>NC_044040.1:114340974-124340974 GCF_901765095.1 Microcaecilia unicolor | reverse complement strand
GAAGCCCAGATACTTCACTTCTGACTGACAGAGTTGGGCCTTCGAGCGTGAGACCTTATAGCCCGCATCCAAGAGTAACTCCAGCAATTCTCTGGTAGCCTCGAAACACTCTTCCTGGGTCACTGCTGCAATCAGGAGGTCATCTACAGTACATACTGGAGTAAAACTCGCCTGGAAGGCTCAGATTTAAAAGTCTTAAGGTCTTGTCCTAGGGCAGTCCCAAAAATGGTGGGGGAGTTCTTGAACCCCTGTGGCAGGCGGGTCCATGTATACTGAAGCTTCCGTCCTGTTACTGGGTTTTCCCATTGAAAGGCGAAAAGCAGTTGACTGGCGGGGGCCACCCGAATACAAAAGAAAGCATCTTTTAGGTCCAGTGTCGTGAAATGGGTAGCTCCAGAAGGTATCAATCCAAGCAGGACATATGGATTAGGCACTACAGGGTGTAATGAAATAGTGGATTTGTTGACCACTCGTAAGTCTTGGACTGGCCGGTAGTCCTCAGTCCCTGGCTTCTGGACTGGCAACAGTGGCGTATTCCATGGAGACTGGCAAGGTCGAATAATTCCATGGGATAACAGACGATTCAGATGTGCTTGAATCCCTTCCAGAGCCTTTCGGGGAATTGGGTATTGGCGAAGATGGATTGGCCGGGCACTTGGAAGTAAATCTACATGGACAGGAGGAATATTTCGGGCCAACCCTGGGGGATTATCTTCTGCCCATACCCCATTGACCTGGAAGCTATCGGCCAGGGGTAGGTCAACTTGGCCATGCGACTGATGCAGCCGCCATTCTTCTTCAAGGGGGCAGCAGAAACTCAATATTCCCTTAGGGCTGGATGTCGTTGGCCGAAAGGAGACCGAAGTCTGGCCATCAGAGTCGAAGGAAATTTGGGCCCTAAGCTTGGACAGCAGGTCCCAGCCTAACAAAGGGATTGGACAGTCTGGCATATACAGGAATTCATGAGTGACTGTGTGTGAGCCTAATTGGCATCTACGGGTCGTCAGGAAGGGCCTCCGGTCCTGCACCCCCGTGGCTCCCACCACTCGGACAGTTTTTCCAGACACAGGCGCTAATCGCTCCGTCACAACAGAGTGTTCAGCTCCTGTATCAATCATGAATGGAATTGAGCGGCTCCCTATGGTTAGCTTGACCATGGGTTCCTGGGAGCCCAGTTTGTAGTAACCCGGTCTGTCCTATTCATCCCATTCTTCCATCTCGGCTATCCCAATGATGTCAGATTCAGAAGGCTCATACCTTCCCTCTCGAACTCGGCCTCGGCTTCCTCGATCTCCTGGTCCCCTTCTCGGTCCCTGTCGCTTCTGGGGGCATTCATCTTTTCAGTGCCCTCTTTCCTTGCAGTAGGCGCACTGGTCCCTCTCCAATCGTGGTCTGGGATTCTCCCCTCGTGGCCGGGATTGATTGAAGGAATCTCGAGGCCGGGCTGGCGGTCCGGGGTCCCACTTCGGCTTCCCATTGGCTGGAGGTCGACCTCGGTTAAGGGTGGAATTAGTAATGGCTGCCGCCAAGAGGTCGGCCTTCTTCTGCATCTTCCGGTCAGCCTCTCGGCGCATCTCCTGATCCCTATTAACGAAAACCTTTGTTGCGATCTCAATTAGCTGGGTGGTATTCATCCCTGTGAATCCCTCCTGACGCTGCAGCTTCTTCCGGATATCTGGCATACTCTGGGCCACCAATGCACTATTCACCATTCTCTGGTTTTCTAGTGCCTCAGGGTCAAATGGGGTGTATGTTCTGTAGGCTTCAATTAGTCGCTCTAAAAAGGCCCCAGGGGATTCAGTTGCCCCTTGGAGAATTTCAGAGGCCTTTGCCAGATTAATGGGCCTCTTTACGCCTTTCTTCATACCTTCCAGCAAGTCCCGGCAATAGCCAGACAACAGTTCATAGTGCTGCCCGTTATTTGAATCCCAAGCTGGAGCTGCGCGAGGGAACCGAGCTCTAACCCATTCCTCTGGGTCCTGTGTCCCCTCGGGGACACGCGCTCGCGTGATGGCCTCAGCATTTTGTAAAATCTTCCGCCTCTCCTCAGTTGTGAAGAGGGTCAGGAGGAGCTGTTGACAATCAGTCCAAGTTGGGTTATGGGTGGCCATAATACTAGCCACTAGATCCACCACTGCCTGAGGCTTTTCAGTATAAGAGGGGTAATGCGTCTTCCAATTCAGGAGATCAGTGGTTGTGAAGGGTACATACTGGTAGGCCTGTGCCTGTATAACCTGACCCTGATTATTAGGATCCGGTCGAGTGGTGGTTACCTGACGGAGGGGCAGAGCTCTCGAGGAGGTGGGAATGCAACCTGAGGTAGAGCGAGGAGCTACCCCCTTATCATGCTCAAAGGTGATTGCAGCGGGTCTAACCCATTCAGGGGAGGTGTGTTGAACCCCTGAGGGATGGGGAGGGGTACTCATAGGCTGAGAGGTGATCACAGGTGATTCAGTCCATTGAAAGGGATGCTGGGCCCCTGATGAGTGCGGAGGGGTACTATAGGGAGAGGCTGGGCTGTCAGGAGTTGAGGAGTCAGGGAGTGGGGCCCAAAGCGGGTCATGGGAGGTTAACAGGGAAGGATGTGGCAGAGGAGGGTAGATGCTGGCTGAAAAGTCCAACCTAGGATGTGGCGGGGTTTGCACAGAAGGGGAGGAACTATCCGGAGAAGCCTATCCGGTCATCAGAGAGTATGGGTTTCTTGGACAGGGTAGGGGTGGAAGCCACCGATTGGGTGGTAGGCTTCCTGGGACTCTTTCCCTCCTCCAGTTTAGATTTTCTAATAATCTTTCTTTGAACGCGGCCCAGCATGAACTTTACCGGGGATCCCATATAAGTTTTTAACCAAGAGGGAGAGTCAGTGACAAGGCTGTCCCAGGAATCTATATAAGGGAGCTGTTCAAGATATCCTGGTTCTCCTACAACTATGCTGTAGACCTTCCGGATTACTTCAATATCTAAGCTGCCACCAGGGGGCCACCCCACTCCCATAGATGGCCACTCAACTTCACACAAAGTTCTTAGAGTACTTAAACTTAAAGTCTGTCCATAATCATTAATTAAAAATCCTTTCTTAAAATTCTTAAGCATACAATCTAGGGGAGTACCAGTTTGACTAGACGATGTCCCCCCCATAATGCTTACAGTTACAACACACAGAAAGGAAGGGAAATTTTTTGAAGTGTGGTAAGGGGTCCACACGTCCCGAGACACAAGGTAGACAAACAACAATCGCTTCCTTCCGTCGCTGGCCAGTTGAACTTGTGTTAACTAGAACCGCAGCTATAAGAAGTCCACACTCATTTAACATTCATGCATCACACACACTGTACAAAAAATCCCACCCAACAATTTCAGATTTTTCAGATACAGATAAGCTCTGACGGTTTCCCTGCTAGTCCCCACTAGACTAGAAGGTACTAAGGCCTTCGCTGAGAGTTGATCAGACTCCCCTTCCCTCAACTTTTGAGGGGCTGATTTACAGTTTCCTAGGATTACAATACAGAATACAAAATACATACCCGGTCAGTGTTCCTCAGTCAGTTGGGTGCCAGAAATTGATGCAGGGTTCGTATCCCACTTCTGACACCAGGAATTGATGCAGGAATTACCACTATTGTTAGCAGAATCTGTGGTACTTCAGGAGTCAAACACCACACACCAGAATAAGAGAGAAGTCTTCTTTATTTGCCAGCAAACAAAGTAGGACATCAGCGCTAGCACTCTCCTTCTCTTCAGCTCTCTGTGTCTTGTCTCTCTGTGTCCTGCGTCTCCTGTCTGTCTCTCTCTGTGTCTTGGCTCTCCTGTCTCTAACGTAAGCTGCTTCTGTTCTCATTTATATATGGTCCTAAACCCCTCTAGCCCCCCTTTCTCACCAGATGGTAAAGAATAGATTGATTACCCTGTCTTGAACTAATTATCTCTACACATTTACTCAAAATATCAGTTACATAGGTTTCAGATATTTCCTAAACTGACCTACGACCTGGGGCCTCTCAAACTAGACAATGTGGCACCTATCTCCTGCATTTTATTATTATTAAATTCTCAGATTCCCAGCTAACTTCATACTAACTGGGCTCTGGTATTCATTAAGGGGCCAAGGGGCCAGTCTTGCTTAATGGCACACAGACATGGTTTGTTATTACTTTCAGGAGACCAGTCCTACACTTAACTATAATCTATCAAGGAAGAGAGGTGACTTTTCCTGACCTCTTTCACCTAGCTAGGACTGCGGATAATTCAAACCAGATGATGACCTCTTAAACTGTAGGAAATCTCACTTGAAAGTCAGACATTGAATTGAAAAGATATTTTACATAGAGAAATAGAACTTATTAATTAAACAGAATAAAACATATTTTAAAATAAGCAGAAATCAGAATTCCTTATAAGACAAAATCTAAATTAGCAAGAATATTTAAACAGCATTTAGCCTAATCTTTTAAAACTGCCTGCTTGCTGATCCCCTCGAGACTGTCCAGTATGCCTTACTTAGAATGGCATCCAGATGTGGTTTATTTATTATGCCTATGAACTAGCATTAACAATCCATCACTCAAAAAGGGACAAAGAAAGTTTTATTTCTCACTGACCTTTCTAACCTCTAGTCTAGCAAAAGCTAGACTTTTGAGTAATTAAAACCAGATGGCATTCTACCACTTACAGGACTTGAACCAAAGTTAAACAGAATTAGCAAATTAATATGATTTCTCTGTCCAGGCTGCCTCATTACCACATACAATTTGATTACTCCAAGATATACCAACCTCTCTCTGTCCCCTCCCCACCAATCACCTGCATTTTATATTCCTTCACTCCCACATGCACAGCATTTTTGTCATTGTCCATGTCTAGCAATTTTCACACAGAGATTCCTGCTCTAGAATTACAAACTGACAAAATACTGCAGAAAAAGGCCAACTCACAAAAGGCAAATGACTGATTTGGACCCAAGTTAATTAGAGAAGCGAGAGCACCCAAGATCAACAAGCACAAGTACATACAGATTTCTTAAACGAAGTACCTATGTGCAGAGCTAGCTACAACAAAGAAAAAATGGCCGCTTTGTCTGTAGGCTGGCCTTATATAACCAACCCTCCCCTCTCTTAGTATTCACAGAACTTTAACATCACTTCCTTGGTTTCTAGCAACCATTGCTATTCACTTGGTTTATTACAGTAACTTTTGGATATGATTACATAATGTATCTATAGTAATATTTTGGTCATAGAGCACCTTAAAAAACTATTTGTAAACTTATAAGTGCATTGATAACTGCAGGTTCAAATTCAATATTATTTGTCATCCCACATACTGAATATGCTGATTGAATTCTAATGGCTTTATGGTTTTGTATGTATACATATTATCAGATAAGTCTTTTAAGTCCAAGTCTTGTAAGTACCTTTGCGTGATTTTTTTTTTCTTGCACCCAATTCAAAAAAATTATGCAAATATATAATGGCATGGTGTATGCACATTTTTGCCTCTGATGTGTTGATCAGAGGGTCTAGAAAGGCAGGGTATGAGAAGTTAAGGGGAGCATGCCACAAGAAATACAGACCTGCCAAGTCTCCTGGATTCAGCGAGACACTCCTGCTTTCGAGGGTCATCTACTGCACTCCCGCTGGAGAGCAGAGAACTCCTGCTCAGCAGTCTCCCCCTCCATTAGCAGCAGCAGATGTGTAATAAGATGTCTTCTCCTTCTGCCTAGGACCAGTCTCTTTCTAAGAGCTACAAAATCTCACAGCTCTCATTGCAGGACTGTGGCAGTAGGAGATTACATTTTATTGACATCTTCTGCTGCAAGAGGGGAAGGTGGCTTGTTGGTGCCTTAGCTGCGGAACTTTAGTAAGCCAGGAGGCAGGGCCAGTCTTAGGCAGAGGCGACCGAGGTGGCCGCATAGGGCCCCACGCTTAAGGGGGCCCTGCGCGGCGCGCCTCAACTCTCTGCCTCTCCCTCCGACCCCCGCTCGCTCGGACCGCATCATCATCAATCATGATCCCGCTCGCGCCGATTCGCTCCGTTGCCTCCCGCCACGCCACCGGTGCCCACACAGCGCCCCCCCCCCCGGTCCCGCTTAGCCCGCCATCAACTCCCGCCTCCCAGTCCCAGCAGGACAACAACAGTGCAGAACTTGCAGCGATGGCCCGGCCCCGACACACAGACAGACAGCTGCAGCACAGCAGCAGCAGGCACGAAGAACGGCTCACCCCAGCTTTTCCCTTCCGCCTTTCCGCGAATCCCGCTCAATGTCCCGCCTCCTTCTGATGGTATTTCCTGTTTCCGCGAGGGCGGGCAGGAGTCATTGAGCGGGAAGGGTAAAGGAGCTGGAGCGTGGTCGTCGGAGCCTCGAGGTGAGCCATCGATTCTGGGGGAGTCAAGTGCGACTAGAAAGTCTCAAGTGGAGCACCCACCACCGCTACCTGGAGCAAGTTTGCCCAGTGCCATTCGGGCAAGGAAGGTATGAATGATGATGCTACAGACATTTGGTTGAGAGACACAGACATCAAGTTCTTTCTGGAACCCTGCATGTGTGCTTTTAGCCAATAGGTGTGTTGCACAGTTGCTCTGACTCTTTCCCTGGGTAGGTGTTAAAGCTGCAACTACAGCTGCTCCAGCGCTGGTTAGAAGCTTAGCTCTGGAGTCAAACCCAGGTCTTCTACATAGCAGATTAACTGGGCATTTTCCATCTCACAGATAGGCTGCAGAGAATACCTTCTCCTGCTTTAGACTTAGCCTGGCCTCAGAATGACATCCTATAGTATATCTCCTATCAAACTGAGCTCTCTTTTTCATCAAGCACTGCCATTTCCTCCCCTCACCCTCCCTCAGACAGTTAGAACTTCGTGGGTGTGGCTTGGATCTCTTTCAGGGAGAGAAAACTAACAACTTATAGCAGCAGCTTCAGAGAGCATTTTCCATCTCACAGATAGGCTGCAGAGAATACCTTCTCCTGCTTTAGACTTAGCCTGGCCTCAGAATGACATCCTATAGTATATCTCCTATCAAACTGAGCTCTCTTTTTCATCAAGCACTGCCTTTTCCTCCCCTCACCCTCCCTCAGACAGTTTGAACTTCGTGGGTGTGGCTTGGATGTCTTTCAGGGAGAGAAAACTAACAATGACGTGGGAGGCGGGGGCCGATGACGGGGAGGCGGGGCCGATGACGTGGGAGGCGGGGCCGATGATGGGGAGGCGGGGCCGATGATGTCGGAGGCGGGGCCGGTGACGGCGGGGGCGGGGGTGATGACACGGGGGTGGGGGTGTCAGGGGCGGGGTTTGTGTTTGGGCGGGTTTTGGGCTGTTTTTTGGGCTGGAAAAAAAATTTCCACCTGGCAACCCTGGCAGGAGCTTCAGAGAGCATTTTCCATCTCACAGATAGGCTGCAGAGAATACCTTCTCCTGCTTTAGACTTAGCCTGGCCTCAGAATGACATCCTATAGTATATCTCCTATCAAACTGAGCTCTCTTTTTCATCAAGCACTGCCTTTTCCTCCCCTCACCCTCCCTCAGACAGTTTGAACTTCGTGGGTGTGGCTTGGATGTCTTTCAGGGAGAGAAAACTAACAACTTATAGCAGGAGCTTCAGAGAGCATTTTCCATCTCACAGATAGGCTGCAGAGAATACCTTCTCCTGCTTTAGACTTAGCCTGGCCTCAGAATGACATCCTATAGTATATCTCCTATCAAACTGAGCTCTCTTTTTCATCAAGCACTGCCATTTCCTCCCCTCACCCTCCCTCAGACAGTTTGAACTTCGTGGGTGTGGCTTGGATCTCTTTCAGGGAGAGAAAACTAACAACTTATAGCAGGAGCTTCAGAGAGCATTTTCCATCTCACCAGTGTTGCCAGGTGGGCGGTTTTACCGCCCAATTGGGCGGTTTTCCGCGACCCGCCGCGGGAAATTTTTGCCCGCGGCGGGTTGCGGTTTTTTGGGCTGGTTTTTGTGCTTCGGGCGTTTTTTTTAGGTGGCTTTTTCGGCGGGGCGGGGTTAGTGACGTTTTTGGGCGGGGGCGGGGCGGGGTTAGTGACGTTTTTGGGCGGGGTTAGTGACGTGGGAGGCGGGGTTAGTGACGTGGGAGGCGGGGTTAGTGACATGGGAGGCGGGGTTAGTGACGGGGAAGGCGGGGTTAGTGACGGGGAAGGCGGGGTTAGTGACGGGGAAGGCGGGGCCAATGACGGCGGGGGCGGGGGTGATGACGGCGGGGGTGATGACGCGGGGGCGGGGGTGTCAGGGGCGGGGTTTGAGTTTGGGCGGTTTTTGGGCTGGATTTTGGGCTCCTTTAGGCTGGAAAAATATTTTCCACCTGGCAACCCTGCATCTCACAGATAGGCTGCAGAGAATACCTTCTCCTCCTTTAGACTTAGTCCCGCCCACCCTACCCCTCTACCCACCCACCCCTAGAGTGACATGTCCCTATCAACCCACTCATTACTTTTACATCACCCATTTCTGTTCTTCTATCACCTTCTCCCACTACTCCAACCAGAGTTACACCTAATCACACTGACCACCCTTCAACATCTTCAGTCCTTCTGTGACTGTTCTCTTGTGCTTGACTGCTTAAATATTTTTAATTTAAATGCTTTACTTTTTGTCTATTAGATTGTAAGCTCTTTCAGCAGGGACTGTCTTTCTTCTGTGTTTGTA
Organism: Microcaecilia unicolor; assembly: GCF_901765095.1. Classification (NCBI taxonomy): domain Eukaryota; kingdom Metazoa; phylum Chordata; class Amphibia; order Gymnophiona; family Siphonopidae; genus Microcaecilia; species Microcaecilia unicolor. The sequence goes on along the minus strand of NC_044040.1, from coordinate 124,332,319 downwards.
CAGCGCTGCGTACACTTTGTAGCGCTCTAGAAATGTTAAATAATAGTAGTATAGTAGTAAACCTTTAATGCATAAAGGTTCTTTAAAATACCATAAATAAGACAGTGGTTATTATTTATTTATTTAATTATTAAAAATAAAACCAAACCAAGTTGTTGGTGGCAAGTTTCATAAGTCACAACACAACTAACAATCGAAAATGTTATTTCTGTTGAGGAGATGCATAAAATGTACAATATGTTTTTGCTTGTGTGATTGTAATAACTGCTTTGAGTTTTTGAGGAGGAAAGCAACAGTTTATTTCAAGGCAAAGTGCTGTGTGGTGTATGAGAATTGGAACTACTAATTGTAGTGGACTTGAACTGAATAATTTCTGGGGAGGGGAGGTTTCATGATAGCATTGTGCTTATTATTTCAATCAGTTTTTTTGTAGAAATTTAGCGTCACTTGTCTTTTTTTGAAATTTCATAAATAAAAAAATTTTCTATAAATGAAATAATCTTATCAATGGGGCGGAGCTAGGGCGGGGCTAGGATGGGGCCCCACCAAATTGGTCTGCATAGGGCCCCACACTTGCTAAGACCGGCCCTGCCAGGACGTGGAGTCGGTGGGGCTAGGTGGAGTGAGAGAGACTGTGAGCATGACTGAAAATTTTCCTGTAAATCTTCCTCTCAAAAATTGAGCCCCCTGGCAGCTCTGGAAGTAGTAAAGTGCTGGATTGTGCAGAATAATGTTGTTTCTGCACATATAAGCATTTCAGCACATGTGCAGATCATACTGAGCAGTTGTGTGCAATTAGCTCATACCCATATGCTCATTCATGCAGTGCTCTTCCTTGTTTAGTGCAACTTTTTGTATACAACTTATTTGCACACCATTAGGTTACTACATTGGGGAGCAAAGTTTTTACATTATGTTTGTGTTAGGAAACCGTGCACTCGGCTTTAGCGTACAGCTCTAACACAAGATAATAGTATTGGCCCCTAAGTTTGTACCTAAGGCATGGAAGGTTAACCAACTTGCCTGAGATCACAAAATGTAGCAATAAGATATGAATCTGGTTTCCCTGGTTCTCAGCTCACTTCTCTAACTTTTAGGCTACTCCTCCACTCCAGGTACGTTATCTAACCAAAATAACGTGGTTTAAAAAATGCAAAAGTACACATGAATGGTCTTATGGAAGTGGACTAACCTGAGGTGGTTGGTCCAGTTGTTCATGCGGCCAATGGGGATAACCCGTTCAATCTGCAAAATTAATTGGCTTTTAGCTTAGTCCACTTGTACATAAGTAAATATTGATGTTTAATGCACTAGATACAAAAAGCAGCAAATCGGCAAAATTGAAGGTTAGGTCATTAGTCTGTAAGAGCATCCACCTATTATTTCAATCTGCAACTGGGAATATCTTAATAATGAGTAAATGTTTACAACATGCTTGTTTTTACCTGCCCACATAGAGGGTAACTCTATAACAGGCTAAAAGTAAAATTGAAGAAAACTTGCCGCAGAGCAGTGGCGTAGCCAAGGGTGGGCCTAGGCCCACCCACTTTGGACTCAGGCCCACCCAGTAGCAGCACATGTATGATGTGGTTGGCAGGGATTCCGAAGCCCCACTAGCTGAAAACTCCCAACAACTGTCCCTCCTGCATACCTTGTAAATAGCAGATCTTCACCTGCAGCAAGCAGCGACTGATACATACTGCTCACACCGGCCCCATAGCCTTCCCTCTGACGTATTCCCACCTATGCGGAAACAGGAAGTTGCAGCAGTGGGAAGGCTGTAGGGCTAACATGACCAGTGTGTATTAGTTGCTTCTCACTGCCAGTGAAAATCTGCTATTTAAAAGGTATGCGGGAGAGGGGGGATGTTTGAGACCATATGGCACGTAGGCAAGAGAAGGAGAGACCAAATCACCTGTAGGACTGGGTGGGGTTCTTCTGCCCACCCATCTTGGGCCCAGGCCCACCCAAAATTGGGTGTCTGGCTACGCCCCTGCCGCAGAGGCAAAAACTCACAGTAACAACTTTTCAGGTACATCAGTATCCATATTTTGTAAGATGCTTTGCCAAAGGTTTACCACTCCTCTGCAGTGCCAAAATTGGTGGCCAAGAGTCGCATTAAGCCAGTGACACTTAGGCTGCAGCAGTATGCGTGATTGTAGTTTTAAATGCTCGAGATGGAGAAATATGCAGCCAGAAAGCAAATTTGTATAGCAACTCTTGCAAAGATTCAGCCTTATACCATTTATATATCCCTTGGATAAAGGCCTATAAATGTTGTTTGGGAAGGGCACACTGGAGATCTTCCTCCTAACGAGCTGCCAGCCTCGTGTAATCCAGATCATGGGTTATATCTTTGAAATATTGGTGATGTAATGCTAGAGGAACTGCTAACTGGGCACCTAACATGTAAGCCTCTGTCAATGTGTCTTGGACGTCTTCAGTCAAATCTGTCCATTCTAGAAACATGACGGCAGATAAAGGCCAAATGGCCAATCCAGTCTACCCATTCTCTATAACCCCTAACTCTTGCTTTTCCTAAGCGATCCCACATGCTTATCCCATGCCTTCTTAAATTCAGATACAGTCCACAACCTCCACCGGGAGGCCATTCCACGCTTCCACCAACCTTTCTGTGAAATAATACTTATTTAGATTACTCCTAAGCCTGTTCCCTCTAAACTTCATCATATGCCGCCTCGTTCCAGAGTTTTCCTTCAGTTGAAAAAGGCTCACTTCCTGTACATTAATGCCCTTGAGATATTTAAACGTGTCTATTATATCTCCTCTCTTCCAGAGTATACATGTTGAGGTTCATAAGCCTGTCCCTATATTTTTTGTGTTCAAGATCGCATACTAATTTTGTAGCCACCCTCTGGACCGACTCCATCCTGTTTATATCTTTCCGTAGGTGCGGTCTCCAGAACGGCACACAGTACTCTAAATGGGGCCTCACCAGAGACATACAAGGGCACTATCGCCTCCTTTTTCCTGCTGGTCATCCCTCTCTTTATGCACCCAAGCATCCTTGGAGTAGCCTAGTGGTTAGTGCAGTGGACTTTGATCCTGGGGAACTGAGTTCAATTCCCACTGCAGCTCCTTGTGACTCTGGACAAGTCACATAACCCTCCATTGCCCCTGGTACAAAATAAGTACCTGAATATATGTAAACCGCTTTGAATGTAGTTGGAAAACCCTCAGAAAGGCGGTATATCAAGTCTCATTTCCCTTTTCCCCCTTTCCCTTTCTGGATTTGACCGTCGCTTTTTCTACCTGGTTGGAAGCTTTAAGGTCATCAGATACAATCACCCCCAAATCCTCCTCTTCTTTCGTACACAGAAGCACGTCACCCCCTATATTGTACCGTTCCCTCAGATTCTTGTGACCCAAGTAAATGACCCTGCATTTTTTAGTATTAAATCTTAGTTGCCAAATATCAGACCATTCCTTCAGCTTCACTAGGTCCTTCCTCATGTCGTTCACACCCCCCAGGGTTTCCACTCTGTTGCAGAGTTTGGTATCATCCGCAAACACAGAAACCTTACCAGACAGCCCTTCTGCAATATTGCTCACAAAGACGTTAAAAAGAGCTGGCCGAAGGACTGATCCCTGCGGTACTCCACGGATAACATGCCTTTCTTCAGAGCAAGCTCCATTTACCACTACCCTCTGTCTCCTTCCATTTAACCAATTTTTAACCCAGTCAGTTACTCTAGGTCCCATACCGAGGGCACTCAATTTATTTGTCAGTCGCCTCTGCGGAACCGTGTCAAAGCCTTTGCTGAAATCTACCACATCTAACGCCCCTCCCATGTCCAACTGTTTGGTCACCCAGTTGAAGAAGTCAGTCAGATTCGTCTGACATGACCTTCCACTAGTGGAAGCCATACTGCCTCAGGTCCTGCATTTCATTCAATTCGAGAAACATCACAATTCTCCACTTTAGTAGCGTTTCCATTAGTTTACTCACTGCCGAGGTCAGACTGGCAGGTCTGTAATTCCCAACCTCCTCCTTACTTCCACTCTTGTGCAAAGGAACCACATTCACCTTTTTCCATTCCTCCGGGACCACTCCAGTCTCTAAGGAAGCATTGAAGAGGGTCAGCGGAGCCACCAGAACTTCTCTGAGTTCCTTGAGCACCCTCGGGTGCATCCCATCAGGCCCCATCACTGTGTCTACTTTTAGATTAGCTAACTCCTCACGAACACAGTCCTCTGTGGACGGGTCTTTGTCTACCTAACATACTTCCATCCCCTTTAGCATTTGTTTTCTGCAGTCCTACCCCCGGCCTTTCATCTGTGAACACAGAGCAGAAATAATTGCTAAGCAGTTCAGTTTTATCTCTCCACATATTTCTGTCCCTCAGCTTTGAGCTTCACAATGCTATTATGGAACTTCCTCCTGTCATTTACATATCTGAAAAAGGTCTTATCCCCTAATTTTACCGTATTAGCTATCTTTTCTTCCATTTGCCTCTTCGCTTGCCTGACAGCTTTTCCAGCTTCTCTTTGCTTATCCAGGTATTCTCGCCTGTCTTCATCTTTTCAAGTCATCTTATAATGTGTGAAGGCTAACCTCCTTTCCCTTATCTTTTCATCTACTATGTTCGAGAACCAGAGTGGCCTTCTTTTCCTCTTACTTTTATGTAATTTTCTAGAATAAAGCATAGGCGGTCGGTGGCCCAACTGTTTGGGGAGGCTAAAGGGGGCAGAGTTAGGGGTGGTGCCAGGGGTGGGGCTTATATCCATAATTGTCTGACAACACACAGGAAAAAAAATAAGTAAAAGTAAAATAGTCACAATTAATACCTTTTATTAAATTTAGATATTAGATATGTATCATATGTCAAAGAATAAAGTGGTTGTTCAAAACACATATTAACCAATGCATACTATTCAAACATGTTATCAATTATTAAACACTGCTATTTCCTTTCATTGAAAATCCCAAAATGAAATGGTCACATTAGTGAACTAACATTATGCATGAAAAGGCAGCACAGTAAATATTACACTGGGCAGACCCTAATACAACAGTATACCACCATACAGTAAACACAGACCATCAACAATATTTTTTATTTATTTTATTTATTACATTTTTATCCCACATTTCCCCGCATAGCAGTAGGCTCAATGTGGCTTACAATATGAAACAATATTTCAATATGAAATATTTCAATATGAAACAAGGGATCATAATATCACAATTCCTCATGTACAGCCACAAAACAACCTGTTAGGGTGGATAGTGTTCACAATGAGCTCCTTCTATTAACAACTAGATAGAGATAAGAGTTTTCAATTTTGATACAGTATAAGTCATCACAAGAACAAAATACAAGAAAACCAATGGACTACAGTAGGGGCTTATAGCCCATTTAGTTATGTTTAAACAAAGGAGATCTGCATGAAATAAAATATTTATTTTTATTTTAACTTATAAAACCTCTCTCTCTCTCTCTCTCTCTGCCCCAAACCAGTATTGCCCCACTGTCTTGCCCCTCACCACCATCCAACATTGCCCCTATGCAGTGGTGTGCTGGTAAATGTTTAACAACAGGCTCTCTCCCCGGTCCCCCTCTGTGCCCCCCCCCAAATTGCAGAGCTGGCTATAGCCGGGGAGAGAGCCTGGGGGGGGGGGGCAATGCATTACTCCAGGAAAAAAAATTAAATGATCCCAGGTTCCAATCTAATTCATGTTTAATGTGCGATAAAATGCCATAAATAAGTAAATAAATATAAACTTTTAATGTTGAGCACCTGATTCTCAAAGTGAACATATTCCAAACACTATAATGAAAATAAAATTATTTTTTCTACCTTTGTTGTCTGGTGACTTTGTTTTTCTGATCATGCTGGCCCAGTATCCGATTCTGCTGCTATCTGTCCTCTTCCAGGGCTTCCTTTCCATTTATTTCTTTCCTTTCCTCCTTTCTTCTTAATTTCTGGTCCTCCGCAGACTTGACTGTCCAGTGGATCCAGCTTCTACCTATTTTCTTCATCCATGTGCAGTTTTTCTCCTCTTCCTTTTCCCTCATCTCATCTCCTTCCTCACTCCTCTCTCCCCTCCATCCATGTCCAGCATTTCTTCTTTCTCCCCTGCCCTCCCCTCCCATCCACCCATGTCCAGCGACCCTCCTCTCCCCCGCCCTGCACTCCTCCCATGCCCAGTGACCCTCTCCCCCGCCCTGCCTTCCATCTACCCATGCCCAGCGACCCTCCTCTCCCCGCCCTGCCCTCCATCCACCCAAATCCAGCAACCCTCCTCTCCCCCGCCCTCCATCCACCTATGTCCAGTGACCCTCCTCTTCCCTGCCCCGCCCTCCATCCACCCATGTCCAGCGACCCTGCCCCCCCATCCACCCATGCCCAGCGACTCCCTTCTCTCCCCTGCTCCCCCTCCAGCCACCCATGTCTAGCAACTCCCTTCTCTCCCCTGCCCCCCTCCAGCCACCCATTCCCAGTGACTCTCCTCTCTCCCCTGCCACCCTCCTCCTCCAGCCACCCACCCACCCATGTCCAGCGACTCCCTTCTCCCCTGCCCCCCTCCAGCCACCCAGGTTGTCCAGCGGATTCTTCGGGGCAGGCAGGAAAGATCCCCAGTCTTTCCTGCCTGCTGTCGGCGCTGACTCTCCCCGCTGCTGGATCGCTGTTCAAAATGGCCGCCGAGACTTACAAGGGCGGCCTCCAAGACTTCAGCAGAAGTCTTGGCGGCCATTTTTAAAGAGCGATCCGGCAGCGGGGGAGGGTCAGCGCCGGCAGCGGGCAGGCAAGACGGCCTGCCCCTAAGAATTAGCTGGACAGGGGAGGGTCGGCTCACCAGCAGGGAGAGGAAAGTACAATTTTGTTGTTCCTGCCCTGCTGAATTAGAGGAGAAGGCAGGGAAAGTAGGTCACAGTTGAGCTGGGGAGGCTTAGCCTCCCCAAGCCTCTTACACAGGGCGCCTATGACATAAAGGTTAGTTGCCTTTTAATATAGCTTATTTCAGTTTTGTCCATTGCTGTTCTACTTCCTTCAGCTGTTCCCATCCTACTAACTCTTCCTTGAGAAATTCTTCCATCTTGGCAAAGTTAGTTCTTTTGAAATCCAGGACCTTCAAACTCGAATGAGCCCTCTCCCCTGTTTTAATATTGAACCACACCATTCGGTGATCACTAGATGCCAAATGGTCTCCCACTTTGACATCAGAGACATTCTCTCCATTTGCAGGAACCAAGTCCAGAATAGCTCCATCCCGTGTCGGTTACGTTATCCACTGCTGAAACAATTCTTCCTGTAGGGAATCCGAGATGTCTTTGCTTCTAGACGACCCCGCAGCAGGGACGCCCCATCAACATCCGGCATATTGAAGTCACCTATCAGTAGTACTTCCCCTTTCCTAGCTATCTTGTGGAGGTCTTCAATTAAGTCTCTGTCCATTTCCTCCGACTGTGAGGGTGACCTGTATATTACTCCGATATAGATACATTTTCCTTTCCCTCTTTCCAGTTTAACCCACAGCACTTCTTTCATATCCCACGTGTCCTGTAGTTCTGTTACTTTAATATCATTCTTAGCATATAATGCCACTCCTGTACCCTTTTTTCCTACTCTGTCCTTCCTGAATAGATTATAGCCAGGTATATCAAAATCCCAGTCATGGTTCACCTTGAAACATTTCTCCGTGACTGCCACTAAATCCAAGTCTGCTTCCATCATTGTAGCCTCTAGATCTAAAACTTTGTTTCCCATACTACGGGCATTGATATACAAGGCTCTTCAGTTGTTACTCTTCTTTTCTTCTTCTGTAGGGGCACTTGATGTCCTACCTTCCTTGGGGTTATTAATGGCTTTGTGGCCTTTTTTTACCCATCCCCATCAATTTTAGTACTAAAGTCCTCTTTAGTACTTTAGCCAGTCTGTTGCTGAAGACACTCTGTCCCTTCCTTGATAGATGGACACCATCACTGCTCAGTAGCGCTTGGAAAATCATCTCATGGTCTAGGAAGCCAAAGCACTCTTGTCATCACCATCCACGCAGCCACACATTTATCTCCAGGATGCAAGCTTCTCTCATTCAGCCTTTACCTTCGATGAGAACACCGCCTGTGCACCTAGGTGCTTCACCCTCTGACCCAAAGCCATTAAGTTTCGTATGATATGTTCAGTAGGATACTTAGCAGTTTCATTTGTGCTAACATGGATGAGTAGCATAGGAGAGTGGTCAGTAGGCTTGATGAGTCTAGGCAGTCTTTCCACAACATCACGAATCTTGGCACCAGGCAGACAGCACACCTCCCTGGACAACATTTCTGGTTGGCAGATGAACGCTTCATTACCTCTTAGAAGAGAATCTCTAACCACCGCTACCTTTTGTTTCTTTTTGTCCACTTGTCCAGCGGTGTTGGCAGAAGAGACATGAATATTCACTGTGGATATCCTGAAAACCTGAGTGACTGGGGTGCCTCCAGGATCAGGTTTGGGAACCACTGGTCTAAGCTAAGGTAGGAAAAATAAGAGTTTGGAGGCAAGTGATATTCTTGGCTTAATTCTGCAAAAGGCTTCAAATGGCCCTCTGAGTCAAGCCCCTGCAGCAAATATTGCAATCCTTTTTTCGCCCATTGCTGAAATATACTCTGTCCCGGACCTGGTGGAAAAGCAGGATTATTGCATATTGACAAATATGGAGTCAGTGATACAAAAAAAACGGTGATGGCACACCCAGCACCACACTTCTCTGGAGGCTTTAAACAGAGGGTTATGAGAAAAAGTATGAGAAGGTAATTTAGTTCTTGTATGCAGGATATGACTAAAATGAATACCTGATAACAATGTTGTTTCCACTCCAGTTACAGAAAAATCACCTTTGTCTCTGTACCAGTCGTTTATATGACGCATCCCGCTGGCTATTGTTAAGTATCGAATATTAATGACTCATTCCATCATGTGTCTTTGGCGTGTGTACTAATTGCAAAGACAGATGGGTTCTCTTCCCTCTCCAAATAATTTTTTGTAATAGCTGACCCAGTTTACGCTCATCTTGTCTTTTTAGGCATAAGGGGAGCATTTGTAAGGTATATAGCCACTTTGGGACCAGTAGCATATTAGCTAGATATTCGTCCCCAGGCGGTTAAAGGATATGCTCCCCACGTCTGCAATTTCATTTTTGCAAGTTGAAACAAGGGTAGAATATTACTCGTGTATAATGTGCATAAATCACAAGGTATTTACACCCTTAGATATCTGAGGGCTTCCGTGCCAAAACACGGCCGTGTCGGGTCGTTTTAAGCTATTTATATTAAAGACTTCCTGATATCCGAGGTGTCCTCACTTTTTTGTCCATTGCTTTGTTTACGTGAGGGTTCTCCTCCTCCTTTTTTGTTTTCCTATTGCCAGGTCCTGCAGCCTGGCCTGGTCTTCATTCCACTTTTCTCTTTGTCCTTACAACTGGTCCTTAGCCTCTATCAGTTGTTGAGGGAGGGTCTTCTTTTTCTCCCTTATTTGACATGCATACTCAGAGGCTTGCTGCAATTCATCTGACAGCATTTTGATATAGCGGTCTGCCTCCTGCAACTCACTAGCTAGAGCCTGAGTTGGTCCTGAACCTCTACCGAGTGATCCTCAAGGGGTTCTTTCTCTTCCCCTGGCTAAGACACCATGGCAGACAGTCAGTCAGGGTCTTCAGTCACTCCTAGACAGTGGTTGACTTATTTCTACCTCTTGAGCTGCACGTGAGACAGGCACTTAACTTCTACCTGTTGTGCATGACCGGTCCCCTTTTTCTTCTTGGGGCTTCTGGGCTTGGGTTGCAACTCACTCCTTTACCCAGGCATCACTTTCACTTGCTGCCCACCCACTTGTCTGGCTTCTAGCTTCCTGCCTTTGTCAGGTAACTTAACCTCCTTGAAGCCCTTTGACTTTTGGCTGGTCACTTAACTTGCTTTCCCTTGGAGACTCCTTTATCTTCCTTCCTGTTGGTGCCTTTTTGGCTACTCCAGTACACTGCCTGCCAGTCACCACTTGTGACCGTTTCATGGCCCTCTTTTTGGCCTTTTCTTGTTCATCAGCAGTGCCCCACTCCCAGGGCCAGTAGTCCTCTGAATTTACAGGGCATTGCTGCAGGGCTAACCAGGTTTCGTGCCACTCCTGGTCCCAAATGCCCATCCTGGAGTCTTACTTCTTCAATCCTTAATGCACACTCACTGGTCTCCCACCAGTATATGCTGGAGTGCTGGCTTGCAACAACTACTCCACGCCAGGATTTCCAACTGTTCCAGTTGCAGCTTACAATGCAGCAACTTCTATCTTCAGCCCACAGCTTGTAGTCTCTTACTCCCTCTGATCTGCTGTGTATTCAGGAACTGGCCTTGTGTCAGGATACCTAGCTCCAGTTCTGCCTGTAACTTCCATTCCAAACCAAGGCCTAGATGCACTAAAACCCCCGCAAAAAGCTCTTACCTTACTGATCCTTGTTGCTGCAAACTGATTCTGAGAAAGCTGGGCATGCATGAAGGAAATCGCATGCAAATGAGCTGCTCGCTGTTAGCTCATTTGAATGCGATTTACTTCATTGAGGGGGAAGCCAGTCGGTCAGCTGAGTATGTGCAGATCAGCCAGTCGCTAAGCACAGCTGATCTGCGCATGCTCAGAGCGGGTTTCATACACACACAGAAGCTGTGTGTATATAAGCCGTGTGAAACTTTTTTTTTTCTTAAAAACTTTTCTGAAAACTGCCGAGCAGCATACAGCATTGGGGAACTGTTGTGCTGCAAACAGACGAGGCAGGAAATCACTCCTCCAGTTGCTATGAGAAGTGCCTGCTGCCTGCCAATCACAGCGAGTTTAGCTGACACCAGAGAAGCTAAACGCGCTGTGATTGGCTGCTGGAACATGAGGAGGCGGAACAAGCAGGAGAGCTCCGGGGATGGAGTGGGAGATTTGTAGCTGAGCCGTGCAAAACTTCTTTTTTTTTTAACTGCTGTGTTTGAGGTGCAGCAAACTTCCATTAGGGGGAGAGAGCAGTGGTGATTAAACAGAAATGCTTGCTACAGACAGATGGAAGGCACTCTTTACCAGGCATTTTTATCCCTCCGGGCTCCAAACACTTCACTGCCTTCCCTGCTCTGTCGCGTCTCCTCTCTCCCAGGGTCCTTCTCCTGCTGGAGTGGCAAAGGTGGCTGTGGAATACTTCCAGCAATGAAGAACTGTCAGGACCGACAGCCCCCAGACCTCACTTTAAGATTTCAGCACTGAAGGTAGGGTTTGCTTCTGTGCATCTGGTCGGAAAACGGCTGTGCATTGCCTTGCTAGCACAATTGTATAGTAATTAGCTCATTATAATAGCTTTGCATTCTGTTTTCGTTAACTACTACCATGATAGGAAAATAGCTCGGAGAGCCCTTTTCTGCATGCCGTGTGCTTGCTAAACTGGCTAGAAATAGTTTAAAAACCACATTGCTGGCTCATTAGGTTTAGTGCATCTGGCCCCAAGTTCCTAAACTACTCCAGCTGCAGCTTCTCTGGCAGCAGTTCAGCTTTCAATACTTTACTCTGTGTACAGCTTGTAACTTTATTCTTCTGCTCTGCTATATCCCAGAACCAGCTTCTCAATAGCAGCTGCAGTCCTAGAATCTGGATTGGCTTTTCCTCACTGCTCCATCACCAACTTCACTTTCACTTTCTCAGGGAAGCTTTCTTCATTCAGACCAGCTTCTCTCACTCATGTACTGCTTTTCATGAGGTGTATTTAGCAGCTTAATCAAACCTGCACTTGTCAGAACCCTTCCTTTGTATCTCTCTCTCTCTCTCTCTCTCTCAAGCCACAATAGTCTTCCACTGCTCTTCCTTCAACCTTGCCACTCTCCTGGCTATGAGTGGCTTGTATAGCAACCACAAACACACTCTGCTGTACTTCTCTAACTCCTCCATGCCAGGTTTTCTTTGTTGCTGCAGAGCGCACTCAGCACTGCACACTTTCTGAACCCCAGAGAGAGAGAGAGGGGAAAAAAACTCTGCTTGTCCAGCGGTTACTAGCTTTTGTGTTTTCCCTCTCTAAGGCGGAGTTAATCTCCTTAGCCTTTTGTATAAAACTCTCCCCACAAAATGTACTGAGGCCCCCCAGCCCTGGAGATCAGTGGGTTGTCTCTTCTGCAAAGGCTGAAAGATCCCCAAACTGCACCATATGTGATTGTGTGAGCTGAGTTGGTGCTGGAGGCCTTCTCTAAATATAGCCAGGCAAAGTAGAAATGAACAAAAGCTCCTTTATTAACTAAGCACTGAATCCTGTTACTGCACAGGTACAGCAAAGTAACGAATAAAGTCTCAGGTTCAAAGGCAACAGGCTTGTAGCTGACAGCCTTAAGTCCACAGTACACATACCCAGCTACTTACAGGGTTTCATAACACAGGTCTGCCTCCAGCCAGACCCTCACAACAGCATTCTTGTAAATCTCAAAGGTTAGCCTACCTTAGTCAGATTCTGGTGGCTTACACACAAGCAGGGGAGACCTGTATTCTAGGGCAGCATCTGTCCTCCCAGGGTAGGGTTACCATATGGCTCCAGACAGGGCCGCTGAGAGACTGGGCCGGGCCCGGGGCAAGGACGCCCCCGAGGCCCCACCCCTGCTGCCCTCAGCGCCCCAAAGTCGCTGCCGCCACACCCCCCGAGGTCGCCACCGCCACTCCCTCCTCCACCCCCTGAAGTCGCCACCGCTCCCCCCCCCCCCGAGATCGCCACAGCCACTGCACCCCCCTCCACCCCTCCAAGGTCGTCGCTGCCGCTCCCCCCTCCACCTCCACCCCCCAAGGTCGCCGTCGCTCCCTCCGTCCGGGCTGGGCCCCCTGCATTGAAATCACAGTCTCACCTCCGTGAAAGCAGTGCTGCAGGCAGCAGAACGCCTCCCTTTGGCCCTCCTTCCCTCCTTGTGTCTCGCCCTCGCGGAAGTTATGTCAGACGAGGGCGGGACACAGGGAGGGAAGGAGGGCTGAAGGGAGGCATTCTGCTGCCTGTAGCGCTGCTTTCACGGAGGTGAGACTGCGATTTCAATGCAGGGGGCAGACGGTCGACGACGGAGGGCGGGTGGGACTGCAGCGCCGGGCCCCCCTTGGAGGCCCAGGGAATTTCCCCCCCCCCCCCCCCCCCCCCCCCGCCCTCTCCTCTCGGTGGCTATGGCTGCAGAAAAAGGAGGACACATTGATCCAGTCCATGTTTTGCTTCCATTGAAAGTGTTTGTGCTTTTCTTGCCGCCTCCAGAGTCTCTAATCACGGCTGGGCACTACTCACACAAATGCAATCCCCTCGACCGATACCTTAAAAGAACCAGACAACTGGTAGCACTATTTAGACTGCAACAAAGACAAAAAGAGACCAAGGAAGCGCTTCCTGGGGTTAACACAGGTTTATTTAATTATCCAGAGATTAGGATAAAAAAATAAGAAAATATTCAAGTATAGTCTAGTATAGAAAAGAGGAGAAAAAACATGAAAGGACAATGGAAATGATCAGGTCAGGCTCTCCATCCCCTGGCATGGGGCAGAGTGCACTAGACACTGACCAACCTCTTATCTGACAAAGACATAATATATAGAACTTTCTTTCCCTTACAGTACAAAAGAGCAAGAGAGAGGGGAGGGCTTCCCTCACCTCCTCAATTAGTATCCCACAGTCAGTCAGGATCTCCCGTCAATAAAGAAATACATAGCATCTGTTTTGAGGAAAACATTTGGTCTGTTTGTCCATCTTTACAGCTTTTCTTACACAAGGATATATTTCTCAGAACCTATGATCTTTTATCTTAGTATTTCCCCTTATTCTAAAACAAGAGACAAAAGTAAACTTACTGCAGCCTTACTTCCAAGGGGCATGGGAAAAGAATTCTGTCACCTGAATTTCACTGAGACCGGTCACACTTAATGGGTGAGATTGGGGGCAATTCAGATTTACAATTCACCTGGCTTGGCAAGAGGGGGGAGGTAAAGTGTAATTGCTATTCCAGCAAGCTCTGTTTCTCATGATTTGGAAGCCTTCATTCCTCTCTGTCCAATATGAGAAAATTAATTCTGTATATTAAATATTTGGAGGCCTTCCAACTCTATATTAAATATTTGGAGGCCTTCCACCTCCTACAACAATCCTACAACAAAAGCAATGGAAGTAAAATCCAGACTGGCTCAGTCTGTCCTTTTTCTGGAGCCATATGATAACCCTATGATCCAGGGTCTCTCTTTTCTGATCTGCCCAAGGGCTTTTACTTTCTGCTCACTGTTGAGCCCTGCCCTTCTGGCCAGGCAGCCTAAAATACTACTACTACTAATCATTTCTATATCACTACTAGATGTACTCAGCGCTGTACACTTTATATTCAGGTACTTTCTCTGTCCCTAGAGGGCTCACAATCTATGTTTTTGTACCTGGGGCAATGGAGAGTTAAGTGACTTGCCCAGTAGGAGGGGCTGCAGTGGGAATCGAATCTAGTTCCCCAAGTTCTCAGGTCAGTGCACTAACCACTAGGCTACTGCTGCTGTGAGGTTGAACTGTAAGCTCAGTGGAAGAGTGTTTCTAGGGACACCTACTACTGTGCCACTCATTCCCTCACATTCACCCACCTCCCATAAAAATGGTCTCTTCCAAATAATAGCTTTACACGAAACTGAGGTGGCCCAACACAATGACACTGATGCAGGAAATCCCACAAATGCATGGTGCATTGCTCTAGAAAGCTCTTAGAGCCTTTTTTATGTTTTTGCAGTCCAGATTTAGTCAAATGACAATCACCCATATGGGAGGGCTTGATATTCTGATATCCTCGGAGAACACCTGTTAAAGGTAAACAACTTTGCTTTCTCACTGTGTCAGAGACTTAGGTCAGTGGCTTGAAGTTCTTTCTAAAATAGAAACAGAAGATGTTCATCACTGACCATCATGATGTTTGCTGTAAATATCTGGGACAAATGCATAATAACTCAAGAGGTGAGATATCTGCTAAAATGCTACCCAGATCAATGTCTCCAGTAGATCAGGGTCCTTGTCTTCCTTGGCAGTGTGGAAAAATACAGCTCATAGAAAGTGTTGAAAGCTTGATGTGAGGATCATGGCGTCACACCGACAGTTGATATTTAGGCTGCACTTTTAAATTGTGTTAAGAATGTGCTGAAAACACCACCATTAAAGGACATAAATTATTTTCTTGGTCATTTGTGAAGTATCCAGTTCATTACATGTAATGTCTTGTCACTTTACTTTCTAGTGAAGTCTGAGCCGGATTCAACTGGACAAAACTATGGCTCCTTGGTTCTTGATGTTAAGAAAGCTCCAATAAAATCTGAAGAAGCCTGCAAAGAAACAGGAAATTTTTCTATCAAGTAATCAGTTTTTTAAGTCATTTTCAAATAGATGTGCTAAGGATTGATTTTCAAAAAGTACAATTTGACTTTTTAGCTTTTTGTTCCATGCCACATATCTGATAGTAAAAATATGTTGAGAATATTGTATAATATTGCAGCTTAATGTCCCTCCATCTTCAAAACGTAATCATTCTGGTAAAATTACACATTATCAGAAAAAGTTGTCTTTTAACTTTGCTTCAGGGGTATTCTGTTGGAAAATATCCACAAACCAAGTCAACAACTTCAAAATGTTTTTTTTTTCTATCTGTTGCTTCTATTCAATTAGAGTATATCTGTTAAGGGTGATGAGAAAAAAAAGCAGAAATAATACATATTTTTGTCCAATATGTTCCAAAAATGAGATTCTAAAACTACTACTGAGTGTTGATAGGAGCGCATATTTAGGATTTATTAGGATTTACTTACTGCCTTTATGAAAAAATTCACCTAAGCAGTGTATGAACATAGGCAAAGACAATTACAGCAGTAGAAATATTAAAATAACAGTACATAGTATGTTACTTAAAATGTTGACAGTATACAATAAAACACTTTCGTAGACGGCATATAGTGCAATTGAAGGTGGAACACATAGATAAGATACAGTAAGGAATTAGAAAATAAGGGGACTAATTTAAAGAAAGTTGCATGTGAAGTCAGAAGGGTCCATAAATATAATCTCAGCTAGGGTACGAGTAGGCAGTGCTTTTTTGTGCCGGTACACGCCGGTACAGTGTACCAGCACCTTTTTTCACTAGGGCCAGCTCACCTGCCCGCCCTTAGCTCCCTGACAGCCCTGCTTTCTGTTCCTGCTGCCCCGTGACACGTTTAAATCTTTTATTTTTTTTTACCTGAAGTCGCAGCGCCAGCGGTGTTAGTGAAAGCACCAGGCTCGCCTCCTCCAGCCTTCCCTTCATTCCCTCTCAGTGTCCCACCCTCACGGAAACAGGAAACAACGTTAGAGGAAGGTAGGAGGGAGGGAACGGGAAAAGAGGAGAATAACTGCACGTGGATGAATAAAATAGGCAAAAGCTGGATCCACTCTATACCTCTTCCAGTCAAGTACGCGGAGGACCCAGCTTTTACCTATGGATGTAGGGCAAGAAATGAAGAAGAAAGGAGGAACGCAAAGAAATAAATGGAAAGTAAGCTCTGGAAACGGAGTTAAGGGAACAGATAGAGAGCAGCAGAATCAGAGACTGGGACCAACATGATCAGAAAAACAAAGTCACTAGACAACAAAGGTAGAAAAAATAATTTTATTTTCATTTTAGTGTTTAGAAGATGGCCAATTTGAGAATTTATATCTGCTGTCTTATTTTGCACTGGGTATACTAGAGCTGTAACAGCTTATAGAAATTATTTATAATGAAAAAAATCACAAGTTATTTTTTTCTCTTATACTGGTATAGTATTTTCAGTGATACTGCTTATATGTGCCACGGCTGGTATAAGGGGTGTGACTATTGTGGGTGTGGCTATCATAGGGGCAGAGCCATAGATGGTGACCCTGCCCATAATGAGTACCGGTACCTTTTTTCCTACAAAAAAAGCACTGGGAGTAGATAAAGCAAATCTTGCTACAGTATGTGTAGTCAGTGTTAGTCCTTGTGTGTGTGTGGCCAGCAAGTTAATAGTTTCTTCTATTAAAGGCTTGGAGGAAGAGCCAAGCTTTCACCTGCTTTCTAAAGTAAAGAGAGAGTCTTTCTTGAAGTGCATTCGAGTGTGGGGGGGGGGGGGGCTACTCTGGAGAAGGCTTGCTGGCGGGTGTCACATTGTGTGATGTCCTATGGAGAGGGTGTAGTTAGGGATACTCCTTGGGAGGACCTTAGAGACCTTGGAGGTGTGTAGATGGTGATCCTGTTCTTCAAGTACTCTGGCCTATTTCCTTTAAGAGCCTTGATGATCAATTATAGAGTTTTAAATTTAGCCCTGTATTGTAGCCAGTGAAGTTTTTGCAGAAATTGTGTAATGTGTTTACATCACATATGACAGGAGACACCCACTCCATTACTGAAGAGAGGGTTTGCATGGAGCAGATTAGTATGAAAGTGGAAAAGGCTCTGGAACCAAGTAGGAAGGGGCATAGCTAGGTGGGTTACCAGGGGAGCGACCGCTCCCCCAAACAGACTTCCGATGGTGCCGGCGCCTATTTTTCATGCAATCTGTCACATGAAAAATAGGCACCGTCGGCAGTCCGCTCTCCACTCCCCCTGATGCCTCAGTCTGGCATTGCTTCTGGTAGGATACATCCTAGAATATTAAAAGAACTCCAAGAAGTTCAAGCAGCATCACTGTCATTTCTGTTCAGTCACTCTTAGAAGGCAGTGATTCCAGAAGACTGGAGACAGACATATGTCCTCCGTAAAAGTGGAAATAGGGAGGAAGTAGCCTATTGGTTAGTGCAATGAGCTGAGATCCTGTGGAACTGGGTTCAATTCCCATTGCAGCAGTTTGTGACCCTGGGCTCATCACTTAACCCTCTATTGCCCCAGGTACAAAAAACATCTTGGTGTGAACCCACTAGGGACAGAGAATGTACCTGCATAAAGAACTAGATTCTCTATATGGTGCCTAAAAATTCATCGCCAAAAAACCCCACACTTAGTGCTATTCTATAAACCTCTCCTAAAGTTAGGTGTGGCTCATAGGATATGTATACTGCCTGTTCCTGCAACTAAATTTAGTCACAGCCATTTATGCCATCTAAAACCTAGTGTAAAAGCACATGACTAATTTAGGCGCAGATCGGGCATATTCTATAACACTACACCTAAATTTAGGGAACGCCCATGACCATGCCCCCTTTTGAGATCTGTGTGGTCTGATTTATGTTCATTGCTTTATAGAATACACTTAGCAAGCTATGCACGTAAATCCTAATTAGTGCCTGTTAGTACCGATAATTGCTTGTTAACATCCAGTTATCAACTCTGGTTGGCTTGTTACCCAATTAAGTTCCACACACAAATCGGCTACATGTGCTGATTTGCACATGGAACTCTAGTCGCCATATATAGTATTGGGGGATAATGTGTGCAGCGCTGTGTACGTATAGTAGTGGTATAAAAATAGTAGTAGTAACTATAAACCAGTTTGACCTTAGTGGTGGGTAATTTAATGAAAACCATACTAAAGGATATGATAGTGAGACTGTGATAAACCAAAAAATTTGATCAGGATGAGAACTGAATGTGATATACTTAGATTTTACAGTAACAAAGCAGAAAAATATAAATCTTTTTAAATGGTTAACATATCATCTTTATTAAACAATATAAACACAATAATTACTCAACTTCTTATTCTATAAATACACATATCAAAATTTCATATAAAAACATATATAATAGTAACCATACATCCTTCATTCATACATTCATTACCTATAAAAAGCCAAAAATCCAAAGAGGCCAAAAGGCAACAGTCAGTGGAGGAGTGGCCTAGTGGTTAGGGTGGTGGACTTTGGTCCTGGGGAACTGAGGAACTGAGTTCAATTCCCGGCACAGGCAGCTCCTTGTGACTCTGGGCAAGTCACTTAACCCTCCATTGCCTGCCGCATTGAGCCTGCCATGAGTGGGAAAGCGTGGGGTACAAATGTAAATAAAAAAATCATCCTGTAGGAGAACATCAGTGTCCAAGCCCTTAATATTCCAGCGGCATTTAACAGCCAATGCTGCCCATCTGCAGGGTATTAAATTCTCCTCGGAACAAGACTGAACTCCAACAATTTTAGATCAATTGGCCAAATCCACAAGATTCTTCACATCAATAGTTTCACCTCTATCCAATTCAAAATCTTTGCTGTTCATCGTGTAGCTTCCACTCATTTTCAGCTCAACTTCAGCTCGTTTTTCAGCTTGACACAAACAGTATGTTTCGCTCAATTGGCGTATCAATCTTGTATTTCGCTCAATAGGCGTCCTCAGGAGCTGTTACTCACAAACTGAAAATATATCTATAGCACACCATCGCTGGGGATCAATCAGTGGGGATCAATCAGTGGACACTGTGATGTTCTCCTACAGGATGATTTGACTGACTGTTGCCTTTTGGCCTCTTTGGATTTTTGGCTTTTTGGTTTTTTATGGGTAAGGAACGTATGAATGAAGGATGTATGGTTACTATTATATATGTTTTTATATGAGATTTTGATATGTGTATTTATAGAATAAGAAGTTGAGTAATTATTGTGTTTATATTGTTTAATAAAGATATGTTAATCATTTAAAAAGTTTTATCTTTTTCTGCTTTGTTACTGTTTAATTTTGGGGGAAATTTAGATTGTGGTATTCCTATTTATTTGAGTTGTTGTAATACTTAGATTTTAGTAAAGCTTTTGACACTGTCTCATAAAGGAAGTTCAAAATTAAACTGAGCAGCCTTAGATAAGCCCCAAAGCAGTTGAGTGGATTAGAAATAGGCTGACCAACAGATAACAAAGGGTAGTGATAAATAAAGTCAACCATAAGCAGTGCTTTTTTTTGTAGAAAAAAAGGTGCCGGTACTCATTATGGGCAGGGTCACCACATATGGCTCCACCCCTGATAGCCACACCCACATTAACCACACCCCTTATACCAGCCATGGCGCATATAAACAGACATCATTGAAAATATACTATTATAGGAGAAAAACAATAACTTGTGATTTTTTTTCATTATAAATCATTTCTGTAAGATGTTGCAGCTCCAGTATACCCAGAGCAAAATAAGAAAGCAGATGTAAATTATCAAATTGGACAAATTCCAAACACTAAAATGAAAATAAAATGATTTTATCTACCTTTGTTGTCTGGAGACTGTTTTCTATCCATACTGGTCCAAGTGTCTGATTCTGCTGCTCTCTATCTGTTCTCTTAACTCCGTTTCCAGGGCTTCCTTTCCATTTATTTCTTTATTTTCCTCCTTTCTTCTTCCATGTCCAGCATTTCTCCCCGCCAACCTCTCCATCCATCCATGTCCAGCAATTCTCCTCTATCTCCTGCTCTGCTCTCCTCTCCATCCATTTCCAGCATTTCTCCTTCCTCCCCTGCCATCCCATCCATGTGCATCTCCTTCCTATCTTCCCTCCCCTCCATCCATGTCCAGCATGTCTCCTCTCTCCCCTGCCGTCCCCTCCTCTCTTATCCAAGTCTAGCAATTCTCCATTCTCCTGTCTCCCCTGCCCAGCAATTCTCCATTCTCCTCTCTCCCTTGCCATCCCATCCAATCCATGTCCAGAATGATTCTCCTCTCTCCCCTCCCCTCCATGTCCAGCGATTCTCGTCTCTCCCCTGCCCTCCTCTCCTATCCCCTCCTATCCAAGTCCAGGAATTCTCTCTTCCCTGCTTTCCCCTCCCATCCATGTCCAGCAATTCTCCATTCTCCTCTCTCCCCTGCCCACCAATTCTTCATTCTCCTCTCTGCCCTGACCTGCCCTGCCATCCCATCCAATCCATGTCCAGAATGATTCTCCTCCCTCCCCTCCCCTCCATGTCCAGCGATTCTCTTTTGTCCCCTATCCTCCCCCTCCCTTCCATGTCCAGTGATTTGCCCCAGCCTCCACCTGCCCCCGAGATCATTCAAACCCCAGCCCCACTTGCCCAGCCCCACTTGCCCACCCTCCCCTGCCTGCTCCCTTCTGTTTGCTCCTGGCTGTGTTCCCTGCCTTACAAAACTTTTCTTTTTTACCAAACCGGCAGCCTGAAGACTGAAGAAAGCAAACAGCAGGCAGGCTCGCTTCGTTTCCCTGCATTCTCAGCGCGTCCCGCCCTCGAGGAAAGGAAATGACATCAGAGGAGGGCGGGACGTGCTGAGAATGCAGGGAAATGAAGCGACGCAATGCAAGGAGGCGAGCCTGCCTGCTGTTTGCTTTCTTCAGTCTTCAGGCTGCCGGTTCGCGACTTCGGTAAAAAAGAAAAGTTTTACAAGGCAGGGATCACGGCCGGGTGCAAACAGCAGGGAGCGGGCAGGTGAGCCCCCGGCCCCAGAAAAAAGGTGCCGGTACGCTGTACCGGCGCGTACTGGCACAAAAAAAGCACTGGGTATTCTAGTCATTTCCGCACATAGGACCCAACTTTTCAAAATGATTGGGGGTGCTAAACCCAATGGAAATTACCCCACCTTGGACACAGTCAAAGTGTGTTAAATATAGGGGGTGCTCAAGCATCCACAGAACTGGCTCCTATGATTCCACACATTTTTGTTGCCTAAATATAAGCACACTCTAATAGACTTGACCTACATAAAGATGATATACTAATATTAACCAAATGAGGGAAATTTGGGGGTGATCATATTGTATGATCTCTCAAATGTGGCAGCGCTATAGAAATGCTAAGTAGTAGTAGTAGTAGATGGAAAAAATGACAATCAGGCCAGTAAAAAAACAGAAAAATTCAAGGGTACGTAGGCAAAAGTGTAACCAGTAGAAAAGGAGTCTTTTATGTTAGATCAGGCAAGAATTTAATTTATCTTTTTTTTTTTTTTTTGCAGCACAGAACATTTAGAGAACATCCAACAACTTTTAACAGCACTAGTGAAGACGATACCTTTAATAGCTGGAAAAAGTAAGAACCTAGAGCAAAATGTATTCTGCCAAATACCTAAATACTTCTATGAGTTTCTTTCTTATTGTAGTTTTAATAGATGTTCCTAGATGACAGGATGCTCTTGAAATGGTACTTTTTTTTTCTTTTGCTCTTGTTATTTTGCTAACGGCTTTCATGTCTTGCAACGTATGGAAGGAAAACATTTCTACTGAAATATTGTAGAAGCAATCACTGGTGTAAGGAAAACACAATAAGATATTTTATCTGAAAGGACAAAAATTAAAAACTGGGCAAAAATCCTACAATGCTTTGTGCACAGGTTTTGTTTACAGGATTTTCTTTTCTTTTATAGGTGCATTTCACTTGAGCCTTTGGTCCTCACTCCCAGTCATCAAGGGTTGTCAATCGGTCATGTTTTCGGGATATTACTCATGAATATGCATGAAAGAGATTTGAATACCTACTAGTCCCATTGTATGCAAATCTTTCTCATGCCTCCTTAACATCTCCACCTGACCAATCCAGATGCTTGAGTTTGTCCTGGCCTGCCAACAGGTGGAAACTGAGCACTACTGAGCTGTAATGTCATCACTTAATACCACAGTGCAACTCTCTGGTCAGACAGTTTTTCTCCGTCTCCAGCAGGTGATAGGCTTCCTGGTGGTCTGATAGAACTTAATTTTCATTTCCTTGCTGAGTTTTATATATAATGTGAATGTTATCTTGTAAACCACCTAATTATAGGTGATATAGAAAATTTTTAAATAAATAAAGGGCAGTAACATTTAAGGAGGGGGGTTGGCCTTCAGAACAACAACAAAAAATAAGATTTTAGGAGTGTAACACTCCTTCTCCCCGTCCAATCCCTTTCTTAAAGGGTTAAGTTTTTCTTGTACCTCTGACTTTTCTCTTTGGGAAAACCAGAACACCCAAGCTTAATTGCTGCTCAATAGACAGTTTGACTAGCAGTTGCCTGTATCAGTGTTTCTTTGGTCTTTATTTACCCACTGTGGTTTACCTGGGGGAAACAAATCTGATTTCCTTTGTCAGACTAGCTTCCATGCAGATTTGCTGGTGTGCTTTTAGTGTGGCAGCACTGTGAGGCACAAGGGTCAGCTACCATAGCAGTAGTAAAATGCCAATAGTATGATGAGAAAACTGCAGGTCCTTTTCTCTATGTGCCAAAATACCATTGGATGAGAAGTTCTCTGTTTCCTCTGGTTGAGCACAGATGGCAGTTACTGTGGCTGAAGGAGCAGCAAACCCAATTTTGGTGGGAACTGTTACTACTACTACTAATTATCATTTCTATAGCACTACTAGACGTACGCAGCGCTGTACACTTGAACATGAAGAGACAGTCCCTACTCGACAGAGCTTACAATCTAATTAAACTGCTGCCACGTTTGCAGTCCCCATGGCAATTGTCGCCAGAGTCGAATCTCCTCGAGGCAGAAAGCAGTGCACACAGTGCATGAAAAACAACACAATGCAGATAAGTTGCCATTACAATAAATAATACATAAATCATCTTTGTGAAATTATAAATGAAAGGGTTTAAAAGCATACACTGACCAGATATCAACCACTGTTATTCTTTAAAACAGTCACACATAATTAAAACAGGACCAGCATCATATTCTTCATTCAGAGAAGTCCAACGTGGATTAAATGCCCAACATATTTCAGCCTATGCCTGCCTCAGTTTTTTGTTGATGTTTATTTTTTATAGACACTGAGTCCTTTAGTGAGCTTTTGATTTATCCTTTTTCAGCATCTTGTTTCAAGTAAGACCCCTGAGGCAGGCGTTGGTAGAAACTTGTTAGACATTTGATCCATGTTGGACTTTTTTGAATGAAGAATATGATGCTGGTCCTGTTTTTAAATGTTTGGGCATGTTTTAATTACATGTGATTGTTTAAAAAAAAAATAAAGTAGTTGATATCTGGTTGGTGTATGTTTTTATATTAATTTACTTGTTTTTACACACATGATTTTATGTATTATTTGTAATGTCAATTTGTCTGTTTTGTGTCTCATTTCCTCCCCTCTGGCAGTAACAGATCCTTCTCGTACGGTAGGCTGCAAGACTTAGGCTTTACTGATGCACCTTTATCCTATAATGTTTCACATTCTAATACTATAATCCTAGGAGTCTTCAGGTTGTATGTGGACTGATACCCTCTGATGATGTGGTTGTGATTTTCTTCAGGTTATGCTGGCTTTAGGTTGGAGTCAGTTAAGAACATATTAAGACAGGGCATACACCCGACAGAACCAGTTCCCTGGTCCAATCATAATTTGGATACATGTTGGTTTTGTGAATGTGACTGGTGGTTGGCTACAGGATTTCACAGACACAGGTAAGTTGCAGTGCAAAATCAAAGGAAATTTATTGGTAGAAAATAATTAAAGTAGTGCAGTCTGTTCCCCTGTTACAGAGTCTTTCCAACCCTGATCAGCAACCCCAATAACATTAATAGAAAATGAAGGCACTCCTTTACATTTGCAGTCTTCTGTTCCTTCTCATGCAAACTTCTGAGCTAGGGCCACTCCTTGCTTCCCTGGGACTCCCCCACAGGTACTGCAGCCCAGCCAATACTTAGGGAGAATTCCTTCACTTGGAGCCTCCCTCCAGGAGATGTCTGAACTCAGGATCTCTTTCCTGGAGACCTCTTGCCTCAGGGCCTTAGTGGTTCTACACTCTCTCAGGGCATTTAATCCTCTTTCCCTCTGAGCCCCGCCCTTCTGACTCAGGACCTGCTTTGGCAGTTTAGCCCAACCTGCTTTCAGTCAGCTATACTGCATCCTTTTAGCTCCACCTGCTGTAAGATGGCTAACCTGCACCTTCAGTGAGGGAGTGTTCCTAAGGACACCTGCTGCTATACCACTCACTCCTTTACAGTTTTCTTCAGCACATTCTAGGGCAAAGGATAGTTTAGTGTCAACTTTTGAGTCCAGGCCTTCTTATGATATTGATCTTATTAAATTATTATTATTGTTTATTTGTTACATTTGTAACCCACATTTTCCCACATATTTGCAGGCTCAATGTGGCTTACATAATACCGTGAAGGCGTTCGCCAAATACGGTACGGGATAGGTACAAAATGTTGTATTGGGATAAGGAAGATAAGATTCAGTCAACTTGGGTTGAGGTAAAAGAGTTCATTAATGTCCAGTATGATCTTTAATAGTGAAGTGTTGTAGGGTTGAGTCATTTAAGTTGGGTCATTCGGATATGCCCTTCCGAATAGGTGAGTCTTTAATGACTTTCTGAATTTTAGGTAATCATAAGTTGTTTTCACCACTTGTGGCAATGCGTTCCACAGGCGCGTGCCTATGTAAGAAAAGTTGGACGCATGGGTTGTCTTGTATTTTAGTCCTTTGCAATTTGGGTAATGGAGATTCAGGTAAGACCGTGATGAACTGGTACTATTTCTAATTGGGAGATTGATTAGGTCAGTTATGTAATCTGGGACTACTCCATAGATAATCTTGTGGACCAAGGTGCAGATTTTGAAAGAGATGCGTTCTTTGATAGGAAGCCAGTGCAATTGTTCACGGAGTGGTGTGGCACTTTGGAATCGTGTCTTACCAAATATCAGTCTGGCTGCTGTGTTTTGTGCCGTTTGGAGTTTCCTTGTGAGTTGTTCCTTATATCCTTAAATCAACGTGGCTTAATACCATCGATTGAATTAGATTGCGGAAAACATCTCTTGGGAAGAAAGGTTTTAAACGCTTGAGTTTCCACATTAATTGAAACATTTTCTTTACGGTGGAGTTGACTTGGGACTCAAATGTAAGATTTCTATCAATAATGACACCTAGTATTTTGAGACTATCAGAGTTGGGAAGGGAATACTCTGAAGTGAATAAAGTTGTGGGTTTATAATTGTTGTACTGGGATGAGAGGATAAGGCAATGCATGTTATCGGTGTTCAGCTTCAATTGAAATGAGTTGGCCCAAGAGTGCATGATGTTCAATCCATTTTTGATATCGTTGAAGATTTCTGATAAATCATGTTTAAAAGGGATATAAATTGTAACATCATCAGCATGGATGAATGGATGGAGACCATTATTCGATAGGGACTTGGCCAATGGGATCATTAAAATGTTGAAGAGTATTGGTGATAGAGGTGAACCTTGGGGAACTCCACAGTCTGATTTCCATGATGATGATATATTTGTATTAGATTTAACTTGGTATGACCTGGTGGTCAGAAATCCTTTAAACTAGTCAAGTACGTTTCCACCAATTCCAAAGTGATCTAAAAGTCGAAGAAGTATGCTGTGGTTGACCATATTGAATGCACTCGACATGTCGAATTGAAGTAGGAGTATGCTATTTCCTAAGGTTATTTCATTCTTGAATTTGGCCAGTAGGGAGACCAGTACAGTTTCGGTACTGTGGGAAGGGCGGAAACCAGATTTAGATTCATGTAATAAAGAGAATTTGTCCAAATAGTCAATGAGCTGTTCGGTCACTAAACTCTCCATCAATTTAACTACAAGTGGGATAGATGCAACTGGTCGATAGTTTGTGATGTCATTTGTTTTTTTCTTTGCATCCTTCGGTATAGGGGTGAGTAAGATGTTGCCATATTCTTCAGGAAAATGACCTTGTTGGAGCATGTAGTTTAAGTACGACGAGAGGTCATTTAAGAATTGATTGGGTGCAGATTTGAGAAGGTAGCTGGGGCAAGTGTCCAGTTTGCAATGTTTTTTGGAGAATTTGAGAAGAGCTAGAGTTACTGAGTCGGTGGTGAGAGGAGAAACTTTGATCCAGCTACAGTCAGTTGGGCATGAGCCAGAGTTAGAAAATTTCAATGTCGTTGCTATGTTGGGGAAGTGTATTGCGTAATTTTATTATTTTATCACAGAAATATTTAGCGAGACTATCTGCAGATGGGGTGTCTGAATTGTTGGCAATAATTGGAGTGGTATCTAATAGCTTTTGTTGTTGTTGTTGTTGTTGTTAAATTTGTACCCCGCGCTTTCCCACTCATAGCAGGTTCAATGCGGCTTACATATTATATACAGGTAATTATTTGTACCTGGGGCAATGGAGGGTTAAGTGACTTGCCCAGAGTCACAAGGAGCTGCCCGTGCCTGCAGTGGGAATCTAACCCAGTTCCCCAGGACCAAAGTCCACCACGCTAACCATTAGGCCACTCCTTCACTCACGAGTTGAAATAGTTTCTTCAAATCATTGTATCCTGGGCCTATTTTGGATTTGTAATAAGATCTTTTGGATTGTCATAGTGCATATTTATATTTCTTATGTGCTTGTTTCCAAGCGTTGAGTGAGATCTCATCCTTTAGTTTTCTCCATGCTCGTTCCAATTTCCTAGTTTGTGTTTTGAGTTTTTTTAGTTCATTATTAAACCAAGGGATCAAATTTTGTCTTCTTGTTACTCTTAATCTTAAGGGTGCCATTTCATCTAGTACGTGTTTGCATCTGACATCCCAATCATGGAGGAATTGAATGAAGTCTGTTTGTGGTTTCCACTCCTGATTGTATATCTGTTTCCAGAATACGTCTGGGTCTATTTGGCCTCTTGTGCTGTAAGTTGTGGTTTCTCATATATGGTGTGATACTTTCTTCCTCCAGGTCATGAATATGTCTAATTGGTAATGGTCAGACCATGGAATCTCTGTTCACTCTCATGGATTTTCCTCCACTCCAATCCCCTTATCTGTTTGTGTTCCCCAGGGATCGGTCCTTGGACCCTTTCTCTTCTCAATCTACACCTCTTCCCTGGGCTCCCTGATCTCATCTCATGGTTTCCAGTATCATCTCTATGCTGATGACACCCAACTGTATCTCTCCACACCAGACATCACCGCGGAGACCCAGGCAAAGGTATCGGCCTGCTTATCCGACATTGCTGCCTGGATGTCCAACCGCTACCTGAAACTGAACATGTCCAAGACCGAGCTTATCGTCTTTCCACCAAAACCCACTTCTCCTCTTCCTCCACTTTCTATCTCAGTTGATAACAACCTCATCCTCCCCGTCTCATCTGCCCGCAACCTCGGAGTCATCTTTGACTCCTCTCTCTCTCCTTCTCTGCGCATATCCAGCAGATAGCCAAGACCTGTCGCTTCTTCCTCTTTAACATCAGCAAAATTCGCCCTTTCCTCTCTGAACACACCACCCGAACTCTCGTCCACGCTCTCATTACCTCTCGCCTGGACTACTGCAACTTACTCCTCACCGGCCTCCCACTAAGCCATCTATCCCCCCTTCAGTCTGTTCAGAACTCTGCTGCACGTCTCATATTCCGCCAGAACCGATATACTCATATCACCCCTCTCCTCAGGTCACTTCACTGGCTTCCGATCAGATACCGCATTCAATTCAAGCTTCTCCTTCTTACCTACAAATGCACTCAGTCTGCTGCCCCTCACTATCTTTCTACCCTCATCTCCCCTTATGTTCCCGCCCATAACCTCCATTCACAGGATAAATCCCTCCTCTCTGTACCCTTCTCCACCACCGCCAACTCCAGGCTCCGCTCATTCTGCCTCGCCTCACCCTATGCTTGGAACAACCTTCCTGAACCCTTACGCCAAGCCCCCTCCCTGCCTGTCTTCAAGTCTTTGCTTAAAGCCCATCTCTTCAATGCTGCGTTCGGCACCTAACCCTTACCGTTCAGTGAATCCAGACTGCCCCAATTTGACTGCCCCTATCGGACCGACCGTTCACTTGTCTATTAGATTGTAAGCTCTTTGAGCAGGGACTGTCTCTCTTTGTTAAATTGTACAGCGCTGCGTAACCCTAGTAGCCTTCTAGAAATGTTAAGTAGTAAGTAGTATTAACTAATATGTTATTTTCTGTGGATAGTTTGTAGGAGAAGAGATCCAGTGCATGACCTTTAATGTGGGTAGGTTGCATTAGTGGCCACATGAGATCACATATTCATGTGATCTCATGTGGCCACAAAGTCACGTGCATGAGTGGAATTCCACAAAGTCACGTGCTTGAGTGGAGTTTGGGTCTTCTAGATGTAGATGGAGATTTATATCATCCAGTATTAATACATTTGAGTTGAGTAATTAGTTTAGCTTCTTCAATTAAATGATTTAAAAGTGCAATCTCTTGTGGTATAATACTTTATTGGAATCTTTAGATCATATAGCACCATTAAAGACTCAGGTGTCCTTTTACTAAGATGAGCTAACAGATTTAGCATACGCTAACAATTAGTGCATGCTAAGTGACAAGATACCTGTAGGAATATAATAGTCATCCAGTTCATTTCTTGGGCAGAGCACTCCTTATTTCCTCCTCATGAAATTTGCAAAGCAGCAACATGGAAATCTATGCATGCTTTTGTCCTTCACTATAGATTGGATGTTCAGGCTCAAAGAAACAATAAAATATTGATGCAGCCCTTGGGGCCAAAGTGTTAATGGCAAGGATTTCAGTGTCCCACCCTCAGTAAGTACTGCTTTGATACATCATAAGCCTCTGAACTGGTCTGGTAGGATGATAAGGAAGGATAAATTAGTTCTTACCTGCTAATTTTCTTTCCTTGAGTCCCTCCAGACCAATCCAGGATCTACCCATGGTTCTTAGCATCAGTTTACTTTCTATCTCCTGAAGCGTAAAGATTTTGATTTTGGCTAGTTCATTATTCCTTCGTTATTGGTTCTGTAGTTCTTTAGTTCCTAGGGAAGTTGTTTTCCTTTTAATTGTATTTGCTCTTCTTCTTTGATATGATGAATACTGATTGGCCAGAGGATTGCATGGGGATTTTAACTGATGACATCACAGATCAATAGTTCTCAGTCTCCACCTGCTGGCAGGACAGCACAAACCGAAGCATCTGGATGGACTAAAATAAAATTAGCAGGTAAGAACTAATTATCCCATATTCTTTAGGGATATCCTGGAAACCTTACCTGTTGGCACCCCTCGAGGACTGGGAGTAAAGACAACTGGCTTCCGTGATAACACCTGTTGGGAAGGTATGTCCATATATATGCAATAGCAAGCTGATGTATATGAAGTAAGGTGAGAGCATAAGCCAGGAGCAGGACCAGCAGGGTGGTGAGAAAGATCAGTCCCTACCACCAGAAGTGGTTAGAGTAGACTGTAATGACATGAGAGTTGTTTCCATGAGGACCCCAACCCCTGTGGCACAGTCTTCAGTATGCTAGGGACCCAGCCCATGCCACAAAAGAGGAAGAGACTTCCTGTGGTGATAGTGGTGGAGCCTACTAAACCACAGAAGTTCAGAAGAAGCTTACACAAAAATGAAGAGGGAGTAGGAATGAGTGAAATGTATTAAGGAAAAGGGGAATAGTGAGAGGGGAATGAAAGCAAAGTGGGGAGGAGAATGAATAGTTGAGGGAGGGAAAAGTGATAAGAAGAGACAGAGAGGAAGGGAGAAGCCAGATACCTTCCCAAGTAGATTGTTCAAATGTGAAAGAGTGTACTACCCACACCCACCACCCACACCTACCAGTTCAAATCTATGTATACATTTCACTAATCCCATTTAATTATACTCATACACCAAAAACACATGAATCTATCTTACACACATACAAGCATCCTGCCATTCTCATATCTCTCCATCAAGTTGCTAACCATGCAATCCCAGACTCACATATGCATACTCCTCATCTATCCACTTAATGAAACGTTCCCATGTGCAGCACTTATAGCATGCACTTACAGTTTGCTTTTTGTTTGATATTTTTGTTAAATACTAGTAAAAAAGGCCTGTTCCTCAGCGACCCTCCAGACCGGTCAAGACGCTTGGGTTATGTCCTCCTACCAGCAGAGGGAGACTGAGAAAACACTAAGCTTTTGAAGCCTGTATATATAACCTGTGCAGAACCTCCACTAGCCAGTATTTTCTCAGTCTCAGCAGAGGTAGCAGTTGACAGCCTGTGCAGTCTCCAATAGTCTGGTGAGGTAGTTTGTCATTGGGTCGTAGGATTTTTTCCTTCCAAACTTTATTCTGTTGCAGTACCCTGTACGTGTGTGTAAAAAAAAAAAAAAAAAAGTGCTTTGGGGCCCTAGGTCCTGTGGGGCCCAGTTTTTCCCCCTGGGGTGTTACACCTATGTTTGGGTCCCTCCCCCTGTGCTGCTCTCTATTTCTGTTTGCTTGGCAGCTTTGTGCCTCGGCTGCTTTCTCAGTATTGTAGCCTTGAGTGCCTTACAATTTCCAGATGCCAGAATTAGAGTACTGTGCCTTTAAGGTCAGTTATTCTATTTCATTTTGCTTGCCAGCTTTGTGCCTCGGCTGCTTTCTCAGTATTGTAGCCTTGAGTGCCTTACAATTTCCAGATGCCAGAATTAGAGTACTGTGCCTTTAAGGTCAGTTATTCTATTTCGTTTTGCTTGGCAGCTTTGTGCCTCGGCTGCTGTCTCAGTATTGTAGCCTTGAGTGCCTTACAATTTCCAGCTGCCAGAGTTGGAGTACTGTGCCTTTAAAAGCATTTATTTATTTATTTTCAGCGGACCGAATGGGGGTTTCGATTCCTTGCTGGAACGAGGGAGCAGCGCTTTCTTCAGTGCTTTTGCAGTGTGAGTGAGTTTTTGGTTTGGCGCGTTTGCGGAACAGCTTTTCCCTTCCCTCGTGGTTTATGGCGGCCCAGCTCCTCCGATGTCGCGCGTGCTTGTGGCGAGGGGTAGAGGCGCCGGGCGCTCAGTGTAGCTTTGTGGTGCGCCTATAAAGGTGGCTGCGGCTCCCCCCGTCTTGACCGCGGAGGGATCGATGGTGTCGGGAGTCTCCGGGTCAGCGGGAGCTTAGGCAGGGCTGCTGTCAGCGGGAACAGTTTCGGCGGAACGGCCGCCATCTTGAGTCCGACGCGGCCCGTGGAGCCAGCTGTTTTTGGGCCTGCGGCCTCCGTTTTTGGCACAAAAGGGCCTAATGACGGTCCAGGAATGGTGGGCTTTCCTCCAGATTTTGTCTGGACGCGGTATCAGGCCTGGAGATCGGGGACCCCCCCCCCCCCCCCCCCCCCCCCCAATTGGAAGAGGGGGCTGTTTCCGTCTTGGCTGAGAGACCACGGTTAGAGTGGTCAGAGGACAGGCAATGTTTTTCTCCTGTAGCTGCAGAAGCTGCACTTAGTGATCTGGGGGAGTCAGATGGAATTGATGGCTCTCAGGAGCAGGATTGTTGGATTCCTGGAGAGGATCCTTCAGTAGTGCGGATTTTCCATAGAGATGAGCTGTCAGAACTCACAGATCAGGTGTCATCCACCCTTCAGTTTGGTCCTGAGGTGGCTTTGGGGGAAACTGTCCAAGATCCGTTGGTGAAGGGCATTCAGCGTCAGGCGTGATCCTTCCCTATGAACAAGGATCTCCGGGAGATGATTTGACAGGAATGGGATTTGCCGTGTAAGGTGGCAAAGGCAATGGCGAGGCTTTATCCCCTCCCTCAGGACGATAGGGATTCCTTTAAGGCTCCCACGGTAGATGCAGTAGTGACGGCAGTAATTATAGCTACGGCTATCCTGGTTGATGGAGGAATGGCCCTCCGTGATCCTCAGGATAGGAGGTTGGGATCTTTTCTCTAGCGTAGTTTTGTTTTGTCGGCTCTAGCCCTGCAGGCCTCAGTTTGTGGGGTTCTGGTAGCTCGGGCATGTTTTCATTGGGCCGAGAAGCTCCTGGATGATTCGGTAGATGTTGGTTCTTCTGGGGGTCAGGAGTTAGCCAACTTGGACATGGGTTCATCCTTTTTGTCTGAGGCTTTTATGATTTGTTGCGTACTTCAGACAAAAAATATGGCTATGGTTGTGGGTCTCTGCCACTTAAGGGAGCTATGCTCTTTGGAGAAGATTTGGACAAGTTAGTGTGAGGTCTTAGTGATACCAAGGTTCTATGGCTTCCAGATTTTCGGTTCAAGGCAGGGGCCAGAACTAGTTCCTCGGGGATGGTTTAGGGAGGCTCAGCGGTATAGGCCGGGCAGATCGAGTGGGACCTACCCCTAGCTGTCTGTTCGTCTGTCCAATTTAGATTGTAAGCTCTGTTGAGCAGGGACTGTCTTTTCATGTTAATTTGTACAGCGCTGCGTAAGTCTAGTAGCACTATAGAAATGTTTAATAGTAGTAGTAGTAGTAGTAGGACCTCTAGGGGTCGGTTTTTCCAGCGCACACAGTTCTTTCGTGAGAGTTGTCGCGGAGGGCGTGGCTTTTCCACGGGAGGTTAGTATTCAGGCCGCAATTCCCAATGAAGGTGTGTGGGCTCAGGCTCTGGTGCATGTTGGGGCTCGGCTGAGTCTGTTTTACCAGAGCTGGGCCCAAATCAGGTCAGATCAGTGGGTTCTCGAGGTGTTTCGAGGTGGATATGCGCTGGAATTCGAAAGCTGTTCTCCCGAAGTGTTTCTAGAATCTCTCTGTCAGTCTTGGAGCAAGAGGGCAGCAGTGAGGGACACTCTGCGGTGGCTGCTCGCGTTGGGAGCCGTGGTTCCTGTTCCTTCAGATCAGCAACGCTCAGGGTGCTATTTGATCTATTTTGTGGTCCACAAGAAAGAGGACACTTTTCGTCCCATTTTAGATCTCAAAAGGGTCAATGCGGCACTCAAGGTGCCCTCTTTTCGGATGGAGACGTTGCGGTCGGTCACTGGTGCGGTCCGGAAAGGAGAGTTTCTCACTTCCCTGGATTTGACGGAAGCTTATCTTCACTTTCATTCGTGCGGCCTTTTGGTTCCAAGTTACAGGGTCCGATTTGTCGGTTCCTTGCAGAGAAGGCGCCGACGGCCCGTACTTATCGTCAGGTCCTGGGCCTGATGGCGGCGACCATAGAGGTAGTTCCGTGGGCCAGGGCGCACATGCGTCAGGTACAGTCAGCTCTGATAAGTCGTTGGTCCCCTCTGTCGCAGGACTTGGAGATGTGTTGTCCGCTGTCGGTGGTCCCTCATCTCAGTCTCCGCTGGTGGCTCAACCCGCGCAATTTGGGAAAAGGAATGCCGTTGGAGTCCCCACAGGGGCTGGTAATGGTCACGGATGCCAGTCTGCAAGATTGGGGGGCACATTGTCTCGGTCAGGTAGCTCAAGGCCGCTGGTCTCGGGCAGAAGCAGAATGGTCCATCAACCGGCTGGAAACGCGGGCCATTCGAGTGGCGCTCCAGGTCTTGCCGTCGGTGGTTCGCCACAAGGCAGTCCGAGTGCTCTGCGACAACGCCATGGCAGTAGCGTATGTCAACCGTCAAGGGGGGACGAAGAGCCTTGGCAGTGCAGTTGAACTCATCTTCAGGCTCTCTTGGCAGCGCATGTGGCCGGGGTAGGTCACATAGATGCAGATTATCTCAGCAGGCACACTCTAGATCCCAGAGAGTGGTCTTTTCTTCGGTCAGTGTTCTAGTGAGTTGTGTCGGTCTGGGGACTTTCGGTGATAGATCTTAGGGCAACGGCTCGCTATGTGCAGGTTCAGAGATTTTTTTTTTTTCAGTCGCTGAAGAGACCCTCGAGCAGAGGGAATCGACGCTCTTCTGTTGCCTTGGCCTCGGGATTGGCTGTATGTGTTTCCTCCGTGGCTGTTAGTCGGTCAAGTAATATAGCGCATCAAACTTCACTCCGGTCGGGTGATTCTGGTGGCTCCGGATTGGCAGTGTCGACCATGGTACGGAGACCTGGTGCGGTTGGCAGGGGCGGCGGCCCTGCCTTTGTTGGGATCAGTTCTGTGTCAAGGCCCGATAATCATGCCGGATCCGGCTCGGTTTTCGCTTATGGCTTGGCTCTTGAGCGGCACAAGTTGAAGAGGGGGCTTTCGTCCAGTGGCTTTGCTACGATGTTGAGTTCCCGTAGACGATCCACTTCCTTGGCGTATGTCCGGGTTTGGAGAATCTTTGAGCACTGGTGTGAAGACCATCGAGTTCGGCCGTGTCGCTCTTCGGTGGCGGAAGTTTTGGAATTTTTGCACGATGGTGTTGATAGGGGTCTGGCCTTATCTACACTGAAGGTTCAGGTGGCAGCTTTGTCATGTTTTCGTGGGAAGCTTCAGTGAAAGTCCTTCGCTTCTGTGCCTGAGGTAGTGCGTTTTTTGAAGGGTGTTAAGTTGCTGCGTCCGCCTCAGTGACGGATGGTGCCTCCGTGGGATTTGAAGCTAGTTTTGGATGCTTTGATCGGGCCTCTGGTATCGGCATCTTGTAAGGATTTATCTTTAAAGACGGTCTTGTTGGTGGCGATTACTTCAGCACGGAGGGTTTCAGAGCTTCAGGCTTTGTCTTGTAGGGAACCATTTTTGTCCTTTCTGAGGGAAAGGTTTCGTTGCGGACGGTGCTTTCCTTTTTTGCCCAAGGTGGTTTCCGAGTTCCATGTTAATCAGATCATCTCTCTGCCAGTGTTGGGTGATATGGCTGGAGATTCGGAGCAGCGTGGTATTGCCAAGCTGGATGTCAGGAGAGTTTTGAGTTATTATCTCTCTGGAACTCAGGACTTCAGAGCCTCTGACCGTTTGTTCGTTCTTCATGCTGGCCCAAAGAAGGGTGCAGCGGCTCCTAAGGTGACCATAGCACGGTGGTTGAAGGAGGCGGTTTCATCTGCTTACTTGGTGAAGGGTCCTGTGGTGCCTAGGGGCTGGTCTGCTCATTCCACTAGGGGAATGGCAGCCTCGTGGGCGGAGAATAGTATGATTTCTCCGTTAGATATTTGTCGGGCTGTGGTTTGGTTTTCGTTGCATTCCTTTGTGAAGCATTATAGGATTCCTGTGCATGCAAAGGACAAGGTGCGCTTTGGGGCAGCAGTTTTGACCTCTGGCCTTAGTAGGTCCCTCCCGTAAGTTAGTTACTGCTCTGGTACGTCCCACGCGTCTTGACCGGTCTGGAGGGTCGCTGAGGAAGGTGAAATTAGATCTTACCTGCTAATTTTCTTTCCTCTAGACCCTCCAGACCGGTCAAGAGCCCGCCCTGTCTGTATTGGAGGCCAGGAGGTGTGTGTGTTGGATAATTCTTGGCTTCTGTAGATTGTTGTTTCTCTAATTGCAGACTCTGTTTATTTCTGTTTTGTGATAGGAGTCTGGGACAGGTGGGGCTCTTCTTTGATGGTCCACCTGTAGAAGCCCAACTGTTTTATCAAAGGGAAAGGAACATGTTTCCGTAAGAGCAAGCGGAAGATGTTTCTTGTTTTTGCAGTTTACTGTGACCACGTACAGGGTTGCTAGTTGTTGTTAGTGTTTTTTGTTTCTCTGCTTTGTCAGGGTTATACTGGCTAGTGGAGGTTCTGCACAGGTTATATATACAGGCTTCAAAAGCTTAGTGTTTTCTCAGTCTCCCTCTGCTGGTAGGAGGACATAACCCACGCGTCTTGACCAGTCTGGAGGGTCTAGAGGAAAGAAAATTAGCAGGTAAGATCTAATTTCACCTTTCTGACACAAATGAAATGGGCGCTAGCAAGGTTTTCCTCGGAGTGTGTATGTTTGAGAATATGTATGTGAGAGTGACTGTGTGAGAGAGAGAGAGTGAATGTGCGAGTGTGTGTGTGTGAGAGAGAGAGTGAGTCTGGGTGCGAGTGTGTGTGTGAGAATGAGAGTGTGTGCAAGTGCGTATGTGAGACAGTGTGTGAGAGAGAGAGTGTGTTTCACACAGATACAGTGTGTGCGAGAGAGAGAGTGTGTGTGAGAGACAGACTCTCTGTGAGACTGAGTGTATGAGACCAAGAGAGTGTGTGAGTGACTGTGTGACACATAGAGAGTGAATGTGATACAGTGTGAGACATAGAGTGTGTGAGAGACTGTGTGAGAGTGTGAGAGAGAAAGACATTGACTGAGAGAGAGAGAGTGTGTGTGTGACAGAGATACCTCCCCCCTCTGGTGTCAGCCCCCCCCCCCTCCCTCCCTCTCTCTGGTGTCAGCCCCCCCCCCCCCCCTCTCTCTCTGGTGTCTGAGCGTTATTGTGCAGGACACTGAGCTCTGGCTGTGCTTCAAGGAACTGACCAATCCTGTTTAATAGAATGCACCTCCAACATTCTGAAGCCAAGAAACCTTGTGTGGTTGGTCACTTCTGCTTGTGACAAACCCGGATGTAATGTACGTGATGTAAATTCAGGAGATGGATACAGAAAGCAGGAATGCCTCAGACATGCAGTCAGCTTCAGAATGTTGGAGGTGCGTTTTATTATATAGGATTTTCACAATCAACAAACAAGAAAGTACAAAACAAAAATAAAATCTCTGGTACAACCAACAATGCATGATTTTGTTGCTTTCATTACGCTTGATCAAAATAAATGTCTGTAGGTTTATAAAGTTTGGTAAAAATAAATACTCTGCCAGTCTTTTTATGTAAGTCATATAAACTGGACTTCACTATGAATAAAAATGAATATTCTCACTATTTTCCAATTTGTAAGAACAAATGTTAGGGTTAGTGCCACTAAGAGATCCAAATGGTTTTTCTGCCACATCGAGATAGGTATATGATTGTTTCTATGGATTCTTTTTTACCTTCCTGAATTTGTATTAGATCAAATTTTTTGACAAAAGATGTACAATTTAAAAATAATGCAAACAATAATGCACTTTTTTTCTTTTTTTTTACCTGCGGTCTTCTGAATATTTATTTAACATTTTTTATGGATTGCCTCACTATCTACAACATCCAAAGTGTTTAACAGCACACTTAAAAACAATACAAATTATAACAACATTAAAACAAACTTAAAAATAGCAAGACCTAAAACTTATCCTCAGAAGACAGTCAGTTGCAGAGAATCCCCATGAATAGATTCTGTTTACCACAGAAACACTGTTTTGCAGAAAGATAATCCGTTCCTTTCCCGTCTTGTATCAGATAAGAGCACATTTTACAAAGAAGAGCCTACTACAGAAAACATATAAGAGCACCAAAACACTTTACCCACTTCTTTAAAGATAGGAGTCAGAGTAACTCCTTCTGATTGATTTGGAGAGAATGAGCCAGTTAATTCATTGCAAACTTAGACTTCAAGTACCTTTGGACTTTAAAAAACTAAACAGATTATCTTAAATCAGATCCACATTTTTACTAGCAGCCAGTGCAACATATATATTATATATATGTTGCACTGATTACAAATATATTACATATTAACAGTGCTTTTTTTTTTGTAGGAAAAAAAGGTGCCGGTACTCATTATGGGCGGGGTCACCACATATGGCTCCACCCCTATGATAGCCATGCCCACATTAGCCACACCCCTTACACCAGCTATGGCGCATATAAACACTATACACAAATGTGCAAAAACACACTCAAAACATTACCGTATCATACCACCACTAACTTCTAAAGACTTTATTCATGAAAAGGCAGCGCAGTAAATATGACACCAGGCCCTAAAACACCAACGCCACACCTAGTGAGCAAACAGAAAAGGACTGCTGCAAGATCTCCAAACTAGCACAAAACAGAGACAGACCCTCAGCAAATATGAAACAAGGGACCACAGACCAGTAATAGAGACATGAAGGCAAAACAGTGAACTGGAAACCTCAAGACGTCAGGTTTTGCATGGACAACAACAGTAAAGAAATAGACACTAAAATGCAAGATATCAGAGATGGGCATTTCTAAATGCTCCCAAAACTGTGCAAGGAAAGACACTTGAACTCTACTGATAATAGTATAGTTAACAGTATAGTTAACCTCAATATTTAAAACTAGTGAAAAAGGCCCGTTTTTGACTGAAATGAAACGGGTGCTAGCAAGGTTGTCCTCGGAGTGTGTATGTTTGAGAGAGTGTGTGTTATAGTGACTGTGTGAGTGTGTGTGATAGAGAGAGAGTGAGACTGGGTGCGAGTGTGTCCATGAGAGACAGTGTGTGTTTGAATTTTCCTCGGAGTGTGTATGTTTGAGAGAGTGTGTGACAGTGACTGTGTGTGTGAGTGAGAGAGAGAGTGAATGTGCGAGTGTGTATGTGATAGAGAGAGAGTGTGACTGGGTGTGTCCATGTGAGAGAGAGTGTGTGTGTGAGAATTTTCCTCGGAGTGTGTGTGAGAGTGACTGTGTGAGTGAGAGAGAGAGAGAGAGTGAATGTGCTAGTGTGTGTGTGTGAGATAGAGAGTGAGACTGGGTGCGAGTGTGTCCATGAGAGAGAGAGTGTGTGTGTGAGAATCAGAGTGTGTGCCAGGGTCCCTTCCCTCCTCCCTCCCAGTTCCAGGGTCCCTCCTCCATCAGTCCGAGTTCCAGGCTCATCCCCCCTCCCTTATTCCGAGTTCCAGGGTCCCTTCCAGTTTCAGGGTCTCCCCTAGGGTTACCATACGTCCGGATTTCCCCGGACATGTCCTCTTTTTGAGGGCATGTCCGGGGCGTCCGGCGGATTTTGCCCGCGCCCACGTTTGTCCGGATTTCTGGACAAACGTGGGCGCGGGTGCGGGCAGGCGCGTGCGTGCGGTGTGCGCGCGATCGGCGCCGTGGGTCGTGACCTGGTCTCCCATCCCCTCCCCTTCCTTACCATGTTCCCTGGTGGTCTAGTGACGTCTTCGGGGCAGGAAAGAGCCCCCTCTTTCCTGCCCGGAGCGCTGCCTCCCCTGTCTATCATCCTTCTCGGTCTGGCTGGGGATTCAAAATGGCCGCCGAGATTTGAACTCTCGCGAGGCCGCTTCAACTCTCGGTGGCCATTTTGAATCCCCAGCCATACCGAGGAGGATGCAGCAGGCAAGGGCAGGCAGCGGTCCGGGCAGCAAAGAGGGGGCTCTTTCCTGCCCCGAAGAGAAGACGCTACTAGACCACCAGGGCTAGATAGTAAGTGAGGGGGGGAGGGGGGCGTGGCGGAACCCGACCTGAAGGGGGCGTGGCATGAGGCGTGGTGGGGGCGGGGTAGGGGGCGTGACATGTGTCCTCTTTTTCAGAGGACACAAAATGGTAACCCGAGTCTCCCCACCCTCCCTCTGAGTTTCAAGGTCCTCATCCCAAAAGAGAGAGAGAGTGAATGTGCAAGTGTGTGTGTGTGATAGAGAGAGAGTGAGACTGGGTGCGAGTGTGTCCATGAGAAAGAGAGTGTGTGTGTGAGAATCAGAGTGTGTGCCAGGGTCCCCTCCCTCCCAGTTCCAGGCTCCCTCCTCCCTCCGTCCGAGTTCCAGGCTCATCCCCCCTCCCTTATTCCGAGTTCCAGGGTCCCTTCCAGTTTCAGGGTCTCCCCACCCTCCCTCTGAGTTTCAGGTTCGTCATCCCAAAATCCTTTTGTCCTTTACCTGTTAAGACGCAGTTTTTTCCTGTAGAAACAGCTTTTGATGTGTTTCAGATGTAAGAAGGAAATAAAACCGACAATGTGGATGAGCAGCTCCTCAGTGTGCTTGGTTTGAGTGTATGTGAATGACGGCTGTGTTGGGGGGAGGAAACAGAGATTAACCAAAGGGCTTCCTTGCTTAGAGCATATTTTATTTGCGTTCAGCAGCATTGTCGGAGTGGAGAGGGAGGGCGGCGGAACGTTGTGTGAGCGGCTGCTGGAGGGTGGGTGAGGGTGACTGTGGGATGGGGGCGGGGTCTAACGGTGATTTACTTTTGGTTTCAAATGATGGCTGCGTTGCAATGGGGAGTTGAAACAGAGAGGGGTTGGAGGGTGTAGCACTGGGTGTTGCGACTTTGGGGAGGGGTTGGAGGGTGGAGCACTGGGTGTTGTGAACTCGGGGGGGTGGGTGGAGGGGGGAGTGGTTGCAACATGTGGGGGGGTGTTATTGTTTGCAACTTGGGAGGGGTGAGGGGTGTTGACTTTGGCGGTGCGTGTGTGTGTTTGAGCGGCGCTGCCTCTTTTTTTTTCCTTTGTATCTGACGGAGGGGGTGGGGTGAGCTGCGGCGACGACCTGTTTGGGGGGGGAGTGGAGAGCGGAGCAGTGGGTGGTGCTACTCGGGAGGGGGCGGAGGGTGGAACACTGTGTGTTGTGACCTTGGGGGGGGTTGTGGGAGCTGTGACAACTTGAAGGGGTGTAGGTGTGAGGGTTGTTGACTCTGTGGGGGGTGTGGGTGTGCGGCGGTTCTTTTTTTTTTTTATGTGACTGAGGGGGGGGGGAGCGGCGGTGAGGACTGTCCAGCAATCTGTTTGGGGGAGGGGGAGTGGATGGTGGAACAGTGGGTGGTGCGACTCTGGGGAGAGGGTGGAGCAGGGTGGTGTTACCTCGGGGGGTGGGTGGAGGGGGGGAGTGGTGGCAACGTGGTGTTGGCAACATGCGTGCATGGTGTTGAAACCCTCATTCTTCCTTGAGTGTTGGCCCCGTCCTTGCCTGCCCTCGCATCAAATGTGTTGACGTCGAGGGCAGGGCGATGCGATTGGTTGAGTGCCATTGTTCCGCCCTCGACGTCATCACGTTTGACGTGAGGGCGGGGCCAGCACTCCTGGATGAATGTGGGTTTCACCACCATGCACTTAGAACGTTGGGACTTGTGGAGGCTTCATAGAACGTTGGAGGTGCATTTTATATATATAGATGGAGGGAGGAAAAAAAGACCTCGGTTGCAAGAGGACACTATTGGGGTATTTTACAAAGCTGCGCTAGTGATTCCTGTGCAGTAAATGAGAGGAAGCCTATAGGAATTGAATGGGCTTCCTCTTATTTACCGCACAGGAATTGCTAGTGCAGCTTTGTAAAAGAGGCCCCATATGATTAAGTGTCACAAATCAGCTGTGGATATTTTTCATGGATCAAAAACCTCCATTTAATATTTTGATGTTTTTATGTTATTTTTAAAATTATTTTGCTTTTTTGGCTTTTTCTTCAATTATATATACTTTCCAAAGGCTGATATAGTTCAATTAGTAAATTCAGAATAAAATATTTTTCTACCTTATTGTCTGTGCATTTTATTTTCCTAGTCACACTGGTCCAGTGTCTATTTTCTGTTGTAAGCTCCTTTGAGCAGGGACTGTCCTTTCCTTGTTAATTTGTACAGCGCTGCGTAACCCTAGTAGCGCTCTAGAAACATAGGAGCCAACTTTTCAAAATTATTGGGGGTGCTAAACCCAAAGAAAATAATCCCTCTCTGGACACATGCAAGGAACTTTCTTAATATTGGGGGTGCTCAAGCACCCACAGCACCCACGGAGTCGGCTCCAATGTCTAGAAATATTAAGTAGTAGTAGTAGTAGTAGTTTTTGCAGGATCCCATCTCCGTTTGACATTTCTTCTGTCTCCAATCCATGTACACCATCAGTCTTCCCTCTTTGTCCGTATTGGTCCCATCCAGCATCTTCATTTTGTGTCCCTGTCCCTATCCTCCATCATCTACATTCATCATCTGCCCTCTCAGGGTCTCTATCCTCCCATTACATTCAGCATTTTCCCTCTGTGTTTCTCTGTCTTGCCCTCTCCTGCATTTTATCCTGTTTGTTCCTCTCCACCCTTTTCCACCTCACTGTGTCCAGCATTGCCCCTGTATGTCCCTTTTCCTATGCTTTCTCCATGCCCTGCATCTTTCCTCTGTCTCCCTGATCCTTCCCTCTCTCTCTGTCTTTCCTTCCTCCTGCAGTCCTACGCTGGGGCCTGTATGTCTTTCTCTCTCTTTCCCCCACCCCCATATCATGGTCCACTATCGCTCTCTCTTGGGTCTCCAATAAATCTCCCACTCCTTCATTCCATATCATCATGCTGATCAATCCATAGACTGGTGGGTTGTGTCCATCTACCAGCAGGTGGAGATAGAGAGCAATCCTTTTGCCTCCCTATATATGGTCATGTGCTGCCGGAAACTCCTCAGTATGTTCTCTATCTCAGCAGGTGGTGGTCACACACAGCAGCAGCTCTGGCTAGGCCTCCAAGCCTAATTTTTAGGTTTTGTTGAGTGCCTGGGGTTGAGGGCTCTTCTTGAGCAAGTGCAAACCTGGTGGCGCCAGGTCCCTCCTTTTCTCCCCCCTCCCGCTGGCTCCGTTAAAAAAAAAAAAAAAATTTTGAACGTCCTTAAGGGCGTTTATTTCAACGTTTATTTAAACGTTTATTGCAGCTACTCACTGGGACACCAGGTCGTTACAGCTCGGAGCGAGAAGCAGGTAATTTTTACCTTTTTATAGCAGGCAGGGGGTTCCCCGATTGATCTCCACGTGGCCTATGGCGTCGGAGGGCGAGGGCGCGAAGAATCGCTTCCCGGACCGCGTGTGCGCTTCTAGCGGGGATGCGGGGGTTTTAAAGTCTGATTCGCCCTTGGTGGGTGTCAGTTTGGAGGCCGGTCAGTGTCCCGGGTCTTCCTCCGGCGCGGCGGTTTTTCCCGCCATAAACGCCCATCCCCCGCTGCTCGCCTCCGCCATCTTGGCCGGCCACCCTGCTCGGACGGCTTCTTCTTGGGCCGCCCTTGAGCTGGGAGACGTTCATGCCATGGCCGCCCTTGATTTGGGCGACGGCAAAAAAGCGGCTAAAGTTAAGCGCCGTTCTTCCCGCGCGGCTCCTTCGCGGAGTGTCGCGCCGGACGCCATCTTGGATGCGCAGCATGTTGCTCCCCCGCTCTTGCGAGCGCCGGTTGAGGGTGCGTCTAGGGCTGTGGCCCAGGCTGCTGAAATTCACAGTCTGGGGGGTTTCTCCCCCGAGTTTATTTTGCTGCTGCATCAGGCCTTCCTTATGCAAAACGCTGCCCCTTCTCCCTTGTCCGATAACGGGGTTGAGGCCCC
Source organism: Microcaecilia unicolor (assembly GCF_901765095.1). Taxonomy (NCBI): domain Eukaryota; kingdom Metazoa; phylum Chordata; class Amphibia; order Gymnophiona; family Siphonopidae; genus Microcaecilia; species Microcaecilia unicolor. Next base: position 124,288,887 of record NC_044040.1, on the reverse strand, counting down.
CGGAAGTAAACGCCCTCGGGTGGATTCCCAGGCCTTAGAGGACGCTGTTTCCTCTAGTGTAGATGAGGGCAGCGTATCTGAGTTCTCCCAACGGTCCTTTGGGGATTCGTTGGAGGAGACGGATTCCCGCTCGGATGGAGCGGATGACCCCTCTGCAGCGCGGATCTTTCGCTCAGAGGATTTGCCCAACCTGTTACTGCAGGCCATGAGCATTTTGAAGATTTCCTCGCCAGAGGACGTCTCTCCCTCAGCCCCTGTTGGCTCTGCCATTATGCTGGGGACGAAGCGCCCACCTAGAACCTTCCACGTGCATGATGCCATGCACACCTTAATTTCGGCTCAATGGGATGTCCCGGAAGCGAGCCTCAAAGTGGCTAGGGCTATGTCCCGCCTCTATCCTTTGCCTGAAAGTGAACGTGAGGCCTTTATTTGGCCTACCGTGGATTCTTTAATCACTGCGGTGACTAAGAAAACGGCGTTGCCGGTGGAAGGTGGCACGGCACTAAAGGACGCCCAAGACAGAAGATTGGAAGCGGCTTTAAGGTCGTCCTTCGAGGCGGCTGCCTTAAGTTTGCAGGCCTCAGTTTGCGGCTCCTATGTGGCCAGGGCGTGCCTGACGATGGTGCAGCGGGCTTCCCCCTCGGATCCTTCCTTGAGGGCTGACTGGCCGGCCCTGGAATCGGGCTTGGCTTATTTGGCAGACTTACTGTATGATGTCTTGAGAGCCTCGGCTAAAGGCATGGCTCAGACAGTCTCTGCGCGGCGCTGGCTTTGGCTGAAACATTGGTCTGCGGACCACGCCTCTAAGTCCCGCCTGACTAAGTTGCCTTTTAAAGGCAAGCTGCTCTTTGGGGTCGAGCTGGACAAAATCGTGACCAATCTCGGCACATCTAAGGGCAAGAGGTTACCAGAGGTCAGGGCTCGGGCCGGTGCTCGCCCCGGTATCTCCAGAGGACGGTTTCAGGAAGCCCGTCGGTACCGCCTGGGCAAGTCGGGCTCCTCTGCCCCCTCTTCCTTCAAAAGGAACTTCTCCCCCAAGCAGCATTCCTTTCGCAGAGACAGCCCTCCGGTCCTCCCCCAGGGTCTCGTACCCAATGACGGGGTCCTGGGTCCATGGCCCAGTGCAGATTGGAGGACGCCTGTCCTCGTTTCTGGGCGAGTGGACCAGAGTAACTTCAGACGCTTGGGTGCTGGAAGTCATCAGAGACGGCTACAAGTTAGAGTTCTGCCGACCCTTAAGAGACGGGTTTGTACTCTCTCCCTGCAAGTCTCCGGTCAAAGCTGTGGCAGTGCAGCAGACCTTGGACAACCTGATATGCCTGGGTGCGGTCGTTCCGGTGCCAGAAAATCAGATTGGCAAGGGATGTTACTCCATTTACTTTGTGGTACCAAAGAAAGGAGGTTCTGTACGGCCTATCCTCGACCTCAAAGGGGTCGATCGGGCCTTGAAAGTGCGGCACTTTCGCATGGAGACTCTCCGCTCTGTTATAGCGGCAGTGAAGGCAGGAGAGTTCTTGGCTTCCTTGGACATCAAGGAAGCGTACCTGCATATTCCCATCTGGCCTCCTCATCAACGCTTTCTGCGTTTTGCAGTCCTGGGCCGACACTTCCAGTTCAGAGCCCTCCCTTTCGGGTTGGCTACTGCTCCGCGGACCTTCTCCAAAGTAATGGTGGTCATCGCGGCCTTCCTGCGAAAGGAAGGAGTACAAGTCCATCCTTATCTGGACGACTGGTTGATCCGAGCCCTCTCTTATGCAGAGTGCGGCAAAGCTGTGCACCGGGTGGTTGCTCTTTTGAGCTCCCTGGGGTGGATCATCAACTGGGAGAAGAGCCAGCTGCGCCCGACTCAGTCCCTGGAGTATCTGGGAGTTCGATTCGACACCCAAGTGGGCAGAGTGTTCCTGCCAGACAATCGGATTGTCAAACTTCAGGCTCAGGTGGACCAGTTCCTAGTAGCCTCTCCTCTTCGGGCTTGGGACTATGTGCAGCTGTTGGGCTCTATGACGGCCACGATGGAAGTAGTGCCCTGGGCCAGGGCTCATAGGAGACCACTACAACTCTCTCTGCTGCAGCGCTGGACTCCGATGTCGGAAGATTATGCTGTGCGCCTTCCCTTAGACCCAGCAGTGCACAAGGCGCTGAGCTGGTGGATGCAGACAGACAAGTTGTCTGCAGGAATGCCTCTGGTGACCCCGGAGTGGATTGTCGTCACGACGGACGCCTCTTTGTCGGGCTGGGGAGCCCATTGCTTGGGAAGGACAGCACAGGGGCTCTGGTCTCCTGCAGAGGCAAAGTGGTCTATCAACCTCCTGGAACTGAGAGCCATTCGGTTGGCGCTTTTGGAGTTCATCCCGGTACTGGCGTTGAAGCCAGTACGGGTCCTGTCGGACAATGCCACGGCTGTGGCCTATGTCAACCGCCAGGGAGGTACCAAGAGCGCCCCTCTAGCCAAGGAGGCCATGAATCTATGCCAGTGGGCGGAAGCGAACCTGGAACAGCTGTCAGCGGCCCACATTGCCGGAGTCATGAATGTCAAGGCGGACTTTCTCAGTCGCCATACCTTGGAGCCCGGAGAGTGGCAGCTATCTGCTCAGGCGTTCTTGGACATCACGAAGCGCTGGGGCCAGCTGAGCCTAGATCTGATGGCGTCATCGGCCAATTGCCAAGTGCCGCGCTTTTCAGCAGAGGACGGGACCCTCGATCCCTGGGAGTAGATGCTCTTCTCCAACAGTGGCCGACACAAGAGCTTCTCTATGTGTTCCCGCCCTGGCCCATGTTGGGCAGGGTGCTAGACCGGGTGGCAAAGCATCCGGGCCGGATAATCCTGGTGGGTCCGGACTGGCCCAGACGTCCCTGGTATGCGGACTTGATCAGGCTCTCAGTGGACGATCCTCTGCGGCTGCCAGTGGAGCAGGGCCTGTTACATCAGGGTCCCGTGGTGATGGAGGATCCCTCCCCCTTTGGTCTTACGGCCTGGCTATTGAGCGGCAGCGTCTGAGAAAGAAGGGCTTCTCAGACAAGGTCATCGCCACTATGCTGAGAGCGAGGAAGCGCTCTACTTCTACTGCTTATGCCAGGGTTTGGCGTACCTTTGCAGCGTGGTGTGAAGCAGGCTCACTTTCTCCCTTCACTGCTCCAATTTCTTCAGTGTTGGCGTTCCTGCAAGAAGGTCTGGAGAAAGGCCTGTCGCTCAGTTCTCTTAAAGTCCAGGTAGCGGCTCTGGCTGGCTTCAGGGGCCGCCTGAAGGGTGCTTCCCTGGCTTTGCAGCCAGATGTGGTGCGCTTTCTCAAGGGAGTTAATCACCTGTGCCCTCCTCTGCACTCAGTGGTGCCTGCGTGGAATCTCAACCTGGTGCTAAGAGCCTTGCAGAAGCCGCCTTTTGAACCCTTGTCTAGGGCATCTCTGAAAGACCTGACGTTGAAAGCAGTCTTTTTGGTGGCTATCACTTCAGCCAGAAGAGTTTCCGAGCTCCAGGCACTCTCATGTCGAGAGCCTTTTCTGCAGTTCACTGAGGCAGGAGTGACTATTCGCACAGTGCCTTCCTTCCTGCCCAAGGTTGTTTCTCGCTTACATGTGAATCAGCAGCTCTGTCTCCCTTCCTTTCGTAGGGAGGACTACCCAGAGGAATACTCTGCTCTCAAATATCTGGATGTGAGACGAGTCATCATCAGATACTTGGAAGTGACCAATGATTTCCGGAAATCGGATCATCTGTTTGTCCTGTTTGCAGGTCCTCGTAAGGGTCTGCAGGCTTCTAAGCCTACAGTGGCAAGATGGGTCAAGGAAGCCATTGCAGCGGCTTATGTGGCCGCGGGGAAGGTGCCGCCTATCCAGCTGAAGGCTCACTCCACTAGAGCTCAGGCGGCCTCGATGGCAGAGGCCGGGTCCGTCTCCTTGGAAGAGATTTGCAAGGCGGCAACTTGGGCATCGGCCCATACCTTCTCCAGACATTACCGCTTGGCTGTGGCTGCTCGGGCGGAGGCCCGGTTTGGAGCTTCAGTGTTGCGGTCAGGGATTTCAATGTCCCGCCCTGGGTGAGTACTGCTTCGGTACATCCCACCAGTCTATGGATTGATCAGCATGATGATATGGAAGGTAAAATTATGTATCATACCTGATAATTTTCTTTCCATTAATCATAGCTGATCAATCCATAGCCCCTCCCAGATATCTGTATTGTTTATATTCTGGTTGCATTTCAGGTTCAAGTTTAGTCTTCAGTTCCTGTTCAGGAGGACTTCGTGTTCAAGTTTTTCAATGGATTCTTCAAGAGTTGAGACGAATTTGTGTTACAGTGAGCTGCTGCATTCCTCTCCCCTCCGTTTTACGGGGCTGGATTGAGACATAAATTCTGCCGGCGCTCCCTCCCGCTTCGTGCGGCAGTAGGGCAGCTTTGTACCCCTCCCGCTTCGGCGGTGTTAGGGTCAGTCAGCTCCTCCCGCGGTTGCGGTTGCAGGATAAGCCAGATCCCCCCGCATCGGCGGGTGTGGTGTCCCTCCCCCGCTCCGCGGGGATGAGCTGGACGGATTCCCCTCCCCCACTTGTGTGGGGATGAGCTGGGTTAATTCCCCTCCCCCGTTTCGGCGGTGGTGAGCTGGGCAGAGTGTCCCTTTGTGGGTGTAATTCTCTAAGTGCTGAGTCCTGCGGATGGAGCTTGGATATCGACATACTGAGGAGTTTCCGGCAGCACATGACCACATATAGGGAGGCAAAAGGATTGCTCTCTATCTCCACCTGCTGGTAGATGGACACAACCCACCAGTCTATGGATTGATCAGCTATGATTAATGGAAAGAAAATTATCAGGTATGATACATAATTTTACCATCTATCTCTCTCTCCCACCTCCTCCTCCTCCGCATCTATCCTGTCTTTCCCAGATCCAGCACCTCTTGCTCCCTCCTTCCACAAATCCAGCGTTTCTCCCCTTTCCTTTCACCCCAGCCTCATAGTCCCAACTGCCGGCGACTCTGATTCTTCTTCTCTTCCCCGTGGTCCGAAGATGCTACTAATTTGTCTTGATCACTGAGGGTAGCAATACCGTAGCGAGTAAAGCAGGCTGCCTCTGTCTTCCCAGCATAATGCCTCCGGGCTCCCGCCCACACGGAACAGGAAGTTGCGTCAGAAGAGGGCGGGAGGCATCGCTGGGAAGACAGAGGCAGCCTGTCTTAATCGCTGCGGTGTCGCTACTGACAGTGATCAAGGCAACTTAGCAGCACCATCGATCACACTGAGGAGAGATGCCCGCTCCTGAAGCTAACAGCCCGGGACAGAGCCTGGAGGTCATGAGGGGGAAGGGGGAGACCGATCGCTGCAGTAAGAGCAGGTAGGCTGGGTTATATTTGCTGCCTGCTTTCAAATTGGAGGTGCCTCAAAAAAGAAGGTGCCAGTACGCCATACCGTTGCGTACCGGCACAAAAAAAGCACTGCATATTAACATATTAGGTGACAGCAGATAAAGACTTGTACGCTCCATCCAGTCTGCCCAACAAGAGAAATTCATTAGATATGGTATATAACAATGGAAGGGATTACATCTACGATATCCTAAAACTGTTCTTAGTTCTGCATTACTGCTTGCTTGGTGTTTGCTTGCAATCTGTTTTACCTAGAGCATTATGTAGCAGGTTTCTAGGTTACAAAGGGGCTCATTTTCAAAGCACTTAGACTTACAGAGTTCCATAGGTTACTATGTAACTTTGTAAGTCTAAGTGCTTTGAAAATAAGCCTCATAGTAACATAGTAAATATTGCCAGATAAAGACCTGCACGGTCCATCCAGTCTGCCCAACAAGATGTCCATATTGAACTCTGGCCACCTTGTTGGGCAGGCAAGATGACCATGCAGGTCTTTATCTACCGACATTTACTATGTAACCTAGGACCTTGCTATCCAGTGCCCTAAATAAAATAAATTGTGAACTTAGCAGCTGATCAACTGAGGTAGAGAGTTGTTCAAGTCCTGGTTCATTCTCCTACTGGCTGTGATTGGAAGTGTGATGGAAATGTAGCTGAAGTAGCACAGTTCTTAGAACAGAAGAAGCAAGTTTGGTTACCACAGTAGGTTTGCTAGTGAGTCATTAGGGAGGTGTGCACTTTTTCAGCATGGGGGACTATTATACTGCTTTGCCATCAGATATTGGTGAAATCTGAGAAATGATTGAATGTTAGGAAGGAATCAAGAGATGCCCCACTGTATGGTGGTTTCCTGAGCAGAGCTGTGTTGGAAGGACTAAGGAGAAACATATTCAAGGATAGCTTCTGGATGAGATCCAGATAAAGAGGAAGGAAGAAAGAGAAGAGGTCACCTGTCAAATAAAACAGTGTAAGAAGGAGGAAGGCAGAAAAACCACGGTAAACAAACAAACAAAAAAAAAACCTAGGTCATCTATGTTCATTTTTAAAATTTTTAGAAGTTCAGAATTAACATTTTTGGCCTTTATACTTTTAGGTGAAGATGCCAACTCTTTTTGTGCCAGTTCCATAGAGCAATATTATGACTGGAACATTGGAAAACGGAGGGCAGCAGAGGTAAAGTTTTGTGCTTATGATACAGCACTTGATTACTCCAGTCTAAATATGCTTGAATTTAGAACAGTGATCACTAATTTTAGGCAGGACCCACTTTGACAAAAATGCTTCAGTGTGACATCCAAGACCTTTGCTGGACAAAGTAGCCAGTGCGTGCCCTAGGCAGTGAGGCAAAGGGGTGGGGTGGGGGGGGGGGGTCTGCTCCCCATGAAGCAGCCAGTCCAGTTGATCAAATATACTCAGTGACACATGTAATTAAAATGAAGTCTGATCCCCCAGACATAAACATTCCCCCCCCCCCCCCCCCCCCCCCCCCTCGGTCTGTTCTCCTCCAACTAGGGTTACCATACATCCTCTTTTAAGAGGACATGTCCTGCTTTTGGACATCTTCAGATATGTCCTCCAGGTTTTTTAATTTTTAGGAAAATATCCTCTTTTTCTTTTAAGTGCCTATGATCAACACACTTACCCACATAATGAGAGAAACTGTCTCTGGCCTATAAGTCAGTCTGGACACATGGGGGTGCTAAAGAAAGAGAAAGGCATTGCTGATCTCTCTCTCTTTCCTTGCTGGTTGAATCTGTTTAAGGAATTTTTTTCGTACAGCACAACTTTAACTATATGTCATGCAAAGACTTTCACGCATATCTCAGAAGCCATTCAAAGTTGTTGAGCGATATCTGCTCTTCTGATAAGTATGCTTGGGCTAAGACGCAGTCAGACTCAAATTTTGCAGTTTTTGAAAGTAGATTGTCTACTGCTGTACTGTAAGTCAGTCTCTGGTTTGTATTTATTAACTAAAAGTCATTTACACATTTGCTACAATTAAATATTTCTTTAGCAAAGGTAGCAACCATTTGTGTGTCCTCTTTTTTGTCTCCAACACACTCCCCAGCAAAACTTTACATAATGAAAAGTTACACAAAATCTTTCTGCAAACTTTGATGCATAATTACTATTTATTTGCAGTTTTTTACAGATGAAGAATGTACTCTTAGGAGCTTTTTTAATAGTGTATGAAGGCATGGGAGATTACTATTTTATTACTTTTGCAGTGGCAATACTGTACTCATAATGACCAGAGGAATAGATCTCAGACAGAGCCTATTACCAGCAGAGAGTGCACTAGTTTGCTCCAATCACAGAGTAAATCAGGAGATCTGGCCTGTCCCAGGGAAAGGATGCATGTGCAGCATTCAAGGACTCCCCGAGAGCTTAGCTGTCAGTCTTCTGGTAGGGGGAAGAGTTTAGAAGAGACTGTTTCTCTGGGTGGCCAAGCAGTACGTTGTAGAACCAAAAAGAGAATGGAAAGGTAAGGGGCATCTAAATACACCTTGGGGAAACAGCTTTCAGGCAGGAAGCAGAGTAGCAGCAGCTTAAAAGCAAGGTCTGAGCAGTTGGAGGAAGAAATGGAGATTTTGGAAGCTTTGCCGTGAAGAACCAGTGGAGGTTACCTTCCAGTGAATTTAAACTCACTACTGTGACCTTGGATTGCAGCTTGCTGCTGTGTAACAATTAGCCAGCGGGTGGCTGCCAGGTGAGAGAGTTTAAAATCCTGGCAGGCGGGTGGAAGGCTGCAGGCACGACGGAAAGGAGTCATGTCCTGGACTTTGTTGGAAATGGATTTGATTTTTATGACACGGAGAGGTGAAAGGGAAACTTTCTAAATCCTTTTCCTGCTAAATTTTGAGAGCTCCAGTGGACCAATAACTCACAAGGACAGTTATATTGAGAAAAGTGTTTTAAACTTGTGGCTGTTGGGGTCTTTGAACTGAGGTACACTGTAGGGTGTAAATACTTAGGATAATAATTACCCACTGATTACTTATTCCAAGGTTCCTAGCTCAGCCTAGGGGTATATTATACGGGAACTTTGGTGCTGGCACCCTGCCAGTGTTTTGTTCCCCGCCAAAGAACAGAAGCCACGTCACAGATGATATATTATTATTTATTCTAGGTAGAAAAATAGAAACACTCTGCAATAGCTTATATGCAATATAATATCTCTTACTGATATGCACACTAACAAAATATATTGTCTAACTACACTCTGATTATCCTGAGACTACGTACAGTAATGATTAGAACAGTACAAATGATATCCTAATGATCCTTATGAAAACTTATCACATCTTATACAAAATACACATTAGCAGCTTTCCCTGACCAAGAGCTGACATAAACCAGTCGTACTTAGATAAAACCACTGCCTAACCCCAGACTAGGAAATATATCACTGTGATCTCACCACGCTGTCCTGATGACGGCTGCAGATGAGACCGGAGCTGATTTTCCCAAAGACGCTCTCAGCTGTCTGTGTCTTAGATGTAGTGCAGGTCTCTCAGCAAGCAAGCCGGTTTCCGTCTCCATTGGTTTTCAGAGCCAATATCTCTGCCACAGGTATTTGCACCAGTTATCCAGGTCACAAGGTTGTTATCATACAGTCTCTGGCTCACCCCGAGCCTTGTTGGATTTCTCAGGTCCTTACCAGGTACTCCTCCTCCGAGGGTCTCCGACTAACTAACTTCTCCCACTCTTCCCGCGTTCTTCCAGACCTCCCGGTCAGGTGATAGCCTGGACCAATTATGATCACGTACAGTCCAGTGCATGGGCAAGAAGAGTTCTTTGTTTTGTGACCTTGGAGATGGTAACTTCTGGTGCCATGAGTATGACTCCCTTCCCAGCTTCTCAGAGATAGAAGGGGGATGGTTGGAACACAGAATGTCCTTGGCTTCAGCAAGCCTGTCAGTGATTTTCCACAAGCTGAAGCTGGATCTTGCTGACACAGAGATGTGCAGGTCAGAGGGTTGCAGCAGCCATCTTATTGTACCAAGATGTCATAGGCTTGTATAGGCCAAGACCAGCTTAGGCTAGATCACAGGGAAATACCCCTACAACACAAAGCAGCACTCCTTGTTTACATGGCATACCTGCCTTAGGATACAGGAAGATGACCAATCGTTTGCTTCATAGATCAATTTATTCCTTATGTATTGGATACTTATAATTCTCACAATATACAAAGTTACTTCTATAATTCTATTTTTAATATCTCAAGGTATATCTTGTATCATTTAATGAAAAATAGTGGCGAAAAAAGACCTCAGTATCTCTCGGAGAACACCTTAGTTTGAATGATAAACTTTTATAAACACAGAGGGCTCCTTTTAATCATTGGTCTGAAAAAAACTCCACTAACATCAGTAATATTCCTATAGCAAAAACAAGATAGCCTTTTTCAAGATACAAAATTAACTGAAGACCATGAAAATGCTGTTCACAAGCACACAGTACTTATCTTGGATGATAAATCACGTTTCAGTATTCTTCATGTCCATCAAATAAACTATTCTCAAATATCCCAACAGGGGTTCCCTGTTTCACCTTAATCAGGCTGCTTCAGGGAAAAAAAACAATTTTTAAGTATAGTCCATCCAAGACCAATGAAAATACAGCTGTCAATAAACGTCTCTACTGGCTCTTAAACAAAATGGCGATTTACTTTTCAAAGATGCCGAGATTTAAACCCCCACATTCAAAAACTTACGTCTGGACGTCTAACATGACAGTTATGCAAATTCACAAAAAGACTTCCCTTTCTATAGCAACATTCAATCCATCTGGCATTACTGTTTGAAGTGTAAATATCCATCTTTGCTTTTTCAGTCTGAGTAATCTTTGTATATCTCCTCTCCATTCTGAGTTTTCATCGATGCCGATGCAGAGATCTTCGACACCAGCACCCCTCACTTGACATCAGGGGAGGATACAGTAGGACTGTACCTCAGGACTCTTGGGCCGTGGACCTCATTCCACCAAGCCGAGGTTGGTGCAGACTCATTCAGTTGCATCTGAGTATACTGAAGAGTCTGATTGGGACCACTTATGGGAGTCAGATGAGGATCCACATTACTTCTTGGAGGAGGAGTCATATGGAATACCATCTGACCCCTGTCCATCTCAAGAGAGATGTAAATCTCCACCCGATGCGCTGTCTTTCACTGGTTCTACGAGGACAGATGGCCCATAATTCATACAAGTGGGGTAACATGGTCCCCGCACTGCTCAGTCTGGAGATTATGAGAAGCTTAAATCCATAATTGTCTGATAACACACAGAAAAAATAAATAAATAAAAATAAAAGTCACAATACCTTTTATTAAATTTAGATATTAGATATGTATCATATGTCAAAGAATAAAGTGGTTGCTCAAAGCATATTCTAACCACAATCGCTCAACTGCAAAACACTATGCACAACTTTGTCCAAAAGCACACTCAGAACCTTACTGTACCATAAATATTACACTGGGCAGACCTAATACACCAATATACCACCCATACGGAAAATGCAGACTGTCAACAATATGAAACAAGGGATCATATCATCACAATTCTCATGTAGAGCCACAAAACACCCTAATTCGTGTTTAATGTGGGATACAATGCCATAAATAAGTAAATAAATATAAACTTTTAATGTTGAGCACCTGATTCTTAGTGGACATATTTCAAACACTATAATGAAAATAAAATGATCTTTTCTACCTTTGTTGTCTGGTGACTTTTTCTGATCATGCTGGCTGGTGACTTTTTCTGATCATGCTGGCCCAGTATCCGTTCTGCTGCTATCTGTCCTCAGTGCAGGTCAGGAAGTCATAATATCTCCCTGGCAACCCAGGACACCTCCAGCCACCCCCCCCCCCCCCCCCCCCCCACTTTCCCAGCAGTAAGGTAAACGAACCATAAACCAATTTCTACAACTGCTAGAGGGCTTTCACTGCAGCTCCTGCTGTGAGGATGGAGGTAAATCAACAATTTAATCCCCTCAGAGCAGCTGGACTCCACAGTTGATCCATTCAGCTGCAGCATGGGGGAGGCTTAGCCTCTCCAAGCCTCTTATACCGGGCGCCTATGCTCTACACAGATCAGTCAGATCTCCAGAAGAAGTAGAGGAAGTCACACAGTTTCAAACATGTAGGGAGAACAAGTAGTCTATATTCCAAAGCACCAGCAGATAAAGACTTGACACAGGTCTCTGTTTCAGTGGAGACACCACCTGCATCAGGGGTCTAAACAAAATTGCTCTAAAAAAACAAACAAATACATTAAAACAAGCAAGATTAAAAAAAACAGACTAAAAACAAAAGTAAAACCATGGATCTAAAAGGCATAATTAACAAAAGATTATGATGCACATAAACAAATATATGTTAAGAAATATGTAACAACTGTTTTTCTGATGAAAGGAAAAAACAAAACAATAAAAATGGGTCACATACATATACAGTGGTGGAAATAAGTATTTGATCCCTTGCTGATTTTGTAAGTTTGCCCACTGACAAAGACATGAGCAGCCCATAATTGAAGGGTAGGTTATTGGTAACAGTGAGAGATAGCACATCACAAATTAAATCCGGAAAATCACATTGTGGAAAGTATATGAATTTATTTGCATTCTGCAGAGGGAAATAAGTATTTGATCCCCCACCAACCAGTAAGAGATCTGGCCCCTACAGACCAGGTAGATGCTCCAAATCAACTCGTTACCTGCATGACAGACAGCTGTCGGCAATGGTCACCTGTATGAAAGACACCTGTCCACAGACTCAGTGAATCAGTCAGACTCTAACCTCTACAAAATGGCCAAGAGCAAGGAGCTGTCTAAGGATGTCAGGGACAAGATCATACACCTGCACAAGGCTGGAATGGGCTACAAAACCATCAGTAAGACGCTGGGCGAGAAGGAGACAACTGTTGGTGCCATAGTAAGAAAATGGAAGAAGTACAAAATGACTGTCAATCGACAAAGATCTGGGGCTCCACGCAAAATCTCACCTCGTGGGGTATCCTTGATCATGAGGAAGGTTAGAAATCAGCCTACAACTACAAGGGGGGAACTTGTCAATGATCTCAAGGCAGCTGGGACCACTGTCACCACGAAAACCATTGGTAACACATTACGACATAACGGATTGCAATCCTGCAGTGCCCGCAAGGTCCCCCTGCTCCGGAAGGCACATGTGACGGCCCGTCTGAAGTTTGCCAGTGAACACCTGGATGATGCCGAGAGTGATTGGGAGAAGGTGCTGTGGTCAGATGAGACAAAAATTACAAAAATTGAGCTCTTTGGCATGAACTCAACTCGCCGTGTTTGGAGGAAGAGAAATGCTGCCTATGACCCAAAGAACACCGTCCCCACTGTCAAGCATGGAGGTGGAAATGTTATGTTTTGGGGGTGTTTCTCTGCTAAGGGCACAGGACTACTTCACCGCATCAATGGGAGAATGGATGGGGCCATGTACCGTACAATTCTGAGTGACAACCTCCTTCCCTCCGCCAGGGCCTTAAAAATGGGTCGTGGCTGGGTCTTCCAGCACGACAATGACCCAAAACATACAGCCAAGGCAACAAAGGAGTGGCTCAGGAAGAAGCACATTAGGGTCATGGAGTGGCCTAGCCAGTCACCAGACCTTAATCCCATTGAAAACTTATGGAGGGAGCTGAAGCTGCGAGTTGCCAAGCGACAGCCCAGAACTCTTAATGATTTAGAGATGATCTGCAAAGAGGAGTGGACCAAAATTCCTCCTGACATGTGTGCAAACCTCATCATCAACTACAGAAGACGTCTGACCGCTGTGCTTGCCAACAAGGGTTTTGCCACCAAGTATTAGGTCTTGTTTGCCAGAGGGATTAAATACTTATTTCCCTCTGCAGAATGCAAATAAATTCATATACTTTCCACAATGTGATTTTCCGGATTTAATTTGTGATGTGCTATCTCTCACTGTTAACAATAACCTACCCTTCAATTATGGGCTGCTCATGTCTTTGTCAGTGGGCAAACTTACAAAATCAGCAAGGGATCAAATACTTATTTCCACCACTGTATAAAGAGGCAGAACTGTATAGGTATATTAAAAGCAGGAAGCCGGCAAAAGAATTGGTTCGACCGCTAGATGACCGAGGGGAAAAAAGGGGCAATCAGGGAAGACAAAGCCATAGTGGAGAGATTAAATTAATTCTTTGTTTTGGTCTTCACCGAGGAAGATTTGGGAGAGATACTGATTCCAGAATTGGTATTCAAAGCTGACAAGTCGTAGAAACTGCAAGGGTTTCCTAACCATGAGATCATATCAAGTAAAAGGCAACTCAAACATATACATAGTAACATAGTAGATGACGGCACAAAAAGACCTGCACGGTCCATCCAGTCTGCCCAACAAGATAAACTCATATGTGCTACTTTTTGTGTATACCCTACCTTGATTTGTACCTGTTCTCTTCAGGGCACAGACCGTACAAGTCTGCCCAGCACTATCCCCGCCTCCCGCCACCAGCTCTGGCACAGACCGTATAAGTCTGCCCAGCACTATCCCCGCCTCCCAACCACCAGCCTCGCCTCTCACCATGTCGTACCGACTGCGGAGTACCCCAGGGTTCACCTCTCTCACCCATATTGTTTAATCTAATGATGATCCCCCTTGCTCATGCCCTATACAATCAAAATCTTAATCCTTTTCTGTATGCGGATGTCCTTTTCTGTATGCGGATGATGTCACAATTTATATACCGTTGAACTCTAACCCAACAGAAATCACTGATGCAATAAAGAATAGTTTAAGCATAATGGATGCCTGGGCAACGGCATTCAAGCTCAACAAGAAAAAAAACTCACTGCCTTATTCTCTCATCCCACCACAAAACAAACCTCCCTACAACCATAAAAACCCCAGAATATACGCTCCCAATTTCAGACAAACTGAAGATCCTTGGAATTACCATTGACACCAACCTAACCCTGGAGAGCCAAGCTGCTGCCACCACAAAGAAAATGTTCCATGCAATGTTAAGTAGAGGAGTGTGGTAGCCGTGTTAGTCCACTCTTAAGGTTATCAATAGAAATAAAACAAAATAAAACATGGAAAAGAAATTAAGATGATACCTTTTTTATTGGACATAACTTAATACATTTCTTGATTAGCTTTCGAAGGTTGCCCTTCTTCGTCAGATCGGAAATAAGCAAACGTGCTAGCTGACTTATATACACTGTCAGCTAGCACATTTGCTTATTTCCGATCTGACGAAGAAGGGCAACCTTCGAAAGCTAATCAAGAAATGTATTAAGTTATGTCCAATAAAAAAGGTATCATCTTATTTTCTTTTCCATGTTTTATTTTGTTTGATTTCTATTGATAACCATGCAATGTTGAAACTCAAACGAAACAAACAATTCTTCCCAAGGAAAACTTTCCATAACATAACTCAAACAATGGTACTATCACATGTTGACTACAGCAATGCCGTATATGCAGGATGCAAAGAACAGATCTTAAGGAAACTCCAGACCTCACAGAACACAGCAGCTAGGCTTATCTTCGGAAAGACAAGATTAGAAAGCGCTAAACCCCTACGCAAAGTACTGCACTGGCTACTAATCAAGGAACGAATAGCCTTCAAAATTTGCACTCTGGTCCACAAAATAATCCATGGCCTGGCCCCAACCTACATGACCGAACTTATTGACTTACTAACTAGAAACATCATAGAATCAACGAGAACGTTTCTAAACCTGCACTACCCAAACTGTAAAGGACTGAAATACAAATCAACATATGCATCCAGATTTTCCTGCATTTGCACCCAACTCTGGTAGAGGAGTGTGGTAGCCGTGTTAGTCCACTCTTAAGGTTATCAATAGAAATCAAACAAAATAAAACATGGAAAAGAAAATAAGATGATACCTTTTTTATTGGACATAACTTAATACATTTCTTGATTAGCTTTCGAAGGTTGCCCTTCTTCGTCTGGAATGCATTACCTAGAAACATTAGAACTGTGAACACCCATCTAAAATTCAGAAAAAACCTCAAGACTCACCTCTTCTGGAAAGCCTACCCAGCAGACCCGAACTAATCCATGAATAATGTATTACGTCTATCAAACTAAGAAATGAACAATACTCACTCCTATCCACATAATCCTATTCCTTCAAACTGCACGAATCATACCACTCCAGTTATAATTAAGTGTACTTCTACCCTGTATTCTACTCTGTATTGCTCACAAGAAGCTGTAGTTTCATCTCCGGAGACTTATCAGCCTCACTGGGATTACTTCTCTCTATATGGTACTATCAAGCTTATTTTTGAAAGAGAAGAGCGCCCATCTTTCGACACAAATTGGGAGATGGGCGTCCTTCTCTCAGGGTCGCCCAAATCGGCATAATTGAAAGCCGATTTTGCGCATCCCCAACTGCTTCCCGTCACGGGGACGACCAAAGTTCCCAGGGGCGTGTTGGAAGCGTAGCGAAGGTGGGACTGGGGCGTGCCTAACAGATGGGTGTCATCCAGCGATAATGGGAAAAAGAAGGGTGTCCCTGACGAGCACTTGCCCGACTTTACTTGGTCCATTTTTTGTTACAACCAAGCCTCAAAAAGGTGCCCGAACTGACCAGATGACCACCGGAGGGAATCGGGGATAACCTCCCCTGACTCCCCCAGTGGTGACTAGCCCCCTCCCATCCTGAAAAAAAAACAACTTTAAAAACTTTTTTTGCCAGCCTCAAATATCATACTCAGGTCCATCACAGCAGTATGCAGGTCCCTGTGGGGGGGAGGTGTGTGTGTGTCAGCGGAGGCATAGCGAAGGCGTGGACGTCCTTCTTTCAAACATTTTGGACGCCCTGAACTGCCCCCTCCACAGGGACGGCCAAATTTCAAGGGAGTGGATTGGAGGAGTGGCCTAGTGGTTGGAGCACTGGTCTTGCAATCCAGAGATGGCCGGTTCAAATCCCACTGCTGCTACTTGTGATCCAAAATCCAAATAAATAAATAAAGGGGTGTCGGAGGCATAGCAAAGACATGGACATCCTTCTCACATAAATATCCACATTTTGGACATCCTCAACTGCCCATCGCAGGGACGGAGGCATAGTGAAGGCGCCTAACACTTGGACGTCCTTCACCCATATTAAAAAAAAAAAAAAGACGTCCCTGACGAGCACTTGGACATTTTTACCTGGACTTGTATTTTTTTAAGGTTATAGACGGCAATTTATTTAAGATTGTAGATGGCTATTATACGCACTACTTGTCTGCGTGTATGAAGCCGTCTTTGGCATCCACAGAGCAGCTACGCATAACGCTTGGCTGCTCTGCACTGGCTTCCCCTCCTTATGAAGGAAATCGTGTGCAAATGAGCTAACAGCGAGCAGCTCATTTGCATGCGATTTCCTTCATGCATGCCTGTTCCTTTCCAAATCGCCAAGGGATCGGTAAGGGAAGAGCTTTTTCCATTCAGTTAGTGCATCAGTTAGTCCACTGCAGTGCCCCTAGGGTGCCCGGTTGGTGTCCTGGCATGTCAGGGGGACCAGTGTACTACAAATGCTGGCTCCTCCCACGACCAAATGAGTTGGATTTGGTCCAATGAGATGGGCATCCTTGGTTTCCATTATTGCCGAAAACCAGGGACGACCATCTGTAAGGTCGACTATCTCAATCTTTATGTCAACCATTTCTAAGGTCAACCTAAATGACTCGTATTCTCTTTTCCGGAACCTTATTAGCCTCTTTGTACCTACTTTTACTCTATATTCCACTCTGTATATATTCCCGGAGTTGGTACTCTCCTCTCCGGAACCTGTAAGCCACATTAAGCCTACTGCTATATGGGAAAATGTGTGATACAAATGTAATAAATAAATAAACCTGGAGGATGTAATGGGGCAATTTGACAAATTAAAGAGTAGCAAATCTCCTGGACCGGATGGTATCATCCCAGATAGAATTGAAAAATGAACTTGCAGAATTATTGTTAGTAATATGTAATTTATATTTTAAATCAAACGTGGTACCAGAAAATTGGAGGGTGACCAATGTAACACAAATTTTTTAAAAAGGTTCCAGAGGAGATCCAGGAAATTATAGACCGTGAGCCTGACGTTGGTGCCTGGCAAAATGGTAGAGACTATTATATTTTTTTAATTTCTGTTTATTCGTGAGTCAAAGATAATGGAATGTACACTCTTGCAAATCAAGTACAAACTGTCCATAGTAACAAATTACAACTTAACCTTCTATAAACTTATAGACATTTGTAACTCTCACTCCACCAAATTCTCACACAAGTGCAAAAAGGAACAAAAAATTACAACTTTTCCAACCTTCCCAATTCCCACCCAACTCCCACCCCTAATCATTGTCCTGCACATTGCATTTATAAAGATTTTGGTATACACACATTGGTTCAGGTATTCACAAGAAGTCCTTTCGCCGCTGGAGTCAGTGTTTGCCAAAATGGGGTCCATATACGGAAAAATACTGTTTCTGTAAATTTTGAATCAGACTTTGCCACTTGTCTCTCAAACCTCATATATGCAATCATTAAGCTACGCCATTGTTGAATTGTGGGACTATTAGGGGAGATCCACTCACTCAGGATTAATGACTTAGCTATGATGGTCGATCTGTGTGCAAACCTCTTAAGGCCTGCCGGAGTAGGGATAACCAATGAGGGCTGCCCAAATAATAACAGTGGGTCACGTCTCCATTTAGAGTGCCATATTTTCGAGATATAATTTAAAAGGCGAGTCCAAAATAACACTGTTTTCGGGCAAGACCAGTACATATAGCCCAAATCCGCACCCGGAGCCAGGCACTTAGGACACGCTCCGGAGAGACACCTACATAAAATGCTCGTCGCGGTCGCATGTGGACTCGGAGTGCGAACTTATATTCCAATTCCTGGTGTGCCACCATCTTTGAAGAGTTCTTAAAGTTGAGGACAAAGCTTTGTAGCATGGGTCTAGATACTGTAACTGCCAAATCTGTACTCCAAGCTCCGGCCAAAGCAGTGAAATTAGGTTCTTGTACAGAGTCTCTAATGTGTCTATGATGCATCCTCAGTGGAACTTTGTTTTGAGCCTGGAAGGCAAATGCTGATGACAGCTCTTCTTGTACGTCTTCAGTCAATGACTCCCAAGGTAGACTATGCACTTAGAGGGGCATAATGGAACAGAAACGCCTATCTCCATGGGCGTTAATCTCCGAAAACGGGTCCGTGAAGGGGCGGACCGAACCGTATTATCGATAAAAAATAGACGCCCATGTTTTATTCGCCAATGTGTGAGCTGGGCGTTTTTGCTTTTCAGCGATAATGGAAAAGGAAAGTGCCCAGCTCAAAAACGAATAAATCCAAGGCATTTGTTCGTGGGAGGGGCCAGGATTCGTAGTGCACTGGTCCCCCTCACATGCCAGGACACCAACCGGGCACCCTAGGGGGCACTTTTACAAAAACAAAAAACCAGGTAAAAGAGCTCCCAGGTGCATAGCACCCTTCCATTGTGTGTGTTGAGCCCCCCAAATCCCCCTCAAAACCCACTGCCCACAAGTCTACACCATTACTATAGCCCTAAGGGGTGAAGAGGGGCACCTACATGTGGGTACAGTGGGTTTGGGGGGGTTGGACGACTAATAAGCATTAAGCAGCACAATTGTAACAGGTAGGGGGGATGGGCCTGGGTCCACCTGCCTGACGTCCACTGCACCCCCTAACAACTGCTCCAGGGACCTGCATACTGCTGCCTGGGAGGAGGGTATGACATTTGAGGGTGAAAATAAAAAGTTGTGAAACATCATTTTTTTGTGGTGGGAGGGGTTAGTGACCACTGGGGGAGTCAGGGGAGGTCATCCCCGATTCCCTCTGGGGGTAATCTGGTCATTTAGGGCACTTTTTGGGGCCTTATTCGTGAAAAAACAGGGTCCAGGAAAAGTGCCCTAAATTCTAGCTACAAACGCATCCATTATCGGCGAAGGGCGCCCATCTCTGTTCGGGTGATAACCACGCCCCAGTTCCGCCTTTGACACGCCTTCGACACGCCCCCGTCCACTTTGTCCGCATCCGCGACGGAGTGCAGTTGAAAGCGTCCCAAATTCGGCTTTTGATTATACCGCGTTATTCGTTTTTGTGAGATAAACGCCCATCTCCCGATTTAGGTCGGAACTTGGGCGTTTTTCTCGTTCGATTATAAGCTGGATAGTGTCTCAATTGAAGATAGTGAAAATAATCGGAGAGTGGCAATGAGTATTGAGCTTGTAGATCTGCAAATGATCGTATCTGGCCCTCTTCTGTTAAAATTTGTATGAGGTACTGAAGTCCCTTCCGTTTCCATCTGATAAAAGTTGAGTACATGTTGCCTGGCGGAAATTTAGGGTTGCCACAGATTGCCATAAACGGAGTTATTTTTGCTGAAAATTGATGATGGCGGCAAATCCACTTCCATGTCGCCTTTGCAGTGGTAAGAATATGCGAGTTTGCCAGGACTGTTGGAAGTGGGCCCCCTCCCACATGGAGGAGGCAGCTAAAGTGCGTATCCTGAGTGAGTGCTGTTTCTATTGTTGTGGCAGAAAAGTCAGAGACTGAGCGGTACCAATCAGAGATGTGGCGCATTCCACTGGCTATTGAAAGGTGGCATATACTCAGAAGGCCCAACCCACCATATTCTCTAGGAGTGCATAAAATCTGTATAGGGAGCCGAGCCCTTTTTCCTCTCCATAGAAATATTTGTAAATGTTTATTCAGTTTCCTCTTATCCTCCAATCTAAGGTAGAGCAGCAATGTCTGAAAAATGTATAACCACCGTGGCACTATCAGGATGTTATATAACATTATTCTGCCTAACAATGACAAAGGATAATCTTTCTATAGTTTCAACTTTTGGCATGTCATCTCCATCAAGGGAGTTATACATTAACCTGATACAACTGCGTCAGGTCCTGAGTTATATATGTGCCTAAATATTTAATTCTTCCTCCCACCCAAGTTAAAGGGACATCCAACTCGCCCGGACCCTCATCTGTGGGGTAGATTCGGAGACCAATTGATTTCTGGACATTCAATGTGAAACCGGAGAATCCTCCGAATACTTGAATTATGTCGATCAGTTTTACGAGTGAATCTTGTGGTTGAGTAGTGATTATCATAAGATCATCTGTGAAAGCCAGGGCCTTAATTAATTCTCCACCTACTCATATTCCTGGAATCTCTGCTGAATATTTAATGGCCCTCAAAAGAGGTTCCATAGCTAAGATAAATAGGGTCGGTGATAGGGGGCAGCCTTGTCTAGTGCCACATTGTACTGGAAAGGTTTTCGATTGGACCCCATTAAGTATCACTGATGCTTCAGGATAAGAATATAAAGCTTGAATGGCCCGGAGCATCCACCCTCCAAATCCCATATATGTAAGCACATTAAAGATATATTTCCATTCAATCTTATCGAATGCTTTTTCAGCATCGAAAGAGTACAAACACATTGGGGTTTGCTGGTGTTGGCTAAATGCCATAGCTAATAGCATTCGGCGTATATTCTCGGCTGCCTGTCATGATTTTACAAAGCCCACCTGTTCCTCCCCCACTAATCTAGGTAGGATATTAGATAGTCGGTTTGCTAGTATCTTGGCCAAAATCTTAAGGTCTACGTTAATCAATGATATAGGCCTATAAGAGTTCGCCTGTTCTTCTGGGCGGCCCATCTTATGTATTAGAGTGATTAGAGCTAGGTTGAAATGTTTCGGGAATCTACCCTCCCTAATAACCTGCTCATAGAACTCATAAATTTGAGGATAAAAGGAGACCAGTAGCAGCTTATAGAACTCCCCAGAGTATCCGTCTGGACCAGGCACTGATCCCAAGGGCAAAGTTTTTATTGCCTCTTGTATTTCTTTAAGCGTTAAGGGGCATTCAAGATCTTTCTGCTCCTGTTCCGACAATTTCGGCTATCTTACTTGAGTCAGAAACTGATAAATTCCTTCTATGTCTACATTTTGGGATGGCTCATACAATGATCTAAAGAAAGTTTGGAGGATCTCGGCCATCTGCTCGCTATTGTTATGTAGCTTCCCACTGCGATCTTTGAGAGCAACAATTGGCTTCTGCGGACCCCCAGCCTGGACTAATCTCGTTAAGAATGCTCAGGATCTATTCCCATACCGTTGAAATTTGTATTTTTGAAGTGCAAACGACCGACAGGTTCGTTGGTGGAGCAAAGAGTTAAGGGTCACCCGCACTGTGTGGAGTTGCTCTTTTGTGGAGAGAGAGGGATGTTTAAGGTACTGTGCTTTTACTCTTTTTAGATCTTTTTCTAGACGCAGTATTGCATTGGTTATTTTTTTGTTGTGAGCATGGACATAAGCTATTATCTCGCCACGCATCACTGCCTTGGATGTTGCCCAGAACAACCCTGGTTGGTCTTTATGCTGATCATTATTCTTAGAGTAGAACATTTTAAAATCTTTATTTTGGTACAGGTAGGCTGGGATCTCCACCTCTTTGCCTGTTGATAAAAGGTTGGGGCCTCCAAGTCCATCCACACAATGGAGTGATCCGAGATCTCCTCTGGACCTATTTCTGCATTTATCACCCATGGGAAAGCAGAATGAGCAACTACTATGTTGTCGAGCCTAGAGAAAGTCCCATGGGCACGAGACTCATGAGTGTAATCACATCTGTGGGGTGAAGGCTACGCCAGGCATCAACTAGATTGAGGGTGTGCATAAAATGTGGGAGCGTATGCGATCTTGGGCCACCTCTGTGTGCTGACTGAGGATTTGAACAGTCTTGTTGTGGATTGGCCACTAGATTAAAATCTCCCATCACTATAAGTTGTGGCAATTTATGAGGCATGCAGAGTTTAATTAGTGTAGAGAGGAATTTAGGATCATAAGTGTTTGGTCCATATATACCCAAAATCAAGAACTCCCTATCATGTATCCATAGGCGAATCATTATATAATGTCCTTTCGGGTCTACTGCATCTACTTCCGATTTTGCTGCTAGGCCTTTCCATATTAAAATAGCCACTCCTCTCCTACGGTCTCCCGAGGATGCTGAATGGACCTCCCCCACCCACTGACGTTTTAATTTTTTATGTTCCACCTCTGAGAGCCTAGTTTCCTGTATGCATACAATGTCGGTTTTATGCCTGTTTAGGGCTGCCAAAATTTTTGCTTTCTTAATCGAGGTCGAAATACCCCCTACATTCCATGTACTAAATCGAATAGACTTTACCGTTAAAGGTTTCCAGGTTGTCTTATGCTGATAATGGGGTGTTACATTTATACCTCAGGCGCCCAGCCTCGCCCAAGGGACCTCTCTGTCTATTTCCTTGTTTCTGATTTATGAAAAACTGCTCCATGTGTGTATTAAGTCTAGGCGTAGGAACCCCTGTGCAGAATTCAATATAGTTATGTCGCAACCAATCTTCCCTCCCATTCCTCCCCCCCCTCTTACTTGTCCCAATCCTTTATCCAATTTGAACTACACTCTATCAAATCTGTATCTACCTATGAGATCAATGATGGTGGTGTCCCCAACTCCGCACAACTGTGTGATATATAATGTTCAACTTGTCCAGCCATCCACTGTAATACTCACTATTTCAAAAATTTAAGGTACAAGTGTCCCCATGTTTCTCTGATGTCCATTGTCCTCAACCTTCATGGTGGGGAAACTTTGGTCAAATCCGCTGGGACCTCATGCGGGTCTTTGTAAGTCTGCCATCTGTCCTGGTGATATACTTTTAAAGTCGCTGGGTATACCAAAGCAAATCTGTGGTTTGAGAGTGCCAGAGTTCTGCATACAGGTCCAAATGCCCGACATCTCTCTTGTAACGAGGCAGAAAAGTCCTGGAATATTTTGATCAATTTAGCTTCGAAATTTAAAGTGTCTCTCTTCTGCCTCATCCCTCACAATATTTCGACTTTGTGGATGTAATTATGCACTTTGACCAGTATCACTCTCGGTCTCTGGTTTGAATCAGTCTTTCGACCCACTCTATGGGCCCTCTCGAGACACAGCGGCCCAACGCTATCGACAGTGCAAACTCTGATTTTAACCATTTTTCTAGCACATCCGGTAAATGATGTTCTGGGGTGGATTCCGGGAAGCCTACAATTCGTAAATTGTTTCGCCTCGACCAGTTTTCTAATTCGTCCAATAGCTGTGAGTGTTTCTGTACCAGGTTAATCAGCTCTATCATCAGCGACGCAGTCCCGCCCTCCTCATCCTCCACTGCTGACATCCGTTGTTCCAGCTCTCCGGTTCACTTAGTGGTATCTGCCAAGTGCGATTCTAGAGAGGTTAGTTGATGAGAGAGCTGCTGTAATTGGGGATCCATCGCGGTGTTGATTGCAGTTACAATTTGAGTGAGCTGTGCTTCAGTAAACTCCGGGGGGTTTGTCTCTGTGGTAGGGCTCGCGGCCATTTTGATTTCAGATAGTCGGGACTTCTCAGTCTCTTTCTTCCCACTTTTTGGAGGCATAGTTTGATCTTTGCGGGTTACAAACTGGTCCATAAAACTCCGCCGATTCTCCCCTACGTAGATCGATGGTGGGACGCCGAAACAATCTTAATTGGGCGCGGGCAGGAGGGTAAGACCTCGGAGAACAGCTATCTCGCGTCCACTCCCCTCAACTCATCACGTGATCTCCCGGTGGAGACTATTATAAAGAACAAAATTACAGAGCATATTCAAAAGCATGGATTAATGAGACAAAGTCAACATGGATTTAGTGAAGGGAAATCTTGCCTCACCAATCTATTACATTTCTTTGAAGGGGTGAACAAACATGTGGATAAAGGTGAGCCAGTTGATATTGTGTATCTGGATTTTCAAAAGGCGTTTGACAGAGTACCTCATGAAAGACTCCAGAATAAATTGGAGAGTCATGGGATAGGAGGTAGTGTCCTATTGTGGATTAAAAACTGGTTAAAAGAAAACAGAGAGTAGGGTTAAATGGTCAGTATTCTCAATGGAGAAGGGTAGATGGTGGGTTTCCCCAGGGGTCTGTGCTGGGACCGCTTCTTTTTAACATATTTATAAATGACCTAGAGATGGGAGTAACTAGTGAGGTAATTAAATTTGCTGATGACACAAAATTATTCAAAGTTGTTAAATCGTGAGAGGGTTGTGAAAAATTACAAGAGGACGTTACGAGACTGGGAGACTGGGCGTCTAAATGACAGATGACGTTTAATGTAAGCAAGTGCAAGTGATGCATGTGGGAAAGAGGAACCTGAGTTATAGCTACATAAATCAAGGTTCCACGTTCGGAGTCACTGACCAAGAAAGGGATCTAGGTGTCACTGTTGATGATATGTTGAAACCTTCTGCTCAGTGTGCTGCGGTAGCTAAGAAAGCAAATAGAATGTAAGGTATTATTAGGTAATTATTAGGGAAAGAATGGAAAACAAAAATGAGGATGTTATAATGCCTTTGTATCGGTCCATGGTGCGACTGCACCTTGAATATTGTGTTAGATTCTGGTCACCACATCTCAAGATATAGTAGAATTAGAAAAGGTACAGAGAAGAGCGACAACTTCCCTATGAGGAAAGGCTGAAGCAGCTAGGGCTCTTCAGCTTGGAGAAAAGCTGGCTGATAGAGGTCTATAAAATAATGAGTGGAGTGGAACGGATTTAGACATGAATCATTTGTTTACTCTTTCCAAAAATACTAGGACTAGGGAGCATGCAATGAAATGAATCGGATAAATTTTTTCTTCACTCAACATGTAATTAAACTGTGGAATTCATTGCCAGAGAATGTGGTAAAGGCGGTTAGCTTCACAGGGTTTAAAAAAATGTTTGGTTGGCTTCCTAAATGAAAAGTCCATAGACCATTATTAAAATGAATGGGGAAAATCTACTGCTTATTTCTTGGATAAGTAGTATAAAAATGTATTATACTTTTTTAGGATCTTGCCAGGTATTTGTGACCTGGATTGGCCACTGTTGGAAACAGGATGCTAGGCATGATGGACCTTTGGTCTTTCCCAGTATGGCAATACTTATGTACTTATGGAAGAAAAGTCTATAGTCTGCTACTGAGCCAGACATGGGGAAGCCACTGCTTGCTCTGGGATTGGTAGCATGGAATGTTGCTACTATTTGAGTTTCTGCCAGGATGCCTTTACCCACATTTTGATACTTCCCAGTCACAGGAGGTGACTTAGATTTCAAGTAGGGAAACACCATTACCAGTATCGCATTCTGCCCTTTGGCCTAGCATCTGCTCCCAGAGTGCTCAAGTGTCTGGCGGTAGTAACAGCGTATTTACACAGCCTGGGTGGTCTATGTGCTTCCCTATCTAGAGCACATCGCAGGACGGAGCGACAGTGTCAATGCGGCTTACTATTCAAGTGCTGGAGCTACTGGGGTTTGTCATCAAATTACCCCAAGTCCCACCTCCAACCAGTTTGCCAGTTGGAGTAAATAGGAGCCCTGCTAGACACATTGCAGGCTTGGGCCTTCCTTTCTCATGTGAGGGTAGATACCTTAGTAATGCTTGCCTCGCAGGTCCGTAACAGCAAGCAGGTTTCAGCTCGGCACATGTTGAAATTGATAGGCCACATGGCCTCCACAGTGCATGTCACTCCCATGGCACATCACTTGAGAACGGCCCAGTGGACCTTAGATTCCCAGTGGTCTTAGGGGACAGGGAACCTAATGGATGTCATTTGCATTCCCCCGGAGTTGGCTCATGCCCTTCTTTGGTGGACAATCAGGTCCAATTTGACTCTGGGACTGGCATTCCAAATTCCATCACCTCAGAAGGTGTTGACAACTGATGCATCCAGCCTGGGTCGGGGAGCTCATATAGATAGGCTTCATGCTCGAGGGATGTGATCTGCTCAGGAGGTTCAATTCCACATCAATCTCCTCGAGCTTCGGGCCAGTTGGAATGCTGTAAAGGCTTTCAGAGATCGACTTCAAAACCAAATTGTTCCCATTCAAACAGACAACTAGGTTGCAATTTCAATATCAACAAGTGGGGGGGAGGGGGGTCAGGAAGCGGTCAGCATGTGGCAGTGGGCTGTGCTTCACGGAATGGACCTCTATGCCACGTACCTACCCGGCAAGAACAACTGCCTGACAGACAGACTGAGCAGGGTATTGTAACCACACAAGTGGTCTCTCAACATGGGCATAGCCTGCAAGATCTTCCGAGAGTGGAGCATTCCCTTGGTAGACCTTTTTGCCACTCATCTAAACAAGGTCCCTCAGTTCTCGCTTCCCTAATTTAAGGAAATTAGGGAAGCGAATAAATTGAGCAATGTAATATTAATGGGTGATTTCAATTATCCACATATAGACTGGGTTAATGTAACATCGGTACATGCTAGGGAGGTGAAATATCTAGATGAAATCAAGGACAGCTTCATGGAACAGCTGGTTCAGGAGCCCACAAGAGAAGGAAAAATACTAGACTTATCATTACTGGAGCTCATGATCTGGTGCAGGGAGTAACGGTGCGAGGGCCGCTTGATAACAGTGATCATAATATGATCAGTTTTGATATTGGCATTGAAGTAAGTGAACTTAGGAAATTAAATACACTAGCGTTTAACTTTAGAAAAGGTGATTACGACAAAATGAGAAAGACAGTGAAAAAAAGACTGAAAGGTGCAGCTCGCAGGGTAAAAACTTGCATCAGGCGTGGATGCTGTTTAAAAACAACAACCTGGAGGTACAGATCAAATATATTCCACGTATTAGAAAAAGGGGAAAAAAGACCAAACGTCAACCGACGTGGCTAAACAGTAAAGTAAAGGAAGTCATTAGAACCAAAAAACAATCATTCAGAAAGTGGAGAAGAGAACCGACTGAAGGTAACAAGATAAAACATAAGGAATGCCAAGCCAAATGCAAAGCGGAGATAAGAAGGGCAAAAAAGGACTTTGAGAAAAAGTTAGCGTTAGAAGCCAAAATACATAGTAAAATTTTATTTAGATACATTAAAAGCAGGAAGCCGGCTAAAGAATCGGTTGGGCCGCTGGACGAAAATGGTGTTGAAGGGGCGATCAGAGAAGACCGAGCCGTAGCGGAGAAATTAAATGAATTCTTTGCCTTGGTCTTCACTGAGGAGGATTTGGGAGGGACACCGGTGCCGGAAAGCATATTTGAAATGGGCGAGTTGGAAAAACTAAATGAAATCTCTGTAAACTTGGAGGATGTAATGGGTCAGTTCTGCAAACTGAAGAATAGTAAATCACCAGGACCTGATGGTATTCATCCCAGAGTATTAATAGAACTGAAAAATGAACTTGTAGAGCTACTGTTAGTAATATGCTATCTATCCCTAAAATTGAGTGTGGTACCGGAAGACTGGAGGGTAGCTAATGTTACGCCGATTTTTTAAAAAAGTTCCAGAGGAGATCCGGGAAATTACAGACCGGTGAGTCTGACGTCAGTACCGGGCAAAATGGTAGAGGCTATTATCAAGAATAAAATTACAGAGTACGTACAAAAACATGGGCTGATGAGACAAAGTCAGCACGGATTTAGTGAAGGGAAGTCTTGCCTCACCAATCTGCTGCATTTTTTTTGAGGGGGTGAACAAACGTGGACAATGGGGAGCCGGTGGATATTGTGTATCTGGATTTTCAAAAGGCGTTTGACAAAGTGCCTCATGAAAGACTCCTGAGGAAACTGGAGAGTCATGGGATCGGAGGTAGGGTATTACTATGGATTAAGAGCTGGTTGAAAGATAGAAAGCAAAGAGTAGGGTTGAATAGTCAGTATTCTCAGTGGAGAAGGGTAGTTAGTGGGGTCCCGCAGGGGTCTGTGTTGGGACCGCTGCTTTTTAACATATTTATAAATGACCTAGAGATGGGAGTAACTAGTGAGGTAATTAAATTTGCAGATGACACAAAATTATTCAGGGTTGTCAAGTCGCAGAAGGAGTGTGAAAGATTACAGGAGGACCTCGCGAGACTGGAGGATTGGGCGTGCAAGTGGCAGATGAAGTTCAATGTTGACAAGTGTAAAGTGATGCATGTGGGTAAGAGGAACCCAAATTACAGCTATGTCATGCAAGGTTCCGCGTTAGGCGTTACGGACCTAGAAAGGGATCTGGGCGTCATCGTCGATAAGACGTTAAAAACTTCTACTCAGTGTGCTGCGGCGGCTAAGAAAGCGCACAGAATGTTGAGTATTATTAGGAAAGGGATGTAAAACAAACATGAGGATGTTATAATGCTGTTGTATCGCTCCATGGTGCGACCGCACCTCGAGTATTGTGTCCAATTCTGGTCGCCGCATCTCAAAAAAGATATAAAGGAATTAGAAAAGGTGCAGAGAAGGGTGACGAAAATGATAAAGGGAATGGAATGACTTCCCTATGAGGAAAGGCTGAGAAGGTTAGGGCTCTTCAGCTTGGAGAAAAGGCAGCTGAGGGGTGATATGATAGAAGTCTACAAGATAATGAGCGGATTAGAGCGGACAGATGTGAAGCGTTTGTTTACACTTTCAAACAACAACAGGAGAAAGTTTTTCTTTACTCAGCGTGTAGCCGGAGAATGTAGTGACAGCAGCTGGCCTTATGGAATTTAAAGGGGGTTTGGACAGATTCCTGAGGGAAAAGTCCATTGAACATTATTAATTTTTTTTTTTTTTTTTTTGGGGGGGGGGGGGGGGGGAGGGTTTGCCGTGTTCTTGAAGCCTGGATTGGCCGCTGTCAGAGACAGGATGCTGGGCTTGATGGACCCTTGGTCTTTTCCCAGTATGGCAGTACTTATGTACTTCTGCTCCAGGCTTGGATCACATGGCAGGCTAGTGTCAAATGCCTTTCTTCTGCATTGGGGGAACAGTCTTTTTTTATGAGTATCTTCCAATTCCTGTCATAGAGAAGACTTTGCTGAAACTCAGATAGGATAAGGGGACCATGATCTTGCTCGCCCCTTACTGACCGAGGCTGATCTGGTTCCCTCTTCTTCTGGAATTATCCTCCGAAGGTCCGTGAATATTGGCCTGTTTCCCGACCCTTACCTCGCAGAACAAGGGATCCCGTCTACATCCCAACCTCCAATCTCTGTCCCTCATGGCTTGGATGTTGAGAGCTTAGAATTTGAATCCTGCTTGAGTATCTCCTCCACTTCTCTGAGTCTGGTTTGAAAACCAACTCTGTAAGGGTTCATCTCACTGCAGTTGGCACTTATCACAATGTAGGAGGCAAGTCCATCTCTGTAAAACCTTTAGTTGTTCACTTCTTGAGAAGATTGTTGTTAACAAAGCACCCTACCTAACCTCCCTCTGTGTCATAGGATCTCATCGTGGTTCTCATCTAGCTGATGAATGCTCTTTTTGTGCCTCTGAAGTATTTGACCTGGAAAGTTGTATTTCTGTTGGTGCTCACATCAGCTCACATAAGCCTTGTTAGTTCATCCCCCATATACCAAATTTCATCACATTAGAATAGTTATCTGCAATCACCCTAAGTTCCTTCCTAAGGTATTGGTGATTGGTGGAGTTCCATCTTAACCAGTTAGTTGTTCTGCCAACATTTTTCCCAAAACCTCATGCCCATCCTGGCAAAAGTGTACTGCATACCTTATACTGCAAGTGAGCCTCAGCCTTCTATCTGGAGTGGACTAAAGCCAACAGATAGTCCACCCAGCTTTTTGTTTCTTTTGACCCAAGCAGCATGGGGGGTGGCCATCAGCAGATGCACACTTTCAAATTGGATAGCAGATTGCATCTCCTTTACTTATGCCTAAGCTTGAGTCATGTCACAGCTTATAATGTCAGAGCCATGGCTGCATCAGTTGCTCACTTGAGATCAGCCTCCATAGAGGAGATTTGCAAGCTTGCAACGTGGTCTTCAGTCCACACTTTCACATCATTACTGCCTTGATTAGGATACCTTATGCAACAGTCAATTCGGGCAGGCAGTCCTGCAGAATTTGTTCGGTGTCTAGAATCCAATTCCACCCTTCTAGGCCCTGTTTTATTCTGTTCCATGCTGCACCTACACAGCTAGTATATAGTTTCAGGTTCATTGCAGTTTTCGTCTCAATGTTTCGAAACTTGATTATCCTAGCTTCGTTGTTTTTGCTGAGCCTGGTAGCTAGGAATTCCCAGATGTGAGAATATGAAGGATTGCTTGTCCTTGAAGAAAGCAAAGATGCTTACCTATAGCAGATGTTCTCCGAGGACAGCAGGCTAATTATTCTCACATTCCCTCTCACCTCCCTAAGGACTCGAATTTAGTTCTGTTCTTCTTGCTTTTTCACCTGACTGGAGTACCTGCGCTCGTGCGTCGGGCAGGAAGGCACTGATTCTTGCGCAGTGGAACACTGCTAGAAGCTTCTACAATACTCACTAGTCAGCACTGGGATCCGTTGGATCACATCACCCAGATGTAAGAATAATCAGCTTGCAGTCCTCAGAAAAAGCTTTTTTTTAATTTGTATTCGGATTAAAGGAGTTTTGTTTTTGAACTTATAATTGATTTTGTAGTGTTTATATCTGGAAAGAAGGAAATCCCGGACTGAATTATTGTTGGATTGAACTTTGAGGAGACAAGTGTTTTTTTGAGTCTCCAGGATTGCAGACACCCTTAGCAGCATAACACTGTTGTGGAAGTATAGGGGTCTATGTAAGCCTAGAGAGCTGAGGTTTTAGTGCTTTATTAGCACACAAAGGGCAATTCTAAAAATTGGCACCTCAGTCTAGGCACCCCAATGCCATGCACTTGGCACCAACATTCCATTATAGAATACTAGCACAAGGTCGGCATTGGTGTGCCTATGTGTAGGCATGCCCTCTTACGTCATGTCAATGGCAGGCATAAGTTGGCAAGCCTAGGTGCCCCAAGTGATGATCTGCCCACATGAACATTAAAGAGTAGCGCCTAGTGTACATAGGTACCTAATTGTCAATTTCATAGCACCTTTGACGCACCTAAGTAACACTTTATAGAATTGCCCTCATTAACATTATTGTTTTGGTACTTGGAGTGTAATTATTTTGGAGTAGTGGTTTAAATTGTTATTTTTATAATTTTGTATTTATTTTTTATTTTTGTTACATTTGTACCCCGCGCTTTCCCACTCATGGCAGGCTCAATGTGGCTTTCATATTATATACAGGTACTTATTTGTACCTGGGGCAATGGAGGGTTAAGTGACTTGCCCAGAGTCACAAGGAGCTGCCTGTGCCTGACATGGGAATTGAACTGCCTCTGGAGCTGCGTTGGTGTGTCATCCTGCCATTTGGCATGGACGTCTTTGTGAGCAAAACCATAAAGTCTAGGTCTGGGGAAGCAGTCTGAAAACCATGGCCCCTTTATGCTGACCACTACTGGCTGTATACTAGAGACAGATATGCTTGGCAAGAAAATACTTAATAGCAAATACCCATGTCATACTTTGAGAACAAAGATCTTACAGTGTAGAAAATTCAAAATTCAGTAGATTCTCATTAGCTTGTTTGTTTTGGGATGGAGGCCTCCAAAGTAGCATTGTTTTTAACTTCCTTTGGCACTGACATCATCCAGGACGGGGCCCACACATTCTGGATCTGAACAGATAGGAGGGAAGGTGCTACAGGCTTGAAAACTTGATCCTTTCTATACTGATACCACTGCTGCTGCTGACTGAAGCTGGTGCTTTTATTTATATTAAAAAGAAAATCTGGTAAAGAAGTGTGACACATGCTAGACATTGTAATAGAAAAAAGTTCCAAGTATGTCTGATGCCAGAATGCTTTCTTTAGACTTTGTGACTGAGCACAGATCTTTTTCTTTATTAATCAGATTTCTAGAGCATAGTGAGGTAGTAGTTTACACTTACATCTGGCACAACTATAAAATGTGAAATCATCAACTGGCGCTAATCTACTATAATAATTTGCACCTCCAGCATTCTGAAGCTGACTGCCAGGAAGTTGAAGCCCGGTTCATAATGTCTGAAGCCTTCCGGTGACGTCACCGTGTTGCCTGGGAAACCGTGATGCGTCTCAAGCCCGGGCGCTACGAGTTTGCACCACCATCTCCATCCCCTCCCAGTTCAGCAGTCCGCCCTCCCCCCCCCCCCCCGCCCTCCTCTTCCGAGTTGCAGGACGCCCCCCTTCCCCTTCAAGCTGCAGGACGCCCCCTCCCTCCTTACTTCCACTCACCTCCCTCCTTCCTTCCACGACCCCCCTCTCCTCCGAGTTCCATGCCCCCCGCCTCCCTCCCTCGAAGTGCAAACAGGACCTGTCCTCCGCCAGCGCCTCGCCTTCCTGCATGCCGTAGAGGAATGAAACGGGCGCTAGCTAGGTTCCACGCCCCCCTCCCTACCTCCCTCTCTCCCTCTCCTCAGAGTTCCAGCCCCCCCTCCCCTTCGAGTTGCAGGACCCCCCTCCCCTGCCCTTTGAGTTCCACGGCCCCCTCCCCTTCAAGCTGCAGAATGGCCCCCCTCCCCTTCAAACTGCAGGACGCCCCCCTCCCTCCCTCCACTCCCCTCCGAGTTGCATGCCCCCCCGCTCCTCCCTCCCTCTAAGTGCAAGCAGGACCTGTCCTCCGGCAGCCCCTCGCCTTCCTGCCCAGCACTATCCCCGCCTCCAAACCACCAGTCCCGCCTCCCACCATCGGTTCTGGCACAGACTGTATAAGTCTGCCCAGCACCATCTCCGTCTCCCGCCACTGGCTTTGCCACCCAATCTCGTCTAAGCTCCTTAGGATCCATTCCTTCTGAGCAGGATTCCTTTATGTTTATCCCACGCATGTTTGAATTCCGTTACCGTTTTCGTTTCCACCACCTCCCGCGGGAGGGCATTCCAAGCATCCACTACTCTCTCCTTGAAAAAATACTTCCTGACATTTTTCTTGAGTCTGCCCCCCTTCAATCTCATTTCATGTCCTCGTTCTACTGCCTTCGCATCTCCGGAAAAGGTTCGTTTGCAGATTAATACCTTTCAAATATTTGAACATCTGTATCATATCACCCCTGTTTCTCCTTTCCTCCAGAGTATACATGTTCAGGTCCGCAAATCTCTCCTCATACGTCTTGTAACGCAAATCCCATACCGTTCTCGTAGCTTTTCTTTGCACCGCTTCAATTCTTTTTACATCCTTAACAACATACGGCCTCCAGAACTGAACACAATACTCCAGGTGGGGCCTCACCAACGACTTATACAGGGGCATCAACACCCCCTTTCTTCTGCTGGTCACACCTCTCTCTATACAGCCTAACAACCTTACATAGTAACATAGTAGATGACAGCAGAAAAAGACCATCCAGTCTGCCCAACAAGATAAACTCATATGTGTATACCTTACCTTGATTTGTACCTGCCTTTTTCAGGGCACAGACCGTACAAGTCTGCCCAGCAGTATTTCCCGCCTCCCAACCACCAGTCCCGCCTCCCATCACCGGCTCTGGCACAGACCGTATAAGTCTGCCCTCCACTATCCTCGCCTCCCAACCACCAACCTCTCTTCCCCCACCTGCTCCGCCACCCAATTTTGGCTAAGCTTCTGAGGATCCATTCCTACTGCACAGGATTCCTTTATGCATATCCCAAGCATGTTTGAATTCCGTTACCGTTTTCATCTCCACCACCTCCCGCGGGAGGGCATTCCAAGCATCCACCACCCTCTCCGTGAAAAAATACTTCCTGACATCTTTTTTGAGTCTGCCCCCCTTCAATCTCATTTCATGTCTTCTCGTTCTACCGCCTTCCCATCTCCGGAAAAGATTTTTTTGCGGATTAATACCTTTCAAGTATTTGAACGTCTGTATCAGATCACCTCTGTTCCTCCTTTCCTCCAGGGTATACATGTTCAGGTCAGCAAGTCTTTGCTCATACGTCTTGGAACGCAAATCCCATACCATTCTCGTAGCTTTTCTTTGCACTGCTTCCATTTTTTAAACATCCTTCGCAAGGTACGGCCTCCAAAACTGAACACAATACTCCAGGTGGGGCCTCACCAACGACTTGTACAGGGGCATCAACACTTCCTTTCTTCTGCTGATCACACCTCTCTCTATACAGCCTAGCAACCTTCTCACTACGGCCACCGCCTTATCACACTGTTTCGTCGCCTTCAGATCCTCGGATACTATTACCCCAAGATCCCTCTCCCCCTCAGTACCTATCAGACTCTCCCCGCCTAACACATAGGTCTCCCGTGGATTTCTACTCCCTAAGTGCATCACTTTGCATTTCTTCTCATTGAATTTTAATTGCCAAACCTTAGACCATTCTTCTAGCTTCCGTAGGTCCTTTTTCATGTTTTCCACTCCCTCCGGGGTGTCCACTCTGTTACAGATCTTAGTATCATCCACAAATAGGCAAACTTTACCTTCTAACTCTTTGGCAATGTCACTCACAAATATATTGAATAGAATCGGCCCCAGCACCGATCCATGAGGCATTCCACTACTCACCTTTCGTTCCTCCGAGCGAATTCCATTCACCACCACCCTCTGGCGTCTGTCCGTCAACCAGTTCCTAATCCAGTTCACCACTTCGGGTCCTATCTTCAGCCCATCCAGTTTATTTAAGAGCCTCCTGTGGGGAACCGTGTCAAAAGCTTTGCTGAAATCTAAGTAGATTACGTCCATAGCTCGTCCCTGATTCAATTCTCCTGTCACCCAATCAAAGAATTCAATGAGGTTCGTTTGGCACGATTTCCCTCTGGTAAAACCATGTTGTCTCGGATCTTGCAACTTATTGGCTTCCAGGAAATTCACTATCCTTTCCTTCAGCATCGCTTCCATTACTTTTCCAATAACCGAAGTGAGGCTTACCGGCCTGTAGTTTCCAGCTTCTTCCCTATCACCACTTTTGTGAAGAGGGACCACATCCACCGTTCTCCAATCCCTTGGAACCTCTCCCGTCTCCAAGGATTTATTAAACAAATCTTTAAGAGGACCCGCCAGAACCTCTCTGAGCTCCCTCAATATCCTAGGGTGGATCCCATCCGGTCCCATGGCTTTGTCCACCTTTAGCTTTTCAAGTTGTTCATACACACTCTCTTCCATGAATGGTGCTCTATCCACTTCAATCTCATTTGTACTTTTTGCAGTCCATCGCGGTCCTTCTCCAGGATTTTCTTCTGTGATAACAGAACAGAAGTATCTATTTAGCAAATTCGCTTTTTCTTCATCATTATCCACATAGCGTTTCGCTGTATCTTTTAGTCTCACAATTCCCTTTTTAGTCATTCTCCTTTCACTAATATACCTGAAGAAAATTTTGCCACCCCTCCTTACATTTCTAGCCATTTGTTCTTCCGTTTGCGCTTTTGCCAGTCGTATCTCTCTCTTGGCTTCTTTCAGTTTCATCCGGTATTCCTCCTCGTGTCCCTTTTCTTTATTTTTTTTTTATTTCTGGAACGCCAACTCTTTAGCCTTTATTTTCTCAGCCACTTGCTTGGAGAACCATATCGGTTTCCTTTTTCTCTTGCTTTAATGTGTGCTACTATGGTCACCCCATCTCAAGATATAGCAGAATTAGAAAAGATGCAGAGGAGGGCAACCACAATGATAAAGAAGATGGAATAATTCCCCTATGAATAAAAGCTAAACAGGTTAGGGCTCTTCAATTTGTCCAAGAGATGACTAAGGGGAAATAACATAAAATACTGAATAACTGGATAGTGCTAAGATGAATGAAAATTCAATTAAACCAATAAATGACACATTTAAATTAGGACTGTATTTTGATTAAAATTTGTAATCAATTAAAGGTATGTTATTCCCCCTTCCCCCCTCCCCACCAACTACAGTTCCTTGTGACATAGGTTTAATCGTACAATTACAAATTTTAATTGAAATGCAGCTTGCCCAGTGTCACAAGGAGCTGCATTAAGGAAAAAGTAAATAAGTAACATATCTTTGCCCTAACAAAATTAAAGAATAAAAAGTAATAAAAAGATAACAAGTACATCATACAAATTGAAAAATTACAAATTAAAGAATCTAAAATAGCATACAGAATAGCTATAAACACCTTACAGTTTTCACAGCCTACTTCAGAAAAGCAAACCTAATTTAAATCTAATTGGAGAAACAAAATATTTTTCACTCTGGAGAATTTGTTACCAGAAGATTGGTAGGGGCGGGGGGGGGGGGGGGGGGGGGGGTCAGGGCAGTTAGCACACTGGGTTTTAAAAGGGTTTAAACAAATTCCTGGAGGAAAAGTCCATAAACAACTTAAATGCCTATTGGCCTAGTGGTTAGGGTGGTGGACTTTGGTCCTGGGGAACTGCGGAACTGAGTTTGATTCCCAGCACAGGCAGCTCCTTGTGACTCTGGGCAAGTCACTTAACCCTCCATTGCCCAATGTAAGCCGCATTGAGCCTGCCATGAGTGGGAAAGCGCGGGGTACAAATGTAACAAAAAAAAAAATCTCTGCAACACAACCAAACTAAAGCACATAATGGACATAACACAACTCATCTGTACTCCGATTTCCTAATGTGGCTGTGCCACATGAACTTGATCTTACCACAACATCACCCTGTATTTGTTCACACCGGAGCCTGCAAAGGCCTCTCCGGTACTATGTAAGCCACATTGAGCCTTCAAATAGGTGGGAAATGTGGGATACAAATGTAACAAATAAACAATTTATAATCATGTAGATAATAGGAAAGCTGCTGCTTATCTGTGGCTAAGAGCAATAAGTAGTGGAGCAACCTCTTAGGTTTCTGCGGGGTCCTTGTGACTTCAGTTGCCCGGTATTAAGAGACAGAATGCTACACTTGTACCTTTTGGTCTGATCCAATATAGAAAATGTTGTTTTTATATTCAGTAAACAGTTCCTTATATTGAAGGCATTTTTGCTTTTTCCTATTTTCTTAATTTGAATTCACTTTCCATTTTTTGAAAAGAGATTCTTTTGACTATAATAGCTTCTTTCACCTCTTCTTTTAATCATGCTGGCAGTCATTTGGTCACCTTTTGCCTTTTTTAATGCATGGTGTAAATCTGATCTAGGCTTTCAAGATGATATTTTTAAACAGTGTCTACAATCATGATATTTTATTGTGACATCTTTGGAATTTGGGTATGGGAAGAAAAGTTTTTGTATAGTTTTCCTCTTATTTGAAAAACCGTAGGATGTTGATGAGATGGGCTGGTGTAGCATCAGAGGTTCCGCAGTTAGATATGGGGGTGCCTTGTCGGTGGCACTTTTCAACTTGTATATGAAACCATTATGTGATGTATCAAGAGGGCTGAATGTGGACGTCCTCTGAACTTAGTGAAAACAGAAATCATGCTTCTTAGTAAAGGAGTCAACAGTATGGCTGTTAGTCTAGTACAAATTCAGGGTAAACAAACAGAAAAGCAGACTAGGTAAAAAGCAAAGTGGTTTATTAAAACAATACCCGACGTGGCCACGTTTCGCCCTCAGGCTGCGTCAGGGGTAAAACTATAAAAATAAAAACATAAAACCATTTATATATACATATGGTAAATAACTAAAATATCAAAACAAATCCAAAAAGTTAGCTCAGGGGTATGAATGGAAAGAAGTAGGAGTAGATTGGGGTTTAGGCTGTAAGGATGAGACAATAAAAAGTTTGTTCTATTACTGGAAGTCAAGGAGTGACATGAGGTATGGGGGAAACATCAGCGGTTTGTGGAAGAGGGGCAAGAGGCTGGGCTGGCTCCTCTTGTTAGATAAAAGACTCAACTGGCTTAATACTTTTGTACACTGTGAGGGGGATGCTTAAGATTGTTACCTGGAACGTGGGGGGTATACACTCCCCAATAAAAAGATCAAAAATTTTGCAGTATTTACAGCGTATTAGAGTGGATATAGTATTCCTCCAGGAAACACATCTGTCTGGACAAGAACATGCTAAGCTTGCAAGGTGGTGGGTGGGAGAATGTGTGGCATCAGCAGCCACGGGTCGAAAGGGTGGTGTGGCAATACTCATCCGAAAGGGGGTGGCAACACAACTTACTAATATAGTGCAAGATCCCGAGGGACGCTTTGTCTTTGGAACAGCTACAGTGGCAAGGCAGCAGGTGATGCTTGGTAGCATCTATGCTCCAAATCAGCTTGACCTCCAATTTTATAAGAAATTGGGGACGATCCTAACAAACGTGGCATCCATCCCCTTGGTGCTAGGAGGTGATTTTAACGTGGCTTGGGACCCCACTCTAGATAAATCTAATCCCCCGACTGGATCAGTGTCTAGAAAACAAGTGAAGGGGTTGCCTGATTTTTGCTCATTATTAGATCTTATTGATGTATGGAGGACCTTACATCCTCTTGATAGGGAATATACACATCAGTCCAGAGCACACAATAATTTTTCCAGGATTGATTATTTGTTGACCTCTAGAGCGGCCTTTTCGGATTTAGGAGAGTTCGAGATTGGTCCTTGTGTGATCTCTGACCACGCTGCAGTCTGGATGACATGGACTGGTGGGAGCCAGAAGGAGGCAAAAGGGGGGTGGTCTTTCCCTAGCTACCTTTACAAGGATATGAATTTTCGGGAATATTTGTTAGCCAAATGGGATGAATATTCACATTTTAATGCAGCACCAAATGTAGATGCCACACTCTTCAGGGAAGCGGCAAAGGCCATTCTAAGAGGGGACATAATAAGCTATGTTAGCCACCACAAGAGAGCTAGAGATAGGGAAATCCTCTGATTGGAAAAACAGTTGCTGGGTTTGAGGAAACAATTTAGTGTGAACCCGATACCAAGGGTTAGACAAGATATAGTAGCAACCCAATGTGCTTTGAACTCATTGATACACGAGCGTGCAGTTAAATCCCATACGTATTATAAATTTCATCTTTATAAATCTGGTAACAAGGGGGGGCAAGATGTTGGCTCGTTTAATTGCTCCTAGGTACACTTCTAAACAAATTCTAACTATTAGGAATGACAAGGGGCAATTGCGTCACACTGACAGAGAGATATGTGATGTCTTCCAAAAAATTTTTCAAGCAATTGTATGAGTCAGAGGCGGAGAGTGGTCTTAGTGGGGAGCTATATCTAGAAAACATTGCCCTCCCTGGCATTACACAAGCAGATCATAGGATGTTAAATGCCCCTATAAGTGATGATGAGGTGAGCTGGGCTATTGGGAACAGTAAGTTGGGTAAGGCCCCGGGTCCAGATGGTCTCAAATTAGAATTCTACAGAATGTTGGGGGATCCTATAGTTCCGCCAATAGCAAGAGCATTTAACAGGTGGGTGGAGGTTGGCTGGCTACCAGAACATCTTAATCTAGCTCAGATTATAGTGCTACCTAAACAACAGAGAGATCCCACTCTGGTGTCTTCATATAGGCCGATCTCTGTCCTAAATCAAGAGGTAAAACTATTTGCCAAAATTCTAGCTAATAGGTTGAGAAGAGTGTTACCGGGTATCATTCACGAAGCACAGGTGGGGTT
Source organism: Microcaecilia unicolor (assembly GCF_901765095.1). NCBI lineage: Eukaryota > Metazoa > Chordata > Amphibia > Gymnophiona > Siphonopidae > Microcaecilia > Microcaecilia unicolor. The sequence continues at coordinate 124,249,165 of NC_044040.1, read as the reverse complement.
TGTTCAGGGGCACTCAGTGGCGCGTAATCTGAGAAGTATATTGGCTTCACTGGAGAGATTGGAGACCACTCAAGAATCGGCTATAATGATTAGTTTCGACGCCGAAAAGGCGTTCGATCAGGTGGAGTGGCCTTATTTATTTACAACCTTAGCCAAATATGGGTTTCAGGGGTGGTTTCAGAGGGCGATCTCTGCACTATACACATCACCTCGAGCCAGGATGTGGGTGAACGGGTTGTACTCGGAAAAGTTTGATATTTGCCGAGGGACCCAGCAGGGATGCCCATTGTCGCCTTTACTTTTTGCTTTATATCTGGACCCAATGATCTGAGACATATGTACATGCCCGGCAATTAAAGGAGTTCAATTTGAGCACCAGGAATTTAAGGTGGCGGCCTTTGCCGACGACTTATTAATCATACTCACGAAGCCTTGGGAGACGTTAGCGTATCTTTTAGAGATATTTAAAGAATTTAGGTCCTATTCTGGCCTTAAATTAAACTATGACAAGTCTGAAGTGTTAGCTCTTACCGCTGAGACTCGAAGAGCATGGCCAGGACAGTTCCAACTAAGATGGGTGGAGGAATCGTTTCATTATTTGGGTATCCTTCTACCAGCCCGGACAGGGGGGATCTATAGCATAAATATCCAATGGCTGATAGCTAAGACCAAACAGCAACTGGAAGCTTGGAGAACTTTGACACTATCACTGTCTGGGCGATTGTGCTTAATTCGCATGGTAATTTTGCCAAGGTGGCTTTATGTGATGCAAACGTTGCCACTGCGATTATTGATGAAAGATATTAGAGTGTTCTATCGCATGGTAACAAAGTTTTGTTGGGCGTATAAGAAAGCAAAAATTCGTCTGCAGTTGCTAATGGGAGGGTGGAACCAGGGCGGGTTAGGCCTACCTAATATTAAATATTATAATCTCGCTTGTTTATTGCGACACATGAAGGATTGGGTATTCTCATCAAGCTACCACACACCTATAGAGTTGGAGGAATCTCTCTTTATTCCCTATCAATTGATTTCTCTTCTGCAGGGGGATAGATCTTCCTTGCCAGAGAGGATGAGAGGTTCGGTGCTGTTGGGACCCTTACAGGGGGCCTGGAGATTTTGGGGGAAACAATTGGGAGAAGACCCGCAAGTGACAGAATTGCTAACCATACAGGGGAATCCGAACTTTCTACCTGGAATTAAGAATCCAATATTTCAACATTGGGTGCGACGGGGACTTAGTAACTTGGGGGTAGTGGTAGATCGGACTGGTGTGATTAGACCACTGGAACAGTTGATCCCTAATGAGTCATTAGGCTGGGGAGACACTTTTGCCTACTGCCAATTGAATCATTATGTACAATCTTTAGACAAGGCATCCCTGAATTACAAATTAGGGGAGAAGATTCAGACACTATTTCAGGAGGCCTCGGAGGAGGCTCCTTCAATCTCTGGCCTCCAGAAGAAATTATGGTCTTTGGCGCCTGCCAAAGATTTCACACAGCTCAGACGGAGATGGGAAGTGGATGTGGGATGTGATCTCGCCTCCTGGGATATTTCAGCACACCTCAAAGGTATTTCGCAAATAATTAGTGGGGCGGGGTAAAGAGAGTGTGCATATCGAGTCATCCACAGGGCATATTTCTCACAAGTACAGTTGTTTAGAGCGGGGGGAATTGATTCGCCTACCTGTATGAAATGTAATTTAGCTGATAACACACTATACCATGGTTTATGGGAATGTGGGATTATAAGATGTTTTTGGAAACGGGTGGTGGCCTTTCTTTTCTTGATGTTGCCGAGAAGGGTACAAGGCACACCTCAGCAATTGGTGTTGGACTGTCCTGGTTCACTCAGGGGGCTAAAAGCGGAGGAAGTCCTGCTGTGTAGAAAGCTCTGTTTGCTAGCACGAAAATGTATTTTGCAAAAATGGACTGTTCCGGATAGACCTGAATTCTGGCACTGGCGCAACCAGGTGCATCAACTAATGACTTGGGAGGCGCAAGAGGCCAGGGGTTCCTTTAAACGGAAATCACGCTTTTTAAAGACTTGGAGTCCCTATATAGCCAAACTCACGCAAAGAGGTAGAAGTCTCATCCTTAACAAACTATGACTGAGGACCTTGAGGTTCCATTGATGCCTTTAGACGGATCATAGGGAGGGTAAAAGGGAGGGGGGATGGGAGGGTTAGGGGGGGGAGGGAAAATGGGGGGGGGGGTAAAAGATAATGTAAAAGTTTGATGTTACTTTAGCAAAAAGTTTTGTTATGGACTATAGAGATATAAAATTGGTGACTGTTATTGATGATTAAATGTTGTGGATGTGTCATCAATAAAAAAGTTAAACCATAAAACAAATCCAAATCACATATAAAATTGCAGTAGAATTAAATAATCCATCCTTAATTTAATAACACTAACAAATAAAAATGAAAATCCAAGTGAGCGCTACTTTGCTTTGTGCTTTGGGAACTTAAAGATTGGGGTTTAAAGGAGGAATTGTAGGTTAGTGTTAGGCAAAAATAAAAATATAAAAAGCAAATTTGAACAACTAATCTCCATACTCTTTTCCACTTAGTTTTAAAAGCTTCGTACCACAGCATTAACAGAATCTAACAGCCACTGCAGGATCTAATTTAGTATACCCACCCACCCCTAGGACAACTCTTCATTTATAGTCAGTTATTGTAATTAGAGTAACAAGCAAGGAGTGCTCTTACAGAGTTTTAAATACATTTCATTACCATCTAAGAAGGAAACACAAAATAAATCATAAAATATACTATCCAGCTTATAATTGAAAAAGAAAAACGCCAATATTGCGACCCAAATTGAGAGATAAGACAAAAACGAATAAAGCGGTATAATCGAAAGCCGAATTTGGACGTTTTCAACTGCACTCCGTCGCGGATGCGGACAAAGTTGATGGGGGCGTGTCGAAGGCGTGGTGAAGGCGGAACTGGGGCGTGGTTATTGGGCGATCAGAGATGGGCGCCTTTCGCCGATAATGGAAGAAAAATATGCGTTTTTAGCGAGAATTTAGGGCACTTTTCCTGGACCCTGTTTTTCCACGAATAAGGCCCCAAAAAGTGCCCTAAATGACCAGATGACCACTGGAGGGAATCGGGGATGACCTCCCCTGACTCCTCCAGTGGTCACAAACCCCCTCCCAGCACAAAATATGCCATTTCACAACTTTTTATTTTCACCCTCAAATGTCATACCCACCTCCCTGGCAGCAGTATGTAGGTCACTGGAGCAGTTATTAGGGGGTGCAGTGGACTTCAGGCAGGTGGACCCAGGCCTATCCCCCCCCCCCCTTGTTACACTTGTGCTGGTAAATGGGAGCCCTCCAAACCGCCCCCCCAAACCCACTGTACCCACATGTAGGTGCCCCCCTTCACCCCTTAGGGCTATAGTAATGGTGTGGGCGGTGGGTTTTGAGGGGGATTTGGGGGGCTCAACACCCAAGGGAAGGGTGCTATGCACCTGGGAGCTCTTTTACCTTTTTTTTTGTTTTTGTAAAAGTGCCCCCTAGGGTGCCCGGTTGGTGTCCTGGCATGTGAGGGGGACCAGTGCACTACGACTCCTGGTCCCTCCCACAAACAAATGCCTTGGATTTATTCGTTTTTCAGCTGGGCGCTTTCATTTTCCATTATCACTGAAAAACAAAAATGCCCAGCTCACAAATTGTTGAATAAAACATGGACGTCTATTTTTTTCGAAAATACGGTTCGGTCCGCCCCTTCACGGACCTGTTCTCGGAGATAAACGCCCATGGAGATAGACGTTTTCATTCAATTATGCCCCGCTATATAAACTAAAAGACAGTTCAGTGGCATTCCTAGGGGGGCTGACACCCGGGGCGGATCACTGATGCACCCCGCCCCCCCCCCCCCCGGATTCAGCGCAACACCCCCCCAGCGAAAGAACACCCCCCACGAAAGACCCCCCCCAGGTGCACACCGCTGGGGGGGGGGCCCGCACACGCCTGTCCTTCGTTCGTTCCATGCTCCCGCTCTGCCCCGGAACAGGAAGCAACCTGTTCTGGGGCAGAGGAAGCATGGAACGAATGACGGACAGGCGTGCACGGCACCCCCCCCCCCCCCCTCCAGCGGCGTGCACCCGGGGCGGACCGCACCCACCGCCCCCCCCCCCCCCCCTAGGAACGCCACTGAGACACTTTTATATTAGGCTAATATCCTTAATATTGTAGCAAGTTTTAAATTATTGAAAAACTCAAAAACACTAAGATGGAGTCAGCAGTCCAGCAGCGAGAGGGGAGCTATCCAGTCTTTTCCATTGAGTGTCACATGTATGATTATCTCCCAGTTGGTGAGATGTCACATGTGTGTGCCCGATGCAAAGAGCTCCTAGCTCTTAGAGAACGTGTCCGTTCTCTTGAGGCTAGAGTAGCAGACTTGGTAGAGCTGAGGGAGACAGAGAGGAACATAGAGGAGACCTACAGGGATGTTGTAGAGAAGTCCCACCTCCAGTTTGGTAGCCCCTGTGCTACCTTGGAGGAGGGAAGTCTCCTAGAAGGAGAGCACCACCCTGATGAAGTAGGAAGTACTCCTGTAGCCAGGGGATGAACTATCCTCTTGCACCAAGGATATGTCTCCAAGTGCTGCCCGGGAGGGAAAGGTTAGGACAGCTGTTGTAGTTGGTGATTCGATCATTAAGCATATAGATAGCTGGGTGGCTGGTGGACTTGAAGATCGCCTGGTGACTTGCCTGCCTGGTGCGAAGGTGGCGGACCTCACGCGTCACCTAGATAGGATTCTAGATAGTGCTGGGGAGGAGTCCGCTGTCTTGGTACATGTGGGTACCAATGACATAGGAAAATGTGGGAGAGAGGTTATGGAAGCCAAATTTAGGCTCTTACGTAGAAAGATCAAATCCAGATCCTCTAGGGTAGCATTTTCTGAAATGCTACCTGTTCCACGCGCAGGGCCCAAGAGACAGGCAGAGCTCCGGAGTCTCAATCCGTGGATGAGACAATGGTGCAGGGAGGAGGGTTTTAGATTTGTTAGGAACTGGGCAATATTCTGGGGAAGGGGGAGCCTATTCCAAAAGGATGGGCTCCACCTTAACCAGGTTGGGACCAGGCTGCTGGCGTCGGCATTTAAAAAGGAGATAGAGCAGCTTTTAATCTAGAAATGGGGGTAAGGCCGACAGTCGCATGGTTCGTTATAAGGTATCTTGCAAAGATACCTCACAAATAGGGAAGATAGGGTTTCTGGATAGTGAGGTTGCACAACAGACCGTGGTAGGCCAGGTGCCCTTAAATACAACTAAAGATCAGACAAAAGATGGCAAATCAGTAGTGTCCAGTACTAAGCATCATGCAAATAGGAACAACAAACATACTCTGAAATGTCTATATATAAATGCTAGGAGTCTAAGAAATAAAATGGGAGAGTTGGAATATATTGCACTAAATGAAAAATTGGATATAATAGGCATTACTGAGACCTGGTGGAAGGAAGATAACCAGTGGGACACTGTCATACCGGGGTACAAAGTATATCGTAGTGATAGGGTGGACCGGACTAGTGGAGGGGTAGCATTCTATATTAACGAGAGCCTTGACTCAGATAGATTACAAATTCAACAGGACACAAATCATACCTTTGAATCATTGTGGGTTGAAATTCCATGTATAAAAGGGAAAAGGACGGTGATAGGAGTGTACTACTGTCCGCCTCGCCAGGATGAGCAGGTAGACGCAGAAATGATAAAAGAAATCAGAGACGCAAACAAAATGGGCAATGTGATAATAATGGGTGACTTCAATTATCCAAATATAGACTGGGTAAATGTAACATCAGGACACGCTAGAGAGGTACAGTTCCTTGATGAAATCAAGGACAGCTTTATGGAGCAGCTGGTGCAGGAGCCGACGAGAGAAGGAAAAATTCTGGACTTGGTCCTTAGTGGAGCGCATGATCTGGTGAGTGACGTTATGGTACTGGGGCCGCTTGCTAACAGTGATCATAATATGATCAGTTTTAATATCGACCTTGAAGTAACTATACACAGGAAGTCAAATACGTTAGTGTTTAACTTTAAAAAAGGAGACTATGATAAAATGAGAAGAACGGTGGAAAAAAAATTAGGGGGACAACTGAGAAGGTAAAAACTGTACAACAAGCATGGACGCTGTTCAAAAATACCATCCTGGAGGCCCAGGCCAAACATATTCCACTAATTAGAAAAGAAAGACGGAAGTCCAAAAGACAGCCGGCGTGGTTGAAAAGTGAGGTGAAGGAAGCTATTAGGGCTAAAAGAAATGCCTTCAGAAAATGGAAGAAGGAACCGTCTGAAAATAACAACAAGCAGCATAAGGAGTGTCAAAGCAAATGCAAGGCACAGATAAAGAAGTCCAAGAGGGATTACGAAAAAAAGATAGCATTAGAGGCAAAAAAACATAGTAAAAACATTTTTCGGTATATTAAAAGTAGGAAGCCGGCAAAAGAATCGGTTGGGCCGCTGGATGACCGAGGGGTAAAAGGGGCGATCAAGGAAGACAAAGACGTAGTGGAGAGATTGAATGAATTCTTTGCTTCGGTCTTGACCGAGGAAGATTTGGGTGGGATACCGGTGTCGGAAATGATATTTCAAACGGACGAGTCGGAGAAACTTACTGACTTCACGGTAAACCTGGAGGACGTAATGGGGCAGTTCAGCAAACTGAAGAGTAGCAAATCTCCTGGACCAGATGGTATTCATCCTAGAGTACTGATAGAACTGAAAAATGAGCTTGCGGAGCTACTGCTATTGATATGCAATTTATCCTTAAAATCGAGCATGGTAACAGAAGATTGGAGGGTGGCCAATGTAACGCCCATTTTTTAAAAAGGTTCCAGGGAAGATCCGGGAAATTATAGGCCGGTGAGTCTGACGTCGGTGCCGGGGAAAATGGTAGAGGCTATTATTAAAAACAAAATTACAGAGCACATCCAAGGACATGGATTACTGAGACCGAGTCAGCACGGCTTTTTTGTGGGGAAATCTTCCCTGACCAATTTACTTCAATTCTTTGAAGGAGTAAACAAACACGTGGACAAAGGGGAGCCGGTTGATATTGCGTATCTGGATTTTCAAAAGGCATTTGACAAGGTACCTCATGAAAGGCTACAGAGGAAATTGGAGGGTCATGGGATAGGAGGGAATGTCCTATTGTGGATTAAAAACTGGTTGACGGATAGGAAACAGAGAGTGGGGTTAAATGGGCAGTATTCACAATGGAGAAGGGTAGTTAGTGGGGTTCCTCAGGGGTCTGTGCTAGGACCGCTGCTTTTTAATATATTTATAAATGATTTAGAGATGGGAGTAACTAGCGAGGTAATTAAATTTGCTGATGACACAAAGTTATTCAAAGTCGTTAACTCGCGACAGGATTGTGAAAAATTACAGAAGGACCTTACAAGACTGGGAGACTGGGCGGCTAGATGGCAGATGACGTTTAATGTGAGCAAGTGCAAGGTGATGCATGTGGGGAAAAAAGAACCCAAATTATAGCTACGTCATGCAAGGTTCCACGTTAGGAGTTACGGACCAAGAAAGGGATCTGGGTGTCGTCGTCGATAATACACTGAAACCTTCTGCTCAGTGTGCTGCTGCGGCTCAGAAAGCGAGTAGAATGTTGGGTATTATTAGGAAAGGTATGGAAAACAGGTGTGAGGATGTTATAATGCCGTTATATTGCTCCATGGTGCGACCGCACCTTGAGTATTGTGTTCAATTCTGGTTGCTGCATCTCAAGAAAGATACAGCAGAATTGGAAAAGGTGCAGCAAATGGCGACTAAAATGATAGCAGGGATGGGACGACTTCCCTATGAAGAAAGACTAAGGAGGCTAGGGCTTTTCAGCTTGGAGAAGAGACGGCTGAGGGGAGACATGATAGGGGTATATAAAATAATGAGTGGAGTGGAACAGGTGGATATGAAGCTAGGGGGCATGCGATGAAACCACAGTGTAGTACATTTAAAACAAATCAGAGAAAAGTTTTCTTCACCCAACGCGTAACTAAACTCTGGAATTCGTTGCCGGAGAACATGGTGAAGGCGGTTAGCTTGGCAGAGTTTAAAAAGGGGTTTAGACGGTTTCCTAAAGGACAAGTCCATAAACCGCTACTAAATGGACTTGGGAAAAATCCACTATTCCAGGAATAACATGTATAGAATGTTTGTACGTTTGGGAAGCTTGCCAAGTGCCCTTGGCCTGGATTGGCCGCTGTTGTGGATAGGATGCTGGGCTCGATGGACCCTTGGTCTTTTCCCATTGTGGCATTACTTATGTACAATGTAGTGAGACAATCACATATAAAATTGCATTAAAATTAAATCAAACTAAATAATCCATCCTTAGTTTAATAAAAACAATACTGACAAATATAATAAAAGTGAAAATCCAATGCAGTGAGACGATCAAATATGAATACTATCCAGCTCATAATCGAAAGTGAAATATGCCTATATTTCTACCCAAATCGGGAGATGGGCGTCTTTCTCCCATGGGCGCCCAAATCGGTATAATCGAAAGCCGATTTTGGGCGTTTCCAACTGCAATCTGTCGCGGAAACGGGTAAAGTTGATGGGGGCGTGTCGGAGGCGTGGTAAAGGCGGAACTGGGATGTGGTTATCGGCCAAGGAGAGATGGGCGTCTTTAGCTGATAATCGAAAAAAAAAAAGGCGTTTTAGCGCGATTTGTCGGTCACTTTTTTTGGACCCTTTTTTTTCACGATCAAGTCCCAAAAAAGTGCCCCAACTGCCCAGATGACCACTGGAGGGAATCGGGGATGACTTCCCCGGACTCCCCCAGTGGTCACTAACCCCCTCCCACCAAAAAAAACCTACTTTATAAACTTTGTTTTCCAGCCTCTATGCCAGCCTCAAATGCCGTACCCACCTCCATGACAGCAGAATGTGTTCTATCCTCTGACAGCCTTTCCCTGGTTCTGATGTGGCTCTCGGGTGAGCGTGACACCTTTTCTGTTATGCGCACTGCAGAGTCACATCAGCAATGTATTGTGGTGGGTGTAGGGTATTGGGCTCCGTGATTCCACTAGCTTGTGTTAAATGCTGACGATATTGGTAGTTGGTAGGCTGTACTCCCATGGTGCTTTCCCCCCTGCTTACTGGGTCAGAGTGTGCCCTGTTTTCTTTTCCGGTAGTCCATGAGGTAGTGGCCATTTTTGTAAGCCAGTTTTAGATCCCTTTCATGTGTTAGCCACGTTACAGAACCTAGTTCTTACCTTGAATGTTGCTGAAAGAGGGCATTGTACAGCATTCTGCCAGCTCTGACTTATTGCTAATCTCAGTACCAGGGAGACTCGTTGCCAGTGGGGCACAACCTCTGATCTGCAGTTAACTGTGAGTAAACGTGCTTATTCCAATAAAGGACGTTTTCTGAGAGATTAGTCTTCAGGTGTCAACTGGTGTGCCAAAGTTATACAGCAGCAACAAGTCCTAGAGGCCTGTGTGTATGCAGGTCCCTGGAGCACTTTTAGTGGGTACCGCAGTGCACTTCAGGCATGTGGATCCAGGACCATCCCCCCCCCCCCCCCCCCCACCTGTAACACTTGTGCTGGTAAATGGGAGGCCTCCAAAACCCACTGTATCCACATGTAGGTGCCTTCTTCACCCCTAAGAGCTATGGTAGTGTTGTAAATTTGTGGGTAGTGGGTTTTGGGGGAGGGGGGTTGGGTGCTCAGCACCTGTGATAAGGGAGCTATGCATGTGGGAGCTTTTTCTGAAGTCCACTGCACTGACCTCTAGGGTGCCCAGTTGGTGTCCTGGCATATCAGGGGGGCCAGTGTACTACGAATCCTGGCCCCTCCCATGACCAAATGGTTCGGATTAGGACGTTTTTGAGCTGGGCGTTTTTAGTTTCCATTATCGCTAAAAAAAAACAAACGCCCCGCTCAGAAATGAACAAATCCATGGCATTTGGTCCATACAAACCGTATTATCGAAAAAAAAGATGGACGTCCATTTTTAAAAAAAAATACGGGCTGTCCCGCTTCTTCACGTACCCGTTCTCGGACATAGACGCCCATGGAGATAGGCATTCGCGTTCGATTATGCCCCTCCACATGTGATCAGACAAGGATAAACTCAAAACATATATAAGGAGAGATGGAGAAAATTGTGGCATGCGATCATTACAATATGAACATGCTTTCAAATATACCTAAAAAGAGGGTATATAAAAATATAAACCCTCAAAAAAAACCGTCCTAAAATAAGAATAGAATCTGATACTAATATGTATTTCAATAAACATACATACGCTAAAAATAAATTGTCAGGTTCTCAGGTTCAGAGCCCGCGGGGCCAGGCTCTGGAGTAAATGTGAGCCCTTGGGCTGCGGACTAGGAGCGACAGCAGCAGGCAAAACCCACCAACCAACGCTGGGCAAGCACACCGGCACCGGCAGGGACTGCAGGCACCGCCCAGCGAGCCGGAACACACGGACTGGAATCCCACGGACTGGAGGGCACAGGACTGGAATACTGGACTGGAATACCCCGGACTGGAACACTGGACTGGAACACACCGGACTGGAGCACCCTGGACTGGTCTGTACAGCTTCACCTGCACTTAGCCACTGCTCCCCAAGGGTTGAGCCCCTGGGTTCGAGTGGCCGGCAGGACTTACTGGATGACACCGGATGACATAGGGACCAGGACTGGAAACAGAAGTACTCCTAAATCCTAAACTGAACTAAGTGCTCCCAAGCCCTAAACCAACAGAAGTGTTCCTCACAGTAAACTAACAAAAGGACTTCCTAAGCCCTTTACTAACAGGAGTGCCCCAAGGCACTGACCTAACAGGAGTGCTTCTCACAGCACCAAAAGGAAAAGCAGGGGAGCCACAAGGAAGAACAGGGAAGCTAAACACAAAGCTAATAAAGGTGCTTCCTAAGCACCAAACTTCAGCAGACCTAACACAGGTGCTCTGAGTACCAAGCTACAGAAGCTCTACAACTCTAAACTAACTAAGGTGCTCCCACGCACCAACCAACCAGAAGAGCTCCTAGCACTAAAAGGGAAGACAGGGGAGCCACCAGGGAAAAAACAGGGAAGATAAACACGTAAGCCAAAAGTGCTTCCAAAGCACCAAACACAAACAGCAAGGACTGCAATGCTCCCAACAGCACAAACACCAGAAGTACTTCTAACAGCAAAATCTGCAGAGTTCCTAACAACACCAAACCCTGAAGTACTTCTATCAGCAACAGAGCTTCCAAAGCCCAACACACAGCAGTGCTTCCAAAGCACCAAGAGGGAAAAGCAGGGGAACCACAAGGGAATAGCAGGAAAGCTAAACACACAGTCACAAGTGCACACTGCACTAACACTAACCTAGACCTTTAGCAAAAGCAAGCAGGGAAACTAGACACAAAGTCAGAAGTGCACACTGCACCACCCTACCTAAAGCAAATGTTGCAAAGGCCCCGAAGGGAAGAACACCACTTCCTTATCAAGACCCTCCCAGATGATGTCACATTCCCTAGAGCCAGGCAGACAGCACACTGAAACCCCGAGAGGCCCAACCCACACCAATGCAGCATCGTGAAGCTCTTGAAGCCAGTACACCCAAACAGAGGTAGAGCTAACTCAGTCCACACACACAGCTGTAGTAAAGTGAAACAATTAGTGTCGTGCTGCTGGAAGCTGCCAGCATAGAGAGAGAGAGAGAGCTAGCTCAGAAAGGACAGACAAAAGAAACAGACGCCAGCTAAGAAACTGACCCCCAGGAAAAAGGTAAGTTTGAGAGGGGTTCTGACCACGATCATATCATAAATAAGCATTCTGTCAAACGGAAAAAATGGGGAACATCCCTCATGTTTTAACAATATGATTGGTGACCCAAAACGGAGCGATTATTTAATAAAAGAAAACCGCCGGAGTTGCTGCTCTATATTTTTCCTCACAACACTTAGTAATAAATTTCAATTGCGTTCATCATGGTCCACTTATCCCTAGATCCTCCAAAGATTTTGTATATTGACCTCTATATCATATATGTCCAAAGACAGTCTCGCATCCTTTATAATAAAACGCACCTCCAACGTTCTGAAGCCAAGAAAGTGAAGCCTTCAAGCCTTGAAGCATTCCTGCAATGTTCCGGAACTATGTGTCATCAATTGACGAGCCTTACAGAGCGCACGAATACTTCAAGGCTTGAAGGCTTCACTTTCTCAGCTTCAAAACGTTTGAGGTGCCTTTTATTATATAGCATGTGTTCCTCTTTGCATTTGCCTTAACTGAGAGGAAGGGGACAATGGGGGGTCAGCCGGCGATGGCCAGCGTTTTGTCCCCTGTGCAGCAAGTGTGGGACTGCTGTGCGACGAGCTGCCCACAGATGACTGGGTTGATGAGTCCATTGATTAACACCGGCGAAGGAGCGTCGATGCTCTTGGACCTGGAAACAACTTTATCGCTCTCAAATCATTTAACCTCCATGCCCAAAGGAGTGGAGGAGTGAGTTACAAGTATATGCTGAAACGGAAGTCGTTTACAGCTGAACCCGTGTCGGCGGTGCCACTCCTAAACCTGTAAGAGCTATCAGCTTGGAGTTTTTGGCTCCCATGGAGGTTACATTGAATATCATCTGGAAGGCGTGCCAGGACCTAACGGTGGTAGTAAATAATTTTGCTTCAGATATAATCTTATTAGTGAGCCACATGGATAATCTAATCAAATCCTTGGAGAATGAAAAATTGATACAGCAAATGAAGTTCTATAGGAATAGGAAACGGTTAAGATTTTGAAAATGTTAATAGACCAGAAAAATTTGAACTAAATGAATATTATTACAGATGATTCATATCGAGATTGTTGTTTTCCCAGAGTTCCGGGTATGACTCCTAAAGTTTTTTTTTCCTCTGAAATGATTCCTCTTAGTATATTAATTCAAAAGGAGTGAAGCCTGTGAAACTGGGATTACCTTAATCAGTGGGAATTGGTTTAGAGATTCAAGTGTTTGTATTGTTAAATAATTTCTGGTTTTAAAAGAGAAAAAATGAAATCAGGTGTATTATTTCCACTAATATTGGAGAATACATATGTTTCCAACGAAATTAATTGACTATACACCGTCTTGGGTTTGAAGAAGCCAACCAGATGATCAATGTGGAATAATGATTTAGATAAATAATAACTGGGGAAAATTTATTTATTTATTTATTGCATTTGTATCCCACATTTTCCCACCTATTTGCAGGCTCAATGTGGTTTACAATGTATCAGGTTAATACCACGTTTTCTTTGTTTACTGTTGTTTAATTGATCTCCTTGTCTTCTTTCACTCTCCCTATTTATTTTGTTTTCTAAGAAAGAGAAAGATTGTATATAATCTATTTATCTAGTTGAAATTGTTTTCTTCTAATACCGTATTATTGTACAGTCATCTCTGTATTACTGTTTGCAAGTGACCCTTGTAAAATGAAAAATTATAAATAAATGACTTAATAATAATAGCATGTGCTCGGTGCTTTTCTTTAGCACATGTATTTCATTGGAATTAGCATCAAAAACTGTACAGGATTTGAATTTTTTAGCCATTCTTATAAATGTGTTTCGATTTTATTAGACCCCAAAAATGGCATTTTGGTAAATGTCGCGCGCTTATGGACTGACAACATTTCAGAAAACGGGGTCTAGATCTGCAACAGTTAGAGACCTCAAATTTTGGGAAACTTCGTTTAACACCTGACTCACGCAACAGATAAAATTTGAACAAAATTGGAGACATGATGATGGGAAGGTTTAGACCACTTGGCATGAAATGACCCTAAAATGAGTTTATCTTATTGGGCAGACTGGATGGACCATACAGGTCTTTATCTGCCATCATTTACTATGTTACTATGATTTTAGGAATCATCTGAAAACAAAGGTATTTGTGCAAGCATATGCTTAATGTGACATAGGTTTTGAAATTTAGTATTTGCAGCTGTTTGTGTACTTTTAATTCTCTGAGGACAAGCAGGCCAGTTGATTCTCACATGTGGGTTATGAAATCTACGGCGCCTGGTGCAGAATGCTGCCTAGCATAATATAACTTTAAGAGCTCACTGCAGTGCTCCCACCAAGTATCTGCAAGTGCCTCATGAGCACGAAACCATCAGTCTCTTCTCATGTGCAATGAGGAGAGGATAAGTTTGGTGTGGCTCCTCAAAGTGTTTTTGTGCCTTCTCTCGAGGTTTTTTTCTGCCTCAAGTTGCTTTTTTCCATCTTCGGGACCTTTTTCATCTTCTTCCGATATATATATATATATATATACATACATACTAGCCGTTGAGCCCGTAAAAACAGGCTAGTATAGGAAAGGGGGGGGGTTGAAAGCCCCTTCCCGTCGCCACTGCAAGGCCCCCCCCCCCCCCGCCGCCAAGCTCGCCACCCCTCCATCCGGCCCGGGCCCTCGCTCCGCTATTGAAACAGCAAGAGAACGCAGCACACAGTTCTGCTCTGCTGAGCTGCCATCGGCCTTCCTTCTTCTTCTCTGCCTGTGTCCCGCCCTCATGTGATGTAACGTCATCGAGGCCGGGACACAGGCAGAGAAGAAGAAGGAAGGACGGCAGCTCAGCAGAGCTGTGTGCTGCGTTCCCTCGCTGTTTCAATAGCTGAGCGAGGGCCTGGCCGGGTGGAGGGTGGGGGGGAGCGTTAGCGACGACGGTTTCATCCCTCCCAAATGCGCAGTACAGACCCTCTCTGTTCCGCCCCCATCATCACGTATTGACACGGGGGCGGGGCAGAGAGGGTCTCTACTGCGCATTTGCGAGTGAGTACGACACTCGCCATTTGTATGTTTGATATATATATTTCCTTTTAAAGTTTTTTTATTTTTCTTGGTCTCACGAGGCCCTTAGTTCTGAGATTTGGTCGGGTACTATCTCTTTAATTATTTTGATAATCTGCCCCTTTTTTATATCACCAAAGAGTCACTTGATTTGGCTGTTTTCCCTTCCATGCCATCGAAGGTTCCCAGTAGGTTTAAGTGCTCTGGGTGCAATAGGACCATCTCTGGGGCTGACACCTAAACTCTGCTAGCTGTATTCTTTGTTTGCATATGCAAATAAGAACACAGAAGTCCAGGGAGGCTCAAAGTGAGAAAAGTTTTGGAGCCAGGTCCAAATCATTGACATGGGCATCAGTACTTGCACCAGCATCTGATGCATTGTTCCCCATGGCTATGAGACCTATGTTTGACACTGGGAGAAGGCATACATCGAGCAGGTCTCCATTTCCCTCGATGCCGACCACTGTGCAGGGCCCCTGGGACCAATCAGCATCAGACCTGGCACAGAGGAGATGGGAGGATTCAACATTGTCTTTGTTGGCACTGAGGGGTGTCGATGCTCGACATCGGGTGAAGACCAAGAAGCACAAGCATCAATCTCACTTGATGCATGGTGCCAGGAGCACCAGGACACCAAAAGATCTGGTAGCTGAGAAGCATCGGCACCAGAAGGAGTGCTGCCCCTCTATCGAAGAGGTGACGGGGTGGAGGTCTCCATGTAGCCAGGACCAGATACCTGAGTTCACACCAGCAGTTAAACAGGCAGTCTCTGACTCAAAGCCCCAGCCTTTCTCAATCTCTGCCCTTGATGAGTGGATCCGGGCCATGCTCCAAGAGCGCTTGGCATCGCTTCTACAGCAGAGTGCATTGGCATCAGGGGTGCTTATGCCAGCCATGCCTCTTTCATCTGCCTTGCAGGGCTCCCAGCCTGTGGTGAGGTCACTGATGTCGGTGCTGCGTGTGGTATCGGCGTCCACAGCCGCCCGTATGGGTACCCCCCTCGATATCGATGGAGGAAGCTTCACTGGAGTCGAGGTGCACCCTGCATCTTGATGCCTTTCCAGGCAAGGACTTAATTCCTCCTACTCGAGGCAGGCTCAGTCTCAGCCCTATCATGAGGAATTTTTTGCCGACACTGATTTGGACTGCCCATGGGCATCTGATGTGCTTCTGGGAGGAGTCCTATGGTATTCCATCAGACCACCAGAGGAGAGACGCAAGTCTCCACCTGAGAGTCTCTCCCACCCTACGTTTGTGAAGGAGATAATCCCAATTCAATTGTAGACAAAAGACAAGCCCAGGGCTTAGATGTTCAAGGTCCTGGACTACGATTCTCCTCCTCGAGAATCTGGGACTGTTCCGCTTTACAAGATCTTACGGGATGTTCGGGTGAAGAACTGGGAATCCCCTCTGTCTGTCCCTGTTCTCCCCCTAAAAATTGACACCATTTATCGGATTCAGAGTTCACCTGGATTTGATAAGCAGTAGTTGCTTCATTATTCTCTGGTGGTGGAATCCGCGCTCAAATGGGCCAGAAGTTCCAGAGATTTTGCTTTGGCACTCCAGGTAGAGAAGCTAAAACTCTGGACTCATTTGGGTGTTTGATGTATCACGCCTCTATGCTCATATCCTGTATAGAGTCATACCAGCTGTACACGAGCCTCTACTTAGAGAACTTAGTGTGCAGTATGACTGATTTGGCAGATTCTCTCCTACTGGAGTAGGCCAAATCTCTTCGCCAGCTGGCCAGGTAGCAGAAGACATGTCATAAGTTTCTGGCTAGGGGCACATATAATACTTTTGGTGTTGGCATCCAGGAATTCTGCTCAGAGTATAGCAATGTGCAGACTCTCTTGGCTGCATGTCATCTGACTTGGACCTGGCAGTCCAGCAGAAGTTGGTGGACACCACTTGCAGAGGTGATAAGGTGGAAGAGGTCACAGACCTCATCAAGAAATGATTTCTATACAATTCTGCAGAGCCTGATGATATTGCAATTAGATTATTGCAGTTCTCTATATTTGGGTTTAAATTCATCTAAGATAAAGGCTCTGCAGATTATTCAGAATGCGGCAACTCGTTTGCTTGTAGGACTGAAGAGGTTCGAGCATATCTCTCCTAAGTTGAAATGTTTGCATTGGCTGCCTGTACAGTTTTGTGTACATTTCAAAATTCTAACTCATACACCAACGTATATATGGTGAAGTTCTGCAATATTTTTTAAATTGAATATGAATGAACCATGACATGATTTACGATCCATGTCAAAGAAACAGTTGATTGTTCCAATGTGCCATTTTGCAGAAACTCGTACCTTTTCAATAGCTGGAGGACATTTGTGGAACTTCCTGCTGGGTTATTTAAGACTCTGTGCTATCTATAAACAATTTAAGAAACTGCTTAAAACTTTTTATTTTGTGAAAGCTTTTATTGATGGATAGGTTTGAGCTTGTTTCTTTAGCAGTTTCCCATGTCTCATGTATATATTGATTGAAATTTCTGATTTTATGTGATTATAGAACTATTGTTAGTGATATGTAATTTATCTTTAAAATCAAACATGGTACCAGAAGAATGGAGGGTGGATTTTTAAAAAAGGATCCAGAGGGAATCCGGGAAATTATAGACCGGTAAGCCTGATGTTGGTGCCGGGTAAAATGGTAGAGACTATTATAAAGAACAAAATTACAGAGCATATTCAAAAGCATGGATTAATGAGACAAAGCCAACATGGATTTAGTGAAGGGAAATCTTGCATCACCAATCTTACATTTCTTTGAAGGGGTGAACAAACATGTGGATAAAGGCGTGCTGATTGATATTGTGTTTCAGGATTTCAAAAGGCTTTTGACAAAGTACCTCATGAAACACTCCAAAGGAGATTGGAAAGTCATGGGATAGGAGGTAGTGTCCTATTGTGGATTAAAAACTGGTTAAAGGATAGAAAACAGATAGTAGGGTTAAATTGTCAGTATTCTCAGTGGAGAACGGTAGATAGTGGGGTTCCTCAGGGCTCTGTGCTGGGACTGCTGCTCTTTAACATATTTATAAATGATTTAGAGATGGGAGTAACTAGTGAGGTAATTAAATTTGCTGACGACACGAAGTTATTCAAATTTGTTAAATTACAAAAGGACGTTATGAGACTGGGCATCTAAATGGCAGATGACGTTTAATGTGAGCAAGTGCAAAGTGATGCCTGTGGAATAGAGGAACCCGAGCTATAACTACGTGATGCAAGGTTCCATGGTAGGAGTCACCGACCAACAAAGGGATCTCAGCGTCGATGTTGATGATACGTTGAAATGCTCTGCTCAGTGTGCTGCGGCGGCTAAGAAAGCAAATAGAATATTAGATATTATTAGGAAAGGAATGGAAAACAAAAGTGAGGACGTTATAATGCCTTTATATCACTCCATGGTGCGACCTCACCTTGAATATTGTGTTCAGTTCTGGTCACTGCATCTCTTAAAAGATATAGTGGAATTAGAAAAGGTGCAGAGAAGAGTGATGAAAATGATAAAGGGGATGGGACGACTTCCCTATGAGGAAAGGCTGAAGCGTCTAGGGCTCTTCAGCTTGGAGAAGAGATGGCCGAGGGCAGATATGATAGAGGTCTATAAAATAATGAATGGAGTAGAACGGGTAGACGTGAATCGTTTGTTTACTCTTTCCAGAAATACTAGGACTAGGGGGCATGCGATGAAGCTACAAAGTAGTAAATTTAATACAAATTGGAGAAAATGTTTCTTCACTCAACGTGTAATTAAACTCTGGAATTCATTGCCAGAGAATGTGGTAAAGGCGGTTAGCTTAACGGGGTTTGAATGGCTTCCTAAAGGAAAAGTCCATAGACCATTATTAAATTGACTTGGGAAAATCCACTGCTTATTTCTGGGATAAGCATCATAAAATGTATTGAGCTTTCTCTAAGGGCAAGCAGGCTGCTTATTCTTACATGTGGGTTGACGTTCGCATCAGCCCGGGAATCGGCATTTTGCAAAAGCAAAAAACAAAAAAGTTTTGCCAGAGTCTTCTGGCACGTGTGCAGCACGCACCGCATTCCTGCCCACCACGCAAGCGAATACCTCAGTTTTTCCATGACGAGGTGTGGCAGGTTCCTCCTGTGGTCCTCGTTGAGGCCCGGGAAAAGGAGTCTTCTCTTTCATGACTTGTTTTGCTTTCAGCGTTGCTTTGTTTTCAAAAGAATCAATAAATAAGTTTTCTTTGTTTGTTTTTCGACGCGGCCTGCTTTTTCTTCCATTTTTTGTGCCCTTCTTTTTTGACACAATCGAGTCATTTGATTTTGCTGGTGCAGTTTTCCGTTCCATGTCATCTAAGACACCCAACGGCTTCAAACGTACTCGGTGCAACTGGACCATCTCAAGTACCGATACCCATTCCTGGCGAATCCAGTGCCTTGGGCCCGACCACAGCTCAGCTGCTTGTAGTCTGTGTCTTCGTATGAAGAAACGGACCCAAGTGGCTCGAGAAGCCCAGCGAGAGAAACGTTTTGGGGCTCAGTCTGGTCCTTCGACGTTGGCATTGACATCAGTACTGAGGACGTCAACGTAGAGGGAGGTATCAACTTCAGGAGCAGAGGTAATGGCTGCTGAGAGACCAAGTCGCGCTGGGAGCAGTGAGGCATCGAGTGGGTCTCCACCTGTCTCGAGGCATCTTGCTATGCAGGCCCTGGACCGACCATCGTTGGACCTGACCCTGAGGAGACGTGAGGATTCCATGTCATCCTCGTTGGTACCGAGGAGTCTCGACGGGCATCGAGCGGAGGTGAAAAGCACTGTCATCGATTTTCTACAATCAGTGCCGGGAGATCCGGGGCATCGAGGGATTGGGCACCCAAAAAGCGTCGGCGCCAAGAGAACCGCTCCCTCTCTATACAGGAGGTGCCAATGCGTCAGTCTCCTAGCAGCCCGGTACCAGCTCCTGAACCTCAGCAGATTCTGCCACTGGCTGTTCCACTGACCCCACAGCCTTCTCCGATGGTGGCTCTAAACGAGCGCATCCAGGCCCTGCTTCCAAAGCTTCTGGAAGGACTGCTGTGTCAGTCTGCTGCGGTATCGGAGGTGCTTGCACCTTCCGTACCGTCTGCTGCAGCGGCGTCTGGCTCTTCACCTGCAGTGAGGTCCCTCCTCGGTGTCGGCTGCCACCCAGGTCGACTCCCCTTCGACGTCGGTGGAGGAAGCTTCACCGCAGTCCATGCGGGCATCGGCCTCTCGACATCACCATCGAGGATGTCAACAATCCTCGGTGTCAAGGCAGGCTCAGTATCGGAGTTCCCTGAGAGAGGTATTATCCAATACTGAAGAGTAGTGTTTGTGGGAGTCAGAGGGAGATCCCAGATACTTTTCTTCTGTTGAGTTGTATGGGATTCCCTCTGAACCTTCCCCTCCACCAGAAAGGAGACTGTATTCTCCTGAGAGTCTTTCCTTCTTTTGTCCGGGAAATGGCTACGGCTATTCCGTTCCCTATGGAGGTTGAGGATGAGCCCAGGGCTGAGATGCTCGAGGTCCTGGACTATCCTTCTCCAACTTCCCTATGAGGAAAGGTTAAAGCGGCTAAGGCTCTTCATCTTGGAGAAAAGGCGGCTGAGGGGAGATATGATAGAGGTCTATAAAATAATGAGTGGAGTTGAACGGGTAGATGTGAAGCGTCTGTTTATGCTTTCCAAAAATACTAGCACTAGGGGGCATGCGATGAAGCTACAATGTAGTAAATTTAAAATGAATCGGAGAAACTTTTTCTTCACTCAATGTGTAATTAAACTCTGGAATTCGTTGCCAGAGAATGTGGTAAAGGCGGTTAGCTTAGCGGAGTTTTAAAAAGGTTTGGACAGCTTCCTAAAGGAAAAGTCCATAGACCGTTATTAAATGGACTTGGGGAAAATGCACTATTTCTGGAATAAGCAGTATAAAATGTTTTGTGCTTTTTGGGGATCTTGCCAGGTATTTTTGATCTGGATTGGCCACTGTTGGAAACAGGATGCTGGGCTTGATGGACCTTTGGTCTTTCCCAGTATGGCAATACTTATGTACTTATGTACCTAAGGAGGCTGTGACAGCTCCTCTACATAAGGTACTGAAGGAAGTCCTTATGTGGAACTGGTCGTTCCCTGTGTCTGGCCCTGTGATCCCGAAGACAGCTCATTCCCGGTATCGGATCCACGGTGAACCTGGATTGATGAGGTCTCAGTTACCCCACAATTCCATGGTGGTGAACTCCGCCCTCAAAAGAGCCAAGAGTACTAGAGACTATGCCTTGGCACCCCCAGGCACAGAAGCTAGGACCTTGGATTCTTTTGTGAGAAAGATGTATCAGGCCGCTATGTTCGCCGTCCAAATCCAGTTTTACCAGCTCTTCACGAGCGTCCACTTGCAGAACTCAGTGAGGCAGCTGTCTAGCTTGGTTGATGACCTCCCTCCGGAGCAGGCCGAGCCTTTTCGCCAGGTGGTCAGGCAGCAGAAGGCATGTCGTAAATTCCTGGCCAGGGGCACTTATGACTCTTTTGATGTGGCATCCAGAGTCGCTGCTCAAGGTATAGTGATGCGCAGACTCTCATGGCTATGTGTCTCTGACCTGGTTCATTTGGTCCAGCAGCGGATGACGGATGTACCTTGCTGGGGGGATAAGCTTTTCGGAGAGAAGGTGGAAGATCTGGTCGATCAGATCAAGAAGCACAATGATGCTATGGTTTCTCCCGCCAGGTGCCTTCTGCTACAGCCTCCTCAACCAGGTTTTTTTGGGGGAGGGCGCGGAGTGCGCCCTATTCCTATGCTAGGCGTAGGTACACTCTGGCATCCCGACTGTCTAGACAGGCTCAGCATCAGTGCGCTCATTCTCGTCAACAGCGTGCACCTAAGGCCCCTGCTGTTCCCCAGCAAAAGCAAGGGATGGGCTTTTGACTGACTCCAGCAAAACATAGCCACAGTAAAAGTGTCCGTACCAGGCGACTTGCTGGTTGGAGGGAGGTTAATGTTGTTTCACAACAGGTAGCCTCTCATAACCTCCGACCGGTGAATTCTTCAAATAGTCCAATTAGAATACACCCTCAATCTGGAATCCAAACCTCCAAATTGCCCACTGGGAGCTCATTCTTACAGCTCCCAGCACAAGCAGGTACTTGCAGAAGAACTCTCTGCCCTTCTAAAGGCCCATTCGGTCAAACCCATTCCACTAGGGGAAGAAGGGCTGGGATTCTATTCCAGGTACTTCCTTGTACAAAAGAAAACAGGTGGGGTATGTCCCATCCTAGACCTAAGGGCCCTGAACAAATTCCTAGTCCAAGAAAAGTTCAGGATGGTTTCCCTGGGCACCCTTCTTCCCATGATTCAGGAGAATGATTGGCTATGCTCTCTGGACTTAAAGGATGCTTCCACTCACATCCGGATACTTCCAGCTCACAGGAAGTATCTTCGGTTTCGACTGGGAACACAGCATTTTTAGTACCATGTACTGCCCTTTGGCCTGACGTCTGTGCCCAGAGTATTTACAAAGTATCTAGCTGTAGTCGCTACGCAGACTGGGAGTGTATGTGTTTCCTTAGCTCGACGATTGGCTGGTGAAGAGCACTTCGGAGGAAGGTGCTCTGGAGTCCGTCCAAATTACTATTCAGGTGCTAGAGCTACTGGAGTTCGTAATAAATTACTCCAAGTCCCATCTTGCTCCTGTCCAAAAATTGGAATTCATTGGAACACTGCTGGACATGAAGACAGCTCGGGCCCGTCTTCCTGAGACAAGGGCAGACAACCTCCTGTCCCTGGTGTCCACAGTTCGAGTGTCTCACAGATCACAGATCGGCAGATGTTGAGGCTTCTGGGCCACATGGCCTCTACAGTTCATGTAACTCCCATGGCACATCTACATATGAGATCATCTCAATGGACCCTAGCTTCCCAGTGGTATCAAGCTGCGGGGGATCTGGAGGATGTGATCCAACTGCCCACCAATTTTCGAAATTATCTTCAGTGGTGAACAATCCGGTCCAATTTTTTTTTTTATTTTTTTTTTTTTATTTATAATTTTCAAATAATACAAACCATGTATATACATACAAAGAATGTTAGAAAATGATATTACAGGATATCTCCAAAACTCTAACACAATTAGGTAATAGTTCTTCTTACTTTGACCACAATAAGTCAGAGAAGATACTAGGAATTAAGCTAAGGAATTATTTTCTTAATAATTAATTGAGAGGAAAAGACACATAAACCAACTAACTGATATTACTAGCATATCAAACTGTGTGATGATTCAGGTAGATCCAATACCACCACTCTCCTCTTTGGCAACCACCCATGCCTGCAATTTCTCAAGGTCAAGAAACACATAGTTAACATCATTTAAAGAAACAAAACATCTACACAAATATTTCAGTACAAAAGATCCACCTAATGCGAGTATTCGTGGCTTTAGCACCAGAAACTGTCGCCTTCTTTTCTGTGTTTCTTTATTCAGATCAGGAAAAACTTGTATCTTGGCCCCCAAGAATAATGCTTTCATATGTTTAAAATATAAACGAAAAATGTTATTCCTATCCAGCTCCAGTGCAAAGGTCACAAGGAGAGTGGTACGGTGAGTTATCACCTCTAGAGAACTTTCCAGAGATTCTGTAAGGTTAAGTCCAGGTTGAGAGCCTTGGGAGGGAGTTCTGATTCCTGAGATATATTGAGCTCTGGTAATTGGTGGAAAACCCTCTACCGGAACTCCCAGAATTTCACCAAAGTACTTTTTTAACATGTCTATTGCTGGAATCAGTGGAGACTTTGGGAAATTTAGAAATCTTAAATTATTTCTCCTTCCTCGGTTATCAAGAAATTCTAGCTTCCTAGCTAGAATTTCCCTTTCTTTAACCATTACTCCTGTTAAGTTCTGCAGTTTTTGTGTCTCTTCTCCTAGTGTCTCAATTTTCCTCTCATTTTCTTGTAATCTCCCGGATAGGACACTTTGTTCTTGCTTTAAGTCTAGATATTCTGTTTTAATGGAGTTTGTTACCTGGGTTAGGGTGATATTAATTCCCTGGATAGCGTCCCACAGTGTCTCCATCGTTATAACAGCTGGTCTTATTTCCACTCGACTTCTCTCAGGAGCAGCCTCCAGAATCAGGGGAGATATCAGGCTTTCAGCCCTTATACTACCAGCAGTGTTCCGTTCTGGGGTTGAGGTAGCGGCAGGGCCCCCTTCTGCAGCTCGAGATCTCACCACTTCGGAAGGGTCATCGAACTGCTTCCCTGCCGGCACTAAGCTGCTTCCGGGTCGAGGAGGAGCTGTAATCTGAGGCGTGCTTAGCGAAGCCGCCTCAATGCTTCGGTCCGTCTGGCCAGCATCGGGTCCCGTCAGCGATGGCGTCTGCAGCTTCAACGCCTGGACTCCGAATTGTTCCAGCGTCTTCTGCTGGGTAGCCGGTTTCGTGGGGTCGGAGGAGGCTGAAGCCCCGGTCTTGCCCTTCCTCTTCCCCATAATATCAACGGGGAAGAGTGCTGCGTCCCAGGTATGTCCGCTGAGAAAATCCGGAGCTCCCAGACGTGCATCCTCTCACAGCGCCATCTTGTCTCATCTCCAATTTGACCATAGGACGACCATTCCAAATTCCTCAACCACAAAAAGTGCTGACGATGGATACATCCCTCCCAGTGTGGGGAGCTCATGTAAATGGGCTTCACACTCAAGGAGCCTGGCCCTTCTGGGAAACAGGTCTTCAGATCAACCTCCTGGAATTACGAACGATCTGGAACGCTCTAAAGGCTTTCAGAGATTGGCTGTCCATCCAAATTATCTTAATTCAAATAGACAATCAGGTTGCGATGTATTACACCAACAAGCTGGGGGGCACCGGATCTCGCCCTCTGTGTCAGCAAGCTGTTCAGATGTGGCTTTGGGCACGCCATCAGGGCATGTTTCTCCAAGCCACTTATCTGGCAGGTGTAAACAACAGTCTGGCCGACAGACTGAGCAGAGTAATGCAACTTCACGAGTGGTCACTGAACATGGGCGTAGCCCACAATATCTTTCGAGCGTGGGGCACCCCCTCGGTAGATCTTTTTGCCACTCAGATCAATCACAAGGTCCCTCAGTTCTGTTCCAGGCTTCAGGCCCATGACAGTCTACCGTCAGATGCCTTTCTCCTACATTGGGGAACAGGCCTTCTGTATGCATATCCTCCCATACCTTTAGTAGGGAAGACTTTGCTGAAACTCAAACAAGATCACGGAACATGATCCTGATTGCACCCTTCTGGCCACATCAGATTTGGTTCCCTCTTTTTCTGGAGTTGTCCTCAAAAGAACCATGGAGATTTCCAATTGGCTGGCAGATTGCATTTATTTTACATATGCCCAAGCTGGGCTCTTTCTTGAGGGTCATGTCAAGGTTCATAATGTCAAAGCCATGGTACCGTCAGTAGCCCACTTGAGATCAGCATCTATTGAAGAGATTTGCAAGGCTGCGTGGTCTTCAGCCTATACATTCACATCCCACTATTGCCTTGAGCATGATACCCGACGCGACAGTCAGTTTGGACAGACAGTTCTACAGAATCCAATTCTACCCTCCTAGGTCCATTTTATTCTTTTCTAGGCCGCACTTTCTAAACCAGTATGTATATAGGTTAATTGAATTTTGAGCTTGCAGTTGTGAGTTCCTATTATCCTAATGTTGTTTTTGGTGAGCCTGGTACCTAGGGATTCCCACATGTGAGAATCAACTGGGCCTGCCTGTCCTTGGAGAAAGTGAAAATATTTACCTGTAGTGGGTATTCTCTGAGGACAGCAGGCAATTAATTCTCACATACCCTCCTACCTCCCCTTAAAGTTGTCTTCTGTAGCTATGTTAGTCCCACGTTTACAAGGCAAGCAGGAAGTTTCTGCAACCTCTTAAAGCTATATTAAGCTAGGCAGCATTCTGCACCAGGTGCCTTGGATGACCTCATCCACATGTGAGAATTAATGGGCTGCTGTCCTCAGAGAATACCTGCTACAGGTAGGTATCTTCGCTTTATATGTGTTTAACTGTTACTTGCTTAGGTGATAGGCGGGCTTTAAATGTGTTAAATAAATAATAACTGATGTGAATTCTTAATCTGTT
Source organism: Microcaecilia unicolor (assembly GCF_901765095.1). NCBI lineage: Eukaryota > Metazoa > Chordata > Amphibia > Gymnophiona > Siphonopidae > Microcaecilia > Microcaecilia unicolor. The sequence continues at coordinate 124,223,252 of NC_044040.1, read as the reverse complement.
TGCCTGCTTCCATTGAAAGTTAAATACTTATGCACTAGTTTTTCTTGGTAACTTCCCTCCAGGTATCAGATCAGATTTGAATATATTGTGATCACTATTGTGCACAACATCTTGCAGAAGTCAAATTTTTCAGCCATGTGGTTCTACCTATTTGTTAACATTAAAGGCTAGAGTTACTAAAGTGTGCACCTTATTTACTGCAGGACCCATTTTGTGCAATGGGATCTATTGCCTAATAATGGGCATCAGTGTTAGTGTACTTAAGTGTGTTCTCAGGCCCACAACATGTTAATTGTTTTTATCATGAATTGCGCAGAGTTTCGTGGGAATCAGTGGAGAGTAAAAATTCTTTACTTTATCTTCTATTAATTTTATCAGTATCATGAGTATTTGTAATGTAATGCTTCCAATATCCAGCTTAGTAACATAGTAGATGATGGCAGTCTGCCCAACATGATGAACTCATTATATATGGTATGTGATACTTCATATATATACATGATCTTGATTTGTCCTTTAGAATCTTTCACCTCTACAGAATAAAGACCATCTTTTACCATGACAGTCCTCACTACATCATCATTCTGTACTGCCTGTGGAAACATCCTGTTGCATACACTACTCCTTTTGATCTTTACAATCATAGTGTTTTGTTCTCCCACCTTGGTGGGTGTCATCCTGGTATCTATCTTGATTTGTCCTTGCCATTTTTAGGGCATAGACCATAGATGTCTACCCGTTACTGTCCTTGTTCTAAAATGTCTGAAGTTCCCAAAGCCCCTGAAAAGCTCCATACCAGCTAATTCAAGTCTATTCAGCTATGATCAGAGTATAGACTGTAGAAGTCTGCCCAGTACTGGCTTTGTTTCCCAATTGCAAGTGTTGCTACCTAATCTCCGCTAAGATTCTTTCGATCCATTCCTTCTAAGCAGGATTCCTTATTGTTTATCCTAAGCATTTTTGAATTCCATTACCATTTCCATCTTCACCACCTCCCGCTGGAAGGCATTCCATGTATCTACCACCCTTTCTGTGAAAAAATACTTCCTGAGATTATTCCTGAGTCGGCCCCCTTTCAACCTCAATTCATGTCTTCTAGTTCTACCGCCTTCCCGTCTCTGGAAAATGTTTGTTTGCAGATTAATACCTTTCAAATATTTGAATGTCTGTATCATATCACACCTGTTTTTCCTTTCTTCCAGGGTATGCATGTTCAGGTCAGCATGTCTCTTCTCATACGTCTTGCTACACAAACCCCATACCGTTTTCATCACTTTTCTTTGAACTGCTTCAAGTCTTATTACATCCTTAGTAAGATACGGCCTCCAAAACTGAACACAATACTTCAAGTGGGGCCTCACCAAAGACTTGTACAGGGGCATTAACATCGCCTTTCTTCTGCTGGGTTATACTCCTCTCTATGCAGTCTAGCATCCTTCTGGCCGCAGCTACTACCTTCAAATAGGAAACTAAGAAATAAGGCTAGATTTACCACAAAAAAAGTACTATTTTATTTATTTTCACAGTTTGCATATAGCACTATCCTTTGTACTAGGCAACTCACAGTGACTTGCCCCTCTCCACCAGAAACCAACCAAATATTGCCTTGTTTAAGAAAGACCAGTGCTTTTTTTTTTTTAGAAAAAAAGGTGCCGGTACTCATTGTGGGCGGGGGTCACCACATATGACTCCACCCCTATTATAGCCACACCCACATTGGCCACACCCCTTATACCAGCCATGGCGCATATAAACAGACATAATTCAAAATATTATACTAGTATAGGAGAAAAAAATAACGTGATTTTTTGTTCATTATAAATAATTTCTGTAAGCTGTTACAGCTCCAGTATACCCAGTGCAAAATAAGACAGCAGTTGTAAATTCTTAAATTGGACATATTCCAGACACTAAAATGAAAATAAAATTATTTTTTCTACCTTTGTTGTTTGGTGACTGTTTTTCTGATCATGCTGGCCCAGAATCCGATTCTGCTGCTATCTGTCCTCTTAACTCTGTTTCCAGGGCTTCCTTTCCATTTATTTTTTTACTTTCCGCCTTTCTTCTTCATTTCTTGCCCTACATCCATAAGTAAAAGCTGGGTCCTCCGCAGACTTGACTGTCCAGTGGATCCAGCTTCTGCCTATTTTCTTCATCCATGTGCAGTTTTTCTCCTCTCTTCCTTTTGCCTCATCTCATCTCCTTCCTCACTCTTCCCTCCCCTCCATCCATGTCCAGCATTTCTTCTCTCCCCCTGCCCTCTCCATCCCACCCATGTCCAGCAATCCTCCTCTCCCCCTGCCCCCCTCCAGCCACCCATGCCCAGCGATTGTTCTCTCTCCCCTGCCCCCCTCCAGCAGCGATTGTCCTCTCTCCCCTGCCCACCTCCAGCCACCCATGCCCAGCGATTGGCCTCTCTCCCCTGCCCCTCCTCCAGCCACCCATGCCCAGTGATTCTCCTCTCTCCCCTGCCCCCCTCCAGCCACCCATGTCCAGCAACCCTCCTCTTCCCCTGCCCCCTCTCCTGCCACCCATGCCCAATGATTCTCCTCTCTCCCCTGCCCCCCCTCCAGCCACCCATGTCCAGCAACCCTCCTCTCCCCCTGCCCTCCCCTCCAGCCACCCATGTCTAGCCACCCATGCCCAGCGATTCTTCTCTCTCCCCTTCCCCCCTCCAGCCACCAATGCCCAGCGATTGTCCTCTCTCCCCTGCCCTCCTCCAGCAACGATTGTCCTTGCTCCCCTGCCCCCTCCAGCCACCCATGCCCAGCGATTCTTCTCTCTCCCCTGCCCCCCTCCAGCCACCCATGCCCAGCAATTGTCCTCGCTCCCCTGCCCCCCTCCAGCCACCCGGGTTGTCGTGGATTCTTCAGGGCAGGCAGGAAAGATCCCCAGTATTTCCTGCCCGCTGCCGGCGCTGACTCTCCTGCGGCGCTACTGCATCTCTCTACAAAATGGCCGCCAGGACTTACCAGGGCGGCCTCCAAGACTTCAGCAGAAGTCTCGCGAGGCTGCCGCTGGAAGTCTCGGTGGCCATTTTTAAAGAGCGATCCAGCAGCAGGGGAGGGGCAGCAGGCAGGCAAGACTGGGGATCTTTCCTGCCTGCCCCGAAGAATCCGTTGCCTTCTTCAGGTATGGACCCTCTAGCTCAGGGGAGGGAGGGAGGAGAGCTGACTCGCCCTGAAGAACGACCGGCTCTTGCGAACCGGTGCGCACCGGCTCCAGCACACCACTGGACAGACAAAAAAGGTGCCAGTATGCCGTACCGGCGTGTACTGGCACAAAAAAAGCACTGAGAAAGACCTACCCCTTCCTAGAATCTTTCCCCTCCACTGCTACCTAGGACTTTGCTTGTCCCCCATTCTGTCTAGGTCTTCTTTTTCCTTGAACTTTTTTATTTAAGTTATTTTATTGTAAACTGTTGTACTGCCTTATGCTAAGGCTAATTTGTGATATATATCAAGTGACATAAGTAAATAACACACATAATTGCATAAAATATACAACATTATTAAGACAAAATATCTTCCTCAAACAATTGCTTAACTAGGCCATAGTCTATGTGACTTTCTAATACAAAAACTTCTAAGTTTCTAAATTAAAAGTTTCTCTAAATAAAAATGCATTTAAATGTTTCCAAAATTGTGCCATACTCTGTATTGTCAGGAAGCAAGTTCCATAACTGGGCTCCTTCTGCATAAAATATTTTAGTTCTGTATTCATTAAGGCAAATATGGCTGAAAGATGGTACATCTAGATATAACTTAGTACCCGAATTAAGTATATGTTGGGGACTATGAAACCTTAAAGAGGTAAACAATACAGCAGGAATTTCATTGTTTACACATTTGTATATTCGTGTCAAAATCTTAAATTTTATACACCATTTTACAGGTAGCCAGTGTAATTTTATCAGTACTGGAATAATGTGGTCAAATCTGGAGGGTTTTGTTAGCAATCTAGCCAAAGCATTTTGGGCCACTTGTAGTGATTTCATCATATATCACAGCAGTCCTAACATTGTAATAGTCAAACAGCAGCATTATCTGTGCATAAACCACTGTTCTGAAATTATCCTCTGAAAGTAAATCTCTCAAACTCCTTATCTGCTATTACCAAGTTACTACCCCCTAACACATATTAATGTGCATTATTTACTGCAGGGCCCATTTTATGAAATTGACCTACTTACCAATAATGTACTTACTGCATTAGCACATACTAATGTGGTAATGCACGTCAGTAAATCTAACCTATTGTTCTTTTCAGTGGCAGCGAGCACTGACCATAAGAAAAGTCTTACAAGAAATCTTCGAGAAAGAGCCCAGATTTCACAGCACAGCATTTCTGAAGACAAAACAAGTAGTGCATTGGTGTCGAAACCATGGTTACACACCACCAGATCCAGAATATCTGAGAAACAAGACGGACTCTATAGAAGATGTGCTGACACAAATAGATAGTGAGCCAGGTGGGTTTTCATATTATGACTGCTGTACAGTCATAAATCCCTGTGCACACTGTTTGTCATAATGCAACAGGTAAAGTACTAGTGGCCTAATGAGACAGACAGGAAAGCAGCACACTGAGCTGTGTGCCTTAGGATATGTAAATAATAAAGAAAGGGGAACAGCATGCTGTATGATTCTGTATATGTGAATGATGCAGTGAGGAGGTGGCATGCTCTGGCACAAGCATACATTGATATCCTCTCAGTATTTATATATACTAGGATATCTACAGGCATTGGCAGAGCATCTGACCTCCCCGTCTTCATTATACACATGAGCACACTATCACAAAGCGTGCTGCCTCCATTAACACATATTGTGGTGCTAGGGGGAGTACTCACAGGGCACCCATTTTTCTTCTCTCACTGGGGTTGTATAAAGGAACCTTAGGAGGGATTTAGAGCTCAGGAGGGATAGAAAACCCATTGCAGAATCCCAAGGATTGACAGGAGTTTTAGTGTTCCCTAGGAAAGAGGGTTCTAGTGTGCTCCTGCTTGGTGCTCCGCAGCTCCTCAGTAGCTTTCCGCTCTCATCTCTCCCTACACTCCTCCCCGTGAACTCCGTTCGCTGGGTAAATATCTCCTGTCGTCCCCCTTCTCCCCCACTGCTAACTCCCGGCTCCGTTCCTTCTATCTCGCTGCTCCCTATGCCTAGAATAGACTCCCTGAGCCAGTACGTCAGACTCAGTCTCTGGCTGTCTTCAAGTCTAGGCTTAAAGCCCACCTCTTTGCTACTGCTTTCGACTCCTAACCATGACTCTCTTACTCAACACCCTCACTTATCACCCCTACCACTGCAATTTCCCCACCCCTAGCTGTCTGTTCGTCTGTCCAATTTAGATTGTAAGCTCTGTTGAGCAGGAACTGTCTTTTCATGTCAATTTGTACAGCACTGCGTAAGTCTAGTAGCGCTATAGAAATGTTTAATAATAATAATAGTAGTAGTAGTAGTGTCTGATGAAGGCAGGTTGCACCAACACTGTTTGTGTGTATTTGTGATTAATACACACAAGGAGGCAGCCTGTTATAGCGTGATGTGTGTATATAATGAAATCAAGGAGGGAGGACGTTCTGTAGCATTTTATATTGTCATGGGCAGGGTGAATCTGGCATGGCTTAGCTCTCCTTCCCTGTGTTTTTCTCCACCCAGACACATGCAAAAAGGAGCAGTTCTTAGGAGTACACCTCTGTTCCCAAATCACAAGGTGCTTTATTATAGTTTCCAAAATGTCAGCCACAGTGTTAGTTTTGGCAGATCTATTATCTCTGCAGTTTTCCAAACCTCAAACACAACCTTAGCTTTAACAGATATATTATCTCTGCAGTAGGTCAACTAAAATCAGCAAATATAACATTTTGCTTAGTCCACAGTTCTTCTAGTCAGCACAGTTCAAACACAAAGAAAACAGAGCCCTGGTTTTTAATCCTTAGCCATACGGACTGAGCAGCCAGGCCACACTTCCAGGGCGTTAGGCCTTTCCTCAGTTTCCTTGTCTAGCATTCGCTTTGGATCCTCTTTGCCGTGGGTTAGGAAACCTGCTCACTTCTGTTGGCTATCTGTTTCCACACCTTCTTGGTCCAGCCATTACTTTGGGGTCCTCTTTGTCCCGGGTTGGGTTGCCCGTTTACTCCTGCTGGTCATCTGTGAGGGAGCTCCTCTTCCTAGGTTGGAACTCTTCCCTCTGGTTCCTTATGTATCCCTTAACTCCCTCCTTTCTACTGCAGAAATTTATACCTGTCAAGTCTCCCGCATTCAGCGGGAGACTCCCGCTTTGGCAGGTTATCTCTGCACTCCCACCAAAGCGGGAAAGTCTCCTGCTGAGACACCCCGGGTCAGATTGTGTTTTCCCCCACTGCTGTTGCTTCTCCCAGTGAGCAGCAGCAGCGGCAAAGCAACTCCTGCCTATCCATTTCCTGGCCACTGCTGCTTCTCCTGTTGGGCAGCAGCGGTCACACACACACACAAAAAAAAAAAGCAAGCGTGGGGCTGCAGCAGCCTTCAGGCATGCGCTGTCGGCTCTGCCAGTCCTTGTTGTTGTCACGGCCACTGCTGCCCAACAGAAGAAGCAACAGTGGCCAGGAAATGGATACCGGGTGGAAGGGGGAACGGGAGGCAGGAGGTAGAATGGAGAGAGTGGGGAGGAAATGATAATGTGAAGACACTGGATAAAAGAGTGATAGAGAGAGAGATGAGTGGAATAGAAGAGGGGGTACAGAGAGAGAGAGATGAGTGGAAAGATGGGGAGAGAAGGACGGGACATGGAAAAGGGCTGGAGAGAGAGAGAAGCTGCTGGAGAGAAGGATGGGGAGAAAGGGGGGATCCTGGCTGGACAGATGGTGAGAGAAAGAGGGGAAATGCTGGATGAAAGGAGGGAGAGAAAGGGGGAAGACACTGGAAGGATGAGAGTAGAAAAGGGTATATGCTGGAAGGAAGCGTGGGGATAGAAACAGGAGAGAAACTGAAGGATGAGGAGAGAGAGAGGGGACATGATGAATGGAAAAGGGTACAGAGAGACACTGGATGGAAAGAAGGAGATAGAGAGAGAGACACTGGATGGAAAGATCAGGAGGCGGGTAGCCATTGGATGGAAGGATTGGAAGAAGGGGTAGACATTGGATGGAGGGATGAGGAGAGAAAGAGGGAAGACGGATGGAAGGATGGGGAGAGAAAGACACTGGATGGAAGGATAGGGAGAGAAAGGGAAGACGCTGGATAGAAGGATAGGGTGAGAAAGGGGAGATGCTATAAGGATGTGGAGAGGGAGGGGGGACACTGAACAGAAAAGGGTAGAGAGGTAGAGAGACACTGGATAGAAGGAGGGGGGAGAGAGAGAACTGGATGGAAGGATCAGGAGAGAGGGTAGATGGGTGGAAGGATGGGGAGAGAAAGAGGGAAGACGCTGGATGGAAGGGTAGGGAGAAAAAGAGAGGAGACGCTGGATGGAAGGATGCAGAAAGAAAGAGGGGAGACACTGGAAGGATGGGGAGAGAAAGAGGGAGTTTCTGGATGGAAAGGGGGAGAGAACAGAGTACTGAAAGACTGGAGAATAAGAGGAAAGGGGCATGGGGAGAACAAGGGTGAGGAAAAGATGAAAAGCCATAGGTAGATGAAGTTAAAAGAAGGAAATTAAAGAATGGATAGTAAGACTGAATTAAATCTGGATAGAGAGAGAAGCAGAATAATACTGAAGAAAACAAAGAAAAAGGAGAGAAAAATGACAAAAAGAACAGGAAACCCTGGCAAGAGAGTTAAGAGAAGATGAAGGAAAGCGGAATCAAGAGACTGAGAGCAACACAATTAGAAAAAGTAAATGGGCAGACAACAAAGGTACAGAAAATAATTTTATTTTTAATTTAGGATAAAGTAATGTGGTATCTGTGTTAATAATGGTTAATAAATGCAAATAAAACACAAAATAGAAATTAAGATGATACCTTCACTGATTTTAAAACATTTTTAGTTAGCTTTCAGAGACTAGCACTTCCTTCCTCAGGTCAGGAGAGGATACCATAACAGCATTATACTGACCTGACCTGAGGCAGGAGGTTTTGGCCTGTGAAAGCTAATTGAAAAGGGTATTAGGCTATTAAGTAAAATATTTTCTGAAATGGCCGTGGGTTTGAGGTGTGCAAGGGGGGGGGCAGAGCCATGTAGAGAGGGTGGAGCCAAGGCAGGGTAGGGTGGGGCAAGGGGTGTGGACTAAAATCTCCCTCTCAAAAATTGGGACCCCTTGGCAGCTCTGGAAATTCTTAGTCTCCTCCCTTTGGAACCCTTCCTTCCCTTGATTGGCAGCTAGGGGTATAGGGAAACTAGAAGCTTCTCCCTTTCAGTAGCTTCCCTGTTTCTTATAGAACACTAAAACCGCTTTCAGTTCTTGGGTTACTAGGTTTTCTTTCCCTCTTGAGCTCTAAATCCCTCCTAAGGCTTCTTTATACAACCCCAGTGTGAGAAGTGGAATGGGTGCCCTGTGAGTATTCCTCCTAGCACCACAATATGTGTTAATGGTATGGAGGCAACATGCACAGTGATAGTGTGTGCATGTGGCAGTTTGTGTGAATGATACAGACAGGGAAGCTGCAAGTTCTATGAAAATATATGTTTAATAGGTAGACAATGTGCTGACTGGTATTGTGTAAGAGGATGATACAGATAGGGAGGAGCACATTCTGTAGCACTGTTAGCATGACATTTTTTTTTATCTAGTGTTAAGGTTAAGATATATCTGTTGTGAATTTTTCAAGATTTTATATTCTCTTGGCCCTTATAATAGTTTGAGGTCTCAAAAGTAATTTGTCAGACAAGCAATAAATCATTGTGTCCGTCAACGCAATACGTTTTTTGTTTTTTTTTTTGTGACTTTTTTTCAGTATAACTTTATCTGCATTAATCAAAAATACTGCATTTTATTTATTTAGAGTACTCATCCTCTTATTCTTATGCTGAAGAGCTCTGTCGAACACTAGAGGAGATGCAGCAACTTATAAAAAGGGAATCAGAGAAATGTGAAGAAGTGGATATATTGAATGCTACAGAGCCATTGAAAATGATCATTAAAAAGGAAAAGGAAGAGAATGAAGAGGATGAAAAATTCTACCTGCCATTAGTACCGTTCTCTGAATTTGTCCAGGACACAGTGCAGGAGGTATAGATATGCTTCATGCAACCATTCACAAATGAGTGTAGGATGGAATTATGAATGTTCTGTGTTCTCCATGTTTTACTGAGACCAAAAGTCTCTGCATCATTACAGTGCAATCCATGGGCTAGAGAGCTAATTGTTTTCTTAATTTGGATTCACTTTACATTTTTAAAAATATATTCTTCTGGCTATAATTGTCTCTTTCATCTCTCTTTTTAATCATGCTGGCAGTAATTGTCCTGCCTTATGCCTTTTTAAATATGTGGCATAAATCTGATCTGGGCTTTCAAGATGGTATTTTCAACAGTCTATAACCTGATTTAAACTCTAGCATATCAGTTGTTCTTAATGTCATCCCTCCAGGTATTAAGTCAAATTTGATTGCATTATGATCAGTATTTCTAAGTACCCCCACCCCCCGAACACCTTTGCTGTGGCTTAGTAAAAGGGCCCCCATAACACCTCAGCAGCACATATATCGCTTATGCTAGCATTAAAGATTCTAATCATTTTTGTTATTTATGTAGTTTTTGAGTCAGATAAAGGTACATGCCGCAGTGCGGGTCCCTTCCCCCTTTGGTATCCCCTACTTACCCAAATGAGGTTTTGTGGTTTACCTCAGCCCCCTCTCCTTGACCTAGAGAGGGGTTCCTTCAGGCAGCCCTATGGAGAAGTGGAGCTCCCAGAGTTCTCTGGCTGTAAAAAAAAACCCAACAAAAAAAGCCCCAAATTTGACAGACCATAGCGATCCTTGTGGCACAGCAAACAGAAAGGCAATTTGGCACTAGACTCTTCCTGTGTCGGGATTGAGCCATTCATTGGCACCTTCTCACCTGGCTGTCTTCGCTGTGGGGGTTGTCTCCCTGATGTTCTCCCCCAAGTTCATCCTCCTGTATCAGGTCTGCCTCAGCGAGTTGCTTTCTCGAGGTTTGACCTCTTTGAGGATGGACCTAAAGAAGCTGGTGAAGGACTTGGGTGAATCTAAGATGCCGCACTTGCCGGAGGTTCGCACATGCTCTGCTGCTCAGAGCACGTCCTTTGGTAGGTCCTGGGATGTTCAGCGCTCTCGTTTTTCTCGCTTCTCAGGTGCCTCCTGGGATCAGGGTTGAGTTCATGCTCAACCTATTCAGGCCTTTCGGGTGAAGGTCACGACGGAGCACTCGGAGTTCAGGGTCTTCCCATCCAGCCTCTGGTTTTTCCAATCAGGGGGGCACGCAGTACATATACAAGAGGTGGCTCCACATCACGTCCGACTGGTGCGTCTTAGACCTGTTGTGAGTCAGTTACCTTCTGGAGTTCTGTCATCCTCTTCGGGGCCAGTTTCTTCTCTCCCCATGTGGGTCGCCACTGAAGCCGGCGATCATCTGGGAGACGTTGTAGGTGTTGCAGGCGATTATTCCAGTGCCACCTCACAAATGAGGTTTTGGTAGGTATTCCATCTATTTTGTGGTGTCCAAGAAAGAAGGCTCCTTTACATAAGGACATAAGTACATAAGTAATGCCATACTGGGAAAAGACCAAGGGTCCATCGAGCCCAGCATCTTGTCCACGACAGCGGCCAATCCAGGCCAAGGGCACCTGGCAAGCTTCCCAAACGTACAAACATTCTATACATGTTATTCCTGGGATTTTGGATTTTTCCAAGTCCGTTTAGTAGTGGTTTATGGACTTGTCCTTTAGGAAACCGTCGAACCCCTTTTTAAACTCTGCTAAGCTAACCGCCTTCACCACATTTTCCGGCAATGAATTCCAGAGTTTAATTACACGTTGGGCGAAGAAAACTTTTCTCCGATTTGTTTTAAATTTACTACACTGTAGTTTACTCGAATGCCCCCTAGTATTTTTGGAAAGCGTGAACAGACGCTTCACATCCACCTGTTCCACTCCACTCATTATTTTATATACCTCTATCATGTCTCCCCTCAACCGTCTCTTCTCCAAGCTGAATAGCCCTAGCCTCCTTAGTCTTTCTTCATAGGGAAGTCGTCCCATCCTCGCTATCATTTTAGTCGCCCTTCGCTGCACCTTTTCCAATTCTAATATATCTTTCTTTGAGATGCGGCGACCAGAATTGAACACAATACTCAAGGTGCGGTCGCACCATGGAGCAATACAACGGCATTTTCCATATCATCATGCTGATCAATCCATAGACTGGTGGGTTGTGTCCATCTACCAGCAGGTGGAGATAGAGAGCAAACTTTTGCCTCCCTATATGTGGTCATGTGCTGCCGGAAACTCCTCAGTATGTTCTCTATCTCAGCAGGTGGTGGTCACACACAGCAGCAGCTCTGGCTAGGCCTCCAAGCCTAATTTTTAGGTTTTGTTGAGTGCCTGGGGTTGAGGGCTCTTCTTGAGCAAGTGCAAACCTGGTGGCGCCAGGTCCCTCCTTTTCTCCCCCCTCCCGCTGGCTCCGTTGGAAAAAAAAAAATTTGAACGTCCTTAAAGGCGTTTATTTCGACGTTTATTTAAACGTTTATTGCAGCTACTCACTGGGACACCAGGTCGTTACAGCTCGGAGCGGAAAGCAGGTAATTTTTACCTTTTATAGCGGGCAGGGGGTTCCCCGATTGGTATCCACGTGGCCTATGGCGTCGGAGGGCGAGGGCGCAAAGAGTCGCTCCCCAGATCGCGTGTGCGCTTCTAGAGGGGATGCGGGGGTCTTAAAGTCTGATCGCCCTTGTTGGGTGACAGTTTCGTGACCGATGAGTGTCCCGGTCCTTCCTTCGGTGTGGCGGTTTTTCACGCCATAAACGCCCATCCCCCGCGGCTCGCCTCCGCCATATTGGCCGGCCACGCGGCTCGGACGGCTTCTTCTTGGGCCGCCCTTGAGGTGGGAGACATTGATGCCATGAACGCCCTTAATTTGGGCGACGGCACAAAAGCGGCTAAAGTTAAGCGCCGTTTTTCCCGCGCGGCTCCTTCACGGAGTGTCGCGCCGGACGCCATCTTGGATGTGCAGCATGTCTCTCCCCCGCTCTTGCGAGCGCCGGTTGAGGGTGCGTCTAGGGCTGTAGCCCAGGCTGCAGAAGTGCACAGTCTGGGGGGTTTCTCCCCCGAGTTTGTTTTGCTGCTGCATCAGGCTCCCTTATGCAAACGCTGCCCCTGCTCACTCGTCTGGTAAAGAGGTGAGGCCCCGGAGGTAAACGCCCTCGGGTTGATTCCCAGGCCTTGGAGGACTTTGTCTCCTCCGATGTAGATGAGGGCAGCGTATCTGAGTTCTCCCAACGGTCCTTTGCGGATTCCTTGGAGGAGACGGATCCCCGCTCGGATGGAGCGGATGACCCCTCTGCAGCGCGGCTCTTTAGCTCAGAGGATTTGCCCAACCTGTTAATGCAGGCCATGGGCATTTTGAAGATTTCCTCTCCGGAGGACATCTCTTCCTCAGCCCCTGTTGGCTCTGCCATTATGCTGGGGACGAAGCGCCCGCATAGAACCTTCCATGTGCATGATGCCATGCACACCTTAATTTTGGCTCAATGGGATGTCCCGGAAGCGAGCCTTAAAGTGGCTAGGGCTATGTCCCGCCTCTATCCTTTGCCTGAAAGTGAATGTGAGGCCTATCTGTGGCCTACCGTGGATTCTTTAATCACTGCGGTGACTAAGAAAACGGCGTTGCCGGTGGAAGGTAGCACGGCCCTAAAGGACGCCCAAGACAGAAGATTGGAGGCGGCCTTAAGGTCGTCCTTTGAGGCGGCTGCTTTAAGTTTGCAGGCCTCAGTTTGCGGCTCCTATGTGGCCAGGGCGTGCCTGTCTATGGTGCAGCGGGCTTCCCCCTCGGATCATTCCTTGAGGGCTGATTGGCTGGCCCTGGAATCGGGCTTAGCCTATTTGGCAGACTTGCTGTATGATGTCTTGAGGGCCTCAGCTAACGGCATGGCTCAGACAATCTCTGCGCGGCGGTGGCTTTGGCTGAAGCATAGGTCTGCTGACCACGCCTCTAAATCCCGCCTGGCTAGATTGCCTTTTAAAGGCAAGCTGCTCTTTGGGGTCGAGCTGGACAAAATCAATGCCAATTTCGGCACGTCTAAGGGCAAGAAGTTACCAGAGGTCAGGGCTCGGGCTAGTGCTCGCCCCGGTACCTCCAGAGGACGGTTTCAGGAAGCCCGTTGGTACCGCCCGGGCAGGTCGGGCTCCTCTGCCCCCTCTTCCTTCAAGAGGACCTTTTCCCCCAAGCAGCATTCCTTTCGCAGAGACCGCCGTCCCGGAGGTGCTCCCTCCGGTCCTCCCCTAGGGTCTTGTACCCAATGACGGGGCCTTGGTCCACGCTCCAGTGCAGATTGGAGGACGGCTGTCCTCGGTTCTGGACGAGTGGACCACAATAACTTCAGACGCTTGGGTGCTGGAAGTCATCAGAGACGGCTACAAGCTAGAGTTCTGCCGACCCTTAAGAGACGGGTTTGTACTCTCTCCCTGCAAGTCTCCGGTCAAAGCTGTGGCAGTGCAGCAGACCTTGGACAATCTGATCCGCCTGGGTGCGGTCGTTCCGGTGCCAGAAAATCAGCTTGGCAAGGGACGTTACTCCATGTACTTTGTGGTACCAAAGAAAGGAGGTTCTGTACGGCCTATCCTCGACCTCAAAGGGGTCAATCAGGCACTTTCGCATGGAGACCCTCCGCTCTGTTATAGCGGCAGTGAAGGCAGGAGAGTTCCTGGCATCCTTGGACATCAAGGAAGCGTACTTGCATATTCCCATCTGGCCTCCTCATCAACGCTTTCTGCGTTTTGCAGTCCTGGGCCGACACTTCCAGTTCAGAGCCCTCCCGTTCGGGTTGGCTACTGCTCCGCGGACCTTCTCCAAAGTAATGGTGGTCATCGCGGCCTTCCTGAGGAAGGAAGGAGTACAAGTCCATCCTTATCTGGACAACTGGTTGATCCGAGCCCCCTCTTATGCAGAGTGCGGCAAAGCTGTGGACCGGGTGGTTGCTCTTTTGAGCTCCCTGGGGTGGATCATCAACTGGGAGAAAAGCCAGCTGCGCCCAACTCAGTCCCTGGAGTATCTGGGAGTTCGATTCGACACCCAAGTGGGCAGAGTGTTCCTGCCAGACAATCGGATTGTCAAGCTTCAGGCTCAGATGGACCAGTTCCTAGTAGCCTCTCCTCTTCGGGCTTGGGACTATGTGCAGCTGTTGGGCTGTGACGGCCACGATGGAAGTAGTGCCCTGGGCCAGGGCTCATATGAGACCAGTACAACACACTCTGCTGCAGCGCTGGACTCCGATGTCGGAGGATTATGCTGTGCGCCTTCCCTTGGACCCAGCAGTGCGCAAGACGCTGAGCTGGTGGACGCAGACAGACAAGTTGTCTGCAGGAATGCCTCTTGTGACCCCGGAGTGGATTGTCGTCACGACGGACGCCTCTTTGTCGGGCTGGGGAGCCCACTGTTTGGGAAGGACAGCGCAGGGGCTTTGATCTCCTACAGAGGCAAAGTGGTCTATCAACCTCCTGGAACTCAGAGCCATTCGGTTGGCGCTTTTGGAGTTCATCCCGGTACTGGCGTTGAAGCCTGTACGGGTCCTGTCGGACAATGCCACGGCTGTGGCCTATGTCAACCGCCAGGGAGGTACCAAGAGCGCTCCTCTAGCCAAGGAGGCCATGAATCTATGCCAGTGGGTGGAAGCGAACCTGGAACAGCTGTCAGCGGCCCACATTGCCGGGGTCATGAATGTCAAGGTGGACTTCCTCAGTCGCCATACCTTGGAGCCCGGAGAGTGGCAGCTAGCTGCTCAGGCGTTCTTGGACATCACGAAGCGCTGGGGCCAGCCGAGCCTAGATCTGATGGCGTCATCGGCCAATTGCCAACTGCCGTGCTTTTTCAGCAGAGGACGGGACCCTCGATCCCTGGGAGAGATGCTCTTCTCCAACAGTGGCCGACACAAGAGATTCTCTATGTGTTCCCGCCCTGGCCCATGTTGGGCAGGGTGCTAGACCGGGTGGCAAAGCATCCGGGCCGGATAATCCTGGTCGGTCCGGATTGGCCCAGACGTCCCTGGTGTGCGGACTTGATCAGGCTCTCAGTGGACGAACCTCTGCGACTGCCAGTGGAGCAGGGCCTGTTACATCAGGGTCCCGTGGTGATGGAGGATTCCTCCCCCTTTGGTCTTACGGCCTGGCTATTGAGCGGCAGAGTCTGAGGAAGAAGGGCTTCTCAGACAAGGTCATCGCCACTCTGCTGAGAGCGAGGTAGCGCTCTACTTCTACTGCTTACGCCAGGGTTTGGCGTACCTTTGCAGCGTGGTGTGAAGCAGGTTCACTTTCTCCATTTACTGCTCCAATTTCTTCAGTGCTGGCGTTCCTGCAAGAAGGTCTGGAGAAAGGCCTGTCGCTCAGTTCCCTGAAAGTCCAGGTAGCGGCCCTGGCTTGCTTCAGGGGCCGCCTGAAGGGTGCTTCCCTGGTTTCGCAGCCAGATGTGGTGCGTTTCCTCAAGGAAGTTAATCACCTGCGCCCTCCTCTGCACTCAGTGGTGCCTGCGTGATGCAAAGAGCCTTGCAAAAGCCGCCTTTTGAACCCTTGTCGAGGGCATCTCTGAAAGACCTGACGTTGAAAGCAGTCTTTTTGGTGGCTATCACTTCAGCCAGAAGAGTTTCCGAGCTCCAGGCACTCTTCCGTCCTACCCAAGATTGTTTCTCGCTTCCATGTGAGTCAGCAGCTCTGTCTCCCTTCCTTTCGTAGGGAGGACTACCCAGAAGAGTATTCTGCTCTCGAATATCTGGATGTGAGACGGGTCATCATCAGATACTTGGAAGTGACTAATGGTGTCCGGAAATCGGATCATCTGTTTGTCCTGTTTGCAGGTCCTCGTAAGGGTCTGCAGGCTGCTAAGCCTACAGTGGCAAGATGGGTCAAGGAAGCCATGGCAGCGGCTTATGTGGCCGCGGGGAAGGTGTCGCCTATCCAGCTGAAGGCTCACTCCACTAGAACTCAGGCGGCCTCGATGGCAGAGGCCGGGTCCGTCTCCTTGGCAGAGATATGCAAGGCGGCAACTTGGGCATCGGCCCATACATTCTCCAAGCATTACCGCTTGACTGTGGCTGCTCGGGCGGAGGCTCGGTTTGGAGCTTCAGTGTTGAGGTCAGGGATTTCAATGTCCCGCCCTGGGTGAGTACTGCTTCGGTACATCCCACCAGTCTATGGATTGATCAGCATGATGATATGGAAGGTAAAATTATGTATCATACCTGATAATTTTCTTTCCATTAATCATAGCTGATCAATCCATAGCCCCTCCCAGATATCTTTACTGTTTATATTCTCGTTGAATTTTAGGTTCAAGTTTAGTCTTCAGTTCCTTCAGGAGGACTTCGTGTTCAAGTTTTTTCACTTGGATTCTTCAAGAGTTGAGACGAGTTTGTGTTACAGTGAGCTGCTACATTCCTCTCCCCTCCATTTTACGGGGCTGGATTGAGACTTAAATTCTGCCGGCACTCCCTCCCGCTTCGTGCGGCTGTAGGGCAGCTTTGT
The DNA here is from genome assembly GCF_901765095.1 of Microcaecilia unicolor. Classification (NCBI taxonomy): domain Eukaryota; kingdom Metazoa; phylum Chordata; class Amphibia; order Gymnophiona; family Siphonopidae; genus Microcaecilia; species Microcaecilia unicolor. The sequence continues at coordinate 124,206,641 of NC_044040.1, read as the reverse complement.
ACCCCTCCCGCTTCGGCGGTGTTAGGGTCAGTCAGCTCCTCCCGCGGTTGCGGTTGCAGGATAAGCCAGATCCCCCCACATCGGCGGGTGTGGTGTCCCTCCCCCGCTCCGCGGGGATGAGCTGGACGGATTCCCCTCCCCCACTTGTGTGGGGATGAGCTGGGTTAATTCCCCTCCCCCGTTTCGGCGGTGGTGAGCTGGGCAGAGTGTCCCTTTGTGGGTGTAATTCTCTAAGTGCTGAGTCCTGCGGATGGAGCTTTGATATCGACATACTGAGGAGTTTCCGGCAGCACATGACCACATATAGGGAGGCAAAAGTTTGCTCTCTATCTCCACCTGCTGGTAGATGGACACAACCCACCAGTCTATGGATTGATCAGCTATGATTAATGGAAAGAAAATTATCAGGTATGATACATAATTTTACCATAACATCCTCACACCTGTTTTCCATACCTTTCCTAATAATACCCAACATTCTATTCGCTTTCCTAGCCGCAGCAGCACACTGAGCAGAAGGTTTCAGCGTGTTATCGACAACGACACCCAGATCCCTTTCTTGGTCTGTAACTCCTAACGTGGAACCTTGCATGACATAGCTATAATTCGGGTTCTTTTTTCCCACATGCATCACCTTGCACTTGCTCACATTAAACGTCATCTGCCATTTAGCCTCCCAGTCTCATAAGGTCCTCTTGTAATTTTTCACAATCCTGTCGCGAGTTAACGACTTTGAATAACTTTGTGTCATCAGCAAATTTAATTACCTCGCTAGTTACTCCCATCTCTAAATCATTTATAAATATATTAAAAAGCAGCGGTCCTAGCACAGACCCCTGAGGAACCCCACTAACTACCCACTGCCCATTTAACCCCACTCTCTGTTTCCTATCCTTCAACCAGTTTTTAATCCACAATAGGACATTTCCTCCTATCCCATGACCCTCCAATTTCCTCTGTAGCCTTTCATGAGGTACCTTGTCAAACGCGTTTTGAAAATCCAGATACACAATATCAACCGGCTCCCCTTTGTCCACATGTTTGTTTACTCCTTCAAAGAATTGAAGTAAATTGGTCAGGCAAGATTTCCCCACACAAAAGCCGTGCTGACTCGGTCTCAGTAATCCATGTCTTCGGATGTGCTCTATAATTTTGTTTTTAATAATAGCCTCTACCATTTTCCCCGGCACCGACGTCAGATTCACCGGTCTATAATTTCCCGGATCTCCCCTGAAGCCTTTTTTAAAAATGGGCGTTACATTGGCCACCCTCCAATCTTTCGGTGCCACGCTCGATTTTAAGGATAAGTTGCATATCACTAGCAGTAGCTCCGCAAGCTCATTTTTCAGTTCTATCAGTACTCTAGGATGAATACCATCCGGTCCAGGAGATTTGCTACTCTTCAGTTTGCCGAACTGCCCCATTACGTCCTCCAGGTTTACCGTGAAGTCAGTAAGTTTCTCCGACTCGTCCGATTGAAATACCATTTCCGACACCGGTATCCCACCCAAATCTTCCTCGGTGAAGACCGAAGCAAAGAATTCATTCAGTCTCTCCGCTACATCTTTGTCTTCCTTGATCGCCCCTTTTACCCCTCGGTCATCCAGCGGCCCAACCGATTCTTTTGCCGGCTTCCTGCTTTTAATATACCGAAAAAAAATTTTACTATGTTTTTTTGCCTCTAATGCTATCTTTTTTTCATAATCCCTCTTGGCCTTCTTTATCTGTGCCTTGCATTTGCTTTGACACTCCTTATGCTACTTCTTGTTATTTTCAGACGGTTCCTTCTTCCATTTTCTGAAGGCATTTCTTTTAGCCCTAATAGCTTCCTTCACCTCACTTTTCAACCAGGCCGGCTGTCTTTTGGAGTTCCGTCTTTCTTTTCTAATTCGCGGAATATGTATGGCCTGGGCCTCCAGGATGGTATTTTTGAACAGCGTCCACGCCTGTTGTACAGTTTTTACTCTCTTAGTTGCCTCCCTAAGTTTTTTTTTTACCGTTCTTCTCATTTTATCATAGTCTCCTTTTTTAAAGTTAAACGCTAACGTATTTGACTTTCTGTGTACAGTTACTTCAAGGTCGATATCAAAACTGATCATATTATGGTCACTGTTATCAAGCGGCCCCAGTACCATAACGTCCCTCACCAGATCATGCACTCCACTAAGGAGCAAGTCTAAAATTTTTCCTTCTCTCGTCGGCTCCTGCACCAGTTGCTCCATAAAGCTGTCCTTGATTTCATCAAGGAATTGTATCTCTGTAGCGTGTCCCGATGTTACATTTACCCAATCTATATTTTTGATAATTGAAGTCACCCATTATTATCACATTGCCCATTTTGTTCGCATCTCTGATTTCTTTTATCATTTCTGTGTCTACCTGTTCATCCTGGCGAGGCGGACGGTAGTACACTCCTATCACCGTTTTTTTCCCTTTTATACATGGAATTTCAACCCACAATGATTCAAAGGTGTGATTTGTGTCCTGCTGAATTTGTAATCTATCTGAGTCAAGGCTCTCGTTAATATACAATGCTACCCCTCCACCAGTCCGGTCCACCCTATCACTACGATATACTTTGTACCCCGGTATGACAGTGTCCCACTGGTTATCCTCCTTCCACCAGGTCTCAGTAATGCCTATTATATCCAATTTTTCGTTTAGTGCAATATATTCCAACTCTCCCATCTTATTTCTTAGACTCCTAGCATTTGCATATAGACATTTCAGAGTATGTCTGTTGTTCTTATTTGCATGATGCTTAGTACTAGACACTATTGATTTGACATCTTTTGTCTGATCTTTAGTTGTATTTAAGGGCACCTGGTCTACCACGGTCTGTTGTGCAACCTCACTATCCAGAAACCCTATGTTCCCTGTTTGTGAGGTAGACCTTAAGAGTGTCAACAGGGGCCTCCAGGTCTTATCGTTCCACATGGAGACCCTGAGGTTTTATTGAGGTGGTGTGCAAGGGCAAATTTCTCACTGTGTTGAACCTTTCCAAGGCAAACATACCAGGCTATAATCTGTTTAGGAAGGATAGAGAGGGTCATAAAGGTGGAGGAGTAGCGTTGTATGTGAGGAATGATATCATGGCGACTGAAATGACAGGGACCTGGGGAAAGGAAGAAGCGATATGGATCACCTTAAAAAGAGATGATAGAACCTCTGTCCACTTGGGTGTTGTCTACAGACCCCCGACACAATTAGAGGAACTAGATAAAGACCTGATCACAGATATTAAAAAATTAGGAAAGAAAAAAGAGGTTCTGTTAATGGGAGATTTCAATCTGCCGGATGTAGATTGGAAGGATCCTTCTGAGAAATTGGAAAGAAGTAGAGAGATCGTGGATGCTTTCCAAAGTGCTCTGCTCAGACAAATTGTAACGGAACCCACGAGGGAGGGAACGACACTGGATATGGTGCTCACAAATGGGGATAGTGTGTCAAATGTCCGAGTGGGTGCACAGTTGGGAAGCAGCGACCATCAAACGGTTTGGTTTGATATGACAGCTGAAGTGGAGGGCAGCCACTCTAACTCAAAGTCCTGGATTTCAAGCTTGCTGACTTTAGTAAAATGGGGGAATACCTGAGGAAGGAGCTGATGGGCTGGGAGGACGTACAAGAAGTGGAAGGACAGTGGTCCAGGCTGAAAGAAGTAATAAATAGGGCCACAGACCTTTATGTAAGGAGAGTAAATAAAAGCAAGAGAAAAAGGAACTGATATGGTTCTCCAAGCAAGTGGCTGAGAAAATAAAGGCTAAAGAGTTGGCGTTCCAAAAATATAGAAAATCTCAAGAAGAGGAACACGGGGAGGAATACCGGATGAAACTGAAAGAAGCCAAGAGAGAGGTATGTCTCACGAAGGCGCAAGTGGAAGAACAAATGGCTAGAAAGGTAAGGAGGGGCGACAAAAATTTCTTCAGGTATATTAGTGAAAGGAGAATGACTAAAAAGGGAATTGTGAGACTAAAAGATACAGCGAAACGCTATGTAGATAATGATGAAGAAAAAGCCAATGTGCTAAATAGATACTTTTGTTCTGTTTTCACTGAAGAAAATCCTGGAGAAGGACCACAAGGGACTGGCAAAAGTACACCTGAGAATGGAGTGGATAGAGCACCATTCACGGAAGAGAGTGTGTATCAACAACTTGGAAAGCTAAAGGTGGACTAAGCCATGGGACCGGACGGGATCCACCCCAGAATATTGAGGGAGCTCAGAGAGGTTCTGGCGGGTCCTCTTAAAGATTTGTTTAATAAGTCCTTGTGGACGGGAGAGGTTCCAAGGGATTGGAGAACGGCGGATGTGGTCCCTCTTCACAAAAGTGGTGATGGGGAAGAAGCTGGAAACTACAGGCCGGTAAGCCTCACTTCGGTTATTGGAAAAGTAATGGAAGCGATGCTGAAGGAAAGGATAGTGAATTTCCTGGAAGCCAATAAGTTGCAAGATCCGAGACAACATGGTTTTACCAGAGGGAAATCGTGCCAAACGAATCTCATTGAATTCTTTGATTGGGTAACTGGAGAATTGAATCATCGGCATGCTATAGACGTAATCTACTTAGATTTTAGCAAAGCTTTTGACACAGTTCCCCACAGGAGGCTCTTAAATAAACTCGATGGGCTGAAGATAGGTCCCGAAGTGGTGAACTGAATTAGGAACTGGTTGATGGACAGATGACAGAGGGTGTTGGTAAATGGAGTTTGCTCGGAGGAGGGAAAGGTGAGTAGTGGAGTGCCTCAGGGATCGGTGCTGGGGCCGATTCTGTTCAATATATTTGTGAGTGACATTGCCGAAGGGTTAGAAGATAAAGTTTGCCTATTTGCAGATGATACTAAGATTTGCAACAGAGTGGACACCCTGGAGGGAGTGGAAAGCATGAAAAAGGATCTGAGGAAGCTAGAAGAATGGTCTAAGTTTTGGCAATTAAAATTCAATGCAAAGTGATGCACTTAGGGAGTAGAAACCCACGAGAGCCTTATGTGTTAGGCGGTGAGAGTCTGATAGGTACTGAGGGGGAGAGGGATCTTGGGGTGATAGTATCCGAGGATCTGAAGGCGTTGAAACAGTGTGATAAGGCGGTGGCCGTAGCGAGAAGGTTGCTAGGCTGTATAGAGAGAGGTGTGATCAGCAGAAGAAAGGAAGTGTTGATGCCCCTGTACAAGTCGTTGGTGAGGCCCCACCTGGAGTATTGTGTTCAGTTTTGGAAGCCGTACCTTGCGAAGGATGTTAAAAAAATGGAAGTGGTGCAAAGAAAAGCTACGAGAATGGTATGGCATTTGCGTTCCAAGACGTATGAAGAGAGACTTGCTGACCTGAACATGTATACCCTGGAGGAAAGGAGGAACAGGGGTGATATGATACAGACGTTCAAATATTTGAAAGGTATTAATCCGCAAACAAATCTTTTCTAGAGATGGGTAGGCGGTAGAACGAGAGGACATGAAATGAGATTGAAGGGGGGCAGACTCAGGAAAGATGTCAGGAAGTATTTTTTCACGGAGAGGGTGGTGGATGCTTGGAATGCCCTCCCGCAGGAGGTGGTGGAGATAAAAACGGTAACGGAATTCAAACATGCGTGGGATATACATAAAGGAATCCTGTGCAGAAGGAATGGATCCTCAGAAGCTTAGCCAAAATTGGGTGGCAGAGCAGGTGGGGGGAAGAGGGGTTGGTGGTTGGGAGGTGAGGATAGTGGAGGGCAGACTTATACGGTCTGTGCCAGAGCCGGTGATGGGAGGCGAGACTGGTGGTTGGGAGGCAGGGAATCCTGCTGGGCAGACTTATACGGTCTATGCCCTGAAAAAGACAGGTACAAATCAAGGTAAGGTATACACATATGAATTTATCTTGTTGGGCAGACTGGATGGACCATGCAGGTCTTTTTCTGCCATCATCTACTATGATACTATGTATGTATTCCCAATCATCCGGACCATCGCAAGTTCTTGCGCTTTGCAATTTGTGGTTGTCATCAGTTCTGGGCTCTTTCCTTCGGGCTAGCCACGGCGCACACAATTGTTTACCAAGGTGGTGGTGGCAACAGCGGCCCACCTCCACAAGAAGGGTGTCCTGGTCCACCCCTACCTGGACAATTGGTTGATTCAGGCCAAGTCCTGTGAGAAGAGCTTGCAGGACACGGCCCACATGGTGTCTGTGTTGCAACACCTCGGCTGGGTGGTCAGCATGGCCAAGAGTCTGCTCCAGGCAACCCAAACCCTGGAGTACCTGGGTGTGCGGTTTGACACAGTGGTGGAGAATTTCTTTCTGCCCCAGGAGCAGATGCTGAAGATTCAAATGCAGGTAAGGGGTTTGATGGTTCACCTCCCCCCTTTTCTGCATGGGACATTTTGCAGTAGCTTTGCTGCATGGCAGCAGCAACGATCCAAGTGTTGCTGTGGGTGAGGGCCCATATGTGCCCAATCCCTTGGTCCTTGCTGTCCCGCTGGTCACTGATATCGAGTGACCTTCAGACTCTGCTCCTCCTACCCCGGGTGGTATGGGACAGTGTACTTTGGTGGCAGGACCCAGCTCGGCTGTTGACCGGTATGCTGCTGGAGACGCCGAGCTGGGTCCTGCTGACAACGGATGCCAGCCTGCTCGGTTGGGGGTTAATTGTTTGAGTCAGCTACCCCAGGGCCTTTGGTCGTAAGAGATGACTGAGTGGTCCATCAACCATCTGGAGGCCAGGGCCATTCAGCTCGCTGTGGAGTCCTTTCAGGCCATTCTGGAGAGCAGTGCAGCCTGGATTCTGTTGGACAATGGCACGACGGTGGCATATGTGAACCATCAGGGGGACACCAGGTACTTGAGGCGATCTTGCCACAACACATGGCTGGCGTTTCGAATGTGCAAGCTGATTACCTCAGTTGGCCCCTTCTGGATCTCGGGGGAACTCCGAGGCGGTGTTCCACTCTCTCCGCCCATTGGGGTTCTGATCATGGCCACTGCCAAGAACACCAAGGTGGCTCAGCTCCTCAGTCACAAGAAGGAGCCAGTGTCAGAGGAACCCAATGCCCTTGTCCAGCCCTGGCCGCATCATGTGTTTCCCCTGTGGCCCCCGGTAGGCCGAGTCCTACAGTGGATAGAGGCTCACAGGGGCCAGGTGGTCCTTGTTGTTCTGGATTAGCCTCGTCATCCATGGTAAGGGGATCTGGTGCAGCTGCTGGTAGACCAGCCCCTGTGGTTCCCTCTCTCAACGCCGCTGCTGTTTCAGAGCAGAGCCCCTTGGCCATACCAGACCTGGCTCAATTCTCGCTTACGGCGTGGCTCTTGAGCAGGTGTGGTTATTTGGCAATGGTCGTTTCGACATTGAGTGTGTGGAAACGGTCCAGTATACTGTCCATGTTTGGCACATTTTTGAGGCCTGGTGTGCAGACACTGAGTGGTGCCTTAATGGTCGCAGAGGTCCTGCAGTTCCTTCAGGATGGGTTGCAGAAGGAGTTGGCCCTCTCTTTGCTGAAGATCATTTTGAGGCTCTGGTGGTCTTCTGAGGGCCAGACCAGGGCAGCGCCATCCAGGTGTCACCCATTTTCTGCAGGGTGTTGGTTGTTTGCAAGCTGTCACTTAGACCATTCCTCCCTGGACCTCAACCTGGTGTTGTCTGACCTCACCCTGGTGTTTTGAGCCACTCCAGGTGGCGTCCTTGAAAGACCTTTCGCTCAAGGTGGAGTTTTTTGTTGCCATTATGTTGGCATGGTGTGTTTCGGAGCTTCAGGCACTTTCGTGTTGGGAGGAGTGTGTCATCATGTTAATCAGTCTATCTCGCTGCCAGTGTTCTTCAGGCAGGAGGTTGGGCATGATTTCTCTGGATGTGCACAGGGTGCGTAGGTTTTATTTACACAGGACAATGGATCATCTTTTTCTTTTCTTCACTGGTTGTTAGCTAGGCGAGTCTGCCTTGAAAGGCTACCATCGTTCGTTGTCAGTGGCTCCTTGGTGTCTCTGTGCACTTCCAAGCAGACGCAGGGAACCTTGTTGCAGAGCATGCATTGATTCCTGTCGCAGACATTTGCAGGATGGTTACCTGGTCACTCCATGCACGCCTTAAGCACTACCATTTGGATGCCCAGGCTTGCGGGAGGGCTGCCTTTGGGGCGGCAGTTCTGCGGAGGTTGGCTGTATCTCGCCCTTGTGAGTACTGCTCTGGTATTCCCACTTGTAGGGCATGGTCTGGAGCTGATTCTAAGGAAGGAGAAATTAGGGCTTACCTGCTAATTTACTTTCCCTTTAGTCATTCCTGAGCTGGTACGTCAAGCTCCATCTCTGGCCGTCTTCAATCTAAGCTAAAAGCCCACCTTTTGATGCTGCTTTTAACTCCTAACCCTTATTCACTTTGTTCAGAACCCTTATTTTATCATCCTCACTTTAATATTCCCTTATCTCTTGTTTGTCCTGTTTGGCTGTCTAATTAGATTGTAAGCTTTGTCAGAGCAGGGACTGTCTCTTCATGTTCAAGTGTACAGCGCTGCATACGTCTAGTAGCGCTATAGAAATAAGTAATAGTAGTAGGATTCCAGACCATGCCAATTCCCTCCCTTGCTCTGTTTTTGCTCTTCTTTGTCTGTTACCGCTTTGGGGATTCACCGCTGGAGGATTTGTCAGGAGGCGGAAGGCGACTGGCTACTTGTGTGTCTTAAGGACTTCTAACAAAAAAAAAAAAAAGCACTAGGTAAAACACAATACAGGATACCTTTGCAAAGACTGTCAAAGAGATATTGCTGTATACATTGGTAGGACGAGTCCTGTTTTGCGCGATGGTTCTTCTCTGCCAGGGTTAGGCAGTTCCTTGTTTGTTCAGGTTGTTCCAGTTCCCCATGGGACTTTGTAGGAGGATCTGTAGTTCCTTCATTTCCTAATGTTGCTTTAATCAGTAGAAATAGTGAGGTGTGCAGAGGTTCACAGCACCAAATGTATGCACTTCACAGTTTGTTTCAGTCTGGTAGGAGGGCATATACCCACTCGTAGGACATGGTCTGGAGCAACTAAAAGAAAGTAAATTATCAGGTAAGCCCTAATTTCTCCATCCTGCAGTTTTGTCCTTCATTTACATACACCTTTATCCCAGAAGATTTACCTAGCAACCTTCAGGTTGCTGGCCTGAGACTTCTTAGAACCGCTCTGTGGATGGCAGGGACTCAACAAAAATAGCTGGCTTTCCTTACTTCCAGGCCATCCCAGCACCCCAACTCCAATGACACGTTGAGCCCATCTGTATCTCGACCAGACTGTAGGTATTCGTTTGGAAGATTCAAGGTGCATGGAAGATTCTTTGATAGGGCTAACAAAATATTTGAGTTACTTTCAGGAGCTTTTTCATTTTACTTTTGTGATATGGAGTGGAGGAGTAGCCTATAACAGTGCAGAAGACTGAGAACCAGGGGAGCCCGGTTCAAATTCCACTGCAGCTCCTTGTGATCTTAAGCAAGTCACTTAATCCTCCATTGCCTCAGGTACAAATTCAGACTGTGAGCCCCTCCAGGAACAGAACAATATCTACTGTACCCAGGGCTGGCTTAACCTGTGGACCAGGTGAGGCTCTGGTCCAGGCCACCGGTGATAAAGGGCACCAACATTAGGCCCAGGCCAGTGACGTCACCAGCCTATAGGTTAAGCCAGTGGTTCTTTTTTTAAAAACTTTGCAGCACCACTGACTGTCTCTTTTCTTCTCCCTCCCCCCCCCCCCCCCATTGAACCAGCGCCTTCCCCTCCCCCGTGAAACCTGCACCGCTCCCTCTTCTTTCCTGAACCCACCCCCCCTGAGTCCAGCACTGCTTTCTCTTCTCCCCTCCCCTCAGTCTATCAAACCTGCTTTCTTTAATGGCCCCAGGCTGCCTGAGCCAGATCCTTCCCTCTGCTGCACTCTTCCCCGCTGACACAACATCTTGTGTACACAGCAGAGGGAATGATCCAGTGCCGGCTCAGGCAGCCTGTTATTGCTGCAGGGGCCACTAAAGAAAGCAGGTTTGACAGACCGAGGAGAGAGGAGAAGAGAATGGGTGAATGTCTGAAGGAAGGAGAAGGTGCTGAACTCATGTTGGGGGCTGAGGGAAATAGAGGGCACAGTGCAAGACAAGGGAGGGCTGGTAAAAAGAGGGAGTGGTGTTGGATCCATAGGGGAGGGGCTGAGGGATAAAAAGAAATTGGTGCTGGATTCACTGGGGGGCTTAGGGTAAAAGCGGGAGTGGTGCTAGATTCAGGAGGCTGCTGAAGAACAAAGAGAGGAAGTGTGCTGGCTCACGGGGTTGGAGTGCTGAGGGAGAATTGTTAGACTCATGAGGGGTCTGAGTTGCTGGACTCACGAGGGGGAACTGAAGGAAGAAGGAGAGGTTCTGGACTCAAAAGGGGGGAGCTTAGGGAAGGAAGAGGGAGAGGTCCTTGGCTTGTGGGGGAGAAGGGAGATGAGAAATGTGCTGAACCCATGGGAGGGTGAAAGGGAGAGGTACTGGATCTGCAGGGGTAGGGGGATAGGAGAGATGCTATACTATGGGTGAGGGAACCAGGGAGAGGAGAGGAAGATGGCAGACCATCGGGGGGGGGGGTGTTCTGGGCAGAGGGGGAGATGATGAACCATAGGTGGAGGGAGAGAATGAGTAAGAGAAGGGAAGAGATGCTGGACCCACAAGAGATGAGGTACAACAATCCCTGATGCCATGCATCTTCCCGATTTGTTTAGGCGGTAAACCACACTTAGCAGGCTTTCAATTCTGGTGTGCAGTTTCCGCTTATACAACCTGGGAAGGTGCGTGGCATTGGGATTTGTGTGGCCATGTCTCCTAGCACCAGGCTGGGTTTCCTGAGTAGGCTCTCTGATAGAGGGGACATGGAGTTGTTACAGCATAGAGGTGGAGGGAGAGGGGACAGGGAATAGCTGGACTATAATGGGGAAGGAGGGAGAAAGATAAGACCGGGCGTTGCTGGATCATAAAGATGAAGGGGGAGAGGAAACTGGAAGTTGCTGGACTATAGGCGTAGAGGGGACAGGGAGTTACTGGACCATAAGGAGGAAGGGGAGACAGGGAAATGCTGGACCATAGGGGTGGAAGGGAGAGGGGCCAGGGAAATGCTGGACCATAGTAGTGGGGGGGATGACAGAGAGATGCTGGGCTACAACAGTATAAGACAGGACAGGGAGGGGAGATATTTGGCATGGTGGAACCATGTAGGAGAGACCATGGGGGTTCTCAAGGAGATGAGCATAGGCGGTCGGTGGCCCAACTGTTTGGGGAGGCTAAAGGGGGCGGGGTTAGGGGTGGAGCTTAAATCCATAATTGTCTGATAACACACAGAAAAAATAAATAAAAATAAAAGTCACAATACCTTTTAATAAATTTAGATATTAGATATGTATCATATGTCAAAGAATAAAGTGGTTGCTCAAAGCATATACTAATCACAATCGTTCAACTCCAAAACACTATGCACAACTTTGTGCAAAAACACACTCAGAACCTTACTGTACCATAAATATTACACTGGGCAGAACCTAATACACCAATATACCACCCATATGGAAAATGCAGACCGTCAACAATATGAAACAAGGGATCATAATATCACAATTCTCATGTAGAGCCACAAAACATCCTAATTTTAATGTGGGATAAAATGCTATACATAAGTAAATAAATATAAACATTTAATGTTCAGCACCTGATTCTCAAAGTGGACATATTCCAAACACTATAATGAAATAAAATGATCTTTTCTACCTTTGTTGTCTGGTGACTTTGTTTTTCTGATCATGCTGGCCCAGTATCCGATTCTGCTGCTATCTGTCCTCTTAACTCCATTTCCAGGGCTTCCTTTCCATTTATTAGTTTACTTTCCGCCTTTCTTCTTCAATTCTTGTCCTACATCCGTAAGTAAAAGCTGGGTCCTCCGCAGACTTGACTGTCCAGTGGATCCAGCTTCTGCCTATTTTCTCCATCCATGTGCAGTTTTTCTACTCTCTTCCTTTTCCCTCATCTCATCTCCTTCCTCACTTTAGTCCCTCCCCCTCCATCCATGTCCAGCATTTCTTCTTCTCTCTCCCTTCCCTCTCCTCCATCTATGTAATGCAACCCTCCCCTCCATCCGCCCACCCATGTCCAGCAACCCTTCTCTCCCATGCCCTCCCCTCCCCTCTATCCACCCATATCCAGCAACCCTCCTCTCCCCTTGCCATCCCCTCCATCCACCCACCCATGTCCAGCAACCTTCCTCTCCCCCTGCCCTCCCCTCCATCCACCCATGTCCAGCAACCCTGCTCTCCCCTCCATCCTCCCATGCACAGCAGCCCTCCTCTCCCCCCTGCCCTGAGCACTCCCTGCCCACCAGCTACTCTTCTCTCCCCTGCCCCCCCAGCCATCTGTAGCTTTCGCTCCCCCCCCCCCCCCCCACTGGGGTCCTGTCTTTTCAGTCCGCTCTCACCCATCCGCGTTCTCCCTCGCTCCGACACCGGCAATTCACATAGAAGCCAGCCAGCCTTAATCTGCCTGCGTTGGAGCCTCTCCCTCAGATGCGTCCCACCTCTGCGTAAGACAGGAAGTTGTATTACAGGAGGCGGGACGCATCTGAGGGAGAGGCTCCGATGCAGACAGATTAAGGCTGGCTGGCTTCTATGTGAATCGCGGCATCGGAGCGAGGGAGAACGCGGATGGGTGAGAGCGGCGGGGGCGGGTGGAGGCAGAGACCGGTCATCTGTTTGGGGGAGCGACCGCTCCCCTTGCGCCCCACCTTGGCCAGCAGCCAAGGAAGTCCACGATTTGGCTGGGGAGGCTTAGCCTCCCCAAGCCTCTTATACAGGGCGCCTATGGAGATGAGTGAGAGAAAGGTGTAAGTACAGAGGGTAGAATTGTTCTAATGGGGAGTGGGTGAAAGAGAAGGGAATAGGAGGCCAAAGAAGGAGTGAGACAGGAGATGTAGGTGAGAGGAGGAGATGGAAAGTTGATAGGTACTGACAAGTGAAGTTTAGGTGTGGAGGACTGAAGAGTGAGAAGGTGAAATTTGAGGGGAAAGACAGAAAAGAGAGAAAGAGGAAATATATCAAAGGCAGATATAGTGAGGGAATAGAAAAAGATAAGAGGAAAGTGGAGAAAGGACAAATAGACTGCACTCACAGGAAAAACAGCAAGAAGACAGACAGGAAAACAGAAAAGAAGAAACTGGGACCAACATGCTTGGAAAAATAAAGTACCCAGACAATAAAGGTAGAAAAATGTGTGTGTTGTGTATTTATTTGGTGGAATTTGTTAGTTTTGGGAAGTGTGCATCATGGATGTCTTTGTATTTCTTTTTTCTGTACAAGAAAAAAATGCATTTCTGTTTTTATTTCTCCTATATTGTGGTACACACTAGTTTGACGTCTTGGGTTTCCTAGTTCAGTTTTTGTCGTTATATTTCTAATGTGTGATCCCTTGTTCTGTATTTGGTGTGTGACTGAGGTGTGTTATTCTTTTGGCAAGTAGTTTCTGAGTACAACTCCATAGTAGGCCCACTTGTTCTGTTTTACCAGTAGTAGGTGTATTGGTATTCTAGGACCCTGTGTTATACTTGTAGTGCTGCCTGTTCTTAAGTAGGGTTCTTGTTTAAATTTTAGGAATCAGTTCTACTGTTCTATGGTAGATTTGCTACATGTATATTGAGTTAGGATTTTTTTCAGGTTTTGTGTTATTTCACAATACACCAGATAGTGGAGACTGGAGAGATGTATTTAGCTATTACTGAGATAACATGAGAATCAGAATTTTTTTTTGTTTAATTTTGGTATGATAACTTCCATGGAGAATGTGCTACTTATGATCCACACCTGTTTGGGGAGGGGGGAGATGGGGTTTGTATGGATGCAGAGATCTTTACATCCTATATAATAATTTGCACCTCTGTCTGGATGCCTGGGTTCGTAACCACAGTTCCCATTGGTCCCGCCTGGGATTGACATCACAGGGCGGACCAATGGGAAGTGAGAGGGAAGGGAACCAGCATCAGCCACCAGAGGTGAGTAAACATCAACCCCCCCCCCCAAAGTTCCGTGACCCCTTCCTCCCCTCCTTCCACTCCCGTCTGTCCGAGTTCCACACCCCCCATCTCCTCCGACTTCCGCGCCCCCCCCCTCCGATTTCCACCACCCAGCACCTCCCTCCCTCTCTGTGGTCTCCGAGTGCAAGCAAGACGTGTGCGGGTGCCCCAGCCTTTGTAAGTGCCAGCAGTTGTTTAAACGTTTACTCTCCTGCTCTGCTGCACACTGAAGTCCAGCACGCACGGACGCCGCTTCAGACTGCCTTTGCTTTCGCTTCTGTTTCAGCTGTTCCTCTGGTCCCGCCCTCATTTCCTGTTTGCGGAAGGGCGGGACCAGAGAAACAGCTGAAACAGAAGCAAAGGCAGTCTGAAGACTGGCACTTACAAAGGGCTGGGGGCACCCACACACGTCCTGCTTGCATTCGGCCACAGAGAGAGAGGGAGGGAGCCACGGGGTTGTGGAACTCAGACGACAGTGTGTGCATGGAATTCGGACGGCACGGGACGAGGGGGGGGAGGGGGGTCCTGGAGACGAGAGAGGGGGAGTGGATCCTGAGACGAGAGGGGGGGAGGGTGGTCCTGAGACGAGAGAGGGGGGAGGAGGGGGGAGGGACGGGTCCTGGAAGAGGAGTTTAAATTTAGGATGATGTGTTCATTCCCTCCAGCATGTTTTTTGGAGGATGTGTTGATTCTCTCCAGGAGGCGCGTGTGTTCCCCTCCAGTTCTTTAAATAGGAGGATGAGTTCATTCCCTCCAGTGTGTTGGGAGGATGTGTGATTCCCTCCAGGAGGCGCGTGTGTTCCCCTCCACTTATACAATAAGGAGGATGAGTTTATTCCCTCCAGGAGGATGTGCATTCCCTCCTTTATGAGTTCATACCCTTGTGATGGGCCATCGTTCGCTGTGAGGAAAGCTCTTGTGATTCCCATTGCGGTTTGCCATACTGCTTTGGATGCTTCAAATACTGAAGAGGCAGTGGAGCTAGCTGGCCAAGAGGGCACTGTGAAAGTTTGAGTGCTCTCTATCTCCCCTGCTGGTTGATGGACATAACCCATACGTAATGGCTTCATCTGCTATGACTAAAGGAAAGAAAATTACTAAGGTAAGAACCTAAATTTCCCTTATTTGAATAAGCACCTTTACTCACAGTTAACTGCAGATCAGAGGTTGTGCCCCACTGGCAACGAGTCTCACTGGTACTGAGATTAGCAGTAGTTCCGAGCTGGCAGAATGGTGTACAATGCCCTCTTTCAGCAACATTCAAGGTAAGAACTAAGTGCGGTAACGTGGCTAACACATGAAAGGGATCTAAAAGTGTCTTACACAAATGGCCACTACCTCATGGATTACCGGAAACAAAACCGTGCACACTCTGACCCAGTAAGCAGAGGGAAAGCACCAGGGAGTAAAGCCTACCAACTACCAAACATCGTGAGCATTTAACACAAGCTAGTGGAATCACGGAGCCAATACCCTACACCACCACAATGCTATGTTGATGTGACTCTGCCGTGCCCTTAACAGAAAGTTGTCACACTCACACCGGACCCACTCAAGAACCATGGAAAGGCTTGTCAGGAGATAGAGCACATTCTGCTGTCATGGAGGTGGGTACGGCATTTGAGGCTGGCATACAGGCTGGGAGAAAAACAGTTTGTAAAGTGGGTTTTTTGGTGGGAGGGGGTTAGTGACCACTGGGGGAGTCGGGAGGTCATCCCCGATTCCCTCCGGTTGGTCATCTGGTCAGTTGGTGGCACTTTTTTGGGACTTGGACCTGAAAAAAAGGGTCCAAATAAAGCGGCACCAAATTCTCATAAAAAACACCCTTGTTTCGATTATCAGCTAAAGACGCCCATCTCTCCTCGGCCGATAACCACGCCCCAGTCCTGCCTTCGCCACACCCTCCAACACGCCCCTGTGATCTTGTTCGCTCTCTGTGCCGGACTGCAGTTGAGGACGCCAAAAATCAGGTTTCGATTATACCGATTTGGGCGCCCACGGGAAAAATGGACGCCCATCTCCCGATTTGGGTCGAAATATGGGCGTCTTTCTCTTTCGAACATAAGCTGGATACTGTATCAGACCAACGGTCTGTGAGGGTCATGGGATGCAAGCATGTCCATCAAGTAAGTACTGACTGAAAAACGGTGAGAACCACTGGGTTAAGCCAAGGCACTAAAACGTACCCTGGCACCTGGGATTTCCTTCCCTCAAATTTTTCCGAACTTACCTTGTGCTGCCAGTGCCCAGAATGCATTTTCCACTTGCTTACAGTTTGTTCAGCTCACTGGTTAATCAGAAGTGTCCCCTCTGTCCGTTTACTGCTGACACAGGTGTTGCCATCCCAAGGATTTTAACTTGGCCCACTACACCCCATCTAACCCTAGCCCTGCCCCCTTTTTTCCTCCCCAAACATCTGAGTCACTGGCCTTGGGACCCTGACCTATCCAGTTTTCTGGATATCCACAGTGAATACATGAGAGGTTTGCATGCATTGCTTTTGTGATATACAAATCTGTCATGTACATTAATGATGGGTATGAGTATCCTGAAAACCAGAATGCCAAGATATGTCCTTGGGACTGGGTTGAGAAACACTTGTTTAAATTATTGAATTGTATTTGACCCCAAGGCAGGGGGGTGGGACAGTGCACGTGGCAGGGGGGGGTGCAAAAACAAAAATTGGTCCAGGGCGCCACAGCCTTTGAGCTGGCCCTGACTGTACCTGAATGCATACTGCTTTGGTAGATTTTGGGCTGCCCGACAGTGTGTAAGACACTAAGGGGCCCTTTTACTAAGCCATGCTAAAAAGTGTCCAGCGCTATTTTTAGCATGTGGGTTTCCTGCACGCTGAGGCCACTATTAGTGTGGCTGTAAAATGGCCATAATTTCTTTCTTTTTTTTTACCATTAATGGCCACGCACTAATTTCCCAGTTAGCACATGAGAGCCCTTACTGCCACCTGTTTTGTAGTCACTAGAGGCTCCCATGCTAATCCTGCGCTAAACAGGCAGCACATGGCAATTTACCTGTGCTACCTGATTAGCACAGGGCACACCTACTCTCCTCTAAATATGCCTCCTGTGCTAAAAAATATTTTATATTTTTATATATTTTATATTTTTTAGCACAGGATTGGCAAGCACCAATCCCAGAACTGCCGCAGGACACCCGAGCACGTCCAGTAGTAATCCTTTTTAACGTGCAGTAAGCACACGTTAATGTTTACCGCTGCTTAGTAAAAGGGCCCCTAAAAATATAAATATGGAAAGAGAAACATATTTCAAGTATTACTGTTTTTGATAACATAATCAGAATCTGTTTCCTATAATAAGCCATATTGCATCCTTCAGTTTTATTGACTAGAAATGAATTGGGGCTTCAATGTAATTGAATTCATGTTAATGGAATACCTAATTTGTCCAGTCATAGGACTGTTGTCATCCATCCACAAGCTAGAAAATATTCAACTCGTATAACAATTGAGCCAGTCCTGGTTTTCCCATCGTATGGATGGACTTTGTAGATGTTTTTTTTCCATGAGAAATTGAAGCTATAAGTCCATTCATCCAATGGGTGAAAAAACAGGAATAGCTCAAGCCCTTCCCTTACAGACATGAACTATTTTATGGTAACCTTATCTTTAATTTACTTGTAACCCAAGATAATTTTATCTTTTTATGCTTTCCTTAGATAGGAATTTCCTTTCAACCAATTGAATTACAGAAAAATGTTTTGCAGCTGTTATAGAAGACATGATTTTAAAGGTAAGAATTCATTATTCTAAGTATTATGTGTTTCTTTTAAAATGCCTTTACAAAACTCAAGATTCTGTGCATCATCAAAGACAACAAACAGTGCAATACAGTGTAGGAACTAGTGGATCTTCTTCAAAATATTCAAAGAAATCCTGCTACTACCTGCCAACATCAAAGAGTAAAAAAGCTTGGATCAAAAAAAGTGAGTTTTCATTAACTTCTTAAACTGTCCTATGTTAGCACAAAGGTGCAAATGGCCAGACGGAGCATTCCACATTACTGGACCTGCTATTTGAGAATTCCTGTGCCTTCCTCATAGCATAGTGTGTGAACATTAGCAAATCAACTGCTAATTTCTTAACAGAATCAGATCTCAGCCCCCTAGCAGATGACAAACAACTTTACAAAAGAATGAAATACCACGGCATTCTCCCTTAAATAGTCTGATGAAGAAGACACCAAACCTTACACTGGATTCTAAGTCTCATGGGCAACCAATGTAACTTTCAGAGTGGGAGTAATATGCATTCTCCAAGGACAAGCAGCCTGCCTTGTTCTCACTGATGGGTGACGTCACGGCAGCTCCTCCAATCGGATCTTCACTAGCAAAGGCCTTTGCTAGTCCTCGCGCGCCCATGCGCACCGCGCATGCGCGGCCGTCTTCCCGCCGAAACCGGCTCGTGCCGGCCAGTCTTCTTTTGTCCACGCTCGGTACGGTCGTGTTAACCCGTTCGCGCCCCTTAAGTCGACCCTCGCGCGTTCTCTTTTGGACTTTCGCTAACTTAAACAAAAAAAAGGATTTTGGAAAAGGACCTTTTCGGTTCTTTTCCCTTTCCGCTATTTCCAATTTTTGCCCCGGTAAGTTTTCTTTCGTCTTCGGGGTAGGCCCTTTTCAGGCCTCGGGTCGAATTTTTTTCTTCCCCTCTTTTTTGGTGCCTACCGCAATTACGAGTTTTGATTTCGCCCGGCGTGATTTTTCCGCCCATGTCATCGAAGTCTCCCAGCGGCTTCAAGAAGTGCACCCAGTGCGCCGGGTAATCTCGCTCACTGACAGGCACGCGTCGTGTCTTCAGTGTCTGGGGCTGGGCACCGCCCGCAGGCCTGTAGTCTGTGCGCCCTTTTACAAAAGCGGACTCAGGTAGCAAGATTGGCCCAGTGGAACGTTTTGTTCTCGGGTTCTTCGTCGGCATCGGCACCGGGAGTATCGAGTGCATCGACGTCGACAGCGTCTAGACCTCCGTCCTCGGCCGCGACGCATCGAGGCAATAGACCCTCTGCATCGGGGCTGAGACACGGAAGGCTGCGTCGGCGTCGGTGGTACCGAGACCTCCTCTTCTGCTCATGTCGTCGGACGGTGGTGCTTCGACTGGAGTGGCAGGTGAGGGCTGTCCATTCCCCTGCTGGTGGCGGTGAGCCTTCGGGTGGGTCTCCCCCTACCCTGAGGGTCCTGCGGTAAAGCCCCCCCGAGACCAGACCTTCTTCGGCCTCGCGCCCGAGGAAGCGAAGGCTGGATTCTACGTCCTCGTCCGGTGCCGGGAAGCTCCAGTGACATGCTTCGTCCCAAGAAGTCGAAGAAGCATCGAAACGGTCCTGCCTTCCCCTATCGGCACCGAGGCATCTGGGTCGCCGAGGGAGTACGGTGCACCCAGTAGGGGGCATTCGGCACCGAGAGGACCGCTCACCCTTCTGGTCAAAGGGTGTCGATGCGCTCCACTATGGACAGCCCGAAACAGCCTCCACGCCCGGAACAGACTCTGACATCGACACCTGCATCGGCTTCCACGTCTTTCTCACAGCCGCTCTGCACGAGAGTCTCCGCGCCGTTCTCCCAGAGATTCTGGGAGAGCTGTTGCGCCCTTCCCCTCCGGTACCGTCGAGTGAGGCGCCGGCTGGCCCTTGCCGGGGTGAGGTCTCCGACATCGGTGCCGCGTGCGGTACCGACAGCGGTCGCCTCCCAGGAAGGCTCCCCGTCGGAGGAGGGAGCTTCGCCGGTGCGGGCGAGGGAGTCTACCTCTCGATGCTCCCACCGTGGCCGTGGTTCCACGAGTCGAGCCGGGCACGGCTTCAGACACAGGTCCGTGAACTTGTGTCTGATACCGAAGGTGAGGCCTCGTGGGAAGAGGAGGAGGACATCAGATATTTCTCTGACGAGGAGTCTGAGGGCCTTCCTTCTGATCCCACTCCCTCCCCTGAAAGGCAGCTTTCTCCTCCCGAGAGTCTGTCTTTTGCGGCCTTTGTCCGGGAGATGTCTACGGCCATCCCTTCCCGGTGGTTGTGGAGGACGAGCCCAGGGCTGAAATGTTTGAGCTCCTGGACTATCCTTCTCCACCTAAGGAAGCGTCCACAGTACCCATGCATCATGTCCTAAAAAGACATTGCTGGCGAACTGGACCAAGCCATTAAGTAATCCCCACATTCCCAAGAAGATCGAGTCCCAGTACCGGATCCATGGAGACCCAGAGCTGATGCGCACTCAGTTGCCTCACGACTCTGGAGTTGTGGATTTGGCCCTAAAGAAGGCTAAGAGCTCTAGGGAGCATGCTTCGGCGTCCCCGGGCAAGGACTCTAGAACCTTAGACACCTTTGGGAGGAAGGCCTACCATTCTTCTATGCTCGTGGCCAAAATCCAGTCTTACCAGCTCTACACGAGCATACATATGCGGAACAATGTGTGGCAGTTGGCGGGCTTGGTGGACAAGCTCCCCCCTGAGCAAGCCAAGCCATTTCAGGAGGTGGTCAGGCAGCTGAAGGCGTGCAGAAAATTCCTGGCCAGAGGGGTGTATGACACCTTTGATGTTTCGTCCAGGGCCGCTGCTCAAGGTGTGGTGATGCGCAGACTCTCATGGCTGCGTGCCTCCGACCTGGAGAATAGGATCCAGCAGCGGATTGCGGACTCGCCTTGCCGTGCAGATAGCATTTTTGGAGAGAAAGTCGAGCAGGTGGTAGAGCAACTACACCAGCGGGATACCGCTTTCGACAAGTTCTCTCGCCGGCAGGCTTCAGCTTCTACCTCTACAGGTAGACGATTTTTTGGGGGAAGGAAGACTGTTCCCTACTCTTCTAGTAAGCATAGGTACAATCCTCCTTCTCGACAGCCTGCGGCCCAGGCTAAGCCCAGTGCGCTCGCTCTCGTCAGCAGCGTGCGCCTCAGCAAGGCCCCTCGGCGCCCCAGCAAAAGCAAGGGACGAGCTTTTGACTGGCTCCAGCAGAGCATAGCCGACATCCAAGTGTCAGTGCCGGGGCGACCTGCCAGTCGGAGGGAGGTTGAAAGGTTTTCACCAAAGGTGGCCTCTCATAACCTCCGATCAGTGGGTTCTTCAAATAGTCCGGCAAGGATACCCCTCAATTTGGCCTCCAAACCTCCAAATTGTCCACCGGGAGCTCAGTCTTACAGCTTCCAGCACAAGCTGGTACTTGCAGAGGAACTCTCCGCCCTTCTCAGCGCCAATGCGGTCGAGCCCGTGCCATCGGGCAAGAAGGGCTGGGATTCTATTCCAGGTACTTCCTTGAAGAAAAGAAAACAGGGGGGATGCGTCCCATCCTAGACCTAAGGGCCCTGAACAAATATCTGGTCAGGAAAAGTTCAGGATGCTTTCCCTGGGCACCCTTCTCCCCATGATTCAGGAAAACGATTGGCTATGCTCTCTGGACTTGAAGGATGCCTACACGCACAGCCCGATACTGCCAGCTCACAGACAGTATCTGCGATTTCAGCTGGGCACACGGCACTTCCAGTACTGTGTGCTACCCTTTGGGCTCGCCTCTGCGCCCAGAGTGTTCACGAAGTGCTTGGCTGTAGTAGTACACGTGTTCCCCTATCTCGACGATTGGCTGGTGAAGAACACATCCGAGGCAGGAGCTCTACAGTCCATGCAGATGACTATTCACCTCCTGGAGCTACTGGGTTTGTGATAAATTATCCGAAGTCCCACCTTCTCCCAGTGCAGAAACTCGAATTCATAGGAGCTCTGCTGGACTCTCGGACGGCTCGTGCCCATCTCCCAGAGCGAGAGCCAACAACTTGTTGTCCCTCATCTCGCGGGTGCGAGCGTCCCAGATCACAGCTCGGCAGATGTTGAGATTGCTGGGCCACATGGCCTCCACAGTTCATGTGACTCCCATGGCCCGCCTTCACATGAGATCTGCTCAATGGACCCTAGCTTCCCAGTGGTTTCAGGCTGCTGGGGATCTAGAAGACGTGATCCACCTGTCCACGAGTTTTCTCAAATCCCTGTATTGGTGGACGATTTGGTCCAATTTGACTCTGGGACGTCCTTTCCAAATTCCTCAGCCACAAAAAGGGCTGACCACGGATGCGTCTCTCCTGGGGTGGGGAGCTCATGTCGATGGGCTTCACACCCAAGGAAGCTGGTCCCTCCAGGAACGCAATCTGCAGATCAATCTCCTGGAGTTATGAGCGGTCTGGAACGCTCTGAAGGCTTTCAGAGATCGGCTGTCCCACCAAATTATCCAAATTCAAACAGACAACCAGGTTGCCATGTATTACATCAACAAGCAGGGGGGCACCGGATCTCGCCCCCTGTGTCAGGAAGCCGTCAGCATGTGGCTCTGGGCTCGCCGTCACGGCATGGTGCTCCAAGCCACATATCTGGCAGGCGTAAACAAAGTCTGGCCGACAGGTTGAGCAGGATTATGCAACTTCACGAGTGGTCGCTCAATTCCCGTGTAGTGCGACATCTTCCAGGTGTGGGGCACCCCCTTGGTAGATTCTTCGCATCTCGAGCCAACCACAAAGTCCCTCAGTTCTGTTCCAGGCTTCAGGCCCACGGCAGACTGGCATCGGATGCCTTCCTCCTGGACTGGGGGGAGGGTCTGCTGTATGCTTATCTTCCCATACCTCTGGTGGGGAAGACTTTGTTGAAACTCAAGCAAGACCGAGGCACCATGATTCTGATTGCTCCTTTTTGGCCGCGTCAGATCTGGTTCCCTCTTCTTCTGGAGTTGTCCTCCGAAGAACCGTGGAGATTGGAGTGTTTTCCGACCCTCATCACACAGGACGAAGGGGCGCTTCTGCATCCCAACCTCCGGTCTCTGGCTCTCACGGCCTGGATGTTGAGAGCATAGACTTTGCCTCTTTGGGCCTGTCGGAGGGTGTCTCCCGCATCTTGCTTGCTTCCAGGAAAGATTCCACTAAGAGGAGTTACTTCTTTCTGTGGAGGAGGTTTGCCGTCTGGTGTGACAGCAAGGCCCTAGATCCTCGCTCTTGTCCTACACAGACCCTGCTTGAATACCTTCTGCACTTGTCTGAGTCTGGTCTCAAGACCAACTCTGTAAGGGTTCACCTTAGTGCAATCAGTGCATACCATTACCGTGTGGAAGGTAAGCCGATCTCGGGACAGCCTTTAGTTGTTCGCTTCATGAGAGGTTTGCTTTTGTCAAAGCCCCCTGTCAAGCCTCCTACAGTGTCATGGGATCTCAATGTCGTTCTCACCCAGCTGATGAAACCTCCTTTTGAGCCACTGAACTCCTGCCATCTGAAGTACTTGACCTGGAAGGTCATTTTCTTGGTGGCAGTAACTTCAGCTCGTAGAGTCAGTGAGCTGCAGGCCCTGGTAGCCCAGGCCCCTTACACCAAATTTCATCATAACAGAGTAGTCCTCCGCACTCACCCTAAGTTCTTGCCAAAGGTTGTGTCGGAGTTCCATCTGAACCAGTCAGTTGTCTTGCCAACATTCTTTCCCCGTCCTCATTCCTGCCCTGCTGAATGTCAGCTGCACACTTTGGACTGCAAGAGAGCATTGGCCTTCTATCTGGAGTGGACACAGCCCAACAGACAGTCCGCCCAATTGTTTGTTTCTTTTTGATCCCAACAGGAGGGGAGTGGCTGTGGGGAAACGCACCATATCCAATTGGCTAGCAGATTGCATTTCCTTCACTTACGCCCAGGCTGGCTGGCTCTTGAGGGTCATGTCACGGCTCAAATGTTAGAGCCATGGCAGCGTCGGTAGCCCACTTGAAGTCAGCCACTATTGAAGAGATTTGCAAAGCTGCGACGTGGTCATCTGTCCACACATTCACATCTCATTACTGCCTGCAGCAGGATACCCGACGCGACAGTCGGTTCGGGCAGTCAGTGCTTCAGAATCTGTTCGGGGTTTAGAATCCAACTCCACCCCCTAGGCCCAATTTTTTTTCTGTTCCAGGCTACACTCTCAGTTAGTTGGATAAGTTGTTAGGTCAATCTCAGTTATGTCCTCGCCGTTGCGAGGCCCAATTGACCATGTTTGTTGTTTTGAGTGAGCCTGGGGCTAGGATACCCCATCAGTGAAAACAAGCAGCCTGCTTGTCCTCGGACAAAGCGAATGCTACATACCTGTAGAAGGTATTCTCCGAGACAGCAGGCTGATTGTTCTCACAAACCCCCCGCCTCCCCTTTGGAGTTGTGTCTTCCCTTCTCTTGTGTCTTACTACATATGAGACTGGCCGGCACGAGCCGGTTTCGGGTGGGAAGACGGCCGCGCATGCGTGGTGCGCATGGGCGCGCGAGGACTAGCAAAGGCCTTTGCTAGTGAAGATTCCGATTGGAGGGGCTTCCGTGGACGTCACCCATCAGTGAGAATAATCAGCCTGCTGTCCTCGGAGTACCTTCTACAGGTATGTAGCATTCGCTGTGGTGTACCAATGGGGGGGGGGGGGGGCGGTGGGGGCGGTACGCCCCGGTGCACGCCGCTGGGGGGGTGCCGCGGACCGGTCAGCGTCGTTCGTTTCCATGCTCCCTCTGCCCCGGAACAGGTTACCTGTTCCGGGGCAGAGGGAGCATGGAAAACGACGCTGACCGGCGCGCGGCATCCCCCCCCCCCCCTCCCAGCTGCGTGCACCCGGGGGGGGGGGTCGCACTGCACTGCGGGCGCTGCACCCGGGGGGGGGAAGGCGTCTGCCCCGGGTGTCAGCCCCTCTAGGAACGCCACTGGTAATATGATGCCACTTCGAAACATTTACAACCACCCCTCCCAGCAGCATTCTGCACCACCTGCAGTGCTTTGACTCCGGCACTAGACTAGTAACAAGTATGTGATTTAAACAGCATTGCATATTACTGAAGTTCAAAACTTGGTGGTATTAATATGTAAACATATAGAGAGTAAGTTTATAAAGGCATTTTGTTCTCCCAAAAGCTGTGAAAACAATCCATGACCACTGAACTTCAGGAAATCACTAAAAACCAACCTCTTCAAAAAGGCCTACCCCAACGATCCAACGTAAACCCTACACCAAGCAACACAGCATGACCAGTGATCGTACTGGACAACATACAATCTTCATTCCTTTCAACCCTTCACAACTACCTCACTCGATCACTATATAACCTTGTATTTGTATTGTATTTGTTATCAACCGACTTGGCAAACACCTTTGATGGTACTATGTAAGCCACATTGAGCCTGCAAATAGGTGGGAAAATGTGGGGTACAAATGTAACAAATAAATAAAATTCTGCACAGAGAGTGACTATTCTATAATAGCATCTGAGCACCCAGATTCTACGCATAACCAGGCATCATTGTACCTTGCATTTAGGCACCCACAGTTACACCAGCTTTAGAGCTGGCATAACTGAGCATGCTTAAATGCGTGTAGCGCATACGTACCTTATAGTATTCTACTAGTGAAAAAGGCCCGTTTCCAAATGAAATGAAACGGGCGCTAGCAAGGTTGTCCTCGGAGTGTGTATGTTTGAGAGAGTGTGTGTTATAGTGACTGTGTGAGTGTGTGTGATAGAGAGAGAGTGAGACTGGGTGCGAGTGTGTCCATGAAAGAGAGAATGTGTGTGTGAATTTTCCTCGGAGTGTGTATGTTTGAGAGAGTGTGTGTGAGAGTGACTGTGTGAGTGAGAGAGTGAATGTGCGAGTGTGTGTGATAGAGAGAGTGTGACTGGGTGTGTCCATGTGAGAGAGAGTGTGTGTGTGAGAATTTTCCTCGGAGTGTGTATGTTTCAGAGAGTGTGTGTGAGAGTGACTGTGAGAGAGAGAGAGAGAGTGAATGTGCGAGTGTGTGTGTGTGATAGAGAGAGAGTGAGACTGGGTGCGAGTGTGTCCATGAGAGAGAGAGTGTGTGTGTGAGAATCAGAGTGTGTGCCAGGGGCCCCTCCCTCCTCCCTCCCAGTTCCAGGGTCCCTCCGTCCGAGTTCCAGGCTCATCCCCCCTCCCTTATTCCGAGTTCCAGGGTCCCTTCCAGTTTCAGGGTCCCCCCACCCTCCCTCAGAATTTCAGGGTCCTCATCCCAAAATCCTTTTGTCCTTTACCTGTTAAGACGCAGTTTTTCCTATAGAAACAGCTTTTGATGTGTTTCAGATGTAAGAAGGAAATACAACCGACAATGTGGATGAGCAGCTCCTCGGTGTGCTTGGTTTGAGTGTATGTGAATGACGGCTGTGTGGAGAGGGAGGGCGGTGGAACGTTGTGTGGGCGGCTGCTGGAGGGTGAGGGTGACTGTGGGATGGGGGCGGGGTCCAACGGCGATTTACTTTTGGTTTCAAATGACGGCTGTGTTGCAATGGGGAGTTGAAACAGAGAGGGGTTGGAGGGTGTAGCATTGGGTGTTGCGACTTTGAGGAGGGGTTGGAGGGTGGAGCACTGGGTGTTGTGAACTCGGGGGGGGGGGTGGGGGGCGGTTGCAACATGTGGGGGGGGTGCTATTGTTTGCAACTTGGGGGGGGTGTAGGGGTGGTGACTTTGGCGGTGCGTGTGTGTGTTTGAGCAGCGCTGCCTCTTTTTTTTTTCCTTTGTATCTGACGGAGGGGATGGGGTGAGCTGCGACAATGACCTGTTTGGGGGGGAGTGGAGAGCGGAGCAGTGGGTGGTGCTACTCGGGAGGGGGTTGAGGGTGGAACACTGTGTGTTGTGACCTTGGGGGGGGGGGTGGTTGTGGGAGCTGTAGCAACATGTGGGTGGGGTGGAGGGTGGTAGTGTTGGGAACTTGAGGGGGTGTAGGGGTGAGGGTGTTGACTCTGTGGGGGCGTGGGTGTGCGGCGGTTCTTTGTTCTTTTTTGTAAGTCACTGGGGGGGGTGTGAGCTGCGGTGAGGACTGTCCAGCAATCTGTTTGGGGGGGGGAGTGGATGGTAGAACAGTGGGTGGTGCGACTCTGGGAAGAGGGTGGAGCAGGGTGTTGTTACCTCGGGGGGGTGGGTGGAGGGGGGGAGCGGTGGCAACATGTGGTGTTGGCAACATGTGTGCATGGTGTTTAAACCCTCATTCGTCCTTGAGTGTTGGCCCCACCCTCGCCTGCCCTCGCATCAAACGTGTTGACGTCGAGGGTGGAGCGATGTGATTGGTTGAGTGCCATTGTTCCGCCCTCGACGTCATCACGTTTGACGTGAGGGCGGGGCCACACTCATGGACAAATGTGGGTTTCACCACCATGCATTCCGTTGGGACTTGTGGAGGCTTCATAGAACGTTGGAGGTGCGTTTTATATATATAGATAAGTTGCGCACAGAATTGGAGTATGTGCTCATTTCCCGCCCGTGCTCTGCCCACATGTACACCCCCTTGCATTTGCATGCTTATAGCACTTAATGTGTGCCCTAGTAGAAAGCGCTTTTGTGCATTAGTTCTACTTGTTGGCACAAGGGGTGCCTAGTTGTAGAATTTCCTTTATAAAGAATAGCTTATAAAATTATCTCACACATAATACAAGCATGCATGATGACACAAACATATGTACTCACATGCAAATCTGTGGAAGCCATGTTCAAAGCTGGATTGTGGGCATAGCACAGGTGGGATTGAAATTTTCACTTGTACTTTATAAAATGTAAGAAAATGTAATCTGCTCCTAAGCATGTAAATGCCTATGACTTCATTTTAGCTGCAATTTATGCAGTTTTTGGGGCAGTTTTATAAAGATAAGTCTGCATAAAATAGGTTATAAATAAGCACCTTCTTTTCTTCTCAACCTAGGTAACATTTTATATTACCCTCATAGGAGTTAATTTTATAATTTTCTGTCAACAAGCAGAGCTGAATCAGGGTCATTAATGTCATTACATGTCACTAGGATGGGACAGCTCTCAGAGTTCTGAAAAGAGTGTAAAGTTTTGTCCATGTGTGGCTCTTCTTGCATGCAGCGTTCTCCTCAGCAGCTTGGTTGGTTGTATTTTTTTCTGCTGTGCTGAATGGACACAAAAGCAAACCTCTCTAGTTTTACTGTATCAGTTTAATATTTTCCGTTCCTGTCGCATGTCCTAGCCGGAGTCCAGGTTTGATCCCCACTTTCATTTAAAATAGGAGCCCATGAGAGATCATATACACCATATGATCATATACACAGACGTTCAAATATTTGAAAGGTATTAATCCGCAAACGAGCCTTTTCCGGAGATGCGAAGGCGGTAGAAAGAGAGGATATGAAATGAGATTGAAGGGGGGCAGACTCAAGAAAAATGTCAGGAAGTATTTTTTCACAGAGAGAGTAGTGGATGCTTGGAATGCCCTCCCGTGGGAGGTGCTGGAAATGAAAACGCTAACGGAATTCAAACATGCGTGGGATAAACATAAAGGAATCCTATTCAGAAGGAATGGATCCTCAGGAGCTTAGTCGAGATTGGGTGGCAGAGCCGGTGGTGGGAGGCGGGGCTGGTAGTTGGGAGGCGGGGATAGTGCTGGGCAGACTTATACGGTCTGTGCCAGAGCCAGTGGTGGGAGGCGGGACTAGTGGTTGGGAGGTGGGGATAGTGCTGGGCAGACTTATACGGTCTGTGCCCTGAAGAGGACAGGTACAAATCAAAGTAGGGTATACACAAAAAGTAGCACATATGAGTTTATCTTGTTGGGCAGACTGGATGGACCGTGCAGGTCTTTTTCTGCCGTCATCTACTATGTTACTATATGTGTATGTATATCATATATGTTTGTACATTAATGCAAGGTCAGCAGTCAATAAGGCAGAGATTATAAAAGATTTAGTTGAACCATGTGACCCTGAAGTTATAAGTTATTGCATGCTCCCAGACAGGATAGAATCTTATAATTTTATATAAAAGGGGTTTTTTTTCAGTCAATCTGTTAGATAACATTTCCATGAAAACGTAAAACAAAAATGGGTTCACCACAAAAAATCAAGTAGGTAACACCTATTACTAAAATTTGTGGGATATCCAAACTACACTGAGTGTTCAGATCACTAAACCACACAAAAATATACAAATATATAAATCATTAAAATAAATGGAGGAAAAGTCCTCAGAAGTCTGCGGATCTCTAATTTGGATACAGCACCCTGCAGACAAAGGACAAATCATTGGCCAGAAAAACCTCCATAGTTTACTTGGGTACTGTTCTGTGAAAAATAATGTGAAATACAAAACAATCTCTTCAAAACTATTCCAAAAAAAATCACGTAACACTTATCTTAAATTTCTTTTCTCTTTAAATTTCAGATAAGTGTTACATGATTTTTTTGGAAGAGCTTTGAAGTGGCTGTTTTGTATTTCACATATTTAAGTTTTCACAGAACAGTGCACAAGTAAACTATAGAGATTTTTCTGCCTAATGATTAGTCCTTTGTCTACCGAGTGCTGTATCCAAATTAGAGAACAGCAGACTTCTGAGACCTTTTCCTCTTCCTGCTGGTCTACCGTTCTTCTGTCTCCACAACTGCTTGCACTACTTTGCAAGCCATGGTTTCCATTCCCACTACTTCTTCTTCCATCCTGACACCAGCTCTTATCACTCTTCCCTCTCGTCCTCTGTTCTTCCTTTAACATCCCCTCCTTGTCCTCTATTAAGTTTGCATTTGCCTCTACTACTACTACTTATCATTTCTATAGTGCTACTAGACTGTTCTGGGTCTGTTTCTGACCTGTGGCCTGCTCACCTTTACAAACACTTTGAGGGGCATAATCGAACAGCGCCGGCCAAATCAATGGGCGGCTATCTTTGGGGCCGGCTTCGCAAAGGGGCGGAGCCAAGCGTATTTTCAAAATACGCTTGGCGCCGGCCAAATCGCTCACCGGGGTTAGATGAGATGGCCAACTCCAATTTTCAGCCATAATGGAAACCGGAGCCGGCCATCTCAAATCCGGCGAAATGTAAGGCATTTGGGTGTGGGAGGAGCCAGCATTTCTAGTGCACTGGCCCCCCTGACATGCCAGGACACCAACCGGGCACCCTAGCGAGCACTTTAAAAAATAAAAAAAACAAAATTAGCTTCCAGGTGCATAGCACCCTTCCCTTGTGTGCTGAGCCCCCCAAATCCCCCCCCCAAAACCCACTGCCCACAACTCTACACTATTACCATAGCCCTAAGGGGTGAAGTGGGGCACCTACATGTGGGTACAGTGGGTTTTGGGGAGCTCCCATTTACCAGCACAAGTGTAACAGTAGAGGGGGTGGACCTGGGTCCACCAGCTTCAAGTGCACTGCACCCACTACAAACTGCTCCAGGGACCTGTATATTGCTGTAAGGGAGCTGGGTATGACATTTGAGGCTGGCATACAGGCTGGGAAAAAATGTCAGATTTTTTTTTTTGTGTGTGGAGGGTGGTGACCACTGGGGGAGTAAGGGGATGTGATCCCCGCTTCCCTCTGGTGGTCAGCTGGGGCACTTTTTTGGGACTTGGACCTAAAAAAAAAAGGGTCCAAATAAAACGGACCAAATTCTCCTGACGGCCGGCTTTCTTTTTTTCATTATCGGGCGAAGCCAGCCATCTCAACGCACGCCCCCGTCCCGCCTTTGCTACCATGCCGACACGCCCCCTTTCAACTTTCGCCGGCCTCGCAATGGAACGCAGTTGAAGCCGCCCAAAATCGGCTTTCGATTATGCCGATTTGGGCGGATTCAGGAGATCGCCGCCCATCTCCCGATTTGTGTTGGAAGATGGGCGGCGTTCACTTTCGACAATCAGCTGGTTTGAGTCCCATGTGTTGCCCCTTCTTCTTCCTTTTGTTTGAAACAGTCTGACTACTGGGGTGGTCCGCAGCATTTGGAAACATGCCTTTACTACTCCGC
This sequence comes from Microcaecilia unicolor, assembly GCF_901765095.1. NCBI lineage: Eukaryota > Metazoa > Chordata > Amphibia > Gymnophiona > Siphonopidae > Microcaecilia > Microcaecilia unicolor. The sequence goes on along the minus strand of NC_044040.1, from coordinate 124,175,912 downwards.
TCTTGAAAAAAACAGACTTTGACCCTACCGATCCTGCAAGTTACAGACCCGAGGAAGATTTGGGAGTGATACCGGTGCCAGAAATGGTATTCGAAGCTGACGAGTCGGAGAAACTTAATGAGTTCTCTGTAAACCTGAAGGATGTAATTGGACAGTTCTACAAACTGAAGAGTAGCAAATCTCCTGGACCGGATGGTATTCATCCCATAGTACTGACAGAACTGAAAAATGAGCTTGCGGAGCTATTGTTAGAAATACATAATTTATCCTTAAAATCGAGTGTGGTACCGGAAGATTGGAGGGTGGTGAATGTAACGCCGATTTTTAAAAAAGGTTCCAGAGGAGATCCGGGAAATTATAGACAGGTGAGTCTGACGTCGGTGCCGGGCAAAATGGTAGAGACTATTATTAAAAACAAAATTACAGAGCATATTCAAAAGCATGGATTAACGAGACAAAGTCAACATGGATTTAGTGACAGGAAATCTTGCCTCACCAATCTACTACGTTTCTTTGAAGGGTGAACAAACATGTGGATAAAGGTGAGCTGGTTGATATTGTGTATCTGGATTTTCAGAAGGCGTTTGACAAAGTACCTCATGAAAGACTCCAGAGGAAGTTGGAGAGTCATGGGATAGGAGGTAGTGTTCTATTGTGGATTAAAAACTGGTTAAAAGATAGAAAACAGAGAGTAGGGTTAAATGGTCAGTATTCTCAATGAAGAAGGGTAGTTAGTGGGGTTCAATAAAAGTGGGAGGACGACCAAGGATTCCAAAGACTGAAAGGATATATAATAATAAAGATGTTTATTGAGGTATAAAGACTCGACACAATGTCGTGTTTTGCCTTTATAATGCTTAGCAGCCCTCATGAACACTATTGGCTTATTGCAGCATTCTATACAAGCGTTGTGTCAGAGGAGACAACGAAGCATGCTCACCTTCACAACGGTCTTTCTAAAGACCTCCCTTTGTTGAGGATTTGCCTTCATCAAATAGTTCTCAAAAGCATTCGGCATTAAGACTCCTGATGCAGGCCTAACGGCCGAAACACGACGTTGTGTCGAGTCTTTATACCTCAATAAACATCTTTATTATTATATATCCTTTCAGTCTTTGGAATCCTTGGTCGTCCTCCCACTTTTATTTTATTTCTTGTTGTTGTCCGTGGGGCGTCTAGAGTTCTCCGCCTTCTGGCGGATATTTTCTCTCTAGTTAGTGGGGTTCCCCAGGGGTCTGTGCTGGGACCGCTGCTTTTTAACATATGTATAAATGACCTAGAGATGGGAGTAACTAGTGAGGTAATTAAATTTGCTGATGACACAAAGTTATTCAAAGTTGTTAAATCGCTAGAGGATTGTGAAAAATTACAAGAGGACTTTACGAGACTGGGAGGCTGGGCATCTAAATGGCTGATGACATTTAATGTGAGCATGTGTGAGAAAGTGGAGGAGTGGCCTAGTGGTTAGGGTGGTGGACTCTGGGGAACTGGGGAACTGAGTTCGATTCCCACTTCAGGCACAGGCAGCTCCTTGTGACTCTGGGCAAGTCACTTAACCCTCCATTGCCCCAGGTACAAATAAGTACCTATATATAATATGTAAGCCTCATTGAGCCTGCCATGAGTAGGAAAGCGCGGGGTAAAAATGTAACAAAAAAAAGTGCAAAGTGATGCATGTGGGAAAGAGGGACCTGAATTATAGCTACGTCATGCAAGGTTCCACGTTAGGAGTCACAGACCAAGAAAGGGATCTAGGTGTCATCGTTGATGATATGTTGAAACATTCTGCTCAGTGTGCTGCTGCGGCTAAGAAAGCAGATAGAATGTTAGGTATTATTAGGAAAGGAATGGAAAACAAAAATGAGGATGTTATAATGCCTTTGTATTGCTCCATTGTGCGACCACACCTTGAATATTGTGTTCAATTCTGGTCGCCGTATCTCAAAAAGATATAGTGGAATTAGAAAAGGTGCAGAGAAGGGCGACAAAAATGATAAAGGGGATGGGACAACTTCCCTATGAGGAAAGGCTAAAGCAGCTAGGGCTCTTCAGCTTGGAGAAAAGGCGGCTGAGGGGAGATATGATAGAGGTCTATAAAATAATGAGTGGAGTTGAACAGGTAGATGTGAAGCGTCTGTTCAAGCTTTCCAAAAATACTAGGACTAGGGGGCATGCGATGAAGCTACAATGTAGTAAATTTAAAACGAATCGGAGAAAATTTCTCTTCACTCAACGTGTAATTAAACTCTGTAATTCGTTACCAGAGAATGTGGTAAAGGCTGTTAGCTTAGCGTAGTTTAAAAAAGGTTTGGATGGCTTCCTAAAGCAAAAGTCCATAGACCGTTATTAAATGGACTTGGGGAAAATCCACAATTTCTGGGATAAGCAGTATAAAATGTTTTGTACTTTTTTGGGATCATCCCATGTATTTGATCTAGATTGACCACTGTTGGAAACAAGATGCTGGGCTTGATGAACCTTTGATCTTTCCCAGTTTGGCAATACTTATGTACTTACATGACCCATTTCTAATCTTCCATTTTTTTCTAAAGTTCTCGAGAAAGTGGTCTACTTTCAACTCTCTACTTTTCTTGACTTCAGCCATTTCTGCAGTAACCGGGCAGTGATTACCACCGGGTACACTCTGGCGCTACAAAAATAAATAAATATATATATATATTTTTTTTTTTTGTAGTGCTGAATATGATGGTGCGCTAGGGGTGGGAAGTACCACCGGGCTACTGCGGTAGCCCGATGGTGCTTCCTGTTTAGCGAGCGGTAAGCCCAGGTTGGGCTTACCACCACTTAGTAAAAGGGGCCCTAGGTTTGCTAAATCTAACTGTAGCCTTGATTCTTTCCCAGCATATATTATGAATATTATAGATATGACCTTGCTGCATATGCTAACTGTATGGTTAAACACTTGTTTGGGTAGTCTTTTTCCATCATATTAGGGGGAGATAGTTATGACTTCTGTCCCAAAAAATTCTAGAGGAAATTTACAAGACGTTGGTAACTACTGCCCTGTAGCATCTATACCACGATTTGTGAAAATAATGGAAGGTTATGTTGCTAAGATGCTAGACAACTATCTAGGTAAATATAATATTTTGCATCCATCGCAGTCTGATTCAGTAAAAATTATAGTATGGAAACAGTAATTGGGGCTTTGATTGCGTTGTTAGCTCAGGGTCAGAATGCGATTGTTATTCAGTTTGACCTTTCTTACGCATTCAGTTTAGTTGATCCTGATCTTTTATTGACTCGACTGAGCTACTTGGGCATTAGTGGCAATGTATCATCGTGATTTAGAGGGGGTTTTTTTTATCTACCCGAAGTTGTATGGTACAGAAAAATGATACACTGTTAAGGAGTTGGAGTCGAGGATGTGGCATACCTCAAGGGTCAGCTTTATCACCTTCTTTGTTTAATATACTGGTTCAACCTTTGGGTAGATTGTTAGAGCAACTTATATATTTTTTATATACACTGATGATATTACCTTATTGTTGCCAGTTTCTCAGGACTGGTCCACTACTTTGATTAATATCATCAATTGTGTTCAATTGATAGAGCAGTGGACTATGATAAACCATCTTAAGCTGAACAGTGAAAAGACTATATTTTTGTAGTTGGATGCTTTTAAACCTAGTTTTTCCCAAGGCTTTACTATTGCATCAGACACCTTTACATTTGAGTCCTGTTCTAGGATTTTAGGGGTTGAAGTTGATAGTATGTTGACTTTTTCCTGTCATGTGAAATCTCTTATACAAAAATCTTTCTATACAATGAAGAAATTGAGAGCTATTCGTAAATATTTTGATCCCATGTATTTTCTATTGTTAGTTGAGGCATTAGTCTTATATAGAGTTCCCTCAGTCCTAGTATTTTTGGAAAGAGTAAACCTGCAATTCACATCCACCCATTCCATCCCACTTATTATTTTATAGACCTCTATCATATCTCTGTTTAGTCATCTATTTTCCAGGCTGAAGAGCCCTAGCCTCTTTAGCCTTTCCTTATAGGGAAGTTGTCCCATCCCCTTTATTATTTTCGTCGCCTTTCTCTGTATCTTTTCTAATTCTACTACATCTTTTTTGAGATGCAGTGACCAGAACTGCACACAGCTTTAAGGTACAAAAGGCATTACAACATTCTCATTTTTGCTTTCCATTCCTTTAAATAGCTAACATTCTACTTGCTTTCTTAGCTGCCGCTGCACACTGAGCAGAGGGTTTCAAATTGTCATCAACATTAACATCTAGATTCTTTTTCTGGTCATTGACTTCTAATGTGGAATCTTGCATCATGTAGCTATTGTAACATGCATATTACATCTGACATAGTAACATAATAAATGACGGCAGATAAATAGTTTGGGTTCCTCTTCCCACATGCATCACTTAGAACATAAGCCACTGCCATACTGGGAAAAGACCAAGGGTCCATCGAGCCCAGCATCCTGTCCACGACAGCGGCCAATCCAGGCCAAGGGCACCTGGCAAGCTTCCCAAACGTACAAACATTCTATACATGTTATTCCTGGAATTGGAATGAATTTGAGACAATATCGGAAGATCTTATCTCCCAAATGCTTAAAAATTTGCCAAATCTCATTGCAAATTAGATATATGACCAAATACCCTTATGAAATTGGCACCCCAACACTTCATCACACATCTAAACGTGAATTTTATGCTACAAAATGGACTCTTCCCAAAGGAAAAAGGAAACATTCTACTCACCCCCATACCCAAAGATGCAAAGAAAATGCAAGCGAAATAACCAACTATAGACCATTTGCATTCATTCCCTAATAACCAAAATAACAGAAGGAATGGTAACCAAACAACTTACAGAATATCTAAACAAATTCTCAATACTACACGACTCCCAATCAGGATTTCGCTCTAATCACAGCACTGAAACAGTATTAGTTACACTCATGACGAAATTCAAACAAACGATTGCAACAGGCAAGAACATATTACTCCTACAATTCGACAGTCAAGCGCCTTTGATATGGTGATCATGGAATCCTACTACACATCCTTGAATACTTCGGCATCAGAGGCAATGTTCTTAATTGGTTTAAAGGATTCCTAACCACCACGCTCATATCAGGTGACATCAAAGTCGATTACACCAGCTGCTTGGATACCTGAATGTGGAGTTCCACAGGGATCTCCCCTTTTCACTGACTATATTCAACCTAATGATGACACCTCTGGCCAAACTACTATCTAACCAAAACCTCAATCCTTACATTTATGTCGATGATGTAATGATCTACATCCCATTCAATCAAGACCTAAAACAAATTTCCAGTGACATCATGCACACCTGGGCAGATGCCGTCAGTTAAAACTCAACACAGAAAAAACCCAATGCCTACTCACCTCTCAAACAATACGAGCAACTTCACCACCATCAACACACCAAAATTAAACCTACCCTTCTCGGAAACCTTGAAAATTCTTGGTGTTACCATAGACCGGCACCTAACACTTGAGAATCACGCGAAATACACAACCCAAAAGAATGTTTCCAATCAATGTGGAAATTAAAAAGAGTGCGACCATTCTTCCCGAGGACAGTCTTCCTGTAATCTGTGTACAATCATTAGTACTCAGTCATCTAGATTACTGTAACTCACTTTACGCTGGCTGCAAAGAGCAAATACTCAAAAAACTCCAAACAGCCAGACACGGCAGCCAGACTCATAGTTGGAAAACCAAAATACGAGAGTACAAAACCCCTACGAGAGAAGCTACACTGGCTCCCACTCAAAGAACGCATCACGTTCAAAGTATGCACCCTAGTACATAAGATCATCCATGGCGATGGTCCAGCCTATATGTCAGACCTGATAGACCTACCATTCAGGAATGCTAAAAAATCTTCTCGCACATTCCTCAATCTTCATTTCCCCAGCTGTAAAGGTCTAAAGTACAAACTAATACGCGCATCAACCTTTTCTTATATGAGTGCACAACCCTGGAACGAACTGCCACGTAACCTGAAAGCGGTCTATGAATTGACCAACTTCCGGAAACTGCTAAAGACCCATCTCTTCGACAAGACCTATCACAAAGACCAAGTCATCTGAAGTTCCGACATATAACCCTGAATGTAAATTAATGCCTTGTTTTTTTTTCTCTTACTATTATGTATTACATTACCATGTAACCCAAATCCTTCTGTAACACCAAATGTCTACTCTCCTCACATTTCCACTATCCATGATCTATTGTAAGCCACATTGAGCCTGCAAAGAGGTGGGAAAATGTGGGATACAAATGCAATACATAAATAAATAAATAAATTGTGGATTTTTCCCAAGTCCATTTAGTAGCAGTTTATGGACTTGTCCTTTAGGAAACCGTCTAACCCCTTTTTAAACTCTGCCAAGCTAACCGCCTTCACCACTTTCTCTGGCAACGAATTCCAGAGTTTAATTACTCGTTGGGTGAAGAAAAATTTTCTCCGATTTGTTTTAAATTTACTACACTGTAGTTTCATCGAATGCCCCCTAGTCCTAGTATTTTTGGAAAGCGTGAACAGACGCTTCACATCCACCTGTTGCACTCCATTCATTATTTTATATACCTCTATCATGTCTCCCCTCAGCCGTCTCTTCTCCAAGCTGAAAAGCCCTAGCCTCCTTAGTCTTTCTTCATAGGGAAGTCGTTCCATCCCCGCTATCATTTTAGTCGCCCTTCGCTGCACCTTTTCTAATTCCACTATATCTTTCTTGAGATGAGGCAACCAGAATTGAAGACAATACTCAAGGTGCGGTCGCACCATGGAGCGATACAACGGCATTATAACATCCTCACACCTATTTTCCATACCTTTCCTAATAATAGCCAACATTCTATTCGCTTTCCGAGCCGCAGCAGCACACTGAGCAGAAGATTTCAGTGTATTATCGACAACGACACCCAGATCCCTTTCTTGGTCCATAACTCCTAACGTGGAACCTTGCATGACGTAGCTATAATTCGGGTTCTTTTTTCCCACATGCATCACCTTGCACTTGCTTACATTAAACGTCATCTGCCATCTAGCCACCCAGTCTCCCAGTCTCGTAAGGTCCTTCTGTAATCTTTCACAATCCTGTCACGAGTTAACGACTTTGAATAACTGTGTGTCATCAGCAAATTTAATTACCTCGCTAGTTACTCCCATCTCTAAATCATCTCTCTATATAAAAGGCACCACCAACATTCTATGAAGCCTCCAGCCGGAAGTGTGAAGGGGGAGAGATATCCGGTTTCTCCATGAGTGTCTGCCCCGCCCTCTCTGTAACACAAACAGTCAGTGAAGGAAAACACAGCAAAGCACTCGCTCTATCTGTAACAGTGAAGGACTCAGAGGGGGGAGGGGAGAGAGGGCAGAGGGCAGGGACACACACACTCCCACATGCACACAGAAGAAAACCTTGCTAGCCCCCGTTTCATTTGCATCAGAAACGGGGCTTTTTTACTAGTTTATAAATATATTAAAAAGCAGCGGTCCTAGCACAGACCCCGAGGAACACCACTAACTACCCTTCTCCATTGTGAATACTGCCCATTTAACCCCACTCTCTGTTTCCTATCCTTCAACAGTTTTTAATCCACAATAGGACGTTTCCTCCTATCCATGACCCTCCAATTTCCTCTGTAGCCTTTCATGAGGTACCTTGTCAAACGCCTTTTGAAAATCCAGATATACAATATCTACCGGCTCCCCTTTGTCCACATGTTTGTTTACTCCTTCAAAGAATTGAAGTAAATTGGTCAGGCATGATTTCCCCACACAAAAGCCGTGCTGACTCAGTCTCAGTAATCCATGTCCTTGGATGTGCTCTGTAATTTTGTTTTTAATAATAGCCTCTACCATTTTCCCTGGCACCGACGTCAGACTCACCGGTCTATAATTTCCCGGATCTTCCCTGGAACCTTTTTTAAAAATGGGCGTTACATTGGCCACCCTCCAATCTTCCGGTACCACGCTCAATTTTAAGGATAAATTGCATATCACTAGCAGTAGCTCCGCAAGCTCATTTTTCAGTTCTATCAGTACTCTAGGATGAATACCATCCGGTCCAGGAGATTTGCTACTCTTCAGTTTGCTGAACTGCCCCATTTCATCCTCCAGGTTTACCGTGAAGTCAGTAAGTTTCTCCGACTCGTCCGCTTGAAATATCATTTCCAACACCGGTATCCCACCCAAATCTTCCTCAGTGAAGACCGAAGCAAAGAATTCATTCACTCTCTCCGCTACGTCTTTGTCTTCCTTGATCGTCCCTTTTACCCCTCGGTCATCCAGCGGCCCAACTGATTCTTTTGCCGGCTTCCTGCTTTTAATATACCGAAAAAATCTTTACTATGTTTTTTTGCCTCTAATGCTATCTTTTTTTCGTAATCTACTACTACTACTACTTAACATTTCTAGAGAGCTACTAGGGTTACGCAGCGCTGTACAATTTAACAAAGAGAGACAGTCCCTGCTCCAAGAGCTTACAATCTAATAGACAAGTGAACGGTCGGTCCGATAGGCCTTCTTTATCTGCGCCTTGCATTTGCTTTGACACTCATGCTGCTTCTTGTTATTTTCAGATGGTTCCTTCTTCCATTTTCTGAAGGCATTCTTTTAGCCCTAATAGCTTCCTTCACCTCACTTTTCAACCAGGCCGGCTGTCTTTTGGAGTTCCGTCTTTCTTTTCTAATTCGCGGAATATGTATGGCCTGGGCCTCCAGGATGGTATTTTTGAACAGCGTCCACGCCTGTTGTACAGTTTTTACTCTCTCAGTTGCCCCCCTAAGTTTTTTTTTACCGTTCTTCTCATTTTATCATAGTCCCCTTTTTTAAAGTTAAACACTAACGTATTTGACTTCCTGTGTATAGTTACTTCAAGGTTGATATTAAAACTGATCATATTATAATCACTGTTATCAAGCGACCCCAGTACCATAACATCCCTCACCAGATCATGCGCTCCACTAAGGACCAAGTCTAGAATTTTTCCTTCTCTCGTCGGCTCCTGCACCAGCTGCTCCATAAAGCTGTCCTTGATTTCATCAAGGAATTGTACCTCTCTAGTGTGTCCCGATGTTACATTTACCCAGTCTATATTTGGATAATTGAAGTCACCCATTATTATCACATTGCCCAGCTATGTGTGGCTGTCTTCCTGTATGATTTCAAGACTCCCATGGATTTTGTCATCAAGGACATCAAAACAAGTTTTTTTGAAAGAGCAGAGGGTATCAGCTCTAGTGCTCAACTATTTACAGTTTGTCTGCATCATTGGATGCAGATTGTATTTCAACACTGGACATATTGGGGACATTATTCCTGCTTCTGATATATGGTTTATGTAAGTGGGGCTTGTAGTGGGTATTGTATTTTATAATAAATATTTGCAAGACACCTGTTTGTTTCTCGTAACACTATTTCTATTTTGTTTTTTATTCATTTATTTAATATCTCTATATATAAAAGGCACCTCCAACTTTCGATTGAAGCCTCAAGCTGGAAACTTGAAGCTCGGAGATATCCGGTTTGGCTGGCCTGCAGTGTAGCCCCGCCCTCGCGTCAAAACACGATGATGTTGAGGGCGGCCTAGGGAAGGCACAAGGCACAACTTCCACAAAACCACGAGCCACGCAGGGGCAGGAGTAAAGAAATACGCTCGCTGTTCCGCCGCCCTCGAGGAAAATCTTGCTACCGCCCATTTCACACGCTCCCCTTCGCATCAGGTATGCCGACGGCAGCTGGGAGATTCAGGGACAGCAGCGGGGACAGCGCTGCAAGGTTTAAGAAGAAACTCGTAACGGGCATTTTTTACTAGTTGTTTACTTATTATATATTTTACTTGATTTAATAGTTTTATATTTAGTTTCCTGTGACAATCTTGGCGATTATTGTGTGCACAGGCTTTGTAGGCATATTTTTAGTTTTCCCTTGTATTTTTGTAGTTAGAATTTAATGCCAAGAAGTGCAGAGTTGATGCACTTGGGGTGCAGAAACCCAAAAGAGAGATACCAGATAGGAGGGGAGAAATTAGTAAGCTCGACTCAGGAGAGACCTTGGGGTGATGGTGTCCGAGGATCTGAAGGTGAAGAAACAATGCGACAAGGTGGCGGCCGTGGCCAGAAGGATGCTAGGCTACATAGAGGGGCATAACCAGCAGAAGAAAGCAGGTATTGATGCCCCTCTACAGATCATTGGTGAGGCCCCACTTGGAGTATTGTGTTCAGTTTTGGAGGCCGTATCTTCCTAAAAATGTAAAAAGACTGGAAGCGGTGAAAAGAAAGCTACAAAAATGGTATGGGATTTGCGTTGCAAACCGTACGAGGAGAGACTTTCCGACCTGAACATGTATACCTTGGAGGAAAGGAGAAACAGGGGTGACATGATACAGAAAGGTATTAATCCGCAAACAAACCTTTTCCGGAGATGGGAAGGTGGTAGAACTAGAGGACATGAACTGAGGTTGAAGGGGAGGCAGACTCGGGAAGTATTTTTTCACGGAGAGGATGGTGGATACATGGAATGTCCTCCCGTGGGAGGTGGTGGAGATGAAAATGGTAATGGAATTCAAATATGCGTGGGATAAACATAAAGTAATCCTGTTTAAAAGGAATGGATCCATGGAGTCTTAGCGGAGATTGGGTGGCAACACTGGTAATTGGGAAGCAAAACCAGTGCTGGGCAGACTTCTACGGTTTGTGCCCTGATCATGACTGAATAGATATGGATGGGCTGGAGTGTAATTTTAAGGGACTTCGATGTTAACTTCAGAAATTTTAGTACAAGAACAGTGCTGGGTCTGTACTCTGAAAATGGCACAGACAAATCAAACTCCGGTATACATATAAAGTATCACATACCATGTATAATGAGTTTATCTTGTTGAGCAGACTGTATCTGTCGTCATTTACTATGTTACTATGATATGAATAGGATGTTTAATACATACTTTGTAAATATTTCACATCTTTATCCTTGGTGTTAGCTGAGTAAAATGGTTTAAAATCATCATATTCTTCCACTATTCTGTACCTTTAAATTGGACCATAGACGCATGCATGGCATTCTTCGCTGCTCAGTTAGGCACGAAAGCTTTACATTCCAGGTATCACTAGTGATGAATCCTAAAAGCTCTTACTGTTTTATATTTTTTTTAAAAACGTTGTGCTGGTTGATGTTTGTTGGAGTTTTTTTACTCTGAGTCTGAATAAGTTTTGTAGAGTGTGAGTTAAGCATGGTGACGATCTATATTTACTTTGGTTTCAAGGATAGGTGGCATATTAAAAGCCTTCAGTTTATTATTGATATACATATCTATATTTTTGATGTTTTGTTTTTATATCTCATAGGAAGTCCTTGTGATATTGTGGATTTTGCAAGTATTTTGGTATTTGTGCACTTCTTTGCTTTATATAATGCTTTTGTTGTTTCACATAGTCCATGTTTTATGTCTTTTCACGTTTCTGGTGTAATACTGGATGGTCCTGTATCTTTCACTTATCATTCATCCACTTCTGCTTCATTTTAAAATGCATTTGATTCTAAATGCATAATTTTATAGCATATGGAAATTTATAGCTCTCCTATATCGCACAGCAGTAGTTGGTGACCTTGGTTTTTAGTTTTATTCACTTATGAGTATATTTGGATGATTGGGTTGTTCACACGTGGCTCATATTGCCATTATACTTTTGTCCCCACACTACAGTTCATGTTTCACATAGTTGCTCTTCCACATAGTTAGATAGGCAATAGAGTCACCTATTTATCTTGGAATCTTTTAGTATATGTCAGTTTTCTTCCATAGCAATAGTGAGACTCCATTCTTTGATCCTTTTTAGTTGATAACATTATTGTTTTTATTTATTGTGCAGTTTAGGTTTTTCATATATAAATTACTTTCTCTGATTACACAAGGATACTACAGATTGCACTGATGATCACAGGTATGCACCGTATCATTTTTTACATTGTATCATCGTTGTTGTAAGATCTTTTGAATTCATATTGTGTTAATAAGTTGATTTTAAGAGTATTAATTGTTATATTTAAGTTATATTGACCAAAGGTGTATTTTACAAATTCAAGCCATATAGACTAAATATATTATTTTTCGTTTTTATGTATGAGAGATCACGTGATGCACAGAGGGGAAGAAGACATGCATTTCTCCTCTCTGGGGGCCCCGCTTGCTCCACTTAAAAATTAAGCCGATTGAGACCTAGTACATGTAATCTCTGGAACGTCAAGGCTGCAAGAACCTGCATGGACAAATATATCCAAAACTTAAGTGGGGAGAAGACAGGCAAAACCCAGAAAATGGTGAAAGAAAAAGCGCGAGTGGCGGAGACAGATGGCGGACGGACAGCCGGAGCCCACGGAATTTACAGAGCAACAACTAACGCAGATGACAAAGGCAATAGGACAAGCACTGGAACCTAAGTTTCAGCAACTCTCAGGCCACATGACCAGCTTGGAAGCATTGTTGGCTGAAACGACGAGAAAGGGAAATGGAACTTGATATACCGCCTTTCTGAGGTTTTTGCAACTACATTCAAAGCAGTTTACATAGTATATTCAGGTACTTATTTTGTACCAGGGGCAATGGAGGGTTAAGTGACTTGCCCAGAGTCACAAGGAGCTGCAGTTGGAATCAAACTCAGTTCCCCAGGATCAAAGTCCACTGCACTAACCACTAGGCTACTCCTCCACGAAGAGCACAAGAGCTGGAAAATCGAGTTTCGGCGTTGGAGGACTCAGCCCCTGCAGTGACAACAACCATAGAGAATCTTACTCAACAACTGCGGGACCAAGCCCATAAGCTAGAAGATCTAGAGAACAGATCTCGGCGAAGTAATCTTCGATTAATAGGGCTACTGGAGTCAATTGCTGAAGGATTATTGTCAACAGAACTGGAGCAATGGCTTTCTGAGAAGTTCCGAGAGAAGAGGACATTTCTCTGGTAAGTGAACACTGTTTTGCTTTGGGAACTTAAAGATTGGGGTTTAAAAGAGGAATTGTAGGTTAGTGATAGGTAAAATAAAAATATAAAAAAGCAAATTTTATCAACTAATCTCCATTGTCTTTTCCCCTTAGTTTTAAAAACTTGAACTTTGTACCAAAGGATTACCAGATAGACTTCTAGCAGGCACTGCAGGATCTAGTTTAGTTTTCCCGCCCACCCTCCCCAACACCCGCCCACACCTAGGACAACTCTTCATTTATAGTCAGTTATTGTAATTAGTGTAACAAGCAAGGACTGCTGTTACAGAGTTTTAAATACATTTCATTACCATCGAAAAAGGAAACACTAAATAAATCATACAATATGCTATATAAGCTAAAAGACATTTTTATATTAGGTTAATATCCTTAATACTGTAGCAAGTTTTAAATTATTGAAAAGCTCAAAAACACTAAAATGGAGTCATCAGTCCAGTAGCGAGAGGGGTGCTATCCAGCATTGAATGTCACATGTATGATTATCTCCCAGTTGGTGAGATGTCATATGTGTGTGCCTGATGCAAAGAGCTCCTAGCTCTTAGAGAACATGTCCGTTCTCTTGAGGCTAGAGTAGCAGACTTGGTGGAGCTGAGGGAGACAGAGAGGTACATAGAGGAGACCTATAGGGATGTTGTAGAGAAGTCCCACCTCCAGTCTGCTAGCCCCTGTGCTACCTTGGAGGAGGGAGGTCTCCCAGAAGGAGAGCATCATCCTGGTGAAGTAGAAAGTACTCCTGTAGCCAGGACCTGCCCACCAGGGGATGTACTATCCTCTCGCACCAAGGATATGTCTCCAAGTGCTGCCCGGGAGGGAAAGGTTAGGACAGCTGTTGTAGTTGGTGATTCGATCATTAAGCATATAGATAGCTGGGTGGCTGGTGGACGTGAGGATCGCCTGGTGACTTGCCTGCCTGGTGCAAAGATGGCGGACCTCACGCGTCACCTAGATAGGATTCTAGATAGTGCTGGGGAGGAGTCCGCTGTCTTGGTACATGTGGGTACCAATGACATAGGAAAATGTGGGAGAGAGGTTCTGGAAGCCAAATTTAGGCTCTTACGTAGAAAGCTCAAATCCAGATCCTCTAGGGTAGCTTTTTCTGAAATGCTACCTGTTCCACGCGCAGGGCCCAAGAGACAGGCAGAGCTCCGGAGTCTCAATGCGTGGATGAGACAATGGTGCAGGGAGGAGGGTTTTAGATTTGTTAGGAACTGGGCAACATTCTGGGGAAGGGGGAGCCTATTCCGAAAGGATGGGCTCCACCTTAACCAGGGTGGGACCAGGCTGCTGGCATCGGCATTTAAAAAGGAGATAGAGCATCTTTTAAACTAGAAATGGGGGTAAGGCCGACAGTCACTCAAAAGTGCATGGTTCGGGATAAGGTATCTTTCAAAGATATCACCAAAACAGGGAAGATAGGGTATCCTGATAGTGAGGTTGCAAAAGAGACAATAGTAGATCAGGTGTCCTTAAGTAAAAATAAAAATCAGACAAAAGATTGCAAATTAATACTGTCAAGTACTAAGTACGATGTAAATAGGAACAACAAACATAGTTTGAAATGTCTATGTGCGAATGCCAGGAGCCTAAGAAATAAGATGGGCGAGTTAGAATATATTGCACTAAATGAAAAATTAGATATAATGGGCATCTCTGAGACCTGGTGGAAGGAGGATAACCAGTGGGACACTGTCATACCAGGGTACAAATTATATCGTAGTGAAAGGGTGGATGGAATTGGTGGAGGCGTAGCATTGTAAATTAACGAGAGCCTTAAATCAAATAGATTGAAAATTCTGCAGGAAACAAAACACTTCTTGGAATCACTGTGGATTGAAATTCCATGTGTAAAGGGGAAAAGGATAGTGATAGGAATGTACTACCGTCTGCCTGGCCAGGATGAACAGACAGATGCAGAAATGTTAAAGGAAATTAGGGACGCAAACAAACTGGGCAACACAATAATAATGGGTGATTTCAATTACCCCAATATTGACTGGGTAAATGTAACATCGGGGCACGCTAGGGAGGTAAAATTCCTCGATGAAATCATGGACAGCTTTATGGAGCAGCTGGTACAGGAGCCGACAAGAGAAGGAAAAATTCTAGACCTAGTCCTTAGTGGAGCGCGTGATCTGGTGTGGGAGGTAATGGTGCTAGGGCTGCTTGATAACAGTGACCATAATAAGATCGGATTTGATATTAGCTTTGAAGTAAGTAAACATAGGAAATCAAATACATTAGCATTTAACTTTAAAAAAGGAGACTATAATAAAATGAGACGGGTGAAAAAAAAACTTAAAGGAGCGGCTGCGAGGGTCAGAAATTTACATCAGGCCAAATATATTCTGCGTTAGGAGTCACGGACCAAGAAAGGGATCTAGGTGTCGTCGTTGATGATACGTTGAAACCTTCTGCTCAGTGTGCTGCTGTGGCTAAGAAAGCAAATAGAATGTTAGGTATTATTAGGAAAGGAATGGAAAACAAAAATGAGGATGTTATAATGCCCTTGTATCCACGGTCCTCTCAAAAAAGATATAGTGGAATTAGAAAAGGTGCAGAGAAGGGCGACAAAAATGGTAAAGGGGATGGGATGACTTCCCTATGAGGAAAGGCTAAAGTGGCTAGGGCTCTTCAGCTTGGAGAAAAGGTGGCTGAGGGGAGATAGAGGTCTATAAAATAATGAGTGGAGTTGAACGGCTTTTTCTACCATCTCTATGCTGATGACTCCCAAATCTACCTTTCTACCCCTGACATCTCACCTTGCATCCAAACCAAAGTTTCAGCGTGCTTGTCTGACATTGCTGTCTAGATGTCTCAACACCACCTGAAATTAAACATGACCAAAACCGAGCTGCTCATTTTTCCCCCCAAACCCACCTCCCCGCTCCCCCCGTTTTCTATTTCTGTTGATGGCTTTCTCATTCTCCCTGTCTCTTCAGCTCATAACCTTGATGTCATCTTTGATTCCTCTCTCTCCTTCTCTACTCATATCCAGCACATCGCCAAGACCCGTCGTTTCTTTCTTTACAACATCCGTAAAATCCGCCCCTTTCTTTCCGAACACTCTACCAGAACCCTCATCCACACCTTTGTCACCTCTCGTTTAGACTACTGCAATCGGCTTCTTGCTGGCCTCCCACTTAGTCACCTCTCCCCTCTTCAGTCGGTTCAAAACTCTGCTGCTCATCTCATCTTCCGCCAGGGTCGCTTTACTCATACTACCCCTCTCCTCAAGACCCTTCACTGGCTCCCTATCCGTTTTCGCATCCTGTTTAAACTTCTTGTACTAACCTATAAATGTACTCACTCTGCTTCTCCCCAGTATCTCTCCACACTCGTCCTTCCCTACACCCCTTCCCGTGCAGTCCGTTCCATGGATAAATCCTTCTTATCTGTTTCCTTCTCCACTACTGCCAACTCCAGACTTCGCTCCTTCTGTCTCGCTGCACCCTACACCTGGAATAGACTTCCTGAACCCCTACGTCTTGCCCCATCCTTGCCCATCTTTAAATCTAGATTGAAAGCCCATCTCATTAACATTGCTTTTGACTTGTAACCACTCGCCTCCACCTACCCTCCTCTCTTTCCTCTACACATTAATTGATTTGCTTGCTTTATTTTTTGTCTATTAGATTGTAAGCTCTTTGAGCAGGGACTGTCTTTCTTCTATGTTTGTACAGCGCTGTGTACGCTTTGTAGCGCTATAGAAATGCTAAATAGTAGTAGTAGTAGTCTGTTCATGCTTTCCAAAAATACTAGGACTAGGGGCCATGCAATGAAGCTACAATGTAGTAAATTTAAAACGAATCGGAGAAAATTTTTCTTCACTCAACGTGTAATTAAACTCTGGAATTCGTTGCCAAAGAATGTGGTAAAGGTGATTAGTTTAGCAGAGTTTTAGAAAGGTTTGGGCGGCTTCCTAAAGGAAAAGTCCATAGACCATTATTAAATGGGGAAAATCCACTATTTCTGGGATAAGCAGTATAAAATGTTTTGTACATTTTTGGGATCTTGCCGGGTATTTGTGACCTGGATTGGCCACTGTTGGAAACAGGATGCTGGGCTTGATGGACCTTTGGTCTTTCCCAGTATGGCAATACTTATGTACTTATTAAAAAAGGAGGATGGAAGACCAAACGACAGCCGGCGTGGTTAAAAAGTGAGGTGAAGGAAGCTATTAGAGGTAAAAGAAAATCCTTCAGAAAATGGAAGAAGGAACCGACTGAAAATAATAAGAAACAGCATAAGGAATGTCAAGTCAAATGCAAAGCGTTGATAAGGAAGGCTAAGATGGACTTCGAAAAAAAGATTGCATTGGAGGCAAAAACACATAGTAAAAAATTTTTTTAGGTATATTAAAAGCAGGAAGCCGGCAAAAGAATCGGTTGGGCCGCTAGATGACCGAGGAGTAAAAAGGGCAATCAGGGAAGACAAAGCCTTAGCAGAGAGATTAAATGAATTCTTTGCTTCGGTCTTCACCGAGGAAGATTTGAGTGGTGTACCGGTGCCAGAAATGGTATTCAAAGCTGATGAGTTGGAGAAACTTAATGAATTCTCTGTAACCTTGGAGGATGTAATGGGCCAGTTCTACAAACTGAAGAGTAGCAAATCTCCTGGATCTGATGGTATTCATTCCAGAGTACTGATAGAACTAAGCGCACTAATCCTCAGCCCTGGTTAACCCCCTGCATCCGTTACCTTCGCTCCTGCACCCGATCTGCTGAACGACTCTGGAGGAAATCTCGCACCCTATCAGACCACCCATTACAAATTCATGCTATCCTCCTTCCAGTCCTCCCTATTCCTTGCCAAACAGGAATATTATTCTCAATTAACCAATTCTCTTGGCTCCAACCCTCGTCGCCTCTTTGCCACCCTCAACTCCCTACTTAAAGTACCCTCCGCTCCCACCCCTCCCTCACTCTCTCCTCAATCACTAGCTGACCACTTCCGCGATAAAGTGCAGAAGATCAACCTTGAATTCACTTCCAAGCCTTCTCCTCCCTGTGACTTCTTAACCCACTCCCTCAACCAACCTAACCCGGCCTCCTTTTCCTCCTTCCCTGAGATCACCGAAGAGGAAACTGCTCGCCTTCTTTCTTCCTCCAAGTGCACCACCTGTTCCTCGGATCCCATTCCCACCAATCTGCTTACCAACATCTCTCCTACAGTTATCCCCTCAATCTGTCACATCCTCAACCTCTCTCTCTCCACTGCTACTGTCCCTGACACCTTCAAGCACGCAGTAGTCACACCACTTCTCAAAAAACCATCACTTGACCCCACCTGTCCCTCCAACTACCGCCCCATCTCTCTTCTACCCTTCCTCTCCAAATTACTTGAACGTGCTGTCCACAGCCGTTGCTTTGACTTCCTCTCCTCTCAGGCTGTCCTCGACCCGCTTCAATCTGGCTTTCGCCCACTACACTCGACAGAAACAGCACTCTCTAAAGTCTGCAATGACCTGTTCCTCGCCAAATCCAAAGGCCATTACTCCATCCTCATCCTCCTCGACCTATCCGCCGCCTTTGACACCGTCAATCATAATTTACTTCTTGACACACTGTCCTCATTTGGGTTCCAGGGCTCCGTCCTCTCCTGGTTCTCCTTGTATCTTTCCCAACGCACCTTCAGAGTATCTTCTAATGGCTCCTCTTCCACCCCCGTCCCGCTCTCTGTTGGAGTTCCCCAAGGATCTGTCCTTGGACCACTTCTCTTCTCGATATACACCTCTTCCCTAGGCTCGTTGATCTCATCTCATGGTTTCCAGTACCATCTCTATGCCGATGACACCCAGCTTTACCTCTCCACTCCCGACATCACAGTTGAAACCCAGGCCAAAGTTTCAGCCTGCCTTTCCGACATCGCTGCCTGGATGTCCAACCGGCATCTGAAACTGAACATGGCAAAGACTGAGCTCCTTATCTTTCCACCCAAACCCTCTTCTCCTCTTCCCCCACTTTCCGTCTCTGTTGACAACACCCTCATCCTCCCCGTCTCTTCAGCACGCAATCTCTGAGTCATTTTCGATTCCTCCCTCTCCTTCTCTGCCCATATCCAACAGACAGCTAAGACCTGTCGCTTCTTCCTCTATAATATTAGCAAAATTCGCCCATTCCTCTCTGAACAGACCACCCGCACCCTCGTCCACTCGCTCATTACCTCTCGTCTTGACTATTGCAACCTTCTCCTCGCTGGCCTCCCGCTTAGCCACCTATCCCCCCTTCAATCTGTCCAAAATTCCGCCGCACGTCTTATCTACCGCGTGAACCGATACTCTCATATCACCCCCCTCCTCAAGTCGCTTCACTGGCTCCCAATCCACTACCGTATACAGTTCAAGCTTCTCCTATTGACCTTCAAGTGCACTCAATCTGCTGCCCCCCATTACCTCTCTACCCTCCTCTCCCCGTATGTTCCCACCCGTAACCTCCGCTCTCAGGACAAATCACTCCTATCTGTACCCTTCTCCACCACCGCTAACTCCAGACTCCGCCCCTTCTGCCTCGCATCACCTTATGCCTGGAACAGACTTCCCGAGCCCATACGCCATGCGCCCTCCCTGCCCATCTTCAAGTCCTTACTCAAGGCCCATCTCTTCTCCCTTGCTTTTGGCGCCTAACACCTTCCCCATTCCTGTTACCTACACTGACTACGTAGTCTGTTACCGTTAGATTGTAAGCTCTCTTGAGCAGGGACTGTACCTCCCCGTGTTTAAACTTGTACAGCGCTGCGTAACCCTGGCAGCGCTATAGAAATGCTAAGTAGTAGTAGTAGTAACTGAAAAATTAGCTTGCAGAGCTATTGCTAGTAATATGTAATTTATCCTTAAAATCGAGCGTGGTACTGGAAGAATGGAGGGTGGCCAATGTAACACCGATTTTTTAAAAAGGTTCCAGAGGAGATCCGGGAAATTATAGACTGGTGAGTCTGACATCATTGCTGGGCAAAATGGTAGAGACTATTATTAAGAACAAAATTACAGAGCATATTCAAAAGCATGGATTAATGAGACAAAGTCAACATGGATTTAGTGACAGGAAATCTTGCCTCACCAATCTACTGCATGTCTTTGAAGGGGTGAACAAACATATGGATAAAGGTGAGCTGGTAGATATTGTGTATCTGGATTTTCAGAAGGTGTTTAACAACGTACCTCATGAAAGACTCCAGCGGAAATTGGAGAGTCATGGGATAGGAGGTTGTGTCCTATTGTGGGTTAAAAACTGTTTAAAAGATAGAAAACAGGGAGTAGGGTTAAATGGTCAGTATTCTCAATGGAGAAGGGTAGTTAGTGGGGTTCCCCAGGGGTCTGTGCTGGGACCGCTGCTTTTTAACATATTTATAAATGACCTAGAGATGGGAGTAACTAGTGAGGTAATTAAATTTGCTGATGACACAAAGTTATTCAAAGTCATTAAATTGCAGGAAGATTGTGAAAAATTAAAAGAGGACGTTAAGAGACTAGGAGACTGGACATCTAAACGGCAGATGACGTTTAATGTGAGCAAGTGCAAAGTGATGCATGTGGGAAAGAGGAACCCAAATTATAGCTACGTCATGTAAGGTTCCATGTTAGAATGTTAGGCATTATTAGGAAAGGAATGGAAAACAAAAATGAGGATGTTATAATGCCTTTGTATCACTCCATGGTTGGAGCGCACCTCGAATATTGTGTTCAATTCTGGTCTCCGCATCTCAAAAAAGATATAGTGGAATTAGAAAAGGTGCAGAGAAGGGCGACGAAAATGATAAAGGGGATGGGACGACTTCCCTATGAGGAAAGGCTAAAGCGGCTAGGGCTCTTCAGCTTGAAAAAAAGGCGGCTGAGGGGAGATATGATAGAGGTCTATAAAATAATGAGTGGAGTTGAATGGGTAGATGTGAAGCATCTGTTTACGCTTTCCAAAAATACTAGGACTAGGGGGTATGCAATGAAGCTACAATGTAGTAAATTTAAAACAAATCGGAGAAAATTTTTCTTCACTCAACGTGTAATTAAACTCTGGAATTCGTTGCTAGAGAATGTGGTAAAGGCGGCTAGCTTAGCGGAGTTTAAAAAAGGTTTGGACGGCTTCCTAAAGGAAAAGTCCATAGACCATTATTAAATGGACTTGGGGAAAATCCACTATTTCTGGGATAAGCAGTATGTATGTATGTATTTATTTATTTTATTTTATTTTAGTGCATTTCTACCCCACATTTACCCACATGAGCAGGCGCAATGTGGCTTACAATAAATCAGGTGGTTACAATACATGACAAAGATGGCATAGTAACAGAAAGTGACAGGGGGGTAGGGACAGGGGAAAACACAGAGGAAATGACAGGGGCGAGGTGACGGCAAATGGGATATGCTAAATAGTGGAGCTGCCTGTGGAATAAGCCTTCTGAATAAGAACGTCTTTAAGGACTTCTTGAACAGTTGGTGGTTGGCTAGCTCCTTAAGCTGTTTTGGCAGGACATTCCAATATTTTGGACTGACGTAAGGGAAGGATGATACAAGAAGAGTCTTATATTTAACATTCCTGCAGGTTAGAAAATGGAGGACGAGGTAGGATCTTGCAGATATCATAGCATTTCTAGCTGGTAGATCAATGAGGTCGAGCATGTATTCTGGCGCCTCGCCATACATAATCTTAAGAGTAAATGAGCAGATTTTGAATGTGATGCGGTCAGCTACGGGGAGCCAGTGTAGCTGATACCGTATAGGTTGAGCAGGTTCAAATCGCGACTTCCCCAGAATGAGCCGAGCAGCTGTGTTTTGGACTGTCTGAAGCCTTTTCAGTATGTAATCCCGACATACTACTACTACTATTTAGCATTTCTATAGCGCTACAAGGCGTACACAGCGCTGCACAAACATAGAAGAAAGACAGTCCCTGCTCAAAGAGCTTACAATCTAATATCCTGCAACCGCGGGAGGAGCTGACTGACCCTAACACCGCCGAAGCGGGAGGGGTACAAAGCTGCCCTACAGCTGCACGAAGCGGGAGGGAGCGCCGGCAGAATTTAGGTCTCAATCCAGCATAGATCCCACAGCAGTAGTCTATATGGGATAGGACTAACCAGTGAACTAGGGTAAGGAAAAGCTCTCTTGTCACAAAGTGTCTTATACGCTTCAGCCTCCACATGGCGAGGAACATTCTTTTAGTGATGATTTGCACTTGGTTATCCAGTTGTAAATGGCTGTCCAGCACGACACCAAGGATTCGTAGGCTCGGTGATACCGGAAGTTTGTGATCCTTTAGGTTAAGTGTGGTTTGGACTACTTTATTGTACCAGGTCGAAAGGATGAGACATTGCGTTTTTTCTTGATTAAGTTTAAACAGAAATGCCTTCGCCCACGATTCCATGATGGAAAAACTCGCGTCTATTTTATCGGTGATATCAGCTAATGTGGACTTGAATGGGATATAGATGGTTACGTCGTCCGCATAAATGAATGGATTAAGGCCAAACTCGGATAGAGCATTAGTTAATGGAGTCAGCATAATGTTGAAGAGGGTCAGAGACAGCGGCAAGCCTTGAGGCGCACCCCACAATTGGATATCCAAGGTGCAGAAATGACGGAAGTGGATTTGACTTGGTATGTACAGAAGGTGAGGAAACCCTTAATCCAGTTTAGCATATTCCCACTTAATCCAAACGTGTCCAGCAGGTAGAGTAGAAGCTCATGATCCACCATATCGAAAGCACTGGACATGTCAAATTGAATTAATAAGATTTTGTTACCAGTGGACATTTCCCTTTTAAAATGAGACAGAATGGTGACCAGAATGGTTTCGGTACTGTACTGCAGATGGAACCCTGACTGATGACAATGCAGAATATTGAAATTATTCATTTAGTCAGTTAACTGAGAATTGACCAAACTTTCCATAGTTTTGACAAGCAATGGTATTGATGCTACCGGTCGATAATTTGAAAGGACACCTGCTCTTATTTTAGGATTCTTGGGAATAGGTGTGAGGAGAATATGTCCATGCTCACGAGGAAAAAGTCCTTGCTGTAGCATGAAGTTTATATAGGAGGTAAGGTCGACAGCGAAGCACTCTGGTGCAGATTTGAGCAGGTGACTAGGACAGACATCCAGACCACAATGCTTCTTGGAGAACTTGTTTAGCACTCTGGAGACGTCAGTGACTGATAAACTGCTAAAGGTGGACCAATTACGGTCAGCTGGGCAGCGTTCCAGAGGTGAGTTCAGTGATAGGAGAAAGTCCTCAGCGACTGCACGGCTACTGAATAGTGGCTTACGTAACAATTGGATTTTCTCATTGAAATAAGTAGCAAGCTTATCAGCAGAGGGATAGTCCACTGACGAGGACATAGCTCTGCTCGTGTCCAGGAAGGAGCTCAAGAGGCGGTGAAGTTTTTTAACATCCATGCCAGCAGACACAATTTCTTTCGAGAAGTACGTATGCTTAGCCTGTTTGATAGCGTATTTGTATTTCCTACAAATTGATTTCCACAAGTTGAGTGAGCATTCGGTTCTCGATTTACGCCATGCTCTTTCAAATTTTCTGGTTTGTGTCTTAAGTGTTGTTTTTTTTTTTAAATTTAAATTCTTTATTGATTTTCAATTTCACAAGTACAACAACTTGCATAGGAAACACAGAAGGCAATAATTACAAGAATCAATTACAATACACTTCCTTGTCTAGATTGTGACAATTTTAATTCTTCCTTACACCTCAAATATGGGAGGGGGGCGTTAAGAAAAAGGAGGAGAAATTTTTTAAACATAACTATTAATTAAATAAATCGGCTAACCTTTATTCCACAAACTATCTTAATTGGTCTGATGTTATTACACTGTGGGGGTCTGAATCCTCTTAGCTTCCACAAAAACTTTTAGCTGTAATGGATCAGAAAAAACATACTTATTTCCCTGGAAGTTAACTCTGCACTTACAGGGATAAGCTAACAGGAACGATGCTCCCAAAGCTTTTACATTCTTTCTTAAATCCAAGAATTGTCTCCTTCTCTCCTGAGTTGCCTTCGCAACATCAGGGTACATCCACATTTTTTGTCCATAAAACAATTTAACAGAATTCTTGAAATATAACTTAAACACATGATTCAAATCTTTCTCAAATACAAACTGTTCCTCGGTCTGTAATCTCAAAATTCGAGTCCTCAAGAAATGCAGTTAAATTTTGAGGTTTCTGAGCCTCCCCTTGTGACAATCCTGCAGAATCTACAGATGGAACTTTCTTTTGAGGTAAATAATATATTTTTGTATAAGGAGGTAAAGTTGAATCTGGCAACTGCAGGATATCCTTCAAATACATTGAAAATAGCTCATTTGCTTTCAATAAAGGAGAAATGGGAAAGTTCAAAAGTCTCAAATTCAAACGTCTATTATAATTCTCCATTGACTCGATTTTCCTATGAATTATTTGTTTGTCCTTAATTAAAGCCGTCACTGAGGATTTTAAACCAGTCATTTCCTCATGTGTCTTTTGTGTTTGGGCATCCACATAATTCTTAATTTTCTCCAAAGATTGATCAAATTTTTCAATTTTACTCACTATTACAGCAAACTCTTTTATTGGGTTTGAAACAGCTAATGTCAGTGCCTGTACTACCTTCCAGACCGCCATCAGGGTAATCTCTCCCGGTTCTTCCTGGGACCCTAAGTCCTCCCCGTCCGATCTTCGAGGTGCCTTGCCGACCGAAATCCCACCAGCAGCGCCTTCCGCATCCAGCGGGGTTTCCGGCCCTCGAGTCGAAGCAGGGCAAGGAGGCGGGGCTCAACAGCGGGCTCGCCATGCCGGTCACTGGTGGAATAGTCTGCCAGAGTCTATCGAGCGACTGCTGCACTGGGGTCGACGCCATAGCCTTCGGCAACGCGCTTTTCGTCGCCCCTTTTCTCTTGGTATGTGGCATGTTGTTGAGAAGAAAAGTTTCCAGCTACCACTCGTTTCCTCTAGCAGTACTTAGGCGGCCATCTTGTAACGCCCCCTGTGTCTTAAGTGTTTTTAACTCCTTAGTAAACCAAGGCGTGGACTTGCGGTTGTAAGAGGTTTTACGTTGCAAGGGAGCTATTACATCTAGGATACTTCTGCATCTGTCCTCCCAGGCCGTTAGATAGTGAATCGAGGCTGGCTGCACTGTCCAGTCATCACTGTATATGGACTGCCAAAATATCAGAGGATCGACGATGCCTCTAGACAAGTAGGTAGTGGGTACACTGGGCTGAGAGATGCCCAATTTTAACCAGTGTAAGGTGACTTGGAGTTTAAAATGATCGGACCAAGGTGTTGCAATCCATCTGATGCCATCTAACTGGAAATTCGCACTGTCAAGGAACTTATAGGAGAGAAGATCTAGCGAGTGACCTTTTGAGTGCGTTGGACAAATGCTGGGGCAAATAAGATCCCAAAGACGGAGGAAGTCTTGGAACTGGGTTGCGTCCAAGGATTGCGGATCATCCAGATGAAGATTAAGATCACCAGAAGAATATTTGAATGAGCAATACATGTGCTGGAGATGAAGTCCATAAGCTCAACCTGGCAATTCTTCCAATTACCAGGCTGTCTGTAAAACAGGACACAGGCCAAATGGTCACGAAGAGTAGAATGATGGATCTTGATAGCAGCCATCTCAAGGAAAGGGGATAAGTGTTGTGCACAAGTTTCAACTGAGAGGGAGGAACGGTAGAGTAACGCTATACCTCCTCCTCTCTTGCCTGATCTGTCCCAGTGAACCAACTTGTAGCCCGGAGGGCAAAGGTCCAAGACAACCAGGTCCTGAGGCACCTGGATCCATGTTTCTGAGAGAAAGAGGAGCTCAAGATCCTCGGATAAGATCCAATCCAATATGAGTTCAGGTTTGTTCACTATGGACCTTGCATTTATGTAACCTGCGCTGAATGGAAGGTATGAAACAATCTGCCCAGTGTCACGCAAGATATTGATGAGGCGACCTGATCCTGCAGGTAAAGGATCACCCAGATTATGAATACGGGCATGCTCATGGTAAAAGTCATTGCGAGGTAGATGGTGGGGCCATAGTCGTTTGCTGCTGGCGACGAGAGGAATGAAGTAAGACTCAGGTTTTGTTGCAGTGAGCGTTGTAGGGATTAGCATAGATGAATAGACAATAAGGAGGAGGGATGAGGAAAGCATAGTGGTTGAAGTCTAGGACTTTATTCAGATGTGCAGAAATGAGCTGGAGAAGTGGAGCCAGTAAAGTAGGTGGCTCTAAGCCCACAGGACTCAGAGGAAAGGTGTGCGTCCAATCAAATTAGGACCAGTAGCAGCTGGAGCAGAGGAGGAGTCTTCCAAGCAATTTGAACGCTTAGTAGGTAGAGTTACAGGAAAGGCAACCGGGCTACTTGGACGGGAGTTATTTGTTACAGCACTGTTGAAGCTCTGCAGACGCCATGATCACTCTTCAACTGCAGGCAGACAAGTATAAAATGTTTTGTACTTTTTGGGGATCTTACCAGGTATTTGTGACCTGGATCGGCCACTGTTGGAAACAGGATGCTGGGCTTGATGGACCTTTGGTTTTTCCCAGTATGGCAATACTTATGTACTTATGTCCTCAGAGTTGGTACTTTCGGACAGTAAAGGCCCATTGTGCCTAGAAAGAGCGCACAGAGTGGGCTGGCCCCAAGAAAATAAGCGGAAACCGCACATGGTGGTGATAAAGGTTCACAATTATATTCACAAGATGGAAATTCTGAGAAGCTATCGGCAGAAAAAAGATTCCCTGACATAAGATGGAATACAAATAAAAAATTTTCAAGATTATTCTGCATCGGTCCAGGAAAGGAGTCTGAGGTTTTCACCATTATGTTCTAATCTGGTGGCACAGGGAGTGCGATTTGCTTACAATATCTGGCAACTTTGAAAATATCAATGGAAGGAACATGGCGCTCATTTGAATCGCCGGAACAAGCAGCAGCAGCCTTGGTGGGCAAAGAACTTTTGGAAGCAACAAGAACCTGACGCCTGGAACACACTAGTATGGCAGCAGAGGAAAAAGTGTTTTACAGGCTTGTATCGGTGGACTACAGAGACAGCGAAGATAATATGGTATGCTCAGGTCTCATGGGTATGGGATCGTTTGGCTACTGAGGGGGGTGAGCGGGGCCCCCTTTGCACAAGGTGATCTTAGGTACTTCGTCACAGCAGTGGCGCAGGAGAATTAGGGCTACTGTAAAAGGGGCGGGGAGGGGAAGGAAAGGGGGGAGGCGGGGGTGGGAGTTGATAGAAGCAAAGGAACAAGGAACTGGGGGGGGAGTTAAAGAGTAATACAAGGGCTGTAAAGATAACTGGAATAGAAGAGAAGTGGTGGTATGAAAGTGATGATCAACTGGTGTTGGTGATTGAGCAGAGCCTCTGGGGAGAGGGCTGGGTACGTGAGAATCTTCTTATGATAATTTGACTTCAAATAAGGAACATCTGATGCCTACACAGCATAGCATGCACCTTTTAACCTGGAATGTGGGGGGAGTCACGTCTCCCATAGAGAGCACTAAGATATTACAGGCGCTGCAAAGCCATAAGGCAGACGTAGTGTGTATACAGGAGACTAGACTATCTCAGCAGGAGCATTTGAAGTTGAAGGTTCGTTGGGTGGGAGAACTCTACTGTTCCCCAGTGACCGGTCATAGGGGTGGAGTGACGATTGTCATAAGGCGTTCGCTACAGTGTAAATCTAAACTCCTATTCCACGATAATGAGGGGAGGTATTCAGCTATACAGATCCAGGCGAGAGGGAGAGAATTCATAGTTCTTACAGTTTATGGCCTGCTAGAGGGAGATAGGAAATTCTTCTCCACTTTACTCGGTAGGTGCCAGGCTATCCCTCACCTTCCTTTAATTGTAACGGAAGATATGAACCAGGTAATGGATCCTCTCATGGATCGATCGGCTCCCGTAGATAGGGGCAGGGGTCACAAAGTCAGCACCCTGGGAAAATTTTGTGAATCCTTACGGTTGATTGATGCTTGGAGAGCACTTCACCCACTAGAAAGGGACTATACACACACCTCGATGGCGCACCGCACGCTGTCTAGAATAGATTACATTCTGGTCCAGGAGGACTTCTTTCCGAGTCAAGAGCAGGCTCATCAGAGAGTTGAAGAGATTCAAGACCATGTTCCAGTATGGACTGGAATTGATCGTGACTCTTATTTTCATGCTCAGGGGGGCTGGAGGTTTCCATCCTACCTTTTTCATGATGACGATTTTAAAAGATTTTTGTGCCAAAAATGGGAAGCGTTCCTGTTAAATAACCAACAACATGCAGATACCCCTTTATTATTTTGGCCAACAGGGAAGGCAGTACTGAGAAGGGACATAATCGCATACATAAGCACGAGGAACAAAAGACACATTCAAGGATTTGTTGAATTAGAAAGGAAGCTGCGGGTGATTAGGCGGAAATATGCTAGATCACATCTATTAGAATTGTACGAGAATATGCTGGCTACCAGGGCAGCATTAAATAGCATGATACATGAGCAGACAACTAAGAGGCTCGTGTACACGAAACATACATATTTTATGCAAGGGAATAGACCGGAAGGCTACTGGCAAAATTAGTAAGGAATAAAGGTGCCTCGAAATACGTATCATGCATAAGACAGCAGGATGGGAGGGCGACCAATAATCCCCGAGACATAGCAAACATATTTCAGAAGCATTTTGAAGACTTTTATAAGCAAGAATCGCAGTCCTCAACCCTCACGGTAGATATACAAAATTACTTACAAAGATTACGTATGCCCACGCTACAGAAAGAGGCAACAGCCCAACTAAATTAGCCATTGACAGCAAAAGAATTACAAGGGGCCATGCGCAAACTTAAACTGTATTCAGCTCCCAGCCCGGATGGCTACTCAGGCGAGTTTTATAAGATGCTGCAGACACAACTGATAGGGCCATTATTGGACTATTTCGACTCAGTAATAGAAAGAGGATCCTTTCCACTACACATGAACACGGTTCTAATAACCTTGATTCGAAAACCGGAACGCAATCTTACCCAGCCAGCTGCATACAGACCCATCTCCTTGATACATGTAGATGTGAAGTTATTATCAAAAATGTTAGCTGACAGGTTGGCAGAGGCCCTACTAACAATTATAGCAGAAGATCAAGTAGGATTTGTGAAAGGGTGACATTCAGTGCTCTCAATGTGAGAAAACTATTATTAGCCATGTCACATAGTGTGGAGCAAAGTATACCCATGATTGTAACCAGCTTAGACACGGAGAGAGCTTTTGACCAGGTGAAGTGGCCCTTCTTATTTTGCACGCTGCGCCATGTGGGAATTGGGGGCTGGTTTATGAAGACAGTGGAGAGCCTATATGCAGATATGAGAACATCGGTGCTGGTCAATGGGGTAGGCTCGGCACATTTTCCAATAGAAAAGGGTACCCAGCACGAGTTCCCACTGTCCCTGTTTCTCTTTATACTTACCTTAGAACCTTTGTTGTGTATGCTGCATGGCTCAGATGAAGTGGCTGGCGTGACTGTTGGGAGGGCGAACTTAAAAGTATTAGCATACGCAGGTGGTCTGTTATTAACCCTGACAGCACCACAGTCATCCTTGGAATCTCTATTAAAGGAACTCAACATATATGGGAGGGTGTCTGGGTTTAAATTGAACATGAAGAAGTCACAGGTGCTCCCAGTGGAAGGGGGGGGGGGGGAGAGTGCGACTGGGATGGGAGATTTCGGGTGTCTTAGACGGGGGGACCCATTAAGTACTTGGGCGTTTGGATACCTAAGAATCTAAAACAGCCGTATGTATGTAATTTGGCCCTGCTCTTGCAGTACGATTGGACTGTTGCAACTCTGTGCGGCGTACCCCCTATCACTGCTTGGCAGAATAAATCTATTCAATATGATGCTCGCCCCAAGATGGATATATCTTTTACAGAAGCTTCCTTTGTTTTTGCGCACTAGAGATAAGCGAGCACTTACCAGAGCTGTGAAGTTTTTTTTTGTGAAGGGGGAGGAAGCCCAGAGTGTCAATTGCTGCCCTCCAGAAGCCGAGGTCACATGGAGGCCTGGGCTTGCTGAATGTGTGATATTTGTCAGTGGATTGCGCTATGAGGCATATCAATGACTGGTATAGAGGAACAAGCGATTTTTCAGCAACAACATTAGAACTTGCAAGTCTGGGACCTAACCATTTCAATTGGCAGATTCACATGATTCCAAAACGCAGCCCCAGGGTGTTGGGATCTTCCCAGTTCCTCAGGACGGTGAGGGCAGCTTGGAGATGGCTTTGTAGACATCATAGATTTTCAGCAGCGAGTATGCCCTACTTGGCCTTGAACCACATCCCAGATTTCCCACCGGGCACAGACTCTGTAGTGTTCGCATGTTGGCGTACTAAAGGACTGAGCTACTTGTATCATGTGTTAACGGAGGACGGACAACTGCACAAGTTCGCAGATTTAAGAGAAAAGTATGGTTTACCGCAGACAGACATTTTTGCATATATGCAACTAAATCATTATGTACAGGGCTTAGGCTGGGAAAATCTTAACGAGGATGTACAAGAAACTCTTCAAGAGGCCTTAACACTGGAAGCTCAGACCCATGTACCCTTGAAATTCCACCACAGATTCTTGAGAGAGACTACAAAAGATCTTAACTATGATCTCTTTGCATTCAGTTGGTTGGAAGATTTGGAGGTTGTGGTGTTCGGGACACAGCTAAAGGACTGCGTATTGGCTCCACAGTCAAGGGCACAGGATGTACAACTATGGGAACTACAATTCAAATTTATATTACGTTTATATAGAGCGCCTACATGGGCTTATAGGGCGGCACAAAGGACCTCTGTCAATTGTGCTAAATGTGGAAGATCTCGGGCGACACTAGGACATATGTTTTGACGCTGCCCTGTAGTAGCTGATTACTGGCTCCAGGTGTTTGCCCAGGTATCAACTATGTGGTTGTGTAAAGTTGCCCCAACACCATTATTATTATTTGATAGATTCCAAATAGCAAAGCCACGAGCTCCAGGCCTGACTGGTTTTCTGAAACGGGCTGTCCTGATGGGGAAGAAGGTAATTCTTATCTGTTGGTTGGACTCGGTAGTGGTGTCTCCATCGCTTTGGGGGGCACAGATGATAACATTGTTGACAATGGAGTGTCTGGGTATAAAAACCATAACTTCATATAAAGATGTTTGATTCCAGCGGGTTTGGGAGCGGTTCTGGGCCACTCTGTCACCGGTGGTGCGGAGCCGTGTATTTTTGGGTGCATTTATCTCTCCCAATATAGTGGTCCACCCACCAATACCTAGGAATAAATAAATCACCCAAAGCTGCATTGGTTATGAAAAGCAATTAGATATTTTATTTTCTCTCCTCACCAAGAATAAGTACAATTGACAATTGCTTTTGGGAGGCTAGCTGCCCATACAAAAGTACTGGGTATGAGTATATGAGGTCTCTGGCAGTCTTAAGTGCGGATGTTTTTAATGATCCCTCTCGTGGATAAATGTCAGACTGTGGGTACAGGGATTCTGACCAAGATGCCAAGTTGTCAGCCCAGGGCTGAACCCTATACCAGGAGCTCTCTTGTTGAGCAACGCATTCATTTGTGGTAGTAGGGACCCTACCACTATATCCCAAGAATTTAGGGCAGGCTCCCTCTTTCTGTCATTATGCTGCAATCTCAACACCAGATGGGTATGGGGGCTTGGGAGTAGAGTCTACGGGCAGGGTGCTCTGATGTGCACTGGACTCAGCAGGCAGAGAGCGGGCACTTTGAAGGGCTGCTTGAGCAGCAGCTCGGGCGGCCACCTGAGCTTGGGTACGGTGGGCTATAACAGACCTGGGGGTTTGCTGTGTACAATGCTTCAACCTATCAACCTGGGGCAACTTGCTTCAACCTGTCAAGGTCGTGTCCTATCTCTTTAAGGGTGACATCAAGAAGGGCATCAAGGTGAACCCTTCGTACTCTATCATCTGGGCTTTCATTGGTTATGTGGCCAAGGAATTTGCCCTCTTCAGTGGGCAAAACAGTGGGATCGGCAGGGGCAACGGGATCCGGGTCCCGGTTGGGTAGGGAAATTAAGTCTGCATTGTGTGGTCTAGGCAATGGAATCGAGTTCACAGTGCCTTGTATAGGTTTGGGCAATGAGATCAAATCTGCATTGCCTGGTGTGGGTATGGGGACCAGGTCCACAACACCATTAATTTGAACAGTGAAGGGGTCAGCTGTAGGGGCAACGACCACAGTGGCACTGGGGTCAATAGCAATGAGATCAGAGTATAATTTTTCATAACCAACAGCGGTACTACAGGCAAGTACCTTTGTGGTGTCTGGATGTACAGACTTCTCATACGGTGGTGGGAATGCCGGTGCCGTAGGAGTAGGTGGTGGAGGAGGGAAAGTAGAGATTTTGCTTCCTGTTCTCTGTCTCCTACCAAAATCCATTTATTTATAGCCTGTAGATGCTTAGTGTGAGGCTTGCCTGTCTTAAAGGACTCATTGTATTGCACTAGTTTATGCAAAGTTTTGGCATCAAAAGTTCCCTTTTCTGGCCAGCACAAATCTAGTTGTTTCTTACTCCACTTGTGCCATTTATCACATATCTGAGTAAGTGCTTTCTTTTCTTCGGGAAAATATCTAAGGACTCTATCCAAACGTGTTGACATAATTAAGCTCAATTCTATTCAGTAAGTATCTAACACAATTTAAAACTCAAAGAGGAAGTACAGTATTTCAAATTAATAAACCTAGCCTTTTAAAACACTCAGTCTAACACTCGAGACATGGGACCAACTAGGAATCTGCAATGTACCTTGGCCTTTTAAAACACCTATGGGTGATCAGACCATAGGACCAACCATGGGTAACTGTTATTCTGCTCTTTTGGAAACACCTAAGAATATAGACCTAGGACCAAGCATAAATAACTATAAAATTGTGTTCTCACCTGTCTTCGTCCTCACCGGGACATGCATGCGTGGCGGGAATCCAGCTGCTTGAAACATGACACTTCTTTACTTTTGTCTTCAGGTGCCTCAGGGATCCCGCGGCGTGAAACCTGGGCTTTACTGCACACGAGTGTATCCTGAATCTCGTGACTTGAAGCAGGACACTCGGTAACTGGGACCCCAAAAAGTGGGTCAACCAGATACTTCCCCTAATACGTTGGGGTTACCTCTCCCAATATGGTGGTCCACCCACCAATACCTAGGAATAAATAAATCACCCAAGGCTGCATTGGTTATGAAAAGCAATTAGATATTTTATTCTCTCTACTCACCAAGTATAAGTACAATTGACAATTGCTTTTGGGAGACTAGCTGCCCATACAAAAGTACTGGCTGTCCAGATTCTCCATTGAAGTAGGAAGTACACTCATTTTTATATGTCCATTCAGGATACAGGTAATATGACAGTAAGCACACCTTATTGGATATATGCTAATATAATGGTTAATATTTCTTAGAATTCTACTGTACGTGCTTGGCTGTTTTTGGCATTACCTAGAAAGCTTTATCATCTCCCTGTGAGACCACTCAGTTCTGCATTCTGACCATATCTTCTTGGGTGTAACTGACTCTGCCCTGTTGGTAGGTCATACCATCCTGTTATTGAGGTTTTTGCACCCTAGCCCCTTCCTCATTTTGCTGCATGAGGGTGTTACAACAGCTCATGAGTTCTACTGCAACTGTAGAGTTCAGATTAGAGTTACAGGCCTGTAAGCTTCTCTGTCATTTTTAGATCCTGAACCAAAGTCAGGCCTTGAACCAAAGCTCTTAGCTATGATGATAATATACAGCTGCATCCTGAACCGGTAAGCCCAGGTCCTCCAGGCCTTGTTGATTGTAACTTGGAGGGAGGAGGGGAGGAGGAGGGTAGGGGGGGGGAGCTAGGGAATGTAGGTCGTGTTAAGGGTTTGATTAGAGGAGGGTGGAATAGGACGTTAGTAGGGGAGCAGCATGACATTATAACCATGCGGTGGTATTATTCCTTAATAAAACTGTTGTATGCACAATTGCATAGCGATAGGACCGGTACAAACATAGGACAGGTAGGGGGGTGGAAGGATACAGGGATCGTTACTTTTGAAAATATATTTGATGATATTTGTATAAATGCTACTTGCATGTATTTTTCTTATCTGTCATCAATAAAAATGATTTAAACATACATTTTTATGTATGTATTTGATTTCTTATATCCATAATTCTTTCCCTGTAATTTATATATTTTTATATTTTTTCAAGCATTATAATAATTGATTGATGTATAGCGTATTTTATATGTGTTTTATCAACAATCGATAGTTTATATAAGGTTGTTAGGTGCATTTTTAAGACTTTTGTCCTTTTGTGGCAGGGCATATAGATAGATAGATTGATAGATAGATAACCTGGAATAGATCTGTTTATATACTTGTGTTTAGGAGATTTGTTAATTGTTTGTTTTGTGTGTATGGTTCTTTCCCTATGGTGTCAATGTGGAATCTATATTCTAATTTGTATTTCTTGGCCTTCCTTTAGATATGCTTTGAACCTCTGATGCAGACCATTAGGCTGAAACATGGCCCATCTCGGGTTCTGTGTCATTGAATAAAGTATTTCTTTTTACACATTTCAATTAGAAACCTTCTGGTTTGTGCTCCACTGTTTTCTTGGTTGGGCCTTTTCTGTGGAGATCTTGTCTTCCTTTTGTATTCAGAGCTGGAAGAGGAAAATGTGGAGGACAAACATACCAGAAACAGATTTCAAGCACAATTGGAGTCTTTAATGGACAAAGTGGAAGACAAGTAAGCTGAAGTAGGCAGGCAAATCTCCAGATTGTGGGAGCCCCAAAGGAGAGGGAGGGCACTGAGTCTACTGCAACAAGAAAGAATGAACAAGTCCAGAACTTATCTTAGTGAATGGGTACAGCAGCCTCTCATGGTTCAATGGAGAAACTTTCCTCCTTGCCTATCTAGGAGAGTAGCTCAGCATTAGATTGTAGTCAAGATGCCCCTTCAGACGATAATGAGCCCACCTCTAAATCTCCACCGCAGGGGGACTAGCAATAGGCCTAATTGTAGGACTTGAGTTGTGTGACTTTCACAGTGTTTTGAGTAAGAGGGAAGTTTGGTTGCATTACAGTGTTTTATGTCACAAGACTGCCTCTGGCTGATGTTTTTTTTTTTAGACAGAGGAGACTGCTCAAAAGAGTTTATTTTCCTTATTTTTACTGTTACTATCATTGCTGGTTGTTATACATATTTGGTTGTTAATAAAATCATCCTTGGGGGAGGGGAGGGAGACTGCGGGACAAGCAATGAAGATCTCTATTTTGGCATATGAGAATGGTGGGGGTGGAATTCATATTGATATTACTTTCAGTGGAATGCTTTGGTACAAGAGGTGGGAAAAGACTTTAAGGGGAGGTTTCTTACTGAATTATGGATTGGACTAGGGATGGGGATTCCTGTAGGGGAAGAATTGGGATTGACAGTGGGACACTGAAAACTCAAGGAATTGGGTGATAGCTGGGAGAGGCTAGGGGAAGAAGATACACATACCAATAACAAGAAGTTTCTAATATGTTTACAAACAGTTCTTGGGCTGGAGCTAGGGGAGAAGTGGATGGAATATTGGAGGGAGATGAGTAGTATAGTTGGGAGAGTAGAAACCTGGTACTCTCAGAAGAAAGGAATGTTGAAATACCTGAGATACTACTGTAGATATAGCATTGCTTCACACCTAAGGAATGTGATAAACCTAAGATCAAGCAATAAGGAGAAATGTTCTCTTCAGGAGGCTCTAAATGTAGAGCAATAGGCATATTACTTAATAAGCATCTCCCTTTTATAGTTATAGACTCTGGAAAAGTCACAGATGGGTGGTTTGGGTGAAAGGCCAGATCAGATGTAAATTATGATAATAAATATTTATGCCCCTGTGGGGCCTAAAGGGACATTTTTCGAAGACACTTTTAGAGCTATAATACAGGGAGGCATGGAAGTTCTAGTTATAGGATTGGACATGAACTGTGAATTAGGAACACTAGATGGGGGGAGGTACGAAGAGGAAGATAAGGATCTGTGTGGTATTTTAGACAGATAGGGAGTAGCAGATGTGTGGAGGATGTAGAATCCAGGGTGTAAGGACTATATGTTCTTTTCGGGAAAACATGCATGCCACTTACTCCAGACTGGGTTATTTGTTTGGATATAGTCAATTGAGGAGGTGGGACAAGCTATCATCATCTCTTATCGTGCAATGGTGATGTGGTTATTACTAACCACCCCCCCCCCCCCCAAACAGGAAATCCACGAGGAAAAAAATGGAGAAGCATACTTGCAATTTTCAGTCCAGAGGTGGAATTGGGGGGGGGGGGGGGGGGGGAGGCACAACTCATTCCTCTCCCCCCCCCCCCCAACCAAATAAATGGAGTAGCCTAGTGGTTAGTGCAGTGGACTTTGATCCTGGGGAACTGAGTTCGATTCCCACTGCAGCGCTTTGTGACTCTGGGCAAGTCACTTAACCCTCCATTGCCCCTGGTACAAAATAAGTACCTGAATATATGTAACCACTTTGAATGTAGTTCAAGTCCCATTTCCCTTTCTCTTCCTCACTGTTTGTTTCTGCCTCTTCTCAGAGCCAGAAACAAGCAGCAGGGAGTGGCGGCAGTACATTTATTTGGCTGGCGGAGATTGGCATCCCTGCCAGTAAAGTAAAAGGTTGTTCAGGAAGGGAGCCTGATCCCAAATTTTGGGAGCCTGTTGTTAAAGTAGCCAGGGGGGGGCCTACTTTAACAACCAGCTCCCCAAATTCTTAAAACCTTAACAAACAGCTCTCGCAGGCTGGTGTGAGCCAGCTTCAGCACATCACTGAGTGTACATATCACTTCTGAAGAGAGTGGATATTCAGCTGTGATTGCAGAAAAAATGGGACCGTTTTCTTGAGGAAAACAATGGGGAGGCAGCATTACATATGTTTGGGATGCAGGTAAAGCATATATTAGGGACCTTCTAAACCCTCTGAGAAAAACTGCACTGGTTCCCAATCAAAGAACGTATTGCTTTCAAAGTCTGCACCCTAGTTCATAGAATTATCTGTGGTGAAGCCCCGGGATACATGACAGACCTCATAGACCTACCAACCAGAAACATAACAGGATCAACACGAACACACCTAAATCTCCACTACCCAAGCTGCAAAGGACTTAAATACAAATTAACTTCTGCATCCAGCTTTTCCTACATACGCACACAACTATGGAACGCATTACCAACAGCTGTGAAAACAACGTATAACCACCTAAACTTCCGGAAATCACTAAAAACTACCTTGTTCAAAAAGGCATACCCTACCGACCCAACTTAAATGCCTGAACCCTGCAACACAATGAAACCAAAGCTCGTAATGGACATAAAATAACACTCCCTCTCCACGATTCCCTAACGCGTCTGTCACACATGAACCTTACTCTAATACAACATCTCCTTGTATTTGTTTATATTGGAATTAGTGAATGCCTTTACGGTACTATGTAAGCCACATTGAGCCTGCAAACAGGTGGGAAAATGTGGGATACAAATGTAACAAATAAATAAATAAAAAGGGGCAAAGGAGAAGAGAGCGAGAAATGAGCACAGAGCCAATTTGCTTCCTTTAACAGAGTCCAGCATAAATTTTACAGGCCTAGCATAAAAGAGCCAAAGGCCCCAAAATATCACTAATCAGTAAACAAAAACAATCTCTTAAGCTTTTAGATACACACTATATGGAGTTCCAGCTTACATGTACAAAGTGCAGTTATATGGAACATGGCAATAAGGCAAGTTAATTGCTAGCCTGGCAATAGAAGAGCGCTAGATGGGTCTTATTGCTATTAGATGTACAAGGCAGGCTGCTAATATCTAATGCTGTTATAGCAGGTGAATTCAAGAAATTTTATGAATCTTTATACCGGACAAAGAGTACAGTCTCTCATACAGATATATACAGTATCAATATTTAGGGATCATTCATCTCCCTTCTCTGCAACAATGGATCAGCCAACCTATACCCTCCTATACAGCAGAGGTGCTGAAGGCTATTAAATCCCAGAAAGCAGGGAATTCTGCGGGAGAGAATGGCTTTCCGGCAGAATTTTATAAAGGATTAGTGGGGCAAGTTTCCTCTTTTCTTGGTAGGTTATTTCATAAACTTTTAGAGGGTAAACCCCTTCAGAACACAATGTACAATGCACATGTGGTACTACTGACTAAACCTGGAAAACCAAGTACGACCTGTGCTAGTTATAGAGCTACAGCTTTACTGAATTCAGACATGAAAGTTTTTGCAAAAATTTTGGCCCACCAATTTGAGAAGCCATTACCCAAACCTAATACACTGGGGCTAGACAGGGTTTATAAAGAGTAGATTAGTGTGAGATAATGTGCACTGGGCAGTGGACCTGATAGAACACATTCAAAGGGTAAAGATTAAAGCAATGTGTAGCATGTAGCAATTTTTGATAGGTTGACTGTATTGATTTATTGAAGCTGGGATTGAAATACAGTGATTACTCTGTTATATTTCCTGTTTTGTGTAATTTTTAATTATTAACTGCCAGACCTTTGACCATTCTTCCAACATTTGGAGATCCCTTCTCATGGTTTCTACTCCCTCCAGGGCATCCAAACTATTGGCTATCTTTGTGTCATCCGCAAAAAGGCAAATTTTTCCTTCTGATCTTTCAGCAATGTCTTTCACAAATATATTAAACAGAATTGGCCCCAGCACCGACCCCTGAGGCACTCCACTACTCAGCTTCCTTTCCTTGCGAGCTGATTCCATTTACTACCACCCTCTGCTGCCTCTCAGTCAACCATTTTCCAACCTAGTTCACCACTTTGGGTCCTAAATTCAACTCTCTCAGCTTATTCACGAATTTTCTGTGAGGGGCTGTATCAAAGGCTTTACTGAAATCCAAGTAGTTTACATCTAGCACATGTCCTTCATCCATTTCTTTGGTCACCCAGTCAAAGAAGTCAATCAGATTCATTTGGCAAGATTTTCCTTTGATAAAGCCATGTTGCCTCGGATCCTGTAACCCCTTTGGCTCCTAGAAAGTCAATTATCCTTTCCTTCAACAGTGATTACATTATTTTTCCTACTGGCTTGTAGTTTCCCACTTCTTCCCTATCTCCACTCTTGTGAAGATGGACCACATAACACTCTTGTGAAGATGGACCACATAAGCTTGTGTCACGTTTGTGAGCCCTTGTGCCCATACGGAGCACAGTGATGAGGTCTTTACCTGCGCTCAGTCGGGCAGCCGAGCAAACCCCGAGGCTTCACCTGGGAAGACCACTGTTCCCTGAGGGTTGAGCCCCCAGGTGCAGGCGGCCCGCAGGACTTCCGGATACTGCGGGGGTCAGACGGCCACAGACAGCGGGCAAGAGAAGACTGGACTCAGACAGAAGCTAGAGTAGTGGTCGGGTCAAGCAGCAAGCAGAGAGTAGTCAGGTTCAAAGCAGAGGTCAGGTCAGGCAGCAAGCAGAGAGTTGTCGGGTTCCAGGCAGAGATCAGGTCAGACGGCAAGCAGAGAGTAGTTGGGTTCCAGGCAGAGGTCAAGTCGGGCGGCAAGCAGAGAGCAGTCAGGTTCCAAGCAGAAGTCAGGTCAGGCAGCAAGCAGAGGGTAGTCAGGTCCACAGCAGAGGTCAGGTCAGGCAGCAGGCAAAGAGTAGTCAGGGTCCACAGCAAAGGTCAGATCCGGCAGCAAGCAAACCGTAGTAGATAAGTCACGAAGAAGCACCTGCACTCTACCAAAGTAGAAGCCGAAGCAAGGTTTGTAGAAAGTGCTGCTCTTTACATAGCCCTCCCCATCGGAGACGATAGCTGCTTAGGCAGCCGAGAGGGGATGGTGGAGCCGAGACCCAAATGGCCAATCCCAAAGTTGAGGCGTGGCCAGAATTCCCAGGACCCGCACCCGGAAGAGAAGTGTTCACCAGAGACGTCGGCGTTGTCCAAAAATGGCCGAAGACCGGGCGACAGCGAGGGCAGACGCGGAGCGCTGGCCCCGTTCACGCCGACCGACAAGGCCGACCAAGTGAGGCGCGGGTGTCGGCACATTGACCCCGCTGGCGTGGTTGACCCCAACAGTCACTGGGGCAGTGCCAGGGATCGCACCGGGTGCAGGGAGCGCACTGTAGGTGAGAGTCGTGACAGTACCCTCCCCGGAAGCCCCTCTCTCCGTCCCGGTCTGGGCTTAGAAGGGTATCGAGAGTGAAAATCATAGACCAAGTCTGGTGCCATGTACATTACCAGCAGGCTCCCAGGAGTTTTCAGGACCAAAGTGCTTCCATGACAATAAGTAGAAGAGTCTCCCTCTTTGAATCTTGGAATCCACAATCTCCTCTACTTCGAACTCGGGGTCTGATTCAGCCTTGGGTATGCTCTTCCTTTCTGTTTCTGCATGCCACCGAGACATCACAAAGGGTTTTAGTAATGAGACATGAAAAGCATTATGAATACGCTGACTCTTGGGGAGATGTAGACGATAGGTAACTGATCCTACTCGAAATTGAATAAGGAAAGGACCTATGAATCGGGGAGCAAACTTTAGTGAAGGCAGACGGAGACTTAGAAATGTAGTACTGAGCCATACCTTCTGGCCCGGTTGGAGGACTGGAGTGGTTCATCTCTTTTGGTCAGCAAAGCGTTTGTACTTTGCTGCTGCTTGTTTAAATGCTCCTGGACCTTCTTCCAAGTCTCCCGGATATTGCTAAGGGTATGCTGGAATTGTGGAACTGCTTGATCCATCGGTATTGGAGGAGGAAGATGCGGGTGTCGCCCGTTGATGGTAAAGAATGGAGATGTCTTGGAGGCAGAGTGGAGGCTGTTGTTGTAGGCAAACCCTGCCCAGGGAAGTAATAGTGACCAATTATCCTGGCGGTCGTCCGTGAAGGCTCACAGGAAGGTCTTGAGGGTCTTGGTTGGTTCTCTCCACCATTCCGTTGGATTGAGGGTGGTAGGCAGAGGAGAACTGTGTAGTTACCCCGAGCGCTGTGCACAGCGCCCTCCAGAACTTAGAGGTGAATTGTGAACCTCGATCACTGATGATACGTACTGGTAGACCATGTAGGTGGAAGATGTGCTGGATGAAACTGGACGCTAGGGTAGCGGCCGAGGGTAAAGCCTTTAGAGGGACGAAATGCGCCATTTGAGAGAACCTGTCTATCACCACCCAGACCACCGTGTGTCCTTGAGAACGAGGGAGCAGTGATGAAATCCATGGAGAGTTCTTGCCAGGGTTGAGAGGGAATCGGCAGGGGTTGAAGATCCCCCCAAGGTGCAGAATGTCTTGTGCCATTCGTGGCCATCGATAATGCCGAGAGATGAGGTGCAGGGTTTTATGAAATCCAAAGTGCCCGGCAAAGGTTGATGAGTGACCCCATTGCAGTACTTTTTTCCTGGCTCGAGGGGGTACAAAAGGTTTCAAGGCAGCAGAGGCCGCAGGAGCAGGTGACACATAGGCTGGGTCTAACATGGGATATAATTCTTCTGGGTCTTCGGGTGTCTCAAAGGCTTGTGAGAGCGCATCTGCTTTTATGTTCTTTTCTACTGGGTGGAAGACCAACCGAAAGTGGAACCGGGCAAAAAAAGAGTGACCAGCACGCCTGCCGTGGATTCAATCTCTTGGCCTCTGTAGATAAAAAAGGTTCTTATGATCAGTAATTACCATGATCAGATGCATGGCTCCTTCCAATAAGTATCTCCATTCCTGAAACGCGAGTTTCAGCGCGAGTAATTCCCTGTCCCCAACAGTGTAATTCCATTCTGTGGGTGTGAACTTCCAGGAG
This sequence comes from Microcaecilia unicolor, assembly GCF_901765095.1. NCBI lineage: Eukaryota > Metazoa > Chordata > Amphibia > Gymnophiona > Siphonopidae > Microcaecilia > Microcaecilia unicolor. The sequence continues at coordinate 124,134,086 of NC_044040.1, read as the reverse complement.
AAAAAGAAGCACAGGAGTCACTTGCCTGAGGTCGTGACCTGAGATAACACGGCCCCCGCCCCTAGTGAAGAAGCATCAACTTCAACAGTGAAAGGCTTAGTGATATCAGGACTACGAAGGATGGGAGCAGACAGGAAGGCTCTTTTCAAGGCGGCAAAGGCCTCATGAGCCTCAGGGGACCAATTCCGAACATCTGCGGCCTTCTTGGTAAGGGCGGTCAAGGGTGCGGTAACTTGGGAGTAATGTGGAATGAATTGACGGTAGTAATTAGCAAAGCCCAAGAATTGTTGTAGGGCCTTGAGCCCCTGAGGTACTGGCCAGTCCCGAATAGCCTGTAACTTGACGGGATCCATCTGAAGTCCCTCTGGAGAGATAATGCATCCCAGAAAGGGAATCAGTTGCTGGTGAAATGCACACTTCTCCACCTTGGCAAACAGACGGTGTTCCCGTAACCTCTGATGCACAGTACGAACAAGGTGGACGTGTTCCTGCGGGGTTGAAGAGAAAACCAGGATGTCATCCAAATACACGATGACCGAGGAATACAAGAGGTCCTGTAGAATAAAATTGATAAAATCTTGAAAAACCGCAGGGGCATTACAGAATCCAAACGGCATCACCAAATACTCAGAATGGCCCTCATGAGTGTTGAAGGCAGTTTTCCACTCATCCCCTCGGCGAATGCGTATCAGGTTGTACGCCCCCCGCAGGTCTAATTTAGTAAAAATCACTGCTCCTTGTAGGTGGTCAAAAAGTTCAGGAATCAGCGGATGAGGGTACCGGTTCTTGACCGTAATCTCATTTAGTCCCTGGTAATCAATACAGGGCAGGAGGGACCCATCTTTCTTAGCAACAAAGAACCCCGCTCCTGCGGGGGACGAAAAAGGGCGAATAATCCCCTTTTGGAGATTCTCCTGGATGTAGGATCGCATAGTCTTAGACTGTTCTCGAGAAAGTGTGTACAACCGACTTCTAGGGGGCATCTTCCCCGGGATCAGGTCAATCAGGCAGTCGAAAGGTCGGTGCGGAGGCAAGCTGTCGGCTTCCTGCGGATTGAACACATCCTGAAAGTCTTGATATTCCCCTGGTAATGAGGCTTTACATGACTGAAGAACCCCCGGGAGGGCTGAGATGGTCTTGTGAGGAGGATCCACAGTCGTGACACAGGAACTGAAACAGCGATCTCCCCAGTGACTGATCTCCCCATGGACCCAATCGATACTGGGTGCATGGCGGCGTAACCAGGGTAGGCCCAGGCTAAGCGGATGGATAGCTTGGGGTAAAATCAGAAGTTGGATCTCTTCCTGATGCAGGACCCCAACCTGCATCAACACAGGTGGAGTGATCAGAATGATGGGTTGAGGCAAGGTCAATCCCTGAAATGTGCGGGTCGACAGGGCATCGTAGGCCGCCCCAATCGTTCAAGGTGGTCGGCACTGATGACGTTACCTCCTGCTCCCGAATCCAACAAGGCCCTAGTCCTGACACAGAATTCCTGCCAACGAAGAGTGATGGGAACAGTTATCAGATTGTCTGGGAGGGGCGAGGATCGACCCAAGGCCACCCCCCTCACGGGGCCTTGGTTCCAGCGTTTCCCGGCCAGTGGGAGCAGGAGTTAACAAAGTGACCGGCTTGGCCACAGTATAAGCAAAGTCTGTTGCTTCATCGATGGGCCCTTTCTGCCTCAGAAAGCCGTTGTCTCCCGATCACCATAGGTTCTTCAGAAGTGCTCACTTGGGGAGCCGTCGCCCTCCGTGGCGACAGAGGCCGAGTTGGCCGGAAGGCTTGTCTTGGAGGCGGGCGCTGAGTGGCCTGCTCCTGTGATCTTTCCTGAAAACGGATATCCACCCGTATGCAAAGGATGATCAGAGCATCCAAAGTAGTCGGAAGGTCCCGGCCGGCCAGTTCTTCTTTAATCCAGACATTCAGTCCTTGCCAGAAAACTGCGGTGAGAGCCTCTTGATTCCAGCGTACTTCCACGGCTAAGGTCCAAAAACGTACTGCATATGATCCGACGGATTTGCTCCCTTGCTGAATCCATAGTAAGTCAGCCGCCACCGATGATGGCCTTCTGGGTACATCAAAGACCATCCTAAATTGACAGAGGAACTCCCCCAAATCAGATAGGAGGGGATTGCGTTGCTCCCAAAGAGGAGAAGCCCAGGCCAGGGCAGGCCCAGAGAGGAGGGAAATAATGTAGGTAATCTTAATACTCTCAGAAGGGAATGACCCAGGTTGCATCGCAAAAAGCATCATACATTGATTCAGGAATCCCCGGCAAGCCGCAGGGGTCCTGTCGAACCGAGGGGGTTCCGGGAGGCGCAACCCCGAATGCGCTGGGACAGGTCTTTGCGCAGGGATGACCGGTGGCCGTTGGGCCTGGAGAGCGGTTACTTGTGTACAAACCTCTTGTATTTATTTTATTTATTTATTTATTTATTGCATTTGTATCCCACGTTTTCCCACCTCTTTGCAGGCTCAATGTGGCTTACAATACATCATGGATATTGGAAATGAGAGGAGAATATACATTTGGTTTTACAGAAGGATTTTTGGTTACATGGTCATGAAATATAAGATAGTGGTATTGCAGAACACATTAACAAACATTAGGAATACAGATAGTGGTATAGCAGAAGACATTATAAGACTTTAGACGCATTACAAAGTTTCTGGGTATGTTTGGAGATTTTTACATGTTTTGATCTTTGTGGTACATTTTTTTCAAAGAGATGAGTCTTTAGTAATTTACGGAAGTTGGCCAGTTCGTTGGTCGCTTTCAAATTAAGTGGTAACGCGTTCCAGAGTTGCGTGCTCAAATAGGAGAAGGTAGAGGCGTGCATTAATTTGTATTTCAGACCTTTGCAGTTGGGAAAATGAAGATTAAGTAATGTTCGAGAAGATTTTTTTGCATTCCTGGGTGGCAGGTCTATTAGGTCTGACATGTAGGCTGGGGCATCTCCATGGATAATTTTATGAACTAGGGTGCATACTTTGAACATGATTCGTTCTTTGAGTGGGAGCCAGTGTAGTTTCTCTCGTAGGGGTGTCACACTTTCATATTTTGGTTTTCCGAATATTAGTCTGGCTTCCGTGTTCTGGGCTGTTTGGAGTTTTTTGAGTATTTGTTCTTTACAGCCAGCGTAGAGTGAGTTGCAGTAGTCCAAATGACTGAGTACCAGTGATTGTACCAAGTTGCGGAAGACGGTCCTTGGAAAAAATGGTCTTACTCTTTTTAGTTTCCACATTAGTACATAAGTAGTGCCATACTGGGAAAGACCAAAGGTCCATCTAGCCCAGCATCCTGTCACCGACAGTGGCCAATCCAGGTCAAGGGCACCTGGCACGCTCCCCAAACGTAAAAACATTCCAGACAAGTTATACCTAAAAATGCGGAATTTTTCCAAGTCCATTTAATAGCGGTCTATGGACTTGTCCTTTAGGAATCTATCTAACCCCTTTTTAAACTCCGTCAAGCTAACCGCCCGTACCACGTTCTCCGGCAACGAATTCCAGAGTCTAATTACACGTTGGGTGAAGAAAAATTTTCTCCGATTCGTTTTAAATTTACCACACTGTAGCTTCAACTCATGCCCTCTAGTCCTAGTATTTTTGGATAGCGTGAACAGTCGCTTCACATCCACCCGATCCATTCCACTCATTATTTTATACACTTCTATCATATCTCCCCTCAGCCGTCTCTTCTCCAAGCTGAAAAGCCCTAGCCTTCTCAGCCTCTCTTCATAGGAAAGTCGTCCCATCCCCACTATCATTTTCGTCGCCCTTCGCTGTACCTTTTCCAATTCTACTATATCTTTTTTGAGATACGGAGACCAGTACTGAACACAATACTCCAGGTGCGGTCGCACCATGGAGCGATACAACGGCATTATAACATCCGCACACCTGGACTCCATACCCTTCCTAATAACACCCAACATTCTATTCGCTTTCCTAGCCGCAGCAGCACACTGGTTATGTTATTCGTATGACTCTCAAGTGTTAGGTGCCGATCGATGGTGACTCCTAGAATTTTTAGGGAGTCCAAGATTGGTAGTTTTGGTGTGTTGATGGTGGTAAATTTGTCCATGTTGTGTTGCGAGGTGAGTACTAGGCATTGGGTTTTTTCTGCATTGAGTTTCAACTGAAATGCATCTGCCCAAGAATGCATTATATGTAGACTTTGGTTGATTTCGTTGGAAATTTCATTTAGGTTTTGTTTGAATGGGATGAAGATCGTTACATCCTGACAGCCTACTCAAGTGCGCTTGCTGTTGCTGAAGAACCTGCGCCAGGTCCACGAGTTCAGGTTTGTCCGGCAAGCTCATGGCTTCGGCTTACTGTCACGTTTGTGAGCCCTTGTGCGCAGACGGAGCACAGCGATGAGGTCTTTAGGCTGCGCTCAGTCGGGCATGAAGTGGACATTTTACAAAAGCTTAGAACCGGGAAACAGCTAGAGTACCAAGGAAGAAAAATCCTGTGTTTCCAGGATTATTCACCAAACGTGTCAACAGCTAGAAAGGAGTTTGCCCCTCTGTGTTCCAAATTATTTGGGCTCAAATATAAGTTTAGCCTGTTATATCCGGCCCGACTGAAAGTGATCAGTAATGGACAAGCACTGTATTTTGACTCATTTCGTGCAGCGAAGGAACACGTGGACAAGCTGACTGAGACAGCAGATGGTGCTCGTGGACAAAATAACGGATGAAGTGAGGGGACACTACAGAATTAGTGGATGGCAGGAAGAATTGTTGGAGTAAGAAGAAGCGGTGGAGAGGAGATTTTCATTTAGATGTCGCACCCGTTGGTGCTAGTTTGGAAAGTAGATGTAATAGCTGCATAATTAAACTCTTGAAAGAGACAGGTCAAGTGACTAGGATAGAGGGGTTGAGCCCTCGCAGACATTTTGAAAGTCCCATGCCCTGAGAGTGAAGTTCAAGTGCCAATGGGCATGGAAGGGGTAATGTATGAGGAGAGGGGGAGGTGGGGGGGGGGGGAATTGAGGGGGGAGGGGGAATGTAGGGGGACGAACGTGGATGCATGATGTGAGAAAGTGGAAAGAAGGTATGACTGGATATTTACATAGAAGAGATGTGGTGCGAGGTTGGAGTGTACACCTGGGGGGTGGAGGCTGGGACGCCCTCTGGGAGAGTGAGCAACAGGAACATCTGTCAAGTGCATGGGATATGAAGGGGGGATGTCCATATTAAAAATCGTAACCTGGAATGTAGGGGGCATACATTCCCCCATCAAGAGATATAAAATCTTAAAAGCACTAAATGAACGGAAAACAGCAGTAGCCTTCCTTCAAGAAACACATTTATCCAAGGCTGAACATGAGAAATTGAAACGTTGGTGGGTGGGTGGTGGACTCTCCAGCAGTAGATGGGAAAGGGGGGGGGGGGTGATTATCTTGTTCCGGAAGGGAATCCATGTGAAAATCACAAAAACAATCAGGGATAAAAAAGGGCGGTTTGTATTAGTGTCGGTTGAATTAGATAGACATCACCTTGTGCTATGCAACATCTATGCACCTAACAAATTTGAGAAGCAGTTTTACAGGCAACTCATATGCAGGATGCGGGACATGGGGGAGGGGCCAATAGTACTGGGAGGAGATTTCAATGAGGTGTTAGATCCTACAATGGATCGATCACACCCTACAAAACAGGAGTTGTCCAGAACATTGAGAGGCCTTGGGATGTTGGAGGAGGCTTTGGATGTAGTAGATACATGGAAGACCTTACATCCGCTGGACCGGGATTACACACACCTATCACGCGCACATTCTACGCTTTCTCGTATCGACTACATATTAGTAGGCAGAGATATGTTCACCCAGGTAACAGAAGCCACAATAGGCCCCATAGCGATATCCGATCATGCATGGGTATCCATGGGATTGCGTGTGGACGGGGAGGGGAGAGGAGATTTAATATGGCGCTTTCCCACATATCTTTATAGAGATCATCAATTTATACCCCATCTGAAAAAAATGCTGGGTTAATTTTCAAGAGGATAATGCGGGTCATAGGAATGAACCCGTGCTCTTCTGGGAGACCGCTAAAGCGGTCCTCAGGGGAGAGATTATAGCATACACGAGCTTTAGGAAAAAGGTAAGACAGAGGGAGGTGATGAGATTGGAGAGAAAGGTGACAACATTAAGGAAGCAATACGGAAAGATACACTCGCAGGAGCTGCAAACTCAGCTTTTAGAGACGCAACAGGTGCTTAACGAGCTCCTACATCATAATGCGCAGAAATCAGCAGCATATTATAAATATCACCTCTATTGCTTTGCCAACAAGGGGGGAAGATTTTTAGCGAGGCTCATAAACAGAAGGGAAGGTCCTCGGAAGATACTATCACTGACAAATTCACAGGGGGTTAGGGTGCATAATGATAGAGATGTTACTGGGGTGTCAAAAAATTCTATGAGGAACTATATAAACCAGAGGGGGAGGTTGTAACACTTAGCAAGGCTTACTTGGACAGTGTAGAACTAACCCAGCTGGACAGAGAAGAGGTGCGCATACTCAACGCACCCATAACGGAGGACGAGGTAGACTGGATAATAAAGCAGAGCCGCGTAGGCAAGGCGCCCGGACCTGATGGATTCAGAAATGAATTCTATAAGCTACTCAGATCAGAAATAAGCAAGGTTCTTTCAGAGGTATTCAATGACATGATACGGGAGGGACGGATGCCAGCACATTTGAACCAGGCTCACATTACGGTACTATTAAAACCAGGTAGACCAGCACATATCCCGGAGTCTTATAGGCCCATTTCATTATTGAACACAGAAACCAAGTTACTGGCTAAAATATTAGCAAACAGGTTAGCTCGAGTTTTACCGACCCTGCTTGAGGAGTCGCAGGTGGGTTTTGTTAAAGAAAGGAAAATAGCAAAGAACATGAGAAGGATACTGGGGGCACTGGAATGGGTAAGGAGGGAAGGCCAAGAAGCCATGTTAATCAGCTTTGATGTGGAGAAGGCCTTTGATAGAGAGGACTGGGGGTTCCTGTTTGAGGTGATGCGGGCATATGGCATTGATGGGTTCTTTGCGGATGCTGTGGCGATTCTATATAGTGGAACTACGGCGAGAATCAATGTTAATGGGTTATGCTCAGAATGGTTTCCTATTGGTCGGGGAACCAGACAAGGGTGCCCCCTATCGCCTCTCTTATTTGTACTGACTTTGGACCCACTTTTGAGGGAATTAAGGAGGAATGTGGATATAAAAGGCGTGAGTATCCAGGGCAGAGAGTTTAAAACAGCTGCCTTCGCAGATGACCTGTTGGTTTTGGTCACGAATCCCCAGGCGTTATTGCAACACTTAATGGAAAGTCTACAAGAATATGGAGATTTCTCGGGGTTCAAACTCAACTTAACAAAATCGGAAGCTATGGCAAGCGAGGAGACCAGTAATGACAAGTAATTTGGGACCAATTTCCGCTGCGGAAAGCGAAAGATACATTCAAGTACCTAGGGGTGCAGATGCCGCTTAACCCGAGGCAACTGTATAGTTCTAATATCCCCAAGTTGCTCAGAGATACTAAAGAACAGTTATCAAATTGGGCTGCGCTACCGTTGTCTTTTATGGGCAGAATACACTTATATCGTATGGTTATATTCCCAAAATGGCTTTATGTGCTACAGACCCTACCGCTCAGGCTTTTGAGAAAAGACCTGAAGACTTTGCAGAGGCATGTGATGCGGTTTTGCTGGGCGGGGAGAAAACCAAAATTGCGGTGGCAACATTTGTGCGGGGCACAGGTGGGGGGTGGTATGGGCATGCCTGAGCTGAGTGATTATAACCAGGCTTGTTTGTTAAGACATCTAAGGGATTGGATTTTAGACATGTCTACATATACGGATATCGCGTGGGAAAGAGCTTACTTTAAACCATGGTCTATAAGTTACCTATTGCACGCGAACAGTAAGGTCCTCCCAAAGCAGGTAAAAGACAGTGTGCTTTTAAAGCCCATGAGCTTTGTCTGGCGGGCTCTGTTAAAAAATTGGGGGCAGAATCCAGAGAGCAGTGGGTTGCTATCAATTGTAGGGAATGCAGATTTCACACCGGGAAGAGATAATCATGTCTTTAGAGATTTGGAAAAAAGGGGCGTGACCCCGCTGGAACATTTTATTCAGCAAGATGGGAAAGTGATACCATATGCCGGGTTCTCTGGGAGATGTGCGGGAAGGCCCGGGACGGAGTGGGCATATAGGCAGTTGGTGCATTATGTTCAGGGACTTCCCCAGTCCACTCTGTCAGCAGAATTTGGGAGGAAAGTTAGGGAATTTCTAGCAGGGAATGCAGCGGGACAGGTATCAGTCTCATGGTTCCATAAAGCCTTGTGTGAGTTCAAACCCAAGAGGGATGTCAAAGAGGTGGTAGAACATTGGAGGAAGGAAACCAGGGAAAATATAACGGAAGGGAAGGCTCTCATAGCACTCAAAGGAATCACAGGGATTGTACATAGTGCAGAATTACAAGAATGCCACTTCAGAACAATACACAGGGCCTATTTTTCAGGCAAACAGGCATGGCAAGCAGGGGTAGAAGGCGCGGACAAATGTAAGAAATGTGGGGTGAGCATGCCATCTTTCACACATGGGATGTGGCAATGTGGGGACATTCGGAGGTTCTGGACAGCTCTTTCCCGATTTTTATCAGAGACCCTGGGGCGAAGAATAACCATATCTCTCGATCAAGCAATGTTTAGTGCGGTAGCGGTGTGGAGAATGGGGAACTGAGAGGAAAAACTGTTTCTCAGTAAGTCCTGCATCCTGGGGAAAAAATGTATACTTAACCATTGGATTTGTAGCACTCCTCCATCATATTGGTACTGGAAGAATAAAATGCATGAACTGATGCTATGGGAAGCGCAAGGGGCCCGCAACAATGGGAAAAGGAGGAAGAGTTTTATTAGAGTATGGGGAGCCTATTTAAACATAATCTCACCACGGTCTAGAAGCCAGGTGTTGAATGATTTGGGATGAATGTAGTGTGAATGAGAGGGGGAGGGGGGACTAAAGCTCTGGGGGGTACTGGGTCCTTATTCTATTATAAAAGTTAACTGCATGGAGATAGATGGCTGTCTTCGGGACAACTAGAGATTGATGTCTCAATAATCAGTGGCATATCCTTAAAGGCTGACTGACCAAAGGGTTGGGGGTCTTAAGGGAGCAAGGTCCCTCACCTACTTCATGCTGGTACCAAATGGAAGATGACACATAATGGGATGACATATTGGCTAGGGTAATGAGTGACCCACATAGGCTGGATGGTCACTTATTTTGATAGAGGATGGGTGGGGTGGGGTGGGATGGGATGGGGAGGGGACTGTTACGTGCTGGTAATGGGGGAGATATATGGTTGTAATTCCAATGTTTGCTAGATGATATTTGGGGAAGGGGAGGGGGAGATAATTGATAAAGTTTGATGACTAATATTAATACTGACTAATATTAATGCTAAGTCTCTTGTTCAACAAATTTTGATGCCTGAAGTTTGCATTTCACAATCGTTGATGCTGTTTGTATGTCTGGTTATCAATAAAAAATTGTTGGAAAAAAAAATCACAGGCAACTCTGCAGTAGAATGAAGGTACAAATAGTTTTGATAATAAAAGTACCCTTAAAACAATTGAAGCATAAAATATAAAAACACAAGAGAGCAATTATAAGTTATAAGCAGTTAGGACAGAGACGGAGATAGTTCAAGGTAGTCTTGCAAAACTATTTTCCACGTAAGCTTTCAATAGGTTGATAATTCTCAAGACAGTGGCAGGTGCTGAGTTTACTTCATATTTGTTTTTACTACTAACCTTGCCTTATATTTGTCTATTATAAACTGCTTTCATGTAAGTTCCATACAGCAGTCAAGAAAATATTGAAATAAACTAAACTAAGATATACTATTTTTTAAAATTTATTGTAGTTGTACTTTGAGGAATCTTGGGGGGGGGGGGGGGGGGAGGAAGTGGGGTAGTGGAAATATTGTTCAGTCCAGCAACTTGCTTCTACTCTTTTATGCATCCAGTTCGATTGGAACCAGAGCCTACGGTCATTCAAATCTTTCCTCTTATTTATAAGCCACCATTCTCACCCATTCAGCTTCAACAAATACCACGCCTTTTTCAGAACCCAAATACTGCCTTGAGCCAGCTGATAGGAGTCACGGTTGTACAATAATGGGAACCTACCATTTCAAAGTCCAGCCATACCAATAACAAAATTCTCAATTTTCCCTTAATGTGTGATGGGAGCAGGATTGCGGAGATTAGGTAGGACATAGGAGGTGGTGGAAGTTGGTGGTGTTGCAGGCAGGTGAGATTTCTGTTCCCCATAGGGGATGGATAACCAGAAAGAAAGAAAAAATTATCTCAGCATGGCTGACCACATACATTTTTTTAAAATGTCCTGAGTTACGTCTTGAGTGTGGCAGGTCAGTGGCACTACTAGTGCCAGAAATTATATAAATAACACCAAAATTCAGCTGCAGTTTACATAACTTGTGCAATCACATTTGAACACAGATTTAGCAGGGATAACTTACTACTCAATAGGGGAAGCAAACAGTTTAACTAAAAGCACACATCCAAAAAATGTTTAATCTTGTGCTGAAACAGACTGCAGGGGCTGCAAATTTCAAAACATCTCTATATATAAAAGGCACCACCAAAGTTCTATGAAGCCTCCAGCCAGAAGTGTGAAGGGGGAGAGATATCCAGTTTCCCCATGAGTGTCTGTCCCGCCCTCGCTCTCTCTGTAACACAAACAGTGAAGGAAAACACAGCAAAGCACGAAATCAAATCGCTCTCTCTGTAACAGTGAAGGACTCAGAGGGGGGAGGGGAGAGAGGGCAGAGGGCAGGGACACACACACTCCCACATGCACAAAGAAGAAAACCTTGCTAGCCCCTGTTTCATTTGCATCAGAAACGGGGCTTTTTTACTAGTTCTTAATAAACAAAGACTCAAAAACTCTGAGTGCATTAAAACTTTCTAAATACAAGAAGGACTAAACCAACTCTAAACTGAGTCTCCAGTTATTATCATGTGCTTTCAAAAACTAGTCCAGAAAAAAAAAAAAGAAAGCATACAAAAAACTCCAGACAGGAGAAAAATAGGGCTTTCCAAAAACTGGACATAGCCAAATCGCATGCCATCTGTGACAAAACACAAGTACCCAAACGTTTCAAAAATTTCAAGATTCCAAACATAAAAATTGCTGAAGTACAGATATTAACTCCAAAAAGCAATACAAACATCTCACTTCTCTTTATGAAGCTAAGGAGGGCCTCCCAGAGCATCAACCATCTTTCTGTTGTCTTCCAAAGAACTAATCCCACTAGGCACGATATATTCACCAGCTACTCAGAAACATACTCCAGTCATTTTCTAACCCCAGCAAGAGCCTCTTATTTCACTAAATCACTGCATCAGGAGGTAATGGAACCGACAGATCAAAATAGCTCAAAATAACAACTGGTTAAATATCTGACACTCCCAAAACAGCCAATAATAAAAATTCAAATTCTTAAAGTGATAGGCATCAATAAAAAGCCTGCCAGTCCACTGAAGCAGTCAGGCCACCGGGTTCTACTATTGTTTGGTGGCAAATCCACCTTCAAACAACTGATCAATCACATAGCACGGTCACTTTTTCTACAATTACATAGCAGCACATCTCCTGAAATTTATGTTTGATATCAAACACAAGGTTGCACCAGAGGGGCCTCCATTTTTTTTTTTTAGCAGAAACACATTGAGGGGCATAATCGAAAGGGGCGCCCAAGTTTTCCTGAGGACATCCATTTTTCATTTTGATAATATGGTCGGGGACGCCCAAATCGTGAAATTTAGGTCGATTTTAGAGATGGTCGTCCCTGATTTTTGGCCATAATGGAAACCGAGGATGCCCATCTCAGAAACGACTAAATCCAAGCCATTTGGTCATGGGAGGAGTCAGCATTCGTAGTGCACTGGTCCCCCTGACATGCCAAGACACCAACCGGGCACCCTAGGGGGCACTGCAGTGGACTTCAGAAATTGCTCCCAGGTACATAGCTCCCTTACCTTGGGTGCTGAGCCCCCCAAAACCTACTCCCCGCAACTGTACAACACTTCCATAGCCCTAAGGGGTGAAGGGGGCACCTACATGTGGGTACAGTGGGTTTCTGGTGAGTTTTGAAGGGCTCACATTTACCACCACAAGTGTAACAGGTAGGGGAGGGATGGGCCTGGGTCCACCTGCCTGAAGTGCACGCAGTACCCACTAAAACTGCTCCAGGGACCTGCATACTGCTTAGGTATGACATTTGAGGCTGTCAAAAAATATTTTTAAAGTTTTGTTTTAGGGTGGGAGGGGGTTAGTGACCACTGGGGGAGTAAGGGGAGGTCATCCCCAATTCCCTCCGGTGGTCATCTGGTCAGTTCGGGCACCTTTTTGAGGCTTGATCGTAAGAAAAAATGGTCCAAGTAAAGTCACCCAAGTGCTCGTCAGGGATGCCCTTCTTTTTTCCATTATTGGTCAAGGACGCCCATGTGTTAAGCGCGCCCCAGTCCCGCCTTCGCTATGCTTCCGACACCCCCGTGAACTTTGGTCGTCCCCGTGACAGCAGTCGAGGACTCCCAAAATTGGCTTTCGATTATGCCAATTTGGGCGACCCTGGGAGGAGGACACCCATCTCCCAATTTGTGTCGAAAGATGGGTGCCCTTCTCTTTCGAAAATAAGCCTGATTGTCTGTGTTTAATAATCTGAGTTTTAAAAGATCGAGAAGTCTGACCCACATACAAAAGACTACAGGGGCACCGGATAACTTAAATCACTCCTTTGGAGTCACAGGTCGTAGAACTTTTAATATCAACCAATTTCTTCCAATTTTTGTCAAAACAAAGTCAGACATTCCTCTGTAACAGAACAAATGGAACATCTGTCACACTTATGGTGGCCCTCTCCGCCTGTAGTCTTCATTGTCCACACATCAGATTTATAGAGCTTATCTGCCAAATTCCAATTTCTTGCATTTGCTACAATCAACTTTGGTGAATTTAGGATGAATTTGCATCACATGCCAGTGACGTCGGATGCAAGCTGCAATTTTAGATGTAAAAGTTGTATATTTAAGCACACAGGACATTCTATCATCTTGCACATGAACACCTCTAGATTGCAATAATAAATCCCTATTATTGAATAGCACCCGTTTAAACGCTTTCTTTACCACCTTGTGTGATATCCCTGTTGTTCAAATTTCTCCATTAATCCCACAACTGATTCTTTATATTGAGCTGTGGTATCACATATTCTGCTGTAACAAAGGAACTGGGAGAAGGGGAGGCTATTCTATAAATGACAGGTATGCATAATTTTGTAGGTGAGTATTCCTGTCGGTGGGTTTAGTATAGACATTGGTCTGAAACTTGCCATTTACAAATAGAACTTGAACATCCAGAAATGTGATTTTATTTCTATAAAACTGAAAGTCAGATTGAATAGTCGGATGGCACATATTAAGTTCCCTGATGAATTCAAGCAGCTCTAGCTCAGTTTCAGTCTTTATGATGAAAACATCGTCAATATATCACAACTAGCAGGCACAGTATGCAAAACAAGCCTGCTTATATACCCATTGAGTTTCAAAATTAGCCATAAAGATGTTTGAAATAGATGGCGCAAAGGAAGTGCCAATAGCTGCTCCCCGCAATTTTAGATATATCTTGTTCTCAAAAATAAAATGGTTATGTTTTACTTCTAAATCCATTAATTGGACAAGAAAATCAGTAACAATATAAGGACGCTCATGTTTTTCCAGAGCTGACTTACATAGTAGATGACAGCAGAAAAAGACCTGCATTGTCCATCCAGTCTGCCCAACAAGATAAACTCATATGTGCTACTTTTTGTGTATACCCTACTTTGATTTGTATCTGTCCTCTTCAGGGCACAGAACGTTTAAGTCTGCCCAGCAGTATCCCCACCTCCCAACCATCAGTCCCGCCTCCCACCACCGGCTCTGGCACAGACCACATAAGTCTGCCCAGCACTATCCCCGCCTCCAAGCCACCAGTCCCGCCTCCCACCACCGGCTCTGGCACAGACCGTATAAGTCTGCTCAGCACTATCCCCGCCTCCCAACCACCAGCCCCACCTCCCACCACCAGCTCTGCCACCCAATCTCGGCTAAGCTCCTGAGGATCCATTCCTTCTGAACAGGATTCCTTTATGTTTATCCCACGCATGTCTGAATTCCGTTACCGTTTTCATTTCCACCACCTCCCGCGGGAGGGCATTCCAAGCATCCACTACTCTCTCTGTGAAAAAATACTTCCTGACATTTTTCTTGAGTCTGCCCCCCTTCAATCCAGGGCTGTGGAGTCGGTACAAAAATCCTTCGACTCCGACTCCTCAGTTTATGGTACCTCCGACTCCTCAGTTTTTAATATGTATTTTTTTTTTGCATGTTGACTGAAAGAGTGCAGCATGCAAGGCTGCATGTTAATGTTTGGGTTTAAAATCTATGTCATTGTGACTTTTTATTTTATTTATTAAAGAAACTATAAATATTCATTAATCCTAAAGTTTAAACAAAAAACACACATAAGAAAACAAGGTTATGTTTATTGTTTTTTTATCAAGTATAAAGTCATCATAGCATTAGCAAGTATAAAAATCTGGAACAACCACATCCTTTGGAAATTCTAGAACAACATCCTTTGGAAATTAGAACAAAATCAAAGTTAACCTACATAAACCAAAAACATTTGGAAAACCTAAAACAACTTATATATTATTTAAACTTGGCATATATAGCTGTAGAATAGCTGTTAAACATAATCCAAAATTAACTAATATATTGTTCTTAGAAACAGAATTGCTTCTGCCAGATCCTCCTTCATAGAAGCCCTTAAATCTGATTTGATTATTTTCAGTGCTGAAAACAGTCTTTCAACACTGACTTGGGTGGGTGGCATTGCTGTTACGGTTCTAGCTGCATCACTGACAATCTCTGGATAAACAATGATGGCTTCTTCTATAGTCAGTTTTGATGAGCGGTCAAACTTTTCCACTTCTTTTAATCCTTTAAAAAACTCTTGCATGAATTTTTTTATATGGACATTTACAGGTTGCTTTTCCATGCTTAACCGACATCGCTTTGCTTTTGAAGCTTCCATTTTGTCCAAATAGGCTTGAAAATTCTCTTCTTCATTTGAAGAGGATGAATCTGAGTTACCATTACCACCAGTATTTATAGCTTTAGCTTCATCCAGTGGTTTATGAGTTTCAGGTAGCAACCCTTTCATGCGAACTGCTATGTCATAGAGTGCCTGTTTTCCTATAGCAATTTGGTCACTGCTCAACAAAATTCGGCTCATTGGATCAACATAAATAGCAGCTAAGAGAATGTGATTATCCAGCAGGAGCTCCTCTCTTTTCCTCATTGAAGATACAATGCCATCAGCAATTAACCCCCCACTTTTGTTAAGGTTATATATCAAGCCCTTCCATTCCAAGAAGAATTTACCTGGTGTTAAATCTTCATATTGCAGCTTCTTGGTAACAGCAAAAGGGTAAGAAAGTAGCCTTTCTAATTCTGTAACTTGAGCCCACTGGTTTTCTTTTAATGAAACATTTACATTGTCCAGTTCTTCAAGAAAGTCTTTTAGTTCAAGCAAACGCTTTATCATCAAGTAAGTGCTTCCCCAGCGTGTTGCTTGATCCAAAATGGCTCCTTTTCCAGCACGTCTCTTCAGAATAGCATCTGTTTTAGGGATCCTGGCTGCAACAGCTACTTGCCTCAACTTGCTAATTAGTGTAGCCGCATGACGATCCTTCAATCCATCTCTTATTGCTAGTTGCAGAGTATGAACAGCACAACGCATATGTTGAATGGTAATAAGCTTAGATACTTCTTCAGCAATATCATCCAAACTTTCACAGCTTTCTTGAATTGCAGAACTGTCATCTTCTGATATTTGTATGCTGCTCTCTTCATCAACTTTCTTCATTTTTTTCAATTGTGCTTAACATATTTGAAGCATTATCAGTTACAATACATAGAATGTGTTCCCTTTTAATTTCAAAATCTTCTAAAACACCTTCCACTAACTTCTGCAGATACTCACTGGTATGATGTGCCTGAGTGTCCTTTACTCCTAATGTCCGGGTTATTGTTTTTTTTGTTTTCATCAGCAAATCTAACATTAATTGCAAAATAATTGACTCTGTGACGTGTGCATGCATCCATTTTAATAAAGACAAAACGTCCCTTCAGACTTTTTCTTAGTTCTTCCTTCTTACATTTGGCCTCTTCAAGTATAAGTTTCCTTACTTTCTCGTTCCAGAGAAACTCCAAGCTTTTTAGCCATTTCTACATTTAAGCCTAAAAAGGCTGGTTGTGAAAAAAAAGATAGTGGTATACTATTCTTTACTGCCATTTCAATGATGTGGTTTTTGAATTTTTCTGGTGTCATTGTTATAGTAACTTTGTCAGCTGTAAAAAATCTTGATAGTTGTGTCTGGCCTCCAGTAGATTTCTGATCTTTTATTGACCCTGAAGTAGATGGAATGTTTTCATTGCTATCTTTCTCATTCACAGCTTCTAACACTTTAGGATGGAAACGCTGCAAGTGTCTTTTTAAATTTGATGCTCTTGTAGGTGCATTTTTTTCATAACCACCTGAAACTGCTAATTTTTGCATCACATGCTTTTTCACCATCATCATCTTCTATAATACATTGACATACATAATGTTTCCCATCTGTTGATATTGTAAAGTGTTCATAAACAGCAGACTTTGTCATGTTTCCTGACATTCTTTTTGCCATTGTGAATGGTGTGCCACTTCCACTAAAATATAAAGCTCTTCTTGCAGAGAGAGAGGAAGTTGGGTGGAGTCTCTCTGCTGCCTTATCTGTGTGTGCTGAATGATCTTCTCTTGGAGCTTAAGTTCACTGTGGGGTCAGAGAGGATGTGTTCTACAGCAGGTCAGTAAATGCAAAGGGAGACTGAGCAGAGAGAAGCTCTCCAGCAAAATAGTTCAGCTGGACTTCACACTAGTGAAACAACTAGGTACTAAGCTTTATTCACAGCAGAGAAGTACTTTATTCAAATGTATGAGGAGTCGGAGTCGGTACATTTTTGCCGACTCCGACTCCACAGCCCTGCTTCAATCTCATTTCATATCCTCTCATTCTACCGCCTTCGCATCTCCGGAAAAGGTTCGTTTGGGGATTAATACCTTTCAAATATTTGAACGTCTGTGTATATGATCTCTCATGGGCTCCTATTTTAAATGAAAGTGGGGATCAAACCTTGACTCCGGCTAGGACATGCGACAGGAACGGAAAATATTAAACTGATACAGTAAAACTAGAGAGGTTTGCTTTTGTGTCCATTCAGCACAGCAGAAAAAAATACAACCAACCAAGCTGCTGACTACAGCATATGCTTCTTGTAAAGGAATAGATGTATATAAAGATTGCATGTCAAGCGTAATAAAGAAGATATGTTACATAAGTATTGCCATACTGGGACAGACCAAAGGTCCATCAAGCCCAGCATCCTGTTTCCAACAGTGGCCAATCCAGGTCACAAATACCCGGCAAGATCCCCAAAAAAGTACAAAACATTTTATGCTGCTTATCCCAGACATAGTGGATTTTCCCCAAGTCCAATTTAATAATGGTCTATGGACTTTGCCTTTAGGAAGCCGACCAAACCTTTTTTAAACTCTGCTAAGCTAACCGCCTTTACCACCCAAATTATAGCTACATCAGGCAAGGTTCCCCGTTAGGAGTCACAAACCAAGAAAGGGATCCAGATGTCATCGATGATACATTGAAACCTTCTGCTCAGTGTGCAGCTGCGGCTAAGAAAGCCAATAGAATGTTAGGTATTATTAGGAAAGGAATGGAAAATAAAAATGAGGACGTTGTAATGCCTTTGTATCACTCCATGGTGCGACTGCACCTCGAATATTGTGTTCAATTCTGATCACCGTATCTCAAAAAAGATGTGGAGGGGCATAATCGAAAGGGATGCCCAAGTTTTGCTGAGGATGTCCTCGCAAAACATCCTGGTGGAGGGGTGGGGAGACCCGTATTATCGAAACAAGATGGACGTCCATCTTTCGTTTCAATAATACAGTCAGGGATGCACAAATCTTGAAATTTAGGTCGTCCTTAGGTCGTCTCTTTCCCTAGACTTGGTTGTTTCTGATTTTCGGCGATAATAGAAACCAAGGACGCCCATCTCAGAAACGACCAAATGCATGCTCTGTGGTCATGGGAGGAGCCAGCATTTGTAGTGAACTGGTCCCCCTAATATGCCAGGACACCAACCAAGCACGCTAGGGGGCACTGCAGTGGACTTCATAAATTGCAACCAGGTACATAGCTCCCTTACCTAGATGTGGGTACAGTAGGTTTGTGGTTGGTTTTGGAGGGCTCACATTTACCACCACAAGTGTAACAGGTAGGGGGGGGGGGATGGACCTGGAACCGCCTGCCTGAAGTGCACTGCACCCACTACAACTGCTCCAGGGACCTGCATACTGCTGTGATGGACCTGAGTATGACATTTGAGGCTGGCACAAAAATTTGTAAAGATTTTTTTTTTAGGGTGGTCATCTGGTCAGTTTGGGCACCTTTTGTGGTTTGATCGTAAGAAAAACAGGACCAGGTAAAGTCGTCCAAGTGCTCGTCAGGGACACCCTTTTTTCCCTTATGGGTCGAGGATGCCCATGTGTTAGGCACGCCCAAGTCACGCCTTCGCTACGCCTCCGACACGCCCCCGTGAACTTTGGTCATCCCCGCGACGGAAAGCAGTTGGGGACGCCCAAAATCAGCTTTCGATTATGCCGATTTGGGCGACCCTGTGAAAAGGACGCCCATCTTCCGATGTGTCGAAAGATGGACGTCCTTCTCTTTCGAAAATGAGCCTGATAGTGGAATTAAAAAAGGTGCAGAGAAGGGCGACGAAAATGATAAAGGGAATGAGACGACTTCCCTATGAGGAAAGGCTAAAGTGGCTGGGAATCTTCAGCTTGGAAAAAAGACGGCTGAGGGGAGATATGATAGAGGTCTATAAAATAATGAGTGGTGTGGAACGGGTAGACGTGAAACATCTGTTTACGCTTTCCAAAAATACTAGGACTAGGGGGCATGTGATGAAGCTACAAAGTAGTAAATTTAAAACGAATTGGAGAAAATGTTTCTTCACTCAACGTGTAATTCAACTCTGGAATCCGTTGTCAGAAAATGTGGTAAAGGCAGTTAGCTTAGCAGAGTTTTAAAAAGGTTTGGACGGCTTCCTGAAGCAAAAAAGTCCATAGACCATATTATTAAGTTGGACTTGGGGAAAATATTTCTTGGATAAGTAGCATAAAATGTTCTGTACTTTTTTTTTGGATCTTGCCAGGTATTTGTGACCTGCGGATTGGCCACTGTTGGAAACAGGATTCTGGGCTTGATGGACCTTTGGTCTGTCCCAGTATGGCAATACTTATGTACAGAAAGTTGTCCCTCCTTTGAGATTTTGTGCTTGGTTTTCTCTGACCCTGTCCTCGTGTTGTTTCCCCTCTGTGAAACATTTGGGTTTTGGTACTTGTGTTTGTCACAGACTGCATATGATTTGGCTGTGTCCAGTTTTTTGGAAAGCATCGTTTTTCTCCTGTCAGGAGTTTTTTTTTTATGCTTTTCTTTTTTTTTTTTTGGACTAGTTTTGAAAGCCAATAATAGCTCCTTGTGACTCTGGGCAAGTCACTTAACCCTCCATTGCCCCAGGTACAAATAAGTACCTGTATACAATATGTAAGCCGCATTGAGCGTGCCATGAGTGGGAAAGCGCGGGGTACAAATGTAACAAAAAAAAATAATTGGAGACTCAGTTTTGAGTTAATTTGGTTATTCTTGTGTTTGAAAGGTTTTAATGTACTCTGAGAGTTTTTGAGGCTTTGTTTATTAAGAATTGTTTGAAATTTGCAGCTCCTGCAGTCTGTGTCAGTACAAGATTAGAGCAAACATTTTTTGGGTGCAGGAATAACTTAGCCATCCAAATTACGCCAGCATATTCACTGTTCAGATCTGAATACACAGCCAGGCTAAGAATCCACATAAACAGTGATGTGAACAAAGGTTTTCCCCTCTCACCACCTGATTTTCCCTGTTATTGCATATATGTCATGCTGAATGAAGATCATTTATTTAAGGAACAGTAACCCAACACCTGTATCACCCATGTGAAAAAGTAATTGCACCCTAAACTTAATAACTGGTTGTATCAGCTATAGCAACATAATTGTAACCAAATGCTTCCTACAATTTTTAGCACCTAAACTCTGAAATGATCTTCCACCCCTCTTTTGTGAAGTTCCTGCCTTAGCATTAAGTTGTCCCCCCCCCCCCCCCCCCCCCCCCCCCCTTTTCCGGCTGATGCTAGTTTTGAACTAGGGAGTTTGTTCACATTTGCAGCCTCTTTACTGTCACCTCTACGGTTTGATTGAGTTCTTTCCTCCTACCTTTTGGTGTCAGTGTGCCAATAAAGACAGTATACCAATTACAAATAATAAACATAAACCATCAGTTTTTCACATTGCTATTGAGGAATTTAGCCCACTGTTCTTTGCAGAGCTGCTTAATTCAGACGCGTTCTTATGCTTTTGTGCTGAGCTGCTCTTTTCAGGTGCCACAGCACCTCTACTGGGCTCAAGTCAAGACTTTGCCTAGGCTAATCCAAAACTTTAATTTTGTTTCTCCTTAGCCATTTAGATGTAGACTTGCTTCTGTGTTTTGGAGCATTGTCTTGCTGCATAATCCAACTGCCGTATATACTCGAATGTAATTTTTGGGCCAAAATAAATGGCCTCCAAAACTAGGGATCTCAGTTTATATTTGAGTTCCCACCCAATGACTGGTGCTTTTGTCCTCCCCTCCTCACCCAATGACCACCCCGCCCCCCTTCCCAACTGGCATTACGCTTACTGTTCTGGTGTTCACTGAAGTTGACGCCAATGCTTTGTGCTTGGCCGGTGCTTTAGCAAAAATGCTTAATATTAAATCCTCATTTCACATAGTTATGTCATTCTACAGAAAATGCACTTTTGTTACTGCAGATTCCCTTTAGCTCCTTTATTTTTAAGATGTTCTTCTTCCTTCAGTAAACTTGAATGGTGAAGTTAGGCACTACTGTGTGTTAGTAACTGTCACCTTTGATTCAGAATCTTTTTCTTCCTATCTTTAGGCAACAGAACAATTTGTGAGTGATATTCTAAGAAATGCTTTAGCTGCTGGATACAAAGCAATGCCTAACAACTGGTAAGTAACAGGCAAGAAGTCCAAGACAGACCTCCAGTAAGGCAGTCCCCCACTCGATGCATGCATGTATGAATTGAGCTCAAATGTTAGTGGAAAATTATGGTAGAAGGGAAACCATCCTTATGTCTGTTTTACTGAAACATGAGAATATAGTTGTAGAAAAAAGTGACCTAACCAGTTTGCCCACTTAATGGCATGGACAAACAAAATGGTTTTAAATATATATATATTTTTTTTTTTGGAGGGGGGGGGGGGGAGGGAAAGGTTGTGATGGACTGCAATCTCTGAACATATATGAATGGTAAAAAACATAATAACATCTACCCCCCCCCCCCTTTTTTTTTACAAAGCCACGCAGCAATGCCAACACAGCCTGCACCAGCAGCCACTAGCGTGGTTTTGTAAAAGGAAGGGGGCTGTAAGTCTGTTGTTCTATCTGTTAGCTAGTTGATGAGATTTTTCATTGTCTTTTATATTCGGCAGGCCTCCCAGAGAGATCACTGTGATGAACATTCACCAAGCTATCTGCAATAATCCAATAATGGATTTTCTGTCAAACAAACACCTTGGTGGGTTAAACATGAAACAATGAACCGAAAAAAAAAAATCTTTACCCCACAGAAACTGAAGACTGAACTTATTTTATAGCAGTGACAGTAGCAACACAGGTGAACTTGTCATGATGTTTTGTGATGGTTGTTGTAGAAATAATTTAACCACAGATTAAAATTATTGTTCATTATTAAACAGAAATTACTTTTATAAAAGTTTCTAAATCCTTTGAACTTTATCATGTTACTGAGCCGTTCATCCACGTCCCTACCACACTGAAATGTTAAGGTGTTGACTGTGATACTATTATGTAAGAGTTTAATTCCAGGTTTAAAAACATTAGTGAAATAAAAGCAAGATAGAGTTGTTGCAAGGTTTCAGAATTACCTGATAATGAAATATAAAATAAACAATTTGTCAATTTCTTAGTGGTAGTGATTTATTTTTGTAATTCTCAGAAGAAAGTGTGGTCAGTGTTAAAACAATTTTGTGGTGCCCTGCTTTACTACCACCCAGACAATACAGGTTTGTTTGTTTTTTTCATCCTGCAAAGGACCATTTTTAGCTGGTGGTTCAGAATTTATATTTGATAGAGATTAAGCAGCAGCCTAGAGAAATGCTTTCCCTCTTATGTTGCCATCTGTGAACTAAGCTAATGCTACCACTAATTTTCCCAGAGGTCAGGCACTGGCAGCTCACCTAGAGGGAAGAAAGTGAGAAGAGAAATAATGTTTTTCCAGTTTAACTTTCTTTCTTTGGTTTGAGAATGTTAGAAGGAAGCCTAACTTGAAAAAAAAAAAAAAAGACAGATCTAAAGGCTTAGACTTATTGTGCAGTACCAACAGTAAATTCTGATAGAAAATGATGTCCATTTCAATTCCTTGCCACACAAATTCTTTTATTAAAATAGTCCAATCAAAAATTAGAATTTGCCTCCTTTTCCTGGACTTTTCGTTCGCATCTCATGCCAAATCTTCACAAGTGGTTCTCTGTTCTTCCAAATTATATCGTAGCCGTACGTCATGTACCATCTACAGATAAAAACAAAACAACATGTTTTAGTTTATTATTTCGCCTCTCTAGGCAGATCACACTCAGTAGTACACACATAAGATATTCAAATAAAAACCACATTTACAACTTGGCAGATGCTAAAATATCATGTGTGCCTAATCCATCTTTCTATAAGCCTTGAAAATATATACCCTTTCAAAAGCTTCTTGAATTTACTCATGTCTGTTATTAGTCTTAACTGCAAAGGTAACTGATTCCATGCTAAAGGACCTGCAATAGAGAGTGCTTTTCCTTGTTTCCTCAAAGTGTATTTTTCTTAGGGCTGGAATATGGTAAAATTATGTATAATCATACCTGATAATTTTCTTTCCATTAATCATAGCTGATCAATCCATAGACTGGTGGGTTGTGTCCATCTACCAGCAGGTGGAGATAGAGAGCAAACTTTTGCCTCCCTATATGTGGTCATGTGCTGCCGGAAACTCCTCAGTATGTCGATATCAAAGCTCCATCCGCAGGACTCAGCACTTAGAGAATTACACCCACGAAGGGACACTCTGCCCAGCTCACCACCGCCGAAACGGGGGAGGGGAATTAACCCAGCTCATCCCCACACAAGTGGGGGAGGGGAATCCGTCCAGCTCATCCCGCGGAGCGGGGGAGGGACACCACACCCGCCGATGCGGGGGGATCTGGCTTATCCTGCAACCGCAACCGCGGGAGGAGCTGACTGACCCGAACACCGCCGAAGCGGGAGGGGTACAAAACTGCCCTACAGCCGCACGAAGCGGGAGGGAGTGCCGGCAGAATTATAAGTCTCAATCCAGCCCCGTAAAACGGAGGGGAGAGGATGCAGCAGCTCACTGTAACACAAACTCGTCTTAACTCTTGAAGAATCCAAGTGAAAAAACTTGAACACGAAGTCTTTCTGAAGTAACTGAAGAGTAAACTTGAACCTGAAATGCAACCAGAATAAAACAATACAGATATCTGGGAGGGGCTATGGATTGATCAGCTATGATTAATGGAAAGAAAATTATCAGGTATGATTATACATAATTTTACCTTCCATATCATCAAGCTGATCAATCCATAGACTGGTGGGATGTACCGAAGCAGTACTCACCCAGGGCGGGACATAGAAATCCCTGACCGCAACACTGAAGCTCCAAACCGGGCCTCCGCCCGAGCAGCCACAGTCAAGCGGTAATGCTTGGAGAATGTATGGGCCGAAGCCCAAGTTGCCGCCTTGCATATCTCTTCCAAGGAGACGGAACCGGCCTCTGCCATCGAGGCCGCCTGAGCTCTTGTGGAGTGAGCCTTCAGCTGGATAGGCGGCACCTTCCCTGCGGCCACATAAGCCGCTGCAATGGCTTCCTTGACCCATCTTGCCACTGTAGGCTTAGCAGCCTGCAGACCCCTACGAGGACCTGCAAACAGGACAAACAGATGATCCGATTTCCGGAAATCATTGGTCACTTCCAAGTATCTGATGATGACTCGTCTCACATCCAGATATTTAAGAGCAGAGTACTCCTCTGGGTAGTCCTCCCTACGAAAGGAAGGGAGACAGAGCTGCTGATTCACATGGAAGCGAGAAACAATCTTGGGCAGAAAGGAAGGCACTGTGCGAATAGTCACTCCTGCCTCAGTGAACTGCAGAAAAGGCTCTCGACATGAGAGCGCCTGGAGCTCGGAAACTCTTCTGGCTGAAGCGATAGCCACCAAAAAGACTGCTTTCAACGTCAGGTCTTTCAGAGATGCCCTCGACAAGGGTTCAAACGGCGGCTTCTGCAATGCTCTTAGCACCAGGTTGAGATTCCACGCAGGCACCACTGAGTGCAGAGGAGGGCGCAGGTGATTAACTCCCTTGAGAAAGCGCACCACATCTGGCTGGGAAGCCAGGGAAGCACCCTTCAGGCGGCCCCTGAAGCAAGCCAGAGCCGCTACCTGGACCTTAAGGGAACTGAGCGACAGGCCTTTGTCCAGACCTTCTTGCAGGAACGCCAACACTGAAGAAATTGGAGCAGTGAAGGGAGAAAGTGAGCCTGCTTCACACCACGCTGCAAAGATACGCCAAACCCTGGCGTAAGCAGTAGAAGTAGAGCGTTTCCTCGCTCTCAGCATAGTGGCGATGACCTTGTCTGAGAAGCCCTTCTTCCTCAGACGCTGCCGCTCAATAGCCAGGCCGTAAGACCAAAGGGGGAGGGATCCTCCATCACCACGGGACCCTGATGTAACAGGCCCTGCTCCACTGGCAGCCGCAGAGGATCGTCGATTGAGAGCCTGATCAAGTCCGCATACCAGGGACGTCTGGGCCAATCCGGACCCACCAGGATTATCCTGCCGGGATGTCTTGCCACCCGGTCTAGGACCCTGCCCAACATGGGCCAGGGTGGGAACACATAGAGAAGCTCTTGTGTCGGCCATTGTTGGAGAAGAGCATCTACTCCCAGGGATCGAGGGTCCCGTCCTCTGCTGAAGAAGCGCGGCACTTGGCAATTGGCCGATGACGCCATCAGATCTAGGCTCGGCTGGCCCCAGCGCTTCGTGATGTCCAAGAACGCCTGAGCAGATAGCTGCCACTCTCCGGGCTCCAAGGTATGGCGACTGAGAAAGTCCGCCTTGACATTCATGACTCCGGCAATGTGGGCCGCTGACAGCTGTTCCAGGTTCGCTTCCGCCCACTGGCATAGACTCATAGCCTCCTTGGCTAGAGGGGCGCTCTTGGTACCTCCCTGGCGGTTGACATAGGCCACAGCCGTGGCATTGTCCGACAGTACCCGTACAGGCTTCAGCACCAGTACCGGGATGAACTCCAAAAGCGCCAACCGAATGGCTCTGAGTTCCAGGAGGTTGATAGACCACTTCGCCTCTGCAGGAGACCAGAGCCCCTGCGCTGTCCTTCCCAAGCAGTGGGCTCCCCAGCCCGACAATGAGGCGTCCGTCGTGACGACAATCCACTCTGGGGTCACCAGAGGCATTCCTGCAGACAACTTGTCTGTCTGCATCCACCAGCTCAGCGCCTTGCGCACTGCTGGATCCAAGGGAAGACGCACCGCATAATCCTCCGACATCGGAGTCCAGCGCTGCAGCAGAGAGTGTTGTAGTGGTCTCATATGAGCCCTGGCCCAGGGCACTACTTCCATCGTGGCCGTCATAGAGCCCAACAGCTGCACATAGTCCCAAGCCCGAAGAGGAGAGGCTACCAGGAACTGGTCCACCTGAGCCTGAAGCTTGACAATCCGATTGTCTGGCAGGAACACTCTGCCCACATGGGTGTCGAATCGAACTCCCAGATACTCCAGGGACTGAGTCGGGCGCAGCTGGCTCTTCTCCCAGTTGATGATCCATCCCAGGGAGCTCAAAAGAGCAACTACCCGGTCCACAGCTTTGCCGCACTCTGCATAAGAGGGGGCTCGGATCAACCAGTCGTCCAGATAAGGATGGACTTGTACTCCTTCCTTTCGCAGGAAGGCCGCTATGACCACCATTACTTTGGAAAAGGTCCGCGGAGCAGTAGCCAACCCGAACGGGAGGGCTCTGAACTGGAAGTGTCGGCCCAGGACTGCAAAACGCAGAAAGCGTTGATGAGGAGGCCAGATGGGAATATGCAGGTACGCTTCCTTGATGTCCAAGGAAGCCAGGTACTCCCCTGCCTTCACTGCCGCTATAACAGAGCGGAGAGTCTCCATGCGAAAGTGCCGCACTTTCAAGGCCCGATTGACCCCTTTGAGGTCGAGGATAGGCCGGACAGAACCTCCTTTCTTTGGTACCCCAAAGTAAATGGAGTAACGCCCCTTGCCAAGCTGACTTTCTGGCACCGGAACGACCGCACCCAGGCGGATCAGATTGTCCAAAGTCTGCTGCACTGCCACAGCTTTGACCGGAGACTTGCAGGGAGAGAGTACAAACCCGTCTCTTAAGGGTCGGCAGAACTCTAGCTTGTAGCCGTCTCTGATGACTTCCAGCACCCAAGCGTCTGAAGTTATTGTGGTCCACTCGCCCAGAAACGAGGACAGCCGTCCTCCAATCTGCACTGGGGCGTGGACCAAGACCCCGTCATTGGGTACGAGACCCTGGGGGAGGACCGGAGGGAGCACCTCCGGGACGGCGGTCTCTGCGAAAGGAACGCTGCTTGGGGGAGAAATGCCTCTTAAAGGAAGAGGGGGCAGAAGAACCCGACCTGCCCGGGCGGTACCGACGGGCTTCCTGAAACCGTCCTCTGGAGGTACCGGGACGAGCACTAGCCCGAGCCCTGACCTCTGGTAACTTCTTGCCCTTAGACGTGCCGAGATCGGTCACGATTTTGTCCAGCTCGACCCCAAAGAGCAGCTTGCCTTTAAAAGGCAACCTAGCCAGGCGGAATTTAGAGGCGTGGTCAGCAGACCAATGTTTCAGCCAAAGCCACCGCCGCGCAGAGACTGTCTGAGCCATGCCTTTAGCTGAGGCTCTCAAGACATCATACAGCAAGTCTGCCAAATAGGCTAAGCCCGATTCCAGGGCTGGCCAATCATCCCTCAAGGAATGATCCGAGGGGGAAGCCCGCTGCACCATAGTCAGGCACACCCTGGCCACATAGGAGCCGCAAACTGAGGCCTGCAAACTTAAAGCAGCCGCCTCAAAGGACGACCTTAAGGCCGCCTCCAATCTCCTGTCTTGGGCGTCCTTTAGGGCCGTGCCACCTTCCACCGGCAATGCCGTTTTCTTAGTCACCGCAGTGATTAAAGAATCCACGGTAGGCCACAGATAGGCCTCACGTTCACTCACAGCCAAAGGATAGAGGCGGGACATAGCCCTAGCCACTTTAAGGCTCGCTTCTGGGACATCCCATTGAGCCGAAATTAAGGTGTGCATGGCATCATGCACGTGGAAGGTTCTAGGCGGGCGCTTCGTCCCCAGCATAATGGCAGAGCCAACAGGGGCTGAGGGAGAGACGTCCTCCGGAGAGGAAATCTTCAAAGTGTCCATGGCCTGTAACAACAGGTTGGGCAAATCCTCTGGGCGAAAAAAGCCGCGCTGCAGAGGGGTCATCCGCTCCATCCGAGCGGGGATCCGTCTCCTCCAAGGAATCCGCAAAGGACCGTTGGGAGACCTCAGACACGCTGCCCTCATCTACATCGGAGGAGACAAATTCCTCCAAGGCCTGGAATCAACCCGAGGGCGTTTACCTCTGGGAACCTCAACCTCTTTACCAGACGAGGGAGCGGGGGCAGCGTTGTGCATGAGGAAGGCCTGATGCAGCAGCAAAACAAACTCGGGGGAGAAACCCCCCAGACTGTGCACTTCCGCAGCCTGGGCAACAGCCCTAGGCGCACTCTCAACCGGCGCTCGCAACAGCGGGGGAGAGGCCTGCTGCGCATCCAAAATGGCGTCCGGCGCGAAACTCCGCGAAGGAGCCGCGCGGGAAGAACGGCTCTTAACTTTAGCCGCTTCTGTGCCGTCGCCCAAATTAAGGGCGTTCATGGCATTAATGTCTCCAACCTCAAGGGCGGCCCAAGAAGAAGCCGTCCGAGCCGCGTGGCCGGCCAAAATGGCGGAGGCGAGGAGCGGGGGATGGGCGTTTATGGCGGGAAAAACCGCCACGCCGGAGGAAGGACCGGGACATTCATCGGTCACGAAACTGCCACCCAACAAGGGCGAATCAGGCTTTAAGACCCCCGCATCCCCTCTAGAAGCGCTCAAGCAACCCGGGGAGCGACCCTTTGCGCCCTCGCCCTCCGACGCCATGTGCCACGAGGAGAAGAATCGGGGAACCCCCGCCCGCTATAAAAAGGTAAAATTACCTGCTGTCCGCTCCGAGTTGTAACGACCTGGTGTCCCAGTGAGTAGCTGCAATAGACGCTTAAATAAACGTCGAAATAAACGCCTTTAAAGACGTTTAAAATTTTTTTTTTTTTTTTTTTTTAACGGAGCCAGCGGGAGGGGGGAGAAAAGGAGGGACCTGGCACCACCAGGTTTGCACTTGCTCAAAAGAGCCCTCAACCCCAGGCACTCAACAAAACCTAAAAATTAGGCTTGGAGGCCTAGCCAGAGCTGCTGCTGCTGTGTGTGACCACCACCTGCTGAGATAGAGAACATACTGGGGAGTTTCCGGCAGCACATGACCACATATAGGGAGGCAAAAGTTTGCTCTCTATCTCCACCTGCTGGTAGATGGACACAACCCACCAGTCTATGGATTGATCAGCTTGATGATATGGAAGTAAATGTTGTGTGCCCTCTGATCTCAATGTATGATTAGGAGTACAAATTTAGAGCACTGTGGAGAGATAGTAATCTGTGTTCTGTTTTAAGGTTTTGTATATCAAGAACAGTATTTTGAAACTAATGCATTCTTGTATTGGTAACATGCAATTGTTTTAAAACTAGACAGATTGACTGAAAGCGAGGGCATCCAGACACTAACAAGCAGATGATCAAAAGCCCCGCGCTGTTCCAAACAGTGCTTTAAAATAGCACTGGAACAGCGCAGGGTTTTACCGCACCGATGATCAGAGATAATTGCATGCAAATTTAAGCACGCAATTATCTCTGATCATGGGGTAGAAGTGCGGTCAAACAATCCTCCCGCACTTGTTTGACAGGTCTGGGCTGTCAAAAGCCCAACCCTGTCAAAAACAGGGGTTGGAGGTCCATGGGACCAGCAGGCCCCAACTACCCCTGCCCCAAGCAACACAAAATGGCGGCGCCCAGCCCTGACCAGTGTATCCTGGGATGTGCTGGGCAGGGCTGTACACGGGACCCTTTGCTGGGGGACTGGACACCCACCAGATTTCCAGCCCTCCCTGAACCTTGGGGGGGGGGGGGATCATCAGGGGCACCAGAGGTCCAGCGGCCCTCCAGCCCCCCTGTCGTTGGGGGGGGGAGGGTTGGTTGGTCGCCCACTAGGCCACCAGGGACTGTTTGTTGAGGGGAGTTGGGGGGGGGGGGCTGGAGACCCACCGGATCTCCTGCCCTCCCTGAACCTGGGGGGAGGGGGGGAACCAAAGGTTCACCGGACCTCCAGCCCTCTGTTGCTGGCAGGTTTGCTGTTAGGGAGAATGGGGGTCAGCCAGCATGCAAATGCATGCTGGACAGGGCTCACCATTCCTCCCCAATGATCTGCAAACCCTAATGCCAGCTTGGAGCTGGCATAGGGTTTGCTGCAGCCTGCGCCCAATCTTTGGCGCGCTGGCCGCTGATCATTGGGGATGAATATGTTTAGCCCTGTTTAGCATGCATTTGCATGCTCATTGCGTTCAGAGCCCTCAAGCGCGTTGTTTCACGTGCTTGAAGGCTCTGATCATGGGGCGGTAGCCAACGCTGGCGTTAACAGCCTCTAGCACTGGCGTTTGCTTCTGATCATCCCCCTATAGGCTAGCAGCACTATTTTCAATAGTTTGTAATGCTTTTAATTTGGAAGTTAGCATTCCTAGATATAAAGCATTGCCATAATCTAAACCAACAAGGCTCTGTGCAACTGCTCTTAAAGCTTCAGCCAAAATACAACTTTTATCTAACACAACATCTGTAAATTGAAGAGTTTTTCAGCACATTGCAAATTTAAGATTTAAATGAAAATTGAGTCTAAAGTAACACCTTTTTGTAGTTGATGGACAACCTTATTTTCAATCCTACACATATCTATAGAACTGGGAATAAGATCTCCATATATTTCCCCAATTAACATCATTTCTGTCTTAGCCACATTTAACACTAATTTAACACAATGATTTTTTTGTATACAGTGACAGCCATATCGCTTCAGTAAGAATAAGTTAGGTGCTATATTATGAGTAGTGACCTAAAATAGTAAGGGGGTCTTTTACTAAGGTGCAGCAGCTGGATCTAAAAATGCTAGCACGGGATTCAAGATGGCGCCCAAGCAGGACGTGTAGTAAAGACGCTCCCAAAAAGAAAACTTTTCCTGGACGATTTTCTTAGTTAAACATGCTGAAAAGGAAGGGGACGCTAAGGGGACCACCCCTCCCGAAGCAAATCCCTACCTTGCCTGGGCAGCAGTCATTGACTACATTTCTGGCATCGACTCTGACCCCGGACGCATCCGCTAGCTGAGCAGGGAAGAGCTCCGCTCAGGAGAGCGAATTTTCGCTTAGTCCGTTAGGACCTGTGACCACGACGCTCTCGCACGCACCTGGAGGAACTGTACCGAATCCCGAGACTAGTGAGGCTTCGAAGGAGTGGCCTTCTCCAGAAGCGACAGCGGAGCCCAGAGAGATCTTGGGGCTAGCTGAGGGAGCCCAGCGAACGCCAGAAATGCCAACAGGGGAGACTATTGGGGTATTGCCTGAAACAACTATGCCAGAAGAAATTCTGCTTGCGTATTGGCGATACAACCCTTAGTCAAGCCCCAAGAGGTGTCACTGGAATCGATTTGGACAGCATTGGAATCGCTTCACAAGGTCTGTACCTCTTTTATAACGTTATCCTTGAACAATTCTTCTCAGATAAAATCCCTTAAAAGACAAATGGAGGGAGTAATAATAAAGCAGACTGACCTAGAGACGCAAATTGGGAAAATATCTCAACAACAAGCTCACATTGTAGGAGATTGTGCCTCTATACAAAGAAAAATAGAGAATATGGAAAATTTATCAAGAAATCTAAACCTACGATTCCTAAACTTTCCAAAATCTCAATTTGTTGCCCCGAAGGATATGTTTGCTAAGTTTCTTAAAGAAATATACAACTATTCAGATCAAACACTCCCTCCTCTTCAAAAGATCTACTATTTGGAAATGAAACCTCCTTTACCTCAAGTTACTTCTAAACAGGACATTCCTCCTGAAACGCTGGATTTGACAAACTTTTTGGAGCAGTCTGTGGATAATACAGAGACCAGAGCGACATTGATTGTATCTTTTGTCTTCTTACAAGATAAAGAATCTTTATTGAGACTTTATTTTAAAAAAATCTATCCTGAGTTTAAAGGGAGCAAAGTCTCTGTGTTCCCAGACATTGCTCGTTGGACTCAGCAAAGGCGGAAAAAGTTCCTGGATATGAGGCAGGAATCTTTAAATGTTGGAGCAGTTTTCCAATTACGATTCCCTTGCAAGTGTATTTTGATATTCAAGTATAAAAAATACATATTCTTTGAACCTGATCAATTAAGGTCATTCCTTGATACGAAGAAAAACCAATGCTAATTCCATCTCTGGTTTATGGTTCTGTAAATTAAGGAGTACCACTGCTTGCTTTTCCTTAAACTTTAAGTTAATAGCACCAAACTTCCTTTGGTTTTATCAATCTTGAATCCCATTCCTTCTCTTTCTCTTTGGTGGACTGTTGTAACCAGATTGTAGAGAAGTTCTCTATGTATATTATATTCTTTAGTGTATTTGTGTTTATATCTGGTGTATCTTTTCAAAGATGTATTCTTTGTATTATCACTAAAAATAATAAATAAATAAATTAAAAAAAAAAAATGCTAGCGCATGTTAGTAAAAGACCACCTAGAAGGGTAAGCTAGTGCAATTCTACATACTTCCAGACACTTCAGGGGTCTGTCTGCAAGCTGTTACATTGGAGCTAAATGTGGCTTTTTGAAGACCTAAATGGGATACTGGTAGGGGTCTGCAACCCCCAAATTTTCATTTTATTTTTTCCCTTTTGGGGGGGCAATGTCATAAATAGTGTGCACTATTTATGACAGGATAAAACCTGACATTGTGGAGGGGGAGGGGAAGGGGTTTCTGTGAGTTCAGAGCTAAAACAGATGACAGAAAAAGCAGTGTTTCAAATGAATGCACATCCTTAGACACTGGCATGCAATACTACAAGCAGAAGAGTTATTTAAAAAAAAAAAGTTGGGAAAAATAGATTGTGAGAGAAAGTGACTACTGTGAGTGAAGGAGGGTTAAGAGACCTGCTGAAGAATAAGTGCTGGGGATAAAGGGGACTGAGAGATGACAGTGTATATATGTGTCCTAATTTATGAAAAGCTGCTGGTCTCGTTTTGTGAAATGGTTCTCGTCTGAAAATAAATCAATAATGAGACTCTTCTTCTATGAGGGCAAGGTACAAAGGGACATAAAGCTAAAGTTTGGCAATTCTAACATGGATGGTTCAATTACATTTTGTAAACAGTCTTAGAGGTTTGTTCATACATTATTTAGTTTAAAACTCTGCAAGGTACATAGCAGGTGCTTTGAGCCTCCTTGGAAATGAACATGTAGCAGCAGAGCACCAATGGGGCCTGTTATGTAATATTAAAAAACTGTCTTACCTTCTACAGTGAAATTAGCACCAGATGATGACTGCTAATAAAGCATCAAAAGGTGACAGTAGAATAACTTCCATCCTGAGTGCCAAGACAACCAAGCATGACCCTACAACACCGAAAAAGATGGCCAGTGGCAAAAAGGCGACTTGGTAGGCCAGACTCCCTACTAGCTGAGCTGCATGCTAGGAAACAACTGATGATCGAAAACCATAATACTACATAGCAAATTACAGCTGAGGTGGATACTGCTTGACTCTTATCATGGAGCAACAGCGAAGTTACGTAGTATCATAAAAAATAGCCATACTAGGTCACACCAATGGTTCATCTAACCCCAGTATCCTGTTTCCAATGTACCTGGCAGAAACCCAAATAGTAGCAACATCCCATGTTACCAATCCCAGGGCAAGCAGTGGCTTCCCCCATGTCTATCTCAATAGCAGACAATGGACTTTTCCTCCAGAAACTTGTTGAGACCTTTCTTAAACCCAGATATACAAAATGCTGTTACCACATTCTCTGGCAATGCATTCCAGCTTAAAAACATTTCCTCCTCTTTGTTTTTAAAAAGAATTTCCATGTAATTTCATTGAATGTCCCCTGGTCTTTGTATTCTTTTTGAAAAGAGTGGAAAATTGATTCACTTTTACCTGTACCACATCACCCAAGAATTTTGTAGACCTCAATCACCGCCCTCTCTTTTCCAAGCTGATGAGCGCTCTTTAGCCTGTCTGCATACAAGAGGAGTTCCATTCCCTCTATCATTTTGGTTGCTCTCTTTTGATCCATCTTTTTTGAGATATGGCAACCAGAATTGAAAGCAATACTCTAGATGAGGTCACATCATGGAGCGATACAGAGGCATTATAAAGCGAATGCTACATACCTGTAGAAGGTATTCTCCGAGGTGTGATAAGGAAGAGGCTATCCTACCCTGGTTAGGCCCCTAGGGGGCGCTGTTCCCCTAAAATGTCCAGGGAGAAGGGCTGGGTGAGTCACTAAAAGGGAGCCAGAAAGGGGTGTATAGCAGGAGGTCGCTAGGACCGAGGAGAATCCTGGGGATAGAAACAGGTGCAGCAGATTAGGGGCTGGGTCCTGGTTGGCTATTAACTACTTAATACCCCACCTGAGTGGTGAGGGAGAGAGGAGAGCGAGCAGCTGCAGAGGAGGGCTGGTAGCTGAAGCAGGAATAGCCCCATGGAAAGTACTGGCTGAGCCCTATGGCCTGGTGGTAGAACTGTGTGTTCCCAAGAAGGAAGCTGGCTGGGGTAAGAAGGCCCTAGAGTATCAAGAATAAGAACTGTGTGTTCAAAGAGGTACTGTGTGTCCCCAGCTGAAAAGACTGTGTGTCTAGAACAGTGAAGAGGGACTGTGTGTCCAAGATGAAGAGACTGTGTGTCTAGAGCTGTATGCTACAAGGAGGGACTGTGTGTCCAGGGACTGAGTAGACTGGGCCCAAATGCCTGTGTGAGAGGGCTCAGGGGGAAGAAATCTATGGATATTGAACTGTGCAAGAAGAAATGTTTAAAATGGAAGATTGCACTGAGTAGGAAGAAATGAAATGGTTAAGCTGGAAGAACTGTTTAAGCTTGTGAAAGTGTTTTAAGCTAAAAGAAGTGTGCCCCAGAGGCTGGAATAAAGATGTGTATGAAAATAGCCTGATTGGTGAGACCTGACTATGTTTGCCTTTTGAGAAGCAGGTCACCCTGAGCAGAAAAGGGTAGTAGACCAATTTGCATAAAATCTGCATATTGAGAAACAGCTCACCCTGAGTGAAAGAGGGACCTGGGATCCTGAGGTGGGAGCTTCATCATCACAATAGCCTCATCATTTTCACAATTGGTGTCAGGAGTGGGATCTTCACTGAACATCCACGTGGGAGCAGTTGGATTCCAGAT
This sequence comes from Microcaecilia unicolor, assembly GCF_901765095.1. Lineage (NCBI taxonomy): Eukaryota > Metazoa > Chordata > Amphibia > Gymnophiona > Siphonopidae > Microcaecilia > Microcaecilia unicolor. Next base: position 124,099,069 of record NC_044040.1, on the reverse strand, counting down.
CGGACCAGATGAGGGGTTGGCGTGAGATGGAGGTGTCCTGGGAGGTTCCAGAGGCGGTGGTTCCAGAAGCCCGTCGAGGGGGCCAACACTAGCAAAAGCGCTTTGCTCACCTATCCCAGGTAAAGGGTACCTAGGGAGGAGGTGAGAGTGGATACGTAAGTGAGAACTGGAGGCTTGGCAGTGGCTGTAGGGGATGGAGGACCCACAAGACCCTCCCTGGGAGGGGAGGCGGACACACAGGGAGGTGCAGCACAAGTGAGAGGGCCAGGAGAGAAAACAGGCCACACTTGGATTATGTTTTTTGTGATTGCAGGCTGCACCTCATCGGACGGCCAGGAAGGATGGAGGCCTGAGAAGCCGGAGAAAAGTTCAAGCCGGAGAGGAGAAGGCCAGAGCACTCACCGGAGTCAACTACCGCTGGAGAGGATCTACTAAAGCTGGACATTAAGAACCAGGTTTTGGGACTTGCAGGGGGAGGGTCAAAAAGGGACCTACTGCAGGGGCCCCAGCCTGGGGGAGCATGGTAGCGGCGGGCACCCTAGTGAGAGGGAAGGGCCTGAGCCATGTGAGGTGCTAAGAGAAGAGTCGTCAGGTGACCCCTTTCTCGGAGGGATCATGGTGAGGTCGGATGCCCCAGGAGGTGGCTGCAGTTGGAGGGTCAGACAGGACCTGCTGCGGTTAGGCACCTCAGGTCCCCGGGAATGGGGGGAAGGGCCAAGCCATGTGAGGTGCTAAGAGAAGGATAAGGGACCTAGGCGAGCTAGGTGACCCCTCTCTCGGAGGGCTCATGGTAGCGTCGGGTGGCCCAAGAGGTGGGAGGGGGCTGCAGGAGAAGAGGGTCAGGTAGGGCCCGCTGCAGTGGAAGCCCCTCAAGGCCTGGTGAATGGGAAGGGCCCGGGGCCATGGGATGTGCTAAGAGGGGGATGAGGAGCCTAGATGGGGGGATTGGTGAGGCCCAGGGATAGAACAGGGATGAGCCTGGAAAAGTGTATGCCCTCTTGGAAGAATTGCTGCTGCTCAGTGGAAAGGCTTAAAGAGTTGAGGAGGTGAGCAGCAATTATCTTAAGGGTGGGGGTATGTGATAAGGAAGAGGCTATCCTACCCTGGTTAGGCCCCTAGGGGGCGCTGTTCCCCTAAAATGTCCAGGGAGAAGGGCTGGGTGAGTCACTAAAAGGGAGCCAGAAAGGGGTGTATAGCAGGAGGTCGCTAGGACCGAGGAGAATCCTGGGGATAGAAACAGGTGCAGCAGATTAGGGCTGGGTCCTGGTTGGCCATTAACTACTTAATACCCCACCTGAGTGAGGCTGAGAAGGGCGGAGAGTTCCTCTGCAAGTACCTGCTTGTGCTGGAAGCTGTAAGATTGAGCTCCCGGTGGGCAATTTGGAGGTTTGGAGGCCAAATTGAGGGTGTATCCTAGCCGGACTATTTGAACAACCCACTGATCGGAGGTTATGAGAGGCCACCTTTGGTGAAAAACTTTCAACCTCCCTCCGACCAGCAGATCGCCCGGCACTGACACCTGGATGTCGGCTATGCTCTGCTGGAGCCAGTCAAAAGCTCGTCCCTTGCTTCTGCTGGGGAGCCGAGGGGCCTTGCTGAGGCGCACGCTGCTGACGAGAGCGAGCGTGCTGGGGCTTAGCCTGGGCCGCAGGCTGTCGAGAAGGAGGATTGTACCTACGCTTACCAGAAGAGTAGGGAAACAGTCTTCCTTCTCCCATAAAAACGTCTACCTGTGGAGGTAGAAGCTGAAGGCTGCCGGCGGGAGAACTTGTCGAAAGCGGTATCCCGCTGGTGGAGCTGCTCTACCACCTGTTCGACCTCCTCTCCAAAAATATTGTGCGCACGGCAAGGCGAGTCCACAATCCGCTGCTAGATCCTATTCTCCAGGTCGGAGGCACGCAGCCATGAGAGTCTGCGCATCACCACACCTTGAGCAGCGGCCCTGGACGCAACATCAAAGGTGTCATACACCCCTCTGGCCAGGAATTTTCTGCACGCCTTCAGCTGCCTGAACACCTCCTGAAATGGCTTGGCTTGCTCAGAAGGGAGCTTGTCCACCAAGCCCGCCAACTGCCGCACATTGTTCCGCATGTGTATGCTCGTGTAGAGCTGGTAAGACTGAATTTTGGCCACGAGCATAGAGGAATGGTAGGCCTTCCTCCCAAAGGAGTCTAAGGTTCTAGAGTCTTTGCCCGGGGGCGCCGAAGCATGCTCTCTAGAACTCTTAGCCTTCTTTAGGGCCAAATCCACAACTCCAGAGTCGTGAAGCAACTGAGTGCGCATCAGCTCTGGGTCCCCATGGATCCGGTACTGGGACTCGATCTTCTTGGGAATGTGGGGATTACTTAAAGGCTTGGTCCAGTTTGCCAGCAATGTCTTTTTTAGGACATGATGCATGGGTACTGTGGACGCTTCCTTAGGTGGAGAAGGATAGTCCAGGAGCTCAAACATTTCAGCCCTGGGCTCGTCCTCCACAACCACCGGGAAGGGGATGGCCGTAGACATCTCCCGGACAAAGGCCGCAAAAGACAGACTCTTGGGGGGAGAAAGCTGCCTTTCAGGGGAGGGAGTAGGATCAGAAGGAAGGCCATCAGACTCCTCGTCAGAGAAATATCTGATGTCCTCCTCCTCCTCCCACGAGGCCTCACCATCAGTATCAGACACAAGTTCACGAACCTGTGTCTGAAGCCGTGCCCGGCTCGACTCCGTGGAACCACGGCCACGGTGGGAGCGTCGAGAGGTAGACTCCCTCGCCCGCACCGGCGAAGCTCCCTCCACCAACCTCGTCGGGGAGCCTTCCTGGGAGGCGACCGCAATGTCGGAGACCTCACCCCGGGTAAGGGGCCAGCCGGCGCCTCACTCGACGGTACCGGTGGCGCAAGCACCCCCGGTACTGGAGGGGAAGGGCGCAACAGCTCTCCCAGGATCTCTGGGAGAACGGCCCGGAGACTCGTGCAGGGCGGCTGTGGAGAAAGACATGGAAGCCGATGCAGGAGTCGAAGTCAGAGTCTGTTCCGGGCGTGGAGGCTGTTCCGGGCTGTCCAAGGTGGAACGCATCGACACCTCCTGAACAGAGGGTGAGCGGTCCTCCCGGTGCCGATGCCTGCTGGATGCCAACTCCCTCGGCGACCCACAGCTCTCGGTACCGACGCGGGAAGGAGACCGGTGTCGATGCTTCTTTGACTTTTTCAAACGAAGCATGTCACCGGAGCTTCCCGGTACCGACGAGGAGGACGTAGAATCCAGCCATCGCTTCCTCGGGGCCGAGGCCGAAGAAGGTCGGTCTCGGGGGGGCTGTACCGCAGGAGCCCTCAGGGTAGGGGGAGACCCACCCGAAGGCTCACCGCCACCAGCAGGGGAATGGACAGCCCTCACCTGCACTCCAGACGAAGCACCACCGTCCGACGACATCAGCACTAGTGGAGGTCCCAGTACCACCGACGCAGCCTTCCGATGTCTCGGCCCCGACGATGCAGAGGGTCGATGCCTCAATGCAATGGTACAGTCGCGGCCGAGGGCGGAGGTCTGACGCTGTCGACATCGACGCACTCGATACTCCCGGTGCCGATGCCGACGAAGAGCCCGAGAACAAAACGTTCCACTGGGCCAATCTCGCTACCTGAGTCCTTTTCTGTAAAAGGGTGCAAAGACTACAGGCCTGCGGGCGGTGCCCAGCCCCCAGACACTGAAGACACGACGCGTGCCTATCAGTGAGCGAGATTACCCGGGCGCACTGGGTGCACTTCTTGAAGCCGCTGGAAGACTTCGATGACATGGGCGGAAAAATCAAGCCGGCGAAATCAAAACTCGTAATTGCGGTAAGGCACCAAAAAGAGGGGGAGAAAAAACTCGACCCGAGGCCTCAAAGGGGCCTACCCCGAAAACGAAAGAAAACTTATCTGGGCCAAAAACTAGAAATACGGGGAAGGGAAAAAGACCGAAAGGCCCTTCTCTGAAATCCCTTTTTTTTTTTTTTTTTAAGAGCAAAAAAGTCAAAAGACGCGTGAGGGTCAACTTAAGGGCGCAAACGGTGCAACACGACCGTACCGAGCATGGACAAAAGAAGACTGACGAACACGAGCCGGTTCGGGCGGGAAGACGGCCGCGCATGCGCGGTGCGCATGGGCGCGCGAGGACTAGCAAAGGCCTTTGCTAGTAAAGTTTCCGATTGGAGGGGCTGCCGTGGACGTCACCCATCAGTGAGAACAAGCAGCCTGCTTGTCCTCGGAGAATATTCTTTGTCTTATTACCATCCCTTTTCTACTAATTCCTAACATCCTGTTTGCTTTTTTGGCTGCCGCCACACACCAAACAAAAGATTTCAACGTATTATCTTGGGTGCTAACTCCTAAGGTGGACCCTACTGTCAGATAACTATGATTTGGATTATTCATTGTGCATCAGTTTGCATTTGTCCACATTAAATTTAATCTGCCATTTGGATGTCCAGTCTTTCAGTTTCCTAAGGTCTTCCTGCAATTTTTCACAGTCTGCATGTGTTCTGACAGCTTTGGATAGTTTTGTGTCATCTGCAAATTGAATCACCTCACTTGTCGTTCTGATTTCCAGATCATTTATAAATGTGTTAAATTGAACTGGTCCCAGTACAGATCCCTACAGAATGCCACTATTCACTCTTCTCCATTGAGAGAAATGGGCATGTAACCCTACCTTCTGTTTTCTGTCCAATAACCAATTCCTAGTCCACCAAACAACATTGCCTCTTATCCTATGACTTTTTAATTTTCTTAGGAGGACATGGAGTCCTCAGAAAACACACAGAGGGCAGTGCAAAGGTCAAAAGGAAAGGCTTTATTCTATACCACAGGGAAAATAAACATGCCTGTTTCCTCATAGCTAAGTCCAATATTCTTTCTCTTAGTAGTCTGTCAAGCTGAGTCCAGTACAAATACAGTCTTTGTGCCACTGATAATCTTTGGTCGGCTGCCACCCATGGCGGATTGCCGCTTCACCCCCCCCCCCCCCCCCCCCAAGTGCAGCACGACACCTCGTCCCCCCGGGTGCATTTTTATCTGCTGGAGCAGCCGCACGGCTGTCTGCTCCGCTGGTTCCCTGCTCCCTCTGCCCCAGAACAGGAAGTCACCTGTTCCGGAGCAGGGAATCAGCAGGGCCGACAGCCGCGCGGCTGCTCTCAGCACCCCTCCAGCGGCGTGCACCTGGGGGGGGGGGGGGGGAACCGCCCCGCCCTCGGTACGCCACTGCTTTCTGCTTCTCTCTACCTTTTCATAACATGCTTACTACTCTTTTCAGGGCTGGCTCCCAGCCTAGCCCAACCCAAGGTCCATTAACACATTCTCCTGGGTTCCCTCTAAACAAACAGCCCAGCAAGTGTTTCCCGTAATTCAGGTGTTTCCTACCTGCCAGTCTTCTCACACCGGCTCTAAAGCTTTAAGCTGGAGGAGACACACCACTTCCCTGGTCCTTGACTCAGGTACTGTGCCCTCACCTTGGACCTGGAGTCTCTGTATCGGGGCCTCTTGCTCTCTTTTTCGCCTTGGGACCTCTTTGATCTGTAGTGCCCGAGGGGTTTTAGCTCCCTTCTGGCCTAAGCCCTGTCCCTCTGGCTCAGGCTCCACCCTCTGCAGCCTAGTGGCACCTGCGGCCAGGTAGCTGAACTGAGTCAGCCTCCACCTCAGCAAACTAGCACCATCTGCCCAAAAGGGGGCTGAACTGCATCATCGAGGAAGTGTTTCCTGCCCCTACACAACTCACTCCCTCATACGAACTTAGCTTTCTGAAAATCTAGATAGACTATCTGAACTGGCTCATGTTTATTCACACCTTCAAAGAAATTAAGCAAATTGGTGAGGCCAATTGGCTGCTGGAGAGGAAGCACTGCTACTAACCTGATTTAGGTGTTACTCAAGGTGTGAGGAAGAAGAATAGCTGCTAAGGTTACTGGTTAGCGTAATTTCTGCCAGGTGCGTATAACCTGATTGGCCACTGCTGGAAGCAGGATACTGGGCTAGCTGGACCATTAGTCTGACCCAGTATGGCTGTTCTTCTGTTAAGACTTCTCTTGGCTGAATCCATGCTACGACTGTCCCATTAAACCATGTTTGTCTATGTGTTCTGTAATTTTATTCTTTACTAGTAAAAAAGGCCCGTTTCTGTAAGAAATGAATCTTGAGGATTGTTTTGCTCACAGTTCCAGGGTCGTCGTGGCTCCCTTCCTTCCTCCCTCCCATCCACTGCCAGCCCCCCTGCTTACGATTTTTTGAAGTCTCACTTACCCAGTCGGGGTTACGGCAGACAACGTCTCTGTCTCTCAGCTCTGGTCCCGCCCTCATTTCCTGTTTCCGCAAGGGCGGGACCAGAGCTGAGAGACAGACGGGCTGAGCCTGTACACCGTTTACCGATGCTGCTGCTGGGCTGCCGTCATCCGCCATAACCCCGACTGGGTAACTGAGACTTTAAAAATTCGTAAGGAGGGGGGCTGGCAGTGGATGGGAGGGAGGGAGGGAGGAAGGGAGGCACGATGACCCTGGAACTGTGAGCGAGGGGGGATCCTGTAACTGGGAGGGAGACCGTGAAACTCGTGGATCTGGGAGGGAGGGAGACCGTGACATGTGTGTGTGTGTGTGGGGGGGGGGGGGGTGTTGATGTGCTTCGGGTGGGGGGAGGGGGGTGTTTGATGTGCTTGGGGGGTGGTGTTTGATGTGCAGGGGGGGGGGGCTTGGGTGATGCACCAACCCGGGGGGGGGGGGGTTCTGTGGTACCGCGCTTAAGGGAGCGGCGCACTGACAGCTGATTCCCAGGCAGGGGGAGGAGTAGGGAAAGTGTTTCCCTACTCCTCCCCCTTCCTTGGAATCAGCTGTGAGTGACATCATCCTGGCTACAGAGCCTAGCTCAGCAACTCCAGGAGCCATGGACACACTGAGCAGAAGGTTTCAACGTATCATCAACGACGACACCTAGATCCCTTTCTTGGTCCGTGACTCCTAGCGTGGAACCTTGCATTACGTAGCTATAATTCGGGTTCCTCTTTCCCACATGCATCACTTTGCACTTGCTCACATTAAACGTCATCTGCCATTTATACGCTCAGTCTCCCAGTCTCTTAAGGTCCGCTTGTAATTTTTCACAATCCTCCTGCGATTTAACGACTTTGAATAACTTTGTGTCATCAGCAAATTTAATTAACTCACTAGTTACTCCCATCTCTAGGTCATTTATAAATATATTAAAAAGCAGCGGTCCCAGAACAGAGCCCTGGGGAACCCCACTAACTACCCTTCTCCATTGAGAATACTGACCATTTAACCTACTCTCTGTTTTGTATCTTTTAACCAGGGCAAAGTTATAAAAGTAAGACTAGAAAACAAAGATAAGGTTCAAGCAAGTTCTGAAATTCCTGTGCTGAATGATAAACAGTGCAAATAATAAATTAACTTCCCCCCTCACCCCCAAACCTTTAAATATCTAGGAGCTCCAGATACCAGAGTGGGCAGAGTGTCTATGTCCCAGGACAGAGTGAACAAGTCAACCACACAGGCCCAGGGTTGCTTGCCTTCAGAAGCCCATGTGGATGTGATTATTTCCAGCTATTAGGGTTGAAGGTGGCAAAATCCTTGAATAAATACTATCGACAAAGGCCCACATGAGATTTTAATAGACATCTTTGTTCTCAGTGGTCTTCCAGCTCAGGAGTTTGATGACATGGTCAGAGAAAGCCTGAGGTAGTGGTTCCACATTGTTGAAGGGCATAGAGCATCCTGCCTGCTTTGTAGTCATTTCAGACATGAGTCTGTCAGTAGCAGATCTCCTGGACAGGATGGTATTCATCCCAGAGTACTAAGAACTGAAAGATGAACTTGCAGAGTTATTGTTAGTAATATGTCATTTATCTTTAAAATCGAGCATGGTACGGAAGATTGGAGGGTGGCGAATGTAACGCTAATTTTTAAAAAATGTTCCAGAGGAGATCCGGGAAATTATAGACCGGTGAGTCTGATGTCGGTGCCAGGCAAAATGGTAGACACTATTATTAAGAACAAAATTACAGAGCATATTCAAAAGCATAGATTAATGAGACAAAGCCAACATGGACTTAGTGAAGGGAAATTTTGTCTCACCAATCTACTACATTTCTTTGAAGGAGTGAACAAACATGTGGATAAAGGGGAGCCCGTTGATATTGTGTATCTGGATTTTCAGAAGGTGTTTGACAAAGTACCTGAGAATTGGAGGCGGGGCTGGTGTTTGGGAGGCGGGGGGCTAGTGCTGGGCAAGACTTCTACAGTCTGTGCTCTGAAAATGGCAGATACAAATCAAGGTAAGGTATACACAAGAAGTAGCACATATGAATTTATCTTGTTGGGCAGATAGATGGACCATACAGGTCTTTTCTGCCGTCATCTACTATGTTCAGTGGCATAGCTAGGGTAGTTGACACCCGGGGCCGGTCATTTTTAACACCCCCCCCCCCCCCCAAATCCAGTACTAGGCATACCGAGAATACAAAACACTCAGGACCTATAGAGCATTCTACCATACCATAAGCAGTCATTTCTACAAGTCACACAAGGAAAAGGAAAGCATCTTAAACGCTACAGTGAGCACTAGAACATCAATTCACCTATTGTAAAACCAAACCAGACAGAATAGTACAGATCGTTGATTCTGCACAGTCAATGCCAATTGAAAGCCATGTGTTTTTCACAAACACAGAGACACCCTAATCCACTATAGAATAAGTAATCATAAACTTTCTATTTAGACAAAAATTAAACTGAACCCCGATGCCAGACTCTGCATACAATGCAACACCACAGAAACAGAAAATGTCCCCTAGTACTGTGCAAATATAAAGACAGCAGATGTAAATTTGAAAAAAACTAACAAATACCAATCACCACTTTACAAATTAATAGAAATAAAACAAATACAGAAAATAAAATAATACCATTTATTGGACTAATACATTTAGCTTCCAGAGGCCAAAATCTCCTTCCTCAGGTCAATACAGTATAGGCTGTTACAGTATCCTATCCTGACCTGAGGAAGGGGGTTTTGTTCTCTGAAAGTTAAGTCAAAATGTATTAAATTAGTCAAATAAAAAGATTACCTTATTTACATGTTCTATTTATAAAAATCTATTAATACAGCTACAATACTATATCCTAAAGCAAAATAATAAAAATATATATTTACAGTTTGTTATTTCTGGTTTCTGCTTTCCTCATCTTCTTTCACTGTCTTCCTTCCATCCAGCATCTGTCTTTGCTCTCTCTCTGCCATCCAGTGTCTGCCCTCTCTAATGTCCCTTCCACCCACTGCCCTCTCTCTCTGCCCCTTCCATCCACTGTCTGCCCTCTCTCTCTCTTCCATTCACATCTGTCCTCTATTTCTGCCCCTTCCATCCACCATCTGCCCCAGTCTGCCATTCTCTCCCCCAATCCCCTTCTCCCTCTGGGCTCCCCCACCCCTCCCCAATCCCCTTCTCCCCTCTGGGCACCCCCACCCTCCCCAATCCCCTTCCCTCTGTGCACCCCTCTGGGCTCCCTCCCCCACCCTCCCCAATCCCCTTCTCCCCTTTGAGCACCCCTCTGAGCCCCCCACCCCTCCCCAATCCCCTTCTCCCATCTGAGTCCCCCTCCCACCCGACCCGACCCACCTACCAGCTCCGTTCTCCTGCTCCCACCCTGTCCTGCCTTTAAAAAAAATTTTTGACACGCCGGAGTGGCAAGGCAGCGCCTCGTGTCTGCCCTGCTAGTAAAAATCTCCTCGACGTCGTCGTCGGCCTTCCCACATTAGGAATTACTCAGAGGAGGGTGGGACTCAATGTGGGAAGGGCCGACGACGCATTGAGATTTTTACTAGCAGGGCAGACGCGAGGCACTGCCTGCCACTCCGGCGCTTCGAAAAAATTTTTTTAAGGCAGGACAGGGTGGGAGCAGCGGGGAGCGGAGCACCCCCCTCCCCACCCGCTGACACCCGGGCGGACCACCCCGCCCTTGCTACGCCACTGACTATGTTACCTCATGAAAGACTCCAGAGGAAATTGAACAGTCATGGGATAGGAGGGTACTGTCCTATTGTGGATTAACAACTGGTTAAAAGTTAGAAAATGTGGTAAAGGCGGTTAGCTTAGCAGTTTTTTAAAAGGTTTTGACGGTTTCCTAAAGGAAAAGCCCATAGACCATTATTAAATTGGACTTGGGGTAAATCCACTATTTCTGGGATAAGCAGTATAAAATGTTTGTACTTTTTTGGGATCTTGCCAGGTATTTGTGACCTGGACTGGCCACTGTTGAAAACAGGATACTGGGCTTGATGGACCTTTGGTCTGTCCCAGTATGGCAATACTTATGTACTTATGATGTTGAAAGCATTGCTAGGACCAAGTAGGCAGAATCCACCTGGTCAACAACAAAAAAATGGACAGACACACCACCATTTACCTGGCTTTAAGGGCCTTCTTCCCTTGGATTTGGTGAGCAGCTGTTCAAATATTATTTAACAGTATAGCACACATCTACAGAAAAGAGGCACAAGAAGCTTGCAGGTGCCACAGAAGGCAAGGATGCTATTTGTTTGGGCAGAAAAGAACATTAGGTGCTCTGTGGTGTACTTAATGGAAGTAGTCAACCACAAGGAGTTTTCTCAGTTGAAACAACTTGGACATACATCCATCAGCAAAGAAACTTTTGTGTAGTCTTGAACAGGTGGGGCAACCCCACATGGGCTTCATAGCAACTTACAAGAACAAGGTAGAGAACTTCTTTACCACAGGAAAGAATAGCGCTCAAGCAGGATGGATGGATGGATGTACTGAGTCACCTATGGGAACTGGGCAAACTACTTTGTGTTTCCTCCATGATCTCTTATAGGCAGAGTTGTAAGGTGATTATGATTTCCCAGATGGCCATGGTATAGGGACCTAATCAACTAAAGACAGGATATCCTCCCCCTTTAAGGGTTCAACTACATGAGCTTCAATTCTTATGGCATAGTCTTTCAGAGGTTTCAGACTGAAGATAAGTAATGTGATGACAAAGTCAGGCAGCTCATCCAACCCATATGAAGACTGTCTGGCAGAAACCTGCTGAGTCAGTCTGCAGTACGGAACCAGTGCCACTGGGCCCAGATCAAGAGTCAAGCTTTTGAAGAGCTTTGGACAGGAGCCAGGTACTATATCAGATTCACTGTTCCCTAGCAGAGGAGCTCTGTGGTGCAATGGATAGCACATTGGACTTCCAGTTAGTTGTAAGAGCTTCAAAGCTTGTGGGTTGAAGTCCACCAGAGTAATTTTCTTTCAAAAGAACAAAGACTGTGGGACACTCAATAAAGTTACATGGAATACTTTTAAAACAAATAGGAAGAAATATTTTTCACTCAGCAAATAGTTAAGCTCTGGAACTTATTGGTGGAGGGTGGTAACAGTGGTTAGCATATCTGGGTTTAAAAAAAGGTTTGGACAAGTTCCTAGAGGAAAAGTCCGTAGTCTGTTATTGAGACAAACATGGGAAGCAACTGCTTGCCCTGGGATCAGTAGCATGGAATGTTGCTATTATTTGGATTTCTGCCAGGTACTTGTGACCTGGATTAGCCAATGTTGGAAACAGGGCTGGATGAACCATTGGTCTGACCCAGTATGGCTATTCTTATGTCTTATTCTCCTGTAGTAACAACAACTACCTTAGTAAGGGGGCAGAAGAGGTTGACATCCTTGACATATGTCCAAGTCTGGCAACTGTCTTGAGTCCTGGTGCCAGGAAACTTTGGTATGCCCAGAGATTCTGGCCTTTCTTCAGAAGGGCTTAGACAAAGGCATAATACTAAGTTTTCTGGTTAAAAGAAAAAAACAGAGTATGGCTAAATACTCAATTTTTTCAAACGGGAAGTGGCTCAGGAATATGAAACTGGAACCAGTAGTTTTTAGCTCATTTATAAATGATCAGAAAAAGAAGACAATGTGAACTAATCAAATTTGGACAAGTACAAAGTGAAACACACCGGGAAAATCCAAATAGGTACACAATGCTTGGTTCCTTATTCTGGTTCATCACCATCCAGAAAAAAAAAAAAAAGATCTTGGTGTTATTATGGACATTGAAATCTCACCTCAGTGTGCTACAGTAGTTTAAAAGAGCACATGGCATGCTAAGTATTAGTAGGAAAGGTATGGGAAATAATGCTTCTGTATCAACTGAATCTTGAATCTGGCCAGACGGTCACGATTGCAACTGTTGCCACAGAGGAAGCAAACTCGCTGCTGGCATCAAATACTGATATAGAATCACCTAGTATTCCTATTGTGATTGAAGTTCCTCATGCACACAGTTCAATTCATTTGAGGCATAACTTGAATACCTCCAAAATCTTGGTTAGAAGTGTTAAAAGCAGAAATGGAAAGCAGACTTGGGAAGGCCTTGTAGTGGTCTTCCCATCATTGAAGATCATTTTATTATTTGCGACACTTGATATACTAGGAAGAAAGCCCTCAATATGGACTATACGGTTTATAAAAAATACAACTAAGATAGGATAGTGGTGAAAGAGGCAGAGGGGGGGGAAGAAGAAGAAATGAGAGATCAGGATTAGCTAGAACCAAAGGCCTCAGAGAAGAGAGCTTTCAGGAGGGCTTTGAAGGTGCGGAGAGAGGGGAGGGAATTCCACAGTTTAGGGCCAAGGTACTGAAGGCAGTCTTGTGGGAAATGGCAAGATGAAGGGAGGAGATTCTCACTTGCAGAATGAAGGGAGCTTGCTAAGGTACGCAGGAACAGAAGATAAGTGACCATTATATGTAGAACTAACAACTTAAAGAGACGGGAAGCCAGTGTTCAGAGGAGGAGTGATACATACGTACATAAGTAATGCCATACTGGGAAGAGACCAAGGGTCCATCGAGCCCAGCATCCTGTCCACAACAGCGGCCAATCCAGGCCAAGGGCACCTGGCAAGCTTCCCAAACGGTCAAAATGATGAGCACGAGGTAACAGCTTGACAAGTAAATTGCAAACGTTTCATGGAGTGAAGTAGGTAAGCTAGCAAAAGTGAGTTACAATAGTCAAGGTGAGTAATAACAAGGGCCAAAATGAGAGCACGAAACCAACTAGAATGAAAGGAAATCGCAAACAGAATGGATTCAATGAAGGGTGTAAAATGAAGCATGAATTACGGAATCAGTGTGAGCCTGAAGGTGTTTGCTATTGAAAACTCCAAGAATTTTGGTGGAATCGCGAAAAGGGAGTAGCTGATTGTCAATGGCAGGGCAGAACAGTAACGAGGTGTAGGGGGGGACAGACTGGGGGCGTGACAAGATGGTGCCGGTATGCTGAAGACGCTGAGTCTGATCGAGCGTTTGTTGGAAAATTTCCTTTCTACCAGCTATGCCGCATACAAAAAGAAAGGAGAATGTTAAGGAAAAACCCCTCCACCACCTTAACATCTTCCCCGAAGCAACTCACAATCGACAGCTTTGCTCTGAGGCCGCCACCAAAGCAGACTGGAGTTGAGTTTCTGCTAGATGTCGGGGCAGGAAACCAGACACCTCAGGAAAACGATATAACACTCTCTCCTCAGCGCCTGACAATCCACCGTGCCCTGCCCTACTACGGGAAGGTAAAGCTGTATTTAAGACCCGGAAGGCGGGGAACTTGGTGCCAGCGGAGGAGGTTTCCTCCCGGAATCAAAGGCAGGAGGGAAGGAGGTAGGGTGGAAATCCCGATGCCTCCCACGGTGGTTACTCTTGAGGCTCTTTGGCAGGCTATGGAAGGCTTGAAAGATATTGTTACTAATCTACTCAACAAACAACTAACTTAATTGTAACTGTGGACCAACTCTCCAAATCAATAGATAGTTAAAGGAAGAATTCAACGATCAAGTACGGACTTCTCAAAAAGTATTTTTAAAAAATGCAAGAAATATGTCTGTGATAGTTAAAGATAATTTGAATATTAGACAGAAGATTGAACAAATAGAAAATCACAATAGGAGACTGAATATGAGAATATTAAACTTTCCTAGACCAATTGGAGTCCTTCCTTTGGAACTGTTTAAAAATATTTGACTGAAATTTGAAAATGTTACCTCAGAATCTTCCCCCTGTGAACAAGATTTATTATTTGCAAAAAATACCAGGAAGGGACCCATGCGGTTTTGGACCATGGAAATCCTGATTAATTGAAAGATATTTCTTTAATTTTGGAGGATTCTCTATCCGAAGTAACTAATAGGGCCACACTTTTGGTTTCATATGTGTTTGAACAGGATTTAAATGTTGTAATGAAACTTACTTTAAGAATATGCATCAAAAATTTGTGGTCAGAAGATATGGATATTTCCGGATGTCACTAAAGTTACACAGGATAGAAAAAAAAATTGGATTTAAGAAAGGAGACACGGTCATTGGGTGCTACCTTAAATATGTCTTTTTCATGCCAGAGCCAATTGAAATCTTTCATAGACCTGAAAAGAGTAGTAAAGACATAACATCAGAAGGATAAAGTTTAAATATACTTTGGTGGAGTGGTAGCCATGTCTTATTTTTGTATTTTTTATTAAATTTAGATTTCCTGATCTTTACCTTTACACCCCCCCTTTTCAACAGTTTTGTGGTCTAAGGGACAAAAAATTAAAAATAATTCTTCTTTTTCTTTTATGGAGGTATACTACGATGGTTGATATATTATGTATGTGATATTTCTTTGTTGTCTGAATTACATGTAACAAGATTTAAGCTTGTATAAATTATATAAATGAATAATAAATAAAAAAGAGGTGTAGGGGGTGCAGAACATAATAGATTCACATTTAGAGGTATTGAAGAAGAGGCAGTGGTTTTTTGAGCCAGCAGGAGACAGAGTTAAGGCAAGCACTGAGATCAGAGAGGGGAGAGGAAGGGTCAGTGACTCGATACAGAATTTGAATTTCATTAGGGTTGGTGAATAAGACCGAAAATACTGTAATGCCTTTGTATTGCTCCATGGTGTGTCCGCACTTTGAGTGTTGCGGTTCAGTTCTGGTCGCCGTATCTCAAAAAAGATATAGCGGAATTAGAAAGGTTCAAAAAAGAGTGACTAAAATGATAAAGGGGATGGAACTCCTCTAGTATGAGGAAAGGCTAAAGAGGTTACGGCTCTTCTGCTTGGAAAAGAGACGGATGAGGGGGAGGATATGATTGAGGTCTACAAAATCCTGAGTGGTTGTAGAACGAGTAGACGTAAATCGATTTTTTACTCATTCCAAAAGTACAAAGACTAGGGGACACTCGAGGAAGTTACTTTTAAAACAAATAGGAGGAAATATTTTTTTACTCAAAGAATAGTTAAGCTCTGGAACTCTTTGCCAGAGGAAGTTGTAACAGCACTTAGCGTACCTGGGTTAAAAAAGGTTTGGACAAATTCCTGGAGGAAAAGTCCATATTCTCCTATTGAACAGACATGGGAAGCAACTGCTTGCCCTAGGATTTGTAGTATGGAGTGTTGCCACAATTTGGGGTTTTGCCAGGTACTTGTGACCTGGCTTGGCACTGTTTGGAAAACAGGATACTGAGCTACACGGACCATTGGTCTGACTCAGTATGGCTACTCTTATGTTCTTATGCAGCAGAATGGGGATAATCATGGTCCTAAATGACGGAAAGAAAGCTAGAAAGATGTTGAAAAGTGAGGGGAAGAGGATGGAGCCCTGTGGGACACCAGAGTGAAGGAGAACAACAGCCGAGGTAGAGCTGGAATATTTGAACTGGAAAGTACAAAGAGTGAGGTAGCTATAGAACCATGAGATGACAGTGCCAGAAAGACTGAGAGACGTTGCAGGATGAGGGAGTAGGCCACTAGATCGAAGGCAGCAGAGAGGTCAAGAGAGAGAAGGATAACAGAGTGACTATGATCAAGGGAAGTATGGATTCAGTTGTGGAGTGCTATGAGGAGGATTTTGATGCTATGACCAGAATGGAAACCTGTCTGTAAAGGGTAGAAAGTGTTTGTCTGCTCAATTAAGTGAGTTTGGAGAGAACAAGTGTCTCAAGTAGTTTTGCAAAGAAGGGGAGATTGGAAATAGGGTGGAAGCTGGTAGGGAGAGAGGTGTCAAGATGGGATTTTTTAAGAAGGGGCTTAACTAGGGCATATTTCCAGGAGGGAGGGACAGACCCAAGGGACAGGCTCGCTTGAAGAAGAGGGAAGAGATACGGGATGAGATGTTGGGCAAGTTTCTTGACCACATGTGCTGGCCATGGATCGGAAGAGGAAGGGTTGAGAGAGTGGTGAAGAGTACAGATCAATGTAGCATGAGTGAGTGAGTTAAAGGGAACACCCAGAGGGCCATTAGGCAAAGACAGCAAAAAAGGGAGGGGGGGACCACAATGATGCTGTCCTACTCTGCCAGGCAGATCAGCTAAGGGAAGAAGGAGGAGGTCAAAAGAAGGGGAGGAGGCAGGAGAATGTCGATTGAAGAGGTGAAAGGGGCTTCACAGTGATACAAAGAGAAAGAGATGCTTCCGTCAATTAGAGGTTGAGGGATTGGTCTCCAGGTAAACTGTGGGATTATCAACCATGTCTGAATCTGAGGAGCTGTTTCAGAACACAGAAATGCAAAAACACCAAGACCTCTAGTTTGTATCATGCATCAACTCATGAATCATTATGATGATTGCAGGAAGGGGAGATTAAGGATTCTATTGTAAATTTAATCTTTCATCTTTCAAATAGGTTGTAATAGTTAAAACAATTTGACATAAGCAGCAATAATGGCTAAAAGGTAGGTGTCACCAAGCTTATCGTATTGCTGATTTATCTTCTGTTTACATCTCTGTGATCCTTACTGAAGCTGCTGATACTATACAGGATGTTGCAACTCAGCCCCTGGTTTCAATTTGCTGGGGATGTCATATACATTCAAATCAGTGAGTGTTAGCCTCTAGAACAAATGTTCTCAACATGTCACGGAGTACACAGCGCCCAGTAAAGGACCTTTCTCCTCTTGCCCTGCTGCTGCTTCTTCAGAGACCAGCAGCTGCAAACCAAACTAAAGCCACAGTCTTTAGGTATGTACTATCAGCTCTTCTGGTCCCCTGCCCTGGAACAGGAAGTTGAAGTCACAAGGTATGGGAGACCAGCAGACCTGACAGCATATGTATGAAGACACAGGGCCGTGCCAACACGGTAAGCGAGGTAAGCATGGCAGGGGTGCGCTTCCCTCTGGGGGGCACCGCCGCACCATGCTCACCTCGCTCGCACTCCCGCTCCATTGTTCACCTGCCCGCCCTCTTCTCCCCCCCCCCCCCCAACATCCCTTTTCTTTTTTTTTTACTTTTTAATTTACCTCCGTGGCGGTTCCGGCAGCGCAGCGTCAGTGAAGGAGGTGCGCTCCCAACGTCTCTAGCCTTCCCTTCGCTGTGTTCAGCCTTCTTCGACGTCATTTCCTTGACGTCAGAAGAGGCGGACACAGCGAAGGGAAAGCTAGAGACGTCGGGGAGCGCAGCCGCCGCCTCCTTCACTGACGCTGCGCTTGCCAGAACCGCCAGGGAGGGTAAATTTAAAAAAGAAAAAAAAGAAAAGATGTTGAGGGAGAGAAGAGGGCAGGCAGTTGAACAATGGGAGCGGGGCGGAGGGCAGGGGGAGAGAGACGAGAGCTATGGATGCGAGGGGGGTCATGGAAGGGAGGGGGGAATTGCTTGGAAAGGATGAATGGAGTAGGGGCAGGGGACAGAGTAGCCATGGATGGGCATGGATTGGGAGGGCAGGTGCTCGGGCAGAGAGGGGAATTGCTGGAAAAGGATGAATGGAGGGGGAGGGGACAGAGGAGCATGGATTGGGAGGGCAGGGCTCAGGGAGAGAGGGGAATTGCTGGAAAAGGATGAATGGAGGGGGCAGGGGCAGAAGAGCATGGATGGGCATGAATTGGGAGAGCAGGGCTCAGGGCGAGAGGGGAATTGCTGGAAAGGATGAATGGAGGGGGCAGGGGACAGAGGGGCATGGATTGGGAGGGCAGGGCTCAGGGAAAGAGGGGAATTGCTGGAAAGGATGAATGGAGGGGGCAGGGGACAGAGGAGCATGGATTGGGAGGGCAGGGCTCAGGGAGAGGGGGAATTGCTGGAAAAGGATGAATGGAGGGGGCAGATGACAGAGGAGCATGGATTGGGAGGGCATGGCTCAGGGAGAGAGGGGAATTGCTGGAAAAGGATGAATGGAGGGGGCAGGGGACAGAGGAGCATGGATTGGTGAGGGCAGGCTCAGGGAGAGAGGGGAATTGCTGGAAAGGATGAATGGAGGGGGCAGGGACAGAGGAGCATGGATTGGGAGGCAGGGCTCAGGAGAGAGGGGAATTGCTGGAAAAGGATGAATGGAGGGGGCAGGGGACAGAGGAGCATGGATTGGGAGGGCAGGGCTCAGGGGAGAGAGGGGAATTGCTGGAAAAGGATGACTGGAGGGGCAGGGGACAGAGGAGCATGGATGGGCATGGATTGGGAGGGCAGGGCTCAGGGAGAGAGGAGAAATTGCTGGACATAGAGGGGAGGGAAGAAAGATGAAGGAGATGAAATGAGGGAAAGGAAGAGAGGAGGAAAACTGCACATGGATGAAGAAAATAGGCAGAAGCTGAGGACCAGAAATGAAGAAGAAAGGAGGAAAGGAAAGAAATAAATGGAAAGGAAGCCCTGGAAACAGAGTTAAGAGGACAGATAGCAGCAGAATCAGATACTAGGCACAGCATGATCAGAAAAAGAAAGTCACCAGACAACAAAGGTAGAAAAAATCATTTTATTTTCATTTAGTGTTTGGAATATGTCCACTTTGAGAACTTTACATTTGCTATCTATTTTGCAATGTATAGCAATTTATTTCTAAGAAATTGCTGACAATTCCTGTCAGTGTGGCAAGTGGTGAGTGATCATTTTCACGGGGGGGGGGGGGGGGGAGGGCCGCCGCCAACTGATAGTCTGCAGGCGGGGGGGGCGCCAACTGATAGTCTGCAGGGGGCGCAGAGACCCTAGCACGGCCTGTGAAGGACAGCAGCTCTTAGGTTGTTTTGCAACTGCTGCTGCTGGTCTAGAGAAGCAGCAGAGGCGGCTGGGATAATAGAAGATATGAGAGTCACCCAGGAGACACTGGATGGGAGGGATGGAGAGAGAAAGAAGAAAGAGGGGAAATGCTAGATAGAAGGGGGAGAGAAAGAGGAGAGGTGCTGGATGGAAGAGGGAAGAGGATAGAGTCAGTGAAAGACTGGGACATAAGAATAGTGGGACTACAAGAGCCAGGGTGAGGAAAAGAGATGGAAAGCTATAGGTAGATGCAGTAAAAAAAAAAAAAAAAAGGGATATTGAAGAGGGATAGTAACAATGAATGAAATTGGAAAGTGCGGCACAAAAATAAATGGAAGAAAGCTGAAAGGAAAAGGAGGAGAGAAAAAAATTACGAGAATTAAGAGACGACAGAGGAAAGCAAAAACCAGAGCTTAGACCAACATAATTAGAAAACTAACACAGCTAGACAACAAAGGTAGAAAAAGTAATGTTTTCTATTTCATGGTTAGAATGTGTCAGTGTCTGTAAAATGTCTGCTGATTCAAGCTCTGGGGTACTCAGTTGAAATCTGTTAAAACTTAGGGTCTACTTGACTTAAAGAAGTTGACAAACATTGCCCTAGACAATATCCAGTGTGAGAGAGACTACCTGGTAGAATTTAGCAGACAGCAGGGAAAGCAGCATCCATCATGAAAACAGCAAGACAATTGCCTTTTGCTATGGATAAGGGAAATCAGTGATGCAAATTCAAAAGAAGAAAATATTTTAAAGGAATGATATGTCTAAAAGGAAAACTTTCATGTAGACTTCTGCCCCTAAATCAGATAAGTGCATAAGTACTACCATACTGGACAGATTGAAGGTCCATCAAGCCCAGCATCTTGTTTCTAATAGTGGCCAATCTTTGTTAAAAGTACCTGACAAGATCCCAAAACTGTACAATACATTTTATGCTGCTCATCCTAGAAATAAACAGTGGATTTTCCCCCAAGTCCATTTTAATAATGGATATGGACTTTTCTTTTAGGAAGCTATCCAAACCTTTTTAAAACCCCACTAAGCTAACTGCTTTTAACACATTCTCTGGCAACGAATTCCAAAGATTAATTACATGTTGAGTGAAGAAATATTTTAACCGATTCACTTTAAATTTACTACTTTTTAGCTTCATCGCATGCCCCCCTAGTCCTAGTATTTTGGAAAGATTAAACAAGCGATTAACATCTACCTTAGGAAGGAGCCATCATTTTATAGTGTTAGGGGAAAATAAAGTTTTCTGGACTTTTTATTTTTATAGCTTTAAGTATGGTGCTTCTATGAAAAAAAAAAAATGGGATTTAGCTAATTAACATTTCAGAAAAGGAAAGGCCTAAGCAAAAATTAGCTGGCAAATGACCCCAGATCCATTCTCTGGTTAAAAAAAAATAGAATAAAATAAAAGGAACAGTGGTGGTGTGGGGAAACCAACTCCTAGAAAGTTTTGAAAAAAGAAATCCAGGACAACTTGTAGCACATATAATATGCAACTCAAATATTAATGTAGTAGATTCACTAATACAACGTAAATCTTACATTCCAAAGAGAGCTCCCCCAAGATGTGCTGCATGATCAAAAAATTTCCAGCCCAGAATCAAGCCTGCAGTGTCCAAAGCAAGGATTGCCTTCAAAGCCTAAAACAAGAAAGAATAAAGTAAAAAAAAAAATAATAATTCACAGTCAATTAAGAGATCACGCTAGGCTTGTCATGACAAGCCTAGAAGTGCTGTGTTATTTTGAGAACATAGGACCTGCTATAATGGGTCAGACCAAAAGGACCATTGAGTTTAGCATCCTGTCTCTAACAGTAGTAAGCAGCAGATGCCTAGATGTGTAAGCCAGAGAGCATCTGTGCAGTTGTTGATCCATCACGCAACAAAGGGTATGGATGGCCACAAGAACTATAAATGCAGCAGGAAGAAAAACCAGAGCCTTTATTCCAAATGGTGATATCAGGTACAAATGATAATCCTGGACCCAACACAGGCTGTTTTGGCAATTAGGCCTTCCTAAGGGGTCTTTTGTGATCGCAACACACAGGAATAATGCTGTCCAATGCTAAGGACAATCGGCTCTGAAGAAAGTCAACAGCAAGCAGGTAGCACAAAACAAATATCAACCGCAAAAAAAGTTCTCAACCAGGTATAGGGAGTCAAAATTGCATTGAGAGCTTTCTCTGTGACTGATATTTGTTTTGTGCTACCTGCTCTTGGCTTTCTCCAGAGCAGTGGCATAGACACAGGTGGGCCTGGGTGGGCCGGGGCCCACCCAATTAGGGCTCAGGCCCACCCTACAGCAGCACACGTATTAGCGGTAGCAGGTGGGGATCTCAAGCTCCACCAGCAGAAGACTTCCCCCTGATGGTAATGAAAACGCTATTCTCCAGGATACCAGCACCTGCGCATGCTCAGTTTTCAGCGCGTGCCTGCTGCAGACTGCTAAGGTGGAAAGAATTGTTTTCCCGCCAGCTGAGATTTTTTTTTGGTGTTGGGTGAAGGGGACAACACTTGGTGCCCACCCACTTCTTGCCTAGGCCCACCCAAAATCTGTTGTCTGGCTACGCCCCTGCTCCAGTGAAGATTGTCCTTAGCATTGAACAGCATTAGTGCTGTGTGTTGCATTCACAAAGCACCCCTGAGAAAGGCCTAATTGCTGAAACACGACTTGTGTTGGGGCCAGGATTATCATTTGCACCTGTTTATCACCATTTGGAATAAAAGCTCTGTTTATCATCCTGCTGCATTTGTGGTTCGTATGGCCATTCCTACCCTTTGCTGTGTGTTGGTTTACTTGCAAGAGTGGAGTGGCCTGGACTTCTCCGTTTTTGTGCACTGTTGTTGATCCATCGTTACTTTCTTGAAGTTTTTAACACTTGTGATCTAGGAGTGTAATAAACCTAGAACTGTACCCTGGAGGGTTGTGTTAAATAGCCTATCGCTGACATACCATAAATTTCTAATACCTTTTTGAACATGCCCTTTGCAAGGTCCTATACTACTATAGGAAATAAACAAGTACTTACTAATTTCATCTTGTATTATGCAAGAGCATGAATTATAGTTCCCTATTTATTTATGTTTAAGTGATTTTTATTAAATTTTCACTTAATACAGTGTGCTTACAATACATAGAGGGGCATAATCGAACGCGAACACCTATCTCCATGAGCGTCTATGTCCGAAAACAGGTACGTGAAGAGGCGGGACAGACCGTATTATCGAAAAAATGGACATTTTTCAGCTGGGCGTTTGTTTTTTTTAGCGATAATGGAAACTAAAAACGCCCAGCTCAAAAACGTCCTAATCCGAGCCATTTGGTCATGGGAGGGGCCAGGATTCGTAGTACACTGGCCCCCCTGATATGCCAGGACACCAACTGGGCACCCTAGAGGTCAGTGCGGTGGACTTCAGAAAAAGCTCCCACATGCATAGCTCCCTTACCACGGGTGCTGAGCACCCAACCCCCTCCCCCAAAACCCACTACCCACAAATTTACAACACTACCATAGCTCCTAGGGGTGAAGGGGGCACCTACATGTGGGTACAGTGGGTTTTGGAGGCCTCCCATTTACCAGCACAAGTGTTACAGGTAGGGGGGATGGGCCTGGGTCCACCTGGCTGCAGTGCACTGCGGTACCCACTAAAAGTGCTCCAGGGACCTGCATACACGCAGGCCTCTAGGACTTGTTGCTGCTATATAACATTGGCACACCAGTTGACACCTGAAGACTAATCTCTCCGAAAACGCCCTTTATTGGAATAAGCACGCTTACTCACAGTTAACTGCAGATCAGAGGTTGTGCCCCACTGGCAACGAGTCTCCCTGGTACTGAGATGAGCAGTAGGTCAGAGCTGGCAGAATGGTGTACAATGCCCTCTTTCAGCCACATTCAAGGTAAGAACTAAGTTCTGTAACGTGGCTAACATGTGAAAGGGATCTAAAACTGGCTTACAAAAATGGCCACTACCTCATGGACTATCGGAAACAAAACAGGGCACACTCTGACCCAGTAAACAGGGGGAAAAGCACCATGGGAGTAGAGCCTACCAACTACCAACATCGTGAGCATTTGCCACAAGCTAGTGGAATCACGGAGCCCAATACCCTACACCCACATAACAGAAAAGGTTCACACTCACCCGAGAGCCACATCAGAACCAGGGAAAGGCTGTCAGAGGATAGAACACATTCTGCTGTCATGGAGGTGGGTACGGCATTTGAGGCTGGCATAAAGGCTGGAAAAAAAGTTTTTAAAGTGGGTTTTTTTTGGTGGGAGGGGGTTAGTGACCACTGGGGGAGTCCGGGGAGGTCATCTCCGATTCCCTCCAGTGATCATCTGGGCAGTTGGGGCACTTTTTTGAGACTTGTTCATGAAAAAAAAGGGTCCAAAAAAAGTGACCCAAAATCGCGGTAAAAATGCCTTTTTTTTCCGATTATCAGCTAAAGACGCCCATCTCTACTCGGCCGATAACCACGCCCAGTTCCGCCTTCACCACGCCTCCGACACGCCCCCGTCAACTTTACCCATTTCCACGATGGATTGCAGTTGGAAACGCCCAAAATTGGCTTTCGATTATACCGATTTGGGCGCCCACGGGAGAAAGACGCCCATCTCCAGATTTGGGTCTCTTCCAATTATAAGCAGGATAGTGTCCAGGCATGCTCAATTCGCAAATACAGTCACCTCTATGTCAATATCTGGACTCTTCTTGAAACTTAAGCTTCTTATCACCCGCTCCCTCATTTAAACATCCCCTCCCCCCCCCCCCGGGAACTTTCCCATTCCCCCTCTTCCCCTCCCCCCCCCCCCCCCCCCCCCACAGAGGCAGGTCTCATTGTATAGTTTTCTTGGCCACGATGGCTCGAACCGCAAACTCCCGCATGCCCGGAACCACCGGGCCTTGTATTTGTAATTTTCCAAACAACATCTCCGGTGCGGGGCGCCAGTCTGATTGCCAAGTATGTGAAATCCATTGTAACAGTCTATCCCAGAATGCGCATGTGGCCGGGCATGTCCAGAACATGTGCCCAAGTGTGGCTCCTTCTGCTCCACACTTCGGGCATGCCCCATCCAGGGATAGCCCCATGTGGAAGGCCCTCCTTGGCGGTATATGGCCTTGCATGAACATCTGATATTGAATCTCCCAATGCCTTGCCACTGGGGTCGTCCGCCTCAGCCCTAGGCTAGATATGATCTTTTAATATTTCCACTGTTATAGTCCCATCCAGCTCTCCACTCCACACCTCTGCTAATTTCCCATAGTCCAACTCTGGGATTGTATCTTTTATATGTCTGTGGTGGAATGTGAGTGGTACTTTCTGTTGTGATCTGATAGTAAATGCTTCCGCCAATTCCTCCTAGACATCTTTCGTTAGGGAATCCCAGGGTAGGCTAGATATATAATGTTTCAGCTGATAATAATAAAACAGATCCGACGTCAACAGCTGGTATTTAGTCTGTAGTTCAATAAAAGGTTTGATTTTCCCATCTTCTGTCAACACCTGTACCAAATATACCAGGCCCTGTTGTTTCCATCTCCGGTAGCCCTTATGTAGCTGCCCTGGCTGAAAGTCTGGGTTCCCACATATGGGTAAATACAGTGTCGTCCTTGCTGAGAACCGATGCAGTCTGCAGACCCACCGCCAGACCGCCCGTGCTGTTGTGAAAATTCCTGTATCCTCAAACTCATTCCGAGTTTTTGTCCTTGATGCATGCAATAGATAACCAAAGTGCATGTTTTGATGTGCTGACTGCTCCAGTGCGGTGGCTGAAAAAAAGCTAGTGTCTCTCAACCAATCGTTTATGTGATGCACACCACTTGCTACTGTCAAATATCGTATGTTCAGGAGCCCTAGGCCACCATACTCCACTGGGGTTTGTAGAATCGACAGGGGTATCCGGGGCTTTTTCCCCCGCCAAAGGAATCTGCAGATGGCCCTATTTAATGTCTTTTCATCTTTAAGAGAAAGGTATAATGGTAGCACCTGGAATACATAAAGCCATCTTGGCACAATCATATTTATTATAGCAATACGCTATAT
This sequence comes from Microcaecilia unicolor, assembly GCF_901765095.1. Taxonomy (NCBI): domain Eukaryota; kingdom Metazoa; phylum Chordata; class Amphibia; order Gymnophiona; family Siphonopidae; genus Microcaecilia; species Microcaecilia unicolor. Next base: position 124,074,003 of record NC_044040.1, on the reverse strand, counting down.
TAAGGAAAGTGGGTATGCCTGCCATAGCTGTAACCTAGCACATGTGTCTCCCATCAACCTGGTGACATTCAGTGTATATAATTGTGTTAAATCCTTCGGTATTCGGACCCCAAGATACCTAAATTCTTCCTCCGCCCAGGTCATCTTAAGTTTTCCCTGCCATTTGGTCCCTTCCCCTTGCACCATCATAGCTGTTGATTTTGTGAAATTTAAAGTGAAACCCGAAAACTTACTATACTTATCGAGTAGTTTCAGCAGACTCGGGAGGGAGCTATCCGGATTTGTGATCAGGATCAGTAGATCATCTGCAAATGCTAATACTCTTATGTCATGAGCTCCCATCTTAACCCCCTGTATCCCCTCCTCCGATTTTAATGCTCTAAGTAATGGCTCTAGGGAGGGAGATCTTCACTAGCAACAGCGTTTGCTAGCCCTCGCGTGCGCATGCACCGTGCGCATGCGCGACCGTCTTCCCGCCCGAACTCGCTCGTGTTCATCAGTCTTCTTTTTTCCGTGGCTCAGGATGGCTGTTTTTCGGTCAGTCTGTGCCCCAAGAAGACCCCCTCGCGTCTTTTCACCGTGTTCTTCCGTTCAGAAGTGTCCGATTTTCTCTTTTTCCGTCGTGTGTCTCTTAGTTAAACAAAAAAACACTTCCCTTATGTTGAGTTTTTTCCCGTAAGTTTCCTTTCGTTGTCGGGCACGGCCTTTTTCGCCGCCCGTACGTTTTTTTTCTAAATTTTTTGGTGCCATTAGCCATCATCGCGAATTCTGACTTCGCAGGCGTGATTTTTCCACCCATGTCCTCGAAGCCTGCCAGCGGCTTCAAAAAGTGCACCCAGTGCAGCCGGACTATCTCCCTCACTGACAGGCACGTTTTGTGCCTTCAGTGTCTGGGGGCCAGGCATCGCCCCCAGGCCTGTACTCTCTGCCTTCTCTTGAAGAAGCGGACTCAGGCGGCGAGATTGGCCCAGTGGAATCTGTTGTTCAGGGCCTCATCCGGTGCATCGACATCTTCGGTACTGAGGTCATCGTCCGGTGCGTCGACGTCTGCGGTACTCAGCTCTTCTGCCGGTGATCCAGCGTCTTCGATACCGAGGTTATCGGTGGTATCGATGTCGTCGGAGGGTGCTTCGTCTTCCAGAGCGCAGGTGAGGCCGGCTGTCCGTTCCCTTGCTGGTAGCGGTGAGCCCTCGAGTAGGTCTCCGCCTGCCTCGAGGGCTCCTGCAGTACAGACCCTCCGGGATCGACCTCTTTCAGACATGGCCCACAGGAGACGTTTGGATTCGACGTCCTCCTCTTCGGTACCGGGAGGTACCGGTGATGTGCTTCGTGCGAAGGCAAAGAAGCATCGTCATTGGTCGCCTTCCAGACATGGTACCGAGAGCTCTGGGTCGCCGGTGCCACCGGCACCCAAGCGTCAACATCGGGAGGACCGCTCACACTCCATTCAGGAGGTGTCGATGCGCTCCCCTGTGGACAGCCTGGTACCGCCTCCACGTCCGGGACAGATTCGCAGCTCGTTGCCAGTACCGGACTCCTTGCCTCTCTCGACAGCCGCTTTGAACGAGAGCCTCAGGGCCATCCTTCCAGGGATGCTGGAAGAGCTGTTGCACCCTTCTCCGGTACTGGGGGTGCTTGTGCCGCCGGTAGCAACGACTGAGGCGACAGCTGGGCCCTAGTCCGTGGTAAGGTCTCCCGTACCGGTACCGCTTGCGGTACCAGCATCGGCTGCTTCCCAGGCGGACTCCCCGACGACATCGATGGAGGGAGCTCCATCGCCACCGGTGCGGGAGTCTTCCTCTCGACGCTCCCACCATGGCCATGTTCCTATGGAGTCGAGGCGGGCACGGCTTCGGACAGAAGTTCATGAACTGGTGTCCGACACCGATGGTGAGGCCTCGTGGGAAGCAGAGGAAGACATCAGATATTTCTCAGATGAGGAGTCTGACGGTCTTCCTTCTGATCCCACTCCCTCTCCTGAAAGACAGCTTTCACCTCCCGAGAGTCTATCTTTTGCGGCCTTTGTCCAGGAAATGTCTATGGCCATTCCCTTCCCTGTGGTTACAGAGGATGAACCAAGGGCTGAAATGTTTGAGCCTTTGGACTATCCTTCGCCACCTAACGAATCATCCACAGTACCCATGCATCATGTCCTCAAGAAGACACTGCTGGCGAACTGGGCGAAGCCGCTAACTAATCCCCACATTCCCAAGAAGATTGAATCCCAGTATCGGATCCATGGGGACCCGGAGTTGATACAGACTCAGTTGCCTCACGACTCTGGTGTAGTGGATCTGGCCCTTAAGAAGGTCAAGAGTTCCAGAGAGTATGCTTCGGTGCCCCCGGGCAAAGACTCTAGAACCTTGGATTCTTTTGGGAGGAAGGCCTATCATTCTGCTATGCTCATTTCCAAAATTCAGTCCTACCAGCTCTACACGAGCATTCATATGCGGAATAATGTGCGGAAGTTGGCGGACAAGCTCCCCTCTGAGCAAGCCAAGTCTTTTCAGCAGGTGGTCAGGCAGCTGAAGGCGTGTCGTACATTCCTGGCCAGGGGTGTTTACGATACTTTTGATGTCGCGTCCAGGGCCGCTGCTCAAGGTGTGGTGATGCGCAGACTCTCATGGCTGTGCGCCTCAGACCTGGAGAATAGGCAGCAGCGAATAGTGGACTCTCCTTGCCGGGGGGATACAATTTTTGGAGAAAAGGTCGAACAGGTGGTAGAACAGCTCCACCAGCGGGACACCGCTTTCGACAAATTCTCCCGCCAGATGCCTTCAGCATCTACCTCAACTGGTAGACGTTTTCATGGGGGAAGGCGGACTGTTACCTATTCTTCTAATAAGTGTAGGTACAATCCTCCTTCTCGCCAGCCTGCTGCCCAGGCCAAACCCCAGCGCGCTCGTTCTCATCAACAGCGTGCGCCTCCACAGGCCCCTGCAGCTCCCCAGCAAAAGCAATGGACGGCTTTTGACTGGCTCCAGCAGAGCATAGCCGCAATCAAAGTGTCCGTGCCGGACGATCTACCGGTCGAGGGGAGGTTAAAAATTTTTTCACCAAAGGTGGCCTCTCATAACCTCCGACCAGTGGGTTCTTCAAATAGTCCGGCTAGAATACTCCCTCAATTTGCTCACAAAGCCCCCAAATTGCCCACCGGGAGCTCAGTTCTTCAGCTTCCAGCACAAGCCCTTCTCAGCGCCAATGCAGTCGAGCCCATGCCACCGGGGCAAGAAGGGCTGGGATTCTATTCCAGGTACTTCCTTGTGGAAAAGAAAACAGGGGGGATGCGTCCCATCCTAGACCTAACGGCCCTGAACAAATATCTGGTCCGAGAAAAGTTCAGGATGGTTTCCCTGGGCACCCTTCTTCCCATGATTCAGGAAAACGATTGGCTATGCTCTCTGGACTTAAAGGATGCTTACACTCATATCCTGATACTGCCAGCTCACAGACAGTATCTTCGATTTCGTCTGGGAACACGGCACTTTCAGTATTGTGTGCTACCCTTTGGTCTCGCCTCCACACCCAGGGTGTCCACAAAATGCCTGGCGGTAGTGGCGGCGTCTCTACGCAGACTAGGAGTGCACGTGTTCCCTTACCTCGACGATTGGCTGGTGAAGAACACTTCCGAGGCAGGAGCTCTACAGTCCATGCAGATGACTATTCGACTCCTGGAGCTACTAGGGTTTGTGATAAATTATCCAAAGTCCCACCTTCTTCCAGTTCAAAAACTCGAATTCATAGGAGCTCTGCTGGATTCTCAGACAGCTCGTGCCTACCTTCCGGAACCGAGGTCCGACAATCATCTGTCCCTCGTTTCCTGGGCAGACTTCAGGCCCACGGCAGGCTAGCGTCGGATGCCTTTCTCCTGAATTGGGGGGAAGGCCTCCTGTATGATTATCCTCCCATACCTCTGGTGGGGAAGACTTTGTTGAAACTCAGGCAAGACCGAGGCACGATGATTCTGATAGCTCCTTTCTGGCCGCGTCAGATCTGGTTCCCTCTTCTTCTGGAGTTGTCCTCCGAAGAACCGTGGAGATTGGAGTGTTTTCCGACCCTCATTACTCAGAACGAGGGGGCGCTTCTGCATCCCAACCTCCGGTCTCTGGCTCTCACGGCCTGGATGTTGAGAGCGTAGATTTTACCTCCTTGGGTCGCTCCGAGGGTGTCTCCCGGATCATGCTTGCTTCCAGGAAAGATTCCACTAAAAACAGTTACTTCTTTCTATGGCAGAGGTTTGCCGTCTGGTGTGACAGCAAGGCCCTAGATCCTCGCTCTTGTCCTACACAGACCCTGCTTGAATACCTTCTGCACTTGTCCGAGTCTGGTCTTAGTGCGATTAGTGCATACCATTACCGTGTGGAAGGTAAGCCGATCTCGGGACAGCCTTTAGTTGTTCGCTTCATGAGAGGTTTGCTTTTGACAAAGCCCCCCATCAAACCTCCTACAGTGTCATGGGATCTCAATGTCGTTCTCACCCAGCTGATGAAACCTCCTTTCGAGCCACTGAATTCATGCCATCTCAAGTACTTGACCTGGAAGGTCATTTTCTTGGTGGCAGTTACTTCAGCTCTCAGAGTCAGTGAGCTTCAAGCCTTGGTAGCTCATGCTCCTTATACCAAATTTCATCATAACAGAGTAGTCCTCCGTACTCACCCTAGGTTCTTGCTGAAGGTGGTGTCGAGTTCCATCTGAACCAGTCTATTGTCTTGCCAACATTCTTTCCCCGTCCTCATACCCGCCCTGCTGAACGCCAGCTGCACACATTGGACTGCAAACGAGCATTGGCCTTCTATCTGGAGCGGACGCAACCCCACAGACAGTCCACCCAAATGTTTGTTTCTTTTGATCCCAACAGAAGGGGAGTGGCTGTCGGGAAACGCACCATCTCTAATTGGCTAGCAGATTGCATCTCCTTCGCTTACGCCCAATCTGCGCTGACTCTTGAGGGTCATGTCACGGCTCATAGTGTTAGAGCCATGGCAGTGTCAGTGGCACACTTGAAGTCAGCCACTATCGAAGAGATTTGCAAGGCTGCGACGTGGTCATCTGTCCACACATTCACATCTCATTACTGCCTACAGCAGGATACCCGACGCGACAGGCGGTTCGGGCAGTCGGTACTGCAGAATCTGTTCGGGGTTTAGAATCCAACTCCACCCCCCCAGGTCCATTTTTATTCTGTTCCAGGCTGCACTCTCAGTTAGTTGGATAAGTTTAGGTCAATCTCAGTTATGTCCTCGCCGTTGCGAGGCCCAATTGACCCTGTTTGTTGTTTTGAGTGAGCCTGGGGGCTAGGGATACCCCATTCGTGAGAACAAGCAGCCTGCTTGTCCTCAGAGAAAGCGAAAGCTACATACCTGTAGAAGGTATTCTCCGAGGACAGCAGGCTGATTGTTCTCACCAACCCGCCCGCCTCCCCTTTGGAGTTGTGTCTTCCCTTGTCTATGTCTTTGCTATGTACTGGACTGACGAACACGAGCGAGTTTGGACGGGAAGATGGTCGCGCATGCGCACGCGAGGGCTAGCAAACGCTGTTGCTAGTGAAGATCTCCGATCGGAGGGGCTGCCATGGACGTCACTCATTCGTGACAACAATCAGCCTGCTGTCCTCGGAGAATACCTTCTACGGGTATGTTGCTTTCTCTTTTGTGTCATTTTATTTTATTTATTTTATTTATTTATTGCATTTGTATCCCACATTTTCCCACCTTTTTGCGGGTTGTGTGGCTTACAGTATGAGTTAAATGTTGGAAATACAATTTGTTACAGATTGGTTATGGATTACATTGTGCAGAGTTATGCGAAACAATTGAGGTGTCGTTAAGGAATGTAACAATGGAGCACAAACATTGAAACTTTGGAAGGAAACAATGGGAGCTTAGAGGGCGATAAAAAGGCATGAAGACATATGGTATATATCTTTCTGTGAGTAAATGTATGAATGATGTGATAATACGGGAAAGAGAGTTCAGAGGTGAATGTTTTAAGCCGTTCCCAGGTCTTTTTGTTTGGATTGCACGCATATTTCCGTTTAGCTCTCTGAAATTGCCTTTCTAGTTGTATAATGGCTCTAGCTATCTTTTTATTTTGTGCTGCCATATATGCTATCACATCGCCTCTTAAAACTGCCTTTGCGGTCATCCAATAGAGGCTAGGGCTATCTTTATGTTGTGCATTAGATACTGCGTAGGCTTCCCATTTTTGTTTAAGGTATTGTGAGAAATCCTTATTTTTGTATAAATACCCTGGGAACCTCCATCCCCTGCCAATTTGGTAATAACTAGGGGCCTCCACATCCACCCATACTAGGCTGTGGTCGGATATCTCTTCTGGGCCTATCTTTGCTCGTATGATCTATGAGAATAACTCTCTGCTGACCAGAATGTAGTCAATTATGGAAAGGGTCCCATGAGCTCTAGACAAGTGGGTGAAGTCCTTCTCGCCTGGGTGTAGTGTGCGCCATGCATCCAAGACACCTAGGGTGCGCATGAATGTATGTAGTGTCTGCGCTCTCTGGCCACCGCGCTCTACTCCTTTCGGCCTCGAGCAATCCTGTGCTGGGTCCGCCACTAAGTTAAAGTCTTCCATTCATGATATTGACCCTTCATCTCTGTAGCGCTATAAAAATGCTAAATAGTAGTAGTAGTAGCAGCATTACTATTAGCGAGTGTTTAAGTACTGCACATTGCCGTACTAGGGATTGATAGAAGTTCGGATCGCATACATTAGGGCCGTATAAGCCTAATAGCACCATTTGTCTCCCCTGTAGCCATAGCCGCACTAGTACATATCATCCTTGTGGGTCCCAGGAGAGTAACTCTGCCTTAGCAGCCACCCCCTCCCAATCAGTATCGCTACCCCTCTTCTCCGCCCATCTGCTGATGCTGAAAAGACCTCTCCCACCCATGACCTTTTTAATTTTTCATGCTCCGGCTCGGAGAGGCGAGTCTCTTGTATACATGCTATATCCGTCCCTTGACGGCGTAAGACCAACAGAAATTTTGCCTGTTTTACAGGTGATGTTATTCCTCCTACGTTCCACGAGGTGAAACAATTTTTTTTAATTTGCGCCATATGTAGCTATGTACAGATTCCAACAGCATTCCCTGTCAATGGGGCCTATCTTCGGGAGCCCAGCCTCCCCCCGAGTACTGCTGCCATCGGATTGTCCTGGTGATTTCTGAACTTCCATCACATTGCCTTGAGTGGTGCAAGGTTGTCTCTTTCCCTGTGTCCTCCCCCTTTTTCCCCTTCCAACTATCCTCGCTGCCTCTTTCCTCCCGTTCCCTCCCCCTAACTTCCCTCTGCCCCATCTTCGTCCCTATCCCTTCCCCCTTCCTCCCTTCTAATCTAACCTGCCCCCCCTTCTGTCCCTGTCCACTTTCTTTACCCTCTCCTGTCACCCCTCTCATTTCGCGATGCTACTCGCAAAATGTGTGCTCCCTTTGGAGGCAAGAGGCTCCCGCCTCCGTGCGCATCTGATAACATTCCTGTCTAACCAATCGTGTTCTATAAACAGTTAACATTTAACATGGCAGTGCACAATCATCAACATGCAACCCTTCAACTCTCTACTACATGCCCCTTGTCTGCTAAGAAGGATTTCACCTCAGCCACCGTTGTAAAGTGGTGCCATTTCTCCTGATGTAGTATTTTCAGGCAGGCCGGATACATTAGGGCAAATTATGTTCTTTTTAATTAGCTAGGAGCACATTGGGTGAAAACCTCTTCGCTGTTCCTGGACAGATTGCGAGTAGTCTTGGAAAATTACAATTTTATGTCCATCATAGCTGAGCTCCTCTCTCCGTAAACGAAAGCCCCTCATGATCTCCACTTTGTGCCTGAAATTGTGGATCTTTGCTACTATTACCCTGGGGCGGTTTTTGGCTTCTTCCTTTCGACCCACGCGGTGCACTCTCTCAATTACCAGTGGGTTCCCGGAGTCCGTTAGCGTTAATTCTTTTGCCAGCCATGCCTCTAGCCATGCTTCTAAGTTCTGCTCTGGTATTCTCTCCAGGATACCCACTATTTGAATGTTGTTTCTCCTGGAGTGGTTCTCCAGGTCCTCCAGTTTCATAGCTTGTGCTGCCATTTGCTTTTGGAGGCTCACTATGTCAGGGGCCTACGAGCGGGCATCATCCTCAAGCGCCGTTTCTCTCGTCTCCAGGTCCCCCGTTCAGATTCCCAATCCATCTAGGCCAGTTTTAAATGCCTCCACTTGCTGCGAAAGCGCGCTCCAGCGTGGGTCCATCGCCTTAATCACTGCCGCGATTAACTGTTCTAATTGCATGTCAGGGCCGGCGTCGCGATTTCATCCACCATTTTGGATTCGCCGCCTCTTACCTTGCTCTTCTCTTTCCGCGTTGATTTCTGCGCCATCACGGGTGAGGTTTTTTGTAAGTACTTTTCCATAAATTGTTCACCGCACGTTAGTGTTTTGGTTGGTTTTCAACGTTGAATCTGCAGTAATTATTGCGCCCAACGGCGGGAGACCTCAGAGCCGAGCTCAGCTGCTGCCACTCCGCTCACCACATCACCGGAAGCGTTCTCTATTTATTTTTTTCCATGCTCATATGTTCCTTCAACTACATCCAAATAAAAAGAAACAAGCCAATTCTTTTATAAACTAAAAGCCCTAATTTTAAAAAACTTTTTAAAATAATTTAATTCCTTTACTCTATATATTTTGGGTTGGGTGACATTTCACACTCAGAGTTCATTGCGGTGACACCTCATCACCAAGACATTTTCACATACAACACTTCATCATGTATTCTAGCTAAATGTATTCAAAAAGTGTGCGTGGAAAATTTGCAGCAAATGAGGGTGGGGGTGACAACACGCATCCATGCTTGTACTTCTGCACCTAAACATAAGCCTCATGAAACTATCATGTGTAGGAAGTAGGCTCATATTTAGGCGCAGAACAGTGTTTTAATCACACGCAGAAAGCAAAATGTACTCAAATTATATGCAGGGAATACTTGTGTGGCAAATTGAGCAAAACATATTTACATTTAAAATAGCACATATCACATAGTATATAATGAATATGTGTGGAAACCTTGCACACAAAGGAAAGATAAAAGATCAGAACTGAGGTAATTACATAGCGTATATCACAGCTCAGTTGGGGAGGAAGTGAGGTAGCATCTTGGAAACCTATAAATAAAACAGGAAAGAAAATCAGGGATGTGTGGCTTCAGTATATGTTTAACAAGGCTCATATTTAGGTGCAAAAGAAAGCTGACAATGTGTGTTAGCAGTTCTGGTTTCCTTTGGACATGAATACAAAGAACCTAAGATTAATAACATGTTCCCTCCCCCCCATTTGCTGCAAGTTTTCCATGCATATAATTTGAATGCATTTAGCTTGAATACACGAAGAAGTGCCACACGATGAAATGTCTGCGGTGTTGAAATGTCACATGATAAAGTGGCAGATTAAGTTGATGTTCTTCTGTGCCTAAATATAAGCCTTGTGAACATTTTATATGGAAGAGGTTTTGGCATATTTACGCGCAAAGGTGCAGATGTGTGCTAGCACACACCCCCATTTACCACAATTTTTCCAAGCATATCATTTCAATACATGTAACTTGAATATGTGATGATGTCATGTGATGAAACGTCCATGGAGATGAACTGACGTAGTGATGAACTATCAGGTCATGAAACGTCTGCACACCATATTTTGACTGTTCCCCCCATTGCATACATTTCCCCTCCCTCTTAATACGCCATTCTAATTCCTCCCCTCTTCCATACCTGGAAGTAAGAGGCACTGAAATCACATTCAAGCAACAAGTTCCGCTCTCCCCCTACCCGTTTGTTGGAGACTACAGGCCTGAGGAGTCATCTAACTGGCTACAAGCAAGAACATTAAATAGAAAGAAGCTGGAAAGGACATCAAACTATGGCTCCACAATCACCCTCTCCCAAGATCAGGAAACAAGTCAGCTGACTCGGGCATTGATTGATTGGCTGCAGATAACCAAGAACAGTAAAGTGTCTATCGTTCATCGTTTATTCATTTACTAGACCGTTGCTTATTACAAAGGTAAATCAGAACGGTTTACAATATAAAATAGCATTAAAATAACATTAAAACAGTAAGTAGACATACTCTGAAATCCATTTGTGATAGAAAAGCACTACAAAAGTCAACACATACAGATTTCAACAAACTATAATCATAAACATTAGTAAAATTCAAAAAACTAAAACTTTTTTTTTAATTTTAAACGTTTTTTTCAAATGACTCTCGAAAGAAATGTTTTTAAAGCTTTACGAAAATGAGTATAAGAATCTTCAAGCCTAAGTTCTTTAGGAAGACAATTGCAAAGTGAGGGAGCCAAAGTGACATCCTGCATGGAAATATAGCAGCTTTGTATGAAAGGGATTACAGTCATGTAACAGTGTATAGCTAGAGGGACCATTGTGCCACCAGGTGTATGTAATCACACAGAGCTCAAAGGTGATTTATATCTATGACAAAACCTTCCAAAAATAGACTGGTATTTTTGAAGAAGCAGCAGATTATTTATCAATTCACATTTATTCTAAAGGCAAGCACAATAGAAAGTCCTCAATAATGTCATCTGCAAGAGTCCAATGTGCTAGAAAGAGTAACTAGCTTCTAAAACTTTTAGGATTTAACAGTTTTTTTATTGATGACTAAATCAATTAAACAGTCGACCGACTCTCCATACATAAATAGCATACCATTTAACAAACTAAACAGAGATAAACTAGTAAAAGTCATCCAATTTCCCCTTTTTCCTTCCCACCTAGCCCTTCCTATACCCCACCCCTTTCTTGAAATTACTCCGTCCTTCCTTCATTTGTGGATCAACATTCCTTTAGTTACATAACATACAGCTACTCAACAATTGTAACTTGCATCCAATTCAGCCCCCTACAGACTGAGTACCAGCTTGATAGTGATCCCATCATTTATATTGGCCGTTGTTTCTTTTGTCCCTTTCCATCCCCCCCCCTACCCTTCCCAAGTGTAATGTACTAGTTATTTCAGTTAAAGTAAATGAGGGGACTCACCCTGTCATACATTCCTGCTGATATCAGCTTTCCGGTACAGATATAGAACCAGGACTCTGATAGCTCCCATCTGTTCCGAAATTAACTCAAACATACAAAACTTACAGAACATATAAGGTAAGTGCAGCAATGTCTTACGATCCTCCTATCCTCTCCGGCGAGTTCCTTCCCCCCCCCCCCCCCCCATTCCCTTCACTCTTCCCACCCCGCCTCCCTTTTCTTGCCCAGAGGCTGACACCTTTCCAAATCTGTCCACCTTAGATCTAGGAGAAAACAAGTTTAGATTACAGAGCTAGAAACTCTCATGCTCCCCTAAATTGACACATGTGCACCCAGGTGAAGCCGCCTAGCATTTTATGTTGTGGGAAGTCCCTCATGTCACACAGGTCTGTTCCAACCCCTCCCCGTTAGCCCGCCAGTCTGCCTTGGAGCGCTAGGCACCTATCACTGCTTGTTTAAATGGAATTGCGCAGTAGTCTCATTTTCTTCCCTCCCATCCCCTTGAAACCACAAGTCCATTATACTGTGTTGGCAGCTCTAAAAATTTTAAAAATTTAGCAGATAACTCCTCCCTCTAGGAGTTAGAGTCTCCCACAGAGGTTCCCACTGCGCCCTGAATCGTTGGCCCGGTATGCTATCCATCTCTCTGACCCCACACCGGTCGACATGCATTTGCTTGAGCATTTGGGCTCGCCCCACCTGCAATGAAGGCTCTTCCTTGGCTCTCCAAAACTGCAGGAATAAGTTAATACCATAGTACACCCCCATGCGTAAAAACGCCTTAAATCCCTCTGGAGGTTCTGCTGTATATTGAAAAATATTAAATAGCATTTGGGGATCCCTGATGAAAGTACATTGCCAAATCCGATCTACCTCACGCCCCACCCTCTGCCAAAACCGTTCTACGTACTTACAGCTCCAAAACATATGTCCCAGAGAGGCCATTCCATGCTTGCATTTCGGGCAATTTCCATTTTCTGCAAACCCAGCTTTGAATGCTCTACTTGGGGATATGTGTGTTCTTAGTAGCCACTTATATAACCTCTCCCTCTGTGGTATCGAAAGCCTTTGTCTGTATAAGGATTGCAAAAACGTTCTGCAGACCTCGGGAGAGATCTCACAGTCCAAATCCCGCGACCACTTCAGGGCCAGCTCTACATAATCCAGCTCTGCCGTTCAGTCTTTAAGCTGTTGATGATGAAACTTCAGGGGAACAGAGAGTTGGGCTCCTAGGGTGAAATCTTCTGAAAGGACTTCCACCACATCCTCCGTGAGGTCTGTCCATTCCAAGGAGGCCAAATAATGTTTTAATTGGTAATATGCAAAGTGATTGCCCCCTGAAATCTTGTATTTTTGTTGTAACTCTGGATGTGAGTACATTTTCCCTTCTTCTGTCACAATGTGCGCTAAGTACACCATCCCCTGCTTTTCCCATTTGCTAAAGGTTCCGCCCCCTTGTCCTGGTGGAAAGGCTGGATTATTACGGATCGACAACCAGGGGGATACCCGAACCAAGAAGTGGTGTCTCCTACAAATCCATCTCCAGGTCTCCCTGAGAGCGCGCAATAATGGGTTTATTTTAAATACGTCCGCAGGCAGGGCAGTCCCGGTGTGCAGCAACGAACTGAAATGTATCCCCGGGATCCTGGAAATCTCCACAGACGTCACGGAGAAGTCCGAGGTCCCCCGATACCAGTCATTAATATGTCTCATGGAGCAGGCAACTGTCAGGAACTTAATATTCAAAAGACCCATTCCTCCCGCGTCCCGTGGTGTTGTAACTTGCTCATAAGATAATCTGGGCTTTTTTCCCTTGCCACAAGTACCCCTGTATTATTTTTATGAGTTTTTTTTATCATCCTTAGACTTTAAGAAGAGGGGTAACTGTTGAAATATATATAGCCACTTGGGTGCTATCATCATATTGAAAAGTGCAATTCGGCCCCAAATTGTGAGTGGTAACACTTGCCACATAGACAATTTACACTTAGTCATGTCCATAAGTGGGTCAACATTATCTCTATACAGTGAAGCGTTGTTATTGGAAATAATCACCCCCAAATATTTCAGTTTAGAGTCTACCCATGTGATGGGGACCCCCCCCCCCCCCCGCCATTTAGCTTTAACGGATTCATCAAGGGGCATTGCACCCGACTTATCATAGTTCAGGGTGAACCCCGACAAGTTGCCATACTCCCGAATCACTGTTAACGCAGTTTCTAGTGATCGCTGGGGTTCAGTAAGCAACATAAGGATGTCATCCGCGTATGCTAGGACTCTCACCTCTTGATCTCCCACGCGTACCCCGCTAATCCCTGGGTCTAACTCTAGGAGCCTAAGCAGCGGTTCCAGCGTCAGATCAAACAGTAGTGGTGAAAGGGGGCAGCCCTGGCGCGTCCCCCTTCCTATTGGGAAACCTGGTGTTGTGCCACCGTTAACCGCTATCTGAGCATGCATGTCGGTATAGAGGGCTTGGATTGCTTGCAGAAACCCTTCGGGCAATCTCATCCACTCCGATACTTTAAACAGGAAGTCCCAACTGACCCTATCGAATGCTTTGGCAGCATCCAAACTGACTACTACCCCAGGGATTTTCTGATATCTACACTGTGCCATGGCTAATAGGGTTCTCCTCACGTGTAGTACTGATTGCCTCCCTGGGACAAACCCCACCTGCATTGGTCTAATGACATTGGGAAGGAGCTTTTTTAAACGCTCTGCCAGAATCTTTGCCAATAATTTAATATCTACATTAATTAATGAGAGAGGTCTGTATGATTCTGGCTCTTCTGCTGCCTTCCCAGGCTTTAACAGCAAGGATATACTCGCGGTATTCTCATGGGGTGGGAACTTCCCATCCCTGATAACCGCCTGATGATAAGCAAATAATGGGCCTGTCAGGGAGTGCTGCATGATTTTATAAAACTCTCCCGTGTATCCGTCTACCCCCGGTGCTGAATAGGACTTTAGCCCCTTAATCGTGGTTTGCAACTCCTTTGGCTGTAGCGGGGAATCTAACAAAGCTATCTCCCCCTCTCCAAGTTGCGGCATATGGGCCTTCCGTAATAGCTCTTTTATATCTTGTCCCTCCCCTGGTTGGTCCTTCTTATATAGTAGTGTAAAATGCTCTTGTAGGGTTCTAAGTATCTCGTCTGTCTTATTAGTTATGTTCCCCTTGCTGTCCCGGATAGCTGGAATCATCCGGTTACCTCCCCTCCTCTTAAACAGCCTAGCTAGTAGGCCCCCCCGCCCTGTTACCAAATCTGTTAAACTTGTACTTTTGAAAGGTCTGGTTTCTAAGTAACTTCTCATGTAGCAATGAATTGATGGAAGCCTGTATAGCTAAGTAACTATCTTTATTTGCTTCTGTTGGTTGCGCCAAGTGTCGACGCCTTGCTTTTGTCAATTGTTTATTCAAACTAATAAGGCTACAGGCAGATTTATTTTGTCTAGCAGCAAAGTATGCGATCAGGTCCCCCCGCAAAACGGCCTTTCCTGTGCACCAAAATAGCTGGGGGTTGGATTGGTGGGCTTTGTTAAAATGTGTGTACTCCTCCCACCGTGACATCAAGAATTTCTGAAATGATTTTTCATTAGCTAGGTGACTCGGAAATCTCCAGCGTCTGGTCGTCACAAAACTATGTGGGGTATCCAGCTCGAGCCAGACAGGGCTGTGGTCAGAAATCAATATCTCTTCTATTTTGGAATTTTTAACATGGTGGAACAGAGCCTCTGAAACAAATATATAGTCTAACCTTCCCCACGTTCCATGGGCTCTTGATCTGTGCGAGTACTCCCTGGTCTCTGGATGCAAATTCCTCCCGGCATCAACCACAGAGAGAGAGTTCCCAAATTCCTTTAACATTTTCCCTGCTTTTTGGCCTGTGTGAGCATGGTCTCTGGCCCCCGTGTAGTCAAGCACGGGGTCCATCAAACAGTTCATGTCTCCCACTACAATCAAGTCCTTTCCCTGATATGGTGTCATCTGTCTCAATAATTTTGGGAAGAATGACCTTTCTGGTGGTGTAGGGGCATATATGTTTAATATATATAATTCCCTCCGTTGTAGCCATAGTTTGACCAGGAGGTATCACCCTGCAGGGTCTTGTAATTCCTTTTTCACTGAATAGGCTAAACATTTATGGAAACATATCGCTACCCCTCCTTTCTTCCCATCCGCTGAAGTATACAGCACTTGTCCGACCCAGCTTTGTCGGAGTTTGTCGTGCTCCAAATCGGACAATTTTGTTTCCTGCAAACACGCAATATCAGCATTTAAATGTTTTAAATGTTGTAAAATCTTTTTTCTCTTACTCGGGGATGTAATACCCCCTACATTCCAGGTTACTAATTTACAGTGTGTTACATGCATCTCTATTAAACCAACTCAAAGTTACTTCACATCGTTTGGCCGCTGGGTCCCAGCCTTTCCCCAGCCGCCGCATTAAGTATATAATCATTTCAGCTCTGTTTCTGAACCTCGCTAAGTGTGGATTGTATAAGTTCTTGTTTATGTCTCTCCTGTGTAGTATGTTTCTTGGTTGCTGAAATCCTTCCCTCTTTATTTGTCGCTGTCTGGGGTATCCCTGTATTCTTCCTTTCCCCCTTTATCTCATCGCTCCACCCTCCCCCCCTTCCCCCCCCCTTCCCACATTAACCCTCAAACTTATTGACTTCTATCAGCCACTTGAAGCCCCTGACGGGACCATTCCCAACAATGTTCTATTCCTACTTCTTTCTCCCCTGCGTTCCCAATTTGCGCAGGCTAAAATCTAACTTTTAGATCACATTCACATCCCAGGGATCATTAAAACAACCCAACACTCTAACCGAAAATTCTTAAGCAGTGCAACTTTTAACCTTAACTTTAGCATTGAATCTTATGCATTGCTATCACATTCTTTACAATTACCAGTCTCTTAACCTCCTCTCAAGGAGGTTCACTGCTTCGGCAATTGTTCCTCTTGACAACATCCCGGCTCATGGGTCTGGCTCTTTCAGTTCTGCATCCATGAACTGTTGTGCATCCTGGACCTTCTGAAAAGAGTGCCATTGGTTCCCGTGCTGTATCTTCAAAGTGGCTGGATATATTAACATAAATCTCATATTTTTATTGGCTAGCGCTGAGCATATTGGGTGGAACCGCCGCCTTTGCTCTTGGACTCCTGCCGAGTAATCTTGGAAGATTTTTATTGGAGACCCTTCATATGTAAGGGAATCCCGCTTCATCCTGAAACCTCAGATGATCTCTTCTTTATGTAAATAGTTGTGTACTTTGATAATGACAATTCTGGGCCGTTGCATGCCCTGTTGCCAGCGTCCAAGCCTGTGTGCTCGCTCAATGCACAGCTCTCCATAGCTATCAGATAAAGCCAGTTCTTTTTTCAGCCACTTTTCCAGAAGAGGGCCCAGCGACTTCTCCGGTGTTTTCTCTGGAAGGCCAACAAGTCTTAGGTTGCACCTATGTACCCGATTTTCCATATCTTCCATTTTGTCCTGCTGCAACTTGAGCTGCTCCTTTAAACGTGAGATCTCCTGCAAGTACTGTGATCCTGCATCCTCCACATGTGGGTCAACTCAGAACCATGAAATAGAAGGATAATGAAGTTATGTTTTACTAAAAATGTCCATGAAAGCTCTATATAAAAATAAAAATGATTTATTGAACAGAAAAACTAATAAAAATCTAGTAATATGGTAAAAGAGAAGTTTTGGTGACCAGGAAATAACCGTCATTTTACAAGTCCTGAAGCTGTCTGTGAAGTGCTAAAATGCAATGTTTCACATTGCTAGTGAACGGGACAACTGTCTGTGCAACTTGTGCATTTAATTCTCCCACGCAAGTACCACAAACGGTTGTTACGTGCACTAACAACATGAAACACTGCATTTTAGCACTTCACTTTGGCGCTCAATATATTAGCAATCAACCTCACATTGAGGTTCATGCGGAGTTGTCACTGCTGTTTCTAATCATAACAATATCAGCCTATGAGCGATTTATCAGCAGATCCCTGAGGCAGGCAATTATGCCGAAAAATGCTCCCATGTCAGGTCCTAGCTATTTTTATTTATTTATTTGTAGCATTTGTATCCCACATTTTCCCACCAATTTGCAGGCTCAATGTGGCTTACATTTGCCGTATTGGCCATTGCCATTTCCGGTCAGTAGAATTACAAATGGTATTTCGTTCAAGTGTGTACATACATGATAAGAGGAATACATTAAGGTATTGCAAGTAGATTCTTAAGTAATAGATTAGATTGTAACATATGTTGGGTCATCATTTATAGAAAGATCATTTTCGACATTAGGGTAGAAGTGGTAACATTTCTACATTAAAAGCAGTGAGGCTAGCCAGTCAGGTGATTACTACTACTACTACTACTTGACATTTCTAAAGCGCTACTACTACTACTACTACTACTACTTGACATTTCTAAAGCGCTACTAGGGTTACGCAGCGCTGTACAATTTAACATAGAAGGACAGTCCCTGCTCAAAGGAGCTTACAATCTAAAGGACAAATGTACAGTCAGTCAAATAGGGGCAGTCTAGATTTCCTGAAAGGTATAAAGGTTAGGTGCCGAAAGCAACATTGAAGAGGTGGGCTTTGAGCAAGGATTTGAAGATGGGTAGGGAGGGGGCTTGGCGTAAGAACTCAGGAAATTTATTCCAAGCATAGGGTGAGGCGAGGCAGAATGAGCGGAGCCTGGAGTTGGCGGTGGTGGAGAAGGGTACTGAGAGGAGGGATTTGTCCTGTGAGCGGAGGTTACGGGCGGGAATGTAAGGGGAAATGAGGGTAGAGAGGTAATGAGGGGCTGCAGACTGAGTGCATTTGTAGGTAAGAAGGAGAAGCTTGAACTGTATGCGGTATCTGATTGGAAGCCAGTGAAGTGACCTGAGAAGAGGGGTGATATGAGTATATCGGTTCAGGTGGAATATAAGACGTGCAGCAGAGTTCTGAACAGATTGAAGGGGGGATAGATGGCTAAGTGGGAGGCCAGTAAGGAGTAGGTTGCAGTAGTCAAGGCGAGCGGTAATGAGAGCGTGGACGAGAGTACGGGTGGTGTGCTCAGAGAGGAAAGGGCGAATTTAGCTGATGTTAAAGAGAAAGAAGCGACAGGTCTTGGCTATCTGCTGGATATGCGCACATTAATTGCGTTCACATTAATTGATTTGATTTGCTTACTTTATTTATTTTTTGTCTATTAGATTGTAAGCTCTTTGAGCAGGGACTGTCTTTCTTCTATGTTTGTGCAGCGCTGCGTATGCCTTGTAGTGCTATAGAAATGCTAAATAGTAGTAGTAGTAGTAGAGGAGTCGAAGATGACTCCGAGGTTGCGGGCAGATGAAACAGGGAGGATGAGGGTGCTATCAACTGAGATAGAGAGTGGAGGAAAAGGCGAAGTGGGTTTTGGTGGAAAGACGATAAGCTCGGTCTTGGACATGTTCAGTTTCAGGTGGCGGTTGGACATCCATGCAGCAATGTCGGATAAGTAGGCCGACCTCCGCGGTGATGTCTGGTGTGGAGAGATATAGCTGGGTGTCATCAGCATAAAGATGATACTGGAAACCATGAGATGAGATCAGTGAGCTCAGGGAAGAGGTGTAGATTGAAAAAAGAAGGGGTCCAAGGACAGATCCCTGGGGAACTCCAACAGAGAGCGGGATGGGGGTGGAGGAAGATCCATGAGAGTGTACTCTGAAGGTGCGTTGGGAGAGATAGGAGGAGAACCAGGAGAGGACAGAACCCTGGAACCCAAATGAGGACAGTGTGGCAAGAAGTAAATCATGATTGACAGTATCAAAAGCAGCGGATAGATCAAGGAGGATGAGGATGGAGTAGTGGCCTCTGAATATGGCAAGGAACAGGTCATTACAGACTTTAGAGAGTGCCGTTTCTGTCGAGTGTAGAGGGCGAAAACCGGATTGAAGCGGATCAAGGATGGCATGAGAGGAGAGAAAATCAAGGCAGCGGATGTGAACAGCACGCTCAAGTATTTTCGAGAGGAAGGGTAGGAGGGAGATGGGACGGTAGTTGGAGGGACTGGTAGGGTCAAGTGATGTTTTTTTGAGGAGAGGTGTGACTACGGTGTGCTTGAAGGTGTCAGGGACAGTTGCAGTGGAGAGAGAGAGGTTGAGGATATGACAGATGGAGGGGGTGACAGTATGAGAGATGGTGTTAAGTAAGTTGGTGGGGATGGGATCAGAGGAACAAGTGGTGCATTTTGAGGAGGAAAGAAGGCGGGCGGTTTCCTCCTCGGTGATATCAGGAAAGGAGGAGAAAGAGGCCTGGGTTGGTTGGTTGAGGGAGAGGGTTGAAGGGTGAAGAGGAAGAGGTGCCTTGGTAGTGAACTCAACGCTGATCTTTTGCACCTTGTCGCGGAAGTAGTCAGCCAGTGATTGAGGTGAGAGTGAGGGGGGGTGGGAGCAGAGGGCACTTTGAGGAGGGAGTTAAGGATGGCGAAGAGACGACGAGGGTTGGCGCTGAGAGAATTGGTCAATTGGGTGTAATAGTCCTGTTTGGCAAGGAATAGGGAGGACTGGAAGGAGGATAGCATGAATTTGTAATGAAGGAAATCTGAATGGGTACGAGATTTCCTCCACAGGTGTTCAGCAGATCGGGCGCAGGAGCGAAGGTAACGGATGCAAGGGGTCAGCCAGGGCTGAGGATTAGTACGTCTTGTGGGACGGGAGATGGATGGTGCAAGAGTGTCCAGTGCAGAGGAGAGAGTGGCATTGTAAGCGGAGACAGCCTTGTCGACAGACTCGGAGGACATGATGGAAGGGAGGAGATTAGAGATAATGGAGGATAAGGTGGGAGGGTCGACAGCCTGGAGATTCCTGGAAGTAGTGGTTAGTGTTGGGCGGGACTGTGGGGGAGGGTGATGAAGTGTGAAGGTGATCAGGTGATGGTCAGAGGGAGGAAGAGCTGAGGCGCAGAAATTGGAGGGTGAGCAGGTAGAGGAGAGGACGAGGTCAAGACAATGGCCGTCTTGGTAAGTAGGGGTGGTGGAGCATAGCTGGAGGTTGAAGGAGGATGCTAGAGTGAGGAACTGAGAAGCGTGAGGGTCGGATTGGTCATCAACGTGTATGTTAAAGTCTCCGAGAATGAGGGATGGGGATGAGGGCTCAAGAAAAACGGAGAGCCAGGCATCAAAGTCGGTAAGGAAGGAAGATAGGGACTTATCAGGGGGGCGGTAAATGACTGCAACTCTGAGTGGCAGCGGGTAGAATAGACGGATGGAGTGAACTTCAAAGGATGAGAAGCAGTGAGATTGCGGTAGGAGGAGAGGTTGAAAACTGCAGGAGGGCGAAAGTAGTAACCCGACGCCGCCACCGCGGCCAACTGGGCGGGGAGAATGGGAGAAGAGATAGCCTCCATGGCATAGGGCCACGACTGAGGCACAGTCATCAGGGGTAAGCCAGGTTTCAGTTAGGGCGAGGAGTTAGAGAGAATGGGAGATGAAGAGGTCATGGGTAAAGGAGAGTTTGTTGCAGACAGATCGGGCATTCCATAGGGCGCACGAGAAGGGGAGGGAAGAGGGGGAGAGGAGGGGAATGGAAATGAGGTTGGAGACATTCCGGAGTGGTCTGCATAGATAGGATGAGGATTGGTGTGGGGGACCTGGATTGGGATTGATGTCCCCAGCGGATAGTAGAAGGAGTAAGAGAATACGAAGAAGGGTAGGGGAGGTAGGGCGACGAAGGCGGGATGTGCATAGGAGGAATGGAGATGGGTCAACAGCAGGAAGGAAATGTTGAAGGTTGAGGGCTAAGGAGAAGGAAGGGGAAAGGAGAGAAGATGAGGTGATGAGGGTAAGGGGAGGACAAAGTGTAGCAGCACTGCAAAGTGTTTTTGGGTTAAGAAGTAGGTTGGGAAGGGACAGCATGAAGAAGAGAGTGTGTATAGGGGACATGGCAATGCAGAATTGGATTGCTGGAACACTGGAATGTTGGAATGGGTGAAACTGGTAGGCTGGGCTACTGGGGGAAGGTGATGAATTAGGAATAGATGTAGTTGGAAGAGGTCAGTAGTGAAAATTTGGCTGTAGGGAGGCTATTTAAGAAATGTCACTCTAGGGGTGGGTGGGTAGTGGCGATTAGAGATCAGTTCTGTCTTATTGCTTAGTAATTATGATGGTTGTTTGTGGTATGCCTTCTTGAATAGGTCAGTTTTCAGTAGCCTTCGGAAGCTAGCCAGATCTTGCGTTGTTTTTATGGCCTGTTACTTCAATAAACATTTGAACCAATGTTTTTACATCTGTTTTCTGTGTTGAAAGACCATCTAAAACCCTACGTCTCCCTTTCCTGTGGTTCCTGATTTACTCTTCTAATTCGAGGTATAGCACCAAGTGGGCTGAGATCATCTGAACACTGACTTTCTCTCCCAGTGGTGGACCCTGATAATGCAGGAACTCAATCAGGCAAGCTTGAGCTGAGGGAGAGGGTATGTGAGAGAGTCGATAAGAAATTACCACTCCCCTTTAACAGTCCTTCCTCACAGTCACTAAGCCATCTTAAAAGTTAGGCTTCAGAACTGGGAGAAGATGACTCAGCAGGAGCAGAGTAGGGAGAGTGTGGTCAAGACAGGATACAAATTCTCAGCACAGGTCAGTCAGGTAGGCCCTGAGGAAAGAAGAGAAGCACTCTACCATATGAGGCCTCATCTGATTTTAACAATCTTCTCTTGTATAATGATGTATGCTGGCTGAGTAAAGGTAAATATTCAAAGATTCTGGAGCCTTCATAATTAAATCTATGAATTTCTGCAAATATTAACAAATAAAAAAGCAGCTGAGTTTCTTTCATTCTTCAGTAATCCTGAGCAGATGGAAGTAATTGTATTTCTTCTTGATATGAATGGATATTTAAATAAATTTAATTTATCCTTACAAGGAAGAGAGAAGATAATTACAAATCTGGCATCCTGATATCTGGCTTTTGAAGCTAAATTGGGTATATTTGTAAATGACTTGGCTAATGGTCAGTTAATGCACTTCTCAACAACATAGAACATAAGAACATAAGTGTTGCCATATTGGGATAGACTGAAGGTCCATCAAGCCCAGCATCCTGTTTCCAACAGTGGCCAATCAGTACCTGGCAAGATCTCAAAACAGTACAATACATTTTATGCTGCTTATCCTATAAATACTAATTTCTTGAGGCAATTCTCTACTAAGACTCTTTTTAATAGCAATACATAAGCTAGTAGAAAAACAAAGGAGTGCACCTTATGTTGAGGGAACATCTCAACCAGTCGCCAGGGATATTGTTCACCATTCACTACTATCGGTGTCCCTTTATTTTGCGACCGTTCTCATCATCGACGTTTCCAACCTTCTTCCCATTTTAATTTTTACTTTTTTTGATACTTTTTCTTCTTACTCTTAATATTAGAGCATGGAGGTTTTTATATCTGTGCTATCTCCAAGCGCTTAACATACGAATACAGGGAACTTCTGTATGGAATAAATCGGGTTCAGCTATCTCAACATTAGCATTAATTATTGAATATAAACTTCAACTTGGCTTAAATATCCAGGTGCAGGTACACCCCGACAGGTGCCTGTTTCGCTCAACTTGGCTTTTTCAAGGGTTGATCACACTCTGGGCCTGGAACAAAGCAGAAGAAGCGAACTCGTCAGCACAGTCATTCACCGAATCATATTAATTATTATAGGCGTGCAGGAACATAACTTCAGGTATACAGCGTAATAGCTTTTAATCCTTCCTCCCGATATTCAGGAGCGAGTAGGTAAAACTAGCGTTTTTAAATGGTAGCCTACTGCGTGTATCCGATATACGGTTCCACATTGAGGTGTCTCACATGAAACAACCCCAGTGGATATACGTATTAAGTCCTTTGGTTTCCAGGGTGTCACGCTGGTATATCCAGAACGTTTCCTGTTGCAATAATCTCCTGTTCCTATTGCCACCTCCCAACGTCACTGCCACGTGGTCAATAGCCATGCATCTGAGAGAATCTGCTGAATGATTATGCTTAATACAATGTTGCACCAAAGGCGCGCCTGTATTCCGTGCTGTAATCCTTGTATATATATGGCCGCCCTTGCTCTCAGTAAAATACAGGTCAATGGCTCAGGCTAAAGAGCTAGGCCTCTACAAGCAAATGGCTCATAATAAGAGCTAGGCTTCTCTTAAAAATCCAAAGTCGTCTCTGATACAAAATACATTTTTCTGCAGCACAAGCTGAATTGAGTTCTCAGGGAGCTGGCACGGGAGGGGGTCCTTTGCTCTTATAAACATGCCTGGGACTGGCATCAGTGAAGAGTCATGAAAGATGTTTTGGGCTAATGAAAGTAGATAAAGGGGTAGATGTACATAGTTAGAGAGTACTCAGAGGGAGGGGGGAACTGAGAATAGCTGAGAAGAGCAGAGTGACTGATGAAGTCATCTCGCCAGCTGTGCTTTGCACCCCTTTTGTGTATAGTTAGAACCTGGGACCCAATGAAGTCACCCTTATCGGTTCCTTATCAACTGATAAGAGATAGCAAGTTCTGCTGACAAAGCTGGATCCCATTGGAATCCATTTGGTTGAGACAGTATAAAGGAAGCACCCCGACAGGTGTAAGACACAGACGCAGAGGCAGATGCAGATGGAGGAGAAAGACAGAGCACCACCGAGAGCTGGTGTGTCGTGTGATTCTGTTCCACTGTATGATTGACTGAATTGCTGGTATCCTCATTATTGGGTAATGTATCAATGCTAATTAATACTAATAAACTATATCTCTTTAGCTAATTAAAACTGGGTTCCTCTTTAATTACAGACTTAGCTACGGCTGAGTCTGTACTGAACTGCCATGAGCAGATTCAAGGTTGGGAAAGCTAGATATTTGGAGGGCATATTGTAACTTTGCCCAGAGAGATGAGACGGGCCACTGCTTCCGCTGCCTGATTAGCAAAGGCAGATTCTGAGAAAATAAACATCCTGGACCTATGTTCTATCATCCTCGCATTCAGAGATCTGCTTGTCTTCCCAATATATTTCCTATTGCAGGGACACAGGATATAGTACACAACGTAAGGGGTCTGGCATGTCGTTCTATGCCTTAGATGGTAAGTCTTGCTATCATGCTGGAAAATCTCCCCTTCTATTGATATACCGCAGGTTTTACAGCTGTGTTTCCCACACTTGACATGTCCAGTGTCCATTCGTGAGGAATATTGATTGTCTCTGGGCAATTCAGCTGGGCTTAGTAATTTCTTTAGATTTTTAGCGCATGAGAAGGCTGTGCGTAATCTATGTTGAGCAAACAAGGGATGAGCTCTCATTATATCTCAGTGCTGCCTGATTATGCGGGCTGCTTTTTCTCTGCCTGGAGCGAATCGCATGACAAATGTCATTGCTGGGTCCAATGGTACATCACGCGTTGTGCCTTGCAACAGTAAATCTCTATTGTTGTACCTCGTGCATGTGAATGCCTTCTTCAAAATTTTGCGAGGATAGTTCCTATGCTCCAGCTTCCTAGTGAACTCCCTTGATTGCTGTTTGAAATCTGTGTCTGACAAGCAGATCCTCTTATAGCGTAACAGCTGTGAAAATGGGATAAGAATGGACCCGACACGATATACAAGTAGACCCTACAGTGCTTCCCAGTAGCGGTTTACTTGCGATTGAGGTCCGACTAGCTTGACACAATTCACAACTTTACAATTCCATATACACGTAGAGTTGAATACCAGTGCTTTTGATCAGAGTTAGTAATCTGACCCCCGATGTTGGCGTTGATACATACCAAAACATGGACAGTGTCAGGTCCATTCTTATCTGCATCAATAAAAGATTGCTGGATAACATCTCCAGTGTTGGATTCGTCCTTGTTCAGCCTCTACCCATGAATCCCGACCTAACAATCTACACCTGCCCGTTGTCACAATTTTCGGAGTGGTGTATAACATAAAGAATAGGTTGAATGTGTATTCCAATGCAGGATGTCTGTATGTAACAGGACACTAAAATGCCAGGGAGCTCCCAGACCAACCTCTACCTCTTGAACTGAAAAGTGGGCAGTACCACGAAACCAATCTGCCACATGTCTCATGCCACTTGCTAACATTAGTAATCGAATATCTAATAGTCCCATTCCTCCCTTAACTCACACTTTGTAAAGAACTGAAATAGGCAACCGCACCCTCTTTCCCTGCCACAGAAATAGTGAAAGTAAGCAGTTAAATTTCTTTTCATGAGACAAACTGTTATTGGCAACATTTGAATAACGTGTAGCCAGCGCAGGAGGAGGAACATGTTATATAAGGTGATGTGTCCCACCAACACTACCAGGATCTGGTGCCAAATTTGTAACCTATGAGCTAACTGGGCCACTAACGGATCAAAGTTTATAGTGTATAGTCGCCTAAAGTTTTGTGGGATTACAATACCCAATTACATAATAGACTCTTTAGCTCACTGTACGGGAAAGGAAGTTGTCCAAAGCAGACAAATATTGTCTTGTAATGGGAGAGCAATTGATTTATCTAAATTTAAGGTGAAACCTGAAAATAAACTAAATTCATCTACCACACTTAACACACAAGTTAGTGAGGGCAATGGATCTGACAAAGTGAGCAACAGATCATCTGTGTATGCAAAGACTTTAAGTTCCTTAGACCATAAACACATAAGTACATAAGTATTGCCATACTGGGAAAGACCAAAGGTCCATCAAGCCCAGCATCCTGTTTCCAACAGTGGCCAATCCAGGTCACAATATTCCTAGCAAGATCCCCCAAAAATACAAAACATTTTATACTGCTTATGCCAGAAATAGTGGATTTTCCCCAAGCCCATTCAATAACGGTCCATGGCCTTTTCCTTTAGGAGGCCGTCCAAACCTTTTTTAAACTCTGCTAAGCTAACCGCCTTTACCACATTCTCTGGCAATGAATTCCAGAGTTTAATTACACGTTGAGTGAAGAAACATTTTCTCTGATTCGTTTTAAATTTACCACATTGTAGTAAATCGCATGGCCCCTAGTCCTAGTATTTTTAGAAAGCATAAACAGATGCTTCACATCTACCCGTTCCACTCCACTCATTATTTTATAGACCTCTATCATATCTCCCCTCAGCCGCCTTTTCTCCAAGCTGAAGAGCCCTAGCCACTTTAGCCTTTCCTCATAGGGAAGTCGTCCCCATCCCCTTTATCATTTTCATCGCCCTTCTCTGTACCTTTTCTAATTCCACTATATCTTTTTTGAGATGCAGCAACCAGAATTGAACACAATATTCGAGGTGCGGTCGCACCATGGAGCGATACAGAGGCATTGTAACATCCTCATGTTTGTTTTCCATTCCTTTCCTAATAATACCTAACGTTCTATTTGCTTTCTTAGCCGCAGCAGCACACTGAGCAGAAGGTTTCAACGTATCATCAACGACGACACCTAGATCCCTTTCTTGGTCCATGACTTATAACGTGGAACACAGTCCGGAAATATCTGGGTCAATGCTTATTGTTCTAAGAAGTGGCTCTAAATGTAACGCAAATAATAAGGGAGAAAGAGGACATCCCTGCCTGGTACCTCTCTCAATAGCAAAGCGGTCTGTACTAACTCCATTCACCAATATATATGCCATAGAGGCTTCATACAATGCTTGAATGAAGCACCTGTGACCCCAATATAACGTAACGCCAAAAAAGATAAGACCAACGGACTTGATCAAAAGCTTTCTCTGTGTCAAGCCCTACCAGCATCCCTGGCACTTTGTCCATCTGCGCACCAGACATAGCTAATAATACTTTCCTTACATTAATCATTGAGTGGCGCACTGCGATAAAACCCACCTGGTTATCCCCCACCAAGTGTGGGAGTATCGTCGCTAGTCGAGGCCAGTACACGTGCTAAGACTTTAATATCCACATTTCATAACGAGATGAGTCGATAAGAGGCACAGTTGGTTTTTGGCTTACCCGGTTTCGGGATTAGCAATATCAAGGCTGTGTTGAAATACAACGGGAAGCTTCCACCATCTACACTCCCTACATAATATGAATGTAATGGGCCTATCAACTGAGAAGCAAGTAATTTGTAGAATTCTGAAATAAAGCCATCTGGCCCTGGGGCTGTGTGACATTTTAAATTTTGAATACAAGCCTGAATTTCTTTTGCTTGGAGAGGTGATTGTAATTTAGCTTTCTGATCTTCTGATAATCTCAATAAATCCGACTCGACTAGGTAATCTATCAATTGGGGGCCCTCGGGTTCTGTTGATGCTGCATAAAATTTCTGAAAATACTGATAGAAACACTGAGCTATATCCTTTGGTTGTGCGACTACATAAGTACATAAGTACATAAGTAGTGCCATACTGGGAAAGACCAAAGGTCCATCTAGCCCAGCATCCTGTCACCGACAGTGGCCAATCCAGGTCAAGGGCACCTGGCACGCTCCCCAAACATAAAAACATTCCAGACAAGTTATACCTAAAAATGCGGAATTTTTCCAAGTCCATTTAATAGCGGTCTATGGACTTGTCCTTTAGGAATCTATCTAACCCCTTTTTAAACTCCGTCAAGCTAACCGCCCGTACCACGTTCTCCGGCAACAAATTCCAGAGTCTAATTACACGTTGGGTGAAGAAACATTTTCTCCGATTCGTTTTAAATTTACTACACTGTAGCTTCAACTCATGCCCTCTAGTCCTAGTATTTTTGGATAGCGTGAACAGTCGCTTCACATCCACCCGATCCATTCCACTCATTATTTTATACACTTCTATCATATCTCCCCTCAGCCGTCTCTTCTCCAAGCTGAAAAGCCCTAGCCTTCTCAGCCTCTCTTCATATGAAAGTCGTCCCATCCCCACTATCATTTTCGTCGCCCTTCGCTGTACCTTTTCTAATTCTACTATATCTTTTTTGAGATACGGAGACCAGTACTGAACACAATACTCCAGGTGCGGTCGCACCATGGAGCGATACAACGGCATTATAACATCCGCACACCTGGACTCCATACCCTTCCTAATAACACCCAACATTCTATTCGCTTTCCTAGCCGCAGCAGCACACTGAGCAGAAGGTTTCAGCGTATCATCGACGACGACACCCAGATCCCTTTCTTGATCCGTAACTCCTAACGCGGAACCTTGCAAGACGTAGCTATAATTCGGGTTCCTCTTACCCACATGCATCACTTTGCACTTGTCAACATTGAACTTCATCTGCCACTTGCACGCCCATTCTCCCAGTCTCGCAAGGTCCTCCTGTAATCGTTCACATTCCTCCTGCGACTTGACGACCCTGAATAATTTTGTGTCATCGGCGAATTTAATTACCTCACTAGTTATTCCCATCTCTAGGTCATTTATAAATACATTAAAAAGCAACGGACCCAGCACAGACCCCTGCGGGACCCCACTAACTACCCTCCTCCACTGAGAATACTGGCCACGCAATCCTACTCTCTGCTTCCTATCTTTCAACCAGTTCTTAATCCATAATAATACCCTACCTCCGATTCCATGACTCTGCAATTTCTTCAGGAGTCTTTCGTGCGGCACTTTGTCAAACGCCTTCTGAAAATCCAGATATACAATATCAACCGGCTCCCCATTGTCCACATGTTTGCTTACCCCCTCAAAAAAATGCATTAGATTGGTGAGGCAAGACTTCCCTTCACTAAATCCGTGCTGACTTTGTCTCATCAGTCCATGTTTTTGTATATGCTCTGCAATTTTATTCTTAATAATAGCCTCCACCATCTTGCCCGGCACCGACGTCAGACTCACCGGTCTATAATTTCCCGGATCTCCTCTGGAACCCTTCTTAAAAATCGGAGTAACATTGGCTACCCTCCAGTCTTCCGGTACTACACTCGATTTTAGGGACAGATTGCATATTTCTAACAGTAGCTCCGCAAGTTCATTTTTTAGTTCTATTAATACTCTGGGATGAATACCATCAGGTCCCGGTGATTTACTACTCTTCAGCTTGCTGAACTGACCCATTACATCCTCCAAGGTTACAATAGGCTCTATAAAGAAGCCACAACAAAAAGGAGGTGCAAACCCTCACGGAACCGTGAGATATGAAACAAAAAAAGTGAGGAGAACGAATGAGGATACCAAAAAATGTGTTTATTCATATAAAAAATGACCCTGTAGCTTCTCTGTAAAGAAGCTACATAGCAGGACCCCTGCTGCTGTTTCACCAAATGAGCTAGTAGTTTTCCTGGTCTATTTCCAAACTTAAAAAGGGAAAATTTCTGGTAAAACAGCATTCTCCTCATCCTCTCATGAATTAAAGCATTAAGAGCCTCCTGGGAGGATTGCATCTGAGCACACACATACTGTATGTTCTTTTTGCTATATTTAACTTTTTCTCTAAATGTACTATCCTCTGCGCTATGCATTTATTCTGTGCCACCCAGCGGCGTAGCGAGGCCGGCTGACACCCGGGGCGGGTCGCCGCTGCGCACCCCCCCCCCCAGGTGCAGCACAGCGCCCCCCCCCCGAGTGCATCTTTACCGCTGGTGCTCCGCCCCGCCGAGTGCACGTCGTCTCTGGGAGCTGCATCGGCTCCGTTGGTTCCCTGCTTTCTCTGCCCCGGAACAGGAAGTAACCTGTTCCGGGGCAAAGAGAGCAGGTAACCAGCGGCGCCGACACCCCCCTCCCCCCCCAGCGCGTGCACCCGGGGCGGACCACTCCCCCCCCCCCCTTCCTACGCCACTGGTGCCACCACATAAACAATTATATCTCCCCTAACCTCCGCTTTAGCTGCATTCCAAAAAAGCTGTGGGTTATCTTTATGCTACGCATTAGCTGTCTCATATGCCTTCCACCTTTCCTGTAGATAAGCTTGGAAAGACCTATCCCCATAGAGATAAGCCGGAAATCTACAGTTGCCGGGAGAAGCTCATGCCTCTCCTATTTTTCTAAGGTAGTCCGAACATAAGCATGATCTGACACCTCCTGTGGGCCCAGGTCTGCCTTGCTCACCAAAGTAAAAAAAGATCTAGACATTAAGATATAGTATATGCGGGGAGAGAACGAGGCCTGGATTACGCTAATACCCAAACCAGGGAAGCCAGAGGATCGTGTAGGTTCTTACAAACCCATATCGCTCATCAATGTAGACCTCAAGATTTTAGCCCGGGTACTGGCAAACAGGCTGGCACCTCACTTGACTACTTTGATAGGACAATATCAGGTAGGATTTGTAAGGGGGCGACATTCCGTGCTTAACGTACGGAAGGTCTTGTTAACTATTGCCCAATGCCGTGCAACAGATACTCGTCTTTTACTGGCAAGCCTTGATGCTGAAAAGGCTTTCGACAAAGTGAGATGGAGCTACTTATTTCGGGTACTGGAACATGTGGGTGTGTCGGGCTGGTATTTAGAAGCCGTGAAGGCTTTGTATGCGACACCCACAGCTAGATTGCTAGTAAATGGGAAGCGATCTGATCCATTGGAGATACAGGCCGGTACTAGGCAGGGTTGTCCCCTCTCCCCTCTGTTGTTTCTCCTGTACCTAGAACCGCTTCTCCGTACGATTGAACAGGACCCCGAGATACAGGGGGTTACACTCCCAAGCCAAACGGTGAAAGTGTTGGCCTTCGCGGACGATCTGTTTTTGACGTTGACAAGGCCCCAAGAGTCACTAGGGCGACTGATCGAAGTACTTGAAGAGTTTGGGTTTCACTCTGGGTTTACACTGAACACTAGCAAGTCACTAGCCCTACCCTCAGAACCAGAGATAAAAAAGACATGGGAGGGACCCTTCCCAATGCAATGGGCGCAGGAGGCAATGACGTACCTGGGGGTGAAAATTCCACTCAATTTAACCCACATATATGCATTAAATATGGAACCCTTAAAAAGAAAGGTGGAGAGTGCTTTGGGCAGGTGGCAGGCGCTTCCTATATCCTTGATGGGACGCGTGGCCTTATATAACATGATCTTGTTTCCAATTTGGGTCTACACCTTCCAAATGATGTCCATGTATCTTAGAGGAAGGGACGAGAGGTGGCTGAGGGGAAAACTAGCAAAATTTTTATGGCGGGGAAGAGGGCCTGGATGACAATGCATAATGCAATGTTGCCCCGGGAGAAAGGAGGTCTGGGAGTGTTGGATTTGCGCCTGCTGTCAGTAGCTGGTGGGATTCGACATCTCTCCGACTGGTTCCGAAACACAGAATATTTTTCTCTTACACTATCTGAACTACACTGGTTCCAGGAACAACATTTTGCAAGCTGGTTACAGGCTCCCGGGGGACAGGCACAGAAGTTAGGTCCTGTAACCCCGATATTTCAACCTCTGAGACATGCCTGGAAATGGCTCTGTAAATTTTGCAGGCTTAACCAAGTAAGTTCCCCTATGCTACCCATTAGGGGGAATCCCCAATTTCCAGTGGGTAGTACTTCACTGGCCTTTCAGATTTGGGCAACAAAGGGAGTGAGATATGTGTACCATGTGGTGAATGAACAGAAAATAATAAAACCATTTGCGGAACTTTGTAGAGAGTATAAACTACATGAGGCAGACTTGTTTGCATACTTACAGTTACAGCACTATGTGCGGACCTTGCCTAGAGAAACTTTGACAATGGAAACATGGGAGAAATACAATGAACTACTGGGCTTGGACGCGCAGGCTAGAGTCCCGCTGAAATATTTCCATGCGCATTTGAGAGAACATACTAAACTAGCAAATTATTCTGTGGTGTTACAACAGTGGAAATCAGAACTTGGAGTACAACTCACACAGGAGCAATTGGAAATGTGCATTAAGCGGATCTATAAATTAACTGAGAATGTGTGCTGGCGGGAAACTCAATATAAATTTATTTTTCGATTGTACATATCACCGCATAGAGCGTACAGAGCCACGCTGAGAGACACTGACTCCTGCCCGAAATGTGCCCGCACAAATGCACACCTGGGCCACATGTTCTGGACCTGTCCAAAGATACATGGTTTTTGGAAAAACTTGGCGGAGCATGTATCAGACATGTGGGGAATTCGATGGCACCACTCTCCCAAACAACTTTTCCATGTATTTACTGTTCAGGGTCAAGCGCCGACTGGCATAAGGGCGTTCCTCCAGAGGGCAACCCTGATGGGGAAGAAAACAATCCTACAAGTGTGGCTGACAGAGGAGCAACCCACAGTCAGTTGTTGGAGATCACTGATGATACAAATGTGTGCTTTGGAACGGCATAGCATTACGGATCTGGCATCAGAGGCAGGAGACCTGTTGGTCCCCCTACTGGGACACCCTGACACCAGTTGCTAGGAGTAAAATTTTAAATGCTTGAACTGGGGGAGGGGGGAGATAGGGGAAGGGTGGGAAGGGTGGGAGGGGAAGGGAGAAAATCTGGGAAAGTTGAATATGAAGTGTTAACATACATGGTTGTAGCATGAGATGTTGTTTGTAAGCACTGTGTTTCGAAAACAATAAATATGATTATTAAAAAAAAAGATATAGTATATGCATGACCAGGTATTATGTGCTCGAGAAAGATGAGTGTAATCTCTTTCATTGGGATATAAAACCCTTCAGTGATCTACTAGGTCCAGAGTTTCGCACAAGAAAGGAACCCCTTTCTTAACAGAACCTTCTTCAGCTATAGGCCACCCACTAGACTGATCTAATGTGTAATCTAGTACTCTATTCAAGTCACCTGCCAACACTAATAGATGTCCCTGGGCTTTTCCTCCCACTCTAACAAGCTGTAAGAAAAAGGAATGCTGATATATGTTAGGTGCATATACCCCTAGCAAATAGAACGTAATTCCAAGATGGGTAATTTGTAATAATATATATCTGCCAAGTGCATCTTTATAGATTTCTTTTACCATGCATGGTAAATTCTTCCAGATTAAAACTACAACCCCAAATTTTTTATGATAGGCAGAAGAATAATATAGTTCTCCCACCCAAGCACACTTTAACTTAAGGTGTTCCTGATCTGAAAACCTAGTTTCTTGTAAGCATGCTACATCTGCATGATGATGTTGCAATAATGTTAAAATCTTGTTCTTTTAATCGGAGATGTTATGCCAGACTCATTCCAGGAAAGAATATTTAGGTTACCAGGGGACATTTCTGCTAATATCATATATGATGGTTAATACTTTATAGACATTTCCTTGCACTTCGGTGTCCCAGCCTCCACCAAAGTGCATAAAGGTGTGTTATCTCGCTATAGCAAGAAAGAACCACTTTCCCCTCTGAAATACACTCCTTCAAACTGCAGGGACTCTTGTTTTTGGTGGTATCCTCTGAGTATCTCTACTTTATGTATGTAGTTGTGAATTTTTATAATCACCAGCCTTGGTCCTCGCCAGCCTTCCTGCATTCTGCCGATGCGATGTGCCCTTTTCTAGGCACAGAGGCCCCATGTTATCAGATAAAGCGAACTCTGATGCCAGCCACCTTTCTAGTGCATTGGTGAGTAACTGTTCTGAAACACTCTCTGGCAATCCTATAATCCGAAGATTGCTGCATCTGGACCGATTTTCAAGGTCCTCTAGCTTTTCTCCTTCACCTTTAGTTGTTGCGCCATCACTGCAAGAGGCGCTGTGGCTTGTGGGGGTGGCATCTTCCAACACTGACAATCGGTGTTCTAATTCACCTGCTCATCGGGTGGTAATATGGAATAATGTATGATAGTTCTGCATTTCTATAAATGTTAGATTTTTACTGGAACCACTATCAGTTTTGGAAAGTACCCTGAACCCTTGAACTTGCAGATGTAAGCAGAATATAATCTAGCCAATGATTTTTTTTTTCAAAATTTGTGTCCCATGATTTGTGACGTAACCAGTTAATTTATGACTTAATGCATTCTTAATAAAAGAGCAGAGGACCTGAGGAATTGTGAGACAGTTCTGGGTGGCCTCAGTGCTATTATGTGAGACCCTCAGTTCTCTCTCCCAAAGGCTGTGTGTGTGTGTGTGTGTGTGTGTGTGTGTGTGTGTGTGTGTGTGTGTGTGTGTGTGTGTGTGTGTGTGTGTGTGTGTGTGTGTGTGTGCGTGCGTTTTATTTCTCTTGACCTCTCCGGGGACAATGATAAAGAACCGGTAGATCCCCTACTTGGTGGGGAAGGCCATAAGAAGATCAGCTTGGCCCTAAATGCTGTCAAACTAACAGATATAGTTATTAACAAACCACCAGATATATTACTAGATACAATTTGGACTACAATTTCAGATTTGAGTAAAAATGTTCCTTCCATTTGTTAATGATTTGAGACAGAGGGTAAATTCTTTGGAAGTGAAATTAAAACATCATGAGGAAAAGTTTGAGATTAAAACTGCAGTTGGAAACCTAGGAAGCACTGATCAGACTGTTTCTCAAATACCAATCAGTTCAGGCTGCTTTAGTAGCTGATGTTACTGAAATTTGCTCTAAGTTGCAAAAGATTGTTAATGCTATTAAAAAGCACAAACTTAAGATTCTTGAACACCAAAGAAATGAATATAACACCTAAAACAATGTTGAAAAAATACTTAATAGAAATATTATTATCTTGAAGATCTGATGCCAGATGCATCCCTTGGAAAGTCCAGCAAATCTGCAGAAATATCTCCATCTGGAACTACTATAGTAAATAGTCTCGAAAAAAATCATTTGTTGAAATTCTTTTTCAGAAACAGAGATAAACAATTTATGGGGGGAAAATTTTGTTTTTTTCCTGATATATCCCATGAGACCCAGACATGGAGGCAACATTTTATTTGTTTGTGTGTTTTAGTCGTTTATTAACTTTTAAATAAAGACATAACCATAGTAATGTACATTACAAAGTATCACATGTCAAGTCATAAAAAAAAGAACAGTGGCAAGTATGATATAATAACCTGAGCTAAACAAATTCTGATTTTCTCTAGAAAAAAAAATTATCTAACAAATCCTGGCGCTCTACTATTATTCATTAATACATTTGAATCTGTATGATAGGACAAATTGACAAAGTACTACCACAACAAAAACAACCTCTCTTTAACCTAAGGTTTTCATAACATATACTAAATTCAAACATCTTTAAATTGATGTGTTATCCAAGGTTTATACCCATGAGCACTAGCTCTCCTACCGTTATCCAACTTAAAGCAAATTATACCATTAACTACCTCCGACCCCCCTTTCCCCTCCCAAAATCTCAAAGTTACCCCCCACTCTCCCATTAAAACCCATCCCTCCCTCCCTTTTTTTAAACCCATCCCCCCCCCCCTTTTTTGAGAATGATACCTACTCAAATTCTGTGGAGGATTATATCGAGGTGTGATTCAATAGAAGACTGTGAACTCTTAAGGATAAAGACATTATATATGGTTCCTAAATGGACCAAAATTTGTTCCTGCGTTTTGGAGTTAAGCGTGCATCTCTAGCTTCCATAAGAGCTAAAGCATGAAGAGCATTCTGCCAACACCAAAAGTCTGGCGCCCTGCTCTGCGTCCAACATTGCATGATGCACTTTTTCCCCACTACCCCTGCTTTATATATGAAAATACATTCATATGACAATAGAGAATTGTTACAGCCCACCCAGCCCAACAGAAGTCCAATTGGTGAAATAATCACTCGTTTATGCAACAAATGCTCCCAATATCTAATCTGATGCTTCCAAAACAGTTGTACCCTTGGGCAATACCACAGCGCATGAGCCAAAGTAACCTCAAGATTTCCACACTTAGCACAATTCTTAACATCCAGACACTTCGCATAAAACGCCTGACGGGGAGAGAAATAAGACCTGGTTACGATTCGAAATTGACACTCTCTATATTGTGTACTATAAAGGTAACGTGGAATCAGCTGTATAAAACGCAAAACATCCCCAACACGCAAGCTGCACCCCAACTCTGCTTGCCATCGACTCGTCACCATATTAAAATCCTTTCCGGGCAAGTATGAAACTAGAGACCTATGCAGGGAAGCTACTGAAATATAAATCTGACTCGTTGCTCTAAAAAAACACCTCTAGTTTCTAAAACAAGTCTCTAGTGCAGTTCGGCAGCAAGGATTTAACATAATTACAAGCCTGCATGTAAGCATAAAAATTAAGTGGATGTGATTGGATATGTTCCAGCATATGTTCAAAAGTTTTCACTGACCCATCTTCCCTCAATAGATCCGCTACATCAAATATCCCTTTGGAAGCCCATTTATGAAATACCCCTGTGGTCTGACCTGGACCGAATTCTAGATTCCCCACTAATGGCATAAAATCCGACCAACGTGGATTCACTTTAAGATACTTTGACAAATAGTTCCACACATATCTCATTGAATATAACAAAACATGTTTTTTTCAATGTAGGAGGTAATCTTTTTTGCGCCACATGTAACAAATAGTGAGGGTGAAGCGGTAAAAACAACTCTAAAAACCAACATGTATAATCTTCCGTTCCCAGGATCCAATCAGCCAAATGTCGCAGCAAACATGCTATGTTATACAACCTTAAATTAAGTAATCCTAGGCCTCCTGTGCTCCAAGAATGTTGCTTCATTCAGGTGTTCTTTATTTTGGAGTGTCTTTCTATTTAAAATTTCCCTGCAAGTATTATAGTTATTTATCACTCTGTGTTTTTGGGACCCATCTCTTCTGACTGCCTTTCTGGTTACTAAGGGAGTTTCTCAGTGGTTCGCACTGGAGGGAAGACTCAAGGGGAATTAACAGTTAATGAGCTCAGTAATTAACACAGGCTTTTTATCAATTTGGTTTTGCTTTTTTTGACTGCTCCAGTAGGTTACGTATTGGGCTCTCTTTCAATGAGGGACCAGATCTAAGCAGAATAATATAATATAATATAATTTTCCTTTATAATTTTGTTCTTTTTCTTTGGAATTATTACCTTTTTATTATTGTATTGTCTTGGCTTTACTGTACAAGTTTTTTGTCTTTTTGCTTGATTTGAAATAGTAAAATCATAAATAGTTTTTTTTTAACTTAAAGGTTATCAATAGAAATCAAACAAAATAAAACATGGAAAAGAAAATAAGATGATACCTTTTTTATTGAACATAACTTAATACATTTCTTGATTAGCTTTCTAAGGTTGCTGTGCTTGTGTAGGAAATGTTCTGATAAGGTCTTTTAGCTGCTTTGTATACTACAGGAAACTAACTGAAGACCCCACACAGGATTATACTAAGCAGCTAAAAGACCTTATCAGAACATTTCCTGCACAAGCAAAGCCACACCTGAAGAAACTCAAACCAAACCAGCCTTCTGTGGGCACATTCTACATGCAACTGTGAAATCACTGCACCAGTGATTTCACAGTAAGAATACTGAAAGGTAATTTTAAAACAATACAGGAACGTAAGACCTTTGAAATAAGAATGATTGAATATTTTGACACCCAACAAACAGGACTTAATAAGGATCTGGGTTTTCTAACCCATTATAAACCATGAAGCTGTATTTCTCTGTTTATTTCTCTGTTTATTACCCTCCTGTCACCTACCAGCACCCATCCTGTTAGAATATCAATGAAATGCTTTGATGTCCCCATGCATACCCCCACCCTCCCACTTTGTCAGACTGTCAAAGTGATGCTTTGATGTTTCTCTTATATATACTATCTGCCAACACATTTGCTTATTTCCGATCTGACGAAGAAGGGCAACCTTTGAAAGCTAATCAAGAAATGTATTATGTCCAATAAAAAAGGTATCTTATTTTCTTTTCCATTTTTTATTTTGTTTGATTTCTATTGATAACCTTTATATGCTACGCAAAATCCACAAACCTGGAAACCCTGGCAGACCAATCATATCAGGTACTGGCACATTCACGGAGAAAATATCTGGACTCATAGAGGGAATTCTGAAACCTCTCGTGCACAAAACTAACAGCTTCAAACAAGACACCACAGACTTTCTGAATAAATTGAAAAATATCAAGTAATTACCACCAAACACCCTTCTGGTCACGATGGATGTAGAATCACTATACAGCAACATTCCACATGCGGATGGCATAGCTGCATGTGGGAGGCTCCTAAAAACATCCACACTGGACCATCAATGCTCACCAGAAACTATTACAAAATTAATCAAATTTATTTTAACTCACAACTACTTCCACTTTAACAATGATATCTACAAATAATGGGCACTGCGATGGGCACCAGGACAGCACCCCAATATGCCAACCTTTTTATGGCTGAGCTGGAAGAGACATTTCTGAATACATACCAGACCAAACCTCTAAAATACTACTGGTACATCGATGACATTTTTATGATTTGGACGGAGGGGGAAGAGACTCTGAAACAATTTTACTATTCCTTCAATGCATACCATCCTACAATCAGATTCAAAATTGACTACTCCCCAGAAAGAGTCAATTTTTTGGACACCACGGTCTCAATCAGTGATGGCTGTATACAAACATCTATATACAAGAAACCCACAGACAGATGCAGCTACCTCCACAACTCCAGCTTTCATCCTTCACATACAAAAAGATCCATTATTTACAGCCAAGCCACAAGATACCACCGTATCTGCTCTGACTCAGGGGATAGAGACAGACACCTTGAAATCCTGACTGCATCCTTCAAAGAGAAAGGCTACAACCCCAAAATAATCTCCAAGAATATTGCCTCGTCCCTCAAAACACCCAGGGAAAATCTGCTACAGTACAAAGAAAAAAAAGCCACAGACAGAATCCCCCCTGTAGTGAAATACAACCCAGAGCTGGAGAAACTGAGGAAAATCATAAGAGATCTACAGCCTCTACTCCAGGAGGATGAATTACTGAAAGAGATATTCCCATCCCTACCAGTGCTGGCCTTCCGACAGCCACCCAACTTAAAGCACAAGCTAATCAGAAGTAAACTCCCAACACAGACTGAAAAGGAAGAGAAGGGCACATTTCCCTGCAATATATCCAGCTGCAAGCTATGCCAAAACATTTCACAGGACCCCACCGTCATTCACAAAGGAAAAATATTCAACATAAAGGAATCTTTCACATGCTCATCTTCCAATGTTGTATATATCATTCAGTGTAAAAAATGTAACGAAGGATGCTATATTGGAGAAACAGGCCAGATGCTTAAGACAAGATTTAATTTACATAGACATAACATGAAGAAAGCTGGTGCCAGTCAGGTTCCCACCCCTGTGGGCCAGCACTTTACAAGACCAAGACACTGTATCAGTGATTTCATAGTAAGAATCCTGAAAGGTAACTTTAAAACAATACAGGAACGTAAGACCTTTGAAGTCAGAATGATTGAATATTTTGACACCCAACAGACAGGACTTAACAAGGATCTAGCCCATTATAAACCATAAAGTTGTATTTCTCTGTTTATCACCCTCCTCTCACCTATCCACACTCATCCTGTTAGACTATCAATGAAATGCTTTGATGTCCCCATGCATACCTCCTACCCACCCCCATACCCTGCTAGACTGTCAATGAAATGCTTGGATGTTTCACTTATATATACTATCAGCTACCACATTTGCCTATTTCCGATCTGACAAAGAAGGGTGACCTTTGAAAGCTAATCAAGAAATGTATTAAGTTATGTCCAATAAAAAAAGATATCATCTTATTTTCTTTTCCATGTTTTATTTTGTTTGATTTCTATTGATAACCTTTAAGAGTGGACTAACACGGCTACCACACCTCTCTTTTTAAACTTAAAAAACAATTCTGCGGTGGTTTGTAGACCCTGGGTTTCACACAGCCAAAGTTTGTGGACCTACACAAAATATTTCAGTAGCTCTGAGTGGTTGCTACAAGTGATAGCAAGTCACATAGCTGCCTGTGGCCTGCCTTGGCACCTTCTCTCTGCTGTGTCCAGCCTACACAGAAACAAGAAGTTGAATCAGCGAGGACCTGATGCAGCAGATGGAAAGCACCAAGGCTGGCCATGGGCAGCAGATGTGACTCACTACTGCTACCAGTGATCTCTAGAGGAGAAAACAAGTCAAAAGGGAGCCCGGGGAGGGTGGAGGGGAAATGCCAGATGGAGGAGGGGTTGAGAGAATGGGAGATGCCAGATCGTGGGGTGTAAATTGATATTCCTGCAGTTTAACAGTACTGACTCTGGTTGAGGAGGCAAAGGGATGGCAAGGCAATTTGGGGGGATGGCACTTGCCACCCTGTATCACCCCACAGTTGACACCTATATGCCTCTGCATGACAGTACAGGAGAATAAAAGACACCTGCATAGATTATGGAAAGAGCTGAAAATGGGGAAACAAACCACAAGTATCTACTTTGCAAGCAACTGGTGTTTTGGGAATTTGTCTTTAATCTAAATGTGTAACCTTACATTGTAATACGAGAATTTGGATAATTAATCTATTTTTCAACACTTAATCATAATGGAAACATATAATCTTTATTGCAAAGAAGAAATTTTTTTCAAATAATTCTAAAATCTAAATGTTTAACCTTACATTGTAATGGCTGCCACGTAACCTGAAAACGGTCTATGAATTGACCAATTTCCGCAAACTATTGAAAACCTATCTCTTCGACAAGATATATCACAAAGATCAACATGTGTAACTGTATAATTTAACATGTGTAACTGTATAGTCTTAAAACTTACAGACTGTCTTATAATGTTTTATAATGTCTTTCTGCTCTAACGCCCTCATCTATCTTACTACCATGTAACACAAAACCCTCTGTAAACCAAATGTATATTCAATGCTATTTCCAGTATCCATGACAAAATGTAAGCCACATTGAGCCTGCAAAGAGGTGGGATAATGTGGGATACAAATGCCATAAAATAAATAAATAAATAAATAAATAATACGAAAATTTGGATAATTTAATCTATTTTTTATGTCTATATATATATTAATTTGTTGAATTTTCCTGTGATTCAATTATTGCCTACAGAAATATTGTTTTATAATTATTTGCCATCAAGAATTGTGAGAATGAAAGAAGAGCATGAGAGCTGCCCAAGCTCAAGCTGTGGTTGAATGGTTCCAGGACCAACCTCAAAAATTATGGGTGCAGGAGGAAATGATGTCAGCTCCAGCAGAGATGATAGCTTGGGACTGACGCTCGAGCTGTGGTTGAATGGTTCCAGGACTAACCTCAAAAATTATGGGTGCAAGTGAAAATGACTCCAGAGATGACAGCCTAGGATTGATGCCCCACTCGGACTGAACCAATTAATCATTATATCTCCTCCCAATTACCTATGATAACAACAGATTTGTGGGCTGATCATGTCCTGGCTCATGGTCACTTGCAAACTGATGCTGGAACTCAAGACAGAATTCAAATTCATATGAAGGACTTGAAGGGTATCCTACACAGCATAAAAAAGGAAGTTGGAGAAAGGGCTGCAGATCTGTAAGGGAGAGTTGCACAGTGTGAAGAACATGTGGAAGGCCTCCATGCTTTTATGAATCTCATTGAACAAATACTAGAGCACTCTGGGATCAGGTCGAAGCCCTCGAGAACAGATCCAGGAGGCACAATGTCTGTTTCAGATGAGTTCCAGAAAAGTCACTGACTGCATGACAATGGTCCAATAAATTATTCAATGTTTACTGCAGGCCACAGAACCTAATGATGCAGCAGATATTGCTATCAAAATTAATAGAGCACACATAGATCCTTGGGCCCAAAAAGAGATTACAAACCAAGAGATATTATGGTCTATCTCCATGATTTCAAGCTAAAGGATAAAATTATGGCTTTAGCAAAGTCATATAATACTGTGGACATCTTTAAAAATAGAAATGTTTGAAGAGATTTCAGCACTAAAGCTATGGAGGAGGAAAGAATTTGCTGGAGTTACAGTGTTCCAGTGTTTGGCTAATATGAAGTACAAGTGGGGCTTCCCATTCAGCTCATTCTTTTCCTTTAATAATCTAAGAGGACCCAAACACCTGACAATACCTGGAAAGCACCGCAACAGCTGAAAGTAGACAATATACTGAAGGAGGTGACCAACAGGCTGATTAAAAGGAAGGATATACTCAACAAGCCCTGAACTGGCAGAGAGTAACAACTGGTACACACCCTAATCGCTTTTCATCACAGGCAATGGGAATGACACATGAGTCTTCGGTGCAGCTACCCACCTGAAATTAACATCGTGGGTTTTTGTTCTCATATAAGGATCTTCTTTTTCTCTTTGAAATAAGGAGCTGCTGTGAATGCAACTAACTGAGCAGTTTATGACAGTTTCATAGTCTGAATGATGTTTTCTCACTGGGGTTGTTTTTAGGCCTAACAGGAGACAATCTAATTGTTGTGCTAGATATGATCAATATAGAACCTTATGTATTAAGGATGAGGGGGTGTCAGGAGGAGAAACGAGTATGTACTTTAAGGAGTAACAAACCTCTTCAAAAATTCTATAGTTAACAACATTAGCTATCAAATTCCAACCTCTTTTAAACCTACTGCCTCAAAACACAAACACATAAGCTACTGACGTTCTCCCAAATCTTGACTGTAAAAAAAAAAAATTTATTGTAACTGCATCACACTGCAAACCATGAACTGTAAGCCACTCTGAACCAAAACTTGTTTTTGGATAACAGTGGGATACAAGAATGCATAAATAAATAAACTCAAACAAACTCCCACTACAGATTCTTATGACACTCACCAAAATCTAGCTTAGTACGGCAAGATTTACGCGCCCACTTCTTCATCGGGAAGCGGTAAAAATTATTTTAAATTCTTAATGTTTTAATATAGTCTTTTGTGTTTTTCTACTACTTTATATCCATTAAATGAAACAGATTAAACTTGAAAAATTATAACAATCCAATACTCATCTTTTTGTTGCCCTTATCTTTTTGTTGTTTTAATCAGCCTGGGGATTTTTATTGCCGACATAGGCTATGTTTCGCTTGCCAGCTGTATCAAGGCTTTCCCCCTAAAATGACAAAAGTATGGATTAAATCTAAAACCACACTCAAGTCTACCCTTTATAACAACCTTTACTGTCCCAACCTGTACCTGCTAAGAATGATGCCTCCACTTTTCCTCCTAACTTCAAAATGGTGGCAGCGTTCTTACTACTTCTTAAATAAGACTAAACCTGATCACCTGACGTGAGGGAACCAACCCAAAGACCTGGGACTACAACAGTGTAATCCATTCTATTTCTAAATTTAAACCTTTCGTTGACACCAAATCCAATTTAAATATCCAATTTTGCTCCCAATAGTTTAACTTTTATTTTCTATATTTCCACCCTCCCACCCTACTTGTAGTTGATCTACTACTCGCCATCTAATATCGGACTCAGTATGCTGTTTACCCAATGTTGTACCAAGGGTGCTTGAAGTGATCTTGTGTGGATATGGGATTTGTGCTCATTAAGCCTGAGTTTCACTGGATGGCTACTACGTCCTACATACAGTAAGTCACATGGACAGGTGATAACATAAATCACATTTCTACTGGCATAAGTGACTTACTTCTCAATTTTAATGCATAACTAGACCCTGGAGGTGTCCACTGGGGGCCCCCAATTATATATTGACACCATTGGCATTTCCAATAGGCTAAATGTGCAGCTTCCTCATTTTCTTCCATCTTAGAACCATATCGATTGGGGATCAACATCTGACCCAGAGTCTTCCCCCTTGTGTAGGCTACTACTGGAAATGCTTAAAAAATGGATATAATTGTAGCACGTGCCAATGGCTTCTCATAATTTGAATGAAATCCTTAGAAACCTGACTAAACAGTAATATACAGATTAATCCATCTTCCTGAGGGTGATGCTCTTGTAATAACAATTCTCTCTTAACATAACATGCCCTCAAATATGCTTTTCTAATTGAAGATCTCGGGTAACCCCTCTGTAAAAATCTCTCTCATAATTGTGCTGCATGAAATTTAAACTCTTCCAAAGATGCACAAATCCACCATAACCTCAAAACTGACTTACAGGTAAATTATAATTCAAGGAGAAAGGGTGGTAACTGTCAAAATGTTAAAAGGTATTGCGCTCAACCTCCTAACGATATAATGTTGTAAAGATTTTTCCTCACACCTTAATTAACATTTAATAATGCCTTTGTATTGCTCCATGGTGCGACTGCACCTCGAATACTGTGTGCCATTCTGGTCACCGCATCTCAAAAAAGATATAGCAGAATTAGAAAAGGTACAGAGAAGGGCAATGAAAATGATAAAGAGGATGGAATAACTTCCCTATAAGGAAAGGGTAAAGTGTCTAGGGCTCTTCAGCATGAAGAAGAGACAGCTGAGGGGAGATAGAGGTCTATAAAATACTGAGTGGAATGGAACGAGTAGAGGTGAAATGCTTGTTTACTCTTTCCAAAATTACTAGGACTAGGGGGCACACAATGAAGCTACTAAGTAGTAAATTTAAAACAAACTCGAGAAAATATTTCTTCACTCAACGTGTAATTAACACGTGGAAATCAGAACGGCAAGTGAGGTGATTAAATTTACAGATGACATAAAACTATTCAAAGTTGTCAAATACATGCAGAATGTGAAAAATTGCAGGAAGACCTTAGGAAATTGGAAAACTGGGCATCCAAATGGCAGATGAAATTTAATGTGGACACATGAAAGGTGATGCACATTGGAAAGAATAATCTGAATCATAGTTACCTGATGCTAGGGTCCACCTTGGGCGTCAGCACTCAAGAAAAAGATCTAGGTGTCATTGTAGATAAT
Organism: Microcaecilia unicolor; assembly: GCF_901765095.1. NCBI lineage: Eukaryota > Metazoa > Chordata > Amphibia > Gymnophiona > Siphonopidae > Microcaecilia > Microcaecilia unicolor. The sequence continues at coordinate 124,029,284 of NC_044040.1, read as the reverse complement.
AGGCTGAAATCTTCTGATCAGTGTGTGGTGGTGGACAAAAAAACAAACAGGATGCTAGGAATTATTAGGAAAGGGATGGTGAATAAGACCAAAAATACTATAATGCCTTTGTATCGCTCCATAGTGCAATCTCACCTTGAGTATTGTGATCAGTTCTGCTCACTGTATCTCAGAAAAGATATAGAAGAATTAGGAAAGGTTCAAAGAAGAGCGACCAAAAATGATAAAGAGGATGGAACTCCTTTCGTATGAAGACAGGCTAAACAGGTTAGGGCTCTTCAGCTTGGAAAAGAGATGGATGAGAGGAAATATGAGTGAGGTCTACAAAATCCTGAGTGGTGTAGAATGAATAGAAGTGAATCGATTTTCACTCGTTCCAAAAGTACAAAGACTAGGGGACACTTGAGGAAGTTACATGGAAATACTTTTAAAACAAATAGGAGGAAATATTTTTTCACTCAATGAATAGTTAAGCTCTGGAACTCTTTGCTGGAGGATGTAGTAACAGCAGTTATCGTATCTGGGTTTTAAAAAGGTTTGGTCAAATTCCTGGAGAAAAAGTCCATAGCCTGCTATTGAGACAGACATGGGGAAGCAACTGCTTGCCCGCGGATTGGTAGCATGGGATGTTGCTGCTAATTGGGTTTCTGCCAGGTACTTGTGACCTGGCCAGACCTGGCTTGGCCACTGTTTAGAAAACAGGATACTGGGCTAGGTGGACCTGACCCAGTATGACTTCTCTTTATATTCTTATGTTATGTTCTTATGTTTCATTTCTGTGTTTCTTGGGGAGTTGATTGAAACAAAAACGGAACTAAATATTCTTATCCCCAACAATACTTAGGTGAACCATTGTTATGCATGATTCTTGTCCACTTTGGGAGGCTGCTTGGCTGGGATACAATATTTGGAATTTAAACACAACTTGTTGGGTTTTTCTATAAATTGATAGATGTGTTTATATATGCTCTGTTTGCTTTAGGACAAATCCGCTTTGGGAGTTGTCTCCCTTCTTGTGTATGGGCATGCATTTAGTCTCAGGATGGCCCATTATTTGAATAGTTTTGTTTGGCCTAATTACATTTTTTTAATGAACTTCACAGCTAGAGAAATTTCTGTCTGATAGGGAGGTGGCAACAGCATGATAGGTAACAGTGGGGGATTAGATTAAATGAAGACAACAATGTAGTTCTAAATTTAAGGGAAGGTAGTTTTTCCTCTTTACTTTTTGTTCTAGTTAGGTCTGCTTGAGGGAAGTTATTTTTGCAGTTCCTTTATTCCTCTGTTTTGTTTTTATGACAAATAATCTGGGGGAAAAAAATTTAACAAAAGAGGTATCAACATAAAACAACACACTTGCATATAAAAAGTCAATTAAAAGCCCAATATGTTTTGGCACATACCTGCGCCACAGTTGTACATATCAAAGCTGGGAGCCAATGAGGGCACAGAAGGACGGTCCTGGCTCTCTCCTCACTGGCTCCCAATGTCGTGATGTACAGCTGCCGGGGTCACAGGACATTTGTATATCTTGAGGCTGGGAGCAAATGAGAGAGGGTGCTGGCTCCTTGCCCTTTCTTTCCCCGCCTGAGGGATTAAGTGGCTGCAGCAGCAAAGATAGGGCCTCTTATCAACCACACCAGTGATTCTCATCTGGCAATGCTGATGAAGCCCTGTGCTTTGTTGGCATTACTGAGCTGGGAATCGCTAGCGTAGTTTGATAAAAGAGGTCCAAAGTAAACGGAGACCAGGTGGGCTGACCAGTTGAGAAACTGTGCACTTAAACAGCAGTGTCTTAAGCAGATACAGCAGTGGTGGCACACAAAGTGAAAGAACAATATGCATCTTATTTGGAGCAGTTTAATTTGCTTTCTTCATCACCAGCAAAACATAAAAAATGGTGGTAATCACACATGTATAAGGCTCGTTCACTCTTTCACTTGTTGAAAGAATATATGTTAAAAAGAGACTGGACAATAAGGAAAGTCAGGCTTCCATTTGAAAAGAGTATGGTGTCCATCCAAGCCATATCTTAAGTATCTACAAGCAGAAAGACAAGCTTCTTAAGGACTGGCAGACTACCACCAATCCTGAAAGAAAATACAAGAGAGCTAGCAAAGATAAAGACCTGGAAGAAGCTCTTCTTCAATTGTTTTCACAAGCAAGAAGCCAACAGCTTCCTGACAGTGGTCCCCTGCTGTCGGAGAAAGCAAACTATTTGGCACAAAACCTTGGCACTATCAGTTTTAATTCAACTGTTGGCTAGTTGGAATGATGGAAAGTGAGACACCACATCAAGTTCAAGCAGCATGGCAAAAAAAACCAAACAAACAATAACACAGATGAGTAAGGTACAACGAGATGTGTAGCAAATGTTCTATCTGGCATTACAAAAAATAACAAACCATGTGACATTTTTAATGCAGATGAAACAGCTCTGTATGGGAGAGCAATTCCTGATGGGACACTTGCATTCAAACAGGCCAAGGTGGCTGGTACAAAAGTGTCAATGGAAAGACTGACACTGCTGCTATCATGCCAACATGAATGGAGTGGAGAAGTGGCCTAGTGATTACAGCACCGGTCTTGACATCCAGAGGTGCCCAGTTCAAATCCCACTGCTGCTCCTTGTGATCTTGGGCAAGTCACTTAACCCTCCATTGCCTCAGGTACAAACTTAGGTTGTGAGCCCTCCAGGGACAGGGAAATACCCAGTATACCTGAATGTAACTCACCTTGATCTACTACTGAAAAAAGGTGTGAGCAAAATAAAAACAAATAAAATATAAACATGGACAGAAATTTAAAGTTAGAGCCACTGACAATCAGTAAATGTAAATAGCCACATTGTTTCAAGAACATGAAACACCTTCTAGCATATAAGGCAAAATATAATGCTTGGATGACACAGAAATTTGGCTACAATGACTAAAGAAAAACACAATGCAATGGCAGAAGCACAACATTCTGATGCTGTGTGACAACTGTATAGCATACCGCAATGTTAAGATTACCAAATGTTAAGCTTGTGTTCCTACCACCCAACACAATTTTTCTTATCCAGCCAATGGATCAGGGTAAAGAAGTCAACTTCAAGAAGCATTACAGAGTGCTGGTGCTGCGTCATTTCATGGGCAAACATGGGCAAGCGAGTGCTGAAATAACTTGTAAGCTTATACTGCCGGAGAAGGTTTAGCACTGTGTTACTCAGAGTATGACTGCCAACTGCTACAGACAGGCTAGCTTTGTCAAAGAATGTTATGATGATATAATTCCTGCAGCCTCTGTGGAGAACACAGACGAGAAGCCTGTGGATCTCCCAGCTGGAGTGATGGCAGAGGAGTTTGATTGCTACGTGGCAGTTGATGATGACCTTCAGACACCTATATAAATAATTCTCACCTCCAACGTTCTGAAGCTCACTCTGTGGCAGGGAAACACTGAAGCCCTGTACTGTTGGTAGGCTAGGTTGTCAGCACCACTCACTCTCACTCCTGCACCACTCACTCTCACTCATGGACACACCCTCAGCCACGCCCCAGCCAGACATAATTCACAACCCCAACGTTCTATGAAGCCTCCACAACTACCAATGTTCTAACTTGCATGGTGGTGAAACCCAAATTTGCCCATGTGTTGGCCCCGCCCTTGCGTCACAACGTGATGACGCCGAGGGCGGAGCACTGACACTGAGCAAATCCCATCTCACCCCACTGCTCACTGCTGCTACCCCCCCTACGTCCGATACAAAAAAAAAAAAAAAAAACAACCTGCAAAAATTCCCCCCCCCCTCAGGTCACAACACCCAGTGCCAGTCCCCCCTCTCTGACCGCCCACCCACCCAACAGACCTGCACAAGTGTCCTACCCCCCTCCAGCCACCCCGCAATTCTCCTCTCTCCCCGCCCCTGCCGCCACGCCCCCCCGGAGGCAGTCACCGCTCCACCCCCCCCCCACGATGACTCCGCAGCCACTGCATCCCCCCTTCCACACCCACCCAGGACGTCGCTGCCGCCGCTCCACCCTCTCCGAACGCCCACCCACCCAACAGACCTGCCGAAACATAAACAGATGATTTTAAGAACCAAGACGGCACCGCAGGCAGCCAGCAGGCATTGCCTGTACACTCTGAAGCTGCGCTTCCTCTAGCCTGATGTCAATGCCCCTGCTGGGGAACCCAGAGGAGCGCACCGACGTCACAGGCGAGAGGAGGAGCAGCTTCAGAGTGTACAGCCAATGCCTGCTGGCTGCCTGCGGTGCCGTCTTGGTTCTTAAAATCATCTCTTTCTGTTTCGGCAGGTCTGTTGGGTGGGTGGCCGGACGGAGAGAGGGGAGCTGCGGCGGCAGCGACGACCTGGGTGAGGGTGGAAGGGGGCTGCAGTGGCTGCGGTGACATCGGGAGGGGGGGAACAGTGGCAAACTCTGGGGGCGTGGTGCCAGGGGTGGGGAGACAGGAGAATCGACAAAAACCTTGCAAGGGCCCGTTTCATTTTCTTGGAAACGGGCCTTTTTTACTAATCTGCCAATATAACCGATACAGAGATTTGCTTAGACCTGCAGTTTGTGGAGTGGAGGAGTAGCCTAGAGGTTAGTCCAGTGAACTTTGATCCTAGGGAACTGGGTTTGATTCCCACTGCAGTTCCTTGTGACTCTGTTGCAAAAACCACAGAAAGGTGGTGTATCAAGTTCCATTCCCTTTCCCTTTGCAGTTGAAGATGATGAGCCCAAGGGATAGAAGTAGGCAGTGAGGGTGATGCAATAAGCCCTGTGACATCTGCTGTAGCATTACAGAGATTAAACATTGAGGATAATGGGTGCCAAAACTACAAAATGTTTTATGATCTGCTCAACCTGGTTTCATAAACAGACAAAACACTGTACAGAAAACTATTACTGATTTCTTTTCTCCTATTTAACAGACTACTAATGACTTGACAAAAGTTGCACATAAGCTTTATTGATATTTTTAGAAAATTGTCTATGATTTACATCTAAAACTACATTTGTCATTGTGAGAACATTTTTGACTGTTCTATAACAGTAATAAATACATTTCTACACTGGCTCTGTGCGATTACTGAAATTATTCAATGAAAAGGGTAACACTGGTTATGTGCAAGTTAAACTTTGGTCCTGAGGCCTTGCACTTAACAAGAGTGCACTGTACTTGTTTAGCAAAGCAAAATGCTTTACCAATTAATGGATTAAAGGATTGAAACAGTGTAAAAACCAATAATACAGGGAGAAACATAGATGGGGAGCAATTACATAGCAGTTAACAATAGGTAGAATGGGTATGGAAAGAAGTCTCCACCCGACAGCACCCCAATTATGTTCTTAAAATAGGTCTTAAGGCCCTTTTTAAATTTTTCATAAGATGTCTGCACACATAAATAGGCAGGCAAAGCATTCCAAATTGCTGGTGAAGCAAAGGCAGAAGCAAACTGGCATGTTAATGCCAGTCGAACAAATGAAGGGGGGGAAAGGAGGTGGATATTAATATTTTGCCATCTAGTAGGATAAGAGTTAGATAAGAAAATCACCAGGTATGGCAGGAGTTCCTAAAAAATGCTTTGTAAGCAAGAAATAATTTAAAATGTATTGGATAAATAATTGGAAGTCAATCTTTGCTGGTAAGGAGTGGAGATACATGATCATGCTTTCCAGTAGAACAAAATAAGCGATGGCAACATTTAAAACTTGCAAAATCTTTTATTTTTTATTTATAACCATTTAAATTTTTACAAGCGATAAAACAACTTGCGGGAAATACAGAGAAAGTAATATGTAGGAATTATTTCAGTCAGGTAATTCTATTCTCTTCCTTAGACCACTAAATAGGGAGAGTGAAACAAGATGAGATCAATTAAACAGAAAACAGAAAAAAAAACGTGGTATTAACCTGATTATCCCCAGATATTACTCGTCTAATTCATTATTCCACATTGATCATCTGGTTGGCTTCTTCAAGGCCAATACGGTGTATAGTCAAATCATTTCATTGAAAAACATACTTATTGTCCAATATTAGTTAGAAATAATACATCTGATTACATTCTTTCTCTTTTAAAAACCAGAACTTATTTAACAATACATATACTTAAGTCTCTAATTCAAATTCCACTGATTAAAGTAATCCCAGTTTTCACAGGCTTCACTCCTTTTAAAGTCATAATTTAAGGAAATATTTCTGAGGAAAACTTTAGGAGTCATACTCGGAACTCTGGGAAAAACAATAATCTCGATAATAATCTATAATAATATTCATTTTATTATTCAAAATTTCTGGTCTATTATCATAACCAGTTCTTGCTCATGTAGAATCATTTGTTATATCAATTTTTTACTCTCAAAGGGTTCAGCTGATTTGTCCATGTAACTCTCTAATAAAATTATATCTGAAACAAAATTATTTACTGCCCCCGTTAGGTCCCGAAGCGCCTTCCAGATGGTATTCAATGTAATCTCCACGGGAGCCAAAAACTCCAAGTTGATTTCTCAATGTTTAGGAGTGGTTCCGCCGATTCGGGTTCTGCCGTAAACGTCCTCCGTTTCAGCATATAGCTGTAACTCACTCCTCCACTCCTTTGGGTAAAACTTGCAAATTTAATACTACAATAAAAGTATATAACCATATTCCAGATGGCTCAAAACAAAGGAATGCATTAAAATCCTCAAGGTTTTCTTACAGATGGTTTACAGACAATTTCTCCTAAGGAAAATATTTTCCCAGCAATTTTTCCTTTGGACATTTGTTCCCTTGGACATATTTTCCCCAACAATATATAGTTACTTGCAAATCCTCTACATTTAGGTAACATACATACAAAATAACATAGTAAGTGACGGCAGATAAAGATCTGAACAGTCCATTCAGTCTGCCAAACAGTTACACTCATTATCAATTCATGATTAAATCAGCAATGAATATGATATTATATACTTCATCACAAATCTTTCTTTGGTGTTTCTGGGACATAGGTTCGTAGAAGTCCACCCTGCTCTATCCTTATGTTCCACCTACTGGAGTTGCCATCAAAGCCCACTCCAGCCCATCCAACATTTTACAAAAGATGCTTTATTGTCCTAGAAAATTGTTACATACAAGTATAATCTGCCATCTACAAAAGCAATGAATAATTTCAATTCAGAAATTGAAATTGTGAGCAATGCCACTCAAATATTCAACAAGATCAGTTTTGTTGTAGTTTTTGACAATTCGTTGATTACCCTAAGAAAGCAAATAGAATGTTAGGTATTATTAGGAAAGGAATGGAAAACAAAAATGAGGATGTTATAATGCCTTTGTATCACTCCATGCTGCGACCGCACCTCAAATATTGTGTTCAATTCTGGTCGCCGCATCAAAAAAAAGATATAGTGGAATTAGAAAAGGTGCAGAGAAGGGCGACGAAAATGATAAAGGGGATGGGATGACTTCCCTATGAGGAAAGGCTAAAGTGGCTAGGGCTCTTCAGCTTGGAAAAAAGGCGGCTGAGGAGAGATATGATAGAGGTCTATAAAATAATGAGTGGAGTTGAACGGGTAGATGCCTTCCCTGGGCACCCTTCCTCCCATGATTCAGGAAAACGATTGGCTATGCTCTCTGGACTTAAAGGATGCTTACACTCATATCCTGATACTGCCAGCTCACAGACAGTATCTTCAATTTCGTCTGGAATGTGCTTAACCCTCTTCCTGGGGAGACAGGGGTGATTACGCACCATATTCATACAGAACCAGGGCGGATTAGCCGCCAGAGACCCTATAGGGTGCCAGAGGCTCGGAGGAGGGAAATTATCAGACAAGTACAGGAAATGCGGGACCTGGGCATCATTGAGGAGTCCAACAGCCCCTGGGCTAGCCCAGTAGTGCTAGTCCCAAAACCTGATGGCTCCCAAAGGTTTTGCATAGACTTCAGAAGGGTCAATGCCATTTCTAGATTTGATGCCTATCCCGTGCCTCGCATTGACGAGCTGTTAGACAGATTGGGGCAAGCCAGGTACCTTACCACTCTAGATCTTACGAAGGGCTACTGGCAGATTCCTTTGGCAGACAAGGCCAAGCCAAAGACGACCTTTGGCACGCCTATAGGGCTATATCAGTTCCGAAGGATGCCGTTTGGCCTAAATGGGGCGGCGGCCTCCTGCCAGCGCTTAGCCGATTTCATCCTGCGGTGGCATTACGAGTATGCGGCTGCCTATATGGATGATATCGTGATATTTAGCCAAGACTAGGAGTCCCATCTGCCTCGGGTGGCTGCAGTGTTAAGGTCTCTGTGAAGGGCTGGCTTGACGATCAACCCAAAGAAGTGCATGTTCGCCAGCCAGGAGGTAACCTATTTGGGGTACCGGGTAGGGGGCGGCATCATCAAACCCATAACAGATAAAATACAGGGGATACAGGAGTTTTCCTTGCCCCTCAACAAGAAGCAACTCCGTAGCTTTTTGGGGCTCGTGGGGTACTAATAGGCGCTTCATTCCCAGATTTGTGGAAATCTCCTGTCCGTTGACCGAGATGTTAAAGAAGGCCCAACCCAATACTCTGAGATGGGGGGCTCAAGGGAGGGAAGCTTTTGATACCCTGCGCCACATATTGTGTCAAGAACCTGTTTTGAGGGGGGTGGATTTCGGGAGACCCTTCCTCCTACAAACTGATGCCTCAGAGACAGGACTTGGGGCCGTCCTGTCGCAAGAATTCTGGCAGGAGGAGCATCCAGTACTGTTTTTGAGTAAGAAGTTGACCCCGGCCGACCGCCGCTATTCGGTCATAGAGAGGGAATGCCTAGCAGTTAAATGGGCCATGGAGGCTTTAAAATATTACCTACAAGGGCGCCATTTTACTCTCATAACAGACCATGTCCCATTAAAGTGGCTACAACTGATGCGGGGCCAAAATGGCCGTCTGACTATGTGGTATTTGGCCCTACAGGCTTTTTCCTTCACAGTGCAACATCGGACAGGGAAGCTCCATGGGAATGCCGATGCCCTGTCACGAATTGCGGACCCTCTGGAGGGCCCTCAGCAGTTCTCTGAGGGTCACAATTTCTTGAGGGAGGGGGTGTGTGACAAGGTTACAGCCCAGATGTACGAAATGAAGCAGCAAACCCCTAAACTACATCTCCCAGAATGCATTTCCAGTCCCAGCATGGGGAGCCCAGGGGATAGGCAAGCTGGCCATATACCATCTCTGACCACAAGAGGGAGGGAGAATGAGGAAGCCCAGTTCCCCTGGACCCGCAATCAGTATATTATGCAGCCCACCTGTAATAGGGAAGGGTGGGGTGAGAAGCAGGAGGAGGATTGGGTGGAAGAGGGGGTTAATCAGGCTGAGCAGGGAGAAGAAAGCAGAATGGAATGGGAGCTGGAGAGCCCTGAGGAAGGCGGCACCTGAAGGTGAAAATCTATGTTGTTTGGAAGTTATTTTGATTTAAAACCTGCTTTAAGAAAGAAGCCTGTTTTCTTTTGGTTAGACCTGTTTGCTGTGGGGGAAATCTTGACTGTGGGGGAAGGTGGCTAGAAGAGTTACAAGCCTGGTTCCCCAAGCTGCACCCTGATTAATGGAAAAGTCCATAAACTATTATTAAGATGGTCTTTGAAAATCCACTGCTTATTCCTGGGATAAGTAGCTTAAAATCTGTTTTACTCTTTTGAGATCTTGCCAGGTACTTGGATTAGTCACTGTTGGAAACATGGCAATGTTTACCTTCTTATATTCTTAAGAATTCCTACTATCTTTCATCCAGGTTCCAGGTTCCATTACATGATCATCACCTCTCCCTGCCAGTTATCTCTTCTGCTTTTTTCTTCCCAACTTTTTTCTGCCACTTGATCTATCTTCCCAAGAGCTGCAGTGGGAATTGAAGTCAGCTCCCCAGGTTCTCAACCCACCACACTAACCATTAGGCTACTCCTCCACTCCAGGGACAGTGAAAGGTTAAGTGACTTGCCCAGGGTCACAAGGAGCCTCAGAGCGAATCAAACCCAGTTCCCCAGGTCCCCAAACCAATGTACCTAACCACTAGGCCACTCTTCCCATCAGCTTCTTATCCTTTCCCCCCTCCCCCTCTTATGTCCTGAATTTGCTTTTCTGTTAATTTCTATGGTGATCCTTTCTTTTGATATTTTAGTCTATAAACTGCTTTGACATTCTATTATGAAAGCTAGGATAGTAAGTTCAAATAAATATAAACATAATTAGTAGAAATGTTGTATTCCCTCTTACGTTACAACATTAGGGAGAGCTCTGTCTTTCACGTTACGATATTAGTACGATATCAAACATGCAAAGAGCCAAATGACATGTCTTTTTACCAGTGGCGTAGCAGGGGGGGCTGCCACCCAGGGCGGGGCGGTTCGCCATTGCACCCCCCCCCCCCGGGTGCAGCACGATAACACCCGCCTCCCCCCCCCCAGCTCCCGCACCCTACCTTTAAAAAGAATATCGGGAGGCGAGGCGCAGCGCCTCGCGCCTGCCCGTAAAAGAAATGTGGACCGTCAGGCCTTCTCTCACTCTGTCTGTCCCGCCCTTGCGGAAATAGGAAGTTGTGTCAGCGAAGGGCGGGACAGATAGAGCGAGGGAAGACCCGACGGTCCACATTTCTTTTACGTGCAGGAGCTGGTCAGGGGGGGTGTCGATTCGCCGAGGGGGGGAGCTGGCAGGGATCACCCCCCCCCCCCCCCCGAGCTGACACACGGGGTGGACCGCCCCTCCCGCCCCCCCCCCCCCCTTGCTACGCCACTGCTTTTTACCTTCCAGAGCACTGTAAACATGCAACATGCTGAGTCAGCATTGCAATGGTCCATTTATCAGGAACGGTTGCTCCCACTGCATTCAATACTGTGGGTCTCTGTCATGCTCAGTTACTGCGGAAGAGGACAGATGTCAGGCAGGATGTAAGATGGCAGGATGTAGATACAGGAAGGGTAGTAACAGTTCTGCTGTTGCATGTTCTCTGTGTGCAGCCCTCTTAAAGACGCAATGGCCTAGACACGTACAATAACTGACTCATCTCTTCCTTGGCTGTAGTTAGCATTTTGTTGGTTTACCCAACACTCCCAAATGGTTAGCCTGGCTTAGTCCAGGTGGAGGCTTCTATTGAGATCATCAGAAAAGGATTTCAGAGCAGCAGTGGAAGGAAAATGTGCAAGGATAGTTAGGGTTAAGTTCAAGGAAAATGTGAGATTGTCCTGATTTGCTGTTCTAACAGCCAGCTGAATTATTTAAAAGAAAGCACTACCCTCTGTGTAATAAGGATTGTTTCAAAGGCTGGGTATGGGTGCATGCAGGGCAGGGGGAGGAGGGTCACTGCTGGACATGGGTGGATGGAGGGCAGGGGAAAGGAGGGTCACTGGGTATGGGTGCATGCAGGGCAGGGGAGAGGAGGGTCACTGCTGGACATGGGTGGATGGAGGGCAGGGGAGAGGAGGGTCACTGGGTATGGGTGGATGGAGGGCAGAGGAGAGGAGGGTCGCTGGGCATGGGTGCATGCAGGGCAGGGGAGAGGAGGGTCACTGGACATGGGTGGATGGAGGGCAGGGGGAGAGAAGGGACGCTGGACATGGGTGGATGGAGGGCAGGGGAGAGGAGGGGAGAGAGAAGAAATGCTAGACATGGATGGAGGGGAGGGAAGAGTGAGGAAGGAGATGAGATGAGGGAAAAAGAGAAAATTTGCACATGGATGAAGAAAATAGGCAGAAGCTGAGGACTAGAAATGAAGAAGAAAGGAGGAAAGGAAAGAAATAAATGCAAAGGAAGCCCTGGAAACGGAGTTAAGAGGACAGATAGCAGCAGAATTGGATACTGGGCCAGCATGATCAGAAAAACAGTCACCAGACAACAAAGGTAGAAAAAAAATCATTTTATTTTCATTATAGTGTTTGGAATATGTTCACTTTGAGAATCAGGTGCTCAACATTAAAAGTTTATATTTATTTACTTATTTATGGCATTTTATCTCACATTAAACATGAATTAGATTGGAACCTGGGATCATTAAATTTTTTTTCCTGGAGTAATGCATTGCCACCACCCCCCCCCCCCCCCCAGGCTCTCTCCCTGGCTATAACCAGCTCTACAATTTGGAGGGGGACGGAGGGGGCGCAGAGGGGGACGGGGGGGGGGGGGTGCAGAGGGGGACCGGGGAGAGAGCCTGTTGTTAAACATTTACCAGCACACCACTGTGCCCAAGCTACCCTTCGACCTAATGTTGGGGAGGGATTGGGCCCCTTTTTCCAAGTGTCTGCAAGAGTTGCCTGGGTGGGTGACTACAAGGGCCCAAGAGGCAAAGAAGGGGGAGGTACCCTTAGGGGGTGACTCCTTAGGGCAAATCTTTCCCTTTCACGAAGAGGTATTGGGGGTTCCCGGGAGGAGGAGGAAGGATAGGGACACCCGGATCCAGGAAAGGTGGGATCGAGCCCTGGCCCTGCGGCAGATAAGTCGGGGAGAAAGTATGCCTTGGGTTGCGGGGGAGGTGTTGGCCCGGTTTCCGGCCTTTGCTCAAGAGCAGAGGGGCGATCCGGTACTTAAGCGAGCTTCTGCGCAGACTAAGGGAGTTCTCTCAGACAGTTTCCCCCAGTTTTAACTGGATGGGGGGTTATTGTACAGGGAGATTAGGGAACTTGTGGGAGGAACCCTCCAACAGCAGCTGGTAATTCCCCAAGTATTTCGGAAAATCATACTTAAGGGGGCTCACGATCACCCCTTAGCCGGCCATAAGGGTTCCCAGAATACACTGAGACAGATCCTGGAGCGGTTTTATTGGCCAGGGGTACATCGAGAGGTACAGGAATATTGCCAGAGCTGTCCCCAGTGTCAGAAATTAATTGACTGATTCCCCCCAAAAGCCCCGTTGACGCCTCTTCCTATCATAAAAGAACCCATGACTAGCTTGGCCATGGACATTATTGGGCCCCTCATCAAGACTCCTAGGGGATTCCTCTATATTTTAGTTATCTTGGACCGGGCTACTAGGTTTCCTTGGGCTATACCCTTACGGAACATCAAGGCAGGGGGAATTGCCACGGAGCTAATTAAACTCTTTTGTAAGGTCCTGACAGACCAGGGCTCCAATGTTAAGTCCGGTAGCCTCAAGCAATTATGGGAGACTTTTGGGATACGTCATGTTACTACCTCCGCTTACCATCCCCAGTCTAATGGGATGGTAGAGCGGTTCAACAAAACCCTTAAAGGTATGTTGAGGAAAGGACTGAACAGGCAGTATGGGGACTGGGATCAGCTCCTCCCCTTTGCCCTATATGCCTGCCGGGAAAATGTTCAGGCCTCTCTGGGGGTATCTCCCTTCGAGCTAGTTTACGGACGGACGCCCCAAGGGATCCTGGATATTATACAGGATCAGTGGGTTGAGAGAGCCGAGGACCCCCAACCCGTCAGTACATATTTAAGAGACTTAAGGGCCAGATTGCATCGCCTATCGGAATATGCCCAGAGTAATCTGGGAAAGGCTCAGGGCATTCAGAAGAAGTACTATGACCAGGGCACTAAGGCTAGACATTTCAGGGTGGGAGAGCGAGTTCTGGTAATGGTACCCTCGGACCCGCATAAATTTCTCTCACAATGGAGAGGGCCCTTCACAATACCTGCTAAGGTAGGTCCTTGGTCGTATAGAGTAAAAAAACGACACGGGCCGGCTCCAGACGTACCACGTAAATGTACTACGCCCCTGGATAGAGCGGAGCGGAATGGGGGCCATCCGGGAGGAAGATCTAGGGCCCCAACTTACTGATCTTAAAGAAAAGGGAACCCCGGGTATAGGGTCGGACTTAGACCCCCAGCAGAGGCAGGCAGTCAAGGCAATGTTGAAGGAATTCCAGGATGTTTTTTTTTGTTACATTTGTACCCCGCACTTTCCCACTCATGGCAGGCTCAATGCGGCTTACAGGGGGCAATGGAGGGTTAAGTGACTTGCCCAGAGTCACAAGGAGCTGCCTGTGCCTGAAGTGGGAATTGAACTCAGTTCCTCAGGACCAAAGTCCACCACCCTAACCACTAGGCCACTCCTCCACTCCACTACCACAATGAATATGTATGAGATAACCTGAAGACACATTGGGGTCCTTTTACTAAGGTCCACTGAAAAATGCCTGCGGTAGTGTAGATGCATGTTTTGGGCGCACGCAGAATAATGTAAAAAATGCCTTTTTAAAAATTTTTGCAGGGAGGAGGTCCGTGACTCCTAACGTGGAACCTTGCATGACATAGCTATAATTCAGGTTCCTCTTTCACACATGCATCACTTTGCACTTGCTCATATTAAACGTCATCTGCCATTTAGACACCCAGTCACCCAGTCTCGTAAAGTCCTCTTGTAATTTTTCACAATCCTCCCGCGATTTAACGACTTTTAATAACTTTGTGTCATCAGCAAATTTAATTACCTCACTAGTTACTCCCATCTCTAGGTCATTTATAAATATGTTAAAAAGCAGCAGTCCCAGCACCGAGCCCTGTGGAACCCCACTAACTACCCTTTCTCCATTAAGAATACTGTCCATTTAACCTTACTCTCTGTTTGGCTTGTTTACCTAAACAAAGAAATTCTCAAGCATTCTGTAATTTTCTTTAGCTCTGAACACGAGTTCTAAGCCTAATAAAAAAAGGGGGGCCTTTTACAGTGAAGCTGGAAGCTCATCTATTGGTGGACGCATCGCATAGAACCAGACTCCTGGTCAGACTCCTGCTTCGCTGAAAAAGGGGCTTCAAGAGCCTGGATGTAAAGATTAAGGACCAGTGATGATATATGTTTAATGATTGTTTGCTTCTTTTCCTGGTGTAGAAACTCTTAGCATTGCTTGGATGTAGGGACCAGTGATGTAATGATTATTTATAGATAGGTATTATTGTTTCTTTTCAGTTATATAGCTAATCATTGTGTATATAGCTTAATCATTGTGTATTTTAGAACCTCTAATAAAAGTCTCATTTACCTAATAAGAATCTAAAAGAATCCACAGTAATTAATGAGTAGTCTGTGTCAGTAAAGCAGGCTGTAAACCCAGGAATGCAGAGGAGAGTGTTGAATTCCCAGGCTGGGATGAGGCACCATATGATGTTATTGTCGTGTTCTCGAGGACCTTGGCATTCTGTCAGGCTTCTTCCCCGGGAACCCTGGGTACGTGAGTCCTTGGACCACGGCCGAGGAGCGGCAGTGGCAGGCAAGATCACCTTCGGAGCGGAGCAGAGAAGAGACAAGGCTGGACTGGAACCCCGGACTGGAGTCCTGCACTGGAACACTCAGGACTGGAACACACCGGACCGGAACACACTGGAGTAGGCTTCACCTACGCTTAGCTGCCTTTCCCCGAGGGTTGAGCCCTCAGGTTCGAGCAGCCGGTAGGGCTTACAGGAAAACCAGAACTGGAACCAGCAACAGGAACAACCGGAGTCAGGATCCAGCAGCGTTCCCAGGTACCTAGGCTAACGTGAGACAGGCAGGCAGGGAATGTCCGGGATGTGGCAAAAGTCCGACACAGAGAAGATCTGAGTACAGGCAATAGGCAGAGACAGGTGGCTGGCAGAGAATAACTGAGTATAGGCAATAGGCAGAGACAGGCGTGGTCAGGTTCAAAGCAGGAGTCTCTGGGCAGGCGGTTAGCAGAGCAGTAGATAGGTACAGGCAAGGGTCAGAACCAATAGCAAGACTAGGGCTGGAGCTCCAGTAACAAGGAGAACCGGCAAAGGACAAGACTAGGGCTGAAGCTCCAGAAACCAAGGAAACCCCACCGGGAAAAACCAGAGGCTAAACTCAGGAGACCTAGAAGCTGTACACAAGCTAACAAGCAGAGCAGTGCCCAAGCTAACTAGTCAAACACTAGGCAATCACACAGAACTGGACAACGTAGCAGTGCACAGAGCACTCTAGCATACCAGGGACCTTATAAGATGCAAAGGCTGCAGTCTCTAAGTGATTAATAAAGCCCTTCAACACCAGAGACACAGCTGCGGCAATCTCTAAGTAACTACGGAGGCTGTTCAGGCACAAACCACAGAGCAGGCAGAAAGCACAGTGAAACACAGAGAGGCTTCCCACACCCAGGTGTAGTGTAGTGAAGCAATTAGAGTCATGCTGGAAGCAGCCAGCACAGAGAGAGAGAGAGAGAGAGAGAGAGAGAGAGAGCTAACCCAGGCAACACCCACAGGTGCAGTATAGTGAGACAGTGTCATGCTGCTGGATGCAGCCAGCACAGAGAGCCAGAGCTAGCTCAGAAAGGACAGACAGAAGAAACAGGAGCCAGCTAGGAAGCTGACCCCCAGGAACAAAGTAAGTCTGAGGGTGGTCATGGCCACAGACGTGACAGTTATAGCCACTGGGTGGTCAAAATGTGCAGAGTTATTCATGTTTAAAGGAATCAGAGCCTTTGGCTGTGGTTTGTTGCAGGCAAAAAATTAAAACAGCAAGGGAGAAGGAACAGTATTGCTTATCAGAAAACCTGTTAGAGCCGGGATAAACAGCTTCGAAAAAATTACAGACTGATATGGGTAAAAATTAATAAAAAGAAAATATATTCATGCATTACTACAGCAGGGTTAGATTCATAGTCCTGCCATCTGTAATCAGATGGTGGCAGATCATTTAGATGATTTTTTTCATAGTTGATTACATACAAATTGTGCATTACATTGATGATATTATGATTTATATATAGGAGGACTCAACTGGAGTGATTAATTGCACATTTAAGGTAAAATTATGTATCATACCTGATAATTTTCTTTCCATTAATCATAGCTGATCAATCCATAGACTGGTGGGTTGTGTCCATCTACCAGCAGGTGGAGATAGAGAGCAATCCTTTTGCCTCCCTATATGAGGTCATGTGCTGCCGGAAACTCCTCAGTATGTCGATATCCAAGCTCCATCCACAGGACTCAGCACTTAGAGAATTACACCCACAAAGGGACACTCTGCCCAGCTCACCACCGCCGAAACGGGGGAGGGGAATTAGCCCAGCTCATCCCCACACAAGTGGGGGAGGGGAATCCGTCCAGCTCATCCCCGCGGAGCGGGGGAGGGAAACCACACCCGCCGATGCGGTGGGATCTGGCTTATCCTGCAACCGCAACCGCGGGAGGAGCTGACTGACCCTAACACCGCCGAAGCGGGAGGGGTACAAAGCTGCCCTACTGCCGCACGAAGCGGGAGGGAGCGCCGGCAGAATTTAAGTCTCACTCCAGCCCCGTAAAACGGAGGGGAGAGGAATGCAGCAGCTCACTGTAACACAAATTCGTCTCAACTCTTGAAGAATCCATTGAAAAAACTTGAACACGAAGTCCTCCTGAACAGGAACTGAAGACTAAACTTGAACCTGAAATGCAACCAGAATATAAACAATACAGATATCTGGGAGGGGCTATGGATTGATCAGCTATGATTAATGGAAAGAAAATTATCAGGTATGATACATAATTTTACCTTCCATATCATCATGCTGATCAATCCATAGACTGGTGGGATGTACCGAAGCAGTACTCACCCAGGGCGGGACATAGAAATCCCTGACCGCAACACTGAAGCTCCAAACCGGGCCTCCGCCCGAGCAGCCACAGTCAAGCGGTAATGCCTGGAGAAGGTATGGGCCGATGCCCAAGTTGCCGCCTTGCAAATCTCTTCCAAGGAGACGGACCCGGCCTCTGCCATCGAGGCCGCCTGAGCTCTAGTGGAGTGAGCCTTCAGCTGGATAGGCGGCACCTTCCCCGCGGCCACATAAGCCGCTGCAATGGCTTCCTTGACCCATCTTGCCACTGTAGGCTTAGCACCCTACAGACCCTTATGAGGACCTGCAAACAGGACAAACAGATGAACCGACTTCCGGAAATCATTGGTCACTTCCAAGTATCTGATGATGACTCGTCTCACATCCAGATATTTGAGAGCAGAGTATTCCTCTGGGTAGTCCTCCCTACGAAAGGAAGGGAGACAGAGCTGCTGATTCACATGGAAGCGAGAAACAATCTTGGGCAGGAAGGAAGGCACTGTGCGAATAGACACTCCTGCCTCAGTGAACTGCAGAAAGGGCTCTCGACATGAGAGTGCCTGGAGCTCGGAAACTCTTCTAGCTGAAGTGATAGCCACCAAAAAGACTGCTTTCAACGTCAGGTCTTTCAGAGATGCCCTTGACAAGGGTACAAAAGGCGGCTTCTGCAAGGCTCTTAGCACCAGGTTGAGATTCCACGCAGGCACCACTGAGTGCAGAGGAGGGCGCAGGTGATTAACTCCCTTGAGAAAGCGCACCACATCTGGCTGCGAAGCCAGGGAAGCACCCTTCAGGCGGCCCCTGAAGCAAGCCAGAGCCGCTACCTGGACTTTAAGGGAACTGAGCGACAGGCCTTTCTCCAGACCTTCTTGCAGGAACGCCAACACTGAAGAAATTGGAGCAGTGAAGGGAGAAAGTGAGCCTGCTACACACCACGCTGCAAAGGTACGCCAAACCCTGGCGTAAGCAATAGAAGTAGAGCGCTTCCTCGCTCTCAGCATAGTGGCGATGACCTTGTCTGAGAAGCCCTTCTTTCTCAGACGCTGCCGCTCAATAGCCAGGCCGTAAGACCAAAGGGGGAGGGATCCTCCATCACCACGGGACCCTGATGCAACAGGCCCTGCTCCACTGGCAGCCGCAGAGGATTGTCCACTGAGAGCCTGATCAAGTCCGCATACCAGGGACGTCTGGGCCAGTCCGGACCCACCAGGATTATCCGGCCCGGATGCTTTGCCACCCGGTCTAGCACCCTGCCCAACATGGGCCAGGGCGGGAACACATAGAGAAGCTCCTGTGTCGGCCACTGTTGGAGAAGAGCATCTACTCCCAGGGATCGAGGGTCCCGTCCTCTGCTGAAAAAGCGCGGCACTTGGCAATTGGCCGATGACGCCATCAGATCTAGGCTCGGCTGGCCCCAGCGCTTCGTGATGTCCAAGAACGCCTGAGCAGATAGCTGCCACTCTCCGGGATCCAAGGTATGGCGACTGTTCCAGGTTCGCTTCTGCCCACTGGCATAGATTCATGGCCTCCTTGGCTAGAGGGGCGCTCTTGGTACCTCCCTGGCGGCTGACATAGGCCACAGCCGTGGCATTGTCCGACAGGACCCGTACTGGCTTCAACGCCAGTACCGGGATGAACTCCAAAAGCGCCAACCGAATGGCTCTGAGTTCCAGGAGGTTGATAGACCACTTTGCCTCTGCAGGAGACCAGAGCCCCTGCGCTGTCCTTCCCAAGTAGTGGGCTCCCCAGCCCGACAAAGAGGCGTCCGTCGTGACGACAATCCACTCCGGGGTCACCAGAGGCATTCCTGCAGACAACTTGTCTGTCTACAGCCACCAGCTCAGCGCCTTGCGCACTGCTGGGTCCAAGGGAAGGCGCACAGCATAATCCTCCGACACCGGAGTCCAGCGCTGCAGCAGAGAGTGTTGTAGTGGTCTCATATGAGCCCTGGCCCAGGGCACTACTTCCATCGTGGTCGTCATAGAGCCCCAACAGCTGCACATAGTCCCAAGCCCGAAGAGGAGAGGCTACTATGAACTGGTCCACCTGAGCCTGAAGTTTGACAATCCGATTGTCCGGCAGGAACACTCTGCCCACTTGGGTGTCGAATTGAACTCCCAGATACTCCAGGGACTGAGTTGGGCGCAGCTGGCTCTTCTCCCAGTTGATGATCCACCCCAGGGAGCTCAAAAGAGCAATCACCCGGTCCACAGCTTTGCCGCACTCTGCATAAGAGGGGGCTCGGATCAACCAGTCGTCCAGATAAGGATGGACTTGTACTCCTTCCTTTCGCAAGAAGGCCGCGATGACTACCATTACTTTGGAGAAGGTCCGCGGAGCAGTAGCCAACCCGAAAGGGAGGGCTCTGAACTGGAAGTGTCGGCCCAGGACTGCAAAACGCAGAAAGCGTTGATGAGGAGGCCAGATGGGAATATGCAGGTACGCTTCCTTGATGTCCAAGGAAGCCAAGAACTCCCCTGCCTTCACTGCCGCTATAACAGAGCGGAGAGTCTCCATGCGAAAGTGCCGCACTTTCAAGGCCTGATTGACCCCTTTGAGGTCGAGGATAGGCCGGACAGAACCTCCTTTCTTTGGTACCACAAAGTAAATGGAGTAACGTCCCTTGCCAATCTGATTTTCTGGCACCGGAACGACCGCACCCAGGCGTATCAGGTTGTCCAAGGTCTGCTGCACTGCCACAGCTTGACCGGAGACTTGCAGGGAGAGAGTACAAACCCATCTCTTAAGGGTCAGCAGAACTCTAGCTTGTAGCCGTCTCTGATGACTTCCAGAACCCAAGCGTCTGAAGTTACCCTGGTCCACTCGCCCAGAAACGAGGACAGGCGTCCTCCAATCTGCACTGGGCCATGGACCAGGGCCCCGTCATTGGGTACGAGACCCTGGGGGAGGACCGGAGGGCGCACCTCCGGGACGGCGGTCTCTGCGAAAGGAATGCTGCTTGGGGGAGAAGTTCCTTTTGAAGGAAGAGGGGGCAGAGGAGCCCGACTTGCCCGGGCGGTACCGACGGGCTTCCTGAAACCGTCCTCTGGAGTTACCAGGGCGAGCACCACTGGCCCGAGCCCTGACCTCTGGTAACCTCTTGCCCTTAGACGTGCCGAGATCGGTCACAATTTTGTCCAGCTCGACCCCAAAGAGCAGCTTGCCTTTAAAAGGCAACTTAGCCAGGCGGGACTTAGATGCGTGGTCAGCAGACCAATGCTTCAGCCAAAGCCACCGCCGCGCAGAGACTGTCTGAGCCATACCTTTAGCCGAGGCTCTCAAGACATCATACAGTAAGTCTGCCAAATAAGCCAGGCCCGATTCCAGGGCCGGCCAGTCAGCCCTCAATGAAGGATCCGAGGGGGAAGCCCGCTGCACAATCATCAGGCACGCCCTGGCCACGTAGGAGCCGCAAACTGAGGCCTGCAAACTTAAGGCAGCTGCCTCAAAGGACGACCTTAAGGCCGCCTCCAATCTTCTGTCTTGGGCGTCCTTTAGGGCCGTGCCACCTTCCACCGGCAACGCCGTTTTCTTAGTCACCGCAGTGATTAAAGAATCCACGGTAGGCCAAAGAAAGGTCTCTCGTTCACTTTCAGGCAAAGGATAGAGGCGGGACATAGCCCTAGCCACTTTAAGGCTCGCTTCCGGGACATCCCATTGAGCCGAAATTAAGGTGTGCATGGCATCATGCACGTGGAAGGTTCTAGGCGGGCGCTTCGTCCCCAGCATAATGGCGGAGCCAACAGGGGCTGAGGGAGAGACGTCCTCTGGAGAGGAAATCTTCAAAATGCTCATGGCCTGCACTAACAGGTTGGGCAAATCCTCTGAGCGAAAGATCCGTGCTGCAGAGGGGTCATCCGCTCCATCCGAGCGGGAATCCGTCTCCTCCAAGGAATCCCCAAAGGACCGTTGGGAGAACTCAGATACGCTGCCCTCATCTACATCAGAGGAAACAGAGTCCTCTAAGGCCTGGGAATCCACCCGAGGGCGTTTACTTCCGGGGGCCTCAACCCCTTTATCGGACAAGGGAGAAGGGGCAGCGTTTGCATAAGAAAGGCCTGATGCAGCAGCAAAATAAACTCGGGGGAGAAACCCCCCAGACTGTGCACTTCAGCAGCCTGGGCCACAGCCCTAGACGCACCCTCAACCGGCGCTTGCAAGAGCGGGGCAGAAACATGCTGCGCATCCAAGATGGCGTCCGGCGCGACACTCCGTGAAGGAGCCGCGCGGGAAGAACGGCGCTTAACTTTAGCCGCTTTTCTGCCGTCGCCCAAATGAAGGGCGGCCATGGCATTAACGTCTCCCACCTCAAGGGCGGCCCAAGAAGAAGCCGTCTGAGCAGCGTAGCCGGCCAAGATGGCGGAGGCGAGCAGCGGGGGATGGGCGTTTATGGCGGGAAAAACCGCCGCACCCGAGGAAGAACCGGGACACTGACCGGCCTCCAAACTGACACCCAACAAGGGCGAATCAGACTTTAAAACCCCCGCATCCCCGCTAGACGCGCACACGCGGTCCGGGGAGCGATTCTTTGCGCCCTCGCCCTCCGACGCCATCAGCCACGTGGAGATCAATCGGGGAACCCCCTGCCCGCTACAAAAAGGTAAAATTACCTGCTTTCCGCTCCGAGCTGTAACAACCTGGTGTCCCAGTGAGTAGCTGCAATAAACATTTAAATAAACGTCGAAATAAACGCCCTTAAGGACGTCCAAAAATTTATTTTATTTTTTTTTTTAAACGGAGCCAGCGGGAGGGGGGAGAAAAGGAGGGACCTGGCACCACCAGGTTTGCACTTGCTCAAGAAGAGCCCTCAACCCCAGGCACTCAACAAAACCTAAAAATTAGGCTTGGAGGCCTAGCCAGAGCTGCTGCTGTGTGTGACCACCACCTGCTGAGATAGAGAACATACTGAGGAGTTTCCGGCAGCACATGACCACATATAGGGAGGCAAAAGGATTGCTCTCTATCTCCACCTGCTGGTAGATGGACACAACCCACCAGTCTATGGATTGATCAGCATGATGATATGGAAAGGACAAGGGATGGGACATAAATCTTAATAAGATACAAAAAGCGTCTCAGGCAGTGAAATTTTTAGGCATTGGAATTTGTTAATTACTCAGCTTTTGCAAGCAGTGCATATCAGAAAAAAAATAGTATGACCTTGAGTGGAGGGAAAAAGAGAAACAGACTTTTGAGCAGACAACACAGATTGTTTCATCTCTGTGGCCAGTGCAACTAGAAGTAGAATTAAGTGTCTCAGTGAATGACCTAGAGATGAGAGTAACTAGTGAGGTAATTAAATTTGCTGATGATACAAAGTTATTCAAAGTCGTTGGGAGGATTGTGAAAAATTACAAGAGGACCTTACGAGACTGGGAGACTGGGCATCTAAATGGCAGATGGTGTTTAATGTGAGCAAGTGCAAAGTGATGCATGTGGGAAAGAGGAACCCGAATTATAGCTACGTCATGCAAGGTTCCACGTTAGGAGTCACGGACCAAGAAAGGGATCTAGGTGTCGTCGTTGATGATACACTGAAACCTTCTGCTCAGTGTGCTGCTGCGGCTAAGAAAGCAAATACAATGTTAGGTATTATTAGGAAAGGAATGGAAAACAAAAATGAGGATGTTATAATGCCTTTGTATCACTCCATGGTATGACCGCACCTCGAATATTGTGTTCAATTCTGGTCGCTGTATCTCAAAAAAGATATAGTGGAATTAGAAAAGGTGCAGAGAAGAGCGAAGAAAATGATAAAGGGGATGGGACGACTTCCCTATGAGGAAAGGCTAAAGCAGCTAGGGCTCTTCAGCTTGGAGAAAAGGCGGCTGAGGGGAAATATGATAGAGGTCTATAAAATAATGAGTGGAGTTGAATGGGTAGATGTGAAGCGTCCGTTATGCTTTCCAAAAATAAAAAGACTAGGGGGCATACGATGAAGCTACAATGTAGTAAATTTAAAACGAATCGGGGAAAATTATTCTTCACTCAACGTGTAATTAAACTCTGGAATTCGTTGCCAGAGAATGTAGTAAAGGCGGTTAGCTTAGCGGAGTTTAAAAAAGGTTTGGATGTCTTCCTAAAGGAAAAGTCCATAGACCATTATTAAATGGACTTGGGGGAAATCCACTATTTCTGGGATATGCAGTATAAAATGTTTTGTACTTTTTTGGGATCTTGCCAAGTATTTGTGACCTACATTGGCCACTGTTGGGAAACAGGATGCTGGGCTTGATAGACCTTTGGTCTTTCCCAGTATGGCAATACTCAAGTACTTATGAAAGCGAAGAGGTAAATGGAAGAAAAGATAGCCGATACAGTAAAGTTGAGGGACAAGACCTTTTTCAGATATGTGACAGGAGGAAGTGCCATAATAGCATTGTGAGGCTCAAAGCTGAAGGGAAGGAATATGTAGAAGATGATAAGGATAAAGCTGAACTGCTTAACAATTATTTCTGTTCTGTGTTGACGGATGAAAGGTCGGGGGAAGGACCGCAGAAAACAAATGCAAATTGGGACGGATGTATGGTAGACTGGGACCGATTAACAGAAGACTGTGTTTGTGAGGAGCCAGCTAAACTAAAAGTAGACAAAGCGATAGGGCCCGATGGGATACACCCGAGGGTGCTCAAGGAACTCGGAGATTTTCTGGTGGCTCTGCTGTCTGACCTCGTCAATGCTTCTTTAGAGGCTGCAGTGGTCCTGGAGGACTGGAGAAAGGCAGATGTGGTCCCTGTGCACAAGAGCAGAAGGAGATTGGGAACTAAAGACCTGTCAGTCTGACCTCGGTGGTGAGCAAACTAATGTATATGCTTCTAAAGCAGAAGACTGTGAGTTTTCTTGAATCGAATGGACTGCAGGACCTGAAGCAGCATGGCTTCACTAGAGAAAGGTCATGTCAGACGAATCTGACAGATTTCTCTGCCCAAACAGTTGAACATGGGAGGAGCACTAGATGTGGTGTACTTGGTTTTAGCAAAGCCTTTGACACAGTTCAGCACAGGCGACTGATAAATAAATTGAGTGCACTTGGCATTAGACCTAAAGTGACTGACTGGGTCAAAAACTAGTTAAGTGGGAGGAGACAGAGGGTAGTGGTAAATGGAGCTTGTTCTAAGGAAAGGGATGTTATCAGTGGTGTGCCGCAGGGATCTGTCCTTGGGACAGCTCTCTCTTTGTAAGCAATATTGCGAAAGGGCTTGCTGATAAGGTTGGTCTCTTAACAGATGATACCAAACTCTGTAATAGGTGGACACCCCAGAAGGTGTGGTTGGCATGAAGAAGGATCTAGTGAAGCTTGAAGAATGATCCGATAATTGGCAACTAAAATTTAATGCTTAGAAATGCAGGGTCATACATTTGGTTTGCAAGAATCCAAGGGAATGGTACAATATAGGGGGTGAAGTGTTTCTGTGTACGGAAGAACAACAAGACTTGGAAGAGATTGTGTCTGATGACCTTAAAGTGGCTAAACAGGTAGAAAGAGCAACGGTCAAAGCCAGAAGGATGCTTGTGTGCATATGAAGAGGGATGACCAGCAGGAAAAAAGAGGTGATAGTGCCCTTGTATGAGTCTCTGGTGAGGACCCATTTAGAGTACTGTGTGCAATCCTGGAGACCAAACCTATAGAAAGATATAAACAGGATGGAGTCAGTCCAGAGGGAGACTACAAGGTAAGTGTTATGTATTTTCAAACAGAAAAATGAAAAATATTGTTTGCTAGTTCTCTGCAAACTAAGGGGTCCGTGTACAAAGCAGCGCTAGCGGCTGTCCACGCGCCAGTGCCGACACGGCCCATTCAAAGTGAAAGGGCCGTGTCGGCACTAGCGCATGGACAGCCGCCAGTGCCGCTTAAAAAACCAGAGTGTAAGACTATTCCGAGGTTAAGAAAATAAAATCATATTGCTCTATTCTATAATATATATCTCTGCAACCTACATGAAAATAAAAGTATTTTTTTAAATGTCATTTCAATATTTTTTTTTCTATCTACATTGTATCTCTTGTCTCTACCCTATCACTTTGGCACTGGTATTCAGCTCTATTTATCAAGCTGTTTTCTGGCTTCTGCTGTCTCCATTGACAAGTATGATTATTTGAAGTAGTTCAGACCTGCAACAAGAAAATATTTCTCCAGGAAAAGTTCAGAATCCAGCACAGCAATGTGTGCAGCCCTTCCAATTAGCGTGTTGGCAGTGTTAGGCAGTGTGTGGAACACACTGTGTCGGATTAAAGTGCAATCCTTCACCTCAATCGATGGTTGGAGGAGATTATTTATCATCTCTTTATAAACAGGACCTGTAGGGGATTAATAACAAAACCGTCCCCAAATAGCTAGAAACAATCCAATCAACCTGTGTGTTTGTCTTTAAGAGCAGACTTGCACATTTCTATTTGAGCAGAATGGAAAGGTATGTATCGGTCTTGAGGGGAAGCCACCAGCACAACATTTTTTAAAAATTGAAGACCTGGTTTTTGACTGAGTAGGTAGAGGAATGATTTACGTGGATCAGCATTGTCCCTGAATGTTAACTGAAGAAGTGATTCTGATGTTTTTCAACTTCTGCATAAGCCACAAGCCTGTACTAACCAAAGTGCTACTATTGTAAAGAGTTCCTAGATGTGGCCCAGAGAGAGATAGGAAGGTATGTAACTTGCTGAGGTAACATCAAAAGCGAGGTCGAGTCAGCACAGATCTAATGATGATATTACCAAGTGAATGGCCAATAAAGCTTATTTTGGAGACTGATAGGCTGTACAAATGAATATGCTGAATAATCTCATCAATTAGTTTGTCGGTCATAGCTTCAAAATCAGCAAAAGTATCTTCCTTGGCTCATTGCATGGCAAGAACAGTCCGTTGTTCTTGACCTTCAAGTTGTTACATTTTGGTATGCATTTTCTGTTTCTCACCCGCCTTGCTGGAGCCAGCCTCTCAGGGAGATAAGGGGGGCCTGGTTTGCCCACAGCATGTCCTTGGTTTTGAGCTTCTGCTGTAATTTTCCACAAGCTGCAAAGCTGTTTCTTGCTGACACAGAGATGTGCGGGTCAGGGGTGGATGCAGTCATCTTGTTGAAACAGGATGTCATAGGCTTGTATAGGCCAAGACCAGCAAGGTGAGACACACAGGGAAATACTCCTACAGGTCTCCATCATAAAACATTAAGGACAGGCTTAAGAACCTTAATGTGTATACACTGGAAGACAGGAGCAGAGCCTTTTCCAAAGGAAGGAACCTCTGGAATTAGAAGGCATAGGATGAAGTTAAGAGGAAATAGGCTTAGGAGGAAACTAAGAAAATACTTTTTCACAGAAAGGGTGGTGGACATGTGGAATGGCCTCCTGGTGGAGGTGGTGGAAACAAAGACTGTGTCAGAGTTTAAAAAAGTGTGGGGCAGGCACATGGGATCCCTTAAGAAAAGGAGTTAGTTGTTACTGAGGATGGGCAAACTAGATGGGCCATTTGGCCTTTATCTGCCATCATGCTTCTGTGTCCCCTGTTTTTGTTTGAATACTGCAGATAGATCTTTAAGGAATGCTTAAATAGAGGTTCTGGATTTTCATTGGTAAGATTGGCATTTGTTGTATCGGTTCATCCAAGTCTCATTATTTAATTATTAATATTTGTGTGTGTTAAGTACAATGATTATCTTATTTTATTGTGTTTTAAGATGTTTTGAGTTCAGTTTTACTCTATCATTATTAAATGTTTTATTGCAATATGATTCCTGTACTGCTTTTGTCTTTGTAGTTACCTGCCTCCTCACAATATAAAGTCCAGAATGCATTGCAGCAGAGTCAGGGGAAGGACTCTAGGCAGGAGAGTGAGAAGCCAGGAGTTGATTGGGAAATTGAACCAGGTGTGAGAGGTTTTCAGGCAGCTTTATTAAGACAATGGTGGAAAGCTGGAAGAGGGAGATGGAAGCACTCTGCTGAAAAGGTGACAGCTGCACTACCCTCTGAGAAGGAAAAGTAAATACTTTTGTTTGGCTGTTTGAACTGTGAAAGTTTGAGGCACTGCTTTAAGTCTGAAAAGGGTTTAATTAGAAGACTCTGAGTAAATGCCTTTTGTTATGTTTGAGTTGAAGAAGAAATGTTTGAGTTAAAGAAGAAATACACCATGAAGATTATGTTAAATGGCAACTAATAAAACCTTTGGTTATAAGAAGCCTGGTGTTGGTGAACATTTGTGAAAGGAGAAGAGGAGGCAGAGAACTCCCCTGTGTTTGAGGCCGAGTCCTGGTGAATTACCGAGAAGTGTAGAGCCCAGCAGTGACTGTGTGTGTGAAGGAAGCTAAGCAGGGTCAGCCCTGGCTGGGTCCTGGAAGGGTGACCAGCTCACAATATTTAATAGTTTTATTTATTTATTTGGGTTTTAACCAGCACTGAATGTTATTCAGTATATATGTTTATATATATTTGTTTTTATAATTATAATAAGATTGTTTTAATAGGCCCTTGACACAGGCAACATGGCCGAAATATGGCCCATGTCAGGTCCTTTATAAATAAAGTGCTTGTCCCAGTTTTGAAGGCCCTTGTGTGCTGCTTTTATTTTTTGCTTTGGTTTGGTTGGTGTACTCTTGATTCCTCCTATCCCTGGTTTATGCAGTTTTTCAGTCTGCATGTGTTTTGACAACTTTAAATAGTTTGTGTCATCTGCAAATGTAATCTCATTCTGATTTCCAGATCATTTATAAATATGTTAAATAGCACTGGACCCAGTACAAATCCCTGTGGCACTCCACTGTTCACCCTCCTCCACTGAAAGAACTGGCCATATAACCCTACCCTCTGTTTTCTGAGAAATAACCAATTTCTAATCCACAACAAAACACTGCTTCCTATCCCAAGACTTTTTAATTTTTTTCAGGAGTCTCTCATGAGGGACCCTGTCAAAAGTCTAGACACACTATGAGCCTCATTTTCAAAAGAGAAAAATGTCCCAAAAAATGTCCAAAGAGTATAATTGGAAAAAAAAGAAAAAAGAAAAAAATCCTTTAAATCGCTACTATGTCTAGATCAGAATGTATCCAGAGAGGACATTTTGAAGGCGTCTTGGGCAGTCTTACAGAATGAACGTCTCTAGTCCATAGCGTATAGCAAAATGGTTTTCCAGTGGCAGAAAGAAAAAAATGTCCTTAATTAGACCTAATATAAAAGTGTCTAGGGTAACAGCAAAGCTGTCTTTAAACCCATTTGCGAATTTGAGGAGTTAGAGTAGAGGAAGTGATATATTGATAGAAAGTTGAGAGCTCCTGGGATGCGTTACCATTGTTCTGTTTACCCTAATCTGAACCTTGTTCCCTTCACATTTCCCTCCTTGCCTCTTCTCTGTCTCCCCCCCCCCCCCCCCCACACCAGTCCTACCCATACCTTTCCCTCTGTTATCTCTTCCCCTTCCCCCACACCTCCCATTATACCCTCTTACCTGCAGTGTTCCTGTTTGTCCAGTCCCAGTTTGTCCCTGTGCTCTGTGCTGCTGCTGTGTGTGTGAGGAATGTTTGTTGGTGGGAGGAGAGGACCGAGTGCTGGTGTTGGGAGAGTGAGTGATTGTTGCTGTGTCTGTGTGTCAGGACTGTTTGCTGGTGGTGGCTGAGTGAGTGCTGGGCATTGTCTGTTTTTGGAGGGACTCACTACGCTCACTAGGTGCAGTAGGTGGAGGTATACACAGTCCTTAGTTTGAGATAGGTCAGTTGCACCTGTGGTGGTGGGAAATGCATGCACTGTTGGCTCACATTTAATGGTGGTGGAAAAGAGTTTGGAGGAGAGGCACTGCAGGAGATACCTCATCCCCGGGTATTTAGGTCTCGCTCCAGTTTCCTGGCTCTCACCGATGCCCAATGCCTCACAAGGCACTGGGCATCCAACCAGCTCTAACTTCTCCTACAGTCCAGGACCCTTAGGAACAATCCTATCCCTTTCCACCTGAAGGCTACCACCTCCATTGCTTTTCTGGCCACTAATAGTTTCCAGAATGTTCTTGTTGTGAACATCGGCCTCTCCCAGCCGGCCATTTCCAATGGCCTCACCCAGTTCCTTGATGCTTTCCTCACCCATACCTCAGACTACATCAACTTCCCCACTAACCCCAGGCCCTGCAGAATAGCATGGCTCAGTTTTACAGCAAAGATTGCTTTCCCTTGGTCATAAGCATCACTGACTGTACACACATCACACTCAGACACCCCCTCTTCCCACCGGGCAATAGAGGCCACCTATAGGAATAGAAAAGCATTCCACTCCATGAATATGCAAGTTGTGTGTGACGCCCAGGGGGAGATTGTGGATGTGTGTGCCTGATACCCAGGTTCAACCCATGATGCCAACATACTACAGTATTCTGGAATCTATAGCAGGTTCGACTGAGGGGAGATCACCAGCAGCTAGCTCCTTGGTAAGCGCAACAAGGACCACCAACTCCTTACCCCCTCCACCCACAAACCCTCAGCACTGCCTCCCTCCGTGTGTCTCTACAGCCCAGAAGTCCCACCCCACATCCACAAAGTACCCAGACCAGCCTATGCACACCCATGTCCCTCATTCTGCTTCCCCCCACAGGTGACAGAGTATACCCACAGCGGATCTGGCTCATGACCCTGCTAGTGCACCCACAAAACGTGGCATCATACAGCACACCGCTTTGGACAACTCAAGAACAGGTTCCTATGGCTCAATTGTTCTGGAGGAGAGCTTCTCTATAGCCCTGAAAAAGTCGCCAAGATCTTCATGACCTGCTGCATGTTTCATAACCTGGCCCAGCACTGAGGCCAGGCCCTTCCTGAGGAACCACAGACACAGTAACCACAGAAGCAGGCCCAAGACCAAGAAGACAAGGAGCCTCTCCCTTCACCCACACAGCAAAGTGCATACCAAATGGGGGTCCAAGCCAGGGAAAGACTCATACATACCAATTTTTAGAGAAGTTATTTGCCATTTATTGCATTCACCACACCAACCCCCACTCTCTCTGTGCATATCCCCTCCCCATCACATCCACCCACCACAGGCCATCCCTGAAAGGCTGTATGGCTAAACTCCCCTCCCCCTCCATCGACCCCTCTGTGAGGCACCTCTTGCAACAGCAGCATTGTCAGAGTCCTCCTCCCCCATGGGGCTTGCACTTCTCTCTCCTCTGAAAAGCAGGCCACCGGGCTGGCTGTGAGTCAGGTGAAGGTTGGCTGGCCTGGAGTACTGGTTCTCCACTAGTGGCTGCTGCTGCATATGCACACAGATCCTGGCACCAGATGTTATGGTGCACCTGCCTGAACTCCTCTCTCATGCACTGCTGCTCTTCATTTGCAGCCTGCTGTGCCTGCTGCAACTCCTCTCTCGGGAGCCTCTGCTGCAGCCTCCTGTGCACTGACCCCCTGATGCAGTAACTCCAACTTTTGCATAAGGTACTCTGCCAGGACCTGGGTCTCCGCCAACAGTCTGGTGGCCAACTGAGTAACCTGCCACCTTTGCTGTTGTACTCCCCCCTCTGCGGGTGGGGAATGGCTCTTCTGTATCCTTGTCCGTACCCCTGTTCCTATCTGCAAATGCTTCTGGGGGGGGGGGGGGGGGGAAGGGAGGTCCACAGCCGAGGGATCCTTTGGCTGTCCCCCTTCACAGTTGTCCTCTGCTACCACTTGCCAATATTGGCCTCCTGTCGAGGCCACCACTGGCACTGCCTCCTCCTCCCTCCTGCATACGTTGCTGGCTGGGTTCTTGGCCACTGGGTCCAGCCTCATCCTCTATCGTCACCTGCAAATCAAAAGTGAGGACAGTGTCTTTTGTTATGACCTAACCTGCACTATGCTGCACCCCTCCTTTACAGACCCCTTCACAGATCATGTTGAGGAATGCCACTCTCATTCAATTTGAAGATGTCTGCCTCTACATGCAACTAAATTGGAGCCAAGGGGTATGGGACACTGTGTACCAGAGAGACCAAAGTGTTGAACACAGGCAGGTGGGTAAAGAAAGAAGTTATGTGGACAGGTTACATAAAGCACAGTGACAGGAGCACAGTGGTGGGGAAAGCAGACATATATACTAATTAGAGATGGATCAAGGTGGAGGGGAGGGGGGACGCAGGCACTGAAATAGGACAACCTCAGAGCATCCCCACCCTACCGAGTAAATGCTCCTCCCTGTAGAATTATTGCCTCCTGGATGCAATCTATTCACCATCTATTCTGGTGTGCCTTCTCATCCTCTCCTCTACATACCTGAGAACCTGGGCCACACATAGGGGTGGTTCCCCACCCCCCATGTCCCTACCTGTGGAAGGGAGAGTGACAGAGAGAGAGAAAGGACTGCTTTCATGTGCCAAATGTACTTGAGCCCTCAGGCTGGGCCAAGGTGTCCTGGCTCATGGGAAAGGAAGGCATGGACTATCTGTTCCAAAGAGCTGAGGCTTCTGGTGTCACCTGGAGGGTTGGCGCCAGCCTTTTGGCGGACCTCTTGCTTCAGCTGGCACCACTTCCTCTTGCAGTCCTCAAACTCCCTGTTGCCATGATGGCCTGCATTCGGGGATGAACAGATGCCCCCCCCCCCCCCCCACTCCCTCAGCTTTTTTAGGTGCCATTCTTTTAAGAATAGGCAGTTTGAAAATTCTAAAATAGATGTTTATATAGCCTGCCGGGGACGTTTAGGCAGATGGACATCTATCTTTTGATTATGGGTCACAGCTGAAGACGTCAGGCATGGAGTCGATAACCACTTAGGCCACATCTGAAAACGTCTGCAAAGAATAGCTAGCAATATAGATGTTCTAATTTGATTACGGCCTCCATATGTAGATGTTTAGGATACATGGCATTTCTTTGAAGTTGAACAGTTTTGGGGATGTCTCCCCCTTCTTACGATGTTTCAAAAGATGGGGTGGGGCTTCTTATATTTGCAGACTTTCCATTCTCTCCCTCCATGATCAGCCAGGTGCACCTAAGAAGCCTTCAGTCTGATGGGTTCTGCTTTTTTGGCATAGTTTGCAGGTAAGCACAAACCTCTCATCCACCCCCTTCCCCTTCTGCTAGGCAGCTGACCCAAGACATGCTCTGCCCTATGTAGGTGGTAACCAAACACTCATTTACTTACTGCAGTACAAGATAGAGCACTGGAGCTTGTCAGTAGGAATGCAAGGAACAGCAGTAGACTCAGATACAATGATACTGATAAACACTGTTTACAGCTTATGTACAAATGTTCTCAAGTGGACGCACCCACTTGTAGTTTCCTGCGGAGGGGAAGGGGGAAGAGTCCATGGGAATGGATCTGTGCGCCATCTTTTCCACTAGTCTCCAGGTCAAGGGTTCCTCATCTTGTGCCTTGTCTCATGATTTTCATCTCACATCCATCTTCAGTGGCTTCATGGGCATCCACATCTGGTGCCTATGATTCCACTTTGCTCCTTATGTGTCTCCCCTGTAGGTTTCATTCCCTATTTGTGTGGTGAACCCATTCCCCTTTTTTCAGGTGCCCACCCATTCCCAGGGTTCAGAGAGGGCCATTTATGTATTGATTGTCATTTCCAGAGCAGTGAACATAATTCTACAATCCTCCATAGTTGTGCCAGTTTGAAAACTCTCTCAGGTCCTAAAAAACATTCTCAATTGGGGCAGAAGTGGTGCCCCTCACAGGCTCACGAGCATATGCAGGGGGAGGGGAGGACATCCACAGTTACAGTCCCTGCTTACATCCTGTGCAGGTGCCTCCGACCTGGTGCCCACACTATTTCCTTAGCCTATACTCCCAGATCGAGGCTACTTATTCCTATGGGCAAGCTCCCCTGCTGTTCAGTATCTGATTGTTTTGCAATTGTGATAAAATAAACATGTATCTAATGATTCCTTTCACTCCTGACTCATGTAGGTATAACCCACAGTTGCATATGGTTATTTTTCCTTTCCTCCTCACCAATGTATACCATTGCTAAAAAAATTCTCAATGTGTAAATATGACCCAGATGTTTGCAGGACTTTCCTGGCCCTCAGCCATGTTGGTTGTGGGTAACGAAGCCTGGTGAACAAGAGTAAACTATAATCTACACACTGCCTATGCATATCTGTGGGTTTGTACCAAGCAGATTGTTCGTGGAAGACAACATACCTTTATATTGAGCACCTCTGTGGTGTGTGTCCAAAAGGTGTGGGGCTGCAGGGTCAGGGGGTTTAATGGGTCTGGTCTCTTGATGCAGGCTGTAAGGATCTGACAGGAAAATGCTTCCAGTAGGCTAATTATGAGCCCAATCAGTACATGTGGCCTTCTACCTGGCCACAGGAAGACACCTATATACGTATGATCTGTGGCATGGTACACCTATGATGCAACCCAGATTCCGGCCCCCAGCATGGAGCTGGACTTGGGGACCCACATGCCAAAAGGCCACCAACATTTCCTATTTTTTTTAAAAATATCTTTATTGAAGTGCAGGACAAATCACAATCAAGAGCATACTGAGAATGTACAACAGTACTCAGAAACTGAGAAGAACAAGATATAATCAGCAACTAATCCATCCAAACAGCAAAAGATTATCCTGCCCAATTTTTTAAATTACCCAGCAGACAGACTCCCCACTCCCACCCATTCCTGAAGTACCTGTGAATCCCAGAAATAACGCCATGCTTGGCATGTCATTTTTTTTGTATTATTATTTATTTATAATTTGCAATTATTATCAAGACATACAATCTTTTAAGGTATAACAACCATTAATCCAGATGAATAACACAGAAAATCATTATAAAGAAATATATCATTTGGTGTCATTTTTAGTCCACATAGTGGGATCCAAGATTTTGATAACCAAAGGGAATTGGCATAAAAAAAGGAAATAATATCTAGTCACATTTAAGGCTTTACTCATTAACTATAATCCCTCTAAGGTGTATGGACTTGTCCAGTTCCCTTCCGGGCTTTAAGAAAATCACACAATTGTTTATCATCATAGAATACATACTTCTGATCTTTAAATATTACTAAGCGTTTACATGGGAAACGTAATTGAAAACGGGCTTGTAAAGAAAGCACTTCTGTCTTCATTTCTAGAAATTTCTTTCTCCGTTGTTGTGTCAATTTAGATATATCAGGGAAAATCGAGATTTTTCCACCAAGAAAATCTATGTTAACTTTCTGAAAATAGGTTTTCAGCAAGGCTTCCTTGTCTTGCAGAAATACAAATGTCACAAGCAATGTTGATCTCTGTTTTATCTCTTCCCTGGATTGCTCCAGGAAAGCAGATAATTCCAAAGCTGGTATTTCTTCTTTTGAGAGAGGTTCCTGCTGAGTTGGCTGTGCAACTTTCGTTGGCAAATAAAACACTTTTTGTAATGGAGGTAACATCTGTTCAGAATATTTTAATTGTTCTTTCAATAGTCTAAAGAACATCTCTCTCAGTGAAATCAAATCACAAACTGGAAAATTGAATATTCGAAGATTTAAATTTCTCATGTTATTTTCTAAATTTTCAATTTTCCTAGAGATCAAAAGTTTTTCTCCCAGCATTTGCGATTGAGCTTCTTGCATTTTAGACATTTCCTGATCGTTTTTCAATTGTTTAGCTGAAATAAGTTCCATCTTGCTTTTCATATCTTTTATTTGAGTGGAATTATTGAGTGATACCATAATAAAAGATACACAGACCTTGTGAAGGTTCTCCAGAGAAGTCCATATCGCCTCCAGCGATATTTCGGCCGGTTTTGTCAGTGGTTGGATCGCCTCAGCAAACAGCGAAATCTCTGCTTGCTGATCTGCGTCAGCCGCTGGGGCTCGAAATGGCTGGAATCCTTCCATTTTCTCTCCCATCTCCGTTCTTTCAAGCGGAGCCTGCCTCCCCTTCAGTGGTGTTCCGATTTCGCTCTCCGGAACTAATGCCCCGCTGGTTTGTGGGAATGGAGGAGTAGTAGGGCCTAGCGGGCTGAGCGAAATATCACTCTCCAAGCCTGTGCTTTCCCTCGCACTGGCAGCAGATACGCCCGCAGGAGTAGACGCCAGGAACGCAGCGATTGATGTCTGCCTAGGACCAGGGATTTCTGTCCGGGGGAGAGGAGGTCCCCTCGGTTTCAATTTTCTCTTCGGCATGCCCTTCTAGATATTCAAAAACAGGTATGAGGACATTTTTTTCCTTTTTCGCGCTGTCTAGAGAGCAACTAACCCTGCTTCCGATCTGTCGGCCATCTTGGATCGCAGTGCTTGGCATGTCATTCTACGAGAAGACTTAAGCCGCTCCTTTTCCCAGCGGCCCATCTGGAGCATCTTTTCATTCCAGTGTTGTAGGGATGGCGGATTTTCAGCAACCCAGTGTACTAATATGGTCTTTCTGGACAGCATTAGTGCCACACCGATGAAACAACCCTGAGAGGCAGAAATCCCATGACTGCACATAATAGATTCATCCCCTAAAAGAAACACTCGATAGGACTATTATTTATTACTAGTAAAAGAGGCCTGTTTCTGGAGCAAATGAAACGGGCGCTAGCAAGGTTTTCCTTCCCAACACCCCCCCCTTCTCCCTCCCACCCTACCTCTCTACCTACCTACCGACCCCTTCGCCGTTCTGACGCCATTGCTCCGCACCTCCTGAATGCACTGTACGCCATTGCTCCGCCCTCGGTGTGTGACGCCATTGCTCCGCCCTCGACATCATCATGTTTGACGCGAGGGCGGGGCCTCGAGACGGCGATTTTGGTGGCTTCACCACCATAAACCCTTCGAACCCGTTTTGATGATGGAAGTGACATCAGTGTCCTCAGAACGTTGAGGGTGAGTTTTATTATATAAGATGTATTCTACTACTGCATATGCACTACCCTGAATTGTATTATCTTGTATTATTGGCTATTACCTCTAATGCATATACCATCGCCCTCCTAATCCCTGTGAGCCTATCTGAACCTCCACCCCCTTCAGCTTATTCTGAGCATTTCTGCACCATAATCTGCTATGGCTCCTGTACACCTGCTCTTCTTGGCACTATCCCTTCCCAATCTGCTTCTCCTTATGAACCCACCTCCCACCGTAGGAACACATTGTTTTCCCTCTCTATTCATCACCTCTCTATCCCTCTCCTCACCATCTTTTTTTTCCATCCCCTTCTTCACAGCTCTCAACCTTCAACACTTCCTTCCTTCCATTCACCCCTCGCCTTTTCACCTGAATACATCTCGCCTTCGTCGCTGTCGTCATACCTCTCCTACTCCTGCTCTTGCTCTCCGCTGGCGACATTAATCCCAATCCTGGTCCCCCACATCAGCCCTCATCCTATTCGTGCAGGCCTTACCGTGATACCTCCAATTTTATTTCTATTCCTCTCCACCCCCCTTCTTCTCTGCCCTTCTCTTGTGCTCTATGGAACGCCCGCTCTGTCTGCAACAAACTTTCCTACATCCATGATCTCTTTATCTCTCATACCCTTCATCTGCTTGCCCTAACTGAAACCTGGATTTACCCCAAAGACTGCTTCAGTTGCGGCCCTATGTCATGGAGATTATCTCTTCTCCCATACTCCTCACTCAGTTGGCCGGGGAGGCGGTGTCAGGCTACTACTCTCACCCTCCTATAAATTTCAACCCATTCTTCCACTTCAGTCTCACTGCTTTTCTTCCTTCGAAGTACACTCGATCCGTCTGTTCGCTCCTCTACCTCTCCGGGTAGCAGTCATTTATCGACCCCCTGCTAAATCCCCCTCTTCCTTTCTTACTGACTTTGATGCCTGGCTCTCTTTCTTTCTTGAACCTTCATCTCCTTCCCTCATTCTTGGGGATTTTAACTTTCATGTTAATGACCCCTCTAACTCTTATACTTCTCAATTTCTTGCATTAACATCCTCTTTCAATCTTCAACTGTGCTCCACCACCCCTACTCACCAGAATGGCTACTGTCTTGATCTTGTATTCTTCTCCAACTGCTCACCCTCCAACTTCCTTGCCTCAACTCTTCCTCTATCTGACCATCATCTTTTAACTTTCACACTTAGACACCCTCCTCCTCAGTCCCATCCTATTCTATCCAACACGTTTAGGAATCTACAGGCTATTAACCCTTCTACCCTGTCCTCCAGTATCTCTAATCTTTTCTCTATTGCTATATCAACCAAATCCGTCAACGAGGCTGTCTCTTCCTATAATACTATTCTGTCATCTACTCTGGACACTTGCTCCTCCCGTGTCTCATCCTGTAAAACGTACCAAACCCCAGCCTTGGCTGACCCCTACTATCCGCTACCTACGCTGTTGTGCCCGCTCTGCTGAAGACTTTGGCTTAAATCTCGTGCCCATGCTGACTTCATACACTTCAAATTCTTACTGACCTCCTTCCAATCTGCTCTCCAACTTGCCAAACAAGATTATATCCAATTGACTAATTCTATTGGTTCGAACCCTCGACGTCTCTTTGCCACGCTAAACTCTCTCCTCCAAGTGCCTTCTCCTCCAACTCCCCCTTCACTTTCTCCCCAGACTTTGGCTGATTACTTTCACGATAAGGTTCACAAGATTAAACTTGAATTCGCAACCAGCTCTCCTCCACCCCCTCTTCCCTTAGTCCACTCTCTCATCACAGACTGGATTAAGTCAGACAAGCTTGACCTCTTATTCATCACAGAAACCTGGGTTCGCAACCCAAAAGACCCTATCATACTTGACCTATGCCCCCCTGGTTATAAAATCTCACACTGGACCAGAAAAAAAGAGGTGGAGGCATAGCGCTCATCTACAGATCAAGCTTATCCGCTGAACCCATTTCTGAAACCATTACACCACAACTTGAAATTGCTTCAATCAGACTTCAAAGCCCCACACTCTGTGACCATCTAACCTGTATCCTATTCTACAGACCTCCCACTAACTGGAACAACAACCAATCCACCTTCATGCACTTCATATCAAACGCATGCATCAATAATCCCAATGTATTATTAATTGGGGACTTAAACCTACATTTAGAAGATCTCAACTCTGCCTACACCCATGAATGTAAGGATCTCCTTCACCTTTGTAACCTCGACATCCCTCCTATACAACCTACCCACATCAAAGGGCACTCGCTCGACATCATCTCTTACAAATTCTCTACAGACCAAAACATCTACATATCTGATATCAAATGGTCTGCCACCCCCTGGTCGGATCATCACAAATCGACACTATCCCTACACTGGCGAAAAAAAGGCCAGCCTAAAACACAAGACCCTGTAAAAATCATCAGTAGAGGACGGACTGACAAAGAAGGTTCTGGTAACAAATCTACAACAACAACTGGTCTACAACCAAACTCAAATTACTTCCTTACAGAATGGGATAACAGGTGCAAACTTATACTGGACGAAATAGCCCCACTGCGCACTAAAATTCTAAGTAGGCACAACCCATCACCATGGTTTAACAACCTACTAAAAAAACCTAAAATCACAAACCAGGAAACTAGAAAAAACATGGTGTAAATAAAAAAAATAGCATCACCTACAATGCATGGAAGCAGTCACACAGGAATTACAAAAATGCCATCAAAAGAGACAAAAGATCCTACTACACACAAACAATTACAACCAGCGGCACAGACATAAAAAAACAATATCAACTCATAAAGAATCTACTTAACACCAAACCAATCACATCCTCCCCCTCAAACTACCCATCTGCTAACCAACTGGCAAAATATTTCAACGATAAAATCACCAATCTTTGCAGCATGATCCCCCAGGACTGTGCAAATATCGATACCTTTCTTGACAAACTGGATCCATACTTAGACGAAATTCCAGCCGACCGCTCATGGACAAACTTCACCCTCCTCACCACTAAAGAAGTACCTAGGACGGTCACTAAGCTCTCCAAATTGCACTGCCACCTTGAACCGTGTCCCAACTACCTAATGAAAGATGCCCCAGAACGCTTTATTACAGATCTCACCTCTCGCCTAAACTTCCTGCTACAGCAAGGTTCATGCCCTACTGAACATGGCAACATACTACTCACACCAATACCCAAAAACCCCAAGAAACCAGCGAGTGATGTCACCAACTACCGCCCTGTCACCTCCATCCCGTTGCTAATTAAATTGATGGAAAACAGGGTGACCTCTCAAATCAACGACTATACAAAAATTCTCCATTCTACATGAATCACAATCGGGTTTCGGCCCAGCCCACAGTACAGAAAGTGTCCTACTCATGCTAATATCCAAATTCAAACAGGAAATTTCACTTGGAAACAATATCCTCCTTCTGCAATTCGACTTATCCAGTGCATTTGACATGGTAAATCATAATATCCTAACCAAACTACTAGATAAACTTGGGATCAGCGGAAATATAATTAATTGGATAAAAGGCTTCATCACCTCAACATCTTACCAAGTTAAATCAACCACAACTATCTCATCTTCCTGGACACCAAACTGCAGTGTACCTCAAGGATCCCCTTTATCACCAATCCTCTTCAATCTTACGATGATCCCCCTAGCCAGAGCTCTATCCAGACATGGTCTTAACCCTTTCATTTACGCTGACGACGTCACCATATTTATTCCCTTCAAATCTAATCTAACAGAAATCTCCAACAAAATATCCTTGGGCATGAACATCTTAACCTCTTGGGCCAACGCCTTTATGATGAAAATGAACAAAGAAAAAACACAATGCCTAATCCTCTCATCTCCACACTCTGCGCTCCTCCCAACTAATCTTAATACATCTGACATCACAATCCCCATATCTGACAACCTGAAAATCCTTGGGGTGACACTAGTCAACCATCTCTCGCTTGAAAATCACGCAAAATCCACTACAAAGAAAATGTTCAACATGATGTGGATACTGAGACGTGTAAGACCATATCTCCCCTTGAATACATTTTGGAACTTGGTACAATCCACGGTACTTACTCACGCCAACTACTGCAATAGTATCTTCTTAGGCTGCAAGACCTGTAAAAACTTCAGACTGCCCAAAATACAGCAGCAAGACTCATTTTTGGCAAACCACAATTTGAATGCGTTACACCTCTTCGTAAAAAACTTCACTGGTTCCCTATCCGAGAACGTATCAACTTCAAGGTCCAAACATTAATCCACAAGATTATCCATGGTGAATCCCCGGGCTATATGCTCAATCTGATTGACCTTTCCACCAGAAACAAGTCTGAAACTTCGCAATCTTACCTCAACCTACATTACCCCAATTGCAAAGGAATCAAGTACAAAACATATTATGGATCTAACTTCTCCTTCTTAGGCAGCCAACTCTGGAATGCCCTCCCCAGACCTATCCGTTCAATCAGTGAATATCTTCCCTTCTGGAAATCGCTAAAAACCCATCTGTTCAAGCAAGCCTACCCAAATGACCCAAACAAACCCTACAAACCCATCTACCAACACATATCCAGAAGCAACGACAATGACTAAGATTACATCTCCCTTCAAATTCCCTATCCCCATCCCGTACACCACCTTCCCTCTCTTTCAGCATTCTAATATACTTAATTTATATTCTCTCTAGCAACACTATGTAACCCCTATTACTATGTAAGCCGCATTGAACCTGCTTTGAGTGGGAAAGCGCGAGGTACAAATGTAATAAACAAATAAATAAATAAATTGAATTTGCAACCAGCTCTCCTCCACCCCCTCTTCCCTTAGTCCACTCTCTCAACCCTCTTACCCCTGCCTCCTTTTCTTCCTTTTCCAAAATCACTGAAGAAGAAACTTTACTTCTTCTTTCATCCTCAAAACTAACCACCTGCCCCACTGACCCTATCCCCACTCATCTACTCAACACTATCTCTCCTGCTGTCACCCCTTTCATCTGTCATATCCTCAATATGTCACTTTACACTGCGACTGTCCCTGATGCTTTCAAACATGCCATAGTCACCCCACTCCTCAAAAAACCTTCTCTGGATCCTACCTCTCCTTCCAACTATCACCCCATCTCCCTCCTCCCTTTCTTATCCAAGATACTAGAACATGTTGTCCACCGTTGCTGCCTCGACTTTCTTTCTTCTCAAGCTATTCTTGATCCACTCCAATCTGGCTTTCGCCCCCTTCATTCAACTGAAACAGCACTTGCTAAAGTCTCCAATGATCTATTCCTGGCTAAATCCAAAGGGCTCATCCTTCTCAATCTTCCT
The DNA here is from genome assembly GCF_901765095.1 of Microcaecilia unicolor. Classification (NCBI taxonomy): domain Eukaryota; kingdom Metazoa; phylum Chordata; class Amphibia; order Gymnophiona; family Siphonopidae; genus Microcaecilia; species Microcaecilia unicolor. The sequence goes on along the minus strand of NC_044040.1, from coordinate 123,987,683 downwards.
GCTGCTTTTGACACTGTTGATCACAGTCTACTCCTTGGCATGCTGTCCTCACTTGGATTTCAGAACTCTTCTCTTTCCTGGTTTTCTTCTTATCTCTCTCAGCGTACTTTTAGTGTATACTCTAGTGGATCCTCCTCTTCCTCTATCCCGCTCTCAGTGGGTGTACCTCAAGGATCTGTCCTAGGACCTCTCCTTTTCTCCATCTATACTTCCTCCCTCGGTGCTCTGATCTCAGCCCACGGTTTTCAATATCACCTTTACGCTGACAACTCCCAGATCTACCTCTCCACACCAGAAATCTCGGCAGAAATCCAGGCCAAGATATCTGCCTGCCTGTCTGACATTGCTGCCTGGATGTCTCACCGCCACGTGAAGCTCAATATGTCCAAAACTGAGCTCCTTATCGTCCCACCTAAACCAACCTCTCCCCTTCCCCCAAGCTCTATTTCTGTCGACAACACGCTCATTCTTCCTGTCTCATCTGCTTGTAATCTTGGTGTCATCTTCGACTCCTTCCTCTCCTTCTCTGCACATATTCAAGAGATTGCTAAAACCTGTCGTTTCTTCCTCTATAATAACACCAAAATTCGACCTCTCCTTTCTGAGCACGCTACCAGAACCCTCATCCATACTCTCATCACCTCTTGCTTGGACTACTTCAACTTGGTTCTCACAGGTCTTCCACTCAGCCATCTCTCTCCTCCTCTTCAATCTGTTCAAAATTCTGCTGCACGATTAATATTTCGCCAAAGTCGCTATACCCATATCAGCCCTCTTCTAAAATCACTTCACTGGCTCCCTATCCATTTCCGTATACAGTTCAAGCTCCTCTTATTAACCTATAAGTGCATTCACTCTGCTGCCCCTCACCACCTCTCCACCCTCACCTCTCCCTACACTCCTTCCCAGGAACTCCGTTCACTAGGCAAATCTCTCCAAATTGCACCCTTCTCCTCAATCACTAACTCCAGACTCCATTCCTTTTATCTCGCAGCACCTTACGCCTGGAATAGACTTCCTGAGCCATTACGTCAAGCTCCATCCCTAGCCGCCTTCAAATCCGGGTCAAAGGCCTACCTGTTTGATGCTGCTTTTAATTCCTAACTTGTCACCTGCTCGTAACCTTTATCTTGTCTTCCTCTCTTCAATAGTCCCTTTCCCTGTGTGTCCTATTTGTCTGTCCTACCTTATCCCTTATTTGTCCTGTCTGTCCGTCCTGATTTAGATTGTAAGCTCTTTTGAGCAGGGACTGTCTTTTCTTCATGTTCAATTGTGAAGCGCTGCGTACGACTGGTAGCACTATAGAAATGATTTGTAGTAGTAGTAGGACCATTCAATAGGTATGTCAGTCACACGTTCCAAACAGCCAAGGACTCTAGTCCAAAATTACCACAACCTCGTACATTCCAGAAAGCAGTGAACAAGAGTACCCACTGTGCAATGGCAATGTACATAGATATCCAAAGGCCCATCTGCTTCCCCCTAGATCTAGTGATATAAGTTCCATGCAGTAGCTTGAATTGCATTTCTTGCAAGTTAGCACTAGGAGTGGCTTTAATGGCTGACACAAAACAAGTGGTCAATTCCACCTCAGACAGATCTTCCCCCAGTTACTTCCCCCACCACTGGGACAAGTGAGCAAATGAAGGAGAGGGACGGTGTTCCCTGCCCAAGGCATACCATGCTGCCAATTTGTTTGCCTGAGCAGGTAACTGACAAAAGAGCTTATCCAGGAGGGTAAAAACTGGGCCTCGACTGCCAGAGGGGAATCAAGGATGTGCAATAGTGTCGCAGCTGCAGGAATGTCAAGAAATCTGAGCGAGAAAGTTGCCACCGTTCTTGCACCTGCACAAACGATGGGAATGTATCCCCCTCTGGAACTGTAAAGTGAACAACAACAACCCCCCCCCCCCCCCTTGCCCACACCCTAAATTGAGTCATACCCTGTCCTGCAGGGAAACAAGGATTGTCAACCGCCGCTAAAAAGGGGGATTGACCAGAGGCTCCCCCAAGGCGAAGCCTCCACCACATCCATGCCTGACGGAGTGGGCGAAGCAGAGGCTGCAGCCTCCTCCCTCCCATACCCTGCAGGCAGCTGCAAAAGATTAAGAGCCAAATAGGGGTAAGAGCTTCCCATGTATATTGTGGCGCGTATTTGCAGACTCCCGTATGGAGCTTATAAATCCACCTAAGCAATGCTGCCACTTTATAGAGACGTAGATCTGGCAGATTGAGCCCCCCCCCCCAAACCGAGAACGAATCAATTTGATATAGCCAATTCGTGTCCTATAACCTGCCCTTTATATAACTCCTCCTCCTAGTGATCCATAGAGGCAACATCTGCAATGGATACAATATTTTAGGAAGCATGATCATTTTGACCAGTGCCACTCTACCTAACAGAGAGATTGGTAAATCCCACCAGCGACTGCATAGAGATTTAATGGTGTCCAATTTGTCCTGAAGATTCCTACGAAACACCATCTCCAAATCTCTGTGGAGGTAAACCTCCAGATATTTTAAAGTACCCGAAGACCATGCAAGAGGGAAGGTAGGCAGCCACTTACACATACACGGAGAGGTGACAGGCAAGGCCTCAGATTTTTCAAAGTTTATTTTTTGCCCTGAAAAAGCTCCAAATTGCAGAATGAGAGACACCAATTTAGGGACAGAGTCGGTAACCTGATCTAGATATATAAGCATATCATCAGCAAACAGATTAATTCTATACTCCTGAGATCCGACCCGAAGGCCCCTAATCCCAACAGAGTATCTGATTTTTGTAGCAAGGGGCTCCAGCAATAGTACAAATAGCATAGGGGATAAACGGCAGCCCTGCCGCGTGCCCTGTTCCAGAATAAATTCCGGGGTTAAAGCACCATTTATCAGGATTTGTGCTGTTGGGTGACTGTATAAAGACCGAACTCCATCTAGAAATTCTCCCATAATACCAAATTGAGGCAGTACCCAAAACAAATAGGCCCACAAGATCTTATCAAATGCTTTCTCTGCATCAAGGCTTGTTATAATAGCATCTCCTGGTTTACCTCCCAGCGTTAGCAGAGCCGATAACGAACGTAAAATGTTAGAACTGGCGTACCTGCCCGGCACAAAGCCGGCTTAATCTGCATGTATCAACTCAGGCAACAGCTTTCCCAGTCGTCGTGCTAGAATGTTGGCAAAGAGTTTAATATCCTGATTGAGGAGCGAGATCGGGTGATACGAGCCAAGCAGCTCCGCATCTCTCCCCGGTTTGGGAAGCACTACAATATGAGCATGAGCCAATCTCCCTCCTGCCTCTCCAAATGCACACAAATGATGGCAGTTCCTGGAAAGGAGGCCCAATTTTCCCGCCAAGGATTTTATAGAACTCAGGACCTAAACCATCAGGACCCGGTGCTTTTGCCAGCTTGAAGCACCGGATAGCCTGGCAAATCTCCAACACCTCAACAGGGGCATTTAAGGTGTCTCTTTGAGCATATGATAATTGAGTCAAATTAAGGTCCCCCAAAAAATAACTCTCTCTGTCCCTGGTCACTCTCCCCTTTGTCATAAAGAGCCGTTTAGAACCTCACAAAGGCGTTCTGGACATCCTCTACCAAATGTACCACTCTTCCCTCCTGTGTGTGCATTTTAGTTATTATCTGCTTCGCCCCTCTATGTCTCACCAGTGTAGATAACAGCTTCCCAGCCTTATTTCCCCATCGGTAGAAATTATACTTATACAAATGAATATCCTGAGTAGCCCTTGCATTTAAAAGGTCATTAATTTGCTGACGGACAGTACTGTGTTCCCGCCTCACTGCCTCATTCTTGGCTAAGGATGTGCTCGCCCTGAAGCTTCTGCAGCTGGTCAATCAGGGCCAGTAGATGTTGTTCCTGTTCTCTCCTGGTTTTCACTGTATAAGCCAGAATTTTCCCCCTTAACACCGCCTTGCCCGCCTCCCAATAGGTAAAGGGGTCAACCGAGTTGGAGTCATTATCTATGAGATAATGGTCCCAAGCCTGGAGCAGAAAGGTTCTAAAATGGGAGTCCAAATATAAAGTAGGATTCATATGCCATAGCAACGGCCCCCTTCCCTGATGCCAACGAATATCCACCCATACCAAGCAGTGGTCCGAAACTGCCCCATCAGCAATGTAAGCAGCTGCCACCTTAGAAAGAAGAGAGGGGGCCAGTAGCAGATAGTCAAGCCGCGCATGCACCTGGGAGAAAAATGTATAATCATGATTCTCTGGATGGAGCACCCGCCAAATGTCTAAAAGACCCAAGTTCACACAAGAGAAAATTCACACCCCTATCCTCTCATGCAGACGCCATAGGTTTCGCCGGACAACAGTCTATGAGGGGGTCCACGGTGATATTGAAGTCTCCCCCCCACGATTAACTGATATCCACTAATTGACACAAGTTGTGCTAGCAAACGGGAGAAAAAAAGAGTGGGAGTAGACATTAGGAGCATAAACTGAGCATAAAGCAACCCTCTCTCCCGCCACCTCTCCCACCCACAACACAAACCGGCCATCCAGATCCTGAACCAATTTGTGCACTGCAACCCGATGCTTTTTATTGAACAAAATAGCTACCCCCTTTTGTCTACCATTAAAGGAAGAGTAAGCTAGTGTTGAGAATTGAGGGGTCCCAAGCCCCCCAAGAAGGCTGGAGTGACCTTAAATCTGACTCCATCTCTAAATAGCACTAGTACTGGGGTAATCAAGGAGTTTGTGAAGTTCTAAAAGGAATTGCCACTGAGAGAGACGTTAGATCTAAGGGACCCGCATTAGTCCGCCTCTCAGCACTGGCAAGGAATAGATACCAGCCTTATGACAAACTGGATTTAGGTTACAAGTTATACAATGCAGCGAATGATAGCCTGATACAGCAGAAGCATTTATACTTACAGCCTTTCATCATTAAGTGAAGCCCACAAATCATCATTTGGAATGAGGAGTTTATTTGCCAAGGTATAAGTCAAATCAGTGATTGACAACAGGCACGTACAATCAATTAATTATAGGAATATAATAAGCTGCAAACAGGTGTTAATTATTTGCTAATCTTTTATAATTTCTTTTACCAATTAGAGGTTTTACAAGGGAAAGCAATTAGGTAATTTGTCAATTCTGCTGGACACATTGGTTTCCCTTGGAGAGAGAGTGCCAACCCTTTTCTCTCTAGCTTAAACCAGGAAAAACCCTGATTTTTATAGGTGCCCTCAGGATATGGGTAATATGACAGTAGATATACCTGATTGGATCTATGCTAATGTCATGGTTGTCACTGATTGGCTCATGCTAATGAGTAGCTTCTATCTTGCTACGCCTTTCCTTTCTCACACCAGCTGACCACAATCCTGCTCACAGGAAAGTCTCCCTCCTCTCTTGGACAGCTAGTTCCCTATTTTCTCTGCACCTGGCATGACTCACTCATTGCTCAACTTGTTTTTCTAACTTACATTAGAGAAAATTCCACTTTGTAACAGATACGGGCTTCCATTTTGTGCTGAAATCCTCCATTTTGTTTCCATATCTATTTACCTAACTTTTAGGCCTCAATCCGGGCTACAAACTAGGCCATACTTTTCCAGTAAGCTCCCAGTTATGTCAGCCATCAGATTTCTGACTCAGCCAAGGTCTGTAATGGCCTGAGCTCTATGACTGGGCCCTCCACCATTCCAGTGGGGGGGGGGGGGGGGGGTCTCTGGCTGTACCATAATTATACATTCCCCACTTGTCACCCCCTCTGGGGAGGGGTGACACAAAGCTCGTCAAGCTCGTCATCATCCATTCCAGAAGGTGGCAAGCTATCAAACGAGGGGGCGAGTTCTGGTCTTCATTGTTAGAAGGTATGGTGCAAGATAGGAAACTTCATTCTCAGGTGATATATTATTTGGGCATATGGAATTCCCTTTATATTACCCAATCCTTAGGGCCTTAATCATGATGTCATCTCTCTTGAGACTTACTCAAACCTGTAGTGAGACATGTTTCATGAATGGGACAAATCCATGAGTTCATCTACAAAATCTCATGAAGTATAGGTATGCGGGTAATAGCAATTTCAGGTGGATCATACTAATAAATACTTTCAGGTCTTTCTATGGCTTCTATTGTATCTGCTGCATAGTGCATGGGGAGATAATCTAATGTATGTATCTCAGTGGTCCTCGGAAGGATTAGTGGTTTTGATTAAGCATTGTTATGGTGGCTCAACAAATATATGGTTAGTACTCAGATTGCAGGCTGTTTTAGGTTGTAGGTATTCAGAATCCTTAAACAGGTCGGAGTGCCTGGACCTTACTATTACTCATCATTAGCATCCAATCATGAGCACTAAAAAGTGGATAGCAAGTATGAGGTTGCCTCATACAGCAAAAAGGGTCAATTCTAGGAAAATTCATATTAACAAAGGTCATGCATGAATTTTGACATATGCATAATGACCTGGAAGTATGGGAAGCATTTCATATATCCGTTACCCCACTTGGAGCTTAGTCAAACCTACAGAAAGACATGCAGCTTAAGTAAGCCTACACCAAAGTTAAACAAATACATAACTGGTTGATTCTAACAGGGTTTACACCTACATTATGATATCTTAGCCAGTATTAGGGTGTGATGTTACCCTTGTATCTGAGCAATATCAACTTCAATTTAAATTACATAAACAGAAATAACGGGGAAACTCTTAGAAAAACAATTAGAACAATAAAGGAAATAATAGGAAAATAAAAATAAAACCTTTTCAATATATAGACAGGATTACTGCTAAACTGAAAATAAAACAAAATATGAATCTATAATGTCCCTAAACAGCAACAGTAAATCTCAAGTTGGTTCTGAATTCTCTTTCATGGATCATGGTTGAGACGGTGGAAGCGCTGAAGAATCTGGACGGAGATCTGGAAGATCTAACAGGGCTGGATTTTTCACAGCAACTTGGGCAAAGAATCAGTAGAAGTGACAGTCTTAATACTAGGAATTGGGATTTGCAGAATGTATCCCCACTTCTGGCTTGCATAGTGTGCAAGACAGATTGGTAATTACTACTAAGAGATGATCAAATAACAATAGGTAACTATATGGAACAAAAGAAAAGGGTACCAAAAAAAACAATTAAAATTTAGAGATGATGTTGATTGTTCAAGTTATAGATGTATGGAGGGTCAGGAATGTGGTGCACAAAAATAGTCAAAAGGCACGGGCAATGAGTTGCAATCTATCGCCAGTAGGTATGAAATCTTCACCTGCGATGACTAACATTCACCAAGGGTTGAGCCCTCAGCTGCAGGAGGCCAGCAGGACTTACAGTACGAGTTAGATGATTCAGAAAGAAGGGTAGCTTAGGAAATAGTCATAGTCAAAGCAGAAGACTAATGTGCAGAAATTTAAAACTCATAACTAGTCCAGGTGATGGAAGTATCTTCTGGAATCACGGTCGCTGTCTGTTGTAACAGAGAGCTCATACGTAAAGTGCCATATAGGTTCTGGAAAAGATGAGCAGCCTGCAAAAATATGTAATACAGTAGAATATTTAAGAGCATAACCAAGAAGGTCCAAATTAATTAAATCATTTGGACAAAAGAAAATTCTCATTGGAGAAGTTGGCACTTCTTTTTCTTGCCAGAGGTCAGTTGTAGCAGAAGTTCCAAACTGGAATAGAGGCGGTAGATCAGGAATTGGATTAGCAGTCTTCACTCAACCTACAGGACTCAATAAATAGAGCTGATATAAGAAGTAATATCTAGTAGTCAAATCTCAGCACAGGACCATTAGAAAGAAAAGATCAAAGAATGCATTGTTAGTTCCTTGGGGCACCAGTAGGTGGAGCATAGTCTCAATACATAAAATCACAAATTACCAGTAGGAATAAAAAAAATGTCTCTGTAGATTAGATGTTGCTGGCACAGGAAGTCAGCAGAGTGAGGAAACATTGTGGTCAGAGTCTACTCCAGGAAAATACAGCTTTTAATATGATATTTAGAGAGATAGAGAAAAGCCAATATCAGAAATGTAAAAACTATATATTTCTATGAGGCCTCCTCACGTGACCTTTACAAGTTTTAAATAGGTCAAATGAGAAGGACAATAACCTATAGTCCTCTGTAATAGTTCACAGCCAATTTGGAAAATGAAAATTATATTAAATTTTAAACTGATCCTTTCTATGCTCTCACAATTTGGGCCCTAAATTATGACAGCATATCAAGATTCACATTCAGAGGGATAGCTAAAAATAAGCTTATATATTCCCAGGAACCAATTTACAATTTAGAGTATATTTTAAATACAGAGGAGGAGCCGCATTATAAGCAGGAGACAAGTAGGAGCATTTCTTAAAACATTTTAGTAAAATTCAAAAATCAAGGATATAATAACAATTTTTATTAATGCAATAAATGCACAAATTGTCCAGTAGGATATGTTCATATAGACCAGTATGATAAATGGAACAGCTTGTAAGCCTACATTGTAAATTGAATTCTAAACAAAGAGTAGCAAGGATAACACAGAATCACAGAAAAACCCATCTAGTTATTAAAAATCTGAAACACGTAATGAATTCCTGTATCATATACTGAGTTCAAAGCATTTGTAAAGATGAACTTTAGAGAAAATAAGAACTACAAGGGTTAATCTCTGTCATTCGGTCCTAAGGAAATCACGAAATAACGGTGCTTCCTGTGTCTAATTTGAGTTTACTGCTCACTGCAAGCATTGGATATTATGGTGACCGAAAATAGGGCTATACATCAGACCAAAACTGTAAGTTGAAGTTTTTATATTAATACTTCATGCTGGTGTAATTAGTCTTCATAGAATTAATACTTCAGGAGAGGAAAAGGAGGAAAAGAAGGTTATTACTTTATCTGTTTCCAGAGGTACGGTTCTCAATAAAAAGGAAATTGGCAATTGTAGCTAGTCTTATCTGAACATAGCTCTGAAATAATAGCAACCTGAATTTATTTAGTTCTGGTTTACCAGTTAGTTATGTTATGCAAGGGTTAATCTCTAAACCCTATCGTATAGATAATAAGGCAGGCACTGTAGTATAATGGAATCCGGAAATGAAAATTAACTGCGCCATTTGGGGTTTGAGAATCAAAAATTCTGAAACTCTATACAATAATATATCTTAAAACTATAAATCTTTAAGAGGCAGGGAAGGAAGTTTGAAAGTAGTAGATAAGACGTGAAAAGAAAAATTAAAACAGTTAATTCATTCTTACGGAACACATCTCCAATAAAGAGACAGGAAGTGAACATCAGCACTAGTTATTTTAAACAACGTCACAAATAAACAGTGTTTTAGATGGCATATCCAATAGCCAATCACAAGTCACAGCATGCAGACAGAAAAGAAAAGGAAAACCACACTCATACACATACACAGTTATTGTCCCACATACAGAGGTGTCCTTGTGTATTGAGGACAAAATCTTAATCCTAAATTTGGTAAAATAAAACATTTAAATTAGAGCTAATCCAATAGCCCATAAAAGTATACAACGGCAAGCTTAATAATAACACATACAATAAATGAAAATATACTCACGATTCATGCAATGTAATCTCCAGCGCAGAAAATCAATTGAGAAAGAGGACAGTTGGCGGGATCACTATGCCCTTCCGAACTCTCGGTGGCATTGGGAGGTCAACCGCAAAATAGAAAGGTTTGTTTCGGACGGAAAGTCCTTACCAGAGATCTGAATAGATGTCAGATCACCAGTATCTGGTGTTGGGTGCGGAGAGGAAGATATGATATAATGGGTAGTGAACAACATCACCCAATATGTATAATAACGGGACCTAGTGAGCAAGTGGTCTACAAATAAGCTTTAGACCTGTAATTTGCTATAGAAAAATGAACTAGATTAGTAATATATATATTGACCAGACCTAGAACCTGGTACAAGGTCAGTGGTTCAAAAGGCAGCTTCAGAGATAGCAGGGAGACCTAGAAATGATAATGTGCTAACAGTTTACAAAAACATGCAATGATTATCCTGATAGTAAAATATGCAGAGACATAACACAATCATACTCACACATCTGCTAATGTACTCCAACAAAGGGACCCAAAATAAAAAGTACTAATTAGCGGAAAGCTCCACGCTTTGACCGCAAGTGACATTAGGAGAAAGCAAGACAAAAACTGCAAACAGAAATGTACCTAGAGAGTCAGTTTATAAGTGAAGAAATACCTAGTGTCAGCTATTATATATTTATACTACTCTATCCCAAATTAATTGTCCCCCAGGGTAGGCTTCTAAGGGCAGGAGCGTTTCAGCACCTTCTCCAGTCCGCCGGAAGTATTCAGCAACTTCGGCCATGAGTAATTTCAGCAGTACACATGATAGAATCCCGAAAATGGGGGTTGCTACTACCCCTAAAAGAATACGGGAAACGCGGAAGAAAGTCTCCCATAGTCAGAGGACACGGGTCTCATGGGTCTCCGCTGGTTAGGAGTTCATCTACAACTAACCCTCCATGGATCCTGGTTAGGAGTTCATCTACAACTAACCTTTAATAAATTTAAATCAGTCAGGAGTTCATCTACAACTAACTGTCCTAAAAGCCCTGGTTAGGAGTTCATCTGCGACTAACCTTCATAAGATTTTAAATGCCCGAGTCAACCTGTACACAATCGCAACCGAAAGTGTTAGACGTCTCTTTATTGCCCCAGCGGTCATGTGTACAAGCAACTCCTGCGTGGGCAATAGTCCAAAATAGTGAAAGCAGGCCACTCCGAAAATGGAATGGAATTTCTGCTCAAAATCTAATCATTGAGATACCGTCATCCATCGAAGGGGTTGCGACCCCCTCGGATGGGTGTAAGCCCCAGGCATCGATAGCAAAGCCAATGGTTATAGCGTAACACTGGTAGAAAAGAAAAAAATAAAAGTATAGCATGTCCCAGGGAAAAGCCCCTGAAACGTACTTCAGAGGTGGTGAAATAAAAGAGGATTAAAAAAAAGGAAACAAATATTTTAAAGTAAAACAAAACACATGTAAGCTCATCGGGAAAGGTACAACCATAAAAGAGCCATTAGTTGGAACACATTAGCCAGAAGCAAAAGTGTGAAAAATTCCACGTTCATCATTCACTAGACAATATATTTTCCACTCAACAAACCACAAGAAGGAAACTCAAAAGCATTAGAACGGAACAGCTGACAGTAAGGAAGCCTGCAATGCAAGGGCAAACAGTACAAATAAATTCATTCATGCAGTTATACCTGTAGTAAAAGAAGAAAACTATTTAGGACAAATAAGGAAAGAAAAAAGTTTTGAAGCTTTGCAACAAATCTAAATACAATAGTGAGTATTGCTATTCTAGCATTGAAATCTCAAAGAGAAATGACAGACTGGAAAATAGGAAGTGGGCGGGATTAATAAAAATAATTGACAGACAACCGTAGCGAACCAATGAGTAAGCAGTTGTATAAGGCTGAGCTAAACTTAACGCTGGCAGATAGCTCAGAGAAATGGATTTAACATACCAATCAATAAGCAGTCCATGAGATATACACAAAATAAATTTTGAAAGCCCTGTAACAGCATGGTGAGCAAGTCTTATTTAAGCTGAATTAAAGAATAGCAAGGGATAGAGTGAGAGTTGTGAGATAGAGCAACCATCAAGAAAGAGAGGGGCAGTGCTGGAGGAGAGTAAGTAAGAGAAGAAAGTTTTAATATGAAAGACGGCTAGGCACCTGCTGAAAAAACTGCTAAAACAATCACCAGCTAAGTGTTAAATGTTAAAAGCAATCATCAAATTGTTCATGCAATCCCGACCATGGGCTCTACCCACTTGAAAAATAGAATGTAAGGGAGAAATTGAAATCAGGCTGACAGACTGCCAATAGAACAGTGAAACAGGAAACAAGCAGCGGAAACTGTTGCCAAGCAATAATGAGCATCTTAGAAACAGTTTCTACAGAGAAAAGGGAAGTGAAAAAAATGTCACAGCAAGTTTAATATACCCAAATAATGTTTAGACAAAAAAGAAACATAACTGGCAGTACGGGAAAGTTCAATAAGTGAATGTTGGAAGCAGCTTTGTAAAAAAAAACTTTAAAAGTAAAGTTAGTACTGAAAACAGAGAAACTTACAGTCTTCAACAGGAGGGGAGGGGGTATAGAGAGTGGAGGGAGAGAAAAAATCTCTCAGGAAGTATCAAAAAAACTACGCAGGAGAAATAGAGATACGATTTAGTATTGAGAACTCCTCTATTATAACCACATTGTGGAATACGATAAGATCTACCAGGCTGTCTCTTGCAGCATAAAAAAATCTGTCTCTGAGTTTAAACGAAACCGGGCAACAGATTAGATTGCCAAATAAAGCATCTTAATTCTGAAAGTCTCAGAAACAGTTTTAGAAAGCAAAAACAGCAGTTTATAAATTCAGCCAAAAATTATGCTATGCAGCGAAAATTAAACCCGAAAGTGCAGCTAAAGTGGCTACGGGGAACAGAGACGGAATACAGACCGGGACTTCTCAAGTGGAGATTTGTAATATCATGAAAGTTTCAGACGGGGGTTTCCAAAGCAGGCAGACATAGAAATAAGGTAAAATTATGTATAATCATACCTGATAATTTTCTTTCCATTAATCATAGCTGATCAATCCATAGACTGGTGGGTTGTGTCCATCTACCAGCAGGTGGAGATAGAGAGCAAACTTTTGCCTCCCTATATGTGGTCATGTGCTGCCGGAAACTCCTCAGTATGTCGATATCAAAGCTCCATCCGCAGGACTCAGCACTTAGAGAATTACACCCACGAAGGGACACTCTGCCCAGCTCACCACCGCCGAAACGGGGGAGGGGAATTAACCCAGCTCATCCCCACACAAGTGGGGGAGGGGAATCCGTCCAGCTCATCCCCGCGGAGCGGGGGAGGGACACCACACCCGCCAATGCGGGGGGATCTGGCTTATCCTGCAACCGCAACCGCGGGAGGAGCTGACTGACCCTAACACCGCCGAAGCGGGAGGGGTACAAAGCTGCCCTACAGCCGCACGAAGCGGGAGGGAGTGCCGGCAGAATTTATGTCTCAATCCAGCCCCGTAAAACGGAGGGGAGAGGAATGCAGCAGCTCACTGTAACACAAAGTCGTCTCAACTCTTGAAGAATCCAAGTGAAAGAAGAACTTGAACACGAAGTCCTCCTGAAGTAACTGAAGGCTAAACTTGAACCTAAAATTCAACCAGAATATAAACAGTACAGATATCTGGGAGGGGCTATGGATTGATCAGCTATGATTAATGGAAAGAAAATTATCAGGTATGATTATACATAATTTTACCTTCCATATCATCAAGCTGATCAATCCATAGACTGGTGGGATGTACCGAAGCAGTACTCACCCAGGGCGGGACATAGAAATCCCTGACCTCAACACTGAAGCTCCAAACCGGGCCTCAGCCACAGTCAAACGGTAATGCTTGGAGAATGTATGAGCCGAAGCCCACGTTGCCGCCTTGCATATCTCTTCCAAGGAGACGGATCCGGCCTCTGCCATCGAGGCCGCCTGAGCTCTCGTGGAGTGAGCCTTCAGCTGGATAGGCGGCACCTTCCCCGCGGCCACATAAGCCGCTGCAATGGCTTCCTGGACCCATCTTGCCACTGTAGGCTTAGCAGCCTGCAGACCCTTACGAGGACCTGCAAACAGGACAAACAGATGATCAGATTTCCGGAAATCATTGGTCACTTCCAAGTATCTGATGATGACTCGTCTCACATCCAGATATTCAAGAGCAGAGTACTCCTCTGGGTAGTCCTCCCTACGAAAGGAAGGGAGACAGAGCTGCTGATTCACATGGAAGCGAGAACCAATCTTGGGCAGGAAGGAAGGCACTGTGCGAATAGTCACTCCTGCCTCAGTGAACTGCAGAAAAGGCTCTCGACATGAGAGCGCCTGGAGCTCGGAAACTCTTCTGTCTGAAGTGATAGCCACCAAAAAGACTGCTTTCAACGTCAGGTCTTTCAGAGATGCCCTCGACAAGGGTTCCAAAGGCGGCTTCTGCAATGCTCTTAGCACCAGGTTGAGATTCCACGCAGGCACCACTGAGTGCAGAGGAGGGCGCAGGTGATTAACTCCCTTGAGAAAGCGCACCACATCTGGCTGCGAAGCCAGGGAAGCACCCTTCAGGCGGCCCCTGAAGCAAGCCAGAGCCGCTACCTGGACTTTAAGGGAACTGAGCGACAGGCCTTTCTCCAGACCTTCTTGCAGGAACGCCAACACTGAAGAAATTGGAGCAGTGAAGGGAGAAAGTGAGCCTGCTTCACACCATGCTGCAAAGATACGCCAAACCCTGGCGTAAGCAGTAGAAGTAGAGCGCTTCCTCGCTCTCAGCATAGTGGCGATGACCTTGTCTGAGAAGCCCTTCTTCCTCAGACGCTGCCGCTCAATAGCCAGGCCGTAAGACCAAAGGGAGAGGGATCCTCCATCACCACGGGACCCTGATGTAACAGGCCCTGCTCCACTGACAGCCGCAGAGGATCGTCGACTGAGAGCCTGAACAAGTCCGCATACCAGGGACGTCTGGGCCAATCCGGACCCACCAGGATTACCCTGCCGGGATGCTTTGCCACCCGGTCTAGCACCCTGCCCAACATGGGCCAGGGCGGGAACACATAGAGGAGCTCTTGTGTCGGCCACTGTTGGAGAAGAGCATCTACTCCCAGGGATCGAGGGTCCCGTCCTCTGCTGAAAAAGCGCGGCACTTGGCCATTGGCCGATGACGCCATCAGATCTAGGCTCGGCTGGCCCCAGCGCTTCGTGATGTCCAAGAACGCCCGAGCAGATAGTTGCCACTCTCCGGGCTCCAAGGTATGGCGACTGAGAAAGTCCGCCTTGACATTCATGACTCCGGCAATGTGGGCCGCTGAAAGCTGCTCCAGGCTCGCTTCCGCCCACTGGCAAAAACTCATAGCCTCCTTGGCTAGAGGGGCGCTCTGGTACCTCCCTGGCGGTTGATATAGGCCACAGCCGTGGCATTGTCCGACAGGACCCGTACAGGCTTCAACACGAGTACCGGGATGAACTCCAATAACACCAAGCGAATGGCTCTGAGTTCCAGGAGGTTGATAGACCACTTGCCTCTGCAGGAGACTAGAGCCCCTGCGCTGTCCTTCCCAAGCAGTGGGCTCCCCAGCCCATCAAAGAGGCGTCTGTCGTGACGACAATCCACTCCGGGGTCACCAGAGGCAATCCTGCAGACAACTTGTCTGTCTGCGTCCACCAGCTCAGCGCCTTGCGCACTGCTGGGTCCACGGGAAGGCGCACAGCATAATCCTCCGACATCGGAGTCCAGCGCAGCAGCAGAGATAGCTGTAGTGGTCTCATATGAGCCCTGGCCCAGGGCACTACTTCCATCGTGGCCGTCATAGAGCCCAACAGCTGCACGTAGTCCCAAGCCCGAATAGGAGAGGCTACTAGGAACTAGTCCACCTGAGCCTGAAGCTTGACAATCCGATTGTCTGGCAGGAACACTCTGCCCACTTGGGTGTCGAATCGAACTCCCAGATACACCAGGGACTGAGTCGGGCGCAGCTGGCTCTTCTTCCAGTTGATGATCCATCCCAGGGAGCTCAAAAGAGCAACTACCCGGTCCATAGCTTTGCCGCACTCTGCATAAGAGGGGGCTCAGATCAACCAGTCGTCCAGATAAGGATGGACTTGTACTCCTTCCTTTAGCAGGAAGGCCGCTATGACCCCCATTACTTTGGAAAAGGTCCGCGGAGCAGTAGCCAACCCGAAAGGGAGGGCTCTGAACTGGAAGTGTCGTCTCAGGACTGTAAAACGCAGAAAGCGTTGGAGAGGAGGCCAGATGGGAATATGCAGGTACGCTTCCTTGATGTCCAAGGAAGCCAAGAACTCTCCTGCCTTCACTGCCGCTATAACAGAGCGGAGAGTCTCCATGCGAAAGTGCCTCTCTTTCCAGGCCCGATTGACCCCTTTGAGGTCGAGGATAGGCCGGACAGAACCTCCTTTCTTTAGAACCACAAAGTAAATGGAGTAACGTCCCTTGCCAATCTGATTTTTTGGCACCGGAACGACCGCACCCAGGCGGATCAGGTTGTCCAAGGTCTGCTGCACTACCACAGCTTGACCGGAGACTTGCAGGGAGAGAGTACAAACCCGTCTCTTAAGGGTTGGCAGAACTCTAGCTTGTAGCCGTCTCTGATGACTTCCAGCACCCACGCGTCTGAAGTTATAGTGGTCCACTCGCCCAGAAACGAGGACAGCCGTCCTCCAATCTGCCCTGGGGCGTGGACCAAGGCCCCGTCATTGGGTACGAGACCCTGGGGGAGGACCGGAGGGAGCACCTCCGGGACGGCGGTCTCTGCGAAAGGAATGCTGCTTGGGGGAGAAATTCCTCTTGAAGGAAGAGGGGGCAGAGGAACCCGACTTGCCCGGGCGGTATGGAGGTATCGGGACGAGTACTAACCCGAGCCCTGACCTCTGGTAATTTCTTGCCCTTAGACGTGCCGAGATCGGTCACGATTTTGTCCAGCTCGACCCCAAAGAGCAGCTTGCCTTTAAAAGGCAATCTAGCCAGGCGGGATTTAGAGGCGTGGTCAGCAGACCAATGTTTCAGCCAAAGCCACCGCCGCGCAGAGACTGTCTGAGCCATGCCTTTAGCTGAGGCTCTCCAGACATCATACAGCAAGTCTGACAAATAGGCTAAGCCCGATTCCAGGGCCGGCCAATCAGCCCTCAAGGAATGATCCGAGGGGGAAGCCCGCTGCACCATAGTCCGGCACGCCCTGGCCACATAGGAGCCGCAAACTGAGGCCTGCAAACTTAAAGCAGCTGCCTCCAAGGACGACCTTAAGGCCGCCTCCAATCTTCTGTCTTGGGCGTCCTTTAGGGCCGTGCCACCTTCCACCGGCAACGCCGTTTTCTTAGTCACCGCAGTGATTAAAGAATCCACGGTAGGCCACAGATAGGCCTCACGTTCACTCACAGCCAAAGGATAGAGGCGGGACATAGCCCTAGCCACTTTAAGGCTCGTTTCCGGGACATCCCATTGAGCCGCAATTAAGGTGTGCATGGCATCATGCACGTGGAAGGTTCTAGGCGGGCGCTTCGTCCCCAGCATAATGGCAGAGCCAACAGGGGCTGAGGGAGAGACGTCCTCCGGAGAGGAAATCTTCAAAGTGTCCATGGCCTGTAACAACAGGTTGGGCAAATCCTCTGGGCTAAAAAGCCGCGCTGCAGAGGGGTCATCCGCTCCATCCGAGCGGGGATCTATCTCCTCCAAGGAATCCGCAAAGGATCGTTGGGAGACCTCAGACACGCTGCCCTCATCTACATCGGAGGAGACAAAAGTCCTCCAAGGCCTGGAAATCAACCCGAGGGCGTTTACCTCTGGGAACCTCAACCTCTTTATCAGAAGAGGGAGCAGGGGCAGCGTTTTGCATGAGGAAAGCCTGATGCAGCAGCAAAACAAACTCGGGGGAGAAACCCCCCAGACTGTGCACTTCCGCAGCCTGGGCAACAGCCCTAGACGCACTCTCAACCGGCGCTCGCAATAGCGGGGGAGAGACATGCTGCGCATCCAAAATGGCGTCCGGCGCGAAACTCCGTGAAGGAGCCGCGCGGGAAGAACGGCGCTTAACTTTAGCCGCTTTTGTGCCGTCGCCCAAATTAAGGGCGTTCATGGCATTAATGTCTCCAACCTCAAGGGCGGCCCCGAAGAAGCCGTCCGAGCCGCGTGGCCGGCCAAGATGGCGGAGGCGAGGAGCGGGGGATGGGCGTTTATGGCGGGAAAAAACCGCCACGCCGGAGGAACGACCGGGACATTCATCGGTCACTAAACTATCACCCATCAAGGGCGAATCAGGTTGTAAAACCCCCGCATCCCCTCTAGAAGCGCTCCAGCGATCCGGGGAGCGACCCTTTGCGCCCTCGCCCTCCGACGCCATTGCCACGAGGAGAAGAATCGGGGAACCCCCTGCCCGCTATAAAAAGGTAAAATTACCTGCTTGCCGCTCCGAGCTGTAACGAACTGGTGTCCCAGTGAGTAGCTGCAATGAACGTTTAAAGAAACGTCGAATTAAACGCCTTTAAAAAAAAATATATATATATTTTTAAACGTCTTTAAACGGAGCCAGCGGGAGGGGGGAGAAAAGGAGGGACCTGGCACCACCAGGTTTGCACTTGCTCAAAAGAGCCCTCAACCCCAGGCCTCAACAAAACCTAAGGATTAGGCTTGGAGGCCTAGCCAGAGCTGCTGCTGTGTGTGACCACCACCTGCTGAGATAGAGAACATACTGGGGAGTTTCCGGCAGCACATGACCACATATAGGGAGGCAAAAGTTTGCTCTCTATCTCCACCTGCTGGTAGATGGACACAACCCACCAGTCTATGGATTGATCAGCTTGATGATATGGAAGTGTGGTTTATCAAGTATAAAGCTGTATGACAGGAAGGAAGGGGGGGGGGAAGAAAGAGAGTGCCCACAGAGCCTGGCAGTAACAGAAAAATAAGGAAGCAAGACTTACTACGCAGTTTTAAACGTGAAGCAGGAAATGGCAACGTACAGATAAGAAGCTGGCAAAGAATTGTATGATTTAAACTATAAAGCTTTCACAAAGACACATCAGGACAGTTTCTAACAGGGATGGGGAGAAATCAATATTGGCCAGAAACAGAATCAGAGAGCATGAAAGGTAGAGGTTAAGTACCTCTCAGAGGTTTAAGTACAGCACAGAGGAAATGAGCCCGGATCTCTATGAGGGACAGCAATCAATTGGAAGATAAAACAACAGAATTTTAGTCAAGAGCTATAAGTAACCCCCACTTTGACAAAAATTCTGGTAGCGTGTTTAAATCGAACGCTAGGTCACCAATGTTGAGAATTGAGGGGTCCCGAGCCCCCCAAGAAGGCTGGAGTGACCTTAAATCTGACTCCATCTCTAAATAGCACTAGTACTGGGGTAATCAAGGAGTTTGTGAAGTTCTAAAAGGAATTGCCACTGAGAGAGACGTTAGATCTAAGGGACCCGCATTAGTCCGCCTCTCAGCACTGGCAAGGAATAGATACCAGCCTTATGACAAACTGGATTTAGGTTACAAGTTATACAATGCAGCGAATGATAGCCTGATACAGCAGAAGCATTTATACTTACAGCCTTTCATCATTAAGTGAAGCCCACAAATCATCATTTGGAATGAGGAGTTTATTTGCCAAGGTATAAGTCAAATCAGTGATTGACAACAGGCACGTACAATCAATTAATTATAGGAATATAATAAGCTGCAAACAGGTGTTAATTATTTGCTAATCTTTTATAATTTCTTTTACCAATTAGAGGTTTTACAAGGGAAAGCAATTAGGTAATTTGTCAATTCTGCTGGACACATTGGTTTCCCTTGGAGAGAGAGTGCCAACCCTTTTCTCTCTAGCTTAAACCAGGAAAAACCCTGATTTTTATAGGTGCCCTCAGGATATGGGTAATATGACAGTAGATATACCTGATTGGATCTATGCTAATGTCATGGTTGTCACTGATTGGCTCATGCTAATGAGTAGCTTCTATCTTGCTACGCCTTTCCTTTCTCACACCAGCTGACCACAATCCTGCTCACAGGAAAGTCTCCCTCCTCTCTTGGACAGCTAGTTCCCTATTTTCTCTGCACCTGGCATGACTCACTCATTGCTCAACTTGTTTTTCTAACTTACATTAGAGAAAATTCCACTTTGTATCAGATACGGGCTTCCATTTTGTGCTGAAATCCTCCATTTTGTTTCCATATCTATTTACCTAACTTTTAGGCCTCAATCCGGGCTACAAACTAGGCCATACTTTTCCAGTAAGCTCCCAGTTATGTCAGCCATCAGATTTCTGACTCAGCCAAGGTCTGTAATGGCCTGAGCTCTATGACTGGGCCCTCCACCATTCCAGTGGGGGGGGTCTCTGGCTGTACCATAATTATACACTAGCTAGCTCGCCCACCCAATTGCGCTTCAGCTTTAATTGTTCCGCATGCGAAAGGTGAGTCTCTTGTAAGAACATGACATCTACCTTCATTTTGGAGCAATATGGTAACATTTTAGTATGCTTAGTAGGGGAATGAATGCCATCTACATTTAAAGAGCCATATCTCAAATTACTCATAGATCATATTCCGGGCGTGCATGCTGCTCAAACTGTTAGAAAAAGGATCAGCATAAGGAGCAACTTCCCCGCTTCGCCGCACCCCATCTTCCTTGCCCCGTGCATAGAGAACACAACCAGAAAAACCCCAAAAGAATCCCCAGGTGTCTAGGAATCCCACCCTATCCCTATTCCTTGCTCTACCCCCATCCCCCCTACCCCATCTACCCCCAATTCAAACACACATCCAAGGATTACAAACCACACAATAACAACATCCACCCCCCTCCTTCTATTCTTCCATTCCGCCAAGGGCCAAGCAAATACATTAGTGGGATCCTGGGCCTCTTCTTCCCCCAGCAGAACCGAGATACACACCTGTTTAAAGCATGCAAGTCTCTTGTCCTCACTTTAAGAGGTAGCAATTGCAGCATGTATAGCCATTTCGGAAATTCTACCATTTTAAACAAATGAATACGTCCATGTAATCCAAGAGGCAGAGTATGCCAGCCCTGCAAAATACCGGAAGTAGAGTCCAATAAATGGGAGACATTGAGATCATATAATTTCGTGGACCGCATAGAAAACCTTATCCCCAGAAAATGGAAGAAATGGGGAGCCCACCTCAGAGGAAACGGTCCTCTCCAAGTCCTCCGAACCTGCTCAGATGATGCAAGCGCTAGAGACTTGTGGAGGTTAAGACGGAAGCCAGAGTAATCTCTGTATTCCTGAAATAGTTCCAACAAAGCCTCCAGCGAGTGTTGCAGATCAGTCAGATGAACTAAGAGATCATTGGCAAAGGTTGAGATTTTAAAAGGTATGGGAATGAAACTATACACCTTGGATTTCTGGGTGGGTGATCTCCCAAACAAGAGGATCTAACGTCAGGACAAAAAGTAGGGGGAAAAAAGGACAACCCTGTCGTGTACCTCTAAAAACTGGAAACTGATTGGACGAATGACCATTAACCCAGAGTCTTGCCTGTGGATTTGAGTAAAGGGCCCCCACTGCATCAAAAAAGAACACCTGGATAGCATACATCTGAACAGTTTTAAACAAAAAAGACCAATATACTCAATCGAAGGCTTTCTCTGCATCAAAACTTACCAAAATGGAAGTCAGTTTGCTAGAAACTGTGACTTCCAAAGACGCTAAGATCTTGCAAAGATTCTTATTTATTGTATTGTCTCTCACACGTGGTCTGATCATAATCCTCTTTTGTTACAGCTCCGTCCCCCGGTGGTATCTAGGGTTTCACCAGACTGGCGTTTAGATGATTCATTATTGTCAACTTGAAGGTCAGATTAAAGAGTATATTCAATTAAATGATAATGGGGAAGTCTCGCCAAGCATTTTATGAGATGGCCTTAATGCTGTTGTGCGTGGTCACTTTATTGCGCTGACAGCCCATGTACAGAGTAAACTTTATCGTATGGAAGCTTCTACTGCGAAAACGCTTGGCAGGGGTGGAGAGACTATTATGTCAGCGGGCTTCTCAACCTTCTTCACAGTTGTTAGATCAAGCGCACAAACTCCGTCAGAATAAATCTGCTGATTATCTATATTCTATTCTTAAGATTTATTGATCTCACAGATCTTTATGGTCTGATGAAACATTGCTTCTTTCCATTCCTTCTTAAGAACAGTATATTACGAAGATACCAGGAACAATACTTTTTCAATTGCAGGACCCAGAGAGTTGAATCGACTACCATCTTGCCTAAGACTGACAGCTGATACACCTTATTTTAAGAGACTATTGAAAAGTCATTTGTTTTCTCTGGCTATGGACTTTCTTAAACTTCATATGTTGATTATTGTAGTATTTTTGCTGTTTCTTATAGGAATGGGTTAGTTTAATTTTCCATTTTTTTATTGTTTGGTAGTCTTGCTTATTTTCAGTATTTTATATTGTTTATGTCCAGCATGGAGAGGGGAGGGCAGGGGAGGGAGGCGACATGCTGGTCATGGAGGGGAGGGCAGAGAGAATTGCTGGACATGGAGGGGAGAGCAGGGGAGAGAGGAGAATCGCGACTTCAGGTAAAAGATTTTGGAGCGCGAGAGCAAGAACAGAAGGAAGCGAGCTGGACCTCAGGAAAAAGGTGCCGGTACAAAAAAAGCACTGTATGTATCCCTCATTGATAAGTCTCTGACTCTAAAGTTTAGCAATTTCATTAAAGCAAAATGTATTTTCACATATCACAAACTCTTCCTATCCAAGCAGAATGTTTTATATTTATTTATTTGTATCCCACATTTTCCCACCTCTTTGCAGGCTCAATGTAGCATAGTAAATTACAGCAGATAAAGACCTGTATAGTACCATCCAGTCTGCCCAACAAGATAAACTCATTTTACATGGTATGTGATACTTTATATCTATACCTGAGTTTGATTTGTCCTTGCCATTCTCAGTGCACAGACTGTAGAAGTCTGCCCAGCACTCTTCTTATGCTAAGTTCTGATACTAACGATGAAGTCCCTTAAGATATACACTCAAGCCCATCCATATCTATTCAGTCACAATCAGGGCAGAGACCGTAGACGTCTGCCCAGCAATGTTCATATACTAAAGGTTTTGAAGATTCTGGTGGCTTACAATACATCATGAATGGTGGAGATATATAAGAAATAAACATTTAGTAATTACACACAAAACATTTAGTAATTACACACAAAAAAAGCAATCAGATTTTCACTTACCAGCTCTAAGCTAAACTTCCTCTTTGAACCTACTGTTTGAACCATCAGCCAATAAAATGGCTGTAGCTATCTCAGGTTACCTGATAATTATGCACACATCATTGCAGTCATGCCCTCCTCTCAGTGTACATGCTCAGAAAAAAACAAACAAACTTTGAACCACTTACAGATTTTAACAAACAATTACACTATTTATTTTTTATTTCTCCCCAGTCTCACTTGCACACCTCCCTCCAAACCTGTTCTCTTTAATTTGAATGTTGTTCAAGCTCACCCTGAATGAGGAGTTCTTCCCACACCAAAGACATATATAGCACTGGTTGTACTCTTTGAAGCAACTTTAGCAGAGTGTGTCTGCCTCAGCACTGCTAGGCTGCCTTCACTTCCTGACAAGGAGAGGGAAGGGCAGGGGAGAGAAGAGAATCACAACTTCAGGTAAAAGATTTTGCAAGTGAGTGGACCTGGGCGGCGCCCTCCAGAGGTCGGCGCCCCCCTGCGGTGCTTACCGTGTTGGCACGGCCCTGCTTTACAACAAAACAACAACAAAAAAAAACAATTGGCAATGGAATCCCAGAATAGCCCTGTCTTCAATCCTGCCTTAAACTTTTTATAACAAAACTCCAAACTCAATTACATCGGTACAGTGGCGTTCCTTGCCTGGATGGCACCCGGGGTGGAGCGCCGATGCACCCCCCCCCCCCCGGGTGCAGCGCCCCCCCCCCCCCCCCACTACATTACACCTTCCCCCCCATCCGGCGAAATGACACCCCCCCCGCGGCGCGCACCTGCTCCGAGTTTGCTAAACTTCTTTGCTCATTCGCTACAGCTCCCTCTACCCCGGAACAGGAAGTACCCTGTTCCGGGGCAGAGGGAGATGAAGCGAACGAGCAAAGAAGTTTAGCGAACTCGGAGCAGGCGCGCACTGCGGCACCCCCCAGCGGTGTGCACCCAGGGCAGACCGCCCCCCCCCCCCTTGGTACGCCACTGCATCGGTAGACAATTCCAAGAAGTTGGAGCTACCATATTAAAGGTTGAATAATGGGATTCATCTAACCACATTTTCTTATGAGAAGGAATTGTTAATAAATGATTCCCTGCTGAATGAAGTAAATGATTTGAATTATAAGGAAACAGCAGAGAATTAAGATTGGAGTTTAAAGGAGGAATTGTCGGTTAGTGTTAGGCAAAAATAAAAATATAAAAAGCAAATTTTAACAACTAATCTCCATAGTCTTTTCCACTTAGTTTTAAAAGCTTTGTACCACAGCATTAACAGATAGAATCTAACAGCCACTGCAGGATCTAATTTAGTATTAAGGGCGAATAAAAGAGAGAGAGAGGGGGAAAAGCAAGCAGGACCTAGTTTACTATTAAGGGGGGAATAAAAAGTGAGAAACAGAGAGAAAAGTGAGCATCATTAACTAGTTGCCATAGTGTACAAACCCGTTTCCCATAGTTTTAAACTGAACTTTTCTCTAGAAATAGGCATTTTCCCCATAGTTTTAAACTGAAACCTTATCTAGAGGTAGAAACTAAACAGCCCAAAAATCCTTTGTTCTAAAAGGCAGTTATTTTCTGTTCCTTGGCTGCTGGAGAGTTAGCTCATCCAGGGACCTCAATTAAGTGATAATTAAGGTGTGGGGAAGTAGAATATTTGCATAGGTTGCTGAATCAGCTTCAAAGAGCCTGTTTAAAAGAGGCCCCTTAGATTCAAAACTATATAAAGAGGAAAGGTCCCACTGAACTTTTTTCTGAGAAGTTCTGAGAGAAGAGGACATTTCTCTGGTAAGTGAACGCTACTTTGTTTGTGCTTTGGGAACTTAAAGATTGGGGTTTAAAGGAAGAATTGTAGGTTAGTGTCAGGCAAAAATACAAATATAAAAAGCAAATTTTAACAACTAATCTCCATAGTCTTTTCCACTTAGTTTTAAAAGCTTTGTACCACAGCATTAATAGATAGAATCTAACAGCCACTGCAGGATCTAATTTAGTATTCCCACCCCTAGGACAACTCTTCATTTATAGTCAGTTATTGTAATCAGAGTAACAAGCAAGGAGTGCTCTTACAGAGTTTTAAATACATTTCATTACCATCTAAGATGGAAACACTAAATAAATCATAAAATATACTATATAAACTAAAAGACACTTTTATATTAGGCTAACATCCTTAATACTGTAGCAAGTTTTAAATTATTGAAAAACTCAAAAACACTAAGATGGAGTCAGCAGTCCAGCAGCGAGAGGGGTGCTATCCAGTCTTTTGCAATGGGTGTCACATGTATGGTTATTTATCAGTTTGTGAGATGTCATATGTGTGTGCCCGATGCAAACAGCTCCTAGCTCTCAGGGAACGTGTCCGTTCTCTTGAGGCTAGAGTAGCAGACTTGGTGGAGCTGAAGGAGACACAGAGGTACGTAAAGGAGACCTACAGGGATGTTGTAGAGAAGTCCCACCTCCAGTCTGGTAGCCCTTGTGCTACCCTGGAGGAGGGAGGTCTCCTAGAAGGAGAGCATCACCCTGGTGAAGTAGGAAGTACTCCTGTAGCCAGGACCTGCCCACCAGGGGATATACTATCCTCTCGCACCGAGGATATGTCTCCAAGTGCTGCCCGGGAGGGAAAGGTTAGGACAGCTGTTGTAGTTGGTGATTCGATCATTAGGCATATAGATAGCTGGGTGGCTAGTGGACGTGAGGATCGCCTGGTGACTTGCCTGCCTGTTGCGAAGGTGGCGGACCTCACGTGTCACCTAGATAGGATTCTAGATAGTGCTGGGGAAGAGTCGGCTGTCTTGGTACATGTGGGTATCAATGACATAGGAAAATGCGGGAGAGAGGTTCTGGAAGCCAAATTTAGGCTCTTAGGTAGAAAGTTCAAATCCAGATCCTCTAGGGAAGCATTTTCTGAAATGCTACCTGTTCCACGCGCAGGGCCCAAGAGACAGGCAGAGCTCCCGAATCTCAATGCGTGGATGAGACAATGGTGCAGGGAGGAAGGTTTTAGATTTGTTAGGAACTGGGCAACATTCTAGGGAAAAGGAAGCCTATTCCGAAAGGATGGGCTCCACCTTAACCAGGGTGGGACCAGGCTGCTGGCGTCGGCATTTAAAAAGGAGATAGAGCAGCTTTTAAACTAGAAATGGGGGGAAGGCCGACAGTCGCTCAAAAGTGCATGGTTCGGGATAAGGTATCTTACAAAGATACCTCACAAACAGGGAAGATAAGGTATCTGGATAGTGAGGTTGCACAACAGACCGTGGTAGGCCAGGTGCCCTTAAATACAACTAAAGATCACTACTACTACTACTTAACATTTCTAAAGCGCTACTAGGGTTACGCAGCGCTGTACAATTTAACATAGAGGGACAGTCCCTGCTCAAGGAGCTTACAATCTAAAAGACAAGTGAACAGTCAATCCGAAAGGGGCAGACAAATTGGATTACTGAACGGTAAGAGTTAGGTGCCGAACGCAGCATTGAAGAGGTGGGCTTTAAGCAAAGACTTGAAGATGGGCAGGGAGGGGGCTTGGCATAAGGGCTCAGGAAGGTTGTTCCAAGCATGGGGTGAGGCGAGGCAGAATCAGCGGAGCCTGGAGTTGGCAGTGGTGGAGAAGGGTACTGAGAGGAGGGATTTGTCCTGTGAACGGAGGTTTTGGGTGGGAACTTAAGGGGAGATGAGGGTAGAAAGGTAGTGAGGGGCAGCAGACTGAGTGCATTTGTAGATAAGAAGGAGAAGCTTGAATTGAATGCGGTATCTGATTGGAAGCCAGTGAAGTGACCTGAGGAGAGGGGTGATATAAGTATATCGGTTCTGGCGGAATATAAGACATGCAGCAGAGTTCTGAACAGATTGAAGGGGGGGATAGATGGCTAAGTGGGAGGCCGGTGAGGAATAAGTTCCAGTAGTCAAGGCGAGAGGTAATGAGAGCGTGGACGAGAGTTCGGGTGGTGTGTTCATAGAGGAAAGGGTGTATTTTGCTGATGTTAAAGAGTAAGAAGCGACAGGTCTTGGCTATCTGCTGGATATGCGCAGAGAAGGAGAGGGAGGAGTCATAGATGACTCCGAGGTTGCGGGCAGATGAGACGGGGAGGATGAGGGTGTTATCAACTGAGATAGAAAGTGGAGGAAGAGGAGAAGTGGGTTTTGGTGGAAAGACGATGAGCTCGGTTTCAGGTGGCGGTTGGACATCCAGGCAGCAATGTCAGCTAGGCAGGCTGATACCTTTGCCTGGGTCTCAGCGGTGATTTCTGGTGTGGAGAGATACAGCTGGGTGTCAGACAAAAGATGGCTAATCAGTAGTGTCCAGTACTAAGCATCAGGCAAATAGGAACAACAAACATACTCTGAAATATCTATATGTAAATGCTAGGAGTCTAAGAAATAAGATGGGAGAGTTGGACTATATTGCACTAAATGAAAAATTGGATATAACAGGCATTACTGAGACTTGGTGGAAGGAGGATAACCAGTGGGACATTGTCATACCGGGGTACAAAGTATATCGTAGTGATAGGGTGGACCGGACTGGTGGAGGGGGAGCATTGTATATTAACGAGAGCCTTGACTCAGATAGATTACAAATTCAGCAGGACACAAACCACACGTTTGAATCATTGTGGGTTGAAATTCCATATATAAAAGGGAAAAGGACAGTGATAGGAGTGTACTACCGTCCACCTCGCCAGGATGAGCAGGTAGACGCAGAAATGATAAAAGAAATCAGAGACGCAAACAAAATGGGCAATTTGATGATAATGGGTGACTTCAATTATCCAAATATAGACTGGGTAAATGTAACATCGGGACACGCTACAGAGGTACAATTCCTTGATGAAATCAAGGACAGCTTTATGGAGCAACTGGTGCAGGAGCCGACGAGAGAAGGAAAAATTCTAGACTTGGTCCTTAGTGGAGCGCATGATCTGGTGAGGGACATTATGGTACTGGGGTCGCTTGATAACAGTGATCATAATACGATCAGTTTTAATATCAACCTTGAAGTAACTATACACAGGAAGTCAAATACGTTAGCGTTTAACTTTAAAAAAGGAGACTATGATAAAATGAGAAGAACGGTGGAAAAAAAACTTAGGGGGACAACTGAGAGGGTAAAAACTGTACAACAGGCATGGACGCTGTTCAAAAATACCATCCTGGAGGCCCAGGCCAAACATATTCCACTAATTAGAAAAGAAAGACAGAACTCCAAAAGACAGCCGGCCTGGTTGAAAAGTGAGGTGAAGGAAGCTATTAGGGCTAAAAGAAATGCCTTCAGAAAATGGAAGGAGGAACCGTCTGAAAATAACAAGAAGCAGCATAAGGAGTGTCAAAGCAAATGCAAGGCGCAGATTAAGAAGGCCAAGAGAGATTACGAAAAAAAGATAGCATTAGAGGCAAAAAAACATAGTAAAAAATTTTTTCGGTATCTTAAAAGCAGGAAGCCGGCAAAAGGATCGGTTGGGCCTCTGGATGACCGAGGGGTAAACGGGGCAATCAAGGAATACAAAGACGTAGCGGAGAGATTGAATGAATTCTTTGCTTCGGTCTTCACCGAGGAAGATTTGGGTGGGATACCAGTATCGGAAATTATATTTCAAGCGGACGAGTAGGAGAAACTTACTGACTTCACGGTAAACCTGGAGGACGTAATAGGGCAGTTCAGCAAACTGAAGAGTAGCAAATCTCCTGGACCGGATGGTATTCATCCTAGAGTATTGATAGAACTGAAAAATGAGCTTGCGGAGCTACTGCTAGTGATATGCAATTTATCCTTAAAATCGAGCGTGGTACCGGAAGATTGGAGGATGGCCAATGTAACGCCCATTTTTTAAAAAGGTTCCAGGGGAGATCCGGGAAATTATAGACTGGTGAGTCTGACGTCGGTGCCGGGGAAAATGGTAGAGGCTATTATGAAAAACAAAATTACAGAGCACATCCGAGGACATGGATTACTGAGACCGAGTCAGCAAGGCTTTAGTGTGGGGAAATCTTGCCTGACCAATTTACTTCAATTCTTTGAAGGAGTAAACAAACATGTGGACAAAGGGAAGCCAGTTCATATTGTATATCTGGATTTTCAAGAGGCGTTTCACAAGGTACCTCATGAAAGGCTACAGAGGAAATTGGAGGGTCATGGGATAGGAGGAAAAGTCCTATTGTGGATTAAAAACTGGTTGAAGGATAGGAAACAGAGAGTGGGGTTAAATGGGCAGTATTCACAATGGAGAAGGGTAGTTAGTGGGGTTCCTCAGGGGTCTGTGCTAGGACCGCTGCTTTTTAATATATTTATAAATGATTTAGAGATGGGAGTAACTAGCGAGGTAATTAAATTTGATGATGACTCAAAGTTATTCAAAGTCGTTAACTCGCGACAGGATTGTGAAAAATTACAGAAGGACCTTACGAGACTGGGCGGCTAGATGACAGGTGACGTTTAATGTGAGCAAGTGCAAGGTGATGCATGTGGGAAAAAAGAACCCGAATTATAGCTATGTCATGCAAGGTTCCACGTTAGGAGTTACGGACCAGGAAAGGGATCTAGGTGTTGTCGTCGATAATACACTGAAACCTTCTGCTCAGTGTGCTGCTGCGGCTCAGAAAGCAAATAGAATGTTGGATATTATTAGGAAAGGTATGGAAAACAGGTGTGAGGATGTTATAATGCCATTGCATCGCTCCATGGTGTGACCGCACCTTGAGTATTGTGTTCAGTTCTGGTCGCCGCATTTCAAGAAAGATATAGTGGAATTGGAAAAGGTGCAGCGAAGGGCGACTAAAATGATAGCGGGGATGGGACGACTTCCCTATGAAGAAAGACTAAGGAGGCTAGGGCTTTTCAGCTTGGAGAAGAGACTGCTGAGGGGAGACATGATAGAGGTATTTAAAATAATGAGTGGAGTGGAACAGGTGGATGTGAAGCGTATGTTCATGCTTTGCAGAAATACTAGGACTAGGGGGCATGCGATGAAACTACAGTGTAGTAAATTTAAAACAAATCGGAGAAAATGTTTCTTCACCCAACGCGTAATTAAACTCTGGAATTCGTTGCCGGAGAACGTGGTGATGGCAGTTAGCTAGGCAGAGTTTAAAAAGGGGTTAGACGGTTTCCTAAAGGACAAGTCCATAAACCGCTACTAAATGGACTTGGGAAAAATCCACAATTCCAGGGATAACATGTATAGAATGTTTGTACGTTTCGGTGGCTGGATTGAGACGGAGGGTGCTTGCTCCAGGTCGCCCGTTCCAGCTTGTTCCAGTCCACATCTGCCTGCCTGCTCGGATCCATCTGCTCCATCTGCCTGCCTGCTCGGATCCATCTGTTCCCTCTGCCTGCCTGCTCAGATTCATTTGCTCCCTCTGCCTGCCTGCTCGGATCCATTTGCTCCCTCTGCCTGCCTGCTCGGATCCATCTGCTCAATCTGCCTGCCTGCTCCGCTCCGATCCATTTGCTCCATCTGCCTGCCTGCTCGGATCCATTTGCTCCATCTGCCTGCCTGCTCCGATCCATCTGCCTGCCTGCTCCAATCCATCTGCTCCATCTGCCTGCTCCGGCTCGCTCCGTCGGACCCAGCTTCTTCCTGCTTGTTCCAGCCACCTGCCCCAGCTGTTCCAGCCCACCTAATCCAGCTTGCTCCAGTCCGCCTGATCCTGCTTCTCCCTGCTCATTCCAGCTTCTCCAGCCTGTCTAATCCAACCCGCCTGACCCAGCTCCCCCTGCTCGTCCCAGTCCATCTGCTCCAGCCTCCGTCGCATCCAGCTCTTCCTGCTCGTCCCAGCCCATCTGCTCCAGCCTCCGTCGGATCCAGCTCTTCCTGCTCGTCCCAGCCCATCTTCTCCAGCCTCCGTCGGATCCAGCTCTTCCTGCTTGCTCCATCTGCCTGCCTGCTCTGATCCATCTGCCTGCTCCAGTTCGCTTCGTCAGATCCAGCTTCTTCCTGCTTGCTCCAGCCACCTGCTCCAGCTGTTCCAGCCCAACTAATCCAGCTTGCTCCAGTCAGCCTGATCCAGCTCTCCAGCCATCTGCTCCTACTGTTCCAGCCCGCCTAATCCTGCTTGCTCCTGCCAGCCTGATCCAGCTTCTCCAGCTTCCCCTGCTCGTTCCAGTCCATCTGCACCAGCTTGTTCCAGCCCGCCTGATCCAGCTTCCAGTCCATCCGCACCAGCTTGCTCCACCCCACCTGATCCAGCTTCTCCTGCCCGTTCCAGTCCATCTTCACCAGCTTGTTCCAGCCCACCTGATCAGCTTCCCCCTGCCTGCCCCAGCTGTTCCAGCCCGCTTGATCAAACTTATCCCAGCCTGCCTGATCAAGCTTGTTCCAGCTTGTCCAACTTGCCTGCTCACTCACTCCCTACCTCTCTCACTACCTATGGCCCCCATTCACATTCTATTCCTCGCCCTATCCCTCCCTAATCTCTTCCCCCCTCCCTCCGCGCTATACCACACGAACTCACTACCCATCCTCCCCCCATCCTGCTCACTACTACAATACCCTACCTACCCCTATCCTCCATCACCTCACCATCCCTACTGTCCTCCTCCTCTTTCCTAGCTCTCAACCTCCAACACCTCCTTCCTGCCATCAACCCTTCCCCATTCCTC
The DNA here is from genome assembly GCF_901765095.1 of Microcaecilia unicolor. Lineage (NCBI taxonomy): Eukaryota > Metazoa > Chordata > Amphibia > Gymnophiona > Siphonopidae > Microcaecilia > Microcaecilia unicolor. The sequence goes on along the minus strand of NC_044040.1, from coordinate 123,956,267 downwards.
CTCAGCACATCCCGCCTTCGGCGCCTTCGTCGCCCTACCTCCCCCACCCTTCTCCACTCTCTCTTGCTCCTTCTCCTGCTATCCGCGGGAGACATCAATCCCAACCCAGGTCCTCCACACATGTCCTCGTCCTCGTCTCATCTATGCAAACGTTCCCGCGATTTCTCCAATCTCATCTCCATTCCCCTCCTCCCCCCTTCCTCCCTCCCCTTCTCGTGTGCCCTGTGGAATGTCCACTCAATCTGCAACAAACTTACCTTCACCCATGATCTCTTCATCTCTCATTCCCTCCATCTGCTCGCCCTAAACGAAACCTGGCTCACCCCTGACGACTCTGCCTCAGTCGCAGCCCTCTGCCACGGAGGATACCTTTTCTCCCATTCGCCCCGCACAGCTAGCCGCGGTGGCGGCGTTGGCCTACTACTTTCGCCCTCCTGCAGTTTTCAACCCCTCCTCCTACCACAGTCTCACTGCTTCTCATCCTTTGAAGTCCATTCCATCCGTCTATTCTACCCGCTACCACTCCGAGTTGCAGTCATCTACCGCCCCCCTGATAAGTCCCTCCCTTCCTTCCTTACTGACTTCGATGCCTAGCTCTCCGTTTTTCTTGAGCCCTCATCCCCATCCCTCATTCTTGGTGACTTCAACATACACACTGATAACCCATCCGACTCGTACGCTTCTCAATTCCTCACCCTCACCTCCTCCTTCAACCTCCAACTGAGCTCCACCACCCCTACTCACAAATCTGGTCACTGTCTTGATCTCGTTCTGTCTACCTGCTCGCCCTCTAATCTTTGCGTCTCTGCTCTCCCCATTTCTGACCATCACCTGATCACATTTACACTTCATCACCCTCCCCCTCAGTCCTGCCCAACACTAACCACTACCTCCAGGAACCTCCAGGCTGTTGACCCCCCCACCTTATCCGCTACTATCTCTGATCTCCTCCCGTCTATCACGTCCTCCGAGTCTGTTGACAAGGCTGTTTCCAATTACAATGCCACTCTCTCCTCCGCCCTAGACACCCTAGCACCGTCTGTTTCCCGTCCCACAAGGCGCACTAATCCCCAGCCCTGGCTTAACCCTTGCACCCGTTACCTTCGCTCCTGCTCCCGATCGGCTGAACGCCTATGGAGGAAATCTCGCACCCATACTGACTTCATTCACTACAAATTCATGCTATCCTCCTTCCAGTCCTTCCTATTCCTCGCCAAACAGGACTACTACACTCATTTGACTAATTCCCTCAGCTCTAACCCTCGTCATCTCTTCGCCACCCTCAACTCCCTCCTCAAAGTGCCCTCCGCTCCCACACCCCCCCCCCCTCACTCTCTCCTCCATCACTAGCGGATTACTTCCGCGACAAGGTCCAGAAGATCAACCTCGAATTCACCACTAAACCTTCTCCTCCTCTCCATCCTATCACCCACTCCCTCAACCAATCAACCCAGGCCTCCTTCTCCTCTTTTCCTGATATCACCGAAGAGGAAACCGCCCATCTTCTCTCCTCCTCGAAATGCACCACCTGTTCCTCAGACCCCATTCCCACCAACTTACTTATCACCATCTCTCCTACTATCACCCCCCCCCCAATCTGTCATATCCTCAACCTCTCTCTCTCCACCGCTACTGTCCCTGACACCTTCAAGCATGCTGTTGTCACACCTCTCCTCAAAAAACCTTCACTTGACCCCACCTGTCCCTCCAACTACCGCCCCATCTCCCTCCTACCCTTCCTCTCCAAAATACTTGAACGCGCCGTTCACAGCCGTTGCACTGATTTTCTCGCCTCTCATACCATCCTCGATCCGCTTCAATCTGGCTTTCGCCCACTTCACTCGACAGAAACGGCACTATCCAAAGTCTGTAATGACCTGTTCCTCGCCAAATCCAAAGGTCATTACTCCATCCTCATTCTCCTTGACCTATCCGCCGCTTTTGACACTGTCAATCACAACTTACTTCTTGACACACTGTCCTCTTTTGGATTCCAGGGCTCTGTCCTCTCCTGGTTCTCCTCCTATCTCTCCCATCGTACCTTCAGAGTACATTCTCATGGTTCTTCCTCCACCCCTATACCGCTCTCTGTCGGAGTCCCTCAGGGTTCTGTCCTTGGACCCCTTCTTTTCTCTATCTACACCTCTTCCTTGGGCTCCCTGATCTCGTCTCATGGCTTCCAGTATCATCTTTATGCTGACAACACCCAGCTTTATCTCTCCACACCTGACTTCACTGCAGAAACCCAGGCCAAAATATCGGCCTGCTTATCCGACATTGCTGCCTGGATGTCCAACCTCCACCTGAAACTGAACATGGCCAAGACCGAACTTCTTGTCTTCCCACCCAAACCCACTTCTCCTCTACCTCCACTCTCTATTTCGGTTGATAACACCCTCATCGTCCCTGTCTCATCTGCCCGCAACCTCGGTGTCATCTTCGACTCCTCCCTCTCCTTCTCGGCGCATATCCAGCAGATAGCCAAGACCTGTCGCTTCTTCCTCTACAACATTAGCAAAATCCGCCCTTTCCTCTCTGAGCACACCACCCGTACTCTCATCCACTCTCTCGTTACCTCTCGCATTGACTACTGCAACCTACTCCTCACTGGTCTCCCACTTAGCCACCTATCCCCCCTTCAGTCCATTCAGAACTCTGCTGCACGTCTTATATTCCGCCAGAACCGATACACTCATATCACCCCTCTCCTCAAGTCATTTTATTGGCTTCCGATCAGGTACCGCATTCAATTCAAGTTTCTGCTACTAACCTACAAATGTACTCGATCTGCAGCCCCTCCCTACCTCTCAACCCTCATCTCCCCTTACGTTCCTACCCGTAACCTCCGCTCTCAAGACAAATCCCTCCTTTCAGTACCCTTCTCCACCACCTCCAACTCCAGGCTCCGCCCTTTCTGCCTCGCCTCACCCCACGCGTGGAACAAACTCCCCGAGCCCATACGCCAGGCCCCCTCCCTGCCCATCTTCAAATCTCTGCTTAAAGCCCACCTCTTCAATGTCGCTTTCGGTAACTAACCTCTACACCTCTACCCAGGAAAGCTAGACTGCCCCAACTTGACATTTCGTTCTTTAGATTGTAAGCTCCTTTGAGCAGGGACCGTCCTTCTTGGTTTATTTTGTACAGCGCTGCATAACCCTAGTAGCGCTCTAGAAATGTTAAGTAGTAGTAGTAGTAGCAAGCTTGCCAGGTGCCCTTGGCCTGGATTGGCCGCTGTCGTGGACAGGATGCTGGGCTCGATGAACCCTTGGTCTTTTCCCAGTGTGGCATTACTTATGTACTTATATATTGGTATTTCTGAATGCAGTGTTTGAAATGTCAGTACTAGAATTTTAAAACCTAATCCTGGCAATTACTAGCAATCAATGCACTCTATACAGTAAAGAAGTAATATGATCATAGCATTGTACATTAGAAAGAAGTAAGGCTGCCGTATTCTGGATCAGTTGTAATTGTTTCAATTGAAATTGAGGGCAATCTACAAATCAAGAAGTGCATTTATCAATCCGATCAATTACCAGTTACTAGGGAATATGTGACTATATTAATTGCTTTTAAAGCCAAAAATGGTTTCAAAGAACTATTTTCTGTAAATAATAAAAATGCACGTTGAAAACAGCAAGTTGAAATCCCAGATTACACCTAAAGATTATGGAGTAAATATTCAACCAGTGATGGTGAATGTTTTGCTGACCCCTACCGGCATTATTCCCAGGATATTCAATGATGGGCTATATCCAGGCTTGAGCACTGAGTATCCAGTTAAGGCGGAGCCAGTTAACATATGTCCAGTTAAGTCAATATTCAGAACTTAATCGGCCTTAGACTACCACAAAGATAGGACTGTTTTATGCAGTTACCTTGGCGAGTTAAGTGCTCAATATCAGCACTTACCTGGCCAAGTGCTAACTCCTTTCTCGAAAAGCCCTCAAAACAGCCGGTTTTGGTGAGTGACGTCACGGAGGCGAATGGCTGCCTAGGCTTATAGCTCCCACACTTCCCTACCTTAACGCATCATTATTAGCGCTATTTGAGGCTTATTTTCAGCAAATAGCCCATTAGGAGACGTTCCAGACAATCTGCTGCCTAACATGAGCAAGCCATCAGCGTCGCAGCAGCGGGGAAGCGAGCGTGCACCAAAGCGACAGAACGCGAGGAACCTTTCGTGCCATGCTTCTCCCACGATGTCGGACTCAGATTCGGCGGCTTCACATGTGGCATCGCACCAGTCCGCCTCAAAGAAGAGCTCGTCAGCTGATTTGGCTAAGAGTTTGGAGTCAGTCCGTGAAGAAATAAAAGCAACGCGAGTGGAAATACTGGAGCATGTTGATGCTATCAGTTTGGATCTGAGAGAGCTGGCGGGCAGAGTGGAAACCCTGGAGGAGCGGATGGATGATCAGGATGAGCAGCATGGTGTGCTGAGCTCGCATATCTCACAGATGCAGGAGCAATCAGAGGATTTTAAATATAAACTTGATGACCTCGAGAACAGAGGCAGAAGACACAATTTGCGGTTCCGCGGACTTCCTGAAAGCGGAGGCATGGAAGATATTCCTATGCTGGTGCGGAACCTGTGTGAAAAAATCTTGGGGGAGGCCTGGGATCCTACTGCAGTGGCTATGGATAGAGCACATAGAGTGCAGGGTCAGCGAGTGGAAAACAGACCCAGAGACATTCTGATTCGTTTTTCCTCCTATGCGTTTAAAGAAATGCTGTGGCATAAGGCTCGTAAGCTCCCAGACCTGGAATACAATGAAGCACGGGTCTCTGTGTTCCAAGATCTTTCTGTGTTTACACTAACGCAGAGGCATGCCATGAGACCGGTGATCGAGGTTTTGAATAAAGAAAAAATTGCTTATAGATGGGCTTTTCCATTTCCCATCTGTTTTGAACTCAAGGGGCAACGGCGTCGGAAGCGGAAAGTGGCCGATGCATGGAAGTGCTTGTACGAGGCTGGCCTGACCACGTCAGAGATGTTGCCTACAGAGCTGGCTTCAACGACCAAGGCACGCCTGCAGAAGTGGAAGAGAGTTCCACAGAAATTGAAGACACCGAGAGCTCAGACCTGAAGGCCCAACGAGGACTCTGGTGTTAAGATCACAACTGTATCTATTTCAGTGATAAGTGCTGGCTTGGTGGATGAGTCGGAGGGATTGAGTGAAGTTTAACGTTCTGTGAGGGGATAAGGTTGGAGACGGAGTGTTCATTTGCTTTAAAATAAGGGGTGGGGACGTGTTTGAAGTGTGGGGGAGGGACTGGGTGGTGTGTTCGCTTCTTGAATTGCTTTCTTCCAACTTCCCATGCAATGGTGGAAGGTATTGTTTGGTGGGTGGATGTGGAGGGGGGTTGTACTCGGGGAGGGAGAGGGTTGGAGATAGAGGGGGGAGTTAGGGAAGTGTATGCACCTTTCTTTAATAATCTGGTTAGATTAGAGACGGTTCAATGGTGGGTTATAAGTTTTTCATTTACAATATAAAGGGACTAAACTCTCCTTATAAAAGACACGGACTATTGCGTGAATTATGTTTGGTGCAACCACAGGTGGTTTTTGTCAAGAAACTCACTTCTTAAAAAAGCATGAGAGGTTATTTGTCCTCTAAACAATACCCGCAGGTGGTCTGTGCTTCGGACGTAACAAGGACTAAAAAAAGAGGGGTGGCTATCATGTTTCATAAAGATGTTCAGGTGCAGATTGTACATACAAAAAGGGACAGAGAGGGACGATTCCATTTTCTGCACGTTACGTTGGAGGGGTGGCTATCATGTTTCATAAAGATGTTCAGGTGCAGATTGTACATACAAGAAGGGACAGGGAGGGAAGATTCCTTTTTCTGCATGTTACGTTGGAGCATGAGGAGTACACATTGGTTAATGTATATGCGCCAAATGAGAGGCAAGAACACTTTTTCTTGCAACTTCAAAGGGAGCTTCAGGCCTTTGCCAGAGGTAAGGTGCTGGTGCGGGAGATTTTAATGCCACTATGTAGCCAAGGCTCGATAAGTCAGCTCCTCCTGCTCCGAAGGACTGTAGAATATCTCAGGCTTTGAACAATTTTGTAGAAGGGATGGGCCTATATGATGTGTGGAGAATGGGACACCCTAGGGGGAGGGACTACACTTTTTATTCCCAGGTGCATCTCACATCCGGAAACAGTGGCTAGTTTTATCCCAGTCCTGAAAGAATATTTCGATATCAATCTGGACTCGGGACCGACACTGGGTATGGTGTGGGATGCATTTAAGGCAGTCTCAACAGGGCACTTTATCAAATGTGCTAGTCAGAAGGCCTGAGTTTACAGGGTACGTTTGGCTCAATGTATGGAAAGATTGGGTGTCTTGGAAGATAGATATAGGGCCTCTGGCTCTGTAGCTGACTTTCATAAGCTACAAGTGGTGAGATTGGAAATTGCGGGGTTGCATGAGGAGAGTTTGAAATTAGTGAATGAGAGAATGAAACAGGTTCACTATGCTTGTACTAATAAGCCCGGAAGACTGTTGGTTACTAAATTAAGACGGATGAGAGCAGATCGACACATCTTGAGAGTAAGGGACGCCAAGGGAGACATGATGCATAAGTCGGTTCAGATTAGGGAACGATTTGCCCAATATTATGAGAATCTATATAAAGAGGATGATACTGTACAGACTAGGGGAATAGATGAGTATTTGGCGGACAGGGGATTGCCAGTTCTTTCTGAATTGCAAAAAAGGGAGCTTGATGAGCCGGTGCGGGTGGAGGAGGTTATTGGGGTTGTCAGAGCTTTGCCTACGGGGAAGGTGCCAGGGTTAGATGGCTTCACAAATGAGTTTTTTAAGGCATATGTGGTGGAGCTGGCACCTTACCTGACAATGATAATTAATTCTGTGAGGGAAGGGGCACCTCTTCCTAAGACTATGATGGAGGCATGGGTGGCGGTAATACCAAAGCCAGGCAAGGATAAAACTGAGTGTGCCTCGTACCGACCCGTATCGATTCTCAAAACGGATGTCAAAATCTTGGCAAAGGTGTTGGCAAAACATTTGGAAAGTGTACTTCCTAGCTTAATCCACCCAGATCAAGTGGGATTCATAGCTAAGAGACAGGCCATGGATAATATACGCCGAACGGTGGACCTCTTGTATGCCACTCAGTTTAAAGCCAGGCCCACGGTGTTACTCGGATTAGATGCTGAAAAAGCGTCTGACCGGGTACACTGGGGATATATGGACAAGGTTCTGCATAGAGTGGGGATTGGACAGCTTTTTAGAGCCTGGATTCAGGCCTTGTATTCCTCACTGCAAGCCTGTGTGAGAGTAAACGGTAGGAACTTGGAGGCATTTGTGTTAGGACAGGGAACTCGGCAGGGCTGCCCGTTGTCCCCTTTACTGTTTGCTCTGGCGATGGAACCCTTGGCGGCAGCTATTAGAGAGAACGATGACATTGCTGGAGTACGGGTAGGGGCGCGGGAAAGCAAATGCTACATACCTCTAGAAGGTATTCTCTGAGGACAGCAGGCTGATTGTTCTCACTGATGGGTGATGTCCACGGCAGCCACTCCAATCGGAACACTTTCCTAGCAAAGGCCTTTGCTAGTCCTCGCGCGCCTATGCGCACCGCGCATGCGCGGCCGTCTTCCCGCCCGAACCGGCTCGTGTTCGTCAGTCCCATATGTACCAAAACAAAGGCAAGGGAAGACACAACTCCAAAGGGGAGGCGGGCGGGTTTGTGAGAACAATCAGCCTGCTGTCCTCGGAGAATACCTTCTACAGGTATGTAGCATTCGCTTTCTCCGAGGACAAGCAGACTGCTTGTTCTCACTGATGGGGTATCCCTAGCCCCCAGACTCACTCTAAACAACAACCATGGTCAATTGGGCCTCGCAACGGCGAGGACATAACTGAGATTGACCTAACAATTTATCCAACTAACTAAGATTGCAGCCTGGAACAGAATAAACATGGGCCTAGGGGGGTGGAGTTGGATTCTAAACCCCGAACAGATTCTGAAGCACTGACTGCCCGAACCGACTGTCGCGTCGGGTATCCTGCTGCAGGCAGTAATGAGATGTAAATGTGTGGACAGATGACCACGTCGCAGCTTTGCAAATCTCTTCAATAGTGGCTGACTTCAAGTGGGCTACCGACGCTGCCACGGCTCTAACATTATGAGCCGTGACATGACCCTCAAGAGCCAGCCCAGCCTGGGCGTAAGTGAAGGAAATGCAATCTGCTAGCCAATTGGATATGGTGCGTTTCCCCACAGCCACTCCCCTCCTGTTGGGATCAAAAGAAACAAACAATTGGGCGGACTGTCTGTTGGGCTGTGTCCGCTCCAGATAGAAGGCCAATGCTCTCTTGCAGTCCAATGTGTGCAGCTGACGTTCAGCAGGGCAGGAATGAGGACGGGGAAAGAATGTTGGAAAGACAATTGACTGGTTCAGATGGAACTCCGACACAACCTTTGGCAAGAACTTAGGGTGAGTGCGGAGGACTACTCTGTTATGATGAAATTTGGTGTAAGGGGCCTGGACTACCAGGGCCTGAAGCTCACTGACTCTACGAGCTGAAGTAACTGCCACCAAGAAAATGACCTTCCAGGTCAAGTACTTCAGATGGCAGGAGTTCAGTGGCTCAAAGGAGGTTTCATCAGCTGGGTGAGAATGACATTGAGATCCCATGACACTGTAGGAGGCTTGACAGGGGGCTTTGACAAAAGCAAACCTCTCATGAAGCGAACAACTAAAGGCTGTCCTGAGATCGGCTTACCTTCCACACGGTAATGGTAAGCACTGATTGCACTAAGGTGAACCCTTACAGAGTTGGTCTTGAGACCAGACTCACACAAGTGCAGAAGGTATTCAAGCAGGGTCTGTGTAGGACAAGAGCGAGGATCTAGGGCCTTGCTGTCACACCAGACGGCAAACCTCCTCCATAGGAAGAAGTAACTCCTCTTAGTGGAATCTTTCCTGGACGCAAGCAAGATGCGGGAGACACCCTCTGACAGACCCAAAGAGGCAAAGTCTACGCTCTCAACATCCAGGCCGTGAGAGCCAGGGACCGGAGGCTGGGATGCAGAAGCACCCCTTCGTCCTGTGTGATGAGGGTCGGAAAACACTCCAATCTCCACGGTTCTTCGGAGGATAACTCCAGAAGAAGAGGGAACCAGATCTGACGCGGCCAAAAGGGAGCAATCAGAATCATGGTGCCTCGGTCTTGCTTGAGTTTCAACAAAGTCTTCCCGACCAGAGGAATGGGAGGATAAGCATACAGTAGACCTTCCCCCCAGTCCAGGAGGAAGGCATCCGATGCCAGTCTGCCGTGGGCCTGAAGCCTGGAACAGAACTGAGGGACCTTGTGGTTGGCTCGAGATGCGAAGAGATCTTCCAAGGGGGTGCCCCACACTTGGAAGATCTGGCGCACCACTCGGGAGTTGAGCGACCACTCGTGAGGTTGCATGATCCTGCTCAACCTGTCGGCCAGACTGTTGTTTACGCCTGCCAGATATGTGGCTTGGAGCACCATGACGTGACGGCGAGCCCAGAGCCACATGCTGACGGCTTCCTGACACAGGGGGCGAGATCCGGTGCCCCCCTGCTTGTTGATATAATACATGGCAACCTGGTTGTCTGTCTGAATTTGGATAATTTGGTGGGACAGCCGATCTCTGAAAGCCTTCAGAGCGTTCCAGACCGCTCGTAACTCCAGGAGATTGATCTGCAGATCGCGTTCCTGGAGGGACCAGCTTCCTTGGGTGTGAAGCCCATCGACATGAGCTCCCCACCCAGGAGAGACGCATCCGTAGTCAGCACTTTTTGTGGCTGAGGAATTTGAAAAGGACGTCCCAGAGTCATATTGGACCAAATCGTCCACCAATACAGGGATTTGAAAAAACTCGTGGACAGGTGGATCACGTCTTCTAGATCCCCAGCAGCCTGAAACCACTGGGAAGCTAGGGTCCATTGAGCAGATCTCATGTGAAGGCGGGCCATGGGAGTCACATGAACTGTGGAGGCCATGTGGCCCAGCAATCTCAACATCTGCCGAGCTGTGATCTGCTGGGACGCTCGCACCCGCGAGACGAGGGACAACAAGTTGTTGGCTCTCGCCTCTGGGAGATAGGCACGAGCCGTCCGAGAATCCAGCAGAGCTCCTATGAATTCGAGTCTCTGTACTGGGAGAAGATGGGACTTTGCATAATTTATCACAAACCCCAGTAGCTCCAGGAGGCGAATAGTCATCTGCATGGACTGTAGAGCTCCTGCCTCGGATGTGTTCTTCACCAGCCAATCGTCGAGATATGGGAACACGTGTACCCCCAGCCTGCGAAGTGCCGCTGCTACTACAGCCAAGCACTTCGTTTACACTCTGGGCGCAGAGGCGAGCCCAAAGGGTAGCACACAGTACTGGAAGTGACGTGTGCCCAGCTGAAATCGCAGATACTGTCTGTGAGCTGGCAGTATCGGGATGTGCGTGTAGGCGTCCTTCAAGTCCAGAGAGCATAGCCAATCGTTTTCCTGAATCATGGGGAGAAGGGTGCCTAGGGAAAGCATCCTGAACTTTTCCTTGACCAGATATTTGTTCAGGGCCCTTAGGTCTAGGATGGGACGCATCCCCCCTGTTTTCTTTTCCACAAGGAAGTACCTGGAATAGAATCCCAGCCATTCCTGCCCGGATGGCACGGGCTCGACCGCATTGGCGCTGAGAAGGGCGGAGAGTTCCTCTGCAAGTACCTGCTTGTGCTGGAAGCTGTAAGACTGAGCTCCCGGTGGACAATTTGGAGGTTTGGAGGCCAAATTGAGGGTGTATCCTTGCCGGACTATTTGAAGAACCCACTGATCGGAGGTTATGAGAGGCCACCTTTGGTGAAAAACTTTCAACCTCCCTCCGACCGGTAGATCGCCCGGCACTGACACTTGGATGTCGGCTATGCTCTGCTGGAGCCAGTCAAAAGCTCGTCCCTTGCTTTTGCTGGGGAGCCGAGGGGCCTTGCTGAGGCGCAAGCTGCTGACGAGAGCGAGCGCGCTGGGGCTTAGCCTGGGCCGCAGGCTGTCGAGAAGGAGGATTGTACCTACGTTTAGCAGAAGAGTAGGGAACAGTCTTCCTTCCCCCATAAAAACGTCTACCTGTGGAGGTAGAAGCTGAAGGCTGCCGGCGGGAGAACTTGTCGAAAGCGGTATCCCGCTGGTGGAGCTGCTCTACCACCTGTTCAACCTTCTCTCCAAAAATATTATCCGCAAGGCAAGGTGAGTCCGCAATCCGCTGATGGATCCTATTCTCCAGGTCGGAGGCATGCAGCCATGAGAGTCTGCGCATCACCACACCTTGAGCAGCGGCCCTGGACGCAACATCAAAGGTGTCATACACCTCCCTCTGGCCAGGAATTTTCTGCACGCCTTCAGCTGCCTGACCACCTCCTGAAATGGCTTGGCTTGCTCAGGGGGGAGCTTGTCCACCAAGCCCGCCAACTGCCGCACATTGTTCCGCATGTGTATCCTCGTGTAGAGCTGGTAAGACTGAATTTTGGCCACGAGCATAGAAGAATGGTAGGCCTTCCTCCCAAAGGAGTCTAAGGTTCTAGAGTCCTTGCCCGGGGGCGCCGAAGCATGCTCCCTAGAACTCTTAGCCTTCTTTAGGGCCAAATCCACAACTCCAGAGTCGTGAGGCAACTGAGTGCGCATCAGCTCTGGGTCCCCATGGATCCGGTACTGGGACTCGATCTTCTTGGGAATGTGGGGATTACTTAATGGCTTGGTCCAGTTCGCCAGCAATGTCTTTTTTAGGACATGATGCATGGGTACTGTGGACGCTTCCTTAGGTGGAGAAGGATAGTCCAGGAGCTCAAACATTTCAGCCCTGTGCTCGTCCTCCACAACCACCGGGAAGGGGATGGCCGTAGACATCTCCCGGACAAAGGCCGCAAAAGACAGACTCTCGGGAGGAGAAAGCTGCCTTTCAGGAGAGGGAGTGGGATCCGAAGGAAGGCCATCAGACTCCTCGTCGGAGAAATATCTGATGTCTTCCTCCTCTTCCCACGAGGCCTCACCATCGGTATCAGACACAAGTTCACGGACCTGTGTCTGAAGCCGTGCCCGGCTCGACTCCGTGGAACCACGGCCACGGTGTGAGCGACGAGAGGTAGACTCCCGCGTCTGCACCGGCGAAGCTCCCTCCGCCGACGTCGTTGGGGAGCCTTCCTGGGAGGCGACCGCAGTGGGTACCGCACGCGGCACCGATGTCGGAGACCTCACCCCAGGCAAGGGGCCAGCCGGCGCCTCACTCGACGGTACCGGCGGCGCAAGCACCCCCGGTACCGGAGGGGAAGGGCGCAACAGCTCTCCCAGAATCTCTGGGAGAACGGCCCAGAGACTCTCGTGCAGAGCGGCTGTGGAGAAAGACATGGAAGCCAATGCAGGTGTCGATGTCAGAGTCTGTTCCGGGCGTGGAGGCATCAACACCTCTTGAACAGAGGTTGAGCGGTCCTCTCGGTGCCGATGCCTACTGGATGCCGACTCCCTCGGCAACCCAGAGCTCTCGGTGCCGATACGGGAAGGGGACCAGTGTCGATGCTTTTTCGACTTTTTGGGACAAAGCATGTCACCGGAGCTTCCCGGCACCGACGAGGAGGACGTAGAATCCAGCCGTCGCTTCCTCGGGGCCGAGGCCGAAGAAGGTCGGTCTCGGGGGGGCTGTACCGCAGGAGCCCTCAGGGTAGGGGGAGACCCACCCGAAGGCTCACCGCCACCAGCAGGGGAATGGACAGCCCTCACCTGCACTCCAGATGAAGCACCACCGTCCGACGACATCAGCAGAAGTGGAGGTCCCGGTACCACCGACGCCGACGCAGCCTTCCGATGTCTCAGCCCCGATGCAGAGGGTCGATGCCTCGATGCACTCGATGCAGTCGTGGCCGAGGTCGGAGGTCTGGACGCTGTCGACGTCGATGCACTCGATACTCCCGGTGCCAATGCCGACAAAGAGCCCGAGAACAAAACGTTCCACTGGGCCAATCTCGCTACCTGAGTCCGCTTTTGTAAAAGGGCGCACAGACTACAGGCCTGCGGGCGGTGCCCAACCCCCACACACTGAAGACACGACGCGTGCCTGTCAGTGAGCGAGATTACCCGGGCGCACTGGGTGCACTTCTTGAAGCCGCTGGGAGACTTCGATGACATGGACGGAAAAATCACGCCGGCGAAATCAAAACTCGTAATTGCGGTAGGCACCAAAAAGAGGGGGAGAAAAAAATTCGACCTGAGGCCTCAAAAGGGCCTACCCCGAAGACGAAAAGAAACTTAACGGGGCAAAAAACTGAAAATAGAGGAAAGGGAAAAAGACCGAAAAGGTCTTCTTCCGAAATCCTTTTTTTTTTTTTCGTAGCAAAAAGTCAAAAGAGACGCGCGAGGTCAACTTAAGGGGCGCGAACGGCGTAACACAACCGTACCGAGCGCGAACAAAAGAAGACTGACGAATACGAGCCGGTTCTGGCGGGAAGATGGCCGCGCATGCGCGGTGCGCATAGGCGCGCAAGGACTAGCAAAGGCCTTTGCTAGGAAAGTGTTCCGATTGGAGGGGCTGCCGTGGACGTCACCCATCAGTGAGAACAAGCAGCCTGCTTGTCCTCGGAGAATATAAAATCGCACTCTTTGCAGACGACGTGCTTCTGTCCCTAACAAACCCGCTGGTCTCTCTACCTAACTTAATGAGGGTGATAGAGGACTACACCCGGGTATCGGGCTACAAACTAAATGCTAGTAAATCTATTAGATTGGCTGTGGGAGTACCTCCGGGATTGATGGAGACACTGAACACGTCTTTTGCATTCAAGTGGGAGGCTCGTGAATTAAGCTATCTCGGAGTTAAGATACGTAGTAACCTATCTGAGCTGTTCGTAGCCAACTACCCGGCACTTAAGAAGGAGGTGCAGGAAGATCTCAATAAATGGATGTCTATGGGATTATCCTGGTTTGGGAGAACAGCGGCGATTAAAATGAACATATTGCCTCGTCTTCAGGTCCTTCCTTTGCGGTTATCTCGCACTTTTCTATCGGGACTGCAGGATATATTGATTTGCTTTGTTTGGAATCAGAAGAGACCGAGGTTGCCTCTTGCCTTTCTCTATAAAAGCAGATGTGAGGGAGGGTTGGGGGTACCAAATCTGTTCTGGTACTATTGTGCGGCGCAGTCCAGAGCGGCGATGGACTGGTTCAGGAAGGAAGATCACAAATTGTGGGTAGATATTGAACAATCCTTGGTGGGAACTCGGAAATTAGGACATATAATGTGGTTTGCTAGTAAGCATAGAGGACGAGTGGACAGGTTCCCGCCTTTGGTACAGGCTACTTTTTACTACTGGAACCTTATGTTTCCAGAACGTCTACCACCGGTGTCAAGCTTAGCCCCGATAGTGGATAACCCTATGTTTGAGCCTGGTATAGGAAATACTACATTTAGCAGGTGGGCAGACTCCAGGTTGGACATGTTGGGACAGTTGCATTCAGAGTCATGGAATCGGAGGTAGGGTATTATTATGGATTAAGAACTGGTTGAAAGATAGGAAGCAGAGAGTAGGATTGCGTGGCCAGTATTCTCAGTGGAGGAGGGTAGTTAGTGGGGTCCCGCAGGGGTCTGTGCTGGGTCCGTTGCTTTTTAATGTATTTATAAATGACCTAGAGATGGGAATAACTAGTGAGGTAATTAAATTCGCCAATGACACAAAATTATTCAGGGTCGTCAAGTCGCAGGAGGAATGTGAACGATTACGGGAGGACCTTGCGAGACTGGGAGAATGGGCGTGCAAGTGGCAGATGAAGTTCAATGTTGACAAGTGCAAAGTGATGCATGTGGGTAAGAGGAACCCGAATTATAGCTACGTCTTGCAAGGTTCCGCGTTAGGAGTTACGGATCAAGAAAGGGATCTGGGTGTCGTCGTCGATGATACGCTGAAACCTTCTGCTCAGTGTGCTGCTGCGGCTAGGAAAGCGAATAGAATGTTGGGTGTTATTAGGAAGGGTATGGAGTCCAGGTGTGCGGATGTTATAATGCCGTTGTATCGCTCCATGGTGCGACCGCACCTGGAGTATTGTGTTCAGTACTGGTCTCCGTATCTCAAAAAAGATATAGTAGAATTGGAAAAGGTACAGCGAAGGGCGACGAAAATGATAGTGGGGATGGGACGACTTCCTATGAAGAGAGGCTGAGAAGGCTAGGGCTTTTCAGCTTGGAGAAGAGACGGCTGAGGGGAGATATGATAGAAGTGTATAAAATAATGAGTGGAATGGATCGGGTGGATGTGAAGCGACTGTTCACGCTATCCAAAAATACTAGGACTAGAGGGCATGAGTTGAAGCTACAGTGTGGTAAATTTAAAACGAATCGGAGAAAATTTTTCTTCACCCAACGTGTAATTAGACTCTGGAATTCGTTGCCGGAGAACGTGGTACGGGCGGTTAGCTTGACGGAGTTTAAAAAGGGGTTAGATAGATTCCTAAAGGACAAGTCCATAGACCGCTATTAAATGGACTTGGAAAAATTCCGCATTTTTAGGTATAACTTGTCTGGAATGTTTTTACGTTTGGGGAGCGTGCCAGGTGCCCTTGACCTGGATTGGCCACTGTCGGTGACAGGATGCTGGGCTAGATGGACCTTTGGTCTTTCCCAGTATGGCACTACTTATGTACTTATGAGGAAATATGGTACCCTTTGAGCAGTTGGTGGAAGATTTCGGGCTTTGGCCTGGTGATCGTTATGCCTACTTACAGTTGCAACATTTCTTGCTAGGGCAAGTCTATATAGGGTGTCTGAAACGTGATACACATCCAATGGAAGAGCTCTGTGTAGATATGAACATAACGCGCGGAATGATATCTAATTTGTATGCATATCAGGTGACAAATATTAAACAGTATGTACTGCACAGGAAGAGGTAGGAACAGGAATTACAGTTTATCGGATGCAGCTTGGCTGGCGTTGGAAAAACGGATCTTGAGATCATCCTTAGCAGTGGCAATGCAGGAAAACGCTATCAAAGTTTTTTACAGATGGTATCTGACACCGGTCAGACTACATCACACGTTTGTTCATGTGCCCAAAGACTGTTGGCGGAATTGTGGTGGAGTGGGGACCATGGGTCACATTTGGTGGTCTTGCCCTAAAGCTCAGGCCTACTGGAAGGGGGTGCAGTCGCATCTTCAGGTATGGGTTGGTAAATCTGTACAGTGGCATCCTTTAGTTTTCCTACTTGGGCAGCGGCCAGTGGGCATTACGTCTGATCAGTGGCTTTTGTTGAGAGGATCCCTGCATGCAGCTCGCATAAATTTAGCACAGAACTGGAAGTCGCCTAAGGTTCCCTCAATGGTGAATTGGAACACTAAGGTGAGATACATATGTGAAATGGAGAGATTAACTGCAGTAAGAAGGAAAACTTTGCCCGCATGGGAAAGGGCTTGGGAACCCTTTCTAAAAAAGTGTTCTGGTTAACTGGTGTATACACAGGAGGGCAGGGAAGGTGTGGGGGGAGGGTGGGGGGTGTAGGATAAAGTTAGGGGAGATTTTCTGTATTAAAATTTAAAAAACTGGAAGTAGAATATGCATTTGTTATAGCATTGTTATTTAACTGAAGCTTCTTTTGTCAAATACTCATTGAGTGATTATGTGGAAATGTAGATTATTGTATTGTACCGACTTGAGCAGATGTTGTATTGATTTTGCAATGCTTAATAAAGACTTCTATAAATTAAAAAAAAAAACAGCCGGTTTTCACTTTAGTACCAACCACTAATTTTCAGGGCAATAACTAGTTAAGTGCGGCTGATATTTAGTCGATAGCCCCAAACAAGCGATTTAACCTGTCAGTGGCCATTTCTGGTCAGTTAAATCCTTTTAAATATTGATCAGGTTATGGTGTTTCAAGTTACAATAGGTAGCTTATTGAACATTGAAATAAAGGAAGGAGGACACTTAACATCCGTAAAGTCTCACACTTACAATATTTTGTGTTCATCCAAACATTCTTTAAACTGTTCTCAATTATTCCTCAACCTAGCCTGAAAAGATGTATCCCAAGTATCATCGGCCACTGTGAGTTGGATATTATCAGCATAGAATTGTGCATGAAAGCACGGGTCCAGATGATATGTACTCTATCAATACTAAAGATCATTTTTATTTGATTGTGTATATTAACTTGCTCGCCACCTTGAGCTTTGTGATATGGTGGGTTATAAATAAATAAATGATTTTTTAAAAAACAAACCACAAGGATGAGAATTTGGAGCCCTGAGACACTCTCCAACTTATTTTCGAAAGAGAAAGACGCCCATATTTCGACCCAAATGGGGAGATGGGCATCTTTCTCCCATGGGCGAACAAATCGGTATAATCGCAAGCCGATTTTGGTCGTCTTCAACTGCACTCCGTCGCAGGAAAGAACAAAGTGGACAGGGGCGTGTCGGAGGCGTGGTGAAGGCGGGACTGGGGCGTGGTTATCGGCCTAGGAGAGATGGGCGTCTTTAGCTGATAATCGAAACAAGAAGGGCGTTTTTGACGAGAATTTGGTCTGCTTTATTTGGACCCTTTATTTTCAGGTCCAAGTCCCCAAAAAGTGCCCCGACTGACCAGATGACCACTGGAGGGAATCGGGGATCACCTCCCCTGACTCCCCCAGTGGTCACTAACCCCCTCCCACCTAAAAAAAACCCACTTTACAAACTTTTTTCCCCAGCCTGTATGCCAGCCTCAAATGCCGTACCCACCTCCATGACAGCAGAATGTGTTCTATCCTCTGACAGCCTTTCCATGGTTCTGATGTGGCTCTCAGGTGAGTGTGACACCTCTTCTGTTATGCGCACTGCAGAGTCACATCAGCAATGCAATGTGGTGGGTGTAGGGTAGTGGCCTCCGTGATTCCACTAGCTTGTGTTAAATGCTCACGATGTTGGTAGTTGGTAGGCTCTACTCCCATGGTGCTTTTCCCTCTGCTTACTGGGTCAGAGTGTGCCCTGTTTTGTTTCCGGTAGTCCATGAGGTAGTGGCCATTTTTGTAAGCCAGTTTTAGCTCCCTTTCACGCGTTACCCACGTTACTGAAAGTGGGCATTGTACAGCATTCTGCCAGCTCTGACCTACTGCTAATCTCAGTACCAGGGAGACTCTGCCAGTGGGGCACAACCTCTGATCTGCAGTTAACTGTGAGTAAACGTGCTTATTCCAATAAAGGACATTTTTGGAGACATTAGTCTTCAGGTGTGCCAAGGTTCTACAGCAGCAACAAGTCCTAGAGGCCTGCATGTATGCAGGTCCCTGGAGCACTTTTAGTGGGCACCGCAGTGCACTTCAGGCAGGCGGACCCAGGCCCATCCCCTCTACCTGTAACACTTGTGCTGGTAAATGGGAGGCCTCCAAAACCCACTGTACCCACATGTAGGTGGCCCCCTTCACCCCTAAGAACTATGGTAGTGTTGTACATTTGTGGGTAGTGGGTTTTGGGGGAGGGGGTTGGGGGCTCAGCACCCGTGGTAAGGGAGCTATGCATGTGGGAGCTGTTTCTGAAGTCCACCGCACTGACCTCTAGGGTGCCCAGTTGGTGTCCTGGCATGTCAGGGGGGCCAGTGTACTACGAATCCTGTCCCCTCCCACGACCAAATGGCTCGGATTAGGACGTTTTTGAGCTGGACGGTTTTAGTTTCCATTATCGCTAAAAAAAAAAAAAACGCCCAGCTCAGAAACGAACAAATTTCATGGTCCGTACAAATCGTATTTTCGAAACAAAAAAAAAAAAAAAAAGATGTCCATTTTTTTCGAAAATACGGTCTGTCCCTCCTCTTCACGTACCCGTTTTCGGACATAGACGCCCATGGAGATAGGCATTTGCGTTCGATTATGCCCCTCTCTGTGCTCCAACCACCATGGCAAGAACAACCACCTATATGAGACATAATACTGTCAAATTTCCTAATCAACAACTAATGATATAGAACGCTGCTGATAGTAATACAGGGGTTCTCAATCCAGTCCTCGGGACCATTGTTCCCTCTAAACTGCATGGCAGCGCAGCTAAACACCTTCTCTTAAGAAGCTGTGCAGCAGTTGTGCCCTCCTGCGCAGCAGGCACACTGGGACCAGGACCTGCCTCCCCCAATGCTGCTGCAAATCAGCAGCAACAGCAAAATAAAGCACAGCCATCACGGAGCTGACTCTGTATACTTGTAGTTGCAGGCTCTGCCCCAGAAGATGATGTGAGAAGGGGCAGGATTAACCACTGCAAGCATGCAGAGTCGGCCCCATGATGGCAGTATTTGTTTTGCTGTTGTTGATCTGGAGCAGCAGTTGGGGGGGGGGGGGGGGGCGCAGACAGTGGATGAAAGGGTCAGACAGAAGAGGCACAGGCTGGATGAAAGATGGGGTAGAGGTGAAAAGACAGTGTATGAAAGAGGGAGCAGAATCTGGATGGAAGAGTCAGTTTAATTTTTATTTCTATTTTTAGTTCCTGGTTACTTATTCTATACTGGGTGAGGGTCTATGTTCAGTGTGTGTGAAAGAAATGTGGTTTTCTGTTAGTATTGACTGCAGGATTGATCTGTACTAATCTAGCTTGTTTAGTTTTCTCAATAGGTTTGTTAATGTTCTAGTGCCCACTGCAGTATTTGTGTGCTGATTTTTCCTAGGTAGGTCCTTCTTGTGCGAGTCATAGAAGTTACTGCTATTATAGTATATTGGAATTGCTCTGTAGGTCTCTAGTGACATTCGTTTTGTGTTGCGTCACACTAAGCCTGGAATTGAATTTTAGATTTCAATTTACACCACACCTCTATCATTAATAGCTCAAGGCACATTGCATTCAGATACAGAAGGTATTTTCCTGTCCCTGGAGGACTTACAATTTAAGTTTCGTATCTGAGGCAATGGAAGGTCGTGGCTTGTCCAAGATCTTAAGAAGTATCAGTGGGATTTGAACCCTGGCTTCACTGTTTCTCAGACTGCTGCTCTAGCCATTAGGTTCAATTTATTTTTATTTATTTTGTTACATTTGTACCCCGCGCTTTCCCACTCATGGCAGGCTCAATGCGGCAGGCAATGGAGGGTTAAGTGACTTGCCCAGAGTCACAAGGAGCTGCCTGTGCCGGGAATCGAACTCAGTTCCTCAGTTCCCCAGGACCAAAGTCCACCACCCTAACCACTAGGCCACTCCTCCACTCAACTAATATAGATAATACATATCTGTATTAGCTGTACCTAAAGCTTGGTAACTCAACAGCAAAATAAAGGTTAGCAGAAAAGAAGCCTGATGGCTATTTGGCAATCTACCACAAACATTTATAGGCAAATTATTTTATGGTTGCCAGTAAAGCGAAGTAATCTTTATCAGGTATTCTCCAAGGACAACAGGCCAGGTATTCTCACACATGGGTGTCATCATCTGAAAGAGCCCAGTACGGATGCTGACAAGAATATAGATGTTTCAAGAAAATTCTAGTAGCATCCCACCATACATGCACGGGTGCCTTCCCGCCCGATGTGCAAGCACGGGTCCCTCAGTCAGGTAATATAGCTATAGGAATACAACTCCTAGGGGAGGTGGGAGGGTTTGTTAGAATATCTGGTCTGTTGTATTCTCACATGTGCTAGCTACCAGGCTCACCGAAAATAATGGTAGGACAATAGGAATTCAAAATATTGAGGCCTCCAAAATAAATTAACCTGAAACCATATACATGTTAGCAGTGAAGAACATAAGAAAACTGGGCCTAGGAGGGTGGAGTTGGATTCTAGATACCAAACAGATTCTGCAGGACTGTCTGACTGAACCAGCTGTCACGCTGGGAATCCTGCTCAAAGCAGTAATGAGATGCAAATGTGTGGAATAAAGCTCATGTCACAGCTTTGCAAATCTCCTCAATGGAGGCCGATCTCAAATGGACTACTAACATAGCCATAGCTCTGACATTAGGAGCCTCGACATGACCCTCAAGAGTCAGCCCAATCTGAGCATAAGTGAAGGAGATGAAATCTGCTAGCCATCTGGAGACTGTGTACCCCCAAAGAAACATAACACTTGGTGGACTGTCTATGGGCTTTATCTGCTCCAGATAGAAGGCTAAGGCTCACTTGCAGTCTAAGGTATGCAGTACACTTTTGCCAGGATGGGCAGGTGGTTTTGGGAAAAATGTTGGCAGAACAATTGGCTGGTTAAGATGGAACTCTGACACCACCTTAGGAAGGAACTTAGGGTGTGTGCAAAGAACTACTCTGTTGTGATGAAATTCTGCGTGTTGGATCAGCTACTAGGGACTGAAGCTGAAGTGACTGCCACCAAAAACACAACTTTCCAGGTCAGACACTTCAATGACAGAGTCAAGTGGGGACACAGTGAGAGGTTTGACATGGAGCTTTGTCGACAGCAAACCTCTCATAAACCAAACTAGAGGTTGTACAGAGATGTGCTTACTCCTACTCAGAGATGGTAAGCACTAATTGCACGGAGAAGAACCCTTACCAAGTTGTTTTTCAAATCAGACTCAGAGAGGTGCAGGAGGTATTTAAGCAGTTTTTGTGTAGGACAAATGAGAGGATCTAAGGCCTTGCCCCCACACCAGACAGCAAATTTCCTCCACTTAAAGGAGTAAACTCTTAAAAGTGTCTTTCCTAGAAGAAAACAAGATTCTGGAGACACTCTCAGGTACATTAAAGGACGCAAACTCTACGCTCTATGCTGTGAGGGCCAGGGGCTGAAAGTTGGGATGAAGGAGGGATCCCTCATTCTGTGATGAGGATCAGAAAACACTCCAATCTCTTTGGAGGACAACTCCAGAAGAAAAGAAAACCAGATTTGCCTTGGACAATATGGGGCAACTAGGATCATAATTCCCTGATCTTGCTTGAGTTTCAGAAAAGCCTTCTCTACTGGAGGATATGCATACAAAAGGCCTGACCTCCAATGTAGGAGAAAGGCATCTGATGCTAGTCTGCTATGTAAGCCTGGAACAGAACTAGGAGACTTTGTTATTGAGATGAGAGGCAAAAAGATCCACCGACAGGGTGTCCCATGCTCGGAAGCCCTTGCAGACTACGACCATATTGAGAGATCACTCATGAAGTTACAATACCCTCTTCAGTCTATCTGCCAGGCAGTTGTCCTTTCCCACTAGGTATGTGGCTCGCAGGACTATCCCATGGAGGAGGGCCCTCTGCTACATCCCTCTTACTTCCTAAAATAAGAAGTAGGAGCCTGTAACCCCCCCTGCTTGTTCATATAGTACATTGCAACCTGATTGTCCATTTGAATGAGAATAATTTGGTTCTGCAGTCGATCTCTGAAAACCTCTACAGTGTTCCAAATGACCCTCAGCTTGAGGAGGTTGATATGAATATCTGTTTCCTGAGCAGGCCATGTCCCTTGGGTGTGAAGCCCATCAACATGAGCTCCCCATTCCAGATTGGATGCATCCATTGTCAGAACCTTCTAAGGTGGCAGAATTTGGAATGGTAGCCCCACAGTCCAATTTGACTTAATTGTCCTCCAGAGAAGAGTGATTCAAATCTGGAGGGGCCTAGATGACATCCACTAGATTCCCAGCTGCCTGAGACCACTGGGAAGCTAGGGTCCACTGGACCTCTCTCAAAAGGAGACAAGTCACAGGAGCCGACATAAGGCCAAAAGGCAGAATGCAACTGGGAAGTATCAATTTGTGGGTACAGGCATCTTTCACATCCAGAAAACATAGGCAATCCTTTTCCTGAATCATGGGAAGAAGGGTGCCCAGTGAAAGCATCCTGAGCTTTTCTTTGACCAGGAATTTGTTCAGGTCCATTATGTCAGGTTCTCAGGTTCAGAGCCCGCGGGGCCGGGCTCTGGAGCAAACGTGAGCCCTTGGGCTGCTGACAAGGAGTGACAGCAGCAGGCAAAACCCACCAACCAACGCTGGGCAAGCACACAGGCACCGGCAGGGACTGCAGGCACCGCCCAGCAAGCCGGAACACACGGACTGGAATCCCCCGGACTGGTGGACACAGGACTGGAATCCCCCGGACTGGAGGACACTGGACTGGAATCCCCTTTACTGGAGAACCCAGGACTGGAACACTGGACTGGAGCACACTGGACTGGTCCGTACAGCTTCACCTGCACTTAGCCACTGCCCCCCAAGGGTTGAGCCCCTGGGTTCGAGTGGCCAGCAGGACTTACCAGATACCGGATGACACAGGGACCAGGACTAGAACAAGCTGAAGCAGGAGTGCTCCAGGTACTCAACTAACTGAAGTGTTCCTAAATCTTAAACTGACAAACCTAAGCCCTATCCTACTAGGGGTGCTCCTAAGCCCTGCACAACAAAGGGACTTCCTAAGCCCTAAACTAACAGGGCAGGGAACTAAACACAAAGCTAACACAGGTGCTACTAAGCACCAAGATACAAGCAGTGCTCTACAACTCTAAGCCAACTAAGGTGCTCCTATGCACCAAACAACCAGAACTGCTCCTAGCACTAAAAGGAATACCGGGGAGCCACAAGGGAAAAACAAGGAAGAAAAAACACAAAAACTAGCAAAGGTGCTTCCTAATACCAAGCTACAGCTGTGCCCCACAGCACTAAACTAACCAAGCACTAAACCTACAGAAGTGCTAGTAACAGAAACTAACAGGGGAGCCACAAGGAAACAAGCAGGGAAGCTAAACACAAATCAAAGTGCACACTGCACTAACACTAACCTGGACCTTTAGCAAAAGCAAGCAGGAAAACTAGACACAAAGTCAGAAGTGCACACTGCACCACCCTACCTCAAACAAACGCAACCGTTGCAAAGGCCCTGAAGGGAAGAACACCACTTCCTTATCAAGGCCCTCCCTGATGATGTCACACTCCCTAGACCCAGGCAGACAGCACACTGAAACCCAGACAGGCCCAACCCACACCAATGCAGCACCGTGAAGCACGAAGCCAGTACACCCAAAGAGAGGTAGAGCTAACTCAGTCCACACACACAGCTGTAGTAAAGTGAAACAATTAGAGTCATGCTGCTGGAAGCTGCCAGCGTAGAGAGAGAGAGAGAGCTAGCTCAGAAAGGACAGACAAAAGAAACAGACGCCAGCTAAGAAGCTGACCCCCAGGAAAAAGGTAAGTTTGAGAGGGGTTCTGACCACGATCATAACACATTAGATCTAGGATAGGACAGAATCCCCCCCCCCCCATTCTTGAGCACAAGCAAGTACCTGGAATAGAATCCCTTCCCTTTTTACCCTGGTGGCACCAGTTTGACCACAATGGTCTGTAGAAGGGCAGAAATTTCCTCTACAAGCACCTGCTTGTGCTGAGAGCTGATGAATGATGTACTTGGTGAGCAATTTGGGGGTTTCTGATGCCACTGAAGTGTGTAACTGAGACTGACTATTTGAAGAACTCACCAGTTGGAGGTTACAAGGGGCCACCTTTGGGAAAAACATGAGCCTCCCCCCTACCAGAAGGTCATCTGGAATAGGACTGCAGCTATGCTCTCCTGGAACCAGTCAAAAGTCCATTCCCTGTTTTGACTGGGCAGCTCTGAGGGTGGGACTGACAAGGGCAAGAGAGCTGACACTGGAACCACTGGGCAGAGTGAGAAGGCGGTGGAAACCAACGTCTTTGAGAGTAGTAAGTCCTTCACCTAGGCCTACTTGAAAAACTCCTGGTTGAGGAGGATGGAGGCTGTGAGAGAGGCTGGCTAGCAGCAGTGTGCTTCTTTATGAGTGCAGCGACTTCCTTCACCTTGTCCCCAAAGAGATTGTCTCCTTGACACGATATGTCTACTAATCTCCCCTGAACCACTGGTTCTAGGTCAGAGACACGCAGCCATGATAGGTTGTGCATCTCTACACCTATGGTGGAGAGTCTGAACACAATATCAAAAGTGTCATAAGCAGGGCCGCCGAGAGCCAGAGCTGGGCCCGGGACAAGGCCGCCCCTGGGCCCCCCCCACCCACCCCACCCAAGGTCATTGTCGCCGCCGGGCCCCCCCCTCCACCCGCTACTGGGCCCTGAACTAACCTTAAACGCCTCCTTCCTTTCACCACCTTCGCGGCAAGCAGCAGCAGGCGGCAGACCTCTCCTTCCTTACGTGCTCCGCCCTCGCGGACGTTACGTCAGGCGAGGGCGGGACACGGAAGGAAGGAGTGGCCTGCCCTGCTGCTGCTTGCCGCGAAGGTGGTGAAAGGAAAGGAAGGAGGCATTTAAGGTTAGTTAGTTCGGGAGCGATGGCGGGCGGGCCTGATTGCAGTGGCGCCGGGCCCTTTTGTCCCCCCTGTCCCCCCCTCTCGGCGGCCATGGTCATGAGTGCCCCTGGCCAGATATTTTCTGTACTCCAGCTGCTCATTGGCCAACTAGCGAAGCTCAATAGCCTGCTCCTGAGGAAGTGAGTCCGTGATACTAAATATACTGCATAGAAAAGACTTCAAGTAAATGCTTGTGTAGAGCTGGTAGGACTGGATGCAGTCAATAAGCATCAAGGCCTGATAAACTTCCTCCCAAACAAGTCTAGTGTCTTAGCATTTCTACCTGGGGGAGCTAAGGCATGAGTCCTGAAACTCCTAGCTCATTTGAGGACAGATTCAACTACCAAAGAGTGGTAAGGCAACTGAGCCCTCTAAAATCTGGGCACCTGCAGGAGACAGCACTGCGTATCCACCTTCTTAAGTGCAATCTGCACAGAAAAGGAAGATTCCCAGTTCTTTGTCAGTACATCTTTAAGGAAAGGGTGTAATGGAACCATGATCCCTTCCTTAAGAGGCAACTCATAATCCAGGACAGACTACATCTCTGTTCTGGGTTCCTCCTCCATCTCTAACTTAAATGGGATGGCCAAAGTCGCCTTGAAGGTTACCGGGATACAGCCCTACCCTCAGACTCCAGGGAAGCTTCCTCCCCTGATGTCAAGAACGCTGCTGCATGGGTTGACGTTAAAACCTATTGGGGCACCGGCATCAAAGACTACTCCACAGGCAAGGTAGGAACCTCAGGAAGAAGCTGGGTATGAGCAGCAGCCGGAGTAGGCACCCTTGATGCATGAGCGGTGTGCAGCTCTAGCATTTGCACCAGCTCTTCCCTGAGCATGGCTCGGTAATACTCAGCAAAGGTTGAAGAGCTAGGACAGAGACAGTCTGGAAGGAGCCGGTGCTGAACCGGAAGCGGGAACCTGGCTGCCCAGAGACTGATGCACCAGCACCTCCACCAAGGAGGTGAAGTGCTCTTCCCATTGCCGGCGCTTCTCGGGTACCACCAGTGCCAATGCCTCTGCACTTCTAGCACCGTGCATCAAAGAGGATCGATATTTGTGCTTCTTGGGCTTCCCCTGACACTGAGCGTCACACTATCCTTTGGTGCCAATGAATCTGTACACATCCTCAGTGTCAGGTCCAATGCTGACCGGTCCCAGGCCTATCAGCTCTCGATGTTCAGTGAGGTGGCGACTTCCTCAATGCAAATGCACTCCCAGTGGTACCTAATGTCTGGGCAGCCATCAATGTTGATGCTTTCAGTGCTGATGCTGATGGATCAGCTTTCTAAGAGCCAAAAAGTCTCTCCTATTGGATTTGACACACCCTCTGTGTCCTCAGCTGTATTTTCAAACAGCAAGAACAGGAGTGTTGGAGACGAAAACAGTATCTGAATTCAAGAGAGCTTGGGACAAGTACATAGGATCTCTAAGGGAATGATAGAGAGAATAGATGGCATGGATGGGCAGACTGTATAGGTTATATGGTCTCTATCTGTCTACATTCCTCTATAAAGACATCTAGTCTAACAGAAGAATAACAACTCTGGTTTACTGGATGGAAGCTGCAATCAAGCTGTTATCAGGTTGTTATCAGAACTGACATCAATGTAGGACACTTGGAGCTACTTTTTTATGTTCTTCAAGGATAGAACATAGTAACATAGTAGATGACGGCAGAAAAAGACCTGCATGGTCCATCCAGTCTGCCCAAGACAAACTCATATGTGTATACCTTACCTTGAATTGAATTTGTACCTGTCCTTTTCAGGGCACAGACCATATAAGTCTGCCCAGCAGTATTTCCCGCCTCCCAACCACCAGTCCCGCCTCCCATCACCGGCTCTGGTACAGACCGTATAAGTCTGCCCTCCCCTATCCTTGCTTCCCAACTACCACCCCCTCTTCCCCCCACCTGCTCCGCCACCCAATTTCAGCTAAGCTTCTGAGGATCCATTCCTTCTGCACAGGATTCCCGATTTCTCCATAAAAGACACTCTTATTACAGCTAAAGGGCTGTGTGTCCACACCACATCTGAGGGACAAGATCTGCGTTGGACCAGACAGACATCTGAGGGTCACGCTGACATCTGAAGGACTATATCAGGTTAGGTGCCATATATGCTTATAACAGTGCTCTGGGGTTAGAATGTTATCCAGGAACAAATCTAATACCACCCGATCTTATTTGAACCTACACTATCCGGACTGTTTTGGCCTCAAATACAAATCCACATATGCCTCCAACTTCCCTTTCCTGGGTACTCGACTGTGGAATGCTTTACTTAAACTAGTTAAATCAACCCAAAATTATCTAAAGTTTAGAAAATTATTAAAGTCCATACTATTCAAAAAGGTTTACCCTCCAAATTCAACATAATCAGCTTAATCTCTTTGGTTTCAAA
The DNA here is from genome assembly GCF_901765095.1 of Microcaecilia unicolor. Classification (NCBI taxonomy): domain Eukaryota; kingdom Metazoa; phylum Chordata; class Amphibia; order Gymnophiona; family Siphonopidae; genus Microcaecilia; species Microcaecilia unicolor. Next base: position 123,928,632 of record NC_044040.1, on the reverse strand, counting down.
TAATCCAGAAAACACTTGAATCTACTTTCATTGCCATTCTACTGCTGTATATTATACCAAATTTTAATTTACTGTTTGTACTGTTTAATATGCCATTAATACTGTATTCCTGATTTAGCTTATGTAAGCCACGTTGAACCTACATCCAGTGGGAAAATGTGGGATATAAATGCTTTTAAATAAATAAATAAATTACTCTTTATACTTTAGAGTCCAGAAATGGATTTACCTACCAAGCTATGTCTGTAATAGGATTGTCTGTCTTTATTCTTGTTTACTCTATGTCATTTGCTGCTACAGTAAATAAAATAAGACCCTGTTTTTATAACATTTGGGTGTGGAATTAGTTTCTTCTATTACTTTGGCACTGTGGGCTTGGATCTAAGGATAAGGGCTGATACATTTACTCCTGTCGCTGTACTGACTGTTAGTTTTGTTTGGGACCCATTTCTGTCATAATTTACATTAAGTGTCAGGTACACTAACACACCCCAAAAAGAGTGCTATCTGTTTTGCGCCCACAGGTCTGTCACCAAAATTTCTCAACTACATTGGGCGCACCTCTTGAAGCCACTGGGATTTTCTTGGACATCGAGAAAAAAATCGCAGCTAAATGAAATTCAATTTTGGACAATAGGGGGCTGAGCATAAATCGTGGTCAGAACTCAGGCCCAATTGGGCCTATCAAACCGTGAAAAAGAGAGAAAACCTGAAGAGCTAAAAACACTAAGAACTAAGAGGGAAAATAACAAATCGTGAAACTAAAGAGAAAAATTAGGGGAAATACCTGCATGGGAAAGCACTACAAAAGCAGAGAAAAAAGCACTGAGAGGAGAGTGCAAAGATGCATCCTCCCTGCTCTGCGGAAAAACGAAAACTGAGAGACCCGCACTCAAACAGGTCGCAGTGGGACACTACTAGAATTTTCTTGAAACACTAGTCAGAGTCCACACTGAGCTCCATTGGATGTTGTCACCCACTTGAGAATACAACTGTAAATACTATTCTGTTCAATATGTTGTATTATTTTGCCGTGCATTATTTTGATTTTTTGATACATAATTTCCTGGAGTGCATACAGTGTATATAATACTATCATTAACAGAGTTATTAGGGGATGCAACTGGTAAACAGTGAAGAGGTTCTTCCCTGCTGTGTTCAAAAGAGCCCCTAATGTCCCTTTCTTAAAGAGGGGTGCTCATATAGGGGGAGCAGTGTTCCCTTTTAAGCTCTGCTAAACATCCAGTATCTAAGTAAAATTCAAAGTAGCTATAAACTACAGTCAAACTAGTAGGGAACACATGAAGAGTATGGTTCATGGAATTCTTTCCAACCTCCCTGCAAGTATTTATGTACATGTGTGTGTGTGCGCGTGCATGTCTGTGTATGCATCTGTAAGAAGTGCTCACAAGGACATCAACTCAGTCCTCAGAGGGAACATTGCTCGGGACCCTCCTAGCCAATCAGGTTTTCAGGATACCCACAATGAATATGCATGAGGTAAATTTTCATGCACTACGTCCATCACATTTAAATTTATCTCATGCATATTCATTGTGGGTATCCTGAAGAACTGACTGGCTAGGTGGATGTGAGGACTGGGTTGACAACCCCTGGCCTAATATAACCAACAAAACTGTACTACCCCTTTTCCAGCTCCCTATGCAACATCTCTACTACTGCAACCAAGAATGTCTAAATATCAGAGTTTGGTCAAAAACCTGACGATGATACAGACTATTCAATCCATCTAAACCCTATTGAAAAGCATAAACTCTTTCTATGATTTTACCCAAAAGGGTACATTCACTACTTATGTAGAGGAGTACAGGTGCACTTACATTCCCTGCTGTAAATGTGAACATTGGAAGGAGGATGATGGCTAGCTGGGCTTCAGGCATTTTTGTACACACTGCTGCAAGCACCGTCATTATAGCTCCAGACTGCCAAAAGAGGAAACAGAAAAAAATACAGAGTAAGCACATGTCAAATAGGTTAATATCATGGACTGCAATTTGCACTCTTTGTGTTATTGTCACACAGTAATTAATGTATTTTCTAATGTGTCTACTTCTGTACAGATACAGATTAACAAAGATCCCATACACAGAAAGATAAATGTGAGATTTCAGAAAGACAAATGTGAGATTTCAGAAAATTATGTTTTAACTAAAACTGACAAGGCTGCAATAGAAGGAAAAGGGGAATATTATCTAAACATTCAACTATCTGGCAGATCTCTCATCAGGGAGAGAAATTTAGTAGTGGTGTAACTGTTAAACATCTTCTGCTACAGCTTTTTCTCCTGGTGTCAGGAGCTGCAGCTCATTATTTCCACTACTAACATATCTCCCAGTTAACTCTTTAAGGCACTACACGTCTGTTCCCACTGAGCTACACAGGCCAGAGAACAGCTCATCTTGTTTTTTAAGACTTCAGAGACTGACCTTATAAGCCATGCATTAATGCTAAAAATGCAGGATCATGCATTTGGGCTACAAAAACGCAAGGGAGGGAGAGAGAGAGAGAGAGAGAGAGAGAGTACAAAGGGGTGAAGTATTTCTGTGCACAGAAGAGTAGAACCTGGAGGTGATCGTATCAGATGACCTTAAGGTGGCCGAACAATAGAAAAGTTGATGGCATAAGCCAGAAGGATGCTATCATCTAATGCTCCATCAGAAACATATAGACAGGGTGGAATCAGTCCAGATGATGGCTACTAAGATGGTCCATGTGTAACTCGAGTCTCACCCAGGTTAGCTCTAGACTAGGCCACAGAGGAATACTCTCATGCTACTTCAGCTCCACAGCTTCTGCTCACTCTCAGGCCATGCGCACCTAACGTCTCCCACTCCCTTGCAGTCAAACTGGGATGGGTAATGGTCTGGAGTAACATTTGGGGTTTTGGAAGACACTTATCTGACTCCGGGTCCTTCTGTTCTCATCAGTCCAAGAGAATTAAAACTCCAGGAGAATTAATAATAACTTGAACTTAGTTTGCAACTTCAGTAAGTAGAAAGCTTTGCTTCAATGATTTATCAATACAGTCAATGAAGTAATAGCTCCAATAACTCTGGATCAGACGTCAGTCATCTGTGGCACTCTTTCCTCACAACCACCAGGAGTGTTGCAAGGAGCAGTTACAGTTCAAGGTGTGTGTGTGTGTGTGTGTGTGTGTGTGTGTGTGTGTGTGTGGTGTGTGTGTGGTGTGTGTGTGTGTGTGTGTGTGTGTGTGTGTGTGTGGTGTGTGTGTGTGTGTGTGTGTGTGTAAGTGTGTGTAAGTGTGTGTAAGTGTGTAAGTGTGTGTAAGTGTGTGTGTGTGTAAGTGTGTGTGTAAGTGCTATCCTGCAGCCAGATAGAACCCCAGGCTGATTTCCACTCCTGGTAATCTGTGCTACCACCAGGTCTGGACCTCTTTACAACTAGTACACTGCGTCCTACCCTGAGCCCTGTTTATAGGCCGGATTTCCCAACCCGTCCTAAGGTCTGGCCCCTTCACCAGCTGCTACAAAATTGACAGCAACTACTACTACTACTATTTAACATTTCTAGAGCGCTACTAGGGTTACGCAGCGCTGTACAATTTAACAAAGAGAGACAGTCCCTGCTCAAAGAGCTTACAATCTAATAGAACTGTCCCTTTGGGTTAGCCAAACTGGAGTTGGTATTTATTTTATTTCCATGTTTTATCTTAATTTACTATCCCGCCATTTGGGAGCCTTCAAGGCGGTTTACATAAATAGAAAACAGAGAGAGAAGAGACAATGGCAGGACTAAACCATAAAAGGAAAGAGGGGGAGAAATCCATTTGTGACAGTACAGGAGGGAGAGGATAGAACAAAATGGAGGGGCAGCTTATACATTCCAGAGATCCCCAGGAGAGAAGAAAACCAATGAAAATTAGCCATATGCATCCCTAATATTTTAATGTTTTAATGTTTTAATGTCCGTCTTGAATTTAATTAATGAGGTTTCTAGTCTTAGTGAAGGTGAAAGGTCATTCTACAGAACGGGAGCTTGGACAGAGAAAATAGAGTGTCTAGTGTGTACGTGCACAAGGACATGATAACTGGGAACTACAAGTTGATTTTGTTGTGCAGACCTGAGTGATCTAGGAGGACAGTATGGGATGATGTGAGATGAGAGATGAGGTTCTCCCAAATTTAATATTTTATAACTGAGCAGTAGAATTTTATAAGTGATGCGATGAGTGATCGGTAACCAATGGGCCTCTAAGATGGGGTGTGATATGGTCATATCTTCTACTATTTCTTATTAGTCGAATAGCTGCATTTTGAATAATCTACAGTAATTTTAATTCTTTTGTTCTAAGTCCTTGATAGAGGGAATTGCAATAGTCCAACTGGGAAATGATAAGGAAGTGAATCAGGACTAAGAGCTGAAGGAAGGATAAGTGAGTGTATAGACCATATTAGGCAGAGTTTTAAAAAACATCCACGAATGACTTTAGCAATCTGTGTTTTAAAAGAAAGATCTAAATCCAGAACACCTAGAATATGGACAGAGTCCATTTGTATAACTGGAATATTAGAGGCAGATAGGTAATGGTAGTGAGGTCTGTCCAGCAGATGAGAAATGGATGAGCTTCGATTTCTCATAATTAAGAACAAGATAGTGTTCCTGAAGCCAGTTAGTAATAGTAGAAAGTTTAAGATTTAAATCCATAATATCAGTTGGTGTGCAGGTATCTAAGGTGTAGAGCACCTGGATGTCATCTGCATACAAACACAGTTAGTCCTGGGGATTGGGCTAGTTCAAGAAGGGAGGGGGCAGGAAAATGTTGAAAGGGATAGGTGAATAAGTAGATCCTTGTAGTACACCTATATCTGGATAGAACGGAACTGAGGTTGAGCCATTAAAGAGAACTGTATAAGAGCGGTCAGTAAGATAAGAGGTAAACCATTTTACAGCTATATCGGTGATACCAACAGAGTGAAGACAGCGAAGGAAAAGAGAATGATTTATCATGTCAAAAGCTGCAGAGAGGTCAAGTGATAAAAGGTCTGATTTTGACTGATCGAGCTTGATAGATGTGAGTCAGTATTAACCCAATAATGTGGTTTCAGTACTATGATGTTTCCTAAATGCTGTTTGATTGGGATGTAACATTCAAGTTTTGTTATGAAGTCAGTACGTTGATTATGGTGAATAAGTAGATCCTTGTGGTACACCTATATCTGGATAGAACGGAACTGAGGTTGAGCCATTAAAGAGAACTGTATAAGAGCGGTCAGTAAGATAAGAGGTAAACCATTTTACAGCTATATCGGTGATACCAACAGAGTGAAGACAGCGAAGGAAGAGAGAATGATTTATCATGTCAAAAGCTGCAGAGAGGTCAAGTGATAAAAGGTCTGATTTTGACTGATCGAGCTTGATAGATGCGAGTCAGTATTAACCTAATAATGTGGTTTCAGTACTATGATGTTTCCTAAATGCTGTTTGATTAGGATGTAACATTCAGGTTTTGTTATGAAGTCAGTACGTTGATTATGGTCTATGGACTCAATAATTTTGGCAGTATAAAGGAGGTTCACAAAAGGATAATAGTTCTTTAGATCTGTCGCTGCTTCGGTGATATTTTTGACCTTAGGATGAATAGTAGCTAGTTTCCAATAGTCAGGAACTGAACCTGACATAAAACTAAGAGTAACCATAATGTGTATAAATGGCAGAAGACAGTCAAGGAATAGTTTGATCAGAGTAGATGGGATGGGATCAGTGGGCACTGTGGTTGTTCTTAATCCTTGAATTCTACTTAGGCCAGTGATGGATAACATATTAAACTTGCCAAGTGTACTGCTTCTTAAACCAGACGTAGTCTCCTTCGAGGGTGCTGGGGTCGGGATTGAAGAAAGGAAACTGATTTGCAGAGTGGAAATCTTGGTCATAAAGTGAGTCGTTAAGGCTTGTGCAGAAGGTAGTGACTCTGGGGGGGGATTACAGTAGCCTTATAGGTAGTACGAGTTTGTAAGGTTCTGTAGAGGATGGAGGTGTTGTGTGCTTTGGTTATCACCACAGTATAATAGGGGGTTTTTTGCCTGTAGTTATCACCTTTTTGTAGGAATCAGCTGTAATCCTATAGATATATAGCGTCACAGGACAAGGATTTTGTCACCATCTCCTTTCTGGTTGTTGAAGTTGGCATTTGTGTTGTTGAAGGGTGATACCATGTGCTTGATGGTCTTGAATGAGAAGATGATTTTATAGAATTTAAAGGAGCCAATATATCTAGCGCTAAAACAAGGTCATTATTCCAAGACTGGATTTGTTCCAAAGGGGATGGTTGTTTAAAGGAATCCAAATCTAAATGTGAGTTGGACAGTAAGGAGGTTGGTGAAACATTTTTTAGATCATATTGCAATGTCTTTTTAGGTGGAGGTGGTGAACTGTTATCAAATGCTGAACAATTGAAGAGGATTAAAGAATGATCTAACCATGGGATCAGAACGAAAGAAGAGATATATAAAGAAATAGATGGATCCTGAATAGATAGGATAAGGTCAAGGGTATGACCTTTACAATGAGTAGGGCCAGATAGAAATTGAACTAGATTAAGATCAGAGATAAAGTCCGGGAGGTCCTGAGAGAATGGGGCAGTTGGGTCATTGTAGTTGAAGTTAAAGTCTCCCAATACTACATCTCCCAAGACTATATCTCCCACAAAATCTCAATTTGCTTATCCCGTGTCCCACCCCCCTCCCGCCTCCTCTACTCCTACTCCAGTGCTCACCTACCCTTGCTCATACCTCTCCTACTCCCTTCACCATTGCCCATCTCTACCTACCTATCCCTTTTATTATTATGCTATACTTACCTATATTTGCTCTATCAATACTTTGTAATCCCTATTACTATGTAAGCTGCATTGAACCTGCTTTGAGTGGGAAATCGCGGGGTACAAATATAATAATATAATTGGATGTGTTAAGACAAAAGTCAGTGATCAGAGCTTGTAAAAGAGTGAAAGAAGTGGCTGAGGGAGGTGGAGGAAGGTAAAGAAGTAGAAAGTCTAACAGGGGGGAGTTGTTAACACAAAAGTGAAGTAATTCGAGTAAAGGGTTTGGAGAAACTGAGAAATCTGTAACTGTCAATTTATTTGCATGGAGGACTGCTATTCCACCTCCTTTGTGAGCTGGACGATTACGTAAGAGGTACTGATAACCTGGAGGTGTCGCTTGGTTAAAATATGCAGCGTCAGTGTCTGTTAGCCAGATTTCAGTGAGAAAGAGAAGATCAAGTCTGTTAGAGGTAATGATATCAAAGACTAAAGAATGTTTGTGATGGGATGAGCAACAATTTAGTAATCCTGCAGATATCAGAACAGAGGGGACTGGAGGCAGAGGGGAAGAAGCTGTGAGCAGAGGAGTAGATGCAAGGTGACGTACCTTGGAAAACTGTGAGGAGGACAAGTGGTGAGATGGAAATCGGTGACTCCATATCACTGGGATAGGTAAGGAGAGGCACATAATAGTAAACAATGGTATCAGCATAATGGAAATGAAAAGAAGATGGTGATATAAAATATAATATATAATGAGCATAGCGGGGCGAACTCAGGCGCGTACAAAGGAGCATGTTGCGCTCCCCTGCACACTCTATCGGCATTCGAACGCAGTGCACGCCGCTAGAAGACTTCAGAACATGGGCGTAGACTGGGGTAGGCTAGGGGGGGCATGGATGGAGGGGAGGGAAGAGAGGAGAAATGCTGGACATGGATGGAGTGGAGGGCAGGGAAGAGAGGAGAAATGTTGGACAAGGATGGAGGGAAGGAAAGACAAAGGAAGAAGATGCACATGGCTGGAGGAGAAGGGAGGGAGGAGAAATGCTGGACATGGATGGAGGGGAGGAAAGACAGAGGAAGTAGATGCACATGGATGGAGGGGAGTGAGGAGAAATGCTGGATATGGATGGAGGGAAAACTGCTGAGTTTAAGGGCTGGTTTGGAGCACGTTGAGGGTAGATACTGAAACTCGAGGAAGGATAGGGACGGCTACAGATGGTAGACAGGATGCATAAGGACACAGGAGGATGGTGGACATGGTGAGAGAAAAAATATCAAATGGAAAGAAGACACTGCATAAAACAGAAGACACTGAGACCAAAGCGAATAGAAAAACTAAATGATCAGACAACAAAGGTAGAAAAAAGTATTTTATTCAGAATGTATTAATTGGAATATGTCAGCTTTTTGAAATGTGCATCTGTGATATTTTGCATGCACGTTTCAATTTTTCTGGTATTGCTGCATGCTGAGTCTGACTTCTTGAGTTAACTTTCCAGTTCAGTATTTTGCCTTCATATTTTGATTTCTAGTTCCTTGTGTCATGTCTTTTGTGTCATGTGTTTTTCATGTATGATCAAGGTGCAGTATTCTGCTAGCGTGTAGTATTTGCAGCCCTGTTTGTTTTGCTTTTTTTTCACGAGGTAGTGTGTTGGTGTTTTAGAGCCTGGTGTAATTACAGTTCTGCCTTTTCACTCATAAGGTTGTAGCTCGTCCTGTCCTTGGAATTAGTGCTGTTATGGTTTAGTAAGGATATGAGTGTGTTTTTGCACAAGTTTGTGTATAGCATTTTGCAGTAGAGAGATTGTGTGTTGGCCTTACTGAGGTGGCACCAAAACATCAGAAAGGGTGTAGAGCCTAAATTATGACACACTACCTCTTGAAGGATCTACATACAGAGCCTATGCATTTCTAAGGTCAACACTGGCATGGTATGGGAAAGGGGGTGGGGAAATACTACTGAAGAGGGAGTGATGGGTAAGGAGGAAAGAAGGAAGGGAGAAAGAGCTGGCTTGATATCTCATACATATTCATTATGGTTATTCCCAAAAAAAGCCAGCTTTTTCCCTTCCTTCCTTCATATTAGCGTATTCATTTAAATATATATATGCAAATTAATATGCTAATATGCTCCGCCCCGCCCCATCCTTTGCCCCCCCCCCCCAAATGAAACAGTCAAACTACGCCCATGCTTCAGAAATAAAGGCACTGTGTGTCACTTCTGGGAAGAGCGGGTTATGATACAGTGGGACTGCTGTAGTCACGGCAGTCAGAGAGTCTGAGAAAGGTCCCCTTAATCTTCTGCATGTCACTTGCAAGGGGGCTCGTAGGCAACTCAACACCTAGGCAACGAAGGATACTTTCCCGCTCTAATTCTATCTTTTTATTTCCTCCTAAACTCCTCCCAGGCACTTCCCCCAGGGACTCTCTACCTGGGCTCACTCTATCAGCAAATCCCATCTAACCAAGGGTTTATACATGGTCTTGTCATAAAGTACATGGGGGTAGAATTAAAGAAAGATGGGAGAGGAAGATATGAGAGAGACATTTAAACATCTCTGTGGTATAAATAAACAGGAGGTGGGCATCTTTCAACTGATAGAAAGCAATGGAATAAAGGTGAACAGGGATAAACTCAGACGTAATCTAAGGAAATATCTCTTTATAGAAAAGAATGGCTTCCCAGCAGAAGTGGAGGATTGTATCAGAATTCAAGAATGCACAGATTCTTCATCTATTATGATATTTTGCTTATTCATCCTGCAAATTTCTATGCCCCTGATCTGGGCCCATTACACATTGCTTTGGGAGACGATTTCAGATTGGCACTTTAACCATCGGCTTGTTCTTAATCCTAGTAAGACTACTACTTGCTGGATTACAGGTCCTCATTCCACTCCTTCTGCTCCTCTCTGGTTTTTTGATCACCCTTTCAGTTCAGTTCCTTTTTTTTTTCGGTATCTAGGAGTCATTATTGACTCCTGTCTTTTGTTTGAACAAGGTTCCTCAGGTGGCTAAATTAGGTTTCTTTTGGTTGCGTCTTCTTAGGTCAATACATAAACTTCTTGATTTTCCGGCACTGAACACTTTAGTTCATGCTTTCATTATATTCCGTTTAGATTATTGCAACCCTGTATATGATGGTATTACCCAGATCCAGCAACATTGTCTTTAGACTCTTCAAAACTCTGCAGCTTGTCTTTTACTTTATGCAAGAGTCATGTTCATGTTACTCCCTTGTTCCTTCAGTTACACTGGCTTCCTACCTTATTTAGGCCTTGGTATAAGATCTTAGTTCTTGCCCACAAAATTCATCACTCCGGTAATCCCACTCGTCTTTCTTCTGCTATTATCCCCTATACCCCGGCCCGCTCTCTTCGCTCCTTAGATAGGCACCATCTGGTCCTACCCTCCGCACGTTTTGCCCACTATGCCTTTTTCCACCTGGCACCTAAACTATGGAATGATCTATCCCCTTCTATTTGATCTGAGCTTTCCCTCCCTAGATTTAAAGCACCCCTAAAAGACCACTTCTTTAGCTGGACGTTTGGCATTGTTGTTTTTATAGTATTTTTAAAAAGTTATTTTAAATTTGCATTTTTTAAAATGTGCATTTTTTTTTAAATGTATGTGTGAGGGGGTCACGTGATGCGCTGAGAGGGCAAGACGTTAATCGCTGCTCTCCGAGGCCAAACACCTAAAACCGACATAATTCGGCATTCAAACTGCACAGAAATAGCTGAAAAGACCTCACAGAACAAGGAGAAGTCGTGGATGGACAAATTTGTCGAAAAAATCGAGTAAAACAATGCCTGCCCGGAGCGTCAAAAAGGAGTCAGAGAAACCGCGAACAGCGGACTCGGGCGCGGAGCGTCAGACACCATGCAGCGGGCTCTCCTTCACAGAGGAGCAGCTGCTACAATTAACCACCGCGGTGACCCGAGCACTGGAACCGCGCTTCGAGCAACTATCAGCACAGTTTGGAAGCTTTGAAACCAGGCTAACAGATGTCACGAAACAGGCGGGTGAAGTTAGAACACCGACTCTCCGTTCTGGAAGACACCCCACCCCCCATTACAGCAATCGGTCACACAGTTGCAAGAAACAGTGAAGGCGCTCAATGAAAAACTAGATGACCTCGAGAACAGGTCAAGGCGCAGCAACTTGCGGATAATTGGCTTACCTGAGTCGGTCAGCGACACTGCCCTAGCTACGGTAGTGGAAAACTGGCTGAAGTCAGAATTTGCCTTGTCAGATCACTCGGGGGCCCTATGCCTGGAACGAGTACACAGAGTTGGAAGAATTCAAGATGGCCGCCAGACCCCTCGTGCAGTTCATTCTAAAGGTGCACAACTATTTGCACAAACTAGAGATCTTGAGAGGCTATAGATTAAAGAGGGAAACAATAAAGTATGATGGACATCTCATACGAATTTTCAAGATTACTCAGTTTCCTGCAAGAACGACGGAGGAAGTTTAATCCACTCTGCCGCCGGCTGCAAGATCTCCAGATAAGATTCATGTTCACCTATCCTGCAACGCTACGCATCCGCCATATTGGAGGATGGAAAGCATTTGATTCCGATCAAGCAGCCAAAGAATTTATCACTGGACTGGAGAACGCGAGGCCTGAACAGAAGGGCCGGGAGGCTGGGAATGACATAGCGTAAGCTGACTCTGGTGGCTGTAACTGGTGCAGTAAGTAATGTTAGATGAGAACATGTTAATAGCATTAAGGTGAGAAGCCTCGTGCATGGTAGGGACTCCCCAGTTAACACAATAGGTAGATGGATAGAGAGATAGGGGAAGGAAGGAGTTTGGGGAAGGATAGATCGGGGGGGGAGGAAGGGGGGGAGGAATTCCATAGGGGGACAACACAAGATATAAACATTTGTGAAGGCACATACATTTGGGTCAGTCTGACACTTCAAATAGTTTACACAGGAAGCAACTAAGAGACACACAAAGGAGCGGTGTGCAGTGGGAAGAGAAAAACCCGGAGCAAGGCTGGGTGCCCTGGGGCAATAAACAACAACAATCTTCGCGACTTGAGAACCACATAGATATAAATGTCGATGGGTAAAGTACGTTTGGCCTCTTGGAATGTGGGGGGTATTTCCTCCCCGATCAAGAGAGCTAAAATTTTGGCAGCCCTCAATCGACACAAAGTGGAATAGCGTGTCTCCAGGAGACGCGACTCTCCCAGGAAGAACATGAGAAACTTAAGCGCCACTGGGGGGGAGAGGTGTTTTGTTCCCGGCCACAGGTCGCAGAGGGGGAGTAGCCATTTAATTCACAAAACACTCATGTGCTCCGCAGCTCTGCGGTTTAAGGATGGAGAGGGAAGACTGTGGGAGTCAAACTTAACTTGCAGGGCAAGGAGTTACTACTAGCATCGGTTTATGGGCCCAACGCACGTGCTCAACAATTCTATGCCCAACTGTTGGCACGCTGCCAGAGTCAAGGAATGCAGCCACTAATACTAGCTGGAGATATGAACTTGGTTATGGATGCAGATTTAGATAGATCACACACATCGAAGCAGCGTGCGGTTCTCTCCCCCTCCATTCTGGAACTCTTCTGTCAGGAACTAGGATTGGTGGATCCTTGGAGGACCCTACATGGAGAGGAGAGAGACTACACACACACTTCCAGAGCACATCAAACACAATCGAGAATAGATTACATCCTTGCCTCCCAAGATATTTTTGCCAAAATCACGTCAGCCACGATAGGACCAGAAGAGATCTCTGATCACTCCCCCATTTGGGTAGAGATTGAGTCTGGGGCATCTTCGCAAGGGGCGCCAGGGTGGAGGTTTCCAGCATACCTGACCTCCTCCAGGGAGTTCCAATTACATTTACAGAAGAAATGGGAAGAATTCACAGAACACAACTCTGAGCACTCAGAGGACTCTATTTTGTTTTGGTCCACTGCCAAGGCGGTGCTCAGAGGCGAGATAATCGCATATGTAAGCAACCGGAACAAAAAGATAACACAGAGAATAGTGGCTTTGGAAAAGGAGTTGAGAGGGGCGAGAAGAAAATACACCAGGGATCCCACCCAGCCCCACTTTGAATTACTCATGTCCATCAAAGCAGCCTTAAATAGTTTAATACATGAAAGGACAATGAAATCCTTGCTGTTTAGGAAATACCAGCTCTATAAATTCGGGGATAAAGCAGGCAGGATGATGGCCAGGCTAGTGAAAGGCGCCCGGAAACCACACTTTATCCCAGCTATAAGAAGGAAGGGGGGCGGGATCCCAACAACCTAAAAGAAATTGCCCAGACATTTTTCACACCATTCTCCACATTATATGGGGAAAGCGAGAGCACAGAAGCAAAGAGACAGCTATTAAGGCTTATTTGCAAAACCGAGAGTTGAGGGATGTCCTGACAGCCCACCGGGACTTGTTAAATCAGCCCAGTGGCGGCAAAGGAGCTACAGAAAACCATAGGGGCCTTGAAACATCAATTCTGCACCGGGTCCCGATGGGCTGTCCGGGGAATTCTATAAAATGCTGAAAATGCAGATTCTAGGCCCACTGACGGATTACCTTAACTCGGTGGTGGAGGAGGGCAGCCTCCCACGACATGAAAATATGGCCGCCATTTGCCTCATTCCCAAAAAGACAAGGACCCCCTAGAACCTAGCTCCTACCGGCCAATCTCACTCATAATGTAGAAGTTAAATTATTGTCACGCATACTGGCAGATAGGCTGGCGCCCCTAATGCCACAACTGGTGCACGAGGAGCAAGCCGGGTTTGTGAGGGGCCGCCAGTCTGTCCTTAACGTCAGGAAACTAATTTTAGCAGTGCTGTCAGGGGAACATCCAGAGACAGAAAAGATGCTTGCGAGCCTAGACGCGGAACGTGCTTTTGACAGAGTGGAATGGCCATTTTTGTTTGAAGTCCTGAAGGACAGAGGAATGTCAGGGTGGTTCCTTCAAGCGGTGAGGTCATTGTATACAACTCCACGGGCTAAGATTAGGGTAAATGGGGTCCTCACAGAAGCTTCGCCATTGAAAGGGGCACCAGGCAGGGCTGCCCCCTGTCCCCTTGCTTTTCTTGTTAACGCTCGAACCGCTGCTGGCGGAGATTCGGGGGAATAAAGACATAAAGGGCATACAGGTGTCCGGGAGGGAAATAAAGGTGCTCGCATATGCGGATGATGTGCTGATGTTGCTGAGCGAGCCGCAGGGTTCATTGCCGGCTCTCCTCTCCGTCCTAGATAGGTATGGACATCTCTCGGGCTACAAGCCAACCGAACAAAGTCCCTGGCCCTACCAATTAGTGGACAATGGAACACACATGGAGGGGCCCGTTTCCACTATTATGGCAAAAAATCAGATCAGATACCTGGGAGTCATTATACCAGCAGATATGACAAAACTATATGAGATCAATGTCCTTTCCCCTAATAGAGACAACCAGGAGATTACTACAGACGTGGGGCGCATGTCCTCTCTCTCATCGCGGGTCGGGTGGGTCTTTTTTAACATGATGATCGCCCCAAAATGGCTTTATACGTTCAGATGTTGCCCCTATATCTGAAGTCAAGGGAGGGAGCGGGTCCTTAACCATTTGATACAGCAGTTTCTGTGGAATCGGAAGAGACCCAGACTGCCAATACAGGTGATACAGAAACCGAAATCACATGGGGGGATGGGACTGCTCAGCATTAGACACCTAACGATAGCGTGTGCCATGAGGCACATCAGAGATTGGCTAACGGGAGCACAAGATTTCTCGGCCACGCTCTTAGAGATGGGTTGGCCCCCACTGCACACCTGGGATGGGGATTACATTCTTCAGGGCAGGGATTGGAGGAGGAGTTTGGAAAGCACCCGTTAATGACAGCAGCCAGAGGAGCATGGCAGTGGCTATGTAAGAGACATCATTTCGAATGGAGGGCGACCCCGTTCCTACCACTGTTTAACAACCCAGACTTCCCGGAAGGGACTTCCTCGGCAGCCTTCGCCAGATGGAGGAGGAATGGGAATAAGAGTTATTTGTCAGTTGGTGTCGGAGGAGGGCAAGACGCGAACATTTGCAGACCTGCAACAGGAATTTAAATTGACTGAACGTGACCGGTTTGCTTATTTACAAATCCAGCATTACATCACAGCTTTGGGCTGGAGCAATCTGAGCGAAGACGTACAGATACCTTAAACACCTGCCCTGACACTGGGAGCACAAAACTCAGTGCCGTTAAAATTCCATCATAGATTCCTGCAGGACTCAACAGAGGACATAGATTACCATACCAGAGCACAAAAATGGGCGGTCGACCTGCAGGTCGAAATTACAGGAGAAGTATTGAGCAGATTTTGAACTCCATACGCAGAACATCTCTTTTCACTCGATTCTGGGAGATGCATATAAATTTGCTTTAAGACTGCATGTCTCCCCAACGAGGGCCTTTAAGGCAGGCTTTGGTCTTCAGCTGCCTGCCCATGGTGTGCGGAGGCCCCGGCCTCGCTGGCCCACATGTTTTGGTTTTGTCGACATGTGTCCAAACTGTGGACTCTCATTCTTGGGGAGACGAAGAAATACTGGGGGCGCACTGTTAAGAGACAACCTTTACTTCTTTTCGGAGACTTTAAGCAAACTAAACCCACATTGCCAGGTTTTTGCTCGTTTGTTCAGCGGGCTGTCCTGATGGGAAAACGGGTCATCCTCCTCCATTGGAGAGAACACAGGGGACCATCTATTGGAGCATGGAGGTCACAAATGATAGAACTGCTGAAGTTGGAGAGGCGTGGAGTTCAAGATCTGGATTCCATAGAGGGTCGGGGGTTCCAAAGAACATGGGCAGGCTTTTGGGACACACTGCAACCCCTAGCACGCAGTAGGCTTTTGAATAGATAGTGTCATAGGAACGAAGGACAGACTGTTGAACGTTATCTTGTGTGGCGGGCCCGGGGGGGGGAAGGGAAAAGGGGGGGAGGGGGGGGGGCGCTCTATTTGGGAGGGGGAGGGGGGGGAAATGGGGGGGTGGGGAGAAAATAGCACACCGTTGTTAGTCAGACACATTTGAACCAGTGGAGATGTTTGTACATGGATTATGTCTGTCAAGTTGGTTATGACTTTATAATAAACAGATTTAAACACTAAAATGTATGTGTGCACATCTGTAGAACTAGTCCTCTTTCCTAATCTTTTTTAGGCGTTCTTTTTCTCCTTTTTATTTTGACCTTACCCATATCAAGGCGGTATATCAAACAAAGAAATAAACATAAACAAAAAGCACAGAGGATCTCTAAAAGAAAGGAAGAGATTTTAGAACTGGTTGGTATGGATGGGCAGATTTGATATGACATATGGTCTTTATCTGCAATCATGTTCTATGTTTCAATGACTGGGAAACGGGACCAAGAAGGAGCAAAGACAGATAATAGGAAACTACAACTGAAAAAGAAAGTGATAGTTTAATGGGAAAGACAGGTCAGAAGAAAGGAGGCTGCTGAAAAGTCAAATTAGAGCAACCATAAGTACATAAGGATTGCCATACTGGGACAGACCAAAGGTCCATCAAGCCCAGCACCCTGTTTCCAACAGTGGCCAATCCAGGTCACAAATACCTGGCAAGATCCCAAAACAAAGTACAAAATATTTTATGACCTAGTCCTAGTATTTCTGAAAAGTGTAAACAGACGCTTCACGTCTACCCATTCAATTCCACTCATTATTTTATAGACCTCTATCATATCTCCCTCAGCCATTTTTTCATATCTCTCCTCAGCGCTTTGCATTTGACTTGACATTCCTTATGCTGTTTCTTATTATTTTCAGTCGGTTCCTTCTTCCATTTTCTAAAGGATTTTCTTTTAGCTCTAATAGCTTCCTTCACCTCACTTTTTAACCGTGCCGGCTGTTGTTTGGTCTTCCGTCCTCCTTTTTTAATACACAGAATATATTTGACCTGGGCTTCCAGGATGGTGTTTTTGAACAGCATCCAAGCTTGATGTAAATTTTTGACCCTCGAAGCCTCTCCTCTAAGTTTTTTTTTCATTGTCCTTCTCATTTTATCGTGGAGTGGCTTAATAGAACGTTGCCAGCGAAATAGATCGCCAGCGATCTATTTTGGCGGTGGCGCAACAGCTGGCCAGAACTGTATTATCAAAAAAGTTGGCCGGCCATCTTTTTTTTCAATAATACGGTTTAGCCCGGCCAAATGCCAGAATTCGCCGGATTTGAGATGGCCGGTTTTGTTTTCCAGCGATAATGGAAAAAAATGCCGGCCATCTCAAACCCGGCGAAATCCAAGGCATTGGTCGTGGGAGGAGCCAGCATTTGTAATGCACTGGTCCCCCTCACATGCCTCGGCACACTAGGGGGCACTCTAAAAAATGGTTTAAAAAATACTACAACCTCCCAGGTGCATTGCTCCCTTACCTTGGGTGCTGAGCCCCCCAAATCCCCCCCAAACCCACTCCCCACACCTCTACTCCATTACCATAGCCCTTATGGGTGAAGGGGGCACTTACATGTGGGTACGTGGGTATTGGGGGGGGGGGGTTGGCGGGCTCAACACTTAGCACCACAAGTGTAAACAGGTAGGGGGGGGATGGACCGGGGTCTGCCTGCCTGAAGTGCACTGCACCCATTAAAAATCTGCTCCAGGGACTTGCATATGCTGTCAGGGAGCTGGTATGACATTTAGGCTGGCACAGAGGCTGGCAAAAAAGTGCTTTATTTTTATTTTTTTTCGGTGGGAGGGGGTTGGTGACCACTGGGGGACTACAGGGAGTCATCCCCCATTCCTTCCAGTGGTCATCTGGTCATTGGGGCACCTTTTTGAGGATTGGTCGTGAAAATAAAAGGACTAAGTAAAGCCGGCGAAATACTGCTAACGCCGCTTTTTTTTTCCCCATTATCCGCGAAAGCCGGCATCTGTAGTCACGCTCATGCCCGCCCATGTCCCACCTTCGCTTCACCGGCGACACGCCCCTTTGAACTATCTATATGCCTACAAATGCCTAACCAGTTATGACTCTTTGAAGTGCGTAAACATTACTAGATTAAAAGTTCATTTTGCCACTTCTGAAGTGGAAAATCAAGGAGGAACAAAAACTGCCACGTATCAAATCTACATGATGTCCCCTGAAAGAATTGATCCTGTTTTGGAAGCATTTGAAAAACTTGTTTTGCAGGATATTATACGATTAGGACATCACTATAATCAAATTTTTTTTTAATTTGACTAAACAGATATGTATACTTAAAGAATTACAACAGGATCCCACCTTGGTTATTAAACGTACAGATAAAGGGGGAGGGATGGAGGTCACGTGACGCTAGTTCGGGAGAGGACGCTAGCAGCTTCGCTCCCGCTCTCTACCCGCCAAATCGCAATCACCAGCCTGGAAAACATCGTGAAAATCACCCAATTTGTAATATATATAAGCGGATACGCAGCCAAACTTTGAAAAGAACTCCACAGATGTCAGCGAAGAATTTGCGAAAAGAAAAAAGTAAATTAACGGAGGACAAGATGGCGGCCCCGGCGAGCCCGGCGGCCTCACAGGTGGATCCGCCTGGGCAGCCGAAATTGTCGGCGATGTCACCAGCGCCATGGAAGTGATCCTGGAAAAAAAACTGGCACCCTGGCAACGAAGCTGGAGACTCTAAACAATAATGTTGCCCAAATAGGAGAAGATATTGGCCGCATATCAGCAGCGTGCTAGCGATGTGAAGACCGCATGGTGCAATTAGAAGAAGCACAAACCAAGCTCACAAAGCAGGTTGAAGGCTATGCTGCTAAAATAGAGGACTTAGAAAATAGATCCTAGACGTAACAATTTGCGTCTGGTGGGAATTCCCGAAAACCAGGGAGAACATGATTAAAAAAAGTTTTCTGGAAACCTGGCTGGCAAGGGAATTGGAGCTCCCTGCAGCACTGGGCCCTTTGCGGATTGAAAGGGCACACCGCTTGGATTAAAGCAGGTAAATGTGACACGGCCCAGAGTGATAATCTGCAAGGTCCTCAATTTCACTCATAAAACAGCGATCTACAGGCGATTCTAAGTGGCAAGGAGCTGGTATGCGGAGCCCAGAAAATATTATGCTTCCAAGACTATTCAGCAGGGTTCTCAGCTCAACGGAAGCTATTTCCCCTATCTGCACAGAATTAGTGAAGCGCAGATTCGCTTCGCGTTGTTGTACCCAGCAAGGCTCCGGATCACATATCAATCATCCACATATATTATTCTTCGGTGGAAGAGGCGCAGAAATTTTTGCACCGGCTGGATGGCGAGCGCTGAGATGGAAGGAGACACCATAAGTGGCTTGGTAACTTGATGGCGCAGTAGCGCAGGTGGAATATAAATATTAAGAGGTTTGTTTATAAGTGTTTCATTTTTGGATGTCATTGCTTAACTAAAAATATGACATTGAGAAGTTCTACAGGACCACAAACCGAAGACTGGAACTCTGAACTGCATTAAGATTAATTAATGGAGACTCTACCATGGGTTGGTTAAAGGTAACCAGGGGTATCAGAACTTTGAATGTATAAGCAGAATTGAAATGAGACAAAAAGAAGGGTAAGATTGGGTGCAGGGTAGGCACTAATGTTTTACAATAATATGATAAGAGGAAGGAAGATATGGAGTAATATCTTGGGTGGTTAAGGGGAAATATAAAAGGGCAAAAGGGGAGAATGGGTTTTAAGATTCAAGATTTTGGGTGAAGGGGGCGTTAGAGGTGACCTAACTCCTTCTGGGGGCATCGGGGAATAGGAAGGGTATGGTAATTTTAGGGGAAGGAGCAGGGAAGGGAGGGAAAGAAGGGAAGGGAAGGGGAAGGGTAGGGGTTCAGATAGGTGGGATTACACTGTGGATAATGGGAATAAAAGCTGATATATATTGGTACATGGACAACAGGCCAACATCAATACATAAGATCTGGGGGACGAGGAGAAGGAGGGGCCAGGGGCTGGGCTGGCTCTTCCATGCGGAAATGGATGTGACACGGCACATCACCTATGGGCAATTAATAGATCATGGTTAAAATAGTAACCTGGAATGTTGGAGGTATACATTCCCCAATAAAGAGATCTAAAATATTACATTACCTACAGCGAATAAGAGCAGATATAGTATATTTGCAAGAAACACATTTAACTGACAGTGAACATGCTAAATTAGAGAGATGGTGGGTGGGCGACTGTTATTGCTTCTGCAGCTGTTGGGCGTAAGGGTGGTGTGGCTGTTCTTATCAGGAAGGGAGTGCCACACAACTCACTAATATCGTGAAAGATCCTGAGGGACGCTTTATCTTGCTTCAGCGGTGTGTAGCCCGTCAGCAGGTTTTGCTGGGCAGCATATATGCCCCAAACCAGCTGGACCTTAATTTTTATAAAAGGTTAGTGGCAGTTTTAGGCTAATGTAGATGCATCCCCCTTGTTATTGGGTGGGGGATTTTAACATGACATGGGACCCAGCAGTGGATAAGTCTAATCCTCCTCCAGGACAGTGACGATCTGGGTCTAAGGGACTACCTAATTTCTGTGCATTACTCAACCTTATAGATGTTTGGAGGACACTTCACCCCACTGACAGGGAATACACTCATCAATCTAGGGCCCATAACACACATTCTAGAATAGATTATTTGCTGTTCTCCCGCGATCGCTCTTCTCGGACATTTCAGAGGCGAAATTGGCCCTTGTGTAATATCAGATCATGCTGCGGTGTGGTCAGTTTGGACCCCGGGGACTCAAAATACTTGTGCGAAGACCTGGCATTCCCTAGTTATTTGTATAATGATGGGCAGTTTAAAGAATATCTAATAGGGAAGTGGACAGAGTACCTGCGACATAACGAGGGGCCCACAACAGATGCTACACTATTATGGGAAGCGGCCAAGTCGGTACTACGCGGCGATATAATCAGCTACGTCAGCCATTATAAGAAGGCCAGGGACAGGGAGATCTTACGGTTGGAAAGCAGTTAAGACAACTGCGGCAACTGTTTGGCCAACAACCGTCGTCTGGAGTCCATCGGGACATTTTGGCGGTCCAAACTACTTTAAATTCTTTAATTCATGAACGAGCGGTCAAATCACAACAGTATTATAAATACCACCTCTATAAACATGGGAATAAAGGAGGGAAAATGCTGGCAAGATTGGCGACCCCAAAGAAGGTCAAGAGACAAATTTTGACACTTCGACAAGGGGGACAACTCCTTCACACTGATGCGGAAATAAGTGATGTATTTAAAACTTTTTTCCAACAATTATATGATACAGAGGATGAGGGGGGCTTAGCAGGTGATTTTACTTGGGTAATATTGCGACACCTACTATAACACAATCAGATAACAAAGATTGAATGCGCCTGTTACCACGGATGAGGTTAGTTGGGCTATTGCTAATAGTAAGGTGGGGAAGGCGCCGGGTCCTGATGGACTTAAGGCAGAGTTCTATAAAATGATGGGAGACCTCTAGTGCCAGCGTTGACTAATGCATTTAACTCTTGGGTAACACTTGTCGCTTACCGAACCATCTTAACCTAGCTCAAATTATAGTACTGCCGAAACCACAGAGAGACCCTACCCTAGTGACATCATATAGACCTATATCCTTCTAAATCAAGAGGTAAAAAATATTGAGCAAAAATACTTGCCAATAGATTAAGTAGAGTGCTCCCAGACATAGTGCATGAAGCACAAGTAGGATTCGTGCAGGGAAAATCGGTGGCAAGGAATTAAGGTGTATTCTAGCTTCCCTGGAACGTTTAGGCGATGACAACGGCATTATACATCCGCACACCTGGACTCCATACCCTTCCTAATAACACCAACATTCTATTCGCTTTCCTAGCCGCAGCAGCACACTGAGCAGAAGGTTTCAAGCGTATCATCGACGACGACACCAGATCCCTTTCTTGATTCCGTAACTCCTAACGCGGAACCTTGCAAGACGTAGCTATAATTCGGGTTCCTCTTACCCACATGCCATCACTTTGCACTTGTCAACATTGAACTTCATCTGCCACTTGCACGCCCATTCTCCCAGTCTCGCAAGGTCCTCCTGTAATCGTTCACATTCCTCCTGCGACTTGACGACCCTGAATAATTTTGTGTCATCGGCGAATTTAATTACCTCACTAGTTATTCCCATCTCTAGGTCATTTATAAATACATTAAAAAGCAACGGACCCAGCACAGACCCCTGCGGGACCCCACTAACTACCCTCCTCCACTGAGAATACTGGCCACAGCAATCCTACTCTCTGCTTCCTATCTTTCAACCAGTCTTAATCCATAATAATACCCTACCTCCGATTCCATGACTCTGCACGGGCTAGAGTGATGGTGAATGGGTAAACTCCGGAGATTTTGAGATACGGAGAGGGACTAGGCAAGGGTGTCCTTTGTCTCCCTTGCTCTTTGCCCTGTACCTGGACCCCTTGATTCGAGATATGAGCTTGTGGTCGGCGGTTCATGGGGTGCAGATTTGGGGCTCAGGAGTTTAAGGGTTGCGGCAGTCGCTGATGACCTTCTGGTAGTGCTCACGGAACCACAGGAACCCGGGCAGCTCTCTTAAAACTTTTCAAGAATTTGGGACTTATTCGGGGTTCAAATTAAATTGTTGAAAATCAGAGGCGCTAGCGATACCGGAAACCACGAAGCGATTATGGCCGGAACAATTCCCGCTGCGATGGGAGTTGGATTCGTTTAGTACCTGGGGGTCCTACTTACTACCAGACAAAGACTCTTTATAGTTTAAATGTTAAGAGACTTATGGACAAAACAGAGCAGCAATTGGAAATGTGGCGCCCACTGACACTGTCCCTATCGGGCGGATATGTCTCATTATAATGGTATTCCTCCCCAGGTGGTTTATATATGTTACAATTCTGCCACTGACTTTGTTAAAAAAGGACTTAAGACTTTTTTATCGCTTAATTTCAAAGTTTTGTTGGGCACACAAAAAGGCCAGAGTAAGATTAACACGCCTATGGGGAGGGTGGCAACAGGGAGGGCTGGGATTACCTAATATGCAATATTATAACATAGCTTGTCTCTTACGACATGTCAGGGACTGGGTATTTTCCACTGATTATCATACACCCATTGACATGGAGGGAGATCTCTTTAAACCTTATACATTGATATCTTTATTGCATGCAGACAGACCTACATTACCAAAGGCCTTTCGACAGTCAATGCTTTTGGGCCCACTGCAGGCCGCATGGAAGTTCTTGGGGAAGTGTTTGGGGGGAGACGCACACACAACAGAGCTTTTGACCATTGTGGGGAATCCAGGATTTATACCCGGGTTAGCGAATCAGACTTTTGTGAGGTGAGCACAGGCAGGTATTAGGGATATTGGACAAGTGGTAAACTCAGAAGGTCTGATTAAAGATTTAGGGCAAATACTCCACAGGGGAAACTAGCATGGGGCGTATGGTTCGCTTCACTGTCATTGAAACATTATATCAGGACCTTAGATACTGAAGTGCTAAAAAGTGGCCTGGGCAAGAAGATTCAGGAGCTGTTTATAGAGCTCTCAGACGAAGCCCCATCTATTTCCGACATTCAGGGGAAGATATGGTTGTTGAGACCTGGGAAGAGTTAACCCAGCTGAGGCAAGATGGGGAAGCAGATGTGGGGACAGCTTGCCATTGGGACATTGTAGCTCATATAAAGGGGAATACCTAACTGATCATGTGGCCTCTATGAGAATGTGCCTTCCGGGTTTTACACAGGTCCTATTTCACGCAAGTACAATTAGTTAGAGCGGGAGGCATTCACACGCCCATTTATTTGAAATGTAATAGTATGAAAATACCTACTATCATGCATTTTGGGAATGTATAATGATACAACAGTTCTGGAGAAGAGTGAGATAGATTTTGCTCCCTCATGTTGTCCAAGCCATATCAAGGAACAGCTATACAACTGGTCCTGGATTGCCCAGCTCCTTTAGGGGACTGAAAGCAGATGAAAAACTACTTTGCCGCAAACTGTTTTTGCTTGCAAGGAAATGTATCTTGCAGTCATGGACTTACACCAGATTCTCCTGAGTATTGGCACTGGAGGAATCAAATACACCAATTGATGATGTGGGAGATGAAAGAAGCCAAAGAGGCATATTTTCAAAGCACTTTGGGAGGCTAACCAGCTTATAATCGAACGAGAATAACGCCCAAGTTCCGACCTAAATCGGGAGATGGGCGTTCTTCTCACAAAAAACAAATAAAGCGGTATAATCGAAAGCCGAACTTTGGACGCTTTCAACTGCACTCCGTCGCGGATTGCGGACAAAGTTGACGGGGGCGTATCGAAGGCGTGTCGAAGGCGGAACTGGGGGCGTGGTTATCCGGGCGAAACAGAGATGGGTGCCCTTCGCCGATAATGGAACAGTTTTGAGCTAGAATTTAGGACACTTTTCTGGACCCCTGTTTTTTGACGAATAAGGCCCCCAAAAGTGGCCCTAAATGACCAATGACCCCCAGAGGGAGTCGGGGATGACCTCCCCTGACTCCCCAGTGGTCACTAACCCCCTCCCACCACAACAAATGATGTTTCACAAACTTTTTACTTTCACCCTCAGAATGTCATATCCTCCTCCCAAGCAGCAGTATGCAGGTCCCTGGAGCAGTTGTTAGGGGGTGCAGTGGACTCAGGCAGGGTGGACCCAGCCCATCCCCCACCTACCTGTTACAATTGTGCTGCTTAATGCTACTAGTCCGTCCAATCGCCCTCCCAAACCCACTGTACCCACATGTAGGTGCCCCCCTTCACCTCTTAGGGCTATAGTAATGATGTAGACTTGTGGGCAGTGGGTTTTGAGGGGGATTTGGGGGGCTCACACCCAGAGGGAAGGTGCTATGCACCTGGGAGCTCTTTTAACCTTTTATTTGGTTTTGTAAGAGTGCCCCCTAGGGTGCCCGGTTGGTGTCCTGGCATGTGAGGGGGGGGACCAGTGCACTATGAATCCTGGCCCCTCCCACGAACAAATGCCTTGGATTTATTCGTTTTTGAGCTGGGCGATTTCATATTCCATTATCGCGGAAAAGCAAAAACGCCCAGCTGTCACACCTTGACGAATAAAACATGGGCGTCTTTTTCTTTTAAAAAATACGATCCGCCCCGCCCCTTCACGGACCCGTTCTCGGAGATAAACGCCCATGGAGATAGGCGTTTCTGTTCCATTATGCCCCTCTAAGTTCCATAGGTTTCTATGGAACTTGGGAGGCTAGTGCTTTGAAAATAAGCCTCAAAGGCTCCTACAAAAAGAAAAATCGATTTTAAAAGATCTGGGGACCTTTTATAAACACTCTTACCACCGTGGTAGAAGTCTTGTACTTAATAAGTTATGATGGGCCAGAATGGCACCTTATGATAGGAACTTGCATAAACACAGTGTAACCTAAAAGGGAGGGGAGGGAGGAAGGGGGAGGGGGAAGGAGGGGGGGAGGATAGGTGGGGGAGGGTTGGAAGGACGATAGGGTTATAGGGGGGGGATAGGGAGGAGGAGAAAAGTACAAACTTGAAGATGAAGTAATGTATAATAAGGTATTAAAGCGTTGTTACAGGATATAGGATTTATGTGTATCAGGTACCCTCCGATTGCGGAGTGGTATGTTTAATTTGTCTTTCAATAAAAATTGTTGAAAACATAAAGGGGGAGGGAGGTACTTATGGATTGGCAGATGTATATTACAGAAGCACACAGGCACTTAGGTATACACAGAGGGGCAACAAACGAAAGGGGCGCCTAAGTTTCCTGAGGACGTCCTCGCAGGACGTCCTGGCGAAGGGGCGGGGAAACCCGTACCATTGAAACAAAATGGCATCTATCTTGTTGTTTCGATAATACGGTCGGGGACGCCCAAATCACGAAATTTAGTTGACCTTAGAGATGGCCATCCTTAGAGATGGTGGGCCCTGATTTTTGGCAATAATGGAAACTAAGGACGCCCATCTCAGAAACAACCAAATCCAAGCCCTTTGGTAATGGGAGGAGCCAGAATTCGTACTGCACTGGTCCACCTAACATGCCAAGACACCAACCGGGCACCCTAGGGGGCACTGCAGTGGACTGCAGAAATTGCTCCCAGGTGCATAGCTCCCTTACCTTGGGTGCTGAGCCCCCCAAAACCCACTCCCCACAACTGTGCACCACTACCATAGCCCTTATGGGTGAAGGGGGGCACCTACATGTGGGCACAGTGGGTTTGTGGTGGGTTTCAAAGGGCTCACATTTACCACCACAAGTGTAACAGGTGGGGGGGATGGGCCTGGGTCCACCTGCCTGAAGTGCACTGCACCCACTAAAACTGCTCCAGGGACCTGCAAACTGCTGTCATGGAGCTGGGTATGATATTTGAGGCTGGCATAAAGGCTGGAAAAAATATTTTTAAAAACATTTTGAGGGTGGGAGGGGGTTAGTGAACACTGGGGGAGTAAGGGGAGGTCACCCCCAATTCCCTCCGGTGGTCATCTGGTAATTTAGGGCACATTTTTGTTGCTTGGACATAAGAAAAAAAGGACCAGGTAAAGTCGTCCATGTGTTCGTCAGGGACGCCCTTCTTTTTTCCATTACCGGTCGAGGACGCCTATGTGTTAGGCACGCCCCAGTCCCGCCTTTGCTATGCCTCCGACACGCCCCCTGAACTTTGGCCGTCCCCGCGATAGAAAGCAGTTGAGGACGCCCAAAATCGGATTTTGATTATGCCGATTTGGGCAACCCTATGAGGATGCCCATCTTCTGATTTGTGTCGAAAGATGGCACCCTTCTCTTTCGAAAATAAGCCTGACAGTTTTACGTTCAGTTGACTGTAGATCTGACTCAGGAATTTCAGTTACAATTACGAGAGGTTTTCATTAAAGCCAATCAGGATGGTATTATTTCAATAAAGGAATTTAAATATCTTTATAGATCTTTTCCTGTTGTTCCATGTATATATTTTGTACCTAAATCCACCTGGTCGCCTGATTGTGGTGGGCGTTGACTGTTTAATGAACCTTTATTGCATTATGTAGATGCTTATTCACAGCCGTTAGTGCCTGAGATTAGGTCTTATATCTGAGACTCTACTCATTTTCTGAGACTATTACAGGATTATCAATTACCACCTACTCAGTCTGTTATAATGGTTACAATGGATATAACAGTGCTCTATACAAATATTCCTCACAGAGATGCCTTCAGAGTCATACAGGACAGTTTGAACAAATTAGCATTATCTGCAGAAAAAAAATTTTTTTTAATGTCATTGTTAGACTTTGTGTTGTGTTAGAATTATTTCCAATTTTTGGATGAATATTATTTGCAGATAAAGGACACGGTCATGGGCTCTACAGAAGCCTCCTCACTGGCCTGCTTATTTATGGATGATTTTGGAAAAAAAACTTTTATTTAGTCTTCTAATTTTTTCTCACATATATTAATTTGGAAGAGATTTACTGATGATATTTTTTCTGTTTGGACTGCAGAAAAGGAACAATTACAACAATTTCTGTTGTGGATCAACTCTTGTGACCCAAATATTTGTTGCATTTGTATCCCACATTTTCCCACCTTTCAGTTTACAGCACATTTTGACGTCCACTTGATAGCCTTCTTAGATATAATGGTCCAATTTCATGATGGATGTTTTGGATCTACAATCTTTAGACAACCAACAGATTGTAATTCTTTGCTGCATTATTTCAGTTATCATCCACAACATCTATGAGATAATATCCCTATGGGACAATTTTTATGTTTAAGAAGATTTTGTTCCTCTGTACCAGATTATAAATATCAAGCTGGTTTAATGAGTCAAAAATTTAGGAACCAGGGATATCCAATTTCAGTTTCAATTTCAGAAGGGCTTATAAGAGGGAATTATATACGGAACGTCAATGATTATTGCAAGATAATTCAGAAAGTGATACTGCTAAAATAACAAATCCTTCCTTATTTTACAAAACAATTGGTGTGTGTAGAATTATACAGAGACATTGGAGTATGTTACAATATTTACCAGTTTTACATCAACCACTTCAATTTGCTTATGAGAGACACAGAAATCTAGCAGATATATTAATGACGTCTCCAGGGGTGTGCTGGTAAATTTTTAACAACAGGCTCTTTCTCCAGACGTAGCCAGCTCTGCAGTTGGAAGGGCCAGGGGTGGGGGGGGGGGGGTGGAGAGCAAAACTTGCCTCTCTCTCCTCCCTCCCTTCGTGCGGGCACGCTAGGCATACCTTTGCTGGCAGTCCATGGCAGCCAATAAATGGACTGCCACCACTCCCAACATCTTGCTCTGAGCAGCATGCTAGTGGTCTAGTGGTTAGGGTGGTGGACTCTGGTCCTGGGGAACTGAGGAACTGAGTTTGATTCCCACTTCAGGCACAGGCAGCTCCTTGTGACTCTGGGCAAGTCACTTAACCCTCCATTGCCCCAGGTACAAATAAGTACCTGTATATAATATGTAAGCCGCATTGAGCCTGCCATGAGTGGGAAAGCACAGGGTACAAATGTAACAAACAAAAAAAAAACTTCTTTCACATGCTCGAGAAGTCCCAGCCTGCTGCTCAGAGATGGAAACAAAGAGCAGGGAGCAGCAGCAGTCTATTTACTTGGCTGGCAGGGCTCAGCATCCCCACCAGTAAAGTAAAAGAGAATTCAGCAGGGGGCCCAAGCCCACATTTTGAGAGCCAGTTGTTAAAGTAGCCATGGAGGGCCCTACTTTAACAACCGGCTACCAAAATCCTTAAAAACTTAACAACCGGCTCTTGCGAGCCTGTGAGAGCCTGCTCCAACACACCACTGGACGTCTCATATGCAACGGCTCATACAAAGCACACCACAGGAGGAATGCGGTCATTATGCTTGTGGTCATATTGTGATTATGTGTGGTGTACTGATAAGGTTCCTATATCAAACAGTAAGCATGTTTATTATCTAAATACAAGAACAGACTGCGAGACTGCCCTGGTGGTGTATTATGTTCAATGTCCATGTTGAAAATATTGCATAGGACTAACAAAAAGAAAAATTAAGTATAGAATAGCACAACATCTCAACATTATTTGACTGGGAAAAATTAATATTCCTATGGTAAAGCATTGGAATGATTTGGGACACAATGAGGCATATTTTCAAAGCACTTTGGGAGGCTAAGTTCCATAGGTTTCTATGGAACTTTGGGAGGCTAAGTGCTTTGAAAATGAGCCCCAATGTATATGATCTTAAATTTGTATCAGTAAATCTGCAGCGAGGAGATGTTTCTCAAATCCTGATTCAAAAGAAGCAGCGATTTATTTATGACTGGAAGGCTGTTCAGCCGCAAGGTCTCAATAAGGAAGTGGATTGGACATTAGTCATGTGACAGATTTAAATAAAAACTGTTGGGCGTGTTGGTCTCTCTGGATGCCATTTTGGGTCTGATGACTTTTCTCCTTTAGGAGCCTGTTCAGCTTGTTAGCTTGTGAGGTTTTTTTTTTTTAGTTATTTGATTCTTTATTTCATGATATGCAGTTAATAATAATTGTTTTATTTTTATGGAGGTACCCCCTGATGAAGCTTTCTTTGTAAAGCAAAACCTGGATCCGAGTTGGGGTAAAAATTGGAAGACTTGAAAACAGTTCTAGACACTTGATTTATCAACGCAGAACTGTTCCTCCAAGCGACACAGTGAACTGACATATAAGAAGATAAGTTGTTTTGAACTATAATATATCCATCATTTTTAATCTGTTTTTCTTCTATAAGACTGTGGGCTTAAATGAATGAGGAAGTGCAATGATAAAAAATGGTGACTATATCTGTGAATTTCACTTGAGTCACATTGGGATTTGAGCACATTCACTGCAAAAAGGTTATAATATATATATATGGAATTACCAGATATATGGAATTACCACATTTTTGGCTGACTGGGCTGGCTGGCTGGGTTCACATCAGGCTCTGCAACTTAGATTAACTAACTACATTTTCTATTTATTTTCTGCTTATTTACAACCCAAACATTTACTGACTTCTGCTCAGTCTGTGTTGAGGCACCAGTCTCAATTTTACTCGGAACTTCTTCCATTTATCTCCTCATGCTCTGAGATTGGAGCTGGATCCTTATTTACATTTATCCTTCCTCTGGGACAATAAAGGAAAAGCCTACAGCAACCTGCATCAATTGGACCATCCAAGGATATCAGAACCAGAAACTGCAATCCCTATTAAAGCCTTAACCCTGCATTGCCAACTAGGAAGACTGCTGATCTACAGGGTGTACTCCAAAGAGTGGATTACAGCGCCACCCAGTGAAATTTTGCCTAACTAGCTTCTGACACAAAAATCTGTCATGCAAGCATCCCAGTGGGAGAGGAAACCATAACCTTTACAAACCAAAGAGAAGGCAAAAATGCAAGAGATCAAACACCTACATAACAGTACTTAAAAGATCACCATATTGTCACACCAAAGCTACCCACTGCACCCCCAGACCATCCTTGGGAACTATAGGACTGGTGAATGCCAGATCAGCTGCAAAGAAATCCTTGGTGATCCATGATACCATAAATGAACAGCATCTTGACATCCTAGGAATAAGTGAAACCTGGCTAGATTAAAGTGGGGGTTTACCACTGGCTGAACTATGCCCAACAGGTTTCAATATCCAACATCAACCAAGACAAGGAAGACAGGGTGGAGGGGTAGCAGTCTTGATTCGGGACACAATCAATCTGCGCAGAATATCCACCCCCCAGCTACATGGATCAGAATCTCTTTTAATCCAACTTGAAGAGGAGAAGCCAATCTGGCTGCTCTTGGTATACACAGCACCTTGTAACAACACATTATCTGTGCAAGAACTGCTAGACCTGATTACTCGTGACCCTGAATTACCCTAGGCTGGTGATCATGGGAGACTTCAATCTACACATCAAAACCCCAGATACCAACACAGCTGTCTTTCTGGACACGATGACAGCACTAGGATTTCCACAGGTGATCAATTCTCCAACCCTTGAAAAGGGTCACATACGGACACGATGACAGCACTAGGATTTCCACAGGTGATCAATTCTCCAACCCATGAAAAGGGTCACATACTAGACCTGGTATTCTACAAAGGGGTGGATATCCCAGCATTCTGGGATAACAGTATTGAAATAACACCCCTATCATGGTCAGACCATTTTCTAATTAAATTCTCCCTAAGTGACCACCTGTCACGTCTGTGGCCGTGACCACCCTCAGACTTACCTTCTAAGCTGGCTTCTGCCTATCCTTTCTGGAGTAGTTTTCCTTCTGTGTGCTGGCTGCTTCCAGCATGGCTCTAATTATTCCACTCTACTGCACCTGGGGGTGCTGCCTGAGTTAGCTCTACCTCTGTCTCCAGCCTGGCTCTGTTTGCTCCTCTGTGCTGCACCTAGGTATTCTAAGTCTCTCTATGTTCTGTGTGCGCTCTGCCTGCTCCTTGGTTTGTGCTCCTCTCACCCGCTGGTGGCCAGAGCCAGTGGCTGCCATAGTTTGTCTTGCTGTTCCTACCCGTTCCAGACTTTAGCCCAGTCCGGTCCGGTTCTTCCAGGCTGCCGGACTTGTTTCTCTTGTTTGTGGCTGGACAGCCTCCGTAGTTGCTTACTGATGGATGCAGCTGCTCCTCAGGTGTTGAAGGGCTTTATTAATCACTTAGAGACTGCAGCCTTTGCATCGTCTAAGGTCCCCGGTATGTTAGAGTGCTCTGTGCACTGCTACCTTGTCCAGTTCAGTGTGAGTTTCTAGCTTGTTACTAGTAGCTTGGGCATAGTTTTTCTTGTTGGCTTGTGTAGAGCTTTACTAGTTCTCCTGTGTGTTGTGTTGTGTGAGTTCCTAGCGTGTGACTAGTTAGCTTGGGCATAGCTTTGCTTGTTAGCTTGTGTACAGCTTTACTAGTTCTCCTGTGTGTTGCTTAGTGTGAGTTTCTAGTTTGTGACTAGTTAGCTTGGGCATAGCTTTCTTGTTAGCTTGTGTACAGTTTTACTAGTTTTCTTGTGTTTAGCTTTCTGGTTTTCCCATGTGTGTTTTCCTTTGCTTCTGGAGCTTCAGCCCTAGTCCTGTCCACTGCCAGTACTCCTTGCTACTGGAGCTCCAGCCATAGTCTTGCTGCCTGCTGCCTGACCCGACTACTGCCTGAACCCCGATACTTGCTGCCTGCTGCCTGACCCGACTACTGCCTGAATCCGGATATTCTCTGCCTGTGGCCAGACCTGACTATTGCCGGAACCCGGACATTCCCTGCCTGTCTGCCTTGCTTTCGCCTAGGTGCCTGGGGGCACGTCTGTATCCTGATTCCTGTTGTTTCTGCTTGCTAGTTCCAGTTCCGGTTTTCCTGTAAGCCCTGCCGGCTGCCCGAACCTGAGGGCTCAACCCTCGGGGAATGGTGGCTAAGCGTAGGTGAAGCCTAGGTCCAGTGTGTTCCTGTCCAGCGGGTTCCGGTCCCATGTGTTCCAGTCCAGTGGGCTCCAGTCCAGTGCGCACCCGTCCGGTGCATTCCAGTCCTGTGTATTCCAGTGCAGAACTCCAGTCTGGGGTTCCAGTCCAGCCTTGCCTCGTCTCTGCTTTGAAGGTGATCTTGCCTGCCAATGCTGCTCCACGGTAGTGGTCCAAGGGCTCACAAACCCAGTGCTTCCAGGGAAGAAGCCTGACACCACCTGAAACAAATGGCACCTCCCAGAGTTTGGAAGGAGATCAGAGACAAAAAAAGCTGACCGCTGAGAATTTCCTAGAGGCCTTGGACTATCCACATGTAGATGAACAGTATCAGAACAAGTTGACATCTGGAATACACACTTAGCCAAGGACCTTAGAGAAAACAGCACCACTAAAAAAGGTCTTATGCCCCACTCACAAATGGTCACCTTGGTTTTCTCTAGAACTTCGGATCCTTAAACGCGAAGGACAAAAACTGGAAAGGAGATGGCGCAAATCTCACCTGGATGAAGACAGGCTAAACTGCAGGAAGCACATGGCAAAGTACCACCAAGCCTTAACAGCAACCAAAAAACAGTACTTCTCTCAATGCATTGCACAGGCTGCCAATTCAACCAAGCTGTTCAGTATAGTAAAGAGCCTACTGCAACCCCCACAACAAAACTAGCCTGCCCAGTCTAAACTGAACTGCAATGATTTTTGCTGCATACTTTGCCAACAAAATTAAAAGACTCCACCAGGATTTACAGGCAATCCCACCCAGTGCCCAACCAGTCAACCAGGGGTGCACAAACTCGCCCCCTCCTAACAGAGGCAGATGGAACACTTTTAACCTAATGACAGAGGAGAGCCTTGACAAAATCCTAAGAGACCTTCGACCAACTACCTGCTCCCTCGATCCCTGCCCATCAAAGATAGTGCAGCAGGCAAGTATGGGCCTTA
The DNA here is from genome assembly GCF_901765095.1 of Microcaecilia unicolor. Taxonomy (NCBI): domain Eukaryota; kingdom Metazoa; phylum Chordata; class Amphibia; order Gymnophiona; family Siphonopidae; genus Microcaecilia; species Microcaecilia unicolor. The sequence goes on along the minus strand of NC_044040.1, from coordinate 123,895,463 downwards.
TAGAAGCTGCCACAAAAATTGTGAACACCTCTCTTTCTAATGGGCAACTACCAACAACATTAAAAAGGGCAGTGGTTCGCCCTCTGCTGAAGAAAAACAACCTTGACCAGGACAAACTTGAAAGTTACAGGCCAGTATCCAACATCCCGTTTCTAGGGAAACTCACAGAACAAACAGTTTGTGTTCAACTTAATGAATGGCTAGAAAAGAATAACTGGCTAGATCCATGTCAATCTAGATTCAGATCCGGTTTTGGAACAGAAACGGTCCTCATATCCCCGCTAGATGATCTTCACAGAAACCGAGACAAGGGATTTGCCTCGATGTTAGTACTGCTAGATTTCTCAGCAGCTTTTGACACTGTGGATCATGTTATCTTGCTAGCACGACTGACAGAAACAGGTATCAATGGAACAGTACTTGCCTGGTTCAGATCCAATCAGACAGGCAACAATTCATAATGTTTGGCAGCAACTCATCACCACCATGGACACTGACCTGCGAGGTACCACAAGGATCGATACTGTCACCTATTCTGATTCAGTCAATGGACACTCAGTTCAACAAAAGACATCAGCATCGCCATGCTGGGACAAACCAAGGGTCCATCGAGCCCAGCGCCCTGTCTCTGACAATTTGTCCCGTCCATCCCAGAAATAGTGAATTGTTCCCACGTCCATTCAATAACATTCTATGGACTTTTCCTCCAGGAAGCCGTCCAACCCCTTTTTAAACTCCGCTAAGTTAACCGCCTTAACCAATTTTTCCGGCAACGAATTCCAGAGTCTAACTACGCGTTGAGTGAAGACAAATTTCCTATGATTCGCCTTAAATTTACTACACTGCAGCTTCATTGCATGCCCCCTTGTCCTAGTATTTTTGGAAAGCATAAACAGACGCTCCACATCGACCCGTTCCATTCTACTCATTATCTTATAGACCTCAATCATATCTCCCCTCAGCCGCCTTTTCTCCAAGCTGAAGAGCCCCAGCCTCTTCAGCCTTTCTTCATAGGAAAATCGTCCCATCCCCTGTATCATCCTTCTCTGCACCTTTTCCAATTCCACTATATCTTTTTTGAGGTGCAGCGACCAGAATTCAACACAATACTCAAGGTGCGGTCGCACCATGGAGCGATACAATGGCAGAATAATATTCTCAGCTTTGTTTTCCATCCCTTTCCTAATAATACCCAATATTCTATTTGCTTTCCTAGCCACAGCAACACATTGAGCAGAAGATTTCAACCTATCATCAACGACGATACCTAGATCCCTTTCTCGGTCCGTGACTCCTAACGCGGAACCTTGCATGACGTAGTTATAGTTTGGGTTCCTCTTTCCCACATGCATCACTTTGCACTTGCTCATTAAACGTCATCTGCCATTTAGACGCCCAGTCTCCCAGTCTCGTAAGGTCTTCTTGTAATTTTTCACACTCTTCCCGTAATTTGACAACTTTGAATAACTTTGTGTCATCAGCAAATTTGATTACCTCACTAGTTACCCCCACCTCTAGGCCATTTATGAATATGTTAAAAAGCAGAGGTCCCAGCACAGATCACTGCAGATGATGTGCAGCTACTCATACCCATTGAACCTGACTTACCTACAGCCTTGAATAAACTGATTACTTGTCTAACATCAATTCAAGAATGGACTAAACACAACAAACTTTGCCTGAACCCAAGTAAAACCGAGCTTCTCTGGGTCCCTAACACAAGTGGATACATAACTGACATCAAAATCCCTTTTGGGAAGTATGAACTCCCCCTCAAATCGCAAGTCAGGAACCTTGGAATACAGTTAGATTCAACACTTACTCTGATTCCCCAAATCCAAGCAACCTTCAAGAGCTGCTTCTACTACTTGTGACAGCTACGCTGCCTCTCTCCTTACATCGAGAAGGTAAATCTTATCCCAGTTGTGCATGCCATGCTAACATCAAGACTGGATTACTGCAATGCACTATACAATGGTCTGAGTACAAAGGGCCTGCACCAGCTCCAGTTGATTCAGAATGCAGCAGCAAGACTCATAGAAGGTTAAAAGCAACGTGAACACATCACACCATTTTTGCAAAAACTTCATTGGCTACCAGAACAACAAAGGGCTAAATTTAAAACTCTATGTCTGATCTTCAAGGCCCTGAAAGGAAATGGCCAGAGTATCTGAAGAATAGGATGATCCTCCACACACCGCCAAGGACACTAAGGTCCTTCCAAGGACTTTAACTACACCCTCTCCAAAAGATATTACACGATGTGATACCCGCAAGTGAGCCTTCTCTGGAGTAGCCCCCACATTCTGGAATGCATTGCCTGAAAGGCTCTGCTTAACACAAGACTATCTGTACTTCAGGAAGCAGGTGAAAGCTTGGCTCTTCAACCAAGCCTTTAATGGAAGAAGTAACTAACTTGTTAGTCTTACTCACACACACAAGGATTGACTCAGGCTGCACATACTGCAGCGGGACATGTTTATCCACTCCTACCCTAGCTGAGATGATATTTAACCATCTCTCTGACCTCATGTGCAACTTTCTTCAAATCAGTCACCTTACTTTCTAATTCTTCCTACTTTCTTATTCATCTATATGCCTTACCCTTTACTACCAATTATAATGTCCTATTACGTATTGTGTAGTCATTGCAAGTAGTATACCATGCCATACTTTGTATTGTTACTTGAATATTTTTACTGCTGTAATTGCCTATTGCTCATGTTTGATCTATTCTTACTGTACACCGCCTTGAGTGAATTCCGTAAAAAAGGCGGTAAATAAATCCTAATAAATAAATAAAATGGTTCTCTGGGATTTAAGTTACAAAACTAAAAGAATTGTTACCCTGGGTTTATATTTGGATTAGATGATTTGTTGAATCCCATATTAAAACTTTTTGAGTACCTGAATATATGAGACACCCACAAGCCTAAAGGCTAAAGAAGTGGTGTACATTCAGGTACTATAGGTATTTTTCTGTTCCTGGAGGGTATAAAATAAAAAAAAATCTCAAACAGCTGAAATTGGAATTTGAACCTGGGTCCCCCGATTCTCAACCCACTGCTCTAACCTTTAAGCTAACCCTCTGCTCTGTATGGATGTCTGTGTGGCCATTTTATAAGATGGATGTTCCTATGCTGCCACACAGATGTCCATGTCCCTTGTTTTCCCTGTTCATAATTTGGACGTTTCACTTTGTAAAATGGATGTTTCCAGGAGATGGGCATCCATCTCACATGTATTTTACAACAGTCTGTATCCTGTTTTAAAGTACATGAGAGATTGAAGTCCATTTGTGACATACAGACTTGGACATCCATATTCTGAGTTGGACGTCCTTTCTAAAACATGGCACCATATGAAACATCCAAACAAATGGGGAGAGGAAAGAGCATCATAAAAACTATAAGAGATACAGCTGGAGTACAGAAGGTAATGAGGCGGGATGGAATCAAAAATTGGTTGGGGGCAATAAATGACTATTATAAAGAGGAACTGTTTATAGTTTAGCAACAAATATAATTCCTTGTGTCTATGGATAAAGATGATAAATTTAAAAAATAAACTAGGGGACTTCCGGTGGAGCCGGGCGGGAAGATGGCCGCCATCTAGAGAGCTCCGCTACACCGCACGCGGGACTTCCATCCCCCCACCTACTAGAGCCCCCCCCCCCCTCCCTGCAACAACCCGGTGTTGCCCGAAGCTCCCCAGGACAAAATGGTACCTCCGGAGATCCGCCGACGCGCCCCGCAGCACTGCAATTGAAGTTGCTCGCACCGCATGTGCCGCGATCCAAGATGGCGGCCGGAGGAACAACAGGACGGACGGATGGGAGACAACAATGCGGGTGAGCAGTGGGCGACGGACGACCCCCAGGGCCGGGTATCGAGGAGCTTGAAGAAGCGATAACAGCGGGAGCTGCACAGCTGATAACACCTCCCTTCTTCCCCTCCCCCCCCCCCAACGAAAGAGCACAGAAGGAACACTAGAGACGTCAGATTGCCCTGTAACACATCCCCATTATCAGGGGAGAGATGAACTCAAGCCCGCAACAGAGCAGAAAACAGGTACAGCACTAATAGCTCCTGTAATTCAAGAGAGTCTACCACTGCAGCTCTATTGAACTTTCCAATTGAGATAGTTGCCAGTGGAGAGGATCTGTGCTATTACCAATATTACAGCACAGACTTGCCAATGCTGAGTACAATTAGGAGTTTGGTACCTAGTTTGCAGTAACCATACAACTATATGAAGTGGCGCAGTAACTATCACTGGCAGCAGGATATACTGCACATTCACCACCCCCAGGTAAAGGTGCCCGCACCACAAGGTCGACGCGCTGAGCCTAGCAGAGGGGTGAAACACGTGCTGTATGGAGCAATATCTGAGACCCAAGTCTGCTGGTACAACTCGAAGCAGCACTAAATACGATAAAGGGAAAAAAAACCCATCACCCCCAGGGGCCAAGATGGCAGAAGGGAAGCTTGAAAAGCTTGGTGATTTCCCTGATAAACAACTAGCACAGATCACCATGGCAGTAAGTGCCGCACTCAACCCAAGATTTGATTTACTAGAACGCCAAATGAGCAGCCTAGAAGCTACTATGGCGGACACAGTGAAGCGACTAGGAGAGGCGGAAAGCAGAATCTCAGTCTTGGAAGATACCAGGGCGCAGAATGTCCAAGATGTCACCCGGATGATGGAAAAACTCAAGGCGCAGCAAGACAAGATCGAAGACATGGAGAATAGAGCACGGAGATGCAACCTGCGGATTGTTGGCCTGCCAGAAGCAATCCCCGAGACGTCACTGGGGCACCTGCTGGAACAATGGCTTAAAAAAAGAACTAGCCCTGTCAGACAGCTATGGAGAACTGTGCATAGAAAGGGCCCATAGACTGGGCTGTTGGCAACAAGGGCAACAAAGACCCAGACTGGTGATAATCAAAGTAACAACTACCTGCATAAAGAAGAAATTATGAGGGGCTTTCGACTGAAAAGGGACACTTTGAGATATGACGGGGCCCAGATAAAAATCTTTCAAGATTGCTCGGCAGGAGTACAAGAGCAAAGACGCCGGTTTCATCCGCTTTGTACAACGCTGGTAAACAGAAAAGCAAGATTTATGCTGCTTTATCCGGCTGTTTTGAAGATCAAACACGAAAATAGATGGCGTTTTTCCACTCGGTCCCCGGAGGCCCAAACAGTTTATAGATACTGAACTGCAGGCGCCAGATGCTGCACCGCCTTGATTACATGTTCGGTAGACTCTTGCTAGAGTAAAGGTTTTTTTATTTTGCACCATCTTCAACCACACGAGAAAGTGGAGATGGTGTGAACTATTAAGGTTATAAACTTTCCTGTTATGCAAATGTTGATAAAGTGTTACCATGTTCTATGTTCCAGTAGTATTAGCGGCTGTTGAGGGAGCTTATACCAAAGTACCATACTAGATCTGACTGATCGCCCGGGGTGGGGGGGGGGGAAACTCCCGCTAAGATAGGGGGGTGAAGGGATGGGGGGAGGGGGACCCTCATAGCAGTGCCATGTCATCTGGAAGGAGAGAAATTATGGATAGGGTGAAGAGGGAGGGGTTCAGGGCAACGGGATGGGTAATGGGTGGGGAAGACGGAGATCTGAAGAGAATCAATATCCAGGGGGGGAGGGCTCCAGATATACATTGATGGGTCTCCTAAACAGGTAATGCAAAAGAAGGAAACATGTCGGTACTGTATGCTCTGATTGAGGGAGTGAGGAGGAAGGGCGACATTTACAGCTGCTTGGGAAGGGCTGGGACCCAGGTGGCTGAGTCTTCCGAGATACTCTTATGAAGTCTAGTTGCCACGCTGATAGCACACTGTAAATTAGTCACCTGGAATGTGGGAGGCATCACGTCTCCCATTAAAAGGAAAAGATCCTGGCACTTTAAAACACCTCAATGCGGATATAGCATGTCCTGCAGGAAAACGAAATTGACAGCTGCAGAGCATGAAAAGCTCAAACAAGGCTGGGTAGGCCAGGTGATCTATGCATCCCCAGATGGGTGGAGAGGGGGAGTAGCAGTCTGCATTCACCGGCGACTGGCCTGCACGGTAGAAACAGTTCTCCAGGATCCTAAGGGGCGATTCCTTCTGGTTAAATTGTGGTTACAGGGGAGGGAACTATATCTGCTAAATGTCTACGCTCCCACCCCTCCTGACAACTCTTTCTTCCCCGGATTATTAAGGCGACTGCTCCCTTATGAAGGCAAACACTTGATCATAACAGGGGATATGAATGTACTGATAGACCCCAAGATTGATTATTCAGGGGAGGGAGGCAGAGGGATGGAAGGTAGAAGGGGGTCACAGATGCTAAAAGAATTTATCAAGTCCCTCTCTGTGGTAGATGCATGGCGGAATCTGCACCCTGACTTAAGAGATTACACGCATCAGTCCAGGGCGCACGGGACATGGGGACGAATAGACTATATATTCATTTCAACAGCCTTGTTCCATTGTGTCCGTGACACCAAAATCGAAGAAATTCTGATATCCGACCATAGGTCCTGTCTGTTGGAGTTTGAGGCCCCAGGTAGCTTACAGCCGGCCGACGGTGGAGGTTCCCTTACTACTTAGTAAAAGATAAACCTTTCAAAAATTCTTGGTGAAAAAGTGGGAACATATTGAATTGTTTAACAGAGAACATAAATCGAACCCCCATTGTTCTTGGTGCAACCGGTAAAGCGGTACTCCGAGGGGACCTGATAGCGTATGTAGCAAATAAACAGAAAAGAATGCAGCTAGCCTTTTGTGGCTGGAATAGCAGTTGCAGAAGGCTAGACGCCGTTACACGGTAGCGGCAAAACCGCAGCTAACAGGGAGGCCTTCTTGTCTGTGCAGGTCTGCTGTCAACTCCCTGTTGCATGAAAGAACGTTAAAGAATAGGATCTTTCCAAAAATATACGGTTCCATAGATTTGGACAGGAAGCAGGGGGCATGCTGGCTCGGATAGTCCGGAAACGGGGAGGGGGCAGAGCTATATCGGCTCTGAAAGAAAGACGGGAGGCCTTACCAATGACCCAGATAGGATCCTTCAATACTGCAGGACCATTTCGCTCAGCTATACAGTGCCGACCGGCCTGCGGGGAGGCACACATGAGTGACTTCTCACAGGGCACAAATCCAAAGCTAGGAGAGTTAGAGATAGCACGCCAAGAGGCCCCTATCCAGCTTAAGGAACTATCAGAGGCAATAAAAGGGTTAAAATCTTTCTCGGCACCAGGGGTGGATGGGTATCCGGGAGAATTTTTAAAACTGTTACAACCCCAATTGCTATGCCTGCTATTTGAATATTACCAGGCAGTAGTACAGGAAGGGAAATTTCCATTGTTATGAAAATACTGCCTGTATATCACACTACTATTGAGCCGGGGAAAATCATAGAGGAGTCAGAATCCTATAGGCCTATCTCGCTAATTAATGTTGACATCAAACTCTTAGCAAAGATTTTTGGCCACAAAGCTCAACACTTGTCTCCCCCAGTGTGATTGAACCCGCACAAGTGGGATTCATCCCAGGAGGCACTCTGTATTGCATATCTGGAGAGTTCTTACTGGCAATGGCGCAATGCGGCATGAGGAGAACCCTGGGATTTTGGTGAGCCTCGATGCCACCAAGGCTTTTGACAGGGTCGGGTGGAATTTCTTGTTTTATATGCTGGATTGGATAGGAATCCCTGCCAGAGTGAGGCAAGCAATTGAGGCTTTATATACTGGTATGGAAGCATATGTAACAGCAAATGGGGGGCTCTCAACGAGGTTCAGATAGGCAGGGAACGCGTCAAGGGCTGCCCCTATTCCACTCTGTTCGATTTAAACACTGGACCAACTATTACGTCTTCTAAATTCCGACCAAGAATCAGGGGAGTTCGGGTTGGGAGAGCGGAGGTCGAGCTCTGGCCTATGTCAGACTACGTCCTCCTGGTTCTGACCAACCCGCAGCGAGTCCTTTGAGGCGGCCCTGACATTGATCAAGGAGTACGGGCGGCTGTCAGGGTTCGGCCTTAACCTTTCCAATCTTGTACAGCCAAATCCCTTGACCACTCCTGTGCGAGCTGCCGGAAATCTAATTCTGCTGTCGTATCCTTAAGTTGTTGGTGGTGGAATCTCAGTGGTACTGGAAGCTGTGCTCCCAGAGTAAACTCTTCTGAGAGACCCTCCACCACATCCTCTGTAAGGTCTGTCCACTCTAGGGAAGCAAAAAAACCAAAAAAGGAGGTGAAAACCCCTCACGAAAACCGTGAAGTATAAAACAAAAAGTGAGGAGAGTGGATGAGGATACCAAAAATTTTATTATTCACATAAAAATTAAAATTTGATGTTCATAAGAATGATCCGACACGGTCGTGTTTCGGCCCTAAGGCCTGCCTCAGGTGTCCTTTATAACCTCAGAGAATGTAGCTCAAAACGTGTACTCCGAGGGAAATAACGAAAAAACTTTCTAAAATCTCCTCTCTTCTAAAGAATATATATAAGAAATATATTGAAAAACGAAACAAGCTCCGAAGGGATGTCTGCAATTCTGAAATATATTGAAAAAAGATTTTCATCCATAAAAACAAATTCAATATTTTCAGATATAGGTCTGAGTCCTTCTAATATAGCATAAATATTTGGAGGAGGCAAACAAAGCATGATTGACTTAAGTAACTAAGGGGCCCTTTCACTAAATCGCATTAAGTGGTAACACACACTTCAAACGGAAAAAGGCTTACCACAAAATGTTTTGCAGTAATTTGCCTATCAGCGATTAATGGCCATGGTAATTTTTTTTTTTTTTTTTTATTTTTTGGGGGGGGGGGGGGGGGGGGTCATGTCATGGGCATGAAAGAGTTCTCCAACTAGCATATTCACATTAGTGCACGCTAAATAGATAACGTGGACTTAAGTCCAAGGTGGTAAGGGAACCTGTTTTTTTTTTTTTTGCAAGTTCCATGCACTAATGATAAAATTAGCACAGGACCTGCAGAAACAAATTGAAAAAATACCTAATATACTGCTGCAGTAAATCTGGGCTTAACATATAAAAAAGTCCAACAATAAAACACAGTAAGCCCAGATTTTGCTGCAATGTAATAAAAAAGCCCCTAAATTCCTTTTGTCTGCTATGAAAGAATTTCAGCCTGAGAAAACTGATGAACTTTCCCCTCTGCTGATATACAGAAGTGCTGAGTACACAACATCAATGATCCTCATCTTCACAATAATGTACAGCACAAAGCCTCAATGATCCACACTAGTTTGGCATGCACTTTACCTCTGAAACTTGCTTTCTCCAAGAACAAGCAGGCCTTCATATTCATATTCACACAAAAAAGAAAAGTAGTTCCACAGTAAAATGAGGAATTGAAAGAGCTCAAACCCCAATGTAGAAGACAAGAGTGGAGGAGTGGCCTAGTGGTTAGGGTGGTGGACTTTGGTCCTGAGGAACTGAGTTCGATTCCCAGCACAGGCAGCTCCTTGTGACTCTGGGCAAGTCACTTAACCCTCCATTGCCTACCGCATTGAGCCTGCCATGAGTGGGAAAGCGCGGGGTACAAATGTAACAAAACAAAAACATGGAAAAAAAATAACACACCAAAACCGTGGGGACAGAAACGCAGAATAAAAACAAGAACAAAATAAGAACAGTAAAAAAGAAGTTCTACAAAGAACAAGTAGGGTCAGATTACAAAGACACAAAGAAACTCTACAAGCTTTTAGACAATCTACTAAACACCAAGCTTTTGTTAACTGTGAACGATGACTTGCCACCAGCACAGGAAATGGCCAGTTACTTCGAAGAGAAGTTTCTCAACCTATGGAAGAATTTACCATAGGACATCAACTTTGAAACCTTATTAGATGAACTCGACAATCCCCCTGATGAATCACCAGTGGACAAGGTCATGGACTACTTTCAACTAACTCACCAGCAAAATATTAACACAAGCAATAAGAAAACTTTCCACTGTATACTGCATGCTAGACACATGCCCCAGCTATATTATCAAGATATCCCCTACCCAGCTATATTATGAAGGTATCCCCTACCCGCTTTATCGACCAACTCACAACACACTTAAACTTCATGTTCCGAGAAGGCCGGTACCCAACAGAAAAAGGCAACATAACACTCACGCCAATACCAAAGGATAATAAGAAAAACATCAAAGATCCCTCGATCAGTAGCAAAATAACAGAAGACATTGTAGCGAATCAACTAACTGACTTCATAAACAAATTTTCTATACTATATGAATCCCAATCAGGGTTGAGATCCCACTAAAGTATGGAAATAGTACTGACAACACTCTTAGCAAATTTCAAACAGAAATTCTCAACTGGTAAAAACATCCTTTTACTACAGTTTGACATGTCTAGCACATTCGACATGGTCGATCACATTATCCTACAAAGAATACTATATAAAACAGGAATCAGAGGAAAGGTGCTTGAATGGTTCAGGGAATTCTGACCTCTAGATCATACCAAGTGAAGACAACTCCACAATCTCCCCCTCCCCCAAAGTTCCCCCCTTTTCACCAACTCTTTAACCCTAATAATGGCCCACTAGAACGGTCCCCTATTCAAGAAGGGTACTCAACCTCTTCATTTACGCTGACAACCTAACAATCTTTAACCCCTTCAATAATAACCCTTCCTAAATTACTAACAAAATCAGACAGCTTACATATCATGGAATTCTGAGAATCAACCTTCAAACTGAAACTCAACAGGGAAAAAAAAAACACACTGCCTGATACTCACATCACCAAATAAAACCAAATGTTTCACCAATATAAATGCCATGGGAACAAACTTTCCTATAGCAGAAGATCCTAGGAGTAACCATAGATCTGAGAATTATCCTTTGACAAACAGGTATTACCACTAAGACGATGTTCCACACCATGTGGAAACTCGAACGTATAAAAAACTATTTTCCACAGGATGTTTTCTGCACCCTACTCCAGACCATGGTCCTAACCAATGCAGACTACTGCAATGCAATTTACGCAGGATGCAAGGAACAAGCCCTTAAAAAACTGCAAACAGCACAAAACACAGCAGCAAGACTCATCTATGATAAAGCGAATGCTACATACCTGTAGAAGGTATTCTCCGAGGACAGCAGGCTGATTGTTCTCACTGATGGATGACGTCCACGGCAGCCCCTCCAATCGGAAAACTTTACTAGCAAAGGCCTTTGCTAGTCCTCGCGCGCCCATGCGCACCGCACATGCGCAGCCGTCTTCCCGCCCGAACCGGCTCGTGTTCGTCAGTCCCATATGTAGCAAGACAAAACAAGGGAAGACACAACTCCAAAGGGGAGGTGGGCGGGTTTGTGAGAACAATCAGCCTGCTGTCCTCGGAGAATACCTTCTACAGGTATGTAGCATTCGCTTTCTCTCCGAGGACAAGCAGGCTGCTTGTTCTCACTGATGGGGTATCCCTAGCCCCCAGGCTCACCTCAAAACAACAAACATGGTCAATTGGGCCTCGTAACAGCGAGGACATAACTGAGATTGACCTAACAATTTATCCAACTAACTGAGAGTGTAGCCTGGAACAGAACAAACATGGGCCTAGGGGGGTGGAGTTGGATTCTAAACCCCGAACAGATTCTGAAGCACTGACTGCCCGAAACCGCCTGTCGCGTCGGGTATCCTGCTGCAGGCAGTAATGAGATGTGAATGTTGGAACAGATGACCACGTCGCAGCTTTGCAGATCTCTTCAATAGTGGCTGACTTCAAGTGGGCCACTGACGCTGCCATGGCTCTGACATTGTGAGCCGTGACATGAACCTCAAGAGCCAGCCCAGCCTAGGCGTAAGTGAAGGAAATGCAATCTGCTAGCCAATTGGATATGGTGCGTTTTCCCACAGCCACTCCCCTCCTGTTGGGATCAAAAGAAACAAACAATTGGGCGGACTGTCTGTTGGGCTGTGTCCGCTCCAGATAGAAGGCCAATGCTCTCTTGCAGTCCAATGTGTGCAGCTGACGTTCAGCAGGGCAGGAATGAGGACGGGGAAAAAATGTTGGCAAGACAATTGACTGGTTCAGATGGAACTCCGACACTACCTTCGGCAAGAACTTAGGGTGAGTAAGGAGGACTACTCTGTTATGATGAAATTTGGTGTAAGGGGCCTGGGCTACCAGGTCCTAAGCTCACTGACTCTATGAGCTGAAGTAACTGCCACCAAGAAAATGACCTTCCAGGTCAAGTACTTCAGATGGCAGGAGTTCAGTGGCTCAAAAGGAGGTTTCATCAGCTGGGTGAGAACGACATTGAGATCCCATGACACTGTAGGAGGTTTGGTGTAACAAAAGAGAGGGAACAAAGTACAAACTAAAGTCCAAACAAAAAAAAACAGCACCACGGGCCTTTAAAAATGGAACACAGTTCTTTAATGAATGAGCCTTGACAAAAAGACCCGACACGGGCCGTGTTTCGGTGACTAGCACCTGCGTCAGGGGTCTACATAGAATACAAACACTAGAAATAATATATTTGTAAAAATTTTTTAAAATATAATGAGTAAAACAAAGATTAATATTTAGACTCATCAGCATACATATATAAGCCTATATAAACACCTAAAGCATTTATATGTTAACATTGCATTTAATATTTTAACATTCTCATATAGTATTATATAGTAATTTGAAAATAAATGGATAATTAATCAAAACAAAAATGGTAACTCACCACAGTGATGACGTGGAAAACTTGGGGAATAACTCGATATATTCCTCTACAATATATTATCCTTACTTTTGGACAAAAGTTTTTCATATATTAATATTATATGTTTAAAACGCTTATTTTAATTATTATAATATATTTTATAAAAAGGTCATATTATATAATACTGGCTATAACTAAATTTCATATTCATAAACGCTTAAACTATCAGGTCAAAATAATTTTTTTAAACATTTTAAAATATACAATAAATTTCAAACATTACACTGATATATCATAATCTTCAAAAACATTCAAATCAGCACAGAAATGATAAATATATACATCTTCAAATATAAAAAAGCCAAAACTATAATATCTAGTGGCATTACTTGATCTTAATTTTAAAAAGACAACATTTTGTCACTATATGTGTATGTGTATATATATGTATATATACACATACACACATACACATATATATATATACACATGCATGTGTGCGCATGCATACACACATATACACATATATTATAGCATTAACAGGGCTTCTATTATCTTTTGGAGCTCTGGGTATATTTGTTTCGTTATCTGCCAATTACAATTAATTATGTAAATTTTATTTGTAACTGCTAATGGTATTTAGCTAGTGACAAAATACCTTTAAAATTTGCATTTATTTTGTTATCTGCCAATCACAATTAATTATACAAATGCATCTTAAATAGTGACAAAGGGTTAACAGGGCTTTTGTTCACATACATATGTTCTCACATCAGCATTCATTTAATAAATGTCTTCAATATTTCTTTTAGAACATAGCAAAAATGATTTCATAAGCAATAAAATACTGACTTTCATTTTAACTCAAGTGTCAAAAGAAAAAAAATCTGTATACCTCAGACTGTATTGCCAAACAGAAGGGTTTCAATAAGTATAACAAACCATAATGCCACAGACATTACCAAGAGGATTGTGCAATTGATAAAAGTTGTCAAATCATGAGGCAGCAAATACTATAGTGCCTAACTTAGAAACTTCCTACAATTTATTTGTCATGACAAAAACTTACCCCCCACGTCTCATGTAGTAAAAGCTACAAAGCACCAAGGCACTTTCACTTTCTGTATCAAAATGGATGAAAGCTGTGCTCTCAAAAGGCTCTGCTTTTAATACCACGTCACACAGGGTGGAAACATTTTTTTAATTAACTTAAGTGAAAACACCTGATCTTCACAAAGCATTAACCTTATCCTATCAAATGAATTTAGGTGGTTACTGGGTCTAAAAGCCTGCCAGATATGCAGGAATCATTTACTAGGTCCTAAAGCCTACATTGTTAAAATATCCATTTATTTAAATATATATAAAATGACAGGATATTGAGTAATTATCAAAACAATTGACTAACTATATTGCAATTTTAATCTATTTAGCAAATCTATAAATTGTGTCTTCAATAACTATTCATATGCCAATTGTTTTATCTACTCTTAAATTGAATATTATCAAATATTAAATGACAAATTTAAAAAGATTTTCTTAACAAATATGAACTTACCATACCCCAATTATAATCTATTTACTGTCTATTAATTATATTTTAAATTTAACTGTTCATATACTATTTTATTATGTCATTAAAAAAGCTTATAAATGCTAAAATTGAGCTTAAACAGCACTTCATTCTTATAATTGTATGTTTATATTGTGCCATTATTATCTACCTTATGAGTCTATAAATTGCATTTATAATTAATTAGTAAATTCTAAATATAACTTAAATAATACTACAAACATATGGTTTTATCATTAATGTACCAATATATTCTAATGTATTTACTATATGAAATGATTATTAAAAAAATGAATTAAAATGAATTAAAAAATTAATGAACAACATTTTTTGAAACCTTAAAAAACATTAAAAACTAGAATGAAACGTGTGTGGCATTACAAATCTGTAGTTTTATCATAATATTATGTTGAATATACCCATGCAATCAGGTGTTAAACTTAAATAAGTACATATATGAAACATTTGTTCATAAACCAAATGAGTACATGTGTGAAACATTTGTTCATAAATACATGACATCAAACAATCAAAAATATATGCTTTAAACCAAGCATATCATACATCCATTAGTCACATATATAATGTTCCTTAAAATAAACTGCAAAGAACATCCTTCCAATGTTTAAAAAGAAAGAAAACAACATATTGTCTAAATATTCATTGAAAAACAGACAAGTCTATCTGTCTTTTTAAAATTAAGATCAAGTAATGCCACTAGATATTATAGTTTTGGCTTTTTTATATTTGAAGATGTATATATTTATTCATTTCTGTGCTGATTTGAATGTTTTTGAAGGTTTATGATATTATCAGTGTAATGTTTGAAATTTATTGTATATTTTAAAATTTTTTAAAAAATTATTTTGACCTGTTAGTTTAAGCTTTTATGAATATGAAATTTAGTTATAGCCAGTATTATATAATATGACCTTTTTATAAAATATATTATAAATAATTAAATAAGCGTTTTAAACATATAATATTAATATATGAAAATTTTTTTTGTCCAAAAGTAAGGAATAATATATTGTAGAGGAATATATTCGAGTTATTCCCCAAGTTTTCCACGTCATCACTGTGGTGAGTTACCATTTTGTTTTGATTAATTATCCATTTATTTTCAAATTACTATATAATAATATATGAGAATGTTAAAATATTAAATGCAATGTTAAAATATTAAATGCTTTAGGTGTTTATATAGGCTTATATATGTATGCTTGATGAGTCTAAATATTAATCTTTGGTTTTACTCATTATATTTTAAAAAATTTTTACAAATATATTATTTCTATGTTTTGTATTCTATGTAGACCCCTGACGCAGGTGCTAGTCACCGAAACACGGCCCGTGTCGGGTCTTCTTGTCAAGGCTCATTCATTAAAGAACTGTGTTCCATTTTTAAAGGCCCGTGGTACTGTAGGAGGTTTGACAGGGGGCTTTGACAAAAGCAAACCTCTCGTGAAGTGAATAACTAAAGGCTGTCCTGAGATCGGCTTACCTTCCACACGGTAATGGTATGCACTGATTGCGCTAAGGTGAACCCTTACAGAGTTGGTCTTGAGACCAGACTCAGACAAGTGCAGAAGGTATTCAAGCAGGGTCTATGTAGGACAAGAGCGAGGATCTAGGGCCTTGCTGTCACACCAGACGGCAAACCTCCCCATAGAAAGAAGTAACTCCTCTTAGTGGAATCTTTCCTGGAAGCAAGCAAGATACGGGAGACACCCCTCTGACAGACCCAAAGAAGCGAAGTCTACGCTCTCAACATCCAGGCCATGAGAGCCAGAGACTGGAGGCTGGGATGCAGAAGCGCCCCTTCGTCCTGTGTGATGAGGGTCGGAAAACACTCCAATCTCCACGGTTCTTCGGAGCACAACTCCAGAAGAAGAGGGACACAGATCTGACGCGGCCAAAACGGAGCAATCAGAATCATGGTGCCTCGGTCTTGCTTGAGTTTCAACAAAGTCTTCCCCACCAGAGGTATGGGAGGATAAGCATACAGCAGACCTTCCCCCCAGTCCAGGAGGAAAGCATCCGATGCCAGCCTGCCGTGGGCCTGAAGTCTGGAACAGAATTGAGGGACCTTGTGGTTGGCCTGAGATGCAAAGAGATCCACCAAGGGGGTGCCCCACACCTGGAAGATCTGCCGCACTACCCTGGAATTGAGCGACCACTCGTGAGGTTGCATGATCCTGCTCAACCTGTCTGCCAGACTGTTGTTTATGCCTGCCAGGTATGTGGCTTGGAGCAACATGCCGTAACGGCGAACCCAGAGCCACATGCTGACGGCTCCTGACACAGGGGGCGAGATCCGGTGCCCCCCTGCTTGTTGATGTAATACATGGCAACCTGGTTGTCTGTCTGAATTTGGATAATTTGGTGGGACAGCCGATCTCTGAAAGCCTTCAGAGCGTTCCAGACCGCTCGTAACTCCAGGAGATTCATCTGTAGATCGCGTTCCTGGAGGGACCAGCTTCCCTGGGTGTGAAGCCCATCGACATGAGCTCCCCACCCCAGGAGAGACGCATCCGTAGTCAGCACTTTTTGTGGCTGAGGAATTTGGAAAGGACGTCCCAGAGTCAAATTGGACCAAATCGTCCACCAATACAGGGATTGAGAAACTCATGGACAGGTGGATCACGTCTTCTAGATCCCCAGCAGCCTGAAACCACTGGGAAGCTAGGGTCCATTGAGCAGATCGCATGTGAAGGCGGGCCATGGGAGTCACATGAACTGTGGAGGCCATGTGGCCCAGCAATCTCAACATCTGCCGAGCTGTGATCTGCTGGGACGCTCGCACCCGAGAGACGAGGGACAACAAGTTGTTGGCTCTCGTCTCTGGGAGATAGACACGAGCCGTCCGAGAATCCAGCAGAGCTCCTATGAATTTGAGTCTCTGTACTGGGAGAAGATGGGACTTTGGATAATTTATCACAAACCCCAGTAGCTCCAGGAGGCGAATAGTCATCTGCATGGACTGTAGAGCTCCTGCCTCGGATGTGTTCTTCACCAGCCAATCGTCGAGATAGGGGAACACGTGTACTCCCAGCCTGCGAAGCGCCGCTGCTACTACAGCCAAGCACTTCGTGAACACTCTGGGCGCAGAGGCAAGCCCAAAGGGTAGCACACAGTACTGGAAGTGACGTGAGCCCAGCTGAAATCGCAGATACTGTCTGTGAGCTGGCAGTATCGGGACGTGCGTGTAGGCATCCTTCAAGTCCAGAGAGCATAGCCAATCATTTTTCTGAATCATGGGGAGAAGGGTGCCCAGGGAAAGCATCCTGAACTTTTCCTTGACCAGATATTTGTTCAGGGCCCTTAGGTCTAGGATGGGACGCATCCCCCCTGTTTTCTTTTCCACAAGGAAGTACCTGGAATAGAATCCCAGCCCTTCTTGCCCGGATGGCACGGGCTCGACCGCATTGGCGCTGAGAAGGGCGGAGAGTTCCTCTGCAAGTACCTGCTTGTGCTGGAAGCTGTAAGATTGAGCTCCCGGTGGGCAATTTGGAGGTTTGGAGGCCAAATTGAGGGTGTATCCTTGCCGGACTATTTGAAGAACCCAACGGTCGGAGGTTATAAGAGGCCACCTTTGGTGAAAAACTTTCAACCTCCCCCCGACCGGCAGATCGCCCGGCACTGACACGTTGATGTCGGCTATGCTCTGCTGGAGCCAGTCAAAAGCTCGCCCCCTGCTTTTGCTGGGGAGCCGTGGGGCCTTGCTGAGGCGCATGCTGCTGAGAGCGAGCGCGCTGGGGCTTAGCCTGGGCCGCAGGCTGTCGAGGAAGAGGATTGTACCTACGCTTACCAGAAGAGTAAGGAACAGTCTTCCTTCCCCCATAAAAACGTCTACCTGAGGAGGTAGATGCTGAAGGCTGCTGGCGGGAGAACTTGTCGAAAGCGGTATCCCGCTGGTGGAGCTGCTCTACCACCTGTTCGACTTTCTCTCCAAAAATATTGTCCGCTCGACAAGGGGAGTCCACAATCCACTGCTGGATCCTATTCTCCAGGTCGGAGGCACGCAGCCATGAGAGTCTGCGCATCACCACACCTTGAGCAGCGGCCCTGGACGCAACATCAAAGGTATCATATACCCCTCTGGCCAGGAATTTTCTGCACGCCTTCAGCTGCCTGACCACCTCTTGAAACGGCTTGGCTTGCTCAGGAGGGAGCTTGTCCACCAAGCCCGCCAACTGCCGCACATTGTTCCGCATATGTATGCTCGTGTAGAGCTGGTAAGACTGGATTTTGGCCACGAGCATAGAAGAATGGTAGGCCTTCCTCCCAAAGGAGTCTAAGGTTCTAGAGTCCTTGCCCGGGGGCGCCGAAGCATGCTCCCTAGAACTCTTAGCCTTCTTTAGGGCCAGATCCACCACACCAGAGTCGTGAGGCAACTGAGTGCGCATCAGCTCTGGGTCCCCATGGATCCGGTACTGGGACTCGATCTTCTTGGGAATGTGGGGATTACTTAGACGCTTGGTCCAGTTTGCCAGCAATGTCTTTTTTAGGACATGATGCATGGGTACTATGGACGCTTCCTTAGGTGGAGAAGGATAGTCCAAGAGCTCAAACATTTCAGCCCTGGGCTCATCCTCCACAACCACCGGGAAGGGGATGGCCGTAGACATCTCCCGGACAAAGGCCGCAAAAGACAGACTCTCGGGAGGAGAAAGCTGCCTTTCAGGAGAGGGAGTGGGATCAGAAGGAAGGCCATCAGACTCCTCCTCAGAGAAATATCTGATGTCCTCCTCCTCCTCCCACGAGGCCTCACCATCGGTATCAGACACAAGTTCATGAACCTGTGTCTGAAGCCGTGCCCGGCTCGACTCCGTGGAAACACGGCCACGGTGGGAGTGTCAAGAGGTAGACTCCCTCGCCAGCACCGGCGAAGCTCCCTCCGCCGACGTCGTCGGGGAGCCTTCCTGGGAGGCGACCGCAGTCGGTACCACAAGCGGCACCAATGTCGGAGACCTCACCCGGGCAAGGGCCAGCCGGCGCCTCACTCGACGGTACCGGTGGCGCAAGCACCCACGGTACTGGAGGGGAAGGGCGCAACAGCTCTCCCAGGATCTCTGGAAGAACAGTCCGGAGACTCTCGTGTAGGGCGGCTGTGGAGAAAGACATGGAAGCCGATGCAGGCGTCGAAGTCAGAGTCTGTTCCGGGCGTGGAGGCTGTTCCGGGCTGTCCAAGGTGGAGCGCATCGACACCTCCTGAACAGAGGGTGAGCGGTCCTCCCGGTGCCGATGCCTATTGGGTGCCGACTCCCTCGGCGACCCAGAGCTCTCGGTACCGATGCGGGAAGGAGACCGGTGTCGATGCTTCTTTGACTTTTTCAAACGAAGCATGTCACCGGAGCTTCCCGGTACCGACGAGGAGGACGTAGAATCCAGCCGTCGCTTCCTCGGGGCCGAGGCCGAAGAAGGTCGGTCTCAGGGAGGGCTGTATCACAGGAGCCCTCAGGGTAGGGGGAGACCCACCCGAAGGCTCACCGCCACCAGCAGGGGAATGGACAGCCCTCACCTGCACTCCAGTCGAAGCACCACCGTCCGACGACATCAGCACTAGTGGAGGTCCCGGTACCACCGACGCCGACGCAGCCTTTCGATGTCTCGGTACCGACGATGCAGAGGGTCGATGCCTCGATGCAGTCGATGCCGAGGTGAAGGTCTTGAAGCTGTCGACGTCGATGCACTCGATGCCCCCGGTGCTGTTGTCGACGAAGAACCCGAGAACAACACGTTCCACTGGCCAATCTCGCTACCTGAGTCCTCTTCTGTAAAAGGGCGCAAAGACTACAGGCCTGCGGGCGGTGCCCAGCCCCCAGACACGGAAGACACGACGCGTGCCTATCAGTGAGCGAGATTACCCGGGCGCACTGGGTGCACTTCTTGAAGCCGCTGAGAGACTTCGATGACATGGGTGGAAAAATCACGCCGGCGAAATCAAAATTCGTAATGGCGATATAGGCACCAAAAATAGGGAGAGCAAAACCCGTATCGAGGCCTCAAAAAAGGCCTACCCCGAAAGCGAAAGGAAACTTACAAGGGGCAAAAACTGGAAGCACGGGAAAGGGGTAAAGACCGTAAAGGTCCCTTTTTTTTTTTTCCAGCGAAAATCACGAAGACGCACGTGGGTCAACTTTGAGGGGCGCGAAACGGCGCAAAACACGACCGTCCCGAGCGCGGACAAAAGAAGACTGACGAACACAAGCCGGTTCGGGCGGAAAGAGGGCTGTGCATGCGCGGTGCGCATCGGCGCGCGAGGACTAGCAAAGGCCTTTGCTAGTAAAGTTTTCCAATTGGAGGGGCTGCCGTGGACGTCACCCATCAGTGAGAACAAGCAGCCTGCTTGTCCTCGGAGAAAAACCGTTTTGAAATTGCAAAACCACTGCTTTGAAGACTATACTAGCTTCCCATCAAAGCACAAATATCCTTCAAGATCTGCACACTGACCTCAGAATAATATTCGACCTTTCCCCAGAATACATGATCGACCTAATTAACCTACCACTGCGCAATGCAACCAACACAAGATCCTATCTTATACTTCACTTCCACAGATGTCAAGGACTGCAATACAAAACCTCATACACAACCAATTTCACTTACATCTGCACCAAAACCTGGAACACTCTACCTAGAGACCTAAAATCCATGAACAACTACCTACAATTCATAAAATATTTCAAAACCCACTTTTTCAGAACATTCTTCTCTGACGAACTCACGTAGCTCAAGCAGACTATCAATCTACACTCTATAACCATGTTCTCGAACTGACCAGAACTTGATCCATCACCCCACAAGACCCTATATTATTTGATCATCATGAACTTGTTGCTCCACACTGCCTTTCATCATACATAGTAACATAGTAACATAGTAGATGACGGCAGAAAAAGACCTGCACGGTCCATCCAGTCTGCCCAATAAGATAACTCATATTTGCTGCTTTTTGTGTATACCCTACTTTGATTTGTACCTGTGCTCTTCAGGGCACAGACCGTATAAGTCTGTCCAGCACTATCCTCGCCTCCCAAACACCAGCCCCTCCTCCCAACCACCGGCTCTGGCACAGACCGTACAAGTCTGTCCAGCACTATCCCTGCCTCCCAACCACCAGTCCCGCTGCCCACCACCGGCTCTGGCACAGATCGTATAAGTCTGCCCAGCACTATCCTCACCTCCCAACCACCGGCTCTGGCAAAGACCGTACAAGTCTGTCCAGCACTATCCCTGCCTCCCAACCACCAGTCCCGCTGCCCACCACCGGCTCTGGCACAGATCGTATAAGTCTGCCCAGCACTATCCCCGCCTCCCGATCTTGACTAAGCTCCTGAGGATCCATTCCTTCGGCACAGGATTCCTTTATGCTTATCCCACGCATGTTTGAATTCCGTTACCATTTTCATTTCCACCACCTCCCGCGGGAGGGCATTCCAAGCATCCACTACTCTCTCCGTGAAAAAATACTTCCTGACATTTTTCTTGAGTCTGCCCCCCTTCAATCTCATTTCATGTCCTCTCGTTCTACCACCTTCCCATCTCCGGAAAAGGTTCGTTTGCGGATTAATACCTTTCAAATATTTGAACGCCTGTATCATAGCATCCCTGTTTCTCCTTTCCTCCAGAGTATACATGTTTAGTTCAGCAAGTCTCTCCTCATATGTCTTGTAATGCAAATCCCATACCATTCTCGTAGCTTTTCTTTGCACCGCTTCAATTCTTTTTACATCCTTAACAAGATACGGCCTCCAAAACTGAACACAATACTCCAGGTGGGGCCTCACCAACAACTTATACAGGGGCATCAACACCCCCTTTCTTCTGCTGGTCACACCTCTCTCTATACAGCCAACAACCTTCTAGCTACGGCCACCGCCTTGTCACACTGTTTCGTTGCCTTCAAATCCTCAGATACTATCACCCCAAGATCCCTCTCTCCGCCCGTACCTATCAGACTCTCCCCGCCTAACACATACGTCTCCCGTGGATTTCTAATCCCTAAGTGCATCACTTTGCATTTCTTGGCATTGAATTTTAATTAAATGTAAACTAATAACCCCTTCTATTATATAACTTATACAGTGTATCTTACTAAGTAACTCTACTTCACCAATCACCAATCGTTTTTTTATGTATTTTTTCTCTTGCATTCAAAATAGTGCTCAGTGACTGGAAAAACATTTCTAGACTGACTAGCAGCCATATATAATGCTTTCCTTGTGGTACATCATTGCACTCCACCTCCTACCTATCTTATATGATGTTTTACTTCGAGTGTAATGAATCTACCACTTATATGTGTGGTTCTTTTATATGTTATGTGTATACTCCCACAATTATACAGCTGCTTATCTTAATATTTGACAGAGTGTTCCCACTCCCCAGAAATGCTCTCAGTCACTTTAAATAGTGCAGTGCTGTAAATCAAAAAAATTTTTGGAGTTCACTAAACCATTTCCCGGTTGTTATCCATTGTTGGTGCCCTACATGCGAGCATGTTTCGCCGTAGCGTCATCAGGGAAACACCATTCTATAAAAATAAACCAAATGCAGTGTAACTAAAAACTAATCCCACTACGAATGCAATTTCACTTCTTATTACTCATATATACATTACTATCTTACTAAACAAGTAATTCAAAATGTTTTCATTATATATATCACTTAGTGGCTACCTTCAGGCAGGAACAGCTTACACTCCTCTCCCTCCAACGGCCAGAACGCCGGTAGATGCATAATAGATACACCCATACTGCCTTTCACAAATTTAAATCCCCGATAGGTGGGACAAAGCCCACCAATCAATCTCCTTGTTAAGACCTGACGGGATTACCATGCGCTACTGAAAAATGAAGCGCTGTTCCCTTTGAATCAATGCAGACATCACGTCCCCACTAAAGGTACTAGGTAATTGATATAATACTACAAAGGATACATCCCGTATTTCATGTTTGAGCTCCACCCAGTGTGAAACCAGTGGTGCCTCAAATTTCTGTACCCGTAGATTGCTTATATGCTCTGCAATGCGATCCTTTATTCTCCTGTTTGGCCAATATACCATTTTTTACAAGGGCAACATATGCCATACACTACACGAGCTGTTTCACAATTCGTGGAGTGTTTTAACACAAAATCCTTCCCTGTAATCGGGTTCTCAATAGTTGTTGCAACCAGAGCATATTTGCAATATACACAATGGCCACATTGACTGTGGCCTTCATGATTATCAGGAAAATCTTGCACATATCTCCTCTTAACCGGCGGCATAGCGGGTTAAATTTCATCCGTCGTTCTTGCAAGGAGGCCGAGTAATCTTGAAAGATTCATATGAGATGTCCATCATACATGGTGGTCTCCCGTTTTAGTCTGTAGCCTCTCAGAATCTCCAGCTTGTGCAGATAGTTGTGCACCTTTAGAATGACTGCACGCGGGGCCTGTCGGCCATCTTGCACTCTGCCCACTCTGTGCACCCGTTCCAAACATAGGGCCGAGTGGTCTGACAGGGCAAATTCTGACTTCAACCATTTCTCCACCACGGGGCTAAGGCGGTGTCACTGACCGATTCTGGCAGGCCGATTAGGCGCAGATTACTGCGCCTGGACCTGTTCTCGAGGTCGTCCAGCTTTTCATTGAGCACTTTCACCGTGTCCTGCAGCTGAGTTACAGACTGCTGCAGCGGGGGATGGGAGTCTTCGAGCTCAGAGAGTCGGTGTTCTAGTTCACCGGCCTGCTTTGTGACATCTGTTAGCCTGGTTTCAAAGCTTCCTATCTGGGCTGACAGTTGTTCGAAGCGCAGTTCCAGCACTCGTGTCACTGCGGTGGTTAATTGAAGGAGCTGTTCTTCTGTGAAGGAGGACCCGCCGCTTGGCGCCTGACGATCTGCGCCCAAGTCTGCTGCTTGCGGTTTCTCTATCTCCTTTTTTACGCTCCGGGCAGGCATTATTTTGCTTGGCTTTTCGACAAATTTGTCCATCCACGACTTCTCTTCACTCGTTTAAAGTCTTTCCGACTAGCTCTGGGCAATTTAATACCGATAGTTGATGGTTTTGGGCGTTCGGCCTCGGAGAGCAGAGATTTGCGTTTTGCTTTCTCAGCGCATCACGTGACTCCCCTCCCATCCAGTTTATTTAAGAGCCTCCTGTGGGGAACCGTGTCAAAAGCTTTGCTGAAATCTAAGTAGATTACGTCTATAGCTTGTCCCTGATTCAATTCTCCTGTCACCCAATCAAAGAAGTCAATGAGATTCGTTTGGCACAATTTCCCTTTGGTAAAACCATGTTGTCTCGGATCTTGCAACTTATTGGCTTCCAGGAAATTCACTATCCTTTCCTTCAGCATCGCTTACATTACTTTTCCAATAATCGAAGTGAGGCTTACCGGCCTGTAGTTTCCAGCTTCTTCCCTATCATCACTTTTGTGAAGAGGGACCACCTCCGCCGTTCTCCAATCCATCGGAACCTTTCCCGTCTGCAAGAATATATTAAACAAATCTTTAAGAGGACCCACCAGAACCTCTCTGAGCTCCCTCAATATCCTGGGGTGGATCCACCTTTAGCTTTTCAAGTTGTTCATACACTCTTCCGTGAACGGTGCTCTAGCCACTTCAATCTCATTTGTACTTTTTCCAGTCCATCGCGGTCCTTCTCCAGGATTTTCTTCTGTGAAAACAGAACAAAAGTATCTATTTAGCAAATTTGCTTTTTCTTCATCATTATCCACATAGCGGTTTGCAGTATCTTTTAGTCTCACAATTCCCTTTTTAGTCATTCTCCTTTCACTAATATACCTGAAGAAATTTTTGTCACCCCTTCTTACATTTCTAGCCATTTGTTCTTCCATTTGCGCTTTCGCCAGACGTATTTCTCTCTTGGCTTCTTTCAGTTTCATCCGATATTTCTCCTCCTGTTCCTTTTCTTGAGTTTTTTTGTATTTCTGG
Source organism: Microcaecilia unicolor (assembly GCF_901765095.1). Lineage (NCBI taxonomy): Eukaryota > Metazoa > Chordata > Amphibia > Gymnophiona > Siphonopidae > Microcaecilia > Microcaecilia unicolor. The sequence goes on along the minus strand of NC_044040.1, from coordinate 123,870,235 downwards.
AACGCCAACTCTTTAGCCTTTATTTTCTCAGCCACTTGCTTGGAGAACCATATCGGTTTCCTTTTTCTCTTGCTTTTATTTACTTTCCTTACATAAAGGTTTGTGGCCCTATTTATAGCTTCTTTCAGCCTGGACCACTGTCCTTCCACTTCTCATATTTCCTCCCAGCCCATCATCTCCTTCCTCAGGCATTCCCCCATTTTACTAAAGTCAGCACGCTTGAAATCCAGAACTTTGAGTTTTGAGTGGCCGCTCTCCACTTTAGCTGTAATATCAAACCAAACCGTTTGATGGTCACTGCTGCCCAGGTGGGCACCCACTCGGATATTTGACACGCTATCCCCATTTGTGAGCACCAGATCCAGCGTCGCTCCCTCCCTCGTGGGTTCAGTCACCATTTGTCTGAGCAAACCGCTTTGGAAAGCATCCACGATCTCTCTACTTCTTTCCGATTCCACAGATGGAACCTTCCAATCTACATCCGGCAGATTGAAATCTCCCAGCAACAGCACCTCTCTCTTCTTTCCCAACTTTTGAATATCTGCAATCAGGTCTTTATCTAATTCCTCCAATTGTTTCGGAGGTCTGTAGACAACACCCACATGTACAGAGGTTCTATCCTCTCTTTTTAAGGTGATCCATATCGCTTCCTTTCCCCAGGTCCCTGTCATTTCAGTCGCCGTGATATCATTTTTCACATATAGAGCTACTCCTCCACCTTTACGACTCTCTCTATCCTTCCTAAATAGATTATAGCCTGGTATGTTTGCATCCCATTCATGGGAACCATTTAGCCACGTCTTTGTGATTGCAACAATGTCTAAGTCTGCCTCCAACATCAGGGCTTGAAGGTCATGAACTTTATTGCTTAAACTGCGAGCATTTGTGGCCATCGCTTTCCATGTACATTTCCTGGTATGTGCTTCAACATTTGTGATTTGGGGTTGTCTTTTCTCTTTGGGTACCTTCATATCCTTTTATTCCAACCTCATTTCTTTCTCTTCTGCCTCAGTTCTATTTTCAGGATCATCACCATGCTGCAGGGGCGTAGCCAGACACCCAATTTTGGGTGGGCCTGGGCCCAAGATGGGTGGGCAGAAGAATCTCGCCCCGTCCCACAGGTGATTTGGTCTCTCCTTCTCTCGCCTGAATGCCACATGGTCTCTCAAACATCCCCCCTCTCCTGTATACCTTTTAAATAGCATATTTTCACCAGCAGCGAGCAGCAACTAATACACACTGCTCATGTTGGCCCCACACCCTTCCCTCTCATGCAACTTCCTGTTTCAACCTCGGCAGAAATACATCAGAGGGAAGGCTGTGGGGCCGGTGCGAGCAGTATGTATGTCACTGCTCACTGCAGGTGAAGATCTGCTACTTACAATGTATGCAGGATGTACACTTGTTAGGAGTTTTCGGCTGGTGGGGCATCATAGGTATGCTGCTACTGGGTGGGCCTGAACCCAAAGTGGGTGGGCCTGGGCCCACCCAAGCCCACCCTTGGCTACACCACTGCCATGCTGTAATGGAGCAAAAGAATTCTTTAGGGGCAACATTTGTGGGGGCGGATGCCTCTATGTCACATATCGAAGTCTGCCTGAGCCTACTGTGAACCATCTATTCCTAGGTGGTTTTATCCTTGGAGGCAGTGGTGTGAATTTGGCTTGATTCTGTGCTGTATGGTTTTGTGTAGTCTTAGAAGATGCTTTAAGTGCATCTAATTTCTGTTTTACCTTACTGAGCTCCTGTTTTAAACTAGCAAGCTGATGACAGACAGGACAAGCCTTAAGTCTCCAGATAATTGGCCTTGAAACTGAAACACCACAATTATTAGAGAATAAAAGTCATCCTGATTTGTTGGAATGGGAATGAATAGGTATGCTATGATGGGGTTAATAGTGTGCAAGATTAACTTTACTCCTCAGCCATACATAGGCAATCAGAGGCAGTTGTAATTTGGGTGGAGTTAATTTGTAATAAGTAGAATAGTTAGGAAAGTTATTTAGGAAGTGTCAGTCTTGGGGTGGGTGGGTTGAGGGGCAGGGTGGTGGGGGTTTAAAGTTTAAAACCTGTGGAATATCTTAGGTTTTAAAACGATCTCCAGGAAAGGAAAAAAGTTCTAATACTTGCTAGCAGTTTTGAAATCTGATATCTCCTTTTCAGATTTACAGATATCAATAAACCAGTTAAAAACAACATTCAAATCACAACAGAGCACACTATATGCAGAGCAGATTAAAACAGTCAGACCACACTATATGCAGAGCAGATTAAAACAGTCAGACCACACTATTTGCAGAGCAGATTAAACAGTCAGACCACACTATATGCAGAGCAGATTAAAACAGTCAGACCACACTATTTGCAGTGCCAAGAGGTTTTTTTTTTCTTTTTAGGAAAGATATAAATGTAGTAACAATGATAGACAAGGAAAGAAGGGAGAGATGCCCAGAGAAAACACAGCCAAAGGGTAGGGATAACCAGGAGTTTAGCCAGCACAAGTCTTAGCTGTGTGAGTTTCCTTCAGCCAGGAGATAAGGAAGACCACCACAAGGTTGCTCAGTTTAGCCCCTCCTAAGCAATTAAAATGTCTGCAGAAGGACCAGGTGGAATGGGGTGGGGGAGGGGGAGCTCAGCACACTGTTAGGAAAGGAAAAAAGTTCTAATACTTGCTAGCAGTTTTGAAATCTGAAATCTCCTTTTCACATGTACAGATATCAATAAACCAGTTAGAAACAACAATCAAATCACAACAGTCAGAGCACACTATATGCAGAGCAGATTAAAACAGTCAGATCACACTATTTGCAGAGCCAAGAGATTGTTTTTTTTTCTTTTTAGGAAAGATATAAATGCAGTGACAATGATAGACAAGGAAAGAAGGGAGAGATGTCCAGAGAAAACACAGCCAAAGGGTAGGGATAACCAGGAGTTTTGCCCTGCCACTTTACCATATAGGTCCAGTTCCCTTATTATAATAGGCAGTGTCAGTAATGGCTGGGATACATAAAAAAGAATGTCATAGGCTTTATCATCTTAATTTGGAATCTGTTTTAACATTAGAAGCAGTTTTCTGCTTTAAAGTTACAATGATTGTATACTAATGATCTGGCATGGCATTTGCAGTGTGTGTTATCAAGCATGGTTTTGTACAGCAGTAAAAAGTGAACAAAACATATATGTAACTACTTACTGCTCCAAGTGATGGCCCACTTCTTCCTGTGGCTATTTTACAGAAATAACTGACGAAAGTAGAGATAACACCTAAAAGCATGCAAAGAAATCAATATTACAAAAACATATTTGTATCTTTAAAATACCATAACTGTTAAAACAAATTGCAGACACAAAATAGAACAATTTGCTAATCAGAACTACTAATTTACACAGTCTGTGGCACTGACTGGTGGCAGCTCCAAATCTATGGAACTCTTCAGGTGGAGCACCAGCTTTCTTCAACAGACATTTTACAACTAAATTTTTCAATGGATTGGAACGAAGTCTGTATGGAGGATTATAGAAGCTAATAACAGAAACAGATAGTGAACATTGAATGCCTTTAATTAAAACAGCCAGAATTCAATGATTCATCACCCGCTAGATTAAGATCTTTAAGCAGGGGGAGCCCCAAATATTTAGCTGATAAATTGTCCTTGTATCCTCCAGAGAAAACCCTTCATTCTTCACAATGCCATCTTTTCTAAGTGCCAGATAAGATTAAACTGCAATGTACAAGATGCTCTGGATAGACTGAGTTTAAGCTAAGGTTAGAAGGCAGATAGAGATTCTATGCTTTTAAAATGAGATGTTAATGAGGTCACGTGATGCCGTGCTAGGACAGCGGGCATAAATGGAAGAGCTCCCAGGCCCTGATCGCAAAACTTCACCCTCCATGAGCTTTATATCAGTACCTGAACTAGCATATTAAGGGCTTGGAGAACCCACGAGTGAGTGGAAAGTGAAATAATTCTGGCCGCAGTCATGTCTACAAAGACACAACGTCGGGAGAAAGAGAAACTACAGCACAGTGATTCCAAGAGGGTGGCGGGAGAGGACTCCTATAGTTCCTCTGTAAACTCCGCATGGGTGGCTGAAGTTGTTTCAGAAGTGAAGAAGGCCATTGCGGACTCATTGGATAAACGCTTACAGGAGGTTGCAGACAAGTTGGATACTGTAGACGAGAAACTGGAATCTTTAAAAGGTGAATTTTCTACACATTGCCAGCGCATCTCTGATTTAGAGGACAGAGTGCAGCAACTCTCTACCCTGAACACTACGTTACAAGATAGAATGCGATCGCTGGAAGACAAGGAGGACGACATTGAGAATCGATCTCGGAGGGGGTATCTGCGCTTGGTCGGCCTCCCTTAGAGTATTGCAGACGCGGAACTGAGGCCATTTTTAGAGACTTGGCTACTTTCTACTTTGCGGTTGCAGTCAGCAGTGGGTCCTCTCCGTATAAAACGGGACCATCGGTTGGGCCCTAAGAGACCGGCGGAGTCTCGTCCATGTGTGGTCATATTCAAGATCCTGAAGTTTGCACATAAAACTGAAATCCTGAGGGCCATTAGAACAAAGGACCCCATCTCCTATGACAATAAAATGGTTTTGTGTTTCCTGGACTTCTCAACTCAGGTCTCGGGTTTGAGGCAGGCATATGCTCCTGTTTTTGCAGATCTACATCGCTGACACATTCAGTTTGCTTTGTAAAAATCTTAAGGCAGGCAGGATATAACAGAGGGCAAACCTCAAATCTTTGATACACCCGAGGCAGCTCAGGCTTTCTTAAAAAACTTGCCTTTATCTACAAATATGGCTTGATGGGCTGTGGCGATCAACTGCAAGCTGCGATGCCTAGTCTGATTTGACCTGAACTCGGTTCTTTCAATGGAGTGTTGTGCTGGTTTGTGACTACCTGAGACCTGAGCTGGTAAAAATGTTTAGAATGACTGTGGGCAATGCTTTGCTTTTGATATGCGGACTTTCCTGGATATGCTTATGATTTAATCATAGCCTGTTGTTACCGTCTGTTTATATTGCTCTGTATCTTGCACAGACAATATAACCACTTTTTTTTTTGTATGTGAGCATGCGGAGTTTGAAAGCCAGGAACGGGAGGGATGGTCGATTTCTTGTAAGGATGGATGAAGGGGTGAAAGGGTGTGCACACAGTAGGTATTTACCTGCTCCTTGGAGAAGTAGAAACATAGTTAGCTCTGTGTTAGTATGTACTTATTTACTTGTCAACTGCCTCACCGCCTGTTACAGTGTGGTTACTACTCCTATGTCCCTCATTGCAGGGAATTCAATAGGTGTGGATGTTTTTTTTGGGGGGGGGGGGGGGGGTTGTATGTGAGCATGCGGAGTTTGAAAGCCAGGAACGGGAGGGATGGTCGATTTCTTGTAAGGATGGCTGAAGGGGAGAAAGGGTGTGCACACAGTAAGTATTTTCTCTGCTCCTGGGAGAGGTAGAAACGTAGTTAGCTCTGCGTTAGTATGTACTCATTTACTCGTTAACTGCCTCACCGCTTGTTAAAGTTTGGTTACTACTCCAATGCCCTCATTGAAGGGAATTCAATAGGTGTAGTTGTTTTTTGTTTTGTTTTGCTTTTAAAGGTTGTTTCATATAATTCTGGAAAGCTATCTGTCCTTGCTTTCTCTTGTACTTTAGAGTTGACCAATGTAACCATAATATTACTGGTTCAGCTTGTTATAGTTTCAAGGAGGGTGGGTTGAGGGATTGGGGGGGGGGGGGCATTCCCACACTGACCCTTCGTCCATTAGTTTGGTTGGACATTGTATGTAAATGGGGTATAATGGGGATGGGAAAGGGAGTGGGGAGGGAGTTCTTTTCTTGGTTTTCTGTATTAGGGTGGGAGATTTTGGTTGGGAATGGGTACATAAGTACATAAGTAATGCCATACTGGGAAAAGACCACGACAGCGGCCAATCCAGGCCAAGGGCACCTGGCAAGCTTCCCAAACGTACAAACATTCTATACATGTTATTCCTGGGATTTTGGATTTTTCCAAGTCCGTTTAGTAGCGGTTTATGGACTTGTCCTTTAGGAAACCGTCCAACCCCTTTTTAAACTCTGCTAAGCTAACCGCCTTCACCGCATTTTCCGGCAATGAATTCCAGAGTTTAATTACACGTTGGGTGAAGAAAAATTTTCTCTGATTTGTTTTAAATTTACTACACTGTAGTTTCATCGCATGCCCCCTAGTCCTAGTATTTTTGGAAAGCGTGAACAGACGCTTCACATCCACCTGTTCCACTCCACTCATTATTTTATATACCTCTATCATGTCTCCCCTCAGCCGTCTCTTCTCCAAGCTGAATAGCCCTAGCCTCCTTAGTCTTTCTTCATAGGGAAGTCGTCCCATCCCCGCTATCATTTTAGTCGCCCTTCGCTGCACCTTTTCCAATTCTACTATATCTTTCTTGAGATGCGGCGACCAGAATTGAACACAATACTCAAGGTGCGGTCGCACCATTGAGCGATACAACGGCATTATAACATCCTCACGGATCACGTGATGGACTGAGAGAGAAGAAGACGTGTTTCTGATCTCTCCTGGGCTAACCCCCCCCCCACCCAACGCTAATTCCACCCGAAATCAACTGCAACAGATACCGAGAGCAGAGCGGACACGTTGTCTATGGACTCCTTTGTTGTCCGTGAAAGCAGGGTAATGCCAGGCAGGACGGTAAAGAAAGAACCAGAAAAAACAACGCGGACACGGAGAAGGCAAGATGGCGGCGAGCCCGAAGCAGGAGGCCGCCTCAGTGTTCAATGCCGCTCAACTGTCTCAACTCATGGAAGTGGTGCAGACTGCAATCGCCCCTCAGTTCGACAAATTAGCTGCCCAATTAGCTGGGATGGAAACGAGATTAGACGAGACAACTCGAAGAACTGGGGAGCTAGAGATACGAGTGTCCGACATTGAAGACGCGGAGGCTGCTAGAACGCTGGTAATAAAAGACCTACAAAGCGAACTAAAGTCATTAACTCACCACATCGATGACTTAGAAAATAGGTCCCGAAGATCGAATCTCTGCCTAATTGGCATATCGGAATCAGTCCCAGATCGCACCCTCTCCTTTCAACTAGAGCGCTGGTTAAAATCGGAGTTTGCTCTCTCAGACAGTGCGGGGCCGCTTTGCCTAGAGAGGGCACATCGCATAGGGAAGCGAAGCAATATGAGCAACAGGCCAAGAGTTGTAATTATCAAATGTCACAATTTCATCCACAAAGAAGAAATCTTGCGAGGGGCCCGACAAAAATGGGACAAGCTGATATTTGAGGGATCACCCATAAGGGTGTTTCAGGATTATTCCCTAGCAGTCCAAGAAAAGAGAAGAGCTTTTGGGCCCATTTGCAAACACTTGGCAGATAACAAGCAACGCTTCAGGCTGTTGTATCCAGCATTATTGAAGGTGCAAATAGAGGGGTCATGGAAAACCTTTACAACACTGCAAGAGGCGCAGCAAGGACTAAAGTTCGACCCCACTGTAGAGGCAAGGGCGAAATGACTGACCGGTAAAGAAAGGACTCTTAAGGAAATGCAGGTCACACATAAAGATGGTAAAGTTTGACAAAATGTTTGAATATTGAACCGAAAGTTAATATAAAACTATGTTGAATTGATGTTACAACTGTCCAGAAATGATGTTAAATTTCTATTTTTCATTGTTATGTAGTGGAATAATGTGAACAGAGGTGAGGAGCATGCAAGGGGATGGGGGGGAAGCCGCCATCTTAAGATCTACACTTCTCCAACCGCTGTTTAGGATGGAGAGTGGAGGGTTAATAAGGGAGATAAAAGGGAATGTGGAAGGGAATAGGGGAGGGGAGGGAAGAGAGGGAGGGTTGAGGCAAACATATTTACAGCAATGGATTTGGAGGAATACACATGAAGAAACAGAAGTTCGGGAACCTGATAGATACTGTTTATATAATCAGAAAAGGGCTGTTACTATTCCTGATGAGGAGAGGGACTTAAAGATATTTAAAGAGAACAGAGACAGGGACGCTCTGGTGAGCTGGGCACCGGGGACCCCACAAATCATGAGAATCCGCATAATAGAACTACTGAGTACTGTCCATGGCTAGAGGCACAGTAACAAGGTTTCTAACTTGGAACGTGGGAGGAGTCACCTCACCAGTAAAGAGAACTAAGATTCTAGCTGCCTTAAAGAGGCACAAAGCAGATGTGGTCTGCTTACAAGAAACTCGCCTATCTTCAGATGAGCACCAAAAACTGAAACAAGGATGGGTGGGAGAAGTACATGCAGCTTCGGCAGCAGGGAGAAAGCATGGAGTAGCTATTCTGCTCAGAAAGGGTCTAGTAGCCAAGTCACACCTAGTAGAAAGCGACCCCCCTAGGGAGGTTTGTCATTATCCATCTTTGGCTGCATTACAAAGAGTACCTAGTAGTTGCTGTATACGGCCCAAACCAATATGATAAGGCATTTTACGACCAGCTAGTGCGCTCATGCTTACTTTACAAGTCATTACCAATACTACTAATGGGAGACTTCAATTTGGTGGCGGACCCCCTAATGGACTGTTCCGCGCCTAGACGCGCGGAGAGAGGGGGGGCCTGGTAAAAGGGCTCTAAACCAATTTATGCAAGAGCTTAACGTAGTGGATGCTTGGCGTACAATACACCCAGACACTCGAGATTTCACACATCTCTCTAGGGCGCATGGAACGTTCTCTAGGATTGACTACATACTAATAGATAGAAAGATATTTTCACAAATAGAGGCAGTGGAAATTGGGCCGGAGGAAATCTCAGATCACGCGATGGTATGGGCAGACCTGCAGATGTCAAATAGCACATTCAACCCCTCAGGATGGCGTTTTCCATCCTACTTAGCAGAGAGCCCAGAATTTCAGGAATACTTACAAAGCCGGTGGGCGGAGTACATAGATCTAATTCAGAATATAAGAATCGCCCAGATGTATTTGGCCGGCGGCGAAAGCTGTCATTAGGGGAGAGATCATAGCATACACAGCAAACCGTGAGCGCAAATGACGAGGGCTATTGTGTGCTAGAGCGAAAACTCCAAAAAACGAAACGTAGGTACATGCAAGCTCCCACAAGCCAACATAAAGAACAATTGCAGGTGGCACGGGTGGCGTTAAATACACTACTTCAAGAGAGAGCCTCTAAGGCATTAGTCCTTAGGAAATATAAGCTGCAGAAATTAGGTACTAAGTCAGGGGCGCTACTGGCAAGGCTAGTTAAACAAAGGGGAGGGCCCCGAGTGATCACAGCGATAAAAGATAAAGAGGATGTGCTTCAATACAAGAGGGAGCAAGTGGCGCAGGTTTTTCAGGATTTTTTTAGTACGATGTACAAGCAAGGACAAGCTCCAAACCTGACCAAAGTGCGAGAATACTTGCATAATACGGGCATGCCCCAGCTAACTAAAGAGGAGGCACGAGCCTTGGGGGACCCGATATCAGGGAGAGAGTTACAAGAATCATCAAGTGCCTACCCACACATTCAGCCCCAGGCCCCGATGGATACACCTGTGAATTCTATAAAATTTTAGGACCTTCGATTATAGGAACACTACACGATTATTTTGAAGTGGTAAAAAACAGAAATTCCCCCCAATGCAAATGAAGCCCTGATAACCCTAATTCTCAAACCAGGTAGGCTAGAGAATAAGCAGATTCATATCGTCCAATCTCACTATAAATGTGGACGTAAAAATTTTAGCCAAAGTGCTAGCTAACAGATTACAACATACATTCCTCGTCTTATAGGACCGGAGCAAGTGGGATTCGTGCGCAATCAACACTCAGTAGTGAATGTAAGACGGCTACTACTGGCTATGGGGCACTGTCAACATGCACAGATAAAGTCTGCGCTAATCAGCTTAGACGCTGAGAAAGCGTTCGATAGTGTAACATGGGAATATTTATTTGAAGTGCTCCAGCATATAGGAATACACGGGTGGGCTTATCAAGCGATAAAGGCGTTATATACAAACCCAACAGCAGCTGTGCTAGTTACTGGAATGCGCACCCCCACAATTCCCAGTCTCGAAGGGAACTAGACAGGGCTGCCCACTCTCCCCGGTATTATTTCTACTAGCCCTAGAACCACTGCTGAGGACACTGGTCAAAGAACAAGGAATAGTGGGAGTAGAGGTGGGAGGAGAGAATGTTAAAGTGATGGCATTTGCCGATGATCTGCTGATAGTGACCCGCATCGTCCAGAGAGTTCAGTGCGAAAGCTGATACAAAGAACCTCAGAATTGGTAAACTCTCTGGATTTAAAATAAATTTACAGAAATCCTACATAATGCAGATGTACCCGCGGGGAGAAAACTACAACACTAGAGGACAAGTGCCCAATTTAAGCAGGGGAAAGAGATCAAATATTTAGGTGTTCAGATCCCTCAGGACCTGTCTAAACTTTATGACCTAATATCCAGCCCTTACTATTGAGAACTATAAGGAAACTGGCACAATAGCAGGAGCTGCCTTTATCGCTTTTAGGGCGGGTAGCATTGTATATATGATGATAGTACCTTGCTGGCTGTATATTTCAAATGCCTACCGTTATATATAAAAAGACCAGATGAACAAAAACTGAATCAGCTTTGACAAAATTTCTATGGAAGGGGAGGAGACCGAGATTGCCCCTTGCTATGGTCTGTACCCCAAAGGAATATGGAGGACTGGGCCTCTTAGACATCAGATCATTAACTGTGGCAAGCTCTATACGGCATTTAAATGACTGGTTTAGAGGTACGACAGATTTCACTGCAACAAAGATAGAGCTGGAGCTTTTTGGACCATACCACTTCAGTAGTCTTCTCCATGGCTTACAATGCCCCATATCTCCAGCATTAGAGATCTCGCACATCTTACCTACAGCGCAAAAAACGTGGGCGGTTGGGTATGCAAACTGCACCGATGTTCCCACAAAGTGACACATTTGCTTCCCATATGTGGCAACCCAGCATTCCCACCAGGTCTCATATATGGAATATTTAGAAAATGGAAAGAACGGAAAGTTACCTATATTCAGCACATCATCACTGACGAAGGGAAACTACAACCTCAAGCTGCACTGCAAGGATTACAAATATTGGGACCCAATGACTATTTTCATTATTGGCAAATACGTCATTATATCTCAAGTTTGCCTTGGGAAGACCTTGCAGAGGATGTACAAGAGGAGCTTGCCTCAGCACTGTCCTTGAATTCACAACAGAAAGTACCATTGCATTATCATCATAGACATATTAAAGACACCAAATCTGAATTAGACTATGCTAAGTATGCCAGAGACTGGGGGAAAGATCTACCAATACAGATACCAACTAATGTGTTCATGGAGCACGTTCTCTCGCTACGACGCATGTCATCATGGGCTGCACACTGGGAGCTCCAATATCGATTTGCTCTGAGACTTTATGTACCCCCACGCAGGGCATTCCACATGGGATTGTCTACAGATGGAGCTTGCCCAAAATGTAAAGGAAGTGGAGCGACATTAGGACATATGTTCTGGAACTGTCCGAGAGTCACCCGCTTCTGGACCAACCTACTTAGACAAATTGAGAGCTTATGGAAGGCTAAATGGAGGTGTACCCCTCTATTACTGTTTGGCAAGCCAGAACTCAGTAAACCTGGGCCTAAGGGATATGTAGCCTTCGTGAAGAGAGCCACTATGATGGCAAAGAAAGCTATTCTAATAGACTGGCTAGAGATCACAGGACCCTCGATTCAGACATGGCGAACTCAAATGATAAATCTCATGAGACTGGAAAGGATACAGACAAAGGAGCAACCTCATACAGAATTAGAACATTTTATGGACAGATGGAGCCCGTTTCTAACAACGTTGACCTCTGAATCTAGAAGTCAGTTATTGAACATGTAATAGAAAGAACATGACAATTGTTGTGTATGTTTTCCATTGGGGTGGAGAAGGGGGGAGAGGGAGGGGGGGGATGGGGAGTTACAGTGTTAAAATGTGGTACTAAACATATAGAATTACTTGTACGAACTATGCAATCTGTTACCAATAAAAATGATTTAAACATAACATCCTCACACCTGTTTTCCATACCTTTCTAATAATACCCAACATTCTATTCGCTTTCCTAGCCGCAGCAGCACACTCAGCAGAAGGTTTCAGTGTGTTATCGACGATGACACCCAGATCCCTTTCTTGGTCCGTAACTCCTAACGTGGAACCTTGCATGACGTAGCTATAATTCGGATTCTTTTTTCCCACATGCATCACCTTGCACTTGCTCACATTAACGTCATATGCCATTTAGCCGCCCAGACTCCCAGTCTCGTAAGGTCCTCTTGTAATTTTTTCACAATCCTGTCGTGAGTTAACGACTTGAATAACCTTTGTGTCATCAGCAAATTTAATTACCTCGCTAGTTACTCCCATCTCTAAATCATTTATAAATATATTAAAAAGCAGCGGTCCTAGCACAGACCCCTGAGGAACCCCACTAACTACCCTTCTCCATTGTGAATACTGCCCATTTAACCCCACTCTCTGTTCCTATCCTTCAACCAGTTTTTAATCCACAATAGGACATTTCCTCCTATCCCAATGACCCTCCAATTTCCTCTGTAGCCTTTCATGAGGTACCTTGTCAAACGCCTTTTGAAAATCCAGATACACAATATCAACAGGCTCCCCTTTGTCCACATGTTTGTTTACTCCTTCAAAGAATTGAAGTAAATTGGTCAGGCAAGATTTCCCCACACAAAAGCCGTGCTGACTCGGTCTCAGTAATCCATGTCCTCGGATGTGCTCTGTAATTTTGTTTTTAATAATAGCCTCTACCATTTTCCCCGGCACCGACGTCAGACTCACCGGTCTATAATTTCCCGGATCTCCCCTGGAGCCTTTTTTAAAAATGGCGTTACATTGGCCACCCTCCAATCTTCCGGTACCACGCTCGATTTTAAGGATAAGTTGCATATCACTAGCAGTAGCTCCGCAAGCTCATTTTTCAGTTCTATCAGTACTCTAGGATGAATACCATCCGGTCCAGGAGATTTGCTACTCTTCAGTTTGCCGAACTGCCCCATTACGTCCTCCAGGTTTACCGTGAAGTCAGTAAGTTTCTCCGACTCATCCGCTTGAAATTCCATTTCCGATACCGGTATCCCACCCAAATCTTCCTCGGTGAAGACCGAAGCAAAAAATTCATTCAGTCTCTCTGCTAAGTCTTTGTCTTCCTTGATCACCCATTTTACCCCTCGGTCATCCAGCGGCCCAACCGATTCTTTTGCCGGCTTCCTGCTTTTAATATACCGAAAAAATTTTTTACTATGTTTTTTTGCCTCTAATGCTATCTTTTTTTCGTAATCCCTCCTGGCCTTCTTTATCTGCGCCTTGCATTTGCTTTGACACTCCTTATGCTGCTTCTTGTTATTTTCAGACGGTTCCTTCTTCCATTTTCTGAAGGCATTTCTTTTAGCCCTAATAGCTTCCTTCACCTCACTTTTCAACCAGGCCGGCTGTCTTTTAGAGTTCCGTCTTTCTTTTCTAATTCGCGGAATATGTATGGCCTGGGCCTCCAGGATGGTATTTTTGAACAGCGTCCACGCCTGTTGTACAGTTTTTACTCTCTCAGTTGCCCCCCTAAGTTTTTTTTTTACCGTTCTTCTCATTTTATCATAGTCTCCTTTTTTAAAGTTAAACGCTAACGTATTTGACTTTCTGTGTACAGTTACTTCAAGGTCGGTATCAAAACTGATCATATTATGGTCACTGTTATCAAGTGGCCCCAGTACCATAACGTCCCTCACCAGATCATGCGCTCCACTAAGGACCAAGTCTAGAATTTTTCCTTCTCTCTTCGGCTCCTGCACCAGTTGCTCCATAAAGCTGTCCTTGATTTCATCAAGGAATTGTATCTCTGTAGCGTGTCCCAATGTTACATTTACCCAGTCTATATTTGGATAATTGAAGTTACCCATTATTATCACATTGCCCATTTTGTTCGCGTCTCTGATTTCTTTTATCATTTCTGTGTCTACCTGCTCATCCTGGCGAGGCGGACGGTAGTACACTCCTATCACCGTTTTTTTTCCCTTTTATACATGGAATTTCAACCCACAATGATTCAAAGGTGTGATTTGTGTCCTGCTGAATTTGTAATCTATCTGAGTCAAGGCTCTCGTTAATATACAATGCTACCCCTCCACCAGTCCGGTCCACCCTATCACTACGATATACTTTGTACCCTGGTATGACAGTGTCCCACTGGTTATCCTCCTTCCACCAGGTCTCAGTAATGCCTATTATATCCAATTTTTCGTTTAGTGCAATATATTCCAACTCTCCCATCTTATTTCTTAGACTCCTAGCATTTGCATATAGACATTTCAGAGTATGTTTGTTGTTCTTATTTGCATGATGCTTAGTACCTGACACTATTGATTTGACATCTTTTGTCTGATCTTTAGTTGTATTTAAGGGCACCTGGTCTACCACGGTCTGTTGTGCAACCTCACTATCCAGAAACCCTATCTTCCCTGTTTGTGAGGTATCTTTGCAAGATACCTTTTCCCGAACCATGTGAGATTATATAGAGAAAGCCAGATTGCCTGAAGAGGAAGAGTGGCATACATTTAATAGGCCGGTTACAGCAGAGGAAGTGAGGATGGCTATTAAATCACTCTCTAAAGACACAACTAGTGGTCAGGACAGTTTCTCAGCAGAATACAGAAACTGTGATAGCCCTCTCACGAGAGCGATGAATGATGCTCTGGATGGCAAAGACCTCCTGGACTATGTATAAACCCAACATAGTGGTGCTGTACAAAGAGGGCAAACCTATTGAGAAGTGTGAAAGTTATAGGCCAATTGCTTTATTAAAATATAATATAATGGAGGTCATGTAATGCGATGAGCGGGAGCAGACATAGGTCGCTTCAGCTGCTCGGGGCACCATCCAAAATCCGGATTTATACTATCTCCTGCGATTCTAAACCTGCTGTCTTCACTCCTACAGATCGGTCATATATGGACAAAAACTTAACTCATATGGCCATGGCTCAAGCACCGAAAAATGCGAGACGCAAGGAGGACAAGAATAGAACGGTGGAATCCAATATGGCGCCTGTAACCATGGCGGACTCACCTCCTCCTTTGCCTTGAGATAACTTAATTCCGGAGTTGATGGAGGCTGTTGTGAGAGCTCTTGACTTGAGATTTAACCAACTCTCGGAGCAACTCACCGGAATCACGGCCTTAACATCAGAGTTAACGCGTCAGACAGGAGAACTAGAGACACGTGTGGCCAAGGTGGAAGATGAGCAACAAACCCACATGGACTCCATAACAAAACTGACACAGTTGATCCAGGACTGTTCCCAAAAATTGGAAGATCTAGAAAACCGCTCTAGGCAGGACAACTTACGATTTGTGGGATTTGCAGAAGCCATTGCGGATGGTGATCTCAGACAAACTTTAGAAACATGGCTTCTGGCTACTTTCCCCGAGGCAGGGGAGGGTAGAAAGATCCATTTGGAGCGGGCCCACCGCATGGGGCCGTGGCCAGCAAGAGAGATGCGTCCCCGTGTAGTGATTGCAAAATTTCATAGCTATACGCAGAAGGCAGCTGTGCTGAAGCTCTATAAAAATAAAAGAGAAACTACAAAGTTTGACTGAGTCACTATAAGAATCTTTCAAGATTATTCAGCAGCCCTCGCTGCGCAGCGAAGGGCCTTCTCTCCGGCTTGCACACAGTTAGTGAAACATCACCATCATTTTCTTCTACAATATCTGGCCACCTTGAAAGTATCAATGAACAGAACTTGGAAATCATTCGCCACACCGGAGGCCGTATCAGAATGGCCTAAATCAGCAAACTACTTGAACAATGCCTACACATTTACTTTGAAATAATGTCTGGCGTTTGGGAGTTTAGATGGTTACAGAGTCTATTCAGATGATACAGTTACGTTGACCTTGGGATGACAAAAAGAAATGGATTCCTCACAGTAACACTGGACAAAATTGGAAAAGGCCGGATAATAACTAGTTAGATGAGTCTCAAGACTTTGATGTTGAGCATCTGGCAGGTTTGAATCACTGGGTTTGGTTGTTAACTTTAGTTGGTTTGTTTATCTTTACTTACAGTAAGTTTTAAAACGCATATGTACTATGGTCAAGGGGGAGATATTATTAGTGCTAATGTTGAATGTATGGATTGGGGATGGGGTATCCCTCGCGTCCTAGACCTGACCAGACTGCCCATTTAGCGGGACAGCAGTAGTAAGCAGAAGGGGAGGGGAATCGTTAGTAAGGGTAGGATGTTAGGGATAGGCGGGGTGAGTGGAGGATGGGAGGGAGGGTTAGTAGATAAGGCAAAGGGGGGAGGGATGGTGGGGGAATTAGAACGAAGTTACATATATCAATGTCCCACAAAATGGGAAAGTGTGGTTGAGAGAGTAGAACTTCAGAGTGCAACTGGGTACGAAATATTCTGGACTAGTCCGCCCTCTATAACTGGTTGGGGGACCCTTTACGTGATGTCAGCTTGGATGAAAGTGCAAGTATACATGTGTGGATGGCGAGTTAACTGGGAAGTGACTATACACTTCAGATGGTGTATGCCCCTGGGGCAGGCTGGGCGCCCGGGGGTTCATGTGCTAAACATGACCACGGCCCATCGGATACCACGACTTGACCTCCCCCCGCTGCCCAGTTGCCACCGGAGGATCGGAGGCACGTAGCGACTGGAACGGAGGAGAACAGACGTGCGAGACAACCATTGCGGACGAAGAGACCACGGCTCATCGGACAACACGATCTGACCTCCTCCCGCTGTCCCAGTTACCACCGGAGGAAACGGAGGACTGAGGGAGCTGCGAGGTTCGAGGAGGACACCATCTTGGATTCCGGTCGCTTGCCTCGCAGTTTCTCTTTCTGAGCCAACTTCGCTACTATCTCCGCTCTCTTCGGTAGTCAGACAAAGCCCAAGGCCTGCTTCTCTCTATCTGGATACAATCGCGTTGCAGCAGTATTTATGGCTGCCACGCTGTGAGCTCCGCCGTGCCTCGCACCTCGCACAAAGCCCAGATCCCGATAGCAGTGGATCCCCTCCGTAGGAACAAACTAATGTTGGAGACCGACGGTAGCAGGGAAACAGCCATGGGCGATTCCCACTGCAGCCTGTAAAAGCACGAGAACTGCCAAACGCTCCGTACCGGGACCCTGACCCAAGATGGCGGCTAAGGAGGAAGCGCATCAGATTGGGACACAAACCGAATGGTGAACAGGGGAGCCAGAAAGCGCACGGAGTGGTATGAACCCACAGCAGAGACCAAGAAGCAGGGAGAGTGAGAAGAGTGGCGGGAACAACCGCAAACAGCTCCATACCAGGTAGGACCCTGCAATCAGCAGTCAAGCCCCGGCGACCACGAGGACAGCCACGCAATCCCCCCCCGGGAGAGCCCGAGTCGCAGGTTGGCACTGAGTTCGCGATCCGAGAGCTCACCCTCGGCCGTCGCACTCCCCGGCAGGAACTGCCCGGGACCATGTCGGTTGGGAGTCGGAGGGAGCTCGCTTTCCCGCCGCGTAGCGCGGCCTGCCCGCACCGCGAGTCTTCCAGACTGGGCTGTCGGGGTGGTGCGAGGCAGTCTTCCATAGGCGCCCTGGTTGCTCTGCTGCTTGAGGGCAGCCCAGTTCGGTTGCTCTGAGAGCAGCCCAGCTGCTCTAGCTCTCCTGGTCACCTGAGCCACTCTGCTTGCTTGCTCCAGTCTGACGGTTCCAGCTTGTTCCAGTCCACTGATCCAGCTTCCCCCCTGCTTGTTCGGTTCATCTGCTCTGGCCTGCTTGCTCCAGTCCAGCTGCCCTACCGTGCTCCAGTCCAGCTGCCCTAGCGTGTTCCAGTCCGCCTGATCCCAGTTTGTTCCGGTTCGCCTGTTCCCAGCTTGTTCCAGTCTGCCTGTTCCCAGCTTGTTCAAGTCCGCCTGATCCCAGCTTGTTCCAGTCCGCCTGAGCCCATCTTGCTCCAGTCCGCCGATCCAGCTTCCCCTTGTTTGTTGCAGTCCATCTGCTCCAGCCTGCTTGTTCCAGTCCAAATGCTCTAGTGTGTTCCAGTCCGCCTGCTCCAAGCTTGTTCCAGTCCGCCCGATCCAAGCTTGTTCCAGTCCGTCTGCTTCCAGCTTGTTCCAGCTTCCCCTGCTTGCTCCAGTGTTCCAGTCAGGCTTCTCCCTACTTGTTCCAGCCAATCTGCAACAGCCTACTTGCTCCGGTACACCTTCTCCAGCCTGCCTACTCCAGTACATCTGCTCCAGCGTGTTTCCAGTCCGCCTGAACCAGCTTCTCCCTGCTTATTCCAGTACACCTGCTCCAGTCTGCCTGAACCAGCTTCTCCCTGCTTATTCCAGTACACCTGCTCCAGCCTGCCCGCGTCCAGTACATCTGCTCCGCGTGTGCCAATCCACCTGAACCAGCTTCTCCCTGCTTGTTTCAGTCCATCTGCTCCAGCCTGCTTGCTCCAGCTTCTCCCGGCTCGTTCCTGCTCATCTGCACCAGCTTGTTCCAGCCCGCCTGCTAGCTTGTCAGCCATTGACTTACTTGCCTGCCTGCTAACTTGTCAGCCCTTGTCTTACCTGCTCTCCAGCATCTCCCTGCTCATTCCTGTCCATCGGCTCCAGCATGCCCCAACCCGCCTGCTAGCTTGTCACCCACTGATTTACTTGCCTACCTGCTAACCTGCTAGCCACTGACTTACCTGCCCCCAACCTCTCCCTGCTCGTCCCTGTCCATCTGCACCAGCTTGCTCCAGCCCGCCTGCAAGCTTGGCAGCCACTGCCTCACTTGCCTACATGCTAACTTGTCAGCCATTGACATACTCTGCAGTCCATCTATCCCTCCAATTCCAAGCCTCCGGCTCTCCGCTCTATCTACTTCTCACCTCAGTCACTACACTTACACCTGTTTACACCGCAATCACTACTTATGGCCCCTGTCCACATCCTCTTCCTTGCCCTGTCCCTTCCTAATCTTTTTCCCCTCCCCTTACCGCTGTCCACCACTGGAACTCATTGCCCAACTGTGTTCCCTCCCATCCTGCCCGCTACGGCAATACCCTATTCACCCCCATCCCTCACCACCTCACCATCTCTCGTCCCCCTCCTCCTTCCTAGCCCTTAATCTTCAACACCTCCTTCCTGCCATTAAACCCTTCACCTTTCCTCCTAAGTGCACCCCGTCTTCGTTGCCCGACCTCCCCCACCCTCCTCCGCACTCTCCTGCTCCTCCTCCTGCTATCCGCGGGAGACATCAATCCTAATCCAGGCCCCCCTCACCTGTCCTCCTCCTAAACTATGCAACGATTCCGTGATGCCTCCAATCTCGTCTCCATTCCCCTCCTCTCCCCCCTCTTCCCTCCCCTTCTCATGTGCCTTGTGGAATGCCCACTCGGTCTGCAACAAACTGCCCTTCACCCACGATCTCTTCATCTCTCGTTCCCTTCAACTGCTCGCCCTAACCGAAACCTGGCTCTCCCCTGACGACTCTGCCTCAGTCGCGGCCCTTTGTCATGGAGGTTATCTCTTCTCCCACACTCCCCGCACAGATGGCTGCAGTGGAGGCGTCGGGCTACTTCTCTCGCCCTCCTGTAGTTTCCAACCCCTCCTCCTGCCGCAGTCTCACTGCTTCTCGTCCTTTGAAGCTCACTCCATCCAACTATTCTACCCATTACCACTCAGAGTTGCAGTCATCTACCGCCCCCTGATAAGCCCCTCTCTTCATTCCTTACTGACTTTGACGCTTGGCTCACCGTCTTTCTTGATCCCGCATCTCCATCCCTCATTCTTGGTGATTTTAACAATCACGTTGACAACCCATCCAACTCCTACGCTTCTAAATTCCTCACTCTGATATCCTCCTTTAACCTCCGACTATGCTCTACCACCCCTACTCACCGTGATGGCCATTGTCTCGACCTCGTTCTCTTCTCTTCCTGCTCACCTTCTAATTTCTGCACCTCAGTCCTTCCTATCTCAGATCATCACCTAATCACCCTCGCACTTCATCACCCTCCCCCTCAACCTCGCCCAACTATAACCACTGCCTTCCGGAATCTCCAAGCTGTCGACCCTCCTACCCTATCCTCTCACATCTCCAATCTTTTCCCTTCCATCTCGTCTTCTGAATCTGTCGACATGGCTGTCTCTACCTACAATGAAATTCTCTCCACTGCTCTGGATACCCTAGCTTCATCTGTCTCTCGCCCCACTAAGCGCATTAATCCTCAGCCCTGGTTAACCCCTTGCATCCGTTACCTTCGCTCCTGCACCCGATCTGCTGAACGACTCTGGAGGAAATCTCGCACCCTGTCAGAATTCACCCATTACAAATTCATGCTATCCTCCTTCCAGTCCTCCCTATTCCTTGCCAAACAGGAATATTATTCTCAATTAACTAATTCTCTTGGCTCCAACCCTCGTCGCCTCTTCGCCACCCTCAACTCCCTACTTAAAGTGCCCTCCGCTCCCACCCTCCCTCACTCTCTCCTCAAACACTAGCTGACCACTTCCGCGATAAAGTGCAGAAGATAAAACTTGAATTCACTTCCAAGCCTTCTCCTCCCTGTGACTTCTTAACCCACTCCCTCAACCAACCTAACGTGGCCTCCTTCTCCTCCTTCCCTGAGATCACTGAAGAGGAAACTGCTCGCCTTCTTTCTTCCTCTAAGTGCACCACCTGTTCCTCTGATCCCATTCCCACCAATCTGCTTACCAACATCTCTCCTACAGTTAACCCCTCAATCTGTCACATCCTCACCCCTCTCTCTCCACTGCTACTGTCCCTGACACCTTCAAGCACGTTGTAGGCACACCACTTCTCAAAAAACCATCACTTGACCCCACCGTCCCTCCAATTACCGCCCCATCTCCCTTCTACACTTCCTCTCCAAATTACTTGAACGCGCTGTCCACAGCCGCTGCCTTGATTTCCTCTCCTCTCAGGCCGTCCTCGATCCGCTTCAATCCGGCTTTCGCCCACTACACTCAACAGAAACAGCACTCTCTAAAGTCTGCAATGACCTGTTCCTTGCCAATCCAAGGTCACTATTCCATCCTTATCCTCCTCGACCTATCTGCCGCCTTTGACACCGTCAATCATAATTTACTTCTTGACACACTGTCCTCATTCGGGTTCCAGGGCTCCGTCCTCTCCTGGTTCTCCTCGTATCTTTCCCAACGCACCTTCAGAGTATTTTCTAATGGCTCTTCTTCCACCCCCGTCCGCTCTCTGTTGGGGTTCCTCAAGGATCTGTCCTTGGACCGCTTCTTTTCTCGATATACACCTCTTCCCTGGGCTCGCTGATCTCATCACATGGTTTCCAGTACCATCTCTATGCCGATGACACCCAGCTCTACCTCTCCACTCCCGACATAACAGTCGAAACCCAGGCCAAAGTTTCGGCCTGCCTTTCAGACATCGCCGCCTGGATGTCCAACCGGCATCTGAAACTGAACATGGCAAAGACTGAGCTCCTTGTCTTTCCACCCAAACCCTCCTCTCCTCTTCCTCCACTCTCCGTCTCTGTTGACAACGCCCTCATCCTCCCCGTCTCTTCAGCCCCGCAATCTCGGAGTCATTTTCGACTCCTCCCTCTCCTTCTCTGCCCATATCCAGCAGACAGCTAAGACCTGTCGCTTCTTCCTCTATAATATTAGCAAAATTCGCCCATTCCTCTCTGAACAGACCACCCGAACCCTATCCCCCCTTCAATCTGTCCAAAATTCCGCTGCACGTCTTATCTACCGCGTGAACCGATACTCTCATATCACCCCTCTCCTCAAGTCGCTTCACTGGCTCCCGATCCGCTACCGTACACAGTTCAAGCTTCTCCTATTGACCTTCAAGTGCACTCAATCTGCAGCCCCCCATTACCTCTCTATCCTCCTCTCCCACTATGTTCCCACCCGTACCCTCCGCTCTCAGGACAAATCTCTCCTATCTGTACCCTTCTCCACCACCGCTAACTCCAGACTCCGCCCCTTCTGTCTCGCATCACCTTATGCCTGGAACAGACTTCCCGAGCCCATACACCATGCGCACCTCCCCTGCCCATTTTCAAGTCCTTACTCAATGCCATCTCTTCTCCCTTGCTTTTGGCGCCTAACCACCTTCCCCATTCATGATACCTACACTGACTACATAGTTTACCTTTAGATTGTAAGCTCTCTTGAGCAGGGACTGTCCTTCCCCATGTTTAAACTTATACAGCGCTGCGTAACCCTGGTAGCGCTATAGAAATGCTAAGTAGTAGTAGTAGTAGTAGTAATAGTAAACAAAAGGAACTTAGTGATTGAACTAATTGATATCTCTGTAGGGTGATCCGTTACTCAGGATAATATCTTGGAATGTATCAGGCATATCGACGCTGATGAAGCAATCCAAGATATTAACAAAATTAAAACGTCATCGAGCAGACATTGCATGTTTGCAAGAGACTAACTGACTGATGAGGAACCACATGAAACTCAAGCAACAATGGGTAGAATCATGTTATTTTCCTCATCCGTAGTAAACGGAGTGGAGTGGTGGTTCTTTTGAGAAGGGGATTGCCCTGCCAGACTAAGTTGGTTTATAAAGACAAAGAGGGCAGAGTTATATTACTCCACCTTAACTATCAGGGACAGAGGTTCTACTTGTGTACGGTTTATGGCCCCAATGGCTATTCTCCCTCCTTTTTTCAACGACTGGTGAATTTAGGGCTTGAGCACACAGATGCGCCCTCGATTTGGGCCGGAGATTTTAATCAGGTGATGGATCCACTTGTAGATCGATCAGCTGCCAGACCCTGCACAGGGATAAGGGGGAGGGGGGACTCCCATACCTGTGTTCTTCCTTGAATTTGGTAGATCCATGGCGCTTAGTAAATCCTACAAATAGAGATTATACACATCAGTCTAAAGTACATCAATCATGGTCGAGAATAGACTATATTCTGCTCTCCCAATCATGGTTCTTTCGAGTCCAGCGCCACACTATCGGGGCAATGGCGATTTCTGACCATGCCCCGGTATGGATAGATTTGGCATTGGACGGAAGAACGGGAAACTCCCATACTTGGCGGTTTCCTTCATATCTAAAGAAAGATACAAAGTTAATAGAATTTCTATAGGCTAGATGGAAACACTATGAAGAAACAAATGCAGATACTTGTACTTCACCCATAATATTTTGGGAAGCCTCAAAAGCAGTACTACAGGGTGATTTGATAGCCTTTATGAGCGCCTGAGCCAAACGCTTGTCAGCAGGAATAGTGACCTTAGAAAAAGGATTTCAGAATGCCAAGAGAAAGTACATTTTGGCTCCCACTAATCTCAATTGAGAGAATATGACAGCTGCCTTAGCTTCTCTAAATTCGCTTATCCATGAAAAGACCAAATCACGTTTCTTGGCCCGTAAACATGATTTCCAAAGATTCGGAAATAAATCCGGGAAATTACTGGCCCATGTAGTCCGTACATGGACACCTTGACAGTTTATATCTGAGATTATTTCACCTACAGGTTACAACTCAGCCAGAGATAGCAGATATTTTTCACTCCTATTTTGAGCAGCTGTTTCAGGATGATCAACAACCCACTAATTCATCGGTGTTAAACTATTTAGAGGATGCGGGCATGCTGTGCTTACCCCGGGAGGTTCGTGATCAACATGCCCACCCGCTGAGGGCCGCTGAAATTCAGAAAGTAATCAAATCACTCCCACTAGGCAACGCCTCAGGCCCGGATGGATTCACGCACGAATACTATAAAATCTTGGAATTACAAGTGTGTGCCCCTCTTGTGGCTTATTATGACTCAGCTGTTAGAATGGGGTGCCTTTTCGGCTGGAGAAAATGAGACAATGGTCAAATTAATTCCCCAAGCCGGGTAGGCCACGGGATAGGGTGGAGTCATACCGACCGATCTCATTATTAAATGTTGATTTGAAAATCCTAGCGTGGGTTCTGGCAGATCGTTTGTCTTCCCATATCCCAGCATTGATAGGTGATCACCAAGTGGGCTTCATGAAAGGAAGGAATGCAGTGCTGAATATACGTAAGGTCCTTCTCTCCATTGCTCAATGTCAGTCAAACAAAGAGCATCTTATCCTAGTCAGTCTAGATGCAGAGAAGGCCTTCGAAAAGTAAATTGGCTTTATTTATTTCAGGTGATGGAGTATGTGGGCTTGGAAGGCTGGTACTTGCAGGCCATAAAATCTTTATATTCTGGACCATCGGCCCACCTTCTAATAAATGGCAGTAGAACCTCCAGTTTGGAGGTTCAGAGAGGGACGAGACAGGGGTGTCCTCTTTCACCTATATTATCTTTGCTTTATTAGAGCCCTTACTGTGGACAATACTAAAGGTCCCAGATATATCAGGGGTTTCTTACCAGGACAATATGTAAAGATCCTGGCCTTTGCCAACGATTTATTCCTTACCGTTACACGACCTCAGAACTCACTCACTCAGCTATTGTCATCTATTGACGAATTTGGTTTTCTAGCAGAGTTTTCACTGAACTATCAAAAATCAGTAGTACTCCCTACTCGATCGGTAACATGGTTGCGTTGGAAGGGCGTCTTTCCACTTCAATGGGAAGGGGAAGTGATCAAATATTTAAGAGTGTACATACCCGTTGTTAATATATGGCCTAGCTTTAAGGCTACCACTGGAATAGTGATGGCCAAAGCTATGCAGCCGAAAACAACTGAAAAAGTACTGATTAGGCCAAACAACAAGTAAATGATTTAATATTTGAGAATCTGCAAAGAGCAGGTCTGAATAATGACTTCTGACACAAATTGGTACAATTTTTAAATCAAATATAGCATCTGTAATGAAAGATCAGATGAATAAAATGGAGCTTATTAGTTTTGGTATACAATGATACAGAGGTAATACAGAGTTCATGAGAAAGGTATGAAAAGTATTGCAGCCGGAAGATGAGAAACTGTTATCTCAACGCTTCCCAAACATGTTGATAATTAGCAGTAGCTGAGAACGGAAGGAGGTGGGCACATCAGATAGCAGATCGCATGGGAAAGTATGATCTCAGAAAGTGAGAAAGATTAGGAGCAAGGTATCTCACCATTCACTTCTATGGAGAAGATAGGGTATAAAAGAGGAGAGATTTTGGCTCAGTTTGAGAGTCCTCTCCAAAGCTTCTGTCAGACGGCGAAGCCCTGTGCGGCTGAAACCAGAATCTGATGTCTGTATTTGTATCAACTTGAAGACTTGTGTTTGGGTAAGAAATAAAATGTACCTATCTATCTAAACCTATCTCTGTCTCTATTTTTATTGATTCTATCTTCTCTTTACCTAACATTTAGCCTACAAGGTAGATCACATACAAGTGACACTCAGTTTTGGACAGAAAGCAGTAGTTATGGGAATTAGTTTTCAATTACGGCTCCTAATGCCACTCCCTTATGATTGGGTGACAATGGAGGTTAGAGAAACTATACAGAACCTAATATATGAAATAAGTACCTTTAGTCCCCTGTGGGAAGGAGTCAGAAAGAGGTCTATAAGAAGAGATAATTAAAAACAGTGGTGAGCCCCGAACGCTGACAGTACTCGCTAACCTTCTTTATCTTCTTTTGAACGCAAGAGGGGATACTTAATTTTGTGCGTTCAAATGTTCTCTGTTTCTCTCTGTTACTTTATTTTCCTTCTCTCTCTTTCTCTCATACTCACCTGCCTCTCCCTGCCGCTACTTTCTGTCCTTCTGCCTCACACGGACACTGCCCACTTCAGGGGTATTGGGCACTATTGTTCTGTCCAATTTTCTTGTTCTTACCCCTGTCTTTTACCTACTCCTCTATCTTTTCTGTCTTCTTCCTTTGTTTTTGCAGGTTCCCTTCTTTAGCACTAAACTTGCACACTTTTTTTGACCCCTATCTTTCATATTCTTTTACCTTCTTGCTGTCTTCATGCCCTGCGCTGAACTAACACACCTGCTTCCCTACATTTCTTCTATCCTGTCCGTCTCTTTGATTTGCGTGATGTGCGCAAGAGTGTGCTTGTTGTGTGAGTGAAGCATAACAACGAATCCAGGCGACTGCGATTTGGGTTTTGCTGTAAGCTTATTTCAATGTTCAAAATCTTTGGATTGGTCTTTATGCTAGCATTCTCGCTTAACAATCCTTAGAGATTGCGCATTTTCTGCTTCCAATCCCACCCTGTGTTCTGTATTAATCCCTCCTTTTCAAATCCCTGTTCCCCTGTTCTTATCATGTATTCTGTTCTTTCTTCTTCTGTCGACCTTACTTTCCTCCCCAATCCCTTTTCCTATTCTCCTTCATCTAAACTTCTTTTACCTACCTCTTCCTATTAGTCCCCTGGGTCTTATTCTTGCTCTTCTCTTCCTTACAATTCTTTGATGTTCCCGTATCAAGGGAATTTCCTTTACTTTAGGAGAACAGCACGCTTTAAGATTGCTCTCCCTTAAAATCCTTCTGGTTTCTCGGTTCTTATAATCACTCTTCAAAACTGACAGACAGCCCCCACCTTTTCACATCTGCTATTGCCTTCACTCTGTGTGTGCGACAGTTATCCACGAGATTCTTTTTACGTCTCGGGACTGTCCCTCCTCATTTTTTTCCTATTGGAAACAGTAATTTCCGGAACAAAGCTTATTACATTACTAGTAAATATATACTCCCTCTTGGGCTTCGAATCTGCCTTTGTAAATCTATTTAAACTTGCCCGAAGAGTTGTAAGTTCTAAACCCCTTTTTCTCACATTTTTTAATATCCTTATCCAGGCTTCCGAAACTGCCATTTCTTTCTGTAGCTTTTAAAGGTTTTCTCTAACAAGTGCTGTAGTTCACTATCTCAAGGACATGAGAATCTGGGAAGCTTGCCCACTTTAGCTGCCTTATCAGTCCAGCACTGCTTTGGCAGAGGAGGCTCTACAGTTCACTTTTAAAAGCTAAGAAAGTGATTTTTTTTTTCCCTCTCCCCCTTTTCCGTTCGTTTTTTGTCCCTGTTCTACGCTGAAGTGGTACAAGTTAAACAGTCATTTACACAGGTATTCTTTTTAACCCTCTGTCAACTGTATTGTTCCTAAAATCCGTCTAACTAACTCTCTCTCATGTCTTTCAACTCCGGTTTCCCCTCATAATTGTAAAATGACTTATCTTTTCATGCCTCATGCTGCCAAGTCCGTTATACGTGCACCTCTGAGCATGTAAGATTGTACGGATGTATTTTTTGCTTTCACTTTTAAAATTATGGCACTGCATCTTAGTCTTACTCTGCATTCTCCTTTTATCAGGGCATACTTTTTTTCCTCCTCATTTTATTAGGACGTTGTCCCCCACTTTCCAAAATTTTCTGCTCATATTGCTTTGACTTTTGAGCGTTTCTTTCTCTTTTATCTCATTTCCCTTAAACAATAGACCGTCTGAGACTCTAATGCTTTCTCATTCTGTCTCTGAGCCGTGATTTTAACCCCGAGACAGGTTTTTCTTTCTTTTTGTGCTGCAAGTGACAGTTTGATAGACCTTATCGTGCCACACCTTCAAACATACATTACTTGACTTTCCCCTTTAAAAAAAAACCAGCTTTCTCCTTCTTTGTCCTAGTGTGGTTTCCTGTGATCACATTACAATGCTTCTAGGAAGCCTTAGTCCGGAAACTAAAAATTAACCCTTACTTAACAGAATCAAGCGATATGCTGGTAGTAATGAAATTTAGATTGCCGTTATTTTAAAAAACACAGTAGAAGACATTAGAAATTTTTGCCTTAAAGGAGCTGTCGTATTAAGTGTACAATTGACAGTTTCAGCTTTCATATGAACACATAATGATTACGGCTGTCTATCTGAGTAAGTAAAGTAATAACGCAGTTAGAATTGTCATACTTTCTCAAACATTAACTCCCTGGTTCCTTACACAATAGTTCCTAAGAACTGCAATACGTTTGATCTGATTAATTATACCAGCAGAAAGTTTTAATATGAAAAATTAAACTTACAGTTTTTATGTGCTGTATAGTTCTATTTTCAGTAGCCGTAATGTCCAATGCTTGCAGTGAGCAGTAAACTCAAATTAAGCACAGGAAGCACACTTCCCTTCTGGTTTTTATTCTCCTTTTCCTATAACATCCACGTCAACATTAAATCCTTATAACAATTTCTGTAAACCTCTTTGATGTTCTGGTTCTTCTTAAACTCTCTACAGGATTACTGCTAAATCATATTAAAAGTTTTACTTCCCAGAAGCAGTCTTTTAACCACAATGTTACCCTCTAGATAAGATTCTCGTATGCTTTGGATCTCCGATACTCTGGTTCTAGTTTCTTGTACTCTATTTTAATGGTGTACTCGTTTAAAAGAAATATAAGTTACAGCCCCAGCACCGTACTATCGTGTTAGTTTAATACAAGCCTGCTTATCTTCAGGAAACATTGATTTTTGAACAGTATTATAGATTGTCAGAATTATAAATTGTCCTCATATTTAAGTCCCATTTTAAGGACTATATTATCTCTTGCATTGTGATTTTCGTCCTGGCTTATTTTACGTTCTAAGAATGACAATCACTTTTAAATAATATGGTTCTATAATGTATTAAATTGTGTAAGTCTTTATAACAAATTTTCCGTTTTTTACTCGACAGCATTGTAAACCGGGATCCAACACAGACAGTTGCTAGAAATTACAGTGGTTTATTGTTACATTAAGAGCTAAAGAAGCATTTCTTTGCTTTTACCTTAATAGATATGCATATAAAATATGTTTTATCTTTCCGATTGAGAAGATAATGGCTGCGTGCCATGATAATACAGCGTTGCTTCACATCTCAAGTTATTTCCTGTTGTTTCTTTATAACCCAACCCACCTTCTCTTTCCTTCTAATGCTGCAGCTGTTCTGTTTGTCATCATTTAGACATACCATTTCAGTCACTGACTAGTATGTATGTTTTATGCCGAATCATTAGAAGTTTTTGGTGTAAGCATCACATGTTTTAATTTGTTTTTTCCCTTTCACCTGTTTAGCCACAAAAGCTTCCTGCCATTGCATTCGGGTTTATTTTATTTATTATGTTCCTTTTCTGAGTGTAATTTGTCATATTTATAGGTATTAATTTGTCATCTTTGCACCACGATTTTGGCGTCCTGTTTGACAATTTATTGAATTACATGCTTCTCTTATGTTTTCCCGTTTAGATGCTACTTCCAACCTATCCGGTACCCGCCCCAAAAGCATTTAATATGTATTTAACTTTATTTCATTTATTCTAGGGCTATAACTCCCGACTACACATGTTATAATGTCTTTGTTAATATACATTTTCTTGCCTTTTGTTGAAATCGGTGTTTCCTTTCACTGGCTTGTTGGCTAGAAAATTCTATTTTCCATTGCTGCATGACAAGTGATGTCTTTGGCATTTTTAGGTCTGGTAATGTGTTCCAACTAATGACTTGTTTATGACTGTGCCTTCCCCGAAGAGCTTACATTTGTTTTGTTTTGCCTTGGAATATTTCGTTTTTCTCTCTATTTTTCTACCACTTCTATAGTAATTTTCAGGGGCTTTTTCCTGGGACATACTATACTTTTATTGTTTTCTTATATACCAGTGTCACGTTATAACTATTGGGTTTGATACCGATGCCTGGGGGCTTACATCCATCGAAGGTGACCCTTCAATGGATGACGGTATCTCAATTTGTAGGAGCAGACTTCCATTCCATTTTCGGAGTGGCCTGCGGTTTCGGAATTATTGCCCACCTATGGGTTACCTGTATAGATGATCGCTGTGGCAATACAGGGACGCCTAAGACATTAGTTGAGATTGTATACAGGTTGACTCGGGCAATTCTAAATTATTACGTGTATTTCGGTTTGATGAATAGAGCGGAATCTTCAGTTGAATTGAGCAGACTCTTCATTCAAAATTGTTAGGTGTATATTAAAATATCCTATGGAGGGTAGTTGAATTGAGCAGAATCTTCATTTGAATAGAGCAGAATCTTCCTAACCAGCGAAAATCCATAGGGTGTCTGTTCTCCGAGTTCAGGGAACTAATTTCGCAGCTTCCTGAACACTTTCAGGGGTAGTAGTCTCCCCTCCTTTGAGGGTTCTACCATTGGAGCGAATCATGGCCAATGGAGCTGCATCTTGGCAGCTAGTAGAGCAGAATCCTAATTGTAGAAGCCTACCCTGGGGAACAGTTTTCTTTTATTAGAGTAGTATAGATACATAATAGCTGACACCATTTACTTTTTGTACATTTTTCTTAAACTCTTCTTTCCTCTTTGTGACTGTCATTTGTCTGTTAATTTAATCTGCGGCAAAAGCATTGAGCTTTCCGCCCATTAGTAATTTTTATTTTTGGGTCCCTATGTTGGAGAACATTACCAGATGCGTGTGTTATGTCTCTGCATGTTCTACTATCAGGATATTCATCGCATGTTTTTATAAACTGTTAGCACATTATCATTTCTAGGTCTCCCTGTTATCCCTGAAGCTGCCTTTTGAACCACAAACCTTGTACCAGGGTCTAGGTCTGATCAATATATATATATTATTAATCTAGTTCATTTTTCTATAGCATGTTACAGGTCAGTAACATATATGGTTATCCCCTGTTACTCTTATTATAGTATGTTGTAGTTTCCTGTCTTGTTTAATATCTACATTTTGTTTCCATACACAACTCCCAACATAACTTTACAGTTTATTTTCTGCCTTACATTACCAATTAGGTAGGCCCAGTTTTTACCATATAATATGTACACTTTATTTTTATTTCGCAGCTGGATCTTTAAAGTCGTCAGAATCGGCTGCCGCCCTTAAGGTGCCCTACAGTTCGTCCCTCATATACGTAAATATACAGACTTGATGCCAAGCTCTGCTGTTCCAGGCTGGAGATTATTGCCAGGTCCTTGTTTACATTTTGTAATTTAAAATTGGGAAATTTTTACTCCAATTCCCTATACTCTATACCTTTTATATTTCTATATCTTTATCTTGCAATACGTTAGAACAATTGACAATTACTGGTACTGGCTGGGATTTCGGTAAAACACCCCATATTGGGACTAATATCTGCCATAAGCAGGTTAACCGTGGTTGGGGTGATAGTAACTAAAAAATATAGATTTTGGAATATACACCTGTTTTAAGGTGTCCTCTAATGAAGTGTTTGATTTCGCGTAACTGGTATATCTGGCCCCCTTGGATATACTTATAGCTGGTGTCGATCAGTTGCTTAGATAATAGTAACAGATAGTAGTGATATAAGTGTTTTATAAGACTAAATTTGCCAATATTATTTGACACAGATATCGGTGTTCTACCATACCAGAGTTCTGGTACCCAATTCATTATGCTGCCTCTTGAGAGAGTGATAAATCACTTCCCAGGAGACCACATAAATCTTATAAAGTTTTGCCAAATATGGCATTCCTGGAATAAGTTTCAGCCTGGACTCTCGTGGCCCCGTAAGGGCACTTTTAATACCAAAACTTTGCAAAGGTTATTAAATTTTATTTACATATACACACCCGATTCCACCCGTCATTTCCACTATCAGATTCTCAGTAGATGGGTATCGACTATCACTGATTACGTGATCCCAGACACTATCGATCTGACATCGTTATTGATACCTGGTGAGGTCAATCTTAATCCACGACCTAGTAGACGGCCCCCTGCAAGAGCCGATTCACCCATTCCACATAAATTCAATGGTCCTAGTGCTAACAATCAGTGCCGGGATTGTCGCTCTCAGCCTACTCCCAGCCACCGAGCTGAAGTACAGTGCAACCTTTGTTTCCAATTGGGACATTGCGCCATGGAATGTCCATGCTGGCACTTTGCTCATAGACAAAACCGTCAACCTCCTTCAGACTCCCCATCGCTACATGTCTCGCGGCTACAGATACGACAGCCACAGAGAGACCGCAGGCGACCGAGTGACCTCCCCTCGATAGATAACCCACGCCGCCAAGACTGTAGAAATGATTACCCTGATAATCGTGGCCGCCGGTCTCAACCTGAAAAAGGCCCACCCATCACTAATATACGACCTGATCGTTATATAGATGTTCAGTGTTATCGTTGCCAACAATTTGGTCATTATGCAGCTCAGTGTTCTCAGCCGCCGTCCCATAGAGTTGCAAGACAGCTCCGCCTAAATCCCCCAGAACGGCAATCTTTCCCTTTGTGGAACCCGGATCAACGCCGTCCGCAGTGACCACAGACCTAAGGATCTATATTATCCACCCCATAATGACTAGGCGTTACCCCGAACCTGATTTGATTTTGTTGCTCTCAGTCACTTATACTACTCAGCTCCTCATTTAGTATCCATAAAAACATTTCTCTGTATATGTATTGGTGTGATGTTTCTGTTTATATTACAGGTGACATGTCTTTATCTTATATTTTTCGAGATTTCATTGCAAGTGTATATTTATGGTACCATACAAATGACCTAACTAAGTCAGCAAGTTATTTATTTGTTTCTATGCATACTTTCCCTGGGGGGAGTTCTTATCAACTGCAGGGGTGTGCGATCCCCAGAGGATTTTCATTTTATGTTTTTTATATAAACCTTAACTGACTTATTTATGCCATTTTACTTTATAAGGGTTCCCTTTTAAATAAAAGCTATGTATTGCTCATTGTTAAAAATGTTTTCTGCTTTAACTGTTGCGCTGTCTAAATTGATTTGACCGTTACTTCTTTAGTTTTTTCCATGAATATAAGTCTTCATTTTTGAAATCTCTCTATGATATGTGTGACATCTGAAAGCTTTTCATTATTTCCTTGTCTAAGAAAGAAGAAATATTTAATAACCATTATCTGTTATATGGAATGAATGCGAGAAATATTCCCTTGAACTGGCCATTTGGGGGAGCATTTTGCGCTGATCATAGATTTTATAGTATTCTTGGACTGAGAATTGGTGAAGCTTTCAGACATAAATTGGGAAAATTATACACTCCACTTTCTGATTCCTTTCTATTTAAAACAGGTTATCACAATATGGTAACTATTACTCTTTTTATTTGTGTGCAGCGGTCCTGGAATTTATGCTTTGTGTATTTAACTAACACCTTGCTTCAACTAACTCTTGCCGCGTGGTGGATTTGTCTTGAAGCGATATGCTTCTTCCTACTTCTTTGTCTGATTGAAAAGGGTTACTTAAACTCTATGTGAAGGTCAATCACTGGTGTCTGCACTTTTGAATGTTTTTTTCATTTGTCTTTTTCAAGGAACCTTTTTCTGGCATTGCCTTCTGAATATGCCTTACTGCAATTCAGATGTATCATATTTTGTTTTTTTATTATTAAGCTTATTTTTATCTTACACCCTTCAGGGTGCTTTTTTAATTTTTTTAATTTTTTTCATTCTCGATGCTTTGTTTTTTTACCATGCCTCCTTCCTGGACCCCATTTATACCCACGACCCGCCTCCTAGCATTCTGACTTCTTTCAATAACTTAACCACATAAATTGCACTACTGGTCTGTTTAAGTTTTGCCTTTCCCCAGATGGAGGAGACGACTGCTAGCAAAGAAGAGCTACCCGATAATGTATCTGATCTGAAGGCTATGTTGCAGCAAAGAATCGCTAAATTAAAAGACAGATGCACAGACCCCAACATTACCTGGTGTGAGAAACGAGACATTACAGATGCATCAATTGGTCCATGAGCAAAAGAGATAGGCTCTCCACTTGCTGGAGTTACACAAAGCTTTGGCCTCTACCCTTCCTTCTGAATCATCTAGCTCGTAAGTCCTGCTGGCCTCCTGCAGCTGAGGGCTCAACCCTTGGTGAATGGTAGTCATCGTAGGTGAAGATTCCATATCTATTGGCGATAGATTGCGATGCATTGCCCTCCATACATCAATAGTTGAACATTTACCATCATCTCTAAATTCTAATTGTTTTTTTTAATCTTCTCTTTTGTTCCATATACTTTACCATTGTTATTTGATCATGTCTTTGTAATAATTACCAATCTGTCTTGCACATTATGCAAGCCAGAAGTGGGGATATATTATGCAAATCCCAATTCCTAGTATTAAGAGGGTTGCAGTTGAAGCTCTGATCCCTACCAATCAGGAGATATAATTTCATATATACTATTGCTATTTATGTAAATTGGGTTTTCATTATTGAACCCTTCTGGTTTCCCTTTTGCTTTTGCACTTAATTAGCACTGTTTTCTCCATGTTGACATTGTCTTTCATGTCTATTCAATTCACACTGATTATGCCCACTAAAATATAGCAATGTATCATTCAGGCATACAGTTATTTTGCTTATTCCTTTGCCAGCCTCTGGCTCTTGATGGACTGATTATGATAGTGTATGCCTAGAATAAAGACATGAAAAGATCCCACTTTGTACACCACAAGTACGTCTTCAAAATCTATCCTGGCCCAAATAATGTTAGATCCCCCAAGATTGTGGCAATAATCTTTACACCTTGCAAACTACTGGACCACAAGTCTTGGGTCCATGTGAAAGATATACGTGTTTACTCAGCCATAGAACCAGATGTTACCAGTCTAACCATCTCAAAACCGGCCACTTCCTTCAGCAAGCCAGCCTGAAAACCCAGCCCTGTTGGATCTTCCAGAACTCCGTCCAGATTCTTCAACGCTTCCACCGCCTCGACCATGTTCGATGAAAGAAACTTTTGAACTGATACTTAATTTGAGAACTACTGTTGCTGTTTATGGACATTATAGATTCATATTATGTTTTATTTTCAGTTTAGCAGCAGTCCTGTCTAGATATTGAAAAGGTTTTATTTTTATTTTCCTATTATTTCCTTTATTGTTCTAATTGTTTTTCCACGAGTTTCCCCGTTATTTCTGTTTATGTAATTTAAATTAAAGTCGATATTGCTCGGATACAAGGGTAACATCAAACCCTAATACTGGCTAAGATATCATAATGTAGATGTAAACTCTGTTAGTATCAACCTGTTATGCAATTGTTTAACTTTGGTGTAGGCTTACTTGAGCTGCATGTCTTTCTGTAGGTTTGACTAAGCTCCAAGAGGGGTAACGGATATATACAATGCTTCCCATACTTCCAGGTCATTATGCATATGTCAAGATCCATGCATGACCTTGGTTAATATAAATTTTCCTAGGATTGACCATTTTTGCTGTATGAGGCAACCTCATACTTGCTATCCACTTATTAGTGCTCATGATTGGATGCCAATGATGAGTACTAGTAAGGTCCAGGAATCCCGACCTGTTTAAGGATTCTGAATACCTACAACCTTAAACAGCCTGCAATCAGAGTACTATTTGTTGAGCCCATAACAATGCTTAATCAAAACCATTATTCCTTCCAAGGACCACTGAGACAGATACATTGGATACAATAGAAGCCATAGAAAGACCTGAAAGTGTTTATTAGTATGATCCACCTGAAATTGCTATTACCCGCATACCTATATTTCATGGGATTTTGTAAATGAGCTCATGGATTAGTCCCATTCATAAAAACATTTCTCGCTACAGGTTTGAGTAAGTCTCAACCGAAAACTAAACAAATTGTACCAGTTGATCTTAAGACTCAGATAATTTGATGGCCTCATAGAATACCTTCTGGAACGGATGGTACCAAGGTACGTTAACCCTGGTGTCACCCTATGGGATAGGGTGAAGAGGGGAATGTTAATATATGGCCTAGCTTTAAGGCTACCACTGGAATAGTGATGGCCAAAGCTATGCAGCCGAAAACAACTGAAAAAGTACTGATTAGGCCAAACAACAAGTAAATGATTTAATATTTGAGAATCTGCAAAGAGCAGGTCTGAATAATGACTTCTGACACAAATTGGTACAATTTTTAAATCAATATAGCATCTGTAATGAAAGATCAGATGAATAAAATGGAGCTTATTAGTTTTGGTATACAATGATACAGAGGTAATACAGAGTTCATGAGAAAGGTATGAAAAGTATTGCAGCCGGAAGATGAGAAACTGTTATCTCAACGCTTCCCAAAACATGTTGATAATTAGCAGTAGCTGAGAACGGAAGGAGGTGGGCACATCAGATAGCAGATCGCATGGGAAAGTATGATCTCAGAAAGTGAGAAAGATTAGGAGCAAGGTATCTCACCATTCACTTCTATGGAGAAGATAGGGTATAAAAGAGGAGAGATTTTGGCTCAGTTTGAGAGTCCTCTCCAAAGCTTCTGTCAGACGGCGAAGCCCTGTGCGGCTGAAACCAGAATCTGATGTCTGTATTTGTATCAACTTGAAGACTTGTGTTTGGGTAAGAAATAAAATGTACCTATCTATCTAAACCTATCTCTGTCTCTATTTTTATTGATTCTATCTTCTCTTTACCTAACATTTAGCCTACAAGGTAGATCACATACAAGTGACACTCAGTTTTGGACAGAAAGCAGTAGTTATGGGAATTAGTTTTCAATTACGGCTCCTAATGCCACTCCCTTATGATTGGGTGACAATGGAGGTTAGAGAAACTATACAGAACCTAATATATGAAATAAGTACCTTTAGTCCCCTGTGGGAAGGAGTCAGAAAGAGGTCTATAAGAAGAGGTAATTAAAAACACCGTAGATCTAACACAACTCACGATTATTAATATGAAGGTGTTAAAAAAAAACAGATAAGTGAGATTTTTACAAGGTGGAGGGGGCTATCCTTATCATTCTTGGGTCGTATAGCCTTATATAATATGATTCTTTTCCCTAAGTGGATTTATGTATGTCAAACCATGCCATTGTTGTTATCTGGTAAAGATGAGAAGTGGCTGAATAAACAATTATCTGATTTTATCTGGCAGGGCAAATGAGCACGAATTCCTCTAGCGAGAGCTATGTTGCCTAGGGCGAGGGGTGGTCTAGGACTTTTAAATCGTCGTCTGTTTGTGATGGCGAGCTGTGTGCGCCACATATCTGACTGGTTTCGATCCCAAACAGGGTGTTCTTAGGTTCCAGAAAGGTGGGAGTCCACAGTTGATAAATCACATCCATATCTAAGTCTATTGATAAAGGAATGGGAAGTGCAAAATGAAGGGCTGGATTAACTACTCATATTTCCAGAAGGTTAGATAAGGGATTATTTCTTCTTAACACAGATGGGATGGAAGAGGTTGAGTCAGGAGTGAGGGAGGAAGGAGGTCGACAAATTTAAGTATTTGATAGAAAACAGGGTGGTGATCACTAAAAGTCTGTTGAAGCAATGGGTGAGGAGGGATTTTGGTTCCTTTTTTCACTTATTTTCAACTAAGATTTTTTTTGTTCGGGCCAATATTATGAGACAGCTGACTAGATCCACAAAACTCTATGAGAAAATTTTGTTCCTTGACAAATCATATAATAAGTATTGCCCAAATTATATCAAGGCCTCCTTGAGGGCGAAGCAACACAGATGAGGTGTGATGAGGCCCATTGGAATTCATTAATGACCATACTTCTATTAGAATGAGATTGAGGGAAATTGCACGCTTATATTTATAAATGTTCATAGGTTACTAAATACAGACAGCTGCAATATTGCGTGGTGAACATGTTTTATGCAAGCCCATACAGTTATTCCATATGGATAAGTGGCCCACGGGTGATTGCTGGTGGGAATGTGGGGATTCTAGTTCTTTTAATCATGTGTGGTGGTCCTGTGAAGTGGAGCAAAACTTTTGGAAAATGGTTTGGACTTATATTATACAGTGTGCACCCAAGGCTTTAGCTTGATGACCCTGGTTATGCTTGTAGGGGGTGGGGGATTTCGAGTCTTTTGAAGAGAGTCAAAGGAAATTCATTCTTAATATGCTATTTGCAGCAAGGTTAACCATTGTGAGCCAGTGCAATCTGCAACAGCTCCCCAGATCAAGAGATGGTATCTAATCTAGGGGGATACATTTTTTCGGCGTTTTTTTAGCGCCTTTTCTTTGGCGCCTTTTTTTGTTTATATTGAATCATCAATCACCACATACTCTTTTGATAATACAAATACTTTGCAGTGCGTGCAGAAGTCCATTCAGACCTACGCATCTACTTTTACAACAGTCTTTTTAAAGACTATTTTGCTACTCTGAAGATTATTCACCATCACGTTTCAGAAGCATTCTGTGGAAGAGACTCCTGATGCACGCCTAACGGCCGAAACACAACATTGTGTCGAGTCTCCATGCTTCAATAAACTATCTACATACATCTTCCAGTCTTTGGTATCCTTGGTCGCTCTCCCACTTTTTTTGTTGTACTGCCTAATTAGTCAGATGCCATTTTGTAAAAGGTTTGTTTAAGCATTTGATGAAGTCAGAGTGTGAAGACACTTTTGACGATTTGTGAATTTGCAGTGCACCTCTATACAATACAGTTGTTAGTTAAATTATAGATCGCAGTTAACTTTGATTTTTTGTTTTTAAAGGCACTGTTGAAAGAGTTGACAGTGTGTTGAAGCACTGAATTGTGAGCCTGGTAAGAAGGCTTCTCTGCTTGGCAGCATTATATGGAAATTTCAGTTTGAAGACACAGCCCCTGATGAAGCTGCCTAAGTGAAACGGAAGGGTCACCGTCGGGCTCTGATAAGATGCATTGGGGGTACCATGATATAGTATAGTTATTTGCAATGCTGCTTTCATAGACAGAATGTTTGTTAACTGAGTCTTAGGAGTTTGGAATGGCAAGTTTGCTATTCAGGTTTGAAATGCAATTTTTTTAATAGGTTTTGTGTTATTTCTGAAGTGCCTGGTTAGGGAGAGGGTGTGTTGCTGCTCCTGAGTTAACTCCAGAATTTGTAGGTTATATACATTGAGGGAGTAATTTTGTAGCAAGCCATCTATGTGAAATGTCAAAAAAGCACCAATTGTACAAATAACATAGGGGTTGATGCGCCTTTACAAAATAGACTCATACAATGACCTCTGGTGTGCACAAAACCTTTGCAGAAAAGTACTAAGTGTGTGTGTGTATGAGTGTATGCTATATAACTACATGTGTATTTTATAAAATATGTGCATACATTCCAACTACACCCTAGTAATGCCTACACACAAAGTGTGTAAAAAAAACAATTTTGCAGTGTGCCTCCTTCTTGTGTGTGACTACTCACACACATAGTTCTATAACAGCCATTTTCTACATTTAAATCATCCTTTACAGATGGAAATTACCTCCAATTGTTATCTGTGGAGATATAAATGCTTCTCAGCCACTTCTTTCCTGATTGCAATTATCTTTACGTCCTTTGGCAGCCTCTGTGAGTTTCAGTTAGTTAGGCCAATGCCACTTTGTCTTGTCAATTATCACATCCTAGGCCGTCTTCTAGGCCGTCTTCTGTCTCCAAGATATTTGAAGAACACGCGAAACCCGCCAAACTCCAGCCCTTTGCAGCTTCCAACTGAGTGGGCACGCGATTGAAAACAAATTTCTTGTTCGCTATTTTCTGACAGTCTTAACAATCTCCACAGTAACGCACCCGTCCCCTTACCCATTGCTTAGCCGAGATTGGGTGGTTGTGAGGCGGGGATAGTGCTGGGCAGACTTATACGGTCTGTGCACGGGCTGGTGGTTGGGAGACGGGGATAATGCTGGGCAGACTTATACGGTCTGTGCCAGAGCCGATGGTTGAGAGGCGGGGCTGGTGGTTGGGAGGCGGGGATAGTGCTGAGCAGACTTATACGGTCTGTGCCCTGAAGAGGACAGGTACAAATCAAGGTAGAGTATACACAAAAAGTAGCACATGTGAGTTTATCTTGTTAGGCAGACTGGATGGACCATGAAGGTCTTTTTCTGCCGTCATCTACTATGTATGTTACTATTTCTGCTGTTGTATGTTTTTTTTTTTTAATTTTAAACATTTTTTATTGAACAGTCAATAAAACGTTACAACCATGAGCTTGTACAGTTTGTTCATTTTTCCGTTACATTTGTCCCTCCTCCCTCTTTACAACAACAGTATCATAGCTCCATTTACTGTATGTTAACAAACCCAAAGTAATTCCCAACTCCATAGCAATAACACATCAAACATAGCAATGGGGAAGGTCCGAGTCTTTGGACCTACCCCCAACTAATAAAGTAGTCTCATATTTATCGGTATCTGTATATATATATTGATGACCCTGTTTAACTGCTCCTCTTTCTAACCCCTTCTGGACTCTTCCACGTGGGGGATTGAACATCTTAAGTTCATCCAAAAGATTCTTTACAGTTTCCCTCCAATCCCAGGGGGGTCTGTTCTGGGGAGGCATCAGCTGTCGCAGTTCGAAACTAATTCCCATGACCACTGCTTTCTGTCTTTCTGGATCTAGGTGTATCCTGGGCCATTTATGTTCCCACATATATATATATTTCTAATCTACTCTTTCTGGTTCAGTCTGTGTAGTTTATTTGTGTATAGCAGATAATAAGGAAAGAGTACATATAATACAATATGTAGGAATAAAGACAAAGATAGTTTTCAGGAATAAGATCTTGTTTATTCTTACCAAGATAAAGTCTTCAGTTTAATACATACATCTAGGTTCAAATGCACAGAGCTCTGCCGTCGGTCAAGTGCTGAAGAAGCTTCTAACTTTTCTGTCTGAATGTTAACTCTTTTATAGGCACAGATCTTAATAGAGGCTTATGGCAGTACCTATTTTTTCATCTTATTGGCCAATATCTCTGTACCAATTTTTTTCCTCTTTTCCGGCAGATGTTCATTTGTACTTTTTGTACCAACTTCTTTCCTGTTCTAGTTATTTTGTAAGATTTCTTTTCCGGCCAGGTGTCCATCTGTACCCAACTGTCTTTTCCGGTAAACATCTCTTTCTTTTGCTATTTCAAAACCTCGCATCATTTCCGTCACCCTGAACATCTTGTCTTTATCTTTTATAGAAACATCCAGTTTCATAATCTATTTTTATATAATCTTATGACCTGTGTGCCATGTTATAGAGATACAAGCTAGATTTTACAAACCATTTTTATCTATTATCCTATCATCATATATGCTATATTCAATTTGTAATTAGTTTCAGGTTCTATTAAGACTTCATCATATAGTCCTGCGTTTGCAGGTTCTCAACTGTTATGCCATTAGTGGGTTATCAGGCCTAGTCAAGGCTTCTCTGCTGACCAAAGTCCTGTAACCTGGCTTACCACCATTCCAGTGGATATTCAA
Organism: Microcaecilia unicolor; assembly: GCF_901765095.1. Taxonomy (NCBI): domain Eukaryota; kingdom Metazoa; phylum Chordata; class Amphibia; order Gymnophiona; family Siphonopidae; genus Microcaecilia; species Microcaecilia unicolor. Next base: position 123,829,070 of record NC_044040.1, on the reverse strand, counting down.
GCTCCAATCCATATTAACATTCCCCTCTTCACCCTATCCCATAGGGTGACACCAGGGTTAACGTACCATGGTACCATCCATTCCAGAAGGTATCCTTGTAAAACTGTTGTCCTGCAGAGTCTATTCTAAAACCTGATATGGTCAAATTACTGAGAGTCAGATCATAACATAGGCACTACTTCAGTCATTTCTTTTATACCAATACTTTTGCTCAACCCATTAGTATGCAGGTTCTATTCTTACTCTTATATAGGTGTGTATATATATTCATAACAATCAATCATTCCTTTGGTTATATACTGATTATAGGTTATATAGAGAGTTTTGCATTGATTATATAGTTATATTTGATTATATACTTATATTTCTTTGTTTTTATTGCATTATTTCATAAAGCTTAACGTTCTATATTGTATCCCTGTGTGCTATATTTGATTATACAGTTGCAGACATTTCTACCATGTCTCTAGCATTTGCATAGCGATTGGTCCTTCTCAGAGGGAGATAGTCCAATGTGTTATCTCCTGTGGTGTTGGGAAGGAGATTTTCGTACAGGACATATTGTCCTGCTGTTGTCTTTTTCATTATTGCAGTTTCAATTAAGCGTTCTACCAAGCCTCTAGCACAAGGGATTATGCAACATCCTACTAATACAAAAATTGCTACCACTATGATTATGGTCGTGGCTGCTGAAATGATAAATGTTTTCCATTTACCAAAAGCTCTATCCATCCAACCTGTCCAGGATGTATCAACGCCAGAGTTTTCTGCCAATTCTTGTGACAGTGAGGTTAAACCTTCCAAAGCTCTGGTGATTGATCCATCTGGAGCAGTGTTGTTGGGGATAAAGGTGCAACACTGTGTACCTATTTTCCGGCACACTCCGCCCTCCGATGCCAAAATCTGGTCAAGAACTAATCTATTTTCCAACGTCATCCTGCTGGTGGCGTCTAATTGTGTTGCAATTCCTTGAACTGCATCTCTAGTGTAGTTCACAAATCTCTGCTGATTGTAATATATATAGTTGATCCAGTCTAAATTCTTATTTATAGTAGCCCACCAAAAGAAACACCCTCAACAGAACAAACCAGAATTTCTGCGTCAGTTAATACATGTCTCACAGATGACTTTATGTTTCAACTGTTTTTATTGATGATTCAACATTATAAACATTTTAACATTACCAGTATATCTATCATTGGACATTGTAAGTAATACAGCATATTAACTTGCATACATCAATAAATTCCATCATCAATATTTTTATGAATCTTCCCCCTGTCCCCGTACCTACCCTCCCAAACATGCTCTTTAACAGCCAAACATTTAAGAGGGTGTTTGTTAAATATACATCACAATCATCTTATACATGCCCCCCTCCTTTCCCCCCTTCCTATCCTCCCCCCCACCCTCTCCCCTCCTATTGGTCATTAATAGCTACATTGTACTTATGGGTTCATGTGTGCGTACCATTATTCTATAGGATTATCAAAGCGTATTGAGTATAAGACTTCGGCCTCTCTGCGATAATATATCCAACATAGGCCCCCAAACTTTAAGGAAACATTTTTTTCCACGACATGATCCTTTTGCATCTCTTGCTTCCCATGTCATTAAAAGATGCACCTGGTTTCGCCAATGCCAGTATTCTGGGGGTTTATCCGAAGTCCAGCATTGCAAAATACACTTTTTTGCCACCAAACATAACTTACGATTTAACAATATTTCATCTGCCGTAAGGCCACGGAATGCCCCTGGGTAATCCAATAGTAATTGCAGCGAGGTGCCCACTATAGTACGCGAAGAGATTGAATTCATAAATGCCACTATCTTTTTCCAAAAAAACTGTATTTTTGTACATTCCCAAAATGCGTGATAGAACGAGTTTTCCTCCAGTGTGCATTTCATACAGGTTGGTGTGTCAATCCCTCCCACTCTATAAAACTGGCGTTGTGTGAAATATGCTCTGTGTGTTATTCTAAATGCACATTCTCTATAATTTGCACCACTAATCAGTTTAGGGATGTTCCGAATGTAAGCTGCTATGTCCCAACTAGTTAAATCTACTTTGGTATCTGCTTCCCACCTGCGGCGAAGCAGTGCCCAATCTCTATCAGGCCCCAAAGTCCACAGTTGTTTTTGAAGCTGCGAAATTGTGGGGGCTTCTCACAGATGACTTTATCCATTCAAGTTTTAATTTGTCAGTTCCCTCTTCTCCCTCTTATATATTTGTGTTTCCTATTTCAATCTGTTGATTGACAACAAGAACCGAAAATGCATTTGCAATGTTGCATCAAGAGCACATGAACAGTACAACCAATAACTGTTATTTCTATAATTGTCAATTAATTCCCCCCCCCCCCCATGTTTTATCCTCCCCCTTTCAACCTCCCTCTCCCCCTCTCTACCCCTCTTGGACCCTCTTCTGCAATGCACCCGATGTTGGGCAAAATACCACCAGAGGGTCACTGTACAGAACCGTAGCCAGGTGGGGCACAGGGGGAGCAGTTGCTCCCCTAAACAGCTGTTGAGAAAAAAATGGCGCCTATGCGCCTCAACCCAATAAATATTTTATTTTTCTGCTCCCTCCCGAGTCCTATCTCTTCTGCCCGTGCTCTCCCATCCGCGAGGTCACTTCACTTTTACTTCCCGAAGCGTTCTCTCTCCGGCACCGGCGATTCACAGTCAGCCTGCCACTGTCGGGGCTTCGCCTCCTCAGGCGCATCCCACCTCTGCGGAAAACAGGAAGTTGCTTAGAGTAGGCGGCGGGATGCGCCTCAGGAGGAGAAGCCCCGACGCTGGCAGGCTGACCGTGAATCCAGAGAGTGACAAAAGGATCCAGAGAGTGACACAAGCAAAGAAAAAGCTGTAGGAAAAGAAGTGTTGGTGTTGATGCAGGCGCTGAACACTTTTTGTACGCCAAAAGAAAAGTTGGCAGCACTCTGCAAGAAATAGGTGGATCTCTTGGAGGAGAGCAGGAACGTGCAGAAGCAGATGAAAGCGATGCAGAAGAAGCAAGCCCAGGTAATGAAAGAGAAGGTGCATCTGCATCCTGGCCCGTAACAAACTGGAATCACTCTGCCGTGCTCCAACGTCACAACTAGACGCTAAAGGAGGAAAATCTCCAGCAAGCACGTGATGATGAGGAAAGATGTAAGGAGGCGAGCACACACTTCCAAATGACACTGAATGAAATCCAAGCCCAGATGGAGCAGCACGATATGTACAATGCTAAACTGTGGCAAGAAAACATGGAACTGGGAGAGAAATTGAAAAAGCTAATTGAGCAGTATACGCTTCGAGAAGAGCACATCGACAAGGCGTTCAAACACAAGGAACTGCAGCAACAGCTGGTTGATGCCAAACTTCAGCAAACTAGGCAGCTCATGAAAGAAGCAGAGGAGAAACACCAGCGAGAAAGAGAGTTTTTGCTGAATGAAGCTTCAGAGTCACAGCATAAATGTGAGCAGATGAAGCAACAGGAAACCCAGCTAAAGCAGCAGCTTTCCCTCCCTGCACATGGATAAGTTTGAAGAATTCCAGACTACAATGGCCAAGAGCAATGAGGAGATTAGGGACACAGGGCACTACTGGAAAGGGGGGAGTAGATGGGACACAAAGAGGGCACTACTGGAAAGGGGAGGAGGAGATAGGGACACAGGTGCACTACTGGAAAGAGGGGAGTAGATAGGGACACAGAGAGGGCACTACTGGAAAGAGGAAGGAGAAGATTAGGGACACAGGGGCACTACTGGAAAGAGGGGAGTAGATAGGGACGCAGAGAGGGCACTACTGGAAAGAGGGAGGAGGAAATTAGGGACATAGGGGCACTACTGGAAAGGGGGGAGTAGATAGGGACACAAAGAGGGCACTACTGGAAAGTGAGGAATAGATAGGGACATAAAGAGCGCACTACTGCAAAGGGGGGGGAGTAGATAGGGACACAGAGAAGGCACTACTGGAAAGGGGGGAGTAGATAGGGACACAGAGAAGGCACTACTACTTAACATTTCTAGAGCACTACTAGGGTTACGCAGCGCTGTACAAATTAATAACTAAGGACGGTCCCTGCTCAGAAGAGCTTACAATCTAAAGGACGAAATGTCAAGTTGGGGTAGTCTCGATTTCTTGAGTAGAGGTGTTGTGATTAGGTGCCGAAAGCGACATTAAAGAGGTGGAAAGAGGAGGGGGAGATAGGGACACAGAGGGGCACCACTGGAAGGGGGATATGGGGTCAATGGTGAAAAAGGGGTGAGATGGGGACAAAGAGGTAATGCTGGAAAAGGGGGAAGATGGTAACAGGGGTAATGCTGGGAAGATGGGGACACAGGACAATGTTAGAAAAAGGGAGAGGTGGGGACACCAGGATGGCAGATGCTAGAAAGGGGGAGATGAGGAGACCAGGTAGGCTTGTGCTGAAAAGGGGGGGGGGAAGATGGGGACACAGAAAGGGCAGATGCTGAACTTGGGAGCAGGGTAGGGGCAAGGGACACAGAAGGGAGATGCTGGACAGGACAAATAGTGGTGCAGAGGAAAAAATGATGGTGCACTTGGAGACAGATGTAGAAGGAAAAGAAGAAGAAAGAGGCGAGAGAAGAAATGGAAAGGTCAACCTGGAAAAGAATTTGTAAGGCTGACTCATGGAACATGAGTGGAGTGGAGGAGTAGCCTAATGCTTAGGGTGGTGGACTTTGGTCCTGAGGAACTGAGTTCAATTCCCACTTCAGGCACAGGCAGCTCTGGACAAGTAACTTAACCCTCCATTGCCCCAGGTAAGCCACATTGAGCCTGCCATGAGTGGGAAAGCGCAGGGTACAAATGTAACAGAAAAAAAGACTATTCCCAGACAACAAAGGTAGAAAAAAATTATTTTTATTTAATACTTTGTAAGCACTGAGATGTACCTGCTTTGTAAAATGTACATTTTTTATATTTTTATTTTGCAAAGTACAGGAGAAAATGCATTTCTGTCTCTTTTTTTTTTTTTTACCAGTATAGCACTGTTTAGAGTCTGGCTTCCTTGGGCAGGGGGTCTCTATTTCAATTTTTTTTGTTGTTTTTTTTTTTGGGGGGGGGGTTTCGGCTCCCTATTCTGCATTAGATTGGTAGCATGGAATGTTGTCACAATTTGGGTTTCTGCCAAATGCTTGTGACCTGGGTTGGCCACATTGGAAACAGGATACTGGGCTAGATGGATCATTGGTCTGGCCCAGTATGGCTACTCTTATGTTATATAGATAAGGGTCTGTCCATGTTCTGCATGTGTGACTGAGGTGAAGGATTCTGCTAACATGTAGTATCTGTGTAGGAATGTGTAACAGTGCAGCTTGTTCCAGTTTCCCCAACAGTAGGTATACTGGTGCTCCAGAGCCCAGTATAATATATATATATATATATATATATATATATATATATATATATATATATATATATATATATATATATAGCACTGTCTTCTGATAGGTGGTTTAGGGCTGTTATGGTGTGGTAAGTTTTGTGTTCTACGGCAGTCCTGTAGTACCCCCTTGCCAGTCAGGTTTTCAGGATATCCACAATAAATATGCATGACATTGATTTGCATATACTGCCTCCATTACATGCAAATCTTTTTCATGCAGATTCATTGTGGATAGCCTGAAGACCTGAATGGCAAGGGGGTACTCCAGGACCACCTAGGGAAACACTTCTCTAGGTCACACTGTAATATTTATAGCATTGTCTTTTCATAGGTGGGTTAGGGCTGTTTTGGTGTGGTAAGTTTTCAGTATAGGTTGTGGGTGTCTTTTTGCAGGGGTTTGTGTTATTTCACAAAGTGTCTAGCCCTATTTGAAAGTAGGCTCTGGGGCAAGGGCCACCAAAGGTCACCCAAGATAAAAATGCTCAAGACTAATGTTCTTCATATCCTGTAGAGCCACCACACAAAAGCCCATCTGATTTAAACAAGGTGTCTAGCAGTGGAAGGACTGGGTGTGCTATTCCTGAGGTGATGGTCACGATTTGAATATTTTTATTTGAAGTTAAGAAGACAGGTTGCCTGCTCTGGCCAGTCCAGGAACCTCTTCTGCGTCCTGCCTACTGATGTAACTTACTGTTTCTTTTTAGGCAGGACACAACAGAGACAGCCTGTATTAATCATTGCCCGCCACAGCCCCTGAGCAACAACACAGACATTGCTGTCTAGCTGACACCAACCGGCGCCTATTTTGTAAAGGTCTGCTCCCCCTGAGATCAAAACCTGGCTACGCCTCTGTCACTGTATTCAAAAATAAAACAGGAAAGCAATATGCAACTGTCACAACACCTCAAACTACTAATGTCCATCCTCTTATACTCCCTGTAACCCTCCTCCCCCTCTCTGTCCCTTTACCCCCCCCCCCCTTGTGTGCCCTAGACTTGGCCACCCTAAACCATATGTATGCTTCCCGACCTTACAAAAAAAAAAAAAAAAAAAGGCTCCAACTACAAAAAAACCTTACTCACTATGATCCTGGAAGGACCTCTATTAGGATCCTCCAAAACATAATCTATTCTGGCGGAGCGCCTTGACTCTGATGGCACTCCACCATAGGCTAATTCCCTTAGCTGCCATAGGGGCCAAAGACATGTGATAAAATAAAAGGGAAAGAAAACGAGAGAGAAGAGAAGAGAAAAAAAATCCTTCCTTTCAGAGCTTATTAAATATTAAGCTACGAGCTTTAGGTGACAGTGATTGTATATAGGGCTCCCAGACAGACAGGAATGCTTTCCGCCTCTTTGGGGAAGATCCCACTCCCCTGCGTTCCAGTTCTGCTGTTGTATGTTTTAAAAGTCAATGAAATGCTAGATTTTTGTATTTTGCAGGTACTCCTAAGGCAATACATAAATTGTGTTAATTAAAAATAATAATAAAGATCACTTAAAAGAAAAATTGAAAATCTTAACTGGGTGGTTTAACTGAATTCCAAGTTTTATTTATTTATTTAGATTAGATTAGATGTTAACATAAACTGGTCTACTTATATTAAGTTCTGTTTCTGAAATGAGAGTCACAGATGGAAGAGTGACAGGGTGGGGATACTAGAAGATGTAAATATGACAGGTATCTGCCCCTTCAAAGCTGGTAGTGTGTTAGGTACATTTTCAAATGGGAGTGGCTGACCAGACTTTCTTCCTTTTATCCTCCCCTCCCCCCAGTAAAAAGTCAGCTATCTATAATATAAGCATGGGAGAGAAAACATGCTCCTGCTATCATGGATAGTGAATGATAGCCAAGGAAAAATTTAAGGGCCTCTTAGCAGGAGTAAGTTGGGAACTACTGCACTATTGCCCAAATTCCTTTGTTTCATTTAACATACTGACATTTTAGACAACAAAGCTCTGTACCTGCTGATAGGTATACTGCCAGAAACTGTTCCCGTCCTAGCAAAGATACGATGCTTGAGGAAAAACTCCATAAAACATACATGTTTGCCATCATGTGCAGGAAAGAGAAATGACTGAATGTAGACAGCAGCATGGGAGTACAAAGTGTACCTATAAGATGGAAAATATAATTACAACCAAAGAAGGGAAACCTGTCACATTTAAATCATTACTTGTATATGACACTAAGATGACTTGTCAGATCAGAGACTAGAGATGTCAGACGTCCTTTTACTAAGGGTGTTTAATCATTTAGCGCATGATAATCATTTGCATGCGCTAAATCCATTAATGCACCTTAGTAAAAGGACCCCTCAGTGACATAGAAATTATATGTTGTATTATAAATGTGGAAGATTATTTTATAAAAGATTCCACATTGATCAAACCTTTTATAAAGGCAATTTGGCATGCACAGACCTAAAACATCAGTTTTTAAAATACACCACAGACAAGAAAAATATATATGAATTTGGTACCATGCACATCAAAAGAAGTGATTTTATAAAACAAAATGTTCAAGGAGAACAGTATCGCTCAGCACCAGTATTCACTTATAAAGGCGGCTAATAAATCCCAAAAAATAAAATATACACAGCAGTTTTTCAACCTACCAGTTCAAGTGGCAGATTTTAGTAATCTGCATCTGTGCAAAGAATTGATTAAAAAGATGTCCCCCCAAAACTCTAATTTTTGACAATTCAATGTGCTTTTGAATGCCAGAGATTTAAGCAAACTTTCTCACTCAAGCTCTCCTCCCTAGCCCAAGCCCCAATGAAAAGTTAGCAGACACTTGGGCAAGATATGAAGCAGATATACATGCTGAAAACTTTCCAGGACATACATCTATAGCCATACTAAACTACAGAATACACATGTACCTTGAAGGTCCATCCAAAACTATGCCCAATACATGCCTCCTTCAAATCTATGTGTGCTGCTGACATATACATGTAAGTAGCGACTTTTCTAAAACTGTAAATCAATTATTTTATCACTTGTAAAATAATTGATTTACAGTTTTAGAAAAGTTGCTACTTTTGTAAAAAAATGCAACGAAGGATGCTATATTGGAGAAACAGGCCAGATGCTTAAGACAAGATTTAATCTGCATAGACATAACATGAAGAATGCTGGTGCCAGCCAGGTTCCCACCCCTGTGGGGCAGCACTTTACCAGACCAGAACACTGTACCAGTGATTTCATAGTAAGAATCCTTAAAGGTAACTTTAAAACAATACAGGAACGCAAGACCTTTGAAGTCAGAATGATTGAATATTTTGACACCCAACAGACAGGACTTAACAAGGACCTGGGTTTTCTAGCCCATTATAAACTATAAAGTTTATTTATTTATTTATTGTTTGCATTTGTATCCCACATTTTCCCACCTCTTTGCGGGCTCAGTGTGGCTTACAATAAGATAAGAATAATAAAAATACATTTGTTACAACTTGGTTATGGGTTATATTGTACAAGGTATGCGAGATAATCGAATTATCATTAGGAATATTACAATGGGACATCAACATTGAGACATTGGGAGGAGACAAAGGGAAGCTTAAGGGCAGTGTTAAGACACAAAGGCACATGGTGTACATATTTCTATGAGTAAATGTATGAGTAATGTGGAATTATGGGGGATGGGAGATCATAATTGGATGTATGATACATTGATTAACAGTGAGTGTGGACTCTATGTGTTTTGGTTCTTTCCGTAAATTGTTTCAAATAGATGGGTCTTCAGTAATCTGTGGAAGGATGCTTGTTCGTGGATCGCTCTTAAGTTGCGCGGCAGTGTGTTCCAAGTTGTATTTCTCTGTTTATCACCCTCCTGTCACCTACCCACACCCATCCTGTTAGACTATCAATGAAATGCTTTGATGTCCCCTTGCATACCTCCTACCCACCCTCCCAACCGGTCAGACTGTCAAAGTAATGCTTGGATGTTTCACTTATATATACTATCTACTACCACAATTGCTTATTTCCGATCTGACGAAGAAGGGCAACCTTCGAAAGCTAATCAAGAAATGTATTAACTTATGTCCAATAAAAAAGGTATCATCTTATTTTCTTTTCCATGTTTTATTTTGTTTGATTTCTATTGATAACAATTACAATTCAGAAAAAACCTGAAAACATCTTTTCAAGAAGTCTTTCCCCCCTGGATCTGCCTAATCCCACACCACCATACACCACAAAAAGTTCAGAAATTGAAAACAATATTATTAACCTATCTCACAATATGCTAATATATCAACCTAAGCTTTTATTGTACTTCTGTATTATGTACTAAACTTCTACAAATCTAAATTTTGTAACCGCCTTTTTAGCAATATGTAAGCCACATTGAACCTGCCATACAGTGGGAAAATGTGGGATACAAATGCAATAAATAAATCTCAAGCTTTGTTTGCACATGTAAGGAAGTTTCCCTTATCAAATGTAAGCTCTGCAATTAGGTGTCAGGATTTTGTATTACAATTTGTAATGAGACTGCTCGTTCTAATGGAGATATGATCCAAGAGGAGGTGTTTATTGATCTCGTTGAAGAGGAGGAATACCTCAATGCAATGATTCCCAAACCTTTTTGGCCCACTGCCCCCTTGATTCCATTAATTTATTACAGCACCCTCCTCACCCATTGAAGCTATAAGCAAAGTATTCAAATTTTTAAAAAAGTTTTTATTTAATTAATAGCCTAAAGTATCATTTAGTAATATTAATGATGGAATTGAAATTTTTATTTAATTTACAACACAAAAGCAATTCACATTTTAAAAATATATTTTAATAAAATAGTGTACCTACTGATCTATTGAACACATTTAATGGGATGGATGGGCATGATAAAGAAATATCAGTTTCTCAATGTCTGGTTTAGTTATTGAATAGGAGCCTTAAATCCCCACATTCAACTATCTGTAGTTGATTTCTTTGGTCAGAAGTTGGACCACCACACTAAAACCACGTTCTACCAAATATGATGCTAGAAATGCGATAAGCAGTTTTGGGTTTTTTTTTTTTTTTTTTTAAACTATGGTCCATAGTGCAGGATAGTGATCTGAAATTTCTTCCTGTAACCAAAACTGTTAAAAACTGTTCTTAAATTTTGGTTTCAGTTTCAAATCATTTTGTAATTCATTAGTTCTTCTTCCAACTGCAATGTTATTGCTCCAACTTCCTCAATTATTAAAAATGCACTGATACACTAGTTTGGAATTTCCATCAAAAGAAGGTCATCAAATCGTCCAGAAAAGTCCTTATACGGCATATCCAAAAGGTTACAACAGACCTGAATATCATTATTTTTTATTTTTCCTTTCTCTTCTAGACCAGCAAGATTCTGAAACTGGTACAACATCCCATAAGCCACTGTAAGCCACATTGAGCCTGCACGAGTGGGAAAATGTGGGATATAAGCAACAAATAAATAAATAAATAAATAAATAATGCATTTGAACAGACTTAGCTTTGAAATAAATGTAATAACAATAGTCTTTGCTTTAATCAGATTGTCGTCATTCCCTTGCAACTGCAAATCCAATTAATTAAACTTTGCAAATAGATCTGACAAATAAGCGATGTCACACCTGATCTCTTTCAGGTGGTCTCTTAGCAAAGTATCCTTGTCATCAAAAAATTCAACAAGTGTCCAAAGGGGTATAAAAATTACTCACACACTTGCCTTTCAAGAGCCATCAAACTTCTGTATGGAGGAGCAAACATTTAAAATCATCATTCTCTTCACAAAGCCTTTGGAATAATTGATCATTGAGGGGATGAGCTTTGATTTTATTAACAGCAGTAATAACATAGTGCAGTAATTTATGCAGCCAATCACTCCGACTTTTTATTTATTTATTTGTTACATTTATATCCCACATTTCCCCACCTGTTTGTAGGTTCAATTTGGCTTACATATTTTGCAACAAAATGTTGACAATGAATCACACAATGAATGGTAAAAACATTTGATATTGCATTTGTCAAATAAGCAATACATCCATGGTAACAGCTTATCATTGCCAGTATTTAGAACACAGATTTAGAATTCTCTCCTGCTTGAAGTTAGAGCCTTTAGAAAACAGTTGAAAACATTTCTGTTAAAAAAATATTTTGATTAATGTAGGGTTGATTACATATTGATGATAGCATTTCTTACTTTTAAGGCTTCTAAATCTGTTGAACTTGTTTGTTGTATGTTATAATTAATGTAATCCGCACTGAACTTTACGGTTGTAAGGAATATAAGCAAGTATCAGTGCTCCGTCAGTTGCTACTATGAGTATATTAGTACGGGGCTCATTTTCAAAGCACTTAGCCTTCCAAAGTTCCATAGAAACCTATGGAACTTTGGAAGGCTAAGTGCTTTCAAAATATGCCTCAAATGTGAAATTTCCTTGTCCTTGAAGAACTGCTCAACAACACGAAATAATGACTCCCCTGTTCTGTCTGTTAATAGTTCCCTTGCAAATAACATCTCAAGCTAAATTTTCGTTATTTACGAAGAGCACATAAGTGAGAAGCAAGGATTCATTGACTAGCAAAGTGATTTGTCCAGCAGTAATGCAGATTCTGTTCTCCATGTACTGCACAATGTGTCTTCCACATTTTCAGCAAATTTATCTATGTGTCTTTGAAATGAATTGTTGCTTCAAGGAATTATCTTGATTACATCATGTGGTGGCTTATTTAAAACAGTACTCACAACCTAACTAACTGCTGGTAGGATTAGTTCTTCACCAACTGAATGTAGCTTTCCAGTCTTGGCAATCAACAATGAAATGTTGTACAATGCATGCAAACCTTCAGTGTTTTGCTTTGAAGTACTGGAAAACATTCCTGACAATGCTGGTTGCTTGGGAAATGGTTATGAAGTGATTGAAAATATGCTAAGCTCTTATCTGCCTTGTCAGGATGTTTCTTAGGAAAATGCTCAATTAATCTTGAATGTTTCATTGCCTCATCAGAAAACACCTTTTGACATATTAAGCATAGTGGTAGCTGACTGTTTCTTGATGAAGAAATAAATCCATAGTTTAAATATTCCATATTGTACTGTCTGCATTTCTTCTTCGCATCTGCCATAACTAACTGCCACTGTAACAAACATACACATCACAACTGGTGAATGTTTGATAAACAGACATCACGCAATCTTCATCCGTTCAGACCCTCCACTTATACCCCATACGATCACTATACAACTTTGTATTTGTTATCCACCGACTAGGCAAACGCCTTTGACGGTACTATGTAAGCCACATTGAGCCTGCAAATAGGTGGGGAAATGTGGGGTACAAATGCAATAAATAAATAAATAAACTATGACAGTGTTCTTATAATGAAGACATAAGCAAGTAAATAGTTTTACAGGTGGGCCTATTCACCAAGCTACTAGACTGATAAAATGATTAAAAAATATAAAATCTTACTTCTTTAGCAGTTCAAATCTTTTTCTGTAGCAAGTACAGGTTGTCTGCTTGCAGTTATGCTTCAATATTTAACAAGCTAACCAGCTAAAAATACAGCTAATCAAGTTAATCAGCTAAAAATAAAAGACATCTGCTCGCAGTAATGCTTTCAACACTTACCCAGTGGCGGCTCATACTACTGACTTCTCATGATTCATGCAACATTTTGCACATTTTATTTGCGATGGTGCAAACATATGCACCATTGCTTCATTTTAGACAGCGCAAGCATATGTTCATATGTATGATTATCTCCCAGTTGCTGAGAGGTCATATGTGTATGTTCGTTTCAAAGAGCTCAAAGCTCTCATAGAATGAGTCCATTCTCTTGAGGTTAGAGTAGCAGACTTGGAGGAGCTAAGGGAGACAGAGACGTGCATAGAGGAGGCCTACAGGGACATTGTAGAGGAAGTCCCACCTCCAATCTGGAAGCCATGTGCTGTCTTAGAGGAGGGAGGCCTTCTAAAATGACAGCATCACCCTGGTGCAGCTGGAAGTAATCATGTAGCCAGGACTAGCACACCATGGGATGCAATATCCTCTCGCACTGTGGATGTGTCTCCAGAAGCTACTGCCAAAAAGGGAAGGGTTAGGATGGCTGTTGTAGTTGGTGATTCGATTATTAGGCATGCAGATAGCTGGGTGGCTGGTGCACATACGGATCGACTGTTCACTTGCCTGCCTGGTATGAAGGTGGCGGACCTCAAGTGTCACCTAGATATGATTTTAGATAGTGCTGGGGAGGAGCCCGCTGTCTTGGTACATGTGGGTATCAATGACATGGGAAAATGTGGGAGAGAGGCTCTGGAAACCAAATTTAGGCTCTTAGGTAGAAAACTCAAATCAAGAACCTCTAGGGTAGCATTTTCTAAAGTGCTACTCATTCCACGCGCAGGGCTCAAGAGACAGGCAGAGCTTCGGAGTCTCAATGCATGGATGAGGTGATGGTGCAGTGAGGAGAGTTTTAGATTTGTAAGGAACTGGGCAACATTCTGGGGAAGGGGAAGTCTATTCTGGAAAGATGTGCTCCACCTTAACCAGAGTGGGACCAGGATGCTGGCATCAGCATTTAAAAAGGAGAAAAAGTAGCTTTTAAACTAGAACCTGGGGGAAAGCCGACAGTCATTCAAAAACGCATGGTTCGGAACAAGGTATCTTTCAAAGATATCACCAAAACAGGGAAGATAGGGTATCAGGATAGCGAGGTTGCAAAAGAGACCATAGTAGATCAGGCGACCTTAAATAAAAATCAGACAAAAAGATTGCAAATTAACACTGTCAACTACTGAGCAAGATGTAAATAGGAACAACAGACAATGTTTGAAATGTCTATCTGTGAATGCCAGAAGCCTATGAAATAAGGGAGAATTAGAAAATATTGCACTAAATGAAAATTAGATATAATAGGCATATCTGAGACATGGTGGAAGGAGGATAACCAGTAGGACACTGTCATACCAGAGTACAAATTATATCGTAGTGATAGGGTGGATCAAATTGGTGGAGGGGTAGCTTTGTATGTTAAGCAAGGCACTGAATCAAAAAGACTGAAAATTCTGCAGGAAATAAAACACATTTTGGAATCCCTATGGATTGAAATTCCATGTGTAAAGGGGAAAAGGATAGTGATAGAAGTGTACTACCATCCGCCTGGCCAGGATGGACAGATGGATGTAGAAATGTTATCAGAAATTAGGGAGGCTAGCAAACTGGGCAACACAATAATAATGGGTGATTTCAATTACCCTGATACTGAATGGGTAAATATAACATCAGCGCATGCTAGGGAGGTAAAATTCCTTGATGAAATCAAGGACTGATTTATGGAGCAGCTGGTACAGGAGCCAAGAAGAGAAGGAAACATTCTAGACCTAGTCCTTAGTGGAGCTCATGATCTGGTGCAGGAGGTGATGGTGCTGGGGCCACTTGATAACAGCGATCATAATATGATCAGATTTGATATCGGCTTTGGAGTAAGTACACACAGGAAATCCAATACGTTAGCATTTAACTTTCAAAAAGGAGACTATGATAAAATGAGAATGGTGAAAAAAAAAAAACTTAGAGGAGCAGCTTTGAAGGTCAAACATTTACATCGTGTGTGGATGCCCAGACCAAATATATTCCCTCTATTAAAAAAGGAGAGAGAAAGACCAAACGGCAGCCAGAATGGTTAAAAAGTGAGGTGAAGGAAGCTATTAGAGCTAAAAGAAAATCCTTCAGAAAATGGAAGAAGGAACTGACTGAAAATAATAAGAAACAGCATAAGGAATGTCAAGTCAAATGCATAGCGCTGATAAGGAAGGCAAAGAGGGACTTTGAAAAAAAGGTTGCATTGGAGGTAAAAACACATCAGTAAAAAATTTTGTAGGTATATTAAAAGCAAGAAGCTGGCAAAAGAATCAGTTGGACCACTAGATGACCAAGGAGTAAAAGGCGCGAGCAGGGAAGACAAAGCCTCAGCTGAGAAATTAAATGAATTCTTTGCTTCGGTCTTCACCGAGGAAGATTTGGGAGAGATACCAGTGCGAGAATTGGTATTCAAAGCTGACGAGTCAGAGAAGCTGAATGAAATCTCTGTAAACATGGAGGATGTAATGGCACAATTTGACAAATTGAAGAACTTTTGTTAGTAATATGTAATTTATCTTTAAAATCAAGTGTGGTTCCGGAAGATTGAAGGGTGGCCAATGTAACGCTGATTTTTTAAAAAGGTTCCAGAGGTGATCCGGGAAATTATAGACCAGTGAACCTCACGTCGGTGCCGGGCAAAATGGTAGAGACTATTATGAAGAACAAAATTACTAAGCATATTCAAAAGCATGGATTAATGAAGCAAAGCCAACATGGATTTCTTTGAAGGAGTGAACAAATGTGGATAAAGGTGAACCGGTCGATATTGTGTATCTGGATTTTCAAAAGGCGTTTGACAAAGTACTTCATGAAAGAGGAAACTGGAAAGTCATGGGATAGGAGGTAGTCTCCTATTGTGGATTAAAAACTGGTTAAAAGATAGAAAAGAGAGAGAAGGGTTAAATGGTCAGTATTCTCAATGAAGAAGAGTAGATAGTGGGTTTCCTCAGGGGTCTGTGCTGAGACCGCTGCTTTTTAGAGATAGGCGTAACTAGTGAGGTAATTAAATTTGCTGTCAACAGAAAGTTATTCAAAGTTGTTAAATTGCAAGAGGATCTTACAAGACTGGGAGTCTAAATGGCAGATGACGTTTAACTTGAGCAAGTGCAATGTGATGCACGTGGGAAAGAGGAACCCAAATTATAGTTATGTAATGCAAGGTTCCACATTAGGAGTCACCGACCAGCAAAGGGATCTAGGCGACATTGTTGATGATACATTGAAACCCTCTGCTCAGTGTGTAGCAGTGGCTAAGAAAGCAAATAGAATGTTAGGTATTATTAAGAAAGGAATGGGAAACAAAAATGAGGACATTATAATGCCTTTGTATCGTTCCATGGTGCGACTGCACCTCAAATACTATGTGCAATTCTAGTCACCACACCTCAAAAAAGATATATTGGAATTAGAAAAGGTACAGAGAAGGGCGATAAAAAATGATAAAGGGGATGGGACAACTTACCTAAGAGGAAAGGCTAAAGGGGCTAGTGCTCTTCAGCTTGCAAAAAAGACAACTGAAGAAGCCTATAAAATAATGAGTGGAGTGGAACGGGTAGACGTGAAACGCTTGTTTACTCTTTCCAAAAATACTAGGACTAGGAGGCACGCAATGGACCTTCGGTCTGTCCCAGTATGGCAATACTTATGTACTTATGCAAGCAGGTAAACAGTGATATAGGTGGGCCTATTCGCCAAGCTACTACATTGATAAAATGGTAAAAAAAGAAATACTTCCTATGCACGCCGGTATATTGTGATTATCCCTCCAGCGCCCTCTAGGACAGTATCACTCCAGCACCCCCACGCCACCACCTCATTTTTCAATGCCCCCCTAGACTTTATCTACTATAATAAAACTCACCCTCAACATTCTAAGGACACTGACGTCAGTGAAGCCAAGACCTGACTTCCTTCAAAAAGGTTCGAAGGTTCGTGGTGGTGAAGCCACCAAAATCGCTCCGGGCCCCGCCCTCGAGGGCGGAGCTATGGCAGAACAACGAAGGGGTTGGCAGGGAGGGAGGCAGGGAGGGAATCGCTCCAGGCCCCGCCCTCGCGTCAAACGTCATGACGTTGGGGGCGGAGCAATGGCAGAACAACGAAGGGGTTGGCCAGGGAGGGAGGGAGGGAAGGGGGGGTGTTGGCGACGAAAACCTTGCTAGCGCCCGTTTCATTTGCTCAGAAACGGGCCTCTTTTACTAGTAACTACATAAGTAATGCCACACTGGGGCAGACCAAAGGTCCAAAAAGCCCAGCATCCTGTTTCCAACAGTGTCCAATCCAGGTTACAAATACCTGGCAAAATCCCAAAAAAGCTCAATACATTTTATGCTGCTTATCCCAGAAATAAGCAGTGGATTTTCCCCAAGTCAATTTAATAATGGTCTATGGACTTTTTCTTTAGAAAGTCGTCCAGACACTTTTTAAACTCCATTCAGCTAACCGCCTTTGCCACATTCTCTGGCAACTAATTCCAGAGTTTAATTACATGTTGAGTGAAGAAACATTTTCTCTGATTCGTATTAAATTTACTATTTTGTAGCTTCATCGCATGCCCCCTAGTCCTAGTATTTTTGGAAAGAGTAAACGACTGATTTATGTCTACCCATTCCACTCCACTCATTATTTTATAAACCTCTATCATATCTCCCCTCAGCCGTCTCTTCTCCAAGCTGAAGAGCCCTAAATGCTTCAGCCTTTCCTCATAGGGAAGTCATCCAATCATCTTTATCATTTTCATCACCCTTAATTCCACTATATCGTTTTTGAGATACAGTGACCAGAACTGCATACAGTATCTGAAGTGCATTCGCACCATGGAGCAATACAAAGGCATTTTAACATTCTCATTTGTGTTTCATTCCTTTCCTAATAATTCCTAACTTTGTATTTGCTTTCTTAGTCACTGCTGCACACTGAGCAGAGGGTTTCAATGTATCAATGATGACACCTAGATCCTTTACCTGGATGGTAATTCCTAATGTGGAACCTTACATCACATAGCTTTAGTTTAGTCATCCTAATTGCTGGGTATGACATTTGAGGCTGGCATAGAGGCTGGAAAAAAATGTTAAATTTTTTTTTTGGGTGGGAGGGGGTTGGTGACCACTGGGGGAGTAAGGGGAGGTCATCCCCAATTCCCTCCGGTGGCCATCTGGTCAGTTCGGGCACCTTTTCGAGGCTTGGTTGTGATGGTCACAATTTTAATATTTTTACTTGTAGTTAAGAAAACAGGTTGCCTGCTCTGGCCAGTCCAGGGATCTGTTCTGCGTCCTATCTCCTGATGTAACTTCCTGTTTCCTTGTAGGCAGGACGCAAAAGAGACAGCCTGTATTAATCATTGCCCGCCACAGCCACTGCACCTGAGAACAACACAGGCACTGCTGTCTAGCTGACACTAACCGGCGCCTATTTTATAAAAGTCTACTCCCCCTGATGTCAAAACCTGGCTACGCCTCAGAGTAATCTGTGGAACTTTGTAAGTCTAAGTGGTTTGAAAATGAGGCCCATAGTTATTCAAAGTTGTTAAATCACATTTGTATCCCACATTTTCCCACCTAGGCTCAATGTGGCTTACATAGTACCGGAGGCCTTTGCAGGCTCCGGTGTGAACAAATACAAGGTGATGTCGTGGTAAGATAAAGTTCATGTCAGTTTGGTTTTGTAAGGAATGTATATTGTGACATCGTCTGCATATATGAAAGGGTTAAGGCATTGGTTAGATAAGGACTTGCGTCATCATTAAGTTGAATAAGATCGGCGATAATGGTGATCCTTGCGGTACTCCACAGTCTGCTTTCCACAGTGATGATATGTTTGAATTTGATTTTACTTGGTATGTTCTTGTGGTTAGGAAGCCCTTGATCAAGTTAAGTATATTTCCACCAATCCAGAACTTATCTAATAATCTTAATAATATATTATGGTTTACCATGTCGAATGCACTAGACATGTCGAACTGGAGAAGAAGGATGTTTTTGCCTGTTGCTATTTCCTGCTTGAATTTGGCTAGAAGAGTGAGTAATACTGTTTCCGTGCTGTGGAGGGGACAAAAGCCTGACTGTGATTCGTGTAATATTAAGAATCTGTTTATGTAATCTGTGAGTTATTTGGTTACCAAGCTTTTCATCAGTTTGACCACCAGCGGGATAGATGCTACTGGACGGTAGTTACTGATTTCGTTTGTAATTTTCTTGGTATCTTTTGGTATTGGGGTGAGTAGGATATTGCCATTTTCCTTGGGGAAGAGGCCTTGCTGAAGCACATAACTTAGATGGGATGTGAGGTCTGCTATGAAGCAGTCAGGGGCGGATTTCATTAGGTAGCTGGGACAGGTATCTAGTTTACAGTGAGTGTTAGAAAACCTGCGAATCGCCTGGGTAACTGTTTTGACGGTAAGGAGGGCGAAGTTTAACCAGGTCCGATCTGCTGGGTATTCTCCAATGGTTGCGTCCAATTCATTAAGGAAGTTTTCAATGTCAGTGTTGTTTTGAGGTAGTATGTTGCGTAGGTTTACAATTTTTTCATTGAAGTACTTTGCAAGTTTATCTTCAGATGGGATGTCTGTATTCGTGGTCATGACCAAGTTGGTGACTAGAAGTAGATTATTAGGAGTAGTTTGAGGGTATTCATTATGGTGTGTATTCCCTGTGGTTACTATTAAGACCGTGTTCTGATGATTGGATGTGTGATAGGGCTATGCTCTTTGGTGTGGGAACTGGTGTTCTGGTCTTTTGTGAGGTGTCAAAGTTACAGGATTACTTTGTCCTTTCTAGTTTGATCAGCTTGAACCAATCTGCTCGCTCTCAAGTCTGACTTCTCCTGTTAATCAAATGCAGTGCAAAAGGCTCCTTCTCAGGCATGCCCATCCCGCTGAAGGTGTCTTCAGATCACTAGCAATTATTCGGTTTTTACTTTGTTTTTGACTATCAGGCCTTTCCAGCCTTGTCAGTTGTAAAGTCTCAGTATTTTAAGATATGTTTGTGTGGTGATTCTACAGGATGTGGAGACCACTAGTCCTGAGCATTTTTATTTTGTATTACAAGTGCCAACAAAGGCGGCCCCTGCCCCACAGCCTACTTTCAAACAGGACCAGACAAATAGGACACAAAACTCTGCAAAATGACACCCAAAACCCATACTGAAAACTTACAAAACCGTAATGGCCCTAACCCACCTATGAAGACGGTTCTACAAATATTACACTGGGCCCCAGAGAGGTTTCCCTAGGTGGTCCTGGATTACCCCCATGCCATTCAGGTTTTCAGACTATCCACAATGAATCTGCATGTAATGGGCAGTATATGCAAATCAATTTCATGCATATTTATTGTGCATACCCTGAAAACCTGCCTGGCAAGGGGGTACTCCAGGTCCAATTTGGGACACAGTGCCCTAGAACACCAAACTTACCACACCATAACAGCCCTAACCCACCTATGAAAAGACAGTGCTATATATATTGCAATGGACTCTAGAGCACCAACATACCTACTGTTGGGAAACTGGAACAAGCTGCACTGTTACACTTTCCAACACAGACACTACATGCTAGCAGAATCCTTCATCTCAGTCGCACATGCAGAACAAGGACAGACCCTCATCTAATACAGAATACGAAGCCACAAAAATTAAAACATACAAACAGAAGTTGAAATAGAGACCCCCTCCACTCTGCCCAAGAAAGCCAGTGCAATAATGGTAAAAGAGAAACAGAATGCATTTTCTCCTGTACTTTGCAAAATAAAAATAGAAAAAATAAAAAATGTACATTTTGCAAAGCAGGTATATCTCAGTCCTTACAAAGTATTACATAAAAATATTTTTTTTCTTTTCTACCTTTGTTGACTCGGAATTTAATTTTCTAATTGGGCTGGCCCCAAGTCTTTTTTTTTTCCACGTTCCATGAGTCAGTCTTCCAAATTCTTTTCCAGGTTGGCCTTTCCACTTCTCTCTCCTCTTGTCTTCTTCCTTTCCTTCTCTACATCTGTCTGGCACTGATCTTCCATTTTAAGTCCCCACTATCAAATAGCTGTGTACCTCTGTATTTTTCTTCCTGAACTGCTGACTTAGAACATAAGAGTAGCCATACTGGATCAGACCAATGGTCCATCTAGTCCAGTATCCTGTTTCCAACGGTGGCCAAGACAGGTCACAAGTACCTGCAGAAACCCAAATCGTGGCAACATTCCATATTACAAATCCCAGGGCAAGCAGTTGCTTCCCAAGTCTGTTTCAATAGCATACTATGGACTTTTCCTGCTTGAACCTGTCCAAACCTTTTTAAACCTAGAACGCTAACCGCTGTTACCACATCCTCCGGCAAAGAGTTCCAAAGCTGGTGTTAAAAAGATGGAATATACTGAATTTAAATGGAAGTAAAATTAAATTAAACTCTTTCATTAGGACATATGGAGGCATATTTTCAAAGCACTTTGGGAGGCTAAGTTCCATAGGTTTCTATGGAACTTTGGGAGGCTAAGTGCTTTGAAAATGAGCCTGATGGAATCACATCTTCACTTCATCTGTTTTGTAGAAGTTTTTACATTGTAGACACACAAATGAATTATTCTGTTTTGAGAAATGGTTCAGGGTCAAGTGATTTTATAAGTCAAAATAAAAATATTTTGTTTCATGCAGATTTCTTCTGTTTAATCATAACTAAACAGGCTATAAAAGTCCCTAATGCAGTCCATTGGTTTTCTTTATATTTTGTTCCTGTGATGACATATACTGTGCCAAAAATGAAAACTCTTCTCTCTATCTGGTCAATAATAAAAGGAACTGATTGTGAACACTATTAACCCTAAAAGGTTGTTTTGTGGCTGAACATGAGGAATTGTGATGTTGAATAAATAAGTGTATGTTTGTATCCCTAGTCATGCATCCAAAGTTTATATAATCCTTTCAAGAAAGTCAGTTAATTGTTTAACTTACTACCACAGAGGCATGGTATGATCGCATTTTCTCTATGGTAATACTAGAGCCCAACTAAGGAACAGGTTATTTTGAGTTAGTCTTCACTGAATCAAACCTGCTTTCCTTGTGCCATCACCACAGAATTCGGTTATATCATGGAAGCAAGTACATAAGTAATGCCATACTGGGAAAAGAACAAGAGTCCATCGAGCCCAGCATCCTGTCCACGACAGCGGCCAATCCAGGCCAAGGGCACCTGGCAAGCTTCCCAAACGTACAAACATTCTATACATGTTATTCCTGGAATTTTGGATTTTTCCAAGTCCGTTTAGTAGCGGTTTATGGACTTGTCCTTTAGGAAACCGTCCAACCCCTTTTTAAACTCTGCTAAGCTAACCACCTTCACCACTTTCTCCGGCAACGAATTCCAGAGTTTAATTACACATTGGGTGAAGAAAACTTTTCTCCGATTTGTTTTAAATTTACTACACTGTAGTTTCATCGCATGCCCCCTAGTCCTAGTATTTTTGGAAAGCGTGAACAGACGCTTCACATCCACCTGTTCCACTCCACTCATTATTTTATATACCTCTATCATGTCTCCCCTCAGCCGTCTCTTCTCCAAGCTGTATAGCCCTAGCCTCCTTAGTCTTTCTTCATAGGGAAGTCGTCCCATCCCCACTATCATTTTAGTCGCCCTTCGCTGCACCTTTTCCAATTCTACTATATCTTTCTTGAGATGCGGCGACCAGAATTAAACACAATACTCAAGGTGCGGTCGCACCATGGAGCGATACAACGGCATTATAACATCCTCACACCTGTTTTCCATACCTTTCCTAATAATACCCAACATTCTATTCGCTTTCTTAGCCGCAGCAGCACACTGAGCAGAAGGTTTCAGTGTGTTATCGACGACGACACCCAGATCCCTTTCTTGGTCCGTAACTCCTAACGTGGAACCTTGCATGACGTAGCTATAATTCGGGTTCTTTTTTCCCACATGCATCACCTTGCACTTGCTCACATTAAACATCATCTGCCATTTAGCCGCCCAGTCTCCCAGTCTCGTAAGGTCCTCTTGTAATTTTTCACAATCCTGTTGCGATTTAACGACTTTGAATAACTTTGTGTCATCAGCAAATTTAATTACCTCGCTAGTTACTCCCATCTCTAAATCATTTATAAATATATTAAAAAGCAGCGGTCCTAGCACAGACCCCTGAGGAACCCCACTAACTACCCTTCTCCATTGTGAATACTGCCCATTTAACCCCACTCTCTGTTTCCTATCCTTCAACCAGTTTTTAATCCACAATAGGACATTTCCTCCTATCCCATGACCCTCCAATTTCCTCTGTAGCCTTTCATGAGGTACCTTGTCAAACGCCTTTTGAAAATCCAGATACACAATATCAACCAACTCCCCTTTGTTCACATGTTTGTTCACTCCTTCAAAGAATTGAAGTAAATTGGTCAGGCAAGATTTCCCCACACAAAAGCCATGCTGACTTGGTCTCAGTAATCCATGTCCTCGGATGTGCTCTGTAATTTTGTTTTTAATAATAGCCTCTACCATTTTCCCAGGCACCGACGTCAGACTCACCGGTCTATAATTTCCCGGATCTCCCCTGGAGCCTTTTTTAAAAATGGGCGTTACATTGGCCACCCTCCAATGTCTGAAACATTTGACAAAGTTGAGATTAGCATATATACTAACTGGGATTTAAAACTTTGATGATGCCACTTGTCCTGAAATCAAAGCCATAAGTACAGACAGTTATTCAAATATTAGCACATGCACACACCAGAACAGGCATCTATACACACACACTGCAAAACAACAACTTCGCTAGAATAGAACAACACTAAAAAAAATCCACAGCATGAAAATGTTACTAATATGTAGACATTTATAAAAGGAAAGAAAAAGCCTCAAAGAGCTCAAAATCATACAGATTTAAAGAGCTAACTTGATCAAACGATCAGGGCCGTGCCTAGGGTCTCTGGTGCCCCCCTGCAGACTATCAGTTGGTGCCCCCCCCCCCCCCTAGCATAAAATACCATAAGTAAATAAATATAAACTTTTAACGTTGAGCACCTGATTATCAAAGTGTACATATTCCAAACACTATAATGAAAATAAAATGATTCTTTTCTACCTTTGTTGTCTGGTGACTTTGTTTTTCTGATCATGCTGGCCCAGTACCTGATTCTGCTGCTATCTGTCCTCTTAACTCCATTTCCAGGTCTTCCTTTCCATTTATTTCTTTACTTTCCTCCTTTCTTCATTTCTTGCCTTACATCCGTAAGTAAAAGCTGCAAACTTGACTGTCCAGTGGATCCAGCTTCTGCCTATTTTCTCCATACATGTGCAGGTTTTTTAACACCCCCCTCCAAAATCTAGAACTAGGCATGCCGAGAATACAAAACACTCAGGACCTATAGAGCAATTCTACCATACCATAAGCAGTCATTTCTACGAGTCACACAAGGAAAAGGAAAGCATCTTAAACACTACAGTGAGCACTAGAACATCAATTCACCTACAGTACAACAAAAGCAGGCAGAATAATACAGATCGTTGATCCTGCACAGCCAATGCCAACTGAAAGCCATGTCTTTTTCACAAAATCAGATACACCCTAATCCACTATAGAATAAGTAATAATAAACTTTCTATTTAGACAAAAATTAAACTGAATCCCCAAGAGGCCAGACTCTGCATACAATGCAACACCACAGAAACAGAAAATGTCCCCTAGTACTGTGCAAAATATAAAGACAGCAGATGTAAATTTGAAAAAACTAACAAGTACCAATCACCACTTTACAAATTAACAAATAGAAATAAAACAAATATTTTATTGGACTAATACATTTAGCTTTCAGAGGCCAAAACATCCTTCTTCAAGTCAATACAGTATAGTGCTGTTACAGTATTCTATCCTGACCTGAGGAAGGGGGTTTTGTTCTCCGAAAGTTAACCAAAATATATTAAAATTAGTCCAATAAAAATATTACCTTGTTTACATGTTCTATTATAAACATTTATTAACACAGCTACAATACTCCTTTATCCTAAAGCAAAAAAATAAAAATATATATTTTATTTACAGTTTGTTGTCTCTGGTTTCTGCTTTCCTCATCTTCTTTTCACTGTCTTCCTTCCATCCAGCATCTCTTTGTTCTCTCTCTGCCATCCAGTGTCTGCCCTCTCTGCTGTCCCCTCCATCCAATGTCTGCCCTCTCTCCCTGCCCCTTCCATCTACATCAGCCCTATATCTCTGCCCCTTCCATCCACCATCTGCCCCTGTCTGCCCTCTCTCTCTCCTCCTTCCATTCACTGTCTGCCCTTTCTATCCCTTCCATGCACTGTCTGCTCTTTCTCTCTGCCCCTTCAGTCCAACATTTGCCCTCCCTCCCTCTCCCATCCATCCAGGATCTGTCCCCTTTCTCTGCCCCTTTTTTTCAGCCCCACTATCCCACCAGTCCCCAGTTTCAGCCCCAGCCCTTTTCTCCCACCAGTCCTGAGCTTCAGCCCCCAGCCACTTCTCCCTGTCCCCTTTTCAGCCCCCAGTCCCAGTACTAGCCCCCTTATCCCACCTACCGTCCTTTTCAGCCCCCAGTTGCAGCCCCCTTCATCCACATGCCTTGCATTAGGGCCCCCCTTTTCAGCCCAACCCATTCTCCTACCTGACCCAGGCATGCCCCATTTTCCCTCATGACCCCTTCTCAGACCCCAGTTCCAGCCCCCTCCCCTACCTTTAAAATACATTTTGTGAAGCCGAGTTGCAGGCAGCGCCTCGTGTCTGCCCTGCTTGTAAAACAAATAAATCTCTTCTCCTCGTCATCGTCGGGCCTCACTATGTCCGGCCCTCACTGAAATAGGAAGTTACCTCAGAGGAGGGCGGGACACAGTGAAGCCGAAGATGACAAGGAGAAGAGATTTATTTGTTTTACAAGCAGGGCAGACGCGAGGCACTGCCTGCAACTCGGCTTCACAAAATGTTTTTTAAAGGTAGGTGGGAGGCGGAGCAGCGGGAGCGGAGCACCGCCCACCCACCTGGCTGCTGACACCCGTGGCGGACCGCCCCCACCGCTCCGTCCTTGCTACGCCACCGGGCAGGGTTTTGAAATTATGCGAAGTTGCGAACGCTGCGACCGAGGTAATTTAAACCCCCAAGCGGTATGGCGGGGCAGCACCGCAGTGGCGCCCTTGAAGGCAGGCGCCCCCCTGCGGTGCTTACCCCGCTTACCGTGTTGGCACGGCCGATCTTCTCTTCATCATTGGCAAAAAACCTTCCTCATATTTATATCTTTTAATAGATCTCTGTCACTTTTTTTGTTTATTTTATTTTTATTCTTTAATCAATCAAAAAAAGTATGAGAAAAATCTCTTATGTATTGTGCAACTTCTACAGAGTACATCCAAAACTTGTTTTATTTATTTATTTTACAGTGCTTATATCCCACAATTTCCCACCTCTGGCAGGCTCAATGTGGCTTACAACATTTGAATAACAAATAGACAGGGTACAATATTTGGAAAGGGGCAAGCAGGGTAGAGAGGTAAAGATAAGTAGATGCGTCAGTCCTCAGTAGTCGGGTAAGTCCATACTGGTGGCTTCTTGAGATTAAAGAGGGTGGACAGGATCTCTGGGGTAGGCTTGCTCAAATAAACATGTCTTAACTGATTTCCTAAAAATCAGATGATCCTGAACCGTTTTCACTGACTTTGGTAGGGTACTCCACAAGTGAGTGCTGACATAGGTAAAGGTGGAAGCATATATTTCAGCCTTGAACACACAGGGTAATGGAGGGTTAGGTATGAACGGGCAGTCCTGAGTGAGTTTCTTGGTGGTAGGTGGACAAGGGTGTCCATGTACGCTGGGGGCTGCGCCATAAAGAATCTTGTGGACTAAGGTACAGATTTTAAAAGTTATACGCTCTTGTACAGGAAGCCAATGCAATTTCTCATGAAGTGGACTGGAACTGGTGAACTTTGACACTCCATAGATGAGTCGGGCTGCTGTGTTTTGGATGGTTTGTAGCTTCTTTAAGAGTATACCTGTGCACCCTGTGTAGATTCCATTGCAGTAATCCAGTCGGCTCAAGATTAAGGATCTGACTAGGTTGCAAAAAACTCTTCTCGGGAAATATGGTTTCACTCGCTTTAGCCTCCAGAGAGAGGAGAGTGCTTTCTTGGCGGTTGAGTTGGTGTGATCCAGCAACGTTAGGTTCCGATCTACTATAACACCTAATATTCGAAAGCTTGCAGAGATGGGCAAGGTAAAGCCTGGTACGGTTAAGTTGGTGGGCCTGAACTTATTAAAGGGAGAGGCAAGAATGAGGCAGTGAGTTTTTTCGGCGTTAAGTTTTAACTTGAATGCGTTGGCCCATGCCAGCATGGTATTTATGCAAAGTGTATAATTATGGTACAGCCAGAGACCCCCCCACTGGAATGGTGGCGGGCCCAGTCATAGAGCTCAGGCCATTACAGACCTTGGCTGAGTCAGAAATCTGATGGCTGACATAACTGGGAGCTTACTGGAAAAGTATGGCCTAGTTTGTAGCCCGGATTGAGGCCTAAATAAGCTAAATTAGGAAAGGTTAGGTCAATAGATATGGAAACAAAATGGAGGATTTCAGCACAAAATGGAAGCCGTATCTGTTACAAAGTGGAATTTTCTCTAATGTAAGTTAGAAAAACAAGTTGAGAAATGAGTGAGTCATGCCAGGTGTAGCTGGATGCAGGGTCTTGCTTAAGATTTGTGGTCAAGCGAGCTAGAGACAAAACCATGTTAGCAAGATAAAAGCTACTCATTAGCATGAGTCAATCAGTGACAACCATGACATTAGCATAGATCCAATCAGGTATATCTACTGTCATATTATCCATATCCTGAGGGCACCTATAAAAATCTGGGTATTTCCTGGTTTAAGTGAGAGAAGGGTTGGCACTCTCTCTCTCCAAGGGAAACCAATGTGACCAGCAGAATTGACAAATTACCTAATTGCTTTCCCTTGTAAAACCTTTAATTGGTAAAAGAAATTATAAAAGATTAGGAACTAATTAACACCTGTTTGCAGCTGGATTATTATATTCCTATAATTAATTGATTGTACGTGCCTGTTGTCAATCACTGATTTGACTTATACCCTGGCAAATAAACTCCTCATTCCAAATGATGATTTGTGGGCTTCACTTAATGATCAAAGGCTGTAAGTATAAATGCTTTTGCTGTATCAGGCTATCTTTCTCTGCATTGTATAACTTGTAATCTAAATCCAGTTTGTCATAAGGCTGGTACCTTTTCCTTAGACCTAACGTCTCCCTTAGTGGCAATTCCTTTTAGAACTTCACAACTCCTTGATTACCCCAGTACTAGTGCTATTTAGAGATGGAGTCAGATTTAAGGTCACTCCAGCCTTCTTGGGGGGCTCTGGACCCCTCAATTCACAAACAAAAGGCTGTCATCAGCAATCTCTGCAAAGTTCGTACGGAATGGGATGTAAATGGTGACATCGTCTGCATTGATAAATGGGTGAAGGCCAAGTTTTGAAAGAGCTGTATCCAGGGTAATCAGCATTATATTGAATAAGGTTGGAGAGAGTGGCGAGCCTTGGGGTACTCCACAGATCTGGTGCCACAGACAGGATAACTGTGAGCCAGTCTTCACCTGGTAGGTTCTGGTGGTTAGGAAGCTGGTTAGCCAGGATAAGACATTCCCACTGACACCAAAGTGATCGAGAAGCCTCAGCAGGATTGCATGGTCTACCATGTCAAAAGCACTTGATAAATCAAATTGAAGTAACAGAATGCTTCTTCCTGTTGCGATTTCTTGTTTGAAGCTTGTTAGGAGTGTAGCTAGCACTGTTTCTGTGCTGTGAAGGGTGCAAAAGCCAGATTGTGATTCACGAAATATGGAGTACCCATCCAGATACTTAGTGAGCTGCTTATTCACCATGCTCTCCATAAGTTTTCTCATTTCCATCTTCCAAAATTCTAGAGTGGAGGAGTGGCCTAGCGGTTAGGGTGGTGGACTCTGGTCCTGGGGAACTGAGGAACTGAGTTTGATTCCCACTTCAGGCACAGGCAGCTCCTTGTGACTCTGGCCAAGTCACTTAACCCTCCATTGCCCCATGTAAGCCGCATTGAGCCTGCCATGAGTGGGAAAGCGCAGGGTACAAATGTAACAAAAATAAAAAAAAATAGCAGATGTACAGATCAGCAGGACCCAAAATAGTCCAAAACAAGTAAAGTCAGAAACAACAGTTTATACCTAATTGTTCAACCACCCTTAGGATTCATTCACCTTTGAATGTAAGGACTAAATAAACAAATTAAAACAAAGTTTAAAGCAAATGCCCTTAATACGCAACAGCATTCATTGATCCAGAGCAGTGTCTGTTGACAAGCACATCTTTTTTTGAAGGGGTATGTTGATCACCCCTGATTTTTAGTTTTAACCCTGACGCAGCCTGAGGGTGAAACGTGGCCAGGTCGGGTACTGCTTTTATCTTGGTTTGAATAAATTATTTCTTTGTTTTTATATATGTGTATCGGTCTACTTTTTATAATAGACTTTTATGTAGCAAGTAGACTGTTGCCTTTTTTGTTTTTCTTTTTTTCGCTCCAGATAGAAGGCCATGCTCACTTGCAGTCCAATGTGTGCAACTAACGTACAGCAGGGCGGGTATGAGGACGGGGAAAGAATGTTGGCAAGACAATTGACTGGTTCAGATGGAACTCCGACACCACCTTGGTCAAGAACTTAGGGTGAGTGCGGAGGACTACTCTGTTATGATGAAATTTAGTATATGGAGCATGGGCTACCAAGGCTTGGAGCTCACTGACTGTACGAACTGAAGTAACAGACACCAAGAAAATGACCTTCCAGGTCAAATACTTCAGATGGCAGGACTTCAGTGGCTCAAAAGGAGGTTTCATCAGCTGGGTGAGAACCACATTGAGATCCCATGACACTGGTGGAGGTCTGACAGGGGGCTTTGACAAAAGCAAACCTCTCATGAAGCAAACAACTAAAGGCTGTCCACGGTAATGATAAGCACTAATTGCACTAAGATGAATTCCTACGGAGTTGGTCTTAAGACCAGACTCAGACAAGTGCAGAAGGTATTCAAGCAAGCTCTGTGTAGCACAAGAGCGAGGGTCTAGGGCCTTGCTGTCACACCAGACGACAAACCTCCTCCATTTAAAAGAGTAACTCTTTTTAGTGGAATGTTTCTGGAAGCAAGCAGGACTCGGGAGACACGGTCCGACAGACCCAAGGAGGCAAAGTCTACGCTCTCAACATCCAGGCCGTGAGGGCCAGGGACTGAAGATTGGGATGCAGAAGTGCCCCCTCGTTCTGAGTAATTAGGGTTGGAAAACACTCCAATCGCCACGGTTCTTCGGAAGACAACTCCAGAAGAAGTGGGAACCAAATCTGACGTGGCCAGAAGGGCGTGATCAGAATCATGGTCCTGCGATCCTACTTGAATTTCAGCAAAGTCTTCCCCACCAAGGGTATGGGAGGATACGCATACAGTATGCATACAGGAGGCCCTTCCCCCAATAAAGGAAAAAGGCATCTGACGCTAGTCTGTCGTGGGCCTGAAGTCTGGAACAGAACTGAGGGACCGTGTGATTGGTCTGAGTAGCAAAGAGATCGACCAAGGGGGTGCCCCACGCTCAGAAGATCTGACGTACCACTCTCGAGTTGAGAGACCACTCATGAGGTTGCATTATCCTGCTCAACCTGTTGGCCAGACTGTTGTTTACGCCTGCCAGATACGTGGCTTGGAGAAACATGCCGTGACGGCGAGCCCAAAGCCACATCTAAGTACATAAGTATATAAGTAATGCCACATTGGGAAAAGACCAAGGGTCCATCAAGCCCAGCATCCTGTCCATGACAGTGGCCAATCCAGGCCAAGGGCACCTAGCAAGCTTCCCAAACGTACAAACATTCTATACATGTTATTCCTGGAATTGTGGATTTTTCCCCAGTCCATTTAGTAGCGGTTTATGGACTTGTCCTTTAGGAAACCGTCCAACCCCTTTTTAAACTCTGCTAAGCTAACCGCCTTCACCACTTTCTCCGGCAACGAATTCCAGAATTTAATTACACGTTAGGTGAAGAAAAATTTTCTCCGATTTGTTTTAAATTTACTACACTGTAGTTTCATCGCATGCCCCCTAGTCCTAGTATTTTTGGAAAGCGTGAACAGACGCTTCACATCCACCTGTTTCACTCCACTCATTATTTTATATACCTCTATCATGTCTCCCCTCAGCCGTCTCTTCTCCAAGCAGAATAGCCCTAGCCTCCTTAATCTTTCTTCATAGGGAAGTCGTCCCATCCCCGCTATCATTTTAGTCGCCCTTCGCTGCACCTTTTCCAATTCTACTATATCTTTCTTGAGATGCGGGGACCAGAATTGAACACAATACTTGAGCCTGCCATGAGTGGAAAGCTCGGGGTACAAATGTAATTAAAATAAAAAAAATAAATAAATAAAAAATACTCAAGGTGCGGTCGCACCATGGAGAGATACAACGGCATTATAACATCCTCACACCTGTTTTCCATACCTTTCCTAATAATACCCAACATTCTATTCGCTTTCCTAGTCGCAGCAGCACACTGAGCAGAAGGTTTCAGCGTATTATCGACGACGACACCCAGATCCCTTTCTTGGTCCGTAACTCCTAACGTGGAACCTTGCATGACGTAGCTATAATTCGGGTTCTTTTTTCCCACATGCATCACC
Source organism: Microcaecilia unicolor (assembly GCF_901765095.1). Lineage (NCBI taxonomy): Eukaryota > Metazoa > Chordata > Amphibia > Gymnophiona > Siphonopidae > Microcaecilia > Microcaecilia unicolor. Next base: position 123,797,361 of record NC_044040.1, on the reverse strand, counting down.
TTGCATTTGCTCACATTAAACATCATCTGCCAGGGGGTCACGTGATGCTTTAGAACGAGGCAGACGTGAATCTGGGCTCTCCCGGTCCTCGACTCGATCTTTTTATACTAAAGACCCTGCAACCATGAAGTGAGACTGAACTTTTTCATTTACCAGATCCAAGAACTGCGTGGACAAATATATGAGTGTCATTCCAAGGACAATGCCCCCCAAAAGCGCAAAAAAAGAAAGAACCGGCGAAGGTGGCGGGAGGCCTAGAGGTTGGAACACCGCCACCCAACTCGGGGGCGTTTACAGCCGAGCAACTGCAGCAGCTGGCAGAAGTGGTGAGTGCTGCGATTGACCCAAAGTGGGAGAAAGTTGCCGCACAACTGAACGCGCTAGAGTTACTCACCACAGAAACAACGAAAAGGACAGGGGAGCTGGAACAGCGAGTGGCGGCTATGGAAGACACGCTGACCCCTGCACTGCAGCGGCTGACTAAGATGGACACCAGAATAGAGACCTTCCAAGAGAAGCTTGATGAGCTTGAGAATCGCTCCCGTCAAATGAACCTCAGGATCATGGGGATCCCGGAGTCTGTGGGAGCCTCAGTGTTAATATCGGTGTTGGAGAAATGGCTATCGACCGAGTTTGCGTTATCAGATCACGCGGGGCCCTTGTGCTTGAAAAGGGCACACCGCGTGGGTAAGCAACAAGATGGCCGACAAAACCCCAGAACAGTGATCCTGAAGGTGCATAATTACATTCATAAGGATGAAATCTTACGGGGGTTTCGACAGAAGCGAAATGAGGTTAAATTTGATGGCCACCAAATATTTATATTTCAAGACTATTCAGCAGGGCTCCAGGAAAAGAGGAAAAAGTACACCCCATACTGCAAGAAACTGCATGAGCGGAAAGTCCAATTCATGCTGGCTTACCCGGCGGTGTTAAGAGTGAGAGACAATGGACAATGGAGAGCTCTGGGAACCCCCGAGGAAGCTCAGCGATATGTGCAAAAACTGGAAACTCAAGAGCGGGACCCGAATAGTAATGACTGAATGTAAGCCTCAAGATGAGGAACTCACTGGAGCAGGAAATATCTGTGTTCGTAGCATTCAGAGCTGCAGGGTTTGTGTAGTTTGATTTATGACTATATGAGTGGGGGACCGGGAGAGACAGAAGCCCCCGAGACCCATTGTGTATGGGCAGTTGTGAGGGATTTAGGGATTGGGGAGAAGGGGGGAGTTGGGAAGGGAAGAGGGAGTGTGGGGACGAGGGGGGGTGGGGAGGGAGGGATGTAGGTACACGGGCTGCTCTTAAAACAATAACAAACTCCTTGAAAATACGGGTTGGGTGGTATAGTAACAATTTAACAACTGGAGGGGGCGCTGAATCAAAGTGGTGTGCAGCTGGGGACCCGAACCTCAGGGTAGTGGCTGGGTACTCTGGGGTGTCAGATGTTAATATTTTTGCAGTGGTACAGATCCCAGTAACCAAGCGTGGCTCCAAATAAAGTACGCATAGTCTCTTGGAACGTTGGTGGCGTCACCTCCCCCATTAAGCGAGCAAAAATTTTGGCAGCACTAAAGAGGCATGGGGCGGGAATTGCATGCCTCCAGGAGACTAGGCTTTCTCATGTTGAGAAGTTGAGGCGCCATTGGGTAGGAGAGGTGTTTTGTTCCCCAGCTACAAATAGAGGAGGGGGGGTTGCCATCTTAATCCACAAATCACTAATGTGCCAGGCGCAAATGACATTTAAAGATGGAGAGGGGAGGCTAGTGGGGATTAAGCTTAATCTTCAAGGGACGGAACTACACTTGGCTTCTGTATATGGCCCTAACACCCCAGCACATTCCTTCTATGCTCAACTTTTAGCAAAATATAAGAACTTACCAACACTACCACTAATAATGGCGGGTGACCTAAACAAAACGATGGACATACAGCTGGATAGATCTAGACAGCAACAACCGAAACAAAACCCCACCACCTCATTGTTGCAGGTTTTCTGTAGGGAAATGGGCCTACTAGACCCCTGGCGGATTCTGCACGGGGAGGAGAGGGATTACACCCACACCTCCAGAGCGCACCACACGCAGTCCAGAATTGATTATATTCTTACAACGCAGGACCTTTTTCCTAGGGTCCGGGACGCCCAAATTGGTCCGGAAGAGATCTCGGACCACGCTCTGGTCTGGCTGGAGGTAGAACACCCACCATACTTTAGACAATCCCCAGGGTGGAGGTTTCCAGCTTATTTGTACGGCTCTAAGGAATTTGAGGGTTTCCTTCAGAAAAAATGGGAGGAGTATTCGACCCATAATCAGGCCCACAGAGAAGACCCAACTCTATTCTGGTCAGCAGCTAAAGCTGTCCTAAGGGGTGACATAATCGCCTACGTCAGTGCCCGCTATAAACGCCTATCACAAGGGATAGTGGATTTAGAAAAGAAGCTCAGGACAGTTAAGAAAAAGTACGCTAGAGCCCCTACTCAGGCGACGTATGAGCTTCTGGTATCCACCCGGGCAGCTTTAAACAGCTTATTGCATGAGAGAATCACAAGATCCCTTCTATACAGAAAATTTAAATTATACAAATTTGGAGATCAAGTAGGCGGGATGCTGGCCAGGGTGATGAAAGGCTCCCGGAAATCCCATTTTGTCCCCTCTATAAGGAAGCCTACAGGAGAAATACCGACTAATATGGTAGAGATAGCACAGACCTTTCGAGACCATTTTGCTACTTTATATGGGGGGAGCAGAGAGGCAGGGCAATCCAGGGGAGACATATGGCAATACTTACAGGCACAGGGGTTGGGAAAGATCCCGGCAGACCATATGGAGATGCTTGATAGTCCAGTGACAGCTAAAGAACTGCAAAAATAAGTGCATTGAAGTTGCATTCGGCACCTGGGCCCGATGGTCTGTCGGGAGAGTTTTACAAATTACTGAAACTGCAGGTAGTGGGTCCTCTAACCGAATATCTAAACACTGTGGTGGAGGATGGTCACTTCCCGCAACATACTAATCTGGCCACAATCAGCTTAATACCTATGCAGGGTAGGGACCCATTACAGCCCAGTTCCTACAGACCTATTTCCCTCATTAACGTAGAAGTCAAACTACTGTCTCGTGTACTGGCAGATAGACTGGCACCCTTGATACCAAACCTTGTTGTGGAAGATCAGGTGGGATTTGTGCGGGGACCCCAGTCGGTACTAAATGTTCGGAAACTTATCTTGGCCATGCTCTCGGGGGAAGAAACTGGTGCTGGCAGGATGATTGTGAGCTCAGATGCTGAACGCACTTTTGATCAGGTGGACTGGACATTTATGTTTGAAACACTGGGGCAGGTGGGCCTGAGGGGGTGGACTCTGCAGGCCATAGAGGCGTTATACCATCGGCCATGGTCCGAGTGAATGGGGTCCTAACGGAGGCCTTTGAGATAAACAAGGGCACGTGGCAGGGGTGCCCCCTCTCCCCACTTCTTTTTTTGTTAACCCTGGAGCCCTTGTTAGCTGCGATACGAGCATGTAGAGACATTAGGGGCATTCAAGTACACGGGACAGAACTTAAAGTCCTTGCGTATGCGGATGATGTCCTGTTGTTGCTGAGTGACCCTCAGGCCTCCCTAGAGAATCTCTTACACGTCATTGACGCATATGGCAAATTATCCGGATACACACTGAACCAGGCAAAGTCACTAGCCCTGCCATTGGATGAGGTGGTCAGGAGCTCCTGGAGGGGACAGCCCCCGATTCCATGGGCGAACCAACATTTTTGTTACCTAGGAGTCACTATTCCAATAGAAATGGAGACTCTATATGATAGAAACGTGCGACCCTTATTAAACACCACGAAGAGATTGTTGCAGCTCTGGAGTTCCTGCCCACTCTCACTAATGGGTAGAGTGGGGTTGGTAAATATGATAATAATCCCTAAGTGGTTATATAAGTTCCAAGTGTTGCCAATCTACCTGAGAAGGAGGAAGGAGCAAGAGTTACATAGACTCCTGTGGAATCAGAGAAGGCCTAGGCTCCCATTACATATAATCCAGAAACCGAAGCCGCAGGGGGGGATGGGGTTATTGAATATACGCTACCTAGTAACCACCTGTTCCATGAGGCATATCAGAGACTGGCTGACAGGCAACCATCACTTTTCAGCTACCCGACTAGAGATGGGGGATGTCCCCAGCTGCACACCTGGGATGGGTATTGCATGCACCAAGTAGGGCGCTTTCTGGGGGGCTGGGGAAGAACCCATTAGTGGCTACTGCGAGAGCAGCATGGAAATGGTTTTGTAAAAGGTATCACTTTGATTGGACGGCGACACCTTTCCTGCCTTTGTTACACAACCCTGACTTTCCAGAAGGTACCTCCTCGAAGACCTTTGGTCGCTGGAGAAAGCTTGGGATCCAATATGTTTATCAGCTGGTCTCTGAGGAGGGTGAGACCAAACCATTCCTGGAACTACAAAAGGAGTTTAAGCTTAAAGAGTCGGACCGCTTTGCCTATCTTCAGGTTCGACATTACATTAGATCCCTAGGCTGGTCAAATCTAAGTGAAGACGTCCAGGACATGTTGAGCTCTGATCTGACTTTGGGGGCACAAACAGTGGTGCCCTTAAAATACCATCACAGGTCTTTACAGGATTCGACTGAGAACATAGACTTTCGAACCAGTGCTAGAGACCTGTTAGTAGAAGTTACAGAGGAGACATTGAGTAATTTTATTATCTCTATCCACAAGGCTTCCATTTTTACCCGACATTGGGAAATGCAATATAAATTTGCTCTAAGACTATACATCTCCCCAGATAGAGCGAAGAGGGCAGGCTTTGGTGGAACTGGTACCTGCCCATGGTGTGAGCAGTCTCTGGCTAAACTCGCCCACATGTTTTGGTACTGCCCACACATTCTGCAACTGTGGACACAAATCTTGAGAGAGATTAAGAGATACTGGGGACGTACAATAAAGAGACACCCTCTGATGCTTTTTGGAGAATACAAATATGTCAAGCCGGTTCCTTCGGGCTTCTTATCTTTCCTACAGAGAGCGATGCTGATGGGAAAGAGAGTCGTTTTGCAGCATTGGCGCAACACCAGAGCTCCCACACTTGGTTCCTGGAGAATACAAATGATTGAATTTTGAAACTAGAGAGACGCGGCCGTCTGGACTTATCTTCTGAGGAGGGCACGTGGTTTCAGAGAACGTGGGAGAACTTTTGGGACACGTTGCAGCCCCTGGCAAGAAGCAAGATCCTAAATTAGAGGTGCCAGAACGAGAGTTACCACCCGGATCAAATGTTTGGGGAAGGGAAGGGGGTGGGAATACTGTTGGGAGGTTGAGATTGCAGGGCGAGTGGGGAGTGAGCGGGTAGGATTTCCCCGGGTCCTCCCAGAATAGTTGATGGCTATCACCTAGCAGGGGGTAGGACTGGGATGATCTGGGGGGGGGGGGCGAAAAGGGAAAATTAGGTTCTTACCTTGGTAATTTTCTTTCCTTTAGTCATAGCAGATGAAGCTATTACGTATGGGTTATGGCCCTCAACCAGCAGGGGAGATAGAGAGCACTCAAACTTTCACAGTGCCCTCTTGGCCAGTTAGCTCCACTGCCTCTTCAGTATTTGAAGCTTCCAAACCAGTATGGCAAACCGCAATGGGAATCACAAGAGCTTTCCTCACAGCGAACAATGGCCCATCACAAGGGCATGAACTCATAAAGGAGGAAATGCACATCCTCCTGGAGGGAATAAACTCATCCTCCTTATTGTATAAGTGGAGGGGAACACACGCGCCTCCTGGAGGGGATCACACATCCTCCCAACACACTGGAGGGAATGAACTCATCCTCCTATTTATAGAACTGGAGGGGAACACACGCGCCTCCTGGAGAGAATCAACACATCCTCCAAATAAAAACATGCTGGAAGGAATGAACACATCCTCCTAAATTTAAACTGAACATGAATCCTGAAGATTGTTTTCCAACTTTCTCCCAAGGAAGGAACTTCAGGAAATTAGCACAGAACCTGAAAAACAGATTCACAGCATACAGACAATCATACAGGGAGGGCTCATGGCTTCATCTGCTATGACTAAAGGAAAGAAAATTACCAAGGTAAGAACCTAATTTTCCCTTCCTTGTCATCAAGCAGATGAAGCCATTACGTATGAGATGTAACAAAGCAATCCCTAGATAGGGTGGGAACAAGCCACACCACGCGCTAGCACTTCTGCACCAAAACGCGCATCCCTCCTGGCAGCCACATCCAGCCTGTAATGTCGGGCAAAGGAGAGCTTAGAAGCCCAAGTTGCTGCACTGCATATCTCTTGAAGAGAGAGTGCTCCAGTTTCAGCCCAAGAGGAAGAAATCGCTCTGGTAGAATGTGCCTTAAAGGCTACAGGCGGAACCCTGCCGGCCAGCAGATAAGCTGAAAAGATAGTTTCTTTGAGCCAGCGGGCAATAGTGGCTTTAGACGCTGGAGACCCTCTGCGAAAACCGGATAGCAAAACAAACAGATGATCAGAAGTCCTGAAAGAGTTAGTAACTCGCAGATACTGCAGCAGAGTCCTGCGCACATCCAAAAGGTGCAGCTGCCCAAAAGATTCTGGAAACTCTTCCTCTGAAAAAGAGGGCAAGAAAATAGGCTGGTTTAGGTGAAAGGCTGAAACCACCTTAGGCATAAAGGAAGGCACGGTCCGAACCGTGACTCCGGACTCTGAAAATTGCAGAAATGGGTCTCTACAGGACAGCGCCTGGAGCTCTGACACCCGTCTCGCCGAGGTAATGGCCACCAGAAAAACGGCCTTCAGTGTCAAATCTTTCTCCGATGCTCGCCGAAGCGGCTCAAAAGGAGATGCCTGCAGGGTTTTCAAAACTAGCCCCAGGTTCCAAGCTGGACAGAGTGCTCGCACTGGAGGTCGGAGCCGAAGCACCCCTCTAAGAAACCGTGCCACATCTGGGTGAGCAGCCAAAGACACGCCTTCCACCTTACCACGAAGGGAGGCCAATGCTGCCACCTGCACCCGCAGGGAATTATAGGCCAAGCCTTTTTGTACACCTTCCTGCAAAAGTCCAGAATCGGCGAGACAGGAGCCCGCATTGGAGCAATGGCTCTGGAAGCACACCAAGACTCAAACAGGCACCAAATCCTGGCATAAGCCACGGAAGTGGACCGCTTGCAGGAGAGTGGAAATAACTTTATTGGAATAACCTTTATCCCTCAATTGCGCCCTCTCAATAGCCATGCCGTAAGACCAAAGCGGCCGGCGTCCTCCATGGCTACCGGTCCCTGAGTCAACAGGTTCGGTACCAGAGGTAACAGCAGAGGAGCCTCCAGGAGCATCTGTCGGAGGTCTGCATACCAAGGTCTCCTTGGCCAATCCGGGGCGATGAGGACCACTTCTCCTGGGTGCAGCCGAATCCGCAAGAGCAGGCGCCCTATCAAGGGCCATGGGGGAAACACATAAAGTAGACCCGGAGGCCAGGGTTCAGCCAAGGCATCCAACCCCGCCGAGCGAGGATCTCTCCGTCTGCTGAAGAAGCACGGGACTTTGGTATTGGCACTTGTCGCCATTAGATCCATCACGGGCTTGCCCCATTTGGCACAGATCTGCAGGAAAACTTCGTCTGCCAGATTCCATTCTGCTGGATCGATCTGATGCCTGCTCAGATAATCGGCCTGCACATTGCTCTGACCTGCAATATGAGCTGCCGACAGACACTGAAGATGCAGCTCGGCCCAGTGGCAAATCAGTTCGGCCTGCGCGGCTAGTGCTCTGCACCTTGTTCCGCCTTGTCGATTTATATAGGCCACCGTTGTCGTGTTGTCCGACATCACTCTGACAGCCAATCCTTCCAGGGTCACTTGAAAGGCCAGAAGTGCCTGAAACACCGCTTTCAACTCTAGGCGGTTGATGGACTACTCCGACTCCTCGGGTGTCCACAGACCCTGGGCATGCTTCCCCTTGCAGTGTGCGCCCCAGCCCTTCAGGCTGGCATCTGTTACCACCAGGCACCAAACGGGGAGCGTCAGCGGCATTCCTCACCGCAGCATGCTGTCCGAGAGCCACCACTCCATGCTGAGTCGGGCCGCAGGGAGCCAAGTAAGTCTGCATTGGTAATCCTGAGAAATAGGAGACCATCTCCGGAGTAGGGAATACTGTAGAGGTCTCAGGTGCGCTCTCGCCCAGGGTACCACTTCCATTGTGGCAGTCATCGATCCCAGCAGCTGGACAATGTCCCAAGCTCGCGGGCGGGGCATCCTCAGGAGCAGACGGACCTGATTCTGAAGCTTGCACCGCCTTAGCTCGGGTAGGAACACATAGCCCGAGTCTGTGTCGAACCTGGTCCCCAAAAACTCTAGAGATTGTGAAGGGGACAGGTGACTTTTGGCCATATTGACGACCCAGCCTAGAGATTGCAGTACTGAGACCACTCTGGCTGTAGCTTGTAAGCTCTCTGTTGCAGAGTCTGCTCTGATGAGCCAGTCGTCTAGGTAGGGGTGAACCCTGATACCTTCTCGGCTGAGAAAAGCAGCTACTACAACCATTACCTTCGAAAAGGTTCGGGGAGCTGTGGCAAGGCCAAAAGGCAAGGCCCTGAACTGGAAATGTTTTCCCAACACCGCAAACCTCAGAAACTTCTGGTGCGGGGGCCAAATCGATATATGCAAATAAGCTTCTTTCAGGTCTAGAGACGTGAGAAGCTCTCCTGGCTGTACCGCCGCAATGACGGAGCGCAGGGATTCCATGTGGAAATGCCGCACTCTCAGGGACTTGTTCACTTCTTTTAAGTCCAGAATAGGGCGAAAGGACCCACCTTTTCGCGGCACCACAAAGTAGATGGAGTATCGGCCGCAGCCTTGCTCGGCGGGAGGCACCGGGGTCACTGCCCCTAACTGAATCAGACCTTGTAAAGTCTCCTCCACCGCCGCCCGTTTGACGGCAGAACCGCATCGGGACTCCACAAACACGTCTCTTACTGGGGCGTTGAATTCTATTCTGTATCCATCTCTGATCAGGTCCAGAACCCACTGATCTGAGGAAATCTTGGCCCACTCCTCGACAAAGAGGGAAAGCCGTCCTCCGATGACAGGCATCGAGGAGAGGGCCAGCGCACCATCATTGAGAGGGTCGCCCCTGAACTCCTGGTCTTGAGCCACTGGCTGCGGAACGCTTGTCCGAGCGAAAGGAGTTCCTCTGCTGACCACGGGCACGTGAAGTGAACCCAGCAGAACGCCCCGGGCGGTACCTTCTAGCTTCACGGAAGCGAGGTCTGTACGAGGAGTGGACCGCCTGGCCCTTAGAGGAAGGCCTCTGCCTATCTTCGGGCAAGCGCTGGGGTTTTGGATCACCCAGGCCTTTCACAATTTTCTCCAACTCCTCACCAAATAGGAGAAGTCCTTGAAAAGGCAACTTCACCAACCTTTGCTTAGAGGCCCATGTCCGCTGCCCAGTGTCGTAGCCACAGACAACGGCGAGCCGCCACTGCTACTGCCATTTGTTTAGCCGAAGCTCTGACAAGGTCATAAAGGGCATCAGCCAGAAAGGACAAGGCCACCTCCATCCGCGGAGCCACATCCAAGAAGGGCTCCGCTCCATCTCCGGGCTGAGCCACTGCCTGTTGCAACCACGCCAGGCAGGCTCTAGCAGCATAACAGCTGCATGCAGACGCCCGAACAGTGAGACCTGCAATTTCAAAGGACCGTTTCAATGCTGTTTCCAGCCTACAGTCTTGAACATCCTTCAGGGCAACACCTCCTTCAACAGGGAGGGTAGTTCTCTTTGTCACCGCAGTGACTAGGGCATCCACTGTAGGCATTTGAAAACGAGCCATATGTCCCTCACACAGAGGGTATAACTGCCCCATAGCCCTGGAAACTCTCAAAGGTCCCTCGGGGTCAGCCCACTGAGCCGAAACAAGCTCTAGGATGGAGTCATGCAAAGGGAAGGCCCGAGCAGCTTTCTTAGTACTAGCCATCCTGGGATTACCCGAGGAGGCCATGCCACTGTCAGGATCTTCAATCGAGAGGGCCTGCAGGGTATCTGAAATAAGCGCTGGCAGCTCATCACGGTGGAAAATCCTCACCACGGAGGGATCATCCAGATCCTGTGGTAAATCCGCACCTGACTCTGGTTCCTCAGACCAAGAACGTCTGTCAGAGTTCTCCGAATCCTCACACCCCGACCACGGGGGGGGGGGGGGGGGAAGGTGCACCACAATCTGAAGGGGAATTAACCCTTCTGCGCTTATCTTTAGGCCAAGCATCCGGGAAAAAAGCCTCACTGGGCAGTCCCAGGCCAGAATCCATCGGGGGGGGCAATCAGAGGAGCCTCAGGCGACCCTTGAGGAAGGGCTCTTTTCATCATGTATGCTTTATGCAGCAAAAGCACAAAATCCGGGGAGAAAATCTCACCCTGGGCACCCAAATCCTGTCCGGTGCTAGCCACTCCTGAAATAACCTCATCTCGAGGTGCCCCACCCGGCTCAGGTCTCTCCGTGTCCACGGAGGCCGCATCATGTGGTGTAAGCAAAATGGCGCCCGCTGCCAGCTCAGAGCGGGAAGAAACATCGCTCGCCATGCTCGGGCCGGCTCCTACGCCAGTACAGCACGATTTACAGAGCCCTGCTGCTGATTTGCGCTTGCCACAAGTGGAACAGCGCTTTACATTGTCCGCAGCCATCGCCGAAAAACGGCGGTAAAATCCAAGATGGCGGTTTCGCGCCAAAATCGCCCCGATCGCGGGCCCACCCCGGAGGAGTTGGAAAACACTCTTACCTCAAAGGATCTAGTGTACAACTACGATCCTGCTGAAAATCAGATCAAAAACCTCTGTTCCAGCGTCTCTGCGTTTAAAAACGCGACGCAACTTTTTTTTAATTTTTTTTTTTAAGCTGTGAGGAAAGCAGAGGTATTGAAGACTCCGGAGGCTCAGATGAGTGGGAAAGGCAGGGAAAGGGCGAACCTATATGCCTGCATCCACTGTTGGTGGGTAAGGACAGGGAAAGCAAGGCAATATGTCCACATCCACAGAGGTATGGGTAAGGCAGGGAAAGGGCTAACCTATGTGCCTTTAAAGTGAGCTGCTATAGCCTCCAACACCCCGGTTAACAACTGGCAAGCCAGGAACCACCTCCCGGCAGATTTTTCTGGAGCTCGAACAAGCTGCAGCCACCCTGCTAGGGGAGATAGAGAATACTGAAGAGGCAGTGGAGCTAGCTGGCCAAGAGGGCACTGTGAAAGTTTGAGTGCTCTCTATCTCCCCTGCTGGTTGATGGACATAACCCATACGTAATGGCTTCATCTGCTTGATGACAAGGAATGGAAAATACTTGACGTTGATAGAGTTACTGCTAGTTGCTTGTTGTATTAGTGTTCTAGCTGGTTGCAATTCCTGACTGTATTATATCAAGCATTATATGTCAATAAAAAAGATTTAACCATAAACATCATCTGCCATTTAGCCGCCCAGTCTCCCAGTCTCTTAAGGTCCTCTTGTAATTTTTCACAATTCTGTCACGATTTAACAACTTTGAATAACTTTGTGTCATCAGCAAATTTAATTACCTCGCTAGTTACTCCCATCTCTAAATCATTTATAAATATATTAAAAAGCAGTGGTCCTAGCACAGACCCCTGAGGAACCCCACTAACTACCCTTCTCCATTGTGAATACTGCCCATTTAACCCCACTCTCTGTTTCCTATCCTTCAACCAGTTTTTAATCCACAATAGGACATTTCCTCCTATCCCATGACCCTCCAATTTCCTCTGTAGTCTTTCAGCCTCCTGACAAATGGGCGACATCCGGTGCCCCCTGCTTGTTGATGTAATACATGGCAACCTGATTGTCTGTCTGAATTTGAATAATTTGATTGGACAGCCGATCTCTGAAAGCCTTTAGAACGTTCCAGACCGCTCGCAACTCCAGGCGATTGATCTGAAAACTGGTTTCCTGGAGGGACCAACGTCCTTGATTGTGAAGCCCATCAACATGGGCTCCCCACCCGAGGAGATGCATCCGTTGTCAGCACTTTTTGTGGCTGAGGAATTTGAAAGGGACGTCCCAAGGTCAAATTGGATCGAATTGTCCACCAATGTAGGGATTGGAGAAACCCCGTGGACAGCTGGATCGCGTCCTCTAGATCCCCGGCAGCTTGAAACCACTGGGAAGCTAGGGTCCATTGAGCTGATCTCATGTGAAGACGGGCCATGGGAGTCACATGGACTGTGGAGGCCATGTGGCTGAGCAATCTCAACATATGCCGAGCTGTGATCTGCTGAGACGCTCGGACCCAGGAAACAAGAGACAGAAGGTTGTCTGCCCTCGCCTCGGGGAGGTAAGCAAGAGAAGTCTGGGAATCCAGCAGAGCTCCTATGAATTCTAGTCTCTGAACTGGGAGAAGGTGGGACTTTGGATAATTTATCACAAACCCCAGTAGCTCCAGGAGTTGAATAGTCATCTGCATAGACTGTAGAGCTTCTGCCTGCAAGGTGTTCTTCACCAGCTAATCGTCGAGATAAGGGAACACATGCACTCCCAATCTGCGCAGCAACGCCACTACAACCACCAGGCATTTTGTAAACACCCTGGGCGCAGAGGCAAGACCAAAGGGTAATACACGATACTGAAAATGCTGTGTCCCCGGACGGAATCGAAGATACTGCCTGTGAGCTGGTAGTATCGGGATGCGAGTATAAGCATCCTTCAAGTCCAGAGAGCTTAGCCAATCGTTTTCCTGAATCATGGGAAGATGGGTGCCCAGGGAAACCATCCTGAACTTTTCTCGGACCAGATATTTGTTCAGGGCCCTTAGGTCTAGGATGGGATGCATCCCCCCTGTTTTCTTTTGCACAAGTACCTGGAATAGAATCCCAGCCCTTCCTGCCCCGGTGGCACGGGCTCGACCGCATTGGCGCTGAGAAGAGCGGAGAGTTCCTCTGCAAGTACCTGCCTGTGCTGGAACCTGAAGGACTGAGCTCCCGGTGGGCAATTTGGAGGTGTTGATATCAAATTGAGGGAGTATCCTAGCCAGACTATTTGAAGAACCCACCGGTCTGAGGTTACAAGAAGTCACCTTTGGTGAAAAAATTTTAACCTCCCCTCGACCGATAGATCGTCCGGCATGGACACTTTTATAGCGGCTATGCTCTCCTGGAGCCAGTCAAAAGCCCGTCCCTTGCTTTTGCTGGGGAGCTGCAGGGGCCTGTTGAGGCGCATGCTGTTGACGTGAACGAGCGCGCTGGGGCTTAGCCTGGGCAGGCTGTTGGGAAGGTGGATTGTACCTATGCCTATTAGAAGCATAGGGAGCATTCCTCCTTCCCCTATAAAAACGTCTACCTGATGAGGTAGATGCTGAAGGCGCCCGGTGGGAGAGTTTGTTGAAGGCGGTGTCCTGCTGGTGGAGCTGCACGACCACCTGTTCGACCTTCTCACCAAAAATATTATCCCCCCGGCAAGGAGCATCCGCAATCCGCTGCTAGACTCGATTTTCCAGGTCAAAGGCACACAGCCATGAGAGTCTGCGCATCAATATCCCTTGAGCAGCGGCCCTGGACGCAACATCAAAAGTGTCGTAAACACCCCTGGACAGGAATTTTCGACATGCCTTCGGCTGCCTGACCACCTCCTGAAAAGGCTTGGCCTGCTCCTAAGGGAGCTTATCGACCAAGTCCGCCAGCTGCCGCACATTGTTCTGCAAGTGGATGCTCGTGTAGAGCTGGTACGACTGAATCTTGGACACGAGCATAGCAGAATGATAGGCCTTCCTCCCAAAAGAGTCCAGAGTTCTAGACTCCGAGGCATAATCCCGAGAACTCGGCCCTCTTGAGAGCAGAATCCACAACGCCAGAGTCATGAGGCAACTGGGTCGTCATCAACTCTGGGTCCCCGTGGATCCTATACTGGGACTCAATCTTCTTGGGAATGGAGGGATTTGGCTTTGCCCAGTTCGTCAGCAATGTCTGTTTCAGGACATTATGCAGAGGAACAGGGGACGATTCCTTAGGTGATGAAGGATAGTCCAGGACCTCGAATATCTCGGCCCTGGGCTCATCCTCAGTAATCACAGAGAAGGGAATGGCCGTAGACATTTCCCGGACAAAGGAAGAGAAAGACACTCTCAGGGGGAGAAAGCTTTCTCTCTGGCGAAGGAGTAGGATCAGAAGAAAGACAACAAGACTCCTCATCAGAGAAATATCTTGGCTCTTCCTCTGCTTCTCACAAGGCCTCCCCTTCGGTATCGGACACGAGTTCTCTGACTTCAGTCCGAAGCTGGGCCCATCTCGACGCCGAGGAACCATGTCCTCGATAGCGATGCCAAGAAGAAGACTCCCGCGTCGACGGCGACGAAGCTCCCTCCAGCGATGTCAACGGGGAGTCAACTTGGGTGGCAGCCAAGGCCGATGCCACAAGCGGTACCGGCGTCGCAGTCTGCACCACGGGCGGGGAACCAACCGCCGCATATCTCAACGGTACCGACGGCGCAAGCATCACCGGTACCGGAACAGATGGTCGCAGCAGCCCTTCCAGAATCCCTGGAAGGATGGCTCGGAGGCATTCGTCTAAAGAGTCTGTCGAGCAAGGCTCTGGAGTCGATACAGGTGACGAAGTCAGAATCTGCCTGGGGCGCGGAGGCGGTAACAGGCTGTCCGGAGAAGAGCGCATCGACACCTCTTGTATGGAGGGTGAGCGGTCCTCCCAGCGTCGACGTTTCACGGGTGCCAAATCCTTCAGTGTCCCGGAGCTCTCGGTACCGTAACGGGAAGGTGACCGATGACAATGCTTCTTTGCCTCCGCACGAAGCACGCAACTGGTACCTCCCGGTACCGACGAGGACGTGGAATCCACAAGCCTCCTCGGGGCAGGGTCCGAAAGAGGTCGGTCCCAGGGGGCCTGTACCGCAGGAGTCCTCGAGGTAGGTGGAGACCCACTCAATGGCTCACTGCTGCCAGCGTGAGAAGGTCTCTGGACAGCCGTTACCTGCACTCCTGATGTCAATGCAGTCTCCGGTGCCGACATCGATACCGTCCCCGACGATCTCGGTACCGCTACCGATGTCGAAGGACCGGGCACGGCTCAGAACAGGCGCTCCCAATGGGCCAATCTTGACGCTTGTGTCCACTTTTTTAGGCAAAGACACAGAGTACAAACGTTGGGGCGATGACCAGCCCCAAGACACGAAGCGTGTGGATCAGTGGCTGAGATTGCCCGGCTGCACCGTGTGCACTTCTTGAAGCCGCTGGCGATCTTCAAGGTCATGGACGGAAAAATCACGGCGGCGAAGTCAAAATCCGCGATGGTGCCAAAAGAAGGGCACAAAAAAGGGAAAACCCCATACGGGCAGCCAAAATGGCCGCTCGCGACAATGAAAGGAAACTTACGGGGATAAACTAAGAAATAAAGGAAAAAGTAAACACTTTTTTTTTTTTTAAAGAACGAAGAAACATGAGCGACTCGCTCAAAAACAACGAAAAACCACGAAAACTGTGTGAGGGCTCTCTCTCTCTGGGGCGCAGAACAGCCGAAAACAACTGCACTGAGCCCTGGAAAAAAAGAGACTGAGGCACGTTCGCGCTACGGGCGGGAAGACTGTCGCACATGTGCGCACAAGGGCTCTAGCAAGCTTTATTGCTAGGAAGATTCCAATCCTGGGGCTGCAGGCGGACGTCACCCATATGTGAGAACAAGCAGCCTGCTTGTCCTCGGAGAAAACAGTACTCTAATCCATGAAACCAAAACTTCCTCTGTATACACATCCCTATGCTGCACAAACCAGCGTGCTTAAAAATATAAGAAAAGAAGATCAAATAAAAATGCTACCAACAATTAAAATCAACAATGTTGATACAGCAGATCCTCCTAGATTTGCTTGCTTTGAGTGAACGGTTGCACGGAGCGGAAGAAAGGGAGAGACACAGTATAGGCAAAAGGTAAAAGACGGCTACAGTGGTGGCTTGCCTTTCAATGTTTTGAGTTTGACCTCCTTAATCGCGTCGTTGCCTCCCCAACTTGGCTACAACAAAAATGAAGCCGCGTGCAGGGCCATAGCCCTATGCGCACCACTGGTGCATCTGCCGGTTTCCTTCCTCCACTCCCTGCTCCCAAACAGGAAGTTACATCTTTGGTGGGGGGGGGGGGGGGGCAAGGAGGGAAATTGGCAGAGAGGCAGCAGCAGTAGCGTGCATAGGGCTATGGATCAGCGTACAGCTTCATTTTGTTGCAGCCAAGTCAGTCGGGGCGCTTGAGTGACCCAGTCAGTGAGGGGCAGGGAAGGGATGCTTGCAGTTCCTCCAGGCTGCTGCAGACTCAAAAGGCGGTGCAGCAGCTGGGAGGAAAAGTTAAAACAGTATGAGACTGCAGGCGCCTCTGGTGAATAGGCGCCATTTTTTTCTAAAAGATTGTTTAGGGGAGTGACCGCTTCCCTTGCGCCCCTCTCCCCAGCTACGCCACTATGTAACTTTGTAAATCTAAATGCTTTGAAAATTTGCCTCTGTGTCATCAGCAGATTTAATTACCTCACTAGTTATTCCCATCTCATAAATGTTAAAAAGCAACAGTCCCAGCACAGACCCTTGGGGAACCCCACTATCTAATCTTCTCCATTGAGAATACTGACAATTTAACCCTACTCTCCGTTTTCTATCTTTTAACCAGTTTTTAATCCACAATAGGACATTAGCTCCTATGCCATGACTTTCTAATTTCCTCAGGAGTATTTCAAGAGGTACCTAGTCAAATGCCTTTTGAAAATCCAGATACACAATATCAATTGGCTCACTATCTATATGTTTATTCACTCCATCAAAGAAATGCAGTAGATTGGTGCGGCAAGATTTCCCTTGACTAAATCCATATTGGCTTTATCTCATTAATCTATGCGTATGTACAAATTCTTGTCCTGTATAATAAAAAGCACCTCCAACATTCTGAAGCCCACTCCATGGCACTGTGGCAGTGTAGGGTTCATAAGTCTGTAGTTCAGCGTTTCATTGGCTCTCACTGTCCCCGCCCTCACCAATCAGACAGAACGGAACTTGGAGGAGGGAAGTGGAGTGGATTGAATCTCTAACCAGTGTTGCCAGGTGGGCGGTTTTACCGCCCAATTGGGCGGTTTTCCGCGACCCGCCGCGGGAAATTTTTGCCCACGGCGGGTTGCGGTTTTTTGGGCTGCTTTTTGGGCTTCAGGACGGTTTTTTGGGCGGCTTTTTGCCTTTTTCGGCCGCAGGGGACGGGGTTAGTGACGTTTTGGGCGGGGCCGATGACGTGGGAGGCGGGGCTGATGACGTGGGAGGCGGGGCCGATGACGGGGAGGTGGGGTGATGACGCGGGGGTGGGGGTGTCAGGGGCGGGGTTTGTGTTTGGGCGGGTTTTGGGCTGTTTTTTGGGCTGGATTGGGCGAGAAAAAAATTTTCCATCTGGCAACCCTGTCTCTAACAAACAATCATATACAGGGAGGTACGAACATCAGTGGAGGCAAGTGCACAGAACGGAAGGGAAGACAAACATTTTATCACTTTGTCACTCACACACATCACATACACAAACAGACATCACACACACACACTCAATCACTCTGTGTATCTCACTCTTACACTATCTGTAAAACACACTGTCACTCTCAGTCTCTCACATGGGCAACTGTATGTTGCATTCTCACGAGTAAGGAGCTCCTCTGATGTGATTGTTAAACTGATTGAAGGGCCTGAACAAGGAAAACTTTTACCACATTGTAACACAGTTTACACAAAAAATATTGTATATAAAGAAATCTTACACATGTAAACAACAATTATATTCAGAATACAACCGTGGAAACATTAATGGCAGGAACTCATCACATTGCTAGCGCCCGTTTCATTGCGTTAAGAAACGGGCCGTTTTTACTAGTTATTTATAATAGTCTCTACCAATTTGCCCAGCACCAAAGTCAGGCTCATAAGTACATACAGTAAGTATTTATTTTGTTACATTTGTATCCCACATTTTCCCACCTATTTGCAGGCTCAATGTGGCTTACACTGTACCGTAGAGGCGTTCGCAACAGATAAAAGGAGTTAATGTGGTCGAATAAGGTTCATGTGTTATAGACACATTGGGAATTAAAAGAGTTATATAGAGTCTGTTATAAGCTTTGGTTTCGTTGTGTTGCGGAGTTTAGGCACTTAAGTTGGGTTGGTGGGGTATGCCTTTTGAACAGGTAGGTTTTTAGTGATTTCCGTAAGCTTAGGTGGTCGTAGGTTGTTTTCACAGCTTCCAGTAGTGCGTTCCACAGTTGTGTGCTTATGTAGGAGAAATTGGATCCATAAGTTGATTTGTATTTAAGGCCTTTACAGTTTGGGTAGTGGAGATTTTGCTAAGTTCGTGTTGATCTGGTTGCGTTTCTTGTTCGCCATAGATAATCTTATGGACCAGGGTGCAGATTTTGAAAGCAATAGTTTTTCTCGGAAGGGTTTGGCGCTTTCAAATCGTGTTTTTCCAAATATAAGCCTGGCTGCTGTGTTTAGGGCGGTCTGTAGTTTCTTAATGAGTTGTTCTTTGCATCCCGCGTAGAGTCCATTGCAGTAGTCTGCATGGCTTAGTACCGTTGATTGTATCAAGCTGCGAAATGTTTCCCTCGTGAAGCATTGTTTCACGCGTTTGAATTTCCACATTGAGTGGAACATTTTCTTAGTTATAGAGTTAACTTGGCTCTCAAGTGTGTGGTTACTGTCGATAGTGACGCCGAGGATTTTTAGGCTGTCTGAGATAGGGAGGGTGTGGTTTGGTGTGCTTATCTTTGTGGATTTATACGTGTTATATTGGGATCAAAGGATGAGGCAGTGTGTTTTGTCAGTATTTAGTTTTAGCTGGAAAGCATTTGCCCATGAGTTCATGATGTTTAGACTGAGCTTGATTACATTTGTGATTTCTGTCAGGTCATGTTTATAAGGTATGTATATAGTGACGTCGTCTGCATAGATGAATGGGTTGAGGCCTTGATTGGATAAGGACTTGGCTAGTGGTGTCATCATTAGGTTGAAGAGGGTCGGTGATAGTGGTTATCCGTGAGGTACTCCGCAGTCGGCTTTCCACGGTGATGATATGTTTGATTTCGATTTCACTTGGTATGTTCTCGTGGTTAGGAAGCCCTTGATCCAACTTAGTATGTTTCCACCAATGCCGTAGTAGTCTAGGAGTCTAATTAGTATGTTGTGGTTTATCATGTCGAAAGCACTAGACATGTCGAATTGAAGAAGTATACTATTGCCTATTGCTATTTCCTGCTTGAATCTGGCCAGGAGGGTAGTAAGTACTGTTTCTGTGCTATGGAGGGGACGAAATCCTGATTGTGATTTGTGTAAGATTGAAAAATTGTTCATGAACTCGCCAAGTTGTATTGCCATACTGGGACAGAACAAAGGTCCATCAAGCCCAGTATCCTGTTTCTAACAGTGGCCAATCCAGATCACAAGTACCTGGCAAGATCCCAAAATAGTACAATACATTTTATGCTGTTTATTCTATAAATAAGCAGTGGACTTTCCCCAAGTCCGTTTTAATAATGGCTTATGGACTTTTCCTTTAGGAAGTCATCCAAACCTTTTTTAAACCCCGCTAAGCTAACTGCTTTTACTACATTCTCTGGCAACAAATTCCAGAGTTTAATTACACAAGTCACTTAACCCTCCAATGCGCGGGGTACAAATGTAACAACAACAAAAAAAAAAAACACTGAGTACAGAAATATTTTCTACGATTTGTTTTAAATGGGTCTATAATGGATCCATAATTTTCTGGATCACCTCTGGAACCCTTTATAAAAATTGGCGTTACATTGGCTACCCTCCAATCTTCCACTATCATGCTTGATTTTAAAGATAAATTACATATTACTAACAATAGCTCTGCAAGTTCATTTTTCAATTCTATCAGTACTCTGGGACGTATACCATCTGGTCCAGACAATTTACTACTCTTCAGTTTGTCAAATTGCCCCAATACATCTTCCAGGTTTGCAGAGATTTGTTTCAGTTTCCCTGACTCATCAGCACTGAATACCATTTCTGGCACTGGTTTCTCTCTCACATCTTCCTCAGTAAAAACCAAAGCAAAGAATTCATTTAATTTCTCCACTATGGCCTTGTCTTCCCTTAGTGCCCCTTTTATCCCTCGGTCATCTAGCAATAACTGATTCTTTTACCGGCTTCTTGCTTCTAATATGCCTAAAAAGTTTTTACTCTGTGTTTCTGCCTCTAACGCAATCTTCTTCTTTTTTTTTTGTAATAACTCTTTATTCAAAATATACTCTAGAAAACACAGGTTGAATGCCAATGAAATAATACAAAGAGAAAACATCAATTTACAGCAATAGCATGAATAAACAACCAAACCTTCCTCCCAAACAAAAGAAAACCTAACCAGGTGAACAAATCCCATACTATGCACTGGGCCAAGTCAGGAAATATCCCACCATAGTCGATAGGATTTCCACATCGCATGAAAAGGACCCATATGATCATGTCTGAATGCAGTCAGTTTCGACATCAAGTACAAGTAATCCAGTTTGGACAGCAGATGATACTTGCTAGGCGGCTCTGGAAAATCGCCATGTTGATGCCAAGCACAACCGCGTAACAGTCACTACTGTGGCCACCAGTTAGAAGGGGGGCACTGGATCTCCACTAGAGAGTTGCATGGGCACAGAAATACAACCTGTCCCCACCCATCCCCACTGGAAACTAACCCGTCCCCATCTGTCCCCGTAGGGAATCTAACCCGTCCCCATCTGTCCCCGTGGGGAATCTAACCCATCCCCACCCATCCCCGCAAGAATTTAATGGTACATTAAAAAAAATTACTGTCTGCTCTCTGGGTTCGAGCCGCAGCACTGCAAGGAAGGAATGGAAGTTGGAACACTCTGGTGCGCACATGTAAGACTTCTCTGATTCACTGGCACTGTGTGCTAAGAGATCTCCAAATGCACACGTCAGTAAGTCAGGTGACATCTGATGCTCGTGCCTATGTCAGAGCTGAGGTCTGCGCATCAGCCCGGGAGCACACAGGATTAATAGTAACATAGTAAATGGTCCATCCAGTCTGCCCAATAGACATAATCATTACCAATTCATGATTAAATCAACAATGAATGTGATATTATATACTTGATTATGGTCTTTCTGTGATGTTTCTGGGACATAGACCAAAGAAGTTCGTGTGGCCCTATCATTATGTTCCAACTGCTGGAGTTGCCCTCAAAGCCCACTCCAGCCTATTCATCTTCTCATTTGCTGCACACAGACCATTGTCTGTCCAACACTGTGCTCATGTTCCAGCCACTAAAGTTGCTGTCTAAGCCCTTTCCAGCCCATCTTAAACCAGATTGCCATCAAACATATAAATGGCGAATGACCGTACTCACTCGCAAATGCGCAGTAGAGAATTCCCTCTCTGCCCCGCCCCCGCTTCAATACGTGATGATGGGGGCGGGGCAGAGAGGAAGTCTCTACTGGCATGCTGCAGACGTCGGAACCGCTCCCCCTCCCCCGGAGTCGCCGCCACCCCTCCATCTGGCCCGAGCACTGTGAACTTACATCAGCACGCAGCAGCAGGCACATCAGCAAAGCTGCCATCGGACTTCCTTCTCTGCCTTTGTCCCGCCCTCGCCAACGTTACGTCACACGAGGGCGGGACACAGGCAGAGAAGGAAGCCCGCCCCGACGGCAGCTTTGCTGATGTGCCTGCTGCTGCATGCTGATGTAAGTTTACAGTGCTGCTCGGGCCGGGTGGAGGGGCGGCGGCAGTGACTCCGGGGGGGAGGGGGGGCTCGGAACCCCCCCCCTTCCAAAAGTAGCCCGTTTTCACGGGCTCAATGGCTAGTATATGAGATACAGATCATACAGGTCTCCCGGTATCGGCCCTAGTTCATCACAGCCAGAGTCACCACTCGACAGATCCACACACATGCAGCCATTTAAGTTTAGTTTTTTTTTTTTTATAAATTCCATTTTCTAATTAGAGATCCTCTGTGTTTATCCCATGCCTTTTTGAATTTCATCACCACTTGTATCTCTACCACTTCCTTAATGGAGACTTTCCGCATCTGTGCTGTTAAAGCAAGGAGGAAGAGGAGGAGACAGCACGCAAAGAACTTGGTACTAAGTAGATGAGAGTCTGGCACAAGTGCAGCATATACTTCCACAGGAACCCTGCAGGAACTGCTTCTGTCCCCACGAGATCCCCGCAGAATTGTTTCTGTCCGCGGGTTCCACGGGATTCCCGCAAACCCTGTTCCCGTGCAAGTCTCTAATCTCCACTAAAGTGTGAATAATTTGAGATACCATATCCCAAAAAGTCTGCACTGTAGGACAAGTCCACCAGATATGTTCAAATGTCCCCTCAGCCCCTCACGCTCTCCAGCATTGCTCAGTACCAAAGCCAAAAACCTGGTGTAAGCAGGCTGGGGTATAATACCACTGGAATAGCATTTTATAACCATGTTCAACATAGTTAGAGGCAACTGAAACCCTTGTGAGCTCTGTATAAATTGACTGCCTCTGCAAACTAGTCAAATAAGCACCCAGGAGCACTTCCCAGCTATTTTCATAAAGTTGGACCATTGCCAGCTATACAACAAGGTCTTAACAACCTGGAAATCAAACCCATCCCCACCTACATACAAAAAACCTTCAGCAAGGCTTGATCACCCCAGACCCAGTATAAAATCCTGCAGTTGGCAATTTAAAAAATGGTCTGCTTCTCGAAACCCACATCTATCACTTAAAGCAGCAAAGGGAATAAAAGACCCCTGAACTAGAAATTGACCTAAAACCCGAAGCCCCTTTTTCTCCTAACCACGGAACATTCTGGTATGAGCTGTTTGTGCAAACCCCGGAGCATACAAAATAGGAGTGTCAACAAATAGCATTGTCTAGGGAACAGCGCCAATTGAGTGGCATACCAAAGGACAAGAGTACAAGAAGCCCCATAAGGTGCAAGTCAAAGTCTGGAGTGCAACTGGGCCAAAGATAGCCATGGTAAATAGCGCAAAGGCATCCCCCCAACACACCTTGCTCCAGTTGCACTAACATTTAGTCGGGAACACAATCCACTCAAAAAGGGCGGTGAGTTGGGCTGCACGATCATAGGTAGCGAAATGAGGAACTCCCATACCCCCCTGTTCCTTCTCCACATATATACGATTCCTACGTACTTGAGGGGACTTGCACTGCCAGATATAACAAAACACTTTCCGCATAAGTTTAACCAAAAACCCTCTAGGGAAAGGCAAAGGAAGACATGCAAACAAGCATAAAAAATGTGGTAGTACATTCATTTTAACTGCACTAATTCTACCCACCCAAGATATACATAATCCTTCCCAATGATTTAAATTAGCCATTACGTGGTTAAATAAAGGGGGATAATTCAAAGTAAACAAACTGTCCAAATCCATAGGGATATTCACCCTCAAATATCAAATACTTTGGGAGGCCCACTGAAAAGGAAAGTGCTCACATAAGACTGAAATTAGTGGGTCTGACACAGTAAGATTCAGTAGCTCTGACTTAGAAATATTAATAGTGAAGCCAATTTCCCACATTGAAACATGAGTCTCGTAAGAGCGGGTAAGGAGTGCAGCGGATCAATTAAAGTAAAAAGAATATCATCAGCATAAAGTAGCATTTTATGATCCTGCGCCCCCACATAAATCCTGCAAATCTCTGGTCACTCACAAATCACCTCAGCCAACGGTTCCATAGTCAAAGCAAGAATTAGAGGGGACAAGGGGCAGCCCTGTCTGGTACCCCGATGAATCTGAAAAAAAGCCATATAAGTACCATTAACCTGAAGATTAGGCATCGAAGAATCATAAACAAGTGGCAACCAATCCAGAAAATTACCAGAGAATCCAAAACGACGTAAAGTGGACATCATAATTAGCCAGGACACCTGGTCAAAGGCCTTTTCCACATCGACCCCCAACACAACAGCCAAAAAAGGCTCACAACATGCCACCCAAATAAGATCCAACAGCTGCCGGACATTACCTTTGGGCTGCTGACCCAGTATAAATCCAGATTGATTTAATGCATGGTGATCAGACAAATAATGTTGAAGCCAGGCCACCAAAATCCAGGTAAAAAGTTAGTAATCCACTCCTAAAAGTGAGATGGGACGATAAGAACTACAACTGTCAGGATCCTTCCCAGCCTTAAGTAGCAAAGTCATACCTGCTTGCCAAAGTGAAAAAGGTAGCTGAGGCTCTGCAAGCAGAGAACTGTAAAAACAGAGTCAACAGACCAGCTAGAATATTAACAAACTAGTAAAAGAGGCCCATTTCAGAGCAAATGAAACAGGCGCTAGCAAGGTTTTCGTCGCCAACACCCCCCCCCCCTCCCTGGCTAACCCCTTCGTTGTTCTGCCATTGCTCCGCCCCCAACGTCATGACGTTTGATGCGAGGGTGGGGCCCGGAGCGATTTCCCACCCCACCCCCCGCCTCCCTCCCTGCCAACCCCTTCATTGTTCTGCCATTGCTCCGCCCTCGAGGGCGGGTCCCAGAGTGATTTTGGTGACTTCACCACCACGAACCTTCGAACCTTTTTGAAGGAAGTCAGGGCTTGGCTTCAGTGACGTCAGTGTCCTCAGAACGTTGAGGGTGAGTTTTATTATAGTAGATATTTTATAAAAGAAATTTGAAAATCCATCCAATCCAGGAGCCTTACACAAGGGGAGACAATTAATCATATCACAAACTTCATCCAGCAAAATAGGAGCTGAAAGCTAGGCAATCGCACTCTCAGAAAGTTTAGGAAGCGTAACCCCATCCAAAGAATTCTCCACATCAATTTCTGAAACCTCCAGCCCCGCAGAATATAACTGCACATAGTATTGAATAAACTCCTAATTGCCCTACCACCATGAACCACCTCACTAGTCGAAGTCTTAAGCTGCACAGCTAGATTCCAGGCCTGCTGCTTTCGAAGCTTAGCCGCCAAGAGACGCCCTGCCTTATTACCCCCTCAAAATATTCCTGATGAGTCTATTGAAGTGATCAGGCAATGTCCTCCAAATCCAACTCCTGTAAATCTCTCCAACACGCTTCCAAGTCACGAACAATCACATATTGAGATGGATGAGCACAATGCTCCTGCTCAAGTTAACGTAACTGTGAGCAAAGTCACAACCGTTTCTCACAACCAATCCGAGTCTGATACGCACTGCGAGAGATACACATGCCCCACACAAAAACTTTAAACCCTTCCCAAAGAGAAACAGGGCCGACAGTTCTCGTATCGTTAAGTGCAAAATGCTCCTGAAAATCCTCCTCCAGCTGCGTCAGCAATTGAGGATCCACATGGGAAAATTTTTCCCAGCCCAAAACCAGCCCTAAACCCGCCCGAAGTCAAACCCTGCCTCCCACATCACCAAACCCCGCCTCCCAGTCACCAAAACCCGCCTCCCACGTCACCAAAACCCGCCTCCCATGTCACTACCTCCGCCCCACGTCACTAGCCCCGCCTCTTACATCACCAAACCCCCGTCCTTGACGTCATTAACCCCACCCCCGACGTCTACCCCGCCCCTGAAAAGCTTCTACTGGACCAAATTGGACCAATAGAAGCCCCGGAAAAGCTTCTAGTGGACCAAATTGGACCAATAGAAGCCCGAAAAAAAGCGCCCAAACCGCACAGCGGCCGCGGGGAAACAGCCCAAAAAACCGCACCCCGCAGTCACCGAAATGTTCCTGCAGCCGCTCGCGGAAACCCGCCCACCTGGCAACAGGGACATCCAAGCCTGCATCACACATCTGAGAGCTACTAAATGTAGTTTTCAAAACAGAGAAAACTGTCCCTTCTTCACAAGAGACTGAGTAACCCTCTCATCGAACAGGCAAGCCTAGGGAGTCATAGTCACTGAAAAATGCAGGGATGTATTAAAAACCAGTCCCAATGCTGTCCAAAATAACTGAACCCATGCGCAACTTCAGATGGCATTAAAAAAAAGAGTTATCCACTGCCAAACGTTTGCAACACTGAGCGGAGGGCAGCACCCCTGCAAGAGCAAGCTATAATTGGGATAAATGGGCTCTGTGAAGAATTCTAAAGTGGGTTTCTTGTAAATATGTAGCAGTAACCACCCTATGTATGCTATTGACAGCCCATAGTACTACTACTAAACATTTCTAAAGCGCTACTAGGGTTACGCAGTGCTGTACAATTTAACATAGAGGGACAGTCCCTGCTCAAACAGCTTACAATCTAAAAGACAAGTGAACAGTCAGTCCGATAGGGGCAGTCAAATTGAAGCAGTCTGGATTTCCTGAACGGTAAGAGTTAGGTGCCAAACGCAGCATTGAAGAGGTGGGCTTTAAGCAAAGACTTGAAGATAGGCAGGGAGGGGGCTTGGCGTAAGGGCTCAGGAAGGTTGTTCCAAGCATAGGGTGAGGCGAGGCAGAATGAGCGGAGCCTGGAGTTGGCGGTGGTGGAGAAGGGTACTGAGAGGAGGGATTTATCCTGTGAACGGAGGTTTCGGGCAGGAACGTAGGGGGAGATGAGGGTAGAAAGGTAGTGAGGGGCAGCAGACTGAGTGCATTTGTAGGTAAGAAGGAGAAGCTTGAATTGAATGCGGTATCTGATTGGAAGCCAGTGACGTGACCTGAGGAGAGGGGTGATATGAGTATATCGGTTCTGGCGGAATATAAGACGTGCAGCAGAGTTCTGAACAGATTGAAGGGGGATAGATGGCTAAGTGGGAGGCCGGTGAGGAGTAAGTTGTAGTAGTCAAGGTGAGAGGTAATGAGAGCGTGGACGAGAGTTCAGAGAGGAAAGGGCGAATTTTGCTGATGTTAAAGAGGAAGAAGCGACAGGTCTTGGCTATATGCTGGGTATGCGCAGAGAAGGAGAGGGAGGAGTCAAAGATGACTCCAAGGTTGCGGGCAGATGAGATGGGGAGGATGAGGGTGTTATCAACTGAGATAGAAAGTGGAGGAAGAGGAGACGTGGGTTTTGGTGGAAAGACGATGAGCTCGGTCTTGGACATGTTCAGTTTCAGGTGGCGGTTGGACATCCAGGCAGCAATGTTGGATAAGCAGGCTGATACCTTTGCCTGGGTCCCCGCGGTGATGTCTGGTGTGGAGAGATACAGCTGGGTGTCATCAGCATAGAGATGATACTGGAAACCGTGAGATGAGATCAGGGAGCCCAGGGAGGAGGTGTAGATTGAGAAGAGAAGGGGTCCAAGGACAGATCCCTGGGAAACACCAACAGATAGCGGGATAGGGGTGGAGGAAGATCCATGAGAGTGAACTCTGAAGGTGCGGTGGGAGAGATAGGAGGAGAACCAGGAGTGGACAGAGCCCTGGAACCCAAATGAGGACAGTGTGGCAAGAAGTAAATCATGATTGACAGTGTCAAAAGTGGCGGATAGATCAAGGAGGATGAGGATGGAGTAGTGGCCTCTGGATTTGGCAAGGAACAGGTCATTACAGACTTTAGAGAGTGCTGTTTCTGTCGAGTGTAGAGGGCGAAAACCGGATTGAAGTGGATTGAGGATGGCATGAGAGGAGAGAAAATCAAGGCAGCGGCTGTGAACGGCACGCTCAAGTATTTTGGAAAGGAAGGGTAGGAGGGAGATGGGGCGGTAGTTGGAGGAACAGGTAGGGTCAAGTGATAGTTTTTTGAGGAGAGGTGTTGACTACGGTGTGCTTGAAGGTGTCAGGGACAGTTGCAGTGGAGAGAGAGAGGTTGAGGTTATGACAGATGGAGGGGGTGACAGTATGAGAGATGATGTTAAGTAAGTTGGTGGGGATGGGATCAGAAGAGCAGGTGGTGCATTTCGAGGAGGAAAGGAGGATGAAAGAGGCCTGGGTTGGTTGGTTGAGGGAGAGGGTTGAAGGGTGAAGAGGAGATGGCTTGGTAGTGAACTCAAGGTTGATCTTTTGCACCTTGTTGCGGAAGTAATCGGCCAGTGATTGAGGAGAGAGCGAGGGGGGGGTGGGAGCGGAGGGCACTTTGAAGAGGGAGTTAAGGGTGACAAAGAGACGACGGGGGTTGGAGCTGAGAGAATTGGTCAATTGGGTGTAATAGTCCTGTTTGGCAAGGAATAGGGAGGAGTGGAAGGAGGATAGCATGAATTTGTAGTGAAGGAAGTCTGAATGGGTGCGAGATTTCCTCCAGAGGCATTCTGCAGATCGGGTGCAAGAGCAAAGGTAACAGATGCAAGGGGTCAGCCAAGGCTGGGGATTAGTACGCTTTGTGGGACGGAAGGTGGATGGTGCGAGGGTGTCCAGAGCAGAGGAGAGAGTGGCATTGTAAGCGGAGACAGCCTTGTCGACAGACTCGGAGGACATGATGGAGGGGAGGAGATTAGAAATACTAGAGGATAGGGTGGGAGGGTCAATAGCCTGGAGATTCCTGGAGGTAGTGGTTAAAGTTGGACGGGGCTGAGGGTGGGGGTGAGAAAGTGTGAAGGTGATTAGGTGATGATCGGAGAGAGGAAGAGCTGAAGCGTGGAAATTGGAGGGAGAGCCAGAAGAGGAGAGGACGAGGTCA
This sequence comes from Microcaecilia unicolor, assembly GCF_901765095.1. Taxonomy (NCBI): domain Eukaryota; kingdom Metazoa; phylum Chordata; class Amphibia; order Gymnophiona; family Siphonopidae; genus Microcaecilia; species Microcaecilia unicolor. Next base: position 123,768,837 of record NC_044040.1, on the reverse strand, counting down.
AGACAATGGCCGTCTCGGTGAGTAGGGGTGGTGGAGCATAGCTGGAGGTTGAAGGAGGATGTTAGAGTGAGGAACTGAGAAGCGTGAGGGTCGGATTGGTCATCAACGTGTATGTTAAAATCTCTGAGAATGAGGGACGGAGATGAGGGTTCAAGAAAAACGGAAAGCCAGGCATCGAAGTCGGTGAGGAAGGAAGAGAGGGATTTATTAGGGGAGCGGTAAATGACTGCCACTCTGTGGCAATGGGTAGAATAGCCGGATGGAGTGTGCTTCAAAGGATGAGAAGCAGTGAGACTGCGGTAGGAGGAGGGGTTGGAAACTACAGGAGGGCGAGAGTAGTAGCCCGATGCCTCCACCGCAGCCAGCTGTGCGGGGAGTGTGGGAGAAGAGATAACCTCCATGACAAAGGGCCGCGACTGAGGCAGAGTCGTCAGGGGAGAGCCAGGTTTCAGTTAGGGTGAGCAGTTGAAGGGAACGAGAGATGAAGAGATCGTGGGTGAAGGGCAGTTTGTTGCAGACCGAGTAGGCATTCCACAGGGCACATGAGAAGGGAGGGAAGAGGGGGGGAGGAGGGGAATAGAGACGAGATTGGAGACATCACAGAATCGTTTGCATGGATAGGAGGAGGACAGGCAGATAGCAAGAGGAGGAGCAAGAGAGTGCGGAGGAGGGTGGGGGAGGTCGGGCGACGAAGACGGGGTACACTTAGGAGGAATGGTGATGGGTTAATGGCAGGAAGGAGGTGTTGAAGGTTAAGAGCTAGGAAGGAGGAGGGGGACAAGAGAGATGGTGAGGTGGTGAGGGATGGGGGTGAATAGGGTATTGCCATAGCGAGCAGGACGGGAGGGGACATGGGTGGCCAATGAGTTCCAGCGGTAGACAGCGGTAGGGGGAGGGGAAAAAGATTAGGAAGGGACAGGGCAAGGAAGAGAATGTGGACAGGGGCCATAAGTAGTGATTGCGGTGTAACAGATGTATGTGTAGTGACTGAGGTAAGACGCAGATAGATAGAGCGGAAAAGCTGGATTGGAGGCTTGGAATTGGTGGAATTGATGGACTGGAGAGCAGGTAAGTCAATGGCTGACAAGTTAGCAAGCAGGCAAGTAAGGCAATGGCTGCCAAGCTAGCAGGCGGGCTGGAGCAAGCTGGTGCAGATGGACAGGAACGAGCAGGGAGAAGCAGGGAGAAGCAGGGGAGCAGGTAAGTCAATGGCTGACAAGTTAGCAGGCAGGCAAGTAAGTCAATGGCTGACAAGCTGACAAGCTAGCAGGCGGGCTGGAGCATGCTGGTGCAGATGGACAGGAACGAGCAGGGAGAAGCTGGAGAGCAGGTAAGTCCATGGCTGACAAGTTAGCAGGCAGGCAGGTAAGTCAATGGCTGACAAGCTAGCAGGTGGGCTGGAACAAGCTGGTGCAGATGGACAGGAACGAGCAGGGAGAAGCTGGATCAGGCGGGCTGGAACAAGCTGGATCAGGCGGGCTGCAACAGCTGGGGCGGAGGGATTGGAGCAAGCAGGGAGAAGCTGATCAGGCAGGAACAAGCTGGTGCAGATGGACTGGAACGAGCAGGGAGAAGCTGGGAGAAGCTGGATCCGACGGACTGCGGCAGGCTGGAGCAGGTTGCTGGAACAAGCAGGGAGAGGCTGGACGAGCTGGATCCGATGGACTGCGGCAGGCTGGAGCAGGTGGCTGGAGCAAGCAGGGAGAGGCTGAACGAGCTGGATCAGGTGGGCTGGAACAAGTTGGAGCAGATGACTGGAACAGGCAGAAATAAGCTGGATCCGACGGACTGGGACACGCTGGAGCAGGCAGGGAGAGGCTGGACGAGCTGGATCATGCGGGCTGGAACAAGCTGGAGCAGATGACTGGAACAGGCAGGGATAAGCTGGATCCGATGGACTGGGACACGCTGGTACAAGTAGCTGGAACAGGCATGGAGAGGCTGGATCAGGTGGACTGGAACAAGCTGGATCAGGCGGGCTTGCACAGCTGAAGCAGAAGGACTGGAGCAAACAGGGAGAAGCTGAGCAGGCGGGTTGGAATAAGCTGGATCAGGTGGGCTGGAAGAAGCTGGAGCAGATGGCTGGCACAGACAGGGAGGAGCTGGATCAGGCGGACTGGAACAAGCTGGTGCAGATGGACTGGGACGAGCTGGATCAGGCGGGCTGGATCAAGCTAGAGCAGATGGTTGGAACAAGCTGGAGCAGATGGCTGGAACAAGCAGGGAGAAATTGGATCTGACGGACTGCGGCAAGCTGGAGCAGGTAGCTGGAATAAGCAGGGAGAGGCTGGACAAGCTGGATCAGGCGGGCTGGAACAAGCTGGAGCAGATGACTGGAACAAGCGGGGAGAAGCTGGATCCGACAGACTGGGACAAGCTGGAGCAGGTAGTTGGAACAAGCAGGGAGAGGCTGGATGAGGCGGACTGGAGCAGTAGGAAGAAGCTGGATCAGGTGGGCTGGATGGGCTGGATGGAACAGCAGGGAGAAACTGGGTCAGGTGGCCAGGAACACTCTGAACAGATGTACCGGAACAGGCTGATGGATCAGAGCAGGCAGGGAAAAGCTGGGGCCGATGGACTCTGCCTCGTCACGGTGTCTGTCGCTGCCTCCGTCGGCCCAACGCACAGGTCGCTGGATCGGCGGGCTGGAACAGGCCGGGGCTGATGCACTCTGCCTCCCTCGGTTCCCGGTCGCACCCCAAAGCCACCGCAAGCGTCTCGGTCGCGTGGTCAGCAACTGCAATTCGCGCCCAGGCCGTTCCGGCCGGGGAGTGCGGCGACAGTGCACAGGACCACAGGCGCGACCAGAGCGGCAGACTACAGCCCGCCCGACCAATCCGCGCAGAAACCCCGAGCCCGGGCTCCCCCGGAGTGCAGGGAGCAGGCAGAGAGGCCACGGGAGCCGGACGACAGTGGGGACAGGCCGCAGCCACGCGGCAGACAGGTGGCAGATAGCCGCAGTCAACCCCGGGCCGTCGGAGACCAAGGAAGCCGTCGCAAATCTCGTTCGATAGCTCCTCCGATTGCCGCTCCTTTCCTCCTCACCTCTGACCCATCTAGGAGGGTCCAGGACAGCGCGGTTAAGTCCTAATCCCTAGGACACCCGGAGCTCATCACGGAGCTTCCTACCTTGTGGCCATTTTGTTGGGATAGCACATCCCACTCAGGTAAGGGGAAGCCCAAATTCTTTTCCCATCTCTCTCTCTTACTAACCCAAAATTCTTCCTTGGTATCCGTTCACTCAGCATCCTGTGGACCCTCGAAATAGGCAATTTCTCCCTTGAGATTGAGGCTTAGACGGTTACCCATCTTCACCCTCAAAGCCTCTCCAGCCAAGCTTTGAATATAATGTTCCAGCTGACTATTCGAAAACTGATCCCCCCACTTCCTAGCCTCCAAAGGAACAAGGTCATTTAAAGATTTCAACTCCCCATCTGTGTAAGTACATTTTATTTATTAGGATTTACTTACCGCCTTTTTGAAGGAATTCACTCAAGGTGGTGTACAGTAAGAATAAATCAAGCATGAGCAATAGACAATTAGAGCCAATCAAGGAAATGTAAAATGTGTTAGCTGTGAAACCTATCACCAATGCATTATTTAAAACCAGTGCTATCAAATAACAGAAAATTAACACTCTTAGGATAATGGGAGCAGTGCCCAAAATGCAGGTAATCAATCTTATATCAGGACTTTAACAGTTTAATAGGAAAAAGTGCATAAGGTAAAGTGGAAGGCAAGTTTGAAACAGCTTTTGGGATTTTTTTTTATTTTTTTGTTCTTAAATAGAGAAAGAATATAGAGAAGTAGAACATAAAGGCAGAAATTTCAAACAGATGATTAAAATGATTATCTTAAGACAGAGGTCCTGTATCAGCCTGATCTCTCAAGCACTATGGAAAGGAGGCTCACACTGCACAAGGTATACCTATACTAGGGAACAATGGCCCTGTGTCTAAGGCCAGGTGACCGCTTAGAGAAACTGTGGGGGAGGGGGCAGCAAGAGACTTAATATATCTAACTTTATATCAGCAAAGAACAGAAATATATCCAATTCCTTTAAAAACAGTGCTATCAAATAACAGACAATTAACACTTTCAGGATAGTAGAAGCAGTGCCCAAAATACAGGTAATCAAGGAAGAGGGGTTGGTGGTTGGGAGGCGAGGATAGTGGTGGGCAGACTTATACGGTCTGTGCCAGAGCCAGTGGTGGGAGGCGGGACTGGTGGTTGGGAGGCGGGGAATAGTGCTGGGCAGACTTATACGGTCTGTGCCAGAGCAGGTGGTGAAAGGCGGGGCTGGTGGTTGGGAGGAGGGGATATGCTGGGCAGACTTATACGGTCTGTGCCCTGAAAAAGACAGGTACAAATCAAGGTAAGGTATACACATATGAGTTTATCTTGTTGGGCAGACTGGATGGACTGTGCAGGTCTTTTTCTGCCGTCATCTACTATGTTACTATGTATATATCAGAATTGAGTAGGACATGCCAAGCCATGCTCTTATCTCTGCATACTTCTTTTCCTTTTTTTTTTTTTGATTGCCAAAAAATTTCTAAATGAGAAAGAGGAAAGGGGGCACCAAGGGCAAAATTGATAAATCGTCTCTCTAAGACTCAGCAGACAATGCTTGTAACACTTGCTTTGGGAGCATACCTTGCTGCCAGAATGGAGACAGACTTCTTCCAACTTGGTGTCATTGAGCCTCAAAGACCATCATCAACCTCCTCAACTGGGGACAGCCTGAACAAACAGGCTCCCGAAGGGTCTGAGACAGTAAGCAAAGGCAGTTTCACCGATGCCTTCTGCTGGGACTATATCGGCTGCTCTGGGTGAACCTGGAAGTATTTGCCATAAAGAAGTCATCATGCAAGGAGTGGTAAAGTACGCGGAGACCTCAGAGCCAGTGATAGGAGATATTTGGGGCCCAAGATATTCTAGCCCGGCAAGATCCCTTGAAGTTGAAAGCTCCTAACAGACTCCATCGGGACAGCTTTGGTAGTTTTGGAACAGACTATGGGTGGGAGAGTGAACACAATAGAGACATCTTTGGGGAGACTGGAGGATCGTGTGAATGCTTTGGAATTAATTACACCAACACAAGGGGCCCAATCGAGGGATATGGAGGACAAAGTAAAACAAGTAGAAATTATGGAGAACAAGTTAAAGTCCTTGAATTGGAGAACAAGTTAAAGTCCTTGAATTTGAGAGCTATCAGTTTCCCAGTGGTCTCTTGATATCAGCCAGAGAACTCTTTAGGAAATTTCTTAAGGAGTCCCTTGAGCTGACAGAAGAAGTTATAATATACCACTTTTTCACAGGATCTTGTACTTGTCCTATAAGATCTCAAGGAGTAGTAGTGAATGTTTCCCCGACAGTTTGAATTTAACCACCTTTTTAGAGACCTCTTTAGACTGTGTTAATGAAAGAATTACTCTCCTTATTTCTTTTGTAATTATGATAAAGACTCAGGGGCCCTTTTACAAAGGCGCGCTGAAAAATGGCCTGCGGTAGTGTACACGCTTCTTTTGGGTGTGCGCAGAATCACTTTTCAGCGCACCTGTAAAAAATGCCTTTTTAAAAATTTTTGCCAAAAATGGACATGTAGCAAAATGAAAATTGATGCGCATCCATTTTGGGTTTGAGACCTTACTGCCAGCCACTGACCTAGCAGTAAAGTCTCACACAGTAACTGGGCGGTAATGACCTGCGCGCGTCCAAAAATAAAAATTATTTTGGACGTGCGCCAAAAATGAAATTACCGCAAGACCCACGCGGTAGCCGGGCGGTAACTTCATTTTGGCGCACGATGGGCGCACAGAGACACTTACGCAGCTTAGTAAAAGGGCCCCTCAATTCTTAAACTATTTTTCTGGAAGAATCATGTTTTGTTTATGGGTCAAAGGATATAGTTACTTCCAGATGTGTCTAAACAAATACAGGAAAAAAGGAGAATATTTCTATGTGTCAGGATATACTGGCACTAGGTGGCTAGTTCTTCCTACATTTTCCAGGTTGAATAGAAAGATGTATATATTTTGGGACCCTAAACAATTGAAATTATTTCTAGATACTAAAAAGTAGTTACAGTATTACTGAAGCCTTATGAATCATGGGATTTTTGTATTATTGTTAATAGATCTAGCTGACGAGGTCAATTATAAATATATCCTTCTTAAGCTTTTCTAAACAATGTTTTCATTGTGATCTTTCTTATAATTATTGACAGATCTCACCTTTCTGTTGCCTCTTCTTTCTTTTTTGGTGGACGTGGACATTGATATTCAAGAGATTAATATTTCTTAATTTGTTCATTGTTGTTTTGTTAGAATTAGCTGCTTGAGTTTCAAATTTTTTCTGTAGCAAAGGTTCTTTTATTATGGGTCCTGTTTACAAAGGAGCGCTACCATTATTGGCGTGTGCTAACCATGTAGATGCCCATAATATTCCTATGGGCATCTACACTTTTAACGCGCACTAATTTTTAGCATGCACTAAAAACGCTAGCGTGCCTTTGTAAACAGGGCCCTATATTTAAAAGACTAATAAAAATAAAATTTAAAAAATATGATTTGTACTCTGAGTTTTAATTGTATTCTGGATTTGTTACTATTTTATAAGACTGTTTGATATTTAACATGCTGAATATCGAGTCTCTCAACCTCTATTAAACAGAAATAAGCAGTAGAATGCACATATAGCACTTCTGCAAGAAACACACTTGACAAAAAAAAAGTCCATGAAAAACTGGTACCTGAGTTGGACAAATACACTATGCTACTCATAATCTCAGAAATCGGGGTATTTGTAATGTGTTTCATAAACCCTTGCCTGTTGTGATCCAGCATAATCAAGTATATCCTGAAGGTTATTATGTACTAGTTAAATTTATAATCAAATCAAACCAATTGTTGTATACCACTAATATCCTCTTTCCAGGGTTCAGTGTGGTTTACATTCTAGGTGAAACAAAAGCCAATAATGGTAGTGTGAGGTACGAGAACAAATTAGAGACCACTAGTGTAATACATGAGACCAAAAATATTATAGGAAAGAATAATAGATGACACTAGGAGGTAGAAGTCAATAGATTGTTATGAAGCAGTCTTTGGGAAGAGAAAGGTTTTTAGCCTCTTCCTGAAGCTACAGTAGCAGTTTTCTGTTCTGATGGCAATAGGTAGAGAGTTCTATATTTTAACTCCAAGTACAGGGAATACAGAGCTGAGAATCTTCTGATTTCGAATTGTCTTTTGAAATGGTGATGCTAGCATCAGTTGCTCTTTCAGTCTGTTAGACTAGACCAAACGTAGCGAAGCGATCTTAGTCAGCAGTTCAGAGATGAAACCCTGTAAGATTTGAAAAACTAAACAAGCAGCTTTGAACCAGAGTCTTTCTGCTACGGGAAGCAAGTGCAGTTTGTTAAGATGAATTGAAACACTAGTATATCTACTCAATCTGTATATTAGTCTAGCAGCTGTATTAGTAACAATAATAATAATTAATAATAGCAAGTAGGAAATTAAAAGTGGTCATTGTATATACTCCCAATGCCAATCAGGGGGTGTTCGGTAAACTAGCCCACAAACTGAATACTCTGGAAGATGGTCCAATGTGCTTCATGGGAACTGGCATGCATATTTCAGTCCCAGGGCAGACAAGCCCACAGAAGCTAGACTGGTAAGTGATACCTTCTCAGAATTCCAGGATTTGATTCAGAAGATTATCTGCAAAATATCCCCCTTTATGACTCTTTAACGTGTGAAAGTTTTGATTTCAGTGGAAATACTCTAAACTTTTATTCCACCCTTTTGCCATACAGGGATCCAGTGTCTTTTTGATTTTTATATATATATATATGTGTAGCAAATCAAGGGTTCGGATATTGCTTTAAAGATTGTTTATTCACACATCAATAGGCACACACATATTACATAACACTCTTATGCAGTATACATACATCACCACAGGATTGTAGCCTTCATCTGAGCTGCAACATCAATCGGGGAAGCACCGATGACCGCCCAGAGATTCTGTGGGACAATTCCACACTGGAAAGAGGCATCCCTCCAACCAGGTACAGAGCTTCTGTTTCAGCCAGGGCTTCCCCTCTTTTTATAACAGCTCACAAACAAGTGTGCCTAGAACAGAACAATGAGTGGCCAATCTGCATTCCTCTCTCCCAGGCACCCTCTGATGAAAACAACAGCCTTTGGACTTGTTTCTCAGCACAGTCCTGTAGTGAGTTACTCACCGCAACGGAGCGTTGTGGTAGCAACCTGTCAAACAAATATTCTGGTAGCAACAAGTCAAAACAAACATTCTGCACGTCAGAAAACAAATATTCTGGGTCAGCATAAGTACCATATCATAAGTATTATACTCCAACACAATATGGTTGATATGAATTATTAAAAGAACACATCTTTGCACAGAAATATGTCTAGACATTGCAAATAATATTCAATAAGAAATAATATAAGACAAATTAAACTAGACTCATAGTTCACAGTAAAAGTGATCCAAGATATGAAAAAAAAAAAGAGGAAACTGTTACGCTCTGCTATACTCCTCCAGAGGTGCAGTCTGTTTGCGCAGGGTATGGGCATTCGAGGATGTGGCGGCCATCTTGGATATGGGTACCTCCAGGTTAGGGCGGCCATCTTGGTGATAGGTGGTGGCAGCCATCTTGGAGCTGAGCTGCTTCTAGAAGGAAGCCCATATTTGGGTGTTGAGCATCTCCTCTGATGGGGGCAGCCATCTTGGAACAGCAGCACATGGTTGAGCCTAATTCCTGTACTATTTAAAGCCCTGCTTCCAGTCCTTCCTTGCTTCGGCTTCTGCTGCATAGAGGTCGTGGTTCTCGTCCCGTGTTCCTGGACGGCTACCTTGTTCCAGTGTTTCCTGTGTACCAGACCTTAGATTGTTTCTTGACTTCGCGATGTGTTGCTGCCTGCCCAGACCTCGGACTGTTTCCTGATTACTCGCTGCACTGCTGACCCCTTTGTTCCTGGACTGTGTTTACTCTCGCCTGTCGGGTCAGTGGCCGTGCAACCCCGCTGGCTCCAGAAGTCCTGGTGGCTGCCCGCACCTGGGGGCTCAACTCTCAGGGAATGGCGGTCGCTTCCCAGGTGAAGCTAGGGGTTGTCTGGCTGCCTGACCGAGTGCGGTGTCACTCCATCTTCGCCGTGCTCAGTCGGGGCACAAGGGCTCACATTTCCCGCCATAACAGAAAGCCAAAGCCATGAGCTCACCAGACAAGACCGAGTGTTCCAACCTGGCTCAGGTCCTACAACAACAGCAGGCTCAACTAACCCGCTTGTCCAGCATTTTGCAGGAGGTCTACAATCAGCAACCGGTACTCCAGCAACAGGTCTCCGCAGCTCCTCCAGGCCCTAGGGCAGAGGCTTCCACCGCACGGTTGCGACTTCCAGAGCCTCCGCGGTACGATGGTACCCCTGCAGCATGCCGTGGTTTTCTCAACCAGTGCAAAATCCTGTTTGAGCTACAACCGGAGGTCTTCCCCTCCGACAAGATAAAAGTGACCTACATCATCTCTCTGCTGTCTGGTGCCACCCTGGCCTGGGCGTCATCACTATGGGAACAGCGGAGTCCAGTTCTGGCAGACCTGGAGGAGTTTCTGCAGCAGTTCTGGATGGTATTCGACGTGCCTGGCCGACCTTCCTCTGCCTCTGGGGAGCTGCTGCGGATCCAGGGTCGGTCGGGGCGTATGCTGTCTGGTTCCGTACCTTGACCGCAGAACTCAGATGGGAACAGAAGGCCCTAATGGCCATTTTCTGGCAGGGTCTGAACGGCCAGATAAAAGATGAATTGGCTGGAAGAGAGATCCCCGCCACTCTGGACGCTCTCACTGCACTTTGCACAAGAATCGATATCCGGTTCCAGGAGCGAGCCCAGGAGAGGGCCCCGCAGCCGGCTGTTCAGAGAACCAGGATCCGCACCCGCTGCTCGGAGACACCTGGTTTCCTCGAAGAAGGTTCGGAAGGAACCAAGTACCCATGGTGATGGGCCGGCATCGCCTGTTCAAGAAGGAGAGGGCCCATCCTCTCCAGAATCAGCTATGTCTGTACTGTGGGCAGGACGGACACTTTACGGGCACCTGCCCAAAAAAGCCTGGGAGGTCGGGAAACGCTCCGGCCCGAGCTCTATGAAGGGGGTGGCTCTGGGCCGGCTGTCTGCCCTTCCTGACAACTTGCTCTCTGTTCCCATAGTGCTCCAAGAAGAGGGGTTCCAGGCTCATACTAGGGCCTTGCTAGACTCCGGGGCCGGAGGGAACTTCATCAATGCTGAATTCCTGTCGCAGCTTGGTGGCTCCACGGCGCCCTGTCAACCGGAGCTCAGGGTCACCTCCAACTAGGGGGATAGCCTTCCTTGGACCATCACCCGGATCACCTCGCCCCTGTGTCTACAGGTGGGGGCGTTACATCAGGAGAAGATCCAGTTCCTGGTTCTTGCCCGAGCCATTCACCTAGTGATCCTTGGACTGCCCTGGCTCTGACTACACGCTCCTGTTATCGACTGGGTCACCGGGGAGATCGGACAATGGGGCTCCCGGTGTGTCGAGCACTGTCTCCAGCAGTTCAAGCCTCCTCTGCCACTACTCAGCTAAGCTTCAGACTCGACAGGAAGGGTCGCCAGGGCTGCCGGAGGACTACCAGGACGGACTTCCGTGATGTGTTCAGTGCCCGGGCGGCTGACACGCTGCCACCCCATCGGTCCTTCAACAGTGCCATAGACCTGCTGCCAGGAACCAACCCACCCAGGGGGCGCCTTTACACCTTGTCCCGTGAGGTGTCCCGAGCCATGAGGGAATATATCCAGGACAATCTTCACAAGGGGTTCATCCAAGCCTCCACTTCCACTGCAGGGGCCGGAGTTTTCTTCGTTTCGAAGAAGGATGGGTCACTTCGTTCATGCATTGATTACCGAGGGTTGAATAAAATTACCATTAAAAACCGGTACTGGCTTCCACTCATCCCGGAGCTGTTTGACCGTCTTCAAGGGGCCAAGATTTTCACCAAGTTGGACCTGTGTGGGGCCTACAACCTGGTTCGGATCCGGGAGGGAGATGAGTGGAAGACGGCTTTCAACACCCATGAAGGACACTTTGAATATCGGGTGATGCCGTTCGGTCTCTGCAATGCCACTGCATTGGGACGATCTATGTACAACAACATTAGACAAAATCGCCCCAATCCAAACCAAAACATCACACAGGAAAAAAACTAATCCATGGTTCACCGAAGAGCTGAAAAAACTCAAAACACAAGTCAGGAAACTAGAACGAGAATGGAACAAAAAGAGAGACAAACAAACACTAAACGCATGGAAACTACTTCAGAGAAAATACAAATACACCATAAAACAGACCAAAAGACTACATTACAAAACAATAATAGGACCAAACTACAAAGACACACATAAACTCTTCAACCTTGTGAACAAACTGTTAGACACCACACCAGTTACAAACAACGGCAAAGATGTACCAGATGTGGACAACCTTGCGAAATACTTCAAGGAGAAAATTATACAACTACGACTCAAAATACCTGTTAGCCCTATTAAGTACGCCACACTTTTAGATTGTCTAGATCCAGAAGGAACATACCCTGCAGACAGAACATGGACCGAATTCGAAATACTATCCGAAGACCTCATCTCTGAAACTCTCAAAAGATATGCCAAATCCCACTGCAAACTAGACACGTGCCCAAATAACCTCATGAAATCTGCTCCTCAACAATTCATAATAGACCTAACGAACCATGTGAACTTCATGCTACAAAACGGACTTTTCCCAAAAGAAAAAGGAAAAATCTTACCACCCCAATTCCTAAACATACAAAGAAAAGCACGAGTGAAATAACCAACTACAGCCAGTAGCATCCATACCACTAATAACCAAAATAACCGAAGGAATGGTAACCAAACAACTCACAAACTATTTAAACAAACACTCAATACTGCATGATGCCCAATCAGGATTCCGATCAAATCATAGCACAGAAACAGTATTAGTCACCCTTATGACTAGATTTAAACAAATAATTGCGACTGGCAACAATATACTCCTCCTACAATTTGACATGTCAAGTGCCTTCCATATGGTTGACCACGAAATCCTATTACACATACTCGAATACTTTGGCATTGGAGGAAATGTCCTGAATTGGTTCGAAGGGTTCCTAACCCAACGTTCGTATCAAGTCACATCAAATTCGACCACGTCTAAGGCATGGACACCTGAATGTGGAGTACCACAAGGATCACCTCTCTCACCAACCATTTTCAACCTAATGATGATCCCTCTGGCAAAACTCCTATCAAATCATAACCTCAACCCATATATATACGCTGATGATGTGACAATATACATCCCCTTCAAACAAGACATGAACGAAATCTTCAACGAAATCAATCAAAGCCTACACATCATGAACACATGGGCAGATGCATTTCGTCTGAAATTAAACGCAGAAAAAAACTCAATGCCTGATACTCACCTCCCAATACAACACAAAGGAATTCACCGCTATAAACACACCAAACCTAAACCTTCAAATCTCAGAAACGCTAAAAATCCTTGGAATCACTATCGACCGCCACCTAACGCTCGAAACTCACGCTAACAACACAACTAAAAAGATGTTTTACAGCATGTGGAAACTGAAAAGGATAAGACCATACTTCCCAAGATCCGTCTTTCGCAGCCTAGTGCAATCCCTCGTACTCAGCCATCTGGATTACTGCAACTCACTATACGCAGGTTGCAAAGAGCAAACACTGAGGAAACTTCAAACAGCCTAGAATACGGCAGCCAGACTCATCTTTGGAAAGCCAAAATATGAAAGTGCAAAACCATTATGAGAGAAACTGCACTGGCTTCCACTCAAGGAACGCGTCACTTTTTTTTTTTTTTACAAGAATATATCTTGAACAAGTAAAGCAGTTTAACAGGTTACAGGCAATTTTCTCTAAAGAAAAAATTAAATAAGGAAAATATAGATTATCAACTTGTATTAGACCCCGAATTGAAGGGGCTGGACCTTAGTACTACTCAGGAGATTAGTTTCAAATATCTTTCAAAAATAAGAGGTAAAGGCTTAACAGTATATACCGCGCATTTTACTTTTTCATTAGTCTCTTTTTCCAAGGCTAATCAGACCTACTAAACTCCAACATAAATTATAAAACCTTTTTCTGTGTAATAAACTGTTTCAGGTGCTCAGAAACAAAAAATACATATTTAACCCCTAGATATTTCACATTGCATTTACATGGATAATTGAGATTAAAAGAGGCTCCCAAGGCTAATGTTGCGGATCTTAATGCCAAAAACTCTTTCCTTCTAGCCTGAGTCTGTTTAGTGACATCTGGAAAGACTAGTACTTTTTTCCCATAAAATGGGGTTTGTAAATGCTTTAATGCAGTTTTTCTAACCAGTTCCAGGTCCTGTTGAAAAATAAAAGATACCAAAAGAGTTTGTCTTTCAGTTATTTCAGTCAAGGAAGATTCTAATAATTCCGAAACATTTAAATCAGGTTCTGTTTGTGGTAGTTCTTGGGGGCCATCTTTCAATTTTCTTGCTGGCAAATAATATACTTTATTGAGTGGAGGTATTTTATCTTCTGTAAATTTCAAATTTTCCATCAAATATCGTTTGAAAATATCCAAAGGAGAATAAACTAAAGTTCTTGGAAAGTTCAACAAACGCAAATAGAGCCTCCTGTTGTAATTTTCAAAATACTCCAGTCTGGTATGAATCAATGTATTATCTTGTATAAGCTTTGCTGAAATTTCTTTCATTTTTACATTTTCATCAGATAAATGATTCAATCTTTCTGAGACTTCATTTTTCATTGCTGTAAGGTCTTTAGACAAAGTCTGAACGTTACTCACAAGAGAGTAGATCTTGCTAGTTGAGGTTAAGACCGTCTGAAGTATCTCCCATATAGCCTCGAGTGATACCGGCACTTTTAAAGTATGCACATTAGTCCACAAAATCATTCACGACGAAGCCCCAGCCTACATGTCTGAGTTAATAGACTTACCACCCAAAAACGCCAAAAGATCATCCCAAACCTTCCTTAACCTCCACTACCCCCAATTGCAAGGGCTTGAAATACAAGGCGCTACACACGTCAACCTTTTCTCACATGAGCACGCAGTTTTGGAATACACTGCCGCACAACTTAAGAACGATCCACGAGCAAGCTTCCTTCCGCAGATTATTGAGGACCCATCTTTTTGAAAAAATTTACGGAAAGAACCAAAACACATAAAGTCCATACTTACTGTTCATTAATGCATCATACATCCACTTCTGAACTCTCATTCCCGTAATATCACATCACTCATACCTTTACTCACAGAAAGATATATACCATATGTCTTCATGCCTTATTATCGCCCTCTAAGCTCCCATTTTCTCCTTCCAACGTTTCAATGTTTGTGTTCCATTGTTAAATTCCTTAACGACACCTCGATTGTCTCGCATAACTCTGCACAATGTAATCCATAACCAATCTGTAACAAATTGTATTTCCATCATTTAACTCATATTGTAAGCCACACTGAACCCGCAAAAAGGTGGGAAAATGTGGGATACAAATGCAATAAATAAATAAAACAAAATAAAAACTTTGTGAATTACATTTTCCAGGACTTGCTCTACTCCTCAATGATTGTCTATCCGGATTACATTCTGATTTTGTCCGCTTCCCGGCTGCAACATGTTACCCACGTCCGCACCATGCTCCAACGCCTCTGGGAGCATCGGCTGTATGCCAAGCTGGAGAAGTGTTCCTTCCATCGACAGAGTCTGCCTTTCCTGGGGTATATTGTTTCCTCCACTGGGTTACAGATGGATCCTGGTAAAGTGACAGCGATTCGTGACTGGCCAGCTCCCCAGGGCCTGCGGGCCTTGCAGAGGTTGCTGGGGTTTGCTAACTACTACCAGCAGTTCATCCAGAACTACTCCTTAATCATGGGCTCATCTTACTGCCCTTACGAGGAAGGGCGCCGACGCGAAGAACTGGACACCGGAGGCCTTCACTGCCTTCGCCACCCTGAAGAAGGCTTTCCTTTCTGCCCCGGTTCTCCGCAGTCCAGATCCTACCCAGCCTTTCCTGGTGGAGTTGGACGCTTCAGCCCTGGGAGTAGGGGCGGTACTCTCTCAGACGTCTGCATCCAGGAAAAAGCATCCTTGCTTCTTCTTCTCCCGTAAGTTCACCTCCACGGAGCGGAATTATACGGTGGGGGATCGGGAACTGCTGGCGCTCAAACTAGCCTTTGAAGAATGGCGCTACTTACTGGAGGGAGCAGCGCACCCAGTAACAGTGATCACTGATCACAAAAACCTTCTGTATCTACAAAATGCCACCAGACTGAATCCTCACCAGGCCCGGTGGTCTTTGTTTTTCGCCCAGCTTGACTGCCATCTGATCTTCAGGCCGGGCGAGAAGAATGTCCAGACGGATGCCCTGTCGCACAGCTTTGAGGCTCCTGAGGACCAGGAGGAGCCCTATCCAATGCTAAATCCGGCATGTATTCCCTCCATGCCCGGGGCCAGTGCCACTTGCCAGAAGGCCGTTCCGGTGGGTCTCCGTAGGAAGGTGCTGCGCTGGAGGCACGCTTCCGAATTTGCCGGACACTTCGGTTTCCACAAGACCCTACATCTGATCTCCCGATCGTATTGGTGGCCCTGGATGGCGCAGGATGTTCTACAATACGTGTCTACCTGTCCGGTGTGCGCCCGAACTAAGTCCACATCAGAAGCAGTGGGGGCTGATGCAGCCCATGCTGGTACCACAGCAGCCATGGGAGGACCTGTCCATGGATTTTATCACCGACCTGCCACCCTCGCAGGGCAACACGGTCATTTGGGTGGTGACTGACTGGTTCTCCAAGATGGCCCACTTCATTCCCATGAAGGCTTTACCCACTGCCACTACCCTTGCCGCAAGCTTCATCACATACATCTTCCGGCTCCATGAATTGCCATAGAGGATCATTAGTGACCGAGGCTCGCAGTTTACTTCGCGCTTCTAGAGAGCTTTGTGTTCAGCTTTTGGGGTTACCACTCTATTTTCGTCTGCATATCACCCCCAGACCAATGGTATGGTGGAGCGGGTCAACCAGACTGTGAAGGCGTTCCTCAGGGCATACTCTAACCAGTGCCAGGATGACTGGTCTACTCTGCTACCCTGGGCTGAGTTTGCCTATAATAACAGTCTGCATTTGGCCTCCCGGACGACACCTTTCAGCACCATCTATGGATGCCACCCGCGTCTACCTCCGCCAATTTCCCCCGCAGAGGTTCCACCTCAAGTGCAGTCCACGGTCCGTTCCTTTCAGGATGCTTGGAAGAGGGTCCAGGAACAGTTACGACGAACAGCGGTAAAGGCCAAGAAGACCTATGATCGTAGGAGACAAGGGTCTCCCACATTCCTGCTGGGAGAAAAGGTATGGTTGAGCACCTGGTACCTGAAACTGTGGCTCCCATCTCTGAAGTTTGCTCCCCGGTTCATTGGACCTTTTGCTGTACGCTCCAGGATAGGAACAGTGACTTACCGGTTGCACCTACCCAGCCAACTCCGGGTGCACAATGCCTTTCATGTGTCCCTCCTGAAACCTTTCCACAGGTCCAAGTGGCATCCTGAACCGAAGAAGGTGGCCGTGCCTGAGAGTGAGCCAGATCCAGAGTATGAGGTGGATCGCATCCTGGATTCTAAGCGTTGAGGAAGGAAGCTATACTATCTCCTTACCTGGAAACATTTTGGACCAGAAGATAACTCCTGGGAGCCGGCGGACAATGTGCATGCTCCAGATTTGATCCGGGAGTTCCACGCTCATCATCCTGCTAAGCCCGGACCGAACCGGTGAGGGGGAGATCTTTCCGGAGGGGGTACTGTTACGCTCTGCTACACTCCTCCAGAGGTGCAGTCTGTTTGCGCAGGGTATGGGCATTCGAGGATGCGGCGGCCATCTTGGATGTGGGTATCTCCAGGTTAGGGCAGCCATCTTGGTGATGGGCGTCTCAGGTGGTGGCAGCCATCTTGGAGCTGAGCTGCTTCTGGAAGGAAGCCCATATTTGGGTGTTGAGCATCTCCTCTGATGGGGGCAGCCATCTTGGAACACCTGCACATGGTTGAGCCTAATTCCTGTACTATTTAAAGCCCTGCTTCCAGTCCTTCCTTGCTTCGGCTTCTGCTGCATAGAGGTCGTGGTTCTCGTCCCGTGTTCCTGGACGGCTACCTTGTTCTAGTGTTTCCTGTGTACCAGACCTTAGATTGTTTCTTGACTTCGTGTTGTGTTGCTGCCTGCCCAGACCTCGGACTGTTTCCTGATTACTCGCTGCACTGCTGACCCCTTTGTTCCTGGACTGTGTTTACTCTCGCCTGTCGGGTCAGTGGCCGTGCAAACCGCTGGTTCCAGAAGTCCTGGTGGCTGCCCGCACCTGGGGGCTCAACTCTCAGGGAATGGCGGTCGCTTCCCAGGTGAAGCTAGGGGTTGTCTGGCTGCCTGACCGAGTGCGATGTCACTCCATCTTTGCCGTGCTCAGTCGGGGCACAAGGGCTCACATTTCCCGCCATAACAGAAACTGAATATAAGAAAAAACAAACTAAAGAAAAATAGAGCTATCCCTCATCTACAACCAATAACCCAATGTTTTATATCTAAACCCCGAGTAGGCGTGTCTGGCGTGTGGAGAGTTCAGACACAAACCTACTCGGGGTTTAGGTGTCCGAAAACAGTTAAAAGCTTGGTATTTTTCCCTTTCTGGAGAAGATGCATGAAACTCGGCCAGAGTTAAAGGGAAGTGGAGCTGGCTAGAAGAGTTTGTTGAATGGACTGATTTGGTTTTAACAGCACATATGCAAGCACGATATATCCTCCAAGGGAAGTGGTAAAACAGATCTGTTTATTTGGGGATGATTTGTTTTGGGAGAATCTTAAGAACTGTATGTGGGTTATATATGCAATGTTATCAAGTGCACTGTACCTCTTTTTGAACACGCTAGGTAGTTATAGCATGTAGATTTGAAGGTTACATTTGTTTGAGCTCATTAGTCCAGTAGTGAGGAGACTTATGTATATTTTGAATTTAGGGCATTGTGAATATGTTCTTTTAATATATTGAATATATGCTATATACAGAAGGTTCTTTGGTTTAATCTATGCTATATGCGTAAGAGTTCAGAATCAGCCTAGATGTATGTACATACATGGTAAGGAGGTGGAACACCAAATGTGCAATGATGGTTCCATCTGTTACATCACCACATACTCCCTTTGGGGATATAATGGTTGGAATGGGTATGGTCTGAGCACATTTAAACACTATATAATTGCATTATAAAAAAATTAAAAAGTATATTGTTTATCCAAGGTATAGTAGGTAATTAAAATTCAATGCCAAGAAATGCAAAGTGATGCACTTAGGGAATAGAAATCCTCGGGAGACGTATGTGTTAGGCGGGGAGAGTATGATAGGTACGGACAGGGAGAGGGATCTTGGGGTGATAGTATCTGAGGATTTGAAGGCGACGAAACAGTGTCACAAGGCAGTGGCCGTAGCTAGAAGGTTGTTAGGCTGTATAGAGAGAGGTGTGACCAGCAGAAGAAAGGGGGTGTTGATACCCCTGTATAAGTCGTTGGTGAGGCCCCACCTAGAATAGTGTGTTCAGTTTTGGAGGCCGTACCTTGCGAAGGATGTAAAAAGAATTGAAGCGGTGCAAAGAAAAGCTATGAGAATGGTAAGGGATTTGCGTTACAAGACGTATGAGGAGAGACCTGATGACCTGAACATGTATACTCTGGAAGAAAGGAGAAACAGGGGTGATTTGATACAGACGTTCAAATATTTGAAAAGTATCAATCCGTAAACGAACCTTTTCTGGAGATGGGAAGGAGGTAGAACAAGAGGACATGAAATGAGATTGAAGGGGGGCAGACTCAAGAAAAATGTCAGGAAGTATTTTTTTCACAGAGAGAGTAGTGGATGCTTGGAATGCCCTCCTGCGGGAGGTGGTGGAAATGAAAACGGTAACGGAATTCAAACACGCGTGGGACAAACATAAAGGAATCCTGTTCAGAAGGAATGGATCCTAAAGAGCTTAGCCGAGATTGGGTGGCAGAGCTGGTGGCGGGAGGCGGGGATAGTGTTGGGCAGACTTACACGGTCTGTGCCCTGAAAAGGACAGGTACAAATCAAGGTAAGGTATACACAAAAAGTAGCACATATGAGTGTATCTTGTTGGGCAGACTGGATGGACCATGCAGGTCTTTTTCTGCCGTCATCTACTATGTTACTATGATTCCCACTTCAGGCACAGCTCCTTGTGACTCTGGGCAAGTCACTTAACCCTCCATTGTCCCAGGTACAAATAAGTACCTGTATATGTAAGCCGCATTGAGCATGCCATGAGCGGGAAAGCGCGGGGTACAAATGTAACTAAAATAAAAATAAAGAACTTTGATTGTTTTCAAACGGCTGTGAGTGTGCACGAGTTTCTTAAAATCTACAAGAAGGAGAGAGAGAGGAAAAGTGAGGTGTCTGGCTAGCAAAGCTCACGGAAGGCGGTGGAAGCTAAGCAGGGACGACCTCAGCCCCATCTGGAAGGGTGACCTGGTTACAATATCCAAGTCTCTTCTGACTCAGATCCCATACTATTTCTTATGTATTTATGTATTTATTTATTTATTTACTTACTACATTTATATCCTGCCTTTATCCAAGGTACTACTACTACTTATCATTTCTATAGCACTACTAGACATACACAGTGCTGTACACTTGAAAGTGAAGAGACAGTCCCTGCTCGACAAAGCTTACAATCTACTTAGGTGGGTCACAATATCCACATACTTCTTTAGCCTTTATTGGTTGCTATCCTGTGAACAGCTTACAGTTTATGTTCTTGGCAAATTTAAAACAAACTGAAGAAAATTTTTCTTCACCCAATGCATTATTAAACTCTGGAGTTCATTGCCGGAGAACATGGTGAAGGCGGTTAGCTTGGCAGAGTTTAAAAAGGGGTTAGACAGTTTCCTAAAGGACAAGTCCATAAACCACTACTAAATGGACTTGGGAAAAATCCACAATTCCAGGAATAACATGTATAGAATGTTTGTACGTTTAGGAAGCTTGCCAGGTGCCCTTGACCTGGATTGGCCGCTGTCGGGGACAGGATGCTGGGCTTGATGGACCCTTGGCCTTTTCCCAGTGTGGCATTACTTATGTACTTATGTAGATGGCTGTTGGAAGCAGACCCACCTGAACATGAACACAGGATCAAATGGGTGTGGACATTGGGAAGGAATATGATGAATCTGAATGGTTGGCTATTGAAGCTTTGTTGCTTAAGTTGGCTGTGTCCTCCTATACCCAAGAAAATCATGTAAAGATGGTACATCGGTGGTACCTTACTCCTGACAGGTTACACAAATGATAACCCGCAGTATATCCTACTTGTTGGTGAGGCTGTTCCAGTGTTTGCACCATGATTCATATTTGATGGAGTTGTCCCAAAGCACAGGCCTTCTGAGAAAGTATCTAATTTCGACTTAAAAGTTACTTACGGGTCTAATGGTCCCCTGGGATGTTTTTACTTAACAGGGCAATTCCAAGATATTCTAGCACTCGATCTAGAACATAAGAACCACCATACTGGGAAAAGACCAAGGGTCCATCAAGCCCAGCATCCTGTCTCCGACAGTGGCAAATCCAGGCTTCAAGAACCCAGCAAAACCAATATATATATATATATATATATATATATATATAAATTTTTAATAATGTTCAATGGACTTTTCCCTCAGGAATCTGTCCAAATCCCATTTAAACTCCGTAAGGCCAGCTGCTGTCACTACATTTTCCGGCAACGAGTTCCAGAGTCCAACTATACGCTGAGTAAAGAAAAACTTTCTCCTGTTTGTTTTAAATCTGCCATATTCTAGCTTCATCTTGTGTCCCCTGGTTCTATTGTTGTTTGAAAGTGTAAACAAACGCTTCACATCTGTCCGCTCTACTCCGCTCATTATCTTGTAGACTTCTATCATATCACCCCTCAGCCGCCTTTTCTCCAAGCTGAAGAGCCCTAACCTTCTCAGCCTTTCCTCATAGGGAAGTTGTTACATCCCTTTTATCATTTTCGTTGCCCTTCTCCGCAGCTTCTCCAATTCATTTATATCTTTTTTGAGATGCGGCAACCAGAATTGGACACAATATTCGAGATGCAGTCGCACCATGGAGCGATACAACGGCATTCTAACATCCTCGTGTTTGTTTTCCACCCCTTTCCTAATAATAGCCAACATTCTGTGTGCTTTCTTAGCCGCCGCAGCACACTAAGCAGAAGTTTTTAACGTCTTATCCACAATGACTCCCAGATCCCTTTCTAGGTCTGTGACTCCTAACGCGGAACCTTGCATGACATAGCTGTAATTTGGGTTCCTCTTACCCACATGCGTCACTTTGCACTTGTCAACACTGAACTTCATCTGCCACTTGCATGCCCAACCCCCCAGTCTCATGAGGTCCTCCTGTAATCTTTCACACTCCTCCTGCGACTTGACGACCCTGAATAATTTTGTGTCATCTGAGAATTTAATTACCTCACTAGTTACTCCCATCTCTAGGTCATTTATAAATATGTTAAAAAGCAGCGGTCCCAGCACGGACCCCACTAACTACCCTTCTCCATTGAGAATACTGACCATTCAATCCTACTCTCTGCTTCCTTTCTTTCAACCAGTTCTTAATCCATAGTAATACCCTACCTCCGATCCCATGACTCTCCAGTTTCCTCTGGAGTCTTTCATGAGGCACTTTGTCAAACGCCTTCTAAAAATCCAGATACACAATATCCACCAGCTCCCCACTGTCCACATGTTTGTTCACCCCCTCAAAAAAATGCAGTAGATTGGTGAGGCAAAACTTCCCTTCACTAAATCCGTGTTGACTAGGTCTCATCAGCCCATGTTTTTGTATGTGCTCTGTAATTTTATTCTTAATAATAGCCTCTACCATTTTGCCCAGTACCGACGTCAGACTCACCGGTCTATAATTTCCCGGATCTCCTCTGGAACCTTTTTTAAAAATCGGCATAACATTGGCTACCCTCCAGTCTTCCGGTACCACACCTGATTTTAGGGATAGATTGCATATTACTAACAGTAGCTCTACAAGTTCATTTTTCAGTTATATTAATACTCTAGGATGAATACCATCCAGTCCTGGTGATTTACTACTCTTCAGTTTGTAGAGCTGACCCCATTACATCCTCCAAGTTTACAGAGAATTCATTTAGTTTCTCCGACTCGCCTGCTTCAAATACTCTTTCCGGCACCGGTGTCCCACCCAAATCCTCCTTGGTGAAGACTGAGGCAAAGAATTCATTTAATTTCTCCGCTACAGCTCTGTCTTCCCTGATCGCCCCTTTAACACCATTTTTGTCCAACGGCCCAACCGATTCTTTAGGCGGCTTCCTGCTTTTAAGGTATCTAAAAAAATTTTTACTATGTATTTTCGCTTCTAACGCTAACTTTTTTTCAAAGTTCTTTTTTACCCTCCTTATCTCCGCTTTACATTTGGCTTGGCATTCCTTATGTTTTACCTTGTTATTTTCAGTTGGTTCTCTTCTCCACTTTGTGAAGGATTGTTTTTTGGCTCTAATGGCTTACTGTTTAGCCACACCAGCTGACGTTTGGTCTTTTTTTCTCTTTTTCTAAAACACGGAATATATTTCTCCTGTACCTCTAGGATGTTTTTCAACAGCATCCACGCCTGATGCAAGTTTTTTATCCTGTGAGCTGCTCCTTTCAGTCTTTTTTTCACCATTTTTCTCATTTTATCGTAATCACCTTTTCTAAAGTTAAACGCTAGTGTATTTGATTTCCTAAGTTCACTTACTTCAATGCCAATATCAAAACTGATCATGTTATCAAGTGGCCCTCACACCGCTACCCCCTGCACTAGATCATGAGCTCCACTAAGGACTAAGTCTAGTATTTTTCCTTCTCTTGTCGGCTCCTGAACCAGCTGTTCCATGAAGCTGTCCCTGATTTCATCAAGAAATTTTACCTCCCTGGCATGTACCGATGTTACATAAACCCAGTCTATATCCGGATAATTGAAATCACCCATTATTACTACAGTGCCCATTTTATTTGCTTCCCTAATTTCCTTTGACATTGCTGCGTCCATCTGCTCGTCCTGGCCAGGTGGACGGTAGTACACTCCCTATCACCATTTTTTCCCTTTTTACGTGGAATTTTGATCCACAAAGATTCCAATAGTGGTTTTGTATCCTGCAATATTTGCAGCCTGAGTCAAGGTTCTCATTAATATACAGTGCTACCCCTCCTCCGATCCTATCTACCCTATCACTACGATATAATTTGCAGCCCGGTATCACTGTGTCCCACTGGTTATCTTCCTTCCACCAGGTCTCAGAGGTGCCTATAATATCCAATTTTTCATTGTGTGCTCTCCCATCTTATGTCTCAGGCTCCTTGCATTTGTGTATAGACATTTCAATGCATGCTTGTTACTCAGTTTTATATCACGTTTAATACATGGCATTATTAATATGTTATCTTCTGCCTGGTTGTTATTATTTTTACTTAAGGCCATCTGATCCACTACGGTCTCTCTGACATCCTTACCTATAAGGAACTTTTTCTTCCCTGTTTGGGTGATATTCTCAAAAGATACCTTATCCTGAACCATGCGCTTTTGAGCGACTGTCGGCCTTCCCCCCCGTTTCTAGTTTAAAAGCTGTTCTAGTTCCTTTTTAAATGTTGACGCCAGCAGCCTGGTCCCACCCTGGTTAAGGTGAAGCCCATCACATCGGAATAGGCTCTCCCTTCCCCATGGAACAGGTATTTCAGAAAATGCTACCCTAGAGGATCTGGATTTGAGCTTCCTTCCAAAAAGCCTAAATTTGGCTTCCAGAACCTCTCTCCCACATTTTCCAATGTCAATGGTACCCACGTGTACCAAGACGCCGGCTCCTCCCCAGCACTATCTAAAATCTTGTCTAGGTGCCGCGTGAGGTCCACCACCTTCGCACCAGGCAGGCAAGTCACCATGCGATCCTCATGTCCACCAGCCACCCAGCTATCTAAGTGCCTAATGATTGAGTCTCCAACTACAACAGCGGTTCCACCTTTTTCCCTGTGGGCTCTAATCAGAGACATATCCTCGGTGCAAGAGGATAATACATCCTCAGGTGGGCAGTTCCTGGGTACAGGAGTACTTCCTACTTCACCAGGGCAATTCTCTCCTTCTAGGAGACCTCTCTCCTTCGAAGTAGCACAGGGGTTACCCGGCTGGAGGTGGGACCTCTCTACAACATCCCTGTAGATCTCATCTATGTATTGTTCTATCTCCCTCATCTCTACCAAGTCTTGTACTCTAGCCTTGAGAGAACGGACCTTCTCTCTGAGAGCCAGGAGTTCTTTGTACCGGGCACACACATATGACTTCACACCAACTGGGAGATAATCATACATGTGACACTCAGTGCAAAAGACTGGGTAGCACCCCTCTTGCTGCTGGACTACTGACTCCATCTCATCAATATGGTAAAATTATGTATCATACCTGATAATTTTCTTTCCATTAATCATAGCTGATCAATCCATAGACTGGTGGGTTGTGTCCATCTACCAGCAGGTGGAGATAGAGAGCAAACTTTTGCCTCCCTATATGTGGTCATGTGCTGCCGGAAACTCCTCAGTATGTCGATATCAAAGCTCCATCCGCAGGACTCAGCACTTAGAGAATTACACCCACGAAGGGACACTCTGCCCAGCTCACCACCGCCGAAACGGGGGAGGGGAATTAACCCAGCTCATCCCCACACAAGTGGGGGAGGGGAATCCGTCCAGCTCATCCCCGCGGAGCGGGGGAGGGACACCACACCCGCCGATGCGGGGGGATCTGGCTTATCCTGCAACCGCAACCGCGGGAGGAGCTGACTGACCCTAACACCGCCGAAGTGGGAGGGGTACAAAGCTGCCCTACAGCCGCACGAAGCGGGAGGGAGTGCCGGCAGAATTTAAATCTCAATCCAGCCCCGTAAAACGGAGGGGAGAGGAATGCAGCAGCTCACTGTAACACAAACTCGTCTCAACTCTTGAAGAATCCAAGTGAAAAAACTTGAACACGAAGTCTTTCTGAAGTAACTGAAGACTAAACTTGAACCTGAAATGCAACCAGAATAAAAACAGTACAGATATCTGGGAGGGGCTATGGATTGATCAGCTATGATTAATGGAAAGAAAATTATCAGGTATGATACATAATTTTACCTTCCATATCATCAAGCTGATCAATCCATAGACTGGTGGGATGTACCGAAGCAGTACTCACCCAGGGCGGGACATTGAAATCCATGACCTCAACACTGAAGCTCCAAACCGGGCCTCCGCCCGTGCAGCCACAGTCAAGCGGTAATGCTTGGAGAATGTATGAGCCGAAGCCCAAGTTGCCGCCTTGCATATCTCTTCCAAGGAGACGGACCCGGCCTCTGCCATCGAGGCCGCCTGAGCTCTAGTGGAGTGAGCCTTCAGCTGGATAGGCGGCACCTTCCCCGCGGCCACATAAGCCGCTGCAATGGCTTCCTTGACCCATCTTGCCACTGTAGGCTTAGCAGCCTGCAGACCCTTACGAGGACCTGCAAACAGGACAAACAGATGATCCGATTTCCGGAAATCATTGGTCACTTCCAAGTATCTGATGATGACTCATCTCACATCCAGATATTTAAGAGCAGAGTACTCCTCTGGGTAGTCCTCCCTACGAAAGGAAGGGAGACAGAGCTGCTGATTCACATGGAAGCGAGAAACAATCTTGGGCAGGAAGGAAGGCACTGTGCGAATAGTCACTCCTGCCTCAGTGAACTGCAGAAAGGGCTCTCGACATGAGAGCGCCTGGAACTCGGAAACTCTTCTGGCTGAAGTGATAGCCACCAAAAAGACTGCTTTCAACGTCAGGTCTTTCAGAGATGCCCTCGACAAGGGTTCAAAAGGCGGCTTCTGCAATGCTCTTAGCACCAGGTTGAGATTCCACGCAGGCACCACTGAGTGCAGAGGAGGGCGCAGGTGATTAACTCCCTTGAGAAAGCGCACCACATCTGGCTGCGAAGCCAGGGAAGCACCCTTCAGGCGGCCCCTGAAGCAAGCCAGAGCCGCTACCTGGACTTTAAGGGAACTGAGCGACAGGTCTTTCTCCAGACCTTCTTGCAGGAACGCCAACACTGAAGAAATTGGAGCAGTGAAGGGAGAAAGTGAGCCTGCTTCACACCACGCTGCAAATATACGCCAAACCCTGGCGTAAGCAGTAGAAGTAGAGCGCTTCCTCGCTCTCAGCATAGTGGCGATGACCTTGTCTGAGAAGCCCTTCTTTCTCAGACGCTGCCGCTCAATAGCCAGGCCGTAAGACCAAAGGGGGAGGGATCCTCCATCACCACGGGACCCTGATGTAACAGGCCCTGCTCCACTGGCAGCCGCAGAGGATCGTCCACTGAGAGCCTGATCAAGTCCGCATACCAGGGACGTCTGGGCCAATCCGGACCCACCAGGATTACCCTGCCGGGATGCTTTGCCACCCGGTCTAGCACCCTGCCCAACATGGGCCAGGGCGGGAACACATAGAGAAGCTCTTGAGTCGGCCACTGTTGGAGAAGAGCATCTACTCCCAGGGATCGAGGGTCCCGTCCTCTGCTGAAAAAGCGCGGCACTTGGCAATTGGCCGATGACGCCATCAGATCTAGGCTCGGCTGGCCCCAGCGCTTCGTGATGTCCAAGAACGCCTGAGCAGATAGCTGCCACTCTCCGGGCTCCAAGGTATGGCGACTGAGAAAGTCCGCCTTGACATTCATGACTCCGGCAATGTGGGCCGCTGACAGCTACTCCAGGTTCGCTTCTGCCCACTGGCATAGATTCATAGCCTCCTTGGCTAGAGGGGCGCTCTTGGTACCTCCATGGCGGTTGACATAGGCCACAGCCGTGGCATTGTCCGACAGGACCCGTACCGGCTTCAACACCAGTACCGGGATGAACTCCAAAAGCACCAACCGAATGGCTCTGAGTTCCAGGAGGTTGATAGACCACTTTGCCTCTGCAGGAGACCAGAGCCCCTGCGCTGTCCTTCCCAAGCAGTGGGCTCCCCAGCCCGACAAAGAGGCGTCCGTCGTGACGACAATCCACTCCGGGGTCACCAGAGGCATTCCCGCAGACAACTTGTCTGTCTGCAACCACCAGCTCAGCGCCTTGCGCACTGCTGGGTCCAAGGGAAGGCGCACAGCATAATCCTCCGACATCGGAGTCCAGCGCTGCAGCAGAGATTGTTGTAGTGGTCTCATATGAGCCCTGGCCCAGGGCACTACTTCCATCGTGGCCGTCATAGAGCCCAACAGCTGCACATAGTCTCAAGCCCGAAGAGGAGAGGCTACTAGGAACTGGTCCACCTGAGCCTGAAGCTTGACAATCCGATTGTCTGGCAGGAACACTCTGCCCACTTGGGTGTCGAATCGAACTCCCAGATACTCCAGGGACTGAGTCGGGCGCAGCTGGCTTTTCTCCCAGTTGATGATCCATCCCAGGGAGCTCAAAAGAGCAACTACCCGGTCCACAGCTTTGCCGCACTCTGCATAAGAGGGGGCTCGGATCAACCAGTCGTCCAGATAAGGATGGACTTGTACTCCTTCCTTTCGCAGGAAGGTCGCGATGACCACCATTACTTTGGAAAAGGTCCGCGGAGCAGTAGCCAACCCGAACGGGAGGGCTCTGAACTGGAAGTGTCGGCCCAGGACTGCAAAACGCAGAAAGCGTTGATGAGGAGGCCAGATGGGAATATGCAAGTACGCTTCCTTGATGTCCAAGGATGCCAGGTACTCCCCTGCCTTCACTGCCGCTATAACAGAGCGGAGAGTCTCCATGTGAAAGTGCCGCACTTTCAAGGCCCGATTGACCCCTTTGAGGTCGAGGATAGGCCGGACAGAACCTCCTTTCTTTGGTACCACAAAGTAAATGGAGTAACGCCCCTTGCCAAGCTGACTTTCTGGCACCGGAACGACCGCACCCAGGCGGATCAGATTGTCCAAAGTCTGCTGCACTGCCACAGCTTTGACCGGAGACTTGCAGGGAGAGAGTACAAACCCGTCTCTTAAGGGTCGGCAGAACTCTAGCTTGTAGCCGTCTCTGATGACTTCCAGCACCCAAGCGTCTGAAGTTATTGTGGTCCACTCGCCCAGAAACGAGGACAGCCATCCTCCAATCTGCACTGGGGCGTGGACCAAGGCCCCGTCATTGGGTACGAGACCCTGGGGGAGGACCGGAGGGAGCACCTCCGGGACGGCGGTCTCTGCGAAAGGAATGCTGCTTGGGGGAGAAATTCCTCTTAAAGGAAGAGGGGGCAGAGGAACCCGACCTGCCCGGGCGGTACCGACGGGCTTCCTGAAACCGTCCTCTGGAGGTACCGGGACGAGTACTAGCCCGAGCCCTGACCTCTGGTAACCTCTTGCCCTTAGACGTGCCGAGATCGGTCACGATTTTGTCCAGCTCGACCCCAAAGAGCAGCTTGCCTTTAAAAGGCAATCTAGCCAGGCGGGATTTAGAGGCGTGGTCAGCAGACCAATGTTTCAGCCAAAGCCACCGCCGCGCAGAGATTGTCTGAGCCATGCCTTTAGCTGAGGCCCTCAAGACATCATACAGCAAGTCTGCCAAATAGGCTAAGCCCGATTCCAGGTCCGGCCAATCAGCCCTCAAGGAATGATCCGAGGGGGAAGCCCGCTGCACCATAGTCAGGCACGCCCTGGCCACATAGGAGCCGCAAACTGAGGCCTGCAAGCTTAAAGCAGCCGCCTCAAAGGACGACCTTAAGGCCGCCTCCAATCTTCTGTCTTGGGCGTCCTTTAGGGCCGTGCCACCTTCCACCGGCAACGCCGTTTTCTTAGCCACCGCAGTGATTAAAGAATCCACGGTAGGCCACAGATAGGCCTCACGTTCACTTTCAGTCAAAGGATAGAGGCGGGACATAGCCCTAGCCACTTTAAGGCTCGCTTCAGGGACATCCCATTGAGCCGAAATTAAGGTGTGCATGGCATCATGCACGTGGAAGGTTCTAGGCGGGCGCTTCGTCCCCAGCATAATGGCAGAGCCAACAGGGGCTGAGGGAGAGACGTCCTCCGGAGAGGAAATCTTCAAAGTGTCCATGGCCTGTATCAACAGGTTGGGCAAATCCTCTGAGCTAAAAAGCCGCGCTGCAGAGGGGTCATCCGCTCCATCCGAGCGGGAATCCGTCTCCTCCAAGGAATCCGCAAAGGACCGCTGGGAGAACTCAGACACGCTGCCCTCATCTACATCGGAGGAGACAAAGTCCTCCAAGGCCTGGGAATCAACCCGAGGGCGTTTACCTCTGGGAACCTCAACCTCTTTACCAGACGAGGGAGCAGGGGCAGCGTTTTGCATAAGGAAGGCCTGATGCAGCAGCAAAACAAACTCGGGGGAGAAACCCCCCAGACTGTGCACTTCCGCAGCCTGGGCTACAGCACTAGACGCACCCTCAACCGGCGCTCGCAAGAGCGGGGGAGAGACATGCTGCGCATCCAAAATGGCGTCCGGCGCGACACTCCGCGAAGGAGCCGCGCGGGAAGAACGGCGCTTAACTTTAGCCGCTTTTGTGCCGTCGCCCAAATTAAGGGCGTTCATGGCATTAATGTCTCCAACCTCAAGGGCGGCCCAAGAAGAAGCCGTCCGAGCCGCGTGGCCGGCCAAGATGGCGGAGGCGAGGAGCAGGGGATGGGCGTTTATGGCGGGAAAAACCGCCACGCCGGAGGAAGGACCGGGACATTCATCGGTCACGAAACTGTCACCCAACAAGGGCGAATCAGGCTTTAGGACCCCCGCATCCCCTCTAGAAGCGCTCAAGCGATCCGGGGAGCGACTCTTTGCGCCCTCGCCCTCCGACGCCATATGCCACGAGGAGAAGAATCGGGGAACCCCCTGCCCGCTATAAAAAGGTAAAAATTACCTGCTTGCCGCTCCGAGCTGTAACGACCTGGTGTCCCAGTGAGTAGCTGCAATAAACGTTTAAATAAACGTCGAAATAAACGCTTTTAAGGACGTTCAAAATTTTTTTTTTTTTTTTTTTAACGGAGCCAGCGGGAGGGGGGGAGAAAAGGAGGGACCTGGCACCACCAGGTTTGCACTTGCTCAAAAGAGCCCTCAACCCCAGGCACTCAACAAAACCTAAGAATTAGGCTTGGAGGCGTAGCCAGAGCTGCTGCTGTGTGTGACCACCACCTGCTGAGATAGAGAACATACTGGGGAGTTTCCGGCAGCACATGACCACATATAGGGAGGCAAAAGTTTGCTCTCTATCTCCACCTGCTGGTAGATGGACACAACCCACCAGTCTATGGATTGATCAGCTTGATGATATGGAATTATTTGTTACATTTGTATCCCACATTTTCCCACATATTTGCAGGCTCAATGTGGCTTACATAATACCATGAAGGCATTCGCCAATGCCGGTATGGGATTAGTACAATATATGAGTATTTCAATATATTAAAACATCCTACAAAAATTAAGGATGTTGCATAGTCAAAGTGTCTTTAGGATTTTATGTTTATGTTTCAATCATTTTTATTCAAACCTTAAGAAGAAAAGTTAACATCATCATGTATGAACGTCTGATATTTTCCCCCCATGTGGCTAAACTAACACATAGTACTTCTACCCCAACAAATAGGACTTAACCTTCCCTCACATTCCTTTAGGATTTTAATATGATGTATTTTGTTGTTTTGTGATTACTGTTTGGATATACTGAATGTATTGAAACTTAGTGGGAGCAGAACAAACCAGATCCCTGCTGGAATCCTATCTGTGAAGGTAGGTTACTCAGTACACTTGTCACAGGAACTAAACCCAGCCCCAGAGAACTCCTTCTAGCCTGGCAGCCCAGCTCCCCCAAAACACAGGAATCACAGTTTCAGACAGAAAGAAAAAGAACCCAGCAAAAATACAGCACAGACTGCAGTTTTTAGGCAATAGAATAAACAGACAGAAAAGTTTAAAGAGGACACACCCTAGTAAAAACACAGCGTTGTTGTTGTTGTTTTTTTTCCTTTTTTGGTGTAAGTTTAGATAGGTGAATTATAGATTATAAAAGATTTTAGATCACTGGCAGCTTCTGCCAACAAACCAAAACAGCTCAGAAATCCTCTGCTCAGCCCACAGATCAGGCACCCTTCCCCCTTTCTCCTCTTTATGTAGTCTTTAAATTACCCTGACTGCATACAATTAGCTCCTCCTCCCAGGTGGTGCTCAGATCCCTGCTGGAATCCTATCTGTGAAGGTACATTACTCAGTACACTCGTCAAAGGAACTAAACCCAGCCCCAGAGAACTCCTTCCAGGCAGCCCAGCCCCCCAAACACAGGAATGACAGTTTCAGAGAGAAAGAAAAAGAACCCAGCAAAAATACAGAACAGACTGCAGTTTTTAGGCAATGAACAGCAAGAAAGGTTTAAAGAGGACACACCCTAGTAAAACCACAGAGGGGTTTTTTTTTCCTTGCGGCTTCATAGAAAAGTAAGGCGCAGTGCCATGCAGGGTGCACGGAGCCGAAGATAACATGGCGCCGTGCCCCGACGGGCATGCGCGCCGAGAAGAGCAAAGGAGGTGCAAAAGGGGGGGGTGCCGGAGCCCGTCGCTGCGAGGCACCCCGCTGGCAACAGGAGGAGCCAGTGAAGGGGTTAAAAGACGCCCGAAGGAGCCCGGACGTCCTCTTCCGGCGTCCAGGCCAAGCAGACTGCAGACTGCATCGCGACCTACCTCGTGCGAGCGAGCCTTAGCAGCAGCCACGCGCGTGGTAGCTCCGGTCCAGACTCCCAGTCCCAAGCAGCATCGAATACGGTGAGTACAGACGGGGAGAGAGCATAATTAGGAGGAGTGCGGGGCAGCAGGGCTATCTACGTAAGCCGGCAAAAAAAAAAAAAAACTGATTGCGGCCCCGTGGTTCACACGCTCGGCACGCGCTGGGCTATCGGTGGGGGGGAACGGTCTAGCGACGGGGGCAGGACATAAAGTTAAAGTACCCCCTTTCCTTCTTGCTGAACAACCACGAGCATTTTCCTTCCTGGCCCCCAGCGCATCCCATTGGGTAAGAACAGCCGGTGTGCACGTGAATCGGATCCTATCAGCACCAAAAAGCATTGCGATAGGCCCAGGCAGCCTATGTCCCTCCCACCTCCACATTGAAATCCTTATCCGTCCCCTTATGGGGTTTATAATCACCATAATGGCTATTTCCCACGAGTTATCAAGTGCAAACCTGTGCGAGTGTAACAGATATAAACAATATATTATCCACCTTTAGCTTTAAAGTGCTTTAAAGTCAGCGGCTATTATCCCTGGAGTCACGATCTACTTGCTCTCAGACAGGCGATGCAAGACGGGGTTGGCCAGAAGAGGGCAGATATACAATTCAGAGTAGCAGAGGTTCGTTGTTTTTGAAAATTTGTGTGTAGACATTTTAATTCCTGATGGTTTTGGTTTTAAATCTCTATTTTCTCTTTACCGGTTTTATATATTAGCCACAGGGAACGTTGTAATAATTTGTGGGTTATAAGTAGGGCCTTTCATGGGGGGGTACTTGGGGGTACTGAGGGCTGGCACCTTTTCCATTGTCTGCCAAAAATTGACCCATGGTCCCGAAACGTTGTAAGGTATGTGTGAACCCTAACTGATTATCTTTTAAGTTTATTTAGATCCCGTGGTGTCGACATCATCACCCGCCCTTTCCTCGTCCAGCATGGAAACGACAGCAAAAGCAGACGCTGCCGAAGTGTATCCCGAGCGAGAAATGGGAGTGGAGGAAGAGCACAGCGCACAACAAGAGCACGATGGCAAGACAGCCGCATGCGTGACTGACCCGCTCGACTCAGCAGGGTGGAAGCGGCCGGCGGCGAAAAAGGAAAAGGTCAAAGAAAGCAAAGTGGCAAGAAAGCAGATGAACAAGCCACCCTCGCAGCAACGGCCACACCATCGATGAAGAAAAGAAGCAAGAAGAAGGCCCCGGGAACACAGAGTGACACCGCCAACGGTGGAGAGACCATTCAGCTACAACAGAGACCAGGCGGAACAGGCAGTTGGCCGCACCCGACGACTAGCGCAGGTTGGACGCCACCATGCGCAGCGGGGCAGGGCGCCCTACCTCGGGAGCACGACAGTCCGGGGAGGGCGGGGGGACACAGTCAGCACCAGGCATGGCCACATGGCATGGGCTGGGGATACCCGCAGCATCCTCCATGCTGCGGGCCATGGCCAGGTTTTGGCCCCCCTCCTCACCAGACTTGGCAGACGCCATGGGCTGCACAGCACCCAGCACCCGCTCTAGCCCAGGGCACCCCAGACCCGAGCTACAGGGGCCCTGCACAGAATATCCCAAGGCAGGAACCTGCTCACATGGACAGAGCACCGCCGCTGGAGCAAGCAGGTACGTCCAGCGGGGTGCACGGGCACGAGACTCTAAATGCTGATATGATTGTGAATAATACGATTTTGGGGGAGGGAACGAGCAGAGTAGCGGGGAGTGTGGCCGGAAATGGGGGGGAGCAGAGCACACACACAGAGAGCGGGGGGGCCAGTGGGGGACAAAACGCTGCAAACAAAGAAGTAGAGCCCGCATCAGACAAGAAAAGAAAAAAGAAAAAGAAAGGAAAGAAAAAGAGCAGGCGAAGCAGCTCAGACAGTGAGAGCAGCTCAGATTCATCGTCCTCATCGTCCTCCTCTTCCTCAGATGAGGACGATGAAGCGCGGAATGCTGGGGGTGCGGTACTAAGTACCAGGGACGACCGTCCCCCACCGCTAGCAGCACTTCCGCACATATGGAGATTAGTACCTAAAGCCACCAGGAAAAAGATAAAGAATAGGAAATACTTTGATATATTTAGAGTGCTGGAAGGTAGGACAAGAAAAGAAAGAAAGACACAAAAGAGAACACATACACACGAGACAAAGGCACGCCAAAGTCAATTGTTAACTGGCTATGGGCCTTCCTCAGGGTAATCGATGCAGCAGGACATGCCGATCCCACCCAATACAGCCCAATGCTAGCTTATGCCCACAACATAGTACAGTAGGCTTACAAGGATTATGAGGGACATAGATGGCTAAAATATCACGAGGAATACAGGGACAGGATGGACGAATGCCCCACATTAGGATGGGGTGGAAGGATGTAGACTTGTGGTTACCCAACATGACAAATAGGGGCGCACTAGCTGCCACCCAGAGCAGACCCTTTCGTGTGGGTGGACCAAGCGGCCCTGGGAGAGCGTCGGGGCACCAAGAGGGGGCGTGCTGGCGATTCAACCGTGCCGCATGTACCCAAACAAACTGTAAATGCAAACATGTATGCACCACATGCAGAGCCCCACATCCAGCCATCAAATGCGTTAAAAAAGCCCCAGACAGACCCGCCGCCCAACCATAGCACAGATCACAGGAGTTTAGCCCCCTCTCCGGTCAACTTACCCACCATGCGGCCATGGTTGGCGCATTACCCGAGGAGGGGAGATGCAGGTATAATTGAAGACGGTTTTGCACATGGTTTCAGAATTCCATATTTTGGCACACATTCAAGAAGAGCAGCTAGAAATTCCCCCTCAGTGAGACGAATGCACCTCGAAGCAAAGGCACGCATCGATAAAGAGGTGAGCTTAGGAAGGGTTGCGGGCCCATACCAGTATATGCCCTTCGAGCGATTCATCGTGTCCCTATTGGCAATCATCCCCAAAAAGGAACCCCGAAAATACCGACTCATTCATAATCTATCATATCCGGTCGGCGACTCTGTAAACGATTTCCTCCCCCCCCGGAGGCAATTTCAGTACAGTATGCCACCTTTGACATGGCGGTCCAGTTGCTGCGCAACGCAGGACAAGGCTCCCTCATGGCCAAAGCTGACATCGAGTCCGCATTTCGACTCTTGCCGGTACACCCCGACAACTTCCCCATATTAGGCTTCAAATTCAATGGAAAATACTACTACGATAAATGCATGCCCATGGGCTGCTCAGTGTCCTGTTCCTTATTTGAATGTTTCAGTTCATTTCTGCACTGGGTTGTGGAAAGAGCATCAGGGACCAAGAACATCATACACTACCTGGACGACTTCCTGTTCATTGGTCCAGCAGACAGGCCGACATGCCAGTCCGCACTCACTCATTTCCGTGCAATCGCAGAGTCCTTCAGTATCCCCCTAGCTAAAGAAAAAACTTGGGGTCCCTGTACGCGCCTACAGTTCCTGGGCATTGAGCTGGACTCTTACGAGATGGTTTCTCGGCTGCCCCCCGAAAAAATTGACAAGTTAAAAACGATAATAGCCAGCTTGATGAGCAGAGAGAAGGTCACACTGCGGGAAATGCAGTCAGTGGTAGGCAACCTCAATTTTGCTTGCAGAGTTATCGTCATGGGTAGGACCTTCCTGCGCAGGTTATCCAGCTCAATGTCTGGGGTGCACAAACCGTCACATCACATCAGACTGACAAGGGGCATGAAGGACGACCTCAGGGTATGGGACCTGTTCCTGAGACACTTCAATGGCAGAGTAGTCTGGCTAGATGCACCAATCTCTAATGCTGACTTGCAGCTATATACCGATGCGGCGGGGGGCGTAGGTTTTGGAATTTACTTCCAAGGGGCATGGTGCGCAGATGTATGGCCGCCTAGCTGGAAAGAGCGGGCCATCACAAAAAATATCACCTTCCTGGAACTTTTCCCAATAGTAGTGGCAGTCTCAATATGGAGGGCAAAGCTCAGCAATAGGAGGGTAGTGTTTTGGTCAGACAACAGAGCAGTTGTAGACATAATAAATAGGCACACTGCGCGATGCCCATTAGTTGTAGGTTTAGCATGCGAACTGGTTAAGGCGTGTTTATTCAGCAACATATTGCTGCGCGCGAAGCATGTACCAGGTGCAAACAACCCAATTGCTGATGCTCTTTCTCGTTCAAAGTGGGAAGTCTTCAGGAAACTAGCGCCACAAGCGACAGCAATGGAAGAGACTGTGCCCGATTACCTATGGAGCTTCGGAGCCCCGAGGCATGGCAACTGCTGAAACAGTCCTTAGCGCCAAGAACATGGACGACATACACAGCAGGATACCAAAGAGTATGCTCCTTCTTGTGTGCACAAGGATGGCAGGGAGGCCCGGTGCCCGACAGCGCAATTACAGATTACATTGTCCAGGCGAAACGGGCAGGAGGGACCCACAGTTCAGTAGCCAGACAGCTGACAGCATTCTCCTTCTTTATGAAGGTAGCAGGATGGGGCGACCCAAAAAATAGATTCATAATCAAAAAAATATTAGAAGGGTGGCGGCGAGAATGCGGAGCCAGACCAGATTGGAGGCTACCAATCACGCATGACTTGCTGCTGGAAATATGGCATGCGCTAGAAAGCGTAGACAAATCCAACTACGAAACCAGACTTTTCCAGGCAGCATTTACACTGGCCTTCTTTGGGGCCCTGAGAGTATGCGAATTGGTAGCCCCATCCAAGAAAAGCACGGGCAGGGCCGGGCTGAAATACAGCGAGGTCACGATATTGGGCAACACACTGCAAATCGTTATCAGCAAATCTAAAACAGACCAACTGGGCAGGGGGCAAACTATCACCCTCACCCAGGTGGAAGCGCTCAGTACTTGCCCCGTAGCAAACGTCAGAGAATACCTCACGCTGAGGCCTGCAGGGAGCGATACCTTATTAGTGCACCTAGATAGCTCCCCTCTCACCCTCTTCCAATTCACGGCAGTATTGCGCCAATGCTTGACTAAGGCAGGGCGTGACCCGGGGAGATACGGAACGCATTCCTTTAAGATAGGAGCCGCCACCTGTGCAGCATCCTTAGGCTTCCCGTCTCCATCCATTAAAACGTTAGGGAGATGGAAGTCAGCAGCGTACAAGCTATACATCAGGGAGCAGTCTCTTCGACACCAGGGCCCCCCTGCAAACATGTAACATGCATGCTATTCTATATTGCAGGGTCACAGATGATATGGATTGTCGGTCACTCTTACATTAAGTGGGCTGCGCGCAGAGCGGCAATAAGGCCTGGTGGCTGCCATTTAGGCCTTGCCGTAAGAGGAGTGCAAATCCATTGGATGGGAATTGGAGGTATGAAATGGCACCAGCTGGATGCACTATTACGGCGCAAAGCAGACACATTGGCCGCTCCAGCAGCCGTAGTCATACACCTAGGCGGGAACGGCTTCGGAACTCTTTCCTGCTTGGAGGTAGTTCAGGCAGCGAAGCGTGAACTAGCAATAATCTCTCACCTTTTTCCCCACGCTACTGTGGTCTGGTCCGACATACTGCCCAGATGGATACACAGAAGCGCTAAATTGTGGGGCAGACCCAGAAAGAAAGTAAACAGACAGATTGCTTCTTGGGTGGTACGCAGGGGTGGTTGGCAGATCACGCACGAGTGGGCAGATGACATGTGTAAAGGATACTTCTGGAAGGATGGCACTCACCTTTCAGCCATTGGAAACGACCTATTTAACAATGATTTGCTGGGGATATTGGAGAATGTAATTTCGGCACACCAGGCCGCAGCTTTGGGGGGGGGGGGGCAGGCCGGGGCAAGCTGAGCTACCCCGGCCTGGTGGCGGGGTACCCAAGCCCGAGGTTATTAGCTAGGCAGCTTGGTAGCTGCGCTTAAGGTACGGCCCCCTTGCTGTGCAGCGGGGAGCTTGGCTAACGACTGGCCAGTCTTGCTAAGGCGGCGGACTCGGCGTGGGGTAAATGAGCCAGAGGCTGAAATGGCTTGGGTATGCCCATATTGTATAAATTTCTGTATCACAAAATAAAAGCTGCGGCCAAAATATTGTGCCACATTTAACAAAATATCGTGTGAGGTGTATTATTGGGATAGTGAAATACTGTAAATTGCTAGGCCCGAGGGGTCTCGGCTGCCTATGTTAAAGTAAGGCGCAGTGCCATGCAGGGTGCACGGAGCCGAAGATAACATGGCGCCGTGCCCCGACGGGCATGCGCGCCGAGAAGAGCAAAGGAAGCGCAAAAGGGGGGGTGCCAGAGCCCGTCGCTGCGAGGCACCCCGCTGGCAACGGGAGGAGCCAGTGAAGGGGTTAAAAGACGCCCGAAGGAGCCCGGACGTCCTCTTCCGGCGTCCAGGCCAAGCAGACTGCACCCAGCCCCACCCTCCCCAGTATATGTGAGAACTACTTATGTACCTATTGTCGCAGCGTTGGCGGGGTACCCAAGCCCGAGGTTATTAGCTAGGCAACTTGGTAGCTGCGCTTAAGGTACGGCCCCCTTGCTGTGCGGCGGGGAGCTTGGCTAACGACTGGCCAGTCTTGCTAAGGCGGCAGACTCGGCGTGGGGTAAATGAGCCAGAGGCTGAAATGGCTTGGGTATGCCCATATTGTATAAATTTCTGTATCACAAAATAAAAGCTGCGGCCAAAATATTGTGCCACATTTAACAAAATATCGTGTGTGGTGTATTATTGGGATAGTGAAATACTGTAAATTGCTAGGCCCGAGGGGTCTCGGCTGCCTATGTTAAGACCCTGGAGTTCCTTCAGTATGTAAATTGCTACACAAATTGAGATACATTTATAATATGGAGTACCTTACAGATATCATTATAAAAATGGACCAAGATTTGGGGGCCTTTAAAGGACACAGTTTGACCATCTACAGCATTGGGCTACTGTTTCAAGTTGATTACTTCCTTGAGACTTTTAGGACATCTCTTTCTTTCATGTA
Source organism: Microcaecilia unicolor (assembly GCF_901765095.1). Classification (NCBI taxonomy): domain Eukaryota; kingdom Metazoa; phylum Chordata; class Amphibia; order Gymnophiona; family Siphonopidae; genus Microcaecilia; species Microcaecilia unicolor. The sequence goes on along the minus strand of NC_044040.1, from coordinate 123,729,998 downwards.
CAATCCTATTCCAGATGTAAAGACAACAATGTTCAGATAAGGACAATCCACCCCAACTTTATTTACATTAGTTTTAGTTTTTCCTTAATTTTCATTTTGTTTTCTTTGTATTACCAAATATTTAAATACAAAGTAACATAGTAGATGACGGCAGAAAAAGACCTGCACGGTCCATCTAGTCTGCCCACGATAAATTCATATGTGTATACCTTACCTTGATTTGTACCTGTCTTTTTCAGGGCACAGACCGTATAAGTCTGTCCAGCAGTATTTCCCGCCTCCCAACCACCAGTCCCGCCTCCCATCACCGGCTCCGGCACAGACCCCGTATAAGTCTGCCCTCCCCCATCCTAGCCTCTCAACCACCAACCCCTCTTCCCCCCGCCACCCAATTTCAGCTAAGCTTCTGTGGATCCATTCCTTCTGCACAGGATTCCTTTATGCCTGTCCCACGCATGTTTGAATTCCGTTACCGTTTTCATTTCCACCACCTCCCACGGGAGGGCATTCCAAGCATCCACTACTCTCTCCGTGAAAAAATACTTCCTGACATTTTTCTTGAGTCTGCCCCCCTTCAATCTCATTTCATGTCCTCTCGTTCTACCGCCTTCCCATCTCCGGAAAAGATTTGTTTGCGGATTAATACCTTTCAAATATTTGAACGTCTGTATCATATCACCCCTGTTCCTCCTTTCCTCCAGAGTATACTGTACATGTTCAGGTCAGCAAGTCTCTCTTCATATGTCTTGGAACGCAACTCCCATACCATCCTCGTAGCTTTTCTTTGCACTGTTTCCATTTTTTTAACATCCTTCGCAAGGTACAGCCTCCAAAACTGAACACAATACTCCAGGTGGGGCCTCACCAACGTCTTATACAGGGGCATTAAAACCTCCTTTTTTCTGCTGGTCACACCTCTCTCTATACAGCCTAGCAACCTTCTCGCTACGGCCACCGCCTTGTCGCACTGTTTCATCGCCTTCAGGTCCTCAGATACTATCACCCCAAGATCCCTCTCCCCGTCCGTGTCTATCAGGCTCTCCCCACCTAACACATACGCCTCCCTTGGATTTCTACTCCCTAAGTGCATCACTTTGCATTTCTTCGCATTGAATTTTAATTGCCAAACGTTAGACCATTTTTCCAGCTTCTTCAGATCTTTTTTCATGTTTTCCACTCCCTCCGGGGTGTCCACTCTGTTAGGAGGTTTTATTACAAATGTCAATGCTAATATTGACATTTATGCCTGATGAAGGGTTCATATTATTTCATAACTATGATGTCAGCTTGTATGTTGTGTCTTCCTTTATACCTTTTTTGAAATAAAATGTAAAAAAAAGATTTAAGTTGTTCAGGCATGAAAAAGAAAACATATTTCACCCTTAAATACCATATAACACATTTGCACGCCAATCTTTAGCTCAGTTTTACATGAACTGGCATGGGTTTTGGCTTCATGTACAGAAAATTTCCATTTGTTTTAAACAAAAAGGTATTTGTCCAGCTGTTGCACAGCACTTATTGTTACCCAGTCATTATGACTAATTGTAATCCTGATGAAGCTGTGGAGAGTATGACACACACCTACACATGTGGTGGTTTCTGGGAGTCAGCAGAAGTAGAGCAATTATAAAAGCCTGAGTTCTGCAATTCTCCAAAGGCATACAAAAATAGATTTGCAGTTGATCCATGCTGCAAAATTGATCACTGTATTGTTTTGGAAAAGCAAACCCTTGATTTGAGTTGGAGAGATCAGATCAATTGATGCTGCTGCTGCTGCAGTTTACCTACTCTCTGCAGAAGAAGGTGGAAGTGTATAATAAGATAGCGACTTCAAATTGGATTTATTGTCACTTATCTGTGTCTCGTATTTGAGTCCTTATGACCATGAGTTAGGGGCCCCTATTGTTTGCCAGCACTCTATTTTAATGCCTTTATTTGGGGGTTTTCTTTTGCAGTGGCACTAAAGCAGAAACAAGGTGAGACAGGGCTGGAGCAGGAGACAAGTAGAACTGGAAATGGAGGCAGGCAGAACCGAAACTGAGCTGAAGAAGATGAGCAGGGCTGGGCTGCAGCTGAAGGCAAGAAAGGCTGGAACTAGAGTTTAAGACAAGCAGTGTTGGAACTGAAGCTGAAGACAAGCAGGGATGGAACTGAAGCTGAGGTCAGGAAAAGCAGGTCAAATCCAAATAGGAGAGACACAAGACCAGGCAGGAAACCTTGTTGCGAAGGAAATGCATGAGACTCCCACAGTGCACTGGAATGAGGCCTGGAATGCACTGAAGATCACAGCAAAGGCACCAGAGAGAGGCTAGAATACTGGAACATCAGACTGGGGATTGGAAAGTCTCTCCATTGAGGTTGGAATGCTGGAATGTCACAGTGAGACTTGGATAATATCTGGAATAAGGCTTGGAAAATAGGGAAACAGGTATCAGAGGCATCGGTGCAGGAGGAATGTAGTACCAGGGAGGCAGTCTGGATAAGTCGCGGAGCTCAATCACTGGAAGAAAACGTAAATCAGGACGCTGGGTCACAGTCAAGGCCATGACACTTGGTTAAATATAAAGATTTTTTTTTAATATATTATGGCCAGTATTCAGAGGGTTTAAGCTCCTAACTTTGTAAATTGGACTCCAGGTGAGTGACTAAATTTATGCTCCTAGTTTCATAAAGCACCCACATTTAGATACTGAAAAAGTGAATGGTAACAGGGGAAAAAAGGTAAGAAATGTAGCATTGATTTTCAGCACTAGTCCCCTAAATGGTTGAAAATAGGGGGACAAATTTAGGAATCTAACTGCTGCATAATTTTAGGAGCTCAGCAGTTTGTTTTTTTATTTTTCAACAATTTTTTATTGATGATTAGTGGCATAGCACAAATAACAACCAAAATATTCAAGTCCAAGTCCAATATAACTTAGCCAGCAGTGTAAGCAGTTTGGCATGACAACATCAATTTTTTAACTAAACAAAAGGAAACCCCTACCCTCCATTAACAATTCCCCCCCAAACCCTCTTTACCCCTTACCGTCTACCCCCTCACACCTCTCCCCCCCTTACCCCCTCAGAGCCACCACCACCCCCAATGTCCCACTAGGCTTGAACTCTGAAAGCCCAGTAGGAGCCCCCCCCCCCCCCCAATGGAAGCTAAATGGTTTTAAAGACTTCAAAAGGGGAGATCACGTGATGAGCTGAAGGGAGCAGACGCTGAGTAGCTCCTCTCTCGAGCCCTCCCTGCCCTCGGGACACAAAACATTGGAAAATAGAAGCTAAATCGGGAGAAAATCACAGAAGAAAGGAGGCGCAGTTATATGGACCCCTTTGTTATAAAGTTGGAAGCGGGGATGCCGGCGAAAAGCGTAAAGAAAGAGGGGGATAAGACAAAAGCTGGAGAATTGAAAATGGCGGCGGGCCCTACACCGACGCCAGAACCGCCTGCTTTCACTCCACAACAACTGCTCCAGATAACAGCAGCAGTAAAGGACGCTTTGGAACCCCAATTAAAGCATCTCTCGGATCTACTTACCACGATGGAGGATACAACGAGACGCACTGGCGAATTAGAAAAAAAGAGTCTCAGGGATTGAAGACGAGGGAGCTGGCAAATCTACGCAATTGGAGGAATTGCAGAAACAGGTGCAATTACAAGCACAACAGCTCGATGAGCTAGAAAATCGATCGAGACGAGATAATCTTCGAATTGTAGGAATCCCGGAGTCGGTGCCAGAGCACATGTTACAAACAGCTTTGGAAAGATGGCTGACCTCGGAGATGGCGCTTTCCGATAGCACAGAAAAACTGTGCTTAGAGCGGGCACATCGCATAGGACGCAGGCTCGAGCAAAATCAGAGGCCCAGGGTGGTAATTATAAAGATCCATAACTTTACACATAAAGTTGAAATAATGAAGGGTGCACAAATGAAGAGAGACATGCTGTGCTATAATGGACATCCGATAAAGATTTTTCAGGACTATTCCTACAGCCTTCAAGAAAAAAAGAAAGGAATTTCACCCCCTGTGCAAAACATTAGCGGAAACAAAAAAGAAATTTGCCTTGGTATACCCAGCTACCCTTAAAATATTCCATCAAGAGAAGTGGCATTTATTTAAAACTCCACAGACAGCCAGGGCGTTTATTACTGCAATGGAACCAGCTTGAAAACAAAGGCGGGACAGGACATAACACCCTTGCAGAGCCGGTAACTTCTATGATATATATGGAAAAACTAACTGTATAATTGCAATCCAGAACAGGTATCCGTAGACTGTTGAACTAAATATAAGGAAGACTACTGGACAATGTTGTTGAATGAAAATCAGGGGAGAAAGGAAATGGGCCTAGAAAGGTAGAATTTTGGACTTGTAAAATGTAAATGTGTATCCGTGGGGAGGGGGGCTCAACATCACATGATCTTAGAAATTCTAGTTCAGAGGAAGGGTTTTGGCCAGGAGGGAGATAGGAGGGAGGGGGGTTCGGGGAGGGGAGGGGGGGACGCCAGTGGTAATATATAATATCAAGAGATTAATAGACTTTTGTACTTGCAGAGATGCACAGGTATGGTTTTCTATCACACTACAGTGGGAACGTAGAAGGAAGGAGGGAGTAATATGGACCCTTTGCAGACTCACGGGTGAGGCTGGGCGCCCGGGAGTAGACTTATTAAGTATAATTGCTGAGACAGGCTCCAAAAATTCCGTAACAGATTAAAACACTCAAATTTGCTACGTGGAACGTGGGAGGGATAACAACACCGGTGAAAAGAACAAAAATCCTTTCTGCCTTAAAGAGACATAAAATTGATATTGCATGCATACAAGAAACCAGATTATCCCTTGAGGAACACCTGAAATTAAAAACACGATGGGTTGGGGAAGTTTTCTCTACCACAACTGGGACCCGCAAGGGAGGAGTAGCTATATTGGTCCGTAAAGGTTTGGCAGTTAAATCAGAATTAATCCAAACCGATCCCAAAGGGAACTATATACTAGTTAAATTGTGGATACAAAATAGAGATTACTTACTATTAGGATTATATGTGCCTAACAGATACGATCCAAAATTTCTGGCTAAGTTGGCAGATATTTGTATGCCCTATAAAACTGCCCATCTCATGGTCATGGGAGACTTTAATTTAATCGCTGACCCGAAGTGGGATTGTTCAGCCCCAGACGTGGCGCATCGCAGAGGACCAAAATCACAAGCTATGACATTTTTTATGCGCTCACTTAACCTGGTAGACACATGGCGTGCATTACACCCAGGGGAGCGAGATTACATGCACCAATCGCGCGCTCATGGTACATTTTCTAGGTTGGACCACTTATTGATTAGCCAACACACATTTACCAAGGTGCTTACAGCAGAAATAGGTCCAGAGGAGATCTCCGACCACTCCATAGTGTGGATAGAGGTGGAGACCACAACATATTATCAAGGGGCAGGGGGTTGGAGATTCCCATCATACCTATACCATAATAAAGAATTTCGGGAATTCTTAAGCCAGAAATGGGAGGAGTACGCGCATAATAAACAGCATATGGGACACCCGACATTATTCTGGTCAGCAGCTAAGGCTGTGATATGCGGAGAGGTGATAGCGTACATTCACGCTAGGAACAAGAAAAACTCCATAGCAATCTTGCAGCTGGAAGCTAGGCTCCGGAAGGCGAAAGCCAGATACATACAGAGGCCAAACCCGACGACTAAGGAACAGCTACATACAATACAAGTGACGTTGAATTCCCTAATACACGAGCGGGTTGCAGATCTATGGCCTACCAAAAATTTAAATTACAAAGGTTTGGAAATAAGGCGGGGTCAATGATAATGAGGTTGGTTAAGTCCGGGGGACGGGCAAACCCATAACAGTAGTTAGAGATGAAAAAGGGAAATTATGTAATCACAGTGAAGACATAGCAAAAATTTTTAGAAGATATTTCCAACGCATGTATGATAGCCCGAGCAAACCAGACCCAGTAGAAATTGAGCAATATCTAACACAGGTAGGGGTTCCCAAACTTACGGAGCGAGAAAGTGAAGACCTAGCTAGCCCACTACAAGGGAAAGAGATTCAAGAGGTCATTAAGTCCTTACCGCTAGGCTCAGCGCCTGGCCCAGATGGATTTACGGGGGAGTTCTATAAATTACTGCCACTCACATCCCTGGGTCCAATACATGACTATTATGAACGAGTAGTCAAAGAAGGCATCTTTCCACAATATGCAAATACAGCACTAATCACCCTTATCCCCAAGCCAGGACGCCCCGAAGATCAAGCAGCATCATATAGACCAATATCACTACAAAATGTAGACATAAAAATACTGGCCAAACTGCTAGCTAATAGGTTAGCTGCAGTACTTCCAAGGGTGATCGGAGAGGATCAAGTGGGATTTGTCAGGAATCGACAAACAGTAAAGAATGTTAGGCGATTACTCCTGGCAATGGCAACTAGTCAACAGAAAGAGATCCCAGCATGCCTCTACAGTTTGGATGCCGAAAAAGCATTCGATAAAGTAGATTGGACATACCTATTCACCACGCTTAAATATATGGGGTTCCAGGGGTGGTTCTACCAAGCCATACTAACATTATATAAAAATCCGGAAGCTTCCATACTAGTGAATGGCGTTAAGACACCAGTATTTAATATAAAGAGAGGCACGAGGCAGGGGTGTCCCCTATCTCCCCTACTTTTTGTGATATCTATAGACCCCTTGTTACGAACTTTGAGAGCAGAGAGGGAGATCCCAGGGATGGCAGTGGGCGGAGAGGTGATCAAAACATTAGCCTTTGCAGACGACTTAGCAGTGATTACAGCCAACCCCCAGGCCGCACTAGGGAAAATCCTGCAAGTAATTGAACAATATGGCAAGCTATCAGGTTTTTCATTAAATATACAGAAATCAGTAGGATTGAGGGTATATCCAAGTGAAGGGGACATAGAGAAAGGTAATTTCCCTCTGACGTGGGAAGAAAAAAAACTTAAATACTTAGGTACCTACTTATCACAGGATTTAACACAGCTATATAACAATAATGTGGATCCACTATTAAACAAAACACGGTTACTATTACGAATGTGGCAAGAATACCCATTAACATTGATGGGGCAGATTGCATTGTATAATATGGTGATTGTGCCCAAGTGGCTCTATATCTTCCAAACACTACCACTCTTCCTCAGGTCAGATGATGAGAAGAAACAGAATAAACATGGTTCCTTTGGAAAGGGAGGAAGGCCCGAATGTCAACTGAAAGTCTCCAGATTCCGGTAGAGTATGGAGGCTTGGGACTTTTGAGCATAAGATCCCTTACAATTGCATGTGGTATGAGACATATCAGAGATTGGTTTCGCAAAACATCAGAATTCACGGCAACAGATATAGAACTGGCGCTCATGACATATACGCATTTTAGTTGTTTACTACACACTGGAGGTGGACAGATGCCCCCAGTACTGAGCCATACATATATCTTGCCGACAGCAAAAGCAGTATGGAGATGGATTTGTAAGCTGCATCACTTTTCCGCACGGACAACCCCCTATCATTGCGTGGCAACCCACACTTCCCCCCGGGGGGAGATGCATAGTGCCTTTCAGCGCTGGAAAAATAAAGGCTTGAAATATCTACTGCAGATACTGACAGACGACGGCCATATCCAGCCATTTCAACAAATTAAGACCACCTTCACACTCCCACAATCAGACTTCTTCTATTACCTCCAACTGAAACATTATATTTCCGCCCTAACATGGGAGGACCTAATTGAAGACGTTCAAGAAGAACTGTCTTCCGCTTTCTCTCTGAACTCACAAAATAAAGTTCCACTGAAAATGCATCATAGGCATATCAGAGACACGGTACAAGAACCGGATTACAATCAACTGGCACAAGCTTGGAGTTTGGATCTGGGGATTGAAGTTTCCAGTAAAATGCTACAGACTCACATATTATCCTTACGAGGAAGCTGCAAAATGGCAGCCCTCTGGGAGCAACAATATAAAATGGTAATGCGCCTCTTTATAGCACCACGGAGGGCATTTCATCTAGGAGTATCAGCTGATGGAGCATGCCCCAAATGTGGGGCACCAGGAGTGCTCCTGGGGCATATGTTTTGGAACTGCCCCAAAATAGTGAACTTTTGGAAAATCCTATTAAAGACCACCTCAACTATGTGGGGAGACGAATGGAGATACAATGAATACCTACTATTTGGGAGCCTTAGATTATCTTCCCCAATCCCGGCGGGATATCGAGGATTTGTGACTCGAGCAACTATGATAGCCAAAAAAGTAATACTTGCTGAATGGATTACAAATACAACACCAACCATCGCACAATGGAGGTGCCAAATGATTTGTTTGATGAGGTTTGAGAGAAGAGTGGTAGACCATACACCCAGTTTTAAGGAAGAGGACTATTGTAAAATATGGACCCCGTTTTGGCTGTCGCTGCCAGCAGCAGCAAAGGGACACATAATAAACATGTAACTCTGTAGATAGTGATACAGTACATGTGGTTTATAAATTAATACACCACTGGAGTGGGGACTTAGGGAAGGGGGGAGGGGAAGGAAGGCGAAGACACTGGGGGAGGGGGGGGAAGGTAACTAAACATGGTGTTATGATTGGAAGGATGGTGAAGATGTCATACTGATTATGTTTAATGTGAATACCGGATATATCACCGTTAATAATAAGATATAACTATAAAGAGGGAGGGAAGGGAAGGGGGGAGGGACGCTGGGAGAAAAAAAGAAGAAAATGATTTGACGTTTGGAAAAGGCTGATAGTTGACTGTTAAATTAGAAATTGTTATTGGTTAGAAGCTGTGAATGTTTATTTGCTTCATTATGTCAATAAACAGATTTAAACATAAAAAGACTTCAAAAGACCAATGTGTATCAAATATTATATAGTGTTGAGAAGCAGACTGCGCCCCCGAGGGCTCAACATCTGCAAATAGGGATACCATGTCTACGTAAAGTGTAATCTACACTTCAGGGACCCCTTCACATCTCTCGCCTCCCAAGATGCCAACATGTGCACCTGAATCCTCCAGTGCCAGAAAGTTGGTGGCTCCGGCAATGTCCAATATTGTAGTATGCTTTTCCAGGCCACCAGACTTAGTTTCCGACATAGGAGGCAAGCACCTCTAGACAAAGGGTGGAAGGCCTTAGGCATATCCAACACAAAATGATCCCAGGACCCCTGGATGTCCTTTCCCAGTATTTTAATCATAAACCTCCTAATATGCTCCCAGAAGGTCTGGATACCCGGGCAAACCCAAAAAGCATGATAAAATGAGTGAGGTCGGGAACTACACTTGGCACAAGCATTATCCCCTGTGTTCCCCACATGAGCCAACTGTTCCCTAGTCATATAAGCACGCATAACCATCCTACATCCACACTCTCGCAACCTCTCATCCATCGTTAGGGCCGGGATACCCCGCAGTGTAGTCACCACATCCCAACCCACCAAGGAGGACCCGATTCCTTTTCCCACCTACCCTTCAAGGCCATATAATTTTTGCGAGGATCTCTTTTGATTAGAGATTTATGGAGCCCCGAAACAGACAACCCTACGTCCACTGTTTACTGAAAGAACTGTCGCACTCGGGACCCAAGATGACCCCCCCCCCCCCCAAAAGGGATTTATCCAATGTGGCAATATAATGCTTAATTTGGCCATACACAAAGCGATTCCTCCAGGTAGCTCCAATCCTGGACTGCAACTCTCCATAATCTATTAGGTACCCCTCTCCCACCAAAAAATGTTCTAAATGAGTGACTCCTTGTTTCTCCCAAGTGAGAAACGTAGGGTTATCCATGCCCGGCTCAAAGGTAATATTACCCCTAATGGTCAGTTGATCAGACACAAGCGAATTTCCCCCCAATCTCATCACCAGACATCCCCACACCTCCCACAGAGGCCAAAGCAACACACAACATTTGAAATGTTGCGGAAGCTGACTGGGGCGGTGGTGTAGCAATGAAAAAAATTATAGGGGGCGAAATATTCCTGTTCTAAATCTGTCGGCATAAACAGCAGAGATTGACCAAACCAGTCTCCCAAGTGACACAAGAAACATGCTTGATTATAACGAATGCAAATTGGGGAGACCGAGCCCCCCAACATGAGAGCCAGCGGAATCTTAGATTTCTTGCAGGCCCAACAGAACCTACTAAAAAGAGTATAGACTTGTTTTAAATCCTTCTGCAAAAGATGGAGGGGAAGAGGTTGCAATACATATAATCACCTAGGGAACAGAATCATTTTCAAGAGACTCACCTTTCCCCTTAGTGATATCGGGAGGTCCCCCCAGATCTACAGCTGCCTCCTCGAATCCCCCAAAAGGGCTGTGACATTAAGAGCATATAAGGACTCCAAGTCCATAGTCAGCCTAATGCCCAAATATTTAAAAGAGCAGTCTGCCCAGCTAAAAGGAAAATCCGGACCCCACAACTGCCTCACCAGGGGAGAAGACGCCAGCGCCTCCGACTTAGCCAAGTTTACACGTAATCCCACGTAGTCCCCATATTCCCACAACATGTCCATAAGCGATAGAAAAGAGTCACGCAGATCTGTGATGTATACCAGAAGGTCATCAGCGAATGTCGCGACTTTAAAACATTGCTGGTCTGGGGGAAAAGGCAAGATGGCATCTTGAGCAGAAGCAAGTACCTGAGCTCTTGAATCATCGTGAATTGTCAGCAGGAGCGTTTTTTTCTCTCCCCATTTACATGGGGAAAAGGGAAGTCCAGAAGGCAGGCCTCCTTAACCCCTGGAGGGAACCCCGCACTTCGCCAGACTACACCGACGATGTTTGCTGCTCAGGTACCGAGAACTCCGACGCTCACTGCGAACGGGCATTCCCTCCCCTCTATGGAGAGGGAAGTCCGCAGCACAGAGATCATCTCTTTGAGCTCTCCGTCGAGCACGACACCTCCCAGACTGGGAAGTAGTTTTCTACAGGTAGTGGAGCAGACTCAAGAACAACCCGAAGTGGTGAATAGTTCTTTGATGCCTGGAGGAGGCCCCCCTACCACTTCTACCCCAGAGTTAATACCGAATAAAAGACAGGAGGAGCCGTCTCTTTTTTCAAACCTGGGGCCTGCTACCGTGAGCTGGAAGAGAAGCGAAAAACCGAGCGTGGTGACAATGGACACCCTACGGGATGCGATTTAGGAACTGACCGGTTCTCTTCTCCAGGTAACAAAAACGTTTACAGAAGAAACGACTAGTTTGAAAAATACCTATTTACCTCTGTCTGAGACTGTTCAAAAACAGGAGGAAAGAATTCTTAAGCTAGAAGGCGAGAAAAACTTTACAAACTTTTGTAGGGGCAGTCACAAAAGAAAGAGAGATTACTAACAGGAAATTAGAATACCTGGATAATAATGCTAGAAAATTAAATTTAAGACTGCTTAATTTCCCAAAATCTTCCATGTTGTCAGCTATTGATATATTAAAGAAATATTTCCACGAAATTTTGGCTATCCCGAAAGAAGCATACCCTCCAATTACTAGAGCTCAATATATTACAGGAAAAGGAACTTTAATACAATCTCAACTGGGACTTAATTTAACTGAATTTCTTGAAAGCTCCCTTGAAGTAACTGAGCGTACTACTCTTTTGGTATCATTTGTATTGGAAACAGACAGGTATAATATTTTCCGTTTATATTTCAAACATATGAAAGCATTGTTTCTCGGAGCCAGTATACAAATATTTCCGGATTTAAACAGAGAGACCTTGAGACGAAGACGTGAGTTTTTGGGTTTAAAGCAGAGGACTCTTACCTTGAAAGGAACTTTCCTATTGAACTTTCCCTGCAGATGCTTTCTTTCCTTTGACTCTGTTAACTATATGTTTACTGACCCGAAGAAACTACAAGACTTTATTGTTTCCAAGGAGGATGAGAATCGTTTTAACCAGAACAATCCTGTAGGCTAATGCTGTTAAATTCGACTGTGGGTTTAGTAGTTCTCCTGCTACAAAGTTGAAATATTTCTAATGTTGATTTTATTATTTGTGTTTTGCCTCACCTTATTGTGGACTAACTAAAGGAAATTATTTGCCTATGCGAGGTTATACCTCAAGTTATTATTTTTTTTTTTTCTTCTTTGCGGTAATTCAAGTACTGCAATTGCAGTCATGTTAAATTATTAATTTAAAATTTATAAATAAAGATTAAAAAAACAAAAAACAAAAAAACATTGCTGGCCTACCTGGACCTAGAAGGATTCCCTGTAATATCCCGAACAAAGGGGTCTAGTGAAAGCACAAAAAGTAAGGGCGACAGCGGACACCCCTGCCTCGTACCCCGAAGAATAGGAAAGGCCGACGACTCCTCCCCATCGACCGGCACTTTAGCACATGGAGAATGTTAAAGAGCACGGATAGCTCATACAAAACACCTTGAAAACCCGTAAGCCCCCAGGGAGTCAAACAAAAAATTCCGATGGACCTTATCAAAAGCCTTCTCAGCATCAAAGCTAATGCGCAACAACTGCGTGCCACTTTGACCCCTGCATGCCAATGAAGTCAGAATTCTCCGTGAGTTTTTTGCTACCGATCTACCTTCCACAAACCGAACCTGCACTTCATGTAAAAGGCCTGGTAAGAACCGAGCCATGCAGTTAGCCATAATTTGGCTTCCACATTCAGAAGAGAGATGGGACGGTAAGACTCCGGCCTCATAGGGTCTTTGCCAAAACTATAATGTGTGCCAACACTAGAGTGGGTGGCAGCGATTCCTTATCCACTACAGTATTCAAGTAATTGGTAATTGGCACTATAATTTCTGCCCCCATAAGCTTATAGAACCCCATTTGAAAGCCATCTGGCCCCCAGGCCTTGAGCAAAGGACCCTGCGATATCACCAAAGCAACCTCATCCACCTGTATTGGCATATTTAAAAACCCAAGGTCAGCCTGTCGAAGTAGAGGTAAGTTAAGATTATCTAGGTAAAGCGACCCCGGAAGACCCTGCTGAGGGGGCGCATCATATAACTGCCTATAAAATTTATAAAAAAACCTTGCAAATATTTCCATCTGAACGAACATAAATTCCCTGCCCATCTCTTATAGTTAGAACTCTACGAGCTTCCCTTCTGGATCGAGCCAACCGAGTGTCACGCTTTCAAAGCTGGAACTAGGTTTGTGAGCCCTTGGGCCACTGCCGAGGAGCGGCAGTGGCAGGCAAAACCACCCCACACCAGAGACTAGGCAGAACAGGACTGGACCCCCGGACTGGAGTAGCAGCAGAGGCAAACAAGCAGGAATAAGCAGAGCAGGCACCCTTAAACTTCACCTGCACTTGGCCACCTTTCACCAGGAGTTGAGCTCCTGACTGCAGGTGGCCGGCAGGACTTACTGGGCAAGGCAGGACTGGATACCCACAAGGCTGAGCCAGGACTGAGGATCAGAGGGGAAAGGAACATACAGGGGCAGCAGGGCAAGGAACGGAAAGCTAACGGGCAGGACGGAAAGCTAACGGGCAGGACAGAAAGCTGCAAGCAGCCACTAAAACAGGGAACAAAACACTGATAAGACACAGAACTGAAAGCTGCAGAGCAGCCACAAAGACACAAACAGACAAAGACTAAACACGAAACTATAACCCAGAGACAGGACTAGCAAACAAACAACAACCTAATCTAACTACTCACTGACTAACTAAAACAGACAAGAATCATGGCAAGGAACTAGACTGAGCAGAAGTGCAAACAGCACCCCAACAAAGCTCAGGGCCTTAGGCGATGCAAAGGCAGAGAATTCCCAACTGACTACTAAACCCAGCAGCAGCTGAGGCTGAGCTGCAGCAATCACCAGGCAACTACGGGTGCTGTGTAGATTCAATCCAAGCAAGCAAGTCTGGCAGCCCGGAAGATCCGGACCGGACTGAAATCTGGAACAGGTGATAGTCCATAGCAGCCACCGGTTCTGGCCACCAGAGGGCGAGGTGAGCACAGACGTAACACCGAGCCAGCAATCGACTCGCTTTATTACCATATTTGTACAACCTATAACCGTAATATGTTTGAGATTTAAGGGCACGCTGGTGAATTAGCTCATTCAGGGCCACGTGCAAGTCCAGCAGATGTAGTTTGCGGGCTTCAGCATGTGTCTGACCAAAAAGTCTAAAGGCCTTGCTCACCTGTGAGCCCAATCTCAAGATCTCTGTATCTCTAGCAACCTTGACAAAGTGCACGTAGCTTATAACTTCACCCCATAGCACTGCCTTCGCCGCCTCCCAGTATAATATTGGGTCCCCCACATGTGCTCCATTCTGGAATTCATAAACTTGCCAGCAGTGTAGAAGCCTCTCTCTAAGGACCAGGTCCCCATACAGCTCTAGTGGAAATTTCCAGGGGCTCCGTCTAACGTTTTTGTGACCTAGGGCCCAATCTAACCACACCCATGCATGATCCGAAATTGTATATGCCCCTATCTCCACCTTAAGGACCATTCCAAACAATGATTGCAAAACTAAAAGATAATCAATTCGTGCCTGGGTAGAATGCGCTCGTGACAGGTGTGTATAATCCTTATCTAGAGGATGCAGCATTCGCCAAACGTCTACCAGATCCAGCAATTGGCACATGCGGTGCAAACTGCTACCTGAGAGGCCTGCGTCCGACCGCCTCACATACGATCAAGGAGAGGGTCCCAAACTGCATTGAGTCCCCCCCCCCCATAAGAGAGGCACTGGGATACCGAAGAAGATTGATCATTGTGTGATAAAAGTTTTTATCATATTGGTTAGGGGCGTACAAATTGCAAAGCAGTATTTTCTGATGTTGGATTTCCGCTTCAACCAACACATATCTACCCCCGGATCTACTGAAATGGGCCGTACCGCTGCTGCCACCCCTCTTCTAATTAACACCGCTACACCACCCTTCTTCCCCTGAGCTGCTGCAGCCACAAATTCCCCCACTCACCAGGATTTTAATTTTGCATGCTCCGCTTGGCTGAGGTGTGTCTTCTGTAAAAATACAATATCGATTTTATGTCTCTGTAAATGATGCAATATTTTTTACCCTTTTATCGGAGAGTTGATTCCCCCTACATTCCAAGTTACCAATTTCATCATAAACAATTAAAGGTAAAGATACATATACAGGAAAAACTCGAATACAAAACCCCAGGGTGGCATCCCAGCCAGCACCCCCCCCCCCCCCCCCACACACACACACAGCCATTAATAGACCAAGGTCATCACTCACCCCACACTTCCGCTTCCTTCCCCGGCCCGCTTCCCATTGCTCCACACATAGGTCAGCTACTATATCATTGTGAAGCTGAAAAAAAGGTTCCCCCACCTCTCCTTCCCATCCCCCCACTCCCTCCCCTAAGCCCCATGATTGAAGTTCCCCCCCATGGGAACTATCACATCTAACACCACACCTACACCCCCCCATACCAAACAAATAGTAGCTTCAAATTGGACTCCCCACAAAAGAGAAAAAAAAACTTGGTGTATTCATCACTATGCATCCAGTCACCAGGGAACTGAAGCGTCCGATCCCGAAGCCTCAGTCACACTGAAACCCAGATACACGCAGTCCGGTGACCTCCTGTCAGCCCACTTCAGGGCTCCTCTTGGCATGTCCTCCTAAGTAAGCAAATATATTCAGGTGCCTCGTCTTCTTGCTTCCTTTACACCTTTCCTGCTACTGGTCTGAATCCACTCCGCTGAGGCAAACACTCGAACCAACAGTAGCAAAGCCATTTGGCACTTAACAAGTACAACAAAGAACTCCAAACGCCAGCTCTAAGGTGCTTCTGTAGGACCCCTCTCGACTGTAATTTCCTCCTCCAATTGTGACACAAACACCCTCGCCTCTTCAACTGATTGAAATGACCGCGCTGTCCCCTTGTGGGTGATTTTCAGCATGGCCAGGTATAGCAAAGCAAAACGTATCTTCAGCAAGAAGAGCTTTGAGCAGAGAGGTGTAAAAGTCCAGTGCCTTGCTGCCACGCCCGCCGAATAATCCTGGAAACACAAAATGCATTTATTCTCATAGGTCATGACTTTACCCGATCGCAAGTCTTGCAATATGCACTGCTTATGGGCGAAGCTCAGCACTCTCAAAATGACCACTCGTGGCTTAGTGGAGTTAGGATGCTGGGGGCCCATACGATGGGCCCGTTCCACGTGCAGAGGGCCCATACCATCTGGAAAAGTAATTTCTTTGGCTAGCCACCGCCAATCTCCTTATCTCCCAGTGATTCAGGCAGCCCAGTCAAGCAAAGGTTGTTCCTCCTCGATCGATTTTCCAAATCCTCCATCTTTGCTTCTAAGGCCACAAGTTGCTTCTTGAGTGAATCCTGGGTCCCTTCCACTGCCATGACTCTGTCTTCCACCTCGCTTGTCCTAGTTTGAAAGGCCACACACTCGCGAGTTAGATCTTCCAAATGGGTGTGAAGACTTTCCAACTTTGTATCGATGGGGGTGAGACGCCTCCCCAACAAGTCCTCCAACACCATAGTAATTTTTGCCGTGATTTCCGCGACCCAAGCAGATGACACTTGAGGGGGCTGCAGGGCTCAGGGAGGCCACTATCTTGCTTTCCGCCTGCTTATTCCGAAGCTTCTCTTTATGTGTCGCTTTCGCTGCCATCGCCTCGCTCCGAGCCTACCGACCGCCAAGGTTTTCAGCCACCACAAATACTATAAAATAACTTAAATGGGGAGTCCGATGTCACTTAAATTCCCTGGGGGGAGTGATCGGGGGCCGAAGAAGCTCTCACTAGCGGCTTCTCTCAGGCATGGTGTCACGTGATCGTCGTGGTTTTGTTTTTGTTTTTTTTATATCAAACCCACTGTGTTTTTCAGTTTATGAAATGTGTGAAATAGCCTTACAATAGTTTTCATATTAGGCTTGCTGACATGTAAAATGGCACCGCCACCCACAGGAGTCAGCCATTGCTCTTTTGTACAATGCTTACAGAAACCAGTCGCTCTTGCTATGCACCAAAGGAGCTGGATGCCACAGTTCTTTTCTCAGCAAAGAAGCCAGCCACCCTCTCTATGCCCACTACTGCAGTACTCTCACTTTGTGGCAAAAAAAAGTCTCCTATATTTTCCCCTCACCATGGCTTTTGGAATTTCTTTGAAAAAGTTATCAGTTGTAGAAAATGAATATCAAAATTGCTCTTTTTTTTTCTTAATTTGTGTAGTGCGAGTCAGTGTTTTATTCTGAAAGAGCTGTAGAACATTAAGTATTAAACACTGTAGTCTTGAATAGCTTTTAAATGAGATCAGGAGAATACCTGCACAAGAGCTGTAACCATATCTGGGTCTCTGACAAGAGGCATTGTAAATAATCATTTAGTTTGGAAATTACTATTTTAAACTGCATGTTCTGTACTTTAAAGAAACACCTCAAGCAACTGTCCAACTAAAGCAGTAGGTTTACATTTTCCATACAAAATCAGAACATTTGCTATCAATCTATAGATACCATTTTTTTAATGTTCAGAATCATTTTTATTAGTAAGATGGTACATCATACATGTTAAACGATCATCATCAGTGAAATATTTGTTTAACTATTCGTATACCCTCAGTTAACATTGGTAATCTTCTATTAGCTAACATCAACTCTATGTAGTATCTTCCTTCTTCATCTAATCTGTCCTCCCACCTTCCCTTTCACTTCTCTTATCACAATCTAACTTCCCTCCTCTCTCCCAATCAACCTCTCCCACCCTTCCATCTATAAACATCCCCTCCCCCCTATGTCTCTTTGGGTTCCAGCTCGTGGGATTCATGTCTTTATTCGAGTCTCACATCCTGCACCCTTCAGGGCCCTATACATTCAACAGTCTGCTTCTTGCTGCTAGAGTCAGGGTTCTCCAGAAGGGAGCCCATCTGTTCTCAAATGCTTTCTCCAATATTGCTTGTGCTGAGTTCGCTGCTATCTGCTCCATCCGCATTAACAGTATCATTCTCCATTGCTGCATAGTTGGCGCTTTCTTTCACAACCAGGTCAACAATATCACCTTCTTGGCCATAATTACCGCTCTCACTACAAATTCATGATATCCCGCGGGTCTCAGGCTGCTCAAAGTGGGCTGTCCAAATAATAGTTGCGCTTCATAGTGCCAGCCCATTTCCCACATGTGGGACGCCGTACGTAATAGGGATGACCAGAATTGCTCTATCTTCGGGCAAAGCCAGAACATATGTCTCCATCTGGTGATACTCCCATATAAAAGGCTCGCCTAGATGGTATATATACTCTCATTGCAAACTTGTACTGTAATTCCCAATGTGCGGTGAACATGGTACTTTTCCTTATTGTCAGCACATGTGTTTTTAATGTATCGTTCGTTATAAGAGTCCCCAGTTCTGTTGTCCAGTTCATTGCAAGTTTCCGAAAATTTGGCTCAGGAATGGAGTCCCTGATATGTTTATGATGAGATGAGAGTGACGCTTTTTGTTCTGCCTCTAGGGAGTATGCCGAGGACAATTCTTCCTGTACATCCTCCGCTAAATCCTCCCAAGACAAACTAGCCACATAATGCTGCAGCTGTTGATAATGAAAATGATCTCCTTCTCGGAGCCTGAACTCCTGCTGTAGTTGTTCAAATGATTTAATCTTCCCTTCCTCTGTCAACACATTCACTAAATATACCATTCCCTGCGTTTTCCATCTTTGGAAAGAATCATATAGAGTTCCTGGAGGGAAAGCAGAGTTGTCACATATTGCCAGAAATGGCACCGTCCTTGTTGAAAAGTGATGGTGTCTGCACAGCCAGCACCATACTGCTTTAGCCATTGGTAATATTGATGTAGCTTTCAGCGGTTGTGGGATTCTCCCCCCTCCTGTATGCAGTAAGCAGCTGAAGTGTGTCTTTTTTATCAAGCTCATTTCTAAATTAGTATCTGAGAAGTATTCTTTGTCTCGATACCAGTCCGCTATGTGCCGCATTCCACTTGCCAACGTTAAATGCCGCACACTTAAAAGACCCAATCCACCGTACTCCACTGGCACTTGCAATACTTGCAGCGGCAGCCTAGGCCTTTTCCCTCGCCATAGGAAGTTTTGCAGGTATCTGTTTAATTTTGTCTTGTCTTTCCTCTTTAAGTATAGTGGCAATGATTGGAACACATATAGCCATTTTGGTAAAAGTATCATGTTACATAGTGTTATACATCCAATCAATGATAGGGAACTGTCCTTCCATGCTTTTAATTTTTTGCACGTGACTTTCATCAAGTCTGCAACATTTTGAGTGTAGAGCTGTGTCAGTGCTTTTGGTAAGGTAATTCCCAGATAACAAATGCTCTCCTCCGCCCAGGTCAGGGGGAATTGTCTCTTCCATGTTTCATCCTCCTCTTGCTGTACCTCCATTGCTTGTGACTTTTGCATGTTTAGCGTAAATCCTGAGAACCCCCCAAACTCTGTTAGCAACTGCAACACCTCTACTAATGATCTTTCAGGGTCCTGAGTGATTACTACTAGATCATCTGCAAATGCTAGTGCCTTTACTGTCTCCTTCCCCGTTGTCACTCCAGTTACTCTCTCAGCGTGCTTAATTGCTCTTAAGAGCGGTTCCACCGCTATCGTGAAAAGAAGTGGGGATAGGGG
The DNA here is from genome assembly GCF_901765095.1 of Microcaecilia unicolor. Lineage (NCBI taxonomy): Eukaryota > Metazoa > Chordata > Amphibia > Gymnophiona > Siphonopidae > Microcaecilia > Microcaecilia unicolor. The sequence continues at coordinate 123,710,381 of NC_044040.1, read as the reverse complement.
GCATCCCTGCAGCGTTCCACGCCCTATCTTGAATGGGTCCGTTCTTACACCATTAATCATTAACAAGGCTGCCGGATTTTTATATATACTTACAATAGCTTCACAATACCACCCTTGAAATCCCATATATTTCAGTGTATTAAAAAGGTAGTCCCAGGTCACTGTGTCGAATACTTTTTCCGCATCTAAGCTATATAGCACTGCCGGGGCCTTAATAATCTGACAGTGTGCTATCGCTATTAAAAGACGACGGATGTTCCTTACTGACTGCCAACCCTGTATAAACCCTGTTTGCTCTTTCCCGATTAGTCTCGGCAAAATGGGGCCTAACCTGTTTGCCTGAACCTTCACTAACATCTTAACATCTACATTTATTAGTGAAATGGGTCAATATGAATTTGCCTGGTCTGGGGGTTTCCCTGGTTTTGGTATCAGTGAAATCAGTGCCAAGTTAAAATTAGTGGGAATCCTCCCTCTCGTACTACTTCATCATAGAACACTATCAATGGCTTCAGACTAGTGTGGGGAAGCATTTTATATAATTCCCCTGTTAATCCATCTGGCCCTGGCGCTGAATAGAGGCCTAAGCTGCGAATGATGTCCTGCAATTCTTTCCCTTCTAGGGGCCGAGCTAGTTCTTGTTGCTCCTGCTCTGTCAGCTGGGGCATCCCTATTTTTGTCAGGTATGCTCACAATTCCTGAGGGTCTATTGGGTTCCGTGGGCCGTACAGGTTAGTAAAAAAATTTAGTGAGTATCTGTGCAATTTCTTCACTCTTATTTTTAAGGGCTCCCCTATCTCTCATCCCTGTTATCACCCTACGCGGTTCCCATGGCTTGATCAAACGCATCAACAGCGGTCCCGAGCGATTACCAAACCGCTGTAACTTATACTTGTTATAGTGAAGCGACCGTGTCGCGCGTTCATGCAACAACGAATTACGTGTGGTTTGTATCGTTTCTAGATTCTCCTCCAATGAGAATTTTTCGTCCAAATGATTTCATTAATTTTAACCTTCTTGGTTATGCTCTTAAATATTCTATTGTATTAAATATTTTTGCAGGCTCGTCTTTTCCAGAACCTGCATGGCACTTTACATATGAACTCTCTATTACAACAGACAGCGACCATGATTTCAGAAGATACTTCCATCACCTGGACTAGTCATGAGTTTTCTGCACATTAGTCTTCTGCTTTGACTATGACTTTTTCCTAAGCTTTATTATCCCCACAGGTCTAGGTCCGTTGATGATCAATAATTACATTTCTGTCTTGTTTATCAGACTTCACAAGCCAGAAGGGGGGATATATGATAGAAACAAAGATCTGGGTGCTGATGATTTTGCAACATGAGAGACTTAGCCCATAGAAAGTATACCCAGATAGAATTGAAGCTGTGACCTCTACTGCAGCCAAGCCTGAGAACTATACATCTTGATTTCAGTAAAGTCCAGGACTTTAGAATCACAACGGGAGACATCTCAGAACCAGGAACTCCTGCATAATGCAGCCAAGCCAATCAGAAGATAATTAATTTGAGATTCATAGTTGCTATTTATGGACATTATGGACTCACTAGTAAAAAAGCCCCGTTTCTGATGCAAATGAAACGGGGGCTAGCAAGGTTTTCTTCTGTGTGCATGTGGGAGTGTGTGTGTCCCTGCCCTCTCTACCCTCCCCCCTCTGAGTCCTTCACTGTTACACAGAGAGCGATTTGATTTCGTGCTTTGCTGTCCCCTCCCCCCTCTGAGTCCTTCACTGTTACAGAGAGAGCTATTTGATTTGGTGCTTTGCTGAGTTTTTCCCTTCACTGTTTGTGTTACAGAGAGAGCGAGGGCAGGGCAGACACTCATGGGGAAACCGGATATCTCTCCCCCTTCACACTTCCGGCTGGAGGCTTCATAGAACGTTGGTGGTGCCTTTTATATAGAGAGATATTTTGATTTATTTTTTAGTCTAGCATTAACCCTGTCTATTGGAAAGGTTCTATTTTATTTTCCTATTACTCCCTTTTTAGCTAATTTATGTTGCTAGTGACACAGTTTCCATTGTAGAAGGACATTTGTAATTCAACTCTTATTGTTTTTAGATTTAATTTTCTGTGTACTTTCCTTTTGGCATGATTAACACTTACCAATGCACCTTTAGGCTATTCCTATCCAACCCTGCCTTCATACTGACAAGGCCAGTTTGCCTTAGTCCAAGTTGTTATTCCCATCACCTCTAGCCCTCTCCAAGGAGAAACTCTATTAGAGTTCCTAGGGGGGGAAGCCAGATGATTTTAAAATGCTCAATTAGGTTGCAGCTGACTTTAAATCCACAATGATCTATTAGCTGGATTAATTATACCATGTATACCATGTTCCCAGCACCCCTCAAGTGGGCACCAAAAGGGTAACGGGGCAGAGATGGAACTAAATATAGGTATCCTATATGTTAGCATACACCTTTCTCTCATTGTTCCCCATGTGGTAAATACAAAAGATTATTTTTAGATTCTTTAATTCAACATGCCGTTGTTTAAATTTTAACACTGATTGCTATGGTACCATAGGAGTGATTGAGCTACTCTGGAATGATGGCAATAATGGAAATTTTGCACTTTCAAATTTGCCTGAGGGAGCTAGCATGCTTCCAAACTTGCTAGGTACTTAGACAGGTATTACAATTCCCAATTTCTTCCTTTGAAGATTTATGTACCTACAGAAAATGTTACTACCATGTTACTCTGTGATAGGAGCCCTAACTGTTGCCCTCGGCCTATTCTTAGCTACATCATTGGCAATCTTGAACATAAAGACTCCCCTTAATAATGTCTCGTATACTTACACTTACTGTCCACCTCCCTGGTGCTCAGAAAGATCGTTTGGCCATGACGGGTAAGGAGGACGAAGTATCCCAACCTAAGACAGCCTTTGATCAGGGTGCTAGTCATATTGTTCTGAGGTGTGAACATAAGGCCTAGATGATTGACTTGGCCTACTATAAGTTGTCAAACCATATATTGTTGAAGCCCTTTCCTAAAGTCCTTCAAAGGGGGGAGATGTATAAAAATGCTACAGCTATGAGCCTTGGTCCCCTGCCTAGACTTTGGTTCAGGCTCTAAAATGAGGGAAAAGCTTACAGGCCTGTGTGGCTCTTGCTTGAACTCCCAGTGTTGGAGCACTGCAGAGAACAACAGGAAACACAAGGGTGGGGGTCCAAAGGACAGAGTGACATTGTGGTCAGCCATGGTCTTGCTTAAGATTTGTGGTCAAGCGAGCTAAAGACAAAACCATGTTAGCAAGATAAAAGCTACTCATTAGCATGAGCCAATCAGTGGTAACCATGACATTAGCATAGATCCAATCAGGTATATCTACTGTCATATTATCCATATCCTGAGGGCACCTATAAAAATCAGAGTATTTCCTGGTTTAAGCTAGAGAGAAGGGTTGCCACTCTCTCTCTCCAAGGGAAACCAATGTGACCAGCAGAATTGACAAATTACCTAATTGCTTTCCCTTGTAAAACCTTTAATTGGTAAAAGAAATTATAAAAGATTAGGAACTAATTAACACCTGTTTGCAGCTGGATTATTATATTCCTATAACTAATTCATTGTACGTGCCTGTTGTCAATCACTGATTTGACTTGTATCTTGGCAAATAAACTCCTCATCCCAAATGATGATCTGTGGGCTTCACTTAATGATGAAAGGCTGTAAGCATAAATGCTTTTGCTGTATCAGGCTATATTTCGCTGCATTGTATAACTTGTAATCTAAATCCTGTTTGTCATAAGGCTGGTATCTTTTCCTTAGACCTAACGTCTCTCTTAGTGGCAATTCCTTTTAGAACTTCACAACTTCTTGATTAGCTTAGTACCAGTGAATTATTCTATTTAGAGATGGAGTTAGATTTGAGGTCAACTCAGCCTTCTTGGAGGTATTCTCTCTGCCACTGGACAACTGAACTCCAGTGCCAGACAGAACCTAGGAGTCTCTGAACCCATCTCATTGTATCTGAGAAGAGGGGACGAACGAACTTTGAATCAGCAATTGCAGAAATTTCTCTAGAAAGGGAAAAAAGGCCGCCTCTCTGTTTCCTCTTTAAGTATACCAGTGGAATACGGAGGCTTAGGGCTCTTAAACCTAAGGTTCCTTAATATTGCCAGTGGAATGAGACATATAAACGATTGGTATAGGAACACTAGTGACTATACCAACACAACCTTAGAGTTGGGTCTCTACCCAGGGATACATTTCAGTAACTATTTACATAACACCGGAGTACCCATGCCATACCCCTTGAAACACTACGGGATTATGAAAACTGCAAAGGCGGTATGGGGCTGGATATGCCGGTTGCACCATTTCTCTGCAAAAGTAACACCATTTTTGCAGATATGTGATAACCATGCTTTTCCCCCTGGTCAAATGTATTCTGTATTTCGGAGATGGCAAAGTAAAGGCATTGTATACTTACTACAAGTGTTAACCAGAGAGGGCCGTGTTAGAGTATTTTCAGAATTGCAGACAGAATTTGGACTCCCAGATAGCGATATTTTTTACTATAGGCAACTCAGTCATTACATTGCCTCTCTACCCTGGACATCGTTGACAGCAGATGTACAGGAAGCCTTTCATCAGCTTATCACCATAGGCATATACGGGACACAGCCCCTGAGTTGGAATATCACAGACTGGCGCAGCTATGGGAAACAGATTTACAGGTACCAGTGACAACACAACAATTGAAAACCCACATTTTACAGATAAGAAGAGTTACATCTCTGGCCACACACAGGGAACTACAATATAAGATGGTCTTGCGTTTGCATATACCCCCAAAGAGAGCATTTTATATGGGGCTTTCGCCCTGGGGAGAATGTGCAAAGTGTGGCGGTGAAGGGGCAACAACAGGCCATATATTTTGAACCTGTGCTGGTATTCAGAAGTTTTGGAAATTGATTACAGACTATGTTGCCAAGCTATGGGGGCAAACATGGCACTATGACTCATCTTTACTCTTGGGTAGCCCCAAATTGGGGACGAAACCCAGAAAAGGATACATCGCATTCGTTTTAAGGGCCATAATTGTTGGCAAGCAAGTGATCTTAACTGAATGGTTGTCACACCAGTACCCCACATGGCACCAGTGGCATACTCATATGGTGCTTCTGCTGCGCATGGAACGAATGGCGATAAAAGACTTTGATTCCAAGATGGGTGAGGGGTTCCAGCAAAGATGGTCACCATTTTGGGACACTATGACCCCAGCGGCAAGAAGCCACTTACTGAACTTTTAAATCCACTGCTATGTATGTTGAGATGAGAGAAAGGAAAGAGGGGGCTAAACGAGGGAGGGGGAAGGGGAAGGTGGGGGGGGGGGGGTTAAAAGAAAGAAGTTGGGGAGGGGGAAAAGGAAAATGTTTGAAGAATGTGGTTATGTAGATGCTCTGCTTTAGATATGTAGGGGTATTTCCCTGTGATCTAGCCTAAGCTGGTCTTGGCCTATACAAGCCTATGACATCTTGGTATAATAAGATGGCTGCTGCAACATCTCTGTGTCAGCAAGATCCAGCTTCAGCTTGTGGAAAATCACTGACAGGCTTGCTAAAGCCAAGGACAGTCTGTGTTCTAAACACCCCCTTCTATCACCCTGAACGGAGTAGGGAGGCAGACATGGCTCCAGAAGTTACCATTCTCCAAGGTCACAAAACAAAGAACTCTTCTTGCCATGTACTGAACTGGACAAGATCCTGATTGGTTCCTACCGTCACCTGACCGAGAGGTACAGGGAAAGCGGGAACAGAAGTGAGTTAGTGAGTCGGAGACCCTTGGAAGAGGGGCAACTGGTAAGAGGACCTGAGAAATCCAGCAAGGCTCGGGGGGGAGCCAGAGACTTTGTATGACACCAACCTCGTGACCCGCATCCTGGTGCAAATACCTGTGGCACAGATATTGGCTCTGATAACCAAAGGAGTGACGGGAACCTACGTGGGCTGATAAAGACCTGCACTACATAAGACACAGACAGCTAAAATAGCGTCTGGGGAGATTCTGCTCCGGTCTTATCTGAAGCCGTCATCAGGACAGCGTGGTAAGATCACAGTGATATATTTCCTGGTCTGGGGTTAGGCAGTGGTTTTATCTGAGTACGACTGGTTTATGTCAGCTCTTGGTCAGGAACAGCTGCTAATGTGTATTTTGCGTAAGATGTGATAAGTTTCATAAGGATTATTAGGTTATCATTTGTACTGTTCTAATCATTACCGTACTTAGTCTCAGGATAATCAGAGTGTAGTTAGACAATATATTTTCGGTAGTGCTCATATCAGTAAGGGATATTTTTATTGCATAAGCTAGCGCAGAGTATTTCTATTTTCTTATCCATAATAAAGCTAATATATATATATCTATCAGCTGTGTCTTTCTTTTTCACTCTACACACCAACACCTGGAGAGATGCCAGAAGCAAGATTCCTGTATCTCACCATAGACAGAGCTAGTGAGTCAGTTAGGCAGACTTATGCATCAGGGAATCTTGGTATAAGTAATCTGTGGGTACCTGTTGCCCTAGGTATTATTTATCTCACCCTACAGATATCTGGATGTGTTATACATATATTCCATGGAATGTAATATTTTCAGTTAATAAAAACAGATTTAAACATAAAAGCAAAGAGGTTAAGCAGTCAGGCGATAAAAGTTCGGTTTTGTATAGCTCGTACATAATGGTATTGTTTAGTATTTAAGATGGATGTTGATGGTATGCCTTCTTGAAAAGATCTGTTTTCAGTAGCCTTCGGAAGATGGTTAGGTCTTGCATTGTTTTTATGGTCTTCGGTAGAGCATTCCATAGCTGCGTGCTGATGTACAAGAAACTGGTCATGTATGTGGATTTGTATTTTAGCCCTTTACAGTTAGGATAGTGGAGATTGCGGAATGTGCGTGATGATCTTTTTGCGTTCCTAATAGGCAAGTCTATAAGGTCTGACATATAGCAGGGAAGACAAGTATATGTGTCTAAATGAACCCTGTATGACTTGGTATTATGTATTGTGGACTATACAGACACAGGGATGGACTGCTACACCTAGTGGGGTAAATGCGATAATAACTAAGCCCAGGATTTGCATTCTTAAAGGACCCTCACATTTTGACTGTAGGGATAAGGAATGTAATCTTGTTTTCATGACAATCATGGGTACAGAGTGGATAGAAGAGATTAGTGGTAAGGCCTATGCTAAGGATATACATAATACTCTGGCTGGGATGAGAATAGATGTATCAGGAAAAGACCCAGTGCTGTGCTGTTTAAAGATTGTTGTGGACATCCCACTTGCAACAAATATACCTTTGAAAAAGCCATTTTTTAAAAAATATTTAATTTATGACCATTTAAATTTTTACAAGCGGTAAAACAACTTGCCGGAAATACAGAGAAAGTAATATATAGGAATTATTTTAGTCAGGTAATTCTATTCTCTTCCTTAGACCACTAAATAGGGAGAGTGGAGCAAGATAAGGAGATCAATTAAACAGTAAACAGAACAAAAAAAACGTGGTATTAACCTGATTATCCCCAGATATTACTCGTCTAATTCATTATTCCACATTGATCATCTGGTTGGCTTCTCCAAGGCCAATACGGTGTATAGTCAAATCATTTCATTGAAAACATACTTATTGTCCAATATTAGTTAGAAACAATACATCTGATTACATTCTCTCTCTTTTAAAAAACAGAAGTTATTTAACAATACATATACTTGTCTCTAATTCAAATCCCACTGATTAAAGTAATCCCAGTTTTCACAGGCTTCACTCCTTTTAAAGTAATAATTGAGGAAATATTTCTGAGGAAATCTTTAGGAGTCATACCAGGAACTCTGGGAAAAACAATAATCTCGATATTAATCACCTATAATAATATTATTTTATTATTCAAAGTTTCTGGTCTATTATCATTTTCAGGATCACAACCACTTCTTACTCGTGTAGAATCATTTGTTATATCAAATTTTCACTCTCAAAGGGTTCAGTTAAATTGTTCATGTAACTCTCTAATAAAATTATATCTGAAACAAAATTATTTACTGCCACCGTTAGGTCCCGAAGCGCCTTCCAGATGGTATTCAATGTAACCTCCACGGGAGCCGAAAACTACTACTACTACTACTATTTAGCATTTCTATAGTGCTACAAGGCGTACGCAGCGCTGCACAAACATAGAAGAAAGACAGTCCCTGCTCAAAGAGCTTAAAATCTAATAGACAAGGGGGTCACGTGATGCTTTAGGGCAAGGCAGACGTGGTTTCTGCGATCTCCCGGGCCCCGACTTGATCTTTTTTAAATAAACCCTGCAAACTTCAGGTAAACACCGCCACAACTGTGGAATCGCGAGGGGAGATTGTATGGAAAAATATTTAAACGCCCCGAATCCACTAATGGCGCCCAAAAGCTCCAAGAAGGAAAAAGAAAAAGAGAAGCCGAAACCGGCGGGCGGCGCGGAGGCGAGTCCGCGCACGCCGCCAAAAGATTCTATGGCTTTTTCGGCGGAGCAGCTGAGGCAATTGGCGGAGGTAGTTGGAGCGGTGGTCGAACCTAAATGGGACAAAGTACTAGAACGCCTCGAGACGATAGAGGCGCTAATCACGGATACTACAAAGAGAACGGGTGAGCTCGAACAGCGGGTATCGGCAGTGGAGGAGTCTCTAATCCCTAACACGCAGCAGCTTAAAGAGATCAAAAAAAAATGGAGTCGGTAACTGAAAAACTAGATGAACTAGAGAACAGGTCTCGTCGAGCCAATTTAAGAATCGTGGGCTTACCGGAATCGGTGGGTGCGTCGGTGCTGTCTTCAGTGCTGGAGAAATGGCTGGCTAAAGAATTTGCTTTATCCGACCACGCGGGGCCTCTATGTTTGGAGAGGGCCCACCGCGTGGGTAGGCAACAAGATGGACGACGCAATCCAAGGACTGTAATCCTAAAAGTACATAACTATGTACATAAAGAGGAAATTCTAAGGGGATTTCGGATGAAACGGAATGAAACTAAATTTGATGGCAACCAAATACTCATTTTCCAAGACTATTCTGCAGCTTTACAGGAGAAAAGGAAGCTGTTTACCCCATACTGCAAAAAACTGCATGAAATGAACACCCAGTTCATGCTGGCTTACCCTGCAGTGCTAAAAGTCAAAGACAATGGTCAGTGGAGAACCCTTGGAACTCCGGAGGAGGCACAGAAGTATGTACAACAACAGGAGCTGAAGGACCGGGACGCTGCAGGCAGTGGCTGAACTGCACATAGTCCAATGCACTGAGCCACTCTGAGAAGGACTAGAATACTAAGTTGCAGGGTTGGTATGCTGTTTAACCTGTATTAGGAGTCGGGTGCAGGGAGACAAGGAAAACCCCCAAACCCATTCCAATGGGCAATACAAGTGTGGGTCTAAGGGGAAGGGAGGAAGGGGGGGAGGGGAGGGGGTTGGAGAGGGATAGAAGGGATAAGGGTGGGGGGGAGGGGGGAGGGGTAAGAGGGAAGGGGACCAGGTTAGTGGGGAGGGAGGGGAGGGAGGGGGAGAGGGTTACATGGCTGTGCACTAGTGCTGTGGGAGCGAGTAAAAGCAGGAGTAAGGGGATGTTAGTAGTGAACAATATGGTTGTACTGAAAACCCCTGCTCTGTACGGAAGTTGGATCCCTTGGGGGGAGGGGCTGGCCCCCGGGGATTATGAAAATGGCAAATCTGTCATTCTAACTATGGAAATTTTGGTGACTGGCTGATTGTTCTCAGGTAAAAATAATCTCCTGGAATGTCTCTGGAATTACATCCCCGGTGAAACGGTACAAAATATTAACACAGTTGAGGCGCAGGGGTGCCACCATCGCTTGTCTCCAAGAGACTAAGCTCACAGACATGGAACACAAAAAACTAAAACAACAGTGGGTAGGGGAGTGTTTTTATTCCTCTTCAGGGGGAAAGAAAAGTGGGGTGGCCATTCTAATTAAAAAGGGTCTCCCATGCCAGTTCAAATTAATCCACAAGGACACTGAGGGCCGTATAGTATTAGTGCAGATGAACCACCAGGGCCAACATTATTATCTGTGCTCGATTTACGGCCCTAACGAACATAATCCAAGTTTCTTTCAAACGCTTATTGCCCTGGGCCTCCAATACGCGGACGCTCCATGGATTTGGGCGGGAGATTTCAACCAAGTATTAAACCCTGCCCTGGATAGATCTTCCCCTAGGGCTTTTCGGGGACCGGGGGGAGGGAAAGACATGGGAACGCTCTGCCACCAACTTCATTTGGTGGACCCTTGGTGGGTGTATAACCCCACCACCAGAGATTATACACACCAATCTAAAGTCCACCAAACCTGGTCGAGAATTGATTACCTACTGATCTCCCAGTCTTGGTTCTTTAAGGTCCGGAGGGCTGAGATAGGCCCTTTGGCTGTCTCTGACCATGCAATGATCTGGCTGGTTTTGGACCTGGCTGTGGGTGTAGCAGGGGCACGGCCATGGAGATTTCCGTCCTTTTTGCACCAAGATAAACAGTTCATCGAACACCTACAGACAAAATGGCAATTTTATGTTGACACTAACGCTGACTCATGTGATTCATCAATTACTTTTTGGGAGGCCTCTAAAGCTGTAATAAGAGGAGAGGTGATTGCTTTTCAAAGTGCTAGGGCTAAGAGGATGGCGGCAGGGGTGTTGCGCCTGGAAGGGGAATATAAACTAGCAAAAAAAAAATTTATTGTTACTCCTTCTAGGCTCCATAAAGACAGGATGGATACCGCCCTGGTGGCGCTTAATTCCCTTCTCCATGAGCAAGCGCAGAGACACCTATCGGCGGGTCGCCTTAGATTCCAATGCTTTGGAAACAAACCAGGTAGACTGTTGGCGAGGGTGGCACGGTCGAACACTCCACGCCAGTTTATCCCCAAGATTATCAACCAGCGGGGGTCGCGGGTTTCCACACCACAAGCTATTTTGGATGGGTTCCGAGATTTTTTCGAGGATATGTATGCTACAGGGAACTGTGAACGTGGGCCTTTGTTGAGGGATTATCTAGATGATGCAGGGATGCCCAAGTTGAGGGTGGAGGCCCAACAGGCTCTGTCTAAACCACTCCAGGGGCTAGAAGTGCAAAAAGTCATCAAGCAACTAAAGCTGGGGTCTGCCCCAGGGGTAGACGGTTTCTCAAATGAATACTACAAAATCATGGCACCCCATATATATGGTCCTCTAATAGATTATTATGATGAAGTGATAGACAGGGGCTCATTTACTAAGGGAGCGAACGAAGCACTCATTACCCTGATTCCTAAACCTGGCAAACCACTAGACCAGCTGGAGTCCTATAGACCTATATCTCTCCTCAACGTGGATATAAAAATTTTGGCTAGGATTCTGGCCGACAGGTTGGCTGCCCATATTCCATCTCTGGTAGGGGAGCACCAGGTGGGCTTTGTACGAGGCCGTCACGCAGTTACCCATGTGCGGAAAGTATTGTTGGCAACGGCCTATGGACAGGCTACAGGGGATCCGCTACTATTAGTGAGTCTTGACGCAGCCAAGGCCTTCGATAAAGTTAACTGGGACTATTTGTTCCAAACCCTCGAATACATTGGGGTGGGAGGGAGGCTTTTAGCTGCAATAAATACACTTTATCGGGACACCACGGCACGGGTTTTGGTTAATGGTCTTCGATCGGACGCTTTTAAAGTGGAAAGGGGTACCAGACAGGGGTGTCCCCTGTCCCCATTACTGTTCTTATTGTACTTAGAACCCCTCCTGCGTACCATACTAAAAGACCCTAATATAAAAGGAGTAACATGTCGTGGGAAGGAAACAAGGGTACTTGCATTCGCGGATGATCTTTTTTTGACCCTCACCCAGCCTACCATCTCGGTCCCTCACCTAATAGAGGTTATAGAGGAGTTTGGTTTTTTTTCCGGTCTTTCTTTAAATTTACATAAGTCAGTAGCTCTCCCAGTTCAATCTGTGGTGAGGGAGGAGTGGGTGGGAGACTTCCCGTTCCGGTGGGCAGAGGGGGTGGTCAGATACCTAGGTGTGCTAATACCATCTGATCTTTCCCGGCTAGCTGAGATAAACCTTGGCCCACTAAAAGATAAACTAGCAACAACACTGCGGGGGTGGAGGGGGTTACCTCTATCACTACAAGGACGAATAGCTCTATACAATATGATACTGTTCCCTAAGTGGACATATATTTTACAAATGCTCCCGCTCATCCTGAGTTGTAAAGAGGACACATGGCTCCAGAGACAGCTTAATGGGTTTTTATGGCAGGGTAAGAGAGCACGAATTGGGATCAAGACATTGATGAGGCCGAAAGGGAAAGGGGGACTAGGACTTTTAGACCTGAAATTATTCTCGATAGCCAGTTGCTTACGCCATCTGTCGGACTGGTTCCGATCCACTGAACACTTTTCATGTACTGGGATTGAGACTGCTTTGATAGAACCACTACATTTTGCATATTGGTTGCAGGCGCCAACAAACCAGTTACCCCCTCTAGGTCCTTACAAATACATTTTGAACCCTTTAAGAAAAACATGGCACTGGATAAGTAAAACCTATAAATGGAATGGATCGGTGTCACCCCTGCTGCCAATCCGGGGTAACCTGGCATTCCCAGAGGGGGGATCTTCGACCCTATTCAAAAAATGGTCAGCGCAGGGGATCCGGTTTCTATTTCAGGTAGTAACAGAGCAGGGGTTAATGAAGCCGTTTCAGACCTTGTGTGAGGAGTTTGGTCTGGGAGGGGGGCGATACATTTGCATACTTACAGCTAGGTCATTATGTCCGCTCGTTGCCGGCCGGTTCTCTGGCCAGGGGTGTGTGGGAGCTGCAGGATGGTTTGTTGGGGCTGGAGGCGCAGCAGAGAACTCCACTGAAATACTACCATAGCTGCTTACGAGACTCTCTAGCACCACTGGACACTACTCTCATATGCGATAGATGGTCTAAAGAGCTTCGTTGGCGTTTGACATCACAACAGCTGGAGATTTGCTTGAAATCGTCTCAGGGAGTGACTGAGAATGCAGCATGGACAGAGATGAACTACAAATTCTTGCTGCGCCTCCATATTTCGCCCCACAGAGCTTTCAGAGCAACTTTGCGAGAGTCAGATGATTGCCCTAAATGTGGGGGGCCCGGAGCATCCCTGGGACACATGTTTTGGTCATGCCCACTGGTGCACTCATTTTGGCTGGCAATGGGCGGACAGGTGTCGGGCATGTGGAAGGTACGGTGGAGGCCTACTCCAGGCCAACTATTTGACACTTTTCTGGTGCAAGGACCTCCACCTGAAGGCCTGAGGGCTTTCTTAAGGAGAGCTGTGTTGATGGGGAAAAGAACAATTTTGCAGCAATGGATAACACGAGAAGCCCCCTGCACATCACACTGGCGTAGCGCCATGATGCAGTGCTGTTCAGTGGAGAAACAGAGGGTCCGGGACCTGGCCTCCGTAAGGGGAGACCGTTTTTGTAAGGTTTGGTCACCGTTTTGGGACTCACTCACTGCCACAGCAAAAAGCAGGATTTTGAATTGTTAGGGGAGGGTGGGGGGAGGGGAACCAATGGGAGAGCCTGTTTGGAAGTAAAGGAGGAGGGAGGGGAGGGGGGAGAGAAATGAAAATCATAGGCTTGGCATATGTTTGAATAGATTTGATATTTTCTTCTTTTGTTAGATAAGTTTCTCTGTGAAACGGTTCTCGTTTTCTCAATGTTGTGATTACAATATCTTGCATTGTATGAAGTTGTGCCAATAAACAATAAATATAAACAAAATCTAATAGACAAAAAATAAATAAAGTAAGCAAATCAAATCAATTAATGTGAACGGGAAAGAAGAGAGGAGGGTAGGTGGAGGCGAGTGGTTACAAGTGGTTACGAGTCAAAAGCAATGTTAAAGAGGTGGGCTTTCAGTCTAGATTTAAAGGTGGCCAAGGATGGGGCAAGACGTAGGGGCTCAGGAAGTTTATTCCAGGCGTAGGGTGCAGCGAGACAGAAGGCGCGAAGTCTGGAGTTGGCAGTAGTGGAGAAGGGAACAGATAAGAAGGATTTATCCATGGAGCGGAGTGCACTGGAAGGGGTGTAGGGAAGGACGAGTGTGGAGAGATACTGGGGAGCAGCAGAGTGAGTACATTTATCGGTTAGTAGAAGAAGTTTGAACAGGATGCGAAAACGGATAGGGAGCCAGTGAAGGGTCTTGAGGAGAGGGGTAGTATGAGTAAAGCGACCCTGGCGGAAGACGAGACGGGCAGCAGAGTTTTGAACCGATTGGAGAGGGGAGAGGTGACTAAGTGGGAGGTCAGCAAGAAGCAGATTGCAGTAGGCTAAACGAGAGGTGACAAGGGTGTGGATGAGGGTTTTGGTAGAGTGCTCGGAAAGAAAGGGGCGGATTTTATGGATGTTGTATAGAAAGAAACGACAGGTCTTGGCAATCTGCTGGATATGAGCAGAGAAGGAGAGAGAAGAGTCAAAGATGACCCCAAGGTTTCGAGCTGAGGAGACAGGGAGAATGAGAGAGCCATCAACAGAAATAGAAAACGGGGGGGAGCAGGGAGGTGGGTTTGGGGGGGGGGGGGGGGATTTCTCTTAGGAGTTTAGAATTGGTTCCGCCGATTCGGGTTCTGCTGTAAACGTCCTCCGTTTCAGCATATGCCTCTAACTCACTCCTCCACTCCTTTGGACATGGTGGTTGAATAATTCGGGAGCCATGGAAGTTGATAAAGCCATTTTAACCACCTCTGAATGATTCCAAGGTAGTGAAAATAGAGGTAAAGGATTTGAGACAAACATTTGAGATAGAAACAGGATATAGGGGGGATAAATGCCTGGGTTGAATGGGTTAAATTTACAGTGGCCAGTCTGAATAGAAGTGGTTCCCATGCATGTGCCTCAGGTAGGCCGATGGTTCTAATTACCCCTTTTTCCTTTGGGGTGGAATTCAAATCCCAATACCATGAGGTGTACGTTGGCTCTGTTTCAGGAGGAAGGAGCATTGGGAAAAGACTGCTGTAAATCCCTAGCACTGCTGTTCCCGGCCCTAAGTCTTAAAGATGTGCGTATACCACCAGTTTTCTCACCAGGCCATGGGAACCATTCAGCCTGTCTCTCAAGATGGGAGAAAGGGGCAACCAGGCAGGTAGGAGTCTTACGCACATGCACACACGTGATGAATGTAACTGGGAAGCAGGCTAGTGGAAACTATTCAAACCTGAAAATATCTAAAGCGGATGTGTGGTGGTATTGTGGGAAGGGGGGAGAATTCTCAGGCCTACTTGTCAGACTGGAAAGGCACATGTGCATTAGTACAAATGGCTATACCATTCACCCTGGCATTTGAAAAAGGGCCCAAGTTGCATAATAGATGGAAGAGAAGTACCATAAGGACCTCTTTTGATGAGAGAAGTTATATAGACTGGTGAGAGATTATAGATGGAAACGCAATAGAGGGTAAAAGAAAGGGGGGAGTTGTGGGAAATGTTTAAGTATATTGCGTTTCCATATAACATAGTTGCAAATGTATAGTTCAGGCTCTAACTAGCCCTTTTGTAACAGAAAGAAGTACATTATAGCTGTTTGAATCAATAGACAAAGGAATTGTGTCTCTGTAAGAAGCAGGGGGAGGAGGTTTGTGAGACGTCCAAAAATGCTGAGACACAGAAAAAGCTTCAAAAAGACAGGCCTTGAAACTAAAGTCAGACTATGAACATCTGAGAGATAGCAGGGAACTATAAACCAGGGGCGTAGCCAGACATCCAATTTTGGTTGGGCCTGGGCCCAAGATGGGTGGGCAGAACTCCGCCCTTTCCCACAAGTGATTTGGTCTCTCCCTCTCTCACCTGCATGCCATATGGTCCCTCAAACATCTCCCCTGCCCCGCATACCTTTTAAATAGCAGAT
Organism: Microcaecilia unicolor; assembly: GCF_901765095.1. Lineage (NCBI taxonomy): Eukaryota > Metazoa > Chordata > Amphibia > Gymnophiona > Siphonopidae > Microcaecilia > Microcaecilia unicolor. The sequence goes on along the minus strand of NC_044040.1, from coordinate 123,694,448 downwards.
TTTCACCGGCAGCTAGCAGCAACTAATACACACTGCTCATATTGACCCCACAGCTTTCTCTCTGATTTAAATTCCTGTTTCTGCATAGGCAGGAATAATTCAGAAGGAAAGCTGTGGGGTCGGTGCGAACAGTATGTATCAGTCGCTGCTCGTTACTGGTGAAGATCTGCTATTTACAAGGTATGCAGGAAGTTGTTGGAGTTTTCGGCTGGTGGGGCTTGGTGATCTCTGCCAGCCACATCATATGTGTGCTGCTACTGGGTGGGTCTGAGCCCACCCTTGGCTACGCCACTGCTATAAACAAAGAACACAGAGGGGGGGGGAGTTAGGGGGGGGAAGAGTGAGAAACTCAAGATGCTAGCTATTAAGCAGAACACTAGAAGACAAACTAACAAAGACAGGCATGTGATCAGAGAAAACTTAGGGGCAGACACTTAAATGTAACTATAAAATCTGTAGATTCTATAGAAGTGTGTGTGTGTGTGTGCTGATGGCTCGTATTTAGAGACACAGAGACAGGCCCATTCCTGCAAGGATGTATTTTTGATTTTTGAAAAATTAATTAAGCCTTGGTTCATCAATCTGATTTTGTGAGTCCTATTTTGGTATAGGTTCTCAGGTTATCTGGGGGATATTTATAACACATTGGACTAACTTAATACATTTCTGACTAGCTTTTACAGGCCATAACCTCATTTCTCAAGTCAAGAGAGTAAACCATACTGTCCTGACCTGACCTGAGAAAGGAGGTTGTAAAAAAATGTTTTGCTAACATAGGGTTAATCATTCTTACAATTTCAGAAATAAATGTAGACTCTCTGAAATGTAGATTCTCAGGCCTTGTACATTACAAGTAGTAGAATGGAATGTACCTAGATATGCTTGGGAGCCAGACAAGCTAACACCAGTAGCCTAGAAATGTAACATGTTAGAAATATGAAAGTGTTGATAGACACACAGGCAACAAGTTTCCTTTATATCCCTGCACGTAGAAAAATGTATAAGAAGCGGAGGGGAGGATTTTAGAGCAGACAACCTTCTGACTGCAGTTGGATCTGTCTCCTTGCAAGTAAATAAAATGCTTAAGCCTGACTTGGTCTGATGGTATTCGTGAGTATGTTAATTGAAATTCTTTTTAACAGAGGTTTTGGCCTCTGAAAGCTAGTCAAAAATTGTTTGCTAATTTGTAATGATTGAAATATATCAATTTTTGAAATTTACATCTGCTAGCTCCTATTTCATACAGTACAGGGGCAACATACATCACTGTTTCTCTGATGTTGAATTGTATGCAGAGTTTGGCTTCCTTGTTTAATTTGTAGTTTTCCAATAGGTATATTGATGTTCTAGTGCCCATGCAGGGTAACCCCTTTGTTGTTTGACTCCTGGAAGTAAATGCTATTACGGTATACTAAAATTGCTATACAGATCCCGAGTGACATTTGTGGGGTTTTGTATTCCTTCGCAATATCCCTGGTGCATACACGCATATATCCAAAATTCCACCTGTTAAATGGGGAGGTTGGGGGGGGGGTGCCTTGACACTCATTGCTTGGGGGCCTAGATCACTATCAGTCTGTCCCTAGTCCACAGGGATATCCCCCTTGGTTGGGCACCAACCTCCTGCTTCAAAAGTAAAGCAATCTTAGTAACAGTCCTTGATCAGACAAGGTAATAGCTCCATTCAGAACCTCTGACATTCCCTCTCACCAAGGGCTATAAAGAATTAAAAACATAAACACATAGTACATGGATGACTGAATTAAAGAAAGCCAGTATTTAGAAATGAATTGACAGCTGGCCTGGTGATCCAGTGACAGATGCTCTGTACTGCCATACAGAACTGGGTTCGAGTCCCAAGCCAGGTCTCTGCATCAGGTGGAGGTAATACAGAAAAAATATTCTCAGCCTCTGATGGGTATAAGGAATCTCAATCACTGCTCAATGGCAACACGTACAGGTCAGACTTAAGAGTCTATTTTAGCTGGGTTCCAAAAGGAGCTGTGATTTGTAGTCTGTAGACAGCAGTTGCAATGACTTGGGTTCAGTTGGAACAAGTGGGATATAAAAATAAGGAAACCTCTTCATTACCCCTACAAGGAGTTTCTAATGAAGGCTCATGCATATAACCCGAAAGAAGCTGGTTCCAACTGACCTGGGCCCCAAAAATAGAATTATTGAAATATTGAGTCCGTAGTACAGTCTCACTGGCTTTACCCTATAAAGTTTTTTAAAAAATTCTAGATATCTAGCACTGATCTATATAAAACATATTAGCAAACAGTATAGCCCAATAAACAGGCTTTATACACTTACCTGAACTAGGGTTTGACATAAAGTATCTTATCATTGTGCGCTGTATACCAGGTACTCTCCAGAAACAGAACACAACAACATTGGCAGCTATAATGCCTAAAGAAGACAAATCCAGAATTAGTCAGTGTTAAGAGATACATACAGCCTATTTCATAGGTGGAAAACCAAGATATTTAACATCAAGAGAGAGTTTTATTGTGAAGGTTAACAGATTCCCCACCAGGACTAGCTGGTTCAGCCCTTTTCATCTGTCTAAATAAATAGCAGCACCACAAATGGGGAACCATTATACAAATCAAAGAGATGCCTATGAAACTGTTTCAACCAAGACCACACTGAGAGCGATAAAAAAAAAATGCCACTATGATTTTTGAGAAATGAAATCACAATTAATCAGTTTTGTCAGAGTATCATATCACTGGACAGGAAAATACTTATGGTACCTGAATGTAACTCGACTTAAGCTACAATTGAAAGAGACATGAGTTAATCCATAAGTACATAAGTAATGCCACACTGGGACAGACCAACGTCCATCAAGCCCAGCATCCTGTTTCCAACAGTGGCCAATCCAGGTCACAATACCTGGCAAGAGCCCATAAAGTACAAAACATTTTATGCTGCTGATCTCAAGTCCATTTTAATAATGGTCTATGGACTTTTCCTTTAAGAAGTCGTCCCAAACCTTTTTTTAAACCCCGCTAAGCTAACTGCCTTTACCACATTCTCTGGCAATGCATCCAGAGTTTAATACACGTTAAATGAAGAATATTTTCTCCGATTCATTTTAAAATTACCACTTTGTAGCTTCATTGCATGCCCCCTACTCCTAGTACTTTAGGAAAGAGTAAACAGACGCTTCACGTCTACCCGTTCCACTCCACTCATTATTTTATAGACCTCTATCATATCTCCCCTCAGCTGTCTTTTCTCCAAGCTGAAGAGCCCTAGCCATTTCAGCCTTTCCTCATAGGGAAGTTCTCCCATCCCCTTTATCATTTTTGTCACTCTTCTCCGCACATTTTCTAATTCCACTATATATTTTTTGAGATGCGGTGATCAGAATTGAACACAATATTTGAGGTGCGGTTGCATCATGGAACGATACAAAGGTATTATAATGTTCTCATTTTTGTTTTCCATTCCTTTCCTAATAATATCTAACATTCTATTTGCTTTCATAGACAGAGCAGCATACTGAGCAGAAGACGCATCAGCAACACCACCTAGATCCCTTTCTTGGTCGGTGACTCCTAATGTGGAACCTTGCATTACGTAGCTATAATTCCCACATGCATCACTTTGCACTTGCTCAAATTAAACCATCTGCCATTTAGATGACCAGTCTCCCAGTCTCGTAAGATCCTCTTGTAATTTTTCACAATAGTCTTGCGATTTAACAACTTTGAATAACTTTGTGTCATCAGCAAATTTAATTACCTCACTAGTTACTCCCATCTCTAGGTCATTTATAAATATGTTAAAAAGCAGCGGACCCACACAGACCCCTGGGGAACCATTGAGAATACTGACCATTTAACCCTACTCTCTGTTTTCTATCTTTTAACCAGTTTTACTTCCACAATACGACACTACCTCCTAGCCCATGACTCTTCAGTTTCCTCTGGAATCTTTCATTAGGCACTTTGTCAAATGCCCTTTGAAAATCCAGATACACAATATCAACCAGCTCACCTTTATCCACATGTTTCTTCACCCCTTCAAAAAAATGTAATAAATTGGTGAGGGAAAATGTCCCTTCACTAAATCCATGTTGGTTTTGTCTCATTAATCCATGCTTTTGAATATAATGGTCTCTACCATTTTGCACAGTACTGACGTCAGGCTCACTAGTCTACAATTTCCTGGATCTCCTCTGGAACCTTTTTTAAAAATCGGCGCTACATTGGTCACTCTCCAATCCTCTGGTACCATGCTCGATTTTAAAGATAAATTACATATTACTAACAATAGTTCCGCCAGTTCATTTTTCAATTCTATCAGTACTCTGGGATGAATTCCATCCAGTCCAGGAGATTTCCTACTCTTCAATTTGTCGAATTGCCCCATTACATACCCCAGGTTTATAGAGATTTCATTCAATTTCTCTGACTCGTCAGTTTTGAATACCATTTCTGGTACCGGTATCTCTCCCAAATCTTCCTCGGTGAAGATCGAAGAAAAGAATTCATTAATCTATCTGCTATGGCTTTGTCTTCCTGATTGCCCCTTTACCCCTCGGTCATCTATGGTTCAACCGATTCTTTTGCCAGCTTCCTGCAGTTAATATACCTAAAAAAATTTTTTACTATGTGTTTTTGCCTCCAACGCACCTTTTTTTCAAGTCCACTCTTTGCCCTTCCTTATCAGCGCTTTGATTTGATATTCCTTATGCTGTTTCCTTATATTTTTCAGTCGGTTCTTCTTCCATTTTCTGGAGGATTTCTTTTAGCTCTAAATAGCTTCCTTCACCTCACTTTTAACCATGACAGCTATCATTTGGTCTTCCGTCCTCCTTTTTAATATGTGGAATATATTTGGCCTCGGCTTCCAAGATTTTGAACAGCATCCACGTATGATGTAAATTTTTGAACCTGCAGTCACTCCTCTACGTTTTTTTTTCACCGTTCTTCTCATTTTATCATAGTCTCCTTTTTGAAAGTTAAACACTAATGTATTGGATTTCCTGCGTATACTTACTCCAAAGCTAATATCAAATATGATCATATTATGATCACTGTTATCAAGCGGCCCCAGCATAATTACCTCCCGTACCAATCATGCACTCCACTAAGGACTAGGTCTAGAATTTTTCCTTTCTTGTCAGCTCCTGTACCAGCTGCTCCATAAAGGTAAAATTATGTATCATACCTGATAATTTTCTTTCCATTAATCATAGCTGATCAATCCATAGACTGGTGGGTTGTGTCCATCTACCAGCAGGTGGAGATAGAGAGCAATCCTTTTTGCCTCCCTATATGTGGTCATGTGCTGCCGGAAACTCCTCAGTATGTCGATATCAAAGCTCCATCCGCAGGACTCAGCACTTAGAGAATTACACCACAAAGGGACACTCTGCCCAGCTCACCACCGCCCGAAACGGGGGAGGGGAATTAACCCAGCTCATCCCCACACAAGTGGGGGAGGGGAATCCGTCCAACTCATCCCCGCGGAGCGGCGGAGGGACGCCACCCCGCCAATGCGGGGGGATCTGGCTTATCCTGCAACCGCAACCGCGGGAGGAGCTGACTGACCCTAACACCGCCGAAGCGGGAGGGGTACAAAGCTGCCCTACAGCCGCACGAAGCGGGAGGGAGCGCCGGCAGAATTTAGGTCTCAATCCAGCCCCGTAAAACGGAGGGGAGAGGAATGCAGCAGCTCACTAACACAAATCGTCTCAACTCTTGAAGAATCCAATTGAAAAAACTTGAACACGAAGTCCTCCTGAACAGGAACTGAAGACTAAACTTGAACCTGAAATGCAACCAGAATATAACCAGGACAGATATCTGGGAGGGGCTATGGATTGATCAGCTATGATTAATGGAAAGAAAATTATCAGGTATGATACATAATTTTACCTTCCATATCATCATGCTGATCAATCCATAGACTGGTGGGATGTACCGAAGCAGTACTCACCCAGGGCGGGACATTGAAATCCCTGACCGCAACACTGAAGCTCCAAACCTGGCCTCCGCCCAAGCAGCCACAGTCAAGCGGTAATGCCTGGAGAAAGTATGGGCCGATGCCCAAGTTGCCACCTTGCCAAATCTCTTCCAAGGAGACGGGACCCGGCCCTCTGCCACTCGAGGCCGCCTGAGCTCTAGTGGAGGTGAGCTTCAGCCGGATAGGCGGCACCTTCCCCGCGGCCACATAAGCCGCTGCAATGGCTTCCTTGACCCATCTTGCCACTGTAGGCTTAGCAGCCTGCAGACCCTTACGAGGACCTGCAAACAGGACAAACAGATGATCCGACTTCCGGAAATCATTGGTCACTTCCAAGTATCTGATGATGACTCGTCTCTGTTGAGAATCTAAGGGGTCCCAAGCCCCCCCAAGAAGGCTAGAGTGACCTTAATCTGACTCCATCTCTAAATAGCACTAGTACTGGGGTAATCAGGGGGTTGTGAAGTTCTAAGAGAAATTGCCACTGAGAGAGACGCTAGGTCCAAGGAAAAGGTACCAGCCTTATGACAAACTGGAATCAGATTACAAGCTATACAATGCAGTGAAAGATAGCTGCTGGATGCGACAAAAGCATTTATACTTACAGCCTTTCATTATTAAGTGAAACTCACAAATCGTCATTTGGGATGAGGAGTTTATTTACAAATCAGACTTTAATCAGATACATTCATCAGACAAATTCTGAATTCAGCTGACCGGAGCTCTGCTGCTTCCGAGGCGTTGGAGAAAAGTTCTCCCGAGGGCTTGCATGCACCCTGCTTTTATACAATTTGGTCACCATACAAGTCTATGGAGAGAGATTTTTTTCCTCTAATATTGCTTAATCTATGAGTCATGTCCTCCGGCCAGGTGCTCCTCCGTTTTAGTATTGCAACTTGTTGTGCAACTTCCCTTTTTGTAATCACTTCCTTAGATACGGACATCCAAACATCAAAACATGAACAAAACAACTTTTTTATGAAGATATCTAAATTTGGATATATTAGGTTCATATCATTTTGTGATCTGGGTTAGGATTTTAGCCATCAATTCCTTGATCTTGGCTTTTGCACTGCTTTTGAATGTCACACCAAATTCTAATGAGGCCTAGTCAGTGCCTTTTAACAGTTTAGGCTGTTTAAGGTATGTAAATTGACCCACCACTATTCCAGTGGATGGATCCCAAGCGGGGACACATATTAACTTACAGGAAAAGCAAGTCCTTGCTCAGCCAGTCATAGATTTTTAAACCAAGCTGGTATTTTTACAGCCTGAGTCCTAAAATCCGGCCTTCCACCCTTCCGGTGGGCATCCAGTGAGGGCCTCTTGCTGTAGTATAATTATACATTCCCCACTTGTCACCCCCTCTGAGGAGGGGTGACACAAAACTAGTTTGTCACAATCTATTCCAGAAGGTGACAAGCTATCAAACGAGAGGGGGAGTTTTGGTCTTATAAATTGCTAGAAGGTATGGTGCAAGACAGGAAACTTCATTCTCAGGTGATATATTATTTGGGCATATGGAATTCCCTTTATATTACCCAACCCCTTGGGCTTAATCCTGATGTCATCTCTCTTGAGACTTACTCAAACCTGTAGTGAGAGAGGTTTTATGAATGGGACAAATCCATGAGTTCATCTACAAAATCTCATGAAGTATAGGTATGCGGGTAATGGCAATTTCAGGTGGATCATACTAATAAACAATTTCAGGTCTTTCTATGGCTTCTATTATATCTGTTGCATAGTGCATGGGGAGATAATTATACATCTCACATCTAGATATTTGAGAGCAGAGTACTCCTCTGGGTAGTCCTCCCTACGAAAGGATGGGAGACAGAGCTGCTGATTCACATGGAAGCGAGAAACAATCTTGGGCAGGAAGGAAGGCACTGTGCGAATAGACACTCCTGCCTCAGTGAACTGCAGAAAAGGCTCTCGACATGATAGGGCCTGGAGCTCGGAAACTCTTCTGGCTGAAGTGATAGCCACCAAAAAGACTGCTTTCAACGTCAGGTTTTTCAGAGATGCCCTCGACAAGGGTTCAAAAGGCGGCTTCTGCAAGGCTCTTAGCACCAGGTTGAGATTCCACGCAGGCACCACTGAGTGCAGAGGAGGGCGCAGGTGATTAACTCCCTTGAGAAAACGTACCACATCTGGCTGCGAAGCCAGGGAAGCACCCTTCAGGCGGCCCCTGAAGCAGGCCAGAGCCGCTACCTGGACTTTAAGGGAACTGAGCGACAGGCCTTTCTCCGGACCTTCTTGCAGGAACGCCAACACTGAAGAGATTGGAGCAGTGAAGGGAGAAAGTGAGCCTGCTTCACACCACGCTGCAAAGATACGCCAAACCCTGGCGTAAGCAGTAGAAGTAGAGCGCTTCCTCGCTCTCAGCATAGTGGCGATGACCTTGTCTGAGAAGCCCTTCTTCCTCAGACGCTGCCGCTCAATAGCCTGGCCGTAAGACCAAAGGGGGAGGGATCCTCCATCACCACGGGACCCTGATGCAACAGGCACTGCTCCACAGGCAGCCGCAGAGGGTCGTCCACTGAGAGCCTGATCAAGTCCGCATACCAGGGACGTCTGGGCCAGTCCGGACCTACCAGGATTATCCGGCCAAGATGCTTTGCCACCCGGTCTAGTACCCTGCCCAACATGGGCCAGGGCGGGAACACATAGAGAAGCTCCTGTGTCAGCCACTGTTGGAGAAGAGCATCTACTCCCAGAGATCGAGGGTCCCGTCCTCTGCTGAAAAAGCGCAGCACTTGGCAATTGGCCGATGACGCCATCAGATCTAGGCTCGGCTGGCCCCAGCGCTTCGTGATGTCCAAGAACACCTGAGCCGATAACTGCCACTCTCCGGGATCCAAGGTATGGTGACTGAGAAAGTCCGCCTTGACATTCATGACTCCGGCAATGTGGGCCGCTGACAGCTGTTCCAGGTTCGCTTCCGCCCACTGGCATAGATTCATGGCCTCCTTGGCTAGAGGGGCGCTCTTGGTACCTCCCTGGCAGTTGACATAGACCACAGCCGTGGCATTGTCCGAAAGGACCCGTACTGGCTTCAACGCCAGTACCGGGAGGAACTCCAAAAGCGCCAACCGAATGGCTCTGAGTTCCAGGAGGTTGATAGACCACTTTGCCTCTGCAGGAGACCAGAGCCCCTGCGCTATCCTTCCCAAGCAGTGGGCTCCCCAGCCCGTCAAAGAGGCGTCCGTCGTGATGACAATCCACTCCCGGGGTCACAAGAGGCATTCCTGGCAGACAACTTGTCTGTCTTCAGCCACCAGCTCAGCGCCTTGCGGCACTGCTGGGTCCAAGCAACGGGCGCACAGCATAATCTCGACACTGGAGTCCACGGCTGCAGCAGAGAGTGTTGTAGTGGTCTCATATGAGCCCTGGCCAGGGCCTACTTCCATTGTGGCCAGTCATAGAGCCCAACAGCATGCACATAGTCCCAAGCCCGAAGAGGAGAGGCTACTATGAACTGGTCCACCTGAGCCTGAAGTTTGACAATCCGATTGTCTGGCAGAACACTCTGCCACTTGGGTGTCGAAACGAACTCCCAGATACTCCAGGGACTGAGTCGGGCGCAGCTGGCTTTTCTCCCAGTTGATGATCCACCCCCAGGGAGCTCAAAAGAGCAATCATCCCGGTCCACATCTTTGCCGCACTCTGCATAAGAGGGGCTCAGATCAACCAGTCGTCCAGATAAGGATGGACTTGTACTCCTTCCTTTCGCAGGAAGGCTGCGATGACCACCATTACTTTGGAGAAGGTCCGCGGAGCAGTAGCCAACCCGAACGGAGGGCTCTGAACTGGAAGTGTCGGCCCAGGACTGCAAAACGCAGAAAGCGTTGAGGAGGCTAGCCAGATGGGAATATGCAAATACGCTTCCTTGATGTCCAAGGATGCCAGGAACTTCCCCTGCCTTCCACTGCCGCTATAACAGAGCGGAGAGTTCCATGCGAAAGTGCCGAACTTTCAAGGCCCGATTGACCCCTTTGAGGTCTGAGGATAGGCCGGACAGAACCTCCTTTCTTTGGTACCACAAAGTAAATGGAGTAACGTCCCTTGCCAAGCTGATTTCTGGCACCAGAACGACCGCACCTGGCGGATCAGATTGTCCAAAGTCTGCTGGCACTGCCACAGCTTTGACCGGAGACTTGCAGGGGAGAGAGTACAAAACCCGTCTCTTAAGGGTCGGGCAGAACTCTAGCTTGTAGCCGTCTCTGATGACTTCCAGCACCCAAGCGTCTGAAGTTACCCTGGTCCCTCTCGGCCAGAAACGAAGACAGGCGTCCTCCAATCTGCACTGGGGCCATGGAACAGGGCCCTGTCATTGGGTACGAGACCCCTGGGGGAGGACCGGGAGGCACACCTCCGGGACGGCGGTCTCTGCGAAAGGAATGCTGCTTGGGGGAGAAGGTCCTTTTGAAGGAAGAGGGGGCAGAGGAGCCCGACTTGACCGGGCTGGTACCCGACGGGCTTCCTGAAACCGTCCTCTGATGGTACCGGGGCGAGGACTGGCCCGAGCCCTGACCTCTGGTAACCTCTTGCCCTTAGGACGTGCCGAGATCAGTCACAATCTTGTCCAGCTAAACCCCAAAGAGCAGCTTGCCTTTAAAAGGCAACTTAGCCAGGCGGGACTTAGAGGCGTGGTCAGCAGACCAAGCTTCAGCCAAAGCCACCGTCCCGCGCAGAGACTGTCTGAGCCATACCTTAAGCCGAGGCTCTTCCAAGACATCATACAGCAAGTCTGCCAAACAGCCAAGGCCCGATTCCAGGCCGGCCAATCTAGCCCTCAAGGAAGGATACGAAGGGGAAGCCCGCTGCACAATCGTCAGGCACAGCAGCCCTGGCCACATAGGAGCAGCCAAAAACTGAGGCCTGCAAACTTAAAGCAGCCGCCTCAAAGGACGACCTTAAGGTCCGCCTCCAATCTCTGTCTTGGGCGTCCTTTAGGGCCCGTGCCACCTTCCACCGGCAACGCCGTTTTCTTAGTCACCGCAGTGATTAAAGAATCCACGGTAAGCCAAAGAAAGGCCTCCCGTTCACTTTCAGGCAGAGGATAGAGGCGGGACATAGCCCTAGCCACTTTGAGGCTCGCTTCCGGGACATCCCATTGAGCCGAAATCAAGGTGTGCATGGCATCATGCACGTGGAAGGTTCTAGGCGGGTGCTTCGTCCCCAGCATAATGGCGGAGCCAACAGGGGCTGAGGGAGAGACATCCTCTGGAGAGGAAATCTTCAAAATGCTCATGGCCTGCACTAACAGGTTGGGCAAGTCCTCTGAGCGAAAAATCCACGCTGCACAGGGGTCATCCGCTCCATCAGAGCGGGAATCCGTCTCCTCCAAGGAATCCCCAAAGGACCGTTGGGAGAACCCAGATATGCTGCCCTCATCTACGTCAGAGGAGACAGAGTCCTCTAAGGCCTGGAAATCCATCCGAGGGCGTTTACTTCCGGGGGCCTCAACCCCTTTATCGGACAAGGGAGCCAGGGCAGCATTTTGCATAAGGAAGGCCTGATGCAGCAGCAAAATGAACTCGGGGGAGAAACCCCCCAGACTCTGCACTTCCGCAGCCTGGGCCACAGCCCTAGACGCACCCTCAACCGGCGCTCGCAAGAGCGGGGGAGAAACATGCTGCGCATCCAAAATGGCGTCCGGCGGAACACTCCGCGAAGGAGCCTCGCGGGAAGAACGGCACTTAACTTTGGCCGCTTTTTTGCCGTCGCCCAAATCAAGGGCGGCCATAGAATTAACGTCTCCCACTTCAAGGGCGGCCCAAGAAGAAGCCGTCCGAGCAGAGTGGCCGGCCAAGATGGCGGAGGCGAGCAGCGGGGGATGGGCGTTTATGGCGGGAAAAACCGCCACACCGGAGGAAGAACCGGGACACTGACCGGCCTCCAAACTGACACCCAACAAGGGCGAATCAGACTAAGACCCCCGCATCCCCGCTTGAAGCGCACACGCGGTCCGGGGAGCGATTCTTTGCGCCCTCGCCCTCCGACGCCATAGGCCATGTGGAGACCGATCGGGGAACCCCCTGCCCGCTACAAAAAGGTAAAAATTACCTGCTTCTCGCTCCGAGCTGTAACGAACTGGTGTCCCAGTGAGTAGCTGCAATAAACGTTGAAATAAACGTTGAAATAAACGCCCTTAAGGACGTCCCAATTTTTTTTTTTTTTTCTCAACGGAGCCAGCAGGAGGGGGGAGAAAAGGAGGGACCTGGCACCACCAGGTTTGCACTTGCTCAAGAAAAGCCCTCAACCCCAGGTACTCAACAAAACCTAAAAATTAGGCTTGGAGACCTAGCCAGAGCTGCTGCTGTATGTGACAACCACCTGCTGAGATAGAGAACATACTGAGGAGTTTCCGGCAGCACATTGCCACATATAGGGAGGCAAAAGCTTTGCTCTCTATCTCCACCTGCTGGTAGATGGACACAACCCACCAGTCTATGGATTGATCAGCATGATGATATGGAAGCAGTCCTTGATTTTGTCAAGGAATTTTACCTCCTTAGCATGCCCCGTTACATTTACCCAGTCAAAATCGGGGTAATTGAAATCACCCATTATTATTGTGTTGCCCAGTTTATTTGCGTCCCTAATTTCCTTTAACGTTTCTACACCCGTCTGTTCATCCTGGCCAGGCGGACGGTAGTACACTCCTATCATTATCCTTTTCCCCTTTACACATGGAATTTCAATCCACGGTGATTCCAAGAAGTGTTTTGTTTCCTACAGAATTTTCAATCTATTTGATTCAAGGCTCTCCTTAACATACAATACTACCCCTCCACCAGTTCGATCCATCCTATCACCACGATATAATTTGTACCCCGGTATGACAGTGTCTCAATGGTTATCCTATTTCCACCAGGTCTCAGAGATGCCTATTACATCTTATTTTTCATTTAGTGCAATATATTCTAACTCTCCCATCTTATTTCTTAGGCTTATGGCATTCGCATATAGACATTTCAAACTATGTTTGTTGTTCCTATTTACATCATGCTCAGTACTTGACAGTATTAATTTGCAATCTTTTGTCTGATTTTTATTTTTATGTAAGGACATCAGATCTACTATGGTCTCTTTTGCAACCTCACTATTGGGATACCCTATCTTCCCTGTTTTGGTGATATCTTTGAAAGATACCTTATTCCGAACCATGCGCTTTTCAGAAACTGTCGGCCTTCCCCCACTTTCTAGTTTAAAAGCTGCTCTAACTCCTTTTTAAATGCCGATGCTAGCAGCCTGATCCCACCCTGGTTAAGGTGGAGCCCATCCTTTCGGAATAGGCTCCCCCTTCCCCAGAATGTTGCCCAGTTCCTAACAATTCTAAAACCCTCCTCCGTGCAGCATCGTCTAATCCACAAATTGAGACTCTGCCTGTCTCTTGAGCCCTGCGCGTGGAACGGGTAGAAACTTCAGAAAATGCTATCCTAGAGGTTCTGGATTTGACCTTTCTACCTAAAAGCCTAAATTTGGCTTCCAGAACCTCTCTCCCACATTTTCCTATGTCACTGGTACCCACATGGACCAAGGCAGCCGGCTCCTCCCCAGCACTATCTAAAATCCTATCTAGGTGACATGTGAAGTCCGCCACCTTCGCACCAGGCAGGCAAGTCACCAGGCGATCCTCACGTCCACCAGCCACCCAGCTATCTATATGCCTAATGACAGAATCACCACCAACAACAGCTGTGCTAACCCTTCCCTCCTGGGCAGAACTTGGAGGCATATCCTCGGTGTGAAAGGATAGTACATTCCCCAGTGGGCAGATCCTGTCTACAGGAGTACTTCCTACTTTACCAGGGTGATGTTCTCCTTCTAGGAGACCTCCCTCCTCTAAGCTAGCGCAGGGGCTACCAGACTGGATGTGAGACTTCTCTACAACATCCCTGTAGGTCTCCTCTATGTACCTCTGTCTCCCTCAGCTCCACCAAGTCTGCAACTGTAGTCTCAAGAGAACAGAACCGTTCTCTGAGAGGTAGGAGCACTTTGCATCGGGCACACACATATGGGAGATAATTATACATGTGACACTCAATGCAAAAGACTGGATAGCACCCCTCGCACTGCTGGACTGCTGACTCCATCTTAATATTTTTGAGTTTTTCAATAATTTAAAACTTGCTAAAGTATTAAGGATATTAGCCTAATATAAAAATGTCTTTTAGTTTATATGTTATATTGTGTGATTTAATTAGTGTTTCTTTCTTAGATGGTAATGAAATGTATTTAAAACTCTGTAAGAGCACTCCTTGCTTGTTATCCTAATTACAATAACTGACTATAACTGAAGAGTTGTGCTAGGGGTGGGCGGGATGAAGACTAAACTAGGTCCTACAGTGCCTGCTAGAAGCTACCTGTTTAAAAGTAGGGGGAAAAAAGAGTATGGAGATTAGTTGATAAAGTTTGCTTTTTTATATTTTTATTCTGCCTATCACTAACCTAAAATTCCTCCTTTAAAACCCAATCTTTAAGTTCCCAAAAGCAAAATAGTGTTCACTTACCAGAGAAATTTCCTCTTCTCTCAGAACTTCTCAGAAAGAAAGTTCAGTGGGACCTTTCCTCTTTATATAGTTTTAAAGGGACTTTTTCAAAACAGGCTCTTTCAATCTAACTCAGTAATCAGGTTGCCCTTAATAACCTATGCAAATATTCTACTTTCACACACCTTAATTAACACCTAATTGAAGTGAGTGGCAGTGCTACCTCTCCAGCAACCAAAATACAAAAAATAACTGTCTTTTAGAACAAGATTTGAGCCTTCCCTCTATCTTTAAAGTTTTTTGGGAAGAGAGAAGTCACCCTGCACTGTAGGTCTCCCCTGCTCATGTGTAAGCTACCAGAACCTGGCTAAGGTAGACTAAGCTTTAATTTTAGCTTTACAAGAATCTTGCCGTATGTAGTGGTGGGCTAAAGGTCTGTCAGCTATAGGCCTGTACAAAGTTTTGCCTCTGAAACTAAAGAGACCTTATTCTTTGCTTACTGTACTTATGAAGAAACAGGGTTCAGTATTTAATAAAGGGGTTTTGTTTCATTTTTTCTCGTGTGGTTGTATTTTATGAAAGCATCCCGCTCCAACCCCACTTAAACTACCACATCCCCCTTGATTAAGTGGGAAGCAATTTTTAAGTTTAATAGTTTGCGTTACTAGTGAAGCATGAGGCCCCTTGTCATATGATGCCCCAAGCTGTAGCTTGTCTACTTTATACATAAATCCAGCCTAGAACCAGTCCATTTAATGAGTGATCCAGTTCAGAAAAATGATCTAAAGAGTTTGAGGATTTAAAGACCATTCATCAGGATGGATTGACACAATCACAACAATGAAAGCTCCATTAAAAAGCCTCCATACACAAACAGAACATAGGACATTCTGGAGAAAGTCAATTTATATGGGCGCCAGGAAACTACTTCAATTTGACAGCAATTAATCAATCAATCATGAGGGTGAAGAACTCTGCTTGAGCTTGTTTGCTATTTGGTTCTGATTGCCCGGTATATAAGTGGTTTGTATTGGAAGGTCACATGATGCAGTGAGAGCAGTAAGACGATAGTCAGATTGCTCCAGAGCCCCAACTCCCTTTATTTGCTACTTTCACCATTAAAACGCAACTTACCTGCTACTCCACAAAATCATCAGCTCGAAGAGTTATATGAACAAATTTATTTGCAGGTTGGGGGAATATATGTCCTCTAAACCGCCCCATAAAACAGGAGATTGGGCAAAGTAAAACGAGGATAACTGGCGGAACCCATGCCGGCCACGGTTTCCCAATTTATTTATTTATTTTTGTTACATTTGTACCCCGCGCTTTCCCACTCATGGCAGGCTCAATGCGGCTTACATATTGTATACAGGTACTTTTTTGTACTTGGGGCAATGGAGGGTTAAGTGACTTGCCCAGAGTCACAAGGAGCTGCCTGTGCCTGAAGTGGGAATCGAACTCAGTTCCTCAGGACCAAAGTCCACCACCCTAACCACTAGGCCACTCCTCCACTCCTTTACTAAGTTGGCACTCACAGAGCTCACTAAAGCAATGTTGCAGGCATTGGGACCACAACTGGTGAATTTATACACTCAAATCACAAATTTGGAAAGTCTCCTCACTGAAAACACAGCTGAACTGGAGCAGAGTGTTTCCGAGCTGAAATATGGCTCCCAAGCGGGGCCCACAGCAGTGGAGGCATTAAGGATCCAGGTGCAACAGCATGCAGCCAAATTGGAGGATCTGGAGAATAGATCGTGCCGTGGGAACCTTCGTTTAGTGAGCATACCAGAGTCATTGACAGATGCAGGGTTGCTCCCAGCATTAGAGGCATGGCTACCTTCAGTTTTGGCAGGAAAACAGAGCGGAGGTGACACCAAAGATGATGCAAAACAAAACGTCCAACAGACTCAAAGAGTTCACATCAGAACCTTTATTCAAAGTATAATGGACTCGATACGAATCGTGTTTAAGACACAAAAGGCCTGCTTCAGGAATCCCTGTGAGTTGTAATAATATGCCTACTCAGCGCTCTATAGGTATTGAAA
The DNA here is from genome assembly GCF_901765095.1 of Microcaecilia unicolor. Taxonomy (NCBI): domain Eukaryota; kingdom Metazoa; phylum Chordata; class Amphibia; order Gymnophiona; family Siphonopidae; genus Microcaecilia; species Microcaecilia unicolor. Next base: position 123,677,908 of record NC_044040.1, on the reverse strand, counting down.
GCAAATTACCTAGTCTATGTGTATCAGTTTTAGAACAGCCTACAAATCAAGCCACAGCTGACAAACAGCAAAACAGCTTTCCCAATGCACTATGGATTAGGCCCAGCACGCCTGGAACGTACACATCGTTTGGGGCAAAAAACAACCAGAGACTTGTGCCCATGAGTGATCATTATTAAACTGTATAACCACATCTATAAAGTGGAAATTATGCGGCAACACAAAGGAAAATGAAATGATTTACAGTATGAAGTGCATATATTTCAAGATTATTCCCTTGTGCTGTCGGAGCGTCAAACAATTTTATCCACTTTGTAATCTTTTGGCTGAGAGGAAACACCATTTCATGTCTCTCTACCCTGTGACCCTGAAAATATACCATGGAGGGAAATGGCAAGTACTGGATAATAACACTGAGGCTAAAGATGTTATCAATATTATAGCGAGACCAGCAGGCGCTCCAGACAAAACTAAGATACAGAGGAGAAGCGAATAATATTACTTGTGCTTTAGTGTGGCAAAGTTGTTGAATACTCGTTTTATAAGAAAGATGAGAGTAGGGGTTGGAGCCCTCAAATGCATCAAAGATATGTCCCTTGTCAGCCTGGTTTCTACTAGATTTGACAATATTTTGGATGGGAGAAAGGTTAAGAGGAAGTATTGCGAGGAAGGAAAGGGGGGGTGGGAAGGGTGAGATTAGCTCTGTGTGAATGGCTGAATACAGGCTGTGATATTTGGAAAGAGTGGTTGGTGACTGGTCATAGGTGGATTCTTAAATTTGTATTATTTTACTATGTACAAGTATATAGCCATGTTTAATCTGTGTGGTGATAAGGTTGGGATCCTAGGAGCAAGAAGTGATCTTAATGGGCCGCCTGGAAATTTTATCAATGGGAAATTTAAAATTATATCTTGGAACGTGTCAGGTATTTCTTCCCCTGTTAAACGAAAAAAAAAATTCTGACTCTGTTAAAACACCATCATGCAGACACTGTTTGTTTGTAAAAGACAAAACTAACTGAATAAGACTATGCAAAATTACATCAGGGTTGGGCGGGTGAGGTGTTTTCTGCTTTGTCCCCTCAGAAAAAAGCAGGGGTGGCAGTATTAATTCAGAAGAACTTGCCTGGGGAGATTAAATTGATGTGTAAAGATGCAGAGGGGAGATACATTTTGTTGCAGGTAAACTGTGGAGGGGTACATTTCTCACTTTTAGTGGTATATGCCCCAAATAATTATAACCATTGATTCTTTGTAAAAAAAATAGCAGCGTTGGGGATGCAGGATCTTTCTCAATCTGTGGTCCTGGCCGATGATTTGAACTGGTTACTAGACTACCAGAATGACAGATCCAGTGGGAAGCCTGCATCAGCAAAGCAAACTTTGGCTAAAGGAGTTCCTTATTTATGTTCTGCTCTAGGACTGGTTGAACCCAAGCGCTTACTGCGCCTGACAGAACAAGACTATTTCCATTTCCGCGTGTGCACCACACATGGTCTCACACTGATTATTTGTTGTTATCCAAGCCTCGCTTTAAGTGGGTGCAGAGGGCAGAGATAGGTCTGATGAAAGTTTCGGACCATTCTTTCATCTGGATAAGTTTTGAACTGGTGGGAGGGGGGGGGGGACACCAAGGGTTTTTAGTGGTTGGACATTTCCAGCTTATTTGCAGGAGGATAAAGAATTTCAGTCTTTCTTACAGCAAAAATGGCGGAAATTTTCCAAATATAATGCACACCACCAAGAGGATCCCACTCTTTTTAGGGAAACAGCTAAAGTTGTAAGAGGGGAAATTATTTCTTGCATGTCTGCTCACACAAGACATATAGCCCAAAGTATTATTGGAGTATTGGAGTGGAGGAGTGGCCTAGTGGTTAGGGTGGTGGACTTTGGTCCTGGGGTACTGAGGAACTGAGTTCGATTCCCAGCACAGGCAGCTCCTTGTGAATCTGGGCAAGTCACTTAACCCTCCATTGCCTGCCGCATTGAGCCTGCCATGAGTGGGAAAAAGCGTGGGGTACAAATGTAAATAAAAAAATAATACATTTCAAAAAGAAACTGTCATTTGCAAAACGAGAACATATAAATTATCTGAATAAGCAAAAAGAAGAAGCGTTCATAGCCAGACGCTTATTCATGAGAGGACAAGAAAATCGCTTTTATATCGTAAATATAAATATTATTGCTATGGAAATCGCACAGGCAGACTATTGACACAAGTGACCAAATGCTGTCAGGACTCCCGCTATGTGACCAGTTCATTGACCCCAACAAAGAAAGTGCTGACTAAACCGGTATACATAGCATCTACATTTTATGAACACTTTAGTGCTTTCTATGCAGCTCCCTCAGAAAATGTAGGACTACTTGGAAGATGCAGGTCTTCCGATCCTTACTGATTTAGATAGAGTGCACCTGAAAGAAATTCAGAAAGGTATTAAGCAACTGAAATCTCAAACGGCACCAGGGCCAGATGGAAATATTCACCAGAATTTTATAAAATTTGATGCACTTGATTGGTTCTTTACAAGCCTCTTATGAGCCTGGCGTTCAGCAAGGCTCATTCCCGCTCAGAGCTAATGATGCGCTTATATCCCTTACACCGAAACCGGGTAAAGCATGTAACTTTTCCGCTGCTTCTGAACTTGTATTTGTTACTTTTTTCTAGAACAATTTTATCCTGTTGTATTATGTAATTTTCTAGTAACTTTGTTAGCTACATTGAGCCCGCATAAGCTGGGAAAATGTGGGATACAAGTGAACCAAATAAACTTGTGCGAGTCATAGTGGCCGATGATATTGCTTAATGTGGACCTTAAATTGCTAGCATGAAATATGGCTAATTGATTGGCACAGATTTTACCATGGTTGATAGGTGAACACCAGGTGGGGTTTATTGCTGGCTGCCACCCGGTAATGAATGTTCATAAAGTATTATTGGTGGCATCCAGAGCACAGGAACACAGGTGGAAATAAGACATAAGCACCGGCATGCTGGGACAGATCAAGGGTCCATCGAGCCCAGCACCCTGCCTCCGACAGTGGCCAAAAAACAAGCACTTTGTCCCGCCCATCCCAGAAATACTGGATTCTTCCTATGTCCATTCAATAACATTCTATGTCCTTTTCCTCCAGGAAGCCATCCAACCTTTTTTAAAACTCTGCCAAGCCAAATGCCCCAACCACCTCAAATTCCAGAGTCTAACCACGCATTGAATAAAGAAAAACTTCCTCCGATTCGTTTTAATTTTACTACACTGCAGCTTCATCGCATGCCCCTTTGTCCTAGTATTTCTGGAAAGCGTAAAGACGCTCCACATCAACCCGTTCCATTCCACTCATTATCATATAGACCTCTATCATATCTCCCCTCAGCCACCTTTTCCCCAAGCTGAAGAGCCCCAGGCTCTTCAGCCTTTCCTCATAGGGAAGTCGTCCCGTCCCCTTCATCATCTTTGTCGCCCTTCTCTGCACCTTTTCCAATTCCACTATATCTTTTTTAAGGTGCGGCGACCAGAATTGAACACAATACTTGAGATGCAGTCGCACCATGGAGCGATACAATGACATAATAATATCCTCATTTTTGTTTTCCATCCCTTTCCTAATAATACCCAACATTCTATTTGCTTTCCTAGCCGCAGCAGCACATTAAGCAGAAGATTTCAACGTATCATCAACGATGACACCTAGATCCCTTTCTCGGTCCGTGACTCTTAACGCGGAACCTTGCATAACGTAGTTATAGTTTGGGTTCCTCTTTCCCACATGCATCACTTTGAACTTGCTCACATTAAACATCATCTGCCATCTAGACGCCCAGTCTCCCAGTCTCGTAAGGTCCTCTTGTAATTTTTCACAATCCTCTCGCGATTTAACGACTTTGAATAACTTTGTGTCATCAGCAAATTTAATTACCTCACTAGTTACTCCCATCTCTAGGTCATTTATAAATATGTTAAAAAGCAGCGGTCCCAGCACAGACCCCTGGGGAACCCCACTAACTACCCTTCTCCATTGAGAATACTGACCATTTAACCCTACTCTCTGTTTCCTATCTGTTAACCAGTTTTTAATCCACAATAGAACCCTACCTCCTATCCCATGACTCTCCAATTTCCTCTGGAGTCTTTCATGAGGTACTTTGTCAAACGCCTTCTGAAAATCCAGATACATATCATCAACCGGCTCACCTTTATCCACGTTTGTTCATCCCTTCAAAAAATGTAGTACATTGGTGAGGCAAGACTTCCCTTCACTAAATCCATGTTGACTTTGTCCCATTAGTCCATGCTTTTGAATGTGCTCTGTAATTTTGTTCTTTATAATAGTCTCTAACATTTTGCCCAGCACCCACGTCAGACTCACCGGTCTATAATTTCCCGGATCTCCTCTGGAACCTTTTTTAAGTATCGGTGTTACATTGGCCACCCTCCAATCTTCTGGTACCACGCTTGATTTTAAAGATAAATTACATATCTCTAGTAGCTCCTCCAGCTCATTTTTTAGTTCTATCAGTACCCTGGTATGAATACCATCTGGTCCAGGAGATTTGCTACTCTTAAGTTTGCCAAACTGCTCCATTATGTCTTCCAGGTTTACAGATATTTCATTAAGTTTCTCCGACTCGTCAGCTTCGAATACCCTATCCAGCACCGGTATCCCACCCAAATCTTCCTCGGTGAAGACCGAAGCAAAGAACTCATTTAATTTTTCTGCTATTTCTTTGTCTTCCCTGATCGCCCCTTTTACACCCCGGTCATCCAGCAGGCCAACCAATTCTTTTGCCAGTTTCCTGCTTTTAATGTATCTAAAAAAAATTTTACTATCAGTTTTCACCTCTAACGCTGTCTTTCAAAATCCCTCTTTGTCTTTCTTATCAGCGCTTTGCATCTGACTTGACATTCCTTATGCCACTTCTTACTTTCTTCAGTCGGTTAATTGGACTTACTTGTTTCAGCTTTTGTGTTATGTGGGAGTAAAAGGTTGGTTTTATCAGGCCCTACACACACCTTATTCGGCTCCAAGAGCTGCAATCGGTCAATGGCACACAAACAAACACATTTTCGATAGAACAGGGTACTCGACAAGGTTGCCCATTCACACCACTGCTCTTTGCTCTCTATTTAGAACCACTCTTGCGTACAATACAGAAATACCAGATATCATAGGACTCCTGCTTGGTAAAGAGTGCTTGAAGATATGATATGCTGGCGACTCTTGCAAACCCGGACTCTTCATTAACATAGTAACATAGTAGATGACGGCAGAGAAAGACCTGTACAGTCCATTCAGTCTGCCCAACAAGATAAACTCATATGTGCTACTTTATGTGTATACCTGACCTTGATATGTATCTGCCATTTTCAGGGCATAGATCGTAGAAGTCTGCCCAGCACTAGCCCCGCCTCCCAACTACTAGCCCCACCTCCCACTACCGGCTTTGCCACCCAATCTCCGCTAAGCTTCTGAGGATCCATTCCTTCTGAACAGGATTCCTTTATGTTTATCCCACACATTTTTGAATTCCATTACCGTTTTCATCTCCACCACCTCCTGCGGGAGGGCATTCCAAGTATCCACCACTCTCTCCGTGAAAAAAATACTTCCTGACATTTTTCTTGAGTCTGCCCCCTTCAATCTCATTTCATGTCCTCTAGTTATACTGCCTTCCAATCTACGGAAAAGGTTCGTTTGCGGGTTAATACCTTTCAAATATTTGAATGTCTGTATCATATCACCCCTGTTTCTCCTTTCCTCCAGGGTATACATGTTCAGGTCAGCAAGTCTCTCCTCATACGTCTTGTAACGCAAATCCCATACCATTTTTGTAGCTTTTCTTTGCACTGCTTCAATTCTTTTTACATCCTTAGCAAGATACGGCCTCCAAAACTGCCAACGACTTATACAGTAATATCAACACCTCCTTTCTTCTGCTGGTCACACCTCTCTCTATACAGCCTAGCAACCTTCTGGCTACGGCCACCGCCTTGTCACACTGTTTCGTTGCCTTCAGATCCTCAGATATTATCACCTCAAGATCCCTCTCCCCGTCTGTACATATCAGACTCTCATCACCTAACACATACATCTCCCTTGGATTTCTACTCCCTAAGTGCATCACTTTGCATTTCTTCGCATTGAATTTTAATTGCCAAACCTTAAACCATTCTTCTAGCTTCTGCAGATCCTTTTTCATGTTTTCCACTCCCTCCTGGGTGTCCACTCTGTTACAAATCATTGCCTTGATTGATAAGTGCAGTGGATTAATTTGGATATTTTTCAGGTCTGTCGTTTAACTTGCAGCAGTTGTTGGTCCTCCCATTGCAGGAATTGGTTCAGAGGCAATTGAGGGAGAATTTTTCATTCTTGGGCAGGAGAGGCAATCCATTCTCTTGGGTTATGGATCCCTCGAGATCTATCTTGTTTACACAAACTTAATGTTCAATCCCTACTAACCTTTACTTTTCTGAAATTACAAATGTGGCAGCATTTCCCTATTTCTCTACTGGGACGTACAGCGCTATACAATATGATGCTCACCCCAAAATGGCTATATGTGCTCCAAATGTTACCCCTTCGACTTACTTTTAAGCATAGCCATGGGCTTGAAAGAACGCTGAATACATTTCCATGGCGAGCCAAGCGAGCTAGGGTTCCACTATTGGTATTGAAGTTGCCCAGAAGTAAAGGTGGTTTAGGGTTATTGGACATCTGACTTTTCTCTTTGGCATGCAAAATGAGACATATTGGCGACTGGTTCCGGGGTACTTCATATTTTTGGACTCAGCTTTGGAGAAGGATCTGGGAGCTCCATGGCACTTTAGTAGTTGGTTGCACTCATTGCCACCCGCTCAGTTTTCTATGCTCCATTGCGTGTGGTGTTAGGTTTGTAAATTCTTGGCTTTACCTTCTTCCTGTACACCGTTACTTCCAATTTGTGGTAATGCGGCATTTCCTCCAGGAATGGTAGATACAACATTTGCACGCTGGACAAGAAGTGGTTTGATCCACTTGTTCCAGGTAACTAATGAGGAAGGTGAACTTAAACCTTTTGTAGAATTACAGACAGCCCATTTGGCAGTTACAGCATTATATGCATTCTTTGCCTCCAGATGCACTTTCGAGAAATTATTAGAGTCCTATTGGCTGGACACCCAAAATCTGGTTCCTCTTAAATGTTTGCCTGAGCTGGAATATGAGCACTACATGAACCAGTGGAACACGGATTTGGGTATTCAGCTGACGAGTAAGCAGTTTAAACGCTGTGTTCTCCAATGCAAGAGCCTGACGAGTGACGCATTACACAGGGAATTTCAACATAAGTTCCTTCTACAGATGTACATTTCCCCTTAATGAGCTTTTCTAGCAACTCTGCAAACTGATGACACATGCCACAAATGTGTACAGAGATTTGCAACCCTGGGTCATATGTTTTGGGGATGTCACATAGTGCAACGTTTTTGGCAGCAAATGGCAACCAGGTTTCCATGTTATGGTGCTGGAAATGGTGACCTGTGATTTTTATGCTTTTTGATTAATTTAGGTGTTCCTGCCCAGTGCCCAAGGGGTATACTGTTTTTTTTTTTTGAAACAGGTAACATTAATAGGTAAAAAATGTATCTTGAAACAATGGCTATCTGCAGACTCACCAACACAAGCACAATGGATATCTTTGATGATTCAGCAGGCCTCATTAGAGTGCCCCGGAGTTCAGGACACAGACTCACTAGCAGGCAGACGCTTTACTCAGACTTGAGAGCCCTTTTGGACTATTAACACTGTTGGCCAGAAGACGTTTACTTAATGCCTGATTTACTATGGTAGTTGCAACTCACATACAGCTATAACCAAAAGTGGGTGAGTTTTTATGGGAGTTGAGTTGGGAGGGTTTATGAGGTTCTTCTTCAACAGAAATTTACGATTCTGAGGTTGTATGATGTTATGTGATGTACTTGCAATGAACTAATAAAGATGACTTAAAAAAATAAATAAGCGGCTTGGATTGCTATGTGATTAAAATCAGCAAATCCCAAACGCAAGCTGTTTCTCGGTATAGCCAAAGGGAACCTACAGGGGTAACATTCAGCCTGCGGCAGTAAACGGCTTGTAAGTGGCTCCCAGCCACAGGATAAACTAAGCCAGATATTCAATGCCAGGGCATGTGCACTGACCTGGAAGTTAATCGGGCACCAGCAAACATTCAGACGAGTGGTTAAGGTTAACTCAGTGCATAAAGTTGGGACAGTCTTTTTTCTGACCTAACTTTAAATGCTTACTTAGACAGTAAAAGACTATCGTTCTCAAGTGTTGGTTCTGCCCAAGCTCTACCCCGGACTGCCCCTGATCTAGCCACTTAAGAAATGGCCGATGTATATCACGGGTGTAAACGGACGGCAGCAAAAGACCCCCTACCATCTGGTGAAATACAATATTTCTCAAGGGGTCTATTCCCGACTTTTCTCACGAAAAGCCAAGGCAACCAAATCTGTACAGTAAAGCTTATAAGTGACAATCCAAAAGATGACTTCTTCTCCTGTTTGAGGTCTAAAAAATGGGAGAATACCTCGTGCTACTTTAACTGTAACTGCGCTGTTAAGTATTGGGGAAAGGTGTTGTATGACTCTGGCGGGGCCTGGACCTGAGGCTTCTAATAAAGGTTCACACAACAGATGGTACCTGTCGGTGGGATTCAGTGCTACTGAATATCAGCAGCCAGCCCACTCAGCAGTGTTTAACTGGGCAAGAGCCTCTCCTGCTCAGTTAAACCCTCTTGAAAATTGACCACCTGATTATGTGTGGATGAGCATCATATGAAGGAGATGAACAAATACCCAGTAAAATATTATTCTGACTGCCAGATGATTGATGTGGGCAGTGTTGTATAGTAATGAAGTAAAAGTAACACGTTACGATACTTAAGTAAACATTTCAGTACTTTTGCTCACTACTGAGTACATAAGACTGAGCACTTTTATTTGTAATGGAATACTATCTGCACCAATTTTAAGTACTTACCTTGTTACAATTCGGTTTTGTTACAAGTAACATGGTGGCTGAAGAACTAAATTTTCCTCCCTCTTCCTCTTCACACAGCTCTGAGCAGTAGCGTAGCCACAGGTGGGCCTGGGTGGGCCAAAGGCCCACCCACTTAGGGCTCAGGTCCACCCAACAGTAGCAAACGTTTAACGGTAGCTGGTGGGGATCCCAAGCTCTGCCAGCTGAAGTCTTTCCCCTGATGGTAACGAAAACACTACTCTCCATGATACCGGCATCTGCGCATGCTGTTTTCAGTGCATGCCTGCTAGAGACTGCCAAGGTGGAAAGAAGCATTTTCCCACCTGCTGAGATATTTTTTGGTGGTGATCGGGGGGGTGGGGGAGGGAGAACACTTGGTATCCACCCACGTCTTACCTAGGCCCACCCAAAATCTGTTGTCTGGCTACACCCCTGGCTCTGAGGCAAGGGCATAGCTACGGGCCCACCTATTCTCAGCTCAGGCCCACCCTCTGTCTCTGATCACCACCAATCAGGTGCCTGTCTTAGGTGCTAGATACCGTGCACAGCCACAGTAAGTTGCCCTACCATTAGCACTTAAGCCACATGCAAGACGAAGCCTCCTGTGAGCCGCCCGTGCCTCCTCAGTGCATTGCAGCTGAAGTTGTTGTTTGCTGCTGCTCCTCTAGGAGACCGCATGCACCACCAGACACAGTGAGCCAGTCCCAGGAGGAACCAGTGAAGAAACTTGTAATTGGGGAGGTCTGTTCAGTTGAACTCAGGAAGGCAAGCAGGCAGCAGTGCCAGGGCTGGGCTCCCAATTACAACTTAGCCTGCTAGCCCCCCCCTTCCCCCACCATCCCATGCCAGTGCTGCCAGGTGGTACCGCTACTGCTGCATTGAGAAATCTGGACATTGGGCTGTCATCAGCCCCATCCTACTGAGTTAAAGTCTACTGTTCTCCCCCTGCCCTGCAGAACTAAAAGGACTCAGTCATCTTGGGCTCCTTTCTCCAGCACTGCACACCAATCAGGGCCTCATGGGGGCAGTAGATTTCTTCTGCAGGAAGCTCAGCTCAATAGGTTAAAAAAACAATAAAGTTTTATATTTAATGTTGTTGGTGGGCTACTGGGCTTCCCACCAATATTAAATACAAACCTTTTTTGTTTTTAACTTGGGCAGTGCAGAGCCCACCCCCAACCCAGGACAGAAACGAAGTGCTTTGAAAATGAGCCTCCTAGCCTCCAAAACCGAACACAGTACTCCAAGTGAGGCCTCACCAATGTGCTGTATAGGGTATTATGGACTCCTCCTTTATGCTGATTATATCCCTTGCTATGCAGCCTAGCATCCTTCTGGCTTTCGCAACCACCTTGTCACACTGTTTCACCACCTTGAAATTCTCAGACACAATCACCCCAAGGTCCCTCCTGGTCTGTGCTCAAACTCTTCCCTCCAATCACATTCAATTCATTTGAGGTTTTGTTCCCAAAAGCACACAACTCTGCTCATATTTGGATTACAGGTTAACTGCAAGCATCCAACTAAACCTCTAGTTCTGAAGATCACTTCTCATTTTACCCATTTGAAGTGTGCACTCTGTAGCAGATCTTTGTCATCTGCCAAAGGCAATTTTTCCCTTCTAACCCTTCAGAGATATCACTCATGAAGATGCTGAACAGAATTGTCCCCAGGACTGACCTCTGAACTCCATTACTCATTCTTCTAAATTAAAGTCATTTACAACTACCCTCTGTCATTTGTTAGTCGACCAATTTTTTATCCAGTTGACCACTTTGAGACCCATCCCTAAGCTGGTCAATTTGTTTATAAGTCACCGATAAGGAACTGTATCAATGACTTTAATGAAATCCAATGACATCACGTCTAGTGCATGCCCTTTATCTAGTTCTCTGGTCACCCAGTCAAAGAAATCGATTCGTTTGACTATCTGCCTCTGGTAAAAAACCATGTTGCTTTGGATGTTGCAACCCACTGAACTGTAATAAGATCACTACTCTTTCCTTCAGCAGCATCTCCATTACCTTTCCCACCCTGTTCATTACCACTTTTGTGAAAAGGATCAACATCTACCTCACGCCAATCAACATCTACCTCTCTCCAATCATGTGGAGCCGCTCCTGTCTCTAGGGATCTGCTAAACACATCCTTAAAAGACCTGCTAGAACTTCTGTTCCTTTAGTATTCAGGGATGTATTCCATCTGGTCTCATGGTTTTGTCCACTTTCAGCCTGCAAGTTCTTCACAAACATCCTTGTCTGTAAATGGTCCTGTTCTATATAATTGTACAATTCTATAACTGTGCCAATGTGGTACCTATTTTCAAAAATACAGCAGCGGGAGACCACGTGATGCGATGAGCTGAGCAGGACGTGAATTGCTCTAGCTCAGAGACTCGCTCCCCCAACACCGCTTAATTTTACAACAACGCGGCAACTACCACCATCAACTAAGACTATAAGAGTCTATGGACAAATACATTCAAAAATCGCCAGGTGGTATGGCGCTGCGAACCGCAAAAAAAGAAAAAGTTAAAACGGGAACCCTAGACGGAGTTGCGGCGGAAGGCCCGGGAATCACGGCAGTGGCTTCTCATTTTACAGAGCAGCAATTGGTCCAACTGACCTCGGCTATTGAAAAGGCATGGGCTCCGAAATGGTCGGCATTACATGACAAATTAGATCAATACCAGACCGCGGTGGACGGCTTGGGGATCAGGACGGGAGATCTAGAGGCCAGAATGGCGGCTCTCGAGGACGAGACACGTGGTTATGGGCCGGATATCCATACTCTGCAAAAGCAACTGAAGGAACAGAGTGCAAAGCTGGAGGACCTAGAGGGCCGTTCGCGGAGAAATAATGTCCGTATAGTTGGGCTCCCAGAGCTACTGCCAGAGCGAAATTTGGAAACCTGGCTTGAAAATTGGCTAGGCAAAGAATTGGCGCTCACGGATTCGTCGGGTTCACTAGTAATCGAACGGGCACATCGAATAGGAAGAAAAGTAGAAGCAAACAACAGGCCTAGAGTTGTGGTGGCGAAAATCTTGAACTATAAACACAAAATCGAAATATTACAAGGATTTAAACTAAAGAGAGACTCACTTAAATATGGCGGACGCAATATTCTGATCTTTCAAGACTACACAACGATGGTCCAGGAACAGCGCAAAAAATTTCACCCATTATGCGCACAATTGATTGAGAAGAAGATAAAGTTTGCGTTACAATATCCTGCTAAGCTGAGGCTGTATATTCAGGACAAATGGCAATCTTTTGATAAAATGGAGGAGGCACGAACGGCTCTGGAGGAACACCAATTGTTGGATAGCTCGTAGTAAAGAAAATGAACATAACTGTGTAAGGAGAGGTAACTGACTGTGAGTAAGGTCATTGCAAATGAAAAAGGGGAGAAAATACACTGTATAAAGATGGGGGGGGGGGTCTCAAAGCATAGACACGTGGTTTCTTCACATTTTCGTAGGCATTGCGGCCTGGGAAATGTTTTGGGGTAGCATAACAGGATGGGGAATTGGGGAACACCGGGCAAGGTTGGGAATGGAAAGGGAGGGGGGGTGGGGGGGGGGAAAAATGCTTTAGTATGGCTCAGCCAAAATAGAGATGAGGATTGTATAGTATTTCCCCGAGGGCGAGACGGGGAGATGACACAATTAAAACAAGGGGTACATGGGAGACTGGATAAGAATCAGGTATGGCGTCACACAGCAGGGCAACACACACAATTTAGACTATGCCTGTGCGAATAATAACATGGAACGTGGGAGGGATTTCCTCTCCAATAAAACGGGCAAAAATACTGGCGGCTCTACGTAGACACAGAGCAGATATTGCTTGTTTACAAGAAACCCGACTGACAAAGGCAGAACATGACAAACTAAAGAAAACCTGGGTTGGAGAGGTGTTTGCTAGCCCCCCCCGGGGCCGCAAAGGAGGGGTAGCAGTGCTATTTAGAAAAGGACTGGCATATAAGACCTCGGTGATAGCCACAGATCAGGCGGGCAGATATTTGATGTTAAAAGTATGGTTGCAAGGGATGGAAGTGAACTTACTAGTAATTTATGGGCCTAACAAACATGAACCTGGGTTTTATCAAACAATAATGAAGCTATGTAATTTAAATGGAAATCGCCCATTATTGGTGGTGGGAGATCTAAATTTGGTAATGGACCCAGACCGGGACTGTACAAATCCAGGTTCCGCACACTATCAAGGTCACAGAGGAGAGACACTACCAGGTTTGGTACGCACACAAGACCTAGTTGACACATGGAGGGCCTTGCACCCAACAGAAACAGATTTCACGCATAGATCTAGGGCGCATGGGACGCAAGCCAGGCTAGATTACATGTTAATAACGCGTGGAGAGTTTTATAGAGTGCAAAGGGTAACTATAGGGCCGGAAGAAATATCTGACCACACTCCAGTGTGGCTGGACCTGGAAACTAATATCGGGGAGTCGTGTGGGAAAAGATGGAGGTTCCCGGCCTATCTGGTGGCTGACCCGCAATTCCAAAAATATATTACCAAAAAATGGGAGGAATTTGAGGCAGACAATGCGCAGCATGTAGACCAAGCGTCCCTATTTTGGTCGACCTTTAAGGCCGTCCTGCGGGGAGCCATTATAGCTTATGTCTCTCTTAAAAAGAAGAAAATGGCTGCTAGTGTGCTTTTACTAGAAGCACAACTGAGACGAGCTAAGAGAGATTATGCAGAGAAACCAACCCCATTGAGGCTGGAGACTATGAAAGCCACTCAGGTGTCTCTTAATACAATGCTGCACGAAAAAGAAACACATTCCCAACTGTATAAGAAATATAGGTTAGAGAGATATGGTAATCGGCCGGGACGCATGCTGGCTCGGGCTATAAAGACCTGGAACGGCCCAAGAACTATTGACGCGCTTAGAAATCGACAGGGTCAAATAACTAACAACCCAACACAAATTGCTAAAATTCTGGCCTCACATTTTGCCACTTTATATAAAAAAGAACAGTTAGAAAGCCCTCAGAGGATTGAGAGGTATTTGGCACGAACGAGGCTCCCCAAACTGACAGCTGTGGAACACCGAGCCTTAAATGCCCCCTTGACGGCTAAAGAATTGCAGGCAGTAATAAAAAAACTGAAGACATGCTCTGCACCAGGGCCTGATGGATTTTCAGGCGAATTTTACAAGATGATGCCATTAAAGGCAGGGGGGGCATTGCTAGACTACTTTGAAGAGGTGATAGAGTGCGGCAAGTTGGCACAGTACGCTAATACATCAACAATCACACTAATACTAAAACCGGGTAAACCAAAAGAATTAGCAGAGTCGTACAGACCCATATCGTTATTGAACGTAGATGTTAAAATATTAGCAAAAATTTTAGCGGAACGCATGGCAGCTGTTCTTCCTAGATTGATAGGACCGGACCAAGTGGGATTCGTTAGGAATAGGTCATCGGTATTAAATGTGCGAAAGGCCCTGGTGGCGATGGCAAGATGTCAGGAGAGGAGAGACCCTGCGATGCTCCTGAGTCTGGACGCTGAAAAAGCTTTTGATAAAGTGAGTTGGGATTTCCTTTTCCAGACTTTGGAGCATCTGGGCTTTGGAGAATGGTTTAGCAGAGCAGTAGGAACCCTGTACAACCAACCAAGGGCGGCAATACTGGTAAATGGGGCACTAAGTGAGGAATTTAAAATAGAACGTGGCACGAGACAAGGATGCCCCTTGTCTCCATTATTGTTTGTGCTCACTCTGGAACCGCTGCTGAGACAAATAACTGAGGTAGAGGCTATAAAAGGAGTGAGTTTTGATAGGTACCAACTTAAAGTATTAGCATATGCCGATGACCTTTTGGTGATACTTACAGACCTTAAACATTCGCTGGGTCCCCTTTTGGAGGTATTGGACAGGTATAGGAGGGTTGCGGGATTTACCTTAAATCTGGATAAGTCCCAGGCTTTGTCAGTCCTTCAAGATCCGGCAGAAAGAGAAGGGTACCGGCTCCCCTTTAAACAAGCAGAGGGAGTACTCAAATATTTAGGGATATGGTTATCAACGAATTTGGCGCAGATTTACACACTTAACACACAACGACTATTGAGAGACACTGAGCAGAATTTAAGGGGATGGGAATCACTGCCACTAAATTTATGGGGAAGAATAGCCTTGTATAACATGTGTATTGTACCTAAATGGTTGTATGTATTTCAATTGTTGCCTTTATTTTTGAGAAACAAAGAAGAACGCAGTCTGAATAAAATGTTAAGAAAGTTTTTATGGAGGGGGAAAAAAGCTCGTTTATCAATGAGAATTCTGTGTACACCAGAAGAATATGGTGGGATGGGATTGATTAGTATTAAAAATATAACAGCTGCTAGTGGGATGCGCCATATCAACGACTGGTTCCGCCAGACATCCTACTTCTCAAACACAGAGTTGGAACTCAGCCTGCTTCCACAGACTCATTTTAGTAACTGTCTACATTCAGGAGGAGGAGATATTCCTGTGATATTGAAAGTCACGGGGATTATGAGTTCAGCTAAGGCAAATTGGAAATGGATATGCCGGATGCACCAATTCTCGCCCAAAGTAACTCCCTACCTTTCTATTGTAAATAATTCTAACTTCAAGCCAGGATGCATATACCCTGCTTTCAGTAGGTGGAAACTAAAAGGAATGACATACCTGTTGCAAGTACTGACGCTGGAGGGTAAACTCAAATCATTTTCAGAATTGCAGACAGAGTTTTTAATCCCTCCAAGAGACTATTTTCACTATGTACAGTTGCAACATTATATCAGGACACTGCCATGGACAGACTTGACGGAAGACGTCCAAGAAGAGCTGTCTTCAGCGTATTCTTTAAGAGCACAGGATAAAGTACCGTTGGCATTCCATCATCGCCACATAAGAGATATGACTCCAGAGGTGAATTACAAACGGTTGGCAGAAAGCTGGGGAATAGACTTATCCACAGACATTACTGAAGAACTGCTCAAAGACTATATTCTGTCAATTAAGAGTCGTTCAAAATATGCAGGACATTGGGAGATCCAGTACAAAATTGCGATGCGGATGTATGTGGCGCCTAGAAGGGCGTTTCATATGGGCATGTCCCCGTGGGGGGAATGTCCAAAATGTGGAATAGAAGGAGCGACGTTGGGACACATGTTGTGGTCATGCAAAGGAATACAAAAGTTTTGGAAGGTCATAACATCCCAGGTTTCCAATTTGTGGAAAGTGAAATGGCAGTTAGATGCGAGACTGTTGTTTAACCACTTCGGAGCGCCGTGGCGTTCAGTGAAAGGGTTGAAAGTATTTCTAGGAAAAACTGTCATAATAGCACAACAATGCATAATGGCCAACTGGATCACAACTAAATGTCCAACGTTGCAGGAATGGAGAATACGCATGATGACTCTGATGCGAACGGAAAAGATGGCAGTAAGGGATATTTCATCAAGGAATGGGAAGAACTGGCAGCACTGTTGGTGTTTATTTCTGAATACACTCACCCCGGCGGCGAGAAGCCGACTTTTGAACAGATAACTATAAATAAGTTTGAGTCATACTGGACGGATACAAGTTGGATTACAAAGCTAAAAGGGGGGGGGGAAATGGGGGGGGGAAAAGAAAAAGGGGATCTACAGGGAAGGGATAGGGGGGCTGGGGAAGGGAGGAGAAAAAGGGAATTGAGAACTTGTTAGTCACATGATGTTAGCATGGTTATATTTGTTCAAAGTTTAAAGTGCAACATATGGCTGGTTATTAATAATGTTAATGTTAATGCGTAGTTCCACAGCAAAACAAAAGGGCTTAAACTAAGGTGAAGATATGTCAATTGCTGCTGGGGAGCTCGCTTATGTAATGTGAAAAGTTATAGCTGATTGTATGCACTTAATAAAAATGATTGAAACACAAAAATACAGCAGCTGCCTGCTTTCCTTTATAGAATACTAACATCACTGCTAAAATACACACCTATAATTCAGGTGCGAGCAATTATAACAGCCATTGCACTGATGTAAATGCTTGCAACCAAATTGCTGAAACATGTGCATAAATTATTTTATAATTTATATGTATAATTGTGCAACCCTACCATGCTCTGCCCATGTGTACACCGATTTAAACTTAATTAAAAAAAAAACTCAACAAATAAAATGTTGGTGCCCACTTTATAGAATTAACCCCACTGTCTCTATTAGTGAGCACTAGATTATGTGTCACCCTTTCCTTCATGAGTTCCACTGACACCTTCATGAGTAAAGTTTCTTGAAAGGCATCCACAATCTCTCTGCTACTTTCTGATTCCTGCAAACTAGATGCTCCAGACCACATCTGGTAGTTGTATTTCCTAGGAACAGTACCTCCTACATCATTCCCAATTTTTGGATAGCAATGACCAAATATCTTTCTATTGTTATTATTTGAGTATTTATATATTGCTTAGACCTAAGCAGTTTACACCTTCACTTTACAGGTGCTGGGTCTGTCCCTATTGGGCTCACAGTCTAGGTAGTCAGTTGTACTACTGTTGTACCTGGGGCAACAGAGGGTTAAGTGACTTGCCCAGGGTCACATGGAGCTGCATAGAGAACTGAACCTGGTTTCCCAGGATCTCAACCCACAGATGCTGCCTTCCTTTTCACAGGCAAGAAGCACTTCTGAACATGCAACAGTACTTACCAGGGGCTGTCTGGTTATTTCTCCTAGCTCAGTATTTCCCAAACCAGCCAGTCAGGCTTTTCAGTATATCCACAATGAATATTCATGAAATAGATTTGCATGCAGTGGAGGCAGTGCATGCAAATCTCTCTCATGAATATTCATTGTGGGTATCCTGAAAATCTAACTGGCAGGGGTGCCTCCAGGACCAAGTTTGAGAACCACTGTCCTAGCTGAAGATCCTGGCAAACATTTCACCTTCTTATGGACTTCAGTCCATATTCCCAAGCTAAAGCCTCTGATAATGGAGTGTCCTAGAAGCAGTACTTTTCTCTTTCTAGTTGTCTTATCAGTGCCTTGGGGATTCTGTGTACAATCAGTATCTTTATCTCTGGCACTAATTTGGGTTCCATTGCAAGATTTGTTAGTTTTCCAATACAGCAAAGGCATTTTGTAGTGGTATCATTTGGGATAGTAGTTTGTCTCTGTTACAGGTCGTAATCTATCAAAGGTCAATGTAATCCACCGAGTTGTTTCTTTGTAGGAATGATGATGTGGTGTTCCAGAATAAAACTGCTATCTTTCTGACAGACAGACTTTAAACCAGGCAAATATTGTTGCCACAAATACATGTTTCTGTCAGACATGTATGATAATTTTGGTCCATAGTATTGAAGGCTACTGAGAAACTCAGCAGCACTAGAACAGAAGCAGATCCCCTGTTACGGTTTCTGTAAAGACAGTCTACTAGTATATAAGAACTAGACTAGATTTTTTTAAAGTGCTTTCTGAAGGACAGTACACATATACTGTATAGTATACAACTGATGAGCTGAAATTCTTGCAGAAAACATGGCTCCTTGGAAAACCCTTCCCAAATGTTGTTATAACCTAGGGTCTTCTTCAAGTGGTATATTGGAAATCTCTCTGCATTTCTTTGACATACTTTTGGTGTGGTTGAATCAGCTATGAAAAAACCTTTTCTTTGTTGAATCCAGAACTTAGTTCAACTTTATATTTCAAATACAACTTTTTCAAAATAGGCTAAATACTGAATGAAGTATGCTCAATACGAAACTGTTGCTCAAGCAACAGGCCACATATAACAATTGCTATGTCCTTCGGTGACTCTATGAATTTTAAAAGAGTAACTACATCGGTTTTAAGTTTTCTTCTTGTTGTAGAGTTAATAAAACCTTCCATGACATGTGCTGCACATACCTCAAGTAAAATACATCTTCATAAGGAGAATCAATTCCGGAATGAGGAGGCGCAAGGTCAGAAGGAATCCCTATATAAAGTTCCACACCTGTAGGAGAAGATTACTTCTGGAAAATAAGGAGGATCTGGATAATCTTCAAGGCCATGCTGGGAAGTTTTGACCTTGAGACTGGATAATCTTCAAGGCCATGCTGGGAAGTTTTGACCTTGAGAAAGGAGGAGGTACCAAGTTTCCAACCCGTGATTCAGAATCCAAAGCGGATAAAAGAAAGATCACTGGGTCCTCAAAGGAACATGTCTTTCTCTATACATGGTTAACTCTTGCAAACTGAGAGGCTTGTTGTACAACCTGTTCTTGATATCTGATAGATCCTTCTAATAGCCCTTGATCAAGTCATTGAATATCTTTTTCAAGATGAATATGGCTGCTCTGTTAGAGGCATTGAAACAGATGGGTAAAACTCAACTGTTACCTTGACAATAACTGGGAGATCTGTATTTGTAGTTTTCAAGGTCAATGAGTGCAGCCCAGCTTTATGCCATAAATTGGAGAACAACAGGAAGTCTGTGCCAGCAAGAACACTGCACAGATAAAGGTGCGGTGCAAGAGGTCAAAGATGGCTTGTGCTGATCAGCACTGATGAAGACTGTTGGACTTTCTTTGCTGATGGCACTCAGGCATGTCAACGCTTTGTGTCTGTTGAGGCTTTTTACTTTGATTGATGGTGCAGAAGCGGTGTTAACTGTTTACAGTTAGATGTGGTGCCATGGCTATGGTCTTCTGTGCTGAAGTGCTGGTATTTTTCCAATACTTTGGAATGTAGCTTAGAATTTTCATGCTCAGTTCCATGTAACTGCACTGAAGATGTCTACGCTTTTAGCAAAGAAGTCTCACCTGAGACTCGGAGCCAGAGGAACATATGGTGCTGCTCTTGTACAAAGGACTGTTGAAGTCACTGCAGAGAGGAACTGACGCAACAAAAAGAAGGCCCTACTGGAGTATGCAGAATCAGTTGATCTCTACATTAAGCAAATGCTTTGTTGCTGTCTCTGTGCCAAGCAATAGCCTCTTCCTGCTTTCACAGTAGTTTTCTTCTATTATCAAAATCCTTGTGGTTTACGTGGATGACACAGAGGAGCATAATCGAACGCGAATGCCTATCTCCATGGGCGTCTATGTCCGAAAACGGGTACGTGAAGAGGCGGGACATACCGCACTTTCGAAAAAATTGACGTTTTTCAGCTGGGCGTTTGTTTTTTTTAGCGATAATGGAAACTAAAAACGCCCAGCTCAAAAACGTCCTAATCCGAGCCATTTGGTCATGGGAGGGGCCACAATTCGTAGTACACTCGCCCCCCTGACATGCCAGGACACCAACTGGGCACCCTAGAGGTCAGTTTAGTGGACTTCAGACAACGCTCCCACATACATATCTCCCTTACCACGGGTGCTGAGCACCCAACCCCCCTCCCCCAAAACCCACTACCCACAAATGCACAACTCTACCATAGCTGTTAGGGGTGAAGGGGGCACCTACATGTGGGTACAGTGGGATTTGGAAGCCTCCCATTTACCAGCACAAGTGTTACAGGTAGGGGGGATGGGCCTGGGTCCACCTGGCTGAAGTGCACTGCGGTGCCCACTAAAAGTGCTCCAGGGACCTGCATACACGCAGGCCTCTAGGACTTGTTGCTGCTATATAATATTGGCACACCAGTTGACACCTGAAGACTAATCTCTCCGAAAACGTCCTTTATTGGAATAAGCACGCTTACTCACAGTTAACTGCAGATCAGAGGTTGTGCCCCACTGGCAACGAGTCTCCCTGGTACTGAGATTAGCAGTAGGTCAGAGCTGGCAGAATGCTGTACAATGCCCTCTTTCAGCCACATTCGATTCCCGGCACAGGCAGCTCCTTGTGATTCTGGGCAAGTCACTTAACCCTCCATTGCCCGCCGCATAGACTCTGCCATGAGTGGGAAAGCGCGGGGTACAAATGTAATAAAAAAAAAAAAAAAAAAATTTTTTAATAAATAAAAAAATTCAAGGTAAGAACTACGTTCTGTAACGTGGCTAACACGTGAAAGGGATCTAAAACTGGCTTACAAAAATGGCCACTACCTCATGGACTACCGGAAACAAAACAGGGCACACTCTGACCCAGTAAGCAGGGGGAAAAGCACCATGGGGTAGAGCCTACCAACTACCAACATCGTGAGCATTTGCCACAAGCTAGTGGAATCACGCAGCCCAATACCCTACACCCACCACAATGCATTGCTGATGTGACTCTGCAGTGCGCATAACAGAAAAGGTGTCACACTCACCCGAGAGCCACATCAGAACCAGAGAAAGGCTGTTAGAGGATAGAACAAATTCTGCTGTCATGGAGGTGGGTACAGCATTTGAGGCTGGCATACAGGCTGGAAAAAAAGTTTTTAAAGTGGGGTTTTTTTGGTGGGAGGGGTTTAGTGACCACTGGGGGAGTCCGGAGAGGTCATCCCCGATTCCCTCCAGTGGTCATCTGGTCAGTTGGGGCACTTTTTTGGGACTTGTTCGTGAAAAAAAAGGGTAACAAAAAAGTGACCCAAAATCACGGTCAAAACTCCTTTTTTTTTTTTTTTTTCCGATTATCAGCTAAAGACGCCCATCTCTCCTTGGCCGATAACCACGCCCCAGTTCCGCCTTCACCACGCCTCCGACATGCCCCGTCAACTTACCCGTTTCCGTGACGGATTGCAGTTGGAAACGCCCAAAATCGGCTTTCGATTATACCGATTTGGGCGCCCACGGGAGAAAGATGCCCATCTCCCGATTTAGGTCGCAATATAGGCATTTTCCTCTTTCGATTATAAGCAGGACAGTCTCTTGACACACACATTAGTTAAAGTTTTGTTCATTCTATTAAGAAAACTGAGAAATATAAGAGGTTTCTTTCTAGCTGATAAATTTAAACTAAATAAAATAGCACAATGTGAAAGAAGATCATGAATTCAAACAATGAAAAACAGAATTTTGGCCCTTGGTGCTAAATTCATTGTCAAATTTCCTTGTAGATACTTGATGATCTCTTCAGAGAAATTGATATATGTTCTTAGATCATTTGTAATTAGAAGATTTCCATAAATCTATGTGTTAGGTTGAGTATATAGAGATGTCAGACTTTGATGTAGGGTAAATGAAACTATAATACAAGCTCCTCCTGTGAAACATTTTATTTCCTGTAATATCTTTTAAATTTTTCCTCAAGTTGTTTCCTTGCTCCAAGATCTGGGCTTGCTGTTAGAAAGCATCATCTTTCTTTTTTTCCTGCACTGTATTCCAATACAACTTTTTTTTTTCAAAAACCTTTTATTGAGTTTTTATAACATTGAATATGAACAACAGTCAAAATACAGATGAGATGAAAAACTAAGAGCATTATTTTAACAAGATTTAGATAAAGTACAACTTGTGCAATGCATATTACTGAAAGTTAATCTGAATTAGGTGAGAGGGCGAGTAGTGATTATGAAAGTCTCCAGAAGTTGCCAAAAGATGACCACAAGGTGATGAAATTTCACTGCGGCAGATTCTTCATATGATCTGATGGCACAAAGATGATTCCACCATTCGTGTACATTGAAATGTTTTTTTTTCAGTGAAGTACAATGATGTATGAAGCCAGTGCCATCATATCGAAGAGTTTGTGGAAGGGTTCTGAAATAGATAATCCTGTGGCAGCAGACCAGAGGATGAGAGTTTGGTATGAAATATGATAATCAGAGTTCAATGAGCAAATTTTAGATATTTTATCTCCATCCAGTAGGTGTTAACATTAGGACAGTGAAAAAGCAGATGAGTGAAAGAGCCATCTGGGACTCAACATAATCAGCATGTAGGAGGAAGGTGGCTGCTTGTGATTTTTGCTTGTTTGGATTGAGTCCAGTAAGCGTTATTGAAGAGAGAGAATTGTGAGAATCCAGCAAAAAGTTGGGCAGTTAGCTTTAGTCCAGAATAATGACCAATTCATTGTGTCTGCAGGCAAGTTAAATTCAGTTTCCCAGGCTTTTTCAGCATTCTGACAAGGATTATTGATATGATCATGAAATTGTTTGTAAATTTTGGGAGCCCTATTGTTACCTATGCATAGTAGCTTACAGAGGGATAATAATTTAACATTTTTAGTTAAAAAAAATGAAAAACAACACTGTAAGACTAAAACAGAGAAATTTGAGAAACCTTTGCTTTCATGTCCATATGACAGACTAGAATTAACAAAACTGAGGGGACCGAGGAAACCTAATGCGGGAAGGGCTGTACATAATCAGAACTGTACACTAGTTCTGAGCTCTGGGAGAGCTGCTCCATCCTGACACTAAGCCACTTGGCAGAGAAGAATTATACCAAAAATCTGATCTATTGATAGTTTGAAGCCCACAGCTAGAGACCAATGGATTACAGAAAGGAACGACAGAAAGTTAGGCTGCAACGGAGGGATGTAAAAATAAAAAATTATACAAGAGTTGGTAATTATAAAATATTTTAAATAAGTAAATGCTCAATAACTGTATGGTAAAACAAACCTGTCACAGTGCGCTGCCCCTCACTAAGGCTATTCCACCACTGGTTAACCTAAAACAGAACAGAAAAAAAAAACATTATACAGTATGTAGAAACATCAGACTAACTTGTAGCTAGAGAAAGTGACGTTAATCACCTGTAGCAGGTGTTCTCTAAGGACAGCAGGACAATTATTACCACAGATGGGTGATGTCATCTGATGGAGCCCCAGCACGGACCCTTCTCAGCATTCTATAATTTCTAGAAACCCACTGGCAATGCCCACTGCACGTGTGCATACATTCCTGCCCGGCAACATGGGACCAGGCAGTTGAATACAAAAGCTTTCAGAATACAACTTCTAGGGAACATGGGAGGGTATGTGATAATAAGTGTCCTGCTGTTCTGAGAGCACCTGCTACAAGCAAGTAACTTCACTTTCTCCGAGGAAAAGTAGGACCACTTACCACAAATGGGTATCCCTAGCTACCAAGTTCACCCAAAACAACAAATAAATAGGGGCTTGCAACAGGCGAAGCCAACAAGAAACTAATCAAAGGAACTTCAGTGGGGGGGGGGGGGGGGGGGTTCTTTTCTGTAGGTGCAATCTGTAGGTGTTAATTAAAGTGTGAGGAAGTAGAATAGTTGCAGAAGTTACTAAGGGTGATCTGATTACTGAGTTAGCTTTAAAGGGTCTGTTTGAAGCAGTCCCCTTAGATTCAAAACTATATAAAGAGGAAAGGTCCCACTTAACTTTCTTTCTGAAAAGTTACGTAAGTATTGCCACAATGGGACAGACCAAAGGTCCATCAAGCCCAGCATCCTGTTTCCAACAGTGGCCAATCCAGGTCACAAATACCTGGCAAGATCCCAAAAATGTTCAATACATTTTATGCTGCTTCTCCCAGAAATAAACAGTAGACTTTCCCCAAGTCCATTTTAATAATGGTATATGGACTTTTCCTTTAGGAAGCCGTCTAAACCTTTTTTTAAACCCCGCTAAGCTAACCACCTTTACCACATTCTCTGGCAACGAATTCCAGAGTTTAATTACACATTTGAGTGAAGAAATCTTTCTCCAATTCGTTTTAAATTTTACTATCTTGTAGCTTCATCGCACGCCCCCTAGTCCTAATATTTTTGGAAAGAGTAAACAAACTATTCACATCTACCCGTTCCACTCCACTCATTATTTTATAGACCTCTATCATATCTCCCCTCAGCCGTCTTTTCTCCAAGCTGAAGAGCCCTAGCCGCTTTAGCCTTTCTTCATAGGGAAGTCGTCCCATCCCCTTTATTATTTTCATCACCCTTCTCTGTACCTTTTCAAATTCCACTATATCTTTTTTGAGTTGTGATGACCAGAATTGAACACAATATTCGACATGAGGTCACACCATGGACCAATACAAAGGCATGATATTGTCTTCATTTTTTTTTCCATTCCTTTTGTAATAATACCTAGCAATCTCAAGTTCTAAAAAAAAGATGACGATCACGTGGTGCGATGAGAGAGTGAGACGTGTTTTTTGCTCTCTCCGAGGCCCAGACGCGCTTAAACTCAAAAAACCCAACAACGATAAAAAATAATACCTCTCAGGCAGAGCAGGCCATCTGATTATACATGGACAAATTTTTGGAAGCGCCAGTTAAAGGAATGGCAAGTAGAGGGGCGAAGAAAGATAAAGAAAAGGCGAAGGCGCTAGAGGTGGCGGGAGAGAAATCGCCATCACGAGCTGGGCCGACGTTCTCGGCGGAACAATTGGCGCAACTTACAGAGGTAATAGCAACGACGCTGGAGCCAAAAATAGATAAACTATCTAGCCAATTTGAGTCCTTCGAAGCCCGACTCACCGCTATTACAGAGCGGACTGGAGAGCTGGAACGGAGGGTATCAGACTTCGAAGATACTACTACACCACTTCAAGCGGAAGTGAAAAAACTTACCGGAACGGTAGATTCTTTATCAGCAAAACTGGATGACCTGGAGAACAGGTCAAGACGGTCCAATTTGCGGATCGTTGGCCTACCTGAAACTATCGGAGACAGAGTGCTGGCAACAACACTAGAACGCTGGTTGGCCTCCGAATTCGCCTTGTCAGATTCAGCGGGAAAACTATGCCTGGAAAGAGCACACCGCGTGGGGCGAAGCAAAGATGGCGGGCAGGCGCCTCGTGTAGTGATTTTGAAAGTCCACAATTACATACATAAATCAGAAATACTGCGGGGATATCGGCTTAAGAGAGATGAAGTAAAGTATGATGGGCACCTCATACGAATATTCCAGGATTATTCTGCCCACCTGCAGGACAGACGGAGACAGTATACACCTATCTGCAAGAGACTGGCTGATCTTAAAATCAAGTTCATGCTTCTATACCCAGCTCTATTAAAGATCAGACAGGATAACAGCTGGAAAGTTTTTGAAACAGTGAATGCTGCAAAAGAATTTGTCTCACGTCTGGAAAAAGATTTAGGAGAAATAAAGAGAAGCCCCACAGGAGACTGAACATCATTGTAAGGTTTGACTGCCTGAGATATATGAAGAGATGTTAACATTTGAAATGTTGGGTTGTATAGCATGCTGTTGTAATAAGAAAGGGTGTGGGGGCCTTGTGCATTGAAGTGTTTCCTACTGTTACAGTTTGGGAGGTGATGGGAGGGGCGGGGGGGAAGGGAACTATGTCAGGGGGGAGGGAGAGGGAGGGAGATGAACATAAGTGCAAGAGGCGAGAAGAGAGGGGAAAACGCATCAGACCGGGACACGGAGATATAACTAGAGGGAAGCATAATAGCAGTAAAGGTGGTGTGGCGAAACAGCAGTTCCCAAGGGTGAGGCTGGGCGCCCTGGGGTGGTTAATATATCACATAATTGTAGGACCGCACACAGAAGATCCTGGCTAAATTAAAGAGTAAAGCGGTACGCCTGGTCTCATGGAATGTTTACGGCATTACATCCCCAGTGAAGCGCACGAAAATTCTAGCGGCCCTAAAACGCCATGACGCGCATATCGCCTGTCTACAAGAAACGAGATTATCACAAGAGGAGCATGATAAATTAAAACGGCATTGGGTGGGGGAGGTGTTCTGCTCCCCGGCAGCTGGAAGGAAAGGAGGAGTGGCAATTTTGATTAACAAATCCCTAGCGTGTTCCACCAAATTGAGGTTTAAAGATGGGGAAGGGAGATACCTGGGAGTTCAAATTAACCTGCAAGGGAAAGAAGTGCTCCTAGTGGCGGTTTATGCGCCCCTGGTGAAAAGTAAGAAATTTTTTACACACTTGCTTAACAGATGTCAACAATACGCACACTTACCGTTGCTAATAGCAGGAGACATGAACCAGGTATATGATATGCAGGCAGATAGATCAGGAGAACGAATGCAAGGAGGAACAGAGAGCGAGACCATACTGGAATCTTTTTGCACACTAGCAGGACTAGTAGACCCATGGAGATTGCTCCATCAAGAGGAAAGAGATTACACTCACACCTCAAGGGCGCATCGTACACAGTCCAGACTAGACTATATAGTGGTATCTCAGACACTATTTCCACAGGTACTGGACGCTAGTATAGGCCCGGAGGAAATCTCTGACCATGCCCTGATTTGGGTAGACCTGGAGGCGCAGTTCTTTTTTCAACAATCCTCGGGCTGGAGATTTCCTGCATACCTATACTCCTCCCCTGAATTCAATAAATACATCCAAGACAGATGGGGGGAATACCTGAAGCATAATGAGCAACACCTAGAAGACCCCGGCCTGTTTTGGTCCGCGGCAAAAGCAGTGCTAAGGGGGGATGTAATTGCCTATGTTTGCAAGCGCAATCGGTGCATCAATCGGAAAGTCATCGCACTGGAGCGGAAGTTAAAAGAGGTAAAGAAGGCATACACAGCAGCTCCCACGCCAGCCGGGTATGATAACCTAATGGTGACCAGGATGGCATTGAACAGTCTTATACACGAGAGAATGACTCGTTCCCTGATTTACCGAAAGTTTAGACTACAGAAATATGGAGATAGACCTGGAGCCTATTTGGCTAAGGTGGTGAAAGCCGCCAGAAAACAAAATTTCATACCAGTATTACATACAAAAGCGGGAGGGGTGACAAACACAATGGAAGGGGTGGCTGAAGTGTTAAGGGAGCACTTTGCGTCATTATATAAAGATGCGGGGGAGCAGAAAGAAGGAAAGGCCAGATTGTTGGAATATCTGAACACCACTGGCATGCTTAAATTGTCACCGGCCGTGGTAGAGGCTTTGAATAAACCAATAACAGCAAAAGAGATCATGCAGAGCATCACGAAGCTTCGCCTCCATTCGGCGCCGGGGCCTGACGGCTTCACTGGCGAATTTTACAAAATGCTTAAAGCACAATTGGTGGGTCCATTGTTAGAGCTATATCACACGGTGGCCCAGCAGGGGGCCTTTCCCCGTCATGCGAATTCGGCATTGATAAGTCTGATTCCGAAACCAGGAAGAGATCTATTGCAACCTGGCTCATTCAGACCAATATCCTTAATAAACGTGGATATTAAAATCATGTCCAGGATATTGGCAGACAGATTGGCCCCTAGTTTGCCCCAAATCATACATGACGACCAGGTGGGGTTTGTCAGAGGGCGGAAATCGGTGCTTAATGTGCGAAAGCTAATAGCAGCACTGATGCATGCAAGAGACTCAGATACTAACAGATTGGTAGTCAGTTTAGATGCAGAACGGGCATTTGATGAAGTCGGATGGCCGTTCATGTTCGAGACGTTGAGGTGGGTGGGAATTCAGGGATGGTATCTAGAAGCAATTAAAGCTCTGTACACACAACCGACAGCTGCAATCCTGGTTAATGGGGTCAGGACCAGGGAATTTGCAATAGAGCGGGGGACCCGACAAGGCTGCCCACTCTCGCCCTTATTATTTGTGCTCACTCTAGAGCCTCTACTGTGTGTAATCAGGAATTCTAAAGATATCAAAGGGGCGCAAATTTCAGGACATAGGGTAGAATTATTAGCATACGCAGATGACCTAATGCTTCTCTTGGATGAACCCCAACAGTCGCTGGAAAATCTGCTCAGAGTGATACAGGAATACGGAGAACTGTCCGGATTTAAGCTAAATCACACAAAGTCTTTGGCCATGCCGATAAAGGAGGAAATCCGGGCTGGCTGGCGGGGAGAGTTCCCCCTGAAATGGGCACCGGGGCAATTGAAATATCTAGGGGTAGTGGTGCCCACAGACCTATCACGGCTGTACGGGGAGAATGTGCTGCCGCTTTTGACTGAGACCAGGCGTACATTATTGTTGTGGGGAAGGTTGCCGCTTTCCCTGACTGCAAGGATCGCTCTATTTAATATGATGGTGGCACCCCGGTGGCTATACACCTTTCAGATGCTCCCGCTGTATTTGAAGCAAAGGGAGGAGAAGGCATTGAATAGGGCGATCCAACGGTTTCTCTGGCAGGGTCGGAGACCTAGACTCCCAATTAGTGTCCTGCAGAAGCCCAGGTTGCATGGGGGAATGGGCCTACTAAGTATAAGGTATCTAACTATTTCAAGCTCAATGAGGCATATAAGAGATTGGCTGGTGGGGGGCCAGGAGTTTTCAGCAACTTTGATAGAGTCAGCCGCATTCCCCAAGATACATCTGGGTTGGCTGCTGCACTCGCATAAATATCAGCGCGGCCCAGATATTAAGACCGCAACTAACCCCTTTGTGACATCTGCCAGAGCAACATGGAGATGGTTATGCAAACGCCATGGGTTCTCAGCGAGTTCAACACCCTTTCTACCCTTGCACCATAACCCTGACTTTCCAGTGGGCACCACCTCAGGAGTGTTTGCTCGATGGAGGCAGAAAGGAGTTCATTTCTTATATCAACTAATAAATGAAGAAGGACAATTACGGACATTTGCAGACATACAAAGGGAATATTCGTTACCAGCTGCAGACCTGTTCGCTTATATGCAAGTGAAACACTATGCTGTATCATTAGGATGGATTAACCTAAGCGAAGATGTACAAGATACGTTGAACACTGCACTGACTTTGGGGTCTCAGAATGAAGTCCCGTTAAAATACCATCACAGACATCTATTAGACACTACAGAAGACATAGACTATAAAAAACGGGCCCAAGACTGGTCGGCGGATCTCGGAGTAGAAGTGTCAGAGAATGTACTACAAACTTACTTGCTCGCTATATTGCAAAATTCCCCATTCACAAGATACTGGGAATCACAGTATAAGTTTGCACTTCGTTTGCATGTATCACCGCACAGAGCCCACCAGGCGGGTTTTGGTGCAACAGGACAATGCCCACGCTGTGCCTCCCCTCAGGCGACTCTGGGACATATGTTTTGGACTTGCTCTAGAGTACAAAGATTTTGGAAGCAGGTGCTTGGGAAGGTCTGGTCATACTGGCACAGAAAGACAGAATTGCAGCCACTGATGCTATTTGATGTATATAGATATGCCAAGCCGTCATTGCCGGGGTACAGAAGATTTTTACAACGTGCAGTACAGATTGGAAAAAAAGTGATATTACATGGCTGGCTGGAACAAACGGACCCTAATGTCACCCAATGGAGAGTATTTATGATAGATCTATCAAGACTAGAGCGATGTGCAGTCCGAGACCTAGATTCAGCAGAAGGGAAAAGATTGCTGCAGACCTGGAGTAAATTTTGGAATACGCTACAACCATCAGCAAAGAGACAATTGTTTATTTCCTAATCTCTATCTCGTTAGAATTTAGTTATTAATAACATCTGTAAAGGGGGAAGGGGGGGAGAGGGAGGATGGGGTGGGAAGGAGGGAAAGGGAAAGGGACACATAACTGTATAAAAGTTGATGACAATGGAAATGATATGTAAGATTCTCACAAGAACCCGCTTGTAACTTTGCATTTGTTATCAATAAAAAATATTGAAACATAAAAAAAAGATGACATTTCTCTGGTAAGTGAACATTATTTTGCCTTGTGTCTTGGAAACTTGGGGTTTAAAGAAGGAATTGTAGGTTAGTGATAGGAGGGCCCTAAGTATCTAGGCTTAAATTTTTTTTTTTGGGGGGGGGGGGGCAATCGTAGGTTTTACATGGGGATGAGTTACCATTCTTGGAGTTACCACTGACCGACACCTAACACTTGAGAATCATGTTTGTGCAGCGCTGCGTATGCCTTGTAGCGCTATAGAAATGCTAAATAGTAGTAGTAGTAGTAGTCATGCAAAAAATATAACTAAAAAGATGTTTCATTCAATGTGGAAACTAAAAACAGTTAGACCATTTTTTCCAAGGAATGTCTTCCGCAGCCTAGTACAATCATTGGTACTCAGCCATCTGGACTATTGCAACTCACTCTATGCCGGCTACAAAGAGCAAATACTCAAAAAACTCCAGACAGCTCAAAACACGGCAGCCAGATTAATATTCGGCAAATCTAAATACGAAAGCGCAAAACCCCTGTGAGAAAACTTACACTGGCTCCCACTCAGAGAATGCATCAAGTTCAAACTCTGTACCTTAGTCCATAAAATCATCCATGGGGACGCCCCAGCCTACATGTCAGACCTAATAGAACTTCCACCCAGGAACGCAAAAAAATCTTCTCGCACTTTCCTCAATCTTCGTCCTCCCAAATGTAAAGGCCTGAAGTACAAATCAATGCAGAAGGCAAAAGTAGAGACTAATAGACGATTCACCACTGGAGACGTGAGTCCAACAGTCTTTATTATATCAAAGATAACGACCCGACACAGGCCGTGTTTCGACGCTAAAAAGCGTCTGCATCAGGGGTCAATAAATACACCAAGTAGTGAATGCAAAACGAAGAGTCCTACTTGAATGTGTGTTGTCAGCTCACTGATCACGTAGCACCAAACAGAATATGCTGGATACAAACTATCAGAGCATGGTTAAAAGGTGAAGTAAAAGAGGCCATTACAGCCAAAAGACTGTCCTTCAAAGAATGGAAAAAGGACCCAAATGAAGAAAATAAGAAGCAACATAAGAACTGGCAAGTCAGATGGAAAGCATTAATAAAGAAGGCTAAAAGAGAATATGAAGAGAAACTTGCCGCAGAGGCTAAAACTCACAGTAATAACTTTTTCAGATACATCAGAAGCAGAAAGCCTGTGAGGGAATCCCTGGGACCGTTAGATCATGAAGGAGCAAAAGGGGCACTCAGGGAGGACAAGGCTAGAGCAGAGAAACTGAATTAATTCTTTGCTTCTTTATTTACCGAAGATGCAAGAGATCTGCCTGTACCGGAATAGGTTTTCAAGGGTGATGATGCAGAGAAAATGAAAGAAATCTTGGTGAACATGGAAGATGTACTGAGCCAAACTGACAAATTAAAGAGTAGTAAATCACCTGGACTGGATGGCATACATCCAAGAGTACTCAAAGAACTCAAGCATTAAATTGCTGATCTGCTGTTAGTAATATGTAACCTGTCATTAAAATCGTCCATAGTACTTCTCAAAGGGGGATGAATATGATCAGGTTTCGATATCTAGTTTACATAAAGCACTGCTGCTACTTTGCCCCCCCCCCCCCCTTAATTATGAAGCACTTAAAGAGGCATGGAGCAAAGAACTAGGTTATGAATTGAAGGGAGTAAATTTTGCAAAATTGATAACAGATATCCCAAAGCAGGTGGGGGGGAGGGGGCGGAATTGCAGGAGAGTCAATACAGGATAATACACAGGGGATACATGACACAAACACAAGCAGCAAGGGCAGGGTGGACACCTGACGCTCAATGTCCTAAATGTAACAGGGGACGGAATACCTTTATGCATGCATTTTGGAGCTGTGATAGAATGAAAATATTTTGGAAGGCGGTGCATAAATATTTTGAAAACATTACTGATCGAAGAATAATCCCATCTTGGAGAGGAGTACTTTTAAATAGAAGGGCAGTTTATGGGATCTCCGATAGGAATTTGGAACTATTATTATGCAAAGCACATGCTGTGGGAAAGAAATGTATACTCAGGCACTGGATGCAGGAGGAATCACCCTCCTTTTGGTACTGGAGGAATAAATTTCATGAGCTGATGTTATGGGAGGCCAGGGAAGCTCAGGATTCTCCAAAGAAAAGAAAGCGGTTTGTTTCTATTTGGAATAAATATTTGCAAAGTATTTCCCATAAAGCGAGAAGTGCAATGTTAAATAAATTTTCTACACATTAAGAAGGAGAAGGAAGAGTCATGAGGGAGAGGGAGTCTCAGGGTATCTTTGGGGGGGGGGGGGGGGGGAGTCTGGACAAGGAATACAATAGACAGAGAGGATAATGGTATATAGAGCTTTAAGAAGCACCAGTAAGGCAGTGAACCTTTACCAACACAATAAATATAGGAAAATGAAGAGGATGGCTATGACTAGACCATGAAAGGATTACGAATGAGCATGGAGTTTTTAAAAAGACGGGGGGGGAGGGGATGAGTGGGAGGGGAGGGGGGAATAATAGTAATAAGGGGTTCAATCACGGAATAATGTAAGGTGTTACTATTGGAATTACGGTTTGAGTTTAATGTAACATGCTATTGTTTCTTTCAGTGTACATGGCAAAAGTGAAGGTAGTAAGGGGAGAGGGGGATAAGACAGGGTACTGTTATAAAAACAAAAACTGATGATAGCAACTTAAGATTAATGTACATAAGAACGATAGCTTTATAATTTGTTATGTATGTACTCTAATGGATGTGTTACCAGGTGGAATCATCAATAAAAATGTTGACACATAAAATCGTCCATAGTACCTGAAGATTGGAGGGTGGCCAATGTGACACCAATTTTTTAAAAGGCTTCTAGGGGTGATCCGAGAAATTATAGACCAGTAAGCCTGACGTCGGTGCCAGGCAAAATAGTGGAAACTATTATAAAGAATAAAATTACAGAACACGTTGACAAACATGGTTTAATGGGTTCAGCCGAGGAAGTCTTGCCTCACCAATTTGCTTCATTTCTTGAAGGTGTGAACAGACATGTGGATAAAAGTGAGCCAGTTGATGTAGTGTATCTAGATTTTCAGAAAACATTTGATAAAGTTCCTCATGAGAGACTCCTGAGAAAATTAATGAGTTCTGGGATAGGAGGCAAGGTTCTGTTATGGATTAGGAATTGGTTACTGGAGAGGAAACAGAGGGTAGGGTTAATGGTCATTTCTCCCAGTGGAGAAGGGTGAACAGAGCAGTGCTGCAGGAATCTATACTGGGACCGTTACTATTTAACATATTTATAAATGATATGGAAATCAGAACGACGAGTGAGGAGATCAAATATGCAGATGATACAAGGTTGTTAAAACATGTGCAGACTATGAAATATTGCAGGAAGACCTTAGGAAATTGGAAGACTGGGTATCCAAATGGCACTCGAAATTTAATGTGGACAAATGCAAGGTGACATACATTGGAAAATGCTTATTAGGTTTACAAGCATATGTTTATGGTTTGATTCATGTTTCATAATGTTTTTGGTCACACAATAAGCAGTGTTCTGTCCATTTCATAGCCAAATGTTTTTGTTTCTATTTTTCTGTATCATTCAACTACTGGCTGCTGTCTTCCTTCTTAGGCAGATTGCCATTTGTAAGTAGATGTACAGATCACATTTCTTAAATGCCTTTGCAGACACAATAGTCAGAGACTCTGCACTAACTGCCCCTTTACATGACAATCTTTTCCAGATAGATAAAGAAGTACCCTTCCTGGATCAGGTACTCCACAAGAGGGATGGTAACAAAAATATTCACAGCATACTAGTTTTCCCAATACTGTAAATTTTTCTGTTCATAATGTATGCTCTGTGCTAAGTACAATTTTCAGGGAGCACAGGATTGACTCCCTTTTGAAATTCTGTTTGTCAGGCAGTATGTAATCCCTCAGTTTGCCTCACTGAAAAAAAGTCATGAGGAGGCTGTGGTCACTGGCAACATATAACGCCTTGACCCTCAGTCCTACCACTAGTGCAGCACACGTACCCCAGGAAACCCTGAGATGAGGAGGACCCAGAGAAGAGGAGGTAACCCAATACCCAGGATCATCGGCGATCCAAGCTGCTAAACGCCTCGACCCTTTGTCCCACTACTGGAACAGCACATGCACCCCAGGAAACCCTACACAACGTTTGAGGATCATCCGCCTTGTTACTTCTTGGGATACAAACATGGAAAGCCAGATGTACTAAGCCAGGGCTTCCCACACCTGTCCTGGGAAACCCACTGATAACTGGGTTTTCAGGCCATTCACAATAAATACAGAAGACCACGGGGAGAGACTTTCTACGCATCCTATAGTACTATACTGAACTGTAGTACTATCCACACAACTGACTGTGATAGTAATATATCGAACTGTTCCACTGTCTTATTTACCGACTCTAAATATCTAAATGCTTTTTATGCATCTTATAGCAGCATATAGCATACTAATGCTGACTCCGATAGTAATATACTGAACTGTTTTTCCGTCTATCTGTTGATCCCAAACCTATTAATGAAGTGAAGAATCACTTATTAATGAAGAGTCACCATTAAGGAAGTATAGTACACTAATATTGATGACTTCGTATTGTAGTATTTGTATTATAATATCGCCTTGCACTGCCGACCACTATTGACAACCCTAACCCTCCCACTACACCATACTACATAATTCATCAGCTACTATGGCCATATATGAGTGATCACCACAGTTGCTCAAATAGTGCTGCCATACACGAGTAATCACCACAGGTGCCCAGCTCCAACTGTATTAAACAACTCAACGCCAAGATGAATATCAGCAGACTGCTTTTAACAATCTATCTTTTCACCCTAGCCTTCCACGCATCGACAACTCCTCTCGCAGACAATAATATACCCACATTACACAAACCCTCCAGACAACTCAAATATAATACAATTATCCAAAAGAACAACAACCAATCAAAAAGAAAACCCACTACACACAAACACAATCAACAAAAAGGAAAAAAAGGACACAACAAATCCAAATACCAGGAGAATAGACAACTAATAAAAATTGATACTTCTGCATCCCCAACAGAACCATACCTAGTTATCCAACTGGGTTATATTAATGCCAGATCAGTAGTTAACAAAACTGCAACAATAACGGACTGGATCACAACAGACAATCTCGATCTCCTATTCATAAGTGAAACTTGGATTCATGACCACAAAGACCCCATAATTCTAGATCTATGCCCCCCCAGGCTACAAAATCACCCATTGGACAAGAAACGGAAAAAGAGCAGGAGGAATAGCTGCAATCTATAGATCTCAATTCATAGTCACAACCACAGCCAGATCCATCCTTCCTCAACTTGAAATTGTCTCATTTAGAATCAATCATCAAGCCCTAAATGAACACCTAAACGTAGACCTGTTCTACAGACCACCAGGTAACTGGCAGGACTGCCAAACCCACTTTACAGACTTCATATCAAATACATGCGTTTCCATCTCCAACCTTCTGATAGTAGGGGACATCAATCTTCACCTTGAAAACCCTAACTCAACAAGTACACATGAATTCCAAGATTTCTTCCAATTATGGGATCTTCACTGGCCATTATGCAGCCAACCCACATTAAAGGACACACACTAGACATCATTACATACAAATTCTCCTCCAATTTAAATCTACTACCAACAGACACAAAATGGACACCCACACCATGGTCCGACCACTACAAAGCAAACCTTTCCCTACAATGGCGAATGAAAGGACCACCACACAGACAAGAACGAACAACCTATACCACGAGAGGCAAAATAGATCCAACAACATTTTGGCAGCAATTTTATAACAATGAATGGACTGCACTAACAGATTCAAACCACTTTCTTCAAGAATGGGACGATAGATGCAGAAACACATTAGACAATATTGCACCACTTCAATCCAGAACCTCATACAGAAAGAACTCAATACCATGGTTCAACGAAGAACTGAAAAAACTAAAAACACAAGTCAGAAGGTTAGAGCGAGCATGGAACAAAAAGAAAGGTGACTCTGCACTAAACGCTTGGAAGCAACTACAAAGAAGATACAAATACGCCATTAGACTAACTAAAAGATCATACTACAAAACTAAAATTGGACTAAATTACAAGGATACACATAAACATTTCCAACTCGTGAACAAATTACTAAATACTGCCCCGGTTACTTCTAACAGCACAGACACACCAACAGCAGGCGATCTTGCAAAATACTTCAGAGAGAAAATTGTAAAACTATGACTCATGATACCAGACAACGCTAACAACTACATAAAACTCCTTGACTGCCTGGAGCCAACTCCTGGCAAACACCCAGCCGACAGAACATGGACTAATTTCGACACACTCTCGGAGGACACCATCTCCCAAGCGCTAAAGAGATTCGCTAAGTCTCACTGCAAACTAGACAAATGCCCAAATAACCTTATAAAATTTGCCCCTCAACAATTCATATCAGACCTCACAAAATACATGAACTATATGTTACAAAACGGACTCTTCCCAAAGGATAAGGGAAACATCCTACTCACCCCTATACCTAAAGATGCAAAGAAAAGGACAAGCGACTTAACCAACTACTGCCCAGTAGCATCTATCCCTCTGATAACCAAACTAACGGAAGGTATGGTGACCAAGCAGCTCACCGATTACTTGAATAAATTTGCTATACTTCACGACTCTCAATCAGGATTTCGATCGAACCATAGCACAGAAACAGTACTAATCACCCTCCTGACAAAATTTAAACAAACAATTGCAACCGGCAACAACATACTTCTCCTGCAATTCGTCATGTCAAGTGCTTTCGACATGGTTGATCATGGAATATTACTAAACATCCTAGAATACTTCGGAGTTGGAGGTAAAGTACTAAACTGGTTTAGAGACTTCCTGACCACAAGAGCATACCAAGTAACATCTAACTCGACTACATCAACCCCATGGAAACCTGAATGTGGAGTCCCCCAAGGATCTCCCCTCTCACCCACCATCTTTAACCTAATGACACCCTTAGCCAAGTTACTATCCAATCAAAACCTCAACCCATACATATATGCAGATGACGTCACGCTATATATCCTGTTCAAACATGACTTAAAGGAAATCACCAACGACATCAACCAAGGACTCAAAATCATGCACTCATGGGCGGATGCATTTCGGTTAAAGCTTAATGCAGAGAAAACAGTGTCTCATACTGACATCGCAACATAATACAAGCAAATTCACCACAATAACCACACCAAACCTTTCCCTTCCCGTCTCAGACACCCTGAAAATTCTTGGAGTTACCACAGATTGAAATCTTACACTGGAAAATCACGTACAGAACACAACCAAGAAGATGTTCTATTCAATGTGGAAGCTCAAAAGAGTAAAACCTTTCTTCCCAAGGACCATCTTCCGCAACCTAGTACAGTCTATGGTACTGAGTCACCTAGACTACTGCAATGCACTCTACACTGGCTGTAAACAGCAAATCATTAAGAAACTTCAAACAGCCCAGAACACTGCCGCTAGACTCATATTTGGGAAAGCAAAGTGTGAAAGCGCAAAACCATTAAGAGAAAAACTACACTGGCTTCCACTCAAAGAACGTATCGCGTTCAAGGTATGCACTCTAGTTCATAAAATCATTCACGGAGAAGCCCCTGCATACATGTCAGACCTGGTCAATTAACCACCCAGGAACGCAAAAAGATCATCCTGCACATTCCTCAATCTTCACTTCCCCAACTGTAAAGGACTAAAATATAGACTAACACATGAATCCAGCTTTTCCTACCTAGGCACACAGATATGGAACGCATTATCACTTAACCTAAAAACAATTTACGAACTAACTAACCTTCGCAAATCTCTGAAGACCTACCTCTTCAACAACGCATACCACAATGAGTAACAACTATAATCGCATTACATCGCTACTGTACCTTATACTCTGAACTGATCTCTTCCAAGATGTGTTTGCATAACTGCTTAATTCTATTATGCTTTCTACTTACATGTATAACTGTTTAATTCTATTGTGCTTTCTATTTTTCAATCTAATACCAATCTGTATTCTTTCTCACTCTGGAATGGTGAATGCCAAAACGGAGCATTGTAAACCACATTGAGCCTGCAAATAGGTGGGGAAAATGTGGGATACAAATGCAACAAATAAAATATGAAGGAAAAGTTAACTAACACAGAAGTTTCTCTGTCTAATGTCATTCCAGATCAGTTTAAGGATCCTGCACACCAAACTTGGACAGATCAAGCTGCAAAACCATACTTCCTGCTTCAGATATCTGAAGTCTGCTACCTGTATGTTGTTTAACAAAATTTGACTCAGCCATATTTCATACTGTATGTTGTGATATTGAACATGCCCCCTTCATACTGCTCGTTGTCACATTGATGATTGGGGACTTATGGTTCAAGAGTTTTCATTTATTTCATTTTTGTCATTATTCTACTACTACTACTACTACTACTTGACATTTCTAAAGCGCTACTAGGGTTACACAGCGCTGTACAATTTAACATAGAAGGACAGTCCCTGCTCAAGGAGCTTACAATCTAAAGGACAAATGTACAGTCAGTCAAATAGGGGCAGTCAAATTGGGGGGTCTAGATTTCCTGAAAGGTATAAAGGTTAGGTGCCGAAAGCAACATTGAAGAGGTGGGCTTTGAGCAAAGATTTGAAGATGGGTAGGGAGGGGGCTTGGCGTAAGGGCTCAGGAAGTTTATTCCA
Organism: Microcaecilia unicolor; assembly: GCF_901765095.1. NCBI lineage: Eukaryota > Metazoa > Chordata > Amphibia > Gymnophiona > Siphonopidae > Microcaecilia > Microcaecilia unicolor. Next base: position 123,638,706 of record NC_044040.1, on the reverse strand, counting down.
AGCATAGGGTGAGGCGAGGCAGAATGAGCGGAGCCTGGAGTTGGCGGTGGTGGAGAAGGGTACTGCCTTGCTAGCAACAGTTTTGTTGATAAAAAGAGGATTTACACTTTGTATTACTCCAACATTTGTGAAAGAACTGTTATAACATTTTAACCCTCTCATGTCTGTTTTGAGTTGGGATCCTGGTCCTGATGATAACACTGCCTGGAGTCCTTACATCAGGCTTAGTATTTTGTGTGAACCTTTACTTGACAGTTGGACCACAGGCCCAGGGACTCTTACTTTAGAAACAATTGACTTCTATGGGATTGGTCTACTTAAACTTGAACGGGGAAGCATACCATTACCTAGACCTAACACTGGAGAATTGGTACACTTTTGGCTGATCTCAGATAAGATCCTAGATAAGAGATTGGCACCCTTGGTTCTTCTATAGGCAAAGGGGAGATTGTTTTGAGCTGTTTAAAATTGTTCACACACAAACCCATTGGGGGCCATCCCTTTACCACTTCCATTCTGTTTTTCATTGTGTGTTGTTGGTTAGTAGTGTCCACAGATCCTAAACCTATTGAGCTCGGAATGGTCCAAGCAGGAGACTGGGTCCTAATCAAGGTCATCAAGAGGGAAAATTGGGCTTCACCTCGCTGGGAAGGTCCATACCAAGTACTCCTGAGTACCCCCACAGCTGTAAGACGATAGAAGACCTAGGAGCTGAGATCAAGCTTCAGATTAGACCAACTTCTTGCAAGGGTAAGCCCGGCTGCAAAGGGGAGGTGCTTCAATAGGAACCCTTGTCTCAAACCCGGTGAAGAAAACAACCCAAGTGATAATTTAGGGTCGAAATGGAGGCCTTAACATCTGACCCGGATGACCCATGTGAACAACTGACAGACAACAGTCTGGAATCCCTTTGGACAACTGGAAAAGAGGAGAGCAATCAGGACCTTGACCGACAGACAGATAACACTCAGGTTGGTCCTAGGAACCATCTGTGGTATACTTCTGATTATCCTCCTATGTCAGGTCCTCGAGGCAGAACCTAGATACGTGAGCCCTTGGACTACTGCCAAGGAGCGGCAGCGGCAGGCAAGACCACCCTGGAACTGGATACAGGGAAGGGCAGGGCTGGACCTCTGGACTGGAGTCGGGACTGAGGCAGGCAACTGGAACCGGCAGAACAGGAACCGCTTCACCTGCACCTGACCACTGTTCCCCTGGAGTTGAGCTCCAGCGTGCGGGTGGCCGGCAGGACTTGCAGGACAAGGCCGGAACTGGAGATCCAGAGGACCCACCCTGGGTCAGGGAACACGAGGAAGCTAGACTAACTACTAGACTAAGACTGAAAGCTGCTGCGCTGCCACTAGCAAGGAACACAAGACAGACCAGGGAGACAAGAAGAACAAAAGCGTAACAGGAGCAAGGACTAGGGCACGCAGCATGCTAGACAGAACGGGGTTCAGCCTATACCCACAGGGTAATCCCACTAGCTAGATAGAGGCAGGATACAGGATAAACACCCAGGAAATACACACTAGCTAGACAGAGACAGGATTCAGGATGTACACTCAGGATATACAAGCAGGGTTCAGGATATACACTCAGGGTAAACGTCCTAGCTAGGCAGGGTTCAGGATAACCCTCAGGGTAAACGCCCTAGCTAGGCAGAAGCAGGGTTCGACAGGAACCGGCAGAGGTCAGGGCTGGCAGCAAGCAAGGAAAGTCAGGAACAAGCAGGAGTCAAACTCGTCAGGCAAACAGAAGGAGTGACCAGGAACTAACAGAGTCTTAGGGCTGGCAGCAGACAGAAGAGTATATCTGGGTTCAGGCAACAGTCAGAGACAGGCAGCAAGCAGAGAATATCGGGGTTCAGGCAATAGTCAGAGAGACAGGCAGCAGACAATAGAATACACCAGGAACTAGCAGAGTCAGGCTGAAGCTACAGACTCCCATCACAAACCGAGGGAGAGTGGCTGAAGGCTTCAGACTCCAAACACAGAGCAAGGGAGTAGAAGGACAAGCAGTCCACAGACACAGAGTAGCAGGGCAGAGCCCCCCACGGAAGGACTAGCAGTCCACAGACACAAACAGAAGGGCAGAGCCCACACAGAAGGACTAGCAGTCCACAGACACAAAGAGAAGCTGGGCCAGAGCCCAGAGAAAGGCTAAGCAGTAGTGCAGCAGAACACTAACTAACCTGACCTGACCTAAAGGCATAACACCATGCAAAGGCCCTGAATGCTAGCACAGCACTTCCTTATCAAGGCTCTCCCTGATGATGTCATCCACTGCAGGACAGGAGCAGGGAACACACTGCTACCAGAGAGAGGCTTGGAGCACATATGAAAGACAGACAGGAGCCATCTTGGAAGCTGGCCAGGCAGGAAAGCATACAGAGGCACAGCTAGAGCTAACTCAGGCAACACCCACAGGGGCAATGTAGTAAAGCAATTAGAGCTATGCTGGAAGCAGCCAGCATACAGAGGCAGAGCTAGCTCAGACAGGACAGACAAGAGCCAGTTCAGAAGCTGACCCCCAGAAACAAGGTAAGGCTGAGGGTGGTCACGGTCACAGATGTGACATCCTGCTCCATGTCATAGATGCAGTTAAAAGGACATCAATTCCTGGAGACCAAGAAAGGAATAATTCCCAAGACCTCTACCATCGGATGCTGGAGAACTTCACTCAAGCTTGACGCTGGTTTCCTGCAGCTTAATTACTACACAAACTTTAGATTGCTCTTGTCTCGTCTGGACACTTTTGCCTTTGGACTCTTACCCCAACATCTGCTTTTCTTGAAGGAGATTCTTTCTGGAACCATCTATCTGATCTTCGCCCTTCATCTACTGTTTTGTCTGGAACTTGAGAAGGATTTGTTAATTTTGGACTTTGCATTCTGGACTTTTGCTATAATGAAGTATTTGCTTTTTATTCTTATAACTCTTTGTTGTTCTCCTATTTTTGTTGCTCACTCTTCACCCTCTGTTTCTCTTCTTACCATTAATTCTGTTGCCTAGTCTTCTGGTGCTTCGTGTCGTATGCTGTCTGCTGCTGTACTGGTTGGCTCTTCTTGTGTTGCGGTTAGCTGTACTGAATTCTTTATTAGTTGTATTAATTGTCCCCTATCTCTTTCTCCTCTCTTTGCAGCTTATCCTCTTATTTCGGCTCTTCTATGTATTTCCTATTCTGGTACATGTCAACGCTTAGGTCAAGTATTGTCTTGAATGATCACTTAGGTCAAGTAGTGTCTTGTGTGATCACTATTCCTTTTAATTCTATTTGTGCTGTTTTTTCTTCTATGGATATTTTCTGGCATTGTTCCACTCATTTACACCCATATATTTTTGGGAATAGTTCTGGTACCTGTATACCTGTATGCTTGATTTTCTATTCCTGCTGAATTTTGTTTATTTTCTTTCAGTGAACTTGGTGCAAGTTTCTTTCTTTACTCCTGGCTTGCAGGCCGCAACTAATGCTAAGTGGCTTCAGAAAATTCGATATGACATGTTGAAATTTCTTAATTTACTATTCAGTATGCTAACTTCTGCTCTTCCGGTTGATTTTTCTACTGATGCTTGGTTTTCAGGTTTGTGTTTTTGTGTAAGAATTTGTTATGTAATTTGTTTTTCAGGTTTGTGTCCTTGTGTAAGACATATGCCACCATAGTTTTAATTATTCATGTACCCACTTTTCTCATGATACCATATCATTGCTTCATGCTTCCCCTTAGACATATTATTCTCTCCTGCACACCATTTTTGTCCTTAAATTCTATTTTTGTTTTAAATCATTAGTTTTTTAGCACAATCATTCCTTGTGACCTTTTCTCTCTGAGGCACTTCCAATATTGGCTCTGAAGAACCCAGTCCTCCCCTCCTGTTTACCACCACTATCTGTGCTCCTTGTGTGTGAAAGGCTTCATGCTCCTTGCTATTCAGCCTTTCAAGAGGGAAATGTATATTCCTTCCTATGGTAGGCCTGTTACTAAGGCCTATGCCTGACATTGCTCAATTTGGTTCTCACATTTTAGCCTACTAACTCAGCCTCCTGTGTAACAATCAGTGCTTTCTCAGGAGCTGAGAAGAGACATTTCACAGATGCACATTTTTCATATAAGGTGGATGTAACCTTGGGACGTGCTGAAAGACATAGTGAGCCTAAGATGTCCAGAATGTTTCATTTGTGGGGAGAGAGACAGAGAGAGGACACAAGGTTATTGTTCTATGTATTTTTTTGCTTTGTGACTAACTGCATGCTATACAGATAAGTAATTAGCCAATGGCCACCAAGTGTGCATGTGCACACATCAGGAGAGACTAATATACCCATATATGGCATAGGCTACCTAATGATTCTAGTTTAGGAGAAATCACATGATTTGGGAGAAACGCAACTTACTAAAGGTATATATGTGATAGCTGAGACAGGTGTTAGCTGAGCAGACTTTGTTAGCCAGTTTTTGCGTCTTGCTTGTCTGTGTGACAACCTGCTCCAGAGAGAGAACAATTATTTTGTATCTGACTTAGTGATATACCAATAAAGATTTATTTCTGGTTGCGCCAAAACACCTAAGTCTGCTTTTCTCTCTTATTTTTCTTTCCAGCCCACGAGGCTAAGGTGTTCCCCCTCCCCAAGGGACAAGGGAGGCAGGGAATAATACACAACGCACATTGGAAACAATAATCCAAGTCTTAGTTACCTGATGATAGGGTCCACCTTGGGGGTCAGCGCTCAAGAAAAAGATCTGGGTGTCATTGTAGATAATACTCTGAAATCTTCTGCTCAGTGTGTGGCGGCGGCCAAAAAAAGCAAATAGGATGCTAGGAATTATTAGGAAAGGGATGATGAATAAGACCAAAAATACTATGATGCCTTTGTATCGCTCCATGGTGCGTCCACACCTTGAGTATTGTGTTCAGTTCTGGTCATTGTATCTCAAAAAAGATATAGCAGAATTAGAAAAGGTTGAAAGAAGAGCAAGTAAAATGATAAAGGGGCTGCAACTCCTCTAGAATAAGGAAAGGCTAAAGAGGTTAGGGCTCTTTAGCTTGGAAAAGAGAAGGATGAGGGGAGATATAATTGAGGTCTACAAAATCCTGAGTGGTGTAGAACAAGTAGAACTAAATCGATTTTTTGCTTGTTCCAAAAATACAAAGACTAGGGGACATGCGAGGAAGTTACATGGAAATACTTTTAAAACAAATAGGAGGAAATACTTTTTCACTCAATGAATAGTTAAGCTCTGGATCTCTTTGCCAGAGGATGTGGTAATGGCAGTTAGCGTATCTGGGTTTAAAAAAGGTTTGGACAAATTCCTGGAGAAAACGTCCATAGTCTGCTATTGAGGCAGACACAGGAAGCAACTGTTATCACCCTCCTCTCACCTACCCACAACCATCCTGTTAGAATATCAATGAAATGCTTTGATGTCCCCATGCATACCTCCTACCCACCCCCACCCTCCCACCCTGTCAGACTGTCAAAGTAATGCTTGGATGTTTCACTTATATATACTATCTGCTACCACATTTGCTTATTTCCGATCTGACGAAGAAGGGCAACCTTCGAAAGCTAATCAAGAAATGTATTATGTCGTCATGTCCAATAAAAAAGGTATCATCTTATTTTCTTTTCCATGTTTTATTTTGTTTGATTTCTATTGATAACCTTAAGAGTGGACTAACACGGCTACCACACCTCTCCACAAATTATGGTAAAATTAGCAAAATAATTGCAAAGATAATGACAAAAATTTGTGAACTACATCAACATACATTTTTCTCAGATAGCCAGGTAATTATGCATGTCTTGATTATCCCTGAAAACCACAGTCCTCTGGGACTGTCAAGGCACAATAAGAGAACCAGTGGATTAATACCTTGAAGCATCATATCTCTCTACTTTGGAAAATAGGATACTGGGCTAGATGGACCATTGGTCTGAACCAGTATGGCTACTCTTATGTTCTTACGTAAGGCTTGCTTGCAGTTCGAACTATGCAGTGCACTTTCACCAGGATGGACATGAGGTTTGGGGGAAGAATATTGGCAGGACAATTAAGATGGCATTCCAAGGAGATCACATGAATCCATGCTATAGAAAAGACTTTCCTTCACTTAGTTTAATCTCATTGTTTTGACAGGATAAAAGAAACTTTCTGTCTCCCTGCACTCTATAAGTAAGCAACCTCTCTCTTTTCCTGTGACTGAACTGGATCTACAACAACAAAAGAAAATGCCTCTAGTGAATCTGCATCAATTGGATGATCAAACACCACCAGGATGGAGAAACTGCATAAAGATGAAACCATAACTGCAATTCCATGAGCTGAAGTTCATATCTTTAACCTATATTATCTCTAAATTTCTGATATTTGCTGAAGCTCCCCCTCAATTAAACTACCAATAATCTCACAGATGCTCACAGATGTGAAATATAGAGTTAGATCGATGTCTCTAATGAACATAAGTGCCTACTAGGTATCAGATAATGGACTTTAAAACGATTTTACCTTGTTTCAAGATATAAAAGTACAAAATATAAATAAAATAAGCAATTCAACCGAATGACTGCATATCTAACACAGAAACTCAACTTTTCTTACTTCAATGTTTCTGACTTAAATAAAGGAGATTTAAAACAAGCATTCTGGAAGCTTTTCTCATAGCTGCATTCCAAGAAATGCTTAGTCAATCACTCTCCTGTCTCAAAATACCCCCCTCCACTCTCAATTGCCTCCAGTAATCCCAAACTGACAACTTGAAAAAGAAAACAAAGCGTTTGTAACCTTCTTTCAAACAGCAAACAAAGGAAATAGTCAAATCAGACAGAGAGCAATGCTACAACCTGTCTGGAGGAACCTAGGAGCAAAATTAAGGGAAAAGCCACCCTAATCCCGTGGACCAACTAGACCATGCAGCTTGACAGAGTAGTCCGGTGTCGGCAGACCAAAGCAGGCAGACATGGATCAGCAATGCAAGAAGGACAGCGTAATCTCACCCTTACCACGCTTAGCGATGACCAGCAGAGCAGTCAGCACAGCGGCATGCCCCAATGCTGCGGAAACACTGCATGCAGATGAACCGAAAAAGGTGAGCTCCTATTTGGGGTCAGAGTCCGTGCCCTGCAACAGCCCAGTTCTGGATGGCCCGCCACCCATACGACAGGCACCCTACACGAAGTTGCAGGCACCCTATTTGGAGCTGTACGACCCATCATCGAAGAATAGCAGCCCAGAACCAAGACCTCTCACCTGGGGGTGACGTGATAAGTATGTGCCCTCTACGCTGCTCCTCTTGGCTGCCATGACTAGCCACAGAATCCTACACTCTGAGCAAGAAATTCCACTGCTCATTTTTCTTTATAGAAGTGACTGTTACTGAAGGACATTTTTCACTACCTCTCTTCTATCTGATCATTCTCACTGATGCAGGCAAATCCCCAGCCAAGGGGGAAAAAAAAACCAGCCCCATTGTTACGTCCCTCACCTGTTCGACACTCCTCCCGGTTAAGTCATTCCTCAGCTTCGTTCAAGAGGGACAAGGTTCAGTCTTAGGAGGGTCTGTTTCAGTTTCCTAAGTCTGGCAGCCGTCATCCGGGTTGGATCAAGGACAGCAGCCATCTTGGCTACCTCAGGAGGGGGCAGCCATCTTGGAGTAACGAGGTCAGGAAGGAAGCCCATATGTGGACGAAGGCACCTCTGCTGATGGCGGCAGCCATCTTGAATCAGCTGAACATACTTGAGCCTAATTCCTCCACTACTTAAAGTCCTGCCTTCAGTCCTTCGTTGCTTCGGCCTCATTTGTTCTGAGGAGTTGCTGTCGGAGTGCTGTTCACCGACTTTCTTCTGTTCCTGTTTTCCTGTGTACCGGACCTTGGCTAGTCTTCACGGATTACGCTTGTTTGCTGCCTGCCTTGACCCTGGACTGAATTGACTATTCTTTGCCTGTTGGAGTTCTGGTTCTGGACTGTGTCTGTTTCCTGCTATCCTGGTCAGTGGCTGTACAACCCCGCCGGTTCCAGAAGTCCTGGTGGCTACCTGCAGCTGGGAGCTCAACTCCTGGTGAACGGTGGTCGCTTCCCAGGTGAAGCTAGGGGTTGTCTGGCTGCCTGACCGAGTGTGGTGTCACTCCATCTCTGCCGTGCTCAGTCGGGGCACAGGGGCTCACTTATACCGGGTCATAACACCCATGCAACACACAAACACAAGCACCTCAGAACCCAAACACACACACATTCAAATGCAACCCCCCCCCCCCCCCCAAAGTCAGAAGTATCCCCCCAAAATGACCAACCTAAGAGCATGGATCTTCTACTATACAATAACAATGTAGACAATGGGGACACCAGCAACAACTCCAACCGAATAGAACAAAATACCAATATGCATCATAGGAAGAAGATGCCCACTCCAACAACTGGAAGAGCCAAATTGCCACCTAAACAACAGCACAGTGGCCAAACAACCAGCAATATGAAACTAAACATGAACACCAACCAAGAAAACAACAGCAGCAAAACAGGCAGCCCACACAGACAACTACAAACTGTTAAAAACACCAACATTAAACACGACACATATGTCCCAATACAAATATGTTACATAAATGCGAGATAGACAGTAAATAAGACAACACTACTAAAAGACTGGATAGAAACGGAACAACTCAGACTACTGCTCATAAGTGAAGCATGGCTGCACCTTGAAGACGACCCTGCATTACTAGACCTATGCCCACCAGGATACAAAATAATACATATTAACAGAACCAAAAGAAGGGGAGGCGGCGTTGCAATAATATACAAATCCTCCTTCACAGCAGAACATGTTACTATGCATCATATTATTCTACTGCCCTCCAGGAAGCTGGACAAATGGCCAAGATGATTTCATGGACTTTGTATCAAAGATCTGCACCAATCACCCAAATGTCCTACTAATAGGAAATATAAACCTGCACCTAGAAAAACGATATAAGTACATAAGTAATGCCACACTGGGAAAAGACCAAGGGTCCATCAAGCCCAGCATCCTGTCCACGACAGCGGCCAATCCAGGCCAAGGACACCTGGCAAGCTTCCCAAACGTACAAACATTCTATACATGTTATTCCTGGAATTGTGGATTTTCCCAAATCCATTTAGTAGTGGTTTATGGACTTGTCCTTTAGGAAACCGTCTAACCCCTTTTTAAACTCTGCCAAGCTAACTGCCTTCACCACATTCTCTGGCAACGAATTCCAAAGTTTAGTTATGCGTTGGGTGAAGAAAAATTTTCTCCAATTTGTTTTAAATTTATTACACTGTAGTTTCATCGCATGCCCCCTAGTCCTAGTACTTTTGGAAAGCGTGAACAGACGCTTCACATCCACCTGTTCCACTCCACTCATTATTTTATATACCTCTATCATGTCTCTCCTCAGCTGTCTCTTCTCCAAGCTGAAAAACCCTAGCCTCCTTAGTCTTTCTTCATAGGGAAGTCGTCCCATCCCCGCTATCATTTTAGTCGCCCTTCGCTGCACCTTTTCCAATTCTACTATATCTTTCTTGAGATGCGGTGACCAGAATTGAACACAATACTCAAGGTGCGGTCGCACCATGGAGCGATACAACGGCATTATAACATCCTCACACCTGTTTTCCATACCTTTCCTAATAATACCCAACATTCTATTCACTTTCATAGCCGCAACAGCATACTGAGCAGAAGGTTTCAGTGTATTATCGACGACGACACCCAGATCCCTTTCTTGGTCCGTAACTCCTAACGTGGAACCTTGCATGACATAGCTATAATTCGGTTTCTTTTTTCCCACATGCATCACCTTGCACTTGCTCACATTAAACGTCATCTGCCATTTAGCCGCCCAGTCTCCCAGTCTCGTAAGGTCCTTCTGTAATTTTTCACAATCCTGTCGCGAGTTAACGACTTTGAATAACTTTGTTTCATTAGCAAATTTAATTACCTCGCTAGTTACTCCCATCTCTAAATCATTTATAAATATATTAAAAATCAGCCGTCCTAGCACAGACCCCTGAGGAACCACACTAACTACCCTTCTCCATTGTGAATACTGCTCATTTAACCCCACTCTCTGTTTCCTATCCTTCAACCAGTTTTTAATCCACAATAGGACATTTCCTCCTATCCCATGACCCTCCAATTTCCTCTGTAGCCTTTCATGAGGTACCTAGTCAAATGCCTTTTGAAAATCCAGATACACAATATCAACCGGCTCCCCTTTGTCCACATGTTTGTTTACTCCTTCAAAGAATTGAAGTAAATTGGTCAGGCAAGATTTTCCCACACAAAAGCCGTGCTGACTTGGTCTCAGTAATCCATGTCCTTGGATGTGCTCTGTAATTTTGTTTTTCATAATAGCCTCTACCATTTTCCCCGGCACCGACGTCAGACTCACCGGTCTATAATTTCCCGGATCTTCCCTGGAACCTTTTTTAAAAATCAGCGTTACATTGGCCATCCTCCAATCTTCTGTTACCACGCTCGATTTTAAGGATAAATTGCATATCACTAACAGTAGCTCTGCAAGCTCATTTTTCAGTTCTATCATGAATACCATCTGGTCCAGGAGATTTGCTACTCTTCAGTTTGCTGAACTGCCCCATTAAGTCCTCCAGGTTTACCATGAAGTCAGTAAGTTTCTCCGACTCGTCCGCTTGAAATACCATTTCAGACACCGGTATCCCACCCAAATCTTCCTCGGTGAAGACCAAAGCACAAACACCAGAACAATAATCTACTATAATAATTTGCACCTCCAACGTTCTGAAGCAGACTGCCAGGAAGTTGAAGCCCGGTTCGTAATGTCTGAAGCCTTCCGGTGACGTCACCGTGTTGCCTAGGAAACCACGACACGTCTCAAGCACAGGCACTACGAGCTCGCACCACCATCTCCATCCCCTCCCAATGGCAGCGATTAAAAAATTTAAGACTTAGCAACAGAGCAACGGTAACTCCCTCCCACTCTCCCTCCCTCCTATCCTCCATCACACACTCCCCCGGTCCCCAGAAACTCTCAAGCATTTTTAACAGGGCACCCCCTTTTGGGGTAAACAACCCAAGCTTTACTTTTCTCTCGCTTACTGAAAGAAGTGCTGGAGTTGCAGCTGCTTGCCATTCAATTGCCTACACCACGACATACCTTTAAACTCCAGTAAAGAGGGGGGGGCGGAGCAAGATGGCGGCACGCTAAGATCTGCTCTCCAGATCTCTCTAAAGTTTGTTGGGAGAACTTCTTTTTTTTCTTCATTCAACTATGCCTCATACGAAAAGGAAGGGGTCGGTAAGGGTCACTACCTCTACGACCAGGACCTCTTCTCCCTCTCAGCAAACGATTGAGAGATTTACAGAGAAACTCACCAGTTCTGAGGACACCGAAAGGGGCCCTGCTGTTGCTTCGAGTGGAGGAGAAACCAAAGCCTTGGGGCTGGATGTCACCTTATCACTCCAGGCGCTTAATCCACCACCTCTCCCTGCTGGGCTCACACCCCAGGGGACACTTCCTACCTTAGAAGGTATCCAAGGAAGTACTCCATTTCAAAGTACTGGAGAAGCTCAGCTTACAGGAGGTCAGCAGAATCTATCGGCCCTGACTGAACGTCATACGTTTTTTAGAAAATCAGATGAGGTGGTAACGCTGGACTCTATTTGGGAAGTTCTCCAGCATTTGGACAAAACAGTGGTTAAATCTACGAATGAGATATCAACATTAGTAAGTACTGTTAATACTTTATCTATGGCTTTTTCCTCTATGAAAAAGGAAGTTAATGACCAAATTAAAGATATAAAAGGTGAACTAAAATCTGTTCAAGAGTGCACTGGGACTTTGATAAAAGATAACATGATTTTGAACCGCAAAATTGAACAAATGGAAAATTATAATCAAAGATTAAATTTAAGATTTCTGAACTTTCCTTCTGCACCAGGCTATACGTCTATGGAAGTCTTTAAAAGTTATTTACTTGAAATACTTAAATCCACAGGTCCAAGATGGCCGCCGCACTGGATGTGTGAACGAGAGCTCCGGAGATTTCTTGTTCTGTGTTTGTCCCACGGAGCACTCCCCAGGAGAAATGGGGAAGAGGAAAGGCAAAACAGCAGCTCCTACCTCCTCGAGCGCTGTTTCTGGTCCCGCCTTGGTACAACCCACGCTTGAAAACTTCGGAATCCGTCCACCGGGACCGAAAGATACTGCTTCTAGAACCTCCGAATTGGCAACTAAGGAGCACAGTACAGAGGGTGCTACTCTAAGCCCTCCAGTAGGATTGACCCCGCCACAACCTGGAAGTAGAAGTGGACAGGAGAAAGCGCTGTTTCAGCAGGCGACCGAGGTGGGCGACCTATCTTCGGCGGTAGGAGGTCCGGTTCTTTCTTCTACCCCAGGTACGAGTACAGCGGTAAGGGGATACTTGCCCCCAGCCTTAACCCAAGAAACGTTGCTTTCTGGGTTAGGAGGTGGTGTGGAAAAACCAGCAATAATCACTATGGATGTGATTTGGGAGGCCATACAAGGGGTAAATGTATCCCTCCAACGTATGTTTAATACTACTCAGACTGAAATAAGACAATTGAAGGAAAAATCTGAACAGCTTACCACTAGACTGGATTCTTATCAAGAGAAATTACAAACTTTTGATTCTAAATTGCAGTCTATTCAAACAACAGTGGTAGCTGTGATAAAAGAGAACAAAACCCAGGCAAGGAAGTTGGAATATATAGAAAATCAGAACAGAAGAAATAATCTTAGAGTACTTAACTTTCCAATTTCACCATTTATTACACCAGTTGAGCTATTGAAAAAATATTTTTTGGAAGTTCTGGATATTCCTGTTGAAAGTCATCTTATGGTGATTAAAACGCTATATATTAAAAGACCTGCATCTACTATAACTCAAACAGAAACTCCTCAAGATAATTTGACTGATTTTCTACAGCGGTCTGAAATTCCAGATCGCGCTACATTGCTTGTGACATTTGCCATGGACTCTGATAAAAGTTTTATTTTGCGTTCTTATTTCAGGAAAATGAATATTAATTTTATGGGCAGGAAAATTCGTATTTTTCCAGATTTTGCTAAAGAAACCCAGTCCAGAAGAAGGGAGATATTGGTATTTAAACTGAGAATCCTTTCCCTGGGCGGAACTTTTACTCTTAGATATCCATGTAGATGTATGATTTCCTTAAATGAAGTTAATTACCTTTTTCTCTGTCCTACAAAATTAAGAGATTTTATTACAGCTAAGAAGGGTATGCGTGATACTCTTGTGATGACCTCCCCTACTTAATTGTACTGTCTAGGCTGCAAGATCTTGACGTCCTTCCAGTTTATTTTTGATAGAAATACGTTGTATGTGTTTAAGGTTAAATTTCCTAATCTTGGACCCGCTTGTTGTGGACAAATAACTAGGATTGTTTTCTTGTATAAATATTTGTAGTTATATTTCAAATATCTACATTTCGATGTATTATCATTGTAATGTAAATGTTGCAAATTTATAAATAAACAAAAAAAATACTTAAATTCACCCCGAAACGATACCTCCAATTAATCAAATATATTATCTGCCAAATAAAAAATTATCAGGAAAGATGACGGAAGTACCTGTTCAGGAGAAGAACTCTTAGACATTTTCGACATATTGGAAGCATCATTATCAACAGAATCTGAAAGGTCGACTTTATTAGATTCTTTTGTCTTTGAGCAGGATTTAGAAGCAGTTAGGAGGCTGGCCCTCCGTAATATTCAGACTTTATTCTTTAAGACGTATCCTGATGTCACAAAATCAACACAGGCTAGGAGGAAAGCCTTTCTGGCTTTAAGACCAGAAATATTAGCGTTAGGAGTTTTTTTCCACTTAAATTATCCCTGCAAATGTAATGTAAAGTATTTGGGTGTGAAATATGTTTTCTTCTTGCCAGACCAGCTACGTGCCTTTACTGACTTGAAAAAGATAATTTAGTAAGAGCGTATAAATATGTTTCTAATAGTTTGTTAGAATTAACAGTTTTGTATTTAGATTAGGCTCATAAAAATATAAATATAGGTGAGCTATGTGCTATGCTTTATGATTGAAAAAATTTTCTTTTTATACTCTTCCTCTGAGTTTAGATGACTCTACCCCCCCTCATATTGTGGTCTAAAACAAGGAATTTAACTTAATTTTCAGTTTAAGATGGGGAAACCTAATTTCTACTATAGTATTTTCCTTCCTGATTTTCATGTTCAAGATTTAAGGCTTGTAAAATTTTTTAAATACCAATAAATAAAAAAACAACAAAGCAGTGGAATCAAATGCATTTATTGGAACAATACCCGACGTGGCCACGTTTCGCTCTCAGGCTGCGTCAGGGGTACAAACTCTAAAAACAAAACACAAGTATAAAAACATATATAGCCATACATAATAACAATATCATAAGCACAATTCAACAAATAAAAAGCAATTATTTAAAAAATTGATTCAACATATATAAAGCAATCATTTAAAAATTCTAAAAAACATGTACAGACATACATGATATCATCTGTAAGACAAATATTTATAATCTTCATTAAAATCATAAAATATCACATGTAAAGTTTCATCAGATCACCTACAATTACTCACATCACATTTATATCTCTCAATAAAGAAATGTTAAGATAATACAGTTAGAATCAAAACAATTCAATGGAGAGGGGAAGAAATTTCTTTATACATACCTATCAAAAGTGTATATAAATATATCATATACACTAATAGTGGGATGAGAACCATTATTCCAAAAATCTAGTTCTACACAGATACAAAAACAAAAATGTCATCAGGTAAGATGCATACCTAAGTGTGCACAAAATATACTAGACAGACTACCAGATAAGCCTACTTAATACAAAATCCCAAAAACACTAATATAGAAAATTCATAATATGGGCATATTCAATACCATTCAAACCTCTTTTATTCTATAATATATCAGTCTATCATGCCATAACAGTTACAAAGCATAGTTAAAAAACTTTAAAAATCACTATGAAATCCAAACTTAACATCAGCAGTGAACATGTGATAAATAGCACGCGAACATCACATAAATCTACTGAAAAAAACAAGAATATCCTGATTTTTACACTAAGCACATGAACTCATTTAAAATAAATTATCTGTTCGCGTTATGACTAGAGGCAGGGGACAGTCTGCTAAATGTAGAAAATCTTTCCAACACATAGCTTAGAATCAACAATAAGGTGAACCTCACATCTTAGAAAAAAAACTTTTTAAAGGTCTCTAGACATTCTAATTTCTACACTGATATTCTTAAGGTTCGCCTTATTGTTGATGTTCGCGTGTTATTTATCACGTGTTCCCTGCTGATGATAAGTTTGGATTTCATAGCGATTTTTAAAATTTTTTAACTATGCTTTGTAACTGTTATGGCATGATAGACTGATATATTATAGAATAAAAGAGGTTTGAATGGTATTGAATATACCTATATTATGCATTTGATCCCACTGCTTTGATTTTTTTTTTATCTACTGTTTTGTAAGCAGTTGTGTGCCTTTTTGGTTTTTTTTGTTAAATACCAATAAATATAAATTAAAAAAAAAACTCCAGTAAAGAAGTAAGCTGCTGTCAGCCAGAGCACCAAAGCTACATACCCTCAAGCAGCTGGCGGCGCATCGCCTGTCAACACCAACCACCAGCCAAACCATTTTAGAAAAGAAATCAACAAAAGTTCTTACTTACTTGCCTACCTCTACTCCCCACTCGCACAGAATTGCGAGTAATAAACGAAATTGCTGTTGAACTGGAGCAGTACTTCTCGAAATCCGATTGGGCCATTATTACGCCGAAGGCGCTTTCGGAAACCCTGATTGGCGGCTTGAGACTGGGATTTCCAATGGTTACGTCGCTCCGCAAATGTTCATAGGCCAAAAAGGGCGCAGGTAAGAAAGGCTCGACTTACGATTGGTGGGACTTTAGTGGAAAAATTGGATTGGTTATCCTATATTAAGTCAGACTTCCTCGAGCTTTGAGTGGCTGAAACAAAACCGGATGTTGCTTTTGGGTATGGTAATTGGCGGGATAGGGTAAACGAAGGCAGGCCCCAGTAAATGATTGGTGAAATGGTTACATAGAAACGGAACAAAGTTAAGAGAAGCTACAGCTATGGGGCCTTGCAGGAGGAGGGGCAGGGCTTTAAGACATCGCGCTTGCACCGGTAAAAGTGAGAGGCGCCATTTTGTATTTGATCTTTCCCATTTTACATTCGAGAAGGAAGGGTGCTTGGAGAGAAGGCCATGATTGTGACGAGGGGGGTCCTGAGACAAGAGGGAGGGGGAGGGGTCCTGAGATGGGGGGGGAGGGGGCCCTGAAACCTTGATAGCGCCCATTTCCTTTCTGTTGGAAACAGGCCTCTTTTACTAGTGAACTTCATAAACTAATGGAACAGCACAAGGAGTCTCATCGCACACAAAAGGACACCAATTAGACATACTAGCCCACAGATTCTCAACGAGTAACTACATATTTACAAACCACACATGGGAAGAGGTACCATGGTCAGACCACAGCAAGCTCACTTTCACACTACAATGGAAAGAAAACAGAAAGAAAACATGTCAAGTGCTTTTGACCACACCACACTAATGACACCACTCGACAACATAACGGTGCAGTGGCAACATGGTTCAATGGCTTCCTACAGACCAGATCCTACATTGTAAAGATGTCCAACCAAACATCAGCATCATAGATCTCTGAGTGCCGGGTACCACAAGGAACGCCAATATCATCAATACTGTTCAATGTAATGATGGTGCTACTCAGAAAAAAATTGGAATTAATGGGTGTCAACCCATTTATAAATGCAGATGGCATCACCATGTACCTTTCCAAAACAATATCACAGACATACAGGACAAAATAAAAAAAGGATTGGACCTCATAGAAGAGTGGGCAACAACTTTGAAACTCAAATTGAACAGAGATAATAACAAATTCCTAGTACTATCCAGCCCACACAACCTCCTATCCTACCAAAAATTCACAATCAACCAACAAACATACCACATCGAAACACAACTTAAAATACTACGAATCATTCTCAAGAAACACCTAACACTGGACAATCAAATATCAGCAGTAACATCAAAATGCTTCAGAATACTATGGAAACTGGGAAGAATAAGAGACTATCAGGCTCATTTTCAAAAGAGATGGACGTCCAAATCGGTATAATCGAAACCTGATTTTGGACGTCTCAAACTGAAGTCTGTCGCAAGGATGTCCAAATTTCAAGGCGGCATATCGGAGGCATGGTGAAGGCAGGACTTGGGTATTCCTAAGACTTGGACGTCTTTGACCCATAATCGAAAAAAGCAGAGACGTCCATGATTACAACTTGGACGTTTTCACCCGGACCTGTTTTTATTACGAATAAGGCACAAAATGTTGCCCGGAATGACCAGATGACCACTGGAGGGAAATGGGGATGACCTCCCCTTACTCCCCTAGTGGTCACTAACCCCCTCCCACCCTCAAAAAATATTATTAAAAATATTACTTGCCAGCATCAGATGTCATACTCAGGTCTATGACAGCGCATGCAGGTCCCTGGAGTATCAAACATAAATAAATAAATAAATAAAACAATATTGCATGCACTGCACACAGAAAAATCTCTTACCTTTGAAGGGGATTGACTATTGTGCTTCCAAGTCAGTCTCCATGGGAAATACATACGCTTCATGCTCCTTTATCCCGTGTAGCTGCAGGTCACTAATCAGGCCAAGTGTTTTTTAATACATTTCAGAGGTGCAAGAGCTCCTGCACTGGATCATAGTAACATAGTAGATGACGGCAGAAAAAGACCTGCACAGTCCATCCAGTCTGCCCAAGAAGATAAATTCATATGTGCTACTTTTTTATTTGTACTGTCCTCCTCAGGGCACAGACCGTATAAGTCTGGCCAGCCCTATCCCCGCCTCCCAACCATAAAGAGGCTGCAGGAGGAGACCTGGGGCCTCCTTGATAATCTTTGAACACTTAAAGCCCTAAGGAATGAAACTGAAAGGGCAGTTTTAGAATACTGGACGATAATATGGCTGCGGTGACTGAGTCAGCTGTTGTTATTTTTGAGACAATTGCTAGGCTGGAGCTATTCAACTGGTATGGGGAGCTAATTCCTTTTTGGATATCTCACCGCTGAGGTGGCATTGCTGAGGGACATTGGGCCATTCTATCAATTGGCTCCTCATAAGAAGGCACATGTTTGAAGGAGGGGAGTGGCCACCTTCTAGGAATGAGACAGGGGTGGAGGCCCTTGTGCTCTGTGTGATCGAGGACTTCATTTTTGCTACCGCACTCCTTTGGAGCCCGCTCCTTCAGACTGACCAATGTCATCAGGATTTAAAGTTTTTTTTAATGTTGGACCATTATTTGTTTTTGCACCTGTTATATGACTGCTGGCAAGAATGAATACATGGGATCCCAGCACTCCTGTATTGTTCGAGGAACTGACCTACAGCTCTGCAGAGAGGCACTGAGTAGGTGCAGTGGATGGGGCTGATATTTAGACATAGTGGTCAGATGCCAAACCTATATGTGACAATAGTGTATGGGGGATCCATGGATACCACCAGGGTTGTGTCTTTCCATCTTTCATCTTGCAGACGGTACCCAGTTGTCGTTGTGGTTCCAGTGCATTTCCGTGGGCACCTGTAAGCTTCCATATGGTGCAGACTTATGTACTGGAGGAGTAGCCTAGTGGTTAGTGCAGAACTCTGATCCTGGAGAACTGGGTTAGATTCCCACTGCAGCTCCTTGTGACTCTGGGCAAGTCACTTAACCCTCCATTGACCCAGGTACAAAATAAGTACCTATACATAGTATGTAAACCGCTTTGATTGTAACCACAGAAAGATAGTATATCAAGTCCCATTCCCTTTCCCTTACTGGAAGGATTGTAACTTTTGCCTTTGCTCAGAGGACTACTGGTATTTGATGGGACTTGTTACAGCTGTGTGAAGAGGCTGGGACTCTGGATAACTGGTAGTGTGTGTATATGCCTTCCTATGCTTGGCCTGTTACTAAGGGCTAGGCCTAAGGCCTGTACTGTCAGTTTGGTTCTCACATGTTAGCCTACTAATTCAGCATCTTGTGTAACAATCATTGCTTCCTCAGGAGCTGAGAACTGACACTTCATAACATTTGTTTTTAGCGGAGTATGTTTTTCATATAGGGTGGATGTAACCTTGTAAGTTGCTAGGAGACAGGCTGAGGACACAGTGTGAGACTAACATGTCCAGAATGTTTCATTTGGGGAGATAGACAGAGAGAGGACACTAGGGTATTGTTCTGGCTGTGCACGAAGAACAGATAACCGATTAGCCAATGGCCACTAAGGGTGCATGTGCCCACAATGTCAGGAGAGACTGATATACCCATATATGGTATAGGCTACTTTCTGATTTCAGTTTAGGGGAAATCACATGATTTATGAGAAATGTAATTTGCAACAGTATATATGTGATGTCCGGGAGGTGTTAGCTGAGCAGTCCCTTGTCTTTCAGGATGTGCATTGCTGACTGACAACCTGCTCCAGGGAAGAGAACTATTGTTTGTATTTTTGGCTCTGTGAGATGCTAATAAAGGTAATTTACTGGCTGCGCCTAACAGAGACTAAGTTCTCTTTCTTATTTTTCCAGCTGTTGGGGCTGTAGTGCTTTCTCTCCCTGTGGGGGCTAAGGGACAGAAATACACATGTGCATGAATGGTGCATACGTGCTTTTGGAAAAGAGAGAGTATGCATGTGACATGGAGTTTATACTATTGTGCCTGCAAGGGATAGCTAGGGTGGAAGAATTGGGAAGTGATCGGTCTCTTTTCAGAAGCATTTACCTAGGATATGATTTTTTTTTGGGGGGGGGGGGAGGGAGGGTTGATGGGGGGGAAGGGAGGGAGAGTGGGGAGATGTGCTGTTCCCAAACACATGCTTTAGTAGGACACTCATGGGGGTCATGTGATTTTTTTTTCACATGGATTCATTAGCTTTGGGGCTAGTGGCTGGGACAGCCCACTGAGGTTTTTTTTCTTTACTTCTCATGCTAACATTAATCTTTCTGTAGGTATTATGTAATGGTCAAAATAGTTACCTGGAATGTAGAAGGGTATTCTCCTCCCCCATTAAGAGGTCAAAAATTTTACAAAGTGGACACTGCACTGCTCCAAGAAACACATCTGACTGAAGTGGAACATTCAAACTTAAAGAGATGGTGGGTGGCTGACTTTTTTACGGCCTCTACCTCTAATAAAAAAAAGGGAAGGTGGCTATTCTGTTCTGTAAGGGGGTTACAGCGAATTGTCAACGCCTCTTGGGCGGAGGCAGCATATGCTCCAACAAAATCAGTTCAGTAAAACATTTTATAAAACCCTATTGGATCAGCTCCTTCCCTTAGATAATCTGCCATTGGTGCTGGGAGGTGATTTCAATGCGGTTTGGGATCCCCAGATGGACAGATCCCACAATCCATGAAAGGAACATGTTAATGAGTGTAGGGGCTTGCCACATATGTGTTAGGTGTTGAATCTAATAGACTTGTATGGTGGGTTTTGCATCCCTCAGAGTGTAATTATACCCATCTATCTCAAGCGCACTCATCCCAATCTTGCATAGATTATCTTTTAATTTTGGACACTCTCTTAACGTTGGTGAGAAAGGGTGAGATCAGACCTTGTGAGGTCTCAGAGACCATGCTTTAGTCTGGATGGAGTGGCAGTTTAGTCAGGATTCAGGGAGGCCCACCTCAATGGCGATTTCCCTTGTGGCTGATGCATGACAAGAGTTTTTGCTGCACACATGGAAAGACTATAAACAAATTAATGCAGCTGTACCATGGGGTGAGATTATCAGTTACGTTAGTCATAAAAGGAAAGCTAGAGATCGGGAGATCTTACAACTGGCGAGGCAGGTCCATTTAGCACGTCAGCAGTGTGAGGAGTTTTCCAGGAAGATAAAAAACATCTCATAGAAATCACAAACAATACTGAATGAACTATTACATCAGAAAGTGACAAAATCTCTAGCTTATTACAAATTGTGTCTACATATACATGGTAACAAGGGTGTAAGCTCTTACGCTGCTTGGTGTCAAAGAAGGAAGGTCCCCGGAGGATAGATAAGGTAGAGAGCGACAAGGTAATGGGGAACTTTTTAAAATTATGTGGTACTACCACGGTAAAAGTAAGACATTATGCTGTAGTGCCGTGGGAGTGGTGATCGCCGTTACTTTATTCCCGCAGTAATGGGGATAAAGATCTGGCTGCAACGCCCGAGCCGTAATTATAACGGGACAGGACGCTGGAGGTTGGCTTCTTTATACAGATCAGAAGATTGGTGCCTGTTTTAGAACATATTTGGAGCATCTCTATGCAGCACCAGTGGATAATGGTTTGCAGAGAGAACAGTATCTGGAGGGGATAACCCTGCCCAGCCTATCATCGGAAGAGACAGAGTCACTGAAGACCCCTATTACTCAGGGAGAAGTGGTTTGGACCCTGCGGCAATGCTCTCTGCTTAAGGCACCAGGATCTTATGGATTTCACACATAATTGTACAGGCTGCTGGGTGATGAGGTGATAGGGCCATTAACCAACATGTTTAATATCTTTTATTGGATTTCAATACAATACAACAGAAGCAGGAGCTCACCACAGTACAACAAGCAACATTTACAAATCTTGGCAAAACTGGAACTCACATTCAAGAAGCAACTATTCACAACTAGAATCACATTAAGAAAAAGGGGGAAGAAAGGGGAGGTGGAGAAGAAGAGAGGAAAAAAAGGAGGGAAGGGGGAGGTCTGGAGGTTACAAATCCAGACACAGAGCATGCATAGGCCACAAAATACATCAAACTCAGTGCTTATCTCTATACCGAAGCAAAATAAGATACCAGTGGCAGCCATTTTTCCCTGTAGGAAGCGAAGCGAGAAGATTTCTTCGCCAGATGTAATTCGAATTTGTACATTTGGAGCAATAAGTTCCACCATTCCTGATAAGTAGTCTGGTGTAAGGACTTCCAGTGGGAGAAGATCACCCTCAATGCCAAAGAGACCATGGCACTAACAAGAGCCCCTTCACTAGGAGTCAGCCGACCCCCAAAGAACTGCTCCCGAAGAATCACGAATGGATAAGAAATGGAGCCAGGGAGGGGAAAAATGGCTACCAGCTGCGACCAGACTTCTGATCAGAACTTGTGAAGACACACACAATCAAATATAAGACGCCTGAGAGTACCCGTTTGGGAGTGGCAAGACCAACAGACATCTGGACTAGAGGAATCAATAACATGCAACTTATACGGCATCCAAAGGGATCTATGCATAAAGAAATACATAGACTGCGTGGTGGTAGAAGAGTTAGAGCACCTGAAAAGGGACTTCCAAAGCAATTCCCACAGCTTGCCAGAAATAAGTTGCTGCAAGTCTTCCTCCCAGCACCGTCGCAATCCAGTACATTTAGTGCTGGACTTACGAAGAAGATATTTGTAAATGTGGGAAGCAGCATGACCAGTGCGCTGAAGCTTCAGACCAAAATCCAGGAGCCCTGGGGTTTGAGAGAGGAACTGGGCTTGTAATCCACCCTTGTACTGCTTTTATACCATGGAGCCAAGCTGAAGCCACTGGTAAAACTGGGTGTCAGAAAGGCCAAAGTCTAGTTTCATTTCTGCAAAGGTTTTCCAAGTCTGCCTAGTTGCATGTATCAAATCCTCTAAAGTCCAAATGCCAATATGTTGCCACTGAGACCATGAAACCTGCTTACTGCCAATTTTAAAGTTAGGGTTATTCCAAATAGGGGTGAGAGGCGTAGCAGACCAAGGGACATCCATTAATTTATCAAGGGACACCAGTAATTTAAAGGTTGCACGAATGAGCGGATTAGACACGAGGCCCCTGGGAAGACGCATGCCCAGGAGATGGGAGTGCTGCAACGGGCCAAGAAGGGCTTTGTTCAAGGACCAACCACCTGGGCGGGGAAAAAACCCTTACAGAAGCGAGCCATTCCATGCCCTGCCGCATAATAAAGGCTTTATGATAAAGCAAGATATCAGGAAATGTCACACCTCCATGCCTTTTCGGAAGCTTAAGTTTGCTCAGTGAAATTCTGGCCAATCTAAGATTCCACAAGAAGTTGGACAGCATCCTTTCCAGACGCCTATAAAAGGCACAAGGAAATAAAAGAGGGATCATACTCAACGCATATGTGACCTTAGGGACAACCATCATTTTAATGGTATCCAACCGCCCCCACCAAGTGAGGTGCAAAGGGGACCAAGTCACCAGTGCAGCCTCGACCTGGGAGATTACCTTGTCAAAGTTAAGTTTAATGGTGTTGGTGAGGTCTCTATCAAAAAAAGACACCCAGGTACTTCATAGATGAGGAGATCCATTTACAGGGCAATTCAGGTGCAGTAAAAGGTGTACAGTTGTCGTTTAGAGGCATCATTTCTGTTTTCTCCCAATTAACTTTATAACCTGAAACCTCTGAGAAGCTAGATATGAGAGCAAAGAGAGCTTTCAGGGATGACTGAGGGTTGGTGAGATATAACAGGATGTCATCTGCATAGGCTGAGAGCTTGAATTCCTCCGAGCCGAGACAGATACCAGCAACATCAACTGATTGCCGGATGGCCACTAGGAGAGGCTCAAGGGCCAAATTAAATAGCAAGGGGGAGATGGGACAACCCTGCCTAGTGCCTCTATGTAGAACAAAAGAATTAGAGATGTCACCATTAGCCACTATACGAGCCGAAGGGTGAGCGTACAGTAGCTGCACCATACACACATAAGTATCAGGGAAACCAAATTGCTTAAGCACTATAAACAGATATTTCCATTCTACTCGGTCAAAGGCCTTTTCCGCATCTAGGGAAACAGACAGTATGGGATAGTCCTGTGACCGAGCAAAATGTATTACATGACAAAGCAATCTGGTGTGATCAGCACCACTCCGGGACTTAACAAAACCAGCCTGGTCCCTGTGTATAAGAGACGGGATAAGACTCTCAATTTTACAGCACAAAATTTTGGCATAAATTTTATAGTCAGTATTTAACAATGAGATAGGCCTATAATTCTGCACCAGGGTGGCGTCTCTGCCGGGCTTAGGCAGCACGACTATGTTAGCATCCAAAAAGTGACCAGGAGTAGTAGACTGCAGCAGCGCTTGAAAATAAGTCAATAAATGAAGTGATGTGGTGGAAGAGAAGGCCTTATAAAATTTTGCAGTTATTCCATCAGGGCCTGGTGCCTTGCCCAAGGGTAGCTTAGTGATTGCAGCAAGTACCTCAGCAAGAGATATAGGCTTGCAAAGATGCCTGGTGTGACTGTCCAACACCCATGGTAACTGTAGCGTTGCTAGAAAGCAATGAACATCCGTATCCTGAGCTACAGAATCTGAAGCGTAAAGGGCCTTGTAGAAGGATTCAAAAGCCTCCAGAATTTGAGAAGAGGAGGTTAGTGGGGACCCTGCAGGGGAATTAACCATTGCAATCCTCTGACTTGTTCTTCTGCCCTTCAAGTAAGTGGCAAGTAGTCTACCAGCTTTATTTGCGTCCGAGTAGTACACAGCGCTCTGTTTAAAGGAGATCACATTAGATATGTCGGACAGCAGGGTGTTGTACTGCAGCTTGAGCGACTGCAGCTACTGCAAAGAAGACTTAACCAACATGCCAGGTGAGCTGATTATGACCCACATCACAGTCTTGCTGAATCCAGGGAAATATCTGCTGCTACCAGATTCTTATCAACCGATATCCCTTTTGAATCTGGAGACTAAGTTACTGGTGAAGGTTCTGGTGAGCAAAATGGCACAACTGCTGCCTTCCCTAGTGCACGACGCCCCGGTGGGGTTTGTTAAGGGCCACTCAATAACTAAGAACATCCATAATATCCTTGCCTCCTTGGAGTACAGAGAACGGACAAATCAGCCCTCTATTTTAATCAGCTTTGACACTGAAAAAGCATTCAATAAGGTTCCGTGGGATTTTTTTGTTCTCTGTGCTGCAGGAGTATGGCTTTGGAGATCGTTTTTATACGTACTATCCAGCTTTTATATACTGATCCCAGGGGTAGAATAACTCAATGGGATTCGCTCGGGTAGCTTCCCCATCCTTCAGGGAACTAGGCAGGACTGCCCACTCTCTCCAATACCTTAAACCCATTGATCCGGGACATTTATGACAATCCAGATGGTTAAAGGGTATAGGTAACACAGATTTTTAAGCTAGCCGCCTTCGCAGAGGATCTTTTAGTGCATCTGCTGGACCGAAATGCTCTATAACTGCTCTTTTAGAGTGTTTCTCTGAATGTGGTGATTTTGCAAGCTTTAAGCTGAACCTTCAGAAACTGGAGGCTCTGTCCTTGAAGGGCTCAGTTAAAAGACCCATTTCCCCTGCACTGGGTGACTGATGCCTTTCGGTATCTAGGAATTGAGCTTGGGATACAGCCTAGAGATTTATGTTCAGTAAATGTTACTGAACTGCTGGGAGACACAAGACGCCAAATGAAGACCTTGAAGCATTTGCCTCTTTCCTTGATAGGTAGGATCAATTTTATTTTGCATGGTTCTATTTCTATGTTCTCTAGATCCTTCACCTGCGGTTGTTGAATAAGAATCTACTCAGCCTCTCCTGATTGATTTCTAAATTTTGTTGGACAAGTAAGAAGCACAAGATCAGATATAAATGGCCAGTGAGTAACTGAGTAGACTGGGGCTTCCCAACCTTAGGCTGTACAATCAGGCCTGCTTAATTCAACATTTGTAAGATTGACTATATCACGGTCAGGATTATACATCATATTCTTATGAAGTAGCCTTTTTTTCAACCTACCATCTTACTTCATTACTTCAAGCGCCCTATAGGGTAGTACTGAAACCATGGGGTTAAAGTGTACTTCTACGACCATTAAGGGAAGTGTGGAAGTTTTTAGCTCACATATTGGGGGGTGACCCTATAGTGCCTTATCATTTGTAGAAACTTGGAATTCCTAATGGGAGAGAAAATTGAACTTTTGTCAGATGGGAGGTAAGAGGTTTGATCTAATTGATCTAATTTGAATGACCTTAATGACTTGGAAACTAAGAAGACCAGTTTGCTTACCGTCAGTTAAAACATTATGTTCAAAGCATAAATGGGAAGGCCCTGAGGCTACAATTGGGGAATCGTTTAAGAGCTTTCTCAGAAGTGAAGCTGTCCAAATCAGGTATCCATAAAGCACTTAATATGTTGGTAGCAGGGAAGGATCTGGAGTTGGTACCGAAGATTGGAGGGTGGCCAATGTAATACTTTTTTAAAAAGGGTTCCACAAGTGATCCAGGAAAATATAGACTGGTGAGCCTGACGTCAGTACCGGCAAAATGGTAAAGACTATTATAAAGAACAAAATTACAGAGCACACACATAAGCATAGATTAATGAGACAGAGACAACATGGATTTAGTCAGGGGAAACCTTGCCTTACCAATCTATTACATTTCTTTGAAGGGGTGAATAAGCATGTGGATAAAGGTGAGCCAGTCAATATTGTGTATTTGGATTTTCAAAAGGCATTTGACAAAGTACCTCTTGAAAAACTCCTGAGGAAATCAGAAAGTCGCAGATAGAAGGCAAAGTCCTATTTGTGGATTAAAAACTGGTTAAAAGATAGAAAACAGGGAGTAGGGTTAAATGATCAGTATTCTCAATGGAGAAGGGTAGATAGTGGGGTTCCCCAGGGCTCTGTACTGGGACCGCTGCTTTATAACATATTATAAATGATCTAGAGATGGGAATAATTAGCAATGTAATTAAATTTACTGATGACACAAAGTTATTCAAAGTTGTTAAATTGTGAAAAACTGCAAGAGAGCCTTACGAGACTGGGAGGCCGGACATACAAATCGCAGATTACTTTTAAATGTAAGCAAGTGAAAAGATGATGCTTGTGGGAAAGAGGAACCCAAACCATAGTTATGTGATGCAAAGGTTCCACATTAGGAGTCACCACCCAGGAAAAGGATCTAGGTATCATCGTTAATGATACATCGAAACCTTCTGCTCAATGTGTAGCGGCAGCTAAGAAAGCAAATAGAATGTTAGGAATTATTAGGAAAGGAATGGAAAACAAAACTAAGGATATTATAATGTCTTTGTATCACTCCATGGTGCAACCACACCTCAAATACTGTGTGCCATTCTGGTCACTGCATCTCAAAAAAAGATATAGAAGAATTAGAAAAGGTGCAGAGAAGGGCAACAAAAATGATAAAGGGGATGGGATGGATTCCCTATAAGGAAAGGGTAAAGTGGCTAGGGCTCTTCAGCATGGAGAAGAGATAGCTGAGGGGAGATATGATAGAAGTCTATAAAATACTGAGTGGAGTGGAATGGGTAGAGGTGAATTGCTTGTTTACTCTTTCCAAAATTACTAGGACTAGGGGGCACAACACAATGAAGCTACTAAGTAGTAAATTTAAAACAAATTGGAGAAAATATTTCTTCTCTCAACGTGTAATTAAATTCTGGAATTCAAGAATGTGGTAAAAGCAGTTAGCTTAGCAGGGTTTAAAAAAAGGTTTGGATAATTTCCTAATAGTCCATAAGCCATTATTAAGATGGACTTGGGAAAATGCACTGCTTATCCTAGGATAAACAGCATAAAATCTGTTTTGCTATTCTGGGATCTTGGCAGGTACTTGTGACCTGGATTGGCCACTGTTGGAAACAGGATACTGGGCTTGATGGACCTTTGGACTGTCTCAGTATGGTCAACGCTTATGTTCTTACTAGTAAAAAAAAGCCAGTTTCTGAAAGAAATGAAACGGGCGCTAGCAAGGTTGTCCTCTAATGGCAATTATGTTTTTAAGGGAACTGTTAGGAGAGAGTATGTGTGAGAGAGAGTATGTGTGAGAGAGTGAATGAGTATGTGTCACAGAGTGAGTATGCGTGAGAGAGAAAGAGAGTGTGTCAGAGAGAGAGAGAGTGTGAGTGTGTGATTGGGAGAGAGACAGAATGTGTGTGTCTGTGTGAGTGAGAGAGTGTAGTGTGTGTCCCATGTGCACCAATTATACTCTCTCTCCTGCATTCATCCAAATGCAGCAAATGTCCTCTGTGCCCTGCATTCATCCATGTGCAGCATCTCTCCCCTGCCCCCTCCATCCATCGTGGTGCAGCTATTCTCCTCTGTCCCTTGCCCTCCCCCCCCCCCTACATGTGCATCAACTCTGCATTCTCCCCTGGCCTCTCCTCCATCCACCCATATCCAGGGCCCCCCTCCCTACCTCTCTCTCTGTGTGCCCTCCAAGTTCCAGGCCCCCCTCCCCCCTTCAAGTTCCAGGACCCCCTCCCTCCCCTGCCCTTCGAGTTTCAGGACGACCCCCCTCCCCTCCCCTTCGACTTGCAGGATGCCCCTCCTCTTCCCTTCGACTTCCACGCCCCCACACCTCCCTCCCTCCCTCTCTCTCTGCCCTCCAAACATGACCTGTCCTCCGGCAGCCCCTCGCCTTCCTAAGTGCTGGCTGTATTTTAAAAATTCTTACCTTGGGGTGCGGCGTCCACAGTGAAGGCGAGCGGCGCTTCACACTGCCTTCGCATGTCTCTCAGCTCTGCCTCTGGTCCCGCCCTCATTTCCTGTTTCCGGAAGGGAGGGACCAGAGGCAGAGCTGAGACACACAAGAACCCTACCACATTTGCTTATTTCCAATCTGACGAAGAAGGGAAACCTTCGAAAGCTAATCAAGAAATGTATTAAGTTATGTCCAATAAAAAAGGTATCATCATATTTTCTTTTCCATGTTTTATTTTGTTTGATTTCTATTGATAACCTTTAAGATTGGACTAACACGGCTACCACACCTCTCCACAAATTATGGTAAAATTAGCAAAATAATTGCAAAGATAATGACAAAAATTTGTGAACTACATCAGCATACATTTTTCTCAGATAGCCAGGTAATTATGCATGTCTTGATTATCCCTGAAAACCACAGTCCTCTGGGACTGTCAAGGCACAATAAGTGAACCAGTGGATTAATACCTTGAAGCATCATATCTCACAGCCCATTTATCAAGCCATTAATAGATGGTATAAGCACCTGCTTTCTGAAGTCTCTCTCTTTTTGAGGCCGCAATTTTTCCATCCAGTCTGCTTGCAGTTCATCAAAGTAACTCTGGACCCGGGATCTGAGCGATTCATACTGCCAAATAGCAGAGGATCCAAATGCACATCCTGTAAACTGTAAAAAATTACTGTAATCAAACTCAAACCTACAATAAAAATCAAAGAAAATAAACAGTCTGAGGGCAAATTCAACTGCATTTTATTTGGTTAAAGTTAACTTGAGAAAATATCCAGTTAGCTTACACTACGCAGAGCCGGTAGTGGGAGGCAGGGCTGGAGGTTGGGAGGCGGGGATAGTGCTGGGCAGACTTATACGGTCTGTGCCCTGAAGAGCACAGGTACAAATCAAAGTAGGGTATACACAAAAGTAGCACACATGAGTTTTCTTGTTGGGCAGACTGGATGGACCGTGCAGGTCTTTTTCTGCTGTCATCTACTATGTTACTATGTTACACATTCAGACACTTAACCAGTGAAGTCGATACTACTTAAGATATCTAGATAAATTTGAACTTTACTCTGTTATTACTCTTGTCTCCAATTGCAGGACACAGCTTTATACATGAGTAAGGCTGCAAAACCTCAAAAGTGGGAGAATGAGAAATCATGCCAGTGACTCCAAGATGGCAGGTGGAGAGCCTTGCTCTATCCAGCCCAATTTTTTTTTTAAGGCAAGCCTCAGATTTTTTGATACCACAGATGCCAATAAAAATTTCCTTCAGCGGCAACCAGTTCCGGAAGCATCAGACTGATAGACCACTGTGCTGCGGAGCAACTGTGAACTTTGTTCTATCCAGTTGTGGAATTTGACACCATGAGGATTTCAGTGTACTTCCCACTATTTGTTAAGGTTTTTCTTGAACTTAGCAGAAAGTGGCTTCTTGCGGATTTCTATGGATTGCCAGAACCAGAAGATTTTCAGATACGTAATCATTTGGTGCCTGTTTGGACCTTGATTTTTCCTGAACTTTTCAAGCTGTTTCTTTTCTCTTTCTCCCCCTCCTTTTTTTAACTTATTATGATGGGTTGACTGGAATAAGAGTGTGTATGAGAATGGATGTACAACAACATTTTTGTGTTAGGAACATTATGGCAGGCTCTGATTGCTTTTTATACAAGGTGTGTATTTGTTTTTACCTATATTTGCTGTTCACTTGAAAGGCCATGATTTGATCATACTACTAATACCATTCCAGGTCTGTTGATTGGCCCCTTAATATGGTTATACGCTACTCTTCAGTTTACTTAACTGGGAATTCAGTCTGGGCAAGTCATAGCACCCGTAACTGGCTTTTAACTGACTGATGCAGCATGTGCTGTACTATTGATTGAGTCTCCCAGTTTTTGTAGTTTGATGAGTTCTGGTCAGTGCTGTTTCTAGAAACATAGAAACATGCAGTGCATTTGTTCTAGCAAAAAAAGTGCCGGTACTCAAATGCCAGGTCACCCTTCAGGTGTGGGGGTGATCACTGAGGAACCCATCCCACAATAGCCAGGCCCCCTAAACCAGTCACAGAATCTATGCAAAGGCAGAATTGGTGTGTAGAGCCTGAGCACTTTCATTAAAACTTGGGGACCATGGGTCAATTTTAGCAGACAATGGAAAAGGTGCCGGTACTCAGTACCCCCTCAAAAAAAGCTCTGGAAACATGACAGCAGATAAGAGCCAAATGGCACATCTAGTCTGCCCAACCACAGCAATCACTATCTCCTCCATTCCCTAAAAGATCCCACATGCCTGCCCCGCACTTTCTTAAATTCAGACACAGTTCTCATCTCCACCACCTCCACCAGGAAGTGACTCTACGCATCCACCACCCTTTCTGTGAAAAAGTATTTCCTTAGTTTACTCCTGAGCCTATAACCTCTTAACTTCATCCTACACCCTCTCATTCCAGAGTTTTCCTTCATTTGAAAGAGGCTCACCTCCTATACATTAATGCCACAGAGGTACTTAAATGTCTCTATCATATCCCCCCTCTCCTACCTTTCTTCCTTTGTATACATATTTACAGTACGTTTTTTCTAACTTAAATGGTGCCGGTACTAAAATACCAGGCCACCCTTCAGAGGTGAGGTGATCACTGAGGGACCCACCCCACAATGGCCAGGCCCCTTGCAACCAGTCACAGAATCTATGACAAGGCAGAATTGGTATGTAGGGCCTGAGCTCTTTCATTAAAATCTGTGAACCATGGGTCAATTTTAGCAGACAGTGAAAAAGGTACCAGTACTCAGTACCCCCTCAAAAAAAGCTCTGCATATTTAGAGCCTTAAGTCTGTCCCCATACACTTTATGTCACAGACCACTGACTAATTTTGTAGCTGCCCTCCTGTAGTCGACTCCATCCTGTTTATACCTTTTCATAGGTACAGTCTCCAGAATTGCACACAATATTCTATAGAAGGGCACTATCACCTCTTTTTCTTCTGCTGGCCATTCCTCTCCCTATGCACCTGAGCATTCTTCTGGCTTTGACTGTTACCTTTTCTACATGTTTGGTCACCTTGAGATCATCTGACACAACCACCCCCAAGTCTCTGTCTTCTTTCTTACACAGAAGTACTTCACCCCTATACTATACCGTTCCCTTGGATTTTTGCAATCTAGGTGTATGACCCTGCATTTTTTAGCATTAAATCTGAGTTGCCAATTACTGGACCTTTCTTCAAGCTGTGCCAAATCCCTCCTCAAGCTATCTACACCCTCCAGGGTGTCAACCCTATTATAGAGTCTGGTATCATTCACAAAGAGACAAACCTTACCACACAGTCCTTCTGCAACATCACTCACAGTGATGTTAAAAAGAGCAGGCCGAAAAACCTCCTAGATGAGGAGGTGGTAGCAGAAGGCGCCTGGCAGGAGAGAGAAGCCATGGCATCATTGTGCTTCTTGATCTGGTCGACCAGGTCTTCTACCTTCTCTCCAAAAAGGTTATCTCCGGCAAGGAACATCCGCCATCCGCTGCTGGACCGAATGGTCTAGGTCAGAGACACACAGCCATGAGAGTCTGCACATCGCTATGCCCTGAGCAGAGATTCTGGATGCCACATCAAAAGTGTCATAAGCGCTCCTGGCCAGAAATTTACAACATGCCTTCTGCTGTCTGACCACCTGGCAAAAGGGTTTGGCCAGCTCCGGTGGGAGGGCATCGACCAAACTAGACAGCTGTCTCACCGAGTTCCGCAAGTGGACGCTCCTGTAGAGCTGGTAAGACTGAATACGGGCAGCGAGCATAGCGGCCTGATACGTCTTCCTCCCAAGAGTCCAAGGTTCTAGCTTCTCTGCCTGGGGGAGCCGAATCATAGTCCCTAGAACTCTTGGCTCTCTCGAGGGCGGAGTCCACAACCATGGAGTTATGGGGTAACTGAGACCACGTTAACCCAGTTTCTCCATAGATCCGATATTGGGAATCTGTCTTCTTAGGGATCACGGGACCAGACAGAGGGGGACACCCAGTTTCGCTTAAGGACTTCCCTGAGTACCTTATGCAAAAGGAGCTGTCACTGGCTCTTTAGTTGGAGAGGTGTAGTCCAGGACCTTGAGTATCTCAGCCCTGGGCTCATCCTCCACGTCTATGGAGAATGGAATGGCCTCAGCCATTTCCCACACAAAAGAGTCAAAGGAGAGGCGTCTCTGGGGGGGATAGTCTCCTTTCAGGTGGAGGGGATGGTTCAGAGGACCAAAGGACTCATCTGAGGAGAACTACCTGGGATCCTCCTCTGACTCCCATGAGCACTCCTCTTCAGTTTAGGAAAGCACTTCCCTCAGTGATAGAGATCACTGAGGGAAGTGCTTTCCTATACTGAAGAGGAGTGCTCATGGGAGTCAGAGGAGGATCCCAGGTAGTTCTCCTCAGATGAGTCCTTTGGTCCTCTGAACCATCCCCTCCACCTGAAAGGAGACTATCCCCCCCCCAGAGACGCCTCTCCTTTGACTCTTTTGTGTGGGAAATGGCTGAGGCCATTCCATTCTCCATAGACTCGACGCCAAAGACCTACCATCCCGATGGCGATGTCGAGGGGCCGACACCCGCACAGACTATGGTAAAGCTTCCTCCACTGCTGTCAATGGGGAGTCGACCTGGGTGGCAGCCGACAACAGAGCCACAAGCGGCACTGAGCACGGACACCTCACCGCAGGTAGGGGGCCAGACGCCGCTTCAACAGTTTAGAAGGCGCAAGCACCCCCGACGCCAATGCAGATTGGCGCAGCAGTCCTTCTAGGAGATCTGGAAATAAGGCTCAGATGCGCTCATTGAGAGCCGCCATTGGAGAATGCTGCGGGGCCAGTGGAGCAGTCTGTGGCAGAATCTCCTGAGGCTCAGGAGCAGGAACTGGACTGCTGGGAGGCCGCCGCATTGGCACCTCCTGGATGGAGGGGGAGTGGTCCTCCCGGCGCCAACACTTCTCGGGTGCCAAATCCTTCAACGCCCCGGAGCTCCCAGCACCATGTGTCGAAGGGGAATGATGACGGTGCTTCTTTGCCTTCACTCAATGCATGTCACCTAGGCTCCTCTGTCACCTCCTTCGCTCCCTCAGGCGGCTCCTCTGCGGGAAGCAAGGGCCAGGGGAAGAGATCCGCAGCCAGAGAGGACTTACCCGACGGCTCCCCGGATGGCCGCCTATCCCGAGTACAGTCGGGGCCGAGCCGGTATTCCTTGCGGCGATAGCCGGCCTTTTCAGAACCACGGCCAAGAGCCAGGACCCGTCACTGCGATAGCCGCCCTATCCGCGGCCGGGCCCGGAGGCCGGCGATCGCGGCTTCCAGGCTCTCAGTCGCCGGCTATGGAGTCCGCGCTTGCACTAGCAGGGAAGATGGCGCTGAGACGCGATGGCCGGCGTCTTCTCCATATTCGGGCGCGGGAACCCGAAGCTCCACCTCAGAGGATCCAGATTTGGATACCGGTGTGGTAGCTCCGCCTGAGAGGCCGGACGGAACCAACCAGAGGGATTTCTTCAGTAGCCGGGTTCCGATTGGCCGGCCATGTCGGCTGGGGCTGGGCGGTTGAATGCTGACAGTATTTAAGGAGCGGGGCTGAAACAGGTTCTGTTTCCCGAGGCCAGTCTTTGTGTGCTCCTGTTCTCTGTGCGTTCCCTTGTTTTCCTGGTTTGACCTTTGGACTGTTACTGGACATCCCTGATAGCCGCCTACCTTGACCTGCTGCCTGTCCCTGGACTTCTCTGATTTTCCGCTTGCTCTCCCCGCTCCCGGTTCCAGTGCTGGGTCAGACCGTCAACCCCGCGGTTCCGGATGTCCCGTTGGCCGCCTGCAGCTGGGGGCTCAACCCCCGGTGAACGGCGGTCGCCGCAGGTGAAGACTTGGTGTTGCTCGGCTGTCCTCTGAGGTCCTTCGGGGCCTTGTGGGACCTAAGGGCTCACCTTCTTCCCAGACAAGACACTCGGTGCCAACGAGGACGACGTCGAATCCTCACATCACCTCAGGGTCGGGTCCAATAATGGTCAGTCCCGGGGGGCCAGCACAGCAGGAGGCCTCGAGATAGGTGGAGACCCACTTTATGCCTCACTGCTCCCAGCGTGCTGTAGCCTCTCAGCAGCCCTACGTACCTCTGCTCCCGACGTCCGATGCCAAAGGACCGGACCGAGCCCCAAAAAGTTTCTCTCTGGGCTTCTCGAGCAAGTTGGGTCCTTTTCTTCATACAAAGACAAAGGGCACAACGATCTTGGGCTATGGCTGGGCCCAAGGTACTGGATACACCAGGAATGGGTATCTGTACTTGAGATGGTCTGGTTGCACAGAGTACAACGTTTGAAGCTGCTGGGTGTCTTTGATGACATGGAAGGGAAAACCACACCGGCGAAATCAAACGACTTGACTGTGCCGAATAAAAAGAGCACAAAAAAAAGTACAAACCAGACCACACGGCCTAAACCCGTCCGCTGACAGAAAAAAAAGGAATCTTAAGAAAAAAGGGAAAAAAGGAACTGGAAAAAAATTAAAGGGAGAATCCTCTCTTTTTTTTTTTTAAGAGGAGAAAGAATAACACAAAGAAAAATACAAAAGACAAAAATCAACGTGAAGGCTCTTTCCCGGGCACGAAAAAGGAGCCATAGAAATAATCTGCCGCTCCTTGTCATGGAAAGAAAAACTGAACAGTGCAGTCGCACAATGAGCGCAAAGTCAGTCCTAGCATGAACGCCAAAATGCTCTGGCAGTGGCGTACCTAGGGTAGTTGACACCCGGGCCGGTAATTTTTAACCCCCCCCCCCCCCCCCCCAAATCCAGTACTAGGCATGCCGAGATTACAAAACATTCAGGACCTATAGAGCAATTCTACCATACCATAAGCAGTCATTTCTACGAGTCACACAAGGAAAAGGAAAGCATCTTAAACACTACAGTGAGCACTAGAACATCAATTCACCTATTGTAAAACGAAACCAGACAGAATAGTACAGATCGTAGATCCTGCACAGTCAATGCCAACTGAAAGCCATGTCTTTTTCACAAACACAGATACACCCTAATCCACTATAGAATAAGTAATCATAAACTTTCTATTTAGACAAAAATTAAACTGAACCCCCAATGCCAGACTCTGCATACAATGCAACACCACAGAAACAGAAACTGTCCCCTAGTACTGTGCAAAATATAAAGACAGCAGATGTAAATTTGAAAAAAAACCTAACAAGTACCAATCACCACTTTACAAATTAACAAATAGAAATAAAACAAATATAGAAAGTAAAATACCACTATTTTATTGGACTAATACATTTAGCTTTCAGAGGCCAAAACCTCCGTCCTCGGGTCAGTACAGTTTAGTGCTGTTACAGTATCCTATCCTGACCTGAGGAAGGGGGTTTTGTTCTCCGAAAGTTAGTCAAAATGTATTAAAATTAGTCCAATAAAAAGATTACCTTATTTACATGTTCTATTATAAACATTTAACACATCTACAATACTTTATCCTAAAGCAAAAAAAATAAAAAAATATATTTTATTTACAGTTTGTTGTCTCTGGTTTCTGCTTTCCTCATCTTCTTTTCACCGTCTTCCTTCCATCCAGCATCTGTCTTCACTCTCTCTCTCTGCCATCCAGTGTCTGCCCTCTCTGCCGTCCCTTCCATCCACTGCCTGCCCTTTCTCTCTGCCCCTTCAATCCACCATTTGCCCTCCCTCTCCCATCCATCCAGGGTCTGCCCTCCCTCTCGCTCCCCCTTCCATCTAGGATCTGTCCCCTCTCTCTCTCTGCCCCTTTTTTCCAGCCCCCAGTTCCAGCCCTCTTCTCCCCTCTGAACACCCCCACCCCAGTCCCCTTCTCCCCTCCCCTTCTCCTGTCTGAGACCCCCACCCCAGTCCCCTTCTCCCCTCTGAGATCCCCACCCCAGTCCCCTTCTCCCCTCCCCTGTCTATCTCCACCCCAGTCCCCTTCTCCCCTCCCCCTCCCGTCTGAGATCCCCACCCCAGTCCCCTTCTCCCCTCTGAACACCCCCACCCCAGTCCCCTTCTCCCCTCCCCTTCCCCCGAGACCCCCACCCCAGTCCCCTTCTCCCCACCCCAGTCCCCTTCTCCCCTCCCCTTTTACCCTCTGAACACCCCCACCCCAGTCCCCTTCTCCCCTCTGAACACCCCCACCCGAGTCCCTTTCGCCCCTCTCCTTCCCACCTCAGTCCCGTTAAAACCGGCGAAGCAGCGTAGCAGGCAGCGCGCCCCTCGTGCCCTGCTCGTAAAAAAAAAAAATCAAATCTCCTTCCTTCTCCTCGTCTTGACGTCGACTCGGGCCTTCCAATCAAATTGATTGGAAGGCCCGAGTCGACGTCAAGACGAGGAGGAGAAGGAAGGAGATTTGATTTTTTTTTTTTTACAAGCAGGGCACGAGGGGCGCTGCCTACAACGCTGCTTCGCCGTTTTTTTTAATGTGCGGCACCGCGGGAACGGCCACGGGAGGCGGCGGGAGCGGAGCACCCCCACCCACTGGCACCCGGGGCGGACCACCCCCACCGCCCCCCCCCCCCCCCCTTGGTACGCCACCGTGCTCTGGCATAGTTTTTTCTTTTTGCTATTGCAAATGCCGGTTCCCGGGCCACCACAGACATCAACCTAGTTGTGAGCATAATCCAGCCTGCTTGTCCTCGGAGAAATGCAATTACACTATTCTGTATCCACTGCACAGCATGATGCTAGCAAAGAATTCCCATTAAAGTAACAAGACACTATGAATACAGAAATACTTTCTCCCACAGCACTGGTATTACATCTTCACCCCAGCTGCAATATTACAGAACCTTCCTCAACCTGGCTGTCCCATTTCATGAGCATTTTCTTCAAAAGCAGCCCAGTAATGAAAGGAGTTTATAAATGTTTTTGCGACAAAAATTATAAAAGTGCAGTTATGGAGACTTCCGGTGATGCGGAGCGGCAGCAGCTGAGCTCGGCTCTGAGGTTTCCCGCCTCTGAGCGCGAAAATTAATGTAGTTTCAAAGTCGAAAACCGACCAAACGTGTGGTGAACAATTTATGGAAAAGTTCTTGCAGAAAACCTCACCTGTGATGGCGCAGAAATTAACGCGGAAAGAGAAGAGCAAGGTAGGAGGCGGCGAATCCAAAATGGCGGATGACATCGCGACGCCAGCCCCGATCTTCACTGACGCTCAATTGGAGCAATTAACCGCAGCAGTGATAAAGCGATGGACCCGCGCTGGAGCGCACTTTCACAGCAAGTGGAGGAAATTAAAACCGGCCTCGATGGACTGGGAATCCGGACGGGGGACCTGGAGACGAGAGTAACAGTGCTTGAGGATGATGTCCGTTTGCAGGCCCCTGATATAATGAGCCTTAAAAAACAAATGGCAGCACAAGCTATGAAACTGGAGGACCTGGAGAATCACTCCAGAAGGAGTAATATTCGAATAGTGGGTATCCCAGAGAGAATACCGGAACAAAACTTAGAAACATGGCTGGAGGCGTGGTTGGCGAAAGAATTAGGGTTAACGGACTCCGGGAACCCACTGGTAATTGAGAGAGCACACCGCGTGGGTCGGAAAGAGGAAGCCAAAAACTGCCCCAGAGCAATAGTACCAAAGATCCACAATTTCAGACACAAAGTGGTTTTCGCTTAAAGAGAGAAGAGCTCAGATATGATGGACATAATTTTCCAGGATTATTCGCAATCTGTTCAGGAGCAGCGAAGAGGTTTTCACCCAGTGTGTACCTGGCTAATCAAAAAGGACATAAAATTTGCCCTAATGTACCCGGCCCGCTTGAAAATTCTGCACCAGGAGAAATGGCACCATTTCACAACAGTGGCTGAGGTGAAATCCTTTTTAACAGACAAGGGGTATGAAGTTGAAAGCTGAAGGTTGTATGTTTGATGATTGTTCACTGCCATGTTACCTGTTTAAAAGCACTGTCGGTTAGACAAAAATGTTACCAGACACGCACAGAGGCGGGAGCCTCTTGCCTCTAAAGGGAGCATACATTTTGCGAGTAGCATCGCAAAGTGAGAGGGGTGATAGGAGAGGGAATGGGAAAGGGATAAGGGCTGTAGGGGGTGGGGGCAGTTTAGATTAGAAGGGAGAATAAAGGAAAGGGAAGGGTTAGGGACGAAGATGGGGGAGGGGTGGGGAGGAAAGAGGCAGAGAGGATAGTCGGAAAGGAAACATCAAAAAGGGGGAGGACAGAGGGACAGAAGTAACCTTGCACCACTCAAGGCAATGTGATGGAAGTTTAGAAATCATTGAGGCGCCTGCGGGTGGCGATACTCGGGGAGAGGCTGGGCTCCCGAGGGAAGGCTTAAATGATGGGGACCACTGTTGGAACTTGTACTTAGCTACATATGACACAAATTTAAAAAATTCGTTTCACTTCATGGAACGTGGGAGGAATAAAACGGGCAAAAATTTTGTCGGCCTTACGCCGCCAAGGGACGGTTATAGCATGCATACAAAAGACCCGCCTCTCCGAGCTGGAGCATGAAAAACTAAAAAGGTCATGGGTGGGAGAGGTCTTCTCAGCATCAGCAAATGGACGGAGAAGAGGTGTAGCGATATTGATAGGACGGGAGATGGCCGCTAAGGCAGAGCTACTCTCCAAGGACCCACAAGGACGATATGTGCTAGTGCGGCCATGGCTGCAGGGGAGACAAATGGTGTTATTAGGCTTATACGGCCCCAATGTATATGATCCGAGCTTCTATCAATCCCTTGAACAGCAATGTGCAGTATTGAAATACCCACTAATAATAATGGGAGACTTTAACTTGGTAACGGACCCAGCACAAGATTGCTCGAGACCGAACGGAAAACAGAGTGGTGGCCAGAGAGCGCAGGCCCTACGTACGTTTATGCGCACCCTGGGAGTTCTGGATGCATGGCGTACACTACACCCAGGCGAGAGGGACTTTACCC
Organism: Microcaecilia unicolor; assembly: GCF_901765095.1. Taxonomy (NCBI): domain Eukaryota; kingdom Metazoa; phylum Chordata; class Amphibia; order Gymnophiona; family Siphonopidae; genus Microcaecilia; species Microcaecilia unicolor. Next base: position 123,599,171 of record NC_044040.1, on the reverse strand, counting down.
ATGTGTCCAGAGCTCATGGGACCCTTTCGAGAATTGACTACATTCTGGTTAGCAGAGAGGTATTCCCAGAAATCGTACGAGCAGAGATAGGCCCAGAAGAGATATCCGACCATAGCCCAATATGGGTGGATGTGGAGGCCCCTAGTTACTACCAAACAGGCAGGGGATGGAGGTTCATCTCTATCCTCCCATGTTTCAAACCTCCTCTCTACTGTGGCACCATCCACGTCTGTCAACGAGGCTGTTTCTTCTTACAACAATACTCTATCCTCTGCCTTAGACACTCTTGCACCTTTGATGACCCGCCCTGTAAGGCGTACAAAACCCCAACCTTGGCTGACTTCTAATATCCGCTACCTACGTTCCTGTACCCGCTCCGCCGAACGCCTCTGGCGGAAATCTCGGGCCCTTGCTGATTTCTTACACTTTAAGTTCATGCTGACCTCCTTCCAATCTGCTCTTTTACGTGCCAAACAGGATTATTATGTCCAACTGACCAACTCTCTTGGCTCTAATCCTCGACTTCTCTTCACCACATTTAACTCTCTCCTCAAGGTGCCCCCTCCCCCAACTCCCCCTTCATTATCTCCTCAGACCCTTGCTGAATTCTTTCACAACAAGGTTCAAAACATAAACCTTGCTTTCTCTACCACACCACCTCTCCCTCCACTAGTCCGTTCCCCTCTCTCTCCTTCCCCTCATTCCCTTTCCTCCTTTCCTGAAGTTACTATTGAGGAAACTACACTTCTCCTTTCTTCCTCAAAATGTACCACCTGTTCCTCTGATCCCATTCCCACCCACCTTCTTAATGCCATCTCTCCTACTCTTATTCCTTTTATCTGTCACATTCTCAACCTCTCACTTTCCACTGCAACTGTCCCTGCTGCCTTTAAACATGCTGTGGTCACACCTCTCCTTAAGAAGCCTTCACTTGACCCTACTTGTCCCTCTAATTACCGACCCATCTCCCTCCTTCCTTTTCTCTCCAAATTACTTGAGCGTGCTGTTCACCGCCGCTGCCTTGATTTTCTCTCCTCACATGATATTCTTGACCCATTACAATCTGGTTTTCGCCCTCTCCACTCAACCGAAACTGCGCTTACTAAAGTCTCCAATGACCTATTACTGGCTAAATCCAGAGGTCAATATTCCATCCTCATTCTTCTTGATCTTTCCGCTGCTTTTGACACTGTCGATCACAGCATACTTCTCGATACCCTGTCCTCACTTGGATTCCAGGGCTCTGTCCTTTCCTGGTTCTCTTCCTACCTCTCCCTCCGCACCTTGTGTTCACTCTGGTGGATCCTCTTCTACTTCTATCCCTCTGCCTGTCGGCGTACCTCAGGGTTCTGTTCTTGGTCCCCTCCTCTTTTCTATCTACACTTCTTCCCTTGGTTCATTAATCTCATCCCATGGCTTTTCCTACCATCTCTATGCTGATGACTCCCAAATCTACCTTTCTACCCCTGATATCTCACCTTGCATCCAAACCAAAGTTTCAGCGTGCTTGTCTGACATTGCTGCCTGGATGTCTCAACGCCACCTGAAATTAAATATGACCAAAACTGAGCTTCTCATTTTCCCCCCCAAACCCACCTCCCCGCTCCCCCCGTTTTCTATTTCTGTTGATGGCTCTCTCATTCTCCCTGTCTCCTCAGCTCGAAACCTTGGGGTCATCTTTGACTCTTCTCTCTCCTTCTCTGCTCATATCCAGCAGACCGCCAAGACCTGTCGTTTCTTTCTTTACAACATCCGTAAAATCCGCCCCTTTCTTTCCGAGCACTCTACCAAAACCCTCATCCACACCCTTGTCACCTCTCGTTTAGACTACTGCAATCTGCTTCTTGCTGGCCTCCCACTTAGTCACCTCTCCCCTCTCCAGTCGGTTTCAAAACTCTGCTGCCCGTCTCATCTTCCGCCAGGGTCGCTTTACTCATACTACCCCTCTCCTCAAGACCCTTCACTGGCTCCCTATCCGTTTTCGCATCCTGTTCAAACTTCTTCTACTAACCTATAAATGTATTCACTCTGCTGCTCCCCAGTATCTCTCCACACTCGTCCTTCCCTACACCCCTTCCCGTGCACTCCGCTCCATGGATAATCCTTCTTATCTGTTCCCTTCTCCACTACTGCCAACTCCAGACTTCGCGCCTTCTGTCTCGCTGCAACCCTACGCCTGGAATAAACTTCCTGAGCCCCTACGTCTTGCCCCATCCTTGGCCACCTTTAAATCTAGACTGAAGCCCACCTCTTAACATTGCTTTTGACTCGTAACCACTTGTAACCACTCGCCTCCACCTACCCTCCTCTCTTCCTTCCCGTTCACATTAATTGATTTGATTTACTTACTTTATTTATTTTTTGTCTATTAGATTGTAAGCTCTTTGAGCAGGGACTGTCTTTCTTCTATGTTTGTGCAGTGCTGCGTATGCCTTGTAGCGCTATAGAAATGCTAAATAGTAGTACTATACAAGAATAAGGATTTCTCACAATACCTTAATCAAAAATGGGAAGCCTACGTAGTATCTAACACGCAACATGCAGACAGCCCTAGCCTCTACTGGATGACCGCAAAGGCAGTTTTAAGAGGCGATGTGATAGTGTATGTGGCAGCACGAAATAAAAAGATAGCTAGAGCCATTATACAACTAGAAAAGCAATTCCAGAGAGCCAAACGGCAATATGCGGGCAACCCAAATAAAAAGACCTGGGAACAGCTAAAAACGACACATGTAGCTCTCAATTCCCACATACATGAGAAAGCCACCAGAGCGATGTTTTATCACAAATACAAGCTGTATAGGTACAGCAATAAAGTGGGCTCAATGTTAGTGAAGTTGGTATCGAATTGGAAACCTCACAGGGTGATTACAGCAGTGAAAGATAAGCAAGGGAAGATAAAGACCAAAAGTGAAGAGATTAAGCAGGTATTTGTTCAATACTACTCTCAACTATATCAAAAACAGCAAGGGCCCAGAGAGGCATCGCTAAACGCTTATCTGTGGGGGGTGGGCATCACGCACCTGAATGAACCCATCCAGGGGAAAGAGCTTCAGGGGGTGGTCCGGGGGCTGGAGCTGCATTCAGTGCCGGCCCGGATGGGTTCTCGGGAGAGTTCTATAAGTTGTCAGGGCCGCCAAGAGGGGGGGACAGGGGGGACAAAATTCCCGGGCCCGGACCTCCAAGGGGGGCCCGGCGCCACAGTCCCACCCGCCACTGCCACCAGGCCCCTTCCACCCAAACCCCCGCCAGCAGAAGTGCTGTCTTCTGACTCCGGCGTGCGCGGCCCACACAGACGTGCTCCTCTCAGCTGATCTTTGCACGTGCAGGACGTCAGATGCACAGAAGCCCTGCAGAGTACAGCTGAGAGGAGCGCGTCTGTGTGGGCCGCGCACGTCGGAGTCAGAAGACAGCACTTCTGCTGGCGGGGGTTCGGATGGAAGGGGCCTGGCCCAGTGGCGGAGGCGGGTGGGACTGTGGCACTGGGCCCCTCTCAGGGGGGGCTGCGACAACCTGGGGGGTGGCAGTGGGGGCGAGGCCTTGTCCTGGGCCCGGCCAGTCTCTCGGCGGCACTGTAAGTTGTTGCCAGAGACCTCCTTAGGAACTCTGGGAGCCTACTTTGATAGTGTAGTTCAGACCAAAAATTTCCCCCGTTATGCAAATACGGCGCTCATTACCTTACTGCCGAAGCCGGGTAAACCAGAGGACCAGGCGGAGGCATATCGGCCCATTTCATTATTAAATGTAGACAACAAAATTTTAGCGAAAATATTAGCAAATAGACAATCAAACATATTGCCCAGGTTGATAGAAGAAGAACAGACGGGGTTCGTGAGACAGAGGCAGGCAGGAGGGAATGTCCGTAAACTATTAATGGCAATGGGTCGGAGCAAGGCAGATGTTACAACATTACCCCTAAGCCTCGACACGGAAAAAGCCTTTGATAAAGTAGATTGGGAGTTCATGTTTGACACACTGCAACATATGGGATTTCAAGGGTGTTTTACAATGCCATAAGAGCCCTTCTACACAGAGCCAACAGCTGAGATCCTTATCAAAAGGGTGAGAAGCGAAATTTTAAGATTTGTAGAGGGGACACGCCAGGGATGCCCCCTCTCGCCCTTGTTCTTATATTGTCCCTAGAGCCCTTACTTAGAGCAATAAAATCGGAGAAGTGGATACTTGATATACTACCTTCTGTGGTTACAATCAAAGCGGTTTACAATAATATATAGGTACTTATTTTGTACCTGGGTCAATGGAGGGTTAAGTGACTTGCCCAGAGTCACAAGGAGCTGCAGTGGGAATCTAACCCAGTTCTCCAGGATCAGAGTTCTGCACTAACCACTAGGCTACTCCTCTAGTACATAAGTCTGCACCATATGGAAGCTTACAGGTGCCCACGGAAATGCACTGGGACCACAACGACAACTGGGTACCGTCTGCAAGATGAAAGATGGAAAGACACAACCCTGGTGGTATCCATGGATCCCCCATACACTATTGTCACATATAGGTTTGGCATCTGACCACTATGTCTAAATATCAGCCCCATCCACTGCACCTACTCAGTGCCTCTCTGCAGAGCTGTAGGTCAGTTCCTCGAACAATACAGGAGTGCTGGGATCCCATGTATTCATTCTTGCCAGCAGTCATATAACAGGTGCAAAAACAAATAATGGTCCAACATTAAAAAAAACTTTAAATCCTGATGGCATTGGTCAGTCTGAAGGAGCGGACTCCAAAGGAGTGCGGTAGCAAAAATGAAGTCCTCCACCCCTGTCTCATTCCTAGAAGGTGGCCACTCCCCTCCTTCAAACATGTGCCTTCTTATGAGGAGCCAAGTGATAGAATGGCCCAATGTCCCTCAGCAATGCCACCTCAGCGTTGAGATATCCAAAAAGGAATTAGACAGCTCCCCATACCAGTTGAATAGCTCCAGCCTAGCAATTGTCTCAAAAATAACAACAGCCGACTCAGTCACCGCAGCCATATTATCGTCCTGTATTCCAAAACTGCCCTTTCAGTTTCATTCTTTAGGGCTTTAAGTGTTCAAAGATTATCAAGGAGGCCCCAGGTCTCCTCCTGCAGCCTCTTCATGGTTGGGAGGCGGGGATAGGGCTGGCCAGACTTATACAGTCTGTGCCCTGAGGAGGACAGTATAAATAAAAAAGTAGCACATATGAATTTATCTTCTTGGGCAGACTGGATGGACCGTGCAGGTCTTTTTATGCCGTCATCTACTATGTTACTATGTTAGGTTGGGAGCTCATGACATAAAAGCGCTGGCATTTGCAGAGGACCTGTTGATCTTAATCACGAACCCGGACAGCTCCCTCCCAAGTTTGCTGACAATACTCGACAAGTACAGTAAGTTTTCGGGTTTCACTTTAAACTTCACAAAATCAACAGCTATGATGGTGCAAGGGGAAGGGGCCAAATGGCAAGGAACCCTTAAGATGACTGGGCAGAGGAAGAATTAGGTATCTTGGGGTCCGGGTACCGAAGGATTTATCACAACTATATGCATTGAATGTTACTAGGCTGATGGGAGACACATGTGCTAGGTTACAGCTATGGCAGGCATACCCACTTTCCTTAATAGGGCGTATTGCCATAATAAATATGATGATTGTGCCAAGATGGCTTTATGTATTTCAGGTATTGCCACTATACCTCTCTCTTAAAGATGAAAAAACATTAAATAGGGCCATTAGTAGATTTCTCTGGCGGGGGAAAAAGCCCTGAATACCCCTGTCGATTTTACAAACCCCAGTGGAGTATGGTGGCCTGGGGCTCCAGAACATACGATACCTGACAGTGGCAAGTGCCACATAAACAACTGGTTGACAGACACTAGCTTTTTCTCAGCCACCACATTGGAGCAGACAGCACTGCAAAACATGCACTTTGGCTATCTGTTGCACGCATCAAGGACAAAAGTTCGAAATGAGTTTGAGGATACAGGAATTTTCACAACAGCACGCGCAGTCTGGAGGTAGGTTTGCAGATTTCATCGATTCTCAGCAAGGACAACACCGTACCTACCTATATGTGGGAACCCAGACTTTCAGCCAGGACAGCTACATAAGGCCTACTGGAGATGGAAACAACAGGGCTTGGTGTATTTGGTACAGGTGCTGACAGAAGATGGGAACGTTAAACCCTTTGTGAACTACAGTCTAAATACCAACTGCTGCCGTCTGATCTCTTTTACTACTATCAGCTGAAACATTACATATTTAGCTTACCCTGGGATTCCCTAACGGAAGATGTCCAAGAGGAACTGGCAGAAGCATTCACTATTAGATCACAACAGAAAGTACCACTCACATTCCACCACAGACATATAAAAGATACAATCCCTGAGCTGGACTATGGGAAATTAGCAGAGGTGTGGAGTGGAGAACTGGATGGGACTATAACGGCAGCAACATTGAAAGACCACATCCTAGGGTTGAGGCGGATGACCTCAATGGCAAGGCATTGGGAGCTCCAATACTGGATGGTGATGCGAGCTCATATACCGCCAAGGAGGGCCTTTCACATGGGGCTAGACCCAGATGGAGCATGCCCGAAGTGTGGAGCAGAGGGAGGTACACTCGGGCACATGTTCTGGACATGCCCAACCACACGAGCATTTTGGGATAGACTGTTACAATGGATCTCATGCATTTGGCAATCCGACTGGCGCCCTGGACCGGAGATGTTGTTTGGAAATTACAAATGCAAGGCCAGGTGGCCCCGGGCATGCGGGAGTTCGCGGCTCGGGCCATCATTGTGGCCAAGAAAACTACACTTACAGCCTGGTTGTCCCCGAAACCACCCCAAAACCAATTGTGGCGAGGGGAGATGACACAGTTTATGAAATTCGAAAGATCAGAAATAAATCACCAACCCCCGGCCGGAGATCTGAGATTTCAACGCAGATGGGGCCCTTTCCTAGACTCTATGACACCTGCGGCCCGAGGATACTTATTGAATATGTAAATAAGTCAAACAAAATGGACCTCTACAAAAAGACAATGAGACCTGCCTCTTGGGGGGGAGAAGGGATGGGGGGGATGGAAAGTTGTTTGTGGGGGGGGGGGAAGGGATGTTTAACTGAGGGAGTGGGTGTTAAGAAATTAAGGTGTAAAAAGAGTCCAGACACTGATCTCTATATATAAAAGGCAACCCCAACGTTCTAATGAAGCCTCCAGCCGGAAGTTTGAGGCGGCCGAGATATCCGGTATGCCCATGAGTGTCTGCCCCGCCCTCGCGTCACAACGTGATGACGTCAAGGGCGGAGCAATGACACTCGAGGGGCGAAACGGACAAGGCACAGGCTCGGAGGCGGAGCAACACCCCCCCCCCCAGGAACAACGTGGGACGCAGGTACGGAGGCAGGCAGGCAGACAGCCTCGACATCGGCGGGCACCCCTCCCCCCAGGGCCGTCGCTCACTCGCACCCCGAGGTCGATGGAGGCAGCGCTTTAAAGTAATGCCAGCTCACAGGAAGAGAAGCACAGTACAACACCCTCGCGTTCACCTTTTCCCTTCATTCTCTCTGCGTCCTCCCCTCATTTCCTGTTTCGCAGAGAGAGAGAGGGGGAAAGCTGAACGCGACGCTGCTGTACTGTGCTTATCTTCCTCTCAGCTGGCATTACTTTAAAGCGCTGCCTCCGTCGACCTCGGGGGTGAGTGGCGGCCTCCGGAAGGGGGGCAGTCAGCTACAGCCCTGGGGGGGGGAAGCGAGTGCCCCGTGACCTTGTGTTTCTGTGTCTGGCTGGGTGGGGGGGGGGGGGGTTGCACTTGCCGGCCTTCTGCAAACATTGAGGGACTGCGGTGAGTGGTTACCTCGGGGTGGGGGGGATGCTGTTCTTGGAGGAACGGAGGGAGGGGCCCTGGAAATCAGAGGATACAGAGGGAGGGAGGGGCCCTGGAAATCAAAGGCCACAGAGGGAGACGCAGGAAGAGAAAGGGAGGAAGGGAGGGAGGGGACGCCTACAACTCACAGGGGACAGGGAGGAGGGCCTACAACTCTGAGGCCAGACACACAGGGAGGGGGGCACTCTATATGGCTGAAAGGAAACATACAGAGACATATGGAGAGGATGGGAGACCAGGGGGAGAGAACAGATTGCTCGATGTGGACAGGAGGGGACGCCAGGGGACAGGACACACTACACTCACTCCGACAGACACACGCTCTGTCTCAATCACACACTCACTCACACGCTCTCTCTCTCACACATACTCTCTCCTAACAGTTTCCTTAAAAACAAAATTACCATTACAGAACCTTGCTAGCGCCCGTTTCATTGCGTTCAGAAACCGGCCTTTTTTCCTAGTAAAGATATAGAAGTGACTGTATTAGTGAATTACAATGCCTGGACATTATCTATATATATAAAAGGCAACCCCAACGTTCTGAAGCCTCCACGGAAGTTGAGGCGCCCGAGATATCCGGTGTGCCCTGGAGTGTCTGCACCGCCCTCGCGTCAAAACGTCATAACGTCGAGGGCGGAGCTATTGACACTCCAGGGCCGAAACGGCCCACAGCGCACAAGGCAAGTAGCTTCGAGGGACGGAGGGAGGGGGCCCCTTGCTAGCGCCCGTTTCATTCCGCTCAGAAACGGGCATTTTTCCTAGTATATTATAAGCACGTTGTGTTAAGTGAAAAGTTAATAAAAATCATTTAAACATAAAAGTGCAGTTATAAACTGCAGAAAAGAAATCCAAGAGAGTAATATGTGTTAGAGATGAGTTTATCAGACATCCATCAAACAGAGGAAGAACCACGTACGGATCATTTGTGATAATTTCTGTGTAATCAAACAGTATAAAAATGCAGCTGCCAGGGCCAGAAAAAAACCTGGGTACATAGAAAGAGACAAATAAAAAACACACACACTATGATTTTTGTCTGTAATTTCTTGTCACACATCACGCTAAAAAAATGCTGCAAGCCCTGGATATTTGGCCATTCACATAACTGATGAGTTCTGTAACAATAGCATAGTCAGAAGTCCATTTCAGGGGGAGGGGGCAGGGGTAGACTGGGGAATCCATGCATTTCCTCTCTGCCCTTCCCCCACCTCCACCCACATTAATACCTTGACTGGAAAGGATGCGCATGACTTGAGCATGTGCAAGGAGTGATGACATCAGTGGCTGAACAGCACAGCCAACTTCCCTACTGCTCAGATAGCATGTGGAATTTGGGCTGAGGACCTCTTATGGTGGCAGGGCTTGGGCATCCATGCCAGTCATTGCAATGAGTGCCTCAATTTTGAGAAGAGAGCAAGCCCCCCCCCCTCCTCCTCCTCCCCAGCTACACCACTAAAGAATAGAGGTCATTATCCAAAATATATCATTACAAGCCGTTAAGCCCATTAAAATGGGCAAGATTTTTTATTTCTGACATATAATGTAAAATTTAATGAATGTAATGTGTAGTGCTTGATAGGATGCGGGGAACAGTTGGGGGTACAGAGAGAGTGAGAGAGTGTGTATATGTGTATGTGTGTGAGAGAGAGCTGCTAGGAGTCCCTGTGACAGTGGAGGGTCATTTGCTCCTTATAGCCAGTTGTTTGAGGCAGCAAAGCAGGGCTCATTTTTGAGTAGCCTGCCCCCCCCCCCCCCCCCCATACATCTTCCTGTAACATATATGGGGTATGGTGCGGTATTGTTGGACTTCAATGAGTTCACTGTATGTGTGGTGTGTGTGAGCGACATGCCTGGGATCCATTCCCGGCGTCGCTGTCCCGCTGTGTGTGTGTGAGAGAGAGAAAGAGAGAGAGAGTCTGTAAAAGTGAGTTCAGAGAGAGAGAGATAGAGACATCCCTATGCGCAGTCACAGACACAAAGCTGCCAAGTTAGTCATTCCAGGAGGGAGACTTTTTGTCCAGTCCTGGTTTTAAACTTACTCCCCAAAGCAGTATAGTATTTGTAGTCCATGATTTTATCCATTGAAATAAGTGCTGCAGGTCCCATCATGCATCAGAATGAGAATGGCAAAAATACAGGACCGGCCAAAGAGGTCTTCCTCCTGGAATGGGTAACTTCGCAGTGATGCAGAGTCTGTGCAGACTGTCTCTCATCTTGCCATCTCTCCTCTATTTATACACATAGTCTGTCCCCCTCCCTGTCAGTGCTTACACTGTATCGCCTCACCGCCTCACTAATAATTAATGGTGTCTCTCCCTCTCACTACTGCAGCTTCTCTATTTATACAGAGTGTCTCTTCTTCCCTGTGTGGTTAATCTCATCTATCCTTCCCTCTTTGTTTATACACATCCTCTGTCTCCCTCCCTGCCAATGCTTACAGCCTCACCTCCTCTGATAATAAATGATGTCTCGCCCTCTTGCTACTGCTGCTCCTCTATTTATACAGTGTCTCTTTTTCCCTGTGTGGTTACAGACTCTCATTTATCCTTCCCTCCTCTGTTTATACACATCGTCTGTCTCCCTCCCTGTCAATGCTTACAGCCTCACCTCCTCTGATAATAAATGATGTCTCTCCCTCTTCCTCCCAGTTCCAGAGCGACTGCCCCCTCCCTCCCCCCGAGGTCGCCGCCGGCACTCTCCATTGAACTCACAGCGTGTTATGACCTGGTAGTAGTGAGCCCCTGTGCCCCGACTGAGCACGGCAGAGATGGAGTGACACCGCACTTGGTCAGGCAGCCAGACAACCCCTAGTTTCACCTGGGAAGCGACCACCGTTCACCGGGAGTTGAGCCCCCAGCTGCAGGCGGCCACCAGGACTACAGGAACCAGTGGGGTTGCACAGCCGCTGACCAGGATAGCAGGAAACAGACACAGTCCAGAACCAGAACTCCAACAGGCAAAGAATAGTCAAATCAGTCCAGAGTCAAGGCAGGCAGCAAACAAGCGAAATCCGAGATAACTAGCCAAGGTCTGGTACACAGGAAAAACAGGAACAGAAGGAAGTCGGTGAACAGCACTCCGACAGCAAATGAGGCCGAAGCAATGAAGGCCTGGAAGCAGTGCTTTAAATAGTGAGGAAATCTGAGCAAACCACACTCAGGTGAAGCCAACATGGCTGCCCCCAGAGGAGATCCTCCCAAGACCAAATATGAAGTTCCTTCCTGATCTCGTTTATACAAGATGGCCGCCCCCCTCCTGAGCTAGCCAAGATGGCCGCTGCCTGTGCTCTAAGCCGGATGACGGCTGCCAGACTTGGGAAACTGAAACCAACCCATTCTGGAGAAAACATCAAAAAGCTGGCTAGCTCTGCTGGACCGCACCTCGCCGGCGAATCAGACGCGCAGGCCTGGAATCAGGTGAGGAACGTAACACAGGGCCTCACCTCCGAAAGTGCAGCAGGCAGCGGCAGATCGCCCCCATTCGGGCTTCCTTTCCTCCCTGTGTGCCGCCCTCGTGTGACGTAACTTCGGCGAGGGCGGGACACAGGGAGGGAAGGAAGGCCGAAGGGAGGCGCTGCCGCTGCCTGCTGCGTTTTCGGAGGTGAGGCGCTGTAAGTTCAATGGAGAGAGCCCGGACCAGGTAGAGGGTGGCGGGCGGCGACCTCAGGGGGGGAGCAGTAGCAACCTCGGCGGGGGCAGGGCGCCGATCCCAGCCGCTCGGGCGGTTGGTAACTGGCCTTCTGCCCCCCGCGATGTGTCATACGCTCCATCTGGAGACCCGCAAGTTCACCCGGGCTCTGAGCAAACCGGGCACGTCGGTCAGAGGCTACAGCTTGCAGCATCAACGTCGGGAGTGACCTGTGTTGTGACTCATGCGCGGCACATAGGTCATTCTTCATTTATGTAGTAGGATTCTCATTCTACACAACTCTTGAGTACCTAGACAAGACATTTTCTCATTGCTTCAGCTACCTACTTATGAATACATTCTTTGAGGGGACTTGTGGAACAAAAGGCCCCTACATGGAGCACTATGTATATGCACCCTATTGCCTGAATAGGTTTAGACTTGTGTGCAGATGGCCAAAGCTGCAAGAGAGTGAGAACAACTTCAACAACAACTTTGTTTACAAAAATAGTAGCGTCTGTGGCCAGGTGTTTTGGTTCCCCAGATCATGACACTGGGAGTCAACAACCTGTTGTGGTCTGTGAAGCTCGCTTTACTCAAGAAAAGGATATAAGAAGCCTCTGAAAAAAACATCACGTTATCTGGATATTATCTGTAGCAGTTATCAGTTGTCAGTGAAACAGATGACAGCCTTGATCCAAGATGGCTGCATTATGAATATATCTCAAGCTTGTTAAACACGGCCTGCCTTGCCTGCTCCTGCCTACCGGTCTGCACCATTCAGAGATAGCATGCCTGACAGCCTGGCCTGCAGCATGCTCCTGCCTGCTATCTGACTGTGCCTGCTGAAACTCCTGTTATTCTCCCAAGAGATAGCACTCAACAGCTCCCTGACCACCTCTGCATCTTTTAACTGTTTTGCATATAGTGGTAGGGAATTAGGAGTCCTAATCGGTTCAGGATATAGGGTATAAAGTGTGTGTTCTCTCTACCTTGCCTTGACAGGTACATAAATGCTCGACTGCTTTACCATCAGTTTGGGTAATTTAGCATACGTGCATTATCTCTAATTTATACTATTTCTTCTGCTGCCAATAATAATAAATTAGCTTTTATATTTTTATAATATCTGAGCCTTGTGTTCTATTCTTTTCAGTGTGTATTTTGGGCTTTAAGAACTTGGGTCTATAGATGGAGGAACATTTGTTATACCTGAACTAAATCCCAGAGTGCTACTTTTTCATATTTTGCCATCATTTGTACGTCCCTTCATTGCCTGCCCTCTACCTGAGGTAAGGTAACAGTGTTAGCCCCACAGACTCAATCTATATGAAACGAGCAATAAATACCAAAATAACACAAGTAGCAAGAGTCAGTATAAGTAAATAAGAGAACCGACTGTTACACCTCGGTAACACAATCGTGGAGAAGCTCTTACCCCAACAGTGAACAAAAATGGTTTAAAAAGTCGCTTGAAAGACATGGATGTAGTATGGAGGACAGGCTCTGGTACTGGTTGAGACATACTACTTTGATATGTTTTGGCATCATTTTCTGATTCTGGTCTTCGTGCTTCATTCTTTTTTGGTGCTCTTCGAAATCCTATTCGCTGTTGAGCATATATAGTAAACCTGAGGGAAAGAACGACACATCTTTGTCTATCACACATTGATTAATACACTCTCAACATGTAATTCTACCCAGTTCCCTTTTAGTTTTTCACAGTCCAAGGGAAGCTGAAAAATTGTACATAAGGGGTCGAAAACATCTCTCTGCCTGCCTAAGGGCAAAACAACTCCCTGAAAATATAGTGGAATGGGATCAAATTCGGCGAGGTAAGAAAATAAAAGTGAAAAATAAATTGAGTTTAAAAATGTGCATATTGAGGATTCCAGAGAAACAAAGCACCCTCTCCCAAATTTAAAAAAAAAATGTCCCAATACATTTCTAGTCAGAGCCATAATGAGCTATGTGCACACTGTGAGGTGCACAGGGCGCATGAAAGTGGACGTGCCTCCCCTGCTTGGTCATGATGCAATGGTGGAAGATAAATGCTAGGGAATATGCCACACAGGATTTTCGGCATGAGATGCCTCTGGTTCTAGCTTCTGCAACCTAGATTCTAGAATGAAGCACAATAGTTAGAATTACTGCTTTCAAAACGATGACTATCCCCCCATATTATATACCTCATCTCCTATTGTAATGGTATCAGTTTATTATATTTTGCTGGATTATATATACCCCAATATATTTGTGCAGCTTTTATATATTTGACACTGCAGCAGAGAAAATGGTTTCATTTCAAGCCCCTCTCTCTCCATTCCTTTTTCTGGGAACTTCTGAGAGCTGGGATAGTTAATTACAAACACTTAAACACAAAAGAGCTTCCTCTGCCCTCCCACCTAACAAAAGATTGACTAAGGTGGGCACCTGAATACCCCACTGAAAACAAAGAACTCAGGAAAAGCATAAACAGGACATTTGCTTGTCAAAGGTATACCTGCCCCTCCCATCAGCTTTCAGACATGTGCAGAAAGGAAGGACTTGTAATGTGTATCTGCCCCAGAGACTGAGCAGGACATCAAAAGACCTTTTGCCAGCAAAATCCAGACAGTAAGTCTGTGATGTCAAAAGACATGAGACCAACTCAGGGGTCGTGTGCAGACATGAGACCAAGATACCACAATGCTTTGCAAATGCCCAAGGGTCGTGTGGAAACCAGGAAATCAGGACAAAGATCCACATGGCATATCCTCCTGCAGCTTGGAAGATATAAAAGGACAAGCTGTTTCCCAAGACTCAGACTCTCTTCAGCTGCAAGCAACTCAGATGATCCACTTACTGCAGAAGCCCTGTTCCTGTCCTGCAAACATGTGCTTACCTAATGCTGTTCATACTGTGTAACAAGGACTTGTAAGTAACATAACTTTTGATCTAGACCTGCTACTTTGTTCTATTTTATGCACAAATTCTCTGTTCTAAGATCCTTTTTAAAACCTACCTCTCGTGTGCAATTGTATATTAAATCAACCTTTTTGAAGCTAAATACGGTCTCTTTGTGTTCTGAGTATATGGTATCTTTTATATATACTTAATTTATTTAATTTATTGCAATTATCACCTTTGGTGATTGGTGAAGAAATTAATATCCTAAAACTTATAAATACAGCACCTGCTCTTAAATTATAAAGAGAGGCGAGTTGCTCTAGAGCTAGTTTCCCCAAAATAAATCATTTCTTGTAACACTATCCCCCAACTACCTTCACCTCCCACAACTACTCTGTCAACTATCTCTCTACCCAACCCCCACAACACACCACCACACATTCCTCAAATCACCCCTCTCATTTCTCCTTTAAATCAGATACACACAGAGACAAAACAGAATATGCGAGTGCACACAAGCATACGCACAGAGGGGTTGAAAATAATTCCAAAAGCCATGTTCTGTATGCTTTCCCTATTTCAAAAATCCTTAACAGTCTTAAAGAGGTTCACAGATTTACAGAACATATTTTTTCCAGCATAATAAAATTTTAATGTGGCATTTCAGCCTTGTATTTTTAAACCTGGTTAATAAGGGCATATCATCTACTCTGCTCTTTCATATCAATGTCCATCAAGTTTCAAGTTTATTTTTATTTTGATATACTGACCATTGGGAATGTCATCTAAGTGGTTTATGACAAAATAAAAAAACAATTCCAACTAAAGTAAGAGAAAAAGTAAACATTGAAAAAGGAAATTAGAACATGAGTTATTACAATAGCTTGGTAATTACAAAAAAATATATTACACTAGTAAAGTGAAAGAGGTTCAGTTGTACTGTATAGTTGCTTTAGTTAGTTTATTACAGATATTTTGCCTACGAGATACTTGAGGGCAATATTGTTATTATACAACTCTGAGCAAATTTCTAATTCATATTAAAAAAAAGACTCGGTTAAATATGTCAGACTGTACAAATTGTAGACCAGTGACAAATTTATCATTCCCTCCCTTCCAAATTTTTCGAAAGAATGATCTTACTGGAAAGTCAGAATTATGTGGAAGAGTCAGGTGTTTTGTGATATTCATCAGGGTTTTGCTGCCATTTTAGTAATGAAGCGGTTTGGATGTCTTTACAAGATGTAGTTTGTCAATGTCTAAACAAACATGAATGAGACTTACTGGTATTGCTAGATTTGGCTTCAGCATTGATTTATCAACTCAAATGTATTAGTTCGATGCTATAGTTAAAATGGTATTACAGGTATAGCTCTGAATTGAGCAAGATTTTTTCTGCAGGACCGCAAAGCAGAAGTAATGAGGAATGATTCTGCAAGTAGATATGCCTCTTTATCCTACAAAATACCACAGGGATCATATTTATCTCCCTTACTTTTTAATATTTTTTTAGACAATTAGGGTTTTTGATAGAACACATAGATTTAGTAGTGCCGATGAGGTATAGATTTTCATCCCTTGGAAGGAAAACAATGATGGATTGTAGTGGTTTTATTTCACCTCCTCTGATGCTTAACTTGTACTGAGGGCCAAGTGTGATTTCTCAGTAGTCAGAGATTTGGAGTGGTATTTGGATTTTACCTTCACAGGTGAGCATCAAGTGTCTCATACTGTCAGTTCAGTTTTATTTAGAATGAAAACACTATGTTAAACATTAAGGCATGTTTGCCAGTGGATTTGTTTCAGTAGGTAATCCAGCTGTTGTTCCAGTTTTGGACTACTGTATAATGTCCTATATCTGGGACTTCTAAGAAAATTGTTGTGCGGTCTCCAGGTGGCCTAGAATACAGCAACACATTGATTTTTTTCATGCTTGACCTTTATCAGAGAAACTAAATTGGCGCCCGATTGAATCAAAGGTTCAATTTTAAAGTATTGTCTGATTTTTCAGATTTTACATAATCAGAATCCTTCAAATGCACCAATTTTTCAGTCACATATATTCTTGTACTCATTCCCTCCATTCTAGTCAAGATTCACTGTTAGTAGTTCCATCTTTATGACATACTAGTCAAAAAGGCCCGTTTCTGACACAAATGAAACGGGCACTAGCAAGATTTTCCTCGGAGTGTGTATGTTTGAGAGAGTATGTGTGAGATTGACTGTGTGTGAGAGAGAGAGTGAATGTGCGAGTGTGTGTGTGTGACAGAGAGAGAGTGAGACTGCTGGGTGTGAGTGTGTCTCTGTCCCAACCTCCAGCCACCCACCGATGCTCTTCTCTCCCCTGCCCCCCTCCAGCCACCCAGCGAGTCTCCTCTGTTCCCTGCCCCCCCCCCCCAGCCACCCAACGAATCTCCTTTTTCCTTTGCCCCCCTCTAGCCACCCAGCGATTGTCCTATCTCCCCTGCCCCCTCCACTTTAATCAGCATATATTAAATTCCCCCCATGAGCTACAGAAAAGCACCGAGCACATCCTATATAATAAAACGCACCTCCAACGTTCTGAAGCCGAGAAAGTGAAGCCTTCAAGCCTTGAAGCATTCGTGCAGTCTGTAAGGCTCCATCTTCTCAATTGACGACACGTAGTTCCGGAACGTTGCAGGAATGCTTCAAGGCTTGAAGGCTTCACTTTCTTGGCTTCAGAACGTTGGAGGTGCGTTTTATTATATAGGATTATAAGTACTTGTCTGAAAGATAGAGCCTTCCCTGTAGCTGCCATTTGCCACTGTGTTATAGAATACATTTCCCCATGAGCTCTGAAAAAAAATCTTTATAGAGGTTGTATTTCAATAATTTTTTATTGATGATCAACAAAATACAGAAATTAAACAATTCTATTTAGAATCAGCATATAACACCAACTTGTCAAACTTCACAGAATGCTTCTTTTGCATTGTCATCATGAATTTATATTTCCTCCCTCCCATTCCCTTATCTTATGGTTCAATCTACTCATTAAACCTCAGTTTAGGCTATAATTCTTATATATCGCATAAAATCCACTGACACTGCAGTTCCCACATAGAACACAATAGAAGAACAGGTATGTAACTATGTTCTGCAACACCGACTGCAAAATAGCCCTCTTTAAAAGCCTTCCTTTGCTCCACCCTCCCCCTCCCAGTTATCCCCTTTATTAAATTGTACAACAAATCTATACCAACACAACAACTGACTACTAGCTCCCTCTCTCTGAGCTTCCCAGGCTACTCTGTAGCCTGATAATATACTATTAAGCAAAGGAGCTTACATTGCGGTTGCTTGAAAAGATTCAGGCAAGGCCCCCCCTGAAACATTCCTCCCTAGTTACCAACACAGCGGTGCACCTTGGCTCTGATGGCCCACCACCATGACTATGGATCCAATGGAACCTTACGCTACTACCACCCTCCTCTGCCTATTTACCTATGGTTCCCCTTTCACAATAAGGAACCCTCTAGCTTGCAAGAAGAAATTATGAGAGAAAAAAAATAAATCAAACAATAAATAAATTATAATAATAATAAATAAAAATGTTTCAGAGCCTATTTAATATTAAACTCCGTGCCCTGGGTGACAGCGACTGTATATATGGTTCCCAAATATCCAGAAATGCCTTTCGTCTCTTGGGGAAGGATCCCACCCCCCTACGCTCCATAACCATGATCTCATGAAACTTGTTCCTCCAATGCCAGTACTCTGGTGATTTCTCACTCTTCCATGCACCCATAATAATTTTTTTCCCCACTATGCTGGCCTTGCGTATGAGCTGCTGAGCCCCTCTACCACAAATTCTGAATACTTCGTATTTGTCCAATATTATTCCCTGGGGTGAAAACGGAATCCTGTGCTGCACCAGGGATTCCAGATATCTGAATATCTGTTTCCAAAAGATCTGAATCATGCTGCACTTCCAAAGAGAATGAAAAAATGTGCTTTCTCCCTGTTTGCACTTGGAACATAACGGGTCCTCGACACCTCCAAATTTAAACACTTGATTCTTAGCCATATACAGTGGTGGAAATAAGTATTTGATCCCTTGCTGATTTTGTAAGTTTGCCCACTGACAAAGACATGAGCAGCCCATAATTGAAGGGTAGGTTATTGGTAACAGTGAGAGATAGCACATCACAAATTAAATCCGGAAAATCACATTGTGGAAAGTATATGAATTTATTTGCATTCTGCAGAGGGAAATAAGTATTTGATCCCCCACCAACCAGTAAGAGATCTGGCCCCTACAGACCAGGTAGATGCTCCAAATCAACTCGTTACCTGCATGACAGACAGCTGTCGGCAATGGTCACCTGTATGAAAGACACTCAGTGAATCAGTCAGACTCTAACCTCTACAAAATGGCCAAGAGCAAGGAGCTGTCTAAGGATGTCAGGGACAAGATCATACACCTGCACAAGGCTGGAATGGGCTACAAAACCATCAGTAAGACGCTGGGCGAGAAGACAACTGTTGGTGCCATAGTAAGAAAATGGAAGAAGTACAAAATGACTGTCAATCGACAAAGATCTGGGGCTCCACGCAAAATCTCACCTCGTGGGGTATCCTTGATCATGAGGAAGGTTAGAAATCAGCCTACAACTACAAGGGGGGAACTTGTCAATGATCTCAAGGCAGCTGGGACCACTGTCAACACGAAAACCATTGGTAACACATTACGACATAACGGATTGCAATCCTGCAGTGCCCGCAAGGTCCCCCTGCTCCGGAAGGCACATGTGACGGCCCGTCTGAAGTTTGCCAGTGAACACCTGGATGATGCCGAGAGTGATTGGGAGAAGGTGCTGTGGTCAGATGAGACAAAAATTGAGCTCTTTGGCATGAACTCAACTCGCCGTGTTTGGAGGAAGAGAAATGCTGCCTATGACCCAAAGAACACCGTCCCCACTGTCAAGCATGGAGGTGGAAATGTTATGTTTTGGGGGTGTTTCTCTGCTAAGGGCACAGGACTACTTCACCGCATCAATGGGAGAATGGATGGGGCCATGTACCGTACAATTCTGAGTGACAACCTCCTTCCCTCCGCCAGGGCCTTAAAAATGGGTCGTGGCTGGGTCTTCCAGCACGACAATGACCCAAAACATACAGCCAAGGCAACAAAGGAGTGGCTCAGGAAGAAGCACATTAGGGTCATGGAGTGGCCTAGCCAGTCACCAGACCTTAATCCCATTGAAAACTTATGGAGGGAGCTGAAGATGCGAGTTGCCAAGCGACAGCCCAGAACTCTTAATGATTTAGAGATGATCTGCAAAGAGGAGTGGACCAAAATTCCTCCTGACATGTGTGCAAACCTCATCATCAACTACAGAAGACGTCTGACCGCTGTGCTTGCCAACAAGGGTTTTGCCACCAAGTATTAGGTCTTGTTTGCCAGAGGGATTAAATACGTATTTCCCTCTGCAGAATGCAAATAAATTCATATACTTTCCACAATGTGATTTTCCGGATTTAATTTGTGATGTGCTATCTCTCACTGTTACCAATAACCTACCCTTCAATTATGGGCTGCTCATGTCTTTGTCAGTGGGCAAACTTACAAAATCAGCAAGGGATCAAATACTTATTTCCACCACTGTATGCTCTAAAAATTATTCTGTACTGGCATTCCCGCAAGCCTACATTTACTGAAATCTGCGGAATGCGAGATATCAATTTCCGAAAATCCAACTGTAGCTGTGGTTGCTCCAAATCCACCGCCCACCTCTGACCAACTTGTCCCATGCCCTTTGCACCCTCTAGCTCTCCAAGAGCTTTCTGTAATCCCGATACGGACAATCTATCTCCGGGGATATCCCCGAGAAAAGCTCTTAGTCTACGCCCGTGACCACCCTCCAGCTTACAGGGCTCCAGGGGTCTAACATAGTGTGTCAACTGATGGTATGCAAATAGATGCGTCGGGCTAATGCTCACCCCCAGTGCTCCCAGAGACAAAATCCTCCCTCTAGAATCCAAAACGTGTTCAAGTCTTGTGATCCCCAACTCTGCCCATCTGCGAAATGTTGGACTGTCAGAACCTGGTGTAAACTGTAAATTCCCCTGTAACGGAAGTAAGTCAGAGGTATCTGCTCCCAGTCCCCACAGCCCATTGAGGTCCCTCCACACCTCTCTCAGTGGGCCCAGTAGTACGCTATTGCGCATATGTTCTGGTAATTCTCTTCTGGCACAATGTAACAAATAGTAACGATGGGTTGGCCGAAATAAATCAAACTCCATATTATGTGGTGTGTAATCTTGTCTCCCCAACATCCAATCCCCTAGGTGTCTCAACAAACACGCTTGATTATATCTCCGCACATTTGGGAGCCCCAAGCCCCCCTCCCTCCATGGCCCAAAGAGAAATTGCAGTGGCACCTTGGACTTCGCATCTCTCCACACGAACGTCCGCAGGTGTCTATACAACTGGCGGAGATCTTTTTGTCTGAGTCGCAAAGGCAACACCTGAAATGCATACAGCCACTTGGGAAATTCCACCATTCGAAACAGGTGAATTCGCCCATGTAAAGTAAGCGGAAGCATCCCCCATTGACCCAACCGGCCCTTCATCTTATCTAATAAATTTGTATAGTTCAGTTGATATAATTTGGTCGTGCTCATTGAGACTCTCACACCTAAGTACGGGACGAAATCCGTCGCCCATTTAAGCAGGAACCCAGACTCCCATTCCCTCTTCACACTTGCGTGTGCAGTTAGTGCTAAGGATTTAGAGTAGTTGATCCGGAGACCAGCAAAATCACCATACTCCTGAAACAGGTCCAATAGGGCTCTCAATGAACGACCCGGTTGTGTAAAGTGGACTAATATATCGTCCGCAAAAGCAGAAACCTTGAATGAAGAAGCACCCCAGGTCACCCCCTCCACCTCTGGGTGGGACTTGATGTCCCTAATCAAAGGGTCCAATGCGAGCACAAAAAGCAGAGGAGACAATGGGCACCCCTGCCGCGTGCCCCTCCTGATTTTGAACAATGAAGATTGCTCCCTATTCACCCATATAAATGCCCTGGGATTGTAGTAAAGCGCCCCCACAGCTTCTCGAAACATACCTTCTATACCAACTCTTTCCATCACCTGGAACAGAAAGTTCCAAACTACGCGGTCAAAGGCCTTCTCTGCATCAAAACTGACCAACAGAGAAGGCCTTTTCCCCGCCTCCACAATTTCAAGAGACGCCAAAAGAGCCCTAACATTCCTCCCCACTGATCTACCCTTCACAAACCCGACTTGTGGGGATGCAATCAAGTCAGGCAGCACTCTAGACAGTCGATTCGCCAGAATCTTAGCATAGATCTTTACGTCACAGTTTAGCAATGATATGGGTCTATATGACCCTACTTCTAATCCATCCTTTCCTGGTTTCTTTAATACTATCACTTTCGCTATGTTCATGGAATCCGACATCTCTCCTGTATTGGCCATCTCATTATATAAATTTAACAGGGGAAGTGTCACCCGCTCTTGGACTATCTTAAAGTAGGCCATAGTAAAACCGTCTGGCCCCGGCGCTTTTTGTATCTTACTTTGTTGGAACGCAAACATCACTTCACCTTCCGTAATGGGGCCATTTAGATATAACTTTTGTGAATCCGATATCCGGGGCAGGGTGTGATTAAGTAAATAAAGCATACTGTCTGGCACTATATCTGTGGGCTCCCGATATAAACATTCATAATATCTTTTAAAGCACTCCGTTATATCTTTAGATGTCCTAAGAAGTCGACCTCCCTCTTCCCTTATTCCCAAAATACTCTTATTACCCCCTTTCCTTCCTAACAATCTACCCATCAACGCTCCTGCCTTATTTCCATGAATAAAATATTGGTATTTATAATACATATGCGACTTCTTCGCCCTCTGATGGAGCAATTCATTCAAGGCCTGCTGCGTAGCAAGAAGAGCACCTTTCCCTTCCGGTGTCATTTTTAACCCACATCTTACCCTTTTGCAAACGGATTTCTTTTTCCAATCTAAGAATCTCCTTATCTCTCATCTTTTTGATCCTGGCCCTATAAGCTATGATCTCACCCCGCATCACTACTTTGGAGGTTTCCCAGTATAAACGAGGTTGGTGTTGATGATCCTTATTGTGATCCGCAAACTCCCTCCATTTCCCATCTATGTACTCCTTAAACTTAGAGTCCCAAAACAATTCCAATGGGAATCTCCAACCTCTCCTACTCCCCACATCCCCTAACCCTTGCATCTGCAGCCAGATAAGCGAATGATCCGATATTTCACACGGACCTCTCTCTGCAACTGATACTTTAGAGAAGAGATCTCTGGAAATGAACAAGTAATCAATGTGTGACTGCGTAAGGTGTGCTCTAGACACATGTGTGTAATCCTTCTGGGTGGGATGTAAAACCCTCCACGTATCGATCAAGTCCAGTGTCTTACAGAGAAAAGGCAGGCACCAAGCAGCATGACCCAGATTCGGAGCCTGCACGCCCGTTTTATCCATCTGAACATCATATACTAAAGTATGACATTTTTCCCCTGGTAAGGACTCAGCAGCTCTATAAGAGTTTTGTAAAATTTGCGATCCCAAACATTAGGCGCATAAACATTGCAAAAGGTGTGTGTAACATTCCCCATCTCCACTTCTGCCAGCACAAATCTGCCCTCTGGGCTCCGTTTAACCCTTTTAATCTGAAATTGCAGGCCCTTACGAAACATTATAAGTACTCCCCCTTTCTTGCCTACCGCCGGTGCGCCCACTACCTGTTCTATCCAACCTTTCTGAAACTTACTATGTTCCGATGTCGTCAGATGTGTTTCTTGTAAGAACACTATATCTGCCTTATGATGCTTCATGGCTTGTAAGACTTTGGTACGTTTGATGGGTGATGAGACCCCCCCCCCCCCCCACATTCCATGATATTACTTTAACCATGCCTCATTAGCTTCCAAGACCCCCAATTAAACTTGATTATTAACACTTTGGTACAGGCCACACCCCCCAGCCCCTGGGCGTGCCTACCCTCCGATATAGAACTGAGAATGTACCACAACGCTGCAACCCAAGTCTGCTCCGATAAAATGATAAGAAAGGAGAAAAAGAGAAAAGAAAAAAAAAACCAGAAACCCCGCGTCCCTCGTCTGCTGTATCCCCCCCCTCCCTCCCATTCCCCCCCCCCCCCCCCACATGCCAAAAGCTTTACTTGGGTCCTCATTGAGAACCGGTCATGTTCCCGCCCCTCCCCTTACCCCGCGACATCTTGCACCATACAGATTTTACATTACCCCTACATAACACACATCCCCCCCTCTCAGAAAATGAAATGACACTCAGTCTCTCACTCCTCATGCTAGAACATTCATTCAACCTTCATTTATATTGTTCAATGTAGTTGCTTGTCCATGTCTCAGCCATCTTCCTCTTATGCACGTGCTTCAGACCAATCTACATGTCCCATTTCCAATCAATGCACTGGACTGCTTCTGGAGTCCACCGCTGTACCACTCTCCTCTGGGTGAATCGTCATCCGCTTTACAAACTCCTTCGCCTCCTTTGGGGAAGTAAAAAAATGTAGCTTGCCATCATTCTGGACTCTCAGCTTGGCGGGAAATAATAGAGCAAAACGTGCTCATTTCTCATGTAGCTGCTTGCAGACCTCTGAAAACCGTCTACGTTGGGCAGTCACCGCTGCCGAAAAGTCTTGGAAACATAAAACAGTTGATTCTTCCTATTGAATCATTCCCCGCTGTCTCCAGGCGCGCAAAATTTCCTGTTTATGATCATAATTCAACACTCTGCAAATCACGATTCGTGGTCTCTCTTCCCCTTGTCTGCGCTGCCCCAGACGATGCGCCCTTTCAATCTTAAAGCAGGTCTCCAGTTGGTTCAGGGCAAGTACCTGAGGCAGCCATTTTTCCAGGAACCCCCGAAGATCTACCTCTCTCAGGGACTCCGGCAGTCCCACCAGCCTTAGATTGTTGCGTCTGGACCTATTCTCTAGGTCCTCAATTTTTGCCTCCAGGCTTTCCAACTTTTTTTGCATAGCGCTTTGGGCTGCCACTTGCTGTGTAGTTTGATGATCTACATCTGACAGGCGCTGTTGGAAGCCTACCATATCTGTTTTTAAGCCTTCGAGTTTCCCGTCCATCTTTTCTATTTGGTCAGAGATCCGCTGCAGTTTTCTATCGACCGACGCCTCCAGATGGCTCGAGACTTCTGCTGTGATCTCTGCCGCCCAGACCGATCCAACCGAGGAGGCCGCGTCCGCCATTTTACCTTCTCCCACGCGGCTCCTCGTCCCGTCCTTTCTGTTCGCTTTTGTTGTCATGTCAGCTTGAACAGAAATCGCCGCTGATTTACACCGCCGGGAGGTTCACACTGCTCGATCTTCACTTTTTAGAAGGTTTTATCGCTGATTTTGATGTCGCTAAGGGCAGATGTTAGCAAGGGTCCGCGGAGCTCTAACGTGCGGCGTCCTCCCCTTAGCCTAGCATCACGTGACCCCTTTATAGAGGTTTTAAAAAGTTTGTTTGTTTTTTAAATATATTTTTACTGAAAAAAAGAAACCAGATAACAATACAAAAAGAAGGATAACAAAATGTTTCTGATCCTTTTCTCCCATATCCCACAAACCACCCATCTCCCCTTTCCCATGACAGATGAACTTAACTTCCAGGCTTGGTGGACTCTTACCCAAGCCTGAAAGTATACATAATGGTTTAAGAGCCATGTACCTGAGTTGCAAAATTAGCAGTTCAAAATCCAACTACATGCCCTAAGTGGTAGTACTGTCCGCAAGGGTTTCCAAATTTCTTGAATTTTCCACCAAAGAGCGGGGTGATTCCAATCCACCTTGTGGCGTTCCATAATCATTACAGCATACAGCAAATTGAATCCGTGTGGGTGCAATATCTCTCAGCCACTGTATCAAAATGACTCTCCTGGCCACTAAGAACAAATAATGCAGGAGGCTGTGTGTAGTCTTATTTGTTTTGGGTACAACAGGAGCCTAGCAGTCAAACAAGTAAACAGCAGCCAAAAGTGGGAGATGTAAATCAAAAATTTGCTGAACCTTAAGTTAAACTTCTGCCCAAAAGTGCTGTATCACAGGGCATGACCAAAACCTGTGGCTTAGAGTTGCTTTACGTTCTGCACTTTTTAAACATTAACTCTTTTGTGGAATGCTCTATGAGGCGATATATAGGCTCTATAGACAAATTTATATTGCTGTTCCTGATAAACTGTAGAAGTCAATTTTACTAAAGGTTTACATAAAAGTTGCTGTAACAAATCTGACAAAATTGGTGTGCTTAAGTCTCTAGACTGCTTTTGAAAACTGAGGACTGGTAAATCAGCTCTTAGAACCTTAAAATGGAAGTATACTGTCACCACTCAGCAGCAAAACCTCCTCTACTTGTTCAGACGCATCTTCAGTCAAAATGCTACAGCGAGTAGCGAAGTAACATAGTGCCTCATCTGCAAGTATAAGAAATTATCTATACTCACAAGTTAACAGCACAAAGTTTATCGAAAGGAAGGGGTCTTCCATCAGCATCAACACAATAAGGCTGTACCCTGTATAAATATAGTACAGGCCTGAGGCCTACTACCCGGCTTGGGACCTGCTGGAAGAGCTTGGCCCAGCCTAAGGGCTGCTGGGAAATACAGGCCAAGAATTAACTGAAATCAAAAGAGCTTTTAATAAAAGTTTCTAACTGGCATAGTTTGTCAAGTTGAGAAGTGTGAAACAGAAATAGCTCAGAAACCTAGTGAACCAGGTGGCAAAAAGCAGAAGTTCAAAGTTTGTGGTCAAAAGACAGTTGCCCATCTGCCGGAAAAAGGTGGGGGATTTTTTCAAAGGGTAAAAATATCAAAATCTGCGGTTAGTGTTAAGAAAAAACTGCCATCCGGCCATCTGTGCAAAAGTAGTTTTTTTAGAACTTCATAGAACCTAATGTAATGAGAATATAAATATGGTTGGCAACTGACATATAGGGGAGAGTCTGAGGCTAGAGGCTGACCTGCATCACCCTGTCAAAGATCTCCCCATAAGAATATCTGCTCATTCTATATAATAATTCTCACCTCCAACGTTCTGAGGCTGCCTGGAACCGTGGTTTCCGGCCAGAGCTGCTCAGGAAAGTGGAGTAGATAAAAGTGACGCCATTCCTGAAGTGCCACTGATTGGCTGCGCTTCCAGCCCGATGCCCAGCAACAAAACGCGACCCAGCCAGCACAAAACAGCGATTCAAGCAAACGGCGACCCAGCCAGCAGCAAACAGCAACCCAGGCAGGGGGAGGAGTAGCATGTTTCCCTACTCCTCCCCCTGCCTAGGAATCGCTGCAGACTGCCTGCCAACCTACAGAACTAACCGCCCTCAATCGGACAGCACAAAGAGGGAGGGCGGCGACATGGCGAACGAGCGTCGGAGAGGACGAAGAGGGAGGGCGGCGAGACGGCAAGCGGAGGAGGCGGGTGACAGCTCAGGGCGGGGGGCGGGGTCCAGTAGTGGCGAGTCAGAGGAGGGGGGAGGGAAAGCCGCGGCCGTCATCCCTGTTTACTCAAAACAAAAGCAAGCAAACCTATGACATGCTGCAGGACGTTCAATAGACAGGAGTGGAAGTGAACAAAGCAAGTCTATGGTAAGCGAGGAAGCCCATTGGTTAATCTCTGATGCCACTCCCCAAAGCAGCCGTCATTCCTATACACTCAAAAAAAAAAAAAAGGAAACCTAGGAGCTGCTTCTCATTGTCGTTTTTACAGCTGTTTCCACTGGACAAAAGGAGGGGGGGAGACACACAGACCCTGCAACTGGGAAAAAGGGAGGATGGGAGGAGGAGGGACCCTGCAACTGGGAGGAAGGAAGGAAGGAAGGGAGGGAGGGGGGCACACCCCTGCAAATGGGAGACATACGGGGGGGGGAAGGACCCTGGCACATACTCTCATTCTCACACACACACACTCGCACCCAGTCTCACTCTCTCTCTCTCTGTCACACACACACACACATACACTCGAACCAAGTCTCACTCTCTCTCTGTCACACACACTCGCACATACACACTCCAAGGAAAACCTTGCTAGCGCCCGTTTCCTTTAAAACAGAAACGGGCCTTTTTTTACTAGTATTCTTAAAACGCTTCATATGTAACCTGGCTTTGGTAAGTAATAAATCCTATAACTGAACCTGTCTCTCATTCTCTTTATTTCTTACTTATAGGGAATTTCTTACAATATATGAGATCTGATATAGACAAGGGAAAAGGTTAACTAGAATAAAATGACAATTCTTCTGGGTCTGCCTGGGAAAGTGCACATCCCTAGGAGGACCCCTGACAGAGTTGGAAGATCATGGTAAGTTGACCTATGAACTTCTACTATAGTGGGTGACATGGATGGTCCATAGTTAATCAGTTTTGAACGGAATTCTGAGGGTTCAATGATTGGAGTCAGATGGAATTGGTAACAGCCTTCCTTGTAGATTTAGGGGATATAAAGCCCATTAAATTCAACCCTTATAAGCTCAGATTTGGAAAGACCTACTGAAGAGGCCCACTTTAAAATCCTTGTTACCCTGGAGTGACAACCAAGCTGTTACTATTCTGTCAATATATATTTGCTTTGCAGAGCCAAGACCAAACTCTCCTCAAAGGTACAATCAAACAAATTGTTTCAAATGGCAGCACAACTTGACCGGTGCAGCATGCAAAACATAACTTGTTGTTAAAGGAGAAATTAAAGCTGCTTCAAGCTGAATTGCAGTATAACAATCAGTCCTTTTTATCCAGTCTGAAATCTGTTGTAGGTGACAGGCTTTACAATAAACATCCAATAAAAAACACCTTTGCTGGGAGAGTAAGTAAGCTGCTTATGCAGAAAGCGAGCCTTGGTCCCCTTCCATAAAAAAACTCTGCACCAAACATTGCAGTGAAAATTTGTCTGTTATAGGCAACAGAACTGGGATAGTTTGAAAAATATATACCCATTTAGTCAAGATCACCATCCTGACCAATGTTAGACGCCTCATCACAGATAAAGGTAAAGTTGGACAGTTTTGAAACAAGTTCTTTGTGAATATCATTAAGAGCTTAATATTAGCATAATATAATTTATCCATAGTTTTTGGTAACTGAGTACCCAAGTAGAACCCCCCTCCCCCACTGAAAGAGAAAATTTATCATCTGCAGACAGAAGGAGGAGAAGGAAAAATATTAATTGCAATAGCAACTGTCTTTTGATAGTCTAATTTAAAGCCCACTGCCAATCAGTCACAAAGTTGCAGCAAATGAGAAATTGTCTCCACAGGTCTAGTAAGGATCACAAATGTGTCATCCGCAAAGGCCACAAACTTCAATTATGGACCCCCTAAGTTCACACCTCAAATATTGGGATGCAGTCTAATACTTTGTAACAGAGGCTCAAGAAACAGAACAAATAACATTGGAGAAAGAGGGCAACCTTATCTAACACTCCTATTTATACAGAAGGGAACAGAGATCAAACCATTATCCAACATGGAAGCTGTATGCCCACAGTATAATGTAGAAATAGTAACATAGTAGATGACGGCAGAGAAAGACCTGTAGAGTCCATCCAGTCTGCCCAACAAGATTAACTCATATGTGCTACTTTATATGTATACCTGACTTTGATTTGTATCTGCCATTTTCAGGGCACAGACCGTAGAAGTCTGCCCAGAACTAGCCCTGCCTCCCAACCACTAGCCCCGCCTCCCCCCACTGGCTCTGCCACCCAATCTCCGCTAAGCTTCTAAGGATCCATTCCTTCTGAACAGGATTGCTTTATGTTTATCCCACGCATTTTTGAATTCCGTTACCGTTTTCATCTCCACCACCTCCCGCAGGAGTACATTCCAAGCATCCACCACTCTCTCCATGAAAAAATACTTCCTGACATTTTTCTGAGTCTGCCCCCCTTCAATCTCATTTCATGTCCTCTAGTTATACCGCCTTCCCATCTATGGAAAAGGTTCATTTGCGGATTAATACCTTTCAAATATTTGAATGTCTGTATCATATCACCCGTTTCTCCTTTCCTCCAGGGTATACATGTTCAGGCCAGCAAGTCTCTCCTCATACGCCTTGTAATGCAAATCCCATACCTTTTTTGTAGCTTTTCTTTGTACCGCTTCAATTCTTTTTACATCCTTAGCAAAGATACGGCCTCCAAAACTGAACACAATACTTCAGGTGGGGCCTCACCAATGACTTATGCAGGGGCATCAACACCTCCTTTCTTCTGCTGGTCACACCTCTCTCTATACCTTCTAGCTACGGCCACCGTCGCCTTCAGATCCTCAGATACTATCACCCAAGATCCCTCTCCCTGTCTGTACATATAAGACTCTCACTGCAAATGGTTTGCAAAAAGAACCCTGGGAAAAGGCTGGGAGACTAAATAAAAAGCCGTTTCTACATCACAACTAAGAGCCAGGGCTTATACTTTACGTTGCAGACAATATTCCCAAGCAGCAAGAATTTTCCAAACATTGTAAGTGGAGTATCGTAGCATACAAAACCCACTTGGTCAATGTGAACCAGAAAAGGCAAAATATTACTCAGCCTAAATGCCAAGACTTTCTGCTGGTGCCCATAGAGATGCTGGACTGTCTCTTATCCACTCAAAAATGGCCTCTTCCCCTAGGGCAGGCCTTTCAAGAACCACTGGGACCCTTTCTGGTACAGCTCAGGGAGCCTATGTGGGCAATCCTCATTCAAGTCCTTGACCAGCTTCTCCAGTCCTCTCCAAAGAGCAAACTACCCTTGAAAGGGAAATGACTCAGGCATTTCTTAGAAGCAGTGTCTGGCACCCAGTGGAGAAGCGAAATTCACCAAGGTCCACAAAATAAAGAGATTATTCATACCAAATCATAAAAGACATATTCACCATGAATACAGTCACCGACTCCAGGTGGACCACCTCCGGTAGCTGTTGCAACCAATGCAACATTGCCCTTGCCACATAACCCTGACACATAGCAGCCTGAATGCCTGCAGTAGTGGAGGAGAAGGCCAGCCCTGAGCTGCTTCTCCAACTTCTTTTCATTGAGATAGCAGTCTTCTTGATAACAGCTGTGACCAGAGCATCTATTTTGGGGAACTGCCAATACCTCTCTGCCACCTCAGGAGAAAGAGGGTACAGCCTTTCCAGAACCTTAGACCCCAGAAGACCCCATCCAGAGCCTGATGCCAAAGCAGAAGCAACTTCTTCACAAAGTCCCCAACCAACCTGGGCTGTTTCTTACATCGGAAATGGGCCATCACACTGCAGTCAGAGGGTTCTGGCAGCTGTGCCCAGCCACCAAATCCTGCAAGCAGTGCAGAGCCAACCTGCCAGCCATGCCAAAGCATAAGCCTGCACTTCAACCCGGGATTCACTAGACACCTGCCTCCCACCCCCCCCCCCCCCACCCCCACACACACACACACACCCTCAGCACCCGGGTGTGTGATTTCCTTCTCTGCTCTTTTTTCTTCTTTTTTAATTTAGCTTTATTCTCCTAACAATAGGGATAATAAGGCTAAGGCAGCCCAGCCAGATTTTCTTTTTTTTTTTTTAAGCCTGCCTGGAGCTGCAAGGAGGGTAGGAGGATGGGGAGACTCATAAACCCCAACAACAAGGGCACCATGGGGAATGAGCTGAGAGCCACGCCAAGTTAATGTCCATGGGCAATGATAGGGCAGCAAAGCCAATCTGAACAGTTAACCAACGCAGGTCCTTGAACTGAAACCCTAGAAACGAGGCCATTAGGCTCAATCAAGAGATGCAACCTTAACCTGCACAGCTGGGAGCTAGACCTGGGATCAACTGCACACAGCCTACAAACTTACCATTTTCTAGAGGCAGTGAAAATACTGGGAGTTTTCCAAAGGGCACCAAATCTTGTATCAGCAACTTCACTAGAAGAAATCAGTTTATCTCTATCTGCTAGTAGGAAGAGGATATAAACCCCTAGTGAAAACTGCTGTAGCTGAACACCAAGGAAATGGTCTAATATTTTTTGGAAGGGTTTGGGGGTTGACAGGGAGGGGTAGGGGGCTTATAACTGTATACCCCATTCATAGGTTTTGTTAACTTGTAAGTGGTATATAAAAATGTACAAATGATATGATGTTTTCAAAGAGACATTTATTTAAATCAAAATCAGATCGTGACTTAATGACATTCTTGGAAACTTCACAAGATACTGTTGCTCAGGCCACTCTCCTGGTTACTTTTGTGTCTGAAGTTGAGACAAAGGAATTAACATATTTTAAGAAAAATTATTTACCTTTTTGTAGACAGAAAATGCTTATTTTTCCAGATATGGTGATTTAGGTATGTATCATTTATTTAACACCAATTTATTTTGTGTCTTTGCCTCTTTTTGTGTTTCCTGTTGGAATTACGATGTAGGACACTTGCATTGGGTGCTACTTTTTTTTTTCTTTACGTTTCCATGCAAGTGTCTGGTTAAATATCAAACTAACATAGTAACATAGTAGATGACGGCAGAAAAAGACCTACACGGTCCATTCAGTCTGCCCAACAAGATAAACTAATATGTGCTACTTTTTGTGTATACCTTACCTTGATTTCTATCTGTCATTTTCAGGGCACAGACTGTAGAAGTCTGCCCAGCACTAGCACCGCCTCCCAACCACCTGCCCCGCCTCCCACCACCGGCTCCGCCACCCAATCTCGGCTAAGCTTCTGAGGATCCTTTCCTTCTGAACAGGATTCCTTTATGTTTATCCCACCCATGTTTGAATTCCGTTACCGTTTTCATCTCCACCACCTCCCTTGGGAGGGCATTCCAAGCATCCACTACTCTCTCCGTGAAAAAATACTTCCTGACATTTTTCTTGAGTCTGCCCCCCTTCAATCTCATTTCATGTCCTTTAGTTCTACCGCCTTCCCATCTCCAGAAAAGGTTCATTTGCGGACTAATACCTTTCAAATATTTGAACGTCTGTATCATATCACCCCTGTTTCTCCTTTCCTCCAGGGTATACATGTTCAGGTCAGCAAGTCTCTCCTCATACGTCTTGTAACACAAATCCCATACCATTTTTGTAGCTTTTCTTTGCACCGCTTCAATTCTTTTTACATCCTTAGCAAGATACGGCGTCCAAAACTGAACACAATACTTCAGGTGGGGCCTCACCAACGACTTATACAGGGGCATCAACACCTCCTTTCTTCTGTTGGTCACACCTCTCTCTATACAACCTAGCAACCTTCTAGCTATGGCCACCGCCTTGTCAC
This sequence comes from Microcaecilia unicolor, assembly GCF_901765095.1. Lineage (NCBI taxonomy): Eukaryota > Metazoa > Chordata > Amphibia > Gymnophiona > Siphonopidae > Microcaecilia > Microcaecilia unicolor. The sequence goes on along the minus strand of NC_044040.1, from coordinate 123,566,508 downwards.
ACTGTTTCGTTGCCTTCAGATCCTCAGATACTATCACCCCACGATCCCTCTCCCCGTCTGTACATATCAGACTCTCACCACCTAACACATACGTCTCTTGTGGATTTCTACTCCCTAAGTGCATCACTTTGCATTTCTTCGCATTTGTCACGTCTGTGGCCGTGACCACCCTCAGACTTACCCTGTTTCTGGGAGTCAGTGGCTGTGCTGGCTTCTGCTTGTCTCTGTCTCTGTCTTAGTTTCTCTCTGGCTCTGTGTGCTGCCTTACTGGACCTCACCTGTGTGGGCTATGCCTCTTCCAAGATGGCTGCCGCCTCCTCCTCTATGCCAGTATCCAAGATGGCTCCTGCTTGTCCTTCCTGTGGGCTCACTTCCTCTGTGTGTCAAGCCTCTATTTGGAGGCAAGGAACTTCCTGCTTCTGTCCTGCTGGTGGTGACTCATCAGTGAGTTCCTTTATAAGGAAGGCCTGTGCTTGCAGTCAGGGCCTTCGCATGGTGTCATTGTCTGGTGTCATGCCCAGAGGCCGACAGGTTAGTTAGGGTGTTGCTGCGCTGCTTCTAAGCCTGTCTTCTGTGTGGGCTTCTTGCCCTTCTGTGTGGGCTTGCCCTTCTGTCTGGTACCTGTGGGCTTCTTGCCTTTCTGTGTGGGCTTGCCCTTCTGCTTAGTACCTGTGGGCTTCTTGCCCTTCTGTGTGGGCTTGCCCTTCTGCTTAGTACCTGTGGGCTTCTTGCCCTTCTGTGTGGGCTTGCCCTTCTGCTTAGTACCTGTGGGCTTCTCGCCCTTCTGTGTGGGCTTGCCCTTCTGCTTAGTACCTGTGGGCTTCTTGCCCTTCTGTGTGGGCTTGCCCTTCTGCTTAGTACCTGTGGGCTTCTCGCCCTTCTGTGTGGGCTTGCCCTTCTGCTTAGTCCCTGTGGGCTTCTTGCCCTTCTGTGTGGGCTAGTGCCCTTCGGTTCCCAGTACCTGTGGGCTGCTTGCCCTGCTGCATGGGCTGCTAGCCTTCTGCCTTTAGTCTGTGTTTAGAGCCTGCTGTTCAGCCCTGGTTTCCCCGTCTGTGTTTGCAGCCTGCCCTACTCCCTGCTTGTATATCCTGTGTGCACATCCTGGCTGCTAGCCTTCTGCCTTTAGTCTGTGTTCAGGGCCTCTGCAGCTCAGCCCGGGTTTCCCCGTCTGTGTTTTCAGCCTGCCCTACTCCCTGCTTGTATATTCTGTGTGCACATCCTGAACCTTGTATATCCTGTGTGCACATCCTGGTCCCTGCTTGTTCGTCCTGAGTCCTGGTTTTGGCTAGCTAGTGTTATCCGGCTTTCCGCTCTGCCTAGCTGCCATCTTCCCTGTGTGCACATCCTGATCCTTGTATATCCTGTGTGCACATCCTGGTCCCTGCTTGTTCGTCCTGAGTCCTGGTTTTGGCTAGCTAGTGTTATCCGGTTTCCCGCTCTGCCTAGCTACCCTCTGTCCCATGTGTCTACCTTGTACCTTGCTTGTATATCCTGTGTGCTTATCCGGATCCCTGCTTATGTATCCTGATTCCTGTATCTGTCTAGCTAGCGTGTATCTTCTGGGGGATTTATCCTGTTACCTGCCTCGACCTAGCTAGTGGGTTTGCCCAGGAGGTATTCCCAGTCTCCCCTTCTTCCTTGCATGTCTGCCCTAGTTCCTGCTCCTGATAAGCTTCTGTCTGTCTAGTCTGTCTGGTGTGTCTGGCTTAGCGGCTGCGTGCAGCGCTTAGTGCAGTCTAGTATTGTTCCCCTGTGTTTCCTAGACCCGAGGTGGGTCCTCTGGATCTTCAGTTCCGGCCTTGCCCTACAAGTCCTGTCGGCCGCCCGCACGCTAGAGCTCAACTCTAGCGGAAAGGTGGCTAAGTACAGGTGAAGCAGTTCCTGTTCTGCCGGTTCAGTTGCCTACTTCCAGTCCAGAGTTTCCGGTCCGGTCCTTCCGGACGTCCAGTTCCAAGACAGTCTTGCCTGCCTCTGCCGCTCCGCGGCAGGGGCCCAAGGGCTCATGATTCCCAGTGCTGCCTTGAGGACCTGACAGTATGCCAAGGCCCTCGAGAACGCGACAGCATTGAATTTTAATTGCCAAACCTTAGTACTTATGGAAGATTTTTAGAGCTGTATTTCGATTAAAATTTTAATTGTGATTAAAGGTATGTTATTTATTTAGTCTTGTTTCCACTGCAGCTCCTTATGAATCTGGGCGAGTCACTTAACCCTCCATTGTCCAGAGTCACAAGGAGCTGCAGTGGGAACTAAACTAAATAATATATTGTTAATTGCGTGATTAATTGCAATTAGAAATTTTAATCAAAATGCAGCTCTAAAAAAATGTAGGGGTCCTTTTACCAAACAATGGTAAAAGGGGCCCTGTAGTGGCATTGGCGCATAGGTCTGCCTTGCACCAAGGCCTCCTTTTACCACCCCTGGTAAAAGGCTTTTTTTTACGGAAGGAAACTGCCATGTGTTAATACAAGGCATTAGCATGTGGCCATTTCCTGGAGAGCAGCGCTACCCAATTACAGCCAGGCAGTCCCGCTGTGCTATAAAATATACAAAAGTATTTTCTAGCACCGTAATCGCCACGTGGCAGAAGCTGGAACTCTCACTGGACTCCTGACCAAGTCCGGCAGTAGGGCCAATTTGACATGCAACATGGCTGTACAGCTACTGCCGCTTCGTAAAAGGGCTTCTTAAAGAATAAAAAGAATGAAAAAATAAATACAAAATACAAACTGAAAAATTACAAATTAAAGAATCAAAAACAGCATGCAGAATAGCTTACAGTTTTCACAGCCTACTTCAGAAATAAGTACATAAGTACATAAGTAGTGCCATACTGGGAAAGACCAAAGGTCCATCTAGCCCAGCATCCTGTCACCGACAGTGGCCAATCCAGGTCAAGGGCACCTGGCACGCTCCCCAAACGTAAAAACATTCCAGACAAGTTATACCTAAAAATGAGGAATTTTTCCAGTCCATTTAATAGCGGTCTATGGACTTGTCCTTTAGGAATCTATCTAACCCCTTTTTAAACTCCGTCAAGCTAACCGCCCGTACCACGTTCTCCGGCAATGAATTCCAGAGTCTAATTACACGTTGGGTGAAGAAAAATTTTCTCCGATTCGTTTTAAATTTACCACACTGTAGCTTCAACTCATGCCCTCTAGTCCTAGTATTTTTGGATAGCGTGAACAGTCGCTTCACATCCACCCGATCCATTCCACTCATTATTTTATACACTTCTATCATATCTCCCCTCAGCCGTCTCTTCTCCAAGCTGAAAAGCCCTAGCCTTCTCAGCCTCTCTTCATAGGAAAGTCGTCCCATCCCCACTATCATTTTCGTCGCCCTTCGCTGTACCTTTTCCAATTCTACTATATCTTTTTTGAGATACGGAGACCAGTACTGAACACAATACTCCAGGTGCGGTCGCACCATGGAGCGATACAACGGCATTATAACATCCGCACACCTGGACTCCATACCCTTCCTAATAACACCCAACATTCTATTCGCTTTCCTAGCCGCAGCAGCACACTGAGCAGAAGGTTTCAGCGTATCATCGACGACGACACCCAGATCCCTTTCTTGATCCGTAACTCCTAACGCGGAACCTTGCAAGACGTAGCTATAATTCGGGTTCCTCTTACCCACATGCATCACTTTGCACTTGTCAACATTGAACTTCATCTGCCACTTGCACGCCCATTCTCCCAGTCTCGCAAGGTCCTCCTGTAATCGTTCACATTCCTCCTGCGACTTGACGACCCTGAATAATTTTGTGTCATCGGCGAATTTAATTACCTCACTAGTTATTCCCATCTCTAGGTCATTTATAAATACATTAAAAAGCAACGGACCCAGCACAGACCCCTGCGGGACCCCACTAACTACCCTCCTCCACTGAGAATACTGGCCACGCAATCCTACTCTCTGCTTCCTATCTTTCAACCAGTTCTTAATCCATAATAGTACCCTACCTCCGATTCCATGACTCTGCAATTTCTTCAGGAGTCTTTCGTGCGGCACTTTGTCAAACGCCTTCTGAAAATCCAGATATACAATATCAACCGGCTCCCCATTGTCCACATGTTTGCTTACCCCCTCAAAAAAATGCATTAGATTGGTGAGGCAAGACTTCCCTTCACTAAATCCGTGCTGACTTTGTCTCATCAGTCCATGTTTTTGTATATGCTCTGCAATTTTATTCTTAATAATAGCCTCCACCATCTTGCCCGGCACCGACGTCAGACTCACCGGTCTATAATTTCCCGGATCTCCTCTGGAACCTTTCTTAAAAATCGGAGTAACATTGGCTACCCTCCAGTCTTCCGGTATTACACTCGATTTTAGGGACAGATTGCATATTTCTAACAGTAGCTCCGCAAGTTCATTTTTTAGTTCTATTAATACTCTGGGATGAATACCATCAGGTCCCGGTGATTTACTACTCTTCAGCTTGCTGAACTGACCCATTACATCCTCCAAGGTTACAGAGAATTTGTTTAGTTTCTCCGACTCCCCCGCTTCAAATATTCTTTCCGGCACCGGTGTCCCCCCCAAATCCTCCTCGGTGAAGACCGAAGCAAAGAATTCATTTAATTTCTCCGCTACGGCTTTGTCCTCCTTGATTGCCCCTTTAACACCATTTTCGTCCAGCGGCCCAACCGACTCTTTGGCCGGTTTCCTGCTTTTAATGTATCTAAAAAAGTTTTTACTATGTATTTTTGCTTCCAACGCTAATTTCTTCTCAAAGTCCTTTTTTGCCCTCCTTATCTCCGCTTTGCATTTGGCTTGGCATTCCTTATGATCTATCCTGTTACTTTCAGTTGGTTCTCTTCTCCACTTTCTGAAGGAAATGCAGCCCTAGTTCTTTTTTTGTTTGCTTGGGTTTTTTTTTTTTTTTTTAATTCTTGATGAAGTTCAAAATTAGGATTAATGACCTTTGTTAAGGGTTAGTATAAAAAATGAGGTTTCGAATGAAGCATTTTGGATGAAAGATTTTGTCTTAAATTCCTTGTTATATTTATAATGAGCGATTTATGTTCTCTCCTTTAACATGGGCTGGGTATTGGTTACAAGCATATTTATATTCTGTTCATATATTTCCTTAAATTGGATATTGTATACATTGCTGCCTGGATGTCTCACTGCCATCTAAAACTAAACATGACCAAGACTGAGCTTCTTATCTTTCCCCCTAAACCAACCTCTCCTCTTCCCCCATTCTCTCTCTCTGTGGTCTGTGGATAACACTCTTATCCTCCCTGTCTCATCAGTTCGTAACCTTGGGGTCATCTTCAACTCCTCTCTCTCCTTCTCTGCACCAGGGCCGCCAAGGGGGGGTGGGGGGGCAGGGGGGACAAAATTCCCCAGGCCCGGCACCACAGTCCCACCCGCCCACCCTCGGCTCCGTTGACTGTCCGCCACCGGGCTGGGCACCCTCCATTCAACGCCTCACCACCTCGCTCCGTGTGAAAACGCAGCAGCGGCAGTCTACAGATCACCTCCCTTCGGGATTTCCCTCCCTGTGTCCCGCCCTCGTCTGACGTAACTTCCGCGAAGGTGGGACACAGGGAGGAAAGGCCTGAAGGGAGGCAATCTGCAGAAAGCCACTGCTGCACTTTCATACGGAGTGAGGTGAGGCGCTGTGATTTGAATTCAGGGGGCCCGGTGGTGGACAGAGGGGGACAGCCTTGCCCCGGGCCCAGCCCAGTCTCTCGGCGGCCCTGCTCTGCACATATTCAACAGCTAAAACCGGTAGTTTCTCTCTCTATAATATCACCAAAATTCGTCCTTTCCTTTCTGAGCACACTATCCACATTCTTATCACCTCTCGCTTAGACTATTGCAACTTGCTTCTCACAAGTATCCCACTAAGTCATCTCTCTCCCCTTCAATCTTTTCAAAATTCTGCTGCACGACTTATATTCCACCAGTGTCGCTATGCTCATATTAGCCCTCTCCTCATTTCATTAGCTCTCTGTTTGGCATACAGTTCAAACTCCTCTTACTGACTTACAAGTGCATTCACTCTGCAGCTTGTCAGTACTTCTCCACTCTTATCTCTCCCTACACGCCTTCCCAGGAACTCTGTTCACTGGATAAGTCTCTCTTATCTGCACCCTTCTCCTCCACTGCTAACTCCAGACTCAGTTCCTTTTATCTTGCTGCAGCATATGCCTGGAATAGACTTCCTGAGCCTGTATGTCAAGCTCCATCTCTGGCCGTCTTCAAATCTAGGCTAAAAGCCCACCTTTTTGATGTCGTTTTTAACTCCTAACCCTTACTTACTTGTTCAGCACCCATTTTTATCGTTCCCACCTTTGTAATTCCTTTATCCCTTATTTGTCCTGTTTGTCTGTCCTAGTTAGATTGTAAGCTCTTTCGAGCAGGGACTGTCTCTGAATCTAGTGTACAGCGAGCGTACATCTAGTAGAGCTATAGAAATTATAAGTAGTAGTAGTACAATTGTTGTCCTGATAAGTTTCTTTATAAAAAATGCTTAAATGTGAAATTTAAAAAAAATTATAAACTAGTTCAGCGTGAGTCACAGCCACTGACAGCTGCTATGGTAAAATTAGGTCTTACCTGATAATTTTCTTTCCTTTAGCAACAGCAGATGAATCCAGGAACTGGTGGGTTGTGTCCATCTACCAGCAGGTGGAGATAGAGATAACAGAACTCTTGGAAGTAAAGCAGACGGCCAGCCCCTCTATCAGTTAGTATATATCTTTCAAAAGCAGTCGAATTAGGCCAATCAACTCAATAACTTTATCAGAACTCCCATCCTCACTATAACAAAAGAGAACCAACTAGAAAAACTGCAACCATGAAAGTTGCAACAATGTCTGCCGAAGCAGAATTTCTTCTTTAAATATCTGTATCTTTCATATCTGACTGAATCTGCATAAGAGAAAAAAGAATAGAGCAGCGTCAAAAAATAGTCGGCTAACGGGAGTGATCCTGGATTCATCTGCTGTTGCTAAAGGAAAGAAAATTATCAGGTAAGACCTAATTTTACCTTCCTTGTCACAAACAGCAGATGAATCCAGGAACTGGTGGGATGTACCAAAGTCTACCCTAAGAAGGGAGGGAAGCCAACATCCCCCGCGTCAGGACCTGAGCCTCAAACTGCGCATCTTCCGTGGAGGCGACATCCAACCTGTAGTGTTTAATAAAAGTATGCCGAGACGCCCAAGTAGCTGCTCGACAAATTTCATCCACATGAAGAGAAGAGGTCTCCGCCCAGGATGCCGCCTGCACTCTAGGGTGGCTCTCAACCTTGTGACAGATACGCTGACGCAATAGCCTCCTTAATCCAACGCACTATCGAGGCTTTGGAGGCTGCCTCATCTTTCTGCGGCCCCAAAAGGACAAAGAGGTGGTCTGATCTCCGAAACTCATTGGTGACCTGAAGGTAACGCAACAGCACCCTTCAGACATCCAACAGCCAAAGGGAGGCAAACTCCACTGGAATATCCTCCTTCCTAAACCAAGGGAAAAACAGAGTCTGATTGAGATGGAACTCTAAAACTACCTTTGGAAGAAAAGGAAGGAACCGTCCGAATCGAAACTCCTGAATCTGAAAACTGCAAAAAAAGGATCTCTACAGGACAAGACCTGCAGTTCGGAAATGCGCCGAGCTGAGGCAATCGCCACCAAAAAGACAGCCTTACACGTAAGATCCCTATCTGTTGCCTTTTGCAAAGGTTCAAAGGGAGACGCCTGCAATGCGTGGTTTAGCCACCACGAAGGACAAGGCCGCCGAAGAGGCGGACACAGATGAACTCCTCGTAAAAAACACGTCACTTCCAGATGAGCTGCTAAGGAGAATCTGGCTACTCGACCCCGAAAGCAAGCTAGTGCTGCTATTTGCACGCGCAGAGAGTTATACGCGAGACCCTTAGAAAGGCCGTCCTGCAGGAAATCCAATATTACTGCAATCGACGTCAGAAAGGGAGAACCATTCTTCTGCTCACACCACAAAGAAAAGAGTTTCCATACTTGAGCATAAGCATACGAAGCGAACCGCTTCCATGCTTGCAGAAGCGTCGCAATCACAGGTTCTGAAAAACCTCTATTCCTCAATCGGTTCTTTTCAATAGCCAGGCCGTAAGACCAAAACGGGAGGGATTTTCCATCTGAACAGGGCCCTGGCACAGAAGATCCGGAGTCACTGGAAGGCGCAGTGCAGTGCCTTGCTGTAAGCGAACCAGGTCTACGTTCCACGGTCTTCGGGCCCAATCTGGAGCTATCAGGACCACGAGCCCACGATGACGATTGATGCGATGAAGAACTCTACCTATCAGTAGCCAAGGAGGAAACACACAGAGCAGCCCCCGCTGTGGCCACGGCTGCAGTAGGGCATCGATCCCCACAGACTCGGGCTGCCTTTTCCGGGAAAAGAATCTGGGAACCTTGGCATTCTGAACCATGGCCATGAGATCCATCACCGGTGTTCCCAAACGATGAGAAATCAGTATGAACGCTGCCGCTGAAAGCGTCCACTCCGCTGTATCCAAGAGAGTCCGGCTGAGGAAATCCCCCTGGACATTGGACTGGCCCGCAATGTGAGCCGCTGATAGGCAAAGAACATGAGTCTCCACCCACTTCATGAGACGAGATGCCTCCACCGCTAGGGACGTGCTGCGAGTCCCCTCCTGCCGATTGACGTAAGCAACTGTCGTTGAATTGTCCGACAACACCCGAACAGGTTTCCCTGAGATCCTGAAACTCGGCCAAGGCATTTACCACCGCTCTCAACTCCAAACGATTTATGGACCACGCCACCTCGAGAGGGGACCAAGTCCCCTGAGTCACTCTTGTGACAAGGCTACAGCCCAGTTGTACAAAATGAAGCAGCAAAACCCTGAACTACATCTCCCAGAATGCATTTCCAGTCCCAGCAAGGGGAGCCCAGGGGATAGGCAAACTGGCCATATACCATATCTGACCACAAGAGGGAGGGAGAAGGAAGAAGCCCAGTTCCCCTGGACCCACAATCAGTATATCATGCCTCCCACCTGTAAGAGGGAAGGGTGGGGTGAGAAGCAGGAGGAGGATTGGATGGATTGGGTGGAAGAGGGGGTTAATGAGGCTGAGCAAGGGGAAGAAAGCAGGATGGAATGGGAGCTTGAGAGTCCTGAGGAGCACAGCACCTGAAGGTTTACAAACCTACATTGCTTTGGGAATTTATTTTGATTTAAACCCTACTTAAATAGGGAAGCCTGTTTTCTTCTGTGGAACCTGTTTGCCTTGGGGGGAAACCCTGAATGTTGGAAAGTTTGCTGGAAGAATTACAAAGCTGTTTGAAACCTGATTATTTTGAGAAACTCTGTTGAATTTGAAAGGCTTGTTTATGAAGGAGGACTGCCTGGTGGGGGCAAGTACTGTTTGTGTGCTATTGACTTTGACCAAAAAGGAGGGATTTCAAAAGGACTATTGAATCCCCCTCAGGGAGTGGGGCCGAGTCTTTGTGTTTAGTGGGCTGATGTACTAAGCAAGGCAGAACCGCCCTGCCGGAGAAGCCCTAACCCAGGGCTCTGGAGTGAAGTTTGGTTATTAACCTGACAAATAAAGGAATGTTTTGAAGTATCCCCTGGTGGCAGTTTTGTGAAGATCTGGCTATTCCATACTGGAGCAGCGGGCCCGTTTACACTCTGTGGAGACAATGAACTCCCCAACCGGTCAGACTGGCATCCGTCACGACCACCACCCAATTCAGGGAGGCTAAGGGCATGCCCTTCCGCAACTTGGTCGGACAGATCCACCAAAACATGCTGCCACTGGCCGCATCTGTCCAGGACAGCCGGCGTTGATAGTCCAGAGATGTCAGAGACCAACTGCTCAGAAGAAACAACTGGAGAAGCCACATGGGAGTCCTTGCCCACGGCACCACCTCTAGCGTAGCCGCCATAGACCCCAAGACTTGGACAAAGTCCCAAACCCGGGGGCGAGGCATCCGTAACAATCCGCGCACCTGAGCTACCAGTTTTACTCTCCGGCCATTGGGAAGGAAGACTTTCCCTAGCTTGGTGTCGAAAAGTACCCCCAGGTATTCCAAGCTCTGTAGTTGACTCTTGTCCAGGTTGATAACCCATCCCAACGACTGAAGGAGAGCACTCTGGAAGTGACAGCCCGATTCTCCTGCAGAGAGGAGGCCCGAATCAACCAGTCGTCGAGATAAGGATGAACTCAAATTCCCTCCTTCCACAAGAAGGCCGCCACCACCACCATGACCTTTGAAAAGGTGCGTGGTGCAGTGGCCAGGCCAAAGGGATGAGCTCGAAACTGAAAGCGACAACCTAAAATTGCAAACCTGAGGAACCTTTGATGCGGTTGCCAAATGGGAATCTGCAGGTAAGCTTCTTTGAAGTCCAGTGCCATCAAGAACTCCCCCGGCTGAACCGCTGCAATAACGGCTCGTAATGTCTCCATGCGAAAATGCTGCACTCGCAGAAACTTGTTCACGACCCGAAAATCGAGAACCGGGCGGAAGGTTCCACCTTTCTTTGGTACCACAAAGTAAATGGAATAGTGGCCTTTGCGCAACTCGGGAGCAAAGACGGGCACTATGGCTCCCAGCCTTAGCAGCTCTTCCAAAGTGGCCAGAACCACTACTCTCTTTGACTGTGTCCCACAGCGAGACTCCAGAAAAAATTATGTGATGGGTGCCCTGAATTCCAGTCTGTATCCATCCCGCACCATGTCTAGTACCCATTGGTCTGAAGTTATCTTGACCCACTCTGGGAGAAACAGAGAAAGGCACCCCCCCTATCTGCAGCACCCCAGACTGGGCCAGTGCCCCATCATTGTGAGGTGTGAGGAGCGGCTCCCTGTCGACGGGGGACTCCCGCCGCTCACTTCTCATTTTGAAAGAAAGATCTTTGCTGGAATCGGGGACACTGAAAGGAGCCAGAAGTTCTAGCTAGGCGAAAACAGCGCGGATCCCGAAAACGGGATTTAGCCACTCCCTGACGGGAAGTCAGCTTGGGCTTACCTACAGGGAGACGCTGGGATTTGGACTCACCCAAATCCTTAGCAATTTTCTCCAAGTCTTCTCCAAACAACAGTTTACCCCGAAAAGGTAACTGAATAAGTAGCTGTTTGGAAACCATGTCAGCCAACCAATGATGGAGCCATAACATCCTCCGAGAGGAGACTGCCAAAGCCATCATCTTGGCCGAAGAGCGAACCAAGTCATAAAGGGCGTCCGCCAAATAAGCCAGCCCAACTTCCATTTGAAGAAAGGCCGGAGCCCCGGCACTCTCTTGTTCTTGAAGAGACTCCTGACCAGAATGGAGCCAACTGAGACAAGCTCTAGCCGCATAGGAACTACAAATGGAAGCCTGCAGAGTCAATGAAGCCACCTCAAAGGAACACTTCAAAGATGCTTCCAGACATCTGTCTTGCATGTCCTTGAGCGCTACTCCACCCTAAACTGACAAAGTAGTCTTTTTAGTGACCACCGTCACCAGGGCATCCACCTTCAGTAGGGCAAACTGCTCTAATCACTCGGAGGTGACCGGATAAAGCCGAGACATGGCCTTGGAAACCCTCAGAGCGCTATCCGGATCTGCCCACTGAGCCGCAATCAACTCATCAATTGCTTCATGCACTGGAAAAGCCATAGCCAGACGTCTAGTGCTTGCCATCTTGGGATTCACAGACTGTGCAGCCACCACTTCTGGATCCTCAATATTTAAAGCTTCCAAAGCTTGAGAAATTAAGGATGACAATTCATCTTTTTGGAAAAGGCGTACCGAAGAGGAATCATCCGCCTGTTCCTGAGGAAGGTCAATGTCTTCAATGTCCTCCCCCACTGTCTGCCTCCAGGACCCCTCAGAGGGGGCCACCACTGACTGAGCTGCCGACCCTAAGGGCAAGGATCCCTCCTGAGAACTATGAGAGATCCTTCTCCTCTTAAGCACAGCCCCATCATCCCCCAGAGGACCCACGACCTCGTTCTGAGTCCCCAGCAGTGACAAGGGTTCCGAAGAAATCCCTGAAGAAGTGGAAGGGCGCGCTTCAGCACAAAGGCCTGATGCATTTTGTTTCAACTTTTTTATTGATGATGATTCAAAAGAATTAAACTGTCAACATGCCCATTATATTTAGTCTTACTAACATCACAACCGAGTGAACAACATAAGAGCATACTAATCAATTTATCACCACAATTTACTTATTTTCCTCCCCATCCTATCCGCTCTCTTACTCCCCCCCCCCCCAATCCTCTGACTCTAAATGAAGACAATCTCTAGTAATGCTTCAAGTTGGTGTAATTGCTACCACATTAAAGTTATTAAATAGAATACAATTTATCTTTGCCCCGATCTTACGTCCTCAGTCCCTCCCCCTTTCCCCCTGCTCTTCCACTAAACTCCCCTCCCCTGTTCAAGCCAATAGCTTACATAGTGTGCGTCTACAATTGTCATTTTTGTTTTTACAAAGTATTGAGAATAAGGCTTCTCCCTCTCTGGGTCATTCCATCCAAAAAGCACCCCCAAAATTTGAGAAAACAAACTTTTCGTTTGCAAGAGCCTTTAGCTTCTCTTGCCACCCATGCCAATAATTGATGCACTTGATTGCGCCAATGCCAAAATGTCGGAGGATTGGCCGAGGTCCAGTGCTGCATTATACATTTTCTCGCAACCATGCACAATTTACGACATAGCATTACCCTGTCTGCATTAAGTCTAGAGTATGTTCCTTGCAAGTCTAATATTAACTGCAGCAGATTTAATTCAATTCTGCTGTTCATTATGCAAGAAAGGAATGAAATTACTTTCCTCCAATATCTCTGTATTAATTCGCAGTCCCAGAGCGCATGATAGAGTGTATTATCAAACCTGTTGCATTTCAAACAAATAGCTGATCTAATCCCCCCCCCCCCCCCCCCCCACCTATACAGTTGAACTTGGGTAAATTAAGCTCTATGGATCACCCTAAACGTGCATTCCCTGAGGCCTGCTCCCCCTATTACGCGGGGAATACCTTTTATCTGCGCGTCAATATCCCATGATTTCAATTCCCTTCCCACATTCCTCTCCCATCACTGTCGGAGCTGGGCCAGCTCCTTCCCAGGCACTAACCCCCAAAGTTTCTGATGTATATTGGAAATGGATGGGGCATTTTCAGAAATCTCATCAAAAAACATTTTGAACCTTTCCCCCAACTTCATGTTTAGGGTGTCTTTATTTAAGGTTTGCATATAACGTTTAAGCTGGCAGTACGCATATTTACCCCAGCTCTCAGTCCCCAATGCCAGGAGTTGTGACAACGCTTTTATATCCCCTTCCTCTCCCAGGGCATCCTCCAGTCGAGCTACTCCCATTTGTCCCCAACTAGCAAAGATTTTATTCTCTAACCCTGGCAAGAACATCGGATTGCCTTGAATTGCTATGAACTCAGTTACTAACGGGTTCCCCCCGAATAACTTTCATAAAAATCTCCACGCTTCTCTAATGGGCATTAACAATACACTGTGTCGAAATCTATATGGGATCATATTTTTCCGAGTATGTAATAGTGTTATAAGGTTATATGGATTAAAAAACGCTTCTTCCAACTCAAGGGGTGTGTGTACATGGGAGTAAAGTATCCAATCTCTCACCTGTCGCAATAGACAAGCCATATTATAATATTTGGTATTAGGTATCCCCATTCCCCCTTGTCTCTGAAGGAGTGGAACGCTGGATACTATGAATACTACTGACCACCAGAACAACCTCATGTTTTGTGCCTACTGATGGACTTATACTTATGGACTCTACCTCTGCTTTTGGCTTTTAGCCATACTTTATCACTGCACTGGACCATTGTGCCTTACTCAGTTTTATTGTTTACTAATGTAAGACAGAATGCAGGGCTATTAGACATATAGCTTGTAACTGTAACTGTAGTAGCAAGGCGTATACGAGATCAGCTTGCACGTAGATGCCCCATGAATAGGTGGCCTTGGAGGGTGCTAACACACCGCCCTGCATCTCTGAGCCGACGAGCCTTATCTCCTGTGCTAGAAAGGAGCATTGTGTGTATGTAGAATAAGCTGCTAAGTTTCGTTTCTCTTGCCAGTATCTTTTCAGTATTATGACGTGTGTACGTACTGAGAACTACAATTATGCACTGTAAGAACTACAACTGTTTACTGCGCATGCTAAATGTGACGTGTAAGGGGCCTAGTGCGCAGGCCCAGTAGGGAAGTATAAATGTAAGTGTCAGGTGATTTGCGACACACAGTGTCCTGAGACTACTCGGTACTGTTCACTTGCTAGCAATAAAGTTGCCTTGTTTGGAACCAAATTTGGCCTTTTGTCTTCTGATTTACTAGCCTGTTTCATCTCCATCCTCCCAGCAGAAATTTCTGCTGGACTGTGGCTCGTTTCCCAGCCCAACAAAACCTCATCACAAGGCGATAAAAATGCTTTATGTCCTTCTGTAGTATCTTTATTGATAATGTCTGTAAAGCATATAACCATCTCGGCAAAATCACCATTCTAATAAGACAGATCCTCCCCGCCAAAGATAGCGTCAGAGTGTTCCAGGAATCCAATTGCTGAGCTGTCTGTTCCAATAGTTTATTAACATTTAAGCTATATATCTCCATCGTGCTAGCCGGTAGCAAAATGCCCAAATATTTAAAGAAGGCATTCGCCCATTTCAGTGGAAAATCTCTAAGCCAGAGTCTTTGGGTGTCTAGGTCTATGGCCAGCGCCTCCGATTTGTCTAAATTTAATTTAAAACCCGAATAATCTCCAAACTCTCGGAATGTCTCTAAGAGGTTTCCCAAGGCCTCCCGTGGTTTCGTTAGTATCACTAGGAGGTCATCGGCGAACACGGTCATTTTAAACTCCTGTTTCTGTATTTGCACACCGGGTATTGCGGGGCACGCATGGACATCTCTAATTAAGGGATCTAAGTAAAGCGCAAAAAGCAATGGTGATAAAGGGCACCCTTGCCTAGTTCCCCTGCCAATTTTAATTTCTCCGGATACATTACCATTGACCAGCACTTGTGCCCGGGGGGAATAATATTACGCCCTGACCGCCTGCGCAAATATACCCTGAAATCCATATTCATCCATCACCGAGTATAAAAAGGGCAACTCTACTCTATCAAACGCTTTTTCAGCATCAAAGCTAATCATTATAGCTTGTTCTTTAGTTTGACCCAATCTTTCCAAGGATGTCAGGATACTCCGCATATTTTTTGCGATTGATCTTCCCTGCACAAAACCCACCTGCGCTTCATGGATGATATGGGGCAGCACTCGTCCCAATCTATTTGCTAAAATTTTTGCAAAGAGTTTTGCTTCCTGATTGAGAAGTGAGATAGGTCTATATGAGGTTAACATCTGCGCGTCTCGCTTAGGTTTAGGGAACACAATAATCCATGCCAGATTCAGGTGTTCAGGCATCCTACCACATTCTATCCATTCATTAAACCCCTTAGCCAGGGTAGAAACAACCGAGTCCCCCATCAGCTTGTAAAATTCCGCTTTATATCCATCTGGACCTGGGGCCTTGCCTGATTTGCTTTGTCCTACAGCCCATGTTATCTCATCTTCACTAATCAAAGCATTTATAATTGGTTGCAATCACTTTTACTCAGTTTCAGGACCTTTATACCTTTCAGGTACATCTCTCCCGGGAGCCCCTGCTGTTCTGTTGCACTACACAGATTCTGGTAATATGTTTGGAAGGCCGACCTGATCTCTTGATCTTGCCCCTCATTGCTTTTAATGGTAGTTATACTTCTAGAGGCATATCTAGGAGCGATAAGTCTTGCTAAAAATTTACCGTATTTTTCGGACTATAAGACGCACCGGACCATAAGACACACCTAGGTTTTAGAGGAGGGAAATAGGAAAAAAAAAATTCGGACTATAAGACGCACTTTTTCCCTCCTCTAAAACCTAGGTGCTCCAGTGCGTCTTGTCCGAATCCCTCCCTCCGAGTTGGGGATCGCCCTCCCTAGGGTTACCTCCCCTCCCCCCGGCCCTGTCACGACCTCTCCCCTTACTCACGCGATCTTCCCTGGTGGTCTAGTGACGTCGGGGCAGGAAAGAGCCCCCTCTTTCCTGCCCAGCACGCTGCTCTCCATCCTCCTGTATGCTGCCTGTGACGGTCTCGGCGAGATTCAAAATGGCCACCAAGAATTGAAGTCTCGGCGGCCATTTTGAATCTCGCCGAGACCGTCATCACAGGCAGCATACAGGAGGATGGAGAGCAGCGCGCTGGGCAGGAAAGAGGGGGCTCTTTCCTGCCCCGACGTCACTAGACCACCAGGGATGATCGCGTGAGTAAGGGGAGAGGTCGTGACAGGGCCGGGGGGAGGGGAGGTAACCCTAGGGAGGGCGATCCTGAGCTCGGAGGGAGGGCGGGTGGCCTGCTAAACTCTACCTTCGGACTATAAGACGCACCCCCCATTTTCCTCCCAAATTTGGGGGGAAAAAAGTGCGTCTTATAGTCCGAAAAATACGGTACCTCCTTTATTCCCATATCTATATAATTGAAAACGATAGTAGGTCTGAGATTTCATCTCTCTGTCATGAAGTAGAGAGTTCAGGGCCATCTGTACGGCCATCATCTCTTGCCTGATCCGACAGCATGGGGTCAAGTCATATTGCCTATTCAGTCTACCTAATTGCTTTTCTAGCCACAAAATTTCCTGATCTCTTGTGCGTTTATACTGAGCGGCATAATTTATAATCTCACCTCTCAAGACTGCTTTCGCAGCTTCCCAAAAGTTGGTAAATCCGGCTACTGAGCCCTCGTTATAATGCTTATATTCAGCCCATTTTGCTTGCAGATATTCCCCGAACCATGCATCCCGCAACAGATATGACGGAAACGTCCATCCCTTTAATCTCTCTTCATCCCCTCCCCCGCTCCAGGTCATTCGAACCACTGAATGATCCGATCTAACGCACGGGCCTATATCTGCCCTTCTAATGTCGGTAAATAGCGTGTGTGATGTAAGTAGATAATCAATCCTGGAGGAAGAGTCATGTGCTCTGGACTGATGTGTGTACTCTCTATCCATAGGGTGCAGCATCCGCCAAACATCTATGAGATCTAACGCTGTGCAGAAATCAGGTAGGCCCCTAGTGCTCTTCCGTCTTGTATCTGCAGCGGGTGTGATCTATCTAATTGAGGATCCCAAGTCATATTAAAATCTCCCCCCATCAGCATAGGCAATGTTTCAAGTTGTGTGATCTTGAAAAGTAGTTTTTGTAAAATTTAAGGTCTAAAACATTAGGTGCGTAAAAATACTGCCTAATAAAACTTTTTGTCTATTAATTGTGACGGTGCAGAAAATGAATCATCCCTCCGGGTCTTTTACAATCTTGTGAATCCGAGACGCTATCCTGTTTCTGAAAAGAATTTCCACCCCACCTTTACGACCGACAGCTGCTAAAGCCACACAGTCTCCCACCCACCATTTAGCCAGCTTAGAGTGCTCGGCGTCTTAAATGCGTTTCTTGAAGAAACACAATGTCAGCCCTAATATGTTGAAGGTGCTGCAGAATCTTTGATCTTTTTATGGGTGAGTGAATGCCCCCCACGTTCCAAGAAGCTACCTTAATCATGTATCCCAGTATATCCAGTCCATGTTAACCACTGAGTAATCCTATTGCCTGAGAGGAGCCAGCCCAGCCTCCAGCCCCCCTCATCTATCTCAGTTCCCAGATCGAGAAACCACCCTCTCCCTTCCTTCAGTAATTGTAGTCTTAGATCAAAACTAGCAGATCCCCTCCAACCCAGTCCCTTCCCCGTCCCTATTCCTCCCCCCATCCCATATACCCTACAAACCACTCTCTGTACCCTAATTATTCCCTAAGGAACTAGGTCACTTCCGACGCCCCTCCTCCCAATACCATTAAACTTGTCCTCCTATAATTACTCTTCCCCCAAATAAAACCCACCCTTTACTAATTTCCTCCCCCATCAATCATCCTTCCAACTCCCCCAATCCTTTACCATTCAACTATTTATCAAATCAAATTTAATCCACTTATTCTCCTATTCCACTCTGCTTATTTTCCCTCCACCCTCTGATATTGTAAGTTCCACTACACCTAATAATCTCGTACAAAGCCTTAAGCATTATTATTTAAAATTAATATTATCATTAACAGTCCATTGAAATTGCTGAACTAGCAACCTTCACACATGAGAAACCCCTCAATCTTAGAATTTCTTATGGTGGTGTCATAGCGTCCTCCGGCTGCTTCAGTAGCTCCTTTCCAGTATTTGAGTCATTCCATCTCCATTCCGTATCCCAATCAGCTGACCAACCACTTTATAATCCAAATTATAATTCTCTGTTCACTGTATCTCCTAGTTTGTCAGTAAGTTCCAGAAATCCGTTGATCAACAATATCGCATTCTTACCATTCCTCATCTTCACAATCAAGCTTCGTTGCCTCATCACCCTCCGATTCACTTCACGGTCGATTGAACACTTGCTCAGTTTTCCCAGGGAAATCTCCCGGGAACAGTTTACTACTTTAACATAACTCTAAATTCAAAATCCAATCTGCTGCAGTACTCCTCTTTTCTTTTTTTTATCCGCATTCAAATTTTAAGGTTGCTCTCTGTATTAACGTTGGTCCTGCTCAGCCAGAGCTAGGCCATGTTGTTACTTTATTTCCCAGCCTCCAACTGTTGCATAAATTCCTTCGCGTCCTCCACTGTATTGAAAATCTTAGTGCCCGATTGATGATTTATTCTCAACTTCGCTGGGTATAACAGCGCAAATTTAATTTTGCGATGCACTAGCTCAGAGCACACGGGCAAAAATTTCTTCCTCTGCGCTGCTACAGCCACAGAGTAATCCTGAAGACATAGGAGTCTACGATTGCCGCTATGCAACTCTTTTCCACCTCTCAGCGCTTGTAATATTGCAGTTTTGTGAGCAAAGTTGAGTACTCGGCAAATGACCACCCTTGGTCTTCCATCGGTTGTCTGCCTAGGGCTCAGACGATGTGCCCGCTCGATCCTGAGTGTGCCCAGCGTCTCCGACAGCTCGATCTCTGCAGTAAGCCATGATTCTAGGAAACTGCTCAAGTCCCGCTCTCCTTGTTCTTCGGCTAACCCCACAATTCAAAGGTTGTTTCGCCTGGACCTATTTTCAAGGTCTTCAATCTTATCTACATAGGAAGCGAGTGTTTTTTTCAGCTGACTTACTTCAGTTTCCATTGTTCCCACCTCTTTTGATAAAGCTTCAGTCTCCCCTTGACCAGCAAGTCATCTGGAGATAGTCACTTTTACAGCAAATATGTTCTGCTGGAGCCAGTCAAAAGCTTGGCCCCTGCTTTGACTGGGGAGCCATTTGGGCCTTAGGCACACACTATTGATGAGAACAAGTGCACTGGGGTTGAACCTGCTGAGGCTGGTGAGAAGAAGAGGTGTACCTATGCCTCTGCAAGTAATAAGTACTCCTCTTCAACTTGTCAAAAAACCTCCTAGAGGAGAAGCAAGCTGCAGAATGTGCCTGGCAGGAGAGAGAATCAATGGTATCACTGTGTTTCTTGATGAGGTCAGCAACCTCCTCCACTTTCTCTCCAAAAGGATTATCCCCCCAGCATGTGGCAACTGCCAATCTATGCTGGACCACTGGGTCCAAGTCAGAGATACACAGCCATGAGTCTGCAAATCACTATACTAAGTGGCCCCTAGGATTTCTGCCCATCAAAAGTGTCATAGGCACTTCTGGTCAATAACTTACGACACACCTTTTGCTGCTTGACCAGCTGGCGGATTCAGCCTGCTCTAGTGGGAGAAAGTCTGCAAAATCTGACATACTGAGCACCAAGGTCAGCAAGTACAGGCTCATGTAGTGCTGGAATGACTGGATATGGGAGATCAGCATGGAGGCCTGATATATCTTCTGCCCAAAAGAATCCAGGGTTCCAACTTCTCTGCCAGGGGGCACCAGAGCATAGTCTCTAGAACTGGCCCTTTTGAGCACGGATTCTACCGCCAGGAAATGAGGCAAATGGGGCTATTCGAATCCAAGGAAAGACTGAATCCGGTACATAGTATAAGTCTTCTTAGAGAGGAGAGGGACTGACAGAGGGGACTCCCAGTTCTTCACTTGAACATCCCATAAGCAGGACCATCACAGCCTCTCTAGGAGGGAAAGTCGTAGTACAGGACCTCGAACATCTTAGCCCTGGGCTCATCCTCCACTTCCAAAGGAAATGGGATGGCAGCCACCATCTTCCTTACAGAAGATAGGAAGGCTCTCAAGTGAAAATTTCTCTCTTTCTTGTGGAGGGGAGGGATCAGATGGGATGTCATAGGACTCAAGGAGTACCATGGATCCTCTTCCAAGTCCCATGACCCTACATAAGTACTGCCACGCTGGGAAAAGACCAAAGGTCCATCAAGCCCAGCACTCTGTCTCCGACAGCGGCCAATCCAGGCCCCAAGAACCTGGCAAAAACCCAAAATTTAATAATGATCAATGGACTTTTCCTTCAGGAATCTGTCCAGACCCCCTTTAAACTCAGCAAGGCCAGCTGCCGTCACTACCTTCTCCGGCAATGAGTTCCAGAGTCTAACCACACGCTGAGTAAAGAAAAATTTTCTCCAATTTGTTTTAAATCTACCACATTCTAATTTCATCTTGTGTCCCCTAGTTTTATTATTGTTAGAAAGCGTAAACAAACGCTTCACATCTGTCCGCTCTACCACACTCATTATTTTGTAGACCTCTATCATATCACCCCTCAGCCGCCTTTTCTCCAGGCTAAAGTGTCCTAGCCATCTTAACCTCTCCTCATAAGGTAGTCGTCCCATCCCTTTTATCATTTTCGTCACCCTTCTCTGCACCTTAGACACTGTTGCACTCTGAAAGAACCCTGACAACAGCTCAGGGAGCAAGGCCCGGAGGCGCTCATTGAGGGACAATATCGGGAAAGGCTGGAGTGTAGGTGTGTAGAAGCAGGCTGCTGAATCCGTGAGGTCAAAGTGGGTATCTGGTCCTGGCTGTGTGGAGACCCACACATCAGCACCTCCTGTATGCAGGGGGAGCGGTCCTCCCAGCACCAGCGCTTCTCAGGGGCCAGAGAAATCCTCGGTGCCTCAGAGCTCCCGGAATCATGCATCGAGGAGGATCGATGCCTGGCATCGATGCTCCCTGGTGCCGAAGAGGACAACACTGAGTCCAATGAAGATTGGTCCCGGGGGGGCCTGCATAGCGGCTGGCAACGAAGCAGGTGGAGACCCACTCGATGCACAGTCACTCCCAATGTGCAAGGGTCTCGCAGCCATATGGACCAACGTACCTGATGCCAATGTTGACATCGATGTAGATGACTTTGACCTCGCTCCAAAGATCTATTCTCTCTGGCCAACTGTGTTCTCTTCTTCATACGAAGACAGTTTGCAGAGAGGTATGATCAGGCCCCAAACACTGTACACACCAAGAATGGGTGTCCTTGCCAGAGATAGTCCTGTTGCACCGAGTGCAGCGCTTGAAGCCTCTGGGAACCTTCGATGACATGAAAGGAAATCAAATTACTTATGGGCTGATGATCAGAAGCAAGCGCAGGCACTAGAGGCCATTAGTGCCATACTAACACCTGCATTTGCTACCGCCCCATGATCAGAGCCCCCAAGCGCATGAAACAATGCGCTTGCGGGCTCTGAATGAAACTAACATGCAAATGCATGCAAAACAGGACTCAGCACAAGTAGCATGCAAATGCGTGCTAGCGAGCAGCGCGCCAATGTCCACGGCAAACCCTACACTGGCGTTAGGGTTTGCATTGGGGAGGAATGGTGAACCCAGTCCAGCATGCATTTGCATCCTAGCAGGCCCCCCATTCCAGCAGACCCCTCCCAGGCGCAGAAACCCCGACCCAACCCCCCCCCCCCCCCAGTGACATGGGGGGTTGGAGGTCCGATGGACCTCCAATCTCCTCAACCCAAGTTCAGGGAGGGGCTGGAGATTCGGTGGGTCTCCAGCCCCCCTAATCCCCTCAAATAGCCCTGGTGGACCAGTGGGACATGAGTCAACCCCCTCTGAACTGGTGGTCTAGCAGCCCTCTTCCCCACCCCCTACCTTCATTGAAGGAACAAGGTAGCCTCTCTCCTCTTCCAACGGCGCTACCTCAAAAATGGTGGCACCCAGCGCATCCCAGGATGCACTGGCCAAGGCCACCTCCCTCCTCCAATGAAGGTAGGGGGTGGGGAAGAGGGCCACTAGACCTCCAGGTCTGGGGGGATTGACTCGCGGCCCCTGTATTTGAGGGGTTGCTAGGTGAGGTTAAGGGGGTTGGACACCCACTGGATCTCCAGCCCGGGGTGGGGGGGTTGACTCGCGGCCCACTGGACCACCAGAGCTCTATTTGAGGTGGGGGAACTTCTGTCAGTGGGGTTCGGGGGGGAATGGCTCAGGGTGTGGGTGCTAGGCCATCAAGGCCATGCTGTTCAGGGTCTGGTGGTCCCATGGACCTCCAGCCCCTGTGTTTGACAGGTTTGGGCTTTTGACAATCCTCCCACTCAGGCACAATCCTCCCACACTTTACCGTATGATCAGAGATAATAGTGTGCTTAAATTTTCATGCTATTATCTCTCAACATAGGGGTGGTAAAACTTAGCAGCAGAAATATCCTAATCAACATCTCAGAAATTGTAATCATCAATAGCACTTCCCCTTTCATAGAAATATTGTGAATATCTTCAAGTTAATATCTATTTCTTGTGCCTGCGAAACACGTCTGTATATTACATCACACCAAGCTATTCCATTCCCTTTTTCCAGATTAATTCATAATGTCGCCTCCTTACCTCATAAGCCCTGCAGTTCTGTGGAGTTAATATTTTTATATGTAGCACAACTCCTCCTCCCTTTGGTACTAACCTTTTCTTCCTAAATAGAGTATAGCATACTATAACATTACACTGGTTAGCCTTTGGAAATTCATTGTATGATCCAGGAAGCTGGAATACTTTTGATGATACCATCTATGAAGCAATCCATTCATCTGCAGGATGTAAGCTTCTCTGTCTCAGTCTCTCTCTTGACAGGTGCAGAGATTGTGTAATTCTTAATCTTCTCTATCAGATTTCTTTTCTCTTTGAGACACACAAAGGGGCTCATTTTCAAAGCACTTAGATTCACAAAGTTATACAGAGGGGCATTTTCGATAGGACGTCTAAGTCTGAATTTGGACGTCCTAACAAAAACGTCCAAAATCGGGTAGGTATAATGGAAAGATAGTATAGACGTTCTTAGACATTCCAAAATCACAGTGCAAAACAGCTAAATCAGAGACATCCAAAGTAAAGTAAAAAAGACGCCCTTCCAGCACAACCACCGAAGGACGTCTATAAGGCAAATGTCGCCAGCTACAAATGTCCACTGTACTTGCGAGACCTCCAGGTACTGTGCAGGTTCATATTTTGTATACATACTTAATAATCATCTATATAAGGCTCCGCATGTGTGAAGACGTCCATGCACATGATGACCGTCCATATATGGAGCTGTGAAGAAAGGACGTTCATTCGTGTTGGACGTCCATATAAGGCGCTGCACATTTTAGAACGTTTATTCACTGAGAAATACAGCATTGCGAAGACAGCCCAATTTCAGTGTAGCAGAAAGCCTGTGCCTAGTGCAACTTTGCCTGAGGCACAGACCACGCCTCTTCATGTATCACCACCATCTGCCCCCAAGGACCGTCTCCATTACAACATGGACTCTAATAAGGGACACTTTGGAAAGGTAACTGTTTGGGAATGCCCCTCCCCCCAGCACTGGGCATGGGCTATCAGGTCCCCCTTCTGTGCCACCACATATAAGAATTCCCTCAGCAATGTAAGCACTAACTGTAGTCTGCATTCAAGTGTAATCAGTGATATGTGCATATGCACATCCATTAATAGAATCAATGTACTAGAAAGGAAAACCATTCCCACATCCCTGCAATACTGCACAGAAACGGTACTCTCTGTCCTCATGTCCACCTCAATGACATCACCTGTACCAAAGTAATGTGTGCCGCCCTGCCCCCCCCCCCCCCCCCCCCCAAATCAGTGTTGTGTGTCTCTCCAATTTGGCTTCCAAAGGAATTTGTGTTGTGAAGGCAAGAAGGGCCATCCCCTGACTCCTGGTGTACAAACTTGTATCTTGCAGAAGATCTGGGATATGTAGGGACCTTGAATCCCTAAGGCGGAGATTCCGCCGAATACGGAGAGCCCTGCAACGATTAGGAGCGTGCAACAGCGCCTCAGGGCTCAACGTAAGTATTATAAACAAGGCACCTGTAGTCAATAATAAATGTATTTCTTTCATAATGCAAATTTCATGTACAATATCATTTTCCATGTGGCTAATAGGCAAATAGTAAGTCATAACACCTCTATCCCAGATCAAAACCTGAGGTTGCAGCTAACTTCCCATGAGTGTGACTGCAACTTCCAACTAACCTCCTCTGAGATGAATGAGTGACATTGCAACAGCTACAACAGGAAAGGGTGCCTCACTTCCGTATCCCCCTTTCTGGGGTGGATAATCTTTAATGCTATTCCTGCCTGATGTCCTGCTATTGATTTTCTCTCCTCTCATGCCATCCTCGATCCGCTTCAATCCGGTTTTCGCCCTCTTCACTCGACAGAAACGGCACTCTCCAAAGTCTGTAATGACCTGTTCCTTGCCAAATCCAGAGGCCACTACTCCATTCTCATCCTCCTCGATCTATCCGCCGCTTTTGACACTGTCAATCATGACTTACTTCTTGCCACACTGTCCTCATTTGGGTTCTAGGGCTCTGTCCTCTCATGGTTCTCCTCCTATCTCTCCCACCGCACCTTCAAAGTTCACTCTTATGGATCTTCCTCCACCCCCATCCCCTTATCTGTTGGTGTTCCCCAGGGACCTGTCCTTGGACCCCTTCTCTTCTCAATCTACACCTCTTCCCTGGGCTCCCTGATCTCATCTCATCTCATGGTTTCCAGTATCATCTCTATGCTGATGACACCAAACTGTATCTCTCCACACCAGACATCACCGCGGAGACCCAGGCAAAGGTATCAGGCTGCGTATCCGACATTGCTGCCTGGATGTCCAACCGCCACCTGAAACTGAACATGTCCAAGACCGAGCTTATCGTCTTTCCACCAAAACCCACTTCTCCTCTTCCTCCACTTTCTATCTCAGTTGATAACACCCTCATCCTCCCCGTCTCATCTGCCCGCAACCTCGGAGTCATCTTTGACTCCTCTCTCTCCTTCTCTGCGCATATCCAGCAGATAGCCAAGACCTGTCGCTTCTTCCTCTTTAACATCAGCAAAATTCGCCTTTTCCTCTCTGAACACACCACCCGAACTCTCGTCCACGCTCTCATTACCTCTCGCCTGGACTACTGCAACTTACTCCTCACCGGCCTCCCACTTGGCCATCTATCCCCCCTTCAATCTGTTCAGAACTCTGCTGCATGTCTCATATTCTGCCAGAACCGATATACTCATATCACCCCTCTCCTCAGGTCACTTCACTGGCTTCCGATCAGATACCGCATTCAATTCAAGCTTCTCCTTCTTACCTACAAATGCACTCAGTCTGCTGCCCCTCACTATCTTTCTACCCTCATCTCCCCTTACGTTCCCGCCCGTAACCTCCGTTCACAGGATAAATCCCTCCTCTCAGTACCCTTCTCCACCACCGCCAACTCCAGGCTCCGCTCATTCTGCCTCGCCTCACCCTATGTTTGGAACAACCTTCCTGAGCCCTTACGCCAAGCCCCCTTCCTGCCCGTCTTCAAGTCTTTGCTTAAAGCCCACCTCTTCAATGCTGCGTTCAGCACCTAACCCTTACCATTCAGTGAATCCAGACTGCCCCAATTTGACTGCCCCTATCGGACCGACCGTTCACTTGTCTTTTAGATTGTAAGCTCTTTGAGCAGGGACTATCTCTCTTTGTTAAATTGTACAGCGCTGCGTAACCCTAGTAGCGCTCTAGAAATGTTAAGTAGTAGTAGTAGTGGATGTCATAGCATGATTTTAAAGTAATTTAAATAAATAGTGCTTCCACCCACCCCCCACCCCCACAAAAACTAGTCATCCAACCATAGTCACAACTCAAAATGCTAACATGCTGCTGAAGAATGAGTGTGCCCTGCCATCACATCCTGTGTACTCCATGTCAGACCAGCTTCCAGGGTTCCCTGTCATGTCATCTCATGCATCTCCCACTACAGGCCTATACCCCAGGCCACTAAGCACACCTTTCTCCACCCCCTGTCTGATGCCAGCCAGCTCCTGCACTATGCAAGCCATGTTGGATGGGATGATCTCAAGGACAAACCTTTTACACACACAGGGCAGCAGGAGCAGCAGCAGCACCAAGTGGAGGAGGAGGAGGCAGCAGTCGCCCCAGCAGGCAAGCAGGGAGGAGGAAGAGGCAGCGCCGGTGAAAGGGTGCCAATGCATGGTGGTGAAGCCAGGGGAATGGGAGGTGCCCAACTTCCCAGACCCCTGGCGGGACATGCCTCCCCTTGAGGGGAGGAAGAGGAGGGGGAGATGCACCCACCAGCACCACCAGCACCACCATCACCATCACCACTAGAGCACAACAATGCTGCTTTACTGCACCTCCTGCAGCAACAGGTTAATACACAAAAACAGTTGCTACACGAGGTAGCTGCGCTGCGGCACTACACGGAGCAGCACTTTGCAGCACAGAGGTAGCTCCTCCTGCTGGTTGTGCACCTCCTACAGAGGGCCATGGAGGGAGGAGGAGAAAGCCTCCATTGAATGACATTTAAAATAAATATATTGTATACAGATGTTTTATGATTTTTTGCATACCAGGGTGTGTGTCTACTTTGTGCACTACATATGTGGTATTATCGAATGCTGGGATTTATGTGAGAGGAGGCAGCAAGCTGGGTTGCATGACGAGTCAACTGTGACACAGAAACTTTGGTACATATGTGTCATAAGTGTGGCCATACAGAAGGCCACCTTTTCCTTTCAAAGCTGCATGGCTGTATGGTAATTGGGGGGGGGGGGGGGGGGCTGGATGGGCATTTCTGTTGAGGAACAGAAATGCTCATACAGCCCCACAGCACGGAACTGTCTAAATAATAGGTATGTTCTCTAGCACTAGCAATCTGTGAAGTACAAACTTGCAGATAAGCATAGGCAGTGCCTAGACTATTGTTTGCTCTCTGTTCAGTAGACAACCTTACCCACAACCAACCAACATTGGTGAGGGCCAGGAAGGACCTACAAACAGCTGGGTCATCTTTTCACATTAAATGTATCAGCAATGGTGTATACTGTTGAGGAGAAAAGGGAAAACAACAGTGAAAGCATTAGATGGATGTTTACTTCACCACAATTGCAATAGAATAAATCAGGTACAGAAGGGCACAGGCTAGGGGAATGTTATAGGCACCACGCAGTAGCCACCTGCAGGTAAAGCGAATGCTACATACCTGTAGAAGGTATTTTCCGAGGACAGCAGGCTGATTGTTCTCACTGATGGGTGACGTCCACGGCAGCCCCTCCAATCAGAACGTCACTAGCAAAGGCGTTTGCTAGTCCTCGCGCGCGCATGCACGCCCGTCTTCCCACCCGAACCGGCTCGTGTTCGTCAGTCCCGTATGTAGAAAGACAAAGACAAGGGAAGACACAACTCCAAAGGGGAGGCGGGCGGGTTTGTGAGAACAATCAGCCTGCTGTCCTCGGAGAATACCTTCTACAGGTATGTAGCATTCGCTTTCTCCGAGGACAAGCAAGCTCCTTGTTCTCACTGATGGGGTATCCCTAGCCCCCAGGCTCACTTAAAACAACAAACATGGTCAATTGGGCCTCGCAACGGCGAGCACATAACTGAGACTGACCTATCAATTTATCCAACTAACTGAGAGTGTAGCCTGGAACAGAACAAACATGGGCCTAGAGGGGTGGAGTTGGATTCTAAACCCCGAACAGATTCTGAAGCACTAACTGCCCGAACCGACTGTCGCGTCGGGTATCCTGCTGCAGGCAGTAATGAGATGTGAATGTGTGGACAGATGACCACGTCGCAGCTTTGCAGATCTTCTCAATAGTGGCTGACTTCAAGTGGGCCACTGACGCTGCCATGGCTCTAACATTATGAGCCGTGACATGACCCTCAAGAGCCAGCCCAGCCTGGGCGTAAGTGAAGGAAATGCAATCTGCTAGCCAATTGGATATGGTGCGTTTCCCCACAGCCACTCCCCTCCTGTTGGGATCAAAAGAAACAATTGGGCAGACTGTCTGTTGGGCTGTGTCCGCTCCAGATAGAAGGCCAATGCTCTTTTGCAGTCCAATGTGTGCAGCTGACGTTGAGCAGGGCAGGAATGAGGACGGGGAAAGGATGTTGGCAAGACAATTGACTGGTTCAGATGGAACTCCGACACTACCTTCGGCAAGAACTTAGGGTGAGTATGGAGGACTACTCTATTATGATGAAATTTGGTGTAAGGGGCCTGGGCTACCAGGGCTGCAGCTCACTGACTCCACGAGCTGAAGTAACTGCCACCAAGAAAATGACCTTCCAGGTCAAGTACTTCAGATGGCAGGAGTTCAGTGGCTCAAAAGGAGGTTTCATCAGCTGGGTGAGAACGACATTGAGATCCCATGACACTGCAGGAGGTTTGACGGGGGGCTTTGACAAAAGCAAACCTCTCATGAAGCGAACAACTAAAGGCTGTCCTGAGATCGGCTTACCTTCCACACGGTAATGGTATGCACTGATTGCACTAAGGTGAACCCTTAAAGAGTTGGTCTTGAGACCAGACTCAGACAAGTGCAGAAGGTAGTCAAGCAGGGTCTGTGTAGGACAAGAGCGAGGATCTAGGGCCTTGCTGTCACACCAGACGGCAAACCTCCTCCATAGAAAGAAGTAACTCCTCTTAGTGGAATCTTTCCTGGAAGCAAGCAAGATGCGGGAGACACCCTCTGACAGACCCAAAGAGGCAAAGTCTACGCTCTCAACATCCAGGCCATGAGAGCCAGAGACCGGAGGTTGGGATGCAGAAGCGCCCCTTCGTCCTGTGTGATGAGGGTCGGAAAACACTCCAATCTCCACGGTTCTTCGGAGGACAACTCCAGAAGAAGAGGGAACTAGATCTGATGCGGCCAAAACGGAGCAATCAGAATCATGGTGCCTCGGTCTTGCTTGAGTTTCAACAAAGTCTTCCCCACCAGAGGAATGGGAGGATAAGCATACAGTAGACCTTCCCCCCAGTCCAGGAGGAAGGCATCCGATGCCAGTCTGCCTTGGGCCTGAAGTCTGGAACAGAACTGAGGGACCTTGTGGTTGGCTCGAGATGCAAAGAGATCTACCAAGGGGGTGCCCCACACCTAGAAGATCTGGCGCACCACTCGGGAGTTGAGCGACCACTCGTGAGGTTGCATAATCCTGCTCAGTCTGTCGGCCAGACTGTTGTTTACACCTGCCAGATATGTGGCTTGGAGCAACATGCCGTGACGGTGAGCCCAGAGCCACATGCTGACGGCTTCCTGACACAGGGGGCGAGATCCGGTGCCCCCCTGCTTGTTGATGTAATACATGGCAACCTGGTTGTCTGTCTGAATTTGGATAATTTGATGGGACAGCCGATCTCTGAAAGCCTTCAGAGCGTTCCAGACCGCTCGTAACTCCAGAAGATTGATCTGCAGATCGCGTTCCTGGAGGGACCAGCTTCCCTGGGTGTGGAGCCCATCGACATGAGTTCCCCACCCCAGGAGAGACGCATCCATAGTTAGCACATTTTGTGGCTGAGGAATTTGGAAAGGACGTCCCAGAGTCAAATTTGACCAAATCGTCCACCAATACAGGGATTTGAGAAAACTCGTGGACAGGTGGATCACGTCTTCTAGATCCCCAGCAGCTTGAAACCACTGGGAAGCTAGGGTCCATTGAGCAGATCGCATGTCAAGGCGGGCCATGGGAGTCACATGGACTGTGGAGGCCATGTGGCCCAGCAATCTCAACATCTGCCGAGCAGTGATCTGCTGGGACGCTCGCACCCGAGAGACGAGGGACAACAAGTTGTTGGCTCTCGTCTCTGGGAGATAGGCACGAGCCGTCCGAGAATCCAGCAGAGCTCCTATGAATTCGAGTCTTTGCACTGGGAGAAGGTGGGACTTTGGATAATTTATCACAAACCCCAGTAGCTCCAGGAGGCGAATAGTCATCTGCATGGACTGTAGAGCTCCTGCCTCGGATGTGTTCTTCACCAGCCAATCATCGAGATAGGGGAACACGTGCACTCCTAGCCTGCGCAGCGCCGCTGCTACTACAGCCAGGCACTTCGTGAACACTCTGGGCGCAGAGGCGAGCCCAAAGGGTAGCACACAGTACTGGAAGTGACGTGTGCCCAGCTGAAATCGCAGATACTGCCTGTGAGCTGGCAGTATCGGGATGTGTGTGTAGGCGTCCTTCAAGTCCACAGAGCATAGCCAATCGTTTTCCTGAATCATGGGAAGAAGGGTGCCCAGGGAAAGCATCCTGAACTTTTCCTTGACCAGATATTTGTTCAGGGCCCTTAGGTCTAGGATGGGACGCATCCCCCCTGTTTTCTTTTCCACAAGGAAGTACCTGGAATAGAATCCCAGCCCTTCTTGCCCGGATGGCACGGGCTCGACCGCATTGGCGCTGAGAAGGGCGGAGAGTTCCTCTGCAAGTACCTGCTTGTGCTGGAAGCTGTAGGATTGAGCTCCCGGTGGGCAATTTGGAGGTTTTGAGGCCAAATTGAGGGTGTATCTTTGCCGGACTATTTGAAGAACCCAACGGTCGGAGGTTATAAGAGGCCACCTTTGGTGAAAAACATTCAACCTCCCCCCGACCGGTAGATCGCCCGGCACTGACACGTTGATGTCGGCTATGCTGTGCTGGAGCCAGTCAAAAGCTCGCCCCTTGCTTTTGCTGGGGAGCCGTGGGGCCTTGCTGAGGCGCACGCTGCTGACGAGAGCGAGCGCACTGGGGCTTAGCCTGGGCCGCAGGCTGTCGAGAAGGAGGATTGTACCTACGCTTACTAGAAGAGTAGGGAACAGTCTTCCTTCCCCCCAAAAATCGTCTACCTGTAGAGGTAGAAGCTGAAGCCTGCCGGCGGGAGAACTTGTCGAAAGCGGTATCCCGCTGGTGGAGCTGCTCTACCACCTGCTCGACTTTCTCTCCAAAAATGCTATCTGCACGGCAAGGCGAGTCCGCAATCCGCTGCTGGATCCTATTCTCCAGGTCGGAGGCACGCAGCCATGAGAGTCTGCGCATCACCACACCTTGAGCAGCGGCCCTGGACGCAACATCAAAGGTATCATATACCCCTCTGGCCAGGAATTTTCTGCACGCCTTCAGCTGCCTGACCACCTCCTGAAATGGCTTGGCTTGCTCAAGAGGGAGCTTGTTCACCAAGCCCGCCAACTGCCGCACATTGTTCCACATATGGATGCTCGTGTAGAGCTGGTAAGACTGAATTTTGGCCACGAGCATAGAAGAATGGTAGGCCTTCCTCCCAAAGGAGTCTAAGGTTCTAGAGTCCTTGCCCGGGGGCGCCGAAGCATGCTCCCTAGAACTCTTACCCTTCTTTAGGGCCAGATCCACCACACCAGAGTCGTGAGGCAACTGAGTGCGCATCAGCTCTGGGTCCCCATGGATCCGGTACTGGGACTCGATCTTCTTGGGAATGTGGGGATTAGTTAAAGGCTTGGTCCAGTTCGCCAGCAATGTCTATTTTAGGACATGATGCATGGGGACTGTGGACGCTTCCTTAGGTGGAGAAGGATAGTCCAAGAGCTCAAACATTTCAGCCCTGCGCTCATCCTCCACGACCACCGGGAAGGGGATGGCCGTAGACATCTCCTGGACAAAGGCCGCAAAAGACAGACTCTCGGGAGGAGAAAGCTGCCTTTCAGGGGAGGGAGTGGGATCAGAAGGAAGACCATCAGACTCCTCGTCAGAGAAATATCTGATGTCTTCCTCCTCCTCCCACGAGGCCTCACCATCGGTGTCAGACACATCTTCATGAACCTGTGTCTGAAGCCGTGCCCGACTCGACTCCGTGGAAACACGGCCACAGTGGGAGCGTCGAGAGGTAGACTCCCTCGCCAGCACCGATGAAGCTCCCTCCGCCGACGTCGTTGGGGAGCCTTCCTGGGAGGCGGCCGCAGTCGGCACCGCAAGCAGTACCGATGTCGGAGACCTCACCCCGGACAAAGGGCCAGCTGGCGCCTCACTCGACGGTACCGGAGGCGCAAGCACCCCCGATACCGGAGGGGAAGGGCGCAACAGCTCTCCCAGGATCTCCGGGAGAAGCCCGGAGACTCTCGTGCAGAGCGGCTGTGGAGAAAGACATGGAAGCCGATGCAGGCGTCGAGGTCAGAGTCTGTTCCGGGCGTGGAGGCTGTTCCGGGCTGTCCAAGGTGGAGCGCATCGACACCTCCTGAACAGAGGGTGAGCGGTCCTCCCGGTGCCGATGCCTACTGGGTGCCGACTCCCTCGGCGACCCAGAGCTCTCGGTATCGATGCGGGAAGGAGACCGATGTCGATGCTTCTTTGATTTTTTCAAACGAAGCATGTCACCGGAGCTTCCCGGTACCGACGAGGACGTAGAATCCAGCCGTCTCTTCCTCGGGGCCGAGGCCGAAAAAGGTCGGTCTCGGGGGGGCTGTACCACAGGAGCCCTCAGGGTAGGGGGAGACCCACCCGAAGGCTCACCGCCACCAGCAGGGGAATGGACAGCCCTCACCTGCACTCCAGTCGAAGCACCACCGTCCGACAACATCAGCAACAGTGGAGGTCCCGGTACCACCGACGCCGACGCAGCCTTTCGATGTCTCGGTACCGACGATGCAGAGGGTCGATACCTCGATGCAGTCGATGCCGAGGTCGAAGATCTTGATGCTGCCAACGTCGATGCACTCGATGCCTCCGGTGCTGTTGTCGACGAAGAGCCCGAGAACAACACGTTCCACTGGGCCAATCTCGCAACCTGAGTCCTCTTTTGTAAAAGAGCGCAAAGACTACAGGCCTGCGGGCGGTGCCCAGCCCCCAGACACTGAAGACATGAAGCGTGCCTATCAGTGAGCGAGATTACCCGGGCGCACTGGGTGCACTTCTTGAAGCCGCTGGGAGACTTCGATGACATGGGCGGAAAAATCACGCCGGCGAAATCAAAATTCGTAATGGCGACTAAGGGCACCAAAAATAGGGAGAGAGAAAAAACCCGTACCGAGGCCCCAAAAAAGGCCTACCCCGAAAGCGAAAGGAAACACGGGAAGGGAAAAGACCGAGGTCTTCTCTTTTTTTTTTTTTAAGAAATCGCGAAGACGCGTGAGGGTCAACTTTGAGGGGCACGAAACGGCGGAAAACACGACCGTCCCAAGCGCGGACAAAAGAAGACTGACGAACACGAAACTGGTGAAAATAGAGGTAATATTTGAATCCAGAGAACATGGACAGATTGGAGAGCCCGTGACCATGAGGAATGCACACATCCATTCTCAGGGCCTCTTCCCCACCCCCACACAGGCAGCCACAACTGAGTGTGTCCAATACAGAACAAAACATCTGTACAATAATGTGGGTAGAAACAATCATCACTATCAGAGTCCAGTGTATTAGAGTCCACTGCTGTCCCTTGTAATCCTGTTGACCAGCTGCACTGCTGTAACCTGTCCTGCAAGATGCAAGAAGTGTTTGTTTAGCACCTACATAGCAGAAGGAGAAGAGGTGGCTGAGAGGTTTGAGCTTACCTTGAACTATTCTTGGCGGTTTTCAGTATTGGAGGCGTCTTTGTGAATACAGACGAGCTGTTCACACAACGGGAGTTCTACCCCGATTGTTTTACTTACCTCTTGCGCCATAGTTTGCAAGTTGACCAATAGGAGTTTATTGACCCTTGATGCAGGCAGTTGTACGCCGAAACACGGCCCGTGTCGGGGTCTTTGTCATATTAAAGGACTACATTTTTCTCAATCCTGAAGGCCCAGTGTTTGCTTTTATTTTGTTTGCCTGGTTGTACTTGTATGCTGTTTTCCCTCTCTTTTGTGGCAGAATGGGCGTGCAAGTGGCAGATGAAGTTCAATGTTGACAAGTGCAAAGTGATGCATGTGGGTAAGAGGAACCCGAATTATAGCTACGTCTTGCAAGGTTCCGCGTTAGGAGTTACGGATCAAGAAAGGGATCTGGGTGTCGTCGTCGATGATACGCTGAAACCTTCTGCTCAGTGTGCTGCTGCGGCTAGGAAAGCGAATAGAATGTTGGGTGTTATTAGGAAGGGTATGGAGTCCAGGTGTGCGGATGTTATAATGCCGTTGTATCGCTCCATGGTGCGACCGCACCTGGAGTATTGTGTTCAGTACTGGTCTCCGTATCTCAAAAAAGATATAGTAGAATTGGAAAAGGTACAGCGAAGGGCGACGAAAATGATAGTGGGGATGGGACGACTTTCCTATGAAGAGAGGCTGAGAAGGCTAGGGCTTTTCAGCTTGGAGAAGAGACGGCTGAGGGGAGATATGATAGAAGTGTATAAAATAATGAGTGGAATGGATCGGGTGGATGTGAAGCGACTGTTCACGCTATCCAAAAATAATAGGACTAGAGGGCATGAGTTGAAGCTACAGTGTGGTAAATTTAAAACGAATCGGAGAAAATTTTTCTTCACCCAACGTGTAATTAGACTCTGGAATTCGTTGCCGGAGAACGTGGTACGGGCGGTTAGCTTGACGGAGTTTAAAAAGGGGTTAGATAGATTCCTAAAGGACAAGTCCATAGACCGCTATTAAATGGACTTGGAAAAATTCCGCATTTTTAGGTATAACTTGTCTGGAATGTTTTTACGTTTGGGGAGCGTGCCAGGTGCCCTTGACCTGGATTGGCCACTGTCGGTGACAGGATGCTGGGCTAGATGGACCTTTGGTCTTTCCCAGTATGGCACTACTTATGTACTTATGTACATCACACCAATTTATTTGCTCCAATGGGCCACAGGCTGGCTGCTTCTACTAAGAAGAGAGAATAGGGGGTAGTGAGGGACCGCATCAAACACAGTAAGCTGCTCCTGGAGGGTAGAGAATGGAGAGTTGATCAGATGTAGAAAATGCAGAGTATATGATAAGCTGCCAGCTAACACCCAGTCTGAAACTTTTTCAAAGGAAATGTATGCAGCCCACACACCAGATATCTTTCAAGAATTCCCCAAAGGTGTACACATAAGCATACAGTGGCAAAAAGAAGATTTACTATAATTGAACCTAAAATGCTTATAAATGCCACCCCATAAGCTAAAGAAAAGCATCTAAAGTGCAAGCACGGAGAAGGGAAAATTAGGTTCTTACCTTGGTAATTTTCCTTCCTTTAGTCATAGCAGATGAAGCCATTACTTATAGGTTGTGTCCATCAACCAGCAGGGGGAGAAAGAGAGCACTCAACTTTTCACAGTGCCTCATGGCCAGCCAGTTCCACTGCCTCTTCAGTATTTGAAGCTTCCAAAGCAGTATGGCAAACCGCAATGAGAATAACATGAACTTTCCTCACAGCGAATGATGGCCTCTTAACAAGGGCATGAACTCAAAAGGAGAGAATGAACACATCCTCCTGGAGGGAATAAACTCGTCCTCCTTATTGTATAACTGGAGGGGATACACGCAACCTCCTGGAGGGAATAAACTCATCCTCCAAAACATAAACTGGAAGGAATGGACTCATCCTCCTATAAGTGAACATGAATCCTGAAGACTGTTTTCCAACTTTCTCCCAAGGAAGGAACTTCAGGAAACAAGAACAGAACTTGAAACAGATTCACAGCATACAGACAATCATACAGGGAGGGCTCACGGCTTCATCTGCTATGACTAAAGGAAAGAAAATTACCAAGGTAAGAACCTAATTTTCCCTTCCTTGTCATCAAGCAGATGAAGCCATTACGTATGGGATGTAACAAAGCAATCCCTATATAGGGTGGGAACAGGTCACACCACACGCTAGCGCTTGTGCTCCAAAACGCGCATCCCTCCTAGCAGCCACATCCAGCCTGTAATGTTGGGCAAAAGAGAGCTTAGAAGCCCATGTTGCTGCACTGCATATCTCTTGACGAGAGAGTGCTCTAGTTTCAGCCCAAGAGGAAGAAATCACTCTGGTAGAATATGCCTTAAAGGCTACAGGCGGAGACCGGCCGGCAAGCAGATAAGCTGAAAAGATAGTTTCTTTGAGCCAGCGGGCAATAGTGGCTTTAGACGCAGGGTCACTTGAAAGGCCAGAAGCGCCTGAAACACCGCTTTCAACTACAGGCGCTTGATGGACCACTCCGACTCCTCGGGTGTCCATAGACCCTGGACATGCTTCCCCTTGCAATGTGCGCCCCAGCCCTTCAGGCTGGCATCTGTCACTACTAGACACCAATCGGGGAGCGCCAGAAGCATTCCTCGCCGCAGCATGCTGTCTGAGAGCCACCACTCCATGCTGAGTCGGGCCGTAGGGAGCCAAGAAAGTCTACACTGATAATCCTGAGAAACTGGAGACCATCTTTGAAGTAGGGAATACTGTAGAGGTCTCAGGTGCGCTCTCGCCCAGGGCACCACTTCCAATGTGGCTGTCATCGATCCCAGCAGCTGGACAATGTCCCAAGCTCGCGGGCGGGGCATCCTCAGAAGCTGACGGACCTGATTCTGAAGCTTGCACCGCCTTAGCTCGGGTAGGTATACATAGCCCGAGTCTGTATCGAACCTGGCCCCCAAAAATTCTAGAGATTTCGCGGGGGTCAGGTGACTTTTGGCCATATTGACGACCCAGCCTAGAGACTGAAGTACTGAGGCCACTCTGGCTGTAGCTT
Organism: Microcaecilia unicolor; assembly: GCF_901765095.1. NCBI lineage: Eukaryota > Metazoa > Chordata > Amphibia > Gymnophiona > Siphonopidae > Microcaecilia > Microcaecilia unicolor. The sequence continues at coordinate 123,529,681 of NC_044040.1, read as the reverse complement.
GATAGCTCTCTGTTACAGAGTCTGCTCTGATGAGCCAGTCGTCTAGGTACGGGTGAACCCTGATACCTTCTCGCCTGAGCAAAACAGCTACTACCACCATTACCTTTGAAAAGGTTCGGGGAGTTGTGGCGAGGCCAAAAGGCAAGGCCCGGAACTGGAAACGTTTTCCCAACACCGCAAACCTCAGAAACTTCTGGTGCGGGGGCCAAATTGGTATGTGCAAGTAAGCTTCTTTCAGGTCTAGAGACATGAGAAACTCTCCTGGCTGTACCGCAGCAATGACAGAGCGCAGGGTTTCCATGTGGAAATGCTGCACTCTCAGGGACTTGTTTAATTCTTTTAAGTCCAGAATAGGGCGAAAAGACCCACCTTTTTGCGGCACCACAAAGTAGATGGAATATCGGCCGTAGCCGTGTTTGGCGGGAGGTACCGGGGACACGGCCCCTAACTGAATCACACCTTGCAAAGTCTCCTCTACCGCCGCCCGTTTGGCGGCAGAACCGCATCGGGACTCCACAAACACATCTCTTACTGGGGCGTTGAATTCTATTCTGTAGCCATCTCTGATCAGGTCCAGAACCCACTGATCTGTGGAAATATTGGCCCACTCCTCGGCAAAGAGGAAAAGACGTCCTCCGATGACAGGAAGCGAGGAGGGGGCCGGCACACCATCATTGAGAGGGTCGCCCCTGTACTCCAGGCCTAGAGCCGGTGGCTACAGAACACTTGTCTGAGCGAAAGGAGTTCCTCTGCTGAAAAACAGGCACGAAAAGTGAACCTAGCAGAATGCCCCAGGCGGTACCTTCTAGCTTCACGGAAGCGAGGTCTATAAGAGGAATGGACCGCCTGGCCCTTGGAGGAAGGCCTCGGCCTATCTTCGGGCAAGCGCTGGGGTTTAGGATCTCCCAGGCCTTTAACAATTTTTTTTTCCAACTCCTCAACAAATAGGAGAAGGCCTTGAAAGGGCAACTTCACCAACCTTTGCTTAGAGGCCATGTCCGCTGCCCAATGTCGTAGCCAAATAAGACGGCGAGCCGCCACTGCTACTGCCATTTGTTTAGCTGAAGCTCTGACAATATCATAAAGGGCATCAGCCAAAAAGGACAAGGCCGACTCCAGCCGCGGAGCCACATCCGAGAAGGGCTCCGCTCCATCTCCAGGCTGTTCCACTGCCTGTTGCAACCACGCCAGGCAGGCTCTAGCAGCATAACAACTGCATGCAGACGCCCGAACAGTAAGACCTGCAATTTCAAAGGACCGTTTAAGTGCTGCTTCCAGCCTACGGTCTTGTATATCCTTCAGGGCAACTCCCCCTTCCACAGGAAGGGTAGTTCTCTTTGTCACCGCAGTGACTAGGGCATCTACTTTAGGCCTTACAAAGCGAGCCAAATGCTCCTCACGCAGAGGGTATAATTGCCCCATAGCCCTGGAAACTTTCAAAGGTCCCTCGGGGTCAGCCCACTGAGCGGAAATAAGCTCTTGGATGGAGTCATGCAAAGGAAAGGCTCGAGCAGGCTTTTTGGTACTAGCGATCCTAGGATTCACAGAGGAGGCCGTGCCACTGTCAGGCTCTACAACAGAAAGGACCTGTAGGGCATCTGAAATAAGCGCTGGCAGCTCATCACGGTGGAAAATCCTCACCGCGGAGGGATCATTTTATTTATTTTTATTTTTGATACATTTGTACCCCGCGCTTTCCCACTCATGGCAGGCTCAATGCGGTGGACAATGGAGGGTTAAGTGACTTGCCCAGAGTCACAAGGAGCTGCCTGTGCCGGGAATCGAACTCAGTTCCTCAGGACCAAAGTCCACCACCCTAACCACTAGGCCACTCCTCCTGCACATCCAGATCCAGATCCTGTGGTAATTCTGCACCTGACTCTGGCTCCTCAGACCACGAAGGCCTGCCATAACTCTCCGAATCCTCACAGCCCGACCACGGGGGGGGGGGAAAAAGGAGGTGCACCACAATCTGAAGGGGAATTAGCCCTTCTACGCTTTTCTTTATGCCAATTATCACGGAAAATAGCCTCAGCGGGCAGTCCCAGGCCAGAATCCACCGGGGGAGGGACAATAGTAGGGGCCTCAGACGACCCTTGAGGGAGAGCTCTTTTCAGCATGTATGCTTTATGCAATAACAACACAAAATCAGGGGAGAAAAACTCGCCCTGGGCACCCAAGATCCCGTCCGGGGCTAGCCGCTCCCTGAATAGCCTCAATTTGAGGTTCCCCCCCCCCCCCCCTCCCAGGCTCAGGACTCTCCGTCTCTACGGAGGTCGCGCCATGCGGAGAATTCAAAATTGCGTCCGCTGACAGCTCTGAGCGGGAAGAATCATCGCTCGCCATGCTCGGGCCGGCTCTTACACCTGTACAGCATGATTTACAGAGCCCCGCTGCTGATTTGCGCTTGCCACACCGGAAACAGCGCTTTACATTCTCTGCAGCCATCGCCGAAAACGGCGGGAAAATTCAAAATGGCGGTTTTGCGCCAAAAATGCCCCGATCGCGGGCCCACCCCAGAGGAGTTAGAAAACACTCTTACCTCACCGGACCGAGTATCACAGCTCCGGACCCATAGAAGAATCAAAGGAAAACCTCTGTTCCATTTTTTTTTTTTTTTTTTTTTTTTTTTAACGCTGTGAGGAAAGCTGAGGTAATAAGAACTCCGGAGGCTCAGATGAGTGGGAAAGGCAGGGAAAGGCGAATCAATGTGCCTGCATCCACTGAGTGGGAAAGGACAGGGAAAAGCAAGCTAATATGTCCACATCCACGGGGGAAAGGGCTAACCTATGTGCCTTTAAAGTGAAGCTGCTATAGCCTCTAAGACACCGGCTAACAACTGGCAAGCCAGGAGCCACCCCCAGGCAGAATTTTGATGAAGTTCGAAGAAGCTGCAGCCACCCTGCTTGGGGAAATAGAGAATACTGAAGAGGCAGTGGAGCTGGCTGGCCATGAGGCACTGTGAAAAGTTGAGTGCTCTCTATCTCCGCCTGCTGGTTGATGGACACAACCCATACGTAATGGCTTCATCTGCTTGATGACAAGGAAATGATTCCGATAAGCGGGTTGTGGCCTATGCCAGCAAAGGCCTATCTGACGTGGAAAAGAAATATTCAGACTGTGAGAAATCCTTGTTGACCACTGTATGGGCTCTGCAACATTTCCGGAGTTACATCCAAGGTGAGAAGCTAATCGTGGAAACATGTCATCAAATCGTCAGTTTCCTGGGGAGCGACCGAATCAAATCCGGTCGGGTGTCCAACAGCAGGATAGTCTCCTGGACCTTGGCTCTTCAAGGATGGCCTTTAGAGGTAAGGTATGCTCAGAAACATCGTAATGTAGTAGCCTAAGGTATGGCTGACCTGCATGATTGTGCAGGACATGATTCCCTTGCAGGTATTTCTGAAACAGATGTTCCTCCACAGGAGAAAGAACCTCATCTGCACCATCTGTACGATGAGAAGATCTGTGATACAATGCCTAAAGTCTATGTGGATGGTTGTGCCTACCACCGTGACACAGACCATGAGTTGGTTGCAGGTGTGGGATTGGTATGGAATCCAACCATTCCCGAAGAGACTTTAAAGCACAGTTTGGGTTCACAGACAAACCAGTATGCTGAGATTGTTGCAGCTTTGGTGGCGGTACAGTCTGCTGTTCAGAGAGGAATTAGGGAATTAGTCATATGCACTGATTCAGATTATGTGAGACAGAACTTTGTCTCTCATCTACCCAATTGGAAGCAGAACAACATGCTAAACTCTAAAGGAAAACCGGTACATCATGGAAATTTGATTCTGGCTTTGGATCAACTGGTACGGGACCATGACATGACCATCTATTGGAAGAAGGTCAAGGGTCATGCAAAAGTTGATAGTCCTGACAAGATAGGGAACGATTTGGCAGATCTACTCGCGAAGGAAGGTGCGCTCACAGGAGAATTATGGCGGTTCTCCAAACCTGACACATTGGCAATCCATGCTGTCACCCGACGGCAAACTAAACAGCTCTGTGAGGCTCCAGTGTTTCAGTGGAGCAGTGAAGTCCCATCCTTTGATCTTGTCATGGCTCAGAAAATAGATCCAGTAGTTGGAAGATTTTATGAGTACATCCAGAACCCGCAAGAACATCCCTTGACAGAAGAAGAGTGTCAAACGGAAGAACTGAGGATATTCTATACATCCAGAGAGACGTTCAAGATCCGTCAGGACCTGCTTATCCAAACGAGTAAGCATAGTATCGAGCAATGGGTTGTGCCCCAAGCATATCGTGGCATCATGTTGCAACATGCTCATGATGAACCATGTGCAGGACATCAAGGTGAAGGCATCACCTATGAGACCTTGAAGCAAGTGGCTTATTGGCCCCCACATGCGTCAGGATGTGCAGCTGTACACGCGAGGTTGTCTGACCTTTTGTCGTTTCCAGCCATCTTCTCCTTCTCATCGAGCACCACTCCGGAAGAAGGGTATTGCTATGCCCTGGTCAGATATCCAAATTGATTGGGTTGGACCTGTGGTTCGATCCACCTGAGGCAATAAGTACATGCTTACTGTCACCTGCCTGTTCACCAAGTGGGTGGAGTGCCTACCAGCACCCAATTGCACCGCAGAAACTACGGCTACCTTGCTACTGAATCATGTGTTCAGTCAGTGGGGTTTGCCAATGCGAGTGGATTCAGACCAAGGATCTCAGTTTACTGCAGAAGTTATCCAACACATGTGGAAGATGCTAGGCATGAAGAGTAAATTACACATTGCCTACCGACCTCAGTCCTCAGGACAAGTGGAAAGAGCTAATCGTACCATCGTCACCATTCTGAAGAAGTATGTATCATCTTCCAGTAAGGATTGGGACATTAAGTTACCATTGGTCTTCATGGCCATTCGTGCCACACCCCACCGTTCTACAGGAGTGTCACCCTTTGAGATGATGACAGGTAGGGAAATTATGTTACCAATTCATTTGCTTTACAGGACTAATGATGTGAACTTGTCCAGTGCTACTTCATCTCATGAGTATGTCACACACTTGCGTCAACATTTGCAAAGTGCCTTTGCCCAAAATAACTTGGAAAGTAGTGCTAGAGGTAGGAAAGCCTACTATGATCAAGGGACTACCTCCAAATAATACCAGATTGGTGACAAGGTATTCTATTTCAATTTTGCCAGAAATAAGGTTAAGGAAAATAAATTTCTGCCCATTTGGCATGGTCCTTTCCCTATAGTGGAAAAAGCTTCACCTGTGGCCTACCAAATTTGCCTCAGAAAAAAATCTCAAGGTGAAAATAACCTTAAATGGGTCCCCATCAATCAGCTGAGACCATGTCATCCCAGTCATTCTGTTCCGGATGTGTGTATTGCTGACCTGAACTGTACTAACCAGACAACAGCATAGTCTGTTCTTTTACAGATGCAGAAAAGAACCTGGATGACCGTGTTCCTGACCACCTTACTGGTGGGATCCTTGTCCAAGATGATTGAACCTGGTCCCATGTCGGGAGTCATCCTACAAGATACCCCTGGCTTCCTGATCACCCAGTCACAGACTGTTACTCAGAAAGTGGTTGTTTCCCTTTACCCTATGCATGTTATCTTGAGACATTTTAATTTGACTATGTTGGGAAAGTCTCCCTCCACTCAAACCTGGTTTTTCAATTATATGCAGTATGCCAGAGCCCAAGTTAAGAACATTTTGGCCCCTGTTAGAGAAAGTAATGGTTCAACCTGTTCAACCCCAGAATGCTAGATCCAAACATTTTGTAGGCATTGTGGGTGGTCTGATTTTCTCTGCTATTGGTTCAATATTTGGGGCATCCATGTCTGTTGCTAATGCCATTTCTGTATGTCAGTTGCAAGATACCATAAAAGCCCTTGAAGCAGATTTGAAGAATGCTGAAACAAAATTACAATCCCAACAGAACCAGCTTATTGCCCAGGGTAAAACTAATGCAGATACCGTTACCCAATCCCACGGGATAGGTTCCGTGGGATTGGAGAACGGCGGATGTGGTCCCTCTTCACAAAAGTGGTGATAGGGAAGAAGCTGGAAACTACAGGCCGGTAAGCCTCACTTCGATTATTGGAAAAGTAATGGAAGTGATGCTGACGGAAAGGATAGTGAATTTCCTGGAAGCCAATAAGTTGCAAGATACGAGACAACATGGTTTTACCAAAGGGAAATCATGCCAAACGAATCTCATTGAATTCTTTGACTGGGTGACTGGAGAATTAAATCAGAGATGTGATATAGACGTAATCTACCTAGATTTCAGCAAGGCTTTTGACACGGTTCCCCATAGGAGGCTCTTGAACAAACTGGACGGGCTGAAGATAGGACCCAAAGTGGTGAACTGGATTAGGAACTGGTTGACGGACAGACGCCAGAGGGTGGTGGTTAATGGAATTCGCTCGGAGGAGGGAAAGGTGAGTAGTGGAGTGCCTCGGGGATTGGTGCTAGGACCGATTCTGTTCAGTATATATTTGTGAGTGACATTGCTGAAGGGTTAGAAGGTAAAGTTTGCCTTTTTGCAGATGATACTAAGATTTGTAACAGAGTGGACACCCGGGAGGGAGTGGAAAACATGAAAAAGGATCTGCGGAAGCTAGAAGAATGGTCTAAGGTTTGGCAGTTAAAATTCAATGTGAAGAAATGCAAAGTGATGCACTTAGGGAGTAGAAATCCACGGGAGACGTGTGTGTTAGGCGGGGAGAGTCTGATAGGTACCGACGGGGAGAGGGATCTTGGGGTGATAGTATCTGAGGATCTGAAGGCGACAAAACAGTGTGACAAGGCAGTGGCCATAAGTAGAAGGTTGCTAGGCTGTATAGAGAGGGGAGTGACCAGCAGAAGAAAAGAGGTTTTAATGCCCCTGTATAAGTCGTTGGTGAGGCCCCACCTGGAGTATTGTGTTCAGTTCTGGAGGCCGTATCTTGCTAAGGATGTACTACTACTACTACTTGACATTTCTATAGCACTACTAGGGTTACGCAGCGCTGTACAATTTAACAAAAAAGGGGGGACAGTCCCTGCTCAAAGGAGCTTACAATCTAAAGGACGAAATGACAAGTTGGGGTAGTCTGGATTTCTTGAATAGTGGTTAGGTGCCGAAGACGACATTGAAGAGATGGGCTTTTAGCAGGGATTTGAAGATGGGCAGGGAAGGGGCCTGGCGTATAGGCTCAGGGAGATTATTCCAAGCATGGGGTGAGGCGAGGGGGAAGGGCGGAGCCTGGAGCTGGCAGTGGTGGAGAAGGGTACTGAAAGGAGGGATTTGCCTTGAGAACGGAGGTTACAGGTAGGAACATAAGGGGAGATGAGGGTAGAGAGGTAGGGAGGGGCTGCAGATCAAGTGCATTTGTAGGTTAGGAGGAGAAGCTTGAACTGTATGCGGTACCTGATCGGAAGCCAGTGAAGTAATTTGAGGAGAGGGGAGATGGGAGTATATCGGTCCAGGCGGAAGATAAGACGTGCAGCAGAGTTCTGAACGGACTGAAGGGGGGATAGGTGGCAAAGTGGGAGGCCAGTGAAGAGTAGGTTGCAGTAGTCGAGGCGAGAGGTAATGAGAGAGTGGATGAGAGTTCGGGTGGTGTGCTCAGAGAGGAAAGGGCGAATTTTGCTAATGTTGTAAAGGAAGAAGCGACAGGTCTTGTCTATCTGCTGGATATGCGCGGAGAGGGAGGAGTCGAAGATGACACCAAGGTTGCGGGCAGATGAGACGGGGACGATGAGGGTGTTGTCAACTGAGATAGAGAGTGGAGGGAGAGGAGAAGAGGGTTTGGGTGGGAAGACAATAAGTTCGGTCTTGGCCATGTTCAGCTTCAGGTGGCGGTTGGACATCCAGGCAGCAATGTCGGACAAGCAGGCCGATACTTTGGCCTGGGTTTCCGCAGTGATGTGAGGTGTGGAGAGGTAAAGCTGGGTGTCATCAGCATAAAGATGGTACTGGAAACCATGAGATGAGATCAGCGAGCCCAGGGAAGAGGTGTAGATTGAAAAAAAGAAGGGGTCCAAGTACAGATCCTTGAGGAACTCCTACAGAGAGCGGGATGGGGGTGGAGGAAGAGCCATGAGAGTGTACTCTGAAGGTGCGGTGGGAGAGATAAGAGGAGAACCAGGACCTGGAACCCAAAAGAGGACAGTGTGGCGAGAAGTAAGTTGTGATTGACAGTGTCAAAAGCGGCAGATAGGTCGAGGAGGATGAGGATGGAGTAGTGACCTTTGGATTTGGCAAGGAACAGGTCATTGCAGACCTTAGATAGTGCCGTTTCTATTGAGTGTAAGGGGCGAAAGCCGGATTGAAGCGGATCGAGGATGGCATGAGAGGAGAGAAAATCAAGGCAACGGCTGTGGTCGAGGAGGATGAGGATGGAGTAGTGACCTTTGGATTTGGCAAGGAACAGGTCATTGCAGACCTTAGATAGTGCCGTTTCTGTCGAGTGTAAGGGGCGAAAGCCAGATTGAAGCGGATCGAGGATGGCATGAGAGGAGAGAAAATCAAGGCAGCGGCTGTGGACTGCGCGCTCAAGTATCTTGGAAAGGAAGGGTAGGAGGGAAATGGGGCGGTAGTTGGAGGGACAGGTAGGGTCAAGTGATGGTTTTTTTAGCAGAGGTGTGACTACAGCGTGCTTGAAGGTGTCGGGGACAGTTGCAGTGGCGAGAGGGAGGTTGAGGGTATGACAGGTGGGGGGGGGTGACAGTAGGAGAGATGGTGTTAAGTAAGTAGGTGGGGATGGGATCCGAGGAGCAGGTGGTGCATTTCGAGGAGGAAAGAAGATGGGCGGTTTCCTCTTCGGTAATCTCAGGAAAGGAGGAGAAGGAGGCATGGGTAGGTTGGTTGAGGGAGTGGGCTATAGGGTGAAGAGGAGGAGATGGTTTGGTTGTGAATTCGAGTTTGATCTTCTGCACCTTGTCGCGGAAGTGGTCAGCCAGTGATTGAGGAGAGAGTGAGGGGGGGGTGGGAGCGGAGGGCACTTTGAGGAGGGAGTTGAGGGTGGCGAAGAGACGACGAGGGTTAGAGCTGAGGGAATTAGTCAATTGAGTGTAATAGTCCTGTTTGGCGAGGATCAGGGAGGACTGGAAGGAGGATAGCAAGACGTATGAGGAGAGACTTGCTGACCTGAACATGTATACCCTGGAGCAAAGGAGAAACAGTGGTGATATGATACAGACGTTCAAATATCTGAAAGGTATTAATCCGCAAACGAACCTTTTCCAGAGATGGGAAGGCGGTAGAACTAGAGGGCACGATACGAGATTGAAGGGAGGTAGACTCAAGAAAAATGTCAGGAAGTATTTTTTCACGGAGAGAGTGGTGGATGCTTGGAATGCTCTCCCACGTGAGGTGGTGGAGAGGAAAACGGTAATGGAATTCACACATATGTGGGATAAACATAAAGGAATCCTGGTCCGAGGGAATGGATCCTCAGAAGCTTAGCTGAGATTAGGTGGCAGAGCCGGTGGTGGGAGGCGGGGCTGGTGGTTGGGAGGCAAGGATAGTGCTGGGTAGACTTATACAGTCTGTGCCCTGAAAATGACAGATAGAAATCAAGGTAAGGTATACACAAAAAGTAGCACATATTAGTTTATCTTGTTGGGCAGACTGGATGGACCATGCAGGTCTTTTTCTGCCGTCATCTACTATGTTACTATGTTACCGTTACCCTTGTTAATTTGCATACCCGCCAAATTGAAATACACACGGTAGATTTGTCTATAATTAAAGGTGTTTTGAATGATGAATGTCTCTTTATCCACCCTGTCAAGGACCTAATGCAAGATTTATTTAGGGAATTAGATACCAGTGTTAGTAATCGTATGTTAGGTCACATACCTACTTATTTGGTCCCCTCTGAGGTTATTAGGGATGCTTTTGCTAAAATTACCCATTTCCCCATTGAACCCTTTCAGATTCAGACTGCCTTTCATTTAGGGACAGCCCTTCCATTAATGTTCAATATGGAACGTATGGAAATTGCCTTTCTCCTACAGTTACCTTTTATTGTACCTGAGAATGTGTACCAGCTCAAACAAGTTTTGAATGTTGGAACTTGGCATGATAACGTGTACCTTCACACTGAGACTCCAGAGTATGTTGCTTATCAACATGATGCTCCTCAACACTATCTAGTCCCGAATTTGGATCTTTGTCAACAAACTAAAGATATTCATTGGCTATGCCCAGGTACACCCTTCTTGAAAGATACCACAGAAGCCCTTTGTGGGTTGTCTACCGAGAAGGTTCAAGAGAAATGTAAGGTTACCATGTCTAAATATGAGGATTTTTCTGATACCACTGTAGCTGTGGTTGAGACTATGTGGATGATTAGCACACCCAATACTGAGCTTACTGTTACATTCCTCAAACATGTTATAAATCGTTTTTCTTTCCCTTCCAATGTCTGTTTGATTGCTGTACCCAAGTACTCTGTTGTTAATGTGGGAAGAGTTTCTTTGTTTTACCTCGATACAGATTCTGTTGTATCCGAACTGGAGATCCTAGATGTATTCCATGGCCATCCCATTGACATTGCTTTGGACGTTATGCCATTTTTACAGTCTAAAAACTCTCATACCGTTGAACTTGCAGTCAACCAGGATTCACTCCAAATTGCTGACTACAAGCATCGTTCATCTGAGGTGCCCGTTGTCAACATCACCACCCATGTCGCCATTCCACTTCTCACCATATCGTGGATCGTCATGCTTGTCACTGTTACTCTATTGGCGCAAGAAGTTTTGGCTCAATTCGCCGATCTTCATCTCCCATGGCCATGAGACTGAGAGACTTTGTGTAACTCTTTTGAGTGACTATCATATCATTTTTATTTCTATTATCATATTCTGTACTAATTTTGCTGACGCTTTTGCCATGCATTATTTGGTATCATGATGATTAGGTTGATTATAATTTCATGTGTTAAGACATAACTTCTAACATCCTAAGAGTGTTCTAGTATTAGTAGTTTGCTGTATTAGCATTTTTGAAACTACGTTTGAACAATGCGTATGATTTTATGAAGTATTTGCTTCTAGTTATCATTGATAGAGTGTTAGTATGGAGTTAATGACATTTACTGTTTTTATGTCTTCAGTCTTGACCATGAGTCCTGATTTTTTTTTTTTATTAAATTTCAAAATAATACATTCACAAAAATAAATGTATAGAAAACAGGAAATACATCCAAAGAAATAAAGAACCATCCATTACATTTCCATGGATTTTCAGAAATTATCTTTCTTACTTAGTCCACTATAAACGATCAAGATACAAGGAAATAATCGAAGGAAACCAAAAGAGTAAAGAAACTCTTACAATAAACATAAGGAGGACAGAATCACAAGTTTGCCTGCGGTTTGACCATGAGTCCTGATTTAACCCATCTAGCTGTATTACTAGTTAGGTTGGAGAGGGCTTTTACTCCTTTGTAGTAAATTCCATCTCCAAGGGGGGGGAATCTGTAGGGGTATTTCCCTGTGTGTCTCACCTTGCTGGTCTTGGCCTGTATAATCCTATGACATCAAGATGGAGTTTGCAACCTATGACCTGCACATAAGTGAATTAGATAATTCAGCTTCCTGGAAAATCACTAGCAGTCATGTAATATCCAAGGACTTGCTGTGGGCAACCAGCCCCCCTTTATCTCCCTGAGAAGCTGAGAGGGAGTGAGACATGGCTCCAGCAAGCCGGGTAAGAAGCAGAACATGCATACCATAATGTAACAACTTGAAGGTCAAGAACAACGGTCGCTTCTTGCTATGCAGTGAGCTGAGGAGGATCCAGATTGGTCCCGTCTGGTCACCTGTGAATCAGGGACTCAGAAAAGCGGGAACAGAAATAAGTTAGTTGTTCAGAATCCCTGGAAGAAGATGGAAGCTGACAGGAAGATGAGAGAGACCTGATAAGGTCCACCATCTTGTGAACTGTGTATCTGGAGGAAGTATCCTTGGTTCAGCTGTACCAGCACGGAGTGACCTATGCCCCCTGTTGGTTGCAGAGTACCTGTCCTATCCCAGAAACTAAGACTCATGTTGAAAATCAGCTTGAGTCTAGAGAAGTATCCTGTGCCAACTCCTAAGAGACTACCCATGAGACAGCCTGGTGAGAGATAGTGATTTATTTCCTACTAGTAACTAAGGCCCGTTTCAAATCGCAATGAAACGGGCGCTAGCAAGGCTCCCCTCCGTCCCTTTGTGTCTCCATGTGTCGTCGGCCCCCCTGCAGCCTCCCCCCTTCCACCCCCACCGATGTCGTCGCTGCCGGCGCTCCCCCCTCTCCGAAGGCCCCCCCCCACCCCACTGACCTGCCGAAACAGAAGATTTCAGCGTCATGTGAATGCCCCTGCAGTAGGAACCGATACAGTAACGTGTGCTCCGCCCTCGACGTCTTCGCGTTTTGACGCGAGGGCGGAGCAGTGCTACAGTGCAGTACAACGTTGGAGCTGAGAATGTGCTCCGCCCTCAACGTCACAACGTTTGACGCGAGGGCGGGGCCCACAGACTGTGATTTTGTGTGGCTTCAGAGCTTCGAACTTACGAACCTGGCTTCAGTGACGTCAGTGCAAATAGAACGTTGAGGGTGAGTTTTATATATATAGATTAATCTGGATTTAGTGAGTGGTGATTACCTGAGCAAAAGGCTGGTTTAGTAATTACCGTGCTCAGAAGATAAGCAGCTAATAACCGTGCTACCTCGTAACATAGTTGTAGTATTACCAGTCAGTTGTGTAATTTTACCTAGTAACCAGTAAGGAATTAGTGTGTAGTTGTGACAACATATATTTTTGGTAATTGTTATCAGCAAGTTATCTTTGTTTTTGGCTAAGCTGGCTTAGTGTTTCTATTTTGTATACCTCCTTTTATATATCTATAATAAATCTAATATATATATCTCAGCTGGCTTTGCAGTTCGTTTCTAGCGGAAGTATTGGCTTGGTGCCAATCCAAGGTTCACTCCTTCCCTAGACAGAAAAACAAATTATTTTGCTTGCAAATAATTCTGTATCGTGAACCTTGGGCGCAGATGAGACTGTTGGGAGATTTCTCTGATAAGTATCACCTGTGACTACCTACAGGACAGGGGCACCAGCAACACCGTCGGTGCTAGCGGTCAAGGGGAAAAGGTAGCATACACAGGAACACAACAAACGATACCATAGGCAGAGACCCTCAGCAAAACAGGGAAAGGACAGTACACAGTAAACAGGAGGCAGTACAGTAAAGGAAGTATTGGAACAGTCACCAAGGGAAGACTGCATTAACCAAATAACTGGCAGAGAGGTAGAGAAGCTCTGCAGACGAAGGGTTAAACCCAGCTCAGCACACAAACAGAAAGCTGGGGCAGAGAATAAGGCAAGTAACAGGGAAGCAGAGGAGCTCTGCGGACAAAGGGTTAAACCCAGCTCTGCACACAAACAGAAAACTGAGGCACAGGGTAATCGGTAAGCACAAAGAAAAACAAACAAACAACCCCCACAGAGAGAAACAAGGGACAGGACCAGACAGGCAGAAATAAACACAGCACACGGGAACTCAGAAGGAAGACAGAAAACAAGAAACTGGAGCGGACAGAGAAGTAACTCACCACTCAGCACCAGAGCTACACAGAGATTACCAGGTGAAGGGAGAGGGGTAATTAGCCACACACGGTCAGAGACAGAGCAAACAGAAACTGCAGCCAAGAAAGGATAAATCCTCCACACACGCACAGAGCTAACAGCTCACACAGCGCAAAGGAATCCACAGAGCTAACAGCTCACACAAAGCAAAGGGGTTCACACAAGCACAGAACTAATAGCTCACAAAGAGCAAAGGAATCCACACAAGCTCAGTGCTAACAGCTCACACAAGCAAAGGAATCCACACAAGCACAGAGCTAACAGCTCACACAAGCAAAGGAATCCACACAAGCACAGAGCTAACAGCTCACACAAGCAAAGGAATCCACACAAGCACAGAGCTAACAGCTCACACAAGCTAAAGAGGCAGAGGCGGGCCTGGTGGTTGGGAGGCTGGGTTAGTGCTGGGCAGACTTATATGGTCTGTGCCCTGAAAAAGACAGATACAAATCAAGGGGCTGGTGGTTGGGAGGCGGGGCTAGTGCTGGGCAGACTTATACGGTGTGTGCCCTGAAAAAGACAGATACAAATCAAGGTAAGGCATGCACATATGAGCTATCTTGCTGGGCAGACTGGATGGAACGTGCAGGTCTTTTTCTGCCGTCATCTACTAATGTTAAGCAGATAAGAGTAAACGCCAAAGCAGGGGTTTCTGGGAGGGGCGAGCTTATGTAGACAGACTGACATCAGCTCAGCCCCTAACGGACCAATCAGGAGCGGTTTCAAGCATTCCCCTGTCTGACTTATAGGATTCAAGCAGAAACATAACAGAATCATAACAAAAGTATACCTACAAGTAAAATAAACAAGAAGTTTTACCCATAACTAAAGGAGTCCCACCACACACATCTGCAACAAAAACATTAAAAAAGTTTTGGGGGGTTTTTTATACTGTTTTAAATCACGTTTATTAGCTTGTCCAGAGAAAAGATATACCAACTCCATTCCATGGTCCCCAAAATGTGGAGTACCACAAGGCTCTCCTCTTTCTCCCATCTCGTTTAATATAATGATAGCACCATTAGGTTACATGCTTGAATCAAATGGTTTTAAATCTCTCATGTATGCAAATGATGTCACAATCTATATTCCTTTTGCTAATGATATCAATGAAATCTTAACCAAAATAAAATCTAGTCTGGAGACCTAATGGAATCATGGGCAAACAATTTCAAACTGAAACTTAATAGAGAGAAACCTAAACTCATGATATTAACAAACTAGTAAAAAAGCCCCGTTTCTGATGCAAATGAAACGGGGGCTAGCAAGGTTTTCTTCAGAGTGTGCATGTGGGAGTGTGTGTCCCTGCCCTCTGCCCTCTCTCCCTCCCCCTCCCCCCTTGGAGTCCAGTCCTTCAGTGTTAAGTTTCCTGCTGTTCTGTGTTACAGAGAGAGTGAGGGCATCTCTCTCCCCTCCCCCTCTGAGTCCTTCACTGTTACAGAGAGAGGGATTTCGTGCTGTGCTGTTTTCCTTCACTCATGGGGAAACAGGATATCTCCGGCGCTTCACACTTCCGGCTGGAGGCTTCAGAACGTTGGTCTTGCCTTTTATATATATAGATCCTTCCCAACTGATAACTTTCAAAACCTACTGACAACATAACCTATCCACTGGAGTATAATTTGAAAATCCTGGGAATAACATCTTTCATTTGAACCACAAGTATGCAATCTAGTGTCTAATGTATTCAAATCATTATGGAAACTACAAAGATTAAGACCATACTTTCCAAACACAATATTTAGATCCCTAACCCAATCCTTAGTATTATCCAAATTTGACTACTACAAAGCTGTTTATTCTGTACTTAAGACTTCATTAATTAGAAAACTACAAACTGACCAGAATACGACAGCTTGCCTTGTACTTGAAGCTCCCCGTTACTCTGAAGTGACCCGCTTTTACTTAAATTACACTGGCTCCCTATAAATGCACTCATTACATTCAAACTATGTGTATTCGCCCACCAAATAATTTATGGTTCATCTCCATCCTATATGCAGAACCTTATAGAGCTATCAACACATAACGCTAAAAAATCCTCCAGACTTCCTTATATTACACTTTCTTCAATGCAATAAACTAAATATAAAACTGCTGGATTTTCCTACCAATGTACTGATGGAATTCATTGTTCAAACTACATCACATTGAAGACTATTTCACATTTTGCAAACTATTAAAAATACACCTGATAAGACTGATCACTAACAACAGAAATAATCAATCATCTAGCTAAACTAGTTAAGACAATATGACTCTATTGATATCTCATCTTGACTATTACAACTGTTTTATGTCAATTCAACTTCTTAATGTTATCTGAATTTTTATCTATTTATTCCACATAACCAGAATTGAATGTCAGTTTTACATCTGTTTTAATCTAATCCACACTGAACATATTTGATATAATGAGCGATATAAATGTCATAAATACACAAATAAATAAAAAGTGTGTGTGTGGGGGGGTAATACAAATATTTTATTGAATTTTTGTGTAATATAAAATACATTTTTAAATCAATTTTGTCATATAACAACGAATTAACAGTTATAATAGCAAAAAAAGCAAAGGAGAAATCAAAAGCGATCACATAGGTACAGTAAGTACCTGGAATACTTTGACTTTCAGCTAGAAGTTAGATATTCTACAGGAAGCAACATCTGTTTAGCTTTTGAGTATACACTTTTTTCCCCACAATCTTTAATTCAAATAATTTACAAATTTCATTCAAGTTACTATGGCAAATGGCCAAAATGCCAGTTAAAATAAGTGACAAATGGTCACAAGGTCTGTACTTGATTGATACAAACATTCTGAACTGCAAAGTTCCCAGAGGCAGATTTCAAAACAATCCTGGATTTTCCAACAACTATATCCTGATGCAGTGTGCAATCTACAAAAGGACTACAATTAAAAGATTTGGGGACGTTGCTTTGGGATGTTAAGTTCAAAAGCAGGACTGGCTAAAAAGTAACCCTCCCTGAACTAGGAAACCTGGCTGCTCAAAACAGGCCTCAGTAATATGGAAATATGAACAAACAGCAACACTGACAAACTTTGCCACCTTATATATATATATATATATATATATATATATATATATATATATATATATATATATATATATATATACACAATACTTATTTATGCAGAGAGCCAACTTTAAGAAAGTAATGAGGCAATTAACAACTGAGACCTAACGTGGTCAAATAAAGGAACATTCATTTGAACCACAAAAATAGGACACGCGACATGTGCTTACAACTACTATTAATTCTTCACACTGGTTACGTTTATCGTTGTTTGAGTACCATAGAGCTGTTGTATCCGCTGCATAATATGGTCTCGTCCAGGTTGTCATTATTTTTATATACAGTATATGTTACTCTGGTTCTCATAACTAATAGCTAACACTATGTATCCTAAGATTACCCATTATTCCTTACCTGTGCCCCAAAATCCCGCAGTCACGTCTACAGACCTGTCCCCACGTTCTGAGGGTCCAACAAACCCAAGCCATTTTCCACTTTTCCCTACTACTATCACTTCAATATTATGTTACATACAAAGTACTTCCGCTCATCTTCCTTCTCCTGCCCAGTGCCCACCTTCCGGCGCTGCATTTTGTCGTCACGTTTAGAAATTATTATAATCATTCAGTCAAAATTAAGGAGGTTAGATTGAGAACAGCAGACAGTGCGAGGCAATCTAACAAGTTGAAGACAGTAGGCGGAGTCGCAATACACCCAAAACCATAACAAACGCTACTGAAAGCAAAAGTAATTTAGTAAGATTATTAGAAATAATTGACTGCCTGTGCGTCAAAAGCCGTTCCAGTTGGATTAGCAGTGCCTTAAAAGGTGGAGGACAAAATATATATTTTTAATACTGTAGTTTCAAATATTAACAATAACATCATAAAATGTATGAATTATATGTGTCGCAATTGTAAAAACAATATAATCAGATACAGCACAAAAAAAACAAGCATGAATAAGAATTATAAACTTAGTAGGTATATTAGGTAATTTGTTGCTGACCTTTGCAAATTACAAATTAGACATATCAAAATTTTTTTACTACTACTACTACTATTTAGCATTTCTATAGCGCTACAAGGTGTACGCAGCACTGCACAAACATAGAAGAAAGACAGTCCCTGCTCAAAGAGCTTACAATCTAATAGACAAACAAATAAATAAAGTAAGCAAATCAAATCAATTAATGTGTACAGGAAGGAGGAGAGGAGGGTAGGTGGAAGCGAGTGGTTACAAGTGGTTACGAGTCACAAGCAATGTTAAAGAGCTGGGCTTTCAGTCTAGATTTAAAGGTGGCCAAGGATGGGGCAAGACGTAGGGGCTCAGGAAGTTTATTCCAGGCGTAAGGTGCAGCGAGACAGATGGCGCGAAGTCTGGAGTTGGCAGTAGTGGAGAAGGGAACAGATAAGAAGGATTTATCCATGGAGCGGAGTGCACGGGAAGGGGTGTAGGGAAGGACGAGTGTGGAGAGATACCAGGGAGCAGCAGAGTGAGTACATTTATAGGTTAGTAGAAGAAATTTGAACAGGATGCGAAAACGGATAGGGAGCCAGTGAAGCGACTTGAGTAGAGGGGTAGTTTGAGTAAAGCAACCCTGGCAGAAGACGAGACGGGCAGCAGAGTTTTGAACCGATTGGAGAGGGGAGAGGTGACTAAGTGGGAGGCCAGCAAGAAGCAGATTGCAGTAGTCTAAACGAGAGATGACAAGGGTGTGGATGAGGGTTTTGGTAGAGTGCTCGGAAAGAAAGGGACGGATTTTACGGATGTTGTAAAGAAAGAAACGACAGGTCTTGGCGATCTGCTGGATATGAGCAGAGAAGGAGAGAGAAGAGTCAAAGATGACCCCAAGGTTTCGAGCTGAGGAGACAGGGAGAATGAGAGAGCCATCAACAGAAATAGAAAACGGGGGGAGTGGGGAGGTGGGTTTGGGGGGAAAAATTAGAAGCTCGGTTTTGGTCATGTTTAATTTCAGGTGGCGTTGAGACATCCAGACAGCAATGTCAGACAAGCACGCTGAAACTTTGGTTTGGATGCAAGGTGAGATATCAGGGGTAGAAAGGTAGATTTGGGAGTCATCAGCATAGAGATGGTAGGAAAAGCCATGGGATGAGATTAATGAACCAAGGGAAGAAGTGTAGATAGAAAAGAGGAGGGGACCAAGAACAGAACCCTGAGATACGCCGAGAGGCAGAGGGATAGAAGAGGATCCACCAGAGTGAACACTAAAGGTGTGGAGGGAGAGGTAGGAAGAGAACCAGGAAAGGACAGAGCCCTGGAATCCAAGTGAGGACAGGGTATCGAGAAGTATGCTGTGATCGACAGTGTCAAAAGCAGCGGAAAGATCAAGAAGAATGAGGATGGAATATTGACCTCTGAATTTAGCCAGTAATAGGTCATTGGAGACTTTAGTAAGTGCAGTTTCGGTTGAGTGGAGAGGGCGAAAACCAGATTGAAGGGGGTCAAGAATAGCATGTGAGGAGAGAAAATCAAGGCAGCGGTGGTGAACAGCACGCTTAAGTAATTTGGAGAGAAAAGGGAGGAGGGAGATAGGTCGGTAATTAGAGGGACAAGTAGGGTCGAGTGAAGGCTTCTTAAGGAGAGGTGTGACCACAGCATGTTTAAAGGCAGTAGGGACAGTTGCAGTGGAAAGTGAGAGGTTGAGAATGTGACAGATAAAAGGAATAAGAGCAGGTGAGATGGCATTAAGAAGGTGGGTGGGAATGGGATCAGAGGAACAGGTGGTACATTTTGAGGAAGAAAGGAGAAGTGTAGTTTCCTCTATAGTAACTTCAGGAAAGGAGGAAAAGGAATGAGGGGAAGGAGAGAGAGGGGAACGGACTAGTGGAGGGAGAGGTGGCGAGGTAGAGAATTCAAGGTTTATCTTTTGAACCTTGTCGTGAAAGAATTCAGCAAGGGTCTGAGGAGATAGTGAAGGGGGAGTTGGGGGAGGGGGCACCTTGAGGAGAGAGTTCAATGTGGTGAAGAGAAGTCGAGGGTTAGAGCCAAGAGAGTTGGTCAGTTGGATATAATAATCCTGTTTGGCGCGTAAAAGAGCAGATTGGAAGGAGGTCAGCATGAACTTAAAGTGTAAGAAATCAGCAAGGGCCCGAGATTTCCGCCAAAGGCGTTCGGCAGAGCGGGTACAGGAACGTAGGTAGCGGATATTAGAAGTCAGCCAAGGTTGGGGTTTTGTACGCCTTATAGGGCGGGTCATCAAAGGTGCAAATGTGTCTAAGGCAGAGGATAGAGTATTGTTGTAAGAAGAAACAGCCTCGTTGACAGACGTGGATGGTGCCACAGTAGAGAGGAGGTTTGAAACATGGGAGGATAGAGATGAAGGGTCAATATCGTGAAGATTCCTAGATAAATTAGATAAGATAGGATGGGGCTGGGAGGGAGGAGATTTAAGTGTGAAAGTTATAAGATGGTGATCAGAGAGGGGAAGATCAGAGACAAGGAAACTAGAGGGTGAACAGTTGGAGGAGAAGATGAGATGAAGACAGTGACCATTTTGATGAGTGGGGGAGGTGGAGCATAGTTGGAGATTAAAGGAGGGTGTTAAAGCAAGTAACTTGGAAATATAAGAGTTGGAAGGATCATTAGCAGGAATATTAAAGTCACCAAGGATGAGAGAGGGGGAGGAAGGATCATGGAAGAAGGCAAGCCAGGCATCAAAGTCTCTGAGAAAGGATGAAAGGGACTTATCAGGGGGACGATAAATGACCGCTATTCGAAGAGGCAGAGGAGAGAAAAGGCGGATAGAGTGGATGTCGTGTTCTCAAGGACCTTGGCATTCTGTCAGGCTTCTTCCCCGGGAACCCTGGGTACGTGAGTCCTTGGACCACGGCCGAGGAGTGGCAGTGGCAGGCAAGATCACCTCTGGAGCAGAGAAGAGACAAGGCTGGACTGGAACCCCAGACTGGAGTCCTGCAGTGGAACACTCAGGACTGGAACGCACCGGACCGGAACACACTGGAGTGGGCTTCACCTACGCTTAGCTGCCTTTCCCCGAGGGTTGAGCCCTCAGGTTCGAGCAGCCGGTAGGGCTTACAGGAAAACCAGAACTGGAACCAGCAACAGGAACAACCGGAGTCAGGATCCAGCGGTGCTCCCAGGTACCTAGGCTAAAGCAAGGCAGACAGGCAGGGAAGAGGACACAGGAGCTATATACAAGCAAAGCTCAAGGGAATGGGAATGACAGCTACGCTTGCCAGAGGAAGGGTTAGACTGCAGCTACAGTAGCTAACAGACAGAAAGGAGAGAAATGGCTGCAGCATCAGCTGCTGACCAACCTCAGACAGGGAGCAGCACCACTGCACAGGGATAACAGAAAGGCTAGAAGCCCACAGGGAATAATAAACACAGAAAGGCTGAAAGCCCACAGAGCAATAAACACAGAAGGGCCAGAAGGCAAGGCCCACAGGTGATAGTAACTCGCAAAGCAGAAGGGCTGGAAGCCCAAAGAAAAGACAAGGAAAGCTAACTGTGCAAACAGCACACTAACCTCGGGACCTAAGGCACTGCGGAGGCATTGGCAATGCAAAGGCAAAGGCTGCAGTCTCTAAGTGCTTAATAAAGCCCTTCAACACCAAAGGCACAGCTGCAGCAATCTCTAAGCAACTACGGAGGCTGTTCAGGCACAAACCACAGAGCAGGCAGAAAGCATAGTGAAACACAGAGAGGCTTCCCACACCCAGGTGTAGTGTAGTGAAGCAATTAGAGTCATGCTGGAAGCAGCCAGCACACAGAGAGAGAGAGAGCTAACCCAGGCAACACCCACAGGTGCAGTATAGTGAGGCAATTAGTGTCATGCTGCTGGATGCAGCCAGCACAGAGAGCCGGAGTTAGCTCAGAAAGGACAGACAGAAGAAACAGGAGCCAGCTAGGAAGCTGACCCCCAGGAATAAGGTAAGTCTGAGGGTGGTCACGGCCACAGACATGACAGTGGACTTCAAAGGAGGAAAAACAGTGAGATTGAGGTGGAAGCAGGAGTTGAAATCTGGAGGAGGGAGAGAGAAGTAGTCCAACACCGCCCCCGCGACCAGCAGGGCGAGGAGTATGTGAAAAAATATAACCGCCATGGCAGAGGGCTGCGACTGAAGCAGAGTCATCAGGGCAGAGCCAGGTTTCTGTTATGGCAAGCAGATGGAGGTGACGCGAGATAAAGAGGTCCTGGATATAGGGGAGTTTGTTACAGATAGAGCGGGCATTCCATAGGGCGCAAGAGAAGGGCAGAGAAGAGGAGGGGAGTAGAGGAATAGAGATGAGGTTAGAGAGGTCGCGGTGAGATATGTAGAGTTGGAAGGAGGGCCAGGATTGGGATTGATGTCACTGGCTGAGAGTAAGAGAAGGAGTAAAAGAGAGCGGAGGAGAGGTGTGGCCACAAAGGCGTCAAAGGCGAGAGGTATTTAGGTGGAATGGGGAAGGCAAAATGGAGGGAAGAAAGAAACGGAGATTAAAAGCCAAGAGGGAGGAAGAGGGTAGGAGAGAAGTTGAGGTGATGAAGTCGATGGATGGGCAGTGAGTTCCTGTAGCAGAGAGAGGTAGGGGGTGAGGGAAAATATTAGGAAGGGACAGGGCTAGGAAGAGAATGTGAATAGGGGCCATAAACGACTGAGGTTCTTTAGCAACTGGGAAGAAGATTAGATGTAAAGAGAAAAATGCCCGGCACGCGGCACCTAGAGCGGAGGCCCTGAGTGGATCGGAGTGGACCTGGGTGTCACCCCGGAGAAGGCTGTAAGGATATGCAGATGAGCTGCAAGTCCTCCACAGCACCTGAAAGGCAGCCGGTGGTACAGCTGGGCACCTCTCAGCTGAGGAAAGGCTTACCAGGGGTTAGGCCGAAGCCAGCATTCCTCCCCATTTTGCTTTGTTTTTATTTTACTGTTTTGTTTTGGTTTGTTTATTTATTTATTTGAAAGCATCCCATATCCTATATAATAATTCTTACCTCCAATGTTCTGAGGCTGCCTGGAACCGCGGGACCCTCGGAGGTGGTCTGCTAGATGGAGTAGATAAAACTAAAGTCATACCATGAAGACAGCTGAGCGAATGCCATGAAGTGGCACGCGAACAAAAACAAAAAACAAAACAAGGCTCAAGCCAGTCTGACAACCTCCCGAAACTCCCGCGCACAGTAACCGCCCTCACAAAAAAACCCGGCCCACGAGAGATCCACCCTCACAGAGCGCAGTCACGAACCTGCCGCCCTACAAGAAAAGAACAAAGAGCAACGGCAACAAAAACAAAGCAGCCTAACAGACTGCCACACACACGTAGCGCCGTCCCAAATCTGCCGTAACACACAAAAAAAAAACGCTGAACAGACTGACAGCGCTCTTCAAATAAAAAAACAGCTGATGTACTCCTGCCAGCAGGAAGCGAACGAACCTGCCGTAATCCTTTAAAAAAAACGATCACCACACTTACGAGTCACCCTCCTGAACCTAACAACCAGCTGACCTAATCCCGACAGCAAGAACCCAATCGGCCTGTCAAAAGTACCGGAGTCCAAAAAAAAAAAAAACTGAAAAGACTGACGCCCTGCACAAGGTGCCACAGAAAGCACCGTCGAAAAGCTCCACAGTTCTCAGCTCTCAGAACGCCCTCAATACCCAGCAATGACAGCACAGACAAGTCATGCTGACATGAAGGCGCATGAGACACAACTGAAACAAAACGACACATATTTAGCTACTACTGCAAACCCTGAAACAGATCTGGGTAAGTGTCATACTGCTTATTATGTCAGACAAGGGGGGGGGGGGAAACGTCTTGCGAAATAACCTTACACTGTCTCACACCTGAGGGGGGGGGCCATCAACTGGGAACTGAGAGGGGGGGAACATGCACCTTGCACAAAAGCAGGGGCTCATGCATGCACATGCACACACACACACACTCTGCCACACAGTCACACTCTGTCTCTCTTTCACACTAACACACACAGTCTCTGTCTCACACACACAGGCTCATGCGCACACACACACACTCTCTGTCTCACACACAACCAGTCTTACACTCTCTGTTTCTCAGTGTCACACATACTCTCTCAAAGACCCACACACACACACACACATTCTGTCAGACTCACACACAACCAGTGTACCACTGTATGTGTCTCAATGACACACACATGCTCAAAGAAACACACACAAACACTCTTTCACTGTCACACCCACGCTCAAACATTCACATACACTGTGTCTCATTGACCACCCCTGTGATCCTGCAAAGGAAAGGAATGTGGAACTTTCTGGAAGAAAACACACAAACACACACACTCTCTCTCTCTCTCTCCCAAACAAAGTGGAAACAAAAGGAGGGGGCTGACACTCCAACAACTACGGAGAGGGGCATAAGGGCCAACGGCCAGCACTTTGGATGTAAAGGGGTGAAATGGGGGGGGGCCTCTCACACACTCTCTCTAATATACACACTATCTCTCTCATTCAGCAACTGGATCTCTGTCACACACAGTCAGAATGACAGACCACCAACGACCAAATAATACAGAAAAAGAGGAAGAAAAAAAAAAGAGAGAGGCACAACAAAAATTGCATCAATCCATGAACGAACATGAAAAGGAACAACAAAGACAAAGACATAATGCAAGAAGAAGGGAACACAATAAACATATGACAGAAGAGCAAATGCAACTAGAAGACAACAACACAGAGAATTACAAAGAAAAAGAATGAATGAAATTACAAAAGAAGAAAGAGAAATCCACAGGAAAAAAACATACTATAACACAACGGAAACAAAAACACAACATGACAGATGAAGAACGAGAAAAAATAAACAACAGAAGATCGTATTTACGAAGAGAAAAAATAAAAGAAAACTAAGATATCACAAAAGAAGTTACACAACTGCATATGACTATACAAATTAAAAGAAAAAAAAACAAAAGAAAACACAACACCAACACTGATGAGGAGAACATAAAACAAAAAAAAGGAAAACCAACACAACACAGAACCAACTATGACAGAAGAAGAAAAAAAAAAAACAACTGAACAATGCTATGATGCATGAACATATACAAACAGTGAACAAAAAAAAAGACAAACATTACAAACGAACATCAACAACCAAAAAGTACAGTTAGTAATGATGAACAAATATTGTAAGGAGGTTAGAGGGTCTAAGCAGGTCAGGAGGAGGTATGGGGCCCACAAGGCCCTGAGAGAAGGGATCGGGGGGGGGGGGGGTAGGTCCCAAAACCCGGTATGGCCCCACATGGAAGGGAGGGGGAAAAGGACTAGAAAGAGCAGCTGCTATGGCAGACGAGGGCCAGAAGGGGGAGTAGGGATGACAAAGCTCAATTCCCTTGGGTTAGAAATCAGTACAAGATTCCTTCCACCTGGGCGGGGAAGGAGGTCCCCAACCAACCGCCTAGCAGAGAAGCAGAGTTAATGGAGTGCTTGGAGGAAGGAGAGTCTGGAGGGACCAGCACACCAGGTTTGGAGGAGCCGGTTGACATGGACTGTAATTGTACTTTGGGGCAGAGTTGCAGGGACTGAAGGCAGTGGGTGGTCACAGGAGTCAATTAGCTGTGTTGTGGGCGGTGTACTGCCATTCTGCAACCACCCAAGCGGAAAGACTTTTAAAACTGAAACCCAGGCTGTTGAACTGGGGAGAACTTGAATTTAAAGGGAAGTTTTTTTCTTGTTGCTTTGTTTTTGGAAACTGACTGGGACTTTAACCCCCTTGAACTGAGATTTGTGGAGGAGGGGAAATAAACTGTTTGGAACTAAAAGCTGTGTTGTCTGGAAGGACTTTGTTTGTGGACTGCTGAAGGGAGCCTACCACCCCCTGAAGGTTTGCTACCGGGATTACAGTTATTACAATATACATTAAACAACAAATAGGAAAACCAGAAAAAAAACAGGCATAAAGCAAAAACAGAAATACGGAGACATAATGCATGTACTGAACATGAAAAAGCACAGGACCGTGAAGAAGCAACTGCAAGGAAAAGAGCAAAAATACAACATATGACTCCTGAGAAAATAATCAGACACAGGAAAACAAAAGCAGAAAAAGAAAGGAAGCGAACTGCAGAAATTACAGACCAAGAAAGAGAAACACACAAAAGTAGGCATGCTGCTATACAAAGAAACAGATTACAAACAATGACAGATCAAAAAAAGAACTACAAATAGAAAGAGAAAAGCACATTTACAACAAGAACAAAGAAGAAACAAATGACAAAGAAACAAACTGCAAACAATAATGACACAATGAATATTACAAACTTAGTACAGTGAACAACTAACACCAAAGAAATTGCCATAACAAGCTGTGTCAAAGAGAATGACATTCAGTACTACCATTGTGGACCGCTACATAGAATCTGTATGTTTTGCAAAGCAAAATTTCTCAGAAACGCCATCTGACAACCTTTTCACACAATGCTGTAGTAAAGAAAAAGTTCAACTACCACAAATTAGGACACATGAAATCATACAAAAACTTCTTTGTGGAGAACATGAATACTCAAACAATTTCAAACAAAACATTAGGTCCATTAACAGTTCGTTAGCTTTCGCATCCATGGGAACAAACATTGCAGCACCCCCAGGATATGGCCCTTACTGTTTCAGAATACATGGAAACATTTATCATAGAACAGGAGCCCTACATCCTTCAAAAGGCAAAGAAACACAATTTGCACAGTTATATATTCTATATCCCGATGAAGCGGCAAGTAGAACACTACAGAACTCAAGAAATTAAAAAAATAAATGCTATACTAATTAAACAGTTAAGTTAAATCATGGCACAAGAAAATCCATTTGCAGATGCATGCAAAATGTTGTTTGAAGTAGAAAATGAATGCATCAATGAAGCAAACAGACAAAGAATAGAACCAACAACAGTATCAATGGTCATTGTCAAAGACCGTAAAAATGATCAAAGACAATACAATGCTCCTACAGCAAATGAGGTTGCTTTCATCTTCCAAAATACAGATGGAGAACCTCCATTACATAGAGATCTTATCATACATTGCAGAAACAAGCACAACGAAGAAAAAAAACATGACATAGAAGCATATTTTCAAAGCACTTAGCCTCCCAAAGTGCTTTGAAAATATGCCTCATAATAAGTGTCTTAGATCCAAATCTTGAACCAATGGTATATCCAATATTATTCCAATATGGAGACCAAAGTTGGGGGATAGATATTCCTTTATCCAAACAACCAACATCTACACTCAACGTCAACAACAAATCAAAAAACCCACACATAAGAGTAACACAACTGCAGTACTATGGATATCGATTAATTCAACCCTTTCCTAAGTGCAGGTAAATTAACTCAACAATATTTTGTAGATGCATACATTAAAACAGAGGCAAACAGACTGAATTATATTTGAGAAAATCAAAAACAATTAAGAATAGAAAAATACTCCGGCTTACTGGACCACCTAGCAAGTGAAGCTGCAAACAAAGGAAATTACCCGGACAGGCATTCATTTTGCCATCATCATTTGCCGGAAGTCCGAGAAATATGCACCAGAACTATCAAGATGCAATGGCTATAGTTAGAAAATACGGTAAACCAGACCTGTTCATCACTATGACTTGCAACCGAAAATGGGAAGAAATTAACAACAATCTACAAAAAGGAGAAGCACCACAGTTAAGACCAGACTTATTGGCAAGGGTGTTTCATTTATGTTTCAACGGTTTTTATTGATGAATCAAAAGACAACAAAATTAAACCAAAATGTAAATCCACCTTCACACATTAATATCAAAACAACATTGCAACATGCGCGGTGGCAACATAACAGATATACCCCTCTGCTTGCAGTCATCATACTTTCAATATTTCTATCCCCCCTCCCTCGATTATACTTTATATTCATATTTCAGCAACTTTTACTGATATTATACAAGTAACAATTATCTTTGATGTTTTAATAAGACATTTCCCTCCCTCCCTGTCAACCTTCTAACCTAATATATTTGAAAAAAAAAAAAAAACTTATATGTTCCCCCATTCCACATCAAAATCCACCATTCTTGAAATGTTCGTGAGGGACAGAATATTACCAAACACAAAAAGGGTGCTGAACTGTAAATCAAACAGTAGTATCCCTCCCTCCCCCCTCCCTCTCCCCCCCACCCCTTGTTGAGAGATATTCAGACTTCCAATTTATTATCACAGAGGATGGTCTGAGTTCAGTATATGTCTAAAGCGAGTTCACCACTAAACTGCGCCCTTTAGGAGACAGACTGTGAATATATGGCCCCCAAACTTCCAAGAATCGTCGCAGCCGCCCAGGGGAGCCTCCCACCCCTCTTCTCTCGAACAACATAAATTCGTGTAACTTGTTACGCCAATGCCAGAAATCCGGGGGGGTCTCTGCCACCCATTGGCTCATCACCAGCCTCTTACCAAGCAAAAAGGCCTTCCGAACCAACTGGCGGGCCGATCCCTTCTGCAAAAGAAATGCTTCATGTTTGTCTAACAAAATTCCCAACGGAGAGCACATGATTCTCAAATCCAAGAGATTCGCCAGATATTGAGCAATGGAATCCCAAAAGTGTCTCACTGTATAGCAGCTCCACAAACAATGAAAAAAAGAGCCCGGAGTCCTCCCACACTTCCCACATAAGGGTGTATCAACTCCCCCCATCCTAAATATCTGAGCCTTCGTTAAATAGGCCCTATGGAGAATACGGTACTGGCACTCTCTAAGCCCTGCGTTTCCCGTCAAACTTCGTATCCTGGCCGTCAAAACATCAAAATCCAAAGAAATATTTGGCTTCTCCAAATCTCCTGCCCATCTCTGTCGAATATTCTCCCGATCCTTGGGCGCCAAAAACTTTCCTAACGCTCTACACAGCCCTGAAATGGAAAGACGTTCACTTTGTACCGAATGGAAAAACTGCCTCAAAAGGCGACAGTGTCCAGCTCCCAGAGCCTCCGTCTCCAGGGAGTCCACATAATGTTTTAACTGGGCATAGGCAAAAACACCTCTCATATCATACCCCAGTCCCAATGCTCCTAGGTTCAACATGCAACCTTGTCTACTCAATACATGCTCCAACCGACTTATCCCCTGTCTCGCCCAAATCCGAAAAACCGCATTCTCCAAACCCGGCTTAAACAGCAGGTTACCCTGAATAGGGAGAAGATCTGAGGTGTATCTACTCAGGCCAAACATCCGCATCATATCTCTCCAAAGCGCTCTCAGAGGGGACACTAATATACTGGAACGCAAATCAGGAGGAAGTGACTTACTGGGAGCCTGCAAAAGAAAATGGAAATGGCACGGTGCGTAATATTGGCTTTCCAACTTCCTCCAAGTGTAATCATCTCGCGCCAAAAACCAATCTCCGAGATACCTCAGGAGGCAAGCCCAATTATACCTCCTCAAATCCGGGAGCCCCAAGCCTCCTTCCCTCCAAGCCCCCTGCAGCAGCTGTAATGGCAGCTTTGCCTTCTTACCTCCCCAACAGAAACGCCTAACCATCTTGGTCAACAGGGTCAAATCTCTTGTTTTCAAATAGACGGGCAACATATGTAATAAGTATAACCATCTAGGGAACTCCACCATTCTGAATAACTGAATCCGCCCACTAAGAGATAATGGCAAATGCTGCCAAGCACGCAGCCTCTCCGTTGTGGCTCTCAACAAGCTAGAAACGTTCAAGTTATACAATTCTGAGACTTTCATCGAAATATGTAGGCCAAGATACTTAAAAGACCCCGGCGCCCACCTAAGAGGGAATTCCTCTCCCCATGCCCGCCTTAAGTCTTCCATCGAGGATAACGCCATTGATTTACTATAATTGAGGCGGAACCCCGCAAAATCTCCATATTCCGCAAATAGTTCTAAGAGAGCCGGCAAAGAAGAGCGCGGTTCTGTGAGATGTACTAGCAAATCATCTGCAAAAGCAGAGAGCAGGAATTCAGAATCTCCTATCTGTACACCTCTAATCTCCGGGTGGTGCGTCACCTCCCGGAGCAGAGGATCCAGGGACAAGATGAACAAAAGCGGAGACAAGGGACACCCCTGCCTCGTCCCTCTATGAATCCGGAAAGATCTCGAACGTTCTCCATTCACCCACACATAAGCACCCGGCTCCGAGTATAGGACCTTGATAGCCTCTAGGAAAAAACCCCCAAAACCGTAAGTACGTAAGACAGCAAACAAATACGACCAGCTGACCCGGTCAAACGCCTTTTCCGCGTCAAAACTAACTAAAAGCGACGGAAGGCGTCTCCGGGCTACAACTTCTAGAGAGGTCAACAAAGATCGAACATTTTTCACGGCCGTCCTCCCCCTTACAAACCCCACCTGGGACTCTTCAACCAGGGACGGTAAAACTAAGGCTAATCGATTGGCTAAGATTTTGGCATATAACTTCGCATCCACATTAATTAAAGAAATGGGTCTGTAAGATGCAGGGTCCACCACATTCTTCCCCTCTTTAGGTATCACAACAATCTGGGCCTCCCGGAATGTGCCCGGGCACGTCCGCGTTGACACCATTGAATTAAATAAAGTCAATAAGGGCCCCTGAATCTGGTCATAAAATTGTTTGTAAAATTCTACTCTATAACCGTCAGGTCCAGGAGCTTTGTGGGAAGTACTCTGCTGTAGAGCCAACATCAGGTCTCCCTCTGTAAATGGTGCATTCAAACATTCCCTCTGCCTATCCGAGAGGCCAGGCAAAACCAAATTATCCAAATACAAATTGCTATCCAATACTTCGTCTCGATCTGAGGCATACAACACCTCATAAAACTTACCAAAGGTGTCCGCAATATCCCCATCCTCTCTCACCATCCTCCCGTCCCCAGCTTTTAATTGTGAGACCCGGTTGATCCCCTCTTTCCTACGAACCATCCTAGCCAACATGTTTCCCGCCTTATTACCATACTGGAACAGACGGTATTTATAATACAACTGGGTCTTGGTCGCCCGCTGGTGTAAGAGCTCGTTTAATTCTTTCTGCGCCTCCAATAAAGCCCCTCTACATGAGGCCGTGGGTGAGTGTCCATATTTTCTCCGTAGCTTCTGGACCAAGCCTCCCAGACGAACAATTTCCCTGTCCCTCATTCTCTTCTTATGTGTAGAATAAGAAATAATATCTCCCCTTAACACAACCTTTGCTGTTTCCCAAAACAGAGCTGGTTGATCAACATGAGCACCATTATGATAAACATAATCCTCCCATTTGTCCAATAAGTGTCTCTGAAATCTCGGATCTCTTACCAACTCCAAGGGGTATCTCCACATCCAATTACCCCGGCCCTTTAACCGATCTTCCAGTGTTAACCATATCAAAGCATGATCAGAAACTGCATATGGGCCAATCTCCGCCTTCCGCACCTTAGAAAATAAAGAATTTGAGACAAACAAATAATCTAAGCGGGACTGAGAACCATGTGCCCTTGAGAGATGGGTATAATCCCTTTCAGACGAATGTAACATCCGCCATACATCTACTAGTGCCAGGGCTTTACAAAAAGAGGACAACGCTTTACAACTCCCCCCCGGATTCTGGCAAGCTGAGGTGGAACGATCCATGAGAGAGTCACATACCAAGTTAAAGTCTCCACCCACA
Source organism: Microcaecilia unicolor (assembly GCF_901765095.1). NCBI lineage: Eukaryota > Metazoa > Chordata > Amphibia > Gymnophiona > Siphonopidae > Microcaecilia > Microcaecilia unicolor. Next base: position 123,498,420 of record NC_044040.1, on the reverse strand, counting down.
ATCAATTCTCCCTCCACGTGAGGAGACAGCCTCCTGATCAGATCCTGGAAAAATTTTTCATTAAACACATTGGGGGCATAGACATTGCATAAAATTAAAGGGCGGCCATTAACTTCCACCTTGGTCAAAACCCACCTACCCTCCGGGTCGGCCCAGACGGAGCTGATCCGAAGCGGGATGCCTCTCCGAAAGAGAATCAGCACCCCTGCCTTCCGACCCACCGCCGGGGCTTCTACCAAAGATCCCACCCATCCTCTTTTAAATTTAGCATGTTCTCCGGAGGAGAGATGTGTCTCCTGAAGCAAAGCCACATCGGCCTTCTGTCTCTGTAGTTCCTGCAAAACTTTAGTTCGTTTAATAGGGGAGGAAACACCCCCCACATTCCACGAAACTATTTTAAGTGAACTCATGAGTCCAGTAATCATATATTTGAATAACAATGTTAGATTTATCAAATAATGAGAGAGAAGGCCCCCCAGCCCTTGAGCCTCCCCCCCTTGACCATCCATTCCAATCATACTTCTTTCCAGTTCCTCTCAAATATCTCCACAACCCCTCCCTCCCCCTCCCAACCCCTTGTCTATCCCCTGTGTAACCCAGCATAGCTCCTAAAAAGAAGCCCAATCACGCGAGCTCCCCCCCCTTCCTATGCATGCTTCATTGTCAGTCACACCTCTCGTATCCCCATTATCCTCTCACCCGAATTTTGCTCAGGTATTCATATGAACAGAATATTCACTCATCCAGACCCCCTCTTGTAGGCCTCATAAAACATAATACAAATGGCATCGCATTATATCACATAGTGTAATAAAGTCCTTCTGAAGTATATGTCCAGAGACACTTAACTCCAGACAAACGCCAGGCAGTCAAAACATGTGGGCTCATTAAATTTCAAAAGCATTTGTCAACTAGGCCGGATCCCTCATGCCGGTCCCTCAGCCCTCACAGCCTGCTGCGCAAATTTCAACGCCTCCTCCACCGTATTGAAGAATTGTTGGGACCCTCTGTACCAAACCTTCAGCCGGGCAGGATAAAGTAGAGCGAATTGGATCTTTTTTGTGAATAAAAGTTGGCACACATCTCGATATGCCCTCCGCTGTTGAGATACCGCCATGGAGTAATCCTGGAAACAACGCACCACAGAGTTCTCATATTTCAGCTGCTCCACTTTTCTGAGCGCACGAAATATTTCCTGCTTATGTGCAAAATTAAGCACTTTAAATATCACCACTCTGGGCCTCTGATCTTCTTTTTTCAGGGTGCCCAGCCTGTGGGCGCGCTCCACACGTAGCGGGCCCGTTGCCAATGTCAAATTAAGTGCAGTGGGAAGCCAAGATTCCAATACAGATCTCAGGTCTACTTCTTTGATACTTTCGGGAAGACCTATCATTCTGATATTGCTTCTCCGAGCTCTGTTCTCAAGATCTTCCAATTTAGCCTCTAGGCGTTCCACCTTTTGTTTCAGCGTTTTATCTGACTGTTCCCGTCGCTGCACACAATCTTCTACATCTGATAATCTCTGTTTATATTGGGCGAACTCTGTCTGGATGCCACCCAACTTCTCATCTATTCCCTGCAGTTGGTCTGTGATCCTTTGTAGCTTCAGGTCTACGGAAGCCTCTAGCATTAAGGATACCTCTGCAGCTACCTCTGCAGCCCACGCGGAGCTCACCGTCGGAGGACTCCCGCTCCTTGCGTCCGCCATCTTGGATTCGGGGATCCGGCTTCTCGTCCCCTCTTTCTTCCCCGATTTCGCTGCCATCCGTCTTATCCTGCTCGCGCTCTTCCAGCGCCAAGGTTAGCTAGGTGTTTCCCCTGTATTTCGGGTGAATCACTGCTTTCGTCGCCGCGGTTTATCGCTGTAACAATTCGGGCAGGGAGGGAGCTCTGCACGACGACAGCCACCTTCTAGCCGTGCATCACGTGATCTCCCCAAGGGTGTTTCATTTAAAATTAAAACAATTAATACATGATATATGCAAACAGCATATATTTGGTATTCCCCTTGCTATAATTTATGTAATTGAATTTCAAAAAAGAGGTTTACCCCATGCCCATATATTACTTATCCTGAAGGAGGAACACAAACCAAAAACAAAGGAAATCATTTACAAAATAGTATGTGCAGAAATACCTTCTGAACAAAACTTCCCAAGACTACATGCAACAGTTATCAAACATATGATACATGGGCCATGCAATGAGAAAAATTTACAATTACCGTGCATGCAAAATGGTAAGTGTTCTAAACAATTCCCGAAAGCATTCCAAAATGAAACCATAGAAAACTGTGATGGATATCCCAAATACAGACGACGAGATAATGGAATTGGTACAATGATGCATGGAAAATTGATTAATAACAGTTGGGTAGTCCCTTACAACCCTTTTTTACTTTTAAAATACAACTGCCATATAAATGTAGAAATATCTGCATCTATAAAAAGTGTAAAGTACCTTTTTAAATATGTCTACAAAGGACACGATTCTGCAAATGTACTTATTACAGAGCACAACACTATACAACATGATGAAATAAAAACATTCACAGACTCAAGATATATTAGTGCTCCAGAGGCTGCATGGTGATTAAACAGCTTCAAAATGCATCATCAATCACATACCATACAAAGATTAGAAGTACACTTAGAAAATGAACAGAACATTGTTTTCCAAGCACACAACGTTGAAATAGCAGTACAAACAGCCAAAACAAGGGACACAACTTTAACAGCCTGGTTCAAACTAAATGCAGAAGATAATGCAAAAACAAAACAAAACATTTTGTATACAGATATACCTGTACACTATACTTTAGATAAAACACAAAGGAAATGAAAAAGCAGAAAAACAGGACATAACAAAACCATTGGAAGAATGTATACAGTTAATTTTGCAAACAAACCAGAACGTTACTGTTTAGAATTATACTGCTATACAAACCAGGTGCACAGTCCTTTCAACATATAAAAACAGTGGACAATGTCATTTATACAACCTTTCAAGAAACAGCAAAAAAAAACTAGGGCTCATTAACGATGAATCACTACAAGGGACAACATGTTAGAAGATGCAATCACATGCAACATGCCTCAGCAAATTAGAGAGCTATTTGCATACATTTGTGTTTTTGCACACATAACAAATGCTTCCCAACTTTATACAAAATATAAAATGTATATGCAAGATGATTTTAAACAACAACATGGCTGTGAAGGTGATTGCTTGGTATGTGAAGAACTGTGCCTTCATAAAATACAAGCAGTACTCATTACACATACTAAACAACTAGAACACTTTGGTTTACCAAACATCAAACAAAAACCAGAAGAACAACATATTAACTTTAATGTTGCACATGAAAAACTTAAAGCAAAAGAAATGCAAGAAAAACTACATAATGAACAAAAATAAGCCTTTCAAACAATAATTTCAGCATGCAATAACAACAATAATTCACACACGTGCTTCTTCCTTGATGGTCCAGGTGGAAGTGGGAAAACATATACATACAAAACAATAATCAGCACAATAAGAGGTGAAGGAGGAATTGCACTACCTGTTGCATCAACAGGAATTGCTGCTAATCTACTTCCAGGAGGGCGAACTTATCATTCACAATTCAAATTACCAGTTCCTCTCCTGGAAACATCAACATCAACTATGCGATTAACATCCAAAGATGCCTCCATCATTAGAGATGCAAAAATAATTATCTGGGATGAATCAACAATGGCACCCAGTATGGCTCTCAATGCTGTAGATTACTGAAAGAAATAATGAACAACCAAAAACCATTTGGGGGAAAAGTGGTACTGCTTGGTAGAGATTTCCAACAAACTTTACCAGTGGTACCTCATGGGCAGCCTGTAAACATTATTGAAGCAAGCATTAAGTTTCACAAACTTTGGAACAAATTTAAAATACTGAAACTGGAAACAAATGTATGCTCCATAGACCCCGAGTACAACAAATGGCTTATTAGTTTAGGACAAGGAAATCTCCCATGTCCAAATGGATACAAAGATGTAATTGAAATACCAGAAAAAAAAAACATATTTGCAAGGACAATATAATTAACGCCATTTATGGCGAAACATTTACACCAGATTCCGTTAAAAACTTTGCAAAAAAGGCAATTCTATGCCCAAAGAATTCACACCATAAATGACTCTATATTTTAGATGGAGAAACAAGCACTTACCTAAGTACAGACTGTATTCAAGATTCAAGTGATGAGGAACATCAATTATATCCCATAGAGTTCCTCCATGAGCAAACACCAAGTGGCATGCCTACCCATAAACTGAAGTTAAAAATAGGAGCAATAATTATTTTACTCTGCAACTTAAACACAAAAAAGGTTTATGCAATGGCACTTGCCTCATAGTGAAACAGTTGAAACAACATCTCATAATTAGCCAAATAATAACAGGAACTAGAGCAGGAACAATTGTCTTTATACCACGCATACAACTTGCACCATCTAACAGTGGCCTGCCTTTCACATTACTAAGAAAACAATTTCCAGTAAAACTAGCTTTCGCCATGACTATAAACAAAGCTCAAGGACAAAAGTCGGAATTTATCTTCCAGAACCTGTATTTACACATGGCCAACTATATGTAGCATTCTCAAGAGTAAAAACATCTGCAGATGCCATTGTGAAAGTAATTAATGGACCTGACCAAGGACAGCTTATCAAAAACTGTAAAAAGGTTTATACTAAAAACATTGTATTTAAAGAAATTTTACAATTGGTAAACAACAAACTACTTCGTAATGAAAATTCACTTACACGAGTTACATGTCTTTCAAAATCTTTTATAACAACTGTATGGTTTAAAATAAATTAATTAATAAATACATAAAACATTGCTAGTGCCTGTTTCCTTTAAAACAGAAACGGGCCTAAGGCGGGGGTAGCTAAGTATCTTTGGAGTGGGGGCGGTCAGTTGGAGAATGCACAGCTAGGGAGGTCCACCTCAGAAAATGTTGTAAAGTGCCAAAGGAAGCAGGATACGATAACCTACACTCTGGTAGTTATAACACGTGGAGAGGTAGAGATAGCACCATGAAGTGAAAAGATGGTTCAAGAGAATAGAGGGGGAGGGAGGCGGGGGAGGGGGTATAGTTTCGGGAAGGGCAATATTCCTTGCATATTGGAGAGTCATGTGCAATATTAGCTCGGAGAGTAATCCTTTGAAGGAACATATTCAGAGGTCTCGACTGTAAATAAACAAGGTAATAATACAAAGAGTAAAACACGAAACATAATTATTGGAGTTTAATATAAAAGTTTATTGGTTATAGTTATGCAATTGACTTGTAATTGTACAGGAACACATTCATGAATACTTAAGAAGGAAAGAAGGAAAGGAAGGGGTGGAAAGATTGGGGGGGGGGGGATTGGATGATAGGAGTTTTAGGTTCACTAATATATGACAGAAAATTTGTTATCAGATTTATATTGATTGATATGGAATTGTCTACTATGTGATCTCATCAATAACAATCGTTGAAACATTAAAAGTTAAACATAGAGCACGGTAAAAGAAAAAAAAAAGGGGGGGGATAAAAGTTATATAAAATTTGATGGCTGTACGTAATGCTGTATTCTTGAAGTGTTGCTCCACTGAGCTCTGTAAAATTGCATAGACGCCACTATGTTAAGGTGGATTTGTACTTTTTGACTTGTCATCAATAAAAACCGTTGAAACATAAAACAGAAACGGGCCTATTTTACTGGTGTAAATATAAATATCATTAAATCAAAACTGAATATCACTAAAACAGCACTAATAAAGGCTGTATTTTGTGCTAATTTTTCTACACTGTTCTATATAATACAATAATACATGGCCAAATTTCAGTGAGGATATCATCTTAACTGTTATAATCTGCCTTCGGAACCCTGGTGTTATAAAGATTGGAAGTAAAATTAAACTCTCCTTTCATTGGGGCACATTCAATTACATCTTCATCTCTTTTGTACAAATGGATTATTCTTTTTTTTTTTTTTAGCATGTTTCAGGGACAAGTGGTTTTCATAAGTCAAAATAATAAAAAATAAAGATTTTCTTTCATGCAAATCTCTCATTTGTTTAAACATAACTAAATGAGCTATAAGCCCCTAATGCATCGCATTGATTTTCATATATTTTGTCCTTGTAATGACTTATACTGTGCCAAAACTAGAAATATAGTAAGACAGAATAATAGAATTCAGTAACATCCAAAACTTATTAATTAGCATTATAATTGTGTTCACCTTTGGGTAATAACTCAGAAAATACTGTTGAAAACTGACTTGAAGAAGAAATAAATATATATCACAGAACTGGAAAATGTTGGCACATTTAGACTGACTCTGGGCTTCTGCATGAAGGTAGCTCTGCCCTCTGTTTATTATATTTCTTTTAAATAGTAGTAATAAACAATAAACAAAAGGAGCAAGTTCCCACAAACCAACTTTCTCTTTTGATCTAGGCACAGGAAAAAAACACATTTAATGCTCCCAGGTTTCAACCTAATTCATGTTTAATGTGGGATACAACTGCCGTAGATAGATAGATAGATAGATAGATAGATAGATAGATAGATAGATAGATAGATAGATAGATAGATAGATAGATAGATACTCTGAATGTTGAGCACTTGATTCTCATAACATGATGTTTGTTTTAGTGGCCCTTTACTAGAAGAAAACAATCTCTGTACAAATATAACACATGCTAAGGTATCCCTATAACTAGCCCCTCCAAATTACACACTGATTACAATTTATAACAAATTACTACTCTACCTATGAAAAGTTATTCTGTTATTATACTTCCTCTGTGTACATCCGTATGCTGAACAAGCTTACATGTTTGAAAATAGAAATGAGATTACATAAAAACGCTACCAACAATAAAGAACGACAATGTGGATGCAGCAGCTCATAGTTTGTTTGCTTTGTTTGAGTGGACGCAGGATAACCACGGCTGCGCGGGGAAGAAGAGACATATATTAATCTAAGTGGCTTCAACTTTTTTACATCATGCCATGTCCTGTTCTCAATCAAACCTCCTTGGTCAAAATACAAGAAAAGCCTCGTGCAAGAGGTGTGCAGCAGGCGAGTTTAGTATTTCCCAGAGAGGCTTCCCCTCTGGCTATTGTTGGAGGATAGCTGATGACTATGCTTCGTCATTGGGTAGTACTTCAGTATACAAATAAAGCAAAAAGACTTCTAAGTGCTCGTCATTAGGTAGTGCCAGAAGCCCACATTCTTGCCTGGTGTGGTTCTATCCAAGGAGGTTGAAGAAAACAGGAGATAGGATCAGGGTCGTGCCTAGGGTCTCTGGTGCCCCCCTGCAGACTCTCAGTTGCCCCCCCCCCCCCACCCACTGTGTGGCACAAGAAATACTTGATCGCAAATAATTTTTTATGTTTTTTAACCGTGAAAATTATCGCTCGCCACACTAGCAGGAATTGTCAGCAATATTCTTAGAAAACAAATTGCTATACGTTGCAAAATAAGATAGCAGATGTAAATTCTCAAAGTGGACATATTCTGAACACTAAAATGAAAATAAAATAATTTTTTCTACCTTTGTTGTCTGGTGACTTTGTTTTTCTATCCATATTGGTCCCAGTCTCTGATTCTGCTGCTCTCTATCTGTTCTCTTAACTCCGTTTCCAGGGCTTCCTTTCCATTTATTTCTTTACTTTCCTCCTTTCTTCTTTATTTATTGCCCTACATCCATAAGTAAAAGCTATGTCCTCCTCTGTGGAATTGACTGGAGGAGGTATAACGTGGATCCAGCTTTTGCCTATTTTCTCCATCCATGTGCAGTTTTTCTCCTCTCCTCTCTTCCCTTTCCCTCATCTCCATCCATGTGCATCTTCTTCTTTTTTTCTTTCCTCACCTCCATCCATGTCCAGCACTTCTCCTCTCTCATCCCCTCCATCCATGTTCAGCATTTCTCCTCTCTCGTCCCTCCCCTGTATTCATATAAAGCAATAATTCTCTCTCCCCTCTCCTCCATCCAAGACCAGCATTTCTCCTCTCTCCCTGCCAACTCCTCCATCCATCCATGTCCAGAGAATCTCTCTCCCCTGCCCTCCCCTCTCATCAATGTCCAGCGATTCTCCTCTCTCCCCTGCCCTCCCCCTCTCATCCATGTCCAACGATTCTCCTCTCTCCCCTGCCCTCACCTCCCATCCATGTCCAACGATTCTCCTCTCTCCCCTGCCCTACATGTCCAGAGAATCTCTCTTCGCTGACCTCCCCTGCCCTCCATGTCCAGTATGTCTCATCTGCCCCCTGCCCTCCCCTCTCATCCATGTCCAGCAATTCTCTCTTCCCTGCCCTCCTCTCCCCTCCTCTCCATGTCCAGCATGGAGAGGGGAGGGCAGGGGAGGGAGGCGACATGCTGGACATGGAGGGGAGGGCAGGGGAGGGGAGGGGAGAAAGAATTGCTGGACATGGAGGGGAGGGCAGGGGAGAGAGGAGGATCACAACTTCGGGTAAAAGATTTTGGAGCGCGAGAGCAAGAACAGAAGGGAGTGGGCAAGTGAGCCGGACCTCAGGAAAAAGGTGCCGGTACAAAAAAAGCACTGCATGTATCCCTCATTGATAAGTCTCTGACTCTAAAGTTTAGCAATTTCGTTAAAGCAAAATATATTTTCACATATCACAAACTCTTCCTATCCAAGCAGAATGTTTTATATTTATTTATTGCATTTGCATCCCACATTTTCCCACCTCTTTGCAAGCTCAATGTAACATAGTAAATTACAGTAGATAAAGACCTGTACGGTCCCATCCAGTCTGCCCAACAAGATAAACTCATTTTACACGGTATGTGATACTTTATATGTATATCTGAGTTTGATTTGTCCTTGCCATTCTCAGGGCACAGACTGTAGAAGTCTGCCCAGAACTCTTCTTATGCTAAGTTCTGATACTAACGATGTAGTCCCTTAAAATATGCACTCAAGCCCATCCATATCTATTCAGTCACAATCAGGGCAGAGGCCGTAGAAGTCTGCCCATCAATGTTCATATACTAAATGTTTTGAAGATTCTGGTGGCTTACAATACATCATGAATGGTGGAGATATATAAGAAATAAACATTTAGTAATTACACACAAAACATTTAGTAATTAGACACAAAAAACGCAATCAGATTTTCACTTACCAGCTCTAAGCTAAACTTCCTCTTTGAACCTACTGTTTGAACCATCAGCCAATAAAATGGCTTTTAGCTGTAGCTATCTCAGGTTACCTGATAATTATGCACACATCATTGCAGTCATGCCCTCCTCTCAGTGTACATGCTCAGAAAAAAAAAACTTTGAACCACTTACAGATTTTAACAAATTACACTATTTATTTTTTATTTCTCCCCAGTCTCACTTGCACACCTCCCTCCAAACCTGTTCTCTTTAATTTGAATGTTGTTCAAGCTCACCCTGAATGAGGAGTTCTTCCCACACCAAAGACATATATAGCACTGGTTATACTCTTTGAAGCAACTTTAGCAGAGCGTGTCTGCCTCTGCACTGCTAGGTTGCCTTCACTTCCTGACAAGGAGAGGGAAGGGCAGGGGAGAGAGGAGAATCACAACTTCAGGTAAAAGATTTTGCAAGTGAGCGGACCTGGGCGGCGTCCCCCTGCGGTGCTTACCCCGCTTACTGTGTTGGCACAGCCCTGGATGGGATGATGTCAAAAAGTTTAAGCCAATTATGTTAGTCTGTGTTTCCCATTCCTTCCCTGCAAGCACAGTCATCATCTAGTACACTCAAAACAACTCAAGCAAACCTATGAGCTGTTGCATCCTTGTTGTCGTTCTTTATTGTTGGTAGTATTTTTATTTAATTTCACTTATATTTTCAAACATGCAGGCTTGTGCAGCATACAGATGTACACAGAGGAAGTATTGGTTTAATTAGTTAGTAGTGGCATTCCTTGGTCGGCTGCCACCTGGGGCGGATCACCGCTGCACACCCCCCTCTCCAGGGTGCAGCATCGTCCAGCCCCCCCCCCCCACGGTGCAGCACGACCCCCCCATCACCTCAAACCCCCTCCCCCCCAGATGCATTCTTCTTACCTGCTGGGGTGCTGGGAACAGCCATGTGGCTGTCTCAGCTGGTTCCCTGCTCCCTCTGCCCTGGAACAGGAAGTAACAGCAGAGGGAGCAGGGAACCAGCGGAGCTGACAGACGTGTGGCTGCTCCCTGCACCTCTCCTGCAGCGTGCACCCCGGGCTGACTGCCCACACCGCTCTGCCCTCTGTACGCCACTTTCAGAGTACTAATCTGATCTACATTTTAAATTGTGTCATTTGGAGGTGAAACAGGCCCTCAGCTAGTAAATCAGGAGACAAGAGGCAAATGATTCCGAAAGCAGGGCACCTTTATTGCTAGCAATGGACAGTACTGAGTTTAGTCTCAGAACACTGCCTCCTGAGCATCATCTGACATTCGGTCTTATACAAATTAGTGATGTATAATCTGACTCCATCTCTAAATAACACTAGTACTGGGGTAATCAAGGAGTTATTGCCTCTAAGGGAGACGTTAGGTCTAAGGAAAAGATACCAGCCTTATGACAAACTGGATTTAGATTACAAGTTATACAATGCATTTATACTTACAGCCTTTGATCATTAAGTGAAGCCCACAAATCATCATTCGGAATGAGGAGTTTATTTGCTAAGGTATAAGTCAAATCAGTGATTGACAACAGGCATGTACAATCAATTCATTATAGGAATATAATAAGCTGCAAACAGGTGTTAATTATTTGCTAATCTTTTATAATTTCTTTTACCAATTAGAGGTTTTACAAGGGAAAGCAATTAGGTAATTTGTTAATTCTGCTGGACACATTGGTTTCCCTTGGAGAGAGAGTGCCAACCCTTTTCTCTCTAACTCAAACCAGGAAATACCCTGATTTTTATAGGTGCCCTCAGGATATGGATAATATGACAGTAGATATACCTGATTGGATCTATGCTAATGTCATGGTTGTCACTGATTGGCTCATGCTAATGAGTAGCTTCTATCTTGCTAACATGGTTTTGTCTTTAGCTCGCTTCTTAAGCAAGACCCTGCTCACAGGAAAGTCTCCCTCCTCTCTTGGACAGCTAGTTCCCTCTTTTCTCTGCACCTGGCATGACTCACTCATTGCTCAACTTGTTTTTCTAACTTACATGAGAGAAAATTCCACTTTGTAACAGATACGGGCTTCCATTTTGTGCTGAAATCCTCCATTTTGTTTCCATATCTATTAACTTAACTTTTAGGCCTCAATCTGGGCTACAAACTAGGCCATACTTTTCCAGTAAGCTCCCAGTTATGTCAGCCATCAGATTTCTGACTCAGCCAAGGTCTGTAATGGCCTGAGCTCTATGACTGGGCCCACCACCATTCCAGTGGGGGGTCTCTGGCTGTATCATAATTATACAGTGATCATGCGCATAAAACACATCACAAGTCACACATACACATGCGCAGTACATGTACATGCGCAATACATTAGTAGTTCTGTAGTTCTCACAGAGAAAAGATACGTCAGTTTCATAGCTTTCATAGAAATTGTTACTTTGCAAGAAAATGTAACTTATTGCAGTGTTTCAGCACCTTCACACAATACAGCCTCTATGCGTAGATCACGAGACTGCATTGGCAGAACCTGCTCCCTCTCGAAATTGCTGACCACTAAAACTTGTTATCTGAATACTGGTTAACGAATAAGTACTGCTAGTAAAAAGGTAAACCACTCCAACCTACACACATTTAGTATGCTCATTATAAAACTGAGGTATTGGCATAAGGCAAAAGTGCAAATATGAATACAAAGTTCAGATAGAAAATCCCATTAGTACAATAGTGACAAATGCAAAAGTCCAAAGTCCAATAATTGCACATGTGGAACATGCCACAAACAGGGTAAAAGTTCATAGGTAATCTTGGCAGTCCAGTAGTTGCTACATTCCAGTTGTCCACTCCTACAATTCCCCCCTTTTGATACTTGAACATCCGGTCCAGTGGAGAGTATCACCTCCAATAAGCCTGAAAAGGAAGAGAAAAACAAGGAAAATTAGCACAAGTAAACAATAGGAGGGCCCTAGGTCCTTGTGCAACCGTTGAGTACTTCACCGGGGTTGAGACGGGGGGTCCCTAGTGGTGTCCCCCCCCCCCCTTTGTAGCCGGACTTTGCTGTCACAAGGAGGGCGGCCCATCGGTCTCAGGAAAAGGGGAGTCAGCTTCATTATCATCAGCATCGGATTGCGAGATGGGGGAATACCGCTGTAGGGCCATGATCTGGGCTGCCGCACGCCGATCAGCAATGGTTTCTATGGTGGACCGGAGGCACCTGAGAAGAAAGGGTAGAGACAAGGGTATTAATAAACAGGATAATAAAAACAGGCCCCCCATAACAAAGAAGCCTTTAAAGCTCCCTGAGGTAGGTAGCAAATCGGTGAGAGAAGAAGTCCAATCCCAGGCACTGTTCCAGGTCTGGACTGGGACATGGGCCAACTTCACCATTCGGTCAGTAATTTCTCTAATAACGTGACTTTGGTCGTCAATCTGCAGACAGCAGTTACTAAGATTGAATTTACCGCACACCCCGCCCTCCTGGGCCAATAAGTAATCAAGGGTGAGGCGGTTCTGATAAACTGCAGTTATCAGCTTAGTGTTTTGCCGGGCCAAGACATTGAGCGCTAGGGCTGAGTCATTCGTGAGTATTTCCAGTACCGCCTGCAGGCGAATGATGCGATTAAGCATATAGATAGGGGTGCGGTATCCATACGTGCCATCTTCAGCCCAGGTGGCCGGGCCATAATAATGAATTATGCGTTCCGGGGGCCACTCATTGTCCTTCCAATCCCCGATTTTAACCTTGGTGCCCCGGGTGGACCGTTTCCTCATGCTTCCAGGCCCTTGTTCCATGTAGAGAGGTATACCAAGCGTCTCGCCTACTCGAAGGGGCAGAAGAAAGAAACTAGGTCGGACGGTGCCTAGGAGACAGGTGCCAAACCAGCGGACCGGGAGCTGTTCGTAGGCCCTGCGGCCGCAAATATAATAGTATCCTTCCGGGGCTATCCATTTAAGGGAGGCATTTCCCCCGTGTGTCCATGTTGCGTTCAGAGTGGGTTCGGTCCAAATGGGCATCGGGACAGGCAGGCCGTCCGTTTGCCACCAAGTGGTTCGGCTGCCATTAAACTGAAGGACCCCCGTGCAAGCTGAGTCCCCAACAGGGACAGAGTATCGTTTTGAGGGGGCCCGGCTAACATAGAGAGTACCTATGATGTTAGTCCTCAGTGCCCATTCATACAGGCGCGGACGTTGGGGAAAAGTGATGTTAGTGGTATTTAGGGCATCCCACATATGCTGGTGAACTTCCTTCGCTTCCCAGGGCCATTGCTCACCCATATCAGTGCCCCCACAGACGAAACAGTTAGCAATTCCAAGGGAGAGGGCAATGTTCTCGGCCAAATTAAGGAACATGTTTCGAGCTTCAGGGGAAATAGGAAATTTAACAGCCGCTTCCTCCGCACGAGCGATTTCATCGAATACCTCCTGGAATCCAACTACTGTGGTCTGATAGTGTGTGGGGGCCTTTTCTTCAAGGCTCTGGCTGATAGTGATATAAGTAATAGGATCCATTCCGGCCCCGTCGATGCCAAGACCCCAGGTTTGTTTCCAGGGGGTCCCGGATCCCCTGAGGGGCCATTCAAGGAGCACAGTGTTCCCTGAACCCCGACGGAATTCACCCAGACCGGCGCATCCGGAGTATCCGCCTCCTGTGTAGGCACACACTTGCTCCCATCCCGAGGCCCGGGTATCAGCCCCACATGGTATCCACGCCCAAGGGGAACCATATCTCCAATCTAACGTTAGGGAACAAATATACTTGTGGTCATTTGCATAGGCCTTCCGCCAGCTTTGGCTTCCGCACTTGGAAACAAAGGATGTTTGTCCATGGCAGCACAGACATCAAAGGTGAGAGTGGCAATAGCTTGTGTATCGGCGACAAGGACACGGGTGGAGGTAACGTAATATAAGGTGCCATCTCCCTGGACCCCGGTGGAAGACGTAATGATCCGTCCTCTATATGCTTGCCCCGGGTACTGAGGAAGACCCACGCTCAGGGTAACATTGTAGTATCTAGGGGCTGAGGAAAAATGGCAGACCGTGTGGTTCTTGTTCTTAAGGCACCTATGGAGCTGTTGGGGTCCAGCCAGGGTAATAATGACACAAACAGGAAGAGGACGACAATCTTTCTCCGGGGGCTGTGATTGGTGAATGAGGGTGGTGACTAAGTGATACCCCCCCTCTATGCGGTGACGTACTAAGCGTAGGTGTCCTGTTCTGTTTCTGTTGGTGAGCTCTCAGGTTCCCTAAGGCCCCGCAAGGCCCCAGAGGACAGCCGAGCACCCCGAATCTTCACCCGCGGCGACCGCCGTTCACCGAGGGGTTGAGCCCTCAGCTGCAGGCGGCCAGCAGGACTGCTGGAACCGCGGGGTGACGGCTGACCTGGATGGTAGTCAGAACGCAGTCTTTAAGGGAGGACTAGCAGAGGCGGCTAGCTCTCCGAGAGGGAACAGTCACTGGAGGATAGCTGGCAAGGGCGGCCAGCCCGTAGCACAGACTATGGAAGAGGGCTAGCCGGACGGCTAGCAAAAGTTGCAGTCTCTGAAAGAGGGCTAGCAGGACGGCTAGCTGAAGAAGACACAGTCTCTGAAGGTGGCTAGCAGGGACAGCTAGCTGAAGAAGACACAGTCTCTGAAGGGAGCTAGCAGGACGGCTAGCAGAAGTCACTGTCTCCGCAGGAGGGCTAGCAGGACGGCTAGCGGGAGGCACAACACTGAAGGAAAGGCTAGCAGGACGGCTAGCTGAAACGGAACACAGTCTCTGGAGGTGGCTAGCAGGACGGCTAGCAGAAGTCACTGTCTCCGCAGGAGGGCTAGCAGGACGGCTAGCAGGAGATACAACACTGTCTCTGGAGGTGGCCAGCAGGACGGCTAGCAGAAGTCACTGTCTCCGCAGGAGGGCTAGCAGGACGGCTAGCAGGAGATACAACACTGTCTCTGGAGGTGGCTAGCAGGATGGCTAGCAGAAGTCACTGTCTCCGCAGGAGGGCTAGCAGGACGGCTAGCAGGAGATACAACACTGAAGAAAAGGCTAGCAGGACGGCTAGCTGAAGTCACTGTCTCCGCAGGAGGGCTAGCAGGACGGCTAGCAGGAGATACAACACTGTCTCTGGAGGTGGCTAGCAGGACGGCTAGCAGAAGTCACTGTCTCCGCAGGAGGAGTAGCAGGACGGCTAGCAGGAGATACAACACTGAAGAAAAGGCTAGCAGGACGGCTAGCTGAAGAGGAACACAGACTCCGGGATCCACTGTGTCGGCTTCTGACGAACGAAACGGAAGCACTGGACCTCTTCCGTTTCGTTGTTTAAATCCCCCGCCCGTCCTTCCCCTCACAACAGCTGGAGCCAATCCCCCTGGCCCAGGCAGGCAGAGGAGGCCTGGATTGGCCCACCTGCCCGGCGGGCGGGGTCTCCTGGGCGATGCGCCAATCCGGCGCGAGTAGGCGGGGCTGGTTCGCTGGTCCTCTCCAACGAGGACGACGACGCCGGCGCCGCCATCTTGGCCGGCGTATCTCCTTCTCCGAGGCCGGCGCTTGCTCCCGCGGATCGCCGGCCTCGGAGCGGCCCGCGGCAGCGCCGGCCCTGTCGGCGGCTCCTCCTCACCGCCCCGGATCCCGCAGCCTCCGCTGGTCCTCGCCCCCTACTGCGGGCCGCCAGGTAAGAGCCCGGGACGGGACAGTAGGCACTCAGTACAGTTCAGACTAAGGGCAGCCGGAGCCCCCGGAGCAGGGCAAAAGTAAAGAATGAGGAGTAGTAGTTTGAACCTCATGGCCGATGGATGAAGTATCCAAGCTTCTGCAATAAGTAGATGAGGAGACTTAAGATGATAGCTCCAATAAACAGTGAACCAAAGACGCAATGGGTCCAAGCGCTAGGCGTCTGAGTAGGCATGGATCTGGTTCACTTCCTCTTCAGGGTTAATCGTAGGGGAGCGTCTGGATGACTGAGTTGTCCAAGCTGGGGGCGGGCCGTCGGTAGGCGCAGCTAGCTTCAGCCTGGTCCAATGGATCCACACAGGGCTCCCTGCAATTTTAACAGCGGTTGGGGTGGTTAGGAGAACAAGAGAGGGGCCCTTCCACTTAGGCTTTAAACAGTCAGATTCGTCCCATTCCTTTACCCACACCTCATCTCCTACCTGAAATTGGTGTGTCGGGCTAGTGAGGACTAGGGGCCCAACACTCTCGGTGTATTGCTGGATGTCCTGTACTACTTTATGTAAAGCCCTAAGCTGTTTTACTAAGGAACTCTCACCCTGTATCTGTAGGGAGTCGGGGAAGGAAGGCAGTGGTGGTGGCCTGGCATACAGCATCTCATAAGGGGTGAGACCTGTAGCTTTCGGAGTGCACCTTAGGTGTAGCAAGGCCAATGGGAGCAAGTCGGGCCATTTGGCTTTAGCTTCTTGACATAGCTTAGCAAGCTGATTCTTCAGAGATCGATTGGCTCTCTCCACTGCCCCGCTGCTCTGGGGTCTCCAGGCGCAATGTAGCTTCCAATCGAGGCCCAGCCTAGTACTGAGTTGCTGGGTCACTTCACTGGCAAATGCAGGTCCATTATCAGAGTTAATCTGTTTGGGGAGCCCATATCGAGGCAAAATGTGGTAAATGAGTAAGGAAGTAACTTCTTTAGCCATCTCCGTCCTAGTGGGTACAGCCTCAATCCATCCAGTATATGTACACACTGCCACCAGGAGAGCTTTATAGCCCCGGGCTGGGGGCATGTGCGTGAAATCAATCTGGCAGACGTGGAATGGGCTGAAGCCCCGGAGGATGTGCCCAGGGGCAGGACCTGATCCTGTCCGTGGATTGTTCCGGGCACAAGTTGTACATTGGCTGGAAGCATTTTTGGTCCAGAGGGACAATTTGTTAATATAATAGGTTTTTCCCAGTAGGCGACCCAAGGCATCTCTCCCTAAGTGAGTACGATTGTGGGCTTCTTTAACTACTGTCCAGGCCAGAGCTTCGGGTATCCATATCCGGCCATCTTGTAAGAGCCACCATCCATTTCGTGATTCCAGGCCTTCCTGCCTGGCCCATTCAATTTCTTGGGGTGCATAGATGGGAGGCTCTGTGGGGAGATGGATGAAAAACACAGAATCAGGGACATGGGGGAGTTGACTTGCCCTTTTGGCGGCATCATCCGCCCGTTGATTTCCTCGGGCAATCGGGTCTGTCCGGCCTGTGTGAGCCCTACAATGTATCACAGCTACTTTCTTTGGTTTCCATACAGCCTCGAGAAGTTGGCAAATCTCAGTAGCATTCGCGAGTCCCTTTCCTTCAGCTGTCAAGAAACCCCTTTCTTTGTACAATGCCCCATGCACCTGGAGGGTAAGGAAGGCATATTTAGAATCCGTGTAAATGTTCACAATTTTTCCTTCTGCCCAGAGGAGGGCCCGAATGAGGGCGATCAGTTCGGCTTTCTGGGCTGACGTTCCAGGTGGCAAAGCCATGGCCTCAATCACATGGTCTTCAGACACAACAGCATAGCCAGCTCTCCGGGTCCCCTCGATCACCTGACTACTTCCGTCCGTGAACAAGGTGATTCCCCCTTGCCAGGGCTGGTCTTTAAGGTCAGGTCGGCTGGCATGTACAGTGGCCATCACCTCGTCACAGTCGTGGAGAGGTGGTTCTGGAGCCGGAAGGAGGGTAGCAGGGTTCAAGTTGGTGGTATCCTGGATGTGCACCTCTGGATTCTCGCATAGGAGAGCTTGATATTTGACTAGTCGGGAATTAGTCATCCATCGGGGCCCATGACTCTCGAGTAGGCCCCGAATCATATGGGGTGTAGTCACCAGAAGCGTCTGCCCAAAGGTAAGTTTATTGGCTTCGTGTAGCAACAGACATGCAGCCGCAATGCTTTGGAGACATCCCGGCCAACACCTGGCTACGTTGTCCATGCCCTTGGAAAGGTATGCTATGGGTCGTTGCCAGGTGCCGACTGTTTGGGTAAGTACACCAAGTGCCAACCCCTTTTTCTCATCGACAAACAAGTGGAATGGTTTAGTCACATCTGGCAGTCCGAGCGCTGGTGGGGCCACAAGGGCTTTCTTAAGCTCCTGAAGGGCCTTCAATTCGTGTTTCTCCCACTGGAGCATCTGGCCCTCGAGTTCAGGTCCTTTCAACTTGGTATACAAATCCTGGGTCAAAACAGCGAAGTTAATGATCCAGATCCGGCAGTATCCAGCTGTTCCTAAGAATGCACGCAGTTCTTTCTTATTCGCCGGGACGGGTTGGTTACGGATAGCTTGGGTACGGGGTGTCCGAGCCTTCGGGTGCCTTCTCGGAGGCGGAATCCCAGATACTCGACCTCGATCTCACATATCTGGGCCTTTTTCCGGCTGGCTTGGTACCCTTGAGCTTCCAAGGTTTTCAAGAGGTACAGGGTAGCTTCTGCACAGTCCATGTACGTTTCCCGGGCCACCAACAGGTCGTCTACATACTGGGCGACAGGCCCATACTCATCCTGGTAGATCTTCAAGTCCTGGGCAAGTTGGTCACCGAAGAGGGTAGGTGAATTCTTGAACCCCTGGGGAAGTCGGGTCCAGGTGAATTGCTGCTTACTTCCAGTCTGTAAATCTTCCCACGTGAAGGCAAACAACTGCTGACTATCGGCCGCAAGGGGAATGGAGAAGAAAGCATCCTTCAGGTCTATGACACTATACCACTTGGTTTGGGCTGGCACTTGAGCTAAAATAGAGTATGGGTTGGGTACAAGGGCAACTATGTCGGCCACCTGGTTGTTGACCTTCCTCAGGTCCTGGACAGGTCTGTATTCCGATGTTCCTGGCTTCTTAACGGACAACAGTGGGGTATTCCAAGCAGATCTAGTAGATTTAAGGACCCCTTGTTGAAGGAGTTTCTGTAGATGCGTTTGCATGCTATGCCGGGCTGCATAGGGGATGTGGTACTGTCCTTGGTTGACAATCTGGGCATTTGGTTTGAGTTCGACCCAGATAGGGATAGAGTTGACTGCAAGTCCCCCAGGGTTCACTTCAGCCCATACGCCGGGCACTCCAGCCATTAGAGTTCTTCTCTTCTGTGTGAAAGGGGTGTCCTGGGAGTATCGGCAGTCGTCGAGGGCCGTGAGAAGGGGGGCGTGTAATCTCCATTCTTCTCGGACAGGGCAAATGAGCGTCACTGGTTGGCCTTCAAACTGGGCTTCCACTTCACCCGTGGGCTTGAATCTTAGAGTGGCTTGGAGTTTGCACAGCAGGTCCCGACCAATCAGGGGGATTGGACATTCAGGGATATGTATGAACTGATGGGACACCATCGTGCCTCCGATTTGAACGTGGCGTTCCTTCAGGAGCGGGGCTGTGAGGGACTTCCCTGAAGCTCCTACGATCGGTATTGTTTGTTTCGTGGGAGGAGCAATGGCTGTGGTGATGACAGATCTCTGGGCCCCGGTGTCTAATAGGGCCCTCATTAGTTGCGTCCCCACTCGAATTTCCACCAGAGGGTCAGTGGGGACTCTGCCCTCCCGGCCTCTTCATGCAGAATAGCCCTGAGCCGCGTCTAGGGCCAACTGCCATTCCTGTGGTTCTATATGTCCTCGGCCCCGACCCCAGCCTCGACCTCTGCCTCGGCCTCGCTGTCCTTGCCCGGGGTCCCTCAGCTGGTCGTCATCCACCCTCTCCTGGCTCTGGTCCCGCAGCTTTTCCGGGCACTCCGCCCACCAGTGTCCTTCTTGTCGGCAATTGGCGCACTGGTTCCGTCCAAGTGATCCTCTCCCCCTTCGGCCTTGTCCCCTTCCTCGTGGTCTGGATCCTAGTCGCTCCTCCAGAACAGCAGCCAATACATCTGCATTTTCACGCATCCGTCTGCTTGCTTCCTTGCGAGCCTCAGATTTCTCTTCCTGATCACGGTATCCGAACACCCGATCAGCTATAGCCTTCAGCTGGCTTATGCTCATTCCTTCAAATCCTTCAGTCTTCTGGAGTTTCTTTCTGATGTCTGGTGCTGCCTGACTAACAAAGCTCATGACCACTGTGGGGATATTCTTTGGATCTTCGGGATTTATGGGACTATTTCTTCTGTATGCTTCCATTAAACGTTCGAGGAAATCCCCTGGGCTCTCATTTTTCTGTTGGACGACATTATGGATTTTTCCCATATTGGTGATTTTCTGCTTTCCCTTCTTTAGGGCGGTTAGGTAGGCCTGCTGGTATTGACGAGTGCAGTGGGCACCTCTCTTCTTAAGCGGTCTTCTACCTGCGCTTCATCCGGGTGGGCTCGTCTGACGGCTTCTTCCATATTCTGTTGTAGCAATCGGCGCTCTTCCGTGGTTAGAATATGGGCACTCAGCTTCCGGAGATCCCCCCAGGTTGGATTGTAGCTATATATTATGCCCTCTACTAGTTCTACAAGCTGTTCAGGTTTCTGTTCATAAGAAGGTCCATGTACCTTCCAGTTATACAAAGCAGCACTGGAAAATGGAACGTGCATATAAACCGTTGACTCAATGGGCTGGCCTTCCGGAGTGAGAGTGTACGTGGTTGATTGTCGAATAGGAAACAGGTCAGTAACATCCGCTTGCTGATTTGGAGGAAGGGTGCTTATCGGACTTGATTGGGGAAAGCGGGTGATCGGTTTGGTAACCCTCTGGCTCTTACGGGATGTCCCGGGCGCTGCCGCCTCGGAAGAGTCTTCGGCCTCCGATTCCGAGGCGGAAGCTTCGGCGTTACCCGGGTCCTCCGCCAGTCTCGTGGGGTTAGGATATACAGGGCTGCAAGGAGGGGGTGCTGGTTCGTGTTCCTCTTCGTAGGCCTCTCCCGTACTGAGAATGGGGGCCATTGGGGCCTTCTCGGGGGTTTGGGAGCCCTGCGCTTTCCCTCGGATTCTTCTCTGTCTTGGGAAGGGGGTGTTGGTAGCACGGGGCGGGGCCTCTATGTTGGTAGCAGGGGGCGTGGCTGCAGTACCAGTGGCATTTCGTATGACCTTCGCAACGGGAACGGTTGCCGGGGATTGGGGGGCGAAGGTACAGGGCGTGGTTTGAGCTCTCAACTTAATTTTGCGGCCCTTCCGTTGGCTTATTACCATAAGGGCGGCCTTTTCCACCTGATTCTGAGCCCAGGCTGGCGGGTTACGGACTACATTAAGCCACCCTTCCACATATGGGATATCCCCGGGGCAGCCTGGGTTCCCTTCAACTATAACCACATCCATAACTGTGGCCACTTTCTCGTAGTAGAATGACCCCTCCGCGGGCCAGTCAACAAATCTCCCTAAGCCGGGCCACATAAACTGACATCGCTGTATCATGCCGGCTCTGCTACATTGTTCTTGGTCGAACACTTCACTAAAGTGTTCCGTCATTAAGTCTAACGGAGTAGACTCACCCCCGCCCATCCCTAACCTGAGTGCCAAAGGATAGGAGACAGAGAGGGAAAGGGGTGGTGGAGGAGTAAGGGGTCTCGTTCCACCAGACACAAAAGGGTCAGCAACCGGCCTGACCGGAATGCGGTCGCCCGATCCGAAACTGCAGGCCCAATCACTCAACTTTCATATGCCACAAGAAACCCTCCCATTCGGTTTCTCCACAATGCCTAGTGGGTTTCGGGACCTAGTCCGTATTAGCCACTGGCCAAGAGGATGATCAAGCCTCTCCTTCGACACTTTACCGGATCGGCCTCTACCCAGAGTATACTCGTCTGTCCGTCGTCGTCGTCGTCTCGGTCCAGGCCCGTCGACGGTCTTTTCTCCGGAATCGAAGGAAAGGTGTCTTGCCGGAATCACACAGCCCCACCGCCAGTCAGCCGGCATCTATCAGCCCTCCCTCGGGAGATGGACGCTGAAATCAGCGGTGGCCACTCACCACCGTCTCGGGGGGGGGGGGGGCAGATCACCCCGACCCGACTGCGGCGGAGGAGGGGAAAGAATATAATCCGTTTCCCTGTTGTACTCCTGGCTGGCTCGCCAATGAAACAGGCCCTCAGCTAGTAAATCAGGAGACAAGAGGCAAATGATTCCGAAAGCAGGACACCTTTATTGCTAGCAATGGACAGTACTGAGTTTAGTCTCAGGACACTGCCTCCTGAGCGTCATCTGACATTCGGTCTTATACAAATTAGTGATCATGCGCATAAAACACATCACATGTCACACATACACATGCGCAGTACATGCACATGCGCAATACATTAGTAGTTCTGTAGTTCTCACAGAGAAAAGATACGTCAGTTTCATAGCTTTCATAGAAATTGTTACTTTGCAAGAAAATGTAACTTATTGCAGTGTTTCAGCACCTTCACACAATACAGCCTCTATGCGTAGATCACGAGACTGCATTGGCAGAACCTGCTCCCTCTCGAAATTGCTGACCACTAAAACTTGTTATCTGAATACTGGTTAACGAATAAGTACTGCTAGTAAAAAGGTAAACCACTCCAACCTACACACATTTAGTATGCTCATTATAAAACTGAGGTATTGGCATAAGGCAAAAGTGCAAATATGAATACAAAGTTCAGATAGAAAATCCCATTAGTGCAATAGTGACAAATGCAAAAGTCCAAAGTCCAATAATTGTCACATGTGGAACATGCCACAAACAGGGTAAAAGTTCATAGGTAATCTTGGCAGTCCAGTAGTTGCTACATTCCAGTTGTCCACTCCTACAGAGGGGCTGGCTATAGGGACTCCCTGTATTTGTGCAGAGATGTTTTCACCTAGTAAAGCAGAGCTGCTAAGTGGTCCCAATTTTTGAGAGGAAGATTTTAGTACACGCCCCCAGCCCCGTCCCACTCTGCCTTGGCTCCGCACCCTCTACATGGCTCCATCCCCTGGCACACCTCAATCCCACGGCCGTTTCAGAAAATATTTTATTTACTAGCCTAATACCCTTTTCAATTAGATTTCAGTGCCCAAAACTTCCTGCCTCAGCTCAGGTCAGGACGGGACAGGACAGGACAGGACAGTATAATGCTGTTATGATATCCTCTCCTGATCTGAGGAAGTGCTGGTCTCTGAAGGTTAATCAAAAACTGTTTTAAAAATCAGTGAAGGTATCATCTTATTTTCTATTTTCTGTTTTATTTGTATTTATTAACCTTTATTAAACACAACTACCACATTACTTTATCTTAAATTAAACATAAAATTATTTTCTGTACCTCTGTTGTCCAGCCATTTATTTTTGTTCTAATAGTGTTGGTCCCAGTCTCTTGATTCTGCTTTCCTTTGTCTTCTCTTATGTTAGGTTAATGGTGAGTCCTTGGGCCTAGGCCGAGTCCTAGGACAGACCTAGGCTGAGGGCTAAGGCAGATCAAGCTCATGCTATACAGTAACAATGGGCTATGAAGCCAAGTACACTCAGGGAGACCAGTGAGCACCACCAGACAGGGAAATAGACTACTCATACAGTCCGAAATGACCAACTGGAACCCACACATACAGAGTCCAAGCATATGGGCTGCAAGGCCGAACTGAAACCCAAACATGCACAAGGGAAGGGAAAAGAACAGAGAGAAATCCTGGAAGGAACTGGCACTCGGGCTGTACACAGCACCACACACAGACACCAATGAAAGGTCACCAGACCAAACACACAGTACAGACAATAACCAGAATAAGAGAACTCATGCATAGAGGCAACCCAAGCTGTGCAACACAGCTAAATGAAGGAGTGGCCTACACAGGACCAAACAAGAGCTACAGCAAGAATAGGGTAAAAGGGAAACCACATAAAAAGACAACAAAAGCAACACAGCTAGATAAGGAGAAGTCCACAAACAGCAGGTAAAGGGTAAGGCAGACTACAGAGAGAGACTGCTTCTAGCTACACAGCACTGACGAGGAGCACAGCTCACAAGAACCAAGCAACAGATACAGCAGGTAAAGGGTTTAAGGCAGACTACAGATGGAGGCTGCTTCTAGGTACACAGCTCAGAAAGGGAGCAGTGCTCACAAGAATCAAGCAAAGATACAGCAGGTCAAGGATTTAAGGCAGACTACAGAGAGAGACTGCTTCTAGGTACATAACTCAGATGAGGAACAGTCCTCAACAGCAGGTAAAGAGTTAGTAGAGAAACCCAAACAAAAGAAGTAAGCTTCCACCATGGACTCAGCCAGCACACACAGAAGAGAAGAGAAGGGAAAGGCAAGGCAAGGCAAGGCTCACAGGGAAGCAAGGTACACAGAGAAGCTGAACACAGCTGAACAACAGCTAGGCAATCACAGAGGGAGCTCACTTCTACAGACTTACAGAACAAATACAAAGGGAATAATGGCAACCATACAACATTCACCCTGTGCCACACTCACAGCGTAAGAAAGGTAAGCTCATAGCTGAAGGAGATAATGCTAGAGCATTCTATGCAGGCAAGAGGTACAGTGGGGGAAATAAGTATTTGATCCCTTGCTGATTTTGTAAGTTTGCCCACTGACAAAGACATGAGCAGCCCATAATTGAAGGGTAGGTTATTGGTAACAGTGAGAGATAGCACATCACAAATTAAATCCGGAAAATCACATTGTGGAAAGTATATGAATTTATTTGCATTCTGCAGAGGGAAATAAGTATTTAATCCCTCTGGCAAACAAGACCTAATACTTGGTGGCAAAACCCTTGTTGGCAAGCACAGCGGTCAGACGTCTTCTGTAGTTGATGATGAGGTTTGCACACATGTCAGGAGGAATTTTGGTCCACTCCTCTTTGCAGATCATCTCTAAATCATTAAGAGTTCTGGGCTGTCGCTTGGCAACTCGCAGCTTCAGCTCCCTCCATAAGTTTTCAATGGGATTAAGGTCTGGTGACTGGCTAGGCCACTCCATGACCCTAATGTGCTTCTTCCTGAGCCACTCCTTTGTTGCCTTGGCTGTATGTTTTGGGTCATTGTCGTGCTGGAAGACCCAGCCACGACCCATTTTTAAGGCCCTGGCGGAGGGAAGGAGGTTGTCACTCAGAATTGTACGGTACATGGCCCCATCCATTCTCCCATTGATGCGGTGAAGTAGTCCTGTGCCCTTAGCAGAGAAACACCCCCAAAACATAACATTTCCACCTCCATGCTTGACAGTGGGGACGGTGTTCTTTGGGTCATAGGCAGCATTTCTCTTCCTCCAAACACGGCGAGTTGAGTTCATGCCAAAGAGCTCAATTTTTGTCTCATCTGACCACAGCACCTTCTCCCAATCACTCTCGGCATCATCCAGGTGTTCACTGGCAAACTTCAGATGGGCCGTCACATGTGCCTTCCGGAGCAGGGGGACCTTGCGGGCACTGCAGGATTGCAATCCGTTATGTCGTAATGTGTTACCAATGGTTTTCGTGGTGACAGTGGTCCCAGCTGCCTTGAGATCATTGACAAGTTCCCCCCTTGTAGTTGTAGGCTGATTTCTAACCTTCCTCATGATCAAGGATACCCCACGAGGTGAGATTTTGCGTGGAGCCCCAGATCTTTGTCGATTGACAGTCATTTTGTACTTCTTCCATTTTCTTACTATGGCACCAACAGTTGTCTCCTTCTCACCCAGCGTCTTACTGATGGTTTTGTAGCCCATTCCAGCCTTGTGCAGGTGTATGATCTTGTCCCTGACATCCTTAGACAGCTCCTTGCTCTTGGCCATTTTGTAGAGGTTAGAGTCTGACTGATTCACTGAGTCTGTGGACAGGTGTCTTTCATACAGGTGACCATTGCCGACAGCTGTCTGTCATGCAGGTAACGAGTTGATTTGGAGCATCTACCTGGTCTGTAGGGGCCAGATCTCTTACTGGTTGGTGGGGGATCAAATACTTATTTCCCTCTGCAGAATGCAAATAAATTCATATACTTTCCACAATGTGATTTTCCGGATTTAATTTGTGATGTGCTATCTCTCACTGTTACCAATAACCTACCCTTCAATTATGGGCTGCTCATGTCTTTGTCAGTGGGCAAACTTACAAAATCAGCAAGGGATCAAATACTTATTTCCCCCACTGTATGCTTAAATAGGGTCTGGCATCTGATATCAGCTGCCTCAGACGTCAGCCCAATCCCTGACATGACCTATCAGGAGCAAGACCCAGTCACTACCTTGCTGGTCCCAGTAGGATCATAACATCTTACTTTCTTGCCAGGGTTTCCTGACCATTTGTAAGTTTTCTCTTCTTTTTCTTTGTTTTCTTCAATTTATTTTTCTGCCTCTCTCTCTCCCCCAGTTTTGCCCCGTGCTTCTCCCCAGCAGCTTCTCTCTCTCCAGCCCTTTTCCATTTCCTCTCTTTCTCTCCCCATCTTTCCACTCATCTCTCTCTCTGTACCCCTCTTCCATCCAGTGTCCCCACTCTTCTTTCTTTTTTCTCCACTCTGCTCTCTCCATTTATCACCTCCTGTCTCCCTCTCAATGTCCTCTCCACCTATCTCTCTCTCTCTAACCCTCTTCCATCCAGCATCTTCCCTCTTTCTGACCTCTCCTTCTAGCATTTTTCCTCTCTCTCCCTCCTTTCATCTAGCATTTCTCCTCTTTCTCTCTCCATCTGACAAGCCAGGGTCTCCCCCTTGCTCCCCTTCCTTCTCCCCAGCAGCTTGTCTCTACCCTGCCCTTTTCCAGTCCCCTCTTTCTCTCCCCATCCTTCCACTCATCTCTCTCTTTGTACCCCTCTTCCATCCAGTATCCCCACTCTTCTTTCTTTTTCTCCACTCTGCTCTCTCCATTTATCACCTCCTGCCTCCCTCTCAATGTCCTTTACCCCTTCCCCTACCCTTTCCACCCAGCACTCCATGTTTCCTGGCCAATGCTGCTTCTCTCAATGTCACAGCAGTGGCCCCGGCAAAGCAAGAAAATCAAGCGTGGGGCCTCAGGCATGCGCTGTTGGCTCTGCCATCCTCTGCCCCCGCTGATGTCAAGTTCCCATTCCAGGGGCAGAGGCGTAGGCAGGGTTTTGATCTCAGGGGGAGCAGACTTTTATAAAATAGGCGCCAGTTGGTGTCAGCTAGACAGCAGTGTTTGTGTTGTTGCTCAGGGGCTGTGGTGGGCAATGATTAATACAGGCTGCCTCTGTTGCATCCTGCCTACAAGGAAACAGTAAGTTACATCAGGAGGGAGGACACAGAAGAGGTCCCTGGCCTGGCCAGAGCCTACTTTCAAACAGGGCTAGACACTTTGTGAAATAACACAAACCTCTGCAAAAAGACACCCAAATTAAAAGACAGTGCTATAAATATTACAGTGGGACCTAGTGAAGTGTTTCCCTAGGTGGTCCTCGAGTACCCCCTTGCCATTCAAGTTTACAGGCTATCCAAAATAAATCTGCATGAAAAAGATTTGCTTATAATGGGGGCAGTATATGCAAATCAATGTCAAGCATATTTATTGTGGATATCCTGAAAACCTGACTGGCAAGAGGGTACTCCAGGACTGCCCTAGAACACAAAACTTACCACACAGTAACAGCCCTAACCCACCTATCAAAAGACAGTGCTATATATATTACACTGGGCTCTGGAGTACCAATATACCAACTATTGGGAAACTGGAACAAGCAGTACTGTTACACATTCCTACACAGACACTACATGCTAGCAGAATCCTTCACCTCAGTCACACATGCAGAACATGGACAGACCCTCATCTATATAACATAAGAGTAGCCATACTAGGTCAGACCAATGGTCCATCTAGCCCAGTATCCTGTTTCCAACAGAGGCCAAGCCAGGTTACTGACATCTGCGTATATTACTTCACGTTTAGACTACTGTAATATTGTATATGCTGGGATTACTCAAGCCAACTTAAAGCAATTACAAAGAATTCAAAACACAGCAGCACGTATGATCTGCAGGGCCCAGAGGGATGACAGAGTAACACCTTTACTGCATCATCTGCATTGGCTCCCGGTCGAAGCAAGAGTAAAGTTTAAAGCTCTTGTTCTGACTCACAAGGCCTTTTACACATTAAACCCTAGTTATTTGTCGAACTTAACAATTCCCTACACTGCTATGCAACTCTTAGATCCCTAACAGGTTAGTTATTCCCCCTCTTGCTAAGGCGTACCAAGGTGGGGCGGTCCACCCACGGGTGCACGCCGCTGGGGGATGCCGCGCGCCTGTCGGCTCTTCGTTTTCATGCTCCCTTTGCTCCCTTTGCCTTGCTGCTCCTGAGGACCGGGTTATTTGAAGGAGGTCTTTACTGCTGTTTCCTGCTTCGGCTTCTTGTTCCTGAGACTGCGATCCGTGGCTCTCTTTCTGGTTGCCTGCCTAGAGAACCTTTGCCTGGACCTGGACTGTGCTTTTGCTTGCCACCTGCCTCTGAACCTTTTCCTGGACCTGGACTGTGCTTTTGCTTGCCGCCTGCCTTTGAACTTTGCCTGGACCTGGACTGTGCTTTTGTTTGCCGCCTGCCTTTGAACTTTGCCTGGACCTGGACTGTGCTTTTGCTTGCCACCTGCCTTTTAACCTTTGTATGGACCTGGACTGTGCCATTCGCTTGCCATCTGCCTAGCGACTTACCTTTGGAAGATGGTGAATATTATCATAATTGGAGTTCCTGAAGATTTTCGAAACCCTGCAGAGTCGGACCCGTTATGACTTTATTCTGAAGGACATTATGATTTAGTGGTTGAGAATAAAGTTGGGACAAACGGATTGAGGTCCTATGGGATCCATCTTGTCGGATTACGTTTTGTTGAGAGTAATACGCAACGGAGACATTACAGTTGATATAGAAGATATGACTTTGAGTCCTTCTCAACAATCAGGAGAAGGTGGAATATTTACAAGGATTGTACCCACTGAGGATCTTCTCGACTACATACACGCGAAGTGCCTTCTAGAGTTTTTTACTTTTTAAATTGATTATAGTGTGAATAGCACTGAATGATATATTATTAATACAGAGACATTACACACGAAGGTTTTGAGCACATCTAAGAGATTTAGATGTGCAGGAGGTTTTTTTTAAGAGTAAGTGCTAGGTTTGACTTACTCGGTTCTGTGATTTGTGAATATTTAAATATTTATTGGAGCACACCACGGTGTTTAGTTTAAAAAAATAAAAAAATGTACAGAAGCCCTATGATCGAGAAATTCGTCCACCCTCAGAGGGCTTCCTGATTGGGAGGCGCCTTGCTTGGGTGAGTTTACATTTCTGAGGACATCTCTATTTCTAAATATATTATCATAGATTGGTCACCCAGAACCATATTAGGTCAAGCGTTTCACTATTTTGGCTCCTAGAGTATGCTTTGGTGCAAGTATTATTTTGCAGTGGCACGAATTCAGGGTGAACACTTTGGCCTTGCTGGACTCAGGAGCGGGGGGTGGGGAGGGGGGTAATTTAATTGATGCAGGTCTGCTTAAGAAGCTAGGAGGACCATCGGTTCCTTGTAAGCCAGCGCTGCAGGTGACCTCTATCCATGGTTCCGCTCTTCCTCAGCCTATTACTCACCTCACTCCACTTCTTCAGATGCAAGTGGGTCTCCTGCATCATGAGGACATCCAATTCCTCATCTTGTCGCAAGCTATTCACCCGGTCATCCTGGGTCTACCCTAGCTACGTCTCCATGTGCCCATCTTTGATTGGCCTACTGGGGAGATCAGTCAGTGGAGTACCCGATGTTTTGAGACCTGCCTTACTCCTGTGGAGCCTCCTCTAGGAACTATTTGTGCGCTGCCAGGAATCCTTCACCCCTGCGAGGCCTGTCTTCCAGAGGCGTATCGGGATTTTCAGGATGTGTTTGATGCCCGGGAGGCAGACTCCCTCCCTCCCTCCCCATCGTCCCTTTGATTGTCCTATTGAGCTCATTCCGGGCAAGATGCCCTCCAGAGGTCGTTTGTACTCTCTGTCCCGAGATGAGTCTGCTGCCATGCGTACCTACATTCAGGAGAATCTTAAGAAGGGATTTATTCGACCTTCCTCTTCCCCTGCTGGAGATGGATTTTTTGTTTTTGTTTCCAAGAAAGACGGGTCTTTACAACCCTGCATTGACTATCGAGGCCTGAATAACATCACGGTTAAGAACCGTTATCCTCTTCCTATTATTCCTGAGCTATTTGATCAACTTCAAGGAGCTGTTATTTTCACCAAGTTGGACCTCCGGGGTGCTTACAACCTGATTCGTATTCGTCTGGGGGACGAGTGGAAGATGGCGTTCAATACTCATGAGGGCCATTTTGAGTATCGTGTCATGCCCTTCGGTCTTTGTAATGCTCCAGCAGTTTTTCAGAACTTCATCAACTTTATTTTACAGGATCTGTTATATTCTTCTGTCACTGTCTACCTGGATGATATTTTGGTATTCTCAACCTCTATTCAGGAGCATCCCAGACATGTGCGTACGGTGCTTCAGCGTCTCCGGGACCATCGGCTTTTTGCCAAGTTGGAGAAGTGTGCCTTCCATCAGTCAGTTATTTCCTTCCTGGGGCATATTATCTCGGCGGTTGGCCTTCAGATGGATTCCGCTAAACTTCAGGCTATTCAAGATTGGCCTGTTCCTTATGGACTCCGGGCTCTGCAACGTTTCCTGGGATTCGCCAATTACTACAGACAGTTTATTCCACATTACTCCTTGGTCACCGCTCCATTGACTGCCCTCACTAAGAAGGGAGCTGATGTTCGGAATTTGTCCTCTGCTGCTCTGGAGGCCTTCTCTACCTTAAAGGCTGCTTTTTTGTCAGTGCCAGTGCTCCGTAGTCCGAATATCGCTAAGCCTTTTATTGTTGAGGTGGATGCTTCATCTCTGGGAGTGGGAGCTGTGTTATCTCACTATGCTCCATCTGGTAAACGACATCCATGGTTTTTTTTAAATAAAAAGTTCTCCCCAGCGGAGCGCAATTACTGTTACACCCCCTCACTTCTGTGTAAGATGTATATTAAGCTCTGGGTTCTATTCCACCTATCGTGTGTAGTCGTGGCTCCAAAACCCAGCACCCAGAAGTGGAGGAAGAACAAATACACTAACCTCGTCTCGTGCCCTCAAAGGACACGAGAGGAAAGTAATCTAAATGTAGGGATTTTTCTCAGATTTTGAAGGAACCCACCAGTCAAATCTTCAGTTAATTAAATAACATTTAATGATGTGATATTTAACTTTATATACACATTCAGCACTAACATCTACAACACATTAGCCTGTTTAATTGCACAGAGCCTGTACCACAATCTAGTAACCAAACGTTGACTGCTAATTCTCAGTGTATAGTTATGAAGATTCTACAAGTAACCAATTAAATTTAATCTCTTATATTTTTCTTTCCTACAGGATTCAACACAACCTTACATCTCTATCATTTTCCATTTACTTCCTTAGATTTAGAACCCCCGCTCTTTGTTTTTCCCCTATAAAGAATCTGATTCTTTGTTATTAACTTTTTGTTTTTCAGAGTTTCAGCTGCTCTCAGAAAACTCCAAAGTCGGACCAAGGAGACACAGTAAGTAGGTTTCTTCTCCTCTCTCTTTCACTCTGCAACCTACTTATAGTTTTAGTAAAGGCCTCTACCCCACTTCAGTCTCTTTTATCTTTGGTGTGACAAATGCCACTTAGCTGAGGAAGCTTGACTCCAGCCTTGCTTGCGTGGGGGCCCAGTCATCCAGGTGTGTTATCTTCCGGATTTTTCTTTTTCCTAAACCTTCCTTAAGCAACTAAAATGGGAGGCAAAACCCTTACTCCATATTTACATGAAAGCCTTTTACCTGGTGACATTAGTTTTAATTTTATCAATACTGTGGTCTGATCTTAGCTAAAACAACATTTAAACAATTTCTTATCTCTTGCAAAACCTAGGCTATCTTACTGGGACCCTACTCTGAGGAACAGTCCTGCAGCTCATCCGCTCAGTTCCTGCAGCGACTCTCTCATTCCATCTGTTCACTGAACATTCTACCATTCAAACCTATGTCACTTGTTACCCTTTACACTATTATATATATCTATATGACACTGATTTTATTTCTATCCTCCCCAGGGTCACAACTTTCCCCTCACAATTGTAAATCCTATCTGGTTCACTCACACTTTCACATGTCCATTACAAAACCCAGGAGGCTATTCCCTTTTTGGGTAAATAAATACTTTAGCTTTCAACAGGCCATGACACACACTTTAAAACCGACGTTAAGGTATTCCCTACTATTTTAAACCCTTCTCACTCCTTAATGAGAATAAAAACCCAATTTCTCTATCACACAGACTCTGCCATCCAGCCTCTCACATCCTCACTCTTCACATCTGCTGCTCAATCTTCCTCTTCCAACTGCCAGCCAGAGAACCTCTCTGTAACTGTCAGCAAAGCTGTTGCTAAGCCAACAGAAGCTCAGCTCTCAGCTAATTCTAAAGACTTGCGCTGCTGGCCACCATGGAACTCTGAAACAACTTGGGTAATTTTATTTATTTTATTAACCCCTCGGGTTACATTACACGATTGGGGACCGAGAGTTATTGGCACTGAAGCTCGCTTTTCAAGAATGGCGGTATCTCCTTGAAGGGGGCTGCACATCCGATTACAGTCATTACGGATCATAAGAACCTTCTCTACCTACAGGATGCGAAACGACCAAATCCTCGGCAGGCCCAGTGGTTGCTTTTGTTTGCTCGGTTTTACTTACACTTGGTGTTTCAGCCTGCAGAGAAGAACGTTCAGGCGGATGCGCTCTCTCGAGTTTTCAATGTGCCTGAGGAACCCGATGAGGTCTGTCCGATGCTGAATCCTGCTTGTCTCCCTTCTACTGTGGTAGCCTCTACTTCTCTTAAGACTTCTGTTCCTGTCCGGTCCAGACGGAAGGTTCTTCAGTGGGGGCATTCCTCTGCCGTTGCAGGACATTATGGTTTCCGCAAGACATATAATTTGATCTCTCGTTATTTTTGGTGGCCTCATATGGCTCAGGATATTATGCAATTTGTCTCTACGTGTCCCACTTGTGCTCGCACCAAGTCTCTTCCTGGCAAACAGTGGGGTCATCTTCAACCCTTGCCTATTCCTCAAGAACCCTGGCAGGAGATATCCATGGAGTTTATAATGGATCTCCCTCCCTCCAAGGGCAACACTATCATCTGGGTGGTTGTGGATTGTTTTTCCCGCATGGCACATTTTATTCCTATGAGGTCTCTACCTTCCACTGCTACTCTCGCGTCCTGTTTTGTCCAGCATATTTTTCGTCTGCATGGGTTCCCTCAACATATCATCAGAGACAGGGGATCACAGTTTACTTCCAGATTTTGGAGATCGTTGTGCTCAGTGTTTGGAGTCACTACACTCTTCTCTTCAGCATACCATCCCCAGACCAATGGCATGGCAGAACGGACCAACCAGACCCTCAAGGCTTTTCTCCGGGCCTATACTAACAACCGTCAGGATGACTGGGTGGACCTCCTGTCTTGGGCCGAGTTTGCTTACAACAGTCTCCATTCTGCTTCTCAGACTTTGCCCTTTTTTACTGTCTATGGGCGTCATCCATGTATTCCTCCTCCGATTCCGTTGGATCAAGTTCCTTCTTTGAGTCATCCGACCCTCACTACTATTCGGTCCACTTGGAGGACTGTTCAGCATCACTTGCAGCGTGCTGCTGCGAAGTAGAAACATTTGCTGACCGACTTCGATGCCCCGTTCCTGTTTTCTACCCCGGGCAGAAGGTTTGGCTCAGCACCAAATACCTGAGACTTCGTCTCCCTTCACTTAAGTTTGCTCCTCGCTTCATCGGGCCGTTTGCTGTTCAAGCTAAAGTGGGGACAGTTGTCTATCGTCTTCACTTACCTGGGAATCTTCGCATCCATAATGCGTTCCATGTCTCTCTGCTTAAACCCTTCCTGGCTTCTAAGTGGCATCCACAACCTAAGAGACTTGTTGTTCCTGACTCTGAGCCTGACCCCAAGTTCGAGGTACAAGACATTCTGGATTCTAAACGCCAAAGAGGATGTCTTTATTATTTGATTTCCTGGAAAAACTATGGGCCAGAAGATAATTCCTGGGAACCTGCAAAGAATGTCCATGCACCGGATTTGGTCCGTGAATTTCATTCCCGCTATCCTTCTAGACCTGGACCTTGGTGGAGAGGGGGGCTTCTGGGGAGGGTACTGTTACGTCCCTTACCTGTGCATCCTGCCCGCTCCTTAGCCTCGTCCCCGGAATAGGGAGCATCGGCCATGCTGCTTGGGCCGGCGTTCCGACGCTGCTCCCTTTCTGGGTGTGACATAGTAACATAGTAGATGACGGCAGAAAAAGACCTGCACGGTCCATCTAGTCTGCCCACGATAAACTCATATGTGTATACCTTACCTTGATTTGCACCTGTCTTTTTCAGGGCACAGACCGTATAAGTCTGTCCAGCCGTATTTCCCGCCTCCCAACCACCAGTCCCGCCTCCCATCACCGGCTCCGGTACAGACCCCGTATAAGTCTGCCCTCCCCTATCCTAGCCTCTCAACCACCAACCCCTCTTCACCCTGCCACCCAATTTCAGCTAAGCTTCTGTGGATCCATTCCTTCTGCACAGGATTCCTTTATGCCTATCCCACGCATGTTTGAATTCCGTTACCGTTTTCATCTCCACCACCTCCCGCGGGAGGGCATTCCAAGCGTTCATCACCCTCTCCGTGAAGAAATACTTCCTGACATCTTTCCTGAGTCTGCCCCCTTCAATCTCATTTCATGCCCTCTCGTTCTACCGCCTTCCCATCTCCGGAAAAGATTCGTTTGCGGATTAATACCTTTCAAATATTTGAACGTCTGTATCATATCACCCCTGTTCCTCCTTTCCTCCAGAGTATACATGTTCAGGTCAGCAAGTCTCTCTTCATACGTCTTGGAATGCAACTCCCATACCATCCTCGTAGCTTTTCTTTGCACCGCTTCCATTTTTTTAACATCCTTCGCAAGGTACGGCCTCCAAAACTGAACACAATACTCCAGGTGGGCCTCACCAACGTCTTATACAGGGGCATTAAAACCTCCTTTCTTCTCCTGGTCACACCTCTCTCTATACAGCCTAGCAACCTTCTCGCTACGGCCACCGCCTTGTCGCACTGTTTCATCGCCTTCAGGTCCTCAGATACTATCACCCCAAGATCCCTCTCCCAGTCCGTGTCTATCAGGTTCTCCCCACCTAACACATACGCCTCCCTTGGATTTCTACTCCCTAAGTGCATCACTTTGCATTTCTTCGCATTGAATTTTAATTGCCAAATGTTAGACCATTCTTCCAGCTTCTTCAGATCTTTTTTCATGTTTTCCACTCCCTCCGGGGTGTCCACTCTGTTGCAAATCTTGGTGTCATCCGCAAAAAGGCAAACTTTACCTTGTAACCCTTTGGCATTGTCACTCGCAAATCTATTGAACAGAATGGGGCCCAGCACCGATCCCTGAGGCACTCCACTACTCACCTTTCCCTCCTCCGAGCGAACTCCATTTACCACCACCCTCTGGCGTCTGCCCGTCAACCAGTTCCTAATCCAGTTGTCAGGTTCTCAGGTTCAGAGCCCGTGGGACCGGGCTCTAGAGCAAACGTGAGCCCTTGGGCTGCTGACGAGGAGCGACAGCAGCAGGCAAAACCCACCAACCAACGCTGGGCAAGCACACCGGCACCGGCAGGGACTGCAGGCACCGCCCAGCGAGCCGGAACACATGGACTGGAATCCCCCGGACTGGAGGACACAGGACTGGAACACTGGACTGGAGCACACCGGACTGGTTCACACAGCTTCACCTGCACTTAGCTACTAAGCCCCCCAGAAGTTGAGCTCCTGGGTTCGAGTAGCCGACAGGACTTACTGGATACCGGATGACATAGGGACCAGGACTGGAAACAGAAGTGCTCCTAAACCTAAACTGATCTACGTGCTCCCAAGCCCTAAACCAGCAGGAGTGTTCCTAACAGTAAACTGACAAAAGGACTTCCTAAGCCCTATACTAAACAGGAGCTCCTAATCCCTGCTCAAGAAAGGGACTTCCTAAGCCCCAAACTAACAGAGCAGGGAACTAAACACAAAGCTAACACAGGTGCTACTAAGCACCAAGCTACAAGCAGAGCTTTACACTAATAAGCTAAACACAGAACTAACCAGCTCCCTAAGCACTGCTCTAGCAAGCTAGATACAACTAACAAGGTGCTTCCTAAGCACTACTCTGGCAAGCAACCAGAAGAGCTCCTAGCACTAAAAGGGAAGACAGGGGAGCCACAAGGAAAAACCAGGAAAGCTAGCACATAAGCCAAAAGTGCTTCTAAAGCACCAAACACCAACAGCAAAGACTGCAATGCTCCCAATAGCACAAACACCAGAAGTACTTCTAACAGCAAACTCTGCAGTGTTCCTAACAACACCAAACCCTGAAGTACTTCTATCAGCAACAGAGCTTCCAAAGCCCTACACACAGCAATGCTTCCAAAACCAAGAGGGAAAAGCAAGAAAGATAAACACACAGTCACCAGTGCACACTGCACTAACACTAACCTGGCCCTTAGCAAAAGCAAGCAGGGAAACTAGACACAAAGTCAGAAGTGCACACTGCACCACCCTACCTAAAGCAAACACCACCGTTGCAAAGGCCCTGAAGGAAACAACACCACTTCCTTATCAAGGCCCTCCCTGATGATGTCACACTCCCTAGACCTAGGCAAAAGCACACTGACCCAGAGAGGCCCTACCCACACCAATGCAAAACCGTGAAACAATTAGAGCCCTGCTGCTGGAAGCTGCCAGCACAGAGAGACAGAGCCAGCTCAGAAAGGACAGAAGAAAGAAACAGAAGCCAGCTAAGAAGCTGACCCCCAGGAAAGAGGTAAGTTTGAGAGGGGTTCAGACCCCATCATAACAGCACCTCCCCCTCAAGGCTCCCGTGTCCCCACGGGAGCTCCAGGTCTCAAAAGACAATTTAGGTCTCCATGGGTAGCTGTGATGAAATCTCCCAATGGGTTTCACAACATAAATCTGGGCGGCTGGGCAGGACGTGACAAGTACATCTGGAACTAGGAAACCAGAATGGCTTTGGCCACCACGAGGCCCTTTAGAACGGCTGCTAGGCAGGATCAAAGTCTTGGATGCAACAAGCGGAGTTCTATTCAACAGGAACCATCTCCTGAAGGAGTCCACAACTTCCTTGAGTTCCTGGCACTCCACTGTAGCAGCCAGAACTGGGCTAGAGCCCACACCCATCCTGGAATCTGAAGCCAGACAGGAACTCGAACAAGACTTCAGACTGGACCTTGCCTCTTGGCTGGAGCTGGAACTCAGGAGGGGTTCAACATCTTGGTTGAAGTGGGAACTCAGAGTAGACTCAGCATCTTGCCTGAGACTGCAACCTGGTCCGGCCTCAGCATCTTGGCCGGAACTGCCACTCAACTCGGACTCAGCATCTTGGCTGGACTTGGTACTCAGCATAGACTCAGCATCTCGGCTGGCACTGGAACTCGCTCCGGACTCAGCATCTTGGCCGGAACTGCAACTTGACCCGGACTCAGCCTCTTGACCGGGACTGCAACTTGACCCAGACTCAGCATCTTGCCTGGGACTGGAACTCCAGCTTGACCCGGACTCAACATCTTGCCTGGGACTGGAACTCCAACTTGACCCAGACTCAGCATCTTGCCTGGGACTGGAAATCCAACTTGACCCGGACTCAGCATCTTGGCTGGGACTGCAACTTGATCCGGACTCAGCATCTTGCCTGGAACTGGAACTCCAACTCTCATCGGACTCAACATCTTGACCGGAGTTGAAACTTGACCCGGACTCAGCATCTTGCCTGGAACTGGAACTCCAACTTGGCCCGGACTTGGCATCTTGGCTGGGACTGCAACTTGACCCAGACTCAGCATCTTGCCTGGGACTGGAACTCCAACTCTCACCGGACTCAGCATCTTGGCCGGGACGGCAACTCTCACCGGACTCAGCATCTTGGCCGGGACTGTAACTTGACCCGGACTCTGCATCTTGCCCAGGACTGTAACTCAATTCTGATTCGGCATCTCGGCTGAACTCTGCACCCGGTGCAGACTCAGCACTCATCGTGGACTCGTCATTTTGTCTGGGCTCTGCACTCGGTGTAGACTCAGCACTCATCGTGGACTCATTGTCTCGGCTGGCCTCTACACTCAGTGCAGACTCAGCACTCATCACTCAGTGTAGACTCAGCATCCCGGCTGGGACTGCAACTTGATCCAGACTCAGCATCTTGACTGGAACTACAACTCGCTCCAGACTCAGCATCTTGACTGGAACTGCAATTCGATCCAGACTCAGCATCTTGACTGGAACTACAACTCGATCCAGACTCAGCATCTTGACTGGAACTGCAACTCGATCCAGACTCAGCATCTTGACTGGAACGACCACTCTCAGCATCTTGACTGGAACTACAACTCGATCCAGACTCAGCATCTTGACTGGAACTGCAACTCGATCCAGACTCAGCATCTTGACTGGAACCGCAACTCAATCCAGACTCAGCATCTTGACTGCCAATGCTGCAACTCGATCCAGACTCAGCATCTTGACTGGAACTACAACTCGATCCAGACTCAGCATCTTGACTGGAACTGCAACTCAATCCAGACTCAGCATCTTGACTGGAACTACCACTCTCAGCATCTTGACTGGAACTACAACTCGATCCAGACTCAGCATCTTGACTGGAACTGCAACTCGATCCAGACTCAGCATCTTGACTGGAACCGCAACTCAATCCAGACTCAGCATCTTGACTGGAACCGCAACTCAATCCAGACTCAGCATCTTGACTGCCAATGCTGCAACTCACTCCGGACTCAGCATCTTGGCTGCCACTGTTGCAACTCGCTCCGGACTCAGCATCTTGGCTGCCACTGCTGCAACTCGCTCCAGACTCAGCATCTTGGCAGGCAAAGCCCTTCAGGCTGGACTCAGAAGTTTGGCGGGAAAAATCAGGGAGCCACCTTCTTTCAGCTTGGGCTTCCGGAGTAGGGCTGGATCCGAGAGAAGCTGGAAGCGATAAAAGAAGAGCTTGGTAGAAGGGTCAATAGCAGAAACTGGGTTCTCTTCGAACCCAAGCCAGGAGACACGCCTTCTCTCCGCTGCAGCTTCAGGAGTATTCTTCAAGGCTGGATCAGACAAAAGTGCAACCCGGTAATCCTGGAGTGTCAGAAACGGATCCAGCTCAAAAATGGGGTTGGAACTGGGATCCAAACTGGTACTAGAAGGCTCAGTAGACAGCGCCACTTGAACTGGACGCAGAGACTTGGCTTGAAGCGCTGCTTGGACTGGAATCGGAGACTCAGTCAGAAGCATCCCTCGGACTGGACTCAGAGGCTTGAGTGGAAGCGCCACCTGAACTGGGATAGGAGGCTCAGTTCGAAGCACCCTCTGGACTGGACTCGGAGGCTCGGTCAGAAGCATCCCTCGGACTGGACGCAGAGGCTTGAGTGGAAGCGCCACTTGAACTGGAGTCGGCGACTCGGTTAGGAGCATCCCTTGGACTAGGCTCCGAGGCTTGGCTGAACACGCTGTTCGGACTGGATTCAGAGGCTTGTCTGGGCGCTCTGCTTGAATGGGACTGGACCCCTGCTGGGCCCAGAGCATGGAATTCCCAAGACGTCTCCTCTCAGCGACAGCTTCAGGAGTATCCCACAAAGCTGGATTCAAGACCAGGCTGCGGCGATATTCAGCGAGCGTGATAAAAGGGTCCATATCTGAAACTGGGTTTTCAGCGATTCCAAGCCACCGGACACGTTTTCTCTCAGCTGCCGCTTCAGGGGTCTTCTTCAAAACAGGATGAGACAAAAGTTTATTCCGATACTGACGAAGAGTCATAGAAGGATCAAGCACAATGACGGAGCTGGACCCCAGCTGGGTCAGCTGGGTGGGGGTTCTTGCCGGGCTCATGGCCTTTGCAATCTGTCAGGTTCTCAGGTTCAGAGCCCGTGGGGCCGGGCTCTGGAGCAAACGTGAGCCCTTGGGCTGCTGACGAGGAGCGACAGCAGCAGGCAAAACCCACCAACCAACGCTGGGCAAGCACACCGGCACCGGCAGGGACTGCAGGCACCGCCCAGCGAGCCGGAACACATGGACTGGAATCCCCCGGACTGGAGGACACAGGACTGGAACACTGGACTGGAGCACACCGGACTGGTCCACACAGCTTCACCTGCACTTAGCTACTAAGCCCCCAGAAGTTGAGCTCCTGGGTTCGAGTAGCCGACAGGACTTACTGGATACCGGATGACATAGGGACCAGGACTGGAAACAGAAGTGCTCCTAAACCTAAACTGATCTACGTGCTCCCAAGCCCTAAACCAGCAGGAGTGTTCCTAACAGTAAACTGACAAAAGGACTTCCTAAGCCCTATACTAAACAGGAGCTCCTAATCCCTGCTCAAGAAAGGGACTTCCTAAGCCCCAAACTAACAGAGCAGGGAACTAAACACAAAGCTAACACAGGTGCTACTAAGCACCAAGCTACAAGCAGAGCTTTACACTAATAAGCTAAACACAGAACTAACCAGCTCCCTAAGCACTGCTCTAGCAAGCTAGATACAACTAACAAGGTGCTTCCTAAGCACTACTCTGGCAAGCAACCAGAAGAGCTCCTAGCACTAAAAGGGAAGACAGGGGAGCCACAAGGAAAAACCAGGAAAGCTAGCACATAAGCCAAAAGTGCTTCTAAAGCACCAAACACCAACAGCAAAGACTGCAATGCTCCCAATAGCACAAACACCAGAAGTACTTCTAACAGCAAACTCTGCAGTGTTCCTAACAACACCAAACCCTGAAGTACTTCTATCAGCAACAGAGCTTCCAAAGCCCTACACACAGCAATGCTTCCAAAACCAAGAGGGAAAAGCAAGAAAGATAAACACACAGTCACCAGTGCACACTGCACTAACACTAACCTGGCCCTTAGCAAAAGCAAGCAGGGAAACTAGACACAAAGTCAGAAGTGCACACTGCACCACCCTACCTAAAGCAAACACCACCGTTGCAAAGGCCCTGAAGGAAACAACACCACTTCCTTATCAAGGCCCTCCCTGATGATGTCACACTCCCTAGACCTAGGCAAAAGCACACTGACCCAGAGAGGCCCTACCCACACCAATGCAAAACCGTGAAACAATTAGAGCCCTGCTGCTGGAAGCTGCCAGCACAGAGAGACAGAGCCAGCTCAGAAAGGACAGAGAAAGAAACAGAAGCCAGCTAAGAAGCTGACCCCCAGGAAAGAGGTAAGTTTGAGAGGGGTTCAGACCCCAATCATAACAGCACCTCCCCCTCAAGGCTCCCGTGTCCCCACGGGAGCTCCAGGTCTCAAAAGACAATTTAGGTCTCCATGGGTAGCTGTGATGAAATCTCCCAATGGGTTTCACAACATAAATCTGGGCGGCTGGGCAGGACGTGACAAGTACATCTGGAACTAGGAAACCAGAATGGCTTTGGCCACCACGAGGCCCTTTAGAACGGCTGCTAGGCAGGATCAAAGTCTTGGATGCAACAAGCGGAGTTCTATTCAACAGGAACCATCTCCTGAAGGAGTCCACAACTTCCTTGAGTTCCTGGCACTCCACTGTAGCAGCCAGAACTGGGCTAGAGCCCACACCCATCCTGGAATCTGAAGCCAGACAGGAACTCGAACAAGACTTCAGACTGGACCTTGCCTCTTGGCTGGAGCTGGAACTCAGGAGGGGTTCAACATCTTGGTTGAAGTGGGAACTCAGAGTAGACTCAGCATCTTGCCTGAGACTGCAACCTGGTCCGGCCTCAGCATCTTGGCCGGAACTGCCACTCAACTCGGACTCAGCATCTTGGCTGGACTTGGTACTCAGCATAGACTCAGCATCTCGGCTGGCACTGGAACTCGCTCCGGACTCAGCATCTTGGCCGGAACTGCAACTTGACCCGGACTCAGCCTCTTGACCGGGACTGCAACTTGACCCAGACTCAGCATCTTGCCTGGGACTGGAACTCCAGCTTGACCCGGACTCAACATCTTGCCTGGGACTGGAACTCCAACTTGACCAGACTCAGCATCTTGCCTGGGACTGGAAATCCAACTTGACCCGGACTCAGCATCTTGGCTGGGACTGCAACTTGATCCGGACTCAGCATCTTGCCTGGAACTGGAACTCCAACTCTCATCGGACTCAACATCTTGACCGGAGTTGAAACTTGACCCGGACTCAGCATCTTGCCTGGAACTGGAACTCCAACTTGGCCCGGACTTGGCATCTTGGCTGGGACTGCAACTTGACCCAGACTCAGCATCTTGCCTGGGACTGGAACTCCAACTCTCACCGGACTCAGCATCTTGGCCGGGACGGCAACTCTCACCGGACTCAGCATCTTGGCCGGGACTGTAACTTGACCCGGACTCTGCATCTTGCCCAGGACTGTAACTCAATTCTGATTCGGCATCTCGGCTGAACTCTGCACCCGGTGCAGACTCAGCACTCATCGTGGACTCGTCATTTTGTCTGGGCTCTGCACTCGGTGTAGACTCAGCACTCATCGTGGACTCATTGTCTCGGCTGGCCTCTACACTCAGTGCAGACTCAGCACTCATCACTCAGTGTAGACTCAGCATCCCGGCTGGGACTGCAACTTGATCCAGACTCAGCATCTTGACTGGAACTACAACTCGCTCCAGACTCAGCATCTTGACTGGAACTGCAATTCGATCCAGACTCAGCATCTTGACTGGAACTACAACTCGATCCAGACTCAGCATCTTGACTGGAACTGCAACTCGATCCAGACTCAGCATCTTGACTGGAACCGCAACTCAATCCAGACTCAGCATCTTGACTGCCAATGCTGCAACTCGATCCAGACTCAGCATCTTGACTGGAACTACAACTCGATCCAGACTCAGCATCTTGACTGGAACTGCAACTCAATCCAGACTCAGCATCTTGACTGGAACTACCACTCTCAGCATCTTGACTGGAACTACAACTCGATCCAGACTCAGCATCTTGACTGGAACTGCAACTCGATCCAGACTCAGCATCTTGACTGGAACCGCAACTCAATCCAGACTCAGCATCTTGACTGCCAATGCTGCAACTCGATCCAGACTCAGCATCTTGACTGGAACTACAACTCGATCCAGACTCAGCATCTTGACTGGAACTGCAACTCAATCCAGACTCAGCATCTTGACTGGAACTACCACTCTCAGCATCTTGACTGGAACTACAACTCGATCCAGACTCAGCATCTTGACTGGAACTGCAACTCGATCCAGACTCAGCATCTTGACTGGAACCGCAACTCAATCCAGACTCAGCATCTTGACTGCCAATGCTGCAACTCACTCCGGACTCAGCATCTTGGCTGCCACTG
This sequence comes from Microcaecilia unicolor, assembly GCF_901765095.1. Lineage (NCBI taxonomy): Eukaryota > Metazoa > Chordata > Amphibia > Gymnophiona > Siphonopidae > Microcaecilia > Microcaecilia unicolor. The sequence continues at coordinate 123,455,060 of NC_044040.1, read as the reverse complement.
TTGCAACTCGCTCCGGACTCAGCATCTTGGCTGCCACTGCTGCAACTCGCTCCAGACTCAGCATCTTGGCAGGCAAAGCCCTTCAGGCTGGACTCAGAAGTTTGGCGGGAAAAATCAGGGAGCCACCTTCTTTCAGCTTGGGCTTCCGGAGTAGGGCTGGATCCGAGAGAAGCTGGAAGCGATAAAAGAAGAGCTTGGTAGAAGGGTCAATAGCAGAAACTGGGTTCTCTTCGAACCCAAGCCAGGAGACACGCCTTCTCTCCGCTGCAGCTTCAGGAGTATTCTTCAAGGCTGGATCAGACAAAAGTGCAACCCGGTAATCCTGGAGTGTCAGAAATGGATCCAGCTCAAAAATGGGGTTGGAACTGGGATCCAAACTGGTACTAGAAGGTTCAGTAGACAGCGCCACTTGAACTGGACGCAGAGACTTGGCTTGAAGCGCTGCTTGGACTGGAATCGGAGACTCAGTCAGAAGCATCCCTCGGACTGGACTCAGAGGCTTGAGTGGAAGCGCCACCTGAACTGGGATAGGAGGCTCAGTTCGAAGCACCCTCTGGACTGGACTCGGAGGCTCGGTCAGAAGCATCCCTCGGACTGGACGCAGAGGCTTGAGTGGAAGCGCCACTTGAACTGGAGTCGGCGACTCGGTTAGGAGCATCCCTTGGACTAGGCTCCGAGGCTTGGCTGAACGCGCTGTTCGGACTGGATTCAGAGGCTTGTCTGGGCGCTCTGCTTGAATGGGACTGGACCCCTGCTGGGCCCAGAGCATGGAATTCCCAAGACGTCTCCTCTCAGCGACAGCTTCAGGAGTATCCCACAAAGCTGGATTCAAGACCAGGCTGCGGCGATATTCAGCGAGCGTGATAAAAGGGTCCATATCTGAAACTGGGTTTTCAGCGATTCCAAGCCACCGGACACGTTTTCTCTCAGCTGCCGCTTCAGGGGTCTTCTTCAAAACAGGATGAGACAAAAGTTTATTCCGATACTGACGAAGAGTCATAGAAGGATCAAGCACAATGACGGAGCTGGACCCCAGCTGGGTCAGCTGGGTGGGGGTTCTTGCCGGGCTCATGGCCTTTGCAATCTGTCAGGTTCTCAGGTTCAGAGCCCGTGGGGCCGGGCTCTGGAGCAAACGTGAGCCCTTGGGCTGCTGACGAGGAGCGACAGCAGCAGGCAAAACCCACCAACCAACGCTGGGCAAGCACACCGGCACCGGCAGGGACTGCAGGCACCGCCCAGCGAGCCGGAACACATGGACTGGAATCCCCCGGACTGGAGGACACAGGACTGGAACACTGGACTGGAGCACACCGGACTGGTCCACACAGCTTCACCTGCACTTAGCTACTAAGCCCCCCAGAAGTTGAGCTCCTGGGTTCGAGTAGCCGACAGGACTTACTGGATACCGGATGACATAGGGACCAGGACTGGAAACAGAAGTGCTCCTAAACCTAAACTGATCTACGTGCTCCCAAGCCCTAAACCAGCAGGAGTGTTCCTAACAGTAAACTGACAAAAGGACTTCCTAAGCCCCAAACTAACAGAGCAGGGAACTAAACACAAAGCTAACACAGGTGCTACTAAGCACCAAGCTACAAGCAGAGCTTTACACTAATAAGCTAAACACAGAACTAACCAGCTCCCTAAGCACTGCTCTAGCAAGCTAGATACAACTAACAAGGTGCTTCCTAAGCACTACTCTGGCAAGCAACCAGAAGAGCTCCTAGCACTAAAAGGGAAGACAGGGGAGCCACAAGGAAAAACCAGGAAAGCTAGCACATAAGCCAAAAGTGCTTCTAAAGCACCAAACACCAACAGCAAAGACTGCAATGCTCCCAATAGCACAAACACCAGAAGTACTTCTAACAGCAAACTCTGCAGTGTTCCTAACAACACCAAACCCTGAAGTACTTCTATCAGCAACAGAGCTTCCAAAGCCCTACACACAGCAATGCTTCCAAAACCAAGAGGAAAAGCAAGAAAGATAAACACACAGTCACCAGTGCACACTGCACTAACACTAACCTGGCCCTTAGCAAAGCAAGCAGGGAAACTAGACACAAAGTCAGAAGTGCACACTGCACCACCCTACCTAAAGCAAACACCACCGTTGCAAAGGCCCTGAAGGAAACAACACCACTTCCTTATCAAGGCCCTCCCTGATGATGTCACACTCCCTAGACCTAGGCAAAAGCACACTGACCCAGAGAGGCCCTACCCACACCAATGCAAAACCGTGAAACAATTAGAGCCCTGCTGCTGGAAGCTACCAGCACAGAGAGACAGAGCCAGCTCAGAAAGGACAGAGAAAGAAACAGAAGCCAGCTAAGAAGCTGACCCCCAGGAAAGAGGTAAGTTTGAGAGGGGTTCAGACCCCAATCATAACACCAGTTCACCACTTCGGGTCCTATCTTCAGCCCTTCTAGTTTATTCAAGAGCCTCCTGTGGGGAACCGTGTCAAAAGCTTTGCTGAAATCTAAGTAGATGACGTCCATAGCACGTCCTTGATTTAATTCTCCTGTCACCCAGTCAAAGAATTCAATGAGATTCGTTTGGCACGATTTCCCTTTGGTGAAACCATGTTGTCTCGGATCTTGCAACTTATTGGCTTCCAGGAAATTCACTATCCTTTCCTTCAGCATGTCTTCCATTACTTTTCCAATAACCGAAGTGAGGCTTACCGGCCTGTAGTTTCCAGCTTCTTCCCTATCACCACTTTTGTGAAGAGGGTCCACCTCCGCCGTTCTCCAATCCCTCGGAACCTCTCCCGTCTCCAAGGATTTATTAAACAAATCTTTAAGAGGACCCGCCAGAACCTCTCTGAGCTCCCTCAGTATTTTGGGGTGGATCCCGTCCGGCCCCATGGCTTTGTCCACCTTTAGCTTTCCAAGTTGTTCATACACACTCTTCCGTGAACGGTGCTCTATCCACTTCATTCTCAGGTGTACTTTTGTCAGTCCCTCGCGGTCCTTCCCCAGGATTTTCTTCAGTAAAAACAGAACAAAAGTATCTATTTAGCAAATTGGCTTTTTCTTCATCATTTTCTACATAGCGTTTTGCTGTATCTTTTAGTCTCACAATCCCCTTTTTAGTCTTTCTCCTTTCACTAATATACCTGAAGAAGTTTTTGTCTCCCATCCGTACATATCTAGCCATTTGTTCTTCCGCTTACGCCTTTGCCAGACGTACCTCTCTCTTGGCTTCTTTCAGTTTCATCCGGTATTCCTCCCCGTGTTCCTCTACTTGAGATTTTTTGTATTTCTGGAATGCTAACTCTTTAGCTTTTATTTTCTCAAACACTTGCTTTGAAAACCATATCCGTTTCCTTTTTCTCTTGCTTTTATTTACTCTCCTTACATAAAGGTCTGTGGCCCTGTTTATTACTTCTTTCAGCTTGGACCACTGTCCTTCCACGTGTTGTGCGTTCTCGCAGCCCATCAGCTCCTTCCTCAGGTATTCCCCCATTTTGTGGCTTCGGATGTTGGGGCAGGTCAGCGCCTTTGCTCGTCTCGCGCCACCCTTCCTCAGCGTGATTTGGTCAGTGGGGTGGCGGTCCCTGGCGGCACGTCCTGAGGGCTTGGTGGGCGCTGGGTGCTGCATGTCGTAGTTGTCCGGCATTCGGGGCTGAGCCTTGCGTGGCGAGCGCAGGCTGGGTTGTCTACATCAGGCTCATTGGACTGTCTCCACCTCCTTAGGTCAAGATTGGCTCCTCAACAAGACTCCTCCTACGTTGTGATCTAGCGCCTATCAGGAGCACTTTCTACCAGCTGATTCCTTGCTGTTCCTGAGGACTGGGCTATTTGAAGGAGGTTTCTACTGCTGTTCCCTGCTTCGGCTTCTTGTTCCTGAGACTGCGTTCTGTGGATCTCTTTCTGGTTGCCTGCCTAGAGAACCTTTGCCTGCATCTGGACTGTGCTTTTGCTTGCCACCTGCCTTTGAACCTTTGCCTGAACCTGGACTGTGCTTTTGCTTGCTGCCTGCCTCTGAACCTTTGCCTGGACCTGGACTGTGCTTTTGCTTGCCGCCTGCCTTTGAACTTTGCCTGGACCTGGCCTGTGCTTTTGCTTGCCATCTGCCTTTGAACCTGTGTTTGGACCTGGACTGTGCCATTCACTTGCCATCTGCCTAGCGACTTACTTGGACCTGACTTCTGCTTGTCGCATGCCTAGAGACCGTGCCTGGATTCATCTCCGGCTTCTAGTGCCCCGTGCATCATCATCTAACTGCAGGTAAGGCCAGAGTTGTTCGGCCGCCGAATATTGTTTGGCTCAAGGACTCACTATTTCTAGAACAGGCGTGACAGTAAATTGGTCAGGCAAGATTTCCCCACACAAAAGCCGTGCTGACTTGGTCTCAGTAATCCATGTCCTTCGATGTGCTCTGTAATTTTGTTTTTAATAATAGCCTCTACCATTCTCCCCGGCACCGACGTCAGACTCATCGGTCTATATTTACCACTTAATACCACTGTAAGCATTTATAGATGAATAACTCTTCTGGGCAAAGCTACCCAATGAGTAATTCCCAGGTTCCGTTTACAGGAGTCTGGCTAAACCAACTTCCTAGCTCTGTCCAGGGGTTATATATTATAAAGGAACCTGTCTGTTCTGGGCCTACACCAGAACTTTTCTTCTGTTAGAGAGAACTGGAATAAAAGTAAAGTCACTGCTGTGAAATATATTAATTTATTATATAGGTAAGAAAATAGAATAATACACCCTACACTACAGCTCAGCTGTACAAATGTAGCTCCCTTATGCTGATAAGCAACTGTAGAATGTATTGTCTAACTAAAACACTGATATCACTGGTTACTAGGTTATTACACAATCCTGATTAGTAATACTGACTAGGTCATGAAGTAATACAGTTAACAGCACATCTTCCTGATCACAAAGTTCTGACTAACCCGCCTTTGCTGAGGTAAGATCCCACTAGCTAATCCCCGACTATAGGAAATAAATCTCTGTAATCCTCACCGAGCTGACTCTAGGTGGTCTCTCAGATGAAGTGGACACAGGTTTTTCCCTTTAGACTCCAGCTGTTTTCCACAGCGAGTCCCCGTCTTAGGAAACAGCACAGGCTCTCTGCAGCATGCAGGATTACAGTCTCTCTGGCCGGTAGAGCTGAACCAACAGGTACTTTCTTCAGATGGTCAGTTCACAAGGTTGTGGACCACTTTAGGTCTCGCTGGTATTCTTTTCAGCTACCCTTCTTCCAGTAGAACCAGACAAATTCTCCCTTTCTTCTTTTCTTTCTTCGTCTGTACTTGTTCTCTGTCCTCTTTTTTGGTTCCCGCTCTCTGGCCCCTCATTCCCAGGTGACCAGACAGCAACCAATCAGGATCTTGTCCAGCTCCTTCCCTGAGCAGGAAAAAAAAACCTTTTTGATCTTCCAGTTGGTACATTGGTATGCATTCCTGTCTCTCATCAGACTCGCTGGCACCATGGCCTTACCCCCTGTAGCTCATCAGGGAGGTGCAAGGGTCAGGTAGCCCACTGCATATCCTTGAGTTTTTCCAGACCTGCCAGTTATTTACCACAAGCAGAGCTCTGCCACAAACAGAAAGTTGAATCTGCTTGGTCACTGAAGTGCAGGGTCTTAGTTCACAGACTCCATCTTGACATAGTTGTATACATAGGCTAAGATCAGCAGAGTGAGGCTCACAGGGAAATAGCCCTACACCACCGACCAAAAAAAATTAATTGACTGGACCCAATCCCCGATAAATATCCAGCAGACCAAATCTGGACAAACTTCGCTCTACTTACTGATGAAACCGTCACTCAAGTGATCAACAGGTTCACCAAATCCCATTGCAAACTGGACATATGCCCCAGCAACCTAATAAAATCCGCCCCTCAAAGCTTCATAACAGACCTCACGACGCACCTAAACTACATGTTACAACACGGATTCTTCCCTAAGGATAAAGGAAACATACTACTCACCCCAATACCTAAAGATTAAAAGAAAAAAGCAAATAACATAACCAACTACCGCCCAGTAGCATCTATCCCTCTGGCAGTCAAACTAATGGAAAGTATGGTAACCAAGCAGCTTATCGACTACTTAAACAAATTATCAATATTACATGAATCATAATCAGGATTTCGATCCAACCACAGCACCGAAACAGTACTAATCCCTCCTAACCAAATTCAAACAAGCAATTGCAACTGGCAATAGTGTACTTCTCCTATAATTAGACATGTCCAGCGCGTTTGACATGGTAAGCCATAAAATACTATTAAACATCCTAAAATAATTTGGGATTGGAGGAAACGTACTTAGTTGGATCAAAGGCTTCCTAACCACAAGAACATACCAAATGATATCAAATTCAATTACATCATCACCATGAAAACCAGAATGCGGAGTACCCTGAGGATCACCGCTTTCACCGACCCTTTTCAATCTAATGATGACACCTCTAGCCAAATCGCTCTCCAACCAAGGCCTTAATCCCTACATCTACGCAGATGATGTCACAATCTACATCCCGTTCAAACATGATCCAACAGAAATCACATATGAAATCAAATACAGCCTCCAAATCACTAATTAATGGGCAGATGCATTTCAATTAAAACTCAACGCAGAAAAAACACAATGTCTCATCCTCTCATCACAACATAACACGAACAAACGCGCCACTATAAACACCCCAAACTATACCTTTCCTGTTTCAGACAGCCTGAAAATTCTTGGAGTCACAATTGACCGAAATCTCACACTAGAAAGCCATGCGAAAAATACAACTAAGAAAATGTTCCATTCAATGTGGAAACTAAAAAAAGTAAAACCTTTCTTCCCAAGGGAAATATTCCTTAGCCTGGTACAATCAATGGTGCCAAGCCACCTAGATTACTGCAATGCAATCTATGCCGGATGCAAAGAACAAATCATTAAGAAACTCCACACTGCCCAAAACACAGCAGACAGATTCATATTTGGAAAAACAAAATACGAAAGCGCCAAACCCATAAGAGAAAAACTACACTGGCTCCCACTTAAAGAACGTATCACGTTCAAAATTTGCACTCTGGTTCATAAAATCATTTACGTTGAGGCCCCATAGGTTTCTATGGAACTTTGGAAGGCTAAGTGCTTTGAAAATATGCCTCATAGTCTCTCACATACAGAGCCACTCCTCCACCTCTTTGGCCCTCTCTATCCTTCCTAAAAAGATTATAGCCCGGTACGGTCACATCCCATTCATGGTAACCATTGAACTACGTCTCTGTAATAGCAACAATATCCAAGTTTTCTTCAAACATCAGGGCTTGCAAGTCTTGAACCTTTTTACTACGAGCATTTGTGCACATAGCTTTCCATGTGCTTAGTGAGTTTAGGTGGTTTACTGTATGAATATGACCTTTCCCTCTGCCATCATGTTTATTCTGGGGGTGACTTTCCGAAATATTGTTTCCTTTTGTCACCCCACCCTCTAGTTTAAATGTCTAGAAACATATTGTCTGAATTTCTCCCCAAGGATCCTTTTTCCCATCACAGAAAGATGTAGCCCATCATTACAGTACAGCCTGTTATTTTTCCACATATTACCCCATGCTCCTATGTATCTAAAACCTTCTTCTTTACACCAAGACTCAAGCCACTTATTGAATTCCTTTGTTTTGCGTAGTCTTTCCTCTCCTCTCTCCCACGTAGGAATTACTTCAGAAAAAGCCACAGTCCGAACCAAAGATTTCAGTCCCTCCCCAAGCTTCTGGAACGCTCTCTGCTGTAAACTTGCTATTGTTGGCCAGGTCATTTGTTCCCAGGTGAATTACAATATCAGCATTTGAAGCCTCGCTCTCTTCTCAGATCAATTTCAGTATTTGGTCTGTACATCTTGTAGCTGAAGATCCTGGAAGACATTTCACTAGGTTGGAACCCCTGAACTGTGTTCCTAAGTTAATGCCTCTGATAATGGAGTCTCCAAGCAGTAAGAATTTTCTGCTTTTCACCATTCTGTCATTATTTGGGGGATGTTTCTTGAGTTGACTGGATGGACCATGCAGGCCTTTTTCTGTTGTCATCTACTATGTTTAATTGCCTCTGGTTCCTCCACGGTATTTATTTTGTCACCATCGTAATGATGCAAAGGTGCAAAAGAATTTGAGAGGGGCAAAGCTTGGGAGGGCTAGCGTTTCTGTGTCACAGATCTTAGTCTACCAGAGCCTACTGTGACCCATCTATTCCTCTGATGTTCTGAAGCAGTGGTGGCATTGGAGCCGACTCTGTGGTGCTGTGGGTGCTTGAGCACCCCCAATATTGGAAAAGTTCCTTGTATTTGTCCAGGGAGGGATTATTTCCATTGGGCTTAGCACCCCCAATAATTTTGAAAAGTTGGCTCCTATGAGTGGTGGTGGTGATAAATTATGTCTATACTAGCCGTTAAGCCCGTAAAAACGGGCGGGTATTGGAATGTTTTTTTTCCCCAAGGCCCCCCTCCCGTTGCAGCTGCAAAGCCCCTGCCATCCTCCTTCCCTGCCAGCTCCAAGGCCCCCTCTGTCCCTCCCTCCCAGCTCCAAGGCTCCAGTCCTCCCCCCTTCCCAGCTGCAAGGCCCCCTGCCCTCCCTCCCTCCCAGTTCCAAGGCCCTCCCCCCCAGCTCCCAAGGCCCCCTTCCCTCCCTCCCATTTCCAAGGCCCCCTGCTCTCCCTCACAACTGTAAGGGGCCCCATTCCCTCACAACTGTAAGGGCCCCCCTGCCCTCCCTCCCAGCTCCAAGGCTCCAGTCCTCCCCCCTTCCCAGCTGCAAGGCCCCCTGCCTGCCCGCCCTCCCTCCCAGTTCCAAGGCCCCAGGCCCTCCCCCCAGCTCCCAAGCCCCCCTGCCCTCCCTCCCTCCCAGTTCCAAGGCCCCAGGCCCTCCCCCCCAGCTCCCAAGGCCCCCTGCCCTCCCGCCCTCCCAGTTCCAAGGCCCCCTGCTCTCCCTCACAACTGTAACAGCCCCCCTGCCCTCCAGCTCCAAGGCTCCAGTCCTCCCCCCTTCTCAGCTGCAAGGCCCCCCGCCCTCCCTCCCTCCCAGTTCCAAGGCCCCAGGCCCCCCCAGCTCCCTCCCTCCCAGTTCCAAGGCCCCCTGCTCTCCCTCACAACTGTAAGGGCCCCCCTGCCCTCCCTCCCAGCTCCAAGGCTCCAGTCCTCCCCCTTCCCAGCTGCAAGTCCCCCCGCCCTCCCTCCCACCCAGTTCCAAGGCCCCAGGCCCCCCCAGCTCCCAAGGCCCCCTTCCCTCCCAGTTCCAAGGCCCCAGGCCCCCCCAGCTCCCCAGGCCCCCTTCCTTCCCTCCCTCCCTCCCAGCTCCAAGGCCCCCCTCCTTCTGAGACGTCCCATGTCCCCTCCCCCCCCCAAGGTAGCCGCTACCGCCCCCCCCCCACGCCGGAGTCGCCACCACCCCCCCCTTCACCCGGCCCGGGCCCTCTCTTCGTTATTCAACTTACAGCAGCGCCGAAACAGCAGCAAGCAGTAGCTCCCGTTGGCCTTCCTTCACTGCCTGTGCCTCGCCCTCGTGTGACGTCACGTCGGCGAGGGCGGGGCACAGGCAGGGAAGGAAGGCCGACGGGAGCGGAAGCTGAGCTGCTTGCTGCTGTTTCGGCGCTGCTGTAAGTTCAATAACGAAGAGAGGGCCCGGGCCGGGTGAAGGGGGGGTGGTGGCGACTCCGGGGGTGGGGGGGCGGTAGCGGCTACCTTGGGGGGGGGGGAGCGGTAGCGACGTCAGCGGTTCCCTCCCTCCCCTTCAGCGCAGTTTCCCTCTCTGTCCCGCCCCCCTTACCCGTCATCACGTCTTGACGCGGGGGCGGGACAGAGAGGGAAGTCTCTACTGCGCATTTGCAGGTGAGTCGGTCACTTGCCATTTATAGGTTTGATAGCATTTGGTTAAGCTGTTTTTAAATGTACTTATCTCAGTAAAAAAAAAAAAAAGTTGTTATAAACTATGTAGCAAATTCTCTGAATGCAATATATAAATTTGTCTCCTATGTAGAATGCTAGTAAAGACGGGTACAAGTTGGCAACATAAAAAGATACAACGCTATATTTTTGCTGTATTTAATTGCGAGGTGTTCAACCAGAAACTCATCTGAACTTGCTTCCTTTGTTGGTATTGCAGCTACAAAGAAAAAGGAAACACCTGATAATAATCCTCCTGAACCAATCAGTACTCCACTCACTCTGTTTTTGAACTAGAAGAAGCATTGATTCAGTCACGTGTCTGTTTTTCCTCTTTCGTAATTACGTCAGGCAAGAACGTACGCATGCATTGATAGAGCCTACTGGTGTTCACGTTAGGTCGTGAACGTGTGCTATTGGTGGGTTTAATTTTCAGCAAGGAAGGATTTGGATTAACTTTTCTTCAGAGTCTGACGGTTGGCAGTTGTTGGATCTCGTGTCATGCGTCCAGGTATTATTATGCCTACTATCGAATATTAAGTATTTCAGAATTGTATTTCGGGCTAGCGAAGGGGAGATTTGGGATAACGGAGAGCTGAAGGGAGATGTCAGACTTGTTTTCTTTTTCTGGTTTGCGGCCTACATTACTACTATCCATATTTGTGTTTGCCAGATTTTTTTGTGCGAGTTAGTATGATTGCAGGCTTTTGGACTTCTTCCTTTCGAGTTTGTCTTTACCACGCCGCCGTGGATGAAATGTTGCACGTTTTTTGTTTGTTTTTCCCGTCTTAGCGTCACTGGGAGGGGGAGCGTGATAGCAGTGTAAGAAACACATAGTTAAGTCCCGATGGTACATAATTATAATGTGGTTTATTATAGCTCGAAAAAGTGTGTTTGTATTTTTATTTTTTTTTAATGTTGTAAAGACGTTTGAGGGGAGGGGGAAGGCGTGAGCGTGACCTCAGCGCTTGTACTGTTTCAGTTACTTGGTAGGTATTTATCTTTTTCTATGTTTTTTTTTTTTTACGCTTTGGAAAGTAAAACGTTTTGCATATTCTGAATAGCATACAAGTAGCTGGCTTGTATGTAAATCTGTTTAAGAAACAAAGGAAAATTGCTTACAATGTAATTTTCTAACGCGTTAATAAATGTCTCGCTAAAATGTGGTTAGATTTGTATGTGAAGATATTATTTAAAAGGAGCCAAATATAAAGGAAGTTAAGTTATGAATGAGTTCATGATTTATTACTGTAAGGCTTCACTTAATGTACAAACGGTACAAGGAGGGCATACTGTTATTTTACAAAATAGTAGCTAGTAACCAAATTATAATTGTTTTTACTTTAATCGGTCAACACAAAATAGTAAACTTACAACCCATCATGGTAATTGCTCTCTGCCATCAATCTGTGGGCCATAGGCATCTCTCCAAGAGAAGGCCACCCCCAGGTCAACCTTATTTTACTATTCTGTACTTAATCCATAACTGCTACCCTTTCTAAAAAGACTATTTCCTGACACTCCCACCAAATATAGACAAAATTGTCTGTTTTGTTATAATCCTTTCTCCAATGCAGCCTAAGGCCTCCCAAAGATGATGTTAACCTCACCAGAGTAGACTCTAAATTATTGTAATTATTTGCCTACTACCAAGGAAGGTGTGTGTATGTATATATGTAGATAAAGATTCAGATTTTTTAAATAAAATTAACAAAAACATTATAGATCTGCATTTCATTGTCAAATAACTACAATGGCAATATTAAAATAGTCTTCTTGACTATAACATAGAAAGCAATGATAATTGTAGGAGAAACAGAATAAAAAAAAAGTCTAATCCCTGTTTCCTTTTTGTTGTGCGAGTTGTTTTCAAGGGGGTCATGGCCCTGGAGCTGTATGCCTTCTCCCCCTATGAGGTGGAGAGGTACTACGTGGATGTGGTGGTCGCTTTGATTTTTCAGATCTTAATATGGGGGCAGTAGAACCCTGTTCCTTTGGCAGAGTGAGGTCTGGTCTATCCAAGACCTAAAGGGAGTGAATGTCATCTTGTGTGCAGCACTTTGCATGGAAGCCCTTCAGTGATTCCTTTGGTCTATCCAGATAAGTTTTTGATGTTCTTGGACCTCAGAGGCCTATCTGCATGCTCACATTCCTTGTCATCAAGTAGATGAATCCATTAGGAGTGGGTTGTGTCCATCAACCAGCAGGGGAAGATAGCACTGAAAAACCATAGTGCCTCATGGCCAGCTAGCTCCATCTGCCTCTTCAGTATTCTCTCCCCAGCAGGGTGGTTGCAGCTTGTTCAAGCTCCTTCAGAAATCTGCCTGGGGTGGCTCCTGTGCTGTTGCCAGTTGTAGCAGGGGTGTTGTGGCTGATGGTGCCCACTTTAAAGGCACATAGGTTAAATTTGCGCCCTCCGAACATAGTGTTAGGACTAGGAGGGAGCGGGAGGGATTTGAGACATAAGGAGAGATTATTCATATACAAAGCTATTCTGATTGGGAAACAAAGTATATTACAATATTGGACCCAGGAAGTGGGACCCTCATATTGGCTATGGAGAAACATGTTGCATTCTTTAGCGATGATGGAGGCATATAGTGTGAACAGAAGCCCTAGAAGTAGACAGGTTTTTTTGGAGATTTGGGAACCATACGTGCAGGCACTTTCAGGTAGAGCTCGTAGCTTACTGGTTAATTCACTCACTTGATAGATTGGTGCTGGTTGAGGGGTGGGAGGATCAAAGTATTCACTGTATGGGAGGGCAGGGAGGGAAGGGAGGAAAGGGGGGGGTTTCAAAGTATTAAAATGAAAGAGGCTGCATAAATGAGGGAGGGAGGAGTTGGGGAGGGAGGGTGGGAAGGGGGGGGAATAAAGATCATTATGATATGTATCCAATGGATGTTAGCATCTTCAATGTCTAGGAGTCTCTGCAATGAAAATGTAACTATGTTCTATAATGTTTGTGTGACACTTAATAAAAATGATTAAACATAAAGGCACATAGGTACTCCCTGTCTTTGCCCACGCTGTGGATGCAGGCACATAGGTTCGCCCTTTCACTGCCTTTCCCACGCTACTGATCCTCCGGAGTGGAAAAAGTTGCCTCTTGCGCTGTTGCCTCTAACTTTCCTCACAGCGTAAAAAAAAAAAGTTGCTTCGTGTTGTATTGCTGCGATCCCAGAAAAGAGGCTTTCCTTCAGTTTGTGCAGTGGATCGGAGCTCTGTCGACTCGATCCGGAGAGGTAAGAGCATTTTGAAGCTCCTCTGGGTTGGGCCCACGTTCAGGGCGATTTTGGCGCGAGTCCGCCATTTTGAATTTCCCGCCGTTTTTGGCGATGGCTGCGGAGGTTGTAAAGGGCTGTTCCCATTGTGGCAAGCGCAGATCAGCAGCAGGGCTCTGTAAATCGTGCTTTTCTGATGTCAGAGCCGGCCTGAGCATGGCGAGCGAGGAGGTTTCTTCCTGCTCTGTGGAGCTGGCAGCAGGCGCCATTTTGGAACAGCATGGCGCGACCCCCGCTGAGGCGGACGGGTGTGAGCCTGGCGGGCAGCCTCGAATGGAGGCTAATATGAGAGCCATTTCCCCCGGACTGGAACCAGGAGGCCAGGGTGAGCCATTCTCCACTGAATTTGTTTTACTGCTGCATAAAGCATTTGTTAAGAGCTCTCCCGCAGGGGTCTCAATCGGCCTGGCTGCCTGTGTCTCCTCCAGTAGAGCCTGGCCTTGAATTACCGTCATGTGCGTTTTCCCCAGACAGATGGCCGCAGGACAAGTGCAGAAGGGTGGATTCACCCTCAGAGAGTGGTGCACCCCCGTGCCCCCCCCCCACCCCCCTTGGTCGGGATGTGAGGAGTCTGAGGGGTCTGGCAGGCCCTCGTGGTCTGGAGAGCCAGAGGAAGGTGCAGGATTGCCACTGGATCCGGATGATCCTTCCGCGGTGAGGATTTTCCACCACGATGAGCTGCCAGCGCTGATTTCTAATGCACTGCAGGCCCTCTCTATTGAAGATCCTGCGAGTGCTGAGCTCTCCTCTGCTAATCCGAGGATGACAAGTACTAAGAAGCCTGCTGGAGTCTTTCGTTTGCATGACTCCATCCAAGAGCTTATTTCAGCTCAATGGGCTGACCCCGAGGGGCCTTTGAAAGTGGCCAGGGCTATGGGGCAATTATACCCTCTCTAGGTGAGGAGAATTTGGCGCGCTTAGCTGTGCCTAAAGTGGATGCCCTAGTCACAGCTGTGACAAAGAGAACTACCGTCCCAATTGACGGAGTTGCCCGGACGGACATGCAGGACCAACGCCTTGAATCAGCCATAAAGCGGTCCTTTGAGATTTCAGGCCTATCCTTACGGATGTCTGCATGCAGCTGTTACGCTGCCTGAGCCTGCTTTGCTTGGTTACAACAGGCAGTGAAACAGCCCGGAGCACCGCGGATGGAGTCGGCCTTGTCTTTCTTGGCTGATGCCCTTTATGATCTGGTCAGAGCTTTGGCTAAACAGATGGCTGTGGCGGTGGCGGCTCGCCGCGTGTTGTGGCTACGGCATTGGGCGGCTGACATGGCCTCTAAGCAAAGGTTGGTGAAGTTGCCCTTTCGAGGCCTTCTATTTGGTGAGGAGTTGGAGAACATTGTTAAAGGCCTGGGGGATGCTAAACCCCAGCGCTTACCCACGGGCGGGCCGCGACCTTCCTCCAAGGGTCAGGTGGTTCCCTCCTCTTACAGACCTCGCTTAATTGAAGCTCGAAGGTACCACCGCCCGGGGCGTTCTGCTGGGTTCACTTCTCGTGCCCGTTTTCAGCAGAGGAACTCCTTTCGCTTGGACAAGCGTTCCGCAGCAGCTGGCTCAAGGCCTGGAGTTCAAGGGCGACCCTTTCATGATGGTGCGCCGGCCCTCTCCTCACTCCCTGTTATATGAGGAGGAGGACGACGACTTTTTCCCTCTTTCACGAGGAGTGGGCCAAGATTTCCTCAGATCAGTGGGTCTTGGACCTGATCAGAGATGGCTACAGAATAAAATTCAATGCCCCGATAAGAGACGTTTGTGGAGTCCTGATGCGGTTCTGCAGCCGAACGGGCGGCAGTAGAGGAGTCCTTACAAGCCGAACTCTGCTCTGGCCGTTACTCCATTTACTTTGTGGTGCCGCGAAAAGGAGGGTCTTTTCGGCCAATCCTGGACTTAAAAGAAGTCAACAAGTCTCAGAGTGCGGCATTTTCACATGGAAACCCTGCGCTCTGTCATTGCAGCGGTACAGCCAGGAGAGGTTCTCAAGTCTCTGGACCTGAAAGAAGCTTACTTGCACATACCAATTTATCCCCCGCACCATGGTTTGCTGCGTTTGGTGGTGATAGGAAAACATTTCCAGTTTCGGGCCTTGCCTTTTGGCCTTGCCAAAGCTCCCCAAACCTTTCAAAGGTAATGGTGGTAGTAGCTGCCTTTCTCAGGCGAGAGGGTATCCGGGTTCACCCGTACCTAGACGACTGGCTCATCAGAGCAGACTCGGCAGAAGAGCATCATGTTACAGCCAGAGTGGTCTCAGTACTGCAATCTCTGGGCTGGGTCGTCAATTTAGCCAAAAGTCACCTGCCCCCCTCTCAATCTCTAGAATATTGGGGCATCCGGTTCGACAGCCTCGGGGTATGTATACCTACCCGAGCAAAGGCATTGCAAGCTTCAGAACCAGGTCCGTCTGCTCTTGAGGATGCCTCGCCCGTGAGCTTGGGACATAGTCCAGCTGTTGAGGTCGATGACGGCCACCTTAGAAGTGGTGCCATGGGCGAGAGCGCACCTGAGACCTCTGCAATGTTCCCTGTTTCAACAATGGTCTCCAATATCTCAGGATTTTTAATGCAGACTCACGTGGCTCCCTGCAGCCTGGCTCAGTATGGAGTGGTGGCTCTCAGACAGCATGCTGCGGCGAGGTATGCCGCTAGCGCTCCCTGATTGGTGCCTGATGGTAACAGATGCCAGCCTGAAGGGCTGAGGTGCACATTGTCGGGGAATGCATGCCCAGGGTCTCTGGACACCTGAGGAGTCGGCATGGTCCATCAATCGCTTGGAGTTGAAAGCGATATTTCAGGTACTTCTGGCCTTTCAATTGACCCTGGAAGGATTGGCTGTCAGAATTCTGTCGGACAACACGACAGCAGTGGCCTACATAAATCGACAAGGTGGCACTCAGTGCCAAGCACTGGCTGCAGAGGCCGCTCAGATATGCCACTGGGCCGAGCTACAGTTTCTGTCAGCAGCTCACATTGCAGGTCAGAGCAACGTGCAAGCCAATTATTTAAGCAGGAATCAAATCAACCCAGCGGAGTGAGAACTTGCAGACGAAGTATTCCTGCAGATCTATGCCAAATGGGGGACGCCCGTAGCGGATCTTATGGCCTCAAGCGCAAATGCCAAAGTCCCGTGCTTTTATAGCAGACGGAGAGATCCTCGCTCGGCGGGGTTGGATGCCTTGGCTCAACCCTGGCCTCTGGGCCTCCTGTATGTGTTCCCTCCATGGCCTTTGATTGGGCGAGTTCGCCTGCAGATTCGGCTACATCAAGGAGAGGTGGTTCTCATCGCCCCGGATTGGCCCAGGAGGCCGTGGTATGCAGAGCTCCGGCGGATGCTGGTAAAGGCTCCCTTTCCGTTTCCTCTGGTACTGTATCTGTTGTCACAGGGACTGGTAACCATGCAGGACGCCTGCCGCTTTGGTCTTATGGCTTGGCTATTGAGAGGGCGCAATTAAGAGATGAGTTATTGCAGTAAAGTCATTTCCACTCACCTACAGGCCCGCAAGCATACCACTTCCGTGGCGTATGCCATGATTTGGCGTCAATTTGAGGCTTGGTGCGCTTCTAAAGCGATCACACCCATGCAGGCTTCGGTCTCGCTGATACTTGACTTTTTGCAGGATGGTTTACAAAAAGGCTTGGCCTATAATTCCCAGTGTGTTCAAGTGGCAGCCTTAGCATGTTTTTGAGGGAAAGTCGCTGGCCTCTTTCTGGCTGCTTGCCCGCATGTGGCACGGTTTCTCAGAGGTGTGCTTCGGCTCCGTCTTCCCGTGAGGGCTCTCTGTCCGGCCTGGAACCTGGGGTTAGTTTTAAAGGCGTTCATCTGCTGTGAGGAAAGTTCATGTTGTTATGCTTTGCGGTGTCACACTGCTTTGGAAGCTTCAAATACTGAAGAGGTAGATGGAGCTAGCTGGCCATAAGGCACTATGGTTTTTCAGTGCTCTCTATCTCCCCCTGCTGGTTGATGGACACAACCCACTCCTAATGGATTCATCTGCTATGACTAAAGGAAAGAAAATTACCAAGGTAAGAACCTAAATTTCCCTTATGGAGCATCACAAGTGATATTTTGGCTTTTGTGTGCTTGGGCCTCATTTCTAGTTTTGGGCCCTTTTTGGGCTAACCACAACTCCCTGCACCTTTTCTAAGATGGTGATGGTAGCGGCGGCGGCCCATTTGAAGCACTAGGGTATGAGTTCATCTCTCTGTGGGCTGACTCGGAAGTGGAGTCCAGGGAAGCCAATACACAAGTAATTGTTCTTCTGGAGGAGCTGTGCTGGGTGGAGGATTGTCTGAAAAGTCACCTGCTCCAGACCAGGTCCTAGAGTATTTGGGAGTTGTTTTTGACTCATCTCAGGGATGGTCCTCCTCCTGGAGGATTGGGCTGTGAAGCTAGAGGTTCCGGAATGCAGACTCTGTGAGCTGCCAACGCCCAAAGTTTGGAACTACCTGCAGCTCTTCAGCTGTATGTCAGCAATCTCGAAGGTGACATCTTGGGCGAGAGCACACATGTGGCCTCTTCTGGATCCCAGTCTTCCAGAACGAGTGCCTGTTGTTTCTGTTAAGATTGGTTGAGATGTTGTTTTGGTGGACCGAACCCTGATGCAGCTAGTTGAGAAACATGCTGCATATTGGCAAAGGGTCCTGTGAGCAACCAGCATTTAAAGCTAAGTTAAATTTTTTTTTTTACAGAGTAGCTGCCTCTCCCCACCTCCAAGGCACCCTCCCTTGAGGATCTTGAAGAAAATCTAAACTGCTTTTAAAAACAGAAACGCAAATAGCAGACATTAACCGGGGAAGATATGGGGGGAGGGACTCAGCCTTCTGAGTGTGGTAGCCCAGAGGCACAAGGAGCAGGGTTTTTGCTTTTTTCTTAAAATGCACAGGGAAGCAAAACTAGAAAGAAACAGTCAAAGAATACTTTAAACATCAAATAGAGAGACTGAAGGGCTCACCACCTTCCACCTGCTGGAGACTGAGGTTACTGGCTCTTTCTCTAGCTGGCAAGGGCTCTTATTGGCTTGCTAGAGTCACAGTATTTTTCTCAGTCTCCACCTGCTGGATGGCGTACACAACCCATCAGTCACATTCTGGGCCGGTCCAGAGGGACGCTAAGGAATGGGATAATTTCCCACAGATTTCCCTTGGTCTACTTTTACTGTTGGACCCAGTAAAAGTAGACCAAGGGAAATCTGCGGAGGAAAGGGAACACTGCATGTATACGCCTTCAGGAGGATGCCCAGGACTATGGAGTAAGGCAATGGAGAGCCACTCCAGAAGGAATCTGAACAGGTAACGCTAAAATGCAACATCCAAGGAGTGATCCGAGCTGCCATCCCAAGGACATACCAAATTTCGGCCCTGGCTGGCAGCAGGAAAGCCAGCTGACCCAAAAGCTATCTGAAGTGGGACTTACTCCTGGCTTAGAGACCAATGCACTGAGTGCCAGGCTACCTCCAGACCGTGCCGAAGTGGGAGTCCAGAAGCTATATTGCCAGGGCTGAAGCCAGTGACTACGAGTCTCTTAAGTCAAGACTGAAATGATTGTGCAGGCCACCTCTGAGACCTGGAGTTCCTCAAGACTTGTAACCAAGAACTCCAACAAAGGCCTACTTCAAAAGTAGACAACACAGAGACCAAAGTAGACATCTATCCACTGACAAAACTAGAACCATCCACAGGGCGAAGAGATTACCATGAACTGGACGGACAGGGACAGATGAGACCATCCATCCACCTGCTGGAGATAAGAGCGCTGCTTTGACTTATAGGATGGAATGCTCCTTGGTCAGTCAGTATTCTCTATCTCCACCTGCTGGTAGATAGTTACAACCCCATAAGTCTCTGGATTCATCTGCTGCCGACTCTAAGGAATGGACTTATTTTCTTTTTGATTGGACATTTTAAGTACAGATATCGAGTGTTGCCACAGGGGCCAAATTTGCTCCTACTATTGCTAATTAGTTCATCCCTTTTTTTGAAGGACGATGGGTACACCCTTTGTTATAGTATCAATATATTGTATGCTGATGGAGATTTATGGATATGTTTTGTGTGTGGAAAAGAACAGATTCAACTGCAAGAATTTTTGGAGCTTTTGCATACTTGTCATATTACAATTAGATTTGAGTGTCAATGGCATAGGTCCACTATTACCTTTTAGTAACATTTTAGTTACTTATAATGCTGCTATATTCTGTATATAACAAGCCCACAGACACATTTGTTTTTTTTTTTTTAGTATGCATTCTTACCACTCGAGTGTGGATAGCCCCTTTTCTCAATTTCTTAGGTACCACTGGATTGCAGCACTACAGCAGAATTTATACAGAGTACCAGCAATAGTTTACTTCACAAGAGCTAAATATACGCTCTTGGCTCACCCAAGTCTTCATTGGTCCAATTTTTCTTTAATCAAACATTTTGTTAAATATTTTTTCTATTTAAAATTTCAATTCAATTGTGACAAATTATAAATATTACTTAAGCCTCCCGGTCTGTTGTATCGGCAGAGCCGTCTTTGGGCTTTATAGGAAGCAAGGCAGCTCCGTAGCGGTTTTTGATCAGCTGTTTGTCGGTTTTTTTTTATTTTCTTAGTGATGTCTGGAAAAACTTCGCCGCTGTGCGGTTTGTCAGCGGCGGGGGCTTGGTGCAGCGGGAGTTTGTCGCTACTACACCGGTGTAGAGGATCAGGGTGCAGTAATCGGTGGTCTGTCGGTGTCATGGGGGTGGTCCAACGCCAGCGGTCCCATCTCCCGCTTTTGCAGCTCCGGTTTTGGCGGAAAATGCCATTTTAGATCCCTCGCCGTTGGTTGCTCCTCAGGCCTCTTTTGCTTCGGAGCCTGTGGCTGTTTTAAAAAATACTTCTTTTCAACAGGGGATGGAGGTTTTCCTTTCTTTTGCATAAGGCTCCTGTGGACCCTCAGAGGAGATGTTCTCTAGAAGGGGTTTCTGTGCCTCAGAAGCGAGGTAGGCTTTCTGTGGAGGCTGAGCAAGATTTCTGTTCTGCTTATGACCAGGAGATGTCCTCCTTTGAAGAGGAGCCATTTTTTTCTGAGGAGCATTTTGCTGAGGTGCTTGAGCACGCCGCAGAGAGTGAGGAATCCCTTCCGGTGGGAGAGGATTCTTCAGTGGTAAGAATTTTCCACAAGGATGATCTTCAGGAGTTGATTTCTCAGATTTCTGCTACTTTGAGGTTTGATGAACAGGATCTTCAGGTCTCAGAGCCCAGAAAGGTGGATTTGCTGGTCAAGGGCATTCTCAAAGGAGGTAAGTCCTTTCCTATGATTAGGCTATTAGGGATATTAATCAGGCCCAGTGGGAGTTTCCTGATTCGGCTTTTCGGCTAGCTAGGTCCATGGGCAGGCTTTATCCTGTTCCTGATTCAGATAAAGATCTTTTACTCTCTCCTGTGGTGGATGCGGTAGTTTATGCGGTTACCAAGCGTAACACTGTTCCGGTAGATGGTGGTACGGCTCTGCGAGATCCTCAGGATCGCTGGATTGAATCCTTGTTGAAACATTCTTTTGATGTGTCAGCTTTGGCAGTGCAGGCTGCAATTTGTGGCTCTTTGGTAGCGAGAGCTTGTTTCCGTTGGTCTGAGAAGGTTTTGGATCGTTCTTCAGATGATCTTTCTGCTATTGATAATGAGGTAGCTAAGATGGAAATGGGCTCAGCTTTTTTGGCAGATGCTCTTTATGATTTGCTTAGGGCTTCTTCTAAGTCTATGGCTCTTTCGGTTGCGGCTCGTTGTACCCTGTGGCTCTGTGGTTGGTCGGCAGATGCGGCCTCTAAGTCTAAGCTGAGTAAGTTTCCCTTTAAGGGATCTTTTCTTTTTGGAGAAGAATTGGACAAACTAGTGAATAACCTGGGTGAGGCTAAGGTTCCTAGGTTGATGGAGGATCGTCCGCGAGGGTCTGGTCGTTGCAATTTCTCAGCTCGTGGTAGGGGCCGTGATTTTCGTCGTTTTCGGCCAGCCAGAGTTTTTCAGAGACAACGCTCCAGATTTTCCCAAAGGACTCAGTCCTTTCGAGGAGGTCGTCGGGGAGGTCGAGAGGCAGGAAGTTCTCTTTCCTCCTCCTGCTCTCAACAATGAAGGTAACATAGTAGATGACGGCAGAAAAACACCTGCATGGTCCATCCAGTCTGCCCAGCAAGATAACTCATATGTGCTACTTTTTGTGTATACCCTACTTTGATTTGTACCTGTGCTCTTCAGGGAACAGACTGTATAAGTCTGCCCAGCACTATCCCCGCCTCCCAACCACTGGCTCTGGCACAGACCGTATAAGTCTGCCCAGCACTATCCCCGCCTCCCAACCACTGGCTCTGGCACAGACCGTATAAGTCTGCCCAGCTCTATCCTCGCCTCCCAACCACCAGCCCCGCCTCCCAACCACCGGCTCTGGCACAGACCGTACAAGTCTGCCCAGCTCTATCCTCTCCTCCCAACCACCGGCTCTGGCACAGACCGTACAAGTCTGCCCAGCTCTATCCTCTCCTCCCAACCACCAGTCCCGCTTCCCACCACTGGCTCTGGCACAGACCATATAAGTCTTCCCAGCACTATCCCCGCCTCCCTACCACCAGCCCCGCCTCCCGATCTTGACTAAGCTCCTGAGGATCCATTCCTTCGGCACAGGATTCCTTTATGCTTATCCCGCGCATGTTTGAATTCCGTTACCGTTTTCATTTCTACCACCTCCCGCGGGAGGGCATTCCAAGCATCCACTACTCTCTCCGTGAAAAAATACTTCCTGACATTTTTCTTGAGTCTGCCCCCCTTCAATCTCATTTCATGTCCTCTCGTTCTACCATCTTCCCATCTCCGGAAAAGGTTCGTTTGCGGATTAATACCTTTCAAATATTTGAACGTCTGTATCATATCACCCCTGTTTCACCTTTCCTCCAGAGTATACAAGTTTAGTTCAGCAAGTCTCTCCTCATACGTCTTGTAACGCAAATCCCATACCATTCTTGTAGCTTTTCTTTGCACCGCTTGAATTCTTTTTACATCCTTAACAAGATACGGCCTCCAAAACTGAACACAATACTCCAAATGGGGCCTCACCAACGACTTATACAGGGGCATCAACACCCCCTTTCTTCTGTTGGTCACACCTCTCTCTATACAGCCAACAACCTTCTCGCTACGGCCACCGCCTTGTCACACTGTTTCGTCGCCTTCAAATCCTCAGATACTATCACCCCAAGATCCCTCTCTCTGCCCGTACCTATCAGACTCTCCCCGTGGATTTCTATTCCCTAAGTGCATCACTTTGCATTTCTTCGCATTGAATTTTAATTGCCAAACCTTAGACCATTCTTCTAGCTTCTTCAGATCCTTTTTCATGTTTTCCACTCCCTCCCGGGTGTCCACTCTGTTACAGATCTTAGTATCATCTGCAAATAGGCAAACTTTACCTTCTAACCCTTCGGCAATGTCACTCACAAATATATTGAACAGAATCGGCCCCACTACTCACCTTTCCCTCCGAGCGAATTCCATTCACCACCACCCTCTGGCGTCTGTCCGTCAACCAGTTCCTAATCCAGTTCATCACTTTAGGTCCTATCTTCAGCCCATCCAGTTTATTTAAGATCCTCCTGTGGGGAACCGTGTCAAAAGCTTTGCTGAAATCTAAGTAGATTACGTCCATAGCTCGTCCCTGATTCAATTCTCCTGTCACCCAATCAAAGAACTCAATGAGATTCGTTTGGCACGATTTCCCTTTGGTAAAACCATGTTGTCTCGGATCTTGCAACTTATTTGCTTCCAGGAAATTCACTATCCTTTCCTTCAGCATCGCTTCCATTACTTTTCCAATAACCGAAGTGAGGCTTACCGGCCTGTAGTTTCCAGCTTCTTCCCTATCACCACTTTTGTGAAGAGGGACCACCTCTGCCATTCTCCAATCCCTCGGAACCTTTCCCGTCTGCAAGGATATATTAAACAAATCTTTAAGAGGACCCGCCAAAACCTCTCTGAGCTCCCTCAATATCCTGGGGTGGATCCTGTCCGGACCCATGGCTTTGTCCACCTTTAGCTTTTCAAGTTGTTGATACACACTTTCTTCCGTGAATGGTGCTCTATCCACTTCATTCTCAATTGTACTATTTCCAGTCCATTGCGGTCCTTCTCCAGGATTTTCTTCTGTGAAAACAGAACAAAACTATTTAGCAAATTTGCTTTTTCTTCATCATTTTCCACATAGCGGTTCGCAGTATCTTTTAGTCTCACAATCCCCTTTTTAGTCATTCTCCTTTCACTAATATACCTAAAGAAATTTTTGTCACCCCTCCTTACATTTCTAGCCATTTGTTCTTCCACTTGCGCTTTTGCCTCTCTCTTGGCTTCTTTGTTTCATCCGGTATTCCTCCATGTGTTCCTTTTCTTGAGTTTTTCTGTATTTCTGGAACGTCAACTCTTTAGGCTTTTTTTTTTCTCAAGCACTTGCTTAAAGAACCATATCGGTTTCCTTTTTCTCTTGCTTTTATTTACTTTCCTTACATAAAGGTTCGTGGCCCTATTTATAGCTTCTTTCAGCCTGAACTATTGTCCTTCCACTTCTTGTACTTCCTCCTAGCCCATCATCTCCTTCCTCAGGTATTCCCCCATTTTACTAAAGTCAGCACGCTTGAAATCCAGGACTTTGAGGTGTGCGGGCCCAGCCTCTAGTTCAAGTGGGCACTCGCTTAGCTCAATTTTAAGAGACTTGGGCCCAGATTACCTCGGATCAGTGGATATTAGAGTTTGAGACTGGTACGTGGCATTTTTGGTGCATCCTTACTTAGACAATTGGCTGATCCGGGCAAAGTCTTAGCACGAGAGTGTTCCGGTAACTGCTCGGGTAGTAGAATTCTTGCAGTCCCTAGGTTGGGTAGTCAATGTACAGAAGAGTCGTCTTCAGCCTTCTCAGTCGATGGAGTATCTGGGAGTCCGGTTCGACACTGAGCAGGGCTGAGTGTTTCTTCTGCAGGCCAGGATTCTCAAGTTGCAGGCTCAGATTACTCTTCTTGCAGAATTTGAGTCCATCTGCAAGAGACTGTCTGCAGATCTTAGGCTCTATGGCAGCAGCGATCGAGGTGGTGCCCTGGGCCAGAGCGCACATGTGGCCTCTTCAGAGGTCTCTTCTGTCGATGGTTGTCCCAGAAGGATTCCCTTCATTAAACTTTGCCTCTTTTGCTTCCAGTGAAAACCTGTCTGCGTTGGTGGCTTCGGGATGCCAATTTGACCAAAGGTATGCCTTTAGATCAGCCCAACTGGTTTGTGGTGACGACAGATGCCAGTCTGAGCGGCTGGAGAGCTCACTGTCGGGCAGTTTGCTCAGGGTCTCTGATCTCATCAGGAGACATTGTTTTTAATCAACCTGTTAGAGACCAGAGCGATTCGTCTGGTGCTCCAGTGGTTTCTTCATCTCCTGAGAGGCTGAGCAGTGCGAGTAATGTCAGACAATGCCACTGCAGTAGCATATATTAATCGGCAAGGAGGGACGAGGAGTTTACCATTGGAGTGGGAGGCATCGCTGCTGATTCAATGGGCGGAAGTCCAACTGGTGGCTCTCTCAGCGTCTCATGTAGCAGGGGTCCTAAATGTTCAAGCAGATTTTCTAAGTCGGCACATGCTCGATCCGGGCGAGTGGTCGCTCAGCGAAGGGGATTTTCAGCTCCTGGTCGATCGTTGGGGGTTGCCCAGGGTGGATCTGTTTGCCTCCGCACGTAATGCAAAACGTCCTATGTTCTTCAGTCGTCGCAAGGATCCCTAAGCGCAGGGCGTGGACGCTCATCTTCAATCTTGGCCAACCGGTCTAGTGTATGCTTTTCCTCCTTGGCCTCTGATAGGGCGTCTTCTTCAGAAGGTCGAAACGCACAGAGGACGTCTGATTTTGGTGGCACTGGACTGGCCTTGAAGACTGTGGTAGGCCGACCTTCGACATCTTTTGGTGGATCTTCCCTCAGGCTGCCGGTCACGCAAGATCTTCTGTCGCAGGGTCCGGTCGTTCATCCGGATCGATTCTGTCTTATGGCCTGCTTGAGAGGGCTAAGCTGATTAAAAAAAGGTTATTCTGCTGAGGTCATTGCTACTATGCTTCGCTCTCGTCATTCTACCTCTTTGAACTATGTGCGCACTTGGTGGATTTTTGAGGACTGGTGTAAGGTGTTTAGCTTATCTCCTTTTAGTGCTTCGGTTCCGCAAAGTTTGGATTTTTTGCAGCGAGGTTTTCATAAAGGTCTTGCTTTGGCTTCTCTTTAAGTGCAGATTGCGGCTTTATCGTGTTTTTGTGGTCGTGTCCAGGGGAGATCTTTAGCTAATCATCCGGATGTGGTGTGTTTTTTTGAGGGGCGTTAATCTCCTTCGTGCCCCCTCGCAATGTTCTTTTCCTAGTTGGGATCTGAATTTGGTGCTTATGGTTCTTACTAAGCCTCCCTTCGAGCCTTTGTCGTCCTGTACTCTGAAGACAGTATTTTTGGTGGTCGTTGCTTCGGCTTGGCGAGTTTCGAAGTTGCTGGCGTTGTTGTGTAGATCTCCGTTCTTGGAGTTCTGTTCTGATCGAGTGGTGCTGCGGCCAGTTCCTTCCTTTCTTCCTAAGGTGGTAACTAGGTTTCATATTTCTTAGCCGGATGTATTGCCTGTATTTTCTTTCTCGGGCTCACAGGAGCAGAGACGTTTGAAGTGTTTGGTTGTCAAACGGGTGTTGAAACACTATGTTAGTCTACTGAGGACATTCGGCAGTCTGATCGTTTTGCTTGGAGTTGTGCACAAGGGGTTCATGGCTTCTAAGCCCACTATTACTCGTTGGCTTAAAGAAATGATTGCTTCAACTTATCTTCTATCGGGGAAATTGGTTCCAGAGCATGTTATGTTTAAACTAGTAAAAAAGCCCCGTTTCTGATGCAAGTGAAATGGGGGGTTAGCAAGGTTTTCTTCAGAGTGTGCATGTGGGAGTGTGTGTCCCTGCCCTCTGCCCTATCTCCCTCCCCCTCCCCCCTTGGAGTCCAGTTAAGTTTCCTGCTGTTCTGTGTTACAGAGAGAGTGAGGGCATCTCTCTCCCCTCCCCCTCTGAGTCCTTCACTGTTACAGAGAGGGATTTCGTGCTGTGCTGTTTTCCTTCACTCATGGGGAAACCGGATATCTCTGGCGCTTCACACTTGCGGCTGGAGGCTTCATAGAACGTTGGTCTTGCCTTTTATATATATAGATCTTTTTTTTTTTTAATTATCAAGACCATCACAACAATCTCAGAATTAGAAAGAACATAACATCGTAAAACATTCCAACGTTCTCAGTATCAGCAGTAACAACTTTTTCATTTTATCCCCACCCATCTCCCTCTCCCCCACCACCTTCCAATATCCCACTGTTACTTACTAAAATCATATCTAGGGCTTATCTGTTAAAGCACCTCTTAGCTTATCTCCACCCTCCCCCCTTCCCCCCTCCTCTCAACAGGTTACTGTGGCCCAGAGCATGTTAAAGCGCACTGTACTAGAGGTCAGGCAGCTTTGTGGGCAGAGTGCTGTCTGGTGCCTCCAGAAGACATTTGTAGGGCGGCGACCTGGTCATCTTTGCATTCTTTTTCTCTAAGCACTACCGGTTAGACGTCCTCAGTCGTCAGATTGCTTTTGGAGCATGTGTTTTGTCGGCGGGGCTGCAAGGGTCCCTCCCATAATTTCACAGCTTTGATACTTTCCATCGGTCACATTCTGGGCTGGTCCGGAGGGACGCTAAGGAAGGGTAAAATTAGACCTTACCTGCTAATTTGCTTTCCTTTCGTCTCTCTGGACCGGCCCAGATCCCTCCCTTTCAGATATCTGTATTTTTAGAAGTTAAGAGGTCTTTTTTTTTTTTGGGGGGGAGCTGTGTTGCTAGTTTAGTTCTATTATTAAAATTTATAAGTAACAGAAATGTTTTTGTCTACTGAAATGTCCGCTTTGAAGTACCCTGATATGTTAATAGGCACTCACCCTTGGTTCAAGGTGCTGGTGGCTGCTCAGGTTTTTTGGATGCACAGTTATGTATGTCTTCTATGGTTTTCCTCTTGCTTTGGTGCTTTATTACTGGATCTTTCTCTAGCTGGCAAGGGCTCTTATTGGCTCACTAGAGTCAGTTTTTTTCTCAGTCTCCACCTGCTGGAAGGCGTACACAACCCATCAGTCACTTCCTTGTCATCAAGCAGATGCAGCCATTACAGATGGGTTGTGTCCATCAACCAGCAGAGGGAGATAGAGAGCACACTTTTTCAGTGCCTCATACCAGCTTGCTCCACTGCCTCTCTTCAGTATTCTCTATCTCTCCTAGCAGAGTGGCTGCAGCTTCTTCGAGCTCCATCTAAAATCTGCCTGGAGGTTGCTCCTGTGCTTTTGCCAGTTGTTAGCAGGGGTGTTGGAGGCACATAGGTTCGCCCTTTCCCTGCCTTTCCCACTCACCTGAGCCTCCAGTCCGGAGTTCTATTTACCTATACTTTCCACAATGTGATTTTCCGGATTTAATTTGTGATGTGCTATCTCTCACTGTTACCAATAACCTACCCTTCAATTATGGGCTGCTCATGTCTTTGTCAGTGGGCAAACTTACAAAATCAGCAAGGGATCAAATACTTATTTCCACCACTGTACATCTGTTTGGTCTCCAGTGTGGTGCGATGTGTATGAACCCACTGCTTAAACTCGATTGTTTCACCTGGGTCAGCATCACTGAACACTTCTGTCAGGTAATTTTCAAGCACATCTTTACCTGGACATATTTCACACCTGTGAAGCATGCATTCTTTGCATTCCAAATTGCACACAGTTTTAGCCATCAGTGCTTTGTAATCTTCGTTCAGCAGATGGCTTCCAGCAAGCATAAGCTTCACATTTTGATGAATGACAGAAACACACACTGAATGCATACCAGATGAGCCAACAGTGACACACCATTTTGGCCTTAGCTCACAAAATTTGGAAAAACCCACTTCTGGCCCATTTCGAGTACAATATGCAACATACATTTCTTTTAGATTGCTAAGCAGCAAGCGCTTTTTACATTTTAATTTTTTCAGTGCCAGTTCTGACAGAGACAAAATCTTTTTTCCCTGGGCACAGTCTACTGAATTCATCATCAAAAAAGCCAAGAATTTTTTTTTTCTGTTTCTTCTGGTAAAACTTTACCTTTCTTCTTGTCTGGTTTTGCCAGAATTCCACAAACTGATTTCAGATTTCTTGCTTTTTTAACCATTCTGGTTGAAACCATGAATTCTGAGGCAGTTCTTTCAATAGACCAGCTGTTTGGTACTAAAGTTAGTTTCCTTGTCATCAAGCAGATGAAGCCATTACGTATGGGTTATGTCCATCAACCAGCAGTGGAGATAGAGAGCACTCAAACTTTCACAGTGCCCTCTTGGCCAGCTAGCTCCACTGCCTCTTCAGTATTCTCTCTCTCCCTTAGCAGGGTGGCTGCAGCTTGTTCAAGCTCCAGAAAAATCTGCCGGGAGGTGGTTCCTGGCTTGCCAGTTGTTAACCGGGGTGTTGGAGGCTATAGCAGCTTCACTTTAAAGGCACATAGGTTAGCCCTTTCCCTGCCATACCTCTGTGGATGTGGACATATTGCTTGCTTTCCCTGTCCTTTCCCACCAACAGTGGATGCAGGCATATAGGTTCGCCCTTTCCCTGCCTTTCCCACTCATCTGAGCCTCCGGAGTCTTCAATACCTCTGCTTTCCTCACAGCTTTAAAAAAAACCCCAAAACAAAACAGAGGTTTTGACCTGATTTTCAGCAGGATCGTAGTTGTACCCTTGATCCTTTGAGGTAAGAGTGTTTTCCAACTCCTCCGGGGTGGGCCCGCGATCGGGGCGATTTTGGCGTGAAACCGCCATTTTTCGGTGATGGCTGCGGACAATGTAAAGCGCTGTTCCACTTGTGGCAAGCACAAATCAGCAGCAGGGCTCTGTAAATCGTGCTGTACTGGCGTAGGAGCCGGCCCGAGCATGGCAAGCGATGTTTCTTCCCGCTCTGAGCTGGCAGTGGGCGCCATTTTGCTTACACCGCATGGCGCGGCCTCCGTGGACACGGAGAGACCTGAGCCGGGTGGGGCACCTCGAGATGAGGTTATTTCAGGAGTGGCTGGCACCGGACAGGATTTGGGTGCCCAGGGTGAGATTTTCTCCCCGGATTTTGTGCTTTTGCTGCATAAAGCATACATGATGAAAAGAGCCCTTCCTCAGGGGTCGCCTGAGGCTCCTCTGATTGCCCCCCCCCCCCGATGGATTCTGGCCTGGGACTGCCCAGTGAGGCTTTTTCCCCGGATGCTTGGCCTAAAGAATAAGCGCAGAAGGGTTAATTCCCCTTCAGATTGTGGTGCACCTTCCCCCCCCCCCCCGGTGGTCGGGGTGTGAGGATTCGGAGAACTCTGACAGACGTTCTTGGTCTGAGGAACCAGAGTCAGGTGCGGATTTACCACAGGATCTGGATGATCCCTCCGCGGTGAGGATTTTCCAGCGCTTATTTCAGATACCCTGCAGGCCCTCTCGATTGAAGATCTTGACAGTGGCATGGCCTCCTCGGGTAATCCCAACCAAGAAAGCTGCTCGGGCCTTCCCTTTGCATGACTCCATCCTAGAGCTTGTTTCGGCTCAGTGGGCTGACCCCGAGGGACCTTTGAGAGTTTCCAGGGCTATGGGGCAGTTATACCCTCTGCGTGAGGGGCATTTGGCTCGTTTTCAAATGCCTTCAGTGGATGCCCTAGTCACTGCGGTGACAAAGAGAACTACCCTCCCTGTTGAAGGAGGTGTTGCCCTGAAGGATGTTCAAGACCGTAGGCTGGAAACAGCGTTGAAACGGTCCTTTGAAATTGCAGGTCTCACTGTTCGGGCGTCTGCATGCAGCTGTTATGCTGTTAGAGCCTGCCTAGCTTGGCTGCAACAGGCAGTGGCTCAGCCCGGAGATGGAGTGGAGCCCTTCTTGGATGTGGCTCCGCGGATGGAGGTGGCCTTGTCCTTTCTGGCTGATGCCCTTTATGACCTTGTCAGAGCTTCGGCTAAACAAATGGCAGTAGCAGTGGCGGCTCGCTGTCGTCTGTGGCTATGACACTGGACAGCGGACATGGCCTCTAAGCAAAGGTTGGTGAAGTTGCCTTTTCAAGGACTTCTATTTGGTGAGGAGTTAGAAAAAAAAAATTGTTAAAGGCCTGGGTGATCCTAAACCCCAGCGCTTGCCCGAAGATAGGCAGAGGCCTTCCTCCAAGGGCCAGGTGGTCCACTCGTACAGACCTCGCTTCCGTGAAGCTAGAAGGTACCGCCCGGGGCGTTCTGCTGGGTTCACTGCACGTGCCCGTGGTCAGCAGAGGAGCTCCTTTCGCTCGGACAAGCGTTGCACAACCGGTGGCTCAAGACCAGGAGTTCAGGGGCGACCCTCTCAATGATGGTGCGCCGGCCCTCTCCTCGATGCCTGTCATCGGAGGACGGCTTTCCCTCTTTGCCGAGGAGTGGGCCAAGATTTCCTCAGATCAGTGGGTTCTGGACCTAATCAGAGATGGATACAGAATAGAATTCAACGCCCCAGTAAGAGACGTGTTTGTGGAGTCCCGATGCGGTTCTGCCGTCAAACGGGCGGTGATGGAGGAGACTTTGCAAGGTCTGATTTCTGTTAGGGGCTGTGACCCCGGTGCCTCCCGCCGAGCAAGGCTGCGGCCGATACTCCATCTACTTTGTGGTGCCGCGAAAAGGTGGGTCCTTTCGCCCTATTCTGGACTTAAAAGAAGTGAACAAGTCCCTGAGAGTGCGGCATTTCCACATGGAATCCCTGCGCTCCGTCATTGCGGCGGTACAGCCAGAAGAGTTTCTCAAGTCTCTAGACCTGAAAGAAGCTTACTTGCACATACTGATTTGGTCCCGGCACCAGAAGTTTCTGAGGTTTACGGTGTTGGGAAAGCATTTCCAGTTGGGAAAGCATTTCCAGTTCAGGGCCTTGCCTTTTGGCCTCGCCACAGCTCCCCGAACCTTTTCGAAGGTAATGGTGGTAGTAGCTGCTTTTCTTAGGCGAGAGGGTATCAGGGTTCACCCGTACCTAGACGACTGGCTCATCAGAGCAGACTCTGTAACAGAGAGCTATCAAGCTACAGCCAGAGTGGTCTCAGTACTGCAATCTCTAGGCTGGGTCGTCAATATGGCCAAAAGTCACCTGCCCCCTTCACAATCTCTAGAGTTTTTGGGGGCCAGGTTCGACACAGTCTCGGGCTATGTGTTCCTACCCGAGCTAAGGCGGTGCAAGCTTCAGAATCAGGTCCGTCTGCTCCTGAGGATGCCCCGCCCGCGAGCTTGGTACTTTGTCCAGCTGCTGGGATCGATGACAGCCACGATGGAAGTAGTACCCTGGGCGAGAGCGCACCTGAAACCTCTACAGTATTCCCTACTCCGGAGATGGTCTCCTATTTCTCAGGATTACCAATGCAGACTTACTTGGCTCCCTGCGGCCTGTCTCAGCATGGAGTGGTGGCTCTCGGACAGCATGCTGCGGCGAGGAATGCCGCTGACACTCCCTGTTTGGTGCCTGGTGGTAACAGATGCCAGCCTGAAGGGCTGGGGCGCACACTGCAAGGGGAAGCATGCCCAGGGTCTATGGACACCCGAGGAGTCGGAGTGGTCCATCAACTGCCTAGAGTTGAAAGCGGTGTTTCAGGCGCTTCTGGCCTTTCAAGTGACCCTGGAAGGATTGGCTGTCAGAGTGATGTCGGACAACACGACAACGGTGGCCTATATAAATCGACAAGGCGGAACAAGGTGCAGAGCACTAGCCACTGTTTTTATTTACCTCTTCTTATAGACCTCTTTCTGACTCCGTCACATGGGGGACTAAAGGTACTTAGTTCATATATCAGGTTCTGTATAGTTTCTCTAACCTCCATTGTCACCCAATCATAAGGGGGTCTGTTCTGGGGTGGCATTAGGAGCCGTAATTGAAAACTAATTCCCATAATTACTGCTTTCTGTTTGTTTTCTGGATCTAGATATACTCTGGGCCATTTATGTTCCCACATAAATCTTATTAAACATCTGTCTAAGTTTCTGCAAAGACTGAGTATCACTTGTATATGATCTACCTTGTAGGCTAAATGTAAGGTAAAGAGAAGATAGAATCAATAAAAATAAAGACAGAGATAGGTTTAGATAGATAGATACATTTTATTTCTTACCCAAACACAGGTCTTCAAGTTGATACAAATACAGACATCAGATTCTGGTTTCAGCCGCACAGGGCTTCGCCGTCTGACAGAAGCTTTGGAGAAGACTCTCAAACTAAGCCAAAATCTGCCATCTTTTATACTCTATCCTCTCCATAGAAGTGAATGGTGAGAAACCTTGCTCCTAATCTTTCTCACTTTCTGAGATCATACTTTCCCATGCGATCTGCTATCTGATGTGCCCACCTCCTTCCGTTCTCAGCTACTGCTAATTATCAACATGTTTTGGGAAGCGTTGAGATAACAGTTTCTCATCTTCCGGCTGCAATACTTTTCATACCTTTCTCATGAACTCTGTATTACCTCTGTATCATTGTATACCAAAACTAATAAGCTCCATTTTATTCATCTGATCTTTCATTACAGGTGCTATATTTGAATTAAAAATTGTACCAATTTGTGCCAGGATTCATTGTTCAGACCTGCTTTTTGCAGATTCTCAAATATTAAATCATTTCAGTACTTTTTAGCAGTTTAGGCTGTTTAAGGTATGTAAATTGACCCACCACTATTCCAGTGGATGGATCCCAAGCGGGGACACATATTAACTTACAGGAAATGCAAGTCCTTGCTCAGCCAGTCATAGATTTTTAAACCTAGCTGGTATTTTTACAGCCTGAGTCCTAAAATCTGGCCTTCCACCCTTCCGGTGGGCATCCAGTGAGGGCCTCTTGCTGTAGTATAATTATACATTCCCCACTTGTCACCCCCTCTGGAGAGGGGTGACACAAAGCTCGTCAAGCTCGTCATCATCCATTCCAGAAGGTGGCAAGCTATCAAACGAGAGGGGGAGTTTTGCTCTTATGCATTGCTAGCAGATATTATGCCAGACAGAAAACTTCATTCGTAGGTGGTATATTTTTGGGCATATGGAATTTCCTTTATATTACCCAAACCCTTGGGCTTAATCTTGATGTTACCCCTCTTGAGGCGTACTCAAACCTGTAGTGAGAGAGGTTTTATGATTGGAACAAAACCATGAGTTCATCTACAAAATCCCATGAAGTATAGGTATGCGGGTAATAGCAATTTCAGGTGGATCATACTAATAAACACTTTCAGGTCTTGCTATGACTTCTATTGTATCTGTTGCATAGTACATGGGGAGATAATCTAATGTATCTATCTCAGTGGTCCTCGGAAGGAACAGTGGTTTTGATTAAGCATTGTTATGGGCTCAACAAATATGTGATTAGTATTCAGATTGCAGGCTGTTGTAGGTATTCAGAATCCTTAAACAGGTCGGGATTCCTGGACCTTACTAGTACTCATCATTGGCATCCAATCATGAGCACTAATAAGTGGATAGCAAGTATGAGGTTGCCTCATACAGCAAAAATGGTCAATCCTAGGAAAATTTATATTAACCAAGGTCATGCATGGATCTTGACATATGCATAATGACCTGGAAGTATGGGAAGCATTGTATATATCCGTTACCCCACTTGGAGCTTAGTCAAACCTACAGAAAGACATGCAGCTCAAGTAAGCCTACACCAAAGTTAAACAATTGCATAACAGGTTGATACTAACAGAGTTTACATCTACATTATGATATCTTAGCCAGTATTAGGGTTTGATGTTACCCTTGTATCTGAACAATATCAATTTCAATTTAAATTACATAAACAGAAATAACGGGGAAACTCGTGGAAAAACAATTAGAACAATTAAAGGAAATAATAGGAAAATAAAAATAAAACCTTTTCAATATCTAGACAGGATTGTTGCTAAACTGAAAATAAAACAAAATATGAATCTGTAATGTCCATAACAGCAACAGTAATTCTCAAATTAAGTATCAGTTCTAAATTCTCTTTCATCGATCATGGTTGAGGCGGTGGAAGCGTTGAAGAATCTGGACGGAGTTCTGGAAGATCCAACAGGGCTGGGAAGTGGCCGGTCTTGAGATGGTTAGGCTGGTAACATCTGGTTCTGCGGCTGAGTAAACACGTATATCTTTCACATGTGGTCCAGTAGTTTGCAAGGTGTAAAGATTATTGTCACAACCTTGGGGGATCTAACATCATTTGGGCCAGGATAGATTTTGAAGACGTACTTGTGGTGTACAAAGTGGGATCTTTTCATGTCTTTATTCTACCATCAATTTAAAATTAAATAAAAAAAAATTGGAATTGGGATTTGGAATTGGGATTTGGAATTGGGATTTGCATAATATATCCCCACTTCTGGCTTGCATAATGTGCGAGACAGATTGGTAATTTTTAGAAAGACATGATCAAATAACAATGGTAAAGTATATGGAACAAAAGAGAAAAACAATTAAAATTTAGAGATGATGGTAAATGTTCAATTATTGATGTATGGAGGGCAATGCGTCGCCATTTATCGCCAATAGATATGGAATCTTCACCTACGATGACTACCATTCACCAAGGGTTGAGCCCTCAGCTGCAGGAGGCCAGCAGGACTTACGAGCTAGATGATTCAGAAGGAAGGGTAGAGGCCAAAGCTTTGTGTAACTCCAGCAAGTGGAGAGCCTATCTCTTTTGCTCATGGACCAATTGATGCATCTGTCGAAACTCACGCTGAATAATGTCTCGTTTCTCACACCAGGTAATGTTGGGGTCTGTGCATCTGTCTTTTAATTTAGCGATTCTTTGCTGCAACATAGCCTTCAGATCAGATACATTATCGGGTAGCTCTTCTTTGCTAGCAGTCGTCTTCTCCATCTGGGGAAAGGCAAAACTTAAACAGACCAGTAGTGCAATTTATGTGGTTAAGTTATTGAAAGAAGTCAGAATGCTAGGAGGAGGGTCGTGGGTATAAATGGGGGCCAGGAAAGAGGCTTGGTAAGAAACAAAGCATCGAGAATGGAAAAAATTAAAAAAATTAAAAAAGCACCCTGAAGGGTGTAAGATAAAAATAGGCTTAATAATAAAAAAACAAAATATGATACATCTGAATTGCAGCAAGGCATATTCAGAAGGCAATGCCAGAAAAAGGTTCCTTGAAAAAGACAAATGAAAAAAACATTCAAGAGTGCAGACACCAGTGATTGACCTTCACATAGAGTTTAAGTAACCCTTTTCAATCAGACAAAGAAGTAGGAAGAAGCATATCGCTTCAAGACAAATCCACCACGCGGCAAGAGTTAGTTGAAGCAAGGTGTTAGTTAAATACACAAAGTATGAATTCCAGGACCGTTGCACCCAAATAATCTACACCAGTTTGTCTCACAATCACTCGCAGTGAAAGACAGACAGATAAAAAAAGCAATAGTTGGGGTTATTGTGATTACCTGTTGTAAATAGAAAGGAATTAAAAAGTGGAGTGCATAATTTTCCTTATTCATGTCCGAAAGCTTCACCAATTCTCTATTCAAGAATACTACAAATTGTATGATCAGCGCAAAATGCTCCCCCAAATGGCCAGTTCAAGGGAGTATTTCTCGCGTTTTTTCCATATAACGGATAATGGTTAGTAAATATGTCTTCTTTCTTAGACAAGGAAATAATGAAAAGCTTTCAGATGTCACACATATCATAGAGAGATTTCAAAAATGAAGGCTTTATATTCATAAAAAACTAAAGAAGTGAATGTCACATCAATTTAAACAGCATAACAGTTAAAGCAGAAAACATTTTAAAAATGTGCAATACACAGCTTTTATTAAAAAGGGATCCCGTATAAAGTAAAATGGCATAAATAAGTCAGTTCAGGTATACATATAAAAAACATAAAATGAACATCCTCTGGGGATCGCTCATCCCTGCAGTTGATAAGGACTCCCCAGGGAAGGTATGCAGAGAAATAAATAAATAACTTGCTGACTCAGGTCATTTGTATGGTACCATAAATATACACTTGAAATTAAACCAGGAGAAATATAAAATAAAAACATGTTACCTGCAATAGAAATAGAAACATCACACCAATACATATACAGAGAAATGGTTTCAGGCTACTAAATGAGGAGCTGAGTACTATGAGTAATTGTGAACTACAAAATCAGATCGGGTTCGGAATACGCCTAGTCATTATGGACGGGTGGGGTGGGCGATTTTGATTTCTGGGCCAATGTTGAACTGGCAGAAGACATTTAGATGCATAATGTCCAATTTGACGGCAACGGAAACATGTCACACTAGCACGGCGATAGGGACTAGATTGGGAATCCTGGTTTCCAGCTTTAAGGCCTCTGCGATTGTCAGCATACCTGAATTGGGGGTTATGTTTTTCATAATCTGGCAAATCAGGGTAAACACGAGGGCAAGTAGTAGGTGAACTGGAACTAAGGATAACAGGGTACCTAGTGCCATGAGGAGAGGAAAGCAAATATAGGGTGGACGGGGTGCTAGAACTAGAAGGTGTGGAGGGGCTGATCTTAGAGGACATCTTAGCCTTCAAATCAGCAATCTGCAACATTGTGAGATTCCTGTGCAAAACCTGGTCCCGGCGGACCTCTCTTTGCCTATTCTCAATTAGTTGCCTACAATAGTGAAGGACATGTTCCCGAACCTGTGGCCATTCCATGTGTTGTAAACCTATCGTCTTATCTAGGTTCTTCCTGACCTT
This sequence comes from Microcaecilia unicolor, assembly GCF_901765095.1. Lineage (NCBI taxonomy): Eukaryota > Metazoa > Chordata > Amphibia > Gymnophiona > Siphonopidae > Microcaecilia > Microcaecilia unicolor. The sequence continues at coordinate 123,418,139 of NC_044040.1, read as the reverse complement.
AGAGGGTAAGGTCTGTTTAAGTAAGTAATAGAATACAGGGAGAGCATTGTCTGAGTCAAATCTTTCCTCAATCTCATCATGAAACAACTGCTGCATCCTAATTAGGTAAGCTTCAATCAGTTCTGACCCCACCTCCCATCGTTGTGAAGTGATGACGGAGAAATCTTTCTGGGCAGGGAAGGAAGTACGTATCTCTTGAAACAATTTTTCTTTAATCACTGTCAAGGGGGCACTATCATACTGATTCTCAGTCACAAGTTCAGCATAGCCTGCTTGTGTGAACAAATCAGTGATGCTAGCATGGGCGGTCCTGCCCAATATGGCCTTCATATTTCCTACTGAAAGAGCTGTCCCTAGAGTGGCCTGTTGTAGTTTTAGTAGCCACTTGTTCCCTCCTTTAGTAATATTCGGGAGTCGCAGAACAAGGTCATTCAGCTCAGTTGCAGACAGGGGAGTAGTAATATACTCTGTATGAGGAAGACCAGCTGACATTCTATTCAGCAGGGGGAAAAGATTTGCAGCTCGGGAAAAGTTTAGCACCCTCTCCCCAGGAGGGGGTGGTGTGAGGGTGATCATATTGATTAAAATATCCAATGGTGGAATTTCAGCAATGATCTAGAACGTAGGTAGATAACTGTGGGCTAGAGCAAATATACATGAAACCCAGGCCTAGAACCAGTGGTTTGAAGCCATAAGTTAAGGACGGGACAAAATAAGTATCAGTGATAGTTGTATAGTTGTATAATAGTGAAACTACTACATACTATAATAAGAGGAACAGGGGAGAACCATATATGTAACTGGAACACCGATTTCAACAAAAGGCAAGAAAATGTATATTAACAAAGACATTATAACATGTGTAGTCCGGAGCTATAGCCCTAGAATAAATGAAATAAAGTTAAATACATATTAAATGCTTTTGGGGCGGGTACTGGATAGGTTGGAAGTAGCATCTAAACGGGAAAACATAAGAGAAGCATGTAATTCAATAAATTGTCAAACAGGACGCCAAAATCGTGGTGCAAAGATGACAAGTTAATACCTATAAATATGACAAATTACACTCAGAAAAGGAACATAATAAATAAAATAAACCCGAATGCAATGGCAGGAAGCTTTTGTGGCTAAACAGGTGAAAGGGAAAAAACAAATTAAAACATGTGATGCTTACACCAAAAATGATACGACATGAAACATACATGCTAGTCAGTGACTATGTGTCTAAATGATATACACCACGCAGGCCGAACTGATTTGCCACTGGGCCGAGCTGCATCTTCAGTGTCTGTCGGCAGCTCATATTGCAGGTCAGAGCAATGTGCAGGCCGATTATCTGAGCAGGCATCAGATCGATCCAGCAGAATGGAATCTGGAAGACGAAGTTTTCCTGCAGATCTGTGCTAAATGGGGCAAGCCCGTGATGGATCTAATGGCGACAAGTGCCAATACCAAATTCCCTTGCTGCTTCCGCAGATGGAGAGATCCTCGCTCGGCGGGGTTGGATGCCTTGGCTCAACCCTGGCCTCCGGGTCTACTTTATGTGTTTCCCCCATGGCCCTTGATAGGGGGCCTGCTCTTGCGGATTCGGCTGCACCCAGGAGAAGTGGTCCTCATCGCCCCGGATTGGCCAAGGAGACCTTGGTATGCAGACCTCCGACAGATGCTCCTGGAGGCTCCTCTGCCGTTAACTCTGGTACCGAACCTGTTGACTCGGGGACCGGTAGCCATGGAGGACGCCGGCCGCTTTGGTCTTTCGGCATGGCTATTGAGAGGGTGCAATTGAGGGATAAAGGTTATTCCAATAAAGTTATTTCCACTCTCCTGCAAGCGGTCCACTTCCGTGGCTTATGCCAGGATTTGGTGCCTGTTTGAGTCTTGGTGTGCTTCCAGAGCCATTGCTCCAATGCGGGCTCCTGTCTCGCCGATTCTGGACTTTTTGCAGGAAGGTGTACAAAAAGGCTTGGCCTATAATTCCCTGCGGGTGCAGGTGGCAGCGTTGGCCTCCCTTCGTGGTAAGGTGGAAGGCGTGTCTTTGGCTGCTCACCCAGATGTGGCACGGTTTCTTAGAGGGGTGCTTCGGCTCCGACCTCCAGTGCGAGCACCCTGTCCAGCTTGGAACCTGGGGCTAGTTTTGAAAACCCTGCAGGCATCTCCTTTTGAGCCGCTTCGGCGAGCATCGGAGAAAGACTTGACACTGAAGGCCGTTTTTCTGGTGGCCATTACCTCGGCGAGACGGGTGTCAGAGCTCCAGGCGCTGTCCTGTAGAGACCCATTTCTGCAATTTTCAGAGTCCGGAGTCACGGTTCGGACCGTGCCTTCCTTTATGCCTAAGGTGGTTTCAGCCTTTCACTTAAACCAGCCTATTTTCTTGCCCTCTTTTTCAGAGGAAGAGTTTCCAGAATCTTTTGGGCAGCTGCACCTTTTGGATGTGTGCAGGACTCTGCTGCAGTATCTGCGAGTTACTAACTCTTTCAGGACTTCTGATCATCTGTTTGTTTTGCTATCCGGTTCTCGCAGAGGGTCTCCAGCGTCTAAAGCCACTATTGCCCGCTGGCTGAAAGAAAGTATCTTTTCAGCTTATCTGCTGGCCGGCAGGGTTCCACTTGTAGCCTTTAAGGCACATTCTACTAGAGCGATTTCTTCCTCTTGGGCTGAAACTGGAGCACTCTCTCTTCAAGAGATATGCAGTGCAGCAACATGGGCTTCTAAGCTCTCCTTTGCCCGACATTACAGGCTGGATGTGGCTGCCAGGAGGGATGCGCGTTTTGGTGCACAAGTGCTAGCGCGTGGTGTGGCTTGTTCCCACCCTATCTAGGGATTGCTTTGTTACATCCCATACGTAATGGCTTCATCTGCTTGATGACAAGGAAGGGAAAATTAGGTTCTTACCTTGGTAATTTTCTTTCCTTTAGTCATAGCAGATGAAGCCATGAGCCCTCCCTGTATGATTCTGTATGCTGTGAATCTGTTTTTCAGGTTCTGTTCTAATTTCCTGAAGTTCCTTCCTTGGGAGAAAGTTGGAAAACAATCTTCAGGATTCATGTTCAGTTTAAATTTAGGAGGATGTGTTCATTTCCTCCAGCATGTTTTTTTTGGAGGATGTTGATTCTCTCCAGGAGGCGCGTGTGTTCCCCTCCAGTTCTATAAATAGGAGGATGAGTTCATTCCCTCCAGTGTGTAGGGAGGATGTGTGATTCCCTCCAGGAGGCGCGTGTGTTCCCCTCCACTTATACAATAAGGAGGATGAGTTTATTTCCTCCAGGAGGATGTGCATTCCCTCCTTTATGAGTTCATGCCCTTGTGATGGGCCATCGTTCGCTGTGAGGAAAGCTCTTGTGATTCCCATTGCGGTTTGCCATACTGCTTTGGAAGCTTCAAATACTGAAGAGGCAGTGGAGCTAGCTGGCCAAGAGGGCACTGTGAAAGTTTGAGAGCTCTCTATCTCCCCTGCTGGTTGATGGACATAACCCATACGTAATGGCTTCATCTGCTATGACTAAAGGAAAGAAAATTACCAAGGTAAGAACCTAATTTTCCCATTTGCAGTTTTTCTGCATGATTTGCTGAAACTTGGACTTTGTTTTTCAACTCGTTTAGCAGGTCATCATAATCAGAACATTTGTCACATTTCTGACTGGTAGAAGGTTGAGTTTCAAACTCATTTAGGTCTAAGCCACCAGCAACTGCAAGATGATGACTCAAAGTATTTTGCACTCGCCTGATTTTGCGCTTGGTGTAGCCTCGTACATCACGCTTGCTGACTTTTTTGAACTTTAATGGAGAAATACCAAGAGATGTCAAACTTGTGTTCAACTTGCCAGAAATGTCACACTGTTCATCATCTGCTGTTGCAGCTCTGTTACTGACGTCTTTTCGACAAGATGGACATAGTTTCTGACCCGGCACAAATATGTTGCTTGTTAAGGCCTTTAGCTGTGCTGCTAGTGTGTCATCCAGCACTCTTAAGCCCCTTTTTGCATTATGACCACCTTTGGAAAATGGGTTACAGCAGGTTCTTTGCAAAAATTCAAACTTTTTCAACAGGATTCATGATGAAGGTAAATAGTTGATCCAGCATCGAAAAGTTGACCAGAACGCTCTTGTAACAACTTCTGTTGATCAGGCAGAAGCTCTTCAATTAATTTCAAACTTTTATTTTTATTGTATGTCAGTAAATGACACTCTGATGTACTTGAACAGCCAACTGAGCAAAGTGGAAATTCATCTGATCTTTCTGGATCCATTGATGACCATTAGCATCAGTTCAACAAACGCATTTATTCTTGCAATCAGGTTTTCAATGGGTAAAATTTTACTTCAGTCTAAAGTGATTAATATCTTTATTTGTGGCATTTAATTCAATATAAATGAGCCTATCGGTGCAGGTGCGAGTTTCTTCAACAAGAAGTATGTGTACAATGGTTTCCACCCTGTTTTTTATGTTATAAAACTGTGTTCAAGTAAACTAATGTTTAAAGAAAACTTCTTTAGCCAGTTAGACTTGGCCAATTATGATTGGTGAACCCTGTTGCAAGGCAGAATTGTTTGTTTCATTGCCCAGTTGTATGCTTCTGGTACCTCCTGGCTCCTGAGTGTCTGTTGCTAGGCTTACTTTGATGCCTACAGTTCACTAAGAGTTCAAACTGTAGCAAGGGTGAAGAAACACCAGCAACAGACACTCGGACGCCTTGCAACAGGGTCCACCAATCATAATTGGCCAAGTCGGTCATCCTAACTGACTGCAGTTTTCTTTAAACCTGTTATGAAACCTGGCCTCATCCTTCCACATCCTAAAAAACATTCATTTCTTGAATACAGTTTTATAACATAATGTGTTCTTTATTTTAAAAAATTGGTGCTTTTTGAAAGAAGAATAATTTTTACTACACTTGTATCAAGGGTGTAGTGAAGAAATCACAGACTGCTGCCCGCAAACATTTGAGGGCATTTTTGCAATCCTTATATGAAGAGACTCCAAAATGAAAACTACATATTCTGATAGAAGGAAATCTGCTCTTTCTAATGGTGCTAAAAGAAAGAATATTGAAGCTGTCCCACTGGAGATCAAGGGCATCAAAGATATCCCAAAATGGGCAAAAATGCTTTTTATACCAACTTTGAACGCTTATAATTTTTCAACCACTTGAAGGAAAGTGCTACAAATTGGAATGCCTCATTACAGCCGTGCATTTAATACACCTACCAAAAATCAACCTGAAAGGTGAACTAGTTTAGAAACTACAGCAGCCTCAAATCTCTTGATTTTTGCCGTTTTTTTGGCAAAGTTTGAGCCTAAACCATTCAAAAAGTAAGAGGACTAGGAACATGGGGTTTTGCCAGTTCATTGAGCCCTACAGGTAGTGCAGGTTCTCCAAATATCCCCCTTGTAAAACTGGAAGTTTTAGTAGTACAGCTTCTGAAAGTTGGCCCAAAATGTCATTTTTGCTCAGGTGACATTTTGCAACCCTTTACTTGAGGTCCCCTAGAACCTCCAAATTTTAGTCTTTTGAACTAAAATTTTGCACAGCTTAGTTTTTTATCATAAAGAAACTATGTACCAAATTTCATCAAAATCTGAGATGGTGAGGTGGGGGACCCCTGGTCCACTTGACACGGAATGACTGTATGCCTAAAGTGGATGCCCTAGTCACAGCTGTGACAGAGAACTACCCTCCCTCTTGAAGGAGGTGTTGCCCTGAAGGATATTCAAGACCGTAGACTGGAATCAGCACTTAAACGGTCATTTGAAATTGCAGGTCTCACTATTCGGGCGTCTTCATGCAGTTGTTATGCTGCTAGAGCCTGCCTGGCTTGGTTGCAACAGGCAGTGGAACAGCCCGGTGATGGAGCGGAGCCCTTTTCAGATGTGGCTCCGCGGATGGTCGACCTTGTCCTTTCTTGCTGATGCTCTTGTCAGAGCTTCGGCTAAACACATGGCATTTGGCTGTGGCATTGGGCGGCGGACATGGCCTCTAAGCAAAGGTTGGTGAAGTTGCCCTTTCAAGGCCTTCTCCTGTTTGGTGAGGAGTTGGAGAAAATTGTGAAGGGTCTGGGTGAGGCTAAACCCCAGCGCTTGCTCGAAGATAGGCCTCGGCCTTCCTCTAAGGGTCCACTCCTCTTACAGACCTCGCTTCCGTGAAGCTCGAAGGTACTGCCCGGGGCGTTCTGCTGGCTTCACTTTTCGTGCCCGTTTTCAGAAGAGGAACTCCTTTCCACAGCCACTGGCTCAAGGCCTGGACTTCAGGGCGACCCTCTCAATGATGATGCGCCGGCCCTCTCCTCGAGTCCTGTCATCGGAGGACGTCTTTCCCTCTTTGCCGAGGAGTGGGCCAATATTTCCTCAGATCAGTGGGCCTTGGACCTGATCAGAGACGGATACCAAATAGAATTTGACGCCCCTATAAGAGACGTGTTTGTGGAGTCCCGATGCGGATCTGCCGCCAAACGGGCGGCGGTAGAGGAGACTTTGCAAGGTCTGATTCAAATAGGGGCTGTGTCCCTGGTACCTCCCGCCGAACACGGATGCGGCCGCTACTCCATCTCTTTGTGGTGCCGCGAAAAGAAGGGTCTTCGCCCTATTCTGGACTTAAAAGAATTAAACAAGTCCGTGAGAGTGCGGCATTTTCACATGGAAACCCTGCGCTCCATCATTGCGGCGGTACAGCCAGGAGAGTTTCTCACGTATCTGGACCAGAAAGAAGCTTACTTGCACATACCAGTTTGGCCCCCGCACCAGAAGTTTCTGTGGTTTGCGGTGATGGGAAAACATTTCCAGTTCCGGGCCTTGCCTTTTGGCCTCGCCACAACTCCCCGAACTTTTTCGAACATTATGGTGGTAGTAGATGCATTTCTAAGGCGAGAGGGTATTCGGGTTCACCTGTACCTAGACGACTGGCTCATTCGAGCAAACTCTGCTGCAGAGAGTCAGCATGTAACAGCCAGAGTGGTCTCAGTACTTCAATCTCTGGGCTGGGTCGTCAATTTGGCCAAAAGTCACCTGATCCCCTCGCAGTCTCTAGAATATTTGGGGGCCAGGTTCGACACAGCCTCGGGGTATGTGTACCTACCCGAGCAAAGGCGGTGCAAGCTTCAGAATCAGGTCCGTCTGCTCCTGAGGATGCCCCGCCCGCGAGCTTGGGACATTGTCCAGCTGCTTGGATCGATGAAGGCCACCATGGAACTGGTGCCCTGGGCGAGAGCGCACCTAAGACCTCTACAGTATGCTCTACTCCAAAGATGTTCTCCAGTATCTCAGGATTATCAATACAGACTCTCTTGGCTCCCTGCGGGCCCGACTCAGTATGGAGTGGTGGCTCTCAGACAGCATGCTGCGGCGAGGAATGCCGCTGGCGCTCTCCGATTGGTGCCTAGTGGTGACAGATGCCAGTCTGAAAGGCTGGGGCGCACATTGCAAGGGGGAAGCATGCTCAGGGTCTATGGACACCCGAGGAGTCGGAGTGGTCCATCAACCACCTAGAGTTGAAAGCGGTGTTTCAGGCGTTTCTGGCTTTTCAAGTTACCCTGGAAGGATTGGCTGTCAGAGTGATTTCGGACAACACAACAGCAGTGGCCTACATAAATTGACAAGGCGGCACTCAGTGCAGAGGTCTAGCCGCGCAGGCTGAACGAATTGGCCACTGGGCCGAGCTGCATCTAACAGTTTCTGTCGGCAGCACACATTGCAGGTCAGAGCAACGTGCAAGCCGATTATCTAAGCAGGCATCAGCTCGATCCAGCGGAGTGGGAACTTGCAGACACAGTATTCCTGCAGATATGTGCCAAGTGGGGCAAGCCCGTGATGGATCTAATGGCGACAAGCATCAATGCCAAAGTTCCGTGCTTTTTCAGCAGACTGAGAGATCCTCGCTCGGCGGGGTTGGATGCCTTGGCTCAACTCTGTCCTCCGGGCCTACTGTATGTGCTCCCTCCGTGGCCCTTGTTAGGTCGAGTGCTCCTGCGGATTCGGCTGCATCCATGAGAAGTGGTTCTTGTCGCCCCGGATTGGCCCAGGAGGCCTTGGTATGCGGACCTCCGACAGATGCTCGTATAGGATCCCCTTCAGTTATCTCTGGTTCCCAACCTGTTGTCACAGGGTCCGGGGACCATGGAGGACGCCGGCCGATTTGGTCTTATGGCCTGTCGATTGAGAGGGTGCAATTGAGAGACAAAGGCTATTCCAATAAAGTAATTACCACTCTTATGCAAGCCTGCAAGCGTTCCACTTTCGTGGCTTATGCCAGGATTTGGCGCCAGTTTGAAGTCTGGTGTGCTTCCAAAGAGATCACATCTCTGCGGGCTCCTGTCTCGCCGATTCTGGACTTTTTGCAGGATGGTGTACAAAAAGGCTTAGCCTATAATTCCCTGCGTGTGCAAGTGGCAGCGTTGGCCTCCCTGCGTGGCAAGGTTGAAGGCGTGTCTTTAGCTACTCATCCAGATGTGGCACGGTTTCTTAAAGGGGTGCTTTGGCTCCATCCTCCCGTGCGTGCACCTTGTCCAGCTTGGAACCTGGGGCTAGTGCTGAAAGCCCTTCAGGGTGCTCCCTTTGCACCGCTTCGGCGTATTTCAGAGACAGATTTGACACTGAAGGCCATCTTTTTAGTGGCCATTACTTCGGCGAGACAGGTGTCGGAGCTCCAGGCGCTGTCCTGTAGAGACTCTTTTCTGCAGTTTTCAGAGTCCGGGGTCACGGTTCGGATCGTGCCTTCCTTCTTTCCTAAGGTGGTTTCAGCATTTCTCCTAAACCAACCTATTTTCTTGCCCTCCTTTGTCAAGGAGGAGTTTCCAGAATCTTTTGGGCAATTGCACCTGTTGGACGTGCGCAGGACTCTGCTGCAGTATATGCGAGTTACTAACTCTTTCAGGACCTCTGATCATCTGTTTGTTTTGCTATCAGGTCCTCGCAGAGGGTGTCCAGCGTCTAAAGCCACTATTGCCCGCTGGCTTAAAGAATCTATCTTTTCAGCTTATTTGCTTGCCGGCCGTCCTCCGCCTGATGCCTTTAAGGCGCATTCCACTAGAGGAATTTCCTCCTCTTGGGCTGAAACTGGAGCACTCTCTCTTCAAGAGATTTGTAGTGCAGCAACATGGGCTTCTAAGCTCTTTTGCCTGACATTACAGGCTGGGTGTGGCTGCCAGGAGGGACGCACATTTTGGAGCGCAAGTGCTGGCGCGTGGTGTGGCTTGTTCCCACCCTATCTAGGGATTGCTTTGATACATCCCATCTGTAATGGATGCATCTGCTTGATGACAAGGAAGGGAAAATTAGGTTCTTACCGTGATAATTTTCTTTCCTTTAGTCATAGCAGATGCAGCCATGATCCCTCCCTGTCTGATTGCTATCTGCTGTAAATCTATTTCAGGTTCTGTTCATGTTTCCTGGAGATTCCGTCCTTGGGAGAAAGTCGGAAAACAGTCTTCAGGATTCTTGTTCAATTAAAGGAGGATGACTTAATTCCCTCCAGTTTCATGTTTTGGAGGATGAGTTTATTTCCTCCAGTTATGTTTCAGTGGAGGATGAGTTTATGCCGTTCTGGAGGATGTTTCATTTCCTCCATTCTGAGTTAATGTCCTTTGTTGTAGGGCCATCGTTCGCTGTGAGGAAAGCTCATGTTGTTCCCATTGCGGTTTGCCATACTGCTTTGGAAGCTTCAAATACTGAAGAGAGGCAGTGAAGCAAGCTGGTATGAGGCACTGAAAAAGTGTGTTCTCTATTTCCCTCTACTGGTTGATGGACACAACCCATCTGTAATGGCTGCATCTGCTATGACTAAAGGAAAGAAAATTATCACGGTAAGAACCTAATTTTCCCATTCTGGGCCAGTCCGTAGGGACAAAAGGAAAGCAAATTAGCAGGTAAGGTCTAATTTGCCCTTAAGTACCAACCCTTTCCACTTTTGTGGATGTATATATTTTTTTCTTACTAAATTTATAAACTAAACCTCTATCTAGTGCTTCTTGTGACTCTGAGTTGACCTTGCTGGCCATGGTATGCAGACCTAGGTTGGTGTCTGGCAGTTGGATCAGTTGCCCCTTCCCAGAGGTCACCAACTGCTTTTGGGTTAGTAGAAATGTTAAGATCAAGATCCCTTCTGGCTTAACATATGGCCTTGAAAAGAGGCGCCGTGTAGGAAGCACCTCCCCTCCCAATGATGTACTTGTGGTCTCCCTGAAAGCTGCAGATTTGACCATGGTCTGGCGCTTATGTCTCTCGAGGTTCAGCTGTTGCCCCTCTGCAGTTTTCGAGGCATACTTCCGGGGTTTCCTTTGCATAGGGATACATTGCTCGATTCCGTGAAAGAGGACACTCATGTCATCTGGTGCAACCTTTTTCTTCCCTCTTGGGATCTGAGTGTCGTGCTCTTATCTCTCTGGGACTCCTTTTTGAGCCCTGATGGTGGCCTCAGTTTAATGACTTTACCTTGAAAGCAACCTTTCTGGTTGTGGTTTGAGAATTTGGTGATTGGAGGATTTGGTGTCATTACACTGTTCTTTCTGCCCTAGGTGACTTCTTAATTTCATGTGAATCAGGTGCTGTGTTTAGTCTTTTGTGGAGGGCAACTGTTATAGTCCGGAAACTTAGCAAGTGGGACGCCTGGATCAGGTGACCCTCGGGGGGGGGGGGGGGGGCGGAATGCTTGCTTCAGCCTAATTCCTTATAAGCCTTTCCTCGGCTGAGAGGTGCCCAGCTCTACCACCGGCTGCCTTTCAGGTTCTGTGGAGGACTTGCAGCTCATCTGCATATCCTTTACAGGCTTCTTTGGGGTGATTCCTAGGTCCACTCCGATCCACTCTAGGTGCCCAGCGCTCCCACCAGGTGCTGTGGAAGACTTGCTGCCCTTCGGCATTTCCTCACAACTGGTCCACCCCGATCTTTCCTGGGCCTTCGCTCCAGTGCCCAGGGTTTCTAGCTGCTGCTTCTCTGCCTTTCTCTTGCGCTCTGTGGAATGTCCGCTCTGTCTGTAACAAACTTTCCTACATCCATGACCTCTTTATGTCTCGTACTCTCCATCTGCTTGCCCTAACTGAAATTTTACCCAGAAGACTCTGCCTCAGTCGCGGCCCTATGCCATGGAGGTTATCTTTTCTCCCATACTCCTCGCCCAGTTGGCCGTGGAGGTGGTGTTGGGCTACTACTTTCACCCTCTTGTAGATTTCTACCTCTTCTTCCACCTCAGTCTCACTGTTTTTCTTTCTTCGAAGTCCACGCCATCCTTCGATTTGCTTCTCTGCCTCTCCAAGTAGCAGTCATTTCTCGACCCCCTGATAAGTGCCTTTCTTCCTTTCTCACTGACTTTGATGCCTGTCTTTCCTTCTTTCTTGAACCTTCATCTCCTTCCCTCATTCTTTGGGATTTTAACATTCATGCTAATGATCCCTCTGACTCTTATGCTTCGCAGTTTAAGTATATAAGTAATGCCACACTGGGAAAAGACCAAGGGTCCATCGAGCCCAGCATCCTGTCCCTGACAGCGGACAATACAGGCCAAGGGCACCTGGCAATCTTCCCAAACTTACAAACATTCTATACATGTTATTCCTGGAATTGTGGATTTTTCCCAAGTCCATTTAGTAGTGGTTTATGGAATTATCCTTTAGGAAACCCGTCTAACCCATTTTTAAACTCTGCCAAGCTAACTGCCTTCACTATGTTCTCTGGTAACGAATTCCAGAGTTTAATTATGCATTGGGTGAAGAAAAAGTTTCTCCTATTTGTTTTAAATTTACTACACTGTAGTTTCGTCGCATGCCCCCTAGTCCTAGTATTTTTGGAAAGCGTGAACAGACGCTTCACATCCAACTGTTCCACTCCACTCATTATTTTATATACCTCTATCATGTCTCCCCTCAGCCGTCTCTCCTCCAAGCTGAAAATCCCTAGCCTCATTAGTCTTCATAGAGAAGTCGTCCCATCCCCGCTATCATTTGTCGCCCTTCGCTGCACCTTTTCCAATTTCACTATATCTTTCTTGAGATGTAGCGACCAGAAATGAACACATTCCTTGTCATCAAGCAGATGAAGCCATTACATATGGGTTGTGTCCATCAACCAGCAGGGGGAGATAGCACTCAATTTTTCACAGTGCCTCATGGCCAGCTAGCGCCACTGCCTCTTCAGTATTCTCTATCTCCCCAAGCAGGGTGGCTGCTGCTTCTTCGAGCTCCATCAAAAATCTGCCTGGGGGTGGCTCCTGGCTTGCCAGTTGTTAGCCGGGGTGTTAGAGGCTATAGCAGCTTCACTTTGAAGGCACATAGGTCAGCCCTTTCCCTGCCTTACCCATGCCCCCGTGGATGTGGACATATTAGCTTGCTTTTCCCTGTCCTTTCCCACTCAGTGGATGCAGGCACATTGGTTCGCCTTTCCCTGCCTTTCCCACTTATCTGAGCCTCCAGAGTGTTTTTATTTACCTCTTTTGCCTCTACTTTCCTCAGTGTTAAAATGTATTTACCTCTTTTGTCTGTGCTTTCCACACAGCGATCTTGGAAAAGAGGTTCCATATCATCATGCTGATCAATCCATAGACTGGTGGGTTGTGTCCATCTACCAGCAGGTGGAGATAGAGAGCAATCCTTTTGCCTCCCTATATGTGATCATGTGCTGCCGGAAACTCCTCAGTATGTTCTCTATCTCAGCAGGTGGTGGTCACACACAGCAGCAGCTCTGGCTAGGTCTCCAAGCCTAATTTTTAGGTTTTGTTGAGTACCTGGGGTTGAGGGCTCTTCTTGAGCAAGTGCAAACCTGGTGGTGCCAGGTCCCTCCTTTTCTCCCCCCTCCCGCTGGCTCCATTAAAAAAAAAAAAAAATTTGGACGTCTTTAAGGGCGTTTATTTCAACGTTTATTGCATCTGCTCATTGGGACACCAGTTAGTTACAGCTCGGAGCGAGAAGCAGGTAATTTTACCTTTTTATAGCGGGCAGGGGGTTCCCCGTTCGGTCTCCACGTGGCTTATGGCGTCGGAGGGCGAGGGCGCGAGGATTCGCTCCCCGGACCGCGTGGGTGCGTCTAGCGGGGATGCGGGGATTTCAAAACCTGAATCGCCTTTGTTAAGCATCAGTTTGGAGGCCGGTCAGTGTCCCGGTTCTTCCTCCGGTGCGGCGGTTTTTCCCGCCATAAGCGCCCACCCCCCGCTGCTCGCCCACTCCATGTTGGCCGGCCACTCTGCTCGGACGGCTTCTTCTTGGGCCGCCCTCGAGCTGGGAGACGTTAATACTATGGTTGCCCTTGATTCGGGCGACGGTAAGAAAGTGGCCAAAGTTAAGCGCCGTTCTTCCTGCGCAGCTCCTTCTCGGAGTTTCGCGCCGGACACCATTTTGGATGCGCAGCATGTTTCTCCCCCGCTCTTGCAAGCGCCGGTTGAGGGTGCGTCTAGGGCCGTGGCCCAAGCTGCAGAAGTGCACAGTTCGGGGGGATTCTCCCCTTAGTTCATTTTGCTGCTGCATCATGCTTTTCTTATGCAAAACGCTGCCCCTTCCCCCCTGTCTGATAAAGGGGTTGAGGCCTCCGGAACAGATGCCCTCGGGTGGATTTCCAGGCCCTAGAGGACTCTGTCTCCTCTGATGTAGATGAGGGCAGCGTATCTGAGTTCTCCCAACGGTCCTTTGGGGATTCCTTGGAGGAGACTGATTCCCGCTCGGCTGGAGCGGATGACCCCTCTGCAGCGCGGATCTTTCGCTCAGAGGATTTCCCAACCTGTTAGTGCAGGCCGTGAGCATTTTGAAGATTTCCTCTCCGGAGGACATCTCTCCCTCAGCCTCTGTTGGCTCCGCCATTATGCTGGGGACGAAGCGCCCGCCTAGAGCCTTCCACGTGCATGAGGCCATGCGCACCTTGATTTCGGCTCAATGGGATGTCCCAGAAGCGAGCCTCAAAGTGGCTAGGGCTATGTCCCGCCTCTATCCTCTGCCTGAAGGTGAACGGGAGGCCTTTCTTTGGCCTATTGTGGATTCTTTAATCACTGCGGTGACTAAGAAAACGGCGTTGGGGGGGGGCGTGTCAAGATGGCGCCGTGAGCGGTAACGTTTGAAGTGTGCTCCGATCCACAGTTGCTAAATCTGACACTCTTTCTTGCTTTAATTACAATATGCCACACACGAAACGTAAAGGAACGATTCGGAAGAATCCCCTACCTTCTGGAACGTCCACGCCGGTAACTGTGGGCCTGGAACGCTGCTTCCCCGCTTTTTCCCGACGAGGTGAGGTGGAGTCCGTAGCGGGAGGAACCGGTGAAGCGGTCCCCCCGCTGGAAATTGAAACATCTCTCTCCCCACCAATCTCTATGACTCCTCCTTGCCCTGCAACTGCTGCGATTCGAATGGGGCTTCCTGTGGAGCCCAGAGGGTGCGATTCCGAGGAGCCCAGAGGGGAGCTCGAATCTGAGGAAAAATCTGCGGTTGCCGGAGAGACGGAGGTGAGCCTGGGTAAGATCTGGCTGAAGCTCGTAGAAATGGACAAAATACTGAAACAATCTTCTGAAGAGGTAAAGATTTTGAATGCAAATATACAGGAGGTGAAGAACTCCCATGAGTTGGTGAAACAAGATTTTTCTTTGAAAATTGAGGCCTTGCAAGGAGAGTCAAAACAAACTGAAGAATTTAAAATGGCTGTGATAAAGGATAATATGGATATAAGAAGGAGGATAGAGCAAGTGGAGAACTATAATAGGAGATTAAATCTCCGTATATTGAATTTTCCTAGATTGCTGGGAGTTTCCCCGAATGACATGTTTTGTAGGTACTTAAAAGAAAATTTGAAGTTTCCTCAAGAAGTGTTTCCACCGTTGAACAAAATTTATTATATACCATCTACAATGAAAAAAATAGACTCAGAGAAGTCAATAGACCTGCAAAATGTCACAGCCATTCTGGAACAATCAATTGAAGATGTAACTGAAAGAGGGACATTAATTGTTTTATTTGTATTTCAGCAGGATTTAAATGCAATAATGCGTCTTTATTTTAAATCAACTGATCGTTTGCTTGCTGGTCAGAAAATCTGGCTTTATCCGGATGTGACTAAGTCCACCCAAGAAAGATGGAAAAAATTTCTCTCTATGAGACCAAAAGTTTTGAAATTGGGGGCTTCGTTCCTCCTGGCTTATCCCTGTAAATGTATCATTTAGACTAAATCAGATAAAATATGTCTTATTTGCCTAATCAGCTTCAGACCTTCCTAGACAGTAAACAATCTGTAGAGTAGAATAAACAAGTAAGGAATGACGGAACCATAATTAAGGCTGTAATGATCATGTATATTGTGTTAACTTCACTAGATTCCTACCCCCCCTTGTCAAATTGAGGTCTAAGGAAGCCATGTTATGTTTGTTAAAGGAAGAGAATTCCTCCTTTGATTTTCTGAATTGTAAATTTTGTTACTTAATGGCTGTATTATACTTTGCAGTATTATAATATCTGTATAAGTATTAAAACTTAATAAAAAATTATATGATAAAGAAAACGGCGTTGCCGGTGGAAGGTGGCACGGCCCTAAAGGATGCCCAAGACAGAAGATTGGAGGCGGCCTTAAGGTCGTCCTTCGAGGCGGCTGCTTTAAGTTTGCAGGCCTCAGTTTGCGGCTCCTATGTGGCCAGGGCGTGCCTGACGATTGTGCAGCGGGCTTCCCCCTTGGATCCTTCCTTGAGGGCTGATTGGCCGGCCCTGGAATCGGGCTTGGCTTATTTGGCAGACTTGCTGTATGATACCTTTAGCTGAGGCTCTCAAGACATGGCTCAGACAGTCTCTGCGCGGCGGTGGCTTTGGCTGAAGCATTGGTCTGCGGACCACGCCTCTAAGTCTCGCCTGGCTAAGTTGCCTTTTAAAGGCAAGCTGCTTTTTGGTGTCGAGCTGGACAAAATTGTGACCGATCTCGGCACGTCTAAGGGCAAGAGGTTACCAGAGGTCAGGGCTCGGGCCAGTGGCGCTCGCCCCGGTAACTCCAAAGGACGGTTTCAGGAAGCCCGTCGGTATCGCCCTGGCAAGTCGGGCTCCTCTGCCCCCTCCTCCTTCAAGAGGAACTTCTCCCCCAAGCAGCATTCCTTTCGCAGAGACCGCCGTCCCGGAGGTGCTTCCTCCGGTCCTCCCCCAGGGTCTCGTAACCAATGACGGGGCCCTGGTCCATGGCCCAGTGCAGATTGGAGGACGCCTGTCCTCGTTTCTGGGCGAGTGGACCAGGGTAACTTCAGATGCTTGGGTTCTGGAAGTCATCAGAGACTGCTACAAGCTAGAGTTCTGCCGACCCTTAAGAGACGGGTTTGTGCACTCTCCCTGCAAGTCTCCGGTCAAAGCTGTGGCAGTGCAGCAGACTTTGAACAATCTGATCCGCCTGGGTGCGGTCGTTCCGGTGCCAGAAGATCAGCTTGGCAAGGAACGTTACTCCATTTACTTTGTGGTACCAAAGAAAGGAGGTTCTGTACGGCCTATCCTCGACCTCAAAGGGGTCAATCGGGCCTTGAAAGTTCGGCACTTCCGAATGGAGACTCTCCGCTCTGTTATAGCGGCAGTGAAGGCAGAGGAGTTCCTGGCAACCTTGGACATCAAGGAAGCTTACCTTGGGTTTTGCAGTCCTGGGCCGACACTTCCAGTTCAGAGCCCTACCGTTCGGGTTGGCTACTGCTCCGCGGACCTTCTCCAAAGTAATGGTGGTCATCGCGGCCTTCCTACGAAAGGAAGGAGTACAAGTCCATCCTTATCTGGACGACTGGTTGATCCGAGCCCCCTCTTATGCAGAGTGCGGCAGAGCTGTACACCGGGTGATTGCTCTTCTGAGCTCCCTGGGGTGGATCATCAACTGAGAGAAAAGCCAGCTGCGCCCGACTCAGTCCCTGGAATATCTGGGAGTTCGTTTCGACACCCAAGTGGGCAGAGTGTTCCTGCCGGACAATCGAATTGTCAAGCTTCAGGCTCAGGTGGACCAGTTCCAAGTAGCCTCTCCTCTTCGGGCTTGGGACTATGTGCAGCTGTTGGGATCTATGACGGCCACGATGGAAGTAGTGCCCTGGGCCAGGGCTCATATGAGACCACTACAACTCTCTCTGCTGCAGCGCTGGACTCCAGTGTCGGAGGATTACGCTGTGCGCGCCTTCCCTTGGACCTAGCGGTGCGCAAGGCGCTGAGCTGGTGGCTGAGGACAGACAGGTTGTCTGCAGGGATGCCTCTTTTGACCCCGGAGTGGGTTGTCGTCACGACGGACGCCTCTTTGACGGGCTGGGGAGCCCATTGCTTGGGAAGGACAGCGCAGGGGCTCTGGTCTCCTGTAGAGGCAAAGTGGTCTATCAACCTCCTGGAACTCAGAGCCATTCGGTTGGCGCTTTTGGAGTTTCTCCCGGTACTGGCGTTGAAGCCAGTACGGGTCCTGTCGGACAATGCCACGGCTGTGGCCTATGTCAATCGCCAGGGAGGTACCAAGAGCGCCCCTCTAGCCAAGGAGGCCATGAATCTATGCCAGTGGGCGGAAGCGAACCTGGAACAGCTGTCGGCGGCCCACATTGCTGGAGTCATGAATGTCAAGGCGGACTTTCTCAGTCGCCATACCTTGGATCCCGGAGAGTGGCAGCTATCGGCTCAGGCGTTCTTGGACATCACGAAGCGCTGGGGCCAGCCGAGCCTAGACCTGATGGCTTCATTGGCCAAGTGCCGTGCTTTTTCAGCAGAGGACGGGACCCTCGATCTCTGGGAGTAGATGCTCTTCTCCAACAGTGGCCGACACAGGAGCTTCTCTATGTGTTCCCGCCGTGGCCCATGTTGGGCAGGGTACTAGACCGGGTGGCAAAGCATCCGGGCCGGGTAATCCTGGTGGGTCCGGACTGGCCCAGACGTCCCTGGTATGCGGACTTGATCAGGCTCTCAGTGGATGGACCTCTGCGACTGCCAGCGGAGCAGTTCTGTTGCATCAGGGTCCCGTGGTGATGGAGGATCCCTCTCCCTTTGGTCTTACAGCCTGGCTATTGAGCGGCAGCGTCTGAGGAAGAAAGGCTTCTCAGACAAGGTCATCGCCACTATGCTGAGAGCGAGGAAGCGCTCTACTTCTACTGCTTACGTCAGGGTTTGGCGTACCTTTGCATTGTGGTGTGAGGCAGGCTCCCTTTCTCCCTTCACTGCTCCAATTTCTTCAGTGCTGGCGTTCCTGCAAGAAGGTCTGGAGAAAGGCCTGTCGCTCAGTTCCCTTAAAGTCCAGGTAGCGGCTCTGGCTTGCTTCAGCGGCTGCCTTAAGGGTGCTTCCCTGGCTTCGCAGCCAGATGTGGTGCGCTTTCTCAAGGGAGTTAATCACCTGCGCCCTCCTCTGCACTCAGTGGTACCTGCGTGGAATCTCAATCTAGTGCTAAGAGCCTTACAGAAGCCGCCTTTTGAACCCTTGTTGAGGGCATCTCTGAAAGACCTGACGTTGAAAGCAGTCTTTTTGGTGGCTATCACTTCAGCCAGAAGAGTTTCCGAGCTCCAGGCGCTATCATGTCGAGAGCCCTTTCTGCAGTTCACTGAGGCAGGAGTGACTATTCGCACAGTGCCTTCCTTGCTGCCCAAGATTGTTTCTCGCTTCCATGCGAATCAGCAGCTCTGTCTCCCATCCTTTCGTAGGGAGGACTACCCAGAGGAGTACTCTGCTCTCAAATATCTAGATGTGAGACGAGTCATCATCAGATACTTGGAAGTGACCAATGATTTCCGGAAGTCGGATCATCTGTTTGTCGTGTTTGCAGGTCCTCGTAAGGGTCTGCAGGCTGCTAATCCTACAGTGACAAGATGGGTCAAGAAAGCCATTGCAGCGGCTTATGTGGCCGCGGGGAAGGTGCCGCCTATCCGGCTGAAGGCTCACTCCACTAGAGCTCAGGCGGCCTCGATGGCGGAAGCCGGGTCCGTCTCATTGGAAGAGATTTGCAAGGCGGCAACTTGGGCATCGGCTCATACCTTCTCCAGGCATTACTGCTTGACTGTGGCTGCTCGGGCGGAGGCCCGGTTTGGTGCTTCAGTGTTGCGGTCAGGGATTTCTATGTCCCGCCCTGGGTGAGTACTGCTTCGGTACATCCCACCAGTCTATGGATTGATCAGCATGATGATATGGAAGGTAAAATTATGTATCATACCTGATAATTTTCTTTCCATTAATCATAGCTGATCAATCCATAGCCCCTCCCAGATATCTGTACTGTGTTTATTCTGGTTGCATTTCAGGTTCTAGTTTAGTCTTCAGTTCCTGTTTAGGAGGACTTCGTGTTCAAGATTTTTCAATTGGATTCTTTAGGAGTTGAGACGATTTTGTGTTAGTGAGCTGCTGCATTCATCTCCCCTCCGTTTTACGGGGCTGGATTGAGACCTAAATTCTGCCGGCGCTCCCTCCTGCTTCGTGCGGCTGTAGGGCAGCTTTGTACCCCTCCCGCTTCGGCGGTGTTAGGGTCAGTCAGCTCCTGTTGCGGTTGCAGGATAAGCCAGATCCCCCCCCGCATCGGCGGGGTGGTGTCCCTCCCCCGCTCCGCGGGGATGAGCTGGACGGATTCTCCTCCCCCACTTGTGTGGGGATGAGCTGGGTTAATTCCCCTCCCCTGTTTCTGCAGTGGTGAGCTGGGCAGAGTGTCCCTTTGTGGGTGTAATTCTCTAAGTGCTGAGTCCTACGGATGGAGCTTTGATATCGACATACTGAGGAGTTTCCGGCAGCACATGACCACATATAGGGAGGCAAAAGGATTGCTCTCTATCTCCACCTGCTGGTAGATGGACACAACCCACCAGTCTATGGATTGATCAGCTATGATTAATGGAAAGAAAATTATCAGGTATGATACATAATTTTACCTTTTTTTCTTGAGATTCTTCTGCAGGACTGGAGCTGTGATACTCGGTCTAGTGAGGTAAGAGTGTTTTCTGACTCCTCTGGGGTGGGCCCGCGATTGGGCCGTTTTTTGCGCAAACCGCCATTTTTGAATTTTACCGCCGTTTTCGGCGATGGCTGCGGAGACTGTAAAGCGCTGTTCTAAATGTGGCAAGCGCAAATCAGCAACGGGGCTCTGTAATTCGTGCTGTACAGACGGTAGAGCCAGCCTAAGCATAGTGAGCGGCGATCTTTTGCACTCTGAGCTGGTAGCGAATGCCATTTTGGATTTTCCACATGGCGCGGCCTCCGTTGCGATGGAAAGCCCTGAATCCGGGGAGGGGGGGGGGGTCCTCTGAGTGAGGTTAATAATAGAGCTTGATAGCCCTGGGCAGGATCCGGGCGGTGAAGGAGCGGTTTTCTCCCCTGATTTTGTTTTAAAGCTGCATAGAGCATACATGCTTAAAAGAGCTCTTCCACAGGGTTCTTCGGACCCTCTGCCTGCCCCCGCGGTGGCTCCTGGCCTTTTGGAGTTGGCTTTGCCTGTTTCTTAACCTCCTGATAAATGCAGAAGGGCTAATTCCCCTTCTGAGTGTGGCGCACCCCCCTTTTCTCCCCCGTGGTCGGGCTATGAGGATTCTGAGGGGTCTGGCAGAACTTCTTGGGCTGAGGAGCCAGAGTCGGGTGCAGAATTGCCACAGGAGCTTGATGATCCGTATGCGGTGAGGATTTTCCACCGCGTGGAGCTGCCAGCACTTTATTTCAGATGTCTTACAAGCTCTCTCGATTGAAGATCCTGGGAGTGGCACAGCCTCCTCTGTTAATCCAAGGATGGCTAGTACTAGAAAGCCTGCTCGAGCCTTTCCTTTGCATGACTCCATCAAAGAGCTTATTTCGGCTCAATGGGCTGACCCCGAGGGACCTTTGAAGGTTGCCAGGGCTATGGGGCAATTATACCCTCTGAGTGAGGAACATTTGGCTCGCTTTGCAGTGCCTAAAGTGGATGCCCTGGTCACGGCTGTGACAAAGAGAACTACCTTCCCTGTTGAAGGAGGTGTTGCCCTGAAGGATATTCAAGACCGCAGGCTTGATTCAGCTCTGAAGCGGTCCTTTGATTTGGCAGGTGTCACTGTTCGGGCATCTGCATGCAGTTGTTATGCTGCTAGAGCCTGCCTGGCTTGGTTACAGCAAGCAGTGGAACAGCCCGATGATGGAGCGGAGACCTTATCTGAAGTGGCTCCGCGGATGGAGTCGGCCTTGTCCTTTTTGGCTGACGCCCTTTATGATATGGTCAGAGCTTCGGCTAAACAAATGGCTGTAATAGTGGCGGCTCGCCGCACTCTTTTGCTACGACATTGGGCGGCGGACATGGCCTCTAAGCAAAGGTTGGTGAAGTTGCCCTTTCAAGGCCTTCCCCTGTTTGGTCAGGAGCTGGAAAACATTGTTAAAGGTCTGGGGGATTCCAAACCTCAGCGCTTGCCCGAAGATAGGCCGAAGCCTTCCTCTAAGGGTCAGGCGGTCCGCTCCTCTTACAGACCTCGCTTCCGTGAAGCTAGAAGGTACCGCCCGGGGCGTGCTGCTGGGTTCACTTCTCGTGCCCGCTTTCAGTTGAGAAACTCCTTTCGCTCGGACAAATGTTCCGCAGCTGCCAGTTCAAGGCCTGGAGTTCAGGGGCGACCCTCTCAATGATGGTGCGCCGGCCCCCTCCTCGTTTCCTGTCATCGGAGGAAGACTTTCCCTCTTTTTCGACTAGTGGGCCAAAATCTCCTCAGATCAGTGGGTCTTGGACCTGATCAGAGACGAATACCAAATAGAATTCGATGGCCCGGTAAGAGATGTGTTTGTGGAGTCGTGATGCGCTTCTGCCGCCAAACGGGTGGCGGTAGAGGAGACTTTGCACAGTCTGTGCTGGATAGGGGCTGTGACCCCGGTGCCTACCGCCGAACAAGGTCTAGGCCGCTACTCCATTTTCTTTGTGGTGCCACGAAAAGGCGGGTCTATTCGCCCGATCCTGGAATTAAAAGAGCTGAACAAGTCCTTAAGAGTGCGTAATTTTCACATGGAAATCCTGCGCATCGTCATTGCGGTGGTACAGCCAGGAGAGTTTCTCACGTCTCTGTACCTGAAAGAAGTTTACTTGCACATACCAATTTGGCCCCCGCACCAGACGTTTCTGCAGTTTGAGGTGTTGGGAAAACATTTCCAGTTTCGGGCCTTGCCTTTTGGTCTCGCCACAGGTCCCCGAACCTTCTATAAGGTATTGGTGGTAGTAGCTGCCTTTCTCAGGCGAGAGGGTATCTGGGTTCACCCGTACCTAGACGACTAGCTCATCAGAGCAGACTCAGAAAAAGAGAGTCATCTAGCTACAGCCAGAGTGGTTTCAGTCCTTCAGTCTCTAGGCTGGGTCTTCAATATGGCCAAAAGTTACCTGGCACCCTCGCAATCTCTAGAATATTTGGGGGCCAGGTTCGACACAGCCTTGGGCTGTGTTTCTTCCCGAGCAAAGGCGGTGCAAGCTTCAGAATCAGGTCCGTCTGCTCCTGAGGATGCCCCGCCCGCGAGCTTGGGACATGGTCCAGCTGTTGGGATCGATGACGGCCACCTTGGAAGTGGTTCCATGGGCGAGAACGCACCTGAGACCTCTACAGTATTCTGTACTTCAACGATGGTCTCCAGTATCTCAGGATTATCAGTGCAGACTTTCTTGGCTCCCTGCGGCCCGCCTCAGTATGGAGTGGTGGCTCTCGGACAGCATGTTGCGGCGGGGAATGCTGCTGGCGCTCTCCGATTGGTGCCTAGTGGTGGCAGATGCCAGCCTGAAGGGCTGGGGGTGCACATTGCCAGGGGAAGCATGCCCAGGGTCTGTGGACGCCCGACGAGTCGGAGTGGTCTATCAACCGCCTGGAGTTGAAAGCGGTGTTTCTGACTTTTCTAGCCTTTCAAGTGACCCTGGAAGGATTGGCTGTCCGAGTGATGTTGGACAACACGACAGCAGTGGCCTACGTAAATCGACAAGGCGGCACTCAGTGTACAGCTGTAGCCGAACAAATTTGCCACTGGGCCGAGCTGCATCTACAGTCCCTGTCAGCAGCTCACATTGCAGGTCAGAGCAACGTGCAAGCCGACTATCTAAGCAGGCATCAGATCGATCCAGCGGAGTGGGAACTAGCAGACGATGTATTCCTGCAGATATGTGCCAAATGGGGCAAGCCAGTGATGGATCTTATGGCGACCAGTTCCAATGCCAAAGTCCCGTGCTTCTTCGGCAGACGGAGGTCTGCCAGGTTGGATGCCTTGGCTCAACCCTGGCCCCTGGGCTTGCTGTATGTCTTCCCTCCATGGTCCTTGATATGGCGAGTGCTCCTGCGGATTCGGCTGCCCCCGATTGGCCCAGGAGGCCTTGGTATGCGGACCTCCGACATATACTGTTGGAGGCTCCTTTTCCATTACCTCTGGTTCCGCACCTGTTGTCACAGGGTCGGGTGGCCATGGAGGACGCCTGCCGCTTTGGTCTTATGGCATGGCGATTGAGAGGGCGCAATTGAGAGAGAGAGGCTACTCAAATAAGGTAATTTCCACTCTCCTGCAGGCCCGTTAGTGCTCCACTTCCGTGGCTTATGTCAGGATTTGGTACCAGTTTGAACTCTGGTGTGTTTCAAGAGCGTTCTTCCCTTCCCCCGGTCGGGCTGTGAGGATTCGGAGAGTTCTGGCAGGCCTTCGTGGTCTTAGGAGCCAGAGTCAGGTGCAGAATTACCACAGGATCTGGATGATCCCTCCGCGGTGAGGATTTTCCACCCTGATGAGCTGCCAGCGCTTATTTCAGATATCCTCCAGGCCCTTTCTATTGAAGTGCCTGACAGTGGCACGGCCTGCTCTGTGAGTCCTAGGATGGCTAGTACCAAAAAGCCTGCTTGAGGCTTACCTTTGCATGACTCCATCCAAGAGCTTATTTCCGCTCAGTGGGCTGACCCCGGGGGACCTTTGAAAGTTTCCAGGGCTATGGGGCAATTATACCCTCTGCGTGAGGAGCATTTGGCTTGCTTTGCAATGCCTAAAGTAGATGCCCTAGTCACTGCGGTGACAAAGAGAACTACCCTCCCTGTGGAAGGAGGAGTTCCTCTGAAGGATATACAAGACCTTAGGCTGGAAGCAGCACTTAAACGGTCCTTTGAAATTGCAGGTCTTACTGTTCGGGCGTCTGCATGCAGTTGTTATGCTGCTAGAGCCTGCCTGGCGTGGTTGCAACAGAGAATGGAACAGCCCGGAGATGGAGCGGAGCCCTTCTCGGATGTGGTTCCGCGGCTGGAGTCGACCTTGTCCTTTTTGGATGATGTCCTTTATGATATTGTCAGAGCTTCGGGTAAACAAATGGCAGTAGCAGTGGCGCCTCGCCTTCTTATTTGGCTACGACATTGGGCAGCGGACATGGCCTCTAAGCAAAGGTTGGTGAAGTTGCCCTTTCAAGACCTTCTCCTATTTGGTGAGGAGTTAGAAAAAAAAATTGTTAAAGGCCTGGAAGATCCTAAATCTCAGTGCTTGCCTGAAGATAGGCCGAGGCCTTCCTCCAAGGGCCAGGCGGTCCACTCCTCTTTTAGTCCTCTCTTCCGTGAAGCTAGAAGGTACCGCCCGGGGCGTTCTGCTGGTTTCACGTCTCATACCTGGTTTTCAGCAGAGGAACTCCTTTCGCTCGGACAAGCGTTCCGAAGCCACCGGCTCTAGGCCTGGAGTTCAGAGGCGACCCTCTCAATGATGGTTTGCCGGCCCACTCCTCACTTCCTGTCATCGGAGGATGTCTTTCCCTCTTTGCTGAGGAGTGGGCCAAGATTTCCTCAGATCAGTGGGTTCTGGACCTGATCAGAGATGGCTTCAGAATAGAATTCAACGCCCCAGTAAGAGATGTGTTTGTGGAGTCCCGATGCGGTTCTGCCGCCAAACGTGCGGCGGTAGAGGAGACTTTTTGCAAGGTCTGATTCAGTTAGGGGCCGTGTCCCCGGTACCTCTCGCCGAACACAGCTACGGCCGATACTCCATCTACTTTGTGGTGCTGCGAAAAGGTGGGTGTTTTCTCCCTATTCTGGACTCAAAAGAATTAAAGAAGTCCCTGAGAGTGCGGCATTTCCACATGGAAACCCTGTGCTCCGTCATTGCTGCGGTACAGCCAGGAGAGTTTCTCACGTCTCTAGACCTGAAAGAAGCTTACTTGCACATACCAATTTGGCCCCCGCACCAGTCGTTTCTGAGGTTTGAGGTGTTGGGAAAACATTTCCAGTTCCGGGCCTTGCCTTTTGGCCTCGCCACAGCTCCCCGAACCTTTTCGAAGGTAATGGTGGTAGTAGCTGCTTTGCTCAGGCGAGAAGGTATCAGTGTTCACCCGTACCTAGACGACTGGCTTATCAGAGCAGACTCTGTAACAGAGAGCTATCAAGCTACAGCCAGAGTGGTCTCAGTACTTCAATTTCTAGGCTGGGTCGTCAATATGGCCAAAAAGTCACCTGACTCCCTCGCAATCGCTAGAATATTTGGGGGCCAGGTTCGACACAGACTCAGGCTATGTATACCTACCTGAGCTAAGGCAGTGCAAGCTTCAGAATCAGGTCCGTCTGCTCCTGAGGATGCCCCGCCCGCGAGCTTGTGACATTGTCCTGCTGCTGGGATCGATGACAGCCACCTTGGAAGTGGTGCCCTGGGCGAGAGTGCACCTGAGACCTCTACAGTTTTTCCTACTTCAAAGATGGTCTCCAGTTTCTCAGGATTATCAATGCAGACATTCTTGGCTCCCTGTGACCCGACTCAGCATGGAGTAGTGGCTCTCAGACAGCATGCTGTGGCGAGGAATGCCGCTGGCGCTCCCTGATTGGTGTCTAGTAGTGACAGATGCCAGCCTAAAGGGATGGGGCACACATTGCAAGGGGAAGCATGCCCAGGGTCTGTGGACACCTGAGGAGTCGGAGTGGTCCATCAAGCACCTGGCGTTGAAAGCGGTGTTTCAGGCGCTTCTGGCCTTTCAAGTGACCCTGGAAGGATTGGCTGTCAGAGTGATGTCGGACAACACGACAGCAGTGGCCTACATAAATCGACAAGGCAGCACTCAATGCAGAGCACTGGCTGCGTTAGCCGAAAAAATTTGCCGCTGAGCTGCATCTACAGTCCCTGTCTGCAGCTCACATTGCAGGTCAGAGCAACGTGCAAGCCGATTATCTAAGCAGGCAAAAGATCGCTCCAGCAGAATGGGAACTAGCAGACGAAGTATTCCTGCAGATATGTGCCAAATGGGGCAAGCCCGTGATGGATCTTATGGCGACAAGTTCAAATGCCAAAGTCACGTGCTTGGCAGGGTTGGATGCCTTGACTCAGCCCTGGCTTCCGGGCCTTCTATATGTGTTTCCTCTGTGGCCATTGATAGGGCGCGTGCTGCTGCGGATTCGGCTGCACCCAGGAGAAGTGGTCCTCATCGCCCTGGATGTGCCTAGGAGTCCTTGGTATGCGGACCTCCGACAGATGCTAGTGGAGGCTCCCTTTCCTTTACCTCCGGTACCGAACCTGTTGTCACAGGGCCCGATAGCCATGGACGACGCCTGCTGCTTTGGTTTTATGGCATGTCGTTTGAGAGGGCGCAATTGATGGACAAAGGCTATTCAAACAGTCATTTCCACTCTCCTGCAGGCCCGCAAGCGTTCCACTTCCGTGGCTTATGCCAGGATTTGGCGCCAGTTTGAGTCTTGGTGTGCTTCAAAAGCTATCACACCCATGGGGGCTCCTGTGTCTCCGATTTTGGACTTTTTGCAGGATGGTGTACAAATAGGCTTGGCCTATAATTCACTGCGAGTGCAAGTGGCAGCGTTGGCCTCCCTTCGTGGTAAGGTGGAAGGCGTGTCTTTAACTGCTCATCCAGATGTGGCACGGTTTCTTAGTGGGGTGCTTCGGCTCCGGCCTTCCGTGCGAGCACCCTGTCCAGCTTGGAACCTGGGGCTAGTTTTGAAGGCTCTGCAGGCTTCTCCTTTTGAGCCGCTTCGGCGAGCATCGGAGAAAGATTTGATACTAAAGGCCGTTTTTCTTGTGACCATTACTTCTGCGAGACGGGTGTCAGAGCTCCAGGCACTGTCCTGTAGAGAGACATTTCTGCAATTCTCAGAGTCCGGGGTCACGGTTCGGACCGTGCCTTCCTTCATGCCTAAGGTGGTTTCAGCGTTTCACCTAAACCAGCCTATTTTCTTGCCCTTCTTTGATAAGGAGGAGTTTCCAGAATCTTTTGGGCAGTTGCACCTGTTGGATGTGCGCAGGACTCTGCTGCAGTATCTGCGAGTTACTATCTCTTTCAGGATATGATTATCTGTTTGTTTTTGCTATCAGGTCCTCGCATAGGGTCTCCAGTGTCTAAAGCCACTATTGCCCGCTGGCTCAATCTTTTCAGCTTATCTGCTTGCCGGCCGGTCTCCGCCTGTAGCCTTTAAGGTGCATTCTACCAGAGCGATTTCTTCCTCTTGGGCTGAAACTGGAGCGCACTCTCGTCAAGAGATATGCAGTGCAGCAACATGGGCTTCTAAGCTCTCTTTTGCCTGACATAACAGGCTGGATGTGGCTGCTAGGAGGGATGTGCGTTTTGGAGCACAAGTGCTAGCGCGTGGTGTTACCTGTTCCCACCCTATATATGGATTGCTTTGTTACATCCCATACGTAATGGCTTCATCTGCTTGATGACAAGGAAGGGAAAATTAGGTTCTTACCTTGGTAATTTTGTTTCCTTTAGTCATAGCAGATGAAGCCATGAGCCCTCCCTGTATGATTGTCTGTATGCTGTGAATCTGTTTTTCAGGTTCTGTTCTTGTTTCCTGAAGTTCCTTCCTTGGGAGAAAATTGGAAAACAGTCTTCAGGATTCATGTTCACTTATAGGAGGATGAGTCCATTCCCTCCAGGAGGTTGCGTGTATCCCCTCCAGTTATACAATAAGGAGAACGAGTTTATTCCCTCCAGGAGGATGTGCTCATGCCCTTGTGAGGAAAGTTCATGTTATTCCCATTGCGGTTTGCCATACTGCTTTGGAAGCTTCAAATACTGAAGAGGCAGTGGAGCTGGCTGGCCATGAGGCACTGTGAAAAGTTGAGTGCTCTCTATCTCTCCCTGCTGGTTGATGGACACAACCAATATGTAGTGGCTTCATCTGCTATGACTAAAGGAAAGAATTACCAAGGTAAGAACCTAATTTTCCCATCTCTTATACTTTGGTGTGTTGATTAATGTAATTTCCATCATTTAGAAGGTTTTTAGTAGTGTAAAGGACTTACATGTTTCAGATGAGTGTGAAACATTGCAGTATAGTGTGAAAAGAGTTTTGAAAGAGAGCATATACTTGCAGTAGGATATCTGGATCGGGGGATGTTAGGCGATTTGGACCGTTTGGATTACTTGCCGTTGGATGGAGCGATTGTTGATGTGAGAAGTCTGGAGTCTGTTACCAGGGGATGTGGTCAAGAAGATCAGTGTATAGTCCATAGTTCATAGAGCGTTATTGGCCACGTGGAACAGTTTTGTCTCCTTGGTAGTGGTGGGCTGTGATGGGCTCGCAGTGGTCGGTTGCTTCAGGAAGGATGTCTGCGGAGCGGTCAGCTGTTCGTGCCTCCTTCATCCGCTATTAATCAGCTGTGTGCAGTTCCGTATGGCGCTTTCTGGTGCTCTCGTCGGTTTGCCCAGGGGTTTCCTCGCTGTCGGTATTAGGCTGCAGGCGTGCGTCGCATTGAGGAGGGCAATGGCGGGTCATCAGCTGATTACGTGCCGTTCGGTCGTTGTTGACCCGTTGGTGGTGGTTGTTCCCTCCCGATGCTCTTCTACCTCCTCCGCAATCCGCTTGGCCCGAGTTCTCGCTTGCCTTTGGTGTTGGGTTGCGGGAGTGTATCGGCGCTCGGCTCGTGGGGTTCAAGGCTCCACTCTGGAGGGGGTCGTCCGTGGACTATCGTGGGACAGGTTCTGGTCGTCACTTCTCTCGAGCCCCTCGGCCTGTTCAGGCGAAGCTCTCTGCCCGGGTACGTCGATGCCAGGGACGCCCAAGTCAGTTCGCTGGGGTGGACCATCCACGTCGACCCGCCCGAGCTCCTGTCCAGTTGGCTCGTGGGGCTCAAGACTCCGGTCTGGAGGGGGTCGTCCGTGGACTATCGTGTAACAGGTTCGACTCACTGGTCCTGGTCATCCCCTCTCCCGAGCCCCTCGGTCTTCACGTTCAGGTGAAGCTCTCTGCCTGGGTGCGTCGATGCCAGGGCCGGCCAAGTCACTCGGCTGGGATATCCAGCACAAGCATAATGCTTGTTCAAAATTTCAAGTCCGCATCTTTGTTTGCATGGAAGTTGTTACGGTCTGAATATTGGTCCAAATAAGTTCTGATGAGTCTCGACCAATTTTAATGCACACTTTGTCAACTTGTTTAACTGGATTTTGCATCCATAATGTAAAAATTTATTTCATCGGGATTAGCATCAAAAACTGTACAGGATTTGAATTTTTTAGCCATTCTTACAAATGTTTGGATTTTATTAGACCCCAAAAATGGCATTTTGGTAAATGTTGCGCGCTCATGGACTGAGAACCTTTCAGAAAAGGGGGTCTAGATCTGTAACTATTGCAGTTAGAGACCTCAAATTTTGGGAAACTTTGTTTAACACCTGACTTGCGCAACAGATAAAATTTGAACAAAATTGGAGAACATGATGGTGGGAAGGTTTAGACCACTAGGCATGGAATGACCCAAGAGGGAGGACTAGCTTTCGTCTAGTGAGTATGCTGGAGCTCCATCCAGAGGAGAACTCTGTTGTACTGAAACTCAGTGCATCCATAAAACCAATGTAAGATAGGGGAGAAAAACTAGAAAGTGCTGCAACCAATTTATGATGTGTGTATATTGTAGGGGAGAATACTGGAAAGGGAGGGAAATTGGTACAGAGCTGACTCACATTGTCCAGAAAATTAAAAAAAAACTTACAAAGCAGGGGGGGGGGGGGGGGGGGGGGGGGGGGGGGGGGGGGAAAGAGGGCAGATAGAACCCAACATTATCAATAGAGCAAAGTTGATTGAAAGTAGCAAAACATTTCACTTTAAACAGAAAGAATTCATATAGTGGTTAGGGTGGTGGACTTTGGTCCTGAGGAACTGAGTTCGATTCCCACTTCAGGCACAGGCAGCTCCTTGTGACTCTGGGCAAGTCACTTAACCCTCCATTGCCCCATGTAAGCCGCATTGAGCCTGCCATGAGTGGGAAAGCGCGGGGTACAAATGTAACAAAAAAAAAAAAAAGACTTGTATTGTGCTTGGAAAGACGCACAGTGAGAGGTTTACTGGTGAGCCATCTTTCCTCTAAGCACATTCATCTGCATGCACTGAAATTTTAAGAAGTTTCAGTTCAGGCATGTACCAGGGCAAGGTGTGGGTTAGGAAGAGAGGCAACTAACCAAACAATCCTTCAAGGCAGCTACGGAATCTAAGGAAGTTTTTAGAGAACAAGGTTGACATTTATATCTTGTTTATTGTACTGATTGTGGCTACTATTCCAGGATTCAGTCCTCGTGGAGGCCGAAGCAGTTTTGGTGACCATGGTGGTGGTAGAGGAAGAGGCCGAGGAGGGTTTGGTGACCGTGGGGGCCGAGGAGGATTCCGAGGTGGTAGAGGTATGTATTTTAATAACACTTCAATTGATGTGAATTAGTAGACTGGAATGAAGATCGGCTGGCTTGTGGGGGGGGGGGGGGGGGGGGGGGTGGCTTGTGGAGTGAGAGTGGGGGGGGGGGGGGGGGGGGGTGGATTTCAAAATAAAAGTTCTGCAAAGGTTAATAATTATTCTCCGAGCACAAGCAGGCCTTGCTTGTTCTCACTGATGGGTGACGTCCACGGCAGCCCCTCCAATCGGAACACTTTACTAGCAAAGGCCTTTGCTAGTCCTCGCGCGCCGATGCGCACTGCGCATGCGCGGCCGTCTTCCCGTCCAAACCGGCTCGTGTTAGTCAGTCTTCTTTTGTCTGCACTCGGGACGGTCGTGTTTGCGCCGTTTTGCGCCCCTCAAGTTGACCCTCGCGCGTCTTTGTTTTTGCTTAAAAAAAAAAAAAAAAAACTTGGAAGAAGACCTTTACGGTCTTTTCCCCTTTTTCCCGTGTTTCCAGTTTTTGCCCAGCTAAGTTTCCTTTTGTTTTCGGGGTAGTCGATGCCGAGGTCGAAGGTCTTGAAGCTGTCGACGTCAATGCACTCAATGCCCCCGGTGCTGTTGTCGAAGAAGAGCCTGAGAACAACACGTTCCACTGGGCTAATCTCGCTACCTGAGTCCTTTTCTGTAAAAGGGCGCAAAGACTACAGGCCTGCGGGCGGTGCCCAGCCCCCAGACACTGAAGACACGACGCGTGCCTATCGGTGAGCGAGATTACCCGGGCGCACTGGGTGCACTTCTTGAAGCCGCTGGAAGACTTCGATGACATGGGCAGAAAAATCACGCCGGCGAAATCAAAACTCGTAATGGCGGTAAAGGCACCAAAAATAGGGAGAGAAAAAACTCGAACCGAGGCCTCAAAAGGGCCTACCCGGTGTGGGCGAGGGAGTCTACCTTTCGACGCTCCCACCGTGGCCGTCTTTCCACGGAGTCGAGTCGAGCACGGCTTCAGACGCAGGTTCATGAACTTGTGTCTGATACCGATGGTGAGGCCTCGTGGGAAGAGGAAGAGGACATCAGATATTTCTCTGACGAGGAGTCTGATGGCCTTCCTTCCGATCCCACTCCCTCCCCTGAAAGGCAGCTTTTTCCTGAGAGTCTCTTTTGCGGCCTTTGTCCGGGAGATGTCTACGGCATCCCCTTCCCGGTGGTTGTGGAGTACGAACCCAGGGCTAAAATGTTTGAGCTCCTGGACTGTCCTTCTCCGCCTAAGGAAGCGTCCACAGTACCCATGCATCATGTCCTAAAAAAGACATTGCTGGCGAACTGGACCAAGCCTCTAACTAATCCCCACATTCCCAAGAAGATCGAGTCCCAGTACCGGATCCATGGGGACCCAGAGCTGATGCGCACTCAGTTGCCTCACGACTCTGGTGTGGTGGATCTGGCCCTAAAGAAGGCTAAGAGTTCTAGGGAGCATGCTTCGGCGCCCCCGGGCAAGGACTCTAGAACCTTTGGGATGAAGGCCTACCATTCTTCTATGGTGGTGGCCAAAATCCAGTCTTACCAGCTCTACACGCGCATACATATGCGGAACAATGTGCGGCAGTTGGCGGGCTTGGTGGACAAGCTCCCTCCTGAGCAAGCCAAGCCATTTCAGGAGGTGGTCAGGCAGCTGAAGGCGTGCAGAAAATTCCTGGCCAGAGGGGTATATGATACCTTTAATGTCGCGTCCAGGGCCGCTGCTCAAGGTGTGGCGATGTGCAGACTCTCATGGCTGCGTGCCTCCGACCTGGAGAATAGGATCCAGCAGCGGATTGCGGACTCCCCTTGCCGAGCGGACAATATTTTTGGAGAAAAAGTTGAACAGGTGGTAGAGCAGCTCCACCAGCGGGATACCGCTTTCGACAAGTTCTCCCGCCGGCAGCCTTCAGCATCTACCTCCTCAGGTAGACGTTTTTATGGGGGAAGGAAGACTGTTCCCTACTCTTCTGGTAAGCGTAGGTACAATCCTCCTCCTCGACAGCCTGCGGCCCAGGCTAAGCCCCAGCGCGCTCGCTCTCGTCAGCAGCGTGCGCCTCAGCAAGGCCCCACGGCTCCCCAGCAAAAGCAAGGGGCGAGCTTTTGACTGGCTCCAGCAGAGCATAGCCGACATCAACGTGTCAGTGCCGGGCGATCTGCTGGTCGGGGGGAGGTTGAAAGTTTTTCACCAAAGGTGGCCTCTCATAACCTCCGACCGTTGGGTTCTTCAAATAGTCCGGCAAGGATACACCCTCAATTTGGCCTCCAAACCTCCAAATTGCCCACCGGGAGCTCAATCCTACAGCTTCCAGCACAAGCAGGTACTTGCAGAGGAACTCTCCGCCCTTCTCAGCGCCAATGCGGTCAAGCCCGTGCCATCCGGGCAAGAAGGGCTGAGATTCTATTCCAGGTACTTCCTTGTGGAAAAGAAAACAGGGGGGATGCGTCCCATCCTAGACCTAAGGGCCCTGAACAAATATCTGGTCAAAGAAAAGTTCAGGATGCTTTCCCTGGGCACCCTTCTTCCCATGATTCAGGAAAACGATTGGCTATGCTCTCTGGACTTGAAGGATGCCTACACACACATCCCGATACTGCCAGCTCACAGACAGTATCTGCGATTTCAGCTGGGCACACGTCATTTCCAGTACTGTGTGCTACCCTTTGGGCTCGCCTCTGCGCCCAGGGTGTTCACAAGGTGCTTGGCTGTAGTAGCAGCGGCACTTCGCAGGCTGGGGGTGCACGTGTTCCCATATCTCGACGATTGGCTGGTGAAGAACACTTCCGAGGCAGGAGCCCTGCAGTCCATGCAGATGACTATTCGCCTCCTGGAGCTACTGGGGTTTGTGATAAATTATCCAAAGTCCCATCTTCTCCCAGTGCAGAGACTCGAATTCATAGGAGCTCTGCTGGATTCTCGGACGGCTCGCGCCTATCTCCCAGAGACGAGAGCCAACAACTTGTTGTCCCTCGTCTCGCGGGTGCGAGCGTCCCAGCAGATCACAGCTCGGCAGATGTTGAGATTGCTAGGCCACATGTGACTCCCATGGCCCGCCTTCACATGAGATCTGCTCAATGGACCCTAGCTTCCCAGTGGTTTCAGGCTGCTGGTGATCTAGAAGACGTAATCCACCTGTCCACGAGTTTTGTCGAATCCCTGTATTGGTGGACGATTTGGTCCAATCTGACTCTGGGACGTCCCTTCCAAATTCCTCAGCCACAAAAAGTGCTGACCACGGATGCGTCTCTCCTGGGGTGGGGAGCTCATGTCGAGGGGCTTCACACCCAAGGAAGCTGGTCCCTCCAGGAACGCGATCTGCAGATCAATCTTCTGGAGTTACGAGCGATCTGGAACGCTCTGAAGACTTTCAGAGATTGGCTGTCCCACCAAATTATCCAAATTCAGACAGACAACCAGGTTGCCATGTACTACGTCAACAAGTAGGGGGGCACTGGATCTCGCCCCCTGTGTCAGGAAGCCGTCAGCATGTGGCTCTGGGCTCGCCGTCACGGCATGGTGCTCCAAGCCACATATCTGGCAGGCGTAAACAACAGTCTGGCCGACAGGTTGAGCAGGATTATGCAACCTCACTAGTGGTCACTCAATTCCCGTGTAGTGCGACAGATCTTCCAGGTGTGGGGCACCCCCTTGGTAGATCTCTTCGCATCTCGTGCCAACTACAAAGTCCCTCAGTTCTGTTCAAGGCTTCAGGCCCAAGGCAGACTGGCATCGGATGCCTTCCTCCTGGACTGGGGGGAAGGTCTGCTGTATGCTTATTCTCCCATACCTCTGGTGGGGAAGACTTTGTTGAAACTCAAGCAAGACCGAGGCACCATGATTCTGATTGCTCCCTTTTGGCCGCGTCAGATCTGGTTCCCTCTTCTTCTGGAGTTGTCCTCCGAAGAACCGTGGAGATTGGAGTGTTTTCCGACCCTCATCACACAGGACGAAGGGGTGCTTCTGCATCCCAACCTCCGGTCCCTGGCTCTCACGGCCTGGATGTTGAGAGCGTAGACTTTGCCTCTTTGGGTCTGTCAGAGGGTGTCTCCCGTATCTTGCTTGCTTCCAGGAAAGATTCCACCAAGAGGAGTTACTGCTTTCTGTGGAGGAGGTTTGCCGTCTGGTGTGACAGCAAGGCCCTAGATCCTCGCTCTTGTCCTACACAGACCCTGCTTGACTACCTTCTGCACTTGTCTGAGTCTGGTCTCAAGACCAACTCTTTAAGGGTTCACCTTAGTGCAATCAGTGCATACCATTACCGTGTGGAAGGTAAGCCGATCTCAGGACAGCCTTTAGTTGTTCGCTTCATGAGAGGTTTGCTTTTGTCAAAGCCCCCTGTCAAGCCTCCTACAGTGTCATGGGATCTCAATGTCGTTCTCACCCAGCTGATGAAACCTCCTTTTGAGCCACTGAATTCCTGCCATCTGAAGTACTTGACCTGGAAGGTCATTTTCTTGGTGGCAGTTACTTCAGCTCGTAGAGTCAGTGAGCTTCAGGCCCTGGTAGCCCAGGCCCCTTACATAAAATTTCATCATAACAGAGTAGTCCTCCGCACTCACCCTAAGTTCTTGCCGAAGGTAGTGTCGGAGTTCCATCTGAACCAGTCAATTGTCTTGCCAACATTCTTTCCCCGTCCTCATTCCTGCCCTGCTGAACGTCAGCTGCACACATTGGACTGCAAGAGAGCATTGGCCTTCTATTTGGAGCGGACACAGCCCAACAGACAGTCCGCCCAATTGTTTGTTTCTTTTGATCCCAATAGGAGGGAAGTGGCTGTGGGGAAACACACCATATCCAATTGGCTAGCAGATTGCATTTCCTTCACTTACGCCCAGGCTGGGCTGGCTCTTGAGGGTCATGTCACGGCTCATAATGTTAGAGCCATGGCTGCGTCGGTAGCCCACTTGAAGTCAGCCTCTATTGAAGAAATTTGCAAAGCTGCGACGTGGTCATCTGTCCACACATTCACATCTCATTACTGCCTGCAACAGGATACCCGACGCGACAGTCGGTTCGGGCAGTCAGTTCTTCAGAACCTGTTTGGGCTTTAGGATCCAACTCCACCCCCCGAGGGCCCTGTTTGTTCTGTTCCAGGCTACACTCTCAGTTAGTTGGTAAATTTTTTAGGTCAATCTCAGTTATGTCCTCACCGTTGCGAGGCCCAATTGACCATGGTTGTTGTTTAGAGTGAGCCTGGGGGCTAGGGATACCCCATCAGTGAGAACAAGCAGCCTCCTGCTTGTCCTCTGAGAAAGCGAATGCTACATACCTGTAGAAGGTATTCTCCGAGGACAGCAGGCTGATTGTTCTCACAAACCCGCCCGCCTTCCCTTTGGAGTTGTGTCTTCCCTTGTCTTTGTCTTTCTACATACGGGACTGACGAATACGAGCCGGTTCGGGCGGGAAGACGGCCGCGCATGCGCGGTGCGCATGGGCGCGCGAGGACTAGCAAAGGCCTTTGCTAGTGAAGTTTCCGATTGGAGGAGCTGCCGTGGACGTCACCCATCAGTGAGAACAATCAGCCTGCTGTCCTCGGAGAATACCTTCTACAGGTATGTAGCATTCGCTTTACATCTTCAAATTTTGAACAGTACCCTCCCACCCATTAAAAACCTCCGATACTGTATTAGAATGTTAAAATTAGATTGTAAGCTCTGTCGAGCAGGGACTGTCTCTTCATGTTCAAGTGTACAGCGCTGCGTACGTCTAGTAGCGCTATAGAAATAAGTAGTAGTAAAATTCAACCTCATAGGAAGTTTTGCACAATAAAAATTGTTTATGAACATTTATACCCCACTTTTTTCCACATTAAGCAGACTCAAAGTGGCTTACAATGTACAGGAATCAATTACAATTATATTAGGGTAAAAGGAACAGGGTAGGAAGTAAAAGGGAAAGGGCAAGAGGGTCTAAAATGAATAGCTCCAGTTAAGGTATGGGTAATGCATTTGGTACACTGCCTTTCTGTGGTACAACCACAGTGCTTTTACATGTGTATAAAGGTACTTTGTGTCCCTGGTGGACTCGCCATATTTTTTTTTTCCTTTTCAAAATCTGGGGCAGTGGAGGGTTACGTGCCTTGCATGGGGTCATAAGAAACTGCAGTGGGAATGGAACCCAGTTCATGTGGTTCTCACCTGACAGCACTAACCATTTCTTAATTGAGAAAACATGTAGAATTTAATTCTATTCTTGCTTTACAGGAGGGGGTTTCAGGACTCCTGAAGGTGGACTCCGCCGTGGGGGCCCTTCCCGTGGAGGAAGAGGGGGCCGTGGAGGAAGAGGAGGATTTAGAGGAGGAAGGAAAGTGACTGTGGAACCCCACAGACATGAAGGTAATGAGTCTGTTTTTGTACTAGGAAGAAAATGTGATTAGCCAACCCTCCTAAATGGGTGATGCCATCCAACAGCACCTGCATTGGAAAAGACTTTCCAACCGGAACATTTCTGGATATCTTTGGTAGACCCTACTTGTACCTATGTGTAAGTTCCAGCTTCATAACATCACATAGGACCTTGGTCTCATTTTCTTCTACAGAGCCATTTGGATATACCTGGTTTGTCTGCTTTTTCTCAAATTGAGGAAAACCTTTTTGATCTTTTTGTCTAGACCTCTCCTTTTTATTGCACAAAAGTGGTTGAATATCTGTCCTGGGGTAAAGATCTCTCCAGACATTTAAGGAAACAGAATGAAACTTGACCTGAGGGGAAAAACAGGTAAAAAGTCACAATGAATTTGAAAATAGACTAAATTAGTACTGGGGGCTTGAGTCTACAAGTACCTTCATCTCCCCCCCCCCCCCCCCCCCCCAAAAAAAAAAAAAAAGACCCAGTGCACTTCTGTGGGAGAGTTCAGCTTCTTCGTCAATGAAACATACCCAGGAAAGAACCCTGAAATACAAGTGAGGGCAGTGAATTGAGGCATAGGTGGGGATCAACAGTGTCAAAGGCAGCAGATAAATAATGAGGATTGAGTAAGGATTCTTGGATCTGGCTAGCAACAGGTGCCTAGAGATGTGGACATGAGCTGTCTGTGAAATGTAGAGTGAAGATCAGGTTGTAGCAGATCAAAAATAGCTTGAGATGAGTTAGTCAAGATAGTGGTGATGAAACAGCATATTAAGTAACTTAGATGTGAAAGGACAGAAGGAGATGAAGTGATAGTTAAGAAGGTAGGATCCAGTAAAGGTTTTTAGAATAATGGTGTAACTACAGCATGTTTTGAAGGCATCAGGAACAGTTGCAGTGAAAAGTGATAGATTGCAGATATGGTAGATATAAGGGTTGACAGTAAGGAGCAGAGCTGAATAGATAGTGGGAATGGGATCCGGGGAAAAGGCAGTGAGGTTGGAGATGAGAAAAGATGAGCAGTTTCCTTGTCATCAAGCAGATGAAGCCATTACGTATGGGTTGTGTCCATCAACCAGCAGGGGGAGATAGAGAGCACTCAATTTTTCACAGTGCCTCATGGCCAGCCAGCTCCACTGCCTCTTCAGTATTCTCTATCTCCCCAAGC
This sequence comes from Microcaecilia unicolor, assembly GCF_901765095.1. Classification (NCBI taxonomy): domain Eukaryota; kingdom Metazoa; phylum Chordata; class Amphibia; order Gymnophiona; family Siphonopidae; genus Microcaecilia; species Microcaecilia unicolor. The sequence continues at coordinate 123,380,187 of NC_044040.1, read as the reverse complement.
AGGGTGGCTGCAGCTTCTTCAAGCTCCATCAAAAATCTGCCTGGGGGTGGCTCCTGGCTTGTCAGTTGTTAGCCGGGGTGTTAGAGATTATAGCAGCTTCAATTTGAAGGCACATAGGTTAGCCCTTTCCCTGCCTTACCCATGCCCCCGTGGATGTGGATATATTAGCTTGCTTTTCCCTGTCCTTTCCCACTCAGTGGATGCAGGCACATTGGTTCGCCTTTCCCTGCCTTTCCCACTTATCTGAGCCTCCAGAGTGTTTTTATTTACCTCTTTTGCCTCTACTTTCCTCAGTGTTAAAATAAATAAATAATGTCGTGTCGCGCTTTAGCGCAGCGATCTTGGAAAAGAGGTTTTTTTTCTTGAGATTCTTCTTCAGGACCGGAGCTGTGATACTCGGTCTAGTGAGGTAAGAGTGTTTTCTGACTCCTCTGGGGTGGGCCCTCGATCGGGACGTTTTTTGCGCGAACCTCAATTTTTAAGTTTTACCGCCGTTTTCGGCGATGGCTGCGGAGACTGTAAAGCGCTGTTCTAAATGTGGCAAGTGCAAATCAGCAGCGGCGCTCTGTAATTCGTGCTGTACAAACAGTAGAGCCGGCCCGAGCATGGCAAGCGGCGATCTTTTGCGCTCTGAGCTGGCAGTGGACGCCATTTTGGATTTTCCACATGGCGCGACCGTTGCGATGGAGAGCCCTGAATCCGGGGGGGGGGGGGGGGGGGGGGGTCCTCTGAGTGAGGCTAATAATAGAGCTGGTAACCCTGGGCAGGATCAGGGCGGTCAGGGAGCGGTTTTCTCCCCTGATTTTGTTTTAATGCTGCAAAGAGCATACATGCTTAAAAGAGCTCTTCCACAGGGTTCTTCGGACCCTCTGCCTGCCCCCCCGGTGGCTCCTGGCCTTTTGGAGTTGGCTTTGCCTGTTTCTTAACCTCCTGATAAATGCAGAAGGGCTAATTCCCCTTCTGAGTGTGGTGCACCCCCCCCCCCCCATTTCCCCCCCGTGGTCGGGCTATGAGGATTCTGAGGGGTCTGGCAGAACTTCTTGGGCTGAGGAGCCAGAGTCGGGTGCAGAATTGCCACAGGAGCTTGATCCGTCTGCGGTGAGGATTTTCCACCGCAAGGAGCTGCCGGCGCTTATTTCAGATGCCTTACAAGCCCTCTCGATTGAAGATCCTGGGAGTGGCACAGCCTCCTCTGTTAATCCAAGGATGGCTAGTACCAGAAAGCCTGCTCGAGCCTTTCCTTTGCATGACTCCATCTAAGAGCTTATTTCGGCTCAATGGGCTGACCCCGAGGGACCTTTGAAGGTTGCCAGGGCTATGGGGCAATTATTCCCTCTGAGTGAGGAACATTTGGCTTGCTTTGCAGTGCCTAAAGTGGATGCCCTGGTCACGGGTGTGACAAAGAGAACTACCCTCCCTGTTGAAGGAGGTGTTGCCCTGAAGGATATTCAAGACCGCAGGCTTGATTCAGCTCTGAAGCGGTCCTTTGATTTGGCAGGTCTCACTGTTCGGGCGTCTGCATGCAGTTGTTATGCTGCTAGAGCCTGCCTGGCTTGGTTACAGCAAGCAGTGGAACAGCCCGGTGATGGAGCGGAGACCTTTATCTGAAGTGGCTCTGCGGATGGAGTCGGCCTTGTCCTTTTTGGCTGACGCCCTTTATGGCTGACGCCCTTTATGAAATGGTCAGAGCTTCGCCTAAACAAATGGCTGTAGCAGTGGCGGCTCGCCGCACTCTTTGGCTACGACATTGGGCAGCGGACATGGCCTCTAAGCAAAGGTTGGTGAAGTTGCCCTTTCAATGCCTTCTTCTCTTTGGTGAGGAGCTGGAAAACATTAAAGGTCTGGGGGATTCCAAACCTCAGCGCTTGCCTGAAGATAGGCCGAAGCCTTCCTCTAAGGGTCAGGCGGTCCGCTCCTCTTACAGACCTTGCTTTTGTGAAGCTAGAAGGTACCGCCCGGGGCGTGCTGCTGGGTTCACTTCGTGTGCCCGCTTTCAGCAGAGGAACTCCTTTCACTCGGATTAGAGAGCTGCACGGCTTCCGTCCCCGCGGGAATCCCGCGGAACCCGCGGGATTCCCGCAGGGACGGAGGCAGTTCCTGCGGGGTTCCCGCGGGGACGGAAGCTGTTCTGCGGGGTTCCCGCGGGGACGGAGTCAGTTCCTGCGGGGTTCCCACGGGGATGGAACCAATTCTGTGGGCTTCCCATGGAATTGTAAGCTCCACCTGCACCAGCCTCTCATCTACCGAATACCAATTTCTTTGAGTGCTGTCTCCTCCTCCTCCTCCTCTTCCTCCTTGCTTTAACAGCATAAATGTGGAAAGTCTTCCATTAAGGAGGTGGTAGAGTCACAAATGATGACGGAATTCAAAAAGGCATGGGATGAACACAGAGGATCTCTAATTAGAAAATGGAAGTTATAAAAAACCTAACCTTAAATGGCTGCATATGTGTGGATGTGTCAAGTGACGCTTAGATGGCGACTCTGGCAGTGATGAACTAGGGCTGATACCTGGCAGACTTGTATGGTCTGTTTCTCATACATGGCAATCTGGTGTAGGATGGGCTGGAAAGGGCTTAGACAGCATCTTCAGTGGCTGGAACATGAGGACAGTGCTGGACAGACTTTTATGGTCTGTGTCCCAGAAATGAGAACATGAATAGGCTGGAGTGGGCTTCGATGGCAACTCCAGCAGTTGGAACATAAGGATGGGGCCAGATAGACTTCTGTGGTCTTTGTTCCAGAAACACGAAAGAGACCATAATCAAGTATATAATATCACACTTGTTGATTTAATGATGAATTGATCATGAGTGTGACTATTGGGCAGAGTGGATGGACCGTTCAGGTCTATTTGCTGTCACTTACTATGTTACTATTAATCCTCTTTGCTTCCAGGCTGCTGCACAGACCTCAGCTCTGACACAGGCACGAGAATCAGATGTCACCTGACCTACTGGTGCGTGCATGTGGCGACCTCTCAGCACACACTGCCAGTGAATCAGAGACAAATCTTACATGTGCGCATCAGAGTGTTCCAAGTTCCAACTTCCGTTCCTTCCTTGCCTACAGTGCTGTGGCTCAAATCCAGAGAGAGACTGAGGGAGCTGACTGGAACTTTCTTTTATGTACTATTAAATTCTTACGGGGATGGGTGGGGATGGGTTAAATTCTTGCGGGGATGGGTTGGGATGGTTTAAATTTTTGCGGGGATGGGTGGGGATGGGTAAGATTCCAGTGGGGATGGGTGGGGACGGGTAAGATTCCAGCGGGGACGGGTGGGGATGGGTAAGATTTCTGTCCCCGTGCAACTCTCTAACTCGGACAAACGTTCCGCAGCTGCCGGTTCAAGGCCTGGAGTTCAGGGGCGACGCTCTCAATGATGGTGCGCCGGCCCCCTCCTTGTTTCCTGTGATTGGCGGAAGACTTTCCCTCTTTTTCGAGGAGTGGGCCAAAATCTCCGCAGATCAGTGGGTCTTGGAATTGATCAGAGACGGATACCGAATAGAATTCGATGCCCCAGTGAGAGTCGTTTGTGGAGTCCCGATGCGTTTCTGCCGCCAAATGGGCGGCGGTAGAGGAGACTTTGCACAGTCTGTGCCAGATAGGGGCTGTGACCCCGGTGCCTCCCGCTGAACAAGGTCTAGGCCGCTACTCCATTTACTTTGTGGTGCCAAGAAAAGGCAGGTCTTTTCGCCCTCTTCTGGACTTAAAAGAGCTAAACAAGTCCTTAAGAGTGCGGCATTTTCACATGGAAACCCTGCGCTCTGTCATTGCGGCGGTACAGCCAGGAGAGTTTCTCATGTCTCTGGACCTGAAAGAAGCTTACTTGCACATACCAATTTGGCCCCCGCACCAGAAGTTTCTGCGGTTTTCGGGCCTTGCCTTTTGGCCTCGCCACAGCTCCCCGAACCTTCTTCAAGGTAATGGTGGTAGTAGCTGCCTTTCTCAGGCGAGAGGGTAGCCGGGTTCACCCGTACCTAGACGACTGGCTCATCAGAGCAGACTCGGAAAAAGAGAGTCATCTAGCTACAGCCAGAGTGGTTTCAGTTCTTCAATCTCTGGGCTGGGTCGTCAATATGGCCATAAGTTATCTGACCCCCTCGCAATCTCTAGAATATTTGGGGGCCAGGTTCGACACAGCCTCGGGCTATGTGTTTCTTCCCGAGCAAAGGCAGTTCAAGCTTCAGAATCGGGTCCGTCTGCTCCTGAGGATGCCCCGCCCGCGAGCTTGGGACATTGTCCAGCTGTTGGGATCGATGACGGCCACCTTGGAAGTGGTGCCATGGGCGAGAACGCACCTGAGACCTCTACAGTATTCTCTACTTCAACAATGGTCTCCAGTATCTCAGGATTCAGTGCAGACTTTCTTGGCTCCCTGCGGCCCGCCTCAGTATGGAGTGGTTGCTCTCGGACAGCATGTTGCGGCGAGGAATGCCGCTGGCGCTCCCCGATTGGTGCCTAGTGGTGACAGATGCCAGCCTGAAGGGCTGGGACGCACATTGCCAGGGGAAGCATGCCCAGGGTTTGTGGACGCCTGACGAGTCGGAGTGGTCTATCAACCGCCTGGAGTTGAAAGCGGTGTTTCAGGCTCTTCTGGCCTTTCAAGTGACCCTGGAAGGATTGGCAGGCCGAACAAATTTGTCACTGGGCCGAGCTGCATCTACAGTCCCTGTCAGCAGCTCACATTGCAGGTCAGAGCAACGTGCAAGCCGACTAAGCAAGCTTCAGATCGATCCAGTGAAGTGGGAACTAGCAGACGATGTATTCCTGCAGATATGTGCCAAATGAGGCAAGCCAGTGATGGATTTTATGGCGACCAGTTCCAATGCCAGTCCCGTGCTTCTTCAGCAGACGGGATCCTCGCTCTGCCAGGTTGGATGCCTTGGCTCAACCCTGGCCCCTGGGCTTTGCTGTATGTCTTCCCTCCGTGGCCCTTGATAGGGCGAGTGCTCCTGCGGATTCGGCTGCATCCAGGAGAAGTGGTGCTCATCGCCCCGGATTGGCCCAGGAGGCCTTGGCATGCGGACCTCCGACAGATGCTGATGGAGGCTCCCTTTCCGTTGCCTCTGGTTCCGCTTCTGTTGTCACAGGGTCCGGTGGCCATGGAGAACGCCTGCCACTTTGGTCTTATGGCATGGCGATTGAGAGGGCGCAATTGAGAGAGAGAGGCTACTCAAGGTAATTTCCACTCTCCTGCAGGCCCGTAAGTGCTCCACTTCCGTGGCTTATGCCAGGATTTGGCGCCAGTTTGAGTCTGGTGTGTTCAAGAGCGCTTTCTCTGTTGCATGCTCCTGTCTCGCTGATTCTGGACTTTTTGCAGGATGGTGTACACAAAGGCTTGGCCTATAATTCCCTGCGGGTGCAAGTGGCAGCATTTCCCTCCCTGCGTGGCAAGGTTGAAGGCGTGTCCTTAGCTACTCATGCAGATGTGGCACGGTTTCTTAGAGGGGTGCTTCGGCTCCGTCCTCCCGTGCGGGCACCTTGTACAGCTTGGAATCTGGGGTTAGTATTGAAAGCCCTTCAGGGGGCTCCCTTTGAACCGCTTCGGCGTGCTTCAGAGAAAGATTTGACACTGAAGGCCGTCTTTTTAGTGGCCATTACCTCGGCGAGACGGGTGTCAGAGCTCCAGGCGCTGTCCTGTAGAGACCCTTTTCTGCAATTCTCAGAGTCAGGGGTCACGGTTCGGACCGTGCCTTCCTTCATGCCTAAGGTGGTTTCAGCGTTTCACCTAAGCCAGCCTGTTTTTCTTCCCTCCTTTGTTGAGGAGGAGTTTCCAGATTCATTTGGGCAGTTGCACCTTTTGGATGTGCACAGGACTCTGTTGCAGTATCTGCGAATTACAATTCTTTCAGGACCCTCTGATCAACTTTTTGTGCTGTTTGCAGGTTCTCGCTGAGGGTCTTCAGCGTCTAAAGCCACTATTGCCAGTTGGCTCAAAGAAGCTATCTTTTCAGCATATCTGCTGTCTGGCCGGGCTCCGCCTGAAGCCTTTAAGGCACATTCCACAAGAGCGATTTCTTCTTCCTGGCCGGAAACTGGAGCACTATCTCTTCATGAGATTTGCAGTGCTGCAACATGGGCTTCTAAGCTCTCTTTCGCCCGACATTACAGGCTGGATGTGGCTGCCAGGAGGGATGCGCGTTTTGGAGCACAAGTGCTAGCGCGTGGTGTGACTTGTTCCCACCTATTTAGGGATTGCTTTGTTACATCCCATACGTAATGGCTTCATCTGCTTGATGACAAGGAAGGGAAAATTAGGTTCTTACCATGATAATTTTCTTTCCTTTAGTCATAGCAGATGAAGCCATGAGCCCTCTCTGTATGATTGTATTGCAGTGATTCTGATTTTAGGTGCTGTTCTTGTTTCCTGAAGTTATATTCCTTCCTTGGAGAGTCAGAAAACAGTCTTCAGGATTCTTGTTACAGTTATAGGAGGATGAGTTCATTCCCTCCAGTTCATGTTTTGGGAGGATGAGTTCATTCCCTCCTTTTTTGGAGTTTATGCCCTTGTTAAGCCATTGTTCGCTGTGAGGAAAGTTCATGTTATTCCCATTGCGGTTTGCCATACTGCTTTGTAAGCTTCAAATACTGAAGAGGCAGTGGAGCTAGCTGGCCATGAGGCACTGTGAAAAATTGAGTGCTCTCTATCTCCCCCTGCTGGTTGGTGGACACAACCCATACGTAATGGCTTCATCTGTTATGACTAAAAAAGAAAATTATCATGGTAAGAACATAATTTTCCCTTCCTGTGGTTTTAGAAAAGTAAGAAAGGGTAGTGGGTTGAAAGAAGTTTGAGAATGAAGTGGGGGAAGGATAGATTGAGGTGACCTGTAACTCATGATGAGTTGAAAACCTTGTCATGGAAGTATTTGGCTATGGTCTGAGCAGAAAGTGAAAGGGGGGAATGGGAGTTCAGTGTGACAAAGAGGTGGTGAGGGTTGGAGGCAACAGTTTGTCAAATAGATCTAGTACTCTTATTCTGCATATGCAAGAGCAGACTGGAAAGAAGTTAGCAAGAATTTGCAATGTATGAAAGCAACAGGTGTGGGATTTTAGCCAGAAGTGCTCAACAGAGTGGGCAAAGGAATGTAGGTGGTAGATTCTGAAGTTCAGCCAAGACTGGGGTTTGGCATGCCTTACAGAATGGAGAATTGGAGAAGCAAGTGTCCAAAGCAGACTAAAGAATAGTATTCTCGGAGGACAAGCAGGACAGTATGTCCTTTCATCTGAATGATGTCATCTAGAGTCTCGGTGCAGATGCTGTCCAGCATTCCTTAACTTTCTTGAAGCTTTTGGTAGGTTTGACTGTATGTGTACCTTGCTGCCTTCCTGACTTGCCCAGCACCAGAAGTTTTTTAATCCGTAGAGCAGTAAAGACGTGTCTCTTTTTTGCATGGCTATGTTCTCCACATGAAGTTCTTCCCTTGGACTTCTTACCTTTTTCTTAGTGAGTAGCATAGGACCATTTCTTTCTTTCTTTACAAAATTCTTTTTTCCTTAAATCTTTAGCTCTTTTCAGCCTTTTTAAGTTTACTTTATTTTTCTGTGGCTCATGGCCTCATGAAAACATAACATAATCATTGCCATACTGGGACAGACAAAAGGTTCATCATGCCCAGTATACTGTTTCCAGCAGTGGCCAATCCAGGCCCAGATACCTGGCAAGATCCCAAGACTAAAATGGATTTTATCCTGCTTACCTTAGAAATAAATAATGGATCTTCCCAAGTCCAATAATGGTTTATGAACTTTTCTTTAGGAACTTGTCCAAACCTTTTTTTAAATTTTGCTAAGCCTGCTGCTTTTACCACATTCTCTGGCATTTAATTCGAGTTCAATTGCACATTGAGTGAAGAAATATATCAAGTTTCAAGTTTATTTCAAAATTATTACCGGGAGACGTCTGGGTGTCTTACAGACTAAAAGATACAAGTAAGAATAAAGAAAGTATTGGAAGAAGAAGGGTGGCAATTGCATATAGGAAAGAAGAGGGGAGCGAAAGAAAAAGAGGCTGAGACTGGTTAGTTTGGCCCTACAGGGCCCACCTCTGTGGAGCCCCAAAGCAGAATTAGGAGTAAGCATCCAAGAAAAAAAAATGCTTTAAGATTACTTTAGAAATCTTGATGTTTTTTGGCAAAGGGACTGGGGCAACTTCTTTCAATGCTCAGGAGCTTGGACTGAAAAGATGGCCTTTCTGGTGTGTTGATGATGGATCACTTCTCGGAAGGATGGGATAGTTTACAGGTTTTGGAAGGTTGAGCATAATGTTCTTGTGTTTATGTAAGGAATTAACGTATGGGAAAGGTAGGCTGGTTCACCTGACAGATGGATTTTAAAAACCAAGAGCAAGATTGTAGATGAAACTGTGGGAAGAGGAGCCAGTGGGCTGCTTTCAATAGGTGCATGATGTGATCGAATTTCTTTTTGCTGTTGATAGTTTAATGGCTCTGTTTGGACTACTTGTAGACATCTAACATCAGTAGTTCTAAGTCCTATATATAGAGAATTGTAACGGTCAAGTTTATGGTTAAGTGTATTTAGAGCCGGTGGGTCAAGAAAAGGGCGAATTGAACAGATTTGTCATAGTTTGTAAAAACATTGATAACGGTAGAAATATGTGGTCGAAAGGAGAGTGATGCATCTATGGTAACACCTAAGATTTTTGTGGTAGGTGTTTGTGGAATGGGGGTGGAGCTGAGAACAGTTGGTTAATAAACGTTTGAGCTGTTCGAGAAGATTTATTAGTGAAGCATTAATTTATTATCTTGAAGCCAATTGGTGATTGTTTCAACAGTTTTTTGTTGACTATATTGCAAAGGTAACTTACCAACAATAAATATACAGAGTGCCCAATGTCAGAGCATACATAATAAAGACAGCAAGATACAATCTGTCAGCAATCTTTTCCCAGATTTGTCCCTTAAGCCCCTGCCCCTCATATACCCCCCATCCTCAGTTATTGCAACATATTTGGAGAGGATACAGCAAGTAAATCAAGTTTTTGAGTTATTTGTTCAACGTACTAAGTGGCAGGACCTATTACGAAGTTATAAGAGGATAAGTTCCTTGAGCAATGTTTTTACAGTTTTCCTTTTCTCTAGCCAGCTCTTCCAAACCACCTTTCCCTCCCCTCCAGTTAAAAAAAAAAAAAAAAACCCAAAAACCCCCAAACAAACCAACCTCTATCGAATAGAGAGTAGTGATTACCAGTAGTCTAAACGAGCTGTGAGCACCCCCCCCTTCCCAAAATCGAACATATCAGACCTATGATAAAGAAGGTATTGCAGTAAAAATCTAAGTTGCAGGTGGGACCATCCTCCTTTTTGGACTCCTACCTGCTGAGTAAATATCTCCGCCTCCAACTGTGCCTCCCCCCCTTCCCTTTGTGTATACCTGACTCTCATCCATCTAAATCTGTCCTCAGTGCCCCAGTGAAACATTGAGCCTGCCATGAGTGGGAAAGTGCGGGGTACAAATGTAACAAAGGAAAATCTATTCAAAATCTGGCTACGCACGGATGGTGAAATCTTGTTTTAAGTAGTAGACCTCTCATATTGCAAGAAAACTCTGCTGCCTCCTTGTGATTCTCAAATCATAAGCTCATGAAGTTTGTTCCTCCAATACCAAAAGTAGGGGGGATGATCCAATACCCAGTGGTTGAGAGTGCATTTCTTTCCAAGGATACATGACTTTCCCCAAAACAGTTTTTCTCCCAGGCTGCCAGTTCCCCACAAACCTTGGGTGATAAAAATTGTTCTTTAAAATGTAAAATCCACTCGGTATCCTAAGACTGACTGGAGAAACTGAAAAATAGCTTCCCAAAGGATTTAATTTGCTGACATTGCCACATCCCGTGAGAAAAAGAAACGTCTGCCGTCACACATTTCCTACAACTGGTGGTGTCCATTGCCCCTGCATGACATGCCTGTTGCTGAGAGAGAGAGTATGCACTGTCTGGAAACGGCACTCCTGCAGCTCTGCACTATGTACTAAATGAGGAGTGCTTTTAAAAGTTGTCAAAAGGAGCTGTGCAAGAACTGGCCGTCCCATTTCCTGTCTCCTGCGATCTGTGACTCCTTGTAAGCTCCTAACCAGATATCGACTGCTGATTACTTTACGGAATCACGAGACCGAAATTTAGTCTAAAGCATCATCTTCCAAAAATTCCCACAACTGCTGTCCAAAGGCCAAAGATAAGCTGCCCTCTGGAAGAGTGCCCAGGTAATAAGATAAATGGATATTTATTCGTTGCATTTGTATCCCACATTTTCCCACCTATTTGCAGGCTCAGTGTGGCTTACATTGTTCCGTAGTGGCGATCGCCATTTCTGGAATGAGAAATACAAAGTGATATTGCATTAAAGTTCATAAGTGACAGAGTAGATTAAGTAATCAGGTATAGAGAATTAATTATCGTAATGAGAAATAAAGTGGTATTGCGTTAAAGGTCATTCATGACAGAGTACTGAGGTAGTCAAGTATAGAGAGATCGGTTATGTCCAATTCCAGTGTGGGTTTTGTTGTCTATTATTTAGGATGGATCATTATGGTATGCCTTATTGAACAAGTTGGTTTTTAGTAATTTTCGGAAATAAAACTAGTTGTGTGTTGTCTTTTGTGGCTTTTGGTAGGTCATTCCATGGTTGCGTGCTTATGTAGGAGAAGCTGGATGCATATGTTAATTTATATTTTAGACCTTTGCAGCTGGGGTAGTGGAGATTCAGAAATGTGCGTGCTGATCTTTTAGTGTTCCTGGTTGGTAAGTCAATGAGACCTGACATGTAGACCAGGGCCTTCCCATGAATGATTTTATGAACCAGAGTGCAGATTTTAAACGTAATACGTTTTTTAAGAGGGAGCTAGTGTAGTTTTACTCTTAGGGGTTTGGAGCTTTTGTATTTTGTTTTCTCCGAGGACAAGCAGGCTGCTTGTTCTCACACTTGGGTCGACGTCCACGGCGGCCCAGGAATCGGAAATTTTCCTTCAGCAAAATTTAAAAAGTTTTGCCAGAGCCTTCTGGTGCGCGCATGCGCGGCTGCCTTCTCGCCTGCCGCATGAGCGTTCCCGCTCAGTTTTTCTGCGACAGAGTGGCTGTGTTTTGCGGTCTCTCTCTCAGGCCCAGGAGAAGTCTTGCCGTCTGAACCCTCCGGGGTTTTCTTTTACCTAACCAAGTTAAAAAAAAAAAAAAAAAAAAAAAAAAAAAAAAAAGTTTCCTGTATTTTAGTTTTTTATTTGCCCTTTGTTTCCTTTTGGTTTTGTCGCAGTCTTTAGCAGCGCGTACGGTTTTTCCCTTTTTTTTTTTTTTGTGCTCCTCTTTTAGGCACAATCGTGGATTTTGACTTCGCCGCCATTATTTTTCCTTCGATGTCATCGAGGACTCCCAGCGGCTTCAAGAAGCGTACTCGGTGCAGCCGGTCTATCTTGGGCACTGACCCCCACGTGTGGTGTCTTCAGTGCCTTGGACCCGACCATGGCCCAGACGCTTGTAAGTTGTCTTAGCTTGAAAAAGCGGACACAGGCGTCAAGAAAAGCTCTTCAAGACAGTGTTTTTGGAGCTTCGACTTACGTTGATGTCAACATCGGTACCAGGGATTGCATCGACTTCAGGACAGGGGCGTACCTGGAATCCGGCGGTAGGGGGGGCCAGAGCCAGAGGGGGGGGGCACATTTTTGCCCCCCCCCCCCCCCCGCCGCTGCCGCCTCTCTCCACCCCCTCCCCGCCGTCAACCCTCCCCCGCTGCTTACTTTTGCTGGCGGGGTCCGACCCGCAATCTCCATATTTCGGCTTCCTCCGTGGCCATGTGCTTCCAGGAAGTAACGCTGCAGCGCTGATTCGTTGAATCTAGTTCGGCGTCTGACGTGCTGGGACGTCAGACGCCGAACTGGATTCAACGAATCAGCGCTGCAGCGTTACTTCCTGGAAGCACATGGCCACGGAGGAAGCCGAAATATGGAGATTGCGGGTCGGACCCCGCCAGCAAAGGTAAGCAGCGGGGGAGGGTTGACGGCGGGGAGGGGGGCCAGGGCGAAATCTGCGGGGGCCCAGGCCCCTGTGGCCCCACGCAGATACGCCCCTGCTTCAGGAGCGCAGGTAATGGCTGTCCGGAGACCAACACACGCTGGGAGTAGTGAGGTGTTGCGTGGGTCTCCACCTGTCTCGAAGCCTCCTGCTGTGCAGGCCCCAAGGGACTGGCCAGTCTTGGACCCGACCCCGAGGAGACGTGTGGATTCCACGTAGTCTTCGTCGGTACCGAGGAGTCTGGATGATGTGCAGCGTGCGAAGGCGAAGAAGCACGGTACCGGGAGCTCCGGGGTGTCGAGAGATTCGGCACCCGTGAAGCGTCGTTGCCGAGAGGATCGCTCACCCTCTATTCAGCTGGTACCGACGCGTCCGGGTAGCCTGGTACCGGCTCCCATACCGACCCGCAGCCTTGCTTGACGGCGATTCTAGACGAGCGCATCCGAGCCCTGCTTCCAGGTCTCCTGGAGGGCTTGCTGCACCAGTCTGCTCCGGTACCGGAGGTGCTTGCGCCTTCCGCACCGTCGGTGGAAGCGGCAACTGGCTCTATGCCCGTGGCAAGGTCCTTGATGTCGGTGCTGCCTGCGTCATCGGCTTCCACGCAGGTCGATTCCCCATCGACATCGATGGAGGGGAGCTTCATCGCCGCCGGCAGGGGAGTCGACTTCTCGGCATCGCCATCGAGGACACGGTTCCTCGACGTCAAGACGGGCCTGGTTCAGGACTGTCTTGTTCGACACCGATCAGGATGCCTTGTGGGATGAAGAGGAAGATCCCAGGTATTTCTCATCTGAGGAGTCTTGTGGTCTTGCTTCTGATCCAACTCCTTTACCTGAGAGGAAGCTGTCTCCACTAAAGAGTCTTTCCGTCTCGTCATTTGTCAGGGAAATGTCTGTGGCTATTCCCTTTCTAGTGGTTTCTGAGGATGAGCCCAGGGCTGAGATGCTCGAGGTCCTGGACTATCCTTCACCACCTAAGGAGTCATCCATGGTTCCTTTGCATAATGTGCTCAAAGAAACTTATGTGGAACTGGATGAAACCATTAACTAATCCCACCATTCCCCAGAAAGTTGAGTCCTAATATCGGATTCATGGAGAACCTGAGTTGATGAAGTCTCCGTTACCTCACGACTCTATGGTTATGGATTCCGCTCTAAAGAGAACCAGGAGTTCTAGAGACTTTGCCTCGGCGCTGCCGTGAAAAGAATCTAGAACCCTGGACTCTGGAGGAAGGCGTATCAGGCCGCTATGCTCTGCTCCAAAATCCAGTCCTACCAGCTCTACATGGAGGTGGTCAGGCAGCAGAAGGCATGTCATAAATTCCTGTCCAGGCGTGCTTACTATACTTTTGATGTTACATCTAGAATCGCTGCCCAGGGTATAGTGATGCGCAGACTCTCATGGCTGCGTGCCTCTGATGGACAATTGAGTCCAGCAGTGGATTGCGGATGTCCCTTGCCGGGGGATAACATTTTTGGTGAGAAGGTTGAGCAAATGGTTGATTAAATCATGCAGCGGGAAACCGCTATGGACAATCACTCCCGCCCTGCGCCTTCTGCTTCTACTTCATCAGGTAGACGTTTTTCTGGGGAAGGAAGAGTGCTCCCTATGCTTTTAATAGGTGTAAGTACACTCTGCCTTCTCGACAATCTTCTCAGGCTCATCCCCAGCGCACTTGTTCTCGTCAACAGCGTGCGCCAAGGCAGGCCCCTGTAGCTCCCCAGCAAAAGCAAGGGACGGGCTTTTGACTGGCTCCAGCTGAGCATAGCCGCAATAAGTGTCTGTGCCAGACGACTTGCCAGTCAGAGAGAGGTTAAAATTTTTTCACCAAAGGTGGCCTCTCATAATCTCTGACCGGTGGGTTCTTCAAATAGTCCGGTTAGGATGCTCCCTCAATTTGAAATCCAGACCTCCAAATTGCCCACCTGGAGCTCAATACTTCAGCTTCCAGCACAGGCAGGTACTTGAAGAGGAACTCTCCCCCCCTTCTCAAGGCCAATGCGGTCGAACCCGTTCCATCAGGGCAAGAAGGGCTGGGATTCTAGTCCAGCTACTTCCTTGTGTAAAAGAAAACGGGGGGATGCGTCCCATCCTAGACCTAAGGGCCCTGAACTAATTTCTAGTCCGAGAAAAGTTCAGGATGGTTTCCCTGGGCAACCTTCTTCCCTTGATTTAAGAAAACGATTGGCTATGCTCTCTGGAGTCAAAGGAGGCTTATACACACATCCCAGTATTTTCATCTCACAGGAAGTATCTTTTGATTTTGCCTGGGACCGCAGCACTTCCAGTACTGTGTCCTATTCTTTGGTCTGGCGTCTGCGCCCAAGGTCTTCACAAAGTGCCTGTTGGTAGTTGCAGCGTGTGTGCGCAGACTGGGAGTGCATGTGTTCCCTTATCTCGACGATTGGCTGGTGAAGAACACCTCAGAGGCAGGGGCTCTACAGTCCATGCAGAAGACTGTTCAACTGCTGGAGCTACTCGGGTTTGTTATAAATTACCCCAAGTCCCATCTCTTCCCTGTCCAGAATCTGGAATTTATAGGAGCTCTGTTGGACTCAGAGACGGCTCGCGCCTATCTTCCTGAGGCAAGAGCAGACAGTAACATAGTAGATGACGGCAGAAAAAGACCTGCACGGTCCATCCAGTCTGCCCAACAAGATAACTCGTATGTGCCACTTTTTGTGTATACCTTACCTTGATTTGTACCTGTCTTTTTCAGGGCACAGACCGTATAAGTCTGCCCACACTATCCCCGCCCTGCCTCCCACCACTGGCTCTGGCACAGACCGTATAAGTCTGCCCAGCACTATCCCCGCCTCCCACTACCGGCTCTTGCTACCCAATCTCGGCTAAGCTCCTGAGGATCCATTCCTTCTGAACAGGATTCCTTTATCCCACGCATGTTTGAATTCCGTTACGGTTTTCATCTCTACCACCTCCCACGGGAGGGCATTCCAAGCATCCACTACTCTCTCCGTGAAAAAATACTTCCTGACATTTTTCTTGAGTCTGCCCCCCTTCAATCTCATTTCATGTTCTCTCGTTCTACCGCCTTCCCATCTGCGGAAAAGGTTCGTTTGCGGATTAATACCTTTCAAATATTTGAACGTCTGTATCATATCACCCCTGTTTCTCCTTTCCTCTAGAGTATACATGTTCAGGTCAGCAAGTCTCTCCTCATACGTCTTGTAACGCAAATCCCATACCATTCTCGTAGCTTTTCTTTGCACCGCTTCAATTCTTTTTACATCCTTAGAAAGATACGGCCTCCAAAACTGAACACAATACTCCAGGTGGGGCCTCACCAACGACTTATACAGGTACATCAACACCCCCTTTCTTCTGCTGGTCACACCTCTCTCTATACAGCCTAACAACCTTCTAGCTACGGCCACTGTCTTGCCGCACTTTCGTCACCTTCAAATCCTCAGATACTATCACCCCAAGATCCCTCTCCCCGTCTGTACCTATCAGATTCTCACCGCCTAACACATACATCTCCCGAGGATTTCTATTCCCTAAGTGCATCACTTTGCATTTCTTCGCATTGAATTTTAATTGTCAAACCTTAGACCATTCTTCTAGCTTCCTCAGATCCTTTTTCATGTTTTCCACTCCCTCCCGGGTGTCTACTCTGTTACAGATCTTAGTATCATCCGCAAATATGCAAACTTTACCTTCTAACCCTTTGGCAATGTCACTCACAAATATATTGAACAGAATCGGCCCCAGCACCGATCCTTGGGGCACTCCACTACTCACCGTTCCCTCCTCCGAACAAATTCCATTAACCTCCACCTTCTGGCGTCTGTCCGTCAACCAGTTCCTAATCCAGTTCACCACTTCGGGTCCTATCTTCAGCCCATCCAGTTTATTTAAAAGCCTCCTGTGGTGAACCGTGTCAAAAGCTTTGCTGAAATCTAAGTAGATTACGTCTATAGCTCGTCCCTGATTCAATTCTCCTGTCACCCAATCAAAAAATTCAATGAGATTCGTTTGGCACGATTTCCCTTTGGTAAAACCATGTTGTCTCGGATCTTGCAACTTATTGGCTTCCAGGAAATTCACTATCCTTTCCTTCAGCATTGCTTCCATTACTTTTCCAATAACTGAAGTGAGGCTTACCGGCCTGTAGTTTCCAGCTTCTTCCCTATCACCACTTTTGCGAAGAGGGACCACATCTGCCGTTCTCCAATCCCTCTGAACCCCTCCCTCCTCTCTTCCTTCCCGTTCACATTAATTGATTTGATTTGCTTATTTTTTTATTTTTTGTCTATTAGATTGTAAGCTCTTTGAGGAGGGACTGTCTTTCTTCTATGTTTGTGCAGCGCTGCGTATGCCTTGTAGCGCTATAGAAATGCTAAATAGTAGTAGTAGTAGTAATATTAAACAAATCTTTAAGAAGACCCGCCAGAACCTCTCTGAGCTCTCTCAATATCCTGGGGTGGATCCCGTCCGGTCCCATGGCTTTGTCCACCTTTAGCTTTTGAAGTTGTTGATACACACTTTCTTCCGTGAACGGTGCTCTATCCATTCCATTCTCATTTGTACTTTTTCCAGTCCATCGTGGTCCTTCTCCAGGATTTTCTTCTGTGAAAACAGAACAAAAGTATCAGTCTCTAGATTCCATGGCCAGAGCGTCTCAACGGATCACAGCTTGGCAGATGTTGAGACTTCTAGGCCATATGGCCTCCACACTTCATGTGACTCCCATGGCGCATCTTCACATGAGATCAGCTCAATGGACCTTAGCTTCCAAGTGGTATCAAGCTGCGAGGAGTCTAGTAGAGGTTCGGTCTGCTGGATATTCATCGGTGGTTGGGTCCAAACAATTTATGAATTTTTCATGGTCGTTGGTGTTAAGTGGTAAAGTGGAACGTAGTTTAATAATTTTCTCGTTGAAGTAGATAGCCAAGTCATCTGCTGATGGGTTGTCTGTGTTGGTTGTGGTAACTGGTGAGGTGTCAAGAAGTTTGTGTACGAGTTGGAATAATTTGTGTGTGTCTTTATAATCTGGCCATATTTTAGATTTGTAATATGACCTTTTGGTTTGTCTAGTTGTGTATTTATATTTTCTTTGCATTTGTTTCCATGTGTTGAGTGTGTGTTCGTCTTTCATTTTCTTCCATGCTCGTTTGTCTCCTTAATTGAGTTTTTAATTTTTTCAGTTCTTCGTTAAACCATGGTATTGAGGTGTGTCTTCGTGAGGTTCTTGTTTGCAATGGTGCAATTGTGTCTAGTATGCTCCTGCATCTATTGTCCCAGTTTAGAAGGTAGTTTGGATTCTTTTTGTACTGTCCATCCGTTCATGTAGAACTGCTGCCAGAATAGTGCAGGATCAATTTGGCCTCTTGTGGTATATGTTGTACGTTTTTGTTTCTGATATGAGTCTTTTTTTTCTGCCATTGTAAGGAAAGGTTTAATTTGTGATGGTCTGACCGTGGTATATCTGTCCATATTGTATCTGTTAATAAAAGGGTTTGATCTGAGGAGAATTTGGGTGTGATGAGGTCAAGTGTGTGTTGCTTGTACATTAGGCCAGTTGAGTTCCCATAGTTGGAGGAAATCCTTGCAGTCTCTTGCATATTTTTCCTTTAGGGTCTTCTAGGTGTAAGTTTATATCCCCTAATATAAGAAGATTGGAACTAGGTACACAGGTATTCAAAATGAAGTCCATGAGTTGTGTGATTGGCATTCTCCGAGGACAAGCAGGCTGCTTGTTCTCACTGATGGGTGACGTCCACTGCAGCCCCTCCAATCGGAAACTTCACTAGCAAAGGCCTTTGCTAGTCCTCGCGTGCCCATGCGTGGCCGTCTTCCCGCCCGAACCGGCTCGTGTTCGTCAGTCTTATTTTGTCCGCGCTCGGGACGGTCGTGTTTTGCCGCCGTTTCATGCCCCTCAAGTTGACCCTCGTGCGTCCTCGCGATTTCACAAAAAAAAAAAAAGGAAGACTTCTGTCTTTGTCCCTTCCCGTGTGTCTAGTTTGTTCCGACGTAAGTTTTCTTTCGCTTTCGGGGTAGGCCTTTTTTGTGGCCTCGGTACGGGTTTTTCTCTCTCCCTTATTTTTGGTGCCCTTCGTCACCATCGCGAATTTTGATTTCGCCGGTGTGATTTTTCCGCCCATGTCATCGAAGTCTCCCAGCGGCTTCAAGAAGTGCACCCAGTGCGCCCGGGTAATCTCGCTCACTGATAGGCACGCGTCGTGTCTTCAGTGTCTGGGGGCTGGGCACCGCCCGCAGGCCTGCAGTCTTTGTGCTTTTTTACAGAAGAGGACTCAGGTAGCGAGATTGGCCCAGTGGAACGTGTTGTTCTCGGGCTCTTCGTCGACAACAGCACCGGGGGCATTGAGTGCATTGACGTCGACAGCTTCAAGATCTTCGACCTCGGCATCGAGGTATAGACCCTCTGCATCGTCGGTACCGAGACATCGGAAGTCGGCGTCGGTGGTACCGGGACCTCCGCTGTTGCTGATGTTGTCGGACGGTGGTGCTTCGACTGGAGTGCAGGTAAAGGCTGTCCATTCCCCTGCTGGTGGCGGTGAGCCTTCGGGTGGGTCTCCTCCTACCCTGAGGGCTCCTGCGGTATAGCCCCCCCCCCCCCCCCCCCCGAGACCGACCTTCGGCCTCGGCCCCGAGGAAGAGACTGCTGGATTCTACGTCCTCCTCGTCGGTACCGGGAAGTTCCGGTGACATGCTTCGTTTGAAATACTCAAAGAAGCATCGACACCGGTCACCTTCCCGCGTCGGTACCGAGAGCTCTGGGTCGCCGAGGGAGTTGGCACCCAGTAGGCATCGGCACCGGGAGGACCGCTCACCCTCTGTTCAGGAGGTGTCGATGCGCTCCACCTTGGACAGCCTGGAACAGCCTCCACGCCCGGAAAAAAAACTCTGACCTCGACGCCTGCATCGGCTTCCATGTCTTTCTCCACATCCACTCTGCACGAGAGTCTCCGGGCCGTTCTCCCAGAGATCCTGGGAGAGCTGTTGCACCCTTCCCCTCAGGTACCGGGGGTGCTTGCGCCACCGGTACCGTCGAGTGAGGCGCCGGCTGGCCCCTTGCCCGGGGTGAGGTCTCCGACATCTGCGGCCGCCTCCCAGGAAGGCTCCCCGACGACGTCGGTGGAGGGAGGTTCACCGGTGGTGGCGAGGGAGTCTACCTCTCGATACTCCCACCGTGGCCGTGTTTCCACGGAGTCGAGGCGGGCACGGCTTCAGACACAGGTTCATGAACTTGTGTCTGATACCGATGGTGAGGCTTCGTGGGAGGAGGACATCAGATATTTCTCTGACGAGGAGTCTGATTGCCTTCCTTCTGATCCCACTCCCTTCCCTGAAAGGCAGCTTTCTCCTCCCGAGAGTCTGTCTTTTGCGGCCTTTGTCCGGGAGATGTCTACGGTCATCCCCTTCCCGGTGGTCGTGGAGGATGAACCCAGAGCTGAAATGTTTGAGCTCTTGGACTATCCTTCTCCACCTAAGGAAGCGTCCACAGTACCCATGCATCATGTCCTAAAAAAGACATTGCTGGCGAACTGGACCAAGCCTTTAACTAATCCCCACATTCCCAAGAAGATCGAGTCCCAGTACCGGATCCATGGGGACCCAGAGCTGATGCGCACTCAGTTGCCTCACGACTCTGGAGTTGTGGATTTGGCCCTAAAGAAGGCTAAGAGTTCAAGGGAGAATGCTTCGGCGCCCCCGGGCAAAGACTCTAGAACCTTAGACTCCTTTGGGAGGAAGGCCTACCATTCTTCTATGCTCGTGGCCAAGATTCAGTCCTACCAGCTCTACACGAGCATCCATATGCAGAACAATGTGCGGCAGTTGGCGGGCTTGGTGGACAAGCTCCCTCCTGAGCAAGCCAAGCCATTTCAGGAGGTGGTCAGGCAGCTGAAGGCGTGCAGAAAATTCCTGGCCAGAGGGGTATATGATACCTTTGATGTTGCGTCCAGGGCCGCTGCTCAAGGTGTGGTGATGCTCAGACTCTCATGGCTGCGTGCCTCCGACCTGGAGAATAGGATCCAGCAGCGGATTGCGGACTCCCCTTGCCGAGCGGACAACATTTTTGGAGAGAAAGTCGAACAGGTGGTTGAGCAGCTCCACCAGTGGGATACCGCTTTCGACAAGTTCTCCCGCTGGCAGCCTTCAGCATCTACCTCCTCAGGTAGACGTTTTTATGCGGGAAGGAAGACTGTTCCCTACTCTTCTGGTAAGCGTAGGTACAATCCTCCTTCTCGACAGCCTGCGGCCCAGGCTAAGCCCCAGCGCGCTCGCTCTCGTCAGCAGCGTGCGCCTCAGCAAGGCCCCACGGCTCACCAGCAGAAGCAGGGGGCGAGCTTTTGACTGGCTACAGCAGAGCATAGCCAACATCGTGTCAGTGCCGGGCGATCTGCCGGTCGGGGGGAGGTTGAAAGTTTTTCACCAAAGGTGGCCTCTTGTAACCTCCGACCGGGTTCTTCAAATAGTCCGGCAAGGATACACCCTCAATTTGGCCTCAAAACCTCCAAATTGCCCACCGGGAGCTCAATCCTACAGCTTCCAGCACAAGCAGGTACTTGCAGAGGAACTCTCTGCCCTTCTCAGCGCCAATGCGGTCGAGCCCGTGCCATCCAGGCAAGAAGGGCTGGGATTCTATTCCAGGTACTTCCTTGTGGAAAAGAAAACAGGGGGGATGCGTCCCATCCTAGACCTAAGGGCCCTGAACAAATATTTGGTCAAGGAAAAGTTCAGGATGCTTTCCCTGGGCACCCTTCTTCCCATGATTCAGGAAAATGACTGGCTATGCTCTGTGGACTTGAAGGACGCCTACACGCACATCCCGATACTGCCAGCTCACAGACAGTATCTGCGATTTCAGCTGGGCACACGTCACTTCCAGTACTGTGTGCTACACTTTGGTCTCGCCTCTGCGCCCAGAGTGTTCACGAAGTGCCTGGCTGTAGTAGCAGCGGCGCTTCGCAGGCTGGGAGTGCATGTGTTCCCCTATCTCGACGATTGGCTGGTGAAGAACACATCTGAGGCAGGAGCTCTACAGTCCATGCAGATGACTATTCGCCTCCTGGAGCTACTGGGGTTTGTGATAAATTATCCAAAGTCCCACCTTCTCCCAGTGCAAAGACTCGAATTCATAGGAGCTCTGCTGGATTCTCGGACGGCTCGAGCCTATCTCCCAGAGACGAGTGCCAACAACTTGTCTCTCGGGTGTGAGCGTCCCAGCAGATCACAGCTCGGCAGATGTTGAGATTGCTGGGCCACATGGCCTCCACCATATGACTCCCATGGCCCGCCTTGACATGCGATCTGCTCAATGGACCCTAGCTTCCCAGTGGTTTCAAGCTGCTGGGGATCTAGAAGACGTGATCCACCTGTCCACGAGTTTTCTCAAATCCCGGTATTGGTGGACGATTTGGTCCAATTTGACTCTGGGACGCCCTTTCCAAATTCCTCAGCCACAAAAAGTGCTGACTACGGATGCATCTCTCCTGGGGTGGGGAGCTGATGTCGATGGGCTTCACACCTAGGGAAGCTGGTTCCTCCAGGAACGCGATCTGCAGATCAATTTCCTGGAGTTACGAGTGGTCTGGAACGCTCTGAAGGCTTTCAGAGATCGGCTGTCCCATCAAATTATCCAAATTCAGACAGACAACCAGGTTGCCATGTATTACATCAACAAGCAGGGGGGCACCGGATCTCGCCCCCTGTGTCAGGAAGCCGTCAGCATGTGGCTCTGGGCTCGCCGTTACGGCATGTTACTCCAAGCTACATATCTGGCAGGCGTAAACAGTCTGGCCGACAGGTAGAGCAGGATTATGCAACCTCACGAGTGGTCGCTCAACTCCCGAGTAGTGCGCCAGATCTTCCAGGTGTGGGGCACCCCCTTGGTAGATCTCTTTGCATCTCGAGCCAACCACAAGGTCCCTCAGTTCTGTTCCAGACTTCAGGCCCACGGCAGACTGGCATCGGATGCCTTCCTACTGGATTGGGGGGAAGGCCTGCTGTATGCTTATTCTCCCATACCTCTGGTGGGGAAGACTTTGTTGAAACTCAAGCAAGACCGAGGCACCATGATTCTGATTGCTCCCTTTTGGCTGCATCAGATCTGGTTCCCTCTTCTTCTGGAGTTGTCCTTTGAAGAACCGTGGAGATTGGAGTGTTTTCCGACCCTCATCACACAGGACGAAGGGGCGCTTCTGCATCCCAACCTCCGGTCTCTGGCTCTCACGGCCTGGATGTTGAGAGCGTAGACTTTGCCTCTTTGGGTCTGTCAGAGGGTGTCTCCCGTATCTTGCTTGCTTCCAGGAAAGATTCCACTAAGAGGAGTTACTTCTTTTTATGGAGGAGGTTTGCCGTCTGGTGTGACAGCAAGGCCTTAGATCCTCGCTCTTGTCCTACACAGACCCTGCTTGACTACCTTCTGCACTTGTCTGAGTCTGGTCTCAAGACCAACTCTGTAAGGGTTCACCTTAGTGCAATCAGTTCATACCATTACCGTGTGGAAGGTAAGCCGATCTCAGGACAGCCTTTAGTTGTTCGCTTCATGAGAGGTTTGCTTTTGTCAAAGCCCCCTGTCAAACCTCCTACAGTGTCATGGGATCTCAATGTCGTTCTCACCCAGCTGATGAAACCTCCTTTTGAGCCACTGAACTCCTGCCATCTGAAGTACTTGACCTGGAAGGTCATTTTCTTCTTGGCAAGTTACTTCAGCTCGTAGAGTCAGTGAGCTTCAGGCCCTGGTAGCCCAGGCCCCTTACACCAAATTTCATCATAACAGAGTAGTCCTCCGCCACTCACCCCTAAGTTCTTGCTGAAGGTAGTGTCTGAGTTCCATCCTGAACAGTCAATTGTCTTGCCAACATTCTTCCCCGTCCTCATTCCTGCCCTGCTGAACACATTGGACTGCAAAAGAGCATTGGACTTCTATCTGGAGCGGACCACAGCCCAACAGACAGTCCGCCCAATTTTGTTTCTTTTGATCCCAACAGGAGGGGAGTGGCTGTGGGGAAACGCACCATATCCAATTGGATAGCAGATTGCATTTCCTTCACTTACGCCCAGGCTGGGGCTGGCTCTTGAGGGTCATGTCATGGCTCACAATGTCAGAGCCATGGCTGCGTCAGTGGCCCCACTTGAAGTCAGCCACTATTAAAGAGATCTGCAAAGCTGCGACGTGGTCATCTTTCCACCACATCACATCCTCATTACTGCCTGCAACAGGATACCCGACGCGGACAGTCGGTTCGTGGCAGTCAGTGCTTCAGAATCTGTTCGGGTTTAGAATCCAAACTCCACCCCCCTAGGCCCATGTTTTATTCTGTTCCAGGCTACACTCTGTTAGTTGGATAAGTTGTTAGGTCAATCTCAGTTATGTCCTCGCCGTTGCGAGGCCCAGTTGACCATGTTTGTTGTTTTGAGTGAGCCTGGGGGCTAGGGATACCCCATCAGTGAGAACAAGCAGCCTGCTTGTCCTCGGAGAAAGCGAATGCTACATACCTGTAGAAGGTATTCTCCGAGGACAGCAGGCTGATTGTTCTCACAAACCCGCCCGCCT
This sequence comes from Microcaecilia unicolor, assembly GCF_901765095.1. Taxonomy (NCBI): domain Eukaryota; kingdom Metazoa; phylum Chordata; class Amphibia; order Gymnophiona; family Siphonopidae; genus Microcaecilia; species Microcaecilia unicolor. Next base: position 123,356,621 of record NC_044040.1, on the reverse strand, counting down.
CCCCTTTGGAGTTGTCTTCCCTTGTCTTTGTCTTGATACATACGGGACTGACGAACACGAGCCGGTTCGGGCGGGAAGACGGCCGCGCATGCGTGGTGCGCATGGGCGCGCGAGGACTAGCAAAGGCCTTTGCTAGTGAAGTTTCCGATTGGAGGGGCTGCCGTGGACGTCACCCGTCAGTGAGAACAATCAGCCTGCTGTCCTCGGAGAATACCTTCTACAGGTATGTAGCATTCGCTTTCCTGCCAGTTACCTGATTGGTCTATAAAACCAAACAACGTTAGGTGGTCAAGCAAGGTAGTGTGGTTTTGATTCTAACTGAGGCGATTTCAAGTTGTGAGTTATGGATTCAGCTGCTGTTATTATGGTGAAATAGAATTTATAGATCAACGCAATGCTTCCTTTTCTTGCTCATTGATGGTAACTTTATAGAGTGGGGGGCAAAAATCTAGAATTATGGGGTCGTGTATGACGTGAATCCCGGTTTCGCTGATAAGAATAGATCAAGGTTGTCAGCTGTGATCCAGTCTGTTGTTTGTTGCTTTGTTGACTACCGTTCTGGCATTTATGTATCCTATTTGAATTGTTTGGTAGGGATCAGTTTGGGTTCAAGGTGGTGGTGTTTTTCATTAGTTGTCTGTTTTCCTGTGGTGTGAGTTTGTCCTTTCTTCCCTTATTAAGATTTTGGTCCATGAAAGGTAGTTATTTCCGTTGTTTTGGTGTTGTTTTGGTGATGTATATTGTGTCTAGATGGTCTATTAAGTGTGTATATTGTGGGAATATTGGGTTTTCGAGAGGGGGTGGTTAGTATATGGTGGATTAGGGATAATAAATAGGAGCAGTTTGGTGGTGGTCATTTTGAATGTGTTTCGCTATGGTTGTTAAATTGAACTAGGATGTGTGGTTGTAGCATTGGTTTTGTTCGTAGGATGCTGTTTGTTCGGTCCATCGTGGTTTGATATTCAAGGAGATAAGCGGTTAATTAAAAGTAAAATTACTCATAATTAAATGTAACAATCCTGAAGTTATCGCGGTGTTTACTTGTCATGATCTCGGAGTAGTAGTAGTAGTAGTCTAGTATAGGTGTTTAACTGGGTGTGTTTAGTAGTATAAGCTTGGCACTAGAAAAAATGACTTCCAGTTTATGTAAAGTTGAACTAGAAGGATTCCAGTCAGAAGGAGAGCTACAGATTCAGTTTAAAATAAACTTTGAACATCTGATAGGAGCTGGAGATAAATGAAGGTAGGTAGCAGTGGTGGCAGATCGGGTTTTCAGGATATCCACAATAAATTTGCATTAGATAGATTTTCGTACCAAGGAGGCAGTGCATACAAATTGATCTCATGAGTATTCATTGAGGAAATCTTTAAAATCTAAATGATTGAGGTTTCCTCCTGGACAGGTTTGGGAATTATTCGACTATGCAATAACAGTTGCAGAAAACCAACTTTAGTGTGGGCTTCCAAAACAAAAGGTCAAACTTGTTAAAAAAAAAAAAAATACTTAGAGGCCTAACTTTTATTATGACACCAAAACATTGTTGCTGAAAAAAAAAGTGCTATTCTATAGACTGCACTTAGGGGGGTGGCCTTTTGCACAGGGTACACAATCATTTTTAATGCGCGCTTAATCATTGACGTGCTGGAGACGCCCGTTATAAATATATGGGCGTCTGTAGTGTTAAGTACATAAGTAATGCCACACTGGGAAAGACCAAGGGTCCATTCGAGTCCAGCATCCTGTCCACAACAGCGGCCAATCCAGGCCACGGGCACCTGGCAAGCTTTCCTAACGTACAAACATTCTATACATGTTATTCCTGGAATTGTAGATTTTTCCCAAGTCCATTTAGTAGCGGTTTATGGACTTGTCTTTTAGGAAACCGTCTAACCCCTTTTTAAACTCTGCGAAGCTTAACCGCCTTCACCATGTTCTCCGGCAACGAATTCCAGAGTTTAATTATGCGTTGGGTGAAAGATTTTCTCCGATTTATTTTAAATTTACTACACTAGTTTCATCGTATGCTCCCTAGTCCTGGTATTTTTGGAAAGCGTGATCAGACGCTTCACATCTACCTGTTCAACTCCACTCATTATTTTATAGACCTCTATCATATCTCCCCTCAGCCGCCTTTTCTCCAAGCTGAAGAGCCCTAGCCGCTTTAGCCTTTCCTCATAGGGAAGTTGTCCCATCCCCTTTATCATTTTCGTCGCCCTTCTCTGCACCTTTTCTAACTCCACTACATCTTTTTTGAGATGCGGCGACCAGAATTGAACACAATATTCGAGGTGCGGTCGCACCATGGAGCAATACAAAGGCATTATAACATACTCATTTTTGTTTTCCATTCCTTTCCTAATACCCAACGTTCTATTTGCTTTCTTAGCCGCAGCAGAACACTGAGCAGAAGGTTTCAATGTATCATCAACGACGACACTTAAATCCCTTTCTTAGTCCGTGACTCCTAACGTGGAGCCTTGCATGACGTAGCTATAATTCGGGTTCCTCATCACTTTGCACTTGCTCACATTAAACGTCATTTGCTATTTAGATGCCCAGTCTCCCAATCTCGTAAGGTCCTCTTGTAATTTTTCACAATCCTCCCACGATTTAACGACTTTGAATAACTTTGTGTCATCAGCAAATTTAATTCCTAACTCTATTCTATCTTGCTGAGCTGTATACATGGATTAGGTTTCCTAAATCATCAAATGATGCTCCATCTCTGTCCCTATTCAAACCCAAGCTTTTAACCCTTAGGGCCCCGTTTACCAAGACGCGCTAGCGTTCGCTAACACTAGACACCCATATATTCCTTATTTGTTGTTTGATATTTCAGCCGCTCTTATTTAAGAAAGATACAGACTAGCCCCTGACGCAGACCTATCGTTGGGCGAAACATGGCCTGTGTCGGGCATTTGTCTTATACACGGTATCTTCAATAAAGTTTTTTTTTTTTGGGATATTATACTGATCTGCTTGTATGAAATGTTTTGTACATTTTTGGGATCTTGCCGGGTATTTGTGACCTGGATTGGCCACTGTTGGAAACAGGATGCTGGGCTCGATGGACCTTTGGTCTTTGCCAGTATGGCAATACTTATGTAGGTAGATCAAGTTGGAAGCTGGTAGTCGTTACAGTAGGGGCCTTGGAGGGAGAAGTGGCATTCGGAAGCTAGAGAGTGGAGTGATGGGTGATTAGCAGCCCATTAGTCCTCATTGCTAATATATGTTGGGAAGGACGTCTTTTCGATGAGCATGTTAGTCGGTTAGGAACAATTGTCTCTTCTTCCTGCAACAACACTACCTCGGTCTCGTCGACTTGGGTTGCGGCGCATTCACACAAGAGCCTCCACGTGGCCGCTGCACTGGGCCCGAATGGATGTCCACCGTTGCTTCCTGAACCAACGGATCAGCCGCAGATCACACTCCCTCTCAGCTTTGGAACAGCACCTCAGGTACTACAGTGGATGGAAGTGCTGACCAAGGGTCACGTTGACTCACCTGACATTCCCTTGCAACCACGCTGGACGAGGCCCCGATGTTCTCTCCCAAGTCGGGCTTAATCCCGAGGCGCGGAGCAAGAATCGGGAGTCGAGGAGCCCTCCAAAAAGTGTACAACAGGCAAGGGGTGAATACTACTTCCGTAGTCCCTCTGATTAAATTCAGCGTTTCCTCGATCGTGGTTAATACTGGTGATTGTTAGGCACCTTAATCGATCAGGGTCATCCTCGGCTTCACCTGGACCGTTCTAAAACCACCGCTAACGCAGGTACAGATGGGTAATACTGCGGTAGATAGGACGCTGCTGCTGCGGTTGGGTAAAGGCGCTTTGATTGGTCGGTCAGGGTGTTACCGCTGCTCCTTATAAGACAGTTGTAAGGGGCTCAGGTCCGGAGCTCGCAGTGATGCAACCAGTCTAGACAGACGCCATCTTTCAAGTGTTGACTTTGTAAGTAGTAGTAATCCATCTGTCCATCGCTTTTTCACAATTCCCTTCAGTGGTGGATAATTCGATCCAATTGACCTGGGACGTCCCTTTCAAATTCCTCAGCCACAAAAAGTGCTGACAACGGATGCATCCCTCCTGGGGTGGGGAGCTCATGTCGATGGGCTTCACATTCAGGGTGTTTGGTCCCTTCAGGAGAAAGGTCTTCAGATCAACCTCCTGGAGTTGTGAGCTGTCTGGAACGCTTTAAGGCTTTCAGAGATCGGCTGTCCAATCAAATCATCCTTATTCAGACAGACAGTCAGGTTGCAATATACTACATCAACAAGCAGGGGGGCACTGGATCTTGCCCTCTGTGTTAGGAAGCCGTCAAGATGTGGCTTTGGGCTCACCACCATGGAATGTTTCTCAGGCCAACATACCTGGCAGGCGGTAAACAGTCTGGCCGACAGGTTGAGCAGGATAATGCAACCTCACGAGTGGTCATTGAACATGGGCTTTGTCCGCAAGATCTTCCGAGCGTGGGGCACCCCCTCGGTGGATTTTTCCGCCACACAAGGTCCCTCAATTCTGTTCCAGACTGCAGGCCCACGACAGGCGAGCGTTAGATGCTTTTCTCCTTCATTGGGGGACCGGCCTTCTGAAAGGGAGTCGCTGTGGGAAATGCCACCATTTCCAATTGGCTAGCAGATTGCTTTTTCTTTCACTTATGTCCAAGGTGGGCTGACTCCTAGCGGGTCATGTCACGACTCATAGTGTTAGAGCCAGGCTACGTCCTGTGGCTCACTTGAAGTCAGTCACTATAGAAGAGATCTGCAAGGCTGCGATGTGGTCATCAATCCACACATTCACATCTCACTACTGCCTTCTGCAGAATACCCGATTGTAACAGTCGGTTTGGGCCAGTCAGTGCTACAGAATCTGTTTCGGGTTTAGAATCCAACTCCACCCCCTAGTCCCATTTTATTCTGTTCCAGGCTGCAACACTGTTAGATGTTCTGGTTTTAGGTCAATCTTGTTCTCGCCCGTTGCGGGGCCCAATTGACATCTCTTTGTTGTTTTGAGTGAGCCTGGGTGCTAGGGATACCCCAAGTGTGAGAACAAGCAATCTGCTTGTCCACGGAGGAAAGCGAAGGATACATACCTCTAGCAGGTGTTCTCCGAGGACAGCAGGCGATTGTTCTCACAAACCACCCACCTCCCCTTTGGCGGCCGGTTTTTTTTGATTTATCTGAGCGGAAAACACTTGCGCGGCGGGCGGGAAGGCGGCCGCGCATGCGAGGTGCACGTGATTTGCGCGCCAGAAGGCTCTGGCAAAACTTTTTTTTAAATTTTGCTCAGGGAAAATTTTCCGGTTCCTGGGCCACCGTGGATGTCGACCCAAGTTTGAGAACAATCAACTTGCTGTCCTCGGAGAACACCTGCTACAGGTTTGTATCCTTCGCTTTTCCAAATATGGTTTGGCTGCTGTGTTTTGGGCAGTTTGAAGTTTCTTAATGATTTGTTCTTTGCATCCGGCATAGATTGCATTGCAGTAATCTAGCTGACTTAGCACCATTGATTGTACCAGGCTGCGGAATATTTCCCTGGGAAGAAAGGTTTTACTCTTTTATGTTTTCTACATTGAGTGGAACAGTTTCTTTTGTGTTTTTCGCATGGCTTTCTAGTGTAAGATTTTTGGTCAATTGTGACTCGTAGAATTTTCCAGACTATCTGAAACAGGTAGGGTAAAGTTTGGTGTGTTTATAGTTGTGGGCTTATTCGTGTTGTAGTGTGAGGAGGAGAACGTGTTTTTCTGCGTTTAGTTGGAATGCATCAGCCCATGAATTCATGATTTGGAGGCTGTGTTTGATTTTGTGATTTCTGTTGGATCATGTTTGAATGGGATGTAGATTGTGACATCTGCGTAGATGAAGGCAAAAACAGCCATGGGGCCTTGTGCACAATGACTAAGGAATTCCTGGAATGACAAGACTGAACCATCAACCTTTACTAAATTTTCCAGCAAAGATATACCCCTTGCTCTCCTAATTGCTGGAAGATCCAATTCTCACTACCTGGCAAAAAGTCTACATTTCCATTCAGCCGTAACCAAACACTACTGGAAGGATCCTGTTGCCACAATGGGAGCAAATCTCTCCAGAGGGACCAAAGGGGTCGAAGCAGGATGCTTCTGCGAGCTCTCTCTGGTAGACGTTTAAAGGAGTGTGGAGAAGATAGTTTAGATGCCAGGGGCGAAAATAGGCTTGTTCTAAGACTAATCCGTGTAAGTAGTAGTTCTAAGGAGCCAGTCCCGCAGATGTCGAAGCAGGCAGGCTTAGTTGTAACATCGCATATCTGGGAGCCCCAATCCCCCCGGGTCTGGGCATCTACCAAGATCTGCCATTGCACTTTGGGCTTTCTGCACCCCAATAATCTTTACCATTACCATAATGACACCAAGTCCCGGCACAACAAATGAATAGGTAGCAATTGTAAAACGTATAATCACTGAGGGAAAACTACCATCTGTAAAGATGTATCCTACCCAAAAGAGATAGGCGGAGAGCATTCCAAAGTGCCAGTTGCTCCTTAGTGTCCCTGAGCAACTTGGAGATTTTAATGTCATACAAAAGTTCTGGGTTTGTTGGCAGTTGTATGCCCAAGTAACAAAATGAGCCTTGGGCCCACTGCAGTGGAAAGGTATTGCCCATGACTGATGCACCTTTCCGGGCCTCGCCAGTGCCTCCAACTTTGTTGGGTTAAGATGAAACCAGAAAAACCTCCATATTTACTGAGGCTTTCCATAAGATTTGGTAAAGATAGAAGTGGCTCTTTGATAAGCAACAATACATTTTCAGTGAACATTGTTGGCTTAAAAATAGTTTCTCCTGGTTACTCTGATTACACAAATCTCCTGGTTACTCTGAATTTCCCGCAGCAAGGGGTCAAGTGTCAATACGAATAGGAGTGGCGACGGGGCAGCTCTGCTGTGGTTCCTCATCTAATAGGGAAACCAATCTGAGAGGACCCCATTAGCAAAACACCTGTGGCCTCATGTCGGCATACAATGTTTGTATCGCCTGGGAAAATAACCCTTTTATACCGTATGCTGCCAACACTTCAGAGAAATCCCTACTCCACCCGATCAAAGGCTTTTCAGTGTCAAAACTGATGGGGGGGGGGGGGGGGTATTCTCTGAATGTGCTGCCTCCAATGCTGCCAGTATTCATCTCATATTTTTTGCAAGCGCTCTCCTGCATATAAACCCCACCTGAGGCTCTGCCACTAGTGATGAAAGAACCCTTTCCATTGTGTTAGCCAAAATCTTGGCCAGAAGGTTTGCCTCCACATTTAACTACTACAACTTGACATTTCTAAAGCGCTACCAGGGTTACACAGCGCTGTACAATTTAACATAGAAGGACAGTCCCTACTCTAGGAGCTTACAATCTAAAAGACAGGTGTACAATCTAAAACAAGTATAGAGTATAGAGTCCGTCTGATAGGAATACTATAATTCACAAAGGTTAGGTGCCGAAAGCAGCATTGAAGAGGAGTTTTAAGCAGAGATTTGAAAATGGGTAGGGAGGGGGCTTGGCGTAGGGGTTGAGGAAGATTGTTCCATGCAAAGGGTGAGGCAAGGCAGAATGAGCGGAGCCTGGAGTTGGCAGTGGTGGAGAAAGGAACTGAGAGGATGGATTTGTCCTGTGAGCGGAGGTTACGGGTGGGAACGTAGGGGGAGATGAGGGAGGAGAGGTAGTGAGGAGCCGCAGACCAGGTGCATTTGTAGGTAAGGAGGAGAATCTTGAATTGTATGCGGTATCTGATCGGAAGCCAGTGAAATGACTTGAGGAGAGGGGTGATGTGAGTATATCGGTTCTGGCGGAATATTAGACGTGCGGCAGCATTCTGAATGGATTGAAGGGGGGATAGATGACTAAGTGGGAGGCCGGTGAGGAGTAAGTTGCAGTAGTCAAGGCGAGAGGTAATGAGAGCATGGACGAGAGTTCGTGTGGTGTGGTCAGAGAGGAGGGGGCGAATTTGCTGATGTTGAAGAGGAAGAAGCGACAGGTCTTGACAGTCTGCTGGATATGCGCAGAGGAGAGGGAGGAGTCGAAGATGACTCCGAGGTTGCGTGCAGATGGGACTGGGAGGATGAGGGTGTTATCAACTGAGATGGAGAGTGGAGGAAGAGGAGAGGTGGGTTTAGGTGGAAAGATGAGGAGCTCGGTTTTGGACATGTTCAGCTTCAGGTGGCGGTTGGACATCTAGGCAGCAATGTTGGATAAGCAGGCCGATACCTTGGCCTGGGTCTCCGCGGTGATGTCTGGTGTGGAGAGATATAGCTGGGTGTCATCAGCATAAAGATGATACTGAAAACCATGAGATGAGATCAGTGAGCCTAGGGAGGAGGTGTAGATTGAGAAGAGAAGGGGTCCAAGGACAGATCCCTGGGAACTCCAACAGATAGTGGGATGGGAGTGGAGGAAGATCCATGGGAGTGTACTCTGAAGGTGCGGTGGGAGAGATAAGAGAGAACCAGGAGAGTACAGAGCCCTGGAACCCAAAGAAGACAATGTGGCAAGAAGTAGATCATGATTGACAGTGTCAAATGTAGCGGATAGATTGAGGAGGGAGATAGGGAGGTATGAGTCCAGTCAGGGGGGTGGGGGGGGGGGCTTACCAGATTTCGGAGGAACAATGATGTGTGACATATTAAGGTGGTGGAGTAGCTGACCCTGTTGAATTGACTCATTAAACACTTCTACCAAAACTTGTCCAATTGCTAATTCAGAAGTTTATAAAACTCATTTGCAGCCCATCCTGGCCTAGAACCTTACCTAGGGGACTCTGCATGATTACCCACTCCACTTCTTCCACATTGATGGGCGCATTCAGCTGGGCTAAATCTGAGTTAGTGACCCCAGTTAATTCTATACTCGAAAGATATACTTCAGAAGCCAAAGATGATGGGGGCTGCAGTCCATAAAGCCGAGCGAAAAACTCCTTCAGGACTGCTTTAATGGCATCATCACTGTGCACCAGACTCCCCCTGGAGTGCAACAGTGATTGATCAAGAATGGGGTCAGCCACCTCGTTAAGATCTCCCCCTAGTAGCAGTGGCGTAGCAAAGGGGAGGGGTGGTCCGCCCCGGGTGTCACCTCAGGGGGGGGGGTGCTCCCTGCCAGCTCCCCCCCCTCGCCGCATCGACGACCCCCCCTCCGACTAGCTCCCGCACCCTACCTTTAAAAAGAATATCGGAATCCGAGGCGAGGCACAGCGCCTCGCGCCTGCCCTGCACTTAAAAGAAATGTGGACTGTCGGGCCTTCCCTCGCTCTATCTGTCCCGCCCTCCGCTGACGCATCTTCCTATTTCCGCAAGGGCGGGACAGACAGAGCGAGAGAAGGCCCGACGGTCCACATTTCTTTTACGTGCAGGGCAGGCGCGAGGGGCTGCGCCTCGCCTCGGATTCCGACATTCTTTTTAAAGGTAGGGTGCGGGAGCTGGTCGGGGGGAGAGGGTGGTGTCGATGCGCTGAGGGGGGGGGGATGTCATCGTGCTGCACCCCGGGGGGGGGGGGGGTGCAATGGCGAACCGCCCCGGGTGGCAGCCCCCCCTGCTACGCCACTGCCTAGTAGGATAGGCACTTCTCCCAAGTCATGTATCTTGCGAATTATTTGATCAAAAAATGCCTTATCAAATTTGTATGGGGCATATATGTTACATAACAGAAAGGGTTGGCATTCCAATACCACAGAGGCCAAAACAAATCTGCCTGCCGGGTCCGTAATAACCTGTTTAGTTGCTTTCCCGATTGCTGTCGTCTCAGGCAGCCTCTCCCATGGGAGACTCTCTGCCATTTCGGCTTGCTGACTGATGCCATTGCTAGGCGTTCCTTCTCTTGGGGCATCTCATCCTCCCCCTGCTGTCTCTGATATTCTTGGGCTTCCGCTATCGAGGTCACTCGTCGCTGTTTGCCTTCTTGCATGAATGTTAGGGCAAAGGGATACTACCATTTATAGGGCACCCCCTCATCTCTCAATTTTGCTGTTAATGGCCACAGTTCACTTCTTCTCTTCAAAGTTGCTGGAGATAGATCCTGATAATTTCAATGGGGTAGGTCTCCCATGTTATCGGGCAGCCTCTCTCGCTTTCTTCATTACCGCTTTCTTTTTGCTGAAATTCTGAGAAGCAGGCAACTATATCCTGCGGCCTGGTTGGTTTTCTCATCCCCAGCGCCCTGTGGGCTCTCTCAAGACGTATAGATACTGAAGCACATGGCACCGCTGAAGTAGATAACAGTTGAGCCGCTATTCCCTGCGTGACCATCACACAGTCATTGTAGTCGGGGAGCTCTGGTACGCCTCGGATTCGGATATTTGCGCGATGACTCCTGTTCTCGAGATCTTCCACTTTATCCAGGAGATATCTTGTCTCCGCTTTCTGATCTTGCATTTGCTGCTCCAGTACAGAGACAGACTCAGCACATTCCTCCAGTCCTGCCTCCGTTTCTGCTACACGTGTTCCCAGTTCAGCTATTTCCGCTCTGAGGTCCGTTCCCAGCTTGGCAAAATCCTGGCGCATATCTGTTATGCCCGTTTTGTTCTCTTCTATCCAGCCACAGAGTTTGGCCCAGATTTCTGGAGTGGCCGCGTTCCCGCCATCTAGTAGCTCCCGCTGGAGACGGTCAGACGGATTTTGCTTCGCCGAGGTTGCGTGGGCGCCATTTTCTTCCCCCTGCGTCTCTGCAGCCCTCTGACTCTGCTGGTACATAAACGCCGACAGATTTGGCTCTTTGATCCGGGTCGCGGACATCGCAAAGTAGAGCGTTTGCTATGCCCTCCGATTCCCGATCTGGTAAGCGAGTTTCGCTGCAATTTGCGGCTTATTATTGCTCTTTACAGGCTGAATCGCGGGAGCTCTGTTTTTATTCAGCCATTCGCTGGCGTGACGTCACTTCCTCCTCTGGGATGCCACTGCTTTTAATTGTTTCTTGGACTTCGCTGAGGAGGTTGAGAATGCTTGGACTTCCTCTTGGTGGTTGCCCTGGTTATGGCACTCATCTCTGCCCTTAAGGAGCGCAATAAAAATGTAGAGAAGTAGCTCCAGCTGGCCACCTTGGGGGGGGGGGGGGGGGGAACTGAGCATTCAGGCTGCAATTTGTGGTGGTTACATAGCTACATGCTGCATTAGTTCCATTAGTTGCTAGAGTCCCAGAGGTTTGTCACCTTCAGTTTAGGATGGCTACGATCTGATTCATCTGGGTTCCTGCTCAGTGGCAGCATTGGGGGTTGCCATTGGTTTGTGGCTTTGCAACTTGGGTGCAGATGCTGCTTCTGAGAATCTTTTGAGTCTGTTGTCCTTGTGCTTGCTCTTTGTCTTGGAATCGTTGGTGAACAATATGGGGAAGGTATGGCTCTTCATCTCTCTTGAAGGGTACTAGTCCAGACAAAAAGAAGTCTACACAGCTTCCACAAAAAAGTCAAACAAAAGAGCGGAAGAATGAAATGGTCCAAAAGATGCAAACAAATATGAAGTAAGTGTTGCTCAAAAGTTTATTGCCAAAAAAATAGATAATCCAAAATGTAGTATAGAGGCAACACAAGTGACCCTAAACTGGCCGTGTTTCTGCATAACAGCCTTCCTCAAGGGGTTGCTTTAGGTTAGACCTATGAACTTCACTACTTGGGTACAAAATGGATTTTCCAAAAATGCAGAGCAAAATGCAGCGACAGGAAAACGAAGAGCCTGACGTGGGTATCCTAGAACCGCAGCCAAAGCTCCTGTTACTTCTACTGTTCCTTGAGGGCCTAGGCTAAACCATCGAGGACAAGAACTATTGTTTGCATTTTGATATTTCTATAAGAAAATTTACTTTCCTTGTCATCAAGCAGATGAAGCCATTACGTATGGGTTGTGTCCATCAACCAGCAGGGGGAGATAGAGAGCACTCAACTTTTCACAGTGCCTCATGGCCAGCCAGCTCCACTGCCTCTTCAGTATTCTCTATCTCCCCAAGCAGGGTGGCTGCAGCTTCTTCGAGCTCCATCAAAAATCTGCCTGGGGGTGGCTCCTGGCTTGCCAGTTGTTAGACGGGGTATTAGAAGCTATAGCAGCTTCACTTTGAAGGCACATAGGTTAGCCCTTTCCCTGCCTTACCCATGCACCCGTGGATGTGGACATATTAGCTTGCTTTTCCCTGTCCTTTCCCACTCAGTGGATGCAGGCACATTGGTTCGCCTTTCCCTGCCTTTCCCACTCATCTGAGCCTCCGGACTCTGCTTTCCTCACAGCGTAAAAAAAAAAAAAAAAAAATGGAACAGAGGTTTTCCTTTGATTCTTTTATGGGACCGGAGCTGTGATACTCAGTCCAGTGAGGTAAGAGTGTTTTCTGACTCCTCCGGGGTGGGCCCGCGATCGGGCGTTTTTGGCGCGAAACTGCCATTTGAATTTTCCCGCCGTTTCGGCGATGGCTGCAGAGAATGTATAAGCGCTGTCCTGGTGTGGCAAGCGCAAATCAGCAGCGGGGCTCTGTAAATCGTGCTGTACAGGCGTAAGAGCCGGCCCGAGCATGGCGAGCGATGATTCTTCCCGCTCAGAGCTGGCAGCGGACGCCATTTTGAATTCTCTGCATGGCGGGGCCTCTGTAGAGACGGAGAGCCTGAGCCGGGGGGGGGGGGGGGGACCTCGAATTGAGGCTATTCAGGGAGCGGCTAGCCCCGGACGGGATCTGGGTGCCCAGGGCGAGTTTTTCTCCCTGATTTTGTGTTGTTGCATAAAGCATACATGCTGAAAAGAGCTCTCCCTCAAGGGTCGTCTGAGGCCCCTTCTATTGTCCCCCCCCCCCCCCCCCCCCGGTGGATTCTGGCCTGGTGCCTGCTGAGGCTATTTTCCATGATAATTGGCATAAAGAAAAGCGTAGAAGGGCAGTGTGTGGTGCAACTCCTTCCCCCCCCCCCCCCCCCCGAGGATTCGGAGAGTTCTGGCAGGCCTTCGTGGTCTGAGGAGGCCAGAGTCAGGTGCAGAATTACCACAGGATCTGGATGATCTCTCCGCGGTGAGGTTTTTTCACTGTGATGAGCTGCCAGCGCTTATTTCAGATGCCCTACAGGTCCTTTCTATTGAAGAGCCTGACAGTGGCACGGCCTCCTCTGTGAATCCTAGGATGGCTAGTACCAAAAAGCCTGCTTGAGCCTTTCCTTTGCATGACTCCATCCAAGAGCTTATTTCCGCTCAGTGGGCTGACCCCGAGGGACCTTTGAAAGTTTCCAGGGCTATGGGGCAATTATACCCTCTGCGTGAGGAGCATTTGGCTCGCTTTGCAATGCCTAAAGTAGATGCCCTAGTCACTGCGGTGACAAAGAGAACTACCCTCCCTGTGGAAGGAGGAGTTGCCCTGAAGGATATACAAGACCGTAGGCTGGAAGCAGCACTTAAACGGTCCTTTGAAATTGCAGGTCTTACTGTTCGGGCGTCTGCATGCAGTAGTTATGCTGCTAGAGCCTGCCTGGCGTGGTTGCAACAGGCAGTGGAACAGCCCGGAGATGGAGCGGAGCCCTTCTCGGATATGGCTCCGCGACTGGAGTCGGCCTTGTCCTTTTTGTTTGATGCCCTTTATGATATTGTCAGAGACTCGGCTAAACAAATGGCAGTAGCAGTGGCGGCTCGCCGTCTTATTTGGCTACGACATTGGGCAGCAGACATGGCCTCTAAGCAAAGGTTGGTGAAGTTGCCCTTTCAAGGCCTTCTATTTGTTGAGGAGTTGGAAAAAAAAATTGTTAAAGGCCTGGGAGATCCTAAACCCCAGCGCTTGCCTGAAGATAGGCCGAGGCCTTCCTCCAAGGGCCAGGCGGTCCACTCCTCTTATAGACCTCGCTTCCGTGAAGCTAGAAGGTACCACCCGGGGCGTTCTGCTGGGTTCACTTCTCGTGCCAGTTTTTCAGCAGAGGAACTCCTTTTGCTCAGACAAGCGTTCCGCAGCCACCGGCTCTAGGCCTGGACAACTATGGAATGGACTCCCAAAAGCTGTGAAAACGATCCATGACCACCTAAACTTCAGGAAATCATTAGAAACCAACCTCTTAAAGGCCTTTCCCAACGATCCAACGTTAAACCCCTTCACCCAGCAACACAGCATGACCAATGATCATACTGGAAAATATACAATCTTCATTCCTTTCGGCCCTTCACAACTACCTCATTCTACCACTATATAACTTTGTATTTATCAACCGACTTGGCGAACGCCTTTTACGGTACTATGTAAGCCACATTGAGCCTGCAAATAGGTGGGAAAATGTGGGGTACAAATGTAATAAATCTGTCCTATGGTCCAGGTCCCTTGATCTGATCACTTTGTAGATCGTTTTACCCTTCCAGCTAGGGCATCTGTTTTTCTCTCACCTTCAAGACAATCTAGATGTTTCTTTCGACCCTCATTCTTTCACCGTCTTTTCGATTTCCCTAATGATTTTTCAGACCTAGACCTTGATGTATGTTCTATTTTACATACTACATTGTCTACTGTTTTGGACTCGGTTGCACCATTGCAGTCTTTCACTTGAACCGCCACTCGTCAATCTAAGCCTTGGTATCATAGTTGTCTTTGCTTAAGCAACAGCTTCGTAGAGCAGAATGTCATTGGAAGGAAGCTAAGTCCCGTTCCGATCTTACTATTTACAGATCCCACTCCTGAGACTATAATTACCACATTAGGAAAACTAAAGACCTCTGCTTTGCCAATCGAATGAAAAAGGCCCCAAATATACCAAAACTCTGTTCTGTTTTTCAAAACCTAATATCAAGTCACTCTAGTTCATCGGTGCTGGAGCTTTCTGCAGAAATCTCCCTCCCTCATTCTTGAGGATTTTAACATTCATGCTAATGATCCCTCTGACTCTTATGCTTCTCAGTTTCTTGTTTTAACATCCTCTTTCAATCTTTCACTGTTCTCCACTGCCCCCACTCACCAGAATGGCCACTGTCTTGATCTTATCCTGTTCTCAAATTGCTCACTCTCCAGTTTCTGTGCCTCAACTCTTCCCCTCTCTGACCATCATCTGATAACTTTCACACTTAAACTCCCTCCTCCCCAGTCCCGTCTAATCTTAACCAATACATTTAGGAATGTTCAGGCTATTGACCCTTCTACTCTGTCCTCTAGTGTTTCAAATCTCTTCTCTACCACTATGTTATCAAAGTCTGTCAATGAGGCTGTCTCTTCCTATAATACTATTTTCTTCTCTGCTTTGGATACTCTCGCTCCTCCCATTCCCCGTTCTGTAAAACGTACCAAACCCCAACCTTGGCTGACCTCTAGAATCCGCTACCTACGTTCCTGTGCCCGCTCTGCTGAACGGCTTTAGCTGAAATCCCGTGCCCATTCTGACTTCATACATTTCAAATTCTTGCTGACCTCCTTCCATTCTG
This sequence comes from Microcaecilia unicolor, assembly GCF_901765095.1. Lineage (NCBI taxonomy): Eukaryota > Metazoa > Chordata > Amphibia > Gymnophiona > Siphonopidae > Microcaecilia > Microcaecilia unicolor. Next base: position 123,341,258 of record NC_044040.1, on the reverse strand, counting down.
CTCTTTACTTGCCAAACAAGACTATTACATCCAGTTGACAAATTCTCTTGGCTAAAACCCTCATTGTCTCTTTGCCACACTGAACGCTCTCCTCAAAGTGCCTTCACCTCCAACTCCCCCTTCACTTTCTCCCCAGACTCTGGCTGAGTACTTTCATGATAAGGTTCACAAGATTAAACTTGAATTCTCAACCAGGTCACCTCTACCTCTCCTTCTCTTAGTCCATTCTCTCAACGCTCCAACCCCTGCCTCCTTTTCTTCCTTTTCTGAAATCACTGAAGAGGAAACTACACATTTTCTTTCCTTCTCAAAACTAACTACCTGTTCCTCTGATCCTATTCCCACCCATCTACTTAACACTCTCTCCTACTGTCATCCCTTTTATTTGTCATAGCCTCAATCTTTCACTGTCCACTGCGACTGTTCCTGATGCCTTCAAACATGCTGTAGTCATACCACTCCTTAAAAAAACCTTCATTAGTAAATAACTTCTGGTTTTTAAAAGAGAGAGAATGTAATCAGATGTATTATTTCTAACTAATACTGGACAATAAATATGTTTTCAATGAAATTATTTGACTATACACCGTATTGGCCTTGAAGAAGCCAACCAGATGATCAATGTGGAATAATGAATTAGATGAGTTTTTTTTCTGTTTACTGTTTTAATTGATCTCATTATCTTGTTTCACTCTCCCTATTTAGTGGTCTAAGGAAGAGAATAGAATTACCTGAGTGAAATAATTCCTACATATTACTTTCTCTGTATTTCCAGCAAGTGTTTTATCGCTTGTAAAAATGTAATGGTTATAAATAAAAAATTAAAAAAAAACCTTCATTAGACCTTACCTGTCCTTCCAACTATCGCTCCATTGCCCTCCTCCCTTTCCTATCCAATATACTTGAACTTGCTGTTCACTGCCGTTCCCTTGACTTTCTTTCATCTCAAGCTATTCTTGATCCACTTCAATCTGGCTTTCACCCACTTCATTCAACTGAAACAGCGCTTGCTAAAGTCTCCAATGATCTGTTCCTGGCCAGATCCAAAGGTCTCTATTCTGTCCTCATCCTTCTCGACTTATCTGCTGCTTTTGACACTGTTGATCACAGCCTACTCTTTGATAAGCTGTCCTCGCTTGGATTTCAGGGCTCTGTTCTTTCCTGGCTTTCTTCTTATCTCTCCCAGCGTACCTTTAGTGTATACTCTAGTGGATCCTCCTCTACTTCTATCCCACCGTCAGTTGGTGTACCTCAGGGACCTGTCCTGGGACCTCTTCTTTTCTCCATCTATACTTCTTCCCTTGGTACTCTGATCTCATCCCATGGTTTTCAGTATTATCTTTACGCTGATGACTCCTAGATCCTCCTCGCCACAGCTGAAATCCAGGCCAAAGAATCAGCCTCCCTGTCTGACATTGCTGCATGGATGTCTCAGCGCCATCTGAATCTAAACATGACCAAGACTGAGCTTCTTATCTTTCCCCCTAAACCAACCTCTCCTCCTCCCCCATTCTCTGTTTCTGTGGATAACACTCTCATCCTTCCTGTCTCATCAGCTCATTACCTTGAGGTCATCTTCAAGATTTGTTTAATAAATCCTTGGAGACTGGAGAGGTTCCGAGGGACTGGAGAACGGCGGAGGGTGGTCCCTCTTCACAAAAGTGGTGATAGGGAAGAGGCTGGAAACTACAGGCCGGTAAGCCTCACTTCGGTTATTGGTAAAATAATGGAAGCGATGCTGAAGGAAAGGATAGTGAATTTCCTGGAAGCAAATAAGTTGCAAGATTCGAGACAACATGGTTTCACCAAAGGGAAATCGTGCCAAATGAATCTCATTGAATTCTTTGACTGGGTGACGGGAGAATTAAATCAAGGACGTGCTATGGACGTAATCTATTTAGATTTCAGCAAAGCTTTCGACACGGTTCCCCACAGATGGCTCTTGAATAAACTAGACGGGAGAATTAAATCAAGGACGTGCTATGGACGTAATCTATTTAGATTTCAGCAAAGCTTTCGACACGGTTCCCCACAGATGGCTCTTGAATAAACTAGATGGGCTGAAGATAGGACCCGAAGTGGTGAACTGGATTAGGAATTGGTTGACGGGCATACGCCAGAGGGTGGTGGTGAATGGAGTTTGCTCGGAGGAGGGAAAGGTGAGTAGTGGAGTGCCTCAGGGATCGGTGCTGGGGCCGATTCTGTTCAATATATTTGTGAGTGACATCGCCGAAGGGTTACGAGGTAAAGTTTGCCTTTTTGCGGATGACACCAAGATTTGCAACAGAGTGGACACCCCGGAGGGAGTGGAAAACATGAAAAAAGATCTGAAGAAGCTAGAAGAATGGTCTAACGTTTGGCAATTAAAATTCAATGCGAACAAATGCAAAGTAAGGACTCTCTCAAAACGCTGACATCGGCATATATTACTTCACGTTTAGACTACTGTAACATTGTATATGCTGGGATTACTCAAGCAAACTTAAAGCGATTACAAAGAATTCAAAATACAGCAGCACGTATGATCTGTAGGGCCCGGAGAGATGATCGAGCAACACCTTTATTGCATCATCTGCACTGGCTCCCGGTCGAAGCAAGAATAAAGTTTAAGGCTCTTGTCCTGACACACAAAGCCTTTCACACATTAAACCCTAGCTACTTGTCGAATTTAACAATCCCCTACACCGCTATGCGAACTCTCAGATCCCTAACAGATAACAGGTTAGTCATTCCCCCTCTTACTAAGGCTAGGTGGGAGTCTACACGGAGATCGGCTTTTTTCTACCTGTCACCCTCCCTTTGGAATAGCCTTCCAAAGGAGATCAGATTAGAGAAATCTTATCTCCATTACCGAAAACTTCTGAAAACCTTTCTCTTTATAAGCTACGTAGAACAGAACTTAGCATAATGAGATAAGGTCAAAAAGACAAAGAAAAATGGGATAGCTTAACTGGATATTAGATTTTTAACTTGTATTGATTTATTATGTAGTTTATCTTGATTGCTGTGCTTTCCTGTCATGAATGGAATTCCTATGTCTGTTTATTTGTATATACCAATTTTTTTATATATATGTAAACCGTTCTGTTTTGCAGATGCAATAAGATACGGTATATAAATTAACATAAATAAAATAAATAAATAAAAGTGATGCACTTAGGGAGTAGAAATCCAAGGGAGACGTATGTGTTAGGCGGGGAGAGTCTGATTGGCACGGACGGGGAGAGGGATCTTGGGGTGATAGTATCCGAGGACCTGAAGGCGACGAAACAGTGTGACAAGGCGGTGGCCTTAGCTAGAAGATTGCTAGGCTGTATAGGGAGAGGTGTGACCAGCAGAAGAAGGGAGGTTTTAATGCCCCTGTATAAGACGTTGGTGAGGCCCCACCTGGAGTACTGTGTTCAGTTTTGGAGGCCGTACCTTGCGAAGGGTGTCAAAAAAATGGAAGCGGTGCAAAGAAAAGCTACGAGGATGGTATGGGATTTGCGTTCCAAAACGTATGAAGAGACTTGCTGACCTGAACATGTATACCCTGGAGGAAAGGAGGAACATGGGTGATATGATACAGACATTCAAATATTTGAAAGGTATTAATCCGCAAACGAATCTTTTCCGGAGATGGGAAGGCGGTAGAACGAGAGGACATGAAATGAGATTGAAGGGGGGCAGACTCAGAAAAGATGTCAGGAAGTATTTTTTTCACGGAGAGGGTGGTGGATGCTTGGAATGCCCTCCCGCGGGAGTTGGTGGCGATGAAAACAGTAACGGAATTCAAACATGCGTGGAATGTGCATAAAGGAATCCTGTGCAGAAGGAATGGATCCTCAGAAGCTTAGCTACAATTGGGTGGCAGAGCAGGTGGGGGGAAGAGGGGTTGGTGGTTGGGAGGCGAGGATAGGAGAGGGCAGACTTTTATACGGTCTGTGCCAGAGCCGGTGATGGAAGGCGGGACAGGTGGTTGGGAGGCAGGAAAAACTGCTGGGCAGACTTATACGGTCTGTGCCCTGAGAAAGACAGGTACAAATCAAGGTAAGGTATACACATGAGTTTATCTTGGGCAGACTGGATGGACTGTGCAGGTCTTTTTCTGCCGTCATCTACTATGTTACTATGTAACTCCTCCCTCTCCTTCTCTGCACATATTCAGCAGACTGCTAAAACCTGTCGTTTCTTTCTCTATAATATTACCAAAATTCACCCTTTCCTTTCTAAGCACACTACCAGAACCCTCTTCTACACTCTTATCACCTCTCGCTTAGACTATTGCAACTTACTTCTCACAGGTCTCCCATTTAGCCATCTCTCTCCTCTTCTATCTGTTCAAAATTCTGCTGTACAACTAATATTCTGCCATGGTCGTTGTGCTCATATTAGCCCTCACCTCAAGTCACTTCACTGGCTTCCTATCTGTTTCCGCATACAGTTCAAACTCCTCTTATTGACCTATAAGTGCATTCATTCTGCAGCTCCTCAGTACGTCTCCACTCTCATCTCTCCCTACATTCCTCCCAGGGAACTCCGTTCACTGGGTAAATTTCTCTTATCTGCACCCTTCTCCTCCACCGCTAACTCCAGACTCCGTTCCTTTTATCTTGCTGCACCATATGCCTGGAATAGACTTCCTGAGCCGATACGTCAAGCTCCATCTCTGGCCATCTTCAAATCTAAGCTAAAAGCCCACCTTTTTGATGCTGCTTTTAACTCCTAACCCTTATTCACTTGTTCAGAACCCTTATTTTATCATCCTCACTTTAATGTTCCCTTTTCTCTTTTGTCCTGTTTGTCTGTCCTAATTAGATTGTAAGCTCTGTCGAGCAGGGACTGTCCTTTATGTTCAGGCGTACAGCGCTGCGTACGTCTAGTAGCGCAATAGAAGTGATGAGTAGTAGTAGTCCATGTGGGTGTTGGCCTCTCAACATCGCCATCAAGGATGTCGATCCTTGGCGTTGAGGCAGGCTCAGTCTCTGAGTTTTCTTAGGGAAGTGCTTTCCGATACTGAAGAGGAGCATTCATGGGAGTCAGAGGAAGATCCTGGATACTTTTCCTCCGATGAGTCTTTTGGGATTCCCTCTGAACCTTCCCCTCCACCTGAGAGCCTCTGTTTCAGATCTTTTGTTCGGGAAATGGCTACGGCTATTCCATTTTCTTTGGAGGTGGAGGATTTTTTTATTTTATTTATTTATTGCATTTGTATCCCACATATTCCCACATATTAGCAGGCTCTATGTGGCTTACATTGCTCCGGCATGGTATCAACATGACTGAATAAATATATACAATTAGTATTTATATAAGAAACATGGGAAATATAGTGTATAAACGTAACATGTATAGAGAAAATATTAATGGAATAACAGATGAAAATGGTACTGTACTAAAGTTCAGATGATGGCTCATTATGGTATGTTTTGTTAAAGAGGTGGGTCTTCAAGGATTTCCGAACATTGATTAGATCGTGCATTTTTTTCATAGCAGTTGTTAGTGCATTCCATAGCTGCGTACCTATATAAGAAAAACTGGATGCATGTGTCATTTTCTATTTTAGTCCTTTACAGCTTGGGAAGTGAAGATTTAGGAATGTGTGAGCTGATTTTTTTTGGAGTACCTGAGTGGTAGATCTATGAGGTCTGACATATAGACCGGAGCATCTCCATGAATGATTTTGTGAATCAAGGTACAGATCTTGAACATAATGCATTCCTTGATTGGGAGCCAGTGCAGTTTCTTTCTAAGGGGTGTGGCACTTTTGTATTTTACTTTACCAAATATGAGTCTGGCTGCAGTATTCTGGGCTGTCTGAAGTCTCTTGATGATTTGGTCTTTACAGCCAGCGTATAGAGCATTGCAATAGTCTAAGTGACTTAACACCATTGACCAGGCTGCGAAATGTATCTCTTGGGAATAGAGGTTTAATTCTCTTAAGTTTCCACATTGAATGGAACATTTTCTTAGTGATATTCTTCACATGACTTTCCAGTGTAAGATTTCGGTCAGTGGTGACTCTAAGAATTTTCAAGGTTTCCGATACGTGAAGGGTGAGGTTTGGTGTGGTTATGGAAGTGTATTTATTAGGGTTGAATTGTAATGAGAGGATGTGAGATTGTGTTTTTTCAGCATTAAGCTTTAATTGGAATGCATCCGCCCATGAGTTCATGATTTGGAAACTGTGGTTGATGTCATTAGTAATTTCATTTAGGTCATTTTTAAATGGGATGTATATTGTGACATCTGCGTATGTATGAGGGTTGAGTCCTTGGTTGGCTAATGATTTGGCCAGGGGTGTTATCATTACTACTACTACTATTTAACATTTCTAGAGCGCTACAAAGTGTACGCAGCGCTGTACAAACACAGAAGAAAGACAGTCCCTGCTCAAAGAGCTTACAATCTAATAGACAAAAAGTAAAGCATTTAAATTTAAAATATTTAAGCAGTCAAGCACAAGAGAACAGTCACAGAAGGTTAAAAAAGATGAGCCCAAGGCTGAGGTCCTGGATTATCTCTCGCCACCTAAGGAGGTTGTGTCGGCTCCTTTGTGAAACTGTCTGCCCCCATGATCCTGAAGAAGACTTGATTCCCAGTATCGGATCCATGGTGAACCTGAGTTGATGAGATCTCATTTACCACACAGTTCGATGGTGGTGGACTCTGCCCTCAAAAGAGCCAAGAGTGCTAGGGACTATGCCTCGGCGCCCCCAGGCAGTGAAGCTAGGACCTTGGACTCTTTTGGGAGGAAGACGTATCAGGCCTCTATGCTCGCTGCCATATCCATTCCATATCATCATGCTGATCAATCCATAGACTGGTGGGTTGTGTCCATTTACCAGCAGGTGGAGATAGAGAGCAATCCTTTTGCCTCCCTATATGTGGTCATGTGCTGCCGGAAACTCCTCAGTATGTTCTCTATCTCAGCAGGTGGTGGTCACACACAGCAGCAGCTCTGGCTAGGCCTCCAAGCCTAATTTTTAGGTTTTGTTGAGTGCCTGGGGTTGAGGGCTCTTCTTGAGCAAGTGCAAACCTGGTGGCGCCAGGTCCCTCCTTTTCTCCCCCCTCCCGCTGGCTCCGTTTAAAAAAAAAAAAAAAAATTTTGGACGCCCTTAAGGGCGTTTATTTCGACGTTTATTTAAATGTTTATTGCAGCTACTCACTGGGACACCAGGTCGTTACAGCTCGGAGCGAGAAGCAGGTAATTTTTACCTTTTTATAGCGGGCAGGGGGTTCCCCAATTGATCTCCACGTGGCCTATGGCGTCGGAGGGCGAGGGCGCGAAGAATCGCTCCCCGAACCGCGTGTGCACTTCTAGCGGGGATGCGGGGGTTTTAAAGTCTGATTCGCCCTTGTTGGGTGTCAGTTTGTAGGCCGGTCAGTGTCCCGGGTCTTCCTCCGGCGCTGCGGTTTTTCCCGCCATAAACGCCCATCCCCCGCTGCTCGCCTCCGCCATCTTGGCCGGCCACTCTGCTCGGACGGCTTCTTCTTGGGCCGCCCTTGAGCTGGGAGACGGCAAAAAAGCGGCTAAAGTTAAGCGCCGTTCTTCCCGCGCGGCTCCTTCGCGGAGTGTCGCGCCGGACGCCATCTTTGATGCGCTGCATGGTTCTCCCCCGCTCTTGCGAGCGCCGGTTGAGGGTGCGTCTAGGGCTGTGGCCCAGGCTGCTGCATTGCACAGTTTGGGGGGTTTCTCCCCCGAGTTTATTTTGCTGCTGCATCAGGCCTTCCTTATGCAGAACGCTGCCCCTTCTCCCTTGTCCGATAAAGGGGTTGAGGCCCCCGGAAGTAAACGCCCTCGGGTGGATGCCCAGGCCTTAGAGGACGCTATTTCCTCTGATGTAGATGAGGGCAGCGTATCTGAGTTCTCCCAACGGTCCTTTGGGGATTCCTTGGAGGAGACGGATTCCCGCTCGGATGGAGCGGATGACCCCTCTGCAGCACGGATCTTTCGCTCAGAGGATTTGCCCAACCTGTTAATGTAGGCCATGAGCATTTTGAAGATTTCCTCTCCGGAGGACGTCTCTCCCTCAGCCCCTGTTGGCTCCGCCATTATGCTGGGGACGAAGCGTCCGCCTAGAACCTTCCACGTGCATGATGCCATGCACACCTTAATTTCGGCTCAATGGGATGTCCCGGAAGCGAGCCTCAAAGTGGCTAGGGCTATGTCCCGCCTCTATCCTTTGCCTGAAAGTGAACGTGAGGCCTTTCTTTGGCCTACCGTGGATTCTTTATTCACTGCGGTGACTAAGAAAACGGCGTTGCCGGTGGAAGGTGGCACAGCACTAAAGGACGCCCAAGACAGAAGATTGGAAGCGGCTTTAAGGTCGTCCTTCGAGGCGGCTGCCTTAAGTTTGCAGGCCTCAGTTTGCGGCTCCTATGTGGCCAGGGCGTGCCTGACGATGGTGCAGCGGGCTTCCCCCTCGGATCCTTCCTTGAGGGCTGACTGGCCGGCCCTGGAATCGGGCTTGGCTTATTTGGCAGACTTACTGTATGATGTCTTGAGAGCCTCGGCTAAAGGCATGGCTCAGACAGTCTCTGTGCGGCGCTGGCTTTGGCTGAAACATTGGTCTGCAGACCACGCCTCTAAGTCCCGCCTGGCTAAGTTGCCTTTTAAAGGTAAGCTGCTCTTTGGGGTCGAGCTGGACAAAATCGTGACCGATCTCGGCACGTCTAAGGGCAAGAGGTTACCAGAGGTCAGGGCTCGGGCCAGTGCTCGCCCCGGTATCTCCAGAGGACGGTTTCAGGAAGCCCGTCGGTACCGCCCGGGCAAGTCGGGCTCCTCTGCCCCCTCTTCCTTCAAAAGGAACTTCTCCCCCAAGCAGCATTCCTTTCGCAGAGACCGCCGTCCCGGAGGTGTGCCCTCCGGTCCTCCCCCAGGGTCTCGTACCCAATGACGGGGTCTTGGTCCATGGCCCAGTGCAGATTGGAGGACGCCTGTCCTCGTTTCTGGGCGAGTGGACCAGAGTAACTTCAGACGCTTGGGTGCTGGAAGTCATCAGAGACGGCTACAAGCTAGAGTTCTGCCGACCCTTAAGAGACGGGTTTGTACTCTCTCCCTGCAAGTCTCCGGTCAAAGCTGTGGCAGTGCAGCAGACCTTGGACAACCTGAAACGCCTGGGTGCGGTCGTTCCGGTGCCAGAAAATCAGACTGGCAAGGGACGTTACTCCATTTACTTTGTGGTACCAAAGAAAGGAGGTTCTGTCCGGCCTATCCTCGACCTCAAAGGGGTCAATCGGGCCTTGAAAGTGAGGCACTTTCGCATGGAGACTCTCCGCTCTGTTATAGCGGCAGTGAAGGCAGGAGAGTTCTTGGCTTCCTTGGACATCAAGGAAGCGTACCTGCATATTCCCATCTGGCCTCCTCATCAACGCTTTCTGCGTTTTGCAGTCCTGGGCCGACACTTCCAGTTCAGAGCCCTCCCTTTCGTGTTGGCTTCTGCTCCGCGGACCTTTTCCAAAGTAATGGTGGTCATCGCGGCCTTCCTGCGAAAGGAAGGAGTACAAGTCCATCCTTATCTGGACGACTGGTTGATCCGAGCCCCCTCTTATGCAGAGTGCGGCAAAGCTGTGGACCGGGTGGTTGCTCTTTCGAGCTCCCTGGGGTGGATCATCAACTGGGAGAAGAGCCAGCTGCGCCCGACTCAGTCCTTGGAGTATCTGGGAGTTCGATTCGACACCCAAGTGAGTGTTCCTGCCAGACAATCGGATTGTCAAGCTTCAGGCTCAGGTGGACTAGTTCCTAGTAGCCTCTCCTCTTCGGGCTTGGGACTATGTGCAGCTGTTGGGCTCTGTGACGGCCACGATGGAAGTAGTGCCCTGGGCCAGGGCTCATATGAGACCACTACAACTCTCTCTGCTGCAGCGCTGGACTCCGTTGTCGGAGGATTATGCTGTGCGCCTTCCCTTGGTCCCGGCAGTGCGCAAGGCGCTGAGCTGGTGGATGCAGACAGACAAGTTGTCTGCAGGAATGCCTCTGGTGACACCGGAGTGGATTGTCGTCACGACGGACGCCTCTTTGTCGGGCTGGGGAGCCCACTGCTTGGGAAGGACAGCGCAGGGGCTCTGGTCTCTTGCAGAGGCAAAGTGGTCTATCAACCTCCTGGAACTCAGAGCCATTCGGTTGGCGCTTTTGGAGTTCATCCCGGTACTGGCGTTGAAGCCAGTACGGGTCCTTTCGGACAATGCCACGGCTGTGGCCTATGTCAACCGCCAGGGAGGTACCAAGAGCGCCCCTCTAGCCAAGGAGGCCATGAATCTATGCCAGTGGGCGGAAGTGAACCTGGAACAGCTGTCAGCGGCCCACATTGCCGGAGTCATGAATGTCAAGGCGAACTTTCTCAGTCGCCAAACCTTGGAGCCCGGAGAGTGGCAGCTATCTGTTCAGGCGTTCTTGGACATCACGAAGCGCTGGGGCCAGCCGAGCCTAGATCTGATGGCGTCATCGGCCAATTGCCAAGTGCCGCGCTTTTTCAGCAGAGGACGGGACCCTCGATCCCTGGGAGTAGATGCTCTTCTCCAACAGTGGCCGACACAGGAGCTTCTCTATGTGTTCCCGCCCTGGCCCATGTTGGGCAGGGTGCTAGACCGGGTGGCAAAGCATCCGGGCCGGATAATCCTGGTGGGTCCGGACTGGCCCAGACGTCCCTGTTATGCGGACTTGATCAGGCTCTCAGTCGACGATCCTCTGCGGCTGCCAGTGGAGCAGGGCCTGTTACATCAGGGTCCCGTGGTGATGGAGGATCCCTCCCCCTTTGGTCTTACGGCCTGGCTATTGAGCGGCAGCGTCTGAGAAAGAAGGGCTTCTCAGACAAGGTCATCGCCACTATGCTGAGAGCGAGGAAGCGCTCTACTTCTACTGCTTACGCCAGGGTTTGGCGTACCTTTGCAGCGTGGTGTGAAGCAGGCTCACTTTCTCCCTTCACTGCTCCAATTTCTTCAGTGTTGGCGTTCTTGCAAGAAGGTTTGGAGAAAGGCCTGTCGCTCAGTTCCCTTAAAGTCCAGGTAGCGGCTCTGGCTTGCTTCAGGGGCCGCCTGAAGGGTGCTTCCCTGGCTTCGCAGCCAGATGTGGTGCGCTTTCTCAAGGGAGTTAATCACCTGCGCCCTCCTCTGCACTCAGTGGTGCCTGCGTGGAATCTCAACCTGGTGCTAAGAGCCTTGCAGAAGCCGCCTTTTGAACCCTTGTCTAGGGCATCTCTGAAAGACCTGACGTTGAAAGCAGTCTTTTTGGTGGCTATCACTTCAGCCAGAAGAGTTTCCGAGCTCCAGGCACTCTCATGTCGAGAGCCTTTTCTGCAGTTCACTGAGGCCAGGAGTGTCTATTCGCACAGTGCCTTCCTTCCTGCCCAAGATTGTTTCTCGCTTCCATGTGAATCAGCAGCTCTGTCTCCCTTCCTTTCGTAGGGAGGACTACCCAGAGGAATATTCTGCTCTCAAATATCTGGATGTGAGACGAGTCATCATCGGATACTTGGAAGTGACCAATGATTTCCGGAAATCGGATCATCTGTTTGTCCTGTTTGCAGGTCCTCGTAAGGGTCTGCAGGCTTCTAAGCCTACAGTGGCAAGATGGGTCAAGGAAGCCATTGCAGCGGCTTATGTGGCCACGGGGAAGGTGCCGCATATCCAGCTGAAGGCTCACTCCACTAGAGCTCAGGCGGCCTCGATGGCAGAGGCCGGGTCCGTCTCCTTGGAAGAGATTTGCAAGGCAGCAACTTGGGCATCGGCCCATACCTTCTCCAGGCATTACCGCTTGGCTGTGGCTGCTCGGGCGGAGGCCCGGTTTGGAGCTTCAGTGTTGCGGTCAGGGATTTCAATGTGCCGCCCTGGGTGAGTACTGCTTCGGTACATCCCACCAGTCTATGGATTGATCAGCATGATGATATGGAAGGTGAAATTATGTATCATACCTGATAATTTTCTTTCCATTAATCATAGCTGATCAATCCATAGTCCCTCCCAGATATCTGTATTGTTTATATTCTGGTTGCATTTCAGGTTAAAGTTTAGTCTTCAGTTCCTGTTCAGGAGGACTTCGTGTTCAAGTTTTTCAATGGATTCTTCGAGTTGAGACGAATTTGTGTTAGTGAGCTGCTGCATTCCTCTCCCCTCTGTTTTACGGGGCTGGATTGAGACATAAATTCTGCCGGCGCTCCCTCCCGCTTCGTGCGGCTGTAGGGCAGCTTTGTACCCCTCCCGCTTCGGCTGTGTTAGGGTCAGTCAGCTCCTCCTGCGGTTGCAGGATAAGCCAGATCCCCCCCGCATCGGCGGGGTGGTGTCCCTCCCCCGCTCCGCGGGGATGAGCTGGACGGATTCCCCTCCCCCACTTGTGTGGGGATGAGCTGGGTTAATTCCCCTCCCCCGTTTCGGCGGTGGTGAGCTGGGCAGAGTGTCCCTTTGTGGGTGTAATTCTCTAAGTGCTGAGTCCTGCGGATGGAGCTTGGATATCGACATAGGAGTTTCCGGCAGCACATGACCACATATAGGGAGGCAAAAGGATTGCTCTCTATCTCCACCTGCTGGTAGATGGACACAACCCACCAGTCTATGGATTGATCAGCTATGATTAATGGAAAGAAAATTATCAGGTATGATACATAATTTTACCTTCTTAACAGCTCTACACAAGCATTCACTTGAGGAACTCGTTAAGGCAGCTGTCTACCTTGGTCAATGCCCTCCCTCCGGTGCAGGCTGAGTCTTTTCGTCAGGTGGTCAGGCAGCAGAAGGCGTTTGGTGAATTGGGCAGGGGTGCTTACGATACTTTTGATGTGTCAGAATCGCTGCTCAGGGTATAGCTTCTCTCTCCCACTGTGCGCCTTCTGATACAGCCTCCTCAACTAGGAGGTTTTTTTGGGGTCCGCGTAGTGATCCCTATTCTTATGCTAGGCGTAGGTACACTCCGGCATCCCGACAGCCTCTTCAGGTTCAGCCCCATCGCGCTCATTCTCGTGAACAGCGTATGCCTAATTCCCCTGCAGCTCCCCAGTAAAAGCAAGGGATGGGCTTTTAACTGGTCCAGCAAAGTATAGCCATACTAAAAGTGTCCGTGACGGACGACTTGCTGGTTGGAGGGAGGTTAATGTTTTTTCTCCAAAGGTGGCCTCTCGTAACCTCCGACCAGTGGGTTCTTCAAATAGTCCAGTTAGGATACACCCTCAATCTGGAATCCAAACCTCCAAATTGGCCACCGGGAACTCATTCATACAGCTCCTAGCACAGACAGAGGAACTCTCCACCCTTCTTAATGCCCATGCGGTCAAACCCATTCCACAAAGGAAGAAGGGCTGGGATTCTATTCCAGGTACTTCCTTGTGCAAAAGAAAACAGGGGGGAATGCATCCCATCCTAGACCTAAGGGCCCTGAACAAATTCCTAGTCTGAAGAAAGTTCTAGATGGTTTCTCTGGGCACCCTTCTTCCCATGATTCAAGAAAACTATTGGCTATGCTCTCTGGACTAAAGGATGCTTACACACACATCTTGATACTTCCTAGCTCACAAGAAGTACCTTCGATTTCAGCTGGGAACACAGCACTTTCAGTACTGTGTACTGCCCTTTGGCCTGGTGTCTGTGCCCAGAGTGTTTACAAAGTGTCTAGCAGTAGTTGCAGCGTCGCTACACAGACTGGGAGTGCATGTGTCTCGACTATTGGCTGGTAAAGTGCACCTCAGAGGATGGTGCTCTGGAGTCTATGCGAATGACTTGAAGTGCTAGAGCTACTGGGGTTCATAATAAATTATTCCACGTCCCATCTCAGTCTTGTTCAGAAATTGGAGTTCATTGGAGCACTACTGGACACGAAGACAGCTCGGGCTTATCTCTCCAAGACAAGGGCAGACAACCTCCTGACCCTGGTGTCCACAGTTTGAGCGTCTCAGCAGTTAAGACTTTTGGGGCACACGGCCTCCACAGTTCATGTAACACCCATGGTACCTCTACATATGAGATCTCAATGGACCCTAGTGTCCCTGTGGTATCATGCTCTGGGAAATCTAGAGGATGTGATCCAACTGTCCACAGACTTTCAGAATTCTCTTCAGTGGTGGACAATCCGATCCAGTTTGACCATGGGACGATCATTCCTAATTCCTCAGTCACAAAAAGTGCTGACGATGGATGTAGCCCTCCTGGGGTGGTGAGCTCATGTAGATGGGCTTCACATACAGGGAGCCTGGTCCTTCCAGGAAGCAGGTCTTCAGATCAACCTCCTGGAACTGCGAAAGATCTGTAATGCTCTGAAGGCCTTCAGAGATTGGCTGTCCAACCAAATCATCTTGATTCAGACAGACATTCAGGTTGCGATGTACTACACCAACAAGCAAGGGGGCATCAGATCTCACCCTCTGCGTTAGGAAGCCGTCCAGATGTGGCTTTGGGAACGCCGTCGGGGCATGTTTCTTCAAGCCACTTATCTGGCAGGCATAAACAGTCTATCTGACAGGCTGAGTAAGGTAATGCATCCTCACGAGTGGTTACTGAATATGGACATAGCCCGCAAGATCTTCCGAGAGTGGGGCATCTCCTCAGTAGATCTTTTTGCCACTCAGATTAATCACAAGGTCCCTCAGTTCTGTTCCATTCTTCAGGCCCATGATAGACTAGCGTCAGATGCCTTTCTCCTACATTGGGGAACAGGCCTTCTGTATGTGTATCCTCTGCTACCTCTACTAGGGAATACTTTGCTGAAACTCAAGCAAGACTGCGGAACCATGATTCTAATCGCACCCTTCTGGCTCCGTCAGATTTGGTTCCCTTTTCTTCTGGAGTTGTCCTCCAAGGAACCGTGGAGATTGGAGTGTTCTCCAGTCCTCATCACTCGGGACGAGGGGTCACTTCTACATCCCAACCTCCAGTCTCTGGCTGTCACGGCCTGGATGTTGAGAACTTAGAATTCGCCTCCTTGGGTCTTTCAGAGGGTGTCTCACGGGTCTTGCTTCCAGGAAAGATTCCACAAAGAGGTGTTACTCTTTCAAATGGAGGAGATTTGCCGTCTGGTGTGATGATAGGGCCCTAGATCCTCCTTTTTGTATTTTTTTTGTCCTACACAGACCCTGCTTAGCCTTTTACTTGTAGAAGTATTGGCCTTTTACTTGGAGCGGACAAAGTCAATCAGACAGTCCGCCCAGTTGTTTGTTGCTTTCGATCCCAACAGGAGGGGAGTCGCCATCAGAAAATGCACAATCTCCAATTGGTTAGCAGTTTGCATTTCCTTTATGCCCAACCTGTGCTGACTCTGGAGGGCCATGACTGCGTTGGGGGCTCACTTAGTCAGCCTCCATTGAATAGATTTGCAAAGCTGCAACGGGTCTTCAGTCCACACATTCACTTCACATTACTGTCTTGAACAGGGTACCCGACGTGACTGTCGGTTTGGGCAGTTGGTGCTGCAGAATCTGTTTGTGGTTTAGAATCCAACTCCAGCCACCTAGGCCCGTTTTATTCTGTTCCAGGCTGCGCTCTCAGCTAGCTGTATATAGTTTCAGGTGAATCTTAGTTATGTCCTCGCTGTTGCGAGGCTCAATTGACCAATGTTTATTGTTTTGGGTGAGCCTGGATGCTAGGAATACCCCACGTGTGAGAATAATATACTCTCTTGTCCTCGGAGAAAGCGAAGATACTTACCTGTAGCAGGTATTCTCTGAGAACAGCAGGCTGATTATTCTCACAATCCCACCCACTTCCCTTTGGAGTTATTTGTTATGCTTTTATACTTAACTGAGGTACGCACTTGCATGGCGGGTGAGAAGTCAGTCCACGCATGCGTGGTGCGTGCTGCACGCGTGCCAGAACACTGTGACAAATTTTTTTTGTTTTTGCTGTAGCAAAATGCTGGTTCTCGGGCTGATGCATACGTCGACCCAAGTGTGAGAATAATCAGCCTGCTGTCCTCGGTGAATATCTGTTACAGGTTTAGTATCTTTGCTTTATGCTGGTGATGTCGCCGATTTGTCAGTTCTTTCTGCCTCAATTTTTGGCTGGAGGATATAAACCACTTGTCTGGACTTGTCTAGTAGTTCTCAAGAAAATACCAGTTAAAAACAAGTTACCATCTTGAAAATATAGACCAAATGCATTCCACTAATTAAAGGTGAAGGAAAGGCCAAATTACATCAAAGTTTAAAAGGTGAGTTGCAAGAAGCTGTTATAGCTAAAAGAGCATCTTTCAGAAAATAGGATCTGAATGAAGAAAACAAGAAATGGCTTAAGTACTTGCAAAGCTTTGATGAAGGCAGAATTTTTATAGAAGGTTATTATAGAGAGAAACAATAAAAGCTTTCTCTGGTACATTAACATAGGAGGCCTATGGTGGAGTCAGTGTGGACTATTGGATCATCACGGAGTAAAAGGGGCTGAACACAGATTTGTCATGTTTTGATGGGGCAGAATCTATATAGATTTAACTAAGGAAAGTCTTGACTCACCAGTCTGCTACATTTTTATGAAGGTTTGAATAAATATGTGGTAGAGGGGGGAGGCAGTCTTATCTGGATTTTTAGAAGGCTTTTGATAGTCCCTCCTTGAGGGTCCTGAGAATATCAAACGTCACAAGATAGGAGACAGTAATGTCTTCTTGTGTACTGGCAACTGGTTAAAAGATAGAAAATAGAGTAGGCTTAAATCGCTAATTTTCTCAGTGGAGGAAAGTGAGTAATGAATTAATACTGTACAGGAACCTGTGCTTTTTAACATATTTATGAATGATCTGGAAATGGGAACAATAAAGTGATCACATGCAGAAGATACAAAATTGTTCAAAGTTATTACATTGCAGGAAGACCTTGGAAGACTGAACAGATAAAATGTAATGTGGACAACTGCAAAGTGATGTACATAGGAAAGAAAAACACAAATTCCATAGCGTGCCTAGATCAATCCAGAGACTTGTGGGGTTATGCTCCTCTAGCAGGTTAGATAGAGAGAACTCAGAAGTTTGCTACAATAGAGCATGTGCAGCCAGCCTCACTTCAGTATTCTCTCTATCTAGCAGGTAGAAGGGAGCATAAAGTGCAGCTCTGTGGCCTGAGGCTCCTATCCCGTTCCCTCAGGTGTGTTAAGCTTTCTTTGGGGTTGAGGTGCTGGAGCACATTCTGGGATACACCTGGTGGTGCCAGGTCCCTACCCTTCTCCCCCTGTCAGCCTACTTAAATTCTGTTGAGGATTTTGGCTGTATTCCTCTCCTGTCTCTTAAAAAAAAAAAAAAAAAAAAAAACCAGACGGAACGATTCTCCAGTCCAGCCTCATTTTGGCTTGCTTGGAACAATTCTCCATTCAGCTTAATTGGAACGTGAGCAGGGCTGGGACTGCGGAGAAGGTAAGGCTTTTGGGACTATGTCCGTTCCGTTGGAGTCCGTTAAGCGCTGCGAGGCACGGTGGCACGTCGCTTCCCTGCGAGTTTTGGTCCGCGACGATAGTGAGTCATAGTGTGGATCAGGGGATCGCGTGTTGGGCACCACGGCGCCAAAAGGGATCGTTTCTCGCTTGGCGGGAAAGTCTGTGACTGGAACGGTTGATCCGCCGGCGCCATTTTCTCGCTAGCGCCGCGGTCTCAGGATGCGGCGGCGGGATCTGCTGGGGCTCCCTCCGACAGAGAAGCCTCGATTTCTCTCCCAGAAAAGGCTATTATGGGGGCATTTCCCCCGGAGTTCTTACTCTTTTGCTCAAAGCGCTTTTATTGCGCTCTGAGGGAGAGGGGCAGGAGGCGGCCATTTTCGAAGCTCTGCTGCCTCGGGCTCTGAGTTCGTACAGAAGCCGCCTAGGACGGCCCGGTTGCGTTTAAGGGGCAGGTAGAGTGGAGGAGTAGCATAATGATTAGTGCAGCAGGCTTTGAACCTGGCTGTCTGGGTTCGTTTCCCTCTGCTGCTCCTTCTGTCCGTGAGCAAGTCACTTAGCCCTCCATAATAACCCTGGGACAACATATGGATTCGGAGGGTGTCCCAGGGTCAGGGGAATCATTTTCAGGGCACCTTGAACAGAGGAAGTTGACCTCACCACGACCAGGCTCTTTAAAGGGAAGAACTGATTCCATTCTTTATACAGGCATTGTAAGTTCTAATTTTATATCATCTGCGGTTAGCTCTTCCATTTGGTCGGGCACTAGGAGCTGGCGGAAGCCTGTTAGGTTCATGAGGCTGTTCTGTTCTTGGGTGTATGTGCGCGCTTGATTATTAGCATTTGTATGCGCTACCAAACACTTGCAGCGCTGAACACCTGACATTTATTTTATTTATTTATTTATTGCATTTGTATCACACATTTTCCCACCTATTTGCAGGCTCAATGTGTCATAAAGAGACCCTGTTCAAGAGCTTACAATCTAGTATAGCTCCATCTTTATTGCCACTCCACATGGCACGCTGAGGCCCCAGTGCTCCCCTGGATTCTGATGTGCTTGCAATTCAGGCAGTTTTATATGTAGATCTTTCAGGAATGTGATTGGGAACCTAGTGTGGAGCACACCAGTTTCTGCATATTGGTTTTCCACAGCTTTGAGTCTTCCTCAGCTTTCCAGGGGCGAGGTAGGTGACCCTTTAGTCCCCTGCAGCTGTGCTGTGACAGTGACAGCCTTATGCTGCTGCTTGGAAAGTTCTGCCTATCTGAAAGTCTCCTGGTAGAGATGCCTGTGCTTCTTGAGGTGAGTTACAGTAAGACTATTTCTGGACCCTTCTTGAGGAGGTTCAGGGGGTGTGTACATCTTTAATGGAAGGGAGGAAGGGATCAGGATTAGGGATTCTACCCTAGCTTTTCACTCTTCCACTCTTTTTCTTTCTCAGACATGGCAGTACAGTGTTTTAGGAGTCAGGCTTAAGGCTGTTGACTAGATGTTTCTGTGTGAAATGTTACATTTTGAGGCTAGTGCAGGCCTCTCAGGTTTCTCTCGGTTTCCTTGGTAACCCTGCACCCTCTGGGCTCCCCTGGTGGCATTTGCTCGGTGGGTATTGGTTACATCAATCTAGTTTTATTGAGGAGGGTTGCTGGCCTTTCAGCTTGAAGGTTATAGGTTCAAGGCTGGTTTTTCCATCCTATTAGATACTGTGGGCTCAGCTAGATTTCCAGTGGGGCATATTTTATTTCATTATCTCTTATGGCTTGCTTGGCCAAGTAGTTCTTACATGACTGGAACAGTTTTCAGAACTCTTCAGTTTTAAATTTTGCTCTTCTCTCTCTCTCTTAGCACACTGATACTGGCCACACTTTTACATATTAGTCTCAGCTGCCTGGTACTGCAGCATTCCTGATACCTCTAATTGTTTCTTATGGGGTACCTAAATTTCATGAGGAGTGGCCCAGGAGCTACTTCAGTGTAGAGATAGCTTAATAGTGGTTGCAATCAGCTGAGAGTAAGCACTGAGCTCTAGGGGTGCGGCTTCACGACCCACTGTAGCTTGCTTTTTGTAGTATACAATGGTACTACAGACGTATGCTGCTACACCATCTGTCTCTGGTGTACCTGGTAGTACGACTGATACCCATCAGGGTGGAGTTTTTCTACCGGAACAGCAACGGGCGAAGCTGTTCCAGGTTTCTTCCCTCATTCGGCTGAAGGCTCCAACAGCGTTGGACTATGTTCAGGGGTCGTTCCTTGGGCCCAGAGCCACATGCGGCCTTTGCAATGGTATCTACTCAGCCGTTGGTCTTTCCTTTCCAAGGTTCTTTGATTTCGGATCGCTGGCGGACTCCGGTGATGGATTTCATGGCTTGATTCTACAATCCCAAGGTGACCCGGTTCTTCAGCAAAATGCAGCTGTGACCAAGTGGTAACAGCACTGGTCTTGTAATGCAGACGTAGACGGTTCAAATCCCACTGTTACTACTAATAAAGCTGTGAGCAACAACAGTTAAGAGGCAGAGAGTTTGAGTCCAAAGGAATAGACGCTATTCTTCAGCCGTGGCCGTTGGAGCTTCTATATGTCTTTCGATGGTCGGTCAAGTAGTGGGGAAATCTCTCGTCTTCCAGGTCCGGTAATACTTATTGCACCGGACTGGCCCAGATGTCCTTGGTATGCGGGCTTGATTCGCCTCCTGATCGACGAGCCGTTCCACCTGTCTCACTGGTCGGGTCTTATCCATCAGGGGCTGGTAGTCATGAAAGATCACGCTCCATTTGGGCTTATGGCCTCGCCTTTATACGGTCTCGTCTGAGGTGTCCAGGATAGCCGGAGGCGGTTTTTGGGACCATGTTACAGGCGCGCAAATGTTCCACTTCTATTGCGTATGATGGAGTGTGGAGGTCGTTTGTGGCTTGGGGTTCCTTGGCAGGCATTTCCCCTCAATCAGACCCTCTTGGGTCCGTTCTGGCTTTTTTGCAGGAAGTGATAGTTAAGGAACTGTTGCTAAGTACTTTAAAGGGTCAGTTAGCGGCATTGGCTTTCTGGAGGGGTCGTTTGGGGAGCCACTCCTTAGTGTCTCTTCTGGAGTTCGTTTGTTTTCTTAGCTGTGTAGGGCATCTCAGACCTCCTTGGGTTCCGGTGGTGCCAGATTGGAATTTGAACCTGGTCCTTAGGGCGTTTCGGCGGTCTCCTTTTGAGCCCCTGAGTAAAGATCTTGAATGTTTTCAAGTTGAAGACTGTGTTTCTGGTGGCAATGGCTTCAGCCAGGCAGGTGTCTGAGCTTCAGGCCCTTTCGTGCAGAGCCCCTTTCTTCATTTTTTCGGAGGCGGGAGTGACAATTCAAAGGGTGCAGTCCTTGGTTTCTAAGATAGTCACACGTTTTCACGTTAACCAGGGAGTGGTGGTGCCATCCATCCTTCAAGCAAGAGGATTTCCCTCACAATTTTTGAGCTCTAAGGGGTTTAGAC
This sequence comes from Microcaecilia unicolor, assembly GCF_901765095.1. Lineage (NCBI taxonomy): Eukaryota > Metazoa > Chordata > Amphibia > Gymnophiona > Siphonopidae > Microcaecilia > Microcaecilia unicolor. The sequence goes on along the minus strand of NC_044040.1, from coordinate 123,320,479 downwards.
GTTAGGGGACCTCTGATGTGTTATTTGGAGGCGACTAATTCGTTTCGAAAGCAGATCATCTTTTTGTGCTGTTCGCAGGTCATAAGAAAGCGAACGTGACCTCTAAGGCCACGGTCGATCGGTGGCTTAGGGAGGCTATTGCGTCGGCTTACCTGTTGTTGGGGGATTTTTTTCCCTACCCTATTTGCATTCGGGCACTCTCCAAGAGGGTTCAGGCCTCTTCTTTTGCGGAGTGTCGTCTGGTGTCGTTGGAGGACATTTGTTAAGCGGCGTCTTGGCATTCCTTTGTTATGCATTGCCGTCTTGATGTTGCGCGTCGAGAGGCGCTTGTTGGGACTTCTGTGTTGGCGGCGGGAGTAGGCCGGTCCTACCCTTGATGAGGATTGCTTTGGTACATCCCACAAGTCTCTGGATTGATCTGGGGACGCTATGGAAGGTAAAATTGTCTTACCTGATAATTTTCTTTCCATTAGTCCCTCAGATCAATCCAGAGCCCCTCCCTGGAATTCGCTTTCGTAATCTCTGATCGGATTCAGTATACTTCAGTTGGTTCTGTTCATGTTCCTTTGTCTGTGGACGGGTAAGGCGGTTAGGGTGTGTTTATATTTACATTTCTAAGTTATAGCAGCTCGGAGAGTTTCTTCCAAGTTTATGCTGCTTTTGCAGAGACAGGAGAGTGTTCTATGGTTCTTACTGCTTTGGTATCGTTATACTGAAGTGAGGCTGGCTGCCAATGCTCTATTGTAGCAAACTTCTGAGTTCTCTCTATCTAACCTGCTAGAGGAGGAGCATAACCCCACAAGTCTCTGGATTGATCTGAGGGACTAATGGAAAGAAAATTATCAGGTAAGACATAATTTTACCTTATAGCTACAAGATTCTAGGTTTGTCATTAGGAATCACCATCCGAAAAAAGGATCTAAATGTCATAGTGTACAATATGTTGAAATCGTAATGTTGTTGACTTATTAGGTAAGGAATAGAGAAAAGAAATAATTTTAGAATGCCTTTGTACTGCTTCATGGTGCAAGTGCACCTTGAGTATTGTGTGCAGTTCTGGTCACCCCATCTCAAAAAGATATAGTGGAGTTTAAAAAGGTATAAAGAAGAGCATCCAAAATTTAAGGAGTTGATGCAACGATCAAATGAGGAAAGGCTAGGGAGGTTCTGCAACTTGAAGAAGAGATGGCAGAAGTCTATAAAATTGAGTAGAGGGGACAAAGCAAATCAGTTGTTTACACTTTTGAAAAGTACAAAGACCAGGACATGAACTGTGAAGTTAGTACATTTAAAACTAATAGTTTTTTTTTCACTCAATTCATAATTAAACTTTGGAACTCATTCATGGAAGATTTTGGTAAAAGCAGCTTGCTTAGCTGGGTTTGAAAAGGGTTTGGACAGCTTCCTGGAGGAAAAACCCGTAAACCCAAGGTAGGCCTGGGGAAAGCCACGGCTTATCCTGGGGTTTATTGTGAAATCTTGCTACTTTTTGGGATCCTGGCTGGTACTTTTAACCTGTATTGGCCACTGTTGGAAACAGGATACTGGGCTAAATCGACCTGTGGGCTGACATAATATAGTATGTGTTTTGCTATGCTTAATTTTCCCCCACATTGATCTGCTGATAAAGGCAGGATAAAATTAGTTGCTCCCTACTTTAAGCTTTTTCTGCCCTAGATGCCCTTTTCCCTCCTTCCTGCCTACACTTTTAAGCTTTTTTTCCTCTCTCTTCCTTCAATCTATACCCCCAAGTTTCTGTACTCTTTCTAACTGTTCTCATCTTTCCTTTGCCTTTGTCATTCAGCTGCAGCCTAGAGCTCTCCTAGCTGCTTCTCTCATCTGCATTGGTGTGGCTTCCTTCAGCCTCAGTCCTAAAGTGGTTGCCACTACCCTTAGTGCTGCTGCAGGTGGACCATCTATTCCCAACCCAGCATGTTTCCTCTGCCCTTGGCTTTAGGGTATCTAAGCAGCAGAAGTGGCAATTCCCTCGGGCTGGTGCCCGGTATCAAATATTAGATGCCAGTACAACCTGATGCCTGGGATTTTCCAACTCTGACCTTTCAGGTAAGGTATAGTCCTTGCAAAGTTTGAGTTGCTATTGCTTTAGTTCTATGGGAAATTACAAATCTTCATTAAATATTTTTTTCTTTTACAATTAAAGTTTAATGTACTGCTACTTACCTACATGGGAAAGATAGTGCTGTGTATACATTGTTCTCCGAGGACAAGCAGGCTGCTTGTTCTCACGATTGGGTTGACGACCACGGCAGCCCCCTCCAACCGGAGCAAAAATCTCGCGGGAGGTCCCGCACGCAGGGCATGCCCACCGCGAATGCGCGGCCGTCTTCCCGCCCGTGCGTGACCGTTCCCGCTCAGTTTTTTCCTTTCCGCGCTGGAGAGACGCATCTTTGTTCCTCTCCTTGTCAGCCCCGGAAAACCGGTTTGCAGCCTAGTCCGCGCTTTATTTTGTTGTGCATGTTCGCTCTTTTTTTCGTTTACAAAAAAAAAGTTTCTCTCGTCATTCTTTAGTCGTGGCGGTCATTTCTTTTTCTTCTGGTGTGCTTTTCACCTCCACCATAGACAATTTTGATTTTGCCGACGCGATTTTTCCGTCTATGTCCTTGAAGGTCCCGAGCAGATTCAAAAAGTGTGGTTGGTGCGGCCGGCAGATCTCGCAGACCGATTCTCACGCTTGGTGCCTCCAGTGCCTCGGGCCGGAGCATAATTCCAAGACGTGCACCTTGTGTCTCGGCTTACGGAAGTGGACGCAGGTGGCGAGGCAAGTTCTTTGGAACAGTCTTTTTGGAACTTGCGAAGGCACTTTGACGTCGACCTCGACAGCATCGGTGTCAACAGCTGTGTCTTCGGTACCGGTACCAATGTCGGCGGCGACTATGGCATCGACCCCAGGAGCACAGGTTCCCTTGGCCCGACGACCTGCCAGTGACGGTGGTGGTGAGCGGCCGCAAAGGCAGTCTGCCCCGGCCACTCCCACTGCTACTACTACTACTGTTTAGCATTTCTATAGCGCTACAAGGCGTACGCAGCGCTGCACAAACATAGAAGAAAGACAGTCCCTGGTCAAAGAGCGTACAATCTAATAGACATAAATAAATAAATAAATAAAGTAAGCAAATCGAATCAATTAATGTGAAAGGGAAGGAAGAGAGGAGGGTAGGTGGAGGCGAGTGGTTAAAAGTGGTTGCGAGTCAAAAGCAATGTTAAAGAGGTGGGCTTTCAGTCTAGATTTAAAGGTGGCCAAGGATGGGGCAAGACGTAGGGGCTCAGGAAGTTTATTCCAGGCGTAGGGTGCAGCGAGAGAGAAGGCGCGAAGTCTGGAGTTGGCAGTAGTGGAGAAGGGAACAGATAAGAAGGATTTATCCATGGAGCGGAGTGCACGGGAAGGGGAGTAGGGAAGGACGAGTGTGGAGAGATACTGGGGAGCAGCAGAGTGAGTACATTTATCGGTTAGTAGAAGAAGTTTGAACAGGATGCGAAAACGGATAGGGAGCCAGTGAAGGGTCTTGAGGAGAGGGGTAGTATGAGTAAAGCGACCCTGGCGGAAGACGAGACGGGCAGCAGAGTTTTGAACCGACTGGAGAGGGGAGAGGTGACTAAGTGGGAGGCCAGCAAGAAGCAGATTGCAGTAGTCTAAACGAGAGATGACAAGGGTGTGGATGAGGGTTTTGGTAGAGTGCTCGGAAAGAAAGGGGCGGATTTTACGGATGTTGTAAAGAAAGAAACGACAGGTCTTGGCAATCTGCTGGATATGAGCAGAGAAGGAGAGAGAAGAGTCAAAGATGACCCCAAGGTTTCGAGCTGAGGAGACAGGGAGAATGAGAGAGCCATCAACAGAAATAGAAAACGGGGGGAGCGGGGAGGTGGGTTTGGGGGGGAAAATGAGAAGCTCGGTTTTGGTCATATTTTATTTCAGGTGGCGTTGAGACATCCAGACAGCAATGTCAGACAAGCACGCTGAAACTTTGGTTTGGATGCAAGGTGAGATATCAGGGGTAGAAAGGTAGATTTGGGAGTCATCAGCATAGAGATGGTAGGAAAAGCCATGGGATGAGATTAATGAACCAAGGGAAGAAGTGTAGATAGAAAAGAGGAGGGGACCAAGAACAGAACCCTGAGATACGCCGAGAGGCAGAGGGATAGAAGTAGAAGAGGATCCACCAGAGTGAACACTAAAGGTGCGGAGGGAGAGGTAGGAAGAGAACCAGGAAAGGACAGAGTCCTGGAATCCAAGTGAGGACAGGGTATCGAGAAGTATGCTGTGATCGACAGTGTCAAAAGCAGCGGAAAGATCAAGAAGAATGAGGATGGAATATTGACCTCTGGATTTAGCCAGTAATAGGTCATTGGAGACTTTAGTAAGCGCAGTTTCGGTTGAGTGGAGAGGGCGAAAACCAGATTGTAGATTGCTCAGGGTCATCGTGACCGAACCCTGTCTGATCCGATACCTCGAGGCCGTGGGGACTCCACCTCCTCCTCGTCTCTTCCGCGGAGCGCCGATGACGGACATCGGAAGAAAGCTGCCAAAAAGCACCGTCATCGGTAGCCCTCAGCGCACGGGACTGGCAGCTCCGGGACATCGAGAGAAGACTCGACCCCCAGGAAGCGGCAGTGCCGGGAGGAGCGCTCCCCCTCGGTCGAAGAGTTGTCGATGCGCAGGTCGTCGGGTACCTCGGTACCATCTCCTGGACCCGGGCAGCTTCCAGCACCGACGCCCATACCGGCCCCCCTGCCTTTCCCGACAGCGGGCCTAGACGAGTGCCTCCGAGCCATCCTTCCGGGGATCCTGGAAGGGCTGATGCGCCAGGCCCTGCTGGCACTGGGGGGGTGCTTGCGCCCTCGGTGCCGTTGATGGAGGCGCCGGTGGGCTGTGGTCTGGTGATGAGGCCTCCGACGCCGCTTCCGGCACCGGTGTCGACTGCCACTCAGGTGGAATCGACGTCGATGGAGGGAGCTTTGTCCCCGCCGGCGCGGGAGTCCACCTCTTGACGCCATCATCGAGGACGTGGTTCCTCGCAGTCGAGACTGGCCCGGTTGCGGTCTGAGTTGAGAGAGCTCATGTCCGACACCGAGGAGGAGGCCTTGTGGGGGGGGGGGGGAGCAGGAGGACCCCAGATATTTTGCATCAGAGGAGTCTGTGGGCCTTCTCTCCGACCCCACTCCTTCACCGGAGAGGAAGCTCTCGCCTTCTGAGAGCCTCTCCTTTGCCTCTTTTGTTTGGGATATGTCTATCAGCATTCCCTTCCCAGTGGTTACTGTGGATGAGCTGAGGGCGGATATGCTCGAAGTCCATCACCACCTAGAGAGTCTTCGACGGTACCGTTGCACAATGTCCTCAAAGAGACACTGCTTCAGAACTGGTTGAAGCCATTATCTAATCCCACCATCCCCAAGAAAGCGGAGTCCCAATACAGAATCCACTCAGACCCGGAGTTGATACGGCCTCAATTGCCTCATGACTCGGCGGTCATGGACTCTGCTCTCAAGAGAGCACGGAGTTCGAGGGATACCGCCTCGGCGCCCCCTGGGCGGGAGTCTCGCACTCTGGACTCGTTTGGGAGAATACAATCATACCAATTCTACACGAGCATCCACATGCGGAATAATGTGCGACAACTGGCGGACCTGGTTGACAAGCTCCCCCTGGAGCAGTCCAGGCCATTTCAGGAGGTGGTCAGGCAGCTGAAGGCGTGCAGAAAATTCCTGTCCAGGGGTATTTGACACCTGTGATGTGGCATCCCGAGCTCCAGCCCAAGGTATAGTGATGCGCAGACTCTCCTGGCTGTGTGCCTCAGACCTGGACAACCGCACCCAGCAGTGGCTGGCTGATTCCCTTGCCGGGGGGATAACATTTTTGGTGAGAAGGTTGAGCAGTTGGTGGACCAACTGCACCAGCGGGAAACCGCTCTCAACAAGCTCTCCCAACGGGCACCTTCAGCATCCACCTCCGCATGTGGACGTTTTTCCCGGTCCCGGCAGGCTGCACCCTACGCCTACAACAAGCGTAGGTACACCCTGGCGACCCGAAGGCCTCCTCAGGCTCAGGGACAGTCCCAGCACGCTAGTTCCCATCAACAGCGTGCGCCTAAGCAGCCCCCTGCGCCTCCACAGCATAAACAGGGGACGGGCTTTTGACTGGATCCATGGGAACATAGCCGCCATCAAAGTAGCCGTGCCGGATGGCCTGCCAGTCAGGGGAGGTTGAAAGTTTTTCACCAAAGGTGGCCTCTTGTAACCTCCGACCACTGGGTTCTTCAAATAGTGCGGTGCGGGTACACCCTGAATTTGATTTCCACCCCACCAAATTGTCCACCGGGAGTTCAATCCTTCAGCTCCCATCACAGGCAGGTACTTGCAGAAGAACTCTCTGCCCTTCTCAGTGCCAATGCGGTCGAGCCCGTACCACCCGGGCAGGAAGAGCAGGGATTCTATTCCAGGTACTTTCTTGTGGAAAAGAAAACGGTGGATGCGCCCCATCCTAGACCTGAGGTGCCTGAACGAGTATCTGGTGCGGGAAAAGTTCAGGATGCTTTCCTTGGGCACCCTTCTACCCATGATTCAGAAAGACGATTGGCTATGTTCCCTGGATTTAAAGGACGCTTACACTCTCATCCTGATACTGCCAGCTTACAGACAGTATCTCCGATTCCGTCTGGGGACACGTCACTTTCAGTATTGTGTGCTGCCCTTTGGGCTCGCCTCTGCCCCACAGGTTTTCATGAAGTGTCTCGTGGTTGCGGCGTATCTACGCAATCTGGGGGTGCACGTGTTCCCGTATCTCGATGATTGGCTGGTAAAGAGCACCTCAGAGGCAGGAGCTCTTCGGTCCATGTAGTGCACTATTCAACATCTGGAGCTGCTGGGGTTTGTGATAAATTACCTGAAGTCCCATCTCCAGCCATTCCAGTCTCTGGAATTCATAGGAGCTCTGCTGAATTCACAGACGGCTCAGGCCTATGTTCCTGAGGCGAGAGCTCAGAATCTCCTGTCCCTCGCTTCCCAGACCAGAGCGTCCCAGCAGATCACAGCTCGGCAGATGTTGAGACTCCTGGGCCATATGGCCTCTACAGTCCATGTGACCTCCCATGGCTCGTCTTCACATGAGATCTGATCAATGGACCCTAGCTTCCCAGTGGTGCCAAGCCACCGGGAATCTAGAAGATGTCATCCACCTGTCCATCAGTTGCCGCAATTCGCTGCGCTGGTGGACAATTCGTACCAATTTGACCCTGGGACGCCCATTCCAAATTCCGCAGCCCACAAAAGTGCTGACGGATGCATCTCGCCTGGGGTGGGGAGCTCATGTTGATGGGTTCCACACCCAGGGTGTGTGGTCCCCCCAGGAACAAGATCTTCAGATCAACCTCCTGGAGCTCCGAGTGGTCTGGAACGCACTGAAGGCCTTCAGGGATCGGCTGTCCTACCAAATTATCCAAATTTGGAGAGACAATCAGGTTGCAATGCATTACATCAACAAGCAGGGGGGCACCGGATCTCGCCCTCTGTGTCAGGAAGCCGTCAGGATGTGGAGTTGGGTACGCCAGTTTGGCATGCTTCTCCAAGCCACATACCTGGCAGGCGTAAACAGTCTAGCCGACAGACTGAGCAGATTCATGCAACTGCACGAGTGGTCGCTCCATTCCAGAGTGGTACGCAAGATCTTCTGAGAGTGGGGCACTCCCTCGGTGGACCTTTTCGCCTCCCAGACCAAACACAAGCTGCCTCAGTTCTGTTCCAGACTTCAGGCACACGGCAGACTGGCGTCAGATGCCTTTCTCCTCCATTGGGGGAACGGCCTCCTGTATGCATATCCTCCCATACCTTTGGTGGGGAAGACCTTAATGAAGCTCAAGCAAGACCGCGGCACCATGATTCTGATCACGCCCTTTTGGCCCCGTCAGATCTGGTTCCCTCTTCTTTTGGAGTTTTCCTCCGAGAACCGTGGAGATTGGAATGTTTTCCAACTCTCATTTTGCAGAACGAAGGAGCGCTTCTGCACCCCAACCTTCAGTCTCTGGCTCTCACGGCCTGGATGTTGAGGGTGTAGATTTTGCTTCGTTTGGTCTGTCTGAGGGAGTCTCCCTTGTCTTGCTTGCCTCTAGAAAGGATTCCACTAAAAAGAGTTAATTTTTCAAGTGGAGGAGGTTTGTCGTTTGTTGTGAGAGCAAGGCCCTAGAACCTCGTTCTTGTCCTGCACGGAACCTGCTTGAATACCTTCTGTACTTATCAGAGTCTGGTCTCAAGACCAACTCAGTAAGGAATCACCTTAGTGCAATTAGTGCTTACCATTATCGTGTAGAGAAACTCAAATATGCACGAGTATTCAGCTAGTGCAAATTGCTACATTCCGCCATCAAACTTTTTTTTACATTTTATTCCCTCCCCATCCCTCCATTTTATGTCTCAACAATTTTATTGATGATTCAACAAAGTAAACAATCACCACTGTCAATATATAAAAGAAACAAAACCTTGGTAACAGAACCATCAAACTGCAGATAAAATAATAATGGTTACATCTTCAAATTTTGAACAGTACCCCCCCCCCCCCAATTAAAAACCTCTGATACTGTATTAGAATGTTACTTTAAAATTAGATTGTAAGCTCTGTCGAGCAGGGACTGTCTCTTCATGTGCAGGTGTACAGCGCTGCGTACGTCTAGTAGCGCTATAGAAATAAGTAGTAGTAGTAGTAGTTAAAGCCATCTCTGGAGAGCCTTTAGTCGTTCGATTCATGAGAGGCTTGCTTTTGTCAAAGCCCCCTGTCAAGCCTTCTGCAGTGTCATGGGATCTCAACGTCGTCCTCACCCAGCTGACGAAACCTCCTTTTGAGCCACTGAATTCATGGCATCTGAAGTACTTGACCTGGAAGGTCATTTTCTTGGTGGCAGTTACTTCAGCTCGTAGAGTCAGTGAGCTTCAAACCCTGGTAGCCCATGCTCCGTATACTAAATTTCATCATAACAGAGTAGTCCTCCGCACTCACCCTAAGTTCCTGCCAAAGGTGTTGTCGGAGTTCCATCTTAACCAGTCAATTGTGTTGCCAACATTCTTTCCCAGACCTCATACCCGCCCTGCTGAACGTCAGTTGCACACATTGGACTGCAAGCGAGCGTTGGCCTTGTATCTGGAGCGGACACAGCCTCTCAGACAGTCCGCCCAGTTGTTTGTTTCTTTCGACCCCAATAGGAAGGGGGTCGCTGTCGGATCTCCAATTGGCTAGCAGATTGCATTTCCTTCACTTATGCCCAGGCTGGGCTGGCTCTTGAGGGTCATGTCACGGCTCATAGTGTCAGAGCCATGGCAGCGTCGGTAGCCCACTTGAAGTCAGCCACTATTGGAGATTTGCAAGGCTGTGACGTGGTCATCTGTCCACACATTCACATCACATTACTGCCTCCAGCAGGATACCCGACGCGACAGTTGGTTCGACCAGTCAGTGCTGCAGAATCTGTTTGGGGTCTGAATCCAATTCCACCCTCCAGGACCCGATTTTATTCTGTTCAGGCTGCACTCTCAGTTGTTCTTTGTAGGTCAATTTCTGTTATGCCCTCGTCGTTGCGAGGTTCAATTGACCTGGGTTGTTGTTTTGAGTTAGCCTGAGAGCTAGGGATACCCCAGTCATGAGAACAAGCAGCCTGCTTGTCCTCGGAGAAAGTGAATGATACATACCTGTAGCAGGTGTTCTCCGAGGACAGCAGGCTGATTGTTCTCACCTACCCTCCCTCCTCCCCTTTGGAGTTGCGTTTTCCTCATTATTTTGCTTGTCGTTCAACTGAGTGGGAACAGTCGCGCACGGGCGGGAAGATGGGCGCGGTGGGCGTGCCCTGCGTGCGGGATCTCCCGTGAGATTTTTGCTCCGGTAGGAGGGGGGGCTGCCATGGACGTCAACCCAGTCGTGAGAACAATCAGCCTGCTGTCCTCGGAGAACACCTGCTACAGGTGTGTATCATTCGCTTTTTCACATCTACAGTAATGTATGAAGCTCTGAGAAACACGTGCTTCTGATTTGATAGATATTGGTGATCAGTCAAAACCAAAATAAACATAAACACATTATTTTTCTGCAGGAGTTTTTATTTGCCGGGGGAAAGAAGATGCCTTGGTAACAAAAAATTTGGTTCCGGGGGAATCTGTATATGGAGAGAAAAGAATTTCCGTGGAGGTAAATTAAATTCTCAATATTATGGTTTAGTACAGAAGCAAAATGTAGTCATGACGACACCATAAAAATGGACATGAATGCGATTATGACATGAAAAGAGTGCAGTGGGCCTTAGGACAAATGAGGTGAAGACTATATAGAGGAAGTAGAGTTTATTGAAAGACACGAAACAGCTTATGTTTTGGCAGAGGTCTAATTATAAAAAATAAAAATACGAAAAGATGGAGAAAACCAAAGGGTTAAAATCTTGAACAGCAGGGTAACATACAGGGCTAGATTCTATATTATGTTGACTAAAAAATCAATGGCAAAGAAACCCTGCTTAAGCTGTATTCTATAAGCCGCACCTGAAGTTCAGTGCGGTTTATAGAATTTACACTTAAGCGGAGAGGTCACGCATAAATTTAGGCACTGCCATTTGCACCAATGAAAACGTGGTGCAAATGCCCATGCCTAAATTTACACGCGGAGCACAGTTTTTCTGCAATTCCACATGTAACTGAGAATCATGCCCCTCATTGGCCCTGAAATGCCCATAACCCTCCCATTTCTGCACCCCCTTTTTCTGACAGCGTGTGAATTTTAGGCACAGATGCTGCGCCGTGCTTAGCAAATGAAGTCCCAATTAAATAAAGCCAATTATTGGCACTAATTGGCTTGTTCAGTTGCGCACGCAAATTGGGGACATGCCTAAATTTGTACATGTTGTTTTTGGCGACTTCTATAGAATCAGGGGAACAGTGGGTTCTTACAAAATTCCTTTATAGCTCTACTAAGATGTATTTGGAACTGAAAACTAGGGCTGTTGAGTCGGAAGCAATTTTGGGTGGAGTTGAAGATGGTAAAAATGTTGTGACTCCACTTCGACTCCAGCTTTTTTTTTTTTTTTTGTAACTGTGTGTTTATTGATTTTCAAATATAAAAATGAGCAAAATCTCTTTCCATAGAAATTATTCCAAAGATACACATTTAATATAATAAGTTGCTACTCCTCTACGGTAACAGTGAATATAACCCCCTCCCCCCCCAAATCCCTTTACCTCCCACACTGGCCACCCCTCCTTATAATTCCCAGAGTGTCCAAACTGGAGAATTCCTTTGTCATCAGCAGCAGATGAATCCATTACGAATGGGTTGTGTCCACCTACCAGCAGGGGGAGATAGAGAACACTGAAAACCATAGTGCCTCTAGGATGGCTAGCTCCATCTGCCTCTCGATTTCTTAGAGGGGTGCTTCAGCTCCGGCCTCCTGCTTGGAATCTGGGGCTAGTATTAAAGGCTCTTCAGTGTTCGCCCTGCGAGCCGCTGAGGCGAGCTTCGGAGAAGGATGTGACTCTATAGACAGTTTTTTTGGTGGCCATTACATCTGCGAGACGGGTGTCTGAGCTCCAGGCGCTGTCCTGTCGAGACCCATTTCTGCAATTCTTGGAGTCCGGAGTTAGGGTACGTACTGTGCATTCCTTCCTGCCTAAGGTGATTTCAGCGTTTCACCTAAACCAGCCTATTTATCTGCCCTCCTTTACTAGGGAGGGGTTTCCGGAATCTTTTGGGCAGTTGCACCTTCTGGATGTGCGCAGGGCTCTGTTGCAGTATCTGCAGATATCTAATGCTTTCAGGACCTCTGATCACCTTTTTGTATTGTCAGGTCCTTGCAGAGGGTCTCCAGCATCTAAAGCCACTTTAGCCTGTAGGCTTAAGGAAGCCATTTTTTCTGCATCTCTGTGTGACCGGCCTCCGCCTGACGCCTTTAAGGCACATTCCACATGAGCGATTTCTTCCTCTTGGGCTGAGACGGGAGCACTCTCTTTTCAAGAGATACGTAGTGCAGCTACTTGGGCTTCTAAGCTCTCTTTTGCCCATCATTACTGGCTGGATGTGGCTGCCAGGAGGGACATGCTTTTTGGAGCACAAGTGCTTGCGCGTGGTGTGGCTTGTTCCCGCCCTATCTAGGGATTGCTTTGATACATCCCATTCATAATGGATTCATCTGCTGCTGATAAGGAAGGGAAAATTAGGTTCTTACCTTGGTAATTTTCTTTCCTTTAGTCACAGCAGATGAATCCATGATCCCTCCCTGATTGACTCTTGTTTTGTGTTCAGTTTTTCCTGCAGACATGTTCCCTCATTGGGAGAAGTTGGAAAATAGTCTTCAGGATTTCTGTTCTACGGGAGGTTCATAGGCCCCGTATAAGAGGTTTGGGGAGGCTAAGCCTCCCCAGCTCAGCTGTGAACTTCCCTGCGGCCACGCCTACCTCTAAATGCAGTCCGAGAGAAGACTCGATGAAATCTTCTGTTGAGTAGCACAGTGGCAGCCAGGAACAAGACCTGCCGTCGCTACTCTCCACCCACAGCCAGCATAACATAAGAAAAAAAAGAAGCGCGGGGCCGCAGCAGCCTTCAGACATGCGCTGTCGGCTCTGCCGGTCTCTGCCCCGTGACATCAATTTCCCGTTCCGGGGTCAGAGGACCGACAGCGCATGTCTGAAGGCTGCTGCGGCCCCGCGCTTCTTTTTCTTCTTCTGTCAGCGCTGCTGTTAAGAGGCCCGGGCTGGAGGGAGAGAAGAGAACTTGGCCACTGGCTGGAAACAGTAGAAGGAGAGAGAGGGATAGGGGAGAGCCAGGGGGTATGGACAAGAGCAGTGGAGAGCCAGAGAGCGATAGGGAGAGAAAGAGGGGCCGTGGAAAAGAGCAGGGGAGAGTCAGGGACATGGAAAAAAGCAGGGGAGAGCCAGAAAGAGATGGGGAGAGAAAGAGGGGCCATGGAAAAGAGCAGAGGAGAGCCAGGGACATGGAAAAAAGCAGGGGAGAGCCAGAAAGAGATGGGGAGAGAAAGAGGGGCCAAGGAAAAGGGGAGAGCCAGGGACATGGAAAAAAAGCAGTGGAGAGCCAGAAAGAGATGGGGAGAGAAAGAGGGGCCATGGAAAAGAGCAGAGGAGAGCCAGGGACATGGAAAAAAGCAGTGGAGAGCCAGAAAGAGATGGGGAGAGAGAGGGGCCATGGAAAAGAGCAGGGGAGAGCCAGAAAGAGATGGGGAGAGAAAGAGGGGCCATGGAAAAGAGCAGAGGAGAGTTAGGGACATGGAAAAAAAGCAGGGGAGAGCCAGAAAGAGATGGGGAGAGAAAGAGGGGCCATGGAAAAGAGCAGGGGAGAGCCAGGGACATGGAAAAAAAGCAGTGGAGAGCTAGAAAGAGATGGGGAGAGAAAGAGGGGCCATGGAAAAGAGCAGAGGAGAGCCAGAAAGAGTTGGGGAGAGAAAGAGGGGCCATGGAAAAGTGCAGGGGAGAGCCAGAAAGAGATGGGGAGAGAAATAGGGGCCATGGAAAAGAGCAGAGGAGAGCCAGGGACAAGGAAAAAAGCAGGGGAGAGCCAGAAAAAGATGGGGAGAGAGGGCACATGGGCAGGAGAGAGAGAGAGAGAGAAGCTGCTGGGGAGAAACTGGGGGAGACCCTAGCTGTCAGACTGAGAAATGCTGGCTGGATGAAAGGAGGGAGAAAGAGGAAAAATGCTGGAAGGAGGGGGCAGAATGAGGGAAGACGCTGGTAGGGAGGGAAAGAGGAAAGACACTGGAAGGATGGGGTGAGAGAGGACATGCTGAATGGAAAAGGGTCAAGAGAGAGAACTGTCTAGAAGGAAGGGGAGATAGAGGGAGACAATGGACGGAAGGTTTGGGAGAGGGTAATGGGTGGAAGGATGGAGAGAGAAAGAGGTATGATACTGGATGGAAGGGTAGGAGAGAGAGAAGGAAGGTGCTGGACATGGATGGAGGGAAGGGAAGTATATGCACATGGATGGAGGGGATTGAGGAGAAATGCTGGGTATGGATGGATGGGAAACTGTTGAATTTAAGAGCTGGATCGGGATACTGAAGGATACGGACAGGGCTACAGATGGTAGACAGGACGCATAAGGACACAGGAGGATGGTGGATATGGTGAGAGAAAAAATATCAAATAGAAAGAAGACCCTGCATAAAACAGAAGACACTGGGACCAAAGTGAATAGAAAAACTAAATGATCAAACAAAGGTAGAAAAAAGTATTTTATTCAGAATTTATTAACTAGAATATGTCAGCGTTTGGAAATGTGCATCTGTGATGTTTTGCATGTAAGTTTCAATTTTTCTAGTATTGCTGCATGCCGAGTCTGACTTCTTGAGGTAACTTTCCAGTTCAGTATTTTGCCTTCATATCTGTTGTGTCATGTGTTTTTCATGTGATCAAGGTGCAGTATTCTGCTAGCGTGTAGTATTTTCAGCCCTTTTTGGTGATTTTTTTTATTTCACTAGGTTGTGCACTGGTGTTTTAGAGCCCGGTGTAATTACAGTGCTACCTTTCCATGCATAAGGTTGTAGCTTGTCCTGTCCTTGGAATTAGTACTGTTATGGTTTGGTAAGGTTATGACTGTTTTTGCACAAGTTTGTGTATAGTGTTTTGCAGTGGAGAGATTGTGTATTGGCCTTACTGAAGTGGCACCAAATCATCAGAAAGGGTTTTAGAGCCTAAATCATGACACACTACCTCTTGAAGGATCTACATAAAAGGAGCTCATTGTGAACACTTTCCACCCTAAAAGGGTGTTTTGTGGCTCTACATGAGAATTGTGATATTATGATCCCTTGTTTCATATTGTTGACGGTCTGCATTTTCCTTGTGGGTGGTATATTGGTTTATTAGGGTCTGCCCAGTGTTATGGTACTGTAAGGTTTATGAGTGTGTTTTTGCACAAATTTGTGCATAGTGTTTTGTAGTTGAGCAATTGTGGTTAGTACATGCTTTGAGCAACCACTTTATTCTTTGACACATGATACATATTTAATATCTAAATTTAATAAAAGGTATTAATTGTGACTTATTTTTTACTTATTTTTTTTTTATGTTGTCTTACAATTATGGATGTAAGCCCTGCCCCTAACCCCGCCCCCTTTAGCCTCCCCAAACAGTTGGGCCACCGACTGCCTATGGAGAGGTTGCGTTCGTCCCTCCTTTGTGTTATTGCTCCTTTTCTGGGGCGTTTGTTCGCTGTGAGGCAAGTTCATGTTATGCTACTTCGCGGTTTAACACTGCTTTGGAAGCTTCAAAATACTGAGAGGTAGATGGAGCTAGCCGTCCTAGAGGCACTATGGTTTTCAGTGTTCTCTATCTCCCCCCTGCTGGTAGGTGGACACAACCCATTCGTAATGGATTCATCTGCTGTGACTAAAGGAAAGAAAATTACCAAGGTAAGAACCTAATTTTCCCGTCTTCCCCACGTTTCTTGATGATATTTCCACTTAGATTGCAAGGCAGTCAGTTTATAGTTTTCACATATAATGCAGATTTTCTTTAACAATCTCTAAAGTTGGCAAGTCTTGTGTATGTGAATTTGAAGCAATTAACAATCGTGCAGCAGTAAAAACCCAAAGCATTAATTTCATTCATTCATTCATGTATCCCACTATTATACAAAAGCAAGTTTTAGTTCAAAGTGGCTTATGGTTTACAATTATTGAAATTACATTGATGTACGTGGTTTGTAGTTTTCAGTTATTTGCTGTTATCCATAGAATTTTTTGAAAAGGTATGTCTTTAGTTCTTTTCTGAACTGGAGATAGTTTGTGATGCTTCTTGTGATCTTGTAATTAATCCACAGCTCCCATTGCCCCCTCACCTCTCCCATTCAGTGGGGCAATTCCCATTGTACATGGTATATGGGTTTTGAGTAATTGTTGGGAATATGCAAATACCTCCTTCCATAATTCCTGTACCATAGGGTATTCCCACCAAATGTGAATGTATGTGTTCCTTTGATCACAACCCCTCCAACAGAGGTCTTCCCTTTTTTTTTTTCATAAGGACCTGTAGTCTAGGTGGGTAATAATGCCACTCCTCAGTACCTTAGGACCATTCTCAATAAACTGAAGTGCATTGGACAGCTTTTGGGATCTCAGTGAGAGATCCTTTCATTCCTCCTCAAAAAGTGTTCTGCATAGATCCCTCTCCCTTGCCTCCCTATAACTAGCCTTCAATTTAAGGCATTGAGGAGCCCATAAGCTAAAGCGAACCTCTGCCCACTGGTTGTCCCACTAGGGTTTCAAAAGCAGATTTAAGGCTGCCTCCCCTGCAGTAAATTGTTCATCCTGGAGAAAGTGTTTAACCTGAAGGTAAGGAAATACATACCTTGTTTCCATTTGATGATATTGTTGTAGCATTGAAAAGTGTATAATTTGGCCTTCCTCCACAGATTGACCAAAGTAGTGGAGGCTGTGTCTTTCCCATCTATGAAACAATTTCCTTGCCCAGGCATAAATTTATCTGTATTCCCCAAGGGTTGGCAATGAGGCCATATCTTGTTTTTCTATAAATGAGGGCGGGTCTTAAATCACACCCCCATAGTTGTCCTCGTGTATGAGTTTTTGATTCCTCAGATGTCCTTGTGTGTTCGAACCGCCCAGGGTAGAATCCTTACCTGAACAGAGCTAGACCCTTGCTCTGCTATAACCCATTGTTTAGGTTGAGATACCTGCTATTCTAGTTGTGCAGCTTGATGATGATGATTTTCCAAAATGGGTATACCCATCCCTCCATTCTCCTTGGCTTGGAACATTGTCTCAACCATTCATTGAGACTTTGGAGCTCTGCCAGCGCTGAAACATAGAAGGTATCTAAATTTAAAATTGGCCAAACTATTACCTGGTTATGTTGCCTGCATTTATGACAATAAGTGGTGGGTAGGCAATGTTGTAGAAATTTCCATCGAACAAAATGATGCATTGGTAACATTTATGCATCCACCAGGCCCGGCTCATTCATTTTATTGGCCTGAAAGAAAAGATGTTTGTTGGGTTCTAGCACAACATCTTATTTGAGTGCTTCCAGCGCCATCAGTTACGGCGTCAGGCTGCCAGTATCAATTCCCAGAAGTGACACTAAAAAAAGTGGCTCGTAAATTCAATAATAAATAAGCAATTATTGGAATTTGGCAGTTCATACAAACATTACGGACTTCGGCTTGGGAACCATTTAAGATATCCACTTTAGGCTTAGGAACCTAGGATAAGCAGCCCAATCATCGGCTTGTGAACCGGACAGATACCCACACAAGGCTTTGGAACCTTGATGAAGAAACCAAACTAGAGGCTTGGGATCCTCATCTAAGAAACCCACCCGTGGCTGGTATTTAACAGCTATCGGGCGTGACCCCTATGGCGATGGGGTTACTGGTTCAAGTTCCTGAACTGGTAGTGACAATGTCACCATGGACCAACGCAATTTAGGTACTAATAATGTCTGTATAAAACAAAAATAATGTGATGTTGCGATAGCAGTGTGCGATAGCAACGTCCTCAACTTTGTCCCTATTTCTAGGGCCTTGTATGCCAGCAATGAAAAAACAACCCTACTTTTTAAAGGGGTTTGAAACGTGCTCTTTCTAATGAAAATGATTAAAAAGAGTTTCCAGAAGGTCTTTTTTTTGTAAAAGTGGGCTAAAAATACCCTATTTTTGGCGTTTTTGCAAAAATCATCAACTTTACACTCAATTTGTGAACTAACGGAAAGGAGAATGAAATTTTATATTCCTTGTCATCAAGCAGATGAAGCCATTACGTATGGGTTATGTCCATCAACCAGCAGGGGAGATAGAGAGCACTCAAACTTTCACAGTGCCCTCTTGGCCAGCTAGCTCCACTGCCTCTTCAGTATTCTCTATCTCCCCTAGCAGGGTGGCTGCAGCTTGTTCGAGCTCCAGAAAAATCTGCCGGGAGGTGGTTCCTGGCTTGCCAGTTGTTAACCAGGGTGTTGGAGGCTATAGCAGCCTCACTTTAAAGGCACATAGGTTAGCCCTTTCCCTGCCTTACCCATACCTCTGTGGATGTGGACATATTGCCTTGCTTTCCCTGTCCTTACCCACCAACAGTGGATGCAGGCATATAGGTTCGCCCTTTCCCTGCCTTTCCCACTCATCTGAGCCTCCGGAGTCTTCAATACCTCTGCTTTCCTCACAGCTTAAAAAAAAAAAAAGTCGCGTCGCGTTTTTAAACGCAGAGACGCTGGAACAGAGGTTTTTTGACCTGATTTTCAGCAGGATCGTAGTTGTACACTAGATCCTTTGAGGTAAGTGTTTTCCAACTCCTCCGGGGTGGGCCCGCGATCGGGGCGATTTTGGCGCGAAACTGCCATCTTGGATTTTACCGCCGTTTTTTCGGCGATGGCTGCGGACAATGTAAAGCGCTGTTCCACTTGTGGCAAGCGCAAATCAGCAGCAGGGCTCTGTAAATCGTGCTGTACTGGCGTAGGAGCCGGCCCGAGCATCGCGAGCGATGTTTCTTCCCGCTCTGAGCTGGCAGCGGGCGCCATTTTGCTTACACCACATGATGCGGCCTCCGTGGACACGGAGAGACCTGAGCCGGGTGGGACACCTCGAGATGAGGTTATTTCAGGAGTGGCTGGCACCGGACAGGATTTGGGTGCCCAGGGTGAGATTTTCTCCCCGGATTTTGTGCTTTTGCTGCATAAAGCATACATGATGAAAAGAGCCCTTCCTCAAGGGTCGCCTGAGGCTCCTCTGATTGCCCCCCGATGGATTCTGGCCTGGGACTGCCCAGTGAGGCTTTTTTCCCGGATGCTTGGCCTAAAGATAAGCGCAGAAGGGTTAATTCCCCTTCAGATTGTGGTGCACCTTTTTCCCCCCTGTGGTCGGGGTGTGAGGATTCGGAGAACTCTGACAGACGTTCTTGGTCTGAGGAACCAGAGTCAGGTGCGGATTTACCACAGGATCTGGATGATCCCTCCGCGGTGAGGATTTTCCACCGTGATGAGCTGCCAGCGCTTATTTCAGATACCCTGCAGGCCCTCTCGATTGAAGATCCTGACAGTGGCATGGCCGCCTTGGGTAATCCCAGGATGGCTAGTACCAAGAAAGCTGCTCGGGCCTTCCCTTTGCATTACTCCATCCTAGAGCTTGTTTCGGCTCAGTGGGCTGACCCCGAGGGACCTTTGAGAGTTTCCAGGGCTATGGGGCAGTTATACCCTCTGCGTGAGGGACATATGGCTCGTTTTCAAATGCCTACAGTGGATGCCCTAGTCACTGCGGTGACAAAGAGAACTACCCTCCCTGTTGAAGGAGGTGTTGCCCTGAAGGATGTTCAAGACCGTAGGCTGGAAACAGCGTTGAAACGGTCCTTTGAAATTGCAGGTCTCACTGTTCGGGCGTCTGCATGCAGCTGTTATGCTGTTAGAGCCTGCCTAGCTTGGCTGCAACAGGCAGTGGCTCAGCCAGGAGATGGAGCGGAGCCCTTCTTGGATGTGGCTCCGCGGATGGAGGTGGCCTTGTCCTTTCTGGCTGATGCCCTCTATGACCTTGTCAGAGCTTCGGCTAAACAAATGGCAGTAGCAGTGGCGGCTCGCCGTCGTCTGTGGCTACAACACTGGGCAGCGGACATGGCCTCTATGCAAAGGTTGGTGAAGTTGCCTTTTCAAGGACTTCTCCTATTTGGTGAGTAGTTGGAGAAAATTGTGAAAGGCCTGGGTGATCCTAAACCCCAGCGCTTGCCCGAAAATAGGCAGAGGCCTTCCTCCAAGGGCCAGGTGGTCCACTCCTCGTACAGACCTCGCTTCCGTGAAGCTAGAAGGTACCGCCCGGGGCGTTCTGCTGGGTTCACTTCACGTGCCCGTGGTCAGCAGAGGAACTCCTTTCGCTCGGACAAGCGTTGCGCAGCCGGTGGCTCAAGACCAGGAGTTCAGGGGCGACCCTCTCAATGATGGTGCGCCGGCTCTCTCCTTGATGCCGGTCATCGGAGGACGGCTTTCCCTCTTTGTCGAGGAGTGGGCCAAGATTTCCTCAGATCAGTGGGTTCTGGACCTGATCAGAGATGGATACAGAATAGAATTCAACGCCCCAGTAAGAGACGTGTTTGTGGAGTCCCGATGCGGTTCTGCCGTCAAACGGGCGGCGGTGGAGGAGACTTTACAAGGTCTGATTCAGTTAGGGGCAGTGACCCCGGTGCCTCCCACCGAGCAAGGCTGCTGCCGATATTCCATCTACTTTGTGGTGCCGCGAAAAGGTGGGTGTTTTCGCCTTATTCTGGACTTAAAAGAAGTGAACAAGTCCCTGAGAGTGCGGCATTTCCACATGGAATCCCTGCGCTCCATCATTGCGGCGGTACAGCCAGGAGAGTTTCTCACGTCTCTAGACCTGAAAGAAGCTTACTTGCACATACCGATTTGGCCCACGCACCAGAAGTTTCTGAGGTTTGCGGTGTTGGGAAAACATTTCCAGTTCAGGGCCTTGCCTTTTGGCCTCGCCACAGTTCCCCGAACCTTTTCGAAGGTAATGGTGGTAGTAGCTGCTTTTCTCAGGCGAGAGGGTATCAGGGTTCACCCGTACCTAGACGACTGGCTCATCAGAGCAGACTCTGCAACAGAGAGCTTACAAGCTACAGCCAGAGTGGTCTCAGTACTGCAATCTCTAGGCTGGGTCGTCAATATGGCCAAAAGTCACCTGTCCCCTTCACAATCTCTAGAGTTTTTGGGGGCCAGGTTCGACACAGTCTCGGGCTATGTGTTCCTACCCGAGCTAAGGCGGTGCAAGCTTCAGAATCAGGTCCGTCTGCTCCTGAGGATGCCCCGCCCGCGAGCTTGGGACTTTGTCCAGCTGCTGGGATCGATGACAGCCACGATGGAAGTAGTACCCTGGGCGAGAGCGCACCTGAGACCTCTACAGTATTCCCTACTCCGGAGATGGTCTCCTATTTCTCAGGATTACCAATGCAGACTTACTTGGCTCCCTGTGGCCTGTCTCAGCATGGAGTGGTGGCTCTCGGACAGCATGCTGCGGCGAGGAATGCCGCTGACACTCCCCGTTTGGTTCCTGGTGGTAACAGATGCCAGCCTGAAGGGCTGGGGCGCACACTGCAAGGGGAAGCATGCCCAGGGTCTATGGACACCCGAGGAGTCGGAGTAGTCCATCAACCGCCTAGAGTTGAAAGCGGTGTTTCAGGCGCTTCTGGCCTTTCAAGTGACCCTGGAAGGATTGGCTGTCAGAGTGATGTCGGACAACACGACAACGGTGGCCTATGTAAATCGACAAGGCGGAACAAGGTGCAGAGCACTAGCCACGCAGGCCGAACTGATTTGCCACTGGGCCGAGCTGCATCTTCAGTGTCTGTCGGCAGCTCATATTGCAGGTCAGAGCAAAGTGCAGGCCGATTATCTGAGCAGGCATCAGATCGATCCAGCAGAATGGAATCTGGCAGACGAAGTTTTCCTGCAGATCTGTGCCAAATGGGGCAAGCCCGTGATGGATCTAATGGCGACAAGTGCCAATACCAAATTCCCTTGCTTCTTCCGCAGATGGAGAGATCCTCGCTCGGCGGGGTTGGATGCCTTGGCTCAACCCTGGCCTCCGGGTCTTCTTTGTGTTTCCCCCATGGCCCTTGATAGGGCGCCTGCTCTTGCGGATTCGGCTGCACCCAGGAGAAGTGGTCCTCATCGCCCCGGATTGCCCAAGGAGACCTTGGTATGCAGACCTCCGACAGATGCTCCTGGAGGCTCCTCTGCTGTTACCTCTGGTACCGAACCTGTTGACTCAGGGACCGGTAGCCATGGAGGACGCCGGCCGCTTTGGTCTTACGGCATGGCTATTGAGAGGGCGCAATTGAGGGATAAAGGTTATTCCAATAAAGTTATTTCTACTCTCCTGCAAGCGGTCCACTTCCGTGGCTTATGCCAGGATTTGGTGCCTGTTTGAGTCTTGGTGTGCTTCCAGAGCCATTGCTCCAATGCGGGCTCCTGTCTCGCCGATTCTGGACTTTTTGCAGGAAGGTGTACAAAAAGGCTTGGCCTATAATTCCCTGCGGGTGCAGGTGGCAGCGTTGGCCTCCCTTCGTGGTAATGTGGAAGGCGTGTCTTTGGCTGGTCACCCAGATGTGGCACGGTTTCTTAGAGGGGTGCTTCGGCTCCGACCTCCAGTGCGAGCACCCTGTCCAGCTTGGAACCTGGGGCTAGTTTTGAAAACCCTGCAGGCATCTCCTTTTGAGCCGCTTCGGCGAGCATCGGAGAAAGACTTGACACTGAAGGCCGTTTTTCTGGTGGCCATTACCTTGGCGAGATGGGTGTCAGAGCTCCAGGCGCTGTCCTGTAGAGACCCATTTCTGCAATTTTCAGAGTCCGGAGTCACGGTTCGGACCGTGCCTTCCTTTATGCCTAAGGTGGTTTCAGCCTTTCACTTAAACCAGCCTATTTTCTTGCCCTCTTTTTCAGAGGAAGAGTTTCCAGAATCTTTTGGGCAGCTGCACCTTTTGGATGTGCGCAGGACTCTGCTGCAGTATCTGCGAGTTACTAACTCTTTCAGGACTTCTGATCATCTGTTTGTTTTGCTATCCAGTTCTCGCAGAGGGTCTCCAGCGTCTAATGCCACTATTGCCCGCTGGCTCAAAAAAACTATCTTTTCAGCTTATCTGCTGGCCGGCAGGGTTCCGCCTGTAGCCTTTAAGGCACATTCTACTAGAGCGATTTCTTCCTCTTGGGTTGAAACTGGAGCACTCTCTCTTCAAGAGATATGCAGTGCAGCAACATGGGCTTCTAAGCTCTCCTTTGCCCGACATTACAGGCTGGATGTGGCTGCCAGGAGGGATGCGCATTTTGGTGCACAAGTGCTAGCGCGTGGTGTGGCTTGTTCCCACCCTATCTAGGGATTGCTTTGTTACATCCCATACGTAATGGCTTCATCTGCTTGATGACAAGGAAGGGAAAATTAGGTTCTTACCTTGGTAATTTTCTTTCCTTTAGTCATAGCAGATGAAGCCATGAGCCCTTCCTGTATGATTGTCTGTATGCTTTGAATCTGTTTTTCAGGTTCTGTTCTAATTTCCTGAAGTTCCTTCCTTGGGAGAAAGTTGGAAAACAATCTTCAGGATTCATGTTCAGTTTAAATTTAGGAGGATGTGTTCATTCCCTCCAGGAGGCGCGTGTGTTCCCCTCCAGTTCTATAAATAGGAGGATGAGTTCATTCCCTCCAGTGTGTTGGGAGGATGTGTGATTCCCTCCAGGAGGCGCGTGTGTTCCCCTCCACTTATACAATGAGGAAGATGAGTTTATTCCCTCCTTTGAGTTCATGCCCTTGTGATGGGCCATCGTTCGCTGTGAGGAAAGCTCTTGTGATTCCCATTGCGGTTTGCCATACTGTTTTGGAAGCTTCAAATACTGAAGAGACAGTGGAGCTAGCTGGCCAAGAGGGCACTGTGAAAGTTTGAGTGCTCTCTATCTCCCCTGCTGGTTGATGGACATAACCCATACGTAATGGCTTCATTTGCTATGACTAAAGGAAAGAAAATTACCAAGGTAAGAACCTAATTTTCCCTTCGAAAATCTTGTGTTAAGTTGTTGTGTGCAAAGTTTCACGTTTATCACACCTTTAGTTACAGAGATATAAAAAGTCAAACTTTACAAGTTTTTCGAGCCGCTAATTTTTCGGACCAAGTTTGCTCCATAGTTTATTCATGGAAATTGCTCATGAAGGTTTTTTTATTATTCTGTTTAATAGAGCACAAAAAGTTGTACAAGATGGTCAAGTTTTGTTTCTCTCAACAAAATATTGCCGGACATAGTGTCTCAAAGTTACTGAAATCTCGGAGTCATACCATAGAAGGCTGCAATATGGGGCCAAACAGATTACTATATCTCAGGAAGTATTGCATCGGCGAACGAAAAACTTTCCAATGTTAATTGGGGACATGTATGAATGTTCACAGAAAATTTCATCGAAATCTGTGATGGTCGAGCAGGGCACTTCTCTGAAATCAGACCACTTGACATGGAATGTCCCGAATGTAATTTTTAAATTAAATTCTGATTTAGCATATAGAAGCTATGACTTCTTTAGTACTATAGGTTCTGCAGTGCCAGCAGGTATCTGCTTGGCCATATGGCCTCAAGTGAGCATGTCATGCGCATGGCATACCTCAGTTTGAGGTTGTCCCAATGGCCCCAGGCCAAAGGGAACCTAGCAAATGACATTACTGTCACTTTTTCTCAAGAAGTCTGTCTTGGTGGCTAATTTGCATTTATTTGAACGGACTCCTATTCCAAATTTGTCAACACTAGAAGACAATGGCAGATGCATTCATCCTGGGATGGTGAGCTCACATAGATGGGCTATACTCTCAAGATCAGTCCTCTACTTGGAATAGACCGCATCAGATCAATCTCTTACAGCTATGGGCCATATGGAATGCTCCAAAGACTTTCAGAGATGAGCTAGTGAACCAAATTGTTCTTCCATTGGGTTGTGATGTATTATGTCAACAAGTAGGGAGGTAACTGTCATTCTTCTTGGGTCAGGATATGGTGATGTTTCACAGAGCTGCCTATCTAGCAGGGAGGAACAACTGACAGACTGAATAGGTTCATGTGACCACCCAAGTGGCACCTTCTACAGACCTGAATGAGGTTCCCCAATATGCTTCAGACTGGGATCACATGGCAGGACTAACCTCGGATGCTTTTCTCCTTGACTGGGGGAAGAACTTTTGGTATGCATATTCTCCCATCACCTCTCATCGCAAAAACTCCTTTGAAACTCAAGACAGAGGAGCCATAATCCTTATTGCCGCTTATTGGCAGAGAAAGATATGGTTTCCTTTGCTTCAGGAATTTCTTCCAGAAACCTATGGAGACTGGCATGCTTTCTGGCCCTCATCACTCAGAACGAGGAGTCCTTCTTGCATCCCAAACTTCTGTCACTAACCCTCAAGGCTTGTATGCTGTGAGGCTAGAGGTTGACTGTTTATACCTGCCAGACCTGCCAGATGATGTCTCCCATGTTTTGCTTGCTTCCGGGAGAGGTTCCACTAGATGGTCATATGTTTTCAAGGGGAAGAGGTTTGCTGTCTGGTGTGAGGACAAGGTCCTAGATTTTTTTTTCTCTCCCATACTACAGAAAAACTGCATAAATACCTTCTACCCTTGTCTGAATCTGATCTAATGGTCTACTTCTGTTCAGTTGGAGCTATCACTGTGTAGAGGGTAAGCCCATCTATGCTCATCTTTTGTTTTCTTTATGCAGGGCTTGCTGTTACTAAAACCTCCCAACGGGCTCCCCACAATGTTATGAGATCTCAATATTTTCCTCAGTTGATGAAAGCTCCTTTTGAGCCACTTAACACCTGTCATCTGAAGTACCTGATCTAGAAGGTCTTGCTTTTTGTGGTGGTCACCTCAGCATGCAGAATCAGCAAGTTGCAGTCTCTAGTAGCTGATCCACTTTTCATAAAGTTTTATCACAACAGATAGTTCCTTCCAAAGGTGGTGTCTAAGTTCCATTTTAAACCAGTCAATTCTGCCATGATTTTACCCAAGGCCACATGACCATGAGGGTGAAAGTGCACTGTGTATTCTGGACTGTAAGAGACCTTGGCCTTCTATCTAGAATGGATTAAAGCCCACAGACAGCCCAGCCACCTATTTGTTTCTTATGATCCCTGGGGGATGGAGGCTGTTCTTGGTAACCATACAGTTTGCTAAGTACCGTATTTTTCAGTCTATAAGACGCACTTTTTTCCCCCAAAATTTGGGAGGAAAATGGGGGGTGCGTCTTATAGTCCGAAGGTAGACTTCTTCCTACTCACGCGATCTTCCCTGGTGGTCTAGTGACGTCGGGGCAGGAAAGAGCCCCCTCTTTCCTGCCCAGCGCGCTGCTCTCCATCCTCCTGTATGCAGCCTGACGGTCTCGGCGAGATTCAAAATGGCTGCCGAGAATTGAAGTCTCGGTGGCCATTTTGAATCTCGCCGAGACTGTCAGGCTGCATACAGGAGGATGGAGAGCAGCGTGCTGGGCAGGAAAGTGGGGGCTTTTTTCTGCCCCGATGTCACTAGACCACTAGGGAAGATCGCGTGAGTAGGAAGAAGTGGTGACAGGGCCGGGGGGAGGGCGGGATTCGGACAAGACGCACTGGAGCACCTAGGTTTTAGAGTTGGGGAAAAAGGAAAACATTTTTTTTTCCTATTTCCCTCCTCTAAAACCTAGGTGCGTCTTATGGTCCGAAAAATACGGTATCTCCTTCTTTTAAGCCCAAGCTGGGCTGACTCTGAAGGGCTGTGACACTGCCATGTCTCTTGGAGTTGTTTTCTGTTAGCTGTACTATTAAACTAGCTTGGTTCCTCCCACGTGATGGCAACGTGTAGGAGGACATGTGCAGTGCAATCCCCCTCAAAGGCTTTGGAAGTTGCTTGGTAGGCAGTTCCTGTGTAGGGCTGTATCGTTTGACTTCAGTTATCCGTGTGTACATGCATTCTGCTGTCTTTGGAGAACACCAGCTACAGGTGAGTGATTTTGCTTTTTTTATAACATATGTGAGGAGTTTTTCAAGTGATTTTGCAAGATATATGGCAGAACATGAGGGGCCACTGTCCTACTACAGATATTTGAGCTCAAAAATGCTTCTGTGATGACATTTAAAATCTGCCATTGCTTCTATTGTGCAAAAAAAAAAAAAAAGATTGCTGAATTTTACTTTCACTCATTATTTGATCCCTTTTGGAACTTTTTAAAATGTATTTGAGAGAGGTTTTTTGCAATGCTGTTAAGTAGATAGTTTGCCATTAGTAACTCAGCTTTTTGAACCCAAATACATTGATGCGCCTGGATATCCAACCTGTTGTGATGCACAGAGGAATGAAGTGATGACCATTTGGTCATCCTGCAGTACCTTGTGGCAGAGTTAGACTGTGTTCTATTTATGACACCACTTGTGCCCTAGTTCAGATTTCAGGAATGTGGGCATCTAGTATTGCTTGACAATCTATGCTCACACTATGGCTTCTTTCAACCATTGGGTCAATGTTGCATTAGACTGCTTCTCTCCCCTATCTTACTCTTCCAAATAAAAACAGCTGGTGGTGTTAGAACATCTGGCAAACATCTTCTGTCTGTGCTTCCTCCTTACAACACTTGAAGCATAATTGTGTGGTTCATATGAAAGAGAAATCTCCTTAGGTGAAAAGGAAGGAAGTAGACATAGCACTACCTCATCCTTAGGCATCACCAGGAAGGGGTACTGACGGAGAGGGCTTGTAACTCCAAAACCTTCTAGCCAAATAGATGGCCAGGAGAAAGTTTCTTGAGAGCAACATCTTTTTTTTTTTTTTAATAATTTATTAAGGTCTTTATTTAGCATTGACAAGGTATATTATCCAGTTACACACCAGCAAAAGTAGAGCAAAACTTAACATTAATCAGGCTTCAATCTGTCAGCCCTAATTTACAAACCAAATACAGTAGTCATTTTAGTGAACAATGCCGCAAACAAATACCTAATGACCCTTAAATTTTTTAAACCTATATAATTTTTGAAATTTATGTAAGCCCTCCCTAGTTCCTCCCATCCCTCTAAGCCTCCATTCCATTCTTCTCTTTTAAACCCCCACCCACTAAGTCCCATCCCACCCTTTCCCACCCTGTATCTCTCCAACATTCAAGCAAGGTCAATGCACAAGACATAGTCACCCAACTATTTCAAACTGGACACGCATTTACAAACGGGCTCCACACTCTCTCCCACTTAGCCAAGATTTTCTTTTTCTCCGCAGTCAAGCGTTCCATTTCACTTATATACCAGACCTTTGATATCCACCTCACCATCGAGGGAACCTTAGGGGACTTCCAACTCTGCCCCAAATTAATACGAGCAGCATGTAAGAGTCCCTGAAGCAACCTAAAGTGGGAGTCCGTAAGACCAATCGGTCTCATCCCCAACAAGAAGACAGCAGGATGCCACTGCACCGGTCCACCCACCCAAACCTTGGCCCGAGACTGGACTCCTTTCCAGTAGGCTCGTGCCTTAGGACAGGTCCACCAAATATGGCCCATAGATCCTACACCCCCACATCCCCTCCAGCACCTATCTGATGTCGTACTAAACATATGATGGAGCCGCACCGGTGTTAGATACCACCTGTAGAAAATCTTAATAGCGTTCTCTTTCAAGGCAACCGATATAGACTATTTCAAAAGGTTTTTTTTCAAGATGCAACCAAGAAGCCTCCGACAGAGTAAAATCTAATTCTTTTTCCCAATTCTTTCTATGGAGAGTATACTGCCGGAGGCGCTGCAACGCATAACCATACAGCGTGGTTATCTTGCCCCTTGTGCTCCTGTTGTCCACACACATCTCTTCCAACAAGGTAATCTCACGAGTCAGAGCCAATTTATGTGCCGGAAGTTGCAGAAAGTGTTTCAATTGTAAATAAGCATAATGGTCCTTCCACGGAATCCGATAATTTTTTACCAAGGTCTCAAATGTGACCATCTTTCCCTCCTCGTATAATTGTCCCCAGAGGTCCAAGCCCAATTCCCCCCAACGCTTTAATACAGTGTTACCAATCCCTGGCTCAAATAACGGGTGATCTCCCAGGGGCGCGAGTCTAGACAGCTCTGACTTCCGAGTCTGTGTGAGAAGATCCCAATAATGAAATGTAACCTGCACATTAGGTGGAAAGTGCTCCACCCTACCTCTATATCTTGACTGGAGCCACAACAATTGACCCAATGGACGACTACCCACCAGGTCTTGTTCCAAATGCACCCACAATTTGTGGTCCTCCCCCCCGGAACCATTCTATCGCCGATCTCGACTGCGCTGCACAATGATACCAAAACAGATTTGGTACCCCCAACTCCCCTTCTCGCCTAGATTTATACAAGAAGGTGCGTGGCAATCTTGGTCTCTTTTGATTCCAAATAAACCGAATAAGTCTATCCTGCAAGCCAGAAATATAGGAACGCGGCAGACATAGTGGGAGTACCTGAAACAAATACAATAAACGCGGAAGAATATTCATTTTAAGAGCCGCTATCCTCCCAAACCAAGAGAGACCTAAAGTTTGCCAACGTTCTAAATCCCTAATTAGGGCCTGCTTTTAGAGGCAAGTAATTGAGTGCAAACAACTCTGACAACTTCCAAGGTATTTGTACCCCAAGATATCTAATATCCCTTGCAGACCACTTAAATGCAAAAAAATTTTTCAGGGTTTCCATCAGCTGGGGCGATATTTTAACCGCCATTCCAATAGACTTGCTCGCGTTCAACTTATACCCAGATACAGCTGAATACGCTTCTATTTCCTGCAATAGATTTGGGAGCGATAGAAGTGGATTAGTCAAAGACAAAAGGACATCATCCACAAAAAGTGCAATCTTAAATTCCTGACCTCTCACTTTCACCCCTGTGATATCTACATTACCCCGAATCGCTGCTGCTAGGGGCTCCATTGCCAAGGCGAATAAAAGAGGCGACAATGGGCACCCCTGTCTCGTACCCCGCTCCAACTCAAAAAGGCCCGAGTGACCCCCATTGATTCTTACACAGGCTTTGGGGAACGTGTAAAAAGCTCGGATCCAGGATGTAAAGAATGGCCCCACACCGAATTTATTCAAAACCTTATCCAGGTATCCCCAATGGACCCTATCAAAGGCCTTTTCCGCGTCTAATCCTAACAAGACCATCGGCAATTCCTTCACCTGAGATACGTGCAATAAGTTCAAAGTCCTCCTGATATTATCCATAGCCTGCCTATTGGCCACAAATCCCACCTGATCCGGGTGTACCAGGGTGAGTAGCACCTTAGCCAGACGATTAGCCAATATTTTTGCCAGTATTTTAACATCTGTGTTTAAGATGGATATTGGTCGGTAAGAGGCGCATATAGTCTTATCTTTTCCCGGCTTGGGGATAACAGCCAGCCAAGCCTCCATCATTGACTCTGGCAGCTGTACCCCCTCCCTCACCGAGTTGATTACCCGAACCAGGTAGGGGGCCAACTCCCTTGCATAGGCCTTATAAAACTCGTTCGTCAATCCATCAAGTCCCGGAACTTTACCTGCCGGCAATTCCTTAATTACTTTTAATACCTCCCCAACTGTCACTGAGGCATCCAATGCCTCTCTCTGACCCTCCAATAACCCCGGCAACTCTCTATCTGCTAAGTAAGTATCAATTTCTGAATCCTGTACAGTGGCATCCCGTTTATATAACTTCTTGTAGAACTGTGCAAAGCATTCCCGAATTTGAGGAGAGCTGTGCACTTGACCGCCCCCCTCATCCTGTACACGCAGTATTTGTCTGTCAGCTCTCATCTGCCTCAGTTTGGACGCCAAAAGTCGCCCAGGCTTATTACTGCATTCATAATGTACCTGCTTCAAGCGCTCTTGCACAAATTTCAAACTCTCCTCATGCAACGCAGCCACTTCCAACCTCACAGCCTGAAGCTCCCGGAGAATGGACACCGACCCAGTGGCCTTGTACCCACTCTCCAGCGACCCCAGTCTCTCCATACAAGTTTGCAGACGTACTCTATTCACTCTATTTCGTTTACTGGCACATTTAATAAAGTAACCCCTGGCTACTGCCTTGAAAGCATCCCATATCACACCCAACTGTGGGCCTGAATCTAGATTCAGCTCAAAATATTCCTTTAAAATAGGGACAAAGTTCTCAACAATTTCAGGATCATTTAACAAGCAATTATTTAAGGACCATCTCCGATCTTTGATCTCCTCTCTCAATGATGGAACAGAAACCCAAACAGGAGCATGGTCTGACATAGTTATATGTCCAATGAACGAGTCACCTCCCCCCTCAGACAGAGTTTTATCTAATAATACATAGTCCAACCGAGAATGAGATAGATGAACATGTGAGTAAAAAGTGTAGTCTCTGATCCGCGGGTGGGCTGAACGCCATGCATCATACATACCCATTGAGTCCACAAAGCTTCCAAATGCCTTAGAAAGTTTATAATCAGTGGAAACCGGGATGACAGATTTATCTATTCCAGGCTGTAAAGTGGCATTAAAATCCCCTGCTACTATCAGTTTTCCCCGTACAAAATGTTGTAATTCTTTCTGAAGATGTACAAAGAATTGGTCCTGTCTCTCATTTGGGGCATAAATACACCCCAGAGTAAATTCCTCATGCTCTAAGAGGATGTACAGAAACAGATAACGTCCCTCCAAATCTCTCTTCAGGTGCAGAAGCTGCACCTGCACATCCTTATGGAATAAAATGGCCACACCCCTCTTTTTTGCTCCTTGAGCATCTGAAGCAAAGTAGGCAAGGGGGTACTGTGAAGAATTTAATAAACCTTCCACTCTCTTAAGCAAATGTGTCTCTTGCAAAAAAAACCACCTGAGGCTGAATCAATTTCAGTTCTTTGAACAAGGTGTGTCTTTTATAGGGTGTGTTTAGGCCTTTTACATTATAAGTCAAAATTTTAAAATCGGCCATAAGCTCTATGCCTAAAGTGCTGAAGAAACCTTGGAGAGAATCCCCCCCCCCCCCCCACGTCTCCTAATCTTCCTTTCCCCTATCCCGCCCCACAGCCACTCCTCTTCTCCCCCCCACCCCTCTCCGCTCAAGCACATCCCCAATCTCTTACACCCTCTATCAAACAAACTCTTCCCCTGAACAGAACCCCTTAAACGTCTCCCCCCCCCAATTCGACACTCACCCCCCTCCCAACTCTCATACCCCCACCAGACAGAACCAATGGCTCTGAATGGGAGAAAACAAAGGAAATTCCCCCCCAAGACTAAATGAACCCCCATCCGTCTAACATTAACCCCTGTCTTTCTATCCCCCTTCACAATTAAGAATATTGCAAACTTTAAATCTAACCACACATCAGAACCCCAACATACTGGTATTAGCTGCAACAACACCTCGGTCCAACTGGTACAGCATAACATTGACCATTCATCGTGCTTCTCAAGTATAACTGCGCAACAAATGATCAAAATTGGCCTGATATTAAATCAAGAAGAAAAAATTGTCAGTCATTTAGGAGCACGCTGGCTTTTAGCTGTAGATTCGATCTTCCGCCATTTCTGCATCTGTGCCTTGGTGGTTGGCGCCATCTCACCCGGCAGTACCGCCATTGCGGTCAATCCCACCTCGTGTAGCATTTTCCAGGCCTCTGTCACCTTGCGGGCTCGTGTTGATTTCCCATTAACTGTGAATCCCAGCGCAAATGGAAACAGCCATCTGTAGGCGATCTTTTCCTTCACTAATATCTCCAAGAATGGTTTCATTGCTCTTCTTTGCGTCAACGTGAAGAGCGAGAGGTCCTGATAAACTGTTACTGATGCATTATTGTAATCCAGGGACTGAACTTGGCGCGCCTTCAACCACAACTGTTCTTTAAAAGCATAAGAGGTAAAGCATGCTATGATATCACACGGACGATTGTCTCTAGGTTTACCTAGTGCTCTGTGTGCACGCTCAATCCCCACTGAATTCAGATCCGTGGTGTCTCCCATAATCTTGGCGCATAGCATACGAACCACAGCCGGAACATCCTCCATATTGCTATTCTCTGGAACCCCCCGAAACCGGAGGTTATTTCTTCGTCCCCAGTTTTCTAAATCATCAATCTTATAGTCCAGTTCTTCCAATTTCTCCATCAGTTGTTTCCAAGTAGCATTCATCCCATCAAATCTTTCCTCCTGCTCGTCCGCTCTCTCTTCAAGCGCCTCCACATGTCCTCCCAATTTTCGGAGGTCCACGCTGATAGCATCTACATGTTCCAGTATTTCCTGCTTGGATGCTTTTATTTCGGCGCGAATTTCTTCAAGGCATTTAGTTAATTCTTTCGGAAAG
The DNA here is from genome assembly GCF_901765095.1 of Microcaecilia unicolor. Taxonomy (NCBI): domain Eukaryota; kingdom Metazoa; phylum Chordata; class Amphibia; order Gymnophiona; family Siphonopidae; genus Microcaecilia; species Microcaecilia unicolor. Next base: position 123,287,669 of record NC_044040.1, on the reverse strand, counting down.
GTCTTCCTCGGTGTCGGACGGCGTAGTTCAAGTTGTGAGGAAGCTGATTCCGACCCCGACGATCTTCCCGCCCCTGGAGACACATGTCTTGGCAGATCCCGCGCCGACTTCCTCGGCGGGCCGCGGTCTCCGTCTTTCTGTGAATTACCAGCATTCTTGCTCATTTCGACCACTCTTTCGTGAATCGCGCTTCAGGACCCTTCTACACAAGTATCTTTCACCCGTTTTTGGGTCCCGATGACAGCAGATTTTGCAAATTATTGACGGGGAAGTTCAGGAGCTAAAGGCTCAGGCGACCATCTAGCCTCGTGACGTCACTTTTTCCCCGAGAGCGACATCTTTTGATATCTGAGAGTCAAGGGTGCTTGGCAATAGCATTGACAACATGAGGTTCATAACTTGTGGTAAACCCACTAGGTTCTTGGTGCCCTGAAATGCTTGATCCCGTCCCCCCCTTTCAAGAACCACACACACTCATCTGAATGACTTGGGTCCTCTGTAATATCCTGTTTTGCCACCTCCACATTCAAAGAAGCCTTTGTCTAGACGGCCCTGTAGAAATTAAAAAAAAAAAATTAATATAGAAGAGTGCAAGGGGAACCATCTGTTGTCCTGAAACCATGATTCAAAAATTTGACAAGACCTGAATATAAGCTAGGTAAGTTGTTGTTGGTTTTTTTTTTTCAGATGGTAAGAGTATAACCTGAATGGAGTATCTTCTCTCATGTTCAACCTTGCCCTTTCAAGATCCGTACTGCAAGACAGAACAGATAATACATTTGACTTCTGAAGTGGCCCATGTACCAGTAGGCCTTTCCTGCTCAGGGACCCTAAGTGTTCTTTCAACGTTAATCTTACAATGTCCCTGTACTAAGACATTAATTTGGAGTCACCAGGACAGCGAAGCCTGGCTGACATTTCCAGTTTCTGAATCACTCTCTCCCTGAGTGGTGGAGAAAACAATACAGCCTACCCATGGCCCTGTCTGTACCACAAGTATGTCTGCCTGCTGACTGATCTCTCATGCAGCTAAAGAATCACAGACCTTTGCCATTTTCTGCTGTCACCATAATATGCATGACTGGGCCTTTTCCAACACCGGCACAATCTGTGAAAAGGTTGCCTCTTCTAGTCATTCTCCTGAGTCCAGGGTGTGTGCGCCTACTGAATGTCAGTTTGCAAGTATTCCAGTCCAGCCGTGAGTTCTGCCAGCACTGCTTAGGTCTTTCTGCCCAAACGAGCACCCTTATTTCTTCTGAGACCTCTGACTTTTGGTACTACCCTGCTGATTTACATAGGCTGTTTTCACATGGTCTCTTAACACTTGCATTGCTTCGCCTCAAGACTAGCTGCAGGAAAGCCTGCAGGTCTAGGAGTGTTACCCTCACCTTTAGACAGCTGATTGATCACAATATCTCGCTCTTCAAACAGCACCCCTGAGCCACCTTGCCCAGATATTGACGCATTCCAACTGCTCAGGCTTTTGTCTATCATCACCTGGATTCAGTTTAGAGCTTCTGGTTGGGTAAGTAAAGCCACCAGGTTAGACTATCCCTTGCTTTCTCCTGGAGAAACAAAAGAATATCAGTCTACTGAATCTGAGGGAGACCAGTGGGAACAAAAAAGGATCTCTAATAGTCTCATGTGATGTTTGGCCCACAAGATCAGTTTGTGTCACCACTGTGGAACCCAGAACCTATAGATAATCCCAGTCTCTGGGCCTCTCCTTTCTGCATAGATTTAATTTATATTGGCACCCAATTACAGAAATCAAAAGCTTTGGGAACTCTTGTCCGTATGCAGATGCCCTGCTCTGGGTTGAAGTTAGTAAAGATCAAACAAAGACACTGGATGCTTTAAATAAGTGTTTGGTGGAGCGCTCTGCCTGGTTCATGAAGTTGGAGCTGAAACTGAATCTAGACAAATATTACATGATTTTCTTGAAATCCGAATATTGTTGATTCAGCCAGTATTGGAGGGGACTGTAATTGCTGAAAAAACACTGATAAAGAGTTTTGAGTCTATGGGTCAGACTGCTGCAGTAGTTAACGGTCTTTGGTAATCTTAGATTAGGTGCTAATGATCATTATTAGATCAAAAGGATCTAGCTGGTTATTCATGCTTTTATTGAAACTAAAATATTGTAATGCATTGCACAGTTAACTAATACGACATCCTTTTACCCCAGTTTTGAGAGGTTGGCAACATTTGTTGGCAATTGAATTTTTTCAAACTTCTGTGCCTTAGTGTTGGAAGGTCCAGTATATTTGAAACAGCTGTTGCTACATTATGCACAACAATGTTTGCTTCAGGTTCTATGTAGAATTAGATTGATCTCTTCTCATGTCTGGATATATGGGCCCCAAACTTTTGAAATGTCTATTGCTATTCATTAAAAAAAAAAAAAAATTGTAAGCATGGCATTTCCAAAGATGTTTTGGTGTTCAAGACTGAAATTTGATTGCAAGATGGTAGAGGTATTTGAGTGAGGAATTGTTCACTTTTTAAAACTAGTATTGGCTATGTATTGATTTGAATTCTTTTGTAGTTTTTATTTTGTTGCCTCGTGCTTTTGGTGAGGCATGCAATTAAATTTAAATAAAAGTATATTCAAGTATGCCTATGTAAGATCCAGTGACTTTATTGGGATTAGTCAGTCACTTTTATGAAGAGATTCATCCAAGGCGGTGTAAAGCAAGTACGTCTGGACACAATTTATAGTTTAATAGTGTAACAGTAAAATGACCAAATATAAGCATAAACACAATAATGAGGTAAACTTGAAAATGACAAATTGAAACTTAATAGAACTGACATTAGACCATATCAGAAATATAACTTCCTTGTCATCAGCAGCAGATGAATCCATTAACTGATGGGTTGTATCCGCCTACCAGCAGGTGGAGATATAGAACACTGAAAAACCATAGTGCCTCTGGACGGCTATCTCCCAGCAGGTGTGGATGTAGCTTGATCAGATCCTGGATTTCAGACTGCCTGGGTGGCTCCTGTGCTTTGCCAGTTGAGCAGGGGTGTTGTGGCAGGTGGTGCCCACTTTAAAGGCATATATGTTCGCCCTTTCCCTGCCTTACCTGTTCCCCCCGCCTCCCGGAGTCCCTCTGTTGCTGCCTGCCTCCAACTTTCTTCACAGCGTTAAAAAAAAAAAAAAAAAAAAAAAAAAAAAAAAAAGCGCGCTTTTACTGTGTGGCTGTTCTGAGGCTTTTCCCAGAGATTCTGGCTCTGGGCAGCTTGACCGGAGCTCGTTGACTCGGTCTTCTGAGGTGAGAGTGGTGCCCAGCTCCTCCAGGGAAGTCCTGCGGATGCCGTTCCGAACAGGGTAGTTTTGGGTGCGAAGTTGCCATTTTATTGCCATATTTCCGTCCAGTCGGGCGATGGCTGCTGAGGGAGTTAAGCGCTGTTCCTGTTTGTGGTAAGCGCAGGTCAGCAGCGGGGCTGTTTAAAACGTTCTCGTTATTTGCTCACGCTAGTATGAGCATGGCGAGCGATGTTTCTTCCCGCTCGATGGAGCTGGCAGCAGGCGTCATCCTGGAAGCGCCATATGTCTCGACCCTCACGGTTGCGGAGGAGTCTGAGTGCAGGGGGATGCCTCGTTTGGAGGCTGCCAGAGGAGCTCCTACATCCGTTTCTCCTAATTCGGAGGCGGAGGGCCAAGGAGAGTTTTTCTCCCCTGAGTTTGTGCTTTTAATGCGTAAGGCGTTCATGCTGAAAAGAGCTCTGCCGCAGGTGTCTGACACTGCGTTGCCTCCTGGCTTTCTCCGGGTGCTAAGGCCCCGGGGATGGCTTCAGATGTTATTTCCTACCCCGAGTGTTGGAAACATGCTAAACATAGACTGGTAAATTTCCCGTCAAGTGGCGCATATTCCCTCCCCCCCCTCCCCCCCCAAGGTCGGGCTGTGGGGAGTCTGAGGGATCTGGCAGGCCCTCAGGGATGGATGATCCAGAGGAGGGTGCCTGTTTGCCACTGGATTTGGATGATCCCAATGCAGTTCGGATTTTGCACCGCGATTAGCTGCCAGCTCTCATTACTGACGCCTTGCAGGCCCTCTCAATTGATGATCCTGCTGAAGACGAGGCCTCCTCTGTTAATCTTAGGATGGCAAGTACTAAGAAGCCTACTCGGGCCTTTCCGGTGCGTGACTCCATCCAAGAGCTTATTTCTGCTCAGTGGTCTGACCCTGATGGGCCTGTTGAAAGTGGCTAGGGCTATGGGTCAGCTTTACCCTCTGAGTGAGGAGCACTTGGCCCCTTTGGGATGCCTAAAGTGGATGCATTGGTCATGGCGGTGACAAAAAAGACCACTCTCCGAGGAGGAAGTGACGTCACATGACTTAATCCCTGAGCTCAGTGCCTCCTTACCTTCTCAAGGTGCCATCCGATCTTGAAAACCTCTCCAAATACACGACAGGGCTGTAGCCGATTGGCGAACGTCCCAGGAAAGCCACCATGAGCAAAAAAAGCGGAGCGCTGCAGCGCGAGCCATGATCGTCCCTCCATGAGGCAAGCGGAACGAGGCCTGGCGCGACCTGCATCCCCAAAGTGCGACGCCGTCAGAGTCAGGGTCAACTTCCTCCCGGGAGGATGGCTTCGGATGCATGGACCTGGCCCCTACACAGGCTCTTCCCGCGGACTTGACGCGCTGCCTTGAGGTCATCCGCGCTGAAATTAGAACATCTAAAGAAGAGATCTTGAGCACATTGATGCGCTGAGCGTGGACCTGCGGGAGTTAGGAGGCCGGGTAGAGTCTTAGAAGAGCGGGGCTGATGAGGAAGGGGAAAAAAATGAGGAGGTTGATAAACGCCTTGCCAATCTAACTGAACAGTCGGAGGAACTTCATATAATTAGACGACCTAGAGAATCGAAGGCGCAGACAAAACCTTAGATTCAGAGGAATCCCAGAAAATGGCGATCGAGAAGTTGTCCCGGAGGTGATGCGCGCTATATATGCCCAGTTGATGGGAGAGGACTTTGATTCAACTGCAGTGGGCGTTGACAGGGCCTTCAGAGCGCTCGGGAAAGCGCGAGACAACAAACCGCGGGACATAGTGGTGCGTTTCTCTTCCTACAATTGCATGGACCAGATCTGGCAAAAAGCTAGAAAGACTCCTGATTTGAAGTTCAACGGGGAGCGAATTGCAATATACCAGGATCTCTCATTGTTTACTTTGAGCTCACGCAGGGCTATGAGGCCGGTTATACAGATCTTGATGAGAGAGAAGATCCTCTACAGGTGGGCATTCCCGTTGGCACTCTGCTTTGAGATTAAGGGTGAACAGCACAGATGCCGAGGAGTGGGAGCGGAGTGGAAAAGGTTTATACTTGGCTGGATTGGCTCTGACAGCAGCCTTACCGGTGGAAGTGGCATCTTCCACAAAAGCACGACTCCAGAAGTGGAAGCGGGTAGAGAAAGCGCCCAGGAAGCCCAAAACCTGAGCAGCCGGTGTGAGTTCAAGGGACTAGCATGCAGAATTTGGAGCCGGTGGCCCTAAAGAGAAGGTGATGAAGAGAGACTGTTGGGGGAGAGGAGAAAGAGACTTATGCAGTTGGATGGCATGAGTTAAATATGGAAATGTTTGTGAACACATGGGGGGGGGATGCGGGAGGGGAGGATTGAGGGGAGCGTTTATTTGGGTGTGGTACATTCTTGTTTAGTAGTGGGTTAAGTTTGGCCAGTGGTGTCTCTTCCTCGTAGTTCCCAAGTGGTGCTACATGGTACTGGTTGATGGGTGTTGGATTGTGGGTCAGGGGGGGCATGGGAGGGGGGGGGAGAGGTTGGGGATTGGAGGCTTGGGAGTGGGTGGGTTCAGAGGCAATAGGACACTAGATGAATGGGGGGGGGGGGGTTTAAGGCAGGGTAGGCGTCCTCCATCCGAAGTGGGGTGTACTTACAGCGTATTCAGTGGTAGATTTTAAATTGGTCACTTATAATATCAAGGGGCTGAACTCCCCTTACAAAAGGTATGCGCTGTTGCGCGAACTGCAGTTGATGAAACCTCAAATGGACTTTTTGCAAGAAACCCATTTACTGCAAAAACATGAGGGCCTGTTGTCTTCCAAGCAGTACCCGCTGGTGGTTTGTGCCTCAGATGTAAAGGGGGCTAAAAAACGGGGGGTGGCTATACTATTCCATAAAGACGTGCAGGTGCAGATTGTACGTTCCAGAAAGGACAGGAGGGAAGATTTCTTTTGTTGCATGTCATGATGGAACAGGAGGAGTACACGTTGGCCAGTGTGTATGCACCAAATGAGAGGCGGGGGGATTTTTCCTCCGTCTCCGAAAAGAGCTGCAGGGCTTTGCCAAGGGTAAAGTAATAATGGCAGGAGGCTTTAATGCCACCATGCAGCCTGGTTTAGATAGCTCTACTCCTCCTTCCCCGTTTGATTGTAAAATTTACCATGCCTTGAAAGACTGTGTGGACGAGTTGGGCCTGTATGATGCTTGGAGACTGGCCCATCCTAGAGGGAGAGATTACACATTTTATTCTCTGTTGCATCTTTCCTACTCCAGGCGTGACTATATTTTTCTGGACAAAGCATTGTCTGATGGGGGAGGAGAGGCCTCTATAGGTCACATTAGTATATCTGATCGTGCCCCGACCTGGTCTACTCTTCCGTCCCTACGAGAGGAACCGAGAGAAAAAAGATGGACACTTAACAATACCTTGTTGCAGAACCCGGACTTGGTAGCTGGGTTCTGTTCACTTTTGAAAGAATAGTTTGATATTAATATGGACTCGGGACCTTCCCTGGGAACGGTGTGGGACGCCTTTAAGGCAGTCTCGAGTGGGTACTTTATACAGGGAGCAGGTCGGAGGGCTAGGGCACACAGGGCCCGATTAACTCAATGTATGGACAAGCTTGGGGCTTTGGAGGCTAAATATAGAGCCACGGGTTCTCTGTCTGACCTGCGCAGGTTGCAAGCAGTGAGATTGGAGTTAGCTCATTGCATGAAGACAGCTTGCAATTTGTGCATGCAAGGATGAATCAGGTCCACTATGAACATACTAACAAGCCCGGTAGGCTACTAGCAGCCAAATTAAGGCAATTGAGATCCTCTCGTTACATTTTGAGAGCCCGAGATGACAAGGGGCAGGTGGTGCACAGTTCAGCGCAGATCAGACATTGCTTTGCCCAATACTAAGAGACTCTATACAAGGAGGATTCCACTGTACAGACTGAAAAAATCGACGCTTACTTGGAGGCCAGGGGGTTGGCAGTTCTGACCGAATCACAGAGGGCGGAGCTTGAATGCCCGGTGCGGGTGGATGAGGTCATTAGGGCTAATAAACCTTACCCACAGGAAAGGTACCCGGCTTAGACAGGTTTACCAACAAATTTTTCAAGGTATATGTGGTGGACCTAGCCCCTTATTTGACAATGATTGTTAACTCAGTGAGAGAGGGTGTGCCCCTTCCTAAGACTATGTTGGAGGCATGGGTGGCTGTCATCCCTAAACCAGGTAAAGATATTACGCTATGTGCTTCATAGTGACCCATTTCCATACTAAATGCGGATGTGAAAATTTTGGCTAAGGTCCTGGCGAATCGACTGGGGAGTGTGCTTCCTAGCTTGGTCCACCCGGATCAAGTAGGGTTTGTGGCCAAATGACAGGCTACGGACAATATAAGGAGAACAGTGGATCTTATCTATGCAGCTCAGACAAAGGCTAGACCAATAGTATTGCTCGGACTAGACGCAGAGAATGCGTTTGATCGGGTCCACTGGGGGTACCTGGACAAGGTCCTACATAGGGTAGGGCTAGGACAGTTTTACAGAACTTGGATTCGGGATTTATATTCTGCTCCACAAGCTTGTGTGCGCATCAACGGAGGGAATTCTGAACCATTTTGGCTGGGTCGGGGAGCCATTGGCGGATGCTATTTGGGACAATGCAGCTGGGAGGGCGGGAGTATAAAATTGCCTTATTCGCAGATGATGTTCTCTTGACCTTAACAAATCCACTAATTTCTTTGCCTAACTTAATACAGGTGATAGAGGACTATGCGAAGATATCTGGGTACAAGCTAAACGCCAACAAGTCCACTGGATTAGCAGTGGGAGTACCACCTAGGTTGATGGACACTTTGAAGGCGTCTTTTGTCTTTAAGTGGGAGGCCAGAGTGTTAGGATATTTAGGAGTTCAGCTACCTGGCAACTTGTCTGAGCTGTTTACCAGTAATTACCCGCCACTCAAGCGAGCTGTATAGAGGGACCTGGACAGATGGATGTCTATGGAACTGTCCTGGTTCGGGAGGATCGCTGCAGTTAAAATGAACGTTTTACCCCGACTTCTATATCTGTTCCAGGTCCTTCCCATAAAGCTGTCTAGATCATTTCTATCTGGCCTGCAGGAGGCGCTTATCCGCTTTATATGGAACCAGAAGAGGCCACGCTTGCCCCGTGCCTTGCTTTATAAGAATAAGCGGGTGGAAGGGTTGGGGGTGCCCAACTTGTTCTGGTATTATGGGGCGGCTAAGGCTAGGGCAGCGGTAGCCTGGTTTAAGATGGAGGATCACCACCTATGGGTCGAGATTAAGCAAGCTTTGGTGGGTTCTCGGAGATTAGGACATTTTAATGTGGGTAGGCACAGGGGGCAGGTTGAAAGATTCCCACCCACAGTGCAGGCCACCTTCCACTATTGGGACCTTATGTTTCCAGACAGGCAGCCATTGGTTTCGGGCTTAGCTCCAATAGTGGATAATCCCCTATTTGAACCCGGGATAGGGAGTGTCACTTTTTGTAGATGGGCGGAGTCCGGATTAGACATGTTAGGGCAGCTGCACGTGGGAGAGACTATTGTGCCCTTTGAGACCCTGATGGATGATTATGGGCTTGGGCAGGGAGATCGCTACGCTTACTAGCAGCTGGTGCACTTTTTTAAGAGCCCCGCTTATGTAGGCTGCTTGTGGCGAGAAGTCCATCAGCTGGAGGAGATGTGTGTAGAGTCCAAGGGTATGCAGGGTATGATATCTTGCTTGTATGCATACCAAGTGGCGAGAGCCAAATCGTCCCTCTTGCATAGGCAGAGATGGAAGCAGGAGTTGCAGTTTACATTGCCTGAGTCCGAATGGGTGGCCTTGGAAAAGCAGATTTTGAGGTCATCACTGACGGTGGCTATGCAGGAAAACGTTGTAAAGGTTTTCTACCGGTGGTATTTGACAACGGTACGATTAAATCATATGTTTGCCCAGGTATCAAAGTTTTCTTGGAGGAAATGTTGGGGGCTGGGAACCGCCGGTCATATCTGGTGGCTATGTCCCAAGGCGCAAGCTTACTGGAGGGGGGTACACTCGCGTCTTCAGAGGTGGGTGGATCGGTCTGTGCAGTGGCATCTTTTAGTTTTTCTGCTTGGATTCAGGCCGGCAGGTCTAACGACTGACCAGTGGCTCTTGACAGATGCGCTCTACATGCGGCCAGAATAAACTTAGCTCAAAGTTGGAAATCGCCACTGGTGCCCCCAATGGGAAGATGGATTACCAAAGTAAGATACATGTGCGAGATGGAGAGATTGACTGCTGTGAAACGGAAAACCATGTCTAAATGGAATAGAGTTTGGGAACCCTTTCTTCAAAGGTGCTCTGGTTGAGAGATGTTTGCTGATGAATGGGAGGACGTAGGGGATAGATGGAGGGGTGGGGGGAGGGATTGAAGTGGGGAAGGGTGGCTTATATATCACAAAAACGGATAAATGTTGAAGTATAATAAGTTTCTGTTCTAGCATTGATATTGTGTTGGTGACTTTTGGATGCTAGAGTTATGTAGATTGTTTGTACCAGACTTCTTGGTTTTGCATTGAGTTACATGTGTATTGTATTGTTTCTCAATGCCTAATAAAGACTTCTTTAAATAATAAAAAAAAAAAGACTACTCTCCCAGTAGAGGGAGGGGTCACTTTGAAAGACATGCAGGACCGGCGGCTGGAGTCCACGCTGAAGCGGTCCTTTGAAATTGCGGACATTGCCTTAAGGGTGTCTATTTGCAGTTCCTATGCAGCCCGGGCATGTCTTTCCTGGCTACAGCAGACAGTGGAACAGCCCGCCGATGGTGCGGGTACCCTTTCTGAGGTTGCCCAGCTGATGGAGTCGGCCCTGTCATATTTGGCTGACGCCCTTTATGATCTGGTCAGAGCTTTGGCTAAACAGATGTCTGTGGCGGTTTCTGCCTGCCGACTTCTTTGGCTACGGCATTGGGCGGCTGACATGGCTTCTATTTAAAGGTTTATTAAATTTTTATAACAAGCAAAAACAAAAATTTTTCTTGTACAGAAACACAGAGCCACATTGTTACAGGAATTAATACAGCAATTAAATATTCTCTCTTCATTAGACCACAACATTGGTTGAGGGGGCGATAGGTAACAAAGGAGAATTTATAAGCATCTACTACAACAAAACTCGGCTTAACCTGATAACCGTATATTATTTATAACTGAAAGTTATTTCTCTAACGGATTGCTTAGTTTTTTTTTTATTGAAAATTTTCATAATTTTACAAGCATTATACTTGCAACATGAAATACAGATATGATTAATACATAACATTCAAGTGGAAACAAAATTAACTAAAGAAAAACATTAATATTTCACCATATCTTCCTTTGACCACAATTAAAGAGGAAGGAGTCAAAATTGTTCAGGGGAACATAAAAAGAAGAAAAATATATAAGGAAAGGCCTAGCCCTAAATACCACCATACAATACTTTATGTTGGTTTTATCATTTGACAAGCTTTTTCATATTTATAAATTCTCTCAATTGTGTTGGTACAAAGAACACATACTTTATATTTAGATATTTTATAACACACTTGCAAGGATAAGCAAGTAAGAAAGTTGCCCCTAAAGACCTGGTTTCCTCTCTCATTTCCAGAAACTGTTTTCTTCTTTCTTGAGTGATTTTAGTCACGTCAGGAAATATCCACAATTTCTGTCCACAAAATTGTTGCTGTGTATTTTTAAAATAAAGTTTTAATACAGCGTCAAAGTCCTGTTCAAATACAAAGGATATAAGGAAGGAGGGTAGCTCTAGTTACCACCTCGGACAAAGAGTCCTCCAATATCTGTGAAATATCATTCAATTCTTCAGCTTCCTCCAAAACACCTTATCGATCTTTTTTTTTTTTTTTTTTTTTGTAGGTAAGAAATAAATCTTGTTTATTGGCAGAATATTTTGAGCTGAAAATTTTAAGTTCTCCACAAGAAACTTTTTGAACAAATCATATGGTAACATTCCTACTGGTTTGGGGAAATTAAGAATTCGCATGTTCAATCGCCTATTATAGTTTTCTATTTATTCAATCCTTTGACGCATAGACATATTATTTTTCATCACTGCAATAAATTTTTCATTAGTTTTTACAGCTTCTTCCTGAGAGTGTTTTTCCTGATCTTTTAAATCTTGCTTCAGCTTATCCAAAGATTGAGATAGCTGGCCTACTGTATTAACAAGTTTTTTGGTCTCTTGAGTAGAATTTATTATTAAATCTTGCATTCCATATCATCAAGCTGATCAATCCATAGACTGGTGGGTTGTGTCCATCTACCAGCAGGTGGAGATAGAGAGCAAACTTTTGCCTCCCTATATGTGGTCATGTGCTGCCGGAAACTCCTCAGTATGTTCTCTATCTCAGCAGGTGGTGGTCACACACAGCAGCAGCTCTGGCTAGGCCTCCAAGCCTAATCCTTAGGTTTTGTTGAGGCCTGGGGTTGAGGGCTCTTTTGAGCAAGTGCAAACCTGGTGGTGCCAGGTCCCTCCTTTTCTCCCCCCTCCCGCTGGCTCCGTTAAAAAAAAAAAAAAAAAAATGTTAAACATCCTTAAAGGCGTTTATTTTGACGTTTATTTAAACGTTCATTGCAGCTACTCACTGGGACACCAGTTCGTTACAGCTCGGAGCGGCAAGCAGGTAATTTTACCTTTTTATAGCGGGCAGGGGGTTCCCCGATTCTTCTCCTCGTGGCATATGGCGTCGGAGGGCGAGGGCGCAAAGGGTCGCTCCCCGGATCGCTTGAGCGCTTCTAGAGGGGATGCGGGGGTCTTACAGCCTGATTCGCCCTTGTTGGGTGACAGTTTCGTGACCGATGAATGTCCCGGTCCTTCCTCCGGCGTGGCGTTTTTCCCGCCATAAACGCCCATCCCCCGCTCCTCGCCTCCGCCATCTTGGCCGGCCACGCGGCTCGGACGGCTTCTTCGTGGGCCGCCCTTGAGGTTGGAGACATTAATGCCATGAACGCCCTTAATTTGGGCGACGGCACAAAAGCGGCTACAGTTAAGTGCCGTTCTTCCCGCGCGGCTCCTTCGCGGAGTGTCGCGCCGGACGCCATTTTGGATGCGCAGCAGGCCTCTCCCCCGCTCTTGCGAGCGCCGGTTGAGGGTGCGTCTAGGGCTGTTGCCCAGGCTGCGGAAGTGCACAGTCTGGGGGGTTTCTCCCCCGAGTTTGTTTTGCTGCTGCATCAGGCTTTCCTCATGCAAAACGCTGCCCCTGCTCCCTCTTCTGATAAAGAGGTTGAGGTTCCCAGAGGTAAACGCCCTCGGGTTGATTTCCAGGCCTTGGAGGACTTTGTCTCCTCCGATGTAGATGAGGGCAGCGTGTCTGAGGTCTCCCAACGGTCCTTTGCGGATTCCTTGGAGGAGACGGATCCCCGCTCGGATGGAGCGGATGACCCCTCTGCAGCGCGGCTTTTTAGCCCAGAGGATTTGCCCAACCTGTTAGTGCAGGCCATGGGCATTTTGATGATTTCCTCTCCGGAGGACGTCTCTCCCTCAGCCCCTGTTGGCTCTGCCATTATGCTGGGGACGAAGCGCCCGCCTAGAACCTTCCACGTGCATGATGCCATGCACACCTTAATTTCGGCTCAATGGGATGTCCCGGAAGCGAGCCTCAAAGTGGCTAGGGCTATGTCCCGCCTCTATCCTTTACCTGAAAGTGAACGTGAGGCCTATCTGTGGCCTACTGTGGATTCTTTAATCACTGCGGTGACTAAGAAAACGGCTTTGCCGGTGGAAGGTGGCACGGCCCTAATGGACGCCCAAGACAGAAGATTGGAGGCGGCCTTAAGGTCGTCCTTTGAGGCAACTGCTTTAAGTTTGCAGGCCTCGGTTTGCGGTTCCTATGTGGCCAGGGCGTGCCTGACTATGGTGCAGCGGGCTTCCCCCTCGGATCATTCCTTGAGGGCTGATTGGCCGGCCCTGGAATCGGGCCTAGCCTATTTGGCAGACTTGCTGTATGATGTCTTGAGAGCCTCAGCTAAAGGCATGGCTCAGACAGTCTCTGCACGGCGGTGGCTTTGGCTGAAACATTGGTCTGCTGACCACGCCTCTAAATCCCACCTGGCTAGATTGCCTTTTAAAGGCAAGCTGCTCTTTGGGGTCGAGCTGGACAAAATCGTGACCGATCTCGGCACGTCTAAGGGCAAGAAGTTACCAGAGGTCAGGGCTCGGGCTAGTACTCGTCCCGGTACCTCCAGAGGACGGTTTCAGGAAGCCCGTCGGTACTGCCCGGGCAGGTCGGGCTCCTCTGCCCCCTCTTCCTTCAAGAGGAATTTCTCCCCCAAGCAGCATTCCTTTCGCAGAGACCGCCGTCCCGGAGGTGCTCCCTCCGGTCCTCCCCCAGGGTCTCGCGCCCAGTGACGGGGCCTTGGTCCACGCCCCAGTGCAGATTGGAGGACGGCTGTCCTCGTTTCTGGGTGAGCGGACCACAGTAACTTCACACGCTTGGGTGCTGGAAGGCATCAGAGACGGCTACAAGCTAGAGTTCTGCCGACCCTTAAGAGACGGGTTTGTACTCTCTCCCTGCAAGTCTCCGGTCAAAGCTGTGGCAGTGCAGCAGACCTTGGACAACCTGATCCGCCTGGGTGCGGTCGTTCCGGTGCCAAAAAATCAGATTGGCAAGGGACGTTACTCCATTTACTTTGTGGTACCAAAGAAAGGAGGTTCTGTCCGGCCTATCCTCGACCTCAAAGGGGTCAATCGGGCCTTGAAAGTGAGGCACTTTCGCATGGAGACTCTCCGCTCTGTTATAGCGGCAGTGAAGGCAGGAGAGTTCTGGGCTTCCTTGGACATCAAGGAAGCGTACCTGCATATTCCCATCTGGCCTCCTCTCCAACGCTTTCTGCGTTTTACAGTCCTGAGACGACACTTCCAGTTCAGAGCCCTCCCTTTCTGGTTGGCTACTGCTCCGCGGACCTTTTCCAAAGTAATGGGGGTCATAGCGGCCTTCCTGCTAAAGGAAGGAGTACAAGTCCATCCTTATCTGGACGACTGGTTGATCCGAGCCCCCTCTTATGCAGGGTGCGGCAAAGCTATGGACCGGGTAGTTGCTCTTTTGAGCTCCCTGGGATGGATCATCAACTGGAAGAAGAGCCAGCTGCGCCCGACTCAGTCCCTGGTGTATTTGGGAGTTCGATTCGACACCCAAGTGGGCAGAGTGTTCCTGCCAGACAATCGGATTGTCAAGCTTCAGGCTCAGGTGGACTAGTTCCTAGTAGCCTCTCCTATTCGGGCTTCGGACTACGTGCAGCTGTTGGGCTCTATGACGGCCACGATGGAAGTAGTGCCCTGGGCCAGGGCTCATATGAGACCACTACAGCTATCTCTGCTGCTGCGCTGGACTCCGATGTCGGAGGATTCTGCTGTGCGCCTTCCCTTGGACCCAGCAGTGCGCAAGGCGCTGAGCTGGTGGACGCAGACAGACAAGTTGTCTGCAGCAATGCCTCTGGTGACCCCGGAGTGGATTGTCGTCACGACAGACGCCTCTTTGATGGGCTGGGGAGCCCAATGCTTGGGAAGGACAGTGCAGGGGCTCTGGTCTCCTGCAGAGGCAAGTGGTCTATCAACCTCCTGGAACTCAGAGCCATTCGGTTGGTGTTATTGGAGTTCATCCCGGTACTGGTGTTGAAGCCTGTACGGGTCCTGTCGGACAATGCCACGGCTGTGGCCTATATCAACCGCCAGGGAGGTACCAAGAGCGCCCCTCTAGCCAAGGAGGCTATGAATCTATGCCAGTGGGCGGAAGCGAACCTGGAGCAGGAGCCCGGAGAGCGGCAGCTATCTGCTCAGGCGTTCTTGGACATCACGAAGCGCTGGGGCCAGCCGAGCCTATATCTGATGGCGTCATCGGCCAATTGCCAAGTGCCGCGCTTGTTCAGCAGAGGACGGGACCCTCGATCCCTGGGAGTAGATGCTCTTCTCCAACAGTGGCCGACACAAGAGTTTCTCTATGTGTTCCCGCCCTGGCCCATGTTGGGCAGGGTGCTAGTCCGGGTGGCAAAGCATCCCGGCAGGGTAATCCTGGTGGTCCGGATTGGACCAGATGTCCCTGGTATGCGGACTTGATCAGGCTCTCAGTCGGCGATCCTCTGCGGCTGCCAGTGGAGCAGGGCCTGTTACATCAGGGTCCCGTGGTGATGGAGGATCCCTCCACCTTTGGTCTTACGGCCTGGCTATTGAGCGGCAGCGTCTGAGGAAGAAGGGCTTCTCAGACAAGGTCATCGCCACTATGCTGAGAGCGAGGAAGCGCTCTACTTCTACTGCTTACGCCAGGGTTTGGCGTGTCTTTGCAGCATGGTGTGAAGCAGGCTCACTTTCTCCCTTCACTGCTCCAATTCTTCAGTGTTGGCGTTCCTGCAAGAAGGTCTGGAGAAAGGCCTGTCGCTCAGTTCCCTTTAAGTCCAGATAGCGGCTCTGGCTTGCTTCAGGGGCCGCCTGAAGGGTGCTTCCCTGGCTTCGCAGCCAGATGTGGTGCGCTTTCGCAAGGGAGTTACTCACCTGCGCCCTCCTCCGCACTCAGTGGTGGCTGCGTGGATTCTCAACCTGGTGCTAAGAGCATTGCAGAAGCCGCCTTTTGAACCCTTGGCAAGGGCATCTCTGAAAGACCTGACGTTGAAAGCAGTCTTTTTGGTGGCTATCACTTCAGCCAGAAGAGTTTCCGAGCTCCAGGCGCTCTCTTGTCGAGAGCCTTTTCTGCAGTTCACTGAGGCAGGAGTGACTATTCGCACAGTGCCTTCCTTCCTGCCCAAGATTGTTTCTCGCTTCCATGTGAATCAGCAGCTCTGTCTCCCTTCCTTTCGTAGGGAGGACTACCCAGAGGAGTACTCTGCTCTTAAATATCTGGATGTGAGACGAGTCATCATCAGATACTTGGAAGTGACCAATGATTTCCGGAAATCGGATCATCTGTTTGTCCTGTTTGCAGGTCCTCGTAAGGGTCTGCAGGCTGCTAAGCCTACAGTGGCAAGATGGGTCAAGGAAGCCATGGCAGCGGCTTATGTGGCCGCGGGGAAGGTGCCGCCTATCCAGCTGAAGGCTCACTCCACAAGAGCTCAGGCGGCCTCGATGGCAGAGGCCGGATCCGTCTCCTTGGAAGAGATATGCAGGCGGCAACTTGGGCTTTGGCTCATACATTCTCCAAGCATTACCGTTTGACGGTGGCTGCACGGGCGGAGGCCCGGTTTGGAGCTTCAGTGTTGAGGTCAGGGATTTCAATGTCCCGCCCTGGGTGAGTACTGCTTCGGTACATCCCACCAGTCTATGGATTGATCAGCTTGATGATATGGAAGGTAAAATTATGTATAATCATACCTGATAATTTTCTTTCCATTAATCATAGCTGATCAATCCATAGCCCCTCCCAGATATCTGTACTGTTTTTATTCTGGTTGCATTTCAGGTTCAAGTTTAGTCTTCAGTTACTTCAGAAAGACTTCGTGTTCAAGTTTTTTCACTTGGATTCTTCAAGAGTTGAGACGAGTTTGTGTTACAGTGAGCTGCTGCATTCCTCTCCCCCCCCCCCCGTTTTACGGGGCTGGATTGAGACATAAATTCTGCCGGCACTCCCTCCCGCTTCGTGCGGCTGTAGGGCAGCTTTGTACCCCTCCCGCTTCGGCGGTGTTAGGGTCAGTCAGCTCCTCCCGCGGTTGCGGTTGCAGGATAAGCCAGATCCCCCCGCATCGGCGGGTGTGGTGTCCCTCCCCCGCTCCGCGGGGATGAGCTGGACGGATTCCCCTCCCCCACTTGTGTGGGGATGAGCTGGGTTAATTCCCCTCCCCCGTTTCGGCGGTGGTGAGCTGGGCAGAGTGTCCCTTCGTGGGTGTAATTCTCTTATGTGCTGAGTCCTGCGGATGGAGCTTTGATATCGACATACTGAGGAGTTTCCGGCAGCACATGACCACATATAGGGAGGCAAAAGTTTGCTCTCTATCTACACCTGCTGGTAGATGGACACAACCCACCAGTCTATGGATTGATCAGCTATGATTAATGGAAAGAAAATTATCAGGTATGATTATACATAATTTTACCTTTTTTGCATTGACTGCCAAAGCATGTCAAGCGTTACCACTCTTGGCGGGATCTCCCGCGTCGTTTTACCTTCAGCAGCCGACTCCAACTCTAGGAGGGGGCCCTCTCCGCTGGCCACACCGCCTCCGACTTCCGGAGCTTGTAGTTCAGCAACCCCTTCCCGAATCGCGGCTGGGCAGAGTGGAGTACCAACAGTCGGGGGAGACAGAGGTCTCAACTTCCAGCGACGTCTGAGCCCCTGCACTGGCGTCAAGCGGGTTTCCTCCTCCCGAATCACCTGGTGGACGCCGAATTGCAAATCCGTCCAGAGTTCGCTGCATCGGGAAGGACGTAAGAGCCTGAGAAGGTAAGGCTCTCACCAACCCTTTTCGCTTATGGGGCATTATTTTTTTGGGGAAAATCAAGTTCAGCAGCGAATTGTTCTGAGCAGGTTTACAGCGTTCAGCGTGTCGGCGCCATCTTGACTCCTCCCCTCTCTCTTTTTCGGATTGCTTAGTTTTTTCTGGTCCAAGAACAACTGTAGCTGTGATGGTTCTAGGAAAATGTACTTATTTCCCAAATATGTGATCTTACATTTACAGGGATATGCCAACATAAATGTAGCTCCCAAATTTTTTAACTCATTGCGCAAGCTCAAAAACATCTTCCTTCTATCTTGAGTAGACCTAGAAACATCCGGGTATACCCAAACTTTTTGCCCATGAAACAATTTAGAAATATTTTTAAAGAATAAGTTTAGTACATGGTTCAAATCTTGCTCAAAAACAAATTGAACTATCAGAGTTCCTCGATCTTTAATCTCACAGGTAGAATTTTCCAGAAAGTCAGTTATTTTGTTCTGTTTCCTTTTGACCTTTAGAATCTTGATTCTTAACAGGTATATAAAAAAACCTTATTGCACGGAGGAATACTAATAACAGGAATCTGTAATATTTCATGCAAGTAACTTTTAAATAGGTCAATTGGATTCAATAATGGAGAACGTGGAAAATTCAATAGTCTTAGATTCAATCTTCTAGTATGATTTTTCATTTGCTCAATCTTTCGTTGTATCTTAAGCTTTTCAATCAAGGCTCCTACTGAAACCTTAATTTCTTTCATTTCTGTATTGAACTGATTCACTTGGCTTGCGCAATCCATTTTTACCTGTTCCAATGAGGCATCTACTTTCTCAATCTTACTCACTATTTGGTGGATTTCAATTGTAGAATTCTTTACAGCCACAGTCAAATCTTGAACGGCTTTCCAAATAGCCGCTAGGGTTGCCTCCTCCTGAGCTCTCTCGGGCCTCTCGGCTTCCCCAGCCTCCACAGCAGACAACTCGCCGTCAGGTAGCGCGGTTTCAGCGCCTTCCGCGTCAGTCGCGCTCCCATCATCCACTGCACCGGCCGGGCAAGGAGGAGGATTCAGCTCCGGTGGTGTGAGCGATACCTCTAGTCCAGAGGGCCCGGGTGCTCTTTCACCCAGGCTCTTCAACGGACTCACCAATCCGGTATCAAACGGTATTTGATGTAGAAAGTTATCCAGCATTTGCTGCGAGGGGGAGGATGTTCTAGCCAGCGGCAATTGGCTTCTTATCACCCCTTTTCGTTTAGTATGAGGCATTATTTCAAGAATCTAAATAGCAGCGTTTCTGAACAAACTCTCCACACCGTCAGGCCGCCATCTTGACACGCCTGGCTGACATGGCTTCTAAGCAAAGACTGGTGAGGCTACCCTTTCGGGGCCTCCTGTTATTTGGAGAGAAATTGGAGAAGATTGTGAAAGACCTGGGGGACTCTAAATCCCAGCGGTTACCTGAGGATAGGCCGAGGCCTTCTTCCAAAGGTTCTGTTTCTCTCCTCTTCCAGACCTCGCTCCCGTGAAGCTCGCAGGTATCACCAAGATTACCTTGGATCAGTGGGTCCTGGACCTGATCAGAGAAGGTTACCGACTGGAATTTCGTTCCCCGGTGAGAGACGTGTTTGTGGAGTCCCGATGCGGCACTGCCGTAAAATGGGCAGCGGTAGAGGAGACCTTACAAGTCTTGCTGCACCTCAGAGTGGTGATCCCGGTGCCTCCCTCCGAACGCGGCTGTGGCCGCTATTCCATTTATTTTGTGGTGCCTCGAAAAGGCGGGTCTTTCAGACCGATCCTAGACTTACGAAGAGTCAACGAGGTCCTCAGAGTACGACATTTTTGCATGGAAACCCTGCGCTCCGTCATTGCGGCGGTTCAGCCAGGAGAGTTTCTCACGTCTCTGGACCTAAAAGAAACATATTTGCACATTCCTATCTGGCCTCCACACTAGCGGTTCCTCCGCTTTGCGGTGTTGGGAAAGCATTTCCAGTTTCGGGCCTTGCCTTTCGGCCTAGCCACAGCTCCCCGTACCTTCTCCAAGGTAATGGTGGTCGTAGCTGCCTGCCTCAGGCGAGAGGGTATCAGAGTTCACCCTTATCTCGGCGACTGGCTCATCAGAGCGGATTCGGCAACCGAGAGTCGTCTTGCCACAGCCAGAGTGGTGGCAGTCCTGCTGGTGCTAGGCTGGGTTGTCAATAAACCCAAAAGTCACCTGACCCCCCTCTGTCTCTCGAGTTTTTGGGATTCCGGTTCGACACGGCATCGGGGTTTGTTTTTCTCCCCGACCAAAGGCGTTGCAAGCTTCAGAATCAGGTCCATCTGCTCCTGCGGATGCCTCGCCCGTGAGCTTGGGACTTTGTCCAGCTGCTGGGGTCGATGACTGCCACCTTGGAGGTGGTGCCTTGGGCGAGAGCGCACATGAGGCCTCTGCAGATTGCCCTGCTTCAACAATGGTCTCCGATGTCCCAGGAATATCAACGCATACTAATGTTGCTAGCCCTTCGGCCCGGCTCACTATGGAGTGGTGGCTCTCCGACAGGATGGTGCGCCAAGGAATGCCTCTTGCGCTTCCTTCTTCGTGCCTTGTGATAACAGATGCCAGTCTTCTAGGCTGGGGAGCGCATTGCCAGGGAAGCTATGCTCAGGGTCTGTGGACACCCGTGGAAGCGGGGTGGTCCATCAATTGCTTGGAGCTGAGAGCAATATTCCAGGCTCTTATGGCCTTTCAAAAAACTCTGAAGGGGCTTGCTGTCCGGGTTCTGTCAGACAACCCAACAGCGGTGGCATACATAAATCGTCAGGGAGGCACTCAGTGCAGGGCCCTGGCCGCAGAGGCTGCTCTGATTTGCCACTGGGCCGAGCTACACCTGCAGCTTCTGTCGGCAGCTCACATAGCAGGTCAGAGCAACGTGCAAGCCGATTTTCTCAGCAGGCATCAAATCGACCCGGCGGAATGGGAACTGGCAGAAGTTTTTCTTCAGATTTGTGCCAAATGGGGGACTCCCAGAATGGATCTAATGGTGTAAAGTTCAAACGCCAAAGTACCTCACTTTTTCAGCAGAAGGAGAGATCCTCACTCGGCGGGGTTGGATGCTCTGGCTCAACCCTGGACCTCGGAGCTCCTGTATGTGTTCCCTCCTTGGCCCTCGATAGGGTGAGTCCTCCTGCGGATTCGACAGCACCGAGGTCTGGTTATTCTCATTGCTCCAGATTGGCCAAGGTGTCCGTGGTATGCGGATCTCCGCCGGATGTTGGTGGACACTCCGGTGCATTTGCCCCTGGTGCCGAACCTGTTGGTTCAGGGTCCGATGTCTATGGAGGATCCCTGCTGATTTGGTCTTACGGCCTGGCTATTGAGAGAGCGCAATTGAGAGACAAGGGCTACTCTAACAAGGTCATCTCCACTCTCTTGCAGTCCCACAAGTGATCCACCTCCGCAGCTTATGCTCAGATCTGGTGCAAATTTGAGGTGTGGGGTGTTTTAAAGGCGTTCACTCCCATGCGGGCTACAATCTCGACAGTGCTGGACTTTTTGCAGGAGGGCTTACAATTCCCTGCGGGTGCAAGTGGCAGCATCATCATGCTATCGGGGGAAAGTCGCTGGCTTGTCCCTTGCTGCTCATCCGGACATTGCCCGATTTCTCAGAGGGGTGCTTAGGCTCCGTCCTCCTGTCCGGTTGCCCTATCCGGCCTGGAACCTGGGGCTGGTGTTGAAGGCTCTTCAGTGTTCACCCTTCGAGCCGCTTAAGCGAGCTTCGGAGAAGGATGTGACTCTCAAGACAGTTTTTTTTGGTGGCCATTACATCGGCTAGACGCGTGTCTGAGCTGCAGGCGCTGTCCTGTCGGGACCCTTTTCTGCAATTCTCGGAGTCCAGAGTAATGGTATGTACAGTGCCTTCCTTCCTGCCTAAGGTGGTTTCAGCGTTTCACCTGAACCAGCCCATTTTTCTTCCTTCTTTTTCTAGGGAAGAGTTCCCGGACTCCTTTGGGCAGTTACATCTTTTGGATGTCTGCAGGGCGCTGTTGCAGTATCTACAGATGTCAAATGACTTCAGGACTTCTGATTGCCTTTTTGTCTTGTCAGGTCCTCGGCGTGGAGGCCCGGCATCTAAGGCCACTATAGCCCGTTGGCTCAAGGAAGTCATTTTTTCTGCGTATCTGCTTTCAGGTCAGTCTGCGCCTGAAGCGTTTAAGCTCTTTCCATGAGAGCGATTTCCTCCTCGTGGGCTGAAACGGGTGCACTCTCTCTTCAAGAGATCTGTAGTGCGGCTACTTGGGCTTCTCAGCTCTCATTTGTCCGGCATTATAGGCTGGATGTTGCAGCGAAGCAGGATGCTATTTTTGGAGCACAAGTGCTTGCTCGCGGTGTAGCCTGTTCCCACCCTAAGTAGGGATTGCTTTTGTACATCTCATCAGTTAATGGATTCATCTTGCTGCTGATGACAAGAAAGGGAAAATTAGGTTCTTACCTTGGTAATTTTCTTTTCTTTATTCTCAGCAGATTTATTTATTTGTTGCATTTGTATCCCACATTTCTCCGAGGACACGCAGGCTGGTATTCTCACGTGTTTTTGACGTCACGTCGGCCCCCGGAGGATTTTCAGCAAAATCTGTAGAAGTCTCTTCTGGAGTGTTCCACCGTGCGTGGCAGTCGCACTGCTCATGCGCGTACGCAATTTCTTCTTTTCCGCGTCTGAGGAGACACGGAGTTCTTTCGCGCTTCGCGTTTTCCTCTGTGTCAGACGAAGTTTCTTCTTTTTCTCGGTTCGCTAACACTGAGTATATTTGTTTAAAAAAAAAAAAACAACAAAAAAAATAAAACAGAAGAAAAAGTCTTTTTATTTTTTCTAGTTTCTTTCTCCCTTTTTTGATAAGTTTTCTTCATTTTTTCGTTGCGACCGCTTTTAGGCCGCTTGGTCGGTTTTTCTTTTTGTCTAATTTTCTGACACAATCACGTCTTTTGATTTCACGGAGGCTATTTTCCCCGCCATGTCATCGAAGACTCCCAGCGGCTTCAAACCATGCTCCCGCTGCAACCGGACCATCTCAGGCACTGATCCGCACTCCTGGTGCCTTGGGCCCGACCATTGTCCGGAGAGCTGTAAGTTGTGTCTTTAGATGAAGAAACGCACCCAGCTCTCCAGAGAAGCTCAGAGAAAAAAGCTTTTTGTGTCCGGTACTTCGGCGTCGAGAGACCAGGTAAAGGCTGCCAAAAGACCGATGCACGCTGGGAGCAGTGATGCATCGAGTGGGTCTCCACCCGCCTCTGCGCATTCTGCTTTGCAGTCCCCCCGGGACCGACCTGTATCGAACCCGGCCCCGAGGAGGAGTGTGGATTCCACATTCTCACCGGTACCAAGGAGTCTCGATGGCGGGCGTCGGGTGAAGGTCAAGAAGCACCGTCATCGTGTCCTTCTCGACATGGTACCGGGAGCTCTGGGTCGTCGAAGCACTCTGCATCCGAAAAGCGTCGACGCCAAGAGGATCGCTCTCCCTCTGTGATGGAGGTGTCGGTGTGGCGGTCGTCTGGCAGTCCGGTACCGGCTCCCCAACCCCTACAGGTTCTGCCTCTGAAGCTCGCACCGGTTCAGGCTCAGCCCCAGCACGCTCGTTCTCGTCAACAGCGTGCGCCAAAGCATGCCCCTGCAGCTCCCCAGCAAAAACTAGGGACGGGTTTTTGACTGGCTCCAGTTGAGCATAGCCGCACTACCAGTACCCGTGCCGGACGACTTACCAGTAGGAGGGAAGTTAAAAATTTTTTCACCAAAGGTGGCCTCTCATAACCTCCGACCGGTGGGTTCTTCAAATAGTCCGGTTAGGATACAACTTCAATCTGGAATCCGAACCTTCAAATTGCCCACCGAGAGCTCAATCTTTCAGCTCTCAGCACAGGCGAGTACTTGCAGAGGAACTCTCCGCCCTTCTCAGCGCCATTGCGGTCGAGCCCGTTCCACCAGGGCAGGAAGGGCTGGGATTCTATTCCAGGTACTTGTGCAAAAGAAAACAGGGGGGATGCGTCCCATCCTAGACCTAAGGGGCCTGAACAAATATCTGGTCCGAGAAAAGTTCAGGATGATTTCCATGGGCATCCTTCTCATGATTCAGGAAAACGATTGGCTATGCTCTCTGGACTTAAAGGATGCTTACACTCACATCTCGATACTTCCAGCTCACAGGGAGTATCTGCAGTTTCGGCTGGGAACACAGCACTTTCAGTACTGTGTGCTGCCTTTTGGCTTGGCGTCTGCACCCAGGGTATTTACCAAGTGCCTGGCAGTTGTTGCAGTGTCACTACACAGACTGGGTGTGCATGTGTTCCCTTATCTCGACGATTGGCTGGTGAAGAGCACCGCCCAGGCAGGAGCTTTACAGTCCATGCGGATGACTATTCAAGTGCTAGAGCTACTAGGGTTTGTAATCAATTACCCCAAGCCCCATCTAATCCCAGTTCAAAAATTGGAATTTATAGGGGCTCTGTTGTGCACGAAGACAGCTTGTGCCTATCTTCCCGAGACGAGAGCGGACAACCTTCTGTCTCTAGTCTCCAAGGTTCAAGCGTCTCAGCAGATCATGGCTCGGCAGATGTTGAGACTTCTGGGGCACATGGCTTCCACAGTTCATGTAACTCCCATGGCACGCGTACACATGAGATCAGCTCAGTGGACCCTAGCTTCCCAGTGGTTTCAAGCTACATGGGATCTAGAGGATATGATCCAGCTGTCCATCGACTTTTGGAATTCCCTTCAGTGGTGGACAAATTTGGTCCAATCTGGTTTTGTGGTGCCCATTCCAAATCCCTCAGCCACAAAAAGTGCTGACGGATGCATCCCTCCTAGGTTGGGGAGCGCATGTAGATGGGCATCATACTTAAGGAAAGTGTCTTCAGATCAACCTCCTGGAGTTGCGAGCGATCTGGAACACTCTAAAGGCTTTCAGAGATCGGTTGTCCAATCAAATTATTCAAATTCAGACAGACAACCAGGTTACCATGTACTACATCAACAAGCAGGGGGGCACTGGATCTCGCCCTCTGTCAGGAAGCCGTCCAGATGTGGCTGTGGGCTCGCCAATACGGCATGTTTCTCCAAGCCATTTATCTAGCAGGCGTAAGCAACTGTCTGGCCGACAGACTGAGCAGGATAATGCAACCTCACGAGTGGTCGTTGAACATGTCTGTAGCCTGAAAGATCTTCTGAGAGTGGGGCACCCCCTCGGTGGATCTTTTTGCCACTCAATTCAATCACAAGGTCCCTCAGTTCTGTTCCAGATTACAGGCCCACAGCAGGCTAACGTCGGATGTCTTTCTTCTTCATTGGGAGACAGGCCTTCTGTATGCGTATCCTCCCATGCTTCTGGTGGGGAAGACTGCTGAAACTCGAGCAAGATCGAGGGTCCATGATTCTGATAGCGCTGTTTTGGCCCCGTCAGATCTGGTTCCCTCTTCTTCTGGAGTTTTTTTCCGAAGAACCGTGGAGATTGGAGTGTTTTCCAACTCTCATTACTCAGAACGAGGGGGCGCTTCTACATCCAAGCCTCCAGTCTCTTGCTCTCACGGCCTGGAGTTTGAGAGCTTAGAATTCGCCTCCTTGGTTCTTTCTGAGGGTGTCTCCCGAGTCTGCTGCTTCCAGGAAAGATTCCACTAAAAGATGTTACTCCTTTAAATGGAAGAGGTTTGCTGTACTGGTGTGACAGCAGGGCCCTAGATCCTTTTTTCTTGTCCTACACAGACTGCTTGAATACCTTCTACACTTATCAGAGTCTGGTCTCAAGACCAACTCAGTACGAGTTCACCTTAGTGCAATCATCATCGGGTAGAAGGTAAGCCTATCTCTGGACAGCCTTTAGTTGTTTGATTCATGAGAGGTTTGCTTTTGTCAATGCCCCCTGTCAAACTTCCACCAGGTCATGGGATCTCAATGTCGTTCTCACCCAGCTGATGAAACCCCCTTTCGAGCCACTGAATTCCTGCCATCTGAAGTATTTGACCTGGAAGGTCATTTTCTTGGTGTCTGTTAACTTCAGCTCGTAGAATCAGTGAGCTTCATGCTCCTTATCTTAAATTTCATCATAACAGAGTAGTCCTCCGCACTCACCCTAAGTTCCTGCCGAAGGTGGTTGTCGGAGTTCCTCTGAACCAGTCGATTGTCTTGCCAACATTCTTTCCCTGTCCTCATACCCGTCCTAGGCAAAAGCAAGCTGCACACTTTGGACTGCAAAAGAGCATGGGCCTTTTACGTGGATGCGGACAAGCCCCCACAGACAGTCCGCCCAGTAGTTTATTTCTTTTAATCCCAACAAGAGGGGAGTTGCTTTTGGGAAATGCACCATATCTAATTGGCTAGCAGATTGCATTTCCTTCACTTACGCCCAAGCTGGGCTGACTTTAGAGGGCCATGCCACGGCTCATAAGTTAGAGCCATGGCTGCGTCAGTGGCTCATCTGAGGTCAGCCACTATCGAGATCTGCAAGGCTGCGACGTGGTCATCAGTCCACACATTCACATCTCACTACTTGCCTTCAGCAGGACAGTCGACGCGACAGTCGGTTTTGGGCAGTTGGTGCTGCAGAATCTGTTTGTGGTTTAGAATCCAACTCCAACCCTCCTAGGCCCACTTTATTCTGTTCCAGGCTGCACTCTGTGAGCTGTTTTTCTGTTTAGGTCAATCTCTGTTATGTCCTCGCCGTTGCGAGGCCCAATTGACAATGTTTGTTGCTTTGAGTGAGACTGGGGGCTAGGGATAACCCCACACGTGAGAATATCAGCTTGCTTGTCCTCGGGAAAGGCAAGCTTCTTACCTGAAGCAGGTATTCTCCGAGGACAGCAGCTGGATATTCTCACAATCCCTCCCACCTCCCCTTTGGAGTTGTTCTTTTCCTCTTTACTATTGGATTTAACTGAGGAGCGGACCGCGCAACGGGCGGAAATTACGTATGCGCATGCATAGTGCGATTGCCACGCGTGGTGGAACACTCCAGATGAGACTTCTACAGATTTTGCTGAAAAATCCTCCGGGGGCCGCCGTGACGTCACCCACACGTGAGAATATCCAGCCTGCTGTCCTCGAAGAATACCTCTGCTTCCGGTAAGAAACTTGCTTTTTTCCACCTATTGCAGACGCCATGATCCTTCCATGTCTGACTTGTTTTTTGTTCAGATCTTTCATGCAGATATAGATCTAATTGGGAGAAGTTGGGTATCAGTTATCAAAATTTCTACATGATGTTCTCCTACTGGAGGTTGAGTTCATCCCTCCTTTGTATGTTATTGCTCCTGTTCTGGGGTGTTTGTTCGCTGTGAGGAAAGTTTGTTATTCTACCTTTATGGTTCACTCTGCTTTGTAAATCTCAAATACTGAAGGCAGTTGAGGCTAGCCGTCAAAGAGGCACTATGGTTTTTCAGTGTTCTCTATCTCTACCTGCTGGTAGGCGGATACTACCCATCAGTTAATGGATTCATCTGCTGTGACTAAAGGAAAGAAAATTACCAAGATAAGAACCTAATTTTCCCATTTAACTGGCCTGTAAAAAAAAAAAAAAGATAAATGTCAGCAGAATATGAATGATTTCATAGTCTCAGCAGTATGGAGCAGCATTAATATTAAGATACATTTATTGGATTTAGCTCATACTTTTTAGTAGTAACTCAATGTGAGTTATTTCAGGTCCACTAGTATGTCCCTGTCCTCAAAGGAGATTAGTATCAACAACCTCAGCGTCTCCATTCGGAACAGTGAGACTCGACTTAACACTTTGCTTCATTTTCTTAGAGGTCCAGGATCGGATGGAATGTTCATTCTTGGATACTAGGAAGTAAATGGAGCATCTGCCAGACCCTTGCTCACAGTGCTGGGTAGTCAGTTGACCAAAACTATGGTTCTGGCTTCTTGCTCCAAATCTATTTTTCTACTGTCAAAGTACAGCTCCTACTGATATCAAGCTTTAATTTTTGTTCTGCACCTAAAATAATAGTAAATATGTTATATTTATCAGTACTTTAGATCCAGGACAAAGATATAGATAAGTATACATGATACATTTAACATTATAAGATATTTTATTTTTTTTTATTTTGGAGTTGGTACATTTTTAGAGACTCTGATTCCACAGCCCTGCTTGCTGATCTTCAGGTACCAGAACCACTGTCCATTGTCTCTTGCTGCACCAATCTGTTAGATGTTGCCCAAAATGCTGCCTCCTTGAAGACTGGCA
Source organism: Microcaecilia unicolor (assembly GCF_901765095.1). Taxonomy (NCBI): domain Eukaryota; kingdom Metazoa; phylum Chordata; class Amphibia; order Gymnophiona; family Siphonopidae; genus Microcaecilia; species Microcaecilia unicolor. The sequence continues at coordinate 123,259,809 of NC_044040.1, read as the reverse complement.
AGGCAACTCCAGAAAGGCATTGGATAGCAGACAAGCAATTTCTTGGGTATACCCTTTTACCATTCCACCTGTTGATCTGAAGTTATCTGGGTCCACCTCCAGTATAACATCTATAGTAGGTCTCCCATAGGCAGAACTTGAGGATGGATCCCCAAGACCTGATTATCAGGGAGGGCAGCTCTTTTCCATGAAAAATTTGGAGTACCTTGACATCCTGTCAAGGGGGGAATCTTATGCTGAAGCTCCTCCCTGGGTTCTGCTGACACCCTGCTGACTTTTCAAAGAGGGCCAGGGAAAATTTTAGCCTCCTTTTTATCAAAAGTAAAGGCCTCCTTGCTACTGATGGTCCCTCCTGAGAGTGTGAATCCAAGGTCGCCACTTTTTTCCTTACTCTTGGCCCTGTTTAAACACAAGGTCTAGTTCAGCAGGACAGATTACTTTCTCGAGGACAAGCAGGCTGCTTGTTCTCACTGATGGGTGACGTCCACGGCAGCCCCTCCAATCGGAATCTTCACTAGCAAAAGACTTTGCTAGCCTGCGCGCCGATGTGCACCGCGCATGCGCGGCACGTCTTCCCGCCCGAAACCGGCTCGTGCGGCCAGTCTTCTTTTGTCCGCGATCGGTACGGTCGGTTTCGCCGTTCGTGCCCCGGAAAGGTGACCTCGCGCTCATTTCGACTCGTTACTTCAGAAAGTTTAAAAGTGTTCGGGAAGAGCCGTTGGTTTTTTCCTTCCCGTATTTCGAGCTTTTCGCCCCGGAAAGTTTCTTTCGTCGTCGGGTAGCCTCAGTTAGGCACTCGGTCGAAATTTTCTTCTCCCTATTTTTGTGGTGCCAATTTTCGTCATTCGAGTTTTGATCTCGCCGGCGTGATTTTCCGCCCATGACATCGAAGCCTTCCAGCGGCTCAAGAAGTGCACCCAGTGCGCTCGGGTAATCTCGCTCACTGATAGGCACGCGTCGTGTCTTCAGTGTCTGGGGGCTGGGCACTGCCCTCAGGCCTGTAGTCTGTGTTCCCTTTACAAAAGCGGACTCAGGTAGCGAGGTTAGCCCAGTGGAACATTTTGTTCTCGGCTCTTCGTCGGCATCGGCACCAGGGGTATCGAGTGCATCGACGTCTCAGCGTCCAGACCTTCATCCTCGGCTGCCAGTGCATCGAGTGCATCGGCCCTCTGCATCGGCGCTGAGACATCGGACGGACTGTATCGACGTCGGTGGTACCGGGACCTCGTCTGCTGATGTCGTCGGACAGTGGTGCTTCGTCTGGAGTGCAGGTGAGGGCTGTCCATTCCCCTGCTGGTGGCGGTGAGCCTTCGGGTGGGTCTCCCCCTACCCTGAGGGCTCCTGCGGTACAGCCCCCCCGAGACCGACCTTCTTCGGCCTCGGCCCCGAGGAAGAGACGGCTGGATTCTACGTCGTCCTCGTCGGTGCCGGGAAGCTACGGTGACACGCTTCGCAAGAAGTCGAAGAAGCATCGACAACCGGTCCCCTTCCCGTGTCGGCACTGAGAGCTCTGGGTCGCCGAGGGAGTCGGCACCCAGCAGGCATCGGCACCGAGAGGACCGCTCACCCTCTGTCCAAGAGGTGTCGATGCGCTCCACTCTGGACAGCCCGGAACAGCCTCCACGCCCGGAACAGACCTTGACATCGACGCCTGCAGCGACCTCCATGCCTTTTTCTGCAGCCACTCTGAACGAGAGCCTCCGGGCCGTTCTCCCAGAGATACTGGGAGAGCTGTTGCGCCCTACCCCTCCGGTACCGGGGGTGCTTGCGCCACCGGTACCGTCGAGCGTGGCGCCGGCTGGTCCATCGCCCGGGGTGAGGTCTCCGGCGTCGGTTGCCGCGTGCTGGTACCGACTGCGGTTGCCTCCCACGAAGGTTCCCCGACTACGTCGGTGGAGGGAGCTTCGCCGTTGCGGGCGAGGGAGTCTACCTCTTGACGCCCCCACGTAGCCGTGGTTCCACGGAGTCGAGCCGGGCACGGTTGCAGACACAGGTTCGTGAACTTGTGTCTGACACAGAGGGTGAGGCCTCGTGGGAAGACGAAGGAGACATCAGATATTTCTCTGACGAGGAGTCTGAGGGTCTTCCTTCTGATCCCACTCCCTCTCCTGAAAGACAGCTTTCTCCTCCGAGAGTCTGTCTTTCGCTTCCTTTGTCTGGAGATGTCTACGGCCATCCCCTTCCCTGTGGTTGTGGAGGACGAGCCCAGGGCTGAAATGTTTGAGCTCCTGGACTATCCTTCTCCACCTAAGGAAGCGTCCACAGTACCCATGCATCATGTCCTAAAAAAGACTTGCTGGCGAACTGGACCAAGCCTTTAACTAACCCCACATTCCCAGAAAATTGAGTCCCAGTACTGGATCCATGGGGACCCAGAGCTGATGCGCACTCAGTTGCCTCACGACTCTGGAGTTGTGGATTTGGCCCTAAAGAAGGCCAAGAGTTCTAGGGAGCATGCTTCGGCGCCCCCGGGCAAGGACTCTAGAACCTTGGACTCCTTTGGGAGGAAGGCCAACCATTCTTCTGTGCTCGTGGCCAAAATTCAGTCTTACCAGCTCTACACGAGCATACACATGCGGAACAATGTGCGGCAGTTGGCGGGCTTGGTGGATGCGCTCCCCCCTGAGCAAAGCCAAGCCATTTCAGGAGGTGGTCAGGCAGCTGAAGGCGTGCAGAAAATTCCTGGCCAGAGGGGTGTATGACACCTTTGATGTTGCGTCCAGGGCCGCTGCTCAAGGTGTGGTGATGCGCAGACTCTCATGGCTGCGTGCCTACCGACCTGGAGAATAGAATCCAGCAGCGGATTGCGGACCTCGCCTTGCCGTGGCGGATAAACATTTTGGAGAAAAAGTCGAGCAGGTGGTAGAGCAGCTCCACCAGCGGGACACCGCATTCGACAAGTTCTCCCGCCGGCAGCCTTCAGCCTCTACCTCTACAGGTAGAAGATTTTTTCGGGGGAAGGAAGACTGTTCCTTACTCTTCTGTAAGCGTAGGGTACAATCCTCCTTCTCGACAGCCTGCGGCCCAGGCTAAGCCCCAGCGCGCTCGCTCTCGTCAGCAGCGTGCACCTCAGCAAGGCCCCTCGGCTCCCCAGCAAAAGCAAGGGACGAGCTTTTGATTGGCTCCAGCAGAGCATAGCCGACATCCAAGTGTCAGTGCCGGGCGACCTGCCAGTCGGAGGGAGGTTGAAAGCTTTTCACCAAAGGTGGCCTCTCATAACCTCCGATCAGTTGGGTTCTCCAAATAGTCCGGCAAGGATACACCCTCAATTTGGCCCAAAACCTCCAAATTGTCCACCGGAGCTCAGTCTTACAGCTTCCAGCACAAGCAGATACTTGCAGAGGAACTCTCTGCCCTTCTCAGCGCCAATGCGGTCGAGCCCGTGCCATCCGGCAAGAAGGTCTGGGATTCTATTCCAGGTACTTCATTGTGGAAAAGAAAACAGGGGGGATGCGTCCCATCCTAGACCTAAGGGCCCTGAACAAATATCTGGTCAAAGAAAAGTTCAGGATGCTTTTCCCTGGGCACCCTTCTTCCCATGATTCAGGAAAAAGATTGGCTATGCTCTCTGGACTTGAAGGATGCCTACACACACATCCCGATACTGCCAGCTCACAGGCAGTATCTGCGATTTCAGCTGGGCACACGTCACTTCCAGTACTGTTTGCTACCCTTTGGGCTCGCCTCTGCGCCCAGGGTGTTTCACAAAGTGCTTGGCTGTAGTAGCAGCGGCACTTCGCAGGCTGGGGGTGCACGTGTTCCCCATATCTCGACGATTGGCTGGTGAAGAACACATCCAAGGCAGGAGCCCTGCAGTCCATGCAGATGACTATTCGCCTCCTGGAGCTACTGGGGTTTGTGATAAATTATCCAAAGTCCCATCTTCTCCAGTGCAGAAACTCGAATTCATAGGAGCTCTGCTGGATTCTCGGACGGCTCGCGCCTATCTCCCAGAGGCGAGAGCCAACAACTGTTGTCCTTCGTCTCGCGGGTGCGAGCGTCCCAGCAGATCACAGCTCGGCAGATGTTGAGATTGCTGGGGCCACATGGCCTCCACAGTTCATGTGACTCCCATGGCCCGCCTTCACATGAGATCTGCCCAATGGACCCTAGCTTCCCAGTGGTTTCAGGCTGCTGGGGATCTAGAAGACGTGATCCACCTGTCCACGAGTTTTCTCAAATCCCTGTATTGGTGGACGATTTGGTCCAATTTGACTCTGGGACTTCCTTTCCAAATTCCTCAGCCACAAAAAGTGCTGACCACCGGATGCATCTCTCCTGGGATGGGGAGCTCATGTCGATGGGCTTCACACCCAAGGAAGCTGGTCCCTCCAGGAACGTGATCTGCAGATCAATCTTCTGGAGTTGCGAGCGATCTGGAACGCTCTGAAGGCTTTCAGAGATTGGCTGTCCCACCAAATTATCCATATTCAGACAGACAACCAGGTTGCCATGTACTACGTCAACAAGCAGGGGGGCACCGGATCTCGCCCCCTGTCAGGAAGCCGTCAGCATGTGGCTCTGGGCTCGCCGTCACGGCATGGTGCTCCAAGCCACATATCTGGCAGGCGTAAACAACAGTCTGGCCGACAGGTTGAGCAGGATTATGCAACCTCACGAGTGGTCGCTCAATTCCCGTGTAGTGCGACAGATCTTCCAGGTGTGGGGCACCCCCTAGGTAGACCTCTTCGCATCCGAGCCAACCACAAAGTCCCTCAGTTCTGTTCCAGGCTTCAGGCCCACGGCAGACTGGCATCGGATGCCTTCCTCCTGGACTGGGGGGATGGTCTACTGTATGCTTATCCTCCCATACCTCTGGTGGGGAAGACTTGTTGAAACTCAAGCAAGACCGAGGCACCATGATTCTGATTGCTCCTTTTTGGCCGCGTCAGATCTGGTTCCCTCTTCTTCTGGAGTTATCCTCCGAAGAACCGTGGAGATTGGAGTGTTTTCTGACCTTCATCACGCAGGACGAAGGGGCGCTTCTGCATCCCAACCTCCGGTCCCTGGCTCTCATGGCCTGGATGTTGAGAGCGTAGACTTTGCCTCTTTGGGTCTGTCAGAGGGTGTCTCCCGCATCTTGCTTGCTTCCAGGAAAGATTCCACTAAGAGGAGTTACTTCTTTCTGTGGAGGAGGTTTTGCCGTCTGGTGTGACAGCAAGGCCCTAGATCCTCGCTCTTGTCCTACACAGACCCTGCTTGAATACCTTCTGCACTTGTCTGAGTCTGGTCTCAAGACCAACTCGGTAAGGGTTCACCTTAGTGCGATTAGTGCATACCATTACCGTGTGGAAGGTAAGCCGATCTCAGGACAGCCTTTAGTTGTTCGCTTCATGAGAGGTTTGCTTTTGTCAAAGCCCCCTGTCAAGCCTCCGACAGTGTCATGGGATCTCAATGTCGTTCTCACCCAGCTGATGAAACCTCCTTTTGAGCCACTGAATTCCTGCCATCTGAAGTACTTGACCTGGAAGGTCATTTTCTTGGTGGCAGTTACTTCAGCTCGTAGAGTCAGTGAGCTTCAGGCCCTGGTAGCCCAGGCCCCTTACACCAAATTCATCATAACAGAGTAGTCCTCCGCACTCACCCTAAGTTTCTACCAAAGGTTGTGTCGGAGTTCATCTGAACTAGTCAATTGTCTTGCCAACATTCTTTCCCCTGTCCTCATTCCTGCCCTGCTGAACGTCAGCTGCACACATTGGACTGCAAGAGAGCATTGGTCTTCTATCTGGAGCGGACACAGCCCAACAGACAGTCCGCCCAATTGTTTGTTTCTTTGATCCCAACAGGAGGGGAGTGGCTGTAGGAAAACGCACCATATCTAATTGGCTAGCAGATTGCATTTCCTTCACTTACGCCCAGGCTGGGCTGGCTCTTGAGGGTCATGTCACGGCTCATAATGTTAGAGCCATGGCAGCGTCGGTAGCCCACTTGAAGTCAGCCACTATTGAAGAGATTTGCAAAGCTGCGAATGTGGTCATCTGTCCACACATTCACATCTCATTACTGCCTGCAGCAGGATACCCGACGCGACAGTCGGTTCGGGCAGTCAGTGCTTCAGAATCTGTTCGGGGTTTAGAATCCAACTCCACCCCCCTAAGGCCCATGTTTGTTCTGTTCCAGGCTGCACTCTGTTAGTTGGTAATTTTTTTAGGTCATCTCAGTTATGTCCTCGCCGTTGCGAGGCCCAATTGACCATGGTTGTTGTTTTGAGTGAGCCTGGGGCTAGGGATACCCCATCAGTGAGAACAAGCAGCCTGCTTGTCCTCGGAGAAAGCGAATGCTACATACCTGTAGAAGGTATTATCCGAGGACAGCAGGCTGATTGTTCTCACAAACCCGCCCGCCTCCCCTTTGGAGTTGTGTCTTCCCTAGTCCTTTGTCTTGCTACATATGAGACTGGCCGGCACGAGCCGGTTTCGGGCGGGAAGACGGCCGCACATGCGCGGTACACCATCGGCGCGCGAGGGCTAGCAAAGGCTTTTGCTAGTGAAGATTCCGATTGGAGGGGCTGCCTTGGACCGTCACCCATCAGTGAGAACAATCAGCCTGCTGTCCTCGGAGAATACCTTCTACAGGTATGTAGCATTCGCTTTAGCTGGGATTGTGTCCCTTGTCCCCCCCCCCCACCCCCACTCACTAGTGCCGCTAAGCTTTAGATTTCCAATCAGCTCTATGGATGTCAGCAGTAGAGGGCCCTCTTCCTGGGTGTCATGATTGTGACTGTATCCCATGCCTACACTTACCTCGCCTCCTGGTGACCAGTCCCTATGGCTGCTGTGGACTGTCTTCCTGTTTCCCAAATATGTTCCAGAGTCCCTTCCAGTCCTATTCTGATGCTCAAGCATTCGGACTTGCTTTGGAAGTTCCTGCAACCAAGCCTCACTTTGGTGTTTTTGCAGCCAAGCCATGCTCTGGTGTTTTTGCTGCCAAGCTTCACCCTTACTTGTGACCTCATCTGTAATTGCCTTTATTAAGCACCTGGGAACTTTCAGGCTTGCCTTTGCAACAGAGGTCTTCAGATGAGTTTTCGTCTGTGTGTGTGTGTTGCAGTTCCAGCCTGTTCTTGTCTTGCCAGCATTCAACTTCTATTCCAGTCCTGCTTATTCCAGCCCTGCTTATCTACCGCTTCAGTTTCCATCTTGCTGGTTCTGGTCCTGCTTGTACCAGCCTCACTCATGTTTGGGTGGTTCACCTGCTGCTGCCAGTCACTGGCAGTGGCCCAAGGGCTCACTGCTCTGGACTCCATGACAGTTGTGACAGATTGCAAAGGCTGTGAGATCGGCAGAGGCTTCAGGAGCACTCTCTTTGCTTTTACATCATCACAAAGCCATCCAAGGTTGTCCGCACTCTTGGACCAGTTCCAGCAAGGCCTGGAGACAAGCATAGACCAGCTGCAGCAATTTCTGGAGGCATTCCAGAACCGCTACCTGAATCAGCAGCTTCTCAAGCTTCGGTTCCTTTGAGCATGGACCCAGTACCGGCAATAGCTCCTGTAATGTCAGGCATTGTCTTAAGGCACCACCGAGATATGACGGTAATCCCAAAGACTGTAGAGGTTTTCCTCAACCAGTGTATAGAGGTGTGGTAGCCGTGTTAGTCCACTCTGAAAGGTTATCAATAGAAATCAAACAAAATAAAACACGGAAAAGAAAATAAGATGATACCTTTTTTATTGGACATAACTTAATACATTTCTTGATTAGCTTTCGAAGGTTGCCCTTCTTCGTCAGATCGAAATAAGCAAATGTGGTAGCAGATAGTTTATATAAGAGAAACATCAAAGCATTACTTTGGCAGTCTGACAGAGTGGGAGGGTGGGGGTATGCATGGGGACATCAAAGCATTTCATTGATATTCTAACAGGATGGGTGTTGGTAGTAGGTGAGGAGGGTGATAAACAGAGAAATACAGAGAATGATCGAATATTTTGACACCCAACAGACAGGACTTAATAAGGATCTGGGTTTTCTAGCCCGTTATAAACCATAAAGTTGTATTTCTCTGTTTATTTCTCTATCACCTCTATCTGGACTAGTCTGGAGGGATGATGAGGAATGTTTTTTTTTTTTTTTAAATTCAAGTTTTCCCATCAGATAAATGATTCCAAATTTCCCCCATCAACTGTTTAAGTGTCTTGTTTAGAGTCTGTCTCGGCATAATGATAGTTTGGTCAATGATTCAGACTGTTTTGCTTCTGCATACAATTCAAACTTCTCTTACTGACCTTTAAATGCATCCATTCTGCAGCTCCCCATTACCTCTCCACTCTCATCTCTCCCTACATTCCTCCCCGTGAACTCGGCTCACTGGGCAAATCTCTTGTCGTCCCCCTTCTCCTCCACTGCTAACTCCAGACTTCGTTCCTTTTCCCTTGCGGCACCTTATGCCTGGAATAGACTTTCTGAGCCTGTACGTCTAGCTCCATCTTTACCTGTTTTCAAATCTATGCTGAAAACCCACCTTTTCACCATTGCTTTTGGCTCCTAGCTATTAATTTGCCTCCCCTTGTTCCTTCTCACCCAATAGTCCCTGTGCCCTTAATTGTCTTGTCTTGACTTAATTGTCTTAATTACCTTAATTGACATTGGCACATCTTTTCGGCGGCTTCACTGGCTCGTCTGATACTCACCACAGTTCGGTGCTGTAAGGGAGCTTTTCCCTTGACAAAGCCCCAGTGGCGAAACTGGACCGTTGGGTAGCCCCTGGTTGGAGCAGCAATGAGCTAAGTGGCTGTGGTGTTTAATATTTGTTAAAGACGGGGGCGATAGGTAGTACCGTCATAGAGCAGCAGCACACAAATTAAAATTGAGGGAGGAGGTTGGTAGAGGACCAGTGATTATATGATTATGGCCACATGAATATCATTTCATTGATTAAAAAGGTGGCACTGGTCTGAGGTCCTCTCCTCCTCTGTTTCTCATTGAGTTAGAACTTGTTTCACAATTGTTAGTTAACACTCTCTGTTTTCCAGTTATTAATTATACATCAGTAGAGTGATTCCCGTGACCTTTTGTTACTTCAGAACCCAATACACGAATATACCACCCATACGGAAAATGCAGACCGTCAACAATATGAAACAAGGGATCATAATATCACAATTCTCATGTAGAGCCACAATGCACCTTAATTCATGTTTAATGTGGGATAAAATGCCATAAATAAGTAAATAAATATAAACTTTTAATGTTGAGCACCTGATTCTCAAAGTGGACATATTCCAAACACTGTAATGAAAATAAAATGATCTTTTCTACCTTTGTCTGGTGACTTTGTTTTTCTGATCATGCTGGCCCAGTATCCGATTCTGCTGCAATCTGTCCTCTTAACTCCGTTTCCAGGGTTTCCTTTCCATTTATTTCTTTACTTTCTGCCTTTCTTCATTTCTTGCCGTAAGTAAAAGCTGGGTCCTCTGCAGACTTGACTGTCCAGTGGATCCAGCTTCTGCCTATTTTCTCCATCGATATGCAGGTTTTCTCCCTTTTCCCTCATCTCATCTCCTTCCTCTCTCTTCCCTTCCCCTCCATCCATGTCCAGCATTTCTTCTCTGGCGCCCAGTGCCCTCCATCCATTTGCATCTCCTTCCTCTGTCTTCTCTCACCTCCATGTCCAGAATTTCTCCCCTTCATCCACCTTCCTGTGTTCCCTTCCCTCCCCTTCCCTGCATCCATGTCCAGCAACCCTCCTCTGTCCCCTGCCCTCTATCCACCCATGTTCAGCAAACCTCCTCTCTCCCCTGCCATCCCCTCTATCCACCCATGTCCAGCAGACCTCCTCTCCCCTTCCCCCATCCATCTGGGCGAGCGGCGCCGTGGGTCTCCCCTTCCCTCCCCTTTCTTCCTATCTGCCCCGCGACGCCCTTTAAATTTTTAATTTACCTCGTCCCAGCGGCGGCCGCATCATTTCAGCCTGCCCTGCCCATCTCTAGTCTTCTCTCCCTTCGTGATGTGGTTCGTTCCGCAGAGTCCCGCCTTCTGACATCATTTCCTTGAGGGCGGGACTCTGAGAGAACAAACTCACGAAGGGAGTGAGTTTGTTCCTTCAGAGTCCCGCCCTCAAGGAAATTGTTAGAAGGCGGGACTCTGCGGAACGAACCACGTCACGAAGGGAGAGAAGACTAGAGACGGGCAGGGCGGGCTGAAAGGACGCGGCAGCCGCTGGGACGAGGTAAATTAAAGATTTAAAGGGCGGCGTGGGGCAGATAGGAAGAAAGGGAAGGGGAGACTCACGGCGCCACTCGCCCGCCCAGAAATTCAGACAAACGGGCGGCTGGCCAAAACCCCTCGGGCGTCGGCTGGGGAGGCTTAGCCTTCCCAAGTCTCTTATACTGGGCGTCTATGACCAGGGACTGTCTCTGTCAGGTGTTCAGCGCTGCGTGCGTTTGTAGCGCTATAAAAATTTTAATAATAATAATAATTCCAGGTCATCTTAAGGGGAGGCCAAAGTGTTAAAATCACAGTTGGGATTTAATGCAGTATAAATGAGGTGGCATATATCTTTCACCCCTTCCTCCTAGGTTTTGTTGAAGACAACGCTTAGCCATGGGTACCTATAAGTGTGATTCATGTTCTACACATGGTGAGTCGTGAATGGCGCTGTAGTCTGTGGTTGTCTGCTGGGATAATTGTTACAGCAGGGGAGTGCAGCCCTGTGGTACTTGGTGAAAGCAAGCATATGGTGTTTCTTTCAGAGCCACTCATAAATGGTAATGAGTGAGGGTGGGGAGGATACAAGTTGTATCAGTGACAAGGATGTAAACTTCTGACATCAGTGAGCATGTATGACCCTTGGAAGAAGATCTGCATGACTAAATATGATCTATATAAAGCTTGTAACCAACCCAGTCTCCTTGCTTTTTTCATATACATACTGATTTTTTTCTCCCATTTAAGATCGTATTGGTTGATATAGCTAAGACAGTATGAGCCACTTGTTACATTACCCTATACGTGATGGCACTGAGTTTCTTATGATGTACAGAATCTGTTTTTGGCAGAAAATGATCAAAATGCGCTTGACTGTACAGGTCCTTAGTAATGTTAAATATCTAATGCTACGTTCTCATTGTTTACTGACACTTTTCTTATGTCAGGATGGAGAGAACAAAACTGAGTACAGAGCATGGAATCCCTTCCGCTCAAAGCTTGCTGCTGCAATTCTGGGAGGAGTGGATCAATTCATATGAAACCAGGTGCCAAAGTACTGTATTTAGGAGCTGCATCTGGCAACCAACCGTATCGCATGTCTCTGACTTAGTTGGACCCGGTATGTACATATTTTAGTTTTTCACTAATTTCCTTATCCACCTTAGACATGAAAGAAGCAGAAAGTCCTTTCATTACCTTAACAGAACACAGCAAATTTTCTTTCAATATAAAATAGATTACTGTTTTTTTTTTTAGCAATTTTTGGGTGTTTTAAAGCAGTTGTCCAGAGAATTCTAACTTTTAGGGGATGACTTTTTTCAAAAACTTTTTGTGACCGTTTTGTTTTAATTATAGAAAAGGTTAATATACAAATCTAGCAGATAGAATATGCAAGTCAAAAACAAAATAAATACCCAAACCCCATTCAGTCTAATGATCCATTCCACAATTATTCCTATAATATAACCCTAATGAGGACATACACAAAAATAAGAACCAATTAAGAGCCTTAACTGTCTGAAAAGTACAAATGATTCCTATTGTCAAAACAGTCTGATTATTCCACCAGTGCAAATAGGTGTTCCAGGTCTTGTGAAAAGATAGATGTGTCCCATTTTTCAATGCTGTCAGTTCAGACATAAGACGAAGTCAAGCTTCCTTAACACATTGTCCAGAATCGGTATATTTTTTGTTTCCAGGTGCTGCTGCAATGAGCAACTTGCTCACTGTGAAAAAGTAACAAGCCACTTATGTAGCCCTGGTTTTGCCAATGAATATTTAAGATGGAGTTAAACTATATATTGCCAGTGTGGGTAAGATAAGTACATAAGTATTGCCATACTGGGAAAGACCAAAGGTCCATCGAGCCCAGCATCCTGTTTCCAACAGCTGCCAATCCAGGTCACAAATATCTGGCAAGATCCCCAAAATGTACAAAACATTTATACTGCTTATCCCAGAAATAGTGGATTTTCCCCGTCCATTAATGTGGACTTTCCTTTAGGAAGCCGTCCAAACCTTTTTTTAAACTGCGCTAAGCTAACCGCCTTTACCACATTCTGTGGCAACGAATTCCAGAGTTTAATTACACGTTGAGGGAAGAAAACATTTCTCCCGATTCATTTAAATTTACTACATTGTAGCTTCATCGCATGCTCCCTAGTCCTAATATTTTTGGAAGCGTGACCAGACGCTCACATCTACCCATTCAACTCCACTTATTATTTTATAGACCTCTATCTATCTCACCTCACCTCCAGCCGCCTTTTCTCCATGCTGAAGAACCCTAGCCGCTTTAGCCTTTCCTTATAGGGAAGTAGTCCCATCCCCTTTATCATTTTCGTCGCCCTTCTCTGCACCTTTTCTAATTCCACTATATCTTTTTTGAGATGCGGCGACCAGAATTGAACACAATATTTGAGGTGCAGTCGCACCATGGAACGATACAAACGCATTATAACATCCTCATTTTTGTTTTCCATTCCTTTCCTAATAATACCTAACATTCTATTTGTTTTCTTAGCTGCAGCAGCACACTGAGCAGAAGGTTTCAACGTATCACGACGACGACACCTAGATTCTTTTCTTGGTCCGTGACTCCTAACGTGGAACCTTGCATGACATAGCTATAATTCGGGTTCCTCTTTCCCACATGCATCACTTTGCACTTGCTCACATTAAACGTCATCTGCCATTTAGACGCCCAGTCTCGTAAGGTCCTCTTGTAATTTTTCACAATCCTCCCGCGATTTAACGACTTTGAATAACTTTGTGTCATCAGCAAATTTAATTAGCTCACTAGTTACTCCCATCTCTAGGTCATTTATAAATATGTTAAAAGCAGCGGTCCCAGCACAGAGCCTGGGGAACCCAACTAACTACCCTTCTCCATTGAGAATACTATCCATTTAACCCTACTCTGTTTTCTATCTTTTAAACCAGTTTTAGTCCACAATAGAACACTACCTCCTATCCTATGCTCTCCAATTTCCTCTGGAGTCTTTCATGAGGTATTTTGTCAAACGCCTTCTGAAAATCCAGATACACAATATCAGCCGGCTCCCTTTAACCACATGTTGTTCACCTCTTCAAAGAAATGCAGTAGATTGGTGAGGCAAGATTTCCCTTCACTAAATCCATGTTGACTTTGTCTCATTAATCCATGCTTTTGAATATGCTCTGTAATTTTGTTCTTATAATAGTCTCTACCATTTTGCCCTGCACCAAAGTCAGACTCACCGGTCCTATAATTTTCCGGATCTCTCTGGAAACTTTTCTAAGATACCTTAGAAATTATGTAAAAGAACCAACAGCGATTGCCAAAGGTAGTATCCTAGAACAAGCCCACCAGATATGGTAGAAGTTCCCTCACAGACCACATTCTTGCAACATTGTGCATTTTCAGTCTGGTACGTTTTACATAGGTGATTCTGGGGTATAATATTTGTTTTGTACCCATTTTCTACCAAGTCTGTAAAATTTTTCCCTAAGTTCTGTATTGATAGTTCTGTTGCAGGTCAGTTTCCCATTTTAGCAGTATAAAATAAAATCTGTTTAGTTTGTAATATTAATGCCTATGAGAGATCTCCTCTCTATTGGGCCTGTCCTGTAGTGCCTGTTCAAGCAAGGTCTCAGAACAAGCTTCCCCTGTGTATAAATAAAGTCTCGAATTTGCCTATATGAGAAGGCTTCATTCTCTCTGAAACCATACTTGCCTTTGAGCTATTCCTAAGGCACCATCTACCCCCCTCCTCCCAGTTGTGTCCTAGAGTGCAGAGTGAACAAGTTGTCCAGCATTTGTAGACGCCCATGGAGGCTCTGCAGCCCTATCGAACGCATACAAGATAGGTGCTACCCCTATCGTGAACTTCCTAATCTGGTAATGGAGCAAAGTTGAAAATGGACCTTTCATTAAAATTTGAAGTTTTTCAGCCAAGGCTATTAATTGTGATTGGGAAGCCACAGGACAGCCTAGAAGAGGAACATGAGCCAAATAATGTTCTATTCAAAGCCATGGCTTGGGTGCAACTTAGCAGGTGAAATTGGACTGCTATCAAACATATAAACGGCGAGTGACCGTACTCACTCGCAAATGCGCAGTAGAGCCCTCTGCCCCGCCCCCACGTCAATACGTGATGACGGGGGGGGGGGGGGGGGGCGGAACACAGAGGGTCTGTACTGCGCATTGCTGAGGGAGGGACACCGCCGTCTAACGCTCCCCCCACCCGAGTTGCCGCCACCACCCACCTTCTACCCGGTCGGGCCCTCGCTCCACTATTGAAACAGCGAGGGTCCGGGAGCGCAGCACTGAGCTCTGCTGAGCTGCCGACATCGCCCTTCCTTCTTCTTCTTCTCTGCCTCTGTCCCGCCCTCAACGACGTTACGTCACACGAGGGCGGGACAGGCAGAGAAGAAGAACGAAGGCCGACGTCGGCAGCTCAGCAGAGCTCAGTGCTGCGTTCCCGGACCTTCGCTGTTTCAATAGCGGAGCGAGGGCCCGGCCGGGTGGAAGGTGGGTGGTGATGGCTCGGTGGGGGGGGGGCGCGAACTCGGAGGGGGAGGGGCAGCAGCGAACTCGGCGGTGGGGGCTGGCCTTTCCCCTTCTTATAATAGCCCGTTTTTACGGGCTCAAAGTCTAGTATAATATAACTTGAAAATGTTTCTTCACCCAACGCATAATTAAACTCTGGAATTCGTTGCCGGAGAACGTGGTGAAGGTGGTTAGCTTAGCAGAGTTTAAAAAGGGGTTAGACGGTTTCTTAAGGCCATAAACCACTATTAAATGGACTTGGGAAAAATCCACAATTCCAGGAATATGTATAGAATGTTTGTATGTTTGGGAAGCTCGCCAGGTGCCCTTGGCCTGGATTGGCCGCTGTCATGGACAGGATGCTGGGCTTGATGGACCCTTGGTCTTATCCCAGTGTGGCATTACTTATGTACTTATGTGTTACCCCCATGCCTCCTTGTTTTCTAGGTTGATAAAAGATACATTTTTTCACTCTGGGAGGTTTCTTCAACCAAATGTAGTGAAAGCCATTTCTGTTTAGGTAAAGGAAAAACATTTTTGGGATGAAGATGGGCAGGACCATAAACAGGTATAGAGGTTTAGGTAGGATAATCATTTTTACTGCATGCATTCTCCCATAGCAGTTGAGATTGAGGCTTTCTCCGTGTTCCAGTTATCCTAGGAGTTCGTGTAAGTGCCCTGGAAAATTAAGAGCAAAAAGGTCTGATGGAGAGCAGGAAAGGTGTACACCTAAGTTTCTAATAGATTTATCCACCCAATGAAAACGGTATTTCCTCTGAAACTTCTGTCTAAGTGTAGAAGGCACTGTTAGGTTTAATATCTTAGATTTAGTCATATTACCCTGTTTCCCCGAAAGTAAGACATCCCCTGAAAATAAGACCTAGTAGAGGTTTTCCTGAATTGGTAGATATAAGGCCTCCTCCGAAAGTAAGACCTAGCAAATTTTTGTTTGAAAGCAGGGCTGCCGAGAGCCAGAGAAGGCTGCTCCCGGAACTAACCTTAAACGCCTCCTTTCACCTTCGCAGCAGCAGGGCAGACCTCACCTTCCTTCCATGCCCTGCCCTCGCGGATGTTACGTCAGGCAAGGGTGGGACATGGAAGTAAGGAGTGGCCTGCCCTGCTGCTGCTTGCTGCGAAGGTGAAAGGAGGCATTTAAGGTTAGTTCCGGGAGCGACGGAGGGCAGGCTGGCCAACCCCGATGCTTCCCTGAAAAATAAGACAGCCCCTGAAAGTAAGACCTAGCGCATTTTGGGGGGCAAAAATTAATATAAGACAGTGTCTTATTTTCGGGGAAACACAGTAGTTCAAAATCCAAACACTGTGCCATATTGATGTAAGGTGGTAACCCTGACAGCTCCAGAATGAAGTGTCTGTAGCTGTTAGGGTTAGCAATACATCATCAGCAAATAGCATGATTTTGTGCATCTCTCCGTCACAGTTTATATATGTTATAGTAGTATTGGCTCAGATAAATTGGGCAAGAGGCTTGATAGGTAATGCAAGAGTAAGGGAGATAAGGCACACCCTTTTGTAGTGCCTCTACGAAGCTTAAATTGTTTTGAGTATGCATCATTTATGTAGAGGGTGACCATTGACTACTTATAAAGTGAACGGATACATCCCATAAATTTACCAGATGCTCCCAATTTACCTAGTACTTCAGAGATAGGGCCAGTGGTCTTTATCGAAGGCTTGTTCTGCATCGATAGAAAGTAGTAGTCAGGGGTCCAGGGATGATCTTCCTCATAGATTCCTAAGTATGTTATCAAAAGTCTGTCTCCCTATAATAAAGTCTACCTGATCTTATGCTCCAGCTTAGGCATGTAGCTCTGGAGTCTCGTGGCTAAGAGAGCAATTATTTTATAATTTCTCAAAAAGGGGGCACACTGAAGGGGGCCCTTATCCGGTTTAGGGAGAATAGTAATGGCAGCTAGGCACCAAGAGTAAGGTAATTCAGTATCTATATCTATTGTGTTAAAGATTTTAGCTAGCAGGGGTGCTTGTTTTTTATAACATTTATAAAAAAAACTTATTCCTGTATCCATCTCTACCCGGAGCTTTTCCTTGAGGCAGGATTTTTTTTAATAGCCCAGAGAGTTTCCTCCACCGTGATAGGTTTTGGTAACGTGCTAAGTTCTGAATCTGTTAACGATGGCAATAATATGCCATGTAAAAAGTGGTGATAGACTCCAGAGTAGGCATGGTTTCAGGAGTATAAAGATTAGTTTAAAAGCTTACAGATTCATGATGTATTTCTAATGTTGACAAACACATCTCTTTTGGTATATAATTGTGAAGATGCTGTTTCTTTAGTTGGTGGGCCAGTAGCTGGCTGGCTGTTTTCCAGATTCAAAGTACATTTGTCTAGTTCTCTGCATTCCTTCATTAATATCTGCAAACTCATGTAGTTGTAGAGTGATAGGTTTAAGTTCATTTCGGTGTTTTTGGGTGCAGCGACTGTCATTGTGTCTCAATAGTATGAGAGTACCAAACCACATGATCCATATTCCTGGCCTTAGCTAGGATTAATCTTACATTCAGCAAAACATGTGATATCTTTTGCCATAGTCTCTCCACTCTAGGTCTGCTTTTCACCCAATGGATTCACTGAACCTTGATTTGGCATAGGGTCTATCAGCTTTGTGGCCTGTAAGAGGAAGCTCCCAAGCTTTTGGATCACTTCTTCGCAATTGTTATAACATTATAACATGTCTTTATAGCCTGCCAAACATGTACTCTGTTCGTGCCGTATTACAAAGTACAAAGAAACCAGATGCAGTATATCGTAACAGACCAAGTTATTCTATATTTCCTAACCAGCAATAAGTCTAAGATCCTCTTTGAGGGGATAAAAGGTTTCAGATGTTTCCTAAATGATAGCACCGTAAAGTCAAGGGGGGGAGGGAGAGTTCAATATTTATTGGGATTTATTAACCTCCTTTATGAAGATTCACCCAAGGCGGTGTATAGCAGGTACAGTTTAATATAAAAGTTTCAATTTTGTTAACAGCATAACAGTAGTAAAACAACCAAATATGAATACAATAAATGAATTAATATTGAAAACTGTAAGTTGAAATCTAATAGGTCTACCATGAAACAGTATCAGAAACACATTTATTCCATTGCATCCCCAGATCAATCTAGAGACTTGTGGGTTATGTCCCTCCACTAGCAGGTTAGATAGAGAGAACACCGAAGTTCACCACAAGAGAGCACGTGCAGCCAGTCTAACTCCAGTATTCTCTATCTAGCAAGTGAAGAGACATAATGTGCAGCTCTGTGTGATTCTGGCTCCTAACCCATTCCCTCAGGGTGTGTTGAGCTTGTATTGGGGTTGAGGTGCATGAAGCACATTGGGGCTACACCTGGTGGTACCAGGTCCCCCTACCCTTCTCTCCTGCCTCTTTAAAAAAAAGAAAATCATAGGAGAAACCCTATCTCTTTAAAACAGCGATTTCTGGCTGTGGGTCAGCCTTCAGAGGTAGGTGAGCGAGGTAAGGCTGGGAAGCCGGTCTCCGGGCGTTGTCTGTGTCAGAGGTGTGCGTAAAATGGTGTCCGGGGCTCGTGAGAGCTGTGCCAGGGCCTTGGGCAAGATGCAGTCAGAGCAGGTGGACCGCTTGGCAGGAGGGGAAGCGGCAGGGTCGGCCAATTCCCATGTGGCGGGAAAGCCGCTTGTAGCCGCGGCACGTTGGTCAGTCGCCGCCATTTTCTCTCTTCCTCCACAGCCACAGGTAAGCGCGGCAGCGGGATTGCAGCTCTCAGCTGGTCCTCCAGAGATCGGGGTTTCGGGCTCTTCTCTCACGGGGGCTCCGCATGTGGTGTTTTCCCCGGAGTTCGTGCTGCTTATGCACAAAGCTTTTTTTTTTATTTTTATTTGCATGAAGTCTTTATTAACAAGGCAAACATACAACAAGAGGAAGAAGAAAATAACACCAATCCACATTGGATCAATCGACATTCAACGCAATTATTAGAAACCTAACAGCAACAGTCCTGTTATTGTTGTTCAACCTTTCATTTGAAAGCAAAAAAACACACTCCAAAATTTATATAACATTTTTTCTACGAGGACAAGCAGGCTGCTTGTTCTCACTGATGGGTGATGTCCACAGCAGCCCCTCCAATCGGAACACTTTTCTAGCAAAGTCTTTTGCTAGTCCTTGCGCGCCAATGCGCACCGCGCATGCGCGGCCGTCTTCCCACCCGAACCGGCTCGTGCCGGCCAGTCTTCTTTTGTCCGCGCTCAGTACGGTCGTGTTTCGCCGTTCGCGCCCCGAAAGTTGACCTCTCGCGTCGTTTTGACTTCGCTTCAAAAAAAAAAAAAAAGGTGTTCGGAAGGAGACCTTTTCGGTCTGTTCCCCTTCCGGTATCTCTAGTTTTGCCCCGGTAAGTTTTCTTTCGTCGTCGGGGTAGGCCCTATTTAGGCCTCGGTTCGAAGTTTTTTTTTCTTCCCCCTATTTTGTGGTGCCATTTTCGCCATTTCGAGTTTTGATCTCGCCGGTGCGATTTTTCCGCCCATGACATCGAAGTCTCCCAGCGGCTTCAACAAGTGCACCCAGTGCGCCCGGGTAATCTCGCTCACTGACAGGCACGCGTCGTGTCTTCAGTGTTTGGGGGCTGGGCACCGCCCGCAGGCCTGTAGTCTGTGCGCCCTTTTACAAAAGCGCACTTAGGTAGCGAGATTGGCCCAGTGGAACGTTTTGTTCTCAAGCTCTTCATCGGCATCGGGAGTATCGACTGCTTCGACGTCGTCGGCGCCCGGACCTTCACCCTCGCCCCCGATTGCATCGACCCTCTGCATCGGGGCCGAGACATTGGAGGGCTGTGTCGGCGTCGGTGGTACCGAGACCTCCTCGTCTGCTGATGTCGTCGGACGGTGGTGCTTCGTCTGGAGTGCAGGTGAGGGCTGTCCATTCCCCTGCTGGTGGCGGTGAGCCTTCGGGTGGGTCTCCCCCTACCCTGAGGGCTCCTGCGGTACAGCCCCCCCCCCCCCCCCGAGACCGACCTTCTTCGGCCTCGGCCCCGAGGGAAGCGACGCCTGGATTCCACGTCCTCCTCGTCCCAAAAAGTCGAAGAAGCATCGACACCGGTCCCCTTCCCATATCGGCACCGAGAGCTCTGGGTCGCCGAGGGAGTCGGCACCCATTAGGCATCGGCACCGAGAGGACCGCTCACCCTCTGTTCGAGGTGTCGATGCGCTCCCCTTTGGACAGCCCGGAACAGCCTCCACGCCCGGAACAGCCTCCACGCCCGGAACAGACTCTGACATCGACACCTGCATCGGCTTCCACGTCTTTCTCCACAGCCGCTCTGCACGAGAGTCTCCGGGCCGTTCTTCCAGAGATTCTGGGAGAGCTGTTGCGCCCTTCCCCTTCGGTACCGGGGGTGCGGTACCGACTGCGGTCGCCTCCCAGGAAGGCTCCTTGACGACGTCAGCGGAGGGAGCTTCGCCGGTGTGGACGCAGGAGTCTACCTCTCGTCGCTCACACCGTGGCCGTGGTTCCACGGAGTCGAGCCAGGCTTGGCTTCAGACACAGTCCGTGAACTTGTCTGATACTGATGGTGAGGCCTCGTGGGAAGAGGAGGAAGACATCAGATATTTCTCTGACGAGGAGTCTGATTGCCTTCCTTCGGATCCCACTCCCTCCCCTGAAAGGCAGCTTTCTCCTCCCGAGAGTCTGTCTTTCGCGGCCTTTGTCCGGGAGATGTCTACGGCCATCCCCTTCCCGGTGTTTGTGGAGGACGAGCCCAGGGCTGAAATGTTTGAGCTCCTGGACTATCCTTTTCCACCTAAGGAAGCGTCCACAGTACCCATGCATCATGTCCTAAAAAAGACATTGCTGGCGAACTGGACCAAGCCATTAAGTAATCCCCACATTCCCAAGAAGATCGAGTCCCAGTACCGGATCCATGGGGACCCAGAGCTGATGCGCACTCAGTTGCCTCACGACTCTGGAGTTGTGGATTTGGCCCTAAAGAAGGCCAAGAGTTCTAGGGAGCATGCTTCGGCCTACCATTCTTCTATGCTCGTGGCCAAAATCCAGTCTTACCAGCTCTACACGAGCATACACATGCGGAACAATGTGCAGCAGTTGGCGGGCTTGGTGGACAAGCTCCCCCCTGAGCAAGCCAAGCCATTTCAGGAGGTGGTCAGGCAGCTGAAGGCGTGCAGAAAATTCCTGGCCAGAGGGGTGTATGACACCTTTGATGTTGCGTCCAGGGCTGCTGCTCAAGGTGTGGTGATGCGCAGACTCTCATGGCTGCGTGCCTCCGACCTGGAGAATAGGATCCAGCAGCGGATTGCGGACTCGCCTTGCCGTGCGGATAATATTTTTGGAGAGAAGGTCGAACAGGTGGTAGAGCAGCTCCACCAGCGGGATACCGCTTTCGACAAGTTCTCCCGCTGGCAGCCTTCAGCTTCTACCTCCACAGGTAGACGTTTTTATGGGGGAAGGAAGACTGTTCCCTACTCTTCTGGTAAGCGTAGGTACAATCCTCCTTCTCGACAGCCTGCGGCCCAGGCTAAGCCCCAGCGCGCTCGCTCTCGTCAGCAGCTTGCGCCTCAGCAAGGCCCCTCGGCTCCCCAGCAAAAGCAAGGGACGAGCTTTTGACTGGCTCCAGCAGAGCATAGCCGACATCCAAGTGTCAGTGCCGGGCGATCTACCGGTCGGAGGGAGGTTGAAAGCTTTTCACCAAAGGTGGCCTCTCATAACCTCCGATCAGTGGGTTCTTCAAATAGTCCGGCAAGGATACACCCTCAATTTGGCCTCAAAACCTCCAAATTGTCCACCGGGAGCTCAGTCTTACAGCTTCCAGCACAAGCAGATACTTGCAGAGGAACTCTCTGCCCTTCTCAGCGCCAATGCGGTCGAGCCCGTGCCATCCGGGCAGGAATGGCTGGGATTCTATTCCAGGTACTTCATTGTGGAAAAGAAAACAGGGGGGATGCGTCCCATCCTAGACCTAAGGGCCCTGAACAAATATCTGGTCAAGGAAAAGTTCAGGATGCTTTCCCTGGGCACCCTTCTCCCCATGATTCAGGAAAACGATTGGCTATGCTCTCTGGACTTGAAGGACGCCTACACGCACATCCCGATACTGCCAGCTCACAGACAGTATCTGCGATTTCAGCTGGGCACACGTCACTTCCAGTACTGTGTGCTACTCTTTGGGCTCGCCTCTGCGCCCAGAGTGTTCACGAAGTGCTTGGCTGTAGTAGCAGCGGCACTTCGCAGGCTTGGGGGTACACGTGTTCCCGTATCTCGACGATTGGCTGGTGAAGAACACATCCGAGGCAGGAGCTCTACAGTCCATGCAGATGACTATTCGCCTCCTGGAGCTACTGGGGTTTGTGATAAATTATGCAAAGTCCCATCTTCTCCCAGTACAGAGACTCGAATTCATAGGAGCTCTGCTGGATTCTCGGACGGCTTGTGCCTATCTCCCAGTGGCGAGAGCCAACAACTTGTTGTCCCTCGTCTCTTGGGTGCGAGCGTCCCAGCAGATCACAGCTCGGCAGATGTTGAGATTGCTGGGCCACATGGCCTCCACAGTTCATGTGACTCCAATGGCCCGCCTTCACATGAGATCTGCTCAATGGACCCTAGCTTCCCAGTGGTTTCAGGCTGCTGGGGATCTAGAAGACGTGATCCACCTGTCCACGAGTTTTCTGAAATCCCTGTATTGGTGGACGATTTGGTCCAATTTGACTCTGGGACGTCCTTTCCAAATTCCTCAGCCACAAAAAGTGCTGACTACGGATGCGTCTCTCCTGGGATGGGGAGCTCATGTCGATGGGCTTCACACCCAAGGAAGCTGGTCCCTCCAGGAACGCGATCTGCAGATCAATCTCCTGGAGTTACGAGCGGTCTGGAACGCTCTGAAGGCTTTCAGAGATCGGCTGTCCCACCAAATTATCCATATTCAGACAGACAACCAGGTTGCCATGTATTACATCAACAAGCAGGGGGGCACCGGATCTCGCCCCCTGTGTCAGGAAGCCGTCAGCATGTGGCTCTGGGCTCGCCGTCACGGCATGGTGCTCCAAGCCACATACCTGGCAGGCGTAAACAACAGTCTGGCCGACAGGTTGAGCAGGATCATGCAACCTCACGAGTGGTCGCTCAACTCCCGAGTGGTGCGCCAGATCTTCCAAGTGTGGGGCACCCCCTTGGTAGATCTCTTCGCATCTTGAGCCAACCACAAGGTCCCTCAGTTCTGTTCCAGGCTTCAGGCCCACGGCAGACTGGCATCGGATGCCTTCCTCCTGGACTGGGGGGAAGGTCTACTGTATGCTTATCCTCCCATTCCTCTGGTCGGGAAGACTTTGTTGAAACTCAAGCAAGACCGAGGCACCACGATTCTGATTGCTCCCTTTTGGCCGCGTCAGATCTGGTTCCCTCTTCTTCTGGAGTTATCCTCCGAACCGTGGAGATTGGAGTGTTTTCCGACCCTCCTCACACAGGATGAAGGGGCGCTTCTGCATCCCAGCCTCCGGTCCCTGGCTCTCACGGCCTGGATGTTGAGAGCGTAGACTTTGCCTCTTTGGGTCTGTCAGAGGGTGTCTCCTGCATCTTGCTTGCGTGCAGGAAAGATTCCACTAAGAGGAGTTACTTCTTCCTATGGAGGAGGTTTGCCGTCTGGTGTGACAGCAAGGCCCTAGATCCTCACTCTTGTCCTACACAGACCCTGCTTGAATACCTTCTGCACTTGTCTGGTTTCAAGACCAACTCTGTAAGGGTTCACCTTAGTGCAATCAGTGCATACCATTACCGTGTGGAAGGTAAGCCGATCTCAGGACAGCCTTTAGTTCGCTTCATGAGAGGTTTGCTTTTGTCAAAGCCCCCTGTCAAGCCTCCTACAGTGTTATGGGATCTCAATGTCGTTCTCACCCAGCTGATGAAACCTCCTTTTGAGCCACTGAACTCCTGCCATCTGAAGTACTTGACCTGGAAGGTCATTTTCTTGGTGGCAGTTACTTCAGCTCGTAGAGTCAGTGAGCTTCAGTCCCTGGTAGCCCAGGCCCCTTACACCAAATTTCATCATAACAGAGTAGTCCTCCGCACTCACCCTAAGTTCTTGCCAAAGGTTGTGTCGGAGTTCCATCTGAACCAGTCAGTTGTCTTGCCAACATTCTTTCCCCGTCCTCATTCCTGCCCTGCTGAACGTCAGCTGCACACATTGGACTGCAAGAGAGCATTGGCCTTCTATCTGGAGCGGACACAGCCCAACAGACAGTCCGCCCAATTGTTTGTTTCTTTTGATCCCAACAGGAGGAGAGTGGCTGTGGGGAAACGCACCATATCCAATTGGCTAGCAGATTGCATTTCCTTCACTTACGCCCAGGCTGGGCTGGCTCTTGAGGGTCATGTCACGGCTCATAATGTTAGAGCCATGGCAGCTTTGGTGGCCCACTTGAAGTCAGCCACTATTGAAGAGATTTGCAAAGCTGCGATGTGGTCATCTGTCCACACATTCACATCTCATTACTGCCTGCAGCAGGATACCCGACGCGACAGTCGGTTCGGGCAGTCAGTGCTTCAGAATCTGTTCGGGGTTTAGAATCCAACTCCACCCCCCTAGGCCCATTTTTATTCTGTTCCAGGCTGCACTCTCAGTTAGTTGGATAAATTGTTAGGTCAATCTCAGTTATGTCCTCGCCGTTGCGAGGCCCAATTGACCATGGTTGTTGTTTTGAGTGAGCCTGGGGGCTAGGGATACCCCATCAGTGAGAACAAGCAGCCTGCTTGTCCTCGGAGAAAGCGAATGCTACATACCTGTAGAAGGTATTCTCCGAGGACAGCAGGCTGATAGTTCTCACAAACCCGCCCGCCTCCCCTTTGGAGTTGTCTTTCCTTGCCTTTGTTTTGCTACATATGGGACTGACGAACACGAGCCGTTTCGGGCGGAAAGACGGCTGCGCATGCGCGGTGCGCATAGGCGCGCGAGGACTAGCAAAGGCCTTTGCTAGGAAAGTGTTCCGATTGGAGGGGCTGCCGTGGACGTCACCCATCAGTGATAACAATCAGCCTGCTGTCCTCGGAGAATACCTTCTACAGGTATGTAGCATTCACTTTATATACTTAACCGGGCCACCCCCCCTTCCCAATGCCACTCCCCCCCCCCCCCCCCCCCAATCCCGATTAGGTCCCCATCTCCTCTAACAATGCTTGGTCTCCCTCATGCCTCACTGATTCATGGCCATGCTGATGAAAGGGCCCCATATTGAGTGCCACCTTTGCTGTTGATTACGCCTCTTCGCCAGGAGCCTTTCCATTTCGCAAACATGCCTCAGTTTACTAATCCATCTCGCTATTGGAGGGGTCAAGGGCTTCTTCCACAAGTTTGCCACAATCTAGCTGCACTTATAGCATGCCTCAGCAAAATCTGGCGAGCCTGCGGGAGGCACGCCACCTTCGCAGAGAAAAGAAAAATAGTTGGACTCCACGGGACCTCACATCCCAGCCAGTACTGCAGCCTGCTGTGTACTGATTTCCAATAGGCCTGTACTTTCCTACAGGCCCACCAGATGTGTCCCATCGTGCCCTTAACCCCGCAACCCCTCCAGCACAAACCCATTGATGCGGGGTAGATGCGCTGAAGGCGCTCAGGCGTCAAATACCACCGGAACTTCACCTTCACCGCATTCTCCCTAAAAGGAACATGTGGAGACACCTTCGCCGTTGCTCTCTCCAACCTCTCCCATTCCGCCTCCTCCAAAGATATACCCAACTCCTTCTGCCAGCTCCTCCTATGAAGAGTGTAATTAGGCTCCTTCAAATTTAATGATGCTATATAAACGCGATATTAGGCCACTGGTCGTGGCGGGCCCCTCACAAATTTCCTCCAAAGTGGTTTTGTCCCTGGTTACCACTTCTCTAACAGCTCGTGTTTTGAGGAAGTGTGACAGTTGGCGATAAGCAAAATCATCACCCTTCAAATTTGGAAAAGTCCCCACCACAGCACTGAACGGTAATAACACATCTCCTTCAAACAATTGACCCCACATTTTTAAGCCTTCCTGGTGCCACCGCGTGAATACCCCCTTCTCTGTCCCAGGGTAGAATAATGGGTTAAAAGCTATAGGAGATAGGCGTGGCAGCGCACACTTCCTTTTGGGAAACAGGCTATCCCAGTAGTGCAGGGTAAGCTCGATAGATGGACATAACTCTTCCCCAAGCGCCCGAAACTGGTTGGGGAGCCACATCACTGCTCCCAATGATCTCTGACCTGTAGAGTGTTGCTCCAAATGCACCCATTGTCTGTCGGGATAGTCCTGAAACCATTCAATGGCTGCGCGTGCTTGAGCTGCTCTGTAATACCAACTCAAGTTGGGAACCCCCAGACCTCCCCTTCTCCTGGCCTGATACAAGTACGAACGTGACAAGCGCGGTCGTTTCCCCGCCCAAATAAATCGAACGATACGATCCTGTAAAGCTGAGAGGTATTTTTTAGACATCTTAATTGGGAGGGCCTGGAATAGGTAGAGCAGTCGGGGCAAGAAGTTCATTTTGACAACAGCTGTTCTGCCGAACCATGATATTCCCAGGTCACCCCCCCCCCCCCTTCAAGGTCTACCGAGATAACCCGTGCTAGTCCCTTGTAATTTGCTGTAAAGAGGGCTCCTAATTTTGCTGTCAGATTTACACCCAGGTACCTAATCTGCTTAGGTGCCCATCTGAAGGCGAATGAGGATTTTAGTGACTGTATCAGCTCATCAGGGAGAGATATATTCAGGGCCTCTGACTTTGTCATATTCACTTTAAAGCCGGACACTGCCGAATACTTGTCAATCGCCTCCAACAAACTAGGGAATGTAACCTGGGGTCGAGTAACGAACAGGAGCACGTCATCTGCAAAAAGTGCCATTTTGTGCTCTCTTCCCGCCACTGTAACTCCAGTAATATTTGGATCCGCCCGTATTGTGGAAGCGAAAGGCTCCATCGCCATGGCGAATAGCAAGGGGGATAGTGGGCAGCCCTGACGGATTCCTCTATACAAGGTAAACATAGCTGAATTTGCCCCGTTAACTCTCACACATGCTTTAGGTGAATCATAAAAAGATTGGATCCAACTTCGAAACTGGGGGCCTATCCCAAATGCCTCCAACACTTTATACATATATGACTACTGGACCCTATCAAAGGCCTTTTCAGCGTCTAAACTAAGGAAACACATTGGCCTCTTCACCCTCCCAGCCAGATGCATTAGGTCAACTACCCTCCGGGTATTATCCATAGCCTTTCTATATGGCACAAAGCCTACTTGATCAGAGTGGATAATCGCCGGAAGCAATGGAGCCAATCGATTAGACAACACTTTAGTATTTTTACGTCAGCATTCAGAACTGATATTGGGCGATAAGAGCCACACTCCGTGTGATCCTTATCAGGCTTGGGTAGGATGGCAATCCAACCTTCCAGCATGGTAGGGGGCAATACCTCACCCCTTCCAATCTGGTTAAACAGGTCTGCCAACAGGGGCGCCAATTCCAAAGCAAATTTCTTATAAAATTCATTAGGGAAGCCATCCAACCCCGGAGATTTGCTGGACGGCAGATGCTGGATGGCTTTTTGTATCTCCAGTGGCATGACTGGCTTATCCAGCTCTGCCCTTTGTTGAAGTGTCAGAGATGCGAGGTCACTCTCTGCCAAGTACTCAGCAATAGCCTCCGGGGAAGGGTCTCCCCCTTGTGCGTACAAGGCTTGGTAATATTCCCCAAACCTTTTACGTATGTTCTCAGATGTAGTGAGTGTATTACCCGTACTATCCCTCACCCTGGTTACTGTACGATCTATTTTTTGTCTGTGTAATTTCATGGCAAGTCTGCGCCCTGCTTTATTGGTAAACTCATAAGTGCTTCTTTTAATTCTTGATTGTAACAGACTTAGCTGCTCTGAGTAAATGGAGTCCAACTTAAGTCTCTCGCCCCTCAGTTCTTCTAATACTGCTGGTGACCTCCCAACCTTATGTTGCGCTTCTAGGCGCTGTATATTTCCCAGACAACTCGCCACTTGAGCTCTGCGGATTTTCGCTCTCTTACTTGCTAATTGTAGAAAGTAACCTCTCGTGACTGCTTTCATTGCATCCCATACCGTACTAAGGGGAGGCCCCGATTCCATGTTAAGCTCTAAGTAGTCCTTCAAAACTCTCCTGCAACCCTCCACCACCTCTTCCTCTTGGAGCATAGTCGTGTTGAGTGTCCACCTTTTCTCCTTAACCTCTGCCCTGATAGATGACAGTCACCCAAACTGGGGCATGATCGGATAAGGTCATACTACCTATCCCTGCTATAGGGCCCCTTTCTACCAGCCCAATGTCCAGAAAAATACAGTCAATACGGGAGTAGGAGTCATGAACAGATGAATAACATGTATAGTGCCGCTCCCCCCCGTGACTCACCCTCCACACATCCAACACACCCAAAGAGTATGCCAGTGCTCCTAATGCTATTGACTCCCTATTGTCCCCAGAGCGGCTGACTCCTGACCTATCCAGTGCTGGGTCAATTACAGCATTAAAATCATCACCCAGAATTAGGGGGCCCTATACAAAAGTGGCAAGTATATTTTTCACCTTAGTGAAAAAGGTCCCTTGTTGTTCGTTCGGGGCATACACAGAGGCCAGGGTTAGGTCTACTTGTTCTCCGAGGACAAGCAGGCTGCTAGTTCTAATGACTGGGTGACGTCCGCGGCAGCCCCCACCAACCGGAACAAAACTTCGCGGGCGGTCCCGTATGCAGGGCATGCCCACCGCGCATGCGCGGCCGTCTTCCCGCCCGTGCGTGACCGTTCCTGCTCAGTCTTTTTCTTTCCGCGCCAGGAGAGAGTCGTGTAACGGCTCTCTCGTTGTCAGCCCCGGAAACCGGATCGCGAATCTTCCTTTTAATTTCGTTTATTTTCATTGCCGCGTTTTCTCTTTAGTTTAAAAAAAAAAAAAAAAACGCGCTGTACTTGTTTTCCCTCGTCTTTTAGCGTTGGTTGATTTCTTTTCGAGATGTGATTTTACCGCCACCATAGACGACTTTGATTTCGCCGACGCGATTTTTCCGTCGATGTCCTCGAAGGTCCCGAGTGGATTTAAGAAGTGTGGTCGGTGCGGCCGGCCTATCTCGCAGACTGACACTCACGCTTGGTGCCTCCAGTGCCTCGGGCCGGAGCACGATACCAAGTCGTGTACTATGTGTCTTGGTTTCCGGAAACGGACTCAAGTAGTGAGGCAAGTTCTTCGGGACCCTCTTTTTGGAACTTGCGCCGGCCCCTCGACGTCGACCTCGACGGCATCGGTATCGACGGCCGGTTCTTCGGTACCGGTATTGATGTCCGTGAAATCGGCACCGATGGCATCGACCCCAGGAGCACAGGTCCCGTCGGCCCGCCGGTTCTCCAGTGATGGCAGGGGTGAGAGACCGCGTGAGCAATCTGCCCCGGTCACTCCCTCTACCCAGGGCCCTCTGGACCGAACCCTGTCGGACCCGGTCCCTCGAGGCCGAGGGGGATCGACCTCCTCCTTTTCCTCCATTCCACCTAGCGCCGATGACGGGCATCGCAAGAAAACAAAGAAGCACCGTCATCGGTTGCCATCGATGCATCCGGCCCCTGGCGCCGGAGAGGAGTCGACGCCGAGAAAGCGTCAGCTTCGAGAGGAGGGGTCCCCCTCTGTAGTAGAGGTACCGCCGCGTCAGGGTCCCAGCACTTCGGTGCAGTCTCCTGGACCCGAGCAGCTTCCGGCACCGACGCCTCTACCGGCCCCCCCCCCCCCCTCCCGTCTTTCCTGGCAGCGGGCCTGGAGGCGTGCCTCCGAGCCATCCTTCCGGGGATCCTGGAAGGGCTGATGCGCCAGACTGTGCCGGCGCCAGGGGTGCTTGCGCCCTCGGCGCCGTTGACTGTGGCGCCGGCGAACTCTAGCCCGGTGCCGAGGCCTTCGATGCCGCTTGCGGCGCCGGTCTCGACCGCCACGCAGGTGGAGTCGACATCGATGGAGGGAGCTTCATCCCCGCCGGCGCGGGAGTCCACCGCTCGACGACACCGAGGCCTCGGTGCCTCGACGTCGGGCCCGGTTGAGGACTCAGCTGCACGAGCTTATGTCCGACACCGAGGAAGAGGCCTCGTGGGGGGAGGAGGAGGACCCCAGATATTTCTCCTCAGTGGAGTCTGTGGGCCTTCCCTCGGACCCCACGCCTTCACCAGAGAGAAAGCTCTCGCCTCCTGAGAGCCTCTCCTTTGCCTCCTTTGTCAGGGACATGTCTATATGCATTCCCTTCCCCGTGGTCTCTGTGGATGAGCCGAGGGCTGAGATGCTCGAGGTCCTCGATTATCCATCACCACCTAGAGAGTCCTCCACGGTACCGTTGCACAATGTCCTCAAAGAGACACTGCTTCGGAACTGGGTGAGACCACTATCTAATCCCACCATCCCCAAGAAAGCAGAGTCCCAATACAGAATCCACTCGGACCCAGAGTTAATATGGCCCCAATTGCCTCATGACTCGGTGGTCGTGGACTCTGCTCTCAAGAGGGCACGGAGTTCGAGGGATACCGCCTCGGCGCCCCCGGGGCGGATGTCTCGCACTCTGGACTCGTTTGGGAGGAAGGCCTACTAATCTTCCATGCTCGTGACCCGCATCCAGTCTTACCAGCTCTACACGAGTATCCACATGCCGGAATAATGTGAAGCAACTGGCGGACCTGGTCGATAAGCTCCCGCCGGAGCAGTCCAGGCCTTTTCAGGAGGTGGTCAGGCAGCTGAAGGCGTGCAGAAAGTTCCTGTCCAGGGGTATATATGACACCTGTGACGTGGCATCTCGTGCTGCGGCCCAAGGTATAGTGATGCGCAGGCTCTCATGGCTGCATGCCTCTGATCTGGACAACCGCACCCAGCAGAGACTGGCCGACGTCCCTTGCCGGGGGGATAATATTTTTGGTGAGAAGGTCGAGCAGCTGGTGGACCAACTGCATCAGCGGGAAACCGCCTTCGACAAGCTCTCCCACCGGGCGCCTTCAGCATCCACCTCAGCAGGTGGACGTTTTTCCCGGGCCCGGCAGGCTGCGCCCTATGCTTTTCCCAAGCGTAGGTACACCCAGCTGGCCCGAAGGCCTCGTCAGGCACAGGGACAGTCCCAGCGCGCTCGTTCTCGTCAACAGCGTGCGCCTAAGCAGCCCCCTGCGCCTCCA
This sequence comes from Microcaecilia unicolor, assembly GCF_901765095.1. NCBI lineage: Eukaryota > Metazoa > Chordata > Amphibia > Gymnophiona > Siphonopidae > Microcaecilia > Microcaecilia unicolor. The sequence goes on along the minus strand of NC_044040.1, from coordinate 123,228,958 downwards.
CAGCAAAAGCCGGGGACGAGCTTTTGACTGGATCTACGGGAACATAGCCGCCCTCAAAGTGTCCGTACCGGATGATCTGCCGGTCGGAGGGAGGTTAAAATTTTTTCACCAAAGGTGGCCTCTCATAACCTCCGACCAGTGGGTTCTCCAAATAGTGCGGTGCGGATACGCCCTGAATTTGGCCTCCCTGCCTCCAAATTGTCCTCCGGGAGCTCAATCCTTCAGCTCCCATCACAAGCAGGTACTTGCAGAGGAACTCTCTACCCTTCTCAGCGCCAATGCGGTCGAGCCCGTACCACCCGGGCAGGAAGGGCAGGGATTCTATTCCAGGTACTTCCTTGTGGAGAAGAAAACAGGGGGGATGCGTCCCATCCTAGACCTGAGAGGCCTGAGCAAATTCCTGGTCAAAGAAAAGTTCAGGATGCTTTCCTTGGGCACCCTTCTGCCAATGATTCAGAAAAACGATTGGCTATGTTCCCTGGATTTAAAGGACGCATACACTCACATCCCGATACTGCCAGCTCACAGACAGTATCTCAGATTCCGCCTGGGCGCACGGCACTTTCAGTATTGTGTGCTGCCCTTTGGGCTCGCCTCTGCCCCACGGGTGTTTACAAAGTGCCTCGTGGTGGTAGCAGCGTATCTACGCAAGCTGGGAGTGCACGTGTTCCCAAATCTCGACGATTGGCTGGTCAAGAACACCTCGGAGGCAGGAGCTCTCCAGTCCATGCAGTGCACTATTCAACTCCTGGAGCTGCTGGGGTTTGTGATAAATTACCCAAAGTCCCATCTCCAGCCAGCCCAGTCTCTGGAATTCATAGGAGCTTCCCGAAGCGAGGGCCAACAACCTCCTGTCCCTGGCTTCACGGACCAGAGCGTCTCAGCAGATCACAGCTCGGCAGATGTTGAGACTTCTGGGTCATATGGCTTCCACAGTTCATGTGACTCCCATGGCTCGTCTTCACATGAGATCTGCTCAATGGACCCTAGCTTCCCAGTGGTTTCAAGCCACCGGGAATCTAGAAGATGTCATCCGCCTCTCCCCCAGTTGCCACACTTCACTGCACTGGTGGACCATTCGGACCAATTTGACCCTGGGACGTCCATTCCAAATTCCACAGCCCACGAAGGTGCTGACGACGGATGCATCTCGCCTGGGGTGGGGAGCTCATGTCAATGGGCTTCACACCCAGGGACTGTGGTCCCTCCAGGAAAAGGATCTGCAGATCAACCTCCTGGAGCTCCGAGCGATCTGGAACGCACTGAAGGCTTTCAGAGATTGGCTGTCCTATCAAATTATCCAAATTCGGACAGACAATCAGGTTGCAATGTATTACGTCAACAAGCAGGGAGGCACCGGATTTCGCCCTCTGTGTCAGGAACCCGTCGGGATGTGGCGTTGGGCTTGCCAGTTCGGCATGCTCCTCCAAGCCACATACCTGGCAGGTGTAAACAACAGTCTGGCCGACAGACTGAGCAGAGTCATGCAACCGCACGAGTGGTCGCTCCATTCCAGAGTGGTACGCAAGATCTTCCGAGAGTGGGGCACTCCCTCGGTGGACCTTTTCGCCTCTCAGACCAACCACAAGCTGCCTCTGTTCTGTTCCAGACTTCAGACACACGGCAGGCTAGCGTCGGATGCCTTTTTTCTTCATTGGGCGACCGGCCTCCTGTATGCTTATCCTCCCATACCTTTGGTGGGGAAGACCTTGCTGAAGCTGAAGCAAAGCAGCGGCACCATGATTCTGATCGCGCCCTTTTGGCCCCGTCAGATCTGGTTCCCTCTTCTTCTGGAGTTGTCCTCCGAAGAACCGTGGAGATTGGAGTGTTTTCCGACTCTCATTTCGCAGAACGACGGGGCGTTGCTGCACCCCAACCTTCAGTCCCTGGCTCTCACGGCCTGGATGTTGAGGGCGTAGACTTCGCTGCGTTGGGTCTGTCTGAGGGTGTCTCCCGTGTCTTGCTTGCCTCTAGGAAGGATTCCACTAAAAAGAGTTACTTTTTCAAGTGGAGGAGGTTTGTCGTTTGGTGTCAGAGCAAGGCCCTAGAACCTCGTTCTTGTCCTGCACAGAACCTGCTTGAATACCTTCTGCACTTATCAGAGTCTGGTCTCAAGACCAACTCAGTAAGGAATCACCTTAGTGCGATTAGTGCTTACCATTATCGTGTGGAAGGTAAAGCCATCTCTGGAGAGCCTTTAGTCGTTCGATTCATGAGAGGCCTGCATTTGTCAAAGCCCCCTATCAAGCCTCCTACAGTGTCATGGGATCTCAACGTCGTCCTCACCCAGCTGATGAAACCTCCTTTTGAGCCACTGAATACCTGCCATCTGAAGTACTTGACCTGGAGGGTCATTTTCTTGGTGGCAGTTACTTCAGCTCGTAGGGTCAGTGAGCTTCAAGCCCTGGTAGCTCATGCTCCGTATACCAAATTTCATCACAACAGAGTAGTGCTCCGCACTTCCCCAAAGTTCCTGCCAAAGGTGGTGTCGGAGTTCCATCTTAACCAGTCAATTGTCTTGCCAACATTCTTTCCCAGACCACATACCCGCCCTGCTGAACGTCAGTTGCACACATTGGACTGCAAGAGAGCATTGGCCTTCTACTTGGAGCGGACACAGCCCCACAGACAGTCCGCCCAATTGTTTGCTTCTTTCGACCCTAACAGGATAGGGGTCGCTGTCGGGAAACGCACCATCTCCAATTGGCTAGCAGATTGCATTTCCTTCACTTATGCCCAGGCTGGGCTGGCTCTTGAGGGTCATGTCACGGCTCATAGTGTCAGAGCCATGGCAGCGTCGGTAGCCCACTTGAAGTCAGCCACTATTGAAGAGATTTGCAAGGCTGCGACGTGGTCATCTGTCCACACATTCACATCACATTACTGCCTCCAGGAGGATACCCGACGCGACAGTCGGTTCAGGCAGTCGGTGCTGCAGAATCTGTTTGGGGTGTAAATCCAACTCCACCCTCCAGGACCCGAATTATTCTGGTCAGGCTGCACTCTCAGTTAGTTGTTCTTCGTAGGTCAATTTCTGTTATGCCTCGCCGTTGCGAGGTTCAATTGACCTGGGTTCTTGTATTGAGTGAGCCTGAGAGCTAGGGATACCCCAGTCGTGAGAACAAGCAGCCTGCTTGTCCTCGGAGAAAGCGAATGATACATACCTGTAGCAGGTGTTCTCCGAGGACAGCAGGCTGATTGTTCTCACCTACCCTCCCTCCTCCCCTTTGGAGTTGCGTTTCATCATTTTTGCTTGTCACGCACGGCCGGGAAGACGGCCGCGCATGCGCGGTGGGCGTGCCCTGCGTGCGGGATCGCCCACGAAGTTTTGTTCCGGTTGGTGGGGGCTGCCGCGGACGTCACCCAGTCGTGAGAACAATCAGCCTGCTGTCCTCGGAGAACACCTGCTACAGGTATGTATCATTCACTTTCTCCTTTCCTCCAGAGTATACATGTTTAGTTCAGCAAGTCTCTCCTCATACGTCTTGTAACGCAAATCCCATACCATTCTCGCAGCTTTTCTTTGCACCGCTTCAATTCTTTTTACATCCTTCGCAAGATACGGCCTCCAAAACTGAACACAATACTCCAGGTGGGGCCTCACCAACGACTTATACAGGGGCTTCAACACCCCCTTTCTTCTGCTGGTCACACCTCTCTCTATACAGCCTAACAACCTTCTAGCTACGGCCACCGCCTTGTCACATTGTTTCGTCGCCTTCAAATCCTCAGATACTATCACCCCAAGATCCCTCTCTCTGCCCGTACCTATCAGACATACGTCTCCTGTGGATTTCTATTACCTAAGTGCATCACTTTGCATTTCTTCACATTGAATTTTAATTGCCAAACCTTAGACCATTCTTCTAGCTTCCTCAGATCCTTTTTCATGTTTTCCACTCCCTCCCGGGTGTCCACTCTGTTACAGATCTTAGTATCATCCGCAAATAGGCAAACTTTACCTTCTAACCCTTCGGCAATGTCACTCACAAATATATTGAACAGAATCGGCCCCAGCACCGATCCCTGAGGCACTCCACTACTCACCTTTCCCTCCTCAGAGCTTATTCCATTCACCACCACCCTCTGGCGTCTGTCCGTCAACCAGTTCCTAATCCAGTTCACCACTTCAGGTCCTATCTTCAGCCCCTCCAGTTTATTTAAGAGCCTCCTGTGGGGAACCGTGTCAAAAGCTTTACTGAAATCTAAGTAGATTACATCCCTAGCTCGTCCCTGATTCAATTCTCCTGTCACCCAATCAAAGAACTCAATGAGATTCGTTTGGCACGATTTCCGTTTGGTAAAACCATGTTGTCTCGGATCTTGCAACTTATTGGCTTCCAGGAAATCCACTATCCTTTCCTTCAGCATCGCTTCCATTACTTTTCCAATAACCGAAGTGAGGCTTACCGGCCTGTAGTTTCCAGCTTCTTCCCTATCACCACTTTTGTGAAGAGGGACCACCTCTGCCGTTCTCCAATCCCTCGGATTATTTTTCTTACATTTGTACCCCGCGCTTTCCCATTCATGGCAGGCTCAATGCGGCTTACATGGGGCAATGGAGGGTTAAGTGACTTGCCCAGAGTCACAAGGAGCTGCCTGTGCCTGAAGTGGGAATCGAACTCAGTTCCTCAGGACCAAAGTCCACCACCCTAACCACTAGGCCACTCCTTCACTCCATTTCCTTTGGTAGTGGAGGATAAGCCCAGGGCCAAGATACTCGAGGTCCTGGACTACACCTCTCCTGACTGCTCCTCTCCACGAGGCACTCTAAGTCCTTTTCAGGAACTGGGCGTTCCGTCGGTCCCTGTTATGCCCAAGAAGATTGACATGCAGTACCAAATCCACAGTGCATCTGGTTTTGATAGACCTTGGTTGCCTCACAGTTCCATGGTGGTGGAATCTGCTTTCAAAAGAACTAGGAGTTCCAAGCACTGTGCTTCGTCACACCCAGGCAGAGAAGCTAGATCCCTGGATTTTTGGGGGAGGAAGATGTATCATGCTTCACTGCTTATTTCTTGAATACAATCATACCAGTTGTTCATGAGCGTCCACTTTCGCAACTCAGTGCATAAGGTGTCCAAACTCACTGAGAAGCTCCCTCCGGAGCAGGCTGAGTCAGTTTGCCATTTGGTGAAGCAGCAGAAGGCGTGTTGAAAGTTCTTGGCCAGGGGCATGTATGACAATTTTGATGTGGCATCCAGGATCTCTGCTCATAGTATAGCAATGCACATATTCTCATAGCTTTGCATTTCTGACTATGAACATTCTGATCAGCAGAGGTTGATGGATGCCTCATTGGCCAGGGGATAACCCTTTTGGAGAGAAGGTTGCGGAGGTCGCAGACCAAATCAAAAAATACACTGATGATCTCTTTTCTCCCGCTGGTTCCTTCTGCATCAGCCTTCTCAGCTAGGAGAACTTTGGCAAGCCAAGGAGGAGTTCCTATTAATATCCTAGGTGTAGGTACAACCCTTCGGCTCACCAGCCTACTCCGGCTCAACCCCAGTGTGCTTCTTCACATCAGAGTGCGCCAAAGGCCCCTGCTTCTTCCCAAGGAAAGGATGAGCTTTTGACTGGCTTCAGCAGAGCATAGCCGCAGTAAAACTGTCCTTCCTGGATGATTTGCTTGTTGGGGGAGGTTGAAAGTTGTTTTTTTTTTTTTTCACAAAAGGTGACCTCTTATAACCTCCGACCAATGGGTTCTTCAAATAGTTTGTCTCGGATACGCGTCAATTGGTAATCTCAAACCTCCAAATTGCCCATCGAGAACTCATTTGTTCAGCTTGCAGCACAGGCAGGCACTTTCAGAGGAACTCCCAGCCCTTCTGAAGGCCCAAGCGGTCGAGCCCATTCCACCAGGGGAGGAAGGGTGGGGATTCTGTTCCGGGTACTTCCTTGTACAAAAGAAAACAATGGGGTTGGGTCCTGAACAAAATTGCTAGTCCAAGAAAAGGTAAGGATGGTTTCCCTGGGCACCCTTCTCCCATTTATTCAGAAAAATGATTGGCTATTCTCTCTGGACTTAAAGGATGTATATACTCGCATCCCGATACTTCCAGCCCACCGTAAATGTGTTTGATTTTGGCTGGGAGCACATCATTTTCAGAACCACATGTTGCCTTTTGGCCTTGCATCAGTTCCCAGGGTCTTCACCAAATGTCTAATGGTAGTTGCAGCATCGTTACGCAAACTGGGAGTCCATGTGTTCCCATATTTCAACGATTGACTGGTAAAGAGCACCTCAGAGGAGGATGCTCAGGAGTCTATTCAGGTGCTCGATCTACTAGGGTTCGTTTTAAACTACCTCATCCCATCTTCACCGTGTCCAGCAATTCTCGGATGGTTCGAGCCTACCTCCTTGAGACAAGAGCAGACAATCTGGTTGCACTCGCTTCATACCTCTCAGCAGGTCACAGCTCGACAGATGTTGAGATTGTTGGGCCACATGGCTTCCACAGTGTACGTTACACCCATGACACATCTTCACATGAGAGCAGCTCAGTGGACCCTGGCTTCTCAGTAATTAGCTATCTCACCAATCCAAACAGACGGGTTGCAGTGTATTACACCAACAAGCAGGAGGGCACTGGATCACACCCTCTGTGTCAGGAGGCTGTCCGGATGTGGCATTGGGCTCGCTGACATGGCATGTTCCTTTGAGCCACCTATCTGGCGGGCAAAAACAATACCTTGACCGACAGACTGAGCAGAATAATGCGACCTCACGAGTGGTCTTTCAATATCGACATTGCCTGCAAGATCTTCTTGTGTGTGTGGCACCCCCTTCGTTGGATCTTTTTGCCACTCAGATCAGCCACAAGGTCCCTCAGTTCTGTTCCAGGCTTCAGGCCCACGGCAGACTAGCATCAGATGCCTCCCTTCTCAATTGGGGACAGGTCTTCTGTATGTGTATTTTCCCATACCTCTAGTGGGGAAGACTTTGTTGAAACTCAAGTGAGACCGTGGAACCATGATTCTGACTTCCCGCTTAGCCCTTCTCCAATGCATTATTCCCATCTTGAATCCACTCTCCGCTCTGCTCTTTCGTGCCATACCTTCTCTTTGGAATTCCCTTCCTGTTGAACTCCGGGATGTACAATCCTACCTCCAATTTCATATCCTCAAGAGACACCTGTTTCTCTGGCTTTGTCATTTGTCACCCCTTCTCTCTCTCTCTTTCTCATTTTGTTCTGTTCTATCCCTAGCCTTTTGATTTTGTAGTTCCTTTCTGTCATTTTGGCTGTACGCCGCTCAGCTTTTTTAAATTGAAGGGCAGTATATCAAATGCCTAACAAACTAAATTAGGGCTATACTACCATCTGTTAGGATAGAAGGAACAGATGGATAAAGAAATGTTAACAGAAATTAGGAAAACTGGCAAATTGGGCAACAGTATGGTGATAGTATGGTGATATTTTAATAGTTCAAAATCTCAAAAGTGCAGCAGACTAAAATGCCAAAACGCAAGATTCCACTGCAATATAATTCCCAATGGGAGGAGATCCAAGATGGCATCTGGACTAGATGTGCGTCTGTTTTAGCTCCGGATTCTGTTCGCGAAAACTTTGGCGAAACGGGTAATTCCTCCACCCAGAAATGGGGAAGAGGAAAGGGAAAACCTGCACACTTACCTCCACGAGTGGGATGAATGCCCCCCCCCCCCCCCCCCCATGCACCAAACGACGTTAGATGAACTCGGTCTACAGACGCCGGGAGGACAGGAAAATACTACGAGGGGTCCACCGGTAGAACGGGACCCTAGTGCAGAGGGAGTGTCTTTCTCCTCCCTCGTTTACGGCACCTCCAAGACCAGGAACAGGACTGGTGGTAACAGAGCTACAGCTGACTGAAACCTCCGATGTGAGGGGAAAATCGGCAGCTGCGTGTGGAGAGCCTGCAGCCATCTCGACTCCTGTGGGAACAGCGTTTGCAGATAATCAGGTGTCGCCCCCTGATTTACCTACAATAACACAGATCAGTCTTTCCGGAGGGAATGGTGGCCAAGCTAAACTGGCCGTAATAACAATGAAAGTACTTTGAACTGCAATCCGGGGCATAAATACAACTCTCCAACAGATTTCAAGCTCACTTCGAGGAGAGGTGACTGAAATAAAACAGATTCAAGCTCAGAATGTTGTGAAGGTCGAAAAGCAGACTTCTAAGATTGAAGCCTTAGAACAAGAGGTAAAATCAGTAAAAGACTGTTAATTAAAGATAGTAACTACCAAAAACGAAAAATTGAATACCTGGAAAATCAGGCTAGGAGGAACTGCTTACGTTTATTAAATTTCCCTAAGTCTCCAATTATCCCAGCACTGGAAATGCTAAAAATGTATTTCAAAGAAGTGCTGGGTATACCACCTGAAGCGTTTCCACCAATTACAGGGGTTTTATATGTTACTGGAACTAAGGGAAAATCTGATCCTCCATAACCAGATTTAAATCTTACGGACTTTCTTGAAAACTCTATGGAAGTTATATCTGAAAGGACTACAATGTTAGTAACGTTTGCCTTAGAACATGATCGAAATAAATAATATATTAAGAGTGTATTTCCGTCACTTGAATGTTTCTTTCCTAGGTTCAAAAATTCAGATGTTTCCAGATTTTTCATGTGACACTCAAAAGCGGAGAAAAGAGTTCTTGGCTTTTAAACCAAGAGTTTAGGAGGGCTTTTTCTCCTTAAATTGCCCTGTAGGTGTATTATTTCCTTGAATGCCACTAATTATATATTTTTCACTCCTGGGAAATTACTGGAATTTATAACTAGTAAAGAATAAGTTGGATTAACATCAGATTGCATAGAGATTGCATGCACTACTCGATTGTATATTCCTGTAAACCTTCTACTCCTAGATTAAGGAAACATTTTTGTTTATTGATGTGTATTTCCTAGTACTTGGATCATTTATTGTGGACAAATTATTGAAAGTATTATTTCCTTATGTTTACTTTGTATCTACAAAGTTTAGTAATATTTGCCTAATTTCCATATATTTATGTTGTTGCATAAATGTAAAATGAAAATTTATAAATAAAGCATTAAAAAATATTCCCAATGAACCCTGTCTCTCGTGTGAATCTTCTCAAATTAGCACAAAATTTTTTCTTCCCAAATTAACATGATGTAGAGAAAAAAAGCCTTAGATATAAATGGCAGTATTATCTAATGTCTCACAACTACCCTTAAGTACACTCATAGGCAGTTATCCCATTGGGTAAATGTTGCATCAGGGGGTGCTAGGAAAGTAAAATTCCTAGATGTAATAAATGACTGCTTCTTGGAGCAATTGGTTCAGGAACTGTAAAGAGGAAGAGCTATTTTAGATCTAGTGCTTACTGGAAGGCAAGGTTTAGTATGAGAGGTAATGGTGTTGGGTCTGCTAGGAAACAGTGACCTTGCTCCAGATTTTTCGAAATGTTATGTTATGATCACTAACGAAATTTACTGTAGCAGCATTTAATTTTCAGAAGGGTGACTATGATAAAATGAAGAAAGTGGTTGAAAAGCATTGATAAGGCTGAAAATATGAAGCCACAGAAGCAAAAGCTCATAGTAATAAACTTTTTCAGGTACATCAAGGAGCAGAAGGGGCACTCGGGGTGGACAGGGCCATAGTGGAGAGACTGAATTCTTTGTTTCGGTCTTTACTGAAGATGTGTAAGATCTAGCTTGGTTTTCAAGGTTAATGATGAAGAGGAACTGAATGGAATCTTAGTGAACCTGGAAGACGCATGAGTCAAATCAACAAATTAGAGTAGTAAATCACCTGGACTGGATGGCGTACGCCCCAGTGTACTGGAAGAAATCAAACATATGTTTGTGATCTGTAAAACGTTTAAAATCATCATAGTACCTGAAGATTGGAAGATGGCCAATGTAACACTGATTATTAAAAAGGGATCCAGGGCTGATATGGGAAATTACAGACCGGTAAGCCTGATTTCAGTGCCAGGCAAAATAGTGGAAGCTATTATAAATAAAATTACTGAACACATAGACAAATATGGTTTAATGGGGCAAAGTCTGCATGGATTCAGCCACAGGAAGTCACAACTTACCAATTTGCTTAATTTCTTGAAGGTGTGAATAAAGGTAGTTTTATAGTTTGATAGTCCCTCATGAGAGACTACTGAGAATTAAAAAGCCATGGGATAGGAGGCAATGTTCTGTTGTAGATTAAGTAGAGGAGTGTGGTAGCCGTGTTAGTCCATTCTTAAGGTTATCAATAGAAATCAAACAAAATTAAATGTGGAAAAGAAAATAAGATACCTTTTTTATTGGACATAACTTAATACATTTTTTGATTAGCTTTCTAAGGTTGCCCTTCTTCGTCAGATCGGAACTGGTTAATGGACAGACAACAGAGGGTAGGGTTTAGCTGCTTTTTTTTTTTCTCAGTGGAGGAGGGTGATAAGTGGAGTGCCTGGGATTGAGACCTAGCACCAATGGACATACAGTATTTGGCAGATGTTCAGTATGTAGACACTGTTTAATTTTAACATCCGTTGTATATCCTAATACCAATAAAGTTATCCCATTGCATCACTTTTCAGATTGTAACACGATGTGTGTGATACATCATTGTTTGTCTTTGAAATATATATAAAATATAACGGGAAAGTAGTTGGTCTAATGTGAGGAATCCTGCTTCAGTAGGTTTCTCGGTAAAGATGAATCTAAATGTTTGGCTATGTTATTGTGTATGGTTTTCTATAATGTATATTTGCTGGATTCATTTAATAAAGCTTCCGGTTTTAAATAAAAAAAAAAAGTGACTTCATAGTTATGGGAAAGAAGATGAAGCAGACAGTTGTGCAGATGGTGGTCTCATTGAGACTCTCTGTCGAGGGTAAAGGTCAAGGCAGAGAAGCTTGCGTCCTGGAAATGAATGTATTTTGTCTTCCTGGACCATGGGATGATTTTACAAGGGCTGTTGAGCAGGGATAGTGTCATATGTCAAGGAAGAATAGTGTCTTCAGTAGCAGACTGGCTAACCTACTGAAGAGGGCTATAAACTAGAATTTTTGGAGCTGGGTGATCAAAACAGCCAGGTAATGGAAGCATTAAATACCTCTACACAAATGAGGAAAAAGGGGCAACATCTGGAAAGCAGTACATATTAATGCCATAGTATGGGAAATGACGTTCTAGATCTAGAGGCTGCTTTTGGATTTAGTGGTGGACGCCCAATTGCGTCCAATCTTAACCAATTTATCTAGGAATCTGCAGGCCACTGACCCTACTACCATATCCTCCAATGTCTTGAACCTCTTCTCTACCACTACACTATCCAAATCTGTCAATGATGCCGTCTCTTCCTACAATACTATTCTCTCCTCTGCCTTAGACACTTTTGCACCTCTCATGCTGCGTCCTATGACGTACCAAACCCCAACCCTAGCTAACCCCTAAAATCTGCTACCTACGTTCCTGTACCTGTTCTGCCGAACGCCTCTGTCTGAAATCTCGAACCCTTGCTGATTTTTCTCACTTCAAGTTTATGTTGACCTACTTCCAATCTGCTCTCTTGCCAAACAAGATTACTACATCCAGCTGACTAATTCTCTCGGCTCAAACCCTCTACTTCTCTTCGCCACTCTAAACTCTCTCCTCAAGGTGCCTCACCCCTACTCCCCCCTCACGATCTCCCCAGACCCTAGCTGAGTTCTTCCATGACAAGGTTCAGAAGATAAATCTTGAATTCTCATCAAACCACCCCCACCTCTCCTTCCCCTTGTCCGTTCCCCTATTTCCTCAACCCCTCCGTCCTTTTCCTCCTTTCCTGAGGTCACTGATGAAGAAACATCACATCTTCTCTCCTCGTCAAAACGAACTACCTGTTCCTCTGATCCCATTCCTACCCACCTTCTTAACACCATCTCTCCTACTCTCACCCCTTTATCTATCACATCCTCAATCTCTCTCTTTCTACTGCGGCCGTTCCTGATGCCTTCAAACATGCTGTGGTCAAACCGCTCCTGAAGAAGCCTTCGTTTGACCCTACCTGTCCTTCCAACTATCGACCCATCTCCCTCCTCCCCTTCCTTTCCAAGTTACTTGAACCGTTCACCACCGCTGTCTTGAGTTTCTCTCTTCTCATGCTGTTCTTGACCCACTCCAATCTGGCTTTCGCCCTCATCATTCAACTGAAACTGCACTTGCAAAAGTTTCCAACGACCTGTTCCTGGCCAAATCCAAAGGTCTCTATTCTATCCTCATCCTTCTCGATCTATCCGCCGCTTTTGACACTGTCGATCACAGCGTACTTCTTGATACGCTGTCTTCATTTGGATTCCAGGGCTGTGTTCTTTCCTGGTTCTCCTCCAATCTCTCGCGCCGTGTCTTTAGTGTATACTCTGCTTCATTTTCTTAGTCTGGGGTAACTCAGGTATCCATTTTCTTAAATCAAACTTATATCAAACTGTCCTATTATTTTTATAATCACAAGAAACTGATTTCCCTCCTCCATTTGGCAATTATGAATTTTTACATTTTGTAATACAGAAATATTTAACTGTACAAAATAGGTGCAACAAAACTAATGTTTGTTTCAAGTTCTGCCAACCAGCTGTAGATCCCAAACTAGGAAACAATCCTTTTTTCCACCGTTATCAAATGAATGCCCCTTCATCTCTCAAACCCCCATGAAAGAAAACTGAACTGGTTGCTTTCTGTGCATGAATAAATTATTTGTGTGTGTATGTGTGTGCTCTCCTCACTTTGTACAAATTTCGCCCTTCGCGTGAACTGAGCCACCCATGTTGCACTTTTGCTTCACTTCAAAAGCGGCTGACAAAAAATGAGGTCCTGCGACCGCTCGGGATTTTGGCGGGAGTAGGCACAGTGTACTCACGGGTGGTGGACTGCGCTACTCCATGTCCTTCGGCCCTGCTAGAACGATGGGCACCTTCTCCGACACCGTTCATCCATTCTCTTAGTGCACAACTGAGCCTGACGCTTCAGCTCCGCACTGCTGCACCTCCAGTTACAGTCCATCTGTTAATCCACTGCCAACTCCAGGCTCCGCCCTTTCTGCCTCGCCTCACCCCATGCTTGGAATAAACTCCCTGAGCCCATAAGCCAGGCCCCCTCCCTGCCCATCTTCAAATCCTTGCTCAAAGCCCACCTCTTCAATGTCGCCTTCGGCACCTAACCACTACACCTCTATTCAGGAAATCTTGAGTGCCCCAACTTGACATTTCGTCCTTTAGATTGTAAGCTCCTTCGAGCAGGGACTGTCCTCCTTTGTTAAACTGTACAGCGCTGCGTAACCCTAGTAGCACTCTAGAAATGTTTAGTAGTAATCATCTCTCTGCCACCCCTCTCCTCTCCAATCACTACCGATCAAGGGCCTAGTAGCCAACTTTTCAAAATGATTGGGGGTGCTAAATTTTTCTTTTTTTTACAGGTAGTGCATTCCCCTGCCCGCCCCCCTCCCTCCGTCTCCCCTGTCCCTCTCTCCGAGTTTCAGGCCTCCCTCCGTGCCTCTGAGTTCCTGCCCCCCTCTCACTCTCCCAGTTCCAGGCCAGGCCCCCTCTCCTCTGAGTTCCAGGACTCCATCCCTGCCTCTGAGTTCCAGGACCCCTCTCACCCTCCCAGTTCCAGGCCGGCCCCCCATCTCCCTCCTGAATTTAAAAGTCACTCATCTTACCTCCTCGTCGGAGGAGTTACATCTGCTGCAGCAGCAGCCCAGGAAGAAGCGTGCAGGCAGGAGACTCAGAGCTGTTCCGTTTGGTATCTCAGAGCTCTGGTCCCGCCCTTGCATAAACAGGAAATGAGGACAGGACCAGAGCTCAGAGAGACCAAACGGAACAGCTCTGAGTCTCCTGCCTGCATGCTTTTTCCTGGGCTGCTGCTGCAGATGTAACTCCTCCGACGAGGAGGTAAGATGAGTGACTTTTAAATTTTGAAAGGGGGGTGGGGACGCCCTGCAGGGAACTTCTGCCAGCCCGGAAGTGAGTCACGCAGCCCGTGCAGGGGAGGGAGAGAGCGAGGAGAAACCACTGCGGGGCGCTGCAAAAAAGAGAGCGGACTGGCTGGGGAGGCTTAGCCTCCCCAAGCCTCTTATACCGGGCGCCTATGCTAACTACATAAATACAGTACTGCTGCAACGGTGCACCCCCTGAAATCTACTACCCTTCCGATCCTCCTGAAAGTTCCATACTCACTGATATTTCACCCCCTACTAATCCCCCAAAAGTCACAGCCCTCTGATATTTCTCCTTCTAATCCTACTATTTTTTCGCGGAGAGAGTGGTAGATGCTTGGAATGCCCTCCCGCGGGAGGTGGTGGAAATGAAAACGGTAACGGAATTCAAACATGCGTGGAATAAAACATAAAGGAACCCTGTTCAGAAGGAATGGATCCTCAGGAGCTTAGCCGAGATTGGGTGGCAGAGCTGATGGTGGAAGGCTGGGCTGGTGGTTGGGAGGCGGGGATAGTGCTGGGCAGACTTATATGGTCTGAGCCAGTGGTGGGAGTCGGGGCTGGTGGTTGAGAGGCGGGGATAGTGCTGGGCAGACTTATACAGTCTGTGCCCTGAAGAGGATAGGTACAAATCAAAGTAGGGTATACACAAAAAGTAGCACATATGAGTTTATTTTGTTGGGCAGACTGGATGGACTGTGCAGGTCTTTTTCTGCCGTCATCATCTACTATGTTACTCCCTGAAAGTCATATACCCTGCCCCATCCAATCGCTCTTCCCATCCAGAAACCCTTCCCCCCCGAAAACAAGCTCCACCCCAAGATCCCAAACCACTCTCCACCCTCCAAATCTCTGAGACCTATCCTGAAGGTCTATGTGGTGATCCAGTGGGCCTGGACTGTACTGGGATCCAAATTGGCACCGGTGACTCCTAGCAATAATCTCACAGAACTACCACTAGGTTGCATCTTTCCATATGAAGAGAAAATCTTGTTAGAATGTGTTCATTTTAACGTCTAACGAGTGGTAAAACCTACTCTAGCTGTTTAACTCAACTTAGTAACAGAGTCCCTTAGAGATCTGCACCACTGCCCCAGAAATTATAAAAATGCCTGTTGTGCTGATGACAGGCTTAATTTATGACAATTTTTCAGAGGCCAAAGTCCTTAGCCCCTGTAGAAGCACAAACAGCAAAGGTGACACAAGTCCAACAAACAAATGGTGTACTGCAATAATTTATTCCAATATCAATGACAGTTATGGTTGACTCAACACGGGTTGTGTTTCACCCACAAAGGGCCTACCTCAGGAGTCTACAATTAAAAAAAAATATATAAATATGAAAATATAAAATCAAAAAAGTGTAAATACATATGTATAAAAAATATGACATGAAAGGCAAATCATGTCAAATGAATCTGATTGATTTCTTTGACCTGGTAACAAAAGAACTGGATTGTGGGCATGCACTGGATGTGGCCTACCTAGTTTTCAGCAAAACTTTGACGTCCTTCATAGGATGCTCAAAAATAAACTGAGGAGCTTGGGGATGGGACACAAGATGATAAACTAGATCAGAAATTGGTTGACAGGTGGCAGAGGATGGCGACAAATAGAATTCACTTGGTGGAAAGAAAGGTGAGTAGTGGAATGCCTCAGGGATTGGCACTGGGACTGATTTTATTCAGTATAAAATATTTGTGTTTGGGGCTAATATTGGGGCAGGGGAGAGAGGAATTTTGTGGGATATGGGTGGATGGAGGAGAGGGCAGGGGAGAATGAAGAGTTTCTGGACATGGATGGAGGAGAGGGAAGTCAGGAAGGAGATGCACATGGATGGAGGGAAGAGAGGAGAAATGCTGGACATGGATGGAGGGAAGGAAAGACAAAGGAAGGAGATGCACACGGATGGAGGGGAAGGGAGAGAGGAGAAATGCTGGACATAGATGGAAAGGAGGGAAGACAGAAGTAGATGCACATGGATGAACAGAGGGGAGGGGAATGAGGAGAAATGCTGGATATGGATGGAGGGAAAATTGCTGAATTTAAGGGCTGGATTGGAACACTGAGGGCAGATTATATATATATATATATATATATATATATATATATATATATATATATATATATATATATTAATATGCCCCGCCCCATCCTTTGCCCCACCCCAAATGAAACAGTCAAACTACGCCCATGGCCTACTTGAGTAGCCTTAACATGTACGAAGTTTGAGCAGGAGAAATGGATAGCCGCTGGAAATAAGTTAGTGTTTGACTTGACTTTTGTTTTCAGTGTTCCTGTGCTTCAGCAATTGACAATAAGGTTGGCCCCCGCCCTGGTCCCACCACATAAATTCTTTATGTGCCCCTTCTCCTACCTTCTGGGCTGTGTCTAGGTGTTTGCCAAGGCACCCTAAAAAGGGGGCTTACAGTAAGATAGAAGTGTACTATTCCAGAAGCAAGGAAAAAAGGTGTTATTTTTTTTCTAAATTTAAATACAGAGAGGACATATCTATCCCAACTACAATACAGCACTGAGGAGCTGAAGCATAAAGTAAAACTTAACTGTGATTGCAATGTTTGCTTTACACCGGTTGGAGCAGGTCTGCAGCAAATGTTATGTAGCATCTAATGCACAAAGGGGTTTTGCTTGGTTTTATCTGTGTTACTGTAGCAGCTACTGAATCTCATGTAAATGTATTACAACTCATTAGTATTATAATGAGCATTCCATGCGATGCACAGAAAGGAGTGCCTACCTTTAACATGCTAGATTAAATAGCAGGTCTGGAGCTGTCGGAGAGGAGCCCCATGTGGCTACAATTTCTCTCCCTGGCTAGGATTCACTGGCAGAGACAAGTTTTCCTAAAATGCTGTAGTCATTGCCTCTTCCTATAAGTACATCTATTGCAGGCAGCCAGTGCCACAAGCATATAGCACACTCTCCCTCTCCTATTCACCTGCTACAGCCATTGCACTGTTGGGATGCTGAAGCCGTTAGCTGCCCCTGGTACTGACCCATCACTTGTTTTGGACTCCGGGCTCCAATCTAAGACACAGGGAGCGGAGGAGGTTCCTGGCCTGGTGAGTGGTGAGGCCGGGGCTCCGCTGCTGCTGCATAGGTGGCTCCTCCTCCTTCTCAGTAGATGCACAAAACACACCAACCCCTCAAAAAAATAAAATAATAATGATGGGGTGAGCTCCCTGCACCAGGTTCCTCATCCTTCTCGATCTATCCGCTGCTTTTGACACTGTTGATCACAGCCTACTCCTTGATACACTGTCTTCATTTGGATTCCAGGGCTCTGTTCTTTCCTGGCTCTCCTACCTCTTGCTTCGTACCTTTAGTGTATGCTCTGGTGGATTCTCTTCCACTTCTATTCCTCTACCAATCGGTGTACCTCAGGGTTCTGTTCTCGGTCCTCTCCTGTTCTCCATCTACACTTCTTCCCTTGGCTCTCTATCATCCCATGGCTTTCAATACCATCTCTATGCTGATGACTCCCAAATTTACCTCTCTACCCCCCCGAAATCTCAACCAGCATCAAGACCAATGTTTCAGCCTGCCTATCTGATATCACTGCTTGGATGTCTCAGCGTCATCTGAAACTTAACATGGCCAAAACCGAGCTTCTCATCTTTCCCCCTAAACCTACCTCTCCCCACCCCCCTTTCTCTATTTCTGTGAATGGCACTGTCATTCTCCCTGTCTCATCTGCTCGTAACCTTGGGGTCATCTTTGACTCCTCTCTCTCCTTCTCTGCTCATATTCAACAAATTGCCAAATCCTGTCGTTTCTTTCTCTATAACATTAGCAAAATCCGTCCCTTCATCTCTGAGCACTCTACTAGACCCCTTGTCCACACTTTTATCACCTCTCGTCTTGATTGTTGTAACCTGCTTCTCACTGGCCTCCTTCTTAGTCATCTCTCTCCTCTTCAATCAGTCCAAAACTCTGCTGCGCGACTCATTTTCCGCCAAAGTTGCTATGCTTACATTAGCCCAGTGCCGTAGCGGGAGCAGCTGACACCCGGGGTGAGTCGCCGCTGTGCACCCCCCCTCCCCCTCAGCGCGATCTTACTTAGTTTAGAAGCGAAGCGGCGGGCGGGAGGGCCGATCCGCCCCCAAGTCCACGTCGCTGGGAGCTGCGTCGGCTCCATTGGTTCCTTGCTTTCTCTGCCCTGGAACAGGAAGTAACCTGTTCCGGGGCAGAGGGAGCAAGAAACCAACGGAGACGACACCCCCCCCCCCCCCCCCCAGTGGCGTGCACCCGGGGCAGACCGCCCCACCGCCCCCCCTTTCCTACACCACTGCATTAGCCCCCTCCTTAAGTCACTTCACTGGCTCCCTATCCGTTTCCGTATTCAGTTCAACTTCTCTTATTGACCTATAAGTGTACTCACTCTGCCGCTCCCCAGTACCTCTCCACTCTTGTCTCTCCCTACGCCCCCCCCTCGGGTACTCTATTCTGTAGATTAATCTCTCTTATCCGTCCCCTTCTCTACTGCTAATTCTAGACTCCGTTCCTTTTGTCTTGCTGCACCTCATGCCTGGAATAGACTTCCCAAGCCTGTACGTCTAGCCCCGTCTTTGGCCGTTTTCAAGTCCAAACTTAAAGCCCACCTCTTTACCAATGTTTTTGCCTCCTAAACAATACTCACTTGCCCTGTCCTTTATCCTCACCTATTTTTTCCCTTACACTTAATTGTTCTGTCTGTTTGTCTGTCTTATCTAGATTGTAAGCTCTTTGAGTAGGGACAGTCTTTTTGTGTCCGGTGTCCAGCGCTACGTATGCCTTGTAGCGCTATAGAAATTATTAGTAGTAGTAGTAATGGTAACATGGTTCATAGCGAGCGATGACTGGGATATAATTATACTGGGCTGTAATCTGTTCAGGAAAGACAGGGTAGGAAGAAAGGGGAGAGGGAGTGGCATATGATATAATATTAAAGCCACTCAATTGCAGGATCTACAGGATAATGAAGAGGCACTATGGGTGAATCTGGAAAGAGGGAATGGAAAATGTATTTACGTTGGTGTGATATACAGGCCTCCTTCAGATAGAACTAGACAGGTTTAATTAATGATGTTCGAAATACAGCTGAAATGGGGAAGTACTAGTAAGAGGTGATTTTAATATGCTGGATGTTGATTGGGTATCCCTGTTGCTGGGTCTTCTAGAAGTATGGAGATCCTGGATTGTTTGCAAGGAGAACTGTTCCAGCAATTGGTAATGGAACACATGCGGGATGGGGGCTATACTGGATTTATTGTTTACGAATGGGGTGGGTTTCTGATAGTCGGTGATAATCTGGCATCCAGTGGTTTATTGACACAGATGTGGAGAGGGTTCATTCAAAAGAGAAGGTTCTTGACGTGTAAAAAAAACCCCAAAAAAAACCCCTTGTTTAAAAGGGAGATTATTTTAGAGGAATTGTCTGGATGGAAACATCTGGAAGAAATAGGAAAGCAGTGGGCAAAGCTGAAAGGAGCTTTTGTAAGGGCAATATACCTTTATTTATTTGTAGCATTTGTATCCCACATTTTCCCACCAATTTGCAGGCTCAATGTGGCTTACGTTTGCCGTAATGGCAGTTGCCATTTCCGGGTAACAGAATTACAAATGGTATTGCGTTACGGTGCATACATACATGATAACATACATGGAACATAACATATATGGAATAGATCATGGTATATATATATACCTTGTGCGTACATACATGGTAAAGAAGAATGCATTATGGTATTGCATAAAGGTTTCTGAGTAATAAATTGGATTATAATCTACATTAGGTCATCGACTATAGAGAGACCCTGTTTTATATAAGGTTTAGGTGGTAGTGTTTGTCATATGATAAGATTTCGGTTTTGTATAGCTCGTGTGTAGTGTTATTATTTAGTATTTAAGATGGATGTTTATGGTATGCCTTCTTGAAGAGATCTGTTTTCATTAGCCTTCGGAAGATGGTTAGGTCTTGCGTTGTTTTTATGGCCTTCGGTAGTGTGTTCCATAGCTGCGTGCAGATGTATGAGATGCTGGTCGTGTATGTGGATTTATATTTTAGCCCTTTACAGTTAGGATAGTGGAGATTGAGGTGTGTGCGTGATGATCTCTTTGCGTTCCTCCTAGGCAAGTCTATGAGGTCTGACATATAGGTCGGGGCTTCCCCCTAAGTGATTTTGTGGACCAGGGTGCAAACCTTGAACGCAATTCATTCTTTTAATGGGAGCTAGTGCAGTTTTTCTCTTAGAGGTTTGGCACTTTCGTATTTCGTTTTTCCAAATATGAGTCTAGCTGCTGTGTTTTGAGCGGTTTGAAGCTTCCTAATTTGTTCTTTGCGTCCAGCATAGATGGCATTGCAGTAGTCTAGATGACTTAGCACCATTGATTGTCCTAGGCTGCGGAATACTTCCCTTGGGAAGAAAGGTTTGATTCTTTTAAATTTCCACATTGAGGAAAACATTTTCTTTGCTGTATTTTTCGCATGGTCTTCAAGTGTGTGATTTCTGTCAATTGTGACTCCCAGAATTTTCAGGCTGTCTGAGACCGGAAGGATTTAGTCTGGGGTGTTTATGTTATTGTGTTGTATTGTGTGGACAGGATGAGTCATTGTGTTTTTTCTGTGTTTAGCTTTAGTTGGAATGCGTCCGCCCTTGAGTTCATTGTTTGGAGGCTGTGTGATTTTATTTGTGATTTCGGTTATGTCTTGTTTAAACGGGATGTATATCGTGACATCGTCTGTATATATGTACGGGTTGAGTCCTTGGTCGGATAGTGATTTGGCTAATGGTGTCATCCTTAAGTTAAAAAGGGTTGGTGAGAGCGATGATCCTTGTGGTACTCCGCATTCAGGTTTCCATGGTGTTGATGTTTTTGATTTGGAAGTCACTTGATAAGTTCTTGTTGTTAAGAAGCCTGTAAACCATCTTAGTACGAATCCCGAAGTAGTCTAGGATGTTCGAGAGTATTTGGTGGCTGTCCATGTCAAACGCACTGGACATATCGAATTGTAGGAGTAGCACATTGTTCCCAGTTGCAATTAGTTGCTTAAATTTGGTTTTGAGAGTGGTTAGCACTGTTTCAGTGCTATGCTTGGATCAAAATCCTGACTGAGATTCATGTAGTATTGTGAACTTGTTTTGGTAGTCGGTGAGTTGTTTGGTTACCATACTTTCCATTAGTTTTATTATCAGGGGGATGGATGATACTGGTCGATGGTTGTCATTTAATTTCTTCTTTAAGTCTTTGGGAATGGGTGTAAGTAATATATTTCCTTTATCCTTGGGGAAAAGTCCGTGTTGTAGCATGTAGTTCAGGTGTGATGTAAGGTCTGTTATGAATCGTTTGGGGGCGGACCTTATCAGGTTACGGGGCAAATATCCAGTTTGGAGTGTGTTTTGGAAAATTTGTTCAGTGCTTGAATGATGGTTTCTTCGGTTAGCAGATCGAAGTCATTCCAGGTTTGATCTGCTGGGTTTTTGGTATAGAAAGTAAACAAAGTAAGAGGAAAAGAGGGCCACTTTGGACCTCAAGTAGTTCCTGAAAAGGTAAGGAAAGAG
Organism: Microcaecilia unicolor; assembly: GCF_901765095.1. Lineage (NCBI taxonomy): Eukaryota > Metazoa > Chordata > Amphibia > Gymnophiona > Siphonopidae > Microcaecilia > Microcaecilia unicolor. Next base: position 123,207,462 of record NC_044040.1, on the reverse strand, counting down.
GGTTAGCCTTTATAAACTACAAGAGACCATAGAAAGAGTAAGACGGGCAACGATATCTGGAAAAAATAAGAGATGCTGGTTGAGTAGTCAGGAAAGCAAAAATGCAAATGGAAGAAAAAAAGCCAAGACAGTAAAATTTGGGAGTGGGGGGGAGGGGCTGATAAGATATTTTTTTTAGGTACATTAGAGATAGGAGGAAGTACAGAAGTGACATTGACACTCAAAGGTGTGGGGGGGGGGGGGGGGGATATGTAGATGCTGATAAAGATAAGGCAGTGTTTTTAACAAATATTTTTGTTCTGTGTTCACAGCTTATTAGCTGGGAGTAGAACTACAGAAGATAAACACGAATAAGAATGGGAGGTGTGGTGAACCCTGAATGATTTCCAGAGGACTTTAGTGAGGAGCTAGCTGAACTAGAAGTGGACAAAATGATGGGGTTAGATGGCATACATCCTAGGGTACTGAAATAATTTTAGTGAAGTTCTGGCGGCTCTGCTGGCTGACTTTTTTTTTTTTTTTTAAATATGTTTCAAGATAATATTACAAGACAACTTGTACAAGAAATCATGAAAAAAGCATATGAAAGCAAGAACAGGCAATAATACAACAAAGAAGCAAGTGCTTCCTTCCTTGTCATCAGCAGCATGAAGCCATTACGAATGGGTTGTGTCCACCTACCAGCAGGGGGAGATAGAGAACACTGAAAACCATAGTGCCTCTAGGACGGCTAGCTCCATCTGCCTCTCAGTATTTCTCTATCTCCCAGCAGGGTTGGACGCAGCTTGTTCAGCTCCTTGAAGATTCTGCTTGGGGTGGCTCCTGTGCTTTTGCCAGTTGTAGCAGGGGTGTTGTGGCTAAGTGGAGCCCTTTTTAAAGGCACATAGGTTCGCCCTTTCCCTGCCTTACCCTTCCCCCTGTGTGGATGCAGGTATATAGGTTCACCCTTTCCCACCCTCTTCTGCCTCCGGAGTACATCTGTAGCTGTTTGCCTCCAACTTTCCTCACAGCGTTAAAAAATAAATTTGCGCTTTGACAGCGCTGCTATTTAAGGCTTTTCCTGACTGTGCAGCGTGACCGGAGCTTGTGGACTCGGTCCTTTGAGGTAAGAGCGGTACTCAGCTCCTCCGGGGAGGGACCGCGGACGGGGTGATTTTGGCGCAAAGCCACCATTTTGAATTTTATTCCGCCATTTTTCGGCGATGACTGCTGACGGAGTTAAGCGCTGTTCCCGTTGTGGCAAGCGCAGATCAGCAGCGGGGCTCTGTAAAACGTGCTGTTTAGACGGTAGAGCCAGTACGAGCATGGTGAGCGATGATTCTTCCTGCTCGATGGAGCTGGCAGCAGGCGCCATCTTGGAAGCGCTGCATGGCTCGACCCCCGCAGTTGTGGAGGAGTCTGAGAGCAGAGGGGCGCCTCGGGCCCGAGGCTACCAGAGGAGCTCCGTTCCCTGTGGCTCCTAATTTAGAGACGGGAGGTCAGGGTGAGTTTTTCTCCTCCGAGTTTGTGCTTATTTTACATAAAACCTTCATGCTGAAAAGAGCTCTGCTGCAGGTGTCTGACTGCATTGCCAACTGGTCCCCTTCCGACTGATGATGGCCCGGGGCTGATGTCAGACATGGATTCCCCTGAGCATTGGATACACGCTAAGCATAGACGGGTAAATTCCCCGTCAGAGTGGCGCACCTCCTTCCCCCCCCCCCTCCCCCCCGTGGTCTGGCTGTGAGGACTCTGAGGGATCTGGTACGCCTTCGTTGTCTGAGGAGCCAGAGGAAGGTGCCAGTTTGCCACTGGATCTGGATGATCCCACTGCGGTTCGGATTTTTTATAGCGATGAGCTGCCAGCACTTACTCTGATGCCTTACAGGCCCTCTCTATTGATGATCCTGTTAAAGGCTAGGTCTCCTCTGGTAATTCGAGGTTGGCGAGTACTAAGAAGCCTGCTCAAGCCTTTCCTTTGCATGACTCCATCCAAGAGCTTATTTCTGCTCAATGGACTGACCCTGAGGGGCCCTTGAAAGTGGCCAGGGCGACGGGGCATCTTTACCCTCTGAGTGAGGAGCACTTGGCCCATTTTGGGATGCCTAAAGTGGATGCCTTAATCACGGCGGTGACAAAAAAGACCACCCTCCCAGTAGAGAGAGGGGTCACCCTGAAGGACATTCAGGACCGGCGGCTGGAATCAGCGCTAAAACGGCCCTTTGAGATTTTGGGCCTAGCCTTAAGGGCGTCTGTTTGCAGTTCTTATGCTGCTCGAGCCTGCTTCTCTTGGTTACAACAGGCAGTGGAACAGCCCGTGGATGGTGCAGAGTCCCTCGCTGAGGTTGCACCGCGAATGGAGTCGGCCTTGTCATTTTTAGCTGACGCCCTCTATGATCTGGTCAGAGCTTTGGCTAAACAGATGTCTGTGGCGCTGTCCCCCCACCGCCTTTTATGGCTACAGCATTGGGCGGCTGACATAGCCTCTAAGCAAAGACTGGTGAAGTTGCCCTTTCAGGGCCTTCTGTTATTTGGAGAGGAGTTGGAGAAGATTGTTAATGACCTGGCGGATGCTAAACCCCAGAGGTTACCTGAGGATAGGCCGCGGCCTTCTTCCAAGGGTCAGGTGGTTCCCTCCTCCAGACCTCGCTTCCGTGAAGCTCAAAGGTATCGCCCGGGGCGCTCTGCTGGGTTTACTCAATGTGCCCATTTTCAGCAGAGGAACGCCTTTTGCTCGGACAAATGCTCCGCAGCGGCAGGCTCAAAGCCAGGAGTTCAGGGCCGTCCTCCACAATGATGGGACGCCGGTCCACTCCTGCTTTACAGCTGTAGGACGACACTTTTCCCTCTTTCTTGAGGAGTGGACCAAGATTACCTCAGATCAGTGGGTCCTGGACCTGATCAGAGAAGGTTACCGATTGGAATTCGGTGCCCTGGTGAGAGACGTGTTTGTGGAGTCCCGATGCGGTACTGCCGTCAAATGGGCGGCGGTAGAGGAGACCTTACAAGTTTTGTTGCACCTTGGAGCGGTGATCCCTTTGCCTTCCGCCGAACACGACTGCGGTCGTTACTCCATTTATTTTGTGGTGCCGCAAAAAGGCTGGTCTTATCAGCCCATTCTCGACTTAAATAAAGTCAACGAGTCACTAAGAGTGCGGCATTTTCACATGGAAACCCTGCGCTCCGTCATTGCGGCAGTTCAGCCAGGAGAGTTCCTCGCGTCTCTGGACCTGAAAGAAGCTTACTTGCACATTCCTATATGGCCCCCGCACCAGCAGTTTGCAGTGTTGGGAAAACATTGCCAGTTTCGGGCCTTGCCTTTTGGCCTCACCACAGCTCCTTGAACCTTTTCCAAGGTAATGGTGGTAGTAGCTGCCTTTCTCAGGCAAGAGGGTATCCGGGTTCACTCGTACCTCGACGACTGGCTCATCAGAGCGGACTCTGCAGAAGAGAGTTGTCACGTAACAGTCAGAGTGGTCTCAGTACTGCAGCCTCTGGGTTGGGTCGTCAGTATACCCAAAAGTCACTTGACCCCCTCTCAATGTCTAGAATATTTGGGGGACCGGTTCGACACGACCTCGGGTTTTGTCTTTCTACCCGACCAAAGGCGGTGCAAGCTTCAGAATCAGGTCCGTCTGCTCCTGCAGATGCCTCGCCCGCGAGCTTGGGACTTTGTCCAGCTGTTGGGGTCGATGTCAGCTACCTTGGAAGTGGTGCCATGGACAAGAGCGCACATGAGACCTCTGCAGATTGCCCTGCTTCAACGATGGTTTCCTATGTCCCAGGATTATCAACGCAGACTCAACGTGGCTCCCTGCGGCCTTACTCAGTATGGAGGAATGCCGCTAGCGCTTCCCGATTCATGCCTGGTGGTAGCGGATGCCAGCCTGAAGGGCTGGGGAGCACATTGCCAGGGAAGCTATGCCCAGGGTCTGTGGACACCCGAGGAAACGGGGTGGTCCATCAATCGCTTGGAATTGAGAGCGATGTTCCAGGCTCTTCTGGCCTTTCACAAGACTCTCTGGAGGGACTGGCTGTCAGAGTTCTGTCGGACAACACGACAGCAGTGGCCTACATAAATCAACAAGGCAGCACTCAGTGCCAAACACTGGCCGCAGAGGCTGCTCAGATATGCCACTGGGCCGAGCTACATCTGCAGCTTCTGTCAGCAGCTCACATAGGTCAGAGCAACGTGCAAGCCGATTTTCTAAGAAGGTGTCAAATCGACCCTGCAGAGTGGGAACTGGCAGACGAAGTGTTCCTTCAGATCTGTGCCAAATGGGGAACGCCTGTAGCGGATCTTATGGCCTCAAGCACAAATGCCAAAATCCCGTCCTTTTTCAGCAGACGGAGAGATCCTTGCTTGGCGGGGTTGGATTCCTTGGCTCAACCCTGGCCTCCGGGCCTCCTGTATGTGTTCCCTCCTTGGCCCTCAATAGGGCGGCGACTCCTGTGAATTCGGCTGCATCAAGGAGTGGTGATCCTCATTGCCCCGGATTGGCCCAGGTGGCTGTGGTATGCGGATCTCCGGTGGATGCTGGTGGAGCCTCCCCTTCCTTTGCCTCTGGTACCGAATCTGTTGACGCAGGGTCCAGTGACCATGGAGGATCCATGCCGCTTTGGTCTTACGGCATGGCTATTGAGAGGGCGCAATTGAGAGACAAGGGTTATTCCAGTAAAGTCATTTCCACTCTCCTACAGGCCTGCAAGCATTCCACTTCTGTGACTTATGCCAGGATTTGGTGCTAATTTGAAGCTTGGTGTGCTGCTAAAGCGATTACACCTGTGCGGGCTTCTGTCTCGCCAATACTTGACTTTTTGCAGGATGGTTTACAAAAAGGCCTTGCCTATAATTCCCTGCGTGTTGAAGTGGCAGCCTTAGCATGTTTTCGAGGGAAGGTGGCTGGCCTCTCCCTGGCTGCGCATCAGGACATTGCACGGTTTCTTAGAGGGGTGCTTCGGCTCCATCCTCCCATGCAGGCCCCTTGTCAGGCTTGGAACCTGGAGCTAGTATTAAATGCTCGTCCGTGTTCGCCCTTCGAGCCGCTGAGGCGAGCTTCAGAGAAGGATGTGACTCTAAAGACAGTCTTTTTGGTGGCCATTACATCGGCGAGACGGGTGTCTGAGCTCCAGGCACTGTCCTGTCGATACCCATTTCTGCAATTCTCAGAGTCCGGAGTTATGGTACGTACGGTGCCTTCCTTTCTGCCTAAGGTGGTTTCAACATTTCACCTAAACCAGCCTATTTTCCTGCCCTCCTTTTCTAGAGAGGAGTTTCCGGAATCTTTTGGGGAATTGCACCTTCTAGATGTGCGAAGGGATCTGTTGCATTATCTGCGTATGTCAAATGCTTTCAGGACCTCTGACAGCCTTTTTGTTTTGTTGTCAGTTCCTCGCAGAGGGTCTCCAGCGTCTAAAGCCACTATAGCCTGCTGGCTCAAAGAAGCTATTTTTTCAGCATATCTATTGTCTGGCTGGCCTCCGCCTGAAGCCTTTAAGGCACATTCCACAAGAGCGATTTCCTCTTCTTGGGCTGAAACTGGAGCACTCTCTAAGAGATATGCAGTGTAGCGACATGGGCGTCTAAGCTCTCATTTGCCCGACATTACAGGCTGGATGTGGCTGCCAGGAGGGATGCGCATTTTGGAGCACAAGTGCTGGCGCGTGGTGTGGCCTGTTCCCACCCTATCTAGGGATTGCTTTCATACATCCCATTCTTAATGGATTCATCTGCTTGATGACAAGGAAGGGAAAATTAGGTTCTTACCTTGCTAATTTTCTTTTCTTTAGTAATAGCAGATGAATCCATGAGCCCTCCCTGATTGATTAATGCTGTTTTGGGTTCAGTTTTTCCTGTAGATATGTTCCCTCATTGGGAGAAGTTGGAAAACAGTCTTCAGGATTTCTGTTCTGTTACAGGAGGTTGAGTTTGTCCCTCCTTTGCATTACTGCTCCTGTTCTGGGGCGTTTGTTCACTGTGAGGAAAGTTCATGTTATTCTACTTTGCGGTGTAACACTGCTTTGGAAGCTTCAAATACTGAGAGGCAGATGGAGCTAGCTGGCCAAGAAGCGCTATGGTTTTCAGTACTCTCTATCTCCCCCTGCTGGTAGGTGGACACAACCCATTCGTAATGGATTCATCTGCTATGACTAAAGGAAAGAAAAATACCAAGGTAAGAACCTAGTTTTTCCCATTGTTAAAAATGTTAGGAGGGTTTTAGCTTCCCTGGAAGCCGGGCGTTGGGGGAATATAAACTCACTATTGGTCAGATTTGATGCCAACAAGACTTTTGATCGGGTGTACTGGAGTTTTTCATATGCGGTGATGCGGAAATATGGCCTTCCAGGTAACTTATACTCAAATCCGAAGGCTAGAATATCGGTTAATCAGACAGAGACTGCGTATTTCGAAATAAGGGGAACCCGACAGGGATGCCCGTTGTCACCTCTCTTGTTTGTGTTGACGCTAGATCCCTTATTCAGAGATATAGAGGAGCAACCGGCGGTGGCAGGAGTCGCGATAGGAAAGGAAATGGCGGCTTTTGCGGATGACATTCTGGTACATCTCATGAAACCGCGGGAATCGCTAACAGCCTTGCTAGAGATATTTTTGGAATACGGGGACTATGCGGGCCTACGTTTGAATTTAGGGAAATCGGAGGCGCTGGTCTCCTCGGAGGGGGTTTGGAGAGGCGGCTTTCCTTTGAGAAGAACATTTATCTCCTTTAAATATTTAGAGATCGTGCTACCCATGAACACACTAGCATTACACGACCTTAATATCACCTGGTTATTAGAGAAGACCCGTAGGACACTTCAAGGCTGGCAAGATTTGCTGCTTTCAATATTGGTCAGAGTAAACTTGGTTAAAATTGTACTATTTCCTAAGTGGCTTTATGTCCTACAGACATTTCCTCTTTGACTACGGCGCAAAGACTTGACGAGCTTGTATAGGTTAGTGTTAAAATTCTGTTGGAGGAACAAGAAACCCAGAATTTGCTTCTCGCATTTGATCGGGGGATGGTCTAGGGGAGGTATGGGCATGCTGGATTTAGCATTATACAATCAAGCGTGCCAGATGAGACATCTAGGAGATTGGTGTCTAAACACACAGATACACACCCCAATTACTTTGGAGGCGGCTTATTTTGAACCCTATCAGTTGTTTTCCTTATTACGTCAAAAGACACGCCAACTTCCTGCGGTTAATAGACAGTGTGCTGTTGAGACCACTCCAGGAGGTGTGGGGAGTGTTTATCCGAATCTAGGTGAGGGACCCGACTGTAACAGATCAACGTTTACCTTAAGAGGTAACTGTGAATTTCCACCCGGCATGACTAGTCATAGCTTTGTGGTTTGGGCTCAGCGGGGAGTTGCATGTTTTGCAGATTTAGTTGGTGAAGATGGCAGCCCCTTTCAGACGAGGCCTTGATGGGTCGGGTTGGAGAATCCTGGGGGAATAGATTTGCTTTACAACAGGTGAGGCACTATGTGGCCTCCTTGCCTGGTGACCCTTTGAGGAATTTACTGGGGAGTAGGATTCAAGAAGCCTTCCAATCTATACTACATATGTTCTGGTTCAGGAGAAGAGAAGGAAAAATACTAGACTTAATCATTAGTGGAGCTCATGATCTGGTGCAGAGGGTAACGGTGCGAGGGCCGCTTGATAGCAGTGATCATAATATGATCGGTTTTGATATTGGCTGCGAGTAAGTGAACTCAGGAAATCAAATACACTAGCGTTTAACTTTAGAAAAGGAGATTACGATAGAATGAGAAGAACGTTGAAAAAAGACTGAAGGGAGTAGCTGAAAGGGTAAAAAACTTGAATCAGGCGTGGATGCTGTTCAAAAACACCATCCTAGAAGTACAGGACAAATATATTCTGCGTATTAGAAAAAGAGGAAAAAAGACCAAACGTCAGCCGGCGTGGCTAAACGGTAAGGTAAAGGAAGCTATTAGAGCCGAAAAACAATCCTTCAGAAAATGGAGAAGGGAACAGACTGAAGACAATAAGATAAAACATAAGGAATGTCAAACCGAATGCAAAAAGGAGATGATGAGGGCTAAGAAGGACTTTGAAAAAAAGGTAGTGTTAGAAGCAAAAACACATAGCAAAACTTTTTTTAGGTATATTAAAAGCAGGAAGCCGGCTATAGAATCGGTAGGGCCGCTGGACGACTGTGGTGTTAAAGGGGTGATCAGGGAAGACAAAGCCGTAGCGGAGAAATTGAATGAATTCTTTGCTTCGGTCTTCACCGAGGATTTGGGAGGGATACCAGTGCCGGAAAAGGTATTTGAAGTAGACGAGTCAGAAAGACTAAATGATTTCACTGTAAACTTGGAGGATGTAATGGGGCAGTTTTGCAAACTGAAAAGTAGTAAATCACGGGACCGGATGGTATTCATCCCAGAGTATTAATAGAGCTGAAAAATGAACTTGTGGAGCTACTGTTAGTAATATGCAATTTATCCCTAAAAACAGGTGTGGTACCGGAAGATTGGAGGGTGGCCAATGTAACGCCGATTTTTAAAAAGGGTTCCAGAGGTGATCCGGAAAATTATAGACCGGTGAGTCTGACATTGGTGCCGGGAAAAATGGTGGAGGCTATTAAGAATAAAATTACAGAGCACATACAAAAGCATGGGCTACTGAGACAAAGTCAGCATGGTTCTAGTGAAGAGAAGTCTTGCCTCACAAATCTACTGCATTTTTTCGAGGGGGTGAACAAACGTGGACAAAGGGGAGCCGGTGGATATTGTATATCTAGATTTTCAGAAGGCGTTTGACAAAGTGCCGCATGAAAGACTCCAAAGGAAACTGGAGAGTCATGGGATCGGAGGCAGTGTATTATTATGGATTAAGAGCTGGTTAAAGGATAGGAAGCAGAGAGTAGGGTTAAATGGCCATTCTCGATGGAGAAGGGTGGTTAGTGGGGTCCCTCAGGGGTCTGTGCTGGGACCGCTGCTTTTTAACATATTTATAAATGACCTCGAGATGGGAATAACTAATGAGGTAATTAAATTCGCAGATGACACAATTATCCAGGGTCGTCTCATCGCGGGAGGAGTGTGAAAAATTACAAGAAGATCTCATGAGACTGGGGGATTGGGCGTCCAAATGGCAGATGAAGTTCAACGTTGACAATTACAAAGTGATGCATGTGGGAAGGAGGAACCCGAATTACAGGTAAGTTATGCAAGGTTCCTTGTTAGGAGATACGGACCAAGAAATGGATCTGGGAGTCATCGTGGATAGGACGTTGAAATCTTCAGCTCAATGTGCTGCGGCGGCTAAGAAGGCGAACAGAATGTTGAGTATTATTAGAAAAGGGATGGTAATCAAGCACGAGGATGTTATGCCGTTATATCGCTCCATGGTGCGACTGCACCTGGAGTATTGTGTTCAGTTCTGGTCGCCTCATCTCAAAAAAGATATAAAGGAAATGGAGAAGGTGCAGAGATGGGTGACAAAAATGATAAAAGGGATGGGACGACTACCCTATGAGGAGAGGTTAAGATGGCTAGGACTCTTTAGCCTGGAGAGAAGGCGGCTGAGAGGTGATATGATAGAGGTTTACAAAATAATGAGCGGGATAGAGCGGACAGATGTGAAGCGTTTGTTTACGCTTTCTAACAATAATAGACCCAGGTGACACAAGATGAAATTAGAATGTGGTAGGTTTAAAACAAATCGGAGAAAGTTTTTCTTTACTCAGCGCGTAGTTAGACTCTGGAACTCATTGCCGGAGAAGGTTTAAAGGGGGTCTGGACAAATTTCTGAAGTTAAAGTCCATTGATCGTTATTAAATTTTGTTTTTTTTGCCAGGTTCTTGGGGCCTGGATTGGCCGCTGTCGGGGACAGAGTGCTGGGCTTGATGGACCTTTGGTCTTTTCCCAGCGTGGCAGTGCTTATGTGCTTATATATACATAGTAACATAGTAGATGACAGCAGAAAAAGACCTGCACGGTCCATCCAGTCTGCCCAACAAGATAACTTGTATTTGCTGCTTTTTGTGTATACCCTACTTTGATTTGTACCTGTGCTCTTCAGGGCACAGACCGTATAAGTCTGCCCAGCACTATCCCCGCCTCCCAACCACCAGCCCCTCCTCCCAACCACCGGCTCTGGCACAGACCGTATAAGTCTGCCCAGCACTATCCTCACCTCCCAACCACCAGCCCTGCCTCCCAACCACCGGCTCTGGCACAGACCGTACAAGTCTGTCCAGCACTATCCCTGCCTCCCAACCACCAGTCCCGCTTCCCACCACCTGCTCTGGCACAGACCGTATAAGTCTGCCCAGCAGTATCCCTGCCTCCCAACCACCAGCCCCGCCTCCCGATCTTGACTAAGCTCCTGAGGATCCATTCCCTCGGCACAGGATTCCTTTATGCTTATCCCACGCATGTTTGAATTCCGTTACCGTTTTCATTTCCACCACCTCCTGCGGGAGGGCATTCCAAGCATCCACTACTCTCTCCGTGAAAAAATACTTCCTGACATTTTTCGAGTCTGCCCCCCCTTCAATCTCATTTCATGTATACGAGAGGGAAAGCTTACAGTATCATTATTGTTTAAGTAAATGATCAAATGGCAACCCCCCAAGGACTATGAATTCTTGAAAAGATCCTGGGAGAAGGAGCTGGGCTCATCGCTGAGATTATGGGACATATCCAAATCAGTAGCAAGAATACCTTTGCTGATGTCAGATGCTCCTTTAAGAGAATGTGCATATGGATGTATTTATAGAGGATATGTGGCTCCGTCTCAATTGGCGCACATGGGAGGTAATCAGGGTCCAGAGTGTCTCAAGTGCGGGAGGAGCCCGGGCACCTTAATACATATGTTCTGGAGTTGCCCAGCTCTAGAGAGGTTTTGGAGTAAAATCCGACGGTTCTGGACACAGCAGCTGGGCATTCCTGTGTTGGGGACGATAGAGCAATTAGTGCTGGATGTACCAGGGGCCTTTGGAGGTAGGAATAGATTTGAGAGATTAATGTTTCGCAAAATGTGCTTAGTAGCTAGGAAATGTATTCTTCAATATTGTCCTGTAGCAGACTCCCCGGCTTACTGGCATTGGAGAAATCAGCTCCACCTGCTAATAGCCTGGGAGGCTAGAGATTCTAGGCTTTCCCAGAGGAGACGTACTACCTTTCTGGCAATTTGGGGCCCTTACCTACAACATCTAAGTCCCAGAGGACGTAGCTTACTTCTTAATGATGGGTGACTCTCCACTAGGATTATTATGGCTCCCTTTGGTTCCTGGGGAGGGGGGGGGGGGGCGGTGAGTAGTAGTAGGGAGGTTAACTTGTTTGGTAAGATGTTGATGTTGAGGTAGACAGCCTATTGTACTGTGATCGAGGTCAGTTAGTTTTGATAATCTGGTGTTATGCGGCCAATACATATATTTATAGGATTTGTTATTTCTAGAGAATATGCGAATAATGTGGGGGGTGAGGAAGGTTGCTAGGGGGATAGGGCAGATATATTCAAATGTCTGAGAGGTTGTTCCGAAATGAGTAGAGCTATGTAACCGGTTTTTAAGTGTAATTTGCTAGGGGTATGGACTGTTATGGTATAACATGCTGACTTAATAAAACTGTTTAAAACCTTACAAAATAGGGGTGGGGGTATAAAATTGTTAAAAGTTTGATGGCAGGTGGCATTAGTGTTTTATTGCACATAATTTCATGCATGAATAGCTGTACAATCATATTCTTAGATGTAATTGCTTTGATGTGTCACCAATAAAACTGTTGAAACTTAAAATCTGGCAGAGCTTCTAACACATTACAAGCTATACACACCTTCCTCAATCTTCTTAACTTTAGAAGGTAAATGCAAATAGAAAAATTTGATTAATATTAGATAATGACAAGACTTCCTAAATATAGAGGCCGACCGAGTTCCAGTTATGGTGCCGAAACTGACCCAAAATCCTTGTTCTGCCTGGTTTTGGTTTTGGCTTTGGCTGTAACTGAATGTGTTTTCTGTGGAAACTGAATTTTTGTGTATTATCCTCTGTGTACCCTCCCCTCCCCGTTGCTTCTCTTCCCTCTCCCTTTTCCCACTTGTAGGTGCCCCCTTCATGCCTATCTTAAAATCCCTGGCAGTCTAGGGCTGTAGTCAGTGCAGGAGTGATCTGCAGTCATTCCTGCCCATGCTGGCTGTGCTTTCATAATCAAAAATATGTTAGAAACCTGACTTCACATCAACATCATATAAGATTAATATCCTATAAGTGCAAATTAATGTATAATAATATATTCCATATCATCATGCTGATCAATCCATAGACTGGTGGGTTGTGTCCATCTACCAGCAGGTGGAGATAGAGAGCAATCCTTTTGCCTCCCTATATGTGGTCATGTGCTGCCAGAAACTCCTCAGTATGTTCTCTATCTCAGCAGGTGGTGGTCACACATAGCAGCAGCTCTGGCTAGGTCTCCAAGCCTAATTTTTAGGTTTTGTTGAGTACCTGGGGTTGAGGGCTCTTCTTGAGCAAGTGCAAACTTGGTGGCGCCAGGTCCCTCCTTTTCTCCCCCCTCCCGCTGGCTCCGTTAAAAAAAAAAAAAAAAATTTTTGGACGTCCTTAAAGGCGTTTATTTCGACGTTTATTGCAGCTACTCACTGGGACACCAGGTCGTTACAGCTCGGAGCGAGAAGCAGGTAATTTTTACCTTTTTATAGCGGGCAGGGGGTTCCCCGATCGATCTCCACGTGGCCTATGGCGTCGGAGGGCGAGGGCGCGAAGAATCGCTCCCCGGACCGCGTGTGCGCTTCTAGCGGGGATGCGGGGGTCTTAAAGTCTGATTCGCCCTTGTTGGGTGTCAGTTCGGAGGCCGGTCAGTGTCCCGGGTCTTCCTCCGGTGCGGCGTTTTTTCCCGCCATAAACGCCCAATCCCCGCTACTCGCCTCCGCCATTTTGGCTGGCCACTCTGCTCGGACGGCTTCTTCTTGGGCCGCCCTTGAGCTGGGAGACGTTAATGCCATGGCCGCCCTTGATTTGGGCGACGGCAAAAAAGCGGCTAAAGTTAAGCGCCGTTCTTCCCGCGCGGCTCCTTCGCGGAGTGTCGCGCCGGACGCCATCTTGGATGCGCAGCATGGTTCTCCCCCGCTCTTGCGAGCGCCGGTTGAGGGTGCGTCTAGGGCTGTGGCCCAGGCTGCTGAATTACACAGTCTGGGGGGTTTCTCCCCCGAGTTTATTTTGCTGCTGCATCAGGCCTTCCTTATGCAAAACGCTGCCCCTTCTCCCTTGTCCGATAAAGGGGTTGAGGCCCCTGGAAGTAAACGCCCTCGGGTGGATTCCCAGGCCTTAGAGGATGCTGTTTCCTCTGATGTAGATGAGGGCAGCGTATCTGAGTTCTCCCAACGGTCCTTTGAGGATTCCTTGGAGGAGACGGATTCCCGCTCGGATGGAGCGGATGACCCCTTTGCAGCGCGGATCTTTCGCTCAGAGGATTTGCCCAACCTGTTAGTGCAGGCCATGAGCATTTTGAAGATTTCCTCTCCAGAGGACGTCTCTCCCTCAGCCCCTGTTGGCTCCACCATTATGCTGGGGACGAAGCGCCCGCCTAGAACCTTCCACGTGCATGATGCCATGCACACCTTAATTTCGGCTCAATGGGATGTCCCGGAAGCGAGCCTCAAAGTGGCTAGGGCTATGTCCCGCCTCTATCCTTTGCCTGAAAGTGAACGGGAGGCCTTTCTTTGGCCTACCGTGGATTCTTTAATCACTGCGGTGACTAAGAAAACGGCGTTGCCGGTGGAAGGTGGCACGGCCCTAAAGGACGCCCAAGACAGAAGATTGGAGGCGGCCTTAAGGTCGTCCTTCGAGGCGGCTGCCTTAAGTTTGCAGGCCTCAGTTTGCTGCTCCTATGTGGCCAGGGCGTGCCTGACGATTGTGCAGCGGGCTTCCCCCTCGGATCCTTCCTTGAGGGCTGATTGGCCGGCCCTGGAATCGGGCTTGGCTTATTTGGCAGACTTACTGTATGATGTCTTGAGAGCCTCGGCTAAAGGTATGGCTCAGACAGTCTCTGCGCGGCGGTGGCTTTGGCTTAAACATTGGTCTGCTGACCACGCCTCTAAGTCCCGCCTGGCTAAGTTGCCTTTTAAAGGCAAGCTGCTCTTTGGGGTCGAGCTGGACAAAATCGTGACCGATCTCGGCACGTCTAAGGGCAAGAGGTTACCAGAGGTCAGGGCTCGGGCCAGTGCTCACCCTGGTATCTCCAGAGGACGGTTTCAGGAAGCCCGTCGGTACCACCCGGGCAAGTCGGGCTCCTCTGCCCCCTCTTCCTTCAAGAGGAACTTCTCCCCCAAGCAGCATTCCTTTCGCAGAGACCGCCGTCCCGGAGGTGCGCCCTCCGGACCTCCCCCAGGGTCTCGTACCCAATGACGGGGTCTTGGTCCATGGCCCAGTGCAGATTGGAGGACGCCTGTCCTCGTTTCTGGGCGAGTGGACCAGAGTAACTTCAGACGCTTGGGTGCTGGAAGTCATCAGAGACGGCTACAAGCTAGAGTTCTGCCGACCCTTAAGAGACGGGTTTGTACTCTCTCCCTGCAAGTCTCCGGTCAAAGCTGTGGCAGTGCAGCAGACCTTGGACAATCTGATCCGCCTGGGTGCGGTCATTCCGGTGCCAGAAAATCAGCTTGGCAAGGGACGTTACTCCATTTACTTTGTGGTACCAAAGAAAGGAGGTTCTGTACGGCCTATCCTCGACCTCAAAGGGGTCAATCGGGCCTTGAAAGTTCGGCACTTTCGCATGGAGACTCTCCGCTCTGTTATAGCGGCAGTGAAGGCAGGGGAGTTCTTGGCATCCTTGGATCTCAAGGAAGCGTACTTGCATATTCCCATCTGGCCTCCTCATCAACGCTTTCTGCGTTTTGCAGTACTGGGCCAACACTTCCAGTTCAGAGCTCTCCCGTTCGGGTTGGCTACTGCTCCGCGGACCTTCTCCAAAGTAATGGTGGTCATCGCGGCCTTCCTGCGAAAGGAAGGAGTACAAGTCCGTCCTTATCTGGACGACTGGTTGATCCGAGCCCCCTCTTATGCAGAGTGCGGCAAAGCTGTGGACCGGGTGATTGCTCTTTTGAGCTCCCTGGGGTGGATCATCAACTGGGAGAAAAGCCAGCTGCGCCCGACTCAGTCCCTGGAGTATCTGGGAGTTCGATTCGACACCCAAGTGGGCAGAGTGTTCCTGCCGGACAATCGGATTGTCAAACTTCAGGCTCAGGTGGACCAGTTCCTAGTAGCCTCTCCGCTTCGGGCTTGGGACTATGTGCAGCTGTTGGGCTCTATGACGGCCACGATGGAAGTAGTGCCCTGGGCCAGGGCTCATATGAGACCACTACAACACTCTCTGCTGCAGCGCTGGACTCCGGTGTCGGAGGATTATGCTGTGCGCCTTCCCTTGGACCCAGCAGTGCGCAAGACGCTGAGCTGGTGGCTGAAGACAGACAAGTTGTCTGCAGGGATGCCTCTTGTGACCCCGGGGATTGTCGTCACGACGGACGCCTCTTTGACGGGCTGGGGAGCCCACTACTTGGGAAGGACAGCGCAGGGGCTCTGGTCTCCTGCAGAGACAAAGTGGTCTATCAACCTCCTGGAACTCAGAGCCATTCGGTTGGCGCTTTTGGAGTTCCTCTCAGTACTGGCGTTGAAGCCAGTACGGGTCCTGTCGGACAATGCCACGGCTGTGGCCTATGTCAACCGCCAGGGAGGTACCAAGAGCGCCCCTCTAGCCAAGGAAGCCATGAATCTATGCCAGTGGGCGGAAGCGAACCTGGAACAGCTGTCAGCGGCCCACATTGCCGGAGTCATGAATGTCAAGGCGGACTTTCTCAGTCGCCATACCTTGGATCCTGGAGAGTGGCAGTTATCGGCTCAGGCGTTCTTGGACATCACGAAGCGCTGGGGCCAGCCGAGCCTAGATCTGATGGCGTCATCGGCCAATTGCCAAGTGCCGCGCTTTTTCAGCAGAGGACGGGACCCTCGATCTCTGGGATTAGATGCTCTTCTCCAACAGTGGCAGACACAAGAGCTTCTCTATGTGTTCCCGCCCTGGCCCATGTTGGGCAGGGTACTAGACCGGGTGGCAAAGCATCCGGGCCGGATAATCCTGGTGGGTCCGGACTGGCCCAGACGTCCCTGGTATGTGGATTTGATCAGGCTCTCCGTGGACGACCCTCTGCGGCTGCCAGTGGAGCAGGGCCTGTTGCATCAGGGTCCCGTGGTGATGGAGGATCCCTCCCCCTTTGGTCTTACGGCCTGGCTATTGAGCGGCAGCGTCTGAGGAAGAAGGGCTTCTCAGACAAGGTCATCGCCACTATGCTGAGAGCGAGGAAGCGCTGTACTTCTACTGCTTACGCCAGGGTTTGGCGTACCTTTGCAGCGTGGTGTGAAGCAGGCTCACTTTCTCCCTTCACTGCTTCAATTTCTTCAGTGCTGGCGTTGCTGCAAGAAGGTCTGGAGAAAGGCCTGTCGCTCAGTTCCTTTAAAGTCCAGGTAGCGGCTCTGGCTTGCTTCAGGGGCCGCCTGAAGGGTGCTTCCCTGGCTTCGCAGCCAGATGTGGTACGTTTTCTCAAGGGAGTTAATCACCTGCGCCCTCCTCTGCACTCAGTGGTGCCTGCGTGGAATCTCAACCTGGTGCTAAGAGCCTTGCAGAAGCCGCCTTTTGAACCCTTGTCGAGGGCATCTCTGAAAGACCTGACGTTGAAAGCAGTCTTTTTGGTGGCTATCACTTCAGCCAGAAGAGTTTCCGAGCTCCAGGCGCTCTTATGTCGAGAGCCTTTTCTGCAGTTCACTGAGGCAGGAGTGACTATTCGCACAGTGCCTTCCTTCCTGCCCAAGATTGTTTCTCGCTTCCATGTGAATCAGCAGCTCTGTCTCCCTTCCTTTCGTAGGGAGGACTGCCCAGAGGAATACTCTGCTCTCAAATATCTGGATGTGAGACGAGTCATCATCAGATACTTGGAAGTGACCAATGATTTCCGGAAATCGGATCATCTGTTTGTCCTGTTTGCAGGTCCTCGTAAGGGTCTGCAGGCTGCTAAGCCTACAGTGGCAAGATGGGTCAAGAAAGCCATTACAGCGGCTTATGTGGCCGCGGGGAAGGTGCCGCCTATTCAGCTGAAGGCTCACTCCACTAGAGCTCAGGCGGCCTCGATGGCAGAGGCCGGGTCCGTCTCCTTGGCAGAGATATGCAAGGCGGCAACTTGGGCATCGGCCCATACCTTCTCCAGGCATTACCGCTTGACTGTGGCAGCTCGGGCGGAGGCCCGGTTTGGAGCTTCAGTGTTGCGGTCAGGGATTTCAATGTCCCGCCCTGGGTGAGTACTGCTTCGGTACATCCCACCAGTCTATGGATTGATCAGCATGATGATATGGAAGGTAAAATTATGTATCATACCTGATAATTTTCTTTCCATTAATCATAGCTGATCAATCCATAGCCCCTCCCAGATATCTGTACTGTTTATATTCTGGTTGCATTTCAGATTGAAGTTTAGTCTTCAGTTCCTGTTCAGGAGGACTTCGTGTTCAAGTTTTTTCAATTGGATTCTTCAAGAGTTGAGACGAGTTTGTGTTAGTGAGCTGCTGCATTCTTCTCCCCTCCGTTTTACGGGGCTGGATTGAGACATAAATTCTGCCGGCGCTCCCTCCCGCTTCGTGCGGCTGTAGGGCAGCTTTGTACCCCTCCCGCTTCGGCGGTGTTAGGGTCAGTCAGCTCCTCCCGCGGTTGCAGGATAAGCCAGATTCCCCCGCATCGGCGGGGTGGTGTGTCTCCCCCGCTCCGCGGGGATGAGCTGGACGGATTCCCCTCCCCCACTTGTGTGGGGATGAGCTGGGTTAATTCCCCTCCCCCGTTTCGGCGGTGGTGAGCTGGGCAGAGTGTCCCTTTGTGGGTGTAATTCTCTAAGTGCTGAGTTCTGCGGATGGTGCTTGGATATCGACATACTGAGGAGTTTCCGGCAGCACATGACCACATATAGGGAGGCAAAAGGATTGCTCTCTATCTCCACCTGCTGGTAGATGGACACAACCCACCAGTCTATGGATTGATCAGCTATGATTAATGGAAAGAAAATTATCAGGTATGATACATAATTTTACCTTATTGTAGTGCTCAGATTGCAGTGTATGTACTACAGCCATGATTTTTGGTGGCAATCACGCGAGACTGCTACAAGAGGTCAGAGTAGCCAATTTGAGAGAAGAGCTGACATAAGCAAGAGCATCTGGGAATCACTCCTGCCCTGAATATAACACTAGATCACCATAGACTGTAAGGTAGTTGGGGGGGGGGGGGGGGCAGCTACTCTTTACATTCTGTCTTTTATGTAATGCAATTGCAAGTAATACAGTTATGATCTTGCGTAGTAGTTTGTGGTATAGTGCTCCAAATAAATGCTTTTCATAAAATGTTTAATATTAATAGTATTAATAGAACTAAAAAATGAACTTGCGGAGCTACTGTTAGAAATATGCAATCTGTCCCTAAAATCAAGTGTAATACCGGAAGACTGGAGGGTAGCCAATGTTACTCCGATTTTTAAGAAGGGTTCCAGAGGAGATCCGGGAAATTATAGACCGGTGAGTCTGACGTCGGTGCCGGGCAAGATGGTGGAGGCTATTATTAAGAATAAAATTGCAGAGCATATACAAAAACATGGACTGATGAGACAAAGTCAGCACGGATTTAGTGAAGGGAAGTCTTGCCTCACCAATCTAATGCATTTTTTTGAGGGGGTAAGCAAACATGTGGACAATGGGGAGCCGGTTGATATTGTATATCTGGATTTTCAGAAGGCGTTTGACAAAGTGCCGCACGAAAGACTCCTGAAGAAATTGCAGAGTCATGGAATCGGAGGTAGGGTACTATTATGGATTAAGAACTGGTTGAAAGATAGGAAGCAGAGAGTAGGATTGCGTGGCCAGTATTCTCAGTGGAGGAGGGTAGTTAGTGGGGTCCCGCAGGGGTCTGTGCTGGGTCCGTTGCTTTTTAATGTATTTATAAATGACCTAGAGATGGGAATAACTAGTGAGGTAATTAAATTCGCCGATGACACAAAATTATTCAGGGTCGTCAAGTCGCAGGAGGAATGTGAACGATTACAGGAGGACCTTGCGAGACTGGGAGAATGGGCGTGCAAGTGGCAGATGAAGTTCAATGTTGACAAGTGCAAAGTGATGCATGTGGGTAAGAGGAACCCGAATTATAGCTACGTCTTGCAAGGTTCCACGTTAGGAGTTACGGATCAAGAAAGGGATCTGGGTGTCGTCGTCGATGATACGCTGAAACCTTCTGCTCAGTGTGCTGCTGCGGCTAGGAAAGCGAATAGAATGTTGGGTGTTATTAGGAAGGGTATGGAGTCCAGGTGTGCGGATGTTATAATGCCGTTGTATCGCTCCATGGTGCGACCGCACCTGGAGTATTGTGTTCAATACTGGTCTCCGTATCTCAAAAAAGATATAGTAGAATTGGAAAAGGTACAGCGAAGGGCGACGAAAATGATAGTGGGGATGGGACGACTTTCCTATGAAGAGAGGCTGAGAAGGCTAGGGCTTTTCAGCTTGGAGAAGAGACGGCTGAGGGGAGATATGATAGAAGTGTATAAAATAATGAGTGGAATGGATCGGGTGGATGTGAAGCGACTGTTCACGCTATCCAAAAATACTAGGACTAGAGGGCATGAGTTGAAGCTACAGTGTGGTAAATTTAAAACGAATCGGAGAAAATTTTTCTTCACCCAACGTGTAATTAGACTCTGGAATTCGTTGCCGGAGAACGTGGTACGGGCGGTTAGCTTGACGGAGTTTAAAAAGGGGTTAGATAGATTCCTAAAGGACAAGTCCATAGACCGCTATTAAATGGACTTAGAAAAATTCCGCATTTTTAGGTATAACTTGTCTGGAATGTTTTTACGTTTAGGGAGCGTGCCAGGTGCCCTTGACCTGGATTGGCCACTGTCGGTGACAGGATGCTGGGCTAGATGGACCTTTGGTCTTTCCCAGTATGGCACTACTTATGTACTTATGTACTTATGTTTAGCAAGCATTTAATCCTTTACATTTGTAATAAGCTTCTTAGGAATTAGCCTCTTTGTGGAGATATGACATCAGCTGTCACTCCAAACGTGGCAAGTCAGCCATTGTAAAAGCACTGTGGCTTTTAATTTGAATTGAGGTCCCTTTGTGTGGAGGCTATTTTGCTTAGAGGTAAACTATGGTCTTTCATTATTTAAATTATATATATTCTAGCTTGTAATCTATTTTGGTGATTCTAACGAATTTCCAGGCTAGGTTGGGTGTGATGATGCAGTGAATAATATCTGAGCCATGGCAGACAAAGAATCTTCTGTACGCCATAAGTGATTAATGAAAGGAACCTGCAGTGATTGTTTTCAAGCACACTTATTGGTCAGCTTATAGTACTAGCAAGGAAATATTACAATGAAATGTAGTTTATATATTAGAAATTAAATGTATTGCTCTTGATTGCAGCTTTTCAGATCATATAGTACTCACATTCAGTGATATCAATGTGCTGCTTTATTCTGGATTGTGCATCAGGTTGGTATAGTGTCCGCAGTGTAGACCAGTTTCTAGTCTCCTTTACCCAATTTAATAAGAATTTATACCATGCTTGTCCTTATTCAGTTTTATAACTAGAAAACAGGAAACATCTCTGTTGCTACTTTCTCTTGCTACTTGTGTATAGTTTGGGCAAGCATAAAAAGCTGGTGTTTTTTTTTTTTGGTCCCGTCCCCCCCCCCTCCCGGTGTTCTCAAAATTCCTGTCTGAGGATATTAAACTACATCTGCATTGACTTGGGAACCAGAAGGTGCCAGACTCGGTGAAGTCTGTCTACTGCTGCTTTTCATATTTGTAGTTGTGAAATCTTTAAAAAAAAAAAGATTTAACCCCCCCCCCCCCCCCCCCAAAAAAAAAAAAAAAAAAACTTAGTTGTCAGCCTGTGCTTGAAGTTTCTGGGACTAGAGGGTGATATGTGAGGCTACCACCTGCAAGCTTTGTTAATACCCTTTCCTTGTCATCAAGCAGATGCAGCCATTACAGATGGGTTGTGTCCATCAACCAGCAGAGGGAGACAGAGAGCACACTTTTTTCAGTGCCTCATACTAGCTTGCTCCACTGCCTCTCTTCAGTATTCTCTATCTCTCCTAGCAGAGTGGCTGCAGCTTCTTCGAGCTCCATCTAAAATCTGCTTGGAGGTTGCTCCTGTGCTTTTGCCAGTTGTTAGCAGGGGTGTTGGAGGCTATAGCAGCTTCACTTTTTAAAGGCACATAGGTTCGCCCTTTCCCTGCCTTACCCATACCTCCGTGGATGTGGACACATTGCTTAGCTTTCCCTGTCCTTCCCCACCAACAGTGGATGCAGACACTTAGGTTCGCCCTTTCCCTGCCTTTCCCACTCACCTGAGCCTCCGGAGTTCTATTTACCTCTGCTTTCCTCACAGCGTTAAAAAAAAAAAAGGGAACAGGTTTTTCCTTGCCTTTTTCTGTGGGACTGGAGCGGTGTTACTCGGTCCAGTGAGGTAAGAGTGTTTTCTGACTCCTCCGGGGTGGGCCCACGATCAGGGCGATTTTGGCGCGAACCGCCATTTTGAGTTTTACCGCTGTTTTTGGCGATGGCTGCGGAGACAGTAAAGTGCTGTTCCAAGTGTGGCAAGCGCAGATCAGCAGCCGGGCTCTGTAAATCGTGCTGTACAGACGTTAGAGCCGGCCTGAGCATGGCGAGCGACGATTCTTCGCGCTCTGAGCTGGCAGCGGGCGCCATTTTGAATTTACCACATGACGCGACCTCCGCTGAGACGAAGAGTCCTGAGCCCAGGGGGAGGCCTCAGAGTGAGGCTGAAATGGGAGCTACTAGCCCCGGCAGAGATCCGGGTGCCCAGGGTGAGTTTTTCTCCCCTGATTTTGTCTTAATGCATAAAGCATACATGCTTAAAAGAGCTCTCCCACAAAGCCTGGCACGGGCATTAATCCCTGATAATTGGCAGAATATGAAGCGCAGAAGGGCTCATTCCCCTTCACCTAAACCAACCTATTTTCTTGCCCTCCTTTGTCGAGGAGGAGTTTCCATAATCTTTTGGGCAATTGCACCTGTTGGACGTGCGCAGGACTCTGCTGCAGTATCTGCAAGTTACTAACTCTTTCAGGACCTCTGATCATCTGTTTGTTTTGCTATCAGGTCCTCGCAGAGGGTCTCCAGCGTCTAAAGCCACTATTGCCCGCTGACTTAAAGAATCTATCTTTTCATCTTATTTGCTTGCCGGCCGGCCTCCGCCTGATGCCTTTAAGGCACATTCCACTAGAGGAATTTCCTCTTCTTGGGCTGAAACTGGAGCACACTCTCTTCAAGAGATTTGTAGTGCAGCAACATGGGCTTCTAAGCTCTCTTTTGCCCGACATTACAGGCTGGATGTGGCTGCCAGGAGGGACGCACATTTTGGAGGATGCTTTGATACATCCCATCTGTAATGGCTGCATCTGCTTGATGACAAGGAAGGGAAAATTAGGTTCTTACCGTGATAATTTTCTTTCCTTTAGTCATAGCAGATGCAGCCATGATCCATCCCTGTCTGATGCTATCTGCTGTAAATCTATTTCAGGTTCTGTTCGTGTTTCCTGGAGATTCCGTCCTTGGGAGAAAGTCAGAAAACAGTCTTCAGGATTCTTGTTCAATTAAAGGAGGATGACTTAATTCCCTCCAGTTTCATGTTTTGGAGGATATTTATTCCCTCCGGGAGGATGAGTTTATTCCCTCCAGTTATGTCTCAGTGGAGGATGTTTATGCCCTCCAGGAGGATGTTTCATTCCCTCCATTCTGAGTTAATGCCCTTTGTTGTAGGGTCATCGTTCGCTGTGAGGAAAGCTTATGTTATTCCCATTGCGGTTTGCCATACTGCTTTGGAAGCTTCAAATACTGAAGAGAGGCAGTGGAGCAAGCTGGTATGAGACACTGAAAAAAGTGTGCTCTCTATCTCCCTCTGCTGGTTGATGGACACAACCCATCTGTAATGGCTGCATCTGCTATGACTAAAGGAAAGAAAATTATCACGGTAAGAACCTAATTTTCCCGTGGGCCTCATTGGTTCACATTCATACAACTAGTCTTTAAATTTCAGTTCCAGTGTTGGCTGAAACAGGCAATAAAGTTTTAGTAGCAGTTTTGGTTTGGGCTTTAAACTGAAAAAAGCAGTTTTGATTGGTCTCTACTTAGAAATATATCAGGTGTCAATAAATGAATCCAAGGAAATTTCAAGAGACTTTTTCTAGGTTTTTAAATTCTCAATAGCCTCATACAGTATGTGTGCTGCAAATTCAGATTATCCTTAATATTGGATATCCCCATTGGCAGAGCTGCTTTCAGGAGGGAGACTTTTTGGCTGGTCCTGGTTTTAAGTTTACATCCCAAAGCAGTTTAGTATTTGTAGTCCACAATTATATCAATTGAAATCAGTGCTGCAAGTCCTATAATGCACCAGGATGAGGTAATCGGAAATCTAGGACTGGCCAAAAAGTCTGCCTCCTGGAATGGGTAACGTGGCAGCACTGTTTTGGCTGAACAGCAGATACTTGAGGCTTTGAGGGTATGTATCTTAATTTCTAAAGCAGTCAGCTGAGTCTCTGCCTCTGAAATTTATCTAGTGCTTGTGCAGAAAATGACACAACTATGTATGTGAATTCTTCAACATAATTTCCTCTCTCTAAGGGACCTTCATCAATCGATGAAATAACTTGCTTAACTTTTTGTTCAGCACAAGTCCCAATACGTATTCTAACAGTCACCCTATGTATAGAGACAACTGGACCCTTAAGGGGGGTGGGGGGGGGAGTGCTAGTTGAAGCTGGAGCACACACAAGCACACTTGTCCATTGCACAGTAACCTATAGAAAATACTGCCCTGTACAATAAGGAGCACATTGGTGGAGGAGGGTAGAAGGGCCTCCAGAGCTTAAAGCTCCAGATTCAGCAGATGTTCCAGTGGCTGGCAATATACCCACTGTCATGCCATACAAATGCTGAACATTTATCCATGGGTCCCAAGTTCCATAGCTGTTAGACCAGAGCCCTTTGCATACTAATAGGGGAACAGATGAACAAAAATTAAGGGGATGGGATGACTTCCCTGTGAGGAAAGGCTAAAGCGGCTAGGGCTTTTCAGCTTTGAGAAAAGGCGGCAGAGGGGAGATATGATAGAGGTCTATAAAATGAGTGGAGTTGAACGGGTAGATGTGAAGCGTCTGTTCATGCTTTCCAAAAATACTAGGACTAGGGGGAATGCGATGAAGCTATAATGTAGTAAATTTAAAACTAATTGGAGAAAATCTTTCTTCACTCAACTCTGGAATTCATTGCAAGAGAATGTGGTAAAGGTGGTTAGCTTAGCGGAGTTTAAAAAAAATGTTTGGACATCTTCCTAAAGGAAAAGTTCATAGACTGTTATTAAATGGACTTGGGGAAAATCCACTATTTCTGGGATAAGCAGTATAAAATGTTTTGTACATTTTTGGGATCCTGCCGGGTAATTGCGACCTGGATTGGCCACTGTTGGAAACAGGATGCTGGGCTCGATGGACTTTTGGTCTTTCCCAGTAAGGCAATACTTATGTACTTATGTAAATGATGCTGAAAATGCTGGTTAGTCCCTGAACAGGTGACTTAACCATCCAGGAGCCTTTTCTAGCCAGTTAAAATCACTTTGAATATCAACCTATATATTTATAAATTTCCAATTGACAGACACTTGTACAGAAATATATGAACGGTAGCAGGAAAATGAAAATTAAGGAAAAACATTCATTTTTTCCAAATTAAAATTGAGAATACCATATAGCCCTAGTCCTCAGTACAAATGGGGGTGCAAGATGTAAAAAATTAAGGAAAATAAACCGTTTATCAGGAAATGAGACATAGCCTAATGGTTACTGCAGTGGCCTGTGAACCAGCGGATCCAGGTTAGATTCCCACTGCAACTGCTTTGTGACACTGGGCAAGTCACTTACCCCTCCATTGCTCCAGGTACAATAATATGTAAACTGCTTTGTAACCACAGAAAGTTGGTATATCAAATCCCATCCCCTCACCCCCTTTCTTCTCCTATCTAGGCCTGAAACATGCATATTACGAGTCATTGGTGAATCAGTGGTCATCCAACATTATCATAAAAGAGGCACTTAGTGACTTTTGACTGTCTCAGTATTAATAAAGATAGTGAGCTGTATAGGATCAAAATGTTCTGTATTACTATCTGGTCTCTCTACCACTTTCCTTTCTTGCTTTTCTCCCAAGTCTTTTCCCTGAATTTCATATCCTTTTTCTCTTTTTTTTTTTTCCTCCTTTTCTTTCATCTGCTTTTTTCTACAGATTTTTATTCTTTGTCCTCCTCCTCCCCCCAAGTCCAGCTCTTTATCTCCATCTCTTTTTACCAGGTTCTAATTTCCTACAGAATTTTATTCTCCTTTTCCTCCCAAGTCCAGCTCTTTATCTCCATCTCTTTTTACCAGGTTCCAATTTCCTATCTCTTCCTATTTCTCTCATTCCTCCTGTAGCCTCCTATTCCCCCTCTTTAACTCACCTTCTAGTATCACATTTCCATTCTTAACTTCCTTCTCTCTTGTTACTATCTACAGTCTCTTCCACCTTAGACTACAGACAAACCCATTCTACCATGTGACAATTGTCTACCAAGTATTTCCTGATCACAGAGCAAAGTGGTTGTGGTGGGGGAATTCCTTCCCATCTGTGATACCCCCCAAGCAAGGGTTGAGGATGGGCCTGTGAATAATATAGCTGGACAAAGGAATATAAATGAAAACAGTTTAATTGAATCCTAAGCCTGGGCCAGGAACACAAGGAAAATGCCTCTGTAGTTCAAGAAGCACAGTCTTAAGCAGGCCTCTGGCTGGCAGGCCCAGAACACAGTCTGTGGCTGGTGGGGGGGGGGGGGGGGGGGGTTCAATGCCTCAAACACAGCCTGTAAGTCCTTCTCTATGGTACTCTGAGTTTCAGGGTCTAGCTCCAGCTATGTAACAGGATTCACAGCTCGTAAATCAGGAGACAAGAGGCAACTGGTTCCAAAGGCAAGACAGCTTTTATTAGCTAGCTGACACAGTACTAAGTTCAGACTCTGGATACTGTGTGTCCCGAGCGTCACCTGACACTCGTTCTTATACACTCTTATCAGTAGTCATGCGCAGTTACAGACAGAGGGTCTTACACAAAACCCAGGAAACGAAACTTATCTTTGGTTTTGCACACAACCCTCTATTTCCAACACTGGTCTCTAGTCTATTCACAGTTATTTGGCATTGCATATACGGCAATATACTGATAAGCAGCACAAGTTCCAGCTGGTTTTTGCTATCTGGTTACAGCTGCTTTCTCTGAGCTAACTGTCAGCTTTGCAAGCCTTACATTTCAGAAAAGGCACAGAAGGAGAGAAAATGTATTGAAAATGTATTTCACAGAAAAAGCAAAGTTAATGGCTGCCATGTTACAAGTTACATCTTCTTTTAGCTAAGCACAATCGATTGTCCTTTACAGCAAAATCTAACTCTAGTATAAACTGACTCCAGTTCCAGCAAAACAGTCAAGCTGCCCCCCCTACAGCTAGACCTCAGAGCAAGGCTTACAAGTCTCAAACAGGAAACAAAAGTGGCTTACCTCAGCCAGATCATAATCATTAAATGTAAGTTGTAGTGTCATATGCTGGGGCTTTGATTCTTCCTTCCCTGGGCCTCTTTAATCTGTCTGGCCCTGTCCTTTATACTTTATACTTTCTGGTTCCGACTCCACCCTTCCCAGCTCACTTCCTCCTGGGTTGGGACTAGTCATGTTAAGGTGGCTCGGGTTATGTGAGGGACTATTCTTAAGGGTGAGGAGCAGTGTTCTATAAACCCTTTCACACCATCTTAGACATAGTCTTGAACAGATTTGGAGTTCATGATGATATGTCCATGGTGTACCTTGATTCCCTATCTTAAAAAGGGATATTTGTATTATACAGTGGCAAATACAAAATATTGTGGGCAGAACATTTTTAGGAAGAAGAAAACGGGAGTGTGTACTCCCACATGGATCTTCATTGGTTGCCAGTCAGGGACATTGTTTATTCAAGTTGATGGTTTTGGTATTTAAAACATTTTGTACTCGGAAACCAGTGTACTTACTGGAGACAGTTTGGCAGTATGAACCTTTATTCAGTTAGATCCTTGGCTAGGGGACTATTGGAAATTCCATCTATGGAAGTCTGTCCTAGAATGAGAGAGGAATAAAGCTTTTAATATAATTGGAATAAATTACCTATGAAGTTTACATGAAACGAGTAGGTTATTAACTCTTAGATTGAATATTCTTTTTTGCAAGTATTTGAGGCTGATCATAGTAAGTAGATTTATTAGTCTAGGTATTGATTCTATCTTTTATTGGTATCTCCTTGTCCCTCTAACTTAGTGTGTATGTGGGGTTTTTTTTCCCCAAAACATCTTTGAAAGGATTTTTTCATAAAGGTGATATAAACCTTGACGATTTACATTCTCTGGGCTTGAAAGAAGGCTGCACTCATGCAGAAGTCTCAGCCACTGGTAAACTTTACCTAGTCCTTACTGCATACGTTTATGTAGATTCAACTTCAATTCAAATTAGAGCTTTTATACTGCTAAAATCCCCCTTCCAGGATTCAGTGTGGTTTACAACAATTAGATTACATTGGATAGAACATTGCCTTAGAAGGATAGCAGGAGATCATAAGAAGAGAAAGAGATCTGTTCATAAGGAATCAGTAGCAGTTCTGGAGGTTTCATGAGTGGTGCAGGGTGGATCAGGAGTCCATTATAAGGAAGAAAAAAGTTTTCAGCTTCTTCCTAAAGCTAAGGTAGTTGTTGTCTATTCTGATGACAATAGGTAGGGAGTTCCATAAATTATTCCAAAATTTATTTAACTGGCCTTTGACAGACCATATTAAAGTAATTTACATAGTTTACAATACTATCAATAACTTAAGAGGCCAACACAGTAAACCAAAGGACTGACAGAGAACCAGCAAATTATCTGCCACTATCCATAGACCAGACATTTTAGATTTCTCTAGTTAATCGAAAACTTTCTCAGTTTTCTGACTGGCTCAAGGAAAATAAATTTGGTTTTAAATCTCACTAAGTCAAAAGCTGTATTCTTTCAACTTAGAATGAGTCCTCCTTTGCCTACACCAATTTTTCTCGCTAGTATGCTGGTGCCACAAGCAGAGACAATGATTATAGATTCTAACATCAAATTTCTTCTACAAATTTCCCAGGTAGTTAAACACTCGTTTTACAGACTTCGTCTTATCCATTCAGTTCACTTTCTACTCCTTCCAACAGCGCTTAACATATTCACTCCTTGATTATCTCACAATTAGATTATTGCAATTCTTTGTATAAAAGTCTTCGAGTTAGATATACATCGGTTACAGATTATTCAAAATTCAGCTATTCATCTCATCTCTTAACTTGCATAAATATGACCATGTTACCCCTTATCTCAAAGAAGCTCACTGGCTCTCCATTTACTCACCATATTATCTATAAACTGGTATTGCTTGTTTTTAAAATCTTTCAAACTGAACAACCACTTTATCTTTTCTGTGACCTTATTCCATATAGTCCTGTACATGCACTCAGATCCGTACATCAAAATCAATGTAATAAGCCATCGTGAAATAACCCATGAGCACACTAGACATGCCATTTTTAGTGTGCAGGGGTCGTATCTTTTGAACTCACTCCCTTTTTCTCTTTGCCTTCAGACATCACTGGATCAGTTAAAAAAAAAAAAAAAAAAGACGACCTTAAAACACATCTTTTCAAAGATGCATATGTGAGTCAGGCTCCCTCCCTGCCCATCTTCAAATCTCTGCTTAAAGCCCACCTCTTCAATGTCGCCTTCGGCACCTAACCTCTACACGTCTACCCAGGAAATCTAGACTGCCCAACTTGACATTTCGTTCTTTAGATTGTAAGCTCATTTGAGCAGGGACCGTCCTTCTTTGTTTATTTTCTACAGCGCTGTGTAACCCTAGTAGCGCTCTAGAAATGTTAAGTGAAGGAGTGGCCTAGTGGTTAGCATGGTGGACTTTGGTCCTGGGGAGCTGTGTTCGATTCCCACTGCAGGCACAGGCAGCTCCTTGTGACTCTGGGCAAGTCACTTAACCCTCCATTGCCCCAGGTACAAGTAAGTACCTGTATATATGTAAGCCGCATTGAACCTGCTATGAGTGGGAAAGCGCGGGGTACAAATGTAACAAATAAAAAATAAGTAGTAGTAGTATCTGCAGCAGACAACCCAGGAGGTACCTTGGACGATACTTGTAACTCTCTCTGTTGTTCTTTCTTTCCCCTTTCTGTCTTATCAATTATTGTAGTTCTCCCCGTGCCTTAATAGTCATGTTTGAAATTATTTCTGTCTGCCTTGTTTACTTTCTATTATAGTTTAGATTGTACTTTCTATTATATTTTAGATTCCAAAGGGCAGGATAGTAAATCTATAATAAACTTGATTGTGATACGAAAATGCTATTACCATTGTCATGTCCTGCCCTTCAACCTCAGGTTAGCCTTGTGCGAAATGTCTAGCTGCACATTTCCTTATCTGGATAACTAGTTCAAGAAGCTATCTCAAGAAGGTACCCAAAGATTCATGGGTGTAACTTTCTGGGTTCTGGAGCCATTAGGGTTCCTCATAAACTATCCGAAGTTACATTTGAGCCTGTAGTCTCAGTTGGAATTCATAGGAGTCCTGTTAGACACAACTTGAACGAAAACCTTACTTCTACCAGAAAGACTTCCTTGGTGTCTCTAGTTTGGGAGTTTGAGTTAGCAGACACTAGCTTGGGCATGTTGAGGCTGTTGGCCCATATAGCCATAAACATGATTCCCTTGGCATGTCAAAATAAGCTCAGTGGACCTTGTTTTATGTGGACTGAAGCCACTGAAAACTTGAAATGTAATCAGGATCACCAAATCTCTGTGCTGCACTCTTACTTTGGTGGATGGATCATTCCAATCTCCCCTTTCAAATTCCTTCTGTATAGATTATCCCACCACAAATATATACAATCAGATAGTTTCACACATTTGGTCTTTGGTCATCAGTCCTTGGGAAACACCCAGTCAGTCAGGTTTTCAGGATCTCGTTGAGGTACATTTGCATACTAAGGAGCAATTCATGCAGATGTCTCATGCATAGAGTGCCCCTGCTATAAAGACTCTTAGAGGCTGACTGGCCAACAAAATACTAGTCCAGATGGACAAGCAAGTTATGTATTATATCAACAATAATGGAGGAATAGGATCCTTTTTCCTGTTGGAAGATTGTCAGAATTAGGCTTTCTCTCATGGATTGGCTCAGAACCATATACCTGACAAGGAAAGACAAGTAGCCCGATACTGTAACACGTGGTCTCTGGACTTGGGTACATCTGCAGTTGTTCTCTTCATATCTCCTCAGAACACCACCTCATTTTTGTTACAGGACAGGAACACATGGCAGACCAGCTTTAAATGGTTTCCTCCTGAGCCTTAGGTACATGTATCTTCCTATATCACTTCCAATTAAGACTCTTCTAAAAGTCAGGATCAGGGGACTTTGATTTTTATAGTTCCCTTTTAGCAGAGGTAAGTCTGTTTTTTTCTCCTGCTGGAGTTTTCCATAGAAAAACTCATCAGATGGGTATTTTCTAACATTGATCTCACACAAGCTTAGGAGTAGTGTTGCATCCCAAAGTCCGTTTATTTGCCCTTGCAGTCTGAATGTTAAGCAGGTGACTTTGCTTGCCCTGAATCTTCCTGATGTATCACAGAACCTTCTGCTTTCTAGGAGAGACTCCACCAGGCAGTTGCAGTGATTTTAAGTGGAGGAGGCCCTAGATATTTTTTTCTGTCCCACAAGACTGCTTCAATACCTTCTACATCTCTCTGATGCAAGGTTAAACATAAACTCCATTAGGGTAAACCTTAGTGCATTTGTACTTCCTTGTCATCAAGCAGATGAAGCCATTACGTATGGGTTGTGTCCATCAACCAGCAGGGGGAGATAGAGAGCACTCAACTTTTCACAGTGCCTCATGGCCAGCCAGCTCCACTGCCTCTTCAGTATTCTCTATCTCCCCAAGCAGGGTGGCTGCAGCTTCTTCGAGCTCCATCAGAAATCTGCCTGGGGGTGGCTCCTGGCTTGCCAGTTGTTAGATGGGGTGTTAGAAGCTATAGCAGCTTCACTTTGAAGGCACATAGGTTAGCCCTTTCCCTGCCTTACCCATGCACCCGTGGATGTGGACATATTAGCTTGCTTTTCCCTGTCCTTTCACACTCAGTGGATGCAGGCACATTGGTTCGCCTTTCCCTGCCTTTCCCACTCATCTGAGCCTCCAGAGTTCTTATTACCTCTGCTTTCCTCACAGCGTTAAAAAAAAAAAAAAAAAAAATGTAACAGAGGTTTTCCTATGATTCTTCTATGGGACCGGAGCTGTGAGGTAAGAGTGTTTTCTAACTCCTCTGGGGTGGGCCCGCGATTGGGGCATGGTTGGTGCGAAACCGCCATTTTGAATTTTCCCGCCGTTTTTGGCGATGGCTGCAGAGAATGTAAAGCACTGTTCCCGGTGTGGCAAGCGCAAATCAGCAGCAGGGCTCTGTAAATCGTGCTGTACAGGCGTAAGAGCCAGCCCGAGCATGGCGAGCGATGATTCTTCCCGCTCAGAGCTGGCAGCGGACGCCATTTTACATTGCCCGCATGGCGCGGCCTCTGTAGAGACGGAGAGCCCTGAGCCCGGGGGGGGGGGGGGGACCTCGAATTGAGGCTATTCAGGGAGCGGCTAGCCCTGGACGGGATCTGGGTGCCCAGGGCGAGTTTTCCTCACCTGATTTTGTGTTATTGCATAAAGCATACATGCTGAAAAGAGCTCTCCCTCAAGGGTCGTCTGAGGCCCCTTCTATTGTGTCGTCCCCCCCCCCCCCCGGTGGATTCTGGCCTGGGACTGCCCGTTGAGGCTATTTTCCCTGATAATTGGCATAAAGAAAAATGTAGAAGGGCTAATTCCCCTTCAGATTGTGGTGCACCTCCCCCCCCCCCCCCCCCCCCCCGTGGTCGGGCTGTGAGGATTCGGGGAGTTCTGGTAGGCCTTTGTGGTCTGAAGAGCCAGAGTCAGGTGCAGAATTACCACAGGATCTGGATGATCCCTCCGCGGTGAGGATTTTCCACCGTGATGAGCTGCCAGTGCTTATTTCAGATGCCCTACAGGTCCTTTCTATTGAAGAGCCTGACAGTGGCACGGCCTCCTCTGTGAATCCTAGGATGGCTAGTACCAAAAAGCCTGCTCGAGCCTTTCCTTTGCATGACTCCATCCAAGAGCTTATTTCCGCTCAGTGGGCTTGACCCCGAGGGACCTTTGAAAGTTTCCAGGGCTATGGGGCAATTATACCCTCTGCGTGAGGAGCATTTGGCTCGCTTTGCAATGCCTAAAGTAGATGCCCTAGTCACTGCGGTGACAAAGAGAACTACCCTCCCTGTGGAAGGAGGAGTTGCCCTGAAGGATATACAAGACCGTAGGCTGGAAGCAGCACTTAAACGGTCCTTTGAAATTGCAGGTCTTACTGTTCGGGCGTCTGCATGCAGTTGTTATGCTGCTAGAGCCTGCCTGGCGTGGTTGCAACAGGCAGTGGAACAGCCCGGAGATGGAACGGAGCCCTTCTCGGATGTGGTTCCGCGGCTAGAGTCGGCCTTGTCGTTTTTGACAGATGCCCTTTATGATATTGTCAGAGCTTCGGCTAAACAAATGGCAGTAGCAGTGGTGGCTCACCGTCTTATTTGGCTACGACGTTGGGCAGCGGACATGGCCTCTAAGCAAAGGTTGGTGAAGTTGCCCTTTCAAGGCCTTCTCCTATTTGGTGAGGAGTTGGAAAAAAAATTGTTAAAGGCCTGGGAGATCCTAAACCCCAGCGCTTGCCCGAAGATAGGCCGAGGCCTTCCTCCAAGGGCCAGGCGGTCCACTCCTCTTATAGACCTCGCTTCCGTGAAGCTAGAAGGTACCGCCCGGGGCGTTCTGCTGGGTTCCCTTCTCGTGCCCGTTTTTCAGCAGAGCAACTCCTTTTGCTCGGACAAGCGTTCCGCAGCCACCAGCTCTAGGCCTGGAGTTCAGGGGCGACCCTCTCAATGATGGTGCGCCGGCCCCCTCCTCGCTTCCTGTCATAGGAGGACGTCTTTCCCTCTTTGCCGAGGAGGGGGGCCAATATTTCCTCAGATCAGTGGGATCTGGACCTCATCAGAGATGGCTACAGAATAGAATTCAGCGCCCCAGTAAGAGACGTGTTTGTAGAGTCCCGATGCGGTTCTGCTGCCAAACGGGCGGCGGTAGAGGAGATTTTGCAAGGTCTGATTCAGTTAGGGGCCGTGTCCCCGGTACCTCCCGCTAAACACTGCTATGACCGATACTCCATCTACTTTTTGTGGTGCTGCGAAAAGGTGGATCTTTTCGCCCTATTCTGGACTTAAAAGAATTAAACAAGTCCCTGAGAGTGCAGCATTTCCACATGGAAACCCTGCGCTCCGTCATTGCTGCGGTACAGCCAGGAGAGTTTCTCACTTCTCTAGACCTGAAAGAAGCTTACTTGCACATACCAATTTGGCCCTCGCACCAGAAGTTTCTGAGGTTTGCGGTGTTAGGAAAACATTTCAAGTTCCAGGCCTTGCCTTTTGGCCTCGCTACAGCTCCCCGAACCTTTTCGAAGGTAATGGTGGTAGTAGCTGCTTTGCTCAGGCGAGAAGGTGTCAGGGTTCACCCGTACCTAGACGACTGGCTCATCAGAGCAGACTCTGTAACAGAGAGCTATCAAGCTACAGCCAGAGTGGTCTCAGTACTTCAATCTCTAGGCTGGGTCGTCAATATGGCCAAAAGTCACCTGACCCCCTCGCAATCTCTAGACTATTTGGGGGCCAGGTTCGACACAGTCTCGGGCTATGTATACCTACCCGAGCTAAGGCGGTGCAAGCTTCAGAATCAGGTCCGTCTGCTCCTGAGGATGCCCCGCCCATGAGCTTGGGACATTGTCCAGCTGCTGGGATCGATGACAGCCACATAGGAAGTGGTGCCCTGGGCGAGAGTGCACCTGAGACCTCTACAGTATTCCCTACTCCAAAGATGGTCTCCAGTTTCTCAGGATTATCAATGCAGACATTCTTGGCTCCCTGCGGCCCAACTCAGCATGGAGTGGTGGCTCTCAGACAGCATGCTGCGGCGAGGAATGCCACTGGTGCTCCCTGATTGGTGTCTAATTGTGACAGATGCCAGCCTGAAGGGAGTCAGAGTGGTCCATCAACCCCTGGAGTTGAAAGCGGTGTTTCAGGTGTTTTTGGCCTTTCAAGTGACCCTGGAAGGATTGGCTGTCAGAGTGATGTCAGACAACATGACAGCAGTGGCCTACATAAATCGACAAGGCGGCACTCAGTGCAGAGCACTGGCCGCACAGGCCAAACAGATTTGCCACTGGGCTGAGCTGCTTCAGTTTCTGTCGGCAGCTCGCATTACAGGTCAGAGCAACGTGCAAGCCGATTATCTAAGCAGGCATCAGATCGAACCAGCAGAATGGGAACTAGCAGACGAAGTATTCCTGCAGAAATGTGCCAAATGGGGCAAGCCCGTGATGGATCTTATGGCGACAAGTTTAAATGCCAAAGTCCCGTGCTTCTTCAGCAGACGGAGAGATCCTCGCTTGGCAGGGATGGATGCCTTGACTCAGCCCTGGCCTCAGGGCCTACTATATGTGTTCCCTCCATGGCCCTTGATAGGGCGCGTGCTCCTGCGGATTCAGCTGCACCCAGGAGAAGTGGTCCTCATCGCCCCAGATTGGCCCAGGAGGCCTTGGTATGCGGACCTCCGACAGATGCTAGTGGAGGCTCCCCTTCCTTTACCTCTGGTACAGAACCTGTTGTCACAGGGCCCGGTAGCCATGGAGGACGCCTGCCGCTTTGGTCTTATGGCATGGCGATTGATAGGGCGCAATTGAGGGACAAAGGCTATTCAAACAGTCATTTCCACTCTCCTGCAGGCCCGCAAGCGTTCCACTTCCGTGTCTTATGCCAGGATTTGGCGCCAGTTTGAGTCTTGGTGTGCTTCAAAAGCGATCACACCCATGCGGGCTCCTGTCTCGCAGATTCTGGACTTTTTGCAGGATGGTGTACAAATAGGCTTGGCCTATAATTCCCTGTGGGTGCTAGTGGCAGCGTTGGCCTCCCTTCATGGTAAGGTTGAAGGCGTGTCTTTAGCTGCTCATCCAGATGTGGCACGGTTTCTTAGTGGGGTGCTTCTGCTCCAGTCTTCCGTGCGAGCACCCTGTCCAGCTTGGAACCTGGGGCTAGTTTTGAAGGCCCTGCAGGCTTCTCCTTTTGAGCCGCTTCGGCGAGCATCGGCGAAAGATTTGACACTAAAGGCCGTTTTTCTTGTGGCCATTACTTCGGCGAGACGGGTGTCAGAGCTCCAGGCGTTGTCCTGTAGAGACCCATTTCTGCAATTCTCAGAGTCCGGGGTCACGGTTTCGACCGTGCCTTCCTTCATGCCTAAGGTGGTTTCAGTGTTTCACCTAAACCAGCCTATTTTCTTGCCCTCCGTTTATAAGAAGGAGTTTCCAGAATCTTTTGGGCAGTTGCACCTGTTGGATGTGCGCAGGACTCTGCTGCAGTATCTGCGAGTTACTATCTCTTTCAGGATCTATGATCATCTGTTTGTTTTGCTATCAGGTCCTCGCAGAGGGTCTCCAGCGTCTAAAGCCACTATTGCCCGCTGGCTCAAAGAAACTATCTTTTCAGCTTATCTGCTTGCCGGCCGGTCTCCGCCTGTAGCCTTTAAGGCATATTCTACCAGAGCGATTTCTTCCTCTTGGGCTGAAACTAGAGCACTCTCTCGTCAAGAGATATGCAGTGCAGCAACTTGGGCTTCTAAACTCTCTTTTGCCTGACATTACAGGCTGGATGTGGCTGCTAGGAGGGATGCGCGTTTTGGAGCACAAGTGCTAGCGCATGGTGTGAACTGTTCCCACCCTATATAGGGATTGCTTTGTTACATCCCATACGTAATGGCTTCATCTGCTTGATGACAAGGAAGGGAAAATGAGGTTCTTACCTTGGTAATTTTCTTTTCTTTAGTCATAGCAGATAAAGCCATGAGCCCTCCCTGTATGATTGTCTGTATGCTGTGAATCTGTTACAGGTTCTGTTCTTGTTTCCTGAAGTTCCTTCCTTGGGAGAAAGTTGGAAAACAGTCTTCAGGATTCATGTTCACTTATAGGAGGATGAGTCCATTCCTTCCAGTTTGTTTTGGAGGATGAGTTTATTCCCTCCAGGAGGTTGCGTGTATCCCCTCCAGTTATACAATAAGGAGGACGAGTTTATTCCCTCCAGGAGGATGTGTTCATTCCCTCCTTTTGAGTTCATGCCCTTGTTAAGGGGCCATTGTTCGCTGTGAGGAAAGTTCATGTTATTCCCATTGCGGTTTGCCATACTGCTTTGGAAGCTTCAAATACTGAAGAGGCAGTGGAGCTGGCTGGCCATGAGGCACTGTGAAAAATTGAGTGCTCTCTATCTCCCCCTGCTGGTTGATGGACACAACCCATACGTAATGGCTTCATCTGCTATGACTAAAGGAAAGAAAATTACCAAGGTAAGAACCTAATTTTCCCATATCACCATATAGAAAGGAAAACCATTTATGTATATATTAGGACTTATCACCTTTTTCTAAGAATTCACTCAAGGCGGTGTACAGTAAGAATAAATCAAACGAAAGCAATAGATAATTACAGCAGTAAAAATATTCAAGTAATACAAAGCATGGCATAGTATACTACTTAGAAACTCTATCTAAACTATTTTCTTAGTACTCAATATTAGCCTCGCACCTCCAAGGTAAATTTTCATCCTGTCATCCCAATACAACACGAACAAACCCACCAATATAAACACCCCAGATTACACCCTTCCTATTTCAGACAGCCTGAAAATTCTCTGAGTTACAATCGACCGAAACCTGACACTAGAAAGCCAAGCGAAAACTACAACAAAGAAAATGATCCACTCAATGTGGAAACTCAAACTTGAGTAAAACATTTCTTCCCGATGGGAATATTCCGCAACTTGGTACAATCAATGGTACTAAGCCACCTAAACTATTGCAATGGAATCTATACGGGATGCAAAGAACAAATCATAAAGAAACTCCAAACTGCTCAAAACACCGCAGCTAGACTTATATTTGGAAAAATGAGGTTCGAAAGCGCCAAATCCCTACAAGAAAAACTGCACTGGCTCCCAATCAAAGAACGTAATGCGTTCAAAATCTGCACTATGGTTCATAAAATTATCTACAGCGAGGCCCCGGGATACATGACAGACCCCATAGACTTACCAACCAGAAACACAAAAAGATCAACACACATATACCTAAATCTCCACCACCGAAGCTGCAAAGGACTCAAATACAAATCAACCTATGCATCCAGCTTCTCTTATATTTTATTTATTTTTATTTTTGTTACATTTGTACCCCACGCTTTCCCACTCATAGCAGGCTCAATGCGGCTTACATGGGGCAATGGAGGGTTAAGTGACTTGCCCAGAGTCACAAGGAGCTGCCTGTGCCTGAAGTGGGAATTGAACTCAGTTCCTCAGTTCCCCAGGACCAAAGTCCACCACCGTAACCACTATGCCACTCTTCCACTCCACTATATAAGCATGCAACTATGGAACGCATTACCAAAAGCTGTGAAAACAATGCATGACCCATCAAACTTCTGGAAATCATTAAAAACTAACTTGTTGAACAAGGCATACCCTAATGATCCAACTTAAACACCTGAACCCTGCAACACAACAAAACTAATACTCGAACTGGACATAACTTAACTCTTCCTTCTTGATTTCCTAATATGTCTGTCACACATGATCTTTACCACAATATCACTCTGTACTTGTCTCGCCGGAATTGGCAATCGCCATCACGGTACTATGTAAGCCCCATTGAGCTTGCAAATAGGTGGGAAAATGTGGGATACAAATGCAACAAATAAAACAAAATGGTTCACAAAATCATTCACGGAGATGCGCCAGCGTACATGTCAGATTTGATAGACTTACCACCCAGGAATGCCAAAAGATCTTCCTGCACATTCCTTAATCTGCACTTCCATAATTGCAAAGGTCTAAAATACAAACTAATGCACGCGTCAAACTTTACATACATGAGCACACAGTT
Source organism: Microcaecilia unicolor (assembly GCF_901765095.1). Classification (NCBI taxonomy): domain Eukaryota; kingdom Metazoa; phylum Chordata; class Amphibia; order Gymnophiona; family Siphonopidae; genus Microcaecilia; species Microcaecilia unicolor. Next base: position 123,169,182 of record NC_044040.1, on the reverse strand, counting down.
ATGGAACGCATTGCCGCACAACCTAAAGGCGATCCGCAAACTCCTGAAGACCCATTTCTTTGATTAGGCATACCACAAGGATCAACCAATATGAATACACACCAGGGTGGTAATGAACCTCTATCCCATATTCAGAGAGCGCCCCTCAACTCTGCTCGAACCACATGTCCAGTTGGGTTGCTCTTGAGCAGATTTTTGAATTTTTGATAGTATACTACTTACAATGTCAACACAATAAATAAGAAAGCATTTCAATAGTGTAGGGTATAAGTAAAAATGGAACATATAGGAAAAGAGAGTAAGAAGAGTTAGAAAATAAGAGGACTAATGTTAAAGAAAGTTGCACATGCGGTCAGAGAGGTGATTAAAGATGTCAGCTAGGGTAGGAGTGGATAAACATGTTCTGCTGCAGTATGTGCATCCTATGTCACTCTTTGTGTGTGTATGTGAGACTGTGAAGAAACTGTGTGTCGTAAGCCTGTAAAAATGTATTGGACATTTTCCTGGTTTTAATTAATTTATTTATTTATGGCATTTATATCCCACTTTATTCCCACCCATGGGCAGGCTCAATGTGGAAGTGTATTTCTCCTATTTGGCCAGCAGATGGTGCATGTTTATGCTTAAAGCTGTTACGGAGAACTGATTTCTCTTTTGTTTGGCACACAGTGCCTGTAGTGATGTAACCAGTTTTTATTAGAAACTTGACTGTTCTGGGCTTTGATTCGTCTGGAATTTTGAAGTTACCCAGCAGTTGTTGGCTGTTGCTTCAGTGTTAGCCTGGAAGAAGAGGGAGACAGATCTCTCTGCTAAGGCTCTGTGAACAATTATATGTCCTGATCTTCCTAGGTACTGTTGAACTGTACATAGACGTTTAGAAGCAGTTGCAGGCAGACCTGAGCTGTGCTTAGGGATAGATCCTCTGAGTGGCCGTGGGGTAATCCCAGATGGGGTGACTAGGCGTTTTGTGACAGATTTAACGGGTTAGTTACTTCTTCAATTAAAGGCCTGGTTGAAGAACCAAGCTTTCACCTACTTCCTGAAGTAGAGATTAGTCTTGTGTTAAATGGAGCCTTTCAGAGAGTGCATTCCAGAGGGTGGAGGCTACTCCAGAAAAGGCTTGCTTGCGGCTGTCACAATGTCTTTTGGAGAGGGTGTGGTTACGGATACTCTTGGGAGGACCTTGGTGTTCTTGGAGGTTTGTAGAGGGTGATCCTGTTGAAGTAATTGGGGTCATTTCCTTTAAGGGCCTTGAAGATCAGATATAGAGTGTTAAATTTAGCCCTGTTTTATACTAGTAGCCAGTGAAGTTTTTGCAAAATATTAGTCTTGCTGCAGCTTTCTGAATTAATTGGAGCTGGTGCAGACCCTTTGTTGTCAGACCAGCCTCTAGTTCACTTTATGAAAGGCTTGCTTCTATTGAAGCCTCTTAAGAAGCCACCCACTGTGTACTGGGACCTCAGCATTCCTAACTCAGCTGATAGTACTGTTTGAAACCTTGGACTCCTATGTCCTGAAATACTTGATCTTATTTTTGGTGATCACTTAGCTCAGATTTAATGAGCTTCAGACTGTAGTGCAGGGACGTAGCTACGTGGGGCCATGGAGGCCTGGGCTCCCGTAGATTTGGCCCTGGACCCCCCTGCCGATGACCCTCTCGGGCCCCCCCTCCCCGCCGCCAACCCGCCATCGTCGCCGCTGCCTACCTTTGCTGGCGGGGGACCCCAACCCCCCCCCAAGCCAAGGTCCTCTTCTTCCTTCCTCCGTTCGTTCTGATTCTGACGTCCTGCACATACAACGTCAGACTCAGAAACAGAAGGAAGGAAGAAGAGGACCTCGGCTGGCAGGGGTTGGGGTCCCCCGCCAGCAAAGGAAGGCGGTAGCGGGTTGGCGGGAGAGGGGTCGAGAGGGTCGTCGGCAGGGAGGGTGTTCGGCAATGGTGGGCGGGAGGGTCTGTATGAACCAAAAAGTAACAAAATAAAAATAAATCCCTTTAATATCAACACTTAAACAGAGGTAGCGGTAAACCTTAGAAGTGAAGTCATCCTTTGTAGTCACTGGATCTCTAGTATGAAAAATATTTGTACTTTCTTTCAGCGGTCTGCATCCTCAGCCCTGTAGTTTCTAGAAACGGTACAGTATCTCCCGATGCACCAAGAATTGCCCTACTAGCTGCTATTGCAAGCAATACCTGTGTGCCGCGTTTATGCCTGGATGAGGGTTTTCTACTTTCAGTGTGTTGTTTTTCCACATCACTTGGTGTTATTCCAACCTGTTCCCCTCCACAGCTGTTATGCAGAAAGGAGCAAATCTCCAAAGTACGTTCTGCTTCTTCCTAAACATACTTCAAAAGCAGCTGGTAAAGTCAGCAGGCAGCCACAGCAATTTTTTTTTTTTTTTTACCCTCCCTTCAGACTTTAAAAATAGGTCTGGACAAATAGGGATCAACAAGTTGCCTTCCGTGTCTCCCTTCTGTTTAAGATGCCTTACTTAGCTGCACCATATTGGAGTTATACTAACAGCTGGAGGGAGAGTTAAGTGCATGCTGCTAATGGTCGCTGTCTTTGATCCCGATAAAATCCAGTGCATGAAGCTGGTCTCTTCTCTTCTATTGGTTGCTGAAGGGGGAGTGTTCTCTGCCCCTAGTCCTTTAGTTTGCAGGCTGTCTCGCTTGTCACAAGCAGAAACACGTGTTTTCTCTGTTTCTGGAGACACAGGTAGACCGGGGATGCCTGTGCACCTCTTGCTGTAAATTGATTGAGCTGGGTTACTGCTTCCCTCCTTTGCTTTTTGTTTCTATGCTCTGTGACGTCACACCCCGGAAGCAATGGCGAGGGGGGGGGCTAAAATGTGCCCCCTCACCTCTGGCTCTGGACCCTCCCTCCTGCTGAAGTCTGGCTACGCCCCTGCTGTAGTAGTGACTGATGCACCCTATGCAGTCTTTTTCAACAATAGGGTGGCTCTGCATATCTATTCAGAGTTCCTTCTTACAGTGCTCTCTGATTTCCACTTTAATCATTATTCCTCCAACATTTTTTCATGGACTGTATCCATTTTAGATTGCAACAAAGCCTTAGTCTTCTACTTGGACTAAAGCTCTTAGAAAATTAACCCAGCATTCTGTTTCCTTTAACTCCAGTAAACCTGGAACTTAGCATAGGCTAGATTCAGAGGAATGGTAATTAGTTTAGCTTTTGCTCTGATCTGAAACAGATGAGGTAAACTTCTGTTAGATTTAAATACAACTTCAAGAGATGTCAGGCTATTGAGATTTCTTTTTTCAAGGAGTGGTAGGTTGTGCTGGCCTGGACATGCCAACAGAACCATGGCCAGCACTTGGATTCTTATATATTCTTTCTCTCTGGTGGCTCATAGGCATGGTCTGGTAGTGCCATACTGGCCTAGGCATTCATAGTATGCAGATTGATGAGTATCCGATTGAAGGGATGGCTTTTGATTCTCTAAGGCTGCCAACTGGATCCAGATTCGTAGGACAGGGTTGATCCAGTCCTGGGTATGCCCTATCAGACGGACTCTACACTTGTCATTTGACTGTACACTTTTCTTTAGATTGTTTAGATTGTCTTTAGATTGTACACCTGTCTTTTAGATTGTAAGCTCCTTGAGCAGGGACTGTCCTTCCATGTTAAATTGTACAGCGCTGCGTAACCCTAGTAGCGCTTTAGAAATGTTAAGTAGTAGTAGTAGTCCAGTCCTGGGTTTACCCCATTTCATGCAGAGACTTGTAGTCTTGCTTTTCTTTGAGATGCAATGGGGAAATCAGAACTACAAGTTCCTGCATGCAACAGGGTAATCCCAGGAGTGGATCATCCTGTCCTGTGCATCTGGATCCATTTGGCAGCCTTCTCTAAACCAATGTTTCCTTGTCATCAAGCAGATGAAGCCATTACGTATGGGTTGTGTCCATCAACCAGCAGGGGGAGATAGAGAGCACTCAATTTTTCACAGTGCCTCATGGCCAGCTACCTCCACTGCCTCTTCAGTATCTCCCCAAGCAGGTTGGCTGCAGCTTCTTCGAGCTCCATCAAAAATCTGCCTGGGGGTGGCTCCTGCATTGCCAGTTGTTAGCCGGGGTGTTAGAGGCTATAGCAGCTTCACTTTAAAGGCACATAGGTTAGCCCTTTCCCTGCCTTACCCATGCCCCCGTGGATGTGGACATATTAGCTTGTTTTTCCCTGTCCTTTCCCACTCAGTGGATACAGGCACATTGGTTCGCCTTTCCCTGCCTTTCCCACTTATCTGAGCCTCCGGAGTGTTTTTATTTACCTCTTTTGCCTCTGCTTTCCTCACAGCATTAAAAATAAATAAATAATTGAAGTCGCGTCGCACTTTAGCGCAGCAATCTTTGAAAAGAGGTTTTTTTCTTGAGATTCTTCCGCAGGACCGGAGCTGTGATACTCAGTCTAGTGAGGTAAGAGTGTTTTCTGACTCCTTCGGGATGGGCCCGCGATCGGGACATTTTTGGCGCAAACCGCCATTTTTGAATTTTACCTCTGTTTTTGGCGATGGCTGCAGAGACTGTAAAGCGCTGTTCTAAATGTGGCAAGCGCAAATCTGCAGCGGGGCTCTGTAATTCGTGCTGTACAGACGGTAGAGCCAGCCCGAGCATGGCGAGCGGCGATCTTTTGCGCTCTGACCTGGCAGCGGACACCATTTTGGATTTTCCACATGGCGCGGCCTCCGTTGTGACGGAGAGCCCTGAATGCGGGGGGGGGGGGGAGGTCCTCTGAGTGAGGCTAAAAAAAGAGCTGATAGCCCTGGGCAGGATCCGGGCGGTCATTGAGCGGTTTTCTCACCTGATTTTGTTTTAATGCTGCATAGGGCGTACATGCTTAAAAGAGCTCTTCCACAGGGTTCTTCGGACCCCCTGCCTAACCCCCCGGTGGATCTTGGCCTTTTGGAGTTGGCTTTGCCTGTTTCTTATCCTCCTGATAAATGCAGAAGGGCTTATTCCCCTTCTGAGTGTGGCGCCCCCCCCCCCCTCCCCCATGGTCGGGCTATGAGGATTCTGAGGGGTCTGGCAGAACTTCTTGGGCTGAGGAGCCAGTCGGGTGCAGAATTGTCACAGGAGCTTGATGATCCGTCTGCGGTGAGGATTTTCCACCGCGAGGAGCTGCCAGCACTTATTTCAGATGCCTTACAAGCCCTCTCGATTGAAGATCCTGGGAGTGGCACAGCCTCCTCGGTTAATCCAAGGATGGCTAGTACCAGAAAGCCTGCTCGATTCATCTAAGAGCGTATTTCGGCTCAGTGGGCTGACCCCGAGGGATCTTTGAAGGTTGCCAGGGCTATGGGGCAATTATACCCTCTGAGTGAGGAACACTGGGCTCGCTTTGCAATGCCTAAAGTGGATGCCCTGGTCACGGCTGTGACAAAGAGAACTACGCTCCCTGTTGAAGGAGGTGTTGCCCTGAAGGATATTCAAGACCGCAGGCTTGATTCAGCTCTGAAGCAGTCCTTTGATTTGGCAGGTCTCGCTGTTCGGGCGTCTGCATGCAGTTGTTATGCTGCTAGAGCCTGCCTGGCTTGGTTACAGCAGGCAGTGGAACAGCCCGGTGATGGAGCGGAGACCTTATCTGAAGTGGCTCCGCGGATGGAGTCGGCCTTGTCCTTTTTGGTTGACGCCCTTTATGATATGGTCAGAGCTTCGGCTAAACAAATGGCTGTAGCAGTGGCGGCTCGCCGCACTCTTTGGCTACGACATTGGGAGGCAGACATGGCCTCTAAGCAAAGGTTGGTGAAGTTGCCCTTTCAAGGCCTTCTCCTGTTTGGTGAGGAGCTGGAAAACATTGTTAAAGGCCTGGGGGATTCCAAACCTCAGCGCTTGCCCAAAGATAGGCCGAAGCCTTCCTCTAAGGGTCAGGCGGTCCGCTCCTCTTACAGACCTCGCTTCCGTGAAGCTAGAAGGTACCACCCGGGGCGTTCTGCTGGGTTCACTTCGCGTGCCCGCTTTCAGCAGAGAAACTCCTTTCGCTCGGACAAACGTTCCACAGCTGCCAGTTCAAGGCCTGGAGTTCAGGGGCGACCCTCTCAATGATGGTGCGCCGGCCCCCTCCTCGTTTCCTGTCATCGGAGGAAGACTTTCCCTCTTTTTCGAGGAGTGGGCCAAAATCTCCGCAGATCAGTGGGTCTTGGACCTGATCAGAGACGGATACCAAATAGAAATCGATGGCCCGGTGAGAGACGTGTTTGTGGAGTCCCGATGCGATTCTGCCGCCAAACGGGCGGCGGTAGAGGAGACTTTGCACAGTCTGTGCCGGATAGAGGCTGTGACCCCGGTGCCTTCCACCGAACAAGGTCTAGGCCGCTACTCCATTTACTTTGTGGTGCCACGAAAAGGCGGGTCTTTTCGCCAGATCCTGGACTTAAAAGAGCTAAACAAGTCCTTAAGAGTGCGGCATTTTCACATGGAAACCCTGCGCTCCGTCATTGTGGCGGTACAGCCAGGAGAGTTTCTCACGTCTCTGGACCTGAAAGAAGCTTACTTGCACATACCAATTTGGCCCCTGCACCAGAAGTTTCTGCGGTTTGCGGTGTTGGGAAAACATTTCCAGTTTGGGGCCTTGCCTTTTGGCCTCGCCATAGCTCCCCGAACCTTCTCCAAGGTAATGGTGGTAGTAGCTGCACCTCAGGGTATACAATGTTTATAGATAGTAGATAACCAGAGAAAGAGGCAGGTGCTATATAGCCAACAAACCAGAAAAGAGAACAGCACCACATGCAAAGAGACCAAAGTATTCCAAATAAAATTTAGCAAATCAACACCTTTGACAGGGAAACAGCACCCAGTATAGCCACATTTTGCCTGAAAAAGCTGCACCATAGGTCACTATTTTCAGACATTGTGTTGGTAGTAAAATAATTTTGTGGTATCTCTGTTAACAGAAACCCACAAAAAGAATGGACAATGCAGCAAAATCTCATCTGCTAATATAAAGCATAAGCCCTGTGTCTAGACTGGTCTGACTGAATCCAAGAAAAGAGAAATTCTTTTCTGTATAGCTCCAGCTTTTATTCCCATAGTATATAGCCTAATGCTCTGCAGCTGTGAAAGAACTGTCTGTGCATGATGTGGTACTTATATTGCAAGAACCCAAATGATGATGGTAAAAATGCCCCTTCCCATATATATATTTCTCATGGTTCTTGCAATGAAAGTACCACATCATGCACAGACAGTTCTTTCACAGCTGTAGAGCATTAGGCTATATACTATGGGAATAAAAGCTGGAGCTATACAGAAAAGAATGTCTCTTTTCTTGGATTCAGTCAGACCAGTCTAGACACAAGGGCTTATACTTTTTTTATATTAGCAGATGAGAGAGAACTAAGCTGCTGACCCACAAAGATATGGCTGAACATATTTTTGTTACAAGATGATTTAAACTCCCTACAGGGGGGACTCCCATGGAGGTAACAGATATTGGTACTTCACAGAGCCAGTATAACCATTAGGAAAACTAGGCAGTTGCCTAGAGTGACAGTTTCTAGAGAGCAACAAGGAACATCTGCAGTCAACGTGAAGTCCTGACAGTCACACAATTGCAAAGAACCATCAGTATGTAGTTTTACTGCAGAAAAGTGGGCAATTTTCAAATAGCCCATTTAACCAATATAAATGGCTATTGGAAAGTGTCCTCATTGTGAGAATACATGTTTTAGAACAATTTTCTTCTGTCAAATTTTAATAAGTGGACATGAGAGAACCAGAAGCAGGTATTTAATCCAATGTGGGCTCTGGGTGCATCTAGGCTGGACTCAAACAAAGAAAATTAGCATGCAAGATCAATTCTCCTTCCTTTTTGTCCTTAGCCAGACCAATCTAGATGCATAGGATTTTCCTAAGCAATCCCTTAGACTACAGGGATCTTGATATGCCTGCTCCTTAGGAACCATCTCAAAGGTGGCGTCCCCTCTGGCCTGGGCATTTGGTGCAGGACTGCAGGAAGGATTAAGTGGCCAGCCTGCAGATCTCTACTGATGAAAGGCTGATGGACTAATCTAGATTCAGCCCAAAAACTTGAGGCTACAGCTTTGGTCAAAGGAGCCTTCAGATCCTTCAATACTGCTAGGCCTGTGAAAATACAAGATGAACAGATTGCCTCCTTTTATCAAGAAAGCGAACTGATGCCTATGAAGGAACAATACAGCCACTAGAAAGGACAGAGGTGATATGAATTACCAAAAAGAATTGGTCATCAAACATATAAATGGCAAGTGACCAACTCGCAAGCAAATGCGCAGTAGAGTCCAAATGCTGAGAGTATAGAAGTCCAAGCCCTGCCTTCACCAGCAGTACAGCCCAATAGGGAAGGAGGGCTTGGACATGGGCGTGGAAATCGGAGGAGGGAGCAGGGAGGGAAGGAGGGGGCAGAACTGACGACACGATTGGAGGAATCACCGGAGGTAACGAAAGCAGCAGGAGGAGGACACAACGATGGCAGAAAGAGAGGGGGTAACACCTGGGGGGGGGGGGGGGTCAAAGGTGGTGGCGGCGGCGAGGACGGCGAAATGGCAGTGGAGGGGACGGCAGGGCACAGGAGGTCACAATCGCGGTGGATGGGAGCCCCAGGATGGAGGGTAGGGGAGAGAACACGAGTGGATGGAGTGGATGGGAGGGGGAGAGGAGAGTTGGTAGACATGGGGGGAGGGCAGGGGAGAGAGCAGTGTTGGTGGACGGGGGGAGGCCATAGGAAAACAAAAAAACTCACCCGTTGTTACGGGCTTAACGGCTAGCCTTTAGATATTACAACATAATTGTACACATCCAGCATGTGTAATTCCTCAATCCCCCTGAAAGGATAACTCTTTAAAATTAACGGAGAGAAATAATCAGATTCTGTTGAACCGAAAAACTAATTTGGAAAGCATGGTACCATCTTAATCTACCCTTCAGATAATATTCCCTAAAGGGGAGGGCCTGTAATTCAGAGACATGGTACTGCTAAATAAATGGCCACTTGAAATACTGTTTCCAGGGTCAAATTGTTCAGTTGCCTTTCTGATTGGCTCAAATGGAGGTGTCTGAACTCTTAAGGACCAAAGGGGAAACAAAGAACTAAAATGGAAGAAAGGTATGTTTTATTCCTATTCAAGTGTGTGAGCTAGTGGGATACACAGAAAAATACATCTCTTGTACCTTACTTCAACAAACAAAGGCAGCAACTTGCATTCTGAGGGAACAGCAGCACACCTCTATTTTGTACTATTCTGCAAGGTCAATATAATGGATAACACCACCTTAAAACAAGGATACCAGCTTCTCTATGCAGCAAGCATCAAAAACTCTCCAACGTCCAACATGTGTCATAGGTGGATCTCTTCCTAGCCTATAGAAGTAAATTAAATTATATCAGAATCTCTCTCATCCCTCAAGCATGCCCTTTCAAAGGCCACACTGTATGACAACATAGGTTCTACTTTAGCTGGTCTTCAAGTCAGTAGGCCTCTGGGTTTAGAGCAGTATTTCCCAAGTCCAGTCCTGGGGTACCCTTTGCAAATCAGGTTTTCAGGATATTCACAATGAAATATGCATGAACTTGATTTGCATACACTGCCTCCATTATATAAAAAATCTCTTTCATGTATATTCATTGCGGATATCCTGAAAACCTGACTGGCAAGGGATACTCCAGGACCGGACTTGGGAAGGGAAAATTAGGTTCTTACCATGATAATTTTCTTTCCTTTAGTCATAGCAGATGAAGCCATTACGTATGGGTTGTGACCATCAACCAGCAGGGGGAGATAAAGAGCACTCAATTTTTCACAGTGCCTCATGGCCAGCTAGCTCCACTGCCTCTTCAGTATTTGAAGCTTCCAAAGCAGTATGGCAAACCGCAATGGGAATAACATGAACTTTCCTCACAGCAAACGATGGCCCCTTAACAAGGGCATAAACTCAAAAAAGGAGGGAATGAACTCATCCTCCTGGAGGGAATAAACTCGTCCTCCACTTTGTATAAACGGAGGGAATACTTGCATCCTCCTGGAGGGAATAAACTCATCCTCCCAAAACATGAACTGGAGGAAATGAACTCATCCTCCTATAACTGTAACAAGAATCCTGAAGACTGTTTTCCGACTCCCCAAGGAAGGAATATAACTTCAGGAAACGAGAACAGCACCTAAAATCAGAATCACTGCAATACAGACAATCATACTGGGAGGGATCATGGCTTCATCTGCTATGACTAAAGGAAAGAAAATTATCATGGTAAGAACCTAATTTTCCCTTCCTTGTCATCAAGCAGATGAAGCCATTACATATGGGATGTAACAAAGCAATCCCTAAATAGGGTGGGAACAAGCCACACCATGCGCTAGCACCTGTGCTCCAAAACGCGCATCCCTCCTGGCAGTCACATCCAGCCTGTAATGTCGGGCGAAAGAGAACTTAGAAGCCCATGTTGCAGCACTGCAAATCTCATGAAGAGATAGTGCTCCAGGTTCCGCCCAGGAAGAAGAAATCGCTCTTGTGGAATGTGCCTTAAAGGCTTCAGGCGGAGCCCGGCCAGACAGCAGATATGCTGAAAAGATAGCTTCTTTGAGCCAACGGGCAATAGTGGCTTTAGACGCTGAAGACCCTCTGTGAGGACCTGGAAACATCACAAAAAGATGATCAGAGGTCCTGAAAGAATTTGTAATTCACAGATACTGCAACAGAGTCCTGCGCACATCCAAAAGGTGCAACTGCCCAAATGAATCTGGAAACTCCTCCTCAACAAAGGAGGGAAGAAAAACAGGCTGGTTTAGGTGAAACGCTGAAACCACCTTAGGCATGAAGGAAGGCACGGTCCGAACCGTGACCCCTGACTCTGAGAATTGCAGAAAAGGGTCTCTACAGGACAGCACCTGGAATTCTGACACCCATCTCGCCGAGGTAATGGCCACTAAAAAGAGGCCTTCAGTGTCAAATCTTTCTCTGAAGCATGCCGAAGCGGTTCAAAGGGAGCCCCCTGAAGGACCTTCAATACTAACCCCAGGTTCCAAGCTGCACAAGGTGCCCGCACGGAAGGATGGAGCCGAAGCACCCCTCTAAGAAACCGTGACACATCTGGATGAGGAGCTAAGGACACGCCTTCAACCTTGCCATGCAGGGAGGCCAATGCTGCCACTTGCACCCTCAGGGAATTATAGGCCAAGCCTTTATGTACACCATCCTGCAAAAAGTCCAGAATCGGCGAGACAGGAGCCCGCAACAAAGAAAGTGCTCTTGAAACACACCAGACTTCAAACTGGCGCCAAATCCTGGCATACGCCACGGAAGTGGAGCGCTTACGGGCCTGCAGGAGAGTGGAAATTACCTTATTTGAGTAGCCTTTATCTCTCAATTGCGCCCTTTCAATCGCCATGCCATAAGACCAAAGTGGCAGATATCCTCCATGGCCACCGGACCCTGTGACAACAGGTGCGGAACCAGAGGTAACAGAAAGGGAGCCTCCAACAGCATCTGTTGGAGGTCCGCATACCAAGGCCTCCTGGGCCAATCCGGGGCGATGAGCACAACTTCTTCTGGATGCAGCCGAATCCGCAGGAGCACTCGCCCTTTCAAGGGCCATGGAGGGAAGACATACAGCAAGCCCAGGGGCCAGGGTTGAGCCAAGGCATCCAACCCGGCAGAGCGAGGATCCCGCCGTCTGCTGAAGAAGCACGGGACTTTGGCATTGGAACTGGTCGCCATAAGATCCATCATGACAAGGCTTGCCCCATTTGGCACATATCTGCAGGAATACATCTTCTGCTAGTTCCCACTCTGCTGGATCAATCTGATGCCTGCTTAGATAGTCGGCTTGCACGTTGCTCTGACCTGCACTGCTGACAGGGACTATAGATGCAGCTCGGCCCAGTGGCAAATTTGTTCGGCCTGCGCGGCTAAAGCTCTGCACTGAGTGCCACCGTGTTGATTTATGTAGGCCACTGCTGTCGTGTTATCCGACATCACTCGGATAGCCAATCCTTTCAGGGTCACTTGAAAGGCCAGAAGAGCCAGAAACACCGCTTTCAACTCCAGGCGGTTGATAGACCACTCTGACTCGTCGGGCGTCCACAGACCCTGGGCATACTTCCCCTGGCAATGTGTGCCCCAGCCCTTCAGGCTGGCATCTGTCACTACTAGACACCAATCGGGGAGCGCCAGCGGCATTCCTCGCCGCAGCATGCTGTCTGAGAGCCACCACTCCATGCTGAGTCGGGCCGCAGGGAGCCAAGAAAGTCTGCATTGATAATCCTGAGAAACTGGAGACCATCTTTGAAGTAGGGAATACTGTAGAGGTCTCAGGTGCGCTCTCGCCCATGGTACCACTTCCAAGGTGGCCTTCATCGATCCCAACAGCTGGACAATGTCCCAAGCTCATGGGCGGGGCATCCTCAGGAGCAGACGGACCTGATTCTGAAGCTTGCACCGCCTTTGCTCGGGAAGAAACACATAGCCCGAGGCTGTGTCGAATCTGGCCCCCAAATTTTCTAGAGATTGCGAGGGGGTCAGATAACTTTTGGCCATATTGACGACCCAGCCCAGAGATTGAAGGACTGAAACCACTCTGGCTGTAGCTAGATGACTCTCTTTTTCTGAGTCTGCTCTGATAAGCCAGTCGTCTAGGTACGGGTGAACCCGGATACCCTCTCGCCTTGGCCCTCTCCACAAAGACAGCCCACTTAGCTATATGTCCTAAGACAATGGTACAGAGAAATCAGATGGTATCTACTACTGCTTCTGTCTTGAAACCAGTGCTGAGTTGAAGGAGAGGGGTGGTAGTCTTCAGTAGTTCTTAGAAGCCTGGAAAACCATCATGACCCACGGCTACAACCTCAACTTTGCAGGTCTGTGCCATCAAACAGACTTCTGGATACCATTTGAAAGCACCCCTATACCTAGTTCCCCCAGATGGAACAAAAAAATCAGCTCCTTCAAGTACAAGCTGTAGAAGTTGAGGATCACTGGATCTTTTTAAAGCCATGAAACTATGGAACTTTGCTATCTCTGTGCAAGCAGACAAACCAGGCTGATTTTTGGACCCTCTTAAATGGACCCTCAATGTCGTCTAACTTTTTTGCTTCCAAGCAGAGCCACAAATGTGCCCTTTTGCTTCAGGTGGCCATCTAACCATAGGATCTCTTGCCTTTTCTATATTCTGACCTCAAGGCTTGCTCTGTGCCTTTCCATCACTTTCTCTGCTCTCTCAAGTGGTCCAGAGTCTGTGGCAGGACAGAACCTTGTAGCTCTTTTCTGACGCTGTTGTGTCTGGTTCCTGTGGCTGATGATCCGAGCCTAGCAGTCTCATCCCACACTTCTGGATCAGAAAGGACATGTGCTCAATCATAACCTCAAGTCTTTGTTGCTATGGCATGGCTATTTTAACCAAGTGATTTTCCTCCATACCAATATTACAAGAAGTGTAGGCAGTCTTAAAATGTATCACTCTAAGGGGAAGTGCCTCACCAGTTGGATTATGCAAGGAACCTTTAGTCCCTCTTCATGCTCAATATCTGGACTTTCTGGATTGCCCCTGCATTTCTCTTATTCATACTTGCAAACCTCATCAGTCCACTAACCCTTAACTGCTATCCCAGCTTAGTATGATTCCGTTGATGGAAAGCTGACCTACTACTACTTAACATTTCTAAAGCGCTACTAGGGTTACGCAACGCTGTACAATTTCACATGGAAGGACAGTCCCTGCTCAAGGAGCTTACAATCTAAAAGAGAAGTATACAATCTAAAAGACAGGTGTAAATCTAGAGACAAGTGTACAATCAAAAAGACAAGTGTAGAGTCGAACTGATAGGGCATACTATATTTCTCGAAAGGTTAGGTGCCGAAAGCAGCATTGAAGAGGTGAGTTTTAAGTAGAGATTTGAAGATGGGTAGGGAGGGGGCTTGGTGTAGGGGTTGAGGAAGATTGTTCCAGGCATAGGGTGAGGCAAGGCAGAATGAGCGGAGCCTGGAGTTGGCCGTGGTGGAGAAGGGTACAGAAAGGAGGGATTTGTCCTGTGAGCGGCTGATTGATCAATGGATTCCTCCATACCAAGCTGCCTATACAACATCCTTAATAGGTCCTCAGTGTGGTCTTAGTAGCTGATCTGGACCACTTTGAACTCCTGGCTGAAATAGCACTCTAGCATGTATTTTGGAAAGTTATTTTGCTTTTTGCTGTCACCTTGGCCAGATGAGTAAGTGAATTGCAATCTGTGGTGCACTATTATTAGTATCAGTACATCAATGAACCCACCCATCTTCCTACTGAAGATGATTTTGGTCTTCCACCTCAACCAGCTATCCTAAAAGTCTCCCCCCCCCCCCCCCCCCCCCCCCCCCAAAAAAAAAAAAAAAAAATAAAACAAAAAACACACACTCAACCAGTGGAGGCTACCTTCCATGCCTTAAATTGCAAAAGAGATTTATTTTACTACCTGAGCACCACTCAGCATACCAGTAAAGCCTTCAGTCCTAACAATCAGGCCTAACGTTCTCCAAGCAAATCCTTTCTCACTGGTCGCTGTTTATGCATTTATCTTCAAAACAGGTAAAACTCTGCCAGTACAAGTCTCCATACAGAAGCATTGGTTCATAGCCCTCACCCATTTAGGGTCTACTTCAATTATGGTCATCATAAGGCAGCAATATGGTTGTCTTCTTTTGCAAGACGATATTGCTTGGAGGTCTCTTAATATGCACTGTCCAAAAACAATATCTTTCCAAGAAATCTTTTAGCATAACATCTTTCTCCGAGGACAAGCAGGCTGCTTGTTCTCACGACTGGGTTTACGTCCACGGCAGCCCCCTCCAACCGGAACAAAAATCTTGCGGGAGGTCCCGCACGCAGGGCACGCCCACCGCTCATGCGCGGCCGTCTTCCCACCTGTGCGCGACCATTCCCGCTCAGTTTTTTCCTTTCTGCACTGGAGACACGCGTCTTCGTCCCTCTCCTAGTCAGCCCCGGAAACCGGATTGCGGCCTAGTCTGTTCTTTATTTTGTTGTTGCGCGTTCGTGCTTTTTTCATTTAAAAAAAATAGTAAAGAAAAAGAAGTTTTCCCTCGTCGTTCTTTAGTCGCGAGGTTGCGTCGTTAGTCGTTTATTTTTCTTTCTTCTGGTGTGCTTTTCACCGCCACCATCGGCGATTTTGACTTCGCCGATGCGATTTTTCCGTCGATGTCCTCGAAGGTCCCGAGCGGATTCAAGAAGTGTGGTCGGTGCGGCCGGCAGATCTCGCAGACCGATACTCACGCTTGGTGCCTCCAGTGCCTTGGCCCGGAGCATAATTCCAAGACGTGCACCTTGTGTCTCGGCTTACGGAAGCGGACGCAGGAGGCGAGGCAAGTTCTTCTGGACCGTCTTTTTGGAACTTGCGCCAGCCCTTCGACGTCGACCTCGATGGCATCGGTGTCGACAGCCGGGTCTTCGGTACCGATGTCGACGGCGTCGGCGCCGACTATGGCATCGACCCCAGGAGCACAGGTTCCCTTGGCCCGACGACCTGCCTGCGACGGTGGTGGTGAGTGGCCGTGTGGGCAGTCTGCCCCGGCCACTCCCGCCACTCAGGGCCATCGGGACCGAACCCTGTCGGATCCAATACCTCGAGGCCGTGGGGACTCCACCTCCTCCTCGTCTCTTCCGCGGAGCGCCGATGACGGACATTGGAAGAAAGCTGCCAAAAAGCACCGTCATCGGTCACCCACGGCGCACGGGACTGGCAGCTCCGGGACATCGAGAGAGGACTCGACCCCCAGGAATCGGTAGTGCCGGGAGGAGCGCTCCCCCTCGGTCGAAGAGGTGTCGATGCGCAGGTCGTTGGGTACCTCGGTACCGTCTCCTGGACCCGGGCAGCTTCCAGCACCGACGCCCACACCGGTCCCTCTGTGTTTCCCAACAGCGGGCCTAGACGAGTACCTCCGAGCCATCCTTCCGGGGATCCTGGAAGGGTTGATGCGCCAGGCCCTGCCGGCACCGGGGGTTCTTGCGCCCTCGGTGCCGTTGATGGAGGCGCCGGTGGGCTCTGGTCCAGTGATCAGGCCGCCGACGCCGCTTGCGGCACTGGTGTCGACTGCCACTCAGGTGGAATCCCCGTCGATGGAGGGAGCTTCGTCCCCGCCGGCGCGCCAGTCCACCTCTCGATGCCATCATCGAGGACGTGGTTCCTCGCAGTCGAGACGGGCCCAGTCTGAGCTGAGAGAGCTCATGTCCGACACAGAGGAGGATGCCTCGTGGGGGTAAGGAGGAGAACCCCAGATACTTCTCCTCAGATGAGTCTGTGGGCCTTCCCTCCGACCCCACTCCTTCACCGGAGAGGAAGCTCTCGCCTCCTGAGAGCCTCTCCTTTGCCTCTTTTATCCTGGATATGTCTATTAGCATTCCCTTCCCAGTGGTTACTGTGGATGAGCCGAGGGCGGAGATGCTCGAAGTCGTCGACTATCCATCACCACCTAGAGAGTCTTCCACGGTACCGTTGCACAATGTCCTTAAAGAGACACTGCTTCGGAACTGGTTGAAGCCATTATCTAATCCCACCATTCCCAAGAAAGCGGAGTCCCAATACAGAATCCACTCAGACCCCAGAGTTGATGCGGCCTCAATTGCCTCATGACTCGGCAGTCGTGGACTCTGCTCTCAAGAGAGCACGGAGTTCGAGGGATACCGCCTCGGCGCCCCCTGGGTGGGAGTCTCGCACTCTGGACTCGTTTGGGAGGAAGGCCTACCAATCTTCCATGCTCGTGACCAGAATCCAATCATACCAGCTCTACACGAGCATCCACATGCGGAACAATGTGCGGCAACTGGCGGACCTGGTTGACAAGCTCCCCCCGGAGCAGTCCAGGCCATCTCAGGAGGTGGTCAGGCAGGTGAAGGCGTGCAGAAAATTCCTGTCCAGGGGAATCTGACACCTGTGATGTGGCATCCCGAGCTGCTGCCCAAGGTATAGTGATGCGCAGACTCTCCTGGCTGCGTGCCTCTGACCTGGACAACCATACCCAGCAGCGGCTGGCGGATGCCCCTTACCGGGGGGATAACATTTTTAGTGAGAAGGTCGAGCAGTTGGTGGACCCAACTACACCAGCGGGAAACCGCTCTCGACAAGCTCTCCCAACGGGCACCTTCAGCATCCACCTACGCAGGTAGACGTTTTCCCCGGGCCCAGCAGGCTGCACCCTACGCCTACAACAAGCGTAGGTACACCCAGCCGGCCCGAAGGCCTCCTCAGGCACAGGGACACAGTCCCAGCGCACTCGTTCTCGTCAACAGCGTGCGCCTAAGCCGCCCCCTGCGCCTCCACAGCAAAAGCAGGGGATGAGCTTTTGACTGAATCCATGAGAACATAGCCGCCATCAAAGTAGCCGTGCCGGACGGCCTGCCAGTCGGGGGGAG
This sequence comes from Microcaecilia unicolor, assembly GCF_901765095.1. Lineage (NCBI taxonomy): Eukaryota > Metazoa > Chordata > Amphibia > Gymnophiona > Siphonopidae > Microcaecilia > Microcaecilia unicolor. The sequence continues at coordinate 123,151,798 of NC_044040.1, read as the reverse complement.
GTTGAAAGTTTTTCACCAAAGGTGGCCTCTCATAATCTCCGACCAGTGGGTTCTCCAAATAGTGCGGTGCGGATACACCCTGAATTTGGTCTCCACCCCACCAAATTGTCCACTGGGAGCTCAATCCTTCAGCTCCCATCACAAGCAGGTACTTGCAGAGGAACTCTCCGCCCTTCTCAGCACCAATGCGGTCGAGCCCGTGCCACCCGGGCAGGAAGGGCAAGGATTCTATTCCAGGTACTTCCTTGTGGAGAAGAGAACAGGGGGGATGTGCCCCATCCTAGACCTGAGAGGCCTGAACAAGTATCTGGTGCAAGAAAAGTTCAGGATGCTTTCCTTGGGCACCCTTCTACCCATGATTCAGAAAGACGATTGGCTATGTTCCCTGGATTTAAAGGACGCTTACACTCGCATCCTGATACTGCCAGCCCACAGACACGTCTGGGGACACCTCACTTTCAGTATTGTGTGCTGCCCTTTGGGCTCGCCTCTGCACCACGGGTGTTCACGAAGTGTCTCGTGGTGGTTACGGCGTACCTACGCAAGCTGGGGTTGCATGTGTTCCCGTATCTCGACAATTGGCTGGTCAAGAGCACCTCAGAGGCAGGAGCTCTTCGGTCCATGCAGTGCACTATTCAACTTCCGGAGCTCCTGGAGTTTGTGATAAATTACCCGAAGTCCCATCTCCAGCCAGTCCAATCTCTGGAATTCATAGGAGCTCGGCTGAATTCACAGACTGCTCAGGCCTATCTTCCCGAGGCGAGATCTCAGAATCTTCTGTCCCTCGCTTCCCAGACCAGGGCGTCTCAGCAGATCACAGCTCGGCAGATGTTGAGACTCCTGGGCTCTACTGTCCATGTGACTCCCATGGATCGTCTTCACATGAAATCGGTTCAATGGACCCTAGCTTCCCAGTGGTGCCAAGCCACCGGGAATCTAGAAGATGTCATCCGCCTGCCCATCAGTTGCCGCAGTTCGCTGCGCTGGTGGACAATTTGGACCAATTTGACCCTGGGGCGCCCATTCCAAATTCCCCAGCCCACAAAAGTGCTGACGACGGATGCATCTCGCCTGGGGTGGGGAGCTCATGTCGATGGGTTCCACACCCAGGGGGTGTGGTCCCCCAAGGAACAAGATCTTCAGATGAACCTCCTGGAGCTCCGAGCGGTTTGGAACGCACTGAAGGCCTTCAGGGATCGGCTGTCCTACCAAATCATCCAAATTCGGACAGACAAATCAGGTTGCAATGTATTACATCAACAAGCGGGGGGCACCGGATCTCGCCCTCTGTGTCAGGAAGCCGTCAGGATGTGGCATTGGGCACGCCATTTTGGCATGCTTCTCCAAGCCACATACCTGGCAGGCGTAAACAACAATCTAGCCGAGAGGCTGAGCAGATTCATGCAACCGCACGAGTGGTCGCTCCATTCCAGAGTGGTACGCAAGATCTTCCGAGAGTGGGGCACCCCCTCGGTGGACCTTTTCGCCTCCCAGACCAATCACAAGCTGCCTCAGTTCTGTTCCAGACTTCAGGCACACGGCAGACTGGCGTCAGATGCCTTTCTCCTCCATTGGGGGAACGGCCTCCTGTATGCATATCCTCCCATACCTTTGGTGGGGAAGACCTTACTGAAGCTCAAGCAAGACCGCGGCACCATGATTCTGATCGTGCCTTTTTCCCAGTCAGATCTGGTTCCCTCTTCTTCTGGAGTTGCCCTCCGAAGACCCGTGGAGATTGGAGTGTTTTCCAACTCTCATTACGCAGAACACCGGAGCGCTTCTGTACCCCAGCCTTCAGTCTCTGGCTCTCACGGCCTGGATGTTGAGGGTGTAGATTTTGCTTCGTTTGGTCTGTCTGAGGGAGTCTCCCTTGTCTTGCTTGCCTCTAGAAAGGATTCCACTAAAAAGAGTTACTTTTTCAAGTGGAGGAGGTTTGTTGTTTGTTGTGAGAGCAAGGCCCTAGAACCTCGTTCTTGTCCTGCACAGATCCTGCTTGAAGACCTTCTGCACTTATCAGAGTCTGGTCTCAAGACCAATTCAGTAAGGAATCACCTTAGTGCAATTAGTGCTTACCATTATCGTGTAGAGGGTAAAGCCATCTCTGGAGAGCGTTTAGTCGTTCGATTCATGAGAGGTTTGCTTTTGTCAAAGCCCCCTGTCAAGCCTCTTGCAGTGTCATGGGATCTCAACGTCGTCCTCACCCAGTTGATAAAACCTCCTTTTGAGCCACTGAATTCATGCCATCTGAAGTATTTGACCTGGAAGGTCATTTTCTTGATGGCAGTTACTTCAGCTCGTAGAGTCATAAGTACATAAGTAATGCCATACTGGGAAAAGACCAAGGGTCCATCGAGCCCAGCATCTTGTCCACGACAGCGGCCAATCCAGGCCAAGGGCACCTGGCAAGCTTCCCAAACGTACAAACATTCTATACATGTTATTCCTGGGGTTTTCCAAGTCCGTTTAGTAGCGGTTTGTGGACTTGTCCTTTAGGAAACCGTCCAACCCCTTTTTAAACTCTGCTAAGCTAACCGCCTTCACCACATTTTCCGGCAATGAATTCGAGTTTAATTACACGTTGGGTGAAGAAAAATTTTCTCCGATTTGTTTTAAATTTACTACACTGTAGTTAATCGCATGCCCCCTAGTCCTAGTATTTTTGGAAAGCATGAACAGACGTTTCACATCCACCTGTTCCACTCCACTCATTTTTATATACCTCTATCATGTCTCCCCTCAGCCGTCTCTTCTCCAAGCTGAATAGCCCTAGCCTCCTTAGTCTTTCTTCATAGGGAAGTCGTCCCATCCCCGCTATCATTTTAGTCGCCCTTCGCTGCACCTTTTCCAATTCTACTATATCTTTCTGAGATGCGGCGACCAGATTGAACACAATACTCAAGGTGCGGTCGCACCATGGAGCGATACAACGGCATTAAAACATCCTCACACCTGTTTTCCATACCTTTCCTAATAATACCCAACATTCTATTCGCTTTCCTAGCCGCAGCAGCACACTGAGCAGAAGGTTTCAGTGTGTTATCGACGACGACACCCAGATCCCTTTCTTGGTCCGTAACTCCTAACGTAGAACCTTGCATGACGTAGCTATAATTCGGGTTCTTTTTTCCCACATGCATCACCTTGCACTTGCTCACATTAAACGTCATCTGCCATTAGCCGCCCAGTCTCCCAGTCTCGTAAGGTCCTCTTGTAATTTTTCACAATCCTGTCGCGAGTTAACGACTTTGAATAACTTTGTGTCATCAGCAAATTTAATTACCTCGCTAGTTACTCCCATCTCTAAATCATTTATAAATATATTAGAAAGCAGCGGTCCTAGCACAGACCCCTGAGGAACCCCACTAACTACCCTTTTCCATTGTGAATACTGCCCATTTAACCCACTCTCTGTTTCCTATCCTTCAACCAGTTTTTAATCCACAATAGGACATTTCCTCCTATCCCATGACCCTCCAATTTCCTCTGTAGCCTTTCATATGAGGTACCTGTCAAACGCCTTTTGAAAATCCAGATACACAATATCAACCGGCTACCTTTGTCCACATGTTTGTTTACTCCTTCAAAGAATTGAAGTAAATTGGTCAGTGAGCTTCAGGCCCCTGGTAGCTCATGCTCCGTATACTAAATTTCATCATAACAGAGTAATCCTCCGCACTCACCCTAAGTTCTGCTAAGGTGTCGGAGTTCCATCTTAACCAGTCAATCGTCTTGCCAACATTCTTTCCCAGGCCGCATACCCACCCTGCTGAACGTCAGTTTGCACATATTGGACTGCAAGCGAGCGTTGGCCTTCTATCTGGAGCGGACACAGCCCCACTGACAGTCCGCCCAATGTTTATTTCTTTCGACCCCAATAGGAAGGGGGTTGCTGTCGGGAAACGCACATCTCCCAATGGCTAGCAGATTGCATTTCCCTTCACTTACGCCCAGGCTGGGCTGGCTCTTGAGGGCCATGTCACAGATCATAGTGTTAGAGCCATGGCAGCGTCGGTGGCCCACTTGAAGTCAGCCACTATTGAAGAGATTTGCAAGGCTGCGATGTGGTCTTCCGTCCACACATTCACATCACATCACATCACATCACTGCCTCCAGCAGGATTCCCGACGCGACAGTCGGTTTGGGCAGTCAGTGCTGCAGAATCTGTTTGGGGTTTGAATCCAACTCCACCCTCCAGGACCCGATTCTATTCTGTTCAGGCTGCACTCAGTTGTTCTTCGTAGGTCAATTTCTGTTATGCCCTCGCTGTTGTGAGGTTCAATTGACCTGGGTTCTTGTTTTGAGTGAGCCTGAGAGCTAGGGATACCCCAGTTGTGAGAACAAGCAGCCTGCTTGTCCTCAGAGAAAGCGAATGGTACATACCTGTAGCAGGTGTTCTCCGAGGACAGCAGGCTGATTCTCACCTACCCTCCCTCCTCCCCTTTGGAGTTGCGTTTTTCCTCATTTTGCTTGTCATTCAACTGAGCGGGAACGGTTGCGCACGGGCAGGAAGACGGCCGCACATGCACGGAGGGCGTGCCCTGCGTGCAGGACATCTCACGAGATTTTTGTTCCGTTTGGAGGGAGCTGCCGTTTACGTCAACCCAGTCATGAGACCAATCAGCCTGCTGTCCTCGGAGAACACCTGCTACAGGTATGTATCATTCGCTATCTTCCTTATGAGGCTGGGTTTCCTAAAGAAAATCACCAGTTACCCTCGGCTCTGGAATCATCCATACTGTGGTTCCACCTCCTGCTTGAACATGGAGGAAACAAGATAGCATACCTTTAATGGGGATTCTCTGTGGACAGCAGAGGACTGAAGTTACACAGTTACACTGTTCTTTCTCTCTACTTTGTTGTAAGCGCTGAAAGAGACTGATGTGAAAGACGGTTCAGGAACTGTATGGGAACTCAAGCACATGGGTCTGGCATGGTGATGCATGGGATGATGTCACCATACTATGCTTCCAATCCTCTGCTGTCCACTGAACTGCCACTGTACATAAGCAGTTTCACTAAATATATTCTTGTACATTTTGTATGATATTGTAAATGTAGAATAGCCATACTGGGTCAGACCAATGGTACATCTAGCCCGGTGGCCTTTTTCTAGCAGTAGCCAATTCAGGTCACAAGTACCTGGCAGAAGCCCAATCCCAGGGCAAGCAATGGCTTCCCCCACAAATTGTATTCTGACATTTTGTATGTTGAGCAGTGTTGATGGTTACTGAAGGGCTACCTTATAAAATATTAAGTCATAGCTCTTACATTTAGGACCAATTTTTATATTTCATTTTCTCTTCTAAATGAAATTAGATCCAAATACTTGGTTAAATTTCTATGGACATCTTTCTTGACAACCATACTACTTTGATTAGTCATGTAGATTCCTATAGAATGACATGTGCTGTGATGTTTTCTGTTCTTGATTGTTCCCCATTGCAGGAAGGATTGGTATATGCTGTGGAGTTCTCACACAGGTCTGGCCGAGATCTCATCAATGTGGCCAAGAAACGCACCAATATTATTCCTGTGATTGAGGACGCTCGCCACCCTCATAAATATCGCATGTTAGTAGGTAAGTGCTCAGCTGCAATAGCCAGAGATGCTAGCAAGAAAGATGTTTGGAATGCTACATTTAACTCAGAGTGGGTTGGAAGCTGGACAGAGAACCAAGACTCATTCTATCCATATAGCAGAAGCTTGGGGAAGGAAAATGATTGATCTTTCTCTGGAAAAGAAGACACAACTAGAAATAATTTGGTCTTAAATTAACCTACTTGGTTTAGGTTTGGTAGTGTTCTGTTGCCACTTCATTTTAGTCTGACTGCTGCGGTTACTGGACAGTGTAAATTCCCATGTCTTGTAACACATTGTTCCTCATAGAAAGGCAGGGCGTGAATTATTAGAATAAATCATTGCTGTTCTGTAAAGCTTAAAAAAAAAAAAATTCTCTGAGGGCAAGCAGGCTTATAATTATTACAGATGGGTAATGCTGGTCCGTGTTGCCAGTCTGTAGCTTGTAACAAGCTTAAAAATAGGTCTTTGAGCACGAGGTCTACTCCACTGCACATGCCAGAGTGCCTTTCCATCCACTGCGAGAGTGCAGGACCAGCAGTTTTCTTTTTTTTTCTGTGCTGAGGAGAAGATGTGTTCATTATCCACTCCTCACAGCTAGTTCGGATTTGGTCTTTGTGCCTTCCTTTTTCTTTTTTAAGGTACAACAATTTTTATTGATGGGAAACCCAAAATGCACCGACATCTGTAAACGTACAAACATGAAACAAAGGAACTTATAATACAGCGTGCAAACTATATACTTCTCCTCCTCCCCCGCCCCCCCTGCAAGAACAGTAGAGACATAAGGATCCCGCTAAAAAAAAAACCTCCCTCCCCGAATTGAACAATAAATCCCCAATGGTACCCTAAATTCGTACAATCTCCTCTCCCCCCCCCCCCCCCCCCCCCAATCCAGAAGGAAGCCGAGTATACTCTGTCATGAGTGGTCACATCACAGATAAGTTATAAATGATTAATAATGAGGCTGCGACCCTGGGGACTCAATAATTGCAAATAGGGATTCCAAGTTAGTAAAAATTGCTTCTTGCGCTTAATAGTATCCTTCGCCTCCCTGGCCTCCCACAAAGCCAAAAGAAATTCCAAACCCAGGAACCCACCTGAATCCTCAAAAGTGGGGACACATAATGTTTAAGCTGTGCCCACTTGACCCTTCACGTTCTCAAAAGAAATCAGTTCTCACCACCACCACATGTTCTAAAAGAGAAATCCCCTTCTGTTCCCATGTCTTAAAAGTAAGATTATACCACCCCGGAGTAAATGCTCTGCCCCCCTGAATAGAGAGTTGGTCAGATACGTAAACGTTGTCCACAATTTCCCCACTAGAACCCTCTACATATCACGTAAAGGGCCTAACACACTATTCCTGAGATAAGGAGTTTGAGCTGTAGTGTATAAAGAAGAGAGGTGGTGTGGTGCATAATATTCTCTTTCCAACTCTACTGGTGTATAAATCAGAGTTTGCCCAAACCAATCTCCCAAATGCTGTAATAAGCATGCTTGATTATAAAGCTTCATATTTGACACACCCAGGCCCCTCTGTTTCCACTCTTCTATTGTAGTGGATATTCTCAATTTTGGATTTTTACCCGCCCAACAGAAATTACCAGAGAGCCTGTAAAGACTTCTCAGGTCTGTCTGTAGCAATCGCAAAGGTAAGACCTATAGGACATATAGCATATTTTCAAAGCACTTAGCCTTCCAAAGTTCCATAGGTTTCTATGGAACTTTGGAAGGCTAAGTGCTTTGAAAATATGCCTCTTATAGCCATCTAGGAAATTGAACCATTTTCAAAAGACTTATCCTTCCTAGTAATGATAAAGGGAGATCTCTCCAACCAGTCAACTTCCGTTATCCATAAGGGCTCCAATGTCGAGGCAGTGCATCGACCCGCCATCCATCGCCAATCTAATTCCTAAATATTTGAAGGAGTCAGTCGCCCAATGTAAAGGAAAATCCAGTCCCCAATCGGCCTGTGGTTGCTCCGAAGAGGACAGAGCCTCCAATTTCTCCAAATTCAGATGAAACCCTGCAAAGTATCCATACTGCTGAAATGTATCCAATAGTGCCGCGAGGGAGTCCCTAGGATTAGTGAAGTGGACTAGAATATCATCAGCAAAAGCCGCCACCTTAAAGCATTGGGTACCAATTTGGACTCCATTAATATCCGGATTTACCACAATGTCCCGGAGGAGGGGGTACAATGACGACACACATAGGGGGAAAGGGAGCAACCCTGTCGAGGATGGCGACTCCATTCCATTTACTAACACTCTCGCCTGGGGCGCCGAATATAAAGCCCTAATGACCGAGACAAAACGGCCTGAGAAACCGTAAGCCACCAAAGAGGCAAGCATAAAATCCCAGTGTACTTGGTCAAAGGCCTTCTCAGTGTCAAAACTAATAAGGATTGACAAGAAATCCCTATGCTTTCTATACTCCCAAGTTGGTCAGTATAGTTCGGGACTCTTCGTTACCGAGTGACCACCGACAAAGCCCACCTGCGCCTTATGAAGAATATTAGGCAACATCCGCGCCAGACGTTTTGCCATAATTTTCGTCAATTTAATTTCATGATTTAACAAAGAGATAGGCCAATAGGATTCTGGCAGAGAAAGGTCCCTGCCGAGCTTGGGCAAAATGATAATTTGCGCCAATGCAAGGGAGGGCGGCAAGGATTCCATCTCCACGATCCTATTAAATAATCTGGTAAGGGGGAGGGGGAACCACTTCTGCTCCCAAAAGCTTATAGAATTCCGCCCTAAATCCATCCTCTCCCGGGGCTTTGAACAGAGGGCTAGCATCAATCGCTGCAACGACCTCATCTTCTTGAATCTGGGCATTCAGGTACTCCCTGTCCCCCTGTCCAAGCCCCGCCTCCGGCAGCGAAGCATATAGGCTGCGATAGTAATTGTGAAAAAGAGCACATGTGTCCTCATCTGAATGCACTCAATGTCCCCTTGGATCCTGAAGAGATAGTCTCCTGGGTACACCCCTTAGGTCGAGCAAGTCTGGCCAACATCCGCCCCGTCGTCTTACCATGCTTATATAGCATGTATAGATAGTACAACTGTGATTTAATCTCTCTCTGATGAAGTTGAGTATTCAGTGTTCTCCGAGGACAAGCAGGCTGCTTGTTCTCACTGATGGGTGACGTCCACGGCAGCCCCTCCAATCGGAAACTTCACTAGCAAAGTCCTTTGCTAGTCCTCGCGCGCCCGCGCGCACCGCGCATGCGCGGCCGTCTTCCCGCCCGAAACCGGCTCGAGCCGGCCAGTCTTCTTTTGTCCGCACTCGGTACGGTCGTTTTTTCGCCGTGTCGAGCCCCGGAAAGTCGACCTCGCGCGTCCAAGTTTTTTTGAGCGTGTTTTTTCTTCGGAAAAGCTTTCTTCTAGTGCGGGAAGTGCTCCGGAAACCCTCCCCGGGTTTCGTGTCAATCCTCCCCGTACTTCCAGCTTTTTGCCCCGATAAGTTTTCTTTCGTCGTCGGGGTAGGCCTCTTTCGGCCTCGGTCGAGATTTTTCTCCCTCTAAATTTTGGTGCTTCAATTTTCGCCATTTCGGCTTTTGATTTCGCCGGCGTGATTTTTCCGCCCATGACATCGAAGCCTTCCAGCGGCTTCAAGAAGTGCACCCAGTGCGCCCGGGTTATCTCGCTCACTGATCGACACTCGTCGTGTCTTCAGTGTCTGGGGGCTGAGCACCGCCCTCAGAACTGCAGTCTGTGTTCCCTGCTTCAAAGGCGGACTCAGGTAGCGAGACTAGCCCAGTGGAACGTGTTGTTCTCGGGCTCTTCGTCGGCATCGGCACCGGGATCTTCGAGTGCATCGACGTCGTCAGCGTCCAGACCATCTTCCTCGGCCGCCCTTGCATCGAGTGCATCGAGGCATCGGGCCTCTGCATCGGCGCCGAGACATCGGATAGCTGCATCGACGTCGGTGGTACCGGGACCTCGTCTCCTGATGTCGTCGGACGGTGGTGCATCGAGTGGAGTGCAGGTGAGGGCTGTCCATTCCCCTGCTGGTGGCGGTGAGCCCTCGGGTGCGTCTCCTCCTACCCTGAGGGCTCCTGCGGTACAGCCCCCCCGAGATCGACCCTCTTCGGTCTCGGCCCCGAGGAAGCGACGGATGGATTCTACGTCCTCCTCGTCGGTGCCGGGGAGCTCCGGTGACATGCTTCGGAAGAAATCGAAGAAGCATCGACACCGGTCTCCTCCCCGTGTCGGCACCGAGAGCTCTGGGTCGCCGAGGGATTCGGCACCCAGCAGGCATCGGCACCGAGAGGACCGCTCACCCTCTGTTCAAGAGGTGTCGATGCGCTCCACTCTGGACAGCCCGGAACAGCCTCCTCGCCCGGAACAGGTTCTGACGTCGACGCCTGCATCGACCTCTCAGCCTTTTTCTGCAGCCACTTCTGAACGAGAGCCTCCGGGCCGTTACTCCCAGAGATTCTGGGAGAGCTGTTTGCGCCCTACCCCCTCCGGTACCGGCGGTGCTTGCGGCCTCTGGTACCGTAGAGCGTGGCGCCGGGCTGGCCCATTCGCCCAGGTTGAGGTCCCCGACGTCGACCGGCGGCACCTCCCAGGAGGGCTCCCCGATCTACGTCGGCGGAGGGAGCTTCGCCGATGCGGGCGAGGGAGTCTTCCTCTCGACGCCCCCGTCGTGGACGTGGTTCCACTGAGTCGAGCAGGGCGAGGTTGCAGACAACAGGTTCGGGAACTTGTGTCTGACACCGAGGGTGAGCCTCGTGGGAAGAAGAGGGAAGACCCCAGATATTTCTCTGACGAGGAGTCTGAGGGTCTTCCGTCTGATCCCACTACCCTCTCCTGAAAGGCAGCTTTCTCCTCCTGAGAGCCTGTCTTTTCGCTTCCTTTGTCCGGAGATGTCTACGGCCATCCCCTTCCCGGTGGTTGTGGAGGACGAGCCCAGGGCTGAAAATGTTTGAGCTCCTGGACTATCCTTCTCCACCTAAGGAAGCGTCCACTGTTCCCTTTGCACCATGTCCTAAAAAAGACATTGCCTTGCGAACTGGACAAAACCCTTAACTAATCCCCACATTCCCAAGAAGATCGAGTCCAGTACCGGATCCATGGGGACCAGAGCTGATGCGCACTCAGTTGCCTCATGACTCTGGAGTTGTGCATTGGCCCTAAAGAAGGCTAAGAGTTCTAGGGAACATGCTTCGGCGCCCCCGGGCAAGGACGCTAGAACCTTAGACTCCTTTGGGAGGAAGGCCTACCATTCCTCTATGCTCGTGTCCAAGATTCAGTCTTACCAGCTCTACACGAGCATACACATGCGGAACAATGTGCGGCAGTTGGCGGGTCCTGGTTGATTGCTCTTCCCCCCGAGCAAGCCAAGCCTTTTCAGGAGGTGGTCAGGCAGCTGAAGGCGTGCAGAAAATTTCCTGGCCAGAGGAGTTTATGACACTTTTGATGTTGCGTCCAGGGCCGCTGCTCAAGGTGTGGTGATGCGCAGGCTCTCATGGCTGCGTGCCCGCCAGACCTGGAGAATAGACTCCAGCAGCGGATTGCGGACTCGCCTTGCCGTTGCGGACAATATTTTTGGCGAAAAGTTTGAACAGGTGGTAGAGTCTCTCCACCAGCGGGACACCGCATTCGACAAATTCGCCCCGCCGGCAGCCTTCAGCCTCTACCTCTACAGGTAGACGATGTTTTCGGGGGAAGGAAGACTGTTCCCTACTCTTCTGGCAAGCGTAGGTACAATCCTCCTTCCCGACAGCCTGCGGCCCAGGCTAGCCCCAGCAGCGCTCGCTCTCGTCAGCAGCGTGCGACTCAGCAAGGCCCCCGCGGCTCCCCAGCAAAAGCAAGGGGCGAGCTTTTGACTGGCTCCAGCAGAGCATAGCCGACATCCAAGTGTCCGTGCCGGGCGACCTGCCAGTCGGAGGGAGGTTGAAAGCTTTTCACCAAAGGTGGCCTCTCATAACCTCCGATCAGTGGGTTCTGCAAATAGTCCGGCAGGGATACACCCTCAATTTGACATCAAAACCTCCAAATTGTCCACCGGGAGCTCAGTCTTACAGCTTCCAACACAAGAAGGTACTTGCAGAGGAACCTCTCCGCCCTTCTCAGCGCCAATGCGGTCGAGCCCGTGCCATCCGGGCAGGAAGGGCTGGGATTCTATTCCAGGTACTTCCTTGTGGAAAAGAAAACAGGGGGGATGCGTCCCATCCTAGACCTAAGGGCCCTGAACAAATATCTCGAAAAAGAAAAGTTCAGGATGCTTTCCCTGGGCACCCTTCTCCCCATGATTCAGCAAAACGATTGGCTATGCTCTCTGGACTTGAAGGATGCCTACACACACATCCCGATACTGCCAGCTCACAGACAGTATCGACGATTTCAGGTGGGCACACGCCACTTCCAGTACTGTGTGCTACCCTTTGGGCTCGCCTTGCGCCAGGGTGTCACAAAGTGCCCTAGCTGTGTAGCAGCGGCATCTTCCGCAGGCTGGGGGTGCACATGTTCCCATATCTCGACGATTGGCTGGTAAAGAACACATCAGAGGCAGGAGCCCTGCAGTCCATAGCGGCATGACTATCGCCCTACGGAACTACTGGGGTTTTGTGATAAATTATCCAAAGTCCCACCTTCTCACCAGCGCAGAGACTCGAATTCATAGGAGCTCTGCTGGATCTCGGACGGCTCGCGCCTATCTCCCAGAGACGAGAGCCAACAACTTGTTGTCCCTCGTCTCGCGGGTGCGAGCGTCCCAGCAGATCACAGCTTCGGCAGATGTTGAGATTGCTGCGGCCACATGGCTTCCACAGTTCATTGTGACTCCCATGGCCGCCTGCACATGAGATTCTGCTCAATGGACCCTGCCTCTCAGTGGTATCAGGCCGCCGGAGGTCTAGAGGACGTGATCCACCTGTCCACGAGTTTTCTCGACTCCCTGTATTGGTGGACGATTTGCTCCAATTTGACTCTGGGACGTCCCTTCCAAATTCCTCAGCCACAAAAAGTGCTGACCACGGATGCGTCCCTCCTGGGATGGGGACTCATGTCGATGGGCTCCACACCCAAGGAAGCTGGTCCCTCCAGGAACGCGATCTGCAGATCAATCTTCTGGAGTTACGAGCGATCTGGAACGCTCTGAAGGCTTTCAGAGATCGGTCTGTCCCACCAATTATCCAAATTCAGACAGACAACCAGGTTGCCATGTACTATGTCAACAAGCAGGGGGGCACCGGATCTCGCCCCCTGTGTCAGGAAGCCGTCAGCATGTGGCTGTGGGCTCGCCGTCAAGGGCATGGTGCTCCAAGCCACCATATCTGGCAGGCGTAAACAACAGTTCTCGGGCCGACAGGTTGAGCAGGATTATGCAACCTCACGAGTGGTCGCTCAACTCCCGAGTGGTGCGCCAGGTCTTCCAAGCGTGGGGCACCCCTTGGTAGATCTCTTCGCATCTCGAGTGGACCACAAAGTCCCTCAGTTCTGTTCCAGGCTTCAGGCCCACGGCAGACTGGCATCGATGCCTTCCTCCTGGATTGGGGGGAGGGCCTGCTGTATGCTTATCCTCCCATCCCTCTGGTGGGGAAGACTTTGTTGAAACTCAAGCAAGACCGAGGCACCATGATTCTGATTGCTCCCTTTGGCCGCGTCAGATCTGGTTCCCTCTTCTTCTGGAGTTGTCCTCCGAAGAACCGTGGAGATTGGAGTGTGTTTCCGACCCTCATCACACAGGACGAAGGGGCGCTTCTGCATCCCAACCTCCAGTCGCTGGCTCTTACGGCCTGGATGTTGAGGGCGTAGACTTTGCCTCTTTGGGTCTGTCAGAGGGTGTCTCCCGCATCTTGCTGCTTCCTAGGAAAGATTCCACTAAGAGGAGTTACTTCTTCCATTGGAGGAGGTTTGCCGTCTGGTGTGACAGCAAGGCCTTAGATCCTCGCTCTTGTCCTACACAGACCCTGCTTGATTACCTTCTGCACTTGTCCGAGTCTGGTCTCAAGACCAACTCCGTAAGGGTTCACCTTAGTGCGATTAGTGCATACCATTACCGTGTGGAAGGTAAGCCGATCTCAGGACAGCCTTTAGTTGTTCGCTTCATGAGAGGTTTGCTTTTGTCAAAGCCCCCTGTCAAGCCTCCTACAGTGTCATGGGATCTCAATGTCGTTCTCACCCAGCTGATGAAACCTCCTTTTGAGCCACTGAATTCCTGCCATCCGAAGTACTTGACCTGGAAGGTCATTTTCTTGGTGGCAGTTACTTCGGCTCGTAGAGTCAGTGAGCTTCAGGCCCTGGTAGCCCAGGCCCCTTACACCAAATTCATCACAACAGAGTAGTCCTCCGCACTCACCCTAAGTTTCTGCCAAAGGTCGTGTCGGAGTTCCATCTGAACCAGTCAATTGTCTTGCCAACATTCTTTCCCCGTCCTCATTCCTGCCCTGCTGAGCGTCAGCTGCACACATTGGACTGCAAGAGAGCATTGGCCTTCTATCTGGAGCGGACACAGCCCCACAGACAGTCCGCCCAATTGTTTGTTTCTTTTGATCCCAATAGGAGGGGAGTGGCTGTAGGAAAACGCACCATATCCAATTGGCTAGCAGATTGCATTTCCTTCACTTACGCCCAGGCGGGGCTGGCTCTTGAGGGTCATGTCACGGCTCATAATGTTCGAGCCATGGCTGGCGTCGGTAGCCCACTTGAAGTCAGCCTCCATTGAAGAAATTTGCAAAGCTGCGACGTGGTCATCTGTCCACACATTCACATCTCATTACTGCCTACAGCAGGATACCCGACGCGACAGTCGGTTCGGGCAGTCAGTTCTTCAGAACCTGTTTGGGCTTTAGGATCCAACTCCACCCCCCGAGGGCCCTGTTTGTTCTGTTCCAGGCTACACATCTCAGTAGTTGGTAAATTTTTAAGTCAATCTCAGTTAGTCCTCGCCGTTGCGAGGCCCAATTGACCATGGTTGTTGTTTTGAGTGAGCCTGGGGGCTAGGGGACCCCATCAGTGAGAACAAGCAGCCTGCTTGTCCTCGGAGAAAGCGAATGCTACATACCTGTAGAAGGCTATTCTCCGAGGACAGCAGGCTGATTGTTCTCACAAACCGACCGCCTCCCCTTTGGAGTTGTGTCTTCCCTTGAAGTGTATTGTCTTGCTACATACTGGACTGGCCGGCTCGAGCCGGTTTCGGGCGGGAAGAACGGCCGCGCATGCGCGGGTGCGCTGCGGGCGCGCGAGGACTAGCAAAGGACTTTGCTAGTGAAGTTTCCGATTGGAGGGGCTGCCGTGGACGTCACCCATCAGTGAGAACAATCAGCCTGCTGTCCTCGGAGAATACCTTCTACAGGTATGTAGCATTCGCTCTACCTGAAGATCGAGAACTTGTTGACGATGCCGTCCAGCCTGGGAAACTCCAAAACGCTGCCGGGCCCGTCGAAGCTGCATACTCAATCTTAAAATTTCTCTATCTCGCTTTTCGAATATAATGGGAATAACTAATAACTTCCCCTCGAAGTACTGCCTTTGCAGCTTCCTAATAAAGGACAGGATCTGTCGCATGAGCGACATTAGTAATCTCATATTTCCAACATCTTATCAGTCATTCCCGCAAGACAGAATCTTTATAGAGGGCCAGTGGAAATTGCCAACCACCATGCCGACTACTCGGTGACCCTAAAGTCCAATCCAACCACATCCAAGCATGATCTGATATAACATATGGGCCCTATCTCTGCCTTCACCACCCGACCAAACTCACTTTTTGAAATTAAAAGATAATGTATCCTAGCCTGGGTAGAGTGAGCCCGAGAAAGTTGAGTGTAATCTGTATCCGAGGGGTGGAGCTCTCTCCACACATAACTAAGTCTAACAGGTGACACAATTGCCTCAACCCTTTGTTGGCATGATATGGCGTGTTTGGGCCCCATCTCGATCTGTCCAGAACCGGGTCCCACACTGCATTAAAATCTCCTCCCACTACTAAAGAAGAATTCCTATGTTGGATTAGAAGACTAATCAAAGGTCTGTAAAAGTTTTTATCATACTGATTTGGAGCATAAATGTTAAAACATGAGGAACTTATGATGATTGATTACTGCTTCTGCCAAAATCTACCAGCAGGATCTGCTGCTAGCAATTGCACCCTCACCACCATTCCCCTTCTAACAAAATTGCCACTCCCCCCCCCCCCTTTTTTTCCCTTGGGCATCCACCGCTACACACTCCCCCACCCACCAAGTTTAAGCTTAGTGTGTTCCAAAGCATTGAGATGTCTCTTGAAGTAAAGCAATGTTGATAAGATTTCTATGTAAGTGTTGCAAAATCTATGATCATTTAATGGGTGAATTTATCCCCCTCACATTCCAAGACACTAAATAAACAACCTAAAAACCACCCCAATGATCACATCTGCTATTGAAACCCAGGAGGGATGTCCCAGCCAGCCCCCCCCCCACCCCAGTGCGATGTTTTGTGTCTGCCACAGCCCCAAATATTGCAAGACCTATCCCATGCCACAAATTCCCTTACAAATACAAAACTCCGCTTCTTAACCTGGAAGACCACCTCCTACCCACTCCCCATTCTAAACGTTCCCCCCATGGGAACAGTCACAACACCTCCCTATCGAACCCTGTTGCAAACATTCCTGAACAACATTAGGCTTCTGACCCTTCTGAAAAGAAATCCACACTGTGTCCTCTTCAACAAACCCCAGACTTACAGATTCAAAGGCACAATCTATCTGTGCCCCACATGTAAGTAGACCTCTGAGGCATGAACAAAACCATCCAAACTAAACGGTATACCCCGCAAAAAGAAAAAATCCTGCATAGCCGGGTGGGAGCAAACATTCAATTTGAAGACCTCAAGGCCCAGTCAAGTTGCTCCTGCCTGTGATCTCTCCACTTGTGAGAGGAACTCCCAAGCCTCCTCCACCGATGTGAGGGACCTCAATGTTCTGTTGCAGGTGACCTTAAGAGTAGCAGAGTAAAGCAGCGCAAACCAGATCTTCATAGCAAACAATTTAGAACAGATTGGGGCAAATGTTCTGTACTGCCACTACAGCGGAATAATCTTGAAAACAGAGGACCCGATGGTTTTCATAAATCAGATTTCCACGCTCTTAATGATTAATATTTCCTGCTTGTGAATAAAGTTCAAAATTCTGAGTATGACCACCCGGGGCTTAGGTGAAGCAGGCTGGCGTGGCCCCACTTGATAGTCGCACTTTATGCGCAAAGGGCCTCTGTGGTCTGACAAATTAAGCTCTTTAGATAACCAGGATTCCAAAAATACAGCTAAGTGTCTGTCTGCAATCAATTCCAGCAGACCAACCAGGCGCAAATTATTCCTGCACGGCCGGTTTTCTAAATCTTCCACCTTAGCTTCCAAGGCTGTAATCTTTTTATGCGTTACGTCCTTCGCCGCCTCCACCACAGACAGCTCCTTGTGACTCAGGGCAAGTCACTTAACCCTCTATTGCCCAATATAAGCCGCATTGAGCCTGCCATGAGTGGGAAAGCGCGGGGTACAAATGTAACAAAAATAAATATGGCTCTCCTAAAATCTGCGTCACGGGATATGATTTGTAAGGCAGCAACCTGGTCTTCACTTCATACCTTTACTTCATGCTTGGACCTAGTGCACACCAAGAAATGGTATGTTCAGTCCAACTATGCTATTCAGTTTGTGTGCAACTCTTAATGTTTTTAACATGAACTACCACAGGGGTCATGTAGATGCCTAATTAAATTAGATTGTTTACCTTTTAATTTTAGTGAATTATTAAATTATTTTGTGTATCTGACTTTTCATACTCCCATGATATAAGTAGTAACACCTAGAAAAACCAAAGGGGTCAATTTGATCCCTTTGAAGTTTCAGACATCTAACTGTGGGGTTCTTTAAGATAGTGGAGTTTGTGTGGGGCTGTTTTCTTTTGTAATACTTTGAATCTGTATTGTTTGATGGACTAAGAATTGGACAAGTAGTATGAGTAGATTCCAAGGGTGCCTAACCCAAGCATTTTGCATAATGACAACAGTGAAAGATTTGACAGTCTCTCGGAAAGTGAGGGATACGATTTAATGCCCTTGCAAGCATAGCACATGAGTGCGGACATGGCCAGCCATCCTGTGCATCTAAGAAAACTAGTTGGAAGATCTCTACAAGATCTTGGACAATCTTCACAAGGTTTTGAATGGGCTGGTCAGCAAATATTCAACTGGTTATGATGGAATTGTATGGGAAGCTATTGACAGTGCTGCTGTTCTGGGTAGATGGGCCCAACAAAATGTACTTTGAGAAACTCGTGGACCAACACCTTATGCCAAATACGAAATAAAAGAAGGCAGCATGGAAAGCGCATTATGGTTTGCTTATCAGTGAAACTATCCACCACCATATAAAGTGTACTAAAACTAATGCAAGGAGACAGCTCTGAGGTGACGGAGCATTTCTTATAAGGGTGGCCTTCCTGTGGCAGTCTTTGGCCAACTGGACGTTGACCCAGATTTTTTGCTGACACTGTGCTATGAAATAGATTCCAGGAAATTTTACTGTATGTGTGATATGACGTCAGCAACATCGGTTCTATTGAAGATTGCATCAGTTTCAGAAGTCTGGCACTGTTTCAAAACTGGATTGGTCGCTACAAGCCAGGAGAAAACATGACAGTCTACGAGCAGCTGTTTTCTGTTAAAGCAAGGTGTCCATTTATTAAGTACATAGCGAGCAAATCTGAAATTTGAACTCAAATTCTGGCTCTCAGCAGATGCCGAAACAAAGTATCTTTTGAACAGCTTCCCATACTTTGGTCATCAGGTTAGTAATTGTCTTTACCTATCTATATAGCAATATTGTTTTTGAGCTGCTTGTTTTCTTGAGCAAGGGAAGAAATGCTAGTACCAAGTTTTTTTTTTTTTTAATTCAGTGAAACTAGCCAAAAGGTTTGAAGACCAAGAGTACAGGCATCGTGGGAACAGTGAATCAGTCATGAAGAAAGGGTTCTAACATTGGCAAAAAAAACCCAAACAAAACCTGAGCAAAGCTCTGAGCTCATGGTAATAAAAGGTAAACAAAAATTATGCACCCTCCATCCAGATGTCCACATGGGAATTATCAGAAAGAAGATGAGATAGTAGCCTTTTTCAATACTCGCTGACTAAAACAGAGGAAATCCCTCGCAGTCAGCAGCAGCAGCACACAAACACAGTGAAGGAGACAAAAATCACATAGCCAGGGCTCAACGTATGAGTTCTGTATTCACATCCACAGATTAGACATGGGTTCTGTCTGGATTGCTTTACAGAGTGCCTCCGTTTCACACTGCTTCTTCAGGAGCAATACCAGAGCAGTATCAGCTTCCCCTTGTCTGCCATAGCCACAAAGTCCTGCTTCTTTCTCAGGGAAGCAGGACTTCGTGGATACGGCAGACAAGGGGAAGCGGTGTGAAAAGGATGCACTCTGTCAAGCAATCCAGACAGAACCCAAGATAATGTTGCTTCTCGCAGTTGTTAACAGGAAAAGCAAATGCAAACACAAATGAAATTAAGGATAAATATTAAAGACGGTATAGATGGAATTGAATTTTAAATATATATATATATATATATATATATATATATATAGATATAGATATAGATATAGATATGGATATATATTTAAAAAGAAAATGCTTGGAAACATAAAATACAAGAGGGAGGTTTTTAAGACTGATTAGGAAGTTCACCCAACTGGTAAAGAGTTTATATAGCACAAAGGTTGAGCATCTGAAGTCTTTTTCCTCCATATTTTCAAAATCTGGTTATATTAAAGTGTCATAAAGTATCCAGAAATATTAGATTGACAATAAAGGCATCACCTGCATCTTGCTTTCTGACCTTTTTTTTTTTTTTTTTTTAATCCAATTACAGTGCACTCCGTTTAAGTGCACGTCGGATAAGCACATGCTTTGTTTAACTGCATGCCATACTTTGGTCCTGTTTTTGGCGCCATCCGTTTCTATGGGGACAAACTTCGGTTTAGCGCACCACTGATAAGTGCAAGATTCGCTTATATGCATGGTTTAAGACCACTCCTCTGCAGGAAAGATGCACGCATGGAATATGGAAGCCGATTGGGGCGTGACAAAGGGGCAGTAAATTTGGAATCTAGTTGGCTAACTGCCACAGGCAGAATAAGCGAAAGAATGTTGTTAGAGTGTACACTGGAGTCGTCGTCGCCCAACTGTAAGACTTTTAACACTGGTGAATAGAAGTTCTTAAAAAAATTAGAAAACAAACGAAGTCAAGCATCTATTGCTAAAGAATATGGTGTCAATCCCAATCAAATTTTACGTATCTTGAAGCAGAAAGATCAGCTTCTGGAAGATTGGCAAAACAATACAAATCCACACAGGAAATGAAAACGGGCAGGAAGAGCTGAGGATGTAGAAGATGCTCTTCTTCGGTGGTTTTCTCAAGTCAGGAGCAGACAGTTTCCTGTCAGTGGTCCACTGCTTATGGAGAAAGCTGATCAGCTAGCTGAAAGTCTTGGACTAACTGAATTCAAAGCCACTGTTGGATGGTTGGAAAGATGGAAGCGGAGGAACAACATAAAATTCAAGAAACAGCATGGTGAAAAACAAGACGCTGATGACTTTGGTTCTGAAAATTGGGTTGTTTCAGTTCTTCCTACCATCTTGAACGAGTTTGCACCTCGTGACATTTTCAATGCTGACAAAAACGGTCTCTACTGTCGAGCGATTCCTGATGGAACACTTGCATTCAAACATGCCGAAACTACTGGAGGTAAAACGTCGAAGGACCGACTGACGACCTTCCTTTGCTGCAATATGGATGGGAGTGAGAAGTTGGAACCCCTCGTCATTGGAAAGAGCAAACAGCCCCGTTGCTTTAAGAATGTTAAGCGACTTCCTGTGTCATACGAGGCTAACGCAAATTCATGGATGATTGGGGAAATTTGGAAGCAGTGGCTAAAGAAGTTAGACTAGAATGCGGGCACAAAAGCGTCAGATTTTGTTGCTTTGTGATAATTGTGCTGCGCACAGTGATGTCAGGCTGTCTAACGTCAAGGTGGTTTTCCTGCCACCAAACACTACCTCTCTGATCCAACCTATGGATCAGGGCATAATAGCCAATTTCAAACAACATTATCGGGCTCTTGTGCTACGTCGTCAGATGAACATTATGGATGACCAGACTGGCAAGGATAAACGTGCTGTTGAACTGGCTCGTAATCTATCACTGTTGGATTCCCTACATATTAAGAAAGAACCCTGGAATCATGTTACACAGGCAACCTTGTGAACTGCTACAAGCGGGCAAGCTTTGTTAAAGATGTGGAGAGGGACGAAACAGATGCAACTGTTGCAAACATGTCAGATGAACAGGCTATTGACATCCCAGCCTGTGTTACTGAAGTGGAGTTTCATCACTACGCAGCTGTTGATTATGATCTTAAAGCAGCTGACGACAGCACTGATGTCAATATATGCGCCTACACGCAGGCAGCGGATGATGATGAAATGAGCAGCGAGGCACATGCTGACGAAATTCAACAACCTCCTGTCACTTTTGCAAGAGCGCTGGAGAGTCTCAACACTGTGCGGGCCTATCTGGAGGTTACTGGATATCAGTGCTATGACAGTTTTTACCGTCTGGCAGACATAGCCTATGGAACTCACAGACACAAGAGTGTACAGAGGACTATGTCTAATTACTTCAAGTAAACCTAACTTCAGTTAACGGAGACTGTATACTGTATGTATAATCAGTACTGTACATATGTTTATCAGATGTCAAGCTTCTTTGGGTCACAACGGTTAAGTGCACGCTCCGGTTAACTGCATGTATTTCTGTGGTTTCAGACTCTTGCACTTAAGCGGATTGCACTGTACTTGTAAATTAAATTTGGTAGAAGTTTAGTAAAAATGCTGTTCCTTGTCATCAAGCAGATGAATCCATTACGAATGGGTTGTCCATCAACCAGCAGAGGGAGATAGCACTGAAAAACCATAGTGCCTCATGGCCAGCTAGCTCCATCTGCCTCTTCAGTATTCTCTATCTCCCCAGCAGGGTGGTCGCAGCTTATTCTGCTCCTTCAAACAATCTGCCTGGGGGTGGCTCTTGTGCTTTGGCCAGTGGTAGCAGGGGTGTTGGGGGCTATTGCAGCTCCACTTTAAAGGCACGTAGGTTCGCCCTTTCCCTGCCTTACCCGGCCCCCGATGTGGATGTAGACACATAGGTTTGCCCTGTCCCTGCCTTTTCCCACACTCTCCTTTGTGGATGCAGGCACATTGGTTTGTCCTTTCCCTGCCTTTCCCTCTATTGCTGTTGCCTCTAACTTTCCTCACAGCGTTAAAAAAAAAAAAAAAAAAAAAAAGTTGTCGCGTTTTTGCACTGGCATTCCAGAAGAGGTTTTCTTCTGATTGTGCAGCGTGACCGGAGCTCTGGGTCTCGGTCTGGTGAGGTAAGAGCATTTTGTAGCTCCTCCGGGGAGGGCCCGCGATCGGGACGTTTATGGCGCAAATCCGCCATTTTGAATTTACCGCCATTTTCAGCGATGGCTGCGGAGGCTGTTAAGCGCTGTTCCCATTGTGGCAAGTGCAGATCAGCAGCGGGGCTCTGTAAATCATGCTCTTCAGACGTCAGGGCCGGCATGAGCATGGCGAGCGATGTTTCTTTCCCGCCCAGTGGAGCTGGCAGCGGGCGCCATTTTGGACGCGCCGCATGGAGTGACCCCCGCAGAAGCGGAGGGGTTTGAAACTGGAGAGGAGCCTCATGCAACAAGTCTCTAAGAGTGCGGCATTTTCACATGGAAATCCTGCGCTCCGTTATTGTGGCGGTACAGCCAGGAGAGTTTCTCACGTGTCTGGACCTGAAAGAAGCTTACTTGCACATTCCTATTTGGCCCCCGCACCAAAGGTTTCTTCGGTTTGCGGTGATGGGAAAATATTTCCAGTTTCGTGCCTTGCCTTTTGACCTCGCCACAGCTCCCTGAACCGTTTCCAAGGTAATGGTGGTAGTAGCTGCTTTTCTCCGGTGAGAGGGTTTCGGGTTCACCCGTACCTAGACTGGCTCATCAGAGCGGACTCGACAGAGGAGAGTCATCAGGTAACAGCCATAGTGGTCTCAGTACTTCAATCTCTGGGGTGGGTCGTCAATATAGCCAAAAGTCACCTGACCCCCTCTCAATCTCTAGAATATTTAGGGGTCCGGTTCGACACAGCTTTGGGGTTTGTTTTTCTTCCCGAGCAAAGGCGGTGCAAGCTTCAGAACCAGGTCCGTCTGCTCCTGAGGATGCCTCGCCCCCGCGCTTGGGACATTGTCCAGCTGTTAGGGTCAATGATGGCCACCTTGGAAGTGGTGCCCTGGGCGAGAGCGCACCTGAGACCTCTGCAGTGCTCCCTGCTTCAACGATGGTCTCCAGTTTCTCAGGATTATCAGTGCAGACTCACGTGGCTCCCTGCGGCCCGGCTCAGGATGGAGTGGTGGCTCTCAGACAGCATGCTGCGGCGAGGAATGCCGCTAGCACTCCCCGATTGGTGCCTGGTGGTAACAGATGCCAGCCTGAAGGGCTGGGGCGCACATTGCCGGGGAAGGCATGCCCAGGGTCTCTGGACACCCGAGGAGTCTGAGTGGTCCATCAATCGCTTGGAGTTGAAAGTGATTTTCCAGGCTCTTCTGGCTTTTCACTCGACCCTGGAAGGATTGGCTGTCAGAGTTCTGTCAGACAACACAACAGCAGTGGCCTACATAAATCGACAAGGCGGCACTCAGTGCACAGCACAGGCCGCGCAGATTTGCCACTGGGCCGAGCTACATCTGCAGTTTCTGTCAGCAGCTCACATTGCAGGTCAGAGCAACGTGCAAGCCAATTATCTAAGCAGGCAGCAAATCGACCCAGCGGATTGGGAACTGGCAGATGAAGTGTTTCTTCAGATCTGTGCCAAGTAGGGGACGCCTGTAGCGAATCTTATGGCCTCAGGCGCAAATGCCAAAGTCCCGTGCTTTTACAGCAGACGGAGAGATCCTCGCTTGGCGGGGTTGGATGCCTTGGCTCAACCCTGGCCTCAGGGCCTCCTGTATGTGTTTCCTCCTTGGCCCTTGATAGGGCGAGTACTCCTGCGGATTCGGCTAGTACTCCTGCGGATTTGGCTACATCAAGGAGAGGTGGTTCTCATTGGCCCAGGGAGGCCATGGTATGCAGACCTCTGGCGGATGCTGGTAGAGGCTCCCCTTCCTTTGCCTCTGGTACTGAATCTGTTGTCACAGGGACCGGTGACCATGGAAGACGCCTGCCGCTTTGGTCTTACGGCATGGCTTTTGAGAGGGCGCAATTGAAAGACAAGGGTTATTCCAGTAAAGTTATTTCCACTCTCCTACAGGCCCACAAGCGTTCCACTTCCATGGCTTATGCTAGGATTTGGCGCCAATTTGAGGCTTGGTGTGCTGCTAAAGCGATTACACCTATGCAGGCTTCTGTCTCGCCAATACTTGACTTTTTGCAGGATGGTTTACAAAAAGGCCTTGTCTATAATTCCCCGCGTGTTGAAGTGGCAGCCTTAGCATGTTTTCGAGGGAAGGTGACTGGCCTCTCCCTGGCTGCTTATCCGGATGTGGCACGGTTTCTTAGAGGGGTGCTTCGGCTCCATCCTCCCGTGCGGGCTCTGTGTCCGGCCTGGAACCTGGGGTTAGTTTAAAAGGCCCTTCAGTGTTCGCCCTTCGAGCCGTTTAGGCGAGCTTCGGGGAAGGATGTGACCCTAAAAACAGTCTTTTTGGTGGCCATTACATCGGCGAGATGGGTGTCTGAGCTCCAGGCGCTGTCCTGTCGAGACCCTTTTCTGCAATTCTCAGAGTCCGGAGTTATGGTACGTACGGTGCCTTCCTTCCTGCCTAAGGTGGCTTCAGCGTTTCACCTAAACCAGCCTATTTTCCTGCCTTCCTTTTCCAGAGAGGAGTTTCCGGAAGCCTTTGAGCATTTGCACCTCCTAGATGTGCGAAGGGCTCTGTTGCAGTATCTGCGCATGTCAAATGCTTTTAAGACCTCTGATCATCTTTTTGTCCTGTTATCAGGTCCGCACAGAGGGTCTCCAGCATCTAAAGCCACTATAGCCCGTTGGCTCAAGGAAGCTATTTTTTCAGCCTATCTGCTGTCTGGCCGGCCTCCGCCTGAAGCCTTCAAGGCACATTCCACAAGAACGATTTCCTCTTCTTGGGCTGAAACTGGAGCACTCTCTCTTCAAGAGATATGCAATGCAGCAACATGGGCTTCTAAGCTCTCTTTTGCCCGACATTACAGGCTGGATGTGGCTGCCAGGAGAGACGCGCATTTTGGAGCACAAGTGCTGGCACGTGGTGTGGCTTGTTCCCGCCCTATCTAGGGATTGCTTTGATCCATCCCATTCGTAATGGATTCATCTGCTTGATGACAAGGAAGGGAAAATTAGGTTCTTACCTTGGTAATTTTCTTTTCTTTAGTCATAGCAGATGAATCCATGAGCCCTCCCTCAGTGATTCATTGTGTGATCGATGTTGTTTTATGTTCAGTTTTTCCTGTAGATATGTTCCCTCATTGGGAGAAGTTGGAAAACAGTCTTTAGGATTTCTGTTCTGTTATAGGAGGTTGAGTTCGTCCCTCCTTTGTGTTATTGCTCCTGTTCTGGAGCGTTCATCCGCTGTGAGGAAAGTTCATATTATGCTACTTTGTGGTATAACACTGCTTTGGAAGCTTCAAATACTGAAGAGGCAGAGGGAGCTAGCTGGCCATGAGGCCCTATAGTTTTTCAGTGCTCTCTATCTCTCCCTGCTGGTTGATGTACACAACCCATTCGTAATGGATTCATCTGCTATGATTAAAGGAAAGAAAATTACCAAGGTAAGAACCTAATTTTCCCTTCTGCTGTTCCAGTATTGAGACTCCCACATACTACTTTGCCATTGTATCTCTCTTCATTTCCAGTCACTCACTGTTGCCCCCATTAGCAAAGTTTGTAGTTTAGGACTTCCGGTTGGGCGACGGAGGTTTGGGAGCTCTGGCATTCTTCGCTGTAAAGTGCCTCTGCTTAACTGTTCAGTGCTTGCAAAGCATTGTTCCTGAACCAGAGCAGTGTTCCTTTCCCCTCCGCGAACGTCTTGCTGTATTCTGGAAAAGAATGGCATACAGATCTGCAAAAAAATATTGGGAGAGAAGCCATGCGTTTCACCAGAAAATGGCTGATAAGAGCATGCCTCCGTCTCGTTCACCAAGCTCTGCGTGGGCCGAGGAGATAGTGCCTGATGTGAGCGTCAATTTCAACGTATTATGGATAAACTGGACACCATGGAATCCAATTTTGCTTCCATTACTAAAGATGTTCAATTGCTGCAATAGTGAGTGAGTGCTGGGGAGGATTCAGTGAAGGCTCTGGAGGACTGCCAGCCACAGTTGGGGACACAATACCTTAGTCTCAAAGTTAAATTGGACGAACTAGAGAACTGCTCTCAGCAGAATAATCTTCGGTTGGTCAGCCTGTTGAAGACTCTCTTTGAGGCTGACCGCCAAATGTTTTTTGGAAACATGGCTGGCCAATACACTCTTTACCACGTACCACCGGTCCTCTGATCATCGAATGTGTGCATCGAATGGGTCAATGGTGGGAATCTTCAAACCGTCCAAGAGTTGTCATATTCCATCTACTTAACTATGTGCATAAAGTAGAAATTTTAAAAGTGCTACAGGGAGGAAAACAGCTACAATATGAAGACCATTCAGTTCTCTACTTCCAAGACTATTGGGCAGAGGTTTCCTCCGCAAGGAAAGAATTTGCGCCCATTTGCACAGACTTGGTGAAACGCCACATCCGATTCAAGTTGGCATACCCGGCAAAGCTGCAGATTTTTCATAATGAAGCTACACATGTCTTCGTTTCTGCAGCAGAAGCTTTGCAATTCACAACGTTTTATACTGCTTATCCCAGAAATAGTGGATTTTCCCCAAGTCCATTTAATAACCGGTCTATGGACTTTTCCTTTAGGAAGCCGTCCAAACCTTTTTAAAACTCCGCTAAGCTAACCGCCTTTACCACATTCTCTGGCAACGAATTCGAGTTTAATTACACGTTGAGTGAAGAAAAAAGTTCTCTGATTAATTTTAAATTTATTACATTGTAGCTTCATCACATGCCCCCTAGTCCTAGTATTTTTGGAAAGCGTGAACAGACGCTTCACATCTACCTGTTCAACTCCACTCATTCTTTTATAGACCTCTATCATATCTCCCCTCAGCCGCCTTTTCTCCAAGCTGAAGAGCCCTAGCCGCTTTAGCCTTTCATTATACCTTTCTCTCAAACCTTGTGCCAGTTGGGAACTAATTCTGTTAAAGTAACATGATGAGGGACGTACAGAGCTTCCAGATTGTGGAGAATCAGATTCCTGCAGTCTTTGTGGATTATGTTGGACCTTGGACTGTATCATTTCCGGGGGGGGGGGGGGGTGAGATCTTTTTGTTGGGTGGAGGCTTCTGGTGATTGTTGATCTCCTCTTACAAAGCGAAACTTTCATTCTAGGGGTCTCTCCTGCGCCTCCCCTCTCCTCCTCCTCCTCGTTACAGATCATATACATGGACTTTTGGGAATATAACTTTGCTGATGGAGTTTGACATGACCCTGTAAGCACTTCTTAGGCTTGTATTATATGATTACAGTCTTTATCTCTTTTTTTCTTTAGGCTATCGCCGGAGTCATACCTGGGGGGGGGGGGGGGGGGGGGGGGGGGGGGCAGGACCTTAAAGGAGGAGAGTGTTCTCTAGCTGACATATCTGAATGTTGAGCAGGGGAGGCTGTAGCTCCCAACTTCTCCACACCAAGGAAGTGGTTTGTAGATATTAAATACACAGGGTTGGGTACTAGGGGAGATGTATGGATGGATGTTAGGGTTGTGTGTGAGAGAGAAGTCTTTTGTGGTGGTGGTTTGTTTTTTTTCTGGGCGAGACCACTGGAGCCAGGGGAGATTGCATTCTACAGGTGGATGGGACAGTGCCATATAAAATCCGTTTTACCCAATTCCCTGATCCAGATGAAGATTTGAATGAGTCCTTTCAAAATTTCATCTTGGAATGCGTATGTGTGGGGGGGTTACTTCACCCATTAGGAGGCAGAAAATTCTACAAGCTCTTCATCGCCGTAAACATAGACATAACATTTTACAAGAGACCCACTTGTCTCCTCAGAACATCTTAAATTTCAGAAATGGTAGGTGGGCTCTCTATTGGAGTCCCCGGCCTCACAGAGGAAAGCAGGAGTTCTTATCCTATTTAGGAAATCCTTAGACATTTCATATTCAGGCACGGTTTGTAGTGGCGAGAGTGCTGATTAAAAACACCCACTGGTATTGTGTAATGTATAGGCACCAAACACACACGACAGGGTTTTTATTTTTGCTAAGTTGATGTTTTAGTACCTTAAGGTCCACCAAGATATCATTGTGGGGGGGGGGGGGGAGATTTCAATTTAGTTTTTCATCCTGCCCACGATTGCTCTCATCCTACTGTTGACCAGTGGATTAACTCATCCAGGGGGTTACCTGTGTGACACTCTGGATCTGATTCCTGGAGATTGTATCATCCTGAAGAATGGGACTACACACATCTCTCTCGTGCTCATACCACTCAATTGAGAATAGATTATCAATTTGGTCTCTCACTCGTTCTTTAATCACATATTAGCATCTGAAATTGGGCCCTATGATATCTGACCATGCTATAATTTGGGCAGCATTACTTTAACCTCTGAGAACAAGAGTAGGGGACGGTGGTGTTTTTCGCTGGATCTCTATTGGGATACTGCATTTCACTCTTGTTTGATAGAGAAAAGGAATTATGTTCAACATAATGCAGCCCATGTGACACAACCTATTCTTTATTGGGATACGGCAAAGGCAGTTCTCCGAAGGGAGATTTTTGCATATGTGGCACGCAGGAAAGCTATATGAGATAAAGAAATTTTGCTTCTAGCGAGACAGATTATTTGATAGAGTGGCATTGGGTGTACAGAAAACTCCAGCACTAAAGGAGTCCCTGATGACCTCACAGATTGCGCTTAACATTGCTACATCAGAGGGCAGTGAAATCATTAGCTTATTATAAATATCAGTTATACTTACATGGTAGTAAAAGCAAATTTGATTAAAAGTGATAGGGACAACTAGAATATTATGGATGATGGCAGATTGGGGGAGGGGGGATAAGACCTCTTCGGATAGAAAGATCAATGCTGTGTTTAGCAATATTATGAAAAGCTTATATGCAGCTCCCAGTGATGACACTCTGGATAGTTCACTTTATTTAGAGAATATCGCACTTCCCAAGGTTTCTTCCTCTCACCATTTCACGAGGACAAACTGGCTCTCGCTCTTGGTAGCAGCCCACATAACAAAGCCACCGGGTCCAGACGGATTTCGGGTTGAGTTTTATAAGATCTTGTAGGATCATGTTGGGACCTCGTTATTACAGATGTTTACACAAATTGTACAAGGGTGGAAGAAAAACCAAGTCCAAGTGACCAGCCAAACACAGAAGTAAGAGCTCAAAACAAAGTTTATTGGGACCCTACACGGTTCGTGTTTCGGCAGCAAGCTTTCTTCAGAGGTCGATAAACGAGTTCTCTGCTAAACGCCAAAATAACTTTGAGTGCTAGCAAAGCACGGGTGGGAGGACGCTGAGTCCACAAAACGTGTGCTCAAGGACACAGCCAAACAGCCCAGATCATCTTACTTTTAAAACTGGATAGAGATCCATGTTCTCCAGCATCTTACCAACCCACCCTCTCTTGAATTTTGAAGCTAAATTGTTCACAAAGTTGTTGGCCAACCATTTGGCTAAGATCCTTCCATATTTATTTTTTATTATTTTATTTATTGCATTTGTATCCCACATTTTCCCACCTATTTGCAGGCTCAATGTGGCGTACAGAGGTCTGTTATGGCATTGCCATTCCAGGGTGTCAGATACAATTGGTGATACAAAGAGATTAAGGATGGAAATAATTATTAAGAAAATAGGTATAGAAAGATGATTTTCGGGTTAGAGTGGATTGGTGAGGTGGTATAGTTAAGCTATGGGTCCTCTTTGTAGGCCTTATTGAAGAGGTACGTCTTCAGAGATTTACGAAAGTTGGCTATTTCGTCGATTGTTTTCAGGTTAGCTGGTAATGCGTTCCACAGCTGTGTACTCATGTTGGAGAAGGTCGCGTGTACAAGTTTGTATTTTAGTCCTTTACAGCTGGGGAAGTGTAGATTAAGACATTTTTGGGATGATCTTTTGGCATTTCTGGGAGGCAGGTCCACGAGGTTTAGCATGTAGGTCGGGGCGTCTCCGTGGATGATTTTGTGTACGATCGTGCAAATCTTGAACGTGGTCTGTTCCTTAAGTGGGAGCCAGTGGAGTTTCTCTCTTAAGGGTTTTGCGCTTTCATATTTTGGTTTTCCAAATATGAGTCTGGCGGCGGTGTTTTGGGCTGTTTGGAGTTTCTTGATGGTCTGTTCTTTGCAGCCAGCGTACAGTGCGTTGCAGTAGTCCAGATGACTTAATACCATTGATTGTATCAGGATACGAAAGATGGATCTCGGGAAGAAAGGTTTTACTCTTGAGTTTCCACATGGAGTGGAAACTTCCCAAGTGGTCTATCGAGGAAGGGCAGCTGCTAAGAAGCTTTGCAAGATATTAGCATCCTTGGAAGTCACAGTTTAACAATCTACCTTCTATTTTGGTGAGTTTTGATGCGGAGAAAGCCTTCAATCGGGTATATTGGTCTTTTCTGTTTAAAACCCTTCAGATGTATGGTATCCAGGGATTTTTCTTTGATGCAGTGTGGGCCCTCTACTCAAATCCACTAGCAAGGCTCTGGGTTAATGGACATTCGTCTGATCAGTTTCCAATTTATAGAGGTACACGACAGGGATATCATCTCCCCCCCCCCCCCCCCTCTTCTGTTTGTCATGACGTTGGACCCTCTTGTTCAGGAGATAGGTACCCAGAAATCCAAGGAGTACAGTTTCGTTCCCATACCTTTAAAATTTTGGCTTTTGCCGATGATCTTTTAGCTCACCTGACTGGTCCGCAACATTTGCTGGATGCTTTGCTTGAACTATTTCAGGAATACCGAGATTACTCTGTTTTCTGTCTTAACCTTCACAAGTCTTACAGTTGCATCCTCTGAGCAAGTACGCAGGACTTGAAGAGGACCATTTCCTCTGAAATGGGCTCTCTATTCTTTTCGTTAACTGGGGATAAGGCTCTCCATGCAGCCCACAGAGTTATATGATCTCATTGTCTCCCATTTATTGGCCTCTACCTGGAGTATTGTGTTCAGTACTGGTCTCCGTATCTCAAAAAAGATATAGTAGAATTGGAAAAGGTACAGCGAAGGGCGACGAAAATGATAGTGGGGATGGGACGACTTTCCTATGAAGAGAGGCTGAGAAGGCTAGGGCTTTTCAGCTTGGAGAAGAGACGGCTGAGGGGAGATATGATAGAAGTGTATAAAATAATGAGTGGAATGGATCGGGTGGATGTGAAGCGACTGTTCACGCTATCCAAAAATACTAAGACTAGAGGGCATGAGTTGAAGCTACAGTGTGGTAAATTTAAAACGAATCGGAGAAAATTTTTCTTCACCCAACGTGTAATTAGACTCTGGAATTCGTTGCCGGAGAACGTGGTACGGGCGGTTAGCTTGACGGAGTTTAAAAAGGGGTTAGATAGATTCCTAAAGGACAAGTCCATAGACCGCTATTAAATGGACTTGGAAAAATTCCGCATTTTTAGGTATAACTTGTCTGGAATGTTTTTACGTTTGGGGAGCGTGCCAGGTGCCCTTGACCTGGATTGGCCACTGTCGGTGACAGGATGCTGGGCTAGATGGACCTTTGGTCTTTCCCAGTATGGCACTACTTATGTACTTATGTACTTATGATGAATGAGCTGAGTTCTTTGTGGAGGGGCTCAAGATTCATGGAAGCTCTCAACTTGTGCAAATCTGGTTTCCTTTCGGATTACAAAATTATCTTGTGGGGTTTTTTTTTTTTTTAATGTTAGAGTTAAGCCTCGATAGCGTGGAAGAGACAGGAGACTTGGAGTGCTTTGTGAACATATGGATGGGCAACGTGCTTTTGGAGTGGGGGTTTAACTCTTAGAAGACTTTGGATGGTGATAAATCACAATGAGGCGCCTCAGCCCATATAGCTGGGCTGTCGCTGCTCGGATCGGGTCTAAGACAGAGGAGTGCTGATCATGCGTGAGAATCACTAGAGGTACACCGCAGCAGTTTCAAAAGAGGTTTGTGGTGTTACAGCAAGGCAATGTTGAAAGCTGGGATTTTGAAGTGATTCGCCAATTTGGGGAAGAGGGCTGCACTTTGTTGACATTGAAGTTCAATGTTAATAAAGGGATTGCTGAGTGTGGCGGATAGCAGAGAGCCCTGAAACTAAGTTTTGGCAGGAACTTATACTTTGGCTGATTGCAATGAGAAAGACCTATGGTGAACTATTTGTGAGAACTGCAACAGTGCTGGCGGAGGAACACAACAATTGGGCAGCAGGATCTGCTGGCAGTTCGCACAGCTCTCACTGTCCCGTTTAATGAACAGACTGTATGAAAGACTTAGTGCGGGACCTTTGGGGATGACGAAATGGAGGAAAGGAGAGGGGAATCATATGGGTCAGTGGTTGCGGTGAGGCTGTTTTTTTTTGCGAGAAGGTTATAAGACCTTTGATATCATTGGTTAATGCACTTGGGGGGTTGAGTAATAAAGGGTGTTCAGTTATAGTTGGGGGCAACTTAGAGGTGAATTTGAAGAGTAAAATGGTTGGATTTAATTGTTTTACTGTGACTTGTGAGTTGGAGTTGATCGAACTCTCAAGGTCTGTTGACATCAAAGAATGCTTATTTGAATTTGCTTGTAACAGTGGGATAGTAAATGGGAAATATGCAAGTAACCTGTTGATGTGAGCTAAGAGGGGATGGTGGTGGTAACATTTTGGTTATCAGCAGAGGTTTATAACTGATGTACACAACAATTAGCGGGAGGTTGTAAGGGGGGGTGTTATATGTGACTTGTTCCATGGGAACAGTGTGTACACGGGAGGGGGCTGGGGGAGAGAGGGAGGAGGGGTAGGGAGATTGTTCAGGAGGATGACTCAATGGGAATTTACTGTGAGTATTGGGGAATGGATGAATGTCACAAACCTGATTGTATTGTGGAGTTTCCACACACCATATAAAGTGATTGATGGGGGGGAGGTCATAGGCTGGGGTGGCCCCTCCTGGTGAACAAATGCTTTTTGTGGTTGGTCAGATGCTCCCATATTCCGTGAGATGGTTAAAATAGTTACATGGAATGTTGGCGGTATTCACCTATAAAGCGTTCTAAAATATTGAAATACTTGCAGAGGATTCATGCGTATGTGGCTTTTTTTGCAAGAAACCCATTTATCGGATAAGAAGCATGATAAGTTGGTAAAATGGTGGGTGGGAGAGTGTGTTGCTTCGTCTGGTAAGGGGAAAAAGGGGGCCATTTTGCTTAGGAAGGGCTTAGGGATCCAGTTAAGTAATGTGGTTAAAGACCAAGAGGGACGGTATATTTTCTGTAAGGCTCTGGTGGCTAAGCAAAAGGTGCTGCTAGGAAGTATCTATGCTCCTAACCAATTTGATGCTAATTTTTACAAAAAGCTTTTAGGTCATCTTACGCCAGTAGATACTATCCCGTTAGTTCTGGGAGAGGATTTCAACATGGAATGGGATCCGAGTCTTGATAAATCTCAAGCTACTCCCACATCAGGCTCTTGGTCGCTAAGAGGCCTTCCAAATTTCTGTTCATTGCTGGAGCTCATAGATGTATGGCGGGTTCTTCACCCTTGCGATAGAGACTACACTCATTTATCGAGGGCTCACAACACTCAGTCGAGGATAGATTATTTGTTGATGTCTCGGTCGCTCTTGGGGACTGTAACAGAGGCTCGGATTGGGCCATATGCAATTTCTGATCATGCGGAGGTCTGAGTGACCTGCCGCCTTATTTTCAAAAGAGAAAGACGCCCATATTTCGACCCAAATCGGGAGATGGGCATCTTTCTCCCGTGGGCGGCCAAATCGGTATAATCGAAAGCCGATTTTGGGCATCTTCAGCTGCACTCTGTTTTGGAAATGGCCAAAGTTGACGGGGGCGTGTCGGAGGCGTGGTGAAGGCAGGACTGGGGCGTGGTTATCGGCCGAACAGAAGTGGGCGTCTTTCGCCGATAATGGAAAAAAAAAAAATAGCCGTTTTTAGTGAGAAATTGGTCACCTTTTTTGGACCCTTTTTTTTCACGAACAAGTCCCAAAAAAGTGCCCTAAATGACCAGATGACCACCAGAGGGAATCGGGGATGACCTCCCCTGACTCTCCCAGTGGTCACTAACCCCCTCCCACCAAAAAAAATCAACTTTTAAAACTTTTTATTTCCAGCCTGTATGCCAGCCTCAAATGTCATACCCAGCTCCCTGACAGCAGTATGCAGGTCCCTGGAGCAGTTGTTAGTGGGTGCAGTGGACTTCAGGTAGGCGGACCCAGGCCCACACCCCCCCTACCTGTTACACTTGTGCTGGTTAATGCTGAGCCCTCCAAAAAAAACCAAAACCCACTGTACTCACATGTAGGTGCCCCCCTTCACCCCTTAGGGCTATGGTAATGGTGTAGACTTGTGGGCAGTCGAAACCCAGGCCAAAGTTTCGGCCTGCCTTTCAGACATCGCTGCCTGGATGTCCAACCGGCATCTGAAACTGAACATGGCAAAGACTGAGCTCTTTGTCTTTCCACCCAAACCCTCTTCTCCTCTTCCCCCACTTTCCGTCTCTGTTGACAACGCCCTCATCCTCCCCGTCGCTTCAGCCCGCAATCTCGGAGTCGTCTTCGACTCCTCCCTCTCCTTCTCTGCCCATATCCAGCAGACAGCTAAGACCTGTCGCTTCTTCCTCTATAATATTAGCAAAATTCGCCCATTCCTCTCTGAACAGACCACCCGAACCCTCGTCCACTCGCTCGTTACCTCTCGTCTTGACTACTGCAACCTTCTCCTCGCTGGCCTCCCGCTTAGCCACCTATCCCCCCTTCAATCTGTCCAAAATTCCACCGCACGTCTTATCTACCGCGTGAACCGATACTCTCATATCACCCCTCTCCTCAAGTCGCTTCACTGGCTTCCGATCCGCTACCGTATACAGTTCAAGCTTCTCCTACTGACCTTCAAATGCACTCAATCTGCAGCCCCCCATTACCTCTCTACCCTCCTCTCCCCTTATGTTCCCACCCGTAGCCTCCGCTCTCAGGACAAAGCACTCCTATCTGTACCCTTCTCCACCATCGCTAACTCCAGACTCCGCCTCTTCTGCCTCGCATCACCATATGCCTGGAACAGCCTTCCCGAGCCCATACGTCATACGCCCTCCCTGCCCATCTTCAAGTGCTTACTCAAAGCCCATCTCTTCTCCCTTGCTTTTGGCGCATAACCACTGTTTAAATGGGGCTCTTTTAGACCCCTTCTTGACCCCTCTACACGGAGGGGTAAAGAGCGTTAGTTCATCCAAAAGGCTTTGAATTGTTTTCCTAACCTCCAGGGTTACCCCGTCCCATGGGGGTCTGTTCTGGGGAGGCATCAGAAGCCGCAATTCAAACCTGATCCCCATGACCACTGCTTTCTGTCTATCTGGATCTAGGTGTATCCTGGGCCATTTATGTTTCCACATATATATATATTTCTAATCTACTCTTTCTGGTTCAGTCTGTGTAGTTTATTTGTGTATAGCAGATAATAAGGAAAGAGTACATATAATACAATATGTAGGAATAAAGACAAGGATAGTTTTCAGGAATAAGATCTTATTTATTCTTACCAAGATAAAGTCTTCAGTTTAATACATACATCTGGGTTCAAATGCACAGAGCTCTGCCGTCGGTCAAGTGCTGAAGAAGCTTCTAACTTTTCTGTCTGAATGTTAACTCTTTTATAGGCACAGATCTTAATTTTTTTCATCTTATTGCCCAATATCTCTGTACCAATTTTTTTTCCCTTTTCCGGCAGATGGTCATTTGTACTTTTTGTAACATCTTGTACCAACTTCTTTCCTGTTCTAGTTATTTTGAAACATTTCTTTTTTCCGGCCAGGTGTCCATCTCTACCCAACTGTCTTTTCCGGTAAACATCTCTTTCCATATCATCAAGCTGATCAATCCATAGACTGGTGGGTTGTGTCCATCTACCAGCAGGTGGAGATAGAGAGCAAACTTTTGCCTCCCTATATGTGGTCATGTGCTGCCGGAAACTCCCCAGTATGTTCTCTATCTCAGCAGGTGGTGGTCACACACAGCAGCAGCTCTGGCTAGGCCTCCAAGCCTAATCCTTAGGTTTTGTTGAGGCCTGGGGTTGAGGGCTCTTTTGAGCAAGTGCAAACCTGGTGGTGCCAGGTCCCTCCTTTTCTCCCCCCTCCCGCTGGCTCCGTTTAAAAAAAAAAAAAAAAAAAAAAGTTTTAAACGTCTTTAAAGGCGTTTAATTCGACGTTTCTTTAAACGTTCATTGCAGCTACTCACTGGGACACCAGTTAGTTACAGCTCGGAGCGGCAAGCAGGTAATTTTACCTTTTTATAGCGGGCAGGGGGTTCCCCGATTCTTCTCCTCGTGGCATATGGCGTCGGAGGGCGAGGGCGCAAAGGGTCGCTCCCCGGATCGCTGGAGCGCTTCTAGAGGGGATGCGGGGGTTTTACAACCTGATTCGCCCTTGATGGGTGACAGTTTAGTGACCGATGAATGTCCCGGTCGTTCCTCCGGCGTGGCGGTTTTTTCCCGCCATAAACGCCCATCCCCCGCTCCTCGCCTCCGCCATCTTGGCCGGCCACGCGGCTCGGACGGCTTCTTCGTGGACCGCCCTTGAGGTTGGAGACATTAATGCCATGAACGCCCTTAATTTGGGCGACGGCACAAGCAGCTAAAGTTAAGCGCCGTTCTTCCCGCGCGGCTCCTTCGCGGAGTTTCGCGCCGGACGCCATTTTGGATGCGCAGCATGTCTCTCCCCCGCTATTGCGAGCGCCGGTTGAGAGTGCGTCTAGGGCTGTTGCCCAGGCTGCGGAAGTGCACAGTCTGGGGGGTTTCTCCCCCGAGTTTGTTTTGCTGCTGCATCAGGCTTTCCTCATGCAAAACGCTGCCCCTGCTCCCTCTTCTGATAAAGAGGTTGAGGTTCCCAGAGGTAAATGCCCTCGGGTTGATTTCCAGGCCTTGGAGGACTTTGTCTCCTCCGATGTAGATGAGGGCAGCGTGTCTGAGGTCTCCCAACGGTCCTTTGCGGATTCCTTGGAGGAGATAGATCCCCGCTCGGATGGAGCGGATGACCCCTCTGCAGCGCGGCTTTTTAGCCCAGAGGATTTGCCCAACCTGTTTTTATAGGCCATGGACACTTTGAAGATTTCCTCTCCGGAGGACGTCTCTCCCTCAGCCCCTGTTGGCTCTGCCATTATGCTGGGGACGAAGCGCCCACCTAGATCCTTCCACGTGCATGATGCCATGCACACCTTAATTGCGGCTCAATGGGATGTCCCGGAAACGAGCCTTAAAGTGGCTAGGGCTATGTCCCGCCTCTATCCTTTGGCTGTGAGTGAACGTGAGGCCTATCTGTGGCCTACCGTGGATTCTTTAATCACTGCGGTGACTAAGAAAACGGCGTTGCCGGTGGAAGGTGGCACGGCCCTAAAGGACGCCCAAGACAGAAGATGGAGGCGGCCTTAAGGTCGTCCTTTGAGGCGGCTGCTTTAAGTTTGCAGGCCTCAGTTTGCGGCTCCTATGTGGCCAGGGCGTGCCTGACTATGGTGCAGCGGGCTTCCCCCTCGGATCATTCCTTGAGGGCTGATTGGCCGGCCCTGGAATCGGGCTTAGCCTATTTGGCAGACTTGCTGTATGATGTCTTGAGGGCCTCAGCGAAAGGCATGGCTCAGACAATCTCTGCGCGGCGGTGGCTTTGGCTGAAACATTGGTCTGCTGACCACGCCTCTAAATCCCGCCTGGCTAGGTTGCCTTTTAAAGGCAAGCTGCTCTTTGGGGTCGAGCTGGACAAAATCGTGACCGATCTCGGCACGTCTAAGGGCAAGAAATTACCAGAGGTCAGGGCTCGGGCTAGTACTCGTCCCGGTACCTCCAGAGGACGGTTGCAGGAAGCCCGTCGGTACCGCCCGGGCAAGTCGGGTTCCTCTGCCCCCTCTTCCTTCAAGAGGAATTTCTCCCCCAAGCAGCATTCCTTTCGCAGAGACCGCCGTCCCGGAGGTGCTCCCTCCGGTCCTCCCCCAGGGTCTCGTACCCAATGACGGGGTCTTTGTCCACGCCCCAGTGCAGATTGGAGGACGGCTGTCCTCGTTTCTGGGCGAGTGGACCACAATAACTTCAGACGCGTAGGTGCTGGAAGTCATCAGAGACGGCTACAAACTAGAGTTCTGCCGACCCTTAAAAGACGGGTTTGTACTCTCTCCCTGCAAGTCTCCGGTCAAAGCTGTGGCAGTGCAGCAGACCTTAGACAATCTGATCCGCCTGGGCGCGGTCGTTCCAGTGCCAGAAAGTCAGCTTGGCAAGGGACGTTACTCCATTTACTTTGTGGTACCAAAGAAAGGAGGTTCTGTCCGGCCTATCCTCGACCTCAAAGGGGTCAATCGGGCCTTGAAAGTGCGGCACTTTCGCATGGAGACTCTCCGCTCTGTTATAGCGGCAGTGAAGGCAGGAGAGTTCCTGGCATCCTTGGACATCAAGGAAGCGTACCTGCATATTCCCATCTGGCCTCCTCATCAACGCTTTCTGCGTTTTGCAGTCCTGGGACGACACTTCCAGTTCAGAGCCCTCCCTTTCGGGTTGGCTACTGCTCCGCGGACCTTTTCCAAAGTAATGGTGGACATCGCGGCCTTCCTACGAAAGGAAAGGGTACAAGTCCATCCTTATCTGGACGACTGGTTGATCCGAGCCCCCTCTTATGCAGAGTGCGGCAAAGCTGTGGACCGGGTAGTTGCTCTTTTGAGCTCCCTGGGATGGATCATCAACTGGGAGAAGAGCCAGCTGCGCCCGACTCAGTCCCTGGAGTACCTGGGAGTTCGATTCGACACCCAAGTGGGCAGAGTGTTCCTGCCAGACAATCGGATTGTCAAACTTCAGGCTCAGGTGGACCAGTTCCTAGTAGCCTCTCCCCTT
This sequence comes from Microcaecilia unicolor, assembly GCF_901765095.1. Lineage (NCBI taxonomy): Eukaryota > Metazoa > Chordata > Amphibia > Gymnophiona > Siphonopidae > Microcaecilia > Microcaecilia unicolor. The sequence continues at coordinate 123,113,028 of NC_044040.1, read as the reverse complement.
CGGGCTTGGGACTATGTGCAGCTGTTGGGCTCTATGACGGCCACGATGGAAGTTGTGCCCTGGGCCAGGGCTCATATGAGACCACTTCAACACTCTTTGCTGCAGCGCTGGACTCCGATGTCGGAGGATTATGCTGTGCGCCTTCCCTTGGACCCAGCAGTGCGCAAGGCGCTGAGCTGGTGGATGCAGACAGACAAGTGGTCTGCGGGAATGCCTCTGGTGACCCCAGAGTGGATTGTCGTCACGACGGACGCCTCGTTGTCGGGCTGGGGAGCCCACTGCTTGGGAAGGACGGCGCAGGGGCTCTGGTCTCCTGCAGAGGCAAAGTGGTCTATCAACCTCCTGGAACTCAGAGCCATTCGGTTGGCGCTTTTGGAGTTCATCCCGGTACTGGTGTTGAAGCCTGTACGGGTCCTGTCGGACAATGCCACGGCTGTGGCCTATGTCAACCGCCAGGGAGGTACCAAGAGCGCCCCTCTAGCCAAGGAGGCTATGAATCTTTGCCAGTGGGCGGAAGCGAACCTGGAGCAGCTTTCAGCGGCCCACATTGCCGGAGTCATGAATGTCAAGGCGGACTTTCTCAGTCGCCATACCTTGGAGCCCGGAGAGTGGCAGCTATCTGCTCAGGCGTTCTTGGACATCACGAAGCGCTGGGGCCAGCCGAGCCTAGATCTGATGGCGTCATCGGCCAATTGCCAAGTGCCGCGCTTTTTCAGCAGAGGACGGGACCCTCGATCCCTGGGAGTAGATGCTCTTCTCCAACAGTGGCCGACACAAGAGCTTCTCTGTGTTCCCGCCCTGGCCCATGTTGGGCAGGGTGCTAGACCGGGTGGCAAAGCATCCCGGCAGGGTAATCCTGGTGGGTCCGGATTGGCCCAGGCGTCCCTGGTATGCGGACTTGATCAGGCTCTCAGTCGACGATCCTCTGCGGCTGCCAGTGGAGCAGGGCCTGTTACATCAGGGTCCCGTGGTGATGGAGGATCCCTCCCCCTTTGGTCTTACGGCCTGGCTATTGAGCGGCAGCGTCTGAGGAAGAAGGGCTTCTCAGACAAGGTCATCGCCACTATGCTGAGAGCGAGGAAGCGCTCTACTTCTACTGCTTACGCCAGGGTTTGGCGTATCTTTGCAGCGTGGTGTGAAGCAGGCTCACTTTCTCCCTTCACTGCTCCAATTTCTTCAGTGTTGGCGTTCCTGCAAGAAGGTCTGGAGAAAGGCCTGTCGCTCAGTTCCCTTAAAGTCCAGGTAGCGGCTCTGGCTTGCTTCAGGGGCCGCCTGAAGGGTGCTTCCCTGGCTTCGCAGCCAGATGTGGTGCGCTTTCTCAAGGGAGTTAATCACCTGCGCCCTCCTCTGCACTCAGTGGTGCCTGCATGGAATCTCAACCTGGTACTAAGAGCATTGCAGAAGCCGCCTTTTGAACCCTTGTCGAGGGCATCTCTGAAAGACCTGACGTTGAAAGCAGTCTTTTTGGTGGCTATCACTTCAGCCAGAAGAGTTTCCGAGCTCCAGGCGCTCTCATGTCGAGAGCCTTTTCTGCAGTTCACTGAGGCAGGAGTGACTATTCGCACAGTGCCTTCCTTCCTGCCCAAGATTGTTTCTCGCTTCCATGTGAATCAGCAGCACTGTCTCCCTTCCTTTCGTAGGGAGGACTACCCAGAGGAGTACTCTGCTCTTAAATATCTGGATGTGAGACGAGTCATCATCAGATACTTGGAAGTGACCAATAATTTCCGGAAATCGGATCATCTGTTTGTCCTGTTTGCAGGTCCTCGTAAGGGTCTGCAGGCTGCTAAGCCTACAGTGGCAAGATGGGTCAAGGAAGCCATTGCAGCGGCTTATGTGGCCGCGGGGAAGGTGCCGCCTATCCAGCTGAAGGCTCACTCCACGAGAGCTCAGGCGGCCTCGATGGCAGAGGCCGGATCCGTCTCCTTGGAAGAGATATGCAAGGCGGCAACTTGGGCTTCGGCTCATACATTCTCCAAGCATTACCGTTTGACTGTGGCTGCACGGGCGGAGGCCCGGTTTGGAGCTTCAGTGTTGAGGTCAGGGATTTCAATGTCCCGCCCTGGGTGAGTACTGCTTCGGTACATCCCACCAGTCTATGGATTGATCAGCTTGATGATATGGAAGGTAAAATTATGTATAATCATACCTGATAATTTTCTTTCCATTAATCATAGCTGATCAATCCATAGCCCCTCCCAGATATCTGTACTGTTTTTATTCTGGTTGCATTTCAGGTTCAAGTTTAGTCTTCAGTTACTTCAGAAAGACTTCGTGTTCAAGTTTTTTCACTTGGATTCTTCAAGAGTTAAGACGAGTTTGTGTTACAGTGAGCTGCTGCATTCCTCTCCCCTCCGTTTTACGGGGCTGGATTGAGACTTAAAATTCTGCCGGCACTCCCTCCCGCTTCGGGCGGCTGTAGGGCAGCTTTGTACCCCTCCCGCTTCGGCGGTGTTAGGGTCAGTCAGCTCCTGTTGCGGTTGCAGGATAAGCCAGATCCCCCCGCATCGGCGGGTGTGGTGTCCCTCCCCCGCTCCGCGGGGATGAGCTGGACGGATTCCCCTCCCCCACTTGTGTGGGGATGAGCTGGGTTAATTCCCCTCCCCCGTTTCGGCGGTGGTGAGCTGGGCAGAGTGTCCCTTCGTGGGTGTAATTCTCTAAGTGCTGAGTCCTGCGGATGGAGCTTTGATATCGACATACTGAGGAGTTTCCGGCAGCACATGACCACATATAGGGAGGCAAAAGTTTGCTCTCTATCTCCACCTGCTGGTAGATGGACACAACCCACCAGTCTATGGATTGATCAGCTATGATTAATGGAAAGAAAATTATCAGGTATGATTATACATAATTTTACCTTGTGAATTATTTATGAAGTTGAAGAATGCAAGTGTGTGTTTTTTAATGAATATGACTTGTTCTTCTTCTAGGCATGGTAGATGTAATATTTGCTGATGTTGCCCAACCAGACCAGACTAGAATTGTAGCTTTGAATGCACATAATTTCCTGAAGAATGGTGGACATTTTGTTATATCTATTAAGGTGATGTATTTTTTCTTGATTTCTGTATTCAGTATGATACTCACTGCCAAGATGTGATCAAGTTAATGCTCCTGGAGACATTTTTCTCAGTATTCTCATATAAGGAGAGCTGGAAATGACTTATTCATATAAAGAGAGCTGGAAATTACCATATTTTGCTTTCCTGTAAGTCTTGTACTGTATTGCGTTTGTCTCTAATCCTGTTAGAGTATATGTTAATTTCTGCTGCATTCAGTACATTTTTGGAATGGGCCTTTTGCTCATCCACCTCCATGCATTTTCTCCTTCAAATCTAGGACTTAAGTTCAGCAAGATCCATGCCTCCAGATTTAGGACAATGATTTGACTACCTTTTCTCTCCCAACATTGGTCCTGAATCCAGTAGTGCTTTGCTTTGGTCTTGACTACCAGTTTTTAAGGGCCACCAAGAGGTCAGGTTTTCAAGATAGCCCTAATGAAGTGCATATGAAAGATTTGTATACAATGGAGATAGTAGGCAAGCAGATTTTCATGTGTATTATAGTTAATTAAACTTGATATACTACTTTCCTTATCTAATCAATGTGGTTTACAATAAAAACAAAATTTTGTGGAAAAGAAATACGTTATTTTGTAGAAAAGAACGTCCAGCAGAACAGACCTAACACATATGTTCCTCTATAAAAGATTTTTTTTTAAACCTCAGTATATTGTAGTATGTTCTCCTCCTCCTTTGTTAAAACACCTTTCCGCCTCAGGCTCGATATCAAAAACTGTCGAGAAGAATTAGGCTTTAATAAGATTTTAGATTTCTTTGAACTCATTTCTCCTCGTAATAATCTGTGAAGACTATTCCTGAGAACAGGAGCCAGCCAAAACAAAAAAGCACAGGATCGTGTACATTCCTAGCAAGCCTTGGAGATATGAGGTATAACCATCCTAAAATCTTGAAGAGATCTAAGAATCCTTGTGGGAGTATATGGAATAACTAAACTAATGAATAAGATGGAACAAGCTCATAATAAAGCGCTATATTCCAAAATTAAAATTTTAAATGAAGTACATAAGTATTGCCATACTAGGACAGACCAAAGGTCCATCAAGCCTAGCATTCTGTTTCCAACAGTGGCCAATCCAGGTTACAAATACCTGGCAAAATCCCAAAACAGTACAGTACATTTTATGCTGCTTATCCTAGAAATATACAAAACATTCGGTGGTAGAATTTGTTGCAAAAGTTTAACAAACTTATAATTGGGTATTTCTGTTACACAATTCTTGTTCAGGTCAGGTCTCATACAGTCACCAGGGTATTCTTTCCTCGCACCAATTCTGGTGGACCCCTAACTCTAGAGAGTTATAATCATTGACCGACCCCCATCCTGCCTAACTTTGTTCTTCTTTTTGCAAAAAGAGCAAAAAGAAAAAAGAACAACAAAGTTAGGCAGGTTGGGGGTCAGTCAATGATTATAACTCTCACGAGTTAGGGTCCCACCAGAATTGGTGCGAGGAGAGAATACCCCGGTGACTGTATGAGAACTGACCTGAACAAGAATTGTGTAACAGAAATACCCAATTATAAGTTTGTTAAACTTTTGCAACAAATTCTACCACCGAGTGTTTTGTATATTCAATATATAGTAGTAGAAGACCGTCGCTACAATTTTACAGTATCCTAGAAAAAAGCAGTGTATTTTCCCCAAGCCCATTTTAATAATGGCTTATGGACTTTTCTTTTAGGAAGCTATTCAACCTTTTTTTTAAAACCCCGTTAGGCTAACTGCTTTTATTATATTTTCTGGCAACAAATTCCAGAGTGAAGAAATATTTTTTCCGATTCATTTTAAATGTATTACTTCGTAGCTTCATTGCATGCCCCCTATGCCTTGTATTTTCGGAAAAAGTAAACAATCGATTCACATCTACCCATTCCATTCCACTCATTTTATAGACCTCTATCATATCTCCCCTCAACCATCTCTTCTCCAAGTTGAAGAGCCCTAGCAGGTTTAGCCTTTCCTCATAGGGAAGTTGTGCCATCCCCTTTATCGTTTTCATCGCCCTTCTCTGTACCTTTTCTAATTCCACTATATCTTTTTGGAGATGCGGTGAACTGAACTGCATATAGTATTCAAAATGCAGTCACACCATGGAGCAATACAAAGGCGTTATAACATCTCATTCTTATTTTCCATTCCTTTCCTGATAAATACCTAACATTCTATTTGCTTTCTTAGCTGCCGTCGCACACTGAGCAGAGGGTTTCAGCGTATCATTATCAATGACACCTAGATTCTTTTTCCTGGTCGTTGACTCCTAATGTGGAAACTTGCACTACATAGCTATAGTTTGGGTTCCTCTTTTCCATATGCATCACTTTGTACTTTTTCAAATTAAACGTCGTCTGCCATTTGGATGCCCAGTTTCCCAGTCTCATATGATCCTCATGAAAAATTACAGTCCACTTTGAATAACTTTGTGTCATCAGCAAATTTAATTAGCTCACTAGTTACTCCCATCTCTAGATCATTTATAAATATGTTAAAAAGCAATGGTCCCAGCACAAACCCCTGAGGAACCGCACTATCTACCCTTCTCCATTGAGAAAACTGACCATTTAACCCTACTTTCTGTTTTCTAGCTTTTAACTAGTTTTTAATCCACAATAGTACACTAACTCCTATCCCATGACTTTTCAGTTTCCTCTGGAGTCTTTAGTGAGATATTTTGTCAAATGCCTTTTGAAAATCCAGATACACAATATTGACCGGCTCACCTTCATCCACATGTTTGTTCACCCCCTTCAAAGAAATGTAATAGATTGGCAAGGCAAGATTTCCCTTCACTAAATCCATGTTGGCTTTGTCTCATTAATCCATGCTTTTGAATATGCTCTGTAATTTTGTTCTTTACAATAGTCTCTACCATTTTGCCTGACACAGATGTCAGGCTCACTGGTCTATAATTTCCCAGACACCTCTGGAACCTTTTTAAAAAAAATTGGCGTTACATTGACCACCCTCCAGTATTCTGGTACCATGCTTAATTTTAAAGATAAATTACATATTAATAGCAATATTTCTGCAAGTTCATTTTTCAATTCTATCAGTACTCTGGGATGAATACCATCCAGTCTAGGCGATTTGCTGTGCTTCAGTTTGTCAAATTGCACCTTTACATCTTCCAGGTTTATAGCAATTTCATTCAGTTTCTCTAACTCATGAGCTTTAAATATTTTTTCTGGCACCGGTATCTCTCCCAAATCTTTCTCAGTGAAGACTGAAGCAAAGAATTCATTTAATCTCTTTGCTATGACTTTGTCTTCCCTGAGTGCCCCTTTTACCCCTCAGTCATCTAGCAGTCCAACCGATTCTTTTGCCGGTTTTTTTTTTTACTATGTTTTTGCCTCCAATGCAATCTTTTTTTCGATGTCACTCTTTTCCTTCCTTATCAGTGCTTTGCCTTTAGCTTGCCATTCCTTATGCCATTTTTTAGTTTCATTCAGATTCTTCTTCCATTTTCTGAAGGATTTTTCTTTTAGCTCTACCAGCATCCTTCACTTCATTTTTTAACCATTCCAACTGTCGTTTGATCTTCCTTTCTCTGTGCTTCCAGGATGGTATTTTTGAACAGCATCCACACCTGATGTAAATTTTTTACTTTCACAGCTGCTACTCTAAGTATATTTTTCACTGTTCTTCTCATTTTATCATAGTCTCCTTTTTAAAAGTTAAAGGCAAACATATTGGATTTCCTGTGTGCATTTACTCCAAAGCCAATATCAAATCTGATCATATTATGATCACTGTTATCAAGCGGCCCCATTACCTTTCCGCACCAGATCATGCCAGTGGCGTAGCCAAGGGTGGGCTTGGGTGGGCCCAGGCCCACCTAGTAGTAGCATACCTATGATGTGGCTGGCATGGATTCCCAAGCCCCATCAGCCGAAAACTCCCAACAACTGTCCCTCCTGCATACCTTGTAAGTAGCAGATCTTCGCCTGCAGTGACATACATACTGCTCGCACCGGCCCCACAGCCTTCCCTTTGATGTATTTCTGCCTGTGCGGAAACAGGAAGCTGCATCAGAGGGAAGGGTGTGGGGCCAACATGAGCAGTGTGTATTAGTTGCTGTTCGCTGCTGGTGAAAATCTGCTATTTAAAAGGTATGTGGGAGAGGGGGGATGTTTGACAGACCATATGGCATGCAGGCAAGAGGAGAGACCAAATCACCTGTGGGGCAGGGCAAGGTTCTTCTGCCCACCCATCTTGGGCCCAGGCCCACCCAAAATTGGATGTCTGGCTACCCCCTGGATCATGCGCTACACTAAGGACTAGGTCTAGAATTTTTCTTTCTCTTGTTGACTCCTGTACCAGCTGCTCCATAAAGCAGTCCTTGATTTCGTCATGGAATTTTACCCCCCCTAGCATGCCCTGATGTTACATTTACTCAGTCAATATTGGGGTAATTGAAATCGCCCATTATTATTGTGTTACCCAGTTTTACACATGGCATTTCAATCCATAGGGATTCCAAGATGTGCTTTGTTTCCTGCAGAATTTTCAGTCTCTTTGATTCAAGGCCCTCCTTAAGATAGAATGCTACCCCTCAGCCAAATCGATCCAACTTATCACTAAGATATAATTTGTACCCCGGTATGACAGTGTCCCACTGGTTAGCCTCCTTCCACCAGGTATCAGAGCTGCCTATTATATCTAATTTTTCATTCAGTGCAATGTATTCTAAATCTCCCATCTTATTAGACTTCTGGCATTCGGATATAAACATTTCAAATTGTTGTTCCTATTTACATCTTGCTCAGTAGGTGATAGTGTTAATTTACAATCTTTTGTTTTTTTATTTATACACCTGGTCTACTATGGTCTCTCTTGCAACCTCGCTATCGGGATACCCTATCTTCCCTGTTTTGGTGATCTTTGAAAGATACCTTGTTCCGAGCCATGTGCTTTTTAGCAACTGTCGGCCTTCCCCCAGTTTCTAGTTTAAAAGCTGCTCTATCTCCTTTTTAAATGCCGATGCCTGCAGCCTGGTCCCACCCTGGTTAAGGTGGAGCCTATCATTCCGGAAAACCCTCCTCCCTGCACCATCACCTCATGCATGCATTGAGACTCCGGAGCTCTACCTCTCTCTTGGGCCCTGTGTTTGGAACAGGTAGCACTTAGGAAAATGCTACCCTAGAGGTTCTGTATTTCAGCTTTCTACCTAAGAGCCTAAATTTAGCTTCCAGAACCTCGCTCCCACATTTTCCTGTGTCATTGATACCCACATGTACCAAGACAGCAGGCTCCTCCCCAGCACTATCTAAAATCCTATCTAGGTGATGCGTAAGGTCCGCCACGTTCGCACCATGCAGACTAGTGACCAGGCATCCACCAGCCATCCAGCTATCTACATGCCTAATAAATCACCAACTAGAACAGCAGTCCTAACACTTCTGTCCTGGCCAGAAGCTCCTGGAGACACATCCTCTGTGCGAGAGGATATTTCATCCCTTGGTGGGCAGATCCTTGCTACAGTATTACTTCCAGCTACACCAGGGTGATATTGTCCTTTTAGAAGACATTACTCCTCCAAGGCAGCACAGGAGCTGCCAGACTGGAGGTGGGACTTCTCTACAACATCCCTGTAGGCCTCCTCCATGTACCTCTCTTTCTCCCTCAGCTCCACCAAGTCTGCTACTCTAGCCTCAAGAGAACATACTCATTCTCTGAGAGCTAAGAGATCTTTGCATTAAGTGATGGACCATTGGTCTCACCCAGTATGATTATTCTTATGTTTTAACTAAATCTTTATTAAAAATGCCTGTTCAAAAAATGTTAATCTAAAAACTGTCTACCACTTCTGTAGGTTTACCAAACAAAATAGGCATAAATGTAGGGCACCCAATCGTGATCAATATTTTGGATTTAAACGATGATCTTTAATCCAATTGGAAATGGCATCTAAACAGTTTTGTAAGAGAGAGAAATTTCGCAAGGAAGCTGAAACCTTGGAAACTCAAAATATTATCAGTGTAACAAAGTAATGCCAAAGTTTTGAATAGTAAAGAGATGACTCAAATATATTGTGTTGGTGACAGTGATGACCCATGAGGCACCCCACAGCTCAATTCAAACATCCTGGATAATTCTGATTGGGAAAAAAACACAGGGTCTATTTTGAAGAAAATATCTAAATCAAGTCATTACATACCCTCTAATACCAATATCATGTAATTAGCAACAAAGAAGGCCATGGTCCACCAAGTTGAAGGCGGATTTGAAATCGAAAGAAATTGCTAACGTGTCCATCATACCATATAGCAAGTAGCTCACTCAGCAAAGCTGTCATGATGGTCTCTGTACTATGGACCACTCTAAAAGCTGCCTGGCTAAGGGGAAGGGTTTTTTTTTTTTTCCGTTAAAGCTAATTTTATTGTTCAAGAACTATAATAAAAGTTTTTAGCTGGAAATTTTAGATTGGATATTGTTCTAAAATTTTTTGCTTCTCTTATTGGATTATTTAAGATGGGATGAATAATCGAATGTTCAACTAAGATGGAACTACCCCTGTAGATTTCATTTGTTTTTCATTTATTGATGCTTATAATCTCACATTATCCAAATGAGGTTTGGTTCTTTGTAGCTTTCAGTGAAACAATAACTGGTTTACAGTAGAACAAAAACAGGCTTACAGTGAAACATTTAATAATGGCAATTTGTCAATTTTATCAAGAATCTTGTTCTCTTAAGGATGAATATACATTTGGAATATGCGTTTCATATTTATCTAGTATCACCCAAATGGTCAATAGTTATCCTTCTAGTACCACTCCTGTGGTCAATAGTTGTTATTCAAGTAGGAAAATCTTTAAGTGGGCTTTTAGCATTTTGAGAAATCTTAGGTATTTGGGTATTGAGTTCTATATCTTTGTGGCCTGATAAGAGAATCCTGTAGAGTGGATAGATTTAAATTGGACATCCTTGTTGCAGGGGAGAAGTAGAAGTAGCAATTCTGGTGTCTTTCAGAGCATTCTTCAGTGATAGAATTATAAAGGAACTTAGATATTCTGATGCTATTCCATACAGTATTTGAAAGATTGCTACAGAAATTTTAAAGTAGACTCTGGCTTTCACAGGGAGCCAATGCAGGGCTATTAGTAAAGGGGTGGTTCTTTGGTATCAGGGCCTCTTGTAATTCAGATGTGCAGCTGTGTTTTGGGCAGTCTGTAATTTATTTATTGGATTTTTTACACCCAGCATAGATCCCATTGCAGTAATCAATCTGTGATAATGAGGACTTGACCTAGAATTCGAAATGTGTTCGGGGAGAAAAGGCTTCTAATTCTTAGTCTCCAAAGTTTCCTAAATATCTTTGAAGTGATTAATATCTTTTCGTCACGTGTTAAGTGTTATCTGTTATAACCCCTTTGACCTTTAAGCTGTTTTTCAAGTTGATAGCTAGTGTTCCCTATCATAATTGCCTTTTCTGCAGTTGATGGTAAGTGTTATTTAATGCAGCAGTTCAGTCTTTTCTGTTTAGTTTTAGTCTGAAGGTGGAGGCCCAAGTGTCCATTGTGTCCAGGCCTTGTATCTTGTTTTGTATGTTTGTGGTATCATCTGTATAGGGAAGGTAGATCCTGACATCATCCGCATATATGTGGGAGTTGAAATCACCTTTCTCTAACTATCTGCCAGAGGCGCCATTAGGATGTTAAATAGTATTGGTGTGAGTGGGGAGCCTTGTGGTACTCTGCATATAGGTGACTGGGGGGTGGGGGAGAAGTGTTGGCTATTTTGACCATATATGATCTTGAGCTAAGGAATCCTTGGAACCATCTCAGTACTGCGCATCCCATGACAATGTGGTGTAGTATGTAGAGTGTCATAAACCATCACGTCGAAGGCGCTGGACATGTCGAATTGGAGTTTGAGGACTACCTTCCGCATGCTGAGTTCCCTTCTGACATTACCCAGAAATGTTAGTGTAGATAGTTTTCAATAGGAATAGTTGTTTGGGGTAGTTTTGCCTTTGCTTGTTTTATTATGTACTTGTATTCCAGTATTGCATTTCGCCAAATGGTGTCATTTTTGTTCCATTTTCTTTCTAGTTGCCTACATTGTTTGGCGCTTAGTAGCTTTTGATTGAACTAGGGGATAGTCTTCTATTGTGCTTCCTTCTAGGTCTCTCGGGTGCTATTAATTCAAGGGTAGCTTTGCTGTGTGTATCCCAATTTTTTAAATTTATTTATTCTTAAATCCCACAATTATCCAAAAAAAAGTTTCAGTTCAATGTGACTTACAGTTAACAGAAATTACAATTAAGTTATAAAATTACATATCCGTGTTGAGACATCAGTAACAGATTCAATTAACCATAAGATTTCTTGAAAAGGTAGGATTTTAACTCATTCCTGAACGGAAGGTAATTTGCAATAATTCTTATGTCCTTTGGTATTGAATTCTACCATTTAGAACCTAAATAGCTGAATCCAGAAGTGTAAAATCCTACTATATAAATGAAGAATGACCGACGTGCTACCCATGCGCAGAACAGCACAGCTGTGCTGCGCATGCGTGGCACATCACAAATCTCTTCCAACGTTGTTAGAAGAGGCAGGAACAGAGCTACAGGTGACCCGGAAGCGTCTCCTCTACAGAGGAGAGGCTTCCGGGTTAGCGCTTTGTAGCTGCAAGGAGATTGTTGAGCGGCAGGCGGCAGTCAGCGTGTGGGAATCACTGCGAGCCGAGCCTGCGACCGGAATCGCTGCTGGGCGGGCCTGCAAGGAGGGTGAGGGAAGATGGGGGTGAAAGTTGCTGCAAGGGGGAAGGGATGATGGGGAAAAGATGTTGCACGGGGGAGGGAAGACGGGGACAGCAGCTGCATAGGGGGAGGGAAGATAGAAGGAAAGATGCTGCGCAGGGAGGAGGGAAGATGGAAAGATGAGGCATGGTGGGTGGGGGAGATGCTGCACGGGGAAGAAGGGAGAGATGTAACAAAGGGGTGGAGGGGTGAGGGAGAAGTCTTGGCTGCATATGAGGTGGGGAGATATGCTGTATAGAGAGGGGATAGGTGGTGAGAGGGGGAGAAACTTTGAACATAGGGGTGGAGGGAAGGGAGAAATGTTAGAAATGATGGTAGAGGGAAGGGAGAGATGCTGCATGGGAAGGGGAGAGAGATGTTGGACCAGAACACAAGGGAGAGGGAGAGAGAAATGTTGGACATGATGGTAGAGGAGAGGAAGGTAGAGATGCTGTATGAGAAGGGGAGAGAGATGTTGGACCCAGAGCACAAAGGAGAGGGGGAGAGAGATGGTGGACAGTGGGAATGAGAGGGGGAGATAGACATGGGGGTGGATAAGAGGGAGGGAGAGGTACACAGTAGGTGAGGGGGGGAATGCTGGGCCTTGGGAGAGAGGTCAGGAATGAAGAGAGAAGGGGCAGGAAAATATAAGGCTACCAGGGTGGGGTGGGGAGGGGATCAGATGTTGGTTAGAAGGGTGGAAGGAGGAAGACGATGGGAATGGTGGAACCCTGTGGGAGAGGCCAAGAGGGGGAGGAGGGGGTGGCAAGGAAATGAATGAGAGATAGTGATTACAGAGGGTAGAAATATGGTAATGGGAAGTAGATTAAAGATAAAATTGAAAGTAGAGATGGGGAGGAGTAAGATGGGGAATGGGAGTGCTCGTGGGTGAAAGAAGAAGATGGAAATTTGATAGGTAGTTGAAAAGTAAAAAGGAGACGAAGGGTGAGAGGCAGAAAAGAGCTACAAAGGAATGATCAATATGTCAAGAGGCAGGAATAGTGAGGGAACAGACGAGAGAGGAGAAAAGACAAATGGACTGCAGCCACTTGAAGAAGAATTAGCAGACAGAGAGGAAAGCAGAAAAGAGAAATTGGAACCAGCAAGATGGAAAAATAAAATGTCCAGACAACAAAGGTAGAAACAAAGCATTTTATTTTGAATGTTTTAAATGGAATATGTTAGCTTTTGGAAATGTGCATAGCAAATGTCTTTGTATTGTGTTCTGTAGAAAAGGAAATGCATCTCTGTTTTATGTCTCCAGTGTTGCAGTAATGCTATGTTTAACTTCTTGGGGTTCCTTTTCAATTTTTGTCTAAATATTTTTATTTCTAATTTGTGATCCCTTGTTCTGTATTTGGTGAGGGTCTGTTGGTGTGATAGTAATGGCAGGTGGGAAATTGGAGGGGAGGCAAAGAGAAGAGGGGAGCCCTCCTTTATTTTCTGATCTGGGCCCAAGCAGGTCTAACACCAGTCCTAACCCTTGCTGTTACAATTGATCGAAACCTTACATTAGAAAACCATGCGAAAAACACAACAAAGAAAATGTTTTATTCAATGTGGAAGCTCAAAAGAATTAAACCTTTCTTCCCAAGAGAAGCATTCTGCAGACTGGTTCAATCATTGGTATTATGCCATTTAGACTACTGCAATGCTATGTATGCTGGGTGCAGAGAACAAATTATCAAAAAACTCCAAACTGCACAAAACACGGCAGCCAGACTCATATTTGACAAAATGAAATATGAAAACACCAGTCCCCTACGAAAAAAACTACATTGGCTTCCATTAAGAGATTGCATTGCCTTCAAAGTTTGCACCATCTCATACGTTCCTGAATCTCCACTATCCCAACTGTAAGGGATTGAAATATAAACTAACATACGCATCTAGCTTCTCCTACATATGCATGCAAATTTGGAATAAATTACCAAAATCCATAAAAATAACCCAAAACTTAGTGAATTTCCGTAAATTATTGAAAACCTATTTTTCCGAGGACAAGCAGGCTGCTTGTTCTCACATATGGATGACGTCCAAGGCAGCCCCAGGTCCGGAAAATCTTCCTAGCAACAAAAGTTGCTAAAGCCTTCGAGTGCACGGGTATACGGCCATCTTCCCGCCCGTCGCGCAAGAGTCCCGCTTCAGTCTTCTTTTTTCCGTGGTCAAGAGCGGCTGTTTACGGCAGTTCTGTGCCCCAGAAAAGAAGAGCCTTCGTTTTTAGTCAGCTTCTTGCCCGTTTTTTCTTCTTCGTCATGCTCATGCACGAGCTGTTTAGTTTTCTCAAAAAAAAAAAAAAAAAAGTTTTTTCCCTTAGTTTCTTTAGTTTTTGCCCTCAAGTTTCCTTTCGTCGTCGTCCGTACAGGTTTTCTCCCTTTCTTGTGCAAGAAGTGCACTCAGTGCAACCGGCCAATCTCAGGCACCTACCCTCACGCATGGTATATCCAGTGCCTTGGGCCCGACCATCGCCCAGACGCATGTAAGTTGTGTCTTAGCCTTAAAAAGCGGACACAGGCGTTGAGACAAGCTCAACGGGAACGCCTGTTGGAGCTTTGCCCGGTACTTCGACGTCGACAGCGGTACCGAGGTTGGTGGTGCTGATATCGGCACCGGAGAGTGCATCGACCTCAGGAGCGCAGGTATTGGCTGTCCAGAGACATCACATGCTGGCAGCAGTGAGCCATCGAGTGGGTCTCCACCTGCCTTGAGGGCTCCTGTGGTGCAGGCCCATCGGGACCAACCCCGAGGAGGCGTGTGGATTCCACGTCCTCGTCGGTACCGAGGGGTACCGGTGACGTGCCTCAAGCGAAGGCAAAGAAGCACCATCATTGGTCCCCTTCTTGTCACGGTACCGAGAGCTCCGGGGTGTCGAGGGAATCGGCCCCCGTGAAGCGTCAACGCCAGGAGAACCACTCACCCTCTATACAAGAGGTGTCAATGCGCCGGTCTCCGGACAGCCCGGTACCGCCTTCTCGGCAGATTCTAGCCTCGACTCCTATACCGACGCCACAGCTTTTATCGACAGACACTCTTGATGAGCGCCTCAGTTCCATTCTTCCAGGGATCCTGGAAAGGCTGCTGCAACCATCTGTTCCGGTACCGGAGGTGCTTGCGCCAACGCTACCGTCAATAGATGCAGCGGCTGGCTCCCCGCCTGTGGTGAGGCCCTCGGCGTCTGTGCCGCCTGCGGCATCAGCCTCGGCTGCCCCCCGGGTTGACTCTCTGCATCGATGGAGGGAGCTTCATCGCTGCCGGCACAGGAGTCAACTTCTCGGCATCGCCATCGATGACATAGCTCCTTGGCGTCGAGACGGGCTTGGCTTCGGACTGCAGTCACAGAACTCCTGTCCAACCACGAGGCCTCCCGTTCAGTGAAGGCAGAGGAGGACCCGAGCTATTTCTCTTCTGAGGAGTCTTGTGGCCTTCCCTCTGACTCTACTCCTTCGCCAGAGAGAAAGCTTTCTCCCTCCGGAGAGTTTGTCTTTCTCCAAGGACAAGCAGGCTGCTTGTTCTCACTGATGGGTGACGTCCGACGGCAGCCCCAGGATCGGAAGATCTGCTTAGCAACAAAGTTTGCTAGCACTCGCGTGGACATGCGTGAACCGCGCATGCGTGACCGTCTGCCCGCCCGTAGCGCGAACGTGCTCCCCAGTCTCTTTTTCTGCGTTTCGGAATGCCTGTGTATCGGTCGTTCTCTGCCCCAGAGAGGCCCGCGCTGGGTTCTTCGCTGTGTTTTTTTGACGAATTCTGCTCCTTCAAGTTCTCTCGTGTATAAAAAAAAAAAAAAAAAGTTTGTTTTTTCCTTTACTTTTTAGAGTTTTCCCCGTAAGTTTCCTTTCTTTGGCGGGAGCGACTTTTTTCGCTGCCCATGCGGATTTTTTCTGTCGTTTGGTGCCCTTTTTCCGGCATCATCGCATTTGACCTCGTGGGCGCGATTTTTTCGCCCATGTCCTCGAAGGCTGCCAGCGGCTTCAAGTGCACGCGGTGCAGCCGGACGATCTTGCTCACTGATAGGCACGTTTTGTGTCTTCAGTGTCTCGGAGCCGGTCATCGCCCTAACACCTGTACTTTGTGCCTCCAGCTCAAGAAGAGGACCCAGGCAGCGAGATTGGCTCAGTGGAACATTCTGTTCAGAGCCTCATCCGGTCCTTCAACATCGACGGAGCCAGCGGTAACTAGGTCATTGCCGGTATCGATGTCAGCATCGGAGGGTGCATCGACGTCCGGAGTGCAGGTGATGGCTGTCCTGAGATCCCACGCTGGTAGCAGTGAGCCATCGCGTGGGTCTCCGCCTGCCTTGAGGGCTCCTGCTATGAAGGCCCCCCGGGACCGACCACCTTCAGACCTGGCCCGAGGAGACGTCTGGATTCCACGTCTTCCTCTTCGGTACCGGGAGGTACCGCTGACGTGCTTCGCGCAAAGAAGCACCGTCATTGGTCACCTTCCTGTCACGGTACTGAGAGTTCCGGGACACCGAAGGATTCGGTACCCATGAAACATCGATGCCGGGAGAATCACTCACCCTCCATACAGGAGGTTTCGATGCGTTCTGCTCCGGACAGCCCGGTACCGCCTCTGCGCCCCAGGCAGGTTCTGACTTCGTCGCCGGTACCGACCCCACTGCCTTGCTTGACAGCCACTCTGGATGAGTGCCTCAGAGCCATACTTCTGGAGATCCTGGAAGGGCTGCTGTGACCACCTGCTCCGGTACCGTCAATGCCTGCGCCGCCGGTACCGTCGAGAGATGCGGCAGTTGGCTCCCCGCCCGTGGTGAGGACGGTGACACCGGTACCGCTTGCGGCATCGGCATCTGCTGCCACCCAGGTTGACTCCCCGTCGACGTCGCTGGAAGGAGCTTCGTCGCCGGCGGCGCAGGAGTCTTCTTCTCAACACCGCCATCGGGGACCTAGTTTCTCGGCGTCGAGACGGGCTCGGCTTCGGACTGAAGTTCGTGAACTGGTGTCCGATACTGAAGGTGAGGCCTCGTGGGAGGCAGAGGAGGACCCCAGGTATTTCTCTGACGAGGTGTCTTGTGGTCTTTCCTTCTGATCCCACTCCTTCGCCAGAGAGAAAGCTTTCTCCCCCGGAGAGTCTGTCTTGCTCATCATTTGTCCGGGAAATTTCTACGGCCATTCCCCTTCCCAGTGGTTACTGAGGATGAGCCCAGGGCTGAGATGTTCGAGGTGTTGGACTATCCTTCGCCACTTAAGGAATCCTCCATTGTTCCCCTTCATAATGTCCTGAAGCAGACATTGTTGGCGAACTGGGCGAAACCCTTAAGTAATCCCACCATTCCCAAGAAGATGGAGTCCCAGTATCAGATCCACGGGGACCCAGAGTTAATGAAGACCCAGTTGCCTCATGACTCTGGAGTTGTGGATCTGGCTCTCAAGAAAGTCAAGAGTACTTGAGATTACACCTCGGCGCCCCTGGGGCGGGAGTCTAGGACTCTGGACTCTTTTGGGAGGAAGTCCTACCAACGGAGAACGTGGTGAAGGCGGTTAGCTTGGCAAAGTTTAAAAAGGGGTTAGACGGTTTCCTAAAGGACAAGTCCATAAACCGCTACTAAATGGACTTGGGAAAAATCCACAATTCCAGGAATAACATGTATAGAATGTACGTTTGGGAAGCTTGCCAGGTGCCCTTGGCCTGGATTGGCCGCTGTCGTGGACAGGATGCTGGGCTCAATGGACCCTTGGTCTTTTCCCAGTGTGGCATTACTTATGTACTTATGTACTTATTCTTTATGCTCGTGTCCAAGATCCAGTCGTACCAGCTCTACACGAGCATCCACTTGTGGAACAATGTGAGGCAGCTTTGGTCGATAAGCTCCCGTCGGAGCAGGCCAAACCTTTTCAGGAAGTGGTCAGGCAGCTCACGGCGTGTCGCAAATTCCTGAGCCAGGGGTGTTTACGACACTTTTGATGTTGTGTCCAGGGCCGCTGCTCAAGGTATAGTGATGCACAGACTCTCATGGCTGCGTGCCTCTGACCTGGAGAATAGGGTCCAGCAGCGGATTGCGGATGCTCCTTGCCGGGGCGATAACATTTTTGGTGAGCGCGTCGAACAGGTGGTAGAACAGCTCCACCAGCGGGACACCACATTCGACAAGCTCTCCCACCGGACGCCTTCAACATCTACCTCTTCAGGTAGACGTTTTTATGGGGGAAGGAGGAATGTTCCCTATGCTTCTAATAGGCGTAGGTACAATCCACCTTCTCGCCAGCCTGCTCAGGTAGCCCCAGTGCGCTCGTTCTTGTCAACAGCGTGCGCCTCCACAGGCCCCTGCAGCTCCCCAGCAAAAGCAAGGGACAGGCTTTTGACTGGCTCCAGGCGAGCATAGCCAAGCTAAAAGTGTCCGTGCCGGACGATCTACCGGTCGGGGGGAGGTTAAATTTTTTTCACCACAGGTGGCCTCTCATAACCTCCGACCAGTGGGTTCTCCAAATAGTCTGGCTGGGATACTCCCTCAATTTGATCTCCAAACCTCCAAATTGCCCACCGGGAGCTCAGTCCTTCAGCTTCCAGCACAAGCAGGTACTTGCAGAGGAACTCTCCGCCTTTCTCAGCGCCAATGCGGTCGAGCCCGTGCCACCAGGGCAGGAAGGGCTGGGATTCTATTCCAGGTATTTCCTTGTGGAAAAGAAAACGGGGGATGCGTCCCATCCTAGACCTAAGGGCCCTGAACAAATATCTGATTCGAGAAAAGTTCAGGATGGTTTCCCTGGGCACCCTTCTTCCCTTGATTCAGAAAAACGCCTGGCTATGCTCCCTGGACTTGAAGAATGCTTATACACACATCCCGATACTGCCAGCTCACAGGCAGTATCTTTGATTCTGTCTGGGAACACTGCACTTTCAATAGTGTGTGCTGCCCTTTGGGCTCGCCTCTGCGCCCCTGGTGTTCACAAAATGCCTGGCGGTCGTAGCAGCGTTGCTACACAGGCTGGGAGTGCATGTGTTCCCTTATCTCGACGATTGGCTGGTAAAGAACACCTCGGAGACAGGAGCTCTGCAGTCCATGCAGATGACTCTCAAACTCCTGGAGCTACTAGGATTTGTAATTACCCAAAGTCCCATCTCATTCCAGTTCAACAACTAGAATTCATAGGAGCTCTGCTGGACTCTGACAGCTCGGGCCTATCTTCCCATGGCGAGGGCGGACAACCTTCTCTCCTTGGTTTACTTGGCCAGAGCGTCTCAGCAGATCACAGCTTGGCAGATGTTGAGACTTCTGGGCCATATGGCCTCCACAGTTCATGTGACTCCCATGACATGCCTTCGCATAAGATGAGCTCAGTGGACCCTAGCTTCCCAGTGGTATCAAGCTACAGGGGATCTAGAAGATGCAATCCTATTGTCCACCGCTTTTCACAACTCCCTGATCTGGTGGACGATTCGATCCAATTTGACCTTGGGACATCCCTTCCAAATTCCTCAGCCTCAGAAAGTGCTGACTACGGATGCAACTCTCCTAGAGTGGGGAGCTCATGTAGATGGGATCTATACTCAGGGAGCTTGGTCCCTTCAGGAATCAGGTCTTCAGATCAACCTCCTGGAGTTGCGAGCGATATGGTACGCTCTAAAAGCTTTCAGAGATTGGCTGTCTAATCAAATTATCCAAATTCAGACTGACAACCAGGTTGCCATGTACTATGTCAACAATCGGGGCACCGGATCTCGCCCCCTGTGATGGGAAGCCGTCCAGATGTGGCTTTGGGTCCGCCGTCACGGCATGTTTCTCCAGGCCACGTATCTGGCAGGCGTAAACAGTCTGGCCGACAGGTTGCGCAGGATAATGCAACCTCATGAGTGGTCTCTCAACAGGACAGTTGTCCGCAAGACCTTCCGAGCGTGGGGCACCCCCTCGGTGGATCTTTTTGACAGATCAATCACAAGGTCCCTCAGTTCTGTTCCAGACTTCAGGCCCACGACAGGCTAGCTTCGGATGCTTTTCTCCTACATTGGATGTCAGGCCTTCTGTATGCGTATCCTCCAATACCTCTGGTGGGGAAGACTTTGCTGAAACTACAGCAAGACCGCGGAATCATGATTCTGATTGCGCCCTTTTGGCCGCGCCAGATTTGGTTCCCTCTTCTTCTGGAGTTGTCCTCCGAAGAGCTGTGGCGATTGGAGTGTTTTCCAACCCTCATCACTCAGAACGAGGGGGCGCTTATGCATCCAAACCTCCAATCTCTGGCTCTCACGACCTGGATGTTGAAGGCGTAGATTTCGCCTCCTTGGGTCTTTCTGAGGGTGTCTCCTGAGTCTTGCTTGCTTCCAGGAAAGATTCCACAAAGAGCTGCTACTCTTTTATGTTTAAATCATTTTTATTGATGAACTTCTTCAAGAAATACCAGCTGTAATATTAACAACACAACATAATACCATCAAACATTTTATAATATCTTTTACCCCCTCCCCCCCCCCCCTTCCCCCCCCGGGGGTGGATCTTTCTCCCTTGGGACTCATCCTCTCTCAAACCAGTCTTATTTATACACATGTCTCTACACTTATATATTCAACAGATGGCTTCGTGCTCTAGGTGTTAGCGTCATCCAAAAAGGACCCCAGCATTGTTGAAAGTCCCTCCCTTCTTTCGATTCCAAATCAAACAGTCCAGCACGTTCTAGTCGCATCAACAGTAGCATACGGGTCCGCCATTGTTGCAGCTCAGGTGCCTGATGCGAAATCCATTCTGTTAATATGACTTGTTTGGAGATGATGGTTGCCCTGGCCACAAACTTCGTAAATCCTTTAGGACTGGGCCTCAACAGTCTGGGGCTTCCAAACAATAACCCAGCGTCAAAGAACCATTTTGTATTCCAAATCTTGGACACAGCAGACAACATAGATTTCCAAAAGTTCCCCACAGCCGTGCATGTCCAAAACATGTGGCCTAATGTTGCTCCAGTTTCTCCACATTTGGGGCATTCGCCCCAAGAGGACATTCCCATGTGAAAAGCTCTTCTAGGGGCCACGTAAATTCGCATTGCAAACTTGTACTGCACTTCCCAATGTCTCGCTGCCGCACTGACACGTCTAATAGTTAAGATATGAGATTTGAATTGTGCGGTTGAAATATTAATGTGGAGCTCACTGTTCCATTGTGCTGTTAGTCTGTTAAAGTCAGGCTCCTCTCTCGTGTCTCTTATATGTCTATGGTGGTACGTAAGTGGAACCTCTTGCTGGGCTGTTAAAGAAAATGCTGATGACAATTCCTCTTGCACATCCTCTGTCAACGGTTCCCATCCCAAGGATGTGATGTAGTGCTTGAGTTGCATATAATGAAAGTTATCTGTATCGGGAAGGTCAAACTCAGTTTGTAATTCCACAAATGATTTAATCTTGCCTTCTCGGTCCAGTACATGTTGCAGATATATTATTCCTTTACGCTTCCACTTCTGAAATGCTGGATACAATATCCCAGGTGCAAACTGTGCATTCCCGCAGATGGTCTGCAAAGGTGTTATTTTTGTTGAAAATTTGTGGAGACGACATATCCAGGACCACGTCGCTCTTGCCACTGGCATTATCATTGAATATTTCAAAATGTCTGGAATCTGTCCCCCCCCTGCATGTAGATAATTTGTAAAGTGCAATTCTGGCATCAGCTGGAGTTCTAGTTTGGTATTAGAAAAATCCTCGGTCCCCCGAAACCAGTCATTGATGTGGCGCATTCCACATGCCACTGTCAAGTATCTCACACTTAAGAGGCCCAACCCACCATATTCCACTGGGGTTGTCAGTGTTGTCATTGAGAGCCTCGCCTTCTTGCCTTGCCATAGGAATAACTGCAAAAGTCTATTTAACTTCCTCTCATCCTTCCTTGTCAGATATAAAGGTGCTGTTTGGAATACGTACAACCACTTTGGTACAATGCACATGTTGTATAAGGCTATTCGTCCTAATAGCGCCACAGGTAACGCCTTCCACATATTTAATCTCTCAGCAGTTTCCTTCAACAATCGTTTGATATTTTCTTTATACATGGTGGTTAGGTCTGCTGGGAGCCAAATGCCCAAGTATTTAATCGGTCCCGTAGTCCAAGTCAGCTTCTGGGGGCCCCTGTGCTGTTTCAGGTCTGATTCTGTCATTGGGAGAATATAGGACTTGGTGTAATTTAACTTAAACCCTGAAAATCCTCCAAATCTCTCCATCCTATCCAGTACCCCCATTAGAGAGTTGTTGGGGTCTGTTATGGTCAGTAACAGGTCATCTGCATATGCGAACACCTTCAGATGGCTAGCTTCCACCCTCACCCCCTTCACCTCTTGCACCCGCCTTAAATTTTCTAGCAGGGGTTCCACTGCCAACACAAATAATAGGGGTGACAGCGGGCAGCCCTGCCTGGTGCCTTTTTGTATTGAAAACTCTCTTCCTCGTCTTCCATTAACAATTACACTGGCTTTAGGTTCTTTATACAGTGTATTCACTGCCCTTAAAAACCATCCAGATATTCCTACTGCCTTCAACACCTGGAAGAGGTAATCCCAGTGTACTAGATCGAACGCCTTTTCTGCATCTAGGCTTAATACCCACATAGGTATGTTTTTTTGTCTGCACATCGCCATAGCAAGCATTAACTTCCGAACGTTGTGGACTGCTCTCCTTTTCTTTATAAATCCGACCTGTTCTGTCCCTATCAAGTCTGGCAAACATTGTGCCAATCTCTCTGCCAGTATCTTAGATAATAATTTTATTTCCACATTCAGGAGAGATATTGGTCTATATGATCCTGGTCTTTCTGGGGACTTGCCTGCTTTCGGGATTAACGTTATGAGGGCTGAATTAGCGTATAGTGGCAATCTACCCTCTTCCACCACCTCCTCAAAGTAGCTAAGTAGGTTTACTAGGGCCCCGGGGGGCAACAACTTATAATACTCCCCAGAGAACCCATCTGGGCCGGGGGCTGACCGCAATTTCAGTGCTTTCACTACTTTTTGCAGTTCTCCCATTGTCACTGGCGCATTTAGCCGGTCTAAGTGGTTGTTATGCAGTTGCGGTAACTGCGTCTCTTGGAGGTATGCAGTTAGTGCTTCCTCCGAGGGCTCCCCCTGATTTTTATATAGCGTGGCAAAATATGTGGTGAAAATTTGACCTATTTGGTGGTGATCATTGGTCAACCCGCCATTTCCGTCTCTAAGTGTGGCCACTGTTCTGGGCCCTCCCCAATTTTTTATTACTCTTGCAAGCAGGCGTCCCGCCCGGTTCCCATACCTATGTAATTTATGTTTATAAAATAGTGCTGATCTCATTTCTAATTCATGTAATAAGGTATTAAGGGCTATCTGTACTGCTTTTAAATTCTCTTGATTATTTTTCGTCGGTCTGTGCGCGTACATCTTTTGCGCTCTTTTTAATCTTGATTCTAACAACAGTATCCCGGCCGCTCTACATTTATTACGCTTACTGCAAAACGCAATTATGTCCCCTCTCAGGACTGCTTTAGAGGCCGACCAGAACAAAACAGGTTGTTCCCGGGCATGCCCATCATTATATTTGCTATATTCTGCCCATTTGTGGGTAAGGTATTTTGAAAATTTGGGGTCCGAAAATAAATACGCTGGGAATCTCCATCCTCTTCCTTTCCCTATATCCCCTTGCAGTTCCAGGTCCATCCACACCGGCGAATGGTCTGACACTGCCTCTGGGCCTATATCAGTTGCTATAACCTGTGGAAACATTGCCCTGTCAATTAGTATGTAGTCCAACCTGGACTGTGTTCCATGGGCTCTTGATCTGTGTGTGTACTCACGTTCTGTCGGGTGCAATGCTCTCCAGGTGTCTATTAGATTTAATTCTCTAGCAAATAGTGTCATTTCTCTGGCCCTTTTCCCTTGGTAATGGGGCGAGCAATTATTCGAACAGTCCAGTTTGGAATCATGCACCAGATTGAAATCTCCTACTACTACCAACCTTTGTTTACCATTAACATTGCATTTACCCACTAGGGATCTGAAGAACTCTGGAGTGTAGACATTAGGGCCATATAGGACTACCAGAATGATCTCTAACCCTGGCATCCATACCTTCACTATAATATATCTTCCCTCTTCCCCTGTGGCTACTTTCGTCGTTTTATAAGCTAGCCCTTTACGGAAGAGGACTGCTATCCCTCCTTTCTTCCCTCTTGCTGGAACAGAATAGACTTCTCCCACCCACTGCTTTTTCAGCTTATCATGTTCCGTGTCTGATAAATGTGTCTCTTGTAAGCACGCTATATCTGATTTGTACCTCTTCAGGGCTTTCAATATTTTTGCTCTTTTTATTGGGGAGTTAACCCCCCCAACATTCCATGTTGTTATTCTAACAGGCATCTACCTCTCATCTCTGCTATCGCCAATTCTAATTCCCATAACTTGGTCATCTTCCCCCCTCTAGGTCTTATTCCCATCCGTCTAGTGTCAACGGACTTTGGTTGTGTATTTATTAGATTTCTCTCTTGTTCCTGATGTGTCCCATAGTTCAAGTGACAATGCCCCTTGTCTTTAACGTCTTTAATTCTTCCCCCTCCCCCCTTCCCTCCCCCCCCTATCTCTCTTTCCCCAACCCGATTATACCCTTCCTCCATCCTCTGGCACCCCAGAAGATCAAGTAGTGAGACCTCGAGCACATGGGACCCCCGCCCTTTTCTTGACTGACCCTTGTGAGATAAACAGCTTCATTTATAATTACCCTGTTCACAGCATTTCCTTTTTACTTTCTGTCGATCAGGCCCGCTTCCAGCACCGCTGTTCTTGCTTCTGCCACTTCTTTAAACATATGCCACTGTCCTTGTATTAAGATTCGTAGGGTAGCTGGAAATTGCAATGTAAACTTCACCTCTTTCTGAGCTAACTCTGAGCAAAGTGGGTGGAATTTTTTCCTCTGTAGCTGTACTTCAGCTGAAAAGTCTTGAAATATTAACACTTTCTGCCCTTCGTGAGCTAAGGTGTCTCTGCGTGTTCTAAATCCTTGCATAATTTCCATTTTGTGGCGATAGTTGAATATCTTGGCCATTACCACCCTCGGCCGCGTCTTGCCTTCGTGCTTGCGGCCTACTCGGTGTGCTCTTTCTATTACCAGCGGGCCTGTTGCGTCTGAGATCGCCAGTTCCTTACTTAGCCAGTTTTCAAGCCAAGGCGTGAGGTTCCGGTCCGGGATGTTTTCAGAAAGTCCTACCACCCGTATATTGTTCCGGCGCGAGCGGTTTTCAAGATCTTCTAGCTTTTCACGGTAGCCTTTCAGTTGTTGCGTTAAGGCCGCTATGTCCGGGCCATAGCCTCTCCCTTCGTCTTCCAGAGCCGACATGCGTGCCTCCAAGTCTCCCACTCTCGTCCCTATACCATCCATTCGCGTGGCTAGGTTTTCTAGCTTTTCTTCCATCGTTGCCCACTTCGGCTCCCACGCATTTGTCACCGCTTTGGTGAGTTGTATAAGTTGCGCCTCTGAGAATTCTCCAGGAGATTTGTCTGTTTCATCCGCCATTTTGGATTCCGTGTCGCTCAGTTTAATTTTCTCTTTTTTCCCGGATCTCTGCGCCATTGTTCCAGCCGTTTTCCGCAAATATCTGTCCATAAACTAGGGCAGTCTTAATTGTAGGGTCTGCGCCAAAATTCGTTAAGTTACTGCACTTTGATTCAATTCCGGGCGGGGAGTCTCAGGAGCTTCAGCAACTCGTTGCTACTCAGCTCATGTCCTCACGTGGTCTCGCTGCTACTCTTTTAAATGGAGGAGGTTTGCTGTCTGGTGTGACAGCAGGGCTCTAGATCCTCGCACTTGTCCTACACAGACCCTGCTTGAATACCTTCTGCACTTGTCAGAGTCTGGTGTTAAAACCAACTCCGTAAGAGTTCATCTTAGTGCTATTAGTGCTTATCATTATCGTGTGGAAGGTAAGCCTATCTCTGGACAGCCTTTAGTTGTTCGATTCATGAGAGGTTTGCTTTTGTCAAAGTCCCCTGTCAAACCTCCTACAGTGTCATGGGATCTCAACGTAGTCCTCACCCAGCTGATGAAAGCTCCTTTTGAGCCACTGAATTCCTGCCATCTGAAGTATTTGACCTGGAGGGTCATTTTCTTGGTGGCTGTTACTTCAGCTCGTAGAGTCAGTGAGCTTCAAGCCTTGGTAGCCCATGCTCCTTATACTACATTTCATCATAACAGAGTAGTCCTCCATATTCACCCTAAGTTCTTGCTGAAGGTGGTGTCAGAGTTCCATCTGAACCAGTCAATTGTCTTGCAAACATTCTTTTCCCCGTCCTCATACCCGCCCTGCTGAACGTCAGTTGCATACATTGGACTGCAAGAGAGCATTGGCCTTCTACGTAGAGCAGACTAGCCCCTTTAGACAGTCCGCCCAAATGTTTGTTTCTTTCGACCCCAACAGAAGGGGAGTGGCTGTCGGGAAACGCACCATTTCCAATTGGCTAGCAGATTGCATTTCCTTCACTTACGCCCAAGCTGGGCTGACTCTTCAGGGTCATGTCATGGCTCAGTGTTAGAGCCATGACAGCGTCTGTGGCCCACTTGAAGTCAGCCACTATTGAAGAGATTTGCAAGGCTGCGACGTGGTCATCAGTCCACACATTCACATCTCATTATTGCCTTCAGCAGGATAGCCAATGCGACAGTCGGTTTGGGCAGTTGGTGCTGCAGAATCTGTTCGTGGTTTAGAATCCAACTCCACCCCCCTAGGCCCATTTTTATTCTGTTCAGGCTGCACTCTCAGATGTTTCGTCGTAGGTCAATTTTTGTTATGTCCTCGCCGTTGCGAGGCCCAATTGACCCTGTTTGTTGTTTTGAGTGAGCCTGGGGGCTTGGGATACCCATATGTGAGAACAAGCAGCCAACTTGTCCTGGGAGAAAGCGAAGTTACTTACCTGTAGCTGGTATTCTCCGAGGACAGCAGGCTGATTGTTCTCACCAACCCGCCTGCCTCCCCTTTGGAGGAGTTCCTTTCTTTGGTTTTGCTTCATAAGTTGACTGAAGCGGGACTCTCGCGCGACGGGTGGGAAGATGGCCGCGCTTGCGCGGTTCGCGTACTACGTCCCTCACCTGTACGACGCTCCTCCCGGCTAGGACAAGAATCGGTCTTGGGAAGGTCTGTTTCGGTTTCCTAAGTCTGGCAGCCGTCATCCAACTTAGAGCAATGGTACAGCCATCTTGGATAGATCATATCCCAGGATGTCATCTTGAACTAACGAGGACAGGAAAGAAGCCCATATTTGGTCCTTAGAGCTCTGCTGATGGGGGCAGCCATCTTGGTTCAGCTGCACATGCTTTAGCCTAATTCCTCTACTTAAGGCACTGCCTCCAGTGCTTCGGCTTCTGCTGCGCAGAGGTTGTGGTCTGCATCGTGTTACTTTTCTGATTCCTGAGTTTCCTGTGTTTTGACCTTGGCTTGTTTCCATATCATCAAGCTGATCAATCCATAGACTGGTGGGTTGTGTCCATCTACCAGCAGGTGGAGATAGAGAGCAAACTTTTGCCTCCCTATATGTGGTCATGTGCTGCCGGAAACTCCCCAGTATGTTCTCTATCTCAGCAGGTGGTGGTCACACACAGCAGCAGCTCTGGCTAGGCCTCCAAGCCTAATCCTTAGGTTTTGTTGAGGCCTGGGGTTGAGGGCTCTTTTGAGCAAGTGCAAACCTGGTGGTGCCAGGTCCCTCCTTTTCTCCCCCCTCCCGCTGGCTCCGTTTAAAAAAAAAAAAAAAAAAAAAAAATTTTAAACGTCTTTAAAGGCGTTTCATTCGACGTTTCTTTAAACGTTCATTGCAGCTACTCACTGGGACACCAGTTCGTTACAGCTCGGAGCGGCAAGCAGGTAATTTTACCTTTTTATAGCGGGCAGGGGGTTCCCCGATTCTTCTCCTCGTGTCATATGGCGTCGGAGGGCGAGGGCGCAAAGGGTCGCTCCCCGGATCGCTGGAGCGCTTCTAGAGGGGATGCGGGGGTTTTACAACCTGATTCGCCCTTGATGGGTGACAGTTTAGTGACCGATGAATGTCCCGGTCGTTCCTCCGGCGTGGCGGTTTTTTCCCGCCATAAACGCCCATCCCCCGCTCCTCGCCTCCGCCATCTTGGCCGGCCACGCGGCTCGGACGGCTTCTTCGTGGGCCGCCCTTGAGGTTGTAGACATTAATGCCATGAACGCCCTTAATTTGGGCGACGGCACAAGCGGCTAAAGTTAAGCGCCGTTCTTCCCGCGCGGCTCCTTCGCGGAGTTTCGCGCCGGACGCCATTTTGGATGCGCAGCATGTCTCTCCCCCGCTATTGCGAGCGCCGGTTGAGAGTGCGTCTAGGGCTGTTGCCCAGGCTGCGGAAGTGCACAGTCTGGGGGGTTTCTCCCCCGAGTTTGTTTTGCTGCTGCATCAGGCTTTCCTCATGCAAAACGCTGCCCCTGCTCCCTCTTCTGATAAAGAGGTTGAGGTTCCCAGAGGTAAACGCCCTCGGGTTGATTTCCAGGCCTTGGAGGACTTTGTCTCCTCCGATGTAGATGAGGGCAGCGTGTCTGAGGTCTCCCAACGGTCCTTTGCGGATTCCTTGGAGGAGATAGATCCCCGCTCGGATGGAGCGGATGACCCCTCTGCAGCACGGCTTTTTAGCCCAGAGGATTTGCCCAACCTGTTTTTACAGGCCATGGACACTTTGAAGATTTCCTCTCCGGAGGACGTCTCTCCCTCAGCCCCTGTTGGCTCTGCCATTATGCTGGGGACGAAGCGCCCGCCTAGATCCTTCCACGTGCATGATGCCATGCACACCTTAATTGCGGCTCAATGGGATGTCCCGGAAACGAGCCTTAAAGTGGCTAGGGCTATGTCCCGCCTCTATCCTTTGGCTGTGAGTGAACGTGAGGCCTATCTGTGGCCTACCGTGGATTCTTTAATCACTGCGGTGACTAAGAAAACGGCGTTGCCGGTGGAAGGTGGCACGGCCCTAAAGGACGCCCAAGACAGAAGATTGGAGGCGGCCTTAAGGTCGTCCTTTGAGGCAGCTGCTTTAAGTTTGCAGGCCTCAGTTTGTGGCTCCTATGTGGTAGGGCGTGCCTGACTATGGTGCAGCGGGCTTCCCCCTCGGATCTTTCCTTGAGGGCTGATTGGCCGGCCCTGGAATCGGGCTTAGCCTATTTGGCAGACTTGCTGTATGATGTCTTGAGAGCCTCAGCTAAAGGCATGGCTCAGACAGTCTCTGCGCGGCGGTGGCTTTGGCTGAAACATTGGTCTGCTGACCATGCCTCTAAATCCCGCCTGGCTAGATTGCCTTTTAAAGGCAAGCTGCTCTTTGGGGTCGAGCTGGACAAAATCGTGACCGATCTCGGCACGTCTAAGGGCAAGAAATTACCAGAGGTCAGGGCTCGGGCTAGTACTCGTCCCGGTACCTCCAGAGGACGGTTGCTGGAAGCCCGTCGGTACCGCCCGGGCAAGTCGGGTTCCTCTGCCCCCTCTTCCTTCAAGAGGAATTTCTCCCCCAAGCAGCATTCCTTTCGCAGAGACCGCCGTCCCGGAGGTGCTCCCTCCGGTCCTCCCCCAGGGTCTCATACCCAATGACGGGGCCTTGGTCCACGCCCCAGTGCAGATTGGAGGACGGCTGTCCTCGTTTCTGGGCGAGTGGACCACTATAACTTCAGACGCGTGGGTGCTGGAAGTCATCAGAGACGGCTACAAGCTAGAGTTCTGCCAACCCTTAAGAGACGGGTTTGTACTCTCTCCCTGCAAGTCTCCGGTCAAGCTGTGGCAGTGCAGCAGACCTTGGACAACCTGATCCGCCTGGGTGCGGTCGTTCCGGTGCCAAAAAATCAGATTGGCAAGGGACGTTACTCCATTTACTTTGTGGTTCCAAAGAAAGGAGGTTCTGTCCGGCCTATCCTCGACCTCAAAGGGGTCAATCGGGCCTGGAAAGTGAGGCACTTTCGCATGGAGACTCTCCGCTCTGTTATAGCGGCAGTGAAGGCAGGAGAGTTCTTGGCTTCCTTGGACATCAAGGAAGCGTACCTGCATATTCCCATCTGGCCTCCTCTCCAACGCTTTCTGCGTTTTCCAGTCCTGAGACGACACTTCCAGTTCAGAGCCCTCCCTTTCGGGTTGGCTACTGCTCCGCGGACCTTTTCCAAAGTAATGGGGGTCATAGCGGCCTTCCTGCTAAAGGATGGAGTACAAGTCCATCCTTATCTGGAGGACTGGTTGATCCGAGCCCCCTCTTATGCAGAGTGCGGCAAAGCTATGGACCGGGTAGTTGCTCTTGTGAGCTCCCTGGGATGGATCATCAACTGGAAGAAGAGCCAGCTGCGCCCGACTAAGTCCCTGGAGTATCTGGGAGTTCGATTCGACACCCAAGTGGGCAGAGTGTTCCTGCCAGGCAATCGGATTGTCAAGCTTCAGGCTCAGGTGGACTAGTTCCTAGTAGCCTCTCCTATTCAGGCTTGGGACTACGTGCAGCTGTTGGGCTCTATGACGGCCACGATGGAAGTAGTGCCCTGGACCAGGGCTCATATGAGACCACTACAGCTATCTCTGCTGCAGCGCTGGACTCCGATGTCGGAGGATTATGCTGTGCGCCTTCCCGTGGACCCAGCAGTGCGCAAGGCACTGAGCTGGTGGACGCAGACAGCCAAGTTGTCTGCAGGATTGCCTCTGGTGACCCCGGAGTGGATTGTCGTCACGACAGACGCCTCTTTGATGGGCTGGGGAGCCCTCTGCTTGGGAAGGACAGCGCAGGGGCTCTAGTCTCCTGCAGAGGCAAGTGGTCTATCAACCTCCTGGAACTCAGAGCCATTCGGTTGGTGTTATTGGAGTTCATCCCGGTACTGGTGTTGTAGCCTGTACGGGTCCTGTCGGACAATGCCACGGCTGTGGCCTATATCAACCGCCAGGGAGGTACCAAGAGCGCCCCTCTAGCCAAGGAGGCTATGAGTCTTTGCCAGTGGGCGGAAGCGAACCTGGAGCAGCTTTCAGCGGCCCACATTGCCGGAGTCATGAATGTCAAAGCGGACTTTCTCAGTCGCCATACCTTGGAGCCCGGAGAGTGGCAACTATCTGCTCAGGCGTTCTTGGACATCACGAAGCGCTGGGGCCAGCCGAGCCTAGATCTGATGGCGTCATCGGCCAAGTGCCGCGCTTTTTCAGCAGAGGACGGGACCCTCGATCCCTGGGAGTAGATGCTCTTCTCCAACAGTGGCCGACACAAGAGCTCCTCTATGTGTTCCCGCCCTGGCCCATGTTGGGCAGGGTGCTAGACCGGGTGGCAAAGCATCCCGGCAGGGTAATCCTGGTGGGTCCGGATTGGCCCAGGCGTCCCTGGTATGCGGACTTGATCAGGCTCTCAGTCGACGATCCTCTGCGGCTGTCAGTGGAGCAGGGCCGGTTACATCAGGGTCCCGTGGTGATGGAGGATCCCTCTCCCTTTGGTCTTACGGCCTGGCTATTGAGCGGCAGCGTCTGAGGAAGAAGGGCTTCTCAGACAAGGTCATCGCCACTATGCTGAGAGCGAGGAAACGCTCTACTTCTACTGCTTACGCCAGGGTTTGGCGTATCTTTGCAGCATGGTGTGAAGCAGGCTCTCTTTCTCCCTTCACTGCTCCAATTTCTTCAGTGTTGGCGTTCCTGCAAGAAGGTCTGGAGAAAGGCCTGTCGCTCAGTTCCCTTAAAGTCCAGGTAGCGACTCTGGCTTGCTTCAGGGGCCGCCTGAAGGGTGCTTCCCTGGCTTCGCAGCCAGATGTGGTGCGCTTTCTCAAGGGAGTTAATCACCTGCGCCCTCCTCTGCACTCAGTGGTGCCTGCGTGGAATCTCAACCTGGTGCTAAGAGCATTGCAGAAGCCGCCTTTTGAACCCTTGTCGAGGGCATCTCTGAAAGACCTGACGTTGAAAGCAGTCTTTTTGGTGGCTATCACTTCAGCCAGAAGAGTTTCCGAGCTCCGGGCGCTCTCATGTCGAGAGCCTTTTCTGCAGTTCACTGAGGCAGGAGTGACTATTCGCACAGTGCCTTCCTTCCTGCCCAAGATTGTTTCTCGCTTCCATGTGAATCAGCAGCTCTGTCTCCCTTCCTTTCGTAGGGAGGACTACCCAGAGGAGTACTCTGCTCTTAAATATCTGGATGTGAGACGAGTCATCTTCAGATACTTGGAAGTGACCAATGATTTCCGGAAATCGGATCATCTGTTTGTCCTGTTTGCAGGTCCTCGTAAGGGTCTGCAGGCTGCTAAGCCTACAGTGGCAAGATGGGTCAAAGAAGCCATTGCAGCGGCTTATGTGGCCGCGGGGAAGGTGCCGCCTATCCAGCTGAAGGCTCACTCCACGAGAGCTCAGGCGGCCTCGATGGCAGAGGCCGGATCCGTCTCCTTGGAAGAGATATGCAAGGCGGCAACTTGGGCTTCGGCTCATACATTCTCCAAGCATTACCGTTTGACTGTGGATGCACGGGCGGAGGCCCGGTTTGGAGCTTCAGTGTTGAGGTCAGGGATTTCAATGTCCCGCCCTGGGTGAGTACTGCTTCGGTACATCCCACCAGTCTATGGATTGATCAGCTTGATGATATGGAAGGTAAAATTATGTATAATCATACCTGATAATTTTCTTTCCATTAATCATAGCTGATCAATCCATAGCCCCTCCCAGATATCTGTTCTGTTTTTATTCTGGTTGCATTTCAGGTTCAAGTTTAGTCTTCAGTTATTTCAGAAAGACTTCGTGTTCAAGTTCTTTCACTTGGATTCTTCAAGAGTTGAGACGAGTTTGTGTTACAGTGAGCTGCTGCATTCCTCTCCCCTCCGTTTTACGGGGCTGGATTGAGACATAAATTCTGCCGGCACTCCCTCCCGCTTCGTGCGGCTGTAGGGCAGCTTTGTACCCCTCCCGCTTCGGCGGTGTTAGGGTCAGTCAGCTCCTCCCGCGGTTGCGGTTGCAGGATAAGCCAGATCCCCCCGCATCGGCGGGTGTGGTGTCCCTCCCCCGCTCCGCGGGGATGAGCTGGACGGATTCCCCTCCCCCACTTGTGTGGGGATGAGCTGGGTTAATTCCCCTCCCCCGTTTCGGCGGTGGTGAGCTGGGCAGAGTGTCCCTTCGTGGGTGTAATTCTCTAAGTGCTGAGTCCTGCGGATGGAGCTTTGATATCGACATACTGAGGAGTTTCCGGCAGCACATGACCACATATAGGGAGGCAAAAGTTTGCTCTCTATCTCCACCTGCTGGTAGATGGACACAACCCACCAGTCTATGGATTGATCAGCTATGATTAATGGAAAGAAAATTATCAGGTATGATTATACATAATTTTACCTTCCTGACCACGCGTTGTGTTGCTGCCTGCCTTTTGACCCTGGACTGTTTGGACTATTCTCAGCTCTACTGTTTTCCTGGCTCTTGGACTGTGTGTGTTGGCTACCTGTCTGGTCGGTGGTCCTGCAACCCCGCCGGTTTCAGAAGTCCTGCCGGCCGCTTGAACCCAGGGGCACAACTCCTGGGGAATAGTGGCTAAGCGCAGGTGAAGCTAGGGTTGTCTGGCTGCCTGACCAAGTGCGGTGCACTCCATCTTTGCCGTGCTCAGTTGGGGCACAAGGGCTCACATCCCCAGTCATAACAGTAAGCCGAAGCCATGAGCTTTCCAGACAAGACCGAGCTGTCCAACCTGGCTCAGGTTCTACACCAGCAGCAGGCTCAACTAACCCGCTTGTCCATTGCTCTGCAGGATGTCTGCAGCCAGTTACCAGCATTCCAGCAACAGGTTGCCGTGGCTCCTCCGCGCTCTAGGGCGGAGGCTTCCGCCGCATGGTTGCGGCTTCCAGAACCTCCCTGGTTCGATGGCTTCCCTTCAGCATGCCAGATCCTGTTCGAGCTGCAGCCAGAGTTTTTCCCGTCTGATAAAGTTAAGGTGACCTACTTCATCTCCCTGCTTTCCGGTGCCGCCCTGGCCTGTGCGTCCCCACTATGGGAGCAGCAGAGTCCGGTTCTGGTGGACCTTGATGAGTTTCTGCGGCAGTTCCGGATGGTATTCGACGTGCCTGGCCGGCCTTCTGCCTCTGGGGAGCTACTGCGGATCCTGCAGGGCTCCGGGTCGGTCAGGGCGTATGCTGTCCGGGTCCGTACTTTGGCCGCAGAACTCCGGTGGAACCAGGAAGCCCTCTCAGCCATATTCTGGCAGGGGTTGAACGGACAAATAAAAGACGAATTGGCAGGTAGAGAGATTCCCGCCACCTTGGACGCCCTCATTGCACTCTGCACCAGGATTGATATCCAGTTCCAGGAGCGAGTCCAGGAGAGGGCTACGCAGCCAGCAGTGCAGAGAACCAGGGGCCGCTTCCGTCACCCAGAGACGCCTAGGTTCATCGAAGAGGGTTCGGAAGGAACCGAAGAGGAACCCATGGTAGTGGGGCGACATTGCTTGTCCAAGCAGGAGAGGGCCCATCGTCTTAGAAATCGGTTATGCCTATACTGCGGGCAGGCCGGCTATTTCTCGGGCACCTGTCCAAATAAGCCTGGGGCGTCGGGAAATGCTCCGGCCCGAGCCCCGTGAAGGAAGTGGCTCTGGGTCGGCTGTCATCCCTTCCCGACAACCTGCTCTCTGTTCCCGTCCTGCTCCGTGGAAAAGGGGTCCAGATCCAGATGCGAGCCTTGCTGGATTCTGGGGCCGGCGGGAACTTCATTGATGCCGAGTTCCTGTTGCAGTTGGGTGGTTCCATGGTACCCTGCCAACCGGTTCTCAGAGTCACCTCCTCCATCCAGGGGGACAGTCTTCCCTGGACTATTACCCGGATCACCTCACCTTTGTGTCTGCAGGTGGGGGCATTGCATCAGGAGGCGATCCAGTTCCTGGTACTTTCTCGAGCCATTCACCCGGTGATCCTTGGACTACCCTGGCTCCGATGGCACGCTCCGGTTATCAGTTGGTCCACCGGGGAGATCGGGCAATAGGGTTCCTGGTGTTTTCAGCATTGTCTCCAGCCGGTCAAGGCCCCTGTACCTCTCTGCTCAGTCCAAGTTCAGAATCCGCAGGAAGCGTTGCCCAGGCTGCCTAAGGACTATCAAGATTTCCGGGATGTGTTCAGTGCTCGGGCAGCAGACACGCTTCCTCCCCATCGGTCTTTTGATTGTGCCATTGATCTACTGCCGGGAACCAACCCACCCAGAGGGCGTCTTTACACTTTCTCCCGGGATGAGTCCCGGGCCATGAGGGATTACATTCAGGAGAATCTCCTCAAGGGGTTCATCCGAGCTTCTACTTCTCCTGCAGGGGCCGGATTCTTCTTTGTCTCAAAGAAAGACGGGTCGCTTCGCCCTTGCATAGACTACCGGGGTTTGAATAAAATCACCGTCAAGAACCGGTATCCGCTTCCACTCATCCCGTTGTTCGACCACCTGCAAGGGGCCAAGATCTTCACTAAGTTGGACTTACGCGGAGCCTACAACCTGGTGCGGATCCGGGAGGGAGATGAGTGGAAGACGGCATTTAACACCCATGAGGGGCACTTCGAATACTGGGTGATGCCATTTGGCCTCTGCAATGCCCCTGCAGTATTTCAGAACTTCGTAAACTTCATTTTCCAGGACCTGCTCTACACCTCAGTGATCGTCTATCTGGATGACATCTTGATCTTCTCCACTTCTCTGCCACAACATGTCACCCATATCCGCACAGTGCTCCAGCATCTCCAGGAGCATCGGCTGTACGCCAAGTTGGAGAAGTGTTCGTTCCACCAACAGAGTCTGCCTTTCCTGGGTATATCGTTTCCTCCACCGGGTTGCAGATGGATCCTGGTAAATTGACAGCGATCCGTGACTGGCCGGCTCCCCAGGGTCTGAGGGCCTTGCAGAGGTTCCTGGGGTTTGCCAGTTACTACCGGCAGTTCATCCAGAATTACATGGCTCCCCTGACAGCCCTCACGAGGAAGGGCGCCGACGCGAAGAACTGGACGCCGGAGGCTTCCACCGCGTTCGCCACCCTGAAGAAGGCTTTCCTTTCTGCCCCAGTACTCCGCAGTCCAGACCCTATCCAGCCTTTCCTGGTGGAGGTGGACACCTCATCCCTGGGAGTAGGGGCAGTACTTTCCCAGACGTCTGCATCCGGGAAGAAACATCCCTCCTGCTTCTTCTCTTGCAAGTTCACCCCCACAGAGCGGAACTATATGGTGGGGGATCAGGAACTTCTGGCGCTCAAACTAGCCTTTGAGGAGTGGCGCTACTTGAGGGAGCAGCGCACCCAGTAACGGTGATAATTGACCACAAAAACCTGTTGTATCTGCAAAATGCCACCAGACTAAATCCTCGCCAGGCCCGCGGTGGTCTCTGTTCTTTGCCCGGTTTGACTTCCATCTGATCTTCAGACCAGGGGAAAAGAACATCCAGGCGGATGCCCTGTCTCGCAGCTTCGAGGCTCCCGAGGACCAGGAGGAGCCCTACCCAATGTTGAATCCGGCATGTATTCCCTCCATGCCTGGGTCCAGCGCCGCTTGCCAGAAGGCTGTTCCGGTGGGTCTCCGTAGGAAGGTGCTGCGCTGGGGGCACGCTTCTGAATTTGCCGGACACTTCGGATTCCACAAGACTCTGCATCTTATCTCCCGATCGTACTGGTGGCCGAGGATGGCACAGGATGTCTTGCAATATGTGTCTACCTGCCCGGTGTGCACCCGAACTAAGGCGTCCCATCAGAAGCAGTGGGGATTGATGCAACCCATGCCGGTGCCACAGCAGCCTTGGGAGGACCTGTCCATGGATTTTATCACCGATCTGCCGCCCTCGCAGGGCAATACGGTCATCTGGGTAGTGATCGATTAGTTCTCCAAGATGACCCATTTCATTCTGATGAAGGCTTTG
Organism: Microcaecilia unicolor; assembly: GCF_901765095.1. Lineage (NCBI taxonomy): Eukaryota > Metazoa > Chordata > Amphibia > Gymnophiona > Siphonopidae > Microcaecilia > Microcaecilia unicolor. Next base: position 123,076,419 of record NC_044040.1, on the reverse strand, counting down.
CCCACTGCTGCCAACCTCGCTGCGAGCTTCATCACACGCATTTTCCGGCTCCATGGATTGCCCCAGAGGATCATTAGTGATTGAGGCTCCCAGTTTACGTCTCGCTTCTGGAGAGCGTTGTGTTCAGCCTTCAGGGTTACCACCCTTTTCTCGTCTGCATACCACCCGCAGACCAATGGTATGGTGGAGCGGGTCAACCAGACTGTGAAGGCGTTCCTCCGGGCATATTCTAACCAGCGCCAGGATGATTGGGCTACTCTGCTACCCTGGGCCGAGTTCGCTTATAACAGCCTGCATTCGGCCTCCCGGGCGACTCCATTCAGCACCATCTATGGTCGCCACCCGCGTCTGCCTCCGCCAGTTTCCACCGCGGAGGTTCCACCGCAGGTGCAGCCCAAGGACCGTTCTCTTCAGGATGTGTGGAAGAAGTTTCCAGGAGCAGTTGCGACGAGCTGCAGTCAAGGCCAAGGAGACCTACGACCGTAGGAGACAAGCGGCTCCCACGTTCCTGCCGGGAGAGAAGGTATGGTTGAGCATTCGGTACCTGAGATTACGGCTCCCATCTCTAAAGTTTGCCCCATGGTTCATTGGACATTTTGCTGTACGCTCCAGGATCGGAGCAGTGACTTACCGGTTGCACCTACCCAGCCAACTCCAGGTGCACAATGCTTTTCATGTCTCTCTCCTGAAACCTTTCCGCAGGTCCAAGTGGCATCCTGAACCCAAGGAGGTGGTTGTGCCTGAGAGTGATCCTGATCCTGAGTACGAGGTGGACCGCATCCTGGACTCCAAGCTGCGTAGAGGAAGGCTATTCTACCTCTTGTCCTGGAAGCACTTCGGCCCTGAAGACAACTCCTGGGAGCTGGCCACTAACGTACATGCTCCGGACCTTGCCCGTGAGTTCCATGCTTTTCATCCTACTCGGCCCGGGCCAGGGAGAAGGGGGAGGCTTCCAGGGGGGATACTGTTACGTCCCTCACCTGTACGACGCTCCTCCTGGCTAGGACGAGGATCGGTCTTGGGACTGTTTTGGTTTCCTAAGTCTGGCAGCCGTCATCCAACTTAGAGCAATGGTACAGCCATCTTGGATAGATCATATCCCAGGAAGCCATCTTGGACTAACGAGGACAGGATGGAAGCCCATATTTGGTCCTTAGAGCTCTGTTGATGGGGGCAGCCATCTTGGTTCAGCTGCACATGCTTTAGCCTAATTCCTCCTCTACTTAAGGCACTGCCTCCAGTGCTTCGGCTTCTGCTGCGCAGAGGTTGTGATCTGCATCCGTGTTCCTTACCTGATTCCTGAGTTTCCTGTGTTTCGACCTTGGCTTGTTTCCTGACCACGCATTGTGTTGCTGCCTGCCTTTTGACCCTGGACTGTGTTTGGACTATTCTCAGCTCTACTGTTTTCCTGGCTCTTGGACTGTGTGTGTTGGCTACCTGTCTGGTTGGTGGTCCTGCAACCCCGCCGGTTCCGGAAGTCCTGCCGGCCGCTTGAACCCAGGGGCTCAACTCCTGGGGAATAGTGGCGAAGTGCAGGTGAAGCTAGGTGTTGTCTGGCTGCCTGATCGAGTGTGGTGCACTCCATCTTCACCGTGCTCAGTCGGGGCACAAGGGCTCACATCCCCAGTCATAACATCGCGCACCCGCGCGCTCGAAGTCTTTAGCAACCTTTGTTGCTAGGAAGATTTTCCTGACCTGGGGCTGCCGTGGACATCACCCATATGTGAGAACAATCAGCCTGCTGTCCTCGGAGAATACCTGCTAAAGGTAAGTAACGCTGTTCTGCTGAAGCTGCCCGTAGCACTGTAACTAGGAGCGCTCCCTCACAACAAAGAAATGTCTCTCTTTCTCCAACTCTGTGGCTGCTGACTCCACCATGGGGATCACGGGTGCTCCCAGAGGCCTGATTGGCAGGTCTGTCTGAGCAATAAAAACAGCACCACCAAACCCCGCCCCCCCCTTACCTACATGGGTTCCATCTGGGTCTCTATGCCGCTGTCCACATTACAGCACAAAGGACCTCTGGGGGCTGTCAGCACTTCCCCGAGCTCAGAATGTCTGCCACCCATCCGCAGAACAGCGGTGCTTGGATCAGCTGATTGCTTGACCTCAGTCCTCTGCGCTTAATTTGCCATTGCCTCCTGTTCCTCTACTACTACTGCTTTTCCTTTGCCTCCCCTCACTCCACTGTCTTCATCTTTGGTCTGCAGTAAACTGCCCACCAGCTCTCTGGTGAGACTCCAGTTCTGGCAGCACAGGTGATTTTTCCTCACTCTGCTCCAGTGTGTGCTGCTCCCAGGAAGGACCACCATTGAGGCCCAGCAAGATCTCCTCTGCCGGCTCCCGCACCTCCTCCTGCTCGTCCTGTGGTCCGTGGCTCACTGCCTGCTGTTCTCACCACTCACTGCCCACACCAGAGCTGCCATGATAAGCCTTTCGGGCTCCCAGATCAATCCAGAGCATTGTTGTATTCTGAGCCACTATGGGAGAGATCCTGTTATATGATTCTCCTCCCTTGAATCTCATTATACACTCTTATCTGTATTCAACAAGCATACCGCATTTTCTAATGCACCACCACTCTAGCCTCAATTTTCATTTACTTCGAGCCTTACAATAGCAACTAGTCTATAGTGAGAACATTTTAAATAGAGTCCGAAGATAGGAATTAGCAGCCAAAGAAGCGTACAGTTAACTCTGGGCTAATGACATCACATCAAAGTCAACTACAGTGGAGCACTGTTAGTAACCACGCATCATTAAAGCGCTTGATTGCTTTATATGCAGTAATAATGCCTCCCAAAATCATAAAATTAATGTGTGGTACTCGATAATATACAGTAGGCTGTACCATAAATAACCTGGCAGTAGCTGCAACAGAGGTGAGATGTATTTCTGTCTTCTTTCTGCACCATTTTAAATTAAATTATTCACACTTGGTCTTTGACGCTATAGTATTTCATTATTGTTCCGGTACTAAGCACACCGATAGTACACGGTTACATAACCATGTCTCCTGAAAACTGTGTACTAATGGTGCTCCACTGTAGTTGATCAGTTGTAATAAGTGGTACCAAGCTTTGACATTGTGATCCATGTAATTAGAACCAGATCAAGCAAAAAAACAGCACAAAGGGCCTTTAAAAACAAAAGGGAACACAGTTCTTTCATTAAAAAATCCTTTAATAGTGAACTTTGAAGAAAGACCTGACACGGGCCGTGATTCGGTGGTACCGCACCTGTGTCAGGGGTCTGCATTAAACACATTACAGTAAACAATCAAAAAAGATAATAATAGTAACTTAGTAGATGACGGCAGAAAAAGACCTGCACGGTCCATCCAGTCTGCCCAACAAGATAAACTCACATGTGCTACTTTTTGTGTATACCTTACCTTGATTTGTACCTGTCTTTTTTTCCGGGCACAGACCATATAAGTCTGCCCAGCACTATCCCTGCCTCCCAACCGCCAGTCCCGCCTCCGACCACCGGCTTTGGCACAAACCGTATAAGTCTGCCCAGCACCATCTCCGCCTCCCGCCGCCGGCTCTGCCACCCAATCTTGGCTAAGCTCCTTAGGATCCATTCCTTCTGAACAAGATTCCTTTATGTTTATCCCACTGAATTCTGTTACCGTTTTTGTTTCCATTCACTACTCTCTCCGTGAAAAAATACTTCCTGACATTTTTCTTGAGTCTGCCCCCCTTCAATCTCATTTCATGTCCTCTCGTTCTACTGCCTTCGCATCTCCGGAAAAGGTTCGTTTGCAGATTAATACCTTTCAAATATTTGAACGTCTGTATCATATCACCCCTGTTTCTCCGTTCCTCCAGAGTATACAAGTTCAGGTCCGCAAGTCTCTCCTCATACGTCTTGTAACGCAAATCCCATACCATTCTTGTAGCTTTTCTTTGCACCGCTTCAATTCTTTTTACATCCTTAACAAGATACGGCCTCCAGAACTGAACACAATACTCCAGGTGGGGCCTCACCAACGACTTATACAGAGGCATCAACACCCCCTTTCTTCTGCTGGTTACACCTTTCTCTATACAGCCTACCAACCTTCTAGCTACGGCCACCGCCTTGTCACACTGTTTCGTCGCCTTCAAATCCTCAGATACTATCACCCCAAGATCCCTCTCCCCATCCCTACCTATCAGACTCTCCCCACCTAACACATATGTCTCCCTTGGATTTCTACTCCCTAAGTGCATCACTTTGCATTTCTTTGCATTGAATTTTAATTGCCAAACCTTAGACCATTCTTCTAGCTTCCGTAGGTCCTTTTTCATGTTTTCCACTCCCTCCGGGGTGTTCACTCTGTTACAGATCTTAGTATCATCCGCAAATATGCAAACTTTACCTTCTAACCCTTCGGCAATGTCACTCACAAATATATTGAACAGAATCGGCCCCAGCACCGATCCTTGAGGCACTCCACTACTCACCTTTCCCTCCTCCGAGCGAATTCCTTTCACCACCACCCTCTGGCGTTTGTCCGTCAACCAGTTCCTAATCCAGTTCACCACTTCGGGTCCTATCTTCAGCCCATCCAGTTTATTTAAGAGCCTCCTGTGGGGGAACCGTGTCAAAAGCTTTGCTGAAATCTAAGTAGATTACATCCATAGCTCGTCCCTGATTCAATTCTCCTGTCACTCAATCAAAGAATTCAATGAGATTCGTTTGGCACGATTTCCCTTTAGAAAACCATGTTGTCTCGGATCTTGCAACTTATTGGCTTCCAGGAAATTCACTATCCTTTCCTTCAGCATCGCTTCCATTACTTTTCCAATAACCGAAGTGAGGCTTACCGGCCTGTAGTTTCCAGCTTCTTCCCTATCACCACTTTTATGAAGAGGGACCACATCCGCCGTTCTCCAATCTCTTGGAACCTCTCCCGTCTGCAAGGATATATTAAACAAATCTTTAAGAGGACCCGCCAGAACCTCTCTGAGCTCCCTCAATATCCTAGGGTGGATCCCGTTCGGTCCCATGGCTTTGTCCACGTTTAGCTTTTCAAGTTGTTGATACACACTCTTTTCCGTGAACGGTGCTCTATCCACTTCAATCTCATTTGTACTTTTTCCAGTCCATCGCGGTCCTTCTCCAGGATTTTCTTCTGTGAAAACAGAAGTATCTATTTAGCAAATTTGCTTTTTCTTCATCATTATCCACATAGCGGTTCGCAGTATCTTTTAGTCTCACAATTCCCTTTTTACTCATTCTCCTTTCACTAATATACCGGAAGAAAATGTTGCCACCCCTCCTTACATTTCTAGCCATTTGTTCTTCCGTTTGCGCTTTCGCCAGACGTATCTCTCTCTTGGCTTCTTTCAGTTTCATCCGGTATTCCTCCTCATGTTCCTTTTCTTGAGTTTTTTTGTATTTCTGGAACGCCAACTCTTTAGCCGTTATTTTCTTAGCCACTTGCTTGGAGAACCATATCGGTTTCCTTTTTCTCTTGCTTTTATTTACTTTCCTTACATAAAGGTTCGTGGCCCTATTTATAGCTTCTTTCAGCCTGGATCACTGTCCTTCCACTTCTTGTATTTCCTCCCATCCCATCAGCTTCTTCCTCAGGTATTCCCCCATTTTACTAAAGTCAGCATGCTTGAAATCCAGGAGTTTCGAGTGGCCACCCTCCTCTTTAGCCGTCATATCAAACCAAACCGTTTGGTCACTGCTGCCCAGGTGGGCACCCACTCAGACATTTGACACATTATCCCCATTTGTGAGTACCATATCTAGCGTCGCTCCCTCCCTCGTGGGTTCCGTCACCATTTGTCTGAGCAAAGCACTTTGAAAAGCATCCACAATCTCTCTACTTCTTTCCGATTCCGCAAACGGAATCTTCCAATCTACATCTGGCAGATTGAAATCTCCCAACAACAGCACCTCTCTTTTCTTCCCCAACTTTTGAATATCAGCGATCAGATCTTTATCTAGTTCCTCCAATTGTGTCGGGGGTCTGTAGACAACACCCATGTGGACAGAGGTTCTATCCTCTCTTTTTAAGGTGATCCATATCGCTTCTTCCTTTCCCCAGTTCCCTGTCTTTTCAGTTGCTGTGATATCATTTCTCACATACAGAGCTACTCCGCCACCTTTACGCCCCTCTCTATCCCTCCTAAAAAGATTATAGCCTGGTATGTTTGCATCCCATTCATGGGAACCATTGAGCCATATGTCTGTGATTGCAACAATGTCTAAGTCTGCCTCCAACATCAAGGCTTGAAGGTCATGAACTTTATTGCTTAGACTGCGAGCATTTGTGGTCATCGCTTTCCATCTACATTTCCTAGTATGTGTTTCGGTTTTAGTGATTTGGGGGGTGTCTTTTCTCTTTGGGTACCTTCATATCTTTTTGTTCCACCTTCCTTGCTTTTTCTTTTTCTTCCGCCTCAGTTTTATTTTCAGGAACATCGCAGTGCTGTAGTGGAGCAAAAGAATTCTGTAGGGGCAACACTTGTGAGGGCGGATGCTTCTGTGTCACATAACGAAGCCTGCCTGAGCCTACTGTGAATCATCTATTCTTAGGTGGTGGTATCCTTTGAGGCAGTGGTGAGAATTTGGTATGATTCTGTGCAGTATGATTTTGTGCAGTCCTAGAAGTTGCTTTAAGTGCATTCAGTTCCTGCTTTACTTTGCTGAGCTCCTGTTTTAAACTAGCAAGCTGAAGACAGGACAAGCTTTAAGTCTCCAGATGCTTGGCCTTGAAACTAAAGCACCACAATTATTACAGAGAATAAAAGTCATCCTGATTTGTTGAAATGGGTATGAACAGGTATACTATGATGGGGTTGTAATTAGGGTGGGGTTAATTTATGATACATAGTATATTTGATAAAGCTATATAGGAAGTGTCAGTCTTGGGGTGGGTGGGTTGTGGGGCAGGGTGGGTGGTTTAAGCTTAAGACCTATGGAATGTGTTTGCTGTAACCTATCTCTAGAACAGCATTGAAATGCCCAGAGTCACAACTGTAAGGTAGGTGTAATCAGAAAATAGTCTTATCTGAGAGCTCCCAAATCCGTCCAGCTTCTGTGCAGAGACAAAAACCACGTGGAGAGAAGCTCCACCTGTGCTATGCAAATACCTTACAACAAAAGCAGATGGGGGAGGGGAGGGGCTCCACACACTATGGAAGCAGAAGAAAAAGAAACACAAGAGGAACTACTACCGATTTTAAAGCACTTGTTAAATCCAGTTCTCAGCAACTATCAAATACAAATAGCCAATAAGCAGTTTTAAAATCTGTTACATAGAATACAGATATCAATTAGAAATAGCCACTAAGCAGTTAGTTAGGAAACACAGATTATGAGATCAGAAGTTTAGCTGAGCAGATAAAATAACCATAAAATGAATATATAAATATAAAAAGATCTCTTTGATAGGAACCAAGGATACAGTCATATAAATGAAAAAATAAAATATATAAAAAATCTAGATACATGAAATGAAATATTATGTATTTCAAACTTATACCTATTCATTAACACAAAAAATGAGGCAAATATAAATTGTTTGATAAAAATTCTTTCAACATATATAAAAAAATATATTTCATTTAATAGTAAGAGCAAACATGCAAATAAACTTAGGTTAAAAGAGAGTGTGTCCAAGCAATTTCAAAAGGCTGATGCTTTCCAAAATTTTGTGTGATTTATTTATTTATTGCATTTGTATCCCACATTTTCCCACCTCTTTGCAGACTCAATGTGGCTTACAATACATCATGAATAGTGGAGATACATAAGAGATAAACATTTAGTATTATATTAACATGATAATGATGGAGTATGAATTATATAACAAGCAAATAGTAAAGACAATACTAGGTATGTGTAAAGGAGTTCATATTTGTTGGTCTTTGTGGTATATCTTGTTAAAGAGATGGGTCTTCAATAGTTTGCGGTAGTTGGTTAGTTCATGGATCGATTTCAGGTTGCGCGGCAGTGCGTTCCAGAATTGTGTGCTCAAGTAGGAGAAGGTTGATGCGTGCACTAGTTTGTATTTTAGCCCTTTGCAGATGGGGAAATGAAGGTTGAGGAATGTGCGGGACGATGTCTTAGCGTTCCTAGGTGGCAAGTCTATCAGGTCTGACATGTAGGCTGGGGCATCTCCATGAATGATTTTGCGGACCAGGGTGCATATTTTGAATGTAACGCGTTCTTTAAGAGGGAGCCAATGCAGCTTTTCTCGTAGGGGTTTAGCACTCTCATATTTTGTTTTACCGAAAATGAGTCTAGCTGCCGTGTTCTGGGCTGTCTGTAGTTTCTTGATTATTTGTTCTTTGCAGCCAGCGTAGAGTGCATTGCAGTAGTCTAAATGACTGAGTACCATTGATTGTACCAGACCTCAGAAGATGTTCCTTGGGAAGAAAGGTCTTACTCTTTTTAGTTTCCACATTGAGTTGAACATCTTATTGGTTGTGTTTTTTGCATGATTCTCAAGTGTTAGATGTCAATCAATGGAGACTCCAAGAATTTTTAGTGTCCGAGATTGGAAGATTCAGTGTGGGTGTGTTAATGGTGGTGAAATTGTTTGTGTTATGTTGAGAGGTGAGTATTAGGCATTGGGTTTTTTCTGCATTGAGTTTCAGCCAAAACGCGTCCGCCCATGAATGCATGATATGTAGACTTTGGTTGATGTCGTTGGAAATTTCCTTTAGATCTTGTTTGAATGGGATGTAGATCGTTACGTCGTCTGCGTAGATGTATGGGTTGAGGTTTTGGTTTGATAGTAGTTTGGCCAAGGGTATCATCATTAAGTTGAATAAGGTTGGTGAGAGGGGGGATCCCTGTGGGACTCCACATTCAGGTGTCCACGTGGCTGATGTAGTTGAATTAGATGTCACTTGGTATGATCGTGTGGTTAGGAACCCCTTGAACCAATTGAGAACGTTGCCTCCTATTCCGAAGTACTCGAGGATATGTAGTAGTATTCCATGATCAACCATGTTGAAGGAGCTAGACATGTCAAATTGTAGGAATAGTATGTTTTTTCCAGTTGCAATCATTTGTTTGAACTTAGTCATGAGTAACTAGTACTGTTTCAGTGCTGTGGTTGATTCGGAATCCTGATTGGGAGTCGTGTAGTATTGAGAATTTGTCTAGATAGTGAGTTGTTTGGTCACCATCCCTTCCGTTAATTTGGTTATTAAGGGAATGGATGCTACTTGGTTAGTTCATTAGCACTCTTCTTTGCGTCCTTGGGTATGGGGGTGAGTAGAATATTTCCTTTTTCCTTTGGGAAGAGTCCATTTTGTAGCATATAGTTCAGGTGATTCGTTAAGTCTATTATAAATTGTTGAGAGGCAAATGTCATAAGGTTGTTTGGGCATATGTCTAATTTGCAGTGAGATTTGAATCTTTTGAAAGTTTGTGAGATGAGATCCTCCGATAATAACTCGAAGTTGGTCCAGGTTCTGTCTGCTGGGTATACACAAGGGTCTGAGTCTAGGCAATCTAGGAGTGCAGTGTAGTCAATGGTACTGACAGGTATTTTAAGTCGTAATTGTATTATTTTCTCATTGAAGTATCTCGCAAGTTTGTCTGCTCCTGGTGTATCTTTGCTGTTGGTTTTGACTGGTGTGATATCTAGTAGTTTGTTCACGAGCTGGAAGAGTTTACGTATCTTTGTAGGTTTGGTCCAATTTCTGTTTTGTAATATAATCTTTTGTTTCGTCTTATGGTGTATTTATATTTTCTTTGGAGTTGTTTCCATGCGTTAAGTGTGGGTTCGTCTTTCTTTTTATTCCACGCTCGTTCTAACCTTCTTACTTGTGTTTTAAGTTTTTTCAGATCTTCATTGAACCATGGTGTTGATTTCTTTCTGTGTGAGGTTCTATTTTTTTTTAATTATTTGATAGCAAAATGGAAAAGTATATATGTAAAAAGACAACATAAATCTCACACATAAATATCACATTGAAAACAATTGGTATTAGCACAAAATGAATGTGTTTCAATCAACATTGCCAACAAATCAGGTTATGAACACACATCATGCTCAACACAGCATACAGATCTAATATATTTCAATCAACATTGCCAACAAATCAGGTTATGAACACACATCATGCTCAACACAGCATACAGATCTAATATATTTCAATCAACATTGCCAACAAATCAGGTTATGAACACACATCATGCTCAACACAGCATACAGATCTAATACATTTTAGAAAAGTAAAAGACATAGAATTGTAATTTTATAAAATGCAGTAAAACACATATGTAATATTTTAAACATAAAATATTTGTTTGAAAAGATTTTTGCGCATTGTATATTGCATTGTAAATGGATCTTGCTGCAAACCACAAATAAACTTTCGTGGTAAAAAATGAAAGTGAATGCATTATTGTGGGAGAAATACTTGAATTAAAAACGTTATCAGCAGTTGAAACAAGTATTTCAAAAATTGAAAAACTTGACATGAACATTGCGATTAATAATTAAGATTTGACATGCAACGAACACTTTGTCAGTGTTCAATAAAGGCATAATATAGAATGATCAGAGCTGCATTGATTCAAAGAGAATATTAGTTGGATTTTATAACTAATAACCTAATGTTAAAAGGGCAGATTATAATGCAATGAGAAGCTGTTATAAAATATAATAAAATAGTCTGCCAAAAAGCTGCTTAGATTAAAACATCACCATCGGCAGTTAAAACCAGCGTCTAAATGGATATTACACAAAAATGGTGGTCAAAAAATGCCGGTAGTTGTCAAGGTATAATTAAGATTGACATAAAACAAACATAGTCTAGAGCAATACAGACTATTGTTTGATTGCCGTCAATTCAAAGGGCAACAAATAAAACTAGGTATAATAGCGCATGACATAATATTAAAAAGAAATGGGACACAGAAAAATGAAAAACTACTATTGAATTACATAAAATAAAAAAAAAAGTAACTGTGAACTCGATCCTGTGTCTGGTAATTAACAATACAAAGCGCTTACCTCCGAGTATAAGGCTGTGCTAACTCACGCGCATAGACAGTGTAAATCTCAAATGAAACAATTCAAAAGACTGCAATTTAAATATATGCATAGGATGTCTATGGTCATATCACGTAAAGAAAAAATGTGGAATAACAAATGAATCAATGGTGGCTGTCAAATTTGAAGAAATGTACATTACAATAAATAATTAAGATTGGCATAAAACAAACCTTTGACATTGTTGAATACAAACATAGTATGAAACATTAAAAACTACTATTTTTATTGCTGTCAGGTATAATAGCGCCTAACCAAATATTTAAAAAATATACGAGAGACAGAATTGCATCAAGTAAAAGGATAACTAATAACCGTTGGCTGTCAAAATTTTAAAAAAGAAAAAAATGTGCATTATCTAAATAATTAAGATTGACACGAAACAAACCTTTGACATTTTAAATCAAAGTATGGAGTATTAAAAACTGTTGTGCTGTTACCATCAGTTTAGAGGAAAACTATTGACCTAAATATAAATAGCGCTGTTCCAAAAGAGATTTTTTTTAAAAAGTTGCAAGAGGCAGAGCGATAAAAACTACTGTTGAATTGCATCAAAAAAAAGTAAAAAATCGCTATGATCTCAGTGTTGTGTCCAGTCATTAACAATAAATACCTCCGAATGAAATGCAGTGCAAAGCTCACACACAGCAACAGTGTAAGTCTCAATGAAATAAAAGAAAGTACGAAGACTACGATTTAAATGTGAACTACCTAATGATGTCATTTTTACGTAGGACGTCTATTGTGCAGACACGTAGAGAAAATAAAAATATGAATGTAAGGTTATTGAACTAATGCATTTCAAATGGCAATGTTGAAAATAGATGGTAGCTTAATATTCAAAACATTAAAAATTGTGTTATGCTAACTAACAATTGAAAACATGATGACGTGGAAAAAAAATTTTAACTCGCGCTATAACGAATATACCTAGCTTTGACGAGTTATGCCCTATTAACATTGTTAAAAACAAATAGAATCACAACAATAAAATCAAAATAGGTTAATACCAAAAAGATCCCTGTTTAGTTACATCCTTAGTCATTAAATAATAATAATAAAACAAAATAAAAATTAAATGTACCTGATCAAGTACACAGTGTATGACCAAAATAGAATATATTTAAAAAACTTTGTTTAGAAAAGCTTATTAATTGAAGAATAAAAAGTGTTTTATATTATTTAAAATTATTAATAATTTTAATTAATTGATATTTAATGATTTTTAATAATTGAACCAAAAAAATATACATATGTACTTAAAAGTATGAAAACTGTGTACTAATGGTGCTCCACTGTAGTTGGATCAGTTGTAATAAGTGATACCAAGCCATGCTTTGACATTGTGATCCATGTAATTAGAACCGGATCAACATTTCAGAGCAAAGATGAAAAGAATGTCATTGATCTGTTGATACAGAAACCACCTCCAAGTGTGCAGTATTACCTGGAAGATCAGTGTAACTAATAGCATTATTTTAATAAATAGATTCTTCTTTTATTTGTCCATTAGAGGGTAGTATATTATCAGATTAGGAATGTAAGGTTAAAACTTTAGATTTGAGGAATGTAGACAATCTGTAGAAGGTAACATGGCGCTTAGTTATTTTTATTAGTTCCTAACAGATCTCTAAATGGAAAAAGTTGTTGGGTTTTGTTGTCACTTTCTAGAACCAACTTAGAGAAATATGATTTCATAGTTAACTTTGGTCATTATACAGCTTTTGAAGTTGTTTACATTGCGTTAACAATATTGCTGTATTTTTCCCAGTGAGATTCCATATACCTAACTTGTTTTTTCAAAAGATTTAATCTTGAATACCATCCCTTAATTTTAGATTTTGTAACAGTTCTTTTCCAAAGGGGAGCAATTTTATCAATTCTGTTTTGAAATATGTAATTCTAGAGAGCTGCATATTCATCTATATTTTTATAAGTAAAATCAGGAATATTCTTAAATAATGGAGATAATTATTCAGGATAGTCAAGCGTACCATTAGGGATATTCTGAAAACTTGACCTCTTGGCAGTTCTCAAGGACTTGAATGAAAGAGGCAATGGTGACTTTATTGTTGTCTAGCTGTAGTCTGTGTAGTTCATATGCTTTCTGAGTTTGTTCTCAGTGGTGGGCTGTTATAGTCATTCATGTCTATCTGTAACATAACAACTTGTGGATCATTTCAGGCCAACTGTATAGATTCTACTGCTGCTCCTGAGGCTGTGTTTGCTTCAGAAGTGAAGAAAATGCAACAAGAAAACATGAAACCACAGGAGCAACTGACACTGGAGCCTTATGAGAGAGACCATGCTGTAGTGGTAGGAGTATACAGGTCAGTCTAAAATTAAGTTTGAGTAACACATGGAAAGATGTATGGGAATGGGAACATTTCACAAATGATGTAAAGAAGGGAAGGAAAGACCCAACTAACTTTTCCCCCTTTGTTGATATGCTGCCTGACCTTTCTAGAACCAAATCCTATTAAAGAAAAGTGACTAAACTACAATATCAAGAATTCACATTTTTACCAAGACAGTTTAATGTAGACTATTACTCCCCTTTGAGCAGCAAAACCTGGAAAGGCCAAGGTGGTTGTTTTATTACCATCATTTAAAATTGGCATAGTTTGATATTCCTTTTCTACTTTTGAAATTCTCTGATGTAGTATGTCGATTCAATGCTAAAGTGCAAGTTGGAATTACACAATTAAGTACCTGTAGAATTTTCTTGCAGTCATTTAAATAGGCAGGACCCATGTGAAAGATGACAGTTGTGGCAACAGATACGCCGAAGGAACTCTGTCAGGGTATGGAATTCAACCTCTAAACCATCAGTAAGAGATGACACTAGGGCAGTGGTCCACTGGGGAAGAAGAGGTGCTGTAGAACTCCACCTATACTGCACAGCTCTCAGAATGCAAGTGTTACTGTGTGTATAGTCATATGCAGTCCATCTGAGACTTTGAGAATAGTGGTGGATTTCAGGCACTGTAGAATTCACAATCAGTGAGCTGCATGGTGCAGGAGGAAGACAGTGCAAGAAAAGTGTTGCTTGCGATCTGAGGAGGAGAAACAAAATGTGGACAAAGTCCACAGGACAGATTTTTTTTTTTTTTTTTTTTGGGGGGGGGGGAGCAAGGATCAAGCTAATTTAAGGACTTGCTGGGGTAAAGTACTACTTCTTAACATTTCTAGAGCGCTGCTAGGGTTACGCAGCACTGTACAGTTTAACAAAAGGACAGTCCCTGCTCAAAAGAGCTTACAATCTAATAGGCAAAATGTCAAGTGTCAAGTAAAGGAATGTTAAGTGGACTTAAGTCAGATGGGGGAGAAGGAGGGAAAGCTTTACTTTATTAGACTTGATTGGTAGAGGAAGTGGTAAGATAAGCAGACCATGCTACAAAAGGCCCAGAACAGAGCAGCATTGATCTCAAATGCCTGTATAAACAAATACATTTTGAACAGAGGGTGAGACTGAAAGAGCCATATACCCTGGCTTAGGAGTGAAGTTCATTCCTGTCTTGGTATGTGCAAAACTAACAAACTAAGAAAAACTCCACACACAGCTTAATAAAGTCACTTCAGCTACTGTAAAGTTCTCAGGCATCTCAGAGCTAAACACACCAATCCAGAGCATCCAGCTTCTACCATAGGGCTACAGCCAGCATCTATCATAGGCAACCCCAAAGCACTATATTTGTGGACAGAAAAACTCAAATGCATTAAAAAAAAAAACTTCTCAAACTGTGAGTGTAGACAAGACAGATAATCATGCAATAGTCCATTAAAAAAATAAACACAAACTGATTATAATACCCACTGGGTAAGGTCTGAGCAAGTATATCCAGCTACAAAAATATTCCCCAGGACTTTATGGAACTCCCATGGTTTTTTTTCCAGTCCAGTTCCTGCTGTGATAATTTTGAGGCACCACATTAGATACAGAATATTCATGGTAGTCACGTGTGTGCTTTTCTGTGCAAATGTGAGAGGTGACAAATATAAGTGGTCTGAGATGATGATCTTAATATTTCAGGAAAATATAACTTACTACATTGCTGTATAGCACCAATTCTCAACCCAGTCCTTGGGACACAATTAGCCAGACAGGTTTTCAGGATATCCATGTTGAATATGCATGAGACAGTACATACAAATCTCTCATGTGCATATTTATTGTGGATATCCTGAACATCTGACTGGCTAGGTGTGTCCTGAGACTATGTTGAGAATTCGTGCTGTAAAGTGTGTTTCTAAACAATTTGAAACATTTCTATTTTAATGTTTTTAAACCATTATAGCAATTGCTTTTGCATAATTTTATGTAACTTTTGTTTTTGGTGAATAATTCCCTGGGATGTTCTTTAGAACCAACTAGTATGTAAGTAACAGTATGGGCTGTTGATCTGAATTACGTAAACTAATACAAAACAAACTGAAAAACAGCCAAATTCAATCCCAAAGGGTTATGAAAATAAGCATTCTCCGAGGACAAGCAGGCTGCTTGTTTTCACTGATGGGTGACGTCCACGGCAGCCCCTCCAATCGGAAACTTCACTAGCAAAGGCCTTTACTAGTCCTCGCGCGCCCATGCGCACCGCGCATGCGCGGCCGTCTTCCCACCCGAACCGGCTCGTGTTCGTCAGTCTTCTTTTGTCCGCGCTCGGTACGGTCGTGTTTGCGCCGTTCGCGCCCCTTAAGTTGACCCTCGCGCGTCTTTTTGACTTTTCGCTAGTTTAAAAAAAAAAAAAGGGAATTTCGGAGAAAGGCCTTTTCGGTCTTTTTCCCCTTCCCGTATTTCCAGTTTTTGCCCCGTTAAGTTTCCTTTCGTTTTCGGGGTAGGCCCTTTTGAGGCCTCGGTTCGAGTTTTTTCTCTCCCTCTTTTTGGTGACTTACCGCAATTACGAGTTTTGATTTCGCCGGCGTGATTTTTCCGCCCATGTCATCGAAGTCTCCCAACGGCTTCAAGAAGTGCGCCCGGGTAATCTCGCTCACTGATAGGCACGCGTCGTGTCTTCAGTGTCTGGGGGCTGGGCACCCGCCGCAGGCCTGTAGTCTTTGCGCCCTTTTACAGAAAAGGACTCAGGTAGCGAGATTGGCCCAGTGGAACGTGTTGTTCTCGGGCTCTTCGTCGACGACAGCACTGGGAGTATTGAGTGCATCGACGTCGTCAGCGTCAAGACCTCCGACCTCGGCATCGACCGTATCGACTGCATCGAGGCATTGACCCTCTGCATCGTCGGTCCCGATTCATCGGAAGGCGGCGTCGGTGGTACCGGGACCTCCACTAGTGCTGATGTCGTCGGACGGTGGTGCTTCGACTGGAGTGCAGGTGAGGGCTGTCCATTCCCCTGCTGGTGGCGGTGAGCCTGCGGGTGGGTCTCCCCCTACCCTGAGGGCTCCTGCAGTACAGCCCCCCCCCCCCCCCCGAGACCGACCTTCGGCCTCGGCCCCGAGGAAGCGACTGTTGGATTCTACGTCCTCCTCGTCGGTACCGGGAAGTTCCGGTGACATGCTTCGTTTGAAAAAGTCAAAGAAGCATCGACACCGGTCTCCTTCCCGCATCGGTACCGAGAGCTCTGGGTCGCCGAGGGAGTCGGCACCCATTAGGCATCAGCACCGGGAGGACCGCTCACCCTCTGTTCAGGAGGTGTTGATACGCTCCACCTTGGACAGCCCGGAACAGCATCCACGCCCGGAACAGACTCTGACTTCGACGCCTGCATCGGCTTCCATGTCTTTCTCCACAGCCGCCCTGCATGAGAGTCTCCGGGCCGTTCTTCCAGAGATCCTGGGAGAGCTGTTGCGCCCTTCCCCTCCGGTACCGGGGGTGCTTGCGACACCGGTACCGTCGAGTGAGGCGCCGGCTGGCCCCTTGCCCGGGGTGAGGTCTCCGACATCGGTGCCGCTTACAGTACCAACTGCGGTCGCCTCCCAGGAAGGCTCCCCGACGACGTTGGCGGAGGGAGCTTTGCCGGTGCGGGCGAGGGAGTCTACCTCTCGACGCTCACACCGTGGCCGTGTTTCCACGGAGTCGAGCCGGGCACGGCTTCAGACACAGGTTCATGAACTTGTGTCTGATACCGATGGTGAGGCCTCGTGGGAGGAGGAGGAGGACATCAGGTATTTCTCTGACGAGGAGTCTGATGGCCTGATCCCACTCCCTCCCCTGAAAGGCAGCTTTCTCCTCCTGAGAGTCTGTCTTTTGCGGCCTTTGTCTGGGAGATGTCTACGGCCATCCCCTTCCCGGTGGTTGTGGAGGACGAGCCCAGGGCTGAAATGTTTGAGCTCCTGGACTATCCTTCTTCACCTAAGGAAGCGTCCACAGTACCCATGCATCATGTCCTAAAAAAGACATTGCTGGCAAACTGGACCAAGCCTTTAAGTAATCCCCACATTCCCAAGAAGATCGAGTCCCAGTACTGGATCCATGGGGACCCAGAGCTGATGCGCACTCAGTAGCCTCACGACTCTGGAGTTGTGGATCTGGCCCTAAAGAAGGCTAAGAGTTCTAGGGAGCATGCTTCGGCGCCCCCGAGCAAAGACTCTAGAACCTTAGACTCCTTTGGGAGGAAGGCCTACCATTCCTCTATGCTCGTGGCCAAAATTCAGTCTTACCAGCTCTACACGAGCATACACATGCGGAACAATGTGCGGCAGTTGGCAGGCTTGGTGGACAAGCTCCCTCCTGAGCAAGCCAAGCCATTTCAGGAGGTGGTCAGGCAGCTGAAGGCGTACAGAAAATTCCTGGCCAGAGGGGTATATGATACCTTTGATGTTGCGTCCAGGGCCGCTGCTCAAGGTGTGGTGATGCGCAGACTCTCATGGCTGCGTGCCTCCGACCTGGAAAATAGGATCCAGCAGCGGATTGCGGACTCGCCTTGCCGTGCGGACAATATTTTTGGAGAGAAGGTCGAACAGGTGGTAGAGCAGCTCCACCAGTGGGATACCGCTTTCGACAAGTTCTCCCGCCAGCAGCCTTCAGCTTCTACCTCCACAGGTAGACGTTTTTATGGGGGAAGGAAGACTGTTCCCTACTCTTCTGGTAAGCGTAGGTACAATCCTCCTCCTCGACAGCCTGCGGCCCAGGCTAAGCCCCAGCGCGCGCGCTCTCAGCAGCGTGCGCCTCAGCAAGGCCCCTCGGCTCCCCAGCAAAAGCAAGGGGCGAGCTTTTGACTGGCTCCAGCAGAGCATAGCCGACATCAACGTGTCAGTGCCGGGCGACCTGCCGGTCGGGGGGAGGTTGAAAGTTTTTCACCAAAGGTGGCCTCTCATAACCTCCGGCCAGTGGGTTCTCCAAATACTCCGACAAGGACACACCCTCAATTTGGCCTCCAAACCTCCAAATTGTCCACCGGGAGCTCAGTCTTACAGCTTCCAGCACAAGCAGGTACTTGCAGAGGAACTCTCCGCCCTTCTAAGCGCCAATGCGGTCGAGACCGTGCCATCCGGGCAAGAAGGGCTGGGATTCTATTCCAGGTACTTCCTTGTGGAAAAGAAAACGGGGGATGCGTCCCATCCTAGACCTAAGGGCTCTGAACAAATATCTGGTCAAGGAAAAGTTCAGGATGCTTTCCCTGGGCACCCTTCTCCCCATGATTCAGGAAAACGATTGGCTATGCTCTCTGGACTTGAAGGACGCCTACACGCACATCCCGATACTGCCAGCTCACAGACAGTATCTGCGATTTCAGCTGGGCACACGTCACTTCCAGTACTGTGTGCTACCCTTTGGGCTCGCCTCTGCGCCCAGAGTGTTCACGAAGTGCTTGGCTGTAGTAGCAGCGGCGCTTCGCAGGCTGGGAGTACACGTGTTCCCCTATCTCGACGATTGGCTGGTGAAGAACACATCCGAGGCAGGAGCTCTACAGTCCATGCAGATGACTATTCGCCTCCTGGAGCTACTGGGGTTTGTGATAAATTACCCAAAGTCCCATCTTCTCCCAGTACAGAGACTCGAATTCATAGGAGCTCTGCTGGATTCTCGGACGGCTCGTGCCTATCTCCCAGAGACGAGAGCCAACAACTTGTTGTCCCTCGTCTCTCGGGTGCGAGCGTCCCAGCAGATCACAGCTCGGCAGATGTTGAGATTGTTGGGCCACATGGCCTCCACAGTTCATGTGACTCCCATGGCCCGCCTTCATATGCGATCTGCTCAATGGACCCTAGCTTCCCAGTGGTTTCAGGCTGCTGGGGATCTAGAAGATGTGATCCACCTGTCCACGAGTTTTCTCAAATCCCTGTATTGGTGGACGATTTGGTCCAATTTGACTCTGGGACGCCCTTTCCAAATTCCTCAGCCACAAAAAGTGCTGACTACGGATGCGTCTCTCCTGGGGTGGGGAGCTCATGTCGATGGGCTTCACACCCAGGGAAGCTGGTCCCTCCAGGAACGCGATCTGCAGATCAATTTTCTGGAGTTACGAGCGGTCTGGAACGCTCTGAAGGCTTTCAGAGATCGGCTGTCCCACCAAATTATCCAAATTCAGACAGACAACCAGGTTGCCATGTATTACATCAACAAGCAGGGGGGCACCGGATCTCGCCCCCTGTGTCAGGAAGCCGTCAGCATGTGGCTGTGGGCTCGCCGTCACGGCATGGTGCTCCAAGCCACATATCTGGCAGGCGTAAACAACAGTCTGGCCGACAGGTTGAGCAGGATTATGCAACCTCACGAGTGGTCGCTCAATTCCCGAGTAGTGCGCCAGATCTTCCAGGTGTGGGGCACCCCCTTGGTAGATCTCTTTGCATCTCGAGCCAACCACAAAGTCCCTCAGTTCTGTTCCAGGCTTCAGGCCCACGGCAGACTGGCATCGGATGCCTTCCTCCTGGACTGGGGGGAAGGTCTGCTGTATGCTTATCCTCCCATACCTCTGGTGGGGAAGACTTTGTTGAAACTCAAGCAAGACCGAGGCACCATGATTCTGATTGCTCCCTTTTGGCCGCGTCAGATCTGGTTCCCTCTTCTTCTGGAGTTGTCCTCCGAAGAACCGTGGAGATTGGAGTGTTTTCCGACCCTCATCACACAGGACGAAGGGGAGCTTCTGCATCCCAACCTCCAGTCTCTGGCTCTCACGGCCTGGATGTTGAGAGCGTAGACTTTGCCTCTTTGGGTCTGTCAGAGGGTGTCTCCCGCATCTTGCTTGCTTCCAGGAAAGATTCCACTAAGAGGAGTTACTTCTTTCTATGGAGGAGGTTAGCCGTCTGGTGTGACAGCAAGGCCCTAGATCCTCGCTCTTGTCCTACACAGACCCTGCTTGAATACCTTCTGCACTTGTCTGGTCTCAAGACCAACTCTGTAAGGGTTCACCTTAGCGCAATCAGTGCATACCATTACCGTGTGGAAGGTAAGCCGATCTCAGGAGAGCCTTTAATTGTTCGCTTCATGAGAGATTTGCTTTTGTCAAAGCCCCCCCGTCAAACCTCCTACAGTGTCATGGGATCTCAATGTCGTTCTCACCCAGCTGATGAAACCTCCTTTTGAGCCACTGAACTCCTGCCATCTGAAGTACTTGACCTGGAAGGTCATTTTCTTGGTGGCAGTTACTTCAGCTCGTAGAGTCAGTGAGCTTCAGGCCCTGGTAGCCCAGGCCCCTTACACCAAATTTCATCATAACAGAGTAGTCCTCCGCACTCACCCTAAGTTCTTGCCAAAGGTTGTGTCGGAGTTCCATCTGAACCAGTCAGTTGTCTTGCCAGCATTCTTTCCCCGTCCTCATTCCTGCCCTGCTGAACGACAGCTGCACACATTGCACTGCAAAAGAGCATTGGCCTTCTATCTGGAGCGGACACAGCCCAACAGACAGTCCGCCCAATTGTTTTTCTTTTGATCCCAACAGGAGGGGAGTGGCTGTGGGGAAACGCACCATATCCAATTGGCTAGCAGATTGCATTTCCTTCACTTACGCCCAGGCTGGGCTGGCTCTTGAGGGTCATGTCACGGCTCATAATGTTAGAGCCATGGCAGCTTTGGTGGCCCACTTGAAGTCAGCCACTATTGAAGAGATTTGCAAAGCTGCGATGTGGTCATCTGTCCACACATTCACATCTCATTACTGCCTGCAGCAGGATACCCGACACGACAGTCGGTTCGGGGTTTAGAATCCAACTCCACCCCCCTAGGCCCATGTTTATTCTGTTCCAGGCTACACAGTCAGTTAGTTAGAAAAATTGTTAGGTCAATCTCAGTTATGTCCCTGCCGTTGCGAGGCCCAATTGACCATGTTTGTTGTTTTGAGTGAGCCTGGGGGCTAGGGATATCCCATCAGTGAGAACAAGCAGCTTGCTTGTCCTCGGAGAAAGCGAATGCTACATACCTGTAGAAGGTATTCTCCGAGGACAGCAGGCTGATTGTTCTCACAAACCCGCCCGCCTCCCCTTTGGAGTTGTGTCTTCCCTTGTCTTTGTCTTGCTACATATGGGTCTGATGAACACGAGCCGGTTTGGACGGGAAGACGGCCGCGCATGCGCGGTGCGCATGGGCGCGCGAGGACTAGCAAAGGCCTTTGCTAGTGAAGTTTCTGATTGGAGGGGCTGCCGTGGACGTCACCCATCAGTGAGAACAATCAGCCTGCTGTCTTCGGAGAATATCTTCTACAGGTATGTAGCATTCGCTTTCGATGCCAGAAAGCATGAAAATTACCCTCAGAAACCAAGGCATAAACCAAGGTCTAAACAACAGGACCCGTTATCTATATAAGATTTTGGTGTCCGTGGTTTGATCTCTTTCATTGGGTAAAAAGAATTTTTTCTTACATGCTTTCAATCACAGTTTCTCATAATGCAAAAACTTTCACTGAGAGTCAAAATGTTTCCAAAACCACAGCGATAGCATAAATTAACTTAGCTTATCTTAGCTGTCTTGTTCACCCCTCGTTGCAACTGCTTATTTATGTTCAACGGGGCCCATATCGTTTCGCCCACTTCTAGGCTTCATCAGGAACAACCCAGTTTAAACAGACTTATACAGGGGCATTCATCTAAAAGAAAACACACACAGAAAAACCTCAGCAAATTACTCACATACGCACACTAAATTTACAAACTTCTTCAAATGGTACAAATATATATATATATATATATATATATATATATATATATATATATATATATATATATATATATATATACAAAACCTAATATCTAAAACCCACCCAATTCTCAAGCACTCACCTCACTGACAGAAATCCACTAAGAACCACCAGCAATTGCTATTCAAACAACCATGCCTACGCTAGATAAAAGGATTGAAAAATGGCAACGCCCAAAAAACCAGCTCCGCCTAAACCACAGCTGCACCATATCACATCTTAAAGATCTTTCATCCAATAGACATACAAACACCATCAGCCCTGTATGTACGTCACTACTTACGGACTCACGAATTTCCCTTACATCAAAGAACTATGAAACATACGGGAACTCACTTCTAACACAAAACAAAGCATAATCCCCTAAGAAGCACAATAACGCGTCACTCTTCCATGTATAAAAAATCACCTCTGCCAACCTCTCAACGCTGGAACAAATGCACACAACAGTGAAGGGCGATCTTAAAACTCAACGGAACAGATTTCCCTACTGTTACGTCCTGACGTTAATGACGTCATCCCGTAATTACCACCCTCAGTGTGTATTATAGCAAAAACACAACGTTTGTGATTCAGGAAAACCTAAAAATTGACTTATTAAATGACATACTTCAGAGAAAAGAGGTTAGATGGATTTTTACATTACATACCATGGAGCCCTATGGGTTTAATGGTTCTTTGGAATTGAATGCCTTTTATTAATACAGCACATATAGCCAGCATTGCCTGTGCTTTTAACATCATTAGTCATTTAAGAATTTAATGTATGGCATTGTTGCACAGGCTAATGTTGTTAATATATGGCTGTATGTCATTTAATAAGTCAATTTTTAGGTTTTCCTGTTTCATTTAAAGGTTGAGAATCACAAATGTTGTGTTTTTGCTATAATACACACTGAGGGTGGTAGTTACACAATGATGTCATTAACGTCAGGACGTAACAGTAGGGAAATCTGTTCCATTGAGTTTTAAGATCGCCCTTCACTGTTGTGTGCATTTGTTCCAGCGTTGAGAGGTTGGTAGAGGTGATTTTATTATACATGGAAGAGTGACGCGTTATTGTGCTTCTTTAGGGGATTATGCTTTGTTTTGTGTTAGAAGTGAGTTCCCGTGTGTTTCATAGTTCTTTGATGTAAGGGAAATTTGTGAGTTCGTAAGTAGTGACGTACATACAGGGCTAATGGTGTTTGTATGTCTATTGGATGAAAGATCTTTACGATGTGATATGGTGCAGCTATGGTTTAGGTGGCGCTGGTTTTTTGGGCGTTGCCATTTTTCAGTCTATTTATCTAGCGTAGGCACAGTTGTTTGAATAGCAATTGCTGGTGGTTCCTAGTGGATTTCTGTCAGCGAGGTGAGTGCTTGAGAATTGGGTGGGTTTTAGATATTAGGTTTTGTATATCTTTATATATTTGTACCATTTGAAGAAGTTTGTAAATTTAGTGTGCCTATGTGAGTAATTTGCTGAGTTTTTCTGTGTGTGTTTTCTTTTAGATAAATGCCCCTGTATAAGTCTGTTTAAACTGGGTTGTTCCCGATGAAGCCTAGAAGTGGGCGAAACGATATGGGCCCCGTTGAACATAAATAAGCAGTTGGAACGAGGGGTGAACAAGACAGCTAAGATAAGCTAAGTTAATTTATGCTATCGCTGTGGTTTTGGAAACATTTTGACTCTCAGTGAAAGTTTTTGCATTATGAGAAATTGTGATTGAAAGCATGTAAGAAAAAATTCTTTTTACCCAATGAAAGAGATCAAACCACGGACACCAAAATCTTATACAGATAACGGGTCCTGTTGGTTAGACCTTGGTTTATCCCTTGGTTTCTGAGGGTAATTTTCATGCTTTCTGGCATTGAATGCTTTTTTTCATAACCCTTTGGGATTGAATTTGGCTGTTTTTCAGTTTGTTTTGTATATGTTCTTTAGAACACCTAAGTTCTATGTAAGATTACCTAATAGTTAATGAGTTTAGACATCTGGATAACCCCAGCAGAGATTAAAGTAACTTTATGGTATGGAAGGACCCAGACCTACTAGTCTTCCCATTTCTGTTCAGGCAATATGTCCTGTTAGAGGTATGGCTGATAATCTTGAGTACTTGCTCATTTTGTTTGTAGCTGTGTCTCAGTAGGAAATGCTGAATGATAATCCCCAGGGTGTGTTTGGGTGGTTTGTGATTAATGAGCCATACTTTGGGAATTCTTATGTGCTAGTTGAAATATGGAATATGGCACTGAGTATCTTCTGTGGCATTCAGTAAAGCCTGCTAGGTGTTCATGGTTTGTGTTTTATTTTTGTTTTAACAGACCACCTCCCAAACAGAAGAAATAAGTGGATATGCTTTTACTTAAGGACGACATATTCTACCAGTTACAATGTTTTGTTCAAAATCTATCACAGCTTGGCTACTGAACTGAAGTATATCTGGGATGACTGCATCCAGGGGTTGTACAGTTTTGCTAGTGGAAGGATTTCAGACTTGATATCCATGTTTGTATTCAAAACTGGAAATGTTATTACTCTTCTTTTTTTTGTAAATACAGTTTATACATGTAAGGAAAAAAGCATGACTAATTTGTATGTAGTTACATGGGTTAAGCATTATCAGTTTACCTAATTGGGAGCCTGCTCTGTGGAAATAAATTTTGTGTATTTTATTAACATAATCAGAATTGTCATTCTGGTGTTTCATTTTACTGAAGAACCCTAGAACTTAGGGATACTGCAAAAGTGTTCAGTGTAATTAGCTGACTTGAAAATTTCTGGCCTGATGTTGACATCCAGGGCCAGCTCTTGTTTGACAGCTGACAAATGTTGAATCCTAAACCATGTGGCAACAACATTCCAGGTCATTATTTGCATCCCCCCTCCTTTCGCACAGCTGCACATGAACCATTGGACTCTCAACATGGGATCAGTTGTTTCATCCCCTAAGTTGATGTCCTGATTCATGGTCAACATAAAGATCATGGACCTAACTAATTATCGACCAGTAGCATCGATTCCACTCATAACCAAACTCATGGAGGGCATAGTAACGAAACAACTCACTGAATACCTAACTAAGCACTCAGTTCTGCATGAGTCTCAATCAGGATTCCGGTCAAATCACAGCACCGAAACTGTACTAGTGTCCGCAATGAACTCATTCAAACAAGCAATTGCAACTGGTGACAACATACTCCTCCTACAATTCGATATGTCCAGCGCCTTTGACATGGTTACTCATGGAATACTATTACATCTACTAGAATACTTCAGGGTAGGAGGGTACAGTTCTCAAATGGCTCAAAGGATTCCTGACCACAAGAGCATACCAAGTAACAACGAACGCGGACATATCACCCCCATGGATACCTGAATGTGGAGTTCCCCAAGGATCCCCCCCTCTCACCAACTCTCTTCAACTTAATGATGATACCTTTAGTCAAACTTCTAGCCAATCAAAACCTCAACCCCTACATATACGCAGATGATGTCACGATTTACATACCGTTCAAACAAGATCTAAACAAAATCACCAACGAGATCAACCAAAGCCTCCAAATCATGCACTCCTGGGCGGATGCATTCCAGCTAAAACGCAACGCAGAAAAAACACAATGTCTTGTACTCACCTCACAACACAACACAAACAAATACTCCACCATAACCACACCATACTGCTCTCTTCCCATCTCACAAAATCTGAAAATTCTTGGAGTTACCATTGGCCGAAACCTCACACTTGATGCCCAAGAACACAATGAAAAAGATGTTTCATTCAATGTGGAAACTCAAGAGTAAAACCTTTCTTCCCGAGATATATCTTCCGTACCCTGGTACAGTCGATGGTAATAAGTCATCTGGACTACTTCAACGCACTACACGCGGGCTGCAAAGAACAGTCTATCAAAAAACTCCAAACAGCCCAGAACACCGCCACCAGACTCATATTTGGAAAAACAAAATATGAAAGTGCAAAACCCCTAAGAGAGAAACTTCACTGGCTCCCACTCAAGGAACGCGTTGCGTTCAAGATCTGCACAATGGTACACAAAATCATTCACGCAGACGCCCCAATCTAAATGCTACATTTCGTGGACCTGCCTCCCAGAAATGCCATAAGATCATCCCGCAAACTCCTCAACCTGCACTTCTTGTATTAATATTAATTGTCTTGTAATGAATTTATGTAAACCGCATTGAAAATGTGAGGTAGGAATGTAAATAAATAAAAATAAATGTCACTCCTATGGCACGGCTCCACTTGAGAGTTAGCTTCCCCATGGTCTCAAGCCACGGGGAACCTAACGGATGTCATTTGCATCCCACCGGAGTTCGCTTGCGCCCTTCTCTAATGGACATTCCAGTCCAGTGTGACTCTGGGACTCCCATTCCAAATTCCACCACATCAAAAAGTGTTTACAATGGATGCATCCAACCTAGGTTGGGGAACTCATGTCGATTGACTTCACACTCAGTCAGTTGTCCACTCAGGAGTCTCATCTTCAAATCAGTCTCCCTGAGCTATGGGCCATTTGGAACGCTCTAAAGGCAGTTGGGAGGTGGGGATAGTGCTGGGCAGACTTATACGGTCTGTGCCAGAGCCGGTGGTGGGAGGCGGGGCGGGTGGTTGGGAGGCGGGGATAGTGCTGGGCAGACTTATACGGTCTGTGCCCTGAGAAAGA
This sequence comes from Microcaecilia unicolor, assembly GCF_901765095.1. NCBI lineage: Eukaryota > Metazoa > Chordata > Amphibia > Gymnophiona > Siphonopidae > Microcaecilia > Microcaecilia unicolor. Next base: position 123,049,641 of record NC_044040.1, on the reverse strand, counting down.
CAGGTACAAATCAAGATAAGGTATACACAAAAAATGGCACATGTGAGTTTATCTTGTTGGGCAGACTGGGTGGACCGTGCAGGTCTTTTTCTGCCGTCATCATCTACTATGTTACTCTACTATGTTCCCCAGCTGTGAAGGACTAAAATACAAGCTGATACACTCCACCACCTTCTCCTACATGAGCACGCAGTTGTGGAATGCATTACCTACGGCCTTGAAAACTACTGACAAATTAATGAATTTTCACAACTCCTTGAAGACACATCTCTTCAACAAGGCCTACAAAGAGAACCCATAGCCTTACAAAACTACCCCACGAATCAACCCAGCTATGATAGCCCACCTTCTATACTATCCTCCCTAACACCTCCTTCTCTCTTCTCTTACTTAATCTTTGTTTACTACCAATTGTATTTTATATCCTGTAATGACTGTCATAACAAAACTCTGTACACTACCAGTTGTATCTGATTTCCTGTAACGACTATGTCATAACAAAACTCTGTAAGCCAAATTGAGCCTGCAAATAGGTGGGATAATGTGGGATACAAATGCAATAAATAATGCTCACTAACTTGCAGGTGCTGGAATCTGAACCAAAATCTCCTGCAAAGGAAAGGTTTAATTCTGACCTATAAATCCCCACACTTCTCAACTAGCTGGTTTCTCTAGGTGCTGGAATCTGAACCAAAATCTCCTGCAAAGGAAAGGTTTAATTCTGACCTATAAATCCCCACACTTCTCAACTAGCTGGTTTCTCTAGGTGCTGGAATCTGAACCAAAATCTCCTGCAAAGGAAAGGTTTAATTCTGACCTATAAATCCCCACACTTCTCAACTAGCTGGTTTCTCTAGGTGAGCTACCTGATAATCTCTGTAAATTTTAATGCTTATTGCTTAATAATTTTAATTAGCACTGTGAAACCTCTCTCTCTTTCTTTCTTTCTTTCTGGCCTTCTTTCTGGTCCTGCCAAACTCTGATAGAGAGGAACTGCTAAAATTATTGGGAATATTTAGACTTAGTGAGAAGGAAAGTTAGCAATATCAGTTTTAAAAGTTAAATCAAGTGAAAATTCCTGCTCAGACTGGACCATTTGGGTCCATTCAACTAGAGCATTGCCTTGATCACAGCAGCATTTAGCTGACACTTTGGGACTTATATTCCCACCCACCCACCCCAGGGTTTGCCACTCATTTATAGACAAACCAGTCCTCATTAACTTTACCCAATCATACACAGGCAGTCTTGCAGGCTATTACTCTAACATAGTACACGTGTTCATACCCATTTCAACCAATCAGGATGACTTTTATTCTCTGCAATAATTGTGATGCTTTACTTTCAAGGCCAATCATCTGGAGACTTAAAGCTTGTCCTATCTGTCTTCAGCTATCTACTTTAAGACAAGAGCTCTTTAAAGTAATGCAAGAATTAAATGCAATTAAAGCAACTTATAGGACTCTGCAGAATCATAACTTCTCACCACTGCCTCAAAGAATAAAACCACATAACAGATGGTTCACAGTAGGCTCGGGCAGACTTCATCATGTGACACAGAAGCATCCACCCGCACAAGTGTTGTCACTACAAAATTCTTTTGCTCCACTACAGCACTCTGATGTTCCTGAAAATAAAACTGAAGCGGAAAAAGAAGAAAAAGCAAGGAAGGGGGAACAAAAATATGAGAAGGTACCCAAAGAGAAAACACCCTCACAAATCACTAAAACCATAACACATACTAGGAAATGTACATGGAAAGCGATGACCACAAATGCTCGCAGTCTAAGCAATAAAATTCCTGACCTTCAAGCCCTGATTTTGGAGTCTGACTTGGACATAGTTGCAGTCACAGAGACATGGCTCAATGGTTCCCATGAATGGGATGTAAACATACCAGGCTATAATCTTTTTAGGAAGGATAGAGAGGGACGTATAGGTGGAGGAGTAGCCCTGTATGTGAGAAATGATATCCCAGCGACTGAAATGACAGGGAACTGGGGAAAGGAAGAAGCGATATGGATCACCTTAAAAAGAGAGGATAGAACATTGGTCCACGTGGGTGTTGTCTATAGACCCCCGACACAATTGGAAGAACTAGATAAAGATCTGATCGCTGATATTCAAAAGTTGGGGAAGAAAAGAGAGGTCCTGTTGTTGGGAGATTTTAATCTGCCGGATGTAGATTGGAAGGTTCCGTCTGCAAAATCGGAAAGAAGTAGAGAGATTATGGATGCTTTCCAAAGTGCTCTGCTCAGACAAATGGTGAACAAACCCACAAGGGAGGGAGCCATGTTGGATCTTGTGCTCACGAATGGGGATAGTGTGTCAAATGTCCAAGTGGCTGCGCACCTGGGAAACAGTGACCATCAAACGGTTTGTTTTGATGTAACGGCTCATGTGGACGGCGGCCACTCTAAACTTAAAGTCCTGGATTTCAAGCGAGCTGACTTTAACAAAATGGGAGAATACCTGAGGAAGGAGCTGATGGGCTGGGAGGACGTACGAGAAGTGGAAGGACAGTGGTCCAGACTAAAAGAAATAATAAACAGGGCCACAGACCTTTATGTAAGGAGAGTAAATAAAAGCAAGAGAAAAAGGAAACCAATATGGTTCTCAAAGCAAGTGGCTGAGAAAATAAAGATTAAAGAGTTAGCGTTCCAAAAATATAGAAAATCTCAAGAGGAGGAACACAGGGAGGAATACCGGATGAAACTGAAAGAAGCCAAAAGAGAGGTACGTCTGGCGAAGGCGCAAGCGGAAGAACACATGGCTAGAAATGTAAGGAGGGGAGACAAAAACTTCTTCAGGTATATTAGTGAAAGGAGAAAGACTATAAAGGGAATTGTGAGACTAAAAGATACAACGAAACGCTATGTAGAAAATGATGAAGAAAAAGCCAATTTGCTAAATAGATACTTTTGTTCTGTTTTCACTGAAGAAAACCCTGGGGAAGGACCGAGAGGGACTAGCAAAAGTACACCTGAGAATGAGGTGGATAGAGTGCCGTTCACGGAAGAGAGTGTGTATCAACAACTTGGAAAGCTGAAGGTGGACAAAGCCATGGGGCCGGACGGGATCCATCCCAGAATACTGAGGGAGCTCAGAGAGGTTCTGGCAGGTCCTCTTAAAGACTTGTTTAATAAATCCTTAGAGACGGGAGAGGTTCCGAGGGATTGGAGAACGGCGGAGGTGGTCCCTCTTCACAAAAGTGGGGATAGGGAAGCAGCTGGAAACTACAGGCCGGTAAGCCTCACTTCGGTTATTGGAAAAGTAATGGAAGCGATGCTGAAGGAAAGGATAGTGAATTTCCTGGAAGCCAATAAGTTGCAAGATCCGAGACAACATGGTTTCACCAAAGGGAAATCGTGCCAAACGAATCTCATTGAATTCTTTGACTGGGTGACGGGAGAATTAAATCAAGGACGTGCTATGGACGTCATCTATTTAGATTTCAGCAAGGCTTTTGACACGGTTCCCCACAGGAGGCTCTTGAATAAACTAGACGGCCTGAAGATAGGACCCGAAGTGGTGAACTGGATTAGGAACTGGTTGACGGACAGACGCCAGAGGGTTGTGGTGAATGGAGTTCGCTCGCAGGAGGGAAAGGTGAGTAGTGGAGTGCCTCAGGGATCGGTGCTGGGGCCCCTTCTGTTCAATATATTTGTGAGTGACATTGCCGAGGGGTTACAAGGTAAGGTTTGCCTTTTTGCCGATGACACCAAGATTTCCAACAGAGTGGACACCCCGGAGGGTGTGGAAAACATGAAAAAAGATTTGAAGAAGCTAGAAGAATGGTCTAACGTTTGGCAATTAAAATTCAATGCGAAGAAATGCAAAGTGATGCACTTGGGGAGTAGCAATCCAAGGGAGACATATGTGTTAGGCGGGGAGAGTCTGATAGGCACGGACGGGGAGAGGGATCTTGGGGTGATAGTATCTGAGGACCTGAAGGCGACGAAACAGTGCGACAAGGCGGTGGCAGTAGCTAGAAGATTGCTAGGCTGTATAGAGAGAGGAGTGACCAGCAGAAGAAAGGAGGTTTTAATGCCCCTGTATAAGACGTTGGTGAGGCCCCACCTGGAGTATTGTGTTCAGTTTTGGAGGCCGCATCTTGCGAAGGATGTTAAAAAAATGGAAGCGGTGCAAAGAAAAGCTACGAGAATGGTATGGGATTTACGTTCCAAGAAGTATGAGGAGAGGCTTGCTGACCTGAACATGTACACCCTGGAGGAAAGGAGGAACAGGGGTGATATGTTACAGACGTTCAAATATTTGAAAGGTATTAATCCGCAAACGAATCTTTTCCGGAGATGGGAAGGCGGTAGAACGAGAGGACATGAAATGAGATTGAAGGGGGGCAGACTCAGAAAAGATGTCAGGAAGTATTTCTTCACGGAGAGGGTGGTGGACGCTTGGAATGCCCTCCCGCGGGAGGTGGTGGAGATGAAAACGGTAACGGAGTTCAAACATGCATGGGATATGCATAGAGGAATACTGTGCAGAAGGAATGGATCCTCAGTAGCTTAGCTGAAATTGGGTGGCGGAGCAGTTGGGGGAAAAAGGGGGAGGTGGTTGGGAGGCGAGGATAGGGGAGGGCAGACTTATACGGTCTGTACCAGAGCCGCTGATGGGAGGCGGGACTGGTGGTTGGGCTGGGCAGACTTGTATGGTCTGTGCCCTGAAGGGGACAGGTACAAATTCAAGGTAAGGTATACACTTATAGGTTTCTCGTTGGGCAGACTGGATGGACCGTGCAGGTCTTTTTCTGCCGTCATCTACTATGTTACTATGTAAGGATGCATCATTTTGGGTGTGATGCTTGTGTTTTTCCTTCCAAATGCATGACAGATTAGAACATAACTTAAATATTGCCATGCTGACAGAGACTGAAGATCCAAGTCCAGTATCCTGTTTCTAGCAGTGGCCACTCCAGGGCACAAGTACATGGTAAGATCCCAAAAGAGTAAAACACATTTTATGCTGCTTATCTGAGAAATAAACAGTGGATTGTCCAGAAATTACCTGACAGATAAATCTTGGACCAGTGAGTGATAATCAGTACCTTGAAAGCTTTCCTCACCCTGCTAGCATGGTAAAAGAATCTTAATTCAGATGGACAATCAAGTGGCAATGTTTTTATGTAAACAAGAGTTGAGAGGCTCATACTTTTGGTGCAGTGGTGCTGTGGATACCTCTTTCTTCTCCAGGAAACCCAACTAATTTTGAATTAGATTTTTAATTTGGACTTTTGTTTTTCACCCATTCCTCTCATCTTAGACAATTCAGAAAATAGAGAACACAGCCAGGGTGATTGATAGTGCTGTTGTACTCTACAAATCTGGTTTCCATGTATCTCAAATGAGCTGTGTGACCTGGGGATGCTCTCTGAACATCTGATCTTTCTTGCTGACTACTTGACTTCTGGTTGCCTTTTTTTTTTTTTTTCTTTTTCAAGAGTTAGAAAATATTTTTAGTGCAGCCAGGAAGCCATTCAACAGTTTTATGGGTTCAGATATAACAGATTTCAATGTGCTGTGCTAAAGGAGGTCTGGACCTTTCCAGCTGTGATCCTTCAAGGCTCTTAGCTTTGACCTCATCTGGCCTACTTCCTCTGTAAAACTTCATTTGAGTGCTATAGCTTTGTATTGCCCTCAGGTAGGTTGTTCAGTATCTCTATACCCACTGCTAGCTAAGTTCATGAAGGGGCTGTAGCACATGAAACCGCCAGTTCCTTTGGACATGAATGCTCCATGAACTCCCCGTTTGAAATACTCGGTTTAAGTGCACCTGAAACTCCTTACCTGGGTCTGTTCTTCATGGCTATTATATCAGCATGCAAGCTGCAAGCATTTGCATCCTTCAGTTTCTCTACAGCAGAAGGGTATTAAGATTTCTAAAATTTCTGCACAAATGGCACAAATGGTGTCTGCTTTCACATAAAATTAGTTCATAGTTCTTCCTGCTTTCTTTCTGAAACTGCATGCTTAGCAGGATTCAAACTTTGCACATACGACTACAAATGGGTCTTTGCTTACCACCTAAAAAGGACACTGCCAAAAACCCACTTCTTTGTACTTTCCCCAGTTTGGATCAAAAGAAGTGGTGAAGTGCAGCCTGTTAACCAGTCTAGAGTACAGTATTGTTTGGCATTACCTGCTGGCAGGTTTTATTCTCCAAAACAGTGAAAAATATCAAGTGGGGATTGTGACTGCTTCAGTCACCCATCTTTTTCCGTTCCACTGGAAGAAATCTGGAAAGCCATAACGTGAACCTCAGCTCACACCTTCGATTTTCACTACTGCCTAGATAGCTAGTCTCCAAGGGAATAATGTGTTTCGTCAGGCAGTGGACAAAACAAATGTTCTCCCCCCTCCCACCCCCAATTTTGTGCCACCATTTGGAAGGAAGATACCAGACCCCCCCATTGCACCCCCTTCCCCCTGGCATCCCAAGACACTGGTTCCTGCCTCCTCCTCCAAATAAACTTCATTAATCCATCTCATCAGAGAAGCTACATTGTATACCCTAAAATCCATTAGGCCTATGCCCCGTTACTTCCTTCCATATATTCAAAGTACTGATTCTTGGATTTCTAGTCCTCCAAATACATCTACTCCTAAGCTGCTGTTCATCCCTTTTTTTTAAGCCATATCGGCATAATTCGTAGATGGTATTTCAGCTTTGGAAGGAAGACCATTTTTCACTAAAGTTATTCTCTCCATCAAAGATATTGGCAGCTCTTTACACTTAATGACACTTGATCTTAAGCTCCTTTATCTTAACCAACACATTGCACTTATACGTGGCCTGAGTATTCTCTCACATAAAGATTCTCTTGCCAAGTCTTATTTTTGTCATGCGGTAAGCATAAAGCCTTTGACTTACGCTAGTTAATTGCAAGATGCAAAACCTTGCTAAACTGGTTAGTAAGACCCATCTACTCTCTAATACATGTTTCAGCCTGACCCAGTGTATGTTGACTTGGAAACTGCCTAAGTTAGTGGTGTACAGATTTTTTTTTAACTATTTATATACTAGTAAAAAAGGCCCGTTTCTGACACAAATGAAATGGGCGCTAGCAAGGTTTTCCTCGGAGTGTGTATGTTTGAGAACGAGAGAGTGTGTGTGTGACAGAGAGAATGAGTGAGAGAGAGAGAGACAGAGTGTGTGAGAGACAGAGTGTATGTGTGTGAGAGAGAGACTGTGTGTGTGTGTGAGTGAGTGTGTGGGGGGGGGGGGGTTCCGAGTTTCATGACCCCCCTCCTTCCCTCCCTCTCTTTCCTCCCCTCCGAGTTGTTGCCCCCCCTTCTCTCTGAGTTCCATGCCCCCCTTTCCTCGGAGTGTGTATGGGTGAGAGATGGAGTGTGTATTTGAGAAAGAATGAGGGGCTCCGAGTTATCATGACGTCGCATTGTTTTTTCTGCTACCTCCTTGGCCACTACGACTCCGTGATTTGCCACTGTGATCGACTGTCTCTAAGGTAACTCGCCTTCAGCTACAACTAGAAAGGTCTGAGCTAAATCCGAAATCCAATGCAATTATTTTACCACGAGCAGAGAATTTGCACGTCTAATTGCATCCATTAGATAGCAGAGAGAGGATTTTTGTGCAATATTTCCAACCTGCCAAAGCAGATGACCACAGTCTGTCATAACACAGCTAACACTATAATTTGCGTTATAGCAAGCTTTAAACACACTGAGAAAATTCTTTTTGGAATTTATCCGGCAGTGCAAACTGGTTCCTTGACAGCTCAAAACTGTTTAGCATTTCATAGATCAGACCACATGAGCCCTGGCAAAGAAAGAAATCGCTTTCGAGTGCATTGCGTTAATGGACACTCAAATGAGGAGTGGAGTTGTTTGATTCTGCTCCCTTACCCTGCCCTGGGTCGCTTGGATTTTTTCGATCTCGTGCCTGTGAGTGGTTAACTCGCAGACGCCATGATGGGATGTGAGCATCTCGTGTGTGGAGCTTAAGGATGGAGGCATGGTAAGTGGCGGTGGCGTATCAGGGAACTTTGGGGCCGGTTGCAGCACGCTGTCAGGCGGGGAAGCATCTTTAGAGGTGGGAACTTGGGAAGCTTGTGGCTGGGCACCGCTCTGGTACAGTTTTGGCATGGCCTCCCAGGCCGAGATGGCACATAGGTGCGCAGCCTGTTCCTCTCAGCGGGTAGTCTCTGTGCACAGCGGTCTTTGCCGTGTGTGCGAAGAAACGGTGACGGGCACTGACCCGGAATCTGGTGTCCTGGTGCCGGGGAGTGCTGGGAAAGCCACTCAGCAGAGTAAGCAGGCTTCTCTTAGGGAAACTGCGCTTCCGACTTTCGTTAGTGGGGGGGGGGGGGGGGGGCGATATATCTTGCTGTGCTGAAGTAGGAAATTGTTTTCTGTCCTGTGGTTGGGGACAGGACTGGAAATGGGTAATGCCAGGGCCGGAAGTGAACTTGCTCCTACACACACAATACTTCATTTATGGATTAATTTTGATTGTGAGCTCTCTAGGGATTAGAGAGTACCTGTGTATAATGTGTACAGTGCTGTGTGTTCTAGTAGTGCTATAGAAATTAGTAGTAGTAGTAAAAGGAAGCTGGTATGTACATATATTTGGAAAATTCATATATTTAATTTTAAAATATATTACCCACAGTAGTACAAATTTGCAACATTATCAACAAAATCTTGGACTAATCAGTGTTTTTCTCAACATTTACACATTTGATAATAGTTTTCTCCCAGAAATATTTGGCTGCCTTGTGGCATGAAGGATGACTGCTCTGCAATGGCAAAAGGAAGCAAGTGTCTATTTTTACTGAAGCACTTGCTTCCTTTTGCCATTGCAAGTTTGGGGCAGGGGAATGCTTAAGTTTCCAAAGAACTTTGGTCTGACACAGTAGAGCAGTTCTTATGAGTTAAATTGTGAACATGCTCTGTATTCACAAAAATCCAACATCCTACTACTACTACTACTTATCATTTCTATAGCGCCCCCAACAACAAGTAAGACATTTCTCCTTGGAAGTCACCATACAAAACATATTCTGATTCTCATGTCATCTGAGCAACAGCAACAAATCTCTCCACTACTAGAAACACTATGCAATAAGAAAAATGTCAGGAAGTATTTTTTCACGGAGAGAGTAGTGGATGCTTGGAATGCCCTCCCGCAGGAGGTGGTGGAAATGAAAACGGTAACAGAATTCAAATGCGTGGGATAAACATAAAGGAATCCTGTTCAGAAGGAATGGATCCTAAGGAGCTTAGCCGAGATTGGGTGGCAGAGCTGGTGGTGGGAGGCGGGGATAGTGCTGGGCAGACTTATATGGCCTGTGCCAGAGCTGGTGGTTGGAAGGCGGGGATAGTGCTGGGCAGACTTATACGGTCTGTGCCCTGAAGAGGACCGGTACAAATCAAAGTAGGGTATACACAAAAAGTAGCACATATGAGTTTATCTTGGGCAGACTGGATGGACCATGCAGGTCTTTTTCTGCCGTCATTTACTATGTAAAACCTGAAAATGTCCAACTCGCCATTCAACAGTAGCACCAATTCCTAAGATTCAAATGGCAAGAACCTTACATATGAATAGGCAATACTACAAATATTACACTTTCTATAGAACGCCTATACACCTACTACTGGTCCAAAAGAACAAGTGAGGTTTCTGTAGATATCTACACAAACTACATGCAAACAACATACCACACTCAGTCACAGGTAAAACTGCTGGTGCCAGATCTGTGGATTCAATGGCTGCTGTCCAGTTATGTGGTGCTGAATGTCAGCAGGTAGGCAGGCCTCCTGCTCAGTTAAACTTCTTTGAATATTGAGTCCATACGTTTTCAGCTAAAAAAAAACTCATCTTTTTAAGGAGCTTAAAAGTTACACTGGTACTATTAAGCCTACCATTCATTTGTCTAGATTTTAGAGCCTAATCCTGAAAACTTGTACTAACCAAGCTCCTAATTTTTCCCCTGCACCCTACATCTGCCCCTGTTGCCACCTACTTTTTATGTTACATAAGAAAATCTGTATTACTATACTGGGACAGACCGAAGGTCCATTAAGCCCAGCATCCTGTTTCCTGGTTGGTGACTCCTAACGTGTAATCTTGCATCACATATCTATAGTTTGGGTTCCTCTTTCCCACATGCATCACTTTGCACTTCCTCACATTAAACATTATGTGCCATTTGGATGCCCAGTCTCATCCTTTTGTAATTCTTCTCAATCCTCTTGCAATTTAACAACTTTGAATAACTTTGTGTTGTCAGCAAATTTAATTACCTCACTAGTTATTCCCATTTCTAGATCATTTATAAATATGTTAAAAATGAACAATCACAGCACAGACCCTTGTGGAACCGCACTATCTACCTTTCTCCATTGATAATACTGACCATTTAACCCTACTCTCTGCTTTCTTTTAACCAGTTTTTAATCCACACTAGAACACTACCTCCTGTCCCATGACTCTCCAATTTCCTCTGGAGTGTTTCATGAGGTACTTTGTCAAATGCCTTTTCAAAATCCAGATACACAATATCGACCGGCTCACCTTTATTCACATGTTTGTTCACCCCTTCAAAGAAATGTAAGAAATTGGTGAGGCAAGATTTCCCTTCACTAAATCCATGTTGACTTTGTCTCATTAATCCATGCTTTTGAATATGCTCTGTAATTTTGTTCTTTATAATAGTGTCTACCATTTTGCCAGGCACCGATGTCAGGCTTACCAGTCTATAATTTCCTGGATCGCCTCTGGAACTTTTTTTAAAAATTTGTCTTTACATTGGTCACCCTCCAATCTGCCGGTTCCATGCTTGATTTTATGTTTAAATCTGTTTATTGAGCTTACAAGCCAAATACAAACATATTGCTGCGGAATAGTAGTGTTCAAACAAACAGTAGCCAAGCTTCAATTGGTTTTCTTGTTTTTATCCCAACTCTCACCGCCCCCTTCCCCCCCACTTTCCTCCTCTCTTCTTCCAGTGGTAGTAGCTGTGTTAGTCCACTTTTAAAGGTAATCAATAGAAATAAACATGGAAAAGAAAATAAGATGATACATTTTTTTTATTGAACATAACTTAATACATTTCTTGATTAGTTTTCGAAGGTTGCCCTTTGTCAGATCGGAAATAAGCAAATGTTGGTAGATGACTATAAGTGAAACCTCAAAGCTTACAAGTGAAACATCAAAGCATTTCATTGACAGTCTAACAGGATGGGAGGGGTGGAGGTGGATAGGTGAGACGGAAATCTGCATGGAGTCAGGAGGGTGACAAAATTTATGGTGGTTTATAATGGGCTAGAAAACCAAGATCTTTGTTAAGTCCTGTCTGGTGGGTGTCGAAATATTTAATCATTCTGACTTCAAAGGTCTTACGTTCCTGTATTGTTTTAAAGTTACCTTTCAGGATTCTTACTATGAAATCACTGGTACAGTGTTCTGGTTTTGTAAAGTTCTTTGTATTGTAGCAGATTTTCCCAGGGGAAAAAAAAGCCGCAGACAGAATCCCCCTTATAGTGGCATACAAACCAGAGCTGGAGAAATTAAGAAAAATCATAAAAGATCTGTAGCGTCTACTCCAGGAGGATGAATTACTGAAAGAGATATCCCCATCCCCACCAGTGTGGGCATTCCGACAGCCACCCAACTTAAAACACAAGCTAATTAGAAGTAAGCTCCCAACAGAGACTCAAAAAGAAGAGGGTGGTGGAGTTTGGTCCTGGGGAACTGAGGAACTGAGTTAGATTCCCACTTCAGGCACAGGCAGCTCCTTGTGACTCTGGGCAAGTCACTTAACCCTCCATTGGCCCATGTAAGCCGCTTTGAGCCTGCCATGAGTGGGAAAGCGCGGGGTACAAATGTAACAAATAAAAAAATCCTTGCAATATATCCAGCTGCAAACTATGCTGAAACATTTCACAGGACCCCACAGTCATTCACAAAGGAAAAATATTCAACATAAAGGAATCCTTTACATGCTCATCTTCCAATGTGGTATACATCATTCAGTGTAAAAAATGTGACAAAGGGTGCTATATTGGAGAAACAAGCCAGATGCTAAAGACAAGATTTAATTTACATAGACATCACATGAAAAATGCCAGTGCCAGCCAGGATGCCACGCCTGTGGGGCAGCACTTTACAGAACCAGAACACTGTACCAGTGAGTTCATAGTAAGAATCCTGAAAGGTAACTTTAAAACAATACAGGAGCGTAAGACCTTTGAAGTCAGAATGATTAAATATTTTGACACCCACCAGACAGGACTTAACAAAGATCTTGGTTTTCTAGCCCATTATAAACCACCATAAATTTTGTCACCCTCCTGACTCCATGCAGATTTCCGTCTCACCTATCCACCTCCACCCCCATCCTGTTAGACTGTCACTGAAATGCTTTGATGTTTCACTTGTAAGTTTTGAGGTTTCACTTATATACTGTCATCTACCAACATTTTCTTATTTCCGATCTGAAGAAGAAGGGCAACCTTCAAAAGCTAATCAAGAAATGTATTAAGTTATGTCCAATAAAAAAGGTATCTTATTTTCTTTTCCGTGTTTTATTTTGTTTTATTTCTATTGATTACCTTTAAAGATAAATTACATATTACTAACAATAGCTCTGCAAGTTCATTTTTCAATTCTATCAGTACTCTGGGATGAATAGCATCCGGTCCAGGTGATTTGCTACTCTTCAATTTGTCAAATTGCGCCATTACATCTTCCAGGTTTATAGAGATTTCATTCAGTTTCTCTAACTCGTCAGCTTTGAATACCATTTCTGGCACCAATAGCTCTCCCAAATCTTCCTCAGTGAAGACCGAAGCAAAGAATTCATTCTGGCCAGGTGGACGGTAGTACACTCCTACCACTATCCTTTTCCCCTTTACACATGGAATTTCAATCCATAGGGATTCCAGGATGTGTTTTGCTTCCTGCAGAATTTTCAATCTACTTGATTCAAGGCCCTCCTTAACATACAGTGCTACCCCTCTACCAATTCGATCCACCCTACCACTACAGTATAATTTGTAACCTGGTATGACATTGTCCCACTGGTTATTCTCCTTCCACCAGGTGTCAGAAATGCTTATTTTATCTGTTATTTCATTTAGTACAATATATTTTAACTTTCCCATTTTATTTCTTAGGCTTCTGGCATTCTCATATAGACATTTCAAACTTTGTTCCTATTTACATCTTGCTCAGCAGTTGGTAGTGTTAATTTGAAATCTTTTGTCCGCTTTTTCTTTAAAGATACCTGGTCTATTATGGTCTCTATTGCAACCTCACAATTGAGATACCCTATCTTCCCTGTTTCGGTGATATCTTTGAAAGATACCTTACTACTACTACTTAACACTTCTAAAGTGCTACGAGGGTTATGCAGCGCTGTACAGTTTAACAAAGAAGGACAGTCCCTGATCAAAGGAGCTTACAATCTAAAGGACAAAATGTGCAGTCAATCAAATTGGGGCAGTCTAGATTTCCTGAATAGAGGTATAATGGTTAGGTGCTGAAGGCGACATTGAAGAGGTGGGCTTTGAGTAAGGATTTGAAGATGGGCAGGGAGGGGGTTTGGCGTATGGGCTCAGGAAGTTCTGAACCATGCACTGTCGGCCTTCCCGCAGGTTCTAGTTTAAAAGCTGCTGTATCTCCTTTTTAAATGCCAATGCTAGTAGCCTGGTCCCACCCTGGTTAAGATGAAGCCCATCATTTTGTAATAAGCTCCCCCTTCTCCAGAATGTCCAGTTTCTTACAAATCTAAAACCCTCCTCCCTTCACCATCACCTCATCCACACGTTGAGACTCCAGAGCTCTGCCTGTCTCTTTGGCCTTGCACATGGATATTCCTAAATGTAAGAGTTCAGTGAGATTTGAGGATAAAATTGTACACACAGCCCTAGTAAATTTTCAGAGAGGCCAACTTATGAGCTTAATTTCTTTAGGCACATAGGGGGAGATTCTATAAGTGGTGCCTAGATTTATATATACTTACTAGATATCTTAGCATCTAAAACTCTGCGCCTCCATTTACACTAACTATGGCGTAAATTCCGGTGTGTAGATTTAGGCGCACTGGACCATATTCTGTATCTATGCACGTACATTTCAGAACTCCTATGAAATGCCCATTTCCATAACCATGCCTCTTTTTGCCTGCACGCAATAGAAGTTAGGCTCACTGCATTACAGAATGCGCTTAGCGAGTTGTGTGTATGAATTCTAATTATTGACAATTAGTGCTCATTATTGTTAAGAGCTGTTATGCTGATTAGCTTAAGCCAATTAAGTTACATGTGTTTTTTTATAGATTATGCTTGGATTTCAGCACAAATCTTTACGCACACTATATAGAAACCAATATTCAAAAGATTTATGCATCTGACTTTTGAGAATTATGCTCATAAATTGGCCTCTTGGAAAATGTATTAGTGCTGTGTGTATAAGTGTTAATTTTAGGATCAGAAATTGAGTGGTAACAGGCAGATTTAGAGCAGGGAACACAAGGTAGGATCTTAGCACTGATCTTTCAGAACTAGGTTCATAAATTAAGCAAATGAATAGCAGGCCTACATTTATAAGCATTATTTTTAAGCTCCTAAATTAAGATGAATTTTCAGCTGAAAAGTTATACTCCTAAGTTTGGATGAACATAGGGCATACACTTAGGAGCTGAGCATTTCCTGAATATTGGGTCCAGTCAGGTGTGTTGGGGTTGGTTCCTGTACTTTTTTTTTTTTAAATAAAAAGTTAGCAACCTTACCTTCCATATCATCATGCTGATCAATCCATAGACTGGTGGGTTGTGTCCATCTACCAGCAGGTGGAGATAGAGAGCAATCCTTTTGCCTCCCTATATGTGGTCATGTGCTGCCGGAAACTCCCCAGTATGTTCTCTATCTCAGCAGGTGGTGGTCACACACAGCAGCAGCTCTGGCTAGGTCTCCAAGCCTAATTTTTAGGTTTTGTTGAGTACCTGGGGTTGAGGGCTCTTCTTGAGCAAGTGCAAACCTGGTGGTGCCAGGTCCCTCCTTTTCTCCCCCCCTCCCCCTGGCTCCGTTGAAAAAAAAAAAAAATTTGGACGTCCTTAAGGGCGTTTATTTCAACGTTTATTTAAACGTTTATTGCAGCTACTCACTGAGACACCAGTTCGTTACAGCGCGGAGCGAGAAGCAGGTAATTTTTACCTTTTTATAGCGGGCAGGGGGTTCCCCGATCGATCTCCACGTGGCCTATGGCGTCGGAGGGCGAGGGCGCGAAGAATCGCTCCCCGGACCGCGTGTGCGCTTCTAGCGGGGATGCGGGGGTCTTAAAGTCTGATTCGCCCTTGTTGGGTGTCAGTTTGGAGGCCGGTCAGTGTCCCGGTTCTTCCTCCGGTGCGGCGGTTTTTTCCCGCCATAAACGCCCATCCCCCGCTGCTCGCCTCCGCCATCTTGGCCGGCCACTCTGCTCGGACGGCTTCTTCTTGGGCCGCCCTTGAGCTGGGAGACGTTAATGCCATGGCCGCCCTTGATTTGGGCGACAGCAAAAAAGCGGCTAAAGTTAAGCGCCGTTCTTCCCGCGCGGCTCCTTCGCGGAGTGTCGCGCCGGACGCCATCTTGGATGGGCAGCATGTTTCTCCCCCGCTCTTGCGAGCGCCGGTTGAGGGTGCGTCTAGGGCTGTGGCCCAGGCTGCTGAAGTGCACAGTCTGGGGGTTTCTCCCCCGAGTTTATTTTGCTGCTGCATCAGGCCTTCCTTATGCAAAACGCTGCCCCTGCTCCCTTGTCCGATAAAGGGGTTGAGGCCCCCGGAAGTAAACGCCCTCGGGTGGATTCCCAGGCCTTAGAGGACTCTGTCTCCTCTGATGTAGATGAGGGCAGCATATCTGAGTTCTCCCAACGGTCCTTTGGGGATTCCTTGGAGGAGACGGATTCCCGCTCGGATGGCGCGGATGACCCCTCTGCAGCGCGGATCTTTCACTCAGAGGATTTGCCCAACCTGTTAGTGCAGGCCATGAGCATTTTGAAGATTTCCTCTCCAGAGGATGTCTCTCCCTCAGCCCCTGTTGGCTCTGCCATTATGCTGGGGACGAAGCGCCCGCCTAGAACCTTCCACGTGCGTGATGCCATGCACACCTTAATTTCGGCTCAATGGGATGTCCCGGAAGCGAGCCTCAAAGTGGCTAGGGCTACGTCCCGCCTCTATCCTTTGCCTGAAAGTGAACGGGAGGCTTTTCTTTGGCCTACCGTGGATTCTTTAATCACTGCGGTGACTAAGAAAACGGCGTTGCCGGTGGAAGGTGGCACGGCCCTAAAGGACGCCCAAGACAGAAGATTGGAGGCGGCCTTAAGGTCGTCCTTCGAGGCGGCTGCCTTAAGTTTGCAGGCCTCAGTTTGCGGCTCCTATGTGGCCAGGGCGTGCCTGACAATTGTGCAGCAGGCTTCCCCCTCGTATCCTTCCTTGAGGGCTGATTGGCAGGCCCTGGAATCGGGCTTGGCTCATTTGGCAGACTTTTACTGTATGATGTCTTGAAAGCCTCGGCTAAAGGTATGGCTCAGACAGTCTCTGCGCGGCGGTGGCTTTGGCTGAAGCATTGGTCTGCTGACCACGCCTCTAAGTCCCGCCTGGCTAAGTTGCCTTTTAAAGGCAAGCTGACCTTTGGGGTCGAGCTGGACAAAATTGTGACCGATCTCGGCACATCTAAGGGCAAGAGGTTACCAGAGGTCAGGGCTCGGGCCAGTGCTCGCCCCGGTAACTCCAGAGGACGGTTTCAGGAAGCCCGTCGGTACCGCCCGGGCAAGTCGGGCTCCTCTGCCCCCTCTACCTTCAAGAGGAACTTCTCCCCCAAGCAGCATTCCTTTCGCAGAGACCGCCGTCCCGGAGGTGCGCCCTCCGGTCCTCCCCCAGGGTCTCGTACCCAATGACAGGGTCCTGGTCCATGGCCCAGTGCAGATTGGAGGACGCCTGTCCTCGTTTCTGGGCGAGTGGACCAGGGTAACTTCAGACGCTTGGGTGCTGGAAGTCATCAGAGACGGCTACAAGCTAGAGTTCTGCCGACCCTTAAGAGACGGGTTTGTACTCTCTCCCTGCAAGTCTCCGGTCAAAGCTGTGGCAGTGCAGCAGACCTTGGACAATCTGATCCGCCTGGGTGTGGTCGTTCCGGTGCCAGAAAATCAGCTTGGCAAGGGACGTTACTCCATTTACTTTGTGGTACCAAAGAAAAGGAGGTTCTGTACGGCCTATCCTCGACCTCAAAGGGGTCAATCGGGCCTTGAAAGTTCGGCACTTTCGCATGGAGACTCTCCGCTCTGTTATAGCGGCAGTGAAGGCAGGGGAGTTCCTGGCATCCTTGGACTTCAAGGAAGCGTACTTGCATATTCCCATCTGGCCTCCTCATCAACGCTTTCTGCGTTTTGCAGTCCTGGGCCGACACTTCCAGTTCAGAGCCCTCCCTTTCGGGTTGGCTACTGCTCCACGGACCTTCTCCAAAGTAATGGTGGTCATCGCGGCCTTCCTGCGAAAGGAAGGAGTACAAGTCCGTCCTTATCTGGACGACTGGTTGATCCGAGCCCCCTCTTATGCAGAGTGCGGCAAAGCTGTGGACCGGGTGATTGCTCTTTTGAGCTCCCTGGGGTGGATCATCAACTGGGAGAAAAGCCAGCTGCGCCCGACTCAGTCCCTGGAGTATCTGGGAGTTCGATTCGACACCCAAGTGGGCAGAGTATTCCTGCCGGACAATCGGATTGTCAAACTTCAGGCTCAGGTGGACCAGTTCCTAGTAGCCTCTCCGCTTCAGGCTTGGGACTATGTGCAACTGTTGGGCTCTATGACGGCCACGATGGAAGTAGTGCCCTGGGCCAGGGCTCATATGAGACCACTACAACACTCTCTGCTGCAGCGCTGGACTCCGGTGTCGGAGGATTATGCTGTGCGCCTTCCCTTGGGCCCAGCAGTGCGCAAGGCGCTGAGCTGGTGGCTGAAAACAGACAAGTTGTCTGCAGGGATGCCTCTTGTGACCCCGGAGTGGATTGTCGTCACGACGGACGCCTCTTTGACGGGCTGGGGAGCCCGCTGTCTGGGAAGGACAGCGCAGGGGCTCTGGTCTCCTGCAGAGGCAAAGTGGTCTATCAACCTCCTGGAACTCAGAGCCATTCGGTTGGCGCTTTTGGAGTTCCTCCCGGTACTGGCGTTGAAGCCAGTACGGGTCCTGTCGGACAATGCCACGGCTGTGGCCTATGTCAACCGCCAGGGAGGTACCAAGAGCGCCCCTCTAGCCAAGGAGGCCATGAATCTATGCCAGTGGGCGGAAGTGAACCTGGAACAGCTGTCAGCGGCCCACATTGCCGGAGTCATGAATGTCAAGGCGGACTTTCTCAGTCGCCATACCTTGGATCCCGGAGAGTGGCAGTTATCGGCTCAGGCGTTCTTGGACATCACGAAGCGCTGGGGCCAGCCGAGCCTAGATCTGATGGCGTCATCGGCCAATAGCCAAGTGCCGCGCTTTTTCAGCAGAGGACGGGACCCTCGATCTCTGGGAGTAGATGCTCTTCTCCAACAGTGGCCGACACAGGAGCTTCTCTATGTGTTCCCGCCCTGGCCCATGTTGGGCAGGGTACTAGACCGGGTGGCAAAGCATCCGGGCCGGATAATCCTGGTGGGTCCGGACTGGCCCAGACGTCCCTGGTATGCGGACTTGATTAGGCTCTCAGTGGACGACCCTCTGCGGCTGCCAGTGGAGCAGGGCCTGTTGCATGGAGGATCCCTCCCCCTTTGGTCTTACAGCCTGGCTATTGAGCAGCAGCGTCTGAGGAAGAAGGGCTTCTCAGACAAGGTCATCGCCACTATGCTGAGAGCGAGGAAGCGCTCTACTTCTACTGCTTACGCCAGGGTTTGGCGTACCTTTGCAGCGTGGTGTGAAGCAGGCTCACTTTCTCCCTTCACTGCTCCAATTTCTTCAGTGTTGGCGTTCCTGCAAGAAGGTCTGGAGAAAGGCCTGTCGCTCAGTTCCCTTAAAGTCCAGGTAGCGGCTCTGGCTTGCTTCAGGGGCCGCCTGAAGGGTGCTTCCCTGGCTTTGCAGCCAGATGTGGTGCGTTTTTCTCAAGGGAGTTAATCACCTGCGCCCTCCTCTGCACTCTGTGGTGCCTGCGTGGAATCTCAACCTGGTGCTAAGAGCCTTGCAGAAGCCGCCTTTTGAACCCTTGTCGAGGGCATCTCTGAAAGACCTGACGTTGAAAGCAGTCTTTTTGGTGGCTGTCACTTCAGCCAGAAGAGTTTCCGAGCTCCAGGCACTCTCATGTCGAGAGCCTTTTCTGCAGTTCACTGAGGCAGGAGTGACTATTCGCACAGTGCCTTCCTTCCTGCCCAAGATTGTTTCTCACTTCCATGTGAATCAGCAGCTCTGTCTCCCTTCCTTTCGTAGGGAGGACTACCCAGAGGAATACTCTGCTCTCAAATATCTGGATGGGAGACGAGTCATCATCAGATACTTGGAAGTGACCAATGATTTCCGGAAGTCGGATCATCTGTTTGTCCTGTTTGCAGGTCCTCGTAAGGGTCTGCAGGCTGCTAAGCCTACAGTGGCAAGATGGGTCAAGGAAGCCATTGCAGCGGCTTATGTGGCCGCGGGGAAGGTGCCGCCTATCCAGTTGAAGGCTCACTCCACTAGAGCTCAGGCGGCCTCGATGGTAGAGGCCGGGTCCATCTCCTTGGAAGAGATATGCAAGGCGGCAACTTGGGCATCGGCCAATACCTTCTCCAGACATTACCGCTTGACTGTGGCTGCTCGGGCGGAGGCCCGGTTTGGAGCTTCAGTGTTGCGGTCAGGGATTTCAATGTCCCGCCCTGGGTGAGTACTGCTTCGGTACATCCCACCAGTCTATGGATTGATCAGCATGATGATATGGAAGGTAAAATTATCATACCTAATAATTTTCTTTCCATTAATCATAGCTGATCAATCCATAGCCCCTCCCAGATATCTGTACTATTTATATTCTGGTTGCATTTCAGTTCCTGTTCAGGAGGACTTCGTGTTCAAGTTTTTTCAATTGGATTCTTCAAGAGTTGAGACGAGTTTGTGTTAGTCAGCTGCTGCATTCCTCTCCCCTCCGTTTTACGGGGTTGGATTGAGACATAAATTCTGCCGGCGATCCCTCCCGCTTCGTGCGGCTGTAGGGCAGCTTTGTACCCCTCCCGCTTCGGCGGTGTTAGGGTCAGTCAGCTCCTCCCGCGGTTGCGGTTGCAGGATAAGCCAGATCCCCCCGCATCGGCGGGGTGGTGTCCCTCCCCCGCTCCGCAGGGATGAGCTGGACGGATTCCCCTCCCCCACTTGTGTGGGGATGAGCTGGGTTAATTCCCCTCCCCCGTTTCGGCGGTGGTGAGCTGGGCAGAGTGTCCCTTTGTGGGTGTAATTCTCTAAGTGCTGAGTCCTGCGGATGGAGCTTGGATATCGACATACTGAGGAGTTTCCGGCAGCACATGACCACATATAGGGAGGCAAAAGGATTGCTCTCTATCTCCACCTGCTGGTAGATGGACACAACCCACCAGTCTATGGATTGATCAGCTATGATTAATGGAAAGAAAATTATCAGGTATGATACATAATTTTACCTTTCTCTAGGCTAAAATGTGGGTGGCTTAGAGAAAAGAGGATATTACTGAGCTTTATTTCTTTTAGGGGCTAGGTAAATTTATTTCAGGTAGAGGCCATTAGCTAGCAAATGCAAGGCTTATTTTGTGGGAGAGGTAGGTGGGTTCAACACCATTTGTAGGAGAGAATGAAGGCAGATTCAAACTTGATAATGATACAGATCAAAACCCTTTAGTGTCCAATGTTCACATCAATCTGTTCCTATATGGCTTATTACGGGAACATTGGACACTAAAGGGTTAAATATTTAAAAGGTATAAATATAGAAACAAATATTTTCCAGAGAAAGGGAATGGTAAAACTAGAAGATGTGCATTGTGATTGTGAGGTGGTAGACTTAGGCATAATGTCAGGAAATTCTTTTTCACAGAGAGGGTGGTTGTCTGGAATGGGCATGGGATGAACACAAAGGATACCTAATTAGAAAATGGATGGTATAAAAAATTTAAACTTAAATGACTGCATGTGTGTGATGTGTCAAGTGGTGCTTAGATGGTGTCTCTGGCTGTGAAGAAATACAATCAGTGCCACCCAGATGTCTGCAGTCTGTGTCCTGTATATGGCAAGACAGTTTTAGATAGACTGGAGAGGGTTTGGCAACTCCAGTGAGGAGAAGGCTGGGTGGACTTCTACGATCTGTTTCCCATATGACATGACTTATTGGAATAGGCTAGAGTGGGGTTTGACAGCAAATTTAGTAGTTGGAACTTAAGGACAGTGCCAGGTGGACTTCTGTGGTCTATATCCTAGAAATGGCAAAGAAAGGCCAGGATTAAATATTTATACCACATTCATTGTTGGTTTAACCATGAATTGATGAGTGTGAATGCTGGGTAGACTGGATGGACCGTTCGGGTCTTTATCTGCCGCCATTTACTATGCAAGTCTAGATAGGCTCTAATTTTTGTGAATCTGTCAGGCAGGTATGAATATCTTTGTAAAACTTCAGTACATAGCAAATAATCCCTTTTCAAAGCTGCTATATGCCAAGGGGAAACTTAAGCCACCAGAGATGAAGTAACCCCTAACACGGTCAAATCAAAACACAAAGGGGAGATATGATAGAGGTCTATCAAACATATAAACGGCGAGTGACCGAACTCACTCGCAAATGCGCAGTAAAGACCCTCTCTGTCCCGCCCCCGCGTCAATACGTGATGACGGGGGCGGGACAGAGAGGGTCTCTACTGCGCAAGGGGGCGGGACACAGGCAGACAAGAAGGACGGCAGCTCATCTGAGCTGTGAGCTGCGTTCCCGCGCTGTTTCAATAGCAAAGCGAGGGCCTGGCCCGGGTGGAGGGGTGGCGGCGACTCCAGGGGGGTAGGCCGTAGCGGTGACCTCGGAGGGGCAGCAGCGAGCTCGGCGGCGGGGGGGGCCTTGCAGCGGCGCGGAGAAGGGGCCTTTCAAACCCCCCCCCCCCCTGTCCTATACTAGCCCGTTTTTACGGGCTCAACGGCTAGTACAATAATGAGTGGAGTGGAACGGGTAAAGCATCTGTTTACTCTTTCCAAAAATACTAGAACCAGGGGGCATGCACTGAAGCTACAAAGTAGTACATTTAAAACTAATCAGAATTTTTCTTCACTCAAAGTGTAATTAAACTCTGGAATTCGTTGCCAGAGAATGTGGTAAAGGCGGTTAGTTAAGTGAGGTTTAAAAAAGGTTTGGACGACTTCCTAAAGGAATTAGATTATTAAAATGGACTTGGGGAAAATCCACTGCTTATTTCAGGGATAAGCAGCATAAAATATTTTGTATTTTTTTTGGGATCTTGCCAGGCATTTGTTACCTAGATTGGCCACTGTTGGAAACAAGATGCTTGGCTTGATGGACCTTCAGTTTGTCCCAGTATGGCAATACTTATGTACTGCTAGGTGACCACCTAAACCCAGCAACTGGTTTTATATATATATACCAGTATCACAGTATCAAAAAGTTTGAGTACTTTATTTTGGTGGATATAATACATGAACAATCTGCAATCACAACAGTATCTCATCAGTTATCAGAAAAATAATCAACAGAAATTTGTATAGTTTACATTTAGCATATTTCCTGTACCCCAACACACACAAACAAGTTGTTTATTTTAGAAGTACTATTTGTGTTTTAGACATTCATAACTGGCACTTAGGTGTCCATACTGTGTGTATGTTTTTAAATCCTGATTTTACAAAGCCAAAACATTAGTGTTGAAAACTAAAAAATGTGCATTTGTCAAGGGGGTGTGGTTTAAGTATGTTTTGAGCAGGCTTAAAGGGGAAGGAACATCAATGTAAAAAAAAAAAAAAGTACCTGTTGGAAATTAGACCAGTTACCTGGAAAACAAAACATAACACAGGACAATTGCAAAGCCTGTGACGTACATGTAGGGAGAATGACCACCTTCCACCCTGCGTATATACTATACCCACTCCAGCCAGAGCCCCCAGAACCTGAAAAGTTGTGGCAGTATACCCCCCAAACCTATGTCCAATCCCCCTCAACAAAAGTTCTGATTTCCCTCGTTGCCCCAACCCCCCTCCCACACTTACCACCATGTCGCTATATGATTCCCCTTAGGCTGCACATCTGCCCTCCTAAATCCATTCTGATCCCACACACACCAAGCCCACCCTTACCACAGCAGCAGCCTTCCCCTCCCCCTTTATTCACACATATACCTCTGCTGCTACCCAAGATGACACCAGGACACAAGATGGTGCCTCTACCACATGACACCTCTGCCTTCTGGTACTGCCACTGCCCTTGTGGAGCTAGAATCCTTACATAGCACTATACTTTTATTTATTTATTTATTTATTATTACATTTGTATCCCGCACTTTCCCACTGAAAGCAGGCTCAATACGGCTTACACAGTAATAGGTAATACAGAATTTTGTTAGATAAGGTAAGAAGTTAAGTATAGCATAGTAATAGAATGGATGGGTAGGTAGAGATAGGCGATAGAGAGGGGGGTAGGTGGGGGATAAAGTCTGGGACAATGTCGTTGTCTCTTCGATATATGTTAGGTAGATGGGTTCATAAGATTAATCTGGGTCCTTTGGGTAGGCTAGCTTGAATAAATGGGTTTTTAGTGCTTTCCTGAATGGTAAATGATAGTGAGGTTCCCCAGGGGACTGCTGCTTTTTAACATATTTATAAATGATCTAGAGATGGGCGTAAGTAGTGAGGTAATTCAATTTGCTGACGACACAAAGTTATTAAAAGTTGATAAATCGCAAGAGGATTGTGAAAAATTACAAGAGGACCTTACGAGACTGGGCATCTAAATGGTAGTTGATATTTAATGTGAGCAAGTGCAAAGTGATGCATGTGGGAAAGAGGAACCTGAACTATAAGGGGAAATGGAACGATATACTGCCTTTCTGAGGTTTTTGCAACTACATTCAAAGTGGAGGAGTGGCCTAGTGGTTAGGGCGGTGGACCCTGGTCCTGAGGAACTGAGTTTGATTCCCACTTCAGGCACAGGCAGCTCCTTGTGACTCTGGGCAAGTCACTTAACCCTCCATTTCCCCCTGTAAGCTGCATTGAGCCTGCCATGAGTGGGAAAGCGCAGGGTACAAATGTAACAAAAATAAAATATTCAGTTACTTATTTTGTACCAAGGGCAATGGAGGGTTAAGTGACTTGCCCGGAATCACAAGGAGCTGCAGTGGAAATCAAACTCAGTTCCCCAGGATCAAAGTACACCGCACCAACCACTAGGCTGCTCCTCCATAACTACGTAATGCAAGGTTCCACATTAGGTGTCACCGACCAAGAAAGGGATCTCGGTGTCGTTGTTGATGATACGTTGAAACCCTCTGCTCAGTGTGCTGCAGCAGTTAAGAAAGCAAATAGAATGTTAGGTATTATTAGGAAAGAATTGGAAAACAGCATTAATAGTTTAAAAGACTTAATATACCACCCTTTTCAAAAACAAGTCAGGGTGGTTTACATTATAAAATATTTCAGAAAAGAATGTTATTAACAACCTGATATTTTCTCCGCGTCTGAGGCAACACGGGTTTTTTTGCTGTGTTCCTCTTGGCCCAGGAGAGAGTCTGTGCGTTACCGCTTCTTTTCTTCTTTTTTTGTTCGTTTCTACAAAGTTTAAAAAAAAATTTTTTTTACTAGAGTAATTCCCTTTATTTTTCTTATTTTTTGTCTCTGTTTGTTTTTTTTCTTTTCGCCGCAGCCGTCTTTTAGGCCGCGTGGCTGGGTTTGGTTTTTCCCTTTTTTTGTGCCTTTTTAATTGGCACAATCGCATCCTTTAATTTTGCAGCTGCCATTTTTCCATCCATGTCATCGAGGCCACCCAGCGGCTTCAAGCGTTGTACTCGGTGCAACCAGACCATCTTGGGCACCGACCCCCACGCATGGTGTCTCCAGTGCCTTGGGCCAGATCAACTACCAGCTGCTTGTAAGCTGTGTCCTTTGTTGAAAAAATGGACCCAAGTGTCTCGGGAGGCTCAACGAGAAAAACCTTTTACAGATTAGTCCGGTCCATCGGCATCGACGTTGAGGGAAGCATCGACTTCAAGAGCACAGGTAATGGCTGCCGAACGACCACATCTCGCTGGGAGCAGCGAGGCATCGCCACCTATCTTGAGGCCTACTGCTATGCAGGCCCCCCGGGGCCGCCCTTCGTTGGACCCAGCCCCGAGGTATGATGATTCCACGTCGTCTTTGGTACCAAGGAGTCTCGATGATGGGCGTCGAGCGAAGGCTAAGAAGCACCGTCATCGATCTCCTTCCATGCGCGGTACCAAGAGCACTGGGGAGCTGAGGGATTCGGCCCCGAAAAGTGTTGGCGCCGAGAGGACAGCTCATCCTCTATACAGGAGGTGCCGATGCGTCGGTCTTCTGGCAGCTTGGTACCGGCTCTCGAGCCCCCACAGATTCTGCTACCGGCTCCGCAGCCTTTTCCGATGGCAGCTCTCAACGAGCGCATCAGGGCCCTTCTTCCAGAGCTTCTGGAGGGATTGCTGCGCCAATCTACTTCGGTGCCAGGGGTGCTTGTGCCTTCTGCACCATCTGTTGAAGCAGCATCTGGTCTTTCACCTATGGTGAGGTCCCTGACCTCGGCACCGCTTTCGGCATCGGCTGCCACCCGGGTCGACTCTCCGGCGGAGGAAGCTTCGCCGCAGTCCAGGCAGGGGTCGACTTTTCGACATCACCCTTGAGGTCGTTCCTCGACGTCGAGACAGGCTTGAGTTCGGGCTGCTCTTAGAGAGCTTTTGTACGATACCGAGGATGAGTGTTCGTGGGAGGAAGAGGAAGATCCCAGATACTTTTCTGAAAGAGTCCTATGGGGTCCCCTCTGATCCTACTCCACCCATTGAGAGAAGGATGTCTCCGCCTGAGAGTCTTTCTTTTTCCTCCTTTGTCCGGGAAATGTCTAAGGATATTCCTTTCCCTATGGAGGTTGTGGATGAGCCCAGGGCCGAGATGTTCAAGGTCTTGGATTATCCTTCTCCACCTACAGAGGTCGCAGCGGCTCCTTTGCATAATAAACTTAGGGACGTTCTTATGCGAAACTGGTTGTCAGGGCCGTGCTGACCCGGTAAGCGGGGTAAGCACGGCAGGAGGGCGCCTCACCTTCAAGGGCGCTGCCACTGCCGCCGCCGCCGGCCGAGTCAGTGTTGTGTTTTATAAAATTAAAAAATATAACCCTCTTGCGTTGGCGCCTATATGCGCATGCACTGCTGGCTCTGGCTGCTGCCTTCCCGTGCACTGCTGCACTCGTTCGTCTGTTTAGGCTTAGCACCGCCCCAGCGTGACGCACGGCATGATGTCATCACGCCTGGAGCCTCGCAGGCAGTCCGACTCCGAAGGACGGGTGTTGCTGACACTGACGCCGCGTTGGAGACGGAGTAGTGCTGTGAGAGGAGAGAGGAGGAGAGCCGGCGCCGCTGCTTGGAGGATCATTGGATGATCACCTGCTGCTGCTGCCCGCTCCCGCAGTGCTCCGCAAGTCCAAGTCCGCATTAATTTCGGTTTTTGAGAGAGAAAGTCAGACTGGTGGACACATCATTGGTAAGGAAGGACGGTTTCGCCTTGTTAACTTTTCATTACTGTAATGGCTATCTGGCTGGCCTACACTTGACTTATCGATAAAGAAAGTTACATTTGAGGCTGCAGGTTGGATGGGGGAACTGGAACCAACCAGGCCAGCTGCTGGGGAAGAAAAGAAAGACAAGGCAAGGAGGAAATTTCTGGGGGGGGGGGGAAGAGAGCAGAACAAGCTAGAATCAGAGACAGGGCCGTGCTGGAGGAACGAAGGAGGGGAGAGTAAGGGCAGGAAAAGAAAATAAGAGCTGATGATGGAACAGTTTTGTATAGTACTACTATTTAACATTTCTAAAGTGCTACTAGGGTTACGCAGCGCTGTACAAGTTAACAAAGAAGGACAGTCCCTGCTCAAAGGAGCTTACAATCTAAAGGACAAGAATGCAGTCAATCAAATTGGGGCAATCTGGGTTTCCTGGTTACTCCAATGGTTAGGTGCCGAAAGCGACATTGAAGAGGTGGGCTTTAAGCAAGGATTTGAAGATGGGGAGGGATAGATCCTGTGTAGTGTTATTATTTAGTGTTTAAGATGGATGATTGTGCCAAACTGGGGGGGGGGGGGGGGGGGGGCGCCAACTGATAGTCTGCAGGGGGGCACCAGAGACCCTTGGCTCAGCCCTGCTGGTTGTTCCCTCTCTCTAATCCAGTGGTCCCCAAAAAAGCTGAGTCCAAGTACAGAGTCCACAGAGAGCAGGTAATGGTGAAGTCTCAGCTACCTCACGATTCCATGGTGGTGGATTCGGCTCTCAAGAGAGCCAAGAGTACTAGGGATTATGCCTCAGCGCCCCCAAGCAGAGAGCCTAGGACCTTGGATTCTTTTGGGAGGAAGACGTATCAGGCCACTATGCTCGCAGCCAAGATTCAGACATACCAGCTCTACATGAGAACCCACTTGCAGAACTCGGTGAGGCAACTGTCTAGTTTGGTCGAAGCGCTTCCTCCAGAGCTGGCCGAACCTTTTCACCAGGTGGTCAGGTAGCAGAAGGCATGTCGAAAATTCCTAGCCAGGGGTACGTTCGACACTTTTGATGTGACATCCAGAATAGCTGCTCAAGGTATAGTGGTGCGCAGACTCTCATGGCTGCGTGTCTCTGACCTGGATCATAAGATCCAGCAGCGAATGGCGGATATTCCGTGCCAGGGGGGATAACATTTTTGGTGAAAAAGTAAAGGATGTGGTCGATCAGATCAAAAAGCACAATGATGCTATGGATTCTCTCGCCCGCCGGGCGTCTTCTGCTATCACCTCCTCATCTAGGTTTTTTTGGAGAGAAGAGGAGTGCTCCCTATTCCTATAATAGGCGTAGGTACACTCCTGCTTCTCGGCAGCCTACCCAGGCTCACTCCCAGCACGCTCGTTCTCGTCAGCAGCATGCACCTAAGGCTCCTGCGGTTCCCCAGCAAAAGCAAGGCATGGGCTTTTGACTGGCTCCAGTGCAGCATAGCCACAGTGCAAGTGTCCGTTCCGGATGACTTACCGGTTGGGGGGAGGTTAATATTTTTTCACCAAAGGTGGCCTCTTATAACCTCTGACCGGTGGGTTCTTCAAATAGTCCGGTTAGGATACACTCTCAATCTGGAATCCAAGCCTCCAAATTGTCCACCGGGAGTTCATTCTTACAGCTTCCAGCACAAGCAGGTACTTGCAGAGGAACTCTCTGCCCTTCTAAAGGTCAGTGCGGTCGAACCCATTCCACCAGGGGGAAAAGGGCGGGGATTCTATTCCAGGTACTTCCTTGTGCAAAAGAAAACAGGGGAATGCGTCCCATCCTAGACCTAAGGGCCCTGAACAAATTCCTAGTTCGAGAAAAGTTCAGGATGGTTTCCCTCGGCACCCTTCTTCCCATGATTCAGGAAAACGATTGGCTATGCTCTCTGGTCTTAAAGGACGCCTATACCCACATCTCGATACTCCCAGCTCACAGGAAGTATCTTCGATTTCGGTTGGAAACTCTGCACTTTCAGTACTGTGTACTGCCCTTTGGCCTCGCGTCTGCGCCCAGGGTTTTCACAAAGTGCCCGGTTGTTGTCACAGCATCGCTACACAGACTGGGAGTGCATGTGTTCCCTTATAGCGACAATTGGCTGGTGAAGAGCACCTCGGAGGCAGGCGCTCTACAGTCCATGCGGATGACTATTCGAGTGCTAGAGCTACTGGGGTCCGTGATCAATTATCCCATCTCGTCCCGGTTCAAAAATTGGAGTTCATTGGAGCTCTGTTGGACAAATGGACATCTCGAGCTTATCTTCCCCAGGCAAGGGCAGACAGTCTCCTGGCCCTCGTGTCCATGGCTCGAGCGTCTCAACAGATCACAGCTCGGCAGATGTTGCGACTCTTAGGACACATGGCCTCCACAGTTCATGCAACTCCCATGTCACGCCTACATATGAGATCAGCTCAATGGACTCTAGCTTCCCAGTGGTGTCAGGCCACAGGGGATCTAGAGGATGTGATCCATCTCTCCACCGACTTTTGCAGTTCCCTTCAGTGGTGGACCATTCGATCCAATTTGACCTTGGGATGTCCATTCCAAATTCCTCAACCACAAAAAGTGTTGACGATGGATGCATCCCTCCTAGAGTGGGGAGCTCATGTAGATGGGCTTCACACTCATGGAGCTTGGTCTTTTCCGGAAAAGGGTCTTCAGATCAACCTTCTGGAATTACAAGCGATCTGGAACACTCTCAAGGCTTTCAGAGATCGCCTGTCCAACCAAATCATTCTGATTCAGACAATCAGGTTGCTATGTATTACACCAACAAGCAGGGGGGCACCGGATCTCGCCCTCTGTGTCAGGAAGCCGTCCGGATGTGGCTTTGGGCACGCCGTCACAGCATGTTTCTCCAAGCAACGTATCTGGTAGGCGTAAACAACAGGCCAACAGGATCATGCAGGATCATGCAACCTCATGAGTGGTCGCTAAACATAGGCATTGTCCACAAGATCTTCCGAGTGTGGGGCACCCCCTCGGTGGATTTTTTTGCCACTCAGATCAATCACAAAGTCACTCAATTCTGTTCCAGACTTCAGGCCCATGACAGACTAGCGTCAGATGCCTTTCTCCTGCTTTGGGGGACAGGCCTTCTGTATGCATATCCTCCCATACTTCTAGTAGGGAAGACTTTGCTGAAACTCAAGCAAGCTTGCGGAACAATGATCCTGGTTGCTTCCTTCTGGCCTTGTCAGATCTGGTTCCCTCTTCTTCTGGAGTTGTCCTCCGAAGAACCGTGGAGATTGGAGTGTTTTCCGACCCTCATCACCCAGAATGAGGGGTCGCTTCTACATCCCAACCTCACGGCCTGGATGTTGAGAGCTTAGAAATTGCCTCTTTAGGTCTTTCAGGGTGTCTCCCGAGTCTTGCTTCCAGGAAAGATTCCACGAAAAAGTGTTATTCTTTCAAATGGAGGAGGTTTGCCGTCTGGTGTGACAGCAAGGCCCTAGATCCTTTTTCTTGTCCTACACGGACCCTGCTTGAATACCTTCTACACTTAACGGAGTCTGGTCTCAAGACCAACTCCGTAAGAGTTCATCTTAGTGCAATTGGTGCTTAATCATCAACGTGTAGAGGGTAAGCCTATCTCTGGACTGCTTTTAGTTGTTCACTTCATGAGAGGTTTGCTTTTGTCAAAGCCCCCTGTCAAGCCTCCACCAGTGTCATGGGATCTCAGCATCGTTCTCACCCAGCTGATGAAAGCTCCTTTTGAGCCACTGAATTCCTGCCATCTGAAGTACTTAATGGCTGTTACTTCAGCTCGTAGTGTCAGTGAGCTCCAAGCCCTGGTAGTGCATGCATAACAGAGTAGTCCTCCGCACTCACCCTAAGTTCTTGCCGAAGGTGGTGTTGGAGTTCCATCTGAACCAGTCAATTGTCTTGCCAACATTTTTCCCCGTCCACATACCTGCCCTGGTGAAGACAAGTTGCACACCTTGGACTGTAAGAGAGCATTGGCCTTTTACGTGGAGCGGACATAGCCCTATAGATAGTCCACCCAGTTGTTTGTTTCTTTTGATCCCAACAGGAGGGGAGTCACCATCAGAAAATGCACAATCTCTAATTGGCTAGCGGATTGCATATCCTTTACTTATACCCAAGCCGGGTGGACTCTAGAGGGCCATGTCACGGCTCATAATGTCAGAGCCATGGCTGCGTCAGTGGCTAACTTGAAGTCAGCTTCTATTGAAGAGATTTACAAGGCTGCAACGTGGTCATCAGTCCATAAATTCACATCTCACTACTACCTTCAGCAGGATACCCGACGCGACAGTCAGTTTGGGCAGTCAGTGCTGCAGAATCTGTTCGGAGTTTAAAATCCAACTCCACCCTCCTAGGCCCATTTCTGTTCTTTTCCAGGCTGCACTCTCACTTGTGTTTCTTTTTAGGTCAATCTCTGGTATGTCCTCGCCGTTGCAAGGCCCAATTGACCAATGTTCATTGTTTTGAGTGAGCCTGGCAGCTAGGGATACCCCAAGTGTGAGAACAAGCAGCCTGCTTGTCCTCGGAGAAAGCGAACATACTTATCTGTAGCAGGTATTCTCAGAGGACAGCAGGCTGATTGTTCTCACAAACCTGCCCTCCTCCCTTTTGGAGTTGATCATTGTTCTCCTCTTGCTTTTGGACTACACTGAGGTTCTTGCTCACGCGAAGGGCGGGAAACCGGTCCGCGCATGAGCGGCGTGCACTGCTTGCTTGCCAGAAGACTGGAAGATTTTTGATTTTTGTTAGCAAAACTTACGAAATCTGGGCCGACATGGATGTCGACCCAAGTGTGAGAACAAGCAGCCTGCTGTCCTCGGAGAATACCTGATACAGGTAAGTATTTTCGCTTTATTAACAACCTGATATTAAAATACAGGCTCTAGCTAACTTCAACTTTCATGTAAAGGCCTGCTGCCTTTTAGGCCTCAGACTTGAATTCAGACAAGGACATTGCCAGACAAACAACATTGTTTATTGGAACAATAACTTCATAGTCAAAATGACACTGCTGCGTGATGCACGTAGCACAGTGTTTTGTTTCCTCAAATTATAACAAGGGGGATCAACAAACTTGTCCCAGGTGCTGAGGCTCATTTTCACCCAAGAAATTATATATTCGGCAGCAAGACTCATTTTTGGCAAATCACGTTTTGAGTGCGCAACACCTCTTCATAAAAAACTTAATTGGCTTCCTATCAAAGAACGAATCAACTTTAAGGTCCACACATTAATACACAAGATTATCCACAGTGAATCTCCGGACTATATGCTTAATCCGATTGACCTCCCAGCCAGGAACATGTCTGAAGTTTCGCAAATTTACCTCAATCTGCATTACCCCAATTGCAAAGGACTCAAGTACGAAACCTATTATGGATCCAATTTCTCCTTCCTATGCAGTCAACTCTGGAATGCCCTCCCCAGATCTATCCGTTCAGTGTGCAAATATCTACCCTTCCAGAAAGCACTGAAAACCCATCTGTTCAAGCAAGCCCCTATCCAATGACCCAGACTAATTCTTACAAACCCATCTACCCAACACATACCTAGACGACATTGATCCAGGCTATATCTCCCATCTTTCTCACTTCTCCATTACCTATCTCTACTTACTTATCCCTTTTATTATTCTGCTATTCTTAATTTATACTTTCTCTAACAATATCCTGTATTCCCTATTAATATGTAAGCCGCATTGAGCCTGCTTTAAGTGGGAAAGCGCGGGATACAAATGTAATAAATAAATACAGTTCCGTAATCAAAAAGCAGGTTTTATCCCATTGTAAAGCTGTCAACCTCAGAATATCCTAGCTCTTATATACATAACTGGATAAGTCTGTTCTTCACCATCATGGAATGTCAGGTCTTGTATAAATGAACTGCCTTCTAATGCTTTTCCAAAACCAGGGACAGAGTCACTTAATAGCACAGTACCTACCGAAACCATGGAAGGGGGCGGGTGAGTACCCACATCTTCTCTAGGCATAATCAGGACATTGTAACTCTCTCTGATTCTTTGCAAACACTCATGTGGGCTGAACAGGTTAGTAATGAAGAATGAAAACACTCAAATTCCCCCACTGGTTTAGTTAAGCCTTATCAGGATTCCAACAGGGTTTAAAATAATACTGTCTGGTCTCCATTAAGTAATTTCAGTAGTGGAGGAGTGGCCTAGTGGTTAGAGTGGTGGACTTTGGTCCTGGGGAACTGGGTTCGATTCCCACTGCAGGCACAGGCAGCTCCTTGTGACTCTGGGCAAGTCAATTAACCCTCCATTGCCCCAGGTACAAATAAGTACCTGCATATAATATGTAAGCCACATTGAGCCTGCCATGAGTGGGAAAGCGCGGGGTACAAATGTAATTAAAAAAAAAGAAAAGTCTGCCGAGAGACTGAGCCGGGCCCAGGGCAAGGCTGCCACTTCTCCCCTCCCCTAGGATGATTGTCGCTACCAATGCCTGCCCCCCCCCCCCAGAATCACCACTGCCACCGATCACTTCTGCCACTGCCCCCAATCACTACTGCTGTGCCCCCCCCCCCCCCCCCCCCATTGCTGCCGCAACTGTTAAGTACCTTGGCTGGCGGGAATCCCAAGGCCCTGCCAGCAGAAGAGATTGTCCTCCAGCGCTGTTCTTCGTTCTGCCGTATGGCCTTCCCCTGTGGCTGCTTTTTCCCTCAAGCCATCTGCCCTCTCTCTCCCTTCTATCCACCATCTGCCCTCTCTCTCCCTCTGCCCCTTCAACCACTATCTGCCTCTGTCTGCCCTCTCTCCCCCTTCCAACCACTGTCTGCTCTCTCTCCCTTCCATCCAGAGTTTACCCTCTCTCTCTCTGCCCCTTCCATTCACCATTGTCCTCCCTCTCCCATCCATCCAGGGTCTGCCCTCTCCCATCCAGGATCTGTCCCCTCTCTCTCTGCCCCCTCTTTTCAGTTCCCAGTTCCATACCCATTATCCCACCAGTCCCGAGATTCAGCCCTAGCCACTTTCTCCCTGTCCCCTTTTCAGCCCCCAGTTCCAGTACTAGCCCCCTTATCCCACCTACTCTTTTTCAGCCCCCAGTTCCAGTCCTCTTCACCTGTCTTGCATTACGACCCCCCCCCCCCTTTTCAGTCCCAGCCCCATTCTCTCATCTGTCCCCCTTTTCAGCCCCGGACCCATTCTCCCACCTGCCCCAGGCATGCTCCCATTCTCCCTTCTGCCCCTTCTCACACCCCAGTTCCAGCTCCAGCCCCCTTCTCCCATCTGAGCCCCCCTCAGTCTCCACCTTCCTTCCCTCAGGTCTCTTGACAGCCCCCTTCTTTCTGCCACCTGGCCCCCTGCATTTAAAAAAAATCTGTGAATTGGCAGCACAGCGCCAGCGTGCAGCACCTCGCGTCTGGGTGAAAGAAGCAGATCACCTCAGGCCTTCCCTCACTGTGTCCCGCCCTCCTCTGATGAAACTTCCTATTTCTGTGAGGGCAGGACACAGGGAAGGCCCGAGGCAATCTGCTTCTTTCACCCAGATGCGAGGCGCTGCACACTGGTGCTGCCGATTCAGATTTTTTTTTTAAATGCAGGGGCGGACAGCCCCCACCGCCCTGCCATTGGTACACCACTGGGAGCAGGAGAGGGAGAGAGATCCCGGCGCTGGGCCCCTCTTGGAGGCCCGGGCCCAGGGAATTTTGCCCCACCTGCCCTTCCCCCTCTCGGCGGCCCTGCTTTCAATATTAGGCCAAAGCAGTTTTCCGGAACCTTGTCAGCTTCCTTGCACCTACTGTTACTCTATTTTCCACTCTGTATATGTTCCCAGAGTTGGTACTCTCCGCTATGGAACCTGTAAGCCACATTGAGCCTACTGCTATGTGGGAAAATGTGGGATACAAATGTAATAAATAAAATAAACATAAAAAACATAAGAATAGCCATACTGGGTCAGACTAATGGTCCATCTAGCCCAGTATCTTGTTTCCAATAGTGGCCAAGCCAGGTCACAAGTACCTGGCAGAAGCCCAAATAGTGACATTTCATGTAACCAATCCCAGGGCAAGCAGTAGCTTCCCCATGTCTGTTTAAACAGCAGACTAAGGACTTCTCCAAACCTCCTTTAAACCCAGATATGCTAACCGCTGTTACTGTATCCCCTGGCATACAGTTCCAGAGCATTTGTTGCCTCTTTCCATATAACAGGTTCCTGAGTGTCCCCTAGTCTTTGTACTTTTGGAAGGAATAAAAAAATCAATTTACTTCAACTCATTCTACACCACTCAAGATTTTGTAGACCTCAATCATATCTCCCCTCATCTATCTCTTTTCCAAGCTGAAGAGCCCTAAGCATTTCCTCATACAGAAGGAATTCTATCCCCTTTATCATTTTGGTTGCTCTTCTTTGAACCTTTTCTTTCTGCCATATCTTTTTTGAGATACGGCGACCAGAACTGAACGCAATACTCAAGGTGCCAATGCACCATGGCACGATAGAAAGGCATTATAGTATTTTTGGTGTTATTCAACATCCCTTTCCTAATAATTCCTAGTATCCTGTTTGCTTTTTTGCCACCATCACACACTGAGCAGAAGATTTCAGTGTATTATCTACGCCACCCAGATCTTTTTCTTGAGTGCTGACCCCCAAGGTGGACTCACATCAGGTAACTATGATTCGGATTATTCTTTCCAATATGCATCACCTTGCATTTGTCCACATTAAATTTCATCTGCCATTTGGATGCCCAGTCTTACAATTTCATAAGGTCTTCCTGCAATTTTTCAAAGTCCACATGTGTTTTAACAACCTTGAATAGTTTTTTGTCTTCTGCAAATTTCATCACCTCACTCATCGTTCAGATTTCCATATCATTTATAAATGTTAAATAGCACCGGTCCCTGCAGCAGTCCACTGTTTACCCTCCTCCATTGAGAGAAATAACCATTAAACCCTACTCTCTGTTTTCTATCTAATAACCAATTCCAAATCCACACCAGAACATTTCCTCCTATCCCATGACTTTCATTTTCTCAGGAGTCTCTCATGAGGAACTTTGTCAAAAGCATTCTGAAAATCTAGACACACTACATCAACCGACTCACCTTTATCCATGTTTATTTACGCCTTCAAAGAAATTAAGCAAATTGTTGAGGCAAGACTTCTCAAAAGGTCAGTGTTTCCTAGGTATTCTGTGGCACATGCTAAAAGAGAAGAAATCAAACTGTGCCCAGCAGCTTGTACACCGAAAGAGGTCACAGCCAGGGTATGTATCACCCTCAGCTGAAAAGCCATAATAAGTGAGAATTTTTACACACACACTCCCACACAGCATTAATGAAATCTCTTGTAATACTAGCAGAGTAAACCACAACATTTTTAGAGGCAGATGCCTCCAAGGTAAGCACATATGTATCCTGTTAGGAACCTACCCCACTCCTGTAAGTTAAGGGAATATTTGTGAAGGGATGAAATTTATGTCTAGTATACCCATTGTAGCTGCCTTGGTCCTACGGGACCTTTCTCCAACCTGAAATGGTAACCTGAGTAAATCTCCCTGTTACCCAATGGGAATGTCAAACTTGTGAAGTTTCACAGACAAAGTTCCAAGCTTATAATCATCAATTACCGAGGCACTGTGTCCATGTCATTAAAGTGATTGGGTAGTGGTGGTGGTGGGTATTCAGTATAGACAGTGTCTTTAAGTACCTAGCCGTGCAATGTTGCACATTGCTTATGGGAAAAGCCTGAGACTCTTCTAGGGGTCATATCACTTAACAGTTTGAAGGCATTAACTTTAAACACATTGTGCATAAATCGACAGGCTTAAATGTTTGATTGTGGGTATATTCACTCTACAACAGCTTGAATTGTCACCTCTGTTAACACCATGCCCCTTCAGTGCTCACATAAAAGAACAGCTATAGTCATAATAAGTTTCAGTTCCATCTGATTAATATTACTACTTGACATCTATTTTTATATCAATGCTGTGGTTTGTGAACAATTTAAAGATCAGTTATACTAAGTTTGTCCGAGTTTAAATGGGTTTTCTGCTATGTGCTTTGATAAACCTCATTAAAATTCTCTGTAGAACTACTACTACTATAAATCACTTCTATAGCACTACCAGTTGTACGCAGCGCTTTACAATTGAACATGAAGAAGACAGTCGTTGCTCAAAAGAGCTTACAATCTAAATCAGGACAAACAGGACCAAAAAGGATATGGGAAGGACAGACAGAAGGACACACAAGGATAAGATAAAAGTTACAAGTCAGGAGTCGAAAGCAGCATCAAACAGGTAGGCCTTTAGCCCGGATTTGAAGGCAGCCAGGGATGGAGCTAGACGTAATGGCTAAGGAAGCCTATTCCAGGCATAAGGTGCGGCGAGATAGAAGGAGCGGAGTCTGGCGTTAGACAGCCCCCCCCCAACAAAGGTAGGGAGTGGAGAAGGGCTACTAAGACCACCAGGGGGTTAGGGTGGGGATTGACTCACGGCCTGCTAGGCCACCAGTGCTGCATTCATGTGAGGGGATGCCAAGGGGGGTTAGGGGGGGGCTAGAGACCCACTGGATCTCCAGCACCCCCTGAACCTGTTGGGGGGACTGGAGGTCCACCGGCCCTCCAGCCCCTATGTCACTGGAGGGGGGGTGTCAGGTCAGGGCTCCTACGAGGGGGGGCGCGGGCTGCTGCATTGGAGGAAATGGGGGGCCTGCTAACATGCAAATGCATTCTGGACAGGGCTCACCATTCCTCCCCAATGGTCTGCAAACTCTAACACCAGCTCCGAGCTGGTGTTAGGGTTTGCTGCAGCCAGGGAACCAATATTTGGCGCACTGGTTGCTGATCATTGGGGAGGAATAGGTTTAGCATGCATTTACATGCTACTGGCGCTAAGAGCCCTGTTTTGCATGCATTTGCATGCTAGTTGCAATCAGAGCCCGAAAAGCGCGTTGTTTCACGCACTCGGGAGCCATGATCATGGGGTGGTAGCAAACACAGGCGCTAGTATGGTGCTTAACAGCCTCTTGCGCCTGCGTTTGCTTCTGATCATCAGCCCACGAAATGAGTAACCAAGTGGGAGAAAAAAGAATGTTTAATTTAGAATAATGTAAATACAATTCTAATTTTTAAATGTTACATAAGTATTGCTACACTGAGACAGACCAAAGGTCCATCAAGCCCAGCATTCTGTTTCCAACAGTGGCCAATCCAGGTCACAAATACCTGGCAAGATTCCAAGAGTGGAGGTGTGGCCTAGTGGTTAGGGTGGTGGACTTTGGTCCTGGGGAACTGAGTTCAATTCCCACTTCAGGCACAGGCAGCTCCTTGTGACTCTGGGCAAGTCACTTAACCCTCCATTGCCCCATGTAAGTCGCATTACTAATACTACTACTACTTAACATTTCTAGAGCGCTACTAGGGTTACGCAGCGCTGTACAAGTTAACAATTAAGGTCGGTCCCTGCTCGGAAGAGCTTACAATCTAAAGGACGAAATGTCAAGTTGGGGTAGATAAGTTTTCTGAGAAGAGGTGTAGTGATTAGGAGCCAAAGGCGACATTGAAGAGGTGGGCTTTGAGCATTGATCTGAAGATGGGCAGGGAGGGGGCATGGGCTCAGGGAGTTCGTTCCAGGCATGGGGTGAGGCGAGATAGAAGGGACGGAGCCTGGAGTTGGAGGTGGTGGAGAAGGGTACTGAAAGGAGGGATTTGTCTTGAGAGCGGAGGTTACGGGTAGGGACGTAAGGGGAGATGAGGGTAGAGAGGTACGGAGGGGCCGCAGATCGAGTGCATTTGTAGGTGAGTAAGAGAAGTTTGAACTGTATGCGGTATCTGATTGGGAGCCAGTGAAGTGACTTGAGGAGAGGGGTGATATGAGTATATCGGTTAAGGCGGAAGATAAGACGTGCGGCAGAGTTCTGGATGGACTGAAGGGGGAGTAGATGGCTACGTGGGAGGCCGGTCAGGAGTAGGTTGCAGTAGTCAAGGCGAGAGGTAATGAGAGAGTGGATGATAGTTTGGGTGGTGTGCTCGGAGAGGAAGGGGCGAATTTTGCTGATGTTATAGAGGAAGAAGCGACAGGTCTTGGCTATCTGCTGGATGTGCGCAGAAAAGGAGAGGGAGGAGTCGAAGATGACACCGAGGTTGCGGGCAGATGAGATGGGGACGATGAGGGTGTTCTCAACTGAGATAGAGAGTGAAGGGAGAGGGGAAGTGGGTTTGGGTGGGAAGACAATAAGTTCAGTCTTAGACATATTCAGTTTCAGGTGGCGGTTGGACATCCAGGCAGCAATGTCGGATAAGCAGGCCGAGACTTTGGCCTGGGTATCCGCAATGATTTCTGGTGTGGAGAGATAAAGCTGGGTGTTGTCGGCATAAAGATGATAGTGGAAACCATGAGAAGAAATCAGGGAGCCTAAGGAAGAGGTGTAGATTGAAAAAAGAAGGGGTCCAAGGACAGATCCCTGAGGAACTCCAACAGAGAGCGGGATAGGGGAGGAGGACGAACCATGAGAGTGTACTCTGAAGGTACGATGGGAGAGATAAGAGGAGAACCAGGAGAGGACAGAGCCCTGGAACCCAAGGGAGGACAGTGTGTCAAGAAGTAGGTTGTGATTGACAGTGTCAAAAACGGCGGAGAGGTCGAGGAGGATGAGGATGGAGTAGTGACCTTTGGATTTGGCGAGGAATAGGTCATTGCAGACTTTAGATAGTGCCGTTTCTGTTGAGTGTAGGGGGTGAAAGCCGGATTGGAGCGGATCGAGGATGGCATGAGAGGAGAGAAAATCAATACAGCGGCTGTGAACGGCGCGTTCAAGTATCTTGGAGAGGAAGGGTAGGAGGGAAATGGGGCGGTAGTTGGAGGGACAGGTAGGGTCAAGTGATGGTTTTTTGAGGAGTGGAGTGACCACAGCATGCTTGAAGGTGTCCGGGACAGATGCAGTGGAGAGAGAGAGTTTAAGTATATGACAGATGGTGGGGGTGATGGTAGGAGTGATAGTGTTGAGTAGGTTAGTGGGGATGGGGTCAGAGGAACAAGTGGTGGCTTTCGAGGAGGAGAGGAGATGGGCGATTTCCTCTTCGGTGATAGCAGGAAAGGAGGAGAAGGAGGCCTGGGTAGGTTGGATGAGAGAGTGAGATATAGGCTGAAGAGGAGGAGAGGGAGTAGTGGTGAATTCGAGGTTGATCTTCTGGACCTTGTCACGGAAGTAGTGGGCCAGAGATTGAGGAGAGAGTGAAGGGGGGGTGGGAGCAGAGGGCACTTTGAGGAGGGAGTTGAGGGTGGCGAATAGATGACGAGGGTTACAGCTAAGGGAATTGGTCAATTGGATATAATAGTCCTGCTTAGCGAGGAATAGGGAGGATTGGAAGGAGGATAGCATGAATTTGAAGTGAATGAAGTCAGTAAGGGTGCGAGATTTCCTCCAGAGGCGTTCAGCCGAACGGGCGCAGGAGCGAAGGTATCGGGTGCAAGGGGTCAGCCAGGGCTGGGGATTGGTACGTCTTGTGGGCCGGGAGGTGGACGGTGCAAGGGTGTCTAGACCAGAGGAAAGAGTGGCATTGTAAGTGGAGACAGCTTTGTCAACGGATGTGGAGGACAAGATGGAAGGGAGGAGATCAGAGATAGTAGAGGATAAGGTGGAGGGGTCAACAGCCTGGAGATTTCTGGACGTAGTAGTTAGTGTTGGGCGAGAGTGAGGGGGAGGGTGCTGAAGTGTGAATGTGATAAGGTGGTGGTCGGAGAGAGGAAGAGGTGAAATGCAGAAAGTGGAGGGTGAGCAAGTAGAAGAGAGGACGAGATCAAGACAGTGGCCAGATTTGTGAGTAGGGGTGGTGGGGCTCAGTTGGAGGTTGAAGGAGGAGGTAAGAGTGAGGAACTGAGCAACATATGAATCGGAAGGGTTATCAGTGTGGATGTTGAAGTCACCGAGAATGAGGGATGGGGATGAGGGCTCAAGAAAGACGGAGAGCCAGGCATCGAAGTCGGTAAGGAAGGATGGGAGGGATTTATCAGGGGGGCGGTAAATGACTGCAACTCTGAGTGGCAGTGGGTGGAATAGACGGATGGAGTGAACTTCAAAGGATGAGAAGCTGTGAGACTGAGGTAGGTGGAGAGGTTGGAAGCTGCGGGCGAAGGTAGTAGTCTGACGACGCCACCGTGGCCGACTGGGCGGGGCGAATGGGAGAAAAGATAACCTCCGTGGCATAGGGCTGCGATTGAGGCAGAGTTGTCCGGGGTGAGCCAGGTTTCAGTTAGGGTGAGCAGATGAAGGCAATGGGAGATGAAGAGATCGTGGGTGAAGGGAAGTTTGTTGCAGATTGAGTGGGCGTTCCACAGGGCACACGAGAAGGGGAGGGAGGAGGGGAATAGGGATGAGATTGGAGATATCGCGGGATCGTTTGCATAGATGAGATGAGGATGAGGACAGGTGTGGGGGACCTGGGTTGGGATTGATGTCACCCGCGGATAGCAGGAGAAGGAGCAAGAGAGTGCGGAGAAGGGTGGGTGAGGAAGGGCGACGAAGGCGACGAAGACGGGATGCGCTTAGGAGGAAAGGGGAAGGGTTCATGGCAGGAAGGAGGTGTTGAAGGTTGAGAGCTAGGAAGGAGGAGGAAGACAGTAGGGATGGAGAGGTGGTGGGGGACAGGGGTAGGTAGGGGAGGGCGGAAGAGGACAGGGATGGGTAGTGAGATCGTGTGGAAGACAGCGGTGAGAGGGGGAAAAGATTAGGGAGGGACAGGGCAAGGAATAGGATGTGAATGGGGGCCATGGGTAGTGACTGAGGTGTTCAAAGAGAAGGTAGGTGGGCTGGGAGACAGGCAGGTGATGGTAAGCAGTCGGGCAGGAGAGTGATGAGCTGGTAGGAGGATGGGCTGGGAGGCAGGCGGGTTTCAGGGTGGGTGGTAGACAGGTGATTGGTGGTAAGTCAATGATTGGCTAGTAGTCAGGTTGAGTGGCAGGCTGGAGTGGTTTGAAGCCTGCCATGAGTGGGAAAGTGCGGGGTACAAATGTAACAAAAAAAAAAAAAAAAGCTCAATACATTTTATGCTGCTTATCCCAGAAATAACAAAATACAGTGGTGGAAATAAGTATTTGATCCCTTGCTGATTTTGTAAGTTTGCCCACTGACAAAGACATGAGCAGCCCATAATTGAAGGGTAGGTTATTGGTAACAGTGAGAGATAGCACATCACAAATTAAATCCGGAAAATCACATTGTGGAAAGTATATGAATTTATTTGCATTCTGCAGAGGGAAATAAGTATTTAATCCCTCTGGCAAACAAGACCTAATACTTGGTGGCAAAACCCTTGTTGGCAAGCACAGCGGTCAGACGTCTTCTGTAGTTGATGATGAGGTTTGCACACATGTCAGGAGGAATTTTGGTCCACTCCTCTTTGCAGATCATCTCTAAATCATTAAGAGTTCTGGGCTGTCGCTTGGCAACTCGCAGCTTCAGCTCCCTCCATAAGTTTTCAATGGGATTAAGGTCTGGTGACTGGCTAGGCCACTCCATGACCCTAATGTGCTTCTTCCTGAGCCACTCCTTTGTTGCCTTGGCTGTATGTTTTGGGTCATTGTCGTGCTGGAAGACCCAGCCACGACCCATTTTTAAGGCCCTGGCGGAGGGAAGGAGGTTGTCACTCAGAATTGTACGGTACATGGCCCCATCCATTCTCCCATTGATGCGGTGAAGTAGTCCTGTGCCCTTAGCAGAGAAACACCCCCAAAACATAACATTTCCACCTCCATGCTTGACAGTGGGGACGGTGTTCTTTGGGTCATAGGCAGCATTTCTCTTCCTCCAAACACGGCGAGTTGAGTTCATGCCAAAGAGCTCAATTTTTGTCTCATCTGACCACAGCACCTTCTCCCAATCACTCTCGGCATCATCCAGGTGTTCACTGGCAAACTTCAGACGGGCCGTCACATGTGCCTTCCGGAGCAGGGGGACCTTGCGGGCACTGCAGGATTGCAATCCGTTATGTCGTAATGTGTTACCAATGGTTTTCGTGGTGACAGTGGTCCCAGCTGCCTTGAGATCATTGACAAGTTCCCCCCTTGTAGTTGTAGGCTGATTTCTAACCTTCCTCATGATCAAGGATACCCCACGAGGTGAGATTTTGCGTGGAGCCCCAGATCTTTGTCGATTGACAGTCATTTTGTACTTCTTCCATTTTCTTACTATGGCACCAACAGTTGTCTCCTTCTCGCCCAGCGTCTTACTGATGGTTTTGTAGCCCATTCCAGCCTTGTGCAGGTGTATGATCTTGTCCCTGACATCCTTAGACAGCTCCTTGCTCTTGGCCATTTTGTAGAGGTTAGAGTCTGACTGATTCACTGAGTCTGTGGACAGGTGTCTTTCATACAGGTGACCATTGCCGACAGCTGTCTGTCATGCAGGTAACGAGTTGATTTGGAGCATCTACCTGGTCTGTAGGGGCCAGATCTCTTACTGGTTGGTGGGGGATCAAATACTTATTTCCCTCTGCAGAATGCAAATAAATTCATATACTTTCCACAATGTGATTTTCCGGATTTAATTTGTGATGTGCTATCTCTCACTGTTACCAATAACCTACCCTTCAATTATGGGCTGCTCATGTCTTTGTCAGTGGGCAAACTTACAAAATCAGCAAGGGATCAAATACTTATTTCCACCACTGTATATGCACAGAGTGTATAGATGCAAATATAATAACCCTAAGAGCTACCCCAGAAATAAGCAGTGGATTTTCCCCAAATCAATTTAATAATGGTCTATGGACTTTTCCTTTAGGAAGCCATCCATATCAGCCTCACTTTTGTTTTCCATTCCTTTCCTAATACCTAACATTCTATTTGCTTTCTTAGCCACCACAGCACACTGAGCAGAGGATTTCAACGTATCATCAACAACGATGCCGAGATCCCTTTCTTGGTAGGTGACTCCTAACGTGGAACCTTGCATTATGTAGCTATAGTTCAGGTACCTCTTTCCCACATGCATCACTTTGCACTTGCTCACATTAAACGTCATCTGCCATTTAGATGCCCGGTCTCCCCGTTTAGTAAGGTCCTCTTGTAATTTTTCACAATCTTTTTGCGATTTAACAATTTTGAATAACTTTGTGTCAGCAAATTTAATTACCTCACTAGTTACTCCCATCACTAGATCATTTATAAATATGTTAAAAAGCAGCGGTCCCAGCACAGACCCCTGGGGAACCCCACTATCTACCCTTCTCCATTGAGAATATTGACCATTTAACCCTACTCCGTTTTCTATCCTTTAACCAGTTTTTAATCTACAATAGGACACTACTTCCTATCCCATGACTCTCCAATTTCTTCTGGAGTCTCTCACGAGGTACTTTGTGTATCTGGATTTTCAAAATGCGTTTGACAATCTCAACTGGCTCACCTTTATCCACATGTTTGTTCACCCCTTCAAAGAAATAT
Source organism: Microcaecilia unicolor (assembly GCF_901765095.1). Classification (NCBI taxonomy): domain Eukaryota; kingdom Metazoa; phylum Chordata; class Amphibia; order Gymnophiona; family Siphonopidae; genus Microcaecilia; species Microcaecilia unicolor. The sequence goes on along the minus strand of NC_044040.1, from coordinate 123,005,552 downwards.
AGTAGATTGGTGAGGCAAGATTTCCCTTCACTAAAAGCATGTTGGCTTTGGCTCATTAATCCATGCTTTTGAGTAAGCTCTGTAATTTTGTTCTTTATAATAGTCTCTCCCATTTTGCCTGGCACCGACGTCAGGCTCACCAGTCTATAATTTCCCGGATCCCCTCTGGAGCCTTTTTAAAATATTGGCATTACATGGGCTACCTCCAATTTTCTGGTAGCACGCTTGATTTTAAAGATAAGTTACATATTACTAACGATAGTTCCGCCAGTTGGTTTTTCAATTCTACTGGCGGAACTATTGTTTTTCATAAAATAAATGTAAATACAGGTTTGATTTTTAAATGTTATTTTTCATAGCATGCATTTTAAAATCTTAATTCAGTTTGAACTGGTTACAGTTCACCTATTTTTGTGTAAGAAATACAGTTTCCCTTGTTCAACTCCATAGCATACCTGCTCTGGTCTGGGTATTTGTTTATACCAAGTTCTTGTAGGCTGACAGAATCCTAAGCCCCTGAGGCCAGAAAGGGCTGGAATTGCTGTGCTAGGTGAGTGGGGGGAGGGGGGGAGGGAATAAGGTAAACAAACTTTTCCTGTCAGCATGCCTTTGCTGATTCAAATCCTGAGGACAGCACTGGTATCCCCTGCATATGTGACACTAAACAGACTTGTAGAACATAAGCATGAGTGGCTTTATAATGTTGTTTTAAAATTATAGATGCTGTTACACTGTTGGATTTAGTCACATGTGAATTTAGCTTAACTGTATAACACCTGTATGGCTTTATGGGTTTCTTCTGTAAATACTAAGAATAGGGGTGGGAAATGGACCACGGACTCCAGAAACATATATACTTACATGCACTCATACACACCTATGTACTTACATATTTTTTTTATATATTTAAAAAAATTGAATATAAATACTCATATGCATGCATGTGCACATATATATCGTTGAGCAGGGAAATGTGGATAATCAACCAAAAACAAATGCATATGTAAATAAATGCACATATAAATAAAAAATATATAATGCACATAAATATAAAAATGTATATGCAGATTGACCTTGAGATATTATGTTGATTATAAATCTCCAATATTGTGCCTTGTCAATCTTGTGACATAATCTGTGGCGGGTCTATAGAACATCAGCAGTAGATTTTTGGGAATAGAAAAGAAAATCTGAAATATAGTAGCAGATATAATGCAAACTGAAAAACGTCGTTTTATATGTCTCTGTATACTATATGCCTAGCCATCAATGTTACCTAGCGCATATGGGTACAGTTCTGTGTAAAATAACTTAAAGGTTGTATGCTAAACAGAGTTGGAAAAAAAATTAAAGTGTTGAAAAATAAAAGGCTATACATAAAGATGTCTATACGTGTCATGCATGCTGACTTGTATACTATCATACTGTTTAATAGTCTTCAAATAGAAAAATATTGTATTATATTCTCTACTAGCTGATGATGTATGGTTTTGCAAAAGATGGCCAAATAATGTACTATCTTGTAAATTACTACAAAAAAAGACTGTCAAATTGAAAAGACCAACAGCCGTGTTGAAGTGATATTGTCAGGAGAGCTTGCAAATCTTTAAATGCAGACTACCTTTAAAAAGCATGACAATAATGCTAACTGGACAAAAAGGAGAAAATGCATGATGTAGCTGCAAAACTGGAAAGAAGACTGTGAAGAAAGTCAAATCTCATGGTTCTATATTAGGAAAGTAAAATCTAATGACAACTTATGACTGTCTTTTGCAATGCCATACATCATCAGCTAGTAGGGATGTTCTATAGACCGATCGGTTATGTCACAAAATTGATAAGGCACATTATTGAAGATTTATAATCAATATCTCAAGGTCAGTGTGCGTACACATTTTTATATTTGTAAGTACATAAGTAATGCCATACTGGGAAAAGACCAAAGGTCCATCGAGCCCAGCATCCTGTCCCCGACAGCGGCCAATCCAGGTCAAGGGCACCTGGCAAGCTACCCAAACGTACAAACGTTTTATACAAGTTATTCCCGAAATTGTGGATTTTTCCCAAGTCCATTTAGTAGCGGTATATGGACTTGTCCTTTAGGAAACCAGCCAACCCCTTTTTAAACTCTGCCAAGCTAACCGCCTTCACTACGTTCTCCGGCAACGAATTCCAGAGTTTAATTATGCGTTGGGTGAAGAAATATTTTCTCCTATTTCTTTTAAATTTACTACACCTTAGTTTCATCACATGCCCCCTAGTCCTAGTATTTTTGGAAAGCATGAACTGACGCTTCACATCCCCCTGTTCCACTCCACTCATTTTATATATCTCTGTCATGTCTCCCCTCAGCCATCTCTTCTCCAAGCTGAAAAGCCCTAGCCTCCTTAGTCTTTCTTCATAGGGAAGTTATCCCATCCTCGCTATCATTTTTGTCGCCCTTCGCTGCACCCTTTCCAGTTCTACTATATCTTTCTTGAGATGCGGCGACCAGAATTGAACACAATACTCAAGGTGCGGTCGCACCATGGAGCGATACAACGGCATTATAACATCCTCACATCTGTTCTCCATACCTTTCCTAATAATACCCAACATTCTATTCGCTTTCCTAGCCGCAGCAGCACACTGAGCAGAAGGTTTCAGTGTATTATCAACGACGACACCCAGATCCCTTTCTTGGTCCGTAACTCCTAACGTGGAACCTTGCATGACGTAGCTATAATTCGGGTTCTTTTTTCCCACATGCATCACCTTGCACTTGTTCACATTAAACTTCGTCTGCCATTTAGCCACCCAGTCTCGTAAGGTCCTTCTGTAATTTTTCACAATCCTCTCACGAGTTAACGACTTTTAATAACTTTGTGTCATCAGCAAATTTAATTACCTCTCTGGTTACTCCCATCTCTAAATCATTTATAAATATATTAAAAAGCAGCGGTCCTAGCACTGACCCCTGAGGAACCCCACTAACTACCCTTCTCCATTGTGAATACTGCCCATTTAACCCCACTCTCTGTTTCCTATCCTTCAACCAGTTTTTAATCCACAATAGGACATTTCCTCCTATCCCATGACCCTCCAATTTCCTCTGTAGCCTTTCATGAGGTACCTTATCAAACGCCTTTTGAAAATCCAGATACACAATATCAACCGGCTCCCCTTTGTCCACATGTTTATTTACTCCTTCAAAGAATTGAAGTGAATTGGTCAGGCAAGATTTTCCCACACTAAAGCCGTGCTGACTTGGTCTCAGTAATCCATGTCCTTGGATGTGCTCTGTAATTTTGTTTTTAATAATAGCCTCTACCATTTTCCCCGGCACTGACGTCAGACTCACCGGTCTATAATTTCCCGGATCTCCCCTGGAACCTTTTTTAAGGTTATGTGCACTATGTATTTTTTATTTATATGTGCATTATTTTTTATTTACATATTTGTTTTTGGTTGATTATCCACATTTCCCTGCTCAATGTATATATGTTCACGTGCGCATGTGTGTGTATATGAGAATTTATATTTAAGTCTTTGAAATATATATATAAAAAATATATATAAGTATTTAGGTGTGTGTATGTATACATCATTCTATACACAATCCATTATTAATCATAAATGTAAAGTTAATTCATACGTTTAGATGTATGCTATTCTCATTAGCTAATATATACTTTTTATTCACATTTTTTATTTATGTTCAACCTTTTTTTGTGTATTCATATGCATTTCAAATTCATTTATTTTTTATTTAATGTTTATATTTATACTTATTTATTGTATTTAATATTTGTTTTTATGCTCTTGAAGCAGGCCTCAGGCCGAAACACATCACCGTGTCGAGTCTTTGCTCAATAAATATTTTTAAGCATCAAGCCTGTTCTCCTCATTTCTGGAATCCGTTATCTATTTCCCACATTTTTTGTCTTTACTATACCCTGTGGAATTAGAGTTCTCCCCCTGGGTGGAATTCTACTGGAAAATTTTCTTCTGTAAACTCCTTCCACTTGAGTCATGGGGGTGTTACTTGTTTACATTTAAACGGGCTGCTTTTTATATTTTTCCAGTGGAAAGCTGTGTCATTGTCCCTGGGGCAGGACTAGTATGAGATCCCTGCATCCTGTTAAGCCACGTCTATGTTGCCTGGGGTACAGAAAGGTTTAGGGTTCATCACCACATAGTTAATGGGTATATTTGCCTACATTCATGCACATGCCAAATGTGTTAACCTGAAAGTAGTTGCAAAGTAATTTTAAAAGATTTTGGCTGAAAACAATCTTGAGTATAGTGAATACGTCTTGATACATGATGTTGTAACATATGTGTCTGTATGCCTGAACATCCACCAGTGGACGTGGTTTAGGATTACAAAGGTTTCTCTTGCCTAAAGGCCCACACTTTAATAACGTAATACAACATCTCAGTCCAGCTTTTGTTTTATCATGATACATGTGTCTTTGTAGGTACTTGACTGCAACTTATGTGTAAGATGATGCTGGAGAATTGAGATAGCGAAAGTGCATCCTATTCAGGTGCACAGTGCAGAGTACATCTGTAGTCCTGGCCTATATGTTCAACATAGTTACTTTGTTTATCCTACACGTCTGAAATAAATTTATTTCACATTGCTATACCTATGCAAAATATTTTCATAAAGTACCACTACTGTGAATTCTTATGGAAAAGCTTAGCATTTCAAGACTATTTCCAAGTGTTATATAATTTTAGAGGTCCTTCACTTGATTATTATTTTACTGCTCATCCACGCTCTTATCACCTCTCACTTAGACTATTACAACTTGCTTCTCACAGGTCTCCCACTTAGCCATCTATCTCCTAAATCTGTTCAAAATTCTGCTGCACGACTAATATTCCACCAGGGTCGTTATGCTCATATTAGCCCTCTCCTCAAGTCACTTCACTGGCTTCCTATCCATTTCTGCATACAGTTCAAACTCCTCTTATTGACCTATAAGTGTATTCACTCTGCAGCTCCTCAGTACCTCTCCACTCTCATCTCTCCCTACATTCCTCCCCGGGAACTCCGTTCACTGGGTAAATCTCTCTTATCTGCACCCTTCTCCTCCACCGCTAACTCCAGACTCCGTTCCTTTTATCTTGCTGCACCATATGCCTGGAATAGACTTCCTGAGCCAGTACGTCAAGCTCCATCTCTGACCGTCTTCAAATCTAAGCTAAAAGCCCACCTTTTTGATGCTGCTTTTAACTCCTAACCCTTGTTCACTTGTTCAGAACCCTTCTTTTATCATCCTCACTTTAACATTCCCTTATTTCTTGTTTGTCCTTTTTGTCTGTTCTAATTAGATTGTAAGCTCTGTCGAGCAGGGACTGTCTCTTCATGTTCAAGTGTACAGCGCTGCGTACGTCTAGTAGCGCTATAGAAATGATAAGTAGTAATAGTATTGTTGTGATTGATGTCATTTTAGTGCAAATAAACTAGTAGGTTTTGTCCTCCATGTTACAAATATGGTTTTTCATACTTTAAGTTGCTTCACTGAAATGTCAGCTATACACCATAGTGTCAATGAAAGGCTTTTCCACACATTGTGTGGTTTTTGTCTCCATCACTCACTATTACAGTACAGTACACAATGAACCTGTATCATGTTTGATTTACTATTGGAACTGGTTTATGTTGCACTAAACTACTCTATCATTATAGCTGTCCATATATTGTATTCCACTGTTAAACATTGTGTGTGGTAATTTTTTCCTTCATGTGTTTATATGAATCTCTGCTGCATAATCAGAGACCGATTACATCCTGATGGACTATGCTATGCACTAACATATTTATATACAGCAACTATGCAATGGATATCAGCTATGTTGTGCACAGACATTCAGCAGCATTTATGTCCTAGCTTACTGGTAGCATTGCTTGTTTGTTGTTCATTTCATTACTGTCATACTTGTTGCAAGCTTTTATAAAGTTTTGCACTGCGTGTTGAGGCCTGTACTTTGATGGCTTGTGTCTGCAGCCAAAGAATAACTAGCAGTTACCATGCCATGAACATTCAAGGCACTTGGTATGCTGAGCATCATCCTCAGCATTGAAACATTATTTGTATGGTTACCAAGTTTTATTACAAAGTGGCTTTGTTCCATCATGTCACTTTTTTGGACATCGTCTAATGCCATTTGTTTGCTGATGGTGTCTTTAATAAGGACCTGACCCTGACACAGCATCTGCGAAACATGCCACATGTTGGTCCTGTCTACTAATGGTCCTGTTATTTATTAACAAACAACTACAAAAGCTAAGTTCTAAGTAATTCAGTTATTTAAATGAGTAATGAATAAAAAGTATTACTGTAGTGAATTATGGGTGGACCCATGAAGAGCCAATGGCGTGTCAAGAGTTAAGAGCAATCGGGTCTCTTGACAAATGAATCGCTGCTGTTGCACTCATTGTGCTATTAAGATCCGTTAACCAAATTGATGTTATTTCATCTGAAAAATGAAGAAAGAATTGAATGTACATACATAGTGATTTTGAAAAGATATAAGGGAAGATACCATATTGTTATGAGACATGTAGGTGCTGGCAACTTTCTGATGAATTAGGTGGTATAATACAGTCCCCCGTCGTTTGAAATTGTGATCAAAGTGCATTGAGTCTTCACACTGGATTTAATTTGTTTGCAACATAACAAACTCTACCACTTCATAAGCTCATGTGTTTTTGTTTGTGTTAGGATATACCAGTGGGCCTGGGTATATGTATCATATTTGCTAGATTACCTGTCATGGTGTAAGGACTATGTACTAGTTTATTGAGCTAGTGTTTCAAGCCACTCAGCCCCTTTGAGAGCTGAACACCTTGAAAAAAAAAAAGGGGGGGGGTATATGAGGCTAAAACCCCTACATAGCACTATTCAGCATTAACAGCCTGAAATTAAAATACAGACTCTGGCTAACTTCAACTTTCATGCAAAGGCCCTGTTGCCTTTTAGGCCTCAGACTTGAATCCAGACAAGAAGAACACTGCCAGACATTGCCAAGATTGGAGGGACAAAAAGAATAACGGCGGCACATTGTTTATTGCAGCAATAACTTCATAGTCAAAATGACCCTGCTGTGTGATGCACGTAGTAATGTTTTAGTTGTCAAAAACATAACAATGGGGATCAACAAACTTGTCCTAGAGGTTGAGGCTTGGTTTTACTCAAGAAATGTTATATAAGAAGCCTCTGCAAAGACGTAAAGTTATCTGGGAGATTGTCTGAAGTCATCAGAAGGCTGCTGATACTGGGCATGGATAACTCCCAGATCCAAGCATGCTGTGCCAGCAACAGCCACAACTCGTTCAAATCATGGCCTGGCCTGCCTCATCTCCATGAAGGGCCCTTCACAGCTGCCAGCCATCAGGTCCTGACAAAAAATTGCATCTACAGCTCCCATCAGCCCCCTCCATTCAGCTTCCTGACATCAGAAGGAGGACTGCTTCTACGAGCCAGGCTCTATACATCCTTACTTGCTGTAGTGCTAGGATGATAGTATCCTTATTTTTCTCCAAGGACAAGCAGGCTGATATTCTCACGTGTGGGTGACTTCACGTTGGCCCCCGGAGGATTTTAAGCAAAAAATCGCAGAAGTCTCTTCTAGAGTGTTTTATTGCGCGAGGCGCCCATACTGCGCATGCGTGAACACGATTTCCCGCCCGTCGCACGGTCACGCTCCTCAGTTTCTTCTTTTCCGCGTCTGAGAAGACACTGAGTTCGTATCGCGCTTCGTGTTTTTCCTTCGCCCCTGGAGAAGTTTCTTTCTTTCGCTGTTGTTTTCAGCGATTTCGTGAGTTTATTTACAAAAAAAACCCAAACAATTTTAGTTCCGTTATTTCTTAGTTTTTTTCGTTTTTAAGTTTACTTTCTTTTTTGTTGCGACCGTTCTTAGGTCGCTCGATCGGGTTTTTCCCCTTTTTTTGTGTGTCTTTTTCTGACACAATCACGTCCTTTGATTTCACGGAGGCGATTTTCCCCGCGATGCAATCGAAGACGCCCAGTGGCTTCAAGCCATGCGCCCGCTGCAACCGGACCATCTCTGGCACTGATCCGCACTCCTGGTGCTTTCAGTGCCTTGGCCTGACCATCTTCAGGAAAGATGTAAGTTGTGCCTAAAAATGAAAAGGTGAGCTCAGCTTTCTAGAGAGGCCCAAAGAGAAAAGCTTTTTGGGTCCGGTACCTCGACATCGGCGTCGACATTGGTACCGTCGACATCGAGGGCAGCATTGGCATCGGGAGACTGGGTACAGGCTGCCAAAGGACCGGTGCATGCTGGGAGCAGTGATGCATCGAGCGGGTCTCCACCTGCCTCGGCGCCTTCTGCTTTGCAGGCCCCCCGGGACCGACCTCTATCGGACCTGGCCCTGAGGAAGTGTGTGGATTCCACGTCTTCCTCCCCGGTACCGAGGAGTCTCGATGACGGGCATCGGGTGAAGGCCAAGAAGCACCGTCATCGTTCTCCTTCTCGACACGGTACCGCGAGCTCCGGGTCGTCGAAGCATTCGGCACCCGAGAAGCGTCTGCCGAGAGGATCGCTCTCCCTCTGTTATGGAGGTATCGACGCGCAGGTCGTCTGGCAGCCCGGTACCGGCTCCCCAGCCTCTGCAGATTCTGCCTCTGAAGCCCACACCGACACTGCAGCCTTTCCCGACAGCTTCTGTAGATAAGCGCATCAAGGCTATTTTTCTTGATTTCATGGAAGCGGTGCTGCACCATTTGCGCCTGGCACTGGAGGTACCGGTACCGACTGTGTTGGAGGCTCCTGCAGCATCGTGCCTTTCGCCGGTGGTGAGGTCCTTTTCTCCGATACTGCTTCCGGTATCGGGGTCGGCAGCCTCCCGGGTCGACTCTCCATTGCCTTCGATGGAGGAAGCTTCACTGGAGTCTCCTGGAGAGTCAACTTCTCGACACCGTCATCGAGGTCACCGCACCTGTATGTCGAGACTGGCTCGGATCCGGGCTGCTCTTTCTGAGTTGTTAGCCCCATCTGATGAAGATGGGGGTCATGGAGTTTTCTCTGCTGAGGATTCTCTAGGTCTTCCATCTGATTCGACCCCCTCACCTTAGAGACAGCTCTCTCCTCCGGAGAGTTTGTCTTTTTCATCTTTTGTGCAGGAAATGTCTGAGGCCATTCCTTTCCCTGTGGAGACTGTGGATGAACCCAGGGCCAAGATGCCCGAGGTCCTGGATTATCCATCTCCACCTAAGTCTTCTAATATGATACACTCAGGGAAGTGCTGATGAGGAACTGGGAGAAGCCTCTTTCATGTCCAACTATCCCCAAAAAGGCTGAATCCCAGTATCGGATCCACGGGGAACCCAGTTTTGTCAGGCCTCGGTTGCCCCATGACTCTGTGGTGGTGGATTCCGCTCTCAGAAGAGCCAAGAGTTCTAGGAACTTTGCCTCAGCGCCCCCGGGGCGAGAACATAGAACCTTGGATTCTTTTGGGAGGAAGGCGTATCAGGCTGGCATGCTCGCATCCAAAATTCAATCATACCAGCTCTTTACGAGCATTCATTTGCGGAACTCAGTGAGGCAGCTTGAGAGCTTGGTTGATGCGCTTCCACTGGAGCAGGCTGAGCCTTTTCGCCAAGTGGTCAGGCAGCAGAAGGCATGTCGCAAATTCCTGTCCAGGGGCATTACGATACTTGTGATGTGACATCCAGATTTTCTGCTATGGGTATAGTGATGCGCAGACTCTCATGGCTGCGTGCCTCTAACCTGGAGGAACGAACTCAGCAGAAGATTGCGGATATCCCTTGCCGGGGGGTCATCTTTTCGGTGAGAAAGTCGAGGAGTTGATTGATCATCTCTATCAGCGTGATAACGCTATGGACTCTCTCTCTCTCCTGCCGGGTGCCTTCTGCATCCGCTTCCTCATCTAGGAAGTTTTTTAAAGGGAAGAGAAGTGAACCCTACGCCTCTAGGGGGCCGTAAGTACACTCCTGCTTCTCGACAGCCGGTTCAGGCTCTGCCACAGCAAGCTCGTTCTCGTCAACAGCGTGCGCTGAAACAGGCCCCTGCAGTTCCCCAGCAAAAACCAGGGACGGGTTTTTGACTGGCTCCAGTTGAGCATAGCCACCATAAATGTGTCCGTGCCGGACAATCTTCCTGTCGGGGGAGGTTAAATTTTTTTCACCAACGGTGGCCTCTCATAACCTTCGATCGGTGGGTTCTTCAAATAGTCCAGTTAGGATACACCCTCAACCTGGAATCCACACCTCCAAATTGCCCACCGAGAGCTCAGTCTCTCAGCTCTCAGCACAGGCAAGTACTTGCAGAGGAACTCTCCGCCCTTCTCAGCGCCAATGTGGTCAAGCCTGTTCCACTAGGGCAGGAAGGGCTGGGATTCTATTTCAGGTACTTCCTTGTGGAAAAGAAAACAGGGGGGATGTGTCCCATCCTAGACCTAAGGGGCCTGAACAAATATCTGGTTCGAGAAAAGTTCAGGATGCTTTCCCTGGGCACCCTTCTTCCCATGGTTCAGGAAAACGATTGGCTATGCTCTCTGGACTTAAAGGATGCTTATACTCACATCTCGATACTTCCAGCTCACAGGAAGTATCTGTGGTTTCGGCTGGGAACGCAGCATTTTCAGTACTGTGTGCTGCCTTTTGGCTTGGCGTCTGCGCCCAGGGTATTTACAAAGTGCCTGGCAGTTGTTGCAGCGTCTCTACGCAGACTGGGGGTGCATGTGTTCCCTTATCTCAACGATTGGCTGGTGAAGAGCACCTCCCAGGAAGGAGCTTTACAGTCCATGCGGATGACTATTCAAGTGCTGGAGCTACTAGGGTTTGTCATCAATTACCCAAAGTCCCATCTCAACCCGGTTCAAAAATTGGAATTCATAGGGGCTCTGTTGTGCACCAAGACAGCTTGTGCCTATCTTCCCGAGCCAAGAGCAGACAACCTTCTGTCTCTAGTCTCCAAGGTTCAAGCGTCTCAGCAGATCACAGCTCGGCAGATGTTGACTTCTGGGGCACATGGCTTCCACAATTCATGTGACTCCCATGGCACGTCTTCACATGAGATCAGCTCAGTGGACCCTAGCTTCCCAGTGGTTTCAAGCTACAGGGGATCTGGAGGATGTGATCCAGCTGTCCACCGACTTTCGGAATTCCCTTCAGTGGTGGACAATTCGATCCAATCTGGTTCTGGGGCGCCCATTCCAAATTCCTCAGACACAAAAAGTGCTGACGACGGATGCATCCCTTCTAGGGTGGGGAGCGCATGTAGATGGGCTTCACACTCAAGGAGCTTGGTCCCTTCAGGAAAAGCGTCTTCAGATCAACCTCCTGGAGTTGCGAGCGATCTGGAACGCTCTAAAGGCTTTCAGAGATCAGCTATACAACCAAATTATTCTGATACAAACAGACAATCAGGTTGCAATGTATTACACAAACAAGCAAGGGGGCACTGGATCTCGCCCTCTGTTGTCAGGAAGCCATGCAGATGTGGCTTTGGGCTCGCCAACACGGCATGTTTCTCCAAGCCATTTATCTAGTCGGCATAAACAACAGTCTGGCCGACAGGTTGAGCAGGATAATGCAACCTCACGAGTGGTCGCTGAACATGGCTGTAGCCAGGAAGATTTTCCGAGAGTGGGGCACCCCCTCGGTGGATCTTTTTGCCACTCAGATTAATCAGAAGGTCCCTCAGTTCTGTTCCAGACTACAAGCCCATGGCAGGCTAGCGTCGGATGCCTTTCTCCTTCATTGGGAGACAGGCCTTCTATACGCGTATCCTCTCATACCTCTGGTGGGGAAGACTTTGCTGAAACTCAAGCAAGATCGCGGGACCATGGTTCTGATTGCGCTTTTCTGGCCGCACCAGATCTGGTTCCCTCTTCTTCTGGAGTTGTCCTCCGAAGAGCCATGGAGATTGGATTGTTTTCCAACTCTCATTACTCAGAACAAGGGGGTGCTTCTACATCCCAACCTCCAGTCTCTGGCTCTCACGGCCTGGATGTTGAGATCTTAGAATTTAATTCCTTGGGTCTTTCTGAGGGTGTCTCCCGAGTCTTGCTTGCTTCCAGGAAAGAGTCCACTACAAGGCGGGGGCGTAGCTACGGGTGGGCCTGGCTGGGCCCAGGCCCACCCAATTTCAGCCCAGGCCCGCCCAGCGCCAGCCTCAGCACCCATTGCTGGCCACTGCTGCTTTTCCTGTTGAGCAGCAGGGCCGGCGCTACAAAAAGAAGCGCTAACGGCGAAAAATGTTTAAAAAAAAAAAAAAAAGCGCGGCACCGGCAGGCACTCTCTAGGCAGCCTTGAGGCATTGGCTGCTGGCTCGCAGGCTCCTCCCGTCTCCTACGTCACTGAGACGGGAGGAGCCTGCGAGCCAGCAGCCAATGCCTCAAGTCTGCCTAGACAGTGCCTGCCGGTGCTGCGCTTTTTTTTTTTTTTTTAAACATTTTTCGTCCTTAGCGCCGTTAGCGCTTCTTCTTTTTGTAGCGCCGGCCCTGCTGCTCAACAGGAAAAGCAGCAGTGGCCGGCAATGGGAGCTGGGGCTGGCGCTGCGCTGGCATGCAGGGCGGGCCTCGTCGAAGAAAAGAGGGAAAACATGGAAGGATGGGGAGAAAAAGAGGGAAAACAGATGGAAGGATGGCAGAGAAAGGGAAAACAGATGGAAGGATGGCAGAGAATGAGGGAAAACATGGAAGGATGGCAGAGAATGAGGGAAAACATGGAAGGATGGGGAGAAAGGGAAAATAGATGGAAGGATGGGGAGAAAAGATAGAAAACAGATGGAAGGATGGCAGAGAAAGAGGGAAAACAGATGGAAGGATGGCAGAGAGAGGGAAAACAGATGGAAGGATGGAGAGAGAAAGAGGGAAAACGGATGGATGGGGAGAGAGACTCTGGATGGAAGGATGGGGAGAGAAAGGGGAGAGACTGGAAGGATGCAGAGAGAAAGGGGAGAGACTGGAAGGATGTGGAGAGAGAAGGGACACTGAACAGAAAAGGGTAGAGTGATACAGAGACACTGGTTAGAAAGAGGGAGAGAGAGACATTAGATGGAAGGATCAGGAGAGAAGGTAGATGGATGGAAGGATGGGGAGAGAAAGAGGGAAGACACTGGATGGAAGGGTAGGGAGAAAGAGGTGACACTGGACGGAAGGATGCAGAAAGAAAGAGGGGAGACTACTGGAAGGATGGGGCGAGAGAGGGGAGACTGGAAGGATGGGGAGAGAAAGAGGGAAGACGCTGGATGGAAGGGTAGGGAGAAAGAGGTGACACTGGACGGAAGGATGCAGAAAGAAAGTGAATGATACATACCTATAGCAGGTGTTCTCCGAGGACAGCAGGCTGATTGTTCTCACGACTGGGTGACGTCCGCGGCAGCCCCCCACCAACCGGAAGAAGCTTTGCGGGCGGTCCGCACGCAGGGCACGCCCACCGCGCATGCGCGGCCGTCTTCCCGCCCGTGCGCGACCGTTCCCGCCAGTTGAATGACAAGCAAAAAATGAAAAACGCAACTCCAAAGGGGAGGAGGGAGGGTAGGTGAGAACAATCAGCCTGCTGTCCTCGGAGAACACCTGCTACAGGTATGTATCATTCACTTTCTCCGAGGACAAGCAGGCTGCTTGTTCTCATGACTGGGGTATCCCTAGCTCTCAGGCTCACTCAAAACAAGAACCCAGGTCAATTGAACCTCGCAACGGCGAGGGTACAACAGAAAATTGACCTACGAAGAACAACTAACTGAGAGTGCAGCCTGACCAGAAAAAATTCGGGTCCTGGAGGGTGGAGTTGGATTTACACCCCAAACAGATTCTGCAGCACCGACTGCCCGAACCGACTGTCGCGTCGGGTATCCTGCTGGAGGCAGTAATGTGATGTGAATTTGTGGACAGATGACCACGTCGCAGCCTTGCAAATCTCTTCAATAGTGGCTGACTTCAAGTGGGCCACTGACGCTGCCCTGGCTCTAACACTATGAGCCGTGACATGACCCTCAAGAGCCAGCCCAGCCTGGGCGTAAGTGAAGGAAATGCAATCTGCTAGCCAATTGGAGAAGGTGCGTTTCCCGACAGCGACCCCTAGCCTGTTGGGGTCGAAAGAAATAAACAATTGGGCGGACTGTCTGTGGGGCTGTGTCCGCTCCAAGTAGAAGGCCAATGCTCTCTTGCAGTCCAATGTGTGCAACTGACGTTCAGCAGGGCGGGTATGCGGCCTGGGGAAGAATGTTGGCAAGACAATTGACTGGTTAAGATGGAACTCCGACACCACCTTCGGCAGGAACTTTGGTTGGGTGCGGAGCACTACTCTGTTGTGATGAAATTTGGAATATGGAGCATGAGCTACTAGGGCTTGAAGCTCACTGACCCTACGAGCTGAAGTAACTGCCACCAAGAAAATGACCTTCCAGGTCAAGTACTTCAGATGGCAGGAATTCAGTGGCTCAAAAGGAGGTTTCATCAGCTGGGTGAGGACGACGTTGAGATCCCATGACACTGTAGGAGGCTTGATAGGGGGCTTTGACAACAGCAAGCCTCTCATGAATCGAACGACTAAAGGCTCTCCAGAGATGGCTTTACCTTCCACACGATAATGGTAAGCACTAATCGCACTAAGGTGATTCCTTACTGAGTTGGTCTTGAGGCCAGACTCTGATAAGTGCAGAAGGTATTCAAGCAGGTTCTGTGCAGGGCAAGAACGAGGTTCTAGGGCCTTGCTCTCACACCAAACGACAAACCTCCTCCACTTGAAAAAGTAACTCTTTTTAGTGGAATCCTTCCTAGAGGCAAGCAAGACACGGGAGACACCCTCAGACAGACTCAACGCAGTGAAGTCTACGCCCTCAACATCCAGGCCGTGAGAGCCAGGGACTGAAGGTTGGGGTGCAGCAACGCTCCGTCGTTCTGCGAGATGAGGGTCGGAAAACACTCCAATCTCCACGCTTCTTCTGAGGACAACTCCAGAAGAAGAGGGAACCAGATTTGACGGGGCCAAAAGGGCGCTATCAGAATCATGGTGCCGTGGTCCTGCTTGAGCTTCAGTAAGGTCTTCCCCACCAAAGGTATGGGAGGATAAGCATACAGGAGGCCGTTCCCCCAATGGAGGAGAAAGGCATCCGACGCTAGCCTGTCGTGTGCCTGTAGTCTGGAACAGAACAGAGGCAGCTTGTGGTTGGTCTGAGAGGCGAAAAGGTCCACCGAGGGGGTGCCCCACTCTCGGAAGATCTTGCGTACCACTCTGGAATGAAGCGACCACTCGTGCGGTTGCATGACTCTGCTCAGTCTGTCGGCCAGACTGTTGTTTACACCTGCCAGGTATGTGGCTTGGAGGAGCATGCCGGACTGGCAAGCCCAACGCCACATGCCGACGGCTTCCTGACACAAGGGGCGAGATCTGGTGCCCCCCTGCTTGTTGGTGTAATACATTGCAACCTGATTGTCTGTCCGAATTTGAATAATTTGGTAGGACAGCCGATCTCTGAAAGCCTTCAGTGCATTCCAGATCGCTCGGAGCTCCAGGAGGTTGATCTGCAGATCCTTTTCCTGGAGGGACCACAGACCCTGGGTGTGAAGCCCATCGACATGAGCTCCCCACCCCAGGCGAGATGCATCCGTCGTCAGCACTTTCGTGGGCTGCGGAATTTGGAATGGACGTCCCAGGGTCAAATTGGTCCTGATGGTCCACCAGAGCAGTGAAGTGCGGCAACTGGTGGAGAGGCGGATGACATCTTCTAGATTCCCAGTGGCCTGAAACCACTGGGAAGCTAGGGTCCATTGAGCAGATCTCATGTGAAGACGAGCCATGGGAGTCACATGAACTGTGGAGGCCATATGACCCAGAAGTCTCAACATCTGCCGAGCTGTGACCTGCTGAGACGCTCTGGTCTGCGAAGCCAGGGCTAGGAGGTTGTTGGCCCTCGCTTCGGGAAGGAAGGCCTGAGCCGTCTGGGTATTCAGCAGAGCTCCTATGAATTCCAGAGACTGTGTTGGCTGGAGATGGGACTTTGGGTAATTTATCACAAACCCCAGCAGCTCCAGAAGTTGAATAGTGCACTGCATAGACCGGAGGGCTCCTGCCTCCGAGGTGTTCTTGACCAGCCAATCGTCGAGATATGGGAACACGTGCACTCCCAGCTTGCGTAGGTAGGCCGCTACCACCACGAGGCACTTTGTAAACACTCGTGGGGCAGAGGCGAGCCCAAAGGGCAGCACACAATACTGAAAGTGCCGTGCGCCCAGGCGGAATCTGAGATACTGTCTGTGAGCTGGCAGTATCGGGATGTGAGTGTATGCGTCCTTTAAATCCAGGGAACATAGCCAATCGTTTTTCTGAATCATTGGCAGAAGGGTGCCCAAGGAAAGCATCCTGAACTTTTCTTTGACCAGGAATTTGTTCAGGCCTCTCAGGTCTAGGATGGGACGCATCCCCCCTGTTTTCTTTTCCACAAGGAAGTACCTGGAATAGAATCCCTGCCCTTCTTGCCCGGGTGGTACGGGCTCGACCGCATTGGCGCTGAGAAGGGCGGAGAGTTCCTCTGCAAGTACCTGCTTGTGATGGGAGCTGAAGGATTGAGCTCCCGGAGGACAATTTGGTGGCAGGGAGGCCAAATTGAGGGCGTATCCGCACCGCACTATTTGGAGAACCCACTGGTCGGAGGTTATGAGAGGCCACCTTTGGTGAAAAAATTTTAACCTCCCTCCGACCGGCAGATCGTCCGGTACGGACACTTTGAGGGCGGCTATGTTCCCGTGGATCCAGTCAAAAGCCCGTCCCCGGCTTTTGCTGTGGAGGCGCAGGGGGCTGCTTAGGCGCACGCTGTTGACGAGAACGAGCGCGCTGGGGCTGTCCCTGTGCCTGGCGAGGCCTTCGGGCCAGCTGGGTGTACCTACGCTTTGCAAAAGAATAGGGCACAGCCTGCCGGGCCCGGGAAAAACGTCCACCTGCTGAGGTGGATGCTGAAGGCGCCCGGTGGGAGAGCTTGTCGAGGGCGGTTTCCCGCTGATGCAGTTGGTCCACCAGCTGCTCGACCTTCTCACCAAAAATATTATCCCCCCGGCAAGGGACGTCGGCCAGTCTCTGCTGGGTGTGGTTGTCCAGGTCAGAGGCACGCAGCCATGAGAGCCTGCGCATCACTATACCTTGGGCCGCAGCACGAGATGCCACGTCACAGGTGTCATAGATACCCCTGGACAGGAACTTTCTGCACGCCTTCAGCTGCCTGACCACCTCCTGATAAGGCCTGGACTGCTCCGGCGGGAGCTTATCGACCAGGTCCGCCAGCTGCTTTCTTGGGAATGATGGGATTAGATAGTGGTTTCATCCAGTTCCGAAGCAGTGTCTCCTTGAGGACATTGTGCAACGGTACCGTGGAGGACTCTCTAGGTGGTGATGGATAGTCGAGGACCTCGAGCATCTCAGCCCTCGGCTCATCCACAGAGACCACGGGGAAGGGAATGCAAATAGACATGTCCCTTACAAAGGAGGCAAAGGAGAGGCTCTCCGGGGGCGAGAGCTTCCTCTCTGGTGAAGGCGTGGGGTCCGAGGGAAGACCCGCAGACTCCTCTGAGGAGAAATATCTGGGGTCCTCCTCTTCCCCCCACGAGGCCTCTTCCTCGGTATCGGACATGAGCTCATGTAGCTGAGTCCTTAACTGGGCCTGGCTCGACGTCGAGGCACCGAGGCCTCGGTGTCGTCGAGCGGTGGACTCCCGCGCCGGCGGGGACGAAGCTCCCTCCATCTACGTCGACGGGGACTCCACCTGCATGGCGGTTGAGACCGGCGCCGCAAGCGGCTGCGGTGTCAATGACCTCGGCACCGGGCTAGAGCTCGCCGGCGCCACAGTCAACGGCGCCGAGGGCGCAAGCACCCCCGGCGCCGGCACAGCCTGGCGCATCAGCTCTTCCAGGATCCCCGGAAGGATGGCTCGGAGGCACTCGTCCAGGCCCGCTGCCGAGAAAGACGGGGGGGCCGGTAGAAGCGTCGGTGCCGGAAGCTGCTCGGGTCCAGGAGACTGCACCGAAGTGCTGGGACCCTGACGTGTCGGTACCTCCACTACCGAGGGGGACCTTTCCTCTCGACGCGGACGTTTCGGCGTCGACTCCTCTCCGGTACCGAGAGCCGGATGCATGGAAGGCGACCGATGACGGTGCTTTTTAGATTTCTTACGGTGCCCGTCATCGGTGCCAGGTGGCATGGAGGAGGAGGAGGTCGATCCCCCTCGGTCCAGAGGAACCGGGTCAGACAGGGTTTGGTCCCGAGGGCCATGGGCCGAGGGAGGGACCGGGGCCGATTGCCCACGTGGCCTCTCACCCCTACCCTCGCCGGAGGACCGGCGGGCCGACGGGACCTGTGCTCCTGGGGTCGATGCCATCGGTGCCGATTTCTCGGGCATCGATACCGGTACCGAAGAACCGGCCTTCGATACCGATGCCGTCAAGGTCGACGTCGAGGGGCCGGCGCAAGTTCCAAAAAGACGGTCCCGCAGAACTTGCCTCGCAACCTGAGTCCGTTTCCGGAGACCAAGACACAGAGAACACGACTTGATATTGTGCTCCGGCCCGAGACACTGGAGGTACCAAGCGTGGGTGTCGGTCTGCGAGATCTGCCGGCCGCACCGACCACACTTCTTAAATCCACTCGGGACCTTCGAGGACATCGACGGAAAAATCGTGTCGGCGAAGTTAAAGTCGTCGATGGTGGCGGTAATCACACCTCGAAAAAGTAATCGACCGCGCGGCCACAAGGCCGCAGCGCGACGCCCCCACTCGAAAACGAGGGAAAATAGAGCGCGTGCTCCATTATTATTAATTTATTTTTTTTTTTTTTTTTTTTTAGAAAAGAAAATTCGGAGCGCGCGGCAATCAAAACTAAACGAAAATAAACTGAATTCGCGTAAACGCGACGGCTTTCCGGGGCTGACGGAGAGCAGCAGTAGCACGACTCTCTCCAGGCGCGGAAAGAAAAGGACTGGCGGGAACGGTCGCGCACGGGCGGGAAGACGGCCGCGCATGCGCGGTGGGCGTGCCCTGCGTGCGGACCGCCCGCAAAGCTTCTTCCGGTTGGTGGGGGGCTGCCGCGGACGTCACCCAGTCGTGAGAACAAGCAGCCTGCTTGTCCTCGGAGAAAGAGGGGAGACTACTGGAAGGATGGGGCGAGAGAGGGGAGACTGGAAGGATGAGGAGAGAAAGAAGAGAGCTGCTGGATGGAAAAGGAGAGTAGTGAAAGACTGGAGAATAAGAGGAAGGGGCATGGGGAGAACAAGGGTGAGAAAAAGATGAAAAGCCATAAGTAGATGAAGGAAATTAAAGAATGGATAGTAAGAATGAATTAAATCAGGACAGAGAGAGAGGCAGAAAAATATTGAAGAAAGCAAAGAAAAAGGAAAGAAAAATGAGAAATGGCCAGGAAACCATGGCAGAAGAGTTAAGCGAAAACGAAGGAAAGCAGAATCTAGAGACTGGGAGCGACACAATGAGAAAAAGTAAATGGCCATACAAAAAAGGTAAAGAAAATAATTTTATTTTTAATTTAGGATAAAGTAATATAGTACCTGTGTTAATGAAGTTTCAGAGACCAATACTTCCTTCCTTAGGTCAGGCGAGGATACCGTAACAGCATTATACTGACCTGAGGCAGGAGGTTTTGGCCTCTGAAAGCTCACTGAAAAGGGTGTTAGGCTATTAAATAAATTTTCTGAAATCTGATGCACTGAAAAGCAGCACTTTACCCTGTGTGACAAATGCATCTGATTAGCTAAATTTTGCTGGGGGAGGGGGGGTAGAGAGAAAATTTTGTGCCCACCCACTTTGGGTTCAGGCCCATCCAAAATTGGCAGTCTGGCTACGCCACTGCTACAAGGTGTTACTCCTTTAAATGGAAGAGGTTTGCCGTCTGGTGTGACAGCAGGGCTCTAGATCCCTTTTCTTATCCTACACAGACCCTGCTTGAATACCTTCTACACTTATTAGAGTCTGGTCTCAAGACCAACTCGGTAAGAGTTCACCTTAGTGCGATTAGTGCTTACCATCAACATGCAGAAGGTCAGCCTATCTTTGGACAGCCTTTAGTTGTTCGCTTCATGAGAGGTTTGCTTTTGTCAAAGCCACCTGTCAAGCCTCCTCCAGTGTCATGGGATCTCAATGTCGTTCTCACCCAGCTGATGAAAGGGGGTTTCGAGCCACTGAATTCCTGCCATCTGAAGTGCTTGACCTGGAAGGTCATTTTCTTGGTGGCTGTTACTTCAGCTCGTAGAATCAGTGAGCTTCAGGCTCTAGTGGTTCATACTCCTTATCTTAAATTTCATCATAACAGACTAGTCCTCCGCACGCACCCTAAGTTCCTGCTGAAGGTGGTGTCGGAGTTCCATCTGAACCAGTCAATTGTCTTGCCAACATTCTTTCCCTGTCCTCATACCCGTCCTGGCGAAAGCAAGCTGCACACTTTGAACTGCAAAAGAGCATTGGCCTTTTACGTGGAGCGGACAAGCCCCCACAGACAGTCCGCCCAGTTGTTTATTTCTTTTAATCCCAACAAGAGGGGAGTTGCTGTCGGGAAAAGCATCATATCTAATTGGCTAGCAGATTGCATTTCCTTCACTTACGCCCAAACTGGGCTGACTTTAGAGGGCCATGTCACGGCTCATAATGTTAGAGCCATGGTTGCGTCAGTGGCTCATCTCAGGTCAGCCACTATTGAAGAGATCTGCAAGGCTGCGATGTGGTCATCAGTCCACACATTCACATCTCACTACTGCCTTCAGCAGGACAGCCGACGCAACAGTCGGTTTGGGCAGTTAGTGCTGCAGAATCTGTTTGGGGTTTAGATTCCAACTCCAACCCTCCTAGGCCCATTTTTATTCTGTTCCAGGCTGCACTCTCAGTTAGCTGTTTCTTGTTTCAGGTCAATTTTTCTTATATCCTCGCCATTGCGAGGCCCAATTGACCACTGCTTGTTGTATTGAGTGAGCCTGGGGGCTAGGGATACCCCACACGTGAGAATATCAGCCTGCTTGTCCTCGGAGAAAGCGAAGTTTCTTACCTGAAGCAGGTATTCTCCAAGGACAGCAGGCTGGATATTCTCACAAACCCTCCCACCTCCCCTTTGGAGTTGATTTCTTTTCATCTATTGGATTCAACTGAGGAGATTGACCGCGCGACAGGGGGGAAATCGTGTTCGCACATGCGCAGTACGGGCGCCTCGCATGGTAGAACACTCCAGAAGAGACTTCTGCGATTTTTTGCCAAAATCCTCCGGGGGCCAACGTGACATCACCCACACGTGAGAATATCCAGCATGCTGTCGTCGGAGAATTCCTGCTTCAGGTAAGAAACTTCGCTTTACCTGCAACATCTGAGCCTAGTGTCAATTTTTGTTAGTATATTTTGGAGTGTGAACTTGGATCGGACAGAATAACTGTTTTGTATTTCCAGAGTGCTAAATAAATAAGATATACGAGGTATTTTCATTCCTGTCAGCACCTTATCAGGTGCTACCTATATTGCTCCCACACCCTCCAACACTGACAGTGCCCCAGTAGGTCCTGGTGGGGGTGGTTGGAAGAGGGAAGGGCCCTGCTGTTGTAGCCAAGGCAGGGTTTAGTGTGTAGAGAATCGGCACTGACTGGGGAAAGGGTGGCTGGAAAGGAATCAGACATCATGATTGGCAGGGCCGTGCCAACACGGTAAGTGGGGTAAGCACCACAGGGGGGCACCTGCCTTCAAGGGCGCCGCTGCGGTGCTGCACCGCCATACCGCTTGTGGGTTTAAATGTTTAATTTACCTCGGTCGCAGCGTTCGCATAATTTCAAAACCCTGCCCGTCTCTAGCTTTCCCTCTCTTCGTGAGTTCGTTCCCTCAAAGTCCCGCCCTCAAGGAAATGACGTCAGAAGGCGGGACTCTGAGGCCGAACGAACTCACGAAGAGAGGGAAAGCTAGAGACGGGCAGGGTTTTGAAATGATGCGAACGCTGGGTGGGGGGGTGCTCCTCTGGCGCTGCAGTCAGCCCTCGTCTCCTGCCACCTGCCTTTAAAGAAAAAGGTGTGAAGCGGCGTGGCAGGCAGCACCTTGCGTCTGCCCTGCTTGTAAACGAAGTAAATCTCCATTCTCGTCATCGTCGGGCCTTCACTCACTGGGTCCCGTCCTCCTCTGAGGTAACTTCCTATTTCCGCGAGGGCGGGACCCAGTGAGTGAAGGCCCAACGATGACGAGGAGAATGGAGATTTACTTCGTTTACAAGCAGGGCAGATGCAAGGTGCTGCCTGCCACGCTGCTTCACACCTTTTTCTTTAAAGGCAGGTGGCAGGAGACGAGGGCTGTCGTCTTCTCTGGACGAAGCTGGTGGTCGGGTCGGGGTTTCAGATGGGAGAAGGGGGTGGGAGAGGGGGGTTTCAGATGGGAGAAGGGGGTGGGGGAGGGGGTTTCAGATGGGAGAAGGGGGTAGGGAGGAGGCTTCTCAGATGGGAGAAGGGGTGGGGGCTTCTCAGATGAGAGTGGAGCTAAAACTGGGGGTCTGAAAAGGGGGGGCAGATGGGAGATGTGGGCTGGGGCTAGAACTAGGGGCAGGTGGGATAAGGGGGCTGGAACTGGGGGCTGAAAAAAGGTGCAGAGAGAGGGGACAGATCATGGATGGATGGGGGGAGAAGGATAGCAAATGGTGGATTGAAGGGGCAGAGAGAAAGGGCAGACAGTGGGTGGAAGGGATAGAAAGGGCTGACAGTGAATGGAAGGGGGTGAGAGAGAGAGGGCAGATGGTGGATGGAAGGAGCAGAGATAGAGGGCAGATGTGCATGGAAGGGGCAGGGGAGAGAGGAGGGTTGCTGGATATGGATGGAGGGAAGGAAAGACAGGAAGGAGATGCACATGGATGAAGGGGAGAAATTCTGGACATGGATGGAGGGGAGGGAAGACAGAGGAAGGCGATGCAGATGGATGGAGAGGAAGGGAGAGAGAAGAAATGATCGACATGGATGGAGGGGAGAGAAGAGAGAGGAAGGAGATGAGATGAGGGAAAAGGGAGAAAACCTGCACATGGATGGAGAAAATAGGCAGAAGCTGGATCCACTGGACAGTCAAGTCTGCAGAGGACCCAGCTTTTACTTACGGATGTAAGGCAAGAAATGAAGAATAAAGAAGGAAAGTAAAGAAATAAATGGAAAGGAAGACCTGGAAATGGAGTTAAGAGGACAGATAGCAGCAGAATCAGGTACTGGGCCAGCATGATCAGAAAAACAAAGTCACCAGACAACAAAGGTAGAAAATATCATTTTATTTTCATTATAATGTTTGGAATATGTCCACTTTGAGAATCAGGTGCTCAACATTAAAAGTTTATATTTACTTATTTATGGCATTTTATGCTAGACGAGGGGGGGCGCCAACTGATAGTCTGCAGGGGGGCACCAGAGACCCTAGGCACAACCCTGGTGATTGGGGGGGGGGGGGAGTGATAAAACATTTTTGTGCTGTGAAATGGACATTCGTGTTTGCTGCATCACCAAACTAGAAGTGTTCATGTCTGAAATTGCAGTATTTTAGAACAGCCTCTACACCGGCAGATCCTATCCTACAATAATAGGGGGAACTTCAGATGTTCTACCTTGGATGTCTGATTTACCATTTGAACATTCTTTCTAAAATGCTGTTCTGCAGCACTAAATATCTGAAATCAAATGCACAAAGAATAAACAAGGTTAACCAAAACAATCAGTTGGATTCTTATTTTTCAGATAAAATAGAGAAAAGGGGGGAGGGGGGCTCAGAGATGAGATTAGTCAACCCCAGAACAAAAATCTAAGGTGGAGCAAAGGAGAGAAAGAGGCCCTAATTTTCTCAGTTTCCTATATCTAGTCTTCCCTTTGTCCCTGTCTGTATGTGATTGCTTGAATGATTTGACACTTTCCTGCCAAATGTTACAGTTCCTTTCTTTTTATATTTATTTTTTTGGACTATTGTTAACTACCTAGATCTGCGAGTTAGCCATGGCAATATATCAAATCTAATAAACAACTTTCAGAATTTCCTATATGTCTTGATTGTTTTGTGTTCAAGGGTCTCTTTCACTTGTAAAGGCACAGATGTAGCAGATCTAATAAAAGAGACTGGAGATGCACTTTTGGGCTGAGTATGGCACAAACCGCTACTGTCAATCATGGATGTACTTTAAAAGAAAGTACTTCGTGGGAGACTGCGAAGACATTATAGACAGTGTGTGATACTTAACCCATTGCGGGAGGTGTGGAGGAGGCTGGTGAAGAGGTTAGGGGGAAGTCACATGGAGGCTCATTTTCAAAGCACTTAGCCTCCCAAAGTTCCATAGAAACCTATGGAACTTAGCCTCCCAAAGTGCTTTGAAAATATGCCTCATGGTGTCCTACCTGTTAGCTATTAGAGGTAATCCAGCTTTCGAGCCGGGTCGGGATAATCCAGTATTTCAGGCATAGGAGAGGTATGGTATTACGTGGTTTGAACATTTATTGGGGAGGGAAGGAGATTTAATAGGCTATGAAGAGCTGCTGGCTAAGATAGGGTTGTCTTGGGGGAACCGGTTTGCATATGCCCAAATTAAACATTGTTACGGCACTAGATCAATCAATGCTGAAGGAGCACCTGGGACGGAAAGTGAGAGATTTTTTTCAGGAAATGGAGGCCACAGGGTTGTCGGTGTCAGCACTCCACAAGTCACTGGTTCGAGGATTCCTCCGAGAAGTTACTTAGCTATCAAGGATAGGTGGGAACAGGAGTCAGGGAGCTCCCTGGTGGAATGGGATGTTGGGACTACGCTGAGGGGTACCCGAACTCTTATTTCAGATGAGAGATTACGCGAGTGTGGATATTGATGGGGAGAAATGAAAAAATAGACTTTTACTTCAGCAGATTTAGCCCATACGC
The DNA here is from genome assembly GCF_901765095.1 of Microcaecilia unicolor. Lineage (NCBI taxonomy): Eukaryota > Metazoa > Chordata > Amphibia > Gymnophiona > Siphonopidae > Microcaecilia > Microcaecilia unicolor. The sequence goes on along the minus strand of NC_044040.1, from coordinate 122,980,687 downwards.
AGCAGAGCTTTAGAAGTGTTAACTCCCATTTTTTTGTTCTCTCTCTCTCACACAGACTCTTGAATAAAAGATTCAATTACTCTCTCTTCTTTAACTTCCAAACAAAAATGATGTTTACTTACAGTTTCTTCAGATAACTATTTACATCATACTTGCAGTAGACATGGTAAAACTACTGAATACAAAATTCTGTCAGTTGGTTATCATACAGCTTGAAGAGAGATTGCTAACACCATCTTATGCTGACACAGACTGACTCACTCTCAGAGCAACTAGAGTGACTCAGACACACCCACAAGACATTACACTATATCCAATGACATCATAGCTCATAGAATTGTTGACAGTTAATGCATGCAGCACTTGTCTTTCACATATTCCTACAGATATAGGGTAACTATGTGTGCTTACATGTCTGGACAACAGTTATCTCATATAGGCTTTCTACAGGGAGCTAGATGTGTGAAATGCAGTTATTCCCCCCATACACTTTTCCATACCTTTTGGGCTTGTCCAGGAGTGAGGGCTTTTTGGGAGCGCATTAGGAGATTTTTGGTTAAATTGCTGGGATCACCTGTGATGGGAACATGGGACCACTTTGTTCTGGACACACAAGGAGCTTTTCAGGCTCATTCTGCGGGCACTCACCTCTTGTGCTGTAGGTTGAGTTTGGTAGCTCAGAAAACCATACTATAGTATTGGACAGTTTCGGAGTCTCCCTCCTATTGGCATTGGAGGAACCAGGTGCACCTGCTAGCTACTTGGGAGGCGTGAGATGGGAAAGGCTATCCAAAGCGACTTATGTGCTTCACACAGATTTGGTATCCTTATCTGAGGGTGCTGAGTCCCAGAGTGTTATGATTGGGGTCAGAACCCCTCTCAAACTTACCTCTTTCCTGGGGGTCAGCTTCTTAGCTGGCTTCTGTTTCTTTTCTCTGCCCTTTCTGAGCTGGCTCTGTCTCTCTGTGCTGGCAGCTTCCAGCAGCATGGCTCTAATTGTTTCACTAATACTGCACCTGTGTGTGTTGCCTGAGTTGCTCTACCTCTCTTTGGGTGTACTGGCTTCAAGTGCTTCACAGTGTTGCATTGGTGTGGGTTGGGCCTCTCTGGGTCAGTGTGCTTTTGCCTAGGTCTAGGGAGTGTGACATCATCAGGGAGGGCCTTGATAAGGAAGTGGTGGTGTTTCCTTCAGAGCCTTTGCAACGGTGGTGTTTGCTTTAGGTAGGGTGGTGCAGTGTGCTGACTTTGTGTCTAGTTTCCCTGCTTGCTTTTGCTAAGGGCCAGGTTAGTGTTAGTGCAGTGTGCACTGGTGACTATGTGTTTAGCTTTCCTGCTTTTCCCTTATGGTTCCCCTGCTTTTCCCTCTTGGTTTTGGAAGCATTGCTGTGTGTAGGGCTTTGGAAGCTCTGTTGTTGATAGAAGTACTTCAGGGTTTGGTGGTGTTAGGAACACTCCTGCTGGTTTAGGGCTTGGGAGCACGTAGATCAGTTTTGGTTTAGGAGTACTTCTGTTTCCAGTCCTGGTCCCTGTGTCATCCGGTATCCAGTAAGTCCTGCCGGCTACTCGAACCCAGGAGCTCAACTCCTGGGGGGCTTAGTAGCTAAGTGCAGGTGAAGCTGTGTGGACCAGTCCGGTGTGCTCCAGTCCAGTGTTCCAGTCCTGTGTCCTCCAGTCCGGGGGATTCCAGTCCATGTGTTCCGGCTCGCTGGGCGGTGCCTGCAGTCCCTGCCGGTGCCGGTGTGCTTGCCCAGCGTTGGTTGGTGGGTTTTGCCTGCTGCTGTCGCTCCTCGTCAGCAGCCCAAGGGCTCATGTTTGCTCCAGAGCCCGGCCCCGCGGGCTCTGAACCTGAGAACCTGACACAGAGGATGCAGTCTACTTAATAAGCCATGATGTGAAGTTCTAGAGTGACCCCTTGGGCTCCTTCAAGTACACACAGCGCAGGTTACAGCCATTCCTGGGGGAGGGGGTGGGTTCCCCCGGACTATCTGAACACAAGTTCAGGAGAATATAGGGGGAGAGGGGGGACGGGGGGTGGAAATTTGATGCCAGGATATACTTCTGTAAAGTTGTACATGTTTGGCAATTGAAGCTATGTTTACTCAAATCTGGATGGTATATATGTATGTATTTATTTATTTGGTGCATTTGTATCCCACATTTTCCCACCTATTTGCAGACTCAATGTGGCTTAAATTATGCCACAATGGCGATCACCATTAACGGAATGAGAAGTTGAGTATTGTTACAATTAAGGTACACAAAAATATCAGGGAAACTAGAAGTAAATAAATAATTCATATCAGGTATATGAGATCAAGGACAAGGTATAATCTCTATATATAAAACGCACCTCCAACGTTCTAATGAAGCCTCAAGCCGGAAACTTGAAGTGGCATAGATATCCGGTTTGCCCATGAGTGTCTGCTCCGCCCTCGCGTCAAACGTGATGACGTCGAAGGCGGAGCACTGACACTCAACGAATCAAGGAAGCCCATTGGTTAATCTGTTTCCACTCCACAACACTGCCGTCATTCCCAAACACTCAAAACCAAACAAAATCGCCACTGCACCCCGTCCCCCTGCCCACAGTCCCCCTCATCCACCCTCCCCCAGCCGCTCGCTCACCGTTCTGCCGCACCCCCTCTCCTCTCCGACTCTGGCCATGCAGCAGGACGATTACTACACACGAGTGAAAGTGACCCAATCAACTACACTGTAAGCAAGGAAGCCCATTGGTTAATCTCTGTTTCCACTCCCCAACACAGCCGTCATTCCCATACACTCAAAACCAAGCACACCTAGGAGCTGCTACAGAGTAACATAGTAGATGACGGCAGAAAAAGACCTGCACGGTCCATCCAGTCTGACCAACAAGATAACTCACATGTACTACTTTCTGTGAATACCTTACCTTGATTTGTATCTGTCCTTTTCAGGGCACAGACCGTACAAGTCTGCCCAGCACTAGCCCCGCCTCCCAAACCACCAGCCCCTTGATTTGTATCTGTCTTTTTCAGGGCACAGACCGTATAAGTCTGCCCAGCACTAACCCTGCCTCCCAACCACCAGCCCCGCCTCTGCCATCCAATCTCCGCTAAGCTCCTGAGGATCCCTTCCTTCCAAACAGGATTCCTTTATGTTTATCCCATGCATGTTTGAATTCCGTTACCGTTTTCATCTCCACCACCTCCCGCGGAAGGGCATTCCAAGCATCCACCACTCTCTCCGTGAAAAAATACTTCCTGACATTTTTCTTGAGTCTGCCCCCCTTCAATCTCATTTCATGTCCTCTAGTTCTACCGCCTTCCCATCTCCGGAAAAGGTTTGTTTGCGGATTAATACCTTTCAAATATTTGAACGTCTGTATCCTATCACCCCTGTTTCTCTTTTCCTCCAGGGTATACATGTTCAGGTCAGCAAGTCTCTCCTCATACCTCTTGTAACGCAAATCCCATACCATTCTCGTAGCTTTTCTTTGCACTGCTTCAATTCTTTTTACATCCTTAGCAAGATATGGCCTCCAAAACTGAACACAATACTCCAGGTGGGGCCTCACCAACGACTTATACAGGGGCATTAAAACCTCTTTTCTTCTGTTGGTCACACCTCTCTCTATACAGCCTAGCAACCTTCTAGTTACGGCCACCGCCTTGTCACACTGTTTCATCGCCTTCAGATCCTCAGATACTATCACCCCAAGATCCCTCGCCCCGTCCGTACCTATCAGACTCTCACCTGTCAATGTGTGTCAGAGTATGAGGGAGCTCCAGCTGCCTGTGGGTCACAACAGGACTTAGCTGCTGGACGCCAGAAGCAGTCTCTCCTTAGATTCACAGCAAATACCAACCCCACCCCCCCCAAGCATCTCGGAGGGAGGGAGGGAGGGGACAGGACCGTTGAACTGGGAGGGAGGGGGAGGGACCCTTGAACTGGTAGGGGGACTATGGATCTGGGAGGGAGGGGAGGTGACCCTGGAACTGAGAGGGTGGGGACCCTCAAACTATGAGGGAGGGCGGGGGGGACCCTGAAACTGGAAGGGACCCTTGAACTCGGAGGGAGAGGGGATGACCCTGGAACTCGGACAGAGGGAGGGGTGACGACCCTGGAACTCGGAGGGAGGGATGGAGGGGGGACCCTGGAACTGGGAGGGAGGAGGTTTCAGGTGCTTTTTGGCTAGGATCAGGCGACCCTCAGGGGGAGGAATGCTGGCTTCGGCCTAACCCCTGGTAAGCCTTTCCTCAGCTAAGAGGTGCCCAGCTCTACCACCGGCTGCCTTTCAGGTGCTGTGGAGGACTTGCAGCTCATCTGCATATCCTTACAGCCTTCTTCGGGGTGACACCCAGGTCCACTCCGATCCACTCAGGGCCTCCGCTCTAGGTGCCCAGCGCTCCCACCAGGTGCTGTGGAGGACTTGCAGCCCTTCTGCATTTCCTCAGCTGTATCCGGGGCATTTTTTCTCTTTACATCTAATCTTCTTCCCAGTTGCTAAAGTACCTCAGTCATTTATGGCCCCTATTCACATTCTCTTCCTAGCCCTGTCCCTTCCTAATCTTTTCCCTCACCCCCTACCTCTCTCCGCTACAGGAACTCACTGCCCATCCATCGACTTCATCACCTCACCTTCTCTCCTACCCTCTTCCTCCCTCTTAGCTTTTAATCTTCATCTCTTTCTTCCTTCCATTTTGCCTTTCCCTATTCCACCTAAATACCTCTCGCCTTCGACACCTTCATGGCCACACCTCTCCTACTCTCCTCCGCTCTCTTTTACTCCTTCTCTTACTCTCAGCCGGTGACATCAATCCCAATCCTGGCCCCCCTCACCAACTATTATCCCAACTCTACAGATCTCACCGCGACCTCTCTAACCTCATCTCTATTTCTTTACTCCCCTCCTCTTCTCTGCCCTTCTCTTGCGCCCTATGGAATGCCCGCTCTATCTGTAACAAACTCGCCTATATCCAGGACCTCTTTATCTCGCGTCACCTCCATCTGCTCGCCATAACAGAAACCTGGCTCTGCCCTGATGACTCTGCTTCAGTCGCAGCCCTGTGCCATAGCGGTTATCTATTTTCACATACTCCTCGCCCTGCTGGCCGTGGGGGCAGTGTTGGACTACTTCTCTCTCCCTCCTCCAGATTTCAACCCCTTCTTCCACCTCAATCTCACTGTTTTTCCTCCTTTGAAGTCCACTCTATCCGCCTTTTCTCTCCTCTGCCTCTTCGAATAGTGGTCATTAATCGTCCCCCTGATAAGTCCCTTTCATCCTTTCTCAATGACTTTGACGCCTGGCTTGCCTTCTTCCATGATCCTTCCTCCCCCTCTCTCATCCTTGGTGACTTTAATATTCCTGCTAATGATCCTTCCAACTCTTATATTTCCAAGTTACTCGCTTTAACACCCTCCTTTAATCTCCAACTATGCTCCACCTCCCCCACTCATCAAAATGGTCACTGTCTTGATCTCATCTTCTCCTCCAACTGTTCACCCTCTAGTTTCCTTGCCTCTGATCTTCCCCTCTCTGATCACCATCTTATAACTTTCACACTTAAATCTCCTCCCTCCCAGCCCCGTCCTATCTTATCTAATTTATCTAGGAATCTTCACGATATTGACCCTTCATCTCTATCCTCCCATGTTTCAAACCTCCTCTCTACTGTGGCACCATCCACGTCTGTCAACGAGGCTGTTTCATCTTACAACAATACTCTATCCTCTGCCTTAGACACTCTTGCACCTTTGATGACCCGCCCTGTAAGGCGTACAAAACGCCAACCTTGGCTGACTTCTAATATCCGCTACCTACGTTCCTGTACCCGCTCCGCCAAACGCCTCTGGCGGAAATCTCGGGCCCTTGCTGATTTCTTACACTTTAAGTTCATGCTGACCTCCTTCCAATCTGCTCTTTTACGTGCCAAACAGGATTATTATTATTTCCAACTGACCAACTGTCTTGGCTCTAATCCTCGACTTCACCACATTGAACTCTCTCCTCAAGGTGCTCCCTCCCCCAACTCCCCCTTCATTATCTCCTCAGACCCTTGCTGAATTCTTTCACAACAAGGTTCAAAAGATAAACCTTGCTTTCTCTACCTCACCACCTCTCCCTCCACTAGTCCGTTCCCCTCTCTCTCCTTCCCCTCATTCCCTTTCCTCCTTTCCTGAAGTTACTATTGAGGAAACTACACTTCTCTTTTCTTCCTCAAAATGTACCACCTGTTCCTCTGATCCCATTCCCACCCACCTTCTTAATGCCATCTCTCCTGCTCTTATTCCTTTTATCTGTCACATTCTCAACCTCTCACTTTCCACTGCGACTGTCCCTGCTGCCTTTAAACATGCTGTGGTCACACCTCTCCTTAAGAAGCCTTCACTCGACCCTACTTGTCCCTCTAATTACCGACCCATCTCCCTCCTTCCTTTTCTCTCCAAATTACTTGAGCGTGCTGTTCACCGCCGCTGCCTTGATTTTCTCTCCTCACATGCTATTCTTGACCCACTACAATCTGGTTTTCGCCCTCAACCGAAACTGCGCATACTAAAGTCTCCAATGACCTATTATTGGCTAAATCCAGAGGTCAATATTCCATCCTCATTCTTCTTGATCTTTCCGCTGCTTTTTGACACTGTCGATCACAGCATACTTCTCGATACCCTGTCCTCACTTGGATTCCAGGGCTCTGTCCTTTCCTGGTTCTCTTCCTACCTCTCCCTCCGCACCTTTAGTGTTCACACTGGTGGATCATCTTCTACTTCTATCCCTCTGCCTGTCGGCGTACCTCAGGGTTCTGTTCTTGGTCCCCTCCTCTTTTCTATCTACACTTCTTCCCTTGGTTCATTAATCTCATCCCATGGCTTTTCCTACCATCTCTATGCTGATGACTCCCAAATCTACCTTTCTACCCCTGATATCTCACCTTGCATCCAAACCAAAATTTCAGCGTGCTTGTCTGACATTGCTGTCTGGATGTCTCAACGCCACCTGAAATTAAATATGACCAAAACCGAGCTTCTCATTTTCCCCCCCAAACCCACCTCCCCGCTCCCCCCGTTTTCTATTTTTGTTGATGGCTCCCTCATTCTCCCTGTCTCCTCAGCTCGAAACCTTGGGGTCATCTTTGACTCTTCTCTCTCCTTCTCTGCTCATATCCAGCAGATTGCCAAGACCTGTCGTTTCTTTCTTTACAACATCCGTAAAATCTGCCCCTTTCTTTCCGAGCACTCTACCAAAACCCTCATCCACACCCTTGTCACCTCTCGTTTAGACTACTGCAATCTGCTTCTTGCTGGCCTCCCACTTAGTCACCTCTCCCCTCTCCAGTCGGTTCAAAACTCTGCTGCCCGTCTCGTCTTCCGCCAGGGTCGCTTTACTCATACTACCCCTCTCCTCAAGACCCTTCACTGGCTCCCTATCCGTTTTCGCATCCTGTTCAAACTTCTTCTACTAACCTATAAATGTACTCACTCTGCTGCTCCCCAGTATCTCTCCACACTCGTCCTTCCCTACACCCCTTCCCGTGCACTCCACTCCATGGATAAATCCTTCTTATCTCTTCCCTTCTCCACTACTGCCAACTCCAGACTTCGCGCCTTCTGTCTTGCTGCACCCTACGCCTGGAATAAACTTCCTGAGCCCCTACGTCTTGCCCCATCCTTGGCCACCTTTAAATCTAGACTGAAAGCCCACCTCTTTAACATTGCTTTTGACTTGTAACCACTCGCCTCCACCTACCCTCCTCTCTTCCTTCCCGTTCACATTAATTGATTTGATTTGCTTACTTTATTTATTTTTTGTCTATTAGTTTGTAAGCTCTTTGAGCAGGGACTGTCTTTCTTCTATGTTTGTGCAGCGCTGCGTACGCCTTGTAGCGCTATAGAAATGCTAAATAGTAGTAGTAGTAGTAGGAGGAGGGAGGGGGCCCCTGGCACATACTCTGATTCTCACACACACACTCTCCCTCTCACGGACACACTCACACCCAGTCTCACTCTTTCTGTCACACACACACTCGCACATTCACTCTCTCTCACACAGTCAATCTCACACACACACTCTCAAACATACACACTCCGAGGAAAACCTTGCTAGCGCCCGTTTCATTTCTGTCAGAAATGGGCCTTTTTCACTAGTGTTCAATAATAATAATAATAATGTGATTAAAGTAACCAAATTAAGAGAGTTCAATATTGGTTTGTTCTGGTGTAGTTTTGGAGTCAAGTCTTTATGACGGATTCTTTTTATAAGTCTCTTTGAATAGGTTAGTCTTCAGTAGCTTCCGGAAGGTTGTCAGATCATGCACTGTTTTTATGGTATTCGGTAGTGCATTCCATAATTGCGTGCAGATGTAGGAGAAGCTAGATGCACGTATTGATTTATATTTAAGTCCTCTACAGTTGGTGTAGTGGAGGTTTATGAAAGTGCGTGGTGAACTTTTTGTATTTCTTGCTGGTAAGTCTATTAGGTCTGACATATATGATGGGGCCTCTCCATGAATTACTTTATGAACCAAGGTGCAGATTTTGAATGTAATTCGATCTTTTAGTGGGAGCCAATGTAATTTTTCTCTGAGGAGTTTGGCGCTTTCATATTTTGCTTTTCCAAATATGAGTCTGGCTGCAGTGTTCTGGGCAGTCTGGAGTTTAATAGTTTGTGCTTTGCATCCTGCATAAATGGAATTGCAATAGTCCAAATGGCTTAATACCAGTGATTGCACCAAATTGCGGAATACCTCCCTTGGGAAGAAAGGTTTCACTCTTTTAAGCTTCCACATTGCATGGAACATCTTCTTTATAAAATTTTTCACATGACTATCTAGGGTAAGATTTCGGTCAATTGTGACACCCAAGAGTTTCAGGGTGTCCGCAACAGGAAGAGTGTGGCTTGATGTATTTATATTGATGTAGTTGATTTTATTATATTGCGATGAAAGGATAAGGCATTGTGTCTTTTCTGCATTAAGCTTTAGCTGGAATGCATCCGCCCATGAGTTTATTATTTGGAAGCTGTGATTGATTTTATCTGCGATTTCTGATAAGTCATTTTTAAATGGAATATATATCGTAACATCATCAGCATAGATGTACGGGTTTAAGCTTTGGTTGGATAGTGATTTGGCCAGTGTGTGATAGTCACATCCAGGATAGTTGGGTTAAGGCAGTTTCAGTCTGAAATACAAGTCCCAGAAGGCGTTGCAGGCAAGGAGCCAGGGGGTGAGATGAAGAACCCGGACTGGACTCCTAGCTGCAATAGGGGAAGCCATGGGTGTAAGCTGGCAGGACATGTAGATTGGCTGCCATTAGGGGGAAAGAGAGATAGGAAACCTGTGTGCAGGAGCTCATCATTAGTCTAATGCATAACTCAGCTGGTATGGGTGTGGGGGAAGCTAATGGAAGGAGAATGATTGGTTGTGGTAGCAGAAGCCAGAGATTGATTAGGCAGGGAAGAGAGAAGCAGAAGGAGAGAAGAGGGTAGAGTGAAGCAGATGCAGGCTGAAAATCCTTGGGTAAGAGAAGTCCCTAAAGTTGTGCAGACTGAAAACCCTTGGGTAAGAGAGGACCCTAAAGTATTGAATCCACCAGTGAAGCCAATGTAAAGGGGAATCCCTTGGGGTATGAGAAATCCCTAAAGTATGGAACCCCTCCTGAAGGTAAAGAGAGTAGAAGGTAGAAACTGCTGCTTTGTGATTTAACTGTGATGAAGAACTGAATGAGCTGCTTCTATTTGGAATTGAACTACTGCAGTGGCGTAGGGGGGGGGGCGGTGGGGCGGTCTGCCCCGGGTGCACGCCGCTGGGGGGGGTGTCATCTCTGTTGGTTCCTTGCTCCCTCTGCCCCGGAACAGGAAGAGAGCAAGGAACCAATGGAGCCGACGCAGCTCCCAGCGACGTGGGCTCGGGGGCGGATCGGTCCTCCCGCCTGCCCCTTGCTGCTAAAGTAAGTTACAATGCGCTCCGGGGGGTGCGCACCGGAGGAGGGGTGACGCCGGCGACCCGCCCCAGGCGCCAGACACCTCCGCTACGGCACTGAACTACTGTTTATTGTGCACTGGATAAAGAGCCCAGACTGGAGCGGACTGTGAGCCTGTATTGAATCCTGGTATGTGCTGATAGCCTACTGCTTAAAGGGGACTATTTGCCACACACTTTCAGGTGGCTTACATGTGCTTAAGATTGAAGGTGAATGCTGCTGTTGGAACTGTGTATTAGGTCTACTAGAAACCTGCATGGAATAAAGACCTTAACAGTGAAGTTGCTGGTGGACATTTATTTCTTGACTGTACCGGGAGCCTGTGGCTGGAGGTGATTGATCTATCCTTGGCTGCACCTAGAAGTACCTGATTACAAGTGGTAGCATCATTAAGTTAAAGAGAATTGGTGAAAGCGGCGATCCCTGAGGCACTCCACATTCAGGTCTCCATGGTGATGATATGATCGATTTAGATATCACTTGGTATGTTCTTGCAGTTAGGAAGCTACGAAACCAATACATTTCCTCCAATTCTGAAATATTCTAAAATATTTAATAGAATACCAGGGTTAACCATGTCAAATGCGCTGGACATGTCGAATTGTAAGAGGAGAACATTACCAGCTGCAATAATTTGTTTGAATTTGGTTAGGAGTGTTATAAAAATTGTTTCAGTACTATGATTAGCACGGAACCCAGATTGAGATGCATGTAGTACTGAGAAATTGCTCAAATAATCAGTAAGTTGTTTAGTTACTAGACTTTCCATTAATTTAACTACAAGAGGGATGGATGCAACTGGGCGGTAATTGATTATATCGTTTTTTTCTTTTGGCCTTTGGAAATTGGTGTAAGTAGTATATTGCCTTTATCCATAGGAAAGGATCCATGTTGAAGCATGTAATTTAGGTAGGAGGTGAGATCTGTTGTGAAACATTGAGGGGCAGATTTTATTAAGTAACTGGGGCATGTATCTAGTTTGCAATGGGACTTGGTGAATTTGTTGATCACTTGGGTGACTGTTTCCTCCATCAATAAATTGGAAGTTGTCCAGATTTGGTCTATTGGACATTCATCAGTGGTTGTGTCCAAACAGTTAATGAATTTTTCATAGTCGGTGGAGTTAATTGGTAAGGTGGATCGTAGTTTAATGATTTTCTTGTTAAAGTAAGCGGCTAGATCATTTGCTGATGGGGTATCTGTATTAGTTGAAGTGACCGGTGAGGTATCTAGAAGATTATCCGAGGACAAGCAGGCTGCTTGTTCTCACGAATGGGGTGACGTCCACTGCAGCCCCCGAGATTGGAAATCTGCCTAGCAACAAAAGTTTGCTAGAGCTTTCAATCGCGGCCATCAGCTTCCCGCCCGTCGCGCGAGAGTTCCGTCAGTTTTTTCTTTTTCTGAGGTAGAGAGTGGTTGTGTAGATATCCGTCTCTGTGCCTGAGAAAAAGCCTTCGTTTTTAGCCGCGAGTTCGCGCTTTTTTCTTCGTTTCATCTTGGAAAGTAAATATTTAAAAAAAAGCTTTCTAGTAGGTCCCTTACTTTTTTAGTTGGGCCCTCGTAAGTTTTCTTTCGCTTTCGTTGCGGCCCCTTTTGGGCTGCGCGTTCGCGTTTCTCTTTTTCTGCCCTTTTTTCTTGGCACCATCGCGAATTTTGACTTCGCCGCTGCTATTTTTCCATCCATGACATCTAGGATTCCTAGCAGCTTCAAGAAGTGTGGTCGGTGCAGCCGGGCAATCTCAGGTACCGATCCACATTCATGGTGTATCCAGTGCCTTGGGCCCGACCATCGCCCAGACACGTGTAAGTTGTGTCTTAGCCTTAAAAAGTGGACACAGGCGTTGAGACGAGCTCAGCGGGAATGTCTGTTTGGAGCCTTGCCCGGCACTTCGACGTCGACAGCAGTACCGAGGTCGGCGGCATCGGCACCGGAGATGGCATCGACATTGGGAGAGCAGGTAATACCTGTCCAGAGACCACCGCATGCTGGGAGCAGTGAACCATCTAGTGGGTCTCCACCTGTCTCGAAGGCTCCTGCTGCAAAGGCCCATCGGGACCTACCACTTTCGGAACCAACCCCAAGGAGGCGTGTGGATTCCACGTCCTCCTCGTCGGTACCGAGGAGTACCGATGCCGTGCATCGAGCGAAGGCTAAGAAGCATTGGCATCGATCTTCTTCCACACACAGTACCGGGAGCTCCGGGGCGTCGAGGGACTCGGCACCCGAGAAGCGTCGACGCCAGGACGTCCGCTCACCTTCCATCCAAGAGTTGGTGCATCGGTCTTCGGACAGTCCGGTACCGCCTCCTTCCTCTGCACAGGTTCTGCCTCCGGCTCCTGCACCGGCCCCACAGCCTTTCCTGGCAGACACTCTTGACGAGCGCCTCAGAGCCATTCTTCCAGGTCTCCTGGAGGGGCTACTGCACCAGTCTGTTCCAGTACTGGGGGTGCTTGTGCCTTCGGTACCGTTGATAGAAGCGGCAGCTGGCTCTTTGCCTGTGGTGAGGTCACTGAAGCCAATGCCGCTTGCGGCTTTGGCTGCCACCCAGGTCGACTCCCCATCGACATCACTGGAGGGAGCTTCATCACTGCTAGCACGGGAGTTGACTTCTCGATGTCGTCCTCGAGGACATGGTTCCTCGGAGTCGAGACGGGCCCTGTTTTGGACTGCAGTTCATGAATTGTCCGACACTGAGGAGGATGCCTCGTGGAGAGAAGAGGAGGATCCAAGATATTTCTCTTCTGAGGAGTCTTGTGGTCTTCCTTCTGATCCCACTCCTTTGCCTGAAAGGAAGCTTTCTCCCCCGGAGAGTCTTTCTTTCTCCTCCTTTGTGCATGAAATGTCTGTGGCTATTCCCTTCCCGGTGGTATCTGAGGATGAGCCTAGGGCCGAGATGTTCGAGGTCCTTGACGATCCTTCACCACCTAAGGAGTCGTCCATTGTTCCTCTGCATAATGTCCTTAAGCAAACATTGCTGAAGAGCTGGACAAAACCACTATCTAATCCCACCATGCCCAAAAAAGCTGAGTCCCAGTATCGAATCCATGGGGAGCCTGAGTTGATGAAGTCTATGGTTGTGGATTCTGCTCTCAAGAGAGCCAAAAGTTCTAGAGATTTTGCCTCGGCGCCCCTGGGGCGGGAATCTAGAACTCTGGACTCCTTTGGGAGGAAGGCCTATCAGTCCTCTATGCTCGTGTCCAAGATTCAGTCTTACTAGCTCTACACGAGCATCCACTAGCGGAACAATGTCAAGCAACCAGTGGACTTGGTGGATAAGCTCCCTCCGGAGCACGCCAGGTCTTTAAAGAAGGTGGTCAGCAGCTGAAGGCGTGCCGTAAATTCCTGTCCAGGGGTGCTTATGACTCTTTTGATGTTGCATCCAGAGCCGCTACACAAGGTAGACATTTTTTCCGTGGAAGGTGGACAGGCAAGGAACGGGCTTTTGACTGGCTCCAGCTGAGCATAGCCGCTGTAAAAGTGTCCGTGCCGGACAATCTGCTGGTCGGAGGGAGATTAAAATTTTTTCACCAAAGGTGGCCTCTAATAACCTCCGATCGGTGAGTTCTCCAAATAGTTTGGTTAGGATACTCCATAAATTTTATCTCTATACCTCCAAATTGCCCACAGGGAGCTCAGTCCTTCAGCTTCCAGCACAGGCAGGTACTTGCAGAGGAACTCTCCGCCCTTCTTAGCGCCACTGCGCTCGAGCCTGTTCCACCAGGGCAAGAAGGGCTGGGATTCTATTCCAGGTACTTCCTTGTGCAAAAGAAAACAGGGGGATGCGTCCCATCCTAGACCTAAGGGCCCTGAACAAATACCTGGTCTGAGAAAAGTTCAGGATGCTTTCCCTGGGCACTCTTCTTCCCATGATTCAGAAAAACGACTGGCTATGCTCTCTGGACTTAAAGGATGCTTATACGCACATCCCGATACTACCAGCTCACAGGCAGTATCTATGATTCAGTCTGGGAACACAGCATTTTCAGTATTGTGTGCTGCCCTTTGGGCTTGCGTCTGCGCCCAGGGTGTTTACCAAATGCCTGGCGGTAGTTGCAGCGCCGCTACGCAGACTGGGAGTGCATGTGTTCCCTTATCTCGATGATTGGCTGGTGAAGACCACTTCAGAGGCAGGAGCTCTGCGGTCCATGCAGATGACTATTCAACTCCTGGAGCTACTGGGGTTTGTCATAAATTATCCAAAGTCCCATCTTCTTCCAGTTCAGAAACTAGAATTCATAGGAGCACTGCTGGATTCACGGATGGCTCATGCCTATCTTCCAGAGGCAAGGGCGGGCAATCTTCTGTCTCTTGTTTCCTTGGCCAGAGCGTCTCAGCAGGTCACAGCTCAGCAGATGCTGAGACTACTAGGCCATATGGCCTCCACAGTCCATATGACTCCCATGGCCCGTCTTCACATGCAATCAGCTCAATGGACCCTAGCTTCCCAGTGGTTTCAGGCCACAGGGGATCTACAGGATGCAATCCAGCTACCCATCAAATTTCGCAATTCCCTTCAATGGTGGGCCATTCGATCCAATTTGGCTTTGGGACGTCCCTTCCAAATTCCTCAGCCCCAAAAAGTGCTGACCACGGATGCATCTCTCCTGGGGTTGGGAGCCCATGTAGATGAGCTTTACACTCAAGGAGCTTGGTCCCTCCAGGAATCAGGTCTTCAGATCAATCTCCTGGAGTTGCGAGCGATCTGGAACCCTCTAAAGGCTTTCAGAGATCAGCTGTCCAATCAAATTATTCAAATTCAGACAGACAATCAGGTTGCCATGTATTACGTCAACAAGCGGAGGGAGGCACCAGATCTCACCCCCTGTGTCGGGAAGCCGTCCAGATGTGGCTATGGGCTCATGCTCACGGCATGCTTCTCCAAGCCATGTATCTGGCAGGCATAAACAACAGTCTGGCCAACAGGTTGAGCAGGATAATGCAACCTCATGAGTGGTCGCTGAACTCGGGCGTAGTCCGCAAGATCTTCCGAGCGTGGGGCACCCCCTTGGTGGATCTTTTTGCCACTCAGATCAATCACAAGGTCCCTCAGTTCTGTTCCAGACTTCAGGCCCATGGTAGGCTAGCGTCGGATGCTTTTCTCCTTCATTGGGGGAGAGGCCTCCTGTATGCATATCCTCCCATATGCATATCCTCCCATACCTCTGGTGGGGAAGACTTTGCTGAAACTCAAGCAAGATTGTGGAACCATGATTCTGATAGCTCCTTTCTGGCCACATCAGATCTGGTTCCCTCCTCTTCTGGAGTTGTCCTCTGAAGAACCATGGAGATTGGAGTGTTTTCCAACCCTCATTACTCAGAACGAGGGGGCGCTTCTGCATCCCAACCTTCAGTCTCTGGCTCTCACGGCCTGGATGTTGAGGGCGTAGAGTTCGCCTCCTTGGGTCTATCTGAGGGTGTCTCCCGAGTTTTGCTTGCTTCCAGGAAAGATTCCACTAAGAGGAGTTATTCTTTCAAATGGAGGAGGTTTACCGTCTGGTGTGACAGCAAGGCCCTAGATCCTCGCTCTTTTCCTACACAGACCCTGCTT
This sequence comes from Microcaecilia unicolor, assembly GCF_901765095.1. Lineage (NCBI taxonomy): Eukaryota > Metazoa > Chordata > Amphibia > Gymnophiona > Siphonopidae > Microcaecilia > Microcaecilia unicolor. The sequence goes on along the minus strand of NC_044040.1, from coordinate 122,965,175 downwards.
GAATACCTTCTACACTTGTCAGAGTCTGGTCTAAAGACTAACTCCGTAAGGGTTCACCTTAGTGCAATTAGTGCTTATCAACGTGTAGAGGGTAAGCCTATCTTTGGACAGCCTTTAGTTGTTCGCTTCATGAGAGGTTTGCTTTTGTCAAAGCCCCCTGTCAAACCTCCGCCTGTGTCATGGGATCTCAACTTCGTTCTCACCCAGCTGATGAAGCCTCCTTTTGAGCCACTGAATTCCTGCCATCTGAAGTATTTGACCTGGAAGGTCATTTTCTTGGTGGCTGTTACTTCAGCTCGTAGAGTCAGTGAGCTTCAAGCCTTGCTGGCCCATGCTCCTTATACTAAATTTCATCATAACAGAGAGTCCTCCGCACTCACCTTCAGTTCTTGCCAAAGGTGGTGTCGGAGTTCCATCTGAACCAGTCAATTGTCTTGCCAACATTTTTCCCCGTCCTCATACCCACCCTGCTGAACGTCAGTTGCATACATTGGACTGCAAGAGAGCATTGGCCTTCTATGTGGAGCGGACAAGCCCCTTCAGACAGTCCGCCCAAATGTTTGTTTCTTTCGACCCCAACAGAAGGGGAGTTGCTGTTGGGAAACGCACCGTTTCAAATTGGCTAGCAGATTGCATTTCCTTCACTTACGCCCAAGCTGGGCTGACTCTTGAGGGTCATGTCACGGCTCATAGTGTTACAGCCATGGCAGCGTCGGTGGCCCACTTGAAGTCAGCCACTATTGAAGAGATTTGCAAGGCTGCAACGTGGTCTTCAGTCCACCACATCTCACTACTGCCTTCAGTAGGATACCCGACGCGACAGTCAGTTTGAGCAGTCGGTGCTGCAGAATCTGTTCGGGGTTTAGAATAAAACTCCACCCCCCCAGGCCCATTTTTGTTCTGTTCCAGGCTGCACTCTCAGTTAGTTGTTTTCTTCATAGGTCAATCCTTGTTATGTCCTCGCCATTGCGAGGCCCAATTGACCTTTCTTTGTTGTTTTGAGTGAGCCTGGGGGCTAGGGATACCCCATTCGTGAGAACAAGCAGCCTGCTTGTCCTCGGAGAAAATGAAGATACATACCTGTAGCAGGTATTCTCCGAGGACAGCAGGCTGATTGTTCTCACATACCTGCCCGCCTCCCCTTTGGAGTTGTCTTTCCTTTCTTTGCTTGTTATCAACCTGATTGAACTCTCGCGCGACAGGCGGGAAGCTAATGGCTGCGCATGCGCTGTGCGCACACCTGCGCGCAATTGAAGGCTCTAGCAAACTTTTGTTCCTAGGGCGATTTCCGATCTCGGGGGCTGCCGTGGACGTCACCCCATTCGTGAGAACAATCAGCCTGCTGTCCTCGGAGAATACCTGCTACAGGTATGCATCTTCATTTTATGTACAAATTGGAATAACTTATGTAAATCCTTATAATCTGGCCCGATTTTGGATTTGTAATATAACATTTTAGTTTGTCTGATTGTATATTTGTATTTTCTTAGCATTTGTTTCCATGCATTAAATGTTCGTTCATCTTTCATTTTATTCCATGCACGTTCAAGTCTCCTTACTTGAATTTTTAGTTTTTTCAGTTCGTCATTAAACCAAAGAAATGAACTATGTCTTTGTGATGTTCTTGTTTGTGATGGTGCTATTGTATCAAGTATGTTCTTGCATCTATTGTCCCAATTTAAGAGGTATTGATTGGAATCTATTTGTACTGTCCATTCGTTCGTGTAGAACTGTTGCCAGAATAGTACCGGATCAATTTGGCCTCTGGTGGTGTAAGTTTTTCGTTCTTGTTTCTGGGCCAGATTTTTTATCCGCCATTGCATGGATATGTTTAGTTTGAAGTGGTCTGACCATGATATCTCTGTCCGTTTTATATCTGTTATTATAAAGGTTTGATCTGAAGAGAATTTGTGTGTGATAAGGTCAAGCGTATGTCCTTTAACATGCATTGCTTGAGTATTAATCCAATTGAATTCCCATAGTTGGAGAAAATCCTTGCATTCTTGTGTATTCTTTGCATTGTGGTCTTCTAGATGCAAGTTTATGTCCCCTAATATAAGAAGATTAGAATTAGATACGCAGGCATTTGAGATGAAGTTCATGAGTTGTGGTTGGCATTCTTGCCAGCTTCCTGGTGGTCTATAAAACAAAATGATGTTTAGATGGTCAAGCAAGGTAGGGTGGTTGATACTAAGTGAGGCAATTTCGAGATGTGGTGTCATGGATTCAGCTGTAGTTATTACTGTAAGATGAGATTTGTAAATTAGTGCAATGCCTCCTCCTCTCTTTCCCTTTCTTGGCCAGTGAGTAATTTTGTAACCTGGAGGGCAAAGATCTAGTACTATTGGGTCATTGTGATTATGAATCCAGGTTTCATTGATGATTAATAGATCCAGGTTATCATCGGTAATCCAATCTGTTAATATTGTTGCCTTGTTGACAGCTGATCTGGCATTTGTGTATCCTAGTTGGATTATTTGAAAGGGATCAGTTAAGTTAGGTATTATGTTGATTTTTCTTAGTTGTCTGTTTACTAGTAGTGGAGGTTTATTATGTCCATTTTTTCCTTTGTTTTGATGTTGTTCAAGGGAGGTAGTAATTCCAGTATTTTGGTTGTTGTTGTTATTATGGCAATATGTATTGTGTTTACATGGTCGGTAAGGCATGTATATTGTAGGAATGCTGTTAGTTTCCGATAGGGGGGTGGTAAGCATGTGGTGAATTAGGGTAAGTGAGTAGATAGTGAAGAGTAGTTTAGTGATATTCATCTTGATATTATTTCCCTATGGATGTTAGATTGATTAGTGCTCGACAGTAGAGGTGCACAGAGATGAGGTTCTTGAGATCGTTTTTTCTTTGAATAAAGTTAGTAGTTCTCAATCCTTGATAGTGATGAGGGTGAATTAGGCATCAAGAGCGATTATCGAGCAGAAATGTTTCACAATTTGCCCATCATTATCCAGACTCGCACATGTTCACTCGAACTCGTTCAGCCACATACAAATGTTAGTACAAGCGCAGAAAATATGAGCAAACTGCAGTAAATGAAAGCATTGCTGCTATTGCGAGTGGATAGGTGTTTCGTTCTTTCGTTCAGATAATAGCTGCTCCTTTTAGACCAATAATAGAGGGCACAAATTCAGAGTTTGCAATGATGTGATCAGTTTGGTCAATCGTAATGGTTGAATATTCAGTCGAGAGATTAAGTTAGTATCAAGTCTATTTTTTACGCATAATCTTTACTTGTTGCAAACTATCTCCTAGCTTGAGAGTCTAGAATTGGTGCTAATTAGACTTGGATCCTCCCACCTTAGTGCTTCTTGCAATTGGTCGGTCCAAATGTCGTATTCTAGTTTGAGAGTCTAGAATTGGTGCTAATTAGACTTGGATCTTCCCACCTTACTGCTTCCAACAATTAGTCGGTACAAATGTCGCATTCATTTTAAATAGAACGGAGTTCCAGTGCGGTAAGGCAAAGGACTCTTTGTTAATCAGTCTCTGTAGACCTCTTTTCAGTAGTACTAAAAGATATCTGTATCAAGTAACAAGTGTCGGTTCACTCTACAATCTGGCGGTGGGAAGTTGGGGAGTGCAGTGCCAATTATTTCCACTATGTCCTGGATATAATGGAATCGCCTTCTCCGTTTCTTATTATTGGGCTATGTGGTATCGCTGGCTCACTCTTCGAACTGGCTGGCGCACAACTAGCTGCAAGCTGATCTTCGCAACGGCAGCATGACCAAGTATTTCGGGCGTTGTACGGGTGGGAGAGCCACTTACTTCTTCACTATTCACTAATACACCATTTACAGCTCCACCGTTTAATTGTTCCGGCCATTCGGCGTTTCACCAGCTCGTATCTCAGTAGCAGGAGTGCCGATGTCTGCCCAGTCTTGGTTCCGCTCCCTCCAGCTCTTCCTGAGTTGGATTGAGGTCGGTTATGTCAGGTCAAGTCGGCGCACTCTGATCACAGTTGGACTTATGCGGCCTCCGATTCATCTAGCCGACAGTTAGTTCTACAAGGCCTCTGATACACTTGACCGGGGTAATCAGGAAACCCTTCGTCTCTGCGTGAGAGCACATCCTCGATCAGCAGGGCAATGCCGCGGCACTATTCAGAAGGGTTGTGGTCGGATCTCGTTTGGGCGACAGCTGCCCTCACGGTAGGGTACTCACTTGAGGATTCGGCTCAGCAGTACGTTCAGCTCCGTCCTCGTGGCGGGGTTAGCGGTCTGGTGGGCGGATTGTATTCGTCTTTAAATCTTGTTTATGGTGAGCAGGAGGTCAGTTACGTCAGGTCGGGTTGGCGCACGTCTGATGAAAGTTGGACTTATGCGGCCTCCGATTCGCCTAGCCGACCATTAGTTTTACAAGGCCTCCGATACACTTGACCAGGGAAATCATGAAACCCTTCGTCTCTTCGTGAGAGCACGTCCTCGGTCAGCAGGGCAATTCCGCGGCACTATTCAGAAGGGTTAGGGCGACAGCTGCCCTCACGGTAGGGTACTCACTTGAGGATTCGGCACGTTTAGCTCCGTCCTCGTGGCGGGATTAGCAGTCTAGGTGGACAGCAATCGATCGTTAATCTATTATCCTCCGTGCTCTGTGTTCTAATTGATTCAGTCTTGGTCAGACCGGAATTTAGCCTGGAATTCAGCCTGGACTCCTGCCGAACTTGAGCAGATTTACGAGCGGAAATTTAGTCCAGGTCACCGGAGCTAGCTGCTCACATGGTTTCTTGAGTGGCAGCCATCTTTCAATTATATGTTAATTGTCATCAATAAAAACTGTTGCACCATAAAAGAGAGTACTTAAGTTTACAGTTTTACTTGAGAACAACCAGGTGGGTATACACATTCATTCTAACAATTGTACAAAACTGGAAATGCCTCTAAGTCTTGATTATATGTGTTTTACCTAATGTTGAGCTTCAAAGCAGGTATTTGTTTTTTAAAAGATTTTTTTATTGTAATCATAGTATAACCTATACCCCAAATTCCCCTGCCAAAGTTTATCCAGCTTACAGGTAATGGGTTTTTGGTGTGCACTAGGGTTAATAAGAAGTGCATCCACACAGATCATGAAAAAACACACCAGAATGTGCATGTAGATCAGTGTTCTTCACTAGTGCATCTGCATGAAGTTTTTCATAAAAGCTGCAAGCTTCTGAACTTCTTCCACTGTAACAGCATTGTACAGAGAGGCACGAATTCCACCAACTGATCTGTAACAGACATGGCAGGAAAATAACATTAAAAGAAAAAGTATGCTGGATCAGAACAAAAGTACATAAAGTCTAATATCCAGTGGTGTAATCACAAATTCAGTAGTGCAGGTGCTCTCCATAACATCCACCTTTGCAGCTACACTCTAAAAATTATATATAATATTTGGTCTTCTGCTCCAAGGAGTAAATATCCTCACAGAGCCTGAATCTTATGAGGTAAATATCCCATAGGATAGTCTGGATTGGTAACCACACATGTTGAAGGATAGTGCATGGTAGTTTTTTTTTTTTTGACTGTTGATAACATTTGTGGCACTCTTTATCACTACTAACCATGCAGTGTTTTACATTTAGTATACATCCTGGAGAAAACCCAAGTAGGTTACTAGCTTACTTGGAATTAGGAAGCTGAAACTGGGAGCAAAGTCCCTTTGGAATTTAGTCTGCACCAATAGTTACTATGAAAACTGAGACAGAGACGGTAGGCTGATGGACAGGCTGGCAGATTGACAGATAAGATGCAACTGATGCAATTTTCAGTGTTCTTATTCATCTGAGTCCCATCATTTGGAGATTACAGAATGTGACAAATTATAAATACAGAAACAAGCACTGGAGGATGGAGGTGGTAGTAAGTCCTATTTAGCAGAGGCAAAGAAAAAGGTTTCAGTCAGAACATCATAGCAATAAGGCAGGCAGGTAGGGAAAGAAAAATATCTGAAAAATATTCATGACCTTTTCAACTTTCGGAAATCACTAAAGACCTTCCTTTTTAATAAGACTTACTACACTAATCAACAATAGGAACTCTAACATATCAATACTCACCTAACAATCTGTTTATTTTCTGATTTACTGAACTGATTATATCCATTACTAGCCGTTAAGCCCGTAAAAATGGGCTGGTATTGGGGTTTTCCTTCCCCCCCCCCCCCCCGTGAGGTCGCCATCGCTCCCCTCCCACCCCCCGTGAGGTCGCCACCGCTCCCCCCCCTCGGAGTCACCGCCGCTCCCCCCCCGGAGTCGCCGCCGCAGCCACCCCCCCCCCCCCGGAGTCGCCGCCACCCCTCCACCCGGCCCGGGCCCTCTCTTCGCTTCTGAATCTACACATCCATTTGCCGAACGCAGCAACGCACATCAGCTCAGCTGCCGTGGGCCCTTCCTTCTCTGCCTGTGGCCCCGCCCTCCTGTGACGTAACGTCAGCGAGGGTGGGACACAGGCAGAGAAGGAAGGGGCAGCTCAGCTGATGTGCATTGCTGCATTCGGCGAATGGATGTGTAAGTTCAGAAGGGAAGAGAGGGCCCGGGCCGGGTGGAGGGGTGGCGGCGACTCCGAGTGGGGGGGGGGGAGCGGTAGCAACCTCGGCGGCGCAGTTTCCCTCTCTGTCCTGCCCCCCCGTCATCACGTATTGACGCGGGGGCGGGACAGAGAGGGAAGTCTCTACTGCGCATTTGCGAGTGAGTCGGTCACTCGCCGTTTATATGTTTGATGTTATACCTGTTCTTTATGTAACTAATTATCTATCTACTCTTGAATGGCGCTTGACATGATAAAATATTGTAAGCCACACTGAGCCTGCAAATAGGTGAGAAAATGTGGGATACAAATGCAATAAATAAAATAAATAGGTGGAAAAATGTGGGATACAATAAATAAATAAAGAGGGCAGCAATTCTATGAGTGAAAAAGAGCCGGCAGAAAGCTGGAAGCATGGTACTGATTGTGTCTGAAAAGTAAGCTAGTAACCTACTTGGGTGAATCAAATCAAGTCAAATCAGACTGTCAGGGCACTAAAATACCAAATTAATGCATCAGTAGCATAAGCTTTCAATTTGAAAAAGGAAATGTGGAGGGGAGGACCTTAATGACAGTTCTAAAAATCTCTTACTCGGACTTACTGGTTGGAAACTTAGATCTTACACACACAGACCAAACTGCACACTTGTAGATACCACAGATTTAGCCCTGACCCCCCTCTACTTTCGACCCTCCTCCTGCTGCCGCCAAGTACCTTTGCTGGCAGGGGTCCCCAACCCCCACCAGCCTTAGTCATCTTCAGCGCCGGTCTCCGGCACGTTTGCTGATCTGTGCTGTGTCCTGACGTCCTGCATGCACATACAACGCCTGCCTCAGGGGTCAGGGTTTTGATTGTGGAGTATGTAAAATGTATATGTATCCAATGCCAGGGTTTTGATTGTGGAGTATGTAAAATGTATATGTATCCAATGCCAACCACTATGATAGCTTCAGATGTTATGACCAGTCCTATTAAAGCAGCAAGCAGGTCAGTGCTAAGTTTCTACATTAATGATTAAAATGAGATTAAAAATATTATTATTTGACCAACGTCAACATGGCACTAATGTTTTATACAAATGGCTACTCATATTCCTACTGTTTTGACTATATAGCAATATGTTAACTATCTATATATATAAAAGGCACCACTGAAGCCTCCAGCCGGAAGTGTGAAGTGCCAGAGATATCCGGTTTCCCCATGAGTGAAGGAAAACAGCACAGCACGAAATCCCAGGAAACTGTGAAGGACTCAGAGGGGGAGGGGAGAGAGATGCCCTCACTCTCTCTGTAACAAAAACACAGAACAGCAGGAAACAACACTGAAGGACTGGACTCGGAGGGGGGAGGGGGAGGAGGGAGAGAGGGCAGGGACACACACACTCCCACATGCACACTCTGAAGAAAACCTTGCTAGCCCCCGTTTCATTTGCATCAGAAACGGTTTTTTTTTACTAGAGTTTATATGTTTCTCAATTTGCATTCATATTCAATTATGTTTAATTAGACCAAACCCATACTCTATTTATGATTATACCTTTTGCAATATAATGTAAGCCACATCGAGCCTGCAAATAGGTGGGAAAATGTGGGGTACAAATGCAGCAAATAAATACCAAAGGTCCATCAAGCCCAGCATCCATTACCTCCCGCACCAGATCATGCGCTCCACTAAGAACTAGGTCTAGAATTTTTCCTTCTCTTGTTGGCTCCTGTACCAGCTGCTCCATAAAGCTGTCCTTGATTTCATCAAGGAATTTTACCTCCCTAGCTTGCCCCAATGTTACATTTGCCCAGTCAATATCGGCGTAATTGAAATCACCCATTATTATTGTGTTGCCCAGTTCGTTTGCATCCCTAATTTTCTTTAACATTTTTGTATCCGTCTGTTCATTCTGGTCAGGCGGATGGTAGTACACTCCTGTCACTATCCTTTTCCCCTTTACACATGGAATTTCAATCCACAGTGATTCAAAGAAGTGTTTTGTTTCCTGCAGAATTTTTAATCTATTTGATTCAAGGCTCTCCTTAATATACAATGCTACCCCTCCACCAATTCGATCCACCCTATCACTACGATATAATTTGTACCCCAGCATGACAGTGTCCCACTGGTTATCCTCCTTCCACTAGGTCTCAGAGATGCCTATTATATCTAATTTTTCATTTAGTGCAATACATTCTAACTCTCCCATCTTATTTCTTAGGCTCCTGGCATTCGCATATAGACATTTCAAACTATGTTTGTTGTTCCTATTTCCATCATGCTCAGTATTTTACAGTATTCATTTGCATTCTTTTGTCTGATTTTTATTTAAGGACACCTGATCTATTATGGTCTCTTTTGCAATCTCACTATCAGGACACCCTATCTTCCCTGTTTTGGTGGTATCTTTGAAAGGTACCTTATCCTGAACCATGTGCTTTTGTTTGAGCGACTGTCGGCCTTTCCCCAGTTTCTAGTTTAAAAGCTGCTCTATCTATTTTTGAAATGCCGATGCCAGCAGCCTGGTCCACCCTGGTTAAGATGGAGCCCATCCTTTCGGAATAGGCTCCCCCTTCCCCAGAATGTAGCCCAGTTCCTAACAATTCTAAAACCCTCCTCCCTGCACCATCGTCTCATACACGCATTGAGACTCCAGAGCTCTGCCTGTCTCTTGGGCCCAGTGCATGGAACTGGTAGCATTTCAGAAAATGCTACCCTAGAAGTTCTTGATTTGAGCTTTCTACCTAAGAGCCTAAATTTGGCTCTCTCCCACATTTTCCTATGTCACTGGTACCCACGTGTACCAAGACAGCCAGCTCCTCCCCAGCACTATCTAAAATCCTATCTAGGTGACGCGTGAGGTCCGCTATCTTCGGACCAGGCAGGCAAGTCACCAGACAATCCTCATGCCCACCAGCCCCCCAGCTATCTATATGCCTAATTATCGAATCACCAACTACAACAGCTGACCTAACCCTTCCCTCCTGGGCAGCACTTGGAGACATATCCTCGGTGCGAGAGGGATAGTACATCCCCTGGTGTGCAGGTCCTGGCTACAGGATTACTTCCTACTTTACCAGGGTGATGCTCTCCTTCTAGGAGACCTCTCTCCTCCAAGGTAGCACAGGGGCTACAAGACTGGAGGTGGGACTTCTCAACAACATCCCTGTAGGTCTCCTCTATGTACCTCTCTGTCTCCCTCAGCTCCACCAAGTCTGCTACTCTATCCTCAAGAGAACGGCCACAGTCTCTGAGAGCTAGGAGCTCTTTGCATTGGGCACACACATATGACATCTCACCAACTGGGAGATAATCATAGTAACATAGTAGATGACGGCAGAAAAAGACCTGCACGGTCCATCCAGTCTGCCCAACAAGATAAACTCGTATGTGCCACTTTTTGTGTATACCTTACTTTGATTTGTACCTGTCTTTTTCAGGGCATAGACCGTATAAGTCTGCCCAGCACTATCCCTGCCTCCCAACCACCAGCCCTGCCTCCCACCACTGGCTCTGGCACAAACTGTATAAGTCTGCCCAGCGCTATCCCCGCCTCCCAACCACCAGCCCTGCCTCCCACCACCGGCTCTGGCATAAACCGTATAAGTCTGCCCAGCGCTATCCCCGCCTCCCAACCACCAGCCCTGCCTCCCACCACCGGATCTGGCACAAACCGTATAAGTCTGCCCAGCGCTATCCCCGCCTCCCAACCACCAGCCCCGTCTCCCACCACTGGCTCTGCCACCCAATTTCGGCTAAGCTCCTGAGGATCCATTCCTTCTGAACAGGATTACTTTATGTTTATCCCGTTTATTTCGTTACCGTTTTCATCTCCACCACCTCCCACGGGAGGGCATTCCAGCCTAGACTTGGTGAGAAAAGGACGTGTGCTTGGCGGCTCGGTCTCTAGAGAGCAGGAAGGGTGCTGGACTGGCTCCTTCCCCAGGTGGGCAGAGAGGCCCGGGGAAGAGTTTCCCAGGAAAGGCCCAGGACATGAGGCCTCTGGGCCCTACGGACCAGAAGGCCCGGAAGGGTTTGCAGCCCAGCCCAGCCTCGGAGAGCAGAGAAAGGAGCCCTGTGGACCGCAGGGCTCAGCATCTCCGAGATGAAGAGGTAACAGGTACCCCCTCCATGACCCAGCGGTTTCCGGAAAGGGAGCCTGAAGAACATGGAGGGGGGAGGTGGATAGGGAGGGCCTCGAGCCTCCAGATGGTGGAAGGAGAGGAGCCAATGGCGGTACACCAGGAGCTTCAGCCAGGTCCGGGCTTACAGGACTATGATAGTGATTGGTCAGAGGAGGAGGAAGAAGACGGGGAGGATGGTGTACGGTCGGTGAGTGAAGGACCGGGGCACCTGGCTGAAGAAGTGGTACAAAGGGTGCGAATGATTAAAGCCCTGGAGAAAGACATAGAGGAGCAGGGGAAACGGCTGAAGATGGCAAAAGCCATGACTAGGCTGGCCCCAGGAGATAATCTTGACATTTACAAGAAAGAGGAGGCTCGTTTGTTAAAGCAGCTTCAACACAAAGAAAAGACTTTGGTTTCATTAAAGAAGAATACTGATAATCCCTTAAGGGAAATATATATAAACCAGGAGAGAATGGCACAAGGCACAGCAAAATCTGAGTCAGGTTTCCCCAGTATGTACAGCAGAATTCTTTCAACAACGACAGTGTGTGAGTGAGGACTTGCCAGCTACAAACACTGGACATACACTGCAATTTATGAAGGGCTTGGCAAGTCAAACAGATTCTGGTGCACTTACTGTGATGGCTGCTTCTGGTAATGAGAGGAGAGGAGGCAGCTGGGAGTCTGTAGTATCTCTGGAGCCTACAAGGACAGAGAAAGAGCTTCAAAAGGCTCCTAAACATTTGCAGACTATGGAAACCAGAGATAGAGACTTTTTCATACAAGAGCTCCAGACAAGTGTTCCTAGTTTTGCAGAGAGAAGGTTTTCTGAAGAAGGCAGGACAGGAGAAAGTAAAAAGGACAGTTTTACTCCAGTTGAAGGTGCATTCGTGGAAGAAAAGTTGCCATCAGAAGGGCTCTGCTTGCACACACAGGTGCACTCTGGTATTTGAAGTGGACGAGTCGGAAAGACTAAATGATTTCTCTGTAAACTTGGAGGATGTAATGGGGCAGTTCTGCAAACTAAAAAGTAGTAAATCACCGGGTCTGGATGGTATTCATCCCAGAGTATTAATAGAGCTGAAAAATGAACTTGCGGAGCTGCTGTTAGTAATATGCAATTTATCCCTAAAATCAGGTGTGGTACTGGAAGATTGGAGGGTGGCCAATGTAACACCGATTTTTAAAAAGGGTTCCAGAGGAGATCCGGGAAATTATAGACCGGTGAGTCTGACGTCGGTGCCGGGAAAAATGGTGGAGGCTATTATTAAGAATAAAATTACGGAGCACGTACAAAAGCATGGGCTGCTGAGACAAAGTCAGCACGGATTTAGTGAAGGGAAGTCTTGCCTCACAAATCTACTGCATTTTTTCGAGGGGGTGAAAAAGCATGTGGACAAAGGGGAGCTGGTGGATATTGTATATCTAGATTTTCAGAAGGTGTTTGACAAAGTGCCTCATGAAAGACTCCAAAGGAAACTGGAGAGTCATGGGATCGGAGGCAGTGTATTATTATGGATTAAGAGCTGGTTAAAAGACAGGAAGCAGAGAGTAGGGTTGAATGGTCAGTATTCCCAATGGAGAAGGGTAGTTAGTGGGGTCCCTCAGGGGTCTGTGCTGGGACCGCTGCTTTTTAACATATTTATAAATGACCTTGAGATGGGAGTAACTAGTGAAGTAATTAAATTCGCAGATGACACAAAGTTATCCAGGGTCGTCTCGTCGCGGGAGGAGTGTGAAAGATTACAAGAGGACCTCGTGAGACTGGGGGATTGGGCGTCCAAATGGCAGATGAAGTTCAACGTTGACAAGTGCAAAGTGATGCACGTGGGAAGGAGGAACCCGAATTACGACTATGTCATGCAAGGTTCCGCTTTAGGAATTACGGACCGAGAAAGGGATCTGGGAGTCATCGTGGATAGAACGTTGAAATCTTCCGCTCAATGTGCTGCAGCAGCTAAGAAGGCGAACAGAATGTTGAGTATTATTAGAAAAGGGATGGAAAACAAGCATGAGGATGTTATAATGTCGTTATATTGCTCCATGGTGCGACCGCACCTGGAGTATTGTGTTCAGTTCTGGTCGCCTCATCTCAAAAAAGATATAAAGGAATTGGAGAAGGTGCAGAGAAGGGCGACTAAAATGATAAAAGGGATGGGACGACTACCTTATGAGGAGAGGTTAAGACGGCTAGGACTCTTTAGCCTGGAGAAAAGGCAGCTGAGGGGTGATATGATAGAGGTCTACAAAATAATGAGTGGGGTAGAGCGGACAGATGTGAAGCGTTTGTTTACGCTTTCTAACAATAAGAGAACTAGGGGACACAAGATGAAATTAGAATGTGGTAGGTTTAAAACAAATTGGAGAAAGTTTTTCTTTACTCAGCATGTGGTTAGACTCTGGAACTCATTGCCGGAGAAGGTAGTGACGGCAGCTGGCGTTGCTGAGTTTAAAGGGGGTCTGGACAGATTCCTGAAGGAAAAGTCCATTGATCATTATTAAATTTTGGGTTTTTGCCAGGTTCTTGGGGCCTGGATTGGCCGCTGTCGGAGACAGAGTGCTGGGCTTGATGGACCTTTGGTCTTTTCCCAGCGTGGCAGTGCTTATGTACTTATGTACTTATGCAGGAACTGTTGCTAAGTTACAAGGAGTAGTTGCAGCTGGGCAAGCAGGCTCTGGGGAATCCCGCCTTCGAGAGCTGGAAAGACAGGAGGTTTCTGCCAATCAGGAGGAAGCAAGGGGAAGTTCCTCTCTTAACACAATGACTGGTCTCGCGCGGGACCCTCCTGAGCAGGATGTAACAGCCAGCTGGGAGCAGAGGAGTCTGAGCAGCAGGATATTCCGAGGGAGCAGCAGTGCAAGGTTTCTTCTGAACAGATAAGCGGGGATCTCCCCTGTGGACAAAATCTGGAGAACAGTGACAGTCTAGTAAATGGTTTCAGTTTGGACTTGGGGGGGGGAGGGGGGGGAGGCTGCTTTGGATGGGGTGGATGGGCAGGGTGGGAGATTGGTAAGAGAAGAGGGACAGAATGGGTGTACTTTTGAAGCTATGGAGGTGGCAGTCTGTGATCAGAGGAGGGGGGAGGAAGGGAGGGGGTGGTGCCAGGGCAGGCTGTGGAAGGTAGGGGGGGTGGGGGGTGGGGACTGCTCAGAAGGGGCAGTTGGAGAAGAGGATGGATTTGGATGGTCAGGACGGTTCCAGGTCAGGGAAGAGCGGGAGTGGGGAGGGGAAGAGGTCGGTATCTTTTGTGGCTGTGGTGAGGGGGGAAGGAGAGCAGGGGAGGGGGAGGTTAGTTTTTGCGGGTAGGGGGGGAGACGGGTTTGGGGGAGGAGGGGAGGGGGCAGGGGCAGATCCCCAAATGCCGGAATGTCTTTCAGCTCAAATGGGTGGGGGAGGGGGGTATGCCATCCCGGGATAAGGTTTTGCAGTTGGTGCTAGGGTTTATTCCAGAAGATTTGTATGCTTGTATCCACCCGGCTAACATCCCGGAATATGATGTCAGTTTTTTGACTCAAAGGGGGATGGAGGTGTTTTGGGAAAAGTATGAAGAAGTTCGAGGGAGGGGGGAATGGAGAAATTATAGGGTGATTCCGATAAGCAGACACGATCTGGTGCAGGTGACCCTTTTAGTCCAGAATGAATCCATCTCAGGGGTGGACCTGGCCTTCTGGGTTCAGCGGTATGCTGAGTTGAGAACTCCACTAACCAAGCTCCCAGATCCAAGTAGAGTATGGGCAGGGGGGTGGGGGGCTTTAGTTAGGCTTAAACAGGTGGGTCAGGTGGTCCAGCATATTCCCTCGGCAGCTTTTATCGGGAGAGCTAGGATCCTGTGTTTCTATAAAGGACAGCCAAGACAATGTTTTAGGTGTGGGTCTTTTCGCCACTTTAGCATGTCCTGCCCGGTACAGCAGTGTGCAAAGTGTGGGTCTAAGGATCATCTTTCGGAAGAATGTTCCTCTATCCGGTGCAATCTTTGTGGGGATCTGGGCATGCCTTTCGGGATTGCCCGAGGGCTTTTCATAATGAGGGGGAAGAGGGTGGGGGACGGGGGAGTTTGGTTCAGGAGGGGGGGTGGGGGAGGGTGGCTTCAGGATCAGGGAGAGGAGGGAGGAAGAGGTTTCAGGGGTACGGGGGAGGAACAGGTGAGGGAACGGGGGAAGGGAGAAGGGGGTTGGGTTCAAGTTCGTAAGAAACAAAGGGGGGCTGAGGGGAAGGGTATGGAGGAGTTGGGTGGCTCGGGATTTGGATCACAGGAGTGTAGGGTGGAGAACCGTTTTCAGTTTCTGGAAGAGGAAGGTAGGGAGGAGGAGATTGAGGAAGGTGGGGGAAGGGAGGGCGGGGGAGTCCTGGGGGGGAGATGAAGGGAAGAGGAAATTAGAGGTGGAACAGGGGGAGGGTGTTAGGTGTAAGAAGAAGGGGGGGAAGGTCCGGATGGTAGGGGTTGGGAATGAAGGAGGAGGGGGGGTTGGAAGTAGAGGGAGTGGAGAAGAGGGGGGGGACAGGAGAGGGAGAAGGGATTAAGAGGCGGTCTGATAGGATCAGATCTAGACAGGAACAGGGTAAAAGGGGTGATGGGAATGAGGTAAGGGGGGTGGGGGGCAGGGGAGCAGCTCAGAGATAGGGAGCAAGTACAGGAGGGGGGTTGGGGCCTTCTTTTGTGAGAGGGGAGATGGTGGTCTGGATGACTCTAAGAAGAAGGGGAGGAAGAAAGGGGGGGAGGGGGAAGGGAAGGATAAAGGTTTTAAACTTGGTGTTCGGGATTGGGCGGAGGAAGGAAGGGATTCTGCAGAAGGGGTTCAGGGTGTTGGTAGTGGGTTGCTGCAGAGGGCAGATATGCAGGAAGGAGGTGAGCAGAGGATACCTTCTACTCAATGATGGTAATGGCAGGAATTGTTTTTTTGTTTGCCATGTTGAATATGGCGAGTGTGGCTTCCCAGAGGGCACAATGTTTGGCCTTTGATGGCCTCTCTAAGATACAGGCAGACTGTATTCTGCTTCAGGAAACACGGCTACAAACGCTAGAAGCGATTAGGCGGGCACAACGGGCCTGGAGATGGGGACCTTCGGTTTGGGGTTTGGCAGGAGAAAGGTATGGGGGGGGGGGGGGTAGGGATCTTATTTAAAACACATAATGTAGATATTCAAAAAGTGATAGAGTTAGGTATAGGGAGGTGTTTGGTGGTAGATGTGTTGTGGCACGGGGTGGCGTTGCGGGTTATTAATATCTACAGGCCTCAAAGCAAGAAGGAACGTTCCTCGTTGTTTGGGAAAGTTAAACCTTATCTCTATACAGCACATCAGGTGGTTTGGGGGGGGGGGGATTTTAATACTATTTTAAGGAGGCAGGATAGTGGGGGGAGGACAGCGCAGGTGAGGTATGATGGGGTACGTTTGGCTGGGATAATGAAAGGGGCAGGGCTGGTTGATATACACATAGAACATTCCCCTGAGGTAGAGGGTTTCACTTTTTCACGGGGTCAGTGTAACAGTAGGATAGATAGATTTTTGGTTCGGGAAGGGGCATGCGGGCGGGGCCCCAGATTAGTGGACATAGACTTCTCGGACCATAAGCTGGTGTTAACTGAGGTAGGGGGTTGGGCGGGGCATAGGCCAGGAAGGGGTTTATGGCGGCTCAACCTTAAATGGGTAACAGATATGAGAATGCAGGAGGAGTATCGGGCCTTCTTGGAGGATCAGCTCTCCATCCAGGGTATTTTTCCCTCTATTGGAGAATGGTGGGAGGTAGTCAAAAAGCGCACGAGGAGGTTTCTTACCCAACAGGCAAGAAGGGAAGGACGGGAAAGGACGAGGTTAGGAACGGCACTTAAGAAACGCAGGGATTATTTACTCTCCACAGGGGGTAGGCGGGAGGATATCCTGGAACTGCAAGCGTAGTTAGAGAAGGTCTAATACGATAGCTATGCCTCCTTGCTTTACGAACATGATTTCGGGAAATTGATTAGTCCTGATCCGTTTGTCTGCTGTAAGGAGTGGAGGGAGCGTAGGGTAGTGGAAGGTTAAGGGACGCAAGGGGGTAGTGCAGGTTTCGAAGGAGGGGATTTTGAAGGTAGTAGGAGAACATTTTGCACATTTTTTTTCGGGAGGACACTTGGATAAGGAGGTGATGGGACACTATATCGACGGGACACCAGGGGTGGGAAAGGGAGGGCCCCATCTCCAGGCCCTGTCGCGTCCCTGGACACTGGGGGAAGTGGAGGAGGCCATCGGGGCCTTACGGAAAAGAACGGCTCCAGGGCCGGATGGCCTCACGGCTGAATATTACCAAACTTTTAAGGTCCATCTGGCTCCGATTCTGTTGCAGGTCTGGGAAGCCGCGCGACAGCAGGGGATTGTGCCCCAATCTCTTTTTTTTTTTTTTTTCCCCAAATATTTTTATTGAAATTTTTTTTCTCTAAACAATAGTTACCTCAGCCAATTGTACAGATTGAGTGAATAATCAACACTGAACAGTTTACAAATAAGCCCCCCCTTCCCCCCTCCCCCCTCCTCTAATGTCTAAGCCCACAGCAGTGGTCAAGGTCGATGAGGACGTGCTCAAATGTAGAACATTCACAGTCTTGGAACAATCAACTTAGGGGCATCCAAATCTATTCCACTTTGTGCTCTCCATGCTCTATATCGTTCCCATTGCACATTGAACTTCATTAAATGTCCAGATCTTATAGCTGTCATTTTGGACATTTGATAAAGGGTAGTCCATCTTATATATCACTTTGAGTGCTGGAGGTGTCTCTAGGCTTTTCCAAGCTGACGCCAACGCGATTTTTCCAGCCACCAACCAGACGGCTGTGATCCGATGATCTACAAGACGAACGCCCAGTGGGCAAACATGTAATAAGCAAGTCTCTGGTTTGGTAGGATATCGTACCCCAGTCACTTGAGCGAACAGATCTAGCAATTCTGCCCAATAGAGTTGCACCTTTGGGCAGGACCACCAAATATGAAGCATGTCCCCCACCGCTGCACAACCCCTCCAGCATTGGTCAGACCCCTGGCCATACATTTTTACCAGTCGTTTAGGTGTATAGTACCATTGATATAATATTTTATAACTATTTTCAATCATCGAGCTAGAGATAGAGACCCGTAACAGAAAGTCCAAGGCTTTTTCCCATTGAGTGTAGTCTATGTTTACTTGCAATTCCCGTTCCCAACGTTGTAGGTAGTACAATATGGGCCCCGTATCATTATGCAAAGCCTCGTAGAGGCGAGAAACACAACCCCTGTGACTGCCCATTCTCACCACCTTTTCTATGGCCTTCTCCTCTAGGGACAGTTCTCTTTTAGCTCTCTTATTTACATAGTCTCTGAGGCGGGTATAGTGAAACAAATGGTATGAGGGCAAACCATATTCCTCTTGTAACTCTACAAATGGTACCATCTGACCCTCCTCCCATAATTGGCCTAGTGTGTCAAGTCCTCTGTTTTCCCACTAGCCATATAATGGATTATCCATCCCCAATGGACACCCTGGGGCGGTTTTTATCGCCATCTGTTGGAAATATACTCTGTTGGGAAAAAAATCTCTTCTTTATAGCCATCCAAGTCTGTAAGGGATATTGTATCGCCAAAGGGGCTCTCCTAATGTAGGCCTGAGCCTGACCCCTTGGCATCCATATTATAGAACGTAGATTAGTCAGCCCCAACCAGTGCTGCTCCACCTGGATCCATGGTTTTACACTACCAGCGCTCCACTCTGCTAGCACACGCAATTGAGCTGCTTGATGATATAAGCTAAAGTTTGGGACTCCCATGCCCCCTCGCTTTTTAGGTTGGTACATAATAGCTGTTTTTACTTGGGGCGGTTTATGTTGCCATATGTATGCAAAACCTTTTCAATTGAGCCTGCGAAAGAACCCCGTCGGAACTAGCAGTGGCAATGCTAGAAACAGATAGAGAAGTTTTGGCAAAATCATCATTTTGATAGCTGCTACCCGTCCCAACCATGATAATTCTAATCCTTCCCATCGATCTAGATCTCGAAATAGTTCCTTGAGTTTCGGGGGGAAATTAGCCTGGTGGAGATCCACTAAGTTGGGGGTTAGATGAATGCCTAGATATCTGAGGGTCTTCTTTGAGTTCTCCACGCTTTGTGGATTCTCTATAGATATCTGAGGGAGCAGGTGACCCATTTAATCGGGAACTGCTGCCGTAATACAGCCTCCTCCACCTTCGTTAGTCCAAGTCCCAAAGCCTCTGATTTGCCCATATTCACCCGAAACCCAGATAACTGTCCATATTGACTCAATCCCTGCATTATCTGAGGTAATGACTCACTTGGTTGAGTCACTGTTAAAAGGACGTCATCCGCGAATAACATAATTTTGTGTGTCACACGCCCCATCGTCAGACCATGTATATGCGTATGTCTGCGTATGTACTGGGCCAATGGTTCCATTGTCAAGGCAAACAATAGGGGCGATAGCACACAGCCCTGGCGTGTCCCCCGTTCCAATGTGATCGGGTCCAAACTAGTCCCGTTGATCCGCAAAACAGACAGCGGTTGGGCATAGATCAATCTGAGCCATGAGATGAATTGACCCGCGAACCCCATGTGCTCCAATACCATAAACATGAAAGCCCAATTGACCCGATCAAACGCCTTTTCAGCGTCTAAAGAGAGGAGCATCATGGGTTGCCGGGTGTTGACTGCCTCATGGATCAAATGGAGCGCTTTTCTAATGTTATCGAATGCTTGTCGTCCTGTAATAAAGCCCGTTTGATCCCCATGTACCAGCTGTGGCATAAGCTTTTGTAGCCGCTTAGCTAATATCTTTGTAAAGACCTTATAATCAGACCCCAATAGTGATATCGGGTGGTAAGAACTACATTGTTGTGGATCCTTCCCAGGCTTTTGTAGGACCACAACGTTTGCCACCCTCCAAGTATAGAATAGCTCATCTTGGAATTCCAGCTCATTAAAAGCCCGGACCAACAATGGTACTAGTAGTTTGCTATAATATTTATAGAATTTATTTGTGAACCCATCAGGTCCCGGGGCTTTACCGTTAGGCAAATCTCTTATAGCCCACACCACCTCTTCTGAAGTAATAGGAGCCGAAAGGGCTTCCCCCTCCACTGAGGGTATTTTAGGAAGCTGGGCTTGCGTAAGGTAGTTCCAAGTTTCCTGCTGATCTAAGTAAGGCCTCCTCAGCCCGATAAAGTGTTGTGTAAATGTTGGTAAAAACCGCCCCAATATCCTCTCGTGTTGTACATATATTTCCCTCTGTATCCCGAATAGATGGGATATGAGAACTCACGGACCGCTTTTTCAGTTTACATGCCAGCAGCCGTGAGGCCCTGTTTCCAAATTCAAAATGAGTCTGTCTTACTCTCTGTAGTTGTTCCGCTATCTCTGCCATCTGAATTTCTCGAAGCTCCATCCTTAATGTATGCATGCAATGTTGTATGTCCCCCGTATCCCCTTGACGGAGGGTGTGCTCACTAAGGGCCACCAACTCCGAATATATTTGTTGGGTTCGTTCTCTTGCCTGTCGCTCAATGTGTGCCTGGAGGGATATCACCTTTCCCCTAATCACAGCCTTACACCCTTCCCAGAGCACCCCTGAGGATACGTCTACATTGTCATTAATGTCAATATATTCTTTAATATCTGCTTCTAGCCTAGTGACTATTACCGGGTCAGCTAATAGTGTATCATTGAAACGTCACTGTGGTTTTTCTGTGCCCCGTACCTGCAGTTTTATGTCCAATACTACTGGTGCATGATCTGACCATGTCCTCGGGTGTATCTGAATATCTGCTACGCTAGTCATAAGGACCGGGGTGCACATCTAGCAATCTATACGAGATTGAGAGTTATGGACTGCCGAATGGAAGGTATATCCTCTAGCTTGTGGGTTTCTATGTCTCCATATGTCTAGTAGTTGCCATTGTCGCATGAATTTGTATAATTGGGACCGATCCGCCTGTGAATATTGCACCCCTTGTGTAGTGTTATCTAATGTTGGTTGCAATGTGAGATTAAAGTCTCCACCAACCAACAGGGTTCCCTCGATATGTTTGGAGAGGAGCGCTGATAGATCCAAATAGAAAACACCCTGCTGATCATTAGGTGCATATATATTTAACAATGATAGTACCTCCCCCTCCAACTTTACTATCAGTAGCAGGTATCTGCCCCCTTTATCTCTCACCACTCGCTGTATCTGCCCAGGGGTATTTATGTGAGAGCACTATAAGGACTCCCTTCTTTTTTTTTTTTCTAAAGCGTTAGATGCAAAAAACAGTTGCTGATATTTTGTAGCGCTACACCGCCGTTCATCTGTCGGAATCAGATGTGTTTCCTGAATAAATATGATATCTGCCTTTAATCGTTGGATCTCTTTAAACATAAGCTGTCGCTTACCTGGGGAATTAAGACCCTTTACATTAAGTGTCATGCATTTTATGGTACTCATCATGTCCTAAAGACCATCACCCCTATCTGTCTCTTCCATCTGTGTCTCTGTTCATTACCCTCTTGTGATTCTCTCATCCCAACCTTCAATTGTTGTGGATTCCTAACTAGTCCCCCCCCCCCCCCCCCAACTATTAACTCCCTTACCCTCCCTTCTCGCCTTAAGACATCCCTTTAACAATATCATACGGATGTCATAAGAGAAAGTGACATTCCCCCTCAATCAGTATTTCTTAATAGCATGCTCCCCTCTTCATAGCACGATCTATCGCTCTATTTCTTGTCGGATAGGTACCCCTTTTAAACATTAATTTCACATTTTTCATAAAAACAAATGTACTGAATGCTGTAATACAATCACCATCTTGAAGCCCTCATCTGTTTCCTATGATCTCGGCTTCAACTTCTTCCTAGTTCTTGGCTCTATCTTCAGATCTTTTTAATTGCAGATCAGACTGCTGGCGCTGCAACCGTCCTTTCCCTGTCGTAACTCTTTGCCAGCGTGGTTTGTCTCCTGTTGCTATTATCCGCTTCCGTGAGGTAGTGGTTTCCCCACTCGACCCTTCTCCTGGGAAAATCTCTGCTACTTCTGCGATATCTCGAATCTGATGTTGTTTCCCATCTTTGTAAAATCTCAGCACAAAGGGATGACCCCATCTGTACTTAATGCCTTTGTCATTCAAAATTTCGTGAAGGGTCGCAGTTCTGCTCTTCTTTTCAACGTAGCTACAGCAAGGTCCTGATAGCATTCTATATGATAGGTATCCCACTTAAATCCTGGCGAGGTCTGTGAAGCCTGCATGATCTGCTCTTTTAGCTTAAAATCGCTAAAGCAGGCAATAATATCTTTTGGTCGGTTTGATTTGTTGCTGCCTAGAGCCCTGTGTGCTCTCACCAGTTGAATTTCTGCAGGATCTTTAGTAATCTGGAGCTCCTGAGCACTCGCTATTTTTTGAACAGTCATTTCACAATCCATATATTGCGGTACCTCCGGGAGGCCCCGGAACCTCACATTATTACGGCGGCTCCGATTCTCAAGATCCTCTACTTTGTCCCATATCTGTTGGGTTTCGTGCCTGGCCTCCCGGAGCTGCATATCAAGGGCCTGAATTAATTCTGTTTGTTCCTCCAATCGATCCTCCGTTTCAGCTACTCTTATGCCCAGCGCGCCAATTTCGCCACGTAATTCTGCCCCCAGCGTGGTCAGATCTGCTCGCACCACCGAGATATCTGCTTTTATTTCCTGCAACCACCCGCAAATTTCGAGCATGCGGGTTTCTTCTTGTAAATGTCCCTCTCCGGTTGCAAACAACGATGGGGAGAGTTGTGGGGGGCTTCCCCCTCGGGAATCCAGCGGGCGTCGCTCGGGGGTTGGCATGTTCATGCTCACGATTGGGCCTTTATACGCGAAGGTTTGTAGATCAATGATCAGAGCTCTGGTAGCCGTTATATATCGTTTACCGCTATCGCCAGGCACATGTTTCATATATTTAGAGGTCGTGTTTGTGCGATCTCTGCTCCGTGGGTGATTAGATCGCTTGGGGCTTGTCGGAGCTCATGGCTCAGGCAGCCATCTCGATGGGTGACGTCCGATTCTGCTCCAATCTCTGACAGAGGCAGCATTAGTTTTGCTTAGTAAAGGGAAAGATCCTGGGTCCCTGTTGAACTGGCATCCTATCGCCTTGTTGAATGGGGACAGGAAAATGTTTGCACACATGCTCTTAAAAAGTCAGTGGTACAGCAGTGTGGGGTTAGGGAGGGTCTAGAGCACAGCCAGGGGGAGGGGAACGGGAGGTTCGTGATAGCTTTAGACCAAGGTAAAGCTTTTGATAGGGTACAGTGGTTTTTTTCTTTGGAGGTTGTTAGAGCATTATGGATTTCCAAGGGATTGGGTGGCACAGTTACGGTTACTTTACACCGGGGCCAGTTGTTTTCCTCTGGTAAATGGTTGGAAAGGGAAGAGTTTTGGGGTCACAGCAGGGGTTCGGCAAGCGTGTCCTCTAAGTCCTCTGTTATACACCTTCGCAATAGATCCCTTTGTTAGGCGTTTAGAGCAGGGAGGGAGGGATTTCGGGGGTGGAGGTGAGTACGGGGTGTCATTTGAGAGTGGTAGCCTACGCAGATGACATCACAGTGTGGATGGCGGATCCAAGGGAGGGGGAGAAGTTGCAGGAGTTGATTTCCAGTTACTCATGGGCCTCGGGGTCACTGATTAATTTCCACAAAAGTCAGAGTTTATGGGTGGGTCCACCAGGGCTGGCATTTGCTTTGGGAGGGGGGTTTCCGGCCGCAATTGCCAGAATGAGAGTGTTAGGGGTTTATTTTGATCAAGGAGATTATGCATCTTTTAACTGGCATCGGTGCATCCAGGCAGCTAAAGTCAAGGTGGACAGATGGAAAGGCTGGTGGATGACAATCGCTGACCAGGTTCAGCTGATTAAGAGACGCCTGGTGCCCATGTTCCTGTTTCTAAGTTATATTTGTTTGGTGCCAGCACACTGTTATACTACCCTGTATAGTGTGTTTTTCCAACTACTGTGGGGGAATTGGCTGAACCCGGTTAAACGGAACATTACATACCTACCCCGGAAGGATGGCGGGGTGGGAATGGTGAACCCAGTGTTATTTTTCAGTTCCCTGTTCCTCCAGTTTAATTTGGGATGGGCGGTGGGTAGGGACCCGCCAGGATGGGCACAAAGTGTCTTGTTATGGTGGGAGAGATTTTGGATTCCATGGCGGATGGGGGGAAGGGTGGCGGGTTTAAAGAAGGGGGCACCCATGCAGGTAGGGTACTATTGGATGTTGGTTCGGTTGGTAAGAGTCTGGGGGATCACGGTGGAGGAAATTAAGGCAGGGAGCAGGGAGGTATGGGTGGAAAGGGTGCGGGCCCAGGCCTTTTCAGCACCCCTGACACTCCGAGATGCACCTGGGTCGGTCCTGCGGCAGGGCTTGCTACTGGTTACATCGAGGCGGATTCCGCCTAAGTATAGGGACATTGCTTGGCTGTCCTTTCATGGGAAATTGTATGTGAGAGGAAATCTCAACTATAGGATTATGCAGGATCGGGATTGTCCAAGGGGGGAATGTGTGGGTAAGGAAGAAACAATGGACCATTTTTTGCGGGATTGCCCCTTTTCAAGGACCGTGGGGAATAGAGTGGCATCGCTCTTGCACATTTCTAGCTTCCGGTCGTACTCATATGCTGATTGGGTCTATGGGCGGCAGCAGCGAAGTGGGGGTTTGGATCCGGTAACGGAGTTTATCATTTCGGTAATACTCAGGTTTTACCTTTGGATGGCTCGGTGTGGGGTGTCCCTGCACCAGGACTACAGGTCGGCTGAACAGGTTAGTTGGGACATAATTAGGGGAGTTCAGGAGGTGGCTAAATGGGAACGGGTGACGGAAGGGTTACAGAAGGTAAATGTGTGGTGGAAACATGTTCGTTTGAAACCTCCATAGGGGAGGTTTGGTATAGGGTGGGGGGTTTTAAGGGGGGGGGTTAGTTGGCTTTGTGTAGGTGTATAGGGTCTAGGAGATATATGGTTTCTTTATTGCTTGTACATACTTATGTTGAAGTATTGTTTTGCATTTCTTTTAATAAAAGAGTTCTCCAAGCATCCACCACTCTCTCCGTAAAAAAAAATACTTCCTGACATTTTTCTTGTCTGCCCCCCTTCAATCTCATTTCATGTCCTCTCGTTTTACCGCCTTCGCATCTCCGGAAAAGGTTCGTTTGCGGATTAATACCTTTCAAATATTTGAACATCTGTATCATATCACCCCTGTTTCTCCTTTCCTCCAGAGTATAAAAGGTTCAGGTCAGCAAGTCTCTTCTCATACGTCTTATAACGCAAATCCCATACCATTCTCGTAGCTTTTCTTTGCACCGCTTCAATTCTTTTTACATCCTTCGCAAGATACAGCCTCCAAAACTGAACACAATACTCTAGGTGGGGCCTCACCAACGATTTATACAGGGACATCAACACCTCCTTTCTTCTGCTGGTCACACCTCTCTCTATACAGCCTAACAACCTTCTAGCTACGGCCAATGCCTTGTCACGCTGTTTTGTCGCCTTCAAATCCTCAGATACTATCACCCCAAGATCCCTCTCCCTGTCCGTACCTATCAGACTCTCACCACCTAACACATACGTCTCCCGTGGATTTCTATTCCCTAAGTGCATCACTTTGCATTTCTTCGCATTGAATTTTAATTGCCAAACCTTAGACCATTCTTCTAGCTTCCTGAGATTCTTTTTCATGTTTTCCACTCCTTCCGGGGTGTCCACTCTGTTACTTAAAAGCCTCCTGTGGGCAACCGTGTCAAAAGCTTTGCTGAAATCTAAATAGATTACGTCTATAGCTCGTCTCTGATTGAATTCTCCTGTCACCCAATCAAAGAATTCAATGAGATTCGTTTGGCATGATTTCCCTTTGGTAAAACCATGTTGTCTCAGATCTTGCAACTTATTGGCTTCCAGGAAATTCACTATCCTTTCCTTCAGCATCGCTTCCATTATTTTTCCAATAACCGGAGTGAAGCTTACCGGCCTGTAGTTTCCAGCTACTTCCCTATCACCACTTTTGTGAAGAGGGACCACATCCGCCGTTCTCCAATCCCTCGGAACCTTGCCCGTCTGCAAGGATTTATTAAACAAATCTTTAAGAGGACCTGCCAGAACCTCTCTGAGCTCCCTCAATATCCTGGGGTGGATCCCGTCCGGTCCCATGGCTTTGTCCACCTTTAGCTTTTCAAGTTGTTCATACACACTCTCTTCCGTGAATGGTGCTCTATCCACTCCATTCTCATTTGTACTTTTTCCAGTCCATCGCAGTTCTTCTCCAGGATTTTCTTCTGTGAGAACAGAGCAAAAGTATCTATTTAGCAAATTTGCTTTTTCTTCATCACTATCTACATAGCGGTTCGCAGTATCTTTTAGTCTTAGAATTCCCTTTTTAGTCATTCTCCTTTCACTAAATGTGAAACTCAATGCAAAAGACTGGATAGCACCCCTCTCGCTTCTGGACTGCTCACTCCATCTTAGTGCTTTTGAGCTTTTCAATAATTTAAAACTTGCTACAGTATTAAGGATATTAACCTAATATAAAAATGTCTTTTAGTTTATATAGTATATTGTATGATTTATTTAGTGTTCCCTTCTTAGATGGTAATGAAATGTATTTAAAACTCTGTAAGAGCAGTCGTTGTTATACTAATTACAATAACTGACTATAAATGAAGAGTTGTCCTAGGTGTGGCGGGTGTTGGGGAGGGTGGGCGGGAAGACTAAATTAGGTCCTGCAGTGCCCTGTTAATGCTGTGGTACAAAGTTCAAGTTTTTAAAACTAAGAGGAAAAGACTATGGAGATTAGTTGATAAAATTTGCTTTTTTATATTTTTATTTTGCCTATCACTAACCTACAATTCCTCTTTTAAACCCCAATCTTTAAGTTCCCAAAGCACAAAGCAAAATAGTGTTCACTTACCAGAGAAATGTCCTCTTCTCTTAGGACTTCTGTCATGGGTTTTTGTATTTAGATACCTGAGGATCCCTAGGTCATCGCTTTGTTGGGTTGTAACCTCAGGTGGAGAGAGAGCGAGAAAGGCGGACACTTTTTGGAGGAACTTCAAGTAGGTGAGGTCTTCCAGAAGTTGTTGAGGTGGTGGTTCAGTGGGGATACCTGCCGAATCCCGTGGGGGGCGGAGGAGTGGAGGTCCTCGTCGTTAGTGGCTGAGAGGTTCGGGGTAAAGGCGTCACTCTCCTGCTCTGAGGGGTAATCATCCAGGGTGGATGGTTGTAGTGGTGCAGCTGTGGAGGGCCTTGAGGTGCCTGTAGCAGCTACCTCCATCCATCCCCATTGGAGGTGGGATGTCGTGGCACAGACGGAGAGCTGTGTGAGCAGCTGTCTGAAGAGACCCAGCAGCTGTTGGTGAGGTGCTGTGGCCATGGGCTCGAGGGGCGGGGAAGGCAGTCCCGTGGTTGGCCTCGTTGGTGCCTGGGTCGGGTGTCATGGCTTCCTGCGCTTCTCAGAACCCGATGGGGGCCTCTGTCTGCAAGGTGAGCAGGAGGCATTGGATGAAGAGGAGGAAGAAGATCTCTGGCATTTCCTGTGCTCCATGTGCCTGAGTGGGCTTCAGGTAGTGGAAGGAACACTGTTTTCCTGTGCCCCTGATGTGCTGTGTGCCTGATGGATTGGTTATTGGTGGTGTCTCTGGTTTTGGTGCGCTGGCCCTTTAAGGGGGGCGGTGTCTTGAGTCACAGTGCATGCAGGGAGAGAAGCCTGAGGCTGGGAGTCTGAAGCTATGCTGTCTGTGCTTTGCAGCGTGAGGAGGAGGCTGTTTTGAGCTGTGCCAGACATCGGGGGGAGGAATGGCAGCCCTGACAGAGGTAAGGAGTTTTGGTGCTGTGCAGGAAGCAGTTATGGGGGCTGATTCCGATGTCGGAGGCAGGCTCAGGTGCTGGGAGGGCGGCAATCTTGCTGTAGGCTGCAGGGCAGCTGCAGGGAGCAACAAGGAAGCTATTGTTTTTTTTATCTGTTGCCGATGTGCTTGGCTCCGTCCCCGTGGGAGTTGGGGAGGGCAGCATGGCAGTCCCGCTAGGAGTGGGGGGCGGGAAACATGGCGGCGTCTAGCAAGGTGGAAGGGTGCTCTTGGTCTGTGGAGGGAACCAAAGCCCTTTTACCTTTTTTCTTTTCTTTCTATGGAAGCTGCTTGGTCTGTTCAGTTAGGAAGTCCTTTAGAGCATGGAGTCTGTGCTTGTGAGCCGTTGGGGACATCTGGAGACACGGGGGCAGGCAACCATGAGGTGGACTATGCCCAAACAACAGACGCATACCTCGGGGTGCGTCTGTTGTGCTCATTTTCTTCTTGCAGCCCGGGCATTTTTTAAAAGCTGGTTTCAAGGTGCTGGATATCTTTTGTGCAGGGTCTGCCATGTTGTGTTGTAGAGAGAGCAAGAAAATCCAACTGTCTGCAGGGCGGATGAGGTAAACTGAGGCAAAACGCTCAAACAGGGACATATATAGTACACACTGCACATGCTCAGAGGGACCTGCTCAAAAGGTTCCTTTGAGCTCTGGGAGAGCAGAATCCTTTTCCAGCTTGTTGGATGACATCACCAGTGTGTGGCTGACTCATCCTGCTTGTCCATGGAGAAAGGTACCATTTAACTTTCTTTCTAAGAAGTTCTGAAAGAAGAGGACATTTCTTTGGTAAGAGATCATTATTTTGCTCTGTGCTTTGGGAACTTAAAGATTGGGGTTTAAAGGAGGAATTGTAGGTTACTGATAGGCAGAATAAAAAAAAGAAAAAGCAAACTAGTCTCTATACCCTTTTCTCCCTAGTTATAAAACCTGAACTTTGTACCACAGCATTAACAGATAGCCTCTAGCAGGCACAGCGGGACCTAGTTCAGTCTTAGGGAAATAAAAATTAAAAAGAGAGAGAAGCAAGCATTATTAACTAGTTTCCATAGTGTACAACCTTTTTCCAATAGTTTTAGACTGAAACTTTTTCTAGACATAGAAACTTTTCCCATATTTTTAAATTGAAACTTTTTCTAGAGGCTCTTTATATTCATCTAATATGCCTAGTACCTGAAGAAGTTTTAATTAAACAACTCTATAATACTAAGATATACACAGCAGTCTAGCAGAGAGATAGGGTGCTATGCAGTCTTTTGCACTGTCACATGTATGATTATCTCCCAGCTGCTGAGAAGGTTATATGTGTGTGCTCAATGCAAAGCGCTCCTAGCGCTCAGAGAACAAGTCCATTCTCTTGAGGCTAGAGTAGCATATTGGATGAGATGAGGGAGACAGAAAGGTACATTGAAGAGGCCTACAGGGACATTGTAGAGAAGTCTCACCTCCAGTCAGGCAGCCCCTTTGCTGCCTTGGAGGAGGAAGGCCTCCTAAATGGACAACATCACCCTGGTGAAGTTGGAAATAATCCTGTAGCCAGGAACAACCCACCAGGGGATGTAATATCCTCTTGTACTGAGGATGTATCTCCAGGAGCTCCTGCCCAGGAGGGAAAGGTTAGGGCGGCTGTTGTAGTTGGCAATTCGATGATTAGGCATAGATAGCTGGGTGGCTGGTGCCCATGAAGATCGCTTGGTGACTTGCATGCCTGGTGCAAAGGTGGTAGATCTCACGCGTCACTTAGGATTTTAGATAGTACTGGGGAGGAGCCAGCTGTCTTGGTACATGTGAGTACTGATGAGATAGGAATATGTGGGAGGGATGTTCTGGAAGCCAAATTTAGGTTCCTAGGCAGAAAGCTGAAATCCAGATCCTCCAGGGTAGCATTTTCAGAAATGCTCCCCGTTCCACATGCAGGGCCCAAAAGACAGGCAGAGCTCTGGAGTCTGTGTCGATGAGATGGTGGATGGAGGAGGGTTTTAGATTTGTTAGGAACTGGGCAACATTCTGGGGAAGGGAGGACCCTATTTCAGAAGGATGGGGTTCCACCTTAACCAGGGTGGGACCAGGCTGCTAGCACTGGCATTTAAAAAGGAGATACAGCAGCTTTTAAACTAGAACCTGGGAGAAGGATGTTGCTCAAAAGTGCATGGTTCAGAATAAGGTATCTTTCAAACATATCTACAAAACAGGGAAAATGGGGCATCCTGATAGCGAGGTTGCAATAGAGAACAAAGTAGACCAGGTGTCTTGTTTTCAAGACTGCACATTAGGTGTCCTTAAATAAAAATCAGACAAAAGATTGCAAATTAACACTGTCAACTACTGAGCAAGATGTAAATAGGCACAACAAACATAGTTTGAAATGTCTATATGCGAATGCCAAAAGCCTAAGAAATGAGAGTTAGAATATATTGTACTAAATAAAATAATAGAATAGGCATTTCTGAGACCTGGTGAAAGGAGGATAACCAGTGGGATACTGTCATACCACTATACAAATTATATCGCAATGATAGGGTTGATTGAAATGGTAGAGGAGTAGCATTGTATGTTAAGGAGGGCCTTGAATCGAATAGACTAAACATTCTACAGGACAAGAAACACATCTTGGAATCCCTATGGATTGGAATTCCATGTGTAAAGGGTAAAAGGATAGTGATAAGATTGTACTACCGTCCGCCTGGCCAGGATGAAGAGACAGATGTAGAAATGTTATCAGAAATTAGGGAGGCTAACAAACTGCTGGGGAACACGATAATAATGGGTGATTTCAATTACCCCGATATTGACAGGATAAATGTAACAACAGTGCAAGCTAGAGAGGTGAAATTCCTTGATGGAATCAAGGACTGCTTTATGGAGTAGCTGGTACAGGAGCTAACAAGAGGAGAAACAATTCTAGACCTAGTCCTTAGTGGAACGAATGATCTGGTGCAGGAGGTAATGGTGCTGGGGCCTCTTGGTAACAGTGATCATAACAAGATCAGATTTGATATAAGCTCTGGAGTAAGTACACACAGGAATCCAATATGTTAGGATTTAACTTTCAAAAAGGAGACTATGATAAAGTGAGAAGAACGGTGAAAAAAAAGCTTAGAGGAGCAGCTGCGAATGTCAAAAATTTACATCAGTCATGGATGCTTTTCAAAAATACCATCCTGGAAGCCCAGGCCAAATATATTCTGTGTATTAAAAAAGGAGGAAGGAAGGCCAATGACAGCCGGCATGGTTAAAAAAATGAGATGAAGGAAGCTATTAGAGCTAAAAGAAAATCCTTTAGAACATGGAAGAAGGATCAGACTGAAAATAATAGGAAACTGCATAAAGAATGTCAACTCAAATGCAAAGCGTTGATAAGGAAGGCAAAGAGAGACTTTGAGGCATATTTTCAAAGCAATTAGCCTTCCAAAGTTCCATAGGTTTCTATGGAACTTTGGAAGACTAAGTGCTTTGAAAATATGCCTCTCTGTGTGTTTTAATATACCTAAAAATGTTTTTACTATGTGTTTTTGCCTCCAATGCAATCTTCTTGTTAGAGTTCCTCTTAACAAATACAAAAATGACTTTATTCAGAAACCTTTTTAGTAATTCAAACTTCATAGAAAAATTAAATTCCCAAAATGGAAAGGAGCTAAAACAACAGATCCAAACATTAGATGAATCTTCAAAGCGCCTGCTCATGCTTAAACAATAGGCACATTAGAATACAAAAAAATCTTCTACGAATCTGATGGGACCCGTTTCACTAACTCACAGGGCTTTGTCAGGGGCAAATACAGACAGGCATCTAATCTGAAAACTAGAATGATATCCATTAATGTCTCAAGCTCATAATATTAGAAAAATACAAAACACTTACTAAAAGATCCTGTGTATGACTTGGAGACAACTTCACATCTCCAAAATGGCACTGTTGACGTCGGAAGCCAAGCTCTGGTGCTTTAAAGATCCATCTCACATACATCATGAGTATATTTAAACAAACCATGCTCAGAAATACAGAAATATAAAAAGAGAATGCCTAAAAAAGTGTAGCCCATTCTAACTCTTGATTCAAGCCAACAGGTTGCAATCTTTTTAATTTGAAGAGCCACCTTGCTTCACGTCTTCACAATCTTAGTTGTCAATCGTGAAACATTTCAAGTCACTAAATTGATGTTGAAAGCTTATACAGTGATAAACAAATGGAGTTGTATATCGCTTCAATTTGATGTTCGATTTCTGTTCTAGTAATCTAGTTTTTAAACAACGAATTGTCATGCCCACATACAATTTCATACAAGGGCAAACAATTACATACATAACAAAATCGCTTTTACAAGTAGTGAAATGCTTAAGTTGATAAATCTTACGATCTGCTGGATTTTTTAATTCTTTAATCTGCAGAGTAATATTGCAAATACAACACTGCATACATTTAAAGTGGCCCATTATTTTATTCTTTATTGAACCAACAGATCTTATATCAGCAGGGCATAACAATTCCTTCAAATTACGTTCTCTAATATATGCTACCCACAGGTCAACTTCCTCAAATGCTGGATGCAATTTAGCAATAACCTAATTTTTTAAATATAATATTGGCTACATCCAGACCTCTTGCAAAAAGATTTTAGAACAGGTTTGTACAAAATTATCATTTTTCTTCATGTCTTTGTTTTTCTGAACAAAAAATCCCCATTGTAGAATCTAGCACGATTAAATGAACATTTTAACACATTTTTCGGATAACCGCTTTGTTGTAATTCCTTGCTCAACATATTTCCATGATGTTTAAGATCAGGAATATCTGAACACTTTCTCAAAATTGAGATAGCAGGAGGCTATCCTTTAAACACTTAGGATGTCTGTGGCTTTATTAAAAACCTTTCTGTTAAAGCCTGTGATATTCTGTTTAATCTCTAGATCTAAAAAAATTAATCACATCTTTAGCCGTAGACATTGTAAAAGATAGGTTCTGATCACAAGTATTCAGGCATATCCAAAACATCAACAATTCATCACTACTGCCTTTCCTTTTTTTTTTTTAATTTATTGAATTTTCAAACACATACAAGTATATCAAACTTGTTCAGAAAGTTGGTTAATTAGAATCTAAAACATCGGGGGTCACATGATGCCTGCTTCCTGAGCAGCAGCGGGAACGAAGAGCTCCGCAGCTTCCCTGTAATAAATCAGCTATATACCTGATAACGTTGCACCCCAATGGACCCCAAGGCAGAGGAACTGGTCCATGAACTGCTCGTGAAGGATTATGCAAAAGTTCGGGAGTTCCGAGGGAAGGAATTCCCGCAAAGAACCAGGGCAGCCCGAAGACCAAAGGTACCCAGGTGTTGAAAACAGGCAAATGGCGCTGGCTCCAGAATCGCTGCTCGCGACCGGGAAAAACATGGGGGACTGGGCGCGGGAGATCTCCTTGACTGTAATGGCAGAGCTGGAGGATAGGTTGAATAAAATACAGTCCGCAGTCGAGGAGATAAATGAAAAATTTGACTCCCAGTCCCGCCGGCTCACGGAAGTGGAACAGTGAGTGTCAACACAGGAGGACACTATGCAGGGTCTGGTGGCACAAATTGCAGCCTTGCAATCGGAGGCAGCAGCAGCATTGAAGGACAGAGTAGAGGAGCAAGAGAACCGGAATCGCCGGAATAACCTGCGCGTAGTAGGTCTGCCATAGTCTGTGCAAGATGGGGCGCTATATAAATTCTTTGGTGAATGGCTGCCGAGACATCTGGGACTTGGCGGGAACGACAGCATGTGGCAGTGTGACCGAGCACACCGTATTGGGATCCGCAGAGAGGGAGACAACAAGCCCAGAACAGCGATAGCGCACTACCCGAATTGGAGGGGAAAAAACTACTGCTGAAACACGGCCGCTCTAGACCAGCACAGTTAGAGTATGACGGTCATAAGATCTTGCTGTTCAACGATTACTCTATGGGAGTAGTGCAACTCCGGCGTGCAATGGCACCAACATGCACACAGCTGTACAACAAGGGAGTTCGCTTCTCGCTTGTCTATCCAGCTAAGCTGAGAGTATGGCACGGCGGGAGGTCTCTGGTATTCACGGAAGCATCAGCAGCCAGAGATTTCCTGGTCGGTTTGGATAATGAGGGCCAAAGAGAAAACAACTAGTGATGGTACCATCAGAGCCGGGAGGAGGACAGACCGGCCAGAAAGAAAGTGCTAGATCTGGTTTTATAACAGCTTTACCAGCATCTAGGTGGAGAGGTTGGCTGGGTGGACTCCTGAGCGTTAATATGCAGTAGCCGGGCGGGCTCAGATATCTGGTACCAGAGAGCCTGCCAGTATAGGGTGGAAATGGACTACTACATATTGCCCTGCTTGGTGAGGACTGCCATGCTTTTTATCACTGTCAGGGCATTAGCTGTTTCACTGAATACTCCTGTATAAATGATAGGATTACTGAAACTATTTTAGATGTTATGCTTTGGGGGACTGGGGTGTAAGTGGGGGCAGGGTAGTTGGGGGGTCTGTTATTTGTTTCTCGTTGTATGGTTGCGGGAAGGGGAAGGATGGAGAGGTGGGGAAGACCGGAAGTTAAGGGAGTAGGGAGAGGTGGGCTGTTAAGGAGGGTAGGCCGGACATGTGTGCATGGAGGGAGTGGGGCTCATAGGGTGGGGGTAGGGAGGGAGTGGGGGAGAGGGGGGTATATTATTTGTATGGAGTCAACAGGAGACGTATCTTGCATGGGACAGAGACATGTGAAAGTAAAGCATCTGGCAGGTATGGCAGGGAGGCCTGCTGGAGTGTAGAGGGTAACATCATGGGTTTTGCTGCCCACCCACATTGGAGATGGTTAATTTGAAGATTGTGTCTTTGAATGTGGATGGGATCCACTCCCCAATTAAACGTACAAAAATCTTGTCCTGGCTGAGAAAGGAGGGGGCTGATATCGCATTCCTACAGGAGACACACCTGCCCAACTCTGAACATGTAAAATTGAAGAGAAATTGGGTTGGAGAGATAGTGTACTCCTCTTACAGCAACAGGAAGAGGGGGATAGCTATCCTAATAAATAAAGAGCTGCCACTACATACTCATAAAGTGTTACAGGATAGGGGCGGAAGATATGTTATCATTCTGGCAGAGCTTTGGGGTAAAAAATCTGTCTGTGTAACCTTTACGCCCCTAATGTCTATCATCATAAGTTTTTTTCAGCTATTGTGCCAAGGGTAGTCCCATATCAGGATTATCAGTTGATCCTGGGAGGTGATTTTAATAACTACGCAGATCCTTCCATGGACTGCAAACCAGTTAAACCCAGAATCAAGGGGATGGAGAATAAGGAGGTAAATTTTCTGACACATCAGTTAGGGACGATAGATATCTGGAGAGTCCTGCATCCACATGAGACAGATTTTACTTTTTTCTCCATTCCACATAACACATACTCACGCATAGACTACTTTCTTGTCTCGGTGTCATTATTTCCGATAATCAAGGCAGCACACATACTAGACCACACTCTGTCCGATCATTCGGCTATCTCAATATCGTTAGCATATACGGCGGGCGGATCGGAGCGGGTGTGGAGATTCTCCCCATCTCTGTTCAGGGATAACGAATTTAAAGTATATCTAAGGGAAAAGTGGGCAGAATATAAGAGACACAATGATACCCCGGAGGTGGGCCCTGGTATATACTGGGAAGCATCTAAAGCTCTACTGTGAGGATATATCTTGGCGTACACAGCGGGGAAAAAGCGGAAAGCTGAATCAGAGTTGTTATCCCTAACTGCTGAGTATCAACAGGCCCGGTGACAGCATGAGGGTAAGATGGATCAGGTGCACAAGGATAATATGCTGCGGATACAAAAACAAATTGATCATTTGCTTACGGCACAAGCTGAGAAGGACATATACTATCAGAGATTCAGGTTGTTTCAGTGGGGAAATAGGGTGGGGAAGCTGCTGGCAAACCTGGTGCGACCCTACAAAAAAAGGCAGTTGGTGACATGAATACAGATAAATCAGGAACCTTATTTATTTATTGCATTTGTATCCCACATTTTCCCACCTCTTTGCAGGCTCAATGTGGCTTACAATACATCATGAATAGTGGAGATATATAATAAAATAGACATTTAGTATTATGGAAGGGTCTTGGGTAACATGATAATGAAAAAGCATGAGATTAGTATAACAAGCAAATATTATAGGACAATACTGGATATATGTGGAGGAGTTCACATTTGTTGATCTTTGTGGTATGCCTTGTTAAAGAGATGGGTCTTCAGTTGTTTGTGAAAGTTAGTTCATATATCGTTTTTAAGTTGTGCGGCAGCGCGTTCCAGAATTGTGTGCTCAAGTAGGAAAAGGTTGACGCATGCGTTAGTTTGTATTTTAGACCTTTACAGTTAGGGAAGTGAAGGTTGAGGAATGTGTGGGATGATTTTTTAGCGTTCCTGGGTGGTAGGTCTATCAGGTCTGACATGTAGGCTGGGGCATCTCCATGAATGATTTTGTGAACTAGGGTGCATATTTTCAACGTGATGCGTTCTTTAAGTGGGAGCCAGTGTAGCTTTTCTCGTAGGGGTCTAGCACTTTCATATTTTGTTTTGCCGAATATGAGCTTAGCTTCAGTGTTCTGGGCTGTCTGAAGTTTCTTGATTTGCTCTTTGCAGCCAGCGTAGAGTGCGTTGCAGTAATCTAGATGGCTGAGTACCATTGATTGTACCAGGCCACGGAAGACGGTCCTAGGGAAGAAAGGTCTTATTATTTTTAATTTCCACATTGAGTGGAACATCTTCTTGGTTGTGGTTTTCATGTGGTTTTCAAGTGTTAGGTGTCTATCAATGGTAACTCCAAGAATTTTTAGGGTGTCCGAAATTGGAAGTTTCAGTTTTGATGTGTTAATGGTGGTGAATTTGTTCGTGTTATGTGGAGAGGTGTGTATTAGGCATTGGGTTTTTTCTGCATTGAGTTTCAGCTGAAATGCATCCGCCCATGAATGCATGATATGTAGACTTTGGTTGATGTCATTGGAAATTTCCTTTAAATCTTGTTTAAATGGGATGTAGATCGTTACATCATCTGCATATATGTTATGGATTGAGGTTTTGGTTTGATAGTAGTTTAGCCAAGGGTATCATCATTAAGTTGAATAAGGTCAGTGAGAGGGGGGATTCCTGTGGAACTCCGCATTCAGGTGTCAATGTGGCTGATGTAGTCGAATTAGATGTCACTTGGTATGATCGTGTGGTTAGGAACCCCTTGAACCAATTGAGGATGTTGCCTCCAATTGCGAAGTACTCGAGGATATGTAGTAGTATTCCATGATCCACCATGTCAAAGGCACTGGACATGTCAAATTGTAGAAGTAGTATGTTCTTACCAGTTGCGATCATTTGTTTGAATTTTGTCATTAGAGTAACTAGTACTGTTTCAGTGCTGTGGTTAGACTGAAATCCTGACTGGGAATTGTATAGTATTGAGAATTTGTTTAAATAGTTTGTAAGCTGTTTGGTTACCATCCCTTCTGTTATTTTGGTTATTAAGGGAATGGATGCTACTGGCCTGTAGTTGGTTGGTTCACTAGCACTTTTCTTTCCGTCTTTGGATATGGGGGTGAGTAGAATGTTTCCTTTCTCCTTCAGGAAGAGTCCATTTTGTAGTATATAATTCATGTGGTTCCTAAGATCTGTTATGAATTGTTGAGGGGCGGATGCCATTAGGTTGTTTGGGCATATGTCTAATTTGCAATGAGATTTGGCAAATCTTTTGAGCGTTTGGGAGATGGGATCCTCTGATAATATCTCGAAGTTGGTCCAGGTTCTGTCTGCTGGGTATA
Source organism: Microcaecilia unicolor (assembly GCF_901765095.1). Classification (NCBI taxonomy): domain Eukaryota; kingdom Metazoa; phylum Chordata; class Amphibia; order Gymnophiona; family Siphonopidae; genus Microcaecilia; species Microcaecilia unicolor. The sequence continues at coordinate 122,927,854 of NC_044040.1, read as the reverse complement.
CTCCAGGGTCTGAGTCTAGACAGTCGAGGAGTTCGGCGTAGTCGATGGTACTGACAGGTATTTTAAGTCATAATTGTACGATTTTCTCATTGAAGTATTTCACAAGATTGTCTGCTCCTGGTGTATCTTTGTTGTTGGTTGTGACTGGTGTGATATCTAATAGCTTGTTCACAAGTTGGAAGAGTTTATGTGTGTCCTTGTAGTTTAGTGCAATTTCAGTTTTGTAATATAATCTTTTGGTTTGTCTTATGGTATATTTATATTTTCTTTGAAGTTGTTTCCAGGCGTTAAGTGTAGGGTCGTCTTTCTTTTTTTTTCCACGCTCGTTCTAACCTTCTAACTTGTGTTTTTAGTTTTTTCAGTTCTTCATTGAACCATAGCTCTTTCTGTGTGAGGTTCTGGTTTGAATTGGGGCTATGTTGTCTAATATTGATCTACATCTATCGTCCCATTCAAGGAGGAATTGGTTTGTGTCTGCCTTTATTGTCCATCCGTTGTGGTATATCTGTTGCCAAAATGTTACCGGGTCTATTTTTCCTTTCGTGGAGTAGGTTCTTCGTTCTTGTTTGTTAATTGGGTCTTTCGTTCGCCATTGGAGGGAGATGTATGCTTTATAGTGGTCTGACCACGGTGCTGGTGTCCATTTTATATCTACTAGTATCAGGTTGGAGTCAGGATCGAATTTGTGTGAGATAATGTCAAGTGTGTGTCCTTTAGTGTGAGTTGGTTGCGTGTTATGTCCGTGTAGATACCTAAGTTGTAGGAACTCTTTACATTCTTGGGTGTTTGTTGAGGGTAAGATCTTCAAAGTGTAAGTTGATGTCTCCGATTATGATTAGGTTTGAGGTGGAGACACAAGTGTTCGAAATGAAGTCCATGAAGTGTGTTTGGGCATCCTGCCAGTTACCTGGCGGTCTGTAGAGTAGGATTGCGTTGAGGTGTTCTTGCAGATTTGGGTGATTGATTCTAACCGAGGTGATTTCGAGTTGCAGCAGAATGGATTCAGCTGTGGTTGTGATGGTGAACTCGGATTTGTATATTATAGCTATTCCTCCTCCTCCTTTTTCCGTTTCTTGTCCAGTGGGTAATTATGTACCCTGGTGGGCATAAATCTAAGATTATGGGGTCTTTAAGGTCGTGGATCCAGGTTTCAGTGATGAATAGGAATTAACAGCTGTTCGAGTTTTCGGCATTTTGGCCATAAAGGAGAGGAGAAGAAGATGCTAGCTGAAGATGAGGACTTTATATTGAGCTCTTGATGAGTATGAGGAATAATTGGGGGAATGAGGTGTTGTTGAGTTACTTTACAAGAGGGATGGGGGGTAAGTGGTGTTAAGCGTGATGGTCTCACTATGAGACTGGGGGATTACAAGGGGCAGTTTGGGGAGAGTAGGGTGGGGTAGGGTTAGTGGGGAAGGAAGAGGGGGAGTTGGGGATGGGGGGGGTACAGGAACCTGGGGGTATGGGATAGATGGGTGTAGGTGGGAGAGCTAGAAGGTCACTAATAAGGATGGAGGGGGCGGTGGCTGGGACGCCTTCCTCTGCTGCAGGATAGGTACATAATTGACATGAATATGCCATACAAGAAAATGGAACTCTGAAAGTGGTAACATGGAATGTAGGAGGCATTACATCTCCTATTAAGCGAACCAAGATTCTGCAGCATCTGCAAAGACACAAAGTAGATATTGCCCTACTCCAGGAAACTCACTTATCCAATGCTGAGCATGCTAAGCTCCGAACCTGGTGGGTGGGAAAATGTGTGTCCGTAGCAGCTCAGGGGAAGAAAGGGGGGGGGGGTGCCATTCTGTTTAGGAAAGGAGTAGTAGACAAGTTGGATTTACGTTTTGCTGATCGGGGGGGGGGGGGGGGTTATGCTCTGTGAAGCTACTATTCAACGTCAGAAGATATTGCTGGGGAATGTATATGCTCCTAATCAATACGACCGAAAGTTCTATAAGATGATTATGACAAAATTGATAGTGGGAGCCCCTTTGCCCATAGTGATGGGGGGGGGGGGGGGGATTTCAACATGGTTATGGATCCACTGATGGATAGCTCAGGATCTCAGAAGCAACATTCTGGACGGGAGCAAAGAGGGCTGCCTAATCTTTGCCAGCAGGTGGGGCTAGTGCATATTTGGAGGGTATTACACCCACAAGAGAAGGACTATACACATCTTTCCCGGGCACATGGTACACAAGCTCGTATTGACTATTTGCTGATTTCAGGTCAATTGTTTGGGTCAGTCACACAATCTACTCTGGGGACTTATGTGATTTCTGACCATGCCTGGGTGGAAATGAACTGGTCACAGCAGGATATGAGGGGAACACGCAGGCGCTAGGTGTTTCCAATAGAGCTATATAAAGATCCAATATTTAAGGCCTCAATCCATAAGAGCTGGCAGGACTATAAGTTGCACAATGAAGGGCACGTAGGGGACAGAGTACTGTACAGGGAAGCGGCAAAGGCAGTATTAAGGGGTGAGATCATTAGTTATGTGTCCCACAAGCGTAGGGCCCGGGATCGCGAAGTCCTACGGCTGAGTAAATTGCTAAGCACTGCTAGACAAAGGTATGGTCAGATACCTTCTGTGGTGAATAGACAGCAAATACTAACCCTCCAAATGGCAATAAATGAACTACTTCATCAAAAAGCCCTAAAATTGCAGGTTTATCACCTCTATAAGCATGGAAACAAAGGAGGTAAGCTGAGGGCTAGGATTTTAGCTATGAAGACGCAGCAAGGTGATTGAGTTCACACAGATCGGGAAACAGGTGAGATATTTTACAGATATTATCAGCAGCTGTATGAGGCCCCGCAGGACGAAAGTCTCTCGGGAGATCTTTATTTGCAGCAGACTAAGACGCCGGTGATTTCGTCGTGAGATGAGCAGCGGCTTAATAACCCTATAACAGCAGAGGACGTACCATTGGCTATCCATCAAAGTACACTGGCTAAAGCACCAGGGGTGGATGGATACAGAGTGGAATTCTATAAAATTATGGGGGAGGAGATCGCAGAACCTTTGGCACATATGTTTAACGTATTTATAGAAAAGGAACATCTGCCCCCCGACATGAATACAGCCTGTATCATTGTGATTCCTAAAAAAGGAAGAGACCCAGAATTGGCTGAATCATATTGGCCTATTTCGCTCCTAAATTATGAGGTGAAGTTGATGGCTAAGATTCTGGCGAACAGATTAGCTAAAGTCCTGCCAAAATTAATACAGGAAACTCAAGTGGGGTTCGTTAGAAAAAGGACGATTGTTAAAAATGTTCAGAAGATTTTGGCCTCCCTAGAAGCCAGACGCCGGGGGAATATGGATTCCCTACTGGTCAGCTTCGATGCCAAGAAGGCTTTTGACCACGTGTACCGGAGTTTTTTTGTATGCGGTGATGCAGAAATATGGATTCTCAGGTAGCTTTATGTCAGGGATAAAAGCTTTATACTCGAACCCGAAGGCTAGAGTATTGGTAAATGAGACAGAACCGGCGGACTTTGAGATACAAAGGGCAACCTGACAGTAACATAGTAACATAACATAGTAACATAGTAGATGACGGCAGAAAAAGACCTGCACGGTCCATCCAGTCTGCCCAACAAGACAAACTCATATGTGCTACTTTTTGTGTATATCTTACCTTGATTTGTAACTGTCATTTTCAGGGCACAGACTGTACAAATCTGCCCAGCACTATCCCCGCCTCCCACCACCGGCTCTGGCACAGACCGTATAAGTCTGCCACCCAATCTCGGCTAAGCTCCTGAGGATCCATTTCTTCTGAACAGGATTCCTTTATGTTTATCCCACGCATGTTTGAATTCCGTTACCATTTTCCTCTCCACCACCTCCCGCAGGAGGGCATTCCAAGCATCCACCACTCTCTCTGTGAAAAACTACTTCCTGACATTTTTCTTTTAGTCTGCCCCCCTTCAATCTCATTTCATGCCCTCTAGTTCTGCCGCCTTCCCATCTCCGGAAAAGGTTCGTTTGCGGATTAATACCTTTCAAATATTTGAACGTCTGTATCATATCACCCCTGTTTCTCCTTTCCTCCAGGATATACATGTTCAGGTCCCCCCTCTTATTTGTGTTGACATTAGACCCGTTATTAAGAGACATCGAGGCGCAACCGGCAGTGGCAGGAGTAATGATAGGTAAGGAAGTTTTTTAAGTAGCTGCTTTTGCAGACGATATCTTGGTACATCTAACGAACCCGCGGGACTCCCTAAAGGCCTTGTTGGAGATCTTCTCCGAATATGGAGACTATGTGGGCTTATGCTTGAATTTAGGGAAGTCAGAAGATTTAGCTTCTTTGGAAGAGGTCTGGAGTTGCTGGAGGGGTGATTTCCCTTTTGAGGCGAGCACATAACTCTTTTAAATATTTAGGGATCTTTTTACCCATGAACATATTAGCACTACATGACCTTAATGTTACCTGGTTATTAGAGGAAACCCGCAAGATGCTTCATGGCTGCCAAGATTTGCCACTGTCACTGTTGGGCAGAGTGAACTTGGTTAAAATGGTGTTCCTTCCCAGGTGGCTTTATGTATTGCAGACAATTCCTCTCTGGCTAGGTCAGAAAGATCTGAAGAGTTTTTATAGAATAGTGTCAAAATTCTGTTGGAGGAACAAGAAACCTAAAATTCGATTCTTACATTTATTAGGGGGATGAAGCCGGGGGGGGGGGGGGGGGGGGGGAATTGGTATGCCGGACCTAGTGCTATACAATCAAGCATGTCAGATGAGACATCTGGGCGATTGGTGTCCAATAACCTTGGAGGCTGCAAACTTTGCACCTTATCAGTTGTTTTCACTAATACACCATAAAACATGACAGAGGTCACGTGATGGTAGGACGCCGCATCTCAGAGCTCTGAGGCCCCGCTAAAAACATCTAGCCCCTAGCGCCGTTCAAATCCGGAAAAGCAGCCCACGAAAGTTGAAACCAGTAGCGGAATCTCCCAGCAGCTGGCAGTCGGATCGGGTGCATGGAGAAACTCGGGATGTCGCTTAAATCCGCCTGCAAAGAAGGAACGAGGGGCTGCATGGGTGAGAGCAAAATGACGGAGGTAGCGACAGCTGGGGAGACTGTAAGTTCAGCTTGGGCGGCAGAGATCGCCGCGGAAGTTTCCTCGCTGCTAGAAGGCTCAGTAGACAACTACAAAAAATCAGCGACCAGATCGAGCAGATGGATGGGAAATTGGAAGGGCTGCGGGTCGAGCTGACAGGCTTTCAGCAAAGGATGTCAGACGTGGAAGACCAGTGCCAGCAAATTGAACGCAAGCAGCAAACCCTGGAGAAGAAATTAGAACAGCTGGAACAGAAGATCGAAGACCTTGAAAATAGGTCTAGACGGAACAACCTAAGGTTAATAGGGCTTCCAGAATCGATAAGAGAGGTTGATTTGCGAAGTTTCCTTGAGGTTTGGTTGCCAAAAGTGCTTGATCTGCAGCAAATGGATAATTCATTGAAAACTGAGCGGGCCCACCGGCTGGGGCGAGTTGGACAAGGTACAGAGAAGCCGAGAGTAGTGATCTGCAGAGTGCTCAACTATGCACACAAGCAAGAAATTTTGCGAGAGTGGCGCCTGAAAGGCAAGATACAGCTTGAAAATAACTCCATCCTCTGTTTTCAAGATTTTTCTCCATCTGTAGTGGCGCAAAGACGGCAGTTTGCAGAGGTTTGCAAGCGCCTATATGAAAAGAAAGCGCAATTTGCACTGCTGTTCCCTGCAAAGCTGAGGATCCAAAGTGATGGCGGCTAGCGTTTTTTTCAGTCACCCACAGAGGCCATGCACTATGTTAACCAAATGGACAGCGGATCTACAACGGATAATGGCCAGGCTGGCACAAGTAGCCAGCGGAGTCCTTGAAATAAAGGCAAGAGAAAGGCTGGAATAACTACAGATGCTGAGCAGAGCGGACGCAGTGAAAGTGGATCGAGTGGACTGTGAGACTGAACCATAATAGTGGTATGCTTGAGGGAAGGCATGTTTTCTGAAATATGAAAGGTGCAAGATGGAAGAAGGTGCAAGGTGTATAGGTTCAAAATGTTAATTTAAGTTGCTTAAAATGGTAGAACAAACAGTTACGGAAAAAGTATGCTCCTATTGGGGGGGAAAGAAATATGTAAATAGGGCACAATAATAATCAAAGGCTTAGGAATGGTGCTGGGTGGGCACAATGGGACGGAGAAGTGACCGGCTCTCTAGCGAGAGCTATTAGGAAGGATGGGGAGGGCTGTCAGTGGGGGGGCTGGGAGGGGGTGGAGGGGAGGAGGAGAGGGAGGGAAGGGAGGAGCTCTCAGGGGTTTGTTTGTTTTTTTCTCTTTTCTCTTTCGGTTACTTGATGGTGGAGGGACGGAATCTCGAGGCATGCCAAGGGAGGTTGGGAAGCGGGGGAGCTCATGGGCTGGGTGGCCCCCTTGCACACAGGACTCTAGTACATCTGCAATGGACGTGAGACAATGTGAAAGGTACACTTGTTAATATCTTGGAACGTGGGGGGATCTCCTCTCCGGTCAAGCGCACAAAAGTCTTGCAAGCGCTGCAAAGACACAAAGCAGACATCGCATTCCTTCAAGAGACCCACTTATCCAGCACAGAGCATAGCAAATTTCAAAAAGGCTGGGTAGAGGTGGCAGTGGGATCACCAGCGTGGGGGAAAAAAGGCGGAGTGTTGATATTGGTTCGGAGGGGCCTACACTTGAGAATTAAGGCTATCAAAAGGGATGAGGGAGGGCGAATAGTGATGGTAGAGATAGACAAAGGAACATCCACATATGTCCTATGCAACATTTATGCACCCAATGTGTATGACCAACTTACTTAACACCATCTCTCCTACTATCACCCCCTCCATCTGTCATATCCTCAACCTCTCTCTCTCCACTGCAACTGTCCCCAACACCTTCAAGCATGCCGTAGTCATGCCACTCCTCAAAAAACCATCACTAGACCCTACCTGTCCCTCCAACTACCACCCCATCTGCCTCCTACCCTTCCTCTCCAAGATACTTGAGCGCGCAGTCCACAGCCGCTGCCTTGATTTTCTCTCCTCTCAAGCCATCCTCGATCCGCTTCAATCCGGTTTTCGCCCTCTTCACTCGACAGAAACAGCACTCTCTAAAGTCTGTAATGACCTGTTCCTTGCCAAATCCAGAGGCCACTACTCCATCCTCATCCTCCTCGATCTATCCGCCGCTTTTGACACTGTCAATCATGACTTACTTCTTGCCACACTGTCCTCATTTGGGTTCTAGGGCTCTGTCCTCTCCTGGTTCTCCTCCTATCTCTCCCACCGCACCTTCAAAGTTCACTCTCATGGATCTTCCTCCACCCCCATCCACTTATCTGTTGGTGTTCCCCAGGGATCTGTCCTTGGACCCCTTCTCTTCTCAATCTACACCTCTTCCCTGGGCTCCCTGATCTCATCTCATGGTTTCCAGTATCATCTCTAAGCTGATGACACCCAACTGTATCTCTCCACACCAGACATCACCGCGGAGACCCAGGCAAAGGTATTGGCCTGCTTATCCGACATTGCTACCTGGATGTCCAACCGCCACCTGAAACTGAACATGTCCAAGACTGAGCTTATCGTCTTTCCACCAAAACCCACTTCTCCTCTTCCTCCACTTTCTATCTCAGTTGATAACACCCTCATCCTCCCCGTCTCATCTGCCTGCAACCTCGGAGTCATCTTTGACTCCTCTCTCTCCTTCTCTGCGCATATCCAGCAGATAGCCAAGACCTGTCGCTTCTTCCTCTTTAACATCAGCAAAATTCGCCCTTTCCTCTCTGAACACACCACCCGAACTCTCGTCCACGCTCTCATTACCTCTCGCCTGGACTACTGCAACTTACTCCTCACCGGCCTCCCACTTAGCCATCTATCCCCCCTTCAATCTGTTCAGAATTCTGCTGCACGTCTCATATTCCGCCAGAACCGATATACTCATATCACCCCTCTCCTCAGGTCACTTCACTGGCTTCCGATCAGATACCGCATTCAATTCAAGCTTCTCCTTCTTACCTACAAATGCACTCAGTCTGCTGCCCCTCACTATCTTTCTACCCTTATCTCCCCTTACGTTCCCGCCCGTAACCTCCGTTCACAGGATAAATCCCTCCTCTCAGTACCCTTCTCCACCACCGCCAACTCCAGGCTCCGCTCATTCTGCCTCGCCTCACCCTATGCTTGGAACAACCTTCCTGAGCCCTTACACCAAGCCCCCTCCCTGCCCGTCTTCAAGTCTTTCCTTAAAGCCCACCTCTTCAATGCTGCGTTCGGCACCTAACCCTTACCGTTCAGTGAATCCAGAGTGCCCCAATTTGACTGCCCCTATCGGACCGACCGTTCACTTGTCTATTAGATTGTAAGCTCTTTGAGCAGGGACTGTCTCTCTTTGTTAAATTGTACAGCGCTGCGTAACCCTAGTAGCGCTCTAGAAATGTTAAGTAGTAGTAGTAGTATGACCAGAAATTTTACAAAAAGCTAATGGAATTGTTGGGTCCACATCAGGGGGGTAATGTCATACTAGGGGGGGATTTCAATATGGTGCTGGACCCCAGGGTGGACAAAAGTGGAGGGTCAGGTGAGCAGGCCAGACATCACCAGAGGGGTGCACCTTTCCTCTGTTCGACCTTAAGTATGATTGACATATGGAGGGTGCTCCATCCAATGCAGAGGGATTATACCCACACCTCCAGAGCACACTTGACTCAGTCGCGCATTGACTATTTTTTTTATATCGGAGGCACTTTTCCCTCAGGTGTCAGTAGCAGAGATAGGCCCCTGTGCTGTCTCGGATCAAGCAATGGTTTGGCTCCAGTTGCAAGTTTTGGGGAGAGGATCCTTTTGAACTATACAGGGATCCGTACTTTAAGCCTTATATCAGCGGGAAATGGCAGGAGTTTGAAAAGTTCTACAGTGAGCATAGGCAGCATGCAGGACTGTATTGGGAGACTTCCAAAGCAGTCATGAGGGGAGAAGTGATAGCCTATAGAGCACGAGCTAGGAAAATGAGAGATAAAGAAATTCTCCGTCTGGAAAAGGAGGTGCGGGTGCAGAGGCAGCGGTTTGGGGAGGAGGTCACGGAAGATAATAAGAAAGCATTGTTAACAACTCAGAAAGACCTAAATGAGTTATTACATCAAAGCGCGCAGAAGTCCCAAATGTACTATAAACATCAATTATTCCTCAATGGAAATAAAACGGGAGCGTTACTGGGTAGGTTGATACAAAGGAAAAAGGGGCCCTCGAGGATCTTACAAGTAAAGGATAGCAAAGGAGGGCTTCTTAGGGAGACCAGAAGTATTATTGGGAGATTTAGGGAATACTATAAGGAGTTATATGCAGAACCTAAAGATATAATGGAAGATAGTAATATGTATCTAATCAATCAAATGCTGCCCAGGATCACAGAGGAACAAAGGGAAGTTCTAAATCATCCTATTGTAGAAGGGGAATTGTTAGTAGCCCTGCAGTAGAGTAACATAAATAAAGCGCCGGGGCCAGACGGGTTTGGTATGGCCTACTATAAGTTGATGCAAGAACAAATCACGCCCTCACTGTTACATCTATATAAATCTATGGTAACATCGGGGCTGCAAGAAAGGAATTGTTTGTACAAAGAATTTATGGACAATAAACTGAAACAGTAATAAAGTATGTTATGAACTTTGAAAGATCTTGAACACAACTGAAATGGACTATAAAAGTGTGGATTTTAAATAATGATGGAATAATTGTGTTAATAAAGAGTAATTTGATAAGATTTAAAATCTAAAAGAATATCTATTCCTATAAAGTTTTATGCTATAATATCGGGGGGTATGCCAGACTCCCTTAATGTAGTCAAAAATCACAGTACTACGGAAACCAAGGAAGGATGAGACCGAAGTAGGATCTTTTCGGCCAATCTCTCTGCTAAATTGTGATCTTAAGCTCTATGCGAAAATCTTGGCAAACCGGCTGGCAAGGGTGTTGCCTCAACTAATAGTGTCTCCACAGGTAGGCTTCGTGAAAGGTAGGACATTGGTGGGTAATATTAGAGCCTTAATGGCATCCATAGAGACTGTTGAAAGACAGAAAAGGCCTTCTCTGGTAATCAGTTTTGAACCGAGAAGGCCTCTGATCGAGTGGTGTGGGGGTTTATGTTCGCAGTGATGGAGCGGATGGGAATTAGGGGGGCTTTTCGGGAAGCTATCGGTGCACTTTATAAGAATCCCCATGCATATCTGTGAATCAATGGGGAACAGTCAACGCTATTCCCAATTAGACATGGCACAAGACAGGGATGCCCTCTGTCGCCCCTACTATTTGTCCTAGCTATGGATCCCTTGATCAGAGAAATCCAACACCATCCAGAGATAGAGGGGGTTACATGGGGAGTCCTCCAGGTTTACGGTCTCGGCTTTTGCAGATGATATCCTTGTTCATTTGACTAAGCCCAAGCACTCATTAGAAGCATTGTTGGAATTATTCACGGAATACGGGGATTTTGCTGGTTTCAAAACAAACTACTCAAAATCCTTAGCGCTTACAGCCAACCAGGAAGTGAGGCAGCAATGGGGAGACGCTTTCCCATTGCGTTGGGCTTCGGAATCCCTCCAGTATCTGGGGGTACGGATCCCCATGAAAACATCAGAGTTATACTTTACAAACATTATCAATATGGTTTCCGCCCTGAGAGAAAGATTGGACAAATGGATGGTACTACCGCTCAATCTACATGGGAGAATCCATCTGTTTCGGATGGTGGAGTTCCCTCGGTGGCTGTACCTGTTTCAGGTGCTCCCCATTCGGCTAAAGGCTAAGGACTTGAATCAGATATATAAACATGTGCGGAAATTTATCTGGAGGGGATCTAAACCTAAACTCCCTTTGAAGTTAATGATGGGGTCATGGAAGGCGGGGGGCATGAGACTTCCTAACTTACGTCGGTACAATCAAGCCAGTTTACTGCGTCACCTAGGGGACTGGCTATTGGATAGACAGGATTTTATCCCCCGCAGACTAGAACAGGAATACTTTCACCCATATCACTTATACTTCCTGTTGCAATGTCCAAGCCACCAACTCCCAGCCTGGGTGAGTCATAGTTTACTGGCAGACCCCCTGAGAGAGGTTTGGAGAGAGTTAACTACGGCTTGGGGAATGGCATCAGACATATCGGACCTACTACCCCTGCAGGGGAATCCCCAGTTCCAGCCAGGTACAGAGAATAAGGTGTTTCGCAGATGGGCAGAGTTGGAGATCACCAGGCTAGAACACGTGCTGGGCTTTAAGGGGCAGTTGCTAGATCTAGGAGCCCTGGGAGTAGAAATGAATCAGACTCATCAATTTGCTCATTGCCAGTTAGCACATTACATCAGATCTTTGGAGCCCGGGAAATTGAGAAGTGGACATGGGCGTCGCACTAGGGAATTCTTTAACTCTATGCCAGGGAAGCGCCTATCAGTGTCGGGGCTGCAAAAAGCATTAGGGGAATACAGTAACATAGTAACATAGTAGATGGCGACAGAAAAAGACCTGCATGGTCCATCCAGTCTGCCCAACAAGATAAACTCATGTGCATAGGCGGTCGGTGGCCCAACTGTTTGGGGAGGCTAAAGGGGGCGGGGTTAGGGGTGGGGCCAGGGGTGGAGCTTAAATCCATAATTGTCTGATCACACACAGAAAAAAAAAAAAATAAATGTCACAATTAATACCTTTTATTAAATTTAGATATTAGCTATGTATCATATGTCAAAGAATAAAGTGGTTGCTCAAAGCATATACTAACCACAATCGCTCAACTGCAAAACACTATGCACAACTTTGTGCAAAAACACACTCTGAACCTTACTGTACCATAAATATTACACTGGGCAGAACCTAATACACCAATATACCACCCATACGGAAAATGTAGACCGTCAACAATATTGAAACAAGGGATCATAATATAACAATTCTCATGTAGAGCCACAAAACATCCTAATTCATGTTTAATGTGGGATAAAATGTCATAAATAAGTAAATAAACTTTTAATGTTGAACACCTAATTCTCAAAGTGGACATATTCCAAACACTATAATGAAAATAAAATGATGTTTTCTACCTTTGTTGTCTGGTGACTTTGTTTTTCTGATTGTGCTGGCCCAGTATCCGATTCTGCTGCTATCTGTCCTCTTAACTCCGTTTCCAGGGCTTCCTTTCCATGTATTTGTTTACTTTCCGCCTTTCTTCTTCATTTCTTGTCCTACATCCGTAAGTAAAAGCTGGGTCCTCCGCAAACTTGACTGTCCAGTGGATCCAGCTTTTACCTATTTTCTTCATCCATGTGCAGTTTTTCTACTCTCTTCCTTTTCTGTCATCTCATCTCCTTCCTCACTCCTCCCTCCCCCTCCATGTCCAGCAACCCTCCTCTACCCCCCTACCCTCCCCTCCATCCACCCATATCCAGCAACTCTCCTCTCCCCTGCCCTCTCCTCTCCCCTTCTTCCACCATGTCCAGCAACCCTCCTCTCCCCTTCCCTCCATCCAGCAACCCTCCTCTCCCCTGCCCTCTCCTCTCCCCTTCTTCCACCATGTCCAGCAACCCTCCTCTCCCCTTCTTCCACCATGTCCAGCAACCCTCCTCTCCCCTTCCCTCCATCCAGCAACCCTCCTCTCCTCTTCTTCCACCATGTCCAGCAACCCTCCTCTCCCCTTCCCTCCATCCAGCAACCCTCCTCTCCCCTTCTTCCACCATGTCCAGCAACCCACCTCTCCCCTTCCCTCCATCCAGCAACTCTCCTCTCCCCTTCTTCCACCATGTCCAGCAACCCTCCTCTCCCATTCCCTCCATCCAGCAACCTTCCTCTCCCCTTCTTCCACCATGTCCAGCAACCCTCCTCTCCCCTTCCCTCCATCCAGCAACCCTCCTCTCCCCTTCTTCCACCATGTCCAGCAACCCTCCTCTCCCCTTCCCTCCATCCAGCAACCCTCCTCTCCCCCTTCCACCATGTCCAGCAACCCTCCTCTCCCCTTCCCTCCATCCAGCAACCCTCCTCTCCCCTGCCCTCTCCTCTCCCCTTCTTCCACCATGTCCAGCAACCCTCCTCTCCCCTTCTTCCACCATGTCCAGTAACCCTCCTCTCCCCTTACCTCCATCCAGCAACCCTCCTCTCCCCTTCTTCCACCATGTCCAGCAACCCTCCTCTCTCCTTCCCTCCATCCAGCAACCCTCCTCTCCCCTTCTTCCACCATGTCCAGCAACCCTCCTCTCCCCTTCCCTCTATCCAGCAACCCTCCTCTCTCCTTCTTCCACCATGTCCAGCAACCCTCCTCTCTCCTTCCCTCCATCCAGCAACCCTCCTCTCTCCTTCTTCCACCATGTCCAGCAACCCTCCTCTCTCCTTCCCTCCATCCAGCAACCCTCCTCTCCCCTTCCCTCTATCCAGCAACCCTCCTCTCTCCTTCTTCCACCATGTCCAGCAACCCTCCTCTCCCCTTCTTCCACCATGTCCAGTAACCCTCCTCTCCCCTTCCCTCCATCCAGCAACCCTCCTCTCCCCTTCTTCCACCATGTCCAGCAACCCTCCTCTCCCCTTCCCTCTATCCAGCAACCCTCCTCTCTCCTTCTTCCACCATGTCCAGCAACCCTCCTCTCTCCTTCCCTCCATCCAGCAACCCTCCTCTCTCCTTCTTCCACCATGTCCAGCAACCCTCCTCTCTCCTTCCCTCCTTCCAGCAACCCTCCTCTCCCCTTCCCTCTATCCAGCAACCCTCCTCTCTCCTTCTTCCACCATGTCCAGCAACCCTCCTCTCCCCTTCTTCCACCATGTCCAGTAACCCTCCTCTCCCCTTCCTTCCATCCAGCAACCCTCCTCTCCCCTTCTTCCACCATGTCCAGCAACCCTCCTCTCTCCTTCCCTCTATCCAGCAACCCTCCTCTCTCCTTCTTCCACCATGTCCAGCAACCCTTCTCTCCCCTTCTTCCACCATGTCCAGTAACCCTCCTCTCCCCTTCCCTCCATCCAGCAACCCTCCTCTCCCCTTCTTCCACCATGTCCAGCAACCCTCCTCTCTCCTTCCCTCCATCCAGCAACCCTCCTCTCCCATTCTTCCACCATGTCCAGCAACCCTCCTCTCCCCTTCCCTCCATCCAGCAACCTTCCTCTCCCCTTCTTCCACCATGTCCAGCAACCCTCCTCTCCCCTTCCCTCCATCCAGCAACTCTCCTCTCCCCTTCTTCCACCATGTCTAGCAACCCTCCTCTTCCGTTCCCTCCATCCAGCAACCCTCCTCTCCCCTTCTTCCACCATGTCCAGCAACCCTCCTCTCCCCTTCCCTCCATCCAGCAACCTTCCTCTCCCCTTCTTCCACCATGTCCAGCAACCCTCCTCTCCCCTTCTTCCACCATGTCCAGCAACCCTCCTCTCCCCTTCCCTCCATCCAGCAACCCTCCTCTCCCCTTCTTCCACCATGTCCAGCAACCCTCCTCTCCCCTTCCCTCCATCCAGCAACCTTCCTCTCCCCTTCTTCCACCATGTCCAGCAACCCTCCTCTCCCCTTCTTCCACCATGTGCAGCAACCCTCCTCTCCCATCTGCCCTGTTTCCTTCCTGCCCCCCCCGTACCTTTAAATATTATAGTTTTGCTGGAGTCGCGGGCAGCTGGCATTGAAGACATCGGCAGGCTTACGCCGGTTCCAGCAGCCTTCCCTTCCCTCGTTGCAAGTCGGATGATGGCTCCGCCCTCTTCTGACATATTTCCTGTTTCTACGAGGGCGGAGCCATCATCCGACTTGCAACGAGGGAAGGGAAGGCTGCTGGAACCAGCGTAAGCCTGCCGATGTCTTCAATGCCGGCTGCCCGCGACTCCAGCAAAACTATAATATTTAAAGGTACGGCGGGGGGCGGGGCAGTGGCGGGCTGGGGAGGCTTAGCCTCCCCAAGCCTCTTATACGGAGTGCCTATGCTCATGTGTGTATACGTTACCTTGATTTGTACCTGCCTTTTTCAGGGCACAGACCGTACAAGTCTGCCCAGCAGTATTTCCCGCCTCCCAACCACCAGTCCCGCCTCCCATCATTGGCTCTGGCACAGACCGTATAAGTCTGCCCTCCACTATCCTCGCCTCCCAACCACCAACCCCTCTTCCCCCACCTGCTCCGCCACCCAATTTCGGCTAAGCTTCTGAGGATCCATTCCTACTGCACAGAATTCCTTTATGCATATCCCACGCATGTTTGAATTCCGTTACCGTTTTCATCTCCACCACCTCCCGCGGGAGGGCATTCCAAGCATTCACCACCCTCTCCGTGAAAAAATACTTCCTGACATCTTTCCTGATATAAAGCGAATCTTAGGGAATTGGGCTACAGATCTGAGGTGCCCGAACTTGCAACTGGACTTCCGAAAGCTAGCGGCCCGAATACCCTCCTTGTCAGGGAATGCTATCCTGAGAGAATGCCAATATAGAATACTATATCGGGCATATACGTCAAAATACCAGGTATCCAAGTTTGGAGGAACGGTAGATCCCCTGTGTTCTAAGTGTGGACAGAGGGAAGGTACACTGTTTCATTCCCTTTGGGAATGCTACAAGATCAAAATCTTCTGGAAACAAAGTGTAGGGTACTTGGAGACCGTGTTGCGCGAAGGGATCCCACTTTCCTCGTTGGGTCTCCTGCTGGATAGGTATGAAGTATTTGTAAAGCACACCCGGGGAGCTCGGCAGTTCATACGGAAAGCGAGTATAGTGGGTAAAAAAACTGATCTTAAATGCCTGGATAAAAACAGAACCTCCAGATTTCTGGCATTGGAGGAATAGTTTGCATGAACTGTTGTTGATGGAGCGGAGAGGGATGGGATCCTCCCCCAAGAGAAGAAAGGCATTCTTGGGAATTTGGGAGCCGTATATACAATCCTTGGCACCAAAAGCTCGTAGCTTTATCTTAAATTGTCTGTAACCTTCACCACAGGGTTGTTTTTTTTTTTTTTTTGTGGATTACGTTGAAGTTGATAGGGGAGAGAGGGGACTACACTCGTACTAGG
Organism: Microcaecilia unicolor; assembly: GCF_901765095.1. Taxonomy (NCBI): domain Eukaryota; kingdom Metazoa; phylum Chordata; class Amphibia; order Gymnophiona; family Siphonopidae; genus Microcaecilia; species Microcaecilia unicolor. Next base: position 122,911,813 of record NC_044040.1, on the reverse strand, counting down.
GGGTTGGGGACGAGGGAGGGAGGGAGAATAATTGAGGCTTAATATAGTAGCAAGGAGAGCTAAGTCCATGTGGTACACACCTATGTTTACCTGTTACAGCTACTATTAGGTCATGGTATATATATATATAAGTACATAAGTATTGCCATACTGGGAAAGACCAAAGGTCCATCGAGCCCAGCATTCTGTTTCCAACAGTGGCCAATCCAGGTCACAGATACCCAGCAAGATCCCAAAAATGTACAAAACATTTTATACTGCTTATCCCAGAAATAGTGCATTTTCCTCAAGTCCATTTAATAATGGTCTATGGACTTTGGTCTATGGACCAAACCTTTTTTAAACTCCACTAAGCTAACCGCCTTTACCACATTCTCTGGCAACGAATTCCAGAGTTTAATTACATGTTGAGTGAAGAAAAATTTTCTCTGATTCGTTTTAAATTTACTACATTGTAGCTTCATCGCATGCCCCCTAGTCCTAGTATTTTTGGAAAGCGTGAACAGACGCTTCACATCTACCCGTTCAACTTCACTCATTATTTTATAGACCTCTATCATATCTCCCCTCAGCCGCCTTTTCTTCAAGCTGAAGAGCCCTAGCCACTTTAGCCTTTCCTCATAGGGAAGTCGTCCCATCCCCTTTATCATTTTCGTCACTCTCTTCTCTTTTCTAATTCCACTATATCTTATTTGAGATGCGGCGACCAGAATTGAACACAATATTGGAGGTGCGGTCGCACCATGGAGCGATACAAAGGCATTATAACATCCTCATTTTTGTTTTCCATTCCTTTCCTAATAATACCTAACATTCTATTTGCTTTCTTAGCCGCAGCAGCACACTAAGCAGAAGGTTTCAACGTATCATCAACGACGACACCTAGATCCCTTTCTTGGTCCGTGACTCCTAATGTGGAACCTTGCATGACATAGCTATAATTCGGGTTCCTCTTTCCCACATGCATCACTTTGCACTTGCTCACATTAAACGTCATCTGCCATTTAGACGCCCAGTCTCGTAAGGTCCACTTGTAATTTTTCACAATCCTCCCACGATTTAACGGCTTTGAATAACTTTGTGTCATCAGCAAATTTAATTATCTCATTAGTTACTCCCATCTCTAGGTCATTTATAAATATGTTAAAAAGCAGCGGTCCCAGCACAGAGCCCTGGGGGACCCCACTAACTACCCTTCTCCATTGAGAATACTGACCATTTAACCATTATATGGTTAATATATTTATAAATGATTTAGAGATGGGAGTAACTAGCGAGGTAATTAAATTTGCTGATGACACAAAGTTATTCAAAGTCGTTAAATCGCGACAGGATTGTGAAAAATTACAAGAGGACCTTACGAGACTGGGAGACTGGGCGGCTAAATGGCAGATGATGTTTAATGTGAGCAAGTGCAAGGTGATGCATATGGGAAAAAAAGAACCCGAATTATAGCTACGTCATGCAAGGTTCCACGTTAGGAGTTACGGACCAAGAAAGGGATCTGGGTGTCGTCGTCGATAACACACTGAAACCTTCTGCTCAGTGTGCTGCTGCGGCTAAGAAAGCGAATAGAATGTTGGGTATTATCAGTAAAGGTATGGAAAACAGGTGTGAGGATGTTATAATGCCGTTGTATCGCTCCATGGTGCGACCGCACCTTGAGTATTGTGTTCAATTCTGGTCGCCGCATCTCAAGAAAGATATAGTAGAATTGGAAAAGGTGCAGCGAAGGGCGACTAAAATGATAGCGGGGATGGGACGACTTCCCTATGAAGAAAGACTAAGGAGGCTAGGGCTATACAGCTTGGAGAAGAGACGGCTGAGGGGAGACATGATAGAGGTATATAAAATAATGAGTGGAGTGGAACAGGTGGATGTGAAGCGTCTGTTCACACTTTCCAAAAATACTAGGACTAGGGGGCATGCGATGAAACTACAGTGTAGTAAATTTAAAACAAATCAGAGAAAATTTTTCTTCACCCAACGTGTAATTAAACTCTGGAATTCGTTGCCGGAGAAAGCGGTGAAGGCAGTTAGCTTAGCAGAGTTTAAAAAGGGGTTGGACGGTTTCCTAAAGGACAAGTCCATAAACCGCTACTAAACGGACTTGGAAAACTCCAAAATTCCAGGAATAACATGTATAGAATGTTTGTACGTTTGGGAAGCTTGCCAGGTGCCCTTGGCCTGGATTGGCCGCTGTCGTGGACAGGATGCTGGGCTCGATGGACCCTTGGTCTTTTCCCAGTATGGCATTACTTATGTACTTATGTTTGTGAAGAACCTGCAGGCTGAAAGTGGACAAAACCATGAGACCAGATGGAATACATCCCTGAATACTAAAGGAACAGAAGTTCTAGCAGGTCTTTTAAGGATGTGTTTAGCAGATCCCTAGAGACAGGAGCGGCTCCACATGATTGGAGAGAGGTAGATGTTGATTGGAGAGAGGTAGATGTTGATCCTTTTCACAAAAGTGGTAATGAAGAGGGTGGGAAAGGTAATGGAGATGCTGCTGAAGGAAAGAGTAGTGATCTTATTACAGTTCAGTGGGTTGCAACATCCAAAGCAACATGGTTTTTTACCAGAGGCAGATAGTCAAACGAATCGATTTCTTTGACTGGGTGACCAGAGAACTAGATAAAGGGCATGCACTAGACGTGATGTCATTGGATTTCATTAAAGTCATTGATACAGTTCCTTATCGGTGACTTATAAACAAATTGACCAGCTTAGGGATGGGTCTCAAAGTGGTCAACTGGATAAAAAATTGGTCGACTAACAAATGACAGAGGGTAGTTGTAAATGACTTTAATTTAGAAGAATGGAGTTCAGAGGTCAGTCCTGGGGACAATTCTGTTCAGCATCTTCATGAGTGATATCTCTGAAGGGTTAGAAGGGAAAAATTGCCTTTGGCAGATGACAAAGATCTGCTACAGAGTGCACACTTCAAATGGGTAAAATGAGAAGTGATCTTCAGAACTAGAGGTTTAGTTGGATGCTTGCAGTTAACCTGTAATCCAAATATGAGCAGAGTTGTGTGCTTTTGGGAACAAAACCTCAAATGAATTGAATGTGATTGGAGGGAAGAGTTTGAGCACAGACCAGGAGGGACCTTGGGGTGATTGTGTCTGAGAATTTCAAGGTGGTGAAACAATGTGACAAGGTGGTTGCGAAAGCCAGAAGGATGCTAGGCTGCATAGCAAGGGATATAATCAGCATAAAGGAGGAGTCCATAATACCCTATACAGCACATTGGTGAGGCCTCACTTGGAGTACTGTGTTCGGTTTTGGAGGCTAGGAGGCTCATTTTCAAAGCACTTCGTTTCTGTCCTGGGTTGGGGGTGGGCTCTGCACTGCCCAAGTTAAAAACAAAAAAGGTTTGTATTTAATATTGGTGGGAAGCCCAGTAGCCCACCAACAACATTAAATATAAAACTTTATATATGGTATAGTTGGGGGAGGTTGTTGAATACTGGTTGAGTACACAAGTGATAACACCTAGAGCTGAACCCCTCGGAGTTGGGGGTCATCAGAGCACAGGCCCTAAGGCTCCTCCAGGGGGGAGGGCAGTTTTAGCACTGGTACTCAACACAGGGCTTTGGAAGATGCATCGGTTACTTTAAGGGGATGGGTGCTATGACTATAATAGCTGACGAATTGTTGACAAGCAAACTTTCATGTAATGTATATATCCCCTGTGGAATGGCCTTTAGCAGTGTTAACTATGATTCATACCAACTATCTTTTGCAATTTAAGTACATTGGGGACGGTGGGAGGGAGGGGTAGGGGAGTGAGGTAAATCTGTAAAAATGTTTGATGACGGATTCTATCCTTTAACTTGCCTATGGAAGTTTTGTACCTATGTTGGTATTTCTATTTTGACCAGAACGTGAATATTCTAAATTGTGTTTGTCATCAATAAAAAAGTTGAAACCTTACACCATAAAACATGACAGCTCCCTGGGGACCCCGGGACAAGTGTGCTGCTGAGACCACTCCGGGTGGTGTGGGAAGTACTTATTAGACATTTAGGGGGAGACCCAGCAGTGACGGATCACCTGACCCTGCGAGGTAACTGTGAATTTCCACCTGGATTGTCTAGTCATATCTTTAATGCTTGGCCTCAGCGGGGAATTAAATGCCTAGCAGACTTGGTTGGTGAAAATGGGCAGCTCCTTTCGGATGAGAACTTGGTGAGTCGGGTTGGAGAGTCCTGGGAAATAGATTTGCTATAAGACAGGTGAGACATTATGTTGCTTCCTTGCCTAGGGACCTTTAAGGAATCAATGGGGAGTAAGGTTCAAGATTTCTTTCACCTAAACGAGAGGGAGGGCTTACAATTTCATTACTTTTCAAGGAAATAAACAAGTGGCAGCCCCCCAAGGACTATGAGCTTTTGAAAAGATCCTGGGAGAAGGAGCTGGGTTCATCACTGAGGCTATGGGACATATCTAAGTCAGTAGCCAGAATACCATTGCTAGTGACAGACGCCCGATTGAGAGAGTGTGCATATAGATGTATCCACAGAGGATACATAGCCCCTTCTCAGCTGGTGCATATGGGAGGTAGTCAAGGCCCGAGTGCCTCAAATGTGGGAGGAGCCCGGGCACTTATTACACGTTTTGGAGTTGCCCAATTTTGGGAAGGTTTTGGGGTCAAATCCAAGTTTCTGGGAATTGCAGATGAACATTCCTGTATTGGGGACGGTAGAGCAATTACTGTTGGATGTACCGGGGCCTTTGGAGGTGGGAATCGCTTTGAGATATTAATGCTCCGCAAGATGTGCCTTGTAGCTAGGAAATGTATTTTACACTATTGGGCTGTTAAAGATCCCCCAGCTTATTGGCATTGGCGGAACCAGCTACATCTGTTGATATCTTGGGAGGCTAGAGATGCTAGGCTCTCCCAGAGGAGACAAACTACCTTTCTGGCAATTTGGGGTCCCTACCTTCAAATCCTAAGTCCTAGAGGGCGTAGTTTACTTCTTAATGATGGTTGAACCTTTCATCATGATAACTCATGGTTCCCCTAGGTTCATGGGGGGGGGGGGGAGTTTCAAGGGTCATAGGGGTTGGGGGGGCGGTGGGGTAGAGAAGTTGGGGGGGATGGGGGTTTGGACCTATTTCTGAGGTGGGAATATATAAACTATTGAGATGTTACTGAACATGGTTTATGTTGCACTGTTCTGTATTTTGTGGCAATTTATGTAACTTTATTTGAGCTGACTTCAATAAAAATGTTGAAACATAAAGTAAATCAACAAAAAAGACTTTCTTCCTGTCTAACATCAAGAACAGTCCTAGCTGGGGTTCAGGGATAACTGTGGCTTTCTAGCTGACAAAATAATAATTTTGTATCCCTAAATAGTTCTTCTATTCTTCTACTTTGTACCCTAACTAAAGAAGGGCTCTCTTCATTGAACACCGTAGTCACACTGCCCACAGCAACTTGGTCTCTCCAGAAGGGTGCAAACCTTAAACCTTGGAGACAAGTTTTCCTAGTTGCTTAACAGGGATTAATCCACTTAAACAAACTTGTTTCACACAGTCATTCACTTGGTCTCTCGCCCTCAATTTTCACGACAAAACTTTTAAACAGCACACAAGTAACAAAAAAAAAAATCAGTTTTAGATTTTTTTTCTGCTTAGATCCAACACCTTTCACTTTCAGCTCATTTTACCTTCACTCAGCTCTCATGCACTTGCAGAAAAACTAATTTTCAAATCCTTTCTGGCTCAGAAATCTTATCACGCAGTCAGAGCTCTCTCACACACATTCTCACTCTTTGGTGTCTTCAGCCCTTCTCTCCACTCCCAGGCAAGCTGTTGCTAAGGGAGATGGTGACTCTGAGTCACCGGCTGACCTCTACTACCCAATGAGGTCTCAGAACACAGGATGTTTGCAGCATGGACGCTAATTAGCATGTTTCACAGTCTCCATTTTAGAAAAGAATTCCTCCATAGAAAATAATAAAAAAAAATTATATTTTTAGAAAAAAATACCATAATATTACTATACAATTTGATCAAAATATTCTATAACCTTAGTGCTGAACTACACATACAGTACATTTTCATAAATTTAAACAAACATTTAAAGACATTTACATATTTTGTCATAATCTCTATCAAAACTCCCATAAAACCAGAGACGTTCACTCTAATAAAATTCTGCATCGCCTCACACACTCCCTCAAGTGAAGCCTGCTCAAAAAAAGCTAATTCAATGCTCAGAACTGGCCCAAACTAAAACCTTCTCATTTAATCTCCAAAATAATTTTTTCAAAAAGTTTCAAAGTACTAGGCCACCTAAAGAGGTTCTCATGGACCCAAAACTACCATTAGAATCCCTCAAAAATTAACCCCTTAAGCACCAGCCCAACGGGACCAAAAAATACATTTAAAAAATAAACTAAAATTCTTAGGCTACCAGACCCCTTACCTGGTCCCCAGAAGGGTCCTCGCTTGACCTCCACCACTGGTCTGGGTCCTTTCAGCAAAGCACCGCTATTTACAATGGCAACTGCGGAACTCCTGTCGGGGCACCTCAAAAATCGAGGTTCCGGCTTCACTTCGGGCCTAGTGCCGGCCAGGGAGTGCTACCACGCATGTGCAAAAAGGCACGCATGCTCGGAGTCTTCCCTTCACAAGCTTTATTCAGCCATTCTTTTCAGTGCACCTGGCAGGGAAATAGCACTCCTCAGTCGGGCAGCACAGGGGTAAGTCGCAAAAAGCACGGCTCCCCCATGGAGACTCCTGACAGGCACCGGAGAACTGGAACTGGCCACCAATGATGTCTGGAAGCCCCAGAGGACCCCCAAACATCATTGGAATCCCAGGTAATAAAATTAAATAAACCCACCGGGTTACATTTACCATTACCCTCTGTTGCCTTCCACTCAACCAGTTCCTAACCCAGTCAGTCACTTTAGAGCCCATACCAAGAGCACTCAGATTATTTATTAGTTGTCTATGTGGAACTCTGTCAAAGGCTTTGCTGAAACTTAATACACCACATCAAGCTCTCTCCCTTGATCCAACTCTCTGGTCAACCAGTCAAAGAAATTAATTAGATTTGTCTGACAAGATCTGCCCCTAGTGCAGTGGTGTGCTGGAGCCGGCTCGCGGTTCTTAAATTTTGTACCAACTTGCAAGCTGGTTGTTCCCTAGTGCGAGCCGGCTCTCCCTCCCACCCGCCCGATCGATCGATCGCCTGCCCGATCCAGTCCCTCACGTCACCGACCTGACTCTTCTAATTCTTCGGGGCAGGCAGTCGTGCCTGCCCGCTACCAGCACTGACTCTCCCCTGCCGGCAGGGTTGCCAGATGGAAAATTTTTTTTCCAGCCCGATGGAGCCCAAAAAACAGCCCAAAACCCGCCCAAACACAAACCCCGCCCCTGACACCCCCCACCCCCGCGTCATCAACCCCGCCCCCGCCGTCACCGCCCCGCCTCCCACGTCACCGGCCCCGCCTCCCCGTCATCGCCCCCGCCTCCCACGTCATCGGCCCCGCCTCCCGTCATTGGCCCCGCCTCCCGTCATCGGCCCCGCCTCCCACGTCATCGGCCCCGCCTCCCACGTCACTAACCCCGCCCAAAACGTCATTAACCCCACCCAAAAACGTCACTAACCCCGCCCCCCCCGCGGCCGAAAAAACCGCCCTGAAGGCCAAAAACAGCCCAAAAACCGCACCCGCCGCGGGCAAAAATTTCCCGCGGCGGGTCGCGGAAAACCACCCAATTGGGCGGTAAAACCGCCCACCTGGCAACACTGCCTGCCGGTTCGCGCTTTAAAAATGGCCGCCGAGACTTCCAGAGGCAGCCTCGCGAGACTTCTGCGGAAGTCTTGACGGCCAATTTGAAGCGTGAACCGGCAGGGGAGAGTCAGCGCTGGTAGCGGGCAGGCAAGACTGCCTGCCCTGAAGAATTAGAAGAGTCAGGTCGGTGAGGGACGGATCCGGAGGGAGGGAGGAGAAGTCACCGGTGAACAACTCGGGAGGGGTGGCAGGGGAGAGAAGGGAGTCGCTGGGCAGGGGAGAGGAGGGTCACTGCTGGACATGGGTGGATGGAGGGCAGAGGAGAGGAGGGTCACTGCTGGACATGGGTGGATGGAGGACAGGGGAAAGGAGGGTCACCTGGGTATGGGTGCATGCAGGGGAGAGGAGGGTCACTGCTGGACATGGGTGCATGGAGGGCAGGGGAAGGAGGGTCACTGGGTATGGGTGTATGCAGGGCAGGGGAGAGAAGGGTCGCTGGGTATGGGTGCATGCAAGGCAGGGGAGAGAAGGGTCGCTGGGTATGGGTGCATGCAGGGCAGGGGAGAGGAGGGTCACTGCTGGACATGGGTGGATGGAGGGCAGGGGAAAGGAGGGTCACTGGTATGGGTCCATGCAGGGGAGGGGAGGGTCGCTGGGTATGAGTGCATGCAGGGCAGGGGAGAAGAGGGTCACTGGACATGGGTGGATGGAGGGGAGAGGAGGGGAGAGAGAAGAAATGCTGGACATGGATGGAGGGGAGGAAAGAGTGAGGAAGGAGATGAGATGAGGGAAAAGGAAGAGAGGAGAAAAACTGCACATGGATGAAGAAAATAGGCAGAAGCTGAGGACCAGAAATGAAGAAGAAAGGAGGAACGGAAAGAAATAAATGGAAAGGAAGCCCTGGAAACGGAGTTAAGAGGACAGATAGCAGCAGAATCGGATACTGGGCCAGCATGATCAGAAAAACAGTCACCAGACAACAAAGGTAGAAAAAAATCATATTATTTTCATTATAGTGTTTGGAATATGTTCACTTTGAGAATCAGGTGCTCAGCACTAAAAGTTTATATTTATTTACTTATTTATGGCATTTTATTGCACATTAAACATGAATTAGATTGGAACCTGGAATCATTTAATTTTTTTTTCCTGGAGTAATGCATTGCCACCCCCCCCTCCCCCCAGGCTCTCTCCCCGGCTATAGCCAGCTCTGCAATTTGGGAGGAGGGGCGCAGAGGGGGACCGGGGAGAGAGCCTGTTGTTAAACATTTACCAGCACACCACTGCCCTAGTGAAACCATAAAGATCTCCCCCAGTCCTCTGTAGGTATCCAGCAGCCCAGAATGCCATGCTGCTAAGGTCTGCTGTCAGCTTGACAACAGTGCCCCTCAGATTCAGCAGGCAACTAGCACTTGATCACTTCTAGAAAGTGTAAGCTTGGCTCTTCTCCCAAGCCTTTAATGGAAGAAGCACCTAACTAGCTAGTCACACACACAAGCTGCAAATATCTACTGCCTACTCTAGCTGAAATCATTTTCTCGCACATTTTCTGACTCTATGTGCAATTTGATCTTAAATTAGTAGTGGAGTAATCTAATGGTTAGTGTGTTGGGCTGAGAACCAGGGGAGCTGGGTTTGATTCCCACTGCGGGTCCTTGTGACCCTGGACAAGTCACTTAACCCTTCAGTGCCCGAAAACTTAGATTGTGAGCTCACTGGAGCCAGAGAAAGTACCTGTATGTAATATGTTGTACCACAGAAAAATGGTATATCAAATGCATTACCTTTTATATGTTCCACTTACTCCTGTCTCACCCCTAATCCTGTCTGTTAACATGTTTTGATGTATATTGTATTGACATTGTAAGTAGCATATTGTGCCATAATGTGTACTGTTTGAATATAATTGCTGCCAGAGTAGTCTGTGCTAGAATGTGGTGTTGCTGCTTTCCTTGAGAGAATGGAACCAAGCTGGTAAAACCACTATTTCACACCACTTGGTTACTTTTGAGCCTCTGACGCAGCCCTTCAGTGGGCGAAACACAGCCTGTGTTGGGCTTTTCTGTTTGTATTTTATCTACTATAGTGAATAAACCTTGGGATAAAGATTTCCTGTCTGATCTGCTGTTTTCTACCACCACCACAGCAGATGAAGTTGGACAGAAACAGAGAATTCTGACAAACAGGAGATAAAGGTGAAACCTTGGTCAAAAGCTTCAAGACCTTACCTATTTTTTACCCCAAATGTTAAACCACTAGAAATGGGAAGAAGACTAATTTAACTTTTTTAAGTGACCCTGAAGGAAAGAAATAAGGCTTCTTTAGCATTATGAGGTAATTCTATAAAGTAAGTGCTCATATTTGTGTGCCGATTATGTACATAAATGTTTGGAATATCTGCATATAAGCATGCATGTGTGCACATACATCAGAAATTTTAAAAAAATCTGCTTAAGCACTATTCTGTAAATAAATGTGTATCTTACATAGTGCATATTTGACAGGTAAGAATACACATGAGCAGAGTCTGGGTGGGGCTCCCACTTAAGTGCATAACTTAGAATATTATACACATATTTCCAGCAGTTAGGCACAAGCACTTACACTAGTTTTATGGCTGATGTGACTACTTGCACCTAACCACATATATACCCAGTTATGCTAACATTCTATAAAGGAAAATAAGCACCTACTTTCCTTTTATAGAATATGCGCCTATGGTCTAAGGTTTGGCAATTAAAATTCAATGCGAAGAAATGCAAAGTGATGCACTTAGGGAATAGAAATCCTCGGGAGATGTATGTGTTAGGCGGGGAGAATCTGATAGGTACGGACGGGATCTTGGGGTGATAGTATCTGAGGATCTGAAGGCGACGAAACAGTGTGACAAGGCGGTGGCCGTAGCTAGAAGGTTGTTAGGCTGTATAGAGAGAGGTGTGACCAGCAGAAGAAAGGACTACTACTACTAACTAGCATTTCTAAAGCGCTACTAGGGTTACGCAGCGCTGTACAATTTAAACATAGAAGGACAGACCCTGCTCAAAGAGCTTACAATCTAAAAGACAAGAGAACAATCTAAAGACAAGTGAACAATCTAGAGGACGAGTGAACAGTTAATCTGATAGGGTGGATAGATTGGGACATTCTATATATCTCGAGCGGTTAGGTGCCGAAGGCAGCATTGAAGAGGTGAGTTTTAAGCAGAGGTCTGAAGATGGGTAGGGAGGGGGCATGGCATATGGGTAAAGGAAGATTGTTCCAGGCATAGGGTGAGGCAAGGCAGAATGAGCGGAGCCTGGAGTTGGCAGTGGTGGAGAAGGGTACTGAGAGAAGGGCTTTGTCCTGTGAGCGGAGGTTACGGGCGGGAACATAGGGGGAGATGAGGGTGGAGAGGTAGTGAGGAGCCGCAGACTGAGTGCATTTGTAGGTAAGGAGGAGGAGCTTGAATTGTATGCGATATCTGATTGGAAGCCATGAAGTGATTTGAGGAGAGGGGTGATATGAGTATATCGGTTTTGGCGGAATATAAGACGTGCAGCAGCGTTCTGAACTGATTGAAGGGGGGATAGATGGCTGAGTGGGAGGCCGGTGAGGAGTAAGTTGCAGTAATCAAGGCGAGAGGTAATGAGAGCGTGGACGAGAGTTCTGGTGGTGTGCTCAGAGAGGAAAGGGCGAATTTTGCTGATGTTGAAGAGGAAGAAGCGACAGGTCTTGCCAGTCTGTTGGATATGCACAGAGAAGGAGAGGGAGGAGTCGAAGATGACTCCGAGGTTGCGGGCAGATGGGACGGGGAGGATGAGGGTGTTATCAACAGAGATAAGAGAGTGGAGGAAGAGGAGAAGTGGGTTTAGGAGGAAAGACGAGGAGCTCGGTCTGTTGATGCCCTTGTATAAGTCGTTGGTGAGGCCCCACCTAGAGTATTGTGTTCAGTTTTGGAGGCCGTACCTTGCGAAGGATGTAAAAAGAATTGACGCGGTGCAAAGAAAAGCTACGAGAATGGTAAGGGATTTGCGTTACAAGACGTATGAGGAGAGACTTGATGACCTGAACATGTATACTCTGGAAGAAAGGAGAAACAGGGGTGATATGATACAGACGTTCAAATATTTGAAAACTATTAATCCGCAAACGAACCTTTTCCGGAGGTGCGAAGGCGGTAGAACGAGAGGACATGAAATGAGATTGAAGGGGGGCAGACTCAAGAAAAATGTCAGGAAGTATTTTTCACGGAGAGAGTAGTGGATGCTTGGAATGCCCTCCCGCGGGAGGTGGTGGAAATGAAAACGGTAACAGAATTCAAACACGCGTGGGATAAACATAAAGGAATCCTGTTCAGAAGGAATGGATCCTAAGGAGCTTAGCCGAGATTGGGTGGCAGAGCTGGTGGCGGGAGGCGAGGATAGTGCTGGGCAGACTTATACGGTCTGTGCCCTGAAGAGGACAGGTACAAATCAAAGTAGGGTATATACAAAAATGCGCACATATGAGTTTATCTTGTTGGGCAGACTGGATGGACCATGCAGGTTTTTTTCTGCTGTCATTTACTATGTTACTATCGGCCTATATAAATATAGAATTACTCCCTATATGACTTTGGGGCTAATGTTTGAAGAGAAAAACATCTAAAAAGTGCATAAAGCGGCATTTGGATGTTTTTCCTCACAAAACGTCCAAATCAGTATTTTTGAAAGCTATTTTTAAACATTTCTCTATGAAGTCTGTCAAAAGTGTGTTCAAATCACAAGGGTGGCGTGTCAGGGGCGTTTCGAAGGTGGGATTAGGGCATGCCTAACACTTGGACATTTTACAGCCATAATGGAACAAACCAAAATGTCCAGGACTAAAACCAAGACGTTTTGGTCTAGTCCTGTTTCCAGAACGAATAAGGAACAAAAAGATGTCCTAAATGACCAGATGACCACTGAAGGGAATAAGGGGTGACCCCTCAATACCCTCCCAGTGGTCACTGACCCCCTCTCACCCCCCCCCCCCCCCAAAAGGGAAAAATATGACTTACCAGCCTCCAATAACGGCTGCAGATGTTAGTCAGGTCTATTAGAGCATCATACAGGTCCCTGGAGTGTAGTGGTCGGTGCAGTACACAGTGGGGGACCCAGGTCCCTATCTCCTTCTACCTATCGCACTTATGAACTGTGACCCCTCCCAATGTCATCGAAACCCTACTGTACTCCTATATAGGTGCCCCCTTCACACATAAGGGCTATTACATTGGGAGACAGTGGATTTTGGGTGGGTTTTGGAGGGCTCAGTGGATAAGATAAGGGAGCAAGGAGAAAAGGTGAGAAGTGTACCTGGAAGCATTTGTATGAAGTGCACAGGAGTGCCCCACTGCTCTCCTGGGATGTCTGGGAGACTATTCTACTAAAAATGCTGACTCGTCGTACATCCCAATGACATGAATCTGTATGTTTTACACCTCTTCAGATTTTTTTTTAAATGGACCAAAAACAAAAAGTCTAAATCACAAAATCTTGTTCAAAACAGTATTTTTGAAAAAAAAAAAAAAAAGATAGACATTTTTCTTCTTTGAAAATGACCTTCTTTCCTATTTGGATTTTGGACGTTTTGTGCAAAATGTCAACAATCGGACTTAGACGTCATATCGAAAATGCCCCTCCACGTCACAAGTTCTTCATATTTACCCAGGAATGATCAGCATTAGAAAAGTTTCATATGAGTGAGTAGACTAGTAGCAATCCTCCAGTTGTCTTAGGTAAGCCCAAGTGCTTAAAAGGCCATTCGAACTCACCATTCTAAAGCCCCGATGCTCCAAAGTCGCCATTAAATACCGCATGTGTTTATACCAACGGTTGAATTTACTGATTTTGAAACATCAACCGATGCTCAAAGGAAATCACATACAAATGAGATGCATGGAAATTCTGCAAGCGACTCAGTAGGGAAAGCGCCTAGCACATACGCAAAACAATCTCTTGATAAGTATCAATGTACTATTCATGCCCAAGAAAAAAAAATGCAACAACCACGTCGTAGGTATGCATCCAGTGATGTTCCACGACAACTTTTTAACACTATTCTGATGTTCAGGAGACACACACACATATAATACACGCATATATAGGTACATTTCACACACATGTGCAGATAAAAAATATTCTATGACAACTTTTCAACACTACTGCTATGTGTGGGGACACATGCACATGGCACATTTCACACACAAATGCAGATACTATTAGAAAATGCAAGCAGACTGCTCCACTGAGAAGTTGCCTTCATGCAATGACAGCTCTAGACCTACTGGAAATTTTTGGATGTTAAAGGTAGGTGCTCCTTTCTGTGCATTGCAGGGGAATGTCTGTGCATCACACAGAATGCTCATTTTAATACTAATGAGCTCACTGTAATACATTTGCATAGGATTATCGGTAGCTGTTACTGCGAACAGTAAAAGCGATGCAGAAACCCAGCACAGTAAACTTGGAGCTTCGGGGCCTGAGTCACCAATAAAGGAGCTGGGAATTAGACAGGGGAGTAATATTTATTTGATAACATTTACCCTCATTTAGAGCAGCAGCAGTGTATACTTGTACATTTTTATTTTTTTTTATACTGCCAATCATTTATTGCTTGGCAGTTAACAGTACCAGGACTGTACCAAGCTATAGTTCCACCCTACTACTACTACTTATCATTTCTATAGCGCTACAAGGCATATGCAGCGCTGTACACCATACACAAAAAGACAGTCACTGTGCGACTCTTCTACTGGCCCTCTTCCACTTTGCCCATTTTGCCACTGCCAATGAGAGAAGATGGTGTGCTGGGAGCAAGTTGTATATCCTTTCATATTACTGTACAACAAACATATATAAAATTACCTTATATAGAAGGCTTACCCCTAGTGGTGGTAGTACCACGGGACTATGACTATGGTTTGAGGCAGCCATTTTTCAGCCAGATCCATCAGAGGAAGAAGAGAGTGGAGTTTGCTCCTGCCTAGATTACCCACTACACTGCCAGGGATGTTAAGGTAGATACCCAGTATACCTGAATATAACTCACCTTGAGTTACTACTGAAAAAGGTGTGAGAAAATCCAAATAAATAAATAAGGTAGGCCAGGTGCAGGAAGGGGGGCTTCTCTTGATTGGGTGGGGGGTTAGAAGAGTGATTGGGTCATGTCTGGGGGCTTCTCTTGTTGGGGAAGTCTAGGAGGGACAGGAGTACAGGTTGCTACCTGGAAGTTATGCAGGTGCTGGTTGATATTCATTGCCGGCACCAGTGCTTTTTTTGTGCCGGTACAGCGTACCGGCACCTTTTTCCTGAGGTCTGCTCACTTGCAAAATCTTTCACCTGAAGTTGTGATTCTCCTTTCTCCCCTGCCCTCCCCTCTTCACGTCAGGGCGAACCGGAAGTGAAGGCAGTGCAGCAGTGCTCACTGAGGCAGGCAGGCTCTGCTGAAGTTGCTTAAAAAAATACAACCAGTGCTATATATGTCTTTGGTGTGGGAAGAACTCCTCATTTAGGGTGAGCTTGAACAACATTCAAATTAAAGAGAACAGGTTTGGAGGGAGGTGTGCAAGTGAGACTGGGGAGAAATAAAAAATAAATAGTGTAATTGTTTGTTAAAATCTGTAAGTGGTTCAAAGTTTTTTTTTTTTCTGAGCATGTACACTGAGAGGAGGGCATGACTGCAATGATGTGTGCATAATTATCAGGTAACCTGGGATAGCTACAGCTAAAAGCCATTTCATTGGCTGATGGTTCCAACACTAGTTTCAAAGAGGAAGTTTAGCTGGCATAGTGTTGAAGAGCTGGTAAGTGAAAATCTGATTGCTTTTTTTGTGTTTGTTTTTATATAAAACATTCTCCTTGGATAGGAAGAGTTTGTGATATGTGAAAATATATTTTGCTTTAATGAAATTGCTAAACTTTAGAGTCAGAGACTTATTAATGAGGGATACATACAGTGCTTTTTTTGTACCGGCACCTTTTTCCTGAGGTCCGGCTCACTTGCCCGCTCCCTTCTGTTCCTGCTCTAGCGCTCCAAAATCTTTTACTCAAAGTCGCAATTCTCTCTCCCCTCCCCTGCCCTCCCCTCCATGTCCAGCATGTCGCCTCCCTCCCCTGCCCTCCCCTCTCCTCTCCAAGTCACGGCGAACCAGAAGTGAAGGCAGCGCAGCAGTGCTCACTGAGGCAGGCACGCAGGCAGGTTCATCTCCTCTCGCGTCGCTTCCCTCTCAGTGCATCCCGCCCTCCAAGGCGGGAAGCGCTAAGAGGGAAGCAACGCAAGAGGAGACGAACCTGCCTGCGTGCCTGCCTCAGTGAGCACTGCTGCGCTGCCTTCACTTCCGGTTCGCCGCGACTTGGAGAGGGGAGGGCAGGGGAGGGAGGCGACATGCTGGACATGGAGGGGAGAGAAAATTGCTGGACATGGAGGGGAGGGCATGGGGGAGAGGAGACATGCTGGACACAGATGAGGGGAGGGCAGGGGGGAGAGGTGACATGCTGGACATGGAGGGGAGAGGAGGGCAGGGAAGAGAGAATTGCTGGACATGGATGAGAGGGGAGGGCAGGGGGCAGAGGAGACATACTGGACATGGAGGGGAGGGGAGGTCAGCGAAGAGAGATTCGCTGGACATGAAGGGCAGGGGAGAGAGAGGAGAATCAGACATGGAGGGGAGGGCAGGGGAGAGAGGAGAATCGCTGGACATGGATGAGAGGGGAGGGCAGGGGAGAGAGATTCTCTGGACATGGATGGATGGAGGAGTTGGCGGGGAGAGAGGAGAAATGCTGGTCTTGGATGGAGGAGAGGGGAGAGAGAATTATTGCTTTATATAGATACAGGGGAGGGAAGAGAGAGGAGAAATGCTGAACATGGATGGAGGGGATGAGAGAGGAGAAGTGCTGGATATGGATGGAAGTTAGGAAAGAAAAAAGAAGAAGATGCACATGGATGGCCATGAGGGGAAAGGGAAGAGAGGAGAAAAACTGCACATGGATGGAGAAAACAGGCAAAAGCTAGATCCACGTTATACCTCCTCCAGTCAATTCCACGGAGGAGGACCCAGCTTTTACTTATGGATGTAGGGCAAGAAATGAAGAAGAAAGGAGGAAAGTAAAGAAATAAATGGAAAGGAAGCCCTGGAAATGGAGTTAAGAGAACAGATAGAGAGCAGCAGAATCAGAGACTCGGACCAATATGGATAGAAAAACAAAGTCACCAGACAACAAAGGTAGAAAAAATCATTTTATTTTCATTTTAGTGTTTAGAATATGTCCAATTTGAGAATTTACATCTGCTGTCTTATTTTGCACTGGGTATACTGGAGCTGTAACAGCTTACAGAAATTATTTATAATGAAAAAAAATCACATTATTTTTTTCTCCCATACTAGTATAATATTTTCAAGGATGTCTGTTTATATGCGCCATGGCTGGTATAAGGGGTGTGGCTAATGTGGGTGTGGCTATAAAAGGGGTGGAGCCATATGTGGTGACCCCGACCATAATGAGTACAGGCACATTTTTTTCTACAAAAAAGCACTGGCCGGCACCCACATAGCTAAGCTGCCACAGTCTCAGACCACTTACCTATGCGGGCACCGGCACTGAATATAGCTGGTACCCACATAACTCCTGGCCCTTCCTTGACTCTACTCACAGACTGCCACTCTACTGCCCAGATTCCACTTGGGCAGTTACAGCCAGTATTCAGCATCCAGACCACTCTGTGGTTTAAGTGGGCAGGAACCTCTCATACCTGCTTAAACCACGATAAATACTGACCCCTCAAAATTTATGTTAATAAAGTATTTCATAGAACAAACAATTCTGAAAGAATAAAACATTCATTTTCTAGGCCTAGTCTTTTGGAATAGCGATAACAGGATGCTTCCTGTCACCTGTTTGAGTAGTTTTATTGGGGCATAAAACAGGTTAGTTATTTGGGGGCATGAAACAGGTTAATTATTTAGTAGAAGGGAAAGAATATGCTCGAGACTGTGACCTTTTGTGACACCACACTACACATGCCTATGTCTTGCACATTTACCTGTGGCCTTTCAGGGATACCATGCCAAGTTCTACAGCTTTATCCAGGAACTTCTTTTCTAAGCCATCTTCTCCTTTTGCACTGCCAATGTGGAAAGGAATATTCATTCTGCTTCTACTCTTAATTTCCACAGGACATCTGGAGAAGAAATGAGTTATAAGATAACTGCTGAAGAGGCCCACATTAAGTAGAGAATTCTACATATGGCGCCCCCAAAAAAGCTATTCTATAAACTGTGCTTCACTTTCACCTAGGAGTCATGTGTAAATTTAGGCGCTGCCATTTGCACTAACAAAAACGTGTTGCAAATGCCTGTGCCTATATTTACATGCGGAGCCCCATATTCTATAATTACGTATGTAACTCAAAACCATGCCGACGAAATGCCCATTACCCTAACATTTCCAAGCCTCCTTTTTTGGGCCATGCTTAAAATTTAGGTGCATACGTCAAGTCAAATTAGTGCCAATAATTGCTCATTAAAATGCCAATTATTGGAACTAATTAGATTGTTACTCAATTAAATTGTGTGTGCAATTTGGGTATGTTAACAAATTTGTGCATGCAGTTTTAGCACTTTTTATAGAATTAGAGGACAAGTGTCCAAGAACATTAACTTTCTAAGTCAGAAAGCCAGGTTTGATCTTTGTCCACTTTACACATACCATTAGCCCCTGCAGATTCCACTGATGAAGAAATGTACCACAGACTTTTCTAAAACCCATTTTAAAAACTTTATTTTTAATTCTAGAAAGCAAATCTTCCATGTCATTCAACTATTCTAAGATGATAAAGCAAAGTTACTCACCTGTAGCAGGTGTTCTCCGAGGACAGCAAGATGCTTATTCTGTCTGATGGCACTCAACACTAATCAAAAATTATCAAACCACCATATCATATACTAGTTTTCTAGAACTCGGTGGCAACTTTTTTCACACAGACCACTCAACACGTAGTTTGCCTTCTTCCTCATTGGTGACTATTTATTCATCAATATTACAACCCCTTCATCCCCCTAACAGTGGATTGAGTGGTCAGGGTGAAAAAAGTTGCCCTGAGATCTAGAAACCTAGTACGTGATATGATGGCTTGACAATTTTTGATTAGTGTTGGGTGTTATATGGTACATGTATGAATGACCCCACTACTACATTTATTTAAGTTGGACTGGTGTATTTGATATTCTGACTGATGGGTCACATCATTGACAGAGCCCTGGTATGGAAACACTCTCCAGCATTCTGTTTTCTAGAAGCCTTTGGAAGTGGCCTGCTGTGCATGAACATGTCTTCCTACCCACCATCATTGTGCCAGGACCAGGGCACTCTAATATAATAGCTGACAGAATGCAACTGTGAGGGGATAGGGTGGGGCTGTCCTCATAGAACATCTGCTACAGGTGAATAACTTTGTTTTCTTTGAGGACAAATAGGATGTGGTATTCTAACTGATGTGATTCTCTAGCTACCCGGCTATCCGAAAGAAAAAAGGGAAAGAAATGGCCTGCAACAGACAAGGAGAGCCTGGAACCAAAACAGATAGGCCTAGGGGTGGAGTTGGATTCTAGGCCTCAAATTCTGAAGGACTGTCTTACTAAACCGGCTATTGGGTTTGGAGTTTTGTTCTGGACAGTAGTGTGATGTGAATGAGTGGACTGAAGACTACGTTGCAGTCATACAACTCTCCTCTATGGAGGCTGATCTCAGGTTGGCATCTGACACAGCAGGCAAAATAGGGTTACCATATTTTGTCCTCTCAAAAAAAAAAGGACACGTGCCCCGCCCTGTCCCACCCCTTTTTGCATCCTCGCCCCGCCCCCTGTCACATATTCCTCTCCCCTCGGGTCACATATTCCCCTCCCCTCCCCCGGGTCACCTCCCCTCCCCTCCTCACTTACTATCTACTGCCCTGGTGGTCTAGTGACCTCTTCGGGGCAGGAAAGAGCCCCCTCTTTCCTGCCCGGAGCTCTGTCTTTGCCCTGCATCCTGTTGCTGTGACGGTCTTGGGATTCAAAATGGCCACCGAGAGTTGAAGTCTCGTGAGGCCGCTTCAACTCTTGGCGACCATTTTGAATTCTGAGACCGTCACAGCAACAGGAAGGATGCAGGGCAAGGGCAGCGCTCCGGCCAGGAAAGAGGGGGCTCTTCCCTGCCCCGAAGAGGTCACTAGACCACCAGGGCAGTAGATAGTAAGTAAGGGAAGGGGAGGCTAGGATAGGCCCGCAACTCATCTGTACATGTCCTCAAAAAGAGGACATGTCCGGGTAAATCCGGACATATGGTAACCCTAAGGCAAAAGTAGAGGCTGACCAAAGACGAATCACCACTGGAGATATGAATCCAACAGTCCTTATTGATATGAATAAAGGAAGGACCCGACATGGGCCGTGTTTCGACGCATGCAAGCGCCTACATCAGGGGTCAAATAATATAATCTATGGGTGAAAAATCATAAAATATTAATAGAAACAATGAACAAACATGTATAACTGTATGCAAAAGAATATGAATTTTGAGGTTTGAAATTCAAACCATGTACATAATGATCACCATGCAAATTGAATAATAAAAATTATCATATATATACGATAAAAAGAAAGAAAAATGTACACAGTAAAAAATAAAAAATGATATAAAAAATACCAGCGCACATGTATCTTTAAAAGAACAATTAAAAAAACAAATAAAAAAATGTGAGTTAATAAGACATTCACAATAATTAGAATTAGAAAAAATAATAAAGGATTAATTAAAAACATTCACAATAATTAAAAGAAATTAAAAAAAATCAACAATCAATATGCCATAACTGGTATGGGTGTCATGTTGATGAACAAATCAAGAATAATAATAGTATATTTTACTGGTTTTCAATCCACTAGTGACATGAGATACGAAAAGGAGGAAAATTGCGTATTTGAATTTGGAATATAGAAGAATTGATTGAACAAACGCAAAAAAAGCCAAAAGAGAAAAAGAATATAATAAAAAAATAAAACTGATGACAAAACTGTTTGATGGGGAAAAAAGTGATTATGCATGGGTGGGTCTCTGCGGACCCACCTGATTTTTGGCATTGGAGGAACAGATTTCACAATCTTTTATTGCATGAGCGAAGGGCGGTGGGACCCTCATAGAAGAAGAGGACACAGTTTCTGGAGACTTGGGGTCCCTATATCCAGTCTCTGACTCCACGCGCGCGCAGCTCAGTGTTAAACGGTTTATAAGTTTGTTTTTTTTTTAAGGGGGGGGAGTTTAAAGGAGGGGGGAAGGTATAGGATGTATTACTTGGATGCAAATGTGCCTTATTATGGAGAATCTAGTTGCATCGTAGTGGGTGGGGGATGGATTCATGGGAAGGGGGTGGGGGGAGGGGGACAGGGAAGGAGGGGATTACACCTAAAACATAAATTTACTTTGAAGTATTCTTGAGTGTTCTGTACATGTAAAAAATCCCATAGAGTATGGATTAGTATTGGAGGGTGTGAACTTACTGCAAGCCTATGTTTGTACTTCTTGTGAATGGTGTAATGTTTGCACTGTCAGTTGGATCTTAATAAAAGTGTTGAAACATAAAAAAAAAACTGATGACAAAAGATTACGTTGTTTTTAAAGTAAAAACTTTTATTAAAAAAAGGGATAAGACCAATAGCAAACATTATGTCACAATGATATCTATCTAAAAGAACTACGGCATAGAAAAAATGTAACCGAATCGCGGTTGAGCAAGTCTTGTGCAAACTTAACCAGTATTTTGCCAGAAAACATAATGTGATACACTAATCAGAAGAGATAAGGTCACGGAACAATTTTACTAGAATTTGAAATTATGATTGTTTATATGTTACAGACTAAACAGCACAAAAAAACGAATAGTATTTGACATCTTGAATAATAATTAAGATAATGATAATGAGCCTCATCAGAAACACTTGATTACAGAAAAACAGGAGGGAAAGAAGAATACCATCCAAAATATAACTAAAAATGTTAAAATGTTGTTAAAAGTCCAAAACTGAGAACCAAATGTATCAAACTATAGTTTTTACCAAAACATTTATAAGATATAACCCTGATGCATGACACGTTCTCCAATATAAGCTCATAATCAATTTCCCAATTAGAAATAGTACCAGTTCATCACGGTCTTGCCTGAATCTCCATTACCCAAATTGCAAAGGACTAAAATACAAGACAACCCATGCGTCCAACTTCTCTTACATAGGCATGTGCCTGTGGAACGCATTGCCACAAGTGGTGAAAACAACTTATGATTACCTAAAATTCAGAAAGTCATTAAAGACTCACCTATTCGGAAGGGCATATCCGAATGACCCAACTTAAATGACTCAACCCTGCAACACTTCACTATTAAAGATCGTATTGGACATTACTGAACTCTTTTACCTCAACCCAACTTGATTGAATCTTATCTTCCCTATCCCAATACAACATTTGTACCTATCCTGTACCGGATTTGGCGAATGCTTTCATGGTATTATGTAAGCCACATTGAGCCTGCAAATATGTGGGAAAATGTGGGATACAAATATAACAAATAATAATATATTAACGGTAGTGAAGCCATAGATGCGACAACAGTGTGAAATATGCTTATGAGGCATAATAACAAATCAGAAGTTAAAGAAAAATAGACTGCAAATTGAGGGAGTCTCCACTTCTGCCTGCTGTGATTCGTCATCGTAGAGGATTTCCCTGTTTTGTATTTTGGATCTGGGCATCTGGCATAGCCATGGCTCTGATATTGTGAGCCATGATACGACCCTCCAGAGTTAACTCAGCCTGGGCATAAGTTATGTTATATTATACAAGACTTCTATTCCGCAAATACCAAAGCAGTGGAATCAAATGTATTTATTGGAACAATACCCGACGTGGCCACTTATCTGCTACTTCCAACTAAACTGATATGCATATCAGTTTAGTTGGAAGTAGCAGATAAGTGGAACTAGATTTTGGAACTACTAGTGTGTATGATATATTTACATACACTTTTGATAGTTTATACCCCTGACGCAGCCTGAGGGCGAAACGTGGCCACGTCGGGTATTGTTCCAATAAATACATTTGATTCCACTGCTTTGTTGTTTTTCATCTACTGTTTTGTAAGCAGTTGTGTGCCTTTTTGTTTTTTTTGTTTTATTCCGCAAATACCTACACAGTTCTATGCAGATTACAATGTTCAAAATCACTGGACAAACCAACAACCCAGGAATTACAATCTCAAAACCTGACACAATCTAATTTTTAAATACTTCATATTTGTTGAATAACAAAGTTTTTAACGCCTTTCTAAATAACATGTAAGTCCATGAATCGAAGGAAGCAACGCATTCCATAGTAGAATCACTTGATAGTGAAGTGAAGAATCAAACATTTTTTGTAATTTAATCTGCTTTACTGATGGAAAGTGTAATAACGTCTGATTGCAGATACTATAAACAGGGCCATTATGAAGAAATATAATCCAATCAGGTAGATAAGATGGAGCCTCGCCATTCATGATTTTAAAAATAATGGTGCAAAGTTTAAACTGAGTCCTGACTTCCACAGGGAACCAGCGGGTCAGGGAAGGTATGGGAATTTAAACAATGTTAACGTTTGTAGACGTTGATAGTCCAGGAGTGACAAATTCTTTGTTGGAAGTGCCTATTACAGGATTAAATGACATGGCTGACTCTTTGTTAAAGGTTGCTTGTATAAATGAATGGTCTGGTCTATTAGACAAAAAACAGTTTTAATATGAGTGGAGGAGTGGCCTAGCGGTTAGAGCACCAGTCTTGCAATCCAGAGGTGGCCAGTTCAAATCCTACTGCTGCTCCTTGTGATCTTGGGCAAGTCACTTAACCCTCCATTGCCTCAGGTAAAAACTTAGATTGTGAGCCCTCCTGGGACAGAGAAATATCCAGTGTATGTGAATGTAACTCACCTTGAGCTACTACTGAAAAAGGTGTGAGCAAAATCTAAAAAAAAATATTAAAAAAAAAATTATATATATATATATCCTATAAAATAAAAAGCACATCTAACGTTCTGAAGCCGCCAGCGTTGCAGTGAAGCCTGAAGCCCTGAAGTGTTCGTTTCCTTTGTAATAGCACCGCCCTCCACAGGAATTGGACCAATCACTCTCAAAGCCCCGCCCTCAGAGCCCTCCCGTCATCGGAGCCCTCTGTTCGTATCTTCGTCATCGCTCCGCCCTCCACACAGACTCAAAGAAAACGGGAAACCGAAGAAAAAAAAAACGGGAAAAAGAAGCAGTGGGTGAAGCGCTGAACCCCCCCCCCCCCCCCGGAACACCGGTGCCGGCAGTGAAGCGGTGAAAAGCCTACCTGCAAAGAAAATGCTCAGCTGCCCTTCCCACGAGAAGAAAAGAGAAAAACCGGCGCTGTCAGTGAAGTGCTGAACAGACTCCCTCCTCATTTTCAAATCAGCTGGCGTTGCGAAAAAAAAGAACGAAAGCCGTGCACACCCTCCCTCCATAGTTAACACTGTGCTGGCCAATGCAAACAAACATGAAACAAAGGTAGGCAGGGCAACATCGCTATATACAATAATCTCTGTCTTCAAGTAGGACCGAAAAGGGAGGGGGCGGGGCCTGCAACACAGACATAAGGAGAGCAAGGGAAGGAGGGGGTCATGGAAATCACTTCACCACACACACTCTCTGTATCTCTCAGACACACAAACACACACACACACACTTTCAATCCCTCTGTCTCTCTATCACACACACTCACTCTTGGACTCACACAGTCTGTCTTACTCTCTTACACATGTGTGCAGTCAATCACACCTGTAACTGAGGGGAAGTGAGATACAGCATAGAAGGCAGCCATGTTGTTGTGCAGGGCCTGGGGGGTGCTGGGGAAAGTGATGCAGTGAGAGGTGTGGGTAAGGAAAGCATCCAGAAACTGGGTGAGACCTGTGTTAACAGCTAATACAGACTGGAAACTCCCACTGGTCAGAACAGAGAGAGATGCAGTGATTTTGAGGTGGACAGGGATGGGGTTATTTCTACGGGTCCTGGGCTGAAGGAGGGGTTGGAGCAGCTCACAAAGCTGCTGAATGGTCGCCCTATCGAAACGGTACCTTGTCAGACACTGCTGGTCAGTGAGGTCTAAGAAAGTGGTGCGGGCCTGAACACTTGGGGCCGTGAGTACCTCCTGTGGTTTGTGGCCTCTTCCTCCAACATGCAAGCCGCCAGTGAATTTAGTGCCTCCATTTCCCCACCAGTGCAAGTAGTAGTAGTAGTCAAACAACAGCACCACACAGAAGCTCACTCCCACCACACCCTCTGGTGACTCACTCGCCAAACAGGGAATAACTGTGCTCACACACACAGCTGCAGCAGTACAGGGGAGAAAAAGACAAACGGAGGTAAGAGAATACAATATAAACGTGGGAACAGTCAATGGTGAGGGGAAGGGCTGATAGGGAGTAGTGGTATCTGGGTTTGGGGGCTAGAAGAGGTAGGGAAAGGTGAACAGGTAAAACACACACGAGGCAGGTGAGGGTGCAAACGTTCCAACTAGGGCACACAGACAAAGGTAACAGGTACTCAACACACTCAGCTTTCTCTGCAACCAACAATTCAGCTCTCCCAACAACGATCTCGCCACTCTCCAACTCCACACAATCGCTAATGGGTCTAAAGACGATTTCCCCCTTACTGTGGTCGCTTTTATTTCGGGTCTAAACAATGATGCCCATGTTCCCGCCCATGCAAAACCATTTTGCTATCCGTTATACGTTGGAGGTGGCCATCTCGCAACGCCGCCCCTAACACGCCCCTTGTTAGGGCGTCCGTACCTGGGCGTTCGCGCGCTCAGAGCGCACTGAAAGTCCTGTTTCGATTATTAGGTTTGGGCGCCCTTTGCTCATGGAGACGTCTATATGGCTTTTGGGTCAAAATCTGGGCACCCATCACTTTCGAAAATAAGGCGGATAGTGTTCCACTTGTTAGATGATGTGTCTGTGCATCAGGTGATTAATGAGGCAACACATCTGGTGGGACATGTTTTGGATTTGATTTTTTTTCTGTCCCCAATACTATTAGATGGTTTACTGAGTACTCCTAAAATTGATGCTGTTAGTTGGTTGGACCACACACATATCTTTTGATTTGTTTTTGGATAGAAGTGAAAAAGGTTGTGGGATCCATCATCAGCAATTAGAAAATAGATCACGTTTTGAAACGATTGATTTGTGGGATGCTTGTGCTCCTTGTTTGTGGTTTGATAGTACAAGTACTGTGGATGAGATGGTGGATTTATGGGTGAAATCTTTGGATAAAGCTTTGGACTTTGGGCTCCAAAGAAGGAAATTACGGCTAAGAAGGATTATTGTCTGTGCCCTTGGAGAACATCTAAAGTTGTTAAGTATGATCTGAATTGTGAAGGGCAGAGAGGAAATTGTGTAAATCCAAAGATGCTGATGATTATGATGGGTATATGATTAGATTAACTGACTATACTCAATTGTATGAGGATTTGAGGAATATGTATTATCAACAACAGGTAGCAGAGGCATTGAATAGACTTTGGGAGTTGTTTCAGACAGTGATTTTTTTTGTTACATGGTTATAAAAAAGAAAGGCGATTGTTAAAGGGCAAGATGTTAATATGTTTTTGGACTTTTTGTTCAGGAAGGTACAGAAGTTGAAAGATGGTGTGGTTTCACAAGATCAACAACGAACATCAGAGCTGGTGGTAGACAATCCATGGTCTTTTTTTTAGTTGATGGCTGTTAAAGAGATTGAAGGAATAGTGAGGTCAATTACACATACATGGTCTTTATGTGACCCCCTGTTATTCTGGGGTGTTACAGGAATTAGACCAACAGATAGCTCCCTCCATAACTTTGATTATAAATACATCTTTAAGAGAGGGTGTTTTTCCGGATTTCTGTAAACAGGTTACTGTGAAACCACTGTTGAAAAAAACTACATTAGATTCTGCAAATCTGAGTAATTATCAACCAATATCGACAGTGCGTTTTGTTGTAGGAGGTGGAAGGCCTCCAATTATTTTAATATACAGAATTAATTCCTCATATTTGGACAGGGAGAAATGGAGGTTTTTCTCTTTCCAAAAACAGGGGAAAGCTTGCTGGAATAGCAACACTCTCTACCCCCCCTCTCTTGCCAAGTCAGGTGATTAAATCTGATTGCCCACAATCTCTCTCATTGAGCAAGGTCAGGCCTCAGGGAATACTGCAGACAGAAGTCTTTCCCAGGTCTTTTGTATAAGATTATTTCAAA
Organism: Microcaecilia unicolor; assembly: GCF_901765095.1. Taxonomy (NCBI): domain Eukaryota; kingdom Metazoa; phylum Chordata; class Amphibia; order Gymnophiona; family Siphonopidae; genus Microcaecilia; species Microcaecilia unicolor. The sequence continues at coordinate 122,884,739 of NC_044040.1, read as the reverse complement.
GCAAATGAGATTGACTTTATCTTGTAACAGTGAGAGGAATAACACTTGCAGAAGACATCTTAAACACTTGCAGAAGACTTCTTTCTCTGCCTAGAATAACTAGATCAAACACTATATCTCCCTGACATACAGATCTCTGGAGCCTATAGCAATAGCTTTATGCCAGGCAGCAATAGTCCTATTACTCATCTCTTTGAACACAAGGAGATCTATGTTATGACATAAACACAGGGTCTGAGCTGACAGAGAGATGTAACACCTCTAAAGGGAAGCAGTTTTTAACTCTTGTCTTTAGAATAAGAATGACCTGGGCTGTCAGAAGGAAAAGTAATTAACTCTTGCCTCCTCTTTTTAGAATTAGAATATCTTGCCTCCTCTTTTTAGAATTAGAATAAAAATATGAATAGAAGAGATATAATATCCAAAAATATTTAGACAAGAGACCAACTGCATCTTCAAAGGGAATGTAAACAGATTCTATGTATTTTATTGATACTAGAGATCCTGACTGACTGTAAGATGCTAACTAAGCGGGTGAGACAATCCCTCCCCCTTGTGCTCCCTTTTTTGTCTTGAAAGGGAAAAGAAACCCTATATAATATTTCTCTGCCAGATAGGAGGCTGGTCAGTGTGCAGCGTTATTGGCCTCACGCCAGAGAACTGGGAGACTGCCCTGACCAACTTTCCATTGTAATTTCCATTTCTATACATGTTCTCATTTCTGTTGAGGCAGCCTGGACAGAGAAAACATATTAATTTGTTAATTCTGTTTAACTTTGGTTCAGTCCTGCAAGTGGTAGAATGCCATCTGGTTTTAATTACTCAAATGTCTAGCTTTTGCTAGACTAGAGGTTAGAAAGGTCAGAGAGAAATAAAACTTTCTTTGTCCCTTTTTGAGTGATGGATTGTTAATGCTAGTTCATAGGCATAATAAATAAACCACATCTGGATGCCATTCTAAGTAAGGCATACTGGACAGTCTCGAGGGGATCAGCAAGCAGGCAGTTTTAAAAGATTAGGCTGAATGCTGTTTAGAGAGAAGGAAATAGGTGATAATTTAGATTTTGTCTTATAAGGAATTCTGATTCTGCTTATTTTAAAATATGTTTTATTCTGTTTAATTAATAAGTTCTATTTCTCTATGTAAAATATCTTTTCAATTCAGTGTCTGACTTTCAAGTGAGATTTGTCTGCACTTTAAGAGGTCATCATCTGGTTTGAATTATCCACAGTCCTAGCTAGGTGAAAGAGGTCAGGAAAAGTCAACTCTTCTCCTTGATGGATTATAGTTAAGTGTAGGACTGGCCCCTTGGCCCCTTAATGAATGCCAGAGTCCGGTTAGTATTTTAAGTTAACTGGGAATCTGAGAATTGAATAATAATAAAATGCAAGAGATAGGTGCCACATTGTCTAGTTTGAGAGGCCCCAGGTCGTAGGTCAGTTTAGGAAATATCTGAAACCTATGTAACTGATATTTTGAGTAAATGTGTAGAGATAATTAGTTCAAGACAGGGTAATCAATCTATTCCTTACCATCTGGTGAGAAAGGGGGGCTAGAGGGGTTTAGAAACAATATATAAATGAGAACAGAAGCAGCTTACGTTAGACGAGAAGGAACCAAGACAGGAGACGCAGAGAAGGAGAGGTCTAGCGCTGATGTCCTACTTTGTTTGCTGGCAAATAAAGAAGATTTCTCTCTCATTCTGGTGTGTGGTGTTTGACTCCTGAAGTACCACAGATTTTGCTAACAATAGTGGTAATTCCTGCATCAATTCCTGGTGTCAGAAGTGGGATCCCGGACCCTGCATCAATTTCTGGCACCCAACTGACTGAGGAACACTGACCGGGTATGTATTCTGTATTGTAATCCTAGGAAACTGTACTCAGCCCCTCAAAAGTTGAGGGAAGGGGAGTCTGATCAACTCTCAGCGAAGGCCTTAGTACCTTCTAGTCTAGTGGGGACTAGCAGGGAAACCGTCAGAGCTTATCTGTATCTGAACAATCTGAAATTGTTGGGTGGGATTTTTTTGTACAGAAATTAGCGTTGGAAGCAAAAATACATAGTAAAAACTTTTTTAGATACATTAAAAGCAGGAAACCGGCCAAAGAGTCGGTTGGGCCGCTGGACGAAAATGGTGTTAAAGGGGCGATCAAGGAGGACAAAGCCGTAGCGGAGAAATTAAATGAATTCTTTGCTTCGGTCTTCACCGAGGAGGATTTGGGGGGGACACCGGTGCCGGAAAGAATATTTGAAGCGGGGGAGTCGGAGAAACTAAACAAATTCTCTGTAACCTTGGAGGATGTAATGGGTCAGTTCAGCAAGCTGAAGAGTAGTAAATCACCGGGACCTGATGGTATTCATCCCAGAGTATTAATAGAACTAAAAAATGAACTTGCGGAGCTACTGTTAGAAATATGCAATCTGTCCCTAAAATCGAGTGTAATACCGGAAGACTGGAGGGTAGCCAATGTTACTCCGATTTTTAAGAAAGGTTCCAGAGGAGATCCGGGAAATTATAGACCGGTGAGTCTGACGTCGGTGCCGGGCAAGATGGTGGAGGCTATTATTAAGAATAAAATTGCAGAGCATATACAAAAACATGGACTGATGAGACAAAGTCAGCACGGATTTAGTGAAGGGAAGTCTTGCCTCACCAATCTAATGCATTTTTTTGAGGGGGTAAGCAAACATGTGGACAATGGGGAGCCGGTTGATATTGTATATCTGGATTTTCAGAAGGCGTTTGACAAAGTGCCGCACGAAAGACTCCTGAAGAAATTGCAGAGTCATGGAATCGGAGGTAGGGTATTATTATGGATTAAGAACTGGTAGAAAGATAGGAAGCAGAGAGTAGGATTGCGTGGCCAGTATTCTCAGTGGAGGAGGGTAGTTAGTGGGGTCCCGCAGGGGTCTGTGCTGGGTCCGTTGCTTTTTAATGTATTTATAAATGACCTAGAGATGGGAATAACTAGTGAGGTAATTAAATTCGCCGATGACACAAAATTATTCAGGGTCGTCAAGTCGCAGGAGGAATGTGAACGATTACAGGAGGACCTTGCGAGACTGGGAGAATGGGCGTGCAAGTGGCAGATGAAGTTCAATGTTGACAAGTGCAAAGTGATGCATGTGGGTAAGAGGAACCCGAATTATAGCTACGTCTTGCAAGGTTCCGCGTTAGGAGTTACGGATCAAGAAAGGGATCTGGGTGTCGTCGTCGATGATACGCTGAAACCTTCTGCTCAGTTTGCTGCTGCGGCTAGGAAAGCGAATAGAATGTTGGGTGTTATTAGGAAGGGTATGGAGTCCAGGTGTGCGGATGTTATAATGCCGTTGTATCGCTCCATGGTGCGACCGCACCTGGAGTATTGTGTTCAGTACTGGTCTCCGTATCTCAAAAAGATATAGTAGAATTGGAAAAGGTACAGCGAAGGGCGACGAAAATGATAGTGGGGATGGGACGACTTTCCTATGAAGAGAGGCTGAGAAGGCTAGGGCTTTTCAGCTTGGAGAAGAGACGGCTGAGGGGAGATATGATAGAAGTGTATAAAATAATGAGTGGAATGGATCGGGTGGATGTGAAGCGACTGTTCACGCTATCCAAAAATACTAGGACTAGAGGGCATGAGTTGAAGCTACAGTGTGGTAAATTTAAAACGAATCGGAGAAAATTTTTCTTCACCCAACGTGTAATTAGACTCTGGAATTCATTGCCGGAGAACGTGGTACGGGCGGTTAGCTTGACGGAGTTTAAAAAGGGGTTAGATAGATTCCTAAAGGACAAGTCCATAGACCGCTATTAAATGGACTTGGAAAAATTCCGCATTTTTAGGTATAACTTGTCTGGAATGTTTTTACGTTTGGGGAGCGTGCCAGGTGCCCTTGACCTGGATTGGCCACTGTCGGTGACAGGATGCTGGGCTAGATGGACCTTTGGTCTTTCCCAGTATGGCACTACTTATGTACTTATGTACTTATGTAGTGTGTGTGATGTATGAATGTTAAATGAGTGTGGACTTCTTATAGCTGCGGTTCCAGTTAACGCGAGTTCAACTGGCCAGCGACGGAAGGAAGCGATTGTTGTTTGTCTACCTTGTGTCTCGGGACGTGTGGACCCCTTACCACACTTCCAAAAAATTTCCCTTCCTTTCTGTGTGTTGTAACTGTAAGCATTATGGGGGGGACATCGTCTAGTCAAACTGGTACTCCCCTAGATTGTATGCTTAAGAATTTTAAGAAAGGATTTTTAGTTAATGATTATGGACAGACTTTAAGCTTAAGTACTCTAAGAACTTTGTGTGAAGTTGAGTGGCCATCTATGGGAGTGGGGTGGCCCCCTGGTGGCAGCTTAGATATTGAAGTAATCCGGAAGGTCTACAGCATAGTTGTAGGAGAACCAGGATATCTTGAACAGCTCCCTTATATAGATTCCTGGGACAGCCTTGTCACTGAACCTCCCTCTTGGTTAAAAACCTATATGGGATCCCCGGTAAAGTTCATGTTGGGCCGCGTTCAAAGAAAGATTATTAGAAAATCTAAACTGGAGGAGGGAAAGAGTCCCAGGAAGCCCACCATCCAATTGGTGGCTTCCGCCCCTACTCTGTCCGAGAAACCCATACTCTCTGATGACCCCTCAGATCTTGAGCCACCACCTTATGGCCCATTGTTGAGGTTCCGCTCCACCCCCAGAGATCCACGGCGTCCAGCCCAAGCCTCTCCAGCACAGGCTTCTCCGGATAGTTCCTCCCCTTCTGTGCAAACCCCGCCACATCCTAGGTTGGATTTTTCAGCCAGCATCTACCCTTCTCTGCCACATCCTTCCCTGCTAACCTCCCATGACCCGTTTTGGGCCCCACTCCCTGACTCCTCAACTCCCGACAGCCCAGCCCTTCCCTCTAGTACCCCTCCCCACTCATCAGGGGCCCAGCATCCCTTTCAATGGACTGAATCACCTGTGATCACCTCTCAGCCTATGAGTACCCCTCCCCATCCCTCAGGGGTTCAACACACCTCCCCTGAATGGGTTAGACCCGCTGCAATCACCTTTGAGCATGATAAGGGGGTAGCTCCTAGCTCTACCTCAGGTTGCATTCCCACCTCCTCGAGAGCTCTGCCCCTCCGTCAGGTAACCACCACTCGACCGGATCCTAATAATCAGGATCAGGTTATACAGGCACAGGCCTACCAGTATGTACCCTTCACAACCACCGATCTCCTGAATTGGAAGACGCATTACCCCTCTTATACTGAAAAGCCTCAGGCAGTGGTGGATCTAGTGGCTAGTATTATGGCCACCCATAACCCAACTTGGACTGATTGTCAACAGCTCCTCCTGACCCTCTTCACAACTGAGGAGAGGCGGAAGATTTTACAAAATGCTGAGGCCATCACGCGAGCGCGTGTCCCCGAGGGGATACAGGACCAAGAGGAATGGGTTAGAGCTCGGTTCCCTCGTGCAGCTCTAGCTTGGGATTCAAATAACGGGCAGCACTATGAACTATTGTCCGGCTATTGCCGGGACTTGCTGGAAGGTATGAAGAAAGGCGTAAAGAGGCCCATTAATCTGGCAAAGGTCTCTGAAATTCTCCAAGGGGCAACTGAATCCCCTGGGGCCTTTTTAGAGCGACTAATTGAAGCCTACAGAACATACACCCCATTTGACCCTGAGGCACTAGAAAACCAGAGAATGGTGAATAGTGCATTGGTGGCCCAGAGTATGCCAGATATCCGGAAGAAGCTGCAGCGTCAGGAGGGATTCGCAGGGATGAATACCACCCAGCTAATTGAGATCGCAACAAAGGTTTTCGTTAATAGGGATCAGGAGATGCGCCGAGAGGCTGACCGGAAGATGCAGAAGAAGGCCGACCTTTTGGCGGCAGCCATTACTAATTCCACCCTTAACCGAGGTCGACCTCTAGCCAATGGGAAGCCAAAGTGGGACCCCGGACCGCCAGCCCAGCCTCGAGATTCCTTCAATCAATCCCGGCCACGAGGGGAGAATCCCAGACCACGATTGGAGAGGGACCAGTGCGCCTACTGCAAGGAAAGAGGGCACTGGAAAGATGAATGCCCCCAGAAGCGCCAGGGACTGAGAAGGGGACCAGGAGATCGAGGAAGCCGAGGCCGAGTTCGAGAGGGAAGGTATGAGCCTTCTGAATCTGACATCATTGGGATAGCCGAGATGGCAGAATGGGATGAATAGGACAGACTGGGTTCCTACAAACTGGGCTCCCAGGAACCCATGGTCAAGCTAACCATAGGGAGCCGCTCAATTCCATTCATGATTGATACAGGAGCTGAACACTCTGTTGTGACGGAGCGATTAGCGCCTGTGTCTGGAAAAACTGTCCGAGTGGTGGGAGCCACGGGGGTGCAGAACCGGAGGCCCTTCCTGACGACCCGTAGATGCCAATTAGGCTCACACACAGTCACTCATGAATTCCTGTATATGCCAGACTGTCCAATCCCTTTGTTAGGCCGGGACCTGCTGTCCAAGCTTAGGGCCCAAATTTCCTTTGACTCTGATGGCCAGACTTCGGTCTCCTTTCGGCCCCTGACATCCAGCCCTAAGGGCATATTGAGTTTCTGCTGCCCCCTTGAAGAAGAATGGCGGCTGCATCAGTCGCATGGCCAAGTTGACCTACCCCTGGCCGACAGCTTCCAGGTCAATGGGGTATGGGCAGAAGATAATCCCCCAGGGTTGGCCCGAAATATTCCCCCTGTTCATGTAGATTTACTTCCGGGTGCCCGGCCAATCCGTCTTCGTCAATACCCAATTCCCCGAAAGGCTCTGGAAGGGATTCAAGCACATCTGAATCGTCTGTTATCCCATGGAATTATTCGACCTTGCCAGTCTCCATGGAATACGCCACTGTTGCCAGTCCAGAAGCCAGGGACTGAGGACTACCAGCCAGTCCAAGACTTACGAGTGGTCAACAAATCCACTATTTCATTACACCCTGTAGTGCCTAATCCATATGTCCTGCTTGGATTGATACCTTCTGGAGCTACCCATTTCACGACACTGGACCTAAAAGATGCCTTCTTTTGTATTCGGGTGGCCCCCGCCAGTCAACTGCTTTTCGCCTTTCAATAGGAAAACCCAGTAACAGGACGGAAGCTTCAGTATACATGGACCCGCCTGCCACAGGGGTTCAAGAACTCCCCCACCATTTTTGGGACTGCCCTAGGACAAGACCTTAAGACTTTTAAATCTGAGCCTTCCAGGCGAGTTTTACTCCAGTATGTAGATGACCTCCTGATTGCAGCAGTGACCCAGGAAGAGTGTATCGAGGCCACCAGAGAATTGCTGGAGTTACTCTTGGATGCGGGCTATAAGGTCTCCCGCTCGAAGGCCCAACTCTGTCAGTCAGAAGTGAAGTATCTGGGCTTCTGCATTTCCTAGGGAAGTCGGAGACTGGATGTCAGAGGAAGCAAAGCGGTTTGCTGCAGTTCCCCCAACCCAAGTCCAGAAGGGAAGTTGGGAATTTCTGGGAGCAGCCGGATTCTGCAGAATTTGGATTCCAAATTTTGCACTGATGGGCGAAACCCCTTTACTAGGCCCACAAAAGTGGGGGTGAAAAGGACCATTTGAATGGGGACCTATTGCTCAACATCCTTCATCGCCATAAAGAAAAGCCCTACCTCCAAGCCCCTACGTAGGTCTTCCTGATGTGGAGAAAACCTTTCTCACTGTATGTCCACGATCGACAGGGGGTTGCTCTGGGTGGTGCTGACCCAGATGATGGATCCTGGCAGAGGCCTGTTGCATACCCTGTCTAAACAGCTGGATGGATGGCTAAAGGATGCCAGCCTGCCTGGGGCCATTGCAGCAACAGCCTTACTGGTCCAGGAAGCTGACAAGTTGACCTTGGGGCAAGACTGGGTTGTCAAAGTCCCCCACGCAGTTCTCACCCTCATGGAGTACAAGGGCAACCACTGGTTTACAAATAGCCGCATGGTTAAGTACCAAGCCAGCTTATGTGAGAATCCACGGATACACCTGGAAACAGTAGCTACATTCAATCCCGCCACTCTTTTGCCAGCATCTGAGGGACCACCGGATCATGACTGTATCCAAACCATAGATGAAGTGTACTCCAGTCGACCAGATCTTAAAGATGTTCCTTGGAGGGACCCAGATGTAATTTATTTCACAGATGGAAGCAGTTACGTGGAGAACTCCAAGCGATTGGCAGGCTATGCTGTGGTGACAGAGGACAAGGTGATAGAAGCAAGGGCCCTGCCCCAAGGAACTTCAGCCCAGAAAGCAGAACTTGTGGCCCTCATAAGAGCTCTGGAGCTAGCAGCAGGACTGGTGACCAACATTTATACTGATTCCAAGTATGCCTTCACAACTCTACACGCTCATGGAGCTTTGTATAAGGAAAAGGGACTCATAAATGCCGCAGGCCAACCTGTTAAGTATGGACCCGAATACTTCAGTTGCTAGAGGCCGTTTGGGCCCTAAAAAGGTAGCTGTCATTCACTGCCGGGGACACCAAAGGACAGATACTCCAGTGGCCCGAGGGAACCGCCATGCTGATCGGGTGGCCAAGGAAGCTGCTCGAGGACCCCCAGCAGGTACTGTGACCCCCCCTGTTCCAAAATTCGACTGCAAGAATGGACGCCTATGTACACCCAAACGGAAGAGAAATGGGCTCAAGAAGAAGGGGCAGTAAGGAGACCTGATGGTTGGTTACATCTCCCTGATACCAGAGTTCTGGTGCCACGCCACCTAGCTTGGCCTGTAGTGTCTCAAGCTCATGACCTGTCACACTTAGGGAAAACAGTCGAGCAGTGGTCTTGGAAGGATTGGATAGTCTGGTTGCCACTGCCTCTGCCCAATGTACTCTCTGTGCCCAGAATAATGCTCGTCAGGGACCCCGTATTCCACCAGGAGTTCAGTCCAGAGGACTAACACCCTTTGAGTCCCTAGTCATAGACTTCACAGAAATGCCCAGGAACGGTAGGCTCCGATACCTCTTGGTCATGGTCTGCACTTTCTCTGGGTGGGTGGAAGCATACCCTACAGTCACTGAGAAAGCCACAGAAGTAGCTCGAGCCCTCCTTAGGGATGTCATCCCCAGGTATGGACTGCCCCTTGCCATAGGCTCAGATAATGGTCCCGCCTTTATTGAAGCCACACTTCAGGCCCTGTCCCGCGCATTGCGCATTACCTGGAAATTGCATTGTGCCTACCGTCCCCAGAGTTCAGGGCAGGTTGAGCGGGCAAACAGAACCTTTAAAAATAGCCTAGCAAAGATTTGTCAGGAAACCCAACTGAAATGGCCACAGGCACTGCCACTAGCCCTCTTCCGCCTCCGATGCACCCCAACTAAAGGAACGGCCCTCTCTCCCTTTGAAATTGTGTATGGGGAGCCCCCAGCTATTTTGCAGGGAATTAAGGGAGACATAGGGACTTTAGGGTCTGCCCAGGTGCAGGAGCAGGTAGCCCTCTTGGCCCGGATAATTTCTGAGCTTCAGTCTTATGTGAGAGAAATAAACCCTGTCCCCTTCCAGGCTCAGGTACATTCCTTCCTGCCAGGGGATAGAGTTTGGGTGAAAGACTGGAGGCTCCAGCCCTTGGGGCCCCGGTGGAAAGGACCTTTTACTGCTTTGCTTTCTACCCCTACAGCTGTGAAGGTCGTAGGGATAACTCCATGGGTCCATTGGTCTCGAATCAAGTCTGCTGACCAGACTGAGCCCAGCACGGATCAGACGGAGCCTAAACAGTGGAGAGCAGAAAGTGATCCTGCGGAGCCATTGAAGCTGCGCTTGACCCGAACCAAAGAATCTACTAGCTGAAAAGAAGGGTCAACTGCATACCGCAGGAGCTGCTGGAATTCGGCTTCATACTGAGACTCTTTCTTGCCCTGATTCTGGCTTTCCTGGAATTTGAGAGCTTGATCCTTGTCAGTTGAGGTTCTATCCCAACTGGTATAAGAACTCAAAGACTGAGAACATTATATTAGAGTAATCTGTGACTAGCACAGACTGTTGGAATGTTATTGCTTGATTAGTTTGCTGTATTTGTTTGAGGTTAGGTAGAAAGAAAATGTTAGTAGTTTGGGTGCTTTTGTTGTTTTCTACTCCTTGCCTCCTTTTTCCTAATACCCCAACTCGCTCCAACCTTTGGCTACACTCTGTCCAGGAACTAATTAGCCAGGCAAAGATTACTTCCCCTTGTATTGTGTGTTCCCGATTTTCTCCTTACACCACAGATGTCCCAGCTGTTCCTGTCTCTGTGCCGCTTACAGCTCTTATACCTCCCTACTTTTCGAGTTCGGGCCCTTGGAGCCAGGATTATACTTGGTGGTCCTTTTATAATGCTACTTTCCCCTCTGAATCTTCTCTACGGCCAGTCTTTACGTCTCCCTATCCAGCTTCTGCAGTGTTTTGTTTAACAAGAAACATCTCAACTGTTCTTCCCATTTCCTGTAACTATACCAATGTTCTCCCAGAGAAGGGGGAATCTGTGTGGGTAGTCTCTCCAGGTACTCCTATGTGCCCTATTACCGTACCTGCAGATTATGACCCAAGTGATTATCTGGCTCCTAAGCGTACCACTGAGAGGACCATAGTGTCCCGGCCTATTTTCTACTTTCATAAGTCCCCGGGGTATGAAGAGTTTGGAACAAGTGAGCAGCCTGTCACAATTGGGGATTGGCACCTATGGTGTGCAAAGTCTCCATATCGTCTTCGTTCCCCCTGGGATAGGGGCTCGCATTATGGGCATCCTAAGTACCTTGTCCAGCCTGAGCCAACATTTGTTGGGAACTTCCCTCACCCTCTCCTTGGCCATTACTGGCTCTGTGATAATGTCCTCCACATGATTCTTCCCCCCAAGTATGATTTTTGTGTATTGGTAACCTTGAATTATTTTCCTAAAGTTATTCCTCTTCTCAGGCCACCATCCCTGCACCGCTCTAAGCGAGAGGCCTTGTCCTTACCTTCCTCCGTTGCCACAGAGGATGAGGCGATTGAATTAGCCCTCCAGTACATCAACTCTACTTATCCTCTGACTAAAAAGAGACTTGTGGCCCTTTCTGCCACGGCCTGGATTCCAATTGGGGGCCCGGTAGCGGGTATCACTGAACTAGGCATGGCTGCCCGGCGACTTCAGTCCCTGCTCCATGTTTTAGTCCATGAGCTGAACGTGGTAGTCAATGCATTGCAGGATCAAATTAATGAATTAAGTGTAGTTTCTCGGTATAACCGTATGGGCCTTGACTACCTCTTTGCAGCCCAGGGTGGCCTCTGCACAGTGCTCAATTCTTCAGAGTGCTGTACCATTGTCATAAATAGGACGCATGTAGTTAGGCATGCCATGGATAAAGTCCTACAACTGGCCAGCCTTAATGTGGAGGATTACCGAGGAGGATTAGACCTTACCTCCTGGTGGTGGTCATTGACCTCATGGATACGTCCCCTGTTCATTTTCCTAATAGTCTTAGTTTTAGCAGGATTGTTGTTTTGTTTCTTGGCCTCATGTGCTTCGGCAGTATGCCGTCGGACCTTAACGAGTAGGGTAATGGTGATTCACAAGCCTATTCCTAGACGTTATGCCCCAGGAGGAGGTATGGAGTTGGGATCACTATAGTCCCAGAGTTTGAGTTGTGAGACTTATCTCTGCATAAGCTGATTTTAGTCTCAAAGGGGGGAATGAGGCAGCCTGGACAGAGAAATCATATTAATTTGTTAATTCTGTTTAACTTTGGTTCAGTCCTGCAAGTGGTAGAATGCCATCTGGTTTTAATTACTCAAATGTCTAGCTTTTGCTAGACTAGAGGTTAGAAAGGTCAGAGAGAAATAAAACTTTCTTTGTCCCTTTTTGAGTGATGGATTGTTAATGCTAGTTCATAGGCATAATAAATAAACCACATCTGGATGCCATTCTAAGTAAGGCATACTGGACAGTCTCGAGGGGATCAGCAAGCAGGCAGTTTTAAAAGATTAGGCTGAATGCTGTTTAGAGAGAAGGAAATAGGTGATAATTTAGATTTTGTCTTATAAGGAATTCTGATTCTGCTTATTTTAAAATATGTTTTATTCTGTTTAATTAATAAGTTCTATTTCTCTATGTAAAATATCTTTTCAATTCAGTGTCTGACTTTCAAGTGAGATTTGTCTGCAGTTTAAGAGGTCATCATCTGGTTTGAATTATCCACAGTCCTAGCTAGGTGAAAGAGGTCAGGAAAAGTCAACTCTTCTCCTTGATGGATTATAGTTAAGTGTAGGACTGGCCCCTTGGCCCCTTAATGAATGCCAGAGTCCGGTTAGTATTTTAAGTTAACTGAGAATTTAATATTAATAAAATGCAGGAGAGAGGTGCCACATTGTCTAGTTTGAGAGGCCCCAGGTCGTAGGTCAGTTTAGGAAATATCTGAAACCTATGTAACTGATATTTTGAGTAAATGTGTAGAGATAATTAGTTCAAGACAGGGTAATCAATCTATTCCTTACCATCTGGTGAGAAAGGGGGGCTAGAGGGGTTTAGGAACAATAGATAAATGAGAACAGAAGCAGCTTACGTTAGACGAGAAGGAACCAAGACAGGAGACGCAGGACACAGAGACACAAGACACAGAGAAGGAGAGGTCTAGCGCTGATGTCCTACTTTGTTTGCTGGCAAATAAAGAAGATTTCTCTCTCATTCTGGTGTGTGGTGTTTGACTCCTTAAGTACCACAGATTCTGCTAACAATAGTGGTAATTCCTGCATCACTGTCATATTCTAGACTATTTCTATGACTATTTCTTATTATTTATCCTAAATCTCTGGATAAAGAATAAACTTGTGTTTTCCCCAAAGGAAGCTTCCTTGGTTCTGTTCTTTGTTTTAAAGGCTTAATCAGCTGTCAGAGTTTCTTAAGGTACAGTTGAGAGGATTGTTTTGCGTGAGTAGTGCTGGCTTGGTGGCGGCTCTGGAGTGCAGCACGAAAAGGCGCTAACACTTTCTTAGGTAAAAGTTTAGAGAAAGTAGATTTAAGGCAGCTTGATGATTTTGTGGAGTGAGTGGGTGGCCTAGATCCATTTCAATATGGATTCAGACATACACACAATGTTGAAACTTTGATGATTTCTACTATAGAAATATGGAGGATAATACCTGCTTCTGTTTGGTATCGCTCAATGTATCGGGAACATTTGATTCAGTTGGATTTATTACTTGAGACATTGCAAAAATTAGGAGTGGATGGACAGGTTCTTTGTTGGTTCACTTCTTACTGCCTTAGAGGAGGGAGGTCTTCTAAAAGGACAGCATCACCCTGGTGCAGCTGGAAGTAATCCTGTAGAGAGGACCAGCACATCAGGGGAAGCAATATCCTCTCGTACCAAGGATGTGTCTCCAAGTCCTGCCCAGGAGGGAAGGGTTAGGACAGCTGTTGTAGTTGGTGATTCGATTATTAGGCATGTAGATAGCTGGGTGGACGTGAGGATCGCTGGTCATTTGCCTGCCTGGTATGAAGGTGGCGGACCTCACGCATCACCAAATAGGATTTTAGATAGTGCTGAGGAGGAGCCAGCTGTCTATTTATTTATTGCATTTGTATCCCACATTTTCCCACCTTTTTGCGGGCTCAGTGTGGCTTACAATACATTGAGTGATGGAAGTACAATTTGTTACAATTCGGTTATGGATTACATTGTGAAGAGTTATATGAGACAAAATCAAAGTATCTTTAAGGAATATAGCAATGGAAAAGAACAGTGAAACATTGGAAGGAAACAACGGGAAGCTAAAGGGCAATATATAATAGTAAAAAAAAAAAACATATGGTATACATTTTTCTGTGAGTAAAGGTATGAGTGTGGTGAGATTTCGGGGGGGGGGGGTGAGAATTCATAAGTGGATGTATTGATGTATTACTGAACAGTGATACATATTGGTACATGTGGGTACCAATGACATAGGAAAATGTGAGAGACAGGTTCTGGAAGCCAAATTTGGGCTCTTAGGTAGAAAGCTCAAATCCTGAACCTATAGGATAGCATTTTCAGAAGTGCTACCTTTTCCACACGCAGGGCCCAAGAGACAGGCAGAGCTCCAGAGTCTCAATGCATGGATAAGGTGATGGTGCAGGGAGGAGGGTTTAAGATTTGTAAGGAACTGAGTAACATTCTGTGGAAGGGGGAGCCTATTTCAGAAGGATGGACTCCACCTTAACCAGGGTGGGTCCAGGTTGCTGGCATCGGAATTTAAAAAGGAGATAGAGCAGCTTTTAAACAAGAATCTGGGGGAGGCCGACACTCACTCAAAACTGCATGGTTCAGAACAAGGTATCTTTCAAAGATATCACCAAAACAGGGAAGATAGAGTATTCTGATAGCGAGGTTGCAAAAGAGAACATAGTAGATCAGGTGGCCTTAAATAAAAATCAGACAAAAGATTGCAAATTAACACTGTCAACTACTGAGCAAGATGTAAATAGGCAGGGCCACTGAGAGGGGGGGACAGGGGGGACAAAAGTCCCCGGGCCCGGGCCTCCGGGGGGGGGGCCGGCGCCACCGCAGTCCAGCCCACCCGCTCTCCGTCGCTCCCACAACTAACCTGAAGCGCCTTCATCTTCAACGCAAGCAGCAGCAGCAGGGCAGGCCACTCCTTCCTTCCGTGTCCCGCCCTCGCCTGACGTAACGTCCGCGAGGGCAGGGAAGGAAGGAGAGGTCTGCCCTGCTGCTGCTGCTGCTTGCGTCGAAGATGAAGGCGCTTCAGGTTAGTTCAGAGGGCCCGGCACTGGCAGCGGGTGGAGGGGGGCCCGGCGACCTCGGGTGGGTGGGGGGGGAACGCGACGTGACCTCGGGGGGGGGGGGGGGCCCAGGGGCGGCCTTGTCCCGGGCCCGGCCCCGGCTCTCGGCGGCCCTGTAAATAGGAACAACAAACATAACTTGAAATGTCTATATGCGAATGCTGAAGCCTAAGAAATAAGATGGGACAGTTAGAATACATTGCACTAAATGAAAAATTAGATATAATAGGCATCTCTGAGACCTGGTGGAAGGAGGATAACTAGTGGGATACTGTCATACCAGGGTACAAATTATAGTGTAGTGATGGGGTGGATCAAATTGGTGGAGGGGTAGCATTGTAAGTTAAGAGGGCCTTGAATCAAATAGATTGAAAACTCTGCAGGAAACAAAGAACATCTTGGAATCCCTATGGATTGAAATTCCATGTGTAAAGGGGAAAAGGATAGTGATAGGAGTGTACTACCGTCCACCTGGCCATGATGAACACACAGATGTAGAAATGTTATCAGAAATTATGGAGGCTAACAAACTTGGCAACACAGTAATAATGGGTGATTTCAAATACCCCGATACTGACTGGGTAAATGTAACATCAGGGCATGCTAGGGAGGTAAAATTCCTTGACGAAATCAAGGACTGCTTTATGGAGCAGCTGGTACAGGAGCCAGCAAGAGGAGGAAAAATTCTAAACCTAGTCCTTATTGCAGCGCATGATCTGGTGCAGGAGGTAATAGTGCTGGGGCCGCTTGATAACAGTGATCATATGATCAGATGTGATATCGGCTTTGGAGTAAGTACATATAGGAAATCCAATACGATAGCATTTAACTTTCATAAAGAAGACTATGATAAAATAAGAAGAATGGTGCAAAAAAAAAAAAACTTAGAAAAGCAGCTGCGAAGGTCAAACATTTATATCAGGCGTGGATGCTGTTCAAAAATACCATCCTGGAAGCCCAGGCCAAATATATTCTGTGTATTAAAAAAAAGGAGGAAGGAAGACCAAACGACAGCTGGCACAGTTAAAAAGTGAGGTAAAGGAAGCTATTAGAGCTAAAAGAAAATCCTTCAGAAAATGGAAGAAGGATCCGACTGAAAATAAGAAACAGCATAAGGAATGTCAAGTTAAATGCAAAGCATTGATAAGGCAGGCAAAGAGGGACTATGAAAAAAAGATTGCATTGGAGGCAAACACACAGTAAATTTTTTTAGGTATATTAAAAGCAAGAAGCCAGCAAAAGAATCGGTTGGAGTGCTAGATGACCGAGGGGTAAAAGGGGCAGTAAGGGAAGACACAGCCATAGCAGAGAGATTAAATGAATTATTTGCTTCAGTCCTCACCGAGGAAGATTTGGGAGAGATACCGGTGTCAGAAATGGTATTCAAAGATGATGAGTTGGAGAAACTGAATGAAATCTCTATAAACCTGGAGGATGTAATGGCTCAATTTGTGAAATTGAAGAGTAGCAAATCTCCTGGACCAGATGGTATTCATCCCAGAGTACTGATAGAATTGAAAAATGAACTTGCAGAACTATTGTTAGTAACATATAATTTATCTTTAAAATCAAGCATGGTACCAGAAGATTGGAGGGTGGCCAATTTAATGCTGATTTTTAAAAAAGGTTCCAGAGGAGATCCGGGAAATTATAGATTGTGAGCTTGACATCAGTGCCGGGCAAAATGGTAGAGATTATATAAAGAACAAAATTACACAGCATATTCAAAAGCATGGATCAATGAGACAAAGCCAACATAGATTTAGTGAAGGGAAATCTTGCCTTACCAATCAATATTGTGTATCTGGATTTTCAAAAGGCGTTTGTCAAAGTACCTCATGAAAGACACCAGAGGAAACTGGAGAGCCATGGGATTGGAGGTAGTGTCCTATTGTGGATTAAAAACTTGTTAAAAGATAGAAAAGAGAGAGTAGGGTTAAATGGTCAGTAAACAGAGAGTAGGGTTAAATAGTCAGTATTCTCAATAGAAAAGGGTAGATAGTGGGGTTCCCCAGGGGTCTGTGCTGGGACCACTGCTTTTTAACATATTTATAAATGATCTAGAGATGGGAGTAACTAGTGAGGTAATTAAATTTGCTGATGACGCAAAGTTATTCAAAGTTGTTAAATCACAACAGGATTGGTTCATAAGATCATACATGGTGAAGCTCCGGGATATATGTCAGGCCTCAAAGACCTACCAACCAGGAACTCTACTAGCTCATCTCGTACGTTCCTGAATCTACATTATCCTAACTGTAAAGGAATAAAATATAAACTAGCATATGCATCTAGTTTCTCCTACATAGGCACGCAAATCTGGAATGAACTACCAAAAACCATAAAAACAACCCATGACGTAATTAATTTCCGTAAACTATTGAAGACCAATTTATTCAAGAAAGCTTACCATAACAACGCACCCTAATTATAAGTACATAAGTACATAAGTACATAAGTAGTGCCATACTGGGAAAGACCAAAGGTCCATCTAGCCCAGCATCCTGTCACCGACAGTGGCCAATCCAGGTCAAGGGCACCTGGCACGCTCCCCAAACGTAAAAACATTCCAGACAAGTTATACCTAAAAATGCGGAATTTTTCCAAGTCCATTTAATAGCGGTCTATGGACTTGTCCTTTAGGAATCTATCTAACCCCTTTTAAAACTCTGTCAAGCTAACCGCCCGTACCACGTTCTCCGGCAACGAATTCCAGAGTCTAATTACACGTTGGGTGAAGAAAAATTTTCTCCGATTCGTTTTAAATTTACCACACTGTAGCTTCAACTCATGCCCTCTAGTCCTAGTATTTTTGGATAGCGTGAACAGTCGCTTCACATCCACCCGATCCATTCCACTCATTATTTTATACACTTCTATCATATCTCCCCTCAGCCGTCTCTTCTCCAAGCTGAAAAGCCCTAGCCTTCTCAGCCTCTCTTCATAGGAAAGTTGTCCCATCCCCACTATCATTTTCGTCGCCCTTCGCTGTACCTTTTCCAATTCTACTATATCTTTTTTGAGATACGGAGACCAGTACTGAACACAATACTCCAGGTGCGGTCGCACCATGGAGCGATACAACGGCATTATAACATCCGCACACCTGGACTCCATACCCTTCCTAATAACACCCAACATTCTATTCGCTTTCCTAGCCGCAGCAGCACACTGAGCAGAAGGTTTCAGCGTATCATCGACGACGACACCCAGATCCCTTTCTTGATCCGTAACTCCTAACGCGGAACCTTGCAAGACGTAGCTATAATTCGGGTTCCTCTTACCCACATGCATCACTTTGCACTTGTCAACATTGAACTTCATCTGCCACTTGCACGCCCATTCTCCCAGTCTCGCAAGGTCCTCCTGTAATCGTTCACATTCCTCCTGCGACTTGACGACCCTGAATAATTTTGTGTCATCGGCGAATTTAATTACCTCACTAGTTATTCCCATCTCTAGGTCATTTATAAATACATTAAAAAGCAACGGACCCAGCACAGACCCCTGCGGGACCCCACTAACTACCCTCCTCCACTGAGAATACTGGCCACGCAATCCTACTCTCTGCTTCCTATCTTTCAACCAGTTCTTAATCCATAATAATACCCTACCTCCGATTCCATGACTCTGCAATTTCTTCAGGAGTCTTTCGTGCAGCACTTTGTCAAACGCCTTCTGAAAATCCAGATATACAATATCAACCGGCTCCCCATTGTCCACATGTTTGCTTACCCCCTCAAAAAAATGCATTATCAATTAACAAGATGTACACTGGACTTTCACAATATCTAATTCTTTATTTTCTATTGCTCAGACTAATTTTGAAGTTTAATATTCATGATGGTTTAAGGTAAGTTATCCTGATTTTTATTATAAGATGAACTTTCCTTCCTGAATACCTACTCCATTCTGTCTACTCTACCTTAACTAAGTATTTCTTTTTTTCCGGAACTGGTAATCACCATTTTGGAACTATGTAAGCCACATTGAGCCTGCAAATAGGTGGGAAAATGTGGGATACAAATGTTGTAAATAAATTGTAAAAAATTACAAGAGAACCTTACGAGACTGGGACACTGGGCATCCAAATGGCAGATGACGTTTAATGTGAGCAAGTGCGAAGTGATGCATTTGGGAAAGAGGAACCCGAATTAAAGCTACATAATACAAGGTTCAATGTTAGGAGTCACCGACAAGAAAGGGTCTAGGCATCATAGTTGATGATACGTTGAAACTCTCAGCTCAGTGTGGAGAAGCAGCTAAGAAAGCAAATAGAACGTTAGATATTATTAGGAAAGGAATGAAAAACAGAAATGAGGACGTTATAATGCCTTTGTATCACTCTATGTTGCGACCGCAGCTTGAATATTGTGTTCAAATCTGGTCACCTAATCTCAAAATCGATATAGTGGAATTAGAAAAGGCAAAGAGAAGGGCAATGAAAATGATAAAGGGGATGGGATGATTTCCATATGAGGAAAGGCTAAAGCAGCTACGGCTCTTCAGCTTGGAGAAAATATGGCTGAGGGAAGATATGATAGAGGTCTGTAAAATAATGAGTGGAATGGAATGGGTAGACGTGAATCGCTTGTTTACTCTTTCCAAAAATACTAGGACTAGGGGGCACGCAATGAAGATACAAAGTAGTAAATTTAAAATGAATCTTTCATCTGCGTCTTAAACTTTTGCAATTGGTTTAACGTTTGCAACTAAGGATATATTCTTTTATATGGACACATTTCTAACTAGATCAGCCACAATGGCGTCTAAGGCACCATAAGAAAGGGCTGGAGCGCAGCAGACAGTCTAAGGACAAAATGGCGGACTCAACACAGGCCCTGCACCTGCTGTGCATGGATGCTGTAATTTTAGAACTTATGTCAGTGGTTCAGGCTCTGGAATCCCGTTTCCAGCAACTTTGTGAACAGACTGTGGGAATCTGGCAACTTACATTGGACGTGACCCACAGAACGGGAGAGCTCGAGTGTAGGGTGTCCGATTTGGAGGACGGGGCACAGGCCCATAATTCAGAACTTTTGCAGCTGGTTGATTTGATACGCTCACAGCAAATTAAGATAGAGGATTTGGAGAACTGTGCATGCAGAGATAACTTGCGATTTGTGGGTATTCCAGAGTCGGTTCCAAATAAATCCCTGCGCCAAGAGCTGGAACGGTGGCTCAATTCTATTTTTACTCCTGTGGAGGGCTCCTCTTCTATTCGACTAGAGCAGGTGCATCGCCTGGGGACCAAGCACCCGGAAGACCAATGGCCAAGAGTCATCATAGCCAAGTTCCACAGTTCAGTGCAAAAAGAATCTTTTTTTCACAATTATAAGACCCACAGGGAGGAAGCTCCCTATGAGGGAACACCCATGCGTATCTTTCAAGATTACTCTGCTGCACTTTCTGCACGGCGACAGCTGTTTTCTCCTATTAGCGCGAGGCTAGTGGAAAAGAACTATAAGTTCCAGTTGCAATACCCGGCAACTCTGACAATTTTCCAAAATGGTCGCTGGCATTCTTATGATTCCCCTGAAGGAGTACCAGACTGGTTGAACACTGCCGAACTGGGACAATCATAGCCCGGTACTGGAACTATTAGTTGTGAACAGAATATGTGGCATCACACAGAGCATGTCCTGAGGGACCTTCCTGAAAGACATTGAGTGCACTATATCTTTGTTAGTCCTTTTCAGAGCTGTGGCCAGGGTTGCTCCCCCCTTTCTGGCTACCTAGACACTCCTTTGGGGTTGGGGGCACTCTGGGATTTTTTGAATGACTGTTATTGTTTTGTGCCAATTATTAGTTTTCATTATAGATGCTATGGAACCAACATTTTGTGTGTGTGTTGTGTTACGTGTCCCCCCTTCTTTCGGGCCCGTTAACATGGCACATTCATACACTTAAGATATTCACCTGGGGCCGGGGGGGGGGGGGGGGGGGGGGGATGCATTAGAAGTTTTTGAATGAACGTTGTTTCTTTGTGTCAAATATGAGCCTTTATTATAGACACTGTGGATGTGTGTTGTGGCAAGTGTTCCCCCTCTTTTCTGACCCATTCATGTGGCACATTCATACACTCAGATACACTCAGTAGCTGGATATAGTAACATAAAGCGGGCTTTCTTGTCTATCAGCGCTGTGCACATCGGGTGAAATTTTCACTTCTTTTCTTGGACGCTAGCTGAGTAGTCCTGAAAAATTCGGATCTGGTCCTCTGCGTAGGTTAGGGACTCTCTTTTCAATCGATAGCCCTGCAGGATTTCTTATTTATGGATTATCAATAGAAATCAAACAAAATAAAACATGGAAAAGAAAATGATACCTTTTTTATTGGACATAACTTAATACATTTCTTGATTAGCTTTCGAAGGTTGCCTTTCTTCCTCAGATCGGAAATAAGCAAATGTGGTAGCAGGTAGTATATATGAGAGAAACATCAAAGCATTACTTTGACAGTCTGCCAGAGTGGGAGGGTGGGGGTATGCATGGGGACATCAAAGCATTTCAATGATATTCTAACAGAATGGATGTTGGTAGGTGAGAGGAGGGTAATAAACAGAGACTCATAGAGGGAATTCTGAAACCTCTCGTGCACAAAACTAACAGCTTCATACAAGACACCACAGACTTTCTGAATAAATTGAAAAATATCAAACAATTACCACCAAACACCCTTCTGGTCACGATGGATGTAGAATCACTATACAGCAACATTCCACATGCGGATGGCATAGCTGCATATGGAAGACTCCTAAAAAAATCCACACTGGACCATCAATACTCACCAGAAACTATTACAAAATTAATCAAATTCATTTTAACTCACAACTACTTCCACTTTAACAATGATATCTATCTACAAATAATGGGCACTGCAATGGGCACCAGGACAGCACCCCAATATGCCAACCTTTTTATGGCTGAGCTGGAAGAGACATTTCTGAATACATACCAGACCAAACCTCTAAAATACTATCGGTACATCGATGACATTTTTATGATTTGGACAGAGGGGGAAGAAACTCTGAAACAATTTTACTATTCCTTCAATACATACCATCCTACAATCAGATTCAAAATTGACTACTCCCCAGAAAAAGTCAATTTTTTGGACACCACAGTCTCAATCAGTGATGGCTGTATACAAACATCTATATACAAGAAACCCACAGACAGATGCAGCTACCTCCACAACTCCAGCTTCCACCCTTCACATACAAAAAGATCCATTATTTACAGCCAAGCCACAAGATACCACCGTATCTGCTCAGACCCAGAGGATAGAGACAGACACCTTGAAACCCTGACTGCATCCTTCAAACAGAAAGGCTACAACCCCAAAATAATCTCCAAGAATATTGCCTCCTCCCTCAAAACACCCGGGGAAAATCTGGTACAGTACAAAGAAAAAAAAGCCACAGACAGAATTCCTGAGCTGGAGAAACTGAGGAAAATCATAAGAGACCTACAGCCACTACTTCAGGAAGATGAATTACTGAAAGAGATATTCCCATCCCCACCAGTGCTGGCCTTCCGACAGCCACCAAATTTAAAACACAAGCTGATCAGAAGTAAACTTCCAACACAGACGGAAAAAGAAAAGGGCACGTTTCTGTGTAACACAGCCAGCTGCAAACTATGCCAAAACATTTCACAAGACCCCATAATCATTCACAAAGGAAAAATATTCAACATAAAGGACTATTTTACATGCTCATCTTCCAATGTGGTATATATCATTCAGTGTAAAAAATATAACGAAGGATGCTATATTGGAGAAACAGGTCAGATGCTTAAGACAAGATTCAATCTGCACAGACATCACATGAAAATAGCCGGTGCCAGTCAGGCCCCCACCCCTGTGGGCCAACACTTCACAAGACCAGAACACGGCACCAGTGATTTCACAGTAAGAATACTGAAAGGTAATTTTAAAACAATACAGGAATGTAAGACCTTTGAAATAAGAATGATTGAATATTTTGACACCCAACAAACAGGACTTAATAAGGATCTGGGTTTTCTAACTCATTATAAAACATAAAGCTGTATTTCTCTGTTTATTACCCTCCTCTCACCTACCAACACCCATTCTGTTAGAATATCAATGAAATGCTTTGATGTCCCCATGCATACCCCCACCCTCCCACTCTGTCAGACTGTCAAAGTAATGCTTTGATGTTTCTCTCATATATACTACCTGCTACCACATTTGCTTATTTCCGATCTGAGGAAGAAAGGCAACCTTCGAAAGCTAATCAAGAAATGTATTAAGTTATGTCCAATAAAAAAGGTATCATTTTCTTTTCCATGTTTTATTTTGTTTGATTTCTATTGATAATCCATAAATAAGAAATCCTGCAGGGCTATCGATTGAAAAGAGAGTCCCTAACCTACGCAGAGGACCAGATCCGAATTTTTCAGGACTACTCAGCTAGCGTCCAAGAAAAGAAGTGGAAATTTCACCCGATCTGCACAGCGCTGATAGACAAGAAAGCCCGCTTTATGTTACTATATCCAGCTACTTTGAAAATACAGCATGAGGGGAAATGGATCTCCTTCACATCTGACCAATTGGCTTTGCAGTTTTTGAATCAGGAACTGAAGGGATCCATGAGTCCAACCTGACGCTTCACCATCTTATTCCCTGTTTGATGGGGATGGAGGTTCTCGGGGGTTTGTTGTGGTCGGGGGCTGACTTGAATTGCAGACTTTGAGATGTGGAGGTTAAGTAATTTGCATTAAAGATGTTGAGAAAGGGGGTGGGGGATGGGGGCAAGTGGGGATCCCAGCATTCTGTGACTTGATGTGGATGGGGGTAACATGGTGGAGGGTTGGTAGGTGGAAGGGGGTGGGTAGGAGAGGGGGGGGGCTAGGGTAGGGTTTGGAGGCGGAGGAAGGGGGGGGAAGAGGGAGGGTAGAGCATGGGGATCTGAGTTTGAATGTTGCGGGAGGGGTGGGGTTGCCACAGCATATACTAGAGCCAGATATGCTTGTAGATCTTGGCTCCTTATGGAAAAGAACAAGAGTGATGAGATAGATTGTCTAACATGTGTACTACCTTTTACTGATATTAGCCAGAGAATAGCTCAGACTATTAAAACACATTGGCACATTCTTCAATTATATCCCTGTTTTGTAGAAAAACCGTTAATATCATATACTAGAGGTAGATCGATTGGTGAGCGGTTAGGATCTAATAAGTTTTTTGACTTACAAAAATGTAGATCAGGAGGAAGTCATGGAACGTGTGAACATTGTCAGTGGTGCTCTCTGACGATTCCAGGTAGCTCATGGGTAGTTCCAGGCAAAAATAAAATTTTGAAATCTACCACACAGACTAATTGTGAGAGCAAGAATTCGATATATGCGATTATCTGCCCCTGTCAGTTGATTTATATAGGGAGAAGCTCAAGATCTGTTAAAATTCGCCTTACTGAGCATAAATCTCGTATACATACTCAAAACCTTCAAGCCCCTTTAGTAGAACATTGGCTTCAAATGAATCATCGAGTTGATGATCTGAGATGGAGGATTATTGAACAAGTTACTGATAGACAGGAAGGTGGATCTGTTGCTAAGATCCTAAATTTCCGTGAACAATGGTATATTTTTTCTTTACAAACAGTCCAACCTAATGGTTTGAATAGCGAGCTTGAATGGGCGTCATTGATCTAGATTCTGTCCAATAAGAACAGAGGTAGAGGGGGAGGAGCTATATACGTCATCATGAGACAGTATTTAAACTTGTAAAAAAACGCCGGCGCCATCTTTGCTGATACTGAAACAGGGCAGAGCTGGCGCTGATATACCAATAGGGTAAGTGTTTTACCAAATATCCTTCTTGTAGATTTCCCTTGTGAAGTTAGTGAGGGTGTTCTGCAAGTGACTAATGTGCTTTTGTTTATATGCAGGGGTAGTCCCTTGAGACAGCTCGGTCTCGGGCAAAACATATGTCGGGCTGATGACCCCCGGAGTCCGAAAATAGATGGACTCTAAAAATTCTTTAAAAGCTAAGTCATTTGAAATTTAAAAAATTCAAAAAGTCCAGTAGTCTACACGATGTGTTAGTGGACCGATGAAGATGATGGATGTTGTTTAACGCTGCCATTACATTAAATATGATGGCAACGGACATCGCTGAGGTCATTTAAATATTGAAATTAATTAAATGATTTAAATAATCTTTCTTTAAAATATACATTAGTTGATTATTTGGATTATATTCTGACAGATACCGCTCTGTTCCCACAGATTCTGAGGGCGGAGATTGGGCCCATGGAGATTTCAGATCATTCTCTGATATGGTTAGATATAGAATTGGGAGCAACACGACTGAGAGGTGCACGGTGATTCCCCTCTTATATAGCGGGCGATGCGCACTTTCAAGACTATATCTGTCAGAAAAGGCCAAGGTTCACAGAGACCAATGTTGAGCATGAGCCAGACGCTCAATTGTATGAGAAACTTCAAGGCAGTGATGAGGGGGGAAATAATATCTTATATGTGTGCACAAGCAAAACGCATAGCGAAGGGAATAATTCACCTGGAACACAAATACAAGGTAGCAAAGCGCACGTACTTGGTGTCCCCCTCCTTGACATCTAGAGAAACAATGGTGTCAGCCCTTGCCGCATTAAATTCATTGATCCATGAGCGCACTAAGAAGCAACTTTTTCACCACTCTTTTACTTTCCATAGGTATGGTAACAAATCAGGTAAAGTGGTAGCTAACATAACGAAGAACTGGGGGGGGGGGGGGGGGAGGTAGTTGATTTGTGGCCTCTTTGTTAAAACCAGATGGCACGAGAGAGAAGCAACCAATGGGAATTTTACGTATTTTATATGATTTTTATGCTGCCCTGTATGCAGAGCCAGAATCCCAGAGTGGGCCCTCAGTTGCGGATTATTTAGAAGATTCAGGCATGCCACGTCTACCTGCAGAAGTAGTTAGTCAGCTGAATGCCCCCTTGAGAGCTAAAGAGATTCAGAAGGTGGTGAAATCACTTAAACGAGGCACCACTCCAGGGCCAAATGGGTATACGACAGAATACTATTGAATACATGCTGCCTCAGATTTGTGTGGCTTTAACCTCTTTCTTTGATGTCTCAGTAGCAGAGGGAACAGTCCCACGGGATACTAATGAAGCATTGATTACGCTCATACCAAAGCCGGGTCGGCAGCCAGAGCGACCAGAATCATATAGGCCAATTTCACTTATTAATGTAGATTTGAAGATATTAGCTAGGGTGTTAGCGGAACGATTAGCACCTCACATGAACAAGCTGATTGGAGAGGGGCAGGTAGGGTTTGTAAGAGGTAGACACTCATCTATTAACGTATGTAGGGTCTGTATGGCCATTGCATATAGTCACGTCATGGAGGAGCCTTTACTGTTGGTTAGTTTAGACGCCGAGAAGGCTTTTGATAAAGTATGTTGGGATTATCTTTTTGGAGTCTTAGTCTATGTGGGCCTGAAGGGTTGGTTTAAGCGTGCGATTTTAGCCCTTTACTCAAGGCCCAGGGCACCTTTGGTAGTGAATGGACTGCGCTCTCCCTCTTTTCCGATAGCTAGGGGTACGCGACAGGGATGCCCATTATCTCCTTTGTTATTTCTCCTCTATTTGGAACCCCTGTTGCGTACTATCCACGTGGGACCCTGAGATCTCCGGGATCACAGCTTCTTCGTTTATGGTCAAGACATTGGCATTCGCAGATGACATCTTGTTAACTTTGACGAAACCTCAGCAGTTGTTGAGTAATCTTCTTAATACTATAGAAGAGTTTAGCTACTTTTCCGGTTTTACACTCAATTTGCAGAAGTCGGTGGCCTTTCCTATTCAGACACAGATTTAAGAGACTTGGGAGGGAGAGTTCCCTCTCTCGTGGTCCGTGGGTCCCTTAAAATACTTGGGAGTGTTCATACCTTCGGATTTATCCAGACTGTATGAGGTAAACATAGAACCTCTACGAGCTAGCACATGACAAATGCTACAAATTTGGCATTCGCTCCCGTTATCCCTCCTGGGAAGAATTGCGCTTTACAATATGATTTTAGTCCCTAAGTGGACTTATGTTTTGCAGATGCTGCCTGTTCTTCTTAAACATAGTGATGATAGCTGGGTGACGGATTCAGAAATGCTAAAGGAAATTAGGGATACAAACAAACTGGGCAACACAATAATAATGGGTGATTTCAATTACCCCGATATTGACTGGGTAAATGTAACATCGGGACACACTAGGGAGGTAAAATTCCTTGATGAAATCAAGGACAGCTTTATGGAGCAGCTGGTACAGGAACCGACGAGAGAAGGAAAAATTCTAGACCTAGTCCTTAGTGGAGCGCATGATATGGTGTGGGAGGTAATGGTGCTGGGGTCGCTTGATAACAGTGTTCATAATATGATCAGATTTGATATTAGCTTTGAAGTATACATAGGAAATCAAAAATGGTAGCGTTTTACTTAAAAAAAATGAGACTATGATAAAATGAGAAGAACGGTGAAAAGAAAACTTAGAGGAGTGACTGCGAGGGTCAAAAATTTACATCAGGCGTGGATGCTGTTCAAAAACACCATCCTGGAAGCCCAGGCCAAATATATTCTGCATATTAAAAAAAGGAGGACGGAAGACCAAATGACAGCCGGCGTGGTTAAATAGTGAGGTGAAGGAAGCTATTAGAGCTAAAAGAAAATCCTTCAGAACATGGAAGAAGGAACCAACTGAAAATAATAAGTAATGGCATAAGGAATGTCAAGTTAAATGCAACGCGCTGATAAGGAAAGCTAAGAGGGACTTCGATAAAAAGATTGCGTTGGAGGCAAAAACACATAGTAAAACTTTTTTTAGGTATATTAAAAGTAGGAAGCAGGCAAAAGAATCAGTTGGACCACTAGATGACCGAGGAGTAAAAGGGGCGATCAGGGAAGACAAAGCCATAGTGGAGAGATTAAATGAATTCTTTGCTTCGGTCTTCACCGAGGAAGATTTGGGTAGGATACTGGTGCCGGAAACGGTATTCGAAGCTGACGAGTTGGAGAAACTTAATGAATTCTCTGTAAACCTGGAGGATGTAATAGGCAGTTCTACAAACTGAAGAGTAACAAATCTCCTGGACCGGATGGTATTCATCCCAGAGTACTGCTAGAACTGAAAAATGAGCTTGCGGAGCTATTGTTAGAAATATGTAATTTATCCTTAAAATCGAGTGTGGTACCTGAAGACTGTAGGGTGGCCAATGTAATGCCGATTTTTAAAAAAGGTTCCAGAGGAGATTGTAAGCTCTTTGAGCAGGGACTGTCTTTCTTCTATGTTTGTGCAGCGCTGCGTACGCCTTGTAGCGCTATAGAAATGCTAAGTAGTAGTAGTAGTAGTAGTAGAAGAAGTTATAGACCGGTGAGTCTGACATCGGTGCCGGGCAAAATGGTAGAGAACAAAATTACAGAGCATATTCAAAAGCATGGATTAATGAGACAAAGTCAACATGAATTTAGTGAAGGGAAATCTTGCCTCACCAATCTACTACATTTCTTTGAAGGGGTGAACAAACATGTGGATAAAGGGGAGCCGGTTGATATTGTGTATCTGGATTTTCAGAAGGCGTTTAACAAAGTACCTCATGAAAGACTCCAGAGGAAATTGGAGAGTCATGGGATAGGAGGTAGTCTTCTATTGTGGATTAAAAACTGCTTAAAACAGAGAGTAGGGTTAAATGTTCAGTATTCTGAATGGAGAAGAGTAGTTAGTGGGGTTCCCCAGGGCTCTGTGCTGGGGCCGCTGCTTTTTAACATATTTATAAGTGACCTAGAGATGGGAGTAACTAGTGAGGTAATTAAATTTGCTGATGACACAAAGTTATTCAAAGTCGTTAAATTGCGGGAGGATTGTGAAAAATTACAAGAGGACCTTACGAGACTGGGAGACTGGGCGTCTAAATGGCTGATGACGTTTAATGCGAAAAAGTGCAAAGTGATGCATGTGGGAAAAAGGAACCCGAATTATAGCTACGTCATGCAAGGTTCCACGTTAGGAGTCACGGACCAAGAAAGGGATCTAGGTGTCGTCGTTGATGATACGTTGAAACCTTCTGCTTAGTATGCTGCTGCGGCTAAGAAAGCAAATAGAATGTTAGGTATTATTAGGAAAGGAATGGAAAACAAAAGTGAGGATGTTATAATGCCCTTGTATCGCTCCATGGTGCGACCGCACCTCGAATATTGTGTTCAATTCTGGTTGGCGCATCTCAAAAAAGATATAGTGGAATTAGAAAAGGTGCAGAGAAGGGCGACGAAAATGATAAAGGGGATGGGACGACTTCCCTATGAGGAAAGGCTAAAGCGGCTAGGGTTCTTCAGCTTGGAGAAAAGGCGGCTGAGGGGAGATATGATAGAGGTCTTTAAAATAATGAGTGGAGTTGAACAGGTAGATGTGAAGCATCTGCTCATGCTTTCCAAAAATACTACAACTAGGGAGCATGTGATGAAGCTACAATGTAGTAAATTTAAAACGAATCGGAGAAAATTTTTCTTCACTCAACGTGTAATTAAACTCTGGAATTCGTTGCCAGAGAATGTGGTAAAGGTGGTTAGCTTAGCGAAGTTTAAAAAAGGTTTGGACGGCTTCCTAAAGGAAAAGTCCATAGACTGTTATTAAATGGACTTGGGGAAAATCCACTATTTCTGGGATAAGCAGTATAAAATGTTTTGTACATTTTTGGGATCTCGCCGGGTATTTGTGACCTGGATTGGCCACTGTTGGAAACAGGATGCTGGGCTTGATGGACCTTTGGTCTTTCCCAGTATGGCAATACTTATGTACTTATATGGCAGGATAAGAGACCCAGGTTACAGTCGTCTGAATTATTTTTGCCTCGTTCCCAGGGGGGGGGAATGGGGTTACTGAGTGTAAAGATGCTTTCTATAGCCAGCAATATGCATCACCTTACCGATTGGTTTCGGGAATCCTCTTACTTTTCGTGTACTGAAGCTGAGACGAGCTTGTTTGCACCGCAACATATCAATGCTTGGCTTCACGCATCACCGAGGAAGCTCTGTACTCCATTGGCATTTGCGCCACTTTTGTTGCCAATAAGGAAAACGTGGCGTTGGCTTTGCTGCTTCTATGGTCTATCTGCAGAGTCTTCGCCACTATTGCCATTACAGGGCAACACAGACTTCCCACCTGGCTCTACTTCGGTGGATTTTTCAACTTGGCCATCGAAGGGGCTGCAGTACCTATATCAGTTGTACACAGAGGAGGGTACGCTCAAATCACAAGAGGATTTGAAGGTGGAGTATGGGTTAGAGAGAGTAAGTTTCTTTTCTCTGTTCCAGCTACGTCAATATATAAGGTCTCTTCCTCCCTCTTCTTTAATGCCATAGGTCTGGGAACAGTTTCTAACTATTTTAGGTCTAGACGCGCAGTTGGTAATTCTGCTTAAATATTGTCATTTAATTTTGCAGGAGCACCTGGGTGAAGTTGAGTATGATAAGCTAGTATGTAGTTGGAATGGTGAGCTGACAGTGAATCTCCGGAGAGACGAGCTAAAGATATGTCTCTTGGGTATCCAAAATTTAACCGAAAACGCGACACTGCAGGAGATCCACTATAAATTTTTGCGGAGAATGTATATATCCCCGCATAGGGCTTATCGGGCAGCCATGAGGGAGGACGATATATGTGTAAAATGTGCCCAACCCTCAGCAAGCTTCAGGCATATGTTTTGGACTTGCCCAAGGATTTCTGAGTTCTGGCAGCGAATGTGCCAACATGTTTCGCTGCTCTGGGGGGGGGGGGGGGGGTCACTTGGCAACAGACTCCATCTCAGCAGTTCGATATCTTTAGGGTGACCCCGTTTCTGCCCAGGGGTATGAAATCATTTTTAAAAAGGGCAATTTTAGTGGGAAAGAAATCCATTCTTCAACATTGGATAACGGTGGAGTTGCCAACACTACAACAGTGGCGCTCGAACATGATTCTCCTGTGTGCACTGGAACGCAGAGGAATAGGAAATTTATCCTCAGCGAGGGGAGACCACTTTTGTCAAGTTTTGTCCCCATTTTGGGAATCTTTAACCGCAGTGGCGCATAGCAGAATACTAAACACTTAAAGCAAAGCATGGTGGCATAGGGTGGGGAAGGTGGGAGGGTGACGGGAAGGGGGGAAAGGTAGGAATGAAGTTTAGTACTATTAATAACAATGCTTCAATATAGCTTGTGGGGTAGGAGAGGCTGGAGAGGGGAAGGTGGAAGGGGGAGCGATAGGGGGAGGTCTTTTCAAAGAGGTAAGAAATAGTGGGACTTAAAGCTAATGTGTTGAGTTGTTATGGCTATGGCTGAATTGTTTACACAACAGTCTGAACATGTCATGTGCCTTTCGTTTTTACCCTAATAAAAAGGGCAGCAAATAGAATAACTCAGATTTTCTAAGACGACAGAGAATAGTCAAAAGGCTGATGATGTGACTATTATTTTGTTCTTAGAGATGATAGAACCTCTGTCCACGTGGGTGTTGTCTACAGACCTCCGACACAATTGGAGGAATTAGATAAAGACCTGATCGCAGATATTCAAAAGTTGGGAAGCAAGAGAGAGGTACTGTTGCTGGGAGATTTCAATCTGCCGGATGTAGATTGGAAGGTTCCGTCTGCGGAATCGGAAAGAAGTAGAGGGATCATGGATGCTTTCCAAAGTGTTTTGCTCAGACAAATGGTGATGGAACCCACGAGGGAGGGAGCGACACTGGATCTGGTGCTCACAAATGGGGATAGCGTGTCAAATATCCGAGTAGGTGCCCACCTGGGCAGCAGTGACCATCAAACGGTTTGGTTTGATATAACAGCTAAAGTGGAGAGCGGCCACTCAAAACTCAGTCCTGGATTTCAAGCGTGCTGACTTTAGTAAAATGGGGGAATACCTGAGGAAGGAGATGATGGGCTGGGAGGAAGTACAAGAAGTGGAAGGACAGTGGTCCAGGCTGAAAGAAGCTATAAATAGGGCCACGAACCTTTATGTAAGGAAAGTAAATAAAAGCAAGAGAAAAAGGAAACCGATATGGTTCTCCAAGCAAGTGGTTGAGAAAATAAAGGCTAAAGAGTTGGCGTTCCAGAAATACAGAAAAACTCAAGAAAAGGAACACATGGAGGAATATCAGATGAAACTGAAAGAAGCCAAGAGAGAGATATGACTGGCAAAAGCGCAAGCGGAAGAACAAATGGCTAGAAATGTAAGGAGGGGTGACAAAAATTTCTTTAGGTATATTAGTGAAAGGAGAATGACTAAAAAGGGAATTGTGAGACTAAAAGATACTGCGAACCGCTATGTGGAAAATGATGAAGAAAAAGCAAATTTGCTAAATAGATACTTTTGTTCTGTTTTCACAGAAGAAAATCCTGGAGAAGGACCGCGATGGACTGGAAATAGGACAAATGAGAATGAAGTGGATAGAGCACCGTTCACGGAAGAAAGTGTGTATGAACAACTTGAAAAGCTAAAGGTGGACAAAGCCATGGGACCGGATGGGATCCACTCCAGGATATAGAGGGAGCTCAGAGAGGTTTTGGCGGGTCCTCTTAAAGATTTGTTTAATATATCCTTGCAGACGGGAAAGGTTCCGAGGGATTGGAGAATGGCAGAGGTGGTCCCTCTTCACAAAAGTGGTGATAGGGAAGAAGCTGGAAACTACAGGCCGGTAAGCCTCACTTCGGTTATTGGAAAAGTAATGGAAGCGATGTTGAAGGAAAGGATAGTGAATTTCCTGGAAGCAAATAAGTTGCAAGATCCGAGACAACATGGTTTTACCAAAGGGAAATCGTGCCAAACGAATCTCATTGAGTTCTTTGATTGGGTGACAGGAGAATTGAATCAGGGACGAGCTATGGACGTAATCTACTTAGATTTCAGCAAAGCTTTTGACACGGTTCCCCACAAGAGGATCTTAAATAAACTGGATGGGCTGAAGATAGGACCTGAAGTGGTGAACTACATTAGGAACTGGTTGACGGACAGACGCCAGAGGGTGGTGGTGAATGGAATTCGCTCAGAGGAGGGAAAGGTGAGTAGTGGAGTGCCTCAGGGATCGGTGCTGGGGCCGATTCTGTTCAATATATTTGTGAGTGACATTGCCGAAGGGTTAGAAGGTAAAGTTTGCCTATTTGCAGATGATACTAAGATCTGTAACAGAGTGGACACCCGGGAGGGAGTGGAAAACATGAAAAAGGATCTAAGGAAGCTAGAAGAATGGTCTAAGGTTTGGCAATTAAAATTCAATGCGAAGAAATGCAAAGTGATGCACTTAGGGAATAGAAATCCACGGGAGACTTATGTGTTAGGTGGGGAGAGTCTGATATGTACGGGCGGAGAGAGAGATCTTGGGGTGATAGTATCTGAGGATTTGAAGGTGACAAAACAGTGTGACAAGGCGGTGGCCGTAGCTAGAAGGTTGTTAGGCTGTATAGGGAGAGGTGTGACCAGCAGAAGAAAGGGGGTGTTGATGCCCCTGTATAAGTCGTTGGTGAGGCCCCACCTGGAGTATTGTGTTCAGTTTTGGAGGCCATATCTTGTTAAGGAAGTAAAAAGAATTGAAGCAGTGCAAAGAAAAGCTACGAGAATGGTATGGGATTTGCGTTACAAGACGTATGAGGAGAGACGTGCTGAACTAAACACGTATACTCTGGAGGAAAGGAGAAACAGGGGTGATATGATATAGACGTTCAAATATTTGAACGGTATTAATCCGCAAACGAACCTTTTCTGGAGATGGGAAGATGGAGAACGAGAGGACATGAAATGAGATTGAAGGGGGGCAGACTCAAGAAAAATGTCAGGAAGTATTTTTTCACGGAGAGAGTAGTG
This sequence comes from Microcaecilia unicolor, assembly GCF_901765095.1. NCBI lineage: Eukaryota > Metazoa > Chordata > Amphibia > Gymnophiona > Siphonopidae > Microcaecilia > Microcaecilia unicolor. The sequence continues at coordinate 122,851,131 of NC_044040.1, read as the reverse complement.
GATGCTTGGAATGCCCTCTAGCGGGAGGTGGTGGAAATGAAAACGGTAACGGAATTCAAACATGCGTGGGATAAGCATAAAGGGACCCTGTGCTGAAGGAATGGACCCTCAGGAGCTTAGTCAAGATCGGGAGGCGGGGCTGGTGGTAGGGAGGCGGGGATAGTGCTGGTAAGACTTATACGGTCTGTGCCAGAGCTGGTGGTGGGAAGCGGGACTGTTGGTTGGGAGGCGGGGATAGTGCTGGGCAGACTTGTACGGTCTGTGCCAGAGCCGGTGGTTGGGAGGCGCGGCCATCCTCACCTCCCCACCACCAGCCCTGCCTTTAAGTATAAGACCTATGGAATGTGTTTGCTGTAACCTATCTCTAGAACAGCATTGAAATGCCCAGAGCCACAAGTGTAAGGTGGGGGGAATCAGAAAATAATCTTATCTGAGAGCACCCAGATCCAAGTCCAGCTTCTGTTCTGTGTAGAGACAAAAACCACATGGAGAGAAAAGCTCCACCTGTGCTATGCAATTACCTTACAACAAAAGCAGATGGGGGAGGGGAGGAGTTTCACACAGAATGGAAGCAGAGGGGAAAAAAAATAGAAGAGAAACTACTACCGATTTTAAAGCACTTGTTAAATCCAGTTCCTAGATTATCAACTATCAAATACAAATAGCCAATAAGCAGTTTTAAAATCAGTTACATAGAGTACAGATATAAATTAGAAATAGCCACTAAGCAGTTAGTTAGGAAACACAGATTATGAGATCACAAGTTTAGCTGAGCAGTTAAAAATAGGTTTTTTTTTTTTTTTTCCTGGTATAATAGAAATACAGTGACAGACTAGGATTGGGGGGGAGAGAGTTGTCCAGAGCCACAAGTGTAAGGTGGGGGGAATCAGAAAATAATCTTATCTGAGAGCACCCAGATCCAAGTCCAGCTTCTGTTCTGTGTAGAGACAAAAACCACGTGGAGAGAAAAGCTCCACCTGTGCTATGCAATTACCTTACAACAAAAGCAGATGGGGGAGTTTCACACAGTCTGTGCCCTGAAGAGCACAGGTACAAATCAAAGTAGAGTATACACAAAAAGTAGCACATATGAGTTATCTTGTTGGGCAGACTGGATGGACCGTGCAGGTCTTTTTCTGCCGTCATCTACTATGTTACTATGTTACTATCTTATCGAAATGGGCTTGGTTATCACTGTGTATATTGAACTTGTTGGTTGTCCATTTTGTTGTATCATCAATAAATTTGTTGGAAAGTACGGGGGTGGAAGGGGAGGATAGGGGATATGGGAGAAAATGTTTAAAAGTTTTGGATACTGTTCAGTAATGTGTTGGAAGTATACAGCATGATTTGTTGGTGTAACTGGCTAAGTGAAATGTATATTTGTGGTTTACCATGCTGACACACCAATAAAATCGTTTAAACATAAATGTGATCTTTTGACCCTTCGCATAGTTGGTAGGTCAAGTCTAGTTGGTTAGGTGGGGGGGGGGGGGTAGAGAGGGAGGAGGGGAGTGAGGGGACTGTGGGTGCTGGATTTGGGTGGGGGCAGGGGGAGGAGGGCACAGTTTTGGGGGTTTGCTACGTGGTTGGTAGTGCTGATCTGGATGGTTATTGGGCTAAATGAAGGATTGACTCTTGCTGTGTTTTATTTTTCCCCTGGGGACTAGACTGGGTGAAGGACTTCTGGGTGAGGGCTGGGCATTCGAGGAGTCTTTTTTGTTTCAACTTTAGCTACTTACACTGTGACATGGAATTGAGACCCTGACTAATCCTACAGTTCCCAGATTAGTCTCCTGGAATACGTCTGGAATCACCTCCCCCATGAAACGCACTAAAATCCTGTCTGTGTTACAGCGCCATAAAGTCTCTCTTGCTTGTCTTCAAGAAACTAAATTGTCAGATGCTGAGCATTTGAAATTATGTCAGCGATGGGTGGGAGAAAGGGGGGTGTAGCTGTCCTTATTAATAAAAATTTGCAGTGTCAGACTCGAGTACTGGCTTATGATAGGAATGGGAGATATCTTTTGCTTCATTTTAACATTATGGGTCAGGAGGTCTGTCTTCTCAACATATATGGGCCTAATGTTTATGGTCATGCCTTTTTTCAGCATGTGGTGCAGTTGGGCATTCAGCACTCTACAGCTCCTTGGATTATCCTGGGTGATTTTAATCAGGTTATGGATGGCCAGCAGGACCGCTCCTCTTCTCTGGCAGGTGGGGAAGGGAAGGGGTCTTCCTTATTTGTGCAAAGCACTACATTTAGTGGACCCTTGGCGTCTAAGAAATCCAGATGTTCGAGATTATACCCACCTTTCTTGTGCCCTTGGCACCTGGTATCTTGATTACATTCCCGTGGATGCCACCCTTTTCCCACAGATGATACATGCTGAGATTGGCACCACGGAGGTTTCTGACCATACTTTAATTTGGGTGGATATGGACTTAGGCTCCTTGCAGCTTCGCAGGAGTCAGTGGAGGTTTCCCTCTTATCTGTTTGATGACACCCCCTTTCAGAATTATTTGCATCAGAAATGGTCTCTTTTTGCAGAAGCAAATGCATGTCATGAGTCAGAGCCCTAATTGTATTGGGAGACATCGAAGGCAGTTCTTAGGGGGGGGGGGACATTATTTCATATATGTGTGCCATTGCACATAGAATCTTATTTCATATATGTGTGCCCATGTGTACAGAATCTCTCAGGGAATTATTCAACTTGAATGCAAGTATAAAAGCGGTGAAGCGAGCATATCTTGCCCAGCCCTCCCTTTCATCTCGAGACTCAATGTTGTCGGCCCTTGCAGCATTGAATTCACTGATTCATGAGCGCACCAAAAAGCAGCTCTTTCATTGATCTTTTGCTTTCCATTGGTTTTCTTTTCCATGTTTTATTTTGTTTGATTTCTATTGATAACATTGGTTTGATAATAAGTCTGGCAAGTTGTTAGTAAAAGTTACAAAGTCACGGGTTGGTAATCGTTTTATTCCATCCTTACTTGCCCCTGATGGCTCGTGCGTACATCATTCAACTGACATTGCAAAGCTTCTTTATGATTATTATGCCTCCTTATATTCTGCACCTGAGCCACTCTCCGGTCCTCTCATTTTAGATTATCTGGAGGATTCTGGATTGCCACAACTTTCTCCTGAGGTTCAGGCCCAACTTAATGCACCTCTTAGAGCAAAAGAGATCGAGCGAGTGGTTAAATCTCTTAAGAGGGTTATACCGCCGGGACCAGACGGGTTTGTGGCAGAATTTTATAAGCTCATGATTTTACAAATTTGCAGTCCACTGTCCTCTTTTTTTGATGCTTCAATATTATCTGGCTCCTTCCCAACAGTTTCTAATGAAGCTTTGATCACGTTACTTCCCAAGCCAGGGAAACCTCTAGATCGTCCGGACTCGTACACACCGATATCACTCATTAATGTGGACTTGAAGATCCTATCTCGGGTACTGGTGGATCGGCTTGCCCCGCATATCCCATCCCTAGTTGGAGAGTGCTAGGTGGGGTTTGTCCGAGGCCGCAAATCCTTGATTAATGTACATAAGGTTTGCCTGGCTATTTTGCAAAGTTATAACAACAAGGAACCCTTGCTTCTCGTGAGTCTAGATGCAGAGAAAGCTTTTGATACGGTGCACTGGGACTATCTTTTTTCAGTGTTAGAGTATGTGGGCATTAAGGGCTGATTTTTTTCAGGCTATTAAATCGCTCTACTCTAATCCAAAAGCATCTTTAGTTGTCAATGGACTATGGACATCCCCGTTCTCAGTAGATAAGGGTACGCAGCAGGGTTGCCCGTTATCATCCTTACTGTTTCTTCTTTATTTGGAACCCCTGCTGCGTACTATTCAACTTGATGCAGATATTATGGGTATTACTTTGTCCTCTCTCCTAGTTAAAACTTTAGCATTTGCGGATGACATTCTAGTAGCTTTGACTAACCCACAACAATCTCTGTCTGGTCTACTTAATGCAATAGATGAATTCAGTTATTTTTCTGGCTTTACTTTGAATTTGCATAAATCAGTGGCCTTTACAATTCAATCTATAATTAGGGAGTCCTAGGTAGGCAAATTTCCTCTCTTGTGGGCGACAGGACCACTCAAATATTTGCGCGTCCTCATTCCATCTGACCTTTCTCACTTATATGAATCTAATATTGTTGCCGTTGTCTATTCTGGGTAGAATCACCCTGTATAATATGATGGTGGTCTCGAAGTGGATGTATATGTTCCAATTGTTGCCAATATTTCCTAAGCATAAAGATGAAAGGTTTGTAACTCGACTTCTTGCGCGTTACATTTGGCAGATCAAGCATGCCAGGCTGCCAGCCTCTCAACTTTTTCTCCCTCGGCTTAAGGGTGGGATGGGGCTGCTGAATGTCAAACTATTTTCAGCAGCCACTTGCATGCAACACCTTACTGATTGGTTTCATAATACTTCATACTTTTTGTGTACTGCTGTGGAGACGGGATTGCTTTCTCTTCATTTTAGTTTTTGGCTTCATGCATCACCAGGATGGGTGCGTACGCCTGCCCCTTTTGCTGTGTTTCTATTACCTTTAAGGCAGGCCTGGCGCTGGGTTTGTCATACCTATGGTCTCTCTGAACTCTGAAGTGTCTTCTCCATTGTTACCTTTGCAGGGCAATGTAGATTTTCCAGTAGGTTCTACTTCCTTGAAGTTTGCAATTTGGGCATCCAAGGGTATAGTTTATATTTTTCATGGAGAGAGTGGTGGATACTTGGAATGCTCTCCCGTGGGAGGTGGTGGAGATGAAAACGGTAGCGGAATTCAAACATGCGTGGGATAAACATAAAGGAATCCTGTTCAGAAGGAATGGATCCTCAGAAGCTTAGCGGAGATTGGGTGGCAGAGCCGGAGGTGGGGCTGGTGGTTGGGAGGCGGGGCTAATACTGGGCAGACTTTTACGGTCTGTGCCCTAAAAATGGCAGATACAAATCAAGGTAAGGTATATCATCGTCATTAGCCACAAGACTCCTGATGTAGGCCATCCGGCCGAAACACAACATTGTGTCGAGTCATTTTTAATATGGAATTGTGTTATTATTATTTGTTTGAATATTATTAAATTTTGTTTATTTTAAACTTAACTTCAGGTCCAATTATTGGATAGCCTGGCTCATATTCCCACCTTTTTGTTTACACTTTAGGTGCCGTGGGGATCTATTGAGTTCTCCACGTACGTGGATTCTCTTTATACACAAAAAGTAGCACATATGAGTTTATCTTGTTGGGCAGACTGGATGGACCGTGCAGGTCTTTTTCTGCCGTCATCTACTATGGTACTATGTTACTATATATATCAGTTATACACATAAGCAGAAGATGGAATTCTTAAGTCCCTAGAAAGCTTGCAAATGGAATATGGGTTGGGGATGAGAGATTTAGAAGGGCATTTTCAAAAGAAATGTCCAAGTTGCGATTTGGACGTCTTTGCAAAATGTCGAAATTCAGGGGCAGGGAAAACCGTATTTAAAAAAAAAAGATGGATGTTCATCTTTCATTTTGAAAATATTGTCAGAGACGTCCAAATCCTTAAATTTGGACATCTCTAGACATGGACGTCTGACTTACGGTGATTTTCAAAACCAAAGACGTCCATGTCAAAAACGTCCAAATGCAAGCCATTAGAACATGGGAGGAGCCAGCATTTGTAGTGCACTGGTTCCCCTGACATGCCAGGACACCAACCGGGCACCCTAGGGGTACTGCAGTGGACTTCATAAAATGCTCCCAGGAATATAGCTCCCTTTCCTGTTTCTGGTTTCCTTGAAGGCAGCACAGTGCATGCTGAGAAAGAAGGGAAGGCTTAAAAGCTAGAGGCAAGCCTGCTTTTTTGCTGCCGCTGCTGCGACTTTTTAAACGCAGGGCGACTGGAAGGAAAGCAACTGAGGAAAACTGAGTGCACAGATGGGGCTGGGGCTAGGGTTGGGACCTCAGAAACTCGGGGGCTGAAAAGGGGGGTAAGTTGGGGGCTGGGGCGGGCGAGCTACTGGACATGGAGGGGAGGGCAGAGGAGAATCGCTGGAGATGGATGGGATGGGAGGGCAGGGGATGGAGGGGACAGAGGAGAATCACTGGATGTGAATGAGAGGGGAGGACAGGGTGCAAAGGAGAATCTCTGGGCATGGATGGGTGGGGAGGGCAGGGAAGAGAGGAGAGTTGCTGGACATGGATGGATGGAGGGGAGGGCAGGAGAAATGCTGGACATGGATGGAGGTGAGGGAAGACAGGAAGGAGATGCACATGGATGGAGGGGAGGGGAGAGAGGAGAAATGCTGGACATGGAGGGGAGGACAGGGGACAGAGGAAAATCACTGGATGTGGTTGAGAGGGCAGGACAGGGGGCAAAGGAGAATCACTGGACATAGATGGGAGGGGAGGGCAGAGGAGAATTGCTGGACATGGATGGGTAGGGAGGGCAGGGGAGAGAGGAGAGTTGCTATGGATGGATGAAGGGGAGAGCAGGAGAAATGCTGGACATGGAAGGAAGTGAGGGAAGACAGGAAGGAGATGCACATGGGTGGAGGGGAGAGGAGAAATTCTGGACACGGATGGAGGAGAGGGGAGAGAGTGGAAGTGAGATGAACATGGATGCAGAGGAGGAGAGAGAGGAGAAATGCTGGACATGGATGGAGGAGAGGGAAGAGAGAGGAAGGAGATGCATACTGACGGAGATGAGGGAAAGGGAAAAGAGGAGAAAAACTGCACATGGCTGGAGAAAATAGGCAAAAGCTGGATCCACTCTATACCTCATCCAGTCAAGTCCGTGGAGGACCCAGCTTTTACCTATGGATGTAGGGCAAGAAATGAAGAAGGAAGGAGGAAAGTAAAGAAATAAATAGAAAGGAAGCCACGGAAGTGGAGTTAAAGGAGCAGATAGAGAGCAGCAGAATCAGAGACTGGGTCCAACATGATTTAAAAAAAAACAAAGTCACAAGACAACAAAGGTAGAAAAAATCATTTTATTTTTATTTTAGTGTTTGGAATACGTCCAATTTGAGAATTTACATCTGCTGTCTTATTTTGCAATGTATAGCAATGTTCTGTTTTTCTGGTATTGTGCTGCATGCAGAATCTGTATGCTAATTTTGTTTGTGTCATTTTGGGTATACTGGAGCTGTAACAGCTTACAGACATTATTTATAATGAAAAAAAAAAACAAGTTATGTTTCTTCTCCTGTACTGGTGTAATATTTTCAATGATTACTGTTTATATGCGCCATGGCTAAATGTGCCAACATTGTCCAGTTCAGTACACTATTAGCAGCCAAGTTCATACAAAGTTAATTATGTTCAGTGGAAAATAAATCTGTTGGCTCAGGCTGCTTGCTATCTGAATATTCAATCACTGTTTCCATAGGCGCCCGGTATAAGAGGCTTGGAGAGGCTAAGCCTCCCCCCTGCTGCAGGAGAATGGATCAGCTGTGGAGTCCAGCTGCTCTGAGGGGATTAAATTGTTGATTTACCTCCATCCTCTAAGCAGGAGCTGCAGTGAAAGCCCTCTAGCAGTTGTAGAAATTGGTTTATGGTTTGTTTACCTTACTGCTGGGAAAGCGGGGGGGGGGGGGGGGGGGGGGGGTTGGCTGGAGGTGTCCTGGGTTGCCAGGGAGATATTTAAGGAGGATGACTTCCTGACCTGCACTGAGGACAGACAGCAGCAGAACGGATAGTGGGCCAGCATGATCAGAAAAAGTCACCAGACAACAAAGGTAGAAAAGATCATTTTATTTTCATTATAGTGTTTGGAATATGTCCACTTTGAGAATCAGGTGCTCAACATTAAAAGTTTATATTTATTTACTTACTTATGGCATTTTATCCCACATTAAACATGAATTAGGGTGTTTTGTGGCTCTACATGAGAATTGTGATGATATGATCCCTTGTTTCATATTGTTGACAGGTTGCATTTTCCGTATGGGTGGTATATTGGTGTATTAGGTTCTGCCCAGTGTAATATTTATGGTACAGTAAGGTTCTGAGTGTGTTTTTGCACAAAGTTGTGCATAGTGTTTTGCAGTTGAGCGATTGTGGTTAGTATATGCTATGAGCAACCACTTTATTCTTTGATATATGATACATATCTAATATCTAAATTTAATAAAAGGTATTAATTGTGACTTTTATTTTTATTTTCTGTATTATTAGACAATTATGGATTTAAGCTCCACCCCTGGCCCACCATTAACCCCGCCCCCCTTTAGCCTCCCCAAACAGTTGGGCCACTGACCGCCTATGACGGTTTCATTATTGCTACCAAGTATTACATATTAAGGGGATTTGTTTTAATTCATTTATCTAGTCCTTATGTGCACATGGTTTTGCTTTTTAAACCCAAAAGTTTCCTAGTATAGCATTTTTCATGTTTGAATTAGTTTTTGCATACAAGTTTTGCTTGATTTGTCTTTATTTGAAATAAAAGAAAATGTTTAAAACATATCTTGTCAACAAGGGGCGGGACTGGGGGGGGGGGGGGCAGTGAACTGGTCTGCACAGGGCCCCGAAGTTGCTAAGACCGGCCTTGCATAAAAGGCTGGATAATCGAAGAAGACCTTGGCCTGGCATTCATAAATTAAACCTGAAACCACGACAAGGAAGACCCCATCATTTTGGACCTATGTCCTCCAGGTTACAAACTCCTACACTAGACCAGATGAGAAAAGAGGTAGGGGAATCGCACTGCTCTACAGATCCTTTCTGAAGGTAGAAACAATAGCGGAATCCATTACACCACAACTGGAAATAGCTTCAATTAGAATCAAGGATCAGTCTCGACCCACAAATTTATGCTGCATTCTATTCTACAGACCCCCAGGAATCTTGAAAACAACCCAAAACAATTTCATGAATTTCATTTCAAACACATATGTAACAAACCCCAAGATCATATTAGTAGGGGATATCAACCTCTACCTGGAAGACCAAAAAACAGAAAGCTCCAAAGAATGCGACCAGTGTTTGAATACTACCCACATCAAAGGACACACCATAGACCTACTAGCATTTAGATTCTCAGAGGAGAACGACTTCAAAATACAGAACCCGAGGTGGATACAAACCCCCTGGTCGACCACTTCAAACTAAACCTAACCCTTTACTGGAAAGAACACAAAACCCCACCTTCACAAACACGGACAACATACAAAACTCGAGGAAAGATTGATGCAACCAAATTCTGGACCACCATATATGAAGATCAATGGTCACTGACAACAAACACAGAATTCCTAGATGAATGGGACAAAAGAAGCACCAACACGCTGGACGAAATAGCCCCAATGAAGACAAAAACCGGACAAAGATGAAACACAACCCCATTGTACGACAAAGAACTGAAATGGGTGAAAACCCATTGCAGGAGACTTGAAAAATTCTCCTCTGACCACTGCATGCTGGACACATGCCCCAATCACATAACAAAACTCACTCCTAACCGATTCATAGACCACCTCACCTCTCATCTGACCTACATGTTCCAAGAAGGCCACTTCTCTCAGAAAAAAAGACAACATACTGCTCACACCAATCCCAAAAGACCCCCCTCCCCCCATCAAAAAAAATATAAAAAACACCTCAAACTACAGGCCCGTAGCATCCATATCTCTGACAACCAGAATTATGGAAGGCATAGTTGCCACGCAACTAACTGACTACATCAACAAATTTTCCATACTACATGAATCTCAATCAGGCTTTCAATCCAAACATAGCAGTGAACCAGTGCTAATCAAACTATTAGCGAACTTCAAAAAAGAAATATCACATGGAAGAAACATTCTCCTACTACAATTTGACATGTCAAGGGCATTTGACGTGGTCGACCACCAAATCCTCAAAAGAATCCTTGACAAAATTGGAATAGGAGGGCAGGTGCTCAAATGGATATGAGGATTCCTAACCACGAGAACCTACCAAGTAAAGATGAGCACTGTCCTCTCCCACACATGGAAAGCTATATGCAGAGTCCCACAGGGTTCGCCACTTTCACCAATTTTATTCAACCTAATGATGGCCCCCCCTCGCCTGAACACTATCTAAACAAAGATACAGTCCACTCATATACGCCGATGACGTATCAATCTTCATCCCTTTTAAAAAGAATCTGCACAAAATCACAACCAGGATTACAGAAGGTATAAACTCAAACTGAACAAAGACAAAACACAATGCCTGATAATCACTTCACCCCACACCACTCAATTCCCAAACATCTCCGTCATGGACACATCCCTCCCTATATCTGACAATCTAAAAATCTTAGGAGTCATCATAGATCACAACCTGTCCTTCAACACACAAATATCAGTCACTATAAAGAAAATGTTTCACACCATGTGGAAACTAAAGTGCATTAAAACCTACTTCCCAAGGGATGTATTCCGCAGACTAGTACAATCCATGGTTCTCACCCATGTTGACTACTGCAATGGAATCTATGCCGGATGCAAAGAACAATCATTAAAAAAAAAACTGCAAATAGCACAAAACACAGCAGCAAGACTAATACTCAGAAAAAATGCTTCGAAAGTGCACAACCACTACATTGGCTCCCAGTCAAAGCATGGATATCCTTCAAGATATGTTTGCTCGCCTACAGAATAATCTTCGACCTTGCACTAGAATACATGACAAACCTAATAGAACTACCTATCCACAATGCAATCGAAGGCGCCAGAACCTATCTCACCCTGCACTTCCCCAAATGTCAAGGAATAGTATACAAATCTTTGTACTCAACTAACTTCACATCAGTGGCGTAGCCAGAAGGCAGTTTTTGGGTGGACCAGTGAGCAGGTTGGGTGGGCATGCTTTTCCTCTTCCCCTTCCCCCCCCCCCCCCCCCCCCCCCCCCCCCCCCCCCCCCTCCCCCCCCCCCCCCCCCCCCCCCCCCCCCCCCCCCCCCCCCCCCCCCCCCCCCCCAACCATGAACTTACAAAAATGAAATACTTTAGCTGGTGAAGATCTCTAGCCCACAGACCCCTGTTTAGAAAAGCACTGCAGTCAAAGGCACTGCTCCATGTGACACTGGCTTCGGCACCATAGGCATGCTCAGTTCTCATGCATGACATATTCCAATCATTAAACAGAAAATAACATTTTTTTTCTACCTTTGTTGTCTGGTCATGTTATTTTTCTAATCATGTTGTCCCAGTCTCTGGTTTCTGCATTCCTCTGTCTTCTCTTATCTTAACTTTTTTCCAATAGCCCTCAGTCCATTTTGACCTTTCTTCTCTCTCCATGTCCACCATCCATCTCCCTTCTGTGTCCATGTCTTTATCCTCCCTCTGTGTTTTTGCTTTTATCCTCCCCCATGTCAAGCACCTCACCTTTGTGACCCTGCTCTTATACTTCCCTGTAGCCATAATCTCCCCCTATTCCTTATCTCATGTCCAACATGTCCTGCATCCTGTCCTTCCTTGTGTTCAGATTCTTCTCCCATTTTTTGACTCATGTCCATCAACCCCTCTCTGTGTCCAGTCCTTCCCGGCATCCATTCTTCCCCCCTCCGCCGTTCCTTCCCTCATTCCTTCACTTATCCAGCAACCCTTGTGAGCATTCATTCTGGGTATCCAAAATCGTCCACCATTCTTCCTTCATAACCAGCATGCCCTCTCTATGTCCTGTTTCTCCCTGTGTCCCCCCCCCCCCATTCCTTCTTTTATGAGTAGCATTCCTTCCCTATATCCCCGACCCCCAATTCTGCATCTCCTCTATTTTCTGTCCTCCTCTGTGTCCTTTTTCCTCACCCCCAATCCAGCATGTCTTCTATTTTTCAGTCCTCCTCAGTGTCCTTCCTTGTCCCAATTTTCCCCTTCTTGTTCTCTGGCACTCTCAAATCTTCCTGCCCCTACAGCAGCTCTCTCCCCTTCAACCACCAACAGCTCCTCACCACTAAACCCAACGATGCAGTCCTTGGAAGGCAGCGTGGGACCTCCCAGCCACATCACACTGATGACTCTGCGGTGTCTCACCCCTAAGACACAGATTTCCTGTTTCTGTGAGGGCGGGAGGGGCGGGAGTCCCGCCCCTCCTGCCCTCTCAGAAACAGGAAGGCCGTGTCTTAGGGGTGAGACACTGCAGAGTCATCAGTGTGATGTGGCTGAGAGGTCCCGCGCCGCCTTCCACAGACTACATCATTGCTGCGAGCCCTACCGTCGTTACTTCATCATTACCGCTACATGGATACCGGCGGCGTTTTGGCAGCGATCCTCTCTCCCACCCCTGCCTTGCACTTTGTAGACATGGCATCCCACTCCGGAGCCCGCCCTCCGCCGCACTGATGCAACTTCTGTTTACACAGGGACATGGCAGAGAGAAGGCCCTGGAGCAGGACGCCACATCTGTGAGTTGCTGCCAGGCAGCGCCAATAGTAAGCGCCGCGGCAGGGGTGGGAGAGGGTGAGAAATGGATGTGTGTTTCTGGGTGGGCCCGAGGCAAAATTGGGTGGGCCCAGGCCCACCCGTAGCTACGCCCCTGCTTCACATACATCTGTCCCAAAATATGGAACACATTACCAAAGGCCCTCAAAGGCATGAACAACTACTTAGCATTCAGAAAACCCATGAAAGCCCACTTCTTCAAACAATCCTTTCCTGATGACCCCTTGTAAACAAAACCGAACAAGACGACTTACGATAGTACTGGATCACGAAAAAGAACTGAACTAGACAAACACAAACACATAACAACAATGTAACATGTATAACCAAAGTAACTTGTAAGCAGTGCTTTTTTTGTGCCGGTACGCACCGGTATGGCGTACCGGCACCTTTTTTCTGGGTCCGGGGGTTCACCAGCCCGCTCCCTGTTTCCATCGGCCGTGATCCCTGCCTTGTAAAACTACCGAAGTCGTGAACGGGCAGACTGAAGACACCCCCCCCCCCACTTGCCCACCCTCCCCTGCCCCTGGCTGTGTTCCCTGCTTTGTAAAACTTTTATTTTTTACAGAAGTTGCGAACCGGCAGACTGAAGACTGAAAGCAAACAGCAGGCAGGCTCACCTCCTGTTGCATTGCGTCGCTGCTTCGTTTCCCTCCCTGCCTGCATTCTCAGCGCGTCCCGCCCTCCTCTGATGTCATTTCCTTGAGGGCGGGACGTGCTGAGAATGCAGGCAGTGAGGGAAACGAAGCAGCGACGCAATGCAACAGGAGGTGAGCCTGCCTGCTGTTTGCTTTCAGTCTTCAGTCTGCTGGTTCGCGACTTCTGTAAAAAATAAAAGTTTTACAAGGCAGGGAACACAGCCAGGGGCAGGGGAGGGTGGGCAAGTAGGGCTGGGGGTGTGTGTGTGGGCAAGTGGGGCTGGGGGGGGTGTGAGCAAGTGGGGCTAGGGTGTGTGTGTGTGTGTGGACAAGTAGGGCTGGGGGGTGTGTGTGTGTGGGCAAGTAGGGCTGGGGTGAGTGGGCAAGTGGGGCTGGGTGTGTGGGCAAGTGGGGCTGGGTGTGTGTGTGGGCAAGTAGGGCTGTGGGTGTGTGTGTGGGCAAGTGGGGCTGCGGTGGTGTGTGTGTGTGGGCAAGTAGGGCTGGGTGTGTGTGTGTGGGCAAGTGGGGCTGGGGTGTGTGGGCAAGTAGGGCTGGAGGTGTGTGTGTGTGGGCAAGTGGGGCTGGGCAAATGGGGCTGGGGTTTGAATGATCTCGGGGGCAGGTAGAGGCTGGGGCGAGTCACTGGACATGGGAGGGGAGGGATAGGGGCAAAAGAGAATCGCTGGACATGGAGGGGAGGGAGGAGAATCATTCTGGACATGGATTGGATGGGATGGCAGGGGAGAGAGGAGAATGGAGATTTGCTGGGCAGGGGAGAGAGGAGAATGGAGAATTGCTGGACATGGATGAGAGGGGAAGGCAGGGAAGAGAGAATTGCTGAACTTGGATAGGAAGGGAGGGCGGGGAGAGAGGAGAATCACTGGACATGGGAGGGGAGGGGAGAGGAGACATGCTGGACATGGATGGAGGGGAGGAAAGATAGGAAGGAGATGCACATGGATGGGATGGCAGGAGAGGAAGGAGAAATGCTGGAAATGGATGGAGAGGAGAGCAGAGATAGAGGAGAATTGCTGGGCATGGATGGATGGAGGGGTTGCCGGGGAGAGAGGAAAAATGCTGGACATGGAAGAAGAAAGGAGGAAAGTAAAGAAATAAATGGAAAGGAAGCTCTGGAAACAGAGTTAAGAGAACAGATAGAGAGCAGCAGAATCAGAAACTTGGACCAGTATGGAAAGAAAACAGTCACCAGACAACAAAGGTAGAAAAAATCATTTTATTTTCATTTTAGTGTTTGGAATTTGTCAAATTTAAGAATTTACATCTGCTGTCTTATTTTGCACTGGGTATACTGGAGCTGTAACATCTTACAGAAATTATTTATAATGAAAAACAATCACAAGTTATTGTTTTTCTCCTATACTATTATATTTTCAATGATGTCTGTTTATATGTGCCATGGCTGGTATAAGGGGTGTGGCTAATGTGGGTGTGGCTATCACAGGGGTGGGGCCATATGTGGTGACCCCGCCCATAATGAGTACCGGCACCTTTTTTTCTACAAAAAAAGCACTGCTTGTAAGCCACATTGAACCGATTCCCTACTGGAAAATGTGGGGTACAAATGCAGAAAGAAAAAAAAAAAAATCAATCTTAGATGTCTTCAGACATTACAAAATATGGCGCTTAGACTGCCAGAGAATCCCAGTGTGGTTTCTGACCCATGCCTATGGGAACTACAAATGACTGGGCAATAACAGACCTTGTCCAGCCTTCCATGTCTTCAAACTACATCTTCAGAAACCTCCATGATATATTCATTGTACTGCACAGGAGGTGGGAAACGTATGTTTAGGAGGATCCTGGTGTGGTATCATCATACCAATATGTTTGGGCCAGTGGCGTAGCTAGGGGGGGCGCAGGGGGAGCGGTCGCTCCCCCAAATACATTTGTTGAAAAAATGGCGCCTATGCGCATTCACCGCCACTTTAGTTCCTGCAGCGCACGCTTGCAAGCGATGCCACTTCCAAAACCAGAGAGTGCGCTGGCTGGATCGGATTCTTGCTTTGCTGCAGATGGTTGGCGGTGTCGCCTGCTTGCCGCTTGTCAGCCACCTGCTGCCCGCACACTCCCCATCTCCTGTCTCCCATCCCCTCACTGTGCTGCCTGCATTGCTTGAAGCCAAGAGAAGGAGCAGAACATCGTCCAGAGAGCTCAGCCGCAGACATTGTGGTAGTAAGGTAGCTTACCACACAAGGCCGCTGCGGCTGAGATGAGCTCTCTCGATGACGTTCTGCTCTTGGCTTCAAGTAGTGCAGGCACCTGCAGCACGGTGGGGGGGGGGGGGGGGGGGGAGGGGTCCGGTGTGTGTTGCAGGCTGCACTCGCTGCTGCAGCCCAGCTGTTCGGCGGCAGCGGCGCTTGACCTTGGTTGGTTGTGCAAAGCTGACTCCTGGGACCTGTTCTTCTTTTTTCTTTGACTGCTGGTGCCTTGGCTGTAGTAGAGGTAAGGGACCGTTCCCACGGTGCATGTTGTGTGTGCTCTGGCTCGCTGACTTTGTGGGCTGCTGGGTTCCACCTCCGCGGCACTTGCAGGAGCTATCACCTGACCCGTCCCCAGCACAGCACAGGACAAGGAGGTTGAAGAAAACAGGAGATGGGGTGTGCCTATCTAGTCCATTATATGGACTTTAGTTCATCCAAAACAATAGCAAATGTTAAAGCAATAGCAAAAGAATTTTCAAAATAAATGTGTAGTCCATCTGTAAAAAGTCTAAAACAGTTCCAGTTGGATAGGCATTAGGCAGTGCCTTAAAAAGTGGAGGTGGGATTTTGTTTTCTTTTTTACTTATTTTTTTTTTATAAAGAATTTTATTACTAGAAAAAAAATCTCAAGTTACATACAAGAAATGCCAACTTTGTTCACATGCTAAACTTAGCTTTACATTCTCTTGATTACTACTAATTGTTCCAATATTAAATCGCCTGTTCTAATACAACAAAATACTACTGCTACCTCCCTTCACCTGTCCCTCCCCCCTCATGGCAGGGCTGACCACCACTTATATGCTGTTCATATGGTTGCCACATTTTAATAAATGGTTCCATTTTACCCCTTTTCAGTGCTGTTAGTTTTGACATCTGATACAGAAATCCCACTTTGTGGGCTACCACGCTCATGTCCGGCAAATTCGGCTGCTTCCAAGCCCTTGCTATTGCTTACTTTGCTGCCACCAGATATTGTGTCGCCAGCTTATGCTGGATCATTTTAATGGCTTTGGGGGGGAAATGTAGCAGACAGTGTTCAACCTTACAGGGATACACACATTGCAAGACTGTATTAATCTGGATCAGCACTGCTTTCCAATATTCCTGTACCTTTGGGCATTCCCAAAATATGTGCATAAATGTACCCCTTGCACCACATGCCCGCCAACATTCAGATGATGTCCCCCCATATATACGCTGCAATCTATCCGGTGTATAGTACCACCAATAATATTTCTTGAATCCATTCTCCCTCGTGGATTGGGCTAGAGATGGCTTAAATAGGTATCTGTAACATTTTCCCAGTTTTGCTGTGTATATGAGGAATGTAGGGTGTCCTCCCATCTATTGGTGTAAAATCTCTGAGGGCTCCCCCTCTGTAGTAGGGCCTGGTATATACGCGTTACACTACCCCTTCCTCCTCCCCTTCTCAGTGCGCCTTCAATCTTCGTTTCCTCCAATTCGAGCTCCTCCCTGGCGCATGTTAAAATATAATGTCTGATGCTACAATAATAGGCCTGATCTCTGGGGGGAAGTCCATATTCCTCCTGAAGCCTATCAAAGCTAACCATTTCTCCCTTCTCCCATAGTTGGCCCAGGGTATGTAACCCAGCCCGTGACCATTCCCAGTATACTTTCTCTGTACCTCCCAATTTAAACCCCGGCGCCCTAGATATAGATGTCTGAAGGTAGTATTTTCGCTCCGGGAACCACTGTTTCCTGATTTGGTACCATGTGGTCAGTATATGACTAACCCCCAGCGGGAGTCTACGGGCCACCTCTAACATCTCTCTACCGGGGAGCCATAATACGTCTCCCAGTGCTTGAGTTCTCATCCACGCCCTCTCCCAGTGTAACCACTTTTTACTCTTGTATGGGCTCCAATCAGCCAGG
Source organism: Microcaecilia unicolor (assembly GCF_901765095.1). Lineage (NCBI taxonomy): Eukaryota > Metazoa > Chordata > Amphibia > Gymnophiona > Siphonopidae > Microcaecilia > Microcaecilia unicolor. The sequence continues at coordinate 122,833,965 of NC_044040.1, read as the reverse complement.
ATCCTCAATTGCGCTGCCTTATAATAGAGTAAAAAGTTTGGGACACCCATCCCTCCCCTCCCTTGCGGCTGAAACATAGTTGCTCTTCGCACTCTCGGGGGGCGTTTCCTCCAAATATATGTAAACAATTTGCGATGAAGCTTCTAAAAAAAACTATGTGGGATTGGGATGGGGAATGCCATAAATAAATATAGAATTTTGGGGAGCAACATCATTTTTATTGCTTGGATTCTTCCCATCCAGGACACATTAAGCCTTTCCCATCTATCTAGCTCTGCCAGTAGTTCTGTCGCTTTCTTCGGGAAATTTGCCTGATATAGTGCTTCCACTTTTGATGTAACCCAGACTCCCAAGTATCTGATAGAGTTCACCGCCCACGCGAATGGAAGGCTTGCCCTTCTCTGAGATGTCTCCTGAGGCGACACTGTTAAATTCAATATTTCAGATTTATTAATATTTACCTTAAAACCTGATAAAGTGCCAAAATGCGTCATTACCTCCACTACCCTTCTTATCGAGGCTGCGGGTCTCGTCAGAGTGAGGAGCACATCATCAGCAAATAACATTAGTTTATGCTCTCTCAAGCCTTTCGTTACTCCCCAAATGCTAGTATCTTTCCGAACTGCACATGCCAGAGGCTCCATAAAAAGAGCAAACAAAAGAGGCGACACCGCACATCCCTGCCTGGTTCCCCTATGCAAATCTATAGGCTTGGTGTAGGAGCCATTAATTTTCAGTGTGGCTAACGGGGCTTGGTATAGCAAGCTAATCCATCTCAAATAATTTTCCCCTATCCCCACCCCCCGTAATACTGCAAACAAAAAGTCCCATTCCACGCGATCAAATGCTTTCTCCGCATCTATCGAGAGAAGCAAGGCCGGCTGCTTCTCCTCCCTCACCTGCTTGTCTTTCCCAGGTGAGCTTTCAACGCTATCAACTGACCACGCAATACCACTTTTAGTCCTTCCCATAAGCTTACCGGGTGTATTCCTTCCACATCATTGAATTCTATATAGTCCCTTATATACTTTTCAACTTCCAGTATATTTTGTGGTTCCCGGAGAATAGCTTCATCCAGGCGCCAATATTTCTTCCCAGCTTGATGCCCATCTAGCCTTAGCTCCATTACCACTGGGGCATGGTCTGACCATGTTCGCGGCTCAATATGGATCTTATGTAGCGTTCCTGCCACTATCCCATCGCCCAGTAGCAGATCTATCCTAGAATAGGAGTTGTGGGGCGCTGAGTAATAAGTGTAATCTTTTTCTCACGCATGTGTTGCTCGCCAAAGATCTACCAGTCCCCACCTAGCCATAAATTTTCCCAAGGCCAGTCTATCCTTCTTTGCATACCCTGCCCCTCCTGTTGAGTTATCTAAGGCAGGGTTCACCGTAAGGTTGACATCCCCCCCAATCACCAGTAGCCCTTGTACTTGCTTCTGTAGTAATCTCTTCAACTCTTCTATAAAACTCCCCTGCCCCTCATTTGGGGCGTATATGGTGAGAAAGGTGTATATCCTATTATAAAGGGATGCTACCACCAGAAGATAGCGGCCATTCTTATCCACTATACTTTTCAATATTTGCCATGGGTTGGCATTAGAGAACGCCATTAATACTCCCCTCTTTTTCTGCGAGTTTAGGCTCGTTGCGTGAAACTGTGTTGGGTATCGCCTATGAGCTACTAATCTTTCATGTGGCTTTCTCAAATGAGTCTCTTGTATCATGATCACATCAGCTTTCAACCTTGTCATGTCTTTAAACAGTTTTTTTACGCTTCACAGGGGTATTTAAACCTTTAACATTTAACGTAACACATTTAAACATTTGTACAACCTCCATTTATTCCGCTTCCCCCTAGTCAGCCTCCACCCGGTATGTAACCCCAGCTCCTGCACCCCAAACCCCCCTCCCCCCTCCTCCCTATTCCTTTGGAAACAGGCCCCATTACCATCATGAGACATGTCTCTAGCAGAAGAAGTGTCGTCCCCAGCTCTCCATCAGCCTCTGCTGCTGTGTCATCTCTTGTGTTCGCGAGAGTCCAACTTTGTTTGCTGCATTGCTCTCCATTCACTGGTAATCCCAGTCAAGTGTTAGTCCTTCCTCCTCATTTTCCATTATGCTCCACCAATTGCCTTCCCGATTGCTGTCGTTTCAGGCGGCCTCTTCCCTGAGAGACTCTCTGCCATTTCGGCTTGTTGGCGGGCGCCCTTGTTAGTTGCTCCTTCACTTGGGGCATCTCCCCATCCCCCGGCTGCCTCAAATACTCCTGGGCTTCTTCTATAGACGTCACTCGGTGCTGCTTTCCTTCTTGCAGGAATGTTAGGGCAAAGGGGTACTGCCACTTATATGGCACCCCCTCATCTCTCAATTTCGCTGTTAATGGCCGCAGCTCGCTTCTTCTCTTCAAGGTTGCAGGTGATAAATCCTGATAAAGTTCAACGGGGTAGCTCTCCCATGTTATCGGGGCAGCCGCTCTCGCTTTCTTCATTACCTCTTCTTTTTGCTGAAATTCTGAGAAGCAGGCTACTATATCCCACGGCTGGTTGTTTTTTCTCATTCCCAGCACCCTATGAGCTCTCTCCAGGCGTATGGATGTAGGTGCACAGGGTACCGCTGTCGTGGATAACAGTTGGGCCGTTATCACTTGCGTGACCGACACACAGTCATTGTATCAGGTAGCTCTGGTACCCCTCGTATTCGGATATTTGCGCGACGGCTCCTGTTCTCGAGATCTTCCACTTTATCCAGAAGATATCTTGACTCCGATTTCTGCTCTTGTATTTGCTGCTCTAGCACAGAGACAGATTCAGCACACTCCTCCAATCCAGCTTCTGTCTCTGCTACACGTGAGCCCATCTCCGCTATTTCCGCTCTAAGATCCATTCCCAGTTGGGCAAAATCCTGGTGCATATCTGTTATGCCCGTTTTAATTTCCTCAATCCAGCCACAGAGTTTGGTCCAGACTTCTGGAGTGGCCGCATTCCCGCCATCCAACACCTCCCGCTGGAGAGGATCAGGCTGACCCTGCCTTGCCGCCAATGCATGGGCGCCATTTTCCTCCCTGCGTCTCTGCAGCCCTCTGCCTCTGCTGGTAAGAGAACGCTGATAGGTTGGGCTCTTTAATCCGGGTCGCGGACATCGCAATCTAGAGCACCCGCGCTGCCCACTCATTCCCGATCAGCTGGACGAATTTTGCTACGGTATGCCACTTATTTTTGCTATTTTCAGGCTTAATCACGAGAGCTCCGGTTTTATGCCGCCATTCGCTGGCGTGACGTCACTTCCTCCCTTTCTTTTTTACTTATTTAACAGCTTTTTAATTTATTTGAAAGCTTCCTATATCTAGATTTAAATATCATTAAATAAAAATTGAACATCAGTAAAACAGCTTATAAATTATTATAGCTGGTAGAAATAGCAGTGATAATCTTTGTATTTTGTGCTCATTTATCTACGCTGTTCTATACAATACAGATGGCAAAGTTTCATTGAGACTATTCTATTTCTTGATCTTAACTGTTCATCTTAATTGTTTCTGTAATCTGCCTTTGGGAAGCCAGGTGTTATAAAGTAACATAGTAAATGACGGCAGATAAAGACCTGTACAGTCAATCTAGTCTGCCCAGCAAGATAAACTCATTTTACATGGTATGTGATACTTTATATCCGAGTTTGATTTGTCCTTGCCATTCTCAGGGCACAGACCATAGAAGTCCTCCTGGCACTGTTCTTGTACTAAGTTCACTTCTGAAGCTAAGGTCGAAACCCCTTAAAATTTACACTCCAGCCCATCCATATCCAGTCACGATCATGATGTAGACCGTAGAAATCTGCCCAGCACCGGTTTTGCTTCCCAATTACCGGCGTCACCACCCAATCTCCGCTAAGATTTTGTGGATCCATTCCTTCTAAACAGGATTCCTTTGTGTTTATCCCACGCATGTTTGAATTCCATTACCTTTTTCATCTCCACAACCTCCCGCGGGAGGGCATTCCACATATCCAAGATGGAATATACTGAAATTAAATGGAAGTAAAATTAACCTCTCCTTTCATTGGGAGACATGGAATTAAATCTGCATCTGATGTCTGTTTTGGTGGCCCTAAACTAGGTGAAAACATCTCTGCATGAATACAGGGGGAGTCCCTATAGCCAGCCCCTCCAAATGACACAGTGATTTAAAGTGAAATTAGTACTCTAACCAATGAAATCAATACTTCCTCTGTGTACCATATGCTGCACAAGCCAACATGTTTGAAAATATAAATGAGATTAAATAAAAATGCTATCAACAATAAAGAATAACAAGTATGTAGCAGCTCATAGGTTTGCTTGCATTGTTTTGGAGTTACTAGATGATAGCTGCGTGGGGAAGGGGGAAACATAGACTAACTTAATTGACTTCAACTTTTTGATATCATCCCGTCTCCTGTTTTCTTCAGCCTTCTTGATGTCGGACTAGAGGTGGGAGGGGTGTTGCCAAAAATACTTGGTGTAGAAAACAAGCTTGTGTTTCCTTTACAACCATCGGTGCCTGCAAGCTGGGAAGACCAGCAATCTTGAAAGTCACGTTCTTGAAATCCCCATTCGTGGTCCCTATTTCTGCTTCCCCATTACCCCCTCCCCCAATAATAACCACTTCCTCCAGCCCCAACTGATAATTTTGCAGGTCTGCTATACATAGATTCTATTTGCTATATAGTTTGAGTAGCATATTTGCAAGTTTTTGTGATGCTTCACAGTATCTGGAAGTGGAGTGGTTTTGTGTTGCTGTTACTGGGGGAAGGGATATCCATGCATTCTATCGCAATTGTACCAAGGATAGACTGTTGAAAAGAAAACTAGGCAAAAGGAAAAATGGGAGGGGAGAGCAAGGCAATTGAAATGCCCAGAGGTGGGCATAACTCTCAGTAAATAGCATAAATCCTTTGAATATTGAGCTCATAATTGGTACTTTATGCTGGGTTTTCTGCATTTAGTTGTTCAAATTTGTTTATCCAACTACGGTTTTTCTCTCTGTTTTAAGAGGCATAATACAAAACTTGTAAGTTGATTAAAGTGTCTTAAGTTACTTCAGTAAAAAGATATCAGCGTATATATTTGTTTTGTATTTATTAACCTGTATTTTTGTGCATTCAGATTCAGTATTGTACCAGCACTGTCACTAAATCCAATCCACCTCACTGCTGCCTATTGTATGAAATTCCATTCACGTTACACAAATGCCAACATCTTGCCATGCTAATATAGGCTACAAGTGTACAAAATATTTGTTCAGTCTATGTCTGTATTAGTGTTTGCACGTGGCTGCCACTTGGCAGTATAGTGTAAAAGGTCAGAGAAGTTCCTGTTTGGTTGTTACCTTTATAGGAGAGTCAGAGCCTTGGAAGATGTGCTAATCCCAATGACACTCCAAAGCAGCCACCAGTGTCCTCCAGGCTTGGGGCACGTTAGCAGTGCCTTGTCTTTTCCAAGAATGTCTAGTTGCACCTTCTCTACTGTGGGATGCTACGGCCTGCCTATCCTTCTGGCGCCTATTTTACAAAAGTCTGCTCCCCCAGACATCAAAACCTAGCTACACCTCTGGTTTGGGCCCCTCATTACTGCCAGTAACTGGACGCCATTTCATAACTCATGTGCATGATGTTTTGGATGGCAGTGGGACCACTGGGGGTGTTTTGAATTTCTCCCAAGCAGTGCTTTGACTATAGAGGGGGGCAACTTGTCTGTTTGGAGGCTTCATGGCCCCTGATGTGGATAGTGCAAGGTGTGGTGGCTTGGTGTTTCATCGGGTGGCATGCATCACTTTGGACTTCACAATAGCATGTACATTCTGTGTGGGCTCAGGGGCCTGAGGGCCTGGTCTTTGGATGGCATCTAGTGCTCTGTCTTCTGTGCTCTCCTCCTTGAATGCTAGCTTGTCAGGTATACATGAAGTGTGGTGTAGAGGTTGGGGTTGTAGGCTTTGAACACAGGAGACCAGAGTTTGAATCCCACTACGGCTCATGATTGCTGATTCTTTTCCCTGCCATAGCTGCTGCAATATGCTATGTAGCTGTATGTGACATGCTGGGAATTTTGATTTTTTTTCTTTATTTTTATTTGTTTTTAAACACAACACAAAGTGAACTAGGCATATCACAATATCACAGAAGGGTGCAGGCCTACAACCCCCACTTTCCATCTCATCTCATCTCAATGATTTGGTGTTGGATGCAACACATTGTTGTGGATATGGGGGTTGTGGCCACACTGTACTGGGGGTTACTATATACTCACTCATTGCTCCAGGAGATGGCTATTATGGAGCTCCTATGTTGTAACTCGCCTTGTGCTCTGAGGCGCTCCCTGATCCACCTTATGAGTGGCCTGTTCTCCTGTCTGATTCTCCAGAACTGCCACCTCAGCACTCCAGGACCTGGCAAAATCTATTTTGTGTATCATAAATCCCTTATTTTACACAGCACCCCCTTCCAAAATTAGTAACTTTGAAGGTAAATAGCTCTCCTCACAAGAAACTTGTGTAATCCCCCATTATATTGGGGATTAATAAACTGATGAGAAACCCCCTCCTTTAGAATCACTGGGGGGAGTGAGTGAGCTAAGAGACTGAGAAGCCCAGCCCTATGGGGTGTGTTTATAGGAAAGTTGCTGAGGGAAAGGTTTCTGGTTACTGAATGATGGTAGGGGGTGGCGGTAGAATTAAGAGGAGGTTTTTGCTAACTAAAACATTAACTGTGGAGAGTGAGTAGTGCTCTGGGTGAGTAGAAATGATTAATCCAGCATGGGAGCAGAACAAGAAAGAGCCTGTTTGGTATCAGAGGTAGCAGCTTAGAGAACTCCTTTGGAGAAAAGGACGCACAAGGAGGGCTGGTCCTAAATGGAGACTGCTTGTTGCAAAAGTCCTCAAATAAACATCTGAAAACGGACTTGGCTTCCTTGCCTCACAAGCAAGGAGAGAAAGATGGCACTGGCTTTAATACTGACGTTGCCGCACGATTGCAGGAAAACCTTACACTGCTGAAACAAAATACCTCGATGATTAAAGATTTAAAAGTAGAAACTATGCAATTTAATACTAAATTTGCACATCTTGAAAATAGAATTTTGGAGGCAAAATCCAGGATAAGTAATATAGAAGACAAATTTATTGCGAATTCTAAATTTAAAAAATCTATAATTGATATACAAGCTGCAATGGAGGATGCCAGTCATAATAATTTAAGAATACTAGGTGTGGCCCTGAAGGGGATGAGAAGGATAATACCATAACATTTGTTGAAGCTTTCCTCCCATCTCTGCTATCTCTTTTGAGCGCCTATTTGAAGTGGCGAGGGCTCATAGGGTCCCTTGCTCAACATGATACCTCACAAAAATTCCTGCGGCCTATCATATGTAAAATTTTACAGTTCTCAAAAGTGCTGTAAATCCTGCAGGCTGTGAAATCCAGGAAAACTCTCTTATAGAATGGCAACAAGATTATTATCAGTGGTGATTTTGCTAAAAACATTGTTGAAAACCGTAAGCGTTCCTTAGCTTTAAGACCTAGGTTACAATCTTTGAATGCAAAATTCAGGCTCTTTTCCCCGGCAACAATGAAAGTTACTCACTCGAATGTCACCAACTCATTTACGGATCCAGCTTTTTTAGAAAAATACTTAGTTCATCAGGAGTCTAACGGTATGGCATCTGGATGAATGTATTTCATAATCGCTTGGATTGTAGCATCTAATGTGTAATCCAGTGGTTCCTAAACCTGGTCCTGGAGGCACCCCAGCCAGTCAGGTTTTTGGTATATCCCCAATGAATATTCATTATTAAATACAAATTTCTATCTGAGTATCCCTCTGCCATTCTAGTTACAAACTAAGATATCATCTATCAATTAACTCACACTTTATTAAATTACAGTATACCAACAACTTCTTTATTGAAAGCTTTCAATTGTAAAATTATTTAAAATCAAATCATTCACTTAATATTAACCTAACACACTAACTCATTCTCAGAGAGGGTAAAACCTGTACAACAGGCATGGACGCTGTTCAAAAATACCATCCTGGAGGCCCAGGCCAAACATATTCTGTGAATTAGAAAAGAAAGATGGAAGTCCAAAAGACAGCCGGCATGGTTGAAAAGTGAGGTGAAGGAAGCTATTAGAGCTAAAAGAAACACCTTCAGAAAATGGAAGAAGGAACTGTCTGAAAATAACAAGAAGCAGCATAAGGAGTGTCAAAGTAAATGCAAGGCGCAGATAAAGAAGGCCAAGAGGGATTACGAAAAAAAGATAGCATTAGAGGCAAAAAAACATAGCAAAATTTTTTTTTGGTATATTAAAAGCAGGAAGCCGGCAAAAGAATCGGTTGGGCCGCTGGATGACCGAGGGTAAAAGGGGCGATCAAGGAAGATAAAGACGTAGCGGAGAGATTGAATGAATTCTTTGCTTTGGTCTTCACCAAGGAAGATTTGGGTGGGATACCGGTGTCGGAAATGGTATTTCAAGCGGACGAGTCAGAGAAACTTACTGACTTCACGGTAAACCTGGAGGACGTAATGGGGCAGTTGAGCAAACTTAAGAGTAGCAAACCTGGACCGGATGGTATTCATCCTAGAGTACTGATAGAACTGAAAAATGAGCTTGCAGAGCTACTGTTAGTGATATGCAATTTATCCTTAAAATCGAGCGTGGTACCGTAAGATTGTAGGGTGGCCAATGTAACGCTGATTTTTAAAAAAAGGTTCCAGGGGAGATCTGGGAAATTATAGACCAGTGAGTGAGTCTGACTTCGGTGCCGGGGAAAATGGTAGAGGCTATTATCAAAAACAAAATTACAGAGCACATCCAAGTCAGCACGGCTTTTGTGTGGGGATATCTTGCCTGACCAATTTACTTCAATTCTTTGAAGGAGTAAACAAACATGTGGACAAAGGGGAGCCAGTTGATATTGTGAATCTGGATTTTCAAAAGGTGTTTGGCAAGGTACCTCATGAAAGGCTACAGAGGAAATTGGAGGGTCATGGGATAGGAGGAAAAGTCCTATTGTGGATTAAAAACTGGTTGAAGGATAGGAAACAGAGAGTGGGGTTAAATGGGCAGTATTCACAATGGAGAAGGGTAGTTAGTGTGGTTCCTCAGAGGTCTGTGCTAGGATGATTTAGAGATGGGAGTAACTAGCAAGGTAATTAAATTTGCTGATGACACAAAGTTATTCAAAGTCGTTAACTCGCGACAGGATTGTGAAAAATTACAGAAGGACCTTACGAAACTGGGAGACTGGGCAGTGGCATAGCTAGGGGGGGCAGCTGCTCCCCCAAACAGATTTTTTTAAAATACCGTTTTGAACCAGCGGGGCCAGACTTTTTTTTAATGTGCACTTTCTCCCTTCCCTTTCCTTCCCACCATTCCATGGCACGCCTCCCTCACCAAGCCCAACGCCACTCTCTGTTATCCTTCTCCCCCTCCCCCGGCCTCTCCGACTATCAAGGCTACTTTGTGTAGCAGCGGAAGCAGCCCCTGCAGCAATAACAAGCAGCCAAGAAGACTGGCATCGGATCCTTCCTTCTCTGCTTGCGTGGTGTCACATGACTCACAAATCCCTCCCTCGCGTAAACAGGAAGTGTGTGTCTGAGCTACAGCAGCACGGGATGCAGTAGAGGGAAGGATCGCTGCAGGGGCTGCAAATGAAGCAGGTTTGATGGTCCCGGGGAGGAAAGAAACCGGTGCTAGACTCGGGAGTGGAGAGAGGGGGAAAAGAAGCCGGTGCTTGGCTCGGGGGGGGGGGGGGGGGGGGGGACAAAGCGGTGCTGTGCTGGACTGGGGGGGGGATGGAGACAGAGAGTATACAGTGGTGTTGGACTTGGAGAGGGGAGAGAGAGGGAAAACAGAAAGCGGTGCTGGACTCAGGGATGGGGGGGGGGGGTTGAAGGCAAGGAGGTTAGATAAAGCAGGTGATGGAGGCTATCAAGAGTTTTGACCCAAAACAACAGTAAAATCTATAGAAAACAATAACAAATAGATTATTAGAGATAAGGGACTACCCATGCGTGATCCATCTGTAAAAAGTCTAGAGGTGTTCTATTTGGATAGGCAGTGCCTTAAAAGGTGGAGGACAAAATTATTATTTTTTTCTTTACAGCTTTTCAGTTTATTTGAAAGCTTCCCATATGTAGATATAAATATCATGAAATAAAACTTGGATATCACTAAAACAGCTTTAAAATTATTGTAGCTTGTAGAAACAGCAGTAATAAATGCTGTATTTTGTGCTCATTTTTCTACACTGTTCAATATAATACAGATGGCCAAATTTCAGTGAGGCTATCCTGTTTCCTGATGGGTTCATACTAACTGTTGCAATCTGCCTTGGGAAGCTTGGTGTTATAAGGATGGAAAGCAGGACTAGAGGAGGAAGATGGTGGAGGGAAAGTGAGTAAGAGAAGGGGAGAAATGCTGGACCCACAGATGCAGCTATACAAACCTTGATGGTTTGCTCCTTCCTGGATTGTGTACACAGTAAACCACACTTAGCAGGCTTTCACTTCTGGTGTGCAGTTTGCTGCCTATACAAACTGGAAGACTCATGGCATAAGGGATTTGTGTAGCCATGTCTCCTGGCACAATAAGGAGGAAAGGGGGGATAGGGAATTGCTGGACCATACTGGTGTGGGGGGGGGGGGGGCAGGGATAGGGGATAGGGAAATGCTGGACCATAGTGGTGGAGAAGAGAGGTTGGGGGGGGCGGACATTGAGATGCTGGGCTACAAGGGGGTGTAAGGGGAGATACTGGCATGGTGGAACAATGTGGGGAGAGACCATGGCAGTTCTCAAGGAGAGATGAGTGAGAGGAGGATGGTAAGTACAGAGGGCAGAATTGTATAATGGGGAGTTGCTGAAAGAGAAGGGGGGAATGGGGAATGGGACTTGATATACCGCCTTTCTGAGGTTTTTTGCAACTACATTCAAAGCGGTTTACATATATTCAGGCACTTATTTTGTACCAGGGGCAATGGAGGGTTAAGTGACTTGCCCAGAGTCACAAGGAGCTGCAGTGGGAATCAAACTCAGTTCCCCAGGGTCAAAGTCCACTGCACTAACCACTAGGCTACTAGGAGAGGTAGAGGTGAGAGGAGAAGATGGAAAGTTGATAGGTACTAGTAAGTGAAATATAGGTGGAGAACTGAAGAGTGAGAAGATGAAATCTAAGGGGAGAGAGAAAACAGAGAAAGAGGAAATGTGTCAGAGACAGATATAGTGAGGGAATAGAAGAAGAAAGTGGAGAAAGGACAAATGGACCACACCCACTGGAAAGAGAGCAGAAGACAGGAAAACAAAAGCAGAAACTGGGACCAACATGCTTGAAAAAAATAAAATACCCAGACAACAAAGGTAGAAAAAAGTGTTTTACTCTGAATTTATTTATTGGAATATGTTAACTTTGGGAAATGTGCAACACGGATATCTTTGTAATTTTTTTTTTTCAGTACAAGAGGAAATACATTTGTGTTATCATTTTGCCTAGTTTGAATTCTTGGGGTTCCCAATTCAGTTTTTATCTTTATATTTCTAATTTGTGATTCCTTGTTCTGTATTTGGTGGGTGACCAAGTTGTGGTATTCTGTGAGCAAGTAGTTTCTGCGTACAACTCTGTAGGAGCCCCACTTTTTCTGTTTTACCAGTAGTAGTTGTATTGGTGTTCTAGGGCCCCATAAAATATTTGTAGTGCTGCATGTTAAGTAGGATTCTTGTTTAAATCAGTGTTACCGTTCTATTGCATATTTGCTTCAAGTATGCCGAGTTAGGATTTTTTTCAAGTTTTGTGTTGTTTCACAATGTGCCTGGTAGTGGATTTATTTCACTATTATTGAGATGGTGTGAGAGTCGTAATTTTTTTTTTTTTTTTTACATTTTTGTATGGTAACTTCCATGGAGAAAATGTGCTAGTTATGATCTACATCTGTTGTTGTGGAGGAGATAAGGTTTTTGTGGATGCAGAGCATGTTTACATTTAACATATAAGAACTGATATACTGTTTTAGACCAAGGTCCATGGGGGTTATGTGTGCAGGGTGTAATGGATGTAAGCATCATCCATCATATGTGTCCTGACTGAAAAAAACTTGAGAACCACTGGCCTAGACATCACTACGGGGTCACATGGGGAGCTGCACAATACTTGATCCAGCATTTCTCCCTCTTTCCCCTGTCCTGCGTAGTCCTATATCTCTCTTGGCCTTTCTCCTTAGCAGACCTCCAGTGTTTCTATGTCTGCTGGCAGCATCAACAAGTAAAGCAAACTGCCTCTGGCTGGCCCCACAAGTGTTCCCTGTCTTTTTGCAGGGTTTTGTGTTATTTTATAAACTGTTTGGCTCTATTTGAAAGTAGGCTCTGGGGCAAGGGCTGCCTTTGGTGGCCCTTGCCACCAAAAATAAAAATGCTCAGGACTAATGGGCTCTACATCCTGTAGAGTCACCACACAAACAAAAGCCCATCTGATTTAAACAAAGTGTCTACCAGTGGAAGGAGTATTCTGAGGTGATGGTCACAATTTGAATAATTTTACTTGCAGTTAAGACGGGCTGCCTGCTCTGACTGATCCCAGGACCTCTGCTACCTCCCGCCTCTTGATGTAACTTCCAGTTTCCTTGTAGGTGGGATGCAGCAGAGGCAGTCTGTATTAATCATTGCCAGCCATAGTCACTGTACCTGAGTAACAATACTGGCACTGCCGCCTCTCCGACACCGACCAGTTCCTAATTTACAAATGTCTGCTCCCCCTGACATGAAAACCTGGCTACGTCTCTGAGACTGGGCGGCTAAATGGCATATAACGTTTAATGTGAGCAAGTGCAAGGTGATGCATGTGGGAAAAAAGAACTCGAATTATAGCTATGTCATGCAAGGGTAACGATACGAGGGCCGCTTGATAACAGTGATCATAATATGATCGGTTTTGATATTGGCATTGAAGGAAGTGAAACTAGGAAATCAAGTACGCTAGCGTTTAACTATAGAAAAGGTGATTACGACAAAATGAGAAAAATGGTGAAAAAAAGACTGAAAGGAGCAGCTCGCAGAGTAAAAAACTTGCATCAGGCGTGGATGCTGTTTAAAAACACCATCCTGGAGGTTCAGGACAAATATATTCCACGTATTAGAAAAAAGGGAAAAAAGACTAAACGTCAGCCGGCGTGGCTAAACAGTAAGATAAAGGAAATCATTAGAGCCAAAAAACAATCCTTCAGAAAGTGGAGAAGAGAACCAACTGAAAGTAACAGGATAGATCATAAGGAATGCCAAGCCAAATGCAAAGCGGAGATAAGGAGGGCAAAAAAGGACTTTGAGAAGAAATTAGCGTTGGAAGCAAAAATACATAGTAAAAATTTTTTTAGATACATTAAAAGCAGGAAACCGGCCAAAGAGTCGGTTGGGCCGCTGGACGAAAATGGTGTTAAAGGGGCGATCAAGGAGGACAAAGCCGTAGCGGAGAAATTAAATGAATTCTTTGCTTCGGTCTTCACCGAGGAGGATTTGGGGGGGACACCGGTGCCGGAAAGAATATTTGAAGCGGGGGAGTCGGAGAAACTAAACAAATTCTCTGTAACCTTGGAGGATGTAATGGGTCAGTTCAGCAAGCTGAAGAGTAGTAAATCACCGGGACCTGATGGTATTCATCCCAGAGTATTAATAGAACTAAAAAATGAACTTGCGGAGCTACTGTTAGAAATATGCAATCTGTCCCTAAAATCGAGTGTAGTACCGGAAGACTGAAGGGTAGCCAATGTTACTCCGATTTTTAAGAAGGGTTCCAGAGGAGATCCGGGAAATTATAGACCGGTGAGTCTGACGTCGGTGCCGGGCAAGATGGTGGAGGCTATTATTAAGAATAAAATTGCAGAGCATATACAAAAACATGGACTGATGAGACAAAGTCAGCACGGATTTAGTGAAGGGAAGTCTTGCCTCACCAATCTAATGCATTTTTTTTGAGGGGGTAAGCAAACATGTGGACAATGGGGAGCCGGTTGACATTGTATATCTGGATTTTCAGAAGGCGTTTGACAAAGTGCCGCACGAAAGACTCCTGAAGAAATTGCAGAGTCATGGAATCGGAGGTAGGGTATTATTATGGATTAAGAACTGGTTGAAAGATAGGAAGCAGAGAGTAGGATTGCGTGGCCAGTATTCTCAGTGGAGGAGGGTAGTTAGTGGGGTCCCGCAGGGGTCTGTGCTGGGTCCGTTGCTTTTTAATGTATTTATAAATGACCTAGAGATGGGAATAACTAGTGAGGTAATTAAATTCGCCGATGACACAAAATTATTCAGGGTCGTCAAGTCGCAGGAGGAATGTGAACGATTACAGGAGGACCTTGCGAGACTGGGAGAATGGGCGTGCAAGTGGCAGATGAAGTTCAATGTTGACAAGTGCAAAGTGATGCATGTGGGTAAGAGGAACCCGAATTATAGCTACGTCTTGCAAGGTTCCGCGTTAGGAGTTACGGATCAAGAAAGGGATCTGGGTGTCGTCGTCGATGATACGCTGAAACCTTCTGCTCAGTGTGCTGCTGCGGCTAGGAAAGCGAATAGAATGTTGGGTGTTATTAGGAAGGGTATGGAGTCCAGGTGTGCGGATGTTATAATGCCGTTGTATCGCTCCATGGTGCGACCGCACCTGGAGTATTGTGTTCAGTACTGGTCTCCGTATCTCAAAAAGATATAGTAGAATTGGAAAAGGTACAGCGAAGGGCGACGAAAATGATAGTGGGGATGGGACGACTTTCCTATGAAGAGAGGCTGAGAAGGCTAGGGCTTTTCAGCTTGGAGAAGAGACGGCTGAGGGGAGATATGATAGAAGTGTATAAAATAATGAGTGGAATGGATCGGGTGGATGTGAAGCGACTGTTCACGCTATCCAAAAATACTAGGACTAGAGGGCATGAGTTGAAGCTACAGTGTGGTAAATTTAAAACGAATCGGAGAAAATTTTTCTTCACCCAACGTGTAATTAGACTCTGGAATTCGTTGCCGAAGAACGTGGTACGGGCGGTTAGCTTGACGGAGTTTAAAAAGGGGTTAGATAGATTCCTAAAGGACAAGTCCATAGACCGCTATTAAATGGACTTGGAAAAATTCCGCATTTTTAGGTATAACTTGTCTGGAATGTTTTTACGTTTGGGGAGCGTGCCAGGTGCCCTTGACCTGGATTGGCCACTGTCGGTGACAGGATGCTGGGCTAGATGGACCTTTGGTCTTTCCCAGTATGGCACTACTTATGTACTTATGTACTTATGAGTTACGGACCAAGAAAGGGATCTGGGTGTCGTCGTCGATAATGCACTGAAACCTTCTGCTCAGTGTGCTGCTGCGGCTAGGAAAGCGAATAGAATGTTGGGTATTATTAGGAAAGGTATGGAAAACAGGTGTGAGGATGTTATAATGCCATTGTATCACTCCATGGTGCGACCGCACCTTGAGTATTGTGTTCAATTCTGGTCGCCGCATCTCAAGAAAGATATACTGTAGTAGAAATGGAAAAGGTGCAGCGAAGGGGACTAAAATGATAGCGGGGATGGGTCGACTTCCCTATGAAGAAAGACTAAGGAGGCTAGAGCTTTTCAGTTTGGAGAAGAGATGACTGAGGGGAGACATGATAGAGGTATATAAAATAATGAGTGGAGTGGAACAGGTGGATGTGAAGCGTCTGTTCACGCTTTCCAAAAATACTAGGACTAGGGGGCATGCGATGAAACTACAGTGTAGTAAATTTAAAACAAATTGGAGAAATATTTTCTTCACCCAACGCATAATTAAACTCTGGAATTTGCTGCTGGAGAACGTGGTGAAGGCGGTTAGCTTGGCAGAGTTTAAAAAGGGGTTAGACGGTTTCCTAAAGGACAAGTCCATAAACCACTACTAAATGGACTTGGGAAAAATCCACAATTCCAGGAATAACATGTATACAATGTTTGTACGTTTGGGAAGCTTGCCAGGTGCCCTTGGCCTGGATTGGCCGCTGTCTAGGACAGGATGGTGGGCTCGATGGACCCTTGGTCTTTTCCCAGTGTGGCATTACTTATGTACATTCCACACTCCCACTTTAAATACCGCCAATCATATGCGTACAAACATTGAACTATTATCGTCCTATTTCTCAATTCTTTACATGTGAAATATATCTCCACTTAGTTGCAATATAGCCACACAATAAAAATGCTTCATTACACAGTTCCACATTAATTGTCCACCACTTCTCAAGTACTTTAACCCCAATGTTCACTTATCACTGTTACTTCCGTTCCAATGATTGTAATTCCCACATGTATCTCAAACAGTGTCGTATCTCACTGATGCAATCTTCTCATACATCAAATATTCACATTGCTGTTCCTTCCAATTCTGTCCAAGAGATGCATCTGTCCTCAAGTGAGGCCTTCAAGTTGAAACAAGACTGAGTCAATGACTGTTTTTATTTCTCCTGCCTCAGGAAAATGGAATGGTGTAGCCATCTTACTAGCCAAAGCCCTACCGTATTTTGTCATTTCACAACTATATGACTCTGAAGGTAGATGGGTTTTGATTACAATATAATTAGCTAGTCAAAAATTTGCTCTGCTTAATGCCTATGTTCCCAATTCAGATGACTCTGGCTTCTTCACACTATATTGTCAATTTGCTTTACTGAATGTTGACTACATTATTTTCAGTGGAGACATGAATCTACCCTTTGATCCTATTCTGGACTGTAAATCCAAAGTAAGGGCTAAACCTTTGAAGGCGAATGGTAGCCTCTCTCATTTGCTTACTTCATGGAACCTTATTGACTCTTGGAGGATTACTCACCCCACGGACTTATACTTTACTTTTCATTCCGTACCACATTACTCCTTCTCAAGATTGGATTATCTGTTCATTTCCAAAAGTCTAGTTTCAGGCATTGTGCAATCCTCTATTGAACCCATCCTCATCTTGGACCATGCCTGAACTCCTTTCTACAGACATACCATCAGCTACTTCTAAAGGGTGGAGATTCAAGTCATCCCTGTTAAAAAAATGAGGAGTTCTGCAAATCTGTTGTACGCTGACCTCAGAAATCATGAAACATAGTTCTCTTAAAGAAAAACGAGAAACTCAGCCAGATAGAATCAGAAATATAAAAACTTGAATCTGTTTTTTCAAAAACCCAGCTCCTCTTTGCTGTTATCTACTCCAAAATTGAGTTTTCAATTTAATCAGTTACTTAGTAATTCAGCTGGTTTAATGCTTTTCTCTCAATGGTCCATATATTATACTGGTTCTAACAGAGCTGGTAGGCTGCTGGTGAACTTTCTGAAAGCTAAAAGGAAATCTACTTACTTAGCGGCAATCCGCAATAAAAAAAATCAGATTCTTACTAACAATGATGACATTCTTGAACCCTTTGTAGAGTTCTATTCGAATATCTACAAATTTCCTTCTGATTCTCAGATCTTTGGCCGTCTAAATCCCCTTCAGAAACCTGACTTTCTAAAATCAGATACTGAGTCATAGAATGCTCCATTACTATTGTGGAAATATCCTCTGCTATTTCCTCCTTGGAAATCTGGCAAAGCACCTGAAAGCGACGGCTTCACTGTTGATTACTACAAACACTTTTCATTGTTGATAGTACCGAAGCTTCAGGATTTGTATGTTCATTTTATTTCCACTGCTCAAAGTACTAATATGTTTGCTGAAGTCAATATTGTCACCTTGGAGAAACTGGCCGAGACCCTTTATAGAATAATAGAACGATTTCTTTGTTAAATTATGAGTGTAAAATTTACACAAAATTCTTAACAGAAAGATGATCAAAATTCATTGGAATTATTGTCCATCCATCTCAGAAAGTTTTCACACGTCCTTCATCATGCTCATAATATGTCCGATCCTGCATGTGTGATATTGTTAGAGCTGAAAAAGCATTTGACTATACCGAGTGGAAATGTTTATTTTCTGTGTTGGAATGGTCCAACTTAGGTGATAATTTTAGAAATATGGTTAAAATACTTCACTCAAAACCCACAGCTCATCTTTTCATTAATGGTGTTCTTACTCAACAGTTTCCATTGCCTCGTGGAACCCATCAAAGGATGTCCTCTCTCCCCACTGCTTTTCATTATTGCCCTTAAAACTTTGCTGATTCCCATACGGTCCTCTTCAGATATTCATGGTACTACCATTGTCCAAACACAAGTAAAATTAAGTGCCTAAGCTGATGATGTTTTATTATATGTCTCCTCACCCTAGACTACTGTCCCTGCAACTTTCCATTTCATCAAAAGTTTTGGTGTTCTTTCTGGCTATACCATTAACTGAACTAAATTGAGTCTATAAAAATGATGTTATCCCCCTTGGATTATTAAGCATGTTACTGGTCCAATTTCCTAGGTCTTTCTTTATGAAACTTGACAACTTACTATCTAAATTTTTATGGAATAGGAAACCACCCCGTATTGCTCTTAGAGAGCTTAAAGCAGATAAATCTAAAAAGGGGAGGGGGTGTCGATTTCCTGATTTTGAGCTGTATAATCAGGCGTATCTCCCTAGAGCTGCTGCCTGGTGGATGAGTACAGACACTGATTCCCCTCCATCTATCTGGTTGAAATTGAACAGCTCTCTCATCCTATACCCCTGAAATCTAGAATAGGTTCAACTGACTTTCCATCTTTTGATGACTATAATATTATGCATGCACTTCATTAGCTATTAGGTGTTTGGACAAAATACAACCACATCCTATATTACAATCAATACATGCCACTTTATGGGGACATCCTAATATTGTTATAAATAAATCCTCTGTCTTTTGGTCAGACTGGTGTCTTTGATGTTTTAAAAGGGAATTCTTTCTCTGCGTTTCAACTGTTGCATTTTCCCTCTCTTCCTTCCCAATTTTTTAAATATCTCCAGATGAGATCAGCATTAGGATCTCACACTTCAAAACTTGATAATACTCCACCTGAAGTACTCCAAGTTTTTACTGATGCTTTATTACAGTCGAATTCAGCTTCTCAGTATTATAATTTGCTTACAGCTGCCTATGATGATTTTAACACCACTCTACAAAGTTTATGGTCTGATGATCTTACCACTCCCTCTTACAAAAAAACAATGGTCCATTTTTGGACCAAATCTAATAAGCCATTAGCTTCAGCTTCTCTGTTACAATCTTTATTTTTTAAAATGCATAAAGTTACTTGGACTCTGGACCAGCAGACTAGAATTAACAGTAATTTTTAAAATTTATGCTGGTCATGTAAGTCTACAGTAGGCACTATGGAACACATGTTTTTTTTTTATTTGTCCTGATTTGCAACTCTTTTAGAACTTAGGGATCCTTTTACCCAGCTGCGGGAAAAAGGGCCCCGCACTAGCGGTGGCGGTCGTTTTTCCCGCGTGCCGGGGTCATGTTTACCGCAGCGGGTAAAAGACACCAGACACATATGACCATGCGGCAGAGAGCCCTTACCACAACTCAGTGAGGTGGTGATAAGGGCTCCCGTGCTAACCCTGCGTGATTAGCGCTGGGTTACCGCCGCACAAGAAATTTCCAGGGGGGGGGTCTTTTCCCCCCAGAAATGGCGCACGCTTGGGGTGGGACTACCGCCAGCGGCCATGTTGGGCCAGCGGCAGTCCCGGAAGAGCGAGCGGTAAGCCCGCGTTGGGCTTAGTGTCGCTCTGTAAAAGGGCCCCTTCGTTTGGTATAGAGTTTCTAAGATTTTTACATTTCCTTTCCATTAATCTACAGAATTGTAATTCTTAGATCAATTGTTTGTCAAGATCATGTTCCTCCTGAACATTGTAAATTATTTGATGACATGTTATCCCTAGCCTTGAAAACTATCTTAAGTGAATGGAAAGAAAATACAAAGGTGTCCTTTACTTTTTGGTGGACCTTGGTTTGTTTGCTATACAAATATGAGGCCTGTTTAGCTGAAAAAGCAAATTGCTTTGATATATTTCTAAAAATGTGGAAACCTCTGAAGATTGTTTGCTCCACTGAGTTTGACTAGATGACGTGGAGGGGCATAATCGAACGTCGCTGGCGATCTATTTTGGCGGCGGCGCAACAGCTGGCCGGAACCGTATTATCGAAAAAGATGGCCTGCCATCTTTTTTTTCGATAATACGGTTTAGCCCGGCCAAATGCCAGAGTTTGCCAGGTTTGAGATGGCCGGTTTTGTTTTTCAGCGATAATGGAAACAAATGCCGGCCATCTCAAACCTGGCGAAATCCAAGGCATTTGGTTGTGGGAGGAGCCAGCATTTGTAATGCACTGGTCCCCCTCACATGCCAGGGCACCCTAGGGGGCACTTCTAAAAATGTTTAAAAAATACAAAAAAAGCTCCCAGGTGCATAGCTCCCTTACCTTGGGTGCTGAGCCCCCCAAATCCTCCCCAAACCCACTCCCCACACGATTACCATAGTCCTTATGGGTGAAGGGGGGCACTTACATGTGGGTACAGTGGGTATTGTGGGGGGGTTGTAGGGGTTGTGGTATTCAAGATGGCCGACTTGTAGGACGTACCGTGGGGAGCTCCGCCGTGGATCGATCCGGAGTCGATTCCTTCTGACTCCGAGCGATTCCCCGGTGCTCCGCTCCGGTCCCCCCCCCCCCAGAGGATCCGGCGCTGCCCGGGTTTGCCGACTCCGGGAGCCGCGTCGGGGGACG
Source organism: Microcaecilia unicolor (assembly GCF_901765095.1). NCBI lineage: Eukaryota > Metazoa > Chordata > Amphibia > Gymnophiona > Siphonopidae > Microcaecilia > Microcaecilia unicolor. Next base: position 122,813,275 of record NC_044040.1, on the reverse strand, counting down.
GTTTGGGCTCTCCATCGTTGCGGCTCAGCTGCGGCTGTGAGGCGGCCGCGTGCTGTCGGGCGCCGAGTTCGCCGAGTCTGGCCGCCCGTTCCCCGGCAGGAACTGCCCAGGCCGTGTCGGGTGAGAGCACCGTGTGACCCGGGTGAGCTGAGCAAGCTCGCCCGTGGCCTCGTGGTGTGCACCCGACCTTGTGGCGCGGCCCGACCCGGCGGTCCAGACTCCAAGGGGCCCACCGCGGCGCTTCTGGCGACTGTGGATGCAGGCTGCGGGCCTGGTCCAGGGTTGCCTCTGGCGCTGCTTGCACTGGCCGGGGATCTCTCGATCTTCCGGCGGCCCGACGCCCACGCTGCCCGTCCTCCCGCGGCCTCCCCCCATCGCGGGGTCCTCGGGGCGGGGTACTGCGCTCCACGGCCCGTGCGCCTTACTGCTCTGCTTCTGAGTGCGGCTGCCCAGCTGCTCCAGTTTGCCCCAGTCCACCCTCCCCGGCTTCTCCCTGCTTGCTGCTCCAGTCCACCGGCTCCAGCTTTTCCCCTGCTGGCTCCGGGCTGCTCATCTGCTCCAGTGCCTTCCAGCCCGCCTGATGCTCCTTGCCTGCTGCTGTCCATCTTCACCAGCGTGTTCCAGCTTGTTCCATCCATCTGATCCCAGCTTGTCCCAGTCCACAGATCCAGCCTTCCCTCTGCTGTCCAGTCCACTGATCCAGCTTTCTCCCTGCGTGTCCCAGTCCTTCGACTCCAGTGTGTTCCAGTCTGCAGATCCAGCGTGTTCCAGTCCATCGACTCCAGCGTGTTCCGACTATCAGCTCCACTGTGTTCCAGTCCGCCTGATCCAGCTTCTCACTGTTTGCTCCAGTCCACTGGCTCCAGCATGTTCCAGCTCATTCCAGTCCGCCTGATCCAGCTTCTCCGTGTTTGCTCCAGTCCACTGGCTCCAGCAGGATCCAGCTCATTCCAGTGCTCCTGATCCACTTTGTTCCAGTCCGCCGTTCCAGCCTTCCCCCTGCCTGTTCCAGTCCATCGGCTCCAGCGTGTCCCGGTCCGCCTGACCCAGCTTCTCCCTGCTTGCTCCAGTCATTCCGCTCCAGCGTGTTCAAGCTTGTTCCAGTCCTCCTGATCCCAGTTTGTTCCAGTCCGCCTGATCCAACTTCTCCCTGCTTGCTCCAGTCAATCCGCTCCTCCTGGTGTCCCAGTTTGTTCCAGTTCGCCTGACTCAGCTCCCCCCGCTTGTTCCAGTCCATCGGCTCCAGCGTGTCCAGCCCACCTGTTCCAGTTCATCGGCTCGTGTTCCAGCCCGCCTGATCCAGCCAGCGTGTTCCAGCTCGTTCCAGTTCTCCTGAGCCCAGCTCGTTCCAGCCTGCCTGATCCCTCCAGTCTATCGGCTCCAGTGTGTTCCAGTCCGCCCGATTCAGCCTCTTCCGTCTTGCCCCAGTCCACTGGATCCAGCGTGTCAGCTAGTTCCAGCCGCCGATCCAGCCTTCCCCCTGCTGTCCATCAACTCCAGTGTGTTCCAGCCTGCCTGACCCAGCCTCTCCTTGCTTACTCCGATCCTTCTGCTCCAGCGTGTTCCAGCTCGTTCCAGTCTTCCTGAGCCCAGCTTGTCCGTCTGCTCATCCTGACTCAGTTCATCTGTTCCTGCTCGTTCCAGCCTGCCCATCTGTTCCTGCCTATTCTGGCTTGTTCCTGCTTGCCTCAGCTTGCCAGCCTGCCCATCATCTGTTCCTGCCTATTCCGGCTTGTTCCTGCTTGCCTCAGCTTGTTCCGGCTTGCTCCAAACCATCTGCCTGTTAACAAATCAAGTAGCCTGCCTGCCTGCTTGCGAGCCTCGCAGCCATTGACTTACCTACCTACCTGCTAGCCTATCAGCCATTGACTTACCTAATCACCAACCCAAAACCTAGCGTCAAGCCCTATCTATCTGCTTAACATCTCATTCATTACATAGGCACCCATTAACACCTGTTAACTGCTTAACACCTCATTCACCATACAGTCACCTGTTACACCTCACTCACCACCTATGGCCCCTATCCATGTTCTCTTCCTTGCCCTGTCCCTTCTTAATCTTCTTTCCCCCCCCACTCCCCCTGTCTACCATTAGAACTACCTGCTGCCCTCCCACCCTGCCCGCCACCGCAATACCCTATTCACCTCCGTCCCTCACCTCACCATCCCTCTTGTCCCCATCCTCCTTTCTAGCTCTCAACCTTCGGCACTTCCTTCCTGCCATTAACCCATCCCCTTTCCTCCTAAGTACACCCCGTCTTCGTCGCCTCCGTCGCCCGACCTCCCCCACCCTCCTCCGCACTCTCTTGCTCCTCCTCCTGCTATCCGCGGGAGACATCAACCCTAATCCAGGTCCCCCTCACCTGTCCCCGTCCTATCCCTGCGAACGATCCCGGGACGTCTCCAATCTCGTCTCTATTCCCCTCCTTCCCCCCTCCTCCCTCCCCTTCTCATGCGCTTTGTGGAATGCCCACTCAGTCTGCAACAAACTGCCTCTCACCCACGATCTCTTTATCTCTCGCTCCCTTCAACTGCTCGCCCTAACCGAAACCTGGATCTCCCCGGAAGACTCTGCCTCAGTTGCAGCCCTCTGCCATGGGGGCTATCTTTTCTCCCACACGCCCCGCCCAGTTGGCCGCGGCGGAGGTGTTGGGCTATTACTCTCACCCTCCTGTAGTTTCCAACCCCTCCACCTTCCGCAGTCTCACTGCTTCTCATCCTTTGAAGCCCATTCCATCCGGCTATTCCACCCATTACCACTCAGAGTGGCAGTCATTTACCGCCCCCCTGATAAATCCTTCCCTTCCTTCCTTACCGACTTCGATGCTTGGCTCTCTGTCTTTCTTGACCCCTCATCTCCGTCCCTCATTCTCGGAGACTTTAACGTACATGCTGATGACCTATCCGACCCCCATGCTTCTAAGTTCCTCACCCTAACATCCTCCTTCAACCTCCAGCTGTGTTCCACCACCCCTACTGACCGTGACGGCCATTGTCTTGACCTCGTCCTCTCCTCCTCCGGCTCACCCTCCAATTTCCACGTCTCAGCTCTTCCTCTCTCCGACCATCACCTGATCACATTCACACTTCTTCACCCCCCCCTTCACCCAGTCCAACTTTAACCACCACCTCCAGGAACCTCCAGGCTATTGACCCCTCCACCTTATCATCTACTATCTCTAATCTCCTCCCCTCCATCACGTCCTCCGCAACTGTCGACAAAGCGGTCTCCGCTTACAATACCACTCTCTCCTCTGCATTGGATACCCTCGCACCTTCAATCTCCCGTCCCACAAAACGCACCAATCCCCAGCCCTGGCTGACTCCTTGCATCCGTCACCTTCGCTCCTGCACCCGATCCGCTGAGCGCCTCTGGAGGAAATCTCGTACCCTTCCAGACTTCCTCCACTACAAATTCATGCTATCCTCCCTCCACTCCTCCCTATTCCGTGCAAAACAGGACTATTACACCCAATTGACCAATTCTCTCAGCTCCAACCCTCATCGTCTCTTCACCACCCTTAACTCCCTCCTAAAAGTGCCCCCCGCTCCTACTCCCCCACTCTCTCTCCTCAATCACTGGCCGACTACTTCCGCGACAAAGTGCAAAAAATCAACCTTGAGTTCACGACCAAGCCACCACCTCCTCTTCACCCTCTAACCCTCTCCCCCATCCAACCTACCCAGGTCTCTTTCTCCTCCTTCCCTGAGATCACCGAGGATGAAACTTCCCGCCTTCTTTCCTCCTCGAAATGCAGCACCTGTTCCTCTGATCCCATCCCCACCAACCTACTCAACACCATCTCCCATACCGTCACCCCCGCCATCTGTCGCATCCTCAACCTCTCTCTCTCCACTGCAACTGTCCCCGACACCTTCAAGCACGCCGTTGTCACACCTCTCCTCAAAAAACCTTCACTTGACCCTACCTCCCCCTCCAACTACCGCCCCATTTCTCTTTTACCCTTCCTTTCCAAAATACTTGAGCGCGCCGTTCATAGCCGCTGCCTTGATTTTCTCTCCTCTCACGCCATACTCGATCCACTTCAATCCGGTTTTCGCCCTCTGCACTCGACTGAAACGGCACTCTCTAAAGTTTGCAATGACCTGCTCCTGGCCAAATCCAGAGGTCACTACTCCATGCTCTTCCTCCTCGATCTTTCCGCTGCGTTTGACACTGTCAATCATGACTTACTTCTTGCCACGCTGTCCTCTTTTGGGTTCCAAGGCCCTGTCCTCTCCTGGTTCTCCTCTTATCTCTCCCACCGCACCTTCAGGGTACACTCCCATGGATCTTCCTCCACTCCCATCCCACTATCTGTTGGAGTTCCCCAGGGTTCTGTCCTTGGACCCCTTCTCTTCTCAATCTACACCTCTTCACTGGGCTCGCTGATCTCGTCTCATGGTTTTCAGTATCATCTTTATGCTGATGACACCCAGCTATACCTCTCCACACCTGACATCACTGCGGAGACTCAGGCCAAGGTATCGGCCTGTTTATCCGACATTGCGGCATGGATGTCCAACCGCCACCTGAAGCTGAACATGTCCAAGACCGAGCTCCTTGTCTTTCCTCCTAAACCCACTTCTCCTCTTCCTCCACTCTCTTTCTCTGTTGATAACACCCTCGTCCTCCCCGTCCCATCTGCCCGCAACCTCGGAGTCACCTTCGACTCCTCCCTCTCCTTCTCTGCGCATATCCAACAGACTGCCAAGACCTGTCGCTTCTTCCTCCTCAATATCAGCAAAATTCGCCCTTTCCTCTCTGAGCATACCACCAGAACTCTCGTCCACGCTCTCATTACCTCTCGCCTCAATTACTGCAACTTACTCCTCACCGGCATCCCACTCTGCCATCTATCCCCCCTTCAATCCATTCAGAACGCTGCTGCACGTCTTATATTCCGCCAAAACCGTTATACTCACACCACCCCTCTCCTCAAATCACTTCACTGGCTTCCGATCAGATATCGCATACAATTCAAGCTCCTCCTCCTTACCTACAAATGCACTCAGGCCGCGGCTCCTCACTACCTCTCCACCCTCATCTCCCCCTATGTTCCCGCCCGCAACCTCCGCTCACAGGACAAAGCCCTTCTCTCAGTACCCTTCTCCACTACTGCCAACTCCAGGCTCCGCTCATTCTGCCTTGCCTCACCCTATGCCTGGAATAATCTTCCTTTACCCATACGCCAGGCCCCCTCCCTACCCATCTTCAAATCTCTGCTTAAAACTCACCTCTTCAATGCTGCCTTCGGCACCTAACCGCTCGAGAAATATAAAATACCCCATTCTATCCACCCTATCAGATTAACTGTTCACTCGTCCTCTAGATTGTTCACTTGTCCTTAGTTTGTTCTCTTGTCGTTTAGATTGTAAGCTCTTTGAGCAGGGACTGTCCTTCTATGTTTCAATTGTACAGCGCTGCGTAACCCTAGTAGCGCTTTAGAAATGATTGTTGTTGTTGTTGTTGGCTCAACACTTAGCACCACAAGTGTAACAGGTGGGGGGGGGGGGGGTGGACTTCGGTCTGCCTGCCTGAAGTGCACTGCACCCATTAAAAACTGCTCCAGGGACTTGCATACTGGGAACCTGGGTATGACATTTGAGGCTGGCATAGAGGCGGGCAAAAAAGTGCTTTATTTTTATTTTTTTCATGTGGGAGGGGGTTGGTGACCACTGGGGGACTACGGGGAGGTCATCCCCCATTCCCTCCAGTGGTCATCTGGTCAGTTGGGGCACCTTTTTGAGGCTTGGTCATGAAAATAAAAGGACCAAGTAAAGCCGGCGAAATACTGCTTAACACCGCTTTTTTTTCCATTATCCGCGAAAGCCAGCCATCTGGTAGCCACGCCCATGCCCGCCCATGTCCCGCCTTCGCTTCGCCGGCAACACACCCCTTTGAACTTTCGTCGGCGAGGCGATGGGAAAGCGGCGATGCTGTCAAAAAAGCAGCTTTCAATTATACCGATTTCTCCGCTTTTCCGAGATCGCCGGCCATCTCCCGATTTATGTCGGAAGATGGCTGGCGATCACTTTCGAAAATAAGTCCGCTAGTTCCTTTGTGACTGTATCCTCCTTTATTGACACTGTTGTTTATTTTGTTTTTGCTTTGATTCTTATGATTTGTACCTTTGTACCACTGTGATACTGTACTTTTTTGAAAACGTTTCAATAAATATGGCTTGAACTATAAAATATAGTATGGCTTCAAACCCTATGGCCTACCGGATTTTATCCAGCTCCAGCCTGTGCCCAGGGCCGTGCCGATGCGGTAAGCGAGGTAAGCGCCGCAGGGGGGTGCCCACCTCTGGAGGGCGCCACCGCGGTGCTTACCCTCGCCCCGCCGAGGACTTTAAATCTTTTGGCACCAGAGAGGGGGGTGCTGCCGCTCCCGCTGCTCTTCATGATCCTGGCACCCCCCCTCCCGCACCAGCCCTTTAAATTTATTTGCCGAGCGAGCGCAGCACCTCGTGTGCAAGTAAAAGAAGCGGATCCGATCATCTCATTGGGCCTTCCCTCACCGTCCCGCCCTCCTCTGACGCAACTTCCTATTTCCTCTAGGGCGGGACAGTGAAGGAAGGCCCAATGAGATGATCGGATTCGCTTCTTTTACTTGCACACGAGGTGCTGCGCTCGCTATCGCGTCGGCAATTTCTTTTTAAAGACGGGTGGCAGGGAGAAGACGAGGCAGGGTGAGGGTGGGGGACAGATGGGGTGACCGTGAAGGTGGGGGGGGGGGGACTCGGATAGCAGAAGGGACTGGGTGGGAGACAGATGGGGTGAGGGGGACTCGGATGGGCAGAAGGGACTGGGTGGGAGACAGATGGGGTGAGGGTGGGGGGCACTTGGATAGCAGAAGGGACTGGGTGGGAGACAGATGGGGTGAGGGGGACTCGGATGGGCAGAAGGGACTGGGTGGGAGACAGATGGGGTGAGGGTGGGGGGCACTTGGATAGCAGAAGGGACTGGGTGGGAGACAGATGGGGTGAGGGGGACTCGGATGGGCAGAAGGGACTGGGTGGGAGACAGATGGGGTGAGGGTGGGGGGCACTTGGATAGCAGAAGGGACTGGGTGGGAGACAGATGGGGTGAGGGGGACTCGGATGGGCAGAAGGGACTGGGTGGGAGACAGATGGGAGAAGGGGCATGGAGCTGGAACTGGGGTCTGAAAAGTGAGCAGGAGGGAGAATGGGGTCATGCCTGGGGCAGGGGTGGATGGGAGAATCAATGGATCTGGAACTAGGGGCAGCCGCAGGTGGGAACTGGGAGCCGAAAAGAGGGGGCAGTGAGAGAAGGGGGATAGATCCTGGATGGAATGGGGAGTGAGAGGGAGGGCAGACCCTGAATGGATGGGAGGGCAGAGAGGCATGGATGGGAGGGCAGGGCCCAGGAGAGGACAAATTGCTGGAAGGGAAGGGGAGAGAGGATTGCTGGCTATGGATGGAGGAGGGAAGGGCAGAGAGGGACAAGGATGGACATGGGGGCCCAGGGAGAGGACAAATTGCTGGAAATGGAGGGGAGGGGAGAGAGGAGGATTGCTGGCTATGGATGGAGGAGGGAAGGGCAGAGAGGGACAAGAATGGACATGGATGGGAGGGCAGGACCCAGGGAGAGAGGAGAAATTGCTGGAAATGGATATAGAGCAAGAAATGAAGAAGAAAGGAGAAAAGTAAAGAAATAAATGGAAAGGAAGCCCTGGAAACGGAGTTAAGAGGACAGATAGCAGCAGAATCAGATACTGGGCCAGCATGATCAGAAAAAGAAAGTCACCAGACAACAAAGGTAGAAAAAAATCATTTTATTTTCATTTTAGTGTTTGGAATATGTCCACTTTGAGAATTTACATCTGCTATCTTATTTTGCAATGTATAGCAATTTGTTTCTAAGAATATTGCTGACAATTCCTTTCAGTGTGGCAAGTGGTGAGCGATCATTTTCATGGCGGGGGGGGGGGGGGGGAGCGCCAACTGATAGTCTTCAGAGGGGCGCCAGAGACCCTAGGCACGGCCCTGCCTGTGCCCAGCTAAAGTAACATAGTAACATAGTAAATGACGACAGATAAAGACCTGAACGGTTCATCCAGTCTGCCCAACAAGATAAACTCATTTTACATGGTATGTGCTAAGTAGAACTTAAAATTTTTGCTGTGACCCTGGTTTCAGACACTGACCCGAAGAGCTAGCTGGTGCCCAGTGGTGAGACCAGTGTTACACATGTACAACCCGGACTTTGTGGTCAAGTACAACCAGGGCTTAATTTGTAGACAAAAAGGTGAGGTAAATGTGGAGCTGGGGAGAGAGTGGACCAGGGGCAGGAGAATAGCTGCTGGATTAGGGAGAAGAGTAGCTATTCTTTGCTCAAGGATCACTCCTTCCTACCTTCTTCTCTTCTCTGAAGGCTGCCTAGAGCACAATACCCCTGCTGTGGCTCTGCAGTCTGAAAAGAAGTGGCAGAACTATGCTCCAGGGTGTTCCCACACAAATTAAGACCAGAGAACATTTTGGAGATGGCACTGGATAAGGCAGGGGGTGAATTTAGGGATATGATGGGGGGGGGGGGGGGTAGGGGATATGATCAGCAGAAGGGGAACAGCACTGGCCTTGAGGCTCAAGCCTGGGATCATCAGGCTGCAACTTTGAGGCTGCTGGAATAACACTGCTTGCAAGGTAGTTCACAAGCACTGTTATTCATTTACTACAGGAGTGAGCAACCTGTAGGATTGTTATACTGCAGGTTGCTGACTCTCATGGTAAAATGGTCAACTTTTTCCACACCTTGATAACTTCCTCCCTTAATCTTTTTTGCCACTGACCTGACAAATCAGTTATAAGTATTGTAAGAAATATAATGTGAAAAGAGTTGAATCACAGCAGCAGGAAGTGCTGACAGTGATTAATGCAACCTCCCCCCCCCATGTCTTGAGAGAGAGTGCTGCAAAATGGGCAAGGCGCCTGAGTGTCTGAAAGAAAAGAAAAGGGACCAATAATGGGAACCAGATGCAGCATATGCTTTACATAAAGGATTTGTGGTATGGTATGGTACAGCCTGCCTGCATACAGCATGCACGTGATGCCAGGATTCATAAAACTATATAAGCAAGGTAGAACAAAGAAGCATAAGCATTTTGAATTTGTCTTTGTCTGTATATAGATTTCTCTCTCTGCATATAGCATTCTGATTTCTTTGCTTTACATTGCTTTGTTTTAATCATTCATTCTGGCTTGTATATTGCTTATCAAGAAATGCTTCCTGCACTAGCCCATTGAGTTATGCAGAAAAATTGTAAATACACTGTTTATATTAAATATTAAATATCGTCTAGCCTTCTCTACAAAAGTGGCGGCATCCTTTTCTTCAAAGTGGCGAGCCAGCCAGGAGTAGGAGTAGGAGTAGGCCGCACACGGAAAAGAGAAGGCGAGACGATAAGTGTTTGTTGTTAACGAAGTTTTTTACAGGATTTTGAGAGAGCAAGCGTTGTTTAAGCCTAATTTCTGTGCTCCACTGATGTGGGATTGATCAAACTACTGACGTGGACATACAGGTGATAACTCCTGGGCTTGCTAAAAAGAGAAATAAGAAGACGCGTGAGTAAGCTTACACTGTGGCCTTATTACTGGTATATTTGTTTAGCTTTGTAGTTTTCTGTTTTGTATATTTTCTTGGTTTAGGTGCAGTAGTATATTTTTGTAGGTTGTGGCTTTATAGGAGAAATTGTAATAGTCAGAATAAAATGAAAGGGAAAGGGGCAGATAAGAAAGAACAGCCTCCTGTATATGCTATGTATTTAGATTTAGATAGTTCAAAAAAATGCTCCCCTTTGCAGCATGTCATAGAATTATTCCCATTAGAAAAAAAACAGATTGAAAAAATACATGAGAAATGGTATGATGCAAAAGATTCTTTTTTGAGCTGGTCTCAGTATGGATCGTTTGAAAAAATACAGCAAGAGCGGGAAAAGCAACCTTTTGTTCAGCCTGAAGGTTGAGGAATGTCATCTGTTTTTGATTTCTCGGGTGTCTGGCTTTACAGGTTAGAAAGGTCAAGAAGAACTGAAATTTTTTCTTTGTTCCTTTTAAAAGATTGTTTTAGATTAGATTTAAATAAGTTCTTTGTCTTATAGGGAATTCTGATCTCTGTTTATTTTAAAATATGTGTTATTCTGTTTCTAGTTCTCTATGTGGAATGTCTTTGCAATTTAACTTTGTTTGACTCTTTTTTAAGTGAGATTCCTGCAGTGTTAAGAGATCATCTGGCTTAAATTAGTCACAGTCCTAGCTAGTTTTGTGTGTAGGGCTAATAGGGGAAAGAGGTGATTTAAAATCTTTAATAAACATCTGAACAATATGATTTGTCAGCAATATGGTTACTATGCTTCAGAATGTTATCAGAATGCAGGAATGCCCCAAGTACAAATGCAGACGCAGCAAGGATTAATGCCACAAGTAGTAGGGATACCTGCGAGTGCCCCGCAGACTGCCTTACAGCAGCCGGCGATGCAATCACAGGGACCAGGAGCTGCAGTACAGAGACAAGGCACTGTAAATGCCTTTCCAACTTGGCAGAATATTTCAGACCAATGCTATTGACTGGAAGCAAACCCGTGTCAGGAAGAGGGAATGATTTTCAGATTAGACACAAGGGAACCCTTTATTACATTGACAATTGGCAAATATGGAACTCCTGTGAGATTTTTGATAGATACAGGGGCGAGTACCTCTGTGTTGTGTGCAAAACCGCAGGGAGTTAAGCTTTCAAATCAGTATAGAACAACAGTGGGATTTACGGGGATAGAACAAAGAAAAAGGCTAACAGAACCCACTCTGGTGCGCTTGGAATGCCAACCGCACGGTTCAAGGGAGGCTGTGGTACCCTTTTTAGTGGCACCTGATTGCCCAGTAAATTTGTGTGGTAGAGACTTATTGTCTCAATTAGGATTGTGTTTAGATTTTGGAAATAAAGAAATACCAAGTTTGCTCACCATGGTTCAACAGTTGAATAATGAAAATAAAGTAAGGGTTATGGAAGAATTACCACAACATATTTGGAGTACAAGTGATTCACCATATGGACTAGCCATAAATGCAAAACCCCATAAGATAGAATTAATAGAAGGGGCAAAGGGGCCGAAGCAAGACCCTTACCCCATACGACCTAAATTAGTATCCAAAACCCTGGAGCACATTGATAAATTATTGAAATGTGGTATTATTGAACCTTCAGTATCCCCGTACAATACCCCATTGTTTCCTGTCCCAAAAGGGGAAAACAATGTAAGGATAGTACATGATTTAAGAGAGCTAAATGAGGTTACAAAAAATCAATTTCCAATTTGTGCAAATCCTGCTACACTTTTGCATACCCAGAATATATATGCATATAACACTGTTATTGACTTGTCTAATGCATTCTTTTCAATACCTCTTCATCCAGAGTCTAGGGATTTGACGTCATTTATAGTACAGAATGAGGCATACAGGTGGACTAGGATGCCTCAAGGCTTTACTGATAGTCCATCGGTATTCTCAAAACAACTAATGATGGATTTAAAGGATTTCAGGAGTCACTTGCCTGACACGGTGTCATTGTTTGTCTATGTAGATGATATTCTACTGTCTGCTGAGACTGAAGCAGAATGCCTAGATTGGACTACAAAATTATTTTTGTTATTAGGAGAGTTAGGATATAAATGTAACAGGGAAAAATGTATTATAGCTCAGTCTACTGTCACCTTTTTAGGACAAAATGTTTCAGCAGAACATAAGGTAATTATACCGGAGGTTATATCTATTTTAAATGAGACTCCGGTACCGCAAACAGTTACCCAGTTACGTGCTGTTTTGGGAATGTTAAATTACTGCAGACAATGGATACCAAATTATACACAAAAAGTAATGAGACTGTATAAACATTTGAAACTGCCCGCAGCCACACCAAAGAATACACTAATTGTATTGGAAGAGCAGGATAAGATGGTACTGGCTAAGATTGTGAGGGATTTATTATCTCCAGGACCGTTAGCAGTAATAGATATCCAATCACCTGTGCATTTGTGGGTAAAAGACATGGGAAATAGTTGGGCAGCTATGATTAATCAAAATAATGAAGTAAATGCACCAGTAGCTTTTTTGTCAGGCTCTTTTAATCATGTGGAGAAGGGAATGAAAGAAATACCAAAGTTACTGACAGCTATTGTGGCAGCAATAGGCAAATGGAGAGCACAAATGCCTTTTGTTCCTATTGTAATACATACTAACCACACGATTAAAACGCTGTTGAGCCCTAGCCAAACAGCATTGACAGCCACTAGATTTGGAAAATATCAAGCAGTACTTTTAGGACAAGATATAAGAATAATACCATTAACTAAAGAACAGAGAAATAAGATAGATCTGCTTTTTCCTGTTGATCAAGAGATTGAGATTGATACTATAGAAATCCCTACATTTCACTGTCTTACTTTTGAACCCTTATCTGATGGGTTAATATGGTTTACAGATGGAGCTTGTGAAAGGACTGTTGCAGGCTTTGCCTGCGTGCAGGTAGATGAGAATCTAAGAAAGATAATGCAAGTACAATATAAAACCCCTCCTAACCAGACTGCACAGCATGCTGAACTTTTAGCCGTTATTACGGCCTTACAACACACTGATATGACTCAAAATGTCACTATATATACTGATAGTGGTTACGTTGCAAGTTCACTACAGTATCATATATTAAAATGGCAGCGTAGGGGGATGATAACCAGTGCAGGTAAAAATTTACAACATTACACATATTGGAAATTGCTGTTTGAAATTTTGGCAAGAAGGGAACGTGAAGGTAGAAAAAACTGCAGTTGTGTGGACCCCGGCCCACACTGAAAAGCCAACCTTTGAAGCATTAGGTAATGCAATGGCTGATGCAGCAGCAACGGAGGTGGTTAAGCAAAGTGAAAAGATTTTGTATAATACTAGACAGACACAGGAAGGGCCACTTACGAATGTAGATAAGATTGAAATGTGGCAGCCAGAGGGACAGGAAAGTGAAAAATGGTTGAAGAGAGGATGTATGAAATTGGGAAGTGAATGGTTTAATGCAGAAGAAGGATTACCTTGTATGCCAATGAGCCAGGCGATTAAGGTATTGGCTGAGTGGCATGCAACCATGCATTGGAATAAGGAAACAATGAGGCAACAATTTGAGCAAAGATTTTGGACTTTAAAAATTGATAACCTGATTCAACAGATTGTGCGTCTTATTAAAATCTCTCAATAAAGAAATGGTGGGAAAATTATATACATGGCTTGATGTATTGCCATTAGCATTAATGACAATACGGGCCCAACCTAATGGGCGTACAAAATTGTCCCCATTCCAAATTCAGACAGGACGTCATTTCTTCCCGATGCAGACAGCAAGTACTGATAGCACAGCTCAGTACTGGCAAAAGCTACAACCTATGTTAAACCTGACAAGTGATATGATCCGAACAAATGTAGTATCACAGGCAGGAACTACTAATGATGTTTGTGCTTTTAAAGTAGGTGACCTAGTGCTACGAAAGAACTTTACACATAAAACATGGAAGGATCCTGTGTATGTAGGGCCTTTTGCTATCACGGCCCTTACTCAGACCGCTGCCTGTCTGGAAGGTCATACTTCTTGGATACATTTAGCAGATATTCGACGAATTAATAACATTGAAATGGACAAAGAATAAACAAACATCATGTCCCTAAACATGATGGTATTGGACTGTTGTTGTTTGTTAATGGACAATGAACACATATGATAATAGACTTGTTACAGTGGCCAAGATGTTGAATTTGACTGATTGTATCATATGTGCCCACTGACTGACATCATCCTTGTCCTTGCCAGCTATGATATATGGGACTACAATGATAAAATCATGTCTGTTATCCCAATAATACCTGTGTAAGAGATGATGAAAACCTTCATTGGACAAATGAGACTATTTATAAGCAAGCCTTGCTTATGGACAAGTACCCACAGACATCATGTTGGTGTCTGATTAATAGTATGACAACTGAACACATTCCCCTGATAAAGTGCACTTACACGCAGAATGTTGTAACAACTGATTCAATGAATGTTATGCTTTTAATTTGTGTAATTTTTAATGCCACATCAGCTAATGAAAAGTAAGAATGAATGACAGTGTACTTCCCTTTGATGAAGCTCACTGTCCTATAAATTATATACCTCAAGAGATATAAATTTTGTACCCTAGTACAATTGAATCTGTTTAATGTGTAACATGTGTATTAGCATGTTTGCAAAGATGTGCCAGGATGCTTTTAAAATGATAATGGTAACTGAAATCCAGAATGAATAGAACTTTAATATGTCAACAGAAATATTGAAAGATGTATGATAAAGATGATGAAAAGACAGAGCTTGCAGGCATAGCATACCACAAATAATGAGGGGGTGGATTAGAGGAGGTGTGTATATGAATGTCCTATTTTCTAATCTCGCAGACAAAAGGAAGCCAGTACCAGACCCAAAAGAATACTGCACGCACATAAGAAAGTGTGAGACCTGACAAGTCAGATCTCCCAAGGGAGGATTGTAAGAAATATAATGTGAAAAGAGTTGAATCACAGCAGCAGGAAGTGCTGACAGTGATTAATGCAACCTCCCCCCCCCATGTCTTGAGAGAGAGTGCTGCAAAATGGGCAAGGCGCCTGAGTGTCTGAAAGAAAAGAAAAGGGACCAATAATGGGAACCAGATGCAGCATATGCTTTACATAAAGGATTTGTGGTATGGTATGGTACAGCCTGCCTGCATACAGCATGCACGTGATGCCAGGATTCATAAAACTATATAAGCAAGGTAGAACAAAGAAGCATAAGCATTTTGAATTTGTCTTTGTCTGTATATAGATTTCTCTCTCTGCATATAGCATTCTGATTTCTTTGCTTTACATTGCTTTGTTTTAATCATTCATTCTGGCTTGTATATTGCTTATCAAGAAATGCTTCCTGCACTAGCCCATTGAGTTATGCAGAAAAATTGTAAATACACTGTTTATATTAAATATTAAATATCGTCTAGCCTTCTCTACAAAAGTGGCGGCATCCTTTTCTTCAGTATTAAGTCCAACAACCTTGTGAAAAAGAAAAACAAACGTCAACTTACACATAAAAGCCATGGGAGTCATCAATAACATCATAAATCATTTGTGATTTGATTAGACTAAGTTTTTCCATAAAAGCAGCTCCTCCATTGTTTTTGATCCACTCCAGAACCAGCTGCATGATGTAGATGCTGTAATAAAAAATACAAGACAGCTCAAAAACTATTATGGTATAATGGAATAGAAACAGAATATTATAGTAGATAAAGACCTTTTGACCTGCCCATTCTGCCCATGCACACCACTATGCAGCAGATACTCAAATAGTTTATTGCAAGAGAATTTGATTTTCTTATTAAAACTTTACACAGATGTATAAAATTAAATTTAGCTAACAATTTCAAAGCAAACTTCCAATTATAGTGTAAACAAAGTTTATCTTATACCTTCAACTTAGCACGAATCACAGAATGAAAAAGAGGGGGGGGGGGTTATATTATATATTGTAGATAGTATCAAAAATGTATTTCTCCTCACTGTTACAAAACATAATGTGCTGCTAGATTTTAATCATCTACTAAATTTTTGCTCCATTTCGGAGAGATCTTCTGTTATGCTCCACTACACTGGTGGGTAATTGGATAATTTTTTTTTTCAAAATCTGTTTTATTATTGCAAATACAAAAGTACAACAGAGGATTTTACATTGTTTTAATCCTCCCAACCCTTCCGTACAAAACGTCTTTTCTTCATACCAAGGTCAAACACTCCTGGCAGCCAAAGCTCATAAAACAGCTGAAAGACAGCACACCATATGGCTTTGGATCTTATAGCCACATGGGAATCGTAAATCAATAAATGGCTACCCCATAAAATTCAGTACTTCCAGTTACAACCTTCCTACCCCTCCTTCCCAACAATATTAACAAAGTGCACTTGTTCAAACTGACAAAGCACACAGGATTTGAGGTGTCCTCCAGGTCATTCAATATGAAACTACGAGCTCTTGAAGATCGCGCTTGAATATATGGATCTCAAACCTGTAAGAGAGCTCTATGATAGCAGGATACAGCACCCTGCTCCAGACTTACCATCTCCAAAAACTGTCTCAACATTTTACCTATTCTATAGCCCAATACTTCAGATCCTGAAGATCTTATATAACATAGTAACATAGTAAATGACGGCAGAAAAAGACCTGCATGGTCCATTCAGTCTGCCCAACAAGATAAACTCATATGTGCTACTTTTTGTGTATACCTTACCTTGATTTGTACCTGTCCTTTTCAGGGCACAGACCGTATAAGCCTGCCCAGCCCCAGCACTATCCCTGCCTCCCAACCACCAGCCCCGCCTCCCACCACCGGCTCTGGCACAGACCGTATAAGTCTGCCCAGCACTATCCCTGCCTCCCGCCACCGGCTCTGCCATCCAATCTCGGCTAAGCTCCTTAGGATCCATTCCTTCTGAACAGGATTCTTTTATGTTTATCCCACGCATGTTTGAATTCTGTTACCGTTTTCATTTCCACCACCTCCCGCGGGAGGGCATTCCAAGCATCCACTACTCTCTCCGTGAAAAAATACTTCCTGACATTTTTCTTGAGTCTGCCCCCCTTCAATCTCATTTCATGTCCTCTCGTTCTACTGCCTTCACATCTCCGGAAAAGGTTCGTTTGCAGATTAATACCTTTCAAATATTTGAACATCTGCATCATATCGCCCCTGTTTCTCCTTTCTTCCAGAGTATACATGTTCAGGTCATCAAGTCTCTCCTCATACGTCTTGTAACGCAAATCCCTTACCATTCTCGTAGCTTTTCTTTGCACCGCTTCAATTCTTTTTACATCCTTTGCAAGGTACAGCCTCCAAAACTGAACACAATACTCTAGGTGGAGCCTCACCAACAACTTATACAGGGGCATCAACACCTCCTTTCTTCTGCTGGTCACACCTCTCTCTATACAGCCTAACAACCTTCTAGCTACGGCCACCGCCTTGTCACACTGTTTCGTCGCTTTCAGATCCTCAGATACTATCACCCCAAGATCCCTCTCCCCGTCCGTACCTATCAGATTCTCCCCGCCTAACACATACGTCTCCCGAGGATTTCTATTCCCTAAGTGCATCACTTTGCATTTCTTCGCATTGAATTTTAATTGCCAAACCTTAGACCATTCTTCTAGCTTCTTCAGATCCTTTTTCATGTTTTCCACTCCCTCCCGGGTGTCCACTCTGTTACAGATCTTAGTATCATCCACAAATAGGCAAACTTTACCTTCTAACCCTTCGGCAATGTCACTCACAAATATATTGAACAGAATCGGTCCCAGCACAGATCCTTGAGGCACACCACTACTCACCTTTCCCTCCTCCGAGCGAATTCCATTCACCACTACCCTCTGGCTTCTGTCCGTCAACCAGTTCCTAATCCAGTTCACCACTTCGGGTCCTATCCTCAGCCCATCCAGTTTATTTAAGAGCATCCTGTGGGGAACTGTGTCAAAAGCTTTGCTGAAATCTAAGTAGATTACATCCATAGCTCGTCCCTGATTCAATTCTCTGGTCACCCAATCAAAGAACTCAATGAGATTCGTTTGGCACGATTTCCCTTTGGTAAAACCATGTTGTCTCGAATCTTGCAACTTATTGGCTTCCAGGAAATTCACTATCCTTTCCTTCAGCATCGCTTCCATTACTTTTCCAATAATCGAAGTGAGGCTTACCGGCCTGTAGTTTCCAGCTTCTTCTCTATCACCACTCTTGTGAAGAGGGACCACCTCCGCCGTTCTCCAATCCCTCGGAACCTCTCCCGTCTGCAAGGATGTATTAAACAAATCTTTAAGAGGACCCGCCAGAACGTCTCTGAGCTCCCTCAATATCCTGGGGTGGATCCCATCCGGTCCCATGGCTTTGTCCACCTTTAGCTTTTCAAGCTGCTCATACACACTCTCTTCCGTGAACGGTGCTCTATCCACTTCAATCTCATTTGTACTTTTTGCAGTCCATCGCGGTCCTTCTCCAGGATTTTCTTCTGTGAAAACAGAACAAAAGTATCTATTTAGCAAATTTGCTTTTTCTTCATCATTATCCACATAGCGGTTCATAGTATCTTTTAGTCTCACAATCCCCTTTTTAGTCATTCTCCTTTCACTTATATACCTGAAGAAATTTTTGTCACCCCTCCTTACATATCTAGCCATTTGTTCTTCTGCTTGCGCTTTTGCCAGACGTATCTCTCTCTTGGCTTCTTTCAGTTTTATCCTGTATTCCTCCTCGTGTTCCTTTTCTTGAGTTTTTGTGTATTTCTGCAACGCCAACTCTTTAGCCTTTATTTTCTCAGCCACTTGCTTGGAGAACCATATCGGTTTCCTTTTTCTCTTGCTTTTATTTACTTTCCTTACATAATTCCAAATATGCATAGTGGTTCCCCCCTTTTATCTGGATTTGACAATCAAGATCCTTATAAAACAGTAAAGTGCCATCTCTCTTAAGAAATATTTGACTAAGATAAGACCTTATCTACTCCAGCGTGTGAAAGGACTGGTAACTAACCCAAGCAGCTGTATTTTTGATTATTGGCAGTAGCACACTATAATTAGGAGAATGGCCTCATCTCAGCATCAGAAAATGCCATACACTTTGCAATGGTTTTAACAGAACACTTTGTTTACTAACACTAGGCAAAGCCTCTGCCTTGGCATGCAATAAAAAATTCAAAAGCCACGGTGTAGAAGATGATTTTTTACACTGTGTGGGTAATATATACTTTGCTGTCCATCAACCAGCCCCACAAATGGCAGAGAAAGCAAGCTTGATTATAAACTACCAGTAAAAAAGGCCAGTTTCTGTCAGAAATGAAACGGGCACTAGCAAGGTTTTCCTCGGAGTGTATGTTTGAGAGAGAGAGAGTGTGTGAGAGATGGAGTGTGTGTGTCAGTGAGAAAATGAGAGAGAGAGAGACAGAGTGTGTGTGTGTTTGTGTCAGAGAGAGAGAGTGTGTGTGAGACAGTGTGTCTGTGTGTGTGAGACTGTGTGTGTGTGACAGAGAGATAGAGTGTGATAGACAGAGTTGCAGAGAGAGTGTATGTGAGAGACAGAGAGTGAGTGTTTGCCCCACACCCCCCTCTCAGCTCCCACCCCCTCTCTCAGGGCCAGCCCCCCACACTCCCCTCTCTCAGGGCCCCCTCCCACACCCCTTCTCTCTCAGGGCCCTCCTCCCTCCCCCCTCCTCTCTCTCAGGGCCCTCCTCCCGCCCCCCCCTCCTCTCTCTCAGGGCCCTCCTCCTCCCTCCTCTCCCCCTGCCCCCCCTGCAGCCACTCATGTCCAGCGATCCTCTTCTCCCCTGCCCCCCCTCCAGCCACCCATGTCCAGCGATCCTCTTCTCCCCTGCCCCCCCTCCAGCCACCCATGTCCAACGACCCTGCTCTCTCACCTGCCCCCCCTCCAGCCACCCAGGTTGTCTGCCCGATCATCTCGCCCCCGCAAAGTGGATCGCCGGCCATCTTGGCAGAGCTGGCGCTCCGGAAGCCACCCCGATCCTCTCGGGCCCATGAAGTGGAGCGCCGGCCATCTTGGCAGAGCCGGCGCTCCGGAAGTCACCTCGATCCTCTCGCCCCGCGAAGTGGAGTGCCGGCAATCTTGTCAGAGCTGGCGCTCCATAAGCTGGCCCGACCCTCTTTTTGTGGCCGCAGGATTCGTGTCGGGAGCTAGGCTTGCTGCGTACCCAGCTGGCTGCTGGAGCCATCGCCCCGCTTCATGTTCTGTGGGTAACTTACAGCCTCGCGACCGGGCTCCTCCTCCTCAGACAGCCCAGCCAACTGGAGGCTTCTCTTGCCAGCTGACTGCTGGAGCCCTCGCCCCACCTCCTTCTCAGCGTTATGGCAACGGTGACGTCAGGAACGGTGACATCAGCCTGACTTTGGAGCCTAACTCAGCAACTCCGAAGGAGCCCCAGACACAGGCAGCTACTTTAGAACTTTGGAGGTGAGAATTATTATATAGGATAAGGTCTGGCACTCCATAGCCTATATATTGCCAATTAACTTTCAGGACTTCTAATTTCAATTTCACCTTTTTTCCTCTCCCAAAAGAATTTTGTTAGCACTTGTCTCAGTTGAAACCAATTTTTCTGAAGGAAGGAAGGTCAAAAGGAGCATCTGGAACAAGTATAGCTGAGGGAACAAACTCATAAGGAAGATATTGACCCTCTCTGTCTTAGATATGGGTAAATTCCCCCCAGTTGACCAGCTGCTTCTGAGTATTCTCTAAAAGCTTAGAAATATTAACTCTATATAAATTTAAAGTATTAGTAGCCAACAAAATCCACAAATATCTAAAAGAATCTCCTGCCCACTGCAACAGAAATTCACCTGGCCAGGTCTCATGGAAGAAATTCATCAGTGGTCAAAGCTTCAGATTTATTAAGATTAAGTTTAAATCCTGAGAAGACTATATTCCTGAAACCTTTCCATTAATATTGTTATTGAATTGTACAAGTTCATTATATGTAATGAAAGATCATCTGCAAAGGTTCCCATTTTGAATTCCCCTTGCCCCAATTGTACACCTCTAGTACTGTGTGAGAAATAGCAGTATAATCCATGGAGTATAAAGGGAGAAGAATCTCAGCCACCTCCTCCCCCTCTGTCATGTTGAACCCAGACCCTCCTGTACGCTCCATATCCTGTTCCCACCATTTAATAAACATTGCTCCCAATCTGCCAACCCATTTCCAAAACCCTACCCTTTTTTATTCAGAAGTAACAATAAAATTTCTCCTTTCCCTCCAGATGTATTGTATAGATAACTCTTCCTCCCTTTACCCTGTCCCCCGCTCAATACTCCAAACCACCCCCTCACCATTCCCAAGCATACCCAATATGCCTTACTTAAGTAAGGCTAAGATACTCCCAGTATCCCGATTTAGCCCTCCTCCCCCCCCAAACAACCCCTCTCATTGCCCAACAGAACCATGTGCCCAACTCATTCATCTGGTCACCATCCTCTGCTAAAGGTCCAATAGTAGGTGCAGACAAAGGAGGGTGTAAGGGATAAAACACATCCTAGGTGCCTGAACACAGAATAAACTTCAATCCCACTGGTCCCATAGTGAACAAGAAAATACTCTATAGTATCCAAAAAATCTTTGCAGTAAAAATTAGTTAACAAGAAACCAAAGAAGGGAAAACTCCATATGTAGAATCAATATGATCTATAAGGTGTGCAAAGAATCAGGAACCTTTGCATTCTCTGAAAGCTGTGACTTGGCCCCTCAAAACCTCACTACAGCCGGCCTCTCTCGTGCCACCTGAGCCAAAAATAGTGCTGCTTTGTCACTCTGTTGTACACAATTTTAGTTTTCAACAATTTTTATTGATGGTTCAACTCACAATACATATCCAAAAACCACACTGTACAGCATAGTAGAAAACTCTAGTATTCATAAGTACACAAACAGATTCAAAATGAGAACATGTGCCATCAACTATTTTTCATATGTCCCCCTCCCCCCCCCTTTTCTTAACCCTCCCCGACTCTTACTAATACCCCCAAACTTTTCAAAGTGGAGAAGTATAGTGTCAGAGGTCCTTTATGTCATAATTGTGTACAGGCCCTTTTTTTGAAAGTTTAAGCCCCTGGACTCCCCGCACCTCGACCATTCCAGCTGCACCTGGTAATTTAGTATAAATTAATACATCGGAGAAGGAACCCTTGTTCTTGTGGTCCCTCCCCAGCTTACAGCCTTAATAAAAACCAGGTTCAACTTAATAAACATATAAAAAGGGCAAACTGTTCAACATCAACCACTATTACCCTTCAACAATGTTTTATAGCTGGCATGTCAGAAAATACCTATTCCCTTATTAAGTATCCCTGTCTCAACTATGCAACTAACCACCGGGGTTTAAAGAGATAACACTGCTTCATCAAACATTAGCCCCTTAGAGCCCCCAATATACCCCGCTGTTATTAATCTAAAACCAAGAACAAGAACCTCAGTTATCTCACCCCCCCTTCCCTAACCTCCCACCCCCTATCCCCCCTCCCACCATAAGAGTCACTCCTCCTCATTAAAGGGAATCAACGGTCACCTACATTTGGTATCTGCCTCTCTCCTGATTAAGAATAGTACTACGGACATGTGGTGCGAGGGCATGTGTGTATAGTATTGCCAAGTTAGGTAGAACTCTCTTTGTCTCTTAAATGTAAGATGAACATCTCTTAACTATAGTAATAATAACGCATGCAGCCTGTTACGCCATTGCCAATGTGTAGGAGCTGCTTGTGCAACCCAGTTGACTAGAATGCATTTTTTACCTATTAGAAACGCTTTATATAATAGGGAGTTCTGATGGACAGCACCAGCACCCCCCTCCAAAGCCCTTACTCCTAACAGAATGTTCTCCGGCCCTAGTGATATGTGGATATTCATTATACGTTTCATAAAGTTACATATCTTTATCCAAAAAGCCTTTATCTCAAGGCATTCCCACATAGCATGATGGTAAGTACCCTCAGGATCCCCACATTTACCACATTGAGGCGAACCCACCCCTCCCATTTTATACAGTCTTGACTTGGAGGTATACGCTCTAAATATCACTCTACCCTGACACATCAATGGCAAGAGATTGATGAGGGATAGCTGCAATATAATGGGAGATCTGCTGATATGCAAAGTTATCCATCCAAGTCAATTCCCCGAGTCCCAAAGATTCCAATTTCTTAAAGGTGCCCGTAGAGTCCACTAAATCTTGTATAAGAGTAATCCCCCTTTGCTGCCAGAGCTTAAATCTTAGGCTATCTATGCCTGGAAGAAAATCTCCATTCCCTGTGATAGGTAACAGCCCACTGTGGTGTGCATCAAACTTCCAATCACGACTTAAATCTCGCCACACCAGTTGAAGGGGCTGAAACACTACGTTTCTTCGTAAATGCACCGGTAGTGCAGTTTGAGTTGCCTGTAGCACATATTGTAATCTCAACGGGCGAACCCATGCCTCTTCTACCTCTCTCGGGGTATAATGTGCGGTACCCATCAACCAATCTCCTATATGTCTCAACAAACACGCCTTGTCATATCGTTGAAGGTCCAGAACCCCAAATCCTCCCTTGTCCCATGTATCTAGCAAACTTTGCCAGCGTATCTGGGGGCGTTTCTTATTCCAAAACAATTCTGAGAGCAAGCCCATCAATCGTCTCCAATCTTTTTTAGTAAAATAGAGCGGCAGGATCTGAAAGCAATATAGCCACTTGGGGAAAAGTACCATATTAAACAAGGAAATCCGTCCCGACAGTGATATAGGTAAATTGGACCATCTCTCCAAAATCTGTTTAGTAAAGTCGAACAACTTGTTCACATGGCAATTGTATACCAAGATACATAAACGAGTTGTCAGTTCTCCTAAAAGGGCATGCTAATCAGTCCCATTCCGCTTCCATCATATTCAGTGGCTGAATCTTGGACTTATCTACGTTAAGGCTAAACCCCGAGAAATCACCGAATTCTCTAAAGGTCTCCATCAATGTTGTCAAGGATATCTTTGGCTCTTGAAGAATGACCAAAAGGTCATCTGCGAAAGCAGATATTTTAAACTGTTCCGGTCCTAGGAGGATTCCCTGTATATCTGGTGTGCTCATGATATCCCTAATGAGTGGGTCCAAAACCAACACAAACAGAAGTGGTGACAGCGGGCAGCCCTGCCTCGTACCTCTGGCAATTTCAAATTGTCGGGAAATCACTCCATTTACTGACACCTCCGCTACCGGACAATGGTATAGTGTTTTGACAGCCTCCTTAAAAAACTCACTTATGCCATAGGCATCCAGTACCCCAAACATAAAATCCCACCTCACTCTATCAAAAGCTTTATGAGCGTCAAAGCTGACTAGTATAGAGGGGGTACGCTCTTTATGTATCTGTTCCAATGCCAGCAATATCTTTCGCAAGTTCTTTGCCACTGGTCATACCCAAACAAACCCCACCTGAGGGGCCAACACTAAATGAGGCAGAAATCTCGCCAATCTATTGGCCAAAATCTTGGCAAATAATTTTGCTTCAAAAGATAACAGAGATATAGGTCTGTATGATTCTGCTAGAGTCGGATCCTTTCCTGGCTTTAATAATACAATTATCTGCGCTGTTCGTAATGAACTCAGCAGCTCCCCTCTTTCAACATGTAGATTATCAATAGAAATCAAACAAAATAAAACATGGAAAAGAAAATAAGATGATACCGTTTTTATTGGACATAATACATTTCTTGATTAGCTTTCGAAGGTTGCCCTTCTTCGTCAGATCGGAAATAAGCAAATGTGTTAGTTGATAGTATATATAAGTGAAACATCAAAGCATTTCAATGACAGTCTAGCAAGGTGGGGTTGGGTAGGAGGTATGCATGGGTACATCAAAGCCTTTCATTTCATTGATAGTCTAACAGGATGGGTGTGGGTTGGTGAGAGGAGAGTGATAAACAAAGAAATACAACTTAATGATTTATAATGGGCTAGAAAACCCAGATCCTTGTTAAGTCCTGTCTGTTGTGTGCCAAAATATTCAATCATTCTGACTTCAAAGGTCTTACGTTTCTGTATTGTTTTAAAGTTACCCTTCAGGATTCTTACTGTGAAATCACTGGTGCAGTGTCTTGGTCCTGTAAAGTGTTGGCCCACAGGGGTGGGAATCTGACTAGCACCCGCTTTCTTCATGTTGTGTCTAAGTAAATTGAATCTTGTCTTAAGCATCTGGCCTGTTTCTCCAATATAGCATCCTTCGTTACATTTTTTACACTGAATGATATATACCACAATGGAAGATGAGCATGTGAAAGATTCCTTTATGTTGAATGTTTTTCCTTTGTGAATGACTGTGGGGTCCTGTGAAATGTTTTGGCATAGCTTGCAGCTGGATATGTTACAGGGAAACGTGCCCTTTTCTTTTTCAGTCTGTGTTGGGAGTTTACTTCTGATTAGCTTGTGTTTTAAGTTGGGTGGCTGTCGGAAGGCCAGCACTGGTGGGGATGGGAATATCTCTTTCAGTAATTCATCCTCCTGGAGTAGAGGCTGTAGATCTCTTATAATTTTCCTCAGTTTCTCCAGCTCTGGGTTGTATTGCCTCCTCCCTCAAAACACCCAGGGAAAATCTGCTACAGTACAAAGAAAAGAAAGCCACAGACAGAATCCC
This sequence comes from Microcaecilia unicolor, assembly GCF_901765095.1. Classification (NCBI taxonomy): domain Eukaryota; kingdom Metazoa; phylum Chordata; class Amphibia; order Gymnophiona; family Siphonopidae; genus Microcaecilia; species Microcaecilia unicolor. The sequence continues at coordinate 122,787,999 of NC_044040.1, read as the reverse complement.
CCTTGTAGTTACATACAACCCAGAGCTGGAGAAACTGAGGAAAATTATAAGAGATCTACAGCCTTTACTCCAGGAGGATGAATTACTGAAAGAGATATTCCCATCCCCACCAGTGCTGGCCTTCCGACAGCCACCCAACTTAAAACACAAGCTAATCAGAAGTAAATGTGGTATATATCATTCAGTGTAAAAAAATGTAACGAAGGATGCTATATTGGAGAAACAGGCCAGATGCTTAAGACAAGATTCAATTTACATAGACACAACATGACCAGGACACTGCACCAGTGATTTCACAGTAAGAATCCTGAAGGGTAACTTTAAAACAATACAGGAATGTAAGACCTTTGAAGTCAGAATGATTGAATATTTTGACACCCAACAGACAGGACGTAACAAGGATCTGGGTTTTCTAGCCCATTATAAACCATAAAGTTGCATTTCTCTGTTTATCACTCTCCTCTCACCTACCCACACCCATCCTGTTAGACTATCAATGAAATGAAAGGCTTTGATGTACCCATGCATACCTCCTACCCACCCCCACCTTCCTAGACTGTCATTGAAATGCTTTGATGCTTCACGTATATATACTATCAACTAACACATTTGCTTATTTCCAATCTGACGAAGAAGGGCAACCTTCGAAAGCTAATCAAGAAATGTATTATGTCCAATAAAAAAGGTATCATCTTATTTTCTTTTCCATGTTTTATTTTGTTTGATTTCTATTGATAACCTTTAAGAATGGACTAACACGGCTACCACACCTCTCTATTTAACATGTAGATTAAATACCTTAGTCAAACACGGTGCAACCTCCTTAACTAGAAGTTTATACAACTCTGATGAAAACCCGTCCACTCCTGGCGTTTTATAAAGGGGGCTAGCCCTTATATTCCAAATAACCTCATCCTCAGAAATTTCCGCATTAAGTATATCTTGTTGATTTCTGGAAAGCTGTGGGAGATCCTGCCCCTCTAAATATGATGCCGCCTCCAAACTCTCATCCTCCGGTGAAGAATATAATTGGGTATAAAAAGTTTCGAAGACTTTATTAATGTCTGCATTCGTGTGATGGCTTACTCCCTGGGCATCTCGGATCTGTGACACCCATCTCCTCCCCCCTACTTGGTGTACCAATCTCGCCAAAAGCCTCCCCTGTTTATTAGCACGTTTATACATCTGATATCTATAATATATCAAAGATTTTTGTGTACGAGAATGTATCAGTTGGTTCAGTTCTACTTGCACCGCCATATATGACTTCTTATGGGTGAGTGAGTGTGTCCTACTATAAATCTGCCTAAGTCTCTCTACTCGTGTTTCTAAACGCAGCATTTCAGCCTCTCGGGCTTTCTTTTTATGAACGGAGTATGAAATAATGTGCCCCCTCAGCACAGCTTTAGCCGCCTCCCAAAAAAGTATAGGGTCCGACTGAAAGCTGTCCCTGTTAAGCTCTGCATAGTCTCTCCATTTATCATGTACAAAGGAATGGAACTGTAAGTCGTAATACAGCATTCTTGGGAATCTCCAATAAAATGGGCGTTTCAGATCTGTATCCCATTTCAGTGTGATCCATATCATAGCATGGTCTGACACCTGTGTCGGACCTATCTCTGCCTGGCTCAAGAAAGTCGTAATACTCTGAGACAGTAATAAGTAGTCTATACGGGACTGCGTACCATGGGTCCTAAATAAATGGGTGTAATCTCGCTCTCCCGGGTGTAACAAACGCCAGGAGTCTACCAGGTCCAAAGCAGCACATACCCATGGCACTCCCCTGGCATAATTCACAGGTCTGACTCTAGAGGGGCCAGTGCTGTCCAACAGGGGATCAAAAACCAGATTAAAATCCTCACCCACTATCACGGGGATTTGTTCAAAGCTGTGTATTTGTTGGATGATAGTCTGAAAAAAATTTTTGTCGTATTGATTTGGGGCGTAAATATTAACCAACAGCAACAGTTTGTTGTTCAGTGTGACCTGTTGCATTATATAGCGGCCGTGCGAGTCAATTACCTTGCGGTGTAATACACATTGCAGCCCTTTACGAAATAGTATGATAACTCCTGCTTTTTTATTAGATGTAGGGCTATCCACCACCTCACCCACCCACCATCGGCATAGCTTTCTATGTTCCGCTACATCTAAGTGCGTTTCCTGTAACATGGCTATTTGTGCCTTGTGTCTATTCAGTGCCTGTAGGATCTTGGATCTTTTAATTGGAGAAGTTACCCCCCCCCCCACATTCCTACTACTACTACTACTATTAAACATTTCTATAGTGCTACTAGACTTACGCAGCGCTGTACAAATTAACATGAAAAGACAGTCCCTGCTCAACAGAGCTTACAATCTAAATTGGACAGACGAACAGACAGCTAGGGGTGGGGAAATTGCAGTGGTAGGGGTGATAAGTGAGGGTGTTGAGTAAGAGAGTCATGGTTAGGAGTCGAAAGCAGTAGCAAAGAGGTGGGCTTTAAGCCTAGACTTGAAGACAGCCAGAGACTGAGCCTGATGTACTGGCTCAGGGAGTCTATTCCAGGCATAGGGAGCAGCGAGATAGAAGGAACGGAGCCGGGAGTTAGCAGTGGGGGAGAAGGGGGACGACAGGAGACATTTACCCAGCGAACGGAGTTCACGGGGAGGAGTGTAGGGAGAGATGAGAGTGGAAAGGTACTGAGGAGCTGCGGAGTGGATGCACTTGTAGGTCAAAAGGAGACGTTTGAACTGTATGATATTATTTTAACCATAACTCTCCCTTAAGGAGCCACGTATGTTATTGTTTCATTCCAGATATGTACTCTTGTAGGAGAGAGGCATCCCAGCCTACCCCTCCCCCAGATGTTCAACAGCAACTGTTCACTCCCTCCATCATAACTTTTATTGCCCAGCTTTTGAATCTTATGGTATACCCATGCCCTGTCCCTTCCCCTCTCTCCCCTGTCACTCGTTCCCTCCCCCCACCTCTTCTCCCCTGTCATTCGTTCCCTCCCCCCACCTCTTCTCCCCCTCTACCCTTCCCCCTCCAATCCCCCCAACCTCCATCCCCTTAGAGTTCAAAGTAAAACTCATCACGTAAAGGTACCCCTCTCCCTCTCATTTCTCAATTATCACAAACACATTTAGCTATCAGATTATCGCATTAATTTGTCTCCCACTTACCAGTAGGCCTGGTAAGCGAGAAGTAATGCGGGAACTGGCTAGGAAGCAAAACCGCAAGTTCATAAACAGTCCAAATATAGTCCAAAACCATTTTTCTCCAATGCTTCGAGAGTCTTTTGGCTTGGAATTATCTGCAAGTTACCGCTCTTCAGCAGTCTTCAGTGTATCTTTCTTTGTGGTTTGATGTTGACATGCATCACAGTACTACTGTACCATCTTCCTCTCCTCTCCAACAGACTTCTCACAAGCAGTTGTGTCATATGTGCATCTCCCCAGTTTGGTAAATCAGCTGCTTTCACTATATTCCAAATGGATGTGGCATGGTTATCCACCAAATTATTATCAGCTCTTATTCTCTGACCCATTGTCTAAGTCTCTATGTACCCAGCTTCACAAAAATACAAAGTTCTCTCTGCCTCTCTCTTCTTCGGTAATCTAGGATCATAAATCTTATCAGGCAGCATATGTATTGTCCAATCTCTCATGTTGTAGTGTTAGCTGGTAGCGTGTTGAGGTAGTCTTGGGCCAGAGTCGCTGTCTCAAAGTTTTTTTCCACTCCATCATAGAGAATTCTCAATTTAGCTGGGTATAGCAAAAAAAAAAAAAAAATTAATCTTGCGTTCATACAGCTCCGCGCACACAGGAGCAAAAGCTCGCCTCACTGCCGCCACTGTCACCAAATAATCTTAGAAGCATAAAATTTTTTGGCTTTCATAGTTTAAGGTTTGGCTAGCACGGATTGCTTTTAATATCACTTGCTTATGGCCATATTGTAGGATTTTCATATTGACCAATCTAGGCTTGTCGTTAGTCTGACGATGCAGGCCTATCCTGTGGGCCCGCTCAATTCTTAAAGGGTCTTGCAGATTATTTAAATGTAGTGACTCCGTGAGCCATCTCTCCAAGAAACTCACCAACTCTGCTTCCTTCAGCCGTTCCGGTAATCTTATTAGGCGTAAGTTGTGCAGGGAGGAGGATTTTAGATTTGTTAGGAACTGGGCAACATTCTGGGGAAGGGGGAGCCTATTCCGAAAGGATGGGCTCCACCTTAACCAGGGTGGGACCAGGCTGCTGGCGTCGGCATTTAAAAAGAGCAGCTTTTAAACTAGAAATGGGGGGAAGGCCGACAGTCGCTCAAAAGCGCATGGTTCGGGAAAAGGTATCTTGCAGAGATACCTCACAAAGAGGGAAGATAGGGTTTCTGGATAGTGAGGTTGCACAACAGACCGTGGTAGGCCAGTTGCCCTTAAATACAACTAAAGATCAGACAAAAGATGGCAAAACAATAGTGTCAGGTACTAAGCATCATGCAAATAGGAACAACAAACATACTCTGAAATGTCTATATGCAAATGCTAGGAGTCTAAGAAATAAGATGGGAGAGTTGGAATATATTGCACTAAATGAAAAATTGGATATAATAGGCATTACTGAGACCTGGTGGAAGGAGGATAACCAGTGGGACACTGTCATACCAGGGTACAAAGTATATCGTAGTGATAGGGTGGACCGGACTGGTGGAGGGGTAGCATTGTATATTAACGAGAGCCTTGACTCAGATAGATTACAAATTCAGCAGGACACAAATCACACCTTTGAATCATTGTGGGTTGAAATTCCATGTATAAAAGGGAAATAAACAGTGATAGGAGTGTACTACCGTCCGCCTCGCCAGGATGAGCAGGTAGACGCAGAAATGATAAAAGAAATCAGAGACGCGAACAAAATGGGCAATGTGATAATAATGGGTGACTTCAATTATCCAAATATAGACTGGGTAAATGTAATATCGGGACACGCTACAGAGGTACAATTCCTTGATGAAATCAAGGACAGCTTTATGGAGCAGCTGGTGCAGGAGCCGACAAGAGAAGGAAAAATTCTAGACTTGGTCGTTAGTGGAGCGCATGATCTGGTGAGGGACGTTATGGTACTGGGGCCGCTTGATAACAGTGATCATAATATGATCAGTTTTGATATCGACCTTGAAGTAACTGTACACAGAAAGTCAAATACGTTAGCGTTTAACTTTAAAAAAGGAGACTATGATAAAATGAGAAGAACGGTAAAAAAAAAAAACTTAGGGGGGCAACTGAGAGAGTAAAAACTGTACAACAGGCGTGGACGCTGTTCAAAACTACCATCCTGGAGGCCCAGGCCATACATATTCCGCAAATTAGAAAAGAAAGACGGAAGTCCAAAAGACAGCCGGCTTGGTTGAAAAGTGAGGTGAAGGAACCTATTAGGGCTAAAAGAAACGCCTTCAGAAAATGGAAGAAGGAACCGTCTGAAAATAACAAGCAGCAGCAGCATAAGGAGTGTCAAAGCAAATGCAAGGCGCAGATAAAGAAGGCCAAGAGGGGTTACGAAAAAAAGATAGCATTAGAGGCAAAAAAACATACTAAAATTTTTTTTCGGTATATTAAAAGCAGGAAGCCGGCAAAAGAATCTGTTGGGCCGCTGGATGACCGAGGGGTAAAAGGGGCAATCAAGGAAGACAAAGACGTAGCGGAGAGACTGAATGAATTCTTTGCTTCGGTCTTCACCGAGGAAGATTTGGGTGGGATACCGGTGTCGGAAATGGTATTTCAAGCGGACGAGTCGGAGAAACTTACTGACTTCACGGTAAACCTGGAGGACGTAATGGGGCAATTCAGCAAACTGAAGAGTAGCAAATCTCCTGGACCGGATAGTATTCATCCTAGAGTACTGATAGAACTGAAAAATGAGCTTGCGGAGCTACTGCTAGTGATATGCAACTTATCCTTAAAATCGAGCGTGGTACCGGAAGATTGGAGGGTAGCCAATGTAATGCCGATTTTTTTTAAAAAGGCTCCAGGGGAGACCACGTGAGGACATGAGCTGAACAGCAGCGTGTTGCTGAAGCTCCGAGACTCCTGCCCGAAATTGATTTAAAAGTGCAGTGATTTAAAGAGAAATTTTGACGCAGACCCTACAGTTGAGACTGCCCTAGTTTATGGACAAATACCTGCGGAAATCGACTGGAGTGATGGCGCAGCGATCCGGAAAAAAGAGAAAACTAAGACGAATGAACCGGAATCCAAAATGGCGGACGAACTCGATAAACTGCCCGGAGAGTTCACAGAGGCGCAGCTTACACAACTCACTATGGCGCAGTGCTTTTTTTGTAGAAAAAAAGGTGCCGGTACTCATTGTGGGCGGGGTCACCACACATGGCACCGCCCCTATTATAGCCACACCCACAGTAGCCACACCCCTTATACCAGCTATGGCGCATATAAACAGACATCATTGAAAATATTATACTAGTATAGGAGAAAAAAAATAATGTGATTTTTTTTCATGATAAATAATTTCTATAAGCTGTTACAGCTCCAGTATACCCAGTGCAAAATAAGACAAATTCCAAACACTAAAATGAAAATAAAATGATTTTTTTCTACCTTTGTTGTTTGGTGACTTTGTTTTTCTATCCATATTGGTCCCAGTCTCTGATTCTGCTGCTCTCTATCTGTTCTCTTAACTCCGTTTCCAGGGCTTCCTTTCCATTTATTTCTTTACTTTCCTCCTTACTTCTTCTTTTGTTGCCCTGCATCCATAAGTAAAAGCTGGGTCCTCCTCCATGGAATTGACTGGAGGAGGTATAAATTGGATCCAGCTTTTGCCTATTTTCTCCATCCATGTTTTTCTCCTCTTCCCTTTCCCTCATTTCCATCCATGCACATCTTCTTTTTTCTTTCCTCCCCTCCATTCATGTCCAGCACTTCTCCTCTCTCTTCCCCTCCATCCATGTCCAGCATTTCTCATCTCTCTTCCCTCCTCTGTATCCATATAAAGCAATAATTCTCTCTCCCCTCTTCTCCATCCAAGTCAGCATTTCTCCTCTCTCCTAGCCAACTCCTCCATCCATCCATGTCCAGCAATTCTCTCTTCCCTGTCCTCCCCTCTCTATCCAGTGTTTCTCCTCTCTCCCCTCCATGTCCAGCAATTCTCTCTTCCCTGTCCTCCCCTCCCCGTCCAGCGATTCTCCTCTCTCCCTTCCATGTCCAGCAATTCTATCTTCCCTGCCCTCCCCTCCATGTCTAGCAATTCTCTCTCTCCTGCCCTTCCCTCCCATCCCATCCCATGTCCAGCAATTCTCTCTCCCCTGCCCTTCCCTCCCATCCCATCCTATGTCCAGCAATTCTCTCTCCCCTGCCCTTCCCATGTCCAGCAATTCTCTCTCCCCTGCCCTTCCCTCCCATCCCATTGATTTCCAGCAATTCTCTCTCCCCTGCACTTCCCTCCCATCCCATGTCCAGCAATTCTCTCTCCCCTGCCCTTCCCTCCCATCCCATGTCCAGCAATTCTCTCTCCCTTGCCCTTCCCTCCCATCCCATCCCATGTCTAGCAATTCTCTCTCCCCTGCCCTTCCCTCCCATCCCATCCTATGTTCAGCAATTCTCTCTCCCTTGCCCTTCCTCCCATCCCATGTCCAGCAATTCTCTCTCCCCTGCCCTTCCCTCCCATCCCATGTCCAGCAATTCTCTCTCCCCTGCCCTTCCCATGTCCAGCAATTCTCTCTCCTCTGCCCTTCCCTCCCATCCCATGTCCAGCAATTCTCTCTCCCCTGCCCTTCCCATGTCCAGCAATTCTCTCTCCCCTGCCTTTCCCTCCCATCCCATTGATTTCCAGCAATTCTCTCTCCCCTGCACTTCCTTCCCATCCCATGTCCAGCAATTCTCTCTCCCCTGCCCTTCCCTCCCATCCCATTGATTTCCAGCAATTCTCTCTCCCTTTCCCTCCCATCCCATTGATTTCCAGCAATTCTCTCTCCCCTGCACTTCCCTCCCATCCCATGTCCAGCAATTCTCTCTCCCCTGCCCTTCCCTCCCATCCCATTGATTTCCAGCAATTCTCTCTCCCCTGCCCTTCCCTCCCATTATTTCCAGCGATTCTCCGCCTCTCCCCTGCCCTTCCATCGACGTGCAGCGATTTTTCCGTCCCTCCCCTGCTCTCACCTCTCCCATATCCAGCGATTCTTCGTCCCCCAGCATCCTCCTTCACTGCCTGCCAGCCAGCGTCGGACTCAGAAGCGAACGGTGCAGGCAGCGATTGGCTGGCAGCGTCGTAGCTTCCCTCTGCAAGTCCCGCCTACAACTTCCTGTTTACGCATAGGCGGGACTTGCAGAGGGAAGCTACAACGCTGCCAGCCAATCGCTGCCTGCACCGTTCGCTTCTGAGTCCGACGCTGGCTGGCAGGCAGTGAAGGAGGACGCTGGGGGACGAATAATCGCTGGATATGAGAGAGGTGAGGGCAGGGGAGGGACGGAAAAATCGCTGCACGTCGATGGGAGGGCAGGAGAGAGGCGGAGAATCGCTGGAAGTAATGGGAGGGGAGGGGAGGGGAGGAGGAGAAAAAGGTGCCGGTACGCCGTACCGCGTACCGGCACAAAAAAAGCACTGCTATGGCGGTAACAAAAGCATGGGAGCCGAAGTGGGCAGCGATGGAGCAAAGGCTGGAGAGCCTGGCCACGCAGATGGACGGCATAGGGACGAGAGTGGGAGATCTCGAGGCACGCGTATCGGCCCTGGAGGACGAAGGGAGAGGCTATGGCCCGGACATAGCTGCTTTAACGCAGCAACTAAAAGGCTGCCACGAAAAGCTGGAAGATCTCGAGAATCGCTCTCGCCGGAACAACATTCGGGTGGTGGGACTTTCTGAAAACATTCCAGAGCGAAATCTAACACCCTGGCTTGAGAATTGGCTAAGTAAAGAACTGGCGATTTCAGATGCTACAGGCCCTCTGGTAACAGAAAGAGCACACCGAGTAGGCCGCAAGCCCGAGGGCAAGGCACGGCCGAGAGTGGTAATGGCTAAGATATTCAACTACCGCCACAAAATGGAAATTATGCAAGGTTTTAGAACGCGCAGAGACACCCTAACTCATGAAGGACATAAAGTGTTAATATTTCAGGACTTCTCAGCTGAGGTACAATCGCAGAGGAAGCAATTTCACCCACTTTGCTCAGCATTAGCCCAGAAAGGCGTGAAGTTTACATTGCAATTTCCAGCCACCCTAAGAATCTTGATGCAGGGACAATGGCAAATGTTTAAAGCAGTGGCGGAAGCAAAAAAAGCAACACTGGAAGCAGGCCTGATAGATGCAATATAAAGAAGGTAACGCTGTGGACAGGGCAGTTACAACAAAGCTGAACATTTTACAAGGGTCAAAGTCATGTAAATGGGCAGGGGTCCTATGTGCTCGAAGGTCTCATCACTTTATCTCCTGGGGTGCCAGAAGATGGAGAGAGGGTATAATTGGGTTTGGGGAAGGGAGGTACGGGTGGGATTGGCGGGAGGGAAGGGGGATGGGGGGAATTTAAAGAAGTTAAAATATAGGGGGAACAATTATTGGAGACATGGGACACATTAGGAACAACAGAGGATAGCACGATAAGCACACAATCACTCATAGTTCACAGTAGTCAGATGAATATAGGACTTTGGGAAGAGAGATGGCTAGGCCATGGGAAGTTGAGCCGTTGATGGGAGGTTCAAGAGGTAGATGCCTGTCAGAATAACAACTTGGAAAGTGTGTGGGGGGGGGGGGGGGGGGGGTAAACTCCCCAATAAAAAGAGCAAAAATTCTCACAGCCTTGAGGAGGCATAAATCTGACTTTGCGTGTCTACAGGAGACACATTTGTCAGACACAGAACATGACAAGCTAAAAAGACTGTGGGTGGGAGAAATTTATTCCGTGCCGGTAAAAGGGAAAAAAGGAGGGCTAGCGGTCCTTTTCCGAAAAGGGCTGACTTATGAAGCAACACAAGTGGCTATAGGGAAGGAGGGAAGATATATTATAGTGAAGGTTTGGATGCCAGGACTAGAGATCATTTTGGTAGTACTTTATGGCCCCAATATTTACAATCCAGATTTCTTCAGATCCTTAGTGGGGTAAATGTAATACTAAAGGTAAACAGAGGTTGGTAGTGGTGGGAGATTTCAACTTGGTGCATAACCCAGATTTGGACTGCTCTAATAATATCTCACCCCATTATTCAGGGAAAAGGGCCAGAGAAATGACATTATTTGTTAGAGAGCTCAATTTAATAGACACTTGGAGAGCCTTACACCCGGCATAACGTGAATTCACTCACAGATCCAGGGCCCACGGAACGCAATCCAGGTTGGATTACATATTAATTGACAGGGTAATGTTCTCACAGGTGATAGCAACTGATATAGGCCCAGAAGCAATATCGGACCATTCGCCAGTGTGGATGGATCTGGAGTTGCAAGGGGATATAGGAAAGGGAAGAGGATGGAGATTTCCAGCATATTTATTTACAGACCCCAAATTTCAAAAATACCTTAACCATAAATGGGCAGAGTATGCCCAAAATAATAGACATGCCCGGGAGCAACCCGCTTTATTCTGGTTGGCTTCCAAAGCAGTCCTGAGAGGGGACATTATTGCCTTTTGCAGTAAACGCAATAAATGCAGAGCGACGGGGATCCTGCTGCTAGAATCGAGATTTAAAAAAGCACAAAGCAAGTACACGCGTAGGCCGATGAAGGTCAACTTAGAGAATTTGAAAGCGGTGCAGGTCGCTCTAAATACCTTGCTACATGAGCTAGAACTGAGATCGGCGCTATTCTATAAATATAAACTGCATAGGTATGGGAATCGGGCAGGACGCTTGCTGGCAAGAGTAATAAAGAACTGGGGAGGGCCTAGGACAGTGCCCACCCTTAGAGACAAAAATGATAAATTGACCAATGATCACCTCCAAATAGGTCAAATTTTCACAAAATATTTTGCCACTCTATACAAAAGTCAAGGAGGGCCCCAGGGGGGAAGCACTGGTCACATATCTTCAAGAGACACAGCTACCACAAATGCGCAAAAATCACTTAGAACAATTAAATGCGCCATTGGCGATGGGAGAACTGCAAAAGGCGGTGAAAGCACTGAAACTGCGGTCAGCCCCCGGCCCAGACGGATTTCCTGGGGAGTATTACAGACTGTTACCCCCCGGAGCATTAGTGAACTTGCTCAGTTATTTTGAGGAGGTGGTGGAAGAGGGTAAACTACCACTATATGCTAATTCAGCCCTTATAACGTTAATTCCAAAAGCGGGCAAGTCACCGGAAAGGCCAGGGTCATACAGACCAATATCTCTACTGAATGTGGAGATAAAGCTTTTATCCAAGATACTGGCAGAGCGACTAGCGCAGTGCTTGCCAGACCTGATAGGCCCAGAACAGGTTGGGTTTATAAAAAAAAAGGAGAGCGGTCCACAATGTTAGGAAGCTAATGCTTGCAATGGCGACATGCACATTAAAAAACATACCCATGTGGGTGTTAAGCCTTGATGCCGAAAAGGCATTTGATTTAGTAAATTGGGATTACCTATTTCAGGTAATGGCGGCGGTAGGAATATCAGGGTGGTTCCTAAAGGCAGTGGAAGTACTATATAAAGACCCCAAAGCTAGTGTATTTGTTAATGGAAGGCGGGAAAGAGAATTTTCAATTCAAAGGGGTACTAGGCAGGGCTGCCCGTTATCACCCCTACTATTTGTGCTGGCAGTGGAACCATTGTTAGAAAATTTAAGGCGGGCACAGGAGGTGAAGGGGGTGGGGGTGAAAGATCATCATTTGAATGTGTTCGCTTATGCGGATGACCTACTCTTGACCATAACAGATCCCAACAACTCCCTAGCAGGAGTATTAGAAAGGGTGGAAAGGTTTGGAGGAATTTCAGGGTTTAAGTTAAATTACACCAAGTCCTATATTCTTCCGGTGACAGAGTCAGAAGTGATACAGCACAGGGACCCCCAACAACTAACCTGGACTAAAGGACCAATTAAATATCTAGGAATCTGGCTCCCAGCAGACCTGACCGCCATGTATAATGAAAATCTTAAACGATTGCTGAAAGAGAATGCAGAGAGGTTGAACATGTGGAAAGCACTACCTGTTACGCTCTTGGGACGGATAGCCTTATATAATATGTGCATTGTACTGAAATGGTTATATGTGTTCCAAACAATACCATTATACTTGACAAGAAAGGATGAGAAGAAGTTAAATAGACTTTTACAATCATTCCTTTGGCAGGGTAAAAAGGCGCGACTACCAATGTCAACTCTGACAACCCCAGTGGAATACGGTGGGTTGGGCCTATTAAGTGTGAGATACTTGACAGTGGCATGCGGAATGCGTCATGTCAATGATTGGTTCCGTGGGACAGAAGACTTCTCCAACACCAAACTGGAACTCCAAATGATGCCGGAATTGCACTTCACAAATTATTTACATGTGGGTGGGGGACCAATCCCGGACATTCTGAGATACTCAATGATAATGCCAGCGGCAAAGGCGACTTGGTCTTGGGTATGCCGCCTACATAAATTTTCAGCAAAAGTAACACCTTTACAGGCCATCTGTGGGAATGTACAGTTTGCACCTGGGATGTTGTACCCAACATTTCAAAAGTGGAGACGCAAGGGACTGATATACCTTCAGCACGCATTAGACCCGGAAGGTAAGACTAAACCCTTTGTGGACCTACAAACAGAATTTGGGCTTCCGGACACAGACAAATTTCATTATATGCAGCTTAAACCCTACATAGATTCCCTAGGATGGGAACCGTTGGCAGAGGACGTACAAGAGGAACTGTCATCAGCATTTTCCCTGACGGCCCAGCAGGAAGTTCCACTCACGTTCCATCATAGACACATAAGAGACACGACAGAGGAGCCGAATTACATCAGATTAGCAACACAATGGAGCAGTGAACTTCATATTAAAATTTCAGCCGCACAATTAAAAACACATGTTTTGTCTATTAGACGTGTCAGTGCAGCAGTGAGTCATTGGGAAGTGCAGTATAAGTTTGCGATGCGAATCCATGTGGCTCCTAGAAGAGCTTTCCACATGGGAATGTCCTCCTGGGGCGAGTGCCCAAAATGTGGAGAGACCGGAGCAACTTTAGGACACATGTTTTGGACCTGCGTGAGCGTGGGGAAATTTTGGAAATCCATTCTGTTTTCTGTATCTAAACTTTGGAATACAAAATGGACCTATGATGCTGGGCTATTGTTTGGACACCCCAGACTATTAAAGCCTAGCCCCAAAGGATTTACAGAATTTGTGGCCAAAGCGACTATCACTTCCAAACAGGTCATATTAGCAGAGTGGATCTCGCACAAGGCACCTACACTACAACAATGGCAGACACGAATGTTGCTGTTGATGCGCTAAGAGCGTGCTGGGCTGGTCGACTTGGAGTTGAGAGAAGGGAAGAAATTTCAACAGTGCTGGAGCCCATTCTGGATGACACTCACGCCCGGAGCACGAAGCCATCTGTTGAACTTATGAACACTAGAGACGTGTGTGTTATAGTGAGGACTGTGTTGAAAGTTGATGAGTTCATGTAATGAAGCTCTAAAAACTTCACAACAAATACAATTAAACTTGATAAAAGAGAACATTATTTTGCACCAAAAGACTGAAAATTTGGAAAATCAACTAAGAGCTAAAACTCTTAGGTTGATTAATTTTCCAAAAACTATTCAAATGGCTCCACTAATAATGTTTAAAAAATATTTATCAGAAATACTAAAGATTCCAGAACAAGCATACCCTCCGATTTCTAAAATTTATTATTTGCCTCCATATAAAATTGAGAAACAAAAGGGTGTAGTGGACCAACCAGAACAAAGACCTGATGCTTCATTCGACATGCTGAATTTAACACAAGAACTTCAAAAAGAAGAAATGACAACGATTCCTGCAACATTGATTGTCTCCTTTGTGTTAGAACCCGACCGTGATTGGGTTCTTAAACAATTTTTTCGCCATAGAGATGATCTCTTTATGAATACAAAAATTAGAATATTTCCGGATATAGCCAGAGTTACACAAAGGAGACGTCAAGCGTTTCTGAAACTCCGTCCAAGGGTCTTACAGTTAGGAGGTTTATTCTGGTTAAATTTTCCATGTAAATGCGTGATTAAAGTTAGTTCAGTCAAATATATTTTCTATGATGCATGTCAGCTGAATAATTTTCTTGATTCTAAGTTAGCGACTAGTTCTAGTCAGCAATTCCAGGCTTTGTCTACATCTACTCCGTAAAAAGGAATATAAGGCATGTTATGTTCTCTTCTTTTTTTTTTCTTGATCTTGTATTCATGAAAAAATTATTTTCCTGGAATTGTACCTTGTTTTTTCTCCCAAATTGTGGACTTGAAATGGATGAGATTAAGTAGTTTTCTTATATATTGATTTTCCTATGAAAAATATGTATACTTTTCTCCATTTTTTCATTTACAAGTGTTCTTGTAATAATCTGTTAAAACTTATAAATAAAATAATAAATAAAAAGAAAGTTGATGAGTTCCATAAAAAGGGGGGGAGGGATTAGTTTGGGAAGGGGGGCATGGGGGATAATGTAAAATGATTGATGATTTCATGTTGAGTTGTTTCAGTTCCACAGCTGTATTTTCTTGAGAATTTCTCATCAATAAAAAATGATTTAAACATAAAAAAGGCTCCAGGGGAGATCCGGGAAATTATAGACCGGTGAGTCTGACGTCGGTGCCAGGGAAAATGGTAGAGGCTATTATTAAAAACAAAATTACAGAGCACATCCGAGGACAAGAATTACTGAGACCGAGTCAGCACGGCTTTTGTGTGGGGAAACCTTGCCTGACCAATTTACTTCAATTCTTTGAAGGAGTAAACAAACATGTGGACAAAGGGGAACCGGTTGATATTGTATATCTGGATTTTCAAAAGGCATTTGACAAGGTACCTCATGAAAGGCTACAGAGGAAATTGGAGGGTCATGGAATAGGAGGAAATGTCCTATTGTGGATTAAAAACTGGTTGAAGGATAGGAAACAGAGAGTGGGGTTAAATGGGCAGTATTCACAATGGAGAAGGGTAGTTAGTGGGGTTCCTCAGGGTCTGTGCTAGGACCGCTGCTTTTCAATCTATATAAATAAAATCCCCCTCAGACATTCTGAATCCCCCTCAGACGTTCTGAAGCTCACCTCTCTCCAACTGTGGCTCCTGACCTAGGCTATTCGGACTCCCGCACTCAGCCACGCCCATCTGCGCCCTAGGCCACGCCCCATCTGGACATAAAAAGCACTCTCAACATTCCACTGACCACTGACGTCAATGAAGCCAGTTCGTTTGTTCGAAGCTCTGTAGCAGCAGATGTGGGCCCCACCCTCGCGTCAAACGTAATGACGTTGAGGGCGGAGCACATTCAAGGAGCCAATCAGTAGCCGAAAGCAGGAGAGAGGCCAGGTTCACAATCTCACACAGGACGAAGAGGGAGGGCGGCAACACGGCGAGCAAATGGCTGCGGCGAGTGTCCAATGTGCAGGAGGCGGGTGAGGGCTCGGGGTCGAGGACCACTGGCGACTCGGAAGTGGGGGGAGGGGGGGAGGAAACAGCACTGGCTATGACTCCAGCGCAGCCGTCATCCCATTCACTGAAAACAAAAGAAGCAAACCTATGACATGCTTCAGGACGTTTAATACACAGGAGTGGAAGTGACCCAAGCAAGTGTACGGTAAGGAAGGAAGCCCATTGGTTAATCTCTGTTTCAACTCCCCCATGCAGCCGTCATTGCTATACACTCACAAACAAGCAAACCTAGGAGCTGCTGCTTCACATTGTCGTTTTTAAATTGAGGACAAAAGGAGAGGGGACACAGACAGACCCTGCAACTGGGAGGGGGGACCCTGCAACTGGGAAAAAGGGACGGGGGGAACCCCCCTGGAACTGGGAGGGAGGGGGGAATCCCCCCTGCAACTGCAACTGGGAGACAGACCGGTGGGGGGTGGGGGGGGAAGACCCTGGCACATACTCTCATTCTCACACACACACTCGCACACAGTCTCATTCTCCCTCTGTCACACACACACACACGCGCGCACATTCACTCTCTCTCACACACTCACTCTCTCAAACATACACACTCCGAGGAAAACTTTGCTAGCGCCCGTTTCATTTCTGTACGAAACGGGCCTTTTTTACTAGTATATATATAAATGATTTACAGATGGGAGTAACTAGCGAGGTAATTAAATTTGCTGATGACACAAAGTTATTCAAAGTTGTTAAATCACGACAGGATTGTGAAAAATTACAAGAGGACCTTACGAGACTGCGAAACTGGGCGGCTAAATGGCAGATGACGTTTAATGTGAGCAAGTGCAAAGTGATGCATGTGGGAAAAAAGAACCCGAATTATAGCTACATCATGCAAGGTCCCATTCCGGTTAAGATTCTTCTTAGAGAGTTAAATGACACTCTTACATTTTCTCGTTCTTTTCCATGCCATAACCAAGCTGTTGTAAAGATTTAAAGGGAGAATAATGATGACAAGAGAGAACCTACTATATAATCCTACAGAATCCATATTACATAGTAACATAGCAGATGATGGCAGACAAAGACCTATACGGTCCATCCAGTCTGCCCAACAAGAATAAACTCAATGAATGTGCTATTTCATATGTATACCTGACCTTGATTTATCCTTAAGAAGAATGGAAGAAACCAAAAGGACCAGACTGAAGACCACAAGATAGTAAGAGCACCAAAATAGTTTTATTGGGACCCTACACGGTCCGTGTTTTGGCCAAAAAGGCCTTCCTCAGGGGTCTAAAATAAAAAAATTATATAATATATAAACATCAAAAAATTTCCCTACAAAATTCTATACAAAACATATAATAGTGACATTGAAACACAATTGTGCAAACAGATTTTGCTTTTGAATTTTGTGTTTTCCCAGTAATTTTGTTCCCCCAGCAATACAGTTACAGACATTAGGTGAATCTTGAACATCTGTTAATAATATTAGCCATATTTTTGTATAATGCTGGTGTTATCTGGCGGACTTTTTATTTTTAGTCTTTCATTTTTACGATAATTTTTCTCTTTCTTTTTATTCTATTCTTGGTTAACAGTTGGTTCAAAATTTTTTTTGTTATAGCTTCATTTAGACATTTGCTACTGTTATCCCTATTACTCATATTTTCACTATTAGTTTTCAGTTATTTTTTATCATCACTTTTTTATCATCACTTTCTCATTTTGCATTATCATTTTTGTTTCATTTTTTCTCATTTTTACTATTTTTTAAGTTTTTGTGCTTAGTTTTTTCTTTTTATCCCATGTAATTTTGGAGGAACATCTGTATATTTTAGTATTTTTTTTCTAATATGTATTTTTATGTTTTTAGTTTTTGTGCTTATTCTTTCTATACTATGTAATCTTGGAGGTACATCTGTATATGTCAATTTTGAAGGTATGTCATATTTGAATAACCTTTATATGTGTTTGTTTATTACAGTTGTAATGTTATAGCAAAAATAATGTAGATTTTTAAACAGATTTTTGAATTCATTCCGTTTAGTGCCTTTTTATCACATATAAATTCACACTATATATATAGTTTTAATATAAGTATCCATGTATGTGGTTTTGGATGTTTGAAATAGCATCATAACATTTTTATGTCTATATTATACAGCTTTGGCTTTTATTGTTATTTTTTGATTATTTCAAATTGTCGCATCTTCATTTATCTTTTGTAACGATTTGTGGTATCACATGTTTTTAGATTTTTATGGTTTTAATTGTGTTTCAATGTCACTATTATATGTTTTGTACAGAATTTTGTAGGGAAATTTTTTGATGTGTTTCTATATTATATAATTTTATCTTATTTTGTTTTAGACCCCTGAAGAAGGCCTTTTTGGCCGAAACACAGACCGTGTTGGGTCCCAATAAAACTATTTTGGTGCTCTTACTATCTGTGGTCTTCAGTCTGGTCCTTTTGGTTTCTTCCGCTCTTCTTATGGTTGCTTGTGCGCTTTGCGGGAGATTTGGACCCTCCTTTGGTTTGACCTTGATTTATCCTTGCCATTTCAGGGCATAGACCGTAGAAGTCTGCCCAATACTTGCCCCACCTCCTAACCACCGGTGCTGTCACCCAATCTCTGCTAAGCTTCTGAGGATCCATTACTTCTGAACAGGATTCCTTTATGTTTATCTCACACATCTCTGAATTCCATTACCGCTCTCACCTCCACCACCTCCTGCGTTTTCATCTCCACCACCTCCTGCGGGAGGGCATTCCAAGCATCCACCACTCTCTCTGTGAAAAAATACTTCCTGACATTTTTCTTGAGTCTGCCCCCCTTCAACCTGATTTCATGTCCTCTAGTTCTATCACCTTCCCATCTCCAGAAAAGATTTGTTTGCGGATTAATACTTTTCAAATATTTGAACGTCTGTATCATATCACCCCTGTTTCTCCTTTCTTCCAGAGTATACATGTTCAGGTCAGCAAGTCTCTCCTTATATGTCTTGTAACACCTATCTTGTCTTCCTGACTTCTCCCCCTCCCACTAGCTCACTCACTCCTGATGGTCTGCAGCTCGTGTGCCAATCCCCCGCTGCTCCCCCCACCAGCAGCAAGGAAAAGACAGGTGCAGGGACATTTCCACCTGCGTACTGCTGCTGGCTTTGCTGGATCCAGAAACAGGGGAATGTCACTGCACCTGGCCCTTGCCCCCTGCCGCCACAGCCACGGTGAAACGTAGCAATGAAACTCCGGCTGGGATGTCAATAACGTGTTCATTTGACACGTTTGCAACAGCTGCATCTGTTTCATCCCTCTCCACGTCCTTAACAAAGCTTGCCCTCTTGTAGCAGTTCACAATGGTTGCCTGTGTAACATGATTCCAGGCTTCTTTCTTAATATGTAGGGAATCCAGCAGTGATAGATTATGAGCCAGCGTTTATCCTTGCCAGTCTGGTCATCCATAACGCTCATCAGACGACGTAGCACAAGAGCCCGATAATGTTGTTTGAAATTGGCTATTATGCCCTGATCCATAGGTTGGATCAGAGAGGTAGTGTTTGATGGCAGGGAGACCACCTTGATGTTAGACAGCCTGACATCATCCCTGTGTGCAGCACAATTATCACAAAGCAACAAAATCTAACGCTTTTGTGCCCACATTCTGGTGTCTAACTTCTTTAGCCACTGCTTCCAAATTTCCCCAGTCATCCATGAATTTGCGTTAGCCTCATATGACACAGGAAGTCGCTTAACTTTCTTGAAGCAACGGGGCTGTTTGCTCTTTCCAATGATGAGGGGTTCCAACTTCTCATTCCCATCCATATTACAGCAAAGGAAGATCGTCAGTCAGTCCTTCGACGTTTTACCTCCAGTAGTTTCGGCATGTTTGAATTCATGTGTTCCATCAGGAATTGCTCGCCAGTAGAGACTGTTTTCATCAGCATTGAAAATGTCATGAGGTGCAAACTCATTCAAGATGGTAGGAAGGACTGAAACAACCCAACTTTCAGCACCAAAGTCATCAGCGTCTTGTTTCTCACCATGCTGTTTCTTGAATTTTATGTTGTTCCTCTCCTTCCATCTTTCCAACCATCCAACAGTGGCTCTGAATTCAGTTAGTCCAAGACTTTCAGCTAGCTGGTTAGCTTTCTCCATAAGCAGTGGACCACTGACAGGAAACTGTCTGCTCCTGACTCGAGAAAACCACCGAAGAAGAGCATCTTCTACCTCCTCAGCTTTTTCCACCCTTTTACGTTTCCTGTGTGGATTTGTGTTGTTTTGCCAGTCTGATCTTTCTGCTTCAAGACACGTGACATTTGACTGGGATTGACACCATATCATTTAGCAATAGATGCTTGACTTTGTTTTCTAATTTTTTAAGAACTTCTATTCGTTCAGCCAGTGTTAAAGTCTTACAGTTCCGCTGTGGCGATGACGACGACTCCAGTGTACACTCTAACAACATTCTTTCACTTACTCTGCCGGTGGCAGTTAAAGGGCGGTAAATTTGAAATCTCGTTGGTTGTCATGCACCAATCGGCTTCCATATTCCGTACGTGCACTTATGCGGAGTCTTTCCTGCAGAGAAGCGGTCTTAAACCATGTATATAAGCGAATCTTGCACTTATCAGTGGTGCGCTAAACCGAAGTTTGTCCCCATAGAAATTGATGGTGCCAAAAATGGGACCGAAGTACGGCATGCAGTTAAACAGAGCATGCGCTTATCTGACGTGCACTTAAATGGAGTGATTGTTTGATAGATAGTATAATGGATTATTAAAGTTTTTGTATATTTTTGACTGTACCTTACAAGATTTTTTGGTGGGGTTTTTCTTGACATATGATCACATTACAAATTGGCTACAATTTAAGCGAGCCTAAATATTGCTGATCTTGGTCATTATGAGGTCTTTTCCTCCCTATTTTTGAAAGATTATTTTCCTGTATTTCCATATTGCACTACATCATATGCATACCATTGTTTAGTTTAGATAGCTCATTCTATATGTACCAGGCCTACTATCCTCTGGAGTTACAAGGAATTCACTAGCCAGCTGTCTAAGAAACCCTGGAGCTCTGCCTCCTCCAATGATTCAGGCAGCCTGATATGCCACAGATTATTCCTCTGGGAACGGTTCTCAAGATGTCTATTTTCTCCTCAAACTGTACTAATATAGCTTGTGTCTGAGATTGCTCCCTTTCTGACTTTTGCACTGTATCTTCTACTGTCCCCATGCATTGTTGTACTGAATGGAGTTCTCCTGGTAAATTGCTAGGGGCCTCTTTTACAAAGCCGCGCTACTGATTCCCAGTGCAGGAAATGAGAGGAAGCTCATTCAATTCCTATGGGCTTCCTCTTATTTCCCATGCAGGAATCGCTAGTGCGGCTTTGTAAAAGAAGCCCTAAATCTTATTGATTTGTAAGAGCAAGACCTCTGACACAAATAACTGGTGCATTACAGGGGTTGACTGAATATACCTGTGGTGTTGATACATGTCATCAGACTTCCAGTGAGTAATGCTCTGCAATGCAGAAACCTCTGCTACAATTAAAGCTCTAATGAGTTATGCCTGTTCTAAATAAAGACTCTTTGCCAGCTCGTGTCCCTGCAAAAGAAAGGCCAGCTGATGGAAGACCATTGGTCAGGTGATCCAAGACTGTTTATAGCCTGAATTCCAAGAAATCTCCAGAAATAATGTCGCAAGACATTCCTGTGGTCACAGAAATGATAACAAAGTGGATCCACCAACTGCCTGCTGCAATCTTATCAAGTTATCCTGAACACTGTTAATAAAGGAATGGTACATAGGCATCAACTCAGTTAATCAAAAGAGAAAGAAAGAGATCCGAACCCTACATCTACTCCTCACAGCTTCTCAACCTTTCAGCACATCCTGAGCACTGTGTGCTGTTCCTGAGAAGGCAATAGATCACCTGATTTTCAGCCAAGCCCTATAATCATTTACAGGTAACAACAGGTAACACTTGCTTTGTATGTGTCTAGAGAAGTGCATGCTTGGTCCAATCTATATTTGGTGATTTTTCTATCATGTAAAGAACTGATATTCTTTATTTTTAGTCTGTGATTCACTAGTCTTCATAGTTTCAGTCTTTATTCTTTGCTCATGCATTACGTTTGTAAATAGTTTTGTTCATGTAAATAAATTTGTTGTTTTTATTATAGTACATGTTCTTATCATCTTTCCATACATACAAAGAGGGGGAACTCAGAAAGCTGTCTGGATGTGGTGTGTTTATTATTTTCAGAATGCATATCATTATATTTATTTTGGCCACATCTTGCTGCCAAATCTGTAGTGAATTCTGACATACCCTCACATTACTATATATTGAATTCTGTTTTTTCAAGAAAAAGCTGGAGCTGCTTCCTTATGGGATGTCCACAGTTGCCTTCACCTCAGCACCACTACCCCACCATTGGCGAAGGAGGCATGTGAAAATCTGCCATTTTGTTGTCTCCTGAATGGTTCTTATTTTCTCTTTTCTGGGCAGCTTTGCTGATATTACCCCTTCCAATGCATCAAGAGGAGAGTGTTGGGTCAATTACATACTACACTTCTTCCAAATCTGTGAGAGGGGAAGACTAAAATTTGGATAAAATACCAAAATAGAGAGGAGCAAACCAGGATCAGAGAAATCAGCTTCCTCTCCACTCCATGGCCAAATTGGATTCTTTCAATTATGTAGCTCTAGACATAACACAAAATATTCTCATCTCTGACAGATGAAAGATGTTTCATAACATCACAGCATTTCTTAGCTTTGCAAAATACTGCCTCTCTCAACAAGCATCTATGTAATATGGGACTGATGTAATAAGCCATGCACTATGACATATGTCCTGAAAAACCTTTACCCCTGATGCAGTAAATTAATAGCAAATTACTGTGGTGTTAAAAAAAATATGCATTAACACAACTTGCACTGCACTTTATGTACTTTTTCAGATTCCATGCAAGTATCTCTACGAATATCTAACACGATTGTTCACACTGGATGCAAAATAATTGATTCAATGGGTTTTCAAGAGTTTTGCATTGAGATTATGCTAACCCTTACCATTGTGGTTTTACTGTGGATTTTTTTCCATGCTAAAACACTTATAACAACAGGTAGTAAGATTAATGCAGGAAAATCCAGAGCTTATTACACAGCTTATTACATTGGCTCCTACATATATATCCTTCTTCCACCCCTCCGAAGGGACACCACCTTGTAAGTGGTGGAGGAGCTTCCGTGTTTCAATGACTCAGAGGGCTATGCTGTAGGGTTACCCATATCAGACAGGCCTCTGAGGAGAAACCAGACAAAGAGTGTTTCAACCTGGAGGATCCAAGATGGCATTGAGGGAGGACATACGCTAGTTGAGTTCCCGTTTTATACCAGAATGCCTGAAGTAGAGGGCGCGATCCCCAGAGAATGGGGAAGAGTGAAAGGCAAAGCCGTGGTGCTGTCCTCCTCGAACACGGCTGGGGTTCCCACCACTACTCAGTCTATTTTGGAGAGATTCGGGGTCATAACGTCGGGGATATCGGTTCTTGCTTCGGGGAACAGCAAGGCTTTATTGCCGAATCTCAGTGGAGGGAGTGACTGAGTCCCCCTGTTGGCACGACCCCTCCAAGCATAGGCGCCCCGTATAAGAGGCTTGGGGAGGTAGCCCAGCTGTGACCTTCTCCGCCCGTGGGCATTGACCCCCCCCCCACCAAACGTAGCCACGGGAGCCGGAGCACCCACTTTCCCTCCAGGCCCGAGGCCCGCTCACCCAACACAGACCCAGACCTGCCAAGTCCTCTTCTTCTCCTCTTCAGTGCAACAAAAAATGTAAAGAAGAGCGGGACAGCCTTCAAACATGGGCTGTCTGCGCTGCAGCTGCTCCTCTCTCTGCCCCTGGAGGAGCAGGAAGTTGACGTTGACTTCCTGCTCTGCTCCGGGACAGAGAGGAGCGGTTGCAGTGCCGATAGCCCATGCTTGAATGAAAGCTGCTACGGTACAGCCCCGCGCTTGTTCCAGCAGCCAGCTGTTGCTCCTGGGGGCTCCAATGTGGTTGCAGCTGCATGGTGTCGGTCCTCCCAGCTGATCCTGCGCTTTGGGGGAGTGCAACGCGTTATCTTTTTTTTTTGTGTGTCGGGACTCGGGGCGCTGCTGGCGGCACGCCGTCGTATTACAGCTTGCTTCGGGACTTCGGCCTGACGGCATGATGTGCCCCGCCTCCTTTGACCAGCCTTCCTTATGATTTGTCCAGCCCTCGTGGAAGCAGGAAGTTTGGTCAGAGGAGGCGGGCACATCATGCAGTGAGGCCGAAGCCCCGAAGCAAGCTATAATACGATGTTGGCGTGAGTAGGAACTGAAATTTTGTTAACAATTTGTACTGGAGGTGGGTTGGAGGGAGAGGAGTTGCCTTTACAAAGTATTCCTCCTTCTCCCAACCCCTTCTTTTAATACCAAATGAAAAATCAGCATTACAAATTCCCTGTCTGTAGTTTTGGCTTTGCATTTTTAGCCAGCTGATAAATCACAATCTGCTCTTCTGACGACGACCAGCAACAGATAGTTCTCTTGCAGATATAAGGTGTTTTTGTTTTCTTTTACCTATTCTGTTATCTTGATAATGAAATCTAAGAATACACACATACGCCTTTCACTTTCGATCTCTGGATTTCAAGCAGATGAACCAGTGGAAGTCAATGCACTTTATTTGTTAAAATCCAGTTTATGTTGGGATATGTGACAGTCTATTCGAATCTGTACAATCAACCTCTCCCTAAATTGACTCCCCTTCACATACCTTCAATTCTTTCACAGAGCACCAGCAGTGCAGTGGTACACCAAGGCTGCCTGAGGTCTGCTCCGGAGAGCGCCCTCTAACTCACTTCAACTTCCTGTTGAGGCATGGGAGGGACATGTTGGAGGACAAGCTCTTGAGCAGACCTCAGGTGGCCTTGGTGTACCACTGCACTGCTGGTGCGCTATGGAAGACGGTCTGCATTTTCCATATGGGTGGTATATTGGTGTATTAGGATCTGCCCAGTGTAATATTTATGATACAGTAAGGTTCTGAGTGTGTTTTTGCACAAAGTTGTGCATAGTGTTTTGCAGTTGAGTGATTGTGGTTAGTATATGCTTTGAGCAACCACTTTATTCTTTGACATATGATACATATCTAATATCTAAATTTAGTAAAAGGTATTGTGACTTTTATTTTTATTTATTTTTTCTGTGTGTTATCAGACAATTATGGATTTAAGCTCAACCCCTGGCTCCACCCCTGACCCCGCCCCCTTTAGCCTCCCCAAACAGTTGGGCCACCGACCGCCTATGCCTCCAAGGCCCAGAAATAGTAATGCTTCGCTATGGAGGTCAATAATGGAAACGCCCGAAGTGGGTTAGGATTTTCACGTGACCTGAGGAGGTCCTGGCGCAGCATCGACTCGGATAATAAACCAACTGGGGGATTGGAGAGTGAGCTCTTCCCCCCGAAGATATTTGGAGCGGTTTCTGTGGAGAAATTGGACTTGGTGAAGCCAATTATGTCATAATGGACATACTATAGGAACTGCAGCAGAATGTGAATAACTCTCTTCTTCAGTTGTTTAAAATATTTCACTATGTGAGTTAAAGAATTTATATTAATACTTATCTAACAAAGTGGAAGTCCAAGATATAAAAATAGAGACTTTGATTACTGAAATGGCTTCTCTATGAAAATCAGATAATTTGGTAATGAAGAATAGTTATCTTTCTTGTAAAAATTGGAATTTCTGGAGAACCAATTAAGGGAAAATAACTTGAGAAGGTAAAATTATGTATCATACCTGATAATTTTCTTTCCATTAATCATAGCTGATCAATCCATAGACTGGTGGGTTGTGTCCATCTACCAGCAGGTGGAGATAGAGAGCAATCCTTTTGCCTCCCTATATGTGGTCATGTGCTGCCGGAAACTCCTCAGTATGTCGATATCCAAGCTCCATCCGCAGGACTCAGCACTTAGAGAATTACACCCACAAAGGGACACTCTGCCCAGCTCACCACCGCCGAAACGGGGGAGGGGAATTAACCCAGCTCATCCCCACACAAGTGGGGGAGGGGAATCCGTCCAGCTCATCCCCGCGGAGCGGGGGAGGGACACCACACCCGCCGATGCGGGGGGATCTGGCTTATCCTGCAACCGCAACCGCGGGAGGAGCTGACTGACCCTAACACCGAAGCGGGAGGGGTACAAAGCTGCCCTACTGCCGCACGAAGCGGGAGGGAGCGCCGGCAGAATTTAAGTCTCAATCCAGCCCCGTAAAACGGAGGGGAGAGAAATGCAGCAGCTCACTGTAACACAAATTCGTCTCAACTCTTGAAGAATCCATTGAAAAACTTGAACACGAAGTCCTCCTGAACAGGAACTGAAGACTAAACTTGAACCTGAAATGCAACCAGAATATAAACAATACAGATATCTGGGAGGGGCTATGGATTGATCAGCTATGATTAATGGAAAGAAAATTATCAGGTATGATACATAATTTTACCTTCCATATCATCATGCTGATCAATCCATAGACTGGTGGGATGTACCGAAGCAGTACACCCAGGGCGGGACATAGAAATCCCTGACCGCAACACTGAAGCTCCAAACTGGGCCTCCGCCCGAGCAGCCACAGTCAAGCGGTAATGCCTGGAGAAGGTATGGGCCGATGCCCAAGTTGCCGCCTTGCAAATCTCTTCCAAGGAGACGGACCCGGCCTCTGCCATCGAGGCCGCCTGAGCTCTAGTGGAGTGAGCCTTCAGCTGGATAGGCGGCACCTTCCCCGCGGCCACATAAGCCGCTGCGATGGCTTCCTTGACCCATCTTGCCACTGTAGGCTTAGCAGCCTGCAGACCCTTACGAGGACCTGCAAACAGGACAAACAGATGATCCGACTTCCGGAAATCATTGGTCACTTCCAAGTATCTGATGATGACTCGTCTCACATCCAGATATTTGAGAGCAGAGTATTCCTCTGGGTAGTCCTCCCTACAAAAGGAAGGGAGACAGAGCTGCTGATTCACATGGAAGCGACAAACAATCTTGGGCAGGAAGGAAGGCACTGTGCGAATAGGCACTCCTGCCTCAGTGAACTGCAGAAAGGGCTCTCGACATGAGAGTGCCTGGAGCTCGGAAACTCTTCTGGCTGAAGTGATAGCCACCAAAAAGACTGCTTTCAACGTCAGGTCTTTCAGAGACGCCCTTGTCAAGGGTTCAAAAGGCGGCTTCTGCAAGGCTCTTAGCACCAGGTTGAGATTCCACGCAGGCACCACTGAGTGCAGAGGAGGGCGCAGGTGATTAACTCCCTTGAGAAAGCGCACCACATCTGGCTGCGAAGCCAGGGAAGCACCCTTCAGGCGGCCCCTGAAGCAAGCCAGAGCCGCTACCTGGACTTTAAGGGAACTGAGCGACAGGCCTTTCTCCAGACCTTCTTGCAGGAACGCCAACACTGAAGAAATTGGAGCAGTGAAGGGAGAAAGTGAGCCTGCTTCACACCACGCTGGAAAGGTACGCCAAACCCTGGCGTAATCAGTAGAAGTAGAGCGCTTCCTCGCTCTCAGCATAGTGGCGATGACCTTGTCTGAGAAGTCCTTCTTTCTCAGACGCTGCCGCTCAATAGCCAGGCCGTAAGACCAAAGGGGGAGGGATCCTCCATCACCACGGGACCCTGATGCAACAGGCCCTGCTCCACTGGCAGCCGCAGAGGATCGTCCACTGAGAGCCTGATCAAGTCCGCATACCAGGGACGTCTGGGCCAGTCCGGACCCACCAAGATTATCCGGCCCGGATGCTTTGCCACCCGGTCTAGCACCCTGCCCAACATGGGCCAGGGCGGGAACACATAGAGAAGCTCCTGTGTCAACCACTGTTGGAGAAGAGCATCTACTCCCAGGGATCGAGGGTCCCGTCCTCTGCTGAAAAAGCGCGGCACTTGGCAATTGGCCGATGACGCCATCAGATCTAGGCTCGGCTGGCCCCAGCACTTCGTGATGTCCAAGAACGCCTGAGCAGATAGCTGCCACTCTCCGGGAGCTTCCGCCCACTGGCATAGATTTATGGCCTCCTTGGCTAGAGGGGCGCTCTTGGTACCTCCCTGGCGGTTGACATAGGCCACAGGGAAGGCGCACAGCATAATCCTCCGACACCGGAGTCCAGCACTGCAGCAGAGAGTGTTGTAGTGGTCTCATATGAGCCCTGGCCCAGGGCACTGCTTCCATCGTGGCCGTCATAGAGCCCAACAGCTGCACATAGTCCCAAGCCCGAAAAGGAGAGGCTACTAGGAACTGGTCCACCTGAGCCTGAAGTTTGACAATCCGATTGTCCGGCAGGAACACTCTGCCCACTTGGGTGTCGAATCGAACTCCCAGATACTCCAGGGACTGAGTCGGGCGCAGCTGGCTCTTCTCCCAGTTGATGATCCACCCCAGGGAGCTCAAAAGAGCAATCACCCGGTCCACAGCTTTGCCGCACTCTGCATAAGAGGGGGCTCGGATCAACCAGTCGTCCAGATAAGGATGGACTTGTACTCCTTCCTTTCGCAGGAAGGCCGCGATGACCACCATTACTTTGGAGAAGGTCCGCGGAGCAGTAGCCAACCCGAAAGGGAGGGCTCTGAACTGGAAGTGTCGGCCCAGGACTGCAAAACGCAGAAAGCGTTGATGAGGAGGCCAGATGGGAATATGCAGGTACGCTTCCTTGAAGTCCAAGGAAGCCAAGAACTCCCCTGCCTTCACTGCCGCTATAACAGAGCGGAGAGTCTCCATGCGAAAGTGCCGCACTTTCAAGGCCCGATTGACCCCTTGAGGTCGAGGATAGGCCGGACAGAATCTCCTTTCTTTGGTACCACAAAGTAAATGGAGTAACGTCCCTTGCCAATCTGATTTTCTGGCACCGGAACGACCGCACCCAGGCGTATCAGGTTGTCCAAGGTCTACTGCACTGCCACAGCTTTGACCGGAGACTTGCAGAGAGAGAGTACAAACCCGTCTCTTAAGGGTCGGCAGAACTCTAACTTGTAGCCGTCTCTGATGACTTCCAGAACCCAAGCGTCTGAAGTTACCCTGGTCCACTCGCCCAGAAACGAGGACAGGCGTCCTCCAATCTGCACTGGGCCATGGACCAGGGCCCCGTCATTGGGTACGAGACCCTGGGGGAGGACCGGAGGGCGCACCTCCGGGACGGCGGTCTCTGCGAAAGGAATGCTGCTTGGGGGAGAAGTTCCTTTTGAAGGAAGAGGGGGCAGAGGAGCCCGACTTGCCCAGGCGGTACCGACGGGCTTCCTGAAACCGTCCTCTGGAGATACCGGGGCGAGCACTGGCCCGAGCCCTGACCTCTGGTAACCTCTTGCCCTTAGACGTGCCGAGATCGGTCACGATTTTGTCCAGCTCGACCCCAAAGAGCAGCTTGCCTTTAAAAGGCAACTTAGCCAGGCGGGACTTAGAGGCGTGGTCCGCAGACCAATGTTTCAGCCAAAGCCAGCGCCGCGCAGAGACTGTCTGAGCCATACCTTTAGCCGAGGCTCTCAAGACATCATACAGTAAGTCTGCCAAATAAGCCAAGCCCGATTCCAGGGCCGGCCAATCAGCCCTCAAGGAAGGATCCGAGGGGGAAGCCCGCTGCACCATCGTCAGGCACGCCCTGGCCACATAGGAGCCGCAAACTGAGGCCTGCAAACTTAAGGCAGCCGCCTCGAAGGACGACCTTAAAGCCGCTTCCAATCTTCTGTCTTGGGCGTCCTTTAGGGCCGTGCCACCTTCCACCGGCAACGCCGTTTTCTTAGTCACCGCAGTGATTAAAAAATCCACGGTAGGCCAAATAAAGGCCTCACGTTCACTTTCAGGCAAAGGATAGAGGCGGGACATAGCCCTAGCCACTTTGAGGCTCGCTTCCGGGACATCCCATTGAGCCGAAATTAAAGTGTGCATGGCATCATGCACGTGGAAGGTTCTAGGCGGGCGCTTCGTCCCCAGCATAATGGCAGAGCCAACAGGGGCTGAGGGAGAGACGTCCTCTGGCGAGGAAATCTTCAAATTGCTCATGGCCTGCACTAACAGGTTGGGCAAATCCTCTGAGCGAAAGATCCGTGCTGCAGAGGGGTCATCCGCTCCATCCGAGCGGGAATCCGTCTCCTCCAAGGAATCCCCAAAGGACCGTTGGGAGAACTCAGATACGCTGCCCTCATCTACATCAGAGGAAACAGAGTCCTCTAAGGCCTGGGAATCCACCCAAGGGTGTTTACTTCCGGGGGCCTCAACCCCTTTATCGGACAAGGGAGAAGGGGCAGCGTTTGCATAAGAAAGGCCTGATGCAGCAGCAAAATAAACTCAGGGGAGAAACCCCCCAGACTGTGCACTTCAGCAGCCTGGGCCACAGCCCTAGACGCACCCTCAACCGGCGCTCACAAGAGCGGGGGAGAAACATGCTGCGCATCCAAGATGGCGTCCGGCGCGACACTCCGTGAAGGAGCTGCGCGGGAAGAACGGCGCTTAACTTTAGCCGCTTTGCTGCCGTCGCCCAAATGAAGGGCGGCCATGGCATTAACGTCTCCCACCTCAAGGGCGGCCCAAGAAGAAGCCGTCCGAGCAGCGTGGCCGGCCAAGATGGCGGAGGCGAGCAGCGGGGGATGGGCGTTTATGGCGGGAAAAGCTGCCGCACCCGAGGAAGAACCGGGACACTGACCGGCCTCCAAACTGACACCCAACAAGGGCGAATCAGACTTTAAAACCCCCGCATCCCCGCTAGACGCGCACACGCGGTCTGGGGAGCGATTCTTTGCGCCCTCGCCCTCCGACACCATCAGCCACGTGGAGATCAATCGGGGAACCCCCTGCCCGCTACAAAAAGGTAAAAATTACCTGCTTTCCGCTCCGAGCTGTAACGACCTGGTGTCCCAGTGAGTAGCTGCAATAAACGTTTAAATAAACGTCGAAATAAACGCCCTTAAGGACGTCCAAAATTTTTTTTTTTTTTTTTAAACGGAGCCAGCGGGAGGGGGGAGAAAAGGAGGGACCTGGCACCACCAGGTTTGCACTTGCTCAAGAAGAGCCCTCAACCCCAGGCACTCAACAAAACCTAAAAATTAGGCTTGGAGGCCTAGCCAGAGCTGCTGCTGTGTGTGACCACCACCTGCTGAGATAGAGAACATACTGAGGAGTTTCCGGCAGCACATGACCACATATAGGGAGGCAAAAGGATTGCTCTCTATCTCCACCTGCTGGTAGATGGACACAACCCACCAGTCTATGGATTGATCAGCATGATGATATGGAATGATAAATTTACCTATAATATCCTATATATCAGCTACTGAATTCTTGAAGAAATATTTCTCTGATACTTTGCTAATACCTTCTGATAGCCACCTTTTGGTGACTAAAATTATATTTCCTTTAAAAACTTTTTTTATCAGAGAAAAGAGATGTAAGTTTAACTGACATTTTGGAAAATTCATAAGTTATAGATAGAGTTATATTATTAGTGACTTTCGTCTTTGATTTAGATAGGAACAATGTTTTGAAATTGTATTTCCGATACATGGTTGATAGTTTTTTGGGTTCAAAGATGCATATATTTCCTGACACTTCAAGGGAATCGCAGACTGAGAGGTATGAAGTCTTGGCTTTTAAGCCAGGAATCATTGCCCTAGGTGGGACCTTCCTAGCGCGATTCCCTTGTAAGTGTTTTATTTCCTTATTACTTATTTGTTTGAACCTAAGAAATTATAAGAGTTTGTGGAAACAGATGAAGAATCCTCTGCAGCAACTTCCTTCAGTTACCACTGTACCGGCTGCAATAACCGATTAACCTTCCTCCCTCAGAAAATGTGAAGTGTAAGATTAACCATTTTGAGTTTTTCTTATTTTCTTTAAGATTGTTTTCCTGATCTTGGATCTTCCAATTGTGGACAATTATGTAAATATATATTGTTGAGAGAAAATGTTTTCCTTTTTATATTAATTTCTGTATTTCCTTACATTTATGTGATAAATGTGAATGTAATTAATTAAAATGATAAAAAAAAAAATATATATATATATCCTTCTTCCAAATATCAGCTTTCTAATGATATACAATTATTTGTATGTCATACGATTTCTGAGATACTATAATATGAAGGTAGCGGACTGCTGTACAAAAATGCCCTTCGGGTGAAGTTTATGTTAGGAAAGACTAATGTGCCTCCCGCAGTAAATATTTGCGTGTTAATTTTTTTAATGGTAGCATGCTGATGCTAACATTAGCACATGGCCAGAAACTCCACAAATAGAAAAATGCTAATTTTATAGCCACGCTAGAAATGGACTTAACACACGGGAAAGTCCAATATTATGGCACAATAAGCCTACTTACTAGTAGAGCTTAGGAAAAGGGCTATAACAGCAATCAGCAGAAGATCAGACTGAGATCGAAAAGATCTAGAGGACAAATATTTTACCACAAAGGGATATAAGTATTTTGGGCCCATTTTATATAAGATCTGGAATACAAATATTAGCCACTTCAAAAATATTTTCAGATCAATAGGGAGGTAACGTGAGCAATAAGAAAAGGCATAGCTCTCACCCATCTTTTACCCTACAGGAGGATGACAGGCAGCAATGGCAACTAATTTACTCCCCGTGTTTACTAAGCTGTGCTAGCGACTGCCATGAGCTAATACTGACATAGCACATTCACTTTGAATGCGCAGTGTAGCTAATATGGCTTAGTAAACAGTGGGGCTAATGACTTCTTGGGCAAATCCAGTGTGCGGTGGCCACCAAAAAAGCAAACAGGATGCTAGGAATTATTAGGAAAGGGATACAAAACAAGACCTCTATATCACTCCATGGTGCAATCTCACCCTGAGTATTGCGTTCGATTCTGGTCGCCATATCTCAAGAAAGATATAGGATTAAAAAAAGGTTCAAAGAAGAGCGACCAAAATGATAAAGGGGATGGAATTCCTCCCATAAGAGGAAAGGCTAAAGAGGTTAGGTTCTTCAGCTTGGAAAAGAGATGGCTGAGGGGGGATATTAAGGTCTATAAATCCTGAGTGGTACAGAATGGGTAAAAGTGAATCGATTTTTTTTACTCTTTCAAAAAAGTACAAAGACCAAGGTCACGTGCTACCGTGATGCGGAGCGGCAGCTGAAAAGCAAAGCTCCGTGCAAACCTTCCAAAAAGCAGCGAAAATAAGCGGGCCGGGGCCAGAATCTCGATCCCAACCTGTGGTAACGAAAGGAGAAGCTCACTGCTGCAAACTCCGCTCACTTCCAAACCTGAGATAGCTGGAATGGCGACGAAATCGGTGCGGAAGGAGAGGGAGAAGCCGCGCCAGCTGGGAAACAAATTGGCGGACCCTCGACTCTCGGAAGAAACAACAGTGAGCTCCGCGTGGGTCGGTGAAATCACAGCTGAAGTGACGGCAGAGGTCGAGGCAGTGCTGGATAAAAAGCTACAACAGCTGTACGACCGCGCTGAGGAGGCCCATGAACGGATCGATAGTTTGTGTGTAGAACTCGATGCGGGACTCCAGCGCATATCTAATATGGAAGACTGCAGAGCAGCTAAGGGAGAGCAACGGGAGACTACAGCAACAAGTGGCAGATCTTGAGGCGAAGATAGATGATTTAGAGAATCGAGGTAGACGCAATAATCAAAGATTGGTGGGATTACCTGAGACTCTGCAGGATAAAGATCTACCACGATTCCTGGAAGAATGGCTGCCGAAAGAGCTGCAGATTGGTGATCAACTGCAACAATTCTGTGTGGAAAGAGCTCATCGAATTGGGCCGCCTAAACAGACGGGAAATCGACCTCGTGCAGTGATCTTCAAGAGTCTGAACTTTAGGCACAAACAACTAATCCTAACAGAGGTGCGGAAGAAACGCCAACTGAATTACCAGGGGCAAAATGTCCTATGCTTTCAGGACTACTCCCAGCATGTTCAGCAACTCAGGAAGGCCTTTTCACCGATCTGCACTGACCTCTATAAGAAGAATGTCAGGTTTGCGCTTTTATATCCTGCAAAATTGAAGATTACAGCAGACGGCAAAACCAAATACTTTGACAAAGCTGCAGAGGCCGCTAAATATGTAAGCTCACTGAATCAGGAGGAACCCTGAGGATCGGGTGGAATGTGCTGGAGTGCCAGAGGCAGTGACGGAATTCTATGCTGTGGATGGACATATTATTTGATTTCATGGACCAGTGGTTGAGAGGGGAGCACAAGGATGAAGGAGAGGACGACATATCAGAGGGGATCAAGGACTGGTCCGGCGATATAAAGCCAAGTTGTGAGAGACAGTTAACTTATGGGGTAGTTGCTCCTGGTTATAACTGTTAACAGTTATGTGTTGAACTGTATAGGAATGATTCTTGAGGGAAGGAAGGTAAGGGTAGTGGGAGTGACTGTTCCGAGAAGGGAGGGGGGAGCTCGGAGAGGACAAGGGATGGGGGGAAGGAGGGAGAGGGCGGGAAGGGAGGGTAGAAGGGGGGATGGGGAGGGAGGGTTGAACCAGCAGGAAACATGGAGGAAGAATGTTGGAGTATGGCAGTGGAGACTGAGTGGAGGTATGGAAAAGACAGGGTGTAGGAAGCCACTGGAATTAGATAATGACGCGGCGGTGCTGGAGCTGGGACAGCACAGCCGGGTGAGTTTGATATATATTCTGTCACAGAGATAGGTCATGAAGAGATTAGAGTAATGACCTTAAAAATTTATTCATGGAATGTTGGTGGAATTTCCTCCCCCATTAAGAGGAAGAAAATATTACATAGTTTAAAACAGAAAAGGGCTGCGATCGCCCTGTTGCAGGAGACACACTTATCATCTCAGGAACACCAGAAGTTAAAAACTTGGTGGGTAGGAGATATCATAGAAGCTCCAGCGGTGGGGAAAAAGGCGGGAGTTGCAATCTTGTTCCATAAGGATCTCAAAGTGGAGAAACAGCGGGTATATGTTGATCCAGAAGGGCGGATTATCTTGGCTCAGATTAAGATCAATGGGAAGCCGTATCTGCTGGGGAATGTATACGCACCGAATACCTATAATAAGGGATTCTTTCGTCGACTTATTCAGCAGATACACTCCCTTAGAGAAGGAGAACTGATAGGCGGAGATTTTATGTTTAAATCTGTTTATTGATGTGTGATATAAAACATATATATATAATGTCCAGCAAATAACCTTCAAATACAACAGACAACTTGCACTCCTTCCACATACATCAAATCATTTTCTTCTTTTTTTATCCCCAAACACCCCCTCCCCCCCGCCCTCCCTTTCTTTTAGTTTATATGTCAACGTTTTATTGATCGTAATTATGTGCTTATTTGCAGTCAACAAACAAATCTATAATACAAGGTGTGTATGTAAATTCCTTGAACAGCGTACAATTGTTTACCATCAAACTTTTCTAGTTTCTCCCCCCATCCTCCCAACCTCCCTCTTACAAAACATAACTTCTTGTGTATATCCGTTACCGTTACAAATCACAGAAACCAGAACTACACCCTCAGCGTTGCAACAGAAACAAATCATCAATAACTTCCTCCGTCGTTGTAGTCACTAACCATTGAATACCTTCCTCCTAAACTTGCTCCCCCCCTCCCCCCTCCCCCACCCCATCTGAGAGCCCAAAATTGCTGTTTTACTTATTTTGCCTGATAGCCCCCCTTGTGTGACCCCTTGTGCCTCCTCTCTCCCATTTGTGCCTTTTGAGTTCCCTTCAGAGCTTATTGAATATTAAACTGCGAGCTTTTGGTGACAGTGATTGTATGTAAGGCTCCCAAACAGCTAGAAATGTTTTTCGCCTCTTGGGGGAAAACCCCACTCCCCTACGCTCCATCAAGAGGAGATCATGGAACTTGTTCCTCCAATGCCATAAGTCTGGTGGAGACTCATTCGTCCAGACTCCCATTATGATCTTTTTCCCCACCAGGCTTGCTTTGCGAATGAGCTGCTGGGTCCCCTTACCGTGAAGCCTAAATACCTCATATTTGTCCAGTAATATTCCTTGGGGCGAGAATGGAATCCGCAGGTGCACCAAAGATTCAAGATATTGGATTAACTGCTTCCAGAAAGCCTGAGTCTTATGACACGTCCAGAGAGCGTGCCCCAATGTGCCTTCCCCCTGCCCGCATTTCAGACATAGCGGGTCTGGGACCCCCCCAAACCTGAA
Organism: Microcaecilia unicolor; assembly: GCF_901765095.1. Taxonomy (NCBI): domain Eukaryota; kingdom Metazoa; phylum Chordata; class Amphibia; order Gymnophiona; family Siphonopidae; genus Microcaecilia; species Microcaecilia unicolor. The sequence goes on along the minus strand of NC_044040.1, from coordinate 122,752,261 downwards.
TAATTGGCTTTTGGTCATATAAGCCCTATACATGATTCTGTATTGGCATTCCCGTAGGCCTGCATTTACTGATATCTGAGGGACACGTGCTATCAATTTGCGGAAATCTAGTTTTAAGTGCGGCTGCCCCAAATCTCCTGCCCATCTTTGACAGGCATCAGACGTGTCTCTCTCTCCTTCCATCTCCCCCAAGGCTCTTTGCAAACTTGAAACGGACAGCCTATCTCCTGTGATCTTCCCAAAGAAGGCCCTAAGCTTCCTGCCATGACCGCTCCCTAATTTACTTTGATCCAAGGACCAAACATAGTGAGCTAGCTGATTGTATGCAAATATGTGGTTCATACTTATACCCACTCCCAAAGCACCCAAGGACAGGATCTTCCCTCTTGCGTCTAGAACATGTTCCAGTCTCGTGATCCCCAGTATCGCCCATCTATGAAATATTTTGTTCTCTGTTCCGGGGCCGAATTGTGGGTTATCCTGCAACGGCAATAAATCCGAAATATCTGCCTCCAAGCCCCAGGACTTATTCAAATCTCTCCACACCTCCCTCAAAGGGCCCAGAAGTACGCTGTGACGAATATGGGCCGGTACCATTTTCCTATCCCCATGCAACAGGTAGTGCGGATGGAATGGTTTGAAGAAATCATACTCCATACTTCGTGGTGTGTAGTCTTGCCTACCTAACAACCAGTCCCCCAAATGTCTCAATAGACATGCCTGGTTGTATCTACGAATGTTTGGAAGGCCCAAACCCCCCTCTTTCCAGGAACCCATGAGCAAAGTCAGTGGCATCTTGGGCTTCGCATTCTTCCACACAAATCTCCTCAGATGTCGGTGTATCTGTTTTAGATCTCTGCATTTAAGCCGCAATGGGAGTACCTGGAACGTGTATAGCCACCTCGGAAATTCCACCATGCGAAACAAATGTATCCGCCCGTGTAGTGTTAGTGGTAATGCTTCCCACCTAATTAGTCTACTTTTCATTTTATCTAGCAAATTAGTGAAGTTTAGGTGGTACAACAGGGAGGTTTTCATAGTAACTCCCAAGTATGGAATGGATTCCGAAGCCCACTTGAGTGGGAATCCAGCTCCCCATTCTGTCCTTACACTTGCATGAGCTGTGAGTGCCACCGATTTAGAGTAATTTATTTTAAACCCTGCAAAGTCACCGTACTCCTGAAACAGTTCCAGCAGGGCTCGTAGCGATCGACCGGGATGAGTAAGATGTACTAATATATCGTCTGCAAATGCAGACACTTTAAACATGGAAGATCCCCATCTTACCCCCTCCACCTCCGGGTGAGACACGATTTCCCTAATCAATGGGTCCAGGGCGAGCACAAACAGCAACGGGGACAGGGGGCACCCTTGCCGGGTGCCTCTTCTAATCTTAAACAGCGCCGACTTTTCCCCATTAATCCACATGAATGCCTGCGGGTTTGAATAGAGTGCCCCCACTGCCGTTCGAAAGTGACCTTCCACCCCAACCTTTTCCATTAGTGTAAACACAAAATTCCATACGACACGATCGAAGGCCTTCTCTGCATCAAAGCTGACCAGCATAGAAGGCCTTTTTTGTCTCTCCATAATCTCTAGGGATGCCAAAAGTGCCCGGACATTGTTCCCAACCGATCTTCCCTTCACAAATCCCACCTGCGGGGCTGCGATCAAGTCTGGCAGAACCCTGGCCAGACGATTAGCCAGGATTTTTGCGTAAATTTTTACATCACAGTTTAATAGGGAAATGGGCCTGTATGACCCTACCTCCGTGCTGTCCTTCCCTGGCTTTGGCAACACTATCACTTTTGCTACATTCAATGCTTCAGACATTACCCCGGTGGTTGCCATCTCATTATAGAGTTTTAACAATGGAGGTGTCACCCGTTCTTGGACTAACTTGTAGTAGGCTATAGTGTACCCATCCGGCCCTGGTGCTTTTTGAATTTTGCTCTGCTGGAGCGCCAGCATCAGTTCGCCTTCCGTAATGGGGCCGTTTAGGTACTTTTTCTGGGACTCTGATATCTGTGGCAGGGCTTGATTGTTTAAATAAAGCGTGCTATCTTGTATAATCTCTGTGGGCTCCTTATATAATTTTTCATAATACCTCTTGAAACAATTTGTAATGTCTTTTGATTCCCTAAGAGGTCAGCCATCCTCATCCTTAACTTCCAAAATTCCCTGACATCCCCGTTTTCCTCGTATCAGTCTCCCTAGTAATGCCCCAGCTTTATTGCCATGAATGAAATATTGGTATTGGTAATATTTGTGGGACTTTACCGCCCTCTGGTGTAGTAATTCATTCAGCGCTTTTTGGGATGCTAGTAGTGCTCCCTTCTCCTCTGATGTCATGTGTGCCCCACACCTAATCCTCTGGTAACGAACTTCTTTCTCCAGTCTAATGATCTCCTTGTCTCTCATTTTCTTAGTTCTGGCCCTATATGCAATGATTTCCCCCCGTATCACCGCCTTAGATGTTTCCCAATACAGACTGGGCTGGCACTGATGTTGTTTATTATAGTCCGCATATTCCCTCCATTTTTCATTTATATATGTCTTAAAGTGTGAGTCCCAAAATAACTCAAAAGGGAATCTCCAACTGCCCCCTCCTTCCCTCTTCCCTGGTCCCTCCAGCTGGATCCAAATGATAGAGTGGTCTGATACTTCACTCGGCCCTATTTCTGCTGTTGTTACCTTTGGGAATAGGTTCCTAGAGATAAAGAAATAATCTATACGCGATTGTGTGAGGTGCGCCCTGGACAGGTGTGTGTAATCCCTCATACTTGGGTGTAACACTCTCCACACGTCTATCAAGTCCAATGTGGAGCAGAGGAAGGGCAGACCCCCCACCCCCTGTACCCTACTATTTGCTGTGGAACCCGCCTTATCCATCTGAGCGTCATATACTAAATTGAAGTCCCCTCCCAAGATCACATTGCTCCCCTGATAAGGACCCAGCAGCTCTATAAGGGTTTGATGGAACTTACGATCATACACATTAGGTGCGTACACATTGCATAAAATATACCTAAGGCTCCCTATTTCCACTTCTACCAGGATGTATCTCCCCTCTGAGCCTTGTTTAACCTGTTTAATCTGAGCCTGCAAGCCTTTACGTATCAAAATCGCTACACCCCCTTTCTTGCCTGCCGCTGGGGAGCCCACCACATGTTCTACCCATCCCTTCTGGAATTTATTATGTTCCTGCGTGGTCAGGTGTGTCTCCTGCAAAAACGCAAGGTCTGCTTTATGTCGCTTAAGTGCTTGTAAGACCTTCGTGCGTTTAATGGGTGAGGATATCCCCCCCACATTCCAAGACACCAATTTAAGTGGTCTCATTTTTCTGCGGGAATGTCTCAAATTTCGTTCTTTTAACTTTCATCATGGGGACACACCCCCCAGCCCCTGGGTGTGGTCCTCTCTCGCCCCCTTGTTTCAGGCACCTTGCTCTATATCTTGTGTTCCACTTTTCTCTGAGGAGGAATGCATTGCAATAAGGTATAAATAACATCCAGTATACAAGATATATAGGCTCATTCTCATATTTCCCACCCCTCATCCCCTCCCCCTCCCCATCCCACCCGGTCCCTCCCCCCTCCCCATCCCCCCCCTTCCCAAAAACTGTAATTGAGTCCTCACTCGAGAACTGGTCACGTCTAAGCCCCTCCCCTCACCCTGCGACATCATAGAACATTATAACATTTAATACCCACTTTCTCTCTTCATGGGCAATTAGTCTATATTTCTTCGTCTTGCTCACCTCCCGGCTGCAGCAGTCAGCCTCTTCAATTTTACTGTCCAGTGCTGCATTGTAAAATACCTCTCAGCAATTTTCCCCTTGTGCTGCATGCTCTTCTCTCACGGTGCCTTCCATTCTCTTCACAAATTGTTTCGCTTCCTCCGGGGATGTAAAGAAGTGAGGTTTGCCTTTGAACTGTATTCGCAATTTTGCGGGAAAAAGCAAAGCAAAACTTTCTTGCTTCTCATAAAGTTGCTTGCAGACTTCTGTGAATTATCTACGCTGTGCCGCCACCGCAGCTGAAAAATCCTGAAAGCACAGCACTGTAGATTCTTCATATTGAATTTTACCTCTCTGTCGCCATGTGTGTAGTATTTCCTGCTTGTGGGTATAATTTAGGACTCTACAGATCACTACTCTCGGTCTGTCCTTCCCTTGTCTGGGCGGCCCGATTCGATGTGCTCGTTCTATCTTCAAACCGCTCTCCATCTGTTTCACACCCAACACCTGAGGCAGCCACTTCTCCAAGAACTGCCGAAGGTCCACCTCCCTGATGGACTCCAGCAGCCCCACCAGTCTTAGATTGTTACGACGGGAGCGATTTTCTAAATCTTCAATTTTCGACTCTAGGCTTTCCATTTTCTTTAGCATTTCCTTCTGCTGAGTTTCCCGCTGTATGCCTTGGTCCTCCACGTCAGATAAACGTTGCTGGAAGCTGGATAACTCCGTTTTCAATCCCTCAAATTTACCGTCTAGTTTTTCAATTTGGTCTGAAATCCGCTGCAGCTTTTTTTCCACTGAGATTTCTAGGAGGCTGGAAACTTCTCCCGCGATCTCAGCTGCCCAAAGTGAACTCGGCGTTTCACCCGAGGAGCCCGCGTCGGCCATCTTGCCTTCCCCCACGCGGCTCCTCGTGCCTTCTATGCGGCTCGTTTTTGTAGTCATTCCGACTTGGGTTTCGCGGCGCTTTTTACTAGGTTTTGCTCTGGCGAGTTAATCACTTCTTTCCTGCCGTTTCTCAGGGTTTCCCCCCGCTTTGGATGCCGCTATGGGTAGATGTTGTTCGAGGGGCCGCGGAGCTGTTACGTGCGGCGTCCTCCCCCTAGCCTAGCATCACGTGACCTCCTAGGCGGAGATTTTAATTTAGTGGCAGACCCCGCCCTAGACAAGTCGAATAAGCCACATAGACGAGGGCCGGACAATGCCAAAGGCATTCCTATGCTCTGTGAAGCCCTAGGACTGGTGGATGCTTGGAGGGTCTTGAACCCTGGGGTTCGAGACTATAAACACTATTCTCGGGCCCATCACACGCAAAATCGCATTGATTATCTTCTAGTAGAGGAGGGGTGTATGGGGAGGATTAGAGACACAGACATAGACCCGACTATAATTTCAGATCATGCACCAATACATATAACTCTGCAAGAGCGGGAGACAGGGACAGGCCAGAGCCGATGGAGATTCCCTCAAGAACTGTATTTTGATGAAGAGTTTTTAACATTCATACGGGGGAAATGGATGGATTATAAAGTACACAATGAGGCCCATAGGCATAACATAGAACTGTACTGGGAGGCTGCGAAAGCGGTCTTGCGAGGGGAGATCATTGCTTACACGGGCTGGAAGAGGAAAAGTAGGGATAAAGAAATCATACAACTGGGGAAGCAATTAACTAAGCTGAGGAGGGCATATGGTCCCTCAGCTCCACAGCAATGCAGAGAACGCCATTTAGCAACGCAAGCAGCTCTTAATGAGCTAATACATCAAAGGGCTGTGAAGTCGGCAGAATATTTTAAATACAAGCTCTACAAATATGGAGACAAACAGGGCAGAATGTTAGCTAGGCTAGCGAGACAAAAGACAGGTAAACATCAAATACTAACATTACAAGACTCAGAGGGTAAGCTAACTCAGAGGGAAAAAGAGATTGGACAGATATTTCAGGATTTTTATAAGTCCTTATATGAGGATGATAGATCTGAGGACCTTGATCCACAACTATATCTGGGAAATGTAGACCTGCCAAAGATTACAGAAGGGTAACGGCTAGACTTAAATAAGCCTATAGATAAAGATGAAGTTACTAGAGAAATTAAGAGAAGTGCGCTGCACAAGGCACCAGGGCCCGATGGCTATAGGGTGGAATTCTACAAGATGTTAAGTGCAGATGTAGTACAACCACTGACAGATCTATTCAATTCGGCGGTGGGGAAGGGTGAACTCCCAGCAACACTGAAAGTAGCAGATATACTGGTTTTTTTAAAACCCAATAAAGATCAGAACAAACCTGAATCTTATCGACCTATATCTTTAATAAATTTTGAAGCAAAGATATTTGCGGGAATCTTAGCCCACCGCCTAGCAAGGGTGTTACCGGAGATAATAGCCAATCCACAGGTGGGGTTTATCCAAGGGAGACAGCCGGTTAAAAATATTAGGAAGATTTTAGCTTCCCTGGAGTTTGTGCAGTGTACACAGCAGGACTCATTACTAATCAGCTTCGACACCGAAAAGGCGTTTGACAGGGTGAAGTGGGACTTTTTATTCCAGATGCTACAAGCCTATGGGATAGAGGGATTTTTCGAACAGGCTTGTACGTACACTGTACAATGGGCCAGAGGCACGGATCTGGGTTAATAATACATACACACCAGCAATTCCGATCCGCAGGGGTACCCGTCAGGGATGCCCTTTGTCCCCACTACTGTTTGCGTTAACATTGGACCCCTTGATACAGGAGATTGTACGGAACTCGGAAATAGAGGGAATTAGGCTAGGGAAGGGGGAATTTAAGATATCAGCATTTGCAGATGATCTTTTAGTACATCTATCTAAACCCATGCAATCCCTGCCAGTACTGATGGAGTGCTTTGCTGAATATGGCTCATTCTCTGGGTTTAAATTAAACACTCACAAATCGGAAGGTCTTGCCACCACCAAGAGCCTCAGAGATAACTGGAGAGGAGACTTTCCTTTAAAATGGGCTGACAAGGAGTTTTTATATTTAGGGGTATGGCTAACGACAGATCTCAGAAGACTATATAAAAAGAATGTCACAACCTTGATAAATGATACTGGACAAATATTAAGTCAATGGCAAAATCTGCCACTTTCACTGAGTGGACGGATAGCTTTGTTCAGTAAGACATTATTCCCTAAATGGCTATATGTGCTGCGGCAGTTGCCATTATGTCTTACACAGAGGGATTTGGGGAAACTCCGATCACTGCTGTCTAGATATTGCTGGGGGGGGGGGGGGGGGGGGGGGGGAAACCAAAGGTAAAACTAGAGAGACTGTATGGAGGGAGGAGAACAGGAGGCCTGGGCTTGCCCAATGTAAGTCAGTATAACTGGGCATGTCTATTACGACATCTAGGGGACTGGATACTGGGGACAGAGGAATACACACCCTGGGATCTAGAAAGGGAATTGTTCCAGCCACTACACCCACATTACCTGATCCATCTCACGCAGAAGAACACCCCAAAGCAATGGAAAAATCATATCCTATTATGTCCAATGAGACAGGCTTGGCACTTATTGATGAAGCTCCTAGGGAATAATCCGGTAAATACTGATATGATACCTATAATAGGAAATAAGGAGTTCGGATTGGGATTAACACACGGGAAAGTAACAAATTGGGCAAAACACGGAATTGTGTATGTGGCAGATATGCTGATGGATACGGGAGGCCTCAGATTTAGAGGGAACCTAGAGGATCTGGTGGGTAAAGAACAGGTGGATTGGTTCACATATGGACAGGCCCAGGCATATATAAGACATGTATTGGAGAGTAATTGTTCCAGGGGAGTATACCGGATGGTGGAGCAATTTTTCCTACCGTCAGAAGATGGGCAGATAACAGTCTCGGGGATTCATGGTGCATTGAGTACTTTTCACACACACCAGACATATGAGGACATAGAGAAGAAGTGGGCTGAGGAGTTACACATGCCAATTCGGGAGGGAATGGTAGCAAACAAGTTAAAGGAGATATACACCCTGGTGCATAATGCACGATTCAGAGAAATACAATTTAGAATTCTTACACGAGCTTATTTCTCGCCCAAACAGGCGTATTATGCGGGGCGCCTAGAAACCCCAGCATGTATTAAATGTGCAGATCAGGACGGGACATTACTGCATATGATATATACTTGCCCCCGGGTGGTGATCTTTTGGAACAGGGTACAGAGATATTATGGGATGCTGCTTAAGAAATAAATACGATTTAGGCCGCAGGACATAGCACTGGGAATAGAGAGAGGTAGGCTAAAGTTGCAGAGGGTAGAATTTTGGTTAGTATTCAAAGCCATGCTAGTGGGGAAGCAATGTATTCTGCGGCACTGGATATGGGAGGATGCCCCAACCTTCTGGGAATGGAGGAATGCATTTCACAGCCTGTTGATACTGGAAGCCAGAGGAGCTAAAACAACACCTAAACGTAAAAAAGAGTTTTGGGAGGTATGGGAGCCATACATCCAGTCACTGTCAGGTAGAGCACGCAGTCTTATTTTGAACTCCATGTCAATATAAGATGATAGAAAGGTAGAGGAGGTGGGGAGGGATTTATTGGGGTAGTTAGGGCCCACAGAGGGAATATATTAATGGTAACCTGCACATAGGAAAATGATCTGATAAGGGATAATGTGATGACCTACTAAAGATATATAGATACAACGGACAATGGTGATGAGGATACTAGACACTAAATAGATGCCCTCAAACATTGCAATTAGAGTGAACGACATATTTATCTGTTTGAATCTCAGCATCTTTATCACACAAGCTTACTTACAAATTTGAGTATATGATATAATTGATTAAACGATGCACCAACATAGAACTAACCATCGGAGGTGGTGGTATTCGGCAAAGGACTATAAGAAACAAGGTCCTTTGCGGTAGATTGCATTGAGTAGATACACGCCTCTGATGTATGATCTCGACTGTTCGGGATGAATGGAGTAGTGTAAAAACTGCTGAGTGATGTAATGATAAAATCTAATGTTCACAAATAATATAGGGTGGAAGGGGGGTAAGGGATGGGGAGGGTGAGGGAGGGGATAAAGGGGGAAAATGTATAGTTTCAGTAATGTATAGCAGATATGATATGTTTATATGTTATCTATTCACGAGTAAATGTATAAGATATGTTTCATCAATAAACAGACTTAAAATAAAAAAATAAAAGTACAAAGACCAGGGGACACTCAATGAAATAATATGGAAATACTTTTTTTTTTTTTTTAAATTTTTAGAAGTCTTTATTGAAGTATAGAATACAGAACAAAAAGAAACAACACTTCAATTCAACTCAGCTCATATCAATACAATCTACAATAAGTGTTTCATCAATGACAGTCTGAAATAGATAGTGAAATTCTGTGTCCACTTAAATTTAGGTCAAATTACACTTCAAAACATTTTTGATTTTATTATTAACCTTATCCCCCCCCCCCCCCCCCCCCTTGACCTACCCCCCTCCCGAGCCTTGTTATCTTCATCAAACATTTGCATTCACAAAAGGTTTCCAGGCTTTTTCCCATTTTGGCAAGATTTTATGTTTAATCGCTGTCAATCTCTCCATTTCACAAATGTATTTCACTTTTGTAATCCAGGACACCAATGAGGGGACCCGCACCACTTTCCACTGCTGAGCCAAATTCAAGCGGGCAGCGTGCAAAGACCCTCTCACCAGAACCCACTGATCAGCTGTAAGCCCTGCTGGCCTCCGGCCCAAGATGAAAGTCAAAGGATGCCACTGCACAGCCTTTCCTGTCCAGACCTGAATGCGCGCCCACACACTTTTCCAATATGCCTGCGCTTTAGGGCATGTCCACCAGATGTGGCCCATAGTTCCTACTCCTCCACACTGTCTCCAACAGTCCTTTGAAACATGGTTATACATACGGTGCAGCCTTAGCGGGGTAAGATACCATCTATAAAATATTTTAATGGCATTCTCCTTTACTGCTACGGCCCGGGAGGAGCGCAAAATCGTCCTCTCAAGCCTAAGCCAGTCCACGTCTGGTAATGTGAAATTTAATTCCTGTTCCCACCTCCGCCTATGTAATGTATAATGGCTTAATCTGTGTGCCCACTAATTCATACAGGTGAGTAATCATACCCCTCATGGGCCTTGAATTTACACACACCTCCTCCAGTGGATGTACCTCTCTTTTCATGCATTCTAAATAGCTTGGTCCCTGCAAAAAATGCTGTATTTGTATGTATGCATATCTGTCCTCAGTCCTGAGTCCGTAGTCTTCTACTAGTCTGTCAAATGGTATCATATCTGCACCCACATGTAACTGCCCACACATATCTAATCCCAATTCTGCCCACCTGCAAAACGTAGTGTTACCCACTCCCGGGCTAAAGCTTGGGTTATCTACTATGGGTGCCAACCCAGACACCACGGGCTGGCGGCCCTCAAACATACGATCCCAATAGTGGAATGTGGCTTGAACTGTCGGTGGGAACTTGTCAACCTGTCCTCTGTGTTTACTCGGGAGCCACATTAAATGTCCCAATGTTCGCGTCCCAACCAATGCTTGTTCAATGTTCACCCATATTTTGTGATCTTCCTTTCGGAACCACTCCACCGCTGCTCTCGACTGTGCAGCATAGTAGTACCCATATAAGTTGGGCACCCCCAGGCCTCCATCCCTTTTATTTTTGTATAAGAAAGCTCGTGGCAAACGCGGTCTTTTGTTGTTCCAGATAAATCTAGCCAGACTATCCTGTAACCTTGAGAGAAAGGTTCTTGGGAGTCTAAGTGGTATCACCTGGAACAAGTACAACAGCCGAGGTAAAATATTCATTTTAAGGGCCGCTATTCTCCCCATCCAAGATAAGCTCATTGGCGTCCATCTCTCCAAATCCCGCTGTATTTCTTTCTGAAGGCCCGGATAATTAGCATTGAACAACGCCGACAAGTTATGCGGAATCTGCACCCCCAGGTATCTTAGTTCCCGTTCCTCCCATTTAAAAGTAAAAGATGTTTTCAGTGATGTTAGCATGGCCTCTGGCACTCCCACAGCTAGCCCAATCGACTTACTCGCATTAAGTTTGTAGCCTGACACTCGAGTATATCTCTCTATCTCTCGCATAATGTTGGGAAGGGATATCAGGGGTTTGGTTAGTGACAATAGTGCGTCGTCTGCGAATAATGCAATTTTGTATTCCCGTCCTCCCACGCTAACACCCGCTATATCTAAATTCTCCCTTATGGCCTCCGCCAGAGGCTCCATCGCCGGTGCAAATAGGAGAGGGGACAAAGGACATCCCTGCCGTGTACCACGTTCCAGCTTGAAAGCCCCTGAGTTTCCCCCGTTGATTCGTACACACGCCCCTGGGGAAGTATAAAACGCCCGAATCCAAGTTCTGTAAAGCTGTCCAATCCCTACTCTCTGCAGAACCCTGTCCAGATAGCCCCAGTGGACCCTATCGAATGCCTTTTCGGCATCTAATCCTAACAGCACCATTGGGCTAGCTTTCTTTTGTGCTTGAAACACCAGGTCCAGCGTTCTACGGATATTGTCTCCTGCCTGTCTTTTAGCTACAAAGCCAACTTGGTCCGGGTGGATCAAGCATGGTAACACCCTTCCCAGTCGATTCGCTAGTACCTTTGCTAATATTTTGACATCTGCATTAAGTATTGAAATTGGTCTATACGCTGCACAGTCAGTTTTATCTTTGCCTGGCTTCGGAATGACTGCCACCCATGCCTCCATCATGGTCTTAGAGAGGGGAAAGCCCTCTCTCACCGAGTTAATGACCAATGCAAGGTATGGGGCCAACGTTCCCCCAAATGTTTTAAAAAACTCATTGGTGAATCCGTCAAGACCAGGTACCTTCCCGGTTGGCAGATCTTTGAGAACCTGAAGGACTTCAGCCACCTGCACCGGAGCATCTAAATCACTCTTTTGTTGTTCTGTCAGTCCCCTTAGTCCCCTCTCCTTCAGGTAGTCCTCAATTTCATCTGTCTGTACAGCGGCATCCTCCGAGTACAGAGATTCATAATATTGTGCAAATCTTTCCCTAATCTGTGTTGAGGTATGTAGCAAAGTTCCCTTATCATCCTTCACTCTCAAGATGTGTCTATCTGCTCTCAGCTTTCTTAATTTATTAGCCAATAACCTCCCAGGTTTGTTTGTGGACTCATAGTACACCTGTTTCAACCGTGCATGTACAAATTTCAAGCTTTCCTCATGGATATCTGCTATCTCCATTCTCAGGGCTTGGAGCCCTCGGTAATCAGACACCGAGCAAGAGGCCCTGTATCTGGCCTCCAAGGCCCCCAATCTCTCCATGCACTGGGCCAGCTGTTCTTTACGTATTCTATTCTTCTGGCTAGCACACTTAACAAAAAATCCCCTGGCCACCACCTTAAAGGCGTCCCACACTATGTCCAAGGCCGGCCCTGAGTCCATATTATGCAGAAAGTACTCTTGCAAAACCGCTATACATTTAGCCACCACTGCTGGGTCCTGCAAAAGAGAGTTATTAAGTGTCCATCGTTTATCCTTCGTCTCTTCTCTCAAAGAGGGGAGGCCAACCCACGTCGGCGCGTGGTCTGAAATAGTAATATGACCTATGTGAGAATCCCCTCCCCCCTCCGAGAGAGTCTTATCAACAAATATATAATCCAATCTAGAGTAAGACTGGTGTACCTGGGAATAATATGTGTAATCCCTCCCTCTAGGGTGTCCCACTCTCCACACATCATATAAACCGATCTCCTCCACAAAGATCTTCAGGGCTCGAGATATCTTCCAATCGGTTGGAGCTGGAGACTTTGACCTGTCTAGTCCAGGTTGCATGGTGGCATTAAAATCGCCAGCCACCAGCAACTTCCCTCTGGTAAAATTCTGCAGGTCTCTACGGAGTTGCCCAAAAAAGCGCTCCTGTCTCTCGTTTGGAGCATACTTATTAACTAGAGTGTACTCCTCCTGCTCCAAAAGGACGTGTAGGAAGAGATATCGTCCCTCCGTTTCCCTTCTCACATGTAGTATCTGAACTTGTACATCCCTATGGAACATAATAGCCACCCCTCTCTTTTTGGCTCCCTTAGCATCAGAGGCAAAGTACACTGTCGGGTACTGCTTAAAGGCCAAGCACCTCTCGTGTGTTTTTAAGAAATGGGTTTCTTGTAGGAACACCACATGTGGATGCATCACACGCAATTCCCTCCCCAAGGCATGTCGTTTATATGGATAGTTCAAGCCTTTTACATTATAAGTTAGTAATTTAAAATTAGCCATGAACCTCTGCTTTTACATTGCCTTTTTTTTTTTAATGAAAAATTTAAGTGAACTTCATATTCCACGGTCTTATGATCCTCTCCCTCCCTCCTATTCCCTTCCCAATCTATCCCCTTAACCATATCCCACCCTCTCTCTACCCCTCCCCATCCCTAATCCCCCCCTCTATCATTTCCCACCAACTAGCGCTTAAGAGCACTACTTGGGAACCAGGAGAAAGAAACCCCCCCCAGCCGAATTGAAAATAAGATGGTTCCTATGAACCCCCAGAGTATGACACTCAATCCCCCGTCCCCCAACCCCCCTTCATAAATTCTTTTCTTAATCCAACTGCAAGCCTCTCCCCATACTTTTATGCAACCCTTATTATCATCCCTCCAACTTCAAAATGCCTCCCCCATACTTCCCGGTAAGTAGTAAATTAGATAATTCACCCAGGCCAGAGCCCAGTCTCTCATGTCTTGTCCACAGTCCTTTTGCTTGTTTTCTCCACGCGTTTCCACTTCTGCATCCGATTCTTGGTAGATGACGCCATACCCACAGGCACTGTATCTGTCGGGGTCAGTCCCGCTTCGCGCAGAGCCTTCCATGCAGCATCAACCTTTCTGCAGCGGACATTTTCTCCTTTTAACGCAAAGCAAAGAGCAAATGGGAAACCCCATTTGTAGACTATTTTTTCCTTCACCAGGATCTCTATAACCGGTTTCATGGCTCTCCTCTGGGTGAGAGTAAATATAGATAAATCCTGGTAAATCGCCACTCGTGCTCCATTAAATTCCAGGGAAGGGTTTTGGCGCGCCCTCTGCCATATTTGGTCTTTGCTGACAAATGAAGTGAATCGGACCACTATGTCTCGTGGCCTGTTGTCTCTGCTTTTACCCAGCGCTCTATGGGCTCTGTCAATGCCCATGGCTGCAGCGTCGAAGCTCTCTCCCATCAGCTGCTCGCATATGGTTCTCACCACCTTCTGGACATCTTCCATGTCCTCACTTTCCGGGACTCCCCTGAATCGTAAATTCTGCCTGCGCTCTCGATTCTCAAGGTCGTCCATCTGGTACTGTAGCTCCTCCGCCCTCTCATCCAGCATCTTTAGTCTCCTGTCCACCTCTACGTTTTTCCCCTCCTGTTCATCTGCTTTCTCCTCCAGCAGCTCCACCCTGCTCCCCAGCTCCCTCAAGTCTGCGTTCAGCGCATCTACATGCTCCAGGATTTCTTCCTTGGATGCGCGGATTTCGGCGCGAATTACCTCCAGGCATTTTGTCAGGTCAGCCGGGAGAGCTGGTATCAGGGCAGATTCACCGGCGCCGTCGCGGGAACCGGCAGCTTCAGAGTCAGCCATCTGTGAGCCTCGTGGTTTAGGAGAGGCTGGCTGCATTAGGCCCCGTGCCACCTGCCTCATCGAAAGGCGCTCATTGTCTCGCGGGAGGGCAGCGATTTTTTTACTCATATTTATGGCGGAGTATCCACCGGCACACCGATGGCGTTTTTCGCCCGATTTGTCGAGGTTTAGCGCAGTTGTTGCTGTGTAAACGGCGAGGGATCGCGGAGCTAGAGGATCAAGCGTCCATTCGGCTGCGTGACGTCACTTTCTCCGGAAATACTTTTAAAACAAATAGGAGGAAATATTTTTTCACTCAAAGAATAGTTAAGCTCTGGAACTTGCTGACGGAGGATGTGGTAACAGCGGTTAACGTATATGGGTTTAAAAAAGGTTTGGACAAGTTTCTGCAGGAAAAATCCACAGTCTGTTATTGAGATGAACAAGGGAGAAACCACTGCTCGCCCTGGGATTGGTAGCATGGAATGTTGCTACTAACTGGGGTTTCTGCCAGTACTTGTGACCTGGATTGGCCACTGTTGGAAGCAGGATACTGGGCTAGATGGACCATTGGTTATTCTTATGTTCTTAGTAATCTAGATGGGAAAGAAAGATAACAGCTGTTGACTGAAAATGGCAGTTTCTGTGCAAGGATTTTGGTTATTTTGATCGCAATCTGGTTTGAGTAATAGTTTATATACTCCTTAATAACTCAAATCTAGACTCATACCATGCATTTGGTGAAATATCCACATGCAGCTACAAGAGTGCTTTCAGCACTCTATATATCTATATATAATGGTTAGATGTTTATAAATGGCATCTGTCTGTCACAGATCATGCTGTTTGTGCTGATGCAGCTCCGGCCATGAAGAGATGCTGTGGTATACAATTTGCACTTTGCAAAGCCATCCTGCTTTTAAAAGGACAAGTGCAGGATTGAAAAGAGACAGCAGGACCAATGGGTTGTGATTCAGAGGAGGCTGCAAACTGCCAAGTAAGAAGTAGAGAGGAAAATGCTGAGAGGTTAAGGGGGAGGAATGGGACTTCAGGTCAGGCTGAGAGGGATGGGTAGCTTAGTTTCAGCTAAGGAGAGAGAAAAGTGATGCCTTTACCACTGAAGAGTGTGCGCATAAGGCCTGTCCTTAAAAGTTGCACATTAGAGCCTGGGTCATTTAGTTATAGCCAGCAGTCCACTTCTGGGGGGAGGAGGGGGGAAGGGCATGCATTCCCTCCCCTCCCCCACCTGCTGCATTAAAAGGAATACCTTTGAGATTAATTACAACAAAAATCTTCAAAGTATTGGTTTAGGATTACTATACATTATTTATATTTTAAAATACCTGATTAATTATAATGCAGGGTGTGATTATACTGAAGGCTTTTGATGACTCTCAAAGGGAATTTTCGAAAGAGAAGGGCGCCCATCTTCCGACACAAATCAGGAGATGGGCGGCCTTCTCTCAGGGTCACCCAAATCAGCATAATCGAAAGCCGATTTTGGGCACCCTCAACTGCTTTCCATCGCGGGGACGACCAAAGTTCACGGGGGCATGTTGACACCTTACCGAAGGCGGGACTGGGGTGTGATTAAGAGATGGTCGTCCTCACCCGATAATGGAAAAAAGAAGGGCGTCCCTGACGAGCTTTTGGCTGACTTTACTTGGTCCGTTTTTTCATGACCAAGCCTCGAAATGGTGTCCGAACTGACCAGATGACCTTCCCTTACTCCCCCAGTGGTCACCAACCCCCTCCCATCCCCCCCCCCCCAAAAAATGTAGAAACATTTTTTGCCAGCCTCAAATGTCATACCCAGCTCTATCACAGCAGTATGCAGGTCCCTGGAGCAGTTTTTAGTGAGTGCAGGGCACTTCAGGCAGGCGGACCCAGGCCCATCCCCTCCCCTACCTGTTACACTTGTGGTGGTAAATGTGAGCCCTTCAAAACCCATCACAAACCCACTGTACCCACATGTACATAAGTACATAAGTAATGCCACATTGGGAAAACACCAAGGGTCCATCAAGCCCAGCATCCTGTCCACGACAGCAGCCAATCCAGGCCAAGGGCACCTGGCAAGCTTCCCAAACGTACAAACATTCTATACATGTTATTCCTGGAATTGTGGATTTTTCCCAAGTCCATTTAGTAGTGGTTTATGTACTTGTCCTTTAGGAAACCATCTAACCCCTTTTTAAACTCTGCCAAGCTAACCGCCTTCACCACGTTCTCCGGCAACGAATTCCAGAGTTTAATTAAGCGTTGGGTGAAGAAACATTTTCTCCGATTTGTTTTAAATTTACTACACTGTAGTTTCATTGCACGCCCCCTAGTCCTAGTATTTTTGGAAAGCCTGAACAGACGCTTCACATCCACCTGTTCCACTCCACTCTTTATTTTATATACCTACATAAGTACATAAGTACATAAGTAGTGCCATACTGGGAAAGACCAAAGGTCCATCTAGCCCAGCATCCTGTCACCGACAGTGGCCAATCCAGGTCAAGGGCACCTGGCACGCTCCCCAAACGACCTAAATGTTGAGATTTGGGCGGGCCCGACCGTATTATCGAAACGGATAATAAAGGTTTTCCCGCCCCTTCGTGGCGCCGTCCTTACAGATGGGCGCCCTTAGAGAAGGTTGTCCCCGTTCAAAAATGCCCCTCTCTATGAACCACAAAATGAAAACAAAAAATCTTATAAGGGTAATTTTCAAAGGCATTTTCATGCATAAAACAGCATTTTATGCATAGAAATGTGGCTTTTGAAAATTACACAATATACATATAAGTGGACATGTATATTAAGGCAGTGTTCCTGGGCAGACAATGCATTTACATGCATACTTTTGGATTTCCAAAAGTTTGCAGATGTTTTCATGGAAAAAAGTATTTGCACAAATAGATACAGATGTGTGCATGTACATTTTCCGAGCCAATGTTGAAAGGGAAGTTATTCCCTTTGAAAACTGATGTACAGTCTATGGGTAAAAAGCATTTTCAGATTTTACATATGTACATTGCCTTCTAAATGTATTTAATTGATCTTATTGCTGGTATAAATACCTGAAACAAGGGGGCGTGTTGTACAGGGAGCCATTCCCTGCTTGAATTTTGTAGCTTAGCACTGTTGGGCACTCTTTGAGTGCAAATTCCAGCAAATCCTCTCGAACAATCACCACAGTAACTCCAGCACAGCCAATGTTCTTCTGAGCACCAGCAAAAATTACTCCAAACTGAGGAAAGATCAAAATCACAAATTGGTGACATGTAGTTGAATTTCTGAGCTCCAAGACTTCAGGGCAAAACAAATATTTTTATTCTAAATTAAATTGCTTTTCTATGTCAGAAATAATGTCTGTGCTCAAAATTTCTAGCCAATGGGCCCCAGAACAAAAATTATTCTGGGCCCCATATCATCATGTTTCCTAAGATAGTGGGGACTGAGGGGGGGGGGGGTCCCCTTTAGAGCTACAGTCAGGGAGCAGTGAGGTGGGAGGTTCTGTGTAAATTGAGGAGTATCTGGGTACAGTGTGTTTTGATGGATATAAGGGATAGGATTGTGCATGGGCCAGGGTTTTGGTGTGTTGGATAGAGGTACATGTGGGATGAATATGGAGATACTTAAGACAGTGAGAGTATGTGTGTGTGTGGGGGGGGGGGGGGGGTGTCTTGTGGGTGAATTGTCTAAGGTGTGGGAGCAGGGGCTTCTGTAGGGAGGGGCACAGTGGAGGCATGAATTGTGTTTTGGAAGTGTGTGTATAGAAGAGGTGTCAGTTTAGGATTTCCACAAAGAATATGCACAAAAGAGATTTGCATACAATGGAGGCAGTGTATGCAAATCAATCTCATGCATAATGATTGTGGATATGCTGAAAACCTGACTTGCAAGGGGGTGCTCCAGGACCAACTTGGGAAACACTGGTTTAGGGGGTCTGGGACAGTAGTGGTGTGTGAGGTAGAGTGTGTGTGTGGAACAATGAGAAGGGTATAAGTACATAAGTATTGCCATGCTGGGACAGACCAAGGGTCCATCGAGCCCAGCACCCTGTCACCGACAGAGGCCAAAAGAACAAGCAATTTGTCCCGCCCATCCTAGAAATACTGTATTATTCCCTCGTCCATTCAATAACATTCTATGGCTTTTTCCTATAGGAAGCCGTCCAACCCTTTTTTGAAGTCCGCTAAGTCAACTGCCTTAACCACCTTTTCCAGCAGCGAATTCCAGAGTTTAACTACTCGTTGAGTGAAGAAAAATTTCCTCCGATTCGTATTAAATTTACCACACTGCAGCTTCATCGCATGCCCCCTTGTCCTAGTATTTTTGGAAAGCGTAAACAGATGCTCCACATCGACCCGTTCCATTCCACTCATCTTATAGACCTCTATCATATCTCCCCTCAGCCGCTTTTTCTCCAGGCTGAAGAGCCCCAGCCTCTTCAGCTTATCCTGATAGGGAAGTCGTCCCATCCCCTGTATCATCTTTGTCACCCTTCTCTGCACCTTTTCCAATTCCACTATATCTTTTTTGAGGTGCGGTGACCAGAATTGAACTCAATACTTGAGGTGCGGTCGCACCATGGAGCGATACAACGGCAGAATAATATCCTTATTTTTGTTTTCAATCCCTTTCCTAATGATATCCAACATTCTATTTGCATTCCTAGCCGCAGCAGCACATTGAGCAGAAGTTTTCAACGTATCATCTACGACGACACCTAGATCCCTTTCTCGGTCCGTGACTCCCAACGCTGAACCTTGCATGACGTAGATATAGTTTGGGTTCCTCTTTCCCACATACATCACTTTGCACTTGCTCACATTAAACGTCATCTGCCATTTAGATGCCCAGTCTCCCAGTCTCGTAAGGTCCTCTTGTAGTTTTTCACAATCTTCCCACAATTTGACTATTTTGAATAACTTTGTGTCATCGGCAAATTTGATTACCTCACTAGTTACCCCCATCTCTAGGTCATTTATGAATATGTTAAAAAGCAGAGGTCCCAGCACCGATCCTTGAGGGACCCCGCTAACTACCCTTCTCCATTGCGAATATTGCCCTTTTAATCCTACTCTCTGTTTCCTATCTTTCAACCAGTTTTTAATCCATAGTAAGACACTACCTCCGATCCCATGTCCCTCTAATTTCCTCTGTAGTCTTTCATGAGGGACCTTATCAAATGCCTTCTGAAAATCTAGATACAATATCAACCGGCTCTCCTTTGTCCACATGTTTGTTTACCCCTTCAAAGAAATGCAGCAGATTGGTGAGGCAAGACTTCCCTTCCCTAAATCCATGTTGAGTTTGTCCCATTAGTCCATGCTTTTGAACATGCTCTGTAATTTTGTTCTTGATTATAGTCTCTACCATTTTGCCCGGCACCGATGTTAGACTCACACTACTCTACTCTAATACACACACTACTCTACATCCCCAAATGCCTGCACTAGCAAGGCTGACAAACTTGGAAAGCTACGCATTGTAAGTAATAAGTGCACTGCACTAAGGATGCCACTCATAAATTCCAGTTTGGAGGAGGATCAGAGATTGAGGAGCACACCTTTCTCTAGCCCCTGTGTCCTTCCTTGTCACTTTGCTGATTCTGCCCGATTCTCTAAGACTAGTCACAACCCTCACAAACTTAAAAAACACAGAGAGTACAGTATTCTCTGCTTGCAAAAGTAATGTGTGCAGTATGCGTCTAAACTTTTGACATTTTATGGCAGAAATCCTGGAGCCAGCTATCCACTCCCTTTTTCTATGAAAGCCTTAGATAAATGGCTGTCTGCTTTGATGCTGGGCTGTGTCTTGCAGCCCAGCTATGACATCATCATCACCCATGAGAATTGGATGTCTGGTATAGATAGGCTTGTTTGACTGTCAAAGAGTTCCAACATGACAGGCTGATATGCTTTAAGCTTTTGTCTAGTTCCCAGTACCCTTTCTTTCTCTCCTCTCTTTGATGACAGGATGATCACTGTGGTGATTTCATTAGACCTATCAACCGTTTTAGATATTGTAGACCACTCGCTGCTTCTTTTGATGTAGCAGACATAGGTCTGGCTGATACAGTTCTTCACTGGTTTGAATCTTTTCTTCATAAATGTCATGTTTCTACTTCCTTACAAGTTTGTCCTCCTTATCTTCATCTTCCTTCTGGAGTGCCTCAGGGTTCCATTCTTGCTCCACTGTTATTTAACATTTTCTTCAGCCCACTTGCCATACTTTTTTTTATATAATATTTTTACAATACAATCCAGACAACATAGATTAAAAGCCAACAGTTTACAGTGGTGAAATATAGAAAAATTAATTACCTGATAATTTTCTTTCATTTAGTCCCAAAGGATCAGTCCAGACAAATGGGTTGTGACTATCCATCAGCAGGTGGAGATAGGGAACTCAAAGCAGTGAAAGAGGGTGACTTCCAGAGAAAAAAATCTCCAGCCTCTACATAGAAAAAGAACTATGAAATAAAGGGCAAAACTCGTGCTTTAGAAATAATGGAACCAGAACAATATAAACATCTGAAATTATATAGAACCCAGAAAAAACAAAACCATTACAGGACGGCAGGCTCTGGACTGATCTTTTGGGACTAGAAGAAAAGAAAATTATCAAGTAATTAACTAATTTTTCCTTCCATTACGTCCCAAGGATCAGTCCAGACAAATGGGATGTACAAAAGCAATCCTTAAGAGGGGAGGGTCTGTGATATCCCTGCAGTGAGAACCGTGGTCCCAAAGGAAGCTTCTGTTCGAGCAGACAAATCCAAATGGTAATGCTAAAAGGAATGAGAAGAAGACCATGTCTCTGACCAACAGATCTCTGCCAACAAAACTGCCCTAGACTCTGCCAAAGACCTGGCAGAATGAGCCTTGACGTGCATGGGATCAGATCTACCCCTCAGAATGTAAGCTCCACTTTGCTGACCCAGCTTTTCCAGCCTCCCTGCTTACTACAGCCATCTGTTCCAGATTGGTCCAGCCTGCCTGACCCAGCTCGTCCAGCTTATTCCACTTCATCTGATCCAGCTTCTCCCTGCTCGTTCCAGTCCATCTCCACCACCCTGTTCCAGTCCGTCGGATCCAGCTTCTTCCTGCTTGCCCCAGCTTGGTCCAGCCCGCCTGATCCAGCTCGTTCAGCTTGTTCCACTCCATCTGATCCAGCTTCTCCCTGCTCGTTCCAGTCCATCTGCACCCTGTTCCAGTCCATTGGATCCAGCTTCTTCCTGCTTGTTCCAGCCACCTGCTCCAGCTGCTCCAGCCCGCCTAATCCAGCTTGCTCCAGTCCGCCTGATCCAGCTTCTCCCTGCTCGTTCCAGCTTCTCCAGCTGTTCCAGCCCACCTAATCAAGATTGCTACAGCCCGCCTGATCCAGCTCCCCCTGCTCATCCCAGTCCACCTGCTCCAGCCTCCGTCGGATCCAGCTCTTCCTGCTTGACCCAGTCCATCTGCTCCAGCCTCCGTCGGATCCAGCTCTTCCTGCTTGTTCCAGCCACCTGCTCCTGCTGTTCCAGCCCACCTAATCCAGCTTGCTCCAGTCCGCCTGATCCAGCTTCTCCCTGCTCGTTCCAGCCTCTCTAGCTGTTCCAGCCCGCCTAATCCAGCTTGCTCCAGCCCGCCTAATCCAGCTTGCTCCAGTCCGCCTGATCCAGCTTCTCCAGCTGTTCCAGCCCGCCTAATCCAGATTGCTACAGCCCGCCTGATCCAGCTCCCCCTGCTCATCCCAGTCCACCTGCTCCAGCCTCCGTCGGATCCAGCTCTTCCTGCTCGTCCCAGTCCATCTGCTCCAGCCTCCGTCGGAACCAGCTCTTCCTGCTTGTTCCAGCCACCTGCTCCTGCCGTTCCAGCCACCTGCTCCTGCCATTCCAGCCCGCCCAATCCAGCTTGCTCCAGTTAGCCTGATCCAGCTCTCCAGCCTTCTGCTCCTGCTGTTCCAGCCCGCTTAATCCTGCTTGCTCCAGTCAGCCTGATCCAGCGTCCCCTGCTCAATCCAGTCCATCTGCACCAGCTTGCTCCAGCCCGCCTGATCCAGCTTCCAATCCATCTGCATCAGCTTGCTCCACCCCACCAGCTTGTCCAACTTGCCTGCTCACTCACTCCCTACCTCTCTCACTACCTATGGCCCCCTTTCACATTCTATTCCTCGCCCTATCCCTCCCCAATCTCTTCCCCCTCCCTCCACTGTCTATCACACGAACTCACTACCCACCCCCCCCCCCCGTCCTGCCCACTACTACAATACCCTACCTACCCCTATCCCCCCACCACCTCACCATCCCTACTGTCCTCCTCCTCCTTCCTAGCTCTCAACCTCCAACACCTCCTTCCTGCCATGAACCCTTCCCCATTCCTCCTCTGCGCATCCCGCCTTCAGTGCCTTCGTTGCCCTACCTCCCCCACCCTTCTCCGCTCTCTCTTGCTCCTTCTCCTGCTATCCGCGGGAAACATCAATCCCAACCCAGGTCCACCACACGTCCTCGTCTCATCTATGCAAACGTTCCCGCGATATCTCCAATCTCATCTCCATTCCCCTCCTCCCCCCTTCCTCCCTCCCCTTCTCGTGTGCCCTGTGGAATGCCCACTCAATCTGCAACAAACTTACCTTCACCCATGATCTCTTCATCTCCCATTCCCTCCATCTGCTCGCCCTAACCGAAACCTGGCTCACCCCCGACGACTCTGCCTCAGTTGCAGCCCTTTGCCATGGAGGCTACCTTTTCTCCCATTCGCCCTGCACAGCTAGCCGCGGTGGCGGCGTTGGCCTACTACTTTCGCCCTCCTGCAGTTTTCAACCCCTCCTCCTACCACAGTCTCACTGCTTCTCATCCTTTGAAGTCCATTCCATCCGTCTATTCTACCCGCTGCCACTCTGAGTTGCAGTCATCTACTGCCCCCCTGATAAGTCCCTCCCTTCCTTCCTTACTGACTTCGATGCCTGGCTCTCCGTTTTTCTTGAGCCCTCATCCCCATCCCTCATTCTTGGTGACTTCAACATACACACTGATAACCCATCCGACTCATACGCTTCTCAATTCCTCACCCTAACTTCCTCCTTCAACCTCCAACTGAGCTCCACCACCCCTACTCACAAATCTGGTCACTGTCTTGATCTCGTCCTCTCTTCTACCTGCTTGCCTCTAATCTCTGCATCTCTGCTCTTCCCACTTCTGACCATCACCTGATCACATTCACACTTCATCACCCTCCCCCTCAGTCCCGCCCAACACTAACCACTACCTCCAGGAATCTCCAGGCTGTTGACCCCCCCCACCTTATCCGCTAGTATCTCCGATCTCCTCCCATCCATCACGTCCTCCGAGTCCGTCGACAAGGCTGTTTCCAAGTACAATGCCACTCTCTCCTCCGCCCTAGACACCCTTGCACCGTCTGTTTCCCGTCCCACAAGGCGCACTAATTCCCAGCCCTGGCTTAACCCTTGCACCCGTTACCTTCGCTCCTGCTACCAATCGGCTGAACGCCTATGGAGGAAATCTCGCACCCATACTGACTTCATTCACTACAAATTTATGCTATCCTCCTTCCAGTCCTCCCTATTCCTCGCCAAACAGGACTACTACACTCACTTGAATAATTCCCTCTGCTCTAACCCTCGTCGTCTCTTCGCCACCCTCAACTCCCTCCTCAAAGTGCCCTCCGCTCCCACCCCCCCACCCCCACTCTCTCCTCAATCACTGGCTGACTACTTCCGCGACAAGGTCCAGAAGATCAACCTCAAATTCACCACTAAACCGTCTCCTCCTCTTCATCCTACCACCCACTCCCTCAACCAATCAACCCAAGCCTCCTTCTCCTCTTTTCCTGATATCACCGAAGAGGAAACCGCCCATCTTCCCTCCTCCTCGAAATGCACCACCTGTTCCTCAGACCCCATCCCCACCAACTTACTTATCACCATCTCTCCTACTATCACCCCTCCCATCTGTCATATCCTCAACCTCTCTCTCTCCACTGCAACTGTCCCTGACACCTTCAAGCATGCTGTTGTCACACCTCTCCTCAAAAAACCTTCACTTGACCCTACCTGTCCCTCCAACTACCGCCCCATCTCCCTCCTACCCTTCCTCTCCAAAATACTTCAACGCGCCGTTCACAGCCGTTACATTGATTTTCTCGCCTCTCATACCATCCTCGATCCGCTTCAATCTGGCTTTCGCCCACTTCACTCGACAGAAATGGCATTATCCAAAGTCTGTAATGACCTGTTCCTCGCCAAATCCAAAGGTCATTACTCCATCCTCATTCTCCTCGACCTATCCACCGCTTTTGACACTGTCAATCACAACTTACTTCTTGACACACTGTCCTCTTTTGGTTTCCAGGGCTCTGTCCTCTCCTGGTTCTCCTCTTATCTCTCCCATCGTACCTTCAGAGTACACTCTCATGGCTCTTCCTCCACCCCTATCCCGCTCTCTGTTGGAGTCCCTCAGGGTTCTGTCCTTGGACCCCTTCTTTTCTCTATCTATACCTCTTCCCTGGGCTCCCTGATCTCGTCTCATGGCTTCCAGTATCATCTTTATGCTGACGACACCCAGCTTTATCTCTCCACACCTGACATCACTGCGAAAACCCAGGCCAAAGTATCGGCCTGCTTATTCGACATTGCTGCCTGGATGTCCAACCGCCACCTGAAACTGAACATGGCCAAGACCAAACTTCTTGTCTTCCCACCCAAACCCACTTTTCCTCTACCTCCACTCTCCATCTCAGTTGATAACACCCTCATCGTCCCCGTCTCATCTGCCCGCAACCTCGGTGTCATCTTCTACTCCTCCCTCTCCTTCTCTGCACACATCCAGCAGATAGCCAAGACCTGTAGCTTCTTCCTCTATAACATTAGCAAAATCCGCCCTTTCCTCTCTGAGCACACCACCCGAACTCTCATCCACTCTCTCGTTACCTCTCGCCTTGACTACTGCAACCTACTCCTCACTGGTCTCCCACTTAGCCACCTATCCCCCCTTCAGTCCGTTCAGAACTCTGCTGCACGTCTTATCTTCCGCCTGAACCGATATACTCATATCACCCCTCTCCTCAAGTCACTTCATTGGCTTCCGATCAGGTACCGCATTTAATTCAAGCTTCTGCTACTAACCTACAAATGTACTCGATCTGCAGCCCCTCCTTACCTCTCAACCCTCATCTCCCCTTACGTTCCTACCCGTAACCTCCGCTCTCAAGACAAATCCCTCCTTTCAGTACCCTTCTCCACCACCACCAACTCCAGGCTCCACCCTTTCTGCCTCGCCTCACCCCACATGTGGAACAAACTCCCCGAGCCCATACGTCAGGCCCCCTCCCTGCCCATCTTCAAATCTCTGCTTAAAGCCCACCTCTTCAATGTCGCCTTCGGCACCTAACCTCTACACCTCTACCCAGGAAATCTAGACTGCCCAACTTGACATTTCGTTCTTTAGATTGTAAGCTCATTTGAGCAGGGACCGTCCTTCTTTGTTTATTTTGTACAGCGCTGCGTAACCCTAGTAGCGCTCTAGAAATGTTTAGTAGTAGAATGTAAGCCAAAGAAATAGCCTCCTTAAGCCATCGAGCCACTATCACTTTGGAGGCTAGCAAACCCTTCCAGGGTCCTGTAAAGAGGGAAAAAAAAAGATCGGACCACCTGAAATCATTGGTAGCGGTAAGATAGCATATAAAGACATGTTTCACATCCAACAGTTGCAGGGAAGCGTATTCTGCAGAATAAACCTCCCAGGAAAAAGAAGGAAGAAACAGTCTGATTGGCATGAAAAGGAAATAAAATCTTTGGCAAAAAGGATGGAACTGTTCATATGGAAACTCCTATGTCACTACTACTACTACTACTATTTAGCATTTCTATAGCGCTACAAGGCATACGCAGCGCTGCACAAACATAGAAGAAAGACAGTCCCTGCTCAAAGAGCTTACAATCTAATAGACAAAAAATAAATAAAGTAAGCAAATTAAATCAATTAATGTGAACGGGAAGGAAGAGAGGAGGGTAGGTGGAGGCGAGTGGTTACAAGTGGTTACGAGTCAAAAGCAATGTTAAAGAGGTGGGCTTTCAGTCTAGATTTAAAGGTGGCCAAGGAAAAGGGGAGAGAGGGATTCCTGCAAGAGAGAGCTTGAAGCTCTGAAACTCTCCATCCTGCTGGAGATACAGAAAACTGGTTTGGTTGCTAAGCATAGGAGATTATGAGGCACAACTCATTAGAGCTCTCTATCTCCACCTGCTGGCGGATGATCACAACCCATTTGTCTAGACTGATCCTTTGGATGTAACAGAATTAGTAATGTCTGAATTGACACAGCAAAGGCATGAAAAGAGCAAGGAAACTCAAAGATGAACAATAAAACAAGCAATTAAACCTGCAAGAGATTATATGCCAACATATGATACTGACTAAAGGTAGAAACAGAACAGACAGCAATAAATCTCCTTGGTTCTAACACCCACTTCTCATGTGGAGGGGCATTTTAGATATGACGTTCAAAAAACATCCAAAAATCCAGTGCCAAACATGGTCATTTTCGAACCAGAAAAACATCTTATCTTTTTGGTTCGAAAATCATCCTGTTTTAGATGTCTTTGTGCTCAGTGCATCTTTCTTTAAGGGCCATTTTCAAACAAAAACATCCAAGGGAAAAACACACAAAAACACAAGCCATTGAGATTTCTGGGGTCAGCAGTCTTACTACACTGACAACACAGAAATTCCAGCCAAGGAGTGGGGCACTGCAGTGAACGTTACATAAAAGGTCCCAGGTACACATCACATCATAACCTCCTTATACTGTATGGTGAGCCCTCCAGGAATAGCAAAAAATGTACTGTACCCAACTGTATTGCCCTAATGTCTGTGTCACCTATATGTGGGTTCAGTGGGTAGTTTGGGGTTTTGGGGGTTCTCACACTTTCCACCACACTACTCTACTCTAGGGACCTGCTTGATGCTCTAAGAGGAATGGCCATTATATATCTGCAGCTGTCATAGAGCCTGGTATGCATTGTCACTTTTACCTTTTGGGGGGGGGGGGGGATTAAGATGGGGTCAAACCTTTATCCCTCCAGTGGTCATCTGGTCAGTTTGGACACTTTTTTGGCACTAAGCCATTACTGAAACAGGTCTAGTTTAAAACATTCTGGTTTTTTTTTTTGCCCTGGACATTTTTACAATGTTCCATTATTGCAGAAAAACATCCAAATTTAAGTCCGCCCTAGTACTACCCAAAAAACACATCTCTAACATGCCCCTTGAGATTTACACAAACTGCATAGAGAAACATCTTGAGTTTCAAAAATAGCGATTTGGAGGTTTTTGTAAAAAAATGTCCATCTGCCACTTTATGCCATTTTTTGGATTTTTCTGTTTCGAAAATGAGCTCCAAAGTCTCTGCCAACAGCCCAACAAGCCCATCTCTTCCCAGCCTCCAAGGATGCACATATTATTCCCGTGATTACCCATCCATTCACTCCTTGCTCTACTGCCGTGATGTAGACTCACCACAGCAAAACAGTCTGGAACTATTTTCATAATTCACAATATAACAGATACTACACCTTTTCAGAACATCTTGGCCTCACACAATTAAATCTGCTGTCTCTTACTGGTTAAGCCAACTGAACGGCTCACCATTTTTAAAAAAAAAAACATTGCCCGTTGGCTGACAGGTTGTCCTTTTCAGCCACCTCTTTGTAGGGGCTAGGCACCTGCCTATATAGATATTAACAGAGTTTGGCTAACAACCTCCTGCAATAAAGACAGAATTTCCTGATGGTTGGATCCTCTTTCTGTGTGGTCACCAGCTTGAAAAAAGGTACCTCAGGGTAGCATTGTAGCACAGAATTATTAGAAGCACAGAGAGACAGCGATCTGCAAGCAATCAGAGCAGCAAATACAAAAGCAGGCCAGCAAGTGTAGACGTGTGCAATTTATTATAATCAAGCATACGATGTGGCCACATTTCACCTTAAAAGGCTGCATCATGGGTAGAGCTGTCAATTTGGACATATACAATAATTAAAAACATACAAATCAATAAAATAATTTAACCAATAACAAATTAAAAATTATATTCATAAAAGTAAACTATATTTAAAAATAATAGGTGAGGGGGTCACGTGATGTTCTGAAGAGAGGAAAACGTGGTTCCATGCTCTCCGAGGCTCCGGCTCCCTAATTAAGACTTAAACACTGACAAACTGAGAGCGAGAGCCCTCAAAGGACACTGATTAGGGAGGTGAAACTCCATGGAAAAATATCTGGGCACCCCGGCTAAGAATATGGCGAGCAGAGGAACAAAGAAAGATAAAAAACAAAGGCAACGAACGCTGCGGAAGAGGGCCCATCACTGAGCGGAAGCGCACAGTTCACAGCTGAACAGCTACAGCAACTAACGGAGGCGGTGGGAGAGGTGATGGCGCCGAAGTTGGATAAACTGTGCGTGCAAGCTTCGAATCTTGAAGCGCTTTCTTACGGATACCATCCAAAGAACGGGGGAGCTGGAAAAAAGAGTCTCCGAAGTTGAAGACGCGGTGGGCCCCGCCACGCGGCAAGTAAGATCGCTAGCAGCTACAGTCGAGGCGCTAACGACAAAGCTCGACAACCTGGAAAACAGGTCGTAGAGAGGGAACCTTCGATTAGTGGGCCTGCCTGAATCGGTAAATGACAGGGCACTCGCATTGGTGCTTGAAAAATGGCTAGCCGAATAATTTGCGCTGTCAGACCACGCGGGAGAGATCTGCCTGGAGCGGGCGCATAGAATTGGCAGGCTACAAGATGGAAGGCAGACCCCGCGCACAGTAATACTTAAAGTGCACAACTATGTGCAGAATGCAGAAATTTTGAGAGGGTACAGGCAAAAAAGAAATGACACCAGATATGATGGACATCAGATTCGCATTTTTCAAAATTACTCTGCTGTGCTGCAGGAGAAGAGGAAACAATTTTACTCCACTGTGTCAGCAGCTCTATGATCTCCACGTGCCATTCATGCTGATTTATCTGGCGCTATTGAAAATCAAGAGCAATGGAAAGTGGAAGCAGTTTGAGAGTGTCCCAGCAGCGCAGCAATTCGTGAAAGAACTAGAAGAGGGAAGACAAAGCCCAATGCATGCAGAGGGCTCTCTTATGCTCTCTTATGTACTTGACGGAAGTATGTTCAGAGCTTGCACAGCAGGCATTTGAAAGTATGTCTAGGATATTTCTTTGGGAGAATGCCATTTTATGACGGGGCGGGGGCCCAGTGGCACGGAAAACCCCAAGTGCCTGTCCATTTAAGTGATGGGTGGGGTAACAGGGGAATTGAAGCAGAGGGGAGTTGAGGGGAACAGGGGTAGGGATAGGCAGTGGCGTACCAAGGGGGGGGGCGGTGGGGGCGGTCTGCCCCGGGTGTCGGCGGGTGGGGGGGGTGCTCCGCCATCTCCTGCCACCACCCTGCGTTTTTTTTAATCCATTCAGCGAGGGACGCAGGCAGCGCCTCGTGTCTGCCCTGCTGTGTGCTTTGAAAAAAGAAAATCGCTTCGCTGGCGTCGGGCCGGCCTTCTTTCGCTATGTCCCGCCCACTTTTGAGGTAACTTCCTATTTCCTCGAGGGCGGGACATAGCGAGAGAAGGCCGGCCCGACGCCAGCGAAGCGATTTTCTTTTTTCAAAGCACACAGCAGGGCAGACACGAGGCGCTGCCTGCGTCCCTCGCTGAATGGATTTTTAAAAAACGCAGGGTGGTGACAGGAGAAGAGGGCTCTGTCGCTCTCCACGGAGGGGGGGGGGCTCAGATGGGAGAAGGAGGTGGGGGAGCTCAGAGGGGAGAAGGGAATTGGGGAGGGGTGGAGGGAGCTGAGAGGGATTCGCAGAGGGGAGAAGGGAATTTGGGGAGGGGTGGGGGAGCTCAGAGGGGTTCACAGAGGGGAGAAGGGAATTGGGGAGGGATGGGGAGCTCAGAGGGGAGAAGGGAATTTGGGGAGGGGTGGGGGAGCTCAGAGGGGTTCTCAGAAGGGAGAAGGGAACTGGGGAGGGGTGGGGGAGCTGAGAGGGGTTCGCAGAGGGGAGAAGGGAACTGGGGAGGGGTGGGGGAGCTGAGAGGGGTGCTCAGAGGGGAGAAGGGGATTGTGGAGGGGTGGGGGTGCTCAGAGGGGAGAAGGGGTCTGAAGCTGGAACTGGGGTCTGACAAGGGGGCAGGAGGGAGAATGGGTCCATGTATGGGGCAGGTGGGTCTGGGGCTGAAAAGGGGGGATGCAAAGCATGTGGTGGATGAAGTTGCAGATGCTGCCCTTGAACCTGGGGGGGGGGGGGGCGGGAGAAGAAACTACAGGCCATACTTAGGTTTTTGTGGAACAACAAGTGCCCCAGACTTTCTTTGGGCACATTATATAAACCCAAAATGCACGGGGGCATGGGACTACTTAGCATTAGATATCTTACAACCTCATGTATCATGCGACATGCTAGAGACTGGCTTGTAGGAAGTCAACAGTTTACGAATGTTCGTCTGGAGGCCTCCATGAACCCAGAGATACATCTCAGTTGGTTAATGCACATGATGAAAACTAGAACTATCAACTGCCCGCGGAGAAACCTGTTTGTAAACTCAGTAAGAGCGGTGTGGTGGTGGCTATGCTGCAGGCATAGGTTCTCGGCGGCAGCCACCCCCTTTGTTTCACTGCATTTAAATCCAGACTTTCCAGATGGAACCTCGGCAAGAACATTTGTTAAATGGCGGCAGCATGGGATACATTATCTTTACCAATTCCTAAATGAAGAAGGACAGTTAAAGCCTTTCGAGGAGCTACAGCGGGAATATGGGTGCCCTGCGTCTGATTTCTATGCATATCTGCAGGTCCGACACTATGCCATATCTTTGGGTGCTGAAAATCTAAGCGAAGATGTACAAGATATTCTATCCACTGCGCTTACATTGGGGTCACAGAATGTGGTACTGTTATACTATCACCACAGATACCTTCTAGACTCCACAGAGGACATTGACTACCGGAAGATAGCTGAGAGCTGGACAAGGGACTTGGGAACAGAGTTTATTGAGTACATGTTACAGCGCTTTCTGCTCTCCATCTTTCATAGATCGCCTATTATCCGAGACTCGGAACAACAATACAAATTTGTAATGAGGGCTTATATTGCACCAGCTAGAGCACAGAAAGCAGGCTTTGGCTCCAGGGAGTGCCTGAAATGTGGAATGGACCCGGCAACACTGGGACACGTTTTGGACCTGTCCCCACATTCGGCAGTTTTGGTCTTTAATTCTGGAAGAAGTAAAACACTGTTGGGGGCGACAGTTGCACGATAACCCGCTGATTTTGTTTGACACATACAATATTACAGAGCCACCCCCCCCCCCCCCCCCCCGGGGCTGTTAGGTTTTCTGCAGAGAGCCTCGCTGTCCCGAACCCCGCCAGTGGCAACGCTCACCTGTCTGCTGCGGGAGTTGGCGGGCAGCGTGTTCCAGCCTCGCCTCGGATGGCCGGCCATTCTCGCGGGTCTTCCGCCGGTGGCCGGCTATCGGCACCTGACAAGGATGGCTGGCTATTATCTCCGGCCACGGGGACCGGGTGTGCCGTGTCTCCACCCCGGATTGCCGGCCATTCCGGCGCGGTTCTCCCCGGTGGCCGGCTTTCCACTTCTGGAGCGGAACTTCTGCAACATGGCGCTGGCGGAGGATAGCCGGCATCTCTTCCGGTTGCGGGGCCAGACTGACAGGACGTCGACTGGCGTTTTCCACGATTGGTTGTCGGAGGCCAGGTTCCTGTGAGCACCAGCTGGGGGTCCCGCACTGATGAGGAGACCTATTTAAGGAATGCTGCTCCTCTAGCCAGTGCTTCGGCTTCTCGTTTCAGAGGGCTCCGCTTCGTGGGAGATTCCTGCTCACTTGCCTGTTGGATTGTATCCTGCACTTGCCTGTTGGATTGTATCCTGCACTAGCCGATTGGACTGCATCCTGCTAGTGCCTTGACCTCTGCCAAGCTACTGACTCTCCTTGACCGCTGCCTGCCTCGACCTCTGCCAAGCTACTGCCTCTGTGCCTGCTGCCAGTCCCGCCCGGGGCGTCTGACCATCCGCCTCCCCGGGGGGTCCTGTCCATTCTCTGTTGGGTCGGCCTGTCCGCCCCCTGTTCCCGAAGCCCTGTAGACCGCCTGCACCTGGAGGCTCAACTTCCAGGGAACGGCGGCCTTCCCAGGCGAAGATCGGGGGTGGGTCGGCTGTCCTCTGGAAAACGGTGGATAACCACTCCGCTGCCCTCCGGACGGACCCAAGGGCTCACACCAGGGTGTCTCCTCAGAACTCTGCGGAACAAGACAGTAAGCCGAAGCCATGAGCTCGCCGACTCCACCTGACCTGAGGGATCTGGTGGAGATCTTGCAGCAGCAGGAGCAACTGAATGCTCTATCAGGGGCCCTCCAGAATGTGTGTTCCCAGTTAAGTACTGTTCAAGCACAAGCTCAGGCTCCGCCGGCGGGTCCGCGCCCGAGTGGGGTGTTTGTGGGTCCTCGCTTCCCTGAGCCGGGCCGGTTTGATGGAATCCCGGGGAATTGCCGGGGATTTCTGAACCAGTGTAACCTCTATTTTGAGATGCAGCTGGGGGCCTTCGTCTCGGACTGAATGAAAGTCCCTCCTCTCCGGTTCAGCCTTGGCCTGGGCCCCACCACTCTGTGAACAGCGTGATCCCGTCCTGGCGGACTCTGAGGAGTTCCAGTGCCGATTTCGGCTAGTCTTCGATGTTCCCGGTAGGCCTTCCTCTGCTTCCGCGGAGCTCCTACGCATCCAGCAGGAGTCCGGGACCGTGGGCGAGTATGCCGTGCGGTTCCACACTCTAGCGTTGGAGCTGCGTTGGAACTCTGAGGCTCTGGCTGCAATCTTCTGGCAGGGATTACAGGGCCGAATCAAGGATGAGTTGGCCGGTCAGGACATTCCCGCATCCTTAGACGCCTTGATTACTCTCTGCATCCGGATCGACACCCGCTTCCAGGAAAGAGCCCGGGAGCGGGCCAAGCAGCACAGGACGTCGGGGTCCGGATCTCGCCCGAGGAGGATTCCGTCTCCCCGGGAAACCACCGGTGGACAGGGAGGCACACCGGAGGAGCCCATGACCGTGGGCCGGCAACGCCTCTCCACAACAGAGCAGAATCGTCGACGCCGGAATAACCTGTGCCTCTATTGCGTGGAGGCCGGGCACTTTATCCAGGCCTGCCCTACCCGACCGGCGGGAAACGTCGAACCAAAGGCCCCGTGAGGGGGCTGGTCTTGGGGCACTCGGCTCCCCCTCCTGACAACTTGCTCACCGTACCTGTGACCCTGCAGTAGTTAGGTCACGAGATCCAAACCCAGGCCTTGCTGGACTCCGGGGCTGGGGGAAACTTTATTAGTTCAGAGCTGTTTGATCGGTTGCAACAACCAGCGCAAGGCTGCCGTCCGGCCGTGCAGGTCACTTCCATTCAGGGAACAATGCTACCGCATTCCATCTCTCAACTCACCCCTCTGTTGGAGTTAGTGGTGGGCCAGCAGCACCGAAAGAAGATTCAGCTCTTGATCATGACTAAGTCCATTCATCCTCTGGTATTGGGACTCCCTTGGTTACGCTGCCACTCACCCTTGATTGATTGGACTTCAGGGCAGATCTGTCGCTGGGGCGAGCATTGCGCGGAGCACTGCCTGGGGACGGCTGAACCAACCTGTCCTGTTCTGGCGGCCACACCGGTGAAATTGCAGGCCTGCAAGGCGATCTTGCCCAAGGAATATCAGGCCTAGCCCAATGTTTTCAACCCGGTAGAGGTGGACAGCTTACCACCGCATAGGCCCTTCGATTGTGCTATTAACCTGCTGCCAGATCGGATGCCACCTCGCGGCAGGTTATACACCCTCTTCTGGGTAGAATCAGCGGCCATGCGGGCCTATGTGCAGGAAAACCTGAAAAAGGGATTCATCCGGGTTTCTGCCTCCCCGGCTGGAGCGGGTTTCTTTTTTGTCAGCAAGAAGGATGGATCTCTCAGGCCATGCATTGACTACTGGGGCCTGAACGCCATTAAGGTAAAGGATCGTTATCCTCTGCCCCTAATTTCAGAACTATTTGATAGACTCCAGGGGGCACAAATCTTCACTAAACTGGTCCTGAGAGGGGCCTATAATCTCATCCGGATTCGACAGGGGGATGAGTGGAAAACCGCTTTCAACACCCACGAGGGGCACTTCGAGTACTTGGTCATGCCTTTTGGATTATGTAATGCCCCGGCGGTTTTCCAAAAGTTCATTAACTATGTGTTTCAAGATTTACTCTATTCTTCAGTCATTGTGTATTTAGATGACATCCTCATATTTTCCAGATCCCCGCAAGAACATGTGGACCATGTGACCGAGGTGCTCCGGCGCCTGCGGCAACACCGCTTGTTTGCTAAACTAAGCAAATGTGCCTTTCATCAGCCGGTGGTGCCCTTTTTGGGATACATCATCTCCGCCCATGGGCTTCAGATGGCCATTCAAGCTGAAGGCCATTCAAGACTGGCCGCAACCCCGGAATCTAAAGGCCTTACAGAGGTTTTTGGGGTTTGCAAACTTCTACCGCCAATTCATTTGGTACTATTCCTTGCTCACGGCTCCCTTGACAGCTCTCACCCGGAAGGCAGCGGATGCTCAGCACTGGTCGCCCCAGGCGCAGGAGGCGCTTGCCACTCCGAAGAAAGCCTTCCTGTCTGCCCCCATCCTTCGAAGCCCAGATCCCAGCCAACCCTTCACCGTAGAAGTGGACGCATCGGCAGTGGGGGCAGGAGCCATTCTCTCGCAGGTCATATCTTCTGGGAGACGGCTCCCGTGTTTCTTCTTATCCCGGAAGTTTTCACCCGCCGAGCGGAACTACACGGTGGGAGACCGGGAGCTTGTGGCCCTCAAACTTGCCTTGCAAGAATGGAGATACCTGCTGGAGTGGGCGGAACATGTCTTTACGGTGATAACGGACTGCAAGAATCTGCTGTACTTACAGTAGGCCAAGAGGCTCAATCCACGTCAAGCTCGCTGGTCATTGTTCTATGCCAGATTCCGCTTTCTCCTGGTGTTCCGGCCGGCGGAGAGGAATATCCTAGCCGATGCCCTCTCCCAGGCATTTGAGGTCCCCGAGGAACCCAAAGACTCACAGCCTATGTTGAACCCGGAATGTCTACCATCTATGCCCTCGTCGGTGGCCCCCACCAAGACTCTGGTACCACGCCAGGACCGGCGGAGGGTGATGCACTGGGCTCACTCGTCGGCTTTTGCGGGGCATTTCGGCTTCCACAAAACACTGCACCTGATCTTGTGGCAGTACCATTGGCCGCGGATGGCACAGGATGTGCTCCACTTCGTGTCCTCCTGCCCCACTTGCGCCCGGACCAAATCGGGAGTAGGGAGACCGTGGGGGGAACTCCAGCCCATGCCGGTTCCGCAGGGGCCCTGGGAGGAACTCTCCATGGACTTCATCACGGATCTTCCTCGCTCCCAGGGGCATACGGTAATCTGGGTAGTGGTGGACCGGTTCTCCAGGATGGCCCACTTTATTCCCTTGAAGGGCCTGCCCTCTGCAGCCACCCTAGCCACTCAATTCATCCAGCACATCTTCCGCCTACATGGGCTTCCAGTTCGGATCATCAGCGACTGCGGAACACAGTTTACCTCCCGGTTTTGGAAGGCGTTATGTGCCGCCTTAGGGATTACTGCCCATTTCTCATCAGCCTACCATCCCCAGACTAACGGAATGGTGAAACGGATTAATCAGACCCTAAAGGGGTTCCTCCAGGCCTTCGCGAATGATCAACAAGATAACTGGGTGGAGTTTGCATAAACAATAGTCTGCACTCTGCCTCGCAGCAGTTCCCCTTCTCTGTTGTCTTCGGCAGGCATCCCCGGCTCCCACCAGCCATCTCCACGGAACCAGATAGTCCTCAGGTACAGCAGGTCCTAACCAATATGCAAGAAACCTGGAAGACGGTCCGCGAACAGCTGCGGCGGGCGGCTGCCAAGTACAAGCTTTACGCGGATCGTCGGTGACGGCCCGTGCCAGTGTTCCAACCCAGGCAAAGAGTCTGGCTGAGCACCAAACACTTAAGACTCCGGCTGCCGTCCCGACGGTTAGCGCCACGCTTCATTGGGCCTTTTCCCATTCAGGCTCGAATTGGCACAGTCACGTATCGTCTACGCCTGCCCAGGTCCATGCGGGTACATAATGCTTTCCACGTGTCTCTCCTGAAACTGTTTCGGCGATCCCGCTGGCATCCACAAGAAGAGGCACCCGTTGTCCCGGAATCCGAGCCTGACCCCAAGTTTGAAGTACAAGAAATAGTGGACTCCAAGTGGCAAAAAGGGAAGCTCTACTATCTACTCTCATGGAAACATTTTGGGCCCGAGGATAATTCGTGGGAACCGGAGTCCAATGTGCACGCTCCAGAATTCATACACGAATTTCACGTACGCTACCCGCAGAAACCAGGACCCCGGAGAAGAAGGGGGGCTTCCGGGGGGGGATACTATCCCGAACCCCGCCAGTGGCAACACTCACCTGTCTGCTGCGGGAGTTGGCGGGCAGCGTGTTCCAGCCTCGCCTCGGATGGCCGTCCATTCTCGTGGCCATTCTCGCAGGTCTTCCACCGGTGGCCGGCTATCGGCACCTGACAATTATGGCCGACTATTACCTCCAGCCATGGGGACCGGGTGTGCCGTGTCTCCACCCTGGATCGCCGGCCATTCCAGCGCGGTTCTCCCCGGTGGCCGGCTTTCCACTTCTGGAGCGGAACTTCTGCAACATGGTGCCGGCGGAGGATAGCCGGCGTCCCTTCCGGTTGCGGGGCCAGGCTGACAGGACGTCGACTGGCGTCTTCCATGATTGGCTGTCGGAGGCCAGGTTCCTGTGAGCACCAGCTGGGGGTCCCGCGCTGATGAGGAGACCTATTTAAGGAATGCTGCTCCTCTAGCCAGTGCTTCGGCTTCTCGTTTCAGAGGGCTCCGCTTCGTGGGAGATTCCTGCTCACTTGCCTGTTGGATTGTATCCTGCTCTTGCCTATTGGATTCAGTGGCGTAGCCAGAAGGCAATTTTTGGGTGGGCCTACAGGTTGGATGGGTGGGCACTAGAGAAACACCTGATGCACCCATGCCCTGCCCCTACCCCACTCCCAGTAACTTCAATGAGGGTAGCAGTGCTGGCTTCAGTGGCTGCAGGTCACGTTGAGGGCTAGGGGAAGTACAAGAGGGTGTACTCTTCATCTTCCATTCAGTCATGGTCCTCCAACACACATATGCTTCCCCCAAATATTGTGTATCCATAGAGCCCCCTGGCCCTCCCCAGCAGTGGATGCAGAGCAGAGCTAGGACATTTCCCTACAAAACTCACCATGCAAAAATGTTTGTTTCTAGTGTTATCTCAATAACAAAGCATATTGTATAGTATAAAAATCTATCAAACAAAAAGTCACTCAGAACCTAGAGCAACTCTATTATGCCAGCACTAACATCCAAAACAAGGATCCTACCTATGATATTTTAGGGCCCTAAATATTTCAGTGGGGTTCTAAAGTATGAATACATCTATCAAGAAAACTGAACAAGCCAAATTACTACAGAATATTACATAGAAAATTCATGCTAACAATACTTTGGTCACACACACAGAACACAAATGGCAAATACAGAATAAGTGACCGCAAACCATAAACAATTTCAATGGAAATCCCAAGAGGCCAAACCTTGCATGTAGTACAGCACCAGAGAAATAGATGCATTTTTCATACACTGTGCAAATATAATGATACCGCCTGCCACAGGTGGTGTTAGGGATTACAACTAGGCCAACTGCACTTGGCCTCCTGGCCAGAGAGAACTACAGGACAGCTGGAAGCTGAAGATGGTACAGCCTAGTAGTAAGCTTTGGGGTCCTCTCCCAAATTTCTGCCTTGGGCCCCGGCCATATTTAGCATCAGCTCTGGCAGGATGTACGTTTCAAATCTGACATATTCTAAACACAAAATGGAAAAATAAAATTGTTTTTTTGTACCTTTTGTTGTCTGGTCATTTTATTTTTCAAATCATGTTGACCCAGATTCTGGTTTCTGCTATCCCTTTGTCTTATCTTAACTCACTCACCAAGGTCTCCTGTCCATTTGACATTTCTACCATCTCCATGTCCACTATCCATCTTCTTCCATCACTGTGCCTCTGTCCCTGTATTTCCCTGTCCAGCTTCTCCCCTCTCTTCCTCCCCCAGGCCAATATATCTCTTTCCTCCCCAACCCTACCTTACCCCATCCAGATTCTCTCCCTCTCCCCCCTCTTTCCAGCATCTGATTTGCTTGCTTGATTGTCTGCTTGTCCACCCTCTCTCCCACTGTGAGGCCTGGCATCTCTGTTTCCCTCCCCCCTTGTGCTGTTCCAGGAGCTCTATCCCTTCCATCCAGCCCCCTCCTCCTCTTCCTCCCATGTCCAACAGCTCTCTCCCTTCAATCCAGCCCCCTCTTTCTCTTCCTCCCAGACATCCAGCAGCTTCCTCCCTTCCCTCCAGCCCTTTCCTCCTCCTCTTCTTCCCACATCTAGCAGCTCCCTCCGTTCCTTCCAGCCCCCTCTTCTTCCTCCCACATCGATTAGCTCTCTCCTTTTCCTCCAACCTCTTGTTGCCTTTCCTCCCACAGTTCCAGCTGTCCGAGAGTGTGCCTGGCCATGCTGCTGCACTTCCACTTTCATTTTCAGCTGTTGCTAGCAGCGATTCACAGTTCACACAGGCACTTCAGAGCAGCCTGCCACGTCTTGACCTCTCTGATAGAATTTCCTATTTATGCGAGCGCCGGACACAGCAGAGAGAAGGTCACCCTAGAGTGCCTGTGTGAATCGCTAACAGCAATGGGCCGATAAATGAAAGCTGCAGGCACCGCAGCAGCTGCAGGGCAGAGGGGAGCAGAACAACTACAACGACGAGCTGCGCGGCTGCGATGCGACCTGCAACTGCTTCCGTGCCAAGCGGACTGCCGACCCAAGTCTGCCACTGTACCTCTGCACTGCAAGGTCGAAAGGTAGGTGGGCTGGATATCAGCCGAGCACAGGTGCCGTCTCTGCCGCGGTGGTACGCTAGGCTGCTTCAGTCAGTGCAGTGTGTCATGTGTGCGCTTGGGTGGTGGGTGGGCCTGAGCCTAAATTGGGTGGGCCTGTGCCCACCCGTAGCTACGCCCCTGGTTGGATTGTATCCTGCACTAGCCGATTGGACTGCATCCTGCTAGTGCCTTGACCTCTGCCAAGCTACTGACTCTCCTTGACCGCTGCCTGCCTCGACCTCTGCCAAGCTACTGACTCCTTGACCGCTGCCTGCCTCAACCTCTGCCAAGCTACTGACTCCCCTGGACCGCTGCCTGCTTCGACAGCTGCCAAGCTCCTGCCTCTGTGCCTGTTGCCAGTCCCGCCCAGGGCGTCTGACCATCCGCCTCCCCGGGGGGTCCTGTCCATTCTCTGTTGGGTCGGCCTGTCCGCCCCCTGTTCCCGAAGCCCTGTAGACCGCCTGCACCTGGAGGCTCAACTTCCAGGGAACGGCGGCCTTCCCAGGCGAAGATCGGGGGTGGGTCGGCTGTCCTCTGGAGAACGTTGGATAACCACTCCGCTGCCCTCCGGACGGACCCAAGGGCTCACACCAGGGTGTCTCCTCAGAACTCTGTGGAACAAGACACTCGCTGATTGGGAAGAAAGTAATCCTGCTTATATGGAGAGAGTCATATCCACCATCCAGAGACCTGTGGAGATCAAAGATGATAGAACTCCTACACATAGAATTATATGGGATAGAAAACTCCACGGAAAAAGACATCAGCTCCTTTCAGAAGATATGGAAGAAGTTTTGGCATACATTACAAACAAGAGCAAAAAAGAAAATCCTCCCAAGACTACAGTGGTGCATTAAAAAGTTTAGATGCCCTGTGAACCCTAGCAAGCCTGCTTGATTGACTGGAAATAGCAATGTGGAGACCTTTCTTGTGGGGGGGGGGGGGGGGGGGGGGGAGGGGATAGGGGGAGGAAGGGATTAGAGAGCGGGAGGAAAGGTTCAAAGGTTTGTAAAGATATGAAAATTGTCATTTGAATGATGTTTGGGCGCACGGCCACCCTTGTGGGGCTGTGGCTATTACCTGTTAAAGTCTTTAATAAAAATGATTTAAACATAAAAATAATAGAATATACAGGTAAAAACTATATGAACAATTGTTCACATAAAAATAAGTAAACAGCAAAATAGCGATCAATGTACAGGTGCGAGAACAACGTGTTGGATAAAATCATAAATAGAGCAAAACTTATAGTGTGTTGTGCATCAAGTTCCATGCAACATGCATATAATGTGATTCAATAATGTGAGAAAACTTAATGGATAGCAAAATATACAATATACACAGCAATCAAAAATATTTTGCTAGCACACGATATGGGAAAGAGCATAAGCAGGAATCTCTTAAATCTTATTATATAGAAATAAACAAAGCTTAAACCGTCCAGGAAAAGTCGTAGACTTTTTAATAAACCCCAAAAGGACTTCTTTCGCTGGCTCCTGCTGACAATGGAAAAACAACAGTGTAAAAACTCCCGGAGAAAAAACCACTACATCAAAAACCGTATCAGCCACAAACTCTAAATAATATAACCAATACTTAAGAACTCTCCCAAAATGGTGACAATGAGAAAACAAAAATTAAAAAAAAAAACATTCCAAAAATGTGCACTTGGAATAAAAATCCAAAAAAGCTACTTAACTGAAAGCTTAATGCTCCACATCTGACATGAAAGAAAACTTGAGCATAATCCAAGATTCACAAAACTTCACATCCTTGAAAAGAGCTACTCTTGTTTTGATCTGCTGCTTCAGGAGGGGGAATTTTTATTGCAATAAATTCCATCATGTTTAAAAAATTTAAAGAGTCTTTCGGTAAAATGCTTCCCATTCCATAGGGTCATTCATACTATTCGGAGCCACAGTCTATAATATGAATATTCACCTCTGTTCATGTTGATGCAAAAGTCTAGACAGGCCCCCTTCTTCTTTTACTAACAAGTTGATCCAAAACAATATTTTTCAAATCCTCAAATTGATGGTTAAATTCCACACAGTGACAAACCGTAGGAGCTTCCAATTTCTTGTACTTGATGCAATGTTTATGTTCTGCAGTCTGGTCTTTAACAGTTACATAAGTACATAAGTATTGCCATACTGGGAAAGACCAAAGGTCCATCAAGCCCAGCATCCTGTTTCCAACAGTGGCCAATCCAAGTCACAAATACCTGGCAGATCCCAAAAAAATACAAAACATTTTATACTACTTATCCCAGAAATAGTGAATTTTCCCCTAGTCCATTTTTTTAAAACTCCGCTAAGCTAACCGCCTTTAACACATTCTCTGGCAATTCCAGAGTTTAATTACACGTTGAGTGAAGAAAACGTTTCTCCGATTCATTACTACTTTGTAGCTTCATCACATGCCCCCTAGTCCTAGTATTTTTGGAAAGCGTAAACAGACGCTTCACATCTACCCGTTCAACGCCACTCATTATTTTACAGACTTGCTTTGAAATTGCTGGGGATATTCAGGGCTGGTTTGTTTGGTAGCTAAGGCTGCCTGTGTTTTAAAATGTTTCTTTCTCTTTAAAGCTTTTTCTTATGACTGTCTGCCTCTATATCTCAACTAAATCAAACATAAAAAACAAAGGGGAAAAAAACGCTATTCTTTCACTGCTGAGGGTATTTCCTCTAACAGGGGGATGCACTAAAGTCCTTGTTAGAGCTGTTCCGTACCAAATTCCATAGCAAATTGGTAGGGAACGGTTATGCACGGAATGCAAATGAGCAGCTCATTGCAGCTCACTTGCATTTTCCAACCCTTCGTAAAACCGTCGGATAATTGGCCGGTAGAGCATGCACAGAGCAGCCAAGCGTTATGCTGGCTGCTCTGCGCATGCCAAGGACGTCAGAAAAAAATCAAAACAAACACGTCCTTTATGGATGTCCTATATTGAGGGCTTTGCCCCCCCCCCCCCCAGCCTGAGGTTGCCGCTGCTCCCCGCTCCCCCTGCATTTAAATCATAACTTTAGGCAGCCCCGGCCTTCCTCCCTTTCTCCTCCCTTCCTTGAAATGACAGCTCCATCCATCCTCCACCCCGTGGCCCCACCCACGCCGCCCCCCTCAGATCGTCGCCGCCGCTCCACCGTCAGATGAGGGCGGGCCCAGGAGGAAAGGAGGGAAGTCCGAAGAGGCAATCAGCTGTTCTTGCCGGTGCAGCGCCTTCACATAGAGGTGAGAGGCACTGTGAGGGCCCGGTATCAGACGGAGGGGGGCGGAGGATGGCAGGAGCTGTCATTTCAAAGAAAGGAGGAGAAAGGGAGGGAGGGGGGCCGGGGCTGCCTAAAGTTATGATTTCAATGCAGGGGGGAGCTGGGAGCAGCGGCAACCTCGTGCAGGGGGGCAAGGCCGTCAATAAAGGACGCTCCTGATGAGCGTTTTTGCCCCCTCCTGATTTTTTTTTTTTTTTTACATTTCAGTTTTTGAGGCCCGCGCAGCCCCAATGAGAGGTACAGACCTCTCGTTAGCTTTCCCGGAGTTTTCCAGCGTTAGGGCAAGTGGAAAACCTTAGTGCATCTCATTTCAATAGGGTTTCTACACAATTTGCTCATCTGCATTCCGTTTTCGTTTGCTGCTACCATGGTCGGAAATTGGGCTTTAGTGCATGCCAGGGTAATCTACTTGTTCGTTAAAGGCTCGTTAAATGCTTGTTAAAGGCTCGTTTAGTTTAGTGCATCTTGCCCCAAGTCCTCTCTTTTATCTAATCTATACTTGCTAGTTTTAATTTGGGGGCTGGTAGTTTCTTTTAAAACTGTGTTCAATTCTGTGCTGGTAAATTGTTTTTCTTTGTGCTGGAGTTGTTTTGAAGGAGCTGTGTTTTCTACTGAGTGAAGTAATCTCATTAACTTGCAGTAGCAGATAGGTTCTGACAGGCAGTGTAGGATCTAATTTAGTCTCTCCCCCCCCCCCCCCCCCCAGGACAGCACTACATTTATAGCAAGTAGTGTAATTAGGGTAATAAGCTAGTAGTGCTCTTAAAGAACTATATACATTCATTACCATTTAAGTAGTTGTCACTACAAGGATCAAAACAAAAAAAAACAAAAAGGCACACAACTGCTTACAAAACAGTAGATAAAAAACAACAAAGCAGTGGAATCAAATGCATTTATTGGAACAATACCCGACGTGGCCACGTTTCGCCCTCAGGCTGCGTCAGGGGTATAAACTATAAAAACAAAACATAAGTATAAAAACATGTATAACCATACATATTAACAATGTCATAAGCATGATTCAACTAATAAAAGGCAATTATTTAAAAAAAGATTCAACATATATAAAACAATCCTTTAAGAGTTCTAAAAAAACATGTATAGACATACATGATATCATCTGTAAAACAAATATTTATAATTATCATTAAAATCATACATAACATAAAAAAATTTTTACATCAGAACATCTACAATTACTCATATCACATTTATAACTCTCAGTAAAAAAATGTTAAGATCATACAATTAGAATCAAAACATTTCAATGAAGAGGGGAAGAAATTTCTTTATACATACCTATCAAAAGTGTATGTAAATATATCATACACACTAGTAGTTCCAAAAATCTAGTTCTACACAGATATAAAAAAACAAAAAATAAAAATATCATCGGAGAAGAAGCATATCTAAATGTGCACAAAACTTTTAAAAGACTCTAGACATTCTAGTTTCTCCACTGATATTCTTAACACAAAACCAAAAAAACTCCTTAGAAATAAATAACCAGTCCACATTACTGCTAGAGGCAGGAAACAGTTCACTGAATAAAAGACTTCTCACAAAAATATAACAACAGAGGAAGCACTGCAAGCACTCAATCTTAAAAACAACATCTAGTACGTCTCCATCAGATCACAGCTAGACTCCCTACATATTCCAAAGATGTGCAAGATGAACAGAAATAAAGCAAACACTTACCCACTTATCTGCTACTTCCAACTAAACTGATATAGAGTAGTTACTTACCTGTAACAGGTGTTCTCCGAAGACAGCAGGCTGCATATTCTCACAAGTGGGTGACGCCACGTCGGCCCCGGAGGATTTTAAAGCAAAATCTCTTTACGGCGTTCCGACGCGCGAGCGATCGTACTGCGCATGTGCGCACACCTCTTCCCGCTCGCCGTGCGGACACGCCCCTCAGTTAAATCCAAAAGATGGAGGAGACAACTCCAAAAGGGGAAGGTGGGAGGGTTTGTGAGAATATGCAGCCTGCTGTCTTCGGAGAACACCTGTTACAGGTAAGTAACTACTCTTTCTCCAAAGACAAGCAGGCTGATATTCTCACAAGTGGGGTATCCCTAGCTTCCAGGCTTACACAACAAACAGTGGTCAATTGAGTC
This sequence comes from Microcaecilia unicolor, assembly GCF_901765095.1. Classification (NCBI taxonomy): domain Eukaryota; kingdom Metazoa; phylum Chordata; class Amphibia; order Gymnophiona; family Siphonopidae; genus Microcaecilia; species Microcaecilia unicolor. The sequence continues at coordinate 122,707,483 of NC_044040.1, read as the reverse complement.
TCGCAACGGCGAGGCCAGAATAAAATTGACCTGAAAAGAAGAAATATCTAAATGAGTGTAGCCTGGAACAGAACAAAAATGGGCTTAGGAGGGTTGGAGTTGGATTCTAAACCCCAAAGAAGTTCTGCAGCCCCGACTGCCCAAACCGACTGACGAGTCGGCTATTGCTGAAGGCAGTAGTAAGATGAAAATGTGTGGACTGATGACCACACCGCAGCTTTGCAGATCTCTTCAATAGTGACTGATCTTAGATGAGCCACCGACTTAGCCATGGCTCTAATTTTGTGAGCCGTGACATGGCCTTCTAGAGTCAGTCCAGCTTGGACAAAAATGAAGGAGATGCACTCTGCTATCCAAGAAGAAATTATGCAGTTTCCGACAGCAACTGGCATTAAAAGAAATAAACAACTGGGCGGACCGTCCGAGGGAGCTCGTCTGCTCCACGCAAAAAGTGCGGAGCTTGCTTTCGCCAGGGCTTGTAAGATGAGGGAGAAAGAATGTTGGTAAGACAACTGACTGGATCAGCTGGTACTCTGATACCAGCGCCAGTAAGAACTTTGTCTGCATGCAGAGAACTACTCTGTTAAGATGAGAAGTAAGGTAAGGCGCTTGAGCTACTAGAGACCGAAGCTCACCGACCTTACGAGTTGAAGGAACAGCCACTAAGGAAAACGACCTTCCAGGTCCAATACTTCAGATGGCAGGAATCCAGTGGCCCGAATTGAGCTTGCAGCAGCTGGATGAAAACGACATTGGGACCCCAAGATACTGGATAAGGAGTGATAGGAACTCTGACCGAAGCATAAGAGCCAACTGTCAAAATTATTGTGGGTGGTAAGCCCAACAGAAATAATCTCCCCTAGACACATACAAGGAATTCTCTCAATATTGGGGGAGAGATAAACCTCTCGTGAAGTGGACAGCTAAAGGCTGACCTTTCACACGTTGATGATAAGCTCTATTGCACAAAGATGAATACTGACAGAGTTGGTCTTGAGACCAGACTCAGACAGGTGTAGAAAGAACTCAAGCAAGGTCTGTATAAGACAAGATGCAGGATCTAGGGCCTTGCTGTCACACTAGACGGCAAACCTCTTCCATGAAAAAGAATAACACCTCTTTGTGAAATCTTTTCTGAAATCAAGCAAGAGTCGGGAGACACTCTGGAAAACTCAACGAAACCCCACTCTCAACATCCAGACCGTGTGAGCCAGAGATTTGAGGTTGGGATGCAGAAGTGCCCCCTCGTTCTGCGTAATGAGAGCTGGAAAACATTCCAACTCCAGAAGAAGAGGGAATCCTATCTGACGCAGCTAGAAAAGAGCAATCAGAATCATGGCTCCACAATCTTGCTTGAGAAACAGCAAAGTCTTTTCCACCAGATGTATGGGAGGATACGCATACGGAAAACCTGTCTCCCAAAGAAGGAGAAAGGCATCCGATGGTAGCCTGCTGTGAACCTGCAGCCTGGAACAGAACTGAGGGACTTTGCGATTGGACTAAGTAGCAAAAAGATCCACTGAGGGGTCTTTCGAACTATAGGCATGCTCAACTGTAGCATTATCCTGCTCAGCCTGTCGGCCAGACTGCTGTTTACACCAATTAGATAAGTGGCTTGGAGAAAACATGCCGCATTGCGGGCCCACCGCTACATCTGCATGGCATCCTAACTCAGAGGGCAAGATCCAGTACTCCTTTGTTATCGAGTACATCACAACCCGATTGTTTGGTTGAATTAAAATAATTTGGTTGGATAGCCAGGAGGGATGCAACCTTCGTCAGCAGCTTTTGACTGAGTAAGATGCCTCAGAATCAAAATAGAGAGAATTAACCACCTCTGAGGGGAATACCGAAGACTGGTGAACAGTCGGGTTACATCCTCTAGATACCCTAAACTTGATACCACTGGGAAGCTAGGATGCACTGAGCGGATGTCATGTGCGAAAGTGCCATGGGAGTTACATGAACTGTGGAAGCCATGTGTCTAGAAGTCTCAATATGTACTGTGCTGTAATCTGTTGAGACGGGCAATCATCGTGTTAAGGGAACACATGCACTCCCAGTCCATGAAGATACGCTGCAACAACAGCCAGGCACTAGGAAAAAAACATACTCTGGATGCAAAGAGAGTATAAGTATCCTGTAAATCCAGAGAGCATAACCAATCGTTTTCCTGAAGTATGGGAAGAAGGATGCCCAGGGAAAGCATCCTGAACCAAATCTGTTTAGGCCCCTTATGTCTATGATGGGACGCAACCCACAAAGAAAGACCTGGAATAGAATCTCAACCCTTCTTGCCCTGGTGGAACGGGCTCGACTGCATTGGCGCTGAGAAAAGCAGAGAGTTCCTCTGCAAGTACTCACTTTTGATGGAAGCTAAAGGATTAAGCTTCCAATGAACAATGTGGAGGGTTTGATTCCAGATTGAGAATGTATCCTAACCGGACTAGTTGAAAAACCCTACCGGTTGGAGGATAAAGAAGTCACCTTTTGTGGAGAAAATGTAAACTTCCCCCCCCCCCCCCCCCCCCCGACAGGCAGAATGGCCGGTACGGACATTTTTTTTTTTTTTTTAGTTTTCTGCTGAGTCTCCTCCTCCAGGAGAGAGGCACACAGTCATGAGAGTCTGTCACTGTACCTAGAGCAGAAATCTAGGTGTTACATTACAAGTGTCGAAAATGCCCTTGGACAGGAACCTGCGACACACCGTGTGCTACCTGACCACTTGGTGAAAAGGTCTAGCCTATTCCGGTGGGAATGCTCGTAAAGATCTAACAAGACTTGATTTGGGATGCGATCATGCCAGCCTGGTACGCCATTCTCCAAAAGAGGCTAAGGATGTATGCTCTGGCCCTGGGGGCGCCAAAGTAAGTTCTTAGAACTCCTATCTGTTCTGAGTGCAGAAGACTCAGGTGAAGATAGTAGTCCAGGACCTCTAGCATCTGGGCATTGGGATTCACAATCTCCACTGTAATGTCAGATGACCATCATTGAACTGAACTAACTACTCAAACAGAGCAGCACAGATCCAAACACGTCCGATATGGAGGCTAATATGGGTCGAGAAGTTGCCCCAGTAGGGTGCGAACACCCATACCAGAGGCAGCATCGGTGAAGGAGACCAGGTGAAAAGCCAGATGCCGCAGGAGGCGGTAGCACCCATGGCATCCAATGGTACCCATGGTCCCGAAGCCAAGGACAAAGTCTGGAAATGCAAGGGAATCGAAACCAGACTGCTAGACCATGGCACCGACGGTACCGATGATACACATGGTACCGATGGACCCCGGTACCAATGGTACCCATGGTACTTGGTACCGATGATAGTCATGGTATCCGGTACCGATGGTACCCATGATACCTGGTACCGATGGTAACCATGACATGTGGTACCAATGGTACCCCTGATATCCGACACCAACAGCACCGACGGTACCGATGGTACACATGGCACCGACGGTGCTCATGACACCTGGTACCAATGGCACCCATGGCACCGATGGTACCTGGTCATGATATCTGGTATCGATGGTACTCATGTGCCGACGGCATCCATGATACCTGATACCCATGTATCCACGGTACCGACGATACCTGATAGTATGGTACCGATGGCAGTCATGATACTCGGTACCGATGGGCGATGATACCTGGTACCGATAGTCGATGGTGCCCATGATACCTGGTGCCGATGGTGCCCGTGATTCCCGGTACCAACAGCACCCATGGCACCGATGACACTCGGCATCAACGGCACCCATGGTACCGATGATACCCGGTGCCGACGGGACCCATGGTACCGATGATACCCGGTACCGACGGGACCCATGACACCGACCATGGTACCAATGTAGTTGGCATCGATACTCCTCGGTACCGACGCACCGATGATATTCGGTACCGACAGTACCCATGGCACCGATGATACTCGGTACCGACGGCACCCATGGCACCGATGACACTCGGCATCGACGGCACCCTTGGTACCGATGATACCCGGTGCCGACGGGACCCATGGTACCGATGATACCCGGTACCGACGGGACCCATGACACCGACCATGGTACCAATGTTCCTGGTATCGATACTCCTCGGTACCGACGCACCGATGATATTCGGTACCGACAGTACCCATGGCACCGATGATACTCGGTACCGACGGCACTCATGGCACCGATGATACCCGGTACCGACAGCACCCATGGCACCGATGACACTCGGCATCGACGGCACCCATGGTACCGATGATACCCGGTGCCGACGGGACCCATGGTACCGATACCTGGTACCGACGTACCGGTGCATCGACGTCCAATGCCAGGATACCTCCATAACAGAGGGAGCAACGCTCTCGGCATCGACTGATGTCTGAAGCCCGGATACCTCCATAACCGAGGGAGCAAAGCTCTGGGCATCTCCTTTGGGCATCCCTGGCAGAGTAGAATACGTCTCGTTACTTTGAGACACTACTTGCGCTTCACAGGGAGATGATCCGGCCCAAGACACATCCGCCGATGCGCCCGAATGACCTGCCAAGCAGGAGGCGCCGAGGCAGGTGGAGACCTATTCGATGCATAACTATACCCAGCGTGCATCGGTCTCTGTCGGACTCCAGAATGATCTCCTTTGGGCATCCCTGGCAGAGTAGAATACGTCTCGTTTCTTTGAGACACTACTTGCGCTTCACAGGGAGATGATCCGGCCCAAGACACATCCTCCGATGCGCCCGAATGACCTGCAGAGCAGGAGGCGCCGAGGCGGGTGGAGACTCACTTCAAAGGTTACACCACTGATATTGTGTCACCAGGTTGCCCATTCAGTGGCTGACCAGGGATGCACCTGCTTAGGTTCCTGGTTTTTCCTGTGACATACACCTTTTATCACTTGTGGGGCTTAAAGACAGTGGTGTGCTGGAGCAGGCTGTCACAGCTCTGGAGAGCCGTTTGTAAAGTTTTTAAAAAAATGGATCATAAAAATGTGGGCTTGTTTAGTTTGCTGGCTAGAGAGAGCCCACAGATAACAATATGCCAGCACTTTCAAGAAAAAAGAAAAGAGAAGCTTAATGCTTTGTTCAGGCACAGCCCCTTGTGACTCTGGCAATTACTTAAATTTTTTCTTGCCTCAGGTACAAAAAATACCTGTATATATAAGCCACAATGAGCCTGCCATGAAAAGTACATAATGAAAAAATAAAAAAGAGATTTAACTCCGAAGACCTGAAGAAAACACGAAGCCCTAACGAACTCCGTGTCTCCTCAGACGCGGAAAAAGAAAAACTGAGGGGCGTGTCCGCACGGCGAGCGGGAAGAGGTGTGCGCACATGCGCAGTACGATCGCTCGCGCGTCAGAACGCCGTAAAGAGATTTTGCTTTAAAATCCTCCGGGGCCGACGTGGCGTCACCCACTTGTGAGAATATCAGCCTGCTTGTCTTTGGAGAAGCATTAGCATTACTAGCTTCTGAGACCCATGACTCATATAGCATCATCATAAGGTTAAAGGTCATCTCTAAGCACATTGCAAGTATCTTAAAGGGCCAGATAGCTATTTTTCATTGGAGAGCCAGATTTTAAAATAAACAGTGCTTAATTGTGAAATGTTCACAAAGGTTACAAAACTGATGCTCTAAATTAATAAAAGCTTACAAATGGGTATAAACACAATGATTTCAAAACCGAAAACTCTAGGAATAAATAACCTGTCCACATTACTGCTAAGGCAGGTAACAGTTCACTGAATGAAAAACTTCTCACAAAAATGTAACAGCACAGAGAGCACTGCAAGCACTCAATCTTTAAAAACAACATCTAGTACATTTCAATGAGATCACAACTAGACTCCCTACATATTCCAAAGGTGTGCAAAATCAACAGAAATAAAGCAAACACTTACCCATTTATCTGCTACTTCCAACTGAACTGATATGCATTAGCATTACTAGCAGGGTTGCCAGGTGGAAAATATTTTTCCAGCCCAAAGGAGCCCAAAATCCAGCCCAAAACCCGCCCAAACTCAAACCCCGCCCCTGACACCCCCGCCCCCGCGTCATCACCCCGCCCCCGCCGTCATCGGCCCCGCCTTCCACGTCATCGGCCCCGCCTCCCACATCATCGGCCCCGCCTCCCACGTCACTAACCCCGCCCAAAAACGTCGCGGAAAACCGCCCAATTGGGCGGTAAAACCGCCCACCTGGCAACACTGATTACTAGCTTCTGTGAGACCCATGACTCATATAGCATCATCATGAGGTTAAAGGTCATCTCTAAGCACATTGCAAGTATCTTAAAGGGCCAGATAGATATTTTACATGTATCTTAAAGGGCCAGATAGATATTTTACATTTGAGAGCCAGGTTTTAAAATAAACAGTGTTTAATTGTAAAATGTTCATAAAAATTACAAAACTGGTGATCTAAATTAATAAAAGCTTATCTAAACAAATGGCTTTATCATAGGAAAACCGAGTAGTCACTCTCTTGATTTAACCCATATGGTTTCACTGTATTAAATTTAAAAATAAGCCTCTGTTCTGCCTTTAACAACAATTTGTTGACATCTCCACCTCTCCAATGTGTTTTGATTCTCAATAATACAAGAAATCTCAATTCTTCAAAGGAGTGCATAAAATCATGCATATGTTCTACCAGTGGTTTTTCAAACATCTTGTTTTTTATGGCACTCTTATGTTCTGCAATACGTTTGTTGAATATACGTACTGTCTTACCAATATATACAAGTCCACAAGGGCAAATAATTGCATAGACAACCTGAGATGTTTTACAATTCGAATATTGTTTTAGTTCAAATTTTTCTCCTGTCTTTGGATTTTAAAAAAATTTTGCTTTCAGATTTACTGTACAAAAACAACAATTCAAGCATGGGAAATGCCCCCAAACTGGATCTTTCCTTACAGGTACTGGTAATGCTGATAGTGCTAAGAAATCTTTTAAATTTTTATTTCTCTTAAATGCTATCATCAGTTGTTTCTCAGAAAAGCACGGTATATTCTGAACAAGTGTCCAATGTTTTCTAAGTATTTTAATAATATCACGTGACACATGGTCAAAATAAAGGGTACACACAATTTTATCTGTATTCTTATCAGGAATATTATTATTTCTATGGAGGAGGTTACCTCTTTGATGTTCTTTTGTTTTTAGCATCCCTTCCTCTATGTATCTATGTGGATATCCCCTCTGTTTAAATCTATCAGCCATTACATGCATCTGTTTCTGAAAATCATTAGTATCTGAACATAATTTTTTAACTCTTAAAAACTGACTATATGGGAGGTTACATTTCAACGGTTGGCTATGACAGCTATCATATTTCAAAAGTTTATTCCTGTCATAGCCAACCGTTGAAACGTAACCTCCCATATAGTCAGTTTTTAAGAGTTAAAAAATTATGTTCAGATACTAATGATTTTCAGAAACAGATGCATGTAATGGCTGATAGATTTAAACAGAGGGGATATCCACATAGATACATAGAGGAAGGGATGCTAAAAACAAAAGAACATCAAAGAGGTAACCTCCTCCATAGAAATAATAATATTCCTGATAAGAATACAGATAAAATTGTGTGTACCCTTTATTTTGACCATGTGTCACGTGATATTATTAAAATACTTAGAAAACATTGGACACTTGCTTTTCTGAGAAACAACTGATGATAGCATTTAAGAGAAATAAAAATTTAAAAGATTTCTTAGCACCATCAGCATTACCAGTACCTGTAAGGAAAGATCCAGTTTGGGGGCATTTCCCATGCTTGAATTGTTGTTTTTGTACAGTAAATCTGAAAGCAAAATTTTTTTAAAATCCAAAGACAGGAGAAAAATTTGAACTAAAACAATATTCGAATTGTAAAACATCTCAGGTTGTCTATGCAATTATTTGCCCTTGTGGACTTGTATATATTGGTAAGACAGTACGTATATTCAACAAACGTATTGCAGAACATAAGAGTGCCATAAAAAACAAGATGTTTGAAAAACCACTGGTAGAACATATGCATGATTTTATGCACTCCTTTGAAGAATTGAGATTTCTTGTATTATTGAGAATCAAAACACATTGGAGAGGTGGAGATGTCAACAAATTGTTGTTAAAGGCAGAACAGAGGCTTATTTTTAAATTTAATACAGTGAAACCATATGGGTTAAATCAAGAGAGTGACTACTCGGTTTTTCTATGATAAAGCCATTTGTTTAGATAAGCTTTTATTAATTTAGATCACCAGTTTTGTAATTTTTATGAACATTTTACAATTAAACACTGTTTATTTTAAAACCTGGCTCTCAACTACCCTTCAGCTCCACACAAGGCAGCGGATTCTGCACAAACTGAAATGGAGTGTTGAGACACCAATAGCACCTTCAACTGTCTTAAAGAAGTGACGTCAGATCCCAAACCCAGAACTCTGAGGGGGAGAGGGTGGGAAGAAAGAGGGAAGGGAGGGAAGGGGGGGGAGGAGGGGCGGGGGGGTTATTATGGATAGAATGGACTAATGATAAGGTTTGCGGGCTGTTTCAGCAGCTAGGAGATTAGATAAATGGCTGCTTGGTCAGTATGGGGGAGGGAGTTAACATAAGGACTTATTATTTGAAAGAGGCTGGGTAGCTATTTGATGTATAAGCCTTTTCGTTTGATCTGTTGCCAATTCTAGACATGTTTATCTATTTTAATAAAATATCTCAACATAAAGGGAGGGGGGAGGTGGGATAAAATGATAAAAGAGTTGATGATAATGATTGGAGAACCAAAGGTGGAAGAATCTTTCCTTTTCTTGTTATTTGAATTTAACTGTTCCCGAAATATTTGTATTGGCTGATTTCTTAAGTCATCAATAAAAATTATTGAAACATAAAACCTGGCTCTCAAATGTAAAATATCTATCTGGCCCTTTAAGATACTTGCAATGTGCTTAGAGATGACCTTTAACCTCATGATGATGCTATATGAGTCATGGGTCTCACAGAAGCTAGTAATGCTAATGCATATCAGTTCAGTTGGAAGTAGCAGATAAATGGGTAAGTGTTTGCTTTATTTCTGTTGATCTTGCACACCTTTGGAATATGTAGGGAGTCTAGTTGTGATCTCATTGAAATGTACTAGATGTTGTTTTTAAAGATTGAGTGCTTGCAGTGCTCTCTGTGCTGTTACATTTTTGTGAGAAGTTTTTCATTCAGTGAACTGTTACCTGCCTTAGCAGTAATGTGGACAAGTTATTTATTCCTAGAGTTTTCGGTTTTGAAATCATTGTGTTTATACCCATTTGTAAGCTTTTATTAATTTAGAGCATCAGTTTTGTAACCTTTGTGAACATTTCACAATTAAGCACTGTTTATTTTAAAATCTGGCTCTCCAATGAAAAATAGCTATCTGGCCCTTTAAGATACTTGCAATGTGCTTAGAGATGACCTTTAACCTTATGATGATGCTATATGAGTCATGGGTCTCAGAAGCTAGTAATGCTAATGCATATCAGTTTAGTTGGAAGTAGCAGATAAGTGGGTAAGTGTTTGCTTTATTTCTGTTCATCTTGCACATCTTTGGAATATGTAGGGAGTCTAGCTGTGATCTGATGGAGACGTACTAGATGTTGTTTTTAAGATTGAGTGCTTGCAGTGCTTCCTCTGTTGTTATATTTTTGTGAGAAGTCTTTTATTCAGTGAACTGTTTCCTGCCTCTAGCAGTAATGTGGACTGGTTATTTATTTCTAAGGAGTTTTTTTGGTTTTGTGTTAAGAATATCAGTGGAGAAACTAGAATGTCTAGTCTTTTAAAAGTTTTGTGCACATTTAGATATGCTTCTTGTCTGATGATATTTTTATTTTTTGTTTTTTATATCTGTGTAGAACTAGATTTTTGGAACTACTAGTGTGTATGATATATTTACATACACTTTTGATAGGTATGTATAAAGAAATTTCTTCCCCTCTTCATTGAAATGTTTTGATTCTAATTGTATGATCTTAACATTTTTTTACTGAGAGTTATAAATGTGATATGAGTAATTGTAGATGTTCTGATATAAAATTTTTTTTATGTTATGTATGATTTTAATGATAATTATAAATATTTGTTTTACAGATGATATCATGTATGTCTATACATGTTTTTTTAGAACTCTTAAAGGATTGTTTTATATATGTTGAATCTTTTTTTAAATAATTGCCTTTTATTAGTTGAATCATGCTTATGACATTGTTAATATGTATGGTTATACATGTTTTTATACTTATGTTTTGTTTTTATAGTTTATACCCCTGACGCAGCCTGAGGGCGAAACGTGGCCACGTCGGGTATTGTTCCAATAAATGCATTTGATTCCACTGCTTTGTTGTTTTTTTAACTACAAGGATCATACAATATATAAACTAAAATCACTTTACATCAGACTAAAATTCTTAATACTGTAGCAACTCTTACAAAATTGAGAAACTTGAAAACACTAAGATGGAGTCAGCAGTCCAGCAGCGAGAGGGGTGCTACCCAGTCTTTTGCGCTGAGTGCCATATGTATGATTATCTCCCAGTTGGTGAGATGTCATATGTGTGTGCCCGATGCAAAGAGCTCCTAGACCTCAGAGAACATGTTCGTTCTCTCGAGGCTAGAGTAGCAGATTTGGTAGAGATGAGGGAGATAGAGAAATACATAGAGGAGACCTACAGGGATGTTGTAGAGAGGGCCCACCTCCAGTCAGATAGCCTCTGTGCTACCTTGGAGGAGGGAGGTCTCCCAGAAGGTGAAGTAGGAAGTACTCCTGTAGCCAGGACCTACCGACCAGAAGATGTACTATCCTCTCGCGCCGAGGATATATCTTCAATGGCTGACCAGGAGGAAAAGGTTAGAACAGCTGTCATACTTGGCGATTCAATCATTAGGAATGTAGATAACTGGGTGGCTGGTGGACGGGAGGATCGCCTGGCGACTTGCCTACCTGGTGCGAAGGTGGTGGACCTCATGCAGCACCTAGACAGGATTTTAGATAGTGCTGGGGAGGAGCCGGCTGTCTTGGTACATGTGGGTACCAATGACGTAGGAAAATGTGGGAGAGAGGTTCTGGAAGCCAAATTTAGGCTTTTAGGAAGAAAGCTCAAATCCAGATCCTCTAGGGTGGCATTTTCTGAAATACTACCCGTTCCACGCGCAGGCCCCAAGAGGCAGGCAGAGCTCCGGAGTCTCAATGCGTGGATGAGACAATTGTGCAGAAAGAAGGAAAAATTCTAGACTTGGTCCTTAGTGGACTGTATGATCTAGTGAGGGACGATATGGTACTGGGGCTGCTTGATAACAGTGATCATTTTTATTTATTTATTTATCGCATTTGTATCCCACATTTTCCCACCAATTTGCAGGTTCAATGTGGCTTACATTTGCCGTAGTGGCGGTTGCCATTTCCGGTTAACAGAATTACAAATGGTATTGCATTAAGGTGCGTACATACATAGTAAAAGAATATTGCATTATGGTATTGCATATAGGTTCCTGAGTAATAGATTAGATTGTAAAGCGAATGCTACATACCTGTAGAAGGTATTCTCCGAGGACAGCAGGCTGATTGTTCTCACTGATGGGTGACGTCCACGGCAGCCCCTCCAATCGGAAACTTCACTAGCAAAGTCCTTTGCTAGCCCTCGCGCGCCCGCGCGCACCGCGCATGCGCGGCCGTCTTCCCGCCCGAAACCGGCTCGAGCCGGCCAGTCCAGTATGTAGCAAGACAATACACTTCAAGGGAAGACACAACTCCAAAGGGGAGGCGGGCGGGTTTGTGAGAACAATCAGCCTGCTGTCCTCGGAGAATACCTTCTACAGGTATGTAGCATTCGCTTTCCTCCGAGGACAAGCAGGCTGCTTGTTCTCACTGATGGGGTATCCCTAGCCCCCAGGCTCACTCAAAACAACAACATTGGTCAATTGGGCCTCGCAACGGCGAGGACATAACTGAGATTGACCTAAAAAATTTACCAACTAACTGAGAGTGTAGCCTGGAACAGAACAAACAGGGCCCTCGGGGGGTGGAGTTGGATCCTAAAGCCCAAACAGGTTCTGAAGAACTGACTGCCCGAACCGACTGTCACGTCGGGTATCCTGCTGCAGGCAGTAATGAGATGTGAATGTGTGGACAGATGACCACGTCGCAGCTTTGCAAATTTCCTCCATGGTGGCTGACTTCAAGTGGGCTACCGACGCTGCCATGGCTCTAACATTATGAGCCGTGACATGACCCTCAAGAGCCAGCCCAGCCTGGGCGTAAGTGAAGGAAATGCAATCTGCTAGCCAATTGGATATGGTGCGTTTCCCTACAGCCACTCCCCTCTTGTTGGGATCAAAAGAAACAAACAATTGGGCGGACTGTCTGTGGGGCTGTGTCCGCTCCAGATAGAAGGCCAATGCTCTCTTGCAGTCCAATGTGTGCAGCTGACGTTCAGCAGGGCAGGAATGAGGACGGGGAAAGTATGTTGGCAAGACAATTGACTGGTTCAGATGGAACTCCGACACAACCTTGGCAGAAACTTAGGGTGAGTGCGGAGGACTACTCTGTTGTGATGAAATTTGGTGTAAGGGGCCTGGGCTACCAGGGCCTGAAGCTCACTGACTCTACGAGCCGAGGTAACTGCCACCAAGAAAATGACCTTCCAGGTCAAGTACTTCGGATGGCAGGAATTCAGTGGCTCGAAAGGAGGTTTCATCAGCTGGGTGAGAACGACATTGAGATCCCATGACACTGTAGGAGGCTTGACAGGGGGCTTTGACAAAAGCAAACCTCTCATGAAGCGAACAACTAAAGGCTGTCCTGAGATCGGCTTACCTTCCACTTGGTAATGGTATGCACTGATTGCACTAAGGTGAACCCTTACGGAGTTGGTCTTCAGACCAGACTCAGACAAGTGGAGAAGGTATTCAAGCAGGGTCTGTGTAGGACAAGAGCGAGGATCTAGGGCCTTGCTGTCACACCAGACGGCAAACCTCCTCCAATGAAAGAAGTAACTTCTCTTAGTGGAGTCTTTCCTGGAAGCAAGCAAGATGCGGGAGACACCCTCTGGCAGACCCAAAGAGGCAAAGTCTACGCCCTCAACATCCAGGCCGTGAGAGCCAGGGACTGGAGGTTGGGATGCAGAAGAGCCCCTTCGTCCTGCGTGATGAGGGTCGGAAAACACTCCAATCTCCACGGTTCTTCGGAGGATAACTCCAGAAGAAGAGGGAACCAGATCTGACGCGGCCAAAAGGGAGCAATCAGAATCATGGTGCCTCGGTCTTGCTTGAGTTTCAACAAAGTCTTCCCCACCAGAGGAATGGGAGGATAAGCATACAGCAGACCTTCCCCCCAATCCAGGAGGAAGGCATCCGACGCCAGTCTGCCGTGGGCCTGAAGCCTGGAACAGAACTGAGGGACCTTGTGGTTCACTTGAGATGCGAAGAGATCCACCAGGGGGGTGCCCCACGCCTGGAAGATCTGTCGCACCACACGGGAATTGAGCGACCACTCGTGAGGTTGCATAATCCTGCTCAACCTGTCGGCCAGACTGTTGTTTACGCCTGCCAGATATGTGGCTTGGAGCACCATGCCTTGACGGCGAGCCCAGAGCCACATGCTGACGGCTTCCTGACACAGGGGGCGAGATCCGGTGCCCCCCTGCTTGTTGACATAGTACATGGCAACCTGATTGTCTGTCTGAATTTGGATAATTTGGTGGGACAGCCGATCTCTGAAAGCCTTCAGAGCGTTCCAGATCGCTCGCAACTCCAGAAGATTGATCTGTAGATCGCTTTCTTGGAGGGACCACCTTCCTTGGGTGTGAAGCCCATCGACATGAGCTCCCCATCCCAGGAGAGACGCATCCGTGGTCAGCACTTTTTGAGGCTGAGGAATTTGGAAGGGACGTCCCAGAGTCAAATTGGAGCAAATCGTCCACCAATACAGGGATTCGAGAAAACTCGTGGACAGGTGGATCACGTCCTCTAGACCCCCGGCGGCCTGATACCACTGGGAGACTAGGGTCCATTGAGCAGATCTCATGTGAAGGCGGGCCATGGGAGTCACATGAACTGTGGAAGCCATGTGGCCCAGCAATCTCAACATCTGCCGAGCTGTGATCTGCTGGGACGCTCGCACCCGCGAGACGAGGGACAACAAGTTGTTGGCCCTCGCCTCTGGGAGATAGGCGCGAGCCGTCCGAGAATCCAGCAGGGCTCCGATGAATTCGAGTTTCTGCACTGGGAGAAGATGGGACTTTGGGTAATTTATCACAAACCCCAGTAGCTCCAGGAGGCGAATAGTCATCTGCATGGACTGCAGGGCTCCTGCCTCGGATGTGTTCTTCACCAGCCAATCGTCGAGATATGGGAACACGTGCACCCCCAGCCTGCGAAGCGCCGCTGCTACCACAGCTAGGCACTTTGTGAACACCCTGGGCGCAGAGGCGAGCCCAAAGGGTAGCACACAGTACTGGAAGTGGCGTGCGCCCAGCTGAAATCGCAGATACTGTCTGTGAGCTGGCAGTATCGGGATGTGTGTGTAGGCATCCTTCAAGTCCAGAGAGCATAGCCAATCGTTTTGCTGAATCATGGGGAGAAGGGTGCCCAGGGAAAGCATCCTGAACTTTCTTTTACGAGATATTTGTTCAGGGCCCTTAGGTCTAGGATGGGACGCATCCCCCCTGTTTTCTTTTCCACAAGGAAGTACCTGGAATAGAACCCCAGCCCTTCTTGCCCGGATGGCACGGGCTCGACCGCATTGGCGCTGAGAAGGGCGGAGAGTTCCTCTGCAAGTACCTGCTTGTGCTGGAAGCTGTAGGACTGAGCTCCCGGTGGACAATTTGGAGGTTGTGAGGCCAAATTGAGGGTGTATCCTTGCCGGACTATTTGGAGAACCCACTGATCGGAGGTTATGAGAGGCCACCTTTGGTGAAAAGCTTTCAACCTCCCTCCGACAGGCAGGTCGCCCGGCACTGACACTTGGATGTCGGCTATGCTCTGCTGGAGCCAGTCAAAAGCTCGCCCCTTGCTTTTGCTGGGGAGCCGCGGGGCCTTGCTGATTCGCACGCTGCTGACGAGAGCGAGCGCGCTGGGGCTTAGCCTGGGCCGCAGGCTGTCGGGAAGGAGGATTGTACCTACGCTTGCCAGAAGTATAGGGAACAGTCTTCCTTCCCCCGAAAAAATCGTCTACCTGTAGAGGTAGAAGCTGAAGGCTGCCGGCGGGCGAACTTGTCGAATGCGGTGTCCCGCTGGTGGAGAGACTCTACCACCTGCTCGACTTTTTCGCCAAAAATGTTATCCGCACGGCAAGGCGAGTCCGCAATCCGCTGCTGGATTCTATTCTCCAGGTCGGCGGCACGCAGCCATGAGAGCCTGCGCATCACCACACCTTGAGCAGCGGCCCTGGACGCAACATCAAAAGTGTCATAAACTCCTCTGGCCAGGAATTTTCTGCACGCCTTCAGCTGCCTGACCACCTCCTGAAAAGGCTTGGCTTGCTCAGGGGGAAGAGCATCAACCAAGCCCGCCAACTGCCGCACATTATTCCGCATGTGTATGCTCGTGTAGAGCTGGTAAGACTGGATCTTGGACACGAGCATAGAGGAATGGTAGGCCTTCCTCCCAAAGGAGTCTAAGGTTCTAGCGTCCTTGCCCGGGGGCGCCGAAGCATGTTCCCTAGAACTCTTAGCCTTCTTTAGGGCCAAATCCACAACTCCAGAGTCATGAGGCAACTGAGTGCGCATCAGCTCTGGGTCCCCATGGATCCGGTACTGGGACTCGATCTTCTTGGGAATGTGGGGATTAGTTAATGGCTTGGTCCAGTTCGCAAGCAATGTCTTCTTCAGGACATGGTGCAAGGGAACAGTGGACGCTTCC
The DNA here is from genome assembly GCF_901765095.1 of Microcaecilia unicolor. Lineage (NCBI taxonomy): Eukaryota > Metazoa > Chordata > Amphibia > Gymnophiona > Siphonopidae > Microcaecilia > Microcaecilia unicolor. The sequence goes on along the minus strand of NC_044040.1, from coordinate 122,691,624 downwards.
TTAGGTGGAGAAGGATAGTCCAGGAGCTCAAACATTTCAGCCCTGGGCTCGTCCTCCACAACCACCGGGAAGGGGATGGCCGTAGACATCTCCCGGACAAAGGAGGCAAAAGACAGACTCTCGGGAGGAGAAAGCTGTCTCTCAGGAGAGGGAGTGGGATCAGACGGAAGACCCTCAGACTCCTCGTCAGAGAAATATCTGGGATCTTCCTCTTCCTCCCACGAGGCCTCACCCTCGGTGTCAGACACAAGTTCACGGACCTGTGTCTGCAACCTCGCCCTGCTCGACTCCGTGGAACCCCGTCCACGATGGGGGCGTCGAGAGGTAGACTCCCTCGCCCGCATCGGCGAAGCTCCCTCCGCCGACGTAGTCGGGGAGCCTTCCTGGGAGGTGGCCGCGGTCGGTACCGCACGCGGTACCGACGTCGGGGACCTCAACCTGGGCGATGGGCCAGCCGGCGCCACGCTCGACGGTACCGGTGGCGCAAGCACCGCCGGTACCGGAGGGGTAGGGCGCAACAGCTCTCCCAGAATCTCTGGGAGAACGGCCCGGAGGCTCTCGTTTAGAGCGGCTGCAGAGAAAGGCTGAGAGGTCGATGCAGGCGTCGACGTCAGTACCTGTTCCGGGCGTGGAGGCTGTTCCGGGCTGTCCAGAGCGGAGCGCATCGACACCTCCTGAACAGAGGGTGAGCGGTCCTCTCGGTGCCGATGCCTGCTGGGTGCCGAATCCCTCGGCGACCCAGAGCTCTCGGTGCCGACACGGGGAGGAGACCGGTGTCGATGCTTCTTCGATTTCTTCCGAAGCATGTCACCGGAGCTCCCCGGCACCGACGAGGAGGACGTCGAATCCATCCGTCGCTTCCTCGGGGCCGAGACTGAAGAAGGTCGATCTCGGGGGGGCTGTACCGCAGGAGCCCTCAGGGTAGGCGGAGACCCACCCGAGGGCTCACCGCCACCAGCAGGGGAATGGACAGCCCTCACCTGCACTCCACCCGATGCACCACCGTCCGACGACATCAGCAGACGAGGTCCTGGTACCACCGACGTCGATGCAGCTATCCGATGTCTCGGCGCCGATGCAGAGGCCCGATGCCTCGATGCACTCGATGCAGGGGCGGCCGAGGAAGATGGTCTGGACGCTGACGACGTCGATGCACTCGAAGATCCCGGTGCCGATGCCGACGAAGAGCCCGAGAACAACACGTTCCACTGGGCTAGTCTCGCTACCTGAGTCCGCCTTTGAAGCAGGGAACACAGACTGCAGTTCTGAGGGCGGTGCTCGGCCCCCAGACACTGAAGACACGACGAGTGTCGATCAGTGAGCGAGATAACCCGGGCGCACTGGGTGCACTTCTTGAAGCCGCTGGAAGGCTTCGATGTCATGGGCGGAAAAATCACGCCGGCGAAATCAAAAGCCGAATGGCGAAATTTGAAGCACCAAATTTAGAGGGAGAAAAAATCTCGACCGAGGCCGAAAAGAGGCCTACCCCGACGACGAAAGAAAACTTACCGGGGCAAAAAAGCTGGAAGTACGGGGAGGATTTACACGAAACCCGGCGGGGGGTTTCCGGAGCACTTCCCGACTAGGACAAAGCTTTCCCGAAGGAAAAAAACACGTTCAAAACAAATTGGACGCGCGAGGTCGACTTTCCGGGGCTCGACACGGCGAAAACACGACCGTACCGAGTGCGGACAAAAGAAGACTGGACTGGCCGGCTCGAGCCGGTTTCGGGCGGGAAGACGGCCGCGCATGCGCGGTGCGCGCGGGCGCGCGAGGGCTAGCAAAGGACTTTGCTAGTGAAGTTTCCGATTGGAGGGGCTGCCGTGGACGTCACCCATCAGTGAGAACAAGCAGCCTGCTTGTCCTCGGAGAATATATGTTAGGTCATCAATTATAGAGCGATCGTTTTCGACATAAGGATTAAAGTGGTATAGCATTATGGTGCGTACATACATGAAAAAGAAGAATACGTTATGGTATTGCATATAAGTTCCTGAGTGATAGATTGGATTATAACCTGTGTTAGGTCATCAATTATAGAGAAATCATTTTCGACATTAGGAATTAAAGTGGTAGTGCTTGTTCATTAATAGTAGTGAGGTTAGTCAGTCAAGTGATAAGAGTTCGGTTCTGTCTAGTTCATGATCAGTCTTATTATTTAGTCATAATATGATCAGTTTTGATATCAACCTTGAAGTAACTATACATAGGAAGTCAAATACGTTAGCGTTTAACTTTAAAAAAAGGAGACTATGAGAGAATGAGAAGAACGGTTAAAAAAAAAAACTTAGAGGGGCAACTGAGAGGGTAAAAACTGTACAACAGGCGTGGATGCTGTTCAAAAGTACCATCCTGGAGGCCCAGGCCAAACATATTCCGCGAATTACAAAAGAAAGACAGAAGTCCAAAAGACAGCCGGTGTGGTTGAAAAGTGAGGTGAAGGAAGCTATTAGGGCTAAAAGAAACGCCTTCAGAAAATGGAAGAAGGAACCATCAGAAAATAACAAGAAGCAACATAAGGAGTGTCAAAACAAATGCAAGGCACAGATAAAGAAGGCCAAGAGGGATTACAAGAAAAAGCATTAGAGGCAAAAAAACATAGTAAAAATTTTTTCGGTATATTAAAAGGAGGAACCGGCAAGAGCATAGGTTGGGCCGCTGGATGACCGAGGGGTAAAAGGGGCAATCAAGGATGACAAAGACGTAGCGGAGAGATTGAATGAATACTTTGCTTCAGTCTTCACCGAGGAAGATTTGGGTGGGATACCGGTGTCGGAGATGGTATTTCAAGCGGACGAGTCAGAGAAACTTACTGAATTCACAGTAAACCTGGAGGACGTAATGAGGCAGTTCAGCAAACTGAAGAGTAGCAAATCTCCTGGACTGGATGGTATTCATCCTAGAGTACTGATAGAACCGAATTATAGCTACGTCATGCAAGGTTCCACGTTAGGAGTTAAGGACCAAGAAAGGGATCTGGGTGTCGTCGTTGATAATACACTGAAACCTTCTGCTCAGTGTGCTACTGCGGCTAGGAAAGCGAATAGAATGTTGGGTATTATTAGGAAATGTATGGAGAACAGATGTGAGGATGTTATAATGCCGTTGTATCGCTCCATGGTGCGACCGCACCTTGAGTATTGTGTTCAATACTGGTCGCCGCATCTCAAGAAAGATATAGTAGAACTGGAAAAGGTGCAGTGAAGGGTGACAAAAATGATAGCGGGGATGGGACGACTTCCCTATGAGGAAATAAGGAGGCTAGGGCTTTTCAGCTTGGAGAAGAGACGGCTAAGGGGAGACATGATAGAGGTATATAAAATAATGAGTGGAGTGGAACAGGTGGATGTGAAGCGTCTGTTCACGCTTTCCAAAAATACTAGGACTAGGGGGCATGCGATGAAACTACAGTGTAGTAAATTTAAAACAAATAGGAGAAAATTTTTGTTCACCCAATGCATAATTAAACTCTGGAATTTGTTGCCGGAGAACGTAGTGAAGGCGGTTAGCTTGGCAGAGTTTAAAAAGGGGTTGGATGGTTTCCTAAAGGACAAGTCCATAGACCGCTACTAAATGGACTTGGGAAAAATCCACAATTTCGGGAATAACTTGTATAAAATGCTTGTATGTTTGAGTAGCTTGCCAGGTGCCCTTGACCTGGATTGGCCGCTGTCGGGGACAGGATGCTGGGCTCGATGGACCTTTGGTCTTTTCCCAGTATGGCATTACTTATGTACTTATGACCTCTATCATATCTCCCCTCAGAAGCCTTTTCTCCAAGCTGAAGAGCCCTAGCCTAAGCTTTACAAATTTTGTACAAATATTTTGTATTAGCCCTCCTGCCCCTCCCCCACCATTTCTCTATCCATTGCTAAAATAGTCACTTGATCTAGTAGGTTGGATTTCTTGCAAAGCAGAAGTGTAGTGAGGTGTTTTAATACAGTACTGGAGATTACTCTCACAGCTAACACCCTGCCCCTTAGCCCACCTACCCCAAGGGTGACACTTCACTTCCTATATAGACTGCCTAATCCACTGCTTAGCTCCATCAATTAATTCTTTCTAAATTGCATCCAATTTTGACAGCAAATCATTTCTGATTGCAGCTACTTTAGAGCTGTCTGCATTTTATCAGGTGATGATTTAGATTAAAAGGTTTTTGTTTTCACTCTCTCTCTCTCTCTCCCTCTCTCTCTCTCTCTAGATATATATATATATATATATATATATATATATATATATATATATATATAAATTTAACAGTTTTTAAAACAGTATAAGCAGTGCACAAGATTTGGAGTAAGACATAAAGTTAGAAAGCTAAGATGTATATAAAATGAGAGTTGGTCAATATGAACCCCCAAGATCTTCTGCACAGGGCAGAGTGTATACTTGATCTAATCTACCAATATGTGATCAACCATTGGATCAGGGTTATTATCAAACACCAAGAATTTAGTTTTCTCAGTATTGAGCTTCAAGTGATAATGAGATGTCCATAACTAAGCAAAATAAGACTATTCTGGACCAGGAAAGAAATATGTGTCAAGGAAAAGGGAACAGGTATTGTAACAGTTATGTCATCCAATGTAGCTATGGGTAAGAAAACCTGTTCTGGCTAATTCTGAACCCAAAGAGTGTAAAGATATTAAACATAGGGATTACTCCAGCTATCTGATAGTTCTCTATTATTCTTCACCATGTAAGATTGAGATGCTAAAAATCCCCTAAACCAATTCAACATTTCCATCTATACCAAGGTGACTAAGTTCTAGGATCATTAAGTCATGATCTACCAAGTAAAATGTGGATGAGAGATCAAACCGCAACAGTACAGCTCTGCCATTTTCAGACATAATGGGGCTAGATTCTATGTCATGCCTAAAAAATCGGCACTGAAAAAACCCCACTCCTAGGTGAATTCTATAAACCGTGCTTAAATTAGGCACGGTTTATAGAATACACCTAGCACCTGTCCGCGTGACTAAATTAAGAATGCACAGTTTTTAGAAACGCCCGTTACCTGCCCATTCCACATCCATGGCCACACTCCCTTTTCAACTCGGTGCATTAGAATTTACGCACATTACTGTACGGAATGCGCTTAGACAGTTGTGCACATAAATTCTAATTAATGGCAATTAGTTTCAATATGTGATTAATTGGCAATTATTGGTGCTGATTGGCTTGTTAAGATCATTAAGTTGCACATGCATATCCAGAATACAACAAGACAGGTTGTATAGATCGCACTATATAGAATCCGGGGGGTTATGCTGAACTGTGTTACAGACAGAAATTACTACTGTCTCAGTACTATGAGAGGATCGAAAGCCCAATTGAGTAGGATGCAGAATATTATACTTTGGGGCTCATTTTCAAAAGAGAAAAACATCCAAAAACTGGCATAAATCTGCATATGGGTGTTTTTCTCACAAAAACGTCCAAATTGGTATTTTCGAAACCAATTTTTAGATGTTTTTCTATAAAGTCCATCAGAAGTGCGTTCAAATCACAAGGGAGCGTGTCAGGGGCACGTTAAGGGCGGGGTCTGGGCGTTCCTAACACTTGGACGTTTTTCTACCATAATGGAACAAAACAAAAACATCCAGGGCTATAAGTTGGATGTTTTGGACTAGACCTGCTTTATTAACAAATAAGCCACAAAAAAGTGCCCTCAATTACCAGATGACCACTGAAGGGAATCAGGGATAACCTCCCCTTATTCCCTTAGTGGTCACTAACCCCTTCCCACCCTTCAAAAATATGATTAAAAACATTACTTGGAGAGAAAGTGACGTAAGCCCTAGAGATGGCAGCTTAATTTGTGGGCTCTGCTGTCTTCGGAGCAGATTAGAGGCTTCCCCGCGTTAAACTGTTGATTTTACTCACCAAAGAAGAAGAGAGAACGTCGGAATCATGGCAGCGAAGAAAAAACTGGCAAAATTTAAATTTGCGACCGAAGCTCCCAGCACTAGTAAAGGGACGGGTCTCCAGACACGCGGCGCAAAGATGGCCGCTGAAGAAAGTGATTCGGACCCGGACCCCGAGGAACATTTAGAAAGCGAAATGGAGCTTAGCAAACGAGATTTCGTGCGCTGGTTCAAGGACCTTAAAACAGAGCTGGTGGCAACTCGACGAAGTATCCAGACTGCCGTAACGGAATTACATGAAGAAATAAAAGAAATTGGAAACCGAGTGGCAGAAAATAAAGAGAAAACGGAGGCAGCAATGGCGGAGGTGAGAAAACTCAGGGGATCCCTTAAAGCTGAACAACAATCAAGGGCAGACCTGGAAATAGCGCTGGAGGACCTGGAAAACCGCACAAGAAGGTGTAATTTGCGTTTTCGAGGCATTCCAGAAGAGGATCAATATAAAGATCCAGAAAAGGTAGTGAAAGAAATCTGCACCTTTTTGTTTCAGCAAGACCAGGAGCCCATAGAATTGGAGAGAGCTCACAGAAGCCTTGGATCGCCAAGGGGAGGCTTGCCCAGAGACATTGTGGCGTGTTTCCACAAATTTACAGTTAAAGAGCGGGTATGGAGGCGAACAAGAGAACTGGGGGAAGTAAACTGGCGGTCGGTTAAAGTAAAAATCTTCCAGGACTTGGCTAGGAAAACGTTACAGAGAAGAAGAGATTTTAAAGACATCACCACTTATTTGCAAAAGGCTGGATTGCGGTATTGTTGGCTGTTCCCATTTGGGCTACAGATAACAGTAGGAAATATTACTCGTCGCCTACATGCACATCAAGGAGCATGGAAAATATTGAGAGAGATGGGGTGCACAGATGTCCCCAGAGATGATGAAGCGGCACAGCAACCTCTACGTAACACGAGGAAGAAGGAGCAGAATAGCTGGCAGGTGGTTGAAGGGAAGAAAAATCGTTTATCCCCAAGGGTGGAGAGAGCAGAAGAAGGGACAGCGGAGGACACCTGAGCCTGATATGCACTGACTCTGGACTAACACTGAGATTCTGGTTGAAGTTGGTGAGAGATTTGGGGTGGGCAAGTTACATGCAGTTGTTAAAATGAAGGGGAGTAAATGTTAATGTTTAAGTTGGAAACAGAGGGGGGTGAAGTTTCTATGGATGTATAATTGGGCAGCTATGCTCTGGGGAGGGCTTGCTTCCTAGAAGGTAAGACTGGCACGAGATGTAGTTTGCCAGTTGCAGGGGGAAACAGGGGGGGGGAGGGGGGACTAGGGTGGGGTTGGGGGGGAGTGCGAATTGGGTCATGGAATGTTAATGGGCTAAATAACCCGGGCAAGAGGAGTATAATCTTTAGGGAATTGCGTAGAATGAATTGGGATATAGTCATGCTGCAAGAGACACACATTAGACAACAGGATGAATCTCTAATTATGAATAAAGGTCTGGGTGTAGGGTATGCTCTAGCAGATTCCAGGGGGAACAAGACGGGAGGGCTGGTGATATATGTGAGGGACCATCTGAAGGTTTTTAAGGAAGCAGTTTACAAGGACAGAGAGGGGAGATGTCTGGCAATTAAAGGGCAACTGAATGATCAAAGTATTACTTTAATCAATGTGTATGCCCCCAACGTGGGACAAGGAAGGTATTTTGACATACTTCGGGAAGAATTGCTCCCCTTTATAGGGGGGCTGGTGCTGAAGGGGGGGGGACATTAATCATTCGGTAGGGACACTGGACCACTCTATCAGGCAGGAGGGAGGGGGGAGGATACAATGGGCGACAATTTCATAGACTGATGCGAGAATTAGACTTGATTGACATATGGCGATTGAAGCATCCTGGGCAACGACAATTCACACACTATGTATAGGGGACATATGCGAGAATAGATGCTATTTGGGGAAGCAGGAATGTATGGGGGGAAGTGTAAGAAGCGGAGATTGAAAATATTCACGCATCTGATCATGCACTGGTATGGGTTAAGCTGGATGGGTTAGGGGAACAGGGGGGAGGACAAATTTGGAGATTAAATGAATCCCTTTTAGATAGGGTTGAGGACTGTCAAGAAGTCCGATCAACCATCAAAGAGTATTTAGAAATAAACGATACAGGAGAAGTGTCGGAGGGGATATTGTGGGACGCCCTTAAGGCGGTCGTGAGGGGGGTGCTCATTCGTAAAGGAGCATATATGAAAAAGAAGAGGGCAGCCCATGAGATGGAAGTTCGGAGTAATTTGGCGAGATTGGAAGCATTACATCAGAGGGAGGGGAAACCCCAACAGTTATTAGAGCTTAAAAAATGGAGGGGAGAATTGCAAACAATTCAGCTGAAAACAATGGAATTCTGTAGGCAGTTAATGCAGCAGAGATTCTTTGAGTTCAGCAATAACGCAAGCGCAATGTTAGCTAGAGGACTACGGGACAGAAGGGTCCGAAATACGATTACTAAAATAAAGGGGCCAAAAGATTTGATGTATCACCAAGATGGGGAAATTAGGGAGCAGTTTGGATGGGCTGAAGATAGGACCCGAAGTGGTGAACTGGATTAGGAACTGGTTGACGGACAGAAGCCAGAGGGTGGTGGTGAATGGAATTCGCTCGGAGGAGGGAAAGGTGAGTAGTGGTGTGCCTCAAGGATCGGTGCTGGGACCGATTCTGTTCAATATATTTGTGAGTGACATTGCCGAAGGGTTAGAAGGTAAAGTTTGCCTATTTGCGGATGATACTAAGATCTGTAACAGAGTGGACACCCGGGAGGGAGTGGAAAACATGAAAAAGGACCTACGGAAGCTAGAAGAATGGTCTAAGGTTTGGCAATTAAAATACAATGCGAAGAAATGCAAAGTGATGCACTTAGGGAATAGAAATCCTCGGGAGACGTATGTGTTAGGCGGGGAGAATCTGATAGGTACGGACGGGGAGAGGGATCTTGGGGTGATAGTATCTGAGGATCTGAAGGCGACGAAACAGTGTGACAAGGTGGTGGCCTTAGCTAGAAGGTTGTTAGGCTGTATAGAGAGAGGTGTGACCAGCAGAAGCAAGGAGGTGTTGATGCCCCTGTATAAGTCGTTGGTGAGGCCCCACCTAGAGTATTGTGTTCAGTTTTGGAGGCCGTACCTTGCGAAGGATGTAAAAAGAATTGAAGCGGTGCAAAGAAAAGCTACGAGAATGGTAAGGGATTTGCGTTACATGACGTATGAGCAGAGACTTGATGACCTGAACATGTATACTCTGGAAGAAAGGAGAAACAGGCGTTCAAATATTTGAAAACTATTAATCCGCAAACGAACCTTTTCCGGAGGTGCGAAGGCGGCAGAACGAGAGGACATGAAATGAGATTGAAGGGGGGCAGACTCAAGAAAAATGTCAGGAAGTATTTTTTCACAGAGAGAATAGTGGATGCTAGGAATGCCCTCCCGTGGGAGGTGGTGGAAATGAAAACGGTAACAGAATTCAAACACGCGTGGGATAAACATAAAGGAATCCTGTTCAGAAGGAATGGATCCTAAGGAGCTTAGCTGAGATTGGGTGGCAGAGCCGGTGGCGGGAGGCGGGGATAGTGCTGGGCAGACTTATACGGTCTGTGTCAGAGCCGGTGGTGGGAAACGGGGCTGGTGGTTGGGAGGCAGGGATAGTGCTGAGCAGACTTACACGGTCTGTGCCCTGAAAAGGACAGGTGCAAATCAAGGTAAGGTATACACAAAAAGTAGCACATATGAGTTTATCTTGTAGGGCAGACTGGATGGACATGCAGGTCTTTTTCTGCCGTCATTTACTATGTTACTATGTTTGTAAAGTTTTATAAGACTTTATATAGTAAGGAATCAACAGCCTCCAAAGGGGAAATTAGAGAATTCGTACAGAGTCTGGGCCTGCAGAGAGTGACGGCCCAGCAGAGAGAGAAAATTGAAGGAAGTAGTAAATGTCATCAAGGGCCTAAAAGGAGGGAAATCCCCTGGGATGGATGGGTTCACTGCCAAATACTATAAACTCTTCCATCAGGAGCTAAGACCTCTGTTGGTGAGATTGGGCAATGCTTGTTTTGTAGAAAGGGGCCTTCCGTCCAGTATGCATGAAGCAGGGATATCGGTGCTCTTAAAACCAGGGAGAGATCCAACACTGTGTGGCTCTTATCGACCGATATCCCTGCTGAATGTGGATGTAAAAATTTTAGCTAAACTTATGGCGGATAGACTGAGTGAGATATTGCCCTCTCTTATTCACGAGGATCAATCTGACTTTATACGACATAGGCAAGTGGCGGATAACATTAGACGAACCCTTAACCTGATATGGGGAGCGCAGAGAAGGGGGGACTCTATGACACTTCTCACAGTAGATGCAGGGAAGGCGTTTTTATAGAGTTGAATGGGAGTATCTGTGGGAAGTAATGTTGGAAATGGGGTTGGGTAGACCTTTTGTAGGATGGGTGAAAGGGTTATATGAGCACCCAGTGGCGAGGATTAAGGTAAATGGGGGATGGTCTGGTCTATTTAACATTCAAAGGGGAACAAGACAGGGGTGCCCTTTATCCCCATTATTGTTTGCCATCTCTATTGAGCCTTTAGCTCAACGAATTCGAGCACTCAAAGAAGTATGGGGGGGGGGGGGGCAGGAACACAGGGGGAGGGTGCTTATTAGGGAATTAAATATGTTTGGAAGACTGTCCGGATTTAAAGTAAATTTTGATAAATCGGAACTTATGGGGATAACAGTAACAGAACAGGAGGTGGACCAAATGAGGAGATCTGTGTTCCGTTGGACTGATAGAAGCTTCCATTACTTAGGTATACATATTCCACATGACCTTACTACATTGTACCAGTTGAATTATATACCGCTTATAGCGGCAATCAGGAGAGATCTAAGTAAATGGAAGAGGGGATGGCTCTCGTGGTGGGGCCGCATAGCGGCGGTAAAAATGAATATACTACCACGGTTGCTTTTCCTCTTTCAGCCTCTCCCAATTGCTGTCCCTAAGGGTGAACTACAGAAAATACAAACAGAGTTGGGGGGGTTTGTATGGGGAGGTCATCCAGCTCAATTGTCAAGGAAAATAACGTGGAAGACGATAGAGCAGGGAGGAAGAGGCATGCCAAATATTACCTGGTATTACTGGGCGGCACAGCTCAGGCAAATTGGGGTTTGGAGTAGGGTGGATCTATCTCCGGTAACAAGATTTGAACAGATTTTTGTCCAGGAGGGAAGTTTAGATGCTTTGCTATGGGGGTCAGTCCCAGATAGCAGGTATAGGTCCTTGACTCTGAATCCCTTTATTTCCCACTTATTCACAATATGGGGTAAACTTAAGAAGAATTTGAGGGGGTTATAGAGCCGATCCACTTATGGTTAACTCAAGAACCAGGGTTCCCTGGGGGGCGAGAGAATAAAATATTCACCTCATGGTTTGACAAAAGGGTTGGTTAGATTTTGTGAGCTCACAATAGATGGAAACCCTAAGAATTTTGAAATGCTTCAACAGGAATATGAGTGGAGGAGTGGCCTAGTGGTTAGGGTTAGGGTGGTGGACTTTGGTCCTGGGGAACTGAGGAACTGAGTTTGATTCCCACGTCAGGCACAGGCAGCTCCTTGTGACTCTGGGCAAGTCACTTAACCCTCTATTGCCCCATGTAAGCCACATTGAGCCTGCCATGAGTGGGAAAGCGCGGGGTACAAATGTAACAAAACAAAAACAAAGCAAAAAATATAACCTTCCAGAGACAGATCTGTACCCTTATCTACAAGTAAAGAATTACATGAGCAAAGAAAAGTGGATCAAGGGCAATTGGTTGGAAAGTGAGAAGTTTGAAAATGTATGGGGAGCAATAGGAGGGGGTGGGAAAGGAATTTCTAAGCTCTATGAACACATTAGGGGCTCTGGGATGGTAAAGCTCTCCTATATGAAAGCTTGGGAACAAGATCTTAAAATGGAATTTAATGAGTGCCAGTGGCGGAAAATCTGCATGGAGGTCAAAAAGGCATCAGTGCAGTGGCGTTCCTAGGGGGGCGGACACCCGGGGCGGTGCCCCGCCCCCGGGTGCAGCGCCCCCCCCCCCCCCCCCCCCCCCCCCCCCCGCGAAAGAGCTCCCCCCCGGGTGCATGCCGCTGGGGGGGGGTGCCGCAGCGCGCGCCTGCTGCGAGTTTACTAACTTTGCTCATTCGCTGCAGCTCCCTCTGCACCGGAACAGGAAGTAACCTGTTCCGGGGCAGAGGGAGCTGCAGCGAACGAGAGAAGTTAGCGAACTCTCGCAGCAGGCATGCGCTGCGGCACCCGCCAGCAGCGTGCACCCGGGGCGGACCGCCCCCACCGCCCCCCCTTGGTACGCCACTGCATCAGTGTGTGTGCTAAAGAAGGAAAATGCCTATAAGGTTCTGAGTCGTTGGTATTATACCCCAGACTGAATAAAAGCTATGTATCCTAATGCCTGGGATATGTGTTGGAGGTGTGAGGAGAGGAAAGGAACATATTTTCATATATGGTGGGAGTGCCCAAATATACAGGGATTTTGGGAGGTAGTTACGGGATACATATCACTAGCGGTGGGAATCCAGTTTTCTTGTGACCCCAAATGGTGCTTATTAGGCTATGGAAACAAGGGAGGGAAGAAATGGCAAAGCAGAATTACATGAATGGGCCTTGCAGCAGCAAAAACAACTATAGCATTGAAATGGAAGTAGAAGTTGGGCCCTACGGGGCAAGACTGGAAAGGAAAAACTGACAGATAGACGCAGGGGCAATTATAACCCAAATGCTGAAGAGTGGTTACACTTAGCAGAAGTTTGGGGAGGGGAATAAGGGAGAAATATGTCTTGGATATAAGATGTGGATTGGGAAGGGTTGGGAAGGGGGGAGGGAGGGGAGCTGGGGGAAAGGGGACGAGAAGGGTGGGAGTTCATGAAGGGGGAAAAATTGGATGTGACATTGCTTGATTGTTGATGTTTTGAATTTCTCAAGAAGCATTTGTCTCCAGATTTTGTTACCATGATTTATTAATAAAGTTTTATAAATAAAATAACCAGCAGATGTTATACTCAGGTCCATTAGAGCAGCATGCAGGTCCCTGGAGTAGTGTAGTGGTGGGTGCAGTGCACGTCAGACAGGTGAACCCAGGCCTATACCCTCCCTACCTGTTACACTTGAGGAGAAAACTGAGCCCTCCAAAACTCACCAGAAACTCACTATACATATAGGTGCCCCCTTCACCCATACGGGCTATCGTAGTGGTGTAGAGTTGGGAGTAGTGGGTTTTGAGGGGCTTAGCAGACAAGATAAGGGAGCAACAGTAAGATGTGTACCTGAGAGCATTTATTTGAAGTCCACTGCAATGTCCCTTATGGTGCCCCATAGCTCTCCTGGGATGTCTGTCTGGCTAGTCTACTAAGAATGTTGACTCCTCCTACATCCCAATAGCTTGATTTTGTACGTTTTTCACTTGGACACTTTTTTTTCTTCCCGAAAATGGACCACAAAGATGAACGCAGAGCACAAAAACATCTAGCAAACAGACATTTAAAAAAAAAAAAAAGATAGATGTTTTTCTGTTTTCAAAATGGCTATATTCCCCACTTGAATTTTGGACGTTTTTAGCAAAATGTCCAAAGTTGGACATAGGTGTCATATCAAAAATGTCCCCCTTTGTTAAATATGAATTCAGTTGGGTGCATACCAAACCTTCCACGAGTTTAACAAAGAAAGGTATGGATGCAACAGGCCTATAGTTAGATACTAATCCTCTAGACTCTCAGATCTTTCATAATCTGTGTAATAACAATTTCTCCTATTCTACTGGTAAAGCAACCCCATTTAAGTAAATATTTAATCCAGTTATATAAAATAATCAGGAACTAAATAGCCTCAAAATTTTTTTTTATCAAAAGAAAGCTCTTACACGTGGCGGGGGGGGGGGGGGGGGGGGGGGGAAGATACATAGCTTGCCCATAATCACATACAAATATACATTATTGTGATTTCAACAACTTATTGAAAAATAAAACTTCCTATGGTGGTTAAACACTTTAGCAATGAAAAGTTAATTGACGTCCAAATATCCTTGGAGTTAGATCCACTTTATCATGTGTGCATAGGTTAATTACAAATAATGGGAAAGCAACTTCCTCAGCTATAATTACATCATGCTGGCATGATTTAGATGTTCTATAATATATGCTTTACCCTGATATATTAGCAAAACTCTGCACAAGGACATCAAGAATGCAACTTGTATGGTGAAAAGGAGATCAGCAGCTGATTTGTACTATACCTTGGAAACATCCACTGGCTTAGAAAGGAAGTTTGATGACATGTCACAGACCAAGACATGTCCTTTCACTTCAGGAACAAAGTCAAATTCTACCCCATGGACTGTTTCATTAGCACAGTAATATACATAAGAGGCCTCAGGATTTAGGTGCCAGCTGCATGGATCAGGAATTTCTACAAGACAAAAAAATCTTTCATCACTATGATTTTATTCCCAGTACAAATTACAATAAATTGTTTCTCAGCAGTTTCAGTACATTCTGACACCAAGTTATCACATTACTGTAGGAACGCATATAGCACTGCATTGTAAATTTACAACATTGTAAAAAAACACATCATTCTCAGAGTATTGTCACCTGAAACAAGGAGAAGCAGAACATATAACACATGATTATTCAGGAGCTAAGACCTGAATGCCTTGCTTATGTAAACAAAGTGAAAAAGGAGAGAGGCTACTTCTCTCAGAGTCTGACTCTAACATCTATGTAAATTAGTCATGTTTTGAGATATTATGTATTTATCACTTGAGCCAAGTTGCTGGTTGGTTCAGATGTATTATTCAACTGCAGATATTCAAGAAAATAACAAATAAATGGAAAAAAAAAATACTAAGTTTCAAATGAAATAGCATCATCTATTTCAGTAAACAAGTGATGTTCAAAGGAAATCAATACAACTACATACAAAATGTTTGAACCTCATATCCAGTAAGCGTTACCAAATATAACCCTCCCATGACCATCCAGAACTTAATTATCTGGAAAACAGAGTCAATTACAAATTAAGCATCCTGGTATAGGCTTGAAGGATAAGAGAGTTCCAAAAGGTTTCCCAGATATATTGTAGCTTTCTTCCTTGGCTGGAATTCACATCTCAAATCTCTAGTTTTTCAAATGAAAGTAATGATATCATTAATGATCTCCACTGTAGAAGAGAGGAAGTATCCTATCCTTTGACATACAAGTAGAATACTTTTCTTTGCCATCAATACTGCCCGCTTCAAAAATCCTCAAGCCCCCAGAGTAGGGAATGAACAATTAAAGGTCTGTCAAATAAAATTCCCGGAGAGGGTCAATCACACCATGGAAAGATTTGGGAAATGTGTTCACAAATCACAGATCAAAATGAGAGCATCTTCAGACATGACCAAAGCATAAAGCCCATACAGCCTTATCCTGTGTGCATTTGACATGGCCACTTTAATGGAAGCGCTTATTAGACAAACGCCTCGTGCCTCTGTTTTTTGGGTTATCCTGGATAATAGACAGCACTAACATCAGTACTAATTGTATAGATTTGCAAAAAAAGATGCCAAATTACTAGCTAAGGAGCCCTTTTACAAAGGTGTGTAAGGGCCTATGCGTGTCCGGCATGCGCCAAATCGGCATTACTGCCCGGCTACCGCATGCCCCGGACAGTAATTCTGAATTAGACACACACTGAAAAAACACAGTAGAAAATATTTTCTATTTTCTACCACGTGGCGCTTACCCAGCGTACACAGAAGTGGGCGCATGCTGCATGCCTACCGCCAGGGTAGTGCGTGAGACCTAACCGCTAAGTCAACAGGTGGCAGTAAGGTCTCAGGCCAAAAATGGACGTGTGCTGGTTTTTATTTTGCCACACATCCATTTTCCAGCCCCTTTTAACAAAGGCCCTTTTTCTGGCACAATAAAAACTGGCCTGGCATGCGCCCAAAAGATGTGCTTGCGCTGCTGCAGGCCACTTTTCCCACGGCTTAGTAAAAGGGTCCCTAAGCTATTTAAGGGTTTTATTTATTTATTTATTTTTTTTAATTTGTAAATTTTATTGAAAGCAAAATATCACAACTGCGTTATATCTTGTCATAACATTACATTTCACTTAATAGTGTAACAATGCTCAGCTACATTTTAAACAATTTTCCCCCCGTCCCTCTACCTCCCTCCTCCCCCCTCCCTCTCCCCTCTACCCCTCCTCCCTCCTTTAATCCTCAGGATGTCATACCGTTTTCTTCATTCCCTTTATCTCCCAGTATTTCCTGCACCCGCACCCATTCTTTTGCCTCAGAGTTATATCTCCCTATCCTTTTATCTGTTAGTTTGTCTAATTCTATGATTTCTCTCAACTTAACCTTCCAATCATTAATTGTGGGCCCCAGATTGCTTTTCCAATGACGTGCTATAACCGTTTTCGCTGCAGCTAGCCCCATTCGTTTGACTCTTTGTTGCCATTTTTGCCCTCTATGATTTCCCCATCCAAGCAAACACCATTTAGATTCATGTGAGAAGGGAATTTCCAAAACTGTTGATAGTTCTTTCACTATCTCTCTCCAATATTCTTGTATCATGGAACACTCCCACCATATATGATAAAATGTACCCTTCCCTTTCCCACACCGCCAACATTCCGCAGAGGCCCCGGGGTACATTTTATTGACTTTGTCTGGTGTATAGTACCATCTGCTCAATATTTTATAAGCATTTTCTTTGATCAAAATACAAATTGATGTTTTCTTAACTTCAATACCCACCCTCCTCCATTCGGCCTCACTTAAAGTCTGTCCCATGTCTTGTTCCCATGCTTCCATAAATGCATGTTTTCTAAAATCTTGACCCCGAAGGTGCCCATATATCTTAGAAATTCCCTTGCCTGTCACATCTATCTCTCCCCACAGATTTTCAAATTTCTCATGGTCTGCTGGTGGCAGGGCCGTGCCTAGGGTCTCTGGCGCCCCCCTGCAGACTATCAGTTGGCGCCCCCCCCCCCCAACGCGAAAATGATCACGCCCCCCCCCGGTGAAAATGATCGCTCACCACTTGCCACACTGACAGGAATTGTCAGCAATATTCTTAGAAACAAATTGCTATACATTGCAAAATAAGATAGCAGATGTAAATTCTCAAAGTGGACATATTCCAAACGCTAAAATGAAAATAAAATTATTTTTTTCTACCTTTGTTGTCTGGTGACTTTCTTTTTCCGATCATGCTGGCCCAGTATCTGAGTCTGCTGCTATCTGTCCTCTTAACTCCATTTCCAGGGCTTCCTTTCCATTTATTTCTTTACTTTCCTCCTTTCTTCTTCATTTCTTGCTCTATATCCATTTCCAGCAATTTCTTCTCTCTCCCTGGGTCCTGCCCTCCCATCCATGTCCATTCTTGTCCCTCTCTGCCCTTCCCTCCTCCATCCATAGCCAGCAATCCTCCTCTCTCCCCTCCCCTCCATTTCCAGCAATTTGTCCTCTCCCTGGGCCCCCATGTCCATCCTTGTCCCTCTCTGCCCTTCCCTCCTCCATCCATAGCCAGCAATCCTCCTTTCTCCCCTCCCCTCCAGCAAACTGTACTCTCCCTGGGCCCCCATGTCCATCCTTGTTCCTCTCTGCCCTTCCCTGCTGCATCCATAGCTAGCAATCCTCCTCTCTCCCCTCCCCTTCCAGCAATTTGTCCTCTCCCTGGGCCCCCATGTCCATCCTTGTTCCTCTCTGCCCTTCCCTGCTGCATCCATAGCTAGCAATCCTCCTCTTCTCCCCTCCCCTTCCAGCAATTTGTCCTCTCCCTGGGTCCTGCTGCTGCCCTCCCATCCATGCCTCTCTGCCCTCCCATCCATGCCCTCCCATCCATGCCTGTCTCTCTGCCCTCCCATCCATGCCTGCCATAGGCGGTCGGTGGCCCAACTGTTTGGGGAGGCTAAAGGGGGCGGGGTTAGGGGTGGGCCAGGGGCGGAGCTTACCTCCATAAGTGTTTGACAACACACAGAAAAAAAATAAGTAAAAATAAAAGTCACAGTTAATACCTTTTATTAAATTTAGATATTAGATATGTATCATATGTCAAAGAATAAAGTAGTTGCTCAAAGCATATACTAAACACAATCGCTCAACTGCAAAACACTATGCACAACTTTGTGCAAAAACACACTCAGAACCTTACTGTACCATAAATATTACACTGGGAAGACCCTAATACACCAATATACCACCATATGGAACATGCAGACCGTCAACAATATGAAACAAGGGATCATAATATCATGATACGTGTAGAGCCAAAAAACACCCTTTTAGCTCCTTTTACTAACGACCATATGTAGATCCTTCAAGAGGTAGTGTGTCATGATTTACGCTGTACACCCTTTCTGGTGTTTTGGTGCCACCTCAGTAAGGCCAACACACAATCTCTCCACTGCAAAACACTATATACAAACTTGTGCAAAACACACTCATAGCCTTACCAAACCATAACAGCACTAATTCCAAGGACAGGACGAGCTACAACCTTTATGTGTGGAAAGGCAGCACTAAAATTACACCGGGCTCTAAAACACCAGTACATAACCTAGTGAAACCAAAATAAAACAAAAAGGGCTGCAAATACTTCACGCTAGCAGAATACTGCATCTTGATCACACATGAAAAACACATGGCTTAACAGATATGAAGGCAAAATACAAGAAGTCAGACTCAGCATGCAGCAATACTAGAAACATTGAAACTTACATGCAAAATATCACAGATGTACATTTCCAAAAGCTGACATATTCCAATTAATAAATTTTGAATAAAAAATGTTTTCTACCTTTGCTGTCAGAGCATTTAGTTTTTCTATTAGCTTTGGTCCCAGTGTCTTCTTTCCATTTGATATTTTTTTCTCTCACCATGTCCACCATCTTTCTGTGTCCTTATGCGTCCTGTCTACCACCCTATCCTTTCTCCAGTTTCAACATCTGCCCTCAAAGTGTTCCAATCCAGCCTTTAAATTCAGCAATTCCCCCCCCCCCCCCGCGTGTTTTAACCTTTACTCTCCGACGTGGCAGCGATGTCAATCAATGAAGAATGTACAACAGACTCGCTTCCAGCTTCTCTCTTCACACAGTGTCCCGCCCTCGCGGGAACAGGAAATGCATCATCGCTGACGCTGAAGGCGGGACACTGTGTGAAGAGAGAAACACGCGGGGGGGGGGGGGGGCTGCTGATCGGGGAGCCAGAGCGGGAACCAAGGAAGGAAGGAGGAAGAGCCAGAGCTGCCTCGCAAAAACGCTGCAGCCTGCCACATGTAGGGGGGAGGGCAGGGGAGAGGAGAATTGTTGGCCATGTATGGATGCAGGGCAGGGAGAGAGAAGAAATCACTGGACAGGAGGGGAGAGGGCAGAGCAGGGGAGATAATTGCTGACATGGATGGAGGGGAGGGCGGGGAAGAGAGGAGAATTGCTGGGCATAGATCGAGGGGACAGGGGAGAGAGGAAATTATCTGGAGATAGATGGAGGAGAGGGCAGGGGAGAACGGAGAGTTCCTGGACATGGATGGATGGAGGGGAGGGCAAGGGAGAGAGGAGAATTCTGGACATGGATGATGGGAGATGGGAAGATGGGATCTGGAGATGGGAAGGCGGTAGAACAAGAGGACATGAAATGAGATTGAAGGGGGGCAGACTCAAAAAAGATGTCAGGAAGTATTTTTTCACGGAGAGGGTGGTGGATGCTTGGAATGCCCTCTCGCGGGAGGTGGTGGAGATGAAAACGGTAACGGAATTCAAACATGCATGGGATATGCATAAAGGAATCCTGTGCAGAAGGAATGGATCCTCAGAAGCTTAGCCAAAATTGGGTGGCGGAGCAGGTGGGGGGAAGAGGGGTTGGTGGTTGGGAGGCTAGGATAGGGGAGGGCAGACTTATACGGTCTGTACCAGAGCCGGTGATGGGAGACGGGACTGGTGGTTGGGAGGCGGGAAATACTGCTGGGCAGACTTATATGGTCTGTGCCCTGAAAAAGACAGGTACAAATTCAAGATAAACTCATATCTTGGGCAGACTAGATGGACCATGCAGGTCTTTTTCTGCCATCATCTACTATGTTACTATGGATGGATGAATGGGGACAGGGGAGAGAGGAAATTTTCTGGAGATGGATGGAGGAGAGGGCAGGGGAGAACGGAGAGTTCCTGGACATGGATGGATGGATGGAGGGGAGGGCAAGGGAGAGAGGAGAATTCTGGACATGGATGGATGAATGGGGACAGGGGAGAGAGGAAATTTGTAGGATATGGGGTGGATGGATGAAGGAGAGGGAAGGGGAGAATGGAGAGTTGTTGGACATGGATGGATGGAGGGGAGGGACGTCAGGAAGGAGATGCACATGGATGGAGGGGAGGGAAGAGAGGAGAAATGCTGGACATGGATGGAGTGGAGGGCAGGGAAGAGAGGAGAAATGTTGGACAAGGATGGGGGGGGAAGGAAAGATAAAGGAAGGAGATGCACACGGATGGAGTGGAAGGGAGAGAGGAGAAATGCTGGACATGGATGGAGGGGAGAGAAGACAAAGGTTGTAGATGCACATGGATGGAGGGGAGTGAGGAGAAATGCTTTATATGGATGGAGGGAAAATTGCTGAATTTAAAGGCTGGATTGGAACACTTTGAGGGCAGATGTTGAAACTGGAGAAAGGATAGGGTGGTAGACAGGACGCATAAGGACACAGAAAGATGGTGGAAATGGTGAGAGAAAAAAATATCAAATGGAAAGAAGACACTGGGACCAAAGCTAATAGAAAAATAAAATGCTCTGACAGCAAAGGTAGAAAACATTTTTTATTCAAAATTTATTAATTGGAATATGTCAGCTTTTGGAAATGTACATCTGTGATATTTTGCATGTAAGTTTCAATGTTTCTAGTATTGCTGCATGCTGAGTCTGACTTCTTGTATTTTGCCTTCATATCTGTTAAGCCATGTGTTTTTCATGTGTGATCAAGATGCAGTATTCTGCTAGCGTGAAGTATTTGCAGCCCTTTTTGTTTTATTTTGGTTTCACTAGGTTATGTACTGGTGTTTTAGAGCCCGGTGTAATTATAGTGCTGCCTTTCCACACATAAAGGTTGTAGCTCGTCCTGTCCTTGGAATTAGTGCTGTTATGGTTTGGTAAGGCTATGAGTGTGTTTTGCACAAGTTTGTATATAGTGTTTTGCAGTGGAGAGATTGTGTGTTGGCCTTACTGAGGTGGCACCAAAACACCAGAAAGGGTGTACAGCATAAATCATGACACACTACCTCTTGAAGGATCTACATATGGTCGTTAATAAAAGGAGCTCATTGTGAACACTAGCCACCCTAAAAGGGTGTTTTTTGGCTCTACACGTATCATGATATTATGATCCCTTGTTTCATATTGTTGACGGTCTGCATGTTCCATATGGTGGTATATTGGTGTATTAGGGTCTTCCCAGTGTAATATTTATGGTACAGTAAGGTTCTGAGTGTGTTTTTGCACAAAGTTGTGCATAGTGTTTTGCAGTTGAGCGATTGTGTTTAGTATATGCTTTGAGCAACTACTTTATTCTTTGACATATGATACATATCTAATATCTAAATTTAATAAAAGGTATTAACTGTGACTTTTATTTTTACTTATTTTTTTTCTGTGTGTTGTCAAACACTTATGGAGGTAAGCTCCGCCCCTGGCCCACCCCTAACCCCGCCCCCTTTAGCCTCCCCAAACAGTTGGGCCACCGACCGCCTATGGCAGGCATGGATGGGAGGGCAGAGAGACAGGCATGGATGGGAGGGCATGGATGGGAGGGCAGAGAGGCATGGATGGGAGGGCAGCAGCAGGGCCCAGGGAGAGGACAAATTGCTGGAAGGGGAGGGGAGAGAGGAGGATTGCTAGCTATGGATGCAGCAGGGAAGGGCAGAGAGGAACAAGGATGGACATGGGGGCCCAGGGAGAGTACAATTTGCTGGAGGGGAGGGGAGAGAGGAGGATTGCTGGCTATGGATGGAGGAGGGAAGGGCAGAGAGGGACAAGGATGGACATGGGGGCCCAGGGAGAGGACAAATTGCTGGAAATGGAGGGGAGGGGAGAGAGGAGGATTGCTGGCTATGGATGGAGGAGGGAAGGGCAGAGAGGGACAAGAATGGACATGGATGGGAGGGCAGGACCCAGGGAGAGAGAAGAAATTGCTGGAAATGGATATAGAGCAAGAAATGAAGAAGAAAGGAGGAAAGTAAAGAAATAAATGGAAAGGAAGCCCTGGAAATGGAGTTAAGAGGACAGATAGCAGCAGACTCAGATACTGGGCCAGCATGATCGGAAAAAGAAAGTCACCAGACAACAAAGGTAGAAAAAAATAATTTTATTTTCATTTTAGCATTTGGAATATGTCCACTTTGAGAATTTACATCTGCTATCTTATTTTGCAATGTATAGCAATTTGTTTCTAAGAATATTGCTGACAATTCCTGTCAGTGTGGCAAGTGGTGAGCGATCATTTTCACCGGGGGGGGGGGGGGGGGGGGGCCCTTTTCGCGGGGGGGGGGGGGGGGCGCCAACTGATAGTCTGCAGGGGGGCGCCAGAGACCCTAGGCATGGCCCTGTTGGCACCAGTTCCTAATGGTTACTGCACTGAATTCTGTAAGTTAATGAAGGATGGTGTGACCTCGCCCTTAGCAATGATGTTTGACAGAATTATTATGCAACAATCCTTGCCGGATACACTTAAATGGGCGAATACAGTGACTCTCAGACCTGGAATCATAGGCCCATCTCTTTGCTCTGCTTCAAGATTAAATTATTGACAAAGATATTGGCACAAATACTGCTATATATTATTTACTGATCCCCAAGTGGGATTTGTTCAGCAATGGTATGTGGTCGGAACATGCATAAAATCATGGCTATGCTCGGGGGACACCTTCTCTGTTTGTTAGTTTTGAAGCGGAGAAGGTGTTCAATTGGTGGATTGGTACTTTTTAAACTTTAACAAGCCATTCAGCTGAGCTTACTCCAATACACATATACACCCCCAGATTCTATATGGCATTAGTTGGCCTGAATTGGGAATTACGCGCACATTGTATTCTTTAACAATGTGTGCATATCTCCTATAAGCGCATAATTTCAAAGGGGTGTGTTTGGGAGGTGTTTCCGGGGCGTTCTTATGAGTTACTGCATTTTTACAAAATATGCCCAATCCATGCCTAATTTAGGTGCTGGCATTTATACCTGGTTTCAGCAGATGTACACGCAGGCACCTTAAGTTAGGTGTAGACTAGGCACTTAAGCGCTATTCTGTGAAGTGTGGATACTCTTTATAGAATAGCGTTTGACGCATAATTTTTTCTGTGCCGATTTTTCATTGCAATTTACTGAATCCAGTCCACGGTGTGTATTCTAATGCCTACATGGCCAGGCTGTGGCCTGGTGGGCAGGTGGGGTCAGCTTTACCACAGGAAACTAATTTGGGATTGGAGGAACATGGAAAACTTCCAGCTGCCCTTCTTTCCAGCTCTCCTCTCTTTGGCTCAGACCATTCATGTACTGTGTCCATACGCTGTACTCTATGTAAGATGTCAAATCATGTCTGAACAATTTAGAAGAGGATGCCACTGCAAACAAGAAAAAAGTCAACATCCCCATATTAGGTTGTCATGCCCCCAGGCTTTCCAAGCCACTGGGGTCATATTCTCAAATCTCATTGGCCACTGCAACCAGATGGATCTTGCCTACTGAACTTGTTTTTCTTTCAGGGAACACCATTTCTCTGTCTTGCATTACTGTTCAGTGTTCTCTGTAATTCTTTGAACTAAGCTCCTTTTTCTCCTCTCTGACTAAACAAGCAGCTGGCAAATTCCATCACCTAAGTGAATAATTCCTATCCACTCCTACCTAACTCCCTGCACTGTTTTATTACACCAATTAATTAAAACCCACCCCAGCACTTATCTATACACAAAGAGGAACAAGACAGGGTTCTCTTTTGTATCCCCTTTTATTTATGTTACTGTTAGACCCCTTGATTTGAGAGATATTATCAAACCCAGATATTAAAGAAGTGGGAGTGGGGCAGCAAAGATGCCTCTGATATACCCTCACCAATCTTTACCAGTTTTTCTTGAAAGTACTGCAGAGTATGCAAATTCTTCTGGTTTCAAACTGAAAAGACATAAATCGTGAGTCTTTGGCTACATACCATTTTCTGAAAGAAAGGTTCACAGGGTGGAATGTGTTCCTACTCTGCTGTGTCTCGTGTGTAACGGTTGAAGACTCATTTCTCATGCTCTCTGGTCTTATCGAATGATTCAACTCTGGAGCAGCATACATTAATATCTAGAAGATTTATTACAGAGGCCTGTAGTGTTTTCACCACTGGGATTTTTGTTTGCGAAGGGAATGGCTTTTGGCTGAGTGAGTAAAGGAGGATGTATGTTATTGAATAATGCAGGTATAGAGAGAAAGAAGTTGGACACAAAGCATAGCCCCATCATTTTGGCATTGGAGAAACACCTCCCACATTATTATGATGTTAGAAGCTCAAGGTGCCCAGCTGACCATATGCCAGAAAAAAGGTTTTGGACCATTTGGGGCTATTTATCCAGAGCTTACCCTCTGTATTTAATGATTTAGATATTTAAATATATGTAGCTGATGGTATCTGGTCAAAATAGTCCTGACAAAAAAGCCAAGACAAAAGACCGAAACACAAAATAGCCCTGACCAAAAAAAAAAAAAAAACCCCAGACAAAAAAGCCCCCTGGCAAATCAGCCTCTGACATATAAGCCCCTTGACAAAACAGTCTCTGACTAAAGGGCCTGCCCACAATTTGGCCTGTGACAAATGTGCCCCCTGGCAAAACAGCCCATTCCCAAGTATTTTACTTGCTCCTGCAACTGTGTGTATTTGAGTCCCACTGCTGTTTTGAGATGAGGTATGTCTCCCCTTTGCCCCGGAAGCGTTCCCTCTGTTGTGTCCCATCTCATCTGATACAACTTCCCGTATCCACAAAGGCAGGACACAGAGAATGCTTCCAGGACCAGCTGAAGCAGCTTGTTGATACTGCTGGTGGACCACAGGAACATTGGAGGACTGCCGGAAGGGGGAGGGAAGGGCAGGAGAGATACTGGACCATGGAGGGTAGGCAGGAGGAAGAGGGATACATGTTGGACTATATTGGGAGTTGGGGACAGAGGGGGAGAAGAGATGCTGGGCAAAATTCTGGGGAAGGGGGAGCGTATTCTGAAAGGATGGGCTCCACCTAAACCAGGGTGGGACCAGGCTGCTGGAATCAGCATTTAAAAAAGAGATAGAGAAGCTTTTAAACTAGAAACTGGGGGAAGGCCAACAGTCACTCAAAAGTGAATGGTTCAGAATAAGGTACTGGAAGATTGGAGGGTAGCCAATGTAACGCCGACATTTAAAAAAGGTTCCAGAGGGGATCCGGGAAATTATAGACCGGTGAGCCTGACATTGGTGCTGGGTAAAATGGTAGAGACTATTAAAAAGAACAAAATTACAGAGCATATTCAAAAGCATGGATTAATGAGACAAAGCCAACATGGATGTAGTGAAGGGAAATCTTGACGTAAGTGCCAGGCAAAATGGTATTATAAAGAACAAAATTACAAGGCAAATTCAAAAACATGGATTAATGAGACAAAGCCAAAATGGATTTAGTGAAGGAAAATCTTGCCTCACTAATCTATTACATTTCTTTGAAGGGGTGAACAAACATGTGGATAAAGGCGAGCTGGTTGATATTGTATATCTGGATTTTCAAAAGGCGTTTGACAAAGTACCTCATGAAAGACTCCAGAAGAAATTGGAGAGTCAAGGGATAGGAGGTAGTGTCTTATTGTGGATTAAAAACTGGTTAAAGGATAGAAAACAGAGAACAGGGTTAAATGGTCAGTATTCTCAATGGAGAAGGCTATTTATTTATTTATTATTACATTTGTATCCCGCACTTTCCCACTGAAAGCAGGCTCAATACGGCTTACACAGTAATAGGTAATACAGAATTTTGTTAGATAAGGTAAGAAGTTAAGTATAGCATAGTAATAGAATGGATGGGTAGGTAGAGATAGGCAATAGAGAGGGGGGTAGGTGGGGGATAAAGTCTGGGACAATGTCATTGTCTCTTCGATATATGTTAGGTAGATGGGTTCATAAAATTAATCTGGGTCCTTTGGGTAGGCTAGCTTGAATAAATGGGTTTTTAGTGCTTTCCTGAATGGTAAATGGTAAATGATAGTGAGGTTCCCCAGGGGACCGCTGCTTTTTAACATATTTATAAATGATCTAGAGATGGGAGTAACTAATGAGTTAATTAAATTTGCTGACAACACAAAGTTATTAAAAGTTGATAAATCGCAAGAGGATTGTGAAAAATTACAAGAGGACCTTATGAGACTGGGCATCTAAATGGTAGATGACATTTGGAGGCAGATGCAGCAACCAAACGTAAAAAAATCAAAATCGTTAAAGTCCCTAACGATTTTTAAAAAACGAAGAATGCACAAAAAAAAAGAGTCACACATGCTCAGATCGGTATTCAAACGTACAATGTATCAAAGAATCACAATACACATCGGTAACCGGCCCCTAAATCATGCGCAGTTTTGCTGGCTGCTCTGCGCATGCTGCAAACGTAAAAACAAAACAAAAAAAAAGCCACAACAAATACACGTGGCTACCGGGTCAGCAAAATCCAAAAACAAAGGATCGGGAGGGGGCAAGGGCGCTCATCAGGAGCGTCCTGTATGGACGGCCTTGCCCCCCCCCCCCCGCTGCTCCCCACTTTCCGCCGCTCCCCCCCCCCCCGAAAAAGCAAAATGCTAGCTGCCCCGGTCCCCCTCCCTTCCTGTTCCTGTGTTCTACAGAGCTAACTCCGCCTCCCGTCATTCTTCTGCCCCGTGCCCCGCCCCCGCTGCCCCCCCTGAGGTCGACTACGCCGCTCCCCCCCTCCACCGAGACCCCCCTCCCTATTAACGACCCGAGCAGCGCCTCTCACCTCTTTCAGAAGCGCTGCACGGGCAGGAAGATCTATTGTGTTGGTTGTAGTCTCCATGACGTCTCTTCTTCCCTGACGCTACGTCAGAAGGAGGCGGGGCCTGGGCCAGGGAAGAAGAGACGTCATGGAGATTACAACCAACACAATAGATCTTTCTGCCCGTGCAGCGCTTCTGAAAAAGGTGAGAGGCGCTGCTCGGGTCGTTAATAGGGAGGGGGGTCTCGGTGGAGGGGGGGAGCGGCGTAGTCGACCTCAGGGGGGGCAGCGGGGGCGGGGCACAAGAATGACGGGAGGCGGAGTTAGCTCTGCAGAACACAGGAACAGGAAGGGAGGGGGACCGGGGCAGCTAGCATTTTGCTTTTTCGGGGGGGGGGGGGAGCGGTGGAAACTGGGGAGCAGCGGGGGGGGGGGGGGGGCAAGGCCGTCCATACAGGACGCTCCTGATGAGCGCCCTTGCCCCCTCCCGATCCTTTTTTTATTTTTTTTATTTGATGTGTTTTCTGACGTCCTTTGGACCAATCACAGCGCTTTTAGCTCTGCTAATGCGCTGGGATTGGCTCAAAGTTTGTTTATTTTTTCACTTAATGATTTTTCCTGGCACAGAGCTGTCCTAACGAGAGGTCCAGACCTCTCATTAGTTTTCCTGCCTTTTTCCTGCGTAAAGGCAATCGGAAAAGGTTAGTGCATGTCGTTTCAATGGGGTTTTCACACTAATTGCTCATCTCCATTCCGTTTTCGTTAGCTGCTGGCTTCCTCGGTAAAAGCCCTTTGATGCATGCAACGGATCAAATTTTCCTCGTTGGAGGGTCATTAAAGGCTCATTTAGCTTTAGTGCATCTGCCTCTTAATGTGAGCAAGTGCAAAGTGATGCATGTGGGAAAGAGGAAACTGAACTATAAGGGGAAATGGGACAATATACTGCCTTTCTGAGGTTTTTGCAACTATATTCAAAGTGGAGGAGTGGCCTAGTGGTTAGGGTGGTGGACTTTGGTCCTGAGGAACTGAGTTCGATTCCCACTTCAGGCAAAGGCAGCTCCTTGTGACTCTGGGCAAGTCACTTAACCCTCCATTGCCCCATGTAAGCTGCATTGAGCCTGCCATGAGTGGGAAAGCGCAGGGTACAAATGTAACAAAAATAAAATATTCAGTTACTTATTTTGTACCAGGGGCAATGGAGGGTTAAGTGACTTGCCCAGAATCACAAGGAGCTGCAGTGGGAATCAAACTCAGTTCCCCAGGATCAAAGTACACTGCACTAACCACTAGGCTGCTCCTCCATAACTACGCAATGCAAGGTTCCACATTAGGTGTCACCGACCAAGAAAGGGATCTCGGTGTCATTGTTGATGATACGTTGAAACCCTCTGCTCAGTGTGCTGCAGCAGTTAAGAAAGCAAATAGAATGTTAGGTATTATTAGGAAAGGAATGGAAAACAAAAGTGAGGATGATATAATGCCTTTGTATCGGTCCATGGTGCGACCACACCTCAAATATTGTGTTCAATTCTGGTCACTGCATCTCAAAAAAGATATAGTGGAATTAGAAAAGGTACAGAGAAGGGCAATGAAAATGATAAAGGGGATGAGATGACTTCCATATGAGGAAAGGCTGAAGCGTCTAGGGCTCTTCAGCTTAGAGAAAAGACGGCTGAGGGGAGATATGATAGAGGTCTATAAAATAATGAGTGGAGTGGAACGGGTAGACGTGAATCGTTTTTTTACTCTTTCCAAAAATACTAGGACTAGGGGGTATGCGTTGAAGCTACAAATTCATAAATTTAATACGAATCATAGAAAAAGTTTCTTCAATCAACTTGTAATTAAACTTTGGAATTCGTTGTCAGAGAATGTGGTAAGGGCGGTTAGTTTAGTGGGGTTTAAAAAAGATCTAGACGACTTCCTAAAGGAAATGTCCAGAGACCATTATTAAAGTGACTTGGGGAAAACCCACTGCTTATCTCTGGGATAAGCAGCATAAAATGTATTAAACTTTTTTGGGACCTTGTTAGGTTATTTGTGACCTGGGTTGGCCACTGTTGGAAAGAGGATGCTGGGCTTGATGGACCTTTGGTCTGTCCCAGTGTGGCAATACTGGACCCTCAGAGGGAGGGAGACAGAGTTTTTACTATACTTCTTGTTTTTGTGAAGAGCTATGGTCTATTTTGTAACAGGGGCTATTTTGTCAAGGACTATTTTGTTACGGGCCGTTTTGTCAAGGGCTATTTTGTTACAAGCCTATTTTGTCGGGGCTATCTTGTCCAGGCTATTATGTCGGGGTGCCACAGCAGATAATCTTGCTTGACAACCCCTTTGGAGATATAAGGAATTGGGGGGGGGGGGGGGGGGGGAGAAGGGGTAGCAGGCGTAGGAAGGCAGGTAGGAAGAGGATAGCGGGAGGATATAAGAAGAAACACTTCTCACGTGCACTGGAGCTTTCCAGAGAACTGATGGTTTGGGGAGGGGCAGTACACTACAATTAATAAATTAATTGAATGTTAGACAATAATGTTAGACAAAAATCTGAATGTTTCTGATGAGAAGTGGGGTCTGATCCTTTTTGAAAACTAAAATGGATCAGACCCTGTTTCTCATCAGAAACATTCAAACTATTGGTACAATCATTAACATTATCCCAATTCGATTAATGTAATGCCATATATGCTGGCTATAAGGAGAACCTGTTGAAAAAACTCCAAATAGCTCAAAACACTGCAGCCAGGTTCATATACAAAATATCTCGTTTTCAAAGTGCCTCCCCTTTATTAATCAAATTACACTGGCTTCTTATCAAAGAAAGAATCACCTTCAAATTATGTACCTTTATCTTTCAAATACTAAATGGCACAGCTCCAGACTATATGATACCATTAATAAACTTACCTCAAAGAAACACTAAATGTGAGGCAAGAAACTATCTCAGACTACACCTTCCAAATTGCAAAAAGGTGATTTACAAAACTGTCCATTCTGCAGACTTCACTTACCTAGGAACCAAATAGTGGAACTCCTTACCACCTAAAATAAGAAATATACAGGAATATACTAGATTCCAAAAAATCCTCAAATCATTCCTATTCAAACAAACCCTCAAAAAGAACAACCATAGCACAAACAATTAATTATTACCTGAATTGGTTATTACTTTATTTACCATTAACTTTCTTGTTGCTTAATGTACAATTTCTCATTCATAAAAGATTTTCTAAATGTTAAACATTCATAGCTAGCCCTGTATGTTTATGATACTGTATTATAAAATTGGATTCTTACAACAAATTACTTTCTTATGCATTATTCTTTGTTATGTATCCTAAATTGTTTATTGTAAGCCACATTGAACTCAAACATGTTTGGGATAATGTGGGATATAAAAGTCACAAATAAATAAATAAATAAAATAAATACACTGGAAGACGAATTTCTTGTTGTTGTGTACTATTAATTTTGGTTGTTGCTGTTGATTCATTCAATAAAGAGATTTGATATAAAATGAGACCTTTACATATACATATAGTCCAGGCTAGCTTGCCATATGATGGTTCTCATTTCAGATGTAGAAAAGGGGAGACAATCATGGCCACATGCCCTCATTCTCCAAAACTGTGCTCCAGGGGGTTAAGAGGTCACTGCAAAGTCAGTACTTTAAGCTTACTCCACAAACTACTATCAAATAGTCCCCCTTCACCTGGTGCAGACAGCGGTATTGTGGCCAGAGGAGAGACTCTTGGCTATGAATATCTAAGAAATTACAAGAAATCAGGAAGAACAAATCCAACAAACCAAGTTAAACCTTAAACTCACTATAATAAACTTGGGTTCAGAATAATTTATCTTTTTTTATATATATATGTATGCACTTTAAAAAAATGCTAAAGTATTTTAAATTGTTTTAAATGTGCTCAGACCATACCGTTTACACCCATTATATCCCCAAGAGGAATATGTGGTGGTGTCACAATGGAACCATCATTGCACATGTGATGTTCCACCTCCTAATATTCGTGTATGTACATACAGCTGAGCGTAGATGTATATCTACGCATACATCGGTGATTAAGATCTACTTGGGCTCAGCTGTGTGTACATACACGAATATTAGGAGGTGGAACATCACATGTGCAATGATGGTTCCATTGTGACACCACCACATATTCCTCTTGGGGATATAATGGGTGTAAACGGTATGGTCTGAGCACATTTAAAACAATTTAAAATACTTTAGCATTTTTTTTAAAGTGCATACATATATATATAAAAAAAGATAAATTATTCTGAACCCGTTTATTATAGTGAGTTTATGAATATCTAAGGCCACGCAGTGCTCTTAGCACTCACCACATGGTGGCTGAGTTTACATTGCAGAGTGTATTGAAGAAAGTCTGCCAAAATTAAAGTCATGGCTCACCAGTGCTGTACCTCCAGAATCAACTCCCACTATGAATTCGCACTCATCTAGTCCAACACTGCAGTGAAAAACTCCAGCCAGCGAACTTGCATTGCTTTGCTTACATGTATTCCAATCTCGAGTCACCTCCACTCCAACTGGCGTGTGCAGTCACTCTCTCAAGCACGATCAGCTCTGCTGCCAAGTGCCACCCCACCCCCACAAAAAAAACTCGTCACCCGGCTGAGGTTTTACACGTTATAAGTATTCTGGTAAGTTTAACAATAGCGGTCTGATCATTCTTCCAAGGAGGGTTTAAAGAGGGAGCCTGGGGAGTTCATTTAGCATGCAGCTCCATCAGAAGTCCCTTGTTTTATACCTAAAGATAATATTAAAACGAAAAAATTGCAGGACTTATAGAGCAAGCAGGAGACACTGAGTTAATCCGGAAACAGGGAACATAACATCTAATTACATTAGTGAGATATATAGGCCTCCTTTGGAGGCAGAAGAAATGGACAGAGATCCTTTCTCTCCCTTTGAGATCCTCTGTGCTTTATTCATTCAGATACTGTCTTTGTTTCCACCACATTCACTGGAAGGCTGCCCCACGGATCCAACACCCTTTTGTAAAGAAGATTTGCCTTAGATTATTCTGGAGTCTATCCATTCCTATGCTCCCTCATTACAGATCTTCCTTTCAATTTAAAGCCCACCTCTTATGCATTTATGCTATGAAGATATTTAAATGTCTATCATATCTCCCCTCTCCCACCTTTCTTCCAAAGCATACATATCTTTGTCCTATGATTTATGGTAAAAACTGTGCATTTTTTCTAGCGAAAAAGGTGCAGGTACTCAAATGGCAGGCCACCTTTCAGGGGTGGGGTGATCAATGAGGGACCCACCCCACAACAGCCAGGCCCTCTGCAAACATTTACAGAATCCATGACAAGGCAGAATTTGTGTCTAGAGCCTGAGCTCTTTCATTAAAACTTGGGGACCATCGGTCAATTTTAGCACACAATGGAAAAGGTACTGGTACTCAGTACCCCCTCAAAAAAAGCCCTGGGTAAAACCCACAATTTTAGTATTTCCCCCCAGATGGATTCCTCCATTTTTATATCTTTTCAAACATGTGGTCTCCAGAATTGCACATGGTACTTTAAATTAAGTCTCACTAGAGACTTATAAAGAGGAACTCTCCAGCTGGCCATCGCTCTCCCTATGTAACCAAGCATCCTTCTACCTGTTTGGCCACTGTGATACTGTGAGCTAAGGTTGAGGGTAGGCCTCCAAATAAGGTAAGCACTTTATTAACTTAAACCTGAGGCCTGTTTCTTCACAAGGTCAGGAACAAAAAGGTAAAGTCTCTTTAATTCAGAGGGAAAAGTCTTGACAAGGGATTGTGGCTGACAAGGCCCAAACAGTCCTTGGCCTGTGACTGCCACGCCTCAAAACCAGTCTGTATAGTTCTCTCTCTCTCTCTCTCTCTGTTTGCAGGTCTGGCTGCAGCCAGGCCTCAGAACAGGCTCACAAGTATTCAAATGAGAGTTTGGTTTACCTCAGCCAGGTCATAGTAGCTAGACGCAAGTAGTGAAGGCGTATGCTAGGGATTCATTTCTTTTTTTCCCTGGACCTCCCTGGTCTAGCTGTGCCCTGAGTTTTATGCTTCCTAGTTGCTCTCTTCCTGGCTCCACTCTTCCCATGTCACTTCCCCGTTGGGAGGGACTATGGACATTAAGGCGACTCTGGTACCGTGAGGGAGTACCCAGCAGGGGGAGTGGTGGCACCCTATAGACTCCTTTACATGCGCTCACCCTCAGCTTAACCATGCTCTTTTGAGTGCCTGCCATCCAAGGTCTTCCCAACAAAGACACGAGCTGCACTAACACCCAGTGTTTACAAATATGTCCAGGAAACTCAGAAACCTCTCCCTCCCCCCATACAAACAAGGCTTCCAAGCACTAGAACATAGGCGGAGCAATTAACTCATAGCAGCCACTGGACTCCACCACACCAACAGCCCTAAACCAGCCAGAGGCATGTGACACCACCCACACTGGTAGGCAGTGGGGTACAGGCTTCTCATCTGCCAGGCTGCACAATGTCCCCTCATCCCCTCTAACCAGGATCTGGGGATCATCCAGGGCAACCGCTTCTCCCTTTCCATTTTCAATTATTCCACCTTCTTCCTCCATTGCATCATATCCATAATCTAGCCAATCAGCTCCTAGTCTGAGTCCAGGGCTTACATAAGAATAGCCATACTGGGTCAGACCCATGGTCCATCTAGCCCAGTATCTTGTTTTCCGAACAGTGGCCAAGCCAGGTCACAAGTACCTGGCAGAAACCCAAATAGTAGCAACATTCCATGTTACCAATCCCAGGGCAAAATAATGGCTTCCCCATGTCTGCCTCAATAGCAGACTATGGACTTCTCCTCTAGGAATTTGTCCAAACCTTTTTTTAACCCCAGATACGCTAACCGCTGTTACTACATCCTCTGGCAAAGAGTTCCAGAGCTTAACTATTTGTTGAGTGAAAAAATATTTCCTCCTATTTGTTTTAAAAGTATTTCCATGTTACTTCATTGAGTGTCCCCTAGTCCTTGTAATTTTTGAAAGAGAAAAAAATAGATTCACTTCTACTCATTCTACACCACTCAGGATTTTGTAGACCTCAATCATATCTCCTCTCAGCTGTATCTTTTCCAAGCTGAAGAGTCCTAACCTCTTTAGCCTTTCCTCATATGAGAGGCATTCTACCCTAATTTTGGTTGTTCTTCTTTGAAGAACGGTGTAGTACATTTAAAACAAATAAGAGAAAAATTTCTTCACCCAATGCGTAATTAAACTCTGGAATTTGTTGCCGGAGAATGTGGTGAAGGTGGTTAGCTTGGCAGAGTTTAAAAAGGGTTTGGACAGTTTCCTAAAGGACAAGTCCATAGACCGCTACTAAATGGACTTGGGAAAAATCCACAATTTCGGGAATAACGTGTATAGAAGCTGCCAGGTGCCCTTGACCTGGATTGGCTGCTGTCAGGGACAGGATGCTGGGCTTGATGGGCCTTTTCCCAGTATGACATTACTTATGTACCTATGTTCTTATGAACCTTTTCTAATTCCACTATATCTTTTTTGAGATATGGCGACCAGAACTGAATGTAATGCTCAAGGTGAGGTCACATCACAGAATGATACAGAGGCATTATAGTATTTTTACCAGCTTATTTTCGAAAGAGAAAAACGCCTATATTTCGACCCAAATCGGGAGATGGGCGTCTTTCTCCCGTGGGCGCCCAAACCGGTATAATCGAAAGCCGATTTTGGGCGTTTCCAACTGCAATCCGTCGCGTAAACGGGTAAAGTTGATGGGGGCATGTCGGAGGCGTGGTGAAGGCGGGACTGGGGCGTGTTTATCGGCTGAGCAGAGATAGGCGCCCTTGGGCGATAATCGAAAAAACAAAGGCATTTTTAGCGCGAATTTAGGTCACTTTTTTTGGACCCTTTTTTTTCACGAACAAGTCCCAAAAATGTGCCCTAAATGACCAGATGACCACTGGAGGGAATTGGGGATGACCACTCCTGACTCCCCCATGGTCACTAACCTCCTCCCACCAAAAACAAAACAACTTTAAAAACTTTTTTGCCAGCCTGTATGCCAGCCTCAAATGCCATACCCAGCTCCATCACAACAGTATGCAGGTCCCTGGAGCAGTTGTTAGTGGGTGCAGTGGACTTCAGGCAGGTGGACCCAGGCTTATCCCCCCCCACCTGTTACAATTGTGGTGGTAAATGGGAGCGCTACAAACCCCCCCCCCCAAAACCCACAAGGGCTATGGTCATGGTGTAGAGTTGTGGGTTTTGGGGGGGGATTTGTGGGGCTCCCATTTACCACCACAATTGTAACAGGTCTTTCGCAGCCTAGTGCAATCCCTCGTACTCAGCCATCTGGATTACTGCAACTCACTATACGCTGGTTGCAAAGAGCAAATACTGAGGAAACTCCAAACAGCCCAGAATACAGCAGCCAGACTCATCTTCGGAAAACCAAAATACGAAAGTGCAAAACCCTTACATGAGAAACTACATTGGCTCCCACTCAAGGAACGTATCACCTTTAAAGTATGCACATTAGTTCACAAAATCATTCATGGTGAAGCCCCTACATACATGTCTGATTTAATAGACCTGCCACCTAGAAACGCTAAAAGATCATCCCGAACTTTCCTCAATCTCCAGTTCCCTAAGTGCAAAGGCATAAAATACAAAGTACTGCATGCATCAACCTTCTCTTATATGAGCACGCAATTCTGGAATACACTACCACGCAACCTGAAAACGATCTACGAATTAACTGACTTCCGCAGACTATTGAAGACTCATCTCTTTGAGAATATTTACTGCAAAGACCAAAACACATGAATCCATACACACTAAAAGAAAAGCACCAATACACTCTCTTCTGAATTCTCTTCCCCCATACTTTCACCACACTTAAAACTCTACCCACAGATAAAATTGTTATACCCTAATGTTCTCTTGCTATTGTTCTATCGCCCTATCATTTCCCCATTGTTATATTCCATTGTTCTATTCCCAGATGATATTTTGACTTTGACTTTGTCTTTCCATTACTCTTCACAATGTAACCCATAATCGTTCTGTGACTAATTGTATTTCCATCATTCACAATGTATTGTAAGCCACACTGAGCCCGCAAATAGGTGGGAAAATGTGGGATACAAATGCAATAAATAAATATGCATCACTTTGCATTTTCTGCCATTTGGATGCCCAGTCTTCCAATTTCCTAAGGTCTTTCTGCAATTTGTCATAGTCTGAACGTGTTTTAACAACCTTCAATAGTTTTGTGTCATCTGCAAATTTAATCACCTCAAATCATTTATAAATATGTTAAGTAGCACTGGTCCCAGTACAGATCCCTGTGGCACTCCACTATTTACCCTCCTCCATGGAGAGAAATAGCCACTTAACCCTACCCTCAGTTTTCTGTCCAATAAACTATTCCTAATTCACAACAGAACATTGCCTCCTATCCCACAAGTTTTTAATTTTCTCAGGATTCTCATGAGGAACTTTGTAAAAAGCTTTCTGAAAATCTAGATACACATCAACTGGCTCACCTTTATCCATATGTTTATTCACGCCTTCAAAGAAATGAAGCAAATTGGTAAGGCAAGACTTCTCTTGGCTGAATCCATGCTGACTCTGTCCCATTAAGCCATATTTATTTATGTGTTCTGTAATTTTATTCTTTATAATAGTTTCTACTACTTTACCCGGGACTGACATCAGGTTTACCAGTCTAATTTCCCAGATCACCCTTGGAACCCTTTTTAAAAATCAGCACTACACTGGCCACCCTCCAATCTTCAGGTACTATTGATGATATTAAGGATGTATTATGAAAATGATAGTACCCCTAGCTCAGTAAGGAATATCAAGAGTTAAGCATTAAAAATGTGAAATTGAGATAATTTAAAGACAGAGCAGGACAGATGCATTTAACATACTTACAGATTGCTGACACTTGCTGAATTAACAGTTTCAGCAAGTTTAAGCAATGAATGTTTTGTTCAGATGCTGGGAAGTGTCACTAAGAACACACATGTTTGGAAGGGAATAAGTAGTAAGAGAGAAATATGCAGATGTCTGAACATGCAGATGTAATATGGAATAATTTATATTAGTACCGCATTCCTATACACGTTAATTATCTTTATCGGAATGATAATGATCTTTACCAAAATAGCTAGCAGCTGCCTGACCTTTGTTCTTCAGAATGCTGATAGAAGTTGAAAATAATATAGCCAATAATTTTTCAAAGTTTGTGTCTCATGATTTGTGATGTAACCAGTTAATTTATGACTTAATGCATTCTTAATAAAAGAGCAGAGGGCCTGAGGGATTTTGAGACAGTTCTGGGTGAACTCACTGTCATTATACATTGTGGTGGAATATATTCCTTTGGAAATTAGGATTCAGGAAATTATGGTAGGTTTCGGAAAATGTAGAATATAAACCGCACTGAGCCCTGAAAAGGGGATATTAGCGGTATACAAGAATTGAATTGAATTAAGTCGGGCCCACACTCTCCCAAAGGACTTTGTATATATATTTTTTGGTGGTGTGTGTGTGTGGCTTTCTTTCCCTTGGTCTCCTAGAGTTGAAAATAAAGGAACAGGTAAGATCTTGTTCTGGGCAGGGTCCCAGGCAATCAGTTTGGTGCCGAGTTCGTTAGATTTCTCTCTAGGATTTGCCAACAGACACACGCATTCACTCAGGTAGAACCAGTGCTTTTTTTGTGTCGGTATGCGCTGGATGGGAGGGGAGGATAGGCGGCAAGGGAGAATTGCTAGACATGGAGAGGAGGGCAGAGGAGAATCGCTGGGCATGGAGGGGAGGGCAGGGCAGGGGAGAGAGGAGAAATCGCTGGACATAGATGGGAGGGGAGGGCACAGGAGAATCACTGTACATGGAGGGGAGAGCAGGGGAGAGAGGAGAATCACTGGACATGGTTGGGAGGGGAGGATAGGGGCAAAGGAGAACCGCTTGACATAGATGGGAGGGGAAGGCAGAGGAGAATCGCTGGACATGGATGGGAAAGGAGGGCAGGGCAGGGGAGAATCGCTGGATATGGATGGGAGAGGAGGGCAGGGGAGACATCAGAGTTGCTGGACAAGGATGGCTGGAGGGAAGGGCAGGAAAAATGCTGGACATGGATGGAGGATAGGGAAGACAGGAAGGAGATGCACATGGATGGAGGGGAAGGGAGAGAGGAGAAATGCTGGATGAATAGAGTGGAGGGCAGAGAAGACAGGAGAAATGTTGGAGAGAAGACAGAGGAAGGAGATGCACATGGTTGGAGGGGAAGGGAGAGAGGAGAAATACTGGATATGGATGGAGGGGAGGGAAGAGAAAGGAAGTGAGATGAACATGGATGGAGGAGAGGAGAGAGGAGAAATGTTGGACATGGATGGAGGGGGAGAGGAAAAATGCTGGATGTGGCTGGAAAGAGGAAGGAGATGCATACTGATGAGATGAGGGTAAGGGATAAGAGGAGAAAAACTGCAAATAGGCAAAAGCTGGATCCACTCTATACCTCCTCCAGTCAAGTCCGTGGAGGACCCAGCTTTTACCTATGGATGTAGGGCAAGAAATGAAGAAGAAAGGAGGAAAGTAAAGAAATAAATGGAAAGGAAGCCCTGGAAATGGAGTTAAGGGAACAGAGAACAGCAGAATCAGAGACTGGGACCAATATGATCAGAAAAACAAAGTCACATGGTAGAAAAAAATCATTTTATTTTCATTTTAGTGTTTGGAAGATGTCCAATTTGAGAATTTATATCTGCTGTCTTATTTTGCACTGAGTATACTGGAGCTGTAACAGTTTACAGAAATTATTTATCATGAAAAAAAATCATGTTATTTTTTCTCCTACACTGGTGTAGTATTTTCAATGATACTGCTTATTTGCGCCACAGCTGGTATAAGGGGTGTGGCTACTGTGGGTGTTGCTACCATAGGGGTGGAGCCATAGATGGTGACCCGCCCATAATGAATACCGGTACCATTTCTCCTACAAAAAAAGCACTAGGTAGGACCATAGGTTGGTTCTGGTTGTTTAAAGGAAACTGCTGCAGGAAGCATTAAGATGCAAAGAGAGCCATGGGTTAGCTGTGGCTGTGACCAGTCGGCACTAGGGTCATGGCAGGAAAAGCTCTCATTCTTATTCCTTGATGATGACTGGGGGTAGATGTTAATTTTGTCTGGCAACCCAGCAATCTGAGTGTCATGCAAGGAATCAGAAAAGCCATGACTGGTAGAATTTGTGGCAATAGAAAACCACATGGATATGGAAGGAGAGCTGATAATATTTAAGTGCACTGTTTCACTTACACTGCTATTTGTTAAAATTGCATTTGAACTGAAAAGAAAATAAGTATGAATGTTCTAGAGAAAACTATGCATTGTGACTGAGATTTTTTGATCATTCTAAATTCTTTAAAGGGAATACTGGAGGATTCCCATCTAATGGCTATCTATGTGCAGAGGGAGCAGAACTTGAGTACTCAACCTAGCCTGTCAGATATTCCTTAAGTTGAAAAATCTCAGAATTTTGTGTCTGCAGATGGTGTTCTTTTCACATGTGTGTCTCCAGTGTGGTCTGTTAGCTGTTAAGTGTTGTGTGGCTAGATTAGGGAACTGTAGGCTGACTGTGGTCTTGTGTTGGCATGTTATTTATTTATTATTTATTTATTGCATTTGTATCCCACATTTTCCCACCTTTTTGCGGGCTCAGTGTGGCTTACAATAAGTTATGAGTAATAGAAATACAATTTGTTACAACTCGGTTATAGATTACATTGTGAGGAGTTGTGAGACAAAGTCAAAGTAACATTAAGGAATATAACAATGGAAAGAGCTGTGAAACATTGGAAGGAAACAACGGGAACTAAAAGGGGCAATATATAATAGCGGGAAGGCATTTGGTATACATTTTCTGTGAGTAAAGGTATGAGTGTGGTGAGATTACGGGGGATGAGAATTCAGAATGGCTGTGTTGACGCATTACTGAACAGTGAGTGTGGGCTTTATGTGTTTTGGTTCTTTCCATAAATTTTCTCAAAAAGATGGGTCTTCAATAGTTTGCGGAAGGTGGCTTGTTCGTAGATCATTTTCAGGTTGCGCGGCAGTGAATTCCAGAACTGCGTGCTCATGTAAGAAAAGGTTGACACGTGCAGCGCCTTGAATTTCAAGCCCTTGCAATTAGGGAAGTGGAGGTTGAGGAAAGTTCGGAATGATCTTTTAGCATTTCTGGGTGGTAAGTCTATTAAGTCAGACATGCAGCCTGGGGCTTCACCATGGATGATGTGGAGGGGCATAATGGAACAGAAACGCCTATCTCCATGGGCGTTTATCTCCGAGAACGGGTCCGTGAAGGGGCGGGGTGGATCGTATTTTTTAAAAGAAAAAGACGCCCATGTTTTATTCGTCAAGGTGTGAGCTGGGCGTTTTTGCTTTTCAGCGATAATGGAATATGAAATCGCCCAGCTCAAAAACGAATAAATCCAAGGCATTTGTTCGTGGGAGGGGCCAGGATTCATAGTGCACTGGTCCCCCTCACATGCCAGGACACCAACCGGCCACCCTAGGGGGCACTTTTACAAAAACCAAATAAAAGGTAAAAGAGCTCCCAGGTGCATAGCACCCTTCCCTTGGGTGTTGAGCCCCCCAAATCCCCCTCAAAACCCACTGCCCACAAGTCTACATCATTACTATAGCCCTAAGAGGTGAAGGGGGGCACCTACATGTGGGTACAGTGGGTTTGGGGGGGTTGGACGACTAGTAGCATTAAGCAGCACAATTGTAACAGGTAGGGGGGGGGGATGGGCCTGGGTCCACCTGCCTGACGTCCACTGCACCCCCTAACAACTGCTCCAGGGACCTGCATACTGCTGCTTGGGAGGAGGGTATGACATTTGAGGGTGAAAGTAAAAAGTTGTGAAACATCATTTGTTGTGGTGGGAGGGGGTTAGTGACCACTGGGGGAGTCAGGGGAGGTCATCCCCGACTCCCTCTGGGGGTCATCTGGTCATTTAGGGCACTTTTGGGGGCCTTATTCGTCAAAAAACAGGGTCCAGGAAAAGTGTCCTAAATTCTAGCTCAAAACTGTTCCATTATCGGCGAAGGGCGCCCATCTCTGTTCGCCCGATAACCACGCCCCAGTTCCGCCTTCGACACGCCTTCGATACGCCCCCGTCAACTTTGTCCGCATCCGCGATGGAGTGCAGTTGAAAGCGTCCAAAGTTCGGCTTTCGATTATACCGCTTTATTTGTTTTTGTGAGAAGAACGCCCATCTCCCGATTTAGGTCGGAACTTGGGCGTTATTCTCGTTCGATTATAAGCTGGTTTGTGGACTAATGTGCATGCTTTAAATGTAATGCGTTCCTTGAGTGGGAGCCAGTGTAGCTTCTCTCGTAAGGGTTTTGCACTTTCATATTTTGGTTTTCCGAAGATGAGTCTGGCTGCTGTATTCTGGGCTGTTTGGAGTTTCCTCAGTATTTGCTCTTTGCAACCAGCGTATAGTGAGTTGCAGTAATCCAGATGGCTGAGTACGAGGGATTGCACTAGGCTGCGAAAGACGGATCTTGGGAAGAATGGTCTTATTCTTTTCAGTTTCCACATGCAGTAGAACATCTTTTTGGTTGTGTTGTTTGCGTGAGTTTCGAGTGTTAGGTGGCGGTCGATAGTGACTCCAAGGATTTTTAACGTTTCTGAGATTGGAAGGTTTCGTTTCGGTGTGTTTATAGCGGTGAATTCATTCGTGTTGTACTGGGAAGTGAGTATCAGGCATTGAGTTTTTTCTGCATTTAGTTTCAAGCGAAATGCATCTGCCCAGGTGTTCATGATGTGTAGACTTTGGTTGATTTCAATGGAGATTTCTTTGATGTCTTGTTTG
Organism: Microcaecilia unicolor; assembly: GCF_901765095.1. Taxonomy (NCBI): domain Eukaryota; kingdom Metazoa; phylum Chordata; class Amphibia; order Gymnophiona; family Siphonopidae; genus Microcaecilia; species Microcaecilia unicolor. Next base: position 122,649,798 of record NC_044040.1, on the reverse strand, counting down.
AAAGGGATGTATATTGTTACATCATTGGCGTATATATATGGGTTGAGGTTATGATTTGATAGGAGTTTTGCCAAGGGGATCATCATAAGGTTGAAAATGGTTGGTGAGAGGGGTGATCCTTGTGGTACTCCACATTCAGGTGTCCATGCAGCAGACGTGGTTGAATTTGATGTGACTTGATATGACCGCTGGGTTAGGAACCCCTTGAACCAGTTTAGGACATTTCCTCCAATGCCAAAATATTCAAGTATGTGTAATAGGATTCCGTGGTCAACCATGTCGAAGGCACTTGACATGTCAAATTGTAGGAGGAGTATGTTGTTGCCGGTTGCAATCATTCGTTTAAATTTAGTCATAAGGGTAATTAATACTGTTTCTGTGCTGTGATTCGACCGGAATCCTGATTGGGCATCATGCAGTATTGAGTGTTTGTTTAGATAATTTGTGAGTTGTTTAGTTACAATTCCTTCGGTTATTTTGGTTATTAGTGGTATGGATGCTACTGGTCTGTAATTGGTTATTTCGCTTGCGCTTTTCTTTGTATCTTTGGGTATTGGGGTGAGTAAAATTTTTCCTTTTTCTTTAGGGAAAAGTCCGTTTTGTAGCATGAAGTTTACGTGGTTCGTTAGGTCTATTATGAATTGTTGAGGGGCTGATTTCATGAAGTTGTTTGGGCATGTGTCTAGTTTGCAGTGGGATTTGGCAAATCTTTTGAGTGTTTCAGAGATGAGGTCTTCTGGTAGTAGTTCGAATTCGGTCCAAGTTCTGTCTGCTGGGTATGTTCCGTCTTCTGGGTCTAGACAATCTAGAAATGTGGCGTAATCAATGGGGCCGGCGGGTATTTTAAGTCGTAGTTGTATAATTTTCTCCTTGAAGTATTTTGCAAGGTTGTCAGCATCTGGTATGTCTTTGCTGTTGTTTGTAACTGGTGTGGTGTCTAACAGTTTGTTAACAAGGAAGAAGAGTTTATGTGTGTCTTTGTAGTTTGGTCCTATTATTGTTTTGTAATGTAGTCTTTTAGTCTGTTTTATGGTATATTTGTATTCCTCCGAAGTAATTTCCAGGCATTTAGTGTTTGTTCATCTCTCTTTTTGTTCCATGTGCGTTCTAGTTTCCTGACTTGTGTTTTAAGTTTTTTCAGCTCTTCGGTGAACCATGGGTTTGATTTTTTCCTGTGTGATGTTCTGGTTTGGATTGGGGCGATTTTGTCTAGTGTTGTTGTACATAACTCGTCCCATTCTTGGAGGAATTGGATGGTGTCAGCATTTGTTGACCATTCGTTCTGGTAGACCTGTTGCCAGAATGTTGTGGGGTCTATTTTTCCTCTTGTTCTTGTCTAACACTGTTTGCTGTCCTTTAACTGTCTGTCTCTCCCTCTCAGTGGTACAGGAAAGGAAGTAATACAAATTCTATAGCAGAAATGACAGCCCTGTGCTATATTTAAATGTGTAGAATTTTAAGGAGTAAGAATGATTGTTAACATATTGTCTTGAAGTATCTCTCTTCTAGCAAGAAGGGTTAAAAGAATATGACTTTGCCATGCCATGCTTTGCAACTGAAGTCAACAGCAGGGGGTAAGAGAAAATGTTACTGTATTTGCTAAAGCTTTGCTTTGATGTGTATTTGATGTATATGAGCAAGAATAAAGAACTACAGAATCTCAAAATTTAGGATAATGTATTTGTATTTTCTTGAATCTGTCTGTTAAAGGAATGTGTCAAAGGACTGAGTTTTTTTCTTTCTTTTTTCTTGCTAATTTCTGAGATTTCTGGGGAATGTAGTTGTCTTTGCATTTGTCTGGGTTTATGGGTTATAGAAACTACATTACAGTGAGGGCTCCACCCATGAAAATTACGTAAGTAAAAAGAAAAAAAGGTCTTTCAATAACTGAAGTGTCTAACTTACGATGTTTTCTCAATTTTAAATCTATTTGTGAATGAAGTTTCTCATTGTCATCCTGCTTAGATTAGATTTGAGGAAGTACTTTGATCTCTGTCGCAGCATAAAATAAATAAAAACTGTTGAGTTTTGGTAAATTGTCGCTATGGTTGAAAGTTATAGAATTAATATGCTAGAGTGAATGTCAATCTTAACTTACTTTAATAATAAGTGAAGTTTCCTGAGTACTGCTGAAATTAAATGCTATTTTAAATTAAGTCTGCTTGTTTCTGTGTGGTTTAGTGCTCACATCCTATTTCCTTAGTAACAGGAAACAAATTTGAAACACTACAAGATGTAATAAGGAAAGCATAATAGTTAGATTTTAAGTTATATTGTGATTTTTATTCTGCTTTATGTGCTGAGATAAAGTATAGAACCTCTTACATAGGTATGAATATGCTCTGACATTGTAAATAATTGGAAATGTTGAATAGTGTCCCAATAGATGGAAAGTTGCAATAAGGGACAAATTAATTGACCAGACCAATGAGTACTAACTGTTTTTGCTTCTGCATTATGCAGTGGGATGGTGAACACCTTTCCTGGGTTTTGAGGGATTTACAAGAACCTGGTACCCACAGTGGCGTACCAAGGGGGGGGGGGGGCGGTCCGCCCCGGGTGCACGCCGCTGGGGGGGGTGCCGCGCGGCTGTTGGCTCTTGAGTCTGCTCGTTCCCTCCCTGCTGTTCCCTCTGTGCAGAACAGGTTACTTCCTGTTCCGGGGCAGAGGGAGCAGCAGGGAGGGAACGAGCAGACTCGGAGCTAACAGGTGCACGGCACCCCCCAGCAGGTAAAAATGCACCCGGGGTGGAGGGGTCGCGCTGCACCTGGGGTGGGGGGGGTGTAGTTTCGCTGGGGGGGGGGGGGGGGGGCGCATCGGCGATCCGCCCCGGGTGTCAGCCAGGCTAGGAACGCCACTGGGTACCCACTCTGGTACAGTAATTATCTAATATAATAAAACGCACCGTGAACGTTCTGAAGACAACGTTCTGAAGCCACTCAAACACTCCCTGGCTGTAGGGTTCGTGGATTCGTGGTGTGAAGCCAGCCAGGCTGCCAGCCGTCTCTGCCCCGCCCTCGCGTCAAACGTCATGACGTCGAGGGCAAACGTCATGACGTCGAGGGCGGAAAAACAAACAAACCGCAGCATCAGGGAAGGAGGCGGCGCTCCCGACGTCTCTAGCCTTCCCTTCGCTGTGTTCCGCCTACTTCTGACGTCAAGGATGACGTCAAAAGAAGGCGGAACACAGCGAAGGGAAGGCTAGACGTCGGGAGCGCCGCCTCCTTCCCTGACGCTGCGCTGCCAGAACCGCCATCGAGGTAAATTTAAAAAGAAAAAAAAAAAAAAGGGATGTTGGGGGGAGAGAAGAGGGTGGGCAGTAAAGTTGAACAATGGGAGCGGGAGGGCAGGGAAGAAACGACAGCATGGATGCGAAGGGGGGGCGCATGGATGCGAAGGGGGGGGAGAAGAGAGCGGGCCAGGCTGGGACATGGGAGAGAGAGGAGCATGGATGCGAGGGGGGTCATGGAAGGGAGAGAGGGAAATTGCTGGAAAAGGATGAATGGAGGGGGCAGGGGACAGAGGAGCATGGATGGGCATGGATTGGGATGGCAGGGCTCAGGGAGAGAGGGGAATTGCAGGAAAGGGATGAATGGAGGGGGCAGGGGACAGAGGAGCATGGATGGGCATGGATTGGGAGGGCAGGGCTCAGGGAGAGAGGGGAATTGCAGGAAAGGGATGAATGGAGGGGGCAGGGGACAGAGGAGCATGGATGGGCATGGATTGGGAGGGCAGGGCTCAGGGAGAGAGGGAAATTGCTGGATAGGGATGAATGGAGGGGACAGATGGGCATGGATGGATATGGATTGCCGGGCAGGGCTCAGGGAGAGAGGGGAATTGCTGGATATGGATGAATGGAGGGGGCAGGTGACAGAGGACCATGGATGGGCATGGATTGGAAGAGCAGGGCTCAGGGAGAGAGGGGATTTGCTGGATAGGGATGAATGGAGGGGACAGATGGGCATGGATGAATATGGATTGCAGGGCAGGGCTCAGGGAGAGAGGGGAATTGCTGGATAGGGATGAATGGAGGGGGCAGGTGACAGAGGAGCATGGATGGGCATGGATTGGGAGGGCAGGGCTCAGGGAGAGAGGGGAATTGCTGGAAAAGGATGAATGGAGGGGGCAGGGGACAGATGGGCATGGATTGGGAGGGCAAGGCTCACACTCTCTCTCTCATATACAATGTCTTTCTGACTCTCACTCTCACACACTCTGTCTCACACTGTATCACATTCACTCTCTATGTGCCACACAGTCACTCACACACTCGCTTGGTCTCATACACTCACTCTCACAGAGAATCTGTGTCTCACACACACTCTCTCTCTCACACTGTGTCTCACATACACACTTGCACACACTCTCATTCTCACACACACACTCTCTCACACTCACACCCAGACTCACTCTCTCTCTCACACACACACACTCACACTTTCACTCTGACTCTCACACAGTCACTCTCACATACACTCTCCCAAACATACACACTCCGAGGAAAACCTTGCTAGCGCCCGTTTCATTTGTGTCAGAAACGGGCCTTATTTACTAGTACAGAATATTGTAAATTTAGAATGGCATTTTTTGAAATGTATTTTATTTATGCAGGGAAGGAAAGAACTTTTGTAAGAATCACGGATATCATAAATGTCTTCCCCTAACAACATGTCTGCAAGCTGCCTGTATTTTTGTGACGAACGAATTTCATGCAGAGTACTGAATTTCTTTATGCCATGGTAAAGGAAAAAACAGCTAAGGCAGCTTTCACCAGAATACCCTGTCTGATTATGCTGTGTTCGTTTATTTTAATAAAAGCCCGCAAGTTACGACAATTTAAAGCTGTGAATATTTATAGACAGTAGATACAGGGGATTTTTAATTTCTAATTAGCTTTTGTGCACAGTTGTATGATGTAATTCACAATGTTTTGAAGTGTATGGATCGAAGTTATAAAGCACCCATGGTACCCACAGAGCTGCAGGGCCGTGCCTAGGGTCTCTGGCGCCCCCCCTGCAGACTATCAGTTGGCGGCAGGCCCCCCCCCCCCCCCCCCCCCCCCCCGTGAAAATGATCGCTCACCACTTGCCACACTGACAGGAATTGTCAGCAATATTCTTAGAAACAAATTGCTATACATTGCAAAATAAGATAGCAGATGTAAATTCTCAAAGTGGACATATTCCAAACACTAAAATGAAAATAAAATGATTTTTTTCTACCTTTGTTGTCTGGTGACTTTCTTTTTCTGATCATGCTGGCCCAGTATCTGATTCTGCTGCTATCTGTCCTCTTAACTCCGTTTCCAGGGCTTCCTTTCCATTTATTTCTTTCCTTTCCTCCTTTCTTCTTAATTTCTGGTCCTCAGCTTCTGCCTATTTTCTTCATCCATGTGCAGTTTTTCTCCTCTCTTCCTTTTCCCTCATTTCATCTCCTTCATCTCTCTTCCCTCCTCTCTATGTCCAGAAATTTCTCCTCTCTCCCTGAGCCCTGCCCTCCCATCCATGCTCCTCTGTCCCCTGCCCCCTCCATTCATCCCTATCCAGCAATTCCCCTCTCTCCCTGAGCCCTGCCCTGCAATCCATATCCATCCATGCCCATCTGTCCCCTCCATTCATCCCTATCCAGCAATTCCCCTCTCTCCCTGAGCCCTGCACTCCCAATCCATGCCCATCCATGCTCCTCTGTCCCCTGCCCCCTCCATTCATCCTTTTCCAGCAATTCCCCTCGCTCCCTGAGCCCTGCCCCTCCCATCCATGCTCCTCTGTCACCCTCCATTAATTCCTATCCAGCAATTCCCCTCTCTCCCTTCCATGACCCCCCCTCGCATCCATGCTCCTCTCCCTCCTCTCGCTCCCATGTCCCAGTTGGCCTGACCTGGCCCGCCCTCTTCTCCCCTCCCCCTTCGCATCCATGCTCTCGTCTCTCCCCTGCCCTCCCGCTCCCATTGTTCAACTGCCCGCCCTCTTCTCTTCCCCCCCCCCAACATCCCTTTTCTTTTTTTTCTTTTTAAATTTACCTCCGTGGCGGTCCAGCAGCGCAGCGTCAGGGAAGGAGGCGGCGCTCCCGACGTCTCTAGCCTTCCCTTCGCTGTGTTCCGCCTTCTTCTAACGTCAAGGAAATGACATCAGAAGAAGGCGGAACACAGCGAAGGGAAGGCTAGAGACGTCGGGAGCGCCGCCTCCTTCCCTGACGCTGCGCTGCCACGGAGGTAAATTTAAAAAGAAAAAAAAAGAAAAGGGATGTTGGGGGGGGGGGGAGAAGAGGGCGCTCAGGGCGGGCAGTTGAACAATGGGAGCGGGAGGGCGAGCGAGGTGAGCATGGTGCGGCAGCGCCCCCCAGAGGGAAGCGACCCCCTGCCATGCTTACCTCGCTTACCGTGTTGGCACAGCCCTGCAGAGCTGGCTCCTATGATAACAACATAGCAGAGATAGGATGGATGTCAGAATGAAGATGTGAATGATGTAATACATATGATGGTATATAAATGAATATCAATTTAAATTATGCACTTGTTTGGATAATTATGATATGCACCCTTGAAAGGTGACAGTATATAAACTGATTTGATTAAAATTTAAAAAGAACTGGTCTGGCTACTCTCAAAGCCCAGAGGGCCAATAAAGGCTGCTTTGGGAAATAAAGGAGAATGTTTGCCATTATATATATCTTTTCTTTTAGAAAGCCTTTCACAAAGATTCCTATTATGATAATTATTTCTAGAGAAATTTGTAAAGCTATGTCTTAGTAATTTATAATTATATTTAGTTTTATACTTTGTTATACATCCCTCAAATATAGAAAGTTATCTAGATAGTCAACAGCTATGAATCCTAATTGGGAAAAACATCAATTGATGTTGAATAGAATAGAAAAGAGGACATACGACTACTACTACTACTACTACTTAACATTTCTAAAGCGCTACTAGAGTTACGCAGCGCTGTACAATTTAACAGAGAGGGACGGTCCCTGCTCAAAGAGCTTACAATCTAACAGACAAATGAACGGTCAGTCCGATAGGGGTGGTCAAAATGGGGCAGTCTGGATTTACTGAACGGTAAGAGTTAGGTGCCGAATGCAGCATTGAAGAGGTGGGTTTTAAGCAAAGACTTGAAGATGGGCAGGGAGGGGGCTTGGCGTAAGGGCTCAGGAAGGTTGTTCCAAGCACAGGGTGAGGCGAGGCAGAATGAGCGGAGCCTGGAGTTGGCGGTGGTAGAGAAGGGTACAGAGAGGAAGGATTTGTCCTGTGAACGGAGGTTACGGGCGGGAACGTAAGGGGAGATGAGGGTAGAAAGGTAGTGAGGAGCAGCAGACTGAGTGCATTTGTAGGTAAGAAGGAGAAGCTTGAATTGAATGCGGTATCTGATTGGAAGCCAGTGAAGTGACTTGAGGAGAGGGGTGATATGAGTATATCAGTTCTGGCGGAATATGAGACGTGCAGCAGAGTTCTGAACAGATTGAAGGGGGGATAGATGGCTAAGTGGGAGGCCGGTGAGGAGTAAGTTGCAGTAGTCAAGGCGAGAGGTAATGAGAGCATGGACGAGAGTTCGGGTGGTGTGTTCAGAGAGGAAAGGGCGAATTTTGCTGATGTTAAAGAGGAAGAAGCGGCACGTCTTGGCTATCTGCTGGATATGCACAGAGGAGAGGGAGGAGTCAAAGATGACTCAGAGGTTGCGGGCAGATGAGACGGGAAGGATGAAGGTGTTATCAACTGAGATAGAAAGTGGAGGAAGAGGAGACATGGGTTTTGGTGGAAAGACGAGGAGCTCAGTCTTGGACATGTTCAGTTTCAGGTGGCGGTTGGACATCCAGGCAGCAATGTCGGATAAGCAGGCTGATACCTTAGTGTGGGTCTCTGCGGTGATGTCTGGTGTAGAGAGATATAGCTGGGTGTCATCAGCATAGAGATGATACTGGAAACCATGAGATGAGATCAGGGAGCCCAGGGAAGAGGTGTAGATTGAGAAGAGAAGGGGTCCAAGGACAGATCCCTGGGGAACACCAACAGATAGGGGGATAGGGGTGGAGGAAGATCCATGAGAGTGAACTCTGAAGGTGCGGTGGGAGAGATAGGAGGAGAACCAGGAGAGGACAGAGCCCTGGAACCCAAATGAGGACAGTGTGGCAAGAAGTAAGTCATGATTGACAGTGTCAAAAGCGGCGGATAGATCAAGGAGGATGAGGATGGAGTAGTGGCCTCTGGATTTGGCAAGGAACAGGTCATTACACCCTGTAATGCAGACACACTGAAGAAGAATTATGGAAAATGGTTTATCCTTTGACTGTATATTTGGTATCATCCACGATATCCTGAACACACAGAAACACACTTGGGGGCCATTCCTGACATACAGATTGATCACACCACGCTGCCAAAGGGGGGTTTAAGTGCTTAAATATCTGCTTGTGACTCTTTGCAACAATTTTATTACTGATATCATTATTATTATTATTTGTTACATTTGTATCCCACATTTTCTTTTTCTCCCTTTGGTAACCTCTTCAGTTTATGCTTTGATTGTACTGTCTTGAATTAATGCTGTATATTTTGTAGAACCTTCTTTTAATATTTGTTGAGGCCAGACTACATGAAAGGTGCCACAACTCAAGTCTTCACTAAAACTTTATACAAAACACAAAGAAGACCCACCTCACCATCTCAGATTTTGATGAAATTTGGTACATAGTTTCTTTATGATAAAAAACTAAGCTGTGCAAAACTTTAGTTCAAAAGACTAAAAATTGGAGGTTCTAGGGGACCTCAAGTAAAGGGTTGCAAAATGTCGCCTGAGCAAAAATGACATTTTCGGCCAACTTCCAGAAGCTGTAAAACTGGAAGTTGTATGAGTACAAGGGGGATATTTGGAGAACCTGCACTACTTTTAGGGCTTAATGAACTGGCAAACCCCCTTGTTCCTAGTCCTCTTACTTTTTGAATGGTTTAGGCTCAAACTTTGCCAAAAAAACGGCAAAATCAATTTACAGCGATGTTGAGGCTGCTGTAGTTTCTAAACTAGTTGGCCTTTCAGGTTGATTTTTGGGAGGTGTACTAAATGCACAGCTGTAATGAGGCATTCCAATTTGCAGCACTTTCCTTCAAGTGGTTGGAAAAGTATAAGCATTCAAAGTTGGTATAAAAAGCATTTTTGCCCATTTTGGGCTATCTTTGATGCCCTTGATCTCCAGTGGGACAGCTTCAATATTCTTTCTTTTAGCACCATTAGAAAGAGCAGATTTCCTTCTATCAGAATATGTAGTTTTCATTTTGGAGTCTCTTCATATAAGGATTGCAAAAATGCCCTCAAATGTTTGCGGGCAGCAGCCTGTGATTGCTTCACTACACCCTTGATACAAGTGTAGTAAAAGTGATTCTTCTTTCAAAAAGCACCAATTTTTTAAAATAAAGAACACATTATGTTATAAAACTGTATTCAAGAAAACTACAAAACAGGAATGTTTTTTTAGGATGTGGAAGGATGAGGCCAGGTTTCATAACAGGTTTAAAGAAAACTGCAGTCAGTTAGGATGACCGACTTGGCCAATTATGATTGGTGGACCCTGTTGCAAGGCGTCTGAGTGTCTGTTGCTGGTGTTTCTTCACCCTTGCTACAGTTTGACCTCTTAGTGAACTGTAGGCATCAAAGTAAGCCTAGCAACAGACACTCAGGAGCCAGGAGGTACCAGAAGCATACAATTGGGCAATGAAACAAACAATTCTGCCTTGCAACAGGGTTCACCAATCATAATTGGCCAAGTCTAACTGGCTAAAGAAGTTTTCTTTAAACATTATGTTATAAAACTGTGTTCAAGTAAACTAAAAAACAGGGTGGAAACCATTGTATACATACTTCTTGTTGAAGAAACTCGCACCTGCACCGACAGGCTCATTTATATTGAATTAAATGCCACAAATGAAGATATTAATCACTTTAGACTGAAGTAAAATTTTACCCATTGAAAACCTGATTGCAAGAATAAATGCGTTTGTTGAACTGATGCTAATGGTCATCAATGGATCCAGAAAGATCAGATGAATTTCCACTTTGCTCAGTTGGCTGTTCAAGTACATCAGAGTGTCTTTTACTGACATACAATAAAAATAAAGGTTTGAAATTAATTGAAGAGCTTCTGCCTGATCAACAGAAGTTGTTACAAGAGCGTTCTGGTCAACTTTTCGATGCTGGATCAACTATTTGCCTTCATCATGAATCCTTACTGTTGAAAAAGTTTGAATTTTTGCAAAGAACCTGCTGTAACCCATTTTCCAAAGGTGGTCATAATGCAAAAAGGGGCTTAAGAGTGCTGGATGACACACTAGCAGCCCAGCTAAAGGCCTTAACAAGCAAAATATTTGTGATGGGTCAGAAACTATGTCCATCTTGTCGAAAAGACGTCAGTAACAGAGCTGCTGATTCTTTATCATCATCAACAACACCAGATGATGAACACAGTGACATTTCTGGCAAGTTGAACACAAGTTTGACATCTCTTGGTATTTCTCCATTAAAGTTCAAAAAAGTCAGCAAGCGTGATGTACGAGGCTACACCAAGCGCAAAATCAGGCGAGTGCAAAATACTTTGAGTCATCATCTTGCAGTTGCTGGTGGCTTAGACCTAAATGAGTTTGAAACTCAACCTTCTACCAGTCAGAAATGTGACAAATGTTCTGATTATGATGACCTGCTAAACGAGTTGAAAAACAAAGTCCAAGTTTCAGCAAATCATGCAGAAAAACTGCAAATACTAACTTTAGCACCAAACAGCTGGTCTATTGAAAGAACTGCCTCAGAATTCATGGTTTCAACTAGAATGGTTAAAAAAGCAAGAAATCTGAAATCAGTTTGTGGAATTCTGGCAAAACCAGACAAGAAGAAAGGTAAAGTTTTACCAGAAGAAACAGAAAAAAAAAATTCTTGGCTTTTTTGATGATGATGAATTCAGTAAACTGTGCCCAGGGAAAAAAAGATTTTGTCTCTGTCAGAACTGGCACTGAAAAAATTCAAATGCAAAAGCGCTTGCTGCTTAGCAATCTAAAAGAAATGTATGTTGCACATCGTACTCGAAATGGGCCAGAAGTGGGTTTTTCCAAATTTTGTGAGCTAAGGCCAAAATGGTGTATCACTGTTGGCTCATCTGGTATGCATTCAGTGTGTGTTTGTGTCATTCATCAAAATGTGAAGCTTATGCTTGCTGGAAGCCATCTGCTGAACGAAGATTACAAAGCACTGATGGCTAAAACTGTGTGCAATTTGGAATGCAAAGAATGCATGCTTCACAGGTGTGAAATATGTCCAGGTAAAGATGTGCTTGAAAATTACCTGACAGAAGTGTTCAGTGATGCTGACCCAGGTCAAACAATCGAGTTTAAGCAGTGGGTTCATACACATCGCACCACACTGGAGACCAAACAGATGTATGTTGATGATTTTGTATCTGAGCTTGCATTGAAAGTTTCAAACCTGTCAATTCACCATTACATTTCCAAACATCAGACACAATACTTAAAAACTGTTAAAGAAAACCTAAATCCTTGTGAAATTGTTGTTCTCTTGGACTTTGCTGAAAACTACTCCTTTATTGTCCAAGATGCTGTTCAAGGTTTCCACTGGGAAAACAGTCAAGCTACACTGCATCCATTTGTTGTGTACTTCCGTGATGCTTCAAGTGAAATTCAGTGCATAAGTGTTTGCATAATAAGTGACAGCTTGCGGCATGATGCAGTTGCTGTACATGCATTCTTGGAAAAATTAATCGCGTTCTTGAAAAGCAAAATTGGAGAAAAAATATGCAACATACTTTAGTGATGGCTCAGCTGCACAATACAAGAACTTCAAAAACTTTGCCAACTTGTGCTATCATCAAACAGAATTTGGAATAAGTGCACAGTGGAATTTCTTTGGCACAAGCCATGGCAAGTCACCATGTGATGCCATAGGTGGTACAACAAAGCGACTAGCTGCTCAGGCTAGTTTGCAACGACCTAAAAATAGCCAAATTCTCACAGCACAAGGCTTGTTTGAATTTTGTGATCAAAAAATAAATAAAATCAAGTTCATTTTTGTTTCCAAGGATGAAATTGAATCTTCAAGATCTGCACAAGAGGAAAGATTCAGTAAAGCTTCCACAGTTGCTGGAACTTGTGAAAATCACCAGTTTATTCCCATTGACTTGAACCAAATTTCAGTCAGTAGAGTGTCAAATGATTCCTCCTCATTTGTTGTCAAACTTTGTCAGTCAGATGATCCAGTGAGTGTACCTGGCATAAATGTGTCTCAACTTCAGCCTGGGCAGTATGTTGCCTGTGTTTATGACAACAAATGGTGGATTGGCAATGTCTGTGACACATCATTTGAAGAACATGATGCCTTGCTCAACTTTATGCATCCATGCGGGCCTGCACGATCATTTCATTGGCCTAGCAGAAGAGATTCTTGTTGGATTTCTGAACAGCATATTCTAGCAGTTCTTCCAGTACCAGCAACTACAGCACTTGGACGACAGTATACATTTCCAGAAACAGCAGTGAAACTTATCAGTGAAAAATTCTTGTCACTTCAGCACTGAGGTTTTACTTGGGAACCATTAAGACACCCCGATTAGGCTTGAGAAACTAGGCAAAGACAACCAAATGAGGCTTGGGAACCTCAAGTAAGATGCCCACCTTCAGGCTTGGGAACCTGTGCCAAGTGGCTGGACTTGCCTGGCTATCGGGCGTGACCTCTTGGCGATGAGGTTGCCACTTCCTATTGAATTGGTAGTGGCGTAGCCACCATGGACCAACGCATGCTTAAAGCAACTGAGTGACTTATACAGCAATCATAGGCACCGACTCCGTGGGTGCTGTGGGTGCTGGAGCACCCACAATATTTTTCAAACCTGTCCTCCTTGCCTTCCTGCCGCTCAGCCAGCGCTTAAACTCATTTTACCTTTCTGAACTGCACTGCAGTGAAAGAAGCAGAGTGCAGCCGGCTCTGTCTTCAGCAGCTTTCTCCTTCCCTCTCAGCTGTGGTGGTCCCGCCCTCATTTCCTGTTTACGCAAGGGCGGGACGCTGAGAGGGAAGGAGAAAGCTGCTGAAGACGGAGCCGGCTGTACTCTGCTTCTTTCACTGCAGTGCAGTTCAGAAAGGTAAAATGAGTTTTGTGGGGAGTATATTAGCCGGTTTTTCTGTGTAAGTTTTCCTTGTTGTGGATAGAGGGACGCTCACTAGTTTTGCAGGACTGACAGAAAGCTTTTTTTGGGGGGGGGGGGGGGGGGGTTGTCGTTTGGGCTGGAGATGTGAGCCTTTCTGCGTTTGAAAAGTTTTGGGCTTGCTTCGGGAGTTGGTGCTGTTAAGAATGACGGAGAGGTGGCTGCTCTATCCACAGAGTTAAACTTCCCTCACCCTAAAGGGAAGATTTCACAAGAGTGGGGAGGGATACTCTGAAGATTGCTCCCAACTTCAGCTGTCTTCCGTGGATGTTAATCCTTTTCTTGAATAAATATCACCCTAGACTTTTCTTTCCTTCACACGGGCACCCCTGGAAAGGAAGCTGGCAGGGATTTCTAATCTCAGGCATAATGATAACTTGCCAATGCCAATGAAACCAATTCTGCATTTTCTGAAATAGGAGGCTAGTATCATGGGTTCAAAGATGAAAGATCTGTCCTTAGCTTGTTCTTTTCGTAAGCAATATGAGGAAGGTTTTCTTTTGCAGATGATACCAAGATCTGTAACGTCATGGAAGGCATGGGTAATGTACTAATGGAGGTCAAGTGAAGCTTGACAGTCTAGATTTTGGCTGCTAAGACTTAATCCTAAAAAAATGCAGGTTCTTGAATTCAGGTTTTCGGTGCAGTACATGGGATGAAGCATTGTGTACTAACGAGCAGGATCTATGGGTGATAATATCTGATGAGTTTAAGTGGCTAAGCAAGTAGATAAGATAATGCTTAGGTATAAATGGTCAGGGGTAGCAAGCAGAAAACAGGAGGAGATGGTAAAAGGTTTTAGTAAGACTTTACATGGAGTATTGTGTGAAGTTCCTTTTAAAAAAAGGTAAAAACCAGATGGGGTCCATCCAGACTCTGGTTACTAAAATGGTCAGCAGCCTTCATTATAAGTGGTATAATAACAGTTAAAAAAATACTCTGGAGGAAATGCAGGATGAAATAAAGACAGACCTGTTCAGAAGAGCATACCCCACCGACCCAACATAAAAATACCTGGACACTTGCGACATAATGTAACCAAAGACCATAACGGACATTACCTGACTCTTCTTCCCCCTTTCCCTCTCTAAGTTCCCCCCAATTGTACCTACCATACATGTACCTCATTCTACCACAATATCACTTTGTATTCATTCATACCATGTATTTGTTCAGACCGGAATCGGCTAACACCGTTAACAGTAATATGTAAGCCACATTGAGCCTGAAAAAAGGTGGGAAAATGTGGGATACAAATGTAACAAATAATAAAAAGAGGGGAGAAATCGCTGAACATGGATGCACGGCAGGGAAGAGGGGAGAAATCGCTTAACATTGATGCAGGGGAGGGGGCAGGGAAGAGCGGAGAAATCGCTGAACATGGATGCAGGGGAGGGCAGGAAAAATGCTGGACATGGAGTGGAGGAAAGACAGGAAGTAGATGCACATGGAGGGGAGAGCAGAAATGCTGGACATGGATGGAGGGAAGGGAGGACAGGAGGAAATATACATGGATGGCAGGGAGAGAGGAGAAATGCTGGACATGGATGGAGGGGAGGGAAGACAGGAGGAGATGCACATGGATGGAGGGGAGAGAGGAAAAATGCTGGACATGGATGGAGGGAAGGGAAGAGAGGAAGTGAAATGCACATGGATGGGAGGGGTGGAGAGAGAGGAAAAATGGTGGACATGGATGGAGGAGAGGGAAGAGAGAGGAAGGAGTTGCATATGGATGGAGGGGAGTGAAGAAAGAGGAAGGAGATGCATACTGACAGATGAGGAAAAGGGAAAAGAGGAGAAAAACTACACATGGATGGAGAAAATAGACGCTGGATGGAAAGAGGGAAGAGAGGGGGCAGACGATGGAAAGGAGAGACAGAGGGGGCAGATGCTGGATGGAAAGGGGGGAAAGTTAAAGATCGAGGAAAGAAGAAACAAGAGACTGGGACCAACACAATTAGAAACAGTAAACGGCCAGACCACAAAGGTAGGAAAAAATGAATTTTATTTTTAGTTTAGGATAAAGTAGTGTGGTAGCTGTGTTAATAAATACAGAAAATGGAAGTAAGGTGATATGTTTACTGGACTAATTTTAATACATTTTTGACTAATGTTTGGAGACCAAACCCTCCTTTCTTATGTCAGAGCAGAATACCATAACAGCAGTATACTGTCCTGACCTGAGGAAAGAGGTTTTGGCCTTTGAAAGCTAATTGAAAAATGTATTTAGTCCACTAAAATGATATCATATTTCCATTTTTTTGTTTTATTTGTTAACCTGTAGTATAGTGATTGAAATATGTCAGTTTTTGAAATTTGCATCTCTTTATATTTGCACAGTACAGGGGGACTGAGGGGTGGGACTGTTCAAGGAAGAAGTCCTGGTGCAGGTTGCAGGCAGCCTTTGAGTGGTGCTGCCACTGCCCAGGTGAAGACTGCAGCAGACAGGATTTTAAGGTATTGAGGGGGCGGGACGCACTGCCTGTAAAAAAAAAAAAAGTTTCAGCACCCCCAATCATTTTGAAAAGTTGGCTCCTATGACAGCAATTAGAAACATCGATGAGCCCTATATCCGTTTCATCTATCATTCAACAATATTGGCCAAAAAACACTTTTTTTGCAATCCTTATATGGAGAGACTCTAAATTGAAAACTACATATTCTGATAGAAGGAAATCTGCTCTTTCTAATGGTGCTAAAAGAAAGAATATTGAAGCTGTCCCACTGGAGATCAAGGGCATCAAAGATAGCCCAAAATGGGCAAAAATGCTTTTTATACCAACTTTGAACGCTTATAATTTTTCAACCACTTGAAGGAAAGTGCTGCAAATTGGAATGCCTCATTACAGCCATGCATTTAGTACACCTGCCAAAAATCAACCTGAAAGGCCAACTAGTTTAGAAACTACAGCAGCCTCAACATCGCTGTAAATTGATTTTTGCCGTTTTTTTGGCAAAGTTTGAGCCTAAACCATTTAAAAAGTAAGAGGACTAGGAACATGGGGTTTTGCCAGTTCATTAAGCCCTAAAAGTAGTGCAGGTTCTCCAAATATCCCCCTTGTACTCATACAACTTCCAGTTTTACAGCTTCTGGAAGTTGGCCGAAAATGTCATTTTTGCTCAGGCGACATTTTGCAACCCTTTACTTGAGGTCCCCTAGAACCTCCAATTTTTAGTCTTTTGAACTAAAGTTTTGCACAGCTTAGTTTTTTATCATAAAGAAACTATGTACCAAATTTCATCAAAATCTGAGATGGTGAGGTGGGGACCCCTGGTCCACTTGACACGGAATGACTCTTTTGCCTCTTTTCGCTTGGGCCCATCAGCCTGGTCCTGAGTCCGATGCTGTGTCATATTTTAATCCATGCTGCGCTTCCTGCAGCATTGCAAAGGTTCGCCATGACCCCTCTATTTGTACCTTTAACAGCACTGGGTATAAGAGCATGAAGCACTGCTTGGTTTCCGCCAACCTCCTGCAGATAGGGCGGAAAGCTCTTCTTCTCTCGTGTACTACAAGTGAGTAGTCTTGGAACACCTTTATTGGCGACCCCTCAAATTCCATAGTGTCCCATTTTTGGCGGGCCCCTCGCAGTATTTTCTCCTTATGGATAAAATTGTGTATTTTGACAAGTACTGCCCTCGGTCTGGCTCCCGTATTGCTCCACTTTCCCAGTCGGTGCACCCGCTCTAAGCATAGCGGCCCTGCGCTGTCCGAGAGCATGAACTCCGTCTTTAGCCATCGCTCTAGTTGGATGAGAAGAGAGTGATCTGGGACCGATTCAGGAATTCCTATTATTCGGAGGTTCGACCTCCTGGATCTATTCTCCAAGTTGTCCACGTGTTGGGTTAAGGTGCCAAGCTCGCACTGCAAGTCCTTGATCACTGACGCCCTGGCTGCCTCGGTGTCCTCGATATCAGACACTCGCACTTCTAACTCCCCAGTCCTTCGGGTCGTCTCGTCGAGGAGCACTTCCATCTCAGCCAGTTGATTGGATAGTTTGCTGAATTGCGGTGCTAGTGCAGTCTGTATCGCCTCCGTTAGTTGTAGCAGCTGAGTGGCATTAAATGTAGTAGCGGCTTCTTGTTTCGGGCTTGCCGCCATCTTGCCTTCTCCCTGCCCGCGTTGTTTTTCGGGTTCCTTCTTCACGGTTCTGCCTGGCATTACCCTGCTTTCTCAGACTACAAAGGAGTCCATAAACTCCAAGTCTATGCAGCTCTTGAGGTTCTTCCTGGTAATTTCGCCGTTATAACGGGTGTTAGGGGGGAGGGTAGCCCAGGAGAGAGTAGAAGCACGTCTTCCTTCCTCTCAATCCATCACGTGACCATCGCGATGGAAAATATAAATTATTTTCTGCCACGTGTTTTGGACATGATTCAAAATTAGAATTACCGCCCGGGGCGTGAGGTAGCCGGGCGGTAGGTCTAATTTGGCGCTCATTATACACATCTTAATACAAGGGCACCTAAGGTTGCCAATTAGCTCCAGATTTTCAGGACAGGTTGATCCAGTGTGTGTTTTACCCTTAACTTGCAGTTCTGGTGTCTTTATTGAGTCCCCAAGAAAAGCAAAACTACAAGTGTATGTAGTGGGGTGAATCCAGGTCTGGATTAATCTGTCCTGAAAATCTGGAGCCTGCTGGCAACTTTACTGTTTGAGTGCCAGGGCTTTAGTGCCTGAGGAAACCTCTTTAGGAAACGGACACCCACATGTATACAACTTATAAAATCACAGGGGTAAACTAATATTTATATGGGGACCAAAAATTTAAGTTTTATGTTTCTGAGGTCCCAGAAACCTCATTAGGAACAAAATCCCATTAGTGGTGACACTTTCATGTACTCAACACTAATATTATTGAGAATTCTTATGTGCATGAATATACTTTTTTTTTCAAAATTAGCATTTTTAAAGGGAGTATTTTTATGTTTTAATGACGATAGCCACCTTTGTTTTGGCGTTTTCATTGCAATTTTGTTTTAGGAGTCATTTTGGATGTATGTATCTCTGCCTAGTGTATTTCTCTTATTTTTAGAACAAGAAGCAGTTTTTGTATGGAACAGCTTTGTTTGGGTGAGCTATGTTGCCTCCTGGGATGTCACTATGGGCCCCTTTTACCAAGCTGTGGTAAAAGGGGCACTACGGTAGCGTTGGCGCTTGAATTTGTCACACGCCAAGGCCCCATTTACTACAGTGAGTAAAAGGCAGAAAAAAGGAAATGGCTGTGCGGTAAGTGCGCACTTGCCGCGTGGACATTTCCAGGGAGAGCCCGTACTGCCACCTATTTAGGAGGCGGTAAGGGCTCCCATGCTAACCAGGCAGTAACCGGACAGCACGTGGCGCTGCCCGATTACCCCGGCATAAACACAAATCTTATTTCCATTGTGCCAAAAAGGCACACAGCAAAGCAGTGATATGGGTACCACCACTTTGTAAATGGGGCCCTATGACACAGAGAAAAGAAAAACAGCTTTAAAAAGATTTTCTAAGCTAGCAACATTTTAAACCTTGCTTTTATTGGATTACATTTATTTTATGGGCAAGATAAAATATTTTAAGAATCCTTAAAAAAAAACTATGGGGCTCTTTTACTAAGCTGCGAAGGCGCCTACGTGTGCCCAATGCGCACCAATTCAGAACTACCACTTACAGTGGGGGAAATAAGTATTTGATCCCTTGCTGATTTTGTAAGTTTGCCCACTGACAAAGACATGAGCAGCCCATAATTGAAGGGTAGGTTATTGGTAACAGTGAGAGATAGCACATCACAAATTAAATCCGGAAAATCACATTGTGGAAAGTATATGAATTTATTTGCATTCTGCAGAGGGAAATAAGTATTTAATCCCTCTGGCAAACAAGACCTAATACTTGGTGGCAAAACCCTTGTTGGCAAGCACAGCGGTCAGACGTCTTCTGTAGTTGATGATGAGGTTTGCACACATGTCAGGAGGAATTTTGGTCCACTCCTCTTTGCAGATCATCTCTAAATCATTAAGAGTTCTGGGCTGTCGCTTGGCAACTCGCAGCTTCAGCTCCCTCCATAAGTTTTCAATGGGATTAAGGTCTGGTGACTGGCTAGGCCACTCCATGACCCTAATGTGCTTCTTCCTGAGCCACTCCTTTGTTGCCTTGGCTGTATGTTTTGGGTCATTGTCGTGCTGGAAGACCCAGCCACGACCCATTTTTAAGGCCCTGGCGGAGGGAAGGAGGTTGTCACTCAGAATTGTACGGTACATGGCCCCATCCATTCTCCCATTGATGCGGTGAAGTAGTCCTGTGCCCTTAGCAGAGAAACACCCCCAAAACATAACATTTCCACCTCCATGCTTGACAGTGGGGACGGTGTTCTTTGGGTCATAGGCAGCATTTCTCTTCCTCCAAACACGGCGAGTTGAGTTCATGCCAAAGAGCTCAATTTTTGTCTCATCTGACCACAGCACCTTCTCCCAATCACTCTCGGCATCATCCAGGTATTCACTGGCAAACTTCAGACGGGCCGTCACATGTGCCTTCCGGAGCAGGGGGACCTTGCGGGCACTGCAGGATTGCAATCCGTTATGTCGTAATGTGTTACCAATGGTTTTCGTGGTGACAGTGGTCCCAGCTGCCTTGAGATCATTGACAAGTTCCCCCCTTGTAGTTGTAGGCTGATTTCTAACCTTCCTCATGATCAAGGATACCCCACGAGGTGAGATTTTGCGTGGAGCCCCAGATCTTTGTCGATTGACAGTCATTTTGTACTTCTTCCATTTTCTTACTATGGCACCAACAGTTGTCTCCTTCTCGCCCAGCGTCTTACTGATGGTTTTGTAGCCCATTTCAGCCTTGTGCAGGTGTATGATCTTGTCCCTGACATCCTTAGACAGCTCCTTGCTCTTGGCCATTTTGTAGAGGTTAGAGTCTGACTGATTCACTGAGTCTGTGGACAGGTGTCTTTCATACAGGTGACCATTGCCGACAGCTGTCTGTCATGCAGGTAACGAGTTGATTTGGAGCATCTACCTGGTCTGTAGGGGCCAGATCTCTTACTGGTTGGTGGGGGATCAAATACTTATTTCCCTCTGCAGAATGCAAATAAATTCATATACTTTCCACAATGTGATTTTCCGGATTTAATTTGTGATGTGCTATCTCTCACTGTTACCAATAACCTACCCTTCAATTATGGGCTGCTCATGTCTTTGTCAGTGTGCAAACTTACAAAATCAGCAAGGGATCAAATACTTATTTCCCCCACTGTAGCTACCATGTGGCCCGGGCGGTAATTTCATTTTTTACATACGTCCACTACACACACCGGAAAATATATTTTATTTTCCAGCGCACGAGCTAACCGTGCAGTTATCGGCATTGTATGCGTGCAAACGATTACCGCTCGGTTAACGCGTGAGACCTTACCACTAAGTAAATGGGTCTCCATGCCAATTTTTATTTTGCCACATGTCCATTTTTGGCCAAAATAAAAAAAGACCTTTTTTGCAGGCGCTCTGAAAAATGGACCTGCACACGTATACAACAGCACAGGCCATGTTTCAGCACACCTTAGTAAAAGGACCCCTATGTGTAATTGTGCTTGGAGCAGGTCATATGACCCAGCAGCTTTTAAAGGGAGTTTCTCTTCACATACATTCATTAATTCTGGAGCAGATACCCCCCTGCCCCTGGTGATAGGAAGTCTTGGTAAGTGCGCTGCTTTTATCATTTGCTGCCTTGATCTTTATATTATTTACTGAGTGGACTTCCTAACTTGTACTGAGTGCTTTTTTTTACTGTTAAGTTTATGCACAGCTCAGATATTTTTTCTTTTTTCATTATTACAGTAATACCTTGGGTGAACTGAATGTCTAACCCACAAGAGTAGGTAATGTACCTTGCCTGCTCTCTATACACATCTGGATGTGGATGGTATTAAGTATAGTACTTTTATGTTCTTACTATATGTGATTCTGTGGTTTTATATATTTACAAGTTCTCATTTAGGTACTATATATTTGATCTGAGCATAGGTTTTATGTTTACTCAAATGATTTGCATTTTATGGTCTAGTATGTCATTTATGACTTATCTTATAATGAATATGTATTATACTAACACATATTTATGTCTATTTATATGTTTCATATTTTATGATTTACTAGTAAAAAAGGCCCGTTTCTGACACAAATGAAACGGGCGCTAGCAAGGTTTTCCTCGGAGTGTGTATGTTTGAGAGAGAGTGTGTGTGAGAGATGGAGTGTGTGTGTCAGAGAGAGAATGAGACAGAGTGTGTGTGTGTTTGTGTGAGAGACAGAGTGTCTATGTGTGTGAGACTGTGTGTGTGTGACAGAGAGATACAGTGTGATAGACAGAGAGTGTGTCAGAGAGAGTGTATGTGAGAGACAGTGAGTGAGTGAGTGTGTGCCCCACCCCCATCTCGCAGGGCCCCCGCCCCCACCCCCACCTCTCTGGTCTCAGGACCCCCTCCCTCTCCCCTGCCCCCTGCAGCCATGCATATCCAGCGACCCTCCTCTCCCCCTGCCCCTCCTGCAGCCACCCATGTCCAGCGACCCTCCCTCCCCCTGCCCCCCTGCAGCCACCCATGTCCAGCGACCCTCCCCTCCTCCTCCCCCCCTCCAGCCACCCATGTCCAGCGACCCTTCTCTCCCCCTGTCCTCCCTGCAGCCACCCATGTGCAGCGACCCTCCCCTCCCCCCTGCCCTCCTCCAGCCATCCATATCCAGTGACCCTCCCCTCCCCTCCCCGGCGCATCAAACCCCTTCGCCACCCGCAGCTGCCACTGGTAACGCTGTCCGGCCGCTGCTACTTCTCCTGTTGAGGAGCAGCAGCCGCTACAAAAAGAAAAAAAGCAATAAATGTTTTTAAACATCAAATACAGCACCGTAGACAGCCATCAGGCATTGGCTGTCGGCTCTGCAGCTGCTCCTCCTCTCGCCTCTCTCATCGGTGCGCTCCTCCGGGGTCTTACTCCAGGGGCAGTGACGTGGAGGCGAGAGGAGGAGCGGCTGCAGAGCCGACAGCCAATGCCTGATGGCTGTCTACGGTGTTGCATTTGAGGTTTAAAAACATTTATTGCTTTTTTTCTTTTCATAGTGGCCGCTGCTGCTCAACAGGAGAAGCAGCGGCGGCCGGACAGCGTTACCAGTGGCAGCTGCGAGTGGCGAGGGGGTTGATGTGCCCGGGGGGGGGGGGGGGGAGTTTGATGCACCGAGGGGAGCGATGGCGGGTTGGTGGCGGGTCGTCGTCGGGGGGGGGGGGGGGTGCAAAGTTGATGGTGGTGGCGGAGGAGGGGGTCGGCAGTGGCGGGGGGTGTGGGCAGCTTTCGTTGAGTGCTGTTGGGTTGGCTGGAGCGGGAGTGAGGGGGGTACTGTGAGTGGCTGACTGACGTATTGTGCAGGGGGCGGGGCTGAGTGCGGCTGTGAGGTTACGAACACTACAGGGCTTCAGGGCTTCACTTGGACGGAGGCAGCTTCAGAAGGTTGCAGTTGCGAATTATGTGTTGGTGGGGCGGGGCTGAGGGGGGTCTATGAGTGTTACTGAGAGCCTACGAACACTACAGGGCTTCAGGGCTTCACGGCTCAGGGCTTCACTGCCATGGAGTGAGCTTCAGAACGTTGAAGGTGGGAATT
The DNA here is from genome assembly GCF_901765095.1 of Microcaecilia unicolor. Lineage (NCBI taxonomy): Eukaryota > Metazoa > Chordata > Amphibia > Gymnophiona > Siphonopidae > Microcaecilia > Microcaecilia unicolor. Next base: position 122,626,979 of record NC_044040.1, on the reverse strand, counting down.
ATTTATATAGATTATGTCATTTACGATTTAGATTTTATGATTATTATTTAGCATACTAACTATTATTAATGTATTTGTTTTACCAGTATGTGTATTGCCTCTGAAGCAGCCCTGATGGGTGAAACACGGCCGTGTTGGGCACTCCTTTATATCGCCATTGTGTCTGCTTCAACTTCTTCTATCTTCACACTAATATTATCAAGTATTCTTACGTGTATAACTTGCATGCTTGGGATGCACGATGTTCACTTTGCCATAGTTCTCTGCTTCTTTAGCTGCTTTGGCTGACCAAGCTCCAGTCACTACATAGTCCGCACATCGCTCCTCTTTTAAGCCGATAAGATTCAATGGGACAGCACTAAACTGACCTGTCCCACCACCTTGCAGGAACAATACTTTGTAGTTTTCTGGTATATTGCTGTAAAAAAAAAACCACAAAAGTTATACTGGCTTGTTATAGCACATTTCAGTAGTCAGAATAAAGTATCTGATGCAACTCTTTGGGCGGTTACTTTTTACTACAGAAGCACCTACACATGGAAACTAGAAGCCAGTTGCAGACAACCATTGCATGGTTCAGCCACAGACACTTTTCTTCCAGAAGTTGGCATGGCCAAAACAAACAGAAGGAGATGAAAAATAAACTCAGAAAATAATTGCTAAAAATATTCAAGTCAACATTCAAAGTGATTTGACTGGGCAGGAGAGGCTCCTGCTCAGTTAAATTGTGGTGGCCAGCCCAGGAGCTGATATTCAGTGGCACTTAACAGGATAATGCTGCTGAATATGTGCTGTGACTGCTGTGGCATTCTCCAGTTAGTGCCAGGATGGTATAGGGGTAGATCCAGAAGTTATACAGGCATTTCTGATATTCAGTGCTAGTGCCCATATAGTTAACTGGGCATATTGGACTGCACAAAAAGCATTCCTAATTATGCCCCGTTCGTTATGCAGGTACAGCACTGATTACTGGTTGTGTCTGTATAAAATTTGGACCCCAAAAGAGACCTGGATATTCAATGCCAGTACCTGATCCGGGCCTAAATTTTGACTGTGCCTGTCAACTCTTTCAAAAAACTCTGACTGCTATGGGTTGAATACTGGCCTCATTGAAACTTTCATAAAACTTCTCAGTCTAAGTCTAGATTTCTAAAATCTAAACAGAGCATGTCACCAACAATTTTTTTATTATGTTGAAATATCTTTATTAAATCACGAACATAGCATAGAATAAAATGCAAACCAATACAAGACTATGGACACCTAGCAAAGCAAACAATGCAACAAACAAGGTGAGAATAATATTAACAAACCCCCAACCTGCAACCCTAAGTCCCCCCTCCTATATAAAACAACATATACACAAGCCAAAAATAAACAACTAAGCACCCCTATCCTCTTCCCACCTACCCAAATGGTCACCACTGCTTTGAACATTTACATATAAGGACTTCCCCACAAAATTAAATAACCCATCACAGTTCCACAGAATTCAAAAAGTGAGAGTGAACTCTCATCGATAACATACTCAGATAGGGAGTCCACAACCTCGAGAAATCATTTCTTAGCCCTAAGCCCTCTAGTTTCCACAGTATGCCTCTCCATTAGTAAAGGTTCATGCATCTGGTTCCACCTATGTGTGACTGTTGGAGGTATATTCTGAATTCAGTGTAACAAGAGGCAATGTTTTGTAATTAGAATAGCTTTATGGAGGAACAAAGTTCTAATTTGCATGCCCTCTACCACATTTTCCATGTAATCCAGAAGACAGCGAGATGGTGTAGTGTCCCATGAACAATCATGCATGCAGCTCAGATGGAGCCACAAAGAACAACAGAACCAACTGATCAGAGGACAATTCCAAATGCAATGTTTATATGTCACGTCCATTCTGCCACACTTAAGACAAGTCCCATCTCAGGGGGGACCCATCTTTTCAGCCCGAGATGGATGTATGTAGATGCGCATGAGAAATTTGTAGTGTCTGAAGTTGAATGTTCTCCACTAGTCATGGTCCACCCTTCGAACTGGAGGAACACTGCAAAAGCGGAGGACCGTATACCAACCACTACATCAAAGAAGGTCAAAGTAAGGAGTAATATGATCAGCAGAGCTCTTCCATAAAAAGACAGCTGGATGAGGGATATGATGGAAAACAATCTTTATTCTTCAGGACCCAACACAGCACTGTGTTTCGGCAAAAAGGCTACGTCAGGGGTCTATAAACGACAGTCATACATTAATAAAATATAAATATATATGTATTTATATAATAGGTTAATGTATTATTAAAAAAGACAAAACATATTTATAAAAAGGAGATATAAAACATAAGCATAAAAAAAAATCCAAATTCAGAAATTACAAAATATTTAAAAAAAAAATACAAAAGGGGTAAGAGAACATATAGAATGAAAATATATCACAGGACTCCATACAATGATATTCAAATGTGGTCAAGATCAAACATCATATCATAAACAAAGTATAATATACAATAATTAGCCACGTATGTGTTGAAAAGAGAGGGATAGTAAGAAACATATGTGTAACATACAGATACGGACCACATGGTCAAAAAAATAGTTGTTAAAAAGAAATGGTAAGTTGAACTGTAGAAACGTATATACCTCTTATTCCATCCTATGTCAGAGACTCCTCCCACATGATCCAACTACTTCAAGAACTCAGCTGTGACCTAACAACACCTTCTTGGTCACTCTTGACATAGAATCTCTTTGCACCAATGTTCCTCAACTAGACACCCTCAACATACTCCGTTCTGTGGATAAATCTCTCGTCTGTCCCCTTTTCCTCTACTGCTAATTCAAGACTCCGTTCCTTTTATCTCGCTGCACCTCACGCCTGGAATAGACTTCCCGTGCCTGTAAGTCTAGCCCCGTCTTTGACCGTTTTCAAATCCAGGCTAAAAGCCCACCTCTTTAACGCTGTTTTTGACTCCTAACCACTATTCACTTGCCCTGTATCCCTTTTATTGCCACGTCTTGAATTCCCTTACCTCTTAGCTGTTCTGTCTGTGTGCCTGTCGTACTTAGATTGTGAGCTCTTTGAGCAGGGACTGTCTTTTTTCATGTATGGTGTACAGCGCTGCATATGCAGTGGTGTGCTGGAGCTGGCTCACACCGGCTCGCAAAAGCCAGTTGCTAAATTTTCTTCCAACTTGCGAGCTGGTTGTTAAAAAGTGCAAGCCGGCTCTGGCTCTCCTCCCTCTCTCCTCCCTCCCTCCGGATCTGGTCCCTCACCGACTCCTGGTCCTTCGAATTCTTCGAAGCAGGCAGTCTTGCCTGCCCGCTGCCAGCGCTGACTCTCCCCCGCTGCCGGTTCGCGCTTTAAAAATGGCTGCCGGAAGGGTCACGTGACGCCATGGTGCAGGGCTGACGCTGGTAAGCTAAGCTCCGCGCACATTCGCCCAAAAATCTGCTAATTTGGCGAGCCCAAGGTGAGAAACGACACTGCCTTGTAAGCATCAGGTGGGGGAACCGATAAGCGCTCGGAGAATCGGAGGCGAGTAGCAGAATGGCAGCGAAAACAGTTTGGAGAGAGCGAGACAAATCTAAACCGGCCGATAACCAGATGGCCGACCAACGCGATCTCGGGGAGCTTGCCGTGGGAACCGCACGGCTGACGGAGATCACAGCCGAGGTAACAGCAGCAGTGGAGGCAGCGCTGGATAAGAAACTCCAGCAATTCTTTGATCGGACGGAGGAGGCTCACGAGCGCATTGACAGTATGAGTTTGGAGCTAGATGAAGGCTTGCAGCGGGTTTCGGAGATCAAGGAGAACGTAGGGGCACAGAAGGAGATCAATAAGAAATTGGAGCAGCGCGTGCAGGACCTGGAGGTAAAGCTTGACGATTTGGAGAATCGGAGCAGGTGAAATAACCTGCGTCTGGTCGGACTCCCTGAGTCACTGCTGGATAAAGATTTACCTACCTTCTTGGAAGAATGGTTACCACAGACTTTACATATAGAGGATAAACTACAATGGTTTTGCGTGGAGCGGGCTCATCGGGTGGGGCCTCTGCGACAGCCAGTGACCAGGCCGAGAGTGGTTATTTTAAAAAGCCTTAATTTTCGACATAAGCAATATATTTTGGATGCGATACGTGGTGGCAGCACCCTTACCTATCAAGGTAAAAAGATCCTTTGTTTTCAAGATTATTCGCATCAGGTACAAACGATGAGGAAGTCCTTCGCGCCATTATGTACAGTGGGGGAAATAAGTATTTGATCCCTTGCTGATTTTGTAAGTTTGCCCACTGACAAAGACATGAGCAGCCCATAATTGAAGGGTAGGTTATTGGTAACAGTGAGAGATAGCACATCACAAATTAAATCCGGAAAATCACATTGTGGAAAGTATATGAATTTATTTGCATTCTGCAGAGGGAAATAAGTATTTGATCCCCCACCAACCAGTAAGAGATCTGGCCCCTACAGACCAGGTAGATGCTCCAAATCAACTCGTTACCTGCATGACAGACAGCTGTCGGCAATGGTCACCTGTATGAAAGACACCTGTCCACAGACTCAGTGAATCAGTCAGACTCTAACCTCTACAAAATGGCCAAGAGCAAGGAGCTGTCTAAGGATGTCAGGGACAAGATCATACACCTGCACAAGGCTGGAATGGGCTACAAAACCATCAGTAAGACGCTGGGCGAGAAGGAGACAACTGTTGGTGCCATAGTAAGAAAATGGAAGAAGTACAAAATGACTGTCAATCGACAAAGATCTGGGGTTCCACGCAAAATCTCACCTCGTGGGGTATCCTTGATCATGAGGAAGGTTAGAAATCAGCCTACAACTACAAGGGGGGAACTTGTCAATGATCTCAAGGCAGCTGGGACCACTGTCACCACGAAAACCATTGGTAACACATTACGACATAACGGATTGCAATCCTGCAGTGCCCGCAAGGTCCCCCTGCTCCGGAAGGCACATGTGACGGCCCGTCTGAAGTTTGCCAGTGAACACCTGGATGATGCCGAGAGTGATTGGGAGAAGGTGCTGTGGTCAGATGAGACAAAAATTGAGCTCTTTGGCATGAACTCAACTCGCCGTGTTTGGAGGAAGAGAAATGCTGCCTATGACCCAAAGAACACCGTCCCCACTGTCAAGCATGGAGGTGGAAATGTTATGTTTTGGGGGTGTTTCTCTGCTAAGGGCACAGGACTACTTCACCGCATCAATGGGAGAATGGATGGGGCCATGTACCGTACAATTCTGAGTGACAACCTCCTTCCCTCCGCCAGGGCCTTAAAAATGGGTCGTGGCTGGGTCTTCCAGCACGACAATGACCCAAAACATACAGCCAAGGCAACAAAGGAGTGGCTCAGGAAGAAGCACATTAGGGTCATGGAGTGGCCTAGCCAGTCACCAGACCTTAATCCCATTGAAAACTTATGGAGGGAGCTGAAGCTGCGAGTTGCCAAGCGACAGCCCAGAACTCTTAATGATTTAGAGATGATCTGCAAAGAGGAGTGGACCAAAATTCCTCCTGACATGTGTGCAAACCTCATCATCAACTACAGAAGACGTCTGACCGCTGTGCTTGCCAACAAGGGTTTTGCCACCAAGTATTAGGTCTTGTTTGCCAGAGGGATTAAATACTTCCCTCTGCAGAATGCAAATAAATTCATATACTTTCCACAATGTGATTTTCCGGATTTAATTTGTGATGTGCTATCTCTCACTGTTACCAATAACCTACCCTTCAATTATGGGCTGCTCATGTCTTTGTCAGTGGGCAAACTTACAAAATCAGCAAGGGATCAAATACTTATTTCCCCCACTGTATGGATTTATTCAACAAGAAAATAAAATGTGCGCTCCTCTACCCTGCAAAGCTGCAACTTACTATTAATGGAGTAACCAAATTCTTTGATAAGGTGGAGGCAGCTAAAGAATACATTCAACAACATGGGACTGAACCATTTCCTCAATTAAGAAGTAGAAGATCACAGAATCTTACAGAGATTAGATTCAGACTACTGGATTTCACTGAACTGGCTTCAAAGTGGAGAGTCTGATAATGGGAGTTGATTTGAGACTCCCAAGGTTTGAACAATTAGCTGTTTGAGATGTGATTGATTGATTGGACACGAACTGAGAATGTTTATAAGAGTGCCTCCTGGGCTTGATAGTAGATTATATGACAAAATTGGAATCAGATGCTGATCGAGTGGTTGATATGAATGGTTTCCAGCTGGTTTCCCGGGCCTGGAATGGTCGTTGGGAGCATGCAGACTATCGATTTCGCAGAGATGGTGATATATACAGAACGGACCTTCAGAAGCTTCTTCCAGTCTTCCGAGAGGGAGACGAATAAAAACTGGTATAGGAGATGTGATAGATAAGGTTGTGTATGGCTAAGATGCTGGGGAATGGGAATGGGAGTGGGCGGGTAAGAGGTATGTTGCAGGGTGAGTGCAGGTGTTATTTCGTGACTAGTTCTTGGAACAGGAGGGGGAAAGGGGGGAGGGATAGTGGAATGGGAGTTGGGAGGGGGGAGTATTTGGAGGGGTGGGGGGAATACAGGGATTGGGCAACAGGATATCGACTAGCATTAAGGAGTAAGAGGGGGTATGTGAGTGAGTGGAATGCTGAGTGGATGTGGGAAAGAATAGTAGGGATGGTGCAGCTGGGACACCATGCCTGCTTGCCTATAGATGAAGTATATCTGTCGCTGCACGTACGAGCTGATGCTGACTAATGGGTCTTAAAGTATACTCCTGGAACGTGGGGGGCATATCCTCCCCTATTAAACGAAAGAAAATACTTCACAGTCTTAAAAAGAAAAGGGCTGATATAGCACTCCTCCAAGAGACACATTTATCAACTCAGGAGCATGAGAAGCTTAGAACCTGGTGGGTGGGCACCATAATAGACGCCCAGGCGGTGGGGAAAAAAGCGGGGGTTGTGATATTATTCCATAAATCTCTCCAGGTGGAAGTTGGGCAGCTATGTGTTGCTACCGAAGGGAGATATATCCTGGCACAGGTAAAGGTGAATGGCAGTTCATGGCTCATAGGTAATGTCTACGCCCCTAATGTGTACTGTAAACAATTTTACCATACTCTTATCAGTAAGATACAGCACTTTAACATCAAGCAGAAGATAATTGGGGGGGACTTCAACGTGGTAGCGGATTCAACTATGGATAGATCACACACTGTAGCGGGAGCGGCAGTGGGGGTGGATAAAGTTATAAAACTGTTATGTGGAGCATTGGGAGTGGTCGATGTGTGGAGGGTACTACATCCAAACACCAAAGACTATACACACTACTCTAGAGCCCATCACACACAATCGAGAATTGACTACCTGCTGATAGATGAAGAGAGTTTTGCAGATATATCGGAGGCCAATATTGACCCTACGATTATATCAGATCATGTGGCTATATATATCAAATTTCGAGATCAGAATCCACAGAGTAGACAGTTTAGGTGGATATTTCCCATGGACCTGTACTATGATCCAGAATTCTGGACGTATATTAGGGGGAAATGGGAAGAATATACATTACATAATGCAACTCATGTAAATACCCCGATACTATACTGGGAAGCTGGGAAGGCTGTGTTAAGGGGAGAGATAATAGCGTATAGCGCTAGGAAGAAGAAACGGAGAGATCGCGCGATTATCAGATTGGGGGAACAATTAGTACACTTGAGGAGGTCTTAAGGGCAACATTCCGCAGACCATGTCCAAGAGCAATTATTAGCCACGCAAGCGTCCCTTAATGAGTTGTTGCATCAGAGAGCAAATAAATCTGCCGAATATAATAGATATCAATTGTATAGGTTTGGCAATCAGCCCGGGAAGATGATGGTGCGATTGGTGAGGAGAGCCAGGGGTCAGCGGAGAGTGCTGACAGTTCAGACGCGATCGGGGGGGGAGGGGGTTGGTTCATACTGATGCAGAGATACAGGACGTATTTTAGGACTATTATGCTAGGTTATATGCTAAGAATGATATCGATGACTTAGACCCAGATACGTATCTTGAGAATTTCACTAAGCCGAAGATCTCGGAGCAACAGCGGAGAGAGTTAAACAAGCCGATAGAAGTGGAAGAGGTCCTTAGAGAAATCAGAGGAAGTGCATTGCATAAGGCTGCAGGGCCAGATGGATTTAGGGCTGAATTGAATAAAATCTTAATGCAGGACAAAGGAGACGCTCTAGCTAATGCCTTTAATAGGTCAGTTGAATTGGGGGAGCTTCCGAAATCCTTGCGACTAGCGGATAAACATAGTAACATAGTAGATGAAGGCAGAAAAAGACCTGCACGGTCCATCCAATCTGCCCAAGAAGATAAATTCATATGTGCTACTTTATTTGTACTGTCCTCTTCAGGGTACAGACCGTATAAGTCTGTCCAGCCCTATCCCCGCCTCCCAACCACCAACCCCGCCTCCCACCACCAGTTCTGGCACAGACCGTATAAGTCTGCCCATCACTATCCCTGCCTCCCACCACCGGCTCTGGCACAGACCATATAAGTCTGCCCAGCACTATCCCCGCTGCCCAACCACCGGCCCCAGCACAGACCGTATAAGTCTGCCCAGCACTAGTCCCGCCTCCCAACCACCAGCCCCGGCACAGACCGTATAAGTCTGCCCAGCACTAGCCCCGCCTCCCAACCACCAGCCCCGGCACAGACCGTATAAGTCTGTCCAGCCCTATCCCCGCCTCCCAACCACCAACCCCGCCTCCCACCACCAGCTCTGGCACAGACCGTATAAGTCTGCCCAGCACTATCCCCGCCGCCAAACCACCGGCCCCGGCACAGACCGTATAAGTCTGCCCAGCACTAGTCCCACCTCCCAACCACCAGCTCCGGCACAGACCGTATAAGTCTGCCCAGCACTAGCCCCGCCTCCCAACCACCAGCCCCGGCACAGACCGTATAAGTCTGCCCAGCACTAGCCCCACCTCCCAACCACCAGCTCTGCCACCCATTCTAGGCTAAGCTCCTGAGGATCCATTCCTTCTGCACAGGATTCCTTTATGTTTATCCCACGCATGTTTGAATTCCGTTACTGTTTTCATCTCCACCACCTCCCGCGGGAGGGCATTCCAAGCATCCACCACCCTCTCCGTGAAAAAATACTTCCTGACATTCTTCTTGAGTCTGCCCCCCTTCAATCTCATTTCATGCCCTCTCGTTCTACCGCCTTCCCATCTCCAGAAAAGGTTCGTTTGTGGATTAATACCTTTCAAATATTTGAACGTCTGTATCATATCACCCCTGTTCCTCCTTTCCTCCAGGGTATACATGTCATGGTGTTTTTGAAACCTGAGAGGGATCCGACCTTACCAGGTTCATATAGACCAATTTCACTCATTAGCTATGAGGCTAAATTATTGGCCAAGATATTAGCATCTAGACTGGCGAAAGTGTTGCCGAGAATAGTGGTGTCCCCTCAGGTGGAGCTTGTGCAGGGGAGACAGAGTGGGAAAATATTAGGTTGATCTTGGCTACAATGGACAGGGTACGCAGGGAGGGAGGGGACTCCCTCTTGATCAGCTTCAACGCCGAAAAGGCGTTCGATAGGGTTGAGTGGGAGTTCCTTTTCGCATCACTGAGGGCGTATGGATTTGAGGGATATTTTACACAAGCGATTTCCATATTATACAAGAACCCGGCGGCGAGAGTGTTGGTAAATGGAGCGTACTCTCGAAGTTTCCTAATTAATCGAGGAACTAGACAGGGATGTCCTCTATCCCCATTACTCTTCGCTATTACTTTGAATCCATTGATTCGGGAAATTCTGGGAGATTGAAGGAATAAAACTGGGAACCAGAGAATTTAAAATATCGGCCTTTGCCGACGATATCTTGGTTCATCTGGCGAGGCCGGAGAGGTCGCTGCCGGTGTTAATGGAAGTTTTTTAAGAATATGGAGCCTTCTCGGGTTTTAGATTGAATATCCAAAAATCTGAGGGATTGCCCACTAACAACACAGTGAGGGAGCAATGGAAGGGAAAGTTTCCACTGCGGTGGGCGGATAAGGAGTTTAAATACCTGGGCATAACGCTAACCGGGGATTTGAGAAGATTATATAGACGGAATGTTGATGAGTTACTACATTATACGAGACATCAGATAGCAATATGGGAGGGGCTACCCTTAACATTGAGTGGAAGAGTCGGCTTGTTCGCAATGATGCTTTTCCCGAAATGGCTATATGTCCTAAGACAACTGCCGATTTTATTACAGACCAAAGATCTAAAGAAACTTAGGGGAATGGTGTCCTGGTTTTGTTGGGGTGGGAAGAAGGCCAAAGTTAAATTGGAATATATATATGGGAGAAGGATAGAGGGGGGCTTTGGGTTGCCTGATATTAAACAATATAATTGGGCTTGTTTGGCTCAACACCTAGCGGATTGGATATTAGAAACTGAAGAGCATATGGTGTGGAGTACAGAGTTGCATTATGTAATCCGTTTGGATACAGAAAGTGAAAGTGCCTTGGTGCTTTGTAGCTTTTACTATATGAGACGTGGGGTAAGGAATAATATATTATAGAGGAATATATTCGAGTTATTCCCCAAGTTTTCCACATCATCACTGTGACCCCTGACGCAGGTGCTAGTCACCGAAACACGGCCCGTGTCGGGTCTTTTTGTCAAGGCTCATTCATTAAAGAACTGTGTTCCATTTTTAAAGGCCCGGGGAGTAGAGAATGTGACATGGTATGACTATTATCAGTTACATAGTTATATTAAGCAAAATGAGGAGGGGGCGGAGCAAGATGGCGGCGGTACCAACTGCTCGCGTCAGTGAGTAGCCCATCACTGCTGGAATTTATAATTTCTCTTGCTAAAATTTCCCCGAAAGAATTTTTCCTTAAAATCTCTGGCTGTTATGCCTCATAGCAAGAGAAAAGGGATCGTAAGGGTGTGGACCCAGCCCTCCCTAACTTCAACACCCGGCCAGCAGTCCATGGAGCAGTTCCTTACGCGGCAATCCACTTTAACAGCGTCAGGAGGTCCCGCTGATCTTTCGACGCAGGGAGGCGCCGAGATCCAGGGAATTGACACATCGTTGTCTCCCCCGACGCAACTCCCGCCTTTGCAGCCGGTGGTACTCGAATTTGCGGGTGGATTGTCGACCTCGGAAGTCGGGGAAACGAATCTGCCACTGGGTCAGCAAATTGGAGTTCTTCCTGGATCTCCCACTACAATGGAGTTGAAGGGCCTTGAGCCCCTGCAAGGGAAGCCCCAAACATCTAAGGATCCAACTGCAAAGGTTACGCTGGAGGCAATATGGGACGTGCTCCAGCATTTGGACAACTCTGTGAAGACTTCAACAGGCAAGATTGACAATTTATCTGAAAATTTACAGAATTTAAAAACTGCATTTACAACTATGAGTAACGAGTTGACTGAGAAAGTAAATCTTTTAGAAGCTGATACTGTCAAAATGAAAGAGGTAACATCGAAATTGATTCAGGACAATACACAGATATATAATAGGTTGGAATACTTTGAAAACTACAACCGAAGATTAAATCTTCGATTGTTAAACTTTCCTTGTACTGAGGTGTATTCCCCCTTGGACATATTTAAGAGATATTTGACGGAAAATTTAAAATTTACCTCTGAGAATATTCCTCCTCTCAATAAAATATATTACCTACCCACAAAAAAACCAAGTGGATCTTCACAAATTCCTCAACAGCCTCAAGGAGATCTCAATGTCTCAGACCTGTTGGAAACATCCTTGTCTTCAATAACAAATAGGCAAACATTGTTGGTCTCATTTGTATTCCAGCAGGATTTGGAACTGGTTAGGAAACTAGCTTTAAGGAACTTACAACTTCCATTTTATGGACAAAAGATCTGGGTTTTCCCAGATGTTACTAAATCTACACAAATCAAAAGAAAAGATTTTCTAGCATTGAGACCAGCTACCTTGGCGCTGGGGGCTACTTTTAATTTAAGTTTCCCATGTAAATGCAATATAAAATATTTGGGTGTAAAATATGTTTTCTTTAATCCTGTTCATTTGAAGCAATTTATAGAATTGAAAAAACTGTCATGAAGCCTGTTGGATAGTAGCAGTATTGACCTTATGGAGAAATCGAATAATTATAAGTGGATAAAACTGTTAAGCATTTCTTTAGTTTTTGTTGCATATAGATCTCCCATGTGAAAACGGCTCTTCTCCCCTCCAATTTGTGGTCTAATATAGGATGCATAATTATGTTTCTGGAACTAAAATATTTTCTGTAATTTTGTTTTATTTATATCTGATTTTCCTTTTCAAGCATCATGAAGGCTTGTAATTTAAAAATGATAAATAAAGAATTAAACATAGTTATATTAAGCAATTACATAGAGACAGATGCGATAGAGGGATATATGATTTATTGGTGAACTTATTTCTGCCTCAGGGTAGGGAACAGACCTCGGTGTCGATACTGTATAAACAGTTAAGTATGCTTTCCCCGCATCGTAGCTATGAGGCTGTGGCTCGGAGGTGGTCTGCGGATTTGAGGGTGGAAATTAGAACTGGAGATATAGCCCGGTTTCTGAAGGAGATTGCATATAAAGTGACTAGTGCCCGACATAGGGAGATACAATTTAGAATCATTATGAGAGCATCAGTGGCGTACCAAGGGGGGGGGGGTGGTCCGCCCCGGGTGCCAGTGGGTGGGGGGTGCTCCGCTCCCGCCACCTCCCGTGGCCGTTCCCACGGCGCCGCACATTAAAAAAACTGGCGAAGCAGCGTCGCAGGCAGCGCCTCGCGCCCTGCTTGTAAAAAAAAAAATCAAATCTCCTTCCTTCTCCTCCTCGTCTTGACGTCGACTCGGGCCTTCCAATCAATTTGATTGGAAGGCCCGAGTCGACGTCAAGACGTCAAGACGTCAAGACGAGGAGAAGGAAGGAGATTTGATTTTTTTTTTTACAAGCAGGGCACGAGGTGCTGCCTGCGACGCTGCTTCGCCGGTTTTGAGGTGGGGAAGGAGAGGGGCTAAAAAGGGACTCGGGTGGGGGTGTTCAGAGGGGAGAAGGGGACTGGGGTGGGGGTCTCAGAGGGGAGAAGGGGACTGGGGTGGGGATCTCAGAGGGGAGAAGGGGTGGGGGTGTTCAGAGGGGAGAAGGGGACGGGTGGGGAGAAGGGGACTGGGGTGGGGGTCTCAGATGGGGGAAGGGGAGGGGAGAAGGGGACTGGGGTGGGGGTGTTCAGAGGGGAGAAGGGGACTGGGGTGGGGATCTCAGAGGGGAGAAGGGAAGGGGAGGGGAGAAGGGGACTGGGGTGGGGATCTTAGAGGGGAGAAGGGGACTGGGGTGGGGGTGTTCAGAGGGGAAAAGGGGAGGGGAGAAGGGGACTGGGGTGGGGATCTCAGATAGGGGAGGGGAGAAGGGGACTGGGGTGGGGATCTCAGAGGGGAGAAGGGGAGGGGAGAAGGGGACTGGGGTGGGGGTGTTCAGAGGAGAGAAGGGGACTGGGGTGGGAGTCTCAGACAGGGGAGGGGAGAAGGGGACTGTGGTGGGGGTCTCAGACAGGAGAAGGGGAGGGGAGAAGGGGACTGGGGTGGGGGTGTTCAGAGGGGAGAAGGGGGCTGAACTAGGGGCTGAAAAAAGGGGCAGAGAGAGAGAGGGGAGAGATCCTAGATGGAAGGGGGAGCGAGAGGGAGGGCAGACCCTGGATGGATGGGAGAGGGAGGGCAAATGGTGGATTGAAGGGGCAGAGAGAAAGGGCAGGCAGTGGATGGAAGGGACGGCAGAGAGGGCAGACACTGGATGGCAGAGAGAGAGAGAGAGTGAAGACAGATGCTGGATGGAAGGAAGACGGTGAAAAGAAGATGAGGAAAGCAGAAACCAGAGACAACAAACTGTAAATAAATATATTTTTTATTTTTTTTGCTTTAGGATAAAGTATTGTAGATGTGTTAAATGTTTATAATAGAACATGTAAATAAGGTAATCTTTTTATTGGACTAATTTTAATACATTTTGACTAACTTTCGGAGAACAAAACCCCCTTCCTCAGGTCAGGATAGGATACTGTAACAGCACTATACTGTACTGACCAGAGGACGGAGGTTTTGGCCTCTGAAAGCTAAATGTATTAGTCCAATAAAATGGTATTATTTTACTTTCTATATTTGTTTTATTTCTATTTGTTAATTTGTAAAGTGGTGATTGGTACTTGTTAGTTTTTTTTCAAATTTACATCTGTTGTCTTTATATTTTGCACAGTACTAGGGGACAGTTTCTGTTTCTGTGGTGTTGCATTGTATGCAGAGTCTGACATTGGGGGTTCAGTTTAATTTTTGTCTAAATAGAAAGTTTATGATTACTTATTCTATAGTGGATTAGGGTGTATCTGTGTTTGTGAAAAAGACATGGCTTTCAGTTGGCATTGACTGTGCAGGATCTACGATCTGTACTATTCTGTCCGGTTTCGTTTTACAATAGGTGAATTGATGTTCTAGTGCTCACTGTAGTGTTTAAGATGCTTTCCTTTTCCTTGTATGACTCGTAGAAATGACTGCTTATGGTATGGTAGAATTGCTCTATAGGTCCTGAGTGTTTTGTATTCTCGGCATGCCTAGTACTGGATTTGGGGGGGGGGGGGGGGGGGGGGGGGGTGTTAACAAATGACCGGCCCCGCGTGTCAACTACCCTAGGTACGCCACTGGAGAGCATACTTTCCCCCCGTACAGGCCTATCATGCTGGCAGGATTCAAGCACCAAATTGCAGTAAGTGTAATTTTCAGAGAGCATCATTGTATCACATGCTTTGGGAATGTCCAGACATCAGGAAGTTTTGGGATAAAGTTATGGAATTCTGTGAGACACTAATACATAAGAAGATTTGTTTGCCGCCCAAAAATGTAGTGTTGGGCCTGGGGGGGGGAATGGGTCAATTATGCGGCACACGGAGCATCTATTCATATATAAGGCAATAATTATTGGGAAACAATGTATTCTACAATATTGGACTCAGGACATAGGGCCCTCTTTCTGGCAGTGGAGGAATTTGCTTCACTCCCTGGTGCTCATGGAGGCACATGGTGTGCACCGTAGCCCTAGAAGTAAACAACGTTTCTGGGAGGTCTGGGATCCGTATGTGCAGGCTCTATCAGGCAGAGCTCGCAGTTTATTGGTGAACTCACTCAAGTTGTAGATTGATGTTGTGTGATAAACACAGTGGTTGCCCTACCCTGAGGAGGCCGTTAGATGGCGCTCTCCTCTAAGAAATAGAGAAAATGCCTTGTTCTTATCCCTAGGGGGAGCTCCAAATGGGAAATCAGGGTAATGACCTGAAGGAGCCAACAGAGGGAGCTCCAGCTAAGGTCTGAACATGGGGACCAGGGAGTATGTAGTAGAGATTCCCTGTTAAGAGAAGGGCACCCAGAAGGCTCTGGACTCTTCCAGAACGGGGAGGAGGGGCCCAGAAAGGGTGTGGTGGGCTATTAGCAGCCCTATATAAACCCTAGTTCCTGAATGTTCTCCCCCCTCCTTCCCATCTGACCTAGGACCAGTTACCGGAATCCAATGAAGCAAGAAGCCCAGTCGAGGAGATGCCTTGGAAAAAGGGGGAGAAGGAACCCTCAAAGACCAAGAAGGTACTTACTGGACTAAGGACATAGAATGGATGGAGGGAACTGGGTACTTTTGTTATGGACAATTGCTAATGAGAATGGACTAACAGCCGTGGGGTGGAGGATAGGACTGTAAGGTCAAGGAGAATGAAGAGTGTCCTATCCAGGGGTGGAGGCTGTTAGACACTGAGACCCAGGTTCCCCACAGTAGATGGGCTCAGTGAGAGAACTTGTGCTAGATGACTAACGGCTGGAAAGAAGTGAGTTCCACAAGACTGCAGTATAGTCTAATAAATTGAATTTGCATTTTGATGACTGTCTCATTTGCATACATGTGAAGGCTGGAGAATCCTAGTTGAAGTTCCAGGAGAGTGCAAGGGGTCACGGCCCGTGGATCAGAGGGGTGACCGGGGCACACTGGACTGGACAAGGGAGGATTTCCAGCCGAAGGAAGGCATGCCCGAGCAGTCACCCTGAGTAAGGCAGGAGCCCCAGATATAGAGGCGGGTGCTTGCAAGGGACTGGGAGAAGATCAGCCAGAGGCCTGCTCAGGAGCATGGGGCCAGGGAGGCCGGGTAAAGAGCAGGACGGGCATGTGTCTTTACAGATTGCCCTGAAGCCAAGTGCCAGGGAGTCTCAAGAGGGTTTAGTTCAAGAATAGCCTGAGGAGGGGAAGATAACAAAGACCCCTTTGTTTTGAACTGTTTGCTTCTGTGCTGTTTTGCTAGAGTTACCAGGGATCTACCACAAGTTTTTTTGAACTGCTTTGGTTGGAACTGCCTGTGGCTGAGCAGTTTGCCCATTCAAGTGCAATACATAGCTTGGCTTGGGAGTCAAGGGAACTCCGAGGAGACTGGCAAGCAAGACCCCGGTCAGCAGAGGGTTGCATTTCAGAATCACCCAGTGGCCGGGAGCTTTACAGTTGGAAGAGGAGTGGATGTTAGACTATTCCTGTGCGGGAGGGAGGTGGGTGGTATAGGGGATGGGGAAGTGGGAAGGCAGGAGGGGCAAGGTTGCCAGCTGGGAAAAATTTTCCCAGCCCAAAACCAGCCGTAAACCCGCCCAAAAACCACCCGCAGCCAACACCCGTCTCCCGCGTCACCGAACCCCGCCCCCGCATCACCTAACCCCGCCTCCTGCATCACTAGCCCCGCCCCCGACGTCAACCCCGCCCCTGAAAGGCTTCTATTGGACCAAATTGGACCAATAGAAGACCCGGAAAAGCTTCTATTGGACCAATTGGACCAATAGAAGCCCCGGCAGCGGGAAAACCGGCCAATTGGCGGCCGTGAAAACCCACCCAAACCCGCACCGTGGCCGCTTGAAAACCCACCCAAATCCCCGCAACCCACGCGATTAGAAAATTCCCCGCAGCCGTTTCCGAAAAGTCGCCCAATTCGGCGGCTTAACCGCAACCCTGGCAAGTTTGAGGAGGGGGAGGGGGAAGGCTAAAGGGGAGGGAGGTGGGGGGGAGTAGTTTATGAAAAAGTGCATGAGGATATGAGGACTGATCTCTAAGCCTTACCGTGGAAGATACTTGATTAAGGAGTTCCTTAGTGTGTTCCTGGGGAGTGTGCTATATTATTATATGCCTGTTACAGTTGAATCATAGGAGTTGGGTTTTTTTTTTTTTTTTGGGGGGGGGGGGGTAGGGTATGATTCAAGTTAAGATGTTTGTATTACTTAGTTGGTTTGTTGTGGAGTTTAGGAGTACATTGAAGTGGAATGTAATAATCTGTTGGGACCGGGGGGGGGGGGGGTGGTTATTCTAATGAGCAGTAAGGCTGACGTAAGAGAAGGGGGGGATTGCTTAAGTTGAAAAACGAATTGTATCAATTATAATATAATGTTTTGGCGTGTTTAGGAGCATGTTGATGTCAGGTTCTCAGGTTCGGAGCCCGCAGGGCCGGGCTCTGGAGCAAACGTGAGCCCTTGGGCTGCTGCCGAGGAGCGACAGCAGCAGGCAAAACCCACCAACTAACACTGGGCAAGCACACCGGCACCGGCAGGGATTGCAGGCACCGCCCAGAGAGCCGGAACACACGGACTGGAATCCCCTGGACTGGAGGACACAGGACTGGAACACTGGACTGGAATCCCCCGGACTGGAGGACACAGGACTGGAACACACCGGACTGGAGCACCCTGGACTGGTCCGTACAGCTTCACCTGCACTTAGCCACTGCCACCCAAGGGTTGAGCCCCTGGGTTCGAGTGGCCGGCAGGACTTACTGGATGACACAGGGACCAGGACTGGAAACAGAAGTACTCCTAAATTCTAAACTGACCTAAGTGCTCCCAAGCCCTAAACCAACAGAAGTGTTCCTCACAGTAAACTAACAAAAGGACTTCCTAAGTCCTATACTAACAGAAGTGCCCCAAGGCACTGACCTAACAGGAGTGCTTCTCACAGCACCAAAAGGAAAAGCAGGGGAGCCACAAGGAAGAACAGGGAATCTAAACACATAAGCTTATAAAGGTGCTTCCTAAGCACCAAACTTCAGCAGACCTAACACAGGTGCTCTGAGCACCAAGCTACAGAAGCTCTACAATTCTAAACTAACTAGGGTGCTCCCACACACTAAAAGGGAAGACAGGGGAGCCACTAGGGAAAAAACAGGGAATCTAAACACGTAAGCCAAACGTGCTTCCAAAGCACCAAACACAAACAGCAAAGACTGCAATGCTCCCAACAGCACAAACACAAGAAGTACTTCTAACAGCCAAATCTGCAGAGTTCCTAACACCAAACCCTGAAGTACTTCTATCAGCAACAGAGCTTCCAAATCCCTACACACAGCAATGCTTCCAAAGCACCAAGAGGGAAAAGCAGGGGAACCACAAGGGAAAAGCAGGAAAGCTAAACACACAGTCATGAGTGCACACTGCACTAACACTAACCTGGACCTAAAGCAAGTAGCCAAAAGCAAACGTTGCAAAGGCCCTGAAGGGAAGAACACCACTTCCTTATCAAGGCCCTCCCTGATGATGTCACACTCCCTAGACCCAGGCAGACAGCACACTGAAACCCAGAGAGGCCCAACCCACATCAATGCAGCACCGTAAAGCACTTGAAGCCAGTACACCCAGAGAGAGGTAGAGCTAACTCAGTCCACACACACAGCTGCAGTATACCGAAGCAATTAGAGTCATGCTGCTGGAAGCTGCCAGCATAGAGAGACAGAGCTAGCTCAGAAAGGACAGACAAAGGAAACAGAAGCCAGCTAAGAAGCTGACCATCAGGAAAAAGGTAAGTTTGAGAGGGGTTCTGACCACAATCATAACAGTTGATAGTTGATGCCCTCACTGTATTATAACATGTGATGTTTTCAATAAAAATGATTAAACATAAAAATGGCCGCCGAGACTTCCAGAGGCGGCCTCGCAAGACTTCTGCTGAAATCTCGGCGGCCATTTTGAAGCGCGATCTGGCAGCGGGGGAGAGTCAGCGCTGGCAGCGGGCAGAAGAATTCGAAGGACAAGGAGTCGGTGAGGGACCGGATCCAGAAGGAGGGAGGAAAATTCGCTGAACAACTCAGGAGGGGGTAGCAGGCGAAAGAAGGGAGTCGCTGGGTATGGGTGGATGGAGGGGAGAGAAGGGTCGCTGGGTTATGGATGCATACAGGGCAGGGGAGAGGAGGGTCACTGCTGGAAATGGGTGGATGGAGGGCAGGGGAAAGGAGGGTCACTGGGTATGGGTGCATGCAGGGGAGAGGAGGGGTCACTGGGTATGGGTGCATGCAGGGCAGGGGAGAGGAGGGTCGTGGGTATGGGTGCATGCAGGGCAGAGGGAGAGAAGGGTCGCTGGACATGGGTGGAAGGAGGGCAGGGAAAGGTTGCTGGACATGGGTGGATGGAGGGCAGGGGAGAGGAGGGGAGAGAGAAGAAATGCTGGACATGGATGGAGGGGAGGGAACAGTGAGGAAGGAGATGAGATGAGGGAAAAGGAAGAGAGGAGAAAAACTGCACATGGATGAAGAAAATAGGCAGAAGCTGAGGACCAGAAATGAAGAAGAAAGGAGGAAAGGAAATAAATAAATAAATGGAAAGGAAGCCCTGGAAACGGAGTTAAGAGGACAGATAGCAGCAGAATCGGATACTGGGCCAGCATGATCAGAAAAACAGTCACCAGACAACAAAGGTAGAAAAAAATCATTTTCTTTTCATTATAGTGTTTGGAATATGTTCACTTTGAGAATCAGGTGCTCAACATTAAAAGTTTATATTTATTTATTTACTTATTTATGGCATTTTATCGCACATTAAACATGAATTAGATTGGAACCTGGGATCATTTAATTTTTTTTTCCTGGAGTAATGCATTGCCACCCCCCCCAGGCTCTCTCCCCGGCTATAGCCAGCTCTGCAATTTGGGGGAGGGGGGCGCAGAGGGGGGATGGGGGGACGCAGAGGGGGACTGGGGAGAGAGCCTGTTGTTAAACATTTACCAGCACACCACTGTGCGTATGCCTTGTAGCGCTATAGAAATGATAAGTAGTAGTAGTAGTAGTAACATAGCTGAAGAAACACTCAGAGGAAGAGACACTTATAGACGTATCCCCAACCGCCGATTCTCACCTTAGCCATTACTGCTCTCACCAATAATTTTTTCTGTTGTGAAGGGATTTTTTTACTAGCAAATTAAGGGAACTGCAATGGGGGCATCCATAGCCCCTCATTTAGCAAATTTATATGTCGTACACTTTGAAAAACATCATCTAAATGATCATCCATTTAAAGACCACATTCCTTATGTACAGACAATATATTGACGATATGTTTATCATATGGAATTAAGAAGCTTCCACTTTAGAAATATTCTTCAAATGGTTTAACCAGAGAGATGCAAATCTTAAATTCAAAATGAATTACCATTATGAACAAATTTCTTTCCTTTATTTAATGATCATTAGAGATTCCAACACCTTCAAGGTTACTTTATACAGGAAAACTACAGACCGTAATGTTATTTTACATTACAGTAGCTATCATCAGAAATCTCTCAACTCTAACATCCCCTTATGCTAATTAGAAGAATTTGCATGGAAGAAGAATTCAACCGAGAAGCTAAACTCTTGGGAACAAGAGTTTAGCTTGGGAACAAGATTCGTAAGGAAAGGCTACCCAGACAAACAAATTTCATCAGGATACAATGCACCCAGCTCCCAAGATCGTTTGGATCTCCTTAAACCCAAAGAAGACAAATCTGGATCAGATTTTGTCTGCACTGAGGCTTTCGCATCTTTCCAGCTACATTCAGAAGAGCATCAGATAACACTAGCATATTCTCGAAATGCCTATTCAAGAAACAAGAATCTACGCGAGAAATTAGTTCCTTCAACACTCCCTGTCTTACAGGATCCCGATTCCAATACGAATTCCTTCGGCCACTATAAATGTGGCAACTGCAGTGTGTGCAAACACGCAATGGAGATTACTTCCTTCACACATCCACGGACTAACCAAATTTTTCAATTCACACATACCTCCAATTGTGACAGCACTCATGTCATTGATATTGTCATTGTTATTTGTCCATGTCAATTATTGTACATTGGAAAGACTCAAAGGCAAATCAAAACTTGGATAATAGAACATTGCAGCAACATTAACTGAAACAGTGAATCGGCCCCACATGTATCACATTGGCTCGAAGCAGGTCATAAACCTGAAGACCTCAAGTTTTTTGCCTTTAAAATAGTCAAGACAAATTGAAGAAGAACTGATATAGACAAAATTCTACTCCAAGAAGAACAACACTTGATCTTCAATTTTCAAACTGTATTTCCTCTGGGTTTAAACCTTGAAATTGACTACACATCCTTTTTATGAAGTATGACACAGAATCTTAAAAAAAAAAAATTATGTGTAGCGATAGACTTTTACCATACCTTTTTCTAGTACTGTCTCATTGATTGCCTTCACTCTTCCTGTTATTTATTTATTAGATTTGTACCCCACGCTTTCCCGCTCATCGCAGGCTCAATGCGGCTTACATAGTAACAAGAGAATACAATCTGTAGTATCAGAATCAACAAAGGAGGTATGTGATAGGACAAATAAACAAGGAGTAGATGGGATAGAAGAGGTGTGAGAGAAAGGATAGGGATAGATAAGGAGGTGTTACAAACTATGACATAAGGATTGGTCTCGTTTTTCCAGTTCCCCCACTTTATCCACATACGTTTATATACTTTTTCTTTTATACCCCTTTATCCATTTGAATACTGTTTTACCTCCCCCCTTTTTTCCATCGTTTTTATATATTCACAGTTTTCATCTCTTATTTCTTCATCTTTCCATTTTTTATCTATTTATTATTTACCTTTTTATTTTCCTTCTTTTCATCCCCTTTTCTTATATATCTGTCTCTTTTCAAACTTTGTACGCACACGCATCTTTCCATGGGATATTATATTAGCACCCCTATATAGGACTTGTCCAGATCATTTAACATCTTACACATATCCCTTACATGATACTTTTAGTTTTCCTTGTCGCTCTATTTCCCACTCTCACATACTACTACTACTACTACTATTTATCATTTCTATAGCGCTACAAGGCATACGCAGCGCTATACACCATACACATACACCAGCTTTCCCACAGCCTCTTTTATGTGGCTTACACATTTCTTTTTTTCTTCATTTGATCTCTCTTTCTTTTTATTAGTCTGCCCTCATCCTTTTTGTTCCTTTGGGTTGATCTCTCCTTCCCTATCTCCGCAGCCCCATCCTCACATTTCCACATGTACACGTTGCATACCTGCTCCCGGTTTGGCGCCTTTTTTTCTTTTTATTTCCAGACTCACAGCTGTTTTCTCCTTTTGGTACTTTGTACTGTGTACACATACGCTGACCCCCACTCCTGGATCACGTCTTTGTCAAGGTATGGTATCTCTGATCCTTCCTGACATATTTGGGGCTCTTCTTTCTTGAGGCTTGCCTGCTTTGCATCTTTCTTACCCCTCTGTTTTTTAATTCCTTACATGCCATGCCCTTTTCTTTTTTTTCTTCTCCAATTACCTTGTGCATTTTGCCGATTCTCACCCTCAGCATGGTCTCTTTGTTTTTCAGCCACAGCTTTTTCATGCCTTTTCCCGGTTTTCGCCTCCCCATCCATCTCTACATGAACCATCCTTTTTGTAAAGCAATTGCCCTGTCATTCACTAAAGCGAATGCTACATACCTGTAGAAGGTATTCTCCGAGGACAGCAGGCTGATTGTTCTCACTGATGGGGTGACGACCACGGCAGCCCCCTCCAACCCGGAAACTTTACTAGCAAAGGCCTTTGCTAGTCCTCGCGCGCCCATGCGCACCACGCATGCGCGGCCGTCTTCCTGCCCGAACCGGCTCGTGTTCATCAGTCCCGTATGTAGCAAGAAAAAGACAAGGGAAGACACAACTCCAAAGGGGAGGCGGGCGGGTTTGTGAGAACAATCAGCCTGCTGTCCTCGGAGAATACCTTCTACAGGTATGTAGCATTCGCTTTCTCCGAGGACAAGCAGGCTGCTTGTTCTCACTGATGGGGTATCTCTAGCCCCCAGGCTCACTCAAAACAACAAACATGGTCAATTGGGCCTCGCAACGGCGAGGACATAACTGAGATTGACCTAACAACTTATCCAACTAACAGAGAGTGTAGCCTGGAACAGAATAAAACATGGGCCTAGGGGGGTGGAGTTGGATTCTAAACCCCGAACAGATTCTGAAGCACTGACTGCCCGAACCGACTGTCGCGTCGGGTATCCTGCTGCAGGCAGTAATGAGATGTGAATGCAGTGCTTTTTTTGTGCCGGTACGCAACGGTACGGCATACCGGCACCTTTTTTTCCCCCGCCCCCCCCCCCCCCCCCGCGCGACACTCCGGGCGAGTCCTGCACTTAGTTTTTTTTTTTAAGACTCAGAATGCGCGAACGATGCAGCCGGCAGCGATTGAAAGAGGCTGTCTGGGCTGGCGTCTGCGTCGGAGCTTCCCTCACCCTCTGCAAGTCCCGCGAAACAGGAAGTTGTAACAACGAAGGCGGGACTCGCAGAGGGTGAGGGAAGCTCTGACGCAGACGCCAGCCCAGACAGCCTCTTCAATCGCTGCCGGCTGCATCGTTCGCACGTTCTGAGTCTTAAAAAAAAAACTAAGTGCAGGACTCACCTGGAGTGTCGCGGGGGGGGGGGGGGAAGGATTGGGGACAGAAAGAGGGAAACCAACAGAGGGAAGGATTGGGGAGAGAGGGAAAGAGGGAAACCAACAGAGGGAAGGATTGGGGAAAGAGGGAAACCAACAGAGGGAAGGATTGGGGAGAGAGAGAAAGAGGGAAACCAACAGAGGGAAGGATTGGGGAGAGAGGGAAAGAGGGAAACCAACAGAGGGAAGGATTGGGGAGAGAGGGAAACCAACAGAGGGAAGGATTGTGGAGAGAGAGGGAAACCAACAGAGGGAAGGATTGGGGAGAGAGAGGGAAACCAACAGAAGGAAGGATGGGGAGAGAGAGGGAAAAACAGATGGAAGGATGGGGAGAGAGGGGAAAAACAGATGGAAGGATGGGGGAGAGAGAGGGAAAACACAGATGGAAGGATTGGGGAGAGAGGGAAAAACAGATGGAAGGATGGGGAGAGAGGGGAAAAACAGATGGAAGGATGGGGAGAGAGAGGGAAACAGATGGAAGGATGGGGAGAGAGAGGGGGAAAAACAGATGGAAGGATGGGGAGAGAGAGGGGGGAAAAACAGATGGAAGGATAGGGAGAGAGAGGGGGAAAAACAGATGGAAGGATGGGGAGAGAGAGAGGGAAAACGGAAGGATGGGGAGAGAAAGAGGGAAGACGCTGGATGGAAGAATGCAGAAAGAAATAGGGGAGACACTGGAAGGATGGGGAGAGAAAGCAGAGCTGCTGGATGGAAAAGGGGAATAGAGAAAGACTGGAGAATAAGAGGAAGGGGCATGGGGAGAACAAGGGTGAGGAAAAGATGAAAAGCCACAGGTAGATGAAGGAAATTAAAGAATGGATAGTATGAATGAATTAAATCTGGACAGAGAGAGAGCCTGAAAAATATTGAAGAAAGCAAAGAAAAAGGAGACAAAAATGACAAATGGCACAGAAGAGTTAAGCGAAAACAAAGGAAAGCAGAATCACAGACTGGGACCAATATGGAAAGAAAAACAGTCACCAGACAACAAAGGTAGAAAAAAATCATTTTATTTTCATTTTAGTGTTTGTAATATGTCCAATTTGAGAATTTACATTGGCTGTCTTATTTTGCACTGGGTATACTGGAGCTGTAAGAGCTTACAGAGATTATTTATCATGAAAAAAAATCACGTTCCATATCATCAAGCTGATCAATCCATAGACTGGTGGGTTGTGTCCATCTACCAGCAGGTGGAGATAGAGAGCAAACTTTTGCCTCCCTATATGTGGTCATGTGCTGCCGGAAACTCCAGTATGTTCTCTATCTCAGCAGGTGGTGGTCACACACAGCAGCAGCTCTGGCTAGGCCTCCAAGCCTAATCCTTAGGTTTTGTTGAGGCCTGGGGTTGAGGGCTCTTTTGAGCAAGTGCAAACCTGGTGGTGCCAGGTCCCTCCTTTTCTCCCCCCTCCCGCTGGCTCCGTTTAAAAAAAAAAAAAATTTTAAACGTCCTTAAAGGCGTTTATTTCGACGTTTATTTAAACGTTCATTGCAGCTACTCACTGGGACACCAGTTCGTTACAGCTCGGAGCGGCAAGCAGGTAATTTTTACCTTTTTATAGCGGGCAGGGGGTTCCCCGATTCTTCTCCTCGTGGCATATGGCGTCGGAGGGCGAGGGCGCAAAGGGTCGCTCCCCGGATCGCTTGAGCGCTTCTAGAGGGGATGCGGGGGTCTTACAGCCTGATTCGCCCTTGTTGGGTGACAGTTTCGTGACCGATGAATGTCCCGGTCCTTCCTCCGGCGTGGCGGTTTTTCCCGCCATAAACGCCCATCCCCCGCTCCTCGCCTCCGCCATCTTGGCCGGCCACGCGGCTCGGACGGCTTCTTCGGGGCCGCCCTTGAGGTTGGAGACATTAATGCCATGAACGCCCTTAATTTGGGCGAGGGCACAAAGCGGCTAAAGTAAGCGCCGCTCTTCCCGCGCGGCTCCTTCGCGGAGTGTCGCGCCGGACGCCATTTTGGATGCGCAGCATGTTTCTCCCCCGCTCTTGCGAGCGCCGGTTGAGGGTGCGTCTAGGGCTGTTGCCCAGGCTGCAGAAGTGCACAGTCTGGGGGGTTTCTCCCCCGAGTTTGTTTTGCTGCTGCATCAGGCTTTCCTCATGCACAACGCTGCCCCTGCTCCCTCTTCTGATAAAGAGGTTGAGGTTCCCAGAGGTAAACGCCCTCGGGTTGATTTCCAGGCCTTGGAGGACTGTGTCTCCTCCGATGTAGATGAGGGCAGCGTGTCTGAGGTCTCCCAACGGTCCTTTGCGGATTCCTTGGAGGAGACGGATCCCCGCTCGGATGGAGCGGATGACCCCTCTGCAGCGCGTTTAGCCCAGAGGATTTGCCCAACCTGTTAGTGCAGGCCATGGGCATTTTGAAGATTTCCTCTCCGGAGGACGTCTCTCCCTCAGCCCCTGTTGGCTCTGCCATTATGCTGGGGACGAAGCGCCCGCCTAGAACCTTCCACGTGCATGATGCCATGCACACCTTAATTTCGGCTCAATGGGATGTCCCGAAAGCGAGCCTCAAGGTGGCTAGGGCTATGTCCCGCCTCTATCCTTCACCTGAAAGTGAACGTGAGGCCTATCTGTGGCCTACTGTGGATTCTTTAATCACTGCGGTGACTAAGAAAACGGCTTTGCCGGTGGAAGGTGGCACGGCCCTAAAGGACGCCCAAGACAGAAGATTGGAGGCGGCCTTAAGGTCGTCCTTTGAGGCAACTGCTTTAAGTTTGCAGGCCTCGGTTTGCGGTTCCTATGTGGCCAGGGCGTGCCTGACTATGGTGCAGCGGGCTTCCCCCTCGGATCATTCCTTGAGGGTTGATTGGCCGGCCCTGGAATCGGGCCTAGCCTATTTGGCAGATTTGCTGTATGATGTCTTGAGAGCCTCAGCTAAAGGCATGGCTCAGACAGTCTCTGCGCGGCGGTGGCTTTGGCTGAAACATTGGTCTGCTGACCACGCCTCTAAATCCCGCCTGGCTAGATTGCCTTTTAAAGGCAAGCTGCTCTTTGGGGTCGAGCTGGACAAAATCGTGACCGATCTCGGCACGTCTAAGGGCAGAAGTTACCAGAGGTCAGGGCTCGGGCTAGTACTCGTCCCGGTACCTCCAGAGGACGGTTTCAGGAAGCCCGTCGGTACCGCCCGGGCAGGTCGGGCTCCTCTGCCCCCTCTTCCTTCAAGAGGTTTTTCTCCCCCAAGCAGCATTCATTTCGCAGAGACCGCCGTCCCGGAGGTGCTCCCTCCGGTCCTCCCCAGGGTCTCGTACCCAGTGACGGGGCCTTGGTCCACGCCCCAGTGCAGATTGGAGGACGGCTGTCCTCGTTTCTGGGTGAGCGGACCACAGTAACTTCACAAGCTTGGGTGCTGGAAGTCATCAGAGACGGCTACAAGCTAGAGTTCTGCCGACCCTTAAGAGACGGGTTTGTACTCTCTCCCTGCAAGTCTCCGGTCAAAGCTGTGGCAGTGCAGCAGACCTTGGACAACCTGATCCGCCTGGGTGCGGTCGTTCCGGTGCCAAAAAATCAGATTGGCAAGGGACGTTACTCCATTTACTTTGTGGTACCAAAGAAAGGAGATTCTGTCCGGCCTATCCTCGACCTCAAAGGGGTCAATCGGGCCTTGAAAGTGGAGACTCTCCGCTCTGTTATAGCGGCAGTGAAGGCAGGAGAGTTCTTGGCTTCCTTGGGCATCTAGGAAGCGTACCTGCATATTCCCATCTGGCCTCCTCTCCAACGCTTTCTGCGTTTTACAGTCCTGAGACGACACTTCCAGTTCAGAGCCCTTCCTTTCGGGTTGGCTACTGCTCCGCGGACCTTTTCCAAAGTAATGGGGGTCATAGCGGCCTTCCTGCTAAAGGAAGAAGTACAAGTCCATCCTTATCTGGACGACTGGTTGATCCGAGCCCCCTCTTATGCAGAGTGCGGCAAGCTATGGACCGGGTAGTTGCTCTTTTGAGCTCCCTAGGATGGATCATCAACTGGAAGAAGAGCCAGCTGCGCCCGACTCAGTCCCTGGAGTATCTGGGAGTTCGATTCGACACCCAAGTGGGCAGAGTGTTCCTGCCAGACAATCGGATTGTCAAGCGTCAGGCTCAGGTGGACTAGTTCCTAGTAGCCTCTCCTATTCGGGCTTCGGACTACGTGCAGCTGTTGGGCTCTATGACGGCCACGATGGAAGTAGTGCCCTGAGCCAGGGCTCATATGAGACCACTACAGCTATCTCTGCTGTTGCGCTGGACTCCGATGTCGGAGGATTATGCTGTGCGCCTTCCCTTGGACCCAGCAGTGCGCAAGGCGCTGAGCTGGTGGACGCAGACAGTCAAGTTGTCTGCAGGAATGCCTCTGGTGACCCCGGAGTGGATTGTCGTCACGACAGACGCCTCTTTGATGGGCTGGGGAGCCCAATGCTTGGGAAGGACAGCGCAGGGGCTCTGGTCTCCTGCAGAGGCAAGTGGTCTATCAACCTCCTGGAACTCAGAGCCATTCGGTTGGTGTTTTTGGAGTTCATCCCGGTACTGGTGTTGAAGCCTGTACGGGTCCTGTCGGACAATGCCACGGCTGTGGCTTATATCAACCGCCAGGGAGGTACCAAGAGCGCCCCTCTAGCCAAGGAGGCTATGAGTCTATGCCAGTGGGCGGAAGCGAACCTGGAGCAGCTTTCAGCGGCCCACATTGCCGGAGTCATGAATGTCAAGGCGGACTTTCTCAGTCGCCATACCTTGGAGCCCGGAGAGTGGCAACTATCTGCTCAGGCGTTCTTGGACATCACGAAGCGCTGGGGCCAGCCGAGCCTAGATCTGTTGGCGTCATCGGCCAATTGCCAAGTGCCGCGCTTTTTCAGCAGAGGACGGGACCCTCGATCCCTGGGAGTAGATGCTCTTCTCCAACAGTGGCCGACACAAGAGCTTCTCTATGTGTTCCCGCCCTGGCCCATGTTGGGCAGGGTGCTAGACCGGGTGGCAAAGCATCCCGGCAGGGTAATCCTGGTGGGTCCGGATTGGCCCAGACGTCCCTGGTATGCGGACTTGATCAGGCTCTCAGTCGACGATCCTCTGCGGCTCTCAGTGGAGCAGGGCCTGTTACATCAGGGTCCCGTGGTGATGGAGGATCCCTCCCCCTTTGGTCTTACAGCCTGGCTATTGAGCGGCAGCGTCTGAGGAAGAAGGGCTTCTCAGACAAGGTCATTGCCACTATGCTAAGAGCGAGGAAGCGCTCTACTTCTACTGCTTACGCCAGGGTTTGGCGTATCTTTGCAGCGTGGTGTGAAGCAGGCTCACTTTCTCCCTTCACTGCTCCAATTTCTTCAGTGTTGGCGTTCCTGCAAGAAGGTCTGGAGAAAGGCCTGTCGCTCAGTTCCCTTAAAGTCCAGGTAGCGGCTCTGGCTTGCTTCAGGGGCCGCCTGAAGGGTGCTTCCCTGGCTTCGCAGCCAGATGTGGTGCGCTTTCTCAAGGGAGTTAATCACCTGCGCCCTCCTCTGCACTCAGTGGTGCCTGCGTGGAATCTCAACCTGGTGTTAAGAGCCTTGCAGAAGCCGCCTTTTGAACCCTTGTCGAGGGCATCTCTGAAAGACCTGACGTTGAAAGCAGTCTTTTTGGTGGCTATCACTTCAGCCAGAAGAGTTTCCGAGCTCCAGGCGCTCTCATGTCGAGAGCCTTTTCTGCAGTTCACTGAGCAGGAGTGACTATTCGCACAGTGCCTTCCTTCCTGCCCAAGATTGTTTCTCGCTTCCATGTGAATCAGCTGCTCTGTCTCCCTTCCTTTCGGAGGGAGGACTACCCAGAGGAGTACTCTGCTCTTAAATATCTGGATGTGAGACGAGTCATCATCAGATACTTGGAAGTGACCAATGATTTCCGGAAATCGGATCATCTGTTTGTCCTGTTTACAGGTCCTCGTAAGGGTCTGCAGGCTGCTAAGCCTACAGTGGCAAGATGGGTCAAGGAAGCCATTGCAGCGGCTTATGTGGCCGCAGGGAAGGTGCCGCCTATCCAGCTGAAGGCTCACTCCACGAGAGCTCAGGCGACCTCGATGGCAGAGGCCGGGTCCCGTCTCCTTGGAAGAGATATGCAAGGCGGCAACTTGGGCTTCGGCTCATACATTCTCCAAGCATTACCGTTTGACTGTGGCTGCACGGGCGGAGGCCCGGTTTGGAGCTTCAGTGTTGAGGTCAGGGATTTCAATGTCCCGCCCTGGGTGAGTACTGCTTCGGTACATCCCACCAGTCTATGGATTGATCAGCTTGATGATATGGAAGGTAAAATTATGTATAATCATACCTGATAATTTTCTTTCCATTAATCATAGCTGATCAATCCATAGCCCCTCCCAGATATCTGTACTGTTTTTATTCTGGTTGCATTTCAGGTTCAAGTTTAGTCTTCAGTTTCTTCAGAAAGACTTCGTGTTCAAGTTTTTTCACTTGGATTCTTCAAGAGTTGAGACGAGTTTGTGTTACAGTGAGCTGCTGCATTCCTCTCCCCTCCGTTTTACGGGGCTGGATTGAGACATAAATTCTGCCGGCACTCCCTCCCGCTTCGTGCGGCTGTAGGGCAGCTTTGTACCCTTCCCGCTTCGGCGGTGTTAGGGTCAGTCAGCTCCTCCCGCGGTTGCGGTTGCAGGATAAGCCAGATCCCCCCGCATCGGCGGGTGTGGTGTCCCTCCCCCGCTCCGCGGGGATGAGCTGGACGGATTCCCCTCCCCCACTTGTGTGGGGATGAGCTGGGTTAATTCCCCTCCCCCGTTTCGGCGGTGGTGAGCTGGGCAGAGTGTCCCTTCGTGGGTGTAATTCTCTAAGTGCTGAGTCCTGCGGATGGAGCTTTGATATCGACATACTGAGGAGTTTCCGGCAGCACATGACCACATATAGGGAGGCAAAAGTTTGCTCTCTATCTCCACCTGCTGGTAGATGGACACAACCCACCAGTCTATGGATTGATCAGCTATGATTAATGGAAAGAAAATTATCAGGTATGATTATACATAATTTTACCTTATTTTTTTCTCCTATAGTACTATAATATTTTCAATGATGTCTGTTTATATGCGCCATGGCTGGTATAGGGGGTGTGGTTAATGTGGGTGTGGCTATCATAGGGGTGGGGCCATATGTGGTGACCCCGCCCATAATGAGTACCAGCACCTTTTTTTCTACAAAAAAAGCACTGTGTGAATGTGTGGACAGATGACCACGTCGCAGCTTTGCAGATCTCTTCAATAGTGGCTGACTTCAAGTGGGCCACTGACACAGCCATGGCTCTGACATTGTGAGCCGTGACATGACCCTCAAGAGCCAGCCCAGCCTGGGCGTAAGTGAAGGAAATGCAATCTGCTAGCCAATTGGAAATGGTGCGTTTCCCCACAGCCACTCCCCTCCTGTTGGGATCAAAAGAAACAAACAATTGGGCGGACTGTCTGTTGGGCTGTGTCCGCTCCAGATAGAAGGCCAATGCTCTTTTGCAGTCCAACGTGTGCAGCTGACGTTCAGCAGGGCAGGAATGAGGACGGGGAAAAAATGTTGGCAAGACAATTGACTGGTTCAGATGGAACTCCGACACTACCTTCGGCAAGAACTTCGGGTGAGTGCGAAGGACTACTCTATTATGATGACACTTGGTGTAAGGGGCCTGGGCTACCAGGGCCTGCAGCTCACTGACTCTATGGGCTGAAGTAACTGCCACCAAGAAAATGACCTTCCAGGTCAAGTACTTCAGATGGCAGGAGTTCAGTGGCTCAAAAGGAGGTTTCATCAGCTGGGTGAGAACGACATTGAGATCCCATGACACTGTAGGAGGTTTGACTGGGGGCTTTGACAAAAGCAAACCTCTCATGAAGCGAACAACTAAAGGCTGTCCTGAGATCGGCTTACCTTCCACACGGTAATGATATGCACTGATTGCGCTAAGGTGAACCCTTACAGAGTTGGTCTTGAGACCAGACTCAGATAGGTGCAGAAGGTATTCAAGCAGGGTCTGTGTAGGACAGGAGCGAGGATCTAAGGCCTTGCTGTCACACCAGATGGTAAACCTCCTCCACAAAAAGAAGAAACTCCTCTTAGTGGAATCTTTCCTGGAAGCAAGCAAGACACGGAAGACACCCTCCGACAGACCCAAAGAGGCAAAATCTACGCTCTCAACATCCAGGCCGTGAGAGCCAGAGACCGGAGGTTGGGATGCAGAAGCGCCCCTTTGTCCTGTGTGATGAGGGTCGGAAAACACTCCAATCTCCAGGGTTCTCCGGAGGACAACTCCAGAAGAAGAGGGAACCAGATCTGACGTGGCCAAAAAGGAGCAATCAATATCATGGTGCCCCGGTCTTGCTTGAGTTTCAACAAAGTCTTCCCCACCAGAGGTACGGGAGGATAAGCATACAGCAGACCTTCCCCCCAGTCCAGGAGGAAGGCATCCGATGCCAGTCGACCGTGGGCCTGAAGTCTGGAACAGAACTGAGGGACCTTGTGGTTGGCTCGAGATGCGAAGAGATCTACCAAGGGGGTGCCCCACACTTGGAAGATCTGGCGCACCACTCTGGAGTTGAGCGACCACTCGTGAGGTTGCATAATCCTGCTCAACCTGTCGGCCAGACTGTTGTTTACGCCTGCCAGATATGTGGCTTGGAGCCACATGCCATAACGGCGAGCCCAGAGCCACATGCTGACGGCTTCCTGACACAGGGGGCGAGATCCGGTGCCCCCCTGCTTGTTGATGTAATACATGGCAACCTGGTTGTCTGTCTGAATTTGGATAATTTGATGGGACAGCCGATCTCTGAAAGCCTTCAGAGCGTTCCAGATCGCTCGTAACTCCAGGAGATTGATCTGCAGATCGCGTTCCTGGAGGGACCAGCTTCCTTGGGTGTGAAGTCCATCGACATGAGCTCCCCACCCCAGGAGAGACGCATCCGTAGTCAGCACCTTTTGTGGCTGAGGAATTTGGAAGGGGCGTCCCAGAGTCAAATTGGTCCAAATTGTCCACCAATACAGGGATTTGAGAAAACTCGTGGACAGGTGGATCACGTCCTCTAGATCCCCAGCAGCCTGAAACCACTGGGAAGCTAGGGTCCATTGAGCAGATCACATGTGAAGGCGTGCCATGGGAGTCACATGGACTGTGGAGGCCATGTGGCCAAGCAATCTCAACATCTGCTGAGCTGTGATCTGCTGGGACGCTCGAACCCGGGAGACGAGTGACAGCAGATTGTTGGCCCTCATCTCCGGGAGATAGGCCCGAGCCGTCCGAGAATCCAGCAGAGCTCCTATGAATTTGAGTCTCTGTACTGGGAGAAGGTGGGACTTTGGATAATTTATCACAAACCCCAGGAGCTCCAGGAGGCGAATAGTCATCTGCATGGACTGTAGAGCTCCTGCCTCGGATGTGTTCTTCACCAGCCAATCGTCAAGATAACGGAACACGTGCACTCCGAGCCTGCGAAGCGCTGCTGCTACCACAGCTAGGCACTTCGTGAACACTCTGGGCGCAGAGGCGAGCCCAAAGGGTAGCACACAGTACTGGAAGTGACGTGATCCCAGACGAAATTGAAGATACTGTCTGTGGGCTGGCAGTATCGGGATGTGTGTATAAGCATCCTTTAAGTCCAGAGAGCATAGCCAATCGTTTTGCTGAATCATGGGAAGAAGGGTGCCCAGGGAAAGCATCCTGAACTTTTCCTTGACCAGATATTTGTTCAAGGCCCTTAGGTCTAGGATGGGATGCATCCCCCCTGTTTTCTTTTCCACAAGGAAGTACCTGGAATAGAATCCCAGCCCTTCTTGCCTGGATGGCACGGGCTCGACCGCATTGGCGCTGAGAAGGGCGGAGAGTTCCTCTGCAAGTACCTGCTTGTGCTGGAAGCTGAAGGATTGAGCTCCCGGTGGGCAATTTGGAGGCTTTGAGGCCAAATTGAGGGTGTATCTTTGCCGGACTATTTGGAGGACCCACTGGTTGGAGGTTATGAGAGGCCACCTTTGGTGAAAAACTTTCAACCTCCCCCCGACCGGCAGATCGCCCGGCACAGACACTTTGACATCGG
Source organism: Microcaecilia unicolor (assembly GCF_901765095.1). Lineage (NCBI taxonomy): Eukaryota > Metazoa > Chordata > Amphibia > Gymnophiona > Siphonopidae > Microcaecilia > Microcaecilia unicolor. The sequence continues at coordinate 122,593,199 of NC_044040.1, read as the reverse complement.
CTATGCTCTTCTGGAGCCAGTCAAAAGCTCGCCCCCTGCTTTTGCTGGGGAGCTGTGGGGCCTTGCTGAGGCGCACGCTGCTGACGAGAGCGAGCGCGCTGGGGCTTAGCCTGGGCCGCAGGCTGTCCAGAGGGAGGATTGTACCTACGCTTACCAGAAGAGTAGGGAACAGTCCTCCTTCCCCCATAAAAACATCTACCTGAAGAGGTAGATGCTGAAGGCTGCCGGCGGGAGAATTTGTCGAAAGCGTTATCCCGCTGGTGGAGCTGCTCTACCATCTGTTCGACTTTTTCTCCAAAAATGTTGTCCGCTCGGCAAGGGGAGTCCATAATCCGCTGCTGGATTCTATTCTCCAGGTCGGAGGCACTCAGCCATGAGAGTCTGCGCATCACCACACCTTGAGCAGCAGCCCTGGACGCAACATCAAAGGTATCATATACCCCTCTGGCCAGGAATTTTCTGCACGCCTTCAGCTGCCTGACCACCTCCTGAAACGGCTTGGCTTGCTCAGAAGGGAGCTTGTCCACCAAGCCCGCCAACTGCAGCACATTGTTCCGCATGTGAATGCTCGTGTAGAGCTGGTAGGACTGAATCTTGGCCACGAGCATTGAAGAATGGTAGGCCTTCCTCCCAAAGGAGTCCAAGGTTCTAGAGTCCTTGGCCGGGGGCGCCGAAGCATGCTCCCTAGAACTCTTGGCCTTCTTTAGGGCCATATCCAGCACACCAGAGTTGTGAGGCAACTGAGTGCGCATCAGCTCTGGGTCCCCATGGATCCGGTACTGGGACTCAATCTTCTTGGGAATGTGGGGATTAGTTAAAGGCTTGGTCCAGTTTGCCAGCAATGTCTTTTTTAGGGCATGATGTGGATGCTTCCTTAGGTGGAGAAGGATAGTCCAAGAGCTCAAACATTTCAGCCCTGGGCTCATCCTCCACAACCACCGGGAAGGGGATGGCCGTAGACATCTCCCGGACAAAGGCCGCGAAAGACAGACTCTCGGGAGGAGAAAGCTGCCTTTCAGGGGAGGGAGTGGGATCAGAAGGAAGGCCATCAGACTCCTCGTCAGAGAAATACCTGATGTCCTCCTCCTCCTCCTCCCACGAGGCCTCACCATCGGTATCAGACACAAGTTCGTGAACCTGTGTCTGAAGCCGTGCCCGACTCGACTCCGTGGAAACACGGCCACGGTGGGAGCGTCGAGAGGTAGACTCCCTCGCCAGCATCGGCGAAGCTCCCTCCACCGACGTCGTCGGGGAGTCTTCCTGGGAGGCGGCGGCAACCGGTACGATGTCGGAGACCTCACGCTGGGCAAAGGGCCAGCCGGCGCCTCGCTCGACAGTACCGGTGGCGCAAGCACCCCCGGTACCGGAGGGGAAGGGCGCAACAGGTCTCCCAGAATTTCTGGGAGAACGGCCCGGAGACTCGTGCAGAGCGGCTGTGGAGAAAGACATGGAAGCCGATGCAGGCGTCGAGGTCAGAGTCTGTTCCGGGCGTGGAGGCGGTTCCGGGCTGTCCAAGGTGGAGTGCATCGACACCTCCTGAACAGAGGGTGAGCGATCCTCCCGGTGCCGATGCCTACTGGGTGTCGACTCCCTCGGCGACCCAGAGGTCTCGGTACCGATGCGGGAAGGAGACCGGTGTTGATGCTTCTTTGATTTCTTCAAACGAAGCATGTCACCGGAGCTTCCCGGTACCGACGAGGAGGACGTAGAATCCAGCTGTCGCTTCCTCGGGGCCGAGGCCGAAGAAGGTCGGTCTCGGGGGGCTGTACCGCAGGAGCCCTCCGGGCAGGAAGAGACCCACCCGAAGGCTCACCACCACCAGCAGGGGAATGGACAGCCCTCACCTGCACTCCAGTCGAAGCACCACCATCCGACGACATCAGCAACAGCGGAGGTCCCGATACCACCGACGCCAACGCAACCTTCCGATGTCTCGGTACCGACGATGCAGAGGGTCGAAACCTTGATGCCATCAATGCAGTCGATGCCGAGGTCGAAGACTTCGATGCTGTCGATGTCGATGCACTCGATGCCTCCGGTGCTGTTGTCGATGAAGAGCCCGAGAACAACATGTTCCACTGGGCCAATCTCGCTACCTGAGTCCTCTTCTGTAAAAGAGCACAAAGACTACAGGCCTGCGGGTGGTGCCCAGCCCCCAGACACTGAAGACACGAAGCGTGCCTATCAGTGAGCGAGATTACCCGGGCGCACTGGGTGCACTTCTTGAAGCCGCTGGGAGACTTCGATGACATGAGCGGAAAAATCACGCCGGCGAAATCAAAATTCGTAATGGCGACGAAGGGCACCAAAAAACAGGGAGAGAGAAAAAACCCGTACCGAGGCCACGAAAAAGGCCTACCCCGAAAGCGAAAGGAAACTTACGCCGGGGAAACAAACTGGACACATGGTAAGGGAGAAAGACCGAAAGGTCTCTTTTTTTTTTTTTTTAATGAAAATCGCGAAGACGCGCGAGGGTCAACTCTGAGGGGCACGAAACGGCGCAAAACACGACCGTCCCAAGCGCGGACAAATGAAGACTGACGAACATGAGCCGGTTCGGGCGGGAAGACAGCCGCGCATGCGCGGTGCGCATGGGCGCGCGAGGACTAGCAAAGGCCTTTGCTAGTAAAGTTTCCAGTTGGAGGGGGCTGCCGTGGACGTCACCCCATCAGTGAGAACAAGCAGCCTGCTTGTCCTCGGAGAATGCCCCTTTACAGTCACTACCTCCCAGGTTTCACTGTGTGCTGATCTTTCAATTCTGACTTGCTTTTCCAGCAGTTTTTAGCGCAGCCTAGTCTTTTCCCTGCTATGCCACTTTCTTGCTTTGTCGGCTTTTCAGCACGTGCCTTGATTTTTCTCCTGCAGCCTTTGTTGCACTACTCCTTTCCACCTCTCCTTGAGACATATATTGGTAGTACTAACTCTACACAGGCTATGCTGCTTGCATTCATTGTTTAACCATGAGATTGGATAACTTTCAGGCTTATTTTCGAAAGTGATCGCCGGCGATCTTCTGACATAAATCGGGAGGCCGGCAATCTCGCAAAAGCGGCAAAATTGGTATAATCGAAAGCTGCTTTTTTGACACCATCGCCGCTTTCCCGTCACCGAGCCGGCGAAAGTTCAAGGGGGCGTGTCGGCAGCGAAGCGAAGGCGGGACATGGGCGTGGCTACCAGATGGCCAGCTTTTGCGGATAATGGAAAAAAAAGCGGCGTTAATCAGTATTTTGCAACTTTTACTTGGTCCTTTTATTTTCATGACTAAGCCTCAAAAAGGTGCCCAAACTGACCAGATGACCACCGGAGGGAATGGGGGATGACCTCCTCGTACTCCCCTAGTGGTCACCAACCCCCTCCCACACTAAAAAAAAAAAAAAATAAAAACCTTTTTTGCCAGCCTGTATGCCAGCCTCAAACGTCATACCCAGCTCCCTGACAGCAGTATGCAGGTCCCTGGAACAGTTTATGTTGGTTGCAGTGGATTTCAGGCAGGTGAACCCAGGCCCATCCCGCCCTACCTGTTACACTTGTGGTGGTAAGTGTTGAGCCCTCCAAACCCCTCCAAAACCCACTCTACCCACATGTAGGTGCCCCCCTTCACCCATAAGGACTATGGTGTAGAGTTGTGGGGAGTGGGTTTTGGGGGGGATTTGGGGGGCTCAGCACCCAAGGTAAGGGAGCTATGCACCTGGGAGGTATTTGTATATTTTTAAAAATTTTTTAGAAGTGCCCCCTAGGGTGCCCGGTTGGTATCCTGGCATGTCAGGGGGACCAGTGCACTACAAAGGCTGGCTCCTCCCACGACCAAATGCCTTGGATGTCGCCGGGTTGGAGATCGCCGGCATTTTTTTCCATTATCGCTGAAAAACAAAAACGGCCATCTCAAACCCGGCGAACTCTGGCATTTGGCCGGGCTAAACCGTATTATCGAAAAAAAAAAAAGATGGCCAGCCATCTTTTCGATAATATGGTTACGGCGATGTTCGATTATGCCCCTCTTTGTTACCATGCACAATTTACGGACACACTCATGCACTTTTTTTCTTAGCCTTTTCATACTTCCCACTCTGCCTCCCAGACTCATTTTAAAATACCATACGATCTTTTTCCATTTTTTATTCATTCATATTTTTTGTTTATCCTCATTTTTTATTTTTTGTTGTTTTTTCCTGTTTTCCAGCTGTTTCACATAAATCTCCCTCTCACCCTCAGTTCTTGGGTCCCCCTTACTTTTTCTCTTTCTTCACCTCCGTCTTGTTCATTTTTATGGCTTCCCTTCATTACATTCTGACATTTTTCTCAAACATACCTCTTCTAATGAGTAACAACTCTTTCTCCTCATTTCTTCACAGATTGTTTTCCAGTGATTACATTGTGTTATATATCCTCCAGAAACTTTAAACACAGGTTTGTTTCTGCTATCACCCCAGAGTTTGGTTTTTCTGTGTTTTTTTCCTGGATTTCTCTTTACACACATCTCTCTCACATTTGTCCCATTTTCCCATATCCCAGTCCATCACTATATATGTTTATATAGTTCAACTTACCATTTCTTTTTAATAACTGTTTTTTGACCATATTTTGTATGTTACACACGTTTCTTACTATCCCCCCTTTTCAACACATACGTGGCTGATTATTGTATATTATACTTTGTTTATGGTATGATGTTTGATCTTGACCACATTTGAATATCATTGTATGGAGTCCTGTGATATATTTTCGTTCTATATATTCTCTTAAATCTTTTTTTTTTTTTAATGTTTTGTATTTTCTGACATTTGGATTTTTTTATGCTTATGTTTTATATCTCCTTTTTATAAGTATGTTTTGTCTTTTTTAATAATACATTAACCTATTATATAAATACATATATATTTGTATTTTATTAATGTATGTCTATCATTTATAGACCCCTGACGTAGGCTTTTTGCTGAAACACAGTGCCTGAAGAATAAAAATTGTTTTCCATCATATCCTTCATCCAGCTGTCTTTTTATGGAAGAGCTCTGCTGATCACACTACTCTTTAATTGACCATCTTTCAAACTGACCAGAAAATCAACCAACAATTTTTAACCAAACTATTTTTTTTGCTTTTGAAAAAAGAATAGAGAAAAAGGTACTGAAGGATAAAGCTGGGATATGGATGACAGTGCAAGAGCATTGTTTTGGAGAACATTAGTTTTGGTAGCTTTATATACCCCTAATGTGACTGACAGACCTTTATTCACTCCTTGTAATCCCATCAGCTGGGTGATCTCCCAGTACCTGGGTGATCTTCAGCAGGGGTGGTCCAAGGCAATTGCTGACTAAGCCCCCCCCCCCCCCGTACAAGAATGGGGGGGGGAAGGGGGGGGTTCCTTCTCAGAACTACAATCAGAGCGTAAGGGGGTTAGGAGTCATAGAAAACAGCAAACTGGCAGGAAAAAAAACAGTTGCTCATAACTAAATCATGAAATTAGAAACAGAGAAAAATAATGGCAGATATGGACCACATGGCCCATCTATTCTGCCCATCCATACCATATACTATCCCTTCCTCTACCTCAGAGATCCAACATGCTTGTCCCAGTCCCTCTTGAATTCAAATACAGGCTTCATCTTCACCACCTCTGCTAGGAGGCAGTTTCATGCTTTCACTACCCTTTTCATAAAGAGTATTTCCTTAAGAGTACTCCTCAGTATATCCCCTTTCCAGCTTCATCGTGTGTCCCCTCATTCCTTCCCTCTGGCATCTTTCTTCCAAAGTATACCTACTAAGATCTTTAAAGCTTTCTCTAGGTGCTTTATGACAAAAGCCATTTTTGCAAGTGTAGTCTCCATATTTGCATGCAGCACTCTAAATGGGGTCTTAGAATGTTAAAAGAACCAGATCAAGCACACCACTGGTAACATTATTTTACTAGTAGTGTGCTGCATTCTTGATCTGTTTTTTTTAAAAACATTTTTGTGAGTGATATCGTTAAGGGCTGTCTGCCAAGATTTACCTCTTTGCAGATGATACCAAAACCTGCACTAGGGTAGATACTCACTCCTAATGGTGGAGAAGGATCTAGCCAAGTTTGAAGAATGGTCTAAAATACATAAACCACAGATATTATATATATTCTCCGAGGACAAGCAGGCTGCTTGTTCTCACGACTGGGTGACGTCCGCGGCAGCCCCCACCAACCGGAAAAAAGCTTCGCGGGACGGTCGGCACGCAGGGCACGCCCACCGCGCATGCGCGGCCGTCTTCCCGCCCGTGCGCGACCGCTCCCGCCAGTTCCTTTTTTTCCGCGTCTGGAGAGAGTCGTGCCCCGCCGCTCTCTCTGATTCAGCCGCCGGATTTTCGATCGCGTTTACGCCGATCGTGCTTTTTCTTTGTTTATTTCGGTTTAGTTACCGTCCGGTTTCTTTTTAAAAAAAAAAAAAAAAAAAAAGAAACCCTGCGCGTGTGGAGCACGCGCTCCCTTTTTTCCCTCGCTTCCAGCGGGGACGCTACATTGCGGCCTAGTGGCCGCACGGTCGTTTTCCTTTTTCGTGGTGTGATTTCAGCCACCATTGACGACTTTGACTTCGCCGACGCGATTTTTCCGTCGATGTCCTCGAAGGTCCCGAGTGGATTTAAAAAGTGTGGTCGCTGCGGCCGGCCGATCTCGCAGACCGACACCCACGCTTGGTGCCTCCAGTGCCTCGGGCCGGAGCACAATATCAAGTCGTGTTCTCTGTGTCTCGGTCTCCGGAAACGGACTCAGGTTGCGAGGCAAGTTCTGCGGGACCGTCTTTTTGGAACTTGCGCCGGCCCCTCGACGTCGACCTCGAAGGCATCGGTATCGACGCCCGGCCCTTCGGTACCAGTATCGATGCCCGAGACATCGGCACCGATGGCAGCGACCCCAGGAGAACAGGTCCCGTCGGCCAGCCGGTCCTCCGGTGAGAGTGGGGGTGAGAGGCCGCGTGGGCAGTCGGCCCCGGTCACTCCCTCAACTCGTGGGCCACGGGACCGAACTCTGTCTGACCCGGTACCTCGAGACCGAGGGGGATCGACCTCCTCCTCCTCCATGCCTTCCGGCGCCGGTGACGGGCATCGTAAGAAAGATAAGAAGCGTCGTCACCGGTCGCCCTCGGTGCATCCGGATATCGGAGAGGAGGCGACGCCGAAGCGTCATCGTCGAGAGGAGAGGTCTCCGTCGGTTGTGGAGGTACCGACGCGTCGGGGTTCCGGCACCTCGGTGCCGTCTCCTGGCCCCCAGCAGCTTCTGGCGCCGACACCCCTACCGGCCCCACCGCCTTTCCCGGCAGCGGGCCTGGACGAGTGCCTCAGAGCCATCCTTCCGGGGATCCTGGAAGGGCTGATGCGCCAGGCTGTGCCGGCGCCGGGGGTGCTTGCGCCCTCGGCGCCGATGACTGTGGCGCCGGCAAGCTCTAGCCCGGCGCCGGGGCCGTCGACACCGCCGCCGCTTGCGGTGCCGGTCTCGACCGCCACGCAGGTGGAGTCCCCGTCGACGTCGATGGAGGGAGCTCCGTCCCCGCCGGCGCGGGAGTCCACCGCTCGACGACACCGAGACCTTGGTGCCTCGACGTCGAGCCGGGCCCGGTTCAGGACTCAGCTACATGAGCTTATGTCCGACACCGAGGATGAGGACTCGTGGGGGGAAGAGGAGGACCCTAGATATTTCTCCTCAGAGGAGTCTACGGGCCTTCCCTCGGACCCCACGCCTTCACCGGAGAGGAAGCTCTCGCCTCCTGAGAGTCTCTCCTTTGCCTCCTTTGTGCGGGATATGTCTATCAGCATTCCCTTCCCCGTGGTCTCTGTGGAAGAGCCGAGGGCCGAGATGCTCGAGGTCCTCGACTATCCATCACCACCTAGAGAGTCCTCCACGGTGCCGCTGCACAATGTCCTTAAGGAGACGCTGCTTCGGAACTGGGTGCGACCATTAACTAACCCCACCATTCCCAAGAAAGCAGAGTCCCAGTACAGGATCCACTCCAACCCAGAGCTAATGCGGCCACAATTGCCCCATGACTCAGCGGTCGTGGATTCTGCTCTCAAGAGGGCACGGAGTTCGAGGGATACCGCCTCGGCGCCCCCGGGGCGGGAGTCTCGCACTCTGGACTCGTTTGGGAGGAAGGCCTACCAATCCTCCATGCTCGTGACCTGCATCCAATCATACCTGCTCTATATGAGCATTCACATGCGGACCTATGTGCAGCAACTGGCGGACCTGGTCGAGAAGCTCCCGCCGGAGCAGTCCAGGCCTTATCAGGAGGTGGTCAGGCAGCTGAAGGCGTGCAGAAAGTTCCTGTCCAGGGGTATCTATGACACCTGTGACGTGGCATCTCGTGCTGCGGCCCAAGGTATAGTGATGCGCAGGCTCTCATGGCTGCGTGCCTCTGACCTGGACAACCGCACCCAGCAGAGACTGGCCGACGTCCCTTGCCGGGGGGATAACATTTTTGGTGAGAAGGTCGAGCAGATGGTGGACCAACTGCATCAGCGGGAAACCGCTCTCGACAAGCTCTCCCACCGGGCGCCTTCAGCATCCACCTCCACAGGTGGACGTTTTTCCCGGGCCCGGCAGGCTGCACCCTATTCTTTTGCGAAGCGTAGGTACAACCAGCCGGCCCGAAGGCCTCGTCAGGCACAGGGACAGCCCCAGCGCGCTCGTTTCTCGTCAACAGCGTGCGCCTAAGCAGCCCCCTGCGCCTCCACAGCAAAAGCCGGGGACGGGCTTTTGACTGGATCCACGGGAACATAGCCGCCCTACAAGTGTCCGTACCGAACGATCTGCCGGTCGGAGGGAGGTTAAAATTTTTTCACCATAACCTCCGACCAGTGGGTTCTCCAAATAGTGCGGTGCGGATACGCCCTGAATTTGGCCTCCCTGCCTCCAAATTGTCCTCCGGGAGCTCAGTCTTTCAGCTCCCATCACAAGCAGGTACTTGCAGAGGAACTCTCCGCCCTTCTCAGCGCCAATGCGGTCGAGCCCGTACCACCCGGGCAGGAAGGGCAGGGATTCTATTCCAGGTACTTCCTTGTGGAAAAGAAAACAGGGGGGATGCGTCCCATCCTAGACCTGAGAGGCCTGAACAAATTCCTGGTCAAAGAAAAGTTCAGGATGCTTTCCTTGGGCACCCTTCTGCCAATGATTCAGAAAAACGATTGGCTATGTTCCCTGGACCCAAAGTCCCATCTCCAGCCAACCCAGTCTCTGGAATTCATAGGAGCTCTGCTGAATACCCAGACGGCTCAGGCCTACCTTCCCGAAGCGAGGGCCACCAATCTCCTGGCCCTGGCTTCGCAGACCAGAGCGTCTCAGCAGATCACAGCTCGGCAGATGTTGAGACTTCTCGGTCATATGGCCTCCACAGTTCATGTGACTCCCATGGCTCGTCTTCACATGAGATCTGCTCAATGGACCCTAGCTTCCCAGTGGTTCCAAGCCACCGGGAATCTAGAAGATGTCATCCGCCTCTCCACCAGTTGCCGCACTTCACTGCTCTGGTGGACCATCCAGACCAATTTGACACTGGGACGTCCATTTCAAATTCCACAGCCCACGAAAGTGTTGACGACGGATGCATCTCGCCTGGGGTGGGGAGCTCATGTCGATGGGCTTCACACCCAGGGTCTGTGGTCCCTCCAGGAAAAGGATCTGCAGATCAACCTCCTGGAGCTCCGAGTGATCTGGAACGCACTGAAGGCTTTCAGAGATCGGCTGTCCTGCCAAATTATCCAAATTCGGACAGACAATCAGGTTGCAATGTATTACGTCAACAAGCAGGGGGGCACCGGATCTCGCCCCCTGTGTCAGGAAGCCGTCGGGCTGTGGCGCTGGGCGTGCCAGTTTGGCATGCTCCTCCAAGCCACATACCTGGCAGGCGTAAACAACAGTCTGGCCGACAGACTGAGCAGAGTCATGCAACCGCACGAGTGGTCGCTCCATTCCAGAGTGGTACGCAAGATCTTCCGAGAGTGGGGCACCCCCTCGGTGGACCTTTTCGCCTCTCAGACCAACCACAAGCTGCCTCTGTTCTGTTCCAGACTTCAGACACACGGCAGGCTAGCGTCGGACGCCTTTCTCCTCCATTGGGGGGACCGGCCTCCTGTATGCTTATCCCTCCCATACCTTTGGTGGGGAAGACCTTACTGAAGCTCAAGCACGACCGCGGCACCATGATTCTGATAGCGCCATTTTGGCCCCGTCAGATCTGGTTCCCTCTTCTTCTGGAGTTGTCCTCAGAAGAACCGTGGAGATTGGAGTGTTTTCCGACTCTCATTTCGCAGAACGACGGAGCGTTACTGCCACCCCAACCTTCAGTCTCTGGCTCTCACGGCCTGGATGTTGAGGGCGTAGACTTCGCTGCGTTGGGTCTGTCGGAGGGTGTCTCCCGGGTCCTGCTTGCCTCTAGGAAGGATTCCACTAAAAAGAGTTACTTTTTCAAGTGGAGGAGGTTTGTCGTTTGGTGTGAGAGCAAGGCCCTAGAACCTCGTTCTTGCCCTGCACAGAACCTGCTTGAATACCTTCTACACTTATCAGAGTCTGGCCTCAAGACCAACTCAGTAAGGAATCACCTTAGTGCGATTAGTGCTTACCATTATCGTGTGGAAGGTAAAGCCATCTCTGGAGAGCCTTTAGTCGTTCGATTCATGAGAGGCTTGCTTTTGTCAAAGCCCCCTATCAAGCCTCCTACAGTGTCATGGGATCTCAACGTCGTCCTCACCCAGCTGATGAAACCTCCTTTTGAGCCACTGAATACCTGCCATCTGAAGTACTTGACCTGGAAGGTCATTTTCTTGGTGGCAGTTACTTCAGCTCGTAGGGTCAGTGAGCTTCAAGCCCTAGTAGCTCATGCTCCATATACCAAATTTCATCACAACAGAGTAGTGCTCCGCACTCACCCAAAGTTCCTGCCGAAGGTGGTGTCGGAGTTCCATCTTAACCAGTCAATTGTCTTGCCAACATTCTTCCCCAGGCCGCATACCTGCCCTGCTGAACGTCAGTTGCACACATTGGACTGCAAGAGAGCATTGGCCTTCTACTTGGAGCGGACACAGCCCTACAGACAGTCCGCCCAATTGTTTGTTTCTTTCGACCCTAACAGGCTAGGGGTCGCTGTCGGGAAACGCACCATCTCCAATTGGCTAGCAGATTGCATTTCCTTCACTTACGCCCAGGCTGGGCTGGCTCTTGAGGGTCATGTCACGGCTCATAGTGTTAGAGCCATGGCAGCGTCAGTGGCCCACCTGAAGTCAGCCACTATTGAAGAAATTTGCAAAGCTGCGACGTGGTCATCTGTCCACACATTCACATCTCATTACTGCCTCCAGCAGGATACCCGACGCGACAGTCGGTTCGGGCAGTCGGTGCTGCAGAATCTGTTTGGGGTGTAAATCCAACTCCACCCTCCAGGACCCGAATTTATTCTGGTCAGGCTGCACTCTCAGTTAGTTGTTCTTCGTAGGTCAATTTCTGTTATACCCTCGCCGTTGCGAGGTTCAATTGACCTGGGTTCTTGTTTTGAGTGAGCCTGAGAGCTAGGGATACCCCAGTCGTGAGAACAAGCAGCCTGCTTGTCCTCGGAGAAAGTGAATGATACATACCTGTAGCAGGTGTTCTCCGAGGACAGCAGGCTGATTGTTCTCACCTACCCTCCCTCCTCCCCTTTGGAGTTGTGTGTTTCATCTTTTGCTAGTCATTCAACTGGCGGGAGCGGTCGCGCACGGGCGGGAAGACGGCCGCGCATGCGCGGTGGGCGTGTCCTGCGTGCCGACCGTCCCGCGAAGCTTTTTTCCGGTTGGTGGGGGCTGCCGCGGACGTCACCCAGTCGTGAGAACAATCAGCCTGTTGTCCTCGGAGAACACCTGCTACAGGTATGTATCATTCACTTTACATGCATATAAAACCAAAGTTGAACAAACTGATGAACTCAAATCAAACACAAAAAGAAAAATATCCTGTCCATTCCACCAAGTTGAACCCTCTGGTACTGACAGCCACCAGGGCCTAGCTGAACACCTGCATGGCCTAGGAAGAGGAGCACAAGTATTCACAAAGAAATCTGAGCCAGGACTTACTTTGTAGATAAAAAGAGTGTGGAATTGTGGAACTGGGAGAGGCTTGGATGGGCCAGATTAGGGAGTAGTAACTGCTCTTTGCTCTGCTCCAGGCTCACCACCTCCTCTCCTCTTGAGTGTAGGCTACCTGGAAGGGAAGGGATAGAGCAGAAAGCCCCTGCAGCACTGGAGTCTGAAAGTAAATGGTGGAACTGCGTTCCAGGCTGTTCCCCCACAAATTCAGCCCTGCTCAGAGCTGAAATGAAACTACACATAGCTGGAAGCCAAGTACCATTGGAGGGCTTCACAGGAGAATCAGAAATTTCTTAAATCAAGCGTACCAGAGTACCTTTTATGGAGAGACTGTAATGGAAATGGAGCTCTCATAAGCTCCTTAATTTCAATAAATCAATCACCTCCTGGATCACAGGAGAGTCCTTTAATCTATTAGTATTCCCTTTTCTCTTTAAAATTACACTCAGTTTAACAGATTCATTTAAATATTTAGGGGTTTTAATTAACCATCAGCTCTCTTTTTCCTCACATATTTCAGCAACTGTCAAAGCATGTTTTGTAGGCCTTCAGTTTTGGACAGATTTTACTTTTCAAACTTTAATTACTTCACGATTGGATTATACTAATGTCTATGCAGGTTTGCCTGCATCGAAGACAGAATAACAAATGAAGCAGAACCACTCTCTGGGGTGAAGAGATTTGAGCATACAACTCCTTTATTTCAATATCATTGGCTTCCAGTACAATCCTGGATCCAAGCATACCTCAATATTTATTTTCCTCAGTCCTCTCATGTACCAGAATGAATGCTACACCACTGTATCTGCATTAAGGTACTGGAATGTTCAATGGATTTTCATCTAGTTCTTCCTCCCCCCTGCATGAGCTCCTCTGGAATCAACAAGACTTTGTGTTTTTAACTTGCACCATCCCTTTGGTTCGGAATTCTCTCCCTTAACAGCTAAGAGAAGAGCTTTCCTTAGGCTGCTGAGAGGGTGGTATGGCAATTCTTTAACCATTTAATACTTTTCAATGGGTTTTGTGGGGTTCTTGTGGGTGTTTTTTTTCTCTGTCATATACTACTATTTTATTTTAGGTATTTATATCCCCCTAATATCAATAAAGAATCTAAGTGGGTTACATGAATGCAGAACATATACTGGAAAGTTGGGAAAACATGGGAAAATTAGGTTCTTACCTTGGTAATTTTCTTTCCTTTAGTCATAGCAGATGAAGCCATTACGTATGGGTTGTGTCCATCAACCAGCAGGGGGAGATAGAGAGCACTCAAATTTCACAGTGCCACATGGTCAGCTAGCTCCACTGCCTCTTCAGTATTTGAAGCTTCCAAAGCAGTATAACAAACCGCAATGGGAATAACATGAACTTTCCTCACAGCGAACGATGGCCCCATAACAAGGGCATGAACTCAAAAGGAGGGAATGAACACATCCTCCTGGAGGGAATAAACTCGTCCTCCTCTTTGTATTTATAGAGGGAATACACACATCCTCCTGGAGGGAATGAACTCAACCTCCTACACATGAACTGGAGGGAATGAACTCATCCTCCTATAAGTGAACAAGAATCCTGAAGACTGTTTTCCAACTTTCTCCCAAGGAAGGATTGATTAGAACTTCAGGAAACAAGAACAGAACCTGAAACAGATTCACATCATACAGACAATCATACAGGGAGGGCTCATGACTTCATCTGCTATGACTAAAGGAAAGAAAATTACCAAGGTAAGAACCTAATTTTCCCTTCCTTGTCATCAAGCAGATGAAGCCATTACGTATGGGATGTATCAAAGCAATCCCTATATAGGGTGGGAACAAGTCACACCACGCGCTAGCACTTGTGCTCCAAAACGCGCATCCCTCCTAGCAGCCACATCCAGCCTGTAATGTCGGGCAAATGAGAGCTTCGAAGCCCATGTTGCTGCACTGCAAATCTCATGAAGAGACAGTGCTCCAGTTTCAGCCCAAGAGGAAGAAATCGCTCTTGTAGAATGTGCCTTAAAGGCTACAGGCTGAGGCCGGCCGGCAAGCAGATAAGCTGAAAAGATAGCTTCTTTGAGCCAGCGGGCAATAGTGGCTTTAGACGCTGGAGACCCTCTGCGAGAACCTGATAGTAAAACAAACAAATGATCAAAGGTCCTGAAAGAATTAGTAACTCGCAGATACTGCAACAGAGTCCTGCGCACATCCAACAGGTGCAACTGCCCAAAGGATTCTGGAAACTCCTCCTTAACAAAAGAGGGTAGAAAAATAGGCTGGTTTAGGTGAAACGCTGAAACCACCTTAGGAATGAAGGAAGGCACGGCACGAACCGTGACCCCGGACTCTGAAAATTGCAGAAATGGGTCTCGATAGGACAGCGCCTGGAGTTCTGACACCCGTCTCGCCGAAGTAATGGCCACCAGAAAAACGGCCTTTAGTGTCAAATCTTTCTCTGAAGCTCACCGTAGCGGCTCAAAACGAGAACCCTGCAGAGCCTTCAAAACTAGCCCCAGGTTCCAAGCTGGACAAGGTGCCCGCACAGGAGGACGGAGCCAAAGCACCCCACTAAGAAACCATGCCACATCTGGATAAGCAGCTAAAGACACGCCTGCAACCTTACCACAAAGGGAGGCCAATGCTGCCACTTGCACCCGCAGGGAATTATAGGCCAAGCCTTTTTGTACACCATCCTGCAAAAAGTCCAGAATCGGCGAGACAGGAGCCCGCATGGGTGTGATCGCTTTTGAAACACGGGACTTTGGCAGTTGAGCTTGTCGCCATAAGATCCATTATGGGCTTGCCCCATTTGGCACATATCTGCAGGAATACTTCGTCTGCCAGTTCCCATTCTGCTGGATCGATTTGATGCCTGCTTAGATAATCGGCTTGCACGTTGCTCTGACCTGCAATGTGAGCTGCCGACAGAAACTGTAGATGCAGCTCGGCCCAGTGGCAAATCTGTTCGGCCTGCGCGGCCAGCGCTCTGCACTGAGTGCCGCCTTGTCGGTTTATGTAGACCACTGTTGTCATGTTGTCCGACATCACTCTGACAGCCAATCCTTCCAGGGTCACTTGAAAGGCCAGAAGCGCCTGAAACACCGCTTTCAACTCTAGGCGATTGATGGACCACTCCGACTCGTCGGGTGTCCAAAGACCCTGGGCATGCTTCCCCTTGCAATGTGTGCCCCAGCCCTTCAGGCTGGCATCTGTCACCACTAGGCACCAATCGGGGAGCGCCAGCGGCATTCCTCGCCGCAGCATGCTGTCTGAGAGCCACCACTCCATGTTGAGTTGGGCCGCAGGGAGCCAAGAGAGTCTGCATTGATAATCCTGAGATACTGGAGACCATCGTTGAAGTAGGGAATACTGCAGAGGTCTCAGGTGCGCTCTCGTCCTGGGCACCAAATCCAAGGTGGCCGTCATCGATCCCAAAAGCTGGACAATGTCCCAAGCTTGCGGGCGGGACATCCTCAGGAGCAGACGGACCTGATTCTGAAGCTTGCACCGCGTTTGCTCGGGTAGGAATATATATCCCGAGTCTGTGTCGAACCGTGCCCCCAAATATTCTAGAGATTGCGAGGGGGTCAGGTGACTTTTGGCTACATTGACAACCCAGCCCAGAGATTGCAGTACTGAGACCACTCTGGCTGTAGCTTGATGGCTCTCTGTTGTGGAGTCCGCTCTGATGAGCTAGTCGTCTAGGTACGGGTGAACCCGGATACCTTCTCGCCTGAGAAAAGCAGCTACTACCACCATTACCTTGGAAAAGGTTCGGGGAGCTGTGGCGAGGCCAAAAGGCAAGGCCCAAAACTGGAATTGTTTTCCCATCACCGCAAACCGCAGAAACTTCTGGTGCGGGGACCAAATTGGAATGTGCAAGTAAGCTTCTTTCAGGTCCAGAGACGTGAGAAACTCTCCTGGCTGTACTGCCGCACTGACGGAGCGCAGGGTTTCCATGTGAAAATGCCACACTCTTAGGGACTTGTTTAATTCTTTTAAGTCCGGAATAGGGCGAAAAGACCCACCTTTTCGCGGCACCACAAAGTAAATGGAGTAGCGGCCGCAGCCGAAATCGGCGGGAGGCACCGGGGGAAACCGCCCCAATGTGAATCAAGCCTTGTAAGGTCTCCTCTACCGCCGCCCGTTTGACAGCAGAATCGCATTGGGACTCCACAAACACGTCTCTTATCAGGGCATCGAATTCTATTCGGTATCCTTCTCTGATCAGGTCCAAGACCCACTGATCTGAAGTAATCTTGGCCCACTCCTCGAGAAAGAGGGAAAGACGTCCTCCTAAAACAGGAATCGAGGAGGGGACCGGCGCATCCTCATTGAGAGGGTCGCCCTTGAACTCCAGGTCTTGAGCCTGCTGCTGCGGAACGTTTGTCCGAGTGAAAGGAGTTCCTCTGCTGAAAACCGGCCATGAGAAGTGGTCCCAGCAGAATGCCCTGGGTGGTACCTTCTAGCTTCACGGAAGCGAGGTCTATAAGAGGAGTGAACCGCCTGACCCTTGGAGGGAGGCCGCAGCCTATCCTCAGGTAAGCGCTGGGGTTTAGCATCTCCCAGGCCTTTCACAATTTTCTCCAACTCCTCACCAAACAGAAGAAGGCCTTGAAAGGGCAACTTCACCAACCTTTGCTTAGAGGCCATGTCCGCCGCCCAATGTCGTAGCCAAAGAGTGCGGTGAGCCGCCATTGCTACAGCCATTTGTTTAGCCGAAGCTCTGACCATATCATAAAGGGCGTCAGCCAAAAAGGACAAGGCCGACTCCATTTGCGGAGCCACTTCAGACAAGGGCTCCGCTCCATCACCGGGCTGTTCCACTGCCTGTTGCAACCATGCCAGGCAGGCTCCAGCAGCATAACAACTGCATGCAGACACCCGAATAGTAAGACCAGCAATTTCAAAGGACCGTTTAAGTGCTGATTCCAGTCTATGGTCTTGCATGTCCTTCAGGGCAACACCTCCTTCAACCGGGAGGGTAGTTCTCTTTGTCACAGCTGTGACTAGGGCATCCACCTTAGGCATTGCAAAGCAAGCCAAATGCTCCTCACTCAGAGGGAATAATTGCCCCATAGCCCTGGAAACTTTCAAAGGTCCTTCGGGGTCAGCCCATTGAGCTGAAATAAGCTCTTGGATGGAGTCATGCAAAGGAAAGCTCGAGCAGGCTTTTTGGTACTTGCCATCCTCGGATTTCCAGAGGAGGCCACGCCACTCCCAGGATCTTCAATAGAGAGGACCTGTAAGACAATCTGAAATAATCGCTGGCAGCTCCTCGTGGTGGAAAATCCTCACCGCGGACAGATCATCTGGATCTAGTGGCCCTTCTGCACCTTCCTCTGTTTCCTCTGGCCACGAGGGCCTGCCAGACCCCTCAGAGTCACCACATCCCGACCACGGGGGGGAGGGGGGGGGGAAAGGGGGGTGCACCACTCTCTGAAGGGGAATTTACCCTTCTGCGCTTCTCTTGCGGCCAGCTATCAGGGAAAAATGCCTCAGAGGGCAATCCCAGGCCTGCATCCACCGTATGGGCAGTAAGGGGGGCCGTAGAAAACCCCTGTGGCTGAGTTCTTTCAAGCATATATGCATTATGAAGCAATAATACAGTCAGGGGACAAAAACTCGCTCTGGGCACCCGGTTCCAGTCCGGGGCTAGTAGCTCTTTGGCCAGCCTCAATTCGAGGGCCCCCTCCGGTCTCCAGACCCTCCGCCTCAGCGGGGGTCACGCCATGTGGTGTTTTCAAAATGGCGCCCGCTGCCAGCTCCACCGAGCGGGAAGAATCATCGCTCGCCATGCTCGGGCCGGCTCTTATGCCTGAACAGCACGTTTTACAGAGCCCCGCAGCTGATCTGCGCTTGTCACACTTGGAACCGCGCTTAACACTCTCTGCAGCCATCGCCGAAAAACGGCGTAAAATTCAAAGTGGCGGCTTCACGCCAAAAACGTCCCGATCGTGGGCCCTCCCCAGAGGAGTCAGAAAACACTCTTACCTCACTGGACCGAGTATACAAGCTGTAGAAACTGAAGAAAACCTCTTGCTTTTTTTTTTTTTTTTTACGCAGTGAGGAAAGTAGAGAAAACAGCAAAAGAGGCAATCAAATCAACTCCGGAGGTACAGAACAGTGTGAAAGGCAGGGAAAGGCGAACCAATGTGCCTGCATCCACCAAGTATTGAGTGGGAAAGAGCAGGGAAAAGTGAAACTAATGTGCTCACATCCACTGGGGGGATGGGTAAGGCAGGGAAAGGGCTAACCTATGTGCCTTTAAAGTGAAGCTGCTATAGCCTCTAACACCCCGGCTATCAACTGGCAAGCCAGGAGCCACCCCCAGGCAGATTTTTTAAGGAGCTTGATCAAGTTGCAACCACCCTGCTTGGGGAGATAGAGAATACTGAAGAGGCAGTGGAGCTAGCTGACCATGTGGCACTGTGAAATTTGAGTGCTCTCTATCTCCCCCTGCTGGTTGATGGACACAACCCATACGTAATGGCTTCATCTGCTTGATGACAAGGAAACAAAAGTTAATCATTCAAATATTTATCAAAAAGATAAGCTTTCAATTCATTGCAGAATTGTAAATAACTAGAAATCACATGAACTTGCTCAGGTATAGAGTTTCACAGTTCTCTAGCCTGGTAAGAAAAAGAATCATCATGGATTCTTTTATAACAAATGTTCCTAACAGATGGAAACCCCAACAAAGTAGAATAGAACTAGGAATTCCTTCACAATGCTAGATAAGCTATCAACTGCAGAAGAAGAGAGCAATTCCCCTGCAATATATTAAACACAATACAGGCAATCTAAAAAACTATCCGAGCAGAAACTGGTAACCAATGTAATCATCTAAGCAATGGTGTCACATGATCATAACATGAATAACCATAAATCAATTTAGCTGCAGTATTTTGCATTAATTGCAACTTACTAATTAATTGTGAATTTAATCCACCATATAAGCACTACAATAATCTAATATTATAGCCTGAACCAGTATGTGAAAATGTTCTGTAAAGAAAGCAGATATTATTGCTCTTAATTGACGTTGTCAACTGAGTATCCAGAATAATTCCCAAAATGTTGGAAGATTTTTCAAACTTCAACTGCTCTCCAAAAGTTATAGTTACACTACTAGGAACTAGAGAAACATCATTACAGAAATAAAATAACTTAGTCTTAGCTACATTAAGTTTCAAAAGATGAGAATTAGCCCAGGAGTGAATCAAAGCAGTACACTCAGAAACAGAAGTTTGTAACACTGAAAAATCTGCAAATACTGGGATGAATACAAATATATCATTTGCACATGAACAACCCACAATGACCAGATACATCCAAAACTGAACCCAAAGAACTCATAAACACATTAAAAAGAATGGGAGACAATGGTGAACCCTGTAGAACACCAAAATCTGACCTCCAAGTAAATGAAAATGTATTATTCTTCTTAACACAGTATGATCTATTTCTAAAAAAAAACCAAAAAAAACTTCTATCCATTTATAAACAGCTCCAGATAACCTAGAATTATTTTGGAACTGGAGCTAAATTTGGGTTGCTATGACAAAGGATATAACAGCTTACAATATGCCATGAAGAATTTTTAGTTTCCTATTTTAATTACTTTTTAAATACTTCTATAATTGTTCTCTCATTTTGACAGTGTATACCAGAGCTTCCCAAACTTGTCCTGGTGACCCCTCAGCCAGTCAGATTTTCAGCATATCCACAATGAATATGCATGAGACCAGTCTGCATATAATGCGTCTCCCATGCATACAAACTGATCTCATGCATATTCATTATGGATATTCTGAAAACTCAACATTGGGTCAATATTTAGCCGACAGAGGTAACATAGTAGATGACGGCAGAAAAAGACCTGCATGGTCCATCCAGTCTGCCCAACAAGATAAACTCATATGTGTATACCTTACCTTGATTTGTACCTGCCTTTTTCAGGGCACAGACTGTACAAGTCTGCCCAGCAGTATTTCCCGCCTCCCAACCACCAGTCCCGCCTCCCATCACTGGCTCTGGCACAGACCGTATAAGTCTGCCCTCCACTATCCTCGCCTCCCAACCACCAACCTCTCTTCCCCCACCTGCTCCGCCACCCAATTTTGGCTAAGCTTCTGAGGATCCATTCCTACTGCACAGGATTCCTTTATGCATATCCCATGCATGTTTGAATTCTGTTACCGTTTTCATCTCCACCACCTCCCGCGGGAGGGCATTCCAAGCATCCACCACGGGAGGGCATTGGTTCTGACCATCTGGGCACATTTTTTTTTAAACACTGACCACCACTATCTAAATTAGACCCAGATATTCAGTTCCAGGCCATATACACCAGCACTGAATATCTGGGTCATTGATGGCACCCGGAAGTTAAGCCATACCTGTATAGCTAACTGGGCAAAGTTAGGACTGCTACTTGTGGTCCTACTTGCCTGGTTAGTTATATGGGCACTGGCACTGAATATTTTTGGTACCTGCATAACTTCCGAGTCTACAACAATTCTGCCCCTAGACTGCATGGCATGCTTAGATTGTGCCCAGGTGGTCAGAACCAATATTCAGTGGCACTGCCCAATTAAGTGACACTGAATATTGGCAATAACCAGTTGACCATGACTTAACCGAGCAGGAGCCTCTCCTGCCTGGTTTAAATATCAGGATCCATGTTTATTTTAATTCAGAACATGCCCCATTTACTCATACTCCACTTGAAATAAAAATAAATGATATAACCAAGGCACTGGGTGAACAAATAACGATCAGGCCACATGGAATACAAACTAAATCTTATCATGGGTTGGTGCATTTACAATCTGGAACACCCCAAGGAAGATAAATTCACTATCCAATGATCCACATCAGTTAAGACAGAGAAGAGAACTCAATATATATATGTTGACATCGCCTAAAAATTAACAATAAAAGAGCAACCTGAGATGCTATAAGCATACCAATAAGTGTGCAATAATAAAAAAAACAAACAGTACTAATAGGAGACCAACACACTAAATATAAACCCCGATCATGATGTCCTACTAAAGCAAACACTATATTCAGGATGTTGTTTATCTTGTGGTTTCAGGGTCCACTCAATTATCCCACCAAGCAAGAATGGTGAAATACTTCATGCAATGGGGCAAATTTCATGTTCAATCACATCATCACTTACAATCATCAAGGACTCTAATACAGAACACACTTGGCTGTTCATCCACCAAATGGTCATAAATCAGATTTTCTTATGAACTAATCATACATTGACACGTATAACAGATACAATTGCATACTGGCCCCACTACACTCAGAACACCACACTGCATGGACCTATTCTACAGCCTGTTCAAAAAGTCCTTATAGATTTGATTTTAAACGCCATAACTTCACTGTCCCATAACAGGGATCATACCCCCTTATGGTCCCATTATCACCTGACAAATTTTCAACACTTGAAATAACAATGAAAATGGATGTGAATAACACAAAACAAAAACATACCTATGTATAAAAGTTTATATAAAGGAGTGTGACCCTTTGTTGCACCCCATCTACAATGTGCCTTCAGCATCTACCCCCTAATTCTACAACAGACTGCCTAAAGTTAAGCACCAATTCAATACAAAAGTTATAGAATACTAGACTTACATGCATGACTGTTGCAGTTGCATGCATAAGTGCTAGTCATGTGCTTAGTGGTATTCCATGTGCACATAAAGGGCATTCACAGACACAGGCGCATGGGCATGTCCAACATTTACACATGTAACTTACAGAATACTGTAAGTTATGTGCTATAGTGCCACATATAGGCACGTGCATATATGCATGGAATGGCGTAAATGGCACACCTAAATGTAGGTGTATAAATGCCAATTTACACTAGTATTCTATAAGACCATTTACATAAGTGCTTTTATAGAATGGGCTCACATCCTGTATAATTTGGGCGCTTATTTGGTAGAGCCCAGTTACAGAAGGGCCTCCCTAGCACATAATTTTACAAATGCTACCAACAATAAAGAGTGACAACATGCATAGGCGCCCGGTATAAGCCTCCCCAGCCACAAGCCCCCAAAGTACCAGTACTTCTCATCCCCCCACCGCCGATGCAGCGTCTATCCCTCTCACTCCCTCCCTGCGTCCCTCTAATTTAGATCACCGCCAGTAGCGGCACACCGGTATCATACTAACTAAAACAGCTTGCTTCAGGGCTTCAGCCTGACGGCATTCCTTGTGATAAGTACATAAGTACATAAGTAATGCCACACTGGGAAAAGACCAAGGGTCCATCGAGCCCAGCATCCTGTCCACGACAGTGGCCAATCCAGGACAAGGGCACCTGGTGAGCTTCCCAAACGTACAAACATTCTATACATGTTATTCCTGGAATTGTGGATTTTTCCCAAGTCCATTTAGTAGTGGTTTATGGACTTGTTCTTTAGGAAACCGTCTAACCCCTTTTAAAACTCTGCTAAGCTAACCGCCTTCACCACATTCTCCGGCAACAAATTCCAGGGTTTAATTACACGTTGGGTGAAGAAAACTTTTCTCCGATTTGTTTTAAATTTACTACACTGTAGTTTCATCGCATGCCCCCTAGTCCTAGTATTTTTGGAAAGCGTGAACAGACGCTTCACATCCACCTGTTCCACTCCACTCATTATTTTATATACCTCTATCATGTCTCCCCTCAGCCGTCTCTTCTCCAAGCTGAAAAGCCCTAGCCTCCTTAGTCTTTCTTCATAGGGAAGTCGTCCCATCCCCGCTATCATTTTAGTCACCCTTCGGTGCACCTTTTCCAATTCCACTATATCTTTCTTGAGATGCGGCGACCAGAATTGAACACAATACTCAAGGTGCGGTCGCACCATGGAGCGATACAATGGCATTATAACATCCTCACACCTATTTTCCATACCTTTCCTAATAATACCCAACATTCTATTCGCTTTCCTAGCCGCAGCAGCACACTGAGCAGAAGGTTTCAGTGTATTATCGACGACGACACCCAGATCACTTTCTTGGTCCGTAATTCCTAACATGGAACCTTGCATGACGTAGCTATAATTCGAGTTCTTTTTTCCCCACATGCATCACCTTGCACTTGCTCTCATTAAACGTCATCTGCCATTTAGCCGCCCACTCTCCCAGTCTCGTAAGGTCCTTCTGTAATTTTTCACAATCCTGTCGCAAGTTAATGACGTTTAATAACTTTGTGTCATGAGCAAATTTAATTACCTCGCTGGTTGCTCCCATCTCTAAATCATTTATAAATATATTAAAAAGCAGCGGTCCTAGCACAGACCCCTGAGGAACCCCACTAACTACCCTTCTCCATTGTGAATACTGCCCATTTAACCCCACTCTCTGTTTCCTATCCTTCAACCAGTTTTTAATCCACAATAGGACATTTCCTCCTATCCCATGACCCTCCAATTTCCTCTGTAGCCTTTCATGAGGTACCTTGTCAAACGCCTTTTGAAAATCCAGATACATGATATCAACCGGCTCCCCTTTGTCCACATGTTTGTTTACTCCTTCAAAGAATTTAAGTAAATTGGTCAGGCAACATTTCCCCACACAAAAGCCGTGCTGACTTGGTCTCAGTAATCCATGTCTTCGGATGTGCTCTGTAATTTTGTTTTTGATAATAGCCTCTACCATTTTCCCTGGCACCGACGTCAGACTCACCGGTCTATAATTTCCCGGATCTCCCCTGGAACCTTTTTTAAAAATCAGCGTTACAATGGCCACCCTCCAATCTTCTGGTACCATGCTTGATTTTAAGGATAAATTGCATATCAATAACAGTAGCTCCACAAGCTCATTTTTCAATTCTATCAGTACTCTAGGATGAATACCATCCGGTCCAGGAGATTTGCTACTCTTCAGTTTGCTGAACTGCCCCATTACATCCTCCAGGTTTACCGTGAAGTCAGTACGTTTCTCCGACTCGTCCGCTTGAAATACCATTTCCGACACTGGTATCCCACCCAAATCTTCCTCGGTGAAGACCGAAGCAAAGAATTCATTCAATCTCTCCGCTACGTTTTTATCTTCCTTGTTCGCCCCTTTTACCCCTCGGTCATCCAGCGGCCCAACCGATTCTTTTGCCGGCTTCCTGCTTTATTATACCGAAAAAAATTTTGCTATGTTTTTTTGCCTCTAATGCTATCTTTTTTTCGTAATCCCTCTTGGCCTTCTTTATCTGCGCCTTGCATTTGCTTTGACACTCCTTATGCTGCTTCTTGTTATTTTCAGACGGTTCCTTCTTCCATTTTCTGAAGGTGTTTCTTTTAGCCCTAATAGCTTCCTTCACCTCACTTTTCAACCACACTGGCTGTCCCGACGCAACTTCCTGCTTCCATGAGGGCGGGATGCATCATAAGGAAGGCTGTCAGGCTGAAGCTCTGAAGTGAAGTGTTTTAGTTAGTATGCTGCAGTGCTACCACCGATGACCTAATCAAATTAGAGGAACTGCAGGGAGTGAGTGAGAGGGATAGACGCTGCATTCTGGGCGTGGGGGGGGGGAGGTGGACGATGGAGAGGGATAGACACTGCAATGGGGGGAGAAATGAGGGATAGGGATAAACGCTCCAGAACCCAGTGTAATATATATAGCACTGTCTTTTCATAGGTGGGTTAGGTGGGTTAGGGCTGTTATGGGGTGGTAAGTTTTGTGTTCTAGGGCAGTGTTTCCCAAGTTGGTCCTGGAGTACCCCCTTGCCACTCAGGTTTTCAGAATATCCACATTAAATATGCATGAAATTGATTTGCATATACTGCCTCCATTACATGCAAATCTTTTTCATGCAGATTCATTGTGGATAGCCTGAAAACCTGAATGGCAAAGTGTCTAGCCCTATTTGAAAGTAGGCTCAGCCACTCTGGGGAAAGGGCCGCCTTTGAAAATCCTGAAGACTAGTGGTCACCACATCCTGTAGAGTCACCACACAAACAAAAGCCCATCTGATTTAAACAAGGTGTCTAGCTGTGGAAGGAATGTGTGTGCTATTCCTGAGGTGATGGTCACGATTTGAATATTTTTACTTTGTAGTTAAGAAGACAGGTTGCCTACTCTGGCCAGTCCAGGGACCTCTTCTGCATCCTGCCTCCTGATGTAACTTACTGTTTCCTTGTAGGCAAGACGCAACAGAGACAACCTGTATTAATCAGTGTCCGCCACAGCCCTTGAGTAACAACATAGACACTGCTGTCTAGCTGACACCAACCGGCGCCTATTTTATAAAAGTCTGCTCCCCCTGAGATCAAAACCTGGCTACACTTCTGGTTCCCACTCACCAATTCCCATCTGGAAACTTGCCACCTAGGTCAATTAGAACCTAACCAATTCCCACCCTTAACAATCATGAAGCAACACAGTCTAGAATCTATCTCCTTCCCTTTACCCTTCCAGACAAGCAGCTTGTTTTGGGGGGGATGTCCCCCCCCCCCCCACACTCCCCCAAACATTACCTTTAGCATGCCACACCACACCAAAAAATGTTTTTAAATGAAAATCTAAATAAATAAAGAACATAAAATATATATATATATTTTTAAAAACCCTACATAAAATATGACCAGCACAATCATAATGGACTTCAAAGCAAAAAAACAAACAAACCCAAAACAAAACAAAAAAAAAAACCCTGATAAAACCCGGCAAAAAAACCAAACCAAAACAATAATCAGTAAAAACCTACATTGGAGATTTAAAATTTAGCCCACTCCCACCCGATTCCGCTCCCAGACTAAACATTTCACCTCTGCCTGACACAACAAACACCACACCACGCAATAAGGCTTCTCATAAAAATTATGACACATAAGATTAAAAAAACCTTGACAGAACACCAATGCAAGAAAAGAAGACTGAAAACTACATACCGGTAACAAAATTTTTACAGGGTGAGAACTAGCTGGGAGGGAACAGTCCTGGGAGGGAAGGCCCCCCTTGAGTGGGAACTGGTTAGAGGAGAAAAGTCCTGGGCGGGAACTGTCCCAACGGGAACTGGTGGATAAGAACTCACCGGATACCCCTAAATCAGCACCTGTTACCACCTACCTTCTATGCTACTAAATTTAAGAATTCAGTGAAATTTTGAGTACAAATTTATGCACTCAGCTCTAGTAAATTTTCAAAGTGGCCAATTTATGAGCATAACTCTCAAAAGTTAGGAGCATAAACCCTTTTAATATTGGGCCCTTAATGTTCAGAAGGCACAGAGTTGGCAAAACATGGCTTTTACCCTACAGCGACTCCCAATGCTAGTTTGAATTTTTGAGTTGCTTTCAAACCAACTCGGACAGGCTGCAAAGCTTCACAAGCCACACACAAAAAAGGTATAAGAATCTACCTCATTGAAAGACACAAACATGCCATTATTTCTTTAGTATGATATTCACCTTTAAATTTATGTCATATGATTTACATGATTGATTTCATAAAAAGTCTTCTTGAAAAGTGAAGGTATTTAAAATAGAACTTACAGCAAATCACGCAAGACGTTTTCAGCTGTATTTATAATTTTGCTGAACTCTGAAGATCTGTGACTCATTTCTGTATCCAGAAAAGAAAAATATAATTTCAGCTACATAATTCATGCTAGAACACTGTACTGTACTTGTTTATATATGCTTTCTATTAAAGAACTATTTCAGACTAGCAAACTCAAGAAGTAAATTGGTTTGAGATGCAGCCCCAGGATATACAGCAACATATACATCATTCCTCTGGAAACATGGGGTGCCTGCAACAATGATAAAAGAAAACAGTGTGTACTAAACTTAAATACTGAAAACAGTAACTTTTCCAATTATATTTAATTTAGTCCCACTTCTGAATCCTCTAAGGCAAATTACAGAGGTATGTTTGCCCATCTATAGGCATAATGTAAGCTGCAGAAACTAGACCCCTCTCTCCCCCAAGCGTGGCTAGGAAATTCATAAATTGAACAGAATTCAATTTTTTTGCTTTTGCCTCTTAACAGTAATCACAGACCATAATTTTTATACAAGTTCACAAAATAAACAGCATTTGACACTGGCTGGTGCTGACTGCTGAGCATTGTTAACTATAGAAGTTGACACATAGAAAACATAGATCGTTCTTCTATTTCACTTTAATTATGTAGTTGATATCCTGCCCTACAGAAGCCTTGCAGAGCAGTTTATATATAAACTCAATGTAATAGTCAGAAGGCAAAAAATATATATATATTCTCAGATAGGACAGGATGACTACAAATTCATCACAATGCTCTAAGTTTCCCTCCCCCCTTGCTTGTGACTGAAGGGAATGCACCACAATCTGCTTGACACTGTAACTCTGCATCCCTTCCAGTCATTTGCCAGGTGCTGGAGCAGTTGCTGCTCATCTGCATACTCCTCCCTGCTTCTTCTGTGGCAGCACCAGAACTAGAGCAGGGCAAGAAGGCGTGGAGGAGTAGCCTAATGGTTACAGCAGGGGACTGAGAAGCAGGGAAGACTGGTTCAATCCTACTGCAACTACTTGTGAATATAAGAACATAAAAATAACCATACTGGGTCAGACCAATAGTCCATCTAGCCCAGCATCCTTCTTCCAGCAGTGGCCAATCCAGGTCACAAGTACCTGGGAGAAACCCAATTAGTAGCATCATTCCATGCTACCAATCCCAGGGCAAGCAGTGGCTTCTCCCATGTCCATCTCAATAACAGACTATGGACTTTTCCTCCAAGAACGTATCCAAACCTTTTTAAAAATCAGATACGCTAACTGCCATTATCACACCCTCCGGCAATGAGTTCCAGAGCTTAACTATTCTTAGCAAGAGGGGTGCTACCCAGTCTTTTGCACTGAGTGTCATATGTATGATTATCTCCCAGTTGGAGTGAAGTCATATGTGTGTGCCCGGTGCAAAGAACTCCTGGCCCTCAGAGAGAAGGTCCATTCTCTCAAGGCTAGAGTACAAGACTTGGTAGAGATGAGGGAGATAGAACAATACATAGATGAGACCTACAGGGATGTTGTAGAGAAGTCCTACCTCCAACCGGGTAGCCCCTGTGCTACTTCAGAGGAGAGAGGTCTACTAGAAGGAGAGCATTGGCCTGGTGAAGTAGGAAGTACTCCTGTACCCAGGAACTGCCCACCAGAGGATGTATTATCCACTCGCACCAAGGATATGTCTCTGATTAGAGCCCACAGGGAAAAAGATAGAACCGCTGTTGTAGTTGGAGACTCAATCATTAGGCATGTAGATAGCTGGGTGGCTGGTGGACGTGAGGATCACATGGTGACTTGCCTGCCTGGTGCAAAGGTGGCGGACTTCACGCGACACCTAGACAAGATTTTAGATAGTGCTGGGGAGGAACCGGCCGTCTTGGTACACGTGGGTACCAACGACGTAGGAAAATGTGGGAGAGAGGTTCTGGAAGCCAAATTTAGGCTTTTAGGAAGGAAGCTCAAATCCAGATCCTCTAGGGTAGCATTTTCTGAAATACTACCTGTTCCACACGCAGGGCCCAAGCAATAAGCAAATATCCGGAGTCTCAATGCGTGGATGAGACGATGGTGCGGGGATGAGGGTTTTGGATTTGTCAGGATCTGGGCAGCATTCTGGGGAAGAGAGAACCAATTCCGATCTGAAGGGCTTCACCTTAACCAGGGTGGAACCAGGCTGCTGGCGTCAACATTTAAGGAACTAGAACAGCTTTTAAACTAGAAACAGGGGGAAGGCCGACAGTCGCTCAAAAGCGCATGGTTCAGGATAAGGTATCTTTTGAGGATATCACCCAAACAGGGAAGAAAAAGTTCCTTATAGGTAAAGATGTCAAAGAGACCATAGTGGATCAGATGGCCTTAAGTAAAAATAATAACAATCAAGCAGAAGATAACATATTAATAATGCCATGTATTAAACGTGATATAAAACTGAGCAACAAGCATGCATGTCTATACACAAATGCAAAGAGCCTGAGACATAAGATGGGAGAGCTGGAATACATTGCACACAATGAAAAATTGGATATTATAGGCATCTTTGAGACCTGGTGGAAGGAAGATAACCAATGGGACACAGTGATACCAGGCTACATATTACATCGTAGTGATAGGGTAGATAGGATTGGAGGAGGGGTAGTACTGTATATTAATGAGAACCTTGACTCAGATAGGCTGCAAATATTGCAGGATACAAAACCACTATAGGAATCTTTGTGGATCGAAATTTCACGTGAAAAGGGAAACAAAATGGTGATAGGAGTGTACTACCGTCCGCCTGGCCAGGATAAGCAGACAGACGCAGCAATGTGAAAGGAAATTAGGGAAGCAAATATTTGGGCAATGTAATAATAATGGGTGATTTCAATTATCCGGATATAGACTGGGTTAATGTAACATCTGTACACGCCAGGGAGATAAAATTTCTTGATCAAATCAAGGACAGCTTCATGAAACAGCTGGTTCAGGAGCCGACAAGAGAAGGAAAAATACTAGACTTAGTCCTTAGTGGAGCTCATGATCTAGTGCAGGGGGAACGGTGCAAGAGCCACTTGATAACAGTGATCATAATATGATCAGTTTTGATATTGGCACTGAAGTAAGTGAACTTAGGAAATCAAATACACTAGCGTTTAACTTTAGAAAAGGTGATTACGATAAAATGAGAAAAACAGTGAAAAAAAGAATGAAAGGAGCAGCTCACAGGGTTAAAAACTTGCATCAGGCGTGGATGCTGTTCAAAAACATCATCCTAGAGGTACAGGAGAAATATATTCCGCGTATTAGAAAAAGAGGAAAAAAGACCAAACGTCAGCCGGCATGGCTAAACAGTAAGGTAAAGGAAGCCATTAGAGCCAAAAATAATCCTTCAGAAAGTGGAGAAGAGAACCAACTGAAAATAACAAGATAAAACATAAGGAATGCCAAGCCAAATGTAAAGCGGAGATAAGGAGGGCAAAAAAGGACTTTGAAAATAAGTAAAACTTTTTTTAGATACATTAAAAGCAGGAAGCTGGCTAAAGAATCGGTTGGGCCGTTGGACAAAAATGGTGTTAAATGGGCGATCAGGGAAGACAATGCCATTGCCGAGAAATTAAATGAATTCTTTGCTTCGGTCTTCACCGAGGAGGATTTGGGAGGGACACCGGTGCCAGAAAGGGTATTTGAAGCAGGCGAGTCGAAGAAACTAAATGAATACTCTGTAAACTTGGAGGATGTAATGGGTCAGTTCTACAAACTGAAGAGTAGTAAATCACTAGGACCGGATGGTATTCATCCCAGAGTATTAATAGAACTAAAAGATGAACTTGTAGAGCTACTGTTAGTAATATGCAATCTATCCCTAAAATCAGGTGTGGTACTGGAAGACTGGAGGGTAGCCAATGTTACGCCGATTTTTAAAAAGGGTCCCAGAGGAGATCCGGGAAATTATAGACCGGTGAGTCTGATGTCGGTACCGGGCAAAATGGTAGAGTCTATTATTAAGAATAAAATTACAGAGCACATACAAAAACATGGGCTGATGTGACCAAGTCAACACGGATTTAGTGAAGGGAAGTCTTGCCTCACCAATCTACTGCATTTTTTTGAGGGGGTGAACAAACAAGTGGACAATGGGGAGCCGGTGGATATTGTGAATCTGGATTTTCAAAAGGCGTTTGACAAAGTGCCTCATGAAAGACTCCAGAGGAAACTGGAGAGTCATGGGATTGGAGGTAGGGTATTACTATGGATTAAGAACTGGTTGAAAGATAGGAAACAGAGAGTAGGATTAGTGGGTTCCCGTAGGGGTCTGTGCTGGGACTGCTGCTTTTTAACATATTTATAAATGACCTAGAGATGGGAGTAACTAGTGAGGTAATTAAATTCGCAGATGACACAAAATTATTCAGGGTCGTCAAGTCACAGGAGGAGTGTGAAAGATTACAGGAGGACCTCGAAAGACTGGGGGATTGGGCGTCCAAGTGGCAGATGAAGTTCAATGTTGACAAGTGCAAAGTGGTACATGTGGGTAAGAGGAACCTGAATTACAGCTATGCCATGCAAGGTTCCGCGTTAGGAGTCACAGACCTAGAAAGGGATCTGGGAGTCATCGTTGATCAAACTTCTGCTCAGTGTGCTGTGGCAGCTAAGAAAGTGCACAGAATGTTGGGTATTATTAGGAAAGGGATGGAAAACAAACACGAGGATGTTATAATGCTGTTATATCACTCCATGGTGCGACCACACCTCGAATATTGTGTCCAATTCTGGTCGCCGCATTTCAAAAAAGATATAAAGGAATTTGAGAAGGTGCAAAGAAGGTTGCCGAAAATGATAAAAGGGATGGAACGACTTCCCTATCAGGAAAGCTGAGAAGGTTAGGGCTCTTCAGCTTGGAGAAAAGGCGGCTGAGGGGTGATATGATAGAAGTCTACAAGATAATGAGCGGAGTAGAGTGGACAGATGTGAAGCGTTTCTTTACTCTTTCAAACAACAATAGAACCAGGGGACACAAGATGAAGCTAGAATATGGTAGATTTAAAACAAACAGGAGAAGGTTTTTCTTTACTCAGCGTGTAGTTGGACTCTGGCACTCGTTGCAGGAAAATTTAGTGACAGCAGCTGGCCTTACGGAGTTTAAAGGGGGTTTGGACAGATTCCTGAGGGAAAAGTCCATTGAACATTATTAAAAATAATTTTTTTTAAATGGGTTTTGCCGGGTTCTTGAAGCCTGGATTGGCCGCTGTCGGAGACAGGATGCTGGGCTTGATGGACCCATGGTCTTTTCCCAGTATGGCGGTGCTTATGTGCTTATGAGTGAAAAAAATATTTCCTCCTATTTGATTTAAAAGTATTTCCATGCAATTTCATTCAGTGTCCCCTGGTCTTTGCACTTTTTGAATGAGTGAACAATCGATTCATCTCCACCCGCTCCACACCACTCAGGATTTTGCAGACCTCGATCATATCCAGTGGCGTAGCTAGGGTAGTTGACACCCGGGACTGGTCATTTTTTAACACCCCTCCCCCCAAATCCAGTACTAGGCATACCGAGAATACAAAACACTCAGGACCTATAGAGCAATTCTACCATGCCATAAGCAGTAATTTGTAAGAGTCACACAACGAAAAGGAAAGCATAGACACTATAGTGAGCACTAGAACATCAATTCACCTATTGTAAAACGAAAACAGACAGATTAGTACAGATTGAGGGGCATAATCGAACGCAAACGCCTATCTCCATGGGCGTTTATCTCCGAGAACGGGTCCGTGAAGGGGCGGGCCGAACCGTATTTTCGAAAAAATGGACGTTTTTGAGCTGGGCATTTGGTTTTTTTTTTTGCGATAATGGAAACTAAAAACGCCCAGCTCAAAAACGTCCTAATCCGAGCCATTTGGTCGTGGGAGGGGCCAGGATTCGTAGTACACTGGCCCCCCTGATATGCCAGGACACCAACTGGGCACCCTAGGTCAGTGCGGTGGACTTCAGAAAAAGCTCCCACATGCATAGCTCCCTTACCACGGGTGCTGAGCTCCCAACCCCCATCCCCCAAAACCCACTACCCACAAATGTACAACACTACCATAGCTCTTAGGGGTGAAGGGGGCACCTACATGTGGGTACAGTGGGTTTTGGAGGCCTCCCATTTACCAGCACAAGTGTTACAGGTAGGGGGGGATGGGCCTGGGGCCACCTGGCTGAAGTGCACTGCGGTACCTACTAAAAGTGCTCCAGGGACCTGCATACACGCAGGCCTCTAGGACTGGTTGCTGCTATATAACATTGGCACACCAGTTGACACTTGAAGACTAATCTCTCCGAAAACGTCTTTTATTAGAATAACCGCCTTTACTCACAGTTAACTGCAGATCAGAGGTTGTGCCCCACTGGCAACGAGTCTCCCTGGTACTGAGATGAGCAGTAGGTCAGAGCTGGCAGAATGCTGTACAATGCCCTCGTTCAGCCACATTCAAGGGAAGAACTAAGTTCTCTAACGTGGCTAACACAGGAAAGGGAACTAAAACTGGCTTACAAAAATGGCCACTACCGCATGGACTACAACAAGAAACACAACAGGGCACACTCTGACCCAGTAGGCAGGGGGAAAAGCACCATGGGAGAAGAGCCTACCAACTACCAACATCGTGAAACTGTAACACAAGCTAATGAAATCACAGAGCCCAATACCCTACACCCACCATAATGCAATGCTGATGTGACCCTGTACTGCACCCGAGAGCCACATCTGACCCAGGGAAAGGCTGTGACAGGATCGAACACATTCTGCTGTCATGGAGGTGGGTACGGCATTTGAGGCTGGCATACAGGCTGGAAAAAAAGTTTTTAAAGTGGGGTTTTTTTGGTGGGAGGGGGTTAGTGACCACTGGGGGAGTCCGGGGAGGTCATCCCCGATTCCCTCCAGTGGTCATCTGGGCAGTTGGAGCACTTTTTTGGGACTTGTTCGTGAAAAAAAGGGTCCAAAATAAGTGACCCAAAATCGCGGTAAAAACGCCTTTTTTTTTTTTCGATTATCAGCTAAAGACACCCATCTCTCCTTGGCTGATAACCACACCCCGGTTCCGCCTCCATCACGCCTCTGACACGCCCCCGTCAACTTTATTCGTGTCCGCGACGGAGTGCAGTTGGAAACGCCCAAAATTGGCTTTCGATTATACCAATTTGGGCGCCTTTGCGAGACAAACGTCTATCTCCCGATTTAGGTCGCACTATAGGCGTTTCTCTCTTTCGAAAATAAGATGGATTGTCAATCCTGCACAGTCAATGCCAACCGAAAGCCATGTCTTTTTCACAAACACAGATACACCCTAATCCACTATAGAATAAGTAATCATAAACTTTCTATTTAGACAAAAATTAAACTGAACCCCCGATGCCAGACTCTGCATACAATGCAACACCACAGAAACAGAAAATGTACCCTAGTACTGTGCAAAATATAAAGACAGCAGATGTAAATTTGAAAAAACTAATACCAATCACCACTTTACAAATTAACAAATAGAAATAAAACAAATACAGAAAATAAAATAATACCATTTTATTGGACTAATACATTTAGCTTCCAGAGGCCAAAATCTCCTTCCTCAGGTCAATACAGTATAGTGCTGTTACAGTATGCTATCCTGACCTGAGGAAGGGGGTTTTGTTCTCTGAAAGTTAAGTCAAAATGTATTAAAATTAGTCCAATAAAAAGATTAACTTATTTACATGTTCTATTTATAAACATTTATTAACACAGCTACAATACTATATCCTAAAGCAAAAAAATAAAAATATATATTTTATTTACAGTTTGTTGTCTCTGGTTTCTGCTTTCCTCATCTTCTTTTCACTGTCTTCCTTCCATCCAGCATCTGTCTTCGCTCTCTGCCATCCAGTGTCTGCCCTCTCTAATGTCCCTTCCATCCACTGTCTGCCCTCTCTCTCTGCCCCTTCCATCCACATCTGCTCCTCTATTTCTGCCCCTTCCATCCACCATCTGCCCCAGTCTGCCATCTCTCCCTCCTCCTTCCATCAACATCTGCCCTGTCTTTCTCCCTTCCATCCACATCTGCCCTCTATCTTGCCTCTTCCATCCACCATTTGCCCCAGTCTGCCCTCTTTCTCTCTCCCCCTTCTACCCACCATCTGCCCTTTCTCTCTGCCCCTTTAATCCGTGTGCCCTCCCTCTCCCATCCATCCAGGGTCTGCCCTCCCTCATCGCTCCCCCTTCCATCCAGGGTCTGTCCCCTCTCTCTCTCTGCCCCCTTTTTTCAGCCCCCTTCATCCACCACATGCCTTGCATCCCCCCTTTTCAGCCCCAGACCCATTCCACCTGCCCTAGGCATGGACCCATTTTCCATCCTGCCCCCTTGTCAGACCCCAGTTCCAGCTTCAGACCTCTTCTCCCATCTGAGCACTCCCCACCCCTCCCCAATCCCCTCTGAGCACCCCTCTGAGCTCCCCCACCCTCCCCAATCCCCTTCTCCCCTCTGAGCACCCCTCTGAGCTCCCCCACCCCTCCCCAATCCCCTTCTGCCCTCTGAGCACCCCTCTGAGCTCCCCCACCCTCCCCAATCCCCTTCTGCCCTCTGAGCTCCCCACCCCTCCCCAATTCCCTTCTGCCCTCTGAGCACACCTCTGAGCTCCCCCACCCTCCCCAATCCCCTTCTGCCCTCTGAGCACCCCTCTGAGCTCCCCCACCCTCCCCAATCCCCATCTGCCCTCTGAGCAACCATCTAAGCTCCCCCACCCTCCCCAATCCCCTTTTGCCCTCTGAGCACCCCTCTGAGCTCTCCCACCCTCCCCAATCCTCTTCTCCCCTCTGAGCTCCCGCCCCCCTGAGCCGGTTCCGTCCCCCCACCCCCTCCGTTTAGACCCGACAGAGCTCTCTTCTCCTGCCACCACCCTGCCATTTTTAAAAATCCATGCAGCGACGCAGGCAGCGCCTCGAGTCTGCCCTGCATTTGCTGTGAAGAAGAAAACTGCGTCGCTGGCGTCGGGCCTTCCCTCGCTTTGTCCCGCCCTCGAGGAAATAGGAAGTTACCTCAGAAGAGGGCGGGACACAGCGAGGGAAGGCCCGACGCGATTTTCTTCTTCACAGTACACGCAGGGCAGACGCGAGGCGCTGCCTGCGTCGCTGCAAGGATTAAAAAAAAAAGGCAGGGTGGTGGCAGGAGACGATGGAGCACCCCTCACCCGCTGACACCCGGGGCGGACCTCCCCCACCGCCCCGCCCTTGCTACACCACTGATCATATCCTCCCTCAGCTGTCTCTTTTCCAAGCTGAAGAGCCCTAACCTCTTTAGCCTTTCCTCATATGGGAGGAGTTCCATCCCTTCTATCATTCTGGTCGCTCTTCTTTGAACCTTTTCTAATTCCGCTATATCTTTTTTAAGACAAGATGACCAGAATGGAGCAAAATACTCAAGGTGAGGTCATACCATGGAGTGATACAGAGGCATCATAATAGTTTTGGTTTTATTTTGCATCTCTCTCCTAATAATTCCTAGCATCCTGTTTCCTTTTTTTTTGCCGCCGCCGCCACACACTGAGCAGATTTCGGCATATTGTATACAATAACACCTAGGATCTTGCCAGGTATTTGCAACCTGGATTGACCACTGTTGGAAACAGGATGCTGGGCTTGATGGACCTTTGGTCTTTCCCAGTATGGCAATACTTATGTACTTATGTCTTTTTCTTGAGTGCCAACTCCTAAAGTGGACCCTAGCATCAGATAACTATGATTCGGATTAGTCTTCACTTTGCATTTGTCTTCATTAAATTTCATCTGCCATTTGGATGTCCAGTCTTCCAGTTTCCTAAGGTCTTCCTGCAATTTTTAACAATCCATAGGGCCCTTTTACCAAGGCGCACTGAAAAATGGCCTGCGCTGGTGTAGGCACGTGTTTTGGACGCGCACATGTAAATTTTTCAGTCCGCCTGCAAAAAAGGCCTTTTTTTGTGGCCGAAAATGGACGTGCGGCAAAATTAAAACTAGCACACATCCATTTTTGGCATGAGACCACATCAAAAATGGAATTACCACCCAGGCACATGGTAGCCAGATGGTAGTTCCAATTTGACACACATTATACTCGCCTTAGTAAAAGGGCCCCCATATGCGTTTTGACAACTTTGAATAGTTTTGTGTCATCTGCAAATTTAATTACCTCACTCATCATTCCGATTTCCAGATCAATTATAAATATGTTAAATAACACTGGTCCCACTATAGATCCATGCGGCACTCCACTATTCACTCTCCTCCATTGAGAAAAATGGCCATTTAACCCTACTCGCTGTTTCTGTCCAATAACCAATTCTTAATCCACAGATGGATGTTGCCTCCTATCCCATGACTCCTTAATTGTCTCAGGAGTCTCTCATGAGGTACTTTGTCAAAAGCTTTCTGCATATCTAGATACACTACAACAACTAGCTCACTTTGATTGACACCTCAACGCAATCCTATTCTACAGGCCACCAGGAAAATGGAAAGACTCCCAAACGCAACTCATGGACTTCATCTCAAACACATGTGTCTCTGCCTCAAACATCCTCATAATAGGAGATATCAACCTACACCTCGAAGACAACACCTCAATAGGCACACAAGAATGCAAAGAATTCTTAAAACTCTGGGACTTACATAAGTACATAAGTAATGCCATACTGGGAAAAGACCAAGGGTCCATCGAGCCCAGCATCCTGTCCACGACAGCGGCCAATCCAGGCCAAGGGCACCTGGCAAGCTTCCCAAACGTACAAACATTCTATACATGTTATTCCTGGAATTTTGGAGTTTTCCAAGTCCGTTTAGTAGCGGTTTATGGACTTGTCCTTCAGGAAACCGTCCAACCCCTTTTTAAACTCTGCTAAGCTAACCGCCTTCACCACTTTCTCCGGCAACGAATTCCAGAGTTTAATTACACGTTGGGTGAAGAAAAATTTTCTCCGATTTGTTTTAAATTTACTACACTGTAGTTTCATTGCATGCCCCCTAGTCCTACTATTTTTGGAAAGCGTGAACAGACGCTTCACATCCACCTGTTCCACTCCACTCATTATTTTATATACCTCTATCATGTCTCCCCTCAGCCGTCTCTTCTCCAAGCTATATAGCCCTAGCCTCTTTAGTCTTTCTTCATAGGGAAGTCGTCCCATCCCCGCTATCATTTTAGTCGCCCTTCGCTGCACCTTTTCCAATTCTACTATATCTTTCTTGAGATGCGGTGACCAGAATTGAACACAATACTCAAGGTGCGGTCGCACCATGGAGTGATACAACGGCATTATAACATCCTCACACCTGTTTTCCATACCTTTCCTGATAATACCCAACATTCTATTCGCTTTCTTAGCCGCAGCAGCACACTGAGCAGAAGGTTTCAGTGTGTTATCGACGACGACACCCAGATCCCTTTCTTGGTCCGTAACTCCTAACGTGGAACCTTGCATGACGTAGCTATAATTCGGGTTCTTTTTTCCCACATGCATCACCTTGCACTTGCTCACATTAAACATCATCTGCCATTTAGCCGCCCAGTCTCCCAGTTTCCTAAGGTCCTCTTGTAATTTTTCACAATCCTGTCGCGATTTAATGACTTTGAATAACTTTGTGTCATCAGCAAATTTAATTACCTCGCTAGTTACTCCCATCTCTAAATCATTTATAAATATATTAAAAAGCAGCGGTCCTAGCACGGACCCCTGAGGAACCCCACTAACTACCCTTCTCCATTGTGAATACTGCACATTTAACCCCACTCTCTGTTTCCTATCCTTCAACCAGTTTTTAATCCACAATAGGACATTTCCTCCTATCCCATGACCCTCCAATTTCCTCTGTAGCCTTTCATGCGGTACCTTGTCAAACGCCTTTTGAAAATCCAGATACACAATATCAACCGACTCCCCTTTGTCCACATGTTTGTTCACTCCTTCAAAGAATTGAAGTAAATTGGTCAGGCAAGATTTCCCCACACAAAAGCCATGCTGACTTGGTCTCAGTAATCCATGTCCTCGGATGTGCTCTGTAATTTTGTTTTTGATAATAGCCTCTACCATTTTCCCCGGCACCGACGTCAGACTCACCGGTCTATAATTTCCCGGATCTCCCCTGGAGCCTTTTTTAAAAATGGGCGTTACATTGGCCACCCTCCAATCTTCCGGTACCACGCTCGATTTTAAGGATAAGTTGCATATCACTAGCAGTAGCTCCGCAAGCTCGTTTTTCAATTCTATCAGTACTCTAGGATGAATACCATCCGGTCCAGGAGATTTGCTACTCTTCAGTTTGCCGAACTGCCCCATTACGTCCTCCAGGTTTACCGTGAAGTCAGTAAGTTTCTCCGACTCGTCCGCTTGAAATACCATTTCCGACACCGGTATCCCACCCAAATCTTCCTCGGTGAAGACCGAAGCAAAGAATTCATTCAGTCTCTCCGCTACGTCTTTGTCTTCCTTGATCGCCCCTTTTACCCCTCGGTCATCCAGCGGCCCAACCGATTCTTTTGCCGGCTTCCTGCTTTTAATATACCGAAAAAATTTTTTACTATGTTTTTTTTGCCTCTAATGCTATCTTTTTTTCATACTCCCTCTTGGCCTTCTTAATCTGCGCCTTGCATTTGCTTTGACACTCCTTATGCTGTTTCTTGTTATTTTCAGACGGTTCCTTCTTCCATTTTCTGAAGGCATTTCTTTTAGCCCTAATAGCTTCCTTCACCTCACTTTTCAACCAGGCCGGGTGTCTTTTGGACTTCCGTCTTTCTTTTCTAATTCGCGGAATATGTATGGCCTGGGCCTCCAGGATGGTATTTTTGAACAGCGTCCACGCCTGTTGTACAGTTTTTACTCTCTCAGTTGCCCCCCTAAGTTTTTTTATTACCGTTCTTCTCATTTTTACATAGTCTCCTTTTTTAAAGTTAAACGCTAACGTATTTGACTTTCTGTGTACAGTTACTTCAAGGTTGATGTCAAAACTGATCATACTATGGTCACTGTTATCAAGCGGCCCCAGTACCATAACGTCCCTCACCAGATCATGCGCTCCACTAAGGACCAAGTCTAGAATTTTTCCTTCTCTCGTCGGCTCCTGCACCAGTTGCTCCATAAAGCTGTCCTTGATTTCATCAAGGAATTGTATCTCTGTAGCGTGTCCCGATGTTACATTTACCCAGTCTATATTTGGATAATTGAAGTCACCCATTATTATCACATTGCCCATTTTGTTCGCATCTCTGATTTCTTTTATCATTTCTGTGTCTACCTGCTCATCCTGGCGAGGTGGACGGTAGTACACTCCTATCACCATTTTTTTCCCTTTTATACATGGAATTTCAACCCACAGTGATTCAAAGGTGTGATTTGTGTCCTGCTGAATTTGTAATCTATCTGAGCCAAGGCTCTCTTTAATATACAATGCTACCCCTCCACCAGTCCGGTCTACCCTATCATTACGATATACTTTGTACCCCGGTATGACAGTGTCCCACTGGTTATCCTCCTTCCACCAGGTCTCAGTAATGCCTATTATATCCAATTTTTCATTTAGTGCAATATATTCCAACTCTCCCATCTTATTTCTTAGACTCCTAGCATTTGCATATAGACCTTTCAGAGTATGTTTGTTGTTCTTATTTGCATGATGCTTAGTACCTGACACTATTGATTTGACATCTTTTGTCTGATCTTTAGTTGTATTTAAGGGCACCTGGCCTACCACGGTCTGTTGTGCAACCTCACTATCCAGAAACCCTATCTTCCCTGTTTGTGAGGTATCTTTGCAAGATACCTTTTCCCGAACCACGCACCTAATACTCAACCAACACACATAAAAGGGCACACTAGACATCATTACACACAAATTCGACCCAGACTCAACCCTCCTACTTATAGACACAAGATAGACACCCACACCACGGACAGACCATCATAAAGCATGTGTCTCCCTCTACTGGCGAAAAATACACAGAAACGCAGTCAACAAACATGAACGAACAACATACACCACGAGAGGAAAAATAGACCTCACAACATTCTGGCAAGAGGTCTACCAAAACGAATGGTCAACAAACACAGACACCATTCAATTCCTCCAAGAATGGGATGACATATGTAAGACGACATTAGACACAATTACCCCAATCCAAACCAGAACATCACATAGGAAAAAATCTAATCCATGGTTCACCGAAGAGCTGAAATAACTCAAAACACAAGTCAGAAAACTAGAACGCACATGGAACAAAAAGAAAGATGAACACACACTGAATGCCTGGAAATCACTTCGGAGGAAATACAAATATACCATTAAACAGACTAAAAGACTATACTACAAAACAATGATTGGACCAAACTACAAAGACATACACAAACTCTTCTACCTTGTAAATAAATTACTAGACACCACACCAGTTACCAACAACAGCAAAGATACACCAGGAGTCGACGACCTCGCGAAATACTTCAAGGAGAAAATCATACAATTACGACTTAAAATACCCACCAGCCCTATTGAATATGCCACACTCCTAAACTGTCTAGACCCAGAAGATGGAATATATCCAGCAGACAGGATCTGGACCGAATTCGAATTACTGTCAGAGAACCTCATCTCTAAAATGCTCAAAAGGTTCGCCAAATCCCAATGCAAACTAGATATATGCCCAAATAACCTCATGAAATCAGCTCCTCAACAATTCATAATAGACTTAACGAACCACATGAACTTCATGCTACAAAACGGACTTTTCCCAAAGGAAAAAGGAATCATTTTACTCCCCCCAATACCCAAAGACACAAAGAAAAACGCAAACGAATAACTAACTACAGACCAGTAGCATCTATACCACTAATAACCAAAATAACCGAAGGGATGGTAACTAAACAACTCACAAACTATCTCAACAAGTTCTCCATACTGCATGATGCCCAATCAGGATTCCGGTCGAATCACAGCACAGAAACAGTATTAATTACCCTAATGACCAAATTTAAACAAATGATTGCAACCGGCACCAATATACTCCTCTTACAATTTGACATGTCAAGTGCCTTTGATATGGTTGACCAAGGAATCCTATTACACATTCTTGAATATTTTGGCATCAGAGGCAATGTCCTAAACTGGTTCAAGGGGTTCTTAACCTTACGCTCATATCAGGTCATATCAAATTCAACTACGTCTGTTGCATAGACACCTGAGTGTGGAGTACCGCAGGGATCCCCCCTCTCACCAACTATTTTTAACCTAATGATGATACCCTTGGCAAAACTTCTATCAAACCATAACCTTAACCCATACATATATGCCAATGATGTAACGATATATATTCCTTTCAAACAAGACATTAATGAAATCTCCAACGAAATCAACCAAAGTCTACACATCAGAACACCTGGGCAGATACATTCCGATTAAAACTGAACGCAGAAAAAACTGAATGCCTCATACTTACCTCCCAATACAACACGAATAAATTTACCGCTGTCAACACACCTAAACTAAATCTGCCAATCTCAGAAACTTTAAAAATCCTTGGAGTCACTATTGACCGCCACCTAACACTTGAGACTCACGCGAACAACACAACCAAAAAGATGTTCTACTCCATGTGGAAACTGAAAAGAATAAGACCATTCTTTCCAAGATCTATCTTCCGCAGCCTAGTGCAATCACTCGTACTCAGTCATCTGGACTACTGCAACTCACTATACGCAGGCTGCAAAGAACAAATACTGAGGAAACTTCAAACAGCCCAGAATACAGCAGCTAGACTCATCTTCGGAAAACCAAAATACGAAAGTGCAAAACCCTTATGTGAGAAACTACACTGGCTCCCACTCAAGGAACATATCACTTTTAAAGTATGCACCTTAGTTCACAAAATCATTCATGGTGAAGCCCCTGCATACATGTCTGATTTAATAGACCTGCCACCCAGAAATGCTAAAAGATCATCCCGAACTTTCCTCAATCTCCACTTCCCTAAGTGCAAAGGCATAAAATACAAAGTACTGCAAGCATCAACCTTCTCTTATATGAGCACGCAATTCTGGAATACACTACCACGCAACCTGAAAACGATCTACGAACTAACCGACTTCCGCAAACTATTGAAGACTCATCTCTTTGAGAAAATGTATTGCAAGGATCAAAACACATGAAGTCCATACACACTAATAGAAATGCATCAATACACTCTCTTCTAAGCTCTCTTCCCCCGTATTTTCACCACACTTAAAACTCTACCCACAGATAAAATTGTTACACCCTAATGTTCTCTTGCTATTGTTCTATCGCCCTATCATTTCCTCATTGTTACATTCCATTGTTCTATTTCCCAAATGATATTTTGACTTTGTCTTCCCATTACTCTTCACAATGTAACCCAT
The DNA here is from genome assembly GCF_901765095.1 of Microcaecilia unicolor. Taxonomy (NCBI): domain Eukaryota; kingdom Metazoa; phylum Chordata; class Amphibia; order Gymnophiona; family Siphonopidae; genus Microcaecilia; species Microcaecilia unicolor. The sequence continues at coordinate 122,550,250 of NC_044040.1, read as the reverse complement.
AATCGTACTGTAACAAACTGTATTTCCATCATTCACAATGTATTGTAAGCCACACTGAGCCTGCAAATAGGTGGAAAAATGTGGGATACAAATGCAATAAATAAATAAATAAATGTTTATTCAAGCCTTCAAAGAAATGAAGCAAATTGGTGCGGCAAGACCTCCCTTGGCTGAACTTATGCTGACTCTATCCCATTAAACCATGTATGTCTACGTGTTCCGTAATTTTATTCTTTACAATAGTTTCCACTATTTTCCCCAACACTGAAGTCAGGCTTACCGGTCTGTAATTTCATGGATCACCCCTGGAACTCTTTAAAAAAAATCAGCATCATATCGGTCACTCTCCAGTCTTCAGGTGTCACGTCTCTCATGGAACCTCGGGGTTAGTGAGCCCTTGGGCCACTGCCGCGGGGCAGCAGCAGCAGGAGAATCACCCAAACACAGACATGGCAGAACAGACATACCAGCAAACCCAGGACAGGAACTACCAGGCGGAGACTGCAGATGAGGCAACTCAAGCTGGAGCAAGCAGGACAGGAATTCAGCCCAAACTTCACCTGCACTTGACCGCTGTTCCTCAGGAGGTGAGCCCCTGGGTGCAGGCAGCTGACAGGACTTACCGGACAGGGCTGGAAGGCAGAACTGCAGGAAACAGCAGCCGGCTGGCGAACAGCAGGTAACTTCCAGAAAACACACCAGGGTTCCAGGCAGGCAGCAAGCAGCAGAATAAACCAGAAAACAAGCCGGGTCTGGGCGGGCAGCAGACAGAAGAATAAACCAGGAGACAAGCAGGGTCAAAGCCACAATCAGGAAATAGCACAGCAGCACTGCAACAAACTCTCACCAAAGGAAACTCCTCTGAGGACCTCTGTTGCAAGGCAAACTAGAGACCTTCCCAGGTGGTTAATAAAGGCAGCGTACAAGGGAGTTCACCAGGTACGGGTACTGCTTAGTTCCAAAAAACTCCCAAAACAATCTGGAAGGCTGGAAGATCCGGCCAGGTCTGACCACCGGGGGGGGGGGGGGGGGGGTGAGGTGACTGAGAGCCAGGAACCTGGGCACAACCGTGACATCAGGTACTACAGATGATTTTAACAACAGGTTACATATGACTAGCAGCAGAGCAGCAATTTCATGTTTGAGTTCTTTCAATACCCAGGTGATTTATCATTCTTTAACATGTCAATTTGATTCAGTACATCTTCCAAGTTCATTGAGATTTCTTTCAGTTCCTCTGCATCGGTACCCCTGTACCCATTTCTGGTACAGGTAGATCACTTACATCTTTTTCTATGAAGATCGAAGCAAAGAATTCATTCAATCTCTCCGCTATGGTCTTGTCCTCCCTGAGTGCTCCTTTTGCTCCTTCCTGATCTAATGGTCCCACAGATTCCCTCGCAGGCTTCCTGCTTCTGATATACCTGAAAAAAGTGTCACTTGAGTTTGTCTCTGCAGCAAGTTTTTCTTCATATTCTCTTTTAGCCTTCTTTATCAATGCTTTGCATCTGGCTTGACAGTGCTTATGCTGCTTCTTATTTTCTTCATTCAGATCATTTTTCCATTTTTTGAATGATGTTCTTTTAGCTCTAATAGCCTCTTTCACTTCACCTTTTAACCATGCTGTCATTTTCTCTTCTTTCCACCTTTGTTAATACATGGAATACATCTAGTCTGAGCTTCCGCAATGGTATTTTTAAACAATGTCCATGCCTGATTTAAAGCTCTAACCTTTGCAGCCGATCCTTTCAGCTTCTTTTTAACCATTTTCCTCATTCTGTCATAGTCACCCTTTCGAAAATTGGAGGCTTTAGTGGGCCACTATTGGTTTTGGGGTCTTGGGATTACAAGGTCTTACCTCCAAAATGGAAAGGTACTTGCTATTTGGCCCAACTCCTTCTTTTTGTTTCATATACCAAGGTTGATCCTATTCCTTTTCCTGCACGGGTGTGCAGATACATTCCTTCAGCTATACCTTCCTCTGAGGATAGGGAACAATCCCTTACACTTGCACTTGAGTATGTAAACCAGTGGCGTAGCCAGACTTGACATTTTGGGTGGGCCCAGAGCTAATATGGGTGGGCACTATGAGTAGTGTTTATTGGGATACTACAAAAAAATGCCTTAGAATACACTTGATGATGGATTTCTAAGTAGTCTGCCCAACAGCTGCCCTGTATCAATATAAACCACATACATACTTAATGAAAAAAACAGTATTTTTGAATATACTACTACTTATCGCTACTACTTTATGCCATATCAAACTTGACCAGACATAAGGCCATCCCCATAGCCAGCATCAGCCCTTCCCTTCTGTACCTTTTTTTATTTTAACCTGGGAACTGAGCCCACCCCCACCTAGAAACCAACTAACATTAAAATTCATTGTTGGTGGGTTTCTGGGTGGGGGTGAGCTCCTCACTGCCTAGGGAAACAAAAGGTATATTTAATGATTAAATATACCTTTTTTTCCCTAAGCAGTGAAGAGCCGACCACCACCACTACACTGCACATGTTAAAAAAAAAAATAGGTATTTTACCTGAGGAGCTGGGCTTCAGTTTTCCAAATTTGTGTGCAGTGTGCACGCTTTGCAGCAGCAGACTCGCCAGAGAGCACTATCCTCAAGAAAGCCGCAAAACTTCTGGCTGATTTTTCCTATGGCGCTAGTGTGCGCAACACGGGGACACTGGGGGGCAAGCAAGGAAAGGCAAGGGTGATGGACAGTGAGAAGGAGCCATGCACCAATGGCAGATTTATTTCTGCGGCACTGGTGTGCGCGCCACGAGAGCTGGGCAAAGCAAGGCAGAACCCTGAAAGTGAGGGCGACTGACAGTGAGGAGTGCCACGCAAGTGCACCGACGGCAGATTTTTTTCCTGTGGCGCTGGTGTGCACGCCGCAAGAGCGCTTGGGGCAAAGCAAGGCAGGGCCCTGACAATGAGGCCGACGTCGGAGTGAGAGCAGCAGCGATGTGTGACACTAGTGAGGCCGACGTCGGAGTGAAAGCAGCAGCGCCAGCGATGTGACGCTAGAGCGACCGACTTCCCTGGAGTGGACCCAACCCACACACACAAAAAAATAAACACGAGCGAGGACAGGAGAGCTGCTGCTTTTCTGCGAACTACAGCAGAACTAAAGGATGTCCAGTGTCCACTCCCAATGCAGTCTTGCGCCTGTCAGAGCAAACTGGGTGGGCCTGAGCTGAGATTGGGTGGGCCTAGGCCCACCCAGGCCCACCCGTAGCTACGCCCCTGATGTAAACACTACTTCCCCATTGTCTTAATGACTTCATGATGTGATTTCTTCCACAGCCTGGATGCCATTTGGACCCTCTGCTCTCACTGTTGAATATGGTGCAGCTATTAGGCGTTTGCAGGCTATGGTAGAACTTACTGCGCACCATCAGAGTAAGGCCCTCCTAGCTTTACAAGACCAAATTGATGACATCATTCAATATGTTACTGACGCATGCTTTGCAGTGGATATGCTCCTTGCACATACAGGCGTATGTGGCATGATTAATTCTTCCATATGTTGCACCCTTTTGAAATGTAAGTCTGAGATTGTAGTTAATGATGTACAGGACATGTTAACTGTTACACACTTAGGTGCTGACAATCACAAGGGCCTGTTAGACATATCATGGTGGGATGCTTTCATCTCTTGGTTCTCTCATTTGGGTGGTACTTTCATATCCCTTTTTGTTGGTCTGTTATCCTTTATTGTTGTATTGATCCTATCTTGTTGTTTGCTTGGTTGCATCACCCCCTGTTTGCATAAATTATGTGCCCCATTTAAAATCCTTTTTATGTCTGCACATACTTCACATAAGTATGCCCCATGAGGTTCTTATACTGCTACTCCCACCATAGATCAGAGACACTGGATCCCTCTGATTGTGTTTAACTTTTCCTCTTCGTTCCTGGGCACAGGTTTTATACTTTAGTATCACATCCTCTCCCCTCTCCAGACCCTATTCCTCCCTTTCTTACTTGCAGTTGGCTTGTCTCATGGACCCTGCACCCCACCCTTTCTCCTTGGCTGAACACTGAACAGAACAGTCTCCTCCTTTTTTTTTTTTCGTTTCCGGGGGGGGTGGGGGGTGGGGGGGATGTTGGTGGGGGTACAATTATGAAGGCCTAGACCAAATGGGTCCAGTGCTGGTAATGTCTAAATATAAAGAAAAACTATAGTCTACAGATGATGAAGCGTGGAGACATGTTTTTCTTCTGTGGATTACAAAAACAAGGCCATTTGGTGCCCAGCACAAGCAAGCACCCCCCTTCCTCTCCTATTCTGGCCAGGTAATTGAAAGAAAATGAGTCATGAAATTCACTGTGTTGGATAGGGTGTGTTCAAAGAGGCCATTTGAAGACTATTTGGATATCTGTTGAGAACTACTTTCCATTTGAAGGGAGCAAGGAGATGGACACTGGAGAAGAGGCGATAGGATTCCTGTAGCCTTAAGTCAATGGAAGGAAAATACATATTGTGAAGGTGGAGACTCTGTGGGAACTGGATCCTGACTTTTTGAAGTGAGATAAGGGTTCCTTTACTGAGGATGTGTTAATTAACAAAATAACTGAAATGTATCTTTTAAGGAACTATAATTTTCTTATGTACCTTTTGGCAATTATGAAAAACTAATGATATATGTGTTAGGCGGTGAGAGTCTGATATGTACAGACGGGGAGAGGGATTTTGGGGTGATAGTATCTGAGGATCTGAAGGCGATGAAACAGTGTGACAAGGCAGTGGCCGTAGCTAGAAGGTTACTAGGCTGTATAGAGAGAGGTGTGACCAGCAGAAGAAAGGAGGTGTTGATGCCCCTGTATAAGTCGTTGGTGAGGCCCCTCCTGGAGTATTGTGTTCAGTTTTGGAGGCCGTATCTTGCTAAGGATGAAAAAAGAATTGAAAGAAAAGCTACAAAAATGCAAAGAAAAGTGCAAAGAAAAGCTACAAAAATGGTATGGGATTTGTGTTACAAGACGTATGAGGAGAGACTTGCTGACCTGAACATGTATACCCTGGAGGAAAGGAGAAAACAGGGGTGATATGATACAGACGTTCAAATATTTGAAAGGTATTAATCCGCAAACGAACCTTTTCCGGGGATGGGAAGGCAATAGAACTAGAAGACATGAAATGAGATTGAAGGGGAGCAGACTCAAGAAAAATGTCAGGAAGTATTTTTTCACGGAGAGAGTGGAGGATACTTGGAATGCCCTCCCGCAGGAGGTGGTGTAGATGAAAACGGTAACGGAATTCAAACATGCGTGGGATAAACATAAAGGAATCCTGTTCAGAAGGAATGGATCCTCAGAAGCTTAGCGGAGATTGGGTGGCAGAGCCGGTGGTGGTTGGGAGGCGGGGCTAGTGCTGGGCAGACTTCTACGGTCTGTGCCCTGAAAATGGCAGATGTAAATCAAGGTCAGGTATACATATAAAGTAGCACATATGAGTTTATCTTGTTGGGCAGACTGGATGGACCGTAAAGGTCTTTCTCTGCCGTCTTCTACTATGCTACTATATCCTAGATGATATATTCTTTAAAAAAGGGGAGTCACGTGGTGCCATGAGCTAAGCAACAGCAGATTGCACGAGCTCCGGAGCCCTCACTCTCAAAGCCATTAAAATAGAGATTACCTTGGATCCCTGTTCCCTGGTGAGATGTCTACAGCCCACATGGACAGATATCTATGAAGTTCGCCAGCAGTAATGGCGCAGAAACCAAGTAAAAAAGAAAAATTGAAAATCAGCGCCGGCGAAAACAAAATGGCCGACGGCATGCCCGAAGCACCGGTAACATTCACAGAAGCTCAGCTGGAGCAGCTTACCTCCGCTATCGCGAAAGCGTGGGAGCCTTAGATCGGAAATTAGAAGGGTACCAGACCACGCTTGACGGATTACAGACACGCGTAAGCGATGCAGAGGTCAGAATCGCAGTGGTAGAAGATGATACGCGCGCCTACGGCCCAGATATAGCGGGACTACAACAGCAATTGAAAACGCAAGCTATTAAATTGGAAGATCTTGAAAATCGTTCCCACCGGAACAATGTGCGTATCGTGGGCCTAGCGCAATCACTACCAGAGCGCAACTTGGAGGTATGGCTAGAGACTTGGTTATCAAAAGAATTGGCCTTCACAGATTCTATGGGGCCAGTGGTGATAGAGCGGACCCACCGTGTTGGGAGGAAGTTGGAGACACAAAATAGGCCACGAGTGATAGTAGCTAAGTTGCTGAATTACAGACATAAGCAAGAAATCCTCCAAGGGTTTCGTCTTAAGAGGGACTCTTTAAAGTATAACGGGAGGAATGTCCTGATTTTCCAAGACTTTTCCACAGAGGTCCAAGCACAGAGAAAACAATTTCATCCATTGTGCGCAAGTCTGGCTGCCAAAAAGATCCGCTTTGCGCTTCAATATCCAGCGCAGTTGCGGGTACTCCTACAAGATACCTGGCACACATTTCGCACTGTGGCAGAAGCTCAGAAATACCTGCGAGACAACAATATACTTGACCTGGCATGAAAGTAAGTCACCATGACTTATATAACAAAGGGGATCACAAAGATGAGAAAGCAAATAAGAAAAAGACTGAGATATCTACTAAGTACAAGATAGAGTGGTTGGGGGCTCCAAGCACGATTCCGTGACTCTGCTCCATAACCAGAGAATAGCTGGGGAAATGGAGTGGGTGGCAGATAGGGGGGGAGTTGGAGGGGAGGGTTTGGGGGGGATGCAGAGGAGATTGGAAAGAGAAACGTCGCATACATTCAGAGTACGTGCCAATAGAAGGTGGAGTCAATTAGACTTTCAAGACGTAGGCATGCATGGAACACACACAAACTATAAGGGGAAAGTGGGGAGAGCGAGGATCCAGGTTAACAGGCTGGTCACAGAGATAGAGGTAGAAACGCTATGCCAGTACGGATAATTTAAAGGAATGTGGGGGGCATTAGCACCCCCACGAAGCGTTCAAAGATACTACAAGCACTACGTAGGCACAAGGCTGACATTGCCTGCCTTCAAGAAACTAGATTGAGTGATCAGGAACATGCCAAATTGCAGAGCTTCTAGGTGGGCGAGAGTCATGCAGTAGCAGCATGGGGACGGAAGGGGGGGTTTGGCCATACTTTTTTTTTTTGTTACATTTGTACCCCACGCTTTTCCACTCATGGCAGGCTCAATGTGGCTTACATGGGGCAATGGAGGGTTAAGTGACTTGCCTAGAGTCACAAGGAGCTGCCTGTGCTGGGAATTGAACTCAGTTCCTCAGTTCCCCAGGACCAAAGTCCACCACCCTAACCACTAGGCCACTCCTCCACTCCACTGATCTGGCGAGGGCTCTCATGCACAGTTACACCAGTGGCACAGAGGGTGCAAGGGCGTTATTTAATGCTGAAGGTCTGGTTGCAGGGCATAGAGTTTTTGCTAGTGAATGTGTATGGCCCTATCGGGTATGTTCCTGGTTTTTATACAACCTTAGTTAATAGCTGCCTTCAACATGGAATAACAAAATTGGTAGTTTTGGGAGATTTCAATATGGCCTCAGATCCAGAGATGGATACCTCCAGCCCAACCTCCCCACATTACCATGGACAAAGATTTAAGGAGTTTTCCACTTTCCGGAGAATGTTGGGGTTGATTGATGCGTGGAGAGTTTTGCACCCTGGGGACAGGGAATACACTCATAGATCGCGGGCGCACGGAACTTTGGCTCGTTTGGATTACATACTGGTAGAGCCCACCATGTTACCTATGGTACAGTCCGCAGAGGTGGGTCCGGAAGAGATCTCGGACCATGCCCTCATATGGATAGATATAACTGTTCCTGCAGACAGGGGGGGGGAGGGATGGAGGTTTCCCGCATATTTATATGGAGATACACAGTTTCAGGCCTATTTAACAAAAAATGGGAATCCTATGCGGAATATAATGGAAAACACGCTGAGGCGCAGCCCGTGTTATATTGGAATGCATCCAAAGCGGTGCTCAGGGGAGACATCATAGCATATTGCAGTATTAGGTGCAAGCGTCAGGCAGCTAGTATTATACATTTAGAAAAACAATATCAGAAGGCTAGGCGGACACATATGCGACGCCCTACCCCAGAAACACTGGAGGCGTTAAAGGTAGTTCAGGTAGCACTTAACACCTTGTTACATGAAAGGGAAGTCCGGTCCTCGTTATACTATAGATATAAATTGAGCAGATTTGGGAATAAGGCAGGCCCGATGCTAGTTAAGGTGATTAAAAATTGGGGAGGGTCTCGCGCCGTCACAGTTTTAAAGAATCAAGCGGGGGTACTGGTTAACTCCAGAGAAGAGATTGGAAAGATATTTGAACAATACTACTCAAATTTATATGCTGCTAAGCCAGCAAGTGATGTGCACAAGGTACAAGAGTATTTGCTAAAAGCCGGATTAGAAAAGCTAACAGGGGAAGACAGAAACGAGTTAAATGCTCCACTAACATTGGTGGAATTGCAGGGTGCAATTAAAGGGCAAAAACCCCGCACGGCCCCGGGCCCGGACGGATTTTCGGGAGAGTATTACAAGTCACTACCTCCGGAATAATAGAGGCAGGACACTTCCCACAATACGCCAATACAGCGCTGATAACGTTGATCCCAAAACCGGGAAGACCTCCTGATAGGGCAGCCTTGTACAGGTCAATATCGCTCCTCAACGTTGATACCAAATTATTGGCTAAAATGCTGGCAGAGCGATTAGCAGAGTGCTTGCCGCGATTGATAGGTACGGAGCAAGTGGGGTTCGTGAGACACCGGCAAGCCACGCAGAATGTCCGTAGACTGCTGATGGCAATGGCAGCTTGCATAGAGAATGCGGAACCAGCCTGGGTAATTAGTTTAGATGCCGAAAAGGCGTTTGATCAAGTGCAATGGGAATATCTCTTTCACACACTAGAATATATGGGATTTAGAGGGTGGTTCCTGAACACAATTAAAGTTCTCTATTGTCATCCAATGGCAAGTGTACTAGTCAACGGTCTGCGAGGGGGGGAGTTTGAAATTGGGAGAGGCTCTAGGCAGGGGTGTCCCCTGTCCCCATTGCTGTTTGTTTTAGCCCTGGAGCCCCTGTTGCTTACATTGAAAGCCGTGAGACAAATCGAGGGTGTACCATTGGGGAACCAAACCATAAAAGTATTGGCATATGCTGACGATTTATTGCTGACAGTCACTAACACAGAGAGATCTACGGAGGCACTGTTAGAACAGATTCAACATTATGGGCACATGTCAGGGTTTAAGTTAAATCTATCAAAGTCATCAGCACTCCCGGTGGGGGAAACAGGTAGGGGGAATTTTGGAGAGTGGATTCCCTTTCAGATGGCCCAGGGTAAAATTAAGTATCTGGGAGTCATGATCACAGCAGAGTTGAATGAGTTGTATGAAATCAATATTCAGAGACTTTTAAAGGACACAGCAAGCAGCTTAAACGCATGGACAAAGTTGCCTCTCTCCTTGCTCGGCCGAATAGCTTTATTTAACATGATCACGGCCCCTAAATGGCTATATGTTCTACAGACTTTGCCGTTATACTTGAAAAAGAAAGATGAGAAAGAACTGTACAAGATGATACAAAGGTATCTTTGGCATGGCAGGAAAGCCCGTATACCTATGAGAGTGCTCTGCATACCAGTGGAATATGGAGGCCTAGGATTGCTAAATATGAAATATTTCAGCGTGGCCAGTGGAATGAGAAATGTGAACGATTGGTATCGAGGTACAAGTGACTTTTCTGCAACCAGAGTAGAATTAGACCTCACTCCGGAGATCCACTTTAGCAATTACTTGCACACTGCGGGAGTGCCTATCCCGCGAATACTGCAACAATCATTGATTATGGGATCAGCAGTGGCAACCTGGAAGTGGGTTTGTAAAATGCATTAATTTTCGGCGAAAATTACACCATACTTGCCTATATGTGACAATGTGGCCTTTGAACCAGGCCGCATGTACGGACCATTTCAGAGGTGGAGAAAGCAAGGTGTGTAATATCTGCTACAGGTGGTGACAGAGGAGGGACGCATGAAACCGTTTATTGAGTTACAGAAAGAGTTTGGCCTGAAAGATGGTGACCAGTTTCATTATGGACAGTTGAAACACTATCCAGCTTATAATTGAAAAAGAAAAACGCCTATATTGCGACCCAAATCGGGAGATAAACGTTTATCTCACAAAAACGAATAAATCGGTATAATGGAAAGGCGATTTTGGACGTTTTCAACTGCACTCCATTGCGGAAGCGTACAAAGTTGACGGGGGCGTGTTGGAGGCGTGGCGAAGGTGGAACTGGGGCGTGGTTATCGGCCGAGGAGAGATGGGCGCCTTTTGCCGATAATGGAAAAAAAGTATGCGTTTGTAGCTAGAATTTAGGGCACTTTTCCTGGACCCTGTTTTTTCACGAATAAGGCCCCAAAAAGTGCCCTAAATGACCAGATTACCACCCGAGGGAATCGGGAATGACCTCTCCTGACTCCCCCAGTGGTCACTAACCCCCTCCCACCACAAAAAATGATGTTTCACAACTTTTTATTTTCACCCTCAAATGTCATACCCACCTCCCTGGCAGCAGTATGCAGGTCCCTGGAGCAGTTGTTAGGGGGTGCAGTGGACTTCAGGCAGGTGGACCCAGGCCCATCCCCCCCCTACCTGTTCCAATTGTGCTGCTTAATGCTTAGTCGTCCAACCCCCCCAAACCCACTGTACCCACATGTAGGTGCCCCCCTTCACCCCTTAGGGCTATAGTAATGGTGTAGACTTGTGGGCAGTGGGTTTTGAGGGGGATTTGGGGGGCTCAACACACAAGGGAAGGGTGCTATGCACCTGGGAGCTCTTTTACCTTTTTTGTTTTTGTAAAAGTGCCCCCTAGGGTGCCCGGTTGGTGTCCTGGCATGTGAGGGGGACCAGTGCACTACGAATCCTGGCCCCTCCCAAGAACAAATGCCTTGGAATTATTCGTTTTTGAGCTGGACGCTTTCATTTTCCATTATCGTTGAAAAACAAAAACGCCCAGCTCACAAATTGTCGAATAAAACATGGACGTCTATTTTTTTCAAAAATACGGTTCGTTCCACCCCTTCACGGACCCGTTCTCGGAGATAAACGCCCATGGAGATAGACGTTTTCGTTCAATTATGCCCCTCCACGTGACATCACTCCCTTGGGAACACTTGGCAGAAAATGTGCAGGAGGAACTTGCGTTAGCCTTTTCTCTGGAGGCCCAGCAGAAGGTGCCATTTTCACATCACCATCGTCACATAAAGGACACTATATCAGAGTTAGATTATAGAACACTGTCTCAACAATGGACAGTGGACCTCCAGACAGAAATTACACCGGCACTGATACAGTCTCATGTGTTATCACTTAGACGGGTGACTTACCAGTCCACACACTGGGAATTACAATATAAATTTGTGCTCCGGACACACATTCCTCCCCCCCCCCCCCCCCCCCGGCAGGCATTTTACATGGGTCTGCATTCTTGGGGGGAGTGCCCGAAGTGTGGAGCGGAGGGCGCTACTCTGGGGCACATGTTTTGGTCATGTGAGAAAATTGTGGAAGTTTGGAGGACAATTGTAAAGTATGCTAATACAATATGGCGCCAGCGCTGGATCTACAGCCCAACCCTCCTATTCAGGCAACCACAGATACAGCGGCCCTTGGTCAAAGGATTTATGGCCTTTATATTACGAGCCATGATAATTGGAAAACAAGTTATCCTAACTGAGTGGTTGTCACGTAGGGTCCCTACTCTACAACAGTGGCGGACGAGAATGTTATTAATGATGCGGATAGAGAGAGTGGGGATCTCTGATTTTCAGACCCCCTTAGGGGAAAAGTTTCAGCAGCAATGGACACCTTTCTGGAATACTTTAACTCCATCGGCACGGAGTCACTTGCTAAATATATAGATTATGTAATGTTAGTTAAATGATAGAGATGGGGAGGGGAAGGGAATAGGGATTTGGGGTGTGGGATGGTGGGGAGGTAAGGGAAGTTGGGGGGATGGAGGGCACTAGGGGTAGAAGGGGGAGGGAAGCGGGGGGGAAAGAAAACGGGGGGAAATTGTTGTTTGTTCTTAAAGATGCAATGTTTGTTGTAACACGTTTTGAATGAATAAAAATGATTTAAACATATTCTTGAAAAAAAAAAAAACAGTTCTTTGTGCTTTGGGCTGAGAAACTTGATATAAGTGCCTGGTCTGAAGGGCAAGGGGGGGGGGGACTGACAATCCTGGGTTAAATGCTTCACTTGCTGTTTTTCCCTTTTTCTTATGTATCCAATTTCCCCCTGCTTATTCTTGCTAAGAAACAAGTTTTTGTTTTGCTGCTAATTTTGTAAGAATAAATAGTTGCTAATGTGATAAGATTGTTTTGTTTGTAGTTATCTTTTTGTGGTTGCCCAGGTTGGTGTCCAAGAAAAATACAGCTGAGGGTATTTGGTTTGGGTAGGGGCTTGGGTTCTGGTTCTATGATCCAGCCAGCCCCGACAGGCCTGAACAATTTACTACTACTACTACTTATCATTTCTATAGCACTACCAGACATACACAGCGCTATACACTTGAACGTGAAGAGACAGTCCCTGCTCGACAGAGCTTACAATCTAATTAGGACAGACAGGACAAATAAGAGATAAGGGAATTACTAAGGTGGGAATGATAAAATATGGGTACTGAACAAGTAAGTAAGGGTTAGGAGTTAAAAACAGCATCAAAAAGGTGGGCTTTTAGCCTAGATTTGAAGACGGCTAGAGATAGAGTACATACGTACATAAGTACTGCCATACTGGGATAGACCAAAGGTCCATCGAGCCCAGCATCCTGTTTCCAACAGTAGCCAATCTAGGTCACAAATACCTGGCAAGATCCCAAAAAAGTAAAAAAAAACATTTAATACTGCTTATCCCAGAAATAGTGGGTTTTTCCCCAAGTCCAATTTAATAATGGTCTATGGACTTTACCTTTAGGAAGCCGTCTAAACCTTTTTTAAACTCTGCTAAGCTAACCGCCTTTACCACATTCTCTGGCAACGAATTCCAGAGTTTAATTACACGTTGAGTGAAGAAAGATTTTCTCCAATTTGTTTTAAATTTACTACTTTGTAGCTTCATCGCATGCCCCCTAGTCCTAGTATTTTTGGAAAACGTAAACAGATGCTTCATGTCTACCCATTCAACTCCACTCATTATTTTATAGACCTCTATCATATCTCCCCTCAGTCGCCTTTTCTACAAGCTGAAGAGCCCAAGCCGCTTTAGCTTTTCCTCATAGGGAAGTCGTCCTATCCTCTTTATCCCCATTCAACTCCACTCATTAATTTATAGACCTCTATCATATGACCCCTCAGTCACCTTTTCTCCAAGCTGAAGAGCCCTAGCCATTTTAGCCTTTCCTCATAGAGAAGTCGTCCCATCCCCTTTATCATTTTCGTCGTCCTTCTCTGCACCTTTTCTAATTCCACTATATCTTTTTTGAGATGCGGTGACCAGAATTGAACACAATATTCGAGGTGTGGTGGCACCATGGAGCGATACAAACGCATTATAACGTCCTCATTTTTGTTTATCATTCCTTTCCTAATAATACCTAACATTCTATTTGCTTTCTTAGCCGTAGCAGCACACTGAGCAGAAGGTTTCAACGTATCATCAACGACAACACCTAGATCCCTTTCTTGGTCAGTGACTCCTAACGTGAAATCTTGCATGACGTAGCTATAATTTGGGTTCCTCTTTCCCACATGCATCACTTTGCACTTGCTCACATTAAATGTCATCTGCCATTTAGACGCCAAGTCTTCCAGTCTCGTAAGGTCCTCTTGTAATTTTTCACAATCCTCCTGCGATTTAACGACTTTGAATAACTTTGTGTCGTCAGCAAATTTATGTATTTATTTGTTACATTTGTACCCCACATTTCCCCACCTATTTACAGGCTCAATGTGGCTTACATAGTACCGTCAAAGGCGTTCGCCAAGTCGGTTGATAACAAATACAATACAAATACAAGGTTATGGTGATCGAGTGAGGTAGTTGTGAAGGGTCAAAAGGAATGAAGATTGTATGTTGTCCACTACGATCATTGGTCATGCTGTGTTGCTGGTTGGAGGGGTTTACACTGGATCGTTGGGGTAGGCCTTTTTGAAGAGCTTGGTTTTTAGTGATTTCCTGAAGTTCAGGTGGTCATGGGTTGTTTTCACAGCTTTTGGGACTCCATTCCATAGTTGTACGCTTATGTAGGAGAAGCCGGATGTGTAAGTTGTTTTGTATTTAAGTCCTTTACAGTTTGGGTAATGTAGGTTTAGGTATGATTGTGATGATCTGATTCTGTTTCTTACTGGTAGATCTATAAGGTCTATCATGAATCCTGGGACTACACTATATATAATTTTGTGGACCAGAGTGCAGATTTTGAAGACGATCCGTTCTTTGATTGGAAGCCAATGCAGCTTTTCTCAGAGGGGTTTGGCACTTTTGAATCGGGTTTTACTATATATCAGCTTGGCTGCTGTGTTTTGGGCGGTCTGGAGTTTTTTTGTGAATTGTTCTTTGCATCCCACATAGATTCCATTGCAATAATCTGCATGACTTAGGACCATTGATTGTATTAGGTTTCAAAAAGTTTCCCTTTGGAAGAAAAGTTTTACTCGTTTGAGTTTCCACATTGAGTAGAACATTTTCTTTATTACAGAGTTTACTTGGCTCTCGAGAGTAAGGTTGTGGTCGAGTGTAATGCCAAGTATTTTTAGGCTGTCTGAAGTAGGGGGCATAGGCGCCCGATATAAGAGGCTTAGGGAAGCTAAGCCTCCCCAGCCGCAAGCCCCAAGCGTCTCTCTCTCTCTCAGTCATCTATCATACCTCGTGGTGTTAGAGCAACAGTGAAAAGCATTGCAGGCTGCTGGGCTCCCTGCTTTGTTTTGCCTTCTCTCTCTCTCTCTCTCAGCTCTGGCCCGCCCTCATTTCCTGTTTACGCAAGGGCGGGCCAGAGCTGAGAGAGAGAGAGAAGGCAAAACAAAGCACGGAGCCCAGCACTGCTGCTCTAACACCACGAGGTATGATAGATGACGTTTAAAATTTGGAGGAAGCCTGGAACGAAGGGAGTGAGGGAGGAGGGACCCTGGAACTGTCTGGGAGGGAGGGAGGGGAGACCCTGGAACTGTCTGTGATGGAGGGAGGGAGGGGGGACCCTGGAACTGTCTGTGAGGGAGGGAAGGGGGACCCTGGACCTGTTGGGGAGGGAGGGGGGACCCTGGAACTGTCTGTGAGGGAGGGAGGGAGAGAGGGAGGGAGGGGGACCCTGGAACTGTCTGTGATGAGTCTGACTTCTTGAGGTAACTTTCCAGTTCAGTATTTTGACTTCATATCTGTTGTGTCATGTGTTTTTCATGTGTGATCAAGATGCAGTATTCTGCTAGCATGTAGTATTTGCAGCCCCTTTTGTTTTGTTTTTGTTTTGTTTCACTAGGTTGTGTACTGGTGTTTTAGAGCCAGGTGTAATTATAGTGCTGCCTTTCCATGCATAAGGTTGTAGCTTGTCCTGTCCTTGGAATTAGTGCTGTTATGGTTTGGTAAGGTTATGAGTGTGTTTTTGCACAAGCTTGAGTATAGTGTTTTGCAGTGGAGAGATTGTGTGTTGGCCTTACTGAGGTGGCACCAAAACATCAGAAAGGGTGTAGAGCCTAAATCATGACACACTACCTCTTAAAGGATCTACATATGGTCGTTAATAAAAGGAGCTCATTGTGAACACTAGCCACCCTAAAAGGGTGTTTTTTGGCTCTACACATATCATGATATTATGATCCCTTGTTTCATATTGTTGACGGTCTGCATTTACCATATGGTGGTATATTGGTGTATTAGGTCTGCCCAGTGTAATATTTATGGCACAGTAAGGTTATGAGTGTGTTTTTGCACAACGTTGTGCATAGTGTTTGGCAGTTGAGCTATTGTGGTTAGTATATGCTTTGAGCAACCACTTTATTCTTTGACATATGATACATATCTAATATCTAAATTTAATAAAAGGTATTAATTGTGATTATTTTATTTTTACTTTTTTTTTTTTTCTGTGTGTTGTCAGACAATTATGGATGTAAGCCCCGCCCCTGCCCCCACCCCCTTTAGCCTCCCCAGACAATTGGGCCACCAACCGCCTATGTAGGGGGGGTGTGTCCCGGGGTATTTATGGTTGTGGGTTTGTACTTGTTATGTTCAGAGGAGAGGATGAAGCAGCATGTTTTTTCAGTGTTCAATTTCAGTTGGAATGAGTTTGCCAAGGAGTCCATGATGTTCAGGCCATCATTGATTTCATTGGTTATTTCTGTCAAGTCATTTCTGAAGGGAATGTAGATTGTAACATCATCTGCATAGATGAACGGGTTGAGGTCTCGATTGGATAAGGACTGCCAGTGGGATCATCATCATGTTGAAGAGTATTGGTGATAGTGGTGATCCTTGAGGTACTCCGCAGGCTGCTTTCCACGGTGGTGATATGTTTGAGTTTGATTTTATTTGATATGCTCTGGTGGTTAGAAAACCTTTGAATCAGTTAAGTACATTTCCATCAATCCCAAAGTGGCCAAGGAGCCTTAGTAATATGTTGTGGTTTACCATGTCGAATGCGCTCGACATGTCGAACTGGAGGAGAAGTATGCTTTTACCTGTGGCTATTTCCTGCTTGTATTTGGCCAACAGGGTGACTAGGACGGTTTCGGTACTATGGTGGAAGCAGAATCCTGATTGTGAATTGTGTAATATTGAGAACTTGTCCAAGTATTCCGTAAGTTGTTTGGTCACCAAACTCTCCATCAGTTTTACTACTAGTGGGATAGACGCAACTGGGCGGTAGTTGGTGAGATCGTTTATGCTTTTCTTGGTGTCTTTTGGTATTGGGGTGAGTAACATAGTAACATAGTAAATGATGGCAGAAAAAGACCTGCATGGTCCATCCAGTCTGCCCAACAAGACAAACTCATATGTGCTACTTTTTGTGTATACCCTACTTTGATTTGTACCTTTCCTCTTCAGGGCACAGACCGTATAAGTCTGTCCAGCACTATCCTCGCCTCCCAACCACCAGCCCCGCCTCCCACCACTGGCTCTGGCACAGACCGTATAAGTCTGCCCAGCACTATCCTCGCCTCCCACCACCGGCTGGCTCTGCCACCCAATCTCGGCTAAGCTCCTTAGGATCCATTGCATATTCCTGTCACATCCGTCGCTCCCTCCGGCTGCTCCTCTGTGGGGAGCAAGGGCCGGGAGGAAGGACCCGCAGCTAGAGAGGGCTTACCCGACGGTTTCCCGGATGGGCGCCTGTTCCGGGCGCAGTCAGGGCTGAGACGGTGTCCAGTGCGGCGATGGCTGGCCTTCTTGAGGCCGTGGCCGAGAGCCGTGGCTCGCTGCGGCGATGGCCGCCCTGTCCGGGGCCGAGCCCGTGGGCCGGCGATCACGGCTTCTGGGCTCTCGGTCGCTGGCTATGGGATCCGTGCTTGCACCAGCGGGGAGGAAGGCGCCGAGACGCGATGGCCGGCGTCTTCTTCACATTCGGGCGTGGGAACCCGGAGCTCCGCCTCAGAGGAACCAGATTGGGATGCCGGTGCTGTAGCCCCGCCTGGGAAGCCGGACGGAACCAACCAGAGGGATTTCTTCAGTAGCCGGATTCCGATTGGCCGGCCATGTCGGCTGGGGCTGGGCGGTTGAATGCTGACAGTATTTAAGGAGCGGGGCTGAGACAGGACATTGCTTCAGGTTCTGTTTCCCAAGGCCAGTCTTTGTGTGTTCTAGTTTTCGAAGCGTTCCCTTGCTCTCCTGGTTTGATCTTTGGACTGTTTTTGGACTACTCTGCTAGCCGCCTGCCGCCTGTTTTTGGACGACACTGTGAGCTGCCTGCCCTGACCTATTGCCTGTTTTTGGACGACGCTGTGAGCTGCCTGCCCTGACCTGTTGCCTGTTTTTGGACTACTCTGATTTCCACCTGCCCTCCCCGCTCCCAGTTCCGATACTGGGTCAGTTCGTTAACCCCGCAGTTCCGGAAGTCCCGTTGGCTGCCTGCAGCTGGGGGCTCAATCCCTGGTGAACGGCGGTCGCCGCGGGTGAAGACTTGGGGTTGCACGGCTGTCCTCTGAGGTCCTTCGGGGCCTTGCAGGACCTAAGGGCTCACCTCCTTTCCAGACAAGACAGGAACCTGAAGCCATGAGCTCGCCAACGCAACCCGATCTACGAGACTTGGCTAAAATTCTCCAGCAGCAGCAGCAGCAGCAGGAGCAGTTGAACACCCTGTCAGGAGTCCTGCAAAATGTCCGCTCTCGGTTAACCACGGTCCAGGTGCAGAACCAGGCCGCTGCGGCGCACCAGGCCACTGCAGCGGTTCCCCGTCCGGGAGGGTCCTTCCCGGGACCTCGGTTCCCTGAGCCTACTCGGTTTGATGGTGTCCCTGGAAGCTGCCGGGGGTTCCTCAACCAGTGCAACTTGTACTTCAAAATGCAACCAGAGGCTTTTGCCTCAGACCAGGTAAAGGTGGCCTATGTTATTTCTTTGCTAACTGGACGAGCACTAGCCTGGGCGTCCCCGCTATGTGAACAACAAGATCCGCTTTTGGACAACTACGCGGAGTTCCAGCGCCGGTTCCACATGGTGTTTGATCTTCCAGGAAGGCCATCTTCCGCCACCTCCGAGCTGCTGCGGATTCAGCAGGGCGAAGGGACCGTGACAGACTATGCTATCCGGTTTCGGACTCTGGCGACAGAATTGCGCTGGAATCAGGAGTCCCTATCCGCTATCTTCCTGGAGGGGCTTCAGGATCGGATCAAGGACGAGCTGGCAGGTCGGGAGGTTCCAGGGCAGCCTTGATCTCGCTCTGCATTCGGGTGGATACCCGATTCCAGGAAAGGGCTAGAGCCTGTGCGGACCGGCGGAAGGGGTCCGGAGGCGGGCCCCGGCCTAGTCGGGTACTCTCCCCCCGACGGGGCTCCAGAGGGCTGAGGGAGGCCTCCGAGGAGCCTATGGTCATTGGCCGTCAACGGTTAACCCTGTCTGAGAGGACTCAACGCCTTCGGGGCGGCCTTTGCCTGTATTGCGGCGAGGCCGGTCACTTCATCAGCACTTGCCCCGCACGGCCGGGAAACGCCACTCCCAAGGCACCTTGAGGGGAGGGGTCTTGGGGCACTCAAATCCCCTACCAGACAATTTGATTACTCTCCCGGTGACCCTGCGGTGGCAGGAGATGGTAGTTCACACCCGAGCTTTGTTGGATTCCGGGGCAGGGGGAAATGTTATTAGTCAGAAACTCCTGCGGCAGATGGGATGGCCTATACTGCCCTATTGGCCCGCCTTGCAAGTGACATCCATCCAGGGAACAGCGTTACCCCAGCCTATCGCTGAGGTGACCCCATTTTTGGGGGTCCAGGTAGGGGAAGACCACCGTGAGGAGGCTCAATTTCTGATTCTGCCCCGTACCATTCATCCTGTGGTGCTGGGCCTGCCCTGGTTACGGCGTCACACCCCTGTAATAGATTGGACTCTAGGGAAGATTCAAGCCTGGGGTGGTGCCTGCGCCGAGACCTGTTTGAGGGGTTGGGAGTCCAGCTGCCCTGCGGTGGTGGCCACTCCTAGAACCGTGCCAGTCTGTCAAGCTGCTCTGCCAGAAAAGTACCGGGACTTCGCTGATGTATTCAATCCCGTGGAAGCGGACGTGCTACCCCCACATCGGACCTTTGATTGCGCTATTAATTTGATGACCGGCAAGATGTCACCGCGGGGTCGACTCTATACGCTATCCCGAGAGGAATCGAAGGTCATGCAAGCCTACATCCGGGAGAATCTCCAGAAGGGGTTCATTCGCCCCTCCACGTCCCCTGCCGGGGCAGGATTCTTTTTTGTGACCAAGAAGGATGGCTCCTTGAGGCCCTGTATCGACTACCGGGGTCTAAATGCCATCACTGTGGACCGATATCCTCTGCCCCTTATCCCGGAGTTGTTTGATCGGCTGCAGGGGGCCCAGATCTTTACCAAGTTGGACCTCCATGGGGCCTACAACTTGGTCCGTATCTTGCAGGGGGATGAATGGAAAACCGCATTCAACACGCATGAGGGGCACTTTGAATACCGGGTGATGCCCTTCGGCCTGTGCAACGCTCCAGCGGTGTTCCAGAGGTTCATGAACTTCGCCCTTGAAGACCTGCTTTATTCTACTGTAATTGTATACCTGGATGACATCCTGATTTTCTCTAAAGATCCCCAGGAGCATGTGGACCACATTCGGACCGTCCTCCAGCGCTTGCGGCAGTATCGCTTGTTTGCCAAACTCAGCAAATGCTCTTTCCACCAGCAGACTCTGCCTTTTTTAGGACATATTCTCTTACCTGGGGGTCTGCGGATGGATCCAGACAAACTCTGCGCTATCCGGGAGTGGCCCCAACCCCAAGGCCTGAAGGCGCTGCAACGGTTCCTGGGGTTCGCTAATTACTACCGTCAATTTATTCCCTATTATTCTCAATTGACGGCTCCGTTGACAGCGCTCACTAAGAAGCATGCGAATGTTAAGAACTGGCCGGCCGAGGCACACACGGCGTTCAGTCAGTTGAAGAAAGCGTTTGAGTCCGCTCCCATCCTTCAGGCCCCAGATCCGGACAAACCTTTTGTGGTAGAGGTGGACGCCTCTGCTTTGGGCGCCGGGGCAGTCCTCTCTCAAGTTAACGCCAAGGGCCGGCGCCAACCCTGTTTCTTCTTCTCCCGAAAGTTTTCCCCAGCGGAGCGCAACTATACCGTAGGGGATAGAGAACTGCTAGCTTTGAAGTTAGCCCTGCAAGAGTGGAGACATCTGCTGGAAGGGGCAGAGCATCGATTTACAGTGATTACGGATCACAAGAATCTTTTGTATCTGCAGGAGGCACAAAGGTTGAATCCGCGGCAGGCCCGCTGGTCGTTGTTCTTCGCCAGGTTCCGGTTTCAACTAGTGTTCCGGTCGGCTGCGCAGAATACCCTTGCGGACTCCCTTTCCAGAGCCTTCGAAGCTCCAGAGGACATCGAGGAACCTCATCCTATGTTGGATCCGGCTTGCCTCTGTGCGGCCCCGGCCAGGAAAAAGTAATGCACTGGAGACACTCGTCTGTATGGGCCGGACACTTTGGGTTTCAAAAAACCCTCCGTCTGATTTCTCGACAGTACCGATGGCCTCGTATGAACCAAGATATCCTTCAGTTTGTCACGACCTGCCCCACCTGTGCCTGGACCAAGTCTGTTGTGGGGCGCCCCTGGGGGAATCTGCAGCCCTTGCCCATTCCTGCAGCCCCCTGGGAAGAATTGTCTATGGATTTCATTACGGATCTTCCCCGCTCTCAGGGGCACACCGTGATTTGGGTGGTGGTAGACCGGTTCTCCCGCATGGCGCACTTCGTTCCCCTGCCAGGGCTTCCGTCGGCAGCAATGTTAGCCCAGCAGTTCATCCAGCACATCTTCCGACTCCATGGGCTACCAGTCAGGATCATCAGCGACCGGGGAGCCCAGTTCACTTCACGATTCTGGAGAGCCCTGTGTTCCGCCCTGGGGGAACCATCCCCAGACCAACGGGATGGTCGAGCGGATTAACCAGACGCTAAAGGGATTCTTGCGGGCTTTTGTCAACAGGCGGCAAGACAACTGGGCATCTCTTCTCCCTTGGGCCGAGTTCGCTTATAACCACAGTGAACACTCTGCTTTCGGGCAATCTCCATTCTTCATTGTATACGGACAACATCCACGGCTTCCTCCGCCCATTCCCTCTGACTCCTCTACGCCCCTGGTTACTCAAACCCTTGCTGACCTGCGGGAAGTCTGGAACGTGGCCCGGGAACAACTACAGAAAGCAGCCGCCAGGTATAAGTCGTTTGCAGACCAGCACCGGCACCCCGCCCCGGTTCTTCAGCTGGGGCAAAAGGTATGGCTGAGTACTAAATACCTGAGACTCCGGGTGCCCTCTCGGAGGCTGGGGCCGCGGTTCATCGGGCTATTCTTGATCCAGTCTCGGATCGGAGCTGTGACATACCGCCTGCGGCTACCTAGAACTCTACAAATCCATAATGCTTTCCATGTTTCGCTGCTGAAGGTCTTTCGGGGGTCTAAGTGGCATCCACAGAGTAAGGAGTCAGTTGTTCCAGAGGCTGACCCTGATCCTGAGTATGAAGTTGAAGAAATCTTAGACTCCAAGAGGTGCCGTGGAAAACTGCTCTACCTGTTATCCTGGAAGCATTTTGGTCCCGAGGACAACTCCTGGGAGCCGGCCACCAATGTACATGCCCCAGAGTTGGTACGGGCTTTCCATGAACGCTATCCTCAAAAACCCGGACCCAGAAGGAAGGGGGCATCCGGGGAGGTTACTGTCACATCCGTCGCTCCCTCCAACTGCTCCTCTGTGGGGAGCAAGGGCCGGGAGGAAGGACCCGCAGCCAGAGAGGGCTTACCCGACGGTTTCCCGGATGGACGCCTGTTCCGGGCGCAGTCAGGGCCGAGACGGTGTCCAGTGCGGCAATGGCCGGCCTTCTTGAGGCTGTGGCCGAGAGCTGGGGCTCGCCGCGGCGATGGCCGCCCTGTCCGGGGCCGAGCCCGTGGGCCAGCGATCGCGGCTTCCGGGCTTCCGGGCTCCCGGTCTCCGGCTATGGGATCCGTGCTTGCACCAGCGGGGAGGATGGCGCCGAGATGCGATGGCCGGCGTCTTCTCCACATTCGGGCGCAGGAACCCGGAGCTCCGCCTCAGAGGAACCAGATTGGGATGCCGGTGCTGTAGCCCCGCCTGGGAAGCCGGACGGAACCAACCAGAGGGATTTCTTCAGTAGCCGGGTTCCGATTGGCCGGCCATGTCGGCTGGGGCTGGGCGGTTGAATGCTAACAGTATTTAAGGAGCGGGGCTGAGACAGGACGTTGCTTCAGGTTCTGTTTCCCAAGGCCAGTCTTTGTGTGTTCTAGTTTTCGGAACGTTCCCTTGCTCTCCTGGTTTGATCTTTGGACTGTTTTTGGACTACTCTGCTAGCCGCCTGCCCTGACCTGTTGCCTGTTTTTGGACGACGCTGTGAGCTGCCTGCCCTGACCTGTTGCCTGTTTTTGGACTACTCTGATTTCCACCTGCCCTCCCCACTCCCGGTTCCGATACTGGGTCAGTTCGTCAACCCCGCGGTTCCGGAAGTCCCGTTGGCCGCCTGCAGCTGGGGGCTCAACCCCCGGTGAACGGCGGTCGCTGCGGGTGAAGACTTGGGGATGCACGGCTGTCCTCTGAGGTCCTTCGGGGCCTTGCGGGACCTAAGGGCTCACCTCCTTTCCAGACAAGACAATTCCTCTGCGAAGAGACCTTGCTATAGCATGAAGTTTATGTGGGATGTGAGGTCTGCTATGAAGTGGTCGGGGGTGGATTTAAGTAGATGACTGGGACATGTAACCAGTTTGCAGTGGGTGTTGGTGAACCTATGAGTCACTTGTGCAACTGATTCGGTGTTGAGGAGATTAAATGTTGTCCAAATACGGTCAGCTGGGTATCCATCAGGGATTAGGTCCAGATCGTTGAAGAAGTTTTCGATGTCGGTGTTGTGATGAGGAAGTGTACTACATAATTTTATTATTTTTTCGTTAAAGTAATTAGCAAGTTTGTCTGCGGGTGGGATGTCTGTGTTGGCTGTAGTGATAGGCGTGGTGTCTGGTAACTTATTTACGAGTTGAAATAGTTTCTTCAGATCTTTGTAATCCGGTCCTAGTTTGGTTTTGTAATAGGACCTTTTGGTTTCTCTTATTGCATATTTGTATTTTCTGTGTATTTGTTTCCATGCATTGAGTGTATGTTCATCTTTTATTTTTTTCCATGCTCGTTCAAGTTTCCTGAATTGTGTTTTGAGATTTTTTTAGTTCGTCATTGAACCATGGTATCGCGTTCTGTCTTCTTGATGTTCTTGTTTTTATTACTACTACTACTTATCATTTCTAAAGTGCTACTAGACGTATGCAGTGCTGTACACTTGAACATGAAGAGAGAGTCCCTGCTTGACAGAGCTTACAATCTAATTAGGACAGACAAACAGAACAAGAGTTTTTAAGGGTGCTATTTTGTTTAGTATGCTTCTGCATCTATCCTCCCAGCTATTGAGATATAGTATAGAATCAGTTTGAGGTGTCCATCCGTTATTGTATATCTGTTGCCAGAATACTTATGGATCTATTTGCCCTCTTGTAGTGTGCATGTTGTATGTTCTGGTGTACGGTTTAATCCCTTCTTCCGCCAGTTTAGAGATAGGTTCAATTTGTAATGGTCGGTCCAAATTTAATTACCTCACTGGTTACTCCCATCTCTAGGTCATTTATAAATGACCTATTTACAAATATGTTAAAAAGCAGCAGTTCCAGCACAGACCCCTGGGGAACCCCACTAACTACTCTTCTCCATTGAGAATACTGACCATTTAACCCTACTCTTTGTTTTCTATCTTTTAACCAGTTTTAAATCCACAATAGGATAGTACCTCCTGTCCCATAACTCTCCAATTTCCTCTGGAGACTTTCATGAGTTACTTTGTCAAACGCCTTCTGAAAATCCAGATACACCGGCTCACCTTTATCCACATGTTTGTTCACCCCTTCAAAAAACTGTAATAGATTGTTGAGGCAAGATTTCCCTTCACTAAACTCATGTTGGTTTGTCTCATTAATCCATGCTTTTGAATATGCTCTGTAATTTTGTTCTTTATAATAGTCTCTACTATTTTGTCTGGCACCGACGTCAGACTCACCAGTCTATAATTTCCTGGATCTCCTCTGGAACCTTTTAAAAAAATTGGCGTTACATTGGCCACCCTCCAATCTTCCAGTACCCCGCTCGATTTTACAGATAAATTACATATTACTAACAATAGTTCTGCAAGTTCGTGTTTCAATTCTATCAGTATTCTGGGATAAATACCATCCGGTCTAGGAGATTTGCTACTCTTCAGTTTGTAGAACTGCCCCATTACATCCTCCAGGTTTATAGAGAATTCATTCAGTTTCTCTGACTCAACAGCTTCACATACCATTTCTGGCACCGGTATATCTCCCAAATCTTCCTCAGTTAAGACCGAAGCAAAGGATTCATTTAATCTCTTCGCTATAGCTTTATCTTCCCTGATTCCTCCTTTTACTCCTCTGTCATCTAGCGGTCCAACCGATTCTTTTGCCGGCTTCCTGCTTTTAATATACCTTAGCCTTCGTTATCTGTGCTTTGCATTTGACTTGACATTCCTTATGCTGTTCCTTATTATTTTCAGTCGGTTCCTTCTTCCATTTTCTGAAGGATTTTCTTTCAGCTCTAATAGCTTCCTTCACCTCACTTTTTAACCATGCCGGCAGTCGGTTGATCTTCCGTCCTCTTTTAATACATGGAATATATTTGGCCTGGGCTTCCAGGATGGTGTTTTTGAACAGCATTCATGCCTGATGTAAATTTTTGACCCTCGCAGCCGCTGCTCTAAGTTTGTTTTTCACCATTCTTCTCATTTTATCATAGTCTCCTTTTTGAAAGTTAAACGCTAACATATTGGATTTCCTATGTAGACTTACTTCAAAACTAATAACAAATCCGATATTATGATCACTGTTATCTAGCGGCCTCAGCACCATTACCTCCTGCACCAGATCAATGCGCTCCACTAAGGACTAGGTCTAGAATTTTTCCTTCTCTCGTCAGCTCCTGTACCAGCTGCTCCATAAAGCAGTCCTTGATTTCGTCAAGGAATTTTACATCCCTAGCATGCCCCGATGTTACATTTACCCAGTCAATATCGGGGTAATTGAAATCACCCATTATTATTGTGTTGCCCAGTTTGTGTGCGTCTCTAATTTCCTTTAACATTTCTGTATCCGTCTGTTCATCCTGGCCAGGCGGACGGTAGTACACTCCTATCATTATCCTTTTCCCCTTTACACATGGAATTTCAATCCATAGTGATTCCAAGATGTGTTTTGTTTCCTGCAGAATTTTCAAATCTATTTGATTCAAGGCTCTCCTTAATATACAATGCTACCCCTCCACCAATTCGATCCACCCTGTCACCACGATATAATTTGTACCCCGGTATGACAGTGTCCCACGTTATTGTAATTAATTAGATGTGCCTCTCCCATTTGGGCAGCGGAAGCCAGGGGCTCTCACTAATAAATAATTTGCGTGTTCCCACCACCTATTCTGATCTCATGCTCCACCCAGACTGCTCTTTACACAGTCTAGGAATTAACAAACTCCATAATCAGAAGGACTCGCTGAGATATAAGGAGATAGTTTATTTCAATCTTACCAATAGCAATACAGGCAAATCAGGCAGTCATATGATGGAGCAGCATTACACGACACGTCTGTCACCTGTCTTCTCTTGTAGACTTCCTTCTGTTCTAATACCCTTCTGACTCCCATTTTTATACTATTTTCACCCTATTCATTTCAATGGACCCTAGCTTTGTCACCAGGGTTCTTGACTCTTATCAGTTTGATCAAAATGACTTCACATATTATCAAGCTCTAAGTATAAACAAGATATGCTCAGAGCGCATCTTATTAGATGACTTTGCATATTCCCCAAACTCTCCCCTAGCCCCCTCCTTTGGATGTTCTCACCCGGGGTGCAACTGACCCAGTACTATCTCTACATAACCATAGCAACTCTTGCTCATGACATCTTGTAGGTGCCAGTCTCCTCATTATCTACAGAGTAGATTCCCTCCACCCTCTGTCAGCTCTCTGAGCACTTACTTTAGCATTTGCTACAGTAAAATATAACTGTGTCAAAGGTGATCTCTGATTTTTACAAGCTAGCTCTCTTTTGTATCAGAGATTATTTTGATTTTAAGAAGCCTAGCTCTTATTATGAGCCATCAGCCTGTATTTTACTGAGAGCAAGGGCTAGCATAACTCTTCATTATCCTCCTTCCACCAGGCCTCAGAGATGCCTATTATATCTAATTTTTCATATATTCTAACTCTCCCATCTTATTTCTTAGGCTCCTGGCATTCACATATAGGCATTTCAAACTATGTTTGTTGTTCCTATTTACATCATGCTCAGTACTTGACAGTATTCATTTGCAATCTTTTGTCTCATTTTTATTTTTATCTACTATGGTCTCTTTTGCAACCTCACTATCACGATACCCTATCTTCCCTGTTTTGGTGATATCTTTGAAAAATACCTTATCCCGAACCATGCGCTTTTGAGCTACTGTCGGCCTTCCTCCAGCTTGACATACCAGCTCAGGAAGTCTATTCCAAGCATATGGTGCAGCAAGATAAAAGAAACAGAGTCTGGAATTAGCAGTGGAGGAGAAGAGTGCAGATAAGAGAAATTTACCCAGTGAACGGAGTTTCCAGGGAGGAGTGTAGGGAGAGATAAGAGTGGAGAGGTTCTGAGGAGCTGCAGAGTAAATGCACTTGTAAGTCAATAAGAGGAGTTTGAACTGTATGCGCAAATGGATAGGGAGCCAATGAAGTGACTTGAGGAGAGGGCTAATATGAGCATAGCGACACTGGCAGAATATAAGTCATGCAGCAGAATTTTGCACAGATTGAAGAGGAGAGAGATGGGTAAGTGGGAGACCTGTGAGAAGCAAGTTGCAATAGTCTAAGCAAGAGGTGATAAGAGTGTGGATAAAGGTTCTGGTAGTGTGCTCAGAAAGGATGAATTTTGGTGACATTAAAGAGAAAGACATTACTGGTTTTAGCAGTATGCTGAATATGTGCAGAGAAGGAGAGAGAGGAATCGAAGATGACCCCAAGGTTACGAGCTGATGAGACAGGAAGGATGCGAGTGTTATCTACAGAAACAGAGAATGGGGGAAGAGAAGAGGTGGGTTTAGGGGGAATATAAGCTCAGTCTTGGTCACGTTTAGTTTCAGATGGCGGTGGGATATCCAGGCAGCAATGTCAGACAGGCAGGCTGATACTTTGGCCTGGATTCCTGCTGAGATTTCTGCTGTGGAGAGGTAGATTTGGGAGTCATCAGCGTAAAGGTGATACTGAAAACCATGGAAAGAGATCACAGTGCCAAGGGAAGAAATACAGATTGAGAAGAGAAGAGGTGCCAGGACAGATCCCTGAGGTACACCGATAGTGGGATAGAAGTGGAGGAGGATCCACCAGAGTATACTACTACTACTACTTGACATTTCTATAGCGCTACTAGGGTTACGCAGCGCTGTACAATTTAACAAAAAAAGGGGCAGTCCCTGCTCAAAGGAGACACTAAAAGTACGATGGGAGAGATAAGAAGAAAACTGGGAAAGAACAGAGCCCTGGAATCCAAGTGAGGACAGCGTTTCAGGGAATAGGCTGTGATCAACAGTGTCAAAAGGAGCAGATAGATTGAGAAGTAAGAGGACAGAATAGAGACCTTTGGATCTGGCCAGGAACAGGTCATTGAAGACTTTAGCAAGCACTGTTTCAGTTGAATGAAGAGGGCGAAAGCCAGATTGAAGTGGATCAAGAATAGCTTAAGATGAAAGAAAGTCAAGACAACAGCGGTGAACAGCATGTTCAAGTATCTTGGATAGGAAATGGAGGAGGGAGATGGGGTGATAGTTGGAAGGACAGGTAGGGCCAATGAAGGTGTGATTACAGCATGTTTGAAGGCATCAGGAACAGTCGAAGTGGAAAGTGAAAGATTGAGGATATGACAGATAAAAGGGATGACAGTAGGAGAGATAGTGCTAAGTAGATGGGTGGGAATAGGATCAGAGGAACAGGTAGTTAGTTTCGAGGAGGAAAGAAGATGTGTAGTTTCCTCTTCAGTAATTTCAGAAAAGGAAGAAAAGGAGGCAGCATTAGAATGGCTAGAACCAGTCTTAAGCAAATGTTAACAGCACAGTAAGCGTTGTGCATTGGGCCCACAGTAGCCTAAGAAGCCAGTGGGGTAGGACTGCATCTCAGCATCAGCTGCAGCTTGGTTTGCTGCAAGGAGGCAGTAATACTGGCTTGATGGTGGGCCTATTCCTGCTGGACAAAATAGTCCCTGATAGTCCCCATATGTCACCATTTGGTGGGTATGAGAGACCATCTTCCTCTACTGCCTCTTGTTTGGAGAAGAGTGGTAATAAAGGGCTCAGAGGATTCTGGTCCCTCCTACTTAGGCTTGCTAACAGGCTAGTATTTGGCCAGTCTGGCTGTTTTGGGGGGTTTTTTTGTTTCTTTTTTAAGGGAAAGATATTTTATTGTCATCAAGTAAGACAAATATCGAAACACAATACAACTGGCAAACAGCAATCAACTAGAAGGATGAACCACAACAATGACAGTTTTAATATAAACCATCTACACCCCTCCCACAATCCTCCAATAACCCCCTCAACCCTCTCCACGTAAGATGAAGATACTAACACCACACATCTCGTAGCAGAATAGCAATAAGCAACAGAGCCTGGGCGCCCAACAGAGTTCTAAAGTATTCAGAAAAGCTGATCAGACTCGTACAGGAAGGGTATGTAAATATGGAGTCCATAACAATCTTTTTTTGCATTCAACCCTCAAATGTCCACAGAAAGTTGCTCCATGGCGAGTAGTTCATGCATTTGATTTATCCACTATGCCAAAGTTGGCGGAGAGTCTTTAATCCACTGGAGAAGAATACAACTCTTCGCTATGAGTGAAGCTTTGTGAAGAAAGAGAATTATCAGCCCGGTGCCCTCCACAATTCCTGTTTTATTATCCAAAATATGTAATTGAGGCGTACTTGTCAATTGCTGCTGATACATACGCTGCAGGTAAGACCAGAGTGTGTTCCAAAAAGCACAAATGAGAGGGCAGTCCCAAATGCAATGTTTGTACGAGGTGTCTTGTTGCCCACATTTAAGACAGCTCCATCTGTTGGGAAGCTCATCATTTTTGCCTGGGCTAAATGGATATACATGCACAAAACAAATTTATAACAAAGTTTTTGAAGCTGAACACTGCCTGTAAGTTGGACCATCCTTCAAACTGTTTTGCAACTGCTCAACAGAGTACAGGTCAAAGTCTCTGATCCAATGAGTGACGATATTATGGACAGAAGTGTGACCTAAAGGTCTCTTAAAATTTTCATCAAATCTCCTTAACAAACCCTTAATGACCACTGGTATAGGCCAGCTGTCATCAAAAGGAGATTCTGTAAAATTAACTCGACAAGACTGAAACAGATCATGCAGATAGTGTTGTGTTGTAATTGTATGTAAGGATACCAGTCAGCCAAGCCCAGTTCATAAATGTGTTTTAAGAAGCCATACGAAAGCATCTTGGGCTCATCTTCCACTGCATGAAGCAATGCAGTCAATCCCCTAGCATCCAGAGCTTGATGCTAGTGGACTTGGGAGAAAATCAGCATTACCCCCTATAGGCAAATACCGTGAACAATATGCATGGAGACCAAACTTCTTGCAGAATAGAGTCCAAGCCCATTGAACTGCTTTAACCAATATATGATTCTTTATAGAGGGCAAGAGCTTACCAGAATTAGCATGGAGAATATAAGCTAGACACAATGGGATGGCTAACTCACTTTTATACTATATCACAGAACTCAGAGGAGTGAAACACCCAGTCTTGGGCATATCTTAAGTTACAGGTAAGTACATAAGTACATAAGTAATGCCATACTGGGAAAAGATCAAGGGTCCATTGAGCCCAGCATCTTGTCCACGACAGCGGCCAATCCAGGCCAAGGGCACCTGGCAAGCTTCCCAAACGTACAAACATTCTATACATGT
Organism: Microcaecilia unicolor; assembly: GCF_901765095.1. Classification (NCBI taxonomy): domain Eukaryota; kingdom Metazoa; phylum Chordata; class Amphibia; order Gymnophiona; family Siphonopidae; genus Microcaecilia; species Microcaecilia unicolor. The sequence continues at coordinate 122,519,501 of NC_044040.1, read as the reverse complement.
TATTCCTGGGATTTTGGATTTTTCCAAGTCCGTTTAGTAGCGGTTTATGGACTTGTCCTTTAGGAAACCGTCCAACCCCTTTTTAAACTCTGCTAAGCTAACCGCCTTCACCACATTTTCCGGCAATGAATTCCAGAGTTCAATTACACGTTGGGTGAAGAAAACTTTTCTCTGATTTGTTATATTTGTTATTTTATATACCTCTATCATGTCTCCCCTCAGCCATCTCTTCTCCAAGCTGAATAGCCCTAGCCTCCTTAGTCTTTCTTCATAGGGAAGTCGTCCCATCCCCGCTATCATTTTAGTCGCCCTTCGCTGCACCTTTTCCAATTCTACTATATCTTTCTTGAGATGCGGCGACCAGAATTGAACACAATACTCAAGGTGCGGTCGCACCATGGAGCGATACAACGGCATTATAACATCCTCACACCTGTTTTCCATACCTTTCCTAATAATACCCAACATTCTATTCGCTTTCCTAGCCGCAGCAGCACACTGAGCAGAAGGTTTCAGCGTGTTATCGACGACGACACCCAGATCCCTTTCTTGGTCCGTAATTCCTAACGTGGAACCTTGCATGACGTAGCTATAATTCGGGTTCTTTTTTCCCCACATGCATCACCTTGCACTTGCTCACATTAAACGTCATCTGCCATTTAGCCGCCCAGTCTCCCAGTCTCGTAAGGTCCTCTTGTAATTTTTCACAATCCTGTCGCGAGTTAACGACTTTGAATAACTTTGTGTCATCAGTAAATTTAATTACCTTGCTAGTTACTCCCATCTCTAAATCATTTATAAATATATTAAAAAGCAGCGGTCCTAGCACAGACCCCTGAGGAACCCCACTAACTACCCTTCTCCATTGTGAATACTGCCCATTTAACCCCACTCTCTGTTTCCTATCCTTCAACCAGTTTTTAATCCACAATAGGACATTTCCTCCTATCCCATGACCCTCCAATTTCCTCTGTAGCCTTTCATGAGGCACCTTGTCATATTATAAGCTCAAAGGTCTGGCAAGCCAAGGCCACCATCTTGGTACAGCAACTAACTGCTGGAGAGATGCCCTGGGCCTCTTCACACCCCATACCAAATGATTTTGTTCCAAGTGGCCAAATCTTTCAGCTTAACAATAAGAGACAAATATTTTAATGGATACAGCCACTTGGGCACTAATAGGATTTTTATAAGCTGGGCTCTACCCAGTGGTGTGCTGGTAAATTTTTAACAACAGGCTCTCTCCCTGGTCCACCTCGGCGCCCCCCCCCCCCCCGTCCACCACTGCGCCCCCCCGTCCACCTCTGCGCCCCCCCTGTCCACCTCTGCGCCCTCCCCCAAAATTGCAGAGCTGGCTATAGCCGGTGGGGGGGGGGGGGGGGGGGGCAATGCATTACTCTCTCCAGGAAGAAAAAATTAAATGATCCCAGGTTCCAATCTAATTCATGTTTAATATGGGATAAAATGCCATAAATAAGTAAATAAATATAAAGTTTTAACGTTCAGCACCTGATTCTCAAAGTGGACATATTCCAAACACTATAATGAAAATAAAATGATTTTTTTCTACCTTTGTTGTCTGGTGACTTTGTTTTTCTGATCATGTTGGCCCAGTATCCGATTCTGCTTCTATCTGTCCTCTTAACTCCGTTTCCTGGGCTTCCTTTCCATTTATTTCTTTACTTTCCGCCTTTCTTCCTCATTTCTTGTCCTACATCCGTAAGTAAAAGCTGGGTCCTCCGCAGATTTGACTGTCCAGTGGATCCAGCTTCTGCCTATTTTCTTCATTCATGTGCAGTTTTTCTCCTCTCTTCCTTTTCCCTCATCTCATCTCCTTCCTCACTCTTCCCTCCCCTCCAATTACCAAAACTGTCACAGTTCAATCAATAAATCAAAAATAAAATTATTTTTCTACCTTTTTTTGGTCTGGTGTTTTTCCCCTAATCATATTGTTCCTAGTTTCTGCTTCTTCTTTCTTCTATCCTCTTACTGTGCTATCTGTCCAGAGCCTCCTGCCCATTTGCCATTTCTTTTCTGTATTCCTATCTTCTTCATTTCCTCATTGATTTTTTTTTCATACTCAGCTTTCTCCAATTTATTTTCTGCACCTTAAATTAAATGTCTCCTTCTCATCCTCCAGTCTTCAAGCTCCCTCTTTCTACTGTTTCTATCTAGCTCTCCATCTGTCCCCCCACTCTCATCAAACATCTCTCCTCTTTTCCCTGCTTCTTCAACATCAGGCATCTCTCCTGTCTTCCCTTCCCTCATGACATTATGTCACCCTGATCTTCCCTGTTACCTACCTCCAAGTTCAGTACGTCCTCCCATCTCCCTTTCCACTATGTCCAGCATGCCCCCCCCCCCCCAGTTTCCCATGTTACTCCATTTCCAGGATCTCCCCTTCCACCTTCTTCTGTGGCCAGTATATCCTCCATCTACTTTTCCACAATACCCAGTGTCTCCCCCTGATCTCCCCTTCCACTTGGCCTCCAGCATCTTCTCCTGATGTCTCTTTTCACATGGCCTCCTCTCCAGCATCTTCCGCCAATCTCTCCTTCCATCCACCTCTCTCTAGCGTCTACCCGCCTCCTCACCAACATTTCCCCAATATTTCCTTCCACCCGCTATCCCGTTTGGGTAGAGGGTGGAATAGGGGAGGGAAGGAGGTGCTAGATGCTTGTATCCTAGATGCCGGGGAAAGGTGGACATGGTGGCAGCTGTGATGGGGCAATCCAGTGCAGCAAGCTTTAGGTGCCCCTACACTTGAGCCCTCTAAGCCCAGTTTCCCTATTCTTTTCCCCCCAGAGTCCAGCATATCCCCTTTCCCAAACCAAGAAGGTCTGTCATTTTTCTTCTCCCTCCCCTTTCCCATGTATTTCTACATTTCCCTTCTCTGTCTGTCTTTCTCTCCTCCTTCCTCATCCAACATCATTGCCCCTTCTTGCCCCCCTCCCTATTCCCTTCTTCCTGGTGTCCAGCAATGCATATCCCAACCCACAACTGTGTGCCATCTTTCTTCTCCCTCCCTTGCCCCACATATTCCAGCATCCCCCTCACTCCTTCCATGTCCAGCTTTATCCATCCCCCCCCCCCCCCCCATCCACTCCCTTCCCTCAAGCCTGTTCTCGTTCCGTTGCTGGACTTCCCCTGCCCAACGTGTTGAAGGATCAATCTCTCTTTCTCTCCCCTCCCCTGTTCTGCTTTGTCCCTTCATGCACTCTTCCCCCCACTCCCCGCTCCCTCACCTCAAACCTGTCCTAGTCTCGTGGATCTTTCCCAGTGCAGCCAGAAGTAGAAATGGCAAGTGCGGAGCCTCGTGCTGTTGTGAATCAAGTTGGAAGAGCCGCCCCCTTCTTGGCAGCAGGAAGTGCGTGAGAGCGAGGGAGGGTGCATCCAGCAGACAGAACCCCCCCCCCCCCCCCCCCCCCCCCCGCTGTAACAACGGAGTCTGTAACCAACTGGTTTTAGTTTCTGCTCATCGGGGCTCTACTGTGAAGGAGCTGCAGGGCAGTACTAGGACAGATCTGAAGGGAGAGAGTGGGCGGGGGAAGAAGAAGGGGAGAGAGATACTAGAACGGTTTCAGCAGGGAAGGGACAAGGGAGAGTAACGCATTCAGTCCAGCAGCGTTGGGGAGGGATGGATTCACCACTGTGGCTGCTGCTGCTGTGAGGATGACGACGAAGGAATCAACTATTTACCCCCCAGAGTGACGGGTTGCGCCGCCCCTGGGAGCCAGCTTGCCTGCCTGGAACAACTGGCTCGCAAGAGCTTTAAAAATTTAACAAACGGCTCTTGCGAGCCGGCTCCAGCACACCACTGGCTCTACCCCACAAGGACAATGGCAGATGTTTCCATTCGTCACACAAATGTTTAGTATCAGTCATCAATTTTGATATATTACAAGCCCTAGGAATCCATAAACCCAGGGATCATACCTTCTCTGCAACCCATTTAAGAGGAAACACTTGGCCAGGTTTTATCTAGATCCCCTGTCAAGAATAAGGCCTCAGACTTATCATGATTTATTCAAAGGCCCGAAAATTGGCCAAAGGTCTGCATCAAGTCCAAAACACTAGGCAAGGCAAGGCAAGGCAAGGCAAAGGGAGGGTTAGTAAAAGCTACCAGTAAATTAGCAAATAATGATAATTTGAGCCTGCGGTTACCCACTCCAATGCCACCAATATTCCTAATGGCATAAGGTTCTATACATAATACAAATAGGGTAAGGGATAAGGGACAGTGAATTGAAAATCTAGGAGAAGAAGGCCATCTACTAAACACCTGCGCCCAATGATTTGTATAAAGGAGTAATCATCTCTACAATGGGGCTCTGGAATTCATACCGCTGCAACACCTCCCAAAGATAGGTCCATGAGACTGTATCAAAGGCTCTCTATGTCAAAGCCGACCAAGATAGATGCAACATCCTGAACTCTCATCGACTCCATCGTACAAAGTAATCAACGTATGTTAATAACCGCATCAACGTATGTTAATAACCGCATTACATCCCTTCACAAAGCCCACTTGAGGAGCACTCACCAAACGGGGAATGATATTTGAGAGTCTATGTACAAGAATTTTGATGTTAACATAGTAGATGACGGCAGAAAAAGACCTGCACGGTCCATCCAGTCTGCCCAACAAGACAACTCATGTGTGCTACTTTTGTGTATACCCTACTTTGATTTGTACCTGTGCTCTTCAGGGCACAGACCGTATAAGTCTGCCCAGCACTAGCCCCGCCTCCCAACCACCGGCTCTGGCACAGACCGTATAAGTCTGCCCAGCACTATCCCCGCCTCCCACCACCGGCTCTGGCACAGACCGTATAAGTCTGCCCAGCGCTATCCCTGCCTCCCAACCTCCAGTCCCGCCTCCCACCACTGGCTCTGGCACAGACCATATAAGTCTGCCCCGCACTATCCCCGCCTCCCAACCTCCAGCCCCGCCTCCCACTACCGGCTCTGCTATCCAATCTCGGTTAAGCTCCTGAGGATCCTTCCCTTCTGAACAGGATTCCTTTCGTTAACATTTAACATCCATATAGGATGATATAGGGCTTCATAAAGTGTAACACCATTGCTTCCCTCATAGTGTCTGGGAGGCGTCTCCCCTGCAAAGCCTCCATATATACAGCCAATAAAGTTGGGATGACATGCTGCACTAGAATCTTAAAGAATTCTAGGGGAAGACCATCAGGTCCAGGACTCTTTAAACGCGCAGAAGTTCTGATAGCATACTGGACTTCCACTTCATGAATAAGGGAGTTTAATAAGTCTAATTCCTCCTCAGATAATTGGGGAGATGGATATATATATATATTTTAAATAGATGGCTGGCTGTTGGAGAACAGAATACTAGCCAATGTAAGTGCTGGTTTTCTGCAAACCACCACAAAATTCACGGGTGGTCCTCTGCAGTAGCTGTCCCCCCCCCCTCAAGTCCCACTGAATAAGGTATCCTGATGCAGGCGTTCTGTATCTGAGGATGCAAGACCAGCTTTGCTGTCAACATTCATCTGCTGAAAACAGGTCACATGCTGATGAGATGTAAATCACATAATAATAGAAGCCAGACAAATCTGGCCCGTAGCCTAAGAGTCACATAAATCGACAGTGATCCTATCCCCCCCCAAACCCCGCCCCTACCTGAAAAGATTTTGCAGGAATGGTAATTAACCAACGGATATCAAAGAAAAAAACCTCCCCCTAATCAGCCTCCCTCCCCCTCCTCCACAGCCCTATTCTAATCAAACAGCAATAATCTATTGAGCCACTCTCGACCTATACCACAAAACCCAGTACCAGACCCAATAATCAACTACCCAACTAGACCCTCCCCTCCACCCCTCATTCAAACCCAAACCCATCCCACCTATCTAGGACCGAAAGGGGCCTAGAAATTTAACCCAAACCATGGGCTGGACAAGGCAACAAAAATGAAACCCCTACACCCCTCCCTCCCATATTAATAAAGAAATAAAATTTTATACAGATAGGTTTATGAATTAAGTAGCAGACTACGCCCTTTGGAACTGAGATTTTGCAACTACAGTTGCCATATTTGAGTAAAAAGCGCCCCACGTCTGGGGGAGTATCTCACCTCTCTAGCTTCCCAGGTCGCCAAAAGATGCACCTGATTCCGCTAGTGCCAATAAGCAGGGGCCTTAGACAAAGTCCAGTATTGTAGAATACATTTCCGAGCCACCAAGCTCAATTTCCAACAGAACAGACTTGAATGTCAGTCTAGGGGAGCAAAAGCCCCAGGCTGATCCAACAGAAACTGCCCCTCCATCCCCCTAATCATTTGCCCCAGTAACCTAATCAGAAAGCCCCTCACCCGCAACCAGAAGGCACGCACCACAGGACATATCCGAAATGCATGACGAATGGGAGCTATCCCTACACTTGGAGCAGGCCGAAGCCTCAGAACCTGACACGTGCGCCAATTGAGCCTTAGACATGTATCCCCTCAACACCACTCGATAGCCACACTCTCTGTCTCTCATCTGTTACCAGCCCACATATGCCCTTTAATGTGACTGCCACATCCCAATGCGCTAGAGTTATCCCTAAGTCTTTCTCCCATCTACTTTTAAGAAGTTCATAATTCCTACAGGGGCCTCGATGGACTACAGACCTATGAAGACCCGAGATCAAAAGGCGCTCCTGCAGAGTCTCTTGAAAAAAAACACGGAGCTTCGCTCCCAGACGTTGTCTCAAAGAGAGTTGATCCAAGGAGGCTACATTTTATTACATTTGTACCCCACGCTTTCCCACTCATGGCAGGCTCAATGCGGCTTACATACAGTATACAGGTACTTATTTGTACCTGGGGCAATGGAGGGTTAAGTGATTTGCCCAGAGTCACAAGGAGCTGCCTGTGCCTGAAGTGGAAATCGAACTCAGTTCCTCAAGACCAAAGTCCACCACCCTAACCACTAGGCCACTCTAGGATATACTTCCTTCTTCCCAATAGGTAGAGGAACCAGGCAGGGATGCCCTTTGTCACCATTCCTTTTCCCCTGTACATTGAGCCATTGGCGGTATCGATACGGCAGCATCCAGATTTTCAGGGGATTAAGGTTGGGGGGATGGAACATCGAATTGCGTTATTTGCGGATGATGTGTTACTTTATGTGGTGGATCCTGAGCGGACACTTGGGGATTTTTGAAGAATTTGAACGATATGCTGGCCTAAGAGTTAATATGGATAAGAGTAAGCTATTGGGAATTTCTTTGCAACAAGGGGAAAAAAGTAGATTGAGAGCATTGTTTGCGTTTAAGTGAGCCAAGCATCATATTAGGTACCTGGGGATTCAGATTCCTAGGGACTTGGGTAGGGTGTATAGTCTCAATTATGGGAAGATAATAGACCAAATTCAGGGGGAGTTGTCTCGATGGAAGGGATTGTGGCTTTCATGGTGGGGGCGTATGACAGTGGTGAAAATGAATGTGCTGCCTATATTGTTATTTTTGTTTCAGGCGCTTCCAGTAGCATAGTGTTTAACCTGCGAGTACGCAAACCGGTTCCCCCAAGTAGGCCCCACCCTATCCTTTATGACGTCAAATGACAGCAACCCCCCATCCTCTTGTAAGAAATGTTCTAATATAGAGAAACCTTTGCGAACCCACACAAGAAAAACTAGGTTATCCATCCCAGCCTCAAAGTCGATATTACCGCGGATAGGCAGTTGATCCGTAACCCTTGGGTTCTCCCCCCCAATAACCTCACCAGCCAACACCACACCTCCCGCAAAGGTCTAAGTAGCATGCTCTCCTTAAAATGTTGAGGCACCCGGCCGTGGGGAAGGTGAAGGAGCGAAAAGAACCCATGAGGGGCGAAGTATTCCTGTTCAAAGTTTATGGGCGTGTATGTCTGTGTTAAATTGAACCAGTCCCCCAGGTGCCTAAGAAGACATGCCTGATTGTAAAGAAACAAGTAAGGGAACCCCACTCCCCCCTGGCCCCAATCGCCGCACAGCACCTGCTGACTCAACTTAGGTTTTTTGCGGGCCCAACAAAAACGACTAAAGAGCCTAGTCACCACCTTCAAGTCTTTTTTAAAAAGCCGGAGCGGTAACGTCTGCAATACATAGAGCCATCTGGGGAATATAACCATCCTTATTAAATTAACCCTCCCCAACAACGTCAAGGGGAGATCCATCCAAGAATCCAATTGTCTTTTTGTATCTTCTACTAAGGCCAACACATTCAGGCGATATAGTGAGGAGACATTCAATGTAAGCCAAGTTCCCAGATATTTAAAGGACCCAGGTGCCCACCTCAAAGGAAAATCCAACCCCCAAGTATTGTTTGGGACCACAGTGAAGCCAACGCTTCAGATTTTATTAAGTTGATACGAAATCTCGCATAATCTCCGTATTCCTGAAAAGTTTCTAAGAGCGTCTCCAGCGATTCTCTCGGGCTTGTAAGATGTACCAATAAGTCATCCGCAAATGCCACAACTTTAAAAATGTGAGACCCTAACTGAATCCCCTTAATCAAAGGATTCCCCATAATGTCTCTTATAAGAGGATCCAGGGTTAAAACAAAGAGAAGCGTTGAAAGTGAACATCCCTGCCTCGTACCCTTCCTAATGGGAAAACTTTGTGATTTGAGACCATTAACCAGAATTGTTGCATGGGGAGCAGAATAAAGAGCTTGGAGCGCGTTGACAAACCGTCCCGAAAACCCATACCTCTCCAACGTAGCAAAGAGAAAATCCCAGTGCACCCTATCAAAGGCTTTTTCTGCGTCAAAGCTAACTAATAACGATGGCAACTTCCTATACCAGCCATACTCCAACGTGGTTAAGATCTTCCATAGACTTTTCGCCACCGATCTACCCCCTACAAATCCAACCTGGCTCTCATGTATTAGTCCTGGCAACAAGTGAGCCAAACGATAAGCAAGTACCTTTGCCAGCAACTTCGCATCATAATTCAAGAGGGAAATGGGTCGGTATGATGAGGGCTCCAAGGGGTCTTTACCTGGCTTAAGTAAGACAATAATTTGGGCTTTATTCAGCGCTGGAGGCATTGTTTTATGCTCTATTAGTTTCTTCAAAAACTTAGTAAGATCAGGGATAATTTCCTCCCCTAATTTATGTTTCAATGATTTTTATTGGAGAAATCAGAAAACAACATTGCCATACAATACTTATCTGCTTAATCGTCTAACATTGTCAGTATGAGACCTTGAGTTTTATTTCTCCAGTAACTGTTGACATTTTCACCCCTCCCTCCCCCCCTCCTTCCCCTCCCCTCCTATAGCCTATCCCCTCCCATTTTCTGTCACAGTCTCTTTTCACAATCCTCTTACTCTTATTGCTTTAGAGCCACGCCTGTGTCACATGTTCGTTATTTGTCCTCTGGCTTGGGGTGTTAGTGTTAGCCAAAACGGGGTCCAGCAGTTCCAGAATGTCCTGGTGTGTAAATGGTCGTCGGGTTCTCAAGCTCGTTCTCTCGGTTCGTAACAAATGGATCATCTGCCCTCTCCACTGAGGCACCGTGAGGCCCTCCACTGATAGCCATGCCGAGAAGATGGTTTTCTTCGCCACCATTACTGTGCGCAAGACAAATGATCAGCATCCCTTAGGCAGGGGCCTGGTCAGCCTCAAGTGACGAAAGAGGAGTCTGGCGTCCGCTTGCCATTGTGTAGTCCAGATGGCGGCTATCTACTTGGTCAGGTCTGTCCAAAACCTCCCAACTCGCGGGCAGCCCCAAAACATGTGGCTCAGCGTTGCTCCCTCCGCTGTGCATTTGGGGCATGCTCCGTCCGGCGATAAGCCCATGTGGAATGCTCGCCTGGGAGGGATATATGTTTTCAGTGTAAACTTAAATTGTAGTTCCCAGTAGGTAGCTTGGTCCGTGTTCCTGCGGTATCCCAGGAGATGTTCCTGTATCATTGTAGTTGTTATTTCCAGCTCCAAATCCTTGCTCCACAGATTTGATAGACTCTGTCCTTTAAGTGCCTGTGGTAGTACGTTAGTGGCACTTCTTGTTGTGCTCCCAATGAGAGTGCCAAGCCCAGTTCCTCCTGCACGCCCTGAAGAGTTATGCTAGCCCTTGCTCTCAGTAAAATACAGGCCAACGGCTCATAATAAGAGCTAGGCTTCTTAAAATCAGAATCATCTCTGATACAAAAGAGAGCTAGCCTGTAAAAATCAGAGATCACCTTTGACACAGTTACATTTCACTGTGGCAAGTACTGAAATGAGGTAATTGAGAACTGGCAAGGGTGGGGGCAATCTACTCTATAAACAATCCTGAGATTGGCACCTGCAAGACGTCATAAGCAAGAGTTGCTATGGTTACGTAGAGATAGTACTGGGTCAGCTGCACCCCGGGTGAGAACATCCAAAGGGGGGGCTAGGGAAAGTTTGGGGAAAATGCAAAGTCATCTAATAAGATGTGCTCTGAGCATATCTTGTTTATACTTAGAGCTTGTTAGCATGTGAAGTCATTCTGATCAACTAATAAGAACCAGGAGCCCTGTTGAGACAGCTGGGGTCCATTGAAATGAATAGGGCCAAAATTGTATATAAGCAGCAGTTTGAGGAGTATTAGATCAGACGAGAGGAGAAGAAGACCAGAGAAGGAAGACTTCAGAAGGCTAGAGAGAGAGGACGAACCATGATATGCTGCTCCATTATGTGAATGCTTAACTTGCCTGTATTACCATTGGTAAGATTGTAATAAACTATCTTATTATATCTACTACATACTGGGTTCCTTTCTAATTACAAGGGTCTATACTGCCTGATGGTGTAAGCCTGTCATGAGCAGATACAGGGTTGGGGTAATTAAGTATCTAGAGGGGATTTGCAGTTCTCTCTAGGATAGTACAGAGAGCCCATGGCTTCCGCTGCGCAAATGGGTGAGGCAGATCCTAAATATATACAGTGCTCTGCCAGTGCTTCTTGTGGAAGACTAGCTATGTAATCCTGTAGTTTATAGTAGTGGAACCAGTCTGACAGTCTCAGGGAGAACTGGGCTTGGAGTGTTACACAGGGTTTGATCTTTCCCTCTTCGTCTGTCGCCTGTCGTACATACTCCAGTGAGCAAACACTTCATATATCCGTCCCGGTTGAAAGTCCGGGTTGCCACACAGTGGGAGGTATGGAGTCACAAGGGCCGAGAATCTGTGATGCTGACAGAGCCAGTGCCAAACCGCTTGCGCTGCCGGCAGGAGCTGCGCAGCAGCCAACAAGCTGGGCTCTTCATTGCTTTTCCTGTGTAGCAAGTAGCTTATGTGTCTCTGATCAGTCTCTTGGAGTTCAAGGTGGGAGGGTGTGAAGTATTGTGTGCGTCTTAGCCAGTCATTCAGATGTCTTAGACCACTTGCTATCGTCATATAGCGCAGGTTCAATAGCCCTAGACCCCCATATTCCGCCGGCAGGTGCAGGTTGGTCAGTGGTGTTCTAGGTTTTTTCTTTGCCCACAGAAAGGTCTGTAGGAGTTTGTTGAGCCATTTTTCATCTGGCTTGGTCAAGTATAATGGCAGGGTCTGAAACACATACAGCCACTTGGGCACTATCACCATGTTGTACAAAGCTATTCTGCCCAGGAGTGATAGGGGGAGTCCCTGCCACATTTGCAAGCTCGTTTTCGTATCATTCAGCAACTTCCACACCTTCCAAGCATACACTTGGGGGAGCTCTCGGGGTATATTAACTCCCAAATATTTTATTGCCTCTTCCTCCCACTCTATGGGCAACGTGAGTCTTTGCTTTATGTTATCTCCCAGTAGTATCTCTAGGGCCTTGGATTTTTGAATGTTCAATGTGTAACCCGAGAGGGCCCCGTATTCCTGAATCACCTCTAATATCCTGGGTACGGATTGCTCGGGCTCTTAGGTCACCACGAGCAGGTCATCCGCAAAGGCTAGTGCTTTGACCGTGCCGCCCTCCAGGGTCACCCACTCACTCCCCTGTCCGCTCGCAAGGTGTCCTCCCCTAATTTATAAAATTCAGTACATAAGCCACCAGGCCCCAGGGCCTTCAACAATGGGCTGCGAGCGATCACCAAGGCTACCTCATCATCCGTTATTGGTTCGTTAAGGCATTCCAACCCAGAGCACTGAAGACGAGGAAGATTAAGATTGTCTAGATACATCTGATTCGCAAGTCCTGTCTCTGGTGGCGGGGCATAAAGATCCTTGTAAAAAGCCTGAAAAGTATCACAAATTACCTCATCCGAGTTAGTGTACCCCCCTCCAGCTTGCTTAACAGTGAGGATCTTCCTGGGGCCTCCGCGTGGCCGTATGAGACGCGCCATTAGCCTACCCGCCTTATTCCCGTGTTTATACAACTAGTAACGATAGTAAATTTGAGATTTAAATGCCCTCCGATGTAACAGCTCATTGAGAGATGCCTGCAGCTCTAACACCTGTTGTTTATGCCGTCTCTCAAGAGTCTGGCCAAAGCACTGTCATGCCTTACAAAGCTGTTTACTTAGCCTCAAAATCTCCTTGTTCCGCGAAGTCCGAACAAAGTGAGCATGACTAATAATTTCTCCTCTAAGCACCACTTTCGCTGTTTCCCAATAAAGGATAGGGTCCTCCCTGTGCTCCCCATTGTGCAATGCATACGACTCCCAGCAGGCTCGCAACCGCCCTTTAAGTGTCGGGTTGTTGTACAGCTCGAGAGGGAATGTCCAACGCCTGTTCTACCTAGGAGATGATGCCATCAACCAGTTTAAAGTGATCCATAAGTACATAAGTAATGCCACACTGGGAAAAGACCAAGGGTTCATCGAGCCCAGCATCCTGTCCACGACAGCGGCCAATCCAGGCCAAGGGCACTTGGCAAGCTTCCCAAACGTACAAACATTCTATACATGTTATTCCTGGAATTGTGGATTTTTCCCGTCCATTTAGTAGCAGTTTTTGGACTTGTCCTTTAAGAAACCGTCTAACCCCTTTTTTAAACTGTGCCAAGCTAACTGCCTTCACCACGTTCTCCGGCAACGAATTCCAGAGTTTAATTACGCGTTGGGTGAAGAAACATTTTCTCCGATTTGTTTTAAATTTACTACACTGTTTCATCACATGCCCCCTAGTCCTAGTATTTTTGGAAAGCGTGAACACACGCTTCACATCCACCTGTTCCACTCCACTCATTATTTTATGTACCTCTATCATGTCTTCCCTCAGCCGTCTCTTCTCCAAGCTGAAAAGCCCTAGCCTCCTTAGTCTTTCTTCATAGGGAAGTTGTCCCATCCCCACTATCATTTTAGTTGCCCTTCGCTGCACCTTTTCCAATTCCACTATATCTTTTTTGAGATGCGGCGACCAGAATTGAACACAATACTCAAGGTGCGGTCGCACCATTTAGCAATATAACGGCATTATAACATCCTCACACCTGTTTTCCATACCTTTCCTAATAATACCCAACATTCTATTCGCTTTCCGAGCCGCAGCAGCACACTGAGCAGAAGGTTTCAGTGTATTATCGACGACGACACCCAGATCCTTTTCTTGGTCCGTAACTCCTAACGTGGAACCTTGCATGACGTAGCTATAATTCGGGTTCTTTTTTCCCACATGCATCACCTTGCACTTGCTTACATTAAACGTCATCTGCCATTTAGCCGCCCAGTCTCCCAGTCTCTTAAGGTCCTTCTGAAATTTTTCACAATCCTGTCGCGAGTTAACAATTTTGAATAACTTTGTGTCATCAGCAAATTTAATTACCTTGCTAGTTACTCCCATCTCTAAATCATTTATAAATATGTTAAAAAGCAGCGGTCCTACCACAGACCCCTGAGGAACCCCACTAACTACCCTTCTCCATTGTGAATACTGCCCATTTAACCCCACTCTCTGTTTCCTATCCTTCAACCAGTTTTTAATCCACAATAGGACATTTCCTCCTATCCCATGACCCTCCAATTTCCTCTGTAGCCTTTCATGAGGTACCTTGTCAAGCGCCTTTTGAAAATCCAAATACACAATATCAACCGGCTCCCCTTTGTCCACATGTTTGTTTACTCCTTCAAAGAATTGAAGTAAATTGGTCATGCAAGATTTCCCCACACAAAAGCCGTGCTGACTCGGTCCCAGTAATCCATGTCTTTGGATGTGCTCTGTAATTTTGTTTTTAATAATAGCCTCTACCATTTTCCCCGGCACCGACATCAGACTCACCGGTCTATAATTTCCTGGATCTCCCCTGGAACCTTTTTTAAAAATGGGCATTACATTGGCCACCCTCCAATCTTCCAGTACCACGCTCGATTTTAAGGATAATTTGCATATCACTAGCAGTAGCTCCGCAAGCTCATTTTTCAATTCTATCAGTACTCTAGGATGAATACCATCCGGTCCAGGAGATTTGCTACTCTTCAGTTTGCTGAACTGCCCCATTACATCCTCCAGGTTTACCGTGAAGTCAGTAAGTTTCTCCGACTCGTCCGCTTGAAATATTCCGACACCGGTATCCCACCCAAATCTTCCTCGGTGAAGACCAAAGCAAAGAATTCATTCAATCTCTCCACTACATCTTTGTCTTCCTTGATTGCCCCTTTTACCCCTCGGTCATCCAGCGGCCCAACCGATTCTTTTGCCGGCTTCCTGCTTTTAATATACTGAAAAAAATTTTTACTATGTTTTTTTGCCTCTAATGCTATCTTTTTTTCGTAATCTCTCTTGGCCTTCTTTATCTGCGCCTTGCATTTGCTTTGACACTCCTAATGCTGCTTCTTGTTATTTTCAGACGGTTCCTTCTTCCATTTTCTGAAGGCGTTTCTTTTAGCCCTAATAGCTTCCTTCACCTCACTTTTCAACCAGGCCAGCTGTCTTTTGGAGTTCAGTCTTTCTTTTCTAATTAGTGGAATACGTTTGGTCTGGGCCTCCAGGATGGTATTTTTGAACAGCGTCCATGCCTGTTGTACAGTTTTTATCCTCTCAGTTGTCCCCCTAAGTTTTACTTCCACCGTTCTTCTCATTTTATCATAGTCTCCTTTTTTAAAGTTAAACGCTAACATATTTGACTTCCTGTGTATAGTTACTTCAAGGTTGATATTAAAACTGATCATATCATGAGCACTGTTATCAAGCAGCCCCAGTACCATAACGTCCCTCACCAGATCATGCGCTCCACTAAGGACCAAGTCTAGAATTTTTCCTTCTCTCGTTGGCTCCTGCACCAGCTGCTCCATAAAGCTGTCCTTGATTTCATCAAGGAATTGTACTTCTCTAGCATGTCCTGATGTTACATTTACCCAGTCTATATTTAGATAATTGAAGTCACCCATTATTATCACACTGCCCATTTTGTTTGTGTCTCTGATTTCTTTTATCATTTCTGCGTCTACCTGCTCATCCTGGCGAGGCGGACGATAGTACATTCCTATCACCGTCCTTTTCCCTTTTCTACATGGAATTTCAACCCACAATGATTCAAAGGTGTGATTTGTGTCCTGCTGAATTTGTAATCTATCTGAGTCAAGGCTCTCGTTAATATACAATGCTACCCCTCCACCAGTCCGGTCCACCCTATCACTACGAAATACTTTGTACCCCGGTGTGACAGTGTCCCACTGGTTATCCTCCTTCCACCAGGTCTCAGTAATGCCTATTATATCCAGTTTTTCATTTAGTGCAATATATTCCAACTCTCCCATCTTATTTCTTAGACTCCTAGCATTTACATATAGACATTTCAGAGTATGTTTGTTGTTCCTATTTGCCTGATGCTTAGTACTGGACACTACTGATTTGCCATCTTTTGTCTGATCTTTAGTTGTATTTAAGGGCACCTGGCCTACCACGGTCTGTTGTGCAACCTCACTATCCAGAAACCCTATCTTCCCTGTTTGTGAGGTATCTTTGCAAGATACCTTATCCCGAACCATGCACTTCTGAGCGACTGTCGGCCTTCCCCCCATTTCTAGTTTAAAAGCTGCTCTATCTCCTTTTTAAATGCCAACGCCAGCAGCCTGGTCCCACCCTGGTTAAGGTGGAGCCCATCCTTTCGGAATAGGCTCCCCCTTCCCCAGAATGTTGCCCAGTTCCTAACAAATCTAAAACCCTCCTCCCTGCACCATTGTCTCATCCACGCATTGAGACTCCAGACAGGGCCGTGCCTAGGGTCTCTGGCGCCCCCCTGCAGACTATCAGTTCGCGCCCCCCCCCCCCCCCCCCCGGTGAAAATGATCGCTCACCACTTGCCACACTGACAGGAACTGTCAGCAATATTCTTAGAAAAATTGCTATACATTGCAAAATAAGATAGCAGATGTAAATTCTCAAAGTGGACATATTCCAAACGCTAAAATGAAAATAAAATGATTTTTTTTTACCTTTGTTGTCTGGTGACTTTCTTTTTCCGATCATGCTGGCCCAGTATCTGAGTCTGCTGCTATCTGTCCTCTTAACTCCATTTCCAGGGCTTCCTTTCCATTTATTTCTTTACTTTCCTCCTTTCTTCTTCATTTCTTGCTCTATATCCATTTCCAGCAATTTCTTCTCTCTCCCTGGGTCCTGCCCTCCCATCCATGTCCATTCTTGTCCCTCTCTGCCCTTCCCTCCTCCATCCATAGCCAGCAATCCTCCTCTCTCCCCTCCCCTCCATTTCCAGCAATTTGTCCTCTCCCTGGGCCCCCATGTCCATCCTTGTCCCTCTCTGCCCTTCCCTCCTCCATCCATAGCCAGCAATCCTCCTCTCTCCCCTCCCCTCCATTTCCAGCAATTTGTCCTCTCCCTGAGCCCCCATGTCCATCCTTGGCCCTCTTTGCCCTTCCCTCCTCCATCCATAGCCAGCAATCCTCCTCTCTCCCCTCCCCTCCATTTCCAGCAATTTGTCCTCTCCCTGGGCCCCCATGTCCATTCTTGTCCCTCTCTGCCCTTCCCTCCTCCATCCATAGCCAGCAATCCTCCTCTCTCCCCTCCCCTCCATTTCCAGCAAATTGTCCTCTCCCTGGGCCCCCATGTCCATCCTTGTCCCTCTCTGCGCTTCCCTCCTCCTCCATCCGTAGCCAGCAATCCTCCTCCCCTCCATTTCCAGCAATTTGTCCTCTCCCTGGGCCCCCATGTCCATCCTTGTCCCTCTCTGCGCTTCCCTCCTCCTCCATCCATAGCCAGCAATCCTCCTCCCCTCCATTTCCAGCAATTTGTCCTCTCCCTGGGCCCCCATGTCCATCCTTGTCCCTCTCTGCCCTTCCCTCCTCCTCCATCCATAGCCAGCAATCCTCCTCCCCTCCATTTCCAGCAATTTGTCCTCTCCCTGGGCCCCCATGTCCATCCTTGTCCCTCTCTGCCCTTCCCTCCTCCATCCATAGCCAGCAATCCTCCTCTCTCCCCTCCCCTCCATTTCCAGCAAATTGTACTCTCCCTGGGCCCCCATGTCCATCCTTGTCCCTCTCTGCCCTTCCCTGCTGCATCCATAGCTAGCAATCCTCCTCTCTCCCCTCCCCTTCCAGCAATTTGTCCTCTCCCTGGGCCCTGCTGCTGCCCTCCCATCCATGCCTCTCTGCCCTCCCATCCATGCCTGTCAGCAATTCTCGCCCCTGCTCTGCCCTCTCCCCTCCTGTCCAGTGATTTCTTCTCTCTCCCTGCCCTGCATCCATACATGGCCAACAATTCTCCTCTCCCCTGCCCTCCCCCCTACATGTGGCAGGCTGCAGCGTTTTTGCGAGGCAGCTCTGGCTCTTCCTCCTTCCTTCCTTGGTTCCCGCTCTGGCTCCCCGATCAGCAGCCCCCCCCCCCCCCGCGTGTTTTAACCTTTACGCGATGTCAATCAATGAAGAACGCACAACAGACTCGTTTCCAGCTTCTCTCTTCACACAGTGTCCCGCCCTCGCGGGAACAGGAAATGCATCATCGCTGACGCTGAAGGCGGGACACTGTGTGAAGAGAGAAGCTGGAAACGAGTCTGGTGTGCGTTCTTCATTCATTGACATCGCGTAAAGGTTAAAACACGCGGGGGGGGGGAGGGGGCTGCTGACTGATCGGGGAGCCAGAGCGGGAACTAAGGAAGGAGGGAGAGCCCGAGCTGCCTCGCAAAAGCGCTACGCTTGTGAGGGCAGCAGGGACGTCCGAAGTCCACCATTGGGCTGGGGCGCCGGGGCGAGGGTAAGCACCGCGGCGGCGCCCTCCAGAGGTGGGCGCCCCCCTGCGGCACTTACCTCGCTTACCGCATCGGCACGGCCCTGACTCCAGAGCTCTGCCTGTCTCTTGGGCCCTGCGCGTGGAACAGGTAGCATTTCAGAAAATGCTACCCTAGAGGATCTGGATTTGAGCTTTCTACCTAAGAGCCTAAATTTGGCTTCCAGAACCTCTCTCCCACATTTTCCTATGTCATTGGTACCCACATGTACCAAGACAGCGGAATCCTATCTAGGTGACGCGTGAGGTCCGCCACCTTCGCACCAGGCAGGCAAGTCACCAGGCGATCCTCACGTCCACCAGCCACCCAACTATCTATATGCCTAATGATCGAATCACCAACTACAACAGCTGTCCTAACCTGGGCAGCACTTGGAGACATATCCTCGGTGCGAGAGGATAGTACATCCCCTGGTGGGCAAGTCCTGGCTACAGGAGTACTTCCTACTTCACCAGGGTGATGCTCTCCTTCTAGGAGACCTCCCTCCTCCAGGGTAGCACAAGGGCTACCAGACTTGAGGTAGAACTTCTCTACAACATCCTTGTAGGTCTCCTCTATGTACCTCTCTGTCTCCCTCAGCTCCACCAAGTCTGCTACTCTAGCCCAGTGGCGTAGCAAGGGTGGGGCAGTGGGGGCGGTCCGCCCCGGGTGTCAGCGGGTAGGGGGTGCTCCATCTAGAGCCGACAGTTCTCGTCTCCTGCCACCACCCTGCCTTTTTTTTAAAAATCCATGCAGCGACGCAGGCAGCGCCTCACGTCTGCCCTGCGTGTGCTGTGAAAGGAGAAAATCGCCTCGCTGGCGTCGGGCCTTCCCTCGCTGTTTCCCGTCCTCTTCTGAGGTAACTTCCTATTTGCTTGAGGGCGGGACATAGCGAGGGAAGGCCCGACGCCAGCGAGGCGATTTTCTCCTTTCACAGCACACGCAGGGCAGAAACGAGGCGCTGCCTGCGTCACTGCATGGATTTTGAAAAAAAGGCAGGGTGGTGGCAGCAGAAGAGGGCTCTGTCGGCTCTCGACAGAGGGGGGATGGGACCGCGTCGGGGGGCTCAGATGGGAGAGGGGGTGCTCAGAGGGGAGAAGGGGATTGGGGAGGGTGGGGGAGCTCAGATGGGTACTCAGAGGGGAGAAGGGGATTGGGGAGGGGAGAAGGGGATTGGGGAGGGTGGGGGAGCTCAGAGGAGTGCTCAAAGGGGAGAAGGGGACTGGGGAGGGGTGGGGGAGCTCAGAGGGGTGCTCAGAGGGGAGAAGGGGTCTGAAGCTGGAACTGGGGTCTGACAAGGGGGCAGGAGGGAAAATGGGCCCATGCCTGGGGCAGGTGGGAGAATGGGTATGGGGCTGAAAAGGGGGGATGCAAGGCATGTGGTGGATGAAGGGGGCTGGAACTGGGGGCTGAAAAGGAAGGTAGTTGGGATAAGGGACAGGGGCTGAAACTGGGGGGACTGGGGGCTTTAAAGGGGACAGGGAGAACTGGCTGGGGCCGAAGCTTGGGACTGGTGAGAGAAAAGGGCTGAGGTTGAAACTAGGGGCTGAAAAGGGGACAGGGAGAAGTGGCTGGGGGCTGAAGCTTGGGACTGATGGAAGAAAAGGGCTGGGGACTGGTGGGATAGTGGGGCTGAAAAGGGGGGCAGGTGGGAGATGTGGGCTGGGGCTGGAACTAGGGGCAAGTGGAATAAGGGGGCTGGAACTGGGGGCTGAAAAGAGGGGGCAGAGAGAGAGAGGGGAAGACCCTGGATGGAAGGGGGGAGCGTGAGGGAGGGCAGACCCTGGATGGATGGGAGAGGGAGGGCAGACGGATTGAAGGGGCAGAGAGAAAGGGCAGATGGTGGGTGGAAGGGAGAGAGAGAAAGAGGGCAGACTGGGGCAAATGGTGGATGGAAGGGGCAGAGATAGAGGGCAGATTTTGAAGGAAGGGGGAGAGAGATGGCAGACTGGGGCAGATGGTGGATGGAAGGGGCAGAAATAGAGGGCAGATGTGGATGGAAGGAACAGAGAGAGCATACAGTGGATGGAAGGGGCAGAGAGAGAGAGAGGGCAGACAGTGGATGGAAGGGACATTAGAGAGGGCAGACACTGGATGGCAGAGAGAGAGCGAAGACAGATGCTGGATGGAAGGAAGACAGTGAAAAGAAGATGAGGAAAGCAGAAACCAGAGACAACAAACTGTAAATAAAATACATATTTTTATTTTTTTGCTTTAGGATATAGTATTGTAGCTGTGTTAATAAATGTTTATAAATAGAACATGTAAATAAGGTAATCTTTTTATTTGACTAATTTTAATACATTTTGACTTAACTTTCAGAGAACAAAACCCCCTTCCTCAGGTCAGGTCAGGATAGGATACTGTAACAGAACTATACTGTATAGACCAGAGGAAGGAGATTTTGGCCTCTGTAAGCTAAATGTATTAGTCCAATAAAATGGTATTATTTTATTTTCTGTATTTGTTTTATTTCTATTTGTTAATTTGTAAAGTGGTGATTGGTATTTGTTAGTTTTTTCAAATTTACATCTGCTGTCTTTATATTTTGCACAGTACTAGGGGACATTTTCTGCATTGTATGAAGTCTGGCATCGGGGGTTCAGTTTAATTTTTGTCTAAATAGAAAGTTTATGATTACTTATTCTATAGTGGATTAGGGTGTATCTGTGTTTGTGAAAAAGACATGGCTTTCGGTTGGCATTGACTGTGCAGGATTGACAATCTGTACTAATCTGTTTGTTTTCATGTTACAATAGGTGAATTGATGTTCTAGTGCTCACTGTACCGTTTAAGATGCTTTCCTTTTCCTTGTGTGACTCGTACAAATTACTGCTTATGGTATGGTAGACTGGCTCTATAGGTCCTGAGTGTTTTGTATTCTCGGTATGCCTAGTACTGGATTTGGGGGGGGGGTGTTAAAAAATGACCGGCCCCGGGTGTCAAGTAACCTAGCTACGCCACTGCTTTAGCCTCAAGAGAACGCACACATTCCCTGAGAGCTAGGAGCTCTTTGCATCGGGCACACACCCATGACATAGTAACATAGTAGATGACGGCAGAAAAAGACCTGCATGGTCCATCCAGTCTGCCCAAGACAAACTCATATGTGTATACCTTACTTTGAATTGAATTTGTACCTGTCCTTTTCAGGGCACAGACCTGCCCAACAGTATTTCCCGCCTCCCAACCACCAGTCCCGCCTCCCATCACCGGCTCTGGTACAGACCGTATAAGTCTGCCCTCCCCTATCCTTGCTTCCCAACCACCACCCCCTCTTCTCCCCCACCTGCTCCGCCACCCAATTTCAGCTAAGCTTCTGAGGATCCATTCCTTCTGCACAGGATTCCTCTATGCATATCCCACGCATGTTTGAACTCCGTTACCGTTTTCATATCCACCACCTCCCGCGGGAGGGCATTCCAAGCGTTCACCACCCTCTCCGTGAAAAAATACTTCCTGACATCTTTCCTGAGTCTGCCCCCCTTCAATCTCATTTCATGTCCTCTCGTTCTACCGCCTTCCCATCTCCGGAAAAGATTCATTTGCGGATTAATACCTTTCAAATATTTGAATGTCTGTATCATATCACCCCTGTTCCTCCTTTCCTCCAGGGTGTACATGTTCAGGTCAGCAAGCCTCTCTTCATACGTCTTGGAACGTAAATCCCATACCATCCTCGTAGCTTTTCTTTGCACCGCTTCCATTTTTTTAACATCCTTCGCAAGATATGGCCTCCAAAACTGAACACAATACTCCAGGTGGGGCCTCACCAATGTCTTATACAGGGGCATTAAAACCTCCTTTCTTCTGCTGGTCACTCCTCTCTCTATACAGCCTAGCAATCTTCTAGCTACGGCCACCGCCTTGTCGCACTGTTTCGTCGCCTTCAGGTCCTCAGATACTATCACCCCAAGATCCCTCTCCCCGTCCGTGCCTATCAGACTCTCCCCGCCTAACACATACGTCTCCCTTGGATTTCTACTCCCTAAGTGCATTACTTTGCATTTCTTCGCATTGAATTTTAATTGCCAAACGTTAGACCATTCTTCTAGCTTCTTCAGATCTTTTTTCATGTTTTCCACTCCCTCCGGGGTGTCCACTCTGTTGCAAATCTTGGTGTCATCCGCAAAAAGGCAAACTTTACTTTGTAACCCTTCGGCTATGTCACTCACAAATATATTGAACAGAATCGGCCCCAGCACCGATCCCTGAGGCACTCCACTACTCACCTTTCCGTCCTCCGAGCAAACTCCATTTACCACCACCCTCTGGCGTCTGTCCGTCAACCAGTTCCTAATCCAGTTCACCACTTCGGGTCCTATCTTCAGGCTGTCTAGTTTATTTAAGAGCCTCCTGTGGGGAACCGTGTCAAAAGCCTTGCTGAACTCTAAGTAGATGACGTCCATAGCACGTCCTTGATTTAATTCTCCTGTCACCCAGTCAAAGAATTCAATGAGATTCGTTTGGCACGATTTCCCTTTGGTGAAACCATGTTGTCTCGGATCTTGCAACTTATTGGCTTCCAGGAAATTCACTATCCTTTCCTTCAGCATGGCTTCCATTTCTTTTCCAATAACCGAAGTGAGGCTTACCGGCCTGTAGTTTCCAGCTTCTTCCCTATCCCCACTTTTGTGAAGAGGGACCACCTCCACCGTTCTCCAATCCCTCGGAACCTCTCCCGTCTCCAAGGATTTATTAAACAAGTCTTTAAGAGGACCTGCCAGAACCTCTCTGAGCTCCCTCAGTATTCTGGGGTGGATCCCGTCCGGCCCCATGGCTTTGTCCACCTTTAGCTTTCCAAGTTGTTGATACACACTCTCTTCTGTGAACGGCGCTCTATCCACCTCATTCTCAGGTGTACTTTTGCCAGTCCCTCTCGGTCCTTCCCCAGGGTTTTCTTCAGTGAAAACAGAACAAAAGTATCTATTTAGCAAATTGGCTTTTTCTTCATCATTTTCTACATAGCGTTTTGTTGTATCTTTTAGTCTCACAATTCCCTTTATAGTCTTTCTCCTTTCACTAATATACCTGAAGAAGTTTTTGTCTCCCCTCCTTACATTTCTAGCCATTTGTTCTTCCGCTTGCGCCTTTGCCAGACGTACCTCTCTCTTGGCTTCTTTCAGTTTCATCCGGTATTCCTCCCTGTGTTCCTCCTCTTGAGATTTTCTATATTTCTGGAACGCTAACTCTTTAATCTTTATTTTCTCAGCCACTTGCTTTGAGAACCATATCGGTTTCCTTTTTCTCTTGCTTTTATTTACTCTCCTTACATAAAGGTCTGTGGCCCTGTTTATTACTTCTTTTAGCCTGGACCACTGTCCTTCCACTTCTCGTATGTCCTCCCAGCCCATCAGCTCCTTCCTCAGGTATTCTTCCATTTTGTTAAAGTCAGCTCGCTTGAAATCCAGGACTTTGAGTTTAGAGTGGCCGCCATCCACATGAGCCGTTACATCAAAACAAACCGTTTGATGGTCACTGTTTCCCAGGTGTGCAGCCACTCGGACATTTGACACACTATCCCCATTTGTGAGCACCAGATCCAACGTGGCTCCCTCCCTTGTGGGTTCGTTCACCATTTGTCTGAGCAGAGCACTTTGGAAAGCATCCACAATCTCTCTACTTCTTTCCGATTTTGCAGACGGAACCTTCCAATCTACATCCGGCAGATTAAAATCTCCCAACAACAGCACCTCTCTTTTCTTCCCCAACTTTTGAATATCAGCGATCAGATCTTTATCCAGTTCCTCCAATTGTGTCGGGGGTCTGTCGACAACACCCACGTGAACCAAGGTTTTATCCTCTCTTGTTAAGGTGATCCATATCGCTTCTTCCTTTCCCCACTTCCCTGTCATTTCAGTTGCTGCGATATCATTTCTCACATACAGAGCTACTCCTCCACCTTTACGTCCCTCTCTATCCTTCCTAAAAAGATTATAGCCTGGTATGTTTACATCCCATTCATGGGAACCACTGAGCCATGTCTCTGTGACTGCAACTATGTCCAAGTCATTCTCCAACATCAGGGCTTGAAGGTCATGAATTTTATTGCTTAGACTGTGAGCATTTGTGGTCATTGCTTTCCAACTACATTTCCTAGTATGTGTTTTGGGTTTAGTGATTTGTGAGTGTCTTTTCTCTTTGGGTACCTTCTCCTCTTTTTGTTCCCTCTTCCTTGCTTTTTCTTTTTCTTCTGCTTCAATTTTAGTTTCAGGAACATCACAGTGCTATAGTGGAGCAAAAGAATTTTGTAGTGGCAACACTTGTGTGGGCGGATGTTTCTGTGTGACATGACGAATTCTGCCTGAGCCTACTGTGAACCATCTGTTCCTTTGTGGTTTTATTCTCTGAGGCAGTGGTGAGAAGTTATGATTCTGTACAGTCCTATAAGTTGCTTTAATTGCATCTAATTCTTGCATTACTTTATATAGCTCTTGTTTTAAAGTAGATAGCTGAAGACAGATAGGACAAGCTTTAAGTTTCCAGATGATTGGCCTTGAAACTAAAGCAGCACAATTATTGCAGAGAATAAAAGTCATCCTGATTGGTTGAAATGGGTATGAACAGGTGTACTATGTTGGAGTATCAGCCTGCAAGACTGCCTGTGTATGACTGTGGAGTAAAGTTAATGAGGTTTGGTTTGTCTATAAATGAGTGGACAACCCTGGGGTGGGTGGGATTATGTCCCAATGGGTCAGCTTAAGTGCTGCTATCAAGGGAATTCTCTAGTTGAATGGACCAAAATGGCAGTGTCTGATCCAGCACTTTACAATTTATTATACTTTTTAAAACTGCCCTAGATATTAATAACTTTCCTTTTAAATAAATCTAGATATTGCCAATAATTATAGCAGTGTCAGCATATGTAAAAATGCCCCTCCCCTCTATCAGAGTTTGGCAGGAACAGAAAGAAAGACAGAAAGAGAGGTTTCCCAGTGCTAATTAAATTGATTAAGCAACAAGCCTTAAAAATTTTAGACAATATCAGGTAGGTTTCTCACCTAACGCCAGTCAATTTGAGAAGAAGTATGGGATTTAGGGGTCAGAATAAACCTGTCCTTTTTGCAGGAGCTTGGTTCAGTCCCAGCACCTAACGCCAGTCAATTTGAGAAGAAGTATGGGATTTAGGGGTCAGAATAAACCTGTCCTTTTTGCAGGAGCTTGGTTCAGTCCCAGCACCTAACGCCAGTCAATTTGAGAAGAAGTATGGGATTTAGGGGTCAGAATAAACCTGTCCTTTTTGCAGGAGCTTGGTTCAGTCCCAGCACCTAACGCCAGTCAATTTGAGAAGAAGTATGGGATTTAGGGGTCAGAATAAACCTGTCCTTTTTGCAGGAGCTTGGTTCAGTCCCAGCACCTGGACTCCAACTGGGAGATAACCATACATGTGACACTCAATGCAAAAGACTGGATATCACCCCTCTCGCTGCTGGACTGCTGACTCCATCTTAGTGTTTTTGAGTTTTTCAATAATTTAAAACTTGCTACAGTATTAGCATGGTCTGAAATGGTGTATGGTCCAATCTCTGCCCTAGTTATTCCCCCAAACATCTGGCGGATCTGATTCTCTATTCCATCAATGTGATTGTAGTTGTATTATATTGTAAGCCACAAATAGGTGGGAAAATGTGGGATATAAATGCAGCAAAATAAAATAAAAAAATAAATAATAAGTAGTCAATGCGCGACTGGGTCGAATGCGTACGCGATAAGTGAGTGAAGTCCTTTTCCATAGGGTGTAACAAACGCCACACATCCACCAAGTCAAGCAACTGGCCCATCTGAAGAAACCTCTATTAAGGCGAAAGGTAGAGCCATCCCCAGGACACAATTTATCGAGGAAAGGATCTCAAATTGCATTAAAATCTCCACCAACTACTAAGGCTGAATAGGGCTGTTGCATTAGGAAATTGGTCACAGTCTGATAAAAGCTCCAGTCATAGTTGTTAGGCGCATACAAATTACAAATAAGCAGTTTCTGCTGATCGATCACCACCTCTACAACTACATACCACCCCTTGGGGTCCACAAGTAGTGGAGTTACCAATGAGACTAACCCCTTCCTAAACAAAACCACCACTCCTCCCTTCTTCCCCTGCGTATGAGCTGCCACAAACTCCCCTACCCACCACGTGTTAAGTTTGGCGTGTTCCACCTGGCTCAAATGAGTCTCCTGTAACAGCGCTATGTCTATCTTTTGTCTGTTTAAGGATTGCAAAATCTTTGAACACTTTATAGGCGAATTAATCCCACCAACATTCCACGATATAATCTTCACCATCCCTCCAGAATTTGATTCCTGAATATACTCAATAGTAAAACACACTGAAACCAGAGAGGACATCCCAGCCTCTGCCCCCCCTGCCGACTCTTTTCCTGTCTCAGAACCCTATCCCATGTTTCCTGCAACTGGTTACCAAAAAAAACTCCCCCCCTTCCCAAAGATCTTATTATACGAATAACCCTTTACCCTCCCACTCTCCCCCCTTCCCCCCCATCCCTCCCACCTCCTCCCACCCCCCCAACCTGCTGAACCTAGCTCCCCTTACCGGAGCCATCACATTTAACACCTCTCCCGTTGCCTCCCTGCCCAACTTGATGCATCTCCCCAGAAAAGCCTAACCAGCACCCATATTCTCCTTCCCAAAAGCCAAAAAAAAACCCCACAAGGGGGAGTTTACACACTTCAGATTAGTCCCTCCATTAAACACACCCTCCCTCTATTTACAGGCAGCTATTTCCTTATTTCCGATGCACAGACGCACATCTCCGTTCTACCCCTGACCTCCAAACGTTCTATCGCCGTGCTAGTTTTACCCGCTCCATCTCGACATCCAAAACAACACAATAAAATGACATAAGAGTTATTTCCTAAGTTGCCCCTCTCGGGCAACAAAGACTTAAGTCCTCAGAATCTTCTCCACTCTGGCACCTGCCTCCCAGGTGAAAGCACACAACTGGCTTGGTAATAGAACCTTGTCAAAGTCAAGCATCCAGTGTGCCTTCTCAGACTTCAATTAACGTCCCTCAGCTTCTGACCCCTCCAAACTTGTCAAAAACTTCTAAGCTGCTTCCACCGAGTCATAAAAATTTGTAACTCCATTCTGAGTAACCCTCAGCTTCACAGGTTACTGCAGAACGAATTTCAGTCTCTTAGCAAATAGTGCGGAGCACACCTGGGAAAAGGCTCGACGCCTCGCTGCCACACCCGTAGAATAATCCTGAAAGCACCTTATATGTTCTCCTTCATAAGTGAGATGCTTGCCCGATCTAGTGGCCTGCAGCAATTCTTGCTTGTGGACGTAATTTTAAAAAAACGCAAAATCACCACTCACTGCTTAACTGCTCCTGCCCGTCTCGGACCCAGCCAGTGAGCACGTTCAATCTGTAGGGGCCCCGAGCCTGCTGGTAAATGAAGTTCTTTTCCAATCCACTTCGACGGAAAGTTCACCAAATCTTTATCCGAAACCGATTCAGGCAACCCCACCATATGAACATTGTTCCGTCTGGACCTATTTTCAAGGTCTTCCACTTTCTCCTCCAAAGTAAGTAATTTCTTTTTTAAGGAGTCCTGTAATTCCTCCACGACCGTTATTCTGTCCTCCACTTCACTAGCTTGCGCCTGGAAGGCCACGCAGTCTCAAGACAAATCCGTGAGTTGTGATTGCACTTTTTCCAACTTTGAATCAATAGGGGACAGTCTGCGCTCCAACAGATCCTCAAGAACCGCGGATATTTCAGCAGTAATTTCGGCGATCCATGCCAATGATACAGTGGGGCTAGGCGGGCTCGCCGGCGGCACCATTTTATCTTCCTCACCTTTGCCACGGAGCTTCTCCTTCTGGGCACTTCTCGCTGCCATAACCACGGTTTTGGGTAGAAATCACTGGCCCTAGCTTGTAGGCTTGCCATACGCGTGCAATAAAATCAGTTTAGGGCTCAGAGACTCAAAACAAACTAGACGAGGGAGGCAACGGGAGCCATAGAAGCCTGAGCTAACAGCCTCTCCTGGTCACGTGATCCTGCTATTTTGTTTTTATTATTATCTGGGTTCATGTGAATTTTTTAAAGTGTTAAAATAGGGTTGAAGGGCAAAAGGTTGGGAAGCTATGTTCCAACTGTGATATGAGATGGCAGTATAGTTTATTAAAAATTTGATATACTGCTATAAACAACAGAGTTGGCCAGTAGTAGGTCAGGGATGCATTTGGTATGTCATCCAGTGGCATACCAAGGGTGGGGCAGTGGGTATGTTCCCCCCCCCTCCAAGTGCAGACAATAAGGGATGCATCAAGCAGTCACAGGGCCACTGTTGGCTCTGCTGGTACCCTGCCCCCTCTGACATCAGCTTCTTGTTCTGGGGCAGTGGACTGGCAAAGCTGACAGCACACACATTGAGTAAAGGGGTGTTATAAGATGATCCAACCCGGGTGTCAAAGGCTCTACATATGCCATTGGTGTCATCTGCTTTATTTCTGATTCATCCAGAGCTGTAAACCATATCACTGGATTCCTCCACATTTTCTTCATCAAGCTAGGATGCTTGTCTTGCTGGGTCTGGGCCTTAACGATTTATCTGGGAAAAGGCTAGCTTCCAAGGTGAGATTTATTCTTACCTTGAATCCTGCCAGACAAGTCCAGACTAGTGGGTTATATCCCTTTACCAGCAAATGGAGGCAGTGAAAGGAAATGAAGATTCTATTGACATCACAGTACAAAAACAATCTTAACAGCGCTTTTGAATAATATGTGACCCACTGAGCAAAAAGGTACCAAAAGTGGGGTATGCGATTTATTTATACCATAAGGAAGGATATAAACTGCCTAATCCAGCAAAATTTCAGCCACAGGAAAAGATCAGTTACGTCTTTTATGTTTTAGCAATTTATTAACCAATGACAAACACAATAACATCATAGCCACGTGCAACATTTTACATCAATTTTCTCCCCAATCCCGTTCCCCACCCCCCTGCCTATCCCTTAGTCCCCCCTCCCTGAGGTCAAACAGTAATCGAGCTCTTATAAATGGAGAAATCTCTTAAGTGCCACTGGGTGGAGTGTAGTCAGAAATCTGCACCGTGTACTATTAAACTGTCTTTTTGCAGCCACAGAGGAGGCCTTGCGCAAGCCACAATGTTCCAGCTTTAATAAGTCTATTATATTTGTTCTCCACACACTCAAGAAAGGTCCATGAGCCTCTCTCCAGCATAATAGAATCACTTTTTTCCCTATCAGTATCGATTTATGTAAAAATTGTTTCAAGCCCGATGGGGGTCTATCTCCAAGTTGAAATTCACCAAAAAGAATTAAAGATGAAATTTGAATGCTCCGCTTCCAGAGCTGAGATGCTGTGTCTACAACCTGCTTCCAAAACACCTGAGTGGGCAAACAGTGCCAAAACATGTGCACTAGCGTAGCTAGTTCTTGTGAACATTTAGGACAATTACCATTAGAGCCCAACATTGCTCTATAAGCTCTCCTTGGTGATATGTAGAGCCTTAGAGCAAACTTATATTGCAGTTCCCAGTGCCTCGGAAATGCCACTTGTCTTTGAATGTTAAGTAGATGCGCGCGAAACTGCTTGTCAGTCAGTGTATTTTGTAAATCTTCTGCCCAATTGCATGTTAGTTGTGTGAAATTCAGCTCCTCTGTCGTGTCTTTAAGGTATCTGTGATGGAAACGCAAAGGTATAGCAGTACTAGCACTCAGTGTGAAGGCATCATTTAGAACGTCTTGTACATCCTCCGTCAAGTTGGTCCACCCCAGCGAAAAAATATAATGTTGTATCTGTAAGTACTCAAACCAGTCTGTGGATGGTAGGCCAAATGATTGCTTAATATCTGAAAAAGGTTTTATAATTCCTTCTTCCGTGAGAATTTGACTTAGATATTTTAGTCCCTGCGTTTTGCAGCGCCGGAACACCGGTGAGTTTTTACTAGCTGGGAAATCCAGATTCCGGTGTATGGGCAAGTATGGGGTGCTCGCTGCGGAGAATCCATGCCTCCGACAGAGCCATCTCCAGTTCGCTCTAGCGGACAGCAACAATGGGTTTCGCACCAATTCTTTAACTTGCTTTCCGGGTATTGTGTGTAATAGCCAGCTGAGATGTATTGTTGGCACCAAGGCCTCCTCCGTTAGTCGATCTGAAAAATCGCTGGTCTCTACTATCCAGTCTCTCATGTGTCTCATGGAGCGGGCTACCGATAAATATTTAACATTTAACAAACCCATACCTCCCTGTTCTTTTGGTTTCTGTAAAATAGAGATAGGCAGCCTGGGTCGCTTACCCCTCCACAGAAATCCTTGTAAGGTTCTGTGTAAGGCTCTTTCCTCTCTACCCCTCAACGCTAGTGGCAACATTTGGAACATATAAAGCCAGCGAGGTGCCAGCATCATGTTAAATAATGAAATACGTCCCACCAGCGATAAGGGGCACCCACTCCAAAGACCCAACATTCTTTTTGTTTCAGTTGAGTAATGGAATTACATTTTTAGTGTACAGTTTTGTAAGGTCCGCTGGTATATTCACCCCTAGATAAACCAGTTGATCTGCAGCCCATGTCAATGGAAACGATCCCTTCCAACAGGTTTGAGTCGTTTCTTGTAGAGGCATGCTAACGATTTAGTAGGATTCAGCTTGTACCCTGAGTAAGCGCTATATTCTCTTATTACCTGGAGCAGTCTTGATAACGAGCCCTGCGGGTCATCCAAGAGCACAAGGAGATCATCTACGTATGCTAAAACTTTCAGAACATGCTCGTTCATACACACTCCCTTTATGGCCTCATCTGCTCTTATCACACACAATAACGGTTCTAATACTAAAAGAAACAGCAGCGGTGAAAGAGGACAACCCTGCCTGGTGCCACGTCTGATGGGAAAGGGATCCGTTTTTACCCCATTTACCAGCAGGCTGGCATGGGGCTCACAATACATTGTTTAAATCGCATCATAAAACCAGCCATGGATCCCCACCCATCGCAGGGTTGTGAACAGGAAAGGCCACCCCACCCTGTCAAATGCTCTCTCTGCATCCAGACTCACTATTAAGTACGGGTTCTGGGTGGCCTTACCCTGCAGCATAACAGCTATTAGTTTCCTAACATTAATGACAGATTGTCAGTTCCTCACGAACCCTACCTGATCACCACTCACTACCTGAGGTATCAGTAGAGCCAATCTCTCCAACAAAATTCTAGACAATATCTTGATGTCGATGTTAATCAGAGAGATTGGCCGATACGAGCCTGGGTGTGAGGGATCTTTCCCCATCTTAGGGATGAGACTTATCAGGGCTGCGTTGGCGTGGTGGGGGAATCTTTTCTCTTCCACCACTGCTGCATAATAGTCTAGCAATGGCCCTGCAACCTGGGTCTGTAAAAGCTTGAAAAATTCCCCCGTATATCCGTCCAGGCCAGGAGCTGAAGAAAATTTCAAAGCTTTTATGGCCCTCTCCTGTGCGGTCTAATGTGGGGTCTATCACCGTGTTCATATCACCTGCTAGCACTATTTGTAAGTGTGGGTATCGCTGGCATTCACTTAGAAGGTGTGCAAACAGAGCAGACTTACTCCCTACTGGAGCATATACTGCCACTAACAGGATGTCTCTTCCCTGCATGTTTACCTGGAGTCCCACAAATCTACCCTCAGTGTCCTTGAATAATAATTTAGCAGTATAAGGTAGGGACTTGTTAAATAGAACTGCAACTCCTCCCCTACGCCCGTTTGCGGGAGAGTCATACACTTCCCCCACCCAGTAACGCTGCAACTTTTTATGTTCTTCTGAGGAGAGTCTTGTCTCTTGCAGACACACTATGTCTGCGCCTTGTCTTTTCAGAGCCTGCAGAATTTTTGCTCTCTTAACTGGCGAAGTGACTCCACAAACATTCCAGGACAAAATTCGAACACCTCTTTTCTTAGGCCTCATCATTTATTATGTTCCAAACGCTAGTAGAATGCATTTCCTTGTGCTCCGACACCGGGGCACCCAGCCTCCCCCCAGGGGTCTTCAATCTGCTTGCTAGCACACATTGATCTCGTTCCCACCACCCCCAATGGCCATTCACAATCTCACTTAGTCTTCCCCCCCCCAAATAATCGATCTTCTCCTCTTCTATCTAGCTGCCTCTTATTCCTTTACCTTACCATCCCTCCACCCACCCTCCCCTCCTCCCCCATTTCTTTACCCCCCTCTCCATTGTCCAATTCCTGCATCCAACCCACTAGTGAGTCAGATATCAAGGTCATGTTTAATGCTTGTGACCCCATCCCAGGTTTATATAATAATTATTCCAACCTCATAACACATTTATATGTCTCCCCATCCCTCCCAGTATATCGTGTTTACCAAAAACTCTCTGCTCAGCCAAAACAGTTAAGGTCCAAACATTCTATCTCCTTCACTGACAGATTACCATTCATATGTTAATATTATAACATTCTGACTTGTCCAGTAATTGTCCCACATAGGCTTTTGCAGCAGTCTGGAGTAGTGAAGGTCTGCCACTGGCCGTTGTTATGTATTTTAAAAGTTGTCAGATACAGCAACAGAAATCTGATGTTCTTCTCGTGCAGCTGCTTGCATAATGGGGTAAACTGCTTGCGTTGTTCCTGAAGCGCCTGTGAATAGTCTTGGAAGATTAGGATCTTGTTGCCTTTGTATTGCAGGGTGTCCCGTTTCATGCGATATCCCCTTAAAATGTCCACTTTGTGAATGTAATTGTGGACTTTGATCAGTACTGCTCTCGGAGTACGGCGACCTTCTTGTGCTCTGCCCACGCGGTGTGCCCGCTCTAAGCACAAAGGCCCAAAAGTATTTGACAAAGCGATTTCTTCCGCCAACCATTTCTCCAAGATCGTCGAGAGATCCCGGTCTCCTATTTCTTCTGGGAGCCCAATAATGCGGAGGTTCGCCCTGCGGGATCTATTCTCTAAATCGTCGATTTTCCCCGCCATTCCTTTCACCTGCTTTTGCAGTTTCTCTATTTCCGTCTCCATAACAGGCGCCGCATCTTCCAGTGCTGAGACACACTGCTCCAGTTCTCCCGTTCTCTTGCTGATATCCGTAAGTAGAGTTTCCATATTTATAATTTTTGCAACTAATTGATCAATTTGCAGTTCTAGGGCTTTCCCCATTGCAGTAGTTATTTGTAAAACTTGTTTGTCTGTAAAGGCTGTTCCCTCATGCTGTTTTTTCTCCTCCATCTTTGATCCTGCCGTCTTCGCCTTTTCTTTCTCACGTTTCAGTCCTTTGCCCACCATGCCGCTCGAAGAGCTTTCAAAAATTTTTTCCATCCACTCCGCACTCTCTCAATCGGCAGGGGCGAGTCTCAGAGTCAATTAGAAGAGGTAATTGAGATTCTGGGATTGGGGCCTCGGAGAGCTAGCACTCTGCGTCTTGCTCCCTCAAAGCATCATGTGACCCTCTTCTCAATTACGTCTTTAAAAAATGAGAAAATGTATCAATAGAGTATGTTTTTTGAAAAAACACATTTGAAAAATAGCAAACTAAAACACATCTATATCTCTGTAATTCATAGGAAACTACGTTTAAAATTTTGACCCTACTGAACCTATAGCACACAAAACTTTCAAAAATAAAAGTTGCCCAAATTTACCCCTCCAAGCTTTTATAGCCTTTATGTCTGTTATTTGTAACCCCATGTTTGGTACCTTTTCGTTCAGTGGGTTACATATTCATGCAGCCTTCAATCTGGTAAATTACTCAGGGGTCCTTTTACTAAGCCGCAGTAAAAAGTGTAGGTGCGTGTTTTGAGCATGTGCCGGCCCAGTTCTTACTACGTCTGCAAAAAAGGGCTTTTATTTTAATGGGACGGGAAAAGGGCATGTGGTAAAACTGAAACCAGTGCACACCTAAAACCAGGGGTGTAGCCAGACCTTATGGTGGGAGGGGGCCAGAGCCCGAGGTTGGGGGCACATTTTGAGTGCCGCCACACCATCCCCCCCACCGCCACGCCTCACCTCGCTCCTCGCCCCAACCCCCACGCCTCACCTCCTCGCCCCCACCACCACCATGCCTCATCTTGACCCCCCCTCACCACCAAATATCTTTGCTGCACGCCAGCTGAAGCCTTCTTCAGTGCCAATCTCCGGCGCAGCTGCGTTCGCTGCCCTGCTTTTCTTTCTTCTTGCTCCTCCTGTCCTGTGCACGCTGACGCTCCTTCTCAGTTTCATGTAAAGGAGCATCAGCGTGCACAGGAGGAGCAAGAAGAAAGAAGAACAGGGCAGCGAACGCGGCTGAAGGCTTCGGCTGGCAGGGGCAGGGGTTGGGGACCCCCACCAGTCAAACCAGGTGCCCAGATTAAATTTGCGGGGCCGTCGCCGCCGTAGCTATGCCCCTGCCTAAAACACATCAGTTAGTATTAAATCCAGATAAGACAACAACATCATGGATAGTAGGGCAAGGAACGATTCCATCAGTAGTGCCTACATTATTTGGACAAAGTATTCTCACAGTTAAGTCCTTTAGATATCTTGGGGTCATTATTGACTCTGCATTAACTTTTGAGGAACAAATATCTGATGTAGTGAAAAAGTCTTTTTTCCACTTAAGGAAGCTTCGGTCAATTAGAAATTCAATAAGTAAGGACTCTCTTAAAACTACTACTACTACGAGGTCACGTGGTACCATGGAGGAGAGCGGTCGCTGAAAAGCGGAGCTCCCACACTTCCTGGATTACTAACCTGCAAAAGCGATATTTGATACAGCAATTTGCTACTACTAAACTCCTGGGGCACATTAGAACGAACGGCGAATAAAATAAGAATCGGTACTCACACCCTCGTGGCGGAATGACCTCTAGAATCCAGAAAAAAGAAAAGAGCAAGGTCCCAGAACCTAAAATGGCGGATAGCCCGCCACCGCAGAGCGCTTCAGTATGTTCTGCGTGGACCGCCGAGATCACTGCAGAGGTGACAGCGGCGGTGGAAGCGGCGCTAGATAAAAAACTGCAGGCTCTGTACGATAGAGCAGAAGCTGCTCACGAGCGATTAGACGGATTCCATTTGGATCTGGACCATATACAACAACGAATCAGCGATATTGAAGATCGCATGCAAGAAAACGAGGAACCTAGAGAAACGCTTCAAAAGAAAATGAAGGAGATGGAACAAAAAATAGATGATCTTGAAAATCGGGCAAGAAGAAATAATCTACGCCTCATTGGATTACCTGAGAGCCTGAAAGATGCAGAACTGGTGAGTTTCTTAGAGCGCTGGCTCGCGGAGACCCTGCAATTAAATAATTTACAAGATCCGTTGCGAATTGAGAGGGCCCACCGGTTAGGGCCACGCCGTACAACACCAAATAAACCTAGGGTGGTTATACTAAAACTTTTGCAATATGGACAGAAACAAGCGATTTTGAGAGCCATCAGAGCGGGCCAGACACTGCAATATGAGAGTCAAAAAATTTTGTGCTTTCAGGATTATTCGATCAGCGTGGCGACGGCGAGGCGCGCCTTTGCTCCGATATGCGCTGAACTATACAAGCGCAAAATAAAATTCTTTCTACTTTATCCTGCCAAGCTGAGACTTTATCTGGATGGAGCGGAGAAAAACTATGACTCAGTAGAGAAGGCCAGGGATTTCCTGAAGATGCTACCAGCCAGATCACCAAAATGAACTATATAACAAGCAGTCATTGACTGGCAGCATGATTCACGAGTCAGAGAGAATGAAAAGATATTTGAGAGATTAGCAGACAATGTGCCAGAGATGAAGCACTAGGGCACAGAGACTCTGGACGCTTAATGGAGCAGATGACGGCAACTTTTTTTATTTTTTTATTTTTTTATGGACGAGTACAACTGCACCAGCCAATTTCATGGAATAGGGCCTCGGAGGATTGGTCTAGGAGGAAGAAAAACTATGAGGCCCTATGGAGTAAGTAATGCTATAGACCAACATGAGGTCTAATTTAGAACTGAGAAGGTTGCAACGTCAGAGGCGGAGACTAAAGGAGATACACGTTACTTTAGAACCTTTGAGTTAAGCTAAATTTAAAATAGTTTTTCTTCTTTGAGTTATATGATGTTTCCAATGTTTGAAGGTGTCTTACAGTAAAATGTCCTAATGAAGGCTGTATAACTAGTTGTTGAAATGTTCAAAATGCTTCTATTGACAATATAAAGAGAGGAAGTGGGGTACCTATACGTGGCAGGTTCTATATAGAACTACATGGGGGTTTTAGAAGATGGGGGAGTCGGGGTTCGGAAGGTTAGGGGGGATGGGGGAGGGGAGGTAGGGCAAAGAAGTAGAAGAAAGGGAAGGAGATTGGGTCAGCAGGAAGGAATAAACTTGGATGGGAAAGACAAACCTCAAGGATTTCACGGGTCACCACAGATATTTGAGGGGAGGGACAAGCTGGGATGTCCCTCTAACCTAAAAGTTCTATACTTTTTAAAAGCCCAACGTAATGGAATTACTTAAACAGAAAAATGGTTAAGATCTTATCATGGAATGTGGGGGGCATAATATCACCAATCAAACGATCTAAGATATTACAAACACTGAATAGACAAAAGGCACAAATAGTTCTACTTCAAGAAACGCATTTGAGTGCCAGTGAACATAAAAAACTGTGCCGGTGGTGGGTGGGGGACCTGGTGGATAGTCCCACGACCAACAAAAAAGCGGGAGTGGCAATTTTATTTCGAAAAGGGCTCCAATATGTATTACATGATAGGGTTACTGACTCTCAGGGGAGATATGTCATTCAACACATCACATTAAATAATAGGCCATTGCTATTAGTTAATATATACGCCCCAAATCAATATGATAAGCACTTTTTCCAGAATCTTATCAGGCAAATACAGAGATTTGAACAGATGCCGATAATAGTGGGTGGAGATTTTAATCAGGTATATGATCCATTGGTGGACAGCACTGGCCCTTCTCGGATTAGACCACTGAATTATTCCAAGGGAGTGCCTTGGGTGTGCTCAGAACTGGAGCTGTTGGATTCCTGGCGTTTGCTACACCCAGGAGAACGTGACTACACCCATTTATCTAGAGCTCATGGGACGCAGTCACGTATTGATTACCTGTTGGTATCACAACATATAGCAACTTGCATGGTACAGGCGGAGATAGGCCCAACCCAGGTGTCAGACCATGCAATGATTTGGGTATCTATGAAATGGAATAATGAATCCACGAGACCTCCCTACTGGAGATTCCCTAGGGCGTTATATTATGATTCCCACTTTCATGTTTTTATGAAAGAAAAGTGGGAGGAATATGGGGAATTCAATCGAGAGAGCTTTCAATCAAATCCAGTACTATTCTGGGAGGCCGCCAAGGCTGTAATGCGGGGACATATAATATCATACACAGCTCATAAAAAGAAAATGAGGGAGGCCGAGATGAGACGACTGGAGATGAGAGTGCGTTCTCTCAGACAACTATATGGGAGAACACAATCTAGTGCCCACAAGAAAGCATTGGTGATAGCACAGACAGAACTCAATCAATTAATTCATTCCCACACACAAAAATCCTTAATATACTATAAATATCAGATGTACCAATACGCCAATAAACAAGGAAAACTCTTAGCGAGGCTGATTACCCAAACGAGGGGGAGGAGATGGGTAACACAACTCACAGACGCACAAGGCACTAGACATCACACTAACGAGAATATAAATAAAATATTTGAAGCCTTCTATACCAGCTTATATTTACCACCAGAAAATGAGGGATTAGAAGCAATGTCATATTTAGAGGGGCAGAATCTCCCCCGACTTGGGAGGGACCAGCAAGAGATATTGAATGCAGCTATCACAGTGGAGGAGGTTCAGTGGTGTATACGAGATAGCCCTATGTATAAAACACCGGGAATAGACGGATTCACAGCAGAGTGGTACAAACTTTTAATAGATGAGATTGGAGAGTGTTTAACAAAGGTCTTTAATACTTATGTAACACACGGGAAACTCCCATCTTCATTGCGGACAGCACAAATAATTGTATTATTGAAGCCAGGGAGGGATCCAACCTTGGCAGAATCCTATCGCCCAATATCCCTAATTTCATATGAAGCCAAATTGTTTGCGAAAGTGCTGTCGAATAGGTTGGCTAGATTTTTACCCCAACTGGTGCTTGATCCTCAGGTAGGATTTATACGAAACCGATCGGTGGCGAAAAATCTGAGGAAGATTTTACTGGCACTGGAACAGATAAAAAATGATAAGGTCCCTTCAGTGCTGATTAGTTTTGATGCCCACAAAGCCTTCGATCGGGTAAGGTGGGACTTCCTATTCGCGGTACTGGAGACTTACGGAATAACGGGGTTTTTTCAGGAAGCCATTAAGACACTATACCATGACCCACTAGCAGAGGTTTTGGCAAATGGAGTGACATCCCGAAGATTTGAGATAGCAAGAGGCACTAGACAGGGTTGTCCATTATCCCCTCTCCTGTTTGTGTTGGTGAT
The DNA here is from genome assembly GCF_901765095.1 of Microcaecilia unicolor. NCBI lineage: Eukaryota > Metazoa > Chordata > Amphibia > Gymnophiona > Siphonopidae > Microcaecilia > Microcaecilia unicolor. The sequence goes on along the minus strand of NC_044040.1, from coordinate 122,480,941 downwards.
CGATCCTTTAATTAGAGATATTGTAGGGACGTCAGAGATCCAGGGGATACATGTGGGGCAGGAACATTTTAAAATATTTGCTTTTGCGGATGACTTACTGGTAATCCTTAGACAACCTAGTACATCTTTGCCAGTGATTTTGGAGCTCTTTCAGGAATTTGGGGATTTCTCAGGGTTTGGACTTAATTTAGACAAATCTGAGATCCAACCATTAAACGTGACAGCTGACGAGTGGTCTCGATTAGCTTGTCCACTCAGGAGAATAGATGGATCATTTATTTATTTAGGCATACAACTGCCGGGGGATCCCTCAAAGTTATACCAAAAGAATATTACTGCCCTATTTGAGTATACAAAACGCCTAACAGAGAGATGGTCTAACTTGCCAATATCTTTGATGGGACGAATTAGCTTATTTAATATGATCTTATTCCCGAAGTGGCTTTACTGTTTCCATATACTACCAATATATCTGCTGAGAAGAGACTGGAGAAAATTGATGGGTCTACTCTCTAAATTTTTTTGGAACAAGAAAAGACCCCAAATAAAATGGCAAAACATGTTAGACAATTGGGAGCGAGGAGGTATGGGGGTTCTAGATTTACTTAGCTATAATAGAGCCTGCTTAATGAGACATATAGGGGATTGGATAACGAGAACAACGTTTCATACACCACGACCAATGGAGGAAGCCTGGGCTAATCCGCTGCAACTGCAATATGTGTTACAAGCCAAACAATCCTCTCTCCCGAAAAATATCAAAAATAGTTTGTTGGCTAAACCGCTTAGGATGGCATGGAGAGAACTTGGCCGCGTATGGGAATTTGATGTCCACCAAAATGGATTAATGCCTATAATAGGGAATGGAGACTTTATCCCAGGCATGGATAACATCCGATTTAAAACTTGGGGACAAAAAGGAATACATAATGTGCAAGATATGGTAGACCTAACTGGCAAAATTAAACGGTTGGAGTCTTTAGGATTGGGAGCGATCACAGTAATGGACGTCTTTGCATACCAACAGATTTCTCACTATATTATGGGAATTCCGAAGCAATCACTTGTTAAGGATGTACCCAATAAAATAGATAAACTATACGAACTACCCACCAACGAAGCTATATCAATATCACTCCTTCATAAAAGGCTCAAACAACAAGAACAACATAAACACATGGACCATATTATGGTGAAATGGTCAACGGATACAAAACAAAGGATAACAATGCCAATGCTAATGAACAGTATGAGACAGATTCCTAGGAATATACACAGCGCAGAGCTAAGAGAATGTCAGGGTCGGATAATTTTACGGGCCTACACATCTAGATCGAGACTTTATAACATGGGAAGAATAGATTCCCCTATATGTGAGAGATGTAAAGAAACCCCTGGTACCTTTTATCATGCTATATGGGAATGCCAACAAATCCAACAGTTTTGGATCAAGATATTTGGGTTTTTAGGATTTTTGTTACATAAGAACATTTTGATAAAACCAGAACAAGCTATCCTGGGAATGGACGTTATACAAGGGGCTGGTGTTGTTCACCATAACTTGTTGATATATAAAGCATGCTTAATAGGGAAAAAATGCATAATGATCAATTGGGTTAAACCGGATCCTCCCACATATTGGCAATGGCGTAATAGATTCCATGCCTTGTTGCTAATGGAACTGAGAGGTGTCTACCTGAGAGTCAAAAGACAAAAAGAATTATATTTTACCTGGAAAAGCTATATTCATAATCTTGCACCTAGAGCCCGTAGCTATATACTTAATCGTTTGGGGGACCCTCACATTCCTACATGATACAATCAGTAATAACACACGGTGACATACATTATCTGAGTTTCTGAGGTTTCCTGCAGTAAAAGGGGGGGGGGAGGGGAAGAAGGGGTGGGATATAGGGGATTTGAGGAAAAGGAATATAGCAGAGATACTGAACACTGCATTTAGAGGGAGAGGTGGAGGAAGAAGAACACCTTGAAATGACAACGATGGGGCGATAGCTTATATGCACAGGTCAGATTATGCTTTCTAACAGATATATATGCCGGATATCACAGCTACTAGATAATAATAAGTGGGCTGTCCACAATTACACAATGTTTCAGTATCTGTAAGATACGGAGGGGTCAGATGGGGGAGGGAATAAAATGGGGATATTTTGAAGGAACTGACTTGACGCAGGTGTCAGACAGAATAGAATATGGTTGTATTAGCACTGTTATTTGTTACAAATTTATGAATGTAATGTTGAAAAAAAGTCATCAATAAACAGATTTACAATAAAAACTACTACTACTACTACTTCTACTTAACATTTCTAGAGCGCTACTAGGGTTACGCAGCGCTGTACAAATTAACAAAGAAGGATGGTCCCTGCTCTAAGGAGCTTACAATCTAAAGGACAAAATGTCAAGTTGGGGCAGTCTAGATTTCCTGAGTAGAGATGTAGTGGTTAGGTGCCGAAGGCGACATTGAAGAGGTGGGCTTTGAGCAATGATTTGAAGATGGGCAGGGAGTATGGGCTCAGGGAGTTTGTTCCAAGCATGGGGTGAGGCGAGGCAGAAAGGGCGGAGCCTGGAGTTGGCGGTGGTGGAGAAGGGTACTGAAAGGAGGGATTTGTCTTGAGAGCGGAGGTTACGGGTAGGAACATAAGGGGAGATGAGGGTAGAGAGGTAAGGAGGGGCTGCAGATCGAGTGCATTTGTAGGTTAGTAGGAGAAGCTTGAACTGTATGCGGTACCTGATCGGAAGCCAGTGAAGTGACTTGAGGAGAGGGGTGATATGAGTATATCGGTCGAGGCGGAAGATAAGACGTGCAGCAGAGTTCTGAACGGACTGAAGGAGGGATAGATGGCTAAGTGGAAGGCCAGTGAGGAGTAGGTTGCAGTAGTCAAGGCGAGAGGTAATGAGAGAGTGGATGAGAGTTCGGGTGGTGTACTTAAAGAGGAAAGGGCGAATTTTGCTAATGTTATAGAGGAAGAAGCGACAAGTCTTGGCTATCTGCTGGATATGCGCAGAGAAGGAGAGGGAGGAGTTGAAGATGACACCGAGGTTGCGGGCAGATGAGACGGGGACGATGAGGGTGTTATCAACTGAGATAGAGAGTGAAGGGAGAGTAGAAATGGATTTGGGTGGGAAGACAATAAGTTCGGTCTTGGCCATGTTCAGTTTCAGTTGGCGGTTGGACATCCAGGCAGCCATGTCGGATAAGCAGGCCTATACTTTGGCCTGGGTTTCCGCAGTGATGTCTGGTGTGGAAAGATAAAGCTGGGTGTCGTCAGCATAAAGATGATAGTGGAAACCATGAGATGAGATCAGGGAGCCCAGGGAAGAGGTGTAGATTGAAAAAAGAAGGGGTCCAAGGACAGATCCCTGAGGAACTCCAACAGAGAGCGGGATAGGGGTGGAGGACGAACCATGAGAATGTACTCTGAAGGTACGATGGGAGAGATAAGAGGAGAACCAGGAGAAGACAGAGCCCTGGAACCCAAAAGAGGACAGTGTGTCAAGAAGTAAGTTGTGATTGATAGTGTCAAAAGCGGCGGATAGGTCGAGGAGGAAGAGGATGGTGTTGTGACCTTTGGATTTGGCGAGGAACAGGTCATTGCAGACTTTAGATAGTGCCGTTTCTGTCGAGTGTAGGGGGCGAAAGCCGGATTGAAGTGGATCGAGGATGGCATGAGAGGAGAGAAAATCAATGCAACGGCTGTGAACGGCGCATTCAAGTATCTTGGAGAGGAAGGGTAGGAGGGAAATGGGGCGGTAGTTGGAGGGACAGGTAGGGTCAAGTGATGATTTTTTGAGGAGTAGTGTGACTACAGCATGCTTGAAGGTGTCTGGGACAGTTGCAGTGGAGAGAGAGAGGTTGAGGATATGACAGATGGGGGGGGTGATAGTAGGAGAGATGGTGTTAAGTAAGTTGGTGGGGATGGGGTCTGAGGAACAGGTGGTGCATTTCGAGGAGGAGGGAAGATGGGCGGTTTCCTCTTCGGTGATATCAGGAAAAGAGGAGAAGGAGGCCTGGGTTGGTTGGTTGAGGGAGTGGGTTATGGGATGAAGAGGAGGAGAAGGTTTGGTGGTGAATTTGAGGTTGATCTTCTGGACCTTGTCACGGAAGTAGTCAGCCAGAGATTGGGGAGAGAGTGAGGGGGGGGGGGTGGGAGCGAAGGGCACTTTGAGGAGGGAGTTGAGGGTGGCGAAGAGACAACGAGGGTTAGAGCTGAGGGAATTAGTCAATTGGGTGTAATAGTCCTGTTTGGCGAGGAATAGGGAGGACTGGAAGGAGGATAGCATGAATTTGTAGTGAATGAAATCAGTATGGGTGCGAGATTTCCTCCAGAGGCGTTCAGCTGACCGGGCACAGGAGCGAAGGTATCGGGTGCAAGGGGTCAGCCAGGGCTGGCGATTGGTATGCCTTGTGGGATGGGAGATGGACGGTGCAAGGGTGTCTAGAGCAGAGGAGAGAATGGCATTGTAAGTGGAGACAGACTTGTCAACAGACTCGGAGGACATGATGGAAGGGAGGAGATCAGAGATACTAGAGGATAAGGTGGGGGGGGGGGGGTCAACAGCCTGGAGATTCCTGGAAGTAGTGGTTAGTGTTGGGCGAGACTGAGGGGGAGGGTGATGAAGTGTGAATGTGATCAGGTGATGGTCAGAGAGAGGAAGAGCTGATGCGCGGAAATTGGAGGGTGAGCAGGTAGAAGAGAGGACGAGATCAAGACAGTGGCCAGACTGGTGAGTAGGGGTGGTGGAGCTCAGTTGGAGGTTGAAGGAGGAGGTTAGAGTGAGGAACTGAGAAGCGTATGAGTCGGATGGGTTATCAGTGTGTATGTTGAAGTCACCAAGAATGAGGGATGGGGATGAGGGCTCAAGAAAAACGGAGAGCCAGGCATCGAAGTCAGTAAGGAAGGAAGGGAGGGACTTATCAGGGGGGCGGTAAATGACTGCAACTCTGAGTGGCAGCGGGTAGAGTGGACTTCAAAGGATGAGAAGCAGTGAGACTGTGGTAGGAGGAGAGGTTGAAAACTGCAGAAGGGCGAAAGTAGTAGCCTGACGCCACCACCGCGGCCAACTGGGCGGGGCAAATGGGAGAAAAGATAACCTCCGTGGCATAGGGCCGCAACTGAGGCAGAGTCGTCAGGGGTGAGCCAGGTTTCAGTTAGGGCGAGCAGTTGAAGGGAATGGGAGATGAAGAGATCGTGGGTGAAGGAAAGTTTGTTGCAGACCGAGCGGGCATTCCACAGGGCACACGAGAAGGGGAGAGAGGAGGGGGGAGGAGGGGAATAGAGATGAGGTTGGAGATATCGCGGAAACGTTTGCATAGATGAGACGAGGACGAGGACAGGTGTGGAGGACCTGGGTTGGGATTGATGTCTCCCGCAGATAGCAGGAGAAGGAGCAAGAGAGTGTGGAGAAGGGTGGGGAAGGTAGGGTGACGAAGGCGACGAAGACGAGATGCGCTTAGGAGGAATGGGGAAGGGTTCATGGCAGGAAGGAGATGTTGAAGGTTGAGAGCTAGGAAGGAGGAGGAGGACAATAGGGATGGTGAGGTGGTGGGGGACAGGGGTGGGTAGGGTATTGCAGTAGTGAGCAGGACGGGAGAGGACATGGATGGGCAGTGAGTTCGTGTGGTATACAGCGGTGGGAGGGGGAAAAGATTAGGGAGGGACAGGGCAAGAAATAGAATGTGAATCTGGGCCATAAGTAGTGATTGACTTGTTCACGGGGGCAGTTAGATGGGCTGGGAGACAGGCAGGTGAGGGTGAGCAGTCGGGCAGGGGAGTGATGAGCTGGCAGGAAGATGGACTGGGAGGCAGGCAGGTTTCAGAGTGAACAGTCAGTCAGGAGGGTGAAGGGCTGGTAAAGTGGCAGGTTGTTGATGGGCAGACAGGCAGGCAAGTTGAAGGGCTGACAAGCAGCAGGCTGATCGATTGGCTAGCAGGCAGGCGGGCAGGAACAGGTGATTGGCTAGTAGGCAGGTTGAGTGGCTAGCAGGCAGGAACAGGTGTTTGGGCAGCAGGTAGGCAGGAACAGGTGAGTGCGGTGGAAAGCACAGCAGCAGGACTGGAACAAGCTGGAATGGTTTGGAGCAGAAGAGAGCAGCGCAGTAGGATTGGAGCAGGCTGGAACAAGCAGGAGCTGGCGGACTAGAATGAGCTGGATTAGGCGGACTGGAACAAGCTGGAGCAGACGGACTGGAACAAGCTGGATCAGGCGGACTGGAGCAAGCTGGAGCAGAAGGCCTGGAGCAAGCAGGGAGAAGCTGGATCAGGCGGACTGGAACAAGCTGGAGCAAGTAGGGAGAAGCTGGTTCAGGTGGGCTGGAACAAGCTGGGACAAGCTGGAGCAGAATGACTGGAGCAAGCAGGGAGAAGCTGTATCAAGCGGGCTGGAACAAGCTGGATCAGGCGGGCTGGAACAAGCTGGCTCAGGCGGACTGGAACAGGCTGGAGCATATGGACTGGAGCAAGCAGGGAGAAGCTGGATCGGGCGGACTGGAACAAGCTGGAGCAGATGGACTGGACAAGCAGGGAGAAGCTGGAGCAGATGGACTGGAACAAGCAGGGAGAAGCTGGATCAGGCGGACTGGAACAAGCTGGAGCAGATGGACTGGACCAAGCAGGGAGAAGCTGGATCAGGTGGGCTGGATCAAGCTGGAGCAGATTGCTGGAACAAGCTGGAGCAGATGGATTGGAACAGGCAGATGGATTGGAACAGGGAGAAGCTGGATCAGGCGGACTGGAACAGCAGGGAGAAACTGGGTTGGGTGGCTGGAACAGATGGACTGGAACAGGCAGATGGATTAGAACAGGCAGAATGGGCTGGAACAGGCAGATGGATTAGAGCAGGCAGGGAAAAGCTGGGTCGGCAGACTGGAACAAGCTGGTGTTGATGGGACTCTGCCTCCTCACGGTCTCTGTCCCTGCCGCCTGGTCACACAGGTCGCTGGATCAGCGGGCTGGAACAAGCTGGTGCTGATGGACTCTGCCTCCTCTTGGTTCTTGTCCTGCCCCCGTCGGCCCGGTCGCACAGGTCGCACCCCAACTCCACCGCAGGATGGATCCCGGTCTTGTGGTCTGCAATCCATGCCCAGGCCATTCCGGCCAGGGAGTGTGGCGGCAGCGCACAGGACCTCGAGGCACGACCAGCGTGGCAGACCGTGGCCCGCCGAATTTCTCACGCAGGAACCCCGAGCCTGGGATCCTCCGGAGTGCACGGGCAAGGCAGAGAGGCTGCGGGAGCCCCGAGCAGTTGGACGACAGCGAAGGGGACAGGCTGCAGCCACTCGGCAGGCAGACAGCCATGATCAGCCCCGGGCCGCTCACCCGCACCGGAGACCTGATAAGCCGTTGCGGTCCAGCAGTCCACCGACTGGGTCCGACACAATTCCATTCCATTCCGGTCCGGTAAAGGAAGGCCCAGGATGGTTCAGGTGGGTCTGGTACTTCGGGGCTTCAGGAGCTTGCCACGGAGCTCCTTACCTGTCGGCCATCTTTTTCCTTTACGACCTTTACGACCCAGCCTGTTATCAGAACACCTTAACCCAGTCCTGGTTTCCTCCTAGCCCAGCAGAATACATAAAGCCAGAGTCAAGCTGGAATTTGGAAAACCAAAACACGATCCGCTCCCTCTGTCCCCTGCACAGCTCTCGCTACCTGAGCCAACACTGATATCTGCGTATATTATCTCACGCCTAGATTACTGTAATGTTATCTATGCAGGGATTACTCAAGCCACTCTAAAAAGAATACAAAGAATACAAAATACAGCGGCTCGCATGATTTACATGGCTTGGAGGGATGACAGAATAACACCTCTATTATATCAATTACATTGGCTTCCGATTGAAGCAAGAGTAAAATTTAAAGTACTCGTTCTGACTCATAAGGCTTTTCATTCATTTAACCCTAGCTACTTATCAAATCTGACGATTCCCTATACTGCTATGCGAACACTTACATCACTAACAGATAATAGGTTAGTCATCATTCATTCACTTGCTAAGGCTCGATGGGAATCCACACGGAGATCGGCTTTTTTCTTTCTGTCTCCTTCTCTCTGGAACGGACTTCCAAAAGAGATTAGAGAAGTCCTATATTCTCTTTCGAAAACTCCTGAAAACTTTTTTCTTTATAAATTATATTGAACAGAATTTATAATAATAGAGAAGGTTTAGAAGGTTAGGTTTAACTGTATGTTAAATCATAGACTGTACTAGTTTTGTCCTTTGTTGTTATTTCTGGCTTGATGTGTTTTCCTGTCATGATTGGAGTTCTATTTGTTTGTATATATGAGTTGTATTTTTTTTTACATATGTAAACCGTTCTGTTTTGCAGCTGCAATAAGATACGGTATATAAATTGAAATAAATAAACCAGCATGAGCCCTTAACGTCACCCACTGATCTAGTGGTAAGGGCTCACACGCTACACATGCAGTGACTGGTTGGCGCGCGCCAACTGCCGATTACCAACAGAAAGGCCAAGTGTGGGAGGAAATAAATAAATAAATAGTGTTATGGGCGCACAGCAAATCTGAAATTACCGCCGGAGGGCATGGTAGCATAGTGGTAGTACATAAGTACATAAGCACCGCCTGAGAAAAGACCAAGGGTCCATCAAGCCCAGCATCCTGTCTCTGACAGTGGCCAATCCAGGCTTCAAGAACCGGCAACCCCCCCCCCCTCAAAAAAAAAATTAATAATGTTCAATGGACTTTTCCCTCAGGATGCTTTAAATTCTGTAAGGCCAGCTGCTGTCACTACATTCTCCGGCAACGAGTTCCAGAGTCTAACTACACGCTGAGTAAAGAAAAACTTTCTCCTATTTGTTTTAAATCTACCATATTCTAGCTTCATCTTGTGTCCCCTGGTTTTGTTGTTGTTTGAAAGTGTAAACAAATGCTTCACATCTGTCCGCTCTACTCCGCTCATTATCTTGTAGACTTCTATCATATCACCCCTCAGCCGCCTTTTCTCCAAGTTGAAGAGCCCTAACTTTCTCAGCCTTTCCTCATAGGGAAGTCGTTCCATTCCCTTTATCATTTTCGTCCCCCTTCTCTGCACCTTTTCTAATTCCTTTATATCTTTTTTGAGATGCGGCGACCAGAATTGGACACAATATTCGAGGTGCGGTCGCACCATGGAGCGATACAACGGCATTATAACATCCTCATGTTTGTTTTCCATCCCTTTCCTAATAATACTCAACATTCTGTGCGCTTTCTTAGCCGCGACAGCACACTGGCAGATGTTTTTAACGTCTTATCAATGATGACTCCCAGATCCCTTTCTAGGTCCGTAACTCCTAACGCGGAACCTTGCATGACATAGCTGTAATTCGAGTTCCTCTTACCCACATGCATCACTTTGCACTTCTCAACATTGAACTTCATTTGCCACTTGGACGCCCAATCCCCCAGTCTCGCAAGGTCCTCCTGTAATCTTTCACACTCCTCCTGCGACTTGACGACCCTGAATAATTTTGTGTCATCTGCGAATTTAATTACCTCACTAGTTACTCCCATCTCTAGGTCATTTATAAATATGTGAAAAAGCAGCGGTCCCAACACAGACCCCTGCGGGACCCCACTAACTACCCTTCTCCACTGAGAATACTGACCATTCAACCCTACTCTTTGCTTCCTATCTTTCAACCAGCTCTTAATCCATAGTAATACCCAGTGGTGTGCTGGTAAATGTTTAACTCTCCCCGATCCCCCTCTGCGCCCCCCCCTCCCACTCTGCGCCCCCCAAATTGCAGAGCTAGCTATAGCCGGGGAAAGAGCCTGGAGGTGGAGGTGGCAATGCATTACTCCACGAAAAAACAATTAAATGATCCCAGGTTCCAATCTAATTCATGTTTAATGTGCGATAAAATGAAATAAATAAGTAAATAAATATAAACTTTTAATGTTGAGCACCTGATTCTCAAAGTGAACATATTCCAAACACTATAATGAAAAGAAAATGATTTTTTTCTTTGTTGTCTGGTGACTGTTTTTCTGATCATACTGGCCCAGTATCCAATTCTGCTGCTATCTGTCCTCTTAACTCCGTTTCCAGGGCTTCCTTTCCATTTATTTCTTTCCTTTCCTCCTTTCTTCTTCATTTCTGGTGCTTAGCTTCTGCCTATTTTCTTCATCCATGTGCAGTTTTTCTCCTCTCTTCCTTTTCCCTCATCTCAACTCCTTCCTCACTCTTCACTCCCCTCCATCCATGTCCAGCATTTCTTCTCTCTCCCCTCCTCTCCCCTGCCCTCCATCCACCCATGTCCAGCGACCCTTCTCTCCCCCTGCCCTGCATGCACCAATACCCAGTGACCCTCCTCTCCCCTGCCCTCCATCCACCCATGTCCAGCAGTGACCCTCCTCTCCCCTGCCCTGCATGCACCCATACCCAGTGACCCTACTTTTCCCTGCCCTCCATCCACCCATGTCCAGCAGTGACCCTCCTCTCCCCTGCCCTGCATGCACCCATATCCAGCGACCCTCCTCTCCCCTGCCCTCCATCCACCAATACCCAGTGACCCTCCTTTCCCCTGCCCTCCATCCACCCATGTCCAGCAGTGACCCTCCTCTCCCCTGCCCTGCATGCACCCATACCCAGCGACCCTTCTCTTCCCTCATCCACAAATGCCCAGCGACTCCCTTCTCTCCCCTGCCACCCCCTCCCGAGTTGTTCCAAGAATTCTCCTCCCTCCCTCCCGCCCTCCGGATCCGGTCCCTCACCGACTCCTTGCCCTTCACATTCTTCGGGGCAGGCAGGCTTGCCTGCCCGCTACCAGCGCTGACTCTCCCGCGCTGCTGGTTCGCGCTTCAAAATGGCCACCGAGACTTCAGCAGAAGTCTCGCGAGGCCGCCTCTGGAAGTCTCGGCAGCCATTTTTAAAGCGCGAACCGGCAGCGGGGGAGAGTCAGCGCTGGTAGTGGGCAGGCAAGACTGCCTGCCCCGAAGAATGCGAAGGTCAGTGAGGGATGGATCCGGAGGGAGGGAGGAGGGAGGGAGGAGAGCCGGCTCGCGGTGTTTAACAACCGGCTCGCAAGTCGGAAGGAAAATTAACAACCGGCTCTTGCAAGCTGGTGCGAGCCGGCTCCAGCACACCACTGGTAATACCCTACCTCCAATCCCATGACTCTCCAGTTTCCTCAGGCATACAGCCTAACACACCTTTGTAAAAGGGCCCCTCAATTTTAATGTTCAGGTTGAGATCCATTGGGATCTCAGGAACATTGTTTGATTAGTGTTCCTCTTCAACTTCTGCTTTATATTGCCTTAATTGTGATGTACCATAGGGCTCAGTTCTGGTCCCTTGATTGTTTTATATTTTCTTGAGCTCCCTAACCCCCATTCATACAAGACTTTGGAATCAAGGCCTTCTATTATGCAGATATAACAACCTTTTACTTGATAGTATGGATCCTCAGTATATTGATCTTACAAAGATGGAAACATGTTTAATGCAATTAGGCAATGAATCTCCGACAACTGCTTAATATTAAATCCAAAGACGGTTGCTATATGGTTTTCTAACAGACCTTCTTTCCCTTCATTAACTCCACTCAGTTTAAGAACCTAGGATTGCATTCACCAGATCTAGTAGCCCCAAACCTCCTTTCTTACAAGGTTTCCTCAATATCAATGTTAACCTAGTGATACCAACACAGCAAAGAATCATGGATACGCAAATCTTTCCAAGATAAATAGGTAGCATCTGAAGTGTACACTACTACTTAGGCACCGTTATCTTATTACATAAAAATATATATGCCCTGATAATGATAAAGGAAATGCACCCTATTTCACTAATCTATCCCAATGATCCACTAAAATCGGCTTTACATTTAACCCAAATTGTGGACAAATTCATGGGGATACACATGCCCAAATATCAAAGGGACTCTCCCATCCAATTAGAGGGAAATTGCCAGTAAGACAACTATTGTATGTGCAAAACAGGCCTTACTTTTGTACCTATATGATAATGCAAGTTCTAAAATGCCGACATACCCCTATTTGTGCGAGAAGAGGAACTGAGATTAAAAATACACATGCACATTTGAAAATCTAATCTGTGTGTAGTTTATTTCCTCCTCTTCCAGGAATGCCTCTTTTTAATACAGCTAAAAGTATGCATATACATTTAGCTGCCACGTGGTGTGCATTACTCACCATGGAGTATCTATGGCACCCTTTAAAGTGTGGTAAGAGCTGCAGTTACCATGGCTTTAACACGGGATTTTACCATGCAGTAGCTGCAAATTTAACACAGCACCTATTGGGGGCATTTCCAGATTGTTATTATTCATATTACCACATGGTACCTGCTCCCAGTTTATATGTAAGCAGATAGTGGTCTTGTGTTAACACCATATTAGTGGTGTTAACACAGCATGTTAACTGCCAAATGCCTTCCATGTCCACTTTTTAACCATGTCACACCCCAACACAAAAAGCACTTAATGTGCAGTTTACCACATAGTAACTGCTAAATTATCACAAAGCCACTTAGCCAGCTCTGAACTAGCAGCTACTGCGTGGTAATTGCTTAACAGTTTAGTAAAAGGGCCCCTATAGTTGTTAAATTCTTTTTGAAAACTGACCTCTCAAAACCCAAGTATTTTGGGTGTGAATATCAGTGTGTTTATGATGTAATTGACCAGACATTTTTATTTATTTATTTATTTCCCTGTCCTTTCTAGTTTAGGATGAACCCGAATAACCTTCAATAGCAACTATTAAGAAACAAAATCAAATTACCTTTATAGTCAGAAATAAAGGGTACTTAAGACAGACAAAGTGACTAATTTGTGCAATGTCTAGATCTTTCAAAAATATATTTTCAGTAAAACATTTTAAATTGAAGCTGTAAAAAAAATACACTTGACAAAGAGGCATTAAGTGTTCAAAAAGTGGCACAAAGTGGCATTTGGATGTTTTGTTTGCCAAACCTAACTGTACCCACATACAGGTGACATCTGCAGCCATAAAGGCTATTGTAGAGGTGTACAGTTGGGTACAATAGGTTTTTGGTTAGTTTTAGAAAGCTCACCATCTAATATAATAAAACGCACCGTGAACGTTCTAATGAGGACAACGTTCTGAAGCCATCTGACGTCACTCCCTGAGTCCCTGGCTGTAGGGTTCGTGGTGTTTGTGGCGTTCGTAGTGTTCGTGGTGTGAAGCCATCCAGCTGTCTCTGCCCCGCCCTCGCGTCTAAACAAACAAATCCGGAAGCGAAGCGTCAGGGAAGGAGGCGGCGCTCCCGACGTCTACCCTTCCCTTCGCTGTGTTCCGCCTTCAAAACAAGGCGGAACACAGCGAAGGGAAAGCTAGACGTCGGGAGCGCCGCCTCCTTCCCTGACGCTTCGCTGCACGAACCGCCACGGAGGTAAAGTTAAAAAGAATAAAAAAAAAAAAAAAAGGGATGCATGGATGCGAAGGGGTGGGGGGGCATGGATGCGAAGGGGGGGGCATGGATGCGAGGCATGGATGCGAAGGGGGGGGGCATGGAATGCGAAGGGGGGGGGGGAGAAGAGGGCGGGCCAGGCTGGGACATGGCAGAGAGAGTAGCATGGATGCGAGGGGGGGGGGTCATGGAAGGGCGAGAGGGGACTTGCTGGAAAAGGATGAATGGAGGCGGCAGGGGACAGAGGAGCATGGATGGGTATGGATTAGGAGGGCAGGGCACAGGGAGAGAGGGGAATTACTGGAAATGGATGAATGGAGGGGGCAGGGGACAGAGGAGCATGGATGGGCATGGATTGGGAGGGCAGGACTCAGGGAGAGAGGGAAATTGCTGGATAGGGAAAAATGGAGGGGCCAGGTGACAGATGAGCATGGATGGGCATGGATTGGAAGGGCAGGACTCAGGGAGAGGGGAATTGCTGGATAGGGATGAATGGAGGGGACAGATGGGCATGGATGGATATGGATTGCAGAGCAGGCCTCAGGCAGAGAGGGCAAATGCTGGATAGGGAAAAATGGAGGGGCCAGGTGACAGAGGTGCATGGATGGGCATGGATTGGAAGGGCAGGACTCAGGGAGAGGGGAATTGCTGGATAGGGATGAATGGAGGGGACAGATGGGCATGGATGGATATGGATTGCAGAGCAGGCCTCAGGCAGAGAGGGGAAATGCTGGATAGGGAATAATGGAGGGGCCAGGTGACAGAGGAGCATGGATGGGCATGGATTGGAAGGGCAGGACTCAGGGAGAGGGGAATTGCTGGATAGGGATGAATGGAGGGGACAGATGGGCATGGATGGTTATGGATTGCAGAGCAGGCCTCAGGCAGAGAGGGGAAATGCTGGATAGGGAAAAATGGAGGGGCCAGGTGACAGAGGAGCATGGATGGGCATGGATTGGAAGGGCAGGACTCAGGGAGAGGGGAATTGCTGCATAGGGATGAATGGAGGGGACAGATGGCCATGGATGGATATGGATTGCAGGGCAGGCCTCAGGCAGAGAGGGGAAATGCTGGATAGGGATGAATGGAGGGGGCAGGTGACAGACAAACATGGATGGCCATGGATTGGGAGGGCAGGGCTCAGGGACAGAGGGGAATTGCTGGAAAAGGATGAATGGAGGGGGCAGGGGACAGATGGCCATGGATTGGGAGGGCACGGCTCACACTCTCTCTCTCATATACAATGTCTTTCTGACTCTCACTCTCACACACTCTGTCTCACACAGTATCACATTCACTCTCTATGTGCCACACAGTCACTCACACACTCGCTTGGTGTCATACACTCACTCTCACAGAGAATCTGTGTCTCACACACACTCTCTCTCTTGCCCACACACACACACTCTCTCTCACACTGTGTCTCACATACACACACTCTCATTCTCACACACACTCTCTCACAAACACACTCACACCCAGACTCACTCTCTCTCTCACACACTCACACTTTCACTCTGACTCTCAAACAGTCACTCTCACATACTCTCCCAAACATACACACTCCAAGGAAAACCTTGCTAGCGCCCGTTTCATTTGTGTCAGAAACGGGCCTTTTTTACTAGTACAATATAAAGGCGTAACGGTGAGATGTGTACTTGGGACCTTTTATATGAAGTCCACTGCAGTGTCCCCTAGGGTGCTCCACTGTTTTGCTGGGATGTCTGTGTGGCCAGTCTATCAAGATTACTGGCTCCTCCTAAATCCCAATGGCTTGATTTTATGCGTTTTTCACTTGGATGTTTTTTTTTTCTAAATGGTCCAAAAAGACGCACTAAGCACAAAATAAATCTGGCAAATGGCCATTTTTGAAACAAAAAAGACATGCATTTTTCTATTTTGAAAATCGCTATATTCGCCACTTGAATTTTGGATACTTTGAGCAAAATGTCCAAATTCGGATTTAAATGACATATTGAAAATGCCCCTCCATGTTATCATACAGCATTTTTGGTGCAATAATAAAGTGGCGGAAATCTCACCCATAACACTAAAGCCAAGCCCTCTGTAGTCCACAAATTCTTTCTGTGCTTCTAACATTACCTGTAAAGTAAAAAGGTTTCCTCATTAAAAGAGTCACAGCAATAGATCTTCAGTATATTGTTTAAACCCTCCCCTCTTAAAAAAAAACAACCATTAGGTGTCAGTATTCAAAAGGATTTATACATTTAGCAGTAGCTGCCAAACATTTAAGGGCCCTATATAATAAGCCGCGTTAGCGTTTTTAATACGTGTTAACCATGCAAGCGCGTTAACTGTGTATGTGCCTACAATATCCCTATAGGTACCTACATGGTTAGCGCACGCGCTAATTGTAGGCACATTAAAAATGCTAACGCACCTTAGTAAACAGGGCCCTAAGTCCCCTATCTGAATTTCCAGTGGAACTGTATGGATAGAGCTGCTGAAAGTTCTCTAATTGCTCCAGCACTATCCATATGGAAAATAAATTTATAAACTATTTTTGCATGTAAAATGCTGGCTTCCATAGGTAGGCTCTTATAAAACTAGGCCACAACTAAAAGTACATTTGATGCAAGTGCATATGTAGAGTGGATGGTTTCAGTGGAACTGAGATTTATATATATGACGCCTGATATTCAGCCAGTGGCTATCAACGTTTTGTTGACTGCTGCTGGGGGTATTCTCAGAAATTCAATGTCGGGATGTCCAGGCTCCAGCATTGCTTTTCCAAGTATACAGAGTTGGCGAAAACATAGCTGGTTAAGTGCAATAATAACTTAACTAGTTATGGTGAACTGCATAAATATAGAACCAACTTTTTTTTTAATTCTTTATTTATCAGTTTTTAACAAACATAATATACTTTATGAGTGTTAATACACATAAGGAAAAAATTCTTCAAAACATAGAAATAAAATAATTTCTCCATTTATATTTACTATCGTCCATCAATATTACTTAAGGTAAATGATCCAAGAACAAAGAAAAATATATTGTCCTACTTAATATTAAGCACTCAGAAAGTAATTAATGAAAAGATGCATCTTTCCCAAGTGGTTAACTCTAGCCTGCCCTACAGTGTTACATATGAGACTAGACTTGTACATTAACCTCTTCTTTGCTTATTAGAAATTCCTCTAGTTGTTTTGGGTCAAAAATTGATACTGTTTAGATTGAAACTTTATAAATACAGGGAAACCTCAAAAGGAAATCAGCCCCAACTGCTACTGTCCTAGACCGCAGCAGCAGGAACATCTTACATCTCTTTTGTGTTTCCCTGGAGAGATCCGGAAAAACTCTTATTTTTGAACCCAAAAATACAGAATCCAAATGTCTTAAAGAAAGTTTGAGTACTGCGTCCCTATCCATTTCCAATGCAAAGGTTACCAGTAACGTGGTTCTTTGTGTTATTACCTCAAGAGGTGATTCCAGAAATGCAGTGAGATTCATCATCCCCTGTGTTTGCAAATTTTTCAGGTGTTTTATTAACAGTTTGAAGGTAAAAAGCTCTAGTTATTGGTGGCAATGAGGTCTCCTGTATTCCTAGTAACTCAACTTGAAATTTTTGAACCATGGTTAAATTGGTTAAATCAAAGGTGACCTAGGAAAGTTTATAAAACGTAAAGTCAATCTCTTAGACTGATTTTCAAGGTATTCCAAGCGTGTTAAAGTAAAATTCTTATCCTTAATTAAAGTCTGTTCAATAAGTTCAAGTTTTTCAGTTCTTTCAGTTAGTCTTTTAACTTCAGAGGCTTGAGAATCATTAATTTGTAACTGGTTCAACGCAGTCTCTGATAGGGCTTTAATTGTCTCCGTATTTTTGAAAATTAAAGTTTGTAAAGCAGTTTGAGTAGCAGAAGTCAAATCCCAAAGTGACTCTAAGGTCACTATGGCAGGTTTCACTATTTTCCCCACTATAGTATCCGGTTGAGGGGCTTTCACAGCTTGTTCCAGTATACTCACTGTTTTAGACAAAACTAAGTGAGATGCTGTTAATTCTGGCTCTCTCACGTTGTCAGCTCCAGTTCTCCTCTCCTGTAGGCTCCCCCCTTGAACGCTCTGTGCTCCACTTCGGTCCGAGGCATCAGGGCTTGCATGGAGTTTCCCTTCCGGGTTGAGGGGGTGCCGCACGATCGACGGGGCTTACGGAAGCCCCGTCTATACTGCTGTCCAGCGTCAATGCGCCGGCTCAGGCAGAAGGAGTTGAAACCATCGTGGGACCGGGCATCACTCCGAACCTTTCCAGCGTCGTCTGTTGGAGCTGGGGCATTCCGCTCGGGGCAAGGGGAGCTTCCCAAACTTTGCCTCTCCTTTTCCCCATCGTTCTGACGGGTAAGGCGCTCACTGCAGCGAAAGCCGGATCGAGCTCTGAAGCGTGTCCGTTGACACTTCTTACACTGTCGCCATCTTGGATCTATAGAACCAACTTTTATGCAGTCCTATTTTTGCGGTTATCTTGGCCAGTTTATTGGCACTTAACCAGTCAAATGCTGACTCCTCCCTTGGAGCACCCCAAAATAGCCGGTTTTGTGTTGGACACTAACTGGACATTTCAGCAGCACTATCCAGTTAAGTGCCACAGAATATGACTGTTCTGTCCTTTGACAGCCTTGCCTCAGTTATAGTAGTTTCCTGAAATGTGTTTAATGCGTTACTGCAGATCTGTCTGTATGTCAGAGGAGCAATGCATTATGTGTAATATAGTTCACAGCTAGTGCAGACACACTTGTCTGTTTGTTAAAAAAAAACCTGTTATCATTGATGTAATGTTGCCTGAACCTCTTCTCTTTCTCAGCCTAGCTTGACTGCTTTGCTACCTGATGGCTCTGTCTCATTGGTCTTTATGCTCTTGTTCTTTGGGCTTGGTAGCCCCCCTGCTTTTCCCCTTGCTCTAGCTTTGAAACTTTCTCCATCTTGTTTTCTGTCCATACTTGGCCTGATAAACTCCCTGAAGAGAACTTGTTTTTTTTACCTTGTAAAATATATCTTGTCAATAAGATATACCAAGCTCCAGGCATCCATTTCTCAACTGTCTCTGCCTGTTCATCTGTTTTCCAACTCAGCAGTAGAATTGTTTTTTCCTCAGACTTCTACCTACAAGCATTGTTCAGCCCAGAATAACGAAGTCCCTGTGCTATGAAGCACCCCTTCTGACTGTGAGTACATTGATGTTTATGCAATAAAGAAAATATCAGAAAAAGAAAGAGGCTTCAGGGTGTGCTGGTGTGCCAAGGTTTATGCTTCAGGATATTAAGATTTTGTTAGTTTCAAGTCTTAAGAGAACTGAATAATGACCGTTAGCCACAAACAAGTGATTGAACCTGCCAAGGTTAATGACCCCTTTTACTAAGCGGTGGTAAGCCCAACATGGGCTTACTGCTTGCTAAACAGGAAGTACCGCTGGGCTGCTTCCCACCCCTAGCATGCTGTCATATCCGGTACTACAAAAAAAAAAAAAAATATATATATATATATATACACACAGTGGTGTGCTGGAGCCAGCTCGCAAGAGTCGGTTGTTAAATTTTCTAAGATCTTGCAAGCCGGTTGTTCTGCACGGTGAGCCGGCTCCGGTAAACAAGGTAAGCATGGCAGGAGGGTGCCACAAGCCATGCTTACCCTGCTTACCTCACCTCCCACAGCCCTTGTTTGCCTGCGCCCGCCCCGTGCCCCCCGGGGGTTTAAATCTTTTATTTATCTCCGTTGCAGCAGCCTCGTCATTGAAAGCCCTGCCCGTCTCTAGCCTTCCCTTCGTGAGTTCATTCCCTCAAAGTCCCGCCTTCTTCTGACATCATTTCCTCTTTCTGCGAGAGCGGGACTCTGAGGGAAGGCTAGAGATGGGTAGGGCTTTCAATGACGCGGCCGCTGCGACGGAGGTAATAAAAAAAGATTTAAACCACGCAGGGTAGCACTGTAGCAGGAAGAAAAAGGGGGATGTTGGGGGAGAAGAGGGCGGGCAGGTGGACATGAATGGGAGGGGAGGATGGGCGCGAAAAAGAATTGCTGGGTATGGATGGATGGAGGGGGGCAGGGGAGAGAAGAGAATTGCTGGGTTTGGAGGGGGGAGAGGAGAATTGCTGGATATAGATGGATAGATGGATGGAGGGCAGGGTAGAGGAGAGTTGCTGGACATAGGTGGATGGAGGGGAGGGAAGATGAGAGTTGCTGGACATGGGTGGATGGAGGGGAGGGGAGAGGATGGTTGCTGGACATGGGTGGATGGAGGGGACGGGAGAGGAGGGTTGCTGGACATGGGTGGATGGAGGGGAGGGGACAGGAGAGTTGCTGGACATGGGTGGAACATAAGCACCGCCATACTGGGAAAAGACCAATGGTCCATCAAGCCCAGCATCCCGTCTCAGACAGCGGCCAATCCAGGCTTCAAGAACCCGGCAAGCCCCCCCCCCCCTAAAAAATATTTTTAATAATGTTCAATGGACTTTTCCCTCAGGAATCTGTCTAAACCCCCTTTAAACTCCGTAAGGCCAGCTGCTGTCACTACATTTTCCGGAAACGAGTTCCAGAGTCCAACTACATGCTGGATAGAGGGGAGGGGAGAGGAGGGTTGCTGGACATGGGTGGATGGAGGGGAGAGGAGAGTTGCTGGACATGGGTGGATGGAGGGGAGGGCAGGGGGAGAGGAGGGTTGCTGGACATGGATGGATGGAGGGGAGGGCAGGGAAGAGAGGAGGGTTGCTGGACATGGGTGGATGGAGGGGAGGGCAGGGGAGAGAGGAGGGTTGCTGGACATGGGTGGATTGAGGGGAGAGCAGGGGAGAGAGGAGGGTTGTGGGACATGGATGGAGGGAAGGGCAGGGGAGAGAGGAGGGTTGTGGGACATGGATGGATGGAGAGGAGGGCAGGGGAGAGAGGAGAATTGTTGGACATGGATGGAGGGGAGGGAAGGTAAGACAGGAAAGAGATGCACATGGATGGAGGGGAGAGAGAAGAAATTCTGGACATGGATGGAGGGGGGAAACACAGAGGAAGGAAATGCAAATGGATGGAGGGAAAGGAAGAGAGAAGAAATGCTGGACATGGATGGAGGGGTGGGAAAGGAGATCAACATGGATGGAGGGGGGAGAGGAAAAATGATGAACATGGATGGAGGACAGGAAAGGGATAGAGAGGAAATGCTGGACATGGATGGAGGGAACCTGCATTGATTCGTGGAATATTGTATCGTTTGTTTCACCATCCAAGATAAGTAACGGTTTTTCGTTACATTGTATTCAGCATTAGTGTCTATATCTATGAGTGTTTGAAAGGGTGCTATGGCATATGCAGCATGAAAGTAATTCAGGTGGAGTTTTTTTAAGACTTATGATTAATGAGGTCCCCTCTCTAACTAAACGGTGTGTCCTTTAAAAAGAGGAGTGTCTGGTTATACTGAGGTCTTTTTTCTCCACGATCTTTCATGGTTGAGAGTCCATATTCACCTTTGAACACTTTAACAGTTGTAGAATTTTTGAGGACAGTGGAGATTACATTCTACATATTCCAAGATTTACAGTGATTTTAATTACCCCCATATAGACTGGGTTAAAGAAACATCAGGGCACGCTAGGGAGGTAAACTTCCTCGATGAAATAAAGGACAGCTTTATGGAGCAGCTGGTACAGGAGCCGACAAGAGAAGGAAAAATTCTAGACTTAGTTATTTGTGGAGCACATGATCTGGTACGGGAGGTAGCGGTCCGGGGGCCGCTTGACAACAGTGATCATAACATGATCACCTTTGAAATTTGCTTTCAAAAAGGTAAACATAGGAAGTCAAATATGTTAGTATTGAACTTTAAAAAAGGAAGCTATGATAAAATGAGAAGAATGGTGAAAAAAAAAACTTAGAGGAGCGACTGAGAGGGTAAGAAACCTACCACAGGCGTGGATGCTGTTCAAAAACACCGTCCTGGAGGCCCAGGCCAAACATATTCCACATATCAGAAAAGAAGGACGGAAAACTAAACGACAGATGGCATGGTTAAAAAGTGAGGTAAAGGAGGCTATTGGAGCTAAAAAGGAATCCTTCAGAAAATGGAAGAAGGAACCGGATGAGGAAAATAAGAAGCAGCATAAGGAATGTCAAGTCAGATGCAAAGCGCTGATAAGGCAAAGAGGGATTTTGAAAGAAAGATAGCGTTAGAGACGCAAACTGATAGTAAAATTTTTTTTAGATACATTAAAAGCAGGAAACCGGCAAAAGAATCGGTTGCCCGCTGGATGACCGGGGTGTAAAAGGGGCGACCAAGGAAGACAAAGAAATAGCAGAAAAACTAAATGAGTTCTTTGCTTCGGTCTTCACCGAGGAAGATTTGGGTGGGATACCGGTGCCAGACAGGGTATTCATAGCTGAAGAGTCGGAAAAACATATTGAAATATCTGTAAATCTGGAAGACGTAATGGAGCAGTTCTGCAAACTGAAGAGTAGCAAATCTCCTGCACCGGGTGGTATTCACCCTAGGGTACTGATAGAACTAAAAAAATGAGCTGGCGGAGCTACTGTTATTGATTTGTAATTTATCCTTAAAATCGAGTGTGGTACCGGAAGATTGGTGGGGGGCCAATGTAACGCCGATATTTTAAAAAGATTCCAGAGGAGACCCGGGAAATTATAGACCGGTGAGTCTGACGTCGGTGCTGGGCAAAATGGTAGAGACTATAATCAAGAACAAAATTACAGAGCACGTTCAAAAGCATGGACTGATGGGACAAAGTCAACATGGATTTAGTGAAGGGAAGTCTTGTCTCACCAATCTGCTGCATTTCTTTGAAGGGGTAAACAAACATGTGGACAAAGGTGAGCCGATTGATATTGTGTATCTAGATTTTCAGAAGGTGTTTGATAAGGTCCCTCATGAAAGACTACGGAGGAAATTAGAGGGACATGAGATCGGAGGTAGTGTCTTACTGTGGATTAAAAACTGGTTGAAAGATAGGAAACAGAGTAGGACTAAAAGGTCAATATTCTCAATGGAGAAGGGTAGTTAGCGGGGTCCCTCAGGGATCGGTGCTGGGACCTCTGCTTTTTAACATATTCATAAATGACCTAGAGATGGGGGTAACAAGTGAGGTAATCAAATTTGCCGATGACACAAAGTTATTCAAAGTAGTCAAATCGCGGGAAGATTGTAAAAAACTACAAGAGGACCTTACGAGACTGGGCGTCTAAATGGCAGATGATGTTTAATGTGAACAAGTGCAAAGTGATGCATGTGGGAAAGAGAAACCCAAACTATAACTACATCATGCAAGGTTCAGCGTTGGGAGTCACGGACTGAGAAAAGGAACTTCTGAGAAGAGGACATTTCTCTGGTAAATGAACGCTACTTTGCTTTGTGCTTTGGGAACGTAAAGATTGGGATTTAAAGGAGGAATTGTAGGTTAGTGTTAGGCAAAAATAAAAATATAAAAAGCAAATTTTAACAAACTAATCTCCACAGTCTTTACCACTTAGTTTTAAAAGCTTTGTACCACAGCATTAACAGATAGAATCTAACAGCCACTGCAGGATCTAATTTAGTATTAAGGGAGAATAAAAGAGAGAGAAAGAGAGAAAAGCAAGCATCATTAACTAGTTGCCGTACCCTTTTCCCATAGTTTTAAACTGAACTTTTCTCTAGAAATAGGCATTTGCCCATAGTTTTTAACTGAAACCTTTTCTAGAGATAGAAACAAAACAGCCCAAAACTCCTTTGTTCTAAAAGGCAGTTATTTTCTGTTCCTTGGCTGCTGGAGAGTTAGCTTATCCAGCGACCTCAATTAAGTGATAATTAAGGTGTGGGGAAGTAGAATATTTGCATAGGTTGCTGAATCAGCTTCAAAGAGCCTGTTTAAAAGAGGCCCCTTAGCATAGGCGCCCGGTATTGGAGGCTTGGGGAGGCTAAGCCTCCCCAGCCGCAACGATGGTGGTGTGCTAATTCTTCGGGGCAGTCTTGCCTGCCTGCCCGCACCGCTGCCAGCGCTGATTCCCCCGCTGGCGCTGCGCTGCCGGCGTTCACGCTTTAAAAATGGCTGCCGAGACTTCCAGCGGCCTCGCGAGACTTCTGTAAGTCTCAGCGGCCATTTTGAAGCGTGAACGCCGGCAGCGGCAGCACCAGTGGGGGAGAGTCAGCGCTTGCAGCGGGCAGGCAAACTGCCTGCCCGCCCGGCGCCTGCCCCGAAGAATTTGAAGAGTCAGGATCCGGAGGGAGGGAGGAGAATAATTCATGCAGGGCAGGGGAGGGTCACTGCTGGACATGGGTGGATGGAGGGCAGGGGAAGGAGGGTCACTGGGCATGGGTGCATACAGGGCAGGGGAGAAGAAGGTCACTGCTGGACATGGGTGGATGGAGGGCACGGGAAGGAGGGTCACTGGACATGGGTGGATGGAGGGCAGGGGAAGGAGGGTCACTGGGCATGGGTGCATGCAGGGCAGGGGAGAGGAGGGTCACTGCTGGACATGGGTGGATGGAGGGCAGGGGAGAGGAGGGTCACTGGACATGGGTGCATGCAGGGCAGGGGAGAGGAGGGTCACTGCTGGACATGGGTGGATGGAGGGCAGGGGAGAGAAGTGTCGCTGGACATGGGTGGATGGAGGGCAGGGGATAGGAGGGGAGAGAGAAGAAATGCTGGACATGGATGGAGGGGAGGAAAAAGTGAGGAAGGAGATGAGATGAGGGAAAAGGAAGAGAGGAGAAAAACTGCACATGGATGAAGAAAATAGGCAGAAGCTGAGGACCAGAAATGAAGAAGAAAGGCGGAAAGGAAAGAAATAAATGGAAAGGAAGCCCTGGAAACAGAGTTAAGAGGACAGATAGCAGCAGAATTGGATACTGGGCCAGCATGATCAGAAAAACAATCACCAGGCAACAAAGGCAGAAAAAAAAATCATTTTATTTTCATTATAGTGTTTGGAATATGTCCACTTTGAGAATCAGGTGCTCAACATTAAAAGTTTATATTTATTTACTTATGTATGGCATTTTATCCCACATTAAACATGAATTAAGATGTTTTGTGGCTCTACATGAGAATTGTGATATTATGATCCCTTGTTTCATATTGTTGACAGTCTGCATTTTCCTTATGGGTGGTATATTGGTGTATTAGGTTCTGCCCAGTGTAATATTTATGGTACAGTAAGGTTCTGTGTGTGTTTTTGCACAAAGTTGTGCATAGTGTTTTGCAGTTGAGCGATTGTGGTTAGTATATGCTTTGAGCAACCACTTTATTCTTTGACATATGATACATAGTTAATATCTAAATTTAATAAAAGGTATTAATTGTGACTTTTATTTATTTATTTTTTCTGTGTGTTATCAGACAATTATGGATTTAAGCCCCACCCCTGGCCCCACCCCTAACCCCGCCCCCTTTAGCCTCCCCAATCAGTTGGGCCACCGACCGCCTATGCCCCTTAGATTCAAAACTATATAAAGAGGAAAGGTCCCACTGAACTTTCTTTCTGAGAAGTTCTGAGAGAAGAGGACATTTCTCTGGTAAGTGAACGCTACTTTGCTTTGTGCTTTGGGAACTTAAAGATTGGGGTTTAAAGGAGGAATTATAGGTTAGTGTTAGGCAAAAATAAAAATATAAAAAGCAAATTTTAACAACTAATCTCCATGACATAAATTGTCTTCAGCGGCCCACAACGGAGTCATTGCTCACAACAGCTCGTAACAGACCCTCATAACCCAATATTAACAACGACAGTAACAATACCCATAACCTAAGCTCCCTCCATCAACCCCTCCATGCTATTTCGAACATTCTTATCCCCTAATGTATTATCTCTGTGATACTTTGTACCATACTTTGTAAGCCTACTCTATGTAACTATGTCATCTATGTGATACTTTGTCCATAATTTGTATTATCTCTGTGATACTTTGTACCATACTTTGTAAGCCGCACTGAACCTGCTATCGAGCGGGAAAGAGCGGGGTATAAATGCCACAAATAAATAAATAATAAATAAATAGTCTTTTCCACTTAGTTTTAAAAGCTTTGTACCACAGCATTAACAGATAGAATCTAACAGCCACTGCAGGATCTAATTTATTCTTCCCGCCCACCCCTAGGACAACTCTTCATTTATAGTCAGTTATTGTAATTAAAGTAACAAGCAAGGAGTGCTTTTACAGAGTTTTAAATACATTTCATTACCATCTAAGAAGGAAACACTAAATAAATCATAAAATATACTATATAAACTAAAAGACACTTTTATATTAGGCTAACATCCTTAATACTGTAGCAAGTTTTAAATTATTGAAAAACTCAAAAACACTAAGATGGAGTCAGCAGTCCAGCAGCGAGAGGGGTGCTATCCAGTCTTTTGCATTGAGTGTCACATGTATGGTTATCTCCCAGTTGGTGAGATGTCATATGTGTGTGCCCGATGCAAAGAGCTCCTAGCTCTCAGGGAACGTGTCCGTTCTCTTTTTTTTTAATTTATAGAAGTCTTTATTAAGCATTGCAAAATCAATACAACATCTACTCATTTCGATACAGTAGAATAATCTACATTTCCACATAATCACTCAATGAGTATTTGACAAAAGAGGCTTCAGTTAAATAACAATGCTATAACAGATACAAACTCTACTTCAAAATTTTTTAATTTTAATACAAAAAATCTCCCCTACCCTTGTCCTACAACCCCCACCCTCCCCTCACACCTTCCCTGCCCTCCTGTGTATACACCATTTAACCAGAACACTTTTTTAGAAAGGGTTCCCAAACCTTTTCCCATGCGGGCAAAGTTTTCCTTCTTACTGCAGTTAATCTCTCCATTTCACATATGTATCGCACCTTAGTATTCCAATTCACCATTGAGGGACCCTTCGGTGACTTCCAGTTCTATGCTAAATTTATGCGAGCTGCATGCAGGGATCCTCTCAACAAGAGCCACTGATCAGACATAATGCCCTCTGGCCGCTGCCCAAGTAGGAAAACTAAAGGATGCCACTGTACAGATTTGCCAACCCATACCTGAAGGCACGACTGCACCCCCCTCCAGTAGGCCTGAGCTTTAGGGCAAGACCACCAAACGTGACCCATGGCCCCCACTCCACCACAATTCCGCCAGCAGCATTTGGGAACATGGGCAAACATGTGATGTAGTCTGACTGGTGTCAGATACCATCTGTAAAAAACTTTGATAGCATTTTCCTGCATTACCACTGCTAGGGATGATCTCAAGATCCATTTTTCCAATGCCAGCCAAGCTGCATCCGATAAAGTGAACTGTAATTCCTGTTCCCACCTCTTCCTGTGCAGTACATACTGTTTAATATTTGTCACCTGATATGTATACAAATGAGATATCATTCCGCGCGTTATGTTCAAATCTACACAGAGCTCTTCCATTGGATGTGTATCACGCTTCAAACACCCTATATAGACTTGCCCTAGCAAGAAATGTTGCAACTGTAGGTAGGCATAACGATCACCAGGCGTGTCCGTTCTCTTGAGGCTAGAGTAGCAGACTTGGTGGAGCTGAGGGAGACAGAGAGGTACATAGAGGAGACCTAAAGGGATGTTGTAGAGAAGTCCCACCTCCAGTCTGGTAGCCCTTGTGCTATCTTGGAGGAGGGAGGTCTCCTAGAAGGAGAGCATCACCCTGGTGAAGTAGGAAGTACTCCTGTAGCCAGGACCTGCCCACCAGGGAATGTACTATCCTCTCGCACCGAGGATATGTCTCCAAGTGCTGCCCAGGAGGGAAAGGTTAGGACAGCTGTTGTAGTTGGTGATTCGATCATTAGGCATATAGATAGCTGGGTGGCTGGTGGACATGAGGATCGCCTGGTGACCTGCCTGCCTGGTGCGAAGGTGGCGGACCTCACGCGTCACCTAGATAGGATTCTACATAGTGCTGGGGAGGAGTCCGCTCTCTTGGTACATGTGGGTACCAATGACGTAGGAAAATGTGGGAGAGAGATTCTGGAAGCCACATTTAGGCTCTTAGGTAGAAAGCTCAAATCCAGAAAATGGAAGAAGGAACCGTCTGAAAATAACAAGAAGCAGCATAAGGAGTGTCAAAGCAAATGCAAGGCGCAGATAAAGAAGGCCAAGAGAGATTACGAAAAAAAGATAGCATTAGAGGCAAAAAAACATAGTAAAAAATTTTTTCGGTATATTAAAAGCAGGAAGCCGGCAAAAGAATCGGTTGGGCCGCTGGATGACCGAGGGGTAAAAGGGGCAATCAAGGAAGACAAAGACGTAGCAGAGAGATTGAATGAATTCTTTGCTTCGGTCTTCACCGAGGAAGATTTGGGTGGGATACCTGGTGTCGGAAATGATATTTCAAGCGGACGAGTCAGAGAAACTTACTGACTTCACGGTAAACCTGGAGGATGTAATGGGGCAGTTCAGCAAACTGAAGAGTAGCAAATCTCCTGGACCGGATGGTATTCATCCTAGAGTACTGATAGAACTGAAAAATGAGCTTGCGGAGCTACTGCTAGTGATATGCAATTTATCCTTAAAATCGAGCGTGGTACCGGAAGATTGGAGGGTGGCCAATGTAATGCCCATTTTTAAAAAAGGTTCCAGGGGAGATCCAGGAAATTATAGACTGGTGAGTCTGACATTGGTGCCGGGGAAAATGGTAGCGGCTATTATTAAAAACAAAATTACAGAGTACATCCGAGGGCATGGATTACTGAGACCGAGTCAGCATGGCTTTTGTGTGGGGAAATCTTGCCTGACCAATTTACTTCAATTCTTTGAAGGAGGAAACAAACATGTGGACAAAGGGGAGCCGGTTGATATTGTGTATCTGGATTTTCAAAAGGCGTTTGACAAGGTACCTCATTAAAGGCTACAGAGGAAATTGGAGGGTCATGGGATAGGAGGAAAAGTCCTATTGTGGATTAAAAACTGGTTGAAGGATAGGAGAGTGGGGTTAAATGGGCAGTATTCACAATAGAGAAGGGTAGTTAGTGGGGTTCCTCAGGGGTCTGTGCTAGGACCGCTGCTTTTTAATATATTTAGAGTTGGGAGTAACTAGCGAGGTAATTAAATTTGCTGATGACACAAAGTTATTCAAAGTTGTTAACTCGCAACAGTATTGTGAAAAATTACAGAAGGACCTTACGAGACTGGGAGACTGGGCGGCTAGATGGCAGATGACGTTTAATGTGTCGTCGTCGATAATACACTGAAACCTTCTGCTCAGTGTGCTGTTGCGGCTCGGAAAGTGAATAGAATGTTGGGTATTATTAGGAAAGTTATGGAAAACAGGTGTGAGGATGTTATAAAGCCGTTATATCGCTCCATGGTGCGACCACACCTTGAGTATTGTGTTCAATTCTGGTCGCTGCATCTGGAATTGGAAAAGGTGCAGCGAAGGGCGACTAAAATGATAGCGGGGATGGGACGACTTCCCTATGAAGAAAGATTAAGGAGGCTAGGGCTTTTCAGCTTGGAGAAGAGACGGCTGAGGGGAGACATGATAGAGGTATATAAAATAATGAGTGCAGTGGAACAGGTGGATATGAAGCGTCTGTTCACGCTTTCCAAAAATGCTAGGACTAGGGGGCATGCGATGAAACTACAGTGTAGTAAAATTAAAACAAATCAGAGAAAATATTTCTTCACCCAACGCGTAATTAAATTCTGGAATTCGTTGCCGGAGAGCGTGGTGAAGGCGGTTAGCTTGGCAGAGTTTAAAAAGGGGTTAGACAGTTTCCTAAAGGACAAGTTCATAAACCGCTACTAAATGGACTTGGGAGAAAAATCCACAATTCCAGGAATAACATGTATAGAATGTTTGCACGTTTGGGAAGCTTGCCAGGTGCCCTTGGCCTGGATTGGCCGCTGTCGTGGACAGGATGCTGGGCTCGATGGACCTTTGGTCTTTTCCCAGTGTAGCATTACTTATGTACTTATGTGTTGTCGTTAATGATACATTGAAAACTTCTGCTCAATGTGCTGCTGCGGCTAGGAAAGCAAATAGAATGTTGGGTATCATTAGGAAAGGGATGGAAAACAAAAATAAGGATATTATTCTGCCATGGTATCGCTCCACGGTGCGACCGCACCTCGAGTATTGTGTTCAATTCTGGTCACCGCACCTCAAAAAATACATAGTGGAATTGGAAAAGGTGCAGAGAAGGGTGACAAAGATGATACAGGGGATGGGACGGCTTCCCTATCAGAATAGGCTGAAGAGGCTGGGGCTCTTCAGCTTGGAGAAAAGGCGGCTGAGGGGAGATATGATAGAGGTCTGTAAGATAATGAGTGGAATGGAACGGATCGATGTGGAGCATCTGTTTACGCTTTCCAAAAATACTGGGACAAGGGGGACATGCAATGAAGCTGCAGTGTGGTAAATTTAAAACGAATCGGAGGAAATTTGTCTTCACTCAACGCGTTGTTAAACTCTGGAATTCACTGCCGGAAAAGGTGGTTAAGGCGGTTAACTTAGCGGACTTCAAAAAAGGGTTGGACGGCTTCCTGGAGGAAAAAGCCATAGAATGTTATTGAATGGATGAGGAAATACAGTATTTCTAGGATGGGCGGGACAAATTGCTTGTTGTTTTGGCCCCTGTCGGTGACAGGGTGCTGGGCTCGATGGACCCTTGGTCTGTCCCAGCATGGCGATGCTTATGTACTTATGTACAGTGCAATTCGCTTAAGTGCAAGGGTCTGGGACATGCAGTTAACCGGAGCGTGCACTTAACTGTTGTGACCCAAAGAAGCTTGACATCTGATAAACATATGTACGGTACTGTTTATTATACGTACAGTATACAGTCTCCGTTAACTGATGTTAGGCTTACTTGAAGTAATCAGTCATAGTCCTCTGTACACTCTTGTGTCTGTGAGTTCTATAGACTACGTCTGCCAGACGGTAAAAACTGTCATAGCACTGACATCCAGTGGTCTCTAGATAGGCCCGCACGGTGTTAAGACTCTCCAGCGCTCTTGCAAATGTGACAGGAGGTTGTTGTATTTCGTCAGCTTGTGCTCATTTCATCATCTGTTTCATCATCAGCCGTTGTCTGCGTGTAGGTGCATATCTGGACATCAGTGCTGTCGTCAGCTGTTTGTAGATCATAATCAACAGCTACATAGTGATGAAACTCCTCTTCAGTAACACAGGCTGGGTTGTCAATAGCCTGTTCATCTGACGCGTTTGCAACATCTGCATCTGTTTCGTCCCTCTCACATCCCTAACAAAGCTTGCCCACTTGTAGCAGTTCACAATGGTTGCCTGTGTAACATGATTCCAGGCTTTTTCCTGCATATGTAGGGAATCCAACAGTGATAGATTACGAGACAGTTCAACAGCACGTTTATCCTTGTCAGTCTGGTCATCCATAACGCTCATCCGACGACGTAGCACAAGAGCCCGATAATGTTGTTTGAAACTGGCTATTATGCCCTGATCCATAGGTTGGATCAGAGAGGTAGTGTTTGATGGCAGGAAGACCACCTTGACGTTAGACAGCTTGGCATCATCACTGTGTGCAGCACAATTATCACAAAGCAACAAAATCAGACGCTTTTGTGCCCGCATTCTAGTGTCTAACTTCTTTCGCCACTGCTTCCAAATTTCCCCAGTCATCCATGAATTTGCGTTAGCCTCGTATGACACAGGAAGTCGCTTAATATTCTTGAAGCAACAGGGCTGTTTGCTGTTTCCAATGACGAGGGGTTCCAACTTCTCACTCCCATCCATATTGCAGCAAAGGAGGATCGTCAGTCGGACCTTCAACGTTTTACCTCCTGTAGTTTCGGCTTGTTTGAATGCAAGTGTTCCATCAGGAATCACTCGCCAGCAGAGACCGTTTTTGTCAGCATTGAAAATGTCACGAGGTGCAAACTCATTCAAGGTGGTAGGAAGAAAAACAACCCAATTTTCAGCATCAAAGTCATCAGCGTCTTGTTTTTCACCATGCTGCTTCTTGAATTTTATGTTGTTCCTCTGCTTCCATCTTTCCAACCATCCAACAGTGGCTTTGAATTCAGTTAGTCCAAGACTTTCAGCTAGCTAATTAGCTTTCTCCATAAACAATGGCCCACTGACAGGAAACTGTCTGCAACTGACTTGAGAAAACCACCAAAGAAGAGCATCTTCTACCTCCTCAGCTTTTCCCGCCCGTTTTCGTTTCCATTGTGGATTTGTATTGTTTTGCCAGTCTTCCAGAAGCTGGTCTTTCTGCTTCAAGATACGTGAAATTTGACTGGGATTGACACCATATTCTTTAGCAATAGATGCTTGACTTTGTTTGTTTTCTAATTTTTGAAGAACTTCTATTCGTTCAGCCAGTGTTACAGTCTTACAGTTGCGCAACGACGACGACGACTCCGACTCCAGTGTACACTCTAACAACATTCTTTTGATTATTCTGCCTGTGGCAGTTAAAGGGGCGGTAAATTTGAAATCTCGTTGGTTGTCATGCGCCAATCGGCTTCCATATTCCATGCACGCGCTTATACGGAGTCTTTTCTGCAGAGGAACGGCCTTAAACCATGCATATAAGCGAATCTTGCATATAAGCGAATCTTGCACTTATCAGTGGTGCGCTAAACCAAAGTTTGTCCCCATAGAAACTGATGGTGCCAAAAACGGGACCGAAGTACGGCATGCAGTTAAACAGAGCATGCGCTTAATCCGACGTGCACTTATGTTTCAACGGTTTTTATTAAAGAACACAGTGCAAACAACTCACAGCTTATTTGTATAACAGATATGGTTGAAATACTTGTTCACACCAATCAAATACAAATTAACAAAACAATGAGTATTTTTGGTTTTATGCCCCCCCTCCCCACCCTCCTCTCACCCCCCAACCCACCCATTATCCGTCTCCCATCCCAAACAGAAAACTGAACTTGTTCTTTTTTGTTGTTGCTTGCCACTTTCATGGTTAATATTCCCTTTCCCTCCCCCCTCCGCATCCCCCCATCCTTTAGCAACACCAAAGAGTACATGGACTTATCTTGCATTCCCAGTCTTTCTTATTTAACCACTCTGTCCGTTCACTTATGCACCATGAACTAAAAAAAAAAAAAAAATCATGTTATAAACCATTTAATATCAAACTTCGCGCGCGCGGAGACAAGGACTGAACGTAAGGACCCCAGATCTCCAGGAAACGTGTTCTTTTCCTTTGGGAGGGTCCCACCGCCCTGCGCTCATGCAACAATAGCTCATGGAATCTGTTCCTCCAGTGCCAGAAGTCTGGTGGGGCCACGCTCATCCACCCATGCATGATCACTTTTTTCCCCATCAAACAGGCCTTGCGTATCAACTGTCGTGGGCCCCCCCGCTGGAAACCAGAAAGTTCATATTTATCAAATAAAATCCCCAAAGGCGTGTAATTAATCCGTGATTTAACTAAGCCCTCCAAGTACTGTATGATCATGTTCCAATACCTTTGTATAACAGGGCACTCCCAGAGGCAATGATAAAGAGTGCCGTCCTTCTGCTGACACTTGACGCAAAGCGGGTCCGACACCCCTCCCATTTTGAACACCTGTTGTCTAGTCATGTAAGCTCTGTATAATATACGAAACTGACATTCCCTTAGACAGGCGTTCACCGAGATCCCAGGTATACGGGACACCAACTTTCTGTAATCTAAAGCTAAATTGGGTCTCTGCATGTCCCGTGCCCATCGGGCAGTGATTACGGCGGTAGGTTTCTGCGGGCCCAGCTCCCCTAGTAGCTTGTGCAGGCTCGATATTGAGAACCGCGTTCCTGGGCTCGCCTTGTAAAACTCTCTTACTTTCCTCCCATGTCCATTATTCAGGTGTTCCATATTTAATGATCGGACATAATGAGCTAGTTGCTGATATGCAAACTCATGACTAACAGTGATGCCCACCCCCAGCGCCCCCAGGCTTAGTAGGCCCCCTTCTGTCCCCAATACATGTTCCAACCTGATTATTCCCATAGATGCCCATCGTGGGAATATCTTATTATCTGACCCAGGTGAAAATGATGGGTTGCCTTGCAGTGGCAAGATATCGGATGTATCCGCTTCCAAACCCCAATACCCGTTTAAGTCCCTCCAAACTGCCCTCATCGGACCCAACAACAGACTGCTCTTAAATTTTTTTGGCACCGAACTCTGTGGGCCGTGAAGTAGATAATGTAAGTGATATGGCGCAAAAAAGGCCTGTTCCAGCTGCCGTGGTGTGAAATCTTGTTTCTCAAGCAGCCAGTCTCCCAAATGTCTTAACAGACAAGCTTGATTATATTTTTTTATATCTGGGAGACCTATACCTCCCTCTTTCCACGAACCTACTAATACTTCCAGTGATAATTTGGGCTTTTCCCCCCCCAAATGAACTTTCTTAAATGCTGATAGAATTGCTTAAGATCTTTGTTTCGCAATCTCAGCGGTAGCACCTGTAGAATGTATAACCACCTGGGGAATTCTGCCATACGGAACAGCTGGACCCTCCCGTGTAACGAAAGCGGTAATACTGCCCATTTTTGCAACCTATATCGCATTTTGTCCAATAGCCTACTGAAATTGAGATTATAAAAAGCTGTCGTTTTCATGGACACTTGTACCCCCAGATATTTGAAGTTGTCTGTAGCCCACTTCAATGGGAATCCCACCCCCCACTCCCCCCTCACTGTGTCTGTGGCGGTTAATGCCAGAGATTTTGAGAAATTGATTTGGAATCCTGCGAAATCCCCATATTCTCTAAACAATTCTAACAGTGCGTCTAGAGATTTCCTGGGGTCAGTAAGATGTACCAAAATGTCATCCGCGAATGCGGATATCTTAAATCCCATCTTACCCCATGCTACTCCAACTATCTCCGGATGTGACTCAATTTCCCTTATCAAGGGATCCAGCGTCAGAACAAACAATAATGGAGATAGGGGACATCCCTGCCTCACTCCTCTCCTTATCTGAAATGTCTGTGACCTTTCACCATTAATCCACAGGAAAGCCTGAGGGCTCGAATAAAGGGCTCCCACTGCACTTCGGAAAAAACCCTCCACACCAATTCTCTGCATTACTGCAAATAGGAACTGCCATACCACCCGATCAAAAGCCTTCTCTGCGTCAAAACTAACAAGCAGAGAAGGCTGTCTCTGCTCCTCCACTCTCTCTAACGAGGCAATGAGAGCCCTCACATTACTTACCACTAATCTGCCCCTTACAAACCCCACTTGTGGCGCCGCCACCAGGTCTGGGAGCACTCGTGCCAACCGGTTCGCTAAAATTTTTGCGTAAAGTTTAACATCGCAATTTAACAAAGATATTGGTCTATAGGAACCCATTTCCTCTGGATCTTTACCCGGTTTCAACAGCACGATCATCTTAGCCATATTAAAAGTCTCTGGGGCCGACCCTGAAGCCGCCATAGAATTGAATAGATTCAGCAAAGGCGGAGTCACCTGTTCTTGTAACAGTTTGTAAAAAGCCATGCTGTATCCATCTGGCCCTGGTGCCTTATGGATGTCACTCTGTTGGAATGCAAGAATTAATTCCCCCTCCTCAATAGGGGCATTGAGATATTCTTTCTGTGATTCTGACAGCTTTGGGATATCAACATTATCTAAATACAAAGCACTGTCAGACATTATGTCCGCATCCTTCCTGTACAGACCCGCATAATACTGTCGAAAGCTTTCCACTATGTCCTGCTCCAATCTAAGTACTTTCCCATCTTGGCTCTTTACTTGTAGAATTCGGGTTGTACCTCTTTTCCCCTTGGCTAACCGGCCCAGCAAACTCCCCGCCTTATTCCCATACATGAACAATTGGTGTTTATAATACATGATAGATTTCTGTGCCCTCTCCTGTAAAAGTTCGTTTAATTCCCTCTGAGCCTCCAAGTATGCTAACTTCTGTTCTGGTGTCTGGGCAACCCCATACTTCATCCGGTGTGTTCGAACCTCCCTTTCCAAGCGTAATATCTCTTTGTCCCTCTGTTTCCTTTTCCATGCCCTGTATGCGATGATCTCACCTCTCAGAACCGCCTTTGCTGTTTCCCAATATAACCCATGTTGTTCTATATGTTCTCTATTATAGTGCTCATAATCTCTCCACTTTTTCTGCAAGAATTCTTGAAATTTTACATCCCAATAAAGTTCGAATGGGAATGTCCACCCCCCCCCCCCCCCCCGCCCTCTCCTGTCTCCGACCGTTTCCCATGTCATCCATATTGGGGAATGGTCTGATATTTCACCTGGCCCGATCTCCGCCTCCACAGTTTTAGAGAAGAGAGGTTTCGAGACCAGTATGTAGTCAATCCTGGAGAGGGAGGAGTGGGCCCGAGACAAGTGTGTGTAGTCTCTGCTACCCGGATGTAACACCCTCCATGCATCTATCAAATCAAGCGTAGTGCACAAAAATGGCAGTCCCCTCAGGTAATGGTGATACCCCAAACTCCCCTAACTTGTCTTATCCACTAATGGGTCATAAACCATATTGAAGTCACCCCCGAGCACCACATTGCTTCTCTGATATGGGGTCAGCAGTGCCACTATCTCTTTGTTGAATTTCTTATCATAGACGTTGGGTGCATAGATATTACAAAAAATATAGGGTATCCCCCCTAACACGACATCTACCAATATATATCTACCCACTGCACTCCTCTTAATCGATTTGATAGTCAACTGTAGCCCCTTTCTGAATAAAATCAACACGCCTGCCTTCTTTTTTTGGGCTAGGGCACCAATCACTGACTCCACCCAGCCCTGCTTGAATTTATCATGTTCACTGGAAGTCAGGTGTGTCTCTTGAAGAAACACTATATCCGCCGTATGGCGCTGCAAAGCCTGAAGAATTTTTTTCCTCTTTACGGGCGATGAGACTCCCCCCACGTTCCAAGACAGCAATTTAACCTGCCCCAGCACTCCAAGTCAGTGCATATCTCAGTGTAGTCTGCTTACTACTGTTTGGCGAGCGTACCTCCCAGCCCTTAGGTACCCTCCCTCTTGGCCATTGAATCCTCCACCGCCCTTCCCTCCACGCGCGAAGCCAGCATATAAGTAATAATAATAAAAACCCAAAAAACATATCCCAATAACCACAGATCTCCCCCCTCCTCCCCCTCCCTCTCCCTTCCCTGCCCCCACATCCCATCACTTGTCCGGTGTATATCCGGAGCTCTTCCATTTTGGACCTGAAGTCGCCCTACCCAATTCCGTACTTGCCGCTTCTATCCCCCTTCTCCCCCCCCTAAGCATGAGCAGGTTTAAATCTCCCTAGTCTTCCTTCCTCAAACTCCTCCCCTTCCCAGAATACCCTTTTATGAAGAGCCCGCTCTCCCTTAAAGGGAGCGCCAAAGGCTCTCCATCTTCCTATCACCTGCCTATTAATTCCTCCCTCCCAGCTATCCCCTCCTCCCCATCTCTTCCAGCCCACTCTTGGGTCTTTTTTTCTTCTTTTCCCCTTTTCTTCCCCTTTCTCACAGGTCCCACCACACATATTCTTATAAACCTGATCGGGGATCTCTCCCCTTTTTACAGTCCAGACAATGTTATATACTTGCAGAGAGTCAGTAAGTGCATGACAGCCTTGTTTTTCATCTCCTATCCAGGTGTGTAGTACTTCCTGCTCAATCTAGTTGGTTCTCATTATCCAAAGTGAAGCGTCTGTTATAATCGCTCTCATCTGTGTTGGCTCAACTCTTTCGACTCTAGTGGGTCAGGGTAGCATCAGCAACAAGTAGACCTGACACGTGTGCAGCTTCCCTTTGGTCTACAGCAACTAACAATTGTTTCAAAACAGACGGTCCACTATCTAAATTAGTTGCCATCCTCTCCCGATACCACATATCATTTCTGCCTGGCCACAACTACAGTGCTGTCACGTTCACTTAGATGCTTGGCTCTACGTTCATGATTGCTCCTGTTGTCCCTGAGCAACTGGCATCCACCTTGTAACGTGTAGCTTTACAAGTACCAAAGAGTCCTTCTTTACTGTATGCATTAGCCACTTCTAGTTATGCTATTGTATCCAAATATGAGTGGTTGTCGTGATCTCAGTCCATCCTCAGCGTGAAAACGCCCTCTTCTCAAAATTCAAGGAAAAAAATCAAATTGGAAAATATCAACTTCGAACAAACTTTAACATTTTACATTGATCCCCTAACTGCAGCACCTTGCAAGTGCTGCCCTTTTCTGGTGGTTCCTTGCGCCAATCAGGCTCTGCTCCCCTTTTTGCCAATGCCTTCAGGTATGTGTTAGCATCTTCCACCTTCTCAAAAATGTGCACCTTATCATGCTCCACAACCCTCAGTTTCGCTGGGTACAGGAGACTGAAGCGAATCTTTTTAGCGAAGAGTGCGGAACATACGGGCATGAACGCCTTCCGCGCCACTGCCACCTTGGTTGAATAGTCCTGGAAGCAGAGGACTTTGTTGTTCTGGTACCTCAGATGCTTGCCGCCTCGTAGCGCCTGCAATATCTGTAGTTTATGGGCGTCATTTAAAACTTTAAGGATTGTCACTCTTGGTCGGGACTCTCCCGGCCGGCGTGGCCCCAGTCTATGTGCTCTCTCAACACGGAGCTCCCCCACCAATTCTGGGAGCTCCGCTGCCTCCGGTATCCATTTTTCAAGGAAGCGTCGCAGATCTCTATCTCCTAGGAATTCCGGAAGACCCACCAATCGTATGTTGTTCCGCCTTGAGCGGTTTTCAATGTCCTCCAACTTTTCCTCCAGCTCTGTTATTCGTTTTTGCAATGTTGGGGCATCCCCTGTTAGTTTCTGCACCTCGTCTTCTACACTGCTAACTCGTTGTTGTATTTCTCTCAGCTCTGTCGCCATTGTTGTATAGCGCTCCTCCATGCCATCTAATTTGTCCAATATTTTTTGAAATGTACAGTCTACCGACTGTTCCACTGCCTCCGACACTTCTCTTATTATATCCGCCGCCCATTGCGAGCTCGGAGTCGGAGACGGCGGTTGGCTCTTATCCGCCATCTTGGCCTCCGCTCCGCGCCCTTTCTCACGGCTGTCTTTTTTCATCACTTTAGACGCCATACCCCTTGCATCCGTTACCTCTCTGCCACTCTCGCTCTGTGCTTTACGCTAAGTGGAGAATTGGATCGTTTCGGGAGGAATATCAGCTGATTCTAAACAACGGCTCTGTCGGGCGCTTCGGAGCAGCGTGTCCACGCGTCCTCACTCCTCCATAGTCCAACCGGAAGTCCCGACGTGCACTTAAATGGAGTGCACTGTATATATATATATATATATATATATATAATATGGTTACCGCAGGGGTTAGCGTGGGAACCCTTACCGCCACCTCAATGGGTGGCAGTAAGAGCTCCCCCCGAAATGACCTCGCGACAACTGCTTCACTTGCTGCACAGCCATTTCCTGCAGAAAAGGGAGACTTTCCTTTTACCCACTGTGGTAAAAAGGGGCCTCAGCGCGTGTGAAAAATACACGCACACGCCAGCGCAGGCCCCCTTTTGCTGCAGCTTGGTAAAAGGGGCCATAAATCTCTTTGAATATCAACCTCATTTTTTTATAAAATGTGAATGTATTTTACACATGTATATTTATGCCAGTTCTCGAGCAAGCATAATGTCTGCACTTTCAGTCTAGGCATGATTTCCACAGGATTCGTGCTAGTATTTTATAAAAGACACAGGCACATATGCATCTTTTAAAGTAAGCTAAAAAGAGGTGTCTTCCTGCCCTATTCACCTAGGTGCTCCATTGTAAAAATTACACTTATTGCAGGTATTTTGTCCAGCTATATGGACAGCAGCTGAATGTTGCTAAATTTTTTGGTTTAAGACAGAAAAAGCTGTCCTAAAAAAAAAAACAAAAAACATTTTGCTATATGTTTAGAAGGGACTTTTATAGAGGAGTTTGAGCATAAAGGCCTTTTTATGTGCGTGAAAGTGCTTTTATAAAATTACCCCCAAAGGTTATGTTACTGAAAGTACTTTACACGACCCATGAATAGGCATCTTCTAAGGCAGAGTTGTGATTTACGCACTAACATTTAGGTCTACTAACAGTCCACTGCTTCAATCTAATCACAATTACTATACTTGCTCAAAATAGCATTTCATCTGTTCAAAGAAGTTCAACACAGTAGCATAGCATTTACTAAGACTGAATTGACAGCATTGGGGGAGTCTTATACTAAGGCGCGCTGGCGTTTTTGGCGCGAGCTAAATACTAGAGACGCCTATCAGGATTATTTTCGAAAGAGAAGGACGCCCATCTTTTGGCACAAATCGGAAGATGGGCGTACTTTTCACAGGGTCACCCAAATCGGCATAATCGAAAGCCAATTTTGGGCGTCCCCAACTGCTTTCCGTCGTAGGGACGACCAAAGTTCCCGGGGGGGCGTGTTGGAGGTGTAGCGAAGGCGGGACTTGGGCGTGCCTAACACATGGGCGTCCTCAACCCATAATGGAAAAAAAAGGGCGTCCCTGACGAGCATTTGGACGACTTTACCTGGTCCAGTTTTTCTTATGACCAAGGCACAAAAAGGTGCCCGAACTGACCAGA
Organism: Microcaecilia unicolor; assembly: GCF_901765095.1. NCBI lineage: Eukaryota > Metazoa > Chordata > Amphibia > Gymnophiona > Siphonopidae > Microcaecilia > Microcaecilia unicolor. The sequence goes on along the minus strand of NC_044040.1, from coordinate 122,441,048 downwards.
TGACTACCGGAGTGAATCGGGGATGACCTCCCCTTACTCACCCAGTGGTCACTAACCCCCTCCCACCCTCAAAAAAGAACTTTAAAAATATTTTGTGCCAGCCTCAAATGTCAGGTACTCAGGTACATCGCAGTAGTATGCAAGTCCCTGGAGCAGTTTTAGTGGGTGCAGTGCACTTCAGGCAGGCGGACCCAGGCCCATCCACCCCCACCTGTTACACTTGTGGTGGTAAATGTGAGCTCTCCAAAACCCAGCAGAAACCCACTGTACCCACATCTAGGTGCCCCTTTCACCCATAAGGGCTATGGTAGTGGTGTACAGTTGTGGGTAGTGGGTTTTGGGGGGCTCAGCACACAAGGTAAGGGAGCTATGTACCTGGGAGCTTTTTCTGAAGTCCACTGCAGTGTCCCCTAGGGTGCCCAGTTGGTGTCCTGGTATGTCAGGGGGACCAGTGCACTATGAATGCTGGCTCCTCCCACAACCAAAGGGCTTGCATTTGGTCGTTTCTGAAATGGGCGTTCTTAGTTTCCATTATCGCCGAAAATCAGAAACGACTATCTCTAGGGACGACCTAAATGTCAAGATTTGGGCGTCCCTGACCATATTATCGAAACGAAAGATGGACGCCCATCTTGTTTCGATAATACGGGTTTCCCCGCCCCTTCGCTAGGACATCCTGCGAGGACGTCCTCAGGAAAACTTGGGCACCCCTTTCAATTATGCCCCTCCACGTATTCCTATGAGCATCTTTAGTGTTTAGCATGCGCCTATTTTTAGCACGTGCTAAAAAATGTCAGCGCACCTAAGTAAAAGACCCCCTGGGATTATTAAAGATATTTTGCTACCCCCCACTATGAAGATTTATAAGATTTACTCAGTTGATTGGTCTGCATACATGGCTCAGTCACAATTAGAGGAATTCAGTTAGTTACTCAGCAGATCAGGTGGCCATCATTTTACAATACTCCTCCCTATTAGATGGAGGCAGGTCCAATTTTACATCTTGGAGGGACTTTGAAAATTTAAATAAATGCTTAATTAGAGCCAAATTACACAGCAATACATTAGCGCAATATGTTAAAAATCATTTGATAACTCATGGGTTATGGCTAATTGAGGGGTCCTTTTACAAAGCCGCAGTAAAAAGTGGCCTGCGGTAGTATGAGCGCATCTTTTGGGCACATGCTAAGCCACTTTTTACCATGGCTGGGAAACCATTTTTTGATGGGCCGGGAAATGAGCGTGCGTAAAAATTAAAACTAGCACACACCTATTTACGGCTTGTGCCCTTACCGCCAGCCATTGACTTAGCAGTAAGTGTTCACAAGCTACCTGAACGGTAATCAATGTGGTCACGCTACCAATTACCACCTGGAACACCCCCCCACAGTAGAAAATAGAAAAATATTTTCTACCACGGGATTTGGCATGAACCAAACTCGGAATTACCACTTGGCGCACATACTACCCTGGCGGCAGTGCCGATTTGGCACGTGTTACCCGCTCACTGGCCCTCCCGCACCTTTGTAAAAGGGCCCCTAAAGAACCTAGGATTTTCACATATGATTCTAGTTTTTTGAACAGATGAAACACTATGTTCAACAATTGTAGTAAAGATTTGATGATATTGATAATTGAGACCACTTCAAAAATAGAGATTGAACTGAAGACTGAAATAGAAACCGTCTGTACTATATTGAAGCAAACTTTCAATTCAGAGGAGTTTGGCAAGCAACACTTGGAGCTGGTCCAAAAACACGAAACATTTAAAGACTCATTACAACAAACTAAGAAAGAAATATAAAAGACATACGAGACTAACAGATGAGTAATGTTTATCCATGGATGAATAAAGAGGAAGGGTAATACAGATCGTCACATAGTACTGAACAATTCTTCAGAAGACTTCAATTCTAGCTGTGAAGATGTTCAGCGAACTATGCAGAGACAAGATCACGTTTTTTTTTATCCAGTTGAAGATTTAGAAAATTGAATCATGGAGGCAGACAGGTTGGGTTTCAAGAACAGCAAGGTGGACAGGTGGGTAAAGTGTTTTTTAAAAACATTTTGACAATTAGAGAAACAGCCTTTTTGTGTAAATCTCATCTGATTATTCTGAGAATTTATTTTGTCCCTAAAATTCACAAAAGGATTGATAAATCTGCATGTCACCCTATTGTGTCAATGTGAAATTCAGTTTTGGAAGTGCTAAGCAAATTTATTGACTATTTCCGCTAGTTAAACAAGTGACTTAATTTCTACAGGATACCACTCATTTTTCGAGAGAAATTCAAAATATTCATTTGACAGCTGATAGTTTATTTGTATCACTTGACGTGGTCTTTTTGTACAGATGATTAAGACAGCGCTAAATAGCCATGAACTGTCTCAACTAATCCTCACTGACCTTTTGATGGCATTAGCCTCTTTAGTTAATCACAAAAAAATTTCCATTTTCAGGGGAATTATTTTTTAACAAACACAATCGGAGGCGATGGTAGCTTCACTAGCTCCTTCTGAAGCCACCTTGTATGTAGCTGTATTTGAAGAAAGTCACCTCTATACTTCTTATCAATTTAAATTGGTTCAAATGTGGAAGAGATTTTTGGATGATGTGTTTCTACTTTGGAAGGATAGCATGGAACAATTGTATCACTTTTTGAGATAGCTGAACACATTAAAATCCAGTCTCCAATTTACAATGACCTTTAGCAAAAACAGTTAGATTTTTTGGATATTTGTTTATGTCGCTCAGGCTTTATAATTCAAACTATGCTTTATAATAAAGAAGTAGCCAGAAACACCATGCTACATTTTCAGAGTTTTCACCCTCATAGACTGAGATCAAGTTTACCTATTAACCAATTTTTAAGGGCTCTGTGACTGCTCATCCATAAACAAATTCAAAAAAGCATTCAAAGTATGTCAGCGTCTTTGAGAGAGGCCATCCCAACTCAATCGTAAGGAAAGCTTATTCTTAGAGTGAAATTTGCCCAACAAATTAGGTTAGTGCTTGTATTACTATTTATGACTCATAGCTCAAGAATCACTTCACTTATTTTTAAACACTGGGAAGTGCTGACAGTCCATGGGTGTTTTTCAGAACAGCCAGTAGTGGCTTACCATTTGGGGGGGGGGGGGTCACACAACTGGAGAGGTACTGACTACACCCATACTATGGGCCCAAAGACTAGTCACACAAAATGTGGCAACTGTCAATGGTGTGGTAATACCATAGAGAGTATACAATGGAAGGTTCCGAACGCCCAGAAGACAGTAGCATTGAGATCCAATACAACCTGTGGCACAGCAAATGTTATATATGCAATTCAGTGTCTGAGTGACTTGTTATATATTGATAGGATATCAAGACCTATAAGTGAGATTGTCTGAACACAAATCTAGGATAATTAGGGAAATAAAAACAGCTCCCTTAGTCACACACTGGTTGGAAAAGAAACACTCACTTATGGACATACGGTAGAGAATCTATATAAATAAAATCCCCCCTCAAACGTTCTGAAGCTCAAATCCCCCCTCAAACGTTCTGAACCTCACTCCCTGACAGTGAAGCACTGAACTCCTGTACTGTTTGTAGGCTAGGCTATCACCCTCACTCATAGACCCGCCCTCAGCCACGCCCCATCTGCACGTAAAAAGCAACCTCAATGTTCTAAGGCTCACTTTGTGGCTTCAGGGTTCGTAAGTTCAAAGCTCTGTAACCACTTTTAGTCACAACGTTATGACGTCGAGGGCGGGTCATAATGAACACAAGCTCTTTCCACTCCCCAACGCAGCTATCATTCCCATACAGTACCTACGCGTCGCGCCCCCCCTCCAAAATCCACCCCCCCATCTTACTCTCACAGATGCCCCTGCATGTCACCCCCCCTCCAAAAAACCACTCCCATCTGTCTCTCAGCCATCCCTCCACCCGCGCAATGGCACTCCTCCCTGACATAGGCCCCGCCCATCCCCCTACGTGCACGGTCGCCCCCCTCCAAAATCGCTAGCCCCCATCTGCTACCCTCCCTTCCTCTTACCGGGGTCCTGGCGCAAGAACTGAGGGGCAAGGTAGCTCACAAATTCTGCTGCCTTCCGTTGCCTTCGCTATGAGCTCTGTGCCCTGACTCTCTGGTCCCGCCCAACAGGAAATGAGGGTGGGACCAGACAGTCAGGGCACAGAGCTCATAGCGAACACAACGGAAGGCAGCAGAATCTCCGAACTACCTTGCCCTTCAGTTCTGCCGCTGCGGCTGGGACCCTGGTAAGAGGAGGGGAGGGTAGTAGAGGGGGGGTTGCTGATTTTGGAGGGGGGGCCGCCGTGCACGTCCGCGGGATGGGCGGGGCCTATCCCGCCCATCGGAGGACCTTGCTAGCACCCGTTTCATTCCTGCCAGAAACGGGCCTTCATTACTAGTCTTTGATAAAACTGAGCTGGGTTGGGAGGGTGGCGATTCTGCACATTTTTTTAATTATAAAAAGAGCACAGATGGATTTATACTTTAAATACAATTGCGCTGGCAGGGCTCAACTTGGAGATTAATTGGTTATTTTTGACAGGGTCCCTGGCTGTTGACTGCACTATTTTTTGCAAAATTTAGGAGCAGCGATCAAACATGGCTGCCATGTTTAATGAAAGTTCAGCAGCACAAACCGTAAAGTAGTGGTACAGTAGTAAGTTCAAAAACACCAGATTTTAAAGGGAGAGTTTTTCTCGAAGGGAATCAATGTGTTTATGTTGCTGAGGACCATACCCTAAGACAGCTCTTGGCAAAACATGGCCCATGTTGGTTGCGGGTCTCACAATTAAAGTGTGTACTTCTCCACTACCATAAACAAGTGCTTCTTTATTATTGAATAGATTCAAATGATGTGTTTCAAAGAGAGATACAAAGAGGGGCACCCAAGTTTTCCACGAAGGGGTGGGGAAACAAGATGGGCGTCCATCTTTCCTTTTGATAATACAGTTGGGGACGCCCAAATCAGCAAATTTAGGTCGACCTTAGAGATGGTTGTCCTTTGAGATGGTCGACCCCGATTTTCGGCGATAGACTATCTCTGAAATGCTTTGATGTTCCCATGCATACCTCCTACCCATCCCCACCCTGTTAGACTGTCAATTAAATGCTTGGATGTTTTACTTATATATACTGTCATCTACCACATTTGCTTATTTCCGATCTGACGAAGGAGGGCAACCTTCGAAAGCTAATCAAGAAATGTATTACGTTTTGTCCAATAAAAAAGGTATCATCTTATTTTCTTTTCCATGTTTTATTTTGTTTGAATTCTATTGATTACCTTTAAAAGTGGACTAACACGGCTACCACACCTCTCTACGGCGATAATGGAAACCGAAGACGCCCATCTCAGAAATGACCAAATCCAAGCCATTTGATCGTGGGAGGAGCCAGCATTCGTAGTGCACTGGTCCCACTAACTGAACGGAAAAATCTCTTCCCTTACCGATCTCTTAGCGATTCGGAAAGGAACGGGCATGCATGAAGGAAATCGCATACGTGAGCTGCTCGCTGTTAGCTTATTTGCACACGATTTCCTTCTTAAGGTGGGGAAGCCAGTGCAGAACAGCCAAGCATTATGCGTGGCTGCTCTGTGAATGCCAAAGATGGCTTCATACATGCAGACAAGCAGCGTGTATAATAGCCATCTACAACCTTAGAAAAACACAAGTCCAGGTGAAAACGTCCAAGTGCTCGTCAGGGACGTGTTTTTTTTAAGAGTATGGGTGAAGGACGGCCTTCGCTATGCCTCCGTCCCTGCAATGGCAGTTGAGGACGTCCAAAATGTGGATGTTTCTGTGAGAAGGATGTCCATGCCTTTGCTATGCCTCCGACACCCCCTTTATTTATTTGGATTTTGGATCACAAGTAGCAGCAGTGGGATTTGAACCAGCCACCTCTGGATTGCAAGACCAGTGCTCTAACCACTAAGCCACTCCTTTCCACTCCCTTGAAATTTGGCCGACCCTGTGGGGGTGGGCGGTTCAGGACGTCCAAAAGGTTTGAAAGAAGGATATCCACGCCTTCGCTATGCCTCCGCTACTGCTCCCACTGGGGGAGTCAGGGGAGGTCATCCCCGATTCCCTCCGGTGGTCATCTGGTCAGTTCGGGCACCTTTTTGAGGCTTGGTCGTAACAAAAAATGGACCAAGACGGCCAAGTGCTCGTCAGGGACGCCCTTCTTTTTTCCATTATCGCTCAAGGATGCCCATCTGTTAGGTACGCCCCAGTCCCACCTTCGCTACACCTCCGATATGTCCCCGGGAATTTTGGTCATCCCCGCAATGGGAAGCAGTTGGGGACGCCCAAAATCGGCTTTCGATTATGCCAATTTGGGCGACCCTGAGAGAAGGACACCCATCTCCCGATTTGTGTCGAAAGATGGGCACCCTTCTTTTTCGAAAATAAGCCTGAAAGTCTAAGAAAAATTGAGAGATAATCATAGTGAAATTTGGACCTATCAGGTTGGTGAGTCACCCTATGTGAAACAAACCACCAAGGTCCAAAACCTGTTTGGTAAAAATATTAAAAAATATATAAAAAAGACAAAAATTTTAAGCATGAGTGCCACACACAGTAGCATAACATTAAGTTTAAAGTTATAAAATTGGGATTGTTTATTAAAGATATCTTGCTATTTTTGGGAAACAGACTGGCACTAGCTGAAGTCCGCCCAGCATTGGCCGTACTTTCAACTATCGAAATTGCCGTCCAAGTTTTGTTTTGATTCTGTCCTCTTTCAAAATAGGGATCTTTTGTGCCTCTGGTTCAACATTTTATGGCTTATTGACATGTGTTTTCTGAGGCTAAGTGCACCGTTATTGATCATATTCCGGCTTTGGATTACAGCAGTGACAGGTGGCTGGTTCTCTTGCGCCGAGAACAAGAGTGGATATATCGCCTGAATGCCAAAATTGAACAGCACTGGTTTCTCCAAGAGCATGATCCATTCAAAATCAGGTATCAATTCTTGTCATTACAATACTTTTACAGTGTTTCTTTACGTATGGTAATGACACAATTAATTGTTTATTGTAGATTATTCTGGGCTCAACACAGCTGTGTTTCGGCCGGATAGGCCTGCATCAGAAGTCTATTAAAATAAACATATACACAACTAACAAATGCAAGGGTACAACTCAAAATGTAAATAATATAAAAGATAGTTAACATATAAAAAATGTAAAAAAAATATAAAGAAGGTAATTTACATATATAAATAAATGTTTAAAAAGTTAAAATTACTAACTTTGACAAGTTTTCTAAATTTTACATAACTGATGAAAAAAAATACAAATATAAAAAACATATATGTAAAAAAAGAACATGTAAATACCTCATGTTTTTCAAATAAGGTCATCCACTTCTTGGATCTATTGAGAACATTGAAATTACATAAGTGACTATTCCAATAAAACATACACACGTATATATGTATAAGGTCCAATAAAACACTAAGCCAATTTAACATAGCTAAACATTGTGACATAGCTAGACATGTATAAAAGAGATTTATTTACCATAGATTCAAAATCATTTGAAATTTACATTGTGTATCAAAGTTGTTATGGTCCATAGATAAAACTAGTAAAATAATGTTTAATATTCCACTTTATAGACTTATAATGCATCTAAATAAATTCTGACCCCAAATAGCAAAATTCTGATATGTTTTCCCTCCTATCTCTAACATAATTTCATAAAGCTATGCCTTTAAAAATAAATTATTAAACCATTCCTCAGAGGGAGCGGGGCGGTTGGAGCACCCTACCCAGATGGAAGTATCAAGTAAGTTTTTACTTGCTGAGAAACCAGAAAATATAACGTTAGACGCCATTTGGGAGGCACTAAAGAAACTGGAAGCGTTGTTTGTACAAAAGCTTACCCCTTTATCAGATCAATCTCAGCTGTTGCTGAATAAAATACCAGTCCTAGAAGGACGAATACAAACTGTGGACAATTTAGTAGAAAATAACTTGCAAGAAATACGAAAGTCACAGCAAGTGCAAACCAATCTAATTAAAGAGAATCAATATCTACAAAACAAAGTTGAAACCTTAGAGAATACACAGAGAGCTAATACTCTTCGACTGATAAATTTTCCTAAGCAACCAATGAATGATAGCTCCATTAATAACTTTTAAAAAATACTTAGGTGAAGTTCTGGGCATACCGGAAAAGGCATACCCACCTATTTCAAAAATTTATTTTCTACCACCTTATAAGAGAAAAGAGAACCAACAAACATCACAACAAGGAAATGAAATCCCATTTGATACCTTGGATTTAAATTTGACTCAAACCTTGGAAGATGATAACTTGGGATTAATACCAATGACTTTAATTGTCTCTTTTGTATTACAGCCGGATAGGGACTGGATATTAAACCAATTTTTCCGTCACAGAGAACAGCTTTTTATGAACTATAAAATAAGAATGTTTCCGGATGTCTCTAGGGCTACCCAAAAACGGCGTAAAGAATTTCTTAAACTTCGCCCAAAAATTCAACAGTTGGGCGCTATCTGGTGGTTGAATTTTCCATGTAAATGTGTAGTTAAGTTGCATTCGGTCAAATATATATTTTTTGACCCTATACAATTTGGCTCTTTTTTGGATGCAAAAATAGCCTTACTGCCCTCTGATCAGTTAAGACAAATTACATCAACTCCGTGAATTATTAGGACTCCTGGAACTCCCTCTCATTCTCTAGTTCCTTATGCAAAGAATGTGTAGGTTATTCTTTTGCTATTTCCTGAAAATATTAGTATGCCTCCTGTATTGTGGACTATAGATGAATAACTAATATGTTTAAAAATCTCATCTTATATTGTAATATAATTTTCTAGTAACTTATTTTGTCCTTTGACCTTTTGCTATCTCAATGTAAGAAGGGAATTTGGTATTATTTTATTTTTCCTTTGTTAAATCATCTTTGCCAAACAAGATATGTTCTTGTAATTAATGTAAAATTCTGATTAAAAAAAAAATAAATTATGAATAAGTGTGCAAATAAGATATTAAACTTACTGTCTGTCTAAATGTCAAAAGAGTCATCAAGCTTATGCTCCAGTCTTGAAAAACCTGTGCGTGAATGTAAGCAATATATAAGTGTATTTATTTATTTATTTGCTACATTTGTACCCCACATTTTCCCACCTATTTGCAGGCTCAATGTGGCTTACATTATATTACAAAAGATATAGTTATGAACAGAGTAAGAGGTTTGTTCTAAATTAACATATTACTATGTAAGAAATAAGGAAGCTATGTCTGTAGAATAATTTACATAACACATAATAAAAAACAATAATATATGATGACCAATAATGATAATATGGCTAATATAATCAATTCAGAAGGATCAACAGGTGATTGGTTTAGCTATAGAATAAACAAGTTCTTAAGGAGGATTCTTATTGTAAGTTTTTTCGAACAAGTGCGTTTTCAATAATTTCCTGAAGTTATTTTTATAGTGTTCGGTAGTTTGTTCCATGCTTTTGTGCAGAGGTTTGTGAAGGTAGATGCATGTAGTGATTTGTATTTGAGTCCTCTACAATTAGGGTAGTGGAGGTTTAGGAAGGTACGTGATGAACTGTTGATGTTTTGTGCCGGTAAGTCAATTAGGTCTGACATGTATGCAGGAGCTTCTCCATGGATGATTTTATGGGTTAAGGTGCAAATTTTGAAAGCAATACGATCTTTTAGTGGAAGCCAATGCAATTTTTCTCTGAGAGGTTTGGCGCTCTCATATTTCGCCTTTCCGAATATGAGTCTAGCTGCGGTATTCTGTGCAGTCTGAAGTTTCTTAATAGTTTTTTCTTTGCATCCTGCAAAAATGGAGTTACAATAATCCAGGTGGCTCAGTACTAATGATTGCACCAGCGTACGAAATACCTCTCTTGGGAAAAAAAAGGCTTCACTCTTTTTAGCTTCCACATTGCAAAAAACATTTTCTTTGTCACATTCTTCGCATGGTTGTCAAGGGTAAGATTTCGATCAATAGTAACACCCAGGAGTTTCAAGTTATTCGCAACAGGGAGAGTGTGGGATGGTGTGTTTATATTAGGATAATTTGCGATGATAAGATAAGACATTGGGTTTTTTCTGCGTTGAGTTTAAGTAGGAAGGCATCTGCCCATGAGTTCATAATTTGGAAACTGGTATGAATTTTATCTGTAATTGCTGATAAGTTGCTCTTAAATGGAATGTATATTGTGACATCGTCCGCGTAAATATACGGATTTACAGACCTGAAAGCAATCAGCGAAACAACAGTCTTTCGAAAATCCCTGAAGACATTCTTCTTCAACAAGGCCTACAATGAGAACTTATAGCCTCAGTAAATTAATCAATGAAAACATTTATCCTTCGAAAAGCCTTGAAGACATTCTTCCTTTTTTGCTAGTCCCACAATGATAACCTATAGCCTTACTAAGTCACCCCACTAACCCAATCAATTAAGAATGCCTACCTGTTACAACTATCCTAAATACTCTCTTCCTTCTTCTCTTACCTCTCCTAATCATTACACATTAATAATTGTATCTGATACCCTGTAATGACAATGTTTCTAATCTATGTAAGCTACATTGAGCCTGCAAATAGGTGGGGGGGATGTGGGATACAAATGCAATAAATAATAATAATTTAGGCCTTGATTGGTTAATAATCTGGCTAGTGGTAACATCATTAAATTAAAAAGAACTGGTGAAAGCGACGAGCCTTGAGGTACTCCACATCCAGGTCTCCATGGTGAGGATACAGTCGACTTGGATATCACTTAATAAGATCTTACAGTTAGGAATTTGTAGAACCAATTCAATACGTTTCCACCTAGTCCAAAGTATTCAAGGATGTTTAATAGAACACTATGGTTAACCATGTCAAATGCACTAGACATGTCGAATTTGTTATGATTCTGCCGGTTTGGCTGAAGGGGAGGGGGGACGTCTCTTCTGATAGGCTGCTAGGGGTTGTGCTGACGTCAGGGGATAGTACTTTAGCCTGCAGCTGAGGAGTTTCTCTGCTTTTGCGTTACTTCTTGGTAGTAACAGGAAAGCCTGATAGGTTTCTCTCAGAACGTGCTCTAGGTTCTGACAGGGATCTGTGTTGATTTAGAGTATTCTTTTCCTTCCCTCTGGGTTAGCTGCTGCTGTGTGTGTGTGTGTACATGTAGCTCTGTAATCAGGGTCAGCTGCTCGGTTGTTTAGTGGGGGCTGGGCATTGCTCAGCCTCCGGGGCTCTGGGCTGAGTGAGAGCGTTCTCCTTTGTTTGTTTAAGGATTTCTCTTCCCAGTGTCCCGGCCTGCTGGCTCAGTGAGTTTAACCCTTTGTGTACTGTGTGTATTGTATTCCTGCCTCTGCCAGTGTGTTTGTTGGATGGGCCCCACTCCCTCTCTGGAGGGGAAGCGTTCTCTCTGATTGTTTGTTGATTTATGGCACTCTCTCTCTGCTGGCTCTACAAGCTTAACCCTTTGTGTTCTGTGTGCCTCTGTCTACAGTGGGTTTGAGGCAAAGGCTTTCTGCCTTCCTTTTGTGTTTGGTTCCTCTGGCTTCTGCCTGGGGCGCCTACCCTGGTGGTGGGGGGGGGGGGGGTTGCTGTGTTAGTTCCCCTGTCCTGCGCTAGTCCCCTGCATGGGCGTGGCCCGCTCTGGTGCTTTGTTTCCCCCTCTGCCCTATTGCTGGTGTTCAGCGCGTGTCTGGCATCTTGGGGCCCTCTGGGTTCTTTCACCCCTCCCTGTGTGTGATTGGGTTCCAGTTCAGCCGTGAGGCTCGCACGAGTGGCTCTGACTGCGTGGGTTCCGGTTCGGCCGCAAGGCCCGCCTGTATGCCTATTTCCCTTCTTCCTGAGGGACTGGGGGGAGGGGTAGCTTGGGGGTATTGTGTAGCTGGGGTGTGCGGTGGTGGGTCGGTCTCCCCTTGGCCTGGGTCGGCGCCCTGCTGGCCTCGGCCAGGGGCCAAGGGCTCACGACCAACCCAACGGATTACAGAACGCAAAAGCCATAAGCTCGACCGATCCATCCCCCATGCAGCTGCTCCAGTAATTGCATGCTCAGCTACAACAGGTATCGGGAGTCGTGAACGCACTGTCTCAACGGGTAGACACGCTGACTGTCACAGGGGCTGTGGAGGGCCCGCCAGCAGCTACTCCGCCGGGTTCCCACGCATGCGGCCGAGGGATTCGGGTGGCTACGCCCCCGAGGTACAAGGGCGACAGTAAGACCTGCCGGGGGTTCCTCAATCAATGCCAAATTGTCTTCGAGTTGCAGGCCCGGGATTTTCCTTCGGATCGGGCGAAGGTGGCTTATATTATCTCTCTACTGGCAGGCCCCGCTCTGGCCTGGGCCTCGCCCTTATGGGAGAAGAAGGATCCCCTCCTGGATAATTTGGCAGAGTTCTTGAAACAATTTCGGCTCATCTTTGAGGAACCCGGGAAGCCCTCTTCGGCGGCAACTCAGCTGTTGAACCTACATCAGGGGCGACTCTCTCTGGGTGAGTACGCCATCCAGTTTCGGACTTTGGCCGCGGAGCTAGGTTGGGATAACCCAAGCCTGACTGCGGTATTCTGGCATGGGGTCTCGGCCAACATTAAGGACGAACTCACAGGCCGGGAGCTGAACGACCTCATCCGTCTCTGCACCCAGGTGGACATCCGGTTCAGGGAGCGGGCCTGTGAACGTCGCGCTGGTCAGCAGGTTGCAGGGCCTCACTCGAGGAGCTCGCACAAGAGCCCTGCTTCCCTGTCGCTGGGTGGGCCCGATGGGTCTGAACCTATGCAGGTTGACCGGGCGGCCCAGGAGAGACAGCGGAGACGCTCTAAGGGGCTGTGCCTGCATTGTGGAGTGAAGGGGCACTTTGTCCGTGAGTGCCCGAAGAGAAAGAAGTCGGGAAACCAGCAGCCCTGATACCGGCTAGGGAGACCGGGTCAGGGCCCAAGTCCTTCTCCCCTTGGATGCAGGTTTTGGTGCCAGTTCTACTGGCGATTAAGGATACCCCTTGTTTTGAGGCGCTAGTCAACTCGGGGGCGGGAGGCAACTTTATCAGCGCGGACCTGGTCCGGGTTCATCAAATTCCTACGATGGAGTTACCTCAGTCCATCACTGTCTCAGCGGCTTGGGGACTGGTTCGGGGAGTTCTCCGCTCCAGGACCGTGCCTATGACCATACGGGTAGGAGTCTTACACAAAGAAGTTATCTCCTTCTACGTCCTTCCGTCGGCCACTGAGGCCATAATCCTGGGATTACCCTGGCTTCGCCTGCATAACCCTTGTATTGATTGGGCCCGGGGTGAATTGACGGCGTGGGGCCCGGGCTGCCAGAGGGTCTGTTTGGATAAGGTCTCGCCAGCCCCAGTGACGCTTCCTTTGGATCGAGCCAATGTTATGTTACCGGGGCCCTACAGATCCTTTGGAGATGTTTTTTCCAAACAGCAAGCAGAGATTCTGCCTCCTCATCGCTCCTATGACTGTGCCATAGAGCTACTACCTGGCACTGAACCTCCCCGTGGCCGCGTATACCCCCTATCCCGGCCAGAGACGGAAGCCATGTCCCAGTATATTCGAGAGAACCTAGCTCGAGGCTTCATCCGGCCCTCTAAATCGCCCGCGGGGGCTGGATTCTTCTTCGTGGAGAAGAAGGATGGGGGGTTGCGTCCCTGTATTGACTACAGGGGACTCAATGCCATCACGCGGAAGGACGAATACCCCCTTCCCTTGATTTCTGAGATGTTTGACCGCCTCCAGGGGGCCCAGATCTTTTCCAAGCTCGATCTCAGGGGGGCCTACAACCTTGTGCGGATCAAGGAGGGGGATGAGTGGAAGACGGCGTTTAACACCCGCGACGGGCATTACGAATATCTGGTAATGCCGTTTGGACTTGCTAATGCTCCAGCCATCTTCCAAGCCTTCATGAATGACATCTTCAGGGATCTGTATGTTTGTGATGGTCTACTTGGACGACATTTTGATTTTTTCAAGGGCTGAGGAAGAGCACCAGGAGCACTTGAAGACCGTATTGCAGCGGTTGAGGGAGAACCACCTCTATGTGAAATTGGGAAAATGTGAATTCCATCGCTCCGAACTGCTCTTCCTGGGATACATCATTTCTAACCACGGGCTGCGTATGGACCCCAGTAAGCTGACAGCCATCCTGCACTGGCAGCAACCTACGGGGCGTAAGGCTCTACAGCGCTTCTTAGGTTTTGCAAACTACTATAGGCAGTTTATTTGGAATTACTCGTCCCTGACTGCCCCTCTTACTGCCTTGACTAAGAAGAACGCTGACGCTCGCAACTGGTCGCCTGAGGCGTGTCAGGCCATTGAGAATCTGAAACAGGCATTTGTTGGAGCTCCAGTGTTGCGCCATCCCAACCCGACAAATAAATTTTTCGTGGAAGTGGATGCATCATCGGTTGGCGTAGGAGCAGTGCTGTCCCAGGCCCACCCCAGTGGGAAACTTCTCCCATGTGCATTCGTCTCTAAAAAGTATACCCCTGCCGAGAAGAATTATGCCATCAGGGATCAGGAGCTATTAGCCATTAAATTGGCCCTGGAAGAATGGCGTCATCTGCTGGAAGGGGCGCAGGAGCCCTTCATGGTGTTCACGGACCATAAAAACCTGACTTATTTACGAGAAGCGAGAAGGCTGAATCCTCGCCAGGCCCGGTGGGCACTATTCTTCTCCCGCTTTGATTTCATTCTGACTTATCGTCCAGCGGAGAAGAACATCAAGGCAGACGCCCTCTCCAGGTCCATGGAGGCTGACCTGGAGGAAGAACCCCTGCAGTATGTAATTAAACCCGATGTCATTGTGCCCGCAATGACGCTAGCAGTACCTGCAGGTATGACCTTTGTGCCACCCCGGCTGAGAGAAAAGACACTCCAATGGGGGCATGCCTCTCGAATGGCAGGACATCCCGGGGTCCTGGGAACCAAGCAGTTCATCTCCCAGCAGTATTGGTGGCCTTCACTTGATCAGGATGTGCAGGAGTTCGTGGCTGCGTGTCCTGAGTGCACCCAGCATAAAGCGGACCGTCGGAGACCCCAGGGGTTGCTGATGCCTTTACCGGTACCTGAGAGACCGTGGACCCACATTGCCATGGACTTTGTTACGGATCTGCCTCTCTGAAGGGCACACAGTTGTCTGGGTAGTGGTGGACCGGTTTTCTAAAATGGCCCACTTCATACCCATGCCTACCCTTCCTTCGGCGGTGAAGCTGGCACAGTATTTCATCAGCGCTATTTTTCATCTCCATGGTCTGCCAGAATCTATTACCTCTGATCGAGGAGTACAGTTTGTCTCAAAGTTCTGGAGAGCCCTGAATCGGGCCCTTAAAATAAAGCTGAACTTTTTGTCGGGATATCACCCACAATCCAATGGCCAAACAGAACGAGTGAACCAATGCTTGAAGCAGTTCCTACGGATGTATGTCAATGAGCACCACAACGACTGGAGTCAGCTGCTGCCTTGGGCAGAATTCGCTCATAACAACCGAGTGAGCTCGGCCACGGGCGCTTCGCCCTTTTACATCGTATATGGACGACATCCGCGGATACCAGCCCCCTTGAAAACCAACTTGGATGTCCCGGCAGCGGCCGATGCGGTGACCTCGCTCCAAGCAATTTGGTCATCAGTTCAGAAAGCGCTGCGAGCGACCTCCGCTCGTATGAAACGCCAAGTGGATCGGTCTCACAGAGTGGAACCGCGCTTCCAGCCTGGCGACTTGGTGTGGTTGTCCACACGTAATCTTCGTCTGAAGATTCCCTCCTCCCGCTTTGCACCTCTATTTGTGGGCCAATATCCCATTGTGAGGCAAGTGAATCGGGTCTGTTATCAGCTAAAGTTACCACCTACATTACGGGTACATAACACCTTTCATGTGTCCTTGCTGAAGCCTGTGATTCTGAGAAAAGGAGCTTTGCCCGCGTTGCCTGCTAGTCCAGCCATCTCAGCTTCCCAGGGGGAATACGAAGTCCGGGATGTCTTGGATGCAAGGCGCTTCCGGGGACATCTCCAGTATCTCATTGCGTGGAAGGGATATGGACCGGCAGACAACTCCTGGGAGGACGCTACTCATGTCCACGCGCCAGTCCTAGTCGGACGGTTCCATCGCCTTTTCCCTCACAAACCTAAACCTCGTGGACGGGGTAGGGGGGGCCCTTGAAGGGGGGGTGATGTTATGATTCTGCCGGTTTGGCTGAGGGGGAGGGGGACATCTCTTCTGATTGGCTGCCAGGGGTTGTGCTGACGTCAGGGGATAGTACTTTAGCCTGCAGCTGAGGAGTTTCTCTGCTTTTGCGTTACTTCTTGGTAGTAACAGGAAAGCCTGATAGGTTTCTCTCAGAACGTGCTCTAGGTTCTGACAGGGATCTGTGTTGATTTAGAGTATTCTTTTCCTTCCCTCTGGGTTAGCTGCTGCTATGTGTGTGTGTGTACGTAGCTGCATTGCTCAGCCTCCGGGGCTCTGGGCTGAGTGAGAGCGTTCTCCTTTGTTTGTTTGTTTTAAGGATTTCTCTTCCCAGTGTCCCGGCCTGCTGGCTCAGTGAGTTTAACCCTTTGTGTACTGTGTGTATTGTATTCCTGCCTCTGCCAGTGTGTTTGTTGGATGGGCCCCACTCCCTCTCGGGAGGGGAAGCGTTCTCTCTGATTGTTTGTTGACTTATGGCACTCTCTCTCTGCTGGCTCTACAAGCTTAACCCTTTGTGTTCTGTGTGCCTCTGTCTACAGTGGGTTTGAGGCAAAGGCTTTCTGCCTTCCTTTTGTGTTTGGTTCCTCTGGCTTCTGCCTGGGGCGCCTACCCTGGTGGGGGGGGGGGGGGGGTTGCTGTGTTAGTTCCCCTGTCCTGCGCTAGTCCCCTGCATGGGCGTGGCCCGCTCTGGTGCTTTGTTTCCCCCTCTGCCCTATTGCTGGTGTTCAGCGCGTGTCTGGCATCTTGGGGCCCTCTGGGTTCTTTCACCCCTCCCTGTGTGTGATTGGGTTCCAGTTCAGCCGTGAGGCTCGCACGAGTGGCTCTGTCTGCGTGGGTTCCGGTTCGGCCGCGAGGCCCGCCTGTATGCCTATTTCCCTTCTTCCTGAGGGACTGGGGGGAGGGGTAGCTTAGGGGGTATTGTGTAGCTGGGGTGTGCGGTGGTGGGTCGGTCTCCCCTTGGCCTGGGTCGGCGCCCTGCTGGCCTCGGCCAGGGCCCAAGGGCTCACGACCAACCCAACGGATTACAGAATTGGAGGAGTAGAACGTTATTGCCAGCTGCGATAATTTGTTTGAATTTAGTTAGAAGTGTAATAAGAACTGTTTCACTGCTGTGACTGGCACGAAATCCAGATTGGGATACATGTAGTACTGAAAATTTACTCAAGTAATCATTAAGTTGCTTAGTTACTAGGCTTTCCATCAATTTGACTACTAGAGGGATGGATGCAACTGGACAGTTAGTTATGTCGTTTAATTTTTTCTTTTGATCTTTGGGGATTGGAGTAAGTAGTATATTACCTTTATCATCAGGAAAATAACCATGTTGGAACATGTGGTTTAAATAGGTGGTAAGATCGGTGAAGAAACGTCGAGGAGCAGATTTTATAAGATGGCTAGGGCAAATATCCAATTTACAATGTGATTTCGTAAATCTGTTGATTGTTTGGGTGACTGTATCCTCAGTAAGGGAGATGAAGTCTGTCCATATTCGAGCAGCAGGATATTCGTCGGAAATTGGGTCTAAGTAGTCCATGAAAGTTTCATAATTAGAAGAGTTGGTTGATAAGGTGGATCTTAATTTGATGATTTTTTGGTTGAAGTAAGTGGCTAGATCATTCGCTGATAGGGTTTCAGAGTTGATTAAAGTGACCGGTGTAACATCTAGTAGATTATGGACAGTTTGGTATAGTTTATGTAAATCGTTGTAATTTGGTCCAATTTTGGATTTGTAGAATGACTTTTTAGTCTGTCTGATGGCATATTTGTATTTCCTTAACATTAATTTCCACGCAGTGAACATTTGTTCATTTTTCATTTTGTTCCATGCACGTTCAAGTCTTCTTGTTTGAGTTTTTAGTTTTTTCAGTTCATTGCTGAACCAAGGAAGTGAATTTTGTCTTCGTGATATTTTTATTTGTAATGGTGCTATTGCATCCAGTATGTGTTTACATCTGTTATCCCAATTTAAAAGGTATTGATTGGAATCAGTTAGGGTGGACCAATCATTCGCAAAGAACTGTTGCCAAAAAATTACCGGATCGATTTGACCCCTTGTGATGAAAGTTTGTCGCTCCTGCTTCTGGATTGGATTTTTTATACTCCAATGCATCGATGTATTCAATTTAAAGTGGTCTGACCATGGTATTTCAGACCAATATGTGTCTGTTATTGTGAAGGTGTGATCTGACATGAATTTGTATGTGAAAAGGTCTAATGTATGGCCTTTAACATGTGTTGCTTGAGTATTAATCCAATTAAATTCTGAAGAATTCCCTGAATTCTTGTATGTTCTTTGCACTGAAGTCTTCAAGATGTAAATTGATGTCTCCTAGTATGAGGAGGTTAGAGTTGGACATGCAGGCATTCGAGATGAAATCCATGAAAAAAGGATGACATTCATGCCAGTTTCCTGGTGGTCTATAAAATAAGATGATGTTTAGATGCTGAGACAAGGAAGGATGCTCAATCATGACTGAGGCCATTTCTAGCTTTGGTGTCATGGAATCAGAAATAGTTGTTATCATGAATTGTGATTTGTGAATTATTGCAATGCCTCCTCCTCTTTTTCCAATTCTAGGCCACTGAGTAATTTTATAGTCTGGAGGGCAGAGATCTAATAGTATCGGGTCATTGAAATTATGGATCCATGTTTCATTTATGATCAGTAGGTCTAGATTGTCATCTTTGATCCAATCTGCTAATATTACTGCCTTGTTGATGGCCGATCTTGCATTTGTATAATCTATTTGGATTATTTGATAGGGGTCAGTCAGATCAGGGACAAGGTTGATTTTCCTTAATTGTCTATTGATTTGTAGTGAAGGTTTATTACGCTCATTTTTTTCATTATTTCGGTGTTGTTGAGGTGAAGAATGAAATCCATTTTTTGGTTGCTATTGTTATTATGGTGGAGAGCATTATGCTTAGAAGGCCGGTGTGATCTGTGGATAGTAGGGATGCTGTTATTTTCTAGTGATGGGGTGGTCAACATATGGTGAATTAAGGTAAGTAAGTAAATGATGAAGAAGAATTTAGTTGAATTCATCTTGATATTACAACTCTGGAGTAGTTAGAATGTAGCAGTTGATAACAGAGTGCAGCTGATAAAATAGCTTTATGAGAGAACAATCATAAAGGTGGGTGCAGGCAGGAACAGATGTGGTAATCAGTATTGTTAAGAAATGCAATAAATTTGTTGACTGATATAACGTCAGCTGAATATTTGTCTATGGTTAAAGCAAGTTACTGTTTGATATACATATATATATATATATATATATATATATATATATATATATATATATATATATATATGCAATCAAAAGGTTGTCAGTATTGTTATGAAATGCAATACATTGACTGCCTGGAAATTACATCAACTAATGAATTGTCAGCAGTTAAAGTAAATAACTTATTGATATATAAATGCAGATATATAAATGCAATCAGTAGTATTTAAAGCAACTCTGCAATTGCCACCTATAAATTATATCAGCTAAATGAATAGTCTACAATTTGAGCAGATGACTATTTAGTATGTATGCGATCAATAGTGTTTAAATAGAACTGTTCAATTAATTTCTAACATCTACAGTTAGTCACATGACTTTTGCTATGAATTCAGTCAATAGTGTTTAAGTAGAACTCTACAATAGATGCCTAGGATTTACATCTGCAAGTGCAGTAATCAGACAATCTATATATATAAAACTCACCCTCAACGTTCTATTGGCTGCTGACGTCACTGAAGCCAAGGTTCGTAAGTTCGAAGCTCTGAAGCCTCGAAAATCACAGTCTCTGGGCCCCGCCCTTGCGTCAAACGTTATGACGTTGAGGGCGGAGGCGGAGCAATTCACCCACATCGACGATGGGTGGGGAGGGGGCCACAGGAAAGCCTTGCTAGCGCCCGTTTCATTGGCTCCAGAAACGGGTCTTTTTTTACTAGTAGTTATATAATTCACAATCTAGTTCCAGGATGAGAACAGTGCTACACAGTACTAAATCTTACGCTACTGAGAGTAGACTTTACATCAACAAGTGCAGTAATCTGTAACTAAGGTAGACAGTAATTATATAATTCACAATCTAGTTCCTGGATGAGAACAGTGCTACACAGTACTAAGTCTTATGCTAATTATGGGATGTTAGCACTAGTAATTTCGAATAAGTGTAATTAAACTAAATAATTGTATTAGAATTATCCTATATAATAAAACGCACCTCCAACATTCTGAAGCTGACTGCATGGCTGAGGCATTCCTGCTCTCTGTATCCATCTCCTGAATTGACATCAAGTACTTCCTGGTTCGTCACAAGCAGAAGTGACCAACCACACGAGGTTTCTCGGCTTCAGAATGTTGGAGGTGCATTCTATTAAATAGGATTGGTCAGTTCCTTGAAGCACAGCCAGAGCTCAGTGTCCTGCACAGTAACGCTCAGACACCAGAGAGGGGGGGGGGGGGGCTGACACCAGAGAGGGGGCGAGGTATCTCTGTCACACACACACTGTCTCTCTCACACACTCTCTCTCTCTCACAGTCAATGTCTTTCTCTCACTCTCACACACTCTATGTCTCACACTGTATCACATTCACTCTCTATGTGTCACACAGTCACTCACACACTCTCTTGGTCTCATATACTCAGTCTCACAAAGAGTCTGTCTCTCACACACACTCTCTCGCACACACTGTATCTGTGTGAAACACACTCTCTCTCTCTCACACTGTCTCACATACGCACTTGCACACACTCTCATTCTCACACACTCTCTCTCTCACACACACTCGCACATTCACTCTCTCTCTCACAGTCACTCTCACATACACTCTCTCAAACGTACACACTCCAAGGAAAATCTTGCTAGCGCCTGTTTCATTTGTGTCAGAAACGGGCCTTTTTTACTAGTATTATATAATGTGAGGGTTTTGGGAGGAATCAGCTGATCAGGAAGCCGTTCCGATCTCACCCATCACTCCGTTACAGTCTCAGCAGTAACTTCTCTAATGGCTGGTCTAGTATACTGCAGTGGTTAGAATCTGGTGATAGACGCGATCATAGGCCAGCAAGCAAGGCCTAGCAAATGAAAGGGAATTTGGCCCACTTGATACCGGTCTTCGTTGACTCGTTTGACTCGTTCTCACAACGGCTAT
Source organism: Microcaecilia unicolor (assembly GCF_901765095.1). Taxonomy (NCBI): domain Eukaryota; kingdom Metazoa; phylum Chordata; class Amphibia; order Gymnophiona; family Siphonopidae; genus Microcaecilia; species Microcaecilia unicolor. The sequence goes on along the minus strand of NC_044040.1, from coordinate 122,419,689 downwards.
GCACTCGGTCCTGCAACAGCTTTCTCGGTGTCCTATTCGTTTTCCAGCCCAACTACCAGTCGATCTGTCAGTCAGTTCAGTTGGCAGATCCTCGGAGGCCGGTCTGGCCGGCTGTGATGGTCAACACCACATGGCAGATGAAAGCCTCAGTTGGTATGTAAAGGCATTAGCAAGTAAGAGGGAAAGTGGACCTCTCAATCACGGTCCGATCGATTCGACCATCGTTACGATTAGCTGATGATTTAATACTCCTTCAAGACTAGCTAGCTCTGTTGGTTGCAGCGTCTAATTCCGATGTTATAGGAGGGAGCCTTCGATGTCATGCAAGGCCTTAGCGGGAGTGGGAACTGTAGGGAACAGCCACCTCAATTCAATTACGGTTGTCTCACTGCATAAAAGTTTGCCAATTCACGTCTTATTCCGATGTCATAGGAGGGAGCCTCCGATGTCATGCAAGGTCTTAGCGGTAGCGGGAACGGCAGGAACGGCCACCTCAATTCAATCACGTTTGTCTCATCACCTATAAGTCAGCCAATTCACTGGTGCTCCCCAAAGGGCAGGTCCAATCAATCACAATGATCCAGTTTCAAGGTCTCTGATCAGTCAGTGTAATTCGGAACCAATTCAGGATCAATTCGGAATCAATTCAGGACCGATCGTCGTCCCGCCCGATTTGGGCAATCGGAGCGAACCGTCAGCGTGACAGACAGCAGTGCAATCCGGGACCAAATCGGGATCAATTCAGGACCGATCGTCGTCCCATCCTATCTGGGCAATCTGGGCAGTCGGAGCAAACCGCCAGCGTGACAGACAGCAGACCGCCGGCTCCAGCCCGAATCACCAGCTTCAGCCCAAAGTCCAGACCGAATACAGCCCGATTTCAGGTAATATTTAGCGTGATGTCGAGATTCCAGGTAATATTTAGTGTGATGTCAAGATCTACCTAATTAATCGTCAATTTCCAGTTTTGATTAAGCTGAGGTAAGCTGAGGTGACAATATAAGTGTAAGTGTAGACAATATAAGTATGTATTTAAATGTAAGTGCTGTAAGCCTGTTGGCGATTGAGATATTTCAAAATGGTAACAAACAGGTAGTGCACTGTATCCTCTAACCAAGCATCAATATTGAAGCTAAATAACGATAGATCACCATCACATCAAGCTGTCGGCTGTCTGTCAGCAATATATTGTCGACCAGTGTAATGTCAAGTTATAAGATGCCTGTCGGCAAATTGTGGACTTAGACACAATCTATTGCCATAGCATCTAACTGCACACAGTATAAATCAGTTAAATTATCTCTAAGTAGCAATCAAAACGGTGGGGTGATAACTTACAGGCAATCTATTAAACGAGATGATTGTACTGAGATGTTTTGTCAAATACTGCACACATTGCACTGGTTGAAATCCCAGAGGGGCTAAAGAATAGATACAGTCAGAGAAGTGCCAAAGAAAACTAAAAAGAACATAGTAACATAGTAAATGACGGCAGATAAAGACCTGTACGGTCCATCCAGTCTGCCCAACAAGATAAACTCATTTTACATGGTATGTGATACTTTATATGTATACCCGAGTTTGATTTGTCCTTGCCTTTCTCAGGGCACAGACCTTAGAAGTCTACCCAGTACTGTTCTTGTACTAAGTTCTGAAGCTAACATCGAAGCCCCTTAAAATTTACACTCCAGCCCATCCCTATCTATTCAGCCACGATCAGGGCGTAGACCATAGAAGTCTGCCCAGCTCCCGTTTTGTTTCCAATTACCGGCGTCACCACCCAATCTCCACTAAGATTCCACTGAACCATTCCTTCTAATTAGGATTCCTTTGTGTTTATCCCATGCATGTTTGAATTCCATTACCGTTTTCATCTCCACCACCTCCTGCGAGAGGGCATTCCACATATCCACCACCCTCTCTGTGAAAAAATACTTCCTGACATTAGTCCTGAGTCTGCCCCCCTTCAACCTCAATTCATGTCCTCTAGTTCTACCACCTGGAAAAGGTTCATTTGCTGATTAATACCTTTCAAATATTTGAACGTCTGTATCATATCACCCCTGTTTCTCCTTTCCTCCAAGATATACATGTTCAGGTCGGCAAGTCTCTCCTCGTACGGTTTGCAATGCAAATCCCATACCATTTTCGTAGCTTTTCTTTGCACCGCTTCCAGTCTTTTTACATCTTTAGCAAGATACGGCCTCCAAAACTGAACACAATACTCCAAGTGGGACCTCACCAACGACTTGTAGAGGGGCACCAACACCTCCTTTCTTCTGCTGGTTATGCCCCTCTCTATGCAGCCTAGCATCCTTCTGGCCGCGGCCGTCGCCTTGTTGCATTGTTTCTTCACCTTCAGATCCTCCAACACCAACACCCGAAGGTCTCTCTCCTGAGTCGAGTTTACTAATCTCTCCCCTCCTATCCGGTATCTCTCTTTTGGGTTTCCGCACCCCAAGTGCATCCCTCTACACTTCTTGGTATTAAATTTTAACTTTAGTTAAATCACGATGAGTACTCTTACATCATTAATACTATGTTCCATATCATCAAGCTGATCAATCCATAGACTGGTGGGTTGTGTCCATCTACCAGCAGGTGGAGATAGAGAGCAAACTTTTGCCTCCCTATATGTGGTCATGTGCTGCCGGAAACTCCTCAGTATGTTCTCTATCTCAGCAGGTGGTGGTCACACACAGCAGCAGCTCTGGCTAGGCCTCCAAGCCTAATTTTTAGGTTTTGTTGAGTGCCTGGGGTTGAGGGCTCTTTTGAGCAAGTGCAAACCTGGTGGTGCCAGGTCCCTCCTTTTCTCCCCCCTCCCGCTGGCTCCCTTTAAAAAAAAAAAAAAAAATTTTTAAACGTCTTTAAAGGCGTTTAATTCGACGTTTCTTTAAACGTTCATTGCAGCTACTCACTGGGACACCAGTTCGTTACAGCTCGGAGCGGCAAGCAGGTAATTTTACCTTTTTATAGCGGGCAGGGGGTTCCCCGATTCTTCTCCTCGTGGCAATGGCGTCAGAGGGCGAGGGCGCAAAGGGTCGCTCCCCGGATCGCTGGAGCGCTTCTAGAGGGGATGCGGGGGTTTTACAACCTGATTCGCCCTTGATGGGTGATAGTTTAGTGACCGATGAATGTCCCGGTCGTTCCTCCGGCGTGGCGGTTTTTTTCCCGCCATAAACGCCCATCCCCCGCTCCTCGCCTCCGCCATCTTGGCCGGCCACGCGGCTCGGACGGCTTCTTCGGGGCCGCCCTTGAGGTTGGAGACATTAATGCCATGAACGCCCTTAATTTGGGCGACGGCACAAAAGCGGCTAAAGTTAAGCGCCGTTCTTCCCGCGCGGCTCCTTCACGGAGTTTCGCGCCGGACGCCATTTTGGATGCGCAGCATGTCTCTCCCCCGCTATTGCGAGCGCCGGTTGAGAGTGCGTCTAGGGCTGTTGCCCAGGCTGCGGAAGTGCACAGTCTGGGGGGTTTCTCCCCCGAGTTTGTTTTGCTGCTGCATCAGGCTTTCCTCATGCAAACGCTGCCCCTGCTCCCTCTTCTGATAAAGAGGTTGAGGTTCCCAGAGGTAAACGCCCTCGGGTTGATTTCCAGGCCTTGGAGGACTTTTGTCTCCTCCGATGTAGATGAGGGCAGCGTGTCTGAGGTCTCCCAACGATCCTTTGCGGATTCCTTGGAGGAGATAGATCCCCGCTCGGATGGAGCGGATGACCCCTCTGCAGCGCGGCTTTTTAGCCCAGAGGATTTGCCCAACCTGTTGTTACAGGCCATGGACACTTTGAAGATTTCCTCTCCGGAGGACGTCTCTCCCTCAGCCCCTGTTGGCTCTGCCATTATGCTGGGGACGAAGCGCCCGCCTAGAACCTTCCACGTGCATGATGCCATGCACACCTTAATTGTGGCTCAATGGGATGTCCCGGAAACGAGCCTTAAAGTGGCTAGGGCTATGTCCCGCCTCTATCCTTTGGCTGTGAGTGAACGTGAGGCCTATCTGTGGCCTACCGTGGATTCTTTAATCACTGCGGTGACTAAGAAAACGGCGTTGCCGGTGGAAGGTGGCACGGCCCTAAAGGACGCCCAAGACAGAAGATTGGAGGCGGCCTTAAGGTCGTCCTTTGAGGCAGCTGCTTTAAGTTTGCAGGCCTCAGTTTGCGGCTCCTATGTGGCCAGGGCGTGCCGGACTATGGTGCAGCGGGCTTCCCCCTCGGATCATTCCTTGAGGGCTGATTGGCCGGCCCTGGAATCGGGCTTAGCCTATTTGGCAGACTTGCTGTATGATGTCTGGAGAGCCTCAGCTAAAGGCATGGCTCAGACAGTCTCTGCGCGGCGGTGGCTTTGGCTGAAACATTGGTCTGCTGACCACGCCTCTAAATCCCGCCTGGCTAGATTGCCTTTTAAAGGCAAGCTGCTCTTTGGGGTCGAGCTGGACAAAATCGTGACCGATCTCGGCACGTCTAAGGGCAAGAAATTACCAGAGGTCAGGGCTCGGGTTAGTACTCGTCCCGATACCTCCAGAGGACGATTGCAGGAAGCCCATCGGTACCGCCCGGGCAAGTCGGGTTCCTCTGCCCCCTCTTCCTTCAAGAGGAATTTCTCCCCCAAGCAGCATTCCTTTCGCAGAGACCGCCGTCCCGGAGGTGCTCCCTCCGGTCCTCCCCCAGGGTCTCGTACCCAATGACGGGGCCTTGGTCCACGCCCCAGTGCAGATTGGAGGACGGCTGTCCTCGTTTCTGGGCGAGTGGACCACTATAACTTCAGACGCGTGGGTGCTGGAAGTCATCAGAGGCGGCTACAAGCTAGAGTTCTGCCAACCCTTAAGAGACGGGTTTGTACTCTCTCCCTGCAAGTCTCCGGTCAAGCTGTGGTAGTGCAGCAGACCTTGGACAACCTGATCCGCCTGGGTGCGGTCGTTCCGGTGCCAAAAAAATCAGATTGGCAAGGGACGTTACTCCATTTACTTTGTGGTTCCAAAGAAAGGAGGTTCTGTCCGGCCTATCCTCGACCTCAAAGGGGTCAATCGGGCCTGGAAAGTGAGGCACTTTCGCATGGAGACTCTCCGCTCTGTTATAGCGGCAGTGAAGGCAGGAGAGTTCTTGGCTTCCTTGGACATCAAGGAAGCGTACCTGCATATTCCCATCTGGCCTCTTCTCCAACGCTTTCTGCGTTTTACAGTCCTGAGACGACACTTCCAGTTCAGAGCCCTCCCTTTCGGGTTGGCTACTGCTCCGCGGACCTTTTCCAAAGTAATGGGGGTCATAGCGGCCTTCCTGCTAAAGGAAGGAGTACAAGTCCATCCTTATCTGGACGACTGGTTGATCCGAGCCCCCTCTTATGCAGAGTGCGGCAAAGCTATGGACCGGGTAGTTGCTCTTTTGAGCTCCCTGGGATGGATCATCAACTGGAAGAAGAGCCAGCTGCGCCCGACTCAGTCCCTGGTGTATCTGGGAGTTCGATTCGACACCCAAGTGGGCAGAGTGTTCCTGCCAGACAATCAGATTGTCAAGCTTCAGGCTCAGGTGGACTAGTTCCTAGTAGCCTCTCCTATTCGGGCTTGGGACTACGTGCAGCTGTTTGGCTCTATGACGGCCACGATGGAAGTAGTGCCCTGGGCCAGGGCTCATATGAGACCACTACAGCTATCTCTGCTGCTGCGCTGGACTCCGATGTCGGAGGATTATGCTGTGCGCCTTCCCGTGGACCCAGCAGTGCGCAAGGCGCTGAGCTGGTGGACGCAGACAGACAAGTTGTCTGCAGGTTGCCTCTGGTGACCCCGGAGTGGATTGTCGTCACGACAGACGCCTCTTTGATGGGCTGGGGAGCCCACTGCTTGGGAAGGACAGCGCAGGGGCTCTAGTCTCCTGCAGAGGCAAGTGGTCTATCAACCTCCTGGAACTCAGAGCCATTCGGTTGGTGTTATTGGAGTTCATCCCGGTACTGGTGTTGAAGCCTGTACGGGTCCTGTCGGACAATGCCACGGCTGTGGCCTATATCAACCGCCAGGGAGGTACCAAGAGCGCCCCTCTAGCCAGGAGGCTATGAGTCTTTGCCAGTGGGCGGAAGCGAACCTGGAGCAGCTTTCAGCGGCCCACATTGCCGGAGTCATGAATGTCAAGGCGGACTTTCTCAGTCGCCATACCTTGGAGCCCGGAGAGTGGCAACTATCTGCTCAGACGTTCTTGGACATCACGAAGCGCTGGGGCCAGCCGAGCCTAGATCTGATGGCGTCATCGGCCAATGGCCAAGTGCCGCGCTTTTTCAGCAGAGGACGGGACCCTCGATCCCTGGGAGTAGATGCTCTTCTCCAACAGTGGCCGACACAAGAGCTCCTCTATGTGTTCCCGCCCTGGCCCATGTTGGGCAGGGTGCTAGACCGGGTGGCAAAGCATCCCGGCAGGGTAATCCTGGTGGGTCCGGATTGGCCCAGACGTCCCTGGTATGCGGACTTGTTCAGGCTCTCAGTCGACGATCCTCTGCGGCTGTCAGTGGAGCAGGGCCTGTTACATCAGGGTCCCGTGGTGATGGAGGATCCCTCTCCCTTTGGTCTTACGGCCTGGCTATTGAGCGGCAGCGTCTGAGGAAGAAGGGCTTCTCAGACAAGGTCATCGCCACTATGCTGAGAGCGAGGAAGCGCTCTACTTCTACTGCTTACGCCAGGGTCTGGCGTATCTTTGCAGCATGGTGTGAAGCAGGCTCACTTTCTCCATTCACTGCTCCAATTTCTTCAGTGTTGGTGTTCCTGCAAGAAGGTCTGGAGAAAGGCCTGTCGCTCAGTTCCCTTAAAGTCCAGGTAGCGGCTCTGGCTTGCTTCAGGGGACGCCTGAAGGGTGCTTCCCTGGCTTCGCAGCCAGATGTGGTGCGCTTTCTCAAGGGAGTTAATCACCTGCGCCCTCCTCTGCACTCAGTGGTGCCTGCGTGGAATCTCAACCTGGTGCTAAGAGCATTGCAGAAGCCGCCTTTGGAACCCTTGTCGAGGGCATCTCTGAAAGACCTGACGTTGAAAGCAGTCTTTTTGGTGGCTATCGCTTCAGCCAGAAGAGTTTCCGAGCTCCAGGCGCTCTCATGTCGAGAGCCTTTTCTGCAGTTCACTGAGGCAGGAGTGACTATGCGCACAGTGCCTGCCTTCCTGCCCAAGATTGGTTCTCGCTTCCATGTGAATCAGCAGCTCTGTCTCCCTTCCTTTCGTAGGGAGGACTAATCAGAGGAGTACTCCGCTCTTGAATATCTGGATGTGAGACGAGTCATCATCAGATACTTGGAAGTGACCAATGATTTCCGGAAATCGGATCATCTGTTTGTCCTGTTTGCAGGTCCTCGTAAGGGTCTGCAGGCTGCTAAGCCTACAGTGGCAAGATGGGTCAAGGAAGCCATTGCAGCGGCTTATGTGGTCGCGGGGAAGGTGCCGCCTATCCAGCTGAAGGCTCACTCCACGAGAGCTCAGGCGGCCTCGATGGCAGAGGCCGGATCCGTCTCCCTGGAAGAGATATGCAAGGCGGCAACGTGGGCTTCGGCTCATACATTCTCCAAGCATTACCGTTTGACTGTGGCTGCACGGGCGGAGGCCCGGTTTGGAGCTTCAGTGTTGAGGTCAGGGATTTCTATGTCCCGCCCTGGGTGAGTACTGCTTCGGTACATCCCACCAGTCTATGGATTGATCAGCTTGATGATATGGAAGGTAAAATTATGTATAATCATACCTGATAATTTTCTTTCCATTAATCATAGCTGATCAATCCATAGCCCCTCCCAGATATCTGTACTGTTTATATTCTGGTTGAATTTTAGGTTCAAGTTTAGCCTTCAGTTACTTCAGGAGGACTTCGTGTTCAAGTTCTTCTTTCACTTGGATTCTTCAAGAGTTGAGACGAGTTTGTGTTACAGTGAGCTGCTGCATTCCTCTCCCCTCCGTTTTACGGGGCTGGATTGAGACATAAATTCTGCCGGCACTCCCTCCCGCTTCGTGCGGCTGTAGGGCAGCTTTGTACCCCTCCCGCTTCGGCGGTGTTAGGGTCAGTCAGCTCCTCCCGCGGTTGCGGTTGCAGGATAAGCCAGATCCCCCCGCATCGGCGGGTGTGGTGTCCCTCCCCCGCTCCGCGGGGATGAGCTGGACGGATTCCCCTCCCCCACTTGTGTGGGGATGAGCTGGGTTAATTCCCCTCCCCCGTTTCGGCGGTGGTGAGCTGGGCAGAGTGTCCCTTCGTGGGTGTAATTCTCTAAGTGCTGAGTCCTGCGGATGGAGCTTTGATATCGACATACTGAGGAGTTTCCGGCAGCACATGACCACATATAGGGAGGCAAAAGTTTGCTCTCTATCTCCACCTGCTGGTAGATGGACACAACCCACCAGTCTATGGATTGATCAGCTATGATTAATGGAAAGAAAATTATCAGGTATGATTATACATAATTTTACCTTATTTTATTGAAATTATTCCCAACAAAGTGCTTAAATTTCAGATAACATAGCAGATACTCTGGAACTCTCATCTACTCATCCAGCATGTACACTCACTCACGGCAAACACACACTCCCCCATTCTTTACTTGACCTTGTTTTCCAATTATATTAAAGGTTATATCAAAGATTGTCATAAACACTGTAGCATATATCAATCATATCACATTAGATCCCAATTAGTTGTGAAATCTTTGTTCCTCAGTCCTTCAAGGAAGTATCACATCATGTACCATGTCATCTTGTGCTTAACGCCTCTCAAAAGTCCATTGGTAGATGTTATAATCAAATGAGTAAATCCTTTTACGAGGTGTGTGTCCTTAGTGTAACCCGGTGGGTTATATTTATTTTTTTTTATTTTTACCTGGGCTCCCAGAGATTGTTGGTGGTCAGTGCTGTGACTCCAGAAGCTGTTCTGGACTTCCTGCATGGAGCTGTGCTGTCTGCGGCGTGCCTCAATGCTCTGAGTGTTGGATAAAAGTCTGTAAATGTGGTGTTTTAGAAGGCGATTTCTTTGCACAGAAAGATTCAAGATGGCCGACGCGAGTGGACCTGTGTTAGCAGAGCTCTGATCGAGTTTGAATCCAAGCCTTCGCGATGCCTAAGCGAAGGGGCAAATCAACCAGCACAGTGACCTCCGGTAGACAAGCCGTCCCAACGATCGGACCTATGGATTCATTCATTCAGAGCCAACAGGAAACGCGGTTTGAGAGTGGCGCGATTGCACCGACCGGAGCAAATGGAGGCCTAGTGTCGATGCCTGCGCTTGAAACAACCTTAAGCCCAGACCGAAGGACTCCCCCTCCGCAACCACAGCGAACGAGTTCCCCTTTGTTGGTGTCGCTTATGGAGAAGTCGGCGCTACATGAGGCACAGGAACAGCATGGGCTCGTTTTGGGAGAATCCACTGAGGTGGATGTTCTAAGCGCTGTGAGTCAGACATCTTTGCCGGCGGGAAATCGCTTGGTCACGGAAAGTGAGATAAGTAATCCCTTACAACCTACTCTGCCTTTGCAAATATTTTCCTCTATGGAAAAGCCCACTGAAGTGACTCTTGACTCTCTGTGGGCCTTGATAACCTCTTTGGGTAAAGCTTTGTGTCCTCAAATTAACCAATTGGAAATAAAAACTCAAAACGTTAACTGAAAGTTTGACCAAAGTTACAGAGGACGTTAAACAAATAAACGAGAAAATAATGAATCAAGATCAGAAAGGAAAACAAGTGCAAGAAACTCAAGTTATAATGGTTAAAGATTTAACAAATATGCATAGAAAAATAGAAGCGCTTGAAAATAATCAGAGAAGTAATAATCTTCGTTTCATTAACTTTCCAAAGATTAAAACAGTTTCCCCAAAAGAAATGTTGATGAAGTATATGAAGGACATACTTTTAATCCCTGAACAATCTACTCCGCCTTTGCTACAGGTATATTACCTACCAGGAAAGCCAGGAGAAATACATGAGTCTTCAGATTCCCCCTTGGATGTGTCAGCTATATTAGAGTCCTCGGACTCAGAAACAGTAATTTCCTCAATATTGTTAGCCACTGTAGTTTTGGCACCTGATAAGGGGTGGATGATGAAACTTTTCTTTAAAAATAGAAATAAAGACTTTTTTTGGATTGAAAGTAAGAATATTTCCTGATGTGTCAAAAGAGACCCAAAAAAGGAGGCGTCAATCTCTTTTGCATAGACCTGGAGTCCAACAGTTGGGTGCTTCCTTTTTTCTGCACTATCCATGTAAATGTATAGTTAGATATCAGGCAACTAAATATGTATTCTTTGAACCTACACATCTAACTGAATTCCTAGCTACCAAGAGAATTGGACAAGAGACTCAAAAGTCCTGAAGGAAGGAAATTTTAGTAGCTACACAGGTTCCATTCACTTTTTCCTTTTTTCTTTTATCTAAGTGATGTAATTTTCTTGTGTTCTCCATATATGTAAGTCTTGAATCACATTTGTGGACTTATGCAGTGGAATATATAAATAAGGATGCTTAGGATTGGGTATTCATATTTTCTTTATTATATTGTTTTCCTATTGTAAAAGATTACTGTATTCAAACTGCTTTTCTAAACAAGCGTTTTTGGCTTGAATTGTAACTTTGAAATTATAAGGTAAAATTATGTATAATCATACCTGATAATTTTCTTTCCATTAATCATAGCTGATCAATCCATAGACTGGTGGGTTGTGTCCATCTACCAGCAGGTGGAGATAGAGAGCAAACTTTTGCCTCCCTATATGTGGTCATGTGCTGCCGGAAACTCCTCAGTATGTCGATATCAAAGCTCCATCCGCAGGACTCAGCACTTAGAGAATTACACCCACGAAGGGACACTCTGCCCAGCTCACTACCGCCGAAACGGGGGAGGGGAATTAACCCAGCTCATCCCCACACAAGTGGGGGAGGGGAATCCGTCCAGCTCATCCCCGCGGAGCGGGGGAGGGACACCACACCCGCCGATGCGGGGGGATCTGGCTTATCCTGCAACCGCAACCGCGGGAGGAGCTGACTGACCCTAACACCGCCGAAGCGGGGGGGGTACAAAGCTGCCCTACAGCCGCACGAAGCGGGAGGGAGTGCCGGCAGAATTTATGTCTCAATCCAGCCCCGTAAAACGGAGGGGAGAGGAATGCAGCAGCTCACTGTAACACAAACTCGTCTCAACTCTTGAAGAATCCAAGTGAAAGAAGAACTTGAACACGAAGTCCTCCTGAAGTAACTGAAGGCTAAACTTGAACCTAAAATTCAACCAGAATATAAACAGTACAGATATCTGGGAGGGGCTATGGATTGATCAGCTATGATTAATGGAAAGAAAATTATCAGGTATGATTATACATAATTTTACCTTCCATATCATCAAGCTGATCAATCCATAGACTGGTGGGATGTACCGAAGCAGTACTCACCCAGGGCGGGACATAGAAATCCCTGACCTCAACACTGAAGCTCCAAACCGGGCCTCCGCCCGTGCAGCCACAGTCAAACGGTAATGCTTGGAGAATGTATGAGCCGAAGCCCACGTTGCCGCCTTGCATATCTCTTCCAAGGAGACGGATCCGGCCTCTGCCATCGAGGCCGCCTGAGCTCTCGTGGAGTGAGCCTTCAGCTGGATAGGCGGCACCTTCCCCGCGGCCACATAAGCCGCTGCAATGGCTTCCTGGACCCATCTTGCCACTGTAGGCTTAGCAGCCTGCAGACCCTTACGAGGACCTGCAAACAGGACAAACAGATGATCCGATTTCCGGAAATCATTGGTCACTTCCAAGTATCTGATGATGACTCGTCTCACATCCAGATATTCAAGAGCGGAGTACTCCTCTGGGTAGTCCTCCCTACGAAAGGAAGGGAGACAGAGCTGCTGATTCACATGGAAGCGAGAACCAATCTTGGGCAGGAAGGGAGGCACTGTGCGAATAGTCACTCCTGCCTCAGTGCACTGCAGAAAAGGCTCTCGACATGAGAGCGCCTGGAGCTCGGAAACTCTTCTGTCTGAAGTGATAGCCACCAAAAAGACTGCTTTCAACGTCAGGTCTTTCAGAGATGCCCTCGACAAGGGTTCCAAAGGCGGCTTCTGCAATGCTCTTAGCACCAGGTTGAGATTCCACGCAGGCACCACTGAGTGCAGAGGAGGGCGCAGGTGATTAACTCCCTTGAGAAAGCGCACCACATCTGGCTGCGAAGCCAGGGAAGCACCCTTCAGGCGGCCCCTGAAGCAAGCCAGAGCCGCTACCTGGACTTTAAGGGAACTGAGCGACAGGCCTTTCTCCAGACCTTCTTGCAGGAACGCCAACACTGAAGAAATTGGAGCAGTGAAGGGAGAAAGTGAGCCTGCTTCACACCATGCTGCAAAGATACGCCAAACCCTGGCGTAAGCAGTAGAAGTAGAGCGCTTCCTCGCTCTCAGCATAGTGGCGATGACCTTGTCTGAGAAGCCCTTCTTCCTCAGACGCTGCCGCTCAATAGCCAGGCCGTAAGACCAAAGGGAGAGGGATCCTCCATCACCACGGGACCCTGATGTAACAGGCCCTGCTCCACTGACAGCTGCAGAGGATCGTCGACTGAGAGCCTGAACAAGTCCGCATACCAGGGACGTCTGGGCCAATCCGGACCCACCAGGATTACCCTGCCGGGATGCTTTGCCACCCGGTCTAGCACCCTGCCCAACATGGGCCAGGGCGGGAACACATAGAGGAGCTCTTGTGTCGGCCACTGTTGGAGAAGAGCATCTACTCCCAGGGATCGAGGGTCCCGTCCTCTGCTGAAAAAGCGCGGCACTTGGCCATTGGCCGATGACGCCATCAGATCTAGGCTCGGCTGGCCCCAGCGCTTCGTGATGTCCAAGAACGCCTGAGCAGATAGTTGCCACTCTCCGGGCTCCAAGGTATGGCGACTGAGAAAGTCCGCCTTGACATTCATGACTCCGGCAATGTGGGCCGCTGAAAGCTGCTCCAGGTTCGCTTCCGCCCACTGGCAAACACTCATAGCCTCCTTGGCTAGAGGGGCGCTCTGGTACCTCCCTGGCGGTTGATATAGGCCACAGCCGTGGCATTGTCCGACAGGACCCGTACAGGCTTCAACACGAGTACCGGGATGAACTCCAATAACACCAAGCGAATGGCTCTGAGTTCCAGGAGGTTGATAGACCACTTGCCTCTGCAGGAGACTAGAGCCCCTGCGCTGTCCTTCCCAAGCAGTGGGCTCCCCAGCCCATCAAAGAGGCGTCTGTCGTGACGACAATCCACTCCGGGGTCACCAGAGGCAACCTGCAGACAACTTGTCTGTCTGCGTCCACCAGCTCAGCGCCTTGCGCACTGCTGGGTCCACGGGAAGGCGCACAGCATAATCCTCCGACATCGGAGTCCAGCGCAGCAGCAGAGATAGCTGTAGTGGTCTCATATGAGCCCTGGCCCAGGGCACTACTTCCATCGTGGCCGTCATAGAGCCCAACAGCTGCACGTAGTCCCAAGCCCGAATAGGAGAGGCTACTAGGAACTAGTCCACCTGAGCCTGAAGCTTGACAATCCGATTGTCTGGCAGGAACACTCTGCCCACTTGGGTGTCGAATCGAACTCCCAGATACACCAGGGACTGAGTCGGGCGCAGCTGGCTCTTCTTCCAGTTGATGATCCATCCCAGGGAGCTCAAAAGAGCAACTACCTGGTCCATAGCTTTGCCGCACTCTGCATAAGAGGGGGCTCGGATCAACCAGTCGTCCAGATAAGGATGGACTTGTACTCCTTCCTTTAGCAGGAAGGCCGCTATGACCCCCATTACTTTGGAAAAGGTCCGCGGAGCAGTAGCCAACCCGAAAGGGAGGGCTCTGAACTGGAAGTGTCGTCTCAGGACTGTAAAACGCAGAAAGCGTTGGAGAGGAGGCCAGATGGGAATATGCAGGTACGCTTCCTTGATGTCCAAGGAAGCCAAGAACTCTCCTGCCTTCACTGCCGCTATAACAGAGCGGAGAGTCTCCATGCGAAAGTGCCTCACTTTCCAGGCCCGATTGACCCCTTTGAGGTCGAGGATAGGCCGGACAGAACCTCCTTTCTTTGGAACCACAAAGTAAATGGAGTAACGTCCCTTGCCAATCTGATTTTTTGGCACCGGAACGACCGCACCCAGGCGGATCAGGTTGTCCAAGGTCTGCTGCACTACCACAGCTTGACCGGAGACTTGCAGGGAGAGAGTACAAACCCGTCTCTTAAGGGTTGGCAGAACTCTAGCTTGTAGCCGTCTCTGATGACTTCCAGCACCCACGCGTCTGAAGTTATAGTGGTCCACTCGCCCAGAAACGAGGACAGCCGTCCTCCAATCTGCACTGGGGCGTGGACCAAGGCCCCGTCATTGGGTACGAGACCCTGGGGGAGGACCGGAGGGAGCACCTCCGGGACGGCGGTCTCTGCGAAAGGAATGCTGCTTGGGGGAGAAATTCCTCTTGAAGGAAGAGGGGGCAGAGGAACCCGACTTGCCCGGGCGGTATGGAGGTATCGGGACGAGTACTAACCCGAGCCCTGACCTCTGGTAATTTCTTGCCCTTAGACGTGCCGAGATCGGTCACGATTTTGTCCAGCTCGACCCCAAAGAGCAGCTTGCCTTTAAAAGGCAATCTAGCCAGGCGGGATTTAGAGGCGTGGTCAGCAGACCAATGTTTCAGCCAAAGCCACCGCCGCGCAGAGACTGTCTGAGCCATGCCTTTAGCTGAGGCTCTCCAGACATCATACAGCAAGTCTGCCAAATAGGCTAAGCCCGATTCCAGGGCCGGCCAATCAGCCCTCAAGGAATGATCCGAGGGGGAAGCCCGCTGCACCATAGTCCGGCACGCCCTGGCCACATAGGAGCCGCAAACTGAGGCCTGCAAACTTAAAGCAGCTGCCTCCAAGGACGACCTTAAGGCCGCCTCCAATCTTCTGTCTTGGGCGTCCTTTAGGGCCGTGCCACCTTCCACCGGCAACGCCGTTTTCTTAGTCACCGCAGTGATTAAAGAATCCACGGTAGGCCACAGATAGGCCTCACGTTCACTCACAGCCAAAGGATAGAGGCGGGACATAGCCCTAGCCACTTTAAGGCTCGTTTCCGGGACATCCCATTGAGCCGCAATTAAGGTGTGCATGGCATCATGCACGTGGAAGGTTCTAGGCGGGCGCTTCGTCCCCAGCATAATGGCAGAGCCAACAGGGGCTGAGGGAGAGACGTCCTCCGGAGAGGAAATCTTCAAAGTGTCCATGGCCTGTAACAACAGGTTGGGCAAATCCTCTGGGCTAAAAAGCCGCGCTGCAGAGGGGTCATCCGCTCCATCCGAGCGGGGATCTATCTCCTCCAAGGAATCCGCAAAGGATCGTTGGGAGACCTCAGACACGCTGCCCTCATCTACATCGGAGGAGACAAAAGTCCTCCAAGGCCTGGAAATCAACCCGAGGGCGTTTACCTCTGGGAACCTCAACCTCTTTATCAGAAGAGGGAGCAGGGGCAGCGTTTTGCATGAGGAAAGCCTGATGCAGCAGCAAAACAAACTCGGGGGAGAAACCCCCCAGACTGTGCACTTCCGCAGCCTGGGCAACAGCCCTAGACGCACTCTCAACCGGCGCTCGCAATAGCGGGGGAGAGACATGCTGCGCATCCAAAATGGCGTCCGGCACGAAACTCCGTGAAGGAGCCGCGCGGGAAGAACGGCGCTTAACTTTAGCCGCTTTTGTGCCGTCGCCCAAATTAAGGGCGTTCATGGCATTAATGTCTCCAACCTCAAGGGCGGCCCCGAAGAAGCCGTCCGAGCCGCGTGGCCGGCCAAGATGGCGGAGGCGAGGAGCGGGGGATGGGCGTTTATGGCGGGAAAAAACCGCCACGCCGGAGGAACGACCGGGACATTCATCGGTCACTAAACTATCACCCATCAAGGGCGAATCAGGTTGTAAAACCCCCGCATCCCCTCTAGAAGCGCTCCAGCGATCCGGGGAGCGACCCTTTGCGCCCTCGCCCTCCGACGCCATTGCCACGAGGAGAAGAATCGGGGAACCCCCTGCCCGCTATAAAAAGGTAAAATTACCTGCTTGCCGCTCCGAGCTGTAACGAACTGGTGTCCCAGTGAGTAGCTGCAATGAACGTTTAAAGAAACGTCGAATTAAACGCCTTTAAAGACGTTTAAAAATATTTTTTTTTTTTTTTTTTAAACGGAGCCAGCGGGAGGGGGGAGAAAAGGAGGGACCTGGCACCACCAGGTTTGCACTTGCTCAAAAGAGCCCTCAACCCCAGGCCTCAACAAAACCTAAGGATTAGGCTTGGAGGCCTAGCCAGAGCTGCTGCTGTGTGTGACCACCACCTGCTGAGATAGAGAACATACTGGGGAGTTTCCGGCAGCACATGACCACATATAGGGAGGCAAAAGTTTGCTCTCTATCTCCACCTGCTGGTAGATGGACACAACCCACCAGTCTATGGATTGATCAGCTTGATGATATGGAAATAAATAATTAAAAAAAAAAAGTTGGTAAATGTATTTAGATGTGTGTTTAAACATGTGAAAGGTGCACTGTATGTGTGGTTTGATGGAACCAATGATTGTGAGATGTTTTGATCTGATTGTATAGACATTTTATGGGGTTTTGTCAGAAAGTATAGCTTTTCTACTATTTCCTATAGAAAGTTATTTTCAAAAATGGAGATTGTGAAAAAATGTTAATTAGTGTCCATGATGCAAACACCCTGTGTTCTGACACCTTATTGGCCAGCAGAGGTCAGCTGGTGATTCAGAGACCCAGTGTCCCTTGGCAACAGCTTGCTAGGAAGTGGAGGAGGGGCTGAAGACACTGGAGAGGAAAGATGTGTTTGGGAGAGCTCTGAGTGCATGACTGGATTTCTAGACAGAAAAGTGTGTGAAAGTAAGTTTTTCTATGAGCTTTAAATTCCTGAATACAGGTGAAGAGAGTTGAAAGTGAAAAGTGTTGTATTTGAGCAGAGAAAGAAAGTTCTAAAACTGATTTTTCTGTGTGCTGTTTAAGTATATGAAACAGTGGCGTAGCCAGACAGCCAATTTTGGGTGGGCCTGAGCACAAAGTGGGTGGGCACAAAATTTTCTCTCTTCCCCAGCACTTCCCAA
The DNA here is from genome assembly GCF_901765095.1 of Microcaecilia unicolor. NCBI lineage: Eukaryota > Metazoa > Chordata > Amphibia > Gymnophiona > Siphonopidae > Microcaecilia > Microcaecilia unicolor. The sequence continues at coordinate 122,402,634 of NC_044040.1, read as the reverse complement.
TTCAAAATATAAATACTTTAGCAGATGAGGATCCCCAATCTCTGTCAGCTGAAGGCCTCCAGTAAAGATGGCCAGAACTCCTCTCCACCAAGCCCAGTAGGCAGCAGCAACTCCTCGAGCCACTGATGCCAGCACCCCATACATTCTTAGTTGTCAGTGGCTCCAGGATGCTGCCCCCATCTGCCAAGTTCAGTAAGGCATCTCTGGCCAGCTTCAGAAGAGACCCCAGCTAGTAGGGTTGGGAATCCCCACTAGCTACAGCAAGGGTCAGGGCTGCCATTAGCCATGCTAGTGACCAGGGCAGAAAATAAAGCCTCTCCCCCAATTCCCTCTTGGGAATCCCCACTAGCTACAGCAAGGGTCAGGGCTGCCGTTAGCCATGCTGGTGACCAGGGCAGAAAATAAAGCCTCTCCCCCAATTCCCTCTCCTCTCCAATCTCCTCATCTGCCGTTAAAGTCACACTGACAGACCCTCACAAATTAGAAATAAAAATATATAGACAAAATTGAACTGGGAACCTCAGCATGTACTGCAACACTGGAGAAAACCCCCCCCAAAACAAAACAAAAGCACATTTCCTTTTCTACTTAACACAATAAAAAGACATCCGCTATGCACATTTCCCAAAGTTAACATATTCCATTTAAAATATTCAAAGTAAAATGATTTTCCTACCTTTATTGTCTGGACATTTTATTTTTCCATCATGTTGTTTCCAATTTCTCTTTCCCGCTTTCCTGTCTGTCTTCTGCTAATTCTTCAAGCGGTTGTCCATTTGTCTTTTTTCTCCTGTCGTTTTATTTCCTCACTACACTTATCTCTGAAATTTTGATCCTTCCATTTTAGCTCTTTCCTTCCTTTTTTTTCTTTTCTGCCTCTGTACACTCAAATTTCATCCTCTTCCTAAATCTTTTCCTTCTTTTTACTTTTCAGATATCTATCACATTTCCATCTCACCCACTAGCTCTCCCATTCCCCATCTCTCTCCTTCTCAGCCTTCCATTCCCTTCCATCTTCGATCTACATGCCATTACCATATTTCTACCCTCTGTGATCACTATTCTCTCATTTTTTCCTTGCCATCTCCACTCCCTGGGCCTCTCCCCCATGCTTTCCACCATTCCCAGTGTCTCCCTCCCTCCACCCTTCCAGCCCAGCATCTGTTCCCTCTTTCTACCCGCCTCACCCTCGTAGTCTGATATTTCCCTATCCCTTTTACCTCCCACCACCAGCATCTTCCTGTCCCATCTCTCTCCCTTCCCCCATTGTCCAGCATTTTTCCCTTTCTCTTCCCTACCATCCATTGTCTATCTTCTCTCCCTGGATCCATCTTCCCTCTTTCTCCCCTCCCCCGCTTGTGCATCTCTCCTTTCCTCTCCTCTTCTCCACCTTCATGTCCAACTTTTCTCCCTCTCCCTGCCTTGAGCCCCTGGTTTGACATCTCTCTCTGCCCCCCACCACCACCATCATCATCTCTCCATCCTTCCTTTCCCTCACTGCCATGTTCAACATTTCCCCTCTCACCTCTCCCTTCCACTTCCATGTCCAAAATGTTTTTTTTTCTCTCATGCCCTTTCTCTCCATCTCCCCATCCCACCCATATCCAACAATTCTCCCTCTCTTTCCTCTTGCAGCATCTCTCTGTCCCTCCCCCTACCTAGCTCTACCCTGTCTCACTCCCTCATCCCAACAGTGCTCCTGTCTCTCCCCAACCCCCCCACCCACCACCACCACCACCACCACCACCACCCACACATTTTTCCCTCCCTTTCCCCAGCCACAGTCTGGCACGCTGGCTGCAGGCCTTCTTTCCCCTCCCTCCCTTCCTCCCCTTCGGGCAGCGCCGCAGTCTAACACTACAGCTGTGCAAAGCTGTACCGTACCACACCGGGTCCGTCTCTGTCCTGCCGCTACTTCTGCCCTCCGGCTCCAGGTGACCTTTGTTTGCTCTTCTGCTGCTTATCTGCAGCGGTTCCGGAACCGCACGCTCCCAGGCCTGTCTGTATGCTGCCTGCGACTGCTTCCTCTGCCCATGTCCCCGCCTACTCTTCTGAAGAGGCGGGGCCCAGCGCCGAGGAAGCAGTCGCAGGCAGCATACACAGACAGGCCTGGGAGCGTGCAGTTCCGGAACCGCCGCAGATAAGCAGCAGAAGAGCAAACAAAGATCACCCGGAGCCGGAGGGCAGAAGTAGCGGCAGGACAGAGACGGACCTGGTGCGGTGCGGTACAGCTTTGCTCAGCTGTAGAGTTAGACTGCTGCGCTGCCCGAAGGGGGGGGGGGAGGGAGGGGAAAGAAGACCGGCGGCGGATCAATTCTTTTGGCGTCTCTCATCGTCGCTGGGTGGGCCTGAGCCCAAAGTGGGTGGGCCCAGGCCCACCCGGGCCCACCCGTGGCTACACCCCTGATATGAAAGGGAATTTCTCTGCAAGTGTTTGAGCTCTGAGTGCAGTTGAAGTGAGCTGGAGAAGAAAAGTGTTGGATTTGAACAGTGAAAAAAAGAAAACTGATTTCTGTTTGTTTGTGTGCTGGTTAAAAGTTTTTCAAGTTAAGACTGGTAGAGAGACCATGATTGTGTAAAACAAATTTGTGCAAGTAATCCCAGTTAAGCCACTAGGAAAACTGGTCTCCAAGTTTAAGGTTGGGCTTGCAGTATGTGTGTTTACCTGCTGGTGCACTAGAGTGGAAGATTGCATGAATTTGGAGAGACCAGTGGTGTACCGGGGGGGGGGGCGGTCCGCCCCGGGTGCACGCCGCTGGGGGGTGCCGCGGCGTGCGCCTGCTCCGACTTCGCTAACTTCGCTCGTTCGCTGCAGCTCCCTCTGCCCCGGTACAGGTTCCTGTTCCGGGACAGAGGGAGCTGCAGCGAACGAGCGAAGTTAGCGAACGAGCGAAGTTAGCGAACTCGGAGCAGGCGCGCGCCGCGGCACCCCCCCCCCAGCGGCGTGCACCCGGGGGGGTGTCATTTCGTCGGGGGGGGGGAGGTGTCATTTAGCAGGGGGGGGGGTGCGCTGCACCGGCGATCCGCCCTGGGTGCCATCCAGGCCAGGAACGCCACTGGGAGAGACAAAGATGCTGAGAGCTGTGTGACTGCAAGATCTAATGAAGAGTGCCTTTCCTTAGTTAGGGAACTCAGTACAAGAACAGAGAAACTATTTAAGGTTATACAATTATTCTTTATTTTGTTAGTTAGCTAGCCACAGTTATCCCTGAATCCCAGCTAGTGCTGTTCCTGCTGTTAGTCAGGAAGGAAGGTTCTTTTTGTTGATTTCATTTAAAGGGTGAGGCAGTAGGTTACTGTACTGAAGAGAAGATCCTGAGCTCCAACATACAAGGGGGAAGAACAAAGAAGCTCCAAGAAGGGCCAAAGGTCACTCCTATGAAAAAGGACACTGAAAGGTCACAGTTTAATCTGATTTACCTGTTGTGGAGATTGAATCTGGGTGTTCACACCTAAAAGACAAAGTAATTCAAAACAACTGATTCTTGAAACACATAATATAAAGGAAATTTGTAGATTGAGAGAGAACAAATAAGATACTTTGGTTAATACTTGTCTGCTGGTTTCACTGTTGTTCTACTGCTGCACCTGTAAGAAAAAATAATACTATTAGTTTATGTAAAAATGTATTTTTATGTTACAAAAGAACCTAATGTGTTAAGAACATCATTTTTTTTCCATACCCCAAATTGGGTTTAAATAAAAAAAACTAGTAACTTGTACTTACCATCTGTCTGGTTACTGGGTCTTAAAATCCTTTGTTTTCTTTCCCTTCCATGGTCTAGGACTTTGGAGGCGAGGTTAGTTTAATTGTCTCCGAGCTCAGAGGTGAACTGCAGGCTTGAGGTATTCGGCCACGAGTAATAGTAGAGCTTGCAGGGCCTTCTAGGATGAGGAAGCTACATTAGCTCCCGAGGAGGCACCACAGGGAAAGGAGAAGGCTACCAGAGTAACCGCTAAAACTCTTCTTAGCGTGTCAACTTTAAAACATCCTGGTTCTCAATGCGAGACCGCATTTCAGAATTTCCTTCATCAGGAAGAACCATGCAATGCAATCTATAATCAATACATAACAAAATACACAAACAGGCACTACTTTCTGTACTGCTTCATCTTTAAACATGCTTTTAACAATGATTAAACAAATTTATTTAAACACATTTATGGCTGCTTACCGATGAGACCGCTCTCCAAGTCGTGTATGTGGAGCGTAGCTCCCTAGCGTAATGATGCCAGTATATTGAACCTACTTTAAATAGCATTAAAGGCTCCTCCCCTTTAAAGGTGCAAGGGGCATTCATAGCCATTCTACCTCGAGGTTAAGTCCCGCAGGGGCCACCATATTCCACTCAAATATGTACCGCTGTTCGATGGCAAAAAGTTGGGCACTCACGTCTCCACCGTAGTAGGAGGGGCTACCTGTATCAACACTAGACATTTGAAATCTTCTATTGTATGCTTCTGGCTAATCCAGTGAGCAACCAAAGGTGCTTCTTTCTTTTGAGTTCTCACATTACTAATGTGTTCGGCAACCCTACTTTTAAATTTTCTCTTAGTATGTCTGATATAATAAAGAGAACAAGGACATATGATGCAATAAACAACCCTTTCGCTATTGCATATTGTATTAGCCCTCAAGTAGAATTGCTTAGCTGATCTAGGAATAGGAACCCAATTCGTGTCTACTGCATATTTACAGTAAGTGCAACCTCCACAAGGGGAGTGACGGCCCTCCATGTTGTCTAAAATAGGTCTCTTTAATAATTCACCAATATTTGACTTTCGTCGGTATGCCACCTTGGGGTACTCGTTGAACTCAGGATGCACTGACAAAACTTGCCAATATTTATGCACAGCTTGACCTATTTTAGGTGCTTGGCGGGAGAAGGGGAGCCCACATGCTAATGGTCTGACCATGGACCTTTGCTGAGAAGAGAACAACTAGGGTCTACATGCATATCTCGCTCTCTTTTATGCCTTCCTCAGAACACTAATGGGGTAACCACGCTGTCTGAACCGTTCCATCATATCACTAGCTTGCATTTTAAACTCAGTTAAAGAAGAACAAAGTCGTCGCAACCTCAGGAACTGACCGACAGGAACACCCTTTCTCAATGCCTCATGATGATAACTTGTGTAATGTAGTAAGGTGTTCCTGTCAGTCGGTTTCCTAAAGATGGTGGTAGTAAACTCACCATGTTCTGTTTTTATGATTTTAATATCCAAAAATTCAATCTCCTTTTTGGCAATACAAGTAGTGAATCTGATGTAAGAGTCAGCCATGTTGAGGCTATCTACGAACACAGATAACTCATTTTGTGTTCCTCGCCAGAACATAATAACATCATCAATATACCTCCTCCATAACACAACATGGTTATATAAGGAGGAGGTATACACGAGCTTATCTTCAAACTGGGTCATATAAAGGCACGTCAAAGAAGGCGCAACTGTGGCCCCCATCGCGACCCCACGTTTTTGCACATAGAATTTGTTCTGAAATTCAAAATAATAGTTGCAGATGACCCATGTCAATAACTATTGAAAGACAGTTCTCGCGGTGGTCATAGCAGTTTTTAAAAAATAGTCACATGCCACTCTGATTACTTGATCTTGGGGCAAGTTAGTATATAGGGCTACAACGTCTAAACCCACCATATAGAAATTTTCATTATCAATTTCACTAACATTGACCTGATCTAACAACTGAATAAAATCCGTAGAATCTCGAACATATGATTGTGTCTGACTGACAAACGGTCTCAAAGTATAGTCCAATAATTTAGAGAGAGGTTCTAAGACCGAATCATGTTTGAAGATGAAGCGGTACAGAAAGTAGTGCCTATTTGTGTATTTTGTTATGTATTGATTATAGATTGCGTTGCATGGTCCTTCCTGATGAAGGAAATTCCAAAATGCGGTCTCACATTGAGAACCAGGATGTTTTAAAGTTGACACACTAAGAAGAGTTTTAGCGGTTACTCTGGTAGCCTTCTCCTTGCCCTGTGGTGCCTCCTCGGGAGCTAAGGACACACACCTCGTAAAAGGATTTACTCATTTGATTATAACATCTACCAATGGACTTTTGAGAGGCGTTAAGCACAAGATAAAGGACATGGTACATGATGTGATACTTCCTTGAAGGACTGAGGAACAAAGATTTCACAACTAATTGGGATCTAATGTGATATGATTGATATATGCTACAGTGTTTATGACAATCTTTGATATAACTTTTAATATAATTGGAAAACAAGGTCAAGTAAAGAGAGGGGGAGTGTGTGTTTGCCGTGAGTGAGTGTACATGCTGGATGAGTAGATGAGAGTTCCAGAGTATCTGCTATGTTATCTGAAATTTAAGCACTTTGTTGGGAATAATTTCAATAAAATAACATAGAATTAATGATGTAAGACTAAAGTTGAGCTGGTACTCTGCTAAATGGTTTTTCCCCTAATTATATAAAATTAAATTTTAACTGCCAGACCCTCAACCATTCTTCTAACGTTCGGAGATCCCTTCTCATCGTTTCTACTCCCTCCAGGGTATCCACTCTATTGGCTATTTTCGTGTCATCTGAAAAAAGGCACACCTTTCCTTCCAACCCTTTAGCAATATCGCCCACAAATATAAAACAGAATAGGCCCCAGCACCAAACCCTGAGGAACTCCACTGCTCACCTTCCTTTCCTCCGAGCGGATTCCATTTACCACCACCCTCTGCCACCTGTCGGTCAACCAGTTTCTTATCCAGTTCACCACTTTCGGTCCTAAGTTCAACCCTTTCAGCTTATTTACGAGTCTTCTGTGGGGGACCGTATCAAAGGCTTTGCTGAAGTCTAAGTAGATTACATCTAGCACACATCCAGGGGCGTAGCCAGACCTCACCGGGAGGGGGGCCAGAACCAGAGGTGGGGGGGCACTGTTTCGCCGCCCCCCCGAGCCGCCGCCGCCACATCGGACCCCTCCCGCCGGCCTGCCCACGATCCCCTTCAACCCCCCTCCCGCCACCAACTATCCCCCGCCATCGCCGCCCGCCCCGTCGCCGCAAATGATACCTTTTTTGAAGAGAGACTTCCTTCCGCGCTCGAGTAGCGCCTTTCTTCAACGAAGTTCCGGCGATCAGCTGTTTCGACATTCATAGTGAAAATATGAGAGTATCTATCTGCATCTTACATTTCTAGCACCTATTTCCTGAACCTGCGATACAATTAGCCTGTTTAATTAGAGTCCAATAGGAGCTACGGAACAGGAAATTGTGGTCTACATAACAGATGTTGACAAGATTGTTTTTATAAACTGAATTCCATAATTGATCTCATTGAAATTTCCCCACCAGGCATCTAACTCAACAGTCATGATTTTGCAGATCATACAGATAGAAAATAACCAATTTAGGGCCTATAGAGTTATAAAAAAAAATTAAAAGTAAATGTCAATTTCATAAAGCCTCTCTCAAGGTATGAAATAGGGCTGTACACTGATTAAAAGTTTTAATAACACAATTGCCTCCTGTACAATGCAATTTATAGATAGCAGATCTTACCTTTGTCTGGTGATGTTACCTTTCTAATCATCTTTCTCTGTCTTTGGTTCCGTTTCCCTAAGCTCCCAGTACAGAATGACAAAGGGATAGAGACCTGAGATAAACCGCAGTAACAAAAATTTACCACGGAAGCAAAAATTTTTACCACTCTGCGGGAGCAGTAAAAAGCCTTGCTCCTGTTATGTTTCTGCTAGCAGGCTGCGGAGGAGTGGGAATGTCTCTGCTAGAGTAGCTGGGAGGGACTTACCTGCCATTGGTCAGCTCGAGGTGTAGCTGACGTTTGCAGTGCTGACATCAGTATCCAGGGTCTATTTGTTACCTGCTAGCCCAGGGTACGGTGCTTTGGCGTTTGAGCTATGTGCTTGCCTTTAGCCTGTTAGATATCTGTGTTTGAGAGCTTGTGCTGTGGAGGAGGGATATTCTGTGTTGCCCTTTCTCTCTCTGTTCTGTGTTCCCTTGCTGTGTGTCTGTGCTGGGTTTAGTTCCTCTTCATTTCCCTTCTCTGGTTGTTTCCCCGGGAGGGAGCAGCTGAGTGTAGTTTTGGGTTTCAGAGCAGCCTTTGTCTTCCTGGGTATTTTCTCTTCGCTTCCCTGCGGTGGGCCCTCCCCTTTCCTGTAGCTGGTGTGTGTTAACCCTTTGGTCTCTGGTTCTGAGTGTGTTTGTGTGCTGTAGCCAGTAGCTTGCCTCTGGCTTGTATTTCCTGGTTTAGTTCTGGGTACTGCCTGCCCAGATCTGATTCTCAGTGGAGTTCAGCTTCTCCTAGTGCTGCTGCTGGTTCGGGAGTCCCTAAGCCCTGCTGGCTGACTGCAGGTAAGGGCTCAACTCTTACTGAATGTTAGCTAAGTGTAGGTGAAGACGGTTAGCTGCCCCAGTTTCACTGTTCCTGCTGTTCCGTGGGGAGTACCGGTTGCCGCCGGCTGGTTCCTGTGTCCTCTACCTGTGAGGAGGCCTGTTCCTCTCCTCGAAGCTGGTGTCCTTGGTGAGTACACTGAAGGCGGGCTTGCTACTGTGGTTCAGTCTACCCTAGGCTCCCCTTGACTTCCTTACTGTTGGGGGAGGGGGGGGTCTGGGCTCAAGGGCGTACAAGGGGGGTTGGAGTACAGCGGACAGATAACAGCTCCCACTGTAAAACTGCAGGTCCAGCAAGGCTTCCTGTCTTTCTTCCTTCCTCCCCCTCCACGCCACATCTCCCTACCTTAAGAAGCCTCAAGGAGGATCCCCCTCTTCTGTTGACTCCTGCCTTCTGATGTAACTTCCTGTTTTGAAACAAGAAATTACATCAAAAAGCGGGCACCTGCAGAGGAGGGAAGGGCCTGGAGCAGGCCTGTGGGGGATCCACCTTACAGCCCCATAAAACAAAAAAGCTGGACTCCTGAGAGGGAGATGAAGGGGACAGAGGTGCCGGACCCGCAGACGGGAGCTGGAGCTGAAGGGGACAGAGGTGCTGGACTATTGGGAGGGGGAGCAAGAGCTGGGGCTGAAGCTGAAGGGGACAGAGGTGCTGGAGTCACATGGGGAGGGGGCTGGATGGAAGGAAGGGAGAGGTGCTGGACCTGCAGGGATGGAGGGCAGAGAAGGGAAGGGAAAGATGCTGAACCAAGAGATGAAGGAAGAGGAAATGGAATACTTAACACACAGCAGAGGAATGGAGGGAGGAGGAGAGGGGAGAAGCTGGACACAGGTATACAGAAACAGAGGGGAGATGATGGACATAAGGGGAGCATAAGGACAGTGAAATAACGGCAAGATGCTGCATGTAGATGGTATATAGACATAGAGGGGCAATGCCAGACATGGGAGGAGGTATATGGACACAGAGGGAAGATGCTAGATATGGGGGAGAATAGGCACACAAAAGGGAGATGCTGGACTTGAGGGGCATAGGGACACAGAGGAGTGATACTGGACACGGGGGGAGAGGACAGGGACAGAGTGGTGATGATGCCCTTATACTTCAGACTTCTAGCACATTTGCTTAGCTTAAGTTCAGCATTCTAAAAAAAAGATGCTTGCTGATGCTATAGAATTGTGTATAGATGGATCAATTACTTCATATATGGTTGAGGGTATAAATGTGAGCATTTGGTCTGCCGAACTTACTTCAGGGGGGACTTGGAAGCAGAGATTTCTCTCCCAGTCTTCCCTCCTTGTTAACAAGATACCTTATGCAACTCTAATAAAAGACTAGTTTTACTGATATCTTATAATACCATGTATTTTATTTGTCAAAATTTACATACTTTCCACATTACCAGTCCGTGCCTTTTTCTGCCCCCAACAGGCTTAGGACTTTATGGCCAGGGGGTAGTTGTCCTAGTTGCACTCCCCTAACACCATCCCAGGCCAGAAATGAGTTCAAAATGGAGGAAGTGACGTCACCGGAGAGCATGGCTGCCTAAATTCTGTGCTCCCGAGTACCCGAGGTGAAAATAGCGTTATTCGGCACTTACAATAAGCAAGGAGGGCAAAGAAAACGACGCCACTTAAGAACGTGGAGCGGAGGAGACCAGAGAAGTCCATGCAAAGGCGATCCACGCCGCTAAACTTGTCTAAATTCGCGTACAAGAAAGGCGCGACGAAATCCAACATGGCGGCCCTGAGCGAACGAAGAAATGGCGGAGCGAACGGATGCAGAATTGCAACCATTGGGAGACATGTTCGCATCGCAGACCCAGGGAGAGCCTGAGGGGGCCGGACTGCCGGAGCTATGCGCTTGGATCCAGGAAATCCGATCGGATCTAAAGGTCATGAGGTCAGAGCTGGCGACGCTGGGGGCTGACTTGAGAGGGGAGATAGCTGAGCTCGGACACCGGGTGGAGGAGGCGGAAGGCCGAATAGATGACCACTCAGAGTCCCTGGGCTCCCTTGAGAGGCAGATCGCGGATGAGCGAATAGGTCAGCAGCTTCTTTCTGAAAAACTGGAGGACCTGGAAAATAGGAGCAGGCGCCATAACATCCGCATTCGGGGCTTACCGGAGGTTTTAAAGTATCAAAATAGCGAGCAAGTGGTCCAGCAAATCGCCAGCGATATTCTAGCGAGCACGGAGGATCCGATTCCACCAGAAAAAATAAACTTGGATAGAGCACATCGGGCCCTGGGGGCTAATAGAAAGAACTTGCCAAAAGATATTATAGCATGCTTCCAGGACTTCAAAGTGAAAGAGCGTGTCATGGCAGCGGCAAGACAAATAAAGGAATATAAATGGGACACCAATAGGGTGGAAATATACCAGGACTTGGCGGCTGCTACCCTGAAGAGGCGGGCTGATTTGAAGCCGGTAACGGCAAAGCTGCAAGAACTGGATATTCGCTATCGCTGGAGATATCCGTTTGGACTAGCATTCTACAAGGATGGGAAACAGCACATGGTCAAAACCCTGGCAGAGGCACAGAGAATACTGCAGGGAGACTATCAGATGGATATACCCTCTGCAGCGGAGCGCCCATCGATGACAGCGGATCCCAGGACCCACCCCAGATGGCAAAGAGTGGGTCAGAGTCGACTTCAGCGCCAGAAGTCAGCGGGACGCCTCACCTGACTTTGCATGGCAACAATGGGAGATAAGATCCCACTTGTTTAACAGGATGCGCCCTTGCGGCGAGTATACCAGGTGTCATGGACTTGGAGAGCAGTAAGATGGCCTGGTTGAAAGTTTTTGTTGGTTATAAGGTGCAGTAGGGTAATACAGAACTTTGGTTTAAACAGGGAGTAGGATAAGAGTTAAGTTAAAGATATTAATAGCTAAAAATGTGAAGGGGTACTAGTGAGTTACAACACCTCCGTGTTGCACCATCCAGAATATGGTAAAGGTGCTAAGGTTTTGGGGAAGGGGAGGAGGGAGGATGGGGGAGACTAGGGGGGAGGGGGAAGGAAAGGAGCGGAGGAGGGAAGGGGTGGGGGAGGGAAGAAGGTTGGGAGGGATGGGTGGCTAATATTGAGATATGTTATAATGATGCTTATAACTGGAAACGAAGTCTGCCTATACAATGCTTAAATGTGTGACTATAAATGTGCGGGGCTTGAATACTCCGCAAAAACGGAAGCAGGTATTTAGGGAAATGCAACGCCAGCAAGCCGATGTAATGTTTCTCCAGGAGACCCACCTTAGAAAAGTCCATGAATACTTAATGAATAATAAGCAGTACCCATATATAAGATGTGCATCAGCTACAGAGATTCAGAAAAAGAGGGGAGTTTTGATAGCTCTATCCCGGTCCCTACCCTGGCAGGTGCATACAACGGTCAGGGATAAAGCGGGTAGATATATATTGATGGTGGTCTCCCTTGATAAGGAATATTACACACTGGTATGTGCATATGCACCCAATGAGAACCAGAGGATATTTATGCAGGAACTGGAGAGGATTTTACAAAAGCATGCTAAAGGCCATTTGGTGGTAGGGGGCGACATGAACTTGACAGTGGACCCGAAGCTAGATAACTCTGGGGGGGGTGGCAAAATACGCACAGGGAGATAGAGTAGCCTTCCAGTCCTGGCTGGCAAGGTGGGGGCTGACTGACTTATGGAGAGACACGCATGGGACTGAAAAAGATTTTACCCATTATGCCCCCCTCCACAAAACATACTCGAGAATTGACTATTGGCTGGGCGATGCAATGGTGAGGAGGCAGGTTGAAAGGGTGATTATTGAACCCTGTAGCTGGTCGGATCACTCTTTGGTGGTGCTAACGCTGAGGATGGGAAGAAGGCCTATAGGCCGTCCCCATTGGAGGTTAAACGAAGCCTTACTCCTAGAGCCACAGAATATAGCTGAATTGGAAAAGTACATAAAGGAATATATAGAGCTTAATGATAATGAAGAAGCACATCCGACCAGTATTTGGGAGGGAATGAAAGCGGTATTAAGGGGTCAGATTATAGCATGGCAGGCACACATCGTCAGGGATCGTAGGGGGAAGGAGGACACAGTTCGAAATAACATGGAGGCCAGTGAAAGAAAGCATAAAGAGGATCCGTCCGACACGCAAAAATTGCAGGAAGTGCAGCAACTCCGAGCACAGCTTAATGATCTCCAGATGACGGAGATAGCAGGGCAGCTTCAGCGGGTTCGGCAGGAGCATTTTGAATTTGGAAATAGGGCTGGCCGGCTATTAGCAAATAAATTGAAAAAGCAAACCCAAAGAAATTATATTGCAGGGATATATAATGCATCAGGACAGTTAGTAAACCGCACAGAAGAGATACAGGAAGTGTTTCGGGATTATTATGGCCAACTTTATAAATCGGACCTGAGGGGCACGAGGGAAGAGATTGCACAATACCTACAGGGGATACAAATGCCAGGCCTTTCGGAAAAGGAGGTGGAGGAGTTGTCCTCCCCCATAACTCTTGAGGAGATAGAAAGGGCAATCGTGAGTTTGCCTAACAATAAGGCGCCTGGGCCTGACGGGTTCCCAGCGAGCTTCTATAAGCAGTTCTCCAAGTGGATAGCACCATTGCTGTTAAAGGCAATCACAGCATTTGACAACATGGGGGAAATGCCTTACTCGTGGAGGGTGGCAGAGGTAGTCTTGATACAGAAGCCGGACAAGGATCCCCTATGTTGTGGATCATATAGACCCATTTCCCTATTAAATGTGGACTATAAAATTTTCACTAAAATTCTGGCTGCGAGGCTGCAAAGGGTACTCCCGAGAGTGGTTCATGAGGATCAGGCGGGCTTCATAGAGGGCCGGCAGACGTTCGATAATATTAGGTGCCTGCTTCATGTGATTCAGCAAGCTAATGAAGAACCAGAATCGGTTCTACTCCTTTCGGTGGATGCTGAAAAAGCGTTCGACCGGGTGGAGTGGCCCTTTCTTTTTGGGGTCCTAAAGCAGATGGGACTGGAGGGAAGAATCTTAAAATGGTTCAGCTTGCTCTATACTAATCCCCTGGCAATCATAAAGATAAATGGGGCTTATTCGGAGCCGATAGGGCTGGGTAGGGGGACGAGACAGGGATGTGCGGTATCGCCCCTGTTGTTTGCAATATCCATTGAACCATTAGCACAGAGGATTAGAGAACACAAGAGTATACGGGGTGTGGTTAGAGGTAAGAGGGAGCACAAGATTATGCTGTTTGCGGATGATGTATTGCTGACCTTGGCACAGCCTAAACAATCGCTACAGCAGGTTACAGAAGTGATCTTGCAGTATGGGGAGCTCTAGGGCTTTAAAATTAATACCACTAAATCCGAAATACTTAATCTTACAGTACCGCAGAGGGAGGCCCAGGAATTGCAGAAATTATACCCATTCAAATGGGCAGCGAGGGCAATAAGGTATCTTGGGGCTATGATTACCCCAAGAATAGAGCTTTTATATCAGGAAAACTTCCCTAAGAAGGTCAGGGAGCTTTTTGGAGAACTGGATAGGTGGGAGGGCCTTACGATCTCGTGGTTGGGCAGAATACATGCGGTAAAAATGATGCTCCTGCCGAAGCTGCTTTATTTATTTATGGCGCTTCCAATTCCCATACCGCGTACCTTTTTCCAACAGCTGACTAAAAAGGTTTTTGCATATATTTGGAGGAAGCGGCCACCCAGGGTGCGTAGAAGTGTAATGTACCAAAGGCCGAACAAAGGCGGCATGGGGGTCCCAAATTTTTTTCTCTACTACCAGGCAGCGCAACTGCGGGTGTGCGCTGAATGGTACCCGACCAATACTAAAAAGTGGCTTCACTGGGAGCGAGCATGGATGGGGGACTAGATACACAGGGGACGCACTCTGGAAACCGAGAAAGGAACTCTTAAAGATAATTGAGAGGGTCCCGTTGGGCGTGAGCCACATCTTACACACCTGGCTTCAATTAAGAAAGCGGGCTTTCCCAGAAAGAAAATATTTCCAACAGATGGCAATACAAGATGCACCAGGGTTCCCCTTGGGGAGGGAGGAAAAGATATTTCAGATCTGGGCTAAGAGGGGTCTTTATCAACTGGGGCAAATTTGGGTCAACGGGGAGATGCGGTCATTTGAGGATTTGCAAGATGAGTATGGGTTGGAGGAGAGGGACTTAGTTTATTATAATTGCCTTAGAAATTATATACTCAAAAGAGCTAGGGATGAATTGGAATTGGCAGAGACGGAGGTGGAAAAGGCAATGAGACAAGGAGGGGGTAGGGGTGGTATAACGAGGATATATAGAGCTCTGCTTCTGCTCTCGTCCCCACTGGGTTTTTATACTAGAAAATGGGAGGAGGAACTCCAGGGTAACTATACGGAAGAGTGGTGGACACATAGCTATAGACACCTATTGAAGCCCTCCATTGCCCAGCCTCTGGCAGAGAATGGGTATAAGATCTTATACTAGTGGTATTATACCCCAGTTAGACTACAGAAGTTCTGCCCACAAATGTCGACAAATTGCTGGAGGGACTGTGGAGGGAAAGGCACATTTTGGCATATATGGTGGGAATGCCCAAAGGTTCAAAAGTACTGGACGGAGATCATGGACAGGGTGAAGGAAATGACTGAGATTAGCTATCCGAAAACGGCAGAGAATTGTCTTCTACATGTAAGACCTAGAAAGAGCCCCATACATAGTCATAAGCTGGTCATCCATGTCTTAGGAGCAGCGAAATTGGCGCTCGCTCGGGCTTGGAAGCAGCAGGAGACCCCAGCTATGCAGGTGGTGATGGGCAGGTTACATCACCTGTATCAAATGTCAAAGTTGACGGCATTGCGAAAAGGTCAGCTTCAAAAGTTTCAAAAAATATGGGATGCCTATGAACAATGGAAAGGAGTGGGATGAGGCAGGATGATGTACACCCGAGGGGGGGGGGGGGGGGGGGAGGGGAGGGAGGGGGGAAGAATTGAAGTGGAAAAGAAATGAGCATCTGAGCTGTATGATTTTCATTGTTTGTATGTAGTTGATGTAATAATGTCACCAGAAGCTTGTATCAGTAGAGGTTGTTTATTTTTGAAAATCCAATAAACAAATACAGGTATATAAAAAAAAAGAAATGAGTTCAAAATGTTGTCATTTGTTTTCAAAACCTTATGTGGTTTGTGCCCTGCATATTTGACCAGATTGGCGAGTGTGTATAAACCGTCTAGATGTTTTAAGATCTGATAGCGAATTGTTGCTGGCATTACCTTCATTGGCTGTTTGTTGTTTAAGCTGTACTAAAATAAATTTCTTTGTTTTTAAAAGAGCCATTATGAATTGGTCATATTGAAAGTTTTTGGTAAAGGTTATTTTGTTGTAAAGATATTTTATATTTTGGATGTTTTAATGATACACCTCCCTGTTTACTAAGCCATTTTAGCAGCCGCCATGCGCTAATGTTGACACAGCCCATTCATGTTCAATGGGCTCTGTTGGCATTGCTGCGTGGCTTGGTAAACAGGGGGGAGGAGAATAATGAATTACTCTGTACCTTAGGTTGCTGTTCTGTACTGGAAAGATTTGGGTCCAGCAAGCAGGAAGCATGCTTGTGTTTTTAACTTTTTTGGTTACTCACGCCTTGACACAGCATTATTCCATATCATCATGCTGATCAATCCATAGACTGGTGGGTTGTGTCCATCTACCAGCAGGTGGAGATAGAGAGCAATCCTTTTGCCTCCCTATATGTGGTCATGTGCTGCCGGAAACTCCTCAGTATGTTCTCTATCTCAGCAGGTGGTGGTCACACACAGCAGCAGCTCTGGCTAGGCCTCCAAGCCTAATTTTTAGGTTTTGTTGAGTGCCTGGGGTTGAGGGCTCTTCTTGAGCAAGTGCAAACCTGGTGGTGCCAGGTCCCTCCTTTTCTCCCCCTCCCGCTGGCTCCGTTTAAAAAAAAAAAAAAAAAAAATTTTGGACGTCCTTAAGGGCGTTTATTTCGACGTTTATTTAAACGTTTATTGCAGCTACTCACTGGGACACCAGGTCGTTACAGCTCGGAGCGGAAAGCAGGTAATTTTACCTTTTTGTAGCGGGCAGGGGGTTCCCCGATTGATCTCCACGTGGCTGATGGCGTCGGAGGACGAGGGCGCAAAGAATCGCTCCCCGGACCGCGTGTGTGCGTCTAGCGGGGATGCGGGGGTTTTAAAGTCTGATTCGCCCTTGTTGGGTGTCAGTTTGGAGGCCGGTCAGTGTCCCGGTTCTTCCTCGGGTGCGGCGGTTTTTCCCGCCATAAACGCCCATCCCCCGCTGCTCGCCTCCGCCATCTTGGCCGGCCACGCTGCTCGGACGGCTTCTTCTTGGGCCGCCCTTGAGGTGGGAGACGTTAATGCCATGGCCGCCCTTCATTTGGGCGACGGCAGAAAAGCGGCTAAAGTTAAGCGCCGTTCTTCCCGCGCGGCTCCTTCATGGAGTGTCGCGCCGGACGCCATCTTGGATGCGCAGCATGTTTCTCCCCCGCTCTTGCGAGCGCCGGTTGAGGGTGCGTCTAGGGCTGTGGCCCAGGCTGCTGAAGTGCACAGTCTGGGGGGTTTCTCCCCTGAGTTTATTTTGCTGCTGCATCAGGCCTTTCTTATGCAAACGCTGCCCCTTCTCCCTTGTCCGATAAAGGGGTTGAGGCCCCCGGAAGTAAACGCCCTCGGGTGGATTCCCAGGCCTTAGAGGACTCTGTTTCCTCTGATGTAGATGAGGGCAGCGTATCTGAGTTCTCCCAACGGTCCTTTGGGGATTCCTTGGAGGAGACGGATTCCCGCTCGGATGGAGCGGATGACCCCTCTGCAGCACGGATCTTTCGCTCAGAGGATTTGCCCAACCTGTTAGTGCAGGCCATGAGCATTTTGAAGATTTCCTCTCCAGAGGACGTCTCTCCCTCAGCCCCTGTTGGCTCCGCCATTATGCTGGGGACGAAGCGCCCGCCTAGAACCTTCCACGTGCATGATGCCATGCACACCTTAATTTCGGCTCAATGGGATGTCCCGGAAGCGAGCCTTAAAGTGGCTAGGGCTATGTCCCGCCTCTATCCTTTGCCTGAAAGTGAACGAGAGACCTTTCTTTGGCCTACTGTGGATTCTTTAATCACTGCGGTGACTAAGAAAACGGCGTTGCCGGTGGAAGGTGGCATGGCCCTAAAGGACGCCCAAGACAGAAGATTGGAGGCGGCCTTAAGGTCATCCTTTGAGGCGGCTGCCTTAAGTTTGCAGGCCTCAGTTTGCGGCTCCTACGTGGCCAGGGCGTGCCTGACGATTGTGCAGCAGGCTTCCCCCTCGGATCCTTCCTTGAGGGCTGACTGGCCGGCCCTGGAATCGGGCCTGGCTTATTTGGCAGACTTACTGTATGATGTCTTGAGAGCCTCGGCTAAAGGTATGGCTCAGACATTCTCTGCGCGGCGGTGGCTTTGGTTGAAGCATTGGTCTGCTGACCACGCATCTAAGTCCCGCCTGGCTAAGTTGCCTTTTAAAGGCAAGCTGCTCTTTGGGGTCGAGCTGGACAAAATTGTGACCGATCTCGGCACGTCTAAGGGCAAGAGGTTACCAGAGGTCAGGGCTCGGGCCAGTGGTGCTCGCCCTGGTAACTCCAGAGGACGGTTTCAGGAAGCCCGTCGGTACCGCCCGGGCAAGTCGGGCTCCTCTGCCCCCTCTTCCTTCAAAAGGAACTTCTCCCCCAAGCAGCATTCCTTTCGCAGAGACCGCCGTCCCGGAGGTGCGCCCTCCGTTCCTCCCCCAGGGTCTCGTACCCAATGACGGGGCCCTGGTCCATGGCCCAGTGCAGATTGGAGGACGCCTGTCCTCGTTTCTGGGCGAGTGGACCAGGGTAACTTCAGACGCTTGGGTTCTGGAAGTCATCAGAGACGGCTACAAGCTAGAGTTCTGCCGACCCTTAAGAGATGGGTTTGTACTCTCTCCCTGCAAGTCTCCGGTCAAGCTGTGGCAGTGCAGCAGACCTTGGACAACCTGATACGCCTGGGTGCGGTTGTTCCGGTGCCAGAAAATCAGATTGGCAAGGGACGTTACTCCATTTACTTTGTGGTACCAAAGAAAGGAGGTTCTGTCCAGCCTATCCTCGACCTCAAAGGGGTCAATCGGGCCTTGAAAGTGCGGCACTTTCGCATGGAGACTCTCCGCTCTGTTATAGCGGCAGTGAAGGCAGGGGAGTTCTTGGCTTCCTTGGACATCAAGGAAGCGTACCTGCATATTCCCATCTGGCCTCCTCATCAACGCTTTCTGCGTTTTGCAGTCCTGGGCCGACACTTCCAGTTCAGAGCCCTCCCTTTCGGGTTGGCTATTGCTCCGTGGACCTTCTCCAAAGTAATGGTGGTCATCTCGGCCTTCCTGCGAAAGGAAGGAGTACAAGTCCATCCTTATCTGGACGACTGGTTGATCCGAGCCCCCTCTTATGCAGAGTGCGGCAAAGCTGTGGACCGGGTGATTGCTCTTTTGAGCTCCCTGGGGTGGATCATCAACTGGGAGAAGAGCCAGCTGCGCCCGACTCAGTCCCTAGAGTATCTGGGAGTTCGATTCGACACCCAAGTGGGCAGAGTGTTCCTGCCAGACAATCGGATTGTCAAACTTCAGGCTCAGGTGGACCAGTTCCTAGTAGCCTCTCCTCTTCGGGCTTGGGACTATGTGCAGCTGTTGGGCTCTATGACGGCCACAATGGAAGTAGTGCCCTGGGCCAGGGCTCATATGAGACCACTACAACACTCTCTGCTGCAGCGCTGGACTCCGGTGTCGGAGGATTATGCTGTGCGCCTTCCCTTGGACCCAGCAGTGCGCAAGGCGCTGAGCTGGTGGCTGCAGACAGACAAGTTGTCTGCAGGAATGCCTCTGGTGACTCCGGAGTGGATTGTCGTCACGACGGACGCCTCTTTGTCGGGCTGGGGAGCCCACTGCTTGGGAAGGACAGCGCAGGGGCTCTGGTCTCCTGCAGAGGCAAAGTGGTCTATCAACCTCCTGGAACTCAGAGCCATTCGGTTGGCACTTTTGGAGTTCCTCCCAGGACTGGCGTTGAAGCCAGTACGGGTCCTGTCGGACAATGCCACGGCTGTGGCCTATGTCAGCCGCCAGGGAGGTACCAAGAGCGCCCCTCTAGCCAAGGAGGCCATGAATCTATGCCAGTGGGCGGAAGCGAACCTGGAACAGCTGTCAGCGGCCCACATTGCCGGAGTCATGAATGTCAAGGCGGACTTTCTCAGTCGCCATACCTTGGATCCCGGAGAGTGGCAGCTATCTGCTCAGGCGTTCTTGGACATCACGAAGCGCTGGGGCCAGCCGAGCCTAGATTTGATGGCGTCATCGGCCAATTGCCAAGTGCCGCGCTTTTTCAGCAGAGGACGGGACCCTCGATCCCTGGGAGTAGATGCTCTTCTCCAACAGTGGCCGACACAGGAGCTTCTCTATGTGTTCCCGCCCTGGCCCATGTTGGGCAGGGTGCTAGACCGGGTGGCAAAGCATCCGGGCCGGATAATCCTGGTGGGTCCGGACTGGCCCAGACGTCCCTGGTATGCGGACTTGATCAGGCTCTCAGTGGACGATCCTCTGCGGCTGCCAGTGGAGCAGGGCCTGTTGCATCAGGGTCCCGTGGTGATGGAGGATCCCTCCCCCTTTGGTCTTACGGCCTGGCTATTGAGCGGCAGCGTCTGATAAAGAAGGGCTTCTCAGACAAGGTCATCGCCACTATGCTGAGAGCGAGGAAGCGCTCTACTTCTACTGCTTACGCCAGGGTTTGGCGTACCTTTGCAGCGTGGTGTGTAGCAGGCTCACTTTCTCCCTTCACTGCTCCAATTTCTTCAGTGTTGGCGTTCCTGCAAGAAGGTCTGGAGAAAGGCCTGTCGCTCAGTTCCCTTTAAGTCCAGGTAGCGGCTCTGGCTTGCTTCAGGGGCCTCCTGAAGGGTGCTTCCCTGGCTTCGCAGCCAGATGTGGTGCGCTTTCTCAAGGGAGTTAATCACCTGCGTCCTCCTCTGCACTCAGTGGTGCCTGCGTGGAATCTCAACCTGGTGCTAAGAGCCTTGCAGAAGCCGCCTTTTGAACCCTTGTCAAGGGCATCTCTGAAAGACCTGATGTTGAAAGCAGTCTTTTTGGTGGCTATCACTTCAGCCAGAAGAGTTTCCGAGCTCCAGGCACTCTCATGTCGAGAGCCCTTTCTGCAGTTCACTGAGGCAGGAGTGTCTATTCGCACAGTGCCTTCCTTCCTGCCCAAGATTGTTTCTCGCTTCCATGTGAATCAGCAGCTCTGTCTCCCTTCCTTTCGTAGGGAGGACTACCCAGAGGAATACTCTGCTCTCAAATATCTGGATGTGAGACGAGTCATCATCAGATACTTGGAAGTGACCAATGATTTCCGGAAGTCGGTTCATCTGTTTGTCCTGTTTGCAGGTCCTCGTAAGGGTCTGCAGGCTGCTAAGCCTACAGTGGCAAGATGGGTCAAGGAAGCCATTGCAGCGGCTTATGTGGCCGCGGGGAAGGTGCCGCCTATCCAGCTGAAGGCTCACTCCACTAGAGCTCAGGCGGCCTCGATGGCAGAGGCCGGGTCCGTCTCCTTGGAAGAGATTTGCAAGGCGGCAACTTGGGCATCGGCCCATACCTTCTCCAGGCATTACCGCTTGACTGTGGCTGCTCGGGCGGAGGCCCGGTTTGGAGCTTCAGTGTTGCGGTCAGGGATTTCTATGTCCCACCCTGGGTGAGTACTGCTTCGGTACATCCCACCAGTCTATGGATTGATCAGCATGATGATATGGAAGGTAAAATTATGTATCATACCTGATAATTTTCTTTCCATTAATCATAGCTGATCAATCCATAGCCCCTCCCAGATATCTGTATTGTTTATATTCTGGTTGCATTTCAGGTTCAAGTTTAGTCTTCAGTTCCTGTTCAGGAGGACTTCGTGTTCAAGTTTTTTCAATGGATTCTTCAAGAGTTGAGACGAATTTGTGTTACAGTGAGCTGCTGCATTCCTCTCCCCTCCGTTTTACGGGGCTGGATTGAGACTTAAATTCTGCCGGCGCTCCCTCCCGCTTCGTGCGGCAGTAGGGCAGCTTTGTACCCCTCCCGCTTCCGCGGTGTTAGGGTCAGTCAGCTCCTTCCGCGGTTGCGGTTGCAGGATAAGCCAGATCCCCCCGCATCGGCGGGTGTGGTGTCCCTCCCCCGCTCTGCGGGGATGAGCTGGACGGATTCCCCTCCCCCACTTGTGTGGGGATGAGCTGGGCTAATTCCCCTCCCCCGTTTCGGCGGTGGTGAGCTGGGCAGAGTGTCCGTTTGTGGGTGTAATTCTCTAAGTGCTGAGTCCTGCGGATGGAGCTTGGATATCGACATACTGAGGAGTTTCCGGCAACACATGACCACATATAGGGAGGCAAAAGGATTGCTCTCTATCTCCACCTGCTGGTAGATGGACACAACCCACCAGTCTATGGATTGATCAGCTATGATTAATGGAAAGAAAATTATCAGGTATGATACATAATTTTACCTTAGCGAAACCTTGGCCAAAGTCGGTGTGTTGGACCAATGACTCACATGTTGCTTTGTATCTGCACCTGAAAGCTAAGTTACGATTTTGACTTTCACATGCTATATGGATCCCTAGCTGATTCTATAGAGTTTTAGCATCTTTAAAACTCCCAGCAAAAAATTTTCTCAACCCTTGTTATTACTAAATGGCTACTTGGGTTGGAGGTTGGGTTAGATTCAGAGCGCCTTTTTCCCTTATTTTCCTCCTAAAAGTTGATGCACTGTACAGAATTTACAGTCTATTGATAAAAATACTATTGCTTGCCATTATATGAGAGTTTTTCTTTGTTGGGACTTTATATGTAATACTCTCTTCTCCTTAAGTTGGGATATATATACTACAGAGCTTTCGACATCTTCCAGTGAAAACCTTTTCTTCACTATGTCTTAATGCTTATCTAGCAAGTAATGCTATCACCTGGATACTAACAACAATGCTGTTGTTTTTACTCACCGACATTCTATTTTCTTTGCACACTGACTGAACTCACATTACAAAACCACCTTATCCAGAGTAGACTACTTGTATTTCCAGATTTGAACTATTGGAGAATTTTACAGCAAAACTGCCAAATAATTATGCTTGTCTTGCACCATAAGTTTTTTCGTATTCATTGACAGATCCCATTTATTGCCAGTATACAAGTGATCATACTATTACTATGTTACTAATTGTACAGTTATTAGTTTTTATACAATAATCATCTTATAAACATATAAATTCAAACGGTTTCTGTCCGAACATTGCAGTCCTTCAACTATTATTCGTGTACTTAGCATATTACTTCTTTATATTCAATTATTTTTATTCAATTATGTATTATACAACTCACAGAGCGATAATACAGGAAATTGGAAAAACAACATAAGGAAATATTCAAAGATATCGATAACTGAAATCAATTCATGACTTTCGTCCACTATAAGTTAGGTAAATTAGATCCAAGAAAGGAAAAGGGAAAATTAGGTTCTTACCATGATAATTTTCTTTCCTTTAGTCATAGCAGATGAAGCCATTACGTATGGGTTGTGTCCATCAACCAGCAGGGGGAGATAGAGAGCACTCAACTTTTCACAGTGCCTCATGGCCAGCTAGCTCCACTGCCTCTTCAGTATTTGAAGCTTCCAAAGCAGTATGGCAAACCGCAATGGGAATAACATGAACTTTCCTCACAGCGAACGATGGCCCCTTAACAAGGGCATGAACTCAAAAAAAGGAGGGAATGAACTCATCCTCCTGGAGGGAATAAACTCGTCCTCCACTTTGTATAAACGGAGGGAATACTTGCATCCTCCTGGAGGGAATAAACTCATCCTCCCAAAACATGAACTGGAGGGAATGAACTCATCCTCCTATAACTGTAACAAGAATCCTGAAGACTGTTTTCCAACTCCCCAAGGAAGGAATATAACTTCAGGAAACAAGAACAGCACCTAAAATAAGAATTACTGCAATACAGACAATCATACAGGGAGGGCTCATGGCTTCATCTGCTATGACTAAAGGAAAGAAAATTATCATGGTAAGAACCTAATTTTCCCTTCCTTGTCATCAAGCAGATGAAGCCATTACGTATGGGATGTAACAAAGCAATCCCTAAATAGGGTGGGAACAAGCCACACCATGCGCTAGCACCTGTGCTCCAAAATGCGCATCCCTCCTGGCAGCCACATCCAGCCTGTAACGTCGGGCGAAAGAGAGCTTAGAAGCCCATGTTGCAGCACTGCAAATCTCATGAAGAGATAGTGCTCCAGTTTCCGCCCAGGAAGAGGAAATCACTCTTGTGGAATGTGCCTTAAAGGCTTCAGGCGGTGTTACGTCCCTCACCTGTTCGACGCTCCTCCCGGCTAAGTCATTCCGCAGCTCCGTCCAAAAGGGACAAGGTTCAGTCTTAGGAGGGTCTGTTTCAGTTTCCTAAGTCTGGCAGCCGTCATCCGGCTTGGAGCAAGAGCAGCAGCCATCTTGGCTAGCTCAGGAGGGGGCAGCCATCTTGTCTAAACGAGAACAGGAAGGAACTCCATATCTGGTCTTGGGAGGATCTCCTATGGGGGCTGCCATATTCGATTCACCTGAGTTTGGTTTGCTCTGATTGCTTCACTATTTATTTTAAATCTTTTTTATTATTAATAACATCACTTGTACAGCTGTTCAAATAAATTCCAACAGATCACACAACTCTTCAATTGCGCTAACAGAATCGTCTAATAGTTTTATCTTTTATCCCCTCCACCTCCCACCCCCTCCCCTCCCTCCCTCATCCAACTTTCCCCCACAGTCAGGTTGGAGGGTTGTGCACGCTGTTGAGGTAACTGAAGAAATACACCCCTCCACGTAACTCACCGCAAAGGGCCTTGGCTCTTATGGCCCCTTGCGCAATGTTGTTTCCTCTAACAGGGATCCTCTGTGTTATCTTCAATTTGATTCTGTGTTGATTTGGACTCAGCCATAGCCGTCAATGACGGAGCAGTTATGGTCATTACATCACAATACGTCATATTCCTACCTACCCCAGTAAACAGTTCTCAATGACAGGGTGTTCTGCTCCCTCAAGACGTCTATTTATAACCCCCTACCCCTCCACTTTCTAAATACATAAGCCGAGTCCTCTCCCCTTTAATCCCTCCCTGTGTACTCCCCCCAACCCCTCTTTCTCCCCCCCCCCCTCCCCCCCTAGGGAGTCACCTTGATGTACCAATCAGCAATTCAAAATCCTGCTGCGTGCCACTGGGGTCAAAGAATCCCAGAAGGGTGCCCACCGTCTACAGAAAGCATCACCTCTAGGCGAGGCCAGGTCCCCCACCCCCCTGCGCTCCAACGCACACAGGGAAATCATCCTGGACTTCCACTGCTGGAAAGTTGGGGGTTCTGCTACTATCCATTGATGAAGTATAACCTTCTTACCCATGAGAGTAGCTCTCTTCAAAAAGGGTTTAAGCCCCACTACTCCTGGCGTCTGCAGTTTGAAGAGATCAAATAATTGCGCGGCATGGGGCTTCCAGTTCACTCCCCAAATAACCGACACATATCTGGCCACCCGCCTCCAAAAATCCAGGACACACGGGCACTGCCAAAACATGTGCCCGAGGCCCGCCGGGGAGTAGGCACACTTCGCACAATTGTCATCTGTCCGCATTGCCGCCCTCATTGCCCTATGCGGAGAAAAATACATGCGCATTACAAATTTGTAGAGGGTTTCTCTCAGCGTCACATTTTCTGTCACCTTGGGAATGTTCAACACACAAGTCTTTAATTGTTCCCCCCGAAGTCTCAGGGTTAACTCGTTATTCCAATGGGTTGCTAATTTTTCATAATCTACCTCACCCAACTGCTCTCTCAGTCGCGCATGATAGTACTTTAGGGGGACTGCCAATTGTGCATCTAGGGCAAACACCTCCAAGAGCTTTGTCCACACCTCTAATTTCAAGGAGTCAGGGGGGATTGACCGGACATAATGGCAAAGCTGATGCCAAGCTAAGAAGTCTCCCGCCCCCCTACCAAATTCCACCCGCCAAGCTCCCAACGTCTTCTTTTCACCATCTTCTGAATAAAACTGATGCAAGTAATGCGCCCCTCTAGCTCTCCAGGCCACAAATTGAGCTGAACTCGTGCCCGGTGGGAAATCAGGGTTACCCTGTAACGGTAACAAGGGTGAATACCTCGACGAGAGCCCATAAAGGCGACACACCCACCTCCAGGCCCGTCGCAATGGTAATAACAAGGCTGCATAAGGCTCAGGTACATTATATTCACACGGCCGTGCGTGTAGCCACGCGCTAAAATGTATCGGTTGCAATAGACGCTGTTCTTCCCCCAAAAGGGTGAAGTGGTTCGTGCCTCTAAGCCAGTCAGATATGTGCCTCATATTCCCTGCAACAGACAATAACTTGACATTTAATAAGCCCCAACCCCCCTGGCCTCTAGGTCGATATAACTGCGCTGCCGCCATCCTGGACCGCTTCCCCTGCCAAATACAGCGCGTCACCAATCGAGTCACTAGTCTTTCATCCTTGCTTGTGAGCAATATAGGTACCGTTTGCAAGATATAAGTCCACTTGGGCACCAACACCATATTATACAGTGCCACTCTTCCCAGGCTCGACAGCGGCAACGATTGCCACACCCCCAGAGAGGTCCTCGTAGTGACCCGCAGAGGCTCGACGTTCAGTTCGTAGAGCTGTGTTAGGTCTCTTGGTATCCACACCCCTAAGTACTTTAATGGACCCGACGTCCAAGATAGCGGAAACTCTCCCTCCCACCCGGTCCGTATATGATCCTGTATCGGGAATGCTGCTGACTTTTGTAGGTTAAGAGTAAAACCAGAGAAATAACTAAACTCTTCTATTTCCCCGAGAAGGGCCGGGATCGACTGCCTGGGCTGTGTCAGGGTCACCAAAATATCATCTGCAAACGCTAGTGTTTTCAGTGGGATTGTTGAAAAATTCACCCCTGCAACGTCCACATTGCTCTGGATGTACCGCAATAAAGGCTCCAGGTATAAAAGAAACAATAAAGGGGACAGGGGGCATCCCTGCCTAGTACCACAGGACACTTCAAAAGGGGCTGTACATGTTCCATTTACCACCAAAGACCCTCTTGGCTTTTCATAAAGCACCTCTACTGCCTTCCGAAACCATCCAGTAATCCCAATATGGTCAAGCACCGCAAACATATAGTTCCAACGCACTTTATCGAATGCCTTTTCGGCATCTAGGCTGACCAAAAGCAGCGGCTCGTTAACCACATGGCTCCGTGCAATGGCCAGGCACACCTTCCTCACATTCACAGAAGAGTGGCGCCCCCTGACAAACCCCACCTGCCCTTCTCCAATCAGCGAAGGCATATGTAATGCTAATCTGTCTGCTAAGACTCTGGCCAGAATTTTTAGGTCGACGTTTATCAGGGAAATCGGTCTATAGGAGCCAGGCAGGTCCGCCGGTTTGCCTGGCTTAGGAATCAGCGAGATTAGAGCGTCGTTTGAAAACCCAGGAAATGAGCCCTGTTGCAACGAAGCTTCAAAAAAATCGAGCAGCGGGATGGCAACTTGTGGGAACATACACTGAAAGAACTCGACCGAGTATCCGTCTGGCCCCGGCGCCGTACCTCTCCTTAGTGTCTTGACCACTCTCTGAATCTCATTGCCCTTTATAGGCGCATTCAATTGAGCAACAACCGAATCCGAAAGACGGGGAATTCCCGAATTCTCAAGGTAATCACTCATGGCGGGCCCCTCCTGTGGGCACGGCGACGCATACAAAGCCGCATAATAATCATGGAACAGCTGCGCTATCTTTGAGGTCTGAGTTTCCCTCCGTCCGTTAGGGCCCATTAATGACGACACAAAACGATTACCCCCCCAGGTTTTGACAAGCCGTGCCAGCAATCTACCTGATTTATTCCCAAACCGATGAAATCTAAAAGAACGATAGAACAGATGTTTTTTCGTACGTTCATGGATTAGGGCGTTTAAAGCCACCAAGGCCGACAGCATCTGCTCTCTAGTCTGTGCCGAGGGAGTTGCCATATGAATCCGTTTGGCCTCTTGATATACCCTCTCCAACCGGACCAGTCCCTGCGAGAGACGCCTAGACCTCGCACACATGTATGCTATAATGTCCCCGCGTAACACAGCCTTAGCTGTTTCCCAATATAATCTCGCATCAGAAGTATGGCAGGCATTCGCATCTGCAAACAAAGACCATTTTTTCTGGAGGTAATCCTTAAAATTCTCATCTTCCACCAGATAGGAGGGGAATCGCCACAACCGTCGTCTCAACCGCGCCTCTCCAAAATCTATGTCTACCCAAATGAGTGCGTGGTCCGAAACCTCCATCGGGCCAATCTCCGACTTTACTACTTGCGAGAAAATAGGGGCAGACACCAAGATATAATCCAGTCTGGACCACGTGCCATGTGCCCGTGACAAATGCGTGTAATCACGCACGTTGGGGTTGCACAACCGCCACGGGTCCACCAAATTCAAAGCTTGACATAAATAAGGCAAGCCCTTCCCTGCTCCCATCTCCGTCCCCACATTTGGGCTCGAGCGATCCTGTCGCGCATCCAGCACCTGGTTGAAATCACCCACTACCACCAAAGGCACCTCCGCATGTTGTATTCCTAGGCGCACCAGGCGCTGGAGGAACGAATGATCGTACACGTTAGGGCCATAAACATTTAAAAGATAAAAATCTTGCCCCATAACATTCATTCGCAACAAAATATAACGCCCATTCCTATCACTTTCCACCACTTGCGCATGGCATTGTAAGCTTTTATGTATCAACACAGCCACCCCCCCCTTTTTCCCCCTGGCTGATGCAAAGAAGCAGTCCCCCACCCATCGCTGTTTTAACTTTAGATGCTCTGCATCAGAGAGTTTGGTCTCTTGTAAACAGGCCAGAGAGACATTGTGACGCTGGAGAGCAGTTAATATTTTTGTACGTTTAATAGGGGAGGTGATACCACACACATTCCAGGAAATTAATCGTGGCACCGGTAACTTATCCAGGATCTCTACTCATTGCCTTTATCAAGATCCATTCACTTATAGAGTTGGAGACTCCCAGGCGCCCAGCCCTCGCCCAGAAGTCCGCAACCCCAGAAATCTCCCAGGAAACCGTTCCCACCCCAGCGACACACTCATCAGTATACCATCCTCCATTGGACGTCATGTGACCCCCTATACCTGACCCCCCTCCCTCCCTCTGAACCCCCCCCCTCCCTCCCTTCCCCCTCCCACTCCCAGTTCCATTCTTCTCCATACTTCCATAGAGAAGCCTGTCTGTAATCACGCAATGACACCTAGAGAAGCCCCATCCTCTCTTATATGTCTATCCCACATACATTTTGTACCTAACGCTCCCTTCTCCTATTACCTATTCACACCTTACCAACTCCCTGGCATTATCCCACCGCTCTTCCCTCCGTCTTCCATAGTAAGGCTCTTCCGCCCTACTGTTTGACACCCTTCCATAAACCACCCACCACATTTCCAAACCCATATTACATAACCAAACATTAGCAGGCACATGTTTTAATTCACATATTTCTTTTGTTTGACTTTTCAAAAAACCTTGTACAACAAAGGGGTGAATGCTTAATAAAGGGAAAAGCCTGTTATTCTCTTCCAGGAGTTTAATATCAACTGGGGAAGGGCGAGGGTAAGGGGGCAAGGACCCAAAGGGCTCAAACTCGCTCTCGGCCTTGCTTACTGCCCGTTACCTCAGGTCCCCACCCCCCTCCGCCCCACAAACAGTCCAGTCTTAGAAACCATGGTGTAACAACATGAACACAAACACATGCACAGGCATGATTAAATCTGGTCTAGTCAGACGTCTGACCCTTTTATCACCAACTCTTCAGGGTAGCTTATTCCTCCACGGGCTCTCACCACTATCTCGGCCTCACCCAACTTGCTCTTCTGCTGCGTGCTGCTCAGGAACTCCATTGAGCCAGGCCATCGCACTCCCTGGTGTGTCGTGGGTGCGCCACTGGCCATTATGCCACACTTTCAACACTGCGGGATAGCGAACTTGAAATTTATATTTCCTCTCAATCAATCGAGAACAGACTTCAGAGTACTGGCGGCGCTTTGCCGCCAGCGCTGCCGAATAATCTTGATATACCCGAACTTGTACTCCCTCATAGGCAACCTCTTCCTTGTGTAGTCGGTAGTGTTGGAGAAATGCCTCTTTCTGGGCCGAGTTAAGGAACTTGACTATCACTATTCTCGGGCGTCCCTCTCCGGTTCGAACCGCTCCTAATCGATGTGCGCGCTCAAGCTTCACTGGGTCGGGCTCCTCTTCCCGCGTTACCATCGGGCTCATCCAGCGTTCCAAGACCCGACGCAGAGATCTTTCGGGCACTGCTTCAGGAATACCCAGTAATCGGAGATTATCCCGGCGGGACCTGTTTTCGAGATCCTCTAACTTAGTTTGTTGGTCCGCCACCAGCTCCCGCAAGCGCGTCAGCTCTACTCCGTTCCCCTGGGCGCCATCCTCTATATCAGACACTCGGCACTCCAATTCACCGGTTCTCCTGGTTAATTCTGCCGTTATTTGGGAGATCCCAGCCAACTGCTCCGACAGCTGTTGCAGTCGCGGTTCCAGGGCAAGCACTACCGCTTTGGTAAGTTCCGTAATTGCTGCTTCCGTGCAGGTAAGCTGCGGGGCCTGCCCTTGGTCCGCCATTTTGTCTTCGGCAGCTCTGGAGCGTTCTGACCCTTTTTTTGCTGATTTTGCTGTCATCCTGTTTTTTGGAGTAAGGTATTTGTCCATAAGACCCACCACTTCACTACCAAGCCAAAACTGCAGGTTAAGTGGGGATTTTCAATGGCGATGTCAAAGGATGAGAATTAGGGCCCTCGAGCAGGAGGCAAAACACGTCTGTCTCCTCTCACTGCATCACGTGATCCTCTTGCTTCACTATTTAAAGCACTGCCTCCAGGCCTTCTTTGCTTCGGCCTCAGTTGTTCTGAGGAGTTGCTGTCGGAGTGCTGTTCGCCAGCTATCTTCTGTTCCTGATTTCCTGTGTACCGGACTTTGGCTAGTTCCTAGGATTTCGCTTGTTTGCTGCCTGCCTTGACCCTGGACTGATTTTTGACTATTCTTGCCTATTCGGAGTTCTGGTGCTGGACTGTGTCTGTTTCCTGCCATCCTGGTCAGCGGCTGTGCAACCCCGCCGGTTCCAGAAGTCCTGGTGGCCACCTGCAGCTGAGAGCTCAACTCTCGGTGAACGGTGGTCGCTTCCCAGGTGAAGCTAGGGGTTGTCTGGCTGCCTGACCGAGTACGGCATCACTCCATCTCAGCCGTGCTCAGTCGGGGCACAGGGGCTCATAACAGGCGGAGCCCGGCCAGACAGCAGATATGCTGAAAAGATAGCTTCTTTGAGCCAACGGGCAATAGTGGCTTTAGACGCTGAAGACCCTCTGTGAGGACCTGCAAACAGCACAAAAAGATGATCAGAGGTCCTGAAAGAATTTGTAATTCGCAGATACTGCAACAGAGTCCTGCGCACATCCAAAAGGTGCAACTGCCCAAATGAATCTGGAAACTCCTCCTCCTCCTCAACAAAGGAGGGAAAAAAAACAGGCTGGTTTAGGTGAAACGCTGAAACCACCTGTTTTAATTACCCCTCTCTAGACCTCTGGGGGACCTGCGTCCACGGAGATGAAGAGTGGGTTTCAGAAGGCTCATTTTAAGTCTGTTACCCAGGACCTCGGCTTTCTGACTTCTGGTGTCTAAGTGTATCTTAGGGCATCTATTCTCCCACATAATGCACTAAAGAGTAGGTGCCTTCTTACTTATGTGAACACTATTTGTGTAGGGGTGTTCAGAGAAACAGATAGGCAGTCAAGGAATGTAGGCACAGACTAAGAGAGTAAGTGTTAGAAATAATCTTTATTCTCACCAATTGGAACTTCAATCTGGCACACTCATCAGTCAGATTCTCAGGTGGACCGACTGTAGTTCTGCCCTCTGGGTAGAGTTAGGGAAAATTCCAAACTCCGCCTAGATTTTCAGACCTTAAATACAATCTGCTGGCCATTCAATTCAATGGGCACATAATTTTTTTTCATATGTGAATCATACTTTCTGACAGTTTGCTTAACCGCAGATCGGTCCCCATTCCTCCCTCCTTTCACCTATTTCTTCATAACTGTAACTTCCTGAGTTGTAAACATCTTTCCTAATATACAGAGATCAGTATTCATATCTCATGACCCAGGACGCCATCTTTACAAAAGCAGACTCCATTTTATGAACCTGACTTTACTATTTTAGCCATTAATTCCTCCATCTTGGCCCTTACACTGTATTTGAATGTCACACTAGATCCTAATAAGGCTTGCCAAGCGGTCCTGCTTCCACAGGCACTCAGCTACAAGGCCATCATCAGATTTTCAGGCCTAGTCAGTGCTTTTCAGCAGCTTAGGCTATAGAGCTCAGCCCACCACTATTCCAGTGGAGGGGTCTCAAGTTGTGACACATATTAACACACCTTAGGCATGAAGGAAGGCATGGTCCGAACTAGAGAGCTGCATGGGGATGGGGTTTGCGGGAATCCCGCGGAACCCGCGGGATTCCCGCGGGGACGGAGGCAGTTCCTGCGGGGGTCCCGCGGGGATGGAAGCAGATCTGTGGGGTTCCCGCGGGGACAGAGGCAGTTCCTGCGGGGTTCCCGCGGGGATGGAAGCAGTTCTGCGGGCTTCCCGTGGAAGTGTATGCTGCACCTGCACCAGCCTCTCATCTACCGAATACCAATTTCTCTGAGTGCTGTCTCCTCCTCCTCCTCTTCTTCCTTGCTTTAACAGCATAAATGTGGAAAGTCTTCCATTAAGGAGGTGGTAGAGTCACAAATGATGACGGAATTCAAAAAGGCATGGGATGAACACAGAGGATCTCTAATTAGAAAATGGAAGTTATATAAAAGTTAACCTTAAATGGCTGCATGTGTGTAGATGTGTCAAGTGACGCTTAGATGGCGACTCTGGCTGTGATGAACTAGGGCTGATACCTGGCAGACTTGTATGGTCTGTGTCTCATACATGGCAATCTGGTGTAGGATGGGCTGGAAAGGGCTTAGACAGCAACTTCAGTGGCTGGAACATAAGGACAGTGCTGGACAGCTAATGATACATACCTGTAGCAGGTGTTCTCCGAGGACAGCAGGCTGATTGTTCTCACGACTGGGTTGACGTCCACGGCAGCCCCCACCAACTGGAAGAAAACTTCGCGGGTGGTCCCGCATGCAGGGCACGCCCACCGCGCATGCGCGGCCGTCTTCCCGCCCGTGCGCGACCGTTCCTGCTCAGTTGAATGACAAGCAAAGGAATGAATAAAAACGCAACTCCAAAGGGGAGGAGGGAGGGTAGGTGAGAACAATCAGCCTGCTGTCCTCGGAGAACACCTGCTACAGGTATGTATCATTAGCTTTCTCCGAGGACAAGCAGGCTGCTTGTTCTCATGACTGCGGTATCCCTAGCTCTCAGGCTCACTCAAAACAAGAACCCAGGTGAATTTAACCTCGCAATGGCGAGGGCATAACAGAAATTGACCTACAAACAACAACTAACTGAGAGTGCAGCCTGAACAGAATAAAATCGGGTCCTGGAGGGTGGAGTTGGATTCAAACCCCAAACAGATTCTGCAGCACCGACTGCCCAAATCGACTGTCGCGTCGGGTATCCTGCTGGAGGCAGTAATGTGATGTGAATGTGAGGACTGATGACCACGTCGCAGCCTTGCAAATCTCTTCAATAGTGGCTGACTTCAAGTGGGCCACTGACGCTGCCATGGCTCTAACATGACCCTCAAGAGCCAGCCCAGCCTGGGCGTAAGTGAAGGAAATGCAATCTGCTAGCCAATTGGAGATGGTGCATTTCCCAACAGCGACCCCCTTCTTATTGGGGTCAAAAGAAATAAACAATTGGGCGGATTGTCTGTGGGGCTGTGTCCGCTCCAGATAGAAGGCCAACGCTCGCTTGCAGTTCAATGTGTGCAACTGACGTTCAGCAGGGTGGGTATGCGGTCTGGGAAAGAATGTTGGCAAGACAATTGATTGGTTAAGATGGAACTCCGACACCACCTTTGGCAGGAACCTAGGGTGAGTGTGGAGTACTACTCTGTTGTGATGAAATTTGGTATAAGGAGCATGAGCTACCAGGGCCTGCAGCTCACTGACTCTACTAGCTGAAGTAACTGCCACCAAGAAAATGACCTTCCAGGTCAAGTACTTCAGATGGCATGAATTCAGTGGCTCAAAAGGAGGTTTCATCAGCTGGGTGAGGACGACGTTGAGATCCCATGACACTGCAGGAGGCTTGACAGGGGGCCTTGACAAAAGCAAGCCTCTCATGAATCGAATGACTAAAGGCTCTCCAGAGATGGCTTTACCCTCTACACAAAAATGGTAAGCACTAATCGCACTAAGGTGATTCCTTACTGAGTTGGTCTTGAGACCAGACTCTGATAAGTGCAGAAGGTATTCAAGCAGGTTCTGTGCAGGACAAGAACGAGGTTCTAGGGCCTTGCTCTCACACCAAATGACAAACCTCCTCCACTTGAAAAAGTAACTCTTTCTAGTGGAATCCTTTCTAGAGGCAAGCAAGACACGGGAGACATCCTCAGACAGACCCAACGAAGCAAAGTCTACGCCCTCAACATCCAGGCCGTGAGAGCCAGAGACTGAAGGTTGGGGTGCAGAAGCGCTCCGTCGTTCTGCGAAATGAGGGTCGGAAAACACTCCAATCTCCACGGTTCTTTGGAGGACAACTCCAGAAGTAGAGGGAACCAGATCTGACGGGGCCAAAAAGGCGCTGTCAGAATCATGGTGCCGTGGTCTTGCTTGAGCTTCAGCAAGGTCTTCCCCGCCAAAGGTATGGGAGGATAAGCATACAGGAGGCCGTTCCCCCAATGGAGGAGAAAGGCATCCGACGCCAGTCTGCCGTGTGCCTGCAGTCTGGAACAGAACAGAGGCAGCTTGTGGTTGGTCTGAGAGGCGAAAAGGTCCACCGAGGGGGTGCCCCACTCTCGGAAGATCTTGCGTACCACTCTGGAATGGAGCGACCACTCGTGCGGTTGCATGAGTCTGCTCAGCCTGTCGGCCAGACTGTTGTTTACGCCTGCCAGGTACGTGGCTTGGAGAAGCATGCCGAACTGGCAAGCCCAACTCCACATCCCCAGCAGCTCCAGAGGATGAATAGTACACTGCCTCTGAGGTGCTCTTGACCAGCCAATCGTCGAGATACGGGAACACGTGCACCCCCAGCTTGCGCAGATACACCGCAACCACCACGAGACACTTCGTGAACACCCGTGGTGCAGAGGCGAGCCCAAAGGGCAGCACACAATACTGAAAGTGCCATGTCCCCAGACGGAATCTGAGATACTGTCTGTGAGCTGGCAGTATCGGGATGTGAGTGTAAGCGTCCTTTAAATCCAGGGAACATAGCCAATCGTCTTTCTGAATCATTGGCAAAAGGGTGCCCAAGGAAAGCATCCTGAACTTCTCTGTGACCAGATATTTGTTCAGGCCTCTCAGGTCTAGGATGGGGCGCATCCCCCCTGTTTTCTTTTCCACAAGGAAGTACCTGGAATAGAATCCCTGCCCTTCCTGCCCTGGTGGCACGGGCTCGACCGCATTGGCGCTGAGAAGGGCGGAGAGTTCCTCTGCAAGAACCTGCTTGTGATGGGAGCTGAAGGATTGGGCTCCCGGTGGGCAATTTGGTGGAGTAGAGACCAAATTCAGGGTGTATCCGCACCGCACTATTTGGAGAACCCACTGGTTGGAGGTTATAAGAGGCCACCTTTGGTGAAAAGCTTTCAACCTCCCCCTGATAGGCAGGTCGTCTGGCACGGACACTTTGATGGCGGCTTTGTTCCCATGGATCCAGTCAAAAGCCCATCCCCTGCTTTTGCTGTGGAGGCACAGGGGGCTGCTTAGGCGCACGCTGTTGACGGGAACGAGTGCACTGGGACTGTCCCTGTGCCTGAGGAGGCCTTCGGGCCGGCTGGGTGTACCTACGCTTGCTGTAGGCGTAGGGTGCAGCCTGCCGGGCCCAGGAAAAACGTCCACCTGCAGAGGTGGATGCTGAAGGCGCCCGGTGGGAGAGCTTGTCGAGAGCGGTTTCCCGCTGGTGGAGTTGGTCCACCAACTGCTCGACCTTCTCGCCGAAAATGTTATCCCCCTGGCAAGGGACATCCGCCAGTCGCTGCTGGGTGCGGTTGTCCAGGTCAGAGGCACGCAGCCATGAGAGTCTGCGCATCACTATACCTTGGGCCGCAGCTCGAGATGCCACATCACAGGTGTCATAGATACCCCTGGACAGGAACTTTCTGCACGCCTTCAGCTGCCTGACCACCTCCTGAAAAGGCCTGGACTGCTCCGGGGGGAGCTTGTCGACCAGGTCCGCCAGTTGCCTCACATTGTTCCGCATGTGAATGCTCGTGTAGAGCTGGTATGACTGGATGCGGGTCACAAGCATGGACGATTGGTAGGCCTTCCTCCCAAACGAGTCCAGAGTGCGAGACTCCCGCCCAGGGGGCGCCGAGGCGGTATCCCTCAAACTCCGTGCTCTCTTGAGAGCAGAGTCCACGACCACCGAGTCATGAGGCAATTGAGGCCGCATCAACTCTGGGTCTGAGTGGATCCTGTATTGGGACTCCGCTTTCTTGGGGATGGTGGGATTAGATAGTGGCTTCAGCCAGTTCTGAAGCAGTGTCTCTTTAAGGACATTGTGCAACGGCACCGTGGAAGACTCTCTAGGTGGTGATGGATAGTCGAGGACTTCGAGCATCTCTGCCCTCGGCTCATCCACAGTGACCACGGGAAAGGGAATGCAAATAGACATATCCCTGACAAAGGAGGCAAAGGAGAGGCTCTCAGGGGGTGAGAGCTTCCTCTCCGGTGAAGGAGTGGGGTCGGAGGGAAGGCCCTCAGACTCCTCTGAGGAGAAATATCTGGGGTCCTCCTCCTCCTCCCACGAGGCCTCCTCTTCCTCGGTGTCGGACATGAGCTGTTTCAGCTCAGACCTCAACCGGGCACGTCTCGACTGCGAGGAACCACGTCCTCGATGATGGCGTTGAGCGATGGACTCCCTCGCCGGCGGGGACGAAGCTCCCTCCATCAACGTCGACGGGGACTCCACCTGTGTGGCGATCGACACTGGTGCCGCAAGCGGCGTCGGAGGCCTCGGCATCGGGCCAGAGCACTCCGGCGCCTCCATCAACGGCGTCGGGGGCGCAAGCACCCCCGGTGCCGGCAGAGCCTGGCGCATCAGCCCTTCCAGGATCCCAGGAAGGATGGCTCGGAGACACTCGTCGAGGCCCGCTGTCGGGAAAGGCAGGGGGGCCGGTGTGGGTGTCGGTGCTGGAAGTTGCTCGGGTCCAGGAGACGGTACCGAAGTACCTGCGGACTGACGCAGCGACACCTCTTCAACCGAGGGGGAACGCTCCTCCCGGCACTGCCGCTTCCTGGGTGTCGAGTCATCCCTTGAGGTGCCGGAGCTGGCAGTCCCGTGTGCCGTGGGCGACCGATGACGGTGTTTCTTTGCTTTCTTTCGATGCCTGTCATCGGTGCTCGGTGGAAGGGACAAAGAGGAGGTAGAACCCCCCGGGCTCGAGGAATCGGATCCGACAGGGTCCGGTCCCGATGGCCCTGGGTAGAGAGAGTGGCCGGGGCCGACTGCCCACGGGGCCGCTCACCCCCGCCGTCACCGGCAGGCCGGCGGGCCAACGGTACCTGTACTCCTGGGGTCGGTGCCAGGGTTGGCGCCGATTTCATCGACATCGGTACCGGTACTGAAGACCCGGCCGTCGACAATGATGCCGTCGAGGTCGATGTCGAAGGGCTGGCGCAAGTTCCGAAAAGACGGTCCTGAAGAACTTGCCTCGCCACCTGTGTCCGCTTCCTCAAGCCGAGACACAAGGTGCACGTCTTGGAATTATGCTCCGGCCCGAGGCACTGGAGGCACCAAGCGTGACTATCGGTCTGCGAGATCTGCCGGCCGCACCGACCACACTTCTTGAATCTGCTCGGGACCTTCGAGGACATCGACGGAAAAATCGCGTCGGCGAAGTCAAAGTCGTCGATGATGGCGGTGAAAAGCACACCCGAAAAAGAAAATGACCGTGCGGCCACAGGGCCGCAACGAAGCACCCTCGCGGCTAAGAACGACGAGGACACTCTTTTTTTTTTTTTTAATTCGGTAGAAAAAATACACGAACGCGTACGCTAAACAGAAAAAAAGCCAAGGCTAGGCCGCAATCCGGTTTCCGGGGCTGACAAAGAGAGAGACGATAACACGTCTCTCTCCAGCGCAGAATAGAAAAAAACTCAGCGGGAATGGTCGCGCACGGCAGGAAGACGGCCGCGCATGCGCGGTGGGCGTGCCCTGCATGCGGGACCGCCCGCGAAGTTTTCTTCCGGTTGGTGGGGGCTGCCGTGGACGTCAACCCAGTCGTGAGAACAAGCAGCCTGCTTGTCCTCGGAGAAAGACTTTTACGGTCTGTGTCCCACAAATGAGAACATGAATAGGCTGGAGTGGGCTTCGATGGCTACTCCAGCAGTTGGAACATAAGGATGGGGCCAGATAGATTTCTGTGGTCTTTGTTCCAGAAACATGAAAGAAAGACCATAATCAAGTATATAATATCACACTCGTTGATTTAATGATGAATTGATCATGAGTGACTATTGGGCAAAGTGGATGGACCGTTCAGGTCTATTTGCTGTCTCTTACTATGTTACTATTAATCCTCTTTGCTCCCAGACTGGTGCACAGACCTCAGCTCTGACACAGGCATGACAATCAGATGTCACCTGACCTACTGGCGTGTGCATGTGGCGACCTCTCAGCACACACTGCCAGTGAATCAGAGACAAATCTCACATGTGCACACCAGAGTGTTCCAAGTTCCAACTTCCGTTCCTTCCTTGCCTACAGTGCTGTGGCTCAAATCCAGAGAGAGACTGAGGGAGCTGACTGGAATTTTCTTTTATGTACCATTAAATTCTTACGGGGATGGGTGGGGATGGGTTAAAGTTTTACGGGGATGGGTGGGGATGGGTTAAATTCTTGTGTGGACGGGTGGGGATGGGTAAGATTCCAGTGGGGACGGGTAAGATTCCAACAGGGATGGGCGGGGATGGGTAAGATTTCTGTCCCAGTGAAACTCTCTACTCCAAACCGTGACCCCTGACTCTGAGAATTGCAGAAAAGGGTCTCTACAGGACAGCGCATGGAGCTCTGACACCCATCTCGCCGAGGTAATGGCCACTAAAAAGACGGCCTTCAGTGTCAAATCTTTCTCTGAAGCACGCCGAAGCAGTTCAAAGGGAGCCCCCTGAAGGGCCTTCAATACTAACCCCAGGTTCCAAGCTGGACAAGGTGCCCGCACGGGAGGACGGAGCCGAAGCACCCCTCTAAGAAACCGTGCCACATCTGGATGAGCAGCTAAGGACACGCCTTCAACCTTGCCACGCAGGGAGGCCAATGCTGCCACTTGCACCCGCTGGGAATTATAGGCCAAGCCTTTGTGTACACCATCCTGCAAAAAGTCCAGAATCGGCGAGACAGGAGCCCGCAACGGAGAAAGCGCTCTTGAAACACACAAGACTTCAAACTGGCGCCAAATCCTGGCATAAGCCATGGAAGTGGAGCGCTTACGGGCCTGCAGGAGAGTGGAAATTACCTTATTTGAGTAACCTTTATCTCTCAATTGCGCCCTCTCAATCACCATGCCATAAGACCAAAGCGGCAGGCGTCCTCCATGCCCACCGGACCCTGTGACAATAGGTGCGGAACCAGAGGTAACGGAAAGGGAGCCTCCAACAGCATCTGTCAGAGGTCCGCATATCAAGGCCTTCTGGGCCAATCCGGGGCGATGAGCACCACTTCTCCTGGATACAGCCGAATCCCCAGGAGCACTCGCCCTATCAAGGGCCATGGAGGGAAGATATACAGCAAGCCCAGGGGCCAGGGTAGAGCCAAGGCATCCAACCCGGCAGTGCGAGGATCCCTCCGTCTGCTGAAGAAGCACGGGACTTTGGCATTGGAACTGGTCGCCATAAGATCCATCACTGGCTTGCCCCATTTGGCACATATCTGCAGGAATACATTGTCTGCTAGTTCCCACTCCGCTGGATCGATCTGATGCCTGCTTAGTCGGCTTGCACGTTGCTCTGACCTGAAATGTGAGCTGCTGACAGGGACTGTAGATGCAGCTCGGCCCAGTGGCAAATTTGTTCGGCCTGCGCGGCTACATCTCTGCACTGAGTGCCGCCTTGTCAATTTATGTAGGCCACTGCTGTCGTGTTGTCCGACATCACTCGGACAGCCAATCCTTCCAGGGTCACTTGAAAGGCCAGAAGAGCCAGAAACACCGCTTTCAACTCCAGGCGGTTGATAGACCACTCCGACTCGTCGGGCGTCCACAGACCCTGGGCATGCTTCCCCTGGCAATGTGCACCCCAGCCCTTCAGGCTGGCATCTGTCACCACTAGGCACCAATCGGGGAGCGCCAGCGGCATTCCCCGCCGCAACATGCTGTCCGAGAGCCACCACTTTATACTGAGGCGGGCCGCAGGGAGCCAAGAAAGTCTGCACTGATAATCCTGAGATACTGGAGACCATCGTTAAAGTAGAGAATACTGTAGAGGTCTCAGGTGCGCTCTCGCCCATGGTACCACTTCCAAGGTGGCCATCATCGATCCCAACAGCTGGACAATGTCCCAAGCTCACAGGCGGGGCATCCTCAGGAGCAGACAGACCTGATTCTGAAGCTTGCACCGCCTTTGCTCGGGAAGAAACACATAGCCCGAGCCTGTGTCGAACCTGGCCCCCAAATATTCTAGAGATTGCGAGGGGGTCAGGTAACTTTTGGCCATATTGACGACCCAGCCCAGAGATTGAAGGACTGAAACCACTCTGGCTGTAGCTAGATGACTCTCTTTTTCTGAGTCTGCTCTGATGAGCCAGTCGTCAAGGTACGGGTGAACCCGGATACCCTCTCGCCTGAGAAAGGCAGCTACTACCACCATTACCTTGGAGAAGGTTCGGGGAGCTGTGGCGAGGCCAAAAGGCAAGGCCCCAAACTGGAAATGTTTTCTCAACACCGCAAACCGCAGAAACTTCTGGTGCGGGGGCCAAATCAGTATGTGCAAGTAAGCTTCTTTCAGGTCCAGAGACGTGAGAAACTCTCTTGGCTGTACTGCCGCAATGACGGAGCGCAGGGTTTCCATGTGAAAATGCCGCACTCTTAAGGACTTGTTTAGCTCTTTAAGTCCAGGAACGGGCGAAAAGACCCGCCTTTTCGTGGCACCACAAAGTAAATGGAGTAGCGGCCTAGACCTTGTTCGGTCGGAGGCACCGGGATCACAGCCCCTATCTGGCACAGACTGTGCAAAGTCTCCTCTACCGCTGCCTGTTTGGCGGCAGAACCGCATTGGGACTCCACAAACACGTCTCTCACCGGGGCATCGAATTCTATTCGGTATCCGTCTCTGATCAGGTCCAAGACCCACTGATCTGCGGAGATTTTGGCCCACTCCTCGAAAAAGAGGGAAAGTCTTTGATGACAGGAAACAAGGAGGGGGCCGGTGCACCATCATTGAGAGGGTCGCCCCTGAACTCCAAGCCTTGAACTGGCAGCTGCGGAACGTTTGTCTGAGCAAAAGGAGTTTCTCTGCTGAAAGCAGGCACGCAAAGTGAACCCAGCAGCACGCCCCAGGCGGTACCTTCTAGCTTCACGGAAGCGAGGTCTGTAAGAGGAGCAGACCGCCTGACCCTTAGAGGAAGGCTTCGGCCTAGCTTCGGGCAAGCGCTGAGGTTTGGAATCCCCCAGGCCTTTAACAATGTTTTCCAGCTCCTCACCAAAAAGGAGAAGGCCTTGAAAGGGCAACTTCACCAACCTTTGCTTAGAGGCCATGTCCGCCGCCCAATGTCGTAGCCAAAGAGTGCGGCGAGCCGCCACTGCTACAGCCATTTGTTTAGTCGAAGCTCTGACCATATCATAAAGGGCGTCAGCCAAAAAGGACAAGGCCGACTCCATCCGCGGAGCCACTTCAGATAAGGTCTCCGCTCCATCACCGGGCTGTTCCACTGCCTGCTGTAACCAAGCCAGGCAGGCTCTAGCAGCATAACAACTGCATGCAGACGC
This sequence comes from Microcaecilia unicolor, assembly GCF_901765095.1. Classification (NCBI taxonomy): domain Eukaryota; kingdom Metazoa; phylum Chordata; class Amphibia; order Gymnophiona; family Siphonopidae; genus Microcaecilia; species Microcaecilia unicolor. The sequence continues at coordinate 122,361,037 of NC_044040.1, read as the reverse complement.
CCGAACAGTGAGACCTGCCAAATCAAAGGACCGCTTCAGAGCTGAATCAAGCCTGCGGTCTTGAATATCCTTCAGGGGAACACCTCCTTCAACAGGGAGGGTAGTTCTCTTTGTCACACCCGTGACCAGGGCATCCACTTTAGGCATTGCAAAGCGAGCCAAATGTTCCTCACTCAGAAGGTATAATTGCCCCATAGCCCTGGCAACCTTCAAAGGTCCCTCGGGGTCAGCCCATTGAGCCGAAATACGCTCTTGGATGGAGTCATGCAAAGGAAAGGCTCGAGCAGGCTTTCTGGTACTAGCCATCCTTGGATTAACCGAGGAGGCTGTGCCACTCCCAGGATCTTCAATCGAGAGGGCTTGTAAGGCATCTGAAATAAGTGCTGGCAGCTCCTCGCGGTGGAAAATCCTCACCGCAGATGGATCATCAAGCTCCTGTGGCAATTCTGCACCCGACTCTGGATCCTCAGCCCAAGAAGTTCTGCCAGACCCCTCAGAATCCTCATAGCCCGACCACGGGGGGGGGGAGGAAGGGGGGTACGCCACACTCAGAAGGGGAATTAGCCCTTCTGCGTGTATCAGGAGGATAAGAAACAGGCAAAGCCAACTCCAAAAGGCCAGGATCCACCGGGGGGGGGGGGGGGGGGGGGAGGGGCAGGCAGAGGGTCCGAAGATCCCTGTGGAAGAGCTCTTTTAAGCATGTATGCCCTATGCAGCATTAAAACAAAATCAGGGGAGAAAAACGCTCCCTGACCGCCCGGATCCTGCCCAGGGCTATCAGCTCTATTATTAGCCTCACTCAGAGGACCCCCCCCCCCCCGGATTCAGGGCTCTCCGTCGCAACGGAGGCCGCACCATGTGGAAAATCCAAAATGGCGTCTGCTGCCAGCTCAGAGCGCGAAAGATCGCCGCTCGCCATGCTCGGGCCGGCTCTACCGTCTGTACAGCACGAATTACAGAGCCCCGCTGCTGATTTGCGCTTGCCATATTTAGAACAGCGCTTTACAGTCTCCGCAGCCATCGCTGAAAACGGCGGTAAAATTAAAAAATGGTGGTTCGCGCCAAAAACGCCCCGATCGCGGGCCCACCCCGGAGGAGTCAGAAAACACTCTTACCTCACTAGACCGAGTATCACAGCTCCGGTCCTGCAGAAGAATCTCAAGAAAAAAACCTCTTTTCCAAGATCGCTGCGCTAAAGCGCGACACGACTTTAATTAATTAATTAATTATTTATTTATTTTTACGCTGTGAGGAAAGCAGAGGCAAAAGAGGTAAATAAAAACACTCCGGAGGCTCAGATAAGTGGGAAAGGCAGGGAAAGGCAAACCAATGTGCCTGCATCCATTGAGTGGGAAAGGACAGGGAAAAGCAAGCTAATATGTCCACATCCACGGGGGCATGGGTAAGGCAGGGAAAGGGCTGATGTATGTGCCTTCAAAGTGAAGCTGCTATAGCCTCTAACACCCCAGCTAATAACTGGCAGCCAGGAGCCACCCCCAGGCAGATTTTTGATGGAGCTCGAAGAAGCTGCAGCCACCCTGCCTGGGGAGATACAGAATACTGAAGAGGCAGTGGAGCTAGCTGGCCATGAGGCACTGTGAAAAGTTGAGTGCTCTCTATCTCCCTCTGCTGGTTGATGGACACAACCCATACGTAATGGCTTCATCTGCTTGATGACAAGGAAACAATACTTAACATTGTATCTAGGGGGGGAGGAAGTGACGTCAGCGAAGCGAATGGCTGCTTAAACGCTGAGCTCCAAGGCACCCGCGGCTAGAAAGCAATCTCCTTCTCCCCCACGGTGGCGAATTGATAGCCAACAGAGTTATCAGAGATACCCAGATAGTGGTAAGGAAAAATTCAGGATGCAGGCGAACGGAGGAGCGGTAAATCTTACGCAATTCGCGTTTGAAGGCAGTGCGACGCAGAAAAAAAAAATGGCGGAACAGCCGGCACTGACCGCGTGCACACAAGACACGGCGCCAGAACTATTCACCTCTCAAGAACAAACAGATAGGTTGGGAGAAATCCTACCCGAGTTACGGGACTGGCTGCAGGAAATAAGATCTGATCTGAAGGTGGTTCGGGAGGAACTCACGAACCTGGGGGCCAGCTTGCGAGGAGAAATCGCGGAGATTGGCCAAAGAGTAGAAGAAGTAGAAACGCGAATGGAAGACCATACGGAGGCTCTGACAGCAGTTGAATTGCAAATCTCTGATATTAGTTTGGGGCAACAACAAATTAATGACAAGCTTGAGGACTTAGAAAACAGGAGCAGGCGCTGCAACCTCCGTTTTCGAGGCCTACCAGAGACTCCTGCCTACCGTGAGGCTGAGAATGTGATACAAAAAGTGGCTAGTGCGCTACTATTGACGGATGGAACCGAGGTGAGCCCAGAGGACATCAAACTGGAAAGGGCACACAGGGCGCTGGGCCCGACAAGACAGAATCTGCCCAAAGATATCATCGTGTGCTTTCGAGAATATGGGATGAAGGAGAAAGTGTTACAAGCAGCTCGCAAAAGCGCAGAGTTTAAATGGGACACCCACCGCATAGAGGTATATCAAGATCTGGCAGCGGCGACATTAAAGCGGAGAGCTGAATTGAAACCGGTCACAGCGAAGCTACGAGAGATGGACATACGCTATAAATGGAGACATCCTTTCGCACTGGTGTTTTATAAAGAAGGCAAAATGCAGCAGATTCGAACGAGAGCAGAGGCACAGCAACTGTTCCCAGAGGGGCTGGCCGAGTTCCCACCAAGTGCAGGAGGAAAAAGAGGCCACTCGGGAGGGAGGGCCACCCAGCCAAAATGGCAGCGAGCAGGACGCAACAGGCTGCAGAGACAACAATCAGCAAACCGTTTGACTTGAGATTCCCGGGGCTGAAGCAAGCAATCTTAGCGATTGGAGAATACAGCCCCCATGGCGTGCTGAGAGGACTGAAAAGATGATTGAGTGGTATCAAAAAGAGGGGTATATAGAGATGTGGGGGGGGAGGGATTGAGATGCTTAAAGTATTGATTTTACATGTATATAGTTGAAGATATGTATCAATGCTAGAAAAGAACGACAATAGGGTGTGGAGGAGCCACTTCCTTCACGGGTAGCACCTAGCAACTAGAAGAAGAAGGGTGCTTAAAATGTATGAAGAGGAGGGGGTGGGGGGAGGGGAGGGAAAAGGGGGAGGGGGGAGGGTGGGAGGAGCAGACAGATATGATATAATCAAACGAAGGGAGACCCCGTGGGGAAGGCCAGAGGAAGCCTGGATGTACGAACAATATAAAAGCAAATGCCATGGCTCTTAACTGTGTAACGTTGAATGTGAGAGGGCTTAACTCCCCGCAGAAACGCAACCAGATGTTTAGAGAAATGCTGCGTTTGAAGGCAGATGTTGTGTTCCTCCAGGAGACGCACTTGAAGCGCGGGCATGAAAAATTGGTCAAACATAAACGATATCCCCTAATATACTATGCATCTAATATTGCAGGAACCAAAAGCAAAGGGGTCCTAATAGCGCTTTCCAGTGCGTGCCCATGGAGTGTGAACGAAGTGATACGGGACCCCGGGGGAAGGTATTTGATTCTGGTGGCCTCAATGCTAAATGTGCAGTACACTTTGATGAATGTGTACGCTCCCAATGAAGACCAAGGGGGGTTCATAAAAGAAATAGAGGGAGTAATTAGGAGGAGAGCAAAGGGCCTTCTATTGATTGGAGGCGACTTTAATGTCACCTTAAATCCGAGCGTAGATAACTCAGGGGGGACAGCAGGCTATGCCCAAAGGGATAGAGATGCAATGAATGAATGGATGGCCCGCGAGGGCCTTGTGGATATGTGGAGGGAAATCCATGGGACTGAAAGGGACTATACATATTTCTCCCCTAAGCATAAAACGTACTCACGCATAGATTACTGGTTGGGGGAGGAAACCTTTCGAGGCAAAATTTATAGGACTAAGATTGAGCCTTGCTCCTGGTCAGATCACTGCTCGGTCAGCATAGAGCTAAGCCTTATAAGAGAGAAGAGGGGCCACAGGAATTGGCGTATGAATGAAGCACTTTTGTTAGACCCTCAGCATGCAAGTGCAGTGGAGAAATGTATTGAGGAATACATCCGGTTGAATGACAATGGAGAAGCACGACCGGTGAGTGTATGGGAAGGTATGAAAGCGGTGGTGCGAGGGCATATCATTGCGCTGCAATCTCATGTAGATAAGGAAAGGAAACAGGGAGAGGCCACACTGCGGCAGCAACTAGACAATCTGGTAAAGGCACATAAGGCAGACCCCAGGGATAATGAGCGAGAGAGACAGATACAACAAATACGTAGACAACTAAATGAGACCCAACTAGCGGAAATAGCAGCTCAGCTACAAGCAGCGCAGCAGGAGCACTTTGAGTTCGGGAACAAGGCTAGCAGGTTATTGGCCCGTAAACTGCAAAAACGAGCACAACGTAACTCTATAGCTGCTATAAAGTCGGAGGGTGGAGAGATGTGCACCTCCACAGGGGCTATACAACACGCTTTTTGGGAATACTATGGCCAGCTTTATGAGAGGGAGCAAACTGCAAATAGGGAAGAGCAGGAAGAGTATATAAAGGACCTGGGCTTACAGGGGGTTTCAGAGAAGGACCGGGATGACATTTCAGCGCAAATAACAATAGAAGAAGTGGAAGAGGCGATAACAGGGATGCCTACACATAAGGCTCCAGGCCCAGATGGCTTCCCAATCAGATTTTATAAGATGTTTAAGAAATGGCTTGCCCCCCTGCTACTGCGGGCGATTGGGTCCTTCGACGAGGAACATTCACTGCCATACTCTTGGAGAGTGGCAGAGGTAGTACTGATCTTGAAGCCAGGGAAGGACCCGCAGAAGTGCGCGTCGTACCGACCCATATCCCTGCTAAATAATGACTACAAAATCTTTACTAAAATTTTGGCCAATCGATTGGGAGGGATAATGCCTCGTGTGGTCCATCAGGATCAAGCGGGGTTTATTGAGGGACGTCAAGGCAGTGACAATATAAGAACCCTGATGCATGTGATCCAACAGATTGAGGAGGAGGGGAGCCCAGCCCTGCTGCTGTCGATAGACGCAGAGAAGGCCTTTGACCGGGTGGACTGGGCCTTCCTGCAGTCTTTGATAGGGAGGATGGGCATGGGTGAGAGATTTGACAAGTGGATAAATCTTATATATGATAAACCTCTAGCCCTACTTAAGATCAATGGGGGGTTAACCGAGCCGGTCCAATTGTATAGAGGCACGAGACAGGGGTGTGCTCTGTCTCCCTTGCTGTTTGCATTGTCGATAGAACCACTGGCCAGGAAAATTAGAGAACAGGTTGATATTAGAGGGGTGGTTCGGGGTTCCCGTGAGCAGAAAATAATGCTTTTCGCAGACGATATCTTATTGACAGTTTCGAACCCGGTGCTGTCATTGCAGAAGGTGATGGAGATATTTGAACAATATGGGAGGATGTCAGGATTCAAGATAAATATGACAAAATCTGAGATTCTAAACCTGTCAGTAGACCAGGATGATATGAGAGAGATACAACAGCGTTACCCATTTGTATGGGCACAAAACTCTATTAGATATCTGGGAGTGCAGATAACAGCAAAAATAGATCAGCTATATCAGGCAAACTACCCCCAAAAAAGTAAAGAACTATTTCTGGAACTAGATAGATGGGAAGCCAGGACAGTGTCATGGTCGGGTCGAATTAATGCAATAAAAATGATTATACTACCCAAGTTATTATACATGTTCATGGCCTTACCGGTGCCTATTCCGCGTTCCTTTTTCCAGCAACTGCATAGAAAAGTATTTGCCTACATCTGGAAAAAGAAACCACCAAGAATCCGTAGGAGAGCAATGCACCACCCCCCAGCATTAGGAGGGATGGGTGTCCCTGATTTTTTCCTATACTATCAAGCAGCCCAATTAAAAATTTTGGCTGAATGGCAGCCCAGTAATAACAAGAAATGGCTCCACTGGGAAAGGGCATGGATGGGCACTAAATATTTAGGCAATGTGTTATGGGGACCGAAACAACAGATCCTGACAGCTCTTCGCAAGGTGCCGGTGGGACTAGCTCATCTGCTTAACACGTGGCTACAAGTTAGAAATAGAGTGTTCCCAGAGAGGCAATATTTTTTACAAACGGCTATAAGTGATGCCCCGGGTTTTTCTTTGGGGACGGAGGAAAAGACCTATCAAATGTGGGCCCGCAAAGGGCTATATAGGTTGGGTCAGTTATGGGATGAGAATGCGGTAAAAGATTTTGAGATAGTGAAGGAGGAATATGACTTATCCCCCAGGGACCTCGTGTACTATCACTGTGTGAGAGACTATATTCAGAGGAAAGCAAGGGATGAGCTGGAGCTGGCGGAGACGGGCTTAGAGCGGGCGATAAGGGTAGGAGGAGGGAAGGGATGTATAACTAGACTCTATAAGGCTCTTTTGCTCATGGGCTCCCCGATTGACTTTTATACAGACAGATGGGAGAAAACGTTACAAAAGAATTTCCCTACAGGCTGGTGGGCTAATAGCTTCAGGTTCCTGGTGCGCTCATCAATCACTCAGCCGATGATTGAAAGTGGGTACAAGATATTGTTTTGGTGGTATTATACGCCCCTACGCCTCCACAAGATCTATCCAAAGATATCTAAGGACTGCTGGCGCGAATGTGGGGGGCAGGGATCCTTTTTACACATCTGGTGGGAGTGTCCCAAGGTATGTGCCTTTTGGGAACAAATTATAGCTATAGTCAATGAACTGGGCACAGGGGGCTATACACGCCAGATAGAATACTGCCTATTGCATGCCCGCCCACAAAAAACTAGAGTACAAGAACATAAGCTTATTGTTCAGATATTTGCTGCGGCCAAAATGCAGCTGGCAAGGGCTTGGAAGACACGGGAAACTCCACCCTTGCAAAGAGTGGGATATAAAGTAGAATATATATACCAAATGGCAAAACTGACTGCGATGAGGAAGGGTTTGCTAGGGATGTTTCAGAAAACATGGGGCCCATACGAGGAGAAACGTGAGAAAATCTGGCTCCGGGGGGGAGGGGATAGTAATGGGGGCGAGGAGGGGAGGGAGGGAATGATGGAATAATAGTAAAGAAGGAATTATATTGTGTTGATAAAGTTGGTTGTGGGATGTTTTCTAATAGTAAGTTATACCGTATGTGTCTGTTCGATCAGTGATGTTTCCACATTGATGTAAAATTTCCATAAAATCTTTAATAAAATATGGTTAAAAAAAAAAACATTGTATCTAGGAAGTTAATTACTAAATTAATGCTACCCAGGTAGCCTACTCCAAGCTATCCTACAGTGTACTATCTGTGACTAGACAATAACATTAACCTCTTCTTTAGACAGCAAAAAGTCTTCTAACTGCTTGGGATCAAAGAATTTAAATTGTTTAGACTGAAATAATATACAACATATGCAAGGAAATTTAAGTATAAAATTTGCACCTAATGCCAAAGTCCTTGGGCGTAAAACCAAAAAGGCTTTGCGCCTTTTATGTGTTTCTCTGGACAAATCAGAATAAATTCTTATTTTAGATCCCAAGAATAAAGTCCAAATGACGAAAGGAAAGTTTCAATACTGCATCTCGGTCCATCTCCAGAGCAAAGGAGACCACCACAGTAGTTCTCTGAGTAATTACCTCTAGTGAGGATTCCAAAAAAGATGTGAGGTTCAGCATCTCCTACTTGGGTTTGAGAAATTCCAGGTAAAGATTTTACATTACTTTGTAAATACTGCGCCCGAGTTATAGGAGGCAATGAATCCCCAGACATTCCTAAGATTTCAACCAAATATTTTTTAACCATTTCTATCGGTGTAATTAAAGGTGATCTAGGAAAATTCGTCAGCCTCAAATTAAGCCTCCTAGATTGATTTTCTAAATATTCTAAACGACAAAAAGTAAAGTTTCTATCTTTAATTGAGACTTGTCCCATAGATTCCAATTTTTGAATTTTTTCATCTAGAAGTTTCACTTCAGAGGATTGTTGAGCAGTTGCCTGTGCCTGGATAAGGACTGCTTCAGACAATACCTTAATTTCACTAATGTTTTTAGTTATCAATACTTGTAAAGAAGACTGGATGTTAAATGTCAGGTCCCAGAGTGACTCCATTGTCACTACAGCTGGTTTTACCATGGTCCCCAAAGAAAAAGCAGGAAGGGGAGCATTAATATAGACTGTTTCAGAGTACTCACTATCTGTGATGGCAATACTTGTGCTGCTAGTTGTTCTCCCAGCCTGCTGCTCCTAGTCGTTTCTCCCAGTGTGGGCAGGTTCCCTCCCTGCACGTTTAGGTCCCCTGCTTTCGGAGCCTGAGCTGCAGGACTTGACTCCACGCTGTTCCTTCCTGTTTGGGGGGGAGCCGCATGTTGGACGGGGCTCAATGAGACCCCGTCGACACTGCTGGCCAGCGCTGACGCACCGGCTCCGACAAGGGGGAGAAGAGACATCTGGGTGTGTCTGGTGTGATTAAACACTACGCCACAATCTTTGATCTGCTCCCCATCTCTAGCATATTGCTTCTTGTTCCCCCTTTGAATGGCTTCACATCATACTTCCAATAGCTTCTCATGTATCTTTAAAACTTTGCAGCATCTCTTAACAGTCCAGTTTACACTTTATTTTTGCCTTCAATAATCACAGGGATTGTAATTCCTCTACAGAAATCTAATAATGTCAGATACCTCTAACACAAGACTGTAAACCGCTTTGTACTTTCATATGGCCAAGCTCCATGTGCTTTTACAACATTAAACAACTTGTTTGCCATGTATTATGTCAATAAGCGGATGCACAATCTTGTTTACTCAGCAAACAAGCTATTGAACTTCTCAACATTTCCCACTCTGCTACATTCTGTGGGCAGAAAATCGCACTATCATGAACAATCATTTCAATCACCTCTATTACATTTTTGATCACCTGGACTCAGAACTTTATACTTATCATACAATTAAATGCATATATGTAATGGAATCTCAACATTACGTTGTAAACAGACCTTTTTCTTTGAAATAGTACTGATTTTTGTGCCACAGACTCTTCTCTACTCAAGATTTTTCCAGTCTCACCCTACCAATATGAATCATCACTCATTCACCTTAACTGATTTATTTTTTGTTTCAATCTACTCTTTTGGTACCATGTCAGTGCTTCACCAGTTCAATACCTTTTCAGATGCCACTTTTGCATGTGGTACGTCAGCCTGAATCTGACCACATATATATTCTTTTCAGATGTTGAATACTTTACCTGTCTTTCCAATAGTACTTTTCTATTTTCACTCTAAGTGGATATCTACTTCCAGTTTACACTATTCCACATTTCCATGGCTGATAACCCTATAAGTCATCAACAGTTTACTCAATGTTTTTCAGGACTCCTCTTCCTCTTTCTGGCCACAGTATGACCTTTCAGTCGTGGCTTCTAACTGCATATTCCTTCTCAATACTTCTTATTGCTACAGTTATCTAGTTTCACAGAAATGATTAGGAAATTGTTCTACAGTAGCTATTCTGCAACACTGTTGTTTTGTATACTTAATTATATATATATATATATATATATATATATATATATATATACATACTAGTGAAAAATGCCCGTTTCAAAAGGAAAGGAAACAGGCGCTAGCAAGGCCATCCCCCACCCTCCCTCGCTGTTCCAGACTCTGCCGTCCCTCCGTTTTCACCCCCCTTCCGCGACCCAGTCGACCCCCCCTTCTCGGCAAAAACCGTCCCCCGCCGCCATCCAGTACCTGTGCTGACGGGGGACCCCAACCCCCATCAGCCGAAGTCCTGTGCTGGCCTTCACGGCGTTGCTTCTTCAATGATTTTGTGTTCAAGTTCCTCTGCGTGCATCTGACGTCAGACGCACGCAGAGGAACTTGAACCGAAGATCATTGAAGAAGCAACGCCGCGAAGGCCAGCAGAGGACTTCGGCTGATGGGGGTTGGGGTCCCCCGTCAGCACAGGTACTGGACGGCGGCGGGGGACGGTTTTCGCCGAGAAGGGGGGTCGACAGTGTCGCAGAAGGGGGGTCCAGTGGGCCGTAACACAGGGGTAGGAGTATTCCTCCCCTTGCTTTGGTATCAGCTGTCACTGACGTCAGTGCGTGCCTGCCTAGCAGACCACCTCTGAGGGAGGCACTGTCCCAGGCACATTCGAACATTGGAGGTGAGAATTATTATATAGGATATATAACTTTGGCATCTTATGCAGTGGCATAGCTAGGTGGGGCCATGGGGGCCTGGGCCCCCCAAATGTCTTCTGGGTCCCTGGTTTTGCTGGTGGGGCTCCCCAACCCCAAGCTGAAGCCTTCATCCAGCGCCTGGCGCCACAGCATTGCCTGCCCTGCTCTCTCTTCCCCTTACGTCCGGTACGCTCCTTTTAGTGAAACTGAGCATGCTCAATTTCACTAAAAGAAGCGTGCAGGATGTGAGGGGAAGAGACAGCAGGGCAGGCAATGCGGCAGTGCTGGAGACCGGTGCTGGACGAAGGCTTCAGCTTGCGGGGGTTGGGGACCCCAGCCAGCCAAGGTATTTGCAGCGGCGAGGCAGCAGGGAGCGGCGGCACACCAAAATGTGCCCCCCCCCCACCTCAGGCTCTGGCCCCCTTCCACTGTGAGGTCTGGCTACGCCCCTGATTTATGATGCTTCTTTGCAAGCACCTACATTTTTTTTCTTACCTCTAGCTGTTGCGTCATTCCTTCTTACCCCAGCATTGTCTATTACTAATATCCTCCCATTTCCCAAATGTTGGTTTGGATAGCACATAATCTCATATCTCACCCTTTATTCATCCTTTTTATCTATAAATGGCTTGTACTACATCCTTTGACCTACTGTCTCATAAGATAACATTTCTCTCAGTAGACTAAGCCTTGCATTTCTTCTGCTAGGGCTGTACTGACCGTTATCACCCTCTGGCCGACTTCAAATCTAAGCTAAAAGCCCACCTTTTTGATACTGCTTTTAACTCCTAACCCTTACTTGTTCAGAACCTTTATTTTATCATCCTCACCTTAATATTCCCTTACCTCTTGTTTGTCCTGTTTGTCTGTCCTAATTACATTATAAGCTATGTCGAGCAGGGACTGTTTCTTCATGTTCAAGTGTACAGCGCTGTGTACGTCTAGTAGCGCTATAGAAATGATAAGTAGTAGTAGTAAGTAGTAGTAGTGTTCAAACATCCCATGTCTCAACACATAGACAAAGAACTATATGGAGATCAAGAGTTCTTTCACAACGCTATTTTACTAGACAATACTAAAGCAAACAAATTGGAATTTTTGTTTTTTTTTACAAAACACTATTATATTGTGGATATCTATTCAGTAGACTCTGCAACAAATGTTTATTTTCATTAATTGGCGGCATCAACTCACCACCTCCTCCACTTCAAGGAAACAGTCCTACTAACAGTGCATATGCATATGTTTGGTATTCTTATATGGACTGTTTCCTCTTATAGTTTGGGAGTCTTCACCTGTGTGGCTAGACGATCACTGTCCTTGGAGAAGGAATAGTTACTTATCTGTAATGGTGGTTCTCCATGGACAGTAGATCGTCTAGCTATACAGACCCATCCTCGCACCCAAAATTGTCACCAGCTTTTTCATTAACTAAGGCGGAATGACTGAGCATACAGTATATATAGTGGCTATTCTCCGAGGACAAGCAGGCTGCTTGTTCTCACTGATGGGTGACGTCCACGGCAGCCCCCTCCAATCGGAAACTTCACTAGCAAAGGCCTTTGCTAGTCCTCGCGCGCCCATGCGCGGCCGTCTTCCCGCCCGAACCGGCTCGTGTTCGTCAGTCTTCTTTTGTCCGCGCTCGGTACAGTCGTGTTTCGCCGTTCGTGCCCCAGAAAGTTGACCTCGCGCGTCGTTTTCGACTCGTTCTTTAAAAAAGAAAATAATATAGAGAAGAGTGTTTCGGGAGGAGACCCTTTGGTTTTTTCCCTTCCCGTACTTCGAGTTTTTCGCCCCGGTAAGTTTTCTTTCGTCGTCGGGGTAGGCCCTAGTTAGGCCTCGGTCGAAGTTTTCTTCTCCCTATTTTTGTGGTGCCAATTTTCGCCATTTCAAGTTTTGATCTCGCCGGCGTGATTTTTCCGCCCATGACATCGAAGTCTCCCAGTGGCTTCAAGAAGTGCACCCAGTGCGCCCGGGTAATCTCGCTCACTGACAGGCACGCGTCGTGTCTTCAGTGTCTGGGGGCTGGGCACCGCCCTCAGGCCTGTAGTCTGTGTTCCCTTTTACAAAAGCGGACTCAGGTAGCGAGGTTAGCCCAGTGGAACATCTTGTTCTCGGGCTCTTCGTTGGCATCGGCACCAGGGGTATCGAGTGCATCGACGTCGTCAGCGCCCGGACCTTCATCCTTGCCCCCGATTGCATCGAGTGCATCGGGGCGACATCGGAAGGCTGCGTCGGTGGTGTCGAGATCTCCTCGTCTGCTGATGTCGTCGGACGGTGGTGCTTCGTCTGGAGTGCAGGTGAGGGCTGTCCATTCCCCTGCTGGTGGCGGTGAGCCTTCGGGTGGGTCTCCCCCTACCCTGAGGGCTCCTGCGGTACAGCCCCCCCGAGACCGACCTTCTTTGGTCTCGGCCCCGAGGAAGAGACGGCTGGATTCTACGTCCTCCTCGTCGGTGCCGGGAAGCGCCGGTGACGTGCTTCGCTCCAAAAAATCGAAGAAGCATCGACACCGGTCCCCTTCCCGTGTCGGCACCGAGAGCTCTGGGTCGCCGAGGGAGTCGGCACCCAGCAGGCATCGACACCGAGAGGACCACTCACCCTCTGTCCAAGAGGTGTCGATGCGCTCCACTCTGGACAGCCCGGAACAGCCTCCACGCCCGGAACAGACTCTGACATCGACGCCTGCATCGACTTCCATGCCTTTTTCTGCAGCCACTCTGAATGAGAGTCTCCGGGCCGTTCTCCCAGAGATCCTGGGAGAGCTGTTGCGCCCTACCCCTCCGGTACCGGGGGTGCTTGCGCCACCGGTACTGTTGAGTGAGGCGTCGGCTGGCCCATTGCCCGGGGTGAGGTCTCCGGCATCGGTACCGCACGCGGTACCGACTGCGGCCGCCTCCCAGGAAGGCTCCCCGACTACGTCGGCGGAGGGAGCTTCGCCGGTGCGGGCGAGGGAGTCTACCTCTCGACGCTCCCACTGTGGCCGTGGTTCCGCGGAATCGAGCCGGGCACGGTTGCAGACACAGGTTCGTGAACTTGTGTCTGACACCGATGGTGAGGCCTCGTGGGAAGAAGAGGAAGACATCAGATATTTCTCTGACGAGGAGTCTGAGGGTCTTCCTTCTGATCCCACTCCCTTTCCTGAAAGACAGCTTTCTCCTCCCGAGAGTCTGTCTTTCGCTTCCTTTGTCCGGGAGATGTCTACGGCCATCCCCTTCCCGGTGGTTGTAGAGGACGAGCCCAGGGCTGAAATGTTTGAGCTCCTGGACTATCCTTCTCCACCTAAGGAAGCGTCCACAGTACCCATGCATCATGTCCTCAAAAAGACATTGCTGGCGAATTGGACCAAGCCATTAACTAATCCCCACATTCCCAAGAAGATCGAGTCCCAGTACCGGATCCATGGGGACCCAGAGCTGATGCGCACTCAGTTGCCTCACGACTCTGGAGTTGTGGATTTGGCCCTAAAGAAGGCCAAGAGTTCTAGGGAGCATGCTTCGGCGCCCCCGGGCAAGGACTCTAGAACCTTGGACTCCTTTGGGAGGAAGGCCTACCATTCTTCTATGCTCGTGGCCAAAATTCAGTCCTACCAGCTCTACACGAGCATACACATGCGGAACAATGTGCGGCAGTTGGCGGGCTTGGTGGATAAGCTCCCCCCTGAGCAAGCCAAGCCTTTTCAGGAGGTGGTCAGGCAGCTGAAGGCGTGCAGAAAATTCCTGGCCAGAGGGGTGTATGACACCTTTGATGTTGCGTCCAGGGCCGCTGCTCAAGGTGTGGTGATGCGCAGACTCTCATGGCTGCGCGCCTCCGACCTGGAGAATAGAATCCAGCAGCGGATTGCGGACTCGCCTTGCCGTGCGGATAATATTTTTGGAGAGAAAGTCGAACAGGTGGTAGAGCAGCTCCACCAGCGGGACACCGCATTCGACAAGTTCTCCCACCGGCAGCCTTCAGCCTCTACCTCTACAGGTAGAAGATTTTTTTGGGGAAGGAAGACTGTTCCCTACTCTTCTGGCAAGCGTAGGTACAATCCTCCTTCTCGACAGCCTGCGGCCCAGGCTAAGCCCCAGCGCGCTCGCTCTCGTCAGCAGCGTGCGCCTCAGCAAGGCCCCTCGGCTCCCCAGCAAAAGCAAGGGACGAGCTTTTGACTGGCTCCAGCAGAGCATAGCCGACATCCAAGTGTCAGTGCCGGGCGACCTGCCAGTCGGAGGGAGGTTGAAAGCTGTTCACCAAAGGTGGCCTCTCATAACCTCCGATCAGTGGGTTCTCCAAATAGTCCGGCAAGGATACACCCTCAATTTGGCCTCAAAACCTCCAAATTGTCCACCGGGAGCTCAGTCTTACAGCTTCCAGCACAAGCAGGTACTTGCAGAGGAACTCTCCGCCCTTCTCAGCGCCAATGCGGTCGAGCCCGTGCCATCCGGGCAAGAAGGGCTGGGATTCTATTCCAGGTACTTCCTTGTGGAAAAGAAAACAGGGGGGATGCGTCCCATCCTAGACCTAAGGGCCCTGAACAAATATCTGGTCAAAGAAAAGTTCAGGATGCTTTCCCTGGGCACCCTTCTCCCCATGATTCAGGAAAACGATTGGCTATGCTCTCTGGACTTGAAGGACGCCTACACGCACATCCCGATACTGCCAGCTCACAGACAGTATCTGCGATTTCAGCTGGGCACACGTCACTTCCAGTACTGTGTGCTACCCTTTGGGCTCGCCTCTGCGCCCAGAGTGTTCACCAAGTGCTTGGCTGTAGTAGCAGTGGCACTTCGCAGACTGGGGGTACACGTGTTCCCATATCTCGACGATTGGCTGGTGAAGAACACATCCGAGGCAGGAGCCCTGCAGTCCATGCAGATGACTATTCGCCTCCTGGAGCTACTGGGGTTTGTGATAAATTACCCAAAGTCCCATCTTCTCCCAGTACAGAGACTCGAATTCATAGGAGCTCTGCTGGATTCTCGGACGGCTCGCGCCTATCTCCCAGAGACGAGGGCCAACAACTTGTTGTCCCTCGTCTCGCGGGTGCGAGCGTCCCAGCAGATCACAGCTCGGCAGATGTTGAGATTGCTGGGCCACATGGCCTCCACAGTTCATGTGACTCCTATGGCCCGCCTTCACATGAGATCTGCTCAATGGACCCTAGCTTCCCAGTGGTTTCAGGCTGCTGGGGATCTAGAAGACATGATCCACCTGTCCATGAGTTTTCTCGAATCCCTGTATTGGTGGACAATTTGGTCCAATTTGACTCTGGGACGTCCTTTCCAAATTCCTCAGCCACAAAAAGTGCTGACCACGGATGCGTCTCTCCTGGGATGGGGAGCTCATGTCGATGGGCTTCACACCCAAGGAAGCTGGTCCCTCCAGGAACGCGATCTGCAGATCAATCTTCTGGAGTTGCGAGCGATCTGGAACGCTTCAGGCCCACGGCAAACTGGCATCGGATGCCTTCCTCCTGGACTGGGGGGAGGGTCTGCTGTATGCTTATCCTCCCATACCTCTGGTGGGGAAGACTTTGTTGAAACTCAAGCAAGACCGAGGCACCATGATTCTGATTGCTCCTTTTTGGCCGCGTCAGATCTGGTTCCCTCTTCTTCTGGAGTTGTCCTCCGAACAACCGTGGAGATTGGAGTGTTTTCCGACCCTCATCACACAGGACGAAGGGGCGCTTCTGCATCCCAGCCTCCGGTCCCTGGCTCTCACGGCCTGGATGTTGAGAGCGTAGACTTTGCCTCTTTGGGTCTGTCAGAGGGTGTCTCCCGCATCTTGCTTGCTTCCAGGAAAGATTCAACTAAGAAGAGTTACTTCTTTCTATGGAGGAGGTTTGCCGTCTGGTGTGACAGCAAGGCCCTAGATCCTCGCTCTTGTCCTACACAGACCCTGCTTGAATACCTTCTGCACTTGTCTGAGTCTGGTCTCAAGACCAACTCTGTAAGGGTTCACCTTAGCGCAATCAGTGCATATCATTACCGTGTGGAAGGTAAGCCGATCTCAGGACAGCCTTTAGTTGTTCGCTTCATGAGAGGTTTGCTTTTGTCAAAGCCCCCAGTCAAACCTCCTACAGTGTCATGGGATCTCAATGTCGTTCTCACCCAGCTGATGAAACCTCCTTTTGAGCCACTGAATTCCTGCCATCTGAAGTACTTGACCTGGAAGGTCATTTTCTTGGTGGCAGTTACTTCAGCTCGTAGAGTCAGTGAGCTTCAGGCCCTGGTAGCCCAGGCCCCTTACACCAAATTTCATCATAACAGAGTAGTCCTCCGCACTCACCCTAAGTTCTTGCCAAAGGTTGTGTCGGAGTTCCATCTGAACCAGTCAATTGTCTTGCCAATATTCTTTCCCCGTCCTCATTCCTGCCCTGCTGAACGTCAGCTGCACACATTGGACTGCAAGAGATTATTGGCCTTCTATCTGGAGCGGACACAGCCCAACAGACAGTCCGCCCAATTGTTTGTTTCTTTTGATCCCAACAGGAGGGGAGTGGCTGTGGGAAAACGCACCATATCCAATTGGCTAGCAGATTGCATTTCCTTCACTTACGCCCAGGCTGGGCTGGCTCTTGAGGGTCATGTCACGGCTCATAATGTTAGAGCCATGGCAGCGTCGGTAGCCCACTTGAAGTCAGCCACTATTGAAGAGATTTGCAAAGCTGCGACGTGGTCATCTGTCCACACATTCACATCTCATTACTGCCTGCAGCAGGATACCCGATGCGACAGTCGGTTCGGGCAGTCAGTGCTTCAGAATCTGTTCGGGGTTTAGAATCCAACTCTACCCCCCTAGGCCCATGTTTGTTCTGTTCCAGGCTGCACTCTCAGTTAGTTGGTAAATTTTTTAGGTCAATCTCAGTTATGTCCTCGCCGTTGCGAGGCCCAATTGACCATGGTTGTTGTTTTGAGTGAGCCTGGGGGCTAGGGATACCCCATCAGTGAGAACAAGCAGCCTGCTTGTACTCGGAGAAAGCGAATGCTACATACCTGTAGAAGGTATTCTCCGAGGACAGCAGGCTGATTGTTCTCACAAACCCGCCCGCCTCCCCTTTGGAGTTGTGTCTTCCCTTGCTTTGTCTTGCTACATATGGGACTGACGAACACGAGCCGGTTCGGGCGGGAAGACGGCCGCGCATGCGCGGTGCGCATGGGCACGCGAGGACTAGCAAAGGCCTTTGCTAGTGAAGTTTCCGATTGGAGGGGGCTGCCGTGGACGTCACCCATCAGTGAGAACAATCAGCCTGCTGTCCTCGGAGAATACCTTCTACAGGTATGTAGCATTCGCTTTAGTGCCGGAAAGGCAGGGATATGCGCAGAGAGCTCTTTATGAGTTTTCTGTGCTATAGAAAGGTCAGGTTGGCGACTTCACTGGGGCAACACTTCACCTGTGTGGCTAGATGATCTACTGTCCACAGAGAACCACCATTACAGGTAACTATTCTTTCCAGAAACAGGAACAGGCCTCAGCATTCCTGTTCCTGTGCCTGCCTCAGGGTTCCTGTCGGGATCTTGATACTTAAGATAAGTGCCTATACAAATTTATTTTAAATGAAAAGTGAAGATAGTTTGAAAATATTATATTATGTATATTATTTATTTATTTGTAGCATTTGTATCCCACATTTTCCCACCAATTTGCAGGCTCAATGTGGCTTACATTTGCCGTAATGGCGGTTGCCATTTCCGGTTAACAGAATTACAAATGGTATTGCATTAAGGTGAATACATACATGGTAACATACATGGAACATAATATATATGGAACAGATCATGGTATACATATACATATATATATATACAGTGGGGGAAATAAGTATTTGATCCCTTGCTGATTTTGTAAGTTTGCCCACTGACAAAGACATGAGCAGCCCATAATTGAAGGGTAGGTTATTGGTAACAGTGAGAGATAGCACATCACAAATTAAATCCGGAAAATCACATTGTGGAAAGTATATGAATTTATTTGCATTCTGCAGAGGGAAATAAGTATTTAATCCCTCTGGCAAACAAGACCTAATACTTGGTGGCAAAACCCTTGTTGGCAAGCACAGCGGTCAGACGTCTTCTGTAGTTGATGATGAGGTTTGCACACATGTCAGGAGGAATTTTGGTCCACTCCTCTTTGCAGATCATCTCTAAATCATTAAGAGTTCTGGGCTGTCGCTTGGCAACTCGCAGCTTCAGCTCCCTCCATAAGTTTTCAATGGGATTAAGGTCTGGTGACTGGCTAGGCCACTCCATGACCCTAATGTGCTTCTTCCTGAGCCACTCCTTTGTTGCCTTGGCTGTATGTTTTGGGTCATTGTCGTGCTGGAAGACCCAGCCACGACCCATTTTTAAGGCCCTGGCGGAGGGAAGGAGGTTGTCACTCAGAATTGTACGGTACATGGCCCCATCCATTCTCCCATTGATGCGGTGAAGTAGTCCTGTGCCCTTAGCAGAGAAACACCCCCAAAACATAACATTTCCACCTCCATGCTTGACAGTGGGGACGGTGTTCTTTGGGTCATAGGCAGCATTTCTCTTCCTCCAAACACGGCGAGTTGAGTTCATGCCAAAGAGCTCAATTTTGGTCTCATCTGACCACAGCACCTTCTCCCAATCACTCTCGGCATCATCCAGGTGTTCACTGGCAAACTTCAGACGGGCCGTCACATGTGCCTTCTGGAGCAGGGGGACCTTGCGGGCACTGCAGGATTGCAATCCGTTATGTCGTAATGTGTTACCAATGGTTTTCGTGGTGACAGTGGTCCCAGCTGCCTTGAGATCATTGACAAGTTCCCCCCTTGTAGTTGTAGGCTGATTTCTAACCTTCCTCATGATCAAGGATACCCCACGAGGTGAGATTTTGCGTGGAGCCCCAGATCTTTGTCGATTGACAGTCATTTTGTACTTCTTCCATTTTCTTACTATGGCACCAACAGTTGTCTCCTTCTCGCCCAGCGTCTCACTGATGGTTTTGTAGCCCATTCCAGCCTTGTGCAGGTGTATGATCTTGTCCCTGACATCCTTAGACAGCTCCTTGCTCTTGGCCATTTTGTAGAGGTTAGAGTCTGACTGATTCACTGAGTCTGTGGACAGGTGTCTTTCATACAGGTGACCATTGCCGACAGCTGTCTGTCATGCAGGTAACGAGTTGATTTGGAGCATCTACCTGGTCTGTAGGGGCCAGATCTCTTACTGGTTGGTGGGGGATCAAATACTTATTTCCCTCTGTAGAATGCAAATAAATTCATATACTTTCCACAATGTGATTTTCCGGATTTAATTTGTGATGTGCTATCTCTCACTGTTACCAATAACCTACCCTTCAATTATGGGCTGCTCATGTCTTTGTCAGTGGGCAAACTTACAAAATCAGCAAGGGATCAAATACTTATTTCCCCCACTGTATATATATATATATATATATATATATATATCATGTGTATACATACATGGTAAAGAGGAATACATTATGGTATTGCATGAAGGTTCCTGAGTAATAAATTGGATTGTAACGTACATTAGGTCACTATAGAGAGATGCTATTCGACGTAAGGTTTAAAGTGGTAGTGCTTGTTCATTAATAACAAAAAGGTTAAGCAGTCATGCGATAAAAGTTCGGTTTTGTATGGATCATGTATAATGTTATTATTTGATATTTAGGATGGATGTTTACGGTATGCCTTCTTGAAAAGATCTGTTTTCAGTAGCCTTCGGAAAATGGTTAGGTCTTGCGTTGTTTTTATGGCCTTTGGTAGTGCGTTCCATAGCTGCGTGCAGATGTATGAGAAACTGGTCGCGTATGTGGATTTATATTTTAGCCCTTTACAGTTAGGATAGTGGAGATTGAGGAATGTGCGTGATGATCTTTTTGCGTTCCTAATAGGCAAGTCTATAAGGTCTGACATGTAGGTCGGGGCTTCCCCATAAATGATTTTGTGGACCAGGGTACAAACTTTGAATGCAATTCGTTCTTTTAGTGGGAGCCAATGTAGTTTTTCTCTTAGGGGTTTGGCGCTTTTGTATTTCGCTTTCCCAAATATGAGTCTGGCTGTTGTGTTTTCAGCGGTTTGAAGCTTCTTAATGATTTGTTTTTTGCATCCGGCATAAATGGCATTGCAGTAGTCTAGATGACTTAGTACCATTGATTGAACTAGGCTGCAGAATACTTCCCTTGGGAAGAAAGGTTTGATTCTTTTAAGTTTCCACATTGAGTAGAACATTTTCTTTGCTGTATTTTTCACATGGTCTTCAAGTGTGAGATTTCGGTCAATTGTGACTCCCAGAATTTTCAGGCTGTCTGAGACCGGGAGTGTGTAGTCTGGGGTATTTATGGTATTGGGTTTGTTTGTGTTGTATTGTGAGGACAGGATTAGACATTGTGTTTTTTCTGCATTTAGCTTTAGTTGGAATGCGTCCGCCCAGGAGTTCATTATTTGGAGGCTGTGTGTGATTTCATTTGTGATTTCGGTTATGTCTTGTTTGAATGGGATGTATATCGTGACGTCGTCAGCATAGATGTACGGGTTAAGTCCTTGGTTGGATAGCGATTTGGCTAGAGGTGTCATCATTAAGTTAAAAAGGGTTGGTGAGAGCGGTGATCTTTGTGGTACTCCACATTCAGGTTTCCATGGTGTTGACATTTTTGAATTTGAGATCACTTGATAGGATCTTGCTGTTAAGAAGCCTTTAAACCATTTTAGTACGTTTCCTCCAATCCCGAAGTAGTCTAGGATGTTCGGGAGTATTTGGTGGCTGACCATGTCGAACGCGCTAGACATATCAAATTGTAGGAGTAGTACATTATTTCCAGTTGCAATTAGTTGTTTAAATTTGGTTATGAGAGTGGTTATATTATAATCATAGTAATATTATATTATTATTATTATATTATTATATTATTATATAGCTATTTTTGGTATCAAAACTTTTAGGCTACTTTTGGACACAAATTGAGCTGAAAAATTTTGGCCACCTGGCAACTCATCACTGCAGACATTCTGAGTGCACAACTGGAATGGGCAGGGGTAACTGGCAATGGCTTCTGCCCCAACTACATCCCTAGACCACCAGGGATTGTAAACTAAGCACAGGGGGACAACTTCTGTTTGGGAGGCACGCAAATATACTAGGACTAGGGGGCACGAAATGAAGCTAGAAAGTAGTAAATTTAAAACGAATCAGAGAAAATATTTCTTCACTCAACATGTAATTAAACTCTGGAATTCGTTGCCAGAGAATGTAGTAAAAGCGGTTAGCTTAGCAGGGTTTAAAAAAAAGGGTTGGACGGCTTCCTAAAGGAAAGGTCCATAGACCATTATTAAAATGGACTTGGGGAAAATCCATTGCTTATTTCTAGACTAAGCAGCATAAAATGTATTGTACTGTTTTGGGATCTTGCCACATACTTGTGACCTGGACTGGCCACTGTTGGAAACAGGATGCTGGGCTTGATGGACCTTCAGTCTGTCCCAGTATGGCAATACTTATGTACTTATGAGGGAAGGAGACAAATGGGAGAAAACACAAATCACAATCATTTTTGACCAAAACCAAAAACATGGCTGGAAATTAAAATAATCTTTCTGCAGAAACCAGTACAGGGCAGAAAAAGGATTTGGGACTGGTTTTGGGGCAGTAACAGAAAATTTAACAGAAATTCGGTCACTCTACAAAGGAAAAGGCAGCCAATGAAAGGCCTTAAGCAGAAGAATCACGTGATCATAACACTTAGCATTAGCCAATATTCAGTGTTATTCAAGATGATCTGTAATGTCCAATGAGATAGTCTTGCATAAATTATATTGTAACTAGTAAAAAAAGGCCCGTTTCTGAGACCAATGAAACGGGCGCTAGCAAGGTTTTCATCGTAGTGTGTATGTTTGAGAGAGTGTGTGTGAGAGTGAGTGTGTGAGCGAGACAGTGAATGTGCGAGTGTGTGTGTGCGCGTGTGTGTGTGAGAATGAGTGTCTGCCGCAGGGGCTCCCCTCCGTCTGCCGCCCTCCTTCCCCCTCCCCGTCTTCCCTTCCCCCATTTCCTTTCCCTCCCCATCCCATGTTTGTTCCCAGCGCCCCTCCCAGCTTCAGGGTCGTGGCCCCCCTCCCTCCGCCTTTCAGGATCGTGGCCGCTCCGTCTCCTGGCCTTTTTCCCCATCGTAGTGTGTATGTTTGACAGTGTGTGTGAGACAGTGAGTGTGTGAGAGAGACAGAGTGAATGTGCGAGTGTGTGTGTGTGTGACAGAGTGAGAATGTCTGTGTGAGAGTGTGTGTGTGTGAGAGAATGAGAGTGTGGCGCAGGGCCCCCCCCCCCTCTGTCTCCCGCCCTTGTTCCCGTTTCCTCCCCTCCCCCTCCCAGCTTCAGGGTCATGGCCCCCCGTCCCTCCTGTCTTCCCTCCCCTCCCCTTTTTCCTGTTCTTCTCCCTTCCCCCTCCCAGCTTCAGGTTCGAGTACCCCCCTCCCTCTGCTTTTCAGGGTCGTGGCGCACCCTCCCACTGTGACGTTCAAGCTGGCTCCCTTCCTCCGATGTTGAGGCAGGCAGGCTGGCTCCCTCCAACGTTCAGGCTGCCCGCCTGCCTGCCTGCGTCCCTCCCTCCCTCCGACGTTGTGCGGGGCGATGTTATTCGTCCGTTTGTGCGTCCCTCCCTCTGATGTTGTGCGGGGCAATGTTATTCGTCCGTGTGTTGCAGGTCGTCGATGGCCATCCGTCAAAATGGGTGCGAAGAGGGGGAGATGAGATCGCGTTTTGTCGAGTCGCTCCGTGGAAATGGCCGCCGAGAGGGGGCGATGATATCCGGTTTGCCCAACAGTGTCTGCTCTGCCCTCGACGTCATCACGTTGTGACGCGAGGGCAGGGTAGACACTGCTGGGCAAACCGGATATCTAGACCGCCTCAAAGTTCCGGCTTGAGGCTTCATTAGAACGTTGGTGGTGCCTTTTATATATAGAGATAATCCAACCTCGACTGTCAGAAACATACAATAAAGCTTCAAAACGCTGTATTGGGTAACGCAAAGATTAATTTATCCACCCTCCCCTGGAGTAACTCCCTAAATCCACATTAAAGCAACTATCCATTACCGAGAAGACATGAATAACTCCAATTTTTATTTGTAGCATTTGTATCCCACATTTTCCCACCTATTTGCAGGCTCAATGTGGCATATATTCTGCCGTGATGGAATCGCCACTTCCGGGTACAGGATTTCAAATGGTATTACATTTAGGTGCATACATACATGGTACAGAGGAATGCATTATGGCATTGCATAGAGGTTTCTAAGTGATCAAGTGAATTTTAACATAAGTTAGGTCATCGACTATAGAGATTCCATTTTCAACTTAGGGATAGATTGGTAGTGCGTTTTGTATAGCTTTCTTTAATAGCAATGAGGTTAAACAGTCAAGCGGCAAGAGTTCGGTTTTGTCTAGTTCGTATAAAGTCTAATTCTTTTGTATATAGGATGGAACGTTGTGGTAAGTCTTCTTGAACAGGTCCGTTTTCAGTAGTCTATGGAAGATTGTTAGGTCTTGTGTTGATTTTATGGCTTTCGGTAATGCGTTCCATAGTTGCATGCATACGTAGGAGAAGCTGGATGCGTATGTGGATTTATATTTTAGTCCTTTACAACTGGGGTAGTGGAGATTGAGGAATGTTCGTGATGATCTTTTTGCGTTCCTATTAGGCAACTCTATGAGGTCTGATATAGGTCGGAGCTTCCCCTTGAACGATTTTGTGGACCAGGGTACAAACTTTGCACACAATTCGTTCTTTTAAAGGGAGCCAGTGTAGTTTTTCTCTTAGGGGTTTGGCGCTTTCGTATTTCGTTTTCCCAAATATGAGTCTGGCTGCTGTGTTTTGAGCTGAGAGCAGTGGTGCTGAGGACTATTATAGGTTTCAACTGTCACACAAGATTGGCTGAGAGCAGGTAGTTGATGTAACTCTTCCAGCACTGATTTTGCCCCCATGATCTCTCAGGTAATCTCCCTCTGCTGCAAAACAGATCGGTAGCATGTAAAACATTCGTTATGCCACTTAAATTATAAATAATGTTACATAACCCGAATTCATTAAACTAGTCTAAACTTCAAGAAAAAAATGCAAATATACAATGCACCTAACTCGCAAACTACTACTACTACTATAAATCATTTCTATAGCGCTACCAGTCGTACGCAGCGCTTCACAATTGAACATGAAGAAAAGACAGTCCCTAATACTGTACAACACTGCACCCCATAGTAACTGAGAGGACTCGGACAACGCTTTATTCCTAAGCATTGAACATTTGCAGGATGAAATATACCTTATATACGGAGCATAAATGATGAGTCAGAAAGCAGAGATTAGCAAAAGGTGGCGATAGGAAAGGGGCGAGTTCAGATTAGAAAGAATATTGACACTTGGCAGTTATGACAGTATAAAGATCTTAAGAAGTAAGATCCGGGGGCTTCACCATCCTCAATGTAACAGGGATAGAGACATACACGAGAGAACAGCAAATGCATGGAAAGCGTGTAGTGGAGAAGTGACAGAATGACGGGGGAAAAGACTGACAATGGATAGAAGAAAAAAAAAAAAAGACGACTACTGTATTAGAAAGAGGAGATTGAAGACACTTACAGAACGTGGAAGCTTGGCCGGTCCTGCTCCGAAGTTGATAACGTGTCTCTTACCCTCCATAGCTAAGGTCTCCCACGGTCTCGACCAGTCTTCGATCCTTTGATCTGAAGGATCACAGTGCCTAAGCAAGCTGTGCCGAAAAATTTCGCTCACAGCTTTAACCTACAATTAAAAAGCAGGCTTCGGGCCGTTTCCCATTGGCTCATGTCACACGGCAAGTCTTTATTTCCGAGACAGGATTGGTTGCTGTGCGATGGACCCTCATGCCATTGGCTGAGTGTTCACGAGCTCAGTGCGTGATCAACTATTCTGGATGCAAAGCCTACTTGCAGTTGCATCATGCGGGTGCTGCTACTACAGTCACGCGTGACAAAAAATCCCTGGACAGCGCCGCTCTGTGCTTCTCGGCCATCTATGTATCAGAGAAACGAGCCGCACCAATTAGTATTCAAAGGAACTTCAACAGCACATAGAAGCTAACTTGTTGAAAATGATTGGGGGTTTTAAAATCAACACTTCCCTGGACACTGACGCAGTTTTGTCAATCTTGGAGATGCTCAGATATCTATCAACTGCATCCAAGGCTGACGTTAGAGTTGTAGGGAGCTTCACAGATCAGCATATGTGGTCAGGGCGAGATTAAGGAGACAAAGGCAAAATGTTTAGGTGGGGAGCCTTCTCAGGTATGCTAACTTAATGATACCCATGGCATATATTTCTCCTGGTACATCATAGATGCATGCAGGAGTGGAAGAGCAGAGCCAGGGCCGCAGATTTGTTCTCAACTAGCAGGACCGAGTCAGAAATGCAGATGGCTGATGTCATTATAAGTCATAAAGCTGGAAGATCCCTTCCAGAATGGAGAGCTTAGGCTGTAACTCTATAAAGAGGGCGCCAACATATTATTTATTAGGATTAGGATATGTGCTCTATTGCTGCTGTAAGACATAATACTTAAACTACACATAAGTATTTGCCCTGTGACATTAGCATTCTGAAAAGGAAAGTAGGCACCTACACTGACTATGCATGCAGTGCCTGCATTAGTGGCTCAGGAATGCTATTGCCAACTGGCAAGCTAGGCAGCAAGGAGTTCTGGGCGCCTTTGGAGGAAGCCTTCAGCTGGTGGGGCTTCAGAATCCCTATCAGATCAAGTATTTATATTTTAAGTTCTGTTTGGGGGTGGGGCAGGAAGAGTAGAGAGTACATTTTGTGCCCATCCATTTTTTTTCTGTAGGCCTATCTAAAATTTGCGATTTGGCTATGCCAATAGAATAGGCTACACATAAAATAGGTGCTTCTTTATAGAATCAACCTCCATATGTACAGTTCTGAGCATGTGGTGGTAAGAGCACCGGGCTAATAACCAGGGAAGCCAGGTTCCCATCCTGCTACTACTACTTGTGATCTTGGGCAAGTTGCGTAACTCTCCATTGCTTCAGGCAGACATGCCAAGCTACCCAGTTCCAAGCTGGAAATTTTGGGACAGTCTTGGATTTCTGACTACCTCACCCTGGTGCATTATGGGATTTGCAGCACTGATTTCAATTATAGGATCAGGGACTACAAATTCCATACATCTTTGGAAATGCCATTTCAAAACCAGGTCTGGACAAAAAGCTCCAGCCTGAAAGTGGGTGATTTGGGTGATTAGACTAGTCCATTATAGACTGCCTGTAAGCCCAAGGGCTACTGAAGTGGTATACAGTGAGACACAGTGTTTGCCCCTAGAGAGATCACAATCTAAGGGCCTCTTTTACCAAGCCAAGTTAGCAATTCCCAGTGCGGTAAATGAGAGGAAGCCCATTCAATTCTCACTTGCCATGTGGGAATTGCTAGCATGCCTTAGTAAAAGAAGTCCTAAGTTTGTATCTGAAGCAATTGAAGATTAAGTGACTTGCCTAAGATCACATGGAGCTGTAGTGGGAGCGAGGCTTTGGAACTCATAAGTACATAAGTATTGCCGTACTAGGACAGATCTAAGGTCCATCAAGCCCAGCATCCTGTTTCCAACAGTGGCCAATCCATATCACAAGTACCTGGCAAGATCCCAAAAAAGTACAATACATTTTATGTTCCTTATCCTAGAAATAAGCAGTGGATTTTCCCCAAGTCCATTTTAATAATGGTCTATGGACTTTTCCTTTAGGAAGCCACCCAAACCTTTTTTTTTAACCACTAAGCGAACTGCTTTCACTACATTCTCTGGCAACTAATTCCAAAGTTTAATTACACATTGAGTGAAGAAAAT
Organism: Microcaecilia unicolor; assembly: GCF_901765095.1. Classification (NCBI taxonomy): domain Eukaryota; kingdom Metazoa; phylum Chordata; class Amphibia; order Gymnophiona; family Siphonopidae; genus Microcaecilia; species Microcaecilia unicolor. The sequence goes on along the minus strand of NC_044040.1, from coordinate 122,333,959 downwards.
TTTCTCTGATTCATTTTAAATGTACTGTTTTGTAGCTTCATTGCGTGCCTCCTAGTCCAAATATTTTTGGAAACAGTAAACAATCGATTCACGTCTACCCGTATTCATTATTTTATAGACCTCTATCATATCTCCTCTCAGCCGTCTTTTCTACTTTGAAGAGCCCTAGCCCCTTTAGCCTTTCCTCATAGAGAAGTCATCCCATCCCCTGTATCATTTTTATCGCCCTTCTCTGTACCTTTTCTAATTCCACTATATCTTTTTTGAGATGCGGTAACCAGAATTGAACACAATATTTGAGGTGCGGTCGGACCATGGAGCGATACAAAGGTAGTATAACATCCTCATTTTTGTTTTCCATTTCTTTCCTAATAGTATCTATCATTCTATTTGCTTTCTTAGCCACCGTAGCACACTGAGCATCAACAACGATTCCTAGATCCCTTTCCTGGTTGGTGACTCCTAATGTGAAACTTTGCATTATGTAACTATAATTTGGGTTCCTCTTTCCCACATGCATCACTTAGCACTTGCTCAAATTTAATGTCATCTGTCATTTAGATGCCCAGTCTCCCAATCTCGTTAAGGTCCTCTTGTAATTTTTCACAGTCCTCTTGCGATTTAACAACTTTGAATAACTTTGTGTTGTTCACAATTTTAATTACCTCACTAGTCAATTCCATCTCTAGATCATTTATAATTAAATTAAAAAGCAGTTGTCCCAGCAAAGAACCCCCGGGGAAACCAATTATCTACCCTTCTCCATTGAGAATACTGACCATTTAACCCTACTCTCGGTTTTCTATCTTTTAACCAGCTTCCAGTTTTTAATCCACAACAGGACACTGCCTTCTATCCCATTACTCTCCAATTTCCTCTGGAGTCTTTCATGAAATACTTTGTCAAATGCCTTTTTGAAGAGAAGTAGCCTAGTGGTTAATGCAGTGGACTTTGATCCTGGGGAACTGAGTTAAATTCCCACTGCAGCTCCTTGTGACTCTGGGCAAGTCACTTAACCCTCCATTGCCCCTGGTACAAAATAAGTACCTGAATATATGTAAACCACTTTGAATGTAGTTACAAAAAACTCAGAAAGACGGTATATCAAGTCTCATTTCCATTTCCCTTTTGAAAATCCAGGTGCACAATATTGATCGTCTCACCTTTATCCACATGTTTGTTCACTCCTTCTAAGAAATGTAATTGATTTGTGAGGCAAGATTTCCCTTCACTAAATCCATGTTGGCTTTGTCTCATTAATCCATGCTTTTGAATTTTTCTCTATAATTTTATTCTTTATAATAGTCTCTACCATTTTGCCTGGCACAGACATCAGGCTCACTGGTCTTTAATTTCCCGGATTTCCTCTGGAACCATTTAAAAAAATCAGCGTTACATTGGCCACCTTCCAGTCTTCTGGTGCCATGCTTGATTTTAAAGATAAATTGCATATTACTAACAATAGTTCTGCAAGTTCATTTTTCAATTCTATCAGTACTCTGGGATGAATACCATACGGTCCAGGAGATTTGCTACTCTTCAATTTGTAGAAGTGCCCCATTACATTCTCCAGGTTTATAGAGAATTCATTCAGTTTCTCTGACTCATCAGCTTCACATACCATTTCTGGCACCGGTATCTCTCCCAAATCTTCCTCAGTGAAGTCCGAAGCAAATAATTTAATCTCTCCGATATGGCTATCAGGTTAATTTTCGAAAGAGAAGGACGCCCATCTTTCGACACAAATCAGAAGATGGGCATCCTTCTCACAGGGTCGCCCAAATCGGTATAATCGAAAGCCGATTTTGGGTGTCCCCAACTGCTTTCCGTCGCAGGGACGACCAAAGTTCATGGGAGCGTGTCAGAGGCGGGACTTGGGCATGCCTAACACATGGACGTCCTTGACCCATAATGGAAAAAAAGGGCGTCCCTGACGAGGACTTTACCTGGTCCTGTTTCTTTTACGACCAAGGCACAAAAGGGTGCCCGAACTAACCAGATGACCACTGGAGAGAATCAGGGATGACCTCCCCTTACTCCCCCAGTGGTCACTAACCCCCTCCCACCAATTTTTCCATCCTCTATGCCAGCCTCAAATGTCATACTCAGGTCCATCACAGCAATATGGAGCAGTTTTAGTGGGTGTAATGCACTTCAGGCATGCGGACCCAGGCCTATCCCCCCCCTATCTGTTACACTTGTGGTGGTAAATGTGAGCCCTCCAAAACCCACCACAAACCCACTGTACCCACATCTAGGTGCCCCCCTTCACCTGTAAAGGCTATGGTAGTGGTGTACAGTTGTGGGTAGTGGGTTTTGGGGGGATTTGGGGGGCTCAGCACACAAGGTAAGGGAGCTATGTACCTGGGAGCAATTTGTGAAGTCCACTGCAGTGCCCCCTAGGGTGCCCAGTTGATGTCCTGTCATGTCAGGGGGACCAGTGCACTATGAATGCTGGCTCTTCCCACGACCAAAGGGCTTGCATTTGGTCCTTTCTAAGATGGGCGTTCTTGGTTTCCATTATCGCTGAAAATCAGAAACGACCAAGTCTAGGGATGACCATCTCTAGGACAGCCTAAATTTCAGGATTTGGGCGTCCCCGACCGTATTATCGAAATGAAAGATGGACGTCCATCTTGTTTCGATAATACGGGTTTTCCCACCCCTCCATTGGGATGTTTTGCGAGGACGTCCTCATTAAAATTTGAGCGTCCCTTTCGATTATGCCCCTCTTTGTCTTCCCTGATTGCCCCTTTTACCCCTCAGTCATCTAGCAATCCAACTGATTCTTTTGCGCCTTCTTGCTTTTAATATACCTTAAAAAACATTTTAATATGTGTTTTTGCCTCCAACGCAATCATGTTTTCAGTCCCTCTTTGCCTTCTTTATCAGTGCTTTGCATTTGACTTAACATTCCTTATGCCGTTTCTTATTTTTAGTTGGTTCCTTCTTCCATTTTCTGAACGATTTTCTTGTAGCTTTAATAGCTTCCTTCACCTCACTTTTTAACCATGCTGGCTGTCGTTTGGTCTGCCTTCCTTTTTTATATTCAACAGTTTTTATTGCAAAAATACAATCATCACTAATGACATATTTTCACTACTTTCAACTTGTACAACAAATATCATCTAAAACCATCCTCATTTTAAACCCCTTTATCGCCCTTACCCCCCCTCCCTTACCCTCCCTTTTCCTCTATGTATGTATTTTTTGAGCACTACAACAGTTTACCAACCACGTTCATAGTTTATTAAGAATTAAGCTCCTTCCCTGCTGTGTTAGTTTGGCTAGATAGGACAGGGGCTTAGACAGACACCCAATTTTGGGTGGGCCTGGGCCCAAGATGGGCGGGCAGAAGAACTCCACCTTGTCCCACAAGTGATATGGTCTCGCCTGCATGCCATATGGTTTCTCAAACATCCCCCCTCCGCATACCTTTTAAATAGTAGATTTTCATTGACAGTGAACAGTAACTAGTACACACTGCTCATGTTGGCCCCACAGCATGTATCAGTTGCTGCTCGCTGCAGGTGAAGATCTGCTATTTACAAGGTATGCAGTTGTTGAGAGTTTTCAGCTGGTGGGGCTTGGGATCCCTGCCAGCCACATCATAGGTGTGCTGCTACTGAGTGGGCCTGAGCTCAAAGTGGGTGGGCCTGGGCCCACCTAGACCCACCCTTGGCTACGCCACTGGATAGGGACCCCAGAGCTTAAGAAATCGGGCCTTGCATTTATATGAGCCTCTGGCCTCTTGCGCTTCCCATGTTATTACTTGGTGTATTTGATTATGCCAATGCCAGAATTCTGGTGTGTCCTGTGAAGCCCATTTTTGCACTATACATTTTCTAGCAATCAAACAGAGCTTTCGGCACAACAACGCTTCTCCTGCTCTAAGCCCCCTGAATGTGTCAGGGCAGTCAAGCATCACCTGTATAGGTGTCCCTTGTATATGACTTGACATCAAAAGGGAGAGATAAGCTGGCACCCGCCTCCAAAAACATCGTATAACTGGACTGCCAAAACCCATGATATAAAGAATTGTCAGCGGTTTTGCACGGCAAGCAAGTGGGTGTTTCGATTCTCCCTGCTCGGAATAGCTGAACCTGTGAAAAGTATGCTCTATTAACAACTCTATATGCACATTCTCGGTACCCTGCCCCACTAATTAGTTGGGGGATGTTCTTAAGGCGAGCTGCAATGTCCCAAGAAGTAAGATCACATCCTATATCTAATTCCCAGCGTCGCCGAAGCTGGGCCAGCTCCTTTCCAGGTACCAAAGACCAAATTTTCTTCTGTAAATTGGAAATGGAAGGAGCCTCTTCTGAGATCTCCGCGAATAAAGTCTGAATTTTCTCTCCTAATTTGAATTTGAGTGCCTCTTTGTCGAGAGAGTGAACATAGTGCTTCAGCTGGTAGTAGGCAAAAGTATCACCTCAGCAAATGGACTCACGAGGAATCAGATGATCTAAAAGTCTAGGCTCTCCTTCCTGATCTACCACTGCCCCCAAATTACTGAGACCCTGATCCTCCCATCGTACAAACACTGAATTCTCCTGCCCAGGACCAAACATTGGGTTCCCCTTAATTGTTAAAAGTTCTGACACCTGTGGATCGCCTCCCATTTGTTTTCCCAAGAATCTCCATGCATCTCATACGGGGCCCAAAAGTATTGATCTACCCATCCACTGTGGCAAATATGAATGATTTCCGTGCAGTAATGAAATCAGTTGATAATTTTATTTATTTATTTATTGCATTTGTATCCCACATTTTCCCACCTATTTGCGGGTTCAGTGTGGCTTACAATACATTGTATTGATGGAAGTACAATTTGTTACAACTCGATTATGGTTACATTGTGAGGAGTAAATTAAAAACAAAATCTACGTATCGCAAGAGGGATAAAACAATGGAACAGAACAATGGAATAGTGAAGAAACAATGGATACTGATAGGATTACAGGACAATAGCTAAAGAATGTTTGGTTATAACATTTTACTTGTAGGTTAAGGTTTGAGTGTGTTAGAATCTCGGGGGATGGGAGTATAAATGAGTATGTATTGATGCAGTACTAACAGTGTGCATGGACTTCATGTGTTTTAATCCTTTCAATTGATTTTTTCGAAGAGGTAAGTCTTCAATGACTTGCGGAAGTTGGTCAGCTCGTAAGTCGTCTTCAGGTTACGTGGTAGTTTGTTCCAGAATTGCGTGCTCATATAAGAGAAGGTTGATGCATGTAGCACTTTGTATTTTATGCCTTTGCAATTTGGGAAGTGGAGGTTAAGGAAAGTTTGGGATGATCTTTTAGCATTTCTGGGTGGTAAGTCTATTAAGTCGGACATGTAGGTTGGGGCTTCACCGTGAATAATTTTGTGAACTAGTGTGCACAATTTAAAAGTGATTCGTTCCTTGAGTGGGAGCCAGTGTAGCTTCTCTCGTAAGGGTTTCGCACTTTCGTATTTTGGTTTCCCAAAGATGAGTCTGGCAGCAGTGTTCTGGGCTGTTTGAAGTTTCCTCAGTATTTGCTCTTTACAACCTGCGTACAGTGAGTTGCAGTAATCCAGATGGCTGAGTACGAGTGATTGCACTAGGCTGCGGAAGACGGATCTTGGGAAGAATGGTCTTATTCTTTTCAATTTCCACATGCTGTAGAACATCTTTTTGGTTGTGTTGTTTGCGTGAGTTTCGAGTGTTAGGTGGCGGTCAACAGTGACTCCAAGGATTTTTAAAGTATCTGAAATAGGAAGATTTAGTTTTGGTGTGTTTATAGCGGTGAATTCATTCTTGTTGTATTGGGAGGTGAGTATCAGAAATTGAGTTTTTTCTGCATTGAGTTTCAATCGAAATGCATCTGCCCAGGTGTTCATGATGTGTAAGCTTTGGTTGATTTCGTTGAAGATTTCTTTAATGTCTTGTTTAAAAGGGATATATATTGTTACATCGTCGGCGTATATATATGGGTTGAGGTTATGGCTTGATAAAAGTTTTGCCAAAGGAATCATCATTAGGTTGAAAATGGTTGGTGATAGGGGTGATCCTTGCGGTACTCCACATTCTGGTGTCCATGCTGCAGACGTAGTTGAATTTGATGTAACCTGGTAGGAGCACAGGGTTAGGAACCCCTTGAACCAGTTTAGGACATTGCCTCCGATGCCAAAGTATTCAAGTATGTGTAGTAGGATTCCATGGTCATCCATGTCAAAGGCACTTGACATGTCAAATTGTAGGAGGAGTATATTGTTGCCGGTTGCAATCATTTGTTTAAATTTGGTCATTAATGTGATTAGTACTGTTTCGGTGCTGTGATTCGATCGGAATCCTGATTGGGCATCATGCAGTATTGAGAACTTGTCTAGGTAGTTTGTAAGTTGTTTTGTTACCATCCCTTCGGTTATTTTGGTTATTAGTGGTATGGATGCTACTGGTCTGTAATTAGTTATTTCACTTGCATTTTTCTTTGCGTCTTTGAGTATTGGGGTGAGTAAAATTTTTCCTTTTTCTTTTGGGAAAAGTCTGTTTTGTAGCATGGAGTTTACATGGTTCGTTAGGTCTGTTATGAATTGTTGAGGGGCTGATTTCATAAGGTTGTTTGAGCATATGTCTAGTTTGCAGTAGGATTTGGCAAATCTTTTGAGTGTTTCAGAGATGCGGTCTTCTGATAGTAGTTCGAATTCGGTCCAGGTTCTGTCTGCTGGGTATATTCCGTCTGCCGGGTCTAGACAGTCGAGGAGTGTGGCGTATTCAGTAGGGCTGGTGGGTATTTTAAGTCGTAGTTGTATAATTTTCTCTTTCCATATCATCAAGCTGATCAATCCATAGACTGGTGGGTTGTGTCCATCTACCAGCAGGTGGAGATAGAGAGCAATCCTTTTGCCTCCCTATATGTGGTCATGTGCTGCCGGAAACTCCCCAGTATGTTCTCTATCTCAGCAGGTGGTGGTCACACACAGCAGCAGCTCTGGCTAGGCCTCCAAGCCTAATTTTTAGGTTTTGTTGAGTGCCTGGGGTTGAGGGCTCTTTTGAGCAAGTGCAAACCTGGTGGTGCCAGGTCCCTCCTTTTCTCCCCCCTCCCGCTGGCTCCGTTAAAAAAAAAAAATTTTTGAACGTCCTTAAAGGCGTTTATTTCGACGTTTATTTAAGCGTCTATTGCAGCTACTCACTGGGACACCAGATCGTTACAACTCGGAGCGGACAGCAGGTAATTTTTACCTTTTTATAGCGGGCAGGGGGTTCCCCGATTCTTCTCCTCGTGGCATATGGCGTCGGAGGGCGAGGGCGCAAAGGGTCGCTCCCCGGGTCGCTTGAGCGCTTTTAGAGGGGATGCGGGGGTCTTAAAGCCTGATTCGCCCTTGTTGGGTGACAGTTTCGTGACTGATGAATGTCCCGGTCCTTCCTCCGGCGTGGCGGTTTTTCCCGCCATAAACGCCCATCCCCCGCTCCTCGCCTCCGCCATCTTGGCCGGCCACGCGGCTCGGACGGCTTCTTCTTGGGCCGCCCTTGAGGTTGGAGACATTAATGCCATGAACGCCCTTAATTTGGGCGACGGCACAGAAGCGGCTAAAGTTAAGAGCCGTTCTTCCCGCGCGTCTCCTTCGCGGAATTTCGCGCCGGACGCCATTTTGGATGCGCAGCATGTCTCTCCCCCGCTATTGCGAGCGCCGGTTGAGGGTGCGTCTAGGGCTGTTGCCCAGGCTGCGGAAGTGCACAGTCTGGGGGGTTTCTCCCCCGAGTTTGTTTTGCTGCTGCATCAGGCCTTCCTCATGCACAACGCTGCCCCTGCTCCCTCGTCTGGTAAAGAGGTTGAGGTTCCCAGAGGTAAACGCCCTCGGGTTGATTCCCAGGCCTTGGAGGAATTTGTCTCCTCCGATGTAGATGAGGGCAGCGTGTCTGAGGTCTCCCAACGGTCCTTTGCGGATTCCTTGGAGGAGACGGATCCCCGCTCGGATGGAGCGGATGACCCCTCTGCAGCGCGGCTTTTTAGCCCAGAGGATTTGCCCAACCTGTTGTTACAGGCCATGGACACTTTGAAGATTTCCTCTCCGGAGGACGTCTCTCCCTCAGCCCCTGTTGGCTCTGCCATTATGCTGGGGACGAAGTGCCCGCCTAGAACCTTCCACGTGCATGATGCCATGCACACCTTAATTTCGGCTCAATGGGATGTCCCAGAAGCGAGCCTTAAAGTGGCTAGGGCTATGTCCCGCCTCTATCCTTTGGCTGTGAGTGAACGTGAGGCCTATCTGTGGCCTACCGTGGATTCTTTAATCACTGCGGTGACTAAGAAAACGGCGTTGCCGGTGGAAGGTGGCACGGCCCTAAAGGACGCCCAAGACAGAAGATTGGAGGCGGCCTTAAGGTCGTCCTTTGAGGCGGCTGCTTTAAGTTTGCAGGCCTCAGTTTGCGGCTCCTATGTGGCCTGGGCGTGCCTGACTATGGTGCAGCGGGCTTCCCCCTCGGATCCTTCCTTGAGGGCTGATTGGCCGGCCCTGGAATCGGGCTTAGCCTATTTGGCAGACTTGCTGTATGATGTCTTGAGGGCCTCAGCGAAAGGCATGGCTCAGACAATCTCTGCGCGGCGGTGGCTTTGGCTGAAACATTGGTCTGCTGACCACGCCTCTAAATCCCGCCTGGCTAGGTTGCCTTTTAAAGGCAAGCTGCTCTTTGGGGTCGAGCTGGACAAAATCGTGACCGATCTCGGCACGTCTAAGGGCAAGAAATTACCAGAGGTCAGGGCTCGGGCTAGTACTCGTCCCGGTACCTCCAGAGGACGGTTGCAGGAAGCCCGTCGGTACCGCCCGGGCAAGTCGGGTTCCTCTGCCCCCTCTTCCTTCAAGAGGAATTTCTCCCCCAAGCAGCATTCCTTTCGCAGAGACCGCCGTCCCGGAGGTGCTCCCTCCAGTCCTCCCCCAGGGTCTCGTACCCAATGACGGGGTCTTGGTCCACGCCCCAGTGCAGATTGGAGGACGGCTGTCCTCGTTTCTGGGCGAGTGGACCACAATAACTTCAGACGCGTGGGTGCTGGAAGTCATCAGAGACGGCTACAAACTAGAGTTCTGCCGACCCTTAAAAGACGGGTTTGTACTCTCTCCCTGCAAGTCTCCGGTCAAAGCTGTGGCAGTGCAGCAGACCTTGGACAATCTGATCCGCCTGGGCGCGGTCGTTCCGGTGCCAGAAAGTCAGCTTGGCAAGGGACGTTACTCCATTTACTTTGTGGTACCAAAGAAAGGAGGTTCTGTCCGGCCTATCCTCGACCTCAAAGGGGTCAATCGGGCCTTGAAAGTGCGGCACTTTCGCATGGAGACTCTCCGCTCTGTTATAGCGGCAGTGAAGGCAGGAGAGTTCCTGGCATCCTTGGACATCAAGGAAGCGTACCTGCATATTCCCATCTGGCCTCCTCATCAACGCTTTCTGCGTTTTGCAGTCCTGGGACGACACTTCCAGTTCAGAGCCCTCCCTTTCGGGTTGGCTACTGCTCCGCGGACCTTTTCCAAAGTAATGGTGGTCATCGCGGCCTTCCTACGAAAGGAAGGGGTACAAGTCCATCCTTATCTGGACGACTGGTTGATCCGAGCCCCCTCTTATGCAGAGTGCGGCAAAGCTGTGGACCGGGTAGTTGCTCTTTTGAGCTCCCTGGGATGGATCATCAACTGGGAGAAGAGCCAGCTGCGCCCGACAGTCCCTGGAGTACCTGGGAGTTCGATTCGACACCCAAGTGGGCAGAGTGTTCCTGCCAGACAATCGGATTGTCAAACTTCAGGCTCAGGTGGACCAGTTCCTAGTAGCCTCTCCCCTTCGGGCTTGGGACTATGTGCAGCTGTTGGGCTCTATGACGGCCACGATGGAAGTAGTGTCCTGGGCCAGGGCTCATATGAGACCACTTCAACACTCTTTGCTGCAGCGCTGGACTCCGATGTCGGAGGATTATGCTGTGCGCCTTCCCTTGGACCCAGCAGTGCGCAAGGCGCTGAGCTGGTGGATGCAGACAGACAAGTTGTCTGCGGGAATGCCTCTGGTGACCCCAGAGTGGATTGTCGTCACGACGGACGCCTCGTTGTCGGGCTGGGGAGCCCACTGCTTGGGAAGGACAGCGCAGGGGCTCTGGTCTCCTGCAGAGGCAAAGTGGTCTATCAACCTCCTGGAACTCAGAGCCATTCGGTTGGCGCTTTTGGAGTTCATCCCGGTACTGGTGTTGAAGCCTGTACGGGTCCTGTCGGACAATGCCACGGCTGTGGCCTATGTCAACCGCCAGGGAGGTACCAAGAGCGCCCCTCTAGCCAAGGAGGCTATGAATCTTTGCCAGTGGGCGGAAGCGAACCTGGAGCAGCTTTCAGCGGCCCACATTGCCGGAGTCATGAATGTCAAGGCGGACTTTCTCAGTCGCCATACCTTGGAGCCCGGAGAGTGGCAGCTATCTGCTCAGGCGTTCTTGGAAATCACGAAGCGCTGGGGCCAGCCGAGCCTAGATCTGATGGCGTCATCGGCCAATTGCCAAGTGCCGCGCTTTTTCAGCAGAGGACGGGACCCTCGATCCCTGGGAGTAGATGCTCTTCTCCAACAGTGGCCGACACAAGAGCTTCTCTATGTGTTCCCGCCCTGGCCCATGTTGGGCAGGGTGCTAGACCGGGTGGCAAAGCATCCCGGCAGGGTAATCCTGGTGGGTCCGGATTGGCCCAGGCGTCCCTGGTATGCGGACTTGATCAGGCTCTCAGTCGACGATCCTCTGCGGCTGCCAGTGGAGCAGGGCCTGTTACATCAGGGTCCCGTGGTGATGGAGGATCCCTCCCCCTTTGGTCTTACGGCCTGGCTATTGAGCGGCAGCGTCTGAGGAAGAAGGGCTTCTCAGACAAGTTCATCGCCACTATGCTGAGAGCGAGGAAGCGCTCTACTTCTACTGCTTACGCCAGGGTTTGGCGTATCTTTGCAGCGTGGTGTGAAGCAGGCTCACTTTCTCCCTTCACTGCTCCAATTTCTTCAGTGTTGGCGTTCCTGCAAGAAGGTCTGGAGAAAGGCCTGTCGCTCAGTTCCCTTAAAGTCCAGGTAGCGGCTCTGGCTTGCTTCAGGGGCCGCCTGAAGGGTGCTTCCCTGGCTTCGCAGCCAGATGTGGTGCGCTTTCTCAAGGGAGTTAATCACCTGCGCCCTCCTCTGTACTCAGTGGTGCCTGCGTGGAATCTCAACCTGGTACTAAGAGCATTGCAGAAGCCACCTTTTGAACCCTTGTCGAGGGCATCTCTGAAAGACCTGACGTTGAAAGCAGTCTTTTTGGTGGCTATCACTTCAGCCAGAAGAGTTTCCGAGCTCCAGGCGCTCTCATGTCGAGAGCCTTTTCTGCAGTTCACTGAGGCAGGAGTGACTATTCGCACAGTGCCTTCCTTCCTGCCCAAGATTGTTTCTCGCTTCCATGTGAATCAGCAGCTCTGTCTCCCTTCCTTTCGTAGGGAGGACTACCCAGAGGAGTACTCTGCTCTTAAATATCTGGATGTGAGACGAGTCATCATCAGATACTTGGAAGTGACCAATGATTTCCGGAAATTGGATCATCTGTTTGTCCTGTTTGCAGGTCCTCGTAAGGGTCTGCAGGCTGCTAAGCCTACAGTGGCAAGATGGGTCAAGGAAGCCATTGCAGCGGCTTATGTGGCCGCGGGGAAGGTGCCGCCTATCCAGCTGAAGGCTCACTCCACGAGAGCTCAGGCGGCCTCGATGGCAGAGGCCGGATCCGTCTCCTTGGAAGAGATATGCAAGGCGGCAACGTGGGCTTCGGCTCATACATTCTCCAAGCATTACCGTTTGACTGTGGCTGCACGGGCGGAGGCCCGGTTTGGAGCTTCAGTGTTGAGGTCAGGGATTTCAATGTCCCGCCCTGGGTGAGTACTGCTTCGGTACATCCCACCAGTCTATGGATTGATCAGCTTGATGATATGGAAGGTAAAATTATGTATAATCATACCTGATAATTTTCTTTCCATTAATCATAGCTGATCAATCCATAGCCCCTCCCAGATATCTGTACTGTTTTTATTCTGATTGCATTTCAGGTTCAAGTTTAGTCTTCAGTTACTTCAGAAAGACTTCGTGTTCAAGTTTTTTCACTTGGATTCTTCAAGAGTTAAGACGAGTTTGTGTTACAGTGAGCTGCTGCATTCCTCTCCCCTCCGTTTTACGGGGCTGGATTGAGACTTAAAATTCTGCCGGCACTCCCTCCCGCTTCGTGCGGCTGTAGGGCAGCTTTGTACCCCTCCCGCTTCGGCGGTGTTAGGGTCAGTCAGCTCCTCCCGCGGTTGCGGTTGCAGGATAAGCCAGATCCCCCCGCATCGGCGGGTGTGGTGTCCCTTCCCCGCTCCGCGGGGATGAGCTGGACGGATTCCCCTCCCCCACTTGTGTGGGGATGAGCTGGGTTAATTCCCCTCCCCCGTTTCGGCGGTGGTGAGCAGGGCAGAGTGTCCCTTCGTGGGTGTAATTCTCTAAGTGCTGAGTCCTGCGGATGGAGCTTTGATATCGACATACTGAGGAGTTTCCGGCAGCACATGACCACATATAGGGAGGCAAAAGTTTGCTCTCTATCTCCACCTGCTGGTAGATGGACACAACCCACCAGTCTATGGATTGATCAGCTATGATTAATGGAAAGAAAATTATCAGGTATGATTATACATAATTTTACCTTGAAGTATTTCGCGAGGTCGTCAACACTTGGTATGTCTTTGCTGTTGTTTGTAACTGGTGTGGTGTCTAGCAATTTGTTCACAAGGTAGAAAAGTTTGTGTGTGTCTTTGTAGTTTGGTCCAATTATTGTTTTGTAGTGTAATCTTTTAGTCTGTTTTATAGTGTATTTGTATTTCCTCCGAAGTAATTTCCAGGCATTTAGTGTTTGTTCATCCTTCTTTTTGTTCCATGCGCGTTCTAGTTTCCTGACTTGTGTTTTGAGTTCTTTCAGTTCTTCGGTAAACCATGGATTCGATTTTTTCCTATGTGATATTCTGGTTTGGATAGGGGCGATTTTGTCTAATGTTATTTTACATATTTCGTCCCATTCTTGGAGGAATTGGATGGTGTCTGCATTTCTTGACCATTCATTTTGGTATATCTGCTGCCAGAATGTTGTGGGGTCAGTTTTTCCTCTCGTGGTGTATGTTGTTCGCTCATGTTTGTTGACTTTGCTTCTGTGCGTTCTTCGCCAGTGAAGGGAGACATGTGCTTTATGGTGATCTGACCATGGTGTGGGTATCCATCTTGTGTCAGTGAGTATGATGGTTGGGTCTTGGTCAAATTTGTGTGTAATGATGTCTAGTGTGTGTCCTTTTTTGTGTGTTGGTTGAATGTTAGGTGCGTGTAGATCCCAAAGTTTTAAGAATTCTTTGCATTCTCGTGTGCTTGTTAAGGTGTCGTCTTCAAGGTGTAGGTTGATATCCCCTATTATGAGGATGTTTGAGGCCGAGACACATGTATTTGAGATGAAGTCCATAAGTTGTGTTTGGGCGTCTTGCCACTTTCCTGGTGGCCTGTAGAATAGGATAGCATTAAGGTGTCCTAATAGGTTTGGGTGATTAATTCTTATCGAAGCAATTTCAAGTTGTGTTAAGGTGAATTCACCAGTGGTTGTGATGATGAACTCTGATTTGTAAATGATGGCTATTCCGCCTCCTCTTTTTCCCCGTCTTGTCCAGTGGGTGATTTTGTATTCTGGTGGGCATATCTCTAAGGTGACGGGGTCTGTAGGGCTGTGGATCCAGGTTTCTGTGATGAACAGGAGGTCTAATTTATCTGTAGTAATCCAGTCTAGTATATCTACTGAATTGCTTACTGCTGATCTTGCATTGATGTATCCTATTTGGATTGGGCGATGAGGTTCTGTGGGGGGGTTCGATGTATTTATTTGTATTAGTTGTCTGTTTCCTCATTGGTTAAGTTTGTTGTTGTTGGTTTTTTTCTCTTTTTGTTGGTTGTTTTCGTATATGGAGTTTTTTTCCTTTTGGTTGGTTATTGTGTCTTTGGTCTGGTAGGTTATTGATAGGTTGTACACAGAGTTGGTGTGTTGTGGTTGGGTTATTATGTGTGTTTTTTAGGGTGGACATTTTGTGTTTGTGAGTGATGTATGATTTGTGAGTTATGGGTTTGTTGTTATCTGGGTCATGGGTTGTGTTTGTGTAAGAGAGTAGGGTAAGGCAGTAGATGGTTAAGATTGTTTTGCTGGCGTTCATATCAGTGTTTAAGGCGCTGTAACAGTTAGTTTGCTGGTTTACATTCAAAGCGAAGCAAAGCCTGCGTTTGTATTTAAGCTTGGCAACAGTTCATGTTGATCATGCTTGGTTTGTAATCAAGTCAAAGGAAAGCCTGCATTTACGTTAGAGCATAATGATAAGCGTTGCATGTCAGACCTTTTTAAATTACTGTGCAAGGCAGCTAATTTGTCTAATGTTAAAACAAGCAAAGTGAGATAATTGCATTTGAATTAAAGCTATTAGCGGTGCAGGTGACAAATTTATTTGCTTTGCGATAAGAGCAGCTGCTCACTTGCCTTGTGATTAGCAGAGCAGGCAATTGCATTTAAATTATTACATAAAATAATGTCGTTTTGGCTGGGTAGCTTATTTGCCTTCTGTAAAAAAAAAAATATATATATATATATAGGTTTAAACAGCACCTTTTCTATCTCCAGAGGAGTATGGTAATCAGAGGAACAGATCCAATCACACACTTGTCTCAAATTACAGGCAATATTGTAATATTTAATATTGGGTAAACCCATTCCCCCCTGTTTCCACGCCCCCCAATAGTAGTGGCATACGGATTTTTGCTTTCTTAAATGCCCAACAAAACCTCATCACTAAACGATACAACATTCTTATGTCTTTCTGTAATAACCGTAGAGGTAAAGTTTGCATTACATATAGCCATCTGGGGAGAATTACCGTGCGAATTATGCACAATCGGCCTGACAGTGGCAGTGTTAAAGCTCTCCAAGCTGTTTTGTTTTATCTAACAACCATTGGACATTTGTTTTATATATTGCTTCTGTCTGTGCTACTAAGAAAATGCCCAAGTAACGAAATGAGTCCTCCACCCATCTCAGTGGGAATTGTCCCTGCCATGATCTTCGGGTTTCTGCTGTAATAGCCATCGCTTCCAATTTGTCATAATTTAATTTGAACCCAGAGTATGCCCCAAATTCTGAAAATACTTCCAAGAGATCCCCTAGTGACTCCCGGGGATTTGTAAGCACCACCAGCCAGTTGTCGGCGAAAGCCGCCACTTTAAATTCCTGTTCACCAAACCTCACCCCTCTAATTGTAGAACACATGTTTATGTCTCAGATCAAAGGGTCCATATATAGTGCAAAAAGGAGGGGTGAAAGCGGGCAGCTCTGCCGAGTCCCCCGTTTGATGTCAAATGGTGCTGAATACATCCCATTCACCCACAGCCTGGCTCGAGGTGAGTCATACAGGGCGGCAACCGCCTTCACAAACCACCCCTGGAACCCGTATTTATCCAAAGTAGAGAACAAAAAAGGCCACTTCACTCGGTCAAATGCCTTTTTGGCGTCGAAGCTGATCATAATAGACGGTTCACGAGTAGCCTCTAGGCGTTCCAGAGAGGCTAAGATGCACCTAAGATTCTGAGACACTGACCTCCCCTGAACGAACCCTACCTGCGCTGCATGAATAATACCTGGGAGTACGCGTCTCAACCTGTTCGCAAGTATTTTTGCGAATAGTTTTACTTCTTTGTTGAAAAGCGAGATGGGCCTATAAGAAGATACTAAAGTGTGATCTCTTTTTGGTTTAGGCAATACTATTATCTGGGCCAGATTAAGATGTTCTGGCAATTGTTCGTGTTCCACCCAGGCATTAAATACCTTAGCTACAGACGGTACTATAGGGTCCCCCAACAATTTGTAGAACTCTGCTTTAAGGCCGTCTGGGCCCGGGGCTTTACCGAGTTTACTACTTCCTATTGGCCAGCTCACTTCATCGTTGCTTACAGGAGCATTCAAGATCTTGCGTTCTTTCTGTTTGATGTTAGGGATTGAGACATTCTCTAAATAGAGTTCACCGCTAAGGCCTCTCTCTTCTCCCGAGCCATACAGTTGTTGAAAGAATCTTTGGAAAACATCTCTAATCTCCTTATCTGTGTGGAGTAATTTCCCCCCTTTATCTCTAAGAAGTTAAAATATGTCTGGAAGTACTCTTGGCTGCTATTAACTTTGCCAACATCCTGCCTCCTTTATTTCCATGTTTATAAAGGTGAAATTTATAATACGCTTGCGATTTAACTGCCCAATTTTGGCTCCTCCAATGTCCGAAAACATCTCACGCGAGATCAACAAATAGTCGATCCTGGAGTGAGTGCTGTGCGCTCTTGATTGGTGTGTATATTCCTTGTCTAAGGGGTGCAAGACCCGCCACACATCTATAAGATCAAGTAATGAGCAGAAGTCCGGCAAACCCCTCCCCGTCTTTGGCCCATGACCCTGCGGGGGATTGGATCTGTCCAACTGAAAATCCTAAGTCATATTAAAGTCTCCCCCAAGCGCCAAGGGGATAGATTCTATTTTAGTTAGAATTGTTACTAGTTTCTTGTAAAATTTGAGATCAAGTTGGTTGGGGGCATATATGCTTCCTAAAAGCACCTGTTGCCTAGCTACTATCGCTTTACAGAAAATAAAGCGTCCTTCAGGGTCTTTCATTATATTTGTGAGTTGCAATGCCACCCCTTTTCAAATTAAAATTGCCACTCCACCTTTGCGACCCACTGCCGCTGATGCCACACATTCCCCCACCCACCACCTCGCTAACTTAGCATGTTCACTCTCTGACAAATATAGGAATACTATGTCAGCTTTGATGCGCTGTAAATAATGCAATATTTTGGATCTTTTTATTGGGGAGTGGATGCCCCCCACATTCTAAGTGACTATCTTAGTCATTTTGCCTATATTTTGTACTTACAATCCACCAATTACTTGTTGTAGTATCTAAGGGGAGCCAGCCCAGCCTCTGACCCCCCCCCCTATATGAACCGGTACGTCCACTCCAAACACACACAGCATATTGCTTGATTAACCACTGTATAGTAGCCCGTTTCCTGTTGTCTAATGCCCACGTATTATATTCCCCTCCCTGAAACCCTCCTGTCCCCTAATGTCTCCCCCCCATTACCATCTTACCAAAACCCCCTTCCTTCCCCGAAGATCCCTCCCTCGAGATCAAGTCACTTTTGACGCCTCCCCCCCATCCCAAACCAAGCCTTTTTAACCAAATCAACCCTTAAACGTTATGAATACCCCTTTTTTGTTCCCCTTTTGTTTATCCGTTCTCTCACCCCATCATACATACACCTTTTCCCCCTGTCTTACACCCTCACTGCTCCAAAATCACCCCCATTTATACTTATATTTTCGTCCATGCCACTTCACAGCCGCCTCATGGGGTATGTGAAGCCTTTATAAGAGGATGAACAGTCTTTCTTAACATCAGTCTCTTTATGACACCTTGTTCTTGCTGAGACTCTTATCATCAAACGAACTAAAATGTTCTGTATGCTTATTTTAAACCAATAATTCAAAGACATGAATACCGAGCCAAACCTTCACTGTGGCTCCTGCCTGTTGAATAATTAGTTGTGCCTTCGTCATCCATTCCCCTCTCCGGTTCATCAGCGATTAGAATCCAGTTGGTGTATAAATTTCTGCGCTTCCTCTACTGAGGTATAAGTATCCGTGGATGACTGATATGTGATCCTCAGTTTTGCAGGGTACATCAGCGCAAACTTGATTTTGCACTTCACCAACTAGGTGCAGACAGGCGAAAACACTTTCCGTTGCGCTGACACCCATGCCGAATAATCCTGAAACCATAAAACTTTTTGAGTGCCACAAATCAGTTCTGTCCCATTGTGCATCGCCTGCAAAATCGCTGTTTTGTGCGCAAAATTGAGAATTTTGCAGATAACCACTCTGGGCCTTGTGAAGTTCGTCTGCTTTATTCCCAAGCGGTGGGCCCGTTCTATTCTCAAGGGTCCCAGCTCCGCCGACAGTTCCAGCTCTTTGGATATCCACGCCTCCAGGTACCGCTTCAGATCGCGATCTCCTTGGTTTTCGGGAATGCCCACTAGCCTTAAATTGTTTCTTCTGGATCTGTTCTCCAGATCCTCAATTTTGTCGGCATAAGAGTCCACCATCTTTTGAAGCTTTGTTTGAGTCTCTTCAACTTTCGCCATGCAGTCTTCCAGTTCACCAGTTCGGCGCTGGTACTTCGCCATGTCTTCTCCGATTTGAGTGACATTGTTATGGAGGGCTTCTAACTTCGCCGTTAAGGCCCCCAGCTTTTTTTCTAGGATTGTCTCCATGGCATTAGTTACTTCTTCCACTATTTCGGCAGCCCATGCGGATCCCACCTGCGAGGCCGCTGGGCTTGCCGGAGCCGCCATCTTGTCCTCCGTCAATCTGCTCTTCTCTTTGTCTTTTCTCAGATTTTTGGCAGCCATTATCGATAAACGTGGTGTTTTATGTTTGATCTCAGCCTCCGTTGACTATACGCCAATGTTCTGGGTGAGTTCAGTCACTTTGTCGGGGTGTTCTTTGCTGATTTGGCTATGAGGGAGCAGGAGCGAAGCAGCTAACGTCCGTTCCTCAGCATAGCGTCACATCTTCCTTCCTTTTTTAATAAACGGAATATATTTGGCCTGGGCTTCCAGGATAGTATTTTTGAACAGCATCCACACCTGATGTAAATTTTTGACCTTTGCTACTGCTCCTCTAAGTTTTTTTTTTTCACCATTCTTCTCATTTTATCATAGTCTCCTTTTTGAAAGTGAAATGCTAGCATATTGGATTTCCTGTGTGTACTTACTCCAAAGCTGATATCAAATCTGATCATATTATGATCACTGTTATCAAGCGGCCCCTGCACCATTACATCCTGCACCAGATCATGCGCGCCACTAAGGACTAGGTCTAGAATTTTTCCTTCTCTTGTCGGCTCCTGTACCAGCTGCTCCTTAAAGTAGTCCTCCCTAGCATGCTGTGTAATCCTGCCCCTTGCTCCTGGTGAGGGGAAAACACTTCAGTCCTAGAGGCTGGAATAAGAGAGACAATCAGACTTAGGTATAGTAGCAACCAGTATATCTTCCTAAGCCAATACAAAATAATTGTTCTCTCTGGAGCAGGTTGTCACCCAGTAGCCAGATGCACAGACTGAATAACAAAATCTGCCCAGCGAAAACTTTCTCAGTTTTCGTATATATGCTGTTGTAAGTTTCGTTTTTCCTAAATCATGTGATTTCTCCTAAACTAACATGATCATGTATGGATTTTCCTGTTTCCTTCCATTACACAATATAGTAATATACAAAAATGGCAGTTTCCTCCATTCTATCATCCTCTCCTGCTTGTGTTCACATGCACACTTGGTGGCCATTGGCTAATGCCTTATCAGTAAAGCATGCTCCCAGTGTGCCAAAACCATGTAGCAAACTAGTATGAAACACCTGTGGATCATTTTCGAAATATGGATCATATGGGAAATGCTGGACATAACCATAGGACCAGTTTGCCCAAGCTGAACAATAGCCTGTATGATTGTGTGTTGAGCTAGGCCTCAAATGGGTTAAAAGGACAGACTGTAAAATGCTTGCAATTGTATTTTCACAGAAAAGCTTCTGTGAAAGATGGCCATTTACAAGAAATGCTCATGTGACAGATGGCCTGTTTTAGGCCTCACAACAGAGGATAATGAGGAAGTAAATGTATTTTGCAAACAGTTTGCTCAGGACCCGAAATATGATTTCATTAAAGAATGATTTATAGGCATTTGTAAATTTAGGGGAATTCAAGCAGGTGTTCAAAGGGAATTAGTGGTTATAGACACATTAATGGTGAAAGTGAGAAGGACCCTGATAGAAGAATTTACTGTAAATGCTAATTAGATTCTGGTAAATAATTGCTGATTTTATGAAATTAATTAAAGTTAATAAAGGGTAACAGATGATCAAAAGAAGAAGCTAAATAATTCTTTTGAGGAAGATGGAGAAGGCGGGCTTATGGAGAAGGCGGGCTTAATGACGTGTACACCATAGACTTAATGAAAAGTGTAACCTATATAAGTGACAGGTATAATCACTAGAGACCAGAGATATAATACTGTGCATTCACGCCTTGTGACCAGTTTACCACTCTCTATGAGAAAAGCTGATTTGATGTACTACTTGATCTGAAATAATCATATGCCAGTGTAACCCTAATTGGTAAGTTAAAATAAAAATGCTTCTTCTCATGCTATAACAGCCTTCTGATTCTGGTTTTATTTCTGACTCTCCTTATTTTAGTGATTTATAATGCAGTTTATTTGTAATTTCCATATCATCATGCTGATCAATCCATAGACTGGTGGGTTGTGTCCATCTACCAGCAGGTGGAGATAGAGAGCAATCCTTTTGCCTCCCTATATGTGGTCATGTGCTGCCGGAAACTCCTCAGTATGTTCTCTATCTCAGCAGGTGGTGGTCACACACAGCAGCAGCTCTGGCTAGGTCTCCAAGCCTAATCTTTAGGTTTTGTTGAGTACCTGGGGTTGAGGGCTCTTCTTGAGCAAGTGCAAACCTGGTGGGGCCAGGTCCCTCCTTTTCTCCCCCCTCCCGCTGGCTCCGTTAAAAAAAAAAAAAAAATTTTTGGGACGTCCTTAAGGGCGTTTATTTCGACGTTTATTTAAACGTTTATTGCAGCTACTCACTGGGACACCAGGTCGTTACAGCTCGGAGCGAGAAGCAGGTAATTTTTACCTTTTTATAGCGGGCAGGGGGTTCCCTGATTGATCTCCACGTGGCCTATGGCGTCGGAAGGCGAGGGCGCGAAGAATCGCTCCCCGGACCGCGTGTGCGCTTCTAGCGGGGATGTGGGGGTTTTAAAGTCTGATTCGCCCTTGTTGGGTGTCAGTTTGGAGGCCGGTCAGTGTCCCGGGTCTTCCTCCGGTGCGGCGGTTTTTCCCGCCATAAACGCCCATCCCCCGCTGCTCGCCTCCGCCATCTTGGCTGGCCACTCTGCTCGGACGGCTTCTTCTTGGGCAGCCCTTGAGCTGGGAGACGTTCATGCCATGGCCGCCCTTGATTTGGGCGACGGCAAAAAAGCGGCTAAAGTTAAGCGCCGTTCTTCCCGCGCGGCTCCTTTGTGGAGTGTCGTGCCGGACGCCATCTTGGATGCGCAGCATGTTGCTCCCCCGCTCTTGCGAGCGCCGGTTGAGGGTGCGTCTAGGGCTGTTGCCCAGGATGCTGAAATACACAGTCTGGGGGGTTTCTCCCCCGAGTTTATTTTGCTGCTGCATCAGGCCTTCCTTATGCAAAACGCTGCCCCTTCTCCCTTGTCCGATAATGGGGTTGAGGCCCCCGGAAGTAAACGCCCTCGGGTGGATTCCCAGGCCTTAGAGGACGCTGTTTCCTCTGATGTAGATGAGGGCAGCGTATCTGAGTTCTCCCAACGGTCCTTTGGGGATTCCTTGGAGGAGACGGATTCCCGCTCGGATGGAGCGGATGACCCCTCTGCAGCGCGGATCTTTCGCTCAGAGGATTTGCCCAACCTGTTACTGCAGGCCATGAGCATTTTGAAGATTTCCTCGCCAGAGGACGTCTCTCCCTCAGCCCCTGTTGGCTCTGCCATTATGCTGGGGACGAAGCGCCCGCCTAGAACCTTCCACGTGCATGATGCCATGCACACCTTAATTTCGGCTCAATGGGATGTCCCGGAAGCGAGCCTCAAAGTGGCTAGGGCTATGTCCCGCCTCTATCCTTTGCCTGAAAGTGAACGTGAGGCCTTTATTTGGCCTACCATGGATTCTTTAATCACTGCGGTGACTAAGAAAACGGCGTTGCCGGTGGAAGGTGGCACGGCCCTAAAGGACGCCCAAGACAGAAGATTGGAAGCGGCTTTAAGGTCGTCCTTCGAGGCGGCTGCCTTAAGTTTGCAGGCCTCAGTTTGCGGCTCCTATGTGGCCAGGGCGTGCCTGACGATGGTGCAGCGGGCTTCCCCCTCGGATCCTTCCTTGAGGGCTGACTGGCCGGCCCTGGAATCGGGCTTGGCTTATTTGGCAGACTTACTGTATGATGTCTTGAGAGCCTCGGCTAAAGGTATGGCTCAGACAGTCTCTGCGCGGCGCTGGCTTTGGCTGAAACATTGGTCTGCGGACCACGCCTCTAAGTCCCGCCTGGCTAAGTTGCCTTTTAAAGGCAAGCTGCTCTTTGGGGTCGAGCTGGACAAAATCGTGACCGATCTCGGCACGTCTAAGGGCAAGAGGTTACCAGAGGTCAGGGCTCGAGCCAGTGCTCGCCCCGGTATCTCCAGAGGACGGTTTCAGGAAGCCCGTCGGTACCGCCCGGGCAAGTCGGGCTCCTCTGCCCCCTCTTCCTTCAAAAGGAACTTCTCCCCCAAGCAGCATTCCTTTCGCAGAGACCGCCGTCCCGGAGGTACGCCCTCCGGTCCTCCCCCAGGGTCTCGTACCCAATGACGGGGCCCTGGTCCATGGCCCAGTGCAGATTGGAGGACGCCTGTCCTCGTTTCTGGGCGAGTGGACCAGGGTAACTTCAGACGCTTGGGTTCTGGAAGTCATCAGAGACGGCTACAAGTTAGAGTTCTGCCGACCCTTAAGAGTCGGGTTTGTACTCTCTCCCTGCAAGTCTCCGGTCAAAGCTGTGGCAGTGCAGCAGACCTTGGACAACCTGATCCGCCTGGGTGCGGTAGTTCCGGTGCCAGAAAATCAGATTGGCAAGGGACGTTACTCCATTTACTTTGTGGTACCAAAGAAAGGAGGTTCTGTCCGGCCTATCCTCGACCTCAAAGGGGTCAATCGGGCCTTGAAAGTGCGGCACTTTCGCATGGAGACTCTCCGCTCTGTTATAGCGGCAGTGAAGGCAGGGGAGTTCTTGGCTTCCTTGGACATCAAGGAAGCGTACCTGCATATTCCCATCTGGCCTCCTCATCAACGCTTTCTGCGTTTTGCAGTCCTGGGCCGACACTTCCAGTTCAGAGCCCTCCCTTTCGGGTTGGCTACTGCTCCGCGGACCTTCTCCAAAGTAATGGTGGTCATCGCGACCTTCCTGCGAAAGGAAGGAGTACAAGTCCATCCTTATCTGGACGACTGGTTGATCCGAGCCCCCTCTTATGCAGAGTGCGGCAAAGCTGTGGACCGGGTGGTTGCTTTTTTGAGCTCCCTGGGGTGGATCATCAACTGGGAGAAGAGCCAGCTGCGCCCGACTCAGTCCCTGGAGTATCTGGGAGTTCGATTCGACACCCAAGTGGGCAGAGTGTTCCTGCCAGACAATCGGATTGTCAAACTTCAGGCTCAGGTGGACCAGTTCCTAGTAGCCTCTCCTCTTCGGGCTTGGGATTATGTGCAGCTGTTGGGCTCTATGACGGCCACGATGGAAGTAGTGCCCTGGGCCAGGGCTCATATGAGACCACTACAACACTCTCTGCTGCAGCGCTGGACTCCGATGTCGGAGGATTATGCTGTGCGCCTTCCCTTGGACCCAGCAGTGCGCAAGGCGCTGAGCTGGTGGCTGCAGACAGACAAGTTGTCTGCAGGAATGCCTCTGGTGACCCCGGAGTGGATTGTCGTCACGACGGACGCCTCTTTTTCGGGCTGGGGAGCCCACTGCTTGGGAAGGACAGCGCAGGGGCTCTGGTCTCCTGCAGAGGCAAAGTGGTCTATCAACCTCCTGGAACTCAGAGCCATTCGGTTGGCGCTTTTGGAGTTCATCCCGGTACTGGCATTGAAGCCAGTACGGGTCCTGTCGGACAATGCAACGGCTGTGGCCTATGTCAACCGCCAGGGAGGTACCAAGAGCGCCCCTCTAGCCAAGGAGGCCATGAATCTATGCCAGTGAGCGGAAGCGAACCTGGAACAGCTGACAGCGGCCCACATTGCCGGAGTCATGAATGTCAAGGCGGACTTTCTCAGTCGCCATACCTTGGATCCCGGAGAGTGGCAGCTATCTGCTCAGGCGTTCTTGGACATCACGAAGTGCTGGGGCCAGCCGAGCCTAGATCTGATGGCGTCATCGGCCAATTGCCAAGTGCCGCGCTTTTTCAGCAGAGGATGGGACCCTCGATCCCTGGGAGTAGATGCTCTTCTCCAACAATGGCCGACACAGGAGCTTCTCTATGTGTTCCCGCCCTGGCCCATGTTGGGCAGGGTGCTAGACCGGGTGGCAAAGCATCCGGGCCGGATAATCCTGGTGGGTCCGGACTGGCCCAGACGTCCCTGGTATGCGGACTTGATCAGGCTCTCAGTGGACGATCCTCTGCGGCTGCCAGTGTAGCAGGGCCTATTGCATCAGGGTCCCGTGGTGATGGAGGATCCCTCCCCCTTTGGTCTTACGGCCTGGTTATTGAGCGGCAGCGTCTGAGAAAGAAGGGCTTCTCAGACAAGGTCATCGCCACTATGCTGAGAGCGAGGAAGCGCTCTACTTCTACTGCTTACGCCAGGGTTTGGCGTACCTTTGCAGCTTGGTGTGAAGCAGGCTCACTTTCTCCCTTCACTGCTCCAATTTCTTCAGTGTTGGCGTTCCTGCAAGAAGGTCTGGAGAAAGGCCTGTCGCTCAGTTCCCTTAAAGTCCAGGTAGCGGCTCTGGCTTGCTTCAGGGGCCTCCTGAAGGGTGCTTCCCTGGCTTCGCAGCCAGATGTGGTGCGCTTTCTCAAGGGAGTTAATCACCTGCGCCCTCCTCTGCACTCAGTGGTGCCTGCGTGGAATCTGAACCTGGTGCTAAGAGCCTTGCAGAAGCCGCCTTTTGAACCCTTGTCAAGGGCATCTCTGAAAGACCTGACGTTGAAAGCAGTCTTTTTGGTGGCTATCACTTCAGCCAGAAGAGTTTCCGAGCTCCAGGCACTCTCATGTCGAGAGCCCTTTCTGCAGTTCACGGAGGCAGGAGTGTCTATTCGCACAGTGCCTTCCTTCCTGCCCAAGATTGTTTCTCGCTTCCATGTGAATCAGCAGCTCTGTCTCCCTTCCTTTCGTAGGGAGGACTACCCAGAGGAATACTCTGCTCTCAAATATCTGGATGTGAGACGAGTCATCATCAGATACTTGGAAGTGACCAATGATTTCCGGAAGTCGGATCATCTGTTTGTCCTGTTTGCAGGTCCTCGTAAGGGTCTGCAGGCTGCTACGCCTACAGTGGCAAGATGGGTCAAGGAAGCCATTGCAGCGGCTTATGTGGCCGCGGGGAAGGTGCCGCCTATCCAGCTGAAGGCTCACTCCACTAGAGCTCAGGCGGCCTCGATGGCAGAGGCCGGGTCCGTCTCCTTGGAAGAGATTTGCAAGGCGGCAACTTGGGCATCGGCCCATACCTTCTCCAGGCATTACCGCTTGACTGTGGCTGCTCGGGCGGAGGCCCGGTTTGGAGCTTCAGTGTTGCGGTCAGGGATTTCTATGTCCCGCCCTGGGTGAGTACTGCTTCGGTACATCCCACCAGTCTATGGATTGATCAGCATGATGATATGGAAGGTAAAATTATGTATCATACCTGATAATTTTCTTTCCATTAATCATAGTTGATCATTCTCCGAGGACAAGCAGGCTGCTTGTTCTCACTGATGGGTGACGTCCACGGCAGCCCCTCCAATCGGAATCTTCACTAGCAAAAGCCTTTGCTAGCCCTCGCGCGCCGATGCGCACTGCGCATGCGCGGCCGTCTTCCCGCCCGAAACCGGCTTGTGCTGGCCAGTCTTCTTTTCTCCGCGCTCGGTACGGTTGTGTTTTGCCGTTCGTGCCCAAAAAAGTCAACCTCGCGCGTCGTTTTCAACTCGTTTCCGTGAGAAACTTTGAAAATTGTTTCGGATAGACCTCTTTTGGTCTTTCCCTTCCTGTACTTCGAGTTT
This sequence comes from Microcaecilia unicolor, assembly GCF_901765095.1. Taxonomy (NCBI): domain Eukaryota; kingdom Metazoa; phylum Chordata; class Amphibia; order Gymnophiona; family Siphonopidae; genus Microcaecilia; species Microcaecilia unicolor. The sequence goes on along the minus strand of NC_044040.1, from coordinate 122,308,103 downwards.
TTTTCGCTCCGGTAAGTTTTCTTTCGTCGTCGGGGTAGGCCTTAATTAGGCCCCGGTCGAAATTTCCTTCTCACTATTTTTCTGGTGCCAAATTTCGCCATTTCGACTTTTGATCTCGCCGGCGTGATTTTTCCGCCCATGACATCGAAGCCTTCCAGCGGCTTCAAGAAGTGCACCCAGTGCGCCCGGGTAATCTCGCTCACTGACAGGCACGCGTCGTGTCTTCAGTGTCTGGGGGCTGGGCACCGCCCTCAGGCCTGTAGTCTGTGTTCCCTTTTACAAAAGCGGACTCAGGTAGCGAGGTTAGCCCAGTGGAACATTTTGTTCTCGGGCTCTTCGTCGGCATCGGCACCGGGGGTATCGAGTGCATCGACGTCTTCAGCGTCCAGACCTTCATCCTCGGCTGCCAGTGCATCGAGGCATCGGCCTTCTGCATCGGTGCTGAGACATCGGACGACTGTATCGACGTCGGTGGAACCGGGACCTCGTCTGCTGATGTCGTCGGACGGTGGTGCTTCGTCTGGAGTGTAGGTGAGGGCTGTCCATTCCCCTGCTGGTGGCGGTGAGCCTTCGGGTGGGTCTCCCCCTACCCTGAGGGCTCCTGCGGTACAGCCCCCCCCGAGACCGACCTTCTTCGGTCTCGGCCCCGAGGAAGCGACGGATGGATTCTACGTCCTCCTCGTCGGTGCCGGGAAGCTCCGGTGACATGCTTCGTTCCAAGAAGGCGAAGAAGCATCGTCATCGGTCCCCTTCCCGTGTCGGCACCGAGAGCTCTGGGTCGCCGAGGGAGTCGGCACCCAGCAGGCATCGGCACCGAGAGGACCGCTCACCCTCTGTTCAGGAGGTGTCGATGCGCTCCACTCTGGACAGCCCAGAACAGCCTCCACGCCCGGAACAGGTTCTGACGTCGACGCCTGCATCGACCTCCATGCCTTTCTCTGCAGCCGCTCTGAACGAGAGCCTCCGGGCCGTTCTCCCAGAGATTCTGGGAGAGCTGTTGCGCCCTAACCCTCCGGTACCGGCGGTGCTTGCGCCACCGGTACCGTCGAGCGTGGCGCCGGTTGGCCCATCGCCCGAGGTGAGGTCTCCGGCGTCGGTGCCGTGTGCGGTACCGGCTGCCGCCACCTCCCAGGAGGGCTCCCCGACTACGTCGGCGGAGGGAGCTTCGCCGATGCGGGCGAGGGAGTCTACCTCTCGACACCCCCATCGTGGACGTGGTGCCACAGAGTCGAATCGGGCGAGGTTGCAGACACAGGTCCGTGAACTTGTGTCTGACACCGAGGGTGAGGCCTCGTGGGAAGAGGAAGAAGACCCCAGATATTTCTCTGACGAGGAGTCTGAAGGTCTTCCTTCCGATCCCACTCCCTCTCCTGAGAGACAGCTTTCTCCTCCCGAGAGTCTCTTTTGCTTCCTTTGTCCGGGAGATGTCTAAGGCCATCCCCTTCCCGGTGGTTGTGGAGGACGAGCCCAGGGCTGAAATGTTTGAGCTCCTGGACTATCCTTCTCCACCTAAGGAAGCGTCCACTGTACCCATGCACCATGTCCTAAAAAAGACATTGCTGGCGAACTGGACCAAGCCTTTAACTAACCCCCACATTCCCAAGAAGATCGAGTCCCAGTACCGGATCCATGGGGACCCAGAGCTGATGCGCACTCAGTTGCCTCACGACTCTGGAGTTGTGGATTTGGCCCTAAAGAAGGCCAAGAGTTCTAGGGAGCATGCTTCGGCGCCCCCGGGCAAGGACTCTAGAACCTTGGACTCCTTTGGGAGGAAGGCCTACCATTCTTCTATGCTCGTGGCCAAAATTCAGTCTTACCAGCTCTACACGAGCATACACATGCGGAACAATGTGCGGCAGTTGGCGGGCTTGGTGGATGCGCTCCCCTCTGAGCAAGCCAAGCCATTTCAGGAGGTGGTCAGGCAGCTGAAGGCGTGCAGAAAATTCCTGGCCAGAGGGGTGTATGACACCTTTGATGTTGCGTCCAGGGCCGCTGCTCAAAGTGTGGTGATGCGCAGGCTCTCATGGCTGCGTGCCTCCGACCTGGAGAATAGAATCCAGCAGCGGATTGCGGACTCGCCTTGCCGTGCGGATAATATTTTTGGAGAGAAAGTTGAACAGGTGGTAGAGCAGCTCCACCAGCGGGACACCGCATTCGACAAGTTCTCCCGCCGGCAGCCTTCAGCCTCTACCTCTACAGGTAGAAGATTTTTTGGGGGAAGGAAGACTGTTCCCTACTCTTCTGGCAAGCGTAGGTACAATCCTCCTTCTCGACAGCCTGCGGCCCAGGCTAAGCCCCAGCGCGCTCGCTCTCGTCAGCAGCGTGCGCCTCAGCAAGGCCCCTCGGCTCCCCAGCAAAAGCAAGGGACGAGCTTTTGACTGGCTCCAGCAGAGCATAGCCGACATCCAAGTGTCAGTGCCGGGCGACCTGCCAGTCGGAGGGAGGTTGAAAGCTTTTCACCAAAGGTGGCCTCTCATAACCTCCGATCAGTGGGTTCTACAAATAGTCCGGCAAGGATACACCCTCAATTTGGCTTCAAAACCTCCAAATTGCCCACCGGGAGCTCAGTCTTACAGCTTCCAGCACAAGCAGATACTTGCAGAGGAACTCTCCTCCCTTCTCAGCGCCAATGCGGTCGAGCCCGTGCCATCCGGGCAAGAAGGGCTGGGATTCTATTCCAGGTACTTCCTTGTGGAAAAGAAAACAGGGGGGATGCGTCCCATCCTAGACCTAAGGGCCCTGAACAAATATCTGGTCAAAGAAAAGTTCAGGATGCTTTCCTTGGGCACCCTTCTTCCCATGATTCAGGAAAACGATTGGCTATGCTCTCTGGACTTGAAGGATGCCTACACACACATCCCGATACTGCCAGCTCACAGACAGTATCTGCGATTTCAGCTGGGCACACGTCACTTCCAGTACTGTGTGCTACCCTTTGGGCTCGCGTCTGCGCCCAGGGTGTTCACAAAGTGCTTGGCTGTAGTAGCAGCAGCACTTCGCAGGCTGGGGGTGCACGTGTTCCCATATCTCGACGATTGGCTGGTGAAGAACACTTCAGAGGCAGGAGCCCTGCAGTCCATGCAGATGACTATTCGCCTCCTGGAGCTACTGGGGTTTGTGATAAATTATCCAAAGTCCCATCTTCTCCCAGTGCAGAAACTCGAGTTCATAGGAGCTCTGCTGGATTCCCGGACGGCTCGCGCCTATCTCCCAGAGGCGAGAGCCAACAACTTGTTGTCCCTCGTCTCGCGGGTGCGAGCGTCACAGCAGATCACAGCTCGGCAGATGTTGAGATTGCTGGGCCACATGGCCTCCACAGTTCATGTGACTCCCATGGCCCGCCTTCACATGAGATCTGCTCAATGGACCCTAGCTTCCCAGTGGTTTCAGGCTGCTGGGGATCTAGAGGACGTGATCCACCTGTCCACGAGTTTTCTCGAATCCCTGTATTGGTGGACGATTTGGTCCAATTTGACTCTGGGACGTCCTTTCCAAATTCCTCAGCCACAAAAAGTGCTGACCACGGATGCGTCTCTCCTGGGATGGGGAGCTCATGTCGATGGGCTTCACACCCAAGGAAGCTGGTCCCTCCAGGAACGAGATCTGCAGATCAATCTTCTGGAGTTACGAGCGATCTGGAACGCTCTGAAGGCCTTCAGAGATCAGCTGTCCCACCAAATTATCCATATTCAGACAGACAACCAGGTTGCCATGTATTACGTCAACTAGCAGGGGGGCACCGGATCTCGCCCCCTGTGTCAGGAAGCCGTCAGCATGTGGCTCTGGGCTCGCCGTCACGGCATAGTGCTCCAAGCCACATATCTGGCAGGCGTAAACAACAGTCTGGCCGACAGACTGAGCAGGATTATGCAACCTCACGAGTGGTCGCTCAACTCTCGAGTGGTGCGCCAGATCTTCCAAGCGTGGGGCACCCCCTTGGTGGATCTCTTCGCATCTCGAGCCAACCACAAAGTCCCTCAGTTCTGTTCCAGGCTTCAGGCCCACGGCAGACTGGCATCGGATGCCTTCCTCCTGGATTGGGGGGAGGGTCTGCTGTATGCTCATCCTCCCATACCTCTGGTGGGGAAGACTTTGTTGAAACTCAAGCAAGACCGAGGCACCATGATTCTGATTGCTCCTTTTTGGCCGCGTCAGATCTGGTTCCCTCTTCTTCTGGAGTTGTCCTCCGAAGAACCGTGGAGATTGGAGTGTTTTCCGACCCTCATCACACAGGACGAAGGGGCGCTTCTGCATCCCAGCCTCCGGTCCCTGGCTCTCACGGCCTGGATGTTGAGAGCGTAGACTTTGCCTCTTTGGGTCTGTCAGAGGGTGTCTCCCGCGTCTTGCTTGCTTCCAGGAAAGATTCCACTAAGAGGAGTTACTTCTTTCTATGGAGGAGGTTTGCCGTCTGGTGTGACAGCAAGGCCCTAGATCCTCGCTCTTGTCCTACACAGACCCTGCTTGAATACCTTCTGCACTTGTCTGAGTCTGGTCTCAAGACCAACTCTGTAAGAGTTCACCTTAGTGCAATCAGTGCATACCATTACCGTGTGGAAGGTAAGCCGATCTCAGGACAGCCTTTAGTTGTTCGCTTCATGAGAGGTTTGCTTTTGTCAAAGCCCCCTGTCAAGCCTCCTACAGTGTCATGGGATCTCAATGTCGTTCTCACCCAGCTGATGAAACCTCCTTTTGAGCCACTGAACTCCTGCCATCTGAAGTACTTGACCTGGAAGGTCATTTTCTTGGTGGCAGTTACTTCAGCTCGTAGAGTCAGTGAGCTTCAGGCCCTGGTAGCCCAGGCCCCTTACACTAAATTTCATCATAACAGAGTAGTCCTCCGCACTCACCCTAAGTTCTTGCCAAAGGTTGTGTCGGAGTTCCATCTGAACCAGTCAATTGTCTTGCCAACATTCTTTCCCCGTCCTCATTCTTGCCCTGCTGAACGTCAGCTGCACACATTGGACTGCAAGAGAGCATTGGCCTTCTATCTGGAGCGGACACAGCCCAACAGACAGTCCGCCCAATTGTTTGTTTCTTTTGATCCCAATAGGAGGGGAGTGGCTGTGGGGAAACGCACCATATCCAATTGGCTAGCAGATTGCATTTCCTTCACTTACGCCCAGGCTGGGCTGGCTCTTGAGGGTCATGTCACGGCTCATAATGTTAGAGCCATGGCAGCGTCGGTAGCCCACTTGAAGTCAGCCTCTATTGAAGAAATTTGCAAAGCTGCGACGTGGTCATCTGTCCACACATTCACATCTCATTACTGCCTGCAGCAGGATACCCGACGCGACAGTCGGTTCGGGCAGTCAGTTCTTCAGAACCTGTTTGGGCTTTAGGATCCAACTCCACCCCCCGAGGGCCCTGTTTGTTCTGTTCCAGGCTGCACTCTCAGTTAGTTGGTAAATTTTTTAGGTCAATCTCAGTTATGTCCTCGCCGTTGCGAGGCCCCATTGACCATGGTTGTTGTTTAGAGTGAGCCTGGGGGCTAGGGATACCCCATCAGTGAGAACAAGCAGCCTGCTTGTCCTCGGAGAAAGCGAATGCTACATACCTGTAGAAGGTATTCTCCGAGGACAGCAGGCTGATTGTTCTCACAAACCCGCCCGCCTCCCCTTTGGAGTTGTGTCTTCCCTTCTCTTTGTCTTGCTACATATGAGACTGGCCGGCACAAGCCGGTTTCAGGCGGGAAGACGGCCGCGCATGCGCGGTGCGCATCGGCGCGCGAGGGCTAGCAAAGGCTTTTGCTAGTGAAGATTCCGATTGGAGGGGCTGCCGTGGACGTCACCCATCAGTGAGAACAATCAGCCTGCTGTCCTCGGAGAATACCTTCTACAGGTATGTAGCATTCGCTATCCATAGCCCCTCCCAGATATCTGTATTGTTTATATTCTGGTTGCATTTCAGGTTCAAGTTTAGTCTTCAGTTCCTGATCAGGAGGACTTCGTGTTCAAGTTTTTCAATGGATTCTTCAAGAGTTGAGACGAATTTGTGTTACAGTGAGCTGCTGCATTCCTCTCCCCTCCGTTTTACGGGGCTGGATTTATGCTTAAATTCTGCCGGCGCTCCCTCCCGCTTCGTGCGGCAGTAGGGCAGCTTTGTACCCCTCCCGCTTCGGCGGTGTTAGGGTCAGTCAGCTCCTCCCGCAGTTGCGGTTGCAGGATAAGCCAGATCCCCCTGCATCGGCGGGTGTGGTGTCCCTCCCCCGCTCCGCGGGGATGAGCTGGACGGATTCCCCTCCCCCACTTGTGTGGGGATGAGCTGGGTTAATTCCCCTCCCCCGTTTCGGCGGTGGTGAGCTGGGCAGAGTGTCCCTTTGTGGGTGTAATTCTCTAAGTGCTGAGTCCTGCTGATGGTGCTTGGATATCGACATACTGAGGAGTTTCCGGCAGCACATGACCACATATAGGGAGGCAAAAGGATTGCTCTCTATCTCCACCTGCTGGTAGATGGACACAACCCACCAGTCTATGGATTGATCAGCTATGATTAATGGAAAGAAAATTATCAGGTATGATACATAATTTTACCATTTGTAGCAGTGGTAGACACTGTTAGTATTTAGATAAATCTATGTTTAGGTTACCTAAAGGAGGTCAGACCAATTCGAGTCTGTGCAAAATGGTGACCTGGACGGTAGTCTTTATCCCTGAATGGAAGTTCTTATTTACTTTTTCTGTTTATTTGTGATACCGCAGGACGAGATAGTTTTTAAATAAACATTTAGTTGATGTGATACCGTCTATTACCTATAGGCGAGACTTTATTATTTTGTGATACCGTCCTCTGCGATGATAACCGTCTTATGATGCTTTTCAAACCTTTCCTTTCATCTCTCTTTTTGAAAACAAAAGGGGGGATGTCTGTAAATGTGTTTGTTTTCTTTTTATGGTGATTCTAGGGGCGTACACGTCTTCTGAGACGTCAGATTACGGTACCCCTTAAAGTTTTGTGAGTGAGTGATAGTGTAACACCCAAGGTAGTGCTGCGACACCTTTGGGGAAGACCAGTCTGAAGAAATTGTCCTTTCTCTGTCGCAGGAGCTTTGGGCATATTCAGCTCTTCGATTGGTGAGTATTAGTTTTATTTTGTTTCATACTTTGTTTGTGGGGTATATAATGACTCCCCTTTCTCCTCTTGACACCGTTATCAAATTCTTTCCTACTGATAAAACCACTCTCACCCAGATTTGTACCCAGTGGTACAATAAATGGAACAAAAAAGATACTGCCCTTCACTGGCCTATTAATGGTTCTTTTGATCCTGCTGTTTTAAAACGTCTTGTGGCATATAATGAAAACCATAAGACAGGGAAATCGCGCCTGAAGCATTTGCAGGCCATAAATAAATGTATTCTAATTTCGGACCGTAAATCCCAGTCCAGATCTCTGTCTAGTTCCACTGACCTTCCACCTCCGCCATCAGCTCCGGAGTTACCACCACCAGAGCTGCCGCTACCTTATCCTAAATCTGTAGGCCCTACTGGCTCTACAATTATGACTTGTGAAACTGCTGTAGGTTATACCCCTTTGTGTCCTGACCTTGCCACTTTAGAAACACCTGCAGGCACCCCTTCTATCCCTGCCTTGCTGAGCCTCTTGTGCAACATTCTACTACACTAACTAGGCCTACTACTGTTCAGATTTCTGGCAATGTTGATCTTATTCCCCTTCTCACTGGTGCACCTGACACAGACTATTCTCATAACTGTGATTTACCTACTTCATTGCCAGCTTCTGCTTTCTCCTCAGTTCCTCCGGCTTCTGTACCTAGATCTCAATCTTACTCTAACTTGCGTGGTAATGATCTTTTACCTCATCCTATCCCTAACAATGTACCTTCTTCTCTTAATACCTCTACTCCCTTTTTCAGAGGAACTACGTCTTGCACTTGCTCGCCAACTTACTACTGAAGCTTTGGCAGAGGCACAAAAGGATCTCTCTCGCCATATTCCTTCTCATGCTACTGATATTCCTGCATCTTTTCATTCTTTACATCCTGACACTAGACCAAAGTCAATCACTCCTCAACCTGGATCTGCCTCTTTAACAGTTCCTGCTTTACCTCTTGACTCAATCCCTAACTCTGACCCATGCTCTCATTTGCCTGACAAAAACCTTGTTCCCAGACAAGTACTTAATGCTGCTCTTCCTCCTTTTGATGAGGCAGCATACAGTTCTCTGATGCACAAATATTCTTGGCAGCTTGCTTCTGTACCTTTACCTGCCTCTGCGTCTATACCTCTAAATCCTGACTCTAATCTTGCTTCTGCTTCTAAACATGACACTCCTTTGTCAGATGAGGTGCATCTTGCTACTGCACAAAATCATACTGCTCAAGCTTTTGATCATGCTCAAACTGCTCTCTCGCACCTTGATCGTGGGATTGCTTCTCATGTCTCTTCTATTTCTACTCTTCCCCTAGCTATTTCAATTCCATTAGATCTTGGCGCTATACCTAAGGCTACCCGCCCCATATGTCAATCTCTTCCTCAGCCTTCTAAGGGCCACGTTTCCTTTAATGATTCTCCTCTCCTTAAACTTTCTCCTTCTGATATATCAACTCCTCTTCCTTCAGATGAACTTGAAGTTATATCACATACTTTAAAGCGTCTTTCTACTGATCTTTCTGCTAATCCAAAGCCAGAACTTGTTGACTGTATACCAGGGGCTTAGCCAGACTTCGGCGGGAGGGGGGTCCAGAGCCCGAGGTGAGGGCACATTTTAGCCCCCCCCCCCAAGCGCCGCTGACCTCCCCTGCCATTGCCGACCCCCCCTCCCCGCTGCCACCACCAACTTTGATGACCCTGCCGACGACCCTCTTGACCCCCCTCCCGCCGCCAACCCTCCCCCACTGCCGCCGTGGGCTACCTTTGCTGGCGGGGGACCCCAATCCCCGCCAGCCGAGGTCCTCTTCTTCCCGCGAAGGCTTCGTTCTGTTTCTGACGTCCTGCATGTATGTCAGACTCACAGAAACAGAACGAAGCCTTGCAAGATGGCTTTGTTCTGTTTTTGTGAGTCTGACGTCCTGCACATACAATGTGCAGGACGTCAGAAACAGAACGAAGCCTTTGCGGGAAGAAGAGGACCTCGGCTGGCGGGGATTGGGGTCCCCCGCCAGCAAAGGTAGCCCACGGCGGTGGCAGGGGAGGGTTGGAGGCGGGAGGGGGGATCGAGAGGGTCATCGGCAGGGGGGTCCAGGGCCAAATCTACGGGGGCCCAGGCCCCCGTGGCCCCAAGTAGCTACGCCACTGCTCTATACGACAAGACCTTGATGCTGTGTCTAGCAAGTTAGATCACCTTGAACAATCTATCGCTCCTGCTTCCTCTACCTTTCTACTTCCTTCCTCAGCTCCTAAGCATTCTCACAGATATCCTTTACGTAGTCGTACTAAAAATCTACTGAGCCATCACTCTTTTGAAGGCACTGTTGATACCCATTTGATTGCCCCTGTCGGCACTTCCCCTACAGCTCCTGATGAACATGTTGCTCAACAGGAGCGTTCTTGTCATTTCGCTCAACCCTGGGCTGATAACCTGGCTGCTTGGTCTGAAAATCTTCAGCCGCAGTCTGCATTATACCCACGCCATGGTTCCTAATCCACTGATAAGCTAAAATTAGCACACAATTTAATTTACTCATACCCTGACCCCAATTGGAGCTCTTTGGTTTTAACTTACCTAAAAGAAGGAATCAGAGTGTGGCAAAAATATGAGAATAAATTTCCACCTGCAACCCAGTCTCAATCCACTGCTAAAGTATTTCCTTCCCTACCCGTAAGGACTTTTCTGTCCTTACCTCTCAAAGGTGGGATCCTGATACTGATCCTATCGAAATGTACATTCTCAAACTGCAGCAGTTGTACCATGACGAAACGGAAGAGAGATCTGACTCATCTAATAGTCTCCCTATCTTTTTTCACCTTTTTAAAGAAACTCTGCCTGCTAAGGTCTGTCACGTTCCCTGTCTATGCAGAGTATGGACACCGGAGGATTGGATGGCCATCTTGGTTTTGGGCTTGTTCCAGGTTTGGGCGGCCATCTTAGTAGGAGGCAGCTTAAATTATGGCAGCCATCTTGGAGTACGGCAGCTTCAGGAAGGAAGCCCATATTTGGGCGTAGGGTGTCACCGATGGGGGCAGCCATCTTGATTTCAGCTGTGCTAGTTTGGGCCTAATTTCTGCACTATTTAAGACTCTGCCCTCAGTCCTTCCGTGCTTCGGCTTCTACTCAGTTCGCTGATTAGTTGCAGTGTTTTTGGATCTGCTGTTGACCGCTGCCTGGTATCGACCTCTGCCTGTCCCTGGATCTGCTACTGACTGCTGCCTGGTACTGACCTCTGCCTGTCCCTGAATCTGCTATTGACAGCTGCCTGGTATCAACCTCTGCCTGTTTCTGGATCTGCTATTGACGGCTGCCTGGTATCGACCTCTGCCTGTCCCTGGATCTGCTATTGACTGCTGCCTGATATTGACCTCTGCCTGTCCCTGGATCTGCTATTGCCCGCTGCCTGGTATCGACCTCTGCCTGTTTCTGGATCTGCTATTGTCTGCTGCCTGGTACTGACCTCTGCCTGTTCCTGGATCTTCTGTTCTCTGCTGCCTGGTCTAACCCTGTGGACTTTGTGCTGGACTTTGTTCTCTCTGCTGTTGGCTACCCGCACTCAGGGGCTCAACGGAACGGTGGGAGACACAGGGGGAACTCGGGATTTTGACCGACAGCCCGGTGAGGGGTTTCCCTCATTGAGTACAAGGGCTCACCTCTCCTTGCGGAAAGCATTACAAGGTCAGAGAAGGCTTAGATAATATTGTGGGCATTTCTCAAAAATTATGGCCAGAAATGAAAGAACATATTCTGCACCATTGCAGAATTCTAGTCAAAAACAACCTGAACAAAACTAAGGACATGCAGAAACCTCAAACCCATCTCATGTCCCTGCAAATAGATTAGCTTAAAAGTCAGAAACCTAGTGATTTAAATACAACTTTCTTGGGCCCTGCCGGCTCCAATTCCAGCAATACTCCCAGTACTCCTGATTCTTGCCCACTTACCTCTCCTCCTTACACTATGTATATGGATAGTAACACTAGGGGACCTTTTAGAGGGCATTATAGAGGTAATTGTCACGTCTCTGGTCGTGACCACCCTCAGACTTACCTTATTTCTGGGGGTCAGCATCTTTGCTGGCTTCTGTCTGTTTCTATGTTAGTCTTGTCTCTGTCTCTGTGTGCTGATTACAGAGGAAATTGGAGGGTCATGGGATAGGAGGAAATGTCCTATTGTGGATTAAAAACTGGTTGAAGGATAGGAAACAGAGAGTGGGGTTAAATGGGCAGTATTCACAATGGAGAAGGGTAGTTAGTGGGGTTCCTCAGGGGTCCGTGCTAGGACCGCTGCTTTTTAATATATTTATAAATGATTTAGAGATGGGAGTAACTATCGAGGTAATTAAATTTGCTGATGACACAAAGTTATTCAAAGTCGTTAAATCACGACAGGATTGTGAAAAATTACAAGAGGACCTTACGAGACTGGGAGACTGGGCGGCTAAATGGCAGATGATGTTTAATGTGAGCAAGTGCAAGGTGAACCCGAATTATAGCTACGTCATGCAAGGTTCCACGTTAGGAGTTACGGACCAAGAAAGGGATCTGGGTGTCATCGTCGATAACACACTGAAACCTTCTGCTCAGTGTGCTGCTGCGGCTAAGAAAGCGAATAGAATGTTGGGTATTATCAGGAAAGGTATGGAAAACAGGTGTGAGGATGTTATAATGCCGTTGTATCGCTCCATGGTGCGACCGCACCTTGAGTATTGTGTTCAATTCTAGTCGCCGCATCTCAAGAAAGATATAGTAGAATTGGAAAAGGTGCAGCGAAGGGCGACTAAAATGATAGCGGGGATGGGACGACTTCCCTATGAAGAAAGACTAAGGAGGCTAGGGCTATACAGCTTGGAGAAGAGACGGCTGAGGGGAGACATGATAGAGGTATATAAAATAATGAGTGGAGTGGAACAGGTGGATGTGAAGCGTCTGTTCACGCTTTCCAAAAATATTAGGACTAGGGGGCATGCAATGAAACTACAGTGTAGTAAATTTAAAACAAATCGGAGAAAATTTTTCTTCACCCAACGTGTAATTAAACTCTGGAATTCGTTGCCGGAGAAAGTGGTGAAGGCGGTTAGCTTAGCAGAGTTTAAAAAGGGGTTGGACGGTTTCCTAAAGGACAAGCCCATAAACCGCTACTAAACGGACTTGGAAAACTCCAAAATTCCAGGAATAACATGTATAGAATGTTTGTACGTTTGGGAAGCTTGCCAGGTGCCCTTGGCCTGGATTGGCCGCTGTCGTGGACAGGATGCTGGGCTCGATGGACCCTTGGTCTTTTCCCAGTGTGGCATTACTTATGTACTTATCTACACTAGACCTCACCTGTGTGGGCTATGCCTCTCTGAGGAGCCAGCATCTAAGTTGGCTCCCGCTTGTTTTGTGCCAGCTTCCAAGATGGCTCCTGCCTGTTCTTCCTATGTGTTCCAAGCCTCTCCTTGGTGTGAGTGTGTTCCCTGCTCCTGTCCTGTAGTAGGTGACATCATCAGTGAGAGCCTTCATAAGGAAGTGCTGTGCTTGCATTCAGGGCCTTTTGCATAGTATGTAAGGGTGTTATGCTATAGGTCGTCAGGTTAGTGAGTGCACTGTTGTGCTGCTACTTAGCCTTTCTCTGGGGCTTTTGCCCATCTGCTGCTTTGTGTCTGTGGACTGCTAGTCCTTCCGTGGGGGACTCTGCCCTGCTGCTTTGTGTCTGTGGACTGCTTGTCCTTCTATTGCCTTGGTCTGAGTTTGGAGTCTGAAGCTTCAGCCCTGACCCTGTTATCCCTGGTTTTTCCTCTGTCTGCTGCAAGCCCTAAGACTCGATTAGCTCCTGGTTTATTCTATTGTCTGCTGCCTGCCCTAAGACTCTGTTAGCTCCAGGTTTATTCTTCTGTCCGCTGCCTGCCCTAAGACTCTGTTAGCTCCAGGTTTATTCTATTGTCCGCTGCTAGCCCCTAAGACTCTGCTAGTTCCTGGTTACTTCTTCTGTCTGCTTTGCCAAGTCTGTTTGTATTTCCGGAACCCTGTTTCTGCCTAGCTAGTGTGTATATCCTGAGTGTATATCCTGAACCCTGCTTCTGCCTAGCTAGTGTGTACATCCTGAGTGTATATCCTGAACCCTGCTTCTGTCTAGCTAGTGTGTTTATCCTGAGTGTTTCTCCTGAACCCTGCTCCTGCCTAGCTAGTGTGTATATCCTGAGTATATATCCTGAGTCCTGCTTCTGCCTTGCTAGTGTGTATATCCTGAGTGTATATCCTGAATGCTGTCTCTGCCTAGCCTTTGTCTACGTCTTGTCTCCTTAGTCTGTCTTGTGTTTCTGGCTTCGTGGCTGCATGCAGCTCTCAGTCCTAGTCTAGTTTTGTGCCCAGCCTCCCTCGTGTATCCCAGCCCCAGGGTGGGTCCTCTGGATCTTCAGTTCCTGCCTTTCCTGCAAGTACTGCCAGCCACCCGCACTCCGGAGCTCAACTCCGGAGGAACGGTGGTCAAGCGCAGGTGAAGCTGTTCCTGTTCTGCCTGTTCTAGTGTCCTGCCTCAGTTACTACTCCAGTCCAGAGTTCCAGTCCTGCTCCTCTGTGTATCCAGTTCCAGGGTGGTCTTGCCTGCTGCTGCCGCTCCTCGGCAGTGGCCCAAGGGCTCACGAATCTAGGTTCTGCCTCGATGACCTGACAGAATGCAAAGGCCATGGGTCCGGCAAGATCATCTGTCCAGGTGGGCTTCCTGACCATGACTTCGTTCCCTATGGACTATCCAGGTTCCAACCCGGGTACAGCTCCTGATTTTTGTTCAGATCCCTATGCCAACCCAGTTACTTTTTTGGATTATTTTATGACGCTTCAGGTGTACTGCAATAAACATTTTTCTGACCCAGCCTTGAAGGATACTCTTGAAGCAGCAGCCGGAAGGAAGCTTCCCTGGTGGCGTCAGGTCCGCCATAATCCAGTTTCTGATTTTGATCCTTGTACTATGCTTTTTGCGTACCGCCACAGTCTTCTCGAGGACCCAGTGCTGCGGGATACTCCTGAAGCTGAGGCTGAAAGAAGGCGCTGTGGAATTCCCCCGCTCAAGGCTCCTCAGCAGTTTTTACAGAGCGACCTGGGTTACCGTTCCAGATTAGTTCCTGTTCGGGATCTCGGGCCCATCCTGGGTCTGAGTCCAGACCGAGGGGAGCGTCCAACCAAGCTTTCGATTCCAGCTCAAGTGGCACTTCCAGCTAAGCCTCTGAGTTCAGTCCGAGGGACGGTCCTGACCAGGTCTCTGAGGTCAGGCCGAGTGAGACGCCGTACCAAGCCTTTGATTCCAGTCCAAGTTGTGCCGCCACCCAGGCTCCTGTCCAGTCCAAGGGGTACTTCATACTGAGCCTCCGATTCCAGTTTGAGTAGCGCTTCCAGTCAAGCCTCTACGTCCAGTCCGAGGGACGCTTCTAACTTCTAACTGAGTCTCCAAGTCCTGTTTGAGTGGCACTCTGGGTCGAGCCTCCGGTTCTTGTCCAAGTGACCTGTCCGGTCAAGCCGCTGAGTCCAGTTCGAGGGGTGCTTCTAACCAAGCCTCCGATGCCAGTCCGAAGGGTGTTTCAGACTTAACCTCCGCTTCCAGTCCAGATGGCACCTCTAATCAAGCTCCTGAGACCAGTTCGAGTGGCGCTTCAGACCGAGCCTCTGAATACCAAGGGGTACTTTCTGTCAAGCCTCAGTTAAAGTTCCGTCCCAGCCAGGAGGCAAAGGGTGCCTCGAGTTCCTTTTCCAAGCAAGAGGGTGATTCCAGTCCGGGATCCAGCCCCAGTTCCATTCCTGTTCAGAATTCGGGTTCCACTCCAGACTCTGATGCCAGGCCGGGTCCTAGTCCCAGTTCCGTTCCTGATACCAGTGTGGGCGTCCAGCCCACGGATTTTTCTTCAGTTTCTGCTCTTAATGATGAGATGACGCTCCAAGAGTAACGTGATAAACTTTGTTCTGATCCAGCCTTGGAAAATATCCCCGAAGCAGTAGCTGAGAGAAGGCGTGTTCAACAGCTTGGGGTCCAAAGAAGTCCTGTTTCTGCTATTGATCCTGCTATCATGCTCTGTGAGTACCACCGCAGTCTTCTTTTGGAGCCTGCCCTGCGGATTACTCCTGAAGCCAACGCCAAAAGGAGACGGCTTAGAAAGACGTCCCAGTCCAGCCAGAGGAGCGTCAGTTCCAACCAAGTTGTTGCATCTATTCTGAGTTCCAGTTCCAGCCCAGCAGCTGAGTCTACTTCGAGGTCTAGATCTAGCCAAGCTGCTGAGTCTACTCCGAGTTCCAGTACCAGCCAAGAAGCTGAGGCCGCGCTGAGTTCCAGTGCCAGTCAAGCTCCTGACCCCGGTCCAGCTCCTGGTTCCAGTCACAGTCAAGCTTCTGATTCCAGTTTGGGTCCCAATCTCGGCCCAGCTTTGGATATTACTCCAGGTTCCAGTCCCAGTTCTGCTTCTGTTCAGACTTCTAGTTCCCGTCAAGACTTGGATGTCACTTCGGGCCCCAGTCCAGCTTCTGATGTCAGCGTGGGTATTGGCTCCAGCCTTGTTCCTGTCACTACATGGATTTGCCAGGAGGTCAAGGACGTTGTGGGTTCCCTCAGGGAAGGGTTCCTTTTGAATCTTGTTCCTCTTGCTGCATCCAAGATCCTGATTCTGCCCAGCGGGGATTCGAAAAAGCCTCCAGTCTTCAAGCCCCGCTCCTGTCTTCAAGTGTTGGACTTCCTTTATTTATTTATTTATTGCATTTTTATTCCTTGTTGCTTCCAGTCCAGCGATCCATGTTTGGCTTTTGAAATCCATCCAGAGGTTTCACCACAGTTACCCCTGGACACCTGAACTCCCGGTGGAGACCGGGGAGGGGGTCTTGGGGGGGAGATACTTGTCTCTGTCTCTGTGTGCTGATTGCTTCACTAGACCTCACCTGTGTGGGCTATGCCTCTCTGAGGAGCCAGCATCTAAGATGGCTCCCGCTTGTTTTGTGCCAGCTTCCAAGATGGCTCCTGCCTGTTCTTCCTATGTGTTCCAAGCCTCTCCTTGGTGTGAGTGTGTTCCCTGCTCCTGTCCTGCAGTAGGTGACATCATCAGTGAGAGCCTTCATAAGGAAGTGCTGTGCTTGCATTCAGGGCCTTTTGCATAGTATGTAAGGGTGTTATTCTATTGTCTGCTGCCTGCCCAAAGACTCTGTTAGCTCCAGGTTTATTCTTCTGTCCGCTGCCTGCCCTAAGATTCTGTTAGCTCCAGGTTTATTCTATTGTCCGCTGCCAGCCCCTAAGACTCTGCTAGTTCCTGGTTACTTCTTCTGTCTGCTTTGCCAAGCCTGCTTGTATTTCCAGAACCCTGTTTCTGCCTAGCTAGTGTGTACATCCTGAGTGTATATCCTGAACCCTGCTTCTGCCTAGCTAGTGTGTATATCCTAAGTATATATCCTGAGTCCTACTTCTGCCTTGCTAGTGTGTATATCCTGAGTGTATATCCTGAATCCTGTCTCTGCCTAGCCTTTGTGTACGTCTTGTCTTCTTAGTCTGTCTTGTGTTTCTGGCATTGTGGCTGCGTGCAGCTCTCAGTCCTAGTCTAGTTCCGTGCCCAGCCTCCCTCGTGTATCCCAGCCCCAGGGTGGGTCCTCTGGATCTTCAGTTCCTGCCTTTCCTGCAAGTCCTGCCGGCCACCCGCACTCCGGAGCTCAACTCCGGAGGAACGGTGGTCAAGCGCAGGTGAAGCTGTTCCTGTTCTGCCTGTTCTAGTGTCCTGCCTCAGTTACTACTCCAGTCTAGAGTTCCAGTCCTGCTCCTCTGTGTATCCAGTTCCAGGGTGGTCTTGCCTGCCGCTGCCGCTCCTCGGCAGTGGCCCAAGGGCTCACAAATCTAGGTTCTGCCTCGAGGACCTGACAGTAATATTCAGAATTCCCGTGGTATACAACGGGCTAGAGATTTCTTTGCTTCCCTATATTGTGATTACAGCTTTCACTCCAGTCCTATGTGACGTTCGGGTGTGCAATGTTTTAGATGTAACAATTATGGACATTATGCTGATGAATGTAGGAACGGCCATAATGATGGCCATGGCCATTCTTCTGGAAGAAGTTATCGATCCTTTCCTCCCCAACGCCAATCTTTTCCTTTGTGGAATCCTGGTAATCAACTTCCTGACTAATGACTAGCTGTGGTGCATGCACAGGCTGACTATTCTGATCCCATGGTTACTTTAAATATTCAAGGTATTCCTGTTTCCTTTATGGTAGACACAGGTGCCTCTTGCACCGTGTTAGCCAATGCCCCTCTCCGTTTACAACAATTGTTAAAACTGTCTCGAAATAAGATTACTACTACTGGGTTTGATGGAGAACCTACCTCTACTCCTTTATTAGAACCAATGCAAATACAATTCGCTGATCAGGAACTTACAGTTTCTCTGCTGTATGCTCCTTCATGTCCTGTTAATTTACTTGGCAGAGACTTATTGGCACAATTTCGATTTCAAATACATTTTGATATTCCTGAACCTACTGCCAATACCTCTCTAATCTTTGCAGTTACTCTGCACACTGAACAACAAATTGCATCACTTCTTGACAGGTTACCCAATGATCTTTGGGCTTCACCTGCCTCGCCCTATGGCAAAGTTTCAGCTACACCCCATCACATTGATTTACTTCCTAAATGTGATCCTAAAATTTCACAATATCCACTAAAACATGAGGTTGTGCATGGTGCACAAGAACAAGGACAGTCATTACTGGCACACGGCATTATTGAAAAATGTCATTCACCTTACAATACACCTCTTTTCCCTGTAAAGAAAAAAGAACCTGGACAGTATCGTACAGTTCAAGACCTTAGAGCCCTTAATGATGTGGTAAATCATATTTTCCCTAATGTTTAAAATCCTACCACACTTTTGCATAGCGTTACTTTGCAAAATTACCATTCCACCATTGATTTGTTTAATGCGTTTTTCTCTATTCCATTAGACATTCATTCTAGGCCTTTAACGGCATTTCAATTTGATAATGTTACTTATCAATGGACGCGACTGCCACAAGGCTTTGTTGACAGTCCTACTGTATTTTCTCAAACACTTGCTCAACATATCCGTGAATTTAAATTGCACATTAATGGTTTGCCGCCGCAATCCTCTGTGTTGCAATATGTTGATGACATTTTAATCACTTCACCTGATATTGATGCCTGCCTTCAACTCACTTATGACTTTCTGGCCTTTATTGCTTCTAAGGGTTATAAAGTTAATACTACTACTTAACACTACTTAACATTTCTAGAGCGCTACTAGGGTTACGCAGCGCTGTACAATTTAACAAAGAGAGACAGTCCCTGCTTAAAGAGCTTACAATCTAATAGACAAGTGAACGGTCGGTCCGATAGGGGCAGTCAAATTGGGGCAGTTTGGATTCACTGAACGGTAAGGGTTAGGTGCCGAACGCAGCATTGAAGAGGTGGGCTTTAAGCAAAGACTTGAAGACGGGCAGGGAGGGGGCTTGGCGTAAGGGTTCAGGAAGGTTGTTCCAAGCATAGGGTGAGGCGAGGCAGAATGAGCGGAGCCTGGAGTTGGCGGTGGTGGAGAAGGGTACTGAGAGGAGGGATTTATCCTGTGAACGGAGGTTACGGGCGGGAACGTAAGGGGAGATGAGGGTAGAGAGGTAGTGAGGGGCAGCAGACTGAGTGCATTTGTAGGTAAGAAGGAGAAGCTTGAATTGAATGCGGTATCTGATCGGAAGCCAGTAAAGTGACCTGAGGAGAGGGGTGATATGAGTATATCGGTTCTGGCGGAATATGAGACGTGCAGCAGAGTTCTGAACAGACTGAAGGGGGGATAGATGGCTAAGTGGGAGGCCGGTGAGGAGTAAGTTGCAGTAGTCCAGGCGAGAGGTAATGAGAGCGTGGACGAGAGTTCGGGTGGTGTGTTCAGAGAGGAAAGGGCGAATTTTGCTGATGTTAAAGAGGAAGAAGCGACAGGTCTTGGCTATCTGCTGGATATGCGCAGAGAAGGAGAGAGAGGAGTCAAAGATGACTCCGAGGTTGCGGGCAGATGAGACGGGGAGGATGAGGGTGTTATCAACTGAGATAGAAAGTGGAGGAAGAGGAGAAGTGGGTTTTGGTGGAAAGACAATAAGCTCGGTCTTGGACATGTTCAGTTTCAGGTGGCAGTTAGACATCCAGGCAGCAATGTCGGATAAGCAGGCCGATACCTTTGCCTGGGTCTCCGCGGTGATGTCTGGTGTGGAGAGATACAGTTGGGTGTCATCAGCATAGAGATGATACTGGAAACCATGAGATGAGATCAGGGAGCCCAGGGAAGAGGTGTAGATTGAGAAGAGAAGGGGTCCAAGGACCGATCCCTGGGGAACACCAACAGATAAGGGGATGGGGGTGGAGGAAGATCCATGAGAGTGAACTTTGAAGGTGCGGTGGGAGAGATAGGAGGAGAACCAGGAGAGGACAGAGCCCTGGAACCCAAATGAGGACAGTGTGGCAAGAAGTAAGTCATGATTGACAGTGTCAAAAGCGGCGGATAGATCCAGGAGGATGAGGATGGAGTAGTGGCCTCTGGATTTGGCAAGGAACAGGTCATTACAGACTTTAGAAAGTGCTGTTTCTGTCGAGTGAAGAGGGCGAAAACCGGATTGAAGCGGATCAAGGATGGCATGAGAGGAGAGAAAATCAAGGCAGCGGCTGTGGACTGCGCGCTCAAGTGTCTTGGAGAGGAAGGGTAGGAGGGAGATGGGGCGGTAGTTGGAGGGACAGGTAGGGTCTAGTGATGGTTTTTTGAGGAGTGGCGTGACTACAGCATGCTTGAAGGTGTCGGGGACAGTTGCAGTGGAGAGAGAGAGGTTGAGGATATGACAGATGGAGGGGGTGATAGTAGGAGAGATGGTGTTAAGTAAGTTGGTGGGGATGGGATCAGAGGAACAAGTGGTGCATTTTGAGGAGGAAAGAAGGCGGGCGGTTTCCTCCTCGGAGATATCAGGAAAGGAGGAGAAGGAGGTCTGGGTTGGTTGGTTGAGGGAGAGGGTTGAAGGGTGAAGAGGAGGAGGTGGCTTGGTAGTGAACTCAAGGTTGATCTTTTGCACCTTGTCGCGGAAGTAGTCAGCCAGTGATTGAGGAGAGAGTGACGGGGGGGTGGGAGCGGAGGGCACTTTGAGGAGGGAGTTAAGGGTGGCGAAGAGACGACGAGGGTTAGAGCTGAGAGAATTAGTCAATTGGGTGTAATAGTCCTGTTTGGCAAGGAATAGTGAGGACTGGAAGGAGGATAGCATGAATTTGTAGTGAAGGAAATCTGAATGGGTGCGAGATTTCCTCCAGAGGCGTTCAGCAGATCGGGCGCAGGAGCGAAGGTAACGGATGCAAGGGGTCAGCCAGGGCTGGGGATTAGTACGCCTTGTGGGACGGGAGGTGGATGGTGCAAGGGTGGCCAGAGCAGAGGAGAGAGTGGCATTGTAAGCGGAGACAGCCTCGTCAACAGACTCGGAGGACATGATGGAGGGGAGGAGATTAGAAATACTAGATGATAAGGTGGGAGGGTCAATAATCTGGAGATTCCTGGAAGTAGTGGTTAATGTTGGGCGGGGCTGAGGGGGAGGGTGAAGAAGTGTGAAGGTGATCAGGTGATGATCAGAGACAGGAAGAGCTGAGGTGTGGAAATTGGAGGGTGAGCCGGAAGAGGAGAGGACGAGGTCAAGGCAATGGCCATCACGGTGAGTAGGGGTGGTGGAACATAGCTGGAGGTTGAAGGAGGATGTTAGAGTGAGGAACTGAGAAGCGTGAGAGTTGGACAGGTCATCAACGTGTATGTTGAAGTCTCCGAGAATGAGGGATGGAGATGAGGGTTCAAGAAAAACAGAAAGCCAGGCATCGAAGTCGGTGAGGAAGGAAGGGAGGGATTTATCAGGGGGGCGGTAAATGACTGCCACTCTGAGTGGCAACGGGTAAAATAGACGGATGGAGTGGACTTCAAAGGATGAGAAGCAGTGAGACTGTGGTAGGAGGAGGGGTTGGAAGCTACAGGAGGGCGAGAGTAGTAACCCGACGCCTCCTCCACGGCCAACTAGGCGGGGAGTATGGGAGAAGAGATAGCCTCCATGGCATAGAGCCGCAACTGAGGCAGAGTCGTCAGGGGAGAGCCAGGTTTCAGTTAGGGCAAGCAGGTGAAGGGAATGAGAGATGAAGAGATCGTGGGTGAAGGGAAGTTTGTTGCAGACCGAGTGGGCATTCCACAGTGCACATGAGAAGGGGAGGGAAGAGGGGGGGAGGAGGGGAATAGATATGAGATTGGAGACATCCCGGAAACGTTTGCATGGATAGGACGAGGACAGGTGTGGGGGACCTGGATTGGGATTGATGTCTCCTGCGGATAGCAGGAGGAGGAGCAAGAGAGTGCGGAGGAGGGTGGGGGAGGTAGGGCGACGAAGGCGACGAAGACGGGATGCGCTTAGGAGGAATGGGGATGGGTTAATGGCAGGAAGGAAGTGTTGAAGGTTGAGAGCTAGGAAGGAGGAGGGGGACAGGAGAGATGGTGAGGTGGTGAGGGACGGGGGTGAGTAGGGTATTGCAGTAGTGAGCAAGATGGGAGAGGACATGGGTGGGCAGTGAGTTCCAGTGGTAGACAGCGGTAGGGGGAGGGGAAAAAGATTAGGAAGGGACAGGGCAAGGAAGAGAATGTGTAAAGAAATTGAAGGTAGCGCAGACACATGTCATCTTCCTAGGCCATGAAATAGGTTCCCAGCAGTGCCATCTTGGCCCTGACACGTTGAAGCATGCCTCCACCTTGCAATTACCCAGAACTGTTACTCAGTTGAGAGCTTTGCTAGGTATGCTTAATTTTTGCCTTTTATGGATCCCTAATTATTCTGCCCGCACACACCCTTTTTACCAAAAATTATCAGGGAAACATAATTATAAGCGTGATCCAGTTGATTTCACTGCAGAGAAAACTGCTGCTTCAATGTCCTTGGTTAAAGATGTTATTTTGAGTTCTCCTTTGACTACTATTGATGTTTCTCATGAGGTACATTTATGGATTACACATACTGAACATACCTGGTCTGCACTCATTACACAACACGATGCCTCTATTGCTTGTGGCTATCTTTCTGGAACTTTTTCTCCAGTTGAACTCGGATTTGCCAGTTGCACCAAAGGCAATGTGGCAGCAGCGACTGCTATTTTGAAATTGTATAATTACATTCCTCATTTACCGGTAGTTCTCCACACTTCTCACGATGTTAAATTTCTTCGACATATGACTCCTTCTAGACTGAATAAATATCAAGTTGTTTTACTTGGCATTGTACACCGGATACAGCTTTTTACTGCTTCTGATTTACAACGCCTTGACCCATTACTTACAGTCACTGACAACTACAGTTTATTTCCTCATGAGTGCACCACCCATTTACCTTCTTTGCCTGATTCTTTAGCAATATCCTTTGACATTCTGCAAGATGCACCTGTGTGGTTCATGGACGGCTCTTGCCAGAATGGTAATACTGGATTCACTCATGGGCGTAGATTGGTGGGGTGAGGGGGGGCATTGCCCCCCCCCCAAACGAGTCTTCTTACCGGAAATCGCACCGGCGAACTGGTGAGCGGGCGCCAGTAGTAAAAGCACCAATCAGGCAGGCTCGACTCCGTCCTTCGCTTCCCTGCCCTCTCAGCATCCCGCCTGCCCAAAAGGAAATGACATCAGAGGAAGGCGAGACGCAGAGAGGGCAGGGCAGCGTTGCCAGATGGGCGGTTTTCCTGCCCAATTGGGCGGTTTTCCGCAACCCGCCGCGGGAAACTTTTGCCCGCGGCGGGTTGCGGTTTTTTGGGCTGGTTTTGGTTTTTTTGTGCGGGTTTTGGGGCGGTTTTTCGGCCGGCGGGGGGTGGGGCTAATGGCGACATAGGCGGGGTTTGTGACGTTTTGGGCGGGGTTTGCTGACGTTTTGGGCAGGGCGATGACGGTGGGGGTGGGGCTGATGACGGCGGGGGTGGGGTGATGATGAAAGTGGCGGGGTTGATGACGGCGGGGGTGGGGGTGATGACGGAAGGGCCGGGGGGTGATGACGGAAGGGGGTGGGGTGTGTGCGGTTTTTGGGCTGTTTTGTGTGGGAATTTTTTTTTTATATGGCAACCCTGGGACAGGGAAGCGAAGTACGGAGTCGAGCCTGCCTGATTGCTGCTATTACTACCGCCGCCCTCCTGTTCGCCGTTGCAACTTCGATGGAGTGGATGAGCCCACCTATCTAGTCCAGTGTGGAAGGAAGCAGCAGCAGCCATTTGGTAAATCTCTCTGTCTGTTTCCAGTTCCACTCCCCTGCGCAGCCGTCACGGCGTCACCATTCAAAACACACAGCAAGCAAGCCTGCATCCACGTTGTCGTTCTTTAATGTTGGTTGATCTTGACTAGAGATATTATGGCAGAGTATGGCACTCTATCAGATTGATGATGCTTCCATGATTTTGATTTTTATATCTCTTCCAGGTCCTCCCTATAGGTGTTCCATCGGATTTTTTCTTTTGATGGCACCATAAGCTTTTTTGATTTATTGGGGGGGGGGGGGGGAGGATCTAGAGTGGCTAGTGAGGTAACGTTCCAGGCCAAGGGAAGGTGGGGGAGTTTGGGGATCCTAAATTTGGAGAGGTATTATCAGGCTGCACAGCTAAGAGCTATGTTGGAGTGGCAGGTCTAACACTGTTTTTGTTGGGTAGTGTTGAGAATTGAGGGGTCCCGAGCCCCCCAAGAAGGCTAGAGTGACTAGAGTGACCTTAAATCTGACTCCATTTCTATTTTGGGAGGCCTCAAAGGCGGTCCTTCGGGGAGAGGTCATTGCCTTTATGAGCGCCCGTAAAAAGCGCTTAGCGACGGGCATTATACGTTTAGAATCAGCATACAAGCTTGCAAAGAAGCGACACATAGCTAACCCAACTAAGGAAAACCAAGAAAACATGGCAGCAGCTTTGGTAGCACTAAATGCAATGATTCATGAAAAATATCAGAGTTTATTTTATGCTAGGAGGCTTAATTTCCAAAGATATGGAAATAGGTCGGGTAAGCTATTAGCACAAATAGCTAGAACTAAGAAAACAAATTCTTTTATTTCACACATTCAATTGCAAGATAGGTCCCGGCTTTCGCAGCCAGTTGAGATTGTAAACGCGTTTCAGAGATATTTCACAGAGATATATTCTGAAACGGGAGAACATCAGGGCCCTCTTATACAAGATTACCTTGAAGATGCAGGTATGCCGCGGTTAGAGCCGCGAGTTTGTGATTCCCTAGCACTCCCCATAAAGGCGCAGGAAATTCAGCGGGTGGTAAAGTCCCTTCCTTTGAAGTCGGCTCCGGGCCCAGATGGTTTTTCGAGTGAATATTATAAAATTTTGGGCCTGGAGTTGATAAGGCCCCTAATATCATACTTTGAGGCGGTGGTGGAACGGGGATGGTTTTCGCCCGGTGAAAATGAAGCACTTATCACACTGATTCCTAAGCCGGGTAAGTCCCCAGACCAGTTAGAAGCCTATAGACCCATATCATTATTAAATGTGGATATAAAAATCTTGGCCCGAGTTTTGGCAGATAGGCTTGCCCAGCATTTACCATCTTTAATTGGGAAATACCAGGTGGGTTTTGTTAGGGGTCGCCAGGCAACGGTGAATGTATGGAAAGTGCTGCTGTCTATTGCACGCAGTCAGGCCATGGGAGAGAAACTGATGCTGGTGAGCCTGGATGCTGAAAAAGCGTTTGACAAGGTGCAATGGGCTTACCTGTTTCAGGTTCTGGAACATGTTGGTGTGGGAGGCTGGTTTATGGAGGCGGTCTCAACACTATATAGCAACCCCTCTGCTCGAGTAGTTACAAATCGGCTTCAATCTGCCCCATTTCAGTTACAGAGGGGTACTAGGCAGGGCTGCCCTTTATCGCCATTACTGTTTTTATTATACTTAGAACCACTGCTTAGAACGATCATAAGAGACCCGGATGTGGTGGGGATAGCCATGCCATCGCTGGAGGTCAAAGTGTTGGCTTTTGCCGATGACATCCTTTTGACATTGACTAAGCCTGCCTCGTCGGTGCGGCACTTAATGGCGAACCTAGACGAGTTTCAATTTTTGACAGGGTTCACCTTAAACTATCATAAGTCCGTGGCTCTCCCTATACAGTCGGACATTAGATTGCAGTGGGAGGGGAACTTCCCTTTTCAATGGGCACACTCTAGTATCAAATATTTGGGGGTATATATTCCCGCAGATTTAGCGGAACTCTATGAACTTAACATGGGGCCGTTAAAGGAACGTGCGGTGGAATCTTTGCAGAGGTGGCAGGCACTCCCGATTTCTTTACTGGGACGTATAGCGCTTTATAATATGGTTCTCTTCCCAAAGTGGACTTACATATGTCAAATGTTGCCATTCCATCTGAGGCCCCGAGATGCACAGTGGCTGCAAAAAAAATTGACATATTTTTTATGGCAGGGAAAGAGGGCCCGTCTGCCATTTGGTAGAGTGCTGTTACCACGTATAAAGGGGGGTTTGGGACTCCTAGACATAAAATTGTTTTCCCTGGCCAGCAGTATGAGACATCTGTCCGACTGGTTCCGCTCTACAAATTTTTTCTCTTGTACAGAGGCAGAGGTGGCAATTCTGGGAAAAATGCAATTTTCTTATTGGCTCCATGCGCCCTCCAGAGAATTACCGGGGTTGGGCCCTTACCGACCGATCCTTTTACCCTTGAGGGCCGCATGGAGATGGATAGGCAAGATCCTGCGGGTGGACGCCAGGACTTCGGCTTTACTGCCTCTAAAAGGTAACTTGGCTTTTCCGGCGGGTGGAGATTTGGTCCCTTTCCAGAGGTGGGCTAATATGGGAATTAGGTACTTATTCCATGTGGTAACTGAACAAGGGACATTAAAATCATTTGAAGACTTGAAGGAAGAGTATGGTTTGGGTGTGAATGACTGGTTAGCATATACACAATTACGACACTATGTAAGCTCTTTACCGGCAGAATCATTAAAAAATGTTGCCTGGGAAAAACTGAGTGAAATATTGGGTCTTGAGGCACAGTCACGAGTGCCCCTGAGCTATTTTCATCGGGGTTTGAGGGACTCTTTGCAACAAATTGACTGTCACCGGGTGGCACAGGCCTGGAATGAGGAATTGCAGAGTAATCTATACCCGGAGCAGATTGATAAATGTCTTAAAACTATAACTTCAGTCACGGACAATGCTACCTGGTGGGAACTACAATACAAATTTCTGCTTCGGTTACACGTCTCACCGCATAGAGCATATAAAGCCACGCTTCGAGAAGTGGACAATTGCCCAAAATGTAAGGAGGATATGGCCCACTTGGGTCACATGTATTGGACATGTACGCCAATTAAAGCCTTTTGGACGGAATTGAGCGAACATGTCTCTAAAATTTGGAACTACAATTGGAAACCCACCCCTAAGCAGCTGTTTGATCTTTTTGACATACAGCGGCCTGCGCCGGCAGGACTCACGGCATTCTTGAAGAGGACAGTATTAATGGCAAAACGTGTCATATTGCAACTATGGTTGGTAACAGATCAACCGAGTATTGCACACTGGAGATCTGCAATGATTCAGGCTTGTGCCATTGAAAAGAAAGGTATAAGAGACAGCTTCTAAGAGAGGTGATCAGTTTTGTCACACTTGGTCTCCATTCTGGGACACTCTCACACCAGTGGCAAGAAGCAAAATCTTGAACTCTTGAAAGGATTTGGGGGAGGGGGGGGAATAGGGATAGAGGGTAAGAGGGGGGGAGGGGGGGAAAAGTTGTGTTCAGAAATGTTCCAAAAAACTCAGGCAGACTGAATATTAAGTTGTATTGTATTTTAATTGTGAAAATCTATTGAACTGTCTGAATAAAAAGGATGATTTAAAAAAAAAAAATCTGACTCCATTTCTAAATAGCACTAGTACTGGGGTAATCAGGGAGTTGTGCAGTTCTAAAAGGAATTGCCACTGAGAGAGACGTTAGATCTAAGGGACCCGCATTAGTCCGCCTCTCAGCACTGGCAAGGAATAGATACCAGCCTTATGACAAACTGGATTTAGGTTACAAGTTATACAATGCTGCGAATGATAGCCTGATTTAGCAAAAGCATTTATACTTACAGCCTTTGAACATTAAGTGAAGCACACAAATCATCATTTGGAATGAGGAGTTTATTTGCTAAGGTATAAGTCAAATCAGTGATTGACAACAGGCACGTACAATCTATCGCCAGTAGGTATGAAATCTTCACCTGCGATGACTAACATTCACCAAGGGTTGAGCCCTCAGCTGCAGGAGGCCAGCAGGACTTACGAGTTAGATGATTCAGAAAGAAGGGTAGCTTAGGAAATAGTCATAGTCAAAGCAGAAGACTAATGTGCAGAAATTTAAAACTCATAACTAGTCCAGGTGATGGAAGTATCTTCTGGAATCACGGTCGCTGTCTGTTGTAACAGAGAGCTCATACGTAAAGTGCCATATAGGTTCTGGAAAAGATGAGCAGCCTGCAAAAATATGTAATACAGTAGAATATTTAAGAGCATAACCAAGAAGGTCCAAATTAATTAAATCATTTGGACAAAAGAAAATTCTCATTGGAAAAGTTGGCACTTCTTTTTCTTGCCAGAGGTCAATTGTAGCAGAAGTACCAAACTGGAATAGAGGCGGTAGATCAGAAATTGGATTAGCAGTCTTCATTCAACCTATAGTCAAATCTCAGCAAAGGACCATCAGAAAGAAAAGTCAAGGAATGCATTGTTAGTTCCTTGGGACACCAGTAGGTGGATAAAATCACAAATTACAAGTAGAAAACAATTTTTTCCTCTGTAGATTAGATGTTGCTGGCACAGGAAGTCAGCAGAGTCTGAGGAAACATTGTGGTCAGAGCCTGCTCCAGGAAAATGCTGCTTTTAATATGATATTTAGAGAGAGAGAAAAGCCAATATCAGAAAAGAAAGATGTAAAAACTATATATGTCTATGAGGCCTCCTCACGTGACCTTTACAAGGTTTAAATAGGTCAAATGAGAAGGACAATAACCTATAGTCCTCTGTAATAGTTCACAGCCAATTTGGAAAATGAAAATTATATTAAATTTTAAACTGATCCTTTCTATGCTCTCACAATTTGGGCCCTAAATTATGACAGCATATCAAGATTCACATTCAGAGGGATAGCTAAAAATAAGCTTATATATTCCCAGAAATCTAATTATAATTTGGAGTATATTTTAAATACAGAGGAGGAGCCGCTTTATAAGCAGGAGACAAATAGGAGCATTTCTTAAAACATTTTAGTGAAATTCAAAAATTCAAGGATATAATAACAATTTTTATTAATGCAATAAATGCATAAATTGACCAGTAGGATATGTTCATATAGATCAGTATAATAAATGGAACAGCTTGTAAGCCTACATTGTAAATTGAATTCTAAACAAAGAGTAGCAAGGATAACACAGAATCACAGAAAAACCCATCTAGTTATTAAAAATCTGAAACACGTAATGAATTCCTGTATCATATACTGAGTTCAAAGCTTTTGTAAAAATGAACCTAAGAGAAAATAAGAACTACAAGGGTTAATCTCTGTCATTCGGTCCTAAGGAAATCACGAAATAACTGTGCTTCCTGTGTCTAATTTGAGTTTATTGCTCACTGCAAGCATTGGATATTATGGTGACTGAAAATATGACTATACATCAAACAAAAACTGTAAGTTTAAGTTTTCGTATTAAAACTTCATGCTGGTGTAGTTAGTCTTCATAGAATTAATACTTCAGGAGAGGAAAAGGAGGAAAAGAAGGTCATTACTTTATCTGCTTTCAGAGGTACGGTTCTTATAGCTACTAGAACTAAAAAGTGGTTCCATTTCTAGTGAAAGCAATTTACCGGAAGTAAACAACAACAATCTATTTAATATCATGTCACAAATTAAACAAACATTGCTTAAATGAAATAATATACAATCCTGGAAAAAAAAACACTCCTTTGAGATTTACTACCACTGCAGTTGATAGGCAATCTCGCGGGGTAACCTTAAAGCACTAATTTAAAACTAAAGAAATGATTCCTTAATAACTAGCTGGTTTAATATATGCCATTTATCACAGGACACACAGGAACATATAGAGGTAAAATTAAAACTGTAACCTAATCCTGATACGTAGAAAACTTAAAATTCAGAAGAGGAAGCAAGATATTTCTCAATGTAGTTCAAAACCAATCATTGGAATTGTGCACGGTTAAGGAATTGTTTAGGGTTTCAAAACAAAAAACATAAAAATAAATATTCCAGTAGCCAATCACAAGTCGCAGCACACAGAAAAGGAAAACCACACTCATACACAGACACAGTTATTGTCCCACATACAGAGGTGTCCTTGTGTATTGAGGACAAAATCTTAATCCTAAATTTGGTAAAATAAAACATTTAAATTAGAGCTAATCCAATAGGCCATAAAAGTATACAACGGCAAGCTTAATAGTAACACATACAATAAATGAAAATATACTCACGATTCATGCAATGTAATCTCCAGCGCAGAAAATCAATTGAGAAAGAGGACAGTTGGCGGGATCACTATGCCCTTCCGAACTCTCGGTGGCATTGGGAGGTCAACCGCAAAATAGAAAGGTTTGTTTCGGACGGAAAGTCCTTACCAGAGATCTGAATAGATGTCAGATCACCAGTATCTGGTGTTGGGTGCGGAGAGGAAGATATGATATAATGGGTAGTGAACAACATCACCCAATATGTATAATAACGGGACCTAGTGAGCTTTAGACCTGTAATTTGCTATAGAAAAATGAACTAGATTAGTAATATATATATTGACCAGACCTAGAACCTGGTACAAGGTCAGTGGTTCAAAAGGCAGCTTCAGAGATAGCAGGGAGACCTAGAAATGATAATGTGCTAACAGTTTACAAAAACATGCAATGATTATCCTGATAGTAAAATATGCAAAGACATAACACAATCATACTCACACATCTGCTAATGTACTCCAACAAAGGGACCCAAAATAAAAATTACTAATTGGCGGAAAGCTCCACGCTTTGACCGCAAGTGACATTAGGAGAAAGCAAGACAAAAACTGCAAACAGAAATGTACCTAGAGAGTCAGTGTATAAGTGAAGAAATACCTAGTGTCAGCTATTATATATTTATACTACTCTACCCCCAATTAATGAAAACTACTCCCCAGAGTGTGCTTCTAAAGACAGGAGCCATCCCGGATTATCTGTCTGCCAACAACTGTCCCGGTTATCAGCCATGAGTATCAACCCATGATAGAGCCCCCAAAAAGGGACATTGCAAACACTCCCAAAAAGAACCCAAAAAACCAGCGAACAAGGTCTCATGAGTTGAAGAGCAGCGGTCCAATGGAGTTCCGCTGATTAGGGTATCTCGCGCGACTAACCACCCCAATGGACCTTTAAAGCTTTGGCGGCATCCCACTCAACTACAAAGCATGCAAAAATTTCATGGCTGGGCAGCGTCTCACATAACCTAACCGTGGCTAGGCAGCATCCCACATAACCTAACCGTCCTAAAAAGAATTTATGGGTAGGCAGCATCCCACATTACCTAATCGTCCAAAAATATGGAAAGGCCCTAGTCAACCTATACACAATCGCAACGAAAGGCGCCAGACGTCTCTTTATTGCCCCCGAGGTCATCTGTACAAGTAACCCCTACATGGGCAATGGTCCAAAATAGTGGATGCAAGCCACTCCGAAAATGGAATGGAATTCTGCTCAAAATCTAGTAATTGCGATACCGTCATCCATGGGAAGGTCAGTGACCCTCAGATGGGTGTAAGCCCCAGGCATCGATATCAAAGCCAATGGTTATAGCGTAACACTGATACATGAAAAAATAATATATGTATAGCATATCCCAGGGAAGAACCCCTGAAGCATAGTTCAAAGGTGGGAAAATAGAAGAGAATTAAATAAATAAAAAAGGAGAGAATGAAAGAAATATTTGTAACACTAAACACAGGTAAGCCCATGGGGGAAGGTACAACCATAAAAGAGCCATTAGTTGTAATATATTGGCCAGAACGAAAACATGAAAAATGCCACGTTCATCATTCCATGACAATATATTTTTCATTAAACAAACCACAAGCAGGAAACTTTTAAAAACATTGAAACGGAACAGCTGACAGTAAGGAAACCTATAATGCAAGAGCGAACAGTACAAATTCATTCGTTCAGTTATGTCAGGAGTGAAAAAGACAGTTTTAGTTAGAAATAAACAAGTAAAAAGTTGTGCAGCTTCTGCCACAGAGCGAACGAGACAAGCGCTGCAATGATAGCATAAAAAAAAGAAAATCTGTAAATAAAAATGACATGCACTAAAGAGGGAGGGAGGTGGGACTTACAGATTGATAGACAAGCATTAGAAACCAATAAGCAAGCAGGTAAGTAATTTCCCCTACATCGGAGAAAATAAAGAATAAATGAACAGAATTAATAAAATAAAAACAGGTTGTAAATTAGTGTTCTGGAAGGGTTAAGATTATAATACAGAGACAGAGTCTATCTTTAAGAAAGCAATGAGCCAGCGCTGTAATCATGAAAGTGAAAGTAAAAAGCATTCAAGCACAATGGTTTTTGTAGGAGAATGCCTTTATCTTATTAAATATGAATAGCGTAATACATGCAGAGAAATATACAAAGAAACTAAGTCAAACTTGCATAAAGCTGAATATATGCTTGAACTAAAAACAATGCCGTACACCCTTTTTCATAGAACACGAGCACAGTATAACTAAAATGAAAGCCCCAGCTTCTCACGGCAAAGCTAATCTGTAGTTTACCATCTAACTTGCATCCTGAAAAGTTACGGGCAAGCAGTTCTACAGGAAATGAGTGCATATTAATCATGCCGAACAGAAATAATGCCATAAACTAAGTCCCGGAGTCAAAAATACCATACTAACAAGGCTAAGAATAGGATTGCTTCTAAGTCATATTATCATGAAACAACATTACGGATTGTCACTTCAATTACCCCTTCACGGCTAAACAAATGCTGCATATGTTTGTCCTAATCCAAAAACGGACTCATACAATTACAGTTCCCAATGTTACATTGCAAAGTATCAAATCTAAGTATAAGAACAATAATCTACAGAGGGCCACACATTTAAATGCTACTACTGAATATTTGATAATACTGTCCCATTGATTACCCTTTAAACTGAAGACACAAAAGTAATAGAAGGAGGGACGGTTTGGAGAGGAAAAAAAAATAAAAAAAAATTAATAGAATAAGCAAGAGGAGGGCAGGGAGGTGTACCCAAAGCGTAGAGTGTCACCAGTGGTTATGCCCCTGGCAACGCCCATAGTGGGAGGGTGAATGAGAAAAGAAAAAGTATTATCAAAGCGGAAGATAGTGGCAGTCTGTCAAAAGTAGAGGCACAAAATGTTTACAGTGCATAAACGGACAACAAGCACTCAAGGCATAAGATGTACTTGCAGAATAGAGACACGAGCTGACAATACTTAAAACTGGCAACAGACCTGTCACAGGGAATATTTATAGTCAGAGAAATAAATGACAAGATGGTATAGCAGAGAAATAGCGTGTGTATAAGAGAAAGGTGCAAATGTAACGGAGTGACAGGCTAGAGCAGGGAACATAGCCAAAAGTGTTGTTGTAGTAACCAACGGAGGCAAATCAAGACGTTATTAAAGAAGATTATTAGAAAAAGGATTTAATGATAGATTCCAAAGTTTGAGATTAGTAGATACGAGAGGGAGAAAGTGCAGAGAAGAGGAAGGAAGTGGGCACCGCCCAAGCGAGAAAAGGGGAAGTGAAAAAATGTCGCAGTAGAAATAGAGATAAGATTTAGTATCGAGAACTCCTCTTTTAAGGGGAAAGAAGCAAACTTTTAAAACTTTATAACCACATTGTGGAACACGATAAGATCTACCAAGCTGTCTCTTGCAGCATAAAAACAAAGAAAAAACCTGTCTCTGAGTTTTAACGAAACCGGGCAACAGATTAGATTGCCAAATAAAGCATCTTAATTCTGAAAGTCTCAGAAACAGTTTTAGAAAGCAAAAATAAAACAGCAGTTTATAAATTCAGCCAAAAATTATGTTATGCAGCGAAAATTAAACCCGGAAGTGCAACTAAAGTGGCTACGGGGAACAGAGACGGAATACAGACCGGGACTTCTCAAGTGGAGATTTATAATATCATGAAAGTTTCAGATGGGGGTTTCCAAAACAGGCAGGCAGGCATAGAAATAAAGCTGTATGACAGGAAGGAAAAGGGGGGGGGGGGGGAAAGAGTAAGAGAAAAATAAGGTAGCAAGACTTACTACGCAGTTTTAAATGTGAAGCAGGAAATGGCAACGTAGAGCTAGAAAGCCGGCAAAGAATTGTAAGATTTAAACTATAAATTTTTCACAAAGACACATCAGGACAGTTTCTAACAGGGATGGGGAGAAATCAATATTAGTGTAAGTGGCCAGAAACAGAATCAGAGAGCATGAAAGGTAGAGGTTAAGTACCTCTCAGAGGTTTAAGTACAGCACAGAGGAAATAAACCCAGATCTCTCGGAGGGCAGGGAAGGGACACTCTCTCCGTACGAGATCTAAAGTCTGTGTTACAGAGAAAAATAGAAAAGCAGAAGTGTAGAGGCAGGAAAGGAGGTGGGGGCTCAGTGGGGATTCAATTGGAAGATAAAACAACAGAATTTTAGTCAAGAGCTATAAGTAACCCCCACTTTGACAAAAATTCTGGTGGCTTGTTTAAATCGAACGCGGGGTCACCAATGTTGAGAATTGAGGGGTCCCGAGCCCCCCAAGAAGGCTAGAGTGACTAGAGTGACCTTAAATCTGACTCCATTTCTAAATAGCACTAGTACTGGGGTAATCAGGGAGTTGTGCAGTTCTAAAAGAATTGCCACTGAGAGAGACGTTAGATCTAAGGGACCCGCATTAGTCCGCCTCTCAGCACTGGCAAGGAATAGATACCAGCCTTATGACAAACTGGATTTAGGTTACAAGTTATACAATGCTGCGAATGATAGCCTGATTTAGCAAAAGCATTTATACTTACAGCCTTTGAACATTAAGTGAAGCACACACATCATCATTTGGAATGAGGAGTTTATTTGCTAAGGTATAAGTCAAATCAGTGATTGACAACAGGCACGTACAATCAATTAATTATAGGAATATGATAAGCTGCAAACAGGTGTTAATTATTTGCTAATGTTTTATAATTTCTTTTACCAATTAGAGGTTTTACAAGGGAAAGCAATTAGGTAATTTGTCAATTCTGCTGGACACATTGGTTTCCCTTGGAGAGAGAGTGCCAACCCTTTTCTCTCTAACTCAAACCAGGAAATACCCGGATTTTTATAGGTGCCCTCAGGATATGGGTAATATGACAGTAGATATACCTGATTGGATCTATGCTAATGTCATGGTTGTCACTGATTGGCTCATGCTAATGAGTAGCTTCTATCTTGCTACGCCTTTCCTTTCTCACACCAGCTGACCACAATCCTGCTCACAGGAAAGTCTCCCTCCTCTCTTGGACAGCTAGTTCCCTATTTTCTATGCACCTGGCATGACTCACTCATTGCTCAACTTGTTTTTCTAACTTACATTAGAGAAAATTCCACTTTGTAACAGATACGGGCTTCCATTTTGTGTTGAAATCCTCCATTTTGTTTCCATATCTATTTACCTAACTTTTAGGCCTCAATCCGGGCTACAAACTAGGCCATACTTTTCCAGTAAGCTCCCAGTTATGTCAGCCATCAGATTTCTGACTCAGCCAAGGTCTGTAATGGCCTGAGCTCTATGACTGGGCCCTCCACCATTCCAGTGGGGGGGGGGGGGGGGGGGTCTCTGGCTGTACCAGAATTATACAGTAGGCAGTGCCTTACAAGGTGGAGGAGAAAATAAATAATTGAATATCACTAAAACAACTTCAAATATTATTGTAGCTAGCTAGAAACAGCAATTATAGATTAGTTTGTGTCGACACTTCCAGTCAGAAACAGCCTATGATGAGGACTCATTCATCAAAACAGGTGTGCCCTCTCTGCGTCCCGCCTTCCTCAGATGTCATTTCCTTTCGGGCGGGCAGGACACTGAGAGGGCAGGGAAGCGAAGGACGGAGTTGAGCCTGCCTGTTTGCTGCTTTTGCTACCGCTGCCTGCCATTTCGCCGCTGCAACTTCGGTACTGTGGAGTGGAAGTGAGCCAGCCTATCTAGTCCACTGTAAGGAAGGAAGCTATTTAGTAAATCTCTGTTTCCACTCCCCCGCGCAGCCGTCGCCGTTCACTCAAAACACAGCAAGCAAACTTGTGAGCTGCTGCATCCACGTTGTCGTTCTTTATTGCGAAGGGGGAGAGGGGGAGATGCTGGATAAAATGGAGAAGGGGATGGAAAGAAACAGGATGGGCAGGGGAGAGAGGAGAATTGCTGGACAACAGGGATTGATGGAGGGGACGGGGGAGAGAGGAAATTTGCTGTAGATAGATGGAGGAGAAGGCAGGGGAGAATGGAGAGTTGCTGGACATAGATGGATGAATGGAGGGGGCAGGAGACAGAGGACATTTGCTGGATATGGGTGGATGGAGGAGCGGGCAGGGGAAAATGGAGAGTTGCTGGATGGATGGATGGATGGATGGATGGAGGGGAGAGAAAGGAAGAAGATGCACATGGATGGAGGGGATGGAAGAGAGGAGAAATGCTGGACATGGATGGAGGGGAGGGAAGACAGGGAATAGCACATGGATGGAGGGGAGTGAGGAGAAATGCTGGATATGGATGGAGGGGAAACTGCTGAGTTTAAGGGCTGGTTTGGAACACGTTGAGGGCAGATACTGAAACTCGAGGAAGGATAGGGACAGGGCTACAGATGGTAGACAGGACGCATAAGGACACAGGAGGATGGTGGACATAGTGAGAGAAAAAATATCAAATGGAAAGAAGACACTGCATAAAACAGAAGACACTGGGACCAAAGCGAATAGAAAAACTAAATGATCAGACAACAAAGGTAGAAAAAAGTATTTTATTCAGAATGTATTAATTGGAATATGCCAGCTTTTTGAAATGTGCGTCTGTGAAATTTTGCATGTAAGTTTCAATTTTTCTGGTATTGCTGCATGCTGAGTCTGACTTTTTGAGTTAACTTTCCAGTTCAGTATTTTGCCTTCATATTTTTTGATTTCTAGTTCCTTGTGTCATGTCTGTTGTGTCATGTGTTTTTCACGAGGTAGTGTATTGTTGTTTTAGAGCCTGGTGTAATTACAGTTCTGCCTTTTCACGCATAAGGTTGTAGCTTGTCCTGTCCTTGGAATTAGTGCTGTTATGGTTTAGTAAGGTTAAGAGTGTGTTTATGCACAAGTTTGTGTATAGTGTTTTGCAGTGGAGAGATTGTGTGTTGGCTTTACTGAGGTGGTACCAAAACATCAGAAAGGGTGTAGAGCCTAAATCATGACACTACCTCTTGAAGGATCTACATATAGAGCTTATGCATTTCTAACGTCAGCACTGGCATGGTATGGGAAAGGGGGTGGGGAAATACTACTGGAGAGGAAGAGGGAATGCTGGGTAAAGAGGAAAGAAGGAAGGAAGGGAGAAAGAGCTGGCTTGATATCTCATACATATTCATTATGGTTATTCCCCCAAAAAGCCAGCTCTTTTTCCCTTCCTTCCTTCCTTCCTTCCTTCCTCCATATTAGCATATTCATTTGCATATATATGCAAATGGATATGCTAATATGCTCCGCCCCATCCTTTGCCCCCCCAAATGAAACAGTCAAACTATGCCCATTGATTCGCTGCAGTACAGTACACTCATGATGCACTTTATCTTGAAATGGTGCAGTTTAGACTTCCGTCTAACTGTTCTGCATAGGCTGCAGAGCTGGCTGCTATTCTCTATGTTCTGCAGCATAAGGCACTACATTGTAATATATCTATTGTTACCGATTCATGTTATGTCTTTTCTTCTCTGCACTCACGTAAATGGAATTTGAGAGGTATGGTGTCATCTACTGGTCAGCCTCTTTGTCACATACATTTATGGACACAATTGTTTGAAGCATTGCAGCACAGATACAGTTGTGGTCTGCGCACTGCAATTGTTTGGGTTAAAGCACACCAGGTAATATCCTGGCAGATCAGTTTGCCCAGGAGATTACTTCAACCCCAAATTACACTCTCATTTCTGAAATTACTCTTGCTCTTGCTGCCTCTGACACTGTTTCTGACCCGGTTTTCCAGTTGTCAGATACTGTTCCTATTTTATCAAATTCTGATTTGTCTACTGCCTTACAATCATTTGCCACCCAAGCAGAATTGAAACTTTGGACTCAAGCAGGTTGCTCCATTGGTCCACGTGGTCTTTGGACACGCCCTGCAAGCCAATTATGTATATCACACCAACAATTATTTTTATTGCTCCATTCACTCCATTATCCTTTACATCTCAGTGCCCCAACTTTGTATGATCAATTGTCCTCCAAACTTTGGGCTCCTCAGATGCTTTCCACTTGCCATGATATTGTCAAAGCCTGTTATAAATGTTTTCTTAATACTCCTAAAAGAGGTTCTGCTGTCCCTGTGGGTCATCTCCCCACCGTGACAGGCCCTGGCATTCATTGGTATTGTGATTTCACTGACATGATCATCCCGGTGAAATGTAAAAGATATTTGCTTGTCTGCATCGATTCTTTTTCAAAATGGATCGAAGCTTTGCTTCAGTCTTCACAGAGGAGGATTTGGGAGGGACACCGGTGCCGGAAAGCATATTTGAAGCAGGCGAGTCGGAGAAACTAAACGAATTCTCTGTAAACTTGGAGGATGTAATGGGTCAGTTCTGCAAACTGGGGAGTAGTAAATCACCAGGACCAGGTATTCATCCCATAGTATTACTAGAACTGAAAAATGAACTTGTAGAGCTACTGTTAGTAATATGCAATCTATCCCTAAAATTGAGTGTGGTACCGGAAGACTGAAGGGGGTAGCCAATGTTACGCCGATTTTTAAAAAAGGTTCCAGAGGAGATCCGGGAAATTATAGACCGGTGAGTCTGATGTCGGTACCGGGCAAAATGGTAGAGGTTATTATCAAGCATGAAATTACAGAGCACGTACAAAAACATGGGCTGATGAGACAAAATCAGCACGGATTTAGTGAAGAGAAGTCTTGCCTCACCAATCTACTGCATTTTTTTGAGGGGGTGAACAAACATGTGGACAATGGGGAGCCGGTGGATATTGTGTATCTGGATTTTCAAAACGCGTTTGACAAAGTGCCTCTTGAAAGACTCCAGAAGACACTGGAGAGTCATGGGATCGGAGGTAGGTATTACTATGGATTAAGAGCTGGTTGAAAGATAGGAAGCAAAGAGTAGGGTTGAATGGTCAGTATTCTCAGTGGAGAAGGGTAGATAGTGGGGTCCCGCAGGGGTCTGTGTTGGGACCGCTGCTTTTTAACATATTTATAAGTGACCTAGAGATGGGAGTAACTAGTGAGGTAATTAAATTCGCAGATGATTTGCTTGTACATTTTGGCCTTTTTGAAAGGAGGGAAATCTTTACAAATGATACAATTTTGTACAATTGATTTAAGAATTATTGTCTGTTTCATGTTTAAAATAACCCTTTCCAACTTGGGGCAAAGATTTATTGCAGCAGTTCAGAGTCAAGGGGACTGTGACATTTCTGTAAGAGAACTGGTTTATGCCAATTTTGTGTGAATATCACTTCAGAGTTGAATTTGAAGATGTACATTTGAAATTGCCTGTGTAACTAAATATGGCCCAAGTGCAGAGAACAATAAAGACAACATTCTTTAAACAAAAAAAAAAAAACTTGCAGATGACACAAAATTATTCAGGGTCATCAAGTCGCAGAAGGAGTGTGAAAGATTACAGGAGGACCTCGCGAGACTGGGGGATTGGGCATGCAAGTGGCAGATGAATTCAATGTTGACAAGTGCAAAGTGATGCATGTGGGTAAGAGGAACCCGAATTACAGCTATGTCATGCAAGGTTCCGCGTTAGGAGTTACGGACCTAGAAA
This sequence comes from Microcaecilia unicolor, assembly GCF_901765095.1. Taxonomy (NCBI): domain Eukaryota; kingdom Metazoa; phylum Chordata; class Amphibia; order Gymnophiona; family Siphonopidae; genus Microcaecilia; species Microcaecilia unicolor. The sequence continues at coordinate 122,268,926 of NC_044040.1, read as the reverse complement.
GGGATCTGGGAGTCATAGTTGATAAGACGTTAAAAACGTCTGCCCAGTGTGCTGCGGCGGCTAAGAAAGCATACAGAAGGTTGAGTATTATTAGGAAAGGGATGGAAAACAAACACAAGGATGTTATAATGCCGTTGTATCGCTCCATGGTGCGACCGCACCTCGAGTATTGTGTCCAATTCTGATCTCCGCATCTCAAAAAAAGATATAACGGAATTAGAAAAGGTGCAGAGAAGGGCAACGAAAATGATAAAGGGAATGGAACGACTTCCCTATGAGGAAAGGCTGAGAAGGTTAGAGCTCTTCAGCTTGGAGAAAAGGCGGCTGAGGGGTGATATGATAGAAGTCTACAAGATAATGAGCGGAGTAGAGCGGACAGATGTGAAGCATTTGTTTACACTTTCAAACAACAACAAAACCAGGGGACACAAGATGAAGCTAGAATATGGTAGATTTAAAACAAATAGGAGAAAGTTTTTCTTTACTCAGCGTGTAGTTAGACTCTGGAACTCGTTGCCGGAAAATGTAGTGACAGCAGGTGGCCTTACAGAATTTAAAGGGGGTTTGGACAGATCCCTGAGGGAAAAGTCCATTGAACATTATTGAGGCCTGGATTGGCTGCTGTCGGAGACAGGATTCTGGGCTTGATGGACCCTTGGTCTTTTCCCAGTATGGCGGTGCTTATGTACTTTCCCATGCACACGAGAAACTGGACAGGTTATGGCACGTGTTTTATGCAATGAAATTGTTCCCACATTCGGTGTACCTTGTACCATCACCACCGACAATGGCACACATTTTGTTAATGAGTTAATTCATACTTTGACATCTGCTTTAGGTATTACTCACAAGACTGTTTGTGTTTACAGGCCAACGAGTAATGGTTTAGTAGAGAGATATAATGGATTGCTCAAAACAAACTTATGCCATCTTTATGGCCAATGGACTTAAATCCTGGCTTGATGCCCTTCCATTAGCACTGCTCACATTGCGTGCTACTCCATCTACTTCCCTAAAATTGACTTCTTTCCAATTATGTACAGGCCGCAGAATGCGACTTCGAAAGGGAAATCCTTCCAATTGTCTCCCTGACCATCACTCTGTGTATTGGGATCAGTTACAAGCTGTTATCACCTCTCTGTCTAACATTTCTACTGATCTGTCAGCCAGAAGGGGGGATACAGACTCAGACATTGACAAACTCAAATCTTTACAGATCGGAGATTTTGTTTATAGAAAATACTATACACACAAAACATGGAAGGACCCTATTTACATTGGAACTTTTTGTGTTGAAGCTTTATCCATAGCTGCTGTAAAACTCGAAGACCATCCTTCTTGGGTCCACCTTAAGGACATCCGAGTTTTTCATGACAACCCATCCTTAAGTTCTGCTCCTTCCACCAATAAGACTGCTTCAACTGCCACTGCTACTATGACATCTCCACCTGCAGATCCAGGAGATGTTACACCAGCCCTATTAAATGACTCTGCTTCATCATGCATAGTCAGCCCTGAGACAGGAACTTCTGATGTTGCATTGTTAGGTGTAGATTATTCTCTGTCTAGTACATCAGACTCTGAAATTACATCCTCAGATTCAGATGTTTGAAAATGATACCTGAACCCAGAGATATTCTTTGCTTCCTTATATTTCTAGCATGTTTTATTATCTTTATCATTGCTTTTATCTTGTTTATAGTTGAAAATCTTCATGACAGAACAACAGTCGTAACAAAGCAAATCTGATTGAAGTGCATTTGAAGTGCAATTGCTGATTGGCTTTTCTTTTTCTTTTTTTTTTCAAATTATGCAACCACCACCATTTTTCTGCCAACAGTGTTTACAAACTGATAACTTTAAATATATTACTTGTTACATAATCTTTATTATTCTGATTACAATACTTTTGTTTCTATTTGAAAGAGGGTTACTGTCTATTTGAAAGAGGTTTACTGTGCTTTTCTTTAAAATCATGTCTCAAGTACAGTTGCAAATACAGGAAGTTCAAGCATGACACTCTATTTATAACCCACTGACAGTTCTGTACTTTTGCATGTCGCTTATACTTCTTTACTTTTTGTTGTTTATGATTCTGTACTTATTAGAAAAATACCATTACATTCCCTCTACTTTCTGAAAAATAGTACTAATATATTCAGTGAGTTTACATGTCTAGTCCTAATTTAAACCCTAACATTTCTGACAAGGTGCCCTGCATAACTCTTTCCCACTTTGTTGGCACTAATAATCCATACTATACATGTACTCGTTTTTGGGATCCAGGTCCAGATGATGATCCTACCTGGGATCCAGCTCATAGATATTGGATGTTGTGTGCTCCTTTAATTGATGCTAATGAAATAGGCACTGGTACTATAGTAATAGAAGAGGATGATCTATTTCCTGGGTATGGTAGATATAAAATTGAACATGGAACACTTTCCCTGCCTAGACGCCATCTTGGGGAACTTGTAACATATTGGTTAATGTCATTCCAGCTCTTGGGTAGACCATGGATGCCCTGATATTTCCTTTGAGTACGGGGAACTGATACAGTTAATTCAATTGATCTATTTGAGATCATTCGAGTACCAGGAAGGACTCCTTTTACTAACATTAGAGCTATACCTGTTGCTCACGATTTTACATCGTAAGCATGTCACAAGGATCTGAGTACTCCGACGATTCCCTTGAGTTGGATTGGGACCCTGGTCCCGATGATAGTGAGATGTGTAACCCCTTTATTCGATATCACACTCTTTGTGGACGATTACTTGATAGCGGGACCACAGGACCAGGTACCCATATCATAGATGCATTTGACGTTTATGGAATAGCCCTGATCAAACTGGAGGAAGGGGATATACCATTGTCCCGCCCAAAAAGTAGTGAATCAGTTCAGTTTTGGCTCATTTTTTATGATATATTAGATAGGGGATGGCACCCTTGGATCTTTATCAGAAAAGGAGGCTCCAGAGTTGTAGAGATGTTTCAGCTTATTTACACACAAAATTGTTGGGAAGCAATTCGTTTACATTATTAATGTTTTATTCCAGATGCTGAACACTTCCTAACAAGATATTGACTTCACCTTCTGATTCGATAATCTTCATAAATTGACTTACTATGAGTTCTGCACTGAGCACATCTCGCACTATTGCTCGCACTATTGCTCCTGAGTAGGATCCTGGTTGTGATGATAACTTAGAGTGGGATCCTTATCTTAGATTCCATAATTTGTGTAAATCCATAATGGATATATGGCATACAGGTCCTGGGATTTCCACTATTGATTTGACCAACCTTTGTGGGATTAGTCACATCAAATTAGAACAAATTGGTATCCCTATACCCCAACCTGGTAATGGAGAATTAGTTCATTTTTGGGTTATGTCCTATAAAATACGTGGGGGATCATGGCTTCCTTGGTTTTTCTTTAGACAAAGGGGAAATGAGACATCTGAAATATTTTATATATTATTTCTAATTAGCATAGCCCCTACTGGACAACAAAGTAGAAGATTGGGTGCTATTCCTTTACCTTCTGTCAGGCTTTCAAGGCAGAAACTAGGTTTGTGAGCCATTGGGCCACTGCCATGGAGCAGCAGTGGCAGGCAAAACCACCCCATACCAGAGACAAGGCAGAACTCTGACAGAAACAGCTAGACTTCACCTGCGCTTGACCGCCTTTCCCCAGGAGTTGAGCCCCTGGGTGCAGGCGGCCGGCAGGACTTACTGGACAGGGCAGGCACTGGATACCAACTAGGCTGAACAGGGACTGAGGGTCAGAGGGGAAAGGAATATAAATGGGCAGTAAGGCAGGAAACTGGGCTAGGACTCACAGACAGACAATACTACACAAAGCAGGAAATGGACAAGCTAAAGGACAGGAACTGAAAGCTGCCACACAGCCACTGAAACAGGGTACAAATACTGACAGACGAGAGACAGGACTGAAAGCTGCAGAGCAGCCACTAAAACGGTACAAATACTGACAGACAAGAGACAGGACTGAAAGCTGCAGAGCAGCCACTAAGCAAGAGACACAGACAAACAGAAACTAGACAAGGAGTACAGACCAGAAACAAGACTAGGGAAGTAAGCAAAGAAACCTAAACTAAACTACACACAGGTAACTAGAAACAGACAAGGAACTAAACAAGAAATCAGACTAGGCAGAAGTGTAACAAAGCACCAATAAACCAGGGACCTTAGACGATGCAAAGGCAAACTCAGAAGGTTTCCAGGTGGTTAATAAACCCATCAGCCGCTGAAGTGACACTGCAGGAATCATGAGGCAGCTACGGGTGAGGCTAGCTGCCAAACTTCAAACCAAGTCTGGAGGGCTGGAATATCTGGACCGGACCGGAAAGAAAGTCTGGAAAGTCTACGGCAGCCACTGGTTCTGGCCACCAGAGGGCGAGAGGAACACAAACCAAGACACAGGCAGAAAGCATACTAAAGCACAGAGAGATTTAACACACACAGGTGCAGTATAGTGGAGTAATCAGAGCCATGCTGGAAGCAGCCAGCACACAGAGACAGAGACAGAACTAACTCAGGAAGAACAGACAGAAGCCAGCTCAGAAGCTGACCGCCGGAAATAAGGTGAGTCTGAGAGGGGTCACGAGCACAATCTTGACACCTTCTTAATGTTTTATTTCAGGTTGATGCTTCATATCTACAATACGGAATATCATTATACTTTTCTTCCTTCACTATATACCATTGACGAATGCAGAACGAAATCTAGCTAGAATCTGAATCACATTCTGAAAATACTTGGATGGGCTGTCTTTTGATAATAGCTGCCTTCCATATCATCAAGCTGATCAATCCATAGACTGGTGGGTTGTGTCCATCTACCAGCAGGTGGAGATAGAGAGCAAACTTTTGCCTCCCTATATGTGGTCATGTGCTGCCGGAAACTCCTCAGTATGTTCTCTATCTCAGCAGGTGGTGGTCAGGACAAAATCGTGACCGATCTCGGCACATCTAAGGGCAAGAAGTTACCAGAGGTCAGGGCTCGGGCTAGTGCTCGTCCCGGTACCTCCAGAGGACGGTTTCAGGAAGCCCGTCGGTACCGCCCGGGCAGGTCGGGTTCTTCTGCCCCCTCTTCCTTTAAGAGGCATTTCTCCCCCAAGCAGCGTTCCTTTCGCAGAGACCGCCGTCCCGGAGGTGCTCCCTCCGGTCCTCCCCCAGGGTCTCGTACCCAATGACGGGGTCTTGGTCCACGCCCCAGTGCAGATTGGAGGACGGCTGTCCTCGTTTCTGGGCGAGTGGACCACAATAACTTCAGACGCTTGGGTGCTGGAAGTCATCAGAGACGGCTACAAGCTAGAGTTCTGCCGACCCTTAAGAGACGGGTTTGTACTCTCTCCCTGCAAGTCTCCGGTCAAAGCTGTGGCAGTGCAGCAGACTTTGGACAATCTGATCCGCCTGGGTGCGGTCGTTCCGGTGCCAGAAAGTCAGCTTGGCAAGGGGCGTTACTCCATTTACTTTGTGGTACCAAAGAAAGGAGGTTCTGTCCGGCCTATCCTCGACCTCAAAGGGGTCAATCGGGCCTTGAAAGTGCGGCACTTTCGCATGGAGACTCTCCGCTCTGTTATAGCGGCAGTGAAGGCAGGGGAGTACCTGGCTTCCTTGGACATCAAGGAAGCGTACCTGCATATTCCCATCTGGCCTCCTCATCAACGCTTTCTGCGTTTTGCAGTCCTGGGCCGACACTTCCAGTTCAGAGCCCTCCCGTTCGGGTTGGCTACTGCTCCGCGGACCTTTTCCAAAGTAATGGTGGTCATAGCGGCCTTCCTGCGAAAGGAAGGAGTACAAGTCCATCCTTATCTGGACGACTGGTTGATCCGAGCCCCCTCTTATGCAGAGTGCGGCAAAGCTGTGGACCGGGTAGTTGCTCTTTTGAGCTCCCTGGGATGGATCATCAACTGGGAGAAGAGCCAGCTGCGCCCGACTCAGTCCCTGGAGTATCTGGGAGTTCGATTCGACACCCAAGTGGGCAGAGTGTTCCTGCCAGACAATCGGATTGTCAAACTTCAGGCTCAGGTGGACCAGTTCCTGGTAGACTCTCCTCTTCGGGCTTGGGACTATGTGCAGCTGTTGGGCTCTATGACGGCCACGATGGAAGTAGTGCCCTGGGCCAGGGCTCATATGAGACCACTACAACACTCTCTGCTGCAGCGCTGGACTCCGATGTCGGAGGATTATGCGGTGCGTCTTCCCTTGGATCCAGCAGTGCGCAAGGCGCTGAGCTGGTGGATGCAGGCAGACAAGTTGTCTGCAGGAATGCCTCTGGTGACCCCAGAGTGGATTGTCGTCACGACGGACGCCTCATTGTCGGGCTGGGGAGCCCACTGCTTGGGAAGGACAGCGCAGGGGCTCTGGTCTCCTGCAGAGGCGAAGTGGTCTATCAACCTCCTGGAACTCAGAGCCATTCGGTTGGCGCTTTTGGAGTTCATCCCGGTACTGGTGTTGAAGCCTGTACGGGTACTGTCGGACAATGCCACGGCTGTGGCCTATGTCAACCGCCAGGGAGGTACCAAGAGCGCCCCTCTAGCCAAGGAGGCTATGAATCTTTGCCAGTGGGCGGAAGCGAACCTGGAGCAGCTTTCAGCGGCCCACATTGCCGGAGTCATGAATGTCAAGGCGGACTTTCTCAGTCGCCATACCTTGGAGCCCGGAGAGTGGCAGCTATCTGCTCAGGCGTTCTTGGACATCACGAAGCGCTGGGGCCAGCCGAGCCTAGATCTGATGGCGTCATCGGCCAATTGCCAAGTGCCGCGCTTCTTCAGCAGAGGACGGGACCCTCGATCCCTGGGAGTAGATGCTCTTCTCCAACAATGGCCGACACAAGAGCTTCTCTATGTGTTCCCACCCTGGCCCATGTTGGGCAGGGTCCTAGACCGGGTGGCAAGACATCCCGGCAGGATAATCCTGGTGGGTCCGGATTGGCCCAGACGTCCCTGGTATGCGGACTTGATCAGGCTCTCAATCGACGATCCTCTGCGGCTGCCAGTGGAGCAGGGCCTGTTACATCAGGGTCCCGTGGTGATGGAGGATCCCTCCCCCTTTGGTCTTACGGCCTGGCTATTGAGCGGCAGCGTCTGAGGAAGAAGGGCTTCTCAGACAAGGTCATCGCCACTATGCTGAGAGCGAGGAAACGCTCTACTTCTACTGCTTACGCCAGGGTTTGGCGTATCTTTGCAGCGTGGTGTGAAGCAGGCTCACTTTCTCCCTTCACTGCTCCAATTTCTTCAGTGTTGGCGTTCCTGCAAGAAGGTCTGGACAAAGGCCTGTCGCTCAGTTCCCTTAAGGTCCAGGTAGCGGCTCTGGCTTGCTTCAGGGGCCGCCTGAAGGGTGCTTCCCTGGCTTCCCAGCCAGATGTGGTGCGCTTTCTCAAGGGAGTTAATCACCTGCGCCCTCCTCTGCACTCAGTGGTGCCTGCGTGGAATCTCAACCTGGTGCTAAGAGCATTGCAGAAGCCGCCGTTTGAACCCTTGTCGAGGGCATCTCTGAAAGACCTGACGTTGAAAGCAGTCTTTTTGGTGGCTATCACTTCAGCCAGAAGAGTTTCCGAGCTCCAGGCGCTCTCATGTCGAGAGCCTTTTCTGCAGTTCACTGAGGCAGGAGTGACTATTCGCACAGTGCCTTCCTTTCTGCCCAAGATTGTTTCTCGCTTCCATGTGAATCAGCAGCTCTGTCTCCCTTCCTTTCGTAGGGAGGACTACCCAGAGGAGTACTCTGCTCTTAAATATCTGGATGTGAGACGAGTCATCATCAGATACTTGGAAGTGACCAATGATTTCCGGAAATCGGATCATCTGTTTGTCCTGTTTGCAGGTCCTCGTAGGGGTCTGCAGGCTGCTAAGCCTACAGTGGCAAGATGGGTCAAGGAAGCCATTGCAGCGGCTTATGTGGCCGCAGGGAAGGTGCCGCCTATCCAGCTGAAGGCTCACTCCACAAGAGCTCAGGCGGCCTCGATGGCAGAGGCCGGTTCCGTCTCCTTGGAAGAGATATGCAAGGCGGCAACTTGGGCTTCGGCCCATACATTCTCCAAGCATTACCGCTTGACTGTGGCTGCTCGGGCGGAGGCCCGGTTTGGAGCTTCAGTGTTGCGGTCAGGGATTTCTATGTCCCGCCCTGGGTGAGTACTGCTTCGGTACATCCCACCAGTCTATGGATTGATCAGCTTGATGATATGGAAGGTAAAATTATGTATAATCATACCTGATAATTTTCTTTCCATTAATCATAGCTGATCAATCCATAGCCCCTCCCAGATATCTGTATTGTTTTATTCTGGTTGCATTTCAGGTTCAAGTTTACTCTTCAGTTACTTCAGAAAGACTTCGTGTTCAAGTTTTTTCACTTGGATTCTTCAAGAGTTAAGACGAGTTTGTGTTACAGTGAGCTGCTGCATTCCTCTCCCCTCCGTTTTACGGGGCTGGATTGAGACTTATAATTCTGCCGGCACTCCCTCCCGCTTCGTGCGGCTGTAGGGCAGTTTTGTACCCCTCCCGCTTCGGCGGTGTTCGGGTCAGTCAGCTCCTCCCGCGGTTGCGGTTGCAGGATAAGCCAGATCCCCCCGCATCGGCGGGTGTGGTGTCCCTCCCCCGCTCCGCGGGGATGAGCTGGACGGATTCCCCTCCCCCACTTGTGTGGGGATGAGCTGGGTTAATTCCCCTCCCCCGTTTCGGCGGTGGTGAGCTGGGCAGAGTGTCCCTTCGTGGGTGTAATTCTCTAAGTGCTGAGTCCTGCGGATGGAGCTTTGATATCGACATACTGAGGAGTTTCCGGCAGCACATGACCACATATAGGGAGGCAAAAGTTTGCTCTCTATCTCCACCTGCTGGTAGATGGACACAACCCACCAGTCTATGGATTGATCAGCTATGATTAATGGAAAGAAAATTATCAGGTATGATTATACATAATTTTACCATATTTGTTTTACTGCTTATCATACTGTGGTCACTGAAAATTCATATCCCTTGTTAACTTATGTCTTGTGATGATGATCGTTCCTACGCTGCTTGTGATTTCTTCCCTTTTGCTTCCCAAAACCTTAACCACTGATTGCTCATATGGAAATGTTGTAGGAGATTTGGGTTTGAATCATAACTCTACCATGTTTGGATCATACTCTGAGAATTGTGACATGGATCAGTTCTATCTTAATAGTAACTATCCTGTCAAAACCACTTTCCCACTGCTACGAAGTAACAGAACAGTAACAATCCAATTTGATGTCTGTAAGATTGCTGACTGTGGAGATTTGTCTTGGCAAAGATCCTATGCAAAATACTATATTTACTTGTGTACTTATTCTGTTTTGGATGCTGCTACTTATTCTGCCAGCCCATGTCATTCATGGTCTGATGTATGATGGTATATAGGCCCAAAATATCCTACAAGTAGTCATCATGCCTGGAACAAGCCTCTACGGAAGAGAATTACCCTCATCCGTAGACCTATCAATAAAGACAAATGTACTTTAGGAAGATGCAACCCTGTTTCTATCACTTTTAAGGGAGTGGATCTTACTATGAATCGCACCTTTCGTATAGGCATAGAAGCTACCAACTCAGATCCTGTTGGTCGTTTCCGTGTCCTTGTCCGCTCTCCTAAAAGGACTACCTTGCCTAAATTGGTAAATTCCTTACTTCAACAGCTTCCAGATATTAATATCCCAGTTCAGATCCATAACGTTTCTAGCCTTAGAGATGCCTTTATCATCGAAACTGGCTATGCTGACTCAAACTTGTGGTTAGATTGGGTAAAATATACCACCAAATCCTTACATTTGTCTAACTGCTATGTTTGTACTGCTTCTCACCCTCAGCCTGTAGTGGTTCCTTTTCCTTTGAATTTTTGGAATGATTTCACTGGAGCTATGTGTATGTTATATTTGCTCCATGGTGATAAGACTAATAATGCTCCTTGTAAGTCTCTTGCACTAATGTTTCCAGAAATTCCTAAAGAGAAAGTAAGTGTGCCTCCATTATTCCAACTAGCTAATAAGAATACTAAATTTGAACTTTGTATACGAAGAAAAAAAAGTTACAAATCCAAATGCACTTGGACAATTGGGGCTTCCTGCAATACTACCTTGACTGCTAGTGGCTTCCTGGACTTTTCAGATTTTACCACTGCTAGAGCTGATGTTTGGTGGTACTGTGGAAATAAGACATTGTATTCAATTCTACCCCGTAATTGGGAAGGACAATGTGCTCTGGTTCAATTGGTAGTACCATTTACTGTTGTTGCCTTGCATAACAACAAAGGTCTATCCAGATTTAAGAGAGATGCTCCACATGGTTCCTTTGATCATCAAGTTTATCTTGACTCTATTGGAGTTCCAAGGGAGATCCCTAATGAATTTAAGGCCCCCAACCAAATTGCTGCTGGTTTTGAAGCCTTATTTCCTGCAGTTGGCATCAGTAAGAATGTTGACTGGATTAACTATATTTATTACAACCAACAGAGATTTATCAACTACACAAGAGATGTTGTCAAGGGTATTGCTGAACAATTGGATGCTACCAGCCGGATGGCTTGGGAAAATCATTTAGCCCTTGATATGATACTAGCAAAGGAAGGAGGAGTTTGCGTAATGATCGGAAGTCGAGACTGTTGTACTTACATTCCCAACAATACTGCCCTGGATGGGAGCATTACTAAAGCTTTAGAAGGACTTACTGCACTTGCTAATGAATTGTCTGAGAACTCTGGTATTGATACCTCCTGGACTGGATGGTTTGAATCTATGTTTGGAAAATGGAAAAATATCATACTTTCTGTCCTGACTGCAATCATTGTTGTTGTGGCTGTTGTATTATACCATGTTCTAGGAGATTAGTTGAACGTGTTCTTAAAACAGCTGTAAGTAAGAAAGATCCCTTGGGACAATATGTTATGTATGAAAGAATGATTCGTTGTTTCCCTCCACCAAATTCAGAAGTTTCTGTTGATCATGACCAAGAAAGGAATAATGATAATACCTCTATTGACAATCAAAATGTTCAATTGATGATACTACTAATCCGACTGACATTATTCAAGAAAGTAAACTGTAGATAGTTGCATATGTCTTCTCACTTGCACCGTGTACCCGTAACCATATAAAATGGGGAACTATATAACATTATAGGATAAATAATTTGATTATCCTAATCAAATCATATTTCTTTTCCACTCCTTGTATAAACACCTATGATGGATAACTAGCCACCACAATTGAATGCTCACCTTTCCTTACAGGCTAAAAGACACAGTGATCTTCATTGTAGTCTCACCTGTACAACACCTGTGAAGGCCTGGCATTCGCATGCCTTCAAGGGGGAGCTGTAAATAATATGGATCATATGGGAAATGCTGGACATAACCATAGGACCAGTTTGCCCAAGCTGAACAATAGCCTGTATGATTGTGTGTTGAGCTAGGCCTCAAATGGGTTAAAAGGACAGATTGTAAAATTCTTGCAATTGTATTTTCACAGAAAAGCTTCTGTGAAAGATGGCCATTTACAAGAAATGCTCATGTGACAGATGGCCTGTTTTAGGCCTCACAACAGAGGATAATGAGGAAGTAAATGTGTTTTGCAAACAGTTTGCTCAGGACCCGAAATATGATTTCATTAAAGAATGATTTATAGACATTTGTAAATTTTTTTTTTTTTTTTTTAATCTTTAAGAAGTCTTTATTAATAAGTAATACAAAACATCTGAAACATAATACATCGTGCAAATCGTGTTACATGTCACTTATGTAAGACAAAAGTCTCTTAGGATGTAGCGTATACGCAAGACAGAGCATGGTGAAAGTATCTATGTATACCAAAAGAACAGTTCTTACTGTATTGAAATATCAAGTAAACTATTCAGAGTTACAATTCCAAAACTTCATTTTTTTCAGAGTTTTTATATATATATAATGGTCCCCGCTTCATATGCTCTCTGATCACACATAACCCCATCCCACCCTCCCTCCCCCTCCCACCCGCCCTTCCGAGCACCACCTTAACAGAAGACTTCAATCAAATTATACATGAAGGAGAAAAGAGTCCCAGATCTGATGCCATCTACACATTTGATTACGCCTTTCCGCTAGAAGTTTTTCCATCTCGCAGACATGCCTCAATTTTTGGACCCATCTGGCAATGGGCGGGGTCATGGGCTGTTTCCAATGAGCTGCAATTATAACTCTTGCAGCGCTTATAGCCTGTCCCACAAATGTGTGCTGAGTGCTAGAAAGACCTGCAGCTCCCCCAGAGAATAAGAAGAAGGTTGGGCTCCAAGGTATTGGGCTGCCCGTCCACCTCTGCAACCTGTTGTGGATCGATCTCCAATATGCCCTGACCTTCTTACAGGTCCACCATATGTGCCCCGCACCCCACAACCCCTCCAGCACAACCCCGTCAGTGTAGGGTAAATGCGCTGGAGACGCTCAGGCGTCAAGTACCAACGATACAGCACCTTCACCGCATTTTCCTTGAAGGGCACATGAGATGACACTCTCACCACAGCCCGCTCCATCCTCTCCCATGTTGCCTCCTCCAAGTCTATGCCCAGCTCCCTCTGCCAACTCTTCCTATGAAGTGTGTAATTCAGGGATTGCCTATTAATAATGTGATAAAGGCGAGAGACCAGCCTAGTCTTAGGTGGACCCTCACAAATAATCTCTAGTGCTGTTTGCTCCCTGGCCATAACCTCCCGAACTGCCCTTGTCTTAAGAAAAGAGGCCAATTGAAGGTAAGCGTACCGGTCAGACCCGACTATCGGGAACTTCTCAAGGGCTGCAGGATAAGACAACAAGTTCTCACCCTCGAACAATTGACCCCACATTCGTAAACCCTCAGTGTACCATCTTGTGAACACTCCTTTTGTCGTTCCGGGATAAAACAATGGATTGTAAGCTATGGGGGACAGACGAGACAATGTTGTACGTCGGTGTAAGAACATGCTATCCCAGTTTGAAAGGGTGACATATACTGAAGGGCAGAGTCCTGCCTCCAGAGACCTAAACGAGCCCGGGATCCACATAAGAGCCCCTAACGACCTTTCACCCAAAGTGTATTGTTCAAGCTGCACCCACTGCCTATCCGGGTAATCCTGAAACCATTCCACTGCTGCGCGTGCCTGGACTGCTCTATAATACCAAGCCAGATTGGGTACTCCCAGCCCTCCTCTCGCCCTGTCCTGGTACAGGACCGTGCGTGCCAAGCGCGGACGCTTTTCCGCCCAGATAAAGCGCATAATACGGTCCTGTAGCATTGATAAAAATTTACGTGAAACAGGTAGAGCAGGCGCGGCAGGACATTCATCTTTACTGCTGCTATTCGGCCAAACCATGAGAGAGCAAGATCCCCCCATTTACCCAAGTCCTCAATAAGTGCTTCTGCCAAACCTTTATAATTAACCGAAAAAAGATCCGAGAGGTCTGCCGTCAGGTTAACCCCCAGATAGCGAATGCTCTTGCCAGCCCATCTGAAGGCATAAGAAGTCCTCAGCGACTCCATGAGCTCCGTCGGAAGGGTAACATTCAAAACTTCAGATTTGGACATATTAACTTTAAATCCCGACACAGTCGAGTATTCCTCTATCTCCCGCAGAAGCCCAGGGAAAGTGGTCAGGGGGTGAGTAACAAACAACAAGACGTCGTCTGCGAAAAGGGCTAATTTATGTATTCTCCCACCCATGGAGAGTCCTGATATATTTGGATTAGCTCTAAGCCGGGTTGCAAATGGCTCCATTACCATTGCAAATAATAGAGGGGACAAAGGGCAGCCCTGTCTAGTGCCTCTATGTAAAGGTATCATCCCTGAGTTACCCCCGTTTACATGAATACAGGCTTTAGGAGAACTATAGAATGCTTGGATCCATCCACGAAACTGCGGTCCTATCCCAAAGGTCTCCATCACTTTGTACATGAATGGCCAATGCACCCGGTCGAAGGCCTTTTCAGCGTCCAAGCTAAGGAGGCATAGAGGCTTCTTCATTTTTCTAGCCAAATACATTAAATCGACCACTCGCCTAGTGTTATCTGTAGCTTTTCTATAGGAGACAAATCCCACCTGGTCGGGATGGATAATAGCTGGGAGCAAAGGTGCCAGTCGGTTAGCCAGGACTTTAGCTAGAATTTTGACATCAGCGTTTAAGACGGATATAGGACGGAAGGACCCGCATTCCTTATGGTCTTTATTCGGCTTGGGCAGTACCGCAATCCACGCTTCCAACATGGAGGTAGGCAAAGACTCCCCTTTCCCAATTAAGTTAAATAAGTCAGCCAACAGTGGGGCTAACTCGGTGGCGAATTTCTTGTAGAATTCATTAGGGAAATCGTTCAACCCTGGTGATTTACACGAGGGTAAGTGTTGAATGGCTTTTTGTACCTCAACTGGGGTGACCGGCGCCTCTAGGGCAGCCCTCTGTTGACTGGTTAAGGAAGCCAGGTCACTCTCAGCCAGGTAATCTAAGATAGTATCTTCAGGTGGGTTCGTCTCCTGTGCATATAGTTCCTGGTAAAATTCACTAAAGCGCCTCCGTATGGCCTCAGATGTATTCAGCAAATCGCCTTTCGAGTCCCTAATGTGAGTGACCGTTCGGTCCACTCTTTGCCTGCGCAACTTTATAGCCAGGAGGCGGCCTGCCTTATTAGTAAATTCGTATGATCGAAATTTATTTCTGGATTGTAGCCAACTTAGCTGTTCGGAGTAAATAGAGTCCAGCTGGAGCCTCTGTCCACGCAGCTCCTCCAAAACAGCAGAGGAACCACCTAGTTTGTGCTGTGCCTCCAGGGTCCTAATCCTTTCCAGGCACTGCGCCAGCTGGGCCCTACGAACCCTCGCTCGCCTACTAGCTATCTGTACAAAGTAGCCTCTTGAGACTGCCTTCATAGCATCCCACACTACACTGAGGGGAGGGCCCAATTCCATGTTGAGCTCCAGGTACTCTTTCAAGACCTTCCTACAACCTTCCACCACCTCCCCCTCCAGTAATAGATCTGTGTTAAGTGTCCATCTTTGATCTTTGACCTCTGTTCTAATGGTCGGCAGGGTTACCCAAACTGGAGCATGGTCTGAGATTGTTACGCTGCCAATTTCTGCTTTCGGGCCCCTCTCTGCTAATGTGACGTCAAGGAAGAGATAATCGATACGGGAATACGACTTGTGTACGGGAGAGAAAAATGTGTAGTCCCTAGTTGTCATATGACTTAGTCTCCAGATGTCTAGGGTCCCCAGTGAGTGGACCATGGAGCCCAGCGCCAATGAGTCCTTAGATATCAAGTGCTGAGGTCTCCCGGATCTGTCCAACACAGAATCCATAACTTCGTTAAAGTCACCCCCCATAATCAGAGAACCCCGGGTAAATGTAGCTAGTATGTTTTTCATTTTGGTGTAGAAGGTCCCCTGGTGTTCATTTGGGGCGTATAGCGATGCTAGCGTGAGGTCTACTTGATCCAGGACAATTTGCAAGAGCAAAAAACGCCCTCCCGGGTCTTGCCTAACTCTCATTATTTGGGCCGATATTGATTTATGGAACAAAACTGCCACCCCACGTTTTCTGGAATCATCGGCAGAGGAAACGAAGAAGGCGCTTGGGTATTCTGGATGGGTTAAGAGTCGCTCATGCGCCCTGCGGAGATGAGTCTCCTGCAATAGGACAATGTGCGGTTTTAGCAGCTGCAACTCTTTGAATAATTTCTGCCTTTTCTGAGGCATGTTCAGCCCCTTAACATTGTATGATAAAATTTTTAAATCTGTACTCATTCCTGGGATGTTACATCAGCTATGTTTTCCACTGGGTGGGATCCATCCACTTCATGTCTTTGTGCTATCCAGTACCAGTGGTGCCCACAACCCCCCCCCAGTCCTCCCTCCCCCCATTGATAACCCCCCCCCCCTTCCCTTACCCACCTCATCCCCCCCTGTCTAACACCAACTAGAGGGCTCAAGTCCCAATAGTGGGAAATGAGGAAGTAACACACCAGCATCCAGGTGACCCAGCCCCCCCCGCCCCCCCCCCCCCCCGAATTACCCTACGTCATCACCAGGGTCAAGAACCCAACTTGGGCATCCATAATCACCCATCCACATATTTGGTCCCTGCCCGCCATCCATCACCTTAAACTATCCCTCTTCATAATCTCTTATAACTGTACAACATCATACACAGTGTTTCCCACAACCTTAATTACCATTTCCTCTATTAATTAATAAATTAAAGATCACTTATGCAAGAGATGGCAATAAAAAACAAAAAACAAAACATAGCAAAACTTGAAACAGAACGTAGCATTTGTTACTCTCTACATCATTACCAACCAGGAGATCAGTGTCAACCAGTGTCCCTCTGGCCAAATCTTTGGCTAAGTCCTTTGATAGAGTGATTCTACCAGGTTGCCGCTTCAGTTCAGGTTTCTTCCACAGCCACTTTTCTTTTTGGGATATTCCTTTTAGGCGTGGCAGGGATCCTTTGCCACTTTTGGAGCTTTGTTTTCGTGGCTGGCGCTAATGCGCCTGGAGGTTTGCTCGTCTGCACCAGGCCCGCCCCATGCAGGGATTTCCAAGCTTCTATCATCGATGTAACTCTCAATTTAACACCCTGTAGCGTGTAGATCAGGGAGAAAGGAAAGCCCCATCTGTATGATATCTGCTCCTTGGTTAGAATGTCCAGAACTGGTTTCATGAGACGTCTTTGTTGCAGGGTGAACTGTGATAAATCTTGGTACACAGTTATTTTGACCCCGCCATATTCCAGGTTGGGCTTTTTCCTGGCGCAGTTGAGCAATTGTTCCTTTATTTCATATCGGTGGAACCGGGTGATGATATCCCGTGCTCTGTTTTCCTGCCGCTGACCCAAGGATCTATGCGCTCTGTCGATCTCAATCTTTACCCCTGCAGCCTCGGCCCCCAGCAAACTGGCACACATTGTCTGTACAATCTGTATGACATCCTCGGTCTCTCCACCCTCAGGAACTCCGCGGAATCTGAGGTTGTTTCTCCTTCCCCTGTTTTCAAGATCATCAAGCTTGTAAGTTAGGTCTATATGCTTTTGGTCTAAGGCTTGGAGATGGGTCTCGTGTGAAAGCAGGGACTCAGAGTGCTCTTCCAGCTTAGTTTCTACCTCTTCGACTCTGTTCCCCAGCTCGCGGAGATCAGAGCTCAGTGTCTCCATCCTATCCAGAATCTCATCCCTCGATTTATTTATATCTGCTTGTATACCAGACAGTATCTGGCGAAGTTCGCCTGAGATTCCTTTTTTAATATGCGGTTTCCGCGATTCCGCCAACGACAGCGCTGAGTCAGAGTCAGAGGGGGAGACCGGCGCCATTACCTCGTGGCGCTTCGCGGTTTTGGTCGATCCACCGTCAGCTGACTTCTCCTGCTCTTTAGCTCGCGCCGAAGACGCTTTACTCATCCTGCTTTCAATGAGGAGCAATGGAGAACACTGCAGGCAGTTCCAAAAAGGCTGGTGATTGCTTTTTATAGCTTTTGTAGTTATCGAGGAACGGGAGCTAGAACGCTAGGCAGCCATCAGCATCGGTGACGTCACTTCCTCCTCGACATTTGTAAATTTAGGGGAATTCAAGCAGGTGTTCAAAGAATAAAAGGGAACTAGTGGTTATAGACACATTAATGGTGAAAGTGAGAAGGACCCTGATAGAAGAATTTACTGTAAATGCTAATTAGATTCTGGTAAATAATTGCTGATTTTATGAAATTCATTAATGTTAATAAAGGGTAACAGATGATCGAAAGAAGAAGCTAAATAATTCTTTTGAGGAAGATGGAGAAGGCGAGCTTAATGACATGTACGCCATAGCAGGGCCGCCGAGAGACTGGGCCAGGCTTTTATTTACTTTCCTAAGGAAGAGAAAAAGGAAACCGAAATGGTTCTCCAAGCAAGTGGCTGAGAAAATAAAGGCTAAAGAGTTGGCGTTCCAGAAATACACAAAAACTCAAGAAAAGGAACACAAGGAGGAATAAAGGATGAAACTGAAAGAAGCCAAGAGAGAGATACGTCTGGCGAAAGCGCAAGCGGAAGAACAAATGGCTAGAAATGTAAGGAGGGGTGACAAAAATTTCTTCAGGTATATAAGTGAAAGGAGAATGGCTAAAAAGGGAATTGTGAGACTAAAAGATACTGCGAACCGCTATGTGGATAATGATGAAGAAAAAGCCAATTTGCTAAATAGATACTTTTGTTCTGTTTTCACAGAAGAAAATCCTAGAGAAGGACCACGATGGACTGCAAAAAGTACAAATGAATTTGAAGTGGATAGAGCACCGTTCATGGAAGAGAGTGTGTATGAACAGCTTGAAAAGCTAAAGGTGGACAAAGCCATGGGACCGGATGGGATCCACCCCAGGATATTGAGGGAGCTCAGAGAGGTTCTGGCGGCTCCTCTTAAAAAACATAGTAACATAGTAGATGACGGCAGAAAAAGACCTGCACGGTCCATCTAGTCTGCCCACGATAAACTCATATGTGTATACCTTACCTTGATTTGTACCTGTCTTTTTCAGGGCACAGACCGTATAAGTCTGTCCAGCAGTATTTCCCGCCTCCCAACCACCAGTCCCGCCTCCCATCACCGGCTCTGGCACAGTCCCCGTATAAGTCTGCCCTCCCCTATCCTAGCCTCTCAACCACCAACCCCTCTTCCCCCCGCCACCCAATTTCAGCTAAGCTTCTGTGGATCCATTCCTTCTGCACAGGATTCCTTTATGCCTATCCCACGCATGTTTGAATTCCGTTACCATTTTCATGTCCACCACCTCCCGCGGGAGGGCATTCCAAGCGTTCACCACCCTCTCCGTGAAGAAATACTTCCTGACATCTTTCCTGAGTCTGCCCCCCTTCAATCTCATTTCATGTCCTCTCGTTCTACCGCCTTCCCATCTCCGGAAAAGATTCGTTTGCGGATTAATACCTTTCAAATATTTGAACGTCTGTATCATATCACCCCTGTTCCTCCTTTCCTCCAGAGTATACATGTTCAGGTCAGCAAGTCTCTCTTCATACGTCTCGGAACGCAACTCCCATACCATCCTCGTAGCTTTTCTTTGCACCGCTTCCATTTTTTTAACATCCTTCGCAAGGTACGGCCTCCAAAACTGAACACAATACTCCAGTTGGGGCCTCACCAACGTCTTACACAGGGGCATTAAAACCTCCTTTCTTCTGCTGGTCACACCTCTCTCTATACAGCCTAGCAACCTTCTCGCTACGGCCACCGCCTTGTTGCACTGTTTCATCGCCTTCAGGTCCTCAGATACTATCACCCCAAGATCCCTCTCCCCGTCCGTGTCTATCAGGCTCTCCCCACCTAACACATACGCCTCCCTTGGATTTCTACTCCCTAAGTGCATCATTTTGCATTTCTTCGCATTGAATTTTAATTGCCAAACGTTAGACCATTCTTCCAGCTTCTTCAGATCTTTTTTCATGTTTTCCACTCCCTCCGGGGTGTCCACTCTGTTGCAAATCTTGGTGTCATCCGCAAAAAGGCAAACTTTACCTTGTAACCCTTCGGCAATGTCACTCACAAATATATTGAACAGAATGGGCCCCAGCACCGATCCCTGAGGCACTCCACTACTCACCTTTCCCTCCTCCGAGCGAACTCCATTTACCACCACCCTCTGGCGTCTGCCGGTCAACCAGTTCCTAATCCAGTTCACCACTTCGGGTCCTATCTTCAGCCCTTCTAGTTTATTCAAGAGCCTCCTGTGGGGAACCGTGTCAAAAGCCTTGCTGAACTCTAAGTAGATGACGTCCATAGCACGTCCTTGATTTAATTCTCCTGTCACCCAGTCAAAGAATTCAATGAGATTCGTTTGGCACAATTTCCCTTTGGTGAAACCATGTTGTCTCGGATCTTGCAACTTATTGGCTTCCAGGAAATTCACTATCCTTTCCTTCAGCATGGCTTCCATTACTTTTCCAATAACCGAAGTGAGACTTACCGGCCTGTAGTTTCCAGCTTCTTCCCTATCACCACTTTTGTGAAGAGGGACCACCTCTGCCGTTCTCCAATCCCTCGGAACCTCTCCCGTCTCCAAGGATTTATTAAACAAATCTTTGAGAGGACCCGCCAGAACCTCTCTGAGCTCCCTCAGTATTCTGGGGTGGATCCCGTCCGGCCCCATGGCTTTGTCCACCTTTAGCTTTCCAAGTTGTTCATACACACTCTCTTCCGTGAACGGTGCTCTATCCACTTCATTCTCAGGTGTACTTTTGCCAGTCCCTCTCGGTCCTTCCCCAGGATTTTCTTCAGTGAAAACAGAACAAAAGTATCTATTTAGCAAATTGACTTTTTCCTCATCATTTTCTACATAGCGTTTTGCTGTATCTTTTAGTCTCACAATCCCCTTTTTAGTCTTTCTCCTTTCACTAATATACCTGAAGAAGTTTTTGTCTCCCCTCCGTACATTTCTAGCCATTTGTTCTTCCGCTTGCGCCTTCGCCAGATGTACCTCTCTCTTGGCTTCTTTCAGTTTCATCCGGTATTCCTCCCCGTGTTCCTCCTCTTGAGATTTTCTATATTTCTGGAACGCTAACTCTTTAATCTTTATTTTCTCAGCCACTTGTTTTGAGAACCATATCGGTTTCCTTTTTCTCTTGCTTTTATTTACTCTCCTTACATAAAGGTCTGTGGCCCTGTTTATTACTTCTTTCAGCCTGGACCACTGTCCTTCCATTTCTCGTATGTCCTCCCGGCCCATCAGCTCCTTCCTCAGGTATTCTCCCATTTTGTTAAAGTCAGCTCGCTTGAAATCCAGGACTTTGAGTTTAGAGTGGCTGCCATCCACATGAGCCGTTATATCAAAACAAACTGTTTGATGGTCACTGCTTCCCAGGTGTGCAGCCACTCGGAAATTTGACACACTATCCCCATTCGTGAGCACCAGATCCAACGTGGCTCCCTCCCTTGTGGGTTCCGTCACAATTTGTCTGAGCAGAGCACTTTGGAAAGCATCCACAATCTCTCTACTTCTTTCCGATTTTGCAGAAGGAACCTTCCAATCTACATCCGGCAGATTAAAATCTCCCAACAACAGCACCTCTCTTTTCTTCCCCAACTTTTGAATATCAGCGATCAGATCTTTATCCAGTTCCTCCAATTGTGTCGGGGGTCTGTAGACAACACCCACGTGGACCAAGGTTCTATCCTCTCTTGTTAAGGTGATCCATATCGCTTCTTCCTTTCCCCACTTCCCTGTTATTTCAGTTGCTGTGATATCATCTCTCACATACAGAGCTACTCCTCCACCTTTACGTCCCTCTCTATCCTTCCTAAAAAGATTATAGCCTGGTATGTTTACATCCCATTCATGGGAACCATTGAGCCATGTCTCTGTGACTGCAACTATGTCCAAGTCAGTCTCCAACATCAGGGCTTGAAGGTCATGAATTTTATTGTTTAGACTGTGAGCATTTGTGGTCATTGCTTTCCAACTACATTTCCTAGTATGTGTTTTGGGTTTAGTGATTTGTGAGTGTCTTTTCTCTTTGGGTACCTTCTCCTCTTTTTGTTCCCTCTTCCTTGCTTTTTCTTTTTCTTCTGCTTCAATTTTAGTTTCAGGAACATCACAGTGCTGTAGTGGCACAAAAGAATTTTGTAGTGGCAACACTTGTGTGGGCGGATGCTTCTGTGTCACATGACAAATTCTGCCTGAGCCTACTGTGAACCATCTGTTCCTTTGTGGTTTTATTATCTGAGGCAGTGGTGAGAAGTTATGATTCTGCACAGTCCTATAAGTTGCTTTAATTGCATCTAATTCTTTCATTACTTTATAGAGCTCTTGTTTTAAAGTAGATAGCTGAAGACAGATAGGACAAGCTTTAAGTTTCCAGATGATTGGCCTTGAAACTAAAGCAGCACAATTATTGCAGAGAATAAAAGTCATCCTGATTGGTTGAAATGGGTATGAACAGGTGTACTATGTTGGAGTATCAGCCTGCAAGACTGCCAGTGTATGACTGTTGAGTAAAGTTAATGAGGTTTGGTTTGTCTATAAATGAGTGGACAACCCTGGGGTGGGTGGGATTATAAGTCCCAATGGGTCAGCTAAGTGCTGCTATCAAGGGAATTCTTTAGCTGAATGGACCAACTGGTAGTGTCTGATCCAGGACTTTACACTTTATTTTACTTTTTAAAACTGCCCTAGATATTAATAACTTTCCTTTTAAATAAATCTAGATGGGGATGGGTCTTCCGGACCTCCGTCGCTACAACCAAGCTTGCTTGTTGAGACACTTGGGAGACTGGCTATTGGATAGGCAGGATTTCACGCCTAGGAGACTGGAGCAGGAATACTTTAAGCCCTATCATCTATATTATTTGCTGCAATGCCCAGGGACTGCCCTACCTAGTCCGGTGGGCAACAGCGTGTTGCTAAGGCCCATTAGAGAGATTTGGAAGGATTTAAATAAGAGCTGGGGGCTAGAGGTGGAGATGTCAGATCTTTTACCATTACAGGGCAATCCTCAATTTAAACCGGGCTCAGAAAATAAAGTGTTTCTTAGATGGGCAGAATTAGGAATAACAAGGTTAGAGCATGTCCTTGATTCTCGGGGACAGTTATTAGGCTTGGGTGCCTTGGGAGTAGGTATAGATTATAGCCATACATTTGCATATGGACAGCTGGCTCACTATGTTCGCTCCTTGGACCCAGTACAGTTGGGAGGCAGACATGGGCGTAGAGTTAGAGAATTCTATGGTTCCGTGGGGAGAGGCTATCTGTCTCAGGGCTGCAGAAAGCCTTGTGGGAGCTGGGAGGAGGGAAGGAGATGGGGAAAATACAGCAGAGGTGGGCTCGAGATTTGAAGCAGCCTAATCTGCAAATTAACTTCCGGAGGCTGGTATCACGAATACCCTCCATGTCAGGGAATGCTAGTTTGAGAGAATGTCAGTATAGAATTTTACACAGAGCATACATGGCCAAATCTCAGGTGTTTCATATGGGAGGAGTTCCGGACCCATTGTGTTCTAAGTGTCGGCAGGGGGAAGGCACGTTGTTTCATTATCTATGGGACTGTTATAAGATACAGACTTTTTGGAGGCAAATAGCTCAGTACTTGGAAAAGGTGTTGAAACATAAAATTCAGTTTTTCCCTTTGGGGGTATTGCTCGATCAATATGAAATGTTAGCAGTTCCGCAAAAAGGGGCTCGGCAGTTCATCCGCAAGGCCAGCTTACTGGGGAAGAAACTTATTCTGAATAGCTGGATGGCAGCGGAGCCGCCAGATTATTGGAATTGGAGAAACCGTCTATACGATCTGCTTCTGCAGGAGAGGAGGGTGGTGGGATCCTCCCCAAAGAGAAGGAAGGCTTTCTTGGGAATTTGGGAAATGTACATACAATCGTTATCATCCAGAACCCGCAGTTTTCTGCTGAATAGACTATGATTTTTTTTTTTCTCTTATTGATTATTATTCTTTTTAAATTCTTTCCCTTGGGATCATTAGATAGTGGAATGTGGATGTTATTGACAGGATGGGGGACATGAGGAGATCATAAGAAGGAAGTCCAGTGTCCACAGAGGAGGAGTTAACGTGGAGCGAGAGGAAGGGGGAGAGGGGAGGGGGAACATACATAATTGGTAACAAAGTCTGAGTTTGGGAGTTATACTATGTGGGGAGTTAAGCTACAGGGGAGGAGCCGTTAAAACTTATCATTGCATAACAATGGAAGGGAAAAGGAGTAAGGGAAAAGTTTGATTACAACTGTTTGTTGCAAAGGAGAACATGTTAAGATTGGAGCAGAGTTCTTTATACCAGTAGATATCTGGATATATAGTAATCCCAATAAAATAATTGACGAGATGGAATTGAGGGGAGGGGCGGGGAGAAAATATGAAAAGATGGTTGACAGATAGTATTCTTCAGTTTTAAAGATGTACATGTCTCATTGAATATGTAAATGGATAATGTTGGACATGTAGTGTTTTATGTTTTGTCACCAATAAAAAGGTTGAACTATAAATAAATCTAGATATTGCCAATAATTATAGCAGTGTAGCAGCTATGTAAAAATGCCCCTCCCCTCTATCAGACTTTGGCAGGAACAGAAAGAAAGAAAGACAGACAGAAAGAGAGGTTTCCCAGTGCTAATTAAATTGATTAAGCAACAAGCCTTAAAAATTTAAGACAATATCAGGTAGGTTTCTCACCTAACGCCAGTCAATTTGAGAAGTATGGGATTTAGGGGTCAGAATAAACCTGTCCTTTTTGTAGGAGCTTGGTTCAGTCCCAGCACCTGGAAGTTAGAAGTAGAAGTGGTATGTCCTTTAGTTTGAGTCCAACCCTGCTTGCCCCCAGCTGTGGGGGTGCTTAAGTCCCAATGGGTCAGTTAAGTGCTGCTATCAAGGTAATTCTTTAGCTGGATGGACCAACTGGTAGTGTCTGATCCAGGACTTTACACTTTATTTTACTTTTTAAAACTGCCCTAGATATTAATAACTTTCCTTTTAAATAAATCTAGATATTGCCAATAATTATAGCAGTGTAGCAGCTATGTAAAAATGCCCCTCCCCTCTATCAGAGTTTGGCAGGAACAGAAAGAAAGAAAGACAGACAGACAGACAGAAAGAGAGGTTTCCCAGTGCTAATTAAATTGATTAAGCAACAAGCCTTAAAAATTTAAGACAATATCAGGTAGGTTTCTCACCTAACGCCAGTCAATTTGAGAAGTATGGGATTTAGGGGTCAGAATAAACCTGTCCTTTTTGTAGGAGCTTGGTTCAGTCCCAGCACCTAACGCCAGTCAATTTGAGAAGTATGGGATTTAGGGGTCAGAATAAACCTGTCCTTTTTGTAGGAGCTTGGTTCAGTCCCAGCACCTAACGCCAGTCAATTTGAGAAGTATGGGATTTAGGGGTCAGAATAAACCTGTCCTTTTTGTAGGAGCTTGGTTCAGTTCCAGCACCTGGAAGTTAGAAGTAAAAGATTTGTTTAATATATCCTTACAGACGGGAGAGGTTCCGAGGGATTGGAGAACGGCGGAGGTGGTCCCTCTTCACAAGAGTGGTGATAGGGAAGAAGCTGGAAACTACAGGCCGGTAAGCCTCACTTCGATTATTGGAAAAGTAATGGAAGCGATGCTAAAGGAAAGGATAGTGAATTTCCTGGAAGCCAATAAGTTGCAAGATCCGAGACAACATGGTTTTACCAAAGGGAAATCGTGCCAAACGAATCTCATTGAGTTCTTTGATTGGGTGACAGGAGAATTGAATCAGGGACGAGCTATGGACATAATCTACTTAGATTTCAGCAAAGCTTTTGACACGGTTCCCCACAGGAGGCTCTTAAATAAACTGGATGGGCTGAAGATAGGACCGGAAGTGGTGAACTGGATTAGGAACTGGTTGACGGACAGAAGCCAGAGGGTGGTGGTGAATGGAATTCGCTCGGAGGAGGGAAAGGTGAGTAGTGGTGTGCCTCAAGGATCGGTGCTGGGACCGATTCTGTTCAATATATTTGTGAGTGACATTGCCGAAGGGTTAGAATGTAAAGTTTGCCTATTTGCGGATGATACTAAGAACTGTAACAGAGTGGACACCCAGGAGGGAGTGGAAAACATGAAAAAGGATCTGAGGAAGCTAGAAGAATGGTCTAAGGTTTGGCAATTAAAATTCAATGCGAAGAAATGCAAAGTGATGCACTTAGGGAATAGAAATCCACGGGAGACGTATGTGTTAGGCGGGGAGAATCTGATAGGTACGGACGGGGAGAGGGATCTTGAGGTGATAGTATCTGAGGATCTGAAGGCGACGAAACAGTGTGACAAGGTGGTGGCCGTAGCTAGAAGGTTGTTAGGCTGTAAAGAGAGAGGTGTGACCAGCAGAAGAAAGGAGGTGTTGATGCCCCTGTATAAGTCGTTGGTGAGGCCCCACCTAGAGTATTGTGTTCAGTTTTGGAGGCTGTACCTTGCGAAGGATGTTAAAAAGAATTGAAGCGGTGCAAAGAAAAGCTACTAGAATGATAAGGGATTTGCGTTACAAGACGTATGAGCAGAGACTTGATGACCTGAACATGTATACTCTGGAAGAAAGGAGAAACAGGGGTGATATGATACAGATGTTCAAATATTTGAAAAGTATTAATCCGCAAATGAACCTTTTCCGGAGGTACGAAGGCGGTAGAACGAGAGGACATGAGATGAGATTGAAGGGGGGCAGACTCAAGAAAAATGTCAGGAAGTATTTTTTCACGGAGAGAGTAGTGGATGCTTGGAATGCCCTCCTGCGGGAGGTGGTGGAAATGAAAACGGTAACAGAATTCAAACACGGGTGGGATAAACATAAAGGAATCCTGTTCAGAAGGAATGGATCCTAAGGAGCTTAGCCGAGATTGGGTGGCAGAGCCGGTGGTGGGGGGCGGGGATAGTGCTGGGCAGACTTATACGGTCTGTGCCAGAGCCGGTGGTGGGAGGCGGGGCTGGTGGTTGGGAGGCGGGGATAGTGCTGGGCAGACTTACACGGTCTGTGCCCTGAAAAGGACAGGTACAAATCAAGGTAAGGTATACACAAAAAGTAGCACATATGAGTTTATCTTGTAGGGCAGACTGGATGGACCATGCAGGTCTTTTTCTGCCGTCATTTACTATGTTACTATATGTTACTATGTAATACTGAGCATTCATGCCTTATGACCAGTTTACCACTCTCTATGAGAAAAGCTGATTTGATGTACTACTTGATCTGAAATAATCATATGCCAGTGCAACCATAATTGGTAAGTTTAAAAAAATGCTTCTTCTCATACTATAACAGCCTTCTGATTCTGGTTTTATTTCTGACTCTCCTTATTTCAGTGATTTATAATGCAGTTTATTTGTAATATTTGTAGCAGTGGTGGACCCTGTTAGTATTTAGATAAATCTGTGTTTAGGTTACCTAAAGGAGGTCAGACCAATTGGAGTCTATACAGAGGCCATTGACTAATGCCTTATTAGTAAAGCGTGCTTTCAGCATGCCAAAACCATGTAGCAAACTAGTATGAAACATCTGTGGGCTCATTTTCGAAAGAGAAGGACGCCCGTCTTTTGACATCAATCGGAAGATGGATGTCCTTCTCCCATGGTCGTCCAAATCGGTATAATTGAAAGCCGATTTTGGACATCCCCAACTGCTTTGCGTTGCAGGGATGGCCAAAGTTCAAGAGGGCGTATCGGAGGCATAGCAAAGGTGGGACTTCGGCGTGCCTAATACTTGGACGTCCTTGACCCATAATCGAAAGAAACAAGGACGTCCCTGACGAACACTTGGACGACTTTACCTGGTCGTGTTTTTCTTACGACCAAGGCACAAAAAGGTGGCCGAAATGACCAGATGACCACCGGAGAGAATCGGGGATGACCTCCTCTTACTCCCCCAGTGGTTATTAACCCCCTCCAACCCTAAAAAAATATCTTTCAAAATATTGATTGCCAGCCTCTATGCCAACCTCAGATGTCATACTCAGCTCCATCACAGCAGTATGCAGATCCCTGGAGCATTTTAGTGGGTGCAGTGCACTTCAGGCAGGCGGACCCAAGCCCATCCCCCCCACCTGTTACATTTGTGCAGGAAACAGCAAGCCCTCCAAAATCCACCAGAAACCCACTGTATCCACATCTAGGTGCCCCCTTCACCCGCAAGAGCTATGGTAGTGGTGTACAGTTGTGGGTTTTGGGGGGCTCAACACACAAGGTAAGGGAGCTATGTACCTGGGAACAATTTATGAAGTCCACTGCAGTGCCCCCTAGGGTGCCCGGTTGGTGTCCTGGCATGTCAGAAGGACCAGTGCACTACAAATGCAGGCTCCTCCCATGACCAAATGGCTTGCATTTGGTCGTTTCTGAGATGGATGTACTTGGTTTCCATTATCGCCGAAAATCAGAAATGACAAAGTCTAAGGATGACCAAATCTAGGGACGACCAAATTTAAGGATTTGGATGTCCCTGGCGGTATTATCGAAATGAAAGATGGACGTCCATCTTGTTTCGAATATACGGGTTTCTCCGCCCCTGGAGCACGACGTTTTGCAAGGACGTCCTCTTCGAAAATGCCCCTCCTGGTGTCCTTCCTCTCTGAGCACATATTTCTGTTGGAACATCATGGATTTTGCAGGGTCCTCAGTCTCTCTTCACCATCAAGGTTATATCCATTTGTATCTGCCATATATGGGCCGCATAGCCTCAGTTCCTCCTGAGTTTCTCCTTGGTATGTGATATGTACTTTCCATTTACTGATAAAGCACTCTTGCTTACATGCAGCTGCAGGGAGACAGAAAAATTATGCTGATGACAGCAAAACTTGGTGGTTGCAGAGAGAAAGCCGAGCGTCTTGAGTACCTGTTACGTTCGTCTTTGTGCCCTGCCTCATTTGTGTCTTACCCTTTGACCTTTCCCTACTCCTTTGCTCCATCGCCCCCTTCGCCTCCCCCTATCCCTCCCCATTCACTGTTCCCACGTGTATACTCTATTCCCTGACCTCCGTTTGTCTCTGTGTTCTGGTACTGTTTGGCGAGTGAGTGGCCAGAGGGCGTGGTGGCTTGAAGTGAGAGATCTGTGTGTGTTGGTGTTTGACTACTAGTCCTAATACTTGCACTGGTGGTGGGGATATGGATGCAATTAATGCACTTGTGGCATGCATGCTACACGAAGAGGCCACCCACCGCAGGAGGTATTCACGGCCCCGAGTGTTTAGGCCCCGCACCACCTTCCTACAACTCCCTGACCAGCAGTGTCTAACAAGGTTCAGGTTTGATAGGGCCACCATTCTTCAGCTGTGTGAGCAGCTGAAACCCCTCCTTCAGCCCCAGACACGTAGGAATAACCCCATCCCTGCCCACCTCAAAATCACTTCCTCTCTCTCTGTCCTGGCCACTGGGAGTTTTCAATCCGTATTAGCTGCTAACACAGGGCTCACCCAGGCTTCTATTTCACACTGTCTCACCCAGTTCCTGGATGCCTTTCTAACTCACACCTCACACTACATCACTTTCCCCACCACCCCCCAGGCCCTGCACAACAACATGGCTGCTTTCTATGCTCTTGCTAGATTCCCCTCAGCCATCGGTGTGATAGACTGCACACACGTAGCCCTCAGACCCCCCTCCCCCCCCCCCCCCCCCCCCCCCCCCCGGGCACACGAAGCCACCTACAGAAATAGGAAGGCACTTCATTCTATGAACATGCAAGTTGTATGTGATGCCCAGGAGGAGATATTAGACGTGTGTGCCAGGTACCCTGGGTCCACCCACGATGCCTACATCCTACAGCACTCGGGCATCTTCCACAGGTTTGAGCGAGGGGAGTTCATTGGTGGATGGCTACTAGGTAAGTGCACCAACAGAAAACATATTTACAATATCAATGTCTCTGGTAACATTCAACCACTTGTATACACAAACCAGGACTCTTAGCCACCAACTTCAAGAAAGTGCTAGCAAAACAGTTCACACCAGTATAATGTGGCAGATCTATAATTTATATGTATAGAGTACCCTCAGATATAAACCACTGTAACTGCAGTCAATAATGCTGCTAAAAAGTGGCATAGCACTTCTTTCATTGGGTAACTCTGACAATTTTTTGGGGAGAGCAACATATGCTCATTTTTTTATGCATCCCAAACACCACAGTGCTATAAAATCACTTGTAACTTTTAAAATAGTATATACTAGGTGAAAACTGTGCACTTATCTTTTGAGTTCTTGCCTGCCAGGCAGAACTATCTTGCCTTGTTAAAACATTTATCAGTTGCCTTTCCCTGGAACTGCCCGACTCCGCGGGGTTTCAATCTCTTTCCTCAGGGACAAGGGTTAAGGCTGCATAGATGTTATCTTCCTCCTTCTTTGTTGCTTCTTTTCTTTGTTCAAGCAATCCACAAAACAAGGCTATGCCACTTTTTAGCAGCATTATTGACTGCAGTTACAGTGGTTTATATCTGAGGGTACTCTATACATATAAATTATAGATCTGCCACATTATACTGGTGTGAACTGTTTTGCTAGCACTTTCTTGAAGTTGGTGGCTAAGAGTCCTGGTTTGTGTATACTAGGTAAGTGCAACATGCATGTACCCATACTATACCTCCTCTACTGGGCAACCCCACCACCCCCCAGGCCCTGCACAACAACATGGCTGCCTTCTATGCTCTTGCCCCCCCCCCACCCCCCCCCCCCCGGGCACACGAAGCCACCTACAGAAATAGGAAGGCACTTCATTCTATGAACATGCAAGTTGTATGTGATGCCCAGGGGGAGATATTAGACGTGTGTGCCAGGTACCCTGGGTCCACCCACGATGCCTACATCCTACAGCACTCAGGCATCTTCCACAGGTTTGAGCGAGGGGAGTTCATTGGTGGATGGCTACTAGGTAAGTGCAACATGCATGTACCCATACTATACCTCCTCTACTGGGCAACCCCACCACCCCCCAGGCCCTGCACAACAACATGGCTGCCTTCTATGCTCTTGCTAGATTCCCCTCAGTCATCGGTGTGATAGACTGCACACACGTAGCCCTCAGACACCCCCCCCCCCCCCCCCCCGGGCACACGAAGCCACCTACAGAAATAGGAAGGCACTTCATTCTATGAACATGCAAGTTGTATGTGATGCCCAGGGGGAGATATTAGACGTGTGTGCCAGGTACCCTGGGTCCACCCACGATGCCTACATCCTACAGCACTCGGGCATCTTCCACAGGTTTGAGCGAGGGGAGTTCATTGGTGGATGGCTACTAGGTAAGTGCAACATGCATGTACCCATTCTATACCTCCTCTACTGGGCAACCCTCCGCCCTGGCTTCTTCCACCTCAGTCCACAACCCACTATCCAAATCCCCCCTCCCCCCCTGTACCTGCTCCAAGCAATACACACTCATCTATCTCATTCTGCTTTTCTCCAAAGGTGACCGAGGCTACCCGCAGAGGACATGGCTCATGACCCCCCTGATCCACCCACAACCAGGGGCAGAAGAAACCTACAACAGGAGACATCGCAGCACCCAGGGGATCATTGAGCGGACCTTTGGTTTGTTGAAAAAACGGTTCCGCTGTCTGGACCGATCTGGAGGAGAGCTGCTCTACAGTCCAGAAAAGGTGGCCAAGATCTTTGTGGCGTACTGCATATTGCACAATTTGGCCCAGCGCAGAAGACAGCCTCTCCCAGAGGAGCCACAGCCACCACCAGAAGAGGCCCCAGATGAGCAGGAAGAGGAGCCCCCTCCACCCCCAGCCCACAGAGCAGAGCTCAATGCTTACCAGCTTGGCGTAAGAGCAAGACAAAGACTCATTGAAACAAGTTTTAGGTGAAAGTAAGTGTACATTTATTTATTTATATTAATTGCATGTGTTCTTGGTGAGGAGGAATGGAATTGACACCGGTGCGAAAGAGAGAGCCCCACAGGCAGCTGGGTAGAGGTGGTGGACGATCAGCCAAGAGAAGGACACCGCTCACAACGTTGTGGACAAGTTGTTTGTTGTGTAATTTTTAAATTGAAGAACATTTCAGCATGTGTTGTGTTACTACTGACTTGCTAGACTGCATAGAACTGCTTTATCACCCCCATTACAGGCTCCTTCAGTTGAATGCATGTGGCCCACACTCACTAGAGCACAGAGGTGACAGAAGGAAATAGGCACAGTTTGGTGATGGGAAACTAGGAGGGAGTAGTAGGGAAGGAAGGCCCCCAAAGTTGTGCCACAGTAGTAACCTACACACACCCATAGGAGCCAACTGGAAAGTATTATTGGGGGTGCTAAGCCCAGTGCACAAAACTCCTCCCTGCACAGCTACATGATCTTTCCTCAATATTGGGGGTGCTCAAACACCCACAGCATCCACCAAGTCTGCTCCTATAACATACATGAACACTACCACTACTCAAATAGAGCTTACAATTAAATAAAGATGCGCACACAGGACAAGTAAGAGGAAAGCCAATGACAACGTTAGGGATAGGGAGTAAGGGTACAGAGCAAGTGAGTAGGGGTTAGCAGGTCACAACACCATCATAAAGGTGACCTGTTATTGTACATAAAGACAGCCAGAGACACTCCCCCCACCTCCCTCCTCCTGCCCCCCACTCCTCACCTCCCCTCCCCCTGGCCCCAACTTCTATAACACAAGTGTACTGCAGCACAACAGATACCCCAACTTCATAATGAAAAACCTACCTGAGTCCTCAGGCTGGGCCGAGGTGTCGAGGGAGCCAATCCCTTGGATGCCCTCCTGGGATAGGAGGGAGTGAACCATCAACTCCATGGGGGTGAGGTTGGCTGTGTCATGTCCTGGGGGATTCGCCCCCGCCTTCCTCCTGACATCCCTCCTCAGCTTCCGCCACTTTCTCTTACAGTCCTCCACGTCTCTCCCACAATGGTACACAGCATTCAGGCTGTCCTGTACTGCCTCCCATTCCCGCTGCTTCGTGGTTGCAGCCAGCCTCTGCCCTGTGGGAGCAAACAGATTCCGGTGCCGTTGTTGTATCTCCTGCACCAGGAGCTCCACTTCGCAGTCGGAAAAATTGCCCTTCCGGGTTGGGGGCTGATGCGGCGGCATTGTACCAATGGGGTTATCGAAAATACGGAGTGGGCGTTTATATAGTCACCAAGAACGCCCATTGAGACGGGGGAATAGGCGTGTCTGATATGGGCGGGTTTTTTTCAATTATACACATAATTCCTAAGCGTGCCCAGCTCAGATAGCGATTTGGAGCACATGATTTCGATTATGGGTAGATAATTATGGGCGTCCCCACCTGTCTTCCCTTTCTTCATTGCCATTTCACCAGCCATTTCCTGCACTGGGACCTTGCCGGTTGTTCTTAAGAATCGTTTACAGGGTTTTACCCTCACTTATAATAAGGTTTGTGTTTGGCAATGTATGCTTGGGTACACCTGTGTATTTGGGGGGGGGGGGGGGTGGGATTATTGCTGGCTCTTAGCCACCACGCCTTCCGTTTCCACTCTCACATCCCATGAGCCTCCCTTACTTTTTCCCATTCTCTCTGCCTGCTTGTAGCAGGCAGTGTGTGGGGGCGACCAAATTGCTACACTCGCCCCAAATCAAGCACCCCTCAGTAAGGGTCATTTCAATGAGGGAGATGTGCAGCTAATGTTCCAGAAGATAAAAGGCGCACTACACAGTCTTGAAACAGACGTTCATGGTAAGCTCTCATTTGTCTGCCACCTCTTCTCTTTGTGCTCATAGTCAAGGAGTGTGCATTCACTGTATGTAGTCTGGAGTCAACTCTTAGCTAGCTCTCTTTTCACCAGGTTCCTGTGCGCTGTACTGTGGGGTTGGCAGGTCCTCAGTGGTGTGGTCCAGCTGTTGGAGCTGCTGTATTGGTTCCCGGAAGGTTGCATCTTCCTTGTTTATGTGGTGAACCCCAGTCCCCATTTATGAAGTGGCCACCCATTCTGAAGCTCCATAGGAGGGGGAGGGGGAATGATATATGCAATGGATGTGTTTAGCACATTATGGAACACCTTCCTAAATTCCTCCACAGGTAGGGAACAAGAACATTTTTTATAATTGGTAGCCTGGAAAATATGCTCAAGGTGGCTACAGGTACTGCCACTGAGGCCTTAAGACGTGGTGGTGAGGGAGAGGGTTCTGTGTACAGGTCGCAACCCAAAGTACCTGCAGGTGGCTACAGCCTGGTGGCTGCTGTGGCCTAGTGGTTAGAGCACCAGCCTTATAATCACAAGGTTGCCGAAGTCACTTCACTGTCGGTTAGCTCAGGGACAAACTTTGACACAGACCCGGAATACCTGAATGTAACATACCTTGATCTACTACTGGAGAAAGTGTGATCACAGCTGCAAATAATGAGCACCATTTTTATTTGTGCCCTTCTGTAACACAAGTATTACATTGCAACTGTGATGAAGTAACCATCCATCTAATGGGTTTCCCATTGTTTCCCCTTTTCTCCTCAGCACTATATACCATAGCTGATGTATTGAATGTGAAAATATGAGCCAGCTGTTTGTAGGTCCTTCTTGCCCCCCCCCCCCTCCCACCAATGTGGCTTGTGGGTAAGGATGTGTGGCCATCAGACAGCAAACACTGTGTATGTGCTACCTGGGGTTATGTGGAAGTGTCTACTTGGCAGATCACACATGCTACACAATTAATCTCTTATTGATGGCACTCTGTGTTGTGGGTCAGTATGGTGGAGGGGAGGGAGGGAGAGAGGCTGGCGGGCCATTTGTGTTCATGAACACTAATATCCATCCAGCCTCCCCGGCCCACCCCCCCTGCACATATGGCCATGCAGGTTGAAATGAACAGGTGGCCTTCTGTATGGCCAACATTCTCACACATACATCAACTTTCTCATTCACACTGCACATTTCATGCTATGCATATTGCTGCCTCCTTCCTCTCAACTCAACAGCACCATTTGCTTATATGTAATGCACAAGGGAGACAAACACACAGACACCCTGATAGTTAAAGTGTAACAAAAGCATTTATTTCCCCCCCACCCCCACCCCTACAAAACAACCCCAAACAATGCCATCCTCCCCCCCATAACTCCCCACAACCCCAACAATTCCCTCCCCCCTCCACACAGAACCCCAACAATTCCCTCCCCCACACACAGAACCCCAACAATTCCCTCCCCCCCTCCCCACACCCCCAACAATCCCCCCCCCCCCCATTTAAGTCAAGGGCGGGCACGCCCTCTGAGTAAGGCCCTCTGTAGCAGGGCAATGAGCAGCCCCAGCAGTACCCTTAGTGGGCCCTGGAGCTGCTCATTGCCCTGCCGTAGGGCTCGGACCTCCTGCAGCAGTTGGTGCTGGCCATCTACCAGCTGCTGCAGGAGGCGCATCATGGCACCTGCGCCTAGGGCTGCTGGAGGTGGGCCACGGGCTGGAGCTGGCCCAGGGGATGGAGCAGACCCAGGGGAAGGCGGTGGGGCAAGTGATGGAGCTCCCGCAGGGGATGGGGATGGCCGAGGGGAGGGAGAGGGCTCTGCTGGTGGTACAGGTGGGGAGGGGGCCTCCATATAGTCCTCATCTATTACGAGGACCCCCTCCTCCGAGCCTGACGACTCCTCCTCCTCTGCCTCCTGTGCTGGCGCCGCCGCCGCCTCCTCCTCCTCCTCCAGGTGGCTTTCCTGGCCTGGATCCTGCTCCTGCTCCTCCTCCTGCAGATGGTGGCCCTCCTCATCAGCGCGCTCGGCTTGCTGGTGGTGGAGCCCTGTGTATGTAAAAGAAGTGTGATTGAGATCAGCACATACAACATGGCTTGCATAGTGCAGTAGCTGGGTGGCCTAAGGCGTGGCCTATGCCCATGGGGAATGAGCTGCATCAGATGACATGACAAAGAACCCTGGAACCTCCTCTGACACACACCACACAGGACATGTTGCCATATCACATTCATTGCTGACCAGCATGTTTGCATTGTGAGATGCGACAAGGGGTTGATGGGCAGTTGTTGTTGGTTTTATTGTTGGGGGGGGGGGCAGTGGGAAGGGTGTTGAGCACAAAACTTTTATGTGAGTTAGGTCATGACATGCAGTAAAAGTAGGGCCTCAGGCAGGTCTACCAGGACACACTAATCAGCCACCCCAGAAAGGGGAATAGTAAAGTGAGGCATATCATCTCATTCATCTCGGGGGGATGGTCGGAAGTTGCAGCCACACTCATGGGAGGACCCCTGCAACCTGCATCCTTGATCTGGGACAGATATGTTATTACTTACTAGTTGGCTATTAGCCACATGGGAATTGATATTGTACAGCACATTCACATTATTCAAGACGTGTATTTACAAATCTGTACAGGTGTCCTGTTTTTGAATACTTACGCTGAGCCCTGAGGTGCCGTCGCACGGCCCGGATGAGCTCAGGCCTCTCCTGCCTCACACGGCGGAACCGCCTCCTCAGGGACTCAAGGTCCCGGTGCACTCCGAAGCGTCTGTAAGATATAAGTTTGTAGAGCAGGGGTCAGGGGGGGATGGTCCTTTTTGTCCTCTGCACACATTGATTTGTTATTCACATAGCAGAGAGAGAGGGTCAACAGTGTTGGGGGGGGGGGGGACCACCTCCATTGGTACTGAAGCATAGGAGCCACCTTTTTACCATTTTGGGGGGTGCAACCCCCAGTGGAGATTACCCCTCCCTCCATACATACAAGGCATTTATTTTATATTGGGGGTGCTCAAGCACCCACAGCAGCCACCGAGTTGGTTCCTATGCAGATGATGCCATAGAGGTGGCCATGAGGCCAGAAAGTACCGTTTGTATGCATTATAATGTATGCTTGTAAAACTACTTTATATGTGTTATCATTTCCATGTTATAAAGTATGGTATACGTTTAATTGGTATCATGTTTCCACTATTCGGATGTGTTGTAAGCCACATAGAGGCTGCAAAGAGGGGTTGGAAAATGTGGCCTTCACAGGCAAGAAATACATAAATAACTAAATACATTCTTGTAGGGATGTGGGAATGGTCGTCCTTTCAATAACATACATGTTATTAGTGATTGTCATGTTCCTATATTACTCATTATCCTTGCATGCAAACTCCAGTTACTGGTGGTAACATTGATGATGGAGCTGTTATATGTGTAGGTACAGGAGGGGGGGGTGGCCCATAACCTTACCTTTCAAGCCTGTCCCTAATGCGGGACCAGGCTCACATGGCCTGGAGCCTGGGGGGCAGGTGGTGATGCTGGACGAAGAGCCTGTGCCAGTGCCTTAGGCACAGGCGCCCCAGCAGCAGGCTCTCCTCCTGGCCGAAGTTCGGCTCACGTCGCTGCGCCATTTTTCCACGTGTTGGAAAACAAGTGCCTTATATAGACGACCTTGCATGAGGGACGTCGTTTCATGAACAGCTCCATATATGGATGACCATCCCATATATGGCCCTATCAGCACGTGGCGCCGTCGTAAGCATAGACGTCTTTGACGTGCACATGCCTGGTTATGTGTGCCGAACGTGCCTTATATAGATGAGTATGAAGCACCCGACCCTTTTCACATATACACAATATGCATATAGCTGCATGTTCAGTAGGTGTCCAGTGCATGCAGATCCGGACATGCAGATGGGCACATATGAGGAAAATATGGGTGGAGCAGCATGATTTTTCTGTAGTTGACGCATATACGCATTCCTCATATTTTCCCGTACCTGGATGGCCAGAACAACATGTACTGTACTTGCGGTACACCTATGTACATTCTTTTACACACTTTCTGATTTGGTCGTTTGCACCTGCAATAATCGACCGTGTTAGGGCGCCCAATTTAGTCACGCTTATGCGCTCCTCATTTGATTGTTTTGCTACAGGGATAATCGCTTATCGAAAAACTCCCATACTATTTTTCGATTTTACATGTCTAATTTTGAACGGTTTCGTAAGAACGTCCTAATTCGTACTTGGACGATCTTTCGATTATGCCCCTCCATGGGTGTTATAGGCCTACATTATATATATGAAGGGCCTGCTGCTTAACCTGCAGTAGTCTTATAATTATGGGCAAGATAATAGTTTTGGCACTCTCTTACTGCTGGGTGTAATAGATCTAGATCATATATGGAGATACTATTGAGTTATAGTGTTTTTGGAACATACATAGGAACATAATCTTCTTGTTCCTTTATACAGAATATGGAGCAAATATTTGTTAAAGAAATGAATTGATCTGCTTCACTTTCTCTTGATGATTAAGAAATCATCAACAGTAGAAAACAGTCTGCTTAGTTACTATTTGAGGTCCAGTGATGAAAGGTACAACAGTTTAAAGATGGAGAGAAAGCAATCTAAACCTGTCCATACAAATTAGCAAAATGTAACAAACTAGAAGGAAATCTATGATAGTTCAATTAAACAGCATAAGCAGAATAAATATCTTCCTTAATAAAAGAGGCGTACTTGCGTTACAGGCATTAAAGTAAAAATAGGAAAAATAAATAGCAGTAGTCCTACACAAAATTTATGATGGAAATGTAGTTTGTCTTGTACTGAGAGTAGTAACAAGGAGGCTTAAGGCAAACCTCTGAACATAGGGAAAAATGCACCAGATAACAGTATCAACACCTGATTTAGTAACTAATTTTGTAGGCTAAGGCAAAAAGATCTTGTAATGCCTTTATAATGGAATCATCAGTGTCAGTATTATTGGGAATGTAAGTATAACAATGATTTCTGGCTTTAAATTGATCAAGTACCCCTCTTGATAGTGACAATAGAGGATAAAAAACCAAGGATGCCACCCACTTTGACCAATGCTATAAGTGACATACCAAAAATATACAGGTTCTCTGTTAGAGAGTCTGATTATTGGATGTGTACTCTGTTAATTTTAATTTGTCCACATCCCTGAAAAATTTCAAAGTGATCAAACATGGACCTATTAATATCAAATCTAGTTAAAGGGCCCTAGGTAGGATCATCATCCATTCCAGGGTACCGTTCAGAGGCTCATTAGAGTGAGCACCAGCCATTTAATAGCTAGGCAGGTGTAATGCAAAAAGTATGGAATGTAAAGTCAAAAGAAAATAATAAAACAAAACAACTGATGATTGGTATTGTCAGGAATTATAAAATTAAATAGAATTAAAAAGGGCAAGTAATGATTAGATATAGGGTTTCAATTAAAACAGAGTAAATCAACTGTTGGGGTACCTAGGGTAGATTTTTGTGATTATTACTATGTATACTGAAAAAAAACCTGTGAGTCTTTTCAAATGTATAATAGATTAGTCCTGGAACCAAAATTAGGAATAATAGAAGTACAACAAGTCCCAATACAGTTGTTGGAGTACAGAGTACAGTGTCCTCTTGTGGGTAGGTGGACTTGCATCACACGGTTCCACTGGAAAGATGGCAAGTGCAGTAGTAGGCTCTCTTTGATGTGCAATGTTCTGTTCAGGTAAGGTGATAATGTCTGTAGTTATCAGCAGTGGCGTACCAAGGGGGGGGCGGTGGGGGCGGTCCGCCCCGGGTGCCAGTGGGTGGGGGGTGCTCCGCTCCCGCTGCCTCCCGTGGCCGTTCCCGCGGCGCCGCACATTAAAAAAACCGGCGAAGCAGCGTCGCAGGCAGCGCCTCGTGCCCTGCTTGTAAAAAAAAAAATCAAATCTCCTTCCTTCTCCTCCTCGTCTTGACGTCGACTCGGGCCTTCCAATCAATTTGATTGGAAGGCCCGAGTCGACGTCAAGACGAGGAGAAGGAAGGAGATTTGATTTTTTTTTACAAGCAGGGCACGAGGCGCTGCCTGCGATGCTGCTTCGCCGGTTTTAACGGGACTGAGGTGGGGAAGGAGAAGGGCGAAAGGGACTTGGGTGGGGGTGTTCAGATGGGAGAAGGGGACTGGGGTGGGGGTCTCAGACAGGGGAGGGGAGAAGGGGACTGGGGTGGGGATCTCAGAAGGGAGAAGGGGACTGGGGTGGGGGTGTTCAGAGGGGAGAAGGGGACTGGGGTGGGGAGAAGGGGACTGGGGTGGGGGTCTCAGAGGGGGGAAGGGGAGGGGAGAAGGGGACTGGGGTGGGGATCTCAGACAGGGGAGGGGAGGGGAGAAGAGGACTGGGGTGGGGATCTCAGAGGGGAGAAGGGGAGGGGAGAAGGGGACTGGGGTGGGGGTGTTCAGAGGAGAGAAGGGGACTGGGGTGGGGGTCTCAGACAGGGGAGGGGAGAAGGGGACTGTGGTGGGGGTCTCGGAGGGGAGAAGGGGACTGGGGTGGGGGTGTTCAGAGGGGAGAAGGGGGCTGAACTGGGGGCTGAAAAAAGGGGCAGAGAGAGAGAGGGGACAGATCCTAGATGGAAGGGGGAGCGAGAGGGAGGGCAGACCCTGGATGGATGGGAGAGGGAGGGCAAATGGTGGATTGAAGGGGCAGAGAGAAAGGGCAGGCAGTGGATGGAAGGGACGGCAGAGAGGGCAGACACTGGATGAGAGAGAGAGAGAGTGAAGACAGATGCTGGATGGAAGGAAGACGGTGAAAAGAAGATGAGGAAAGCAGAAACCAGAGACAACAAACTGTAAATAAAATATATTTTTTATTTTTTTTGCTTTAGGATAAAGTATTGTAGATGTGTTAAATGTTTATAATAGAACATGTAAATAAGGTAATCTTTTTATTGGACTAATTTTAATACATTTTGACTAACTTTCGGAGAACAAAACCCCCTTCCTCAGGTCAGGATAGGATACTGTAACAGCACTATACTGTACTGACCCAAGGACGGAGGTTTTGGCCTCTGAAAGCTAAATGTATTAGTCCAATAAAATGGTATTATTTTACTTTCTATATTTGTTTTATTTCTATTTGTTAATTTGTAAACAAATTGGTACTTGTTAGTTTTTTTCAAATTTACATCTGCTGTCTTTATATTTTGCACAGTACTAGGGGACAGTTTCTGTTTCTGTGGTGTTGCATTGTATGCAGAGTCTGACATTGGGGGTTCAGTTTAATTTTTGTCTAAATAGAAAGTTTATGATTACTTATTCTATAGTGGATTAGGGTGTATCTGTGTTTGTGAAAAAGACATGGCTTTCAGTTGGCATTGACTGTGCAGGATCTACGATCTGTACTATTCTGTCTGGTTTTGTTTTACAATAGGTGAATTGATGTTCTAGTGCTCACTGTAGTGTTTAAGATGCTTTCCTTTTCCTTGTGTGACTCGTAGAAATGACTGCTTATGGTATGGTAGAATTGCTCTATAGGTCCCGAGTGTTTTGTATTCTCGGCATGCTTAGTACTGGATTTGGGGGGGGGGGGGTGTTAAAAAAATGACCGGCCCCGGGTGTCAACTACCCTAGGTACGCCACTGGTTGTCAGATGCTTGGAAAATGTTCTTGTAGTCCATCAACTTGCAGTGGTGGCGGAGACTGCAGAACCAGTGGTAACTGCTGAGCTGGTGGTGATGGCTTGAAAGGGACTGAATCAGGAGCCTTGTAGATGCAGATGTCTGTTAGGTGGACCCAGGATGTGTGGTCTCATAACTTGACTAATTTAGAAGGGTCCTATGTAAATAGGGATGTAGTACTTCCGGTGAACCAGATCTCCAACTGTGAGAGCTTTTGGATAACCGGTGGCAGGGGAATGGCTATCATTACCCTCCCCTCTTCTGACTGAGATTTCCTGTGAAAATCGAAGACAGAAAAAGTAATGATATTGGGTAACACATCGTAATATACAGAATATTGGCTATCAGGATTCGCTTGAAGAAGGCGCATATTGTGGCCTGGACAGATCTAAAAAGGAGACAGTTTAAAAAAAAACTGATGGGGTGGCTTGAAGAGCTAACAAGGCAAGTGGCAGAGCATTGAGCCAATCATTAATTCAATTTACTATAAGTTACATTAATTTAGTTTTTAAAAGTGCATCGTAGTGCTCAACTAGGCCATTGCTAGTAGGTTTGTAAATACAAATAGTATGAAGTGAAATACTTAGTACATGAATAAAAAGACTTTAGGAACTCATCAAAAATGAAAACCATTGTCTGTAGTAATTTTGCAGGGATTGCCAAATATGGTAATAATCTCTTTGATGCAAGGATAAGGTTCTATTTATTATTATTATTTTGTTTCAATTTTTTTGAGAAAGCATCTACTCAGACAAGCAGGTACCTTTTATCGTTCACAGGTATCTGCATATCTGTAAAATCAGTATAGGCCTGGCCCTTGCACAAGGGGCAAGTGAGTGACCAGCAGGTATGCAGTAGATGATATACTGATCTGGAATGACTTCAGACAGAGAAGCTTTCTCATGTGGTATTCAAATTTGTTGCCAGTAATTCTTATACATTGCCTGAGAAACAGAAAAGCATTATGAACAGAAAAATTTAGAGAATTAGGGAAATTCAGTATTGGGTAAATTCTAGGGGATACCCATTCTTGTGAAATACCTAATCCAGGAAAGGGTACTTATTTTTATGAAAAAGAAATAAGCAGTTTGTGTAGAGACTTCAACTATTGTTGTGTGTAAATAAATGTGATCTGTTTGAGAGCATATACAGAGAAATAGAAAAAAGATATAACACTGTTTGTTGTGTAGACAGACAAAAAGCATTATAACTCAAAAAGCTGTAGGTAGAATATAAGGCCTCACATAAATAGAGCACAGAGGATAGCAGATACATTACCACATTCAAACTTTTCAATATTCCTCTG
Organism: Microcaecilia unicolor; assembly: GCF_901765095.1. Taxonomy (NCBI): domain Eukaryota; kingdom Metazoa; phylum Chordata; class Amphibia; order Gymnophiona; family Siphonopidae; genus Microcaecilia; species Microcaecilia unicolor. The sequence continues at coordinate 122,226,774 of NC_044040.1, read as the reverse complement.
GACCTTCTACGACTTTTCTCTGCACCTACTCGACTTGCGATATTCTTTCTTAAGGGTCTGTCATGCGAATGTCTACTTATATGCACTTATAGAAAGCACATCCAATGATACATGAACAGCTAGACTATTTTACTGTGCAAACATTTCTGAAACCTTCATATGGAAATATCATCCTTGTATATCCTTCATAATTATCCTAACATTAATGGGATTCTCACATCCATTTACCTTCCTCCGCAACTTAATCAAAACAATTTGTATCATGGTAGCCCCCATGGTGGCTAAAAAGGAGAAAAAAACAATTTGCAAAGTCAGAAAAATAAAAATAATTAAAAATAAATAAATAAATAAAGTTGAATGGCAGGCTTTGAACCCATCAACTTGGTCATATGGAATGAGTGCAGTAGAAAAGAGTATGGACTGAGTAAATGATCAGGATTGAGAAAGCAGCTTGTTCATTTCCATTGCATAAGTTCTGCTTGTGTAACTGAAGACTGTAAAATAGAGGAAAAAAAATCTTGTGAAGGGGGGTGGGGTGGGGATGTCAGGGGGAGGGGGTGTGACAGGGGGGAGGGGAGGAGGAGGGAGCGGGGAGTTGAGGAAAGGGGTAGCAAAGAGGAGGGGGTGTGGGAGTGGAATGAGGGGTGGAGGAAGGTGGGTAGGAGGCATAGAGGAAGGAGGGGCTGTGCGTGGAGAGGAAGGGAGGGCTGAGGGGGAAGAGGGGGGGGCTGTGGAGGGAGAGAAAGGGAGGGCTGAGGGGGTAGAGGGGGGGCTGTGGAGGGAGAGAAAGGGAGGGCTGTGAGGTGGAGGGGGAGAGGAGGGGTGGAGGGGGGCTGTGGAGGGAGAGGAAGGGAGGGCTGTGAGGTGGAGGGGGAGAAGAGGGAAGGGCTGTTGGGAGAGGGGAGGGAGGGCTGAGGGGGGCTGTGGAGGGAGAGGAAGGGAGGGCTGAAGAGGAAGAGGGGGGCTGTGGAGAGAGAGAGAAAGGGAGGGCTGTGAGGTGGAGGGGGAGAGGATGGAGGGGTGGAGGGGAGAGGAGGGAGGGGCTGTTGGGAGAGGGGAGGGAGGGCTGAGGGGGAAGGGGGGCTGTGGAGGGAGAGGAAGGGAGGGCTGTGAGGTGGAGGGGGGAGAGGAGGGAGGGGTGGAGGGGGAGAGGAGGGATGGGCTGTTGGGAGAGGGGAGGGAGGGCTGAGAGGGAAGGGGGGCTGTGGAGGGAGAGAAAGGGAGGGCTGAGGGGGTAGAGAAAGGGAGGGCTGAGGGGGAAGGGGGGGCTGAGGAGGGATAGGAAGGAGGGGGTGGAGGTGGAGTATGGTGGGGTTAATGCATCTGGGGTGCGCAGTGGGAGGGTGAGGTCAGGACCAAAGGACACCTGACCTGCTGTTACCTGGCGTGCCAGGTCATCAGCTAAATTGCTGTTATTAGAGTATTGGACGAGTGATCTTTATAATATAGATCAAGCATAAAAGAGTCTAGAATTTGGACATGAAAAAGTGCAGGGAATTTTAAAGATTCCTCTGTCCTGTAATTCAGCAGCTGTGAAACAGAAAAATAGTTAATTTGTAGGCAGACGAATCTGCACTTGCTAACAGAAAGACAGTTCATAAATCTTTACACACATAGTGACGTCAGAGAGAAAATGGAAGGGAAAGAATTTCCTTTAAAGTTCTCCGGTAGCAGAAAATACAAATATAAATCAAAAGAGAGTTGGATAGAAAGCAGTAAACGGTGGGAATTTATTAAAAATCAAAAGAGAGAAATAATGAGTTTTATCTTGTCAGCAGCATTGCTTATCTTTAAAAGTTTAAAGAAAACTGTTCAGTGCTACAGACAAGTATTATAGACAAGTAGCAGAAGAAAATACAGCTGTTAATCAAAAGAGATTTTGTCAAAAGGCAGTGAACAGTGAGACTTCATTATTCAGATGTTTGAAGTAAGGGAAAAAATAAACCAAGGATCTTTTTTTTTTTCTCTTTTTGTTTCCAGTCTGTGAATAACAAGGTAAGGAAAAAAGTAACAGATTTACTATATCTGTAAATCACTGGGTTATGGGATTACGGGAATGTTTAAAGAAGGCTGCCGGTGGCTTTAGGGGGAAGTGCCTTATAATTCTGTTTCAATCAGGTAATAAAGTTATGGAAGTAGCAACACTTCTGCTAGGGGAGGGGGGAAGAGTGTTTTTTTTCTCAGTCAGCATGACCTCCCAAGTGTGAGCGTTTACACAGACAAAAGGAGAGATGCAGCTCTAAGCATGAAGCACAGAAAATACATTTTTATGTCTGAGTAACTCTGGCTCAAACCAGATGGACACAAGACCATTCTGTTTTATTTTTTAAAAGAATAACGTGCACAATTTAATTGCAGATTTAGCTAAAAAAATCTATTAAATTGTTTTGATTCAGGGGAGTCAGGAGTTCTACATAATCTGTTAATAGAAAGCCTGATGAACTGGGATTATTTTATTCCTATGTAAATATCAGATAAAGTAATGGCATTAAACCACGGCATGTTAGTACAAGGTATGGTCAAAAAAACATATATGGATAATACAGTAATTCAAGACAGTGTAGGAAGTAACCACAATTTAGAATTAAGTCAGAAGACAGTATTAATTTAGAATTAAGACAGTAGGACTACTAAAACTAGAATATTACCAAACACACTCAGGATAACTTCTAATCTTTAATCTAATAGTTTAAGCATTGTTCTCCACAAAATTACAGTTGAGCAGAGTGACTCCACAAGGTGCTTATAATCTGCTCTGGTACAGGCCATGCCTAGTTACAGAGAACGGCGTGGGTCAGGGAACAATTGCTGGACAGGAGGATTAGTACACCGGGCATACCTATGAAAGGCCTGCGGATTTTGGCGACATTCTGCTGCAAAATGACCTAACCGATGGCATCTCCAGCACCTAATATGTGCGCGGTGATTTGGGCAGGCAATTTCTGGATGTCGCAAGACATTAGGAGCCTGGTCCATTTTGTCAAGTGCAGTCTCTGCGTCAATTGGTGACTGACCTGGACAAGCATTGCCTGAAGGGATGGGGAATAACTGGGAATTCACTGTTTAGAGGGCTGGGTTAGAAGTTCAGTGGAGAACCCTGACTCATATGATGGTGGAGCCCCCTCACATGGAGTTGGAGCTGGAGGTGCGGCTGCATCCAAAGGTGGATGTACCGGGCTTTGGGAAGGGTGCAGAGATAGGGGATTACCTTTCTGCGTCCCAATAAGGATGAGTATCGCATTAAGGTATTTATCAAAAGGGAAGAACTGTAGAACATTCTCTAGGGGCGTGGCCACGGTAAGAAAAGTATTTGGCAGTAAGAGTGGCACAAATGGTGTTGTCTAATTAGGTGCTTAACTTTTATTACAGTGGGAAAGGAGTCTAACTACGTAAATCTGCATGAAAAATTAATTAAAGTGAAGTATATACTTACCTGTCTTCAGAACTTTCCAGTGTTTCAGGGATACTTCACAAAAGGGAAGGAGACCTGTGAATAAGCCTAAGTAAAAAGAAAAGGTTGTCTAGGGCAATTTCATAAAGGTACAATTATAGCTGAACCGGTCAAAAACAAAAAGAAAATTGCAATGTGCACGCAAACAAAAAAATTCTCAATATGTGTTTGTAATAGTCAAGGTACTTAGCAAAACCCCGCGGTCTAAACCCGGCCCATCAATTAGTGTGTCCACTTATTGAGAGTACACTCAGGATACATTACAAGACACTTAAGACAGGGTGGCTAAATGTTACCTGTAATACAAAAAAAACCGCGGTTCACCTTGAACCGGAAGAAAAAACCCTCAACCTCGGTCAGGAGATCGGACAAAAAAAAGGTAAAATTATGTATCATACCTGATAATTTTCTTTCCATTAATCATAGCTGATCAATCCATAGACTGGTGGGTTGTGTCCATCTACCAGCAGGTGGAGATAGAGAGCAATCCTTTTGCCTCCCTATATGTGGTCATGTGCTGCCGGAAACACCTCAGTATGTCGATATCAAAGCTCCATCCGCAGGACTCAGCACTTAGAGAATTACACCCACAAAGGGACACTCTGCCCAGCTCACCACCACCGAAACGGGGGAGGGGAATTAACCCAGCTCATCCCCACACAAGTGGGGGAGGGGAATCCGTCCAGCTCATCCCCGCGGAGCGGGGGAGGGACACCACACCCACCGATGCGGGGGGATCTGACTTATCCTGCAACCGCAACCGCGGGAGGAGCTGACTGACCCTAACACCGCCGAAGCGGGAGGGGTACAAAGCTGCCCTACAGCCGCACGAAGTGGGAGGGAGCGCCGGCAGAATTTAGGTATCCAGCCCCGTAAAACGGGGGGGGGGGGGGGGGGGGAGAGGAATGCAGCAGCTCACTGTAACACAAAATCGTCTCAACTCCTGAAGAATCCAATTGAAAAAACTTGAACACGAAGTCCTCCTGAACAGGAACTGAAGACTAAACGAACCTGAAATGCAACCAGAATATAAACAGTACAGATATCTGGGAGGGGCTATGGATTGATCAGCTATGATTAATGGAAAGAAAATTATCAGGTATGATACATAATTTTACCTTCCATATCATCATGCTGATCAATCCATAGACTGGTGGGATGTACCGAAGCAGAACTCACCCAGGGCGGGACACAGAAATCCCTGACCGCAACACTGAAGCTCCAAACCGGGCCTCCGCCCGAGCAGCCACAATCAAGCGGTAATGTCTGGAGAAGGTATGAGCCGATGCCCAAGTTGCCGCCCTACAAATCTCTTCCAAGGAGACGGACTCGGCCTCTGCCATCGAGGCCGCCTGTACTCTAGTGGAGTGAGCCTTCAGCTGGATAGGCGGCACCTTCCCTGCGGCCACATAAGCCGCTGCAATGGGTTCCTTGACCCATCGTGCCACTGTAGGCTTGGCAGCCTGCAGACCCTTACGAGGACCTGCGAACAGCACAAACAGATGATCCGACTTCCGGAATCATTGGTCACTTCCAAGTATCTGATGATGACTCGTCTCATATCTAAATATTTGAGAGCAGAGTACTCCTCTGGGTAGTCCTCCCTACGAAAGGAGGGTAGACAGAGCTGCTGATTCACATGGAAGCAAGGACCAATCTTGGGCAGGAAGGAAGGCACTGTGCGAATAAACACTCCTGCCTCAGTGAACTGCAGAAAGGGCTCTCGACATGATAGCGCCTGGAGCTCGGAAACTCTTCTGGCTGAAGCGATAGCCACCAAAAGACTGCTTTCAACGTCAATTCTTTCAGAGATGCCCTCGACAAGGGTTCACAAGGCAGCTTCTGCAAGGCTCTTAGCACCAGATTGAGATTCCACGCAGGTACCACTGCGTGCAGAGGAGGGCGCAGGTGAATAACTCTCTTGAGAAAGCGCACTACATCTGGCTGCAATGCCAGGGAAACACCCTTCTTGTGACTCCTGAAGCAAGCAAGAGCCACTACCTGGACCTTAAGGGAACTGAGCGACAGGCCTTTTTCCAGACCTTCTTGCAGGAACGCCAACACTGATGAAATTGGAGCAGTGAAGGGAGAAAGTGAGCCTGCCTCACACCACGATGCAAAGGTACGCCAAACCCTGGCGTAATCAGTAGAAGTAGAGCGCTTCCTCGCTCTGAGCATAGTGGCGATGACCTTGTCTGAGAAGCTCTGCTTGCTCCGACGCTGCCGCTCAATAGCCAGACCATAAGACCAAAGAGGGTGGGATCCTCCATCACCACGGGACCCTGATGCAACAGGCCCCGCTCCGCTGGCATCTGCAGAGGTCCGTCCACTGAGAGCCTGATCAAGTCCGCATACCAGGGACGTCTGGGCCAATCCGGACTCACCAGGATTATCTGGCCCGGATGCTTTGCCACCCGGCCTAGCACCCTGCCCAACATGGGCCAAGGCGGGAACACAAAGAGGAGCTCCTGTGTCGGCCACTGTGGGAGAAGAACATCTACTCCCAGAGATCGAGGGTCCCGTCCTCTGCTGAAAAAGCGCGGCACTTGGCAATTGGCTGAAGACGCCATCAAATCTAGGCTTGGCTGGCCCCAGCGCTTCGAGATGTCCAAGAACGCCTGAGCAATATTCATGACTCCCGCAATGTGGGCCGCCGACAGCTGTTCCAGGTTTGCTTCCGCCCACAGGCATAGCTTCATGGCCTCCTTGGCTAGAGGGGCGCTCCTGGTACCTCCCCGGTGATTGACATAGGCCACAGCCGTGGCATTGTCCAACAGGACCAGTACTGGCTTCAGCGCCAGGCCCGGGAGAAACTCCAAAGGCGCCAACCGAATGACTCTGAGTTCCGGGAGGTTGATAGACCACTCTGCCTCTGCAGGGGACCAGAGCCCCTGCGCTGTCCTTCCCAAGCAGTGGGCTCCCCAGCCCCACAAAGAGGCATCCGCCATGATGAAAAACCCACTCCGGGGTCACAAGAGGCATTCCTGCGGATGGCTTGTCTGGCCTCAGCCACCAGCTCAGCGCCTTGCGCACCGCTGGATCCAAGGGAAGGCGCACAGTGTAATCCTCCGAAGCTGGAGTTCCTCGCTGCAGCAGAGAGAGCTGTATAGGTCTCATATGGGCCCTGAGCCAGGGCACTACTTCCATCGTGGCAGTCATAGAGCCCAACAGCTGCTGCCCATAGTCCCGAGCATGAAGAGAAGAGGCTGCTAGGAACTTGTCCACCTGAGCCTGAAGCTTGACAATCCGATTGTCTGGCAGGAACACTCTGCCCACTTGGGGGTCGAATCGAACTCCCAGATACTCCAGGGACCGAGTCGGGCGCAGCTGGCTTTTCTCCCAGTTGATGATCCACCTCAGGGAGCTCAAAAGAGCAATCACCCGGTCTGAAGCTCTGCCGCACTCTGCATAAGAGGGGGCTCGGATCAACCAGTCGTCCAGATAAGGATGGACTTGTACTCCTTTCTTGCGTAGGAAGGCCGTGATGACCACCATAACTTGGAGAAGGTCCGCGGAGCAGTAGCCAACACGAAAGGGAGGGCTGTGAACTGGGAGTGTCCTCAGAACTGCAAAACGCGGAAAGCGTTGATGAGGAGACCAGATGGGAATATGCAAGTAAGCTTCCTTGATGTCCAAGGATGCCAGGAACTCCCCTGCCTGTACTGCCGCTATAACAGAGCGGAGAGTCTCCATTCGGAAGTGCCGAACTTCCAAAGCCCGATTGACCCCTTGAGGTCGAGGATAGGTCGGACAAAACCTCCTTTCTTAGGTACCACAAAGAAATGGAGTAACGTCCCTTGCCAGAGGATCTCTGGCACCGGAACGACCGCACCCAGGCGGATCAGATTGTCCAAAGTCTGCTGCACTGCCACAGCTTGACCGGAGACTTGCAGGGAGAGTGCACAAACCCGATTCTTAAGGGTCGGCAGAACTCTAGCTTGTAGCCGTCTCTGATGACTTCCAGCACTCAAGCGTCCGAAGTTACCCTGGTCCACTCGCCCAGAAACGAGGATAGGCGTCCTCCAATCTGCTCTGGGCCATGGACCAGCGCCCCGTCATTGGGTACGAGACCCTGGGGGAGGACCGGAGGTGGCACCTCCGGGACGGCGGTCTCTGTGAAAGGAATGCTGCTTGGGGGAGAAATTCCTTTTGAAGGAAGAGGGGGCAGAAGAGCTCGACTTGCCCGGGCAATACCGACGGGCTTCCTGAAACCGTCCTTTGGAGGAACTGGGGCGGGCACCATTGGCCCGAGCCCTGACCTCCGGTAACCTCTTGCCCTTAGACGTGCCTAGATCGGTCACAATCTTGTCCAGCTCGACCCCAAAGAGCAGCTTGCCTTTAAAAGGCAACTTAGCCAGGCGAGACTTAGAGGCGTGGTCAGCAGACCAATGCTTCAGCCAAAGCCACCGCCGTGCAGAGACTGTCTGAGCCATACCTTTAGCCGAGGCTCTCAAGACATCATACAGCCAGCCTGCCAAGTAGGCCAAGCCCGATTCCAGGGCTGGCCAATCAGCCCTCAAGGAAGGATCCAAGGGGGAAGCCCGCTGCGCAAGCGTCCGGCACGCCCTGGCCACATAGGAGCCACAAATTGAGGCCTGTAAACTTAAAGCAGCCGCCTCGAAGGACGACTTTAAAGCCGCCTCCAAACTCCTGTCTTGGGCGTCCTTTAGGGCTGTGCCACCTTCCACTGGCAACGCCGTTTTCTTAGTCACCGCAGTGATTAAAGAATCTATGGTAGGCCCAAGAAAGGCCTCCCGTTCACCTTCAGGCAGAGGATAGAGGCGGGACATAGCCCTAGCCACTTTAAGGCTCGCTTCTGGGAAATCCCATTGAGCCGAAATCAAGGTGTGCAATCATGCACGTGGAAGGTTCTAGGCGGGCGCTTAGTCCCCCGCATAATGGCAGAGCCAACAGAGACTGAGGGAGAGACGTCCTCCGGAGAGGAACTCTTCAAAATGCTCATGGCCTGCACTAACAGGTTGGGCAAATCCTCTGAGCAAAAGATCCGTGCTGCAGAGGGTTCATCCGCTCCATCCGAGCGGGAATCCTTCTCCTCCAAGGAATCCCCAAAGGACCGTTGGGAGAACTCAGATACACTGCCCTCATCTACATCAGAGGAGACCAAGTCCTCTAGGGCCTGGAAGTCCACCCGAGGGCGTTTGCTTCCGGAGGCCTCAGCCCCTTGATCAGGGGGGGGAGCCGGGGCAGCGTTTATCATAAGAAAAGCCTGATGCAGCAGCTAAAAGAACTCAGGGGAGAAACCCCCTAGACTGTGCACTTCTGTCGCCTGGGCCACGGCCCTAGACGCACCCTCAACCGGCGCTCGCAAGAGTGGGGGAGAAACATGCTGCGCATCCAAAATGGCGTCCGGCGCGAAACTCCAAGAAGGAGCCGCGTGGGAAGAACGGCGCTTAACTTTCGCCGCTTTCTTGCCGTCGCCCGAATCAAGGGCGACCATAGCATTAACGTCTCCCAGCTGGAGGGCGGCCCAAGAAGAAGCCGTCCGAGCAGAGTGGCCGGCCAACATGGAGTGGGCGAGCAGCGGGGGATGGGCGCTTATGGCGGGAAAAGCCGCAGCACCGGAGGAAGAACCGGGACACTGACCGGACTCCAAACTGATGCCCAACAAAGGCGACTCAGGCTTTGAAAACCCCCGCATCCCCGCTAGACACACACACGCAGTCTGGGGAGCGAATCTTCGCACCCTCGCCCTCCGACGCCATAAGCCACATGGAGACCGAACGGGGAACCCCCTGCCCGCTATAAAAAGGTAAAATTACCTGCTTCTTGCTCCGAGCTGTAACGAACTGGTGTCCCAGTGAGCAGCTGCAATAAACGCTGATATAAACGTTGAAATAAACGCCCTTAAAGGACGTCAAAAAAATTTTTTTTAAACGGAGCCAGCGGGAGGGGGGAGAAAAGGAGGGACCTGGCACCACCAGGTTTGCACTTGCTCAAGAAGAGCCCTCAACCCCAGGTACTCAACAAAACCTAAAGATTAGGCTTGGAGACCTAGCCAGAGCTGCTGCTGTGTGTGACCATCACCTGCTGAGATAGAGAACATACTGAGGAGTTTCCGGCAGCACATGACCACATATAGGGAGGCAAAAGGATTGCTCTCTATCTCCACCTGCTGGTAGATGGACACAACCCACCAGTCTATGGATTGATCAGCATGATGATATGGAAAAACCCTCAGTTACTCTGGACTGGACCCTCAGCCTCTCTGGACTGGACAAACTCTCGGTCACTCTAGACCGGAAAAAAGAACCCTCAGTTCCACACCTAGAACCGGAATAACCCTCAGTCAATTTAGACTGGAATACAAAAATATCCCTCAGTATTAAACTGGAACTCTTGGTCACCTCGACCAATATAAAACCCCTCGGCCAACTCTAGACCGGTAAACATAAAAAACCTATTAAAAAAAAACGTAATGGTCAGCTAAAATTATAGTACCTGAATGAGGGCAAACCCAAAAAAAAAAAACACTTGTTGGTATTCACAATAAAAAATTAATCTGGGGGACAATTTGGAGAGTACCACATATAGAGGCACCTAGACAATGAAGTCTATATATTCACAAAGGGGTGGGACAGTAAGTATACAAAGAGAAGGTGACTCGCAACACCCCTCTGTTATTTATTTCTTGATGGGACACTGTTGAATTAAAAATACAATCTGTAATGCAGAAATAGCAGTGCTGATATGCTGCTTCAGCAGAGCTGAATTGGTAAGCAAGCTAGGATTGGCAACCTTCCCAGAAACAAGAAACCTTGAATACAAAGTAATTGTTCCGTTCGGTGCCCAAGTTTAAAGATGCCCAGGTTTAAAGGTGGCAGATTTAAAAAGGGACCCTAAGAGAAACCCACAGCTGTGCACAAGGACAGTAAGTTACCCAAACTAATAGGTAAATTATTGGAGGTGGAAACTAGTCAATCTTCCTGTTCAGTGCCTAGAACTCTAAAAATATACCTTGGCACATGTTAAGATGGCATTTATTAATGTTGGGGGAAAGAGCAGCCAACACAGACTATAAGAAGTCCGGAACCTGCACAAAGAGTGGGGTCAGTGTCCAGTAATTGGAAACTGGCTACTGCGTGACCCAGCTTAAAGTGGTAATTAGGGACCGTAGCCAGGGGAAGGCTGTTTGTGTATCAGAAAGTGCTGCTGAAGGAGGCAGACTGAAAATCTAGAGATAGGGAATCATAAATCTCACCGGCATTAAGGGAAGGACCCTTGCATAAGTCCGCCGTCGAGAATATGTTGAAAAAAAAAGTTGTACCAGTTCCGAGAGATGAAACTGGAGTTTAAAGGTGTGAAAAAGATAAGAGAGGGAGTTAGATGGATTTAGGAGCAATACAGTTGACAGAGGATAGACAGCGAAAAGGTTAAAAAGAATACATGTGTAAATGACTGTTTAACTTGTACCACTTCAGCATGGGACATAAAAACATAAGAAAAGAAAAATTACTGCTGTTATACCCCTGTTTTTGTTTTGTTTTTGTTTTTTTTCAAAAGGGAAAAAAACCCAGAAAGCCAAGTTACTTTTAAAAGTGCAGGGCTGGAGAGATAAGACAGCTAAGCGTGGCATATCTCCCAGCTTTTTCGTGGCCTTGACAAACTGAGTTAAAGTGCTAGTTAGGAAGAACTTTAAACAATGAAGGAAAAAAAATGCTTGATTTTAAAATACAGTTCAGTGGTCAGAAAAATGTTTTAAAGTAAGCTACAGTTCTGTGCTCCAAATCAGAGTGAATCCAATTAAAAGTATAAGGAAAAATATTATAGAGAAATTTATAGTCTGGCACCCAATGTTAAGAAAAGTTACTTAACTGTTAATTAAAAGTTAGGGAGGCAGATCCTAAGCTCAGAGGGAGAGGAGACTCATCCTCTGATTACCAAAAATGTTTATAATTAGGTCTGCCTCACCCATTTGGGCAGCGGAAGCCATGGGCTCTCTGTACTATCATAAAGAGAGAAATGCAAATCCCCTCTAGATGCTTGATTACCCCAACCTTAAATCTGCTCATGACAGGCTTACACCGTCAGGCAGTATGGACCCTCATAATTAGAAAGAATCCCAGTATTCAATAGATATAATAAGATAGTTTATTATAATCTTACCAATAGCAGTACAGGCGAGTCAAGCATTCACATAATGGAACCGCATATCATGGTACGTCCTCTCTTTCTCTAGCCTTCTGGAGTCTTCCTTCTCTGTTCTTCTTCTCCTCTTGTCTGATCTAATACTCCTCAAACTGCTGCTTATATACAATTTTGGCCCTATTCATTTCAATGGACCCCAGCTGTCTCAACAGGGCTCCTAGCCCTTATCAGTTGATCAGAATGACTTCATATGTTCCCAAACCTTCCTCTAGCCCCCCCCCCCCCCCTTTGGATGTTCTCACCCGGGGTGCAGCTGACCCAGTACTATCTCTACATAACCATAGCAACTCTTGCTTATGACGTCTTGCAGGTGCCAGTCCCAGAGCAAATACCCCCCTCCTTTGCCAGCTCAGCACTTGCTACAGTGAAATGTAACTGTGTCAAAGGTGATCACTGATTTTTGCAGGCTAGCTCTTTCTTGTATCGGAGGTGATTTTGATTTCTAAGAGAGGCCTAGCTCTTATTATGAGCCATTGGCCTGTATTTTACTGAGTGCAAGGGCTAACATAACTCTTCAGTAGGTGAGGTGCCTTGCTGAAAGTGACTCTACCCCCTCCCTTCTGTCTACTACTAGCCAAGCTAGACATTTGCAGCATTGTTGTTAACTGGGCGTGGTCAGGGCTAAAAGACAGAGCAGGTGAGGTGCCTTGCTGAGAGATACGTTACACCCCCTCCTTCTACCTACTGCCAGCCAAGCTAGACATTTGCAACACTGTTGTTCACTGGGTGTGATCAGGGCTAAGAGAATAAGAGAGGTGTTTTACTGAGAGCTACTCCTTCCCCTCCCTTCTCCTTTGATCATCACTTGCCATTGAAACTTGATAGAGGTATATAAAATATTGAGTGGAGTGGAACAGGTGGATGTGAAACGTCTGTTCACGCTTTCCAAAAATACTAGGACTAGGGGGCATGCGATGAAACTACAGTGTAGTAAATTTAAAACAAATCAGAGAAACATTTTCTTCACACATCGCATAATTAAATTCTGGAATTCATTGCCGGAGAACGTGGTGGCGGTTAGCTTAGCAGAGTTTAAAAAGGGGCTAGACGGTTTCCTAAAGGACAAGTCCATAAACCACTACTGAATGGACTTGGGAAAAATCCACAATTCCAGGAATAACATGTATAGAATGTTTGTACATTTGGGAAGCTTGCCAGGTGCCCTTGGCCTGGATTGGCCGCTGTCATGGACAGGATGCTGGGCTCGATGGACCTTTGGTCTTTTCCCAGTGTGGCATTACTTATGTACTTATGTATATGTACTTATGCACTACTGATTTTAGCAGCTAAGAGGCTGTCCCTTTCCTTAAGTCTGTGTAGAGAGATAGAAGCAGCTGCAAGCAAATAGGGCACAGCACAGTTTCTTCAAAGTAATCTCTGTCCTTCTACCCTCCTTTCATATAAGAGCTGACTTCACCTATCCAGTTAAATAAGTAATCACAGGATGGCAGATTTAATGGCTGAACAGACCATACCAGATAGAGTGTCCCCTGCTCCAGAGATGCAAGAGCAGCCAGAAAGCAGTGCAGATAAGGGGAACACCCTTCCTCTTCAGGCCCAGCAAGCAGTCAGAGATAGAAGAACTCGCAAGTTAAATCAGAAAGCCCTGGAAATTACATAAGTACATAAGTAATGCCACACTGGGAAAAGACCAAGGGTCCATCGAGCCCAGCATCCTGTCCATGACAGCGGCCAATCCAGGCCAAGGGCACCTGGCAAGCTTCCCAAACGTACAAACATTCTATACATGTTATTCTCCGAGGACAAGCAGGCTGCTTGTTCTCACGACTGGGTGATGTCCGCGGCAGCCCCCACCAACCGGAAAAAGCTTCGCGGGACGGTCGGCACACAGGGCACGCCCACCGCGCATGCGCGGCCGTCTTCCCGCCCGTGCGCGACCGCTCCCGCCAGTTCCTTTTTTTCCGCGTCTGGAGAGAGTCGTGCTTTGCCGCTCTCTCTATTCTCAGCCGCCGGAAAGTCGATCGCGTTTACGCGAATCGTTTATTTTTTCGTTTCTATTTGTTTTGGACACCGCCCGGTTTTCTTTAAAAAAAAAAAAAACCTGAGCGTGTGGAGCACGCGCTCCCCTTTTCCCTCGCTTCTAGCGGGGACGCCGCGTTGCGGCCTAGTGGCCGCACGGTCGTTTTCCCCTTTTTCGAGGTGTGATTTCCGCCACCATCGACAACTTTGACTTCGCCGACGCGATTTTTCCGTCGATGTCCTCGAAGGTCCCGAGTGGATTTAAAAAGTGTGGTCGGTGCGGCCGGCCGATCTCGCAGACCGACACCCATGCTTGGTGCCTCCAGTGCCTCGGGCCGGAGCACAATCTCAAGTCGTGTCCCCTGTGTCTCGGTCTCCGGAAACGGACTCAGGTTGCGAGGCAAGTTCTACGGGACCGTCTTTTTGGAACTTGCGCCGGCCCCTCGACGTCGACCTCGACGGCATCGGTATCGACGCCCGGTCCTTCGGTACCGGTATCGATGCCCGAGACATCGGCACCGATGGCATCGACCCCAGGAGAACAGGTCCCGTCGGCCCGCCGGTCCTCCGGTGAGGGTAGAGGTGAGAGGCCGCGCGGGCAGTCGGCCCCGGTCACTCCCTCAGCCCGTGGTCCACGGGACCGAACCCTGTCTGACCCGGCTCCTCGAGACCGAGGGGGATCGTCCTCCTCCTCCTCCATACCTCCCGGCGCCGGTGACGTGCATCGCAAGAAGGATAAGAAGCGCCGTCACTGGTCGCCCTCGGTGCATCCGGACATCGGAGAGGAGGCGACGCCGAAGCGTCCACGTCGAGAGGAGAGGTCCCCGTCGGTTGTGGAGGTACCGATGCGTCAGGGTTCCGGCACGTCGGTGCCGTCTCCTGGCCCCCATCAGCTTCTGGCGCCGACACCCCTACCGGCCCCACCGCCTTTCCCGGCAGCGGGCCTGGACGAGTGCCTCAGAGCCATCCTTCCAGGGATCCTGGAAGGGCTGATGCGCCAGGCTGTGCCGGCGCCGGGGGTGCTTGCGCCCTCGGCGCCGATGACTGTGGCGCCGGCGAGCTGTAGCCCGGCGCCGGGGCCGTCGACACCGCCGCCGCTTGCGGCGCCGGTCTCGACCGCCACGCAGGTGGAGTCCCCGTCGACGTCGATGGAGGGAGCTTCGTCCCCGCCGGCGCGGGAGTCCACCGCTTGACGACACCGAGGCCTCGGTGCCTCGACGTCGAGCCGGGCCCGGTTCAGGACTCAGCTACATGAGCTTATGTCCGATACCGAGGATGAGGCCTCGTGGGGGGAAGAGGAGGACCCTAGATATTTCTCCTCAGAGGAGTCTACGGGCCTTCCCTCGGACCCCACGCCTTCACCGGAGAGGAAGCTCTCGCCTCCTGAGAGTCTCTCCTTTGCCTCCTTTGTGCGGGATATGTCTATCAGCATTCCCTTCCCCGTGGTCTCTGTGGAAGAGCCGAGGGCCGAGATGCTCGAGGTCCTCGACTATCCATCACCACCTAGAGAGTCCTCCACGGTACCGCTGCACAATGTCCTCAAGGAGACACTGCTTCGGAACTGGATGCGACCGTTAACTAATCCCACCATTCCCAAGAAAGCAGAGTCCCAGTACAGGATCCACTCTGACCCAGAGTTAATGCGGCCACAATTGCCCCATGACTCGGCGGTCGTGGATTCTGCTCTCAAGAGGGCACGGAGTTCGAGGGATACCGCCTCGGCGCCCCCGGGGCGGGAGTCTCGCACTCTGGACTCGTTTGGGAGGAAGGCCTACCAATCCTCCATGCTCGTGACCCGCATCCAGTCATACCAGCTCTATATGAGCATCCACATGCGGAACAATGTGAAGCAGCTGGCGGACCTGGTCGATAAGCTCCCGCCGGAGCAGTCCAGGCCTTATCAGGAGGTGGTCAGGCAGCTGAAGGCGTGCAGAAAGTTCCTGTCCAGGGGTATCTATGACACCTGTGACGTGGCATCTCGTGCTGCGGCCCAAGGTATCGTGATGCGCAGGCTCTCATGGCTGCGTGCCTCGGACCTGGACAACCGCACCCAGCAGAGGCTGGCCGACGTCCCTTGCCGGGGGGATAACATTTTTGGTGAGAAGGTCGAGCAGCTGGTGGACCAACTGCATCAGCGGGAAACCGCCCTCGACAAGCTCTCCCACCGGGCGCCTTCAGCTTTTTCCCGGCAGGCTGCACCCTATTCTTTTGCAAAGCGTAGGTACAACCAGCCGGCCCGAAGGCCTCGTCAGGCACAGGGACAGACCCAGCGCGCTCGTTCTCGTCAACAGCGTGCGCCTAAGCAGCCCCCTGCGCCTCCACAGCAAAAGCAAGGGACGGGCTTTTGACTGGATCCACGGGAACATAGCCGCCCTCAAAGTGTCCGTACCTGATGATCTGCCGGTCGGGGGGAGGTTAAAATTTTTTCACCAAAGGTGGCCTCTCATAACCTCCGACCAGTGGGTTCTCCAAATAGTGCGGTGCGGATACGCCCTGAATTTGGCCTCCCTGCCTCCAAATTGTCCTCCGGGAGCTCAATCTTTCAGCTCCCATCACAAGCAGGTACTTGCAGAGGAACTCTCCGCCCTTCTCAGCGCCAATGCGGTCGAGCCCGTACCACCCGGGCAGGAAGGGCAGGGATTCTATTCCAGGTACTTCCTTGTGGAAAAGAAAACAGGGGGGATGCGTCCCATCCTAGACCTGAGAGGCCTGAACAAATTCCTGGTCAAAGAAAAGTTCAGGATGCTTTCCTTGGGCACCCTTCTGCCAATGATCCAGAAAAACGATTGGCTATGTTCCCTGGATTTAAAGGACGCATACACTCACATCCCGATACTGCCAGCTCACAGACAGTATCTCAGATTCCGCCTGGGCGCACGGCACTTTCAGTATTGTGTGCTGCCCTTTGGGCTCGCCTCTGCCCCACGAGTGTTTACAAAGTGCCTCGTGGTGGTAGCGGCCTACCTACGCAAGCTGGGAGTGCACGTGTTCCCATATCTCGACGATTGGCTGGTCAAGAACACCTCGGAGGCGGGAGCCCTCCGGTCTATGCAGTGCACTACTCGACTTCTGGAGCTGCTGGGGTTTGTGATAAATTACCCAAAGTCCCATCTCCAGCCAACACAGTCTCTGGAATTCATAGGAGCTCTGCTGAATGCCCAGACGGCTCAGGCCTACCTTCCCGAAGCGAGGGCCACCAATCTCCTGGCCCTGGCCTCGCAGACCAGAGCGTCTCAGCAGGTCACAGCTCGGCAGATGTTGAGACTTCTGGGTCATATGGCCTCCACAGTTCATGTGACTCCCATGGCTCGTCTTCACATGAGATCTGCTCAATGGACCCTAGCTTCCCAGTGGTTCCAAGCCACCGGGAATCTAGAAGATGTCATCCGCCTCTCCACCAGTTGCCGCACTTCACTGCTCTGGTGGACCATTCGGACCAATTTGACCCTGGGACGTCCATTCCAAATTCCGCAGCCCACGAAAGTGCTGACGACGGATGCGTCTCGCCTGGGGTGGGGAGCTCATGTCGATGGGCTTCACACCCAGGGTCTGTGGTCCCTCCAGGAAAAGGATCTGCAGATCAACCTCCTGGAGCTCCGAGCGATCTGGAACGCACTGAAGGCTTTCAGAGATCGGCTGTCCTACCAAATTATCCAAATTCGGACAGACAATCAGGTTGCAATGTATTACGTCAACAAGCAGGGGGGCACCGGATCTCGCCCCCTCTGTCAGGAAGCCGTCGGGATGTGGCGTTGGGCGTGCCGGTTCGGCATGCTTCTCCAAGCCACGTACCTGGCAGGCGTAAACAACAGTCTGGCCGACAGACTGAGCAGAGTCATGCAACCGCACGATTGGTCGCTCCATTTCAGAGTGGTACGCAAGATCTTCCGAGAGTGGGGCATCCCCTCGGTGGACCTTTTCGCCTCTCGGACCAACCACAAGCTGCCTCTGTTCTGTTCCAGACTTCAGACACACGGCAGGCTAGCGTCAGATGCCTTTCTCCTTCATTGGGGGACCGGCCTCCTGTATGCTTATCCTCCCATACCTTTGGTGGGGAAGACCTTACTGAAGCTCAAGCAAGACCGTGGCACCATGATTCTGATCGCGCCCTTTTGGCCTCGTCAGATCTGGTTTCCTCTTCTTCTGGAGTTGTCCTCTGAAGAACCGTGGAGATTGGAGTGTTTTCCGACTCTCATCTCGCAGAACAACGGAGCGTTGCTGCACCCCAACCTTCAATCCCTGGCTCTCACGGCCTGGATGTTGAGGGCGTAGACTTCGCTGCGTTGGGTCTGTCTGAGGGTGTCTCCCGTGTCTTGCTTGCCTCTAGGAAGGATTCCACTAAAAAGAGTTACTTTTTCAAGTGGAGGAGGTTTGTCGTTTGGTGTGAGAGCCAGGCCCTAAAACCTCGCTCTTGTCCTGCACAGAACCTGCTTGAATACCTTCTGCACTTATCAGAGTCTGGTCTCAAGACCAACTCAGTAAGGAATCACCTTAGTGCGATTAGTGCTTACCATTATCGTGTGGAAGGTAAAGCCATCTCTGGAGAGCCTTTAGTAGTTCGATTCATGAGAGGCTTGCTCTTGTCAAAGCCCCCTATCAAGCCTCCCACAGTGTCATGGGATCTCAACGTCGTCCTCACCCAGCTGATGAAACCTCCTTTTGAGCCACTGAATACCTGCCATCTGAAGTACTTGACCTGGAAGGTCATTTTCTTGGTGGCAGTTACTTCAGCTCGTAGGGTCAGTGAGCTTCAAGCCCTAGTAGCTCATGCTCCATATACCAAATTTCATCATAACAGAGTAGTGCTCCGCACCCACCCAAAGTTCCTGCCGAAGGTGGTGTCGGAGTTCCATCTTAACCAGTCAATTGTCTTGCCAACATTTTTCCCCAGGCCGCATACCCGCCCTGCTGAACGTCAGTTGCACACATTGGACTGCAAGAGAGCATTGGCCTTCTACTTGGAGCGGACACAGCCCCACAGACAGTCCGCCCAATTGTTTATTTCTTTCGACCCTAACAGGCTAGGGGTCGCTGTCGGGAAACGCACCATCTCCAATTGGCTAGCAGATTGCATTTCCTTCACTTACGCCCAGACTGGGCTGGCTCTTGAGGGTCATGTCACGGCTCATAGTGTTAGAGCCATGGCAGCGTCGGTGGCCCACTTGAAGTCAGCCACTATTGAAGAGATTTGCAAGGCTGCGACGTGGTCATCTGTCCACACATTCACATCACATTACTGCCTCCAGCAGGATACCCGACGCGACAGTCGGTTCGGGCAGTCGGTGCTGCAGAATCTGTTTGGGGTGTAAATCCAACTCCACCCTCCAGGACCCGAATTTATTCTGGTCAGGCTGCACTCTCAGTTAGTTGTTCTTCGTAGGTCAATTTTCTGTTGTACCCTCGCCGTTGCGAGGTTCAATTGACCTGGGTTCTTGTTTTGAGTGAGCCTGAGAGCTAGGGATACCCCAGTCGTGAGAACAAGCAGCCTGCTTGTCCTCGGAGAAAGTGAATGATACATACCTGTAGCAGGTGTTCTCCGAGGACAGCAGGCTGATTGTTCTCACCTACCCTCCCTCCTCCCCTTTGGAGTTGTGTGTTTCATCCTTCTTTTGCTAGTCATTCAACTGGCGGGAGCGGTCGCGCACGGGCGGGAAGACGGCCGCGCATGCGCGGTGGGCGTGCCCTGCGTGCCGACCGTCCCGCGAAGCTTTTTCCGGTTGGTGGGGGCTGCCGCGGACGTCACCCAGTCGTGAGAACAATCAGCCTGCTGTCCTCGGAGAACACCTGCTACAGGTATGTATCATTCACTTTCCTGGAATTGTGGATTTTTCCCCAAGACCATTTAGTAGCGGTTTATGGACTTGTCCTTTAAGAAACCGTCCAACCCCTTTTTAAACTCTGCCAAGCTAACCGCCTTCACCACGTTCTCCGGCAACGAATTCCAGAGTTTAATTACGTGTTGGGTGAAGAAACATTTTCTCCGACTTGTTTTAAATTTACTACACTGTAGTTTCATCGCATGCCCCCTAGTCCTAGTATTTTTGGAAAGCGTGAACAGACGCTTCACATCCACCTGTTCCACTCCACTCATTATTTTATATACCTCTATCATGTCTCCCCTCAGCCGTCTCTTCTCCAAGCTGAAAAGCCCTAGCCTCCTTAGTCTTTCTTCATAGGGAAGTCGTCCCATCCCCGCTATCATTTTAGTCGCCCTTTTCCTATTCCACTATATCTTTCTTGAGATGCGGCGACCAGAATTGAACACAATACTCAAGGTGCGGTCGCACCATGGAGCGATATAACAGCATTATAACATCCTCACACCTGTTTTCCATACCTTTCCTAATAATACCCAACAAGTTATCAAGTCAAACAGGAAGGGTATAGTGATAAATTAAGCAAGTTAAGTGCAGAAGTGGAGGAGAACATGTCTAATGCTTTAAAGGCAGGGGCAGACAAGGAAGCGTGTCTATCATCAATAAAGACCAGCTATGCACTCTATCAGCAAAAGGCAACAGAGTATTGCCAGTTTTTAGATGATACAAGTACTGAACAGAGTCTTATGGAAAAGGAACTTCAAGAAGCCATAGATCAAAGGTGCAAAGCGGAAGTGGTCAAGGCTATAAAGGAATTAGAGTCTGTAATTGTAGATCCACAAGACAGTGTCTCCCAGTGCTCTAACTGATCTAAGCATACGTGCAAAAGCTTAAGATCCTCCAGATCAAGTGCAACAAACCACTCCAGCCAATCGGCAGTGAGCTCAGCGGCCCTTCAGGTACGGGCTATGGCAGAGAAGGCCAAGGTGCGCCGTCGCCACAGTGAGAAAGAAACCGCCCTGAGGTTGCAGAGGGCCGAGTTGGAAGCTCAGGCAGCATGTGCAAAAGCTGAAATGGAAGCGGAGGCAGCATGTAGGGAAGCAGAGGCAGCACATCGAAAAGCTGAGTTGGACATCATGTTAGCAAGACAAAGAAATTGCTGGATTGGAGGCAAAGGCTAATGTCTTAGAAGAAGCTGCGGGGCAAATTGATGGAAACAAACGACTTAACTTCTTTGTCTTGGAGGACCCTGCCTTGAGAGCGGAAGCTTACGTGGTGTCACACACTCCACCATTTACCAGGGCATTGGAACAATCTGACTCAGAGGAGTCCTTCGGCCCCGAAGAACCAAAACTAGTTTCATCTGTGGGAATGCTACCCAAGGAAAGGAAGTCTAAGGTACACCATGCCATGGGAGCCAACTTTCACCAAACCAACTTACATGTTTGTAAATGCTCTGAAGCATTACCAACAGCTCACATCCTGAGAGCGACTAATGAAGCAAACTCTTCACTTCAGCCACGGGCTTCAAGGTCATGTGATAGCCAGCGTCAGGGAAAAGCTGAGCCATCATTACCCACAGGAACACTAGATATACAGTCTTCATGCAAGCAAGAACCTGCAAGTTGGTCACATTCTACTTCAAGTCCCACAGAAGATAAGGCTGGTTAGTTAGCAGTAGCTTCAATTGCTCAACCTGAAACCTCAACAAGAGACGAGCTAGTAAGGCATCTAACACGTAAGGACCTGGGGGGGCTCAGGTCTTGCCCAGTTCAACGGTTGGCCTAAACGTTACAGGGCATGGAAATCAGACTTCAAGGACGCCATCAAGGGCATGGGGTTTACTCCCAAACAAGAGATGAACATGATGCTTCACTGGCTGGGGAAAGAAACAGCCGCACAAGTAGAAGAGTTGAAACATTCATATTTGAATGACCCTTCAAAGGGGTTACAGGAGATGTGGGAAAGCCCAGAAGCTATAGAGAATTCACTGTTCAACAGGTTGGATAGATTTCTGACAATATCTGGCAAAGACAACCACAAGCTACAAGAGTTGGGAAACCTCCTTCACGAACTAGAAGCAGTCAAGGCCGAGAACAGCTTTCTTAACCTCAGTCAGTTAGACACACCTCAGGGCACCAAGAGCATCTTAGGAAAGCTACCATACGACTTAAGGGAGAAGTGGTCAGTAATTGGCACTCAATACAAGACAGAGAATCAAGGGAAATATTCTCCTTTCAGCGTCTTCACGAAATTCAAAAGAGACATAGCTAAAAGAAGAAATGACCCCTGGTTCATGGTGGAATCTCCTGAATCAAGTCAGTTCTTGGAAGGGAAATCAGTCAAACCGTTCAAGAAATCTATATCTGTACATAAGACGGAAGTGTCATCTGAATTGTCTGCACAGACCCTTCTTCCCTCCCAGAGAATACAGAGGAACCCAAGGAACAGTGCCCTATACACAGGACACCTCATCCCCTCAGACAGTGTTGAGGATTCATAGGAAAGCCTTTAAGGGAGCGTAAAGCATTGCTCAGGAGATACAGATTCTGTTTCAGGTGCTGTTCTTCCTTAAATCATCTGGCTAAAGATTGTCGAGTGACTGTCCAATGTACAAAGTGTGGTAGCGACCAACATGTCTGTGCCCTACACCCAGATGATGCGAATCCGTACCCCAACCCTGAGGTGAATCATGGCGGGGAGAAGGAGAAGGAAGTACATCGACACTCCAAGTCGTTCCGAAATGCACAAGGGTGTGTGGGAAAGTCCGCGAAGGAAGATCCTGCACTAAAATATGTCTGGCCAAAGTGTACCCCGAAGGGCGACCTGAGAAGGCAGTCAAGATATACGCCATCATAGATGAGCAGAGTAACCGATCCCTTGCAAGATCAGAGTTTTACGACCTGTTTGAAATCCAGCAAGGCTACTCTTCATACAGTATCAAAACTTGTGCGGGGGTTGTACAAATGTCGGGAAGAGTAGCAAACGGCTATGTGATAGAGGCGATAGATGGAAGCACCAGATCACGATTACCTACGTTAATTGAATGTGACCTAGATGATAAAGATGAGATTTCTACACCAGAGGTCGCTTGGAATCACCCCCATCTAAGGCCCATAGCTAACCAACTCTCACCTTTAGATTCAGATGCTGAAATCTTACTCTTGAGGGCCGAGACGCACCAGAACTCCTGGAGATCCATGAATCGTGCAAGGGTCCACGTGGTGCTCCTTATGTGCAGCGTCTCGACTTGGGTTGGACAATCATGGGCAAAGTTTGCCTCAACCAATTGAGAAAAGCAAATGTCAATGTGTTCTTTACCAATGTCTTAGAAAACAGGCCCACTTCACTATTTGAACCATGTAACAACCACCTAACCATGAAAGAAGTTCCCACTTGCAAAGAACGAAGCGCTGTTTCAGCACTTTATAAAAACATCTCCACAGTAGGTTTAGTATAAATATCTCTGCCAGTTAATTCATTTTTAGAAAATACCTTTATTATTTATTTGCTTACAAAACCTAATACCTTAACATATCATTCCTTCATACACACTCATGCACACTCACTTACAAATGCACACTCATACACATCTCTATATATAAAAGGCACCACCAACGTTCTAAATGAAGCCTCCAGCCGGAAGTGTGAAGGGGGAGAGATATCCGGTTTCCCCATGAGTGTCTGCCCCGCCCTTGCTCTCTCTGTAACACAAACAGTGAAGGAAAACACAGCAAAGCACGAAATCAAATAGCTCTCTCTGTAACAGTGAAGGACTCAGAGGGGGGAGGGAGAGAGGGCAGAAGCCCTCACTATCTCTGTAACACAAACACAGCACAGCAGGAAACTTAACACTGAAGGACTCGACTCCGAGGGGGGAGGGGACAGAGAGGACAGACAGCACAGGGGAAGGGAGAGAGGGCAGAGGGCAGGGACACACACACACTCCCACATGCACACAGAAGAAAACCTTGCTAGCCCCCGTTTCATTTGCATCAGAAACGGGGCTTTTTTACTAGTTTCACAATAAAACCTTAATGGAGCAAACCCACTAATACATGTTATATCCTAACTGTTCAAAATGCCCAGTAACCTCAGCAGGATATTTGTTCAAAAGGTTCCTCTGATGCTAGTACTGCACTACCCCCATGGGGTGTGCCTGTTGCTTTAATCTTCCATACTGGTCACAGCACTGCACAGCAAGTTCAAAAGGTTCATCTGATTTTAGTGCTGCACTACCCCCTAGGGCAGTGATGGCGAACCTTTTAGAGACCGAGTGCCCAAACAGCAACCCAAAACCGAATTATTTATCGCAAAGTGCCGGTACTCATTATGGGGGGGGTCACCACATATGACTCCACCCCTATGATAGCCACACCCCTTACACCGGCCATGGCGCATATAAACAGACATCATTGAAAATATTATACTAGTGTAGGAGAAAAAAATAACATGACTTTCTTCCATTATAAATCATTTCTGTAAGCTGTTACAGCTCCAGTATGCCCAGTGCAAAATAAGACAGCAGATGTAAATTCTCCAATTCGACATATTCCAAACACTAAAATGAAAATAAAATGATTTTTCCTACCTTTGTTGTCTGGTGATTTTGTTTTTCTATCCATATTGGTTCTAGTCGCTGATTCTGCTGCTATCTGTTCTCTTAACTCCGTTTCCAGGGCTTCCTTTCCATTGATTTCTTTACTTTCCTCCTTTCTTCTTGATTTCTTGCCCTCCATCCATGTCCAGCAACCATCCTCTCCCCTCCAGCCACAAATGTCCAGCAGCCCTCCTCTCCCCCCTGCCCTACCTCCCAGCACCCAGCAGCACCCAGCACCAGGCCTCCCTCCCACCCAGCACCCACCATCAGGCCTCCCTCCCACCCAGCACGCAGCAGCAGCAGGCCTCCCTCCCACCCAGCACCCACCATCAGGCCTCCCTCCCACCCAGCACTCACCATCAGGCTTCCCTCCCACCCAGCACGCAGCAGCAGCAGCAGGCTTCCCTCCCACCCAGCACCCACCATCAGATCTCCCTCCCACCCAGCACCCACCATCAGGCCTCCCTCCCACCCAGCACGCAGCAGCAGCAGCAGCAGGCCTCCCTCCCACCCAGCACCCACCATCAGGTCTCCCTCCCACCCAGCAGCACACAGACAGCACCAGGCCGGCCTCCCGCCCTCCCTCCAACCCAACGAGCATCAGGCCACCCGCCCGTCCGTCCTCCCTCCCAGCACCAGGAACCCCCCTCCTCCTAAAATTTAAAAAGCGTACCTCCAACCTCCTCAGTCGGGGTTAAGGGGCGTGCGTCGGCAGCGAAGCGCCTGTGCTTCGCTCGACGCGCCTTCGGCCTTCCCTGTCTCTCAAGCTCTGGTCCCGCGGGATCAGAGCTTGAGAGACAGGTAAGGCCGAAGGCACGTCGAGCGAAGCACAGGCGCTTCGCTGCCGCTGCCGACACACGTCGCCTTAACCCCGACTGAGGAGGTACGCTTTTTAAATTTTAGGAGGAGGGGGGTTCCTGGTGCTGGGAGGGAGGGAGGACGGGCGGGCGGGCGGGCTGTTGCTCGTTGCGTTGGAGGGAGGGCGGGAGGAAGGCCAAACTGGGAGGGAGAGTGGGCGGACCAGCAATGGCGATGGTGCGCGTGCCAAGGGAAAGGGCTCTGCATGCCCTCTCTGGCACGCGTGCCATAGGTTCGCCATCACTGCCCTAGGGTGTGCTTGTTGCTTTAAATTCTCATCATAGTCACAGCACTACACAAAATCCAATCCTTTTCATATGTGCTGGGTCCCAGGAATTCCAAACGAAAATGCAAAAATTTGCTTAGAGTTCTCCACTCCTGTGGTCAATCCACTTCCACTCATGCGATGTGCTTTAAACTCTTACAGTCATCCGATGTACCCCAGACCAGTGGCGTACCTAGGGTAGTTGACACCCGGGGCCGGTCATTTTTTAACACCCCCCCCCCCCCCCCCCAAATCCAGTACTAGGCATGCCGAGAATACAAAACACTCAGGACCTATAGAGCAATTCTACCATACCATAAGCAGCCATTTCTACGAGTCACACAAGGAAAAGGAAAGCATCTTAAACACTACAGTGAGCACTAGAACATCAATTCACCTATTGTAAAACGAAACCAGACAGAATAGTACAGATCGTAGATCCTGCACAGTCAATGCCAACTGAAAGCCATGTCTTTTTCACAAACACAGATACACCCTAATCCACTATAGAATAAGTAATCATAAACTTTCTATTTAGACAAAAATTAAACTGAACCCCCAATGCCAGACTCTGCATACAATGCAACACCACAGAAACAGAAACTGTCCCCTAGTACTGTGCAAAATATAAAGACAGCAGATGTAAATTTGAAAAAAGCTAACAAGTACCAATCACCACTTTACAAATTAACAAATAGAAATAAAACAAATATAGAAAGTAAAATAATACCATTTTATTGGACTAATACATTTAGCTTTCAGAGGCCAAAACCTCCGTCCTCGGGTCAGTACAGTATAGTGCTGTTACAGTATCCTATCCTGACCTGAGGAAGGGGGTTTTGTTCTCCGAAAGTTAGTCAAAATGTATTAAAATTAGTCCAATAAAAAGATTACCTTATTTACATGTTCTATTATAAACATTTAACACATCTACAATACTTTATCCTAAAGCAAAAAAAATAAAAATATATATTTTATTTACAGTTTGTTGTCTCTGGTTTCTGCTTTCCTCATCTTCTTTTCACCGTCTTCCTTCCATCCAGCATCTGTCTTCACTCTCTCTCTCTCTCTCTCTCTCTCTCTCTCTGGCATCCAGTGTCTGCCCTCTCTGCCGTCCCTTCCATCCACTGCCTGCTCTCTGCCCCTTCAATCCACCATTTGCCCTCCCTCTCCCATCCATCCAGGGTCTGCCCTCCCTCTCGCTCCCCCTTCCATCTAGGATCTGTCCCCTCTCTCTCTCTGCCCCTTTTTACAGCCCCCAGTTCCAGCCCCCTTCTCCCCTCTGAACACCCCCACCCCAGTCCCCTTCTCCCCTCCCCTTCTCCTGTCTGAGACCCCCACCACAGTCCCCTTCTCCCCTCCCCTGTCTGACCCCCACCCCAGTCCCCTTCTCTCCTCTGAACACCCCCACCCCAGTCCCCTTCTCCCATCCCCTTCCCTTCTCCCCTCTGAGATCCCCACCCCAGTCCCCTTCTCCCCTCTAAGATCCCCACCCCAGTCCCCTTCTCCCCTCCCCTTTTCCCCTCTGAACACCCCCACCCCAGTCCCCTTCTCCCCTCCCCTTCTCCTGTCTGAGACCCCCACCACAGTCCCCTTCTCCCCTCCCCTGTCTGACCCCCACCCCAGTCCCCTTCTCTCCTCTGAACACCCCCACCCCAGTCCCCTTCTCCCATCCCCTTCCCTTCTCCCCTCTGAGATCCCCACCCCAGTCCCCTTCTCCCCTCTAAGATCCCCACCCCAGTCCCCTTCTCCCCTCCCCTTTTCCCCTCTGAACACCCCCACCCCAGTCCCCTTCTCCCCTCTGAGATCCCCACCCCAGTCCCCTTCTCCCCTCCCCTGTCTGAGATCCCCACCCCAGTCCCCTTCTCTCCTCCCCCTTTCCCCTCTGAACACCCCCACCCCAGTCCCCTTCTTCCCTCTGAGATCCCCACCCCAGTCCCCTTCTACCCTCCCCGTCTCCCCTCTGAACACCCCCACCCCAGTCCCCTTCTCCCCTCTGAGATCCCCACCCCAGTCCCCTTCTCCCCTCCCCCTCCCCTGTCTGAGATCCCCAACCCAGTCCCCGTCTCCCCTCTGAACACCCCCACCCCAGTCCCCTTCTCCCCTCCCCTTCCCCTGTCTGAGACCCCCACCCCAGTCCCCTCCCCACCCCAGTCCCCTTCTCCCCTCCCCTTTTCCCCTCTGAACACCCCCACCCCAGTCCCCTTCTCCCCTTCCCTTCTCCCCTCTGAGATCCCCACCCCAGTCCCCTTCTCCCCTCCCCTGTCTGAGACCCCCACCCCAGTCCCCTTCTCCCCTCTGAACACCCCCACCCGAGTCCCTTTCGCCCCTCTTCTTCCCCACCTCAGTCCCGTTAAAACCGGCGAAGCAGCGTCGCAGGCAGCGCCTCGTGCCCTGCTTGTAACAAAAAAATCAAATCTCCTTCCTTCTCCTCCGTCTTGACGTCGACTCGGGCCTTCCAGTCGACGTCAAGACGAGGAGGAGAAGGAAGGAGATTTGATTTTTTTTTTTTTTTACAAGCAGGGCACGAGGCGCTGCCTGCGACGCTGCTTGGCCGTTTTTTTTTTTATGTGCGGCGCCGCGGGAACGGCCACGGGAGGCGGTGGGAGCGGAGCACGCCCCACCCACTGGCACCCGGGGCGGACCGCCCCCACCGCCCCCCCCCCTTGGTACGCCACTGCCCCAGACTCTACACAGCCTGTGTTTCGCTACATCCGCGTCATCAGGAGTCGGGTCCTACACAAACAAACACATGCAAAAGTGCTCACAACTCTATCCTAAACCCCTCTCAATAGCTTATACTAATACATTAACATTTTACTCACTGTGTAAACTTGTAAATCCCTTATGGCTGTAAGACGGTGGGGATTCCACTTCCACCTCACATCTGCCTACCAAACGCTGGGCCATGCGTTGTGAAAGCTGGTTTAAAACCTAATCAAACACCATCCAGCCCCACCTACTCAAACCTGTAGCCACTCAATTTCCTTATTCAAACCCCCTGGCTCTACCGTATTCCACCTAAAAATGGTTCTTTGCTCACATCGTAACAACTGCTGTGTAATGTTACCTCCTCTGCAGTTTCCTTGCACTTTAAACAATACCACAAACTGAAGATCCTCCACAGTATGGCCAGCCGTCCCCCAATGTGCAACTAATGGTGTATCCTGCTTAGCTAACCTAATGTTGCTAAGGTGCTGAGCCATCCTGTTCTTAATTTTCCTAACAGTATGCCCCACATACCATAGTCCACATGGGCAGCAAATTCCATATACACACTGTTTGGTATTACAATCTGTATGTGTTCGCAACTTAAAAACACGTCCCTGTGTGTGTGGAATTATCACTTGTGTAACCTGCATAGCATACTTACAATACACACACCCTCCACATACTGTGTGTCCTCTCCTAAAATCATCTGTTCGAGCTGTGTCCATTCGCTTATAATGGGACAAAATTTCTCCCATATTTGGCCCTCGCGTATATGTGAACATAGGAATGCTTTGAAACTGCTGATGTACTGTAACCATGGGCCACAATTGCCTAATCACTTTCTCTACAGCCAAACTGTTTTGCATATAAGGTAAAATGCAAGTAAGCCTGCGTGATTTGAACTGCATATTAGAGCCAGACAGCCATTCCCTATGGGCATTAAATGCCCGTTTGTGTAGTGCTGTGACTATGATGGGAGTTTAAAGCAACAAGCACACCCTAGGGGGTAGTGCAGCACTAAAATCAGATGAACTTTTTGAACTTGCTGTGCAGTGCTGTGACCAGTATGGAAGATTAAAGCAACAGGCACACCCCGTGGGGGTAGTGCAGTACTAGCATCAGAGCACTGGCGTAGCAAGGGCGGGGCGGTGGGGGCGGTCCGCCCCGGGTGTGAGCAGAGAGGGTGGTGCTCCACCGCTCCCGCTGCTCGCTCCTCTGGCACCCCCCCCCCCCCCGCACCAGCCCTTTAAAAAGAAATCTCAGACGCGGTAGCGAAGCGCAGCACCTCGTGTCTGCGACGGTAAGCAAAAGAAGCGGATCATCTCATTGGGCCTTCCCTCACCTGTCCCGCCCTCCTCTGACGCAACTTCCTATTTCTGCAAGGGCGGGACAGTGAGGGAAGGCCCGATGAGAGACGATCCACTTTTTTTACATGCAGACACGAGGTGCTGCGCTTCTCTATCGCGTCGGAGATTTCTTTTTAAAGACCGGGTGGCAGGGAGAAGACGAGGCAGGGTGAGGGTGGGAGGGACTCGGATGGCAGAAGGGACTGGGTGGGGGACAGATAGGGTGGGGGGACTCGGATTGGCAGAAGGGACTGGGTGGGAGACAGATGGGGTGAGAGGGACTCGGATGGCAGAAGGGACTGTGTGGGGGACAGGGTGGGGGGACTCGGATGGCAGAAGGGACTGGGTGGGGGGACAGATGGGAGAAGGGGCATGGAGCTGGAACTGGGGTCTGAAAAGTGGGCAGGAGGGAGAATGGGGTTATGCCTGGGGCAGGGGTAGGTGGGAGAATCAATGGATCTGGAACTAGGGGCAGCCGCAGGTGGGATAATGGGGCTAAAACTGGGAGCCGAAAAGAGGGGCCAGTGAGAGAGGGGGAATAGATCCTGGATGGAAGGGGGAATGAGAGGGAGAGCAGACCCTGAATGGATGGGAGAGGGAGGGCAAATGGTGGATCGAAGGAGCAGAGAGAAAGGGCAGACAGTGGATAGAAGGGAATGAAAGAGCAGACAGTGGATGGAAGGGGGCAGAGATAGAGGGCAGATGCTAGATGGAAAGGAGAGAGAGAGGGCAGATGCTAGGAGAGAGAGAGAGAGAGCGGGCAGACAGTGGATGAAAGGGGCAGGGAGAGAGGGCAGACATTGTATGGAGGGGACAGGAGAGAGAGAGAGAGCAGACACAGGATGGCAGGGAGAGAGAGAAGGCAGATGCTGGATGGAAGGAAGACAGTGAAAAGAAGATGAGGAAAGCAGAAACCAGAGACAACAAACTGTAAATAAAATATATATATATATTTTTTTTTTTTTTTGCTTTAGGATAAAGTAGTATTGTAGCTGTGTTAATAAATGCTTATAAATAGAACATGAAAATAAGGTAAGCTTTATTGGACTAATTTTAATACATTTTGACTAACTTTCGGAGAACAAAACCCCCTTCCTCAGGTCAGGATAGGATACTGTAACAGCACTATACTGTATTGATCTGAGGAAGGAGGTTTTGGCCTCTGAAAGCTAAATGTATTAGTCCAATAAAATGATATTATTTTATTTTCTATTTTTGTTTTATTTCTATTTGTTAATTTGTAAAGTGGTATTTGTTAGTTTTTTCAAATTTACATCTGCTGTCTTTATATTTCGCACAGTACTTGGAGACATTTTCTGTTTCTGTGGTGTTGCATTGTATGCTCAGTCTGGCCTCTTGGGGGTTCAGTTTAATGTTTGTCTAAATAGAAAGTTTATGATTACTTATTCTATAGTGGTTTAGGGTGTAACTGTGTTTGTGAAAAAGACATGGCTCTCAGTTGACATTCACTGTGCAGGATCGACAATCTGTACTATTCTGTCTGGTTTCGTTTTACAATAGGTGAATTGATGTTGTAGTGCTCACTGTAGTGTTTAAAATGCTTTCCTTTTCCTTATGTGACTCGTAGAAATTACTGCTTATGGTATGGTAGAATTGCTCTAGAGATCCTGAGTGTTTTGTATTCTTGGTATGCCTAGTACTGGATTTTGGAGGGGGGCGTTAAAAAATGACCGGCCCCGGGTGTCAACTACCCTAGCTACGCCACTGCCTCAGAGGAACTTTTTGAACAAATATCCTGCTGAGGTTACTGGGCATTTAGAACAATTAGGATATAACATGTATTAGTGGGTTTGCTCCATTAAGATTTTATTGTGAAATGTGTATGAGTGTGCATTTGTAAGTGAGTGTGCATGAGTGTGTATGAAGGAATGATATGTTAAGGTATTAGATTTTGTAAGCAAATAAATAATAAAGGTATTTTCTAAAAATGAATTAACTGGCAGAGAGATTTATACTGGTAGTATTGTTGGTTCAATTAGTAAGTAGGGTGTAGCCCAGTATTGTAAGGTTGTTAACACAGTAGGTTTAGGAGAACACTTGGGAAGCTCAGTGTTTCAGACCACCGAAGATAATGACAAACCTGCTTTCTCCATAGAAGACAAAGAGTTCCTGAACATTATGAGCAAAGAGTTCAAGAAAGATGAATCAAACA
Source organism: Microcaecilia unicolor (assembly GCF_901765095.1). Classification (NCBI taxonomy): domain Eukaryota; kingdom Metazoa; phylum Chordata; class Amphibia; order Gymnophiona; family Siphonopidae; genus Microcaecilia; species Microcaecilia unicolor. Next base: position 122,195,407 of record NC_044040.1, on the reverse strand, counting down.
GCTGGGTAGCACCCCTCCAATTTCATAAGCCCAGGCCTCGACTCCCAAACAAAAGAAGTCAAGCCCTTTCTCGTCTTGCCTCATTGCAGAAATCCTTGAGAAGGAAACCAGAGATGAAGCAGCAGTTTATAACTTTCATGCAGAACATGCTTACCAATGGTCACGCAGAGTCTGAGCCTTCACACAGGGTGGGAGCATAGTAACATAGTAACATAGTAGATGACGGCAGAAAAAGACCTGCACAGTCCATCCAATCTGCCCAACAAGATAAACTCATATGTGTATCCTTACCTTGATTCGTACCTGCCTTTTTCAGGGCATAGACCGTACAAGTCTGCCCAGCAGTATTTCCCGCCTCCCAACCACCAGTCCCGCCTCCCATCACTGGCTCTGGCACAGACCGTATAAGTCTGCCCTCCTCTATCCTCACCTCTCAACCACCAACCTCTCTTCCCCCACCTGCTCCACCACCCAATTTCGGCTAAGCTGCTGAGGATCCAATCCTACTGCACAGGATTCCTTTATGCATATCCCACGCATGTTTGAATTCCGTTACCGTTTTCATCTCCACCACCTCCCGCAGGAGGGCATTCCAAGCGTCCACCTCTCTGTGAAAAAATACTTCCTGACATCTTTCCTGAGTCTGCCCCCCTTCAATCTCATTTCATGTCCTCTCGTTCTACCGCCTTCCCATCTCCGGAAAAGATTCGTTTGTGGATTAATACCTTTCAAATATTTGAACGTCTGTATCATATCACCCCTGTTCCTCCTTTCCTCCAGAGTATACATGTTCAGGTCAGCAAGTCTCTCTTCATACGTCTTGGAACGCAAATCCCATACCATTCTCGTAGCTTTTCTTTGCACCGCTTCCATTTTTTAAACATCCTTCGCAAGGTACGGCCTCCAAAACTGAACACAATACTCCAGGTGGGGCCTCACCAACGACTTGTACAGGGGCATCAACATTTCCTTTCTTCTGCTGATCACACCTCTCTCTATACAGCCTAGCAACCTTCTCACTATGGCCACCGCCTTGTCACACTGTTTCGTCGCCTTCAGATCCTTGGATACTATCACCCCAAGATCCCTCTCCCCCTCAGTACCTATCAGACTCTCACCGCCTAACACATAAGTCTCTCATGGGTTTCTACTCCCTAAATGCATCACTTTGCATTTATTCGCATTGAATTTTAATTGTCAAACCTTAGACCATTCTTCTAGCTTCCTCAGATCCTGTTTCATGCTTTCCACTCCCTCCCGGGTGTCCACTCTGTTGCAAATCTTAGTATCATCCGCAAATAAGCAAACTTTACCTTTTAACCGTTCGGCAATGTCACTCACAAATATATTGAACAGAATCGGCCCCAGCACCGATCCCTGAGGCACTCCACTACTCACCTTTCCCTCCTCCGAGCGAACTCCATTCACCACCACCCTCTGGCGTCTGTCCGTCAACCAGTTCCTAATCCAGTTCACCACTTCGGGACCTATCTTTAGCCCATCGAGTTTATTTAAGAGCCTCCTGTGGGGTACCGTGTCAAAAGCTTTGCTAAAATCTAAGTAGATTACGTCTATAGCCCGTCGATGATTCAATTCTCCAGTTACCCAATCAAAGAATTCAATGAGATTCGTTTGGCACGATTTCCCTTTGGTAAAACCATGTTGTCTCGGATCTTGCAACTTATTGGCTTCCAGGAAATTCACTATCCTTTCCTTCAGCATCGTTTCCATTACTTTTCCAATAACCGAAGTGAGGCTTACTGGCCTGTAGTTTCCAGCTTCTTCCCTATCACCACTTTTGTGAAGAGGGACTACCTCCTCCGTTTTCCAATCCCTTGGAACCACTCCCGTCTCCAAGGATTTATTAAACAAATCTTTAAGAGGACCTGCCAGAACCTCTCTGAGCTCCCTCAATATTCTGGGGTGGATCCCGTCCGGTCCCATGGCTTTGTCCACCTTTAGCTTTCCAAGTTGTTGATACACACTCTCTTCCGTGAACGGTGCTATATCCATTCCATTCTCAGGTGTACTTTTGCCAGTCCCTCGCGGTCCTTCCCCAAGATTTTCTTCAGTGAAAACAGAACAAAAGTATCTATTTAGCAAATTGGCTTTTTCTTCATCATTATCTACATAGCGGTTCGCAGTATCTTTTAGTCTCGCAATTCCCTTTTTAGTCATTCTCCTTTCACTAATATACCTGAAGAAATTTTTGTCGCCCCTCCTTACATTTCTAGCCATTTGTTCTTCTGCTTGCGCCTTCGCCAGACGTACCTCTCTCTTGGCTTCTTTCAGTTTCATCCGGTATTCCTCCCCGTGTTCCTGTTCTTGAGATTTTCTATATTTCTGGAACGCTAATTCTTTAGCCTTTATTTTGTCAGCCACTTGCTTGGAGAACCATATCGGTTTCCTTTTTCTCTTGCTTTTATTTACTCTCCTTACATAAAGGTCTGTGGCCCTATTTATTACTTCTTTCAGCCTGGACCACTGCCCTTCCACTTCTCGTACGCCCTCCCAGCCCATCAGCTCCCTCCTCAGGTATTCCCCCATTTTACTAAAGTCAGCACGCTTGAAATCCAGGACTTTGAGTTTAGAGTGGCCGCCCTCCACTTCAGCCGTCATATCAAACCAAACCGTTTGATGGTCACTGCTTCCCAGGTGTGCACCCACTCGGACATTTGACACACTATCCCCATTTGTGAGCACCAGATCCAGCATCGCTCCCTCCCTCGTGGGTTCTGTCACTATTTGTCTGAGCAGAGCACTTTGGAAAGCATCCACGATCTCTCTACTTCTTTCCGATTTGGCAGACGGAACCTTCCAATCTACATCCGGCAGATTGAAATCTCCCATCAACAGAACCTCTTTTTTCTTTCCTAATTTTTGAATATCTGCTATCAGATCTTTATCTAGTTCCTCTAATTGTGTCGGGGGTCTGTAGACAACACCCACGTGGACAGAGGTTCTATCATCTCTTTTTAAGGTGATCCATATCGCTTCTTCCTTTCCCCAGGTCCCTGTCATTTCAGTCGCCGTGATATCATTCCTCACATACAGAGCTACTCCTCCACCTTTACGACCCTCTCTATCCTTCCTAAATAGATTATAGCCTGGTATGCTTGCATCCCATTCGTGGGAACCGTTGAGCCACGTCTCTGTGATTGCAACAACATCTAAGTCTGCTTCCAACATCAGGGCTTGAAGGTCGTGAACTTTATTGCTTAGACTACGAGCATTTGTGGCCATCGCTTTCCATCTATATTTCCTGGTATATGTTCCAACATTAGTGATTTGGGGGGGTGTTTTTACTTTGGGTACCTTCGTGTCTTTTTGTTCCAACTTTATTGCTTTTTCCTCTGCCTCAGTTCTATTTTCAGGAGCATCACAGTGCTGTAATGGAGCAAAAGAATTCTTTAGTGGCAACACTTGTGCGGGTGGATACTTCTGTGTCACCTGACAAAGTCTGCCTGAGCCTACTGTGAACCATCTGTTCTTATGTGGTTTTATTATTTGAGGCAGTGGTGAGAAGTTATTTTTCTGTGTAGTTCTAGAAGCTGCTTTAATTGCATACAATTCTTGCATTACTTTACTGAGCTCCTGTTGTAAACTAGATAGTTGAAGACAGATAGGACAAGCTTTAAGTCTCCAGAGACACGAGCAAGAATGCTCATCACAGAGTCTGAGCCTTCACACAGGGTAGGGGCAAAAGAGACACTTGAAGAACTCTACATCCCACGCTCATATATTCCCATGTCCCTCACGAACGCTTGCCTCAAAGATGTTTGCGTCTTTTCGGATGCTTCAGAGAAAGCCATAGCTGCAGTAGCCTACCTAAGAATCATAGATGTCATGGGCAGGGTTCATGTGGGTTTTATGTTTGGCAAAGCAAAGTTAGCCCCACGTCCTAGTCAGACAATACCATGCTTAGAACTATGTGGGGCAGTTCTGGCAGTAGAAATAGCTGAATTGATTGTAAGTGAGATGGACACCCACTTAGACTCAATTAAGTTCTATACAGACAGCAGGGTCGTGCTAGTCTACATATATAATCAGAGTAGAAGGTTCTATGTATATGTGAGTAATAGAGTAGAGCATATCCGGAAGTCTACCAAACCTGAGCAATGGCACTATGTGTCAACCGATAAAAATCCTGCAAATCATGCTACCAGGGTAGTCTCAGCAACGCACCTAATGCAAACAAATTGGTTTACAGGACCAAAGTTTCTCATACAACCAGTGAGCGATCCTTTACCTACTGCAGAATCCTTTGAACTGGTGAAACCAGAAAATGATGTAGAAGTTCGCTCAGCAGTGACAACCCTCACTACAAGAATATTAAACAACAATAACTTAGGGATACACCGCTTTAACCGTTTTTCGCGGTGGGTAACACTGAGGAGAGCCATAGCCCACCTTATCCATATCACACGTTCTTTTCATCAAGGATTTGAGAGAAAATCAAGCAGTTGTAATCACTGGCACCTCTGCATTAAACCTTTGTCAATAGAAGAGTTCGACCAGGCAGAAAAAGTGATCCTGCATTGTGTGCAACAAGAAATATATGCTGCAGAATTACAATGCCTCAGTAAAGGAAAGAACATCCCGAAAGGCAGCCCCCTCTGGAAATTAAATCCTTTCATGGATGAGGATGGGCTGCTGAGAATAGGTGGCTGTCTCACCCATGCCAAGTTAGAAAGAAGTGAAAAGAACCCTCTGATTATTCCAGGTCAACATCCTGTATCCACCCTGCTCGTGCACCATTACCATGAGCAAGTCAAGCACCAGGGTCGACATTTTACTGAAGGAGCCATCAGAATCGCAGGAGTGTGGATCGTCGGAGCAAAGCATTGCATCTCAGCAGTTATTCACAGATGCGTCACGTGCCGTAAATTGAGGGGTAAATATGAAGACCAAAGAATGGCAGACTTGCCACCTGAAAGACTGAGTACAGACCCACCATTCACCTATGTGGGGTTGGACATCTTTGGGCCATGGTCAATCATCTCAAGACGAACCAGAAGAGGGAATGCAAACAGCAAGCGATGGGCTGTTATGTTCACGTGCATGAGCATACGCGCTGTCCACATAGAAGTCATAGAATCAATGGACACTTCAAGCTTTATAAATGCGCTTAGAAGATTCTTTTCAATCCGTGGTCCAGCCAAGCAGATCCGTTCTGATTGTGGTTCCAATTTCATGAGTGCTTGCCAGGAATTGAAAATAGACTCAGAGAAGTTCAACACTCCTGCCATCGAAAGATACTTAAATGGTCAACACTGCACGTGGATATTCAATCCTTCCTATGCTTCACATATGAGGGGAATTTGGGAACCTATGATTGGTATTGCTCGCCGCATCCTGAATTCCATGTTATCAGAGACAGGGGTCAACCGCCTCACCCATGAAGTTTTGACTACACTTCTGGCAGAATTGTCTGCCATCATCAACGCAAGACCTCTGATCCTAGTGTCTTCTGATCCAGAATCGCCTTTGGTACTGACTCCAGCCACACTTTTAACACAAAAGATAGGTGTACCTCCTAACCCGCCTGGGAAATTCGATGATAAAGATTTATGCAGAAAGCAGTGGAGACAAGTCCAGAGCCTTGCCAACACCTTCTGGAATCGTTGGAGAAGAGAGTATCTTCTGACCCTACAGATCCGCAGCAAATGGCAGACCAGTAAGGCCAACATCCATGAAGGCGACATTGTACTACTCAGGGACAACCAGACTCAACGCAATGATTGGCCTCTGGCATTAGTCACTAAAACTATTCCCAGTAAAGACGGAAACACCAGAAAGATTGAAGTCAGAACCGTGAAGCAAAGAGCAGTGAAGAGCTTCTACAGACTGATCAATGAAGTTATACTCCTTGTACCGCATGCAGAATCGCAAGCGCAGAGAACCAGCGTTCACTCATGAAGAACAGAGACTGAAAGACTCTCTCTCTCTTTGTGTTTAGTGTGTTGTTGTTTGTCTCTCGTTGCAGGTCCTGAGTGAGGAAGAAGATGAACCTGCAATTGACGGAGAACCTGAATACAGACCATGGACTTTGCCTGTTATAGAGTTGACAAATTGTGATAATATATAGTGGTATCTTCCGATACCAGGCGGGGAGTGTTCTGTTCTTTGACAGCCTTGCCTAGTTGGGATAGATTCCTGTAATGTGAAACTAGGAAATCAAGTACGCTAGCGTTTAACTATAGAAAAGGTGATTACGACAAAATGAGAAAAATGGTGAAAAAAAGACTGAAAGGAGCAGCTCGCAGAGTAAAAAACTTGCATCAGGCGTGGATGCTGTTTAAAAACGCCATCCTGGAGGTTCAGGACAAATATATTCCACGTATTAGAAAAAAGGGAAAAAAGACTAAACGTCAGCCGGCGTGGCTAAACAGTAAGATAAAGGAAATCATTAGAGCCAAAAAACAATCCTTCAGAAAGTGGAGAAGAGAACCAACTGAAAGTAACAGGATAGATCATAAGGAATGCCAAGCCAAATGCAAAGCGGAGATAAGGAGGGCAAAAAAGGACTTTGAGAAGAAATTAGCGTTGGAAGCAAAAATACATAGTAAAAACTTTTTTAGATACATTAAAAGCAGGAAACCGGCCAAAGAGTCGGTTGGGCCGCTGGACGAAAATGGTGTTAAAGGGGCGATCAAGGAGGACAAAGCCGTAGCGGAGAAATTAAACGAATTCTTTGCTTCGGTCTTCACCGAGGAGGATTTGGGGGGGACACCGGTGCCGGAAAGAATATTTGAAGCGGGGGAATCGGAGAAACTAAACAAATTCTCTGTAACCTTGGAGGATGTAATGGGTCAGTTCAGCAAGCTGAAGAGTAGTAAATCACCGGGACCTGATGGTATTCATCCCAGAGTATTAATAGAACTAAAAAATGAACTTGCGGAGCTACTGTTAGAAATATGCAATCTGTCCCTAAAATCGAGTGTAATACCGGAAGACTGGAGGGTAGCCAATGTTACTCCGATTTTTAAGAAGGGTTCCAGAGGAGATCCGGGAAATTATAGACCGGTGAGTCTGACGTCGGTGCCGGGCAAGATGGTGGAGGCTATTATTAAGAATAAAATTGCAGAGCATATACAAAAACATGGACTGATGAGACAAAGTCAGCACGGATTTAGTGAAGGGAAGTCTTGCCTCACCAATCTAATGCATTTTTTTGAGGGGGTAAGCAAACATGTGGACAATGGGGAGCCGGTTGATATTGTATATCTGGATTTTCAGAAGGCGTTTGACAAAGTGCCGCACGAAAGACTCCTGAAGAAATTGCAGAGTCATGGAATCGGAGGTAGGGTATTATTATGGATTAAGAACTGGTTGAAAGATAGGAAGCAGAGTGTAGGATTGCGTGGCCAGTATTCTCAGTGGAGGAGGGTAGTTAGTGGGGTCCCGCAGGGGTCTGTGCTGGGTCCGTTGCTTTTTAATGTATTTATAAATGACCTAGAGATGGGAATAACTAGTGAGGTAATTAAATTCGCCGATGACACAAAATTATTCAGGGTCGTCAAGTCGCAGGAGGAATGTGAACGATTACAGGAGGACCTTGCGAGACTGGGAGAATGGGCGTGCAAGTGGCAGATGAAGTTCAATGTTGACAAGTGCAAAGTGATGCATGTGGGTAAGAGGAACCCGAATTATAGCTACGTCTTGCAAGGTTCCGCGTTAGGAGTTACGGATCAAGAAAGGGATCTGGGTGTCGTCGTCGATGATACGCTGAAACCTTCTGCTCAGTGTGCTGCTGCGGCTAGGAAAGCGAATAGAATGTTGGGTGTTATTAAGAAGGGTATGGAGTCCAGGTGTGCGGATGTTATAATGCCGTTGTATCGCTCCATGGTGCGACCGCACCTGGAGTATTGTGTTCAGTACTGGTCTCCGTATCTCAAAAAAGATATAGTAGAATTGGAAAAGGTACAGCGAAGGGCGACGAAAATGATAGTGGGGATGGGACGACTTTCCTATGAAGAGAGGCTGAGAAGGCTAGGGCTTTTCAGCTTGGAGAAGAGACGGCTGAGGGGAGATATGATAGAAGTGTATAAAATAATGAGTGGAATGGATCGGGTGGATGTGAAGCGACTGTTCACGCTATCCAAAAATACTAGGACTAGAGGGCATGAGTTGAAGCTACAGTGTGGTAAATTTAAAACGAATCGGAGAAAATTTTTCTTCACCCAACGTGTAATTAGACTCTGGAATTCATTGCCGGAGAACGTGGTACGGGCGGTTAGCTTGACGGAGTTTAAAAAGGGGTTAGATAGATTCCTAAAGGACAAGTCCATAGACCGCTATTAAATGGACTGGAAAAATTCCTCATTTTTAGGTACAACTTGTCTGGAATGTTTTTACGTTTGGGGAGCGTGCCAGGTGCCCTTGACCTGGATTGGCCACTGTCGGTGACAGGATGCTGGGCTAGATGGACCTTTGGTCTTTCCCAGTATGGCACTACTTATGTACTTATGTACTTATGTACTTATGTAATGTGCTTAATGTTTAATGTAGTCACTGTAATGTTAAATAAGCAAGGCATTATGTGAAATGAAGTTCACAGGTAGTGCAAACACACTTGTTTAGAAAACTGTTATTATTAGTGTGCTGTTGCCTAGGCCTTTTTGCTCAGCCTAACTTGGCTTTGTTCTCATTGGTCCTTTTACATAGTAACATAGTAGATGACGGCAGAAAAAGACCTGCACGGTCCATCTAGTCTGCCCACGATAAACTCATATGTGTATACCTTACCTTGATTTGTACCTGTCTTTTTCAGGGCACAGACCATATAAGTCTGTCCAGCAGTATTTCCCGCCTCCCAACCACCAGTCCCGCCTCCCATCACCGGCTCCGGCACAGACCCCGTATAAGTCTGCCCTCCCCTATCCTAGCCTCTCAACCACCAACCCCTCTTCCCCCCTGCCACCCAATTTCAGCTAAGCTTCTGTGGATCCATTCCTTCTGCACAGGATTCCTTTATGCCTATCCCACGCATGTTTGAATTCCGTTACCGTTTTCATGTCCACCACCTCCCGCGGGAGGGCATTCCAAGGCAGTTGCTGTTGAGGCTTGGAAGGAGGAGGAAGTGTTGCCAGAGGCTCTGCAGGCTTCCAGGGGGAAGGGAGTGAGGCCTAGCCCCTTCCCCAGAAATGAGGAAGGTCCCTGGGGAGCGGTCCTCAGGCAAGGCCCAGGATATGGGGCCTCCTGGGGCCCAGGACCAGAAGGCCTGGAAGAACGGTTCCCTACATAAGTACATAAGTAATGCCATACTGGGAAAAGACCAAGGGTCCATCGAGCCCAGCATCCTGTCCACGACAGTGGCCAATCCAGGCCAAGGGCACCTGGCAAGCTTCCCAAACGTACAAACATTCTATACATGTTATTCCTGGAATTTTGGAGTTTTCCAAGTCCGTTTAGTAGCGGTTTATGGAATTGTCCTTTAGGAAACCGTCCAACCCCTTTTTAAACTCTGCTAAGCTAACCGCCTTCACCACTTTCTCCGGCAACGAATTCCAGAGTTTAATTACACGTTGGGTGAAGAAAAATTTTCTCCGATTTGTTTTAAATTTACTACACTGTAGTTTCATCGTATGCCCCCTAGTCCTAGTATTTTTGGAAAGCGTGAACAGACGCTTCACATCCACCTGTTCCACTCCACTCATTATTTTATATACCTCTATCATGTCTCCCCTCAGCCGTCTCTTCTCCAAGCTGTATAGCCCTAGCCTCCTTAGTCTTTCTTCATAGGGAAGTCGTCCCATCCCCGCTATCATTTTAGTCGCCCTTCGCTGCACCTTTTCCAATTCTACTATATCTTTCTTGAGATGCGGCGACCAGAATTGAACACAATACTCAAGGTGCGGCGACCAGAATTGAACACAATACTCAAGGTGCGGTCGCACCATGGAGCGATACAACGGCATTATAACTTCCTCACACCTGTTTTCCATACCTTTCCTGATAATACCCAACATTCTATTCGCTTTCTTAGCCGCAGCAGCACACTGAGCAGAAGGTTTCAGTGTGTTATCGACGACGACACCCAGATCCCTTTCTTGGTCCGTAACTCCTAACGTGGAACCTTGCATGACGTAGCTATAATTCGGGTTCTTTTTTCCCACATGCATCACCTTGCACTTGCTCACATTAAACATCATCTGCCATTTAGCCGCCCAGTCTCCCAGTCTCGTAAGATGCTCTTGTAATTTTTCACAATCCTGTCGTGATTTAACGACTTTGAATAACTTTGTGTCATGAGCAAATTTAATTACCTCGCTAGTTACTCCCATCTCTAAATCATTTATAAATATATTAAAAAGCAGCGGTCCTAGCACGGACCCCTGAGGAACCCCACTAACTACCCTTCTCCATTGTGAATACTGCCCATTTAACCCCACTCTCTGTTTCCTATCCTTCAACCAGTTTTTAATCCACAATAGGACATTTCCTCCTATCCCATGACCCTCCAATTTCCTCTGTAGCATTTCATGAGGTACCTTGTCAAACGCCTTTTGAAAATCCAGATACACAATATCAACCGACTCCCCTTTGTCCACATGTTTGTTCACTCCTTCAAAGAATTGAAGTAAATTGGTCAGGCCGCAGAGAGGAGGGAGAGGAGCCCGGTAGACCGGAGAGAACAGCAGCCCGAGGGCGGAAGCCAGTCCGGTACCCCCCTCACTGGCCTACAACATCCAGAAGGTGAGAGGGGGAGAGAGCTGGTGAACGCCCAAGAAGGGAGTTTGCCGGGCAGAGAGAAGGTGGAGGAGATGGATACCTGTCAGGAGAGTCAGCCTGAATCTGAGGAGACAGGCAGTGAGGACAGCGAGTCCTCGGAAGAGGAAGATTTTTGGGAGAGAATCCAGGACCCAGAGGACCCGGCTAGTGGTTTGATCAAAGTGGTTAGGAGAATCAAGGCCATGGAGAAAGAGGTGGTGGAACTAGGTAAACGTATCAAGATGGCTAAAACCATGATTAAAGTAGCTCCAGCAACACACAAGAAACTATATGAAAAGGAAGAAACACGTCTAAAAAAAATGCTTGGGAAGAAAGAACAGCTGCTTGGGGTTTTAAAAAAAGGCTCTGGGAACCCTTTGCGCGAGATTTATGTGAACAAGGAAAGAATGGCTTCTGGTTCTCTCGCTGGAGGCCAGGGATGTAAACGATCAGACCCCACAGCAGAACAGAGAGGGAAGAAGACAGAGGGTTCAGTTCCTGGGTCCCTGCATTCTTCGGTGCCAGAACTGACCGGGAGCGGTACACAAGCCACATTAAAGTATATGCAGTACCTGGCAAGCCAGCCCGGTCCTCTTCCAGAGACAGCAGAGCTCAGGGACGTCAGGGCTGGTCTGGATCAGACTTCTCAGACACAGAGACCTGTGGAGGAAAATACAGAAGCGAGAGAGTTTCAGAGACAATCATTCCAGATACTAGGCACAGGGTCAGGCGCTACAGGGGAGAGCCTGTTGTCTAATGCAGTTCTGGTTGAGCCGATGCAGAAGAAAGAGGGAGGTGTACCCAGAATGGAGCAGTGGGCTGCAAGCAAGGACAAGCGGTTGCAGCCACAGGTGGTCCTTTTTCCACTGGAGGCATCGGTTTCGGGAGGTCGGCAATCTACGAGCGCAGTGCCATTACTAGCGCAGCAGGTCCGCCCACGAGGATCGAAGGGGCAGGACGTCATACCTGATCAAGAGACGGCTGATTCGCAGTGTGCAGAGGGCAGTTCGCAGCTGCAAGGGACATCACAGACAGCCGGTGGAACATCGGAGGCGAGCCAGAAGGCTGTAGCGCTAAGGGGGACAGAGGCTAATTTTCAGCAAGGAGCGGAGAGACGATACCCGGAGCTTCCGGGTTCGAGGAAGCTCTGCCCACTCACAGCAGATGAGGGCAGGTTTGCCCAATCGGGGCGCAGGAGGAGGGAATTTGCACGGGTTCGACAACGGGACCGGAGCAGAGCCATCAGAGAGAAAGGAGTCAAGGCACCCAGAAGGCTGTGAGAAAGAAGGGGCAGACAGGGAGATTCTTGCAGCGCCAGCCCCGCAGCAAGTAATGGCCGCAAGGACTGCCGGTAATGTACCAGACTTGGTTCAGCCGGAGGGAGGGCGGGCTGAAGGGGGTTTGTTGCGGGATTCTGGGGCAGCTGAAGGTTTGCAGTGGGAAGGTTCTTTTGGTGTAGATTTGCCTGATGCAGGGGACTCAGGTGTCTGGGCAGCAGGGGATGGAGGTATGTCGGTGGGCCAGCAGCATCAGGGAAGAGGGGGTATGGTTCCTGAGGGGCAGGGAGGCCCCAGAGTAAAAGGAAGGGGGGAGGCAGGGGGGAGGGGCAGCGGGAGGGGGGAGATGACATCATTACGGGTATGGGGGGCAGGAGGTGGGGGGGAGTAGGGAAGACAGGCTGAGGGGCAGCAAGGGAGGGGGGCGGAGTTGGAGGGTAGGGCTGGCACCAGCTCAGGGGTAGGGGGGCAATGGGGGCAAGGGTCTGTGTCCTTTGCTGCAGTGGTCCAGGGAGGGGGGAGGACCTGCGGGGTATGAAGGGACAAGCGGGGGTTTTGGGGGAATGGGGAAAGGGGGTGGGCAGTTACCAAAAAGACGCAATGTGGTTCAGCTTAAATGGATAGGGGACGGAGCAATGCCGTCCCGGGAAAAGGTCTTGAAACAGGTGATGGGGATGGGGTTCATACCTGAGGACTTTTACGCTTGTATACACCCCGTCAACATCCACGAATATGATGTAAGCTTTATGACCCAGAGGGGGATGGAAATCTTTTGGGAACGGTATGAGGGAGTAAGGGGGAAGGGGGAGTGGCGGGACTTCAGGGTGATTCCGATCAGCAAGCCGGACCTGGTGCAGGTTACCCTACTTGTGCGGAATGAGTCTATCTCAGGGGCAGATCTGGCTTACTGGCTCCAGCGGTATGCGGAGCTGAAGTCACCACTTACTAAGCTACCGGATCTGAGTAGGGTTTGGGCAGGAGGTTGGGGAGCCCAGGTAAAATTAAAACAGGACGGCTATGTCGTTCAGCACATCCCCTCGGCAGCTTTCATCGGCCGTGACAGGATACTGTGTTTTTACAAAGGACAGCCACGACAGTGCTTTAGGTGTGGTTCATTTCGACATTTTAGCATGGCCTGCCCTGTGGTAAAGTGTGGGAGATGTGGGGACACCCAGCACTCCACAGAGGATTGTACCTCAATTCGGTGCAATCTCTGTGGAGGGCTGGGGCATGCATTCCAGAATTGCCCTCGGGCGTCCCATAATGAGTGGGACATGTGGAGGAAGGGGTATGGCGGGGTGGTAGGGGAAGAGGAGGGGGCAGGGCAGGGGGTGCTGGGCAGGGAGGAGCTGGTAGGAGAAGGGGAGGGGAGGCAGGAAGGAGGGTCGGGGGAGGAGCAGGAGGGGGATTGGGTGCGAGTTCCACAGAGGAGGGGGAAGTCTAGAAAGGGGGGACACGGGCGGTAGGCGGGGAGGTGCCGCAGCAGGGGAAGAGGGGGGGAATAGATATCAGGTGTTAGGAGAGGAGGATGGGGGGGCTGAGGGTGAGGAGGGCGAACAGATGGAGGGGACGAGGGTGGAGTTGATGGAGGAGGGAGCAGAGGCAGGGGGGACAGCAGAAGGCAAAAGGAAATATGAAGAGGTTCAGGTGGGAAGTACAGGGAGTCGGAAGAAGGGAGGGGAGGTTCAGGGCAGTAGGGAAGAGGGAGGGGGGAGAGAGGAGGCAGGGGGAGGGGAGGGTGGAAGGGATGGGAGAGGGAAGGGGAGTAAGAGGAAGGCCGAGGGGGTTGTGCAGGGGGTGTGGGCCCAAGTGTATGAGTGGGGGGACAGAGTGGAATTGGAGGAGGTTTTGGAGGTCAGGGAGGACCTAGAGGAGGAGTTAGGGGGTGAGGTTGGGGGAAGGGGGAAAGGGAGGGTGAGGGGTAAGGGAGTGGGATTGGATAGCACAAAGAAGAAGAAAGGAAGGAAGAAAGGGGGAGGGGAGGGGGAGGTACAGGTGGGACTGGTGGGGGGGGAAGGGGATCGGGTGGGGGAGGACGATGGCCGCACAGAAGAGGACCTGTCTCAGGGTGCGAAGGGGGAACATCAGGAGGTTTGGGTACAGAGTATAGGAGGTGTTGAGCAGCTCGGTTACTCTCCATGAGAATGGCGGGACTTGTATTAACATTTGCTACCCTTAATGTGGCCAGTATCTCCTCCCCAAAGGCGCAATGCTTGGCGTATGACAGGTTTGCGTGGGTCCGGGCGGATTGTTTCCTGATACAGGAAACCCGGCTGACGTCTCTGGAAAAGATCAGGCGGGCGAGACGGGCCTGGAGGTGGGGACCCTCGGTGTGGGGGTTGGCGGGGGACAGGTATGGGGGAGTGGGAATTTTATTTAAGACGCACCGGGTGAATATCCAGAGGGTGGTGGAGTTGGGGGTGGGGAGATGTCTAGTGGTAGATGTGATTTGGGAGGGAAGAGCATTGAGGGTGGTCAACGTGTACGGGCCCCAGAGTAAGAGGGAAAGGGTACTCCTTTTTGGGAAAATTCGGCCCTACCTGTACACCTCACGCCAGGTAGTCTGGGGTGGGGATTTCAACACTATATTGAGGAAAATGGATAGTGGGGGACGGTCAATGCAGGTGAGCTATGATGGGGTGAGACTGGCGAGGATTATGCGGGAGGCGGGGTTGGTTGACGCACATGTGGAGTTTTGTGAGGGGCAGGAGGGGGTTCACATTCTTCAGAGGACAGTGCAAGAGCAGAATAGATCGCTTCTTGGTGAGGAAAGGGGTTGGTCTGGGGGGCCCAAAGATTGTGGATGTGGACTTTTCGGACCACCATATGGTTCTCCTTCAGGTGGGGGGAGCGGGAGCACAGAGGCCAGGGAGAGGGTTGTGGAGGCTGAACTTAAAGTGGTTAAGTAACAGGCAGGTGCGGGAGGAATTTCTTGGGTTTTTGGACGACCAGGTTACAGTACAAGGAGCATTTTCATCGATTGGTGGGTGGTGGGACATGGTGAAAAGACGCACACAGGGGTTTTTGTTGAGGCAGGCGAGAAGGGAGGGTAGGGAAAGGACGAAGCTGGGTCTGGCGGTGAAACAGAAGAGGGATAGATTAATTTCTCAGGGGGGGAGTGAGGTGGAAATAAGGGAACTCCAAGAGCTCCTGGAAAAGGTGCAGTACAATCGTTACACCTCATTGGTGTATGAACGAGATTTGGGGAAGATGGTTAGCCCGGATCCCTTCGCCTGTTGTAGGGAGAGGAGGGACCATAGGGTGGTTGAGGGAGTGCGTGACACACGAGGGATCCTTCAGGATTCCAAGGAGGGGATTTTAGGTGTAGTAGGGGATTACTTTGAAGCATTCCTCTCGGCCCAGCAGATAGATAAAGAGCAGATGGGATAGGGGATTGGGGACCCCAGCTCCAGGGCCTTTTGCAACCATGGACTGTGCAGGAGGTGGAAGAAGCCATTGAGGCACTCCACAAGAAGACCTTGCCGGGGCCGGACGGGCTGCCGACCGAGTTTTATCAGGCCTTTAAGGCGCAATAGGGGCCGATCTTGTTGAAGGTATGGGAGGCAGCTTGTTCGGAGGGTTCCCTCCCCAGGTCCCTGACAGAAGCAGCTCTGATTTTGCTGAGCAAAGGGAAGGACTCGTCGCTGCTGGCCAATTGGTGGCCGATAGCGCTGCTCAACACCGATCGGAAGATTTTCGCAAGAATGCTTTTTCAAAGGATGAGGCAGGTGTCTGCGGGATTGTTAGCGGCCTCCCAAGCATGCGGGGTTAAGGGCAGAGGGGTCCTGGAAGCACCAGCATGGGTACGGGAGGGAGTTGAACACAGTAGGGAGGGTGTGAATGGTCGGTTGGTGGTGACGCTTGACCAGGATAAAGCATTTGACAGAGTGCAATGGGATGTCCTGTGGAGAATTCTAGAACACTATGGGTTCCCGAAGGGGTGGGTAGAGCAGCTGCAGCTGCTATATAGGCAGGCTGGGTGTTTCCCCTTGGTAAATGGGCGGAGGGGGAAGGGGTTTACGATGGGGGCAGGGGTGCGGCAGGGGTGTCCGCTGAGCCCGCTGTTGTATGCATATGCCATCGACCCTTTTATAAGACGGGTGGAGAAGGGAGGGGCGCAGGGACTGCAAGGTGTGGAGGTAGGGGAAGGTAGTCAGCTGAGGGTCGTGGCATATGCAGACGACGTCACAGTGTGGGTGGCGGACCAAAGGGAGGGAGGAAGACTGCAGGAGCTGATCCAGGATTACTCGCAGGTCACAGCATCGAGGGTCAATTTTCAAAAATCGAATAGCCTGTGGGTTGGGGAAGATCAAGGGCACCAATTTGAGTTGGGTGGTCAGTTTCCAGCACCAGGGGAGCGGCTCAGGGTTCTGGGGATTTATTTTGACCAGGGGGATTATAGGTTATACAACTGGGATAAGTGTCTCCAAGAAGCCAGGGCACGGGTAGACAGATGGAAGGGGTGGAGAATGTCGATGGGGGAGCGGGTCCAGTTGATAAAGACTCATCTAATTCCCTTGTTTTTATTTGTTAGCTACATCTGCTTGTTGCCGGAAAGCCGCTATACAGCCCTATATAGCGTGTTTTTCCAGTTGCTCTGGGGAAACAGGATGAACCCAGTGAAGCATAATGTTACATATCTGCCCAGGAAGGAGGGGGGGGGGGGGGTGGGAATGGTAAACCCGGTCCTGTTCTTCAGTGCGCTGTTCCTGCAGTTTAATTTGGGCAAGGCGGTTGGGCAGGAGCCCCCGGGGTGGGCACGGAGTGTTCTGCAATGGTGGAGCAGGTACTGGGACCTATGGCAGCAAGGGGGAAGGGTAGTAGCTCTGCGGAAGGGGGCCCCGGGGAGGGTAGGCTACTGCAAGACCCTGGTGAAGCTGGTGAGGGTGTGGGGGTTGTCAGTGGCAGAGGTGAAAGAAGGACAGCGGGGGGTTTGGATGGAGAGGGTTCGATCACAGATGTTTTCAGCGCCCCTAGCGCTGCGGGATGCGCCAGACCCAGTGTTAAAGCAGGGGTTGCGGTTGATTACATCTGACCGGATCCCTGTGAAATACACAGACATTGCGTGGCTGTCCTTTCACGGTAAACTGTATGTGAGAGCCAACTTGAAAGATCGGAAAGTGCAGGACAGGGGATGTCCAAGGGGGGAATGTGCTGGGGTCGAGGAAACAATGGAGCATTTCCTGCAGAAATGCCCATTTTCGGTCCAAGTTTCTGACCGGGTTTCCTCTCTGTTGCAGATCCCCAGTTTCCGTCGATACACCTATGCGGACTGGGTGTACGGTCCATCTGTAAAAGTAGGGCGCTTGGATCCGGAGACACGCTTTCTGATATCAGTGATACTCCAATACTGCCTCTGGATAGCGCGTTGTGGGGTCTCCCTGCACCAGGACGTCCAGTCGGCGGAAAACGTCAGCTGGGATGTGGTGAGGGCGGTGCAGGAAGCGGCAAAGTGGGAAAGGGTGGAGAAGGGGGTGGAGAAATCCGCAAGGTGGTGGAAGCATGTCAGGCTAAAACCACCATGAGGGGCTTTCAGTTGGCTGTTTGCAGGGGTTTTGGGGACTCTGGGGTATTTGGTAGATAAATTTAATGTATTATCATGTGGGGGAGGGGGGTTTGTATATAGGTAGGTTGCTTGTGTATAGGTAGGATGTTGATGGGGGATGTGAGGGGAGGGTTGGTTGTTTTTTCATGTGTGTAATTTGTTTTTAGTTTTTTTTTTCAATAAAAAGAGTTCTCCAAGTGTTCACCACCCTCTCTGTGAAGAAATACTTCCTGACATCTTTCCTGAGTCTGCCCCCCTTCAATCTCATTTCATGTCCTCTCGTTCTACCGCCTTCCCATCTCCGGAAAAGATTCGTTTGCGGATTAATACCTTTCAAATATTTGAACGTCTGTATCATATCACCCCTGTTCCTCCTTTCCTCCAGAGTATACATGTTCAGGTCAGCAAGTCTCTCTACATACGTCTTGGAACGCAACTCCCATACCATCCTCGTAGCTTTTCTTTGCACCGCTTCCATTTTTTTAACATCCTTCGCAAGGTACGGCCTCCAAAACTGAACACAATACTCCAGGTGGGGCCTCACCAACGTCTTTAAAACCTCCTTTCTTCTGCTGGTCACACCTCTCTCTATACAGCCTAGCAACCTTCTCGCTACGGCCACCGCTTTGTCGCACTGTTTCATGGCCTTCAGGTCCTCAGATACTATCACCCCAAGATCCCTCTCCCCGTCCGTGTTTATCAGGCTCTCCCCACCTAACACATACGCCTCCCTTGGATTTCTACTCCCTAAGTGCATCACTTTGCATTTCTTCGCATTGAATTTTAATTGCCAAACGTTAGACCATTTTTCCAGCTTCTTCAGATCTTTTTTCATGTTTTCCACTCCCTCCGGGGTGTCCACTCTGTTGGAAATCTTGGTGTCATCCGCAAAAAGGCAAACTTTACCTTGTAACCCTTCAGCAATGTCACTCACAAATATATTGAACAGAATGGGCCCCAGCACCGATCCCTGAGGCACTCCACTACTCACCTTTCCCTCCTCCGAGCGAACTCCATTCACCACCACCCTCTGGCGTCTGCCCGTCAACCAGTTCCTAATCCAGTTCACCACTTCGGGTCCTATCTTCAGCCCTTCTAGTTTATTCAAGAGCCTCCTGTGGGCTTGAGGGAGCCCCCCCCCCCCACCTCCTGTCCAGTTGCTCTCTCTGACTGATTGATGGCTGTCTACATCTTATTTTCTGTCAGCACTTGTCCTCATAGACTCATTGGAGAGAACTCGGTTTTTACCTCATAAATATTATCATTAATATTCTCAAACATTTTCTCATACTGTATGCATTCAATCTCATGGATGTGTTTACTATGTGGAATCATCAATAAAAACGGTTGAAACATAGAAAGGGCAATATTACACAGAACAGTACACCAGATATTATTATTGGAATTTAATGTTTGAGTTTATTGCTCACTGTTACATACTTTTTCTGTAACTGTACAAAGATTATGTTCAAAGGTATTAGGAATAAGGGGGGGGGGAAGGGGAGAAAACTGTAATAAAAATTTGATGATAGTAGCTTAGGCTTAATGTACATAGGATTGACCTGTTTACTACCAGTTATGTACTTAATCTTATGGATGTGTTTACCAAGTGGAATCATCAATAAAAACCGTTAAAATATAATTTAGTATGTCCCCATACCTCCACCCTCAATTCACACATAACCTGTATCAAGACACATACAGTGGTACACAGAGATTTATAAAAAAACTAGGAGAAACACAGCACACATGAGAATGTGGATTCACATATCGCCAGTGACTGCTCATAAATCAGTGTGCTCTTTTTGGGAATGGGAAGGGGAGAGTGAAGGAATGAGGGAATGATGGAATAATACTCACTGTCATGGCCCCTTGGCTGCCAGAAATCATGCCCAAAGAGACCCCTGCAATTAAGATCTCCTCTATAGTCAGCTGCACCCTTAATTCCAAGGAGCTCTCAGGGCATGCTGCTGGGAGGGAAAGAGATAGCAATTAGCAGCTTGTTTAAGTTTGGCCTCCTTCTTCAGCACACTTCACTTCTTTTTAAGATCTTCATCATCATGATTATGGTGATGCACTGTATTAAGTTGCCTGGCAAGATCTTGACAGACATCCTGCTTAATGTGTACATCACCATCCCTGAAGAGAGTGGTGTAATGCCTCAGGATTAGGCCAATAGCCAATTACGTCTCCCACCTAGAGAAGTTGGTTTTACGTAAACCAGGCATGTTTGAGTGTACTGAGATGGAAAATGGATATAGAAACATGATGGGAGATAAAGGCCAAATGGCCCATCCAGTCTGTCCATCCTCCATAACCACTAACTCTTCCTTTTCCTAAGTACATGAGTATTGCCATACTGGGAAAGACCAAAGGTTCATCAACCCCAGCATCCTGTTTCCAACAGTGGCCAATCCAGGTCACATATACCTGGCAAGATCCCAAAAAAGTACAAAACATTTTATACTGCTTATCCCAGAAATAGTGTATTTTCCCCCAAGTCCATTTAATAATGGTCTATGGATTTTTTCTTTAGGAAGCCGTCCAAACCTTTTTAAAACTCCGCTAAGCTAACTGCCTCTTCCACATTCTCTGGCAACGAATTCCAGAGTTTAATTACACGTTGAGTGAAGAAAAATTTTCTCCGATTTGTTTTAAATTTACTACATTGTAGCTTCATTGCATGCCCCCCAGTCCTAGTATTTTTGGAAAGTGTAAACAGACGCATCACATCTACCCGTTCAACTCCACTCATTATTTTATAGACCTCTATCATATCTCCTCTCAGCCACCTTTTCTCCAAGCTGAAGATCCCTAGCCGCTTTAGCCTTTCCTCATAGGGAAGTCATCCCATCCTCTTTATCATTTTCATCGCCCTTCTCTGCACCTTTTCTAATTCCACTATATCTTTTTTGAGATGCGGTGATCAGAATTGAACATGCCTATCCCATTCTTTCTTAAATTCTGACACAGTCCTAGTCTCCATGTCCTCCACAGGGAGGCCATTCCACGCTTCCAACACCCTTTCTGTGAATGAATATTTTCTTAGATTCCTCCTAAACCTATTTCCTCTTAACTTCATCATACGCCCCCTCATTCCAGAGTTTTCCTTCATTTGAAAAAGGCTCACTTCTTGTACATTAATGTCCCTGAGATATTTAAATGTCTCTATCATATCTCCTCTGTCCCTCCTCTCTTCTAGCGTATACATGTTCATAAGCCTGTCCCTATATGTTTTTATGTTCAAGACCACTTACCAATTTTGTAGCCGCCCTCTGGACTGACTCCATCCTGTTTATATCCTTCCATAGGTGTGGTCTCCAGAATTGCACACAGAACTCTAAATGGGGCCTCACCAGAGACTTATACAAGGGCACTATCACCTCTTTGTTCCTGCTGGTCATCCCTCTCCTTAGGCACTCAAACATCCTTCTGGCTATGACCATCATTTTTTCTACCTGTTTGGAAACTTTAAGGTCACCAGACACAATAATCCCCAAGTCCCGTTCCTTAGATTTCAGCAAGGCTTTCGACACGGTTCCCCACAGGAGGCTCTTAAATAAACTAGACGGCCTGAAGATAGGACCCGAAGTGGTGAACTGGATTAGGAACTGGTTGACGGACAGACGCCAGAGGGTGGTGGTGAATGGAGTTCGCTCGGAGGAGGGAAAGGTGAGTAGTGGAGTGCCTCAGGGATCGCTGCTGGGGCCGATTCTGTTCAATATATTTGTGAGTGACATTGCCGAAGGGTTACAAGGTAAAGTTTGCCTTTTTGTGGATGACACCAAGATTTCCAACAGAGTGGACACCCTGGAGGGTGTGGAAAACATGAAAAAATCTGAAGAAGCTAGAAGAATGGTCTAACGTTTGGCAATTAAAATTCAATGCGAAGAAATGCAAAGTGATGCACTTAGGGAGTAGAAATCCAAGGGAGACGTATGTGTTAGGCGGAGAGAGTCTGATAGGCACGGACGGGGAGAGGGATCTTGGGGTGATAGTATCTGAGGACCTGAAGGCGACGAAACAGTGCGACAAGACGGTGGCAGTAGCTAGAAGATTGCTAGGCTGTATAGAGAGAGGAATGACCAGCAGAAGAAAGGAGGTTTTAATGCCCCTGTATAAGATGTTGGTGAGGCCCCACCTGGAGTATTGTGTTCAGTTTTGGAGGCCGTATCTTGTGAAGGATGTTAAAAAAATGGAAGCTGTGCAAAGAAAAGCTACGAGGATGGTATGGGATTTACGTTCCAAGACGTATGAAGAGAGGCTTGCTGACCTGAACATGTACACCCTGGAGGAAAGGAGGAACAGGGGTGATATGATACAGACGTTCAAATATTTGAAAGGTATTAATCCGCAAACGAATCTTTTCTGGAGATGGGAAGGCGGTAGAACGAGAGGACATGAAACAAGATTGAAGGGGGGCAGACTCAGGAAAGATATCAGGAAGTATTTTTTCACGGAGAGGGTGGTGGACGCTTGGAATGCCCTCCCGCGGGAGGTGGTGGAGATGAAAATGGTAACGGAGTTCAAACATGCGTGGGATATGCATAGAGGAATCCTGTGCAGAAGGAATGGATCCTCAGAAGCTTAGCTGAAATTGGGTGGCGGAGCAGTTGGGGAGAAGAGGGGGTGGTGGTTGGGAGGCGAGGATAGGGGAGGGCAGATTTATACGGTCTGTACCAGAGCCGGTGATGGGAGGCGGGACTGGTGGTTGGGAGGCGGGAAATACTGCTGGGCAGACTTATATGGTCTGTGCCCTGAAAAGGACAGGTACAAATTCAAGGTAAGGTATACACATATGAGTTTGTCTTGGGCAGACTTGATGGACCATGCAGGTCTTTTTCTGCCGTCATCTACTATGTTACTATGTTACTATGTTACTCTACACAGAAGCACTTCACCCCCTATATTGTACCGTTCCCTCGGATTCGTCTGACCCAAGTGCATGACCCTGCATTTTTTAGCATTAAATCTTAGTTGCCAAATATAAGACCATTCCTCAATCTTTGCTAGGTCCTTCCTCATGTCATCCACACCTTCTGGGGTGTCCACCCTGTTGCAGAGTTTGATATCATCCGCAAGGAGACAAACCTTACCAGACAGCCCTTTCATAATATCACTCACAATGATGTTAAAAAGAGCCAGCCCTAGGACCGATCCTTGCAGTACTCCACTGATAATATCTTCAGAGCAAGCTCCATTTACCACTACCCTCTGTCTCCTTCCGTTCAACCATTTTTTAACCCAGTCATTTAATCTAGGTCCCATACCAAGGGTACTCAGTTTATCTACGAGTCGCCTGTGCAGAAGCATGTCAAAAGCTTTTCTGAAATCTAAGTACACTACATTTAGCGCCCCTCCCATGTCCAACTGTTTGGTCAACCAGTCAAAGAAGTCAATCGTCTGACACGACCTGCCTCTAGTGAAGCCTTGGGTCCTGCATTCCATTCAATTTAAGAAAGCTCACAATTCTCTTTAAAAGCATTTCCATTAGTTTACTCACCACCAAAGTCAGACTGACAGGTCTATAATTCCCAACCTCCTCCTTATTTCCACTCTTGTGCAAAGGGTCCACATCCGCCCTTCTCCAGTCCTCTGGGACCATTCCAGACTCTAAGGAAGCACTGAAGAGGTCAGAGAGCGGAGCCTCCAGAGCTTCTCCGAGTTCCTTGAGCACCCTTGGATGTATCCCATCAGGCCCCATCACTTTGTCTACTTTTATTTTAGCTAGCTCCTCACGAACATAGTCCTCTGAGAACGGGTCTTGGTCTACCATCCATCCATCTCCATTTGCATTTGTTTGCTGTGGTCCTACCCCCAGCCTTTTGTCTGTGAACACAGAACAGAAATAGTTGTTAAGCAGCTCAGATTTATCCTTATCAGCTTCCACATATTCCTCCCCCTCAGCTTTGAGCCTCACCATGCTATTATGGCCCTTCCTCCTGTTGCTTACATATCTGAAAAATGTCTTTATCACCCAATTTTACCGTATTTGCTATCTTTTCTTCTATTTGCCTCTTCACTTTCCTGACAACTCTTCCAGGTTCTCTTAGCTTATCCAGGTATTCTCACCTGTCCTCTTCTTTCTGAATCATCTTATAACGGATGAAGGCTAACTTCTTTTCCTGTACCTTTTCGGCTACTATGTTCCAGAACCAGAGCGGCCTTCTTTTCTTCTTTCCTTTATGTAAGTTATTAACATAAAGGTTAGTTGCCTTTAAAATAACTCCTTTCCATCTTGTCCACTGCTGTTCTACTTCCTTTAGCTGTTCCCATTCTGCTAACTCTTTCTTGAGAAATTCCCCCATCTCAGCAAAGTTAGTTCTTTTGAAATCCAGGACCTTCAATCTTGAATAAGCTCTGTCTTAATATTGAACCACTATAACAATATACAGAGGGTCCAAATTACAGAACAAAGTCCAAAATACAGCAAAAAGCACCAAGAGCCTTCAGAGACAGGAAACAGTTCTTTATTGGTAAAAATCAATATTCCAATATGGACCCGACACGGGCTGTGTTTCGGTGCACAGCGCCTGTGTCAGCAGTCTGTGTTAAAAATAAACAACAATATAAATCAAATAATAATAAAAACAGCATAAGTGAATAAACCTGTTAATATATTGTTATAAAAACATTTATATAAAAATATTAAAAAATATATATCATGAAATGAAACAGACATACATATGAAGGCTTTATAACTAAACATAATGCTATTCTTATTACTTAAGAATTTAAATAATCACATCAATCATCACAACTAAAATGTGTGTGCAAAAAAGTTTTTGTAAACCAAGTATTTAACAGTGTGTGAACTGAGATGTAGTACATTGATGAGGAAACAATATAATGATAAATAACCATAGTGTTAGTATCTGAAAGTAGAAAATGTGTGTGTGTGTGACCATTATAAGTAAAACAGCAAACATGTTGGCTGAATAGAGAGGGGCTATATTAACAAAGTGAACCTTTCAATTAAAGACAACATTGTTCCAGCTCACTGAAGTGTGACTTAATATAGTAATAAACTTTGTAACAACTCACCAAATATGTTCTATTTGAAAGAAAGTGTGCAGCTAAGGAGCAATTGTAGAATTATATACGTCAAAATATATTAAAACCTCAAGCGTTTGAGGTAATCAAGAGGTAGTAAGATAGTACAAAATTTTAAAACTTCCGAAATTATAACCATCTATGGAATCATTTCCTGCAGTTCAACAGCTTTCACAGTAGACGCTTAAAGGAGAATCATCCTTACTCACAATTTTTGTGTCTAAGAAGACTTTGCAGCAATTTGGACGAGTTTGAGCTACAATCTAAGCCAATGATGAAACGGTTTGCAGATAGAGGTAACCCCAAGCATTGCATAGAGAAAGTTTTTTTGAAAGCAAAGAATTATTGAAACCATTTATGGTTAGGGATTCACCGGACATTGTTTGCAGTCTAAGATTTTTTAATTTATTGGGCGATATAAAGAAGATATTGAAGAAGAATTGGTACATTCTGGAAGGTCATCAATGTTTCAGAAACAAAAAGATCACTGTAGCACTCACTCGTGGAAGGAATATAAAAGAAATGATTGCACCATCAACATTATCAGATCTTACTGCACAGACTCATCATGATACAACTATCTCAGCCATAGCTCATCACCCTTGCGGCAGATGCTCCGTTTGCTCTTCATCACTGGACATTACAGAATTCAAGCACACCTGTACTGGAAAAATATACCCGCTCTGTGACAACACAGACTGCAACACAGAATGAGTTGCTTTCATTATTGTTTGCCCCTGTTTACTAATCTATGTAGGTAAGACCAAAAGAAAACTAAAAACACGAATGATTGAACACAGGAGCAATATATAAAGAAGCAATCTCACTGCACCACTGGTTCAACACTGCATTGAGTTATCACACTCATTTTCAGATCTTAGATTCTTTGTTTGTCAAGTTGTCAAGACCTCATAGCGCAGAGGTGATTTGGATTCACTACTATTACAGAAAGAATAAAGTATATCTTTGAAATGGACACTGTTTCTCCAGCAGGCCTCAATAATGAGTTGGATTTATCTGTTTTTTAATTGTAAAATTAAGGTGATGAGTATCTATAGTGACCATCACACTATACTGCATTTATCATCCTCTTCCTTTTATTCAATCTAAAGTTTTTAAATATTTATTTTGACATCACTATGTTCATTAGTTCGTGTATTTTATGAATCCTCTTCATTACATGTTTTAATATGTATACAGATATATAATAATGTGTTGTTCTATGGTCATGCTAATTAGTGCCCATCAGTATTTATCTATATTTTTACTTATATTATTTCCAGAGATGGATGTTGTTATCTAAGGTCATACTACTTAGTATCACATTAACATATCCCTTTAACAGATTGGCGTGCTTACCTACGGATGTAGTTTTTTCATCGTGTAAAGATATACAACAATATCTTAATTGATCATTGCTTTATGCATTACAAAACATCATTATAGTTTACTAAACTGCCTCTCACTTTATGTACTGTAAACATCATTGTTTTTTTTTACTTTATGTACTGTAAAAGATTGTTAACTTTTTTCAGCCTAAGACCGCATTACAGTACTGTCATCAATATTACATAGAGTAGATATGACAGACAGCAATCATTATAAAGATTTATGCAGTTCCAGTTTAAATCTACCCATGCCACACTTTTACTTTGACCATCACACGCTGTTCACTTTCCAAGGTCACAGTCTCGCTAAAACAGAAGTTTTCACACACATGAAAACACTACAGCTCTTTTAAAGCAATATTTCAAATGACATTTTTTAAATTAGATTTTAATTGTCAATGGGCTGTATTTTATTGTAACAAGCTCAACGATTATTTAAGATAGACAATGTCTATCTCACATCGTTTGTTGCTATATGCTAATCAGACACAACCAGATATAGACGTCATGGTCTACGTCAATGCAGTCGTCACTTCAAAGATCATTTTCATGAGGACATTTAAACCTATTGACCTAATGGCACCTCTGTTTGTTCCTTTACTAAGGAAAAGAGGGATTTTTTTTATCTTCCTTCCCTTCGCACACCACCGAGTTTCTCGCACAGGACCGATCATTAAGTTTCTTTGCACTGCACTAACCATTAAACTAAGGATACTGTGTTTAGAAATATATTTTTCGACATTGCTGTAACATTAGTTATAAAATAAGGCACATTACATCTCCTTACTCTCTGGTGCTGCAATATAATTTCACTGTTTTAACCCTTAATTTTCCCGTGTTTTCAAAGACGCTGGTAGTGCACTGATGTTCTTCCACAACCTGGTTTTTAATTTTTTTAAATATAATTTTTGGGGGGTCATGTGATGTGCTTGAGCTAAGAGGCAGTGATTTCCTCCAGCTCCTCGGCCCTCTCTCCTTTCAAGAGGCTTTGAGCCAAGTTCATTTCTATTTTCTTACCCCTTCTGAGTAAGGATTAAGAGCTCTCACGCTTATGGACAGATATATTTTGAAATCGGGGACGGATATGGCTGCTAAAGGTGCTAAAAAGGAAACTGCTAAACACGCATGGGAGCGGCGAACGACAATAAGATGGCGGAGGACACAGGAGATTCCAGTGCTCTCGGATGCACTTATTGACAAGCTCTCTATGGCAGTGATTACAGCATTGGGCACGCGATTGGATGGAATCCAGGCCAGTGTGCAGGGACTTACTCAATGGATTTCAATATCAGAGTGTCGGAGCTTGAATCGAGAGTTGGTGCCGTGGAGGATGGCCTGCAGGGAGTGCTAGATGAGCTGACAAATCTCAAAAAAGAAGTAGCAGGTTGCAATGCCAAACTGGATGATTTGGAAAATCGATCCAGACGCAACAATATACGGTTGGTGCGCCTGCCTGAGACGTCAAATGACCGGGACCTTAAGCATGTTTTGGAAAAATGGTTCATAGAGTTAATGGAGAACGAGTCTGGTATGGGATCTATACAGATTGAGCGCGCACACCGCGTGGGATGCTGGATGGAGGGAGCAACCAGGCCGCGAGTCGTGGTGGTACGATTCTTAAACTTCGCGCAAAAGGAACAAATCTTGAGGAAGTACAGGTCCATGCAGGCTCTGCAGTTCCAGAACTCAAAAATCCTGTTGTTTCAAGACTACTCCATGGCAGTGGCTCAGTTGCGGAAAGGCTATTTGGAGATTTGCAAAAAGTTGGTGGAGAAGCAACTTCGTTTTACCTTGCAGTTCCTGGCGAGACTTCGAGTGGTCAAAGAGGGAAAGGCTCATGTTTTCGAGACCAGTGAAGCAGCAAAAATGCAGATGCAACAATGGTTCCCGAATTGATTGACTGATCTAAACAATCTTACTGTGGGAGGTTATTGCGTAGCCGCTTCATAACGTTGGAAAATGTGGGAATGCATTTATGGTTGCCTTAATGATGCGTATTGAAAGTTATGTGCTTCTGATGTTGGGGTACGATCGGGGGAAAGGTTTTTTTGTGTGTAGGTTGCATAATTTAGGGTAGTTTTAATGGGGAGGAGTGAAAATAGGGCGTGAGTGGGGAGGCAATGAGGGTACAGCAGTGGCGTAGCCAGACAGCCAATTTTGGGTGGGCCTGAGCACAAAGTGGGTGGGCACAAAATTTTCTCTCTTCCCCAGCACTTCCCAATTCAAAATATAAATACTTTAGCAGATGAGGATCCCCAATCTCTGTCAGCTGAAGGCCTCCAGTAAAGATGGCCAGAACTCCTCTCCACCAAGCCCAGTAGGCAGCAGCAACTCCTCGAGCCACTGATGCCAGCACCCCATACATTCTTAGTTGTCAGTGGCTCCAGGATGCTGCCCCCATCTGCCAAGTTCAGTAGAAGGCATCTCTGGCCAGCTTCAGAAGAGACCCCAGCTAGTAGGGCTTGGGAATCCCCACTAGCTACAGCAAGGGTCAGGGCTGCCGTTAGCCATGCTGGTGACCAGAGCAGAAAATAAAGCCTCTCCCCCAATTCCCTCTCCTCTCCAATCTCCTCATCTGCCGTTAAAGTCACACTGACAGACCCTCACAAATTAGAAGTAAAAATATATAGACAAAATTGAACTGGGAACCTCAGCATGTACTGCAACACTGGAGAAAAAAAAACCCCAAAACAAAACAAAAGCACATTTCCTTTTCTACTTAACACAATAAAAAGACATCTGCTATGCACATTTCCCAAAGTTAACATATTCCATTTAAAATATTCAAAGTAAAATGATTTTCCTACCTTTATTGTCTGGACATTTTATTTTTCCATCATGTTGTTTCCAATTTCTCTTTCCCGCTTTCCTGTCTGTCTTCTGCTAATTCTTCAAGCGGTTGTCCATTTGTCATTTTTCTCCTGTCGTTTCATTTCCTCACTACACTTATCTCTGAAATTTTGATCCTTCCATTTTAGCTCTTTCCTTCCTTTTTTTCTTTTCTGCCTCTGTACACTCAAATTTCATCCTCTTCCTAAATCTTTTCCTTCTTTTTACTTTTCAGATATCTATCACATTTCCATCTCCTTTCACCCACTAGCTCTCCCATTCCCCATCTCTCTCCTTCTCAGCCTTCCACTCCCTTCCATCTTCGATCTACGTGCCATTACCATATTTCTACCCCCTGTGATCACTATTCTCTCATTTTTTCCTTGCCATCTCCACTCCCTGGGCCTCTCCCCCATGCTTTCCACCATTCCCAGTGTCTCCCTCCCTCCACCCTTCCAGCCCAGCATCTGTTCCCTCTTTCTACCCGCCTCACCCTCGTAGCCTGATATTTCCCTATCCCTTTTACCTCCCACCACCAGCATCTTCCTGTCCCATCTCTCTCCCCTCCCCCATTGTTCAGCATTTTCCCCTTTCTCTTCCCTACCATCTATTGTCTATCTTCTCTCCCTGGATCCATCTTCCCTCTTTCTCCCCTCCCCCACTTGTGCATCTCTCCTTTCCTCTCCTCTTCTCCACCTTCATGTCCAACTTTTCTCCTTCTCCCTGCCTTGAGCCCCTGGTTTGACATCTCTCTCTGCCCCCCACCACCACCATCATCATCTCTCCATCCTTCCTTTCCCTCACTGCCATGTTCAACATTTCCCCTCTCACCTCTCCCTTCCACTTCCATGTCCAAAATGTTTTTTTCTCTCATGCCCTTTCTCTCCATCTCCCCATCCCACCCATATCCAACAATTCTCCCTCTCTTTCCCCTTGCAGCATCTCTCCGTCCCTCCCCCTACCTAGCTCTACCCTGTCTCACTCCCTCATCCCAACAGTGCTCCTGTCTCTCCCCGACCCCCCACCCACCACCACCACCACCACCACCACCACCCACAGGTTTTTTCCCTCCCTTTCCCCAGCCACAGTCTGGCATGCTGGCTGCAGGCCTTCTTTCTTTCCCCTCCCTCCCCCCCTCCCCTTCGGGCAGCGCCGCAGTCTAACGCTACAGCTGTGCAAAGCTGTACCGCACCGGGTCCGTCTCTGTCCTGCCGCTACTTCTGCCCTCCGGCTCCGGGTGACCTTTGTTTGCTCTTCTGCTGCTTATCTGCAGCGGTTCCGGAACCGCACGCTCCCAGGCCTGTCTGTATGCTGCCTGCGACTGCTTCCTCTGCGCTGGCCCCGCCTACTCTTCTGAAGAAGCGGGGCCCAGCGCTGAGGAATACTTCAGATGGCAGGAATACAGTGGCTCAAAAGGAGCTTTCATCAGCTGGGTGAGGATGACATTGAGATCCCATGACACCGTAGGAGATTTTTTTTTTTAACTTTTATTTATGCATTTTCATTTTATACAAAACCAGCTTTATACAACATAATTCCTCTCAATACAAGAGAACTAATACTATATTCATAATGCAATATGTTAACTCCTCATTAACGATACATTCCTCTGGTATGCCTTCATTATTCACTAACCCTCCCCCCCCCCTGTTATTCCTTCATATTACTCCTTGAACAGAGCACATGGTATTAGACATTTATAGTTGATGCCAACCAATGTTCGTATGGCTCCCAGATTTTCTGGTGCTGAGTCAGACATCCTTTTCTCATTGCTGTGAGCTTAGACATCAGTTGAATGTATTTCAGCTTGTCCAGTACCGCTGAAATGTCTGGCAGACTGGGCTGTTTCCAAGATGCTGCCAAGACCAGTTTACCCGCCACAAACACCTGGGTAGCAAACTTATGTATCTGTAATTTCAGCCCTTGGGGTTTAAAATGTAGCAGGCATTGTTCCATTTTCTTCTGATATTGCTGGCCTGTTATTAAGTAGACAAAGTTTACAATTTTTACCCAGTACCTTTGTGCATGTGCACAGGTCCACCACATGTGATGCATATCACCTTCTACTTCACATCCTTGCCAGCACTGTGCAGGTTGTGATCTGAACATCTTAGCTAGGCGACTGGGGGTGTAATACCAGCCATAAAGGATCTTGTGCCCATTCTCTACCATAGTGCTAGATACCGACACCCGTAGCAGGGATTTGAAAGCCTTTGCCCATTGTGTGGGTGTGCATGTGTTCCCCATGACCAACTCCCATTTCTGTGTGTAGTGTTCCACTGGGTTCTCCCGTGCCAATAAGGCTTTGTACAGTCTGGAAATGCTCCCTTTGTCCCCACCCCCCGTCATCCACTTCTCTAGTTGTGTTTCAGCTAGCTCAAGTTCTTCCCCAGCTGTCCGCTTAATGTAATTTTGTACTTTGTAGTAATGAAAGGCCTGCAGTGGTGAAAGCCCATGCTCTTGACAAAGTTCATGATAAGTGGGGAGCACTCCTTCCTGGCACATCTAACCCAACTCATAGAGACCCATCTCTTCCCAATCCCTGTATATGCTTTCTTTATTACCAGAGCCAAAGTGGGGTGCAAATCTAAGGTAAGTATGTTTAAAGAATGAGCGCTCTGGGAAAAACTGTTCTCTTATCTTGTACCATGTTGCTAAAGGCCATTGTAGCAAGGGTGGACTTTTCTTAATTAAATCCCTAAGCATGTCTCTAGGGAGCCACGGTACCGCTCTAAGGGGATAGGGTGCCATCCAATGTTGCTCTATAACCGCCCATATTTTTTGTGAGCCCTGAGCCCAAATTGCTAATATTCGCAGATGGGCTGCTCGATAATAAGCGTAGAATGATGGGACTTCCATACCTCCCCGATTCCGGATCTGGTACAATGTTTCCCGTCTTACTCTGGGTGGCCGTTTCTTCCTGATAAACAAGAATACTTTGCCTTGCAAGCCCCGAAAGAAAGATTCTGGTATTTCAATTGGCAATGCCATGAATAAATATAGCAATTTCGGAAGTATTATCATCTTGATAGCATTAATTCTACCCACCCAGGATAGTGTCAGGCCTTCCCATCTCTCTATTTCTTGAAACAATTCTCGTACCTTACTGGGAAAATTATATTCGTATAAGTCCTCTATCCGTCTAGGTATATTTATTCCCAGGTATCTAATTGATTTCTTGGCCCATTTGTATGGGAATTGTTGCCGCAGGCTAGCTAAGATTGGGGGAGGTATATTTATGTCGAGTGCTTCTGATTTGTCAAAGTTAATTTTGAAACCCGACAGTGCCCCATACTTTTGTAGTTCCTCGTCTATCGCTGGAAAAGCTCTTACCGGGTCTTTTAAAGTGAACAAGATGTCATCTGCGAAGAGGAGCATCTTGGTCTCTATACCCCCTCCCCTAAGGCCCCCAATCTCCTGATTCGCCCTAATCCTAGCAGCCAGGGGTTCCATCACCATAGCGAATAGCAACAGCGATAGCGCACAACCCTGTCTAGTGCCTCTGTGTAAGGGGAAGGGTCGAGTCAAAGCTCCATTCACCGGTACCGCTGCTGTTGGAGTTTTATATATAAGGCGTATCCATTCCGCAAATCTCCCTTTTAAGCCCATTTTCTCAAGTACTGCAAAAAGGAATGGCCAACCGACCCGATCGAAGGCCTTTTCTGCGTCCAGCGAGAGGATGCATAGTGGGGTATTGAGTATGTGCGCCCCCTGTATTGCTTGCAATGTTCTGCGAACATTATCAAAAGTCTGACATGTGTGAATAAAGCCAGCCTGGTCTTCATGTATAAACTGTGGGAGGTATTGTTGCAGTCTCATAGCCAGTATCTTTGTAAATATTTTATAATCTACGCCCAGCAGTGAGATGGATCTGTAGGAGCTGCACAGCTGGGGGTCTTTCCCTGGTTTGAGTATAACCGTAATGGTGGCTAAATTCCATGTGGGTGGCAGGTTCGTGGTGTCAGTTAGCGAGTTAAATACCTGATATAACATAGGGGTCAGCAGCTTATTGAATGTTTTATAGAATTTATTCATAAACCCGTCTGGGCCAGGGGCCTTATCTGGGGGTAGGTCCCGAATCACCTGCTCTATTTCTTCCAATGTAGTAGGTCCCCCCTAAGGTCTGTACAGCCGTCTCCGACAATTCCGGAAGATTAATGTCTGTCAGGTATTTCCTAATAGCTTAATCTCCCTTGCTCGTTTCATCCCTGTAGAGACGTTCATAATACCCCCTAAACTCCGATTCAAGAAACTCAGGCTCAGAGTGTATCATGCCCCCATTGTCTCTAAGGCCTCCTATCCTATTTCTGTTAGTGTGCTGTGCCAATTTATGAGCTAATAGTTTGCTAGGTTTATTCCCGAATTCGAAATGCGATTGACGTACCCGCTGGAGCCTTTCTGCTAGGTCCCCCAACTCCAGCTCCTGTATCTCAGTACGTAGTGTGTAAGCGCGTCCCCTAAGCTGTAGAGGATTTGGGTCTGTCCCCTCTTGAAGTTGTTTTTCTACCTGCGCCAGCTGCTGGCGTAATGTGGTATCTCTGGCACTTCTCTCTTTCCATTTTCGGGACCGTAGGGCAATCAGGTGACCTCTGATCACTGCTTTAAATCCCTCCCATAGCACGTGTGGGGACACCTCTCCATTGTCATTGAACTGGACATACTCCCTTATATGCGTTTCTATCTGAGTGATATTTGCTGGGTCTGTTAGTAAAGCATTATCCAGATGCCACTGCCCCCCCGAGGGGACCACCCCCCTGAGCCGTAATAGCACCAGCGAATGGTCGGACCAGGTGCGGGGGAAAATGGAGTGCTCGCCCACAGCTCCCAGTAAGGAGGCATCCCCCAGCCATAGATCTATTCTCGAGGACGACTGATGGACCGCCGAGAAGTATGCTTTCTGGTTAGGGTTATCTCTACGCCAATAGTCTATAAGTTGCCAACGAGTTAAAAATTCGTGGAACTGTCGCCTGTCTCCCTTAGCATAATTAGCACTATGTACAGAGTTGTCCAATTGTGGGTTCAATGTAAGATTAAAGTCCCCTCCCATTAGTAGGGACCCCTCTATATGTTTAGTAAGTAGGAGGTCTAATTCTGCAAGAAACTCCCCCTGTCGAGCGTTAGGGCAATATACATTCACTAGCGTATATATGCGCCCCGACAGTGTGAAAATTATCAGCAAGTACCGCCCACCTTTGTCTTTTATTACCTTTTTTATTTCCCATGCCTGCCTCCCACTAAAAACTATTAACACGCCTTTACTTTTCGTGTTATCCATGTTGGAAGCAAAATAAATTTTGGGATATGTTTTATGTCTGCACAAATATTCGTGTCTTGGTTTTAAATGGGTTTCCTGGATCATCCCAACATCTGCCCCGTGCCGCAACAATTCCTGGAACATCAACTGACGCTTTCTGGGTATGTTCAATCCCCTAACATTAAGCAATAAACATTTGATCTCACCCATTACATTTTACTAAATAAAACAGTGGCTGCTGTTCACAGTCTCCCATAGTGCTTTCGTGTCCCATACCATGTAGTTCTCTGTCCTCTCCCATCCCTCTTCCCCAAATTAACTCCCCCCTCCCTCCCTCCAGGTTAACCCTTTGTAATGTGGGCATCACCCAAATCTCCTAGAGATGCCCACTCAAAGAGGAAGGGATGTCTGGCCCCCACCCGGCCACCCCGCAGCTACACTCTTACTTATATTACTGCTCACTCACAACTGGAGAGTGGCTAAACATATACAACTCCTAATTCAACTGTTACATAGCATTCAATAACTTTACCAATAGCAATATCCATATCTCTTCATGTGATTTTTGCCGCTGATTGCTGACGTTGTAGTCTCCGTGGGCCGTGTCCCACTCGGTGCCACTTCAATGAGGGGGGGGGGGGCGAATGTTGGGCCTTGCTGCAGAACTCGTTTCCGGTCGGCCCTCTGGTACCTCGGCGTCTGGGAAAATACCTTGTGCTTCCGTGATAGTTTTAATTTGGTGCTGTTTCCCGTCTTTATAGAACACCAAGGCAAAGGGGTGTCGCCACCTGTACTGAATCTTGAGTTCACACAGGTGCCTCGTAAAAGGTTTCAGCTCTCCTCTCCGTCGCAACGTCGCCGCCGCTAAATCTTGATGGATGTCAATGGTGTATGAGTCCCACTTAAAGTCCGTGGTCTGGCGAGCTAGACTCAATACATGCTCTTTTAGTTTATAGCTGGTGAAGCAGGCTATTATATCTTTTGGTTTGTTGTTGCGCACTGCACCCAGCACGCGATGCGCCCTCTCTATTTGTATTGTATCCAGCTCCACCGTTTCGCCATTCATCTGGAGCAGCTCGCGCACCATTTTCTGGACTACTTGTTCACAGTCTTGGTAAGTGGGTACCTCTGGGAGACCCCAGAATCGTAAGTTGCTACGTCGGCCCCGATTCTCTAAATCTTCAATTTTGTCCAGCATTTGCTGCTGTTCACTTTGCAGGCCTGCATATTGTTGTTCCAGTGTTCCCAGGGTCTCCCCATGGGCCTCCAGCATTGCCTCGGTTGTTTCTAGGTGCCCCCCCAATTCTCAGATCTCATTCCGCAAGTCCGCTCCCATTGTTGCCACTTCTGTTCTCAGTGCCTTGAGATCCGAGCTAATATTTTGGAGCCAGTGTTGCAGGCTTGCCTGTTCCTCCTCCATGGGCGCTTCTGTATTTCGCTGTTCCAGCGAATCCTCTGGTGGGCCCGCTCTCGCCCCGTCTGTTGAGTCCTTCACTTGCCTCGCGTCCGCTATTTTGTTTTTTGGTGTCGTCGCACCTCCAACAAAGGCAAACCTCGAAAGGTCCGTTGTGGAGTGCTGCAAACTCATACACTGGTAGCGGATTGTATTGGCGCGGGGTAGGTATCAAATTCGGCTCTCCAGTCGGGGGCAGATCGCCGATATAATTGCTTTATGCTGCGGGGCTACCGGAGCCAGAGTCTCAGGCGTCCATCTAGTGTGGTGACGTCACTTCCTCCCCCCACCGTAGGAGGTTTGACAGGGGGCTTTGACAAAAGCAAACCTCTCATGAATCGAACCACTAAAGGCTGTCCAGAGATAGGCTTACCTTCCACACGATAATGATAAGCACTAATAGCACTAAGATGAACTCTTACGGAGTTGGTCTTAAGACCAGACTCTGACAAGTACAGAAAATGTTCAAGCAGGGTCTGTGTAGGACAAGAGCGAGGATCTAGGGCCTTGCTGTCACACAAGATGGCAAACCTCCTCCATTTAAAAGAGTAACACCTCTTCGTGGAATCTTTCCTGGAAGCAAGCAAGACGTGGGAGACACCCTCAGAAAGACCCAAGGAGGCGAAATCTACGCCCTCAACATCCAGGCCATGAAAGCCAGAGACTGGAGGTTGGGATGCAGAAGCACCCCCTCGTTCTGAGTGATGAGGGTTGGAAAACATTCCAATCTCCACAGTTCTTCGGAGGACAACTCCAGAAGAAGAGAGAATCAAATCTGACGAGGCCAAAAGGGCACAATCAGAATCATGGTTCCGCGGTCTTGCTGGAGTTTCAGCAAAGTCTTCCCAACCAGAGGTATGGGAGGATACGCATACAGAAGGCCTGACCCCTAATGTAGGAGAAAGGCATCCGAGGCTAGCCTGTCGTAGGCCTGAAGTCTGGAACAGAACTGAGGGACCTTGTGATTGATCTGAGTGGCAAAAAGATCCACTGAGGGGGTGCCCCACGCTCGGAAGATGTTGCGGACCACTGAGGGGGTGCCCCACGCTCGGAAGATCTTGCGGACAACTGCCCTGTTGAGCGACCACTCGTGAGGTTGCATTATCCTGCTCAACCTGTCGGCCAGACTGTTGTTTACGCTTGCCAGATATGTGGCCTGGAGAAATATGCCGTGACGGCAGGCCCAAAGCCACATCTGGACGGCTTCCTGACACAGGGGGCGAGATACGGTGCCCCCCTGCTTGTTGACATAGTTCATGGCAACCTGGTTGTCTGTCTGAATGTGGATAATTTGATTGGACAGCTGATCTCTGAAAGCCTTTAGAGTGTTCCAGATCACTCGCAACTGCAGGAGATTGATCTGAAGACCTGTTTCCTGGAGGGACTAAAGTCCTTGAGTGTGAAGCCCATCTACATGGGCTCCCCACCCCAGGAGAGATGAATCCGTTGTCAGCACTTTTTGCGGCTGAGGAACTTGAAAAGGACGTCCGAAGGTCAAATTGGATTGAATTGTCCACCAGAGCAGGGAATTGTGAAAAACGGTGGACAACTGGATTGCATCCTCTAGATCCCCTGCAGCTTGATACCACTGGGAAGCTAGGGTCCACTGAGCTGATCTCATGTGAAGACGGGCCATGGGAGTCACATGAACTGTGGAGGCCATGTGGCCGAGAAGTCTCAACATCTGCCGAGCTGTGATCTGCTGAGACACTCTGGCCAAGGAAACCAGTGACAGAAGATTGTCTGCCCTCGCTTCGGGGAGATAGGCATGAGCCGTCTGCGAGTCCAGCAGGGCTCCTATGAATTCTAGTCTCTGAACTGGAAGAAGGTGGGACTTTGGGTAATTTATGACAAACCCCAGTAGCTCAAGGAGTTGAATAGTCATCTGCATGTATAAGGGAACACATGCACTCCGAGCCTGCTTAGTGGATGCTGCAACAACCGCCAGGCATTTGGTGAACACTCGGGGCAGCACACAATACTGAAATTGCTGTGTTCCCAGACGGAATCAAAGATACTGCCTGTGAGCTGGCAGTATCGGGATGTGTGTATAAGCATTCTTTAAGTCCAGAAAGCATAGCCAGTCGTTTTTCTGAATCATGGGAAGAAGGGTGCCCAGGGAAAGCATCCTGAACTTTTCTCAAATCAGATATTTATTCCGGGCCCTTAGGTCTAGGATGGGACGCATCCCCCCTGTTTTCTTCTACACAAGGAAGTACCTGGAATAGAATCCCAGCCCTTTTTGCCCCGGAGGCATGGGCTCGACCACATTGGCGTTGAGAAGAGCTGAGAGTTCCTCTGCAAGTACCTGCCTGTGCTGGAAGCTGAAGGACTGAGCTCCCGGTGGGCAATTTGGAGGTTTGGAGATCAAATTGAGGGAGTATCTCCGTCGGACTATTTGAAGGACCCACTGATCGGAGGTTAGAAGAGGCCACCTTTGGTGAAAAAATTTTAACCTCCCCCCAACCGGTAGATCATCCGGCACGGAAACTTTTATTGCGGCTATGCTCGCCTGGAGCCAGTCAAAAGCCCGTTCCTTGCTTTTGCTGGGGAGCTGCAGGGGCCTGTCTAGGCACACGCTGTTGACGTGAATGAGTGCGCTGGGGTTGAGCCTGAGCAGGCTGGTGGGAAGGTGGATTGTACCTACGCTTATTGTAAGCGTAGGGAACATTCCTCCTTCCCCGTAAAAACGTCTACCTGATGAGGTAGATGCTGAAGGCGCCTGGTGGGAGAGTTTGTTGAATGCGGTTTCCCGCTGGTGGAGCTACTCTATCACCTGTTCGAATTTCTCACTGAAAATATTATCCCCCCAGCAAGGAACATCCGCAAGCCGCTGTTGGACCCAATTGTCGAGGTCAGAGGCACGCAGCCATGAGAGTCTGCGCATCACTATACCCTGAGCAGCGGCTCTGGACGCCACATCAAAAGAATCAAGTACCCCTGGACAGGAATTTACAACACGCCTTCAGCTGCCTGACCACCTCCTGAAAAGGCCTGGCCTGCTCCGAAGGGAGCTCATCGACCAAATCCGCCAGTTGCTTCACATTGTTACGCAAGTGAATGCTCGTGTAGAGCTGGTAGGACTGGATTTTGGAGATGAGCATAGCTGACTGGTAGGCCTTCCTCCCAAAAGAGTCCAAAGTCCAAGCCTCCCATCCTGGGGGCGCTGAGGCGAAATCTCTCGTACTTTTGGCTCTCTTGAGAGCAGAATCCACAACCCCCGGGTCATGAGGCAACTGGGCCTTCATCAACTCTGGGTCCGCGTGAATCCAATACTGGGACTCAACCTTCTTAGGAATGGTGGGGTTAGATAATGGTTTCACCCAGTTCCTTAACAATGTCTGTTTGAGGACATTATGTAGAGGAACAGTGGATGACTCCTTAAGTGGCGAAGGATAGTCCAGGACCTCGAACATCTCAGCCCTGGGCTCATCCTCAGTGACCACCGGGAAGGGAATGGCCATAGACATTTCCCGGACAAAGGACGAGAAAGACAAACTCTCCGGGGGAGAAAGCTTTCTCTCTGGCGAAGGAGTAGGGTCAGAGGGAAGGCCACAAGACTCCTCAGAAGAGAAATATCTTGGATCTTCCTCTGCCTCCCACGAGGCCTCTCCTTCGGTATCGGACGGGAGCTCTCTGACTGCAGTCCGAAGCCGAGCCCGTCTCGACGCCGAGGAGCTATGTCCTCAATGGCGATGCCGAGAAGTTGACTCCCGTGCCGGTGGCGATGAAGCTCCCTCCATCAATATCGACGGAGAGTCAACCCGGGTGGTAGCTGAGGCCGATGCCGCAAGCGGCACCGACGTCGAAGGCCTCACCACAGGCGGGGAGCCAGCCGCCGCATCTATCGATGGTACCGACAGCGCAAGCACCCCCGGTACCGGAACAGACGGTTGCAGCAGCCCTTCCAGGAGCCCTGGAAGAATGGCTCGGAGGGGCTCGTCAAGAGTGTCTGTCGAGAAAAGCTGTGGAGTCAGTGCAGGAGTCGAGGCCAGAATCTGCCGATGAGGAGGAGGCGGTACCAGGCTGTCGGAGACCGGTGCATTGACACCTCTTGTATGGAGGATGAGCGGTCCTCCTGGCGTCGACGCTTCATGGGTGCCGATTCCCTCAACGCCCCAGAGCTCTCGGTACCGTGACAAGAAGGGGACCGATGATGGTGCTTCTTTGCCTTTGCTCGAGGCACGTCACTGGTACCCCTCGGTACCGACGAGGAGGACGTGGAATCCACACACCTCCTTGGGGTTGGGTCCAAAAGGGGTCAGTCCCGATAGGCCTGTACCGCAGGAGCCCTCGAGGCAGGTGGAGACCCACTCGATTGTTCACTGCTGCCAGCGTGTGATGGTCTGTGGACAGCCATTACCTGCGCTACTGAGGTCGACGCACTCTCCGGTGCCGACATCGACACCACCGCCGACCTCGGTACCGCTGTCGATGTTGAAGTACCGGGCAAAGCTCCAAACAGGTGTTCCCGTTGAGTTTGTCTCGACACTTGTGTCTGCTTTTTAAGGCTAAGACACAACTTACATGCGTCTGGGCGATGATCGGGCCCAAGGCACTGGATACACTACGCGTGAGGGTCGGTGCCTGAGATTGCCTGGTTGCACCGAGTGCACTTCTTGAAGCCGCTGGCGAACCTCGATGTCATCGACGGAAAAATAGCGGCGGTGAAATCAAAATTTGCGATGGTGCCAAAGGAAGGGCACAAAAAAAGGGAGAAAACCCATAAGGGGCGGCCAAAATGGCTGCACATGAAAACAAAAGGAAACTTACTTGAGGGCTAAACTAAAGAAAAAACTAAGGAAAACGTTTTTTTTTTAAAGAAAAAATGGAACAGCTCGTTCACGAGCGCAAAAACGAAGAAGGAAAACCGGCGAAAAGCCGGATAAGACAAAGGGTCTTCTTTTCTGGGGCACAGAACCGCCGTAAACAGCTGCTCTTGACCGCGGAAAAAAGAAGACTGAAGCGGGACTCTTGCGCGACGGGCGGGAAGATGGCTGCGCACCCACGCGCTCAAAGGCTTTAGCAACCTTTGTTGCTAGGAAGATTTTCCGGACCTGGGGCTGCCATGGACGTCACCAATCTGTGAGAACAAGCAGCCTGCTTGTCCTCAGAGAAATCAAGTGTCTCCAAAGTTGGTACCGAAAGCTATGTGAAAAAAAAGAGTTTTCAGAAGCAGTTTAAATTTAGAAAAAACAAATTCTGATTGAATTTTTTTTAGGGGTGTGGAGGAGATCATTCCACTGCTTAGGGGCAAGGAAGTAAAAGCTGAGGAATGAGTGGCCTCAGAATGAGCCATATGAGGTGGTGGCAAAGTAAGATGATTCGCATCTAGTGACTGAAGAGTACGATTAGGGGTATAGGGAATAATTAAAGAAGATAAATAAGGGGGAGAACATAAGTTAAGGGCCGTATGACAGGAACAGGAAAAATCTATGCAGAGACTTCAAAGTTTATGCAAAGTTTAAGTTGTGCTGCTCATACATGAAAACATAGTGAGTCTGAAACACTGGAGCTGACCTCCATCAGTTCTACCATCACAGACTCTCAATGCAATGATATAGGCAGAACATAGGTATACTGTGCCAGATTGATGGCAATATTAGATAATGAGGGAACTGCACAAATCCCATGGGGCACATGTAATGAACACCCAGTGCTATATCTCTTTGGACCAGTGACTCTATTATTATAAATAAAGTGGCACATGTGGAAACAAAATGTGCCTTATCTGACAATAGCATTGGACTTCAATGTGCATTCGACATGGGATAGCAAAGGTCTGGGACAGAGTAATGAGACAAAGGTTTGGTGCGCCATACAATATAGGTTGTGATCTTTTTGGTAAGGGTTAAGCACACACAGTTCCCTGGATTTTATCTATATCACCCAAAGTTGCATGCTCAACATTGGTTGTGTTTACATGATGCGCGCAAAAATTAATTGGACAATGAACTCTGACCCATCAATAATTAGGTGCTGACAACCAATTACTGATATTGTCATTCATTAAACAAAACAAGTGGAAGAAATCCAGAAAGATCAGACTGAAACCACAGATGGTAAGAGCACCAGAAAGTTTTATTGGGACCCTACACGGTCTGTGTTTCGGCCAAAAAGCCCTTCTTCAGGGGTCTAAAACAAAATAAAATATAACATATATATAATAAAAACATATAGAAATATTTTCCATGTAAAGTACTATATAACAGTGACAAAGACAATAAGAATATTTTTCAAAAATATGTATCACAAACCATTATACAAATATATAATAAAAACATATGAGAATATGTGTTACATAGGGGTACAGCATTTAAAATAATCTGAATAGCAATAAAAAGGATTTGCATGATAAAGGCAAGGAGGCTTAT
Source organism: Microcaecilia unicolor (assembly GCF_901765095.1). Taxonomy (NCBI): domain Eukaryota; kingdom Metazoa; phylum Chordata; class Amphibia; order Gymnophiona; family Siphonopidae; genus Microcaecilia; species Microcaecilia unicolor. Next base: position 122,153,521 of record NC_044040.1, on the reverse strand, counting down.
GAATATGATAATGTTGTAGCCAAACGTTTATACATACAGAGACATTGTATATAAAAATAGGAAATTGAAAACATACGACTGCAAATATGAGAATGTCGGTTCATCCTGAAAATACATATTTTATAATGATATGTAAACTGAATGTTAAAAATTTGAGAATGAAAATTAAAGATTGAAGTGGGTACATGAGAAATTATGTTACACTTAAGTGATAAATGGTAGCAACTGATACATTAGCATTGCATAGATGTTATTCAAAATATATCATACCTTCAAATTGACATATATGGATGTTCCTCCAAAAATTCTCACGAAATGAGACGATCTGGACTGAATAAAAGCGAAAATGAAAACTAAAACTAAAAATAAGAATGAAAATAATAAAAATGAAAATAAAAATAAAATAATTGGACAACTAGAGAAAATATATAAGAATAAGATAACAAATAATGACAAATGGCATCATATACGGTGCAAAAACTAAAAATTTTGTAGAAGAATAAAAACTAAAGAATTGGATTAAAATATGATCTAATCAAAAATGGCTGACGGCATGTATGCTACAGACACGTAAAGCCCTGCTAACTAAAAGGATAATGTTCCAAATTGGGCTGTTGTCTGTGATTCATTGTTAAAAGGCCAACAGTACTAAGCAGAGAAAGGAGAAAAAATTAATTAAAGTAAAAAATAACCATGTTAAATATAAAGAATGTGTCTGCCACGGGTGGTTGAATGTAGTTCACTGTGGTGGAATACAAAAGTGAAATGTTTTTACTGAAATATCCGGCCGTCCAGACACTAAAATGGAAGGAATAGAACCTACCGATAAATGCATATAGAGGGGCATAATTGAAAGATCGTCCAAGTACGAATTAGGACGTTCTTACGAAAACGTCCAAAAATAGGCATGTATAATCAGAAAATAGTATGGGCGTTTTTCGATAATCGATTATCCCTGTAGGAAAACAATCAAATGAGGAGCGCATAAGCGCGACTAAATTGGGCGCCCTAACACGGTCGATTATTGCAGGTGCAAACGACCAAATCACAAAGTGTGTAAAATAATGTACATAGGTGTACAGCAAGTACAGTACATGTTGTTCTGGCCATCCAGGTACGGGAAAATATGAGGAACGCGTATATGCGTCAACAACAGAAAAATCATGCTGCTGCTGCACCCATATTTTCCTCATATGTGCCCATCTGCATGTCCGGACCTGCATGCACTGTACACCTACTGAACATGCAGCTATATGCATATTGTGTATATGTGAAAAGGGTCGGGTGGGGTGCGTCATACTCATCTATATAAGGCACGTTCCGCACACATAACCAGGCATGTGCACGTCAAAGACGTCTATGCTTACGACGGCGCCCACGTGCTGATAGGGCCATATATGGGATGGTCATCCATATATGGAGCTGTGCATGAAACGACGTCCCTCACGCAAGGTCGTCTATATAAGGCACTTGTTTTCCAACACATGGAAAAATGGCGCAGCGACGTGAGCCGAACTTCGGGCAGGAGGAGAGACTGCTGCTGGTGCGCCTGTGCCTAAGGCACCGGCACAGGCTTTTCGTACAGCACCACCACCTGCCCCCCAGGCTCCAGGCCATGTGAGCCTGGTCCCGTATTAGGGACAGGCTTGAAAGGTAAGGTTATGGCCCACCCCGCCTCCTGTACCTACACATATAACAGCTCCGTCATCAATGTTACCACCAGTAACTGGAGTGTGCATGCAAGGATAATGAGTAATATAGGAATATGCACAATATCACTAATAAAATGTATGTTATTGAAAGGACGACCATTCCCACATCCCTACATACAAGAATGTATTTCGTTATTTATGTATATCTTGCCTGTGAACGCCACATTTCCAATCCCTCTTTGCAGCCTCTATGTGGCTTACAACACATCCGAATAGTGGAAACATGATACCAATTAAACGTATACCATACTTTATAACATGGTAATGATAACACATATAAAGTAGTTTTACAAGCATACATTATAATGCTACAAATGGTACTTTCTGGCCTCATGGCCACCTCTATGGCATCATCTGCATAGGAACCAACTCGGTGGCTGCTGTGGGTGCTTGAGCACCCCCAATATAAAAGAAATGCCTTGTATGTATGGATGGAGGGAGGGGTAATCTCCATTGGGGGTTGCACCCCCCAAAATGGTAAAAAGGTGGCTCCTATGTATGATTCAGTACCAATGGAGGTGGTTCCCCCCCCCCCCCCCCAAACACTGTTGACCCTCTCTCTCTGCTATTTGAATAACAAATCAATGTGTGCAGAGGACAAAAAGGACCATCCCCTCCTGACCCCTGCTCTACAAACTTATATCTTACAGACGCTTCGGAGTGCATCGGGACCTGGAATCCCTACAGAGGAGGTTCCGCCGTGTGAGGCGGGAGAGGCCCGACCTCATCCGGGCAGTGCGATGTCACCTCAGGGCTCGCCGTAAGTATTCAAAAACAGGACACCTGTACTGATTTGTAAATATATTTATTGATTAATGCAAACGTCCTGTACAATATGTGGCTAATAGCCAACTAATAAGTAATAACATATTTATTGGTGCCAGATCAAGGATGCAGGTTGCAAGTGCCCTCCCATGACTGTGGCTGCAACTTAAAACGACCATTCCCCCCCCCCCCCCCAGATGAATGAGATGACATGCCTCACTTTAGTCTCCCCCTTTCTGGGGTGGGTGGATAGTGTGTCCTGGTAGACCTGCCTGAGGCCCTACTTTTACTGGATGTCATGGCCTCCCTCACATAAAAGTAATGTGCTAAACACCCTTCCCACTGCCCCCCCCCCCTAAAAACAACAAAAACACGTCACCAAACCCTTGTTGCATCTCACAATGCAAACATGCTGGTCCCCAATGAGTGTGATCTGCCAACATGTCCTGTGTGTTTTTTTTCAGTGCAGCTTCCAGGGTTCCCTGTCATGTCATGTGATGCATCTCAGTCCCCCATGGATATAGGCCACGCCTCCTCACACCTTCCCCCATCCCCTGGCTCAGGTCACCCAGCTCCAGCACTATGCAAGCCATGTTGCATGTGCTCATCTCATCCATACTCTGTTTACATACACAGGGCTCCATCACCAGCAGGAGGAGCAGGCAGACGAGGAGGGCCACCTGCAGGAGGAGGAGCCAGGCCAGGAGGAGGAGGAGGAGGAGGAGGAGGAGGCAGGCCAGGAGGGGCACCTGGATGAGGAGGAGCAGGAGCAGCTGGGCCAGGAGGCGGCCCACCATGAGGAGGAGGAGGACGGAGGAGGGGGTCCTCATCATTGATGAGGACATTCATGAGGACCCCTCCCCACCTGCAGCTCCGTCTGAGGCATCTCCCTCATCCTCGGCCATCTCCATCCCCTGAGGCACCTCCATCGCCTCAGGCAGCGCCATCGCTTGGGCCACCTCCATCCCCAGGGCCATCATCTATGTCCCCTGGGCCACCTCCAGCCCTTGGCCCTGCAACTGTTGTGCGGCTCCTGCAGCAGCTTGTAGATGGCCAGAACCAGGTGCTGCAGCACCTATGGCCAGAACCAGGTGCTGCAGGAGCTAAGACTCATACGGCAGGGTAATGAGCAGCTGCAGGGCCCACTCAGGGTGGTGCTGCTGCTGCTCATTACCCTGCTACAAAGGGCCTTGAGTAGAGGCCCTGGCCACCCGTCCTAGACGGGGGGGGGAGGGGGGAGGGAGTGACAGTGTGTATTTTGGGGGGGTTGTTGGGTGGGTGGGGGGGGTGTTTGTATGTTGGGGGGAGGAAATGTTGGAGGGGGGGTTGGGGGGATATATAGGGGTGTTGGGGAATTTTTGGGGGAGTTTTGTGGGGGGGGGATTTGTAGGGGTGGGTGTGGGGGGAATATGTTGGGGTCTGTACATAAAGATTATTTTTCACATTTTAACTAACAGTGTGTGCGTTGTGCATTACGTATAACCACATGGTGCTGTTGATGTGAGAGGAGGCAGCAATATGCATTGCATGAAATGTGAAGTGTGAATTTGAAATCTGATGCATGTCTGTGATAATGGTGCCCATACAGAAGCCCACCTGTTCATTCCAACCTCCATGGCCCTGTGTGCAGGGGGTTGGGGCGCGGAGGCTTGATGGCTATTTACTGTTGAGGGACACAAATGGCCATCTAGCCTCTCTCCCTCCCCCTTACCATACAGCCCCACAGCACAGAGTGTTATTAATAATAGATTTGTTGTCTAGCACTTGTGATCTGCCAAGTACACTCTTGCACATAACCCTAGGTAGCACATACATGATGTGTCCTCAGTGTGATCACCAGACACCCTTACCCACAAGCATACCAAATTGGTGGTGGTGGGGGGGGGGGGGGGGGGCCCACCAAGGACCTACAAACAGCTGCCTCATCTTTTCACATTCTATGCATCTGCAATGGTATATAGTGCTGAGGAGAAAAGGGAAAACAATGGCAAAACCATTAGATGGAGGCTTACTGCATCACAGTTGCAATATAATACAAGAGTTACAGAAGGCCACAAATAAATATGGTGTTCAGTCACACCTTTTTTAAGTAGGAGGTCAACGTGACCTACATTCCAAGTCTTTCCCTGTCCCAGGAGGACTGTAAGTTTGTACCTGAGCCAATGGAAGGTTAAGTGGCTTGCTCTAGATAACAAGGGGCAGGAGTGGGAATTGAACCGGCAACCTTGTGATTACAAGGCTGGTGATCTAACCACTAGGCCACGGCAGCCATCAGGTTGTAGCCACCTGCAGGTACTTTGGGTTGCGACCTGTACACAGAACCCTCTCCCTCACCACCACGTCTTAAGGCCTCAGTGGCAGTACCTGTAGCCACCTTGAGCATTTTTTCCAGGCTACCAATTGTGACAAAATGTTCTTGTTCCCTACCTATGGAGGAATTTAGGAAGGTGTTCCATAATGTGCTAAACACATCCATTGCATATATCATTCCCCCTCCCCCTCCTATGCAGCTTCAGAATGGGTGGGCACTGCATAAATGGGGACTGGGGTTCACCACATAAACAAGGAAGATGGAACCTACCGGGAACCAATACAGCAGCTCCAACAGCTGGCCCACACCACTGAGGACCTGCCAACCCCACAGTACAGTGCACAGGAACCTGGTGAAAAGACAGCCAGCTAAGAGTAGACTCCAGACTACATACAGTGAATGCACACTCCTTGACTATGAGCACAAAGAGAAGAGATGGCAGACAAATGAGAGCTTACCATGAACGTCTGTTTCAAGACTGTGTAGTGCGCCTTCTATCATCTGGAACATTAGCTGCACATCTCTCTCACTGAAATGTCCCTTACCGAGGGGTGCTTGATTTGGGGCGAGTGTAGGAATATCGTCGGCCCCACAGACTGCCTGTTACAAGCAGGCAGAGAGAATGGGAGAAAGTAAGGGAGGCTCACGGGATGTGGAAGAATGGAAACGGAAGGCGTGTTGGCTGAGGGCCAGCAATAATCTCCCCCCCCCCCCCAAATACACAGGTGTACCCAAACATACATTGCCAAACACAAACCTTATTATAAGTGAGGGTAAAACCCTGTAAACGATTCTTAAAAACAACTGGCAAGGTCCCAGTGCACGAAATGGCGGGTTAGATGGCAATGAAGAAAGGGAAGGCAGGTGGGGACGCCCATAATTATCTACCCATAATCGAAATCATGTGCTCCAAATCGCTATCTGAGCTGGGCATGCTTAGGAATTATGTGTATAATTGAAAATAAAACGCCCATATAAAACGCCCATATCAGACACGCCTATTCCCCCGTGTCAATGGGCGTTCTTGGCGACTATATAAACGCCCACTCCGTATTTTTGAAAACTCTATTGGTACCAGGGGCGTAGCTACGGGTGGGCCTGGGTGGGCCCAGGCCCACCCAATCTTGGCTCAGGCCCGCCCAAGCAATGACGACTGGAACGGCGACTTTTACCCGAAGTCGCAACGACGAACGGGCAGGCAGCGCTGCAGTAGTAAAAGCAGCAAGGAGACTGGTTCGACTCTCCGTCCTTCACTTCCCTCCCTCTGCGTCCCGCCCGAAAGGAAATGACGTCAGAGGAAGGCGGGAGTAGCCTGGAACGGAAGTTGGCTTGCCTTGGAGATGCTGTGAAGGGGGAGGGGGGACACGCTGGATAGAAGGGGGAAGGGGAAGGGGATGGACAGAAACAGGATGGGCAGGGGAGAGAGGAGAATTGCTGGACAACAGGGATGGATGGAGGGAAAAGGGGAGAGGAAATTTGCTGGAGATGCATGGCTGGAGGAGAGGGCAGGGGAGAATGGAGAGTTGCTGGACATGGAGCGGAGGGCAGGGGAAAGAAGAAAATTGCTGGACATGAATGGATGGAGCGGAAAGGGGAGAGTGGAAATTTGCTGGAGATGCATGGCTGGAGTGATCAAGTGTGATCAAGGTGCAGTATTCTGCTAGCATGTAGTATTCGCAGCCCTTTTTGTTTTTCTTTTTTTCACGAGGTAGTGTATTGGTGTTTTAGAGCCTAGTGTAATTACAGTTCTGCCTTTTCAAGCATAAGGTTGTAGCTCATCCTGTCCTTGGAATTAGTGCTGTTATGGTTTTAAAGATATGAGTGTGTTTTTGCACAAGTTTGTGTATAGCATTTTGCAGTGGAGAGATTGTGGGATAATGTAATTATATTTAAAAATATCAATTTTTCCATTAAGTATGTATTTGGTTATACTGATGCCGGGCAGCTGTTGGGCAGACTACTTAGAAATCCATCATCAAGTGAATTCTTAGGCATTATTTTGTAGGATCCCAAGAGACACTACTCATACTTATATAGACAGTGCGTGCCCACCCATATTAGCTCTGGGCCCACCCAAAATCTCAGGTCTGGCTACGCCACTGATTGGTACAATGCCGCCACGTCAACCCCCAACCCGGAAGGGTAATTTTACGGATGGTGAGGTAGAGCTACTGGTGCAGGAGATCCAGCAACGCCACCAACATCTGTTTGCTCCCACAGGGCAGAGGCTGGCTGCAACGACCAAACAGAGGGAGTGGGAGGCAGTCCGTGACAGCGTCAATGCAGTCTTCCATTGTGCAAGGGATGTGGAGGACTGCAAGCGCAAGTGGCGCAAGCTCCGGAGGGATGTGAGGCGCAAGGCTGGTGCCCATCCCCCACCACATGATACTGCCAACCTCACCCCCCTGGAGCTGATGGTGCACTCCTTCCTACCCCAGGAGGGCATCCATGGAATTGGGGCCCTTGACACCTCTGCACAGGCTGAGGACTCAGGTAGGTTGACCATTCTTTATGAAGCTGCGCTTATGTGTTCCGCTGCACTAAACTGTGTTATACAAGTTGGGGCCAGGAGGTGGGAGGTGGGGAGTGGGGTGAGCAGGAAGCGGGAGGGAGTTTCAGGCGGGTGTGCTAATATGTAGAATAAACGACCATCTTAATGATGCTGTGCTGACTTTCTTACCTACCCCTACTCACTTGCTCTGTATCATTACTCTCTATCCCTACCGTACTCATTTACCTTCCCTCTTACTTGTCCTGTGTGTGCATCTTAACTACATTGTAAGCTCTCTGTGGCTGCTGTGGGTTTTTCAACACCCCCAATATTGAGCAACTATCATGTAGGTGTCCAGGGTGGAGTTTTGTGCAGTCGGCTTCACCCCCAATAATGCATAACAGTTGGCTCCTATGGGTGTATGTAGGGTACTACTGTGGCACTACTTTGGGACCCTTCCTTCCCTACTACTCCCTCCTATTTTCCCATCACCAAACCGTGCCTATTTCCTTCTATCACCTCTGTGCTCTACTGAGTGTGGGCCACATGCATGCAACTTAAGGAGCCTGTAATGGGGGTGATAATGCAGTTCTAGAGAGTCTAGCAAGTCCGTAGTAACAGAAGACATGCTGAAATGTCCTTCATTTTGACAAATATACAACAAACAGCTTGTCCACAAAGTTATGAGCGGTGTCCTTCTCTTGGCTGGCCGTCCACCACCTCTACCCAGCTGACTGTGGGGCTCTCTTTCACATCGCTGTCAATTCCTTTCCTCCTCCTCACCATCTCTTTGCTGGGTCAGCAGTTTGGGGGCCAATGTATATGAATGCTGAGACAAAAGTGGGTTATTTTCACCAACATTTGCTCACCCTTGTGCTATACAGGTGATGACTCTAAGGAGGCTGGCCCTAGTGGCCTGCAAGACCAACCAAGGCCTACAGCAGCACCACAGCCTCACCCTCCACCGCCTGCAGCAGCAGTACAGCCTCTACCACCACCACCACCTGCACCAGTACAGCCTCTACCACCACCACCACCACCTGCAGCTGAACCAGCAGTAGAGGCTCAACCTCCACCAGCACCTCCAGCAGAGGCAGCACCTCCACCACTGGTTGACTCTGCTGATGAGTATGCCTATAGGGGGCCGGCTCCTCGTCACAGGCCATCCAGCCAACGGAGGCAACTGTTGCGGCTGGCCACTGAATTGCTGAGGCACAATGTGCGCCTGGAGGAGTACCGCCAGGACAAACTACAGCTGCAGAGGGAAGCACTGCAGGTGCAGCGGCAAGCCCTCCAGTGGCAGCGGGACGCCCACCAAGAGCTGCTCCAGGCGCACCGGGAAGCCCACCAAGAGGTGCTGCAGCAACTCCAACAGCTGCAGCACACCATTGAAGGGCTGCGCCCTCCGGACCCACCACCACCTACTCCAGCCATGCTGCAGCAGCAAGACCTGCCCTCCACATCCTCCTCCAGTGGGCAGCAACCACCAGCCAAGAGGTGGGCGTTGCGATCTGCTGCCTCTGCACCGACTACTGCAGCACCCACCACCAAACCATCTCCCATTCTGGGTCCTGTGGCCAGGCTACACCCAACAAAGTGGCCAGATTTCCACTCCGTAGCCCAAGCCGAGGAGGAGGACAGTGGGAGCAGCACAGAGAGTGATGAAGATACTTCCCCTGCAGCACCAGCTGCACAGGAAGTCCGTGGGAGGGGTAGGAGGGGGACGGGGAAAGTGATGTCATCACATGCTGGAGGGTGAGGGTGGGGGTTGAACACCTATGCACTTATGCAGTTATACACAATAAATGTGCACTTACTTTCACACAAAACTTGTTTCAATGAGTCTTTGTCTTGCTCTTATGCCAAGCTGGTAAGCATTGAGGTCTGCTCTGTGGGCTGGGGGTGGAGGGGGCTCCTCTTCCTGCTCATCTGGGGCCTCCTCTGGTGGCTGTTCCTCCTCTGGGAGAGGCTGTCCTCTGCACTGAGCCAAATTGTGCAGCATGCAGCAGGCAACAAACATCTTGGCCACCTTTTCAGGGCTGTAGAGGAGCTCCCCTCCAGACCTGTCCAGACAGCGGAAGCGGTTTTTGACCATTCCAAAAGTCCGCTCAATGATCCCCCGGGTGCTCCGATGTCTCCTGTTGTAAGTTTCTTGTGGGCCTGGTTGTGGACGCACCACGGGGGTCATGAGCCACGTCCTCTGCGGGTAGCCCCGGTCACCTTTGGAGAAAAGCAGAATGAGATAGATGAGTGTGTATTGCTTGGAGCAGGTACAGGGGGGTGGGGAAGGGAGGATAAGGATAGTGGGTTGTGGAGTGAGGTGGAGGAAGCCAGGGCGGAGGGCTGCCCAGTGGAGGAGGTATAGGTATGGGTCCATCCATGTTGAACTTACCTAGTAGCCATCCACCGGTGAACTCTCCTCGCTCAAATCTGCGGTAGATGCCCGAGTGCTGTAGGATGTATGCATCGTGGGTGGAACCGGGGAACCTGGCACACACGTCTAATATCTCCCCCTGGGCATCACACACAACTTGCATGTTCATGGAATGAAAAGCCTTCCTGTTTCTGTAGGTGGCTTCGTGTGCCCTGGGGGGTCTGAGGGCGACGTGTGTGCAATCAATCACACCTATGACTGAGGGGAATCTAGCAACAGCATAGAAGGCAGCCATGTTGGTGTGCAGGGCCTGGGGGGTGGTGGGGAAAGTGATGTAGTGAGAGGTGTGAGTTAGAAAGGCATGCAGGAACTGGGTGAGGCAGTGTGAAATAGAAGCCTGGGTGAGCCCTGTGTTAGCAGCTAATACAGATTGAAAACTCCCAGTGGCCAGGACAGAGAGAGAGGAAGTGATTTTGAGATGGACAGGGATGGGGTTATTCCTACGGGTCTGGGGCTGAAGGAGGGGTTTCAGCTGCTCACAAAGCTGCACAATGGTGTCCCTATCAAACCTGAACTTTGTAAGACACTGCTGGTCAGTGAGTTGTAGGAAGGTGGTGTGGGGCCTATAGACTCGGGGCCATGCATACGTCCTGCGGTGTGTGCCCTCTTCCTCTACCATGCCAGACACCAGTGCATTAAGTGCATCCATTTTCCCAGCAGTGCAAGTATTATTATTAGTAGTAATAACACACGCACAACACACAGACCTCTCACTGCCAGCCACCACGGCCTCTTCCACTCACACAGGCAACACAGAGACAAACGGAGGTCAGGGAATACAATATACACGTGGGAACAGGGATTGGAGAGGGATAGGGGGAGGGAGGGGAAGGGGAAGGTACTAATAGAGCAAGGAGTAGGAGTAGGGAAAGGTCAAACGGTCAGTCACAACAGAGGCAGGCCACACAGACGAACGTACCAGGTACTCAACACACTCAACTTTCTCTCTGCAACCAACAAATCAGCTCTCCCAACACCGATCTCGCCACTTTCCAACTCCACACAAGTGCTATTGGGTCTAAAGACGTTTCCCCCTTGCTCTGGTCACTTTTATTTGGGGTCCAACAAATGACGCCCATGCTCCCGCCCAACCAGATCCATTTCGCTATCCGTGATATGTTGTACATGACCAGGTCGTATCACCGCCCCTAACACGCCCCTTATTTGGGCGTTTCTCTCTGAGCGTACGAGCGACCCGGACGTACTGACAATTTTGTTTCCATTATACTGATTTAATCGTTTTTGTGAGATAAACGTCTATCTCCCAATTTGGGTTGCAATATAGGCGTTTTTCTTTTTCAATTATAAGCTGGATAGTACATTTCCCTTAAGGTCTGAACCAAATGGTGTGGACCAAAGTAAATGGGATACATTTATTTTATTGCATTTGTATCCCACATTTTCCCACCTTTTTGCGGGCTCAGTGTGTATACATTAGTATAAAAAGGGGGGGGGGGGGGAATAAAACTATTAAAAACGAAATAAAAATACAACTTCCATCTACACACATATGCACATATATATGGACGTGTGTGTAAGCTACAAAGCCAACGGGAACCCCAAGGAGAAATTGAAACCTTACCGCTGGTGCTGTCCGAACGAAACATAGACATTACAGTCTGTGAAAGCCGGTAGTAGCAAAGAACACTGCTATTTACAAGAAAACAAAATGATGTTTCAAACTGTCTAGGTCAATTAGTGACATGTACAGATTGAAAATTTTGTTATAAAAGTAAAAAATAACAGTGTTTGATATAAAGAATATATCTGCCACGGGTGCTTGAATGTAGTTCACTGTGGTTGAATACTAAAGCGAAAAGGTTTTACGGAAATATCCGGCTGTCCAGACACTGAGATGGAAGGAATAGAACCTACCAATAAAGGCATATAGTACACTTCCCTTACGGTCTAAACCAAATGGTGCAGACCAAAGTTAATGGGATACATTAGTATAAAAAGGGGAGAAAATAAAACTGTTAAAAACGAAATAAAAGTGCAACTTCTATCCACACACATGTGCACATATATATGGACGTGTGTGTGAGCTACAAAGCCAACGGGCACCCCAAGGAGAAATTGAAACCTTACCGCTGGTGCCGTCCAAACGGAGCATAGACATTACAGTCTGTGAAAGCCGGTAGTAGCGAAGAACACTGCTATTTAAAGGAAACAAAATGACGTTTCAAACTGTCTAGGTCAATTAGTGACGTGTACAGATTGAAACCATGCCGCGAGTACTATCCAAACAGGCCATATATTTTAAAGCCTGTAAAAAGCTAATCATGGCTCAAGACGCTGCTATTTAAAAGAGAGGAACAGAAGGCATTATAAATTGTGTGAAACAATGTGCATGAAGCAACGAGACTGAACATCAGACTATAATATGAAAATAAAATAAGATAATGGGGCCAAACGTCAGACTGTAAAAAGAAATAAAATAAACCGTCTCATATATACTTCGAGACGTTATAGATTGCCTCTGTTTGTCATTATAAATAATTAAAGATGTGCATACAATACAGACATACTGAGCGGAATATAATGTGGTCAATAATCTATAAAAAGTGGACAACATGCAACAGGTAAATAAATAGTGACAACCAGAAAATATGAAAAAAATAATGTATGAAATATAAAAAATAAAAATAATATAAATTATGAGTGCTAAAAATTAAAATTAAAATGAAAATAGAAAAAATGAAAATAAAAATAAAAATGAAATAAAATGAAAAAAAAAAAATAAAAAATAAAAAAATAACTATATATGGAAGGTGAATAAAAATAAAAATAATTAAATTAGGAAATGACATTAAAAATGAAATAAAAAAAATAAAATTACAAAATATAAATCAAAAATTGAAAAAAAATATTTGAATAACAATAAAGAAATGTTTGAAGTTAATGGAGAAAAATAATAATAAAAATAAAAAATGAATGAACATGAAAAATGAAAAATAAAAACGAAAATGAAATAATGGAAAGATAAAAAGAAACCAGATCTAAAAAAGTCCATCTATGTCAAATTTGAGGTAAGCCATTTATATCACAAAGATGTGCACCACAGAAAATGTATAAGTTCTAAATCCTTGTTTAAACCATTTGGAGTTACTGAATCTAATTGATAGATAGCACGTTGTTCTGCTTTTATTAATGTGCTATCCAAATTTCTGCCTCGCCAACCGCTTTTAAAAGTCTTAAAAATGAAAAATTTTATGTCATCACAGTTGTGTTTAGCCTGTATCCAATGGTCCACCAAGGGTGCTGTCTCTATAATTCTGACCTTGACCATCCTGCTGGGCACATGGGCATAAAATTATATATACCACATTTTGTGTTTTACAGTTGCTATTGAAATTTAATTTATAGCATTTTTTAGTGGTTGGATGAACGAATTCTTCAAGGGTTAATGAATGGACACAAACTGAATACGTATTGCATGGCTTATGACCAGTTTTAACTTCAACAGATCTATTAAGTGTAGGAAGGGCCGACGGAACTAGATGATCTTTTAGATTGGGGTTTCTTGAAAGAGCAAATGTGGGCGTGATGTCTCTGAAACAGGGAAGTGTCTGTATGATGTGCCAATGTTTGTTGATAATATCTTTGAAATGATGACTGTATGATGAAAAGCGGAAATTGCATACAATATCAGGAGTCACCTTGGTTTTTCTACCAGTTTGTAGAAGATCTTCTCGTGTTCTATCGCACGCCCTTTGGAAGCCTTTATTAATGCATTCTTTGGGGTACCCTCTCTGGGTGAACCTTTCTGAAAGAGTTTTAGATTGTTTCAAAAAATCTTCCGTATTGGCGCACACACGTTTAAGTCTCAAAAATTGACAGAACGGCAGATTGACTTTGAAAGCACAGTTATGATAGCTGGTATACTGTAAATAACAGCTTCTATCTGTAGGCTTCTTGTACAGTGATGTGGTCAACCAGTATTTTTCTTTTATGACCAACAATCTGTACACGTCACTAATTGACCTAGACGGTTTGAAACGTCATTTTGTTTTCTTTTAAATAGCAGTGTTCTTTGCTTCTACCGGCTTTCACAGACTGTAATGTCTGTGTTCCATTCGGACAGCACCAGCGGTAAGGTTTCAATTTCTCCTTGGGGTGCCCGTTGGCTTTGTAGCTTACACACACGTCCATATATATGTGCACGTGTGTAGATGGAAATTGTATTTTTATTTCATTTTTAATAGTTTTATTCCCCCCCCCCCTTTTATACTAATGTATCCCATTTACTTTGGTCTGCACCATTTGGTTCAGACTTTAAGGGAAGTGTACTATATGCATTTATCGGTAGGTTCTATTCCTTCCATTTTAGTGTCTGGACGGCCGGATATTTCAGTAAAAACTTTTCACTTTTGTATTCCACCACAGTGAACTACATTCAACCACCCGTGGCAGACACATTCTTTATATTTAACATGGTTATTTTTTACTTTAATTAATTTTTTCTCCGTCTCTGCTTATTACTGTTGGCCTTTTAACAATGAACCACAGACAACAGCCCAATTTGGAACATTATCTTTTTGGTTAGCAGGGCTTTGTCTGTAGCGTACATGCCGTCAGCCATTTTTGATTAGATCATATTTTAATCCAATTCTTTAGTTTTTATTCTTCTACAAAATTTTTAGTTTTTGCACCGTATATGATGCCATTTGTCATTATTTGTTATCTTATTCTTATATATTTTCTCTAGTTGTCCAATTATTTTATTTTTATTATTTTCATTCTTATTTTTAGTTTTCGTTTTCATTTTCGCATTTATTCAGTTCAGATCGTCTCATTTCGTGTGAATTTTTGGAGGAACATCCGTATATGTCAATTTGAAGGTATGATATATTTTGAATAACATCTATGCAATGCTAATGTATCAGTTGCTACCATTTATCATTTAAGTGTAACATCATTTCTCATGTACCCACTTCAATCTTTAATTTTCATTCTCAAGTTTTTAACATTCAGTTTACATATCATTATAAAATATGTATTTTCAGGATGAACCGACATTCTCATATTCGCAGTCATATGTTTCAATTTCCTATTTTTATATACAATGTCTCTGTATGTATAAACATTTGGCTACAACATTATCATATTCATAAGCCTCCTTGCTTTTATCATGCAAATCCTTTTTATTGCTATTCAGATTATTTTAAATGCTGTACCCCTATACATAGTAACATACTGTACATAGTAGATGACGGCAGAAAAAGACCTGCATGCTCCATCCAGTCTGCCCAACAAGATAAACTCATATGTGCTACTTTTTGTGTATCAACACTCGCAGAAACAAAAGGGGTTCGCAGTTTCCACAAAAATTCAACAAAAAAAGGAAGTGGAAAACACAACTTCAAGAGATCAATCCGAGACAAAGGGTGAGATGCTCCAGGAAAGCTTTATTGGGACCCTACACGGTCTGTGTTTCGGCTTTTAAAAAAGCCTTCATCAGGGGTCGATCAGTGGATGCACAAAGTGTATACTGATTGACAATGGAGCACATGAAATGTCGTCTTTACAATCGAGTCTGACTTCACAGCGTAGAGGAGAGTTTGAGGCGCCAGCAACCCCGCCTCAAACTCTCCTCTATGCTGTGAAGTCAGACTCGATTGTAAAGACGACATTTCATGTGCTCCATTGTCAATCAGTATACACTTTGTGCATCCACTGATGGACCCCTGATGAAGGCTTTTTTAAAAGCCGAAACACGGACCGTGTAGGGTCCATAAAGCTTTCCTAGAGCATCTCACCCTTTGTCTCGGATTGATCTCTTGAAGTTGTGTTTTCCACTTCCTTTTTTTGCTACTTTTTGTGTATCCCTTACCTTGATTTGTATCTGTCATTTTCAGGGCACAGACCGTATAAGTCTGCCCAGCACTATCCCTGCCTCCCAACCACCGGCTCTGGGACAGACTGTATAAGTCTGCCCAGCAATATCCTCGCCTCCAAACCACCAGCTCTGCCACCTAATCTCAGCTACGCTTCTGAGGATCCATTTCCTCGCAACAGGATTCCTTTATGTTTATCCCACGCATGTTTGAATTCCGTTACCATTTTTCTCTCCACCACCTCCCGTGGGAGAGCATTCCAAGCATCCACCACGCTCTCCGTGAAAAATTACTTCCTGACATTTTTCTTGAGTCTGCTGTACCCCTATGTAACATATATTCTCATATGTTTTTATATTTGTATAATGGTTTGCGATACTACCTATTTTTGAAAAATATTAAAAAAAAATATTCTTATTGTCTTTGTCACTGTTATATAGTACTTTACATGGAAAATATTTCTATATGTTTTTATTATATATATTGTGAGAGTGCAGGTGAAAGGGGATCCGGGAAGGCACAAAGAAAGGGGGTGCAGGGAGCCGGGGAATCCCAATGGGGCAGATTTCATGTGCACAACACCCACATTCAGAAAGCTGGGCTACCGGAGGCAGAGAGGTTGGCTGGGTTAAGGAAGAAGGGGAGGAACTACTAGTCCCAGAATCCTTCTCTTCCCCACCCGGCTATGCAAGAGTTAGGGGAGGAGATAGAAGATTGGGAAATGGTCTCTGAGGAAGGTGATGAGGGCCAGCTGGAGAGATTGGGGGTGGGGGAAGTTGAAGAGGAGGATAAAATGGAGATTACTGAAGGGCTAGAGGAGGAACAGATGGAGATTGGAGCTCTGGCTCAAACCCGAAAAGCTGCTGTAAGAGGGTGGCTAGCTGTGCCTTGGAGAGACTGGTGGAAGACCGGCAGAGAGAGGCTGAGGCGCTGGGGAAGATCTCTACTAAAGAGGGAAAAGGTGCAGCCCTGGGAGAGAAAGAGGGCTGGGCACAATTGAAACCCCAGCCTGAACCAGGTGGGAACCAAGCTGTGTAACTGTGCTGTAAGGAGGTGCAAGAAAGACTGTGTAAACTGTTTCCTACTGAAAAGGTCTGGGCTGCAACCTACCAAGCTACTGTGTTTTCTTTCTGATAATGTACTGTTCCCTAAGAGAAGTAATCTTACGTCAAGTGAAGTGAAGTCATATGGATTGTTTTGAACCTGACTTGTGCTTTGGGTAGCAAGCCCTAAACAACCTGGAGTTAAGGTGTGCCTGGGCGTTTATGGTGCCCTGAAGCAAGAAAAAAAAGCCCTTACTTATAAATGTTGTGCTTTGAATGTGCCTCTGTGAAAGGGAACGGAGGGAGGAAGGAGTCCTGGAAGTTCTCAGGGCCTGGAGCTGAGGCTCAAAGCAGCCAGATTGCTGTGGAGGGAGGCAGCAGCTGTGTGAAGAAGAAGGCAGCTAAGCAGGGTCGAGCCTGGCTGGGTCCTGGAAGGGCGACCCAGCTACAATATGTTATATTTTATTTTGTTTTAGACCCCTGATGAAGGCCTTTTCGGCCGAAACACAGACCGTGTAGGGTCCCAATAAAACTTTCTGGTGCTCTTACCATCTGTGGTTTCAGTCTGGCCTTTCTGGATTTCTTCCGCTTGTTTTGTTTGCTTTGTGTTTTTTTGCGGGAGATTTGGACTCTTTTTGTTGCTCTTTGCTAATTGGCATTCATTAAAATTTGCACATGCATCTGGATGTGCGCTAAAAGGCACCTAACTTCCATGATAGGATTTTAGATAGTGCTGGGGAGGAGTCAGATGTCTTGGTACATGTGGGTACCAATGACATAGGAAAATGTGGGAGAGAGGTTCTGGAAGCCAAATGTAGGCTCTTAGGTAGAGAGCTCAAATCCAGATCCTCTAGGGTAGCATTTTCTGAAATGCTACCTGTTCCACGCACAGGGCCCAAGAAACAGGCAGAGCTCCGGAGTCTCAATGCGTGGATGAGACGATGGTGCAGGGAGGAGGGTTTTAGATTTGTTAGGAACTGGGAAACATTCTGGGGAAGGGGGAGCCTATTCCGAAAGGATGGGCTCCACCTTAACCAGGGTGGGACCAGGCTGCTGGCATCGGCATTTAAAAAGGAGATAGAGCAGCTTTTAAACTAGAAATGGGGGGAAGGCTGACAGTCGCTCAAAAGCGCATGGTTCGGGATAAGGTATCTTTCAAAGATATCACCAAAACAGGGAAGATAGGGTATCCTGATAGTGAGGTTGCAAAAGAGACCATAGTAGATCAGGTGTCCCTAAATAAAAATAAAAATCAGACAAAAGATTGCAAATTACTACTGTCAAGTACTAAGCATGATGTAAATAGGAGCAACAAACACAGTTTGAAATGTCTATATGCGAGTGCCAGAAGCCTAAGAAATAAGATGGGAGAGTTAGAATATATTGCACTAAATGAAAAATTAGATATAATAGGCATCTCTGAGACCTGGTGGAAGGAGGCTAACCAGTGGGACACTGTCATGCCGGAATACAAATTATATCGTAGTGATAGGGTGGATCGAATTGGTGGAGGGGTAGCACTGTATATTAACTAGAGCCTTGAATCAAATAGATTGAAAATTCTGCAGGAAACAAAACACATCTTGGAATCCCTATGGATTGAAATTCCATGTGTGAAGGGGAAAAGGATAATGATAGGAGTGTATTACCGTCCGCCTGGCCAGGATGAACAGATGGATGTAGAAATGTTAAAGGAAATTAGGGACGCAAACAAACTGGGCAACACAATAATAATGGGTGATTTCAATTACCCTAATATTGACTGGGTAAATGTAACATTGGGACACACTAGGGAGGTAAAATTCCTTGAAGAAGTCAAGGACAGCTTTATGGAGCAGCTGGTACAGGAACCGACGAGAGAAGGAAAAATTCTAGACCTAGTCCTTAGTGGAGCGCATGATCTGGTGCGGGATGTAATGGTGCTGGGGACACTTGATAACAGTGATCATAATATGATCGGATTTGATATTAGCTTTGAAGTAAGTATACATAGGAAATCAAATAAGTTAGTCTCCTTGTTTAAAGTTAAACGCTATGATAAAAGGAGAAGAACGGTGAAAAGAAAACTTAGAGGAGCGACTGCGAGGGTCAAAACTTTACATCAGGCGTGGATGCTGTTAAAAAGCACCATCCTGGAAGCCCAGGCCAAATATATTCCACGTATTAAAAAAGGAGGACGGAAGACCAAACAACAGCCAGCGTGGTTAGTGAGGTGAAGGAAGCTATTAGAGCTAAAAGAAAATCCTTCAGAAAATGGAAGAAGGAACCAACTGAAAATAATAAGAAACGGCATAAGGAATGTCAAGTCAAATGCAAAGCGCTGATAAGGAAAGCTAAGAGGGACTTCGAAGAAAAGATTGCGTTGGAGGCAAAAACACATAGTAAATTTTTGTTTTAGGTATATTAAAAGCAGGAAGCCAGCAAAAGAATCAGTTGGACCGCTAGATGACCGAGGAGTAAATGGGGCGATCAGGGAAGACAAAACCGTAGCGGAGAGATTAAATGAATTCTTTGCTTCAGTCTTCACCGAGGAAGATTTGGGTGGGATACTGGTGCCGGAAGCTGATGAGTCGGAGAAACGTAATGAATTCTCTGTAAACCTGGAGGATGTAATGGGGCAGTTCTACAAACTGAAGAGTAGCAAATCTTCTGGACCGGATGGTATCCTAGAGTACTGATAGAACTGAAAAATGAGCTTGCGGAGTTATTGTTAGAAATATGTAATTTATCCTTAAAATCGAGCGTGGTACCGGAAGATTGGAGGGTGGCCAATGTAACGCCGATTTTTAAAAAAGGTTCCAGAGGAGATCCGGGAAATTATAGACCGGTGAGCCTGACGTCAGTGCCGGGCAAAATGGTAGAGACTATTATTAAGAACAAAATTACAGAGCAGATTCAAAAGCATGGATTAATGAGACAAAGTCAACGTGGATTTAGTGAAGGGAAATCTTGCCTCACCGATCTACTACATTTCTTTGAAGGGGTGAACAAACATGTGGATAAAGGGGAGCCGGTTGATATTGTGTATCTGGATTTTCAGAAGGTGTTTGACAAAGTACCTCATGAAAGACTCCAGAGGAAATTGGAGAGTCATGGGATAGGAGGTAGTGTTCTATTGTGGATTAAAAACTGGCTAAAAGATAGAAAACAGAGAGTAGGATTAAATGGTCAGTATCAGTATTCTCAATGGAGAAGGGTAGTTAGTGGGGTTCCCCAGGGTTCTGTGCTGGGACCGCTGCTTTTAAACATATTTATAAATGACCTAGAGATGGGAGTAACTAGTGAGGTAATTAAATTTGCTGATGACACAAAGTTAAATCGCGGGAGGATTGTGAAAAATTACAAGCGGACCTTACGAGATGGGGTGTCTAAATGGCAGATGACGTTTAATGTGAGCAAGTGCAAAGTGATGCATGTGGGAAAGAGGAACCCGAATTATAGCTATGTCATGCAAGGTTCCATGTTAGGAGTCACGGACCAAGAAAGGGATCTAGGTGTCGTCGTTGATGATACGTTGAAACCTTCTGCTCAGTGTGCTGCTGCGGCTAAGAAAGCAAATAGAATGTTAGGTATTATTAGGAAAGGAATGGAAAACAAAAATGAGGATGCTATAATGCGTTTGTATCTCTCCATGGTGTGACTGCACCTCGAATATTGTGTTCAATTCTGGTCACCACATCTCAAAAAAGATATAGAGGGGCATAATCGAATGGCGCCGGCCAAAAAGCTGGCCGGCCATCTTCGGGGCCGGCGCCGTAAGTGGACGGAGCCAACCATATTTTCGAAAAAGATGGCCGGCCATCTTTTTTTTCCGCTAATACGGTTGGGCCCGGACAGGTCAGAGTTCGCCGGGTTTGAGATGGCTGGCATCAGTTTTCGGCCATAATGGAAAATAATGCCGGCGGTCTCAAACCCGGCGAAATCCAAGGCATTTGGTCGTGGGAGGAGCCAGCATTTGTAGTGCACTGGCCCCCCTCACATGCCAGGACACCAACCAGGCACCCTAGGGGGCACTTCTAAAAATTAAAAAAATAGCTCCCAGCTGCATAGTTCCCTTCCCTTGGGTGCTGAGCCCCCCAAATCCCCCCCAAAACCCACTCCCCACAACTCTACACCTTTACCATAGCCCTAAGGTGTGAAGGGGGGGCACCTACATGTGGGTACAGTGGGTTTTGGAGGGCTCCCTTTTACCACCACAAGTGTAACAGGTAGGGGGGTGGGGGTGGGCCTGGGTCCACCTGTCTGAAGTGCACTGCACCCACTAAAAACTGCTCCAGGGACTTGCATACTGATATCAGGGAGCTGGGTATGACATTTGAGGCTGGCATAGAGGCTGGCAAAAAAGTTTTTTTGTTGGGTGGCAGGGGGTTGGTGACCACTGGGGGAGTAAGGGGAGGTCATCCCCGATTCCCTCCGGTGGTCATTTGGTGAGTTGGGGCTCTTTTTGAAGCTTGGTCGTGAAAAAAAGGGACCAAGTACAGCTGGCGAAATGCTCTACAAGTCTTGCTTTTTTTTCATTATAGGGCGAAGCTGGCCATTTTGTGAGCATGCCCCCATCCCTCCTTCACTACCCTACTGACACGCCCCCTTGATATTTCGCCAGCTCCGCGATGGAAAGCAGTTGAACCCGGCCAAAATCAGCTTTTGATTATACCGATTTGGTCGGGTTCAGGAGATCGCCGGCCATCTTCCGATTTATGTCAGAAGATGGCCGGCAATCACTTTCGAAAATGAGCTAGATTGTGGAATTAGAAAAGGTGCAGAGAAGGGCGACGAAAATGATAAAGGGGATGGGACGACTTCCCTATGAGGAAAGGCTAAAGCGGCTAGGGCTCTTCAGCTTGGAGAAAAGGCGGCTGAGGGAAGATATGATAGAGGTCTATAAAATAATGAGTGGAGGTGAATGGGTAGATGTGAAGCGTCTGTTCACGCTTTCCAAAAATACTAGGACTAGGGGGCATGCGATTAAGCTACAATGTAGTAAATTTAAAACGAATCGGAGAAAATATTTATTCACTCAACATGTAATTAAACTCTGGAATTTGTTGCCAGAGAATGTGGTAAAGGCGGTTAGCTTAGTAGAGTTTAAAAATTTTTTTGGACGGCTTCCTCAAGGAAAAGTCCATAGACCATTATTAAATGGATTTGGGGAAAATACACTATTTCTGGGATAAGCAGTATAAAATGTTTTGTACATTTTTGGGATCTTGCCGGGTATTTGTGACCTGGATTGGCCACTGTTGGAAACAGGATGCTGGGCTCGATGGACTTTTGGTCTTTCCCAGTATGGCAATACTTATGTACTTATGAATGTATCTCAAAAGGAGGCATGGCCATAGCCATGTAAGGGGCATTCCAAAAAGTTGTGTGCAGAATTACAGAATACCGAGTCTAACTTGGATGCCAGTATTTACACTAGGTTTCAGAAGGCATAATTCCAGTGCCCAAAAGTTAGCCGCAGGATCTGCGCTAAACACTATATTATGGAACAGTGCTTAGCACTGAATTATTTGGAACCATTTACTGAATTCCTTCCTGTATTTTCTCCATCTCCCCGTAATTAATCTATAGAGGGTGAATGCATTCTTGCACACAGAGGAATGTGGGTAAACAATAAGTAATCTGAATTGCTCACAGGTGGTATGCTAGGTTCCATAGTCATGACACTTACTACTATCACAATGATGTAGTTCCTTTCCTACTATTTTGCATTTTGTTTTTAATTTATAAACTGCTTAGTTCTGCGAGTCAGCTTGGGCGGTATATCAAGTTTTAATAAACTATGGTTGTTTGTATGAAATGTAAAGCAAATGTATGGTATTATATATAAAATGTCAAATTTTCAATTAAGAAAAATAAAGGCAGCTTGCCATTAACAATATTATTTTCTTTCTCTATATGTTCCGTCTCTCCTTTTTTTTTTATTCTCACCTCTAACTTTGTCTTAATAAGCCACTTAGCAGTACTATAGTGCAATGGCCGGTATATCAAAGTAAATAAATAAATAAATTACAACAAATATGATAAAGTAGGGAATAACATTAATTAAATGGATAAACAAACAAACAGTCGGGAGGGATCTGCTTCCAGTTAAAGTTTGTATGTGTGTGGAGGGGGGAACAGGCATTGTGAAGCAATACAGGGAAAAAAGGGGAGCAACCACTGAAGTTCCAACTTTGGGATATTAACTAATCAACACTATACAAGAAATACAACTAGACGCAATACTGTGTTTCAGTGCAGAAGCCACCTGCCTCAGGAGTCAAGGATGAATCAGTATACCAACTTGTAACTGCTTTTTGTGTACTGCAGTTAGCTGATCACGTTTTGACTTGTTTGATGCATTGGCAGTTTCCAGTTCTGACAAATTCTTGTTAACTTAGATGGTGTCTATTGCATATTTTACTATATCCTGGCAACTGTACAAGTTTTTACACTGATTTATCCCCAAGACTCCTGAAGCAGGGGCCTTCTGCACCAAAACACAGTACTGTGGTTGAGTAATTTTCCTTGTATAGTTGATTTGTTAATAAATATACCAGCGTTAGAACTTCAGGGGTCCCTCCCCCTTTTTTTGTGTGTGTTTTTTCAAAAGAGGTCTCTTCTGCTTTTGCTCTCAAGCAATGCACGGAACACTGTGACATAAGGCAGCAGTGTTCTCTCACACCACTTGCCACCCACTGCGGCGAGTCTATCAACTCTGGCCTTTACCTCCATTACCAGCTCTCTGGCAATGGAGGACTAGCCACGAGGACCAACATTAGGCATAGGGTGTGGTGGGTGCTGGGGTACCCTTGCCTTAGCATCCCCTATGGAATCTGGAGGATGATTTTGAGGAAGAGGTACCATGATCCAGCTTGAGGTTCCCCCACTACTGCTGGTTCTGGACCTTGACCTGAAACATCTGTGGACAGACAAGGGTTATATAGGGACATTCACAGAGAAGACATTGAGTTGGAGGCAGTATACAGATCTATAACATACACAAATACACACCAGACACTTTGTATTGATAAGCAACCATCATCCGGCAAACAACATTGTCACCATCTTTGCTGTTAATGGCCACAGTGTTGCATATGCCAAGCCAGAGCTTTTACTCCTAACACATTTCATCTTATGTTCATAAAGGACTATTTTTGGAGACAGCTAGCATGCAAATATGTGTACTATCAAGGGGGTCCCTGAGGGCATGTGTGCATGCAGCTTGTAGCACATATATGATGATCTGACAAACTGATGGATTCTGTGTGCTGTCACAACATGGCTACATGCTTATACCTGACAATGCAGATGCTGAGCAACATGGCTACAGATTATACAGCTGTTATATTAGACTGCATAAAGTGACAGTAATAGGGTGTGAATGCACTTGGCCAGTATCATTTCTATCACCGCCCACCATAACATGAACACCCTCAGTCAGAAGCCATCAACCACCTAATTTGGAAATTTTCAGGAAACAGAAAATCAGCATCATAAAGACCATTTTTTTTGATTCATGCTAAAAGTATGTGGTGAGCTATCATTGAGGGTTTGGACTGTCAGGACCTGATATCATGGATTAACTGGTGGGGATAATGGCTGGTCAAAATGTGCTCTTGAACAACTTCTCTCCAAACTGAGCTCTTTCAAAATGGAGAACTTCTTCAAGAACATATTTTGACTTTGGAAATTGTCTTAACCCCCTGATGCAGCAGTTGGTTAACAGCAAAACGGTGGCCAACATTGGGGATACCATAAAACTCTGCTGAAAAGCTATGTACATTTTAAATGAAATATTTTTTTTAGAACATGTTAATTAAAAATAAAGTTCTGAGTGAAAGTAGGGAGGTTAGGTTTTTATGCCTGTGATGGATATATGAATGGGTAGAAAAGTATAAACGCTCCTGCCAGAAGTCTGAGGCTTTTCCTTCCTATTTTTCAAAAAATACATATAACTTTTGGAGTATGTAAGATGGAATACAGTGTTTATAAATGAAGTATTACTGTTTTGGTGATTGGTTTGCACTTCACTTTCCTTTTGTTGGAGGTTTATTATATAACAACACAGTGGGGACTGCCCAGCCACCCTCTTCCTTAAACTTCATCATGGTTGATAAACTCAGACAGCTCTGCCTCGCCAAATAAATTTATATAGTAACTTATTTAATGTCCTTTTTAAACAATAGGTTGGGCGCTGTTTACAAGTACAGCCGCTTTGGGAAATAATAATTTTTATAATTTTTATTTGAAAAAATCAGACAACAATACTGGTAGTGCCATAATAAAAGAGAATTCCAGAGTTTAATTACAAGTTGAGTGAAGAAATATTTTCTCTGATTTGTTTTAAAATTTACTACTTAGTAGCTTAATTGCGTGCCCACAAGTACTTGTATTTTTGGAAAGAGTAAACAAGTGATTCACATCTACCCATTCCACTCCACTCAGTATTTTACAGACCTCTATCATATCTCCCCTTAGCTGTCTCTTCTCTAAGTTGAAGAGCCCTAGACTCTTTAGCCTTTCCTCATAGGGAACTTGTCCCATCCCCTTCATCAGGAGTACTCAAATCAACTCAGCTGCCATAGACATGAGTGGGGTCTATTTAATTTGTGGACTTTTTTGGGAAGGCCAGTTTTTTTAAAAATGACTAATTTGAGTTTGCAATAACAAAGGGCATGTAGACTTATGCAATCAAGACTTTTTGGTTTCTTATTCTTCATTATTATTAGAAAATTTCTGTACTTATCTGCACAGTCTACGCTTTAATCATGAAAGAATAAGTGAAATACTCCTACTTTAATGCATCTTGAATGGTGTTTTTTTTAGAAGGATGTGATTTTTTTAAAAGAAACAGAGAAAAATGAAGGCAGATAAAGACCATATGGCCTCTCCAGTTTGCCCATTCATGCAATCCACTCTCCCTTTCATATGTACTAGTCCCAAGCTTTCTTGAATTCAGGTACAGTTTTCATCTCCACCACCCCCAATGGGAGGCAATTCCACAAATACACCACCCTTTCCATGAAAAAGTATTTCCTCCAGTTACTTCACCTTCATCCTATGCCCCCTCATTCCAGAGCTTCCTTGCAATTGAAATAGGCTCACCTCCAGTGCATTTATGCCATGTAGGTATTTAAATGTCTCTATCATATCTCACCTCTCCTGCCATTCTTCCAAAGTATACATATTGAGATCTTTATGTCTGTCCTCATATGCTTTATGATGAAGACCACTGACCATTTTAGTAGCCGTTCTCTGGACCAACTGCATCCTGTTTATATCCTTTTGAAGGTGTGGTCTCCAGAATTGCACACAATATTCTAAATGAGGTCTCACCAGAGTCTTATAGTGGAGCACCATCACCGCCTTTATCCTACTGTTCAGTCCTCTCCATATGCACCCAAGTATCCTTCTAGCTTTCGCCATTGCCTTTTCTACCTATTTGGCCACCTTAAGATCATCACATATGATCATACCTAAGTCCTGCTCCTCTTTTGGTGCACAAAAAGGTCTTCACCCCCTAAAGTGTACATTTCCCTTGAGTTTCTGCAGCTCAAATGCATGACCCTGCAATTGTTTAGCATTAAATCAAATTCTGGACCATTCTTCAAGCCTTCCTAGGTCCTTCCTCATGTTATCCACACCATCAGGGGTGTCTACCCTATTGCAGATTTTGGCATCATCTACAAAAAGGCGAGCCTTAGCAGACAGCCCTTCGGCAGTATCGCTTACAACTATGTTAAAAAGAACAGGCCCAATCACCATATGTATTACCAAATGTAGAACATTTATGGCCTTTTATATATTAGCACAATGACATTTACTATTGCAAACAATGGAAACAATGTTTCAAACTATAAAGCACTGCTGTCAATGCAAACATTAGAAATAGGAAATTAAAACTAAAAATGCTGCTGCTTCTAACAAATTTAACTGTAATTCATAAATATAATTTCTCTACTCCGCCTTGTTCAGAACAGATTAAGCATGTGTAAGCCAAATGTGCACCATTCTCCACCCCATAAGTGGCTGCATGGTTGTGAAGTGCACTCATTAGAACCCCATCTTGTTAAGAATCTAAAGGTACTTAGTCAGGAAACCAGCTGCCATAGGTCTTTCAGTACACTTTTCTCCATCTTCAGTTGTTTAAAAAAAAAAAAAATATATATATATATATATATATGCATATTTCTAAGATTAAGCAAGATTTTTTATATTCACTAAGTAAAACACTCATATTCATAAAAAATAAAGAGAAGCGTGTTACCCTGTAAGATTTCCTTCATGTATTTATTAAATCAACAATAAATATATTTATTCTGAGTCTACATATTGAAGAAATCCCTCATCTTCACGGGAGAGAAAAGATGGTACTTCTTACATAGTGCTAAAAATTAAAGGAAAGGAAAACTAAATACCGTGTTTTAGGGAGCAATTTTAGCATTTTTTGCACATAAATGTTTTATATTTCAAAATGGGCACTTATAAAATTTCTCAAAGGCAAGTGATTTTGATTGATGGGGGACAGATCTCTGTGATCATATTGATCTGGTTATCTTTACCAGATAATGCTTCTTAATGTATTCTTCTTGCTTCTTTTAGATTGTAAACCGCTTTGATCTGCATGCCAGATAACATGGTCTAGAAAATGCTGATAAAGGATCTTCAACTGACCAATGTGCATAAATGTATATGTCACTGATGCATGGTGAATATTTTTATATGGTATGGTTCTATTACTAAAGTGTGGTAAAGGTTTGGAATTATCACATATTAATTGCCAAAATAAACATGTAGTAACTACAACGCCTCCATGTTAACTGTTGACCCTCAATCTGGAGTGTCGTTTAATGTCCAGTTATAATCAAATAATAATCCTTTAACTAATGATAACAGTTCTAAGAATTTACCAATTGCTTTCAAAATATAAACAAAAATAATTTATTCATATTTATTCCTCTCTAAATCAAAGTGCATCATAATACTAGTTACCGTGCATTCATTCACTCACTCACTCATACTTCTCTTTGTGCCAGTATACAATAGTGCTTGCTGAAGGATACATTTACAAAACTAATGCCTAGGCTAATACACATATAGACTGCCTCTAAAAAAAACTCTGCATTCCTGTTTAATGCTTAGAAGCTAGAATGTCTAAGCTTTGCCTCAAGGCAGTCCATTTTAAACCTGTTACCAAGTTTGTGCAGACCTGTAAAGGTCACTGAAAAAACAGTCTGTAATAAACGTCTCTCCAATCTCTGAGAAAGGACTGTTGTAAATGTCTCTCCACCAGAAAAAATTTACATATCCTGTAGACTCAAACTTATCCTCCGCAGCAAATTCACGATACTTGGTTGAACTTGGGTAGCTGCAGACCTCATCAACCAGTGCCCAGAAGCACTAAGAACCAACTCTCCAAATGCGTCTCAGCTTACTCCGTGAACTCTGTGTACTTGCCCTCTCGGGGAAAACACCACTCTTGTCTCCACCTGCTTATGCAGTAGCTCTCTAGATCTTATGCCCAATGCGTTTCGCCAGACGGCGTCCTCAGGGGCTTGAACACAATACAAAAGCAGGCTACTAGTAACTATGCACTATAACATTCTTCCCCCATTATTTAAACCACTAATTTATGTGTAACTAAAACACTAACAATTGAAATTGTACCTCATTGTAGCTTGCGCCAGCATGGACACCCGTTAGGTAAGCAGGAGACTCGGCTATGCTCTTCCCACATTCCGAGCATGCCCAGAAGCTATACAGCCCCTTGTATCTCTCAAACTATTTATAAACCTGTCCACTCTACTTCTTTATTAAGACCAGTAGGAGTCACTGTTCTCCATTCATAGAGTTCAACCAAGTATCAACGAGTGAATTTGCTGCGGAGGATAAGTTTGAGTCTACAGGATATGTAAATTTTTTCTGGTGGAGAGACATTTACAACAGTCTTTTCTCAGAGATTGGAGAGACGTTTATTACAGACTGTTTTTTCAGTGACCTTTACAGGTCTGCATGAACTTGGTAACAGGTTTAAAATAGACTGCCTTGAGGCAAAGCTTAGACATTCTAGCTTCTAAGCATTAAGCAGGAATGCAGAGTTTTTTTTAGAGGCAGTCTGTATGTGTATTAGCCTAGGCATTAGTTTTGTAAATGTATCCTTCAGCAAGCACCATTGTATACTGGCACAAAGAGAAGTATGAATGAGTGAGTGAATTAATGCACGATAACTAGTATTATGCACTTTGATTTAGAGAGGAATAAATATGAATAAATTATTTTTGTTTACATTTTATCAATAGAAATCAAACAAAATAAAACATGGAAAAGAAAATAAGATGATACCTTTTTATTGGACATAACTTAATACATTTCTTGATTAGCTTTCGAAGGTTGCCCTTCTTCGTCAGATCGGAAATAAGGCTTATTTCCGATCTGACGAAGAAGGGCAACCTTCGAAAGCTAATCAAGAAATGTATTAAGTTATGTCCAATAAAAAACGTATCATCTTATTTTCTTTTCCATGTTTTATTTTGTTTGATTTCTATTGATAACCTTAAGAGTGCACTAACACGGCTACCACACTCCTCTGTTTACATTTTGAAAGCAATTGGTAAATTCTTAGGCATGTTAACTATTGGGGATATAGCCATATAGTTTATACAGACAACACACTTACCATGTATTAACTACCATGCAGATAATGTAGATGTAGTTAGCACCACCTGTTAACAACTAACACATGCTAACATTAACTGTAAGATGCAGTCCCTTTCAATTCCCTGCTTCATGATGCATTTGGCAGTTATCATGGGGATCAGCATGTACTGTCAAGTTGCCAAGAAAACAGTGAGGTTACGCTAACTCCTGTGTTAACTGCTTACTGAACTTTAGTAAATGGGTCCCCATGTGGATAGACATTCCTGAAGGGGAAGGCTGGATGGACCTGTGGCAGAACTGCGAGATATGCACATACCAGCACAAACTTAGGCAGGTCATTTCACCTGCCTCAGAGCAGTAATAAATGTTAGTGCCTATTTTCCAGTGGGGTAATTTTATTAAGACACATGTAACATTCATAGCCTGCATGTACTTTCACAGCTTAGGCACCCTGTTATAAAACTATCCTTATAGTACTCACTATCTCATGAGCAACCCTGGAAGTGAATATATAAAAACCTACAGAAAAAGGAACAGTAGACCTTATCCTCTAATAGTCCCTGAAAGAAGAAAAATTTACCTGTAACAAACACAAACAAAAAGAAACAGTATAAAACATCAATGTTATACGATAAAGGTGGAGGAGCGATTTTGGCAAAAGTATACCTTTTGGCAATTATGACATAAATTGAGTTGGGAACAGAAATATTTTAGATGTGTTCCCTTTCTATATGGTCACTCTTTTGTTTTACAAAACTCCTAAGCATCATAAACAATATCTACTATACAAATTTCCATGTTTCTCTCCTAAATATTTTTGAAGCACAGAAATAACTGTTATTGACTTCTTTGGCATTTTGCCATTTGCTTAAGAAAATGAATATGGAAGAATACCATGCCAAGGTACACACTATCCAGAATTGACAAATGGCCAGTTCTTTAATGGACTAGAGCATTGCTTCATAAACATGTCCTATTTTTAAGGATATACATTATAAATATGTATCGGAGTATACCAGATATCAGGGCCCCTGGGACAGATTCAGAAAGCAGTAGCTTAAAGTGCTTTAGACGAAAAGTTTAAGTTCTTTTGATCCAAAGCAGGTAATGTTTAATCCACCTTCAAAGTCTCTCCCCTGCAGGATGGAAATCAGAGACAATGGACAACCACAAAAAAATCATCTCATTAGATAATCACATGGAAACCAACATGTGCTTTAGGATTTTAAATATGCACACCATCTTAAATTCAAAATTCTGCCAAAATAGTACATTCTGAGGATCTAGCCCATGCAGGTGGTATTTTTTCAATACAAAGTTTCTTTTCTCTTAAGAAGTTATTTTGTCTGGCTGAAATGTTCCAAAGTCTTTTGACTCTCTCTTTTGAGCTCATCAATGTGAATATCCAAGCATTCCAGGAGCTGCTGAGATCTCATCTCCTCCTGCTCCAAGAAGCGTGTAGCAATTGAGCCAATTAGAGAGCAAGTATGGGGACACTGAAAGAAAACAGAATACTGTAAATCACCTGAGATTCGTATCAAATACACACGATATGGGCTACCCTGACTGAATTCAACATCCTCCTTTCAGAGTTCACCTTCTCTGTTTGAAGGAAACATTCCGCCAAATTACTCTTACCTCCAATTTGTATTTTTCTTTTTTGAACAAATGAACCATACAACAATATCAGCAAACTGAAACATATACAGAAGTTCTGTGGATACAAAAACAAAGATCCTATTGCCTCCCTCAGTGTTCAAGTGACCTAAACACAAGGGACCTTGTTTCTTATGGCTCCTTGTACATCTCTGATTACAATACCTCCCACTCAAAACCCTCCCACAACCCCCAAAACTCCCCCCTTTCCCCTTCCTCCCTCCCTCCCCCCCCCTGAAGAATTTAGCACTAAGCTCTGTGCTTTAGAGGAAAGTGTTTGAATATACTTGTTCCATATTAATAAAAAGGGGAAATTAGGTTCTTACCTTGGTAATTTTCTTTCCTTTAGTCACAGCAGATGAATCTATTAACTGATGGGTTGTATCCGCCTACCAGCAGGTGGAGATAGAGAACACTGAAAAACCACAGTGACCCTTGGATGGCTAGCCCCAACTGCCTTCAGTATTTGAGATTTCCAAAGCAGAGTGAACCATAAAGGTAGAATAACATAAACTTTCCTCACAGCGAACAAACGCCCCAGAACAGAAGCAATAACCATACAAAGGAGGGACGATCTCAACCTCCTGTAGTAGAACATCATGTAGAAATTCTGAGAACTGGTTTCCAACTTCTCCCAATGAGATATATATCTGCATGAAAGATCTGAACAAAAAACAATGCCAGACAGGGAGGGATCATTGATTCATCTGCTGTGACTAAAGGAAAGAAAATTACCAAGGTAAGAACCTAATTTTCCCTTCCTTGTCATCAGCAGCAGATGAATCCATTAACTGATGGGATGTACAAAAGCAATCCCTACTTAGGGTGGGAACAGGCTACACTGCGAGCAAGCACTTGTGGTCCAAAAATCGCATCCTGCTTCGCTGCAACATCCAGCCTGTAATGCCGGACAAATGAGAGCTGAGAAGCCCAAGTAGCTGCACTACATATCTCTTGAAGAGAGAGTGCACCTGTTTCAGCCCTCGAGGAGGAAATCGCTCTCGTGGAATGCGCCTTTAACGCTTCAGGCGGAGACCGGCCTAAAGCAGATACACAGAAAAAATGACTTCCTTGAGCCAACGGGCTATAGTGGCCTTAGACGCCGGACACCCACATCGAGGACCTGTCAACAATACAAAAAGGTGATCAGAAGTCCTGAAGTCATTTGACATCTGTAGATACTGCAACAGCGTCCTGCAGACATCCAAAAGATGTAACTGCCCAAAGGAGTCCGGGAAATCTTCCCTAGAAAAGGAAGGAAGAAAAATGGGCTGGTTCAGGTGAAACGCTGAAACCACTTTAGGCAGGAAGGAAGGAACTGTACGTACCGTTACTCCGGACTCCGAGAATTGCAGAAAAGGGTCCCGACAGGACAGCGCCTGAAGCTCAGACACGCGTCTAGCCAATGTCATGGCCACCAAAAAAACTGTCTTGAGAGTCACATCCTTCTCCAAAGCTCGCTTAAGCGGCTCGAAAGGCGAACACTGGACAGCCTTCAACACCAGCCCCAGGTTCCAGGCCGTACAAGGCGACCGCACGGGAGGACGGAGCCTAAGCACCCCTCTGAGAAATCGGACAATGTCCGGATAAGCAGCAAGGGATAAGCCAGAGACTTTCCCTCGATAGCATGCCAATGCTGTCACTTGAACCCCCAGGGAATTGTAAGCCAGGCCTTTTTGTAAGCCATTCTGCAAAAAGTCCAGCACCGGTGAGACAGAAGCCCACGTGGGAGTGATCGCCTTTGAAACACCCCATGCCTCAAACTTGCGCCAGATCCGAGCATAAGCTGCGGAGGTGGACCGCTTGCAGGCCTGCAAGAAAGTGGGAATGATCTTGTTAGAATAGCCCTTGTCTCTCAATTGCGCCCTCTCAACAGCCAGGCCGTAAGACCAAATCGGCAGGGATCCTCCATAGACACCGGACCCTGAACCAATAGGTTCGGAATCAGGGGCAAATGAAATGGAGCCTCCACCATCATCTGATGTAGATCCGCATACGACGGACGCCTTGGCCAGTCCGTAGCGATAAGAATCACCAATCCCCAGTGTAGTCAAATCCGAAGTAGAACTCGCCCTATCAAGGGCCAAGGAAGGAACACATACAGGAGGCCCGAGAGCCAGGGTTGAGCCAGAGCATCTAACCCTGCCGAGCGAGGATCTCTCCTTCTGCTGAAAAAGCGAGGCACTTTGGCGTTTACACTTGACGCCATTAGATCCATTCTGGGTGTCCCCCATTTGGCACAAATCTGAAGAAAAACTTCTTCTGCCAGTTCCCATTCCGCCGGGTCGATTTGATACATGCTGAGAAAATCGGCTTGCACGTTGCTCTGACCTGCTATGTGAGCTGCTGACAGAAGCTGCAGGTGGAGTTCAGCCCAGTGGCAAATCTGAGCGGCCTCAGCGGCCAGGGCCCTGCACTGAGTGCCGCCCTGACGATTTATGTAGGCCACTGCTGTCGTGTTGTCTGACAGGACCCGGACAGCAGGCCCCTTCAGAGTCTTTTGAAAGGCCATAAGAGCCTGGAATATCGCTCTCAGTTCCAAGCAATTGATGGACCACCCTGCTTCCACGGTTGTCCACTGACCCTGAGCATAGCTTCCCTGGCAATGCGCTCCCCAGCTCAAAAGGCTGGCATCTGTTATCACCAGACACCAAGAAGAAAGCACAAGTGGCATTCCTTGGCGCAGCATCCTGTCGGAGAGCCACCACTCCATACTGAGCCGGGCCGCAGGGAGCCACGTTAGTCTGCATTGATATTCCTGGGAAATTGGAGACCATTGTTGAAGCAGGGCAATCTGCAGAGGCCTCATATGCGCTCTCGCCCAAGGAATCATCTCCAAGGTGGCCGTCATCGACCCCAGCAGCTGGACAAAGTCCCAAGCTCGCGGGCAAAGCATCCGCAGGAGCAGACGGACCTGATTCTGAAGCTTGCACCGCCTTTGGTCGGGGAGAAAGACAAACCCTGAGGCCGTGTCGAACCGGACCCCCAAATACTCGAGAGACTGAGAAGGGGTCAGGTGACGTTTGGGTACATTGACCACCCAGCCTAGTGCCTGGAGGACTGTAACCACTCTGGCTGTGGCAAGACGACTTTCGGTTGCCGAATCTGCTCTGATGAGCCAGTCATCGACATAAGGGTGAACTCTGATACCCTCTCGCCTGAGACAGGCAGCTACGACCACCATTACCTTGGAAAAGGTACGGGGAGCTGTGGCTAGGCCGAAAGGCAAAGCCCGAAACTGGAGATGTTGTCCCAACACCGCAAACCGGAGAAACCGCTGATGCGGGGGCCAGATAGGAATGTGCAAATACGCTTCTTTTAGGTCCAGAGATGTGAGAAACTCTCCTGGCTGTACTGCTGCAATGACGAAGCTCTGACCAGATCATAAAGGGCATCAGCCAAAAATAACAGGGCCGACTCCATCCGCAGGGCCACCTCAAAGGGACCCCGCACCATCCGCGGGCTGCTCCACCGCCTGTTGTAACCAGGAAAGACATGCCCGGGCTGCATAGGACCTGCAAATAGACGCCCACGCCCTTAAGGCAAGGCCCAAAATTTCAAAGGACCACTTCAGCGCGGATTCCAGCCGCTGGTCCTGCATGTCTTTCAAAGCGACCCCTCCCTCAACTGGGAGAGTGGTCTTTTTAGTCACCACCGTGACTAACGCATCCACTTTAGTCATCCCCAAAGGGGCCAAGTGCTCCTCACTCAGAGGGTAAAGCTGATCCATAGCCCTGGCCACTTTCAAAGGCCCATAGGGGTCAGACCATTGAGCTGAAATAAGCTCTTGGATGGAGTCATGCACAGGAAAGGCCCGAGTAGGCTTCTTAGTACTCGCCATCCTAAGATTAACAGAGGAGGCATCGCCCTCAGTAGGATCATCAATCGAGAGGGCCTGCAAGGCGTCAGTAATGAGAGCTAGCAGCTCGTCGCGGTGGAAAATCCGAACCACATTGGGATCATCCGAATCCAGTGGCAAACAGGCACCCTCATCTGGATCATCCGTGCATGAGGGCCTGCCAGATCCCTCAGACTCCCCACAGCCTGACCACAGGGGGGGGGGGGGGGGAGGGGGGGAGGTGCGCCACTTTCAGACGGGGACTTTACCCATCTACGTTTAGCATCCTTCCAACGCTCAGGAGAAGAAATAACCTCTGTAGTCAGCCCTGGGCCATCAACACCCGGGGGGAAACCAGGTAGCAGCGCAGTGTCAGACATCTGTAGCACAGTTCTTTTCAGAATGAAGGCTTTATGCATTAAAAGCACAAACTCAGAGGAGAAAAACTCATCCTGACCCTCCGCCTCCGAATTAGGAGAAACGGATGTTGGAGCTCCTCTGGCAGCCTCTAAACGAGGCGTCCCCATGCACTCAGACTCCTCTGCAACCGCTAGGGTCGAGGCATGTGGCGCTTCCAAAAGGGGGCCCGCTGCCAGCTCCATCAAGCGGGAAGAATCATCGCTCTCCATGCTCGTACCAGCGAGAGTGTCTAAGGAGCACATTTTGTACACCCCGCTGCTGATCTGCGTTTACCACAACGGGAGCAGCGCTTAACTCCCTTAGCAGCCAAAGCCGACTGGACGGAAATATAGCAATAAAATTGCGGCTTCGTGCCAAAACTTACCCCATTTGGAACAGCGTCCGCGGGACCTCCCCGGAAGAGCTGGGCACCACTCTCACCTCAGAAGACCGAGTCAATGAGCTCCAGAATCTCTGGAAAAAGCCTCAGAACAGCCACGCAGTAAAAGCGCGCTCTTTTTTTTTTTTTAACGCTGTGAGGACAGTTGGAGGCAGGCAGCAACAGAGGGACTCCGGGAGGACGGGGGAATGGGTAAGGCAGGGAAAGGGCGAACCTATATGCCTTTAAAGTGGGCACCACCAGCCACAACACCCCTGCTCAACTGGCAAAGCACAGGAGCCACCCCAGGCAGAAATCCAGGAGCTGATCAAGGTACGTCAACACCTGCTAGGAGACAGAGAAATACTGAAGGTAGTTGGGGCTAGCCGTCCAAGGGTCACTGTGGTTTTTCAGTGTTCTCTATCTCCACCTGCTGGTAGGCGGATACAACCCATCAGTTAATGGATTCATCTGCTGCTGATGCCAAGGAATCTTTTTTTTTCATTTAGGAGTAAGCCTGGCTCCCCTCAGCTCCATCGTCATTACTGTATGAAAATTAGTGTGCCAGACCCCAAAAGACAGTGCTTCTTCAGCAGGTCATGACTGAAGTATATATTTCTTCCCAACCACCTCTGCGTTCTGATTAAGTAATATACTTCCTTTTTCCTGAATTCCAAGTTTTTCTTTATGGTCCAACAAAAATCCTAAAGGTGTTTATGGAATCCCACCTGTTATTCGCTCTAGGTAACGAACAATAGAGGTCCAAAAATTTCTCTCTTAGTGCAAGTTCAAAGAGCATATAAAAAAGTGTTCTCCTGTTTTACATTTTGAAATATACAGGTGTCATGAACCCCTTCCCCCAACCTAATTTATAGGCCTGTACGAGTGAAGTATGCTCTATGTAGGATTCTAAACTGGCATTCTTTCATATCTGTGCTATATGCCATTTCTTGGATCCCTGTCACCAATTTTGTATGTTGAACAAAACCAATGCCTATTGGTCCTGCAATAAACTCCCATCCTTAACTGGGCTTATAGTCTGCAGGGGCTGATGGAGACTAAATATCAATTTACACCCTAGAAACACCTTATCAAAAAAACTCCAGCAGCTTACTACCAAAGTTTGAATGTAACTCAGTTTTATCTAGAGTTTTAACATAATAAATCAGTTGCTGATAAGTACAGTAGTCCCCCTACAAATCAGAAGCTGCTGCTGCAGTTCTTCAAACTTCATGTCACCATTTTCTTTTAAGATATGCTCCACCACTAGGACACCTTCCCTGGCCCATTTATCAAACACCCAGTGGTGTGCTGGTAAATGTTTAACAACAGGCTCTCTCCCCGGCCCCCCTCTACGCCCCCCCATCCCCCTCTGTGCTCCCCCCAAATTGCAGAGCTGGCTATAGCCGGGGAGAGAGCCTGGGGGGGGGGGGGGGGGTGGCGATGCATTACTCCAGGAAAAAAAAATGATCCCAGGTTCCAATCTAATTCATGTTTAATGTGCGATAAAATGCCATAAATAAGTAAATAAATATACATTTTTAATGTTGAGCAAATGATTCTCAAAGTGAACATATTCCAAACACTATAATGAAAATAAAATGATTTTTTTCTACCTTTGTTGCCTGGTGACTGTTTTTCTGATCATGCTGGCCCAGTATCCAATTCTGCTGCTATCTGTCCTCTTAACTCTGTTTCCACGGCTTTCTTTCCATTTATTTCTTTCCTTTCCTCCTTTCTTCTTCATTTCTGGTCCTCAGCTTCTGCCTATTTTCTTCATCCATGTGCAGTTTTTCTCCTCTCTTCCTTTTCCCTCATCTCATCTCCCTCCTCACTCTTCCCTCCCCTCCATCCATGTCCAGCATTTCTTCTCTCTCCTCTCCTCTGCCCTCCATCCATCCATGTCCAGCGACCCCTGCGACCTTCTCTCCCCCTGCCCTGCATGCACCCATACCCAGTGACCCTCCTTTCCCCTGCCCTCCATCCACCCATGTCCAGCAGTGACCCTCCTCTCCCCTGCCCTGCATGCACCCATACCCAGTGACCCTCCTTTCCGCTGCCCTCCATCCACCCATGTCCAGCAGTGACCGTTCTCTCCCCTGCCCTGCATGCACCCATACCCAGTGACCCTCCTTTCCCCTGCCCTCCATCCACCCATGTCCAGCAGTGACCCTCCTCTCCCCTGCCCTCCATCCACCCATGTCCAGCAGTGACCCTCCTCTTCGCTGCCCTGCATGCACCTATACCCAGCGACCCTTCTCTCCCCTCTTTCCACCCATGCCCAGCGACTCCCTTCTCTCCCCTGCCACCCCTCCCGAGTTGTTCACCGGCGACTTCTCCTCCCTCCCTCCGGATCCGTCCCTCACCGACCTGTCCTTCGAATTCTTCGGGGCAGGCAGTCTTGCCTGCCCGCTACCAGCGCTGACTCTCTCCTGCCGGTTTGCACTTCAAAATGGCCGCTGAGACTTCAGCAGAAGTCTCACGAGGCCGCCTCTGGAAGTCTCGGCGGCCATTTTTAAAGCGCAAACCGCCGTAAGATCAAAGGTGAAATCCGCAAACTTTAAGGTGCAGTGAAACCATCTGAGCAGAGCGATCTGGTGTTTTCTGCACATCCAGGATCAGTACCTGGAAGCCCCGGATCCAGAAGCCTTTCTAGGCTATTCCGTGTGAACATCCTCGGTTTGCAGTTTTCAACCTGATCGCTGCTTCTCAGCCAGGCGGAATAATAACCGCAAAGTCTTTGAAGAGCACATTAAAGAGCGCTCGGCTGTACTTGAACGGGTGACTACATACGAGGCACAGGCTGTAATCAGGGCACAAGCACCGTGCCTTGTCACTTCCAATCAACTTTGAAAAAGCGGGCCACTTCTTATGCATTTCGTATTTTTAATACTCACGTTTTAGTCGCAAATAAAATTTAAAAAAAAAAACATGTAATAAGCGGTTGAACGCGAATATATAGTAATAATGTTATTATTAGCTGAAATTATATAAACCTGATGTTCTCCAGATCTTGCTTTATGCTCGGCAGCGATACAACTTGCCAGGGTTGGAGACACTTTTGACTGCAGATAAAATCAAGACCACTTGGTTCAACCAAGAACTGTAACCTCTTAAGTTGGGCAGCTTATTGGTAAAATAATTTCACTGCCCTTAGCAGAACGTTATAGGGGAAAAAAAACACACTCAGGAAGATTTTTACGAATACTCTAGCATGCGGTGAAGCTTCCACGATCTTTAGTACTGCATGCGCTCTGCTGGTGTTTCTAGCATTTGTACCATGAGAGATGTTTGTGTAGCAACTCACCCCTGCCCGGCCGGTTCCAGGCACAGGGAGCGAGGCTGTGCCGGGCTCCGGCTCCTAAAGGCGCCCGATTCCGCTAACCCCCTGGCATTCGGCGATCCCCGCACACAACTCGACTAGCCCCCACAGCTTACCTTCAATTCGTCCCGCGATTTAAATAATAAGTTTCACAGAAACGTATATAGCGATCTTTTGTTGTCCCCATACGATTAAGTTGTAAATGTGTCTGTACACAGGAACCTTATTCTACCACAACATTACTGTATTTGTTTATACCAGAATTGGCGAACGCCTTTATGGTACTATGTAAGCCACATTGAGCCTGCAAATAGGTGGGAAAATGTGGGATACAAATGTAACAAATAAAAAAAAAAATCCAATTAGCTGGCTTTGTCCATGTGCTCCGAAATCATTTCTTCCGCAGAGAAGGGAGAGTGAAATCAAACTTTGAACTCTGATAGACTTGTGCTTTTTTTTTTCTCCTTCTGTTCGATTTTCAGTCACTCACAGGATCATTTTCTGCAGAAGCAGCAGCAGCGACAGAAGTTCTACCTGCAAGTGCAACAGCAGTAACTCTCTTCCACCTACAGCCATCCAAGGCAGGGGGTGCGTGGGGAGATGGGTGGGGGCGGAGAGGAGCACACATCTTCAAATTCACATCTTCGGGGGGGGGGGGGAGGGGAAGGGGTAAACAAAAAAAACCCACCCCGACTGAGCAAGCTTTGCTGCACGAGTGGGTCAGTCAACTTCGCCAGGAGCCCAATCAGAGAGGGGAAAATGGGGAGGGGTGAGCACCTCGGTGCTGGGGCGATTGCAGGGTGCGGGTTCTGCCGGCCGCCGGTGGAAATGGGGGAGGGGTGCTCTGGCGGCGGCGGCCTCGGTGCTTCCCTGCGTTGCCTTTTGTGACTCTCGGGACCGCAAGGAGAGCGGCGCACGCTCCGCCCTGCTGCAAACTTCTGACCAATGGGAGGCAGCCGTCGCGCGCTCTCCCGCCTATCCGAAGGGGGCAGCCTCTCTGTTCCCCTCCTCTAAATGCAGACCCAGGGGAGAGTCAGCGCTTGTAGCGGGCAGGCAAGACTGCCTGCCCCGAAGAATTAGAAGAGTCAGGTCGGTGACGTGAGGGACTGGATCGGGAGGAGAGCCGGCTTGCACTAGGGAACAACCGGCTCGCAAGTCGGTACAAAATTTAACAACCGGCTCTTGCACACCACTGCAAACACCCCAGTCTCCATTCCCAGTGGAAAAGTTGTATTTCATCTGAGGGCTAATTGATCCGTATTATAAGGATTCAAACCCCAATATCTGGCAAGATCCCTCCACACCTCTTGTAAGGGTTGTAGCAAGATATACCTTTTTAGATACTAGTCACGTCTTTACTCTGGGCCTGTAGCAGGAAATTGAACTGCCAAGGGAACATATTCTTTCTCATAAGGCACTAGTGTATGATTCTGGCACATCATGTCCCAATCTTTCACGTCTCAATAAACAAGCTTGATTACGTTTCCTCACAGGGCCGGTCTTAGCAAGTGCGGGGCCCTATGCAGACCAATTTGGTGGGGCCCCATCCTAGCCCCGCCCACCCCAGCCCCACCCCAGCCTGGCTCCGCCCCCACCCTAGCCCCACCCCATTGATAAGATTATTCCATTTTTAGAAAATTTTTTTATTTATGAAATTTCAAATAAAGACAAATTACGCTAAACTTGTACAAAAAACCTGATTGAAATAATAAGCAAAATGCTATCATGAAACCATAAACAGCACTAATTCCAAGGACAAGACGAGCTACAACCTTATGCGCGGCATGGAAAGCCAACTGTAATTACACCGGGCTCTAAAACACCAGTGCACAACCTAGTGAAAAAAAAACAAAAAAACAAAAATGGCTGCAAACTATACGCTAGCAGAATACTGCACCTTCCTTGATCACACCTGAAAAACACATGAAGGCAAAATACTGAACTGGAAAGTAACCTCAAGAAGTCAGAATCAGCATGCAGCAATACTAGTACATAAGTACATAAGTAGTGCCATACTGGGAAAGACCAAAGGTCCATCTAGCCCAGCATCCTGTCACCGACAGTGGCCAATCCAGGTCAAGGGCACCTGGCACGCTCCCCAAACGTAAAAACATTCCAGACAAGTTATACCTAAAAATGCGGAATTTTTCCAAGACCATTTAATAGCGGTCTATGGACTTGTCCTTTAGGAATCTATCTAACCCCTTTTTAAACTCCGTCAAGCTAACCGCCCGTACCACGTTCTCCGGCAACGAATTCCAGAGTCTAATTACACGTTGGGTGAAGAAAAATTTTCTCCGATTCGTTTTAAATTTACCACACTGTAGCTTCAACTCATGCCCTCTAGTCCTAGTATTTTTGGATAGCGTGAACAGTCGCTTCACATCCACCCGATCCATTCCACTCATTATTTTATACACTTCTATCATATCTCCCCTCAGCCGTCTCTTCTCCAAGCTGAAAAGCCCTAGCCTTCTCAGCCTGTCTTCATAGGAAAGTCGTCCCATCCCCACTATCATTTTCGTCGCCCTTCGCTGTACCTTTTCCAATTCTACTATATCTTTTTTGAGATACGGAGACCAGTACTGAACACAATACTCCAGGTGCGGTCGCACCATGGAGCGATACAACGGCATTATAACATCCGCACACCTGGACTCCATACCCTTCCTAATAACACCCAACATTCTATTCGCTTTCCTAGCCGCAGCAGCACACTGAGCAGAAGGTTTCAGCGTATCATCGACGACGACACCCAGATCCCTTTCTTGATCCGTAACTCCTAACGCGGAACCTTGCAAGACGTAGCTATAATTCGGGTTCCTCTTACCCACATGCATCACTTTGCACTTGTCAACATTGAACTTCATCTGCCACTTGCACGCCCATTCTCCCAGTCTCGCAAGGTCCTCCTGTAATCGTTCACATTCCTCCTGCGACTTGACGACCCTGAATAATTTTGTGTCATCGGCGAATTTAATTACCTCACTAGTTATTCCCATCTCTAGGTCATTTATAAATACATTAAAAAGCAACGGACCCAGCACAGACCCCTGCGGGACCCCACTAACTACCCTCCTCCACTGAGAATACTGGCCACGCAATCCTACTCTCTGCTTCCTATCTTTCAACCAGTTCTTAATCCATAATAATACCCTACCTCCGATTCCATGACTCTGCAATTTCTTCAGGAGTCTTTCGTGCGGCACTTTGTCAAACGCCTTCTGAAAATCCAGATATACAATATCAACCGGCTCCCCATTGCCCACATGTTTGCTTACCCCCTCAAAAAAATGCATTAGATTGGTGAGGCAAGACTTCCCTTCACTAAATCCGTGCTGACTTTGTCTCATCAGTCCATGTTTTTGTATATGCTCTGCAATTTTATTCTTAATAATAGCCTCCACCATCTTGCCCGGCACCGACGTCAGACTCACCGGTCTATAATTTCCCGGATCTCCTCTGGAACCCTTCTTAAAAATCGGAGTAACATTGGCTACCCTCCAGTCTTCCGGTACTACACTCGATTTTAGGGACAGATTGCATATTTCTAACAGTAGCTCCGCAAGTTCATTTTTTAGTTCTATTAATACTCTGGGATGAATACCATCAGGTCCCGGTGATTTACTACTCTTCAGCTTGCTGAACTGACCCATTACATCCTCCAAGGTTACAGAGAATTTGTTTAGTTTCTCCGACTCCCCCGCTTCAAATATTCTTTCCGGCACCGGTGTCCCCCCCAAATCCTCCTCGGTGAAGACCGAAGCAAAGAATTCATTTAATTTCTCCGCTACGGCTTTGTCCTCCTTGATCGCCCCTTTAACACCATTTTCGTCCAGCGGCCCAACCGACTCTTTGGCCGGTTTCCTGCTTTTAATGTATCTAAAAAAATTTTTACTATGTATTTTTGCTTCCAACGCTAATTTCTTCTCAAAGTCCTTTTTTGCCCTCCTTATCTCCGCTTTGCATTTGGCTTGGCATTCCTTATGATCTATCCTGTTACTTTCAGTTGGTTCTCTTCTCCACTTTCTGAAGGATTGTTTTTTGGCTCTAATGATTTCCTTTATCTTACTGTTTAGCCACGCCGGCTGACGTTTAGTCTTTTTTCCCTTTTTTCTAATACGTGGAATATATTTGTCCTGAACCTCCAGGATGGTGTTTTTAAACAGCATCCACGCCTGATGCAAGTTTTTTACTCTGCGAGCTGCTCCTTTCAGTCTTTTTTTCACCATTTTTCTCATTTTGTCGTAATCACCTTTTCTATAGTTAAACGCTAGCGTACTTGATTTCCTAGTTTCACTTCCTTCAATGCCAATATCAAAACCGATCATATTATGATCACTGTTATCAAGCGGCCCTCGTATCGTTACCCCCTGCACTAGATCATGAGCACCACTAAGGACTAAGTCTAGTATTTTTCCTTCTCTTGTCGGCTCCTGAACTAGCTGTTCCATGAAGCTGTCCTTGATTTCATCAAGAAATCTTATGTCCCTTGCGTGTACAG
This sequence comes from Microcaecilia unicolor, assembly GCF_901765095.1. Taxonomy (NCBI): domain Eukaryota; kingdom Metazoa; phylum Chordata; class Amphibia; order Gymnophiona; family Siphonopidae; genus Microcaecilia; species Microcaecilia unicolor. Next base: position 122,110,188 of record NC_044040.1, on the reverse strand, counting down.
ATGTTACATTAACCCAGTCTATATGCGGGTAATTGAAATCCCCCATTATTATTGTGTTGCCCAGTTTGTTTGCGTCCCTGATTTCCTTTAACATTTCCGCATCCGTCTGTTCGTCCTGGCCAGGCGGACGGTAGTACACTCCTATCACTATCCTTTTCCCCTTTGCACATGGAATTTCAATCCACAGTGATTCCAAGGAGTGTTTTGTTTCCTGCAGAATTTTCAATCTATTTGATTCAAGGCTCTCGTTAATATACAATGCTACCCCTCCACCAATCCGATTCACCCTATCACTACGATATAATTTGTACCCCGATATAATTTGAAACTTACATGAAAAATATCACAGATGCACATTTCCAAAAACTGACATATTCCAATTAATAAATCCTGAATAAAATAGTTTTTTCTACCTTTGTTGTCTGGTGACTTTGTTTTTCTGATCATGCTGGCTCAGTATCCGATTGTGCTGCTATCTGTCCTCTTAACTCCGTTTCCAGGGCTTCTTTTCCATTTATTTCTTTACTTTCCGCCTTTCTTCTTCATTTCTTGCCCTACATCCGTAAGTAAAAGCTGGGTCCTCCGCAGACTTGACTGTCCAGTGGATCCAGCTTCTGCCTATTTTCTATATCCATGTGCACTTTTTTCCTCTCTTCCTTTTCCCTCACCTCATCTCCTTCCTCACTCTTCCCTTGCCTCCATCCATGTCCAGCATTTCTTCTCTCTCCTCCATCCACCCATGTCCAGCAACCCTCCTGTCCCCCCTGCCATCCATGCCCAGCAACCCCCCGTCCCCTCTGCCCTCCCCTGCCATCCACCTATGTCCAGAAACCCCCCTCCCCTGCCATCCACCCATGTCCAGCGACTCTCCTGTCCTCCCTGCCCTCCCCTGCCATCCACCTATGTCCAGAAACCCCCTCCCCTGCCATCCACCCATGTCCAGCGACCCTCCTGTCCCCCCTGCCGTCCCCTGCCATCCACCTATGTGCAGAACCCCCCCCCGTCCCCTCTGCCCTCCACCTATGTCCAGAAACCCCCCCTCCCCTGCCATCCACCCATGTCCAGCGACCCTCCTGTCCCCTCTGCCCTCCCCTGCCATCCACCTATGTCCAGAAACCCTCCTGTCCAGAAACCCCCCTCCCCTGCCACCATGTCCAGCGACCCTCCTGTCCCCCCGCCCTCTCCTGCCATCCACCTATGTGCAGAAACCCCCTCGTCCCCTTTGCCCTCCCCTGCCATCCACCTATGTCCAGAAACCCCCCTCCCCTGCCATCCACCCATGTCCAGCGACCCTCCTGTCCCCCCTGCCCTCCCCTGCCAACTGCCACTAATTCCAAGGACAAGACGAGCTACAACCTTATGCGCGGCATGGAAAGCCAACTGTAATTACACCGGGCTCTAAAACACCAGTGCACAACCTAGTGAAAAAAAAAAACAAAAAAACAAAAATGGCTGCAAACTATACGCTAACAGAACCCCAGTAACCCCCCGTCCCCTCTGCCCTCCCCTGCCATCCACCTATGTCCAGAAACCCCCCTCCCCTGTCCAGCGACCCTCCTGTCCCCCCCTGCCATCCACCTATGTGCAGAAACCCCCCCTGTCCCCTCTGCCCTCCCCTGCCATCCACCTATGTCCAGAAACCCTCCTGTCCTCCCTGCCTGCCCCTGCCATCCTGTCCAGAAACCCCCCTCCCCTACCACCATGTCCAGCGACCCTCCTGTTCCCCCTGCCCTCTCCTGCCATCCTCTTCTCCCCCCCCCAACCAAGGAAGGTTAACTTTTCTTTTAAATTTACCCTCCATCGCCGGAATCCAGCACAGCAGTGTCAGTGAAAACGCTCCTCCCCTCCCGAGTCCCCCCGACGTCTGTAGCAGAACAGAAGCTCTTCCTGATTCGTTTATTCTCATTGTCCCGCGCGGGGCCCTATGCGGCCGCCTTGGCCTAAGTCCGGCCCTGTTTCCTCATATTGGGAAGCCCTAAACCTCCCATACAACAGATAAATTTTCATTTTGGCCTCCCTCTCCCCCAACAGATCCCTTTGTAGAGACAGTATATAATATTTTAAAGAGCTTTACAGGCAAAATTTGCATAATGTACATCCATTTTGGGAATAAAGTCATATGAAACAAGCTTACATGACTACTAAGTGACACATTGTGACTGCATATTGTCTGTTATGATTTTTTTGAAAACATATTTAAAATTTTAATTAATCACATTAGAAGAGCAGCTTTACTAACTGGTATCCTGCTGTTAGCCACAGGAGGCTGCTGCAACATTTTAGTATTTATGTGATAAGGAGTGTAAGAAAACAATGAAGAATGGTAAGAGACATACTGGAAATACAACTGTAATACTTTTTATAGTAGGATGAGAATGTTAGATTAAGATAACTGGATCATAGAGGCACAGGGAGAAAAATGGACTTGCCAATGTGTTACTTCATAACAGAGATCTGTTTTGAACTCAAATCTCAGGATTTCTTCTGCATTAATGTCCAGTGCTCTAACCACAAGTCTTCTTTATGCTGAAAATAAGGTAAATATGTCTATTATAATGCACAAAACTAGGTTTTCATCTTTAAATTGATGTCCTGAAGCAGTTTCCCCATATTTTTAAAAACATTCTTAACTATCTTTTTTTCCTTGCCCCTTGATGTACATATTCTCCTGAAGTCTCCAAGTACCAGCATCAAATATTGGTATGTATGGGGCAAAGCCTGTATATTTACCCTGCTTTCCACAGCCTCTCTCTCCGCCTCTATACCAGAGGTAGAGTCACTGAAAACATCTCTCTGATGCAGTTCCTGTGTCAGCTGAGAGACAACATGCTTCATTCCTTCCAGATTGCCACTGTATGTCCTCTCTGCCTGAGTCAGCTGCTCTCTGAGCTAAGAAGAAGCAAAACAGAGCACAGGTCAGATATCTGCCCAGCAAAATCAAAGAAAACTGTAACTACTATAATTATTTAGGCCCAGTCCCTGCAGAAAGTGACTGAAGTCTGCTAAGATACTCTTCTCTATTTGCTCAGAAAACGCATGAACAGAATGATAATTTTCAGTTTATCTGTCAAAGTATTAGTTGAAATGCTGGTTAGCATGCTTTGAAAACTTCGATCTGAAGGGTGGTGGTGTAAAATTCCTCCAGTGATTATATATTTTTGGAAACTAGAAGATCACTCTCTGGTAAGAGTATCTACCCCAGTACACTATGCAGATATTTTGCAAGGATTCTATGGTTTAAAATGTTAAAATAAGGGGTGTGGGACCTTTGTTCAATTAGCTTCTAAAGGAAAATGAAGCATCACAGTAAGATAATAAAAAGAAGAAAGGCTATTGATGACTTACTATTCCACTGCGGATTTATTCAGGATAGTTCTGCTGAACTTACGACTAGCCAGACATGTTCTACAATACAAGGTGTAACACACAGCCAGGGTCTATTACAGTAAATAACTGTGGTAAAGCTGGCCTTCATTCACACATGATTATAGCTCTGATCTACAACACAACTGTAAAAATATTAAAGTGACAGTCATCTCCTGCCAGGTATCCAGTATCATTAGTTCTGTACATGCTCACCTTATTAGCCTCTGCCTTGCACATGCTATGCTGCTCCATCAGCAGGTGCAGCTGCTCTTTTGTCTCAGCAAGCTCCCTTTTCAGTTGCACACACTGGTTATTGGTAGACTGGATCCTAGGATGAGGAACACAAACATATACATGTGGGGGAAAAAATCAGAATTTTGCTGACACCCGCATAACCTCAGGCTCTTCCTTTTTGGTTGGGCGGTCTGTGGGAATATTCAGTGGTACTCTCCGGTTAAGTCTATACTTACATACAAAAAAGTTTGTTCAGAATTACAACAGAGACATAATATTTGTTATCTTATATAATACAAATAATTAATTAAATAACTGGAACCTCAAATCTCCTGATAGAGGGTGACATAATCTTTAAGATTTCCCCTATCGTATGTAGGAGTCCTTTATCATTGGTTCCTACTAGGAGACAAAAACTGAACCAGTGTAAAACACTCCAAGCAATTTGGAGAAAAACTAATAGTTCTAAAAAAATCCCCACTAGACTCATATACAAAATAAGAAACTGAATAAATATGTCTCTGTGTGAAAAATCAAAATATAACTCTATATGAAAAAGATCAAACAACTTCATGAATTAATAGGAAAAATTCTGGGCAAGCTTTTCCAGCATCACTGTCCATTGTCTTCTATTTCCAAAAGGTGTGATAAAGTCAGGAAGAATACAATCTCCTTTCAAAATTGCAATCTTGCAAGATCGCAATTTCGAGGGAAGATGATATTCTTCCTGAAGCAGCATTAGTGAATGGTGAAACAAGGCGCTCTTGTAGAATAATTTATTACACCTTTTGAAATTTAGCTGTGGGGCAGTATCCAGTAAAGTGAAGGCACATGAGAAATAAAAGACAATGGACAGTGACGCTGAAAAAGCTAGACAGCAGTGCTGCTGGTTGTCAGATAAGTGCACGTTTCCACTAGTGTTTTTTGGTAGACGCTGGCATGCCTTTTTCAGCATTTTTCCTATTAATTCATGAAGTTGTTTGATCTTTTTCATATAGAGATATATTTTGATCTTTTTCACACAGAGACATATTTATTCGGTTTCTTATTTTGAATATGAGTCTAGTGAGGATTTTTTAGAACCAGTATGTTCTAAAAGTTACTTGGAGTTATTTTTACACTGGTTCACTTTTTGTCCCTTAGTAGGAGCCAATGATAGAAAAGGACTCTACATGTGATAGAGGGTGACATAGAGGGGCATAATCGAATGGGGCGCCCAAGTTTTCATGAGGGCATCCTTGCAGGATGTCCCTGTAAAGGGGCGGGGCAACCCGTATTATCGAAACAAGATGGGCGTCCATCTTTCGTTTCAATAATATGGTCGGGGATGCCCAAATCATGAAAGTTAGGTCGACCTTAGAGATGGTCGTCCTTAGGTCGTTTTTGAGATGGTCGTCCCCGGTTTTCGGCGATAATGGAAACTGAGGACGCCCATCTCAAAAACGACCAAATCCAAGCCATTTGGTCGTGGGAGGAGACAGCATTTGTAGTGCACTGGTCCCCCTGACATGCCAGGACACCAACCGGGCACCCTAGGGGGCACTGCAGTGGACTTCAAAAATTGCTCCCAGGTGCATAGCTCCCTTACCTTGTGTGCTGAGCCCCCCAACCCCCCCAAAACCCACAACTGTACACCACTAACATAGCCCTTAGGGATGAAGGGGGGCACCTACATGTGGGTACAGTGGGTTTGTGGTGGGTTTTGGAGGGCTCACATATACCACCACAAGTATAACAGGTAGGGGGGATGGGCACCCTTCTCTTTCTTTTAAAAATTCACCTGATAATCTTTAAGATTTCCCCTATCAGGAGATTTGAGGTTCAAGTTATTTAATTATTTATATTCTATAAGATAATGAATATTATGGCTCTGCTGTAATTCTGAACAAACTGTTCTGTATGTAAGTATAGTCTTTTAGAAGTTTGTTATCCCATTATGGAAGTTGTACTCACCAGTTTAGTGCCACTGAATATCCCCACTTAGGCGGTGGGAAGCAATTTAAGTGGGCATTACTTTGAATATCGGCCCAATATGAATAATCAGTTTCCTAACAATTTTAGAGGCATATTTTGAGCTTGGTTTGTGTATTTAATTGTTTGTCTTAATTATCCACCAATTTTGTAAATGTTCTAGGCAGGGTACATCCAATAATCATACCATTAAACACACATTTCATATCCCCCAATAACTTCTATAGTTACAAACAGTAAAACTCAACCCACCCACATCTCCTGCTAGAAGACTAACAACTCATGTGTTTCACAAATATCCCTCATCTTGATAATTGATAATGAACTCTAGTAACTCCAGCATTTGGAGTGTGTTGTGTATAGACTTATGTGCTCCTGTCCAAGAGATGTTCCTGATAAGAAAATCTTTCAAGTAGGAAGCACATGAACCATCAATTTGCACAAGTATGACAAGGCAATAGCAAGACATCCAGAGTAATTTTGTAACAGGGTACCAAGTTTAACAGAATAGGAAGGTGCTTATTTTTTGCCTAGTTTTAAAAAGAGACATAGGTGTTTATATGATTATAAAATACTAGAATAAACCTTGCAGAAATCACATCTAGATTGAAGGCGTGGACATTACACCTGCTCAAGAGCAGATGTAAATGTATGTACATATGTGTATAAATCACAACTCTGTCCATGACCTGACTAAATACCCCTTCTGAGAATGCATGCCTATTGAACAAGTACATACTGGCTTGCACAGAGGGTACTTTTAGGTGTGAACTAATTTTATAACAGCCCACTTATATACACAAATCCTGATGAAATTAATATCAGGCCAAAAGCAGGATCTAATCAATTTATAATTAAATCTCTTTAATGACTTTCCCTTTTATGTGTTAACTTGAATGACATGCTCCTTTGTCTTCTATTTTTTTTTTGAGGTTTGTTGAATTTTAGTTTTTTTATTGCACAAAAAACACTAAAAACTTTCAATAAATGGGACAGATCTTTATTTGCACAGCTCAGATCAATCACACAGTGACCAGACACAGGCCGTTTTTCGGTATGAAGCACCTGCCTATGGGGTTGTGTCTCCAAAAATTCTTAAATGAATGCCCACCAAAGGCACAAAAAAAGAGGTCCTTATTCCAAAACTATGCTAGACATCAAGTGTGGCATAGCTTAGTAATTGTTATGCATTTATTTCTAGTCAGGAAGTTTATTAGCTTGATTATTAAAAAAGAGTATTTGTGGTCAACCAGAGGTAATATTTCCCAGTTCAGCCTTATCTATGTTTATGTTTATTTCACTTCTTGATATGCCGCCATTACACAGGTGAGGTCAAAGCAGTTTACAAATAATAACAGAAGGGTTATTCCTATAAAGCAAAGGCTTTCTGAACCAAATAACCTCAATTTTTTCTACTGAACAACATGGACAAAGAACTACTTCATCAGTTTTTACCTAACGATGTATACAACTTTATATCGGCAAGCATCAATGAGCTCACATCAGAACCCTGAATAATCTGACCTACAGGGAGATAATAGATGTTAAAAGGGAATTGGTGAGGGGATCACGTGATGTAGTGGGCATGGTAAGATGTGGTTCTGCATTGCTTGGGGCCTCTCAACCTTATATGACGGCATCGGCACCACAGATCCACCTATTTGGAGTTAAATCTTTAACACTCAACGTTTATAAGTTGAATGGATGGATTTATTACAAAAAGCGGTGAATTGATGGACTCCAATGAAAGATAGAGAAAGAGGCAAGAGGAGAGAAGACATGATGGCAGAGGGCCTAGTGGAAAAGGGCCTTCCACTGTCCCCTGAACACATCTGTACCTTGGCATCAGAAGTAGTAAAGGCATTGGAGCCTCCTCTGGCACAGCTTTCTAGACAAATGTCTAACCTGGAAATGATATTGGCTGAGACATCTCGATGGGCAGAGGAACTGGAAAATCACATCTCTGCAGTAAAGAATACCTTGAATGCAGTAACAGTACTGCAAAATCAGCTGTGCGCACACACAGAGAAGTGTGGAATCTCCGTTTTAATGGAATATCAGAAATGGTCCCTGAAGCCCGTTTGATTTCTATGTTGGAACAATGTACTTCGGGCCATCTGAGACTGGAACATACCTATGATCTGAGATGCAAGTCTGTTGAAATATGGAGGCCTTGGGAAGTTATTGCCAAAATGCATATCTATGCTCATAAAGTGGAGCTTTTACATCTTTACAAAACTAAAAGGGAAACCTTGTAGTTTGAAGGTAATCACGTGCGCATTTTCTAGGATTATTCACTTGCTCTAATGGAAAAAAAGAGAGGATTTACACTGATCTGTGGTAAACTTTATGAGAAAAAGATACAGCTCATGTTGGTGTATCCTGCTATTCTTAAAGTATTTCGAGATGGTCATTGGTCTGTCCTGGAATCCAATTCTGCAGCTCAGGATTTCTTGAACACTTTTGAAAACAGTAAAAGATGGCAGATCAAGACTTGAACAGTCCATTCAATCTTCCCAACAGTCACACTCATTATTAATTCATGATTAAATCAACAATGAATGTGAAATAAAATACTTGCTCATGGTCTTTCTTTGGCGTTTCTGGGACATAGACTGTAGAAGTCCATCTAGCTCTGTCCTTACCAGGGCTGCCGAGAGCCAGAGCCGGGCCCGGGACAAGGCCACCCCTGGGCCCCCCCACCACCCGAGGTCGTCGTCGTCGCCGCCGGGCCCCCCCACCCGAGGTCGCTGGCCCCCCCCTCCACCCGCTACCCAGTGGCGTAGCCAGAAAGCAATTTTTGGGTGGGCCAACAAGTCAGATGGGTGGGCACCAGGGTTGCCAACTTTTTTGAAATTGAAAAACTTGCCACCTGATACCCCACCCCATGCTCCAGCTCTACTCCACTCCCAATAACTTCAATAAGGGTAGCAGTGCAGGCTTCAGGGGGAAGTACAAGAGATTGCATTCTTCCGCCTCCATTGAGCCTCGGGTCCCTAACACACATACTTAGCCTGTATAGCAAGACCAAACACTTTTCAACATATCTTTCCAGTTACACGCTATAGAAATGATCCCAGAAAGTATAGTCTAGTATTAAAGGCAAATAAATTCTGCATCCAGAGAACCCCCTGTCCCTCCCCCAATGGGTACAGAGCAGAGTTAGGACATTTCCCCATAAAACTCACCGTAATCTCAACAGCCGCCATATAGTAAATTAAACAATCTTTAAAACAAAATGTCACTCATAACCTAATGCAAATCTACAATGCCAGCACTAACTTCCAAAAGAAGGATCCTATCTATGAAAAAGGCATTGCCCTACATATTACAGTGGGGCCGTAAAATATCAATACATCTATTGGGAAAACTAAACAAACCAAACTTACTACAGAAGGCTACATAGAAAATTCATGCTAACAGAATACCTTGAACACACACATGGAATAAAAATGCCAAATATAGAATAATTGACTAAAATGTATAAACATAAATATAACCAAAACCCCAAAAAGCCAAAACTTGCATGTAATACAATACCAGAGATACAGAAAGAAATGCATTTCCTCCTGTGCAAAATATAAACATAGTACGTGCCAGGGATGGTGTTGGAGTGCAACTAGAGCAATTGCTCTTGGTCCCCTGGCGGCCTGGCCAGAGAGAGCCACAAGCATGATGGAAGCTGAAGGCAGTGCAGTCTGGTGATGGGCTTTGGGGTTCCCTCCCAAATTTATGGCCTGGGCTCCAGCCATGTCTAACACCAGCTCTGGCAAGATGTACATTCCAAATGTGACACATTTTAATCACAAAATTGAAAAAAAAATTGATTTTTTTTTCTACCTTTTGATGTCTGGTTATTTTATTTTTCAAATCAGCTTGGTTCTAGTCTCTGGTTTCTGCTTTCTTCTGTCTTAATTCACTTACCAGGGTCTCCTGTCTATTTGTCATTTGTTCTCTCTCCATGTCCACCATCCATCTCCCATCTCTGTGTCCCTATAGTTCCTTGTCCAGTATCTCCAGTATGTTCAAATTCCTGCATCCATCACCACCCTTCTATCCCCTACCTCTGTGTCCAGCATCACCCCTTGTGTCCCTATGCCCTCACATGCCTAGTATCTCCCTTTTGAGTTCCTATTGTCCCCTATGTCTAGTATCTCTCCCCTGTGACCATATACCCCTCCCTCCAAGTGTCCAGCATAGCCTCTCTATTCTCACATTCCCCCCTCTCTGTCAGGCATTACACCTCTGTGTTCATATGTTATTCCAATACAGCATCTCACGTCTGTTTCTGTATCTCCCCTTTCTTCCTCACTCACACCAATGTCTCTCTCTGCTCTCCGATCCCACCTATCCAGCTACTCTGCTTCTCTCTTCCAGCTTTTGGCTCTTTCTCCCACTGTGGGTTAAACAATTTGTCTCCCTCTTCCTTCATCCCCTTGATCTACCATCTCTCTCCCTTCCCTCTAATCTCTCCTCCTGGTACAGCACCTCTCTCCCTTCCCTCAAGCCTCCCCTGCAGGCCTTCTCTCCAGCCCCCTCCCCACAGGTCCAGCACCTCTCTCCCTTCCAGGTCTAACAACTCTCTTCATTTCCTCCAGCCCCCAGCCTCTCTCCCTTGCAGGTCCAGCACCTCTCATCCTTCCCTCCATCTTCCTCCCCCCCTTTCAGGTCCAGCATCTCTCTCCCTTGCCTCTAGCCAGCCAGCCACCCCCCATTGCAGGTCCAGAACTTCCCTTCCTTCCAGCTAGCCACACCCCACTTTGCAGATCCAAAACTCTCTCCCTACCCTCCAAGCAGCAACCTCTCCCCTTGCAGGTCCCAAACTTCTCTCCCTTCCCTTCAGCCAGCCATCTCCCCCCTTTTGCAGGTCCAGAATCTCTCTCCCTTTTCTCCAGCCAACCCCCCCCCCTTTTGAAGGTCCAGAACCTCTCTCCAATCCCTTCCCTATGGCCTCAAGCCCCCCCCACCTCCACGCAGGTGAAGCCACTGTCTCCCAGCCTGTCCCTCTTCCACCCTACAGGTACAGCCACTCACTCCGTTTTCCTCCCTCACTATCGCTGATCACAGATGAAGAGACCTGCTCCAGAGCCTTCCCTGCCACGATCAGCTCTCTTCAGCGCAACTTCCTGTTTCCCAGAGGGCAGATCGTGGCAGAGGGAAGGCTCTGGAGTGCTCAGCGAATCACTGCTGGCCCCGCCCTTAATTTAAACCGGATGCTTATGGCAGGGGTGAGGGAGGGGAAAGAGAAAAGAAGACTCAAGTGAAGCTACGGTTGCGATCGCGATTGCGGTTTTGATCCATTATTTTTGGGTGGGCCTTGGGTGGGCCTGGGCCCACCCAGGCCCACCCGTGGCTACGCCCCTGCCGCTACCGGGCCGGGGCCTGCACTAACCTTAAACGCCTCTTTTCAGCATGTTTGCAGCAAGCAGCAGCAGGGCAGACCTCTCCTTCCTTCCGTGCCCCGCCCTCGCGGACGTTACATCAGGCGAGGGCGGGACATGGAAGGAAGGAGTGGCCTGCCCTGCTGCTGCTTGCTGCGAACGTGGTGAAAGGAGGCATTTAAGGTTAGTAATGGGAGCAACGGAGGGAGGGCGGGTCGGACTGCGGTGTCGCCAGGCCCCCTCCGGAGGCCTGGGCCCGGGGACTTTTGTCCCCCGTCCCCCCCTCTCGGCGGCCCTGGTCCTTATGTTCCAACTACTGGAGTTGCTGTCGAAGCCCATGCCAGCCTATCCAAATCAGTCTTGTCATTTGTGGGACACAGACAATAAAAGTCTGCCCAGGATTGTCCTCAGGTTCCAGTTACTGAAGTTGCCTTCGAAGCTTTTTCCAGCCTATCCTAAACCGGATTGCCATATATGGGATACAGACCGTACAAGTCTCCCTAGCACCAGCCTTAGTTCACCACAACTGGAGTCGCTATCTGAGCGTCACTCAACACATCCATATACATGCAGCCATTTAAGTTTGGGTTTTTTTTTATACTATTCGTTTTCTAATAAGAGCTCCTCTGTGTTCATTCCATGCCATTTTGAATTCCGTCACCGGTTTTCCTTACCACCTCCCTTGGGAGAGCATTTCAGGCTTCGAGCACCCTCTCTGTGAAGAACAATTTCCTGACATTACTCCAAAGTTTACCACCCCACAACCTCAATTCATGTCCTCTAGTGTTACCATTTCCCCTTCTCTGAAAAAGATTGGTGTCTATATTAATACCTTTCAAGTATTTAAACATCTGTATCATATCATACAGTTGCTAGACTAATATACAGATTAAATAGATACACCAGTGTTTCAACTCAACAAACTGCTCTGGCTTCCCATAGCAGAAAGACTCAGGTTGAAAGCTGCTTGTTTAGTTTTTCAAATTCTACAGGGTTTCACCTTTGAACTGCTGACTAAGACCGCTTTGCTATGTCTGGTCCAGACTGAAAGAGCAACTGATGCTAGCGTCGCTGTTTCAAAAGACAACTCGATATCAGAAAGATTTAGAGCTCTCTATTCCCTGTACTTGGAGTTAAAATATGGAACACTCTATCCATTGCCATCAGAACAGCTACCTTAGCTTCAGGAAGAGGCTAAAAACCTTTCTCATCTGAAAGACTGCTTCATAATAATCCATTATGGCTTCTATCTCCTAGTATCACTCACTATCCTTTCTTATAATATTTTTGATCTCATACATTACATTAATGATATCTAATTTTCTCATACCTCACACTAACACTATCTGTTTTTGTCTCACCTAGATTGTAAACCACACTGAACCCTGGAAAGGGGATATTAGCTGTATACAAGAATTGATTTGAATATCTCCCCTGCCCCTTCTGTCCTCAAGGGTATATGTATTCAGGTCTTCCAGTCTCTTCTCATAAGTCTTTTGGCGCAGGCCTCATATCATTTTTGTTGCTTTCCTCTGGGACGCTTTTAGTCTTTTCATACCCTTAGCAAGATACCAAACATAATACTCCAGTAGGTCTTACCAACGACTTGTTCAGGGGCATCAACCCCTTCTTTCTTCTGCTGATTATGCCTCTCTCGATGCAGAGCTATCATCTTTCTGGCTATGGCTATCGCCTTGTCACACTGTTTTGTTGCTTTAAGATCCTCAGACACCATCACCCCAATTTCCCTCTCCCTGTCTGTGCATATCAGCCTTTCACCTCCCAGGACACACAGCTCCCTTGGATTTCTACTCCCCAAATGCATCGCTCTGCACTTCTTTGCATTAAATTTTAACTGCCAAACATTAGACCATTCTTCTGAAATTTTCAGAACCTTTTTCATGTTTTCCACTCCCTCCAGGGTGTCCACTTTATTACATTGGTATCATCTGCAAAAAGGCAAACCTTACCTTTTAACCCTTCGGCAGTGTCACTCACCATAGGAGCCAACTTTTCAAAATGATTGGGGGTGCTGAGTTTTTTTTTTTTTTTACAGGTGGTGCATTCCCCCCTCCCCCTTCTTTCCCCCACCTCCTCTCCTCCTCCAAGTTCCAGGCCCCCCACCCTCTCCTCCGAGTTCCAGGCCCCCTCCCTACCTCTCCCCTCCGAGTTCCAGGCCCCCTCCCGAATTCCAGGACCCCCTCCCTCCCTCCCCTCCAAGTTCCAGGCCCCCCTCCCTCTCCTCCGAGTTCCAGGCCCCGCCTCCCTCTCCTCCGAGTTCCAGGCCACCCTCCCTCTCCTCCGAGTACCAGCCCGACCTGCACTGGCCGTCCTCTTCTCCCACAACAGTCCTCTGCCTGCCCCTCGCCTTCCTGTGTGCCGCCCAGAATTTAAAAGTCATCTTACCTCGGGGTCCGGTGACAGCAGTGAAAGGCGAGCAGGCTCGGCGCTTCAGCCTGCCTTCCCTTCTCTCTCAGCTCTGCCTCTGGTCCCGCCCTCATTTCCTGTTTCCACAAGGGCGGGACCAGAGGCAGAGCTGAGAGAGAAGGGAAGGCAGGCTGAAGCGCCGAGCCTGCTTGCCTTTCACTGCTGCCGCCGGACCCCGAGGTAAGATGACTTTTAAATTCTGGGTGGTACGCAGGAAGGCGAAGGGCAGGTGGAGGACCGGGAGAAGAGGGCGGGCAGTGCAGGTCAGGCTGGCTGGGAACTTCCATTTTGGGACTTCCGGCAGGTCAAATATTGGGGGTGCTCGAGCACCCACAGCACCAACGGAGTCGGCGCCTATGTCACTCATAAATATATTGAACAGAATTGGCCCCAGCACCGATCCTTCAGGCACTCCACTACTCAACTTTCTTTCCTCCGAATAAATTCCATTGACCACCACCCTCAGGTGTCTGTCTGTCAACCAGTTTCTTATTTAGTTATTTAAAATATTTATAACCCACACTGAGGGAAATTTTCAATATGACGTCTAAGTCAGACTTTGGACGTTTTGCAAAAAATGTCCAAAATCTGAAAAGCAAAGAAGGTCATTTTCACAAAAGAAAAACGTCTATCTTTTGTTTTCGAAAATAGAAGGTTTTGTGATTTGGACATTTTATTTTTTGGTCCATTAAAAAAAAAAAACCTGTCCAAGTGCAAAACGCACATAATCAAGCCATTGGGATGTAGGAGGAGCCAGTATTTTTAGTACACTGGTCCCCCTGACATCCCAGGAAAGCAATAGGGCACCCTAGAGGGCACTGCAGTGGACTTTGTAAAATGCTCCCAGGTACGCATCTCACCATTGCTCCCTTATCTTGTTTGCTGAGCCCCCCAAAACCCACTACCCCCAACTGTACACCACTGCTATAGCCCTTACGGGTGAAGGGGGCACCTATATGTGGGTACAGTGGGTTTCTGGTGAGTTTTGGAGAGCTCGCAGTTTCCTCCACAAGTGTAACAGGTAGGGGGAGGTAGGAGCCTGGGTACACCTGTCCGCAGTGCATTGCACCCACTACTAGACTACTCCAGGGACCTGCATGCTATTCTGATAGACCTGAATATAACATCTGAGGGTGGCACAGAGGCTGGCAAGTAATGTTTTTCATCCCCTTTTTAGGGGGTGGGAGGGGGTTAGTGACCACTGGGGGAATAAGGGGAGGTCATTTCTGATTCCCTCCAGTGGTCATCTGGTTATTTAGAGCATATTTTTGTGCTTTATTCGCTATAAAGTATTCCGTTCAGTATATCCAACTGTCAGTGCTCTATACATAAATAGCAACAATTCATTTAGATAGTTTTCATATCTCTAGTGACCTCAGCGATGTCCGTTACCATCATATTTATTGTAATGGCAACGATACAACATCAGACATCTTCATCGGTCTTATAATTGATAATTCAAAAGACTTCCATAAATTTTTAGATATTTAGTTCAACTTAGCTTTCAATTTTCATCAAACACCAGGGGATCAAAGGCCCGACATATGTTTCGCCCGAGACCGAGCTGTCTCAAGGGTCTACCCCTATATATATAGAAATATAGAAACAAAAACATATTACTCCCATGTAGAATAACCCCACGATCTTTTAAGGGAAAACTACCGGGAGAATATTATAAAACACTTACCCTGTATAGTATTTTAGCGTCAGCTCTGCCCTACAAATTAGTGAACAAAGATGGCGCCAGCGTTTTTGCTACAGAATTAAATATCACTTCCTAGTGACGTAGATAGCTCCTCCCCCTCCATTCCTATTGGACGGAAACTATAAAAGCGATGCCCAATCAAGCTCGCTATTCAAACCATTGGGATATACTGTCTCTAAAGAAAAAATATACCACTGTTCTCGAAAATTTAAGATCTTGGCAACAGATCCTCCTTCTCTTTTATCCGCAATTTGTTCAATAATCCTCCACCTTAGATCTTCTACCCGAAGGAAATTATCCGAAGACCCTATGGAGGCTTTACAAGCCCGTATTAAAGGGTTGGTAACAGATGCTCTGAAGATCAATATGCTTACTTCTAAAGAAGGGAAATTTCTGATGGAAGAATATCCTCAAACTCCTAAAATATATTTCTTACCAAAAATACATAAATGTGTGGTTTCACCACCGGGTCGTCCGATAGTCTCCACGAAGTCATCAGTTCTGGAACCGCTGTCTATTTTCATTGATGTATTCACGAAGAAGGAAGTTTCTGAAATGAAATCTTTTTTGAAAGACTCCTCACATTTTTTGAGAATACTGGAAGAAATTGATGAAATATCTGCTGATACTATAATGGTGACATTGGATATCGTGTCCCTTTATACGAAGATCCCTCAAGTAGGAGCTTTACAGATTATTAAAGATGTAGTGGAAGCACGTTCGGGACCCCAACGGATATCATCAGAGTTTATTCTCATGTTGGCAGAACTAGTCATCTCGAATAATTATTTTTGGTTTGATAAGAATTTTTATTTACAAACTGAAGGAGTAGCGATGGGGGCAACTTTAGCCCCTTCCGTGGCCACGCTATATATTGCTCAGTTAGAATCGAAGAAAATATATGACTCTCATTTTTTTGAATCAGTACCAATGTGGAAACGATTTTTAGATGATATCTTTTTTCTATGGACCGGGTCAGAAACAACTCTGCGGGAATTTATAGAATGGTTAAATACACTGGATGTCAATATTTCCTTCACCATGTCATTTAGTAAAACAGCTATTGAATTTTTAGATCTGTGGGTGTATAAGAAAGAGAATAAACTTCTAACATCTTTATACCGTAAACCGGTTAGTAGAAATACATTTTTGCAATTTGGGAGCTTCCATCCCTATCACTTAAAGTTCAATCTTCCAGTAAGCCAATTTTTGCGGATTAGGAGGGTGTGTTCCTCCATTGAAGATTTCAAAACTCAATCGCAAGATTTAAAATCTAGATTTCTTGCGCGGGGGTATCCCCACGCTGCTGTTAAGAAGGCATACACTAGAGCTAGGTATGCCTGTAGATCTTGGTTGCTGATGGAAAAGAATGATAGAGAGGTGGTTGATAGTTTGACCTGTGTACTACCTTTTACGGACATTAGTCAAAGAATAGCTCAGACTATTAAAACACAATGGCACATTCTTCAACTTTATCCTTGTTTTATAGAAAGACCAATAATATCATATACCAGAGGTAGATCCATTGGTGAGCGATTAGGATCTAATAAGTTTTTTGATATGGGAATAGGTCGACTGGGAGGAAATCATGGAATGTGTGGACACTGTCAATGGTGCCCTTTGACGATTTCAGGTAGTTCGTGGGTGGTTCCAGGCAAAAATAAAATTTTGAAATCTATTATATCTACTACCTGTGAGAGTAAAAACTCGATATATGCTATTATGTGCCCCTGCGATTTGATATATATAGGGAGAAGTTCAAGATCTGTTAAGATTCGCCTTACAGAGCATAAATCTCGTATACATACCCAGAATCTTCAAGCCCCCTTGGTAGAACATTGGCTCCTAATGAAACATCGGGTAGAAGATCTAAGGTGGAGGATTATTGAACAAATTGCGGATAAAAGAGAAGGAGGATCTGTTGCCAAGATCTTAAATTTTCGAGAACAGTGGTATATTTTTTCTTTAGAGACAGTATATCCCAATGGTTTGAATAGCGAGCTTGATTGGGCATCGCTTTTATAGTTTCCGTCCAATAGGAATGGAGGGGGAGGAGCTATCTACGTCACTAGGAAGTGATATTTAATTCTGTAGCAAAAACGCTGGCGCCATCTTTGTTCACTAATTTGTAGGGCAGAGCTGACGCTAAAATACTATACAGGGTAAGTGTTTTATAATATTCTCCCGGTAGTTTTCCCTTAAAAGATCGTGGGGTTATTCTACATGGGAGTAATATGTTTTTGTTTCTATATTTCTATATATATAGGGGTAGACCCTTGAGACAGCTCGGTCTCGGGCGAAACATATGTCGGGCCTTTGATCCCCTGGTGTTTGATGAAAATTGAAAGCTAAGTTGAACTAAATATCTAAAAATTTATGGAAGTCTTTTGAATTATCAATTATAAGACCGATGAAGATGTCTGATGTTGTATCGTTGCCATTACAATAAATATGATGGTAACGGACATCGCTGAGGTCACTAGAGATATGAAAACTATCTAAATGAATTGTTGCTATTTATGTATAGAGCACTGACAGTTGGATATACTGAACGGAATACTTTACATTGTTTGTTCTCCAACAATCTTATATTATAAAAGAGCCATTTCTGAGAGTTATTCGCTATAAAAACAGGTCTAGCTCAAAATGTTTTAGTCCTGGACGGTTTTGTTTTATTCCATTATGGCTGAAAAACATCGAAGTCTTAGGAACGCCTAAGTTCCACCTTGAACATGCCCCTGGCACACCCCCTTGAGATTTAGATGCACTTCTGACGGACTTCAGAGAAAAATGTCTAAAAATAGGTTTTAAAAATACTGATTTGGAAGTTTTTGTGAGAAAAACGTCCATATGCAGACTTACGTCACTTTTTGGACGTTTTTCTCTTTTGAAAATGAGCCCGACTATCATTCAATCCTAGGTGGTGTACAAAATAAACAGAAATAAAATCATAATTAAACAATATATAAAATCGACACACTAGTTCATCACAACAAATAACAATAAACATCTTACAGTACGGATAATCATGCCTTTGGGAATACAATATTATTTCTATATATGGTATGCCTGATTAAAAATGCTTTCAGATGTTTCCTGAACTGGAGAATTGAAGTACTTCTTTGCAACACTACTGGCAAAGTAATTCAAAGCCTTGCACCCTCAACTTGAAACACGACAGACATCTGGATCACCACTTTGGGAAGGGAAAGGGAAATGGGACTTGATATACCGCCTTTCTGAGGTTTTTGCAACTACATGACTGATCAATCTTCCAGTCAGGAACGGGTCCAAATCTTCTCGAACATATCTCAATCTTCACCTTCCCAGCTGCAAAGGTCTCAATACAAAACCTATTACGCATCCAACTTCTCCGTCATAGGCAGCCAACTCTGGAACGCCATACCAAGACACATCCGAACAACCAAAGAACACCTACCCTTCCGAAAGCTGCTGAAAACTTACCTCTTCAAACAAGCCTATCCAAGTGACCCAACTTAATTCACAAACCTAATCCACACCACTAACACTACCCTTACCTCATTCCCTCCCCCCACATCTCTTCCTCTTGTCCTAATCTACACAATTGTGTTATTTCTGTGATACTTTGTACCATACATTGTAAGCCGCACTGAACCTGCTATCGAGCGGGGTATAAATGCTACAAATAAATAAATAAATAAATTCAAAGCGGTTTACATACATTCAGGTACTTATTTTGTACCAGGGGCAATGGAGGGTTAAGTGACTTGCCCAGAGTCACAAGAAGCTGCAGTGGGAATTGAACTCAATTCCCCAGCATCAAAGTCCACTGCACTAACCACTAGACTACTCCTCTACTTTGGGTCCTAACTTCAGCCTGTCAAGTTTATTCAAGAGTCTCCTATGAGGAATTGTGTCAAAGGCTTTGCTGAAATCCAAGTAGATCACATCTAGCACATGTCCTCAATCCAATTCGTTGGTTGCCCAGTCAAAGAATTCAATCAACTTTGCTTGGCATGATTTACCTTTGGTAAAACCATGTTGCCTTGGACCTTGCAACCCATTGAATTCGATGAAATTCACTATCCTCAGAGATAGATAGTATACATGCTTCCGACCATGCTCCTATATGGATAACATTGAGGGGCATGAGGAAAAGGGGAGAAGGAACGAATTGGCGGCTTAATGAATGTCTTTTAGATGGCGAGCAGGAATGCACAGAATTGAGGGGTATAATTAAAGAATATTGTGATAAGAATGATACGGGTGAAGTCTCAGAGGGGACCCTTTGGGATGCACTGAAAGCAGTGGTAAGGGGACATCTTATTAGTAGGGGGGCAAGGCGGAAAAGGGAAGGATTAGCTTGGGAGATAGAAGTGCAGCAGAATTTGGCTCGTTATGAAGGGGACCATCCCCGAAGGGGAGACCCAGTAGCTTAGCGGAATTGTTGAAGTGGAAAAGTGAGTTGCAGAAGATACAAATGATAAAAATTGAATACCATAGGAGTTTATGAAAGCAAAAGTTTTTCGAATTTTGTAATAAAGTGGGTAGTATGCTGGCCAAGGGCCTAAGACACAGACGCGCTAAAAATACGATTATGAAAATTAAGGGGGTGGGAGATAAAATGTTTTATCAAGATGAGGAAATAAAAGAGCAATTTATGCGTTTCTATAGAGAATTATACACTAAGGAGACCCAGGTACCTACTGAGGATATTCGGAGTTATATACATGGGTTAGGCCTGCGGCGGGTAACGGAACAACAAAGGGGGGAGATGGAAGCAGCTATTACTTTAGACGAAATATTACATGTTGTTAAGGGATTAAAAGGGGGGAAGCGCCAGGTCTCGATGGTTTCACGGCCAAATATTACAAAATTTTCTGCCAAGAGCTAGGACCATTGCTGGAAATGCCTGTGCTAGAGAAGGAACCTTGCCCCCTAGCATGTACGAGGCAGGGATATCGGTGTTAAAACCAGGGAGAGATCTGACGTTGTGTGGGTCATATTGACCGATATCCCTGATAAACACTGATGTAAAAATACTAGCAAAGGTCATGGTCAATAGACTTAAGAAAATTTTGCCTTACTTGATACATGAAGATCAATCGGGATTCATAGAACATAGGCAAGTGGTGGATAATATCCGGCATACACTGAATATTCTTTGGGGAGCTCAAAGGAGGGGTGACTCTTTGACGATGCTTACGGTAGATGCTGAAAAGGCATTTGATTGGGTGGAATGGGATTATTTGTGGGAGGTCACGGCAGAAATGGGTTTCGGTACAGCATTCGTAGGATGGGTCCAAGGGCTATATAGATCACCAGTGGCAAGGATTAAAGTGAATGGGGGCTGGTCGGAACAAATAAACATCCAAAGGGGGACGCGACAGGGGTGCCCGTTATCACCATTACTGTTTGGGATGTAATGGATGTAAAAAAAATGGAAGCGGTGCAAAGAAAAACTACGAGAATGGTATGGGATTTGCGTTACAAGACGTATAAGGAGAGACTTGTGGACCTGAACATGTATACCCTGGAGGAAAGGAGAAACAGGGGTGATATGATACAGACATTCAAATATTTGAAAGGTATTAATCTGCAAACGAACCTTTTCCGGAGATGGGAGGGCGGTAGAACGAGAGGACATGATATGAGAGTGAAGGGGGGCAGACTCAAGAAAAATGTCAGGAAGTATTTTTTTCACGGAGAGAGTGGTAGATACTTGGAATGCCCTCCCGCGGGAGGTGGTGGAGATGAAAACGGTAACGGAATTCAAGGATGCATGGGATAAACATAAATGAATCCTGTGCAGAAGTAATGGATCCTCAGAAGCTTAACCGAGATTGGGAGGCGGGGCTGGTGTTTGGGTGGTGGGGCTAGTTCTGGGGAAGACTTCTACGGTCTGTGTCCTGAAAATGGCAGATACAAATCAAGGTAAGGTATACACAAGAAGTAGCACATATGAGTTTATCTTGTTGGGCAGACTAGATGGACCATGCAGGCCTTTTTCTGCCGTCATCTACTATGTTACTATGTTTGCCATCTCTATAGAACCGCTGGCGCAGAGAATTAGGTCTTTAAATGATATTAAAGGGGTTAAGATGGGAGGACGAGAGCACAAGGTTGCTTTATTTGCTGATGATATTTTATTTTATGTAGCCTCCCCCCTAGTGACGTTACCGGTCATAGTTACAGAACTTAAGGGTTTTGGGGTATTATCAGGGTTCAAAATATAAGTAAATCCGAACTTATGGGGATAACAGCCTTGGAACTGGAGACTCGGCAGATGGGGGAAAGGTTTTCCTTTAAGATGGCATCTTTAAAATTTCATTATTTGGGTATTTGGATACTATTAGATTTAGAAACCCTTTACCAACTGAACTATGGGCCTCTGCTTAAAGCTATTAGAGATGATTTAAATAGATGGAAGGCAGGGTGGCTGTCATGGTGGGGAAGGATTGCTGCCATTAAAATGAATGTTCTGCCCAGGTTGCTGTTTTTATTCCGGACACTACCAATTCAGGTCCCCAAAAGAGAGATATTAAAAATACAATCGGAATTAGGGAGATTCATATGGGAGGGACGCCCGGTGAGAATATCCCAAAAAATCATGTGGAAAGGGGTGGAACAAGGAGTTAGGGCCCTGCCCAATGTGCTCTGGTATTACTGGGCAGCACAATTAAAACAGATTGGGGAATGGAGCAGGGTGGATCTATCCCCAGTTACAAGACTAGAGCAGATTTTTGCACAGGAGGGAAAGCTTGACGGGCTATTATGGGCTTCAATTCCAGAGAATAATTATAAGAAAATGACATTAAACCCTTTCGTCTCCCACTTACTAGAGCTCTGGGGGGTTCTGAAAGGGAGGGTTAGGAGCTCCCAGAAGAGTTCAACATTTGCCTGGATTACCCAAGAGCCTGGGTTTCCAGCAGGAGGAGAGAGCACAGTTTTTAAGTCATGGGCTCAGAAAGGGTTGATTCGATTTCGAGAAATGATAGGAGACGGGGCTATTAAGAAATTTGAAGAGCTCCAGTCTGAATATGAACTTCCTGAGACGGATCATTTTGCTTACCTCCAGGTTAAGCTTTACTTAACCAAAGAGAATTGGGTAAAGGAAAATTCATTGGAAAGGGAACGATTTGAGAATTTGTGAGGGGAGATAAATTGTGGCGGAAAGGGGATTTCCAGACTGTATAGATATTTACAAGGTCAGGATTTGGAGAAATTACCATATATGAAGGCGTGGGAACGGGATTTAGGTGGGGAATTTAGTATCACTGAATGGAAAAGAGTGTGCATGGAGGTTAAAAAGACCTCTATTTGTGTGTTAATAAAAGAAAATGCTTATAAGATTTTAAGCAGGTGGTACTATACCCCAGACAGGTTGAAAGCTATGTACCCGGAGGCCTCTGATAAATGCTGGAGATGTGAACAGACAGTCAGCACATTCTACCATATATGGTGGGAGTGCGAACCATTGCAGAAATTTTGGGGAGAGGTTACCAATCTATTTACCAAGGCCTTGGGAGTGTGGTTTCCTTGTGACCCTAAATGGTGTTTATTGGGATGGGGGAATGGAAAAGGAAAGAAATGGCAATGTAGAATTAAGAGGATGGGTCTAGCAGCGGCGAAGACAACCATTGCTGCGAACTGGAAGCTGAAAGAGGGTCCATCCATTCAGAATTGGATACTGAAACTTAAAGTGGTATCCTCACTGGAAAAATTAACAGACCGCCACAGGGGAAAGTTAAATCAGGCAGCAGAAGAATGGATACATCTGAATGAAATTTTAGAATATACTTCTTGAATCTGGGCTGGGAAAACCAGGGAAGATGAGCGGGGGGGGGGGGGGGGGGGGGGGGGGAATGGTAGAAGGGGAAGGGGGGTTTAAAAGGGGAAAACTCTATTATGACGTTTGTTTGACCAATGTTCATGCTCATGTTATTGGAATTCATGGTTGGAGAAAGACACTTTGTATGTTGGTTGGTTATAGTATTTGATCAATAAAATTATAAATTAAAAAAAAAAAAAAGAAATTCACTATCTTTTCCTTCACCAATGCTTCCATTACTTTTCCAATAACCGAAATAAGGCTTACTGGCCAGTAGTTTGCTGCTTCTTCTCTGTCACCACTTTTGTCAAGAGGGACCACATCCACTATTCTCCAATCCTACGGAACCTCTCCTGTCTCTAAAGATTTATTAAACAAATCTTTAAGAGGACCCACCAGAACCTCTCTAAGCTCCGTCAATATCCTGGGATGGATCTCATCTGGTCCCATGGCTTTGTCCACTTCAATTTTTCAAGTTCTTCATAAACACTTTCTTCCATGAATGGTGTAATATTCACTCCATTCTCATATGTACCTTTGCCAGCCGAGCATGGTCCTTCTCCAGGATTTTCTTCCTTGAACACGGAAGTATTTAGCATTTTCGCTTTTTTCTCATCACTCTCCACATAGCAGTCTACAGTATCTTTCAGTACCATAATTCCATTGTTAGCCTTCCTCCTTTCACTAATATACCTGAAAAAATTCTTGTCTCCCCTCCTTACATTTCTAGCCATTTGTTCTTCCACCTGTGCTTTTGCCAGATGTATATCTCTCTTGGCTTCCTTCGCTTTCATCCAGTTCCTTTTCTGTGCTCCTCTTCTTGAGCTTTTCTGTATTTCATGAACACCAACTTTTTTTGCCTTTATTTTCTTTGCCACTTGCTTGGAGAACCATATTGGTGTCCTTTTTTCCTTTGCTTTTATTTACTCAGTTCTGGAGAGGCATTGAACACCAGAGTATGAGAACTACAGAAGCGGGATCTAATTTTCAATTGTATCTGCATTGCTTTTTGTTCACCAGTATTGCAGTTTTTTTTGTAAGTTCTCTTCCTTTGCAATTGGACAGATTCTTGATGCAAGCCTCAGTTGTTAGGATCTAACTTCTGTGACACTGAGTGGCTGTGATATGTGGTGTCATAAAATTTTAATAATGCACATTGTTAATGATTTGGTGGAAATGGGTGAGGTAGGAAGACCTGATGACAAATAAGTGGATTCATTATCTACAGAGATAGATACATGGCAGGGTTATCCCCTCTCCCCCTTATTATTTAACACTGAAATTTTGTTGTGCATATTAAAGGGAGCAGAGCACGTGACCAGTTTGCAGATGGGCAATACAGTACTGAAAACCCTTGCCTTTGCTCATGATATATTACTAATTTTGACACAACCTCAGAATTCCTTGCAGATGCCTAATAACGTTTGGAGGAGTATGGGTTTCTATCATGATTTAAGAATATAAGCTTTGCCATACTGGGACAGACTGAAGGTCCATCAAGCCCAGCATCCTGTTTCCAACAGTGGCCGATCCAAGTTAAAAATACCTGGCAAGATCTCAAAATAGCACAATATATTTTATGCTGCTTTCTCTAGAAATAAGCAGTTGATTTTCCCCAAGTCTATCCTAATAATGGCTTATGGACTTTTCTTTCAGGAATTTATCCAAACCTTTTTTAAATCACGCTAAGCTAACTGCTTTTACCACATTCTTTGGCAATGAATTCAAGAGTTTAATTACACGTTGAGTGAAGAAATATTTTCTCTGATTTGTTTTAAATTTAATACTTTGTAGCTTCATTACATGCTCCCTAGACAGTATTTTTAGACAGAGTAAACAAGTGATTCAAGTCTACCTGTTCCATTTCACTCATTTTATAGACCTCTATCATATTTCCCCTCAGCTGCCTTTTCACCAAGCGGAAGAGCCCAAGCCGCTTTAACCTTTTCTCATATGGAAGTCGTCCTATTCCCTTTTATCATTTTCATTGCCCTTCTCTGTACCTTTTCTAATTCTGCTATATCTTTTTTGAGATGCAATGATCAGAATTGAACAAACTATTCAAAGTGCAGTCACACCATTGAGCGATACAAAGGCATTATAACATCCTCATTTTTGTTTTCCATTCCTTTCCTAATATTACCTAACTTTCTACTCGCTTTCTTAGCCGCGGCTGCACACTGAGCTGAGGGTTTCAAAGTATCACAACGATGACACCTAGATCCGTTTTTTTGGTCAGTGACTCCTATCATGGAACCCTGCATCACGTAGCTTTAGTTCGGTTTCCTCTTTCCCACATGCGTCACTTTGCACTTGCTCACATTTAAACGTCATCGGCCATTTGGATGCCCAGTCTCCCAACCTCGTAAGGTCCTCTTGCAATTTTTCACAAGCCTCTTCAGATTTAAAAACTTTGAATAACTTTGTGTCATCAGAAAAATTTAATTAACTTGTTACTCCCATCTGTAGATCTTTTATAAATATGTTAAAGGACTTCCGGTGACGTCATGAGCTAGGGAGCAGCGTGCTGTCGAAGCTCTGAGACCCCTGACTCCACTAAAACTTAAATCTTGCATTAAGAATCCTACGGAGCGAGTCCATTGCATGGAAAAATATTATAAAGCACTTCCGAAAGGCATGGCGCAAAAAACTGCAAAAAAAGATAAACTTAAAACAGGCAGCGGGGATACCAAGATGGCGGACGAGCCCGCGATTATAGAACCAGCGTTTACTGAAAATCAACTCATGCAACTTACCCAGGCAATCACGAAAGCGTGGGAGCCGAAATGGGAAGCGCTGAATACCAAAATAGAAGCTTATCAAACTACATTGGACGGGATGGGAATCCGAGTCGGAGACTTGGAGGCTAGAGTTTCGGCCGTGGAAGACGATACCCGTGGATTCAGCCCAGATATTGTGGCCCTAAGACGTCAGCTCGCAGATCAGAGAACCCTGTTGGATGATTTTGAAAATCGAGCGCGTCGAAATAATATACGGATTGTTGGGCTAGATGAGACACTTCCAGAACGAAACCTCGACACGTGGCTGGAAACATGGCTCTCAAAAGAATTAGCGATTACAGATACGATGGGGCCGCTGGTTGTGGAAAGAGCGCACCGCGTGGGCCGTCGAACAGAGGATCGCCAAAATGGCCGCCCACGCGTGGTTGTCGCGAAAATACTAAATTATCGCCATAAACTAGAAATCCTTCAAGGTTTTAAACACAAAAGAGATACGCTAAAATATAATAAGAAAAATGTGTTGATATTTCAAGACTTTTCTACTCTAGTTCAAGAAAAACGAAGGCAGTATCATGCGATTTGTACAACCTTGGTGCATAAGAAAATTCGCTTTGTGCTACAATACCCGGCTCAATTAAAAGTACTTATACAGGACCAATGGAAAATATTCACTACAGTATCAGATGCAAAAAAATATCTCGCCGAAAATAACGTCATTGATACTGTTTGAACAAGAATTTAATTCTTTTGCGCAACAACGCGCTGTGGGAGTTAAAGTGTATGGAATTTGAAGACTAAATGTATGTATATGTGTTTGGTTGTATTGTGGAGTTTGGGGTCTCTATTGTTCACTGAAGTCCTAATCTCAACACCTGACTAGCTTAGGTGGCTGAGGAAGGGTATATGTGGGGGGGATGGGAGAAGGGGATGGGAGGGGGGAAGGGGAAATCGATCGGGGGAACACCGTTGGCGGATGGTCAGTAACAAATGTTTATATAGAAATATATTACAAGAATATTTATGTGCACAGATTATGAGAAATCTAACACGGTTCAATGTGTGCTCAATGAGTAAGGGGGCTCCTTTGTATGATGATGATGGTGGGAATGATAACAGTACTTTCACAGCATGCCAATTAGAATAATATCCTGGAATGTGGGGGGTATAACGTCCCCTATAAAGCGGAATAAAATCCTAACGGCTTTAAAAAGGTATAGGGCTGACATAGTTTGCCTTCAGGAAACAAGACTTAATGATGTGGAGCACGCAAAGTTGCAGAGAGCATGGGTGGGGGAATGCCATGCCGTAGCAGCCAGGGGACGCCGAGGTGGAGTGGTGGTCTTAATTCGAAAAGGATTAGCATGTAAAGTCTCAGTAGTGGAGAAAGGAGAACACGGGCGTACCCTCCTCTTAAAGGTATGGATACAGGGCACTGAATTTTTATTAGTGGGGGTATATGGCCCTAACGAATACGACCCAGGGTTCTTTAGTTCACTAGAAAGCAGTTGTATTCAACATAAAATCAATAAATTGTTAGTATTGGGTGATTTTAACTTAGTAGCTAATCCAAAAGAAGATACCTCGAATCCCACCTCCTCACATTACTTAGGGCAAAGGGCGAAAAGATTGAAAATGTTTACAAAAGCTTTAAATTTAATAGATACCTGGAGAGTAATGCATCCTGGGGAAAAAGATTATACACACAGATCCAGGGCACATGGCACATTGGTGAGGTTAGATTATATATTCCTAGAAAGATCTATGTTCTCCCAGGTAAGGGCAGCCCATATAGGACCGGAAGAAATATCAGATCATGCATCAGTGTGGCTAGATCTCGAGGTTACGGACGGGGGTGGTGGAGGAACAGGATGGAGATACCCCGCATATTTACATAACGACCCCTTATTTCAGAAATATTTGACAGATAGATGGGAGGATTATGCCATTAATAATAAGGAACATGCACAAACAGACCTGATCCTGTTTTGGTCTGCCTCGAAAGCAGTCCTGAGAGGTGACCTTATAGCATATAGTAGTATTAGGAAAAAACGTCGGGTGGCAAACATCCTGCGCTTAGAAAAACAGCTAGCGAAAGCGAAGAGAATTTATATGCAAAAACACACACTGACTGCTTTAGAGAATATGAAAGCAATCCAAACAACTCTGAATACTTTATTGCATGAATATGAGACCAGATCCTCGATTTACTATAAATATAAGTTGCAACGTTTTGGTAATAAAACGGGGAGGCTGTTAACTAGAGTTATCAAAAATTGGGGGACACCTCGGGTGGTGACTGCGTTAAAGGAGGACACTGGTAAAATTATAGTCACACAAAATGAAATTGGGCAGGCTTTTACTAACCATTTCGCCTCACTTTACTCGGCCGGTGCCCCACCAGAACCCAACCTGATGCAGGAATACTTGGAAAGGGCGGGGCTCACAAAATTGACGAATGAGGAGTTGACTATGTTAAATGCGCCATTGACCCTGGGAGAATTGCAACAGGCGATTAAGAAACTTAAATTGCGTAAGGCACCAGGACCCGATGGCTACTCCGGGGAATATTATAAAAGCTTGTCCCAGGAAGCGCAGTTGGCATTGCTGGAATACTTTGAGGAGGTGATAGAGAGGAGGGGCTTCCCCCGTTATGCCAATTCAGCTTTAATTACATTAATACCCAAGCCGGGAAGGCCGCATAACAGAGCAGAAGATTTCCGACCAATATCTCTGTTGAATGTAGATACTAA
This sequence comes from Microcaecilia unicolor, assembly GCF_901765095.1. Classification (NCBI taxonomy): domain Eukaryota; kingdom Metazoa; phylum Chordata; class Amphibia; order Gymnophiona; family Siphonopidae; genus Microcaecilia; species Microcaecilia unicolor. The sequence continues at coordinate 122,081,800 of NC_044040.1, read as the reverse complement.
ACTGTTGGCAGGCATACTGGCGGAAAGACTTGCAAAATTTTTGCCTAAATTAATTGGAATGGAACAAGTAGGCTTTGTTCGAAATAGACAAGCCACACATAATGTGCGCCGCCTATTGCTGGCGATGGCATCTAGCCAAGAGGGGGAGATTCCATCAGTAATAGTGAGTTTAGATGCAGATAAAGCATTTGACAGGGTAGGGTGGGATTACTTGTTTCACACCATGGAAGCAATGGGAATTACAGGCTGGTTCCTGTGGGCGGCGCAGGCTCTTTATTATAAACCAGGAGCGCAGGTGTTGGTGAATGGATTAAGAGGGAAAGAATTTGAGATTTTGAGGGGTACTAGGCAAGGTTGCCCTCTTTCACCTTCCCTCTTTGTAATATCATTAGAACCACTTATACGCACACTCCTGAAACAAAGAAACATTACAGGAATATCTGTGGCAGGACAGCAGGTGAAGGTATTGGCTTTTGCCGATGACTTGCTGGTGGTGGTCACTGACCCACATAGATCAATGCGAGTTCTGTTAACTGAAATAAACAGATATGGACAACTATCGGGCCTTAAACTAAATATGTCTAAATCATCAGCATTAGAGGTAGTTAAGGGAGATAATCAGGATTGGAAACATAAATTTCCCCTTATCTGGGAGGAGAGATTTATTAAGTATTTAGGAATTCGCATTCCAGCCCAGTTGTCACAAATATATGAACTTAATGTACAAAAGTTGCTTACAGACACAAAGTTAAGTTTACAAACTTGGAGTGCACTCCCGGTATCGTTACTGGGGAGAATAGCATTATTTAATATGATTATAGCCCCCAGATGGATTTATTGTTTTCAAACTATACCACTGTATTTAAGGAGAAAAGATGAGCAAATTTTGAATCAACAGCTGCAGGCATTTCTTTGGAAAGGGAAAAGGGCCCGTTTGTCTGTCAAATCTTTAAGTATACCGGTAGAATATGGAGGGTTGGGACTCCTGAACCTTCGTTATCTCAATATTGCTAGCGGAATGAGGCATATAAATGATTGGTATAGGAGTACCAGTGATTACACAAATACAGCCCTAGAACTGAGCCTTACGCCGAAACTACACTTTAGCAATTACCTGCATGCTACAGGCGCGCCCATGCCATATATATTAAGACATTCTGGGATTATGACTACGGCTAGAGCAATATGGAGATGGGTGTGCCGATTACACCATTTTGATATAAAAGTGACACCATACTTACAAATATGTGATAACTTTGCTTTTGTACCAGGTCAAATGTATTCTGTATTTCACAAATGGAAACAAAAGGGAATAGTATATTTGTTGCAAGTGGTAACTAGAGAAGGGCGTATGCGAACGTTTTCAGACTTGCAAAATGAATATACATTGTTGGACAGTGATAAATTTTACTATGGACAGTTGAGTCATTATATCTCTACAATACCATGGACGTCGATGACAGAAGATGTTCAAGAAGAACTCTCCTCGGCTTTTACCTTGGAGTCGCAGCAGAGAGTACCGATGTCATATCATCACAGACATATACGGGATACAACTCCAGAACTAGAATACCGCAGACTGGCACGTTTGTGGACTGGAGACTTACAAATAACAATCCTGGAACAACAGCTGAAATCCCATGTTCAGCAGATACGACGAATCACAGATTTTGCGACTCACTGGGAATTACAATATAAGATAGCCCTGCGCCTATACATCCCACCAAAACGAGCGTTTTATATGGGGTTATCACCCTGGGGAGACTGTGTCAAATGTGGTGCCCCAGGGGCTACTCTGGGCCATATGTTTTGGACTTGTGTTGGTATACAGCAATTTTGGAAACAAATCATAGTCTGGGTCACCAAGATATGGAGACAGACATGGCATTATGAACCACTGCTGCTATTTGGACACCCAAACTTGGGAGTGTCCTCAAAAAAAAAAGGATATGTTGCATTTGTACAGAGAGTAATAATTGGTGGTAAGCAAACGATCCTGGCAGAATGGTTATCCTATCAATACCCTACATGGCAGCAGTGGCATGTTCGTATGGTGACCTTATTGCGTATGGAGCGCATGTCCATAAAGGACTTGGAATCAAAGACCGGAGTGAGATTCCAACAGCGTTGGAGTCCATTTTGGGACTCAATGACATCTGCAGCACGCAGTCACATATTGAATTACTGACTACAATGCTATGACTTATAAAGACCAAGGGGGGAGGGGGGAAGGGGAAGAGAATGGGGGGGAAAGGGGAGATAAAAGAAAACTAACTTTAGATGTATAATGAAAGCTGTCAATGCAGAAGTTTTTGTTATTGAAGGCTTAGGAGACAAGGCGATAACATTCATTTATAACATGTATAATCCTATGAGGAAAGTTTTGTTGAATCCTTGGTTATAGGTATACATGGCAGAATTGTATACATATGATGTAGAATATGACTGTTCTTTAATAAAAAACAGATTTAAACATAAATATGTTAAAAAGTAACGGTTCCAGCACAGACCCCTGCGGAATCACACTATCTAACCTTCTCCATTGAGAATATTGACCATTTAATCCTACTCTCTGTTTTCTATCTTTTAACCAGTTTTTAATCCACAATAAAACACTATCTTCTATCCCATGATTCTCTTTCATGAGGTACTATGTCAAATGCCTTCAACCGGCTCACCTTTATCCACATGTTTGTTCACCCCTTCAAAGAAATGTAGATTGGTGAGGCAACATTTCCCTTCACTAAATCCATGTTGGCTTTGTTTTATAAATCCATGCATTTGAATATGCTCTGTAATTTTGTTCTTTATTATAGTCTCTTGTGAGGAACCCCTGAAGGTCAGGGAAGAAGGGATCCGGGAGAGGAGCAAGATGGGTAGGTTTCATACACAGGATTCCAATTACAAGTCCCAGGATCCCGAGGGAGAGGAGGGGGATTGGCTGAGGAGGAATAATCAGGAGGGAGAGGATCAGCTGAGGACAATAAAGGGAGAGGAGCCCATGGAATGGGAGGGAGAGAAAGAGGTCAGAGAGGAGATCCAAGTCCAAGATGACTGTGGAAGTGAGCCCATAGAGATTGCTGCTGTAGCTCAGGTACAAGGGAAGAAGTTGAAAGACTTCATAACAAACCTTCTTCAAAGCTGGGGAAAGCTTGGAGAAAAAGTTAAGCAGCTGTTCCACTCAAGGGGGAGAGAGGTGCCGTGCTGTAAAGCAGTGAATGATTTCAGCTGTGGCCAGAAGTCAGACCCGGCTGGAGAAACAGGTAGTGACTTGAACTGTGTCCAGAAGTCATGCTATGCTGGGGAAGCAGTGAGTGATTTAAACTGTGTCCAGAAGTCATGCCATGCTGGGGAAGCAGTGAGTGATTTAAACTGTGTCCAGAAGTGTTGCCTTGCTGGGGAAACAGTGAATGACTTGAACTGTGTTCAGAACACTGCCATGCTGGTGAAACAGTGAGTGATTTAAAACTGTATCCAGGAATCAGGCCATGCTGGGGAAGCAGTGAATGATTTGAACTGTATCCAGAAACTGTGGCCAGTTGGGGGAAGGAACAAGGAGTGATATGTGCTGTAACCAAGGACTGTGTCTGAAAGAGGAAATGTCTCGGCCTTGATGATGGAATAAAGCGGTTTTAAGCATATTTTTGGAGTCTGCTTCTGGGAGTGCTGTGTCCAGGGAAGGGCCCTTCCAGGGTCAGACAAGTTCATACCTGCAGGAAGGACTGAAGGTGGTGGCCTGCTGATACTCTTCATTTTGCCTGGCACCGAAGACAGGCTCACTGGGTTTATAATTTCCCGGATCACCTCTGGAACCTTTTAAAAAAATACTGCGTTACATTGGCCACCCTCCAATCTTCTGGTACTATGCTAGATTTTAAACAGAAACTACATATTACTAACAATAGTTTTGCAAGTTCATTTTTAAATTCTATCAGTACTCTGGGATGAATACCTTCCAGTCTAGGTGATTTACTACTTTTCAGTTTGTCAAATTGACCCATTACATCTTCCAGGTTTACAGAGATTTGATTCAGTTTCTCTGATTAGTCAGCTTGAATACAATTTTTGGCACCAGTATCTCTCCCAAATCTTTCTCGGTGAAGACCAAAGCAAAGAATTCATTTAATCTCTCACATATGGTTTTGTCTTCTCTAACTGCCCCTTTTACCCCTCATCTAGTCATCTAGATGGTCCAAATAATTCTTTTGCCAGCTTCTTGCTCCTAATATACCTAAAAGGTTTTTACTATGTGTTTTTGCCTCCAACTCAATCTTTTTTTCAAAGTGTCCCTTTGCCTTCCTTATCAGTGCTTTGCATTTCACTTGCCATTCCCTATGCTGTTTCTTATTACTTTCAGTCAGATCCTTCTTCCATTTTATGAAGGATTTTCTTTTAGCTCCAGTAGTTTCCTTCAATTTTTAACCATGCTATCTGTCAAAAATCATATGGTTGCAGAATTCATTACCGCAGAACAATTCATGCATTAATGATTTTATCAATGGAATGGCTCCTGGTCCTGGCGAGCACCCAGCTGACCGAACGTTTTCAAACTTCACACCTCTAAAAGTTGATTCTGTAACACAGGAGATATGCAGATTTTCGAGTAAATTTTGCAAATTGGATATTTGCCCAAACTACTTACTCAAATGTGCCCCAACCTGCTTCGCTGCTGATCTGATGCAACATTTGAACTTCCTGCTTGCTAATGGAATATTCCCTGAACACCATGGAAACATCTTACTCACCCCAATTCCAAAGGACGTCAAGAAAAAAAGCAATGATCTCACCAACTATCGACCGATTGCATCAATTCCACTATTTGTAAAATACCTGGAGAGCATGGTGAACAAACAACTCAACGAATATCTGAACCAGTTCAATATTTTGCATGAATCACAGTCGGGATTTCGCCTGCACCATAGCACCGAAACTGTGCTAGTAACACTCTTGTCCAACTTCAAAAAGGAAATAGCATTCTACTTTTACAATTCGACATGTTGAGTGCTTTTGACATGGTGGACCATACAATCCTGCTACAGCTACTCGATTACTTTGGAGCCAGTGGAAACGTCATTGCACTGTTGAAAGGTTTTTTAACATCATGAACCTACCACGTTAAATCCACCACAAGTTTATTGCCTCCATGGTCAGCAGACTGTGGTGTGCCTCAGGGCTCACCTCTTTCACCAACACTCTTCAACATCACGTTGACTCCTCTGGCAAAAGCTCTTTGAAATCTTGGTCTCAACCCGTTCATCTTTGCGGATGACATCACAATCTATATCCCTTTCAGAAAGGACTTAAGCGAAATACACAGTGAAATCAGACTGGGGCTGCACACCATGCTTGCTTGGGCCAACTCATTTAAGTTAAAACGCAACACTGAGAAAACCCATTGCCTTATACTTTCCTCTTTCTATAACACTTAATCACTCCTGAGCTTGCCTTGCCCATCTCTGAGACTCTAAAAATCCTAGGAGTTATAGTAGATAGAAACTTAGCACTGGAGCAACAAACAAACTTTACCACCAAGAAAGCATTCTTCCCTCTTTGGAAACTGAAATCTATAAAGCCTTATTTCCCTAGAGATGTATTTCGCAATCTAGTTCAAACACTAGTATTAAGCTACCTTGATTATTGCAATGGAATCTATGCAGGTTGCAAAGAAATGTTTCAAAGAAAATTACAAACTGCTCAGAACACTGCTGCATGGCTGATCTATGGAACATCGAGGTTCGAAAGTTCGAGGCCACTGCGTGAGAAACTACATTGGCTACCTGTTAAAGACCGGATCACTTTTAAAGTTTGCATCCTGGTGCATAAAATCCTCAACGGAGAAGCTCCAGCTTATATGGATAACCTTATCAACTTACCACCTAGGAACTCTGATAGATCATCTCATTCGTACTTAACTCTCCATTACCCTACATGTTCTGGCCTCAAGTATAAAGCCACTTACGCATCCACCTTCCCCTATGTTGGTGCTCATTTGTGGAATGGATTACCTAAATCTGTAAAAACTACTCCCGATCATCTGACCTTCAGGAAAGCACTCAAGACCACCTTATTTGGAATAGCTTACGCTAAAGTCCCGCCGTTGCATCCTTAACTGTTGTACTGTACCTATCTTAATGACATCCTCCACTTTCTTACCCCTTCCCCTTCTCTGTAATTACTTACTGATCACTCCTACTTCCATGTACTTGATTGTTTATGCCAAATTAATGTAAGCCTTTTCAGCCCTTTACTGTTGTAAGCCACATTGGGCCTGCCCGCGGGTGGGAAAATGTGGGATATAAATGCCATAAATAAATAAATTTGGCCTTCCTTCCTCTTTTTTTAAATACATGGAATATAGCTGGCCTGGACATCCAGGGTGGTATTTTTGAACAGCATCCAAGCCTGATGTAAATTTTTGACTTTTGCAGCTGCTCCTATAAGTTTTTTTTCATTGTTCTTCTCATTTTATCATAGTCTCCTTTTTGAAAGTTAAATGCTAATGTATTGGATTTCCTGTGTGTACTTACTCTGGAGCATTCGGATCTCCAGATAAATAAGGTTTGCCTATAACATAGTAACATAGTAGATGACATCAGAAAAAGACCTGCACGGTCCACCCAGTCTGCCCAACAAGATAAACTCACATGTTCCATTTTTTGTGTATACCTTACCTTGATTTGTACCTGTCTTTTTCAGGGCACAGACCGTATTAAGTCTGCCCAGCACTATCCCCGCCTCCCATCCACCAGCCCCGCCTCCTACCACCGGCTCTGGCACAGACCATATAAGTCTGCCCAGCACTATCCCCACCTCCCAACCACCAGCCCTGCCTCCCACCACCGGCTAAGCTTCTGGGGATCCCTTCCTTCTAAGCAGGATTCCTTTATGTTTATCCCACGCATGTTTGAATTCCGTTACCGTTTTCCTCTCCACCACCTCCCACGGGAGGGCATTCCAAGCATCCACCACTCTCTCCGTGAAAAAATACTTCCTGACATTTTTCTTGAGTCTGCCCCCCTTCAATCTCATTTCATGTCCTCTCGTTCTACCACCTTCCCCTCTCCGGAAAAGGTTTGTTTGCGGATTCATACCTTTCAAATATGTGAACGTCTGTATCATATCACCCCTGTTTCTCCTTTCCTCCAGGGTATACATGTTCAGGTCAACAAGTCTCTCCTCATACGTCTTGTAACGCAAATCCCGTACCATTCTCGTAGCTTTTCTTTGCACCACTTCCATTTTTTAACATCCTTCACAAGATACGACCTCCAAAACTGAACACAATACTCCAGGTGGGGCCTCACCAACGTCTTATACAGTGGCATTAAAACCTCTTTTCTTCTGCTGGTCACACCTCTCTCTATACAGCCTAGCAATCTTCTAGCCACGGCCACCGCCTTGTCACACTGTTTCACTGGGTCACTGGAGATTTACCTGCAGATAAAGGGGGTCACTGGGGATTTACCTGCATTTAAAGGGGGGTCACTGGGGATTTACCTGCAGATAAAGGGGGTCACTGGGGATTTACCTACGGGTAAAGGGGGTCACTGGGGCTTTACCTGTATTTAAAGGGGGTCACTGGGGCTTTACCTGCAGATAAAGGGGGGTCACTGGGGCTTTACCTGCTGATAAAGGGGGTCACTGGGGATTTACATACGGGTAAAGGGGGTCACTGGGGCTTTACCTACAGGTAAAGGGGTCACTGGGGCTTTACCTACATTTAAAGGGGGTCACTGGGGATTTACCTGCAGATAAAGGGGGTCACTTTATCTTTGCCTCCTTTCCTTTTTGTATGATTTTCCTTTATCCATTTCTCTCAATCTATTCATGTGTGTCCTGCATGGTATGACTGTTTTACTTTTTGCACTTTCCTTTCTTTTCCATATAGGTGCTGTATTATGTAAACTGCTTAGTTCTGCCTAGTCAGTTAAAACAGTAGAAAGTACCAATAAACTATAAATCTGATCATATTATGATCACTGTTATCAAGTGGCCCCAGCACCATTACCTCCTGCAACAGATCGTGTGCTCCACTAAGGGCTAGGTCTAGAATTTTTCTTCCTCTTGTTGGCTCCTGAATCAGCTGCTCCATAAAGCAGTCCTTGATTTTGTCAAGGAATTCTACCTCCCTGGTATGTCCTGATGTTATATTAACTAAGTCAATATCGGGGGTAATTGAAATCACCCATTATTATTGTATTCTCCAGTTTGTTAGCCTCCCTAATTTCCGATAACATTTCTACATCTGTCAATTCATCCTGGTAATGTGGACAGTAGTACACTCCTATAACTATCCTTTTCCCCTTTACATATGGAATTTCAAGCCAAAGGGATTCCAAAATGTGTTTTGTTTCCTACAGAATTTTCAATCTATTTGATTCAAGGCCCTCCTTAACATACAATACTACCCCTCCACCAATTCGATCCACCCTATCACTATGGTATAATTTGTACCCTGGTATGACAGTGCCCCACTGGTTATCCTTCTTCCACCAGGTCTCAGAGATGCCTATTATATCTAAATTTTCATTTAGTGCAATATATTCTAACTCTCCCATCTTATTTCTTAGGCTTCTGGTATTTGATATAGACATTTCAAACAATGTTTGTTGTTCCTATTTACATCTTGCTCAGCAGTTGACAGTGATAATTTGCAATCTTGAAAATCTGTCTGCTTTATATTTAAAGACACTTGGCCTACTCTGGCCTCTATAGAAACCTTGCTATCCTATCTTCCCTATTTTAGTTATATCTTTGAAAGATACCTTGTTCTGAACCATGCGCTTTTGAATGACTCTTGGCCTTCCTCCAGTTTCTAGTTTAAAAGCTGCTCTATCTTCTTTTTAGTTTTCAACAATTTTTATTGAAGACATCAGCAAACAGACCATCACAATGACCTCAACATATATTAATAATAACCGCCAACTAAGGTGCAGCTGTAACAAACATAATAATATGCCTTCAAGCTTTCCATATAAGACTTCCCCCCCTTTCTCCCACCCCTTCCCCCAACTCTAATAAGTGAATTATCAAACTCGTCTAAATGCAATCAAATGCAAGAAATCTATCTAACATCTTCTCATGAAATGAAGGAAGGCCTGTACTCTTATGGCTCTCCCTCTCATTGTCTGAAAACTATTTCACATCTAAGAGAAGAAAAAAAAAAACCCCAACCCCTCGTATCTTGCCCATCCCTAAATCCCCAACCCCACCCCTCTTCTGCTCCACCATAGTTACTACTAGTCCCTAAGAGGAAGAGTTATTGGGCCCTTTGAAGTGCCACTTCACACCGCAAGAGAATCAGACAAAGCTCCAAGTTTATTAAGAATATGACTCTGAGCTTTATGAGACAATATATTAATGTATCCTGCCCAAATAAGATAAAAATTATGTTGGGTTTTGAAACTACGCAGAGAGTCCTTTAGCTCCATCATAAGCAAAGCATGAAAGCGGTTACGCCACTGTCAAAAAGAGGGAGGTGTTTCCTGAGTCCAATTAACTAGGATGCACTTTTTACCAATAAGAAAAGCCTTGTGAGCCAGTACATTCTGATGAACCGTTCCACCCTCCAATGATGCCTTGCATCCCAGTAGTATATACTCTGGCTGCTGCTTTACCTTGTGACCCACTAAGCCTTCCATGTACCTAACAATCCTAATCCAGAAAGCTGTTGTAGCAGCGCATTTCCAAAAGGAATGATAAAAATCGTTTTGATCCGCACCACATCGTTGACATTGAGCAGATTCCAAATAACCCATTCTACATAACCGCAATTGAGCGGTATACGCCCGATAAATCACTCTGATCTGGCATTCTCGGAGCTCTACGCTCTGTGCCCATCTCAGAACCATCCTCAAGCCTTTCACTAAGTCCTGCATTGTAATCTCCTTCTGTATGTCTGCAGACCACCGAACAGCCTCCTGTTCCAGATCTCTCTGCGGGCATATCGGTAACAGCCGTTTATGTAGCAAAGAAATCGAAATAGGTTCCCCTGACACCATCTCGAAGAATTCCTCCAACTTACTGGTCAAATCAACACTAAGAGACACTCAGGACAAGGTTGCTATATAATGTCGGACCTGTTCATAGGCAAAACATACCACCCCTGTCTGAAGCATCCAACTGTAGGTCTGCCAAAGTCTTAATAACACCACTAGCATCCAATAAATGTTATAAAGATGTAATACCCCGCTCCCCCCATGACAACAGTCCAGGGTTTTCCATTCCAGGAAGAAACTCTCCATTCCCCCGAAGGGGTAGTAATCTACTACAACGATAATCAAAAGACCACAACCTGGCCAGATCCTTCCACATCGCCTTCAAGGGCAGTATCAAGACACTATTACGTAAGTAAGTAGGCAGATCTTTTAAACTCAAAGGACTGCACAGAGCCGCTTCCATTTGTAATGGAGTGTATGCCTCCGTTTGTTGGAACCAGTCTCCTAAATGGCATAGTAAGCAAGCCATATTGTAAAGTTTAACATCTGGGACCTCCCAACCCACCGCTCTTCCAGCTCCCCACTAGGTTCGAATAGCGTATCTGAGGTCTTTTTTTTGTCCCCCAAAATTTGGAAAGTATTCTTTGTAAAGCTCGCATATCCCGTTGTCTAAGATATAAAGGTATTGTTTGTAAAATGTATAACCATTTTGGGAAAAGCACCATATTAAACAATGAGATACGGCCCATCAGTGATAATGGTAAGCCCTCCCATCTCCCAAGAATTTCCCTAGTGACTGCTAACAAATACGCTATATTGGTATCACCAAGATGTCTGGGATCTCTAGTGAGCTGAATTCCCAAGTAAGTGAATACAGTCCTTGATCTCTTAAATGGGCAATTTAATCCCTCCCACTGTTCCTCCTGCAAATGAATTGTCATAACCTCCGACTTAGCTAGGTTATGACGAAATCCGGAGAAATCCCCAAACTCAGCAAAAATATCCAGCAATGTTTGCAAAGATAACTGGGGTTCCCGCACCATGACTAAGAGGTCATCTGCGAAGGCAGAAATCTTGAATTTTTCACTACCTATCTAGACCCCTCTCACGTCTTCTGAATTTCTCTAATCAAGGGATCTAACACCAACACAAAAAGAAGCGGAGAGAGAGGGCACCCTTGTCTAGTTCCTCTAGCAATCCCAAATGTCTCAGATGACCATCCATTAACCCATATCTCTGCAGTCGGCCCCTGATATAGGGCCTCTATCACCCTCTGAAAGAACCCCTCAATACCATAAGCTCGCAAAATCGCAAACATAAAATCCCAATGGACCCGGTCAAATGCCTTTTCTGAATCGAAACTAATTATTAAAGCTGGTGTTGAGTGATGGTGTAAACTCTCCAAGGCCGCCAAAATCTGTCTCATGTTTTGGGCCACTGATCTTTCCCACACAAAACCCACCTGCGACTCATTCACTATCTTTGGCAGTATCTTCGCTAGCCTATTTGCCGAAATTTTTGCAAATAATTTTGTTTCAAAAGGCAGAAAAGAAATAGGCCTATAAGAACTGGCTTGAAGAGGATCTCGTCCTGGTTTTAACACCACTATTTGAGCTTTCCGCAGAGTCTCTGGCAAGACCCCCGTGTGCACAAACCGGTTGAACACCACTGTCAGGCAGGGTACTATATCTGAGATAAGAAGTTTATAAAATTCGGACGGGAGACCATCCACTCCCAGCGATTTATGCAAAGGGCTATCCCATATACACCAACTCACGTCATCCTTTGAGATTGCCACATTGAGACCTTCTTGCTGCTTGCCCGTGATCTTAGAAATTTGTTGACCTGAGAGATACCAATCTGCCATGAACCCCTGGTCTTCTGGAGGAGAGTATAAACTCTCATAAAACTGCTGAAAGACCTCATTCACCCCCTCCGAAGTAAGCCAAAAGCCTCCCTGTGCATCCCGAATCTGCGACACAAAGCGTGATCCTCCTACCTGTTTCACCAGTGGCGCCAACAACTTTCCTTATTTGAATGTTTATACAACTGATAGCGATAATAATGATTTGATTTTTTTTTGTTTTTGCATGTATTAACTGGTTCAAGGAAATTTAGACTTATTTGAGAGCGTCGGCTGGATCCAAACCGCTGACGTGCCTGCCCTACGAACTTTCCCATCCGAAGCAGCTCTGCATCTCGGGCTCTCTTTTTATGTGAATAATATGATATGATCGAGCCTGGCAACACTGCCTTTGCCACTTCCCAAAATAACTTTCGCCATTAAACTCTGTGTATTCCCTCCATTGAGATTGTATATAAGGGGCAAATTGCGCATCATAATACAGTTCCCTAGGAAAACTCCATCAAACCCTCTGACTCCTATCCATCCCACAAGAAACAGAGACCCATATCAAGGCATGATCTGACACCTCTCGGCCCTATTTCCGCCTGGAGCAAAGATGATACACTATTCGATGAAACCAAAATATAGTCGATGTGGGACAAGGTATCATGTGCTCTGGAGAGATGTGTGTAGTCTCTCTCCCCTGGGTGAAACAAACGCCATGTATCCACCAGGTCCAGCAACGAGCATAGCCGCGGTACTCCCCTCGTCAAATTCACTGGTCCTACCCTAGAGGAGCCTGTACTATCCAGTAACGGGTCATATACTGAGTTAACCCCCCCCCACATAACTATTGGAATCTGAGCAAAAGAATGCACATGTCTCACTATTGTTTGAAAAAACCACCTGTCATATTGGTTAGGTGCATACACATTAACTAATAGCAAAGGATGGTTATTCACATGGACCTCCAGGAGGACGTATCTCCCCAACGGGTCTGTAATCACCCATTTTTTGGCTATATGGAGTCCCCTGCGGAATAAAATAATAACTCCCGCTTTCCTATTGGGCGTCGGACTCTCCACATAATCTCCCACCCACCATCTACATAACTTTTTATGTTCTACTGCCGTCAAGTGCGTCTCCTGCAGCACTGCTATACGTGCTTTTTGTCTATTTAAGATTTGCAAGATTTTACTACGCTTTACCGGGGAGGAAATACCCCCCACGTTCCAAGACACTAATTTAACCATATCCTACAGGAGGTGGCTTAAGCAAGCGGTGAACTTTAGAATAAAGGGAAAGGTGACCCAGCCTACACCCCTCCCTTCTGCCTTCCCCATGGAAGAAACCCCCCAAACTTCTTCCCCTCCTCTCTGTATGCATCTTACTAGAGCAGAACCCCCCCATCTCTCTCCCCAACCCCTCCCGCCCCTCCTCCCAATTCCCCCCTCTCCCCCCCTCTTCCAAACCCCAAACCCTTGACTTCCCTAAGAGAACTCATCATGAATTGGTGCCCCAATCCCCACAATAATACAGTACATTCAACCCATTTTTATAAGCAAAAAGTAACGGCCAATAAATTGTACCCCCCTTAAGGTAATAACAAGCTACCCAGTCCATTCGTACAGGTACCCCCCTTCTTCATTAACTCATATGCTAATACCCTTCCCTCAAGCACACTTATGATCCCCATAACCTCAGTACTAAATGTCCTTCTGGAGTCTTGCAGTCACTTCTCAGCTCTCATGTCCAGGAATATTTCCTCAAACCTTGTTGGCATCTTCCCCACGTTTCTTTTTTTTTTTAATTTGTAAAAACTTTTTTATTATTACATCAAAGAAACACATTCATGGGGATTGATTCTCCTATTATGAACTAATACAACAATTTTCCTACTGTGTCCAAAAGACAAGTATATAGAGATCAATACTCCCATAACTATCTAATACAACAATGATCTTGCTATGACAATCCTCCTTTTCCCTTCCCCTTTTTTCCCCCCTCCTCCCTTCCCTCCCTCCTCCCCCCTTCCTTACCCATTCTTTCACCCTTTTTCATTATCCCAATTTCCCCCCCCCCCCCCAGTTCATATTCTAAATCATTGTCTCCCTCTCTCCTCCTCTTCCATTCAGCAGCCCTGTTAGGTGTATCCATTCCTCTGTGTTTGGATTGTACTTGCCCTTACGTTTGTCTGTCATCTTTTCCAGTCCCATTATCATATATAGTTTATCAATCCATTCTTTCACTGTAGGGCCTAGTCTTTGTTTCCATTTCAATGCTATCATAGTTTTAGCTGCAGCCAAACACATACGTTTAATTCTAGTTTGCCAATTCTTTCCCTTTTTATTCCCATAGCCCAACAGACACCACATGGGATCACAAGGAAATTGACTTTCTATCGCCAATGTTATTGATCCCGTGACCTGATTCCAGAATCCCTGTATTATCGAGCACCCCCACCAGATATGAAAATATGTTCCCTTCTCCTCTCCACACCGCCAGCATATATCTGTGGCATTTGGGTACATTGCCTTTATTCTATCTGGTGTGTAGTACCAACGACTCATGACCTTGTATGTATTTTCCTTGATCAGTACACAGATTGATGCTTTTTTAACCTCAAGACAAATATTCTTCCAGTCTCCTCTACTGAGCTCTTTTTTAAGATCTTGCTCCCATGCTTTCATATATGGTAACTTTACGAAATCGGTTCCCCTAATATGGTCATATAGCTTAGTAATCCCCTTTCCTCCTTCATGTATAGCCCCCCACAAGTTTTCAAACTTTTCACTTTCTAACCAGGTTCCCTTGTGCCATTTTGTTGCCATCATGTAATTCTTAACTTGAAGATAAGCATACTGGTCTGTCTCAGGAAGGTCATATTCCCTCCTGAGCTCATCAAAGCTCTTGATACTGCCATCTCTCGTGAATTCCCGAAATCTAATCAGCCCTTTATCTATCCATGATGTCATTATCTTATTCCCTGTCCCCCCTGGAAACCCCGGTTCCTGTGTTAGCCAAGCATAGGTTGATCTATTCTGCGAGCCCCTTAGTTTCATTTTGAGGCATCCCCACAGAGTGAACAAGTGTGAGATAAAGGGGTTTAGGGTTAAAGTTTTATATGTGTGTTCTGGGAAAGACCTCCAAAGCAGTGCATCCAATCTCCCTTCTTGCACAAATATCTGTTCTAATCGAGTAACCTGTGAGAAGTCTACTCTACTCCAGACAGCAATTTGCCTCAATTGTGCTGCCCAATAATACCAAGTAATGTTAGGGACTCCCCTTCCACCCTGTTCCACCTTGCCCCACATTATTTTCCTGGATAATCTGGCCGGGTGTCCTCCCCAAATAAATTCCCCCAGCTCCGTTTGTATTTTCTGCAGCTCCCCCTTAGGGACCTTAAGCGGTAGTGTTTGAAATAAGAATAACAGTCGAGGTAATATATTCATCTTGACCGCCGCTATACGGCCCCACCAGGACAGCCATCCCTCCCGCCATTTTTTAAGGTCCTTTCTAATTGCCATAATAAGTGGAATATAATTCAACTGATATAGTTCTGCAAGGTCTCGTGGTATCTGTATGCCTAGATATCTAAAACTTCTGCCTGTCCATCGAAGGTTATATCTCCACCCTAACTGCTCTACTTCACGGTTTTCCACTGTTATCCCCATAAGTTCAGATTTATCAAAATTTACTCGGAATCCGGACAGGTTTCCAAAAACTTTCAATTCTTTTATAAGCACCGGCAACGTTTCTTGCGGGGATCCTATGTAGAAAAGTAGGTCATCTGCGAATAAGGCTATTTTATGTGTCCTACCACCCATTTGGACCCCTTTGATTTCCTTTAGGGCCCGGATTCGTAGGGCCAGGGGCTCAATTGATATGGCAAACAATAATGGGGATAAGGGACACCCCTGTCTCGTCCCCCGTAGAATGCTAAATGATGTCGACCATCCTCCATTGACTTTAATCCTCGCCTTTGGGCCTTCATACAACCCTTTCACCCACCCTACAAAAGGTTTACCCAGTCCCATTTCCAGCATTACTTCCCATAGATAGTCCCATTCAACCCTATAAAATGCCTTTTCAGCGTCTATGGTCAGTAATGTCATGGAATCTCCTTTCCTCTGGGCTCCCCAGGCTAGGTTAAGGGTTCTTCTAATGTTGTCTGCTACCTGTCTGTGCCTGATGAATCCAGATTGATCTTCATGGATAAGGGAAGGCAAAATCCCACTTAACCTATCCGCCATGATTTTAGCTAATATCTTAACATCTACATTCAGCAGGGATATCGGTCTATAGGACCCACACAACTGGGGTCTCTTCCAGATTTCAACAGCACTGATATCCCTGCTTCCTGCATACTGTTCGGAAGGCCATTCCCCGTGAAGCATGCGTTACCCAACCGCACTAAGAGAGGTCCTAGCTCTTGCTGAAAAATTTTATAATATTTGGCGGTAAATCCGTCTAGCCCTGGGGACTTCCCTCCCTTTAAGCCCCTAATAACCCCTAACACTTCCTTCAGCGTAATTGTGGCCTCAATGTCCCATCTCTGTTTAGCGGTCACCCTTTGTAGGCCTAATCCTTGTATGTATGCTCTGATTTCGTCTTTCGACGCTGTGGATTCTTTTTTATATAGGGTTTCATAAAAGTTCATAAACTATTCCCTGATTTCTATGTCTTGATAGAATAGGGAATCTCTGGGGCCTTTGATTTTGTTGATCGTGTTTTGCACCCTTCTATCCCGCAATCCCCTAGCCAGCAAGTTCCCCGCTTTATTACTGAACTCAAAGAATTTCTGTTGCATTAAGTGCCTATGGTATTCCATAGTTTTCATCTGGATCTTTTGTAATTCTGCTCTCCATTTTTTTTTAATTCTATGAGTTGTTGTGTGCCCCCCTCCCTTTGATGCAGTGCTTCCAGCCTTGTCAGTTGCCTACGTACTTCCAGTTCCCACGCGATCCTCGATTTCTTTTTATATGCCCCTTTCTTAATACCCCCCGCACTACTGCCTTCATGGCGTCCCATAATACACCCTCTGAAACCTCTCCGGTGTCATTTAGTTCCAAGTAATCCTTAATGGCCTTTCTGATATCCTGACAATCGCTCTCTCCATCAAGTAGGGATTCATTAAGTCTCCATATCTGCCCCTTCCCTTCTTGTTCCGACCTTTCTATAGTGACCCAAACCGCAGCATGATCAGAGGCATGTATGCTTTCAATCTCTGCTGCTTTTATTTCTCCCCATACACTCCGGCTACCCCATATTGCATCTATTCTAGCATATGTCTCTTGTACATGGGCATAGTGTGTGTATTGTCTCTGACCTGGATGTTTCAATCGCCAAATATCTACTAGGTCTAGTTCTCTCATCAACATGCGGATTTGACACCCATTGTAGCTACTCCCACTTTCCCGCTTGTTGGAATGATCTAGGGTCCCAACCGGATGATTGAAGTCCCCTCCCAACATCACCATCCCCTCTGCAAAGGAAGTCAGTTCTGCCCTAATGGAATCAATGTATCTCCCTTGTCCCGTGTTTGGTGCATAAAGATTTATGAGGGTCATACTACGATTATTTATCTTTCCCTTTATTGCTAAGCATCTTCCCTCTTTATCTTTGTATATAGATTCTTTAACAAACTGCAAATGGTCCTTTACATAAATCACCAGTCCTCCTGTTTTGTTCCCTCTTGAATCAGCTAATGCATATCCCACCCCTAGGCCCTTATTCATAATGAGTGATTCATCTTTTTTCTTCATATGAGTTTCCTGCAGCATTATTATGTCACAATTCAATCTACGCAATTCTCTGAAAATTATACTCCTTTTACCCGGATTATTTAATCCGTTAACATTCCATGACACAATCTTCAATCCCCTGTTGCTCTTCCCGCATTTTGTTGTCCCCGACCCTTCTCCCCTCCTTCCCCCCATCCTGTCCCCCCTCCTTCAACTGGCATCCTCCATTGCATGCCAGTTTTTCCCCCTAGGAAGCCCGCCTTCTTCAGAGCTTGACCACCTGATCATACAATTATTTAAGCATCCCCCCTTCTTTCAGCTTTTACCTTCATTTCCCTTTAAGTCTGCATCTCTATGTGACCCCTCTCCAACCCCTCCAATACTCTTATTACCTTAAATTAAAACTTGTGTTAAGTTCTCATTTAGTTCAGATTAAGTTCAAGTGCCATCTTCGGTTCTAGCCGCTTCCTTCTCACCTCGCGGCGAGAGACGGGGCTTTCCTCCTTCGACCCGCTGCCATCCAGTCTGCTCCTTTCTCTCGGTGCTGCGCTGGGGTTGCTGCCTTATCTCCTCCTTTCTTGGTATATCTGTACATCCCATCTCTTTTAGACTTTTCCAAGCTCCTTGAGGTGTTTGAAGGCGTCTAGTGATATTTCCCACCCTCACTTGCAGCCCAAACGGAAACAGCCATCTATAGCGCAGTCCAGATTTTTGTAGATAGCCCGTTATCTCCTTGAAGTTGTAATGGTATCAGTTTATTACTGAAATATGTAGCATATTTGCTGGATTATATATACACCAATATATTTGTGTATCTTTTAAAAATATATATTTGACACGGCAGCAGAGAGAATAGTTTCATTTCAAGCCCCTCTCTCTCCATTCCTTTTTCTGGGAACTTCTGAGATAGTTAACTACACACACTTAACAAACACAAAAGAGCTTCCTCTGCCCTCCCACCTAACAAAAGATGGACTAAGGTGGACACCTGAATAAAACAAAGAACTCGGAGGAAGCATAAACAGGACATTTGCTTGTCAAAGGTATACCTGCCCCTCCCATCAGCTTCCAGACATGTGCAGAAAGGAAGGACTTGTAATGTGTATCTGCCCCAGAGACTGAACAGGACATCAAAAGACATTTGCTAGCAAAATCCAGACTGTAAGTCTCGTGATGTCATACCAGGACTCAGGGGTCGTGTGCAGACATGAGACCAAGATACCACAATGCTTTGCAAATGCTCAGGGGTCGTGTGCAAAAAAACCAGGAAGCCAGCAAAGATCCACATGGCATATCCTCCTGCAGTTTGCAAGATATAAAAAGGACAAGCTGTTTCCCCAAGAGTCAGATTCTCTTCAGCTGCAAGCAACTCAGATCCATTCACTGCAGAAGCCCTCTTGCTCCTGAAACATGTGCTCATCAATCAGCTGGACCACAGCATGCTTGTAACAAGGACTTGTAAGTTAACCTACCTGCTACTTTGTTCTATTTTTATGCACAGATTACCTGTAAAGATCTCTTAAAACCTACCTCTCGTGTGCAATTGTTTATTAAATCAATCTTTTTGGAAGCTAAAAATACGGTCTCTTCGTGTTCTGAGTATACTTAATTTATTTAATTTATTGCAATTATCACCTTTGGTGATTGGTGGAGAAATCAATATAAATACAGCACCTGCTCTTAAATTATAAGCAGTGGCGAGTTGCTCTAGAGCTATTTTCCCCAAAATAAATAATTTCTTGTAACAAAGTCTCTTCTGCGTTGTAGCATTTTCCTGGCTAAGTCCTGAAATATCCGGATTTTGACTGATTTCCAGGTGATGTCTCCCAATTCACATGCTCTTCTCCATATCTTTTCTTTGACTGGGAATCGGAGGAAGCAGGCTACTATGTCTCTGGGTATCCCATTTCTGGGAGAGCCCAGGCTTCTGTGTGCTCGCTCCAGTTCAACTGGTTCGTGTTCTTCTCCTTCCCCTGCATTAGTTTCCTGGTTTAGCAGAAATGCACAAATTTCTTTCACCACTTTTTCTGAGTCCTTATATTGGTCCTCCTCAGGGATGCCCCGGAATCTCAGGTTGCACCTTCTTGTCCGGTTTTCCAGATCCTCCATCATTCCATCCATCTCTGCCCTTGTCTGTTGTTCAGCCTTTAGAGCTCCCTGAAGATCCTGCACCTCCATTGATATTGCCTCTATTTTTTCTTCATTCTCCCCGAGCCTGTTTCCGATCTCTTTAACTTCTTCCCGTAGTTCAGCTACAGCAGTTTGTATGCTGCGCCTTGTTGTCACCATCTCCGTTTTCAGATCTTTGAACCATTGTATGAAATCGCTTTTGCTGATCTCTTCTTC
This sequence comes from Microcaecilia unicolor, assembly GCF_901765095.1. Classification (NCBI taxonomy): domain Eukaryota; kingdom Metazoa; phylum Chordata; class Amphibia; order Gymnophiona; family Siphonopidae; genus Microcaecilia; species Microcaecilia unicolor. The sequence continues at coordinate 122,061,926 of NC_044040.1, read as the reverse complement.
GTTCTCGATCTGCTCTTCGGGGTCTGGGTCCGATTCGCTTTCTTCGGGCGCCATCTTGGCTCCTCGTGTTCGGGACCCCACTCCCTTTTTAGCGCTCGGAGCTTCCGGTGCAAACTTGAATTTCGCCAGCTTTTTCTTTGCTGCCATATCTCCGGATCACTTTAGCTTTTATTTGAGGGTATTTTCTTCAATTCAATGCGAGGGACGTCTCACTTTCGCCCTAAATGTAGCGGAGTTCGACGATCAAGCTGCCATCTCTTTCAGCTGACGTCACTTCCCCCTCTTCCCCACGTTTCTTATCAAATCAGTCTGCAGCCTCCTGTGACAAGCCTTTGATAAACTCCTTAGCAGCAGCCACCGCTTCAAAATATTTCTCTGTTGCATCATAGTGGATTCTCAATTTCGCTGGATATATCAGACAAAAACCTGATTTTCCTCTCATGTAGCGCTGCACATACAGGCACAAACTCCTTCCGCACAGCTGCCACTCGTGCTGAATAATCCTGAAAACAGAGGATTCGCTGCCCTTCATGGCAAAGTTCCTTTCCGGATCGCACGACTTGCAGAATTGCCTGTTTGTGGCCATAATGAAGGATTTTTAATATCACTGCACGTGGTCGTGCAGCGCCTGGTCTCCTCGGACCCAGCCGATACGCCCTCTCAATCCGCAGCGGGCCTGGTAAGTTGTTGAGTTTCAAGGAGCTCGGGAGCCAGCTCTCCAAAAAAAAAAACCCCGCTCCGATTCTTTAATCTGCTCAGACAAACCAACCAGATGCAGGTTATTGCGTCTTGATCGATTCTCCAAGTCATCCAGTTTGTTTTCCAGCTCCACCATTCGTTTTTGCAAGGCCTCCGCTGGCTGCTCCGATTCTACCATGCGGTCTTCAATATCGCTAATCTGCTGCTGCATATGATCCAGGTCCAGGTGGAAACCATCAAGGCGTTCGTGGGCCAATTCCGCCCAATCGAACAGAGCCTGTATTTTTTTGTAAAGGGCCGCCTCCACTGCCGCAGTAACCTCTATGGTGATTTCTGCCGTCCACGCCGAGCAGACACTCGAGTTCGGCGATTGCTGCCCAGGCGCCATCTTGGGTTCCGTGGTTTTGCTTTTCTCCTTCTCCTTCCTTTGTGTTTTTGCCGCCATCCTTTGCTCTCTCCTTGCCATCCTTTGCACACCTTCAAACCAGCTCACTGCCCAATCTCCAGTCTATCTTTCTGCATAAACAGGAGGTCGTTTATTCCACTTTTGGGCTTGATAAAGACGTTAGATGAGGGGGACTAGCAGGAACTCCATTCAAGCGCGACTTCACTCCTGCATTGCACCACGTGACCTCGCTCTATCTTCTTTTTAAATGCTGATGCCAGCAGCCCGATCCCACCCTGGTTACAGTGGAGCTCATCCTTCCGGAATAGGCTCCCCCTTCCCCAGAATGTTGCCCTGTTCCTAAAAAATCTAAAACCCTCCTCCCTGCACCATCACTTCATCCACGCATTGAGACTCCGGACCTCTGCGTTTCTCTTGGGCACTGTATGTGGAATGGGGAGTACTTCTGAAAATGCTACCCTAGAGGTTATGGATTTGAGCTTTCTATTAAGAGCCTAAATGTGGCTTCCAGAACCTGCCTCTCACATTCATGTACCAAGACAGCTGGCTCCTCCCCAGCACTATCTAAAATCCTATCTAGGTGACGCTTGAGGTCCGCCACCTTCGCACCAGGCAGGCAAGTGACTAGGCAATCCTCACATCCACCAGCCACCCAGCTATCTACATGCCTAATAATCAAATCACCACCACCAGCAGCCATTGTAACCCTTATCTCCTGGGCAGAAGCTCCTGGAGACACAACCTCAGTGAGAGAGGATTTTGAATCTACTGGTGGGCTGGTCCTGGCTACAGGATTACATCCAGCTTCACCAGGGTGATGCTCTCCTTTTAGAAGACTTTCCTCCTCCAAGGCAGCACAGGGGCTGCCAGACTGGAGGTGAGACTTCTCTACAATATCCCTTTAGGCCTCTGTCTCCCTCAGCTCCTCCAAGTCTGCTACTGTAGCCTCAAGAGAAAGGACTCATTCTCTGAGCTAGGAGCTCTTTGCATCGAGCACACACTAAAACCTCTCACCAACTGAGAAAAAATCATACATGTGACACTCAATGCAAAAGACTCGATAGCACCCCTCTTGCTGTTGGACTGCTGTCTGCATCTTAGCATTGTAGAGTTGTTTAATTAAAACTGCTCAAGGTACTAGGAATATCAGATGAATATAAAGGGCCTTAAGATTATATGGTATAATGTGTAATTTACTTAGTGTTTGCTTCTCAGAAATTAACTTTAAAACTCTAATGAAAACTTTCCTCTTGTTGTCCTAATTAGAATAACTGACTATAAATGAAGAGTTGAGCTAGGGGTGAGTGGGAGCTGGGGAGGGGGTGGGAATGAAGACTGAATTAGGCCCTGTTGTGCCTTCTAGAGTCAATCTGTTAATGCTGTGGCAAAAAATTCAAGTTTTGAAACAATGGAGAAAAGGGTATGGAGACTAGTTAATAAAGCTTGCTTTTTATTTATTTTTTATTCTAACTGTGCTATCAATAACCTACAATTCCTCTTTTAAACCCAATCTTTAAATTACCAAGCACAGAGCAAAATAATTTCACTTATCCAGAGAAAAATGTCCTTTTCTCTTAATGGCCGGCCGTACCATTCCTGAAATCTGGACACTCTGGAAGGGTGAATTCCCATTACAATGGGCTGGAGGCCACTTTAAATATTTGGTGTATATGTGCCTTCTGATTTGTCCACTTTATATACCCATTGTTGCATTCAACTAAGACCACATTACAACTTTGGCAAGCATACCCTCTGTCTTTGATGGGCAGAGTTAGTTTATTCAAAATGTTGATTGTACTTTGTCGGATAAAAGGTGAAGTGAAAAAAGGCGTCCTTCAAAGAATGGAAAAAGGATCTGAATGAAGAAGATAAGAAGCAACATAAGCACTGCCAAGCTAGATGCACAACATTGATAAAGAAGGCTAAAAGAGAATATGAAGAAAAACTTGCAGCGGAGACAAAAACTCACATTAACACATTTTTCAAGTATAAGCAGAAAGCCTGTGAGGGAATCCATGGGACCGTTAGATCATGAAGGAGCAAAAAGGGGAACTCAGGGAGGAGAAGGTCATAGCGGAAATATTGAATGAAGTCTTTGCTTCGGTCTTTATGGAAGAAGATTTAAGAGATCTACCTGTACCAGAAATGGTTTTCAAGGATGAAGATGTGGAGGAATTGAAAGAAATCTCGGTGAACCTGAAAGATGTACTGAGCCAAATCGATAAATTATCACCTGGACTGGATGGCATACACCCCAGGATACTGAAAGAACTCAACCATGAAATTGCTGATCTGCTGTTAGTGATCTGTAACCTGTCATTAAAATTGTCCATAGCACCTGAAGATTGGATGGTGGCCATTGTACTGCTGATCTTTAAAGAGTTCCAGGGGTGATTTGGGAAATTACAGATCGGTAAGCCTGAAGTCAGTGCCAGGCAAAATAGTGGAAACTATTATAAAGAATAAAATCACTAACACACAAACATGGTTTAATGGGACAGAGTCAGCATGGGTTCAGCCAAGGGAAATCTTGCCTCACCAATTTGGTTCATTTCTTTGAAGGTGTGAATAAACATGGATAAAAATGAGCTAGTTGATGTATTGTATCTAGATTTTCAGAAAGCTTTTGACAAAGGTCTTCATGAGAAACTCCTGAGAAAATTAAAAAAGTCATGGGATAGGAGGCAATGTCCTCTTTATAGATTAGGAATTGGTTATTGGACAGAAAAAAGAGGGTTTAAATGGCCATTTTTTCCCAATGGAGGAGGACGAATAGTGGAATGTTGCAGGGATCTGTACTGGGACCAGTGCTATTTAACATGGTTAAAAAATGATCTGGAAATCGGAACGATGAATGAGGTGATTAAATTTGCAGATGACTCAAAACTATTCAAAGTTGTCAAAACACATGTGGATTGTGAAAAATTGCAGGAAAACCTTAGGAAACTCAAAGACTGATGTTAGTGTCCACCTTAGGAGTCAGCATCCAAGAAAAAGATCTAGGTGTCATTGTAGACAATACACTGAAATTTTCTGCCCAGTGTGTAATGGCAGCAAAAAATCAAACAGGATGCTAGGAATTATTAGGAGAGGAATGGTAAATAAGACCAAGAATATTATAATGCCTCTGTGTCACTCCATGGTGCATCCTCACTTTGAGCACTGTGTTCAATTCTGGTCACCATATCTCAAACAAGATACAGCGGAATTAGAGAAGGTTCAAAGAAGAGCGATTGAAATGATAAAGGGGATGGAATTCCACCAATATGAGGAAAGTCTAAAGAGGTTAGGCCTCATCAGCTTGGAAAAAAGACAACTGAGGGGGGATATGACTGAGGTCTACAAAATCCTGAGTGGAGTAGAACAGATAAAAGTGAATCAATTTTTCACTCTTTCAAAAAGTACGAAGACTGGGGACACTCATTGAATTTACATTGAAATACTTTAAAAACAAATAGGAGGAAACATGCCAGAGGGTGTGGTAACAGGATTTATCGTATTTAAGTTTAAAAAAGGTTTGGACAAGTTCCTGAAGGAAATGTCCATAGTCTGTTATTGAGATGGACATGGGGGAAGCCACTGCTTGCCCAGAGGTTGGCAGCACAGAATGTTGCAAATAATTGGATTTCTGCCAGGTACTTGTGACCTGGATTGGCCACTGTTGGAAGCAGGTTACTAGGCTAGACAGACCATTGGTCTGACCCAGTATGGCTATTCTTATGTTCTTATGCTCTTACTTAAAAGTGAAATTTGAAAAATATCTACATAAAATAATACAAACTTATTTGTGGCATGGGAAGCAGCAAAATCACTGCATCAACTAAAATAAGGGAGAATTGGGCCTTTTGAACTTGTGTCATATGTTTTATCAGTTATAGAATTGTTATGGGAAAAGTGTGCTATGATATGTTTAAGTCTTTCTCAAGTGTATGCTTTGTACCCAGAGGTGATGTTAAAGAAAGAAACCGTTCTCTAAAAATTAAGAGCTTTTATTCAGGCATCAATTAGAAATAATCACCATATAAAATTACTGATACAAAAGTAAGTTTTTTTAGGATGACAAGAAGCATGGCTGGTTTAGTCAAAATCATAATTTCTTTAATTGAGTTAAACAAGTTAATCATTAGCAGAGTCGATCCTAACAGCTTCTCAGTCATGGTTATTTGCTTAGTTAACCCATACACTCACCAAGCCTGTTACTCTAGAGATGATAACGAAGTTCATGCCAAAACACAGGACAAGGGCTTCTCCGGATGCCTGGGCGTGAGGAAATCATTCAGTGAGACTTTCTTCCCTAATCTAGCCTCGAGCCGCCAAAAAAAAACCTTCTCCGCAAAAAAACAAAACAAAACCAAAACAAAACCTCCCCAAACCTTTCCAGTTCACTTCTTTTATAATAAACCCAAATAATGGATCCTAATGGGAGCTCCACCCCTGTTCTATGTGTCCTAGGGCATCCAATGATGTGGTAGTAAATTCCAGGAAAGTCCATTCAGACATCTTGTCAGTTTACCATTGCTCACTTCCAATGGGTTCACTCTGCATTCCCCTTTTCAGAACCTTCCACTGGTCCAATTCATCACTCTCATTAGCTTATTTTAGGGCACTCTAGGCTGAATATCCTTCCAAAGGATTTGGGTCAGCTTGGCCTGATACTTCTACAAACACTGTGTGATATCCCCCTCTTCACTCAGGGTGACCTGGTTCTCAATATGTAGATCATATGCAAATTAGTGTGCTACCCCTTCTCGCTCAGGGTGACCTGGTTCCCACTGAGCAAATTAAACAGGTCTCACCAACTGCATATTTCTCAGGCAACTCTTTATTCCAGCCCCTGGGCACACTTCTTCTAGCTTAATACTTTATGCTTTCATAGGTCTTCAGACTGAGCCACCCCCCACAGATACATGGGCTCAGTACTAGCTTCAATACTTTGGGGACTTCTAACCCCAGGCTTTGCAGCCTGCTTCTCTCAGTACTTGGGACACACAATCCTTCCTTTGAACACACAGTTCTTTACAAGTATTGGGGACTCACAGTCCTTCCTCCTTTGAACACACAGTTCTATAAGTACTGAGGACACACAGTCCCACACTAATGCCTTAGGGCCTTCTTACCCCAGGATTTTCAGCCTGCTTGTCTCCTTTGGACACCCAGTCCACCACAAGTCCATAAGGTTAGCCAGTATCTTCCAGGGGGAGCTCTCTTCTTCTGCTGCCAGCTCACTTCTCTTCCTTTCACAACTCAGGTGGGGTATAAAGTGGTTAATTAGCTACACAGGACCCAGCCCATAACCTCCTACACCTGTGGACATCCCAGGGCTCTCCCCGGTCCTAGCGACCTCCACCTATTCTCCTACTAGCGCCCTCTAGTGGCCTACCCCGGATAGGACAGCCTCATACTTATCACAACTGCCTTGATTATTCTCGAATAGGTGAGCCTTTCAGGGCCCAACTGAAATAACAGGACTTAAAAATAACATCCGAAAGTGAATTTACAGGGAACCAGCTAAGCCCTGCACCCTGTGGTCTATCACTGTGCAATCAGCTCAGAGAAATATGGCTCCCCTGTCTTCCATTTTAAAATCCTATATTAGCCTAAGTATCCCCTGTTATCCCATGAAATCTTTAATAAATTTTGTTCCTAACAGAATGGTACACATAAATGATTGGTTTTGGGGTATTTCTGACTTTTTCTGCACTCCTTTGGAGCTTTCCATATTTCATAAAATACACTTCCGTACTTTTCTACACACCAGGGAGGCACTCACAACTTCCAGCACCAAGGACTGTGTGTTATACACAACTCTACAGCTAGTTTGATTACTCTTCTTTTGCCTATTAGACATAATGAGGCATTTCCCCCTGGCACTGATAATCCTTCTTTTACTTTTTGGGAGGTAAAAGGTATCCAATATCTGGTTCATGTGGTCTCTTAAGATGGAAAGTTAAAATCCTTTCATTCTTTGCAAGAGGTGTTTCATGTCCCTCAGAGGGAGGTGTTTGATTACATACAGTTACGACACTACTTGGCTAGCTTAGACTCTGTTGATTTGAAACTAGAGGTTCATGAAATCAAGCCCAGTATCCTGCTTCCAAAAGTGTCCAATCCAGGTCACAAGTATCTGGCAAGATCCCAAAAGAGTAAAAACGATTTTATGTTGCTTCTCCTAGAAATAAGCAGTGGATTTTCCCAAGTCCATCTTAATAATGGCTTATGGACTATTCTTTCAGGAAATTAGCCAAACTTTTTTTTAAACCCTGCTAAGCTAACTGCTTTTACCACATTCTCTGGCAATGAATTCCAGAGTTGAATTACACATTGAGTGAAGAAATATTTTCTCTACTTTGTTTAAAATTTACTACCTAGCAGCTTCATTGCATGTTCACTAGTCCTAGTATTCTTGGAAAGAGTAAATAACTGATTCACGTCTACCTATTCCACTCCACTCATTATTTTATAGACTACTAGTAAAAAAAGGCCCGTTTCTGCCTGAAATGAAACGGGCGCTAGCAAGGGCTCTCCCCTCCCTCCATTGCTGTCTCCCTCTCTCCCGAGTCCCACACGCTCCTTTCCTGTCCTCGAGGCTGTCCTCCCTCTCCTCTCCCACTCCCCTGTAACTCACCACTTTGTCCGGCGTTCCGGTGGCAGACGGAGAGGGGTGAGTGGAGGGTGGGAGCGGCGTTGACGGCGACGCCGCCATTTGTGGAGGGGTGGTTGGAGGGTAGCTGGGCCTTTGTGGTCACTGTAGGGTTCGTCGGTTAAAGCCATCTCTCTCTGGCCATATCTCCGCCCTCGACGTCATAACGTTAGACGTGAGGGCGGGGCTAGGAGACATGGGCAGAGAGAGAGATGGCTTTGTTTGGGCACGTCCTCGGGCGGTTTTCTTTGTTTGGCAGTCTGCAGCGAATCGTTCGAAGGGTAGGAGTAGGGAAACACGCGGAGCGTGTTTCCCTACTCCTCCCCGTTCGTTCTTTTTCATTTTTTAGTAATTGTTCCGCCCTCAACATCATCACGTGTGTCGCGAGGGCGGGGCACGGAGACATGGTCAGTGTTGTGGCTTCACCACCATGAACTTACAAACCGGTGTGTGAGTGCCTGCAGTGACATCAGTGTCTTCAGAACGTTGAGGGTGAGTTTTATTATAGTAGATCATATCTCCCCCAGCCAGCTGTTCTCCAAGCTAAAAAGCCCTGGTTGCTTTAGACTTTCCTCATAGGGAAGTTGTCCTATCGACTTTATCATTTTCAATGCCCTTCTCGGAATGTTTCTAATTCCGCTATATCTTTTTTGAGATGCAGTGATCCGAATTGCACAGTATTTGAGGTGCGGTCACACCATGGTGTGATACAAACATATTATAACATTCTCATTTTTGTTTTCCATTCCTTTCCTAATAATTCTTAACATTCTATTTGCTTTCTTAGTACCTAACTTTTGGAACCCTTTCTTGAATCTGCTAGTGATAGTGCTGGGGCAGAGCCAGTGTGGTTTCAGAGCTTCTGGATAGTGGCAATATTCAGTCTTTTAACAGGATAACTTAGGATAGCCAAAAGGCAGTCCTACATTATTTGGATAAATTATTTGCATAGCACTGTGGCAATGTGGCTAGCAACTGGCTGCACAATCTAATGAAAATGTGGCGCACACACACACATACACACTTAGGTTGCAGGTAAAAGTAATTTATGTACACCAAAAAGGCTGTAATCAGCTCTGTTATTTCACAGGCTTAGTTGTTTTGAGTCTCTCTCTTTCTCATAGTATAGTCTCAGTCAATACTCTTCATGGGGCTGGCTCCTAGCCAGGCCCAATTACTTGCAATTAATGTTGTCTTAGATTCCAAGGGGAGGTGGGAGGGTATGTGACAATTAATGGCCTGCTGTCCTCGGAGAATACCTGCTACAGGTAAGTACCTTCACTTTCTCTGACAAGCAGGCCAGATAATTTTCACACGTGGGAATCTCTAGCTACCACGCTCACCGAAAATAACAACAGTAGGACAACTGGAACTCACAAAGACGAGTTCAAAAAAATAATCAGCCTGCAACTATAGACATACTGCGTGAGTGAACAACCTGGAACAGCACAAAATGGGCCTAGGAGGGTGAAGTTGGAATCTAGACCTCGAACAAATTCTGTAGAACTATCTATCCAAACTGACCATTACGTTAGGTATTTTGCTCAAGGTGACTGTGTAGACTGAAGACCTTGCTGCAGCCTTGCAAATTTCTTCTATAGAGGCTGACCTCTAGTGGGCTACTGACAAAGCCATGGCTTTGACATTATGAGCTTTGCATGACCCTCAAAAGTCAGCCCAGCTTGGGCATAAGTGAAATGCAATCTGCTGGCCAATTGGAGATTGTGCATTTCTCGATGGGATCTATTGGGATCAAAAGAAACAATAAGCTGGGTGGACTGTCTGTAGGGTCTAGTCCACTATAAGTAAAAGGCCAATGCTCGCTTGCTGTCCAAGGTGTGCAGTGCACTTTCGCCAGGATGGGCATGAGGTTTGGAAAAGAATGTTGGAAGAATGATAGACTGGTTCAGATAGCACTCTGACACAACCTTAGGCAGGGTGCATGTGGAGAACTACTCTATTATGATGAAATTTAGTGTAAGGTGGATCAGCTATTAGGGCCTGAAGCTCACTGATCCTACGAACTGAAGTAACAGCTACCAAAAACAGGACCTTCCAAGTCAAGTACTTCAGATGACAGGAATCAAGCAGCTCAAAATGAGCTTTCATCAGCTAGGTGAGGATGACGTTGAGGTCTCATGACATAGGAAGAGGTTTGACAGGGGGTTTTGTTCCACAGATGGTCCGATTACACCAAACACAGCACTTGAAGCCACTGGGAAACTTTGATGACAGCTGTGGCCAAATCAAACGACTCGAAGGTGACTGGATAAAGGGGCAAAGCACCATAAAAAGACAGGGAAAAACTGTCTACCGAAACTCAGGCCTAAGACGGCCAATAGAGCGTGAAAAAAATCAAGGAAATCTAACAGTGGGGAAAAACCTGACTAAAACACTCTAAATGATATGGAAATCGGAATGACAAGTGAGATGATCAAATTTGCAGATGACACAAAACTATTCAAGGTTGTTAAAACATGTGCAGACTGTGAAATATTGCAGGAAGACCTTAGGAAATTAGAAGACTGGGCATCCAAATGGCAGATGAAATTTAATGTGGATAAATGCAAGGTGATGTGCATTGGAAAGAATAATCCGAATCATAGTTACCTGATGCTATGGTCCACCTTGGGGGTCAGCACTCAAGAAAAAGATCTAGGTGTCGTGGTAGATAATACACTGAAATCCTTTGCTCAGTGTGCGGCAGCAGCCAAAAAAGCAAACAGGATGCTAGGAATTATTAGCAAAGAGCTGGTGAAAAAGAACGAAAATACAATAATTTTTCTGTATCACTCCAGCTCGAGTACTGCGTTAATTTCTGGTCACCATATCTCAATCAAGATATAGCAGAGAAAAGGTTCAAAGAAGAGTGACCAAAATGGTAAAGGAGATGGAACTCCTCTCGTATGAGGAAAGGCTAAAGAGGTTAGGGCTCTTCAGCTTGGAAAAAGAGACTGATGATGGGAGATATGCTTGAGGTCTACAAAATCCTGAGTGGTAGAGTAGAAGTAAATTGATTTTTTACTCATTCCAAACGTACAAAGACTAGGGGACATTGTAATGGAAAAGTTTGTGCTTGACATTGAGTTCTGCCTAAGTATTGTTATCATATTTAATGTTTCTTGAAAGTACATAATGAAGTATTGTTATCATAGTTAATGCTCTCTTGAAAGTACAAAATGGACTCCCATATGGATATTTACAGGCTCATTTTTGAAAGAGAAGAGCGTCCAAACAGCGACACAAAAAGCACATGGGCGTCCCTGTGAAAAAAGGTCGTCCAAATCCAATAATCGAAACAGGGCCGTAAGGACATCCTCAGTGCGTGGATGCCCATCTATGGTCGTCCCCACAGGGGGCGTGTTATGCGCGGTGTTATGAGATGGGCGCCTCCAACGTAAAACAGCTAGTGAAATGGTTTCGCATGGGTGGGAACATGGGCGTCCTTAGTTAGACCTGAAATAAAAGAGACCAGGGTAAGGGGGAAGTTGTCTTTAGACCCATTAGCGATTTTGTGGAGCTGGAGAGTGGTGAGATCGTTGTTGGGAGAGAAACTTGAATCATTGTTTGCAGAGAAAGCTGAGAGTTTGTTCAGTACCTGTTACCTTTGTCTGTGTGCCATAGTCAGAAAGTTTTCACCCTCACCTGCCTCATTTGTGTTTTACCTTTTCAGCTTTCCCTACCCCTTCTAGCCCCCAAACCCAGACACCACTACTCCTTCCTCTATCTCCCCCATCCCCTCCCCCTATCCCTCTACATTCACTGTCCACAAGTTCATATTTCATTCCTTTACCTGTTTGTAGTCTCTGTTTGTCTCTTTGTCCTGTGTACTGCTGCAGAGTGTTTGTGAAGACTGTAGTTTGCTGCTTGGAGAGTGAGTGGCTAGAGGGTGTGGCAGGAGAGTTTGTAGTGGGTCAGAGAGTGCTTGCAGTATGGCTCTGCTGTGTGTGACCGCATTGTTTGTCGGTGGTGGGAGAGTGAGTGTCAGATTCTGTTTGTTGCTGCTGTGTTTCACCAAGTTGGTAGGGAGAGGTGAGCACTGGTGTCATTGCATTGCACCTGTAGTGTGGGGAAATGGAGGCACTAAATGCACAGGTGGCTTACATGGAGGGAGGCACCACAGGAGGTACTCACGCCCCAGAGTTTTCAGGCCCCGTACCAGTTTCCTAGACCTCATTGACCTGCAGTGTCTCACTAGGTACCGCTTTGATAGGGCTGCCATTCAGCACCTTTGTGACCAGCCCAACCCTTCCTGCAGCCCAGGAACAACCCCATCCCTGTGCACCTAAAGATCACTGCTTCTCTATCTTTTCTGGCCACTGGGAGTTTCCAGTCTGTCCTATCTGTGAACACGGGTCTCACCCAGGTTTCCATTTCTAACTGCCTCACCCAGTTCCTGGATGCCTTCCTTACCCACACCTCTGAGTACATCACCTTCCCCACCCCGCCACCCCCCAGGCTCTGCAGAATAACATGGCTGACTTCTACACCGTAGCTCGCTTCCCCTCGGCCATAGGCGCCACTGACTGCACACATGTTGCATTCCGACCCCCCCCCCCCCCCCCCCCGGGGCACGAGAGGCCACTTATAGGAACAGGAAAGCATTCCACTCACTCAATATGCAAGTTGTGTGTGATGCCCAGGGGGAGATTCTAGACGTGTGTGCCCGATACCCAGGTTCCACCCATGATGCCTATATATTGCAGCACTCAGGAATCTTCCGCAGATTTGACCGAGGGGAGATCACTGGTGGATGGCTCCTAGGTAAGTGCAGCATGGATCTGCCCAAACTATACCTCCTCCACCGGGCAACCCTCAGCACTGTCTCCCTCCAGCTCACTCCACAACCCACTATTCCCCCCCCCACCTCCACAAGGTACCCACTCCAAACAATACACACTCATCTTTCTCATCCTGCTTCTCCCCAAAGGTGACAGAGGCTACCCACAGCGGAGTTGGCTCATGACCCCCATAGTGCACCCATAAACAGGGTCGGAGGAGAACTACAACAGTAGACATCGGACCACACGTAGCATCATCGAGCGCACTTAAGAACAGGTTCCAATGTCTGGACCGTTCTGGAGGGGAGCTCCTGTACAGCCCCCAAAAGGTGGCAAAGATATTCCTGGCCTGCTGCATGCTACATAATTTGGCAATGCGCAGAGGACAGGACCTCCCAGAAGAGCCACAGCGACCACAGCAGCAGGCCCCAGATGAACAGGATGAGGAGCCCCCTCCACCTCCCGCCCACAGCGCAAAGCAGAGTGCATACCAGCGGGGGGTCAGAGCCAGGCAAAGACTGATTGAGACAAGTTTTGTGTGAGAGTAAGTTGACATTTATTTCTATCACATAGTACTTACACCCCCCCACCACCACCATCACCCGTTCTGTGCATATTCCCCTCCCTCCAACCCTCCCCCTTCCCCCCCCCAGCATGTCCCATTACTTTCCCCATCCCCTCCCCTGGCTCCTACCCCTCCCACTGTGTTCCTTTGCAGCTGGTGCTGCAGGGGAACTCTGTTGAGAGTCCTCCTCTGTGTCCACAAGGCAGCCTGCTGCCTCGGCTGCCCTGTGGAAGTCTGGCCACCTTGCGGTCTGTGGCTTGCCCTGCAACCTGGGCACAGGACCCAGAAGGGGAGCTGGTGTGGTGGCTGCTGGACCAGTGGCTGGGGAGGCTGAGGATCTCAAAGCGCCTCTTCTTTGTAGGTGGTTGCTGTGCAGTGGTGTAAGTAGACGCCACTTGTTGCTGCATCAGGGTCATGGCGTAGGCCCTCGATGCTGTGCTCCAGCCTTTGGAGTTGCTGTACCACTTCACGCTGGGCCTGTTCCACTTCCCGTTGCAGCTCCAATTTCTGGCACCAGTAATCTTCCAGGTGCACATTGTGGCCCAGCAACTGTGTCGTGAGGTGCAGTAGCTGCCTCCTATGGCTGGATGGCCTCTGCTGAGGATGTCCCCACCCCCCTTCTGCATCTTCTTCTGTGCCACCATCCGCAAAGGCTGTGGGTGGTGGAGGGAGAGCCTCTGCTGCAGGTGGTGGAGGGAGAGCCAGCGCTGCTGCTGGGTCCTGTGGTTCCACCCCATGGTCCTGTGTGCTTTCTTGTGCAGGCATACCTCCAGGCCCACTGGTTTGCTGCTCTGTGTGCTGGGGCTGGTGGCCACCAGGGCCAGTTTCTTCCTCTGACTGGTTGTCATCACCTGCATAGCAAAAGGGGAGGAAATGTGTTTGTCAAAATAACCCAATTTTGTTTTTCAGCATTCATATACATAGCCGCACACGCAAGACCCAGCAAAGAGATGGTGAGGAATGGGATTGGCAGGCAAGCCACAGATGTCATTGTACATGGTACAGAGCTGGAGATGAGGAGCGCAGTGTACTACAGAGACTGATGTGGAAGAGAGACACACAGGCAGGTGGGTAGACACAGAACTGTGGAAGGAGTGCAGAGGACACTGTGGCTACAGCACAGAAGTGTGGAAAGGACATATGCACAGTTTGGTGATGGGAAAAGAGAAGGGAGTGGGGAAGGCCCCCAAAGCTGTGAAACAGTGGTAACCTACACACACATTGCTGGAAACCTTCCCCCCTTCCCCTTCACCCAGCAACTCCCTGACTCATGGTCTGTAATGAATAGTGATTTGCATTGCATGTGGTGTTCTCACCCCTTCCCCTATTTAGGAGCAACACACTGTCCCCACTTGTGTAAAACAGAGTATAGTGCAGCACAACAGATACCCCAGCTTCCTAATGGTCAACCTACCTGAGCCCTCAGGCTGTGCTGATGTGTCAAGGGACCCAATGCCATGGATCCCCTCCTGGGGCAAGAGCCCATGAATGATGCGCTTGAGGGGGATCAAGTTAGCAGTGTCATCTGCTGGGGGGTTGGCACCAGCCTTCTTTCTCACATCACGCCTCAGCCGGCGCCACTTCCATTTGCAGTCTTCCACATCCCTGCCACAGTGGAAGACCACGTTGACCCGGTCCCTTACTGTCTCCCATTCTCTCTGCTTTGTTGTAGCAGCCAGCTTCTGGCCCGCGGGAGCAAAGAGATGTGTGTGCCTTCTCTGTATTTCCTGAACCAGCAGTTCAATTTCAGGGTCACTGAAATAACCCTTGTGGGTGGGTGCTTGCTTTGGTACCATTGTACCAATGCGATGCAAAGAATCTAAAATACTGAGAAGGGCGCTTAAATACTATCCCAGGGACGCCCATGTAAGAACGCGATGGGTGTCCCCGAGATGGGCGTCCTAATTTCGATTATTGACAACATCCCTAAACGTCCCCAGCTGTTCTGGCAATTTGGGCGTCCTCATTTCGATTATGGGTGGGGAACTATGGACATCTCCAGCTGCTCTGTGTTTTGGGCGTCCTCATTTCGATAATGGGTGAAAATGATAAACGTCCCGACACTCGGAGGAAGTGACGCCATCGGAGAACATGGCTGCTTAAGCACCGTGCTCCCGAGTACCCACAGCAATAAAAAGCGTTTTCCCGAGTTTACTTAAGAACTGAAAGTAGCGACAACTGGCGGGAGAATCAGCAGAGCGGGGAGGTTCCGAGGTAGCTATGCAAAAACGAGCGGATCCGCCTAATCTGTCCCAGTTTGCATACGACCACGACGCGAACAGAAAAAACATGGCAGCCCAAGCGGATGAGGCTACTGAGGGGCAGGCCATGGAGGAACTGCAGCCCTCGGACGATATGTTCACGACCCAGGGCCAGGGAGAACCCGAGGGAGCTGGCGACCTTAGGAGCCGATTTGACAGGCGAGATAGCGGAGCTGGGACACAGAGTTGAGGAGGTGGAAGGCCAAATCGACGAACACTCAGAGTCCCTGAGCTCACTGGAGCGGCAGATAGCGGACGAACGTCTGGGGCAGCAGCTGATTAATGACAAGCTAGAAGACTTGGAAAATAGAAGCAGGCGCCATAATCTCCGCTTCCGCGGTCTACCGGAGACTCCGACATACCAGAACAGCGAACACGTGGTCCAACAAATTGTCAGTTCACTGCTAGCAACCATGGAGGAACCGGTACCACCGGAAAAAATAATCTTGGAAAGAGCCCATCGGGCCCTAGGGGCCAATAGGAGGAACCTCGCCAAAGACATAATAGCATGCTTCCAAGACTTCAAATTGAAAAAACGAGTTATTACAGCAGCAAGGCAAGCAACAGATTTCAAGTGGGATACCTACTCAGTGGAAATATATCAGGACTTGGCTGCAGCCACTCTGAAGAGAAGAGCGGATTTAAGGCCGGTAACAACCAAACTAAGAGAAATGGGGATCCGCTATAGATGGAGATATCCGTTTGGCTTGGCATTTTACAAGGATGGAAAACAACATCAAATTAAAACGATAGTGGAGGCAACGGAGATACTCCATGGGGATTACCAGACGGCCACTGCCTCGACAGCAGAGAGACCCCCACTGACGGCAGACCCAAGGACATATCCAAAATGGCAAAGAGTGGGTCACAGACGCCTCCAATGGCAGAAGTCTGCAGGACGCCTCACTTGAAGCTGCCTTGGGACAGTTAGGGGTAAGACCCCGAGTGATCTGTTAGGAGTTAGCGCTGCACAGTCTCAATATGGGATCTATGGACAGATGTGGCGAGTTGATCATGCTGGTTGTTAATGTTGGTTATGGAACTGAGCTGGGAAATACCGTAAACTGCCCTACTTGCTACACAGATACCAGTTAAGGAAGTTAAATTATAGGGCAAAATAGAAGAAGGGGGAATAACGGGTCACACTCCTCTTTTGAAGCACCGACCAGGTTCTGGCAAGGGTGCTCTGGTTAAAGGGAAGGGGGAAGAGGGAGTGGGGTGGAGAATAGAAGAGGGAGGGGGAAAATAGGTTTTGAGGGATGGACGGAAGGAGGGGAAGAGTGGAGGAGGGAACAGAGGGGAACCTCAGTCTATGATATAGAAGTAATCAAGATAGAAAATATAACAAAGTACTATAATGCTTAAGTGTGTGACTATAAATATGCGAGGGTTGAACACTCAGCAGAAAAGAAAGCAGATATTTAGAGAAATGCTGTGCCAGAAAGCAGATGTGGTGTTTCTACAAGATACACATCTCAAAAGGGCCCATGAACACCTAATCAGACACAAGCAATACCCTACCATACAGTGCACATCTAACACAGAGGCTACAAAAAAGAGGGGGGGGGGGGGGGTGGTGGTCCTGATTGCTTTATCGCGATCACAGCCCTGGATGGTACATACAACGGTAAAGGATCTAGGGTGTGTTTATGCACCCAATGATAGTCAGAAACTATTCTTACAGGAGGTGGAAAAGGTCCTGCAAAAACATGCTAAAGGCCAACTGCTGATAGGGGGGGGATCTTAACCTGACGGTGGATCCGAGTGTATATAACTCAGGGGGAGTCGCAAGCTATGCTAAGGTAGAAAGAACGGCCTTCAAAGCCTGGCTGGCAAGATGGGGGTTGATAGATCTATGGAGAGACAGCCATGGGATAGCAAAGGACTACACTCATTACGCTGCCAAACATAAAACATATTCGAGAATTGATCACTGGCTGGGCGATTCGATGGTGAGGGGTCAAATGGGGGAGGTGAATATTGAAACATGTAGCTGGTCAGACCACTATCTAGTGGTACTGACTCTACGAGCAGGAGCAAGAGAGAAAGGGTGAACACACTGGAGGCTAAATGAAGCATTACTTCTAGACCCACAGAATATAGTTGAGATAGAAAAATATATAATAGAATATATAAACTTTAATGATAGGGGGGAAGTACATCCGGCAAGCATCTGGGAGGGAATGAAAGCGGTGTTAAGAGGCCAAATTATTGCTTTGCAGGCCCATGTCAATAAAATTAAAGAAGGGAAAGAGGCTGGGATTAGAACAAAAATGGAGACCAGTGAGAGGGCGCATAAAGCGGACCCGTCAGATAAAATGAAAGTGCAAGAGCTACAGCAATACAGAGCACAGCTTAATGACATACAGATGTCAGAGATAGCATCCCAGCTTCAGCAAGTACAACAAGAACACTTCAAGTCTGGAGATAGGGCCAGTAGACTTCTGGCAAATAAATTAAAAAAACAGGCCTAAAGGAATCATATTTCGGGCGTATATGATACCTCGGGGAGGCTAGTCAGTCAAACAGGGGAGATACAGGCAGTGTTCTGGGACTATCACACTCAATTATATAAATCAGAACAGGATGCGGCACGGGAGGACATTGCACAATGTAACCCTATGGGTTAAATTTTAAAAGATTACCTGGCTCCTTCTAGATCTGGTGTAGAGATAGTGAGCAGTGCAGTGAAACTGAGTAGTCTGTGTGCTTGCGCTGAGTGTTCCGCATGCTGATGGAACTCTCAGGAGAGTGACAAACAGCTCAGGCTGGCAGTTGGGAGGGAGCTGTATTGGTGAGAACATGGTACTAGGATAAGACTGGAAGAAAGTTGATGCTGAAAGAAAAGGCGCCCACCGTTCAAGAGAGCCAGAGAGAGAAAACAAAGAGAACAGCTAAGTGACTGAAACTATTTTTAAAAAGTGCACATAAGAGAAAATAGTAAAGGAAACCTGAACAATAAGTGAGAGATAACTAAAAGAAGAAGAAAAAAAAGAGTAGAGGAATACTTACATGTTGAGATCCTTGAAGGTCTCTGGAAATCTGAAAGACAGGAGAAAAGAAAGTTTAAAGAATCTAGTGTTTTGTAAAATTGAATGTGCTTAAATGATTTATGTACCTAATATTTATACTTATCTGAAAATGCTCCCAGTGTTTCTAAACTGATTTGTGTTGCAAACCTGTAATAGAAATACATATGTTAAATTTGCAAGTTGGTAAGATTTCATTAACATTTAAATATAATTCAAATAATAAAAAAAATATTTTCCTTTTTTTGTTAAACTCCCTGGTTGGCGTTGAGTCATTTTGGGGAAACACTGTGACATATTTGGTACCATTATTTAATACCTTGCTCTGCCACCAGGGGGTTTACAATACATTGCACAATACCTGCAGGGGGTTAAGCTCCCAGACATATCGGAAAGGGCGGTGGAATCTCTATCCGTCCCCATGACGCTCGAAGAGGTTGAAAAGGTGATAGCGAATTTACCCAACAACAAAGCGCCAGGGCCTGATGGATTCCCCGCGCGCTTTTATAAACTATTTGCCAAGTGGTTAGTGCCACTGTTGCTGAAAGTGATAACCTCCTCTGATGATACAGGGGAACTGCCATACTCTTGGAGAATGGCCGAGATGATTTTGATTCAGAAGCCAAATAAGGACCCCTTACAGTGTGGGTCATACAGGCCCATATCACTATTAAATACTGACTATAAAATCTTTACCAAAATTCTGGCAATAAGGCTGCAGAAGGTGCTCCCAAGTGTAATACATGATGACCAGGCGGGATTTATAGAGGGTAGGCAGACGTTTGATAATATCAGATGTCTGCTACATATAATACAGCAAGCCACTGATAAGTTAGAGCCGGTGTTACTCTTCTCGGTGGATGCGGAAAAAGCCTTTGACCAAGTGGAGTGGCCCTTTCTGTTTGAAGTCTTGAAGCAGATAGGATTGGAAGGGAGAATCTTGAACTGGTTACACTTGCTCTATACTAACCCCTTGGCAATGTTAAAAATAAATGGGTCCTATACTAAATCGATATGCCTGGGAAGAGGGTCGAGACAGGGCTGTGCAGCATCGCCCCTGCTGTTCGCACTGTCAATTGAACCATTAGCAAAAAAAACCAGAGACCAGGGGAGTATACGGGGAGTGGTCAGGGGCAGATGGGAGCATAAGATCATGCTATTTGCCGATGATGTCCTGTTGACGCTGGCCCAACCCAAACAATCATTGCAGCAGGTTATGGAGGTGATACTGCAGTATGGGAAACTCTTGGGCTTCAAAATTAATGCTAACAAATCAGAGATACTTAATCTTATCATACCTCAGAGAGAGGCCCAAGAGCTGCAGGGACTATACCCATTCCAATGGGCACCCAAAGCAATACGGTACCTGGGTATAATGATTACCCCACGAATAGAAAATATGTTTCAGGAGAACTTCCCTGGGAAGGTAAGGGAACTCTTTGGGGAACTGGACAGATGGGAGGGCCTCACGATATCGTGGGTGGGCAGAATACATGCTGTAAAAATGATGCTTCTACCGAAGTTGCTATATCTGTTTCTGGCTCTTCCAATCCCAATCCCCGGGGCCTTCTTCCAACAATTAAATGTGTTTGCATACATTTGGAGAAAGAGACCACCCAGAGTGTGCAGAAGCATGATGTTCCAAATGCCAAATAGGGGTGGAGTGGGAGTCCCCAATGGAGAAATTTGGGCTTTTGAAGAGCTGCAGGAAGAATTTGGATTGGAGGATAGAGACTTGGGGCATAATCGAACGCAAACGCCTATCTCCATGGGCGTTTATCTCCGAGAACAGGTCTGTGAAGGGGCGGGCCGAACCGTATTTTCAAAAAAATGGACGTTTTTGAGCTGGGCGTTTGTTTTTTTTAGTGATAATGGAAACTAAAAACGCCCAGCTCAAAAACGTCCTAATCCGAGCCATTTGGTCGTGGGGGGGGGGACCAGGATTGGTAGTACACAGACCCCCCTGATATGCCAGGACACCAACTGGGCACCGTAGGTCAGTGCGGTGGATTTCAGAAAAAGCTCCCACATGCATAGCTCCCTTACCACGGGTGCTGAGCTCCCAACCCCCATCCCCCAAAACCCACTACCCACAAATGTACAACACTATCATAGCTCTTAGGAGTGAAGGGGGCAACTACATGTGGGTACAGTGGGTTTTGGAGGCCTCCCATTTACCAGCACAATTGTTACAGGTAGGGGGGGATGGGCCTGGGTCCACCTGGCTGAAGTGCACTGCGGTACCCACTAAAAGTGCTCCAGGGACCTGCATACATGCAGGCCTCTAGGACTTGTTGCTGCTGTATAACATTGGCACACCAGTTGACACCTGAAGACTAATCTCTCCGAAAACGTCCTTTATTGGAATAAGCACGTTTACTCACAGTTAACTGCAGAGGTTGTGCCCCACTGGCAACGAGTCTCCCTGGTACTGAGATTAGCAGTAGGTCAGAGCTAGCAGAATGCTGTACAATGCCCTCTTTCAGCCACATTCAAGGTAAGAACTAAGTTGTCTAACGTGGCTAACACAGGAAAGGGAACTAAAACTGGCTTACAAAAATGGCCACTACCACATGGACTACAACAGGGCACACTCTGACCCAGTAGGCAGGGGGAAAAGCACCATGGGAGAAGAGCCTACCAACTACCAACATCGTGAGACTGTAACACAAGCTAATGAAATCACGGAGCCCAATACCCTACACCCACCACAATGCAATGCTGATGTGACCCTGTAGTGCACCCGAGAGCCACATCTGACCCAGGGAAAGGCTGGGAGAGGATCAAACACATTCTGCTGTCATGGAGGTGGGTACAGCATTTGAGGCTGGCATACAGGCTTGGAAAAAAGTTTTTAAAGTGGGGGTTTTTTTGGTGGGAGGGGGTTAGTGACCACTGGGGGAGTCCGGGGACGTCATCCCCGATTCCTTCCAGTGGTCATCTGGGCAGTTGGGGCACTTTTTGGGACTTGTTCGTGAAAAAAAAAGGGTCCAAAAAAACTTGTTCGTGAAAGAAAAAGGGTCCAAAATCGCGGTAAAAACGTCTTTTTTTTTTTTTCCGATTATCAGCTACAGATGCCCATCTCTCCTCGGCTGATAACCACGCCCCAGTCCCGCCTCCGACATGCCCCCGTCAACTTTATTCGTTTCCGTGACGGAGTGCAGTTGGAAACGCCCAAAATCGGCTTTCGCTTATACCGATTTGGGCGCCTTTGCGAGAAAAACGCCCATCTCCCGATTTGGGTCGAAATATAGGCGTGCAAGGGATGAATTGGAACTGGCTGAAACTGGACTGGAAAAAGCTATGCGAGGTGGAGGGGGGTAAAGGGCGCATACTCGGTTATATAGGGCTTTGTTGCTACTATCCTCCCCCCAGGATTTTTATATAGGGAGATGGGAAAAAGAACTTCAAACAAAGCATACAGGAGACTGGTGGGCAAGTAGTTATAGACATCTGCTGAAACCCTCCATCGCCCAGCCACTAGCTGAAAATGGCTACAAAATCTTATATTGGTGGTACTATACACCGGTTAGATTACAAAAGTTTTATCCGCAAATGACAACAGATTGCTGGACAGAATGTGGCGGGCGAGGAAAATTTTGGCACATTTGGTGGCAGGGCCGTGCCAACACAGTAAGGGAGGTAAGCATGGCAGGAGGGCGCCATCCTCTGGGGGGCGCCCCGCCGCACCATTCTTACCTCGCCCTCTTCTCCCCAGATCCTTTTCCTTTTTTTTTGGTTTAAATTTACCTCTGTCCAGCGGCAGCGTAGCGTTAGTGAGAAGGAGGCGGCGCTCCCCCGCCCCGACGTGTCAGTCTTCCCTTCGCTCAGTTCCGCCTTCTTCTGACATCAGAAATGACGTCAGAAGAAGGCAGGACACTGAGCGAAGGGAAGACTGACACGTCGGGGCGTGGGAGCGCCGCCTCCTTCTCACTAACGCTACGCTGCCGCCGGACAGAGGTAAATTTAAACAAAAAAAAAAGGAAAAGGATCTGGGGAGAAAAGGGCGGGTAGTGTAGCGATCGTTTTCGGGGGGGGGGGGGCAACTGCAGGGGGGCGCCAGAGGGGGGGCGCCAACTGCAGGGGGGCGCCGGAAACCCTAGGCACGGCTCTGTTTGGTGGGAATGCCCAAAAGCCCAAACATATTGGTCAGAGATCCTGGGAAAGGTGAGAGAAATGACTAAGATAGATTACCCATGTCAGGCTGAGAATTGTTTATTACACATACGACCCCAAAAGAGCCCAATACACTGCCATAAGCTGGCCATTCATTTGCTCGGGGCAGCTAAATTGGCACTGGCAAAAGCTTGGAAGCAGAAGGAGATCCCCACTATGCAGGTGGTGGAGGGTAGATTACAATACCTGTACCAAATGTCAAAACTGACGGCTATGCGAAGGGGGCAACTCCAGAAGTTCCAAAAAATATGGCATTTATATGAACAATGAAGAGGACTGTACGAAAGTAAGGTACTATATGACTGAGGTGGGGGGGGGGGGAGTGAGGGGGAAAGGGGGGGGGGGGGGGAGTGAGGGGGAAAGGGGGGGATGGGGGGAAGGGGGAAATAAAAGGAAAAAGCAGATATTTGAAAGTTATGATGTTAATATTTTGAAGCAATATGTTTACAGTTGGATTGCAGAAATGTGCTGTTGTGTATTTTTGAAAATGAATAAAAAAGAAATAAAAAAAAAAATGATAAACGTCCCCAGCTGCTCTTCCCAATTGGAAGTTTGCATTCCCTTTATTGGCGCCTCTTTAAAATGGCTCTGTGCTTGCACTTTAGAGGTTCTTCTTTAGATTATGGGGTGGTATTTCAAAGCGTTTTAGCTTCAGTTATAGTAAACCTTGTTTTTGCCACTGTATGCTTTAGTACACCTGTTTGTTTTTTTGAGGTTTTTTTTTCGGGGGGGGGGGGGGGGGGGGATTTTTTTGCCAATTTTTGAAAGATATCTGGTGTGTGGGCTTTGTACCTTTCCTTTCCAAAAGTTTCAGACTAGGTGTTAGCTGGTAGCTTAGCATATCAAACATATAAATGACAAGTGACCGACTTACCCGCAAATGCGCAGTAGAGACTTCCCTCTCTGTCCCGCCCTTGCGTCAAGACGTTATGACATCAGAGAGCGGAACAGAGAGGGAAATGGACGCTGCCACTGGAGCCTGGAGACGAAGGAACATCGCTGGTGCACCAACCTCCACCCCCCCCATCCCCGACGTCGTCGCTGCTCCCGCCCCCCTCCATATCGGGCCCCCTGCACTGACATGACAGCGCCTCTCACCTCCGTGTGGAAGCGCTGCAGGCAGATCACTAGTGCTAGACAACATACCTATTATTTACACAACTCTGTGCTGTGGGGCTCTATGGTAAGGGGGGGAGGCTGAATCGGCATTTCTGTTCCTCAACAGAAATGCCCCCCCCCCCCCCCCCCCCCCCCCATTACCATACAGCCATGCAGTTTGGAAGGAACAGATGGCCTTCTGCATGGCCACACTTATGACAAATATGTACCAAAGTTTCTCTGTCACAGTTCACCTGTCATGCAACCCAGATTGCTGCCTCCTCTCACATCAACCCCAGCATTTGATAATATGTAGTGCACAAAGTAGAGACACACACCCTGTTATAGCAAAAATATGAAATGTGTATTTAACAAAACAAAAAAACACATAGAACTATTTACAAAAATTTTTCAAAAGTCTCTCAAGGGAGGCCACGTCCTCCTCCCTGCATGACCTTTTGCAAGTAGGCTAATGAGCAGCACCAGGAACAGCCTCTGTGCCCTGAAGTGCTGCTCGTTAGCCTTCCGCATCGCCGACACCTCCTGCCTCATCGCTGACACCTCCTGCAGCAACTGGTTTTGGCTATGCACCAGTTGCTGCAGGAGGTGCAGTGCTGGTGCTGGTCTGGAGAGGGCTGGTGGTGTTGGGCCCTCCTCCTTTAGGGGAGGCATATCATGCCAGGGGTCTGGCCTTTCTGCTGTCGCCTGCTCCTCCTCCTCCACCACCGGTGCAGGCAGTCCTGCCTCCTCCTCCTGCTCCTCCTCCACCACTGGTGCAGGCAGTCCTGCCTCCTCCTCCTCCTGCTGGCGCCCTGTGCATGTAAAAGGATTGTCCTTGAGATCAGTACATTCAACATGGCTTGCATAGTGCAGGAGCTGGCTGGCTGGCATGAGGCAGGAATGGGGAAAGTTGGGGTCAGTGATGAGCCCTGGGCTATACACATGGGGTGTGAGATGCATGAGATGACATGACAGGGAACTCTGGAAGCTGGTCTGAAAAAGGAGAACACTATAAGATGTGTTGGCAGGGAACACTCATTCCTCAGCAGCATGCTAGCATTTTGAGTTGTGACTATGGTTAGCTGACCATTTTTTTTTTTGGGGGGGGGGAGCACTATTTCTTTACTTTACTTTCAATTCATGCTATGACATTCACTAAGAGCAGGACATCAGGCAAGAATACCATGAAACAGTATCCACCCCAGAAAGGGGGATACAGAAGTGAAGCATGTCATCTCATTCATCTCAGAGGAGGTTAGCTGAAGTTACAGTCACACTCATGGGAGGGTAGCTGCAACTTCAGGCCTTGATCTGGGGCAGAGGTGTTATGACTTACTATTTGCCTACTGTAAATTATTAGATCTGCCTCACCCATTTGGGCAGCGGAAGCCATGGGCTCTCTGTACTATCCTGGAAAGAACTTCATATCCCCTCTAGATCCTTAATTACCCCAACCTGGTATCTGCTCATGACAGTGTTACTCGGTCAAGGCAGTATAGACCCTAGTAATTAGAAAGGAACCCAGTATGTAGTAGATATAAGATAGTTTATTAAATCTTACTAATGGTAGTACAGGCAAGTTAAGCATTCACATAATGGAGCAGCATATCATGGCACGTCCTCTCTCTCTAGCCTTCTGGAGTCTTCCTTCTCTGTTCTTCTTCTCCTCTTGTCTAATTTAATACCCCTCAAACTGCTCCTTATATACAATTCTGACCCTATTCATTTCAATGGACCCCAGTCTTTCTCACCAGGGCTCTTGGTTCTTATCAGTTGATCAGAATGACCATTTGTTCCCAAACCTTCCTCTAGCCCCCCCTTTGGATGTTCTCACCCGGGGTGCAGCTGACCCAGTATTATCTCTACATAACCATAGCAACTCTTGCTTATGATATCTTGCAGGTGCCAGTCCCAGAGCAAATGCCCCTTTCCTTTGCCAGCTCAGCACTTGCTACAGTGAAATGTAACTGTGACAAAGGTGATCACTGATTTTTACAGGCTAGCTCTTTTTTGTATCAGAGATGATTTTGATTTTAAGAAGCCTAGCTCTTATTATGAGCCATTGGCCTGTATTTTACTGAGAGCAAGGGCTAGCGTAACTCTTCACTACTAGCCACATGGAAACTGAACATGAAATTTGCATTATTAAATAAATACATTTACAAAGGAGTACAGGTGCCCTGTTTATAATACTTATGTTGAAGGGGGTCACGTGATGCTCTGAACGGAGAGGACGTGATTCTGTGCTCTCTGAGGCCCCTGCTCGAATAAAACATTTACTTACTCGTAAATCTGCAAGAAGACGCTTTAAAAACACCTTACCTGACAGAGAAGAGTACATGGAAAAATACTTGGGCACGCCAGCGACTAACATGGCTAGCAGAAGCGCAAAAAAAGAAAAGATAAAGCGAAAGCTGTGAGCACTGGGGGAGAAGGCCCGACGCAAAATGGCAGCGTGCAGTTCACAGAAGAACAGCTGCGGCAGCTAACAGAGGCGGTTGGAGCGGCGCTGGCGCCGAAATTAGAAAAATTAAGTGAACGGAGCGCAGAATTCAAAGCGCTGCTCACAGACACAGTAAGGAGAACAACTGAACTAGAGACACGAGTATCAGCAGCGGAGGATGAGATAGGCCCCGCCACGAGGCAAATACGCGGGCTTGAAGATAAAGTACAGGCGCTAACGGTGAAACTTGATGATATTGAAAACAGATCGCGGCGTGGAAATCTAAGGCTGGTGGGACTGCCTGAATCAGTCAGTGATCGGGTGCTTGCCTCTGTGCTGGAAACTTGGCTGGCAGCAGAATTTGCGTTATCAGATCATGTGGGGAAAGTTTGTCTAGAGAGAGCGCACCGAATCGGAAGATTTCAAGATGGACGACGGACGCCCCGCACAGTAATCATCAAGGTGCATAACTACGTGCACAAAATTGAAATTCTAAGAGGATACAGACTAAAGCGTAATGAAGTACGTTATGATGGCCATCAGATTAGAATATTCCAGGATTACTCTGCTGCACTGCAGGAGAAGAGGAAAAAATTCACACCCATATGCCAGCAACTTCATGAACAACATGTCCCATTTATGTTATTATATCCGGCATTGCTGAAGATTAAAATAGATGGAACATGGAAGCAGTTCGAAAATGCTACTGATGCACAACAATGTGCACAAGGAATAAAAGAGAACAGATTAAATGTGGAACAAAAAGAGGGAGGCGTCTGATGCCTCTATAAAAGAGTAGAACTGTTGGTTGGAAAAAGTTATGGTAAGATGTTGTTAATATGTACAATGTGAAATTGCAAGAGAAACTGTTATCTGTATGAGCAGGGGCCCGGAGACACGGAAAACCCCCAAGGCCTATCCTTGTGTGATGGGCGGGGCACTAGGGAAGGTACAGGGAAGGGAAGAAGGGAGGGGAGGAGGGAGGGGGGAAGGGAGGAGCGGGGAGGGGGGAGAGGCTGGGGGTAGAGGGAAGTTTGAGATCCAGGATCTGGAAGGAATACGCAGACAGAGATATGAAAAAAGTGAACCTGTTGCTCAATTTAAGTTAAGAAAACATCAAGTGGTGGTAGAAACCCGAAGGGGGAGGCTGGGCTCCCGGAGGGATGTTAGAAGAGAATTAGATATAAGAAAGAATATAGACTATGAATATGGTTAAGGGGACCAACGCCGGAATACGAATAGCATCCTGGAATGTGGGAGGGATCACGTCCCCGATAAAAAGAGCAAAGATATTAGATACATTGAAGAGACAGGGGGTAGACATAGCCTGTATACAAGAAACGCGTTTGCCACAGGGGGAACAAGATAAACTTAAGAGACACTGGGTAGGAGAAATTTTTGGGTCTCCTTCCAGTGGAAGAAGGGGTGGAGTAGTAATTTTGCTGCATAAAAACCTAGCGGCCAAAGCCAAAATGTTGTTTGCAGACACCGAAGGCCACTATGTGGGAATAAGCTTGAACTTGCAAGGACAGACACGCACACTGGTGGCGGTGTATGCCCCATAAACAGGAGGGAAAAAATTTTATGCTAAATTGATGGCGGAGTGCCAGAGACACGGGAAAGACCCATTAATAGTGGCGGGAGATATGAACCAAGTAATGGACATTCAGATGGATAGGTCAAACCCTAGAGGCGGGAGAGAAACAGATGAGATCACGTTGTTGGCAGGGTTCTGTGATTTGCTGGGTTTGGTGGACCCGTGGAGACTTATACACGAGGAGGAGCGCGATTACACGCACACATCGCGGGCCCACCGAACCCAGTCACGGATAGATTATATTCTGGTGACACAGGACGTGATCCCTCAGATATTCAAAGCAGAGATAGGTGTAGAGGGGGTGTCTGATCATGCGCTGGTATGGGTAGATCTGGAGATGCAGCCATATTACCAAGAACCTAAGGGGTGGCGCTTCCCGGCCTACTTATTCACCGTACCTGAGTTCAAATCCTTTCTAATAGATAAATGGGAAGATTTTACAGCAAATAACAAACAGCATGTAGATAGTCCTGGCCTATTTTGGTCGACGGCAAAGGCGGTGATTAGGGGAGACGTGATAGCATACACCAGTCTCAGAAATCGGAAAATAGCGGAAAAAATTATAGCATTAGAAAGGCGGGTTAGGATGATGAGAAGACAGCACAACAGAGATTCCACGCAGGGGTCTTTTGAAAACCTGATAAATGCAAGGACAGAGTTAAATAGTTTACTCCATGAGCGAACCATGAGATCCATAGTAATGCGGAAATATGCTCTTAAAAGATATGGGGACAGACCTGGGGGAATGCTGGCGCGCTTGGTAAAAAGAGCCCGTAAGCCGCACTATATAACACGACTCCGTGAGAGAGCGGGGGGGATTGTTACCCACCCAGCTGATATTGCAGAAGTGTTTAAGAAACATTTTGAAGAGTTATATAAAGGGGAACCTGAAAAGGATTTGAAAGAGGAAATTCAGGAGTATCTGCTAAGATCTAAAATGCCAAGACTTACAGAGGCACAATTGCAGGAATTAGATCTACCTTTAAGAGAGAAAGAGGTGGGGGTGGCGATACAGAAGTCAAAATTGCACTCTGCGCCAGGTCCAGATGGATTTTCCAGCGAATTTTATAAGCTCCTAAGAGCCCAAATAGTGAGGCCCCTGGTAAATCTTTATGAAGAGGCAGTGGAAGAGGGCAGATTCCCCAGATATACTAATGAGGCTATGATTAGCTTAATACCAAAACCGGGAAGAGACCTTTTGGATCCAGCCTCATACAGGCCCATATCGCTCATCAACATAGATGTTAAGATACTATCACGGGTTCTGGCGGAGCGTTTGGCGCTGATACTGCCGTCCATAGTGGGAGAGGAACAGGTAGGATTTGTCCGTGGAAGGCAATCTGTGATGAATGTGAGAAGGTTAGTGGCGGCCTTAACAGAAGCCCCCACCAGAGCACCTTCGAGCTTGGTAATAAGTTTAGATGCAGAACGCGCCTTTGACAGGGTGCTATGGCCTTTCATATGGGAAACATTAAATTGGATGGGCATGCGGGGATGGTATATGCATGCAGTGCAGATGCTTTATGCAGACCCGATAGCATGTCTGATAATAAATGGGGTGAAAACACAAGGATTCAAGATAGAAAGAGGCACAAGACAGGGTTGCCCGTTATCCCCCCTATTGTTTGTGATTACACTGGAACCCTTGATAAATATAATACGAGCACATCCAGGTATAGTGGGAATAGAGGTGGGAAAGGAGATTCTGAAAATATTAGCTTACGCGGATGACCTGTTACTGTTGGTGGATAAGCCACAAACATCGGTAAGGCATTTGCTGATGGAAATGGAAATATACGGAGCATTATCGGGATTTAGATTAAATTGTAGCAAGTCTCTGGCACTCCCAATATCAGAATCCACAAAAATGCGATGGAAGGGTTTGTTTCCATTTGAGTGGGCCGCAGGGAAAATAAAATACCTGGGAGTTATAATTCCAATTCAGCTAGATAAGATATATGATGAAAATGTTGCCCCCCTGTTGGCGGACACGGCGTGGATGCTGGGATTGTGGGGGTCTTGCCCCCTGTCTCTTACGGGACGAATAGCATTGTATAACATGGTGGTGGTGCCCAAATGGCTTTATAAATTTCAAATGCTGCCCTTATATTTGGGGGGACGGGAAGAGAGGAAGTTGCAGGCTGTGCTAAGGAAGTTCTTTTGGAATAATAGACGCCCCCGACTGGCTCTAACCACCATGTATAAGCCAAAAACACATGGAGGAATGGGACTGCTCAATTTAAGGTACCTTACTGTGGCGTGCGCCATGCGCCATGCAAGAGACTGGCTAGTAGGCAGCCAACAGTTCACAAATGTACAGTTGGAGACCTCCATGCATCCTAATATACACCCTAGCTGGCTATTACACACAACTGGAACAAGATCTGGCAGCCGTCCAAGGAAAAACCTGTTTGTTAACTCGCTGAGGGCAATGTGGCGGTGGCTGTGCCATAGGCATGGATTCTCGGCGAAGGCCACTCCATTCTTGTCTTTAAACTTGAACCCAGATTTTCCAGCAGGAACTTTGCAGAGGACCTTTGTAAGGTGGAGGCAACAGGAGATACATTATCTTTATCAACTTTTAAATGAAGAAGGACAAATAAAACCGTTTGAGGAACTGAAACAAGAATACAGATGGACACAGGCAGACTATTATGCCTACTTGCAGGTACAACACTATGCAACATCTCTAGGAGCAGTAAACTTAAGTGAAGATGTGCAGGAGGTGTTGGCCACTGCACTAACACTAGATCGCAAAATGTGGTGCCATTACGGTATCATCATAGATATCTACTAGATTCCACAGAGGACATAGACTATGGCGGACTAGCCAGTAAATGGCAAAAGGATATTGGAGGAGAGATTACGGCGGACACAATACAGGGCTACCTAAACTCAATTCTACACAGGTCAATATATATTAGAGATTGGGAACAACAGTATAAATTTGTGGTGCGATTTTACATAGCACCAGCCCGAGCAAATAAAGCTGGATTCGGCACGGGAGAGTGCATGAAGTGTGGTGCCGCACAAGCTACACTGGGTCACATGTTTTGGGCCTGCCCTCACATTCGTCAATTTTGGACTTTAATATTTAAAGAAATTACAAGATATTGGAGCAGACGGATGTTGGCGGACCCTCTAATCTTATTTGATACATTCAATATTCAACGACCTATCCCAGCGGGATTAACAGGGTTTCTACAGAGAGCCTCCATGACTGGGAAGAAAGTAATACTACTTTTGTGGAGAGAAGAGAACCCCCCATCCAAAGATCTATGGAGATCTAAGATGATAGAACTCTTACACACTGAACTCTGTGGGTTGATGGAGGCTACAGCACCGGATATTAGTTTCTTCAGGAAAGTCTGGAGAAGATTTTTATACACTTTACATCCATGCACTCAAAAGAAGATCCACCAACGGCTACGAGCCAGACTAGGGCAGCTGGAGCACTATGGGTCTCGGACAAAATAGATTGATGTGGACATTAGTATGATCCTGAGGGTTTGAAAAAGGGGGGGGGGGGTAGAGGGAGGGGGAAATAACACAAAGCAAATGTTTAAGATTGCAAAATAAACATGTGTTATTGTACAGTGGGGGAAATAAGTATTTGATCCCTTGCTGATTTTGTAAGTTTGCCCACTGACAAAGACATGAGCAGCCCATAATTGAAGGGTAGATTATTGGTAACAGTGAGAGATAGCACATCACAAATTAAATCCGGAAAATCACATTGTGGAAAGTATATGAATTTATTTGCATTCTGCAGAGGGAAATAAGTATTTAATCCCTCTGGCAAACAAGACCTAATACTTGGTGGCAAAACCCTTGTTGGCAAGCACAGCGGTCAGACGTCTTCTGTAGTTGATGATGAGGTTTGCACACATGTCAGAAGGAATTTTGGTCCACTCCTCTTTGCAGATCATCTCTAAATCATTAAGAGTTCTGGGCTGTCGCTTGGCAACTCGCAGCTTCAGCTCCCTCCATAAGTTTTCAATGGGATTAAGGTCTGGTGACTGGCTAGGCCACTCCATGACCCTAATGTGCTTCTTCCTGAGCCACTCCTTTGTTGCCTTGGCTGTATGTTTTGGGTCATTGTCGTGCTGGAAGACCCAGCCACGACCCATTTTTAAGGCCCTGGCGGAGGGAAGGAGGTTGTCACTCAGAATTGTACGGTACATGGCCCCATCCATTCTCCCATTGATGCGGTGAAGTAGTCCTGTGCCCTTAGCAGAGAAACACCCCCAAAACATAACATTTCCACCTCCATGCTTGACAGTGGGGACGGTGTTCTTTGGGTCATAGGCAGCATTTCTCTTCCTCCAAACACGGCGAGTTGAGTTCATGCCAAAGAGCTCAATTTTTGTCTCATCTGACCACAGCACCTTCTCCCAATCACTCTCGGCATCATCCAGGTGTTCACTGGCAAACTTCAGACGGGCCGTCACATGTGCCTTCCGGAGCAGGGGGACCTTGCGGGCACTGCAGGATTGCAATCCGTTATGTCGTAATGTGTTACCAATGGTTTTCGTGGTGACAGTGGTCCCAGCTGCCTTGAGATCATTGACAAGTTCCCCCCTTGTAGTTGTAGGCTGATTTCTAACCTTCCTCATGATCAAGGATACCCCACGAGGTGAGATTTTGCGTGGAGCCCCAGATCTTTGTCGATTGACAGTCATTTTGTACTTCTTCCATTTTCTTACTATGGCACCAACAGTTGTCTCCTTCTCGCCCAGCGTCTTACTGATGGTTTTGTAGCCCATTCCAGCCTTGTGCAGGTGTATGATCTTGTCCCTGACATCCTTAGACAGCTCCTTGCTCTTGGCCATTTTGTAGAGGTTAGAGTCTGACTGATTCACTGAGTCTGTGGACAGGTGTCTTTCATACAGGTGACCATTGCCGACAGCTGACTGTCATGCAGGTAACGAGTTGATTTGGAGCATCTACCTGGTCTGTAGGGGCCAGATCTCTTACTGGTTGGTGGGGGATCAAATACTTATTTCCCTCTGCAGAATGCAAATAAATTCATATACTTTCCACAATGTGATTTCCGGATTTAATTTGTGATGTGCTATCTCTCACTGTTACCAATAACCTACCCTTCAATTATGGGCTGCTCATGTCTTTGTCAGTGGGCAAACTTACAAAATCAGCAAGGGATCAAATACTTATTTCCCCCACTGTATTAATACGGCAAGAGAAATGTTACAAGAGAAGTTTGCACTGTATTTTGATAATAAAAATGATTTAAACATAATACTTATGTTGAGCCCTGAGGCGCCGTCGTATGCTCCGGATTATATCGGGGTGGTCCCGCCGTACACGCTGGAACCTTCTCCTCAGGAAATCCAGGTTCCGACGTATGTCAAAACGTCTGTAAGATACAAGTTTGTACACCAGGAGTCAGGGGATGGCCCTTCTTGCCTTCACAACATAAAATCATTTGGCAGCCAAATTGTAGAGACACACAACACTGATGATGGGGGGGGGGGGGGGGGTATGATATTGGTACAGGTGATGTCATTGAGGTGGACATGAGGGCAGAGAGTACCGTTTGTATGCAGTATTGTTGGGAAGTGAGAATGTTTTTCCTTTCTAGTACATTGATTCTATTAATGAATGTGTGTGTGCACATACTGATTACCCTTGAACACAGACTACAGTTAGTGCTTACATTGCTGAGGGAGCTCTTATATGTGTAGCTACAGGAGGGGGACCTGATAGGCCAGGACTGGGGGGGGGGGGGAAACAAACAGTTACCTTTGCAAACTGTCTCTTATACGACTCCAGGCTCGTATTGAGGCAGTCCTGGGAGGCAGGTGGTGGTGGCAGGGGCGTATCTGCGTGGGGCCACAGGGGCCTGGGCCCCCGCAGATTTCGCCTGGCCCCCCTCCCCGCCGTCAACCCTCCCCCGCTGCTTACTTTTGCTGGCGGGGTCCGACCCGCAATCTCCATATTTCGGCTTCCTCCGTGGCCATGTGCTTCCAGGAAGTAACGCTGCAGCGCTGATTTGTTGAATCCAGTTCGGCGTCTGACGTCCCAGCACGTCAGACGCCGAACTAGATTCAACGAATCAGCGCTGCAGCGTTACTTCCTGGAAGCACATGGCCACAGAGGAAGCCGAAATATGGAGATTGCGGGTCGGACCCCGCCAGCAAAAGTAAGCAGCGGGGGAGGGTTGACGGCGGGGAGGGGGTGGAGAGAGGCGGCGGCGGCGGGGGGGGGGGGGGGGAGGCAAAAATGTGCCCCCCCTCTCTGGCTCTGGCCCCCCCTACCGCCGGATTCCAGATACGCCCCTGGGTGGTGGTACATAATAAGGGCTGTGCATGAGCTGGCAGCCTGCCAGAGACTTGCAGCAGCCGGGCTGCAGCGCTCCCTGGCCCTGCACGCCCAGTCGCAGCTCCGGACCGTACTTCTCCTCCTGAGTGAGTCCGCACCTCTAACCCCCTGGGCTACGTGGCGTGATGATTGCGACGCGTGCTGCGTGTGTGAGCGCCGCAGACTGTCTGCAGCAGATCCGTACTGCTCGGTCCTCCTGAGTGACAGACAATCCTGGTCTGCCAATGATGATTCGGCCCAGCCCCGCGACTTCCTTCTTCAAGGGCAGGCCGAGCGGGACGGGCAGAGAGAGTTGAGAGAGTTCCAGTTCCAGCTTGAGCTTCCAGCCGAAGTCAGTCAGAGTGACAGACAGAGTCGGAGTCTTCTTGAGTCAGACAGTTGTGGTATATATTTTTAAACAATTTTAATACCTTGGTGGTCTATATGTTTTTATATTGTACATTATATTTTACACATCACTTTATTTTATTGTATATCTTTTCATTTAATTTTTATTTTATTGCATATATCTATATTATTTTTGCTTATCAATGGGGTGGAGCTAGGGCAGGGGTAGGGTTAGGGCTAGGGCAGGGGTGGGTCTAGGGTGGGGCCCCACCAAATTGGTCTGCACAGGGCTCCGCACTTGCTAAGACCGGCCCTGCAGACTTAGTTATGCTCAAGAACTCCAGATTTCTTTATTTTAAATCTCACCATTTATTGTATTATCTATATATCTACATACCTAAACATGTAAATATATGCTATACCTTTCATTTAACACACTCACACTCCACATTCATCCCCTTGAAATCAAGGCTTATCTGCAAATACTGTTTGACATTGTAATAAAGTTATACAATAGGGCACACTTAGCAATGTCTCTTGTATCTATTCCATATACCTTATTACTGAGCTCTCCCAATTTTTAGAGGTTACCAACATATTTTTACTATTCTACCATTAAGTAACCACTATCATAATTCTGATCACAAAAATATATATGATTTTATTATATGCTTGTAACAAATCATTACTTTGCATAATTTTTCACCATGACTAATATCATATCTTATTTTCCTCTAATTACACTGACATTCATACTAATTTTATTTTTTGTTTTTTTATTTTTGTTACATTTGTACCCCGAGCTTTCCCACTCATGGCAGGCTCAATGCGGCTTACATGGGGCAATGGAGGGTTAAGTGACTTGCCCAGAGTCACAAAGAGCTGCCTGTGCCGGGAATCGAACTCAGTTCCCCAGGATCAAAGTCCACCACCCTAACCACTAGGCCAATCCTCCACTCATACCATACAATACCTAATCAAATTATGCAAATTATTACACAATACTGATTCCCACAGAATTAACTGTGATTAAACCAGCAAACAGTGAATTTATGCAAGCAATTGAGAGCTAACAAGAAATACAGCTCACTTGGATATCAACACAGTACAAGGCTATAATGAGACTTGACTGTAATCATTACACACATTTTTGGAAAAGCGTGACATGAATATTGCTAGAAGACTTCAAAGCAATAAGGGAAATCAAGTATCTATGGATTATATGATTTAACGGAAGACATCAGTAGTGACTGGTTAAGGGACTATTGTACCATCTTCAAATCCTTGCTCAAAGCCCACCTCTTCAATGTCGCCTTCGGCAGCTAACCATTATACCTCTATTCAGGAAATCTAGACTGCCCCAA
Source organism: Microcaecilia unicolor (assembly GCF_901765095.1). Lineage (NCBI taxonomy): Eukaryota > Metazoa > Chordata > Amphibia > Gymnophiona > Siphonopidae > Microcaecilia > Microcaecilia unicolor. The sequence goes on along the minus strand of NC_044040.1, from coordinate 122,026,198 downwards.
TTTGATTGTCTGCACATTTTGTCCATTAGATTGTAAGATTCTTTGAGCAGGGACTGTCCTTCTTTGTTAAACTGTACAGCGCTGCGTAACCCTAGTAGCGCTTTAGAAATGTTAAGTAGTAGTAGTAGTAGTTATTTTATGTGAAATTCGATAGTCTTGAAATTCTGTGGGAATCAGTATTGTGTAGTAATTTGCATAATTAGATTAGGTATTGCATGGTATGAGTGATTAGTATGAATGTATGTGTGATCAGAGGAAAATAAGATATGATATTGGTCATGGTGAAAAATTATGCAAAGTAACGATTTGTTACAAGCATATAATAAAATCATACATATTTTTGTGATCAGAATTATAATAGTGGTTACTTAATGGTAGAATTGTATCTATTCCAAAGATGTTTTGGCATCCATGTTCAATGCAATCAAAATTTGCAATATGTCCAAATATGTTCTCCGTTGAACCTTATATAGAAGCAACTCTCCACTACTCTCCTGTTGCTTCAAAAGCAGCACTTGCAGTTCAAAAGTGAGTCTCAATAAGTGATTAAAATACCAAATGTAGGAGAGATCCAAGATGGCGACCTGAAGGGAGCACGTAGAAGCTGTCCCTGAACCCAGACACAACTATTTCAATTTTTTTTTCTTATCAAACAACTTTTACCTTACAATGCCTAAACAGAGAGGCAGGCAAAGACCAGGTCCTGTGGCAGCTGCCTCTTCCACAACTGGGATGATGGACTGCTTCGCTGTTGTTGTGGGACAGCAGAAAGGCTGTGAGCTCTCGTTGCCGGAGGAGACGGAGAAACGTCCCTCCTGCTTGAGATTGACATCTCTCTCAACCCGGAGTTGAGAGAACCGCCGCCTATGCCTGCAGTCGTGCAGGATGTCTTAGTACAGGGTTTCACACCCTCCGAAGTGGGGGTAGTGATCTCTGCAACAGGGCCAGACTCCTGCAATCGATTGCAGAGTATCCTGATGGGGAAGAACGTTGACCAGCATGGCGACGGCGTTTCGGTGGGGAGAACTGCTGGGAAGGAAGAGGCTGCTTCGGTGGAATCTGAGAATATTTCTTCAGTCCTGAGTAAGTCTTCGTTATTTCCTAAACCCTCAACAATCACATTGGAAACAATTTGGGATGCCCTTTTAACTTTGGAAACTCCCCTGTCCCAAAAAATGGTGTCACTATCCCAGACCTCACAAATTCCCAAAGAAACTATGTTAAATATGGAGAAACAAATTAAAAGTGTTAAAGAAATATCCGAGAAAAATACTGCAGCTATAGAATCAGTACAAAAGGTCCAAGCAAATATTATAAAGGAAAATAAATGGCTACAAAGGAAAATTGAGAATTTGGAAAACCAACAGAGGTCAAAAACTTTGAGGGTTATAAACTTTCCAAAACAAGAAATGGTTGCACTGTTATTGACATTTAAAAAGTATATGTTTGAAATTTTAAAAGTTTCAGAACAAGCTTGCCTGCCTATTTCAAACATTTATTATTTACAACCATTTAAAAAATCAAAGACAGACAACTTGATTCTAAAGAGAATGAATTGATATTTGAGACTCTGAATCTTACGCAAGTAATAGAAGAAGATGATGAGGGATTGGAATTAGCAACTCTTATTGTTACATTTGTATTACAGCCAGACAGGGACTGGAAATTGAAATTATTTTTCAGGCATAGAAAAGAAATGTTCCTTAATTCTCAAATAAGAATTTATCCAGATGTAACCAAAGTTACACAAAAGAGGCATCAAACTTTTCTTAAATTGCGCCCCATTGTGCAACAATTGGGAGGATTATTTTAGTTGAATTATCCCTGTAAATGTGTTGTGAAACTAAACTCAGTGAAATATATATTCTTTGAACCATTACATTTGAAAACTTTCTTAGATTCTAAGAAAGCAGTTACTCCACCTCTGAGCTCTGAAACGGTAATTACAACTACACCTCAACTGTAATTAAATATATATCGTAAATCTCCCTTCATAGTCCCTGATAATGAATAGAAAAAAGTATATATAATTTTTACTTGTGTATTGTGCTTGGTATCTCTCCTAATTAGTGGACTAACAAAGACGATTATAAATTGTGTTTTTTATTAGATAAATATGTATTTTTTTCCTTTTTTTTCTTTCTAAAAGAATTGTGAATATAATCTTCTTATCTGTACAAGATGTGTTCTTGGTATTGTAAATAAGAAATATATAAATAAAGAATTAAAAAAACAAAACAAATGTAGACCTCAGTATATAGCCTTGTTATATCTCTTGGCAACAAAAGGTTCGACGTGGCCTTGCTTAGCGGACTTCACGCCACCATATGGATCATATTCCTATTAGTACACGACTGGTTCCTCAATGCAGGACCGCATTTCGTGTTACTTCCTCAGGAGGAACCATTTCATGAATCTATAATAATCGAACAATATGTCTTATCATAAATACTCCTAAGCAAGTTCAACATTCAACAGAATCTAATTGTTTGCTTAGCTAATTAATATTAGAAAATAAACCTTGTACCGGTGCTTACTGGTGGAACCGATGTCTAGGCAGGGCATCGGATCAATATCATTGAACATCTCTTTCACCTTCTTCCCTCACTTCCGGATTTATAGGCAATTGGCGAGACTGCCAAACACACTTCATGGACTTTATCTCGAACACCTGTATCTCTTCCTCCAACCTCATCATATTAGGAGATATTAACCTACACCTGGAAGAACTCACCACAACAAGTACCCAAGACTGTAAAGAGTTCTTACAACTGTGGGATCTACAAGGATCAAATACGCAACCAACACATAAAAAAGGACACACATTAGACATCATAACACATAAATTTGACCACGATGCAAACGTTACACTAACAAACACTAAATGGTCACCTATACTGTGGTCAGACCATTACAAAGCACACATCACCCTCCAATGTAGAATGAAAGACTTACCTGACAAACAAATACGAAAAACTTACACCACAAGAGGAAAAATAGACCCGGTCAAATTCTGGCAACAGATCTACATCGATGGATGGACAATAAAGACAGACACAATCCAATTCCTATCAAAATGGGATAATAGATGTAAATTAATATTAGACAGCATTGCCCCAATCCAAACCAGAACCTCGCACAGGAAGAACTCAATACCATGGTTCAACAAAGAACTGAAAAAACTCAAAACACAAGTCAGAAAACTAGAACGCGCGTGGAACAAAAAGAAAGATGATCCCACTCTTTACGCCTGGAAGCAACTCCGAAGGAAATATAAATATTCCATAAGACAAACCAAAAGACAGTACTACAAAACTGAAATTGGACCAAATTATAAAGATACACACAAACTCTTCCAAATCGTGAATAAATTATTACATACCACTCCAGTCACCAACAATAGCAAAGACATACCAGGAGCTGACGACTTGGTGAAATACTTCAAGGAGAAAATTATACAACTACGACTCAAAATACCTGACAGCCCCACAGACTACACCACACTCCTAGACTGCTTAGATCCAGACCCTGGAGCTTACCCAGCAGACAGGATCTGGACTGAATTCACTATAGTACCGGAAGATCTTATCTCACAAACGCTTAAAAGATTCGCTAAATCTCACTGCAAATTAGATATATGCCCAAACAACCTCATGAAGTCGGCCCCACAAAAATTTATAACGGACCTAACAAACCATGTGAACATTATGCTACAAAATGGTCTCTTCCCAAAAGAGAAAGGTAACATTCTACTCATACCCCCATACCCAAGGATGCAAAGAAAAATGCTAATGAACTAACGAACTATAGACCAGTAGCATCCATCCCCTTAATTACCAAAATAACAGAAGGCATAGTGACCAAACAACTCACAAACTATCTAAACAAGTTCTCAATTTTACACGACTCCCAGTCAGGATTTCGCTCTAACCACAGTACTGAAACCGTACTAGTCACACTCATGACCAAATTCAAACAATTGATAGCAAATGGAAACAACATACTACTGTTACAATTCGACATGTCGAGCGCATTTGACATGGTTGACCATGGAATTCTACTACACATCCTCGAATACTTCGGAATTGGAGGCAACGTTCTCAATTGGTTTAAGGGGTTCCTAACTACACGCTCATATCAAGTGACATCAAATTCGACTACATCAACTACATGGACACCTGAATGCAGAGTTCCACAGGGTTCCCCCCTCTCACCGACCATATTCAACCTAATGACACCACCCTTGGCCAAACTACTATCGAACCAAAACCTAAACCCATATATATACGCTGATGATGTAACGATCTTCATCCCATTCAAACAAGACCTAAGGGAAATCTCCAACGAAATCAAGCAAAGCCTACATATCATTAATTCCTGGGCAGATGCATTTTAGCTGAAACTTAATGCAGAAAAAACCCAATGCCTAGTACTCACCTCGCAATACAATAAGAATAAATTTACCACCATCAACACACCTAAACTAAATCTACCAGTCTCGGACACCCTAAAAATTCTTGGAGTCACCATTGATCGACACTTAACACTTGAGAACCATGCGAAAAACATAACTAAAAAGATGTTTCATTCAATGTGGAAACTAAAAAGAATTAAACCATTTTTTCCAAGGACTGTCTTCCGCAATCTGGTACAATCATTAGTACTCAGTCATCTGGACTATTGTAACTCACTCTACGCTGGCTGCAAAGAGCAAATACTTAAAAAACTCCAAACAGCTCAGAACACGGCAGCCAGACTTATATTCGGCAAATCAAAATACGATAGCGCGAAACCCCTACGAGAAAAACTACACTGGCTCCCACTCAAAGAACGCATCACGTTCAAACTTTGCACCCTAGTCCATAAAATCATCCATGGTGACGCCCCAGCCTACATGTCAGACCTAACAGAACTACCACCCAGGAACGCAAAAAAATCCTCTCACATATTCCTCAATTTGCATCCTCCCACGTGTAAAGGTCTGAAATACAAATTAATGCACGCATCTACCTTTTCCTATATGAGCACGCAATTCTGGAACGCATTGCCACGTGACCTGAAAACGGTTTATGAATTGACCAATTTCCGTAAACTATTGAAAACTTATCTCTTCGACAAGATATATCATAAAGATCAACACGTGTAACTGTACTATCCTTAATATATCCAGAAATGTCGTTTATTGCCTTTTGCTTTAACACTCTCTTGTATCTTACCACCATGTAACCCATAACCCTCTGTAAAACCAAATGTATATTCTCTTCTATCTCCAGTATCCATGACGAATTGTAAGCCACACTGAGCCTGCAAAGAGGTGGGATAATGTGGGATACAAATGTAATAAATAAATAAATAAATAAATAAATAAATAAATATAGCTGACCTTGTACAAACCTCCTCCCATTTTTAAAGGGGCCCTACGTCACACCCATTCTACCTCCAAATTGAGGCCCTTCGGAGCCACCGTATTCCATGTAAAGATGTAGCGTTGCTCTATGGCTAAAAGCTGAGCACTTACATCGCTCCCTCTTTTAGGAGGAGCAATTTGCACCAACACCACGCAGCGAAGTTGATCAATGGAATGTTTATATTCAGCCCAATGAGCAACCAACGGTGCTTCTAACCTATTGTGCCTCAGGTTATTAATATGCTCACCCAATCTGTTTTTCAGTTTTCTTTTCGTGTGACTGATGTAATATAATGTGCACGGACATATGATACAATATATAACCCGCTCGCTGTTACAAGAAGTATGCTGTTGCAAATAAAACTGTTTAGTGGTGCCTGGTGTCACATCTTCAAAGCTGGAAACTGGGTTTGTGAGCCCTTGGGCCACTGCCGAGGAGCGGTAGCGGCAGGCAAAACCACCCCACACCAGAGGCAAGGCAGAACTCTGACAAACAGTGAAACTTCACATGCACATGGCCACCTTTCACCAAGAGTTGAGCCCCTGGCTGCAAGTTGCCGGCAGGACTTACTGGGCAAGGCAGGACTGGATACTCACTAGGCTGAACCAGGACTGAGAGTCAGAGGGGAAAGGAACATACAGGGACAGCAGGGCAAGGAAGGGAAAGCTAAAGGGCAAGACTGAAAGCTGCAAGCAACCACTAAAACAGGGAACAAAACACAGACAAACAAGACACAGAACTAAAAGCTGCAGAGCAGTCACTAGGCCACAAACAGACAAAGACTAAACACAAAACTAAAACCCAGAGACAAGACTAGCAAACAAACAATAGCCTAATCTAACTACCCACAGACTAACTAAAACAGACAAGAATCAGGGCAAGAAACCAGACTGAGCAGAAGTGCAAACAGCACCCTAACAAACCTCAGGGCCTTTGGCGATGCAAAGGCAAAGGCAGAGAATATCCAACTGACTAATAAGCCCAGCAGCAGCTGAGGCTCAAGCTGCAGCAATCACAAGGCAACTACTGGTGCTGTGTAGGTTCAACCAAAGCAAGCAAGTCTGGCAGCCCGGAAGATCCGGACCGGACTGAAATCTGGAACGGGTGACAAACCAGCCAGTTCAATGCAGCCATCAGGTCTAGCCACCAGGTGGCGAGATGACTAAGAGCCTGAAACATGGGCAGAATCGTAACAGCATCTCCCCCTCAAGGCTCCCCCGGTCTCCACGGGTGATTCAGGTCTCCATGGGTAAGAATGATGAAACCTATGGAGAAGCTTCAGAACAGGACCATAGTCAGCTGGACTGGAACTTGGACTGCCATCAGCATCTGGGCCAGACCTGGAACTGGGGTTGGACTCCGCATCTCGGCTTGAGTTGGACCTCGGACCGAACTCGGCATCTTGACCGGAGCTGGAACTCGGCTTAGGCTCAGCATCTAGGCTAGAACTGCGACTCGGTCCAGACTCAGCATCTTGGCCGGAACTAGAACTCGGCTTGGACTCAGCATCTTGACTGGACTCTGCACCCAGCGTAGACACGGCATCTCAGCTGGCACTAGACCTGGCATCATGATTGTGGCTGATTGAGTTTTGTAGCATCTGAGTAAGTGGAACTGACTTTCGGCCGTCACGCTGTGGCTTTCTTCACACCCTGAAGAGGGCCACAGCATGATGGCCGAAACAGTGCCAATAAGATGTGGCAAGACCCAGACTCTATTAGATTGTAAGCTCTTTGAGCAGGGACTGTCTTTCTTCTATGTTTGTGCAGCGCTGTGTTCGCCTTGTAGCGCTATAGAAATGCTAAATAGTAGTAGTAGTAGAGTGGGTTCAGCTTCTTGGCCGGAACTACAACTCGGCATGGACTCAGTAACTTGGCTGGAGCTGGAACTCAGGCTCGGACTCCGCATCTCGGCTGGAGCTGGAACTCGGCTCGGACTCCGCATCTTGGCTGGAGCAGGAATTCAGCTTGGACTCCGCATCTTGGCTGGCTCTGGAACTCGGCTCGAACTCCGCATCTCGGCTGGAGCTGGAACTCGGCTCAGACTCAGCAGCTTGGCTGGAACCCCAACTTGATCCGGACTCAGCCTCTCTGCGGCTGATAGCGTCCCTCAGGATGGACTGCCGGTAAGCCTGGACCTCGGGATTACCAACCCACCTTCCTTCAGCCTGGGCTTCTGGAGTATCCCGCAGGGCTGGACTCAAGAGAAGTTTGATGCGGTAAAGGAAGAGCTTGGTAGAGGGATCAATAGCAGACACTGGGTTCTCAGCGGTCCCCAGCAACAAGACACGCTTTCTCTATGCTGCAGCCTCAGGAGTATTCTTCAGGGCTGGATCAGACAAAAGTTTAACCCGGTAGTCATAAAGCGTCATAAACGGATCCAAAGCAAAAATTGGGTTGGAACTGGGATTCGAACTGGAACTAGGAGCTGCACCCGGGCTGGGAGCAGGACTGCCAACAGGAAACAAGGTCAGATACTGGAACCCCAGAGTGCCAGCAAAAGAAAAAGTCATAGGCAGGACCCAGCAGGTAGGGTGATCGTGCCGAGCTCATGGTTGCATACTGTCACGTCTTCAAAGCTGGAAACTGGGTTTGTGAGCCCTTGAGCCACTTCCGAGGAGCGGCAGGCAAAACCACCCCACACCAGAGGCAAGGCAGAACCCTGACAAACCTCAGGGCCTTTAGGTGATGCAAAGGCAAAGGCACAGAATATCCAACTGAACTGACTAATAAGCCCAGCAGCAGCTGAGGCTCAAGCTGCAGCAATCACCAGGCAACTACTGGTGCTGTGTAGGTTCAACCAAAGCAAGCAAGTCTGGCAGCCCGGAAGATCTGGACCGGACTGCGCTGAAATCTGGAACGGGTGACAAACCAGCCAGTTCAATGCAGCCACCAGGTCTGGCCACCAGGTGGCGAGATGACTGAGAGCCTGAAACATGGGCAGAATCGTAACACCTGGAATTATGACCTCACTGGTGGTGAGAGAGTGCTTACAATACACACATCTGCCACATGGGGAATGTCTCCCTCTAGCTTTATCAATTGTAGGTCTCTTCAGTAATTCCCCTAAATTTGGCTTGCGTGTGTATGCCACTTTGGGGTGCTCTTTGAATTCGGGATGCACAGAAAGAACGTGCCAATACTTACGTACAATAGATCCAATTTTGGAAGCCTGATATGAGAAAGGAAGCACGCATGCCATCAGTTTTTGTGGAGTTTTATGTTTTGGTAGGAATAGCCAAGGCCGATGCGCGTAAAGTGCCCGTTTAAACGCTTTTTTGAGAACCGGCTTAGGATATCCTCTAGACCTAAATCTCTGCATCATCTCTCACGACTGTTTCTCGAAATCCCCAATAGAAGAACATAATCTTTGCAATCTCAAAAACTGGCTAACTGGAACCCCTCTTTTCAAGGCTCCACGATGAAAGCTATTATAATGTAATATAGTGTTTCTATCTGTTGGCTTGCGAAAGATGGTGGTGGAAAAACCACCATCCTCTGATCTAACTATTTTAATGTCCAAGAAATCGATCTCAAATTCGATGTGTAAATCTGATGTAAGGATCAACTGTATTGAGATACTCGATAAATGTGCACAGATCTTGTCTAGAACCATGCCAGAACAAGATCACATCATCAATATACCTCTTCCACATTACCACCCGGGCATATGAAGGAGAGGTATAAACATGCTGAGTCTCAAATTGCCACCCCTTGGATCTGCCTGTAAAATTCAAAGTAATTATGACTGATAACGTCATTAATTTTTGCAGTACCGTAATCTTTGGTTCTATAATGTTGACCTCTGTGAAATGGTTACACGCTAGCTGTATAGCCCTGTCCTGTGGGATGTTGGTGTATAATGCTACAAAATTCAGACCTACCATGAAAAAATCATCCCCTGCTTGAGCTTCCATACTTTCCCATAACTGTATGAAATGCATTGAATTGCGTACATATGAATCAGCTTTATTTACTAAAGGTTTTAACAGACAATCCATGTACTATGATAACGGTTCTAAAACCGAATCTCTGGTTGATACAATTGGACGTCCGGATGGGTCCACGAGAGATTTATGGACTTTAGGGACAAAGTATATGTATGGCACCTTCGGACATGGATGGCAAAGGTAACGCTGTTCCTTAGCAGTCAAAATGCCATCCGCTACTGCCATACTAATACATTCATTGATATCATGTTGAAGTTTTTGTGTAGGATCTTGATCAATTTGCTCATAATACTGAATTGGTTGTAATTGTTTAAGGACTTCCTCACTATATTTGTCCTTGTCCATAATCACCGTGGATTCAACTTTATCTGCCCAATGAATCACAATATTCTCGTTATTAGCTAGCTCACGAATACTGCGCCTTTGGACATTTGAAATGTTGCTTACAGTATTGTGTTGATGACAGTGGCGTAGGAAGGGGGGGTGGTGGGGCGGTCCGCCCCGGGTGCATGCCGCTGGGGGGGGTATCGGCTTCGCTGGTTCCCTGCTCCCTCTGCCTCGGAACAGGTTACTTCCTGTTCCGGGGCAGAGAGAGCAGGGAACCAGCGGAGCCGACGCAGCTCTCAGCGACGTGCACTCGGGGCGGATCGCCCCTTGCCACTTCCCTATGCAAGTACGAATGTGCTCCGGAGGGGGGAGGGTGCTCGCCGAGGGGGCGGTGCGCCGTGCACAGCGGCGACCCGCCCCAGGTGTCAGCCGCCCTCGCTACGGCACTGGTTGATGAGCTTCTAAAATATCAAGGTCTGCCAATACTAATTTTTGAAAAGCCATAATTGACGGGTCGAACCCATCTTGATTTTTGCCCTGTCCGGGGTAACATGATCTTATCCTCAGTGTCTTGTGAAAGACTGCCAAAATGCAGCCGTAACTTGAGCTCTCTAAAAAATCTGTGTAAACCTCGCCTTGTTTCAAATGCATCATACTTACTAGATGGTACGAAAGATAGCCCTTTAGCTAACATCTCATTTTGCACTTCAGCTAGTGTGCTCTTTGATATATTAATGACATTATTTATTTCTTTGGCACTTTCCTGGATTTGCCCCCAGTTTTGCTTATTTTTTTCGTTTCATTGGACACCTCTTGTATTTGATCCGGAAGGCGTAAAAAAGAATTAGATAAAGCATTACCCGTCTCTTGCACTTTAGACAGAATAGGGCCGGGATATTTGCCATATTTAACAAGTTTATTATCCTCATCCCCTGATGACTCGCTAGAGGATAATTTAAAATTTACCTTCCTCCCCCCTGGTTTACCTTTTCGGCCATGCCTTTTTTTATCCATCCAACTGTATACGTATCCCTTCGTATAATCGTATTCATCTCTTCGAAATTTGGCTACCTTTAGTGCCCTCTGTTCCATGCGATATTGTTCCATTCTCAAATTGTGATCGGTTAACTTTTTTTCAAATATAGGTTTATCTTGTGTATGTTTAATAGCGTCTTGCGATGTCCTTGAATTTCCTCCTGCAATGCATCTATTGTCAACAGCATAAGTTACATATATACAGACAACAGGTGTGTTTGTTTAGCTTTTTCATTGTTCTCTTGTTATATTTTATTTCTAATTTGCTCCATGGTTATGTCGATCATATTGCAGCTTTTCATGTCTACATTTTTTGGCTTTTTTTTTTAATAGTGGTGGGTTTACTCAGTGGCGTAGCTAGGGTAGTTGACACCCGGGCCCGGTCATTTTTTAACACCCCCCCCCCCCCAAATCCAGTACTAGGCATACCGAGAATACAAAACACTCAGGACCTATAGAGCAATTCTACCATACCATAAGCAGTCATTTCTACGAGTCACACAAGGAAAAACACTACAGTGAGCACTAGAACATCAATTCACCTATTGTAAAACAAAACCAGATCGTCGATCCTGCACAGTCAATGCCAACCGAAAGCCATGTCTTTTTCACAAACACAGATACACCCTAATCCACTAAAGAATAATAAACTTTCTATTTGGACAAAAATTAAACAACCCCCAAGATGCCAGACTCTGCATACAATGCAACACCACAGAAACAGAAAATGTCCCCTAGTACTGTGCAAAATATAGACAGCAGATGTAAATTTGAAAAACAAGTACCAATCACCACTTTACAAATTAACAAATAGAAATAAAACAAATACAGAAAATAAAATAATACCATTTTATTGGACTAATACATTTAGCTTCCAGAGGCCAAAATCTCCTTCCTCAGGTCAATACAGTATAGTGCTGTTACAGTATGCTATCCTGACCTGAGGAAGGGGGTTTTGTTCTCTGAAAGTTAAGTCAAAATGTATTAAAATTAGTCCAATAAAAAGATTACCTTATTTACATGTTCTATTTATAAACATTTATTAACACAGCTACAATACTATATCCTAAAGCAAAATAATAAAAATATATATTTACAGTTTGTTGTCTCTGGTTTCTGCTTTCCTCATCTTCTTTTCACTGTCTTCCTTCCATCCTGCATCTGTCTTCACTCTCTCTCTGCCATCCAGTGTCTGCCCTCTCTAATGTCCCTTCCACCCACTGTCTGCCCTCTCTCTCCCTTCCATCCACATCTGCCCTCTATTTCTGCCCCTTCCACCATCTGCCCCAGTCTGCCATTTTTCTCTGCTCCTTCCATCAACATCTGCTCCCTCTCTCTTCCTTCCATCCACATCTGCCCTCTATCTCTGCCCCTTCCATCCACCATTTGCCCCAGTCTGCCCTCTTTCTCTCTCCCCCTTCCACCCCACCATCTGCCCTTTCTCTCTGCCCCTTTAATCCGTCTGCCCTCCCTCTCCCATCCATCTAGGGTCTGCCCTCCCTCACGCTCCCCCCTTCCATCCAGGGTCTGTCCCCACCCTCCCCAATCCCCTTCTCCCCTCTGGGCTCCCCCACCATCCCCAATCCTCTTCTCCCCTCTGGGCACCCTCACCCTCCCCAATCCCCTTCTCCCCTCTCTGGGCACCCATCTGGGCTCCCCCACCCTCCCCAATCCCCTTCTTCCATCTGAGTCCCCCCTCCCACTTGACCCGATGCACCTACCAGCTCCGTTGTCCTGCTCCCACCCTGTCCTGCCTTAAAACAAAATTTTTCGAAGCGCCGAAGTGGCAGGCAGCGCCTGCCCTGCTAGTAAAAATCTCCTCGACATTGCGTCGGGCCTTCCCACATTCAGTCCCGGCCGCCCTCGCGGTAATAGGAAGTTACCTCAGAGGAGGGCGGGACTGAATGTGGGAAGGCCTGACGCGACGTCGAGGAGATTTTTACTAGCAGGGCAGGCGCTGTCTGCCACTTCGGCGCTTCGAAAAATTTTGTTTTAAGGCAGGACAGGGTTGGAGCAGCGGAGCGGAGCACCCCCCACCCGCTGACACCCGGGGCGGACCGCCCCCACCGCCCCGCCCTTGCTACGCCACTGGGTTTACTAATGTTTCATGTTGCTCCCTTTGAATGAAATTATTTCTTAGGCTGGCTTAAGGCTACAGAAATTGTTTATAGCTCACCTCCATGTGTCTTTTTGTCTCTCCCTTTTATTTTATTCCATGTCATCAATTTGACTTAAACTTAAAACTTTTTTATACATATTTATGTTTCAACGTTTTTATTGATGATGAAAATATGGCTTAACAGATACCACAAAATATAAAACTGCACCAGTACAGTGGAACTTCACATATAAATTTGAACAGATCATCATCAAATTTTTTTTGTACTCCCCTCCCCTCCCTACCCTCTTTTCCATCCTCCCTCTCCCCCTTAGTTCTATGTATGCCAATCAATATTGGGGATAGTGGGTTTAAACATTCAGACCATGTGTACTACCCAGGCAGCTCACAAGAGATTAAGGAGCAAACTTCGCCCCCGTGGGCCAAGTCCTTGTATATATCAGCCTCATATGGACATGAACTGTTTTTTCTTTTCGGGGTTCCCTTCGCCTCTCTGGCTTCCCAAGTGGCCAACTCATGTATCTGGTTCCTCCAGTGCCAATACACTGGTGGATCCGGATCTATCCACTTCTGTAGAATAGTCTTACGTGCCACTAAACATACCTTGCGACACCAGACTCTATTTCCTTTTGCCTGGGTCGCAAAAGCTGCTTGTGTGTCTAAGACATAATGATCCCAGGTGCCACCTGCTGAGACCTGTGTTATTTTAGTTAGATAACTCTGGATTTGTCTCCAAAAGGCACGTACCCTTGGGCAGCCCCAGAATGCATGGTATAAGTTATGAGGCACATGATTGCATTTTACACATCTAGTATCATTTGTGGCCCTCATATGTCTCCATTGTTGCCCTGACATATATGCCCGCATAACTACCTGATATCCATACTCTCTCAATCTCTCATCTATGGTGAGTGACGGAATGCGTCTCAGCATTGCTCCAATGTCCCATCCTCTTAATGACTTCCCTGAATCTCTTTCCCATCTTTGTGTGATATATCCTAAATTATTTCGGGGATGGTGTGACACTAGTGCTCTGTATAGGGTTGAAGCTGTCATTCCCGCTATCTCTAGCTTTTGAAAAAAACTGCTTACCAGATGTCCGAGTTTCAGTCTTAGGGCATGTTGGTTTAGATGTAGAATGTAATGCTTAACCTGAGCATAGGCATAGCGGTCTCCCCAGTTATTCCCTATCTTATCTCGTAGTTCCTCAAATGTTAGTAGGTTCCCTTCTGGTCCCATCAGGTCCTCCACCCGTGTGATTCCTTTATTTCCTCATCTTATAAATGTAGCATTACTCTGCCCTGGCTCAAAGTTTGGGTTTCCTCTGAGTGCTAACAGTTCGGATGTTGCTGGTGTGCCTCCCAGGTTGATAGCCAGCCTTCTCCAAGCCACGCGCATGGGTTATAACAGCTGACAACGTTTAAACTGGGTTGGAATCTGCCTCTGATCGAGATGTAGGAGGGTAAGGACATCATAGGGGCAAAATATTCTTGCTCCACCTCTATTGGCGTAAATATATTTGATTGGCCTATCCAATCTCCTACATGTCTCAGCAGGCAAGCCTGGTTATATAAAGCTATATCAGGCAATCCCAGCCCCCGCCCCCCCCCCCCCCCGGTGCCAGCCCCCCAATAATGCTTTAAACTGCATCTTGGGCTTCTTTTTTCCCCAGTTTAGTCGTAGTCAAATGGGGAGCGTTTGCATGAGATATAACCACTTAGGAAATATCACCATTTGGATTAGATCTATCCTGCCCCTCAAGGACAGCGGTAGGCCGTCCCACCCCCCTAATTTGGTTCTTGTCCCTTCTAACAAAGTAGTAACGTTTAAGTCATGCAGTTTCTCCAATTCCATAGTCAGTTTTATCCCAAGGTATTTAAAAGATCCTTCCGCCCAGCTTAGTGAAAAACTTTGATCCCATAGTGATTTCACTGTCGCTGAGGAAGCTAAGGCTTCCAACTTAGTCAAATTCAAGCTAAATCCTGCATAGTCGCCGTATTCTTTCATCAATTCCATGAGTACCGCAAAAGATGACCGGAGTTCTGTCAATAATACCAACAAGTCGTCTGCAAAAGCCGCTATTTTAAATATGGTCTGACCCACTCGAACACCCTGCACTGTTGGGCTAGCCATTATATCTCGAATCAGCGGGTCCAGTGACAATACAAAGAGTAACGGGGATAAGGGGCACCCTTGTCGGGTTCCTCGGCATATCAGGAACTCCTCTGACTCCATCCCATTAACCTTCACCCGTGCTTTTGGGTTACAATAGAGAGCCCGGACCGCTGACAGGAATCTACCATCAAACCCATATTTTTCCAGCGTGGAGAACATAAATGGCCAATACACCTTATCAAATGCTTTTTCTGCGTCGAAGCTTATAAGCAAAGATGGGGTATCCTTCCTCTGTCTCGTCTCCAATGCCCCAATTATTTTCCTTAAGTTTTTGGCTATTACTCTGCCCTCTACAAATCCAACTTGCGCTTCGTGCACTAGCTTGGGTAGTACTTTTTTCATTCGATTGGCCATAATTTTAGCTAATAATTTGATTTCCACATTGAGAAGTGATATGGGGCGATATGATTCTGGCTGTTGTGGGTCTCTACCTGGTTTTGGGAGCACCACTATTTGTGCTACAGACAAAACCTCCGGCACTCGTTCCGCATCCACCATTGTGTTAAAATATTTGGTGAGGGTCGGTGCAATGAACTCTCCCATCATTTTGTAGAATTCTATGTGCGTGCCATCGGGACCAGGCGCCTTAAGAAGGGTGCCCTGTCTTATAGCCAGCAATACCTCTTCATCTGTAATTGGTTGGTTCAACTTATCCTTATCTCGTTGACTGAGAATTGGAAGTTCTAAATTATCTAAGTACTGGGATCCCGGCATGACCTGTTCCCTTGGCTGCGCATACAACTCACTATAGAATTTTGCAAAAGTCTCACAAATTTTATCAGCTGCTTGTTCTACCGTCCCCTGGGTCCCTATGATTTGCAGTACTTGTCTTTTATTCCCTCTCGGGTTAGCTAGACGTGCCAGAAGGCGCCCTGCTTTATTTCCAAAGTGATGTAGCTGGAATTTGTAGTATAAGTGGGATTTAGAGGCCCTTTGGTGTAGAAGCATATTCAGTGAGGCTTGGACTTCTAGGAGGAGGCTGCGGTGAATTTCTAGATGTGTCCTTCCATATGTCTGGCGTGCCTTACACACTAATTTACTTAGACGCAATATTTCTCTATTTCGCGTCCTTCTACCGTGGTGATAGTAACTGATTATTTCCCCTCTTACCACTGCTTTTGCCGCATCCCAAAATAGAACTGGGTCTCCTATATGTTGTTGATTCATGGTTTCATATTCCTCCCAGCGTTCTTTTAATTTAGCCCTGAAGATGTCATCTCCTGCTAGGTCTAAGGGAAATTGCCAAGAGCTCCCCTTGCGTTGGGTTATTCCTAGCTCCCAATCTAAGTATACCCAGGTGTAGTCAGAAATCGTGTAAGAGCCAATAGATACATCCTTTACCCTCTCAAGCATTTCTTCTGATAGGAGTATGTAGTCTATTCTAGCCTGGGATTCATGTGCCCATGTGTGATGTGTATAGTCCCGCTCATTGGGGTGTAACACTCTCCAAATGTCTATTAGATCTAATGTCTGCCCCATCCTTTTCAGGCCTTTGTTGGAAGCCACCGTGTCTCTCCTCCGTCCCTGTGAGCTATCTATTGAGGCATCCCACACCGTGTTGAAATCCCCGCCCACTAAGACTGTTCACCCCGGGTAAGAACTCAAGTGGTGTATCATCTGGTTATAAAATTGTCTGTCATATTGATTGGGAGCATATACAATTCAAATGAGTAGCTTCTGACCAGAAACTTCTATCTCCATCAATACATATCTACCTCCGGGGTCCACTACCAATGAGCGTACCGAGGCCGCCACTCCTTTACGGAGTAACACTGCCACTCCTAACATAGTAACATAGTAGATGACGGCAGAAAAAGACCTGCACAGTCCATCCAGTCTGTCCAACAAGATAAACTCATATGTTTATCCTTACCTTGATTTGTACCTGCCTTTTTCAGGGTATAGACCGTACAAGTCTGCCCAGCAGTATTTCCCGCCTCCCAACCACCAGTCCCGCCTCCCATCACCGGCTCTGGCACAGGCCGTATAAGTCTGCCCTCCTCTATCCTCACCTCCCAACCACCAACCCCTCTTCCCCCACCTGCTCCACCACCCAATTTCGGCTAAGCTGCTGAGGATCCAATCCTACTGCACAGGATTCCTTTATGCATATCCCACGCATGTTTGAATTCCGTTACCGTTTTCATCTCCACCACCTCCCACGGGAGGGCATCCAAGCGTCCACCACCCTCTCTGTGAAAAAATGCTTCCTGACATCTTTCCTGAGTCTGCCCCCCTTCAATCTCATTTCATGTCCTCTCGTTCTACCGCCTTCCCATCTCCGGAAAAGATTAGTTTGCGGATTAATACCTTTCAAATATTTGAACATCTGTATCATATCACCCCTGTTCCTCCTTTCCTCCAGGGTATACATGTTCAGGTCAGCAAGTCTCTCTTCATACGTCTTGGAACGCAAATCCCATACCATTCTTGTAGCTTTTCTTTGCACCGCTTCCATTTTTTTAACATCCTTCGCAAGGTACGGCCTCCAAAACTGAACACAATACTCCAGGTGGGGCCTCACCAACGACTTGTACAGGGGCATCAACACTTCCTTTCTTCTGCTGATCACACCTCTCTCTATATACAGCCTAGCAACCTTCTCGCTACGGCCACCGCCTTGTCACACTGTTTCGTCGCCTTCAGATCCTCGGATACTATCACCCCAAGATCCCTCTCCCCCTCAGTACCTATCAGACTCTCACCGCCTAACACATAAGTCTCTCGTGGGTTTCTACTCCCTAAATGCATCACTTTGCATTTCTTCGCATTGAATTTTAATTGCCAAACCTTAGACCATTCTTCTAGCTTCCTCAGATCCTGTTTCATGCTTTCCACTCCCTCCCGGGTGTCCACTCTGTTGCAAATCTTAGTATCATCCGCAAATAAGCAAACTTTACCTTCTAACCCTTCGGCAATGTCACTCACAAATATATTGAACAGAATCGGCCCCAGCACCGATCCCTGAGGCACTCCACTACTCACCTTTCCCTCCTCCGAGCGAACTCCATTCACCACCACCCTCTGGCGTCTGTCCGTCAACCAGTTCCAAATCCAGTTCACCACTTCGGGACCTATCTTTAGCCCATCGAGTTTATTTAAGAGCCTCCTGTGGGGTACCGTGTCAAAAGCTTTGCTAAAATCTAAGTAGATTACGTCTATAGCCCGTCGATGATTCAATTCTCCAGTTACCCAATCAAAGAATTCAATGAGATTCGTTTGGCACGATTTCCCTTTGGTAAAACCATGTTGTCTCAGATCTTGCAACTTATTGGCTTCCAAGAAATTCACTATCCTTTCCTTCAGCATCGTTTCCATTACTTTTCCAATAACCAAAGTGAGGCTTACCGGCCTGTAGTTTCCAGCTTCTTCCCTGTCACCACTTTTGTGAAGAGGGACCACCTCTGCCGTTTTCCAATCCCTCGGAACCACTCCCGTCTCCAAGGATTTATTAAACAAATCTTTAAGAGGACCCGCCAGAACCTCTCTGAGCTCCCTCAATATTCTGGGGTGGATCCCGTCCGGTCCCATGGCTTTGTCCACCTTTAGCTTTCCAAGTTGTTGATACACACTCTCTTCCGTGAACGGTGCTATATCCATTCCACTCCTCCTTTTTTCCCTTGTGCCCCAGCAGAGACGCATTCCCCCACCCACCAGGTTTTTAATTTTGCATGTTCCTCCGAACTGAGGTGTGTCTCTTGCAGTAGAGCTATGTCTATATGGTGTCTCTGCAAATGTTGTAAGATTTTTGTTCTCTTTATGGGTGAGTTGATGCCTCCCACATTCCATGTGACTAGCCTAACCATGGTCTATATGTAATCTATTCCTCTGTTGATGCTTTCTCAGATCAAGTATCTTCCTCGGGTGGACGTCCCAGCCTACGCCCCCCCCCCCCCAAGTGCATCCTATATGGGCATTTTGGTCCCTATTCATTACCCTAGTCTGTCCCCAATATAAAAATGTTACCTCCCTCTTCCCTACCCACCCCTCCCCTTCCAGCCCCCACCTACTTCCTGTTGGCACCATTGGTGCTCTACTTCCGTGTATCCAATCAAGGACCCCCTCAAGTTGCTGTAGTGTGTTTTCTCTCCCTTTACACATATTAAACAGCATTAACATCAACATTTAACGTAATGACCCAAAGCATGTAAACATCATTTAGAGCATTCCTGAGCAGTGCACGTTCTCTTTTCGCTTATACTAAACAACATTATCATCAACATTTAACTTAATTATCTAAAACATTTAAATATCATTTACTGTATTCCTGAGTACTGCGCATTATCTCCTCTGTGCTTCCGACCTCCATAACTAGACCTAAAGTACTTTTAGTGTGTTGATTCATGTCTTGGATGTACTCGGCCTTTCATGTTCTAGCTGATCCACAAACGCTTGAGCTGCATCCGCATTTTCGTAGAATTGTACAGTTCCATTGTGTTGTACTCGTAGCTTTGCCGGGTATAATAGGCTAAACCGTACTTGTAGGCTGTGGAGTCTTCCGCAGACCCGGGAAAATTGCTTGCTTTGAAGGGATACCTTAGTGGAATAATTCTGGAAACACATAATCTGTTGTCCTTCCATTTCTAGCTTCCCTCCATTCCTGAGAGCAGCTAGTATTTCCATCTTATGGTGATAGTGGAGCAGTCTGAGTATTACCACCCTTGGCCTGTCGTTGAGAGCTCTCCTGGGACCCAGCCTATGGGCTCGTTCTATCTTTACTGGGCCCGCGGTGCTTTGAGTCAACAATGTCTTAGAAAGCCAAAGTTCTAAAAAACCCCGCAGCTCAGCATCTTTTATCGACTCAGGTACTCCAACCAGTCTGAGGTTGTTCCTTCGAGAGCGGTTCTCCAAATCGTCCACTTTATCTTCCAGTGATGTCACTGCTTTCTTAAGGTGTTCAATGTCTGTTGTTGATTCTTGCGCCTTGGTTTCTACGTCGCCTAGCCTTTGCTGTACTTCCTGCAAATCTGCAGTGAAGTTTGTAAACGTCTGGTCCATTACATCTAGCTTATCAATTATTTGTTGCAGTTGATGACTCATAGCCTCTTCTACTGCAGTTTTCACCTCCACCACTATTTCCGAGGCCCATGCAGAGTTCTCTGACGGGGATGGGGGAGAACTCTTGTCAGCCATCTTGAGTCCCCCTCCCCTGGTTTTCTCCGCCTCCTTTTTTGGTCCTCGGTCCGCCATACCGATGTATTGAAGATGGCACTATTGTATTGGAGACCTGTTATTACTCCTGGTAGGTTAGAGTGCTGTTGCAGGTGGTAAACCCCTTCTGTCAGCTGTGATATCCTGTACTCTCAAGGCTGTGTTGAAAAAATTTTTTTTTTTTGCCCAGGTACTGAAGAAAAAGAGGGAGATATTTGTTTTTGAGCCTTTCTGAGGTGTGGCTTTCTGCTGGGCTCCTTCACTCTAAGGTTTATGCTGGCAGCTCGTTATTCTGTTTTGAGTCTTTCAACTGCCTCTCGATTGCAGGTCAGATCCCCTCACTTCCTAGTCTCGTTTTGCGCCCCTCCCCCTCTCGGGGTCTTGAAACTTGCCTGGGTATGTGCCACCACCGAGTCTCCAGAATCGACCCCCCGACCACAGGTACTGCTGAATGTTGTTCGTAGCCCTCAGCGTAGGCTCTTATTTCGCCTTTCTCCTGTTCTTCTCCTCCGGCGTTGGGGTCATGCGGTTTCCTGCGGGGGAAGGGCGGGCTGTCTCGGCGGTCTTTTTTCGCGGCTCTTGCTCGCTGGATTGTCGGGCTTTTTTTTATAAGGGTGCATGCCTCCCTTTTCCGGCGGACTCCCTGGCTGATTTTAATCGCGCTGCACGATGTTGGGAGCGCGCTATGCAGGGGTCCACGATCGGGGACTCATGGAGCTCACAGAGTTGCGGCCATCTTGGCTGGCAGCTCCACCGGAAGTCCTTATACATATTTATTAATGATTTTGTATTTATGTTTATTTATCGATCCACTTATTTATTGATTTGTTTTTATAGATGTACTTGACCATGTTTGGTCTTTGTTGCATGTGCCACAGACACTGGTTGGAATAAAGCTTTGTTTTCTTTCTTTGATCTAAATTTATTTTGAGGCAGCTTGGGCAAAGAAATCATATTAATTTGGTATTTAACTTTTCAGTCCTGTAAAGTGGAGGAATGCCATCTGGGTTTAATTTGCTCAAGAAGTCTAGCTTTTGCTAGACCAGAGGTTAGAAAGGTCAGAGAGAAGTAATTATTTACCACATCTGGATACCATTATAAGCAAGGCATATTGCAGGCAGTTTAAAGGATTAGGCTAATGCTGGTTAGAAGAAGATAGAGTAGATATAGATATTCTTGATGATTTAGATTTTGTCTTATAAGGAATTCTGATTTCTGCTTATTTTAGAATATGTTTTATTCTGTGTAATTAATAAGTTTTATTTCTATGTAGAATATCTTTTCAATTCAGTGTTACATCTTTGACTGACTTTTCAAGTGAAGCTTTGTCTGTAGTTTAAAAGGTCATCATCTGGTTTGAATTATCCACAGTCCTAGCGAGTTCTGTGTAGGAAGCTAATAGGTGAAAGAGGTCAGGGAAAGTCTTGATTAATTATAGCTAAATGAAGGGCTGGTTTTCTGAAAGTAATAACAAATCATGTATGTGTGCTATTAAGCAAGACTGGCCCCTTGGCCCTTGACCCCTTAATGAATGCCAGAGTCCAGTTAGCAGTTAGTATGAAGCTATGACTGGGAATATGAGAATTTAATAATAATAAAATGCAAGAGATAGGTGCCAAATTGTCTAGTGTGAGAGGCCCCACGTCATAGGTCAGTTTAGGAAATATCTCAAACCTATGTAACTGATATTTTTAAGTAATGTGTAAGTAATAATTAGTTCAAGGCAGGGTAATCAATCTATTCTTTACCATCTGGTGAGAAAGGGGGGCCAGAAGGGCTTAGGACCCTATATAACTGAGAGAAGAAGGAGCTGAGAAGAAGAGAAGGAGCTGAGACAGAAGCCATAAGACACAGAGAGCTGAGAAAGAGAAGAAGAGACCTAGTGCTGATGTCCTACTTTGTTTGCTGGCAAATAAAGAAGATTTCTCTTTCATTCTGGTGTGTGGTGTTTGACTCCTGAAGTACCACAGATTCTGCTAACAATAGTGGTAATTCCTGCAACAATTTGTCACATGCATTAATTTATTATTTGTTTTTATTTCTAGACTTTATACCCTGGATGCAGGCATTCCCTAAAACGTGGCTGCATCAGGTTTTGTCCAATAAACTTTTTCTACTGGTGTTCTTAGTACTTTTGGAACTTTTGTGCTTTTTCTGGTTCCTCCAGACCAGGTTACTGTTTTGATCACTGTCTGTGCTATTTAGTTTCTTTTTGGACCTTGACAGCCCAAAGCTGTGCCACACGAGAAGGAACATTCTGAAAGTATTCCCTACCTTCCTTCCAGATGTGACACTACTATCCATAGGCTCTGCTCACTTTTCTGGCTGATCTCCAGTTGACATAGGGCTCGCTCCATCTCTTCCTGGTCTTCTTTGGAAATCCACTTCTCTCGCAGACTAGCTTCCAAAGATCTGTGGAAGAAAAGATCATGGGACAGGTTAGGGTTCAGTATGACCTAGTTTACTCAGAAGGGACAGCTACAAATGAGTGGTACCAACTGCTAAAATAAAATAGCTTTCCTTAACAGGTGTTCTCTGAAGGAAGTAACTAATCACACAGCTGGGTCATGTCACCAGATATTTGGCTGAGTGAAAAAACATATGCAGCAGCAGCAGCAGCAGCAGTTACTGCTAGGGAGAAGCAGATGGGAGAATTCTCGACCCCTGTTGCAGACACTGCACTGGCACCCAATCCATAAGCACTACCTATTTAAATTGCTTGTTTTGATGTTTAAAATACTACACAGAAGCCAGCTTATCTAAAAGATAGACTAAGCTTTTATATATCTAGGCATAAGTTTGTTGCATAGGAATCTCCTTGAAATTCCAGGATTAGACAAATTTAGAAAAGTAGCCTGGCGATTTAATGTCTTTAGTTTTGTGGGCCTGAGAATTGGAACAAATGGTCTTCTCATTTGAGGGCAGAGAATAGTTTGATGTTATTCACAGGAAGTTAAAAATAATTCCTTTTCCATCTAATGGGTGATTATTGGTTAAATCAAGTATTTAAATTATCAGTAAGTGGTTTATTGTAAGAAGTTTTAACATAATACATTTTCTGTTTATGAAATGTATATGGTACTATGGGAACTGGAGATGGTAGGATCTTTTTGGGATTTGTTATATTTTCTCCTGTTATCCTATTCTGTCTTTTATTGTATTTCCTATTCTGTCTTTTTATTGTATTATGAAGTACAAATCAGTTTGCATGAACCTGTTTCATTAAGATGGTATACAAAACCTAATCAACAATTAAATAAAATAAGAGCTTTCTATTATACATCGTAAGTATGTTCCTGCCGTTTAATAGCCACACAGTTCTTTCCAATTCTGGGTAGCCAAGTTAAGAATGGGAAGAGATGAAATCCCAAAGGGAAGGTGGATGAATTTACATGAATTACAGCCCTCGGAGAATATCTATTACAAGCAAATATCTTTCCATTTTCTTAAAACAAGCAGTTCACCCATCATACAGATGAACTTCCCTAATTAAGGTGTTTTTTTTTCTTTTTTTAAAGTTTTTGAAAACAGAGAACATAAAATAGTTGTCCATGGGCAAAAAACAGTGAATAGGAAAGACCATGCAAGACTACAAAAAAGGGCTGCAAGAACTGAAAAATGAAGTTCCGGAGCTATTGTTAGTAATATTTAATTTATCCTTAAAATTGAGCATCGTACCAGAAGATTGGAGGGTGGCCAATGTAACGCCGATTTTTAAAAAAGGTTCCAGAGGAGATCTGGGAAATTATAGACAGGTGAGTCTGACGTTGGTGCCGGGCAAAATGGTAGAGACTATTATAAAGAACAAAATTACAGAGCATATTCAAAAGCATGGATTAATGAGACAAATCTTGCCTCACCAATCTATTACATTTCTTTGAAGGGGTGAACAAACATGTGCATAAAGGTGAGCTGGTTGATATTGTGTATCTGGATTTTCAGAAGGTGTTTGACAAAGTACCTTATGAAAGGCTGCAGAGAAAATTGGAAAGTCGTGGGAGGAGGTACTGTCCTATTGTGGATTAAAAACTGGTTAAAGATAGAAAACAAAGAGTAGGTTAAATGGTCAGTATTTCAACGGAGAAGGGTAGTTAGTGGGGTTCCCCAGGGGTCTGTGCTGGGACCGCTGCTTTTAAACATATTTATAAATGACGTAGAGATGGGAGTAACTAGTGAGGTAATTAAATTTGCTGACGACACGCAGTTATTCAAAGTTGTTAAATCATAAGAGGACTGTAAAAAATTACAAGAGGACCTTACGAGACTGGGCATCTAAATGGCAGATGACATTTGATGTGAGCAAGTGCGAAGTGATGAACCCAAATTATAGGTATGTCATGCAAGGTTCCACGTTAGGAGTCACCGACCAAGAAAGGGATCTAGGTGTCATCGTTGATGATATGTTGAAACCTTCTGCTTAGTGTGCTGCTGTGGCTAAGAAAGCAAATAGAATGTTAGATATTATTAGGAAAGGAATGGAAAACAAAAATGAGGCCATTTTAATGCTTTTGTGTCGCTCCATGGTGAGACCGAACCTTGAATATTGTGTTCAATTCTGGTCGCCACATCTCAAAAAAGATATACTGGAATTAGAAAAGGTGTAGAGAAGGGTGACAAAAATTATAAAGGGGATGGGACGACTTCCCTATTAGGAAAGGCTAAGTGGATAGGGCTCTTCAGCTTGGGAGAAAAGGCAACTGAGGGGAGATATGATAGAGGTCTATAAAATAATGAGTGGAGTTGAATGGGTAGACGTGAAGCATCTGTTTACGCTTTCCAAAAATACTAGGACTAGGGGGCATGCGATGAAGCTACAAAGTAGTAAATTTAAAAATGAATCAGAGAAAATTTCTCTTCAACTTGTAATTAAACTCTGGAATTCGTTGCCAGAGAATGTGGTAAAGGCGGTTAGCTTAACGGGGTTTTAAAAAGGTTTGGACGGCTTCCTAAAGGAAAAGTCCATAGACCATTACTAAAATGGACTTGGGGAAATTCCACTGCTTATTTCTGGGATAGGCAGCATAAAATGTTTTGTACGTTTTGGGATCTAGTCAGGCATTTGTGACCTGGATTGGCCACTGTTGGAAACAGGATGTAGGGCTTGATGGACCTTTGGTCTGTCCCAGTATGGCAATACTTATATAAGGCTGCAGAAAGATCTAGGGTTATGAGGAGAGAAATGTTACTTTTGTGAAGAGTGAGGATCGCCGATCAAAGAAATCAAAACAGATTCAGTACCGTGATAGTAACGAGAGCCAGTTTGGCGGGGGTGAAGAACCAAAGTGTCTTTGGAAAAAGAGTATAGATAAGAATACACAACCCTCTCAGTGTGCTTTCATAGAAAGCATAGATTTGACATTGGACGATAACTGATGTGGGTCACTGGGATCGAGATGAGAGTTCTTCAAGACTGGATGGATCCACAGAAGCTTAGCTGAAATTGGGTGGCGGGGGAAGAGGGTTGGTGGTTGAGAGGCTAGGATAGGGGAGGGGCAGACTTATACGAGGTCTGTGCCAGAGCCGGTGATGGGAGGCGGGACTGGTGGTTGGGAGGCGGGAAATACTGCTGGACAGACTTATACGGTCTGTGCCCTGAAAAAGACAGGTACAAATCAAGGTAAGGTATACACATATGAGTTTATCGTGGGCAGACTAGATGGACCGTGCAGGTCTTTTTCTGCCGTCATCTACTATGTTACTATGGATGGACCAGAGCATGTTTACAGCATGAAGGAACAGAACCAGATGGTAAACTATGATTAACCAAAGAGAGTACTAATGGGAAAGACCATGCTCAGGAATACTGTACTAACTAGGGGGAATAGTATCAAGGGGGCAGAAGGTGAACTTGGTGGGGTTATCTTAATTACATGAACATATATAGTTATAAATAAATATATATATAAACTATATATATATTTGGATGCTTTCCTATTTATGGTATTATGTTGTGAGTTAGTGCTAGGTTCATATTCTTTTATTGTTCTTTTCTTTTGATACATTAATGCATTGTTACTGTATCTATATAAACACATGTATGCAGTTGCTCTTAAAAACATGATATCCTATATATGTTTTTTAGACTTTGCAGAACTATCCTCATCCTTCTCGATCTATCGGCTGCTTTTGACACTGTTGACCACAGCCTACTCCTTGATACGCTGTCCTCACTTGGATTTCAAGGCTCTGTTCTTTCCTGGGTTTCTTCTTATCTCTCCCATCGTACTTTTAGTGTATACTCTGGTGGATCTTCCTCCACTTCTATCTCACTATCGGTAGGTATACCTCAGGGATCTGTCCTGGCACCTCTTCTTTTCTCCATTTATACTTCTTCCCTTGGTACTCTGATCTCATCCCACGGTTTTCAGTATCACCTTTACGCTGATGACTCCCAGATCTACCTCTCTACATCAGAAATTTCAGTAGGAATCCAGGCCAAAGTATCAGCTTGCCTGTCTAACATTGCTGCCTGGCTGTCTCACCGCCATCTGAAACTAAACATGACCACGAGCTTCTTATCTTTCCCCCTAAGCCAACCTCTCCTCTTCCCCCATTCTCTATCTCTGTGGATAAAACTCTCATCCTGTCTCATCAGCTCGTAACCTTGGGTCATCCTCGACTCCTCTCTCTCCTTCTCTGCACATATTCAACAGACTGCTAAAACCTGTTGTTTCTTTCTCTATAATATCACCAAATTTGTCCTTTCCTTTCTGAACACACTACCAGAAACCTTATCCACACTCTTATCACCTCTTGCTTAGACTATTACAACTTGCTTCTCACAGGTCTTCCACTAACCCATCTGTCTCCAATCTGTTCAAAATTCTGCTGCATGACTTATATAACGCCAGTGTCGCTATGCTCATATTAGCCCTCTCCTCAAGTCACTTCATGGCTCCATATCCATTTCCGTATACAGTTCAAACTCATCTTATTGACTTACAAGTGCATTAACTCTGCAGCTCCATAGTACCTCTCCACTCCTCCCCGGTAACTCCGTTCACTGGGTAAATATCTCTTATCTGCACCCTTCTCCTCCACTGCTAACCCCAGACTCCGTTCCTTTCATGCTGCTGCACCACATGCCTGGAATAGACTTCCTGAGCCTGTACGTCAAGCTCCATCTCTGGCTGTCTTCAGATCTAGGCTAAACGCCCACCTTTTTGATGTTGCTTTTAACTCCTAACCCTTACTCAGTCGTACAGCTCCCATTTTTATCATTCCCACCTTAGTAATTCTCTTATCCCTTATTTGTCCTGTTTGTCTGTCCTAGTTAGATTGTAAGCTCTTTCGATCAAGGACTGTCTCTTCATGTCCAGCGTACAGCTCTGCGTACATCTAGTAGCGCTATAGAAATGAGTAGTAATATTAACTGCTGACTCCTGAGGCAGGTGCTTGGGCGCAGAAAAACAAATCTGCATCCAGTCCACTGTATTTATGTATTTTAGACTTTTAAATAAAAATGTTTTTGTTACTACTACTACTACTTCTACTACTACTTAACATTTCTAGAGCGCTACTAGGGTTACGCAGCGCTGTACAATTTAACAAAGAGAGACAGTCCCTGCTCAAAGAGCTTACAATCTAATAGACAAGTGAACGGTCGGTCCGATAGGGGCAGTCAAATTGGGGCATTCTGGATTCACTGAACGGTAAGGGTTAGGTGCCGAACGCAGCATTGAAGAGGTGGGCTTTAAGCAAAGACTTGAAGACGGGCAGGGAGGGGGCTTGGCGTAAGGGTTCAGGAAGGTTGTTCCAAGCATAGGGTGAGGCGAGGCAGAATGAGCGGAGCCTGGAGTTGGCGGTGGTGGAGAAGGGTACTGAGAGGAGGGATTTATCCTGTGAACGGAGGTTATGGGCGGGAACGTAAGGGGAGATGAGGGTAGAGAGGTAGTGAGGGGCAGCAGACTGAATTAGATCAGTCCTCCCCCACTCACCCCCCTTTGTTTCCATTTTGTGTGCGTTGGGGGATCATCTTCTCCTTTCTTTTATTCATGGATTTGATATCCTGCCTTTCAGTGGTACAATCAAAGCATTTTCCATTTATTATTATATGCAGTTACTTTCTCTGCCCCTAGTGGGCTCACATTCTAAGTTTGTGTACTTGAGACAATGAAGGGTTAAGTGGCTTGTCCAGAGTGGGAATTGAGCCCAGTTCCCCAGGTTCTCAGTCCTCCACTTCCTGAGCTTTATCAGTAAATGTGGTGTAGAATTTAAAATCCAAGATTTCTAAATACTTATAAAATTATTAAAGTCTATGCCTAATAATTTATACAACTGAGAGGGTGGTGTGGTAGTAATGTTAGTTCATTTTAAAGGTAATAAATAGAAATAAATTAAAATATAGAAAAGAAAATAAGATGATATCTTTTTTATTGAACTAATACATACATACCATCCTACAATCAAATTGCAAATTGACTACTCCCCAGAAAAAGTCAACTTTCTAGACACCACAGTTTCCATCAGCAATGGCTATATACAAAAATTGATATACATGAACTCTACGGATGGATGCAGCTATCTCCACAACTCCAGTTTCCACCCTTCACATAAAAAAAAAAAATGCAATATACACAGCCAAGCCACACGATACCATCTGTTCTGACCCAAGAGACAGATAAACACCTCAAAATCCTGACCGATTCCTTCAAACAAAAAGGCTACAACCCCAAAACAATCTGCAAGAATATTGCTTCTTCTCTTAAAATACCTAGAGAAAACTGCAGTACAAAGAGAAGAAAACCACTGAGGGAAATCCCCCTCATAGTGACATACAATCCAGAGCTAGAAAAATTGAGAAAAATCATAAAAGATCTATAGCCATTACTCCAGAAGGATGAATTACTGAAAGAGATATTCCCAACCCCACCAGTGCTGGCCTTCCGACAGTCATCTAATTTGAAAGAGAAATTAGTGAAAAGCAAACTCTCAATGCAAGCTCAAAAAGAAGAGAACGACACATGTCCCTGCAATATACCTAGCTGCAAACTGTGCCAACACATCTCACAGGATCCTACAATCACTCACATGGAAAAAAACATTCAGCATAAGGGGATCCTTCACATGCTCATCCTCAAATGTGGTATACATCATTCAATGCAAAAAGTGTGAAGAAAGGTGCTATACTGGAGACACAAGCCAGATGCTAAAGACGTGGCTCAATTTAGATAGACACAATGTTAAACATTCCAATGCCAATCAGGATGCCACTTCTGTGGGACAGCACTTTACAAAACTAGAACACTGCATCAATGATCTTATGGTAAGAATAATGAAAGGATATTTTAAGACAATCCGGGAATGTAAGACCTTTGAAGTAAAAATGATGAAATATTTTGACACCCACCAGCTGGGCTTTCTATCCCACTATAAACCATAAAATTCTACTGCTTTGCCACTCTCTTATCACCCATCCAGCACTCCCTGTCTCTCATTTACCCAGCTCTCCCCGTTTCTCACCTAACCTACTCCATCCCCTCTTCCCATGAGACTGTCATTGGAATCCATTTGTGTTTCACTTATATATTCTGATATTTGTCAACATATCCTTATTCCAATCTAAAGAAGGGTTACCTTCGAAAGCTAATCAAAAATATATTTAGTCTAATAAAAAAGATACCATCTTAT
Organism: Microcaecilia unicolor; assembly: GCF_901765095.1. Lineage (NCBI taxonomy): Eukaryota > Metazoa > Chordata > Amphibia > Gymnophiona > Siphonopidae > Microcaecilia > Microcaecilia unicolor. The sequence goes on along the minus strand of NC_044040.1, from coordinate 121,996,404 downwards.
TTTTTTCTCTGTTTTGATTTATTACCTTTAAAACAGAGAGGCAATGCCCAAAGTGGCTGTGACTATTCTTTATTTATATTTGCTATACCACTACAATTGACAAACAGAACAGAGCAGTGTACAGACTACAATAACAGCTTGGAAAAGAAATACAATTTTGTGAATAGGAAAGGCAAGTTATTCAAACCAAAAGATAGGGGGTGGGTGGGATGAAGGGGCAAGGAAAGAAGGAAGGGAGGGGCAAGGAGAGGGAGGATATGGTCATGAACTCTAAATTACACGAGTGCACAGAAGACTTGCTGGAAAAGCCATGTTTTAATGGCAGATTTAGAATGAGACATAAATACATAAGTACACAAGTAGTTTCCAACCCCTCCACCTACCGCAGTCTCACTGCTTCTCATCCTTTGAAGCCCATTCCATCCAGCTATTCTACCCGCTACCACTCAGAGTGGCAGTCATTTACCCTGATAAATCCTTCCCTTCCTTCCTCACCGACTTTGATGCTTGGCTCTCTGTCTTTCTTGACCCTTCATCTCCGTCCCTCATTCTCGGAGACTTTAACGTACACGCTGATGACCTATCCGACCCCCCACGCTTCTAAGTTCCTCACCCTAACATCCTCCTTCAACCTCCAGCTGTGCTCCACCATCCCTACTCACCGTGACGGCCATTGTCTTGACCTCGTCCTCTCCTCCTCCGGCTCACCCTCCAATTTCCACGCCTCAGCTCTTCCTCTCTCTGATCATCACCTGATCACATTCACACTTCTTCACCCCCCCCCTCCACCCCGTCCAACTTTAACCACCACCTCCAGGAACCTCCAGGCTATTGACCCCTCCACCTTATCATCTACTATCTCTAATCTCCTCCCCTCCATCACGTCCTCCGAAACTGTTGACAAAGCGGTCTCCGCTTACAATACCGCTCTCTCCTCTGCTTTGGACACCCTCGCACCATCCATCTCCCGTCCCACAAAGCGCACCAATCCCCAGCCCTGGCTGACTCCTTGCATCCGTTACCTTCGCTCCTGCACCCGATCCGCTGAGCGCCTCTGGAGGAAATCTCGTACCCTTTCAGACTTCCTCCACTACAAATTCATGCTATCCTTCTTCCACTCCTCCCTATTCCGTGCAAAACAGGACTATTACACCCAATTGACCAATTCTCTCAGCTCCAACCCTCGTCGTCTCTTCACCACCCTTAACTCCCTCCTAAAAGTGCCCCCCGCTCCTACTCCCCCTTCTCTCTCTCCTCAATCACTGGCCGACTAGTTCCGCGACAAAGTGCAAAAGATCAACCTTGAGTTCACGACCAAGCCACCACCTCCTCTTCACCCTTTAACCCTCTCCCTCAACCAACCTACCCAGGCCTCTTTCTCCTCCTTTCCTGAGATCACCGAGGATGAAACTTCCCGCCTTCTTTCCTCCTCGAAATGCAGCACCTGTTCCTCTGATCCCATCCCCACCAACCTACTCAACACCATCTCCCATACTGTCACCCCCTCCATCTGTCGTATCCTTAACCTCTCTCTCTCCTCTGCAACTGTCCCTGACACCTTCAAGCACGCTGTTGTCACACCTCTCCTCAAAAAACCTTCACTTGACCCTACCTGCCCCTCCAACTACCGCCCCATCTCTCTTTTACCCTTCCTCTCCAAAATACTTGAGCGTGCCGTTCACAGCCGCTGCCTTGATTTTCTCTCCTCTCATGCCATCCTCGATCCACTTCAATCCGGTTTTCGCCCTCTGCACTCGACAGAAACGGCACTCTCTAAAGTTTGCAATGACCTGCTCCTGGCCAAATCCAGAGGTCACTACTCCATCCTCATCCTCCTCGATCTTTCCGCCGCTTTTGACACTGTCAATCATGATTTACTTCTTGCCACGCTGTCCTCTTTTGGGTTCCAAGGCTCTGTCCGCTCCTGGTTCTCCTCTTATCTCTCCCACCGCACCTTCAGGGTACACTCTCATGGATCTTCCTCCACTCCCATCCCACTATCTGTTGGAGTTCCCCAGGGATCTGTCCTTGGACCCCTTCTTTTCTCAATCTACACCTCCTCCCTGGGCTCGCTGATCTCGTCTCATGGTTTTCAGTATCATCTTTATGCTGATGACACCCAGCTATACCTCTCCACACCTGACATCACCGCGGAGACCCAGGCAAAGGTATCGGCCTGTTTATCCGACATTGCGGCATGGATGTCCAACCGTCACCTTAAACTGAACATGTCCAAGACCGAGCTCCTTGTCTTTCCTCCTAAACCCACTTCTCCTCTTCCTCCACTCTCTATCTCGTCCCATCTGCCCACAACCTCGGAGTCATCTTCGACTCCTCCCTCTCCTTCTCTGCGTATATCCAACAGACTGCCAAGACCTGTCGCTTCTTCCTCTTCAACATCAGCAAAATTCGCCCTTTCCTCTCTGAGCACACCACCAGAACTCTCGTCCACGCTCTCATTACCTCTCGCCTTGATTACTGCAACTTACTCCTCACCAGCCTCCCACTCAGTCATCTATCCCCCCTTCAATCCGTTCAGAACGCTGCCGCACGTCTTATATTCCGCCAGAACCGATATACTCATATCACCCCTCTCCTCAAATCACTTCATTGGCTTCCGATCAGATATCGCATACAATTCAAGCGCCTCCTCCTTACCTACAAATGCACTCAGTCTACGGCTCCTCACTACCTCTCCACCCTCATCTCCCCCTATGTTCCCGCCCGTAACCTCCGCTCACAGGACAAAGCCCTTCTCTCAGTACCCTTCTCCACCACTGCCAACTCCAGGCTCCGCTCATTCTGCCTTGCCTCACCCTATGCCTGGAACAATCTTCCTTTACCCATACGCCATGCCCCCTCTCTACCCATCTTCAAATCTCTGCTTAAAACTCACCTCTTCAATGCTGCCTTCGGCACCTAACCGCTTGAGAAATATAGAATGCCCCAATCTATCCACCCTATCAGATTAACTGTTCACTTGTCCTCTAGATTGTACACTTGTCTTTAGATTGTTCTCTTGTCTTTTAGATTGCAAGCTCTTTGAGCAGGGACTGTCCTTCTATGTTTAAATTGTACAGCGCTGCGTAACCCTAGTAGCGCTTTAGAAATGTTAGTAGTTAGTTAGTTAGTTACATAAGTGTTGCTATACTGGGACAGACCAAAGGTCCATCAAGCCTAGCATCCTATTTCCAACAGAGGCCAATTCAGGTTACAAGTACCTGACAAGATTCTCATACAGTACATTTTATGCTGCCTATCCTAGAAATAAGCAGTGGATTTTCCCAAGTCCATCTTAATAATGGCTTATGGACTTTTCTTTTAGGAAGCTATCCACAACTTTTTAAAAATCCGCTAAGCTAACTACTTTTACCACATTCTCTGGCAATGAATTCCAGAGTTTAATTACACGTTGAGTGAAATATTTTCTCTGATTTGTTCTAAATTTACTACTTTGTAGCTTCATTGTGTGCCCTCTAGTCCTAGTATTTTTGGAAAGAGTAAACAAGTGATTCATATCTACCCATTCTACTCAAGTCATTATTTTATAGACCTCTATCATATCTCCCCTCAGGTGTCTTTTCTTCAAGCTCAAGAGTCCTAGCCGCTTTAGCCTTTCCTCATAGGGAAGTCCTCCCACCAGAAATGATACAGTTTGATCAAACAATTTCTGTTGATTCAACACTCAATTTCCACTAGAATATAGCTTTCCTTTAGTAAATCTAATTAGTCCCAATAATTATAGCAGTTTCATCAATGTAAAATGCAAATTTATAATCAGTTCGGAGACTGCATGTTTTCAAGCCATGTGATTCTTGTATTTTTGACTCCTACTGCATTCCACATTAACCAGTCTATGGCTAAGCCAGGGGCGTATCTGTATGGGGCCACAGGAGCCTAGGCCCCCGCAGATTTCACCCTGGCCCCCCTCCCGCCGTGCGTACAACGTGCTGCGACGTCAGACTCCGAACTGGATTCAAATCAATCAACAGCATTACTTACAGCATGGCCACGGAGGAGTCGGACGAAGAAGAAATAATAAGACTTCGGGTCAGCTGGCGGGGGTTGGGGTCCCCCACCAGTGGAAGAAATATTTTTAAAGGCAGGAGGAAGCAGACCTCGGCTGGCAGGGGTTGGGGCCCCCCGCCAGCAAAGGTAAGCAGCAGGGGAGGGTTGACAGCGGGAGGGGGGGTGGAGAGAGTTGGTGGTGGTGGTGGCGGCGGCAGGGGGGGGCTAAAATGTGCCCCCTCCCTCTGGCTCTGGCCCCCCCTACCGCCGGACTCCAGATACACCCCTGGGCTAAGCTAACAATGGTCAAATAATAAAGAGGATGAAAAAGTTGAATATAACACAAACAAATACTATTCGTGAAGTATAAAAAATCTTAAAGGGAAAAGACTCAGGGCCAGATGCACTAAACAATCGTTAGAGCCCTTCCCTTACTGATTCCCTTAGCGAAACTGTAAGGGACGGGCATGCATTAAGGAAAGGGAATGCAAATGAGCTGCTCGTTGTAGCTCACTTGCATTCTCTATTCCATCGTTAAACAGTCGGCCAATCGGCCGGACGAGCATACGCAGAGCAGCCAAGTGTTATGCTGGCTGCTCTGCACATGCCAAATACGCCTCCCTGTGCCGCCCAAAGACGCTGCGCTGCTCACCCCCTCCGATGCGGCTCGATCCAGAGGACAGTGCAGTTGAGGACACCCATCCAAAAAAACCGTCCATTTTGGTTGTCATTCCCCCACTGCAATAATAAAAACATCTTTTTTGGCAGTGCTTCACTCAGCTGAGACCTGGAAGTCCCTGAGCTAATCACAACGCGTTTAGCTTGGCTAAACGCGTTGTGATTAGCTCAGGGACTTCCAGGTCTCAGCTGTGTGAAGCACTGCCAAAAAAAGATGTTTTTATTATTGCAGGGGTGAATGACAGCCAAAATGGATGTTTTTTTTGGATGGGCGTCCATTTTGGCTCAGGGACTTCCAGGTCTCAGCTGAGTGAAGCACTGCCAAAAAGGACGTTTTTATTATTGCAGGGGGGGGGGGGGGGGGGGGATGTGGGCCAAAATGGACGCCCATCCAAAAAAAACGTCCATTTTGGCTGACATTCCCCCCTACAATAACAAAACGTCTTTTTTGGCAGTGCTTCACTCAGCTGAGACCTGGAAGTCCCTGAGCTAATCACAACGCGTTTAGCCAAGCTAAACGCGCTGTGATTGGCTAAGAGACTTCCAGGTCTCTCAGCTGAGTGAAGCACTGCCAAAAAGGACGTTTTTATTATTGCAGGGGGGGGGGGGGGGCCAAAATGGACGCCCATCCAAAAAAAACGTCCATTTTGGCTGACATTCCCCCCTACAATAACAAAAACGTCTTTTTTGGCAGTGCTTCACTCAGCTGAGACCTGGAAGTCCCTGAGCTAATCACAACGCGTTTAGCCAAGCTAAACGCGCTGTGATTGGCTAAGAGACTTCCAGGTCTCTCAGCTGAGTGAAGCACTGCCAAAAAAAACGTTTTTATTATTGGGGGGGGGGGGGGGAGGGTGATGCGCAGGGAAACCTCTTCTTCTTCAGGGTTCAGCAGCAGGGTTAAAGACTGCAGGAGGGGGAGGGGGGATGACGTTTTTTTTTTAAGCGGAGCGTTTTTTTGTTCCCCAATTTTTTTTTGTTACTTTGGGCCCAGTTTTATCCCGCGCAGCCCCAACGAGAGGTACAGACCTCTCATTAGATTTTCCAGCATTAAGGCAATCGGAAAAGGTTAGTGCATCTCATTACAATAGGGTTTCTACACTATTTGCTCATCTGCATTCTGTTTTCGTTAGCTGCGACCGTTGTTGGAAAAAAGTCTTTAGTGCATGCCAGGGTTTACTACTTGCTCGTTAAGGGCTTGTTAAGTTTAGTGCATCTGGCCCTCAGTACCCTCACCTCCACCCATTGCACAAGCTAATGGGGTGAAAAGGACTTTACCAGGGTAACCTCTCATCACAGGCATAAAAGATCCTTTCATAGTTCAACAGTTTTTATTGAAGACAATGTAAAAGAAACTCAATCAACAATGTGAATATATAGAAGGCAAATATCAAAACGCTCAGCATAAGACAAAAGGATACAGTCCATCATCAAAGTTCTAACAATGTTATCCCCACCCCACCCCTACCCTCCAGTATAGTAGAGAATACAGGTATGGGTGGCCAGTGCAAAGTACAACCACAGCGAACAGGACCAAGTACAGGCACCCATTTCCACAACACGCCGCCCCTCAAGTCCAAAAGAAGACAACCAAATGACTCTCCAACCCTAGAAGAACTCCGTGGAAAACTCCTAGAGGGCCTGTGCTCTTATGGCCCCCCAAGAATCCAAATTCAAAGAAGGAGAAAACAAGAAACATCTCATCCACTGCAAGGTCCCAGCTCCAAATCATTAAAATGAATTAAGTATGTCACTCCGAGCACTCGGTGACAGAGTTTGGATATAAGGTTCCTATACAGATAAGAATAGTTTTTAACGTGGTTTTGGAAGTGACGTCACGCAGAGTGATGGTAGCCTGAAAAACAGGCTTCGTCAGGGCGAGGTGTTAAAAGTGCTTAAAATTCCTTCCTTTTGTGTCCCGGTGGGGCAAATTGGGAGAATAACAGTTGGCAAGATGCCCCCGAAGAAAGGTTTACAGAGATATAAATTCTCCGTGACTGCCGGAGGGAAAGTGGCGGCAAAGACGGCGGGGTTTTTGCGGGGCTCTGAAAAAGTGGTGGCGCCGTTGGCTGGGAGGATGAAGAGCAAGCTGGAGCGGTAAATGCAGAGGTGAGCTTGGTCGGCAATGAAGACGCTCCGAGGGTGCTGTTTGGGGAATTGGAGAAGCATGATCTGGGTAGCTGTGATGGACAATCAAGGAAGCTATCAACGTCGAAGGAAGCGCCGTGAGCCTCAGAGGGGGAGCTGGAGGCGGGTGTGATCAGAGGGCTGGTGCACTCAGCGGAGGAGATTAGGGGCCAAGAGGAGCGAAGGAGCTCGGAACGCCACGTGTCTAAGATGGCGGCACGAGAGGCAGTAGAAGATCTGGAGGAGGAAACAGCTGGGAGCGAGTTCCCTGCGGTGCTTGAGGTCAGTGAGCAGAGGGAGAAGAGGGGCTCTAAAGGCTGTTTAAACAAGGCTGTGGGATCAGTGAAGTTGGTGAGGACTGGTCAACTGGAGGAGAGAGAACTGGAGTTGGAGGTATCGGAGCATAGAGCTGTTAAAGCATGGTTCCAGGATTTGAAGGATGATTTTGCAGGAGTTCGGAGGGACATTCATATGGCATTGAGAAACATCTATGTAGAATTGAGACTTGGGATCTCGGGTTGGTGAGGTGGAGGAGGAGGTAGAGACTCTCAAGAACGAAGTAGGTTCGGTGAGGCAAGCGCTCACAGAGGGACAGGATGATCTTCAAAGTGTTAAGGAGCAGTTGGAAGACCTGGAAAACAGGTCCCGAAGGAATACCTTGCACTTTAAGGGGATACCTGAGTCGGATCTTTTTGTTAATTGTCCGGCTGTGATCCAGGAACTGTGTGAGTTTATTTTGAACCCAGACAGGAGGAGTGAAAGGCTGGACTTGCAATTCAGAGAGCCCATAGAGCAGCAGGACCACAGCGTGACTTTGTTCCGAGAGATGTGGTGGTCTGCTTTGCAGACTTTCCCACCAAGGAGAAGATTTTGGCTAAGGCAAGACAGCAAGGAGAAATTAAGTTGAAGAATTGCAGGATTGGGGTGTTTCAAGATTTGGCTTGGAGTACATTACAGAAGCGCAGATGTTTTAGGGAAGCTACTGTCTTTATGAGAGCTAAGGGGATCCCTTTGCCATGTGGCTTACTGTGGAAGGCAAATCACGTAAGATCAAGACCCTGGAAGAGGCATGGTCTGCTCTGAAGGCCTTGGGATGTAAAGGAGTTCCGGATCAGTCGGTGTCAGATGAGAAGGTTAAGGACCATGGAGTGGTCACGAAATGGCAGAAGGTGGTGGTGCGAGAGAAGAAAACTGCGAAGCCCATTTCATGAAGTGCAGGGAAGTGGAGATGAGTTGCAAGAAAAAGAGGACTGGGGTAGTATAAATGGACTGGTTAGGAGGGTTTTTGGGAGGGGGGGTTAAAGTGGGGGGAGTAGTTTGAGGGGGACAAATGTGGGAAGGGGGGAGTGGGGAGGGTAAGGGACACGGAGGGATTGAATTCTCAGTGAGGGTAGTTTTAGGCCCTGGGTCTGCGTGTTATTTCCTTGATATTGGCGGTTCTGCGGGTTGGCGGGTCTGACATTAGTGAGGGGAGGGGAGTGGGGAGGGTAGTGTGGGGTTAGGACAGGAGAAACAGGGGCTGGGGGTGGCAAGGGGGGGAAAGTGGGGTTGGGTGAGGTGGGGAGGAGCATCTGTGGTAGTAGGTACATGGAATGTACATGGGAAACGCACTAGAGTGTTTAAAGAATTAGCGAGATTGAATTGGGAGGTTACATTCCTACAAGAAACCCACCTGAGACCAAGAGATACTCATATGCTACGTCATAGACAGTATCAAGAGGTGGTGACTCATCAGGGTGTGGGGGGGAAGATGGTGGGGGGTATAGCTATCTTACTTAGGCAGAATTGTGGGTTTGTAACTAGACAAGTGTTTAGGGACAAAGAAGGGAGGTGTGTGGTTCTTAGATGCTGGTTGGAGGGCAAAGAGATAACGCTGATTAATATTTATGCACCAAATGGGAACCAGAGGGGTTTTTTTTCAAAAGCTAAAGGAGGAATTGCTGGGATTTGTGGGAGGTCATATAGTGGTGGTGGGGATTTTAATTTGGGCCCTGATGCTAGGTTGGACCACTCCAAAGGGGGAGGTTCTCATAGTGGACAGGGGAGGAAAGCCTTGCTGCAACTTATGAAAGGGTTAGAGGTAGTGGATTGCTGAAGACTGTTACATGGAGTTCAGAGAGATTATACTTTTTATTCTCATGCAGCACAGTCCTATTCTAGGCTGGATGGGATATGGATCCATCACAATGCATGGCATATAGTGAAGGGGGCGGAAATAGAAATGATTAGTGTCTTGGATCATGCACCAACCTGGGTTAAATTGCAAGGTATGGAATTGGAGGGCCATAGGGGGATTTGGAGATTGAATGAGACTTTGTTGGGTGAAGAGGATATCAGGGAGGATGTTAGACAGGCTATTCAGGAATTTAGGGGTTTTAATGATAACGGGGAAGGGTCGGATGGTATTCTCTGGGATGCTTTGAAGGTGGTGGTGCGGGGGGTTTTGATAAAATGGGGAGCCCGGAGGAAGCGAGAGAGGGGAAAAATGTGCATTGGACCTACGGAAGAGGTTGCTCTATTTGGAGCAGTTGCATAAGAGGAGTCCTGGTGCACGAGTTTGGAAAGAATTAAGGGAGGTAAGGGGAGAGTTGATGCAAATGCAGATGGAGGAGGTGGAGTTCATGCGTTATAAATTGAAACAACAATTTTTTGAATTTGCAAATAAATCTGGCAGAATGTTGGCCAGATACCTGACGGCCAGAAAGGGACGCTCTAATATCAAAAAACTTCAAGGGGAAGGGGGGGGGGGGGTTGGAAATATACGGATAGGGAGATAGGGGAATGTTTTTTGAAATATTACAGAAATTTGTATAGGTCAGAAGGGGGGGTTAGGCAGGGGGGTTGGGCCCAGTATCTGGATGGGATTCCCCTACAGCAGTTGGATGACGAGAAGGCTAGAATTGGAGAGCCTATTAGAATGGGGGAGAAACAGGGGGTGATTAAGAGGTTGCCAAATGGGAAGGCTCCAGGATTAAACGGATATTCAGGGAAATTTTATAAATGTTACGTAGATGAAGTGAGTGACTTACTGGTGAGGGTGGGGAATGGAGTTGGGGGTGGTGGTTATCCCTAAGCCAGGGAAAGATCCAGGAAGCTGCGGCTCTTATAGGCCTATTTTGTTATTGAATATGGATGTGAAGATTGTGGCGAAGGTGCTGGCTAATAGGCTGGCTAGAGTGTTGCCCAGGCTAGTGAATGTAGATCAGGAGGGATTTATTCCCAGAAGGCAGCTTGGTGATAATATTAGGCGTACTTTGAATTTGATATGGGAAGCGCAGAGGGGAGGTAGGGGGACGATTTTGTTGGCCATTGATGCGGAAAAGGCCTTTGATAGGGTTAGTTGGGAGGTTTTTGTGGGCAGTGTTGGAGCGAATGGGCTTGGGGGGGGGGGGCAATTTTTGTAAGTGGCTGGCAGCCCTATATGATAATCCAAGGGTTTGTCTTCTAATAAATGGGGGATATACAATTTTTTTTCCTTTGGAGAGGGGGACCAGACAAGGATGCCCGCTTTCTCCTCTCTTGTTTGCGATGTATATAGAGCCTTTGCCGGAAGTTATACGCCAACATCCAGACTTGAAAGGAATTAGGGTTGGGGGGAGGGAACATAGAATAACATTATTTGCTGATGATGTTTTAATGTATGTGGTTGATCCAGAAAAAACGCTGCCAAGGATATTGGATATTTTGGACGAGTTTGAGGCTTGTGCGGGGTTCAAGGTCAACATGGATAAAAGTGAAATATTGGATATATCGTTACCCCCAGGGGAGGCCAGTAGGTTTGGTGGGCGATTTCCCTTTAAATGGGCTAAAAGTAAATTCCGATATTTGGGGATTCAAATTCCGGGAAATCTTAATAAGGTGAGAAGTATTAACTATGGTAAGATAGAGGGTCAAATCAGAGGTGTGTTGTCTAGTTGGTTGCTTTTTCTGTTCCAGGCTTTACCGGTGGAACTCCCTAGAGGGATTATTAAGCGGACACAGGGTTTGGTAACACAGTTTATTTGGAATGGGAAGCACCCTAGATTAGGAAGCAGGGTTTCGTGGGGGGCGCCTGAGAGGGGAGGTAGGGCGGTGCCTAACACTGAATGGTACTATTATGTGGCGCAGGTGCGGATGCTTATGGATTGGGAGGGTGAGAATAAGAAGTCTGGAAGTCAAGTGGAAAGGTCTTATAGCCCTAGTAGAGAGCTTTATTCTTACTTGTGCATTATGGAGGGAGAGGGAGGGTTACCTGAAGGGTTGCATAATCCCTATGTGAGGCATTGATAGGAGTGTGGAGGGAGGTTAGGAGGAGATGGGGTCAGGTGGGAGAGGTTTCTACTCTGGCGCCCCTGCGGTGGGAACCGAAATTTGGGATGGGCAGGGCAAATGCTAGATTTGAGCGCTGGGAGAGGAAGGGGTTGATAAATTTTCGTCATGTGCTGCAGGGTGGAAAATTGCTGAGTTTTGAGACACTGAGTTCTAGATATGATTTGATGGAAGGTGATAGATGTTGAGGTTCAGCATTTTGTGAGGACTATGGGATGGAGGGGGAAAAAATCCTCAAGAGAGGGAATGTTTAGCGAACGTATGGATAATTTTGAGATGGGTTCCCACACCTACATCGGTGCTTTATAGATTCTTTCATGGAAGTGATCCTAGGCAGTTTGGGTTTCAAGGGACATGGGAAGTAGACCTGAGATGCACATTCACTGACCAGGAATGGGAAGCTATTTGTGGTGAAGTATACAAAGCATCAGTGTGTGTCCTGGTACAAGAGAATGCATATAAAGTTCTCACTAGATGGTATTATACACCTGAAAGATTGCATAAAATGTACCCAGAAGTATCGGATAAGTGTTGGAGGTGTGGGAGGCATAAGGGTTCCTTTCTTCACATCTGGTGGACATGCCCTGGGGTGGTGGAATTTTGGCAAGGGGTGGTGAAAGGGTTTGTTAAGTTGACAAATAAATCTTTGGTGTGTGGACCCCGGGAATGTCTTTTGGGCTTATATAACGAGAGGGAGTCTTGGGAAGTTAGTAAATGGCTTTGATGGGATTTTTCAGCGGCCAAATGTCTTATAGCCCTGAGGTGGAAATCTCAATGTTCTCGTACATTGGAGGATTGGAAGGACAAACTGGGACAATTAATACATATTGTGATAAGGCAGGTAAAAGGGGATATAGCAAAAGGCCGTGGGCCCCCAGAACTACAAGTGTGCTGCTGCTAGGAAAGCGAATAGAATGTTGGGTGTTATTAGGAAGGGTATGGAGTCCAGGTGTGCGGATGTTATAATGCCGTTGTATCGCTCCATGGTGCGACCGCACCTGGAGTATTGTGTTCAGTACTGGTCTCCGTATCTCAAAAAAGATATAGTAGAATTGGAAAAGGTACAGCGAAGGGCGACGAAAATGATAGTGGGGATGGGACGACTTTCCTATGAAGAGAGGCTGAGAAGGCTAGGGCTTTTCAGCTTGGAGAAGAGACGGCTGAGGGGAGATATGATAGAAGTGTATAAAATAATGAGTGGAATGGATCGGGTGGATGTGAAGCGACTGTTCACGCTATCCAAAAATACTAGGACTAGAGGGCATGAGTTGAAGCTACAGTGTGGTAAATTTAAAACGAATCGGAGAAAATTTTTCTTCACCCAACGTGTAATTAGACTCTGGAATTCGTTGCCGGAGAACGTGGTACGGGCGGTTAGCTTGACGGAGTTTAAAAAGGGGTTAGATAGATTCCTAAAGGACAAGTCCATAGACCGCTATTAAATGGACTTGGAAAAATTCCGCATTTTTAGGTATAACTTGTCTGGAATGTTTTTACGTTTGGGGAGCGTGCCAGGTGCCCTTGACCTGGATTGGCCACTGTCGGTGACAGGATGCTGGGCTAGATGGACCTTTGGTCTTTCCCAGTATGGCACTACTTATGTACTTATGTACTTGGAGAAAGGGAAGGGCCCAAAAACCCGGGAGGGATTCTCAGAACAAGTGGGAGGGAAGATAGCCCAGGGTAAAGAGAGCCATTCTCCCCAGTAACCGGCAGGGGGAGAAACAGCCAGGAGGAGGCCCAGTTCCCATGGCTGCGTAATCAATATTGGATTCCTCCCAGCTGTGGAGGAGGGAGGAGAGATTTTCTGAACGTTCTGAAGCTGGAGGAGAGGGAGGAGGAGGCAGAGTTACCTGAGGAAATGGATTACAAAGAGGCAGAGCTGGATATGCCTGCTGGATTGCCAGTTCCAGGAGAGACAGCCAGCATGGACTGGGAGAATACCCAAGGTTAATCTCTCCAGCATAAGAGGCCACAGGTGTTTGTTCTGTAAAGAGGGAGGTGTGCTACCAGCTTCGCTAGTGACAGAGCTGGTGGAAGTGCTGGAGGAGGAAAGGTAGGACGTTTCTGGTTCAAATGATTTCTTTCTCTTCCTTTGGAGAGTTTTTGCTCATTTTGTGGAACTGAATTTTGCTAAAGACTGAACTGCATTTGACTGAATGCTGAACGCTAAAAGGCTGGGTGAAACCAGTTTGAAAGTAGAACTGAGCGGAACTGGGCTAAAGTTAAGACTGAAGAAATAAGAGAAAGCAGAACTTTGCTACCAAAAGAAGGGACGGTGAGGGTAATGGGAACTGTTCTCCAAAATTGAGAGGATTTTTGTTTATTTTGTTTGCAAGTGAAGTGGGCATTAAATTTTTCTTTCTGTTCTGAACTGAGTCCGGCTTCAAGAGTTACTGCATAAGTGTGGAGGTGGTGATCTGGATTACGGGACAAATTCACCAGGAAGGGAAGCGGTATCACAATATGGAATATTTGACAGCGTGTAGAAGGGGGGGGGGGCTGAGATGTAAAGGGGGCTGGGTTCATTTCAAGGCAGGGTTAAAGAAAATATGGGTACCTACTTTTGGGGGCGGAGGGTTTGGAGGGGGGGGGGGGATTTGGGGGGGGGGGGGGGAATAATGGGATGTTATTTATTTATTTGTGGCATTTATACCCTGCTCTTTCCCGCTTGATAGCAGGTTCAGTGCAGCTTACAAAGTATGGTACAAAGTATCACAGAGATAATTGAAAGTATGGACAAAGTATCACATAGATGACATAGAGGGGCATAATGGAACAGAAACGCCTATCTCCATGGGCGTTTATCTCCGAGAACGGGTCCGTGAAGGGGCGGGGCGGATCGTATTTTTTAAAAGAAAAAGACGCCCATGTTTTATTCGTCAAGGTGTGAGCTGGGCGTTTTTGCTTTTCAGCGATAATGGAAAATGAATCGCCCAGCTCAAAAACGAATAAATCCAAGGCATTTGTTCGTGGGAGGGGCCAGGATTCATAGTGCACTGGTCCCCCTCACATGGCAGGACACCAACCGGGCACCCTAGGGGGCACTTTTACAAAAACCAAATAAAAGGTAAAAGAGCTCCCAGGTGCATAGCACCCTTCCCTTGGGTGTTGAGCCCCCCAAATCCCCCTCAAAACCCACTGCCCACAAGTCTACATCATTACTATAGCCCTAAGAGGTGAAGGGGGGCACCTACATGTGGGTACAGTGGGTTTGGGGGGGTTGGACGACTAATAGCATTAAGCAGCACAATTGTAACAGGTAGGGGGGGGGATGGGCCTGGGTCCACCTGCCTGACGTCCACTGCACCCCTAACAACTGCTCCAGGGACCTGCATACTGCTGCTTGGGAGGAGGGTATGACATTTGAGGGTGAAAGTAAAAAGTTGTGAAACATCATTTGTTGTGGTGGGAGGGGGTTAGTGACCACTGTGGGAGTCAGGGGAGGTCATCCCCGACTCCCTCTGGGGGTCATCTGGTAATTTAGGGCACTTTTGGGGGCCTTATTCGTAAAAAAACAGGGTCCAGGAAAAGTGTCCTAAATTCTAGCTCAAAACTGTTCCATTATCGGCGAAGGGCGCCCATCTCTGTTCGCCCGATAACCACGCCTCAGTTCCGCCTTCGACACGCCTTCGACACGCCCCCGTCCACTTTGTCCGCATCCGCGACGGAGTGCAGTTGAAAGCGACCCAAATTCGGCTTTTGATTATACCGCGTTATTCGTTTTTGTGAGATAAACGCCCATCTCCCGATTTAGGTCGGAACTTGGGCGTTATTCTCGTTCGATTATAAGCTGGATAGTTACACAGAGTAGGCTTACAAAGTATGGTCATACTTACATAGAGTAGGCTTACAAAGTATGGTACAAAGTATCACAGAGATAATACATTAGGGGATAAGAATGTTCGAAATAGCATGTAGGGGTTGATGGAGGGAGCTTAAGTTATGGGTATTGTTACTGTCGTTGTTAATATTGGGTAATGAGGGTCTGTTACGAGCTGTTGTGAGCAATGACTCCGTTGTGGGCCGCTGAAGACAATTTATGTCAAAGGGTGAATAGCTGTTTTGTACCAAAGCATCAATATTTTCAATAAAAAATTTAAAGTTAAAAAAAATAGTTTTTAACGTTTAGGTGAAGGCCACTTTAAGTTCCATTAACATTAAGGAGTGAAACCTTTTCCGCCACACCCAGAAGGAAAGAGCCTCAGGAACTGTCTAGACTCCTAAAATAGTCCCACCTTACTGATAAATTACCATCTACCTTTACCCTGCAGCACAAAAACCTCAAAACAGTCTAACAATTGACCCACCAGGATCAAAGATTCCAAGACAGTCTCTATATAGCTAATAACAGATCTCTAAAAGCATTGTAAAACAGAGCATGACCAAAAAGCATGAAAAAGTGTCACACCAGCTGAGTGGCATTTCTGACAAAGAGACATATCAAACTTACCAATCTTGAATAGTTGCTCCTGAGTGAGATAAGCATGATGAAGTACCCCAAACCGACACTCCCTTAAGTCCATGTTAATAGTCAAACTAGTAAGGCGCTTAAAAAAACTCTTTAAAAAACAATTGTTAAAACTCCACCTGCATACAATTTCTGGATCAGTATTATCAATAGAAATCAAACAAAATAAACATGGAAAAGAAAATAAGATGATACCTTTTTTATTGGACATAATTTAATACATTTCTTGATTAGCTTTCGAAGGTTGCCCTTCTTCGTCCGATCGGAAATAAGCAAATGTGGTAGTAGATAGTATACATAAGTGAGACATCCAAGCATTACTTTGACAGTCTGACAGGGTGGGAGGGTAGGAGGTATGCATGGGGGCATCAAAGCATTTCATTGATATTCTAACAGGATGGGTGTGGGCAGATGAGAGGAGGGTGATAAACAGAGAAATACAATTTATGGTTTATAATGGTCTAGAAAACCCAGATCCTTGTTAAGATCCTGTCTGTTGGGTGTCAAAATATTCAATCATTCTGACTTCAAAGGTCTTACGTTCCTGTATTGTTTTAAAGTTACCTTTCAGGATAATAACTATGAAATCACTGGTACAGTGTCCTGGTCTTGTAAAGTGCTGGCCCACTGGGGTGGGAACCTGACTGGCACCGGCTATCTTCATGTGATGTCTGTGCAGATTGAATCTTGTCTTAAGCATCTGGCCTGTTTCTCTAATATAGCATCCTTCATTACATTTTTTTACACTGAATGATATACAGTGGGGGAAATAAGTATTTGATCCCTTGCTGATTTTGTAAGTTTGCCCACTGACAAAGACATGAGCAGCCCATAATTGAAGGGTAGGTTATTGGTAACAGTGAGAGATAGCACATCACAAATTAAATCCGGAAAATCACATTGTGGAAAGTATATGAATTTATTTGCATTCTGCAGAGGGAAATAAGTATTTAATCCCTCTGGCAAACAAGACCTAATACTTGGTGGCAAAACCCTTGTTGGCAAGCACAGCGGTCAGACGTCTTCTGTAGTTGATGATGAGGTTTGCACACATGTCAGGAGGAATTTTGGTCCACTCCTCTTTGCAGATCATCTCTAAATCATTACGAGTTCTGGGCTGTCGCTTGGCAACTCGCAGCTTCAGCTCCCTCCATAAGTTTTCAATGGGATTAAGGTCTGGTGACTGGCTAGGCCACTCCATGACCCTAATGTGCTTCTTCCTGAGCCACTCCTTTGTTGCCTTGGCTGTATGTTTTGGGTCATTGTCGTGCTGGAAGACCCAGCCACGACCCATTTTTAAGTCCCTGGCGGAGGGAAGGAGGTTGTCACTCAGAATTGTACGGTACATGGCCCCATCCATTCTCCCATTGATGCGGTGAAGTAGTCCTGTGCCCTTAGCAGAGAACACCCCCAAAACATAACATTTCCACCTCCATGCTTGACAGTGGGGACGGTGTTCTTTGGGTCATAGGCAGCATTTCTCTTCCTCCAAACACGGCGAGTTGAGTTCATGCCAAAGAGCTCAATTTTTGTCTCATCTGACCACAGCACCTTCTCCCAATCACTCTCGGCATCATCCAGGTGTTCACTGGCAAACTTCAGACGGGCCGTCACATGTGCCTTCCGGAGCAGGGGGACCTTGCGGGCACTGCAGGATTGCAATCCGTTATGTCGTAATGTGTTACCAATGTTTTAGTGGTGACAGTGGTCCCAGCTGCCTTGAGATCATTGACAAGTTCCCCCCTTGTAGTTGTAGGCTGATTTCTAACCTTCCTCATGATCAAGGATACCCCACGAGGTGAGATTTTGCGTGGAGCCCCAGATCTTTGTCGATTGACAGTCATTTTGTACTTCTTCCATTTTCTTACTATGGCACCAACAGTTGTCTCCTTCTCGCCCAGCGTCTTACTGATGGTTTTGTAGCCCATTCCAGCCTTGTGCAGGTGTATGATCTTGTCCCTGACATCCTTAGACAGCTCCTTGCTCTTGGCCATTTTTTAGAGGTTAGAGTCTGACTGATTCACTGAGTCTGTGGACAGGTGTCTTTCATACAGGTGACCATTGCCGACAGCTGTCTGTCATGCAGGTAACGAGTTGATTTGGAGCATCTACCTGGTCTGTAGGGGCCAGATCTCTTACTGGTTGGTGGGGGATCAAATACTTATTTCCCTCTGCAGAATGCAAATAAATTCATATACTTTCCACAATGTGATTTTCCGGATTTAATTTGTGATGTGCTATCTCTCACTGTTACCAATAACCTACCCTTCAATTATGGGCTGCTCATGTCTTTGTCAGTGGGCAAACTTACAAAATCAGCAAGGGATCAAATACTTATTTCCCCCACTGTATACCACATTGGAAGATGAGAATGTGAAAGATTCCTTTATGTTGAATATTTTTCCTTTGTGAATGACTGTGGGGTCCTGTGAAATGTTTTGGCATAGCTTGCAGCTGGATATATTACAGGGAAATGTGCCCTTCTTTTCCTTTTCAGTCTGTGTTGGGAGTTTACTTCTGATTAGCTTGTGTTTTAAGTTGGGTGGCTGTCGGAAGGCAAGCACTGGTGGGGATGGGAATATCTCTTTCAGTAATTCATCTTCCTGGAGTAGAGGCTGTAAGTCTCTTATGATTTTCCTCAGTTTCTCCAGCTCTGGATTGTATGTCACTATAAGGGAGATTATGTCTGTGGCTTTTTTTTCTTTGTACTGTAGCAGATTTTCCCTGGGTGTTTTGAGGGAGGAGGCAATATTCTTGGAGATTATTTTGGGGTTGTAGCCTTTCTGTTTGAAGGATGCAGTCAGGGTTTCAATGTGTCTGTCTCTATCCCCTGGTTCCGAGCAGATATGGTGGTATCTTGTGGCTTGGCTGTAAATAATGGATCTTTTTGTATGTGAAGGATGGAAGCTGGAGTTGTGGAGGTAGCTGCATCTGTCTGTGGGTTTCTTGTATATAGATGTTTGTATACAGCCATCACTGATTGAGACCGTGGTGTCCAAAAAATTGACCTTTTTCTGGGGAGTAGTCAATTTTGAATCTGATTGTAGGATGGTATGTATTGGAGGATAATAAAAGGTAAAATTATGTATCATACCTGATAATTTTCTTTCCATTAATCATAGCTGATCAATCCATAGACTGGTGGGTTGTGTCCATCTACCAGCAGGTGGAGATAGAGAGCAAACTTTTGCCTCCCTATATGTGGTCATGTGCTGCCGGAAACTCCTCAGTATGTCGATATCAAAGCTCCATCCGCAGGACTCAGCACTTAGAGAATTACACCCACGAAGGGACACTCTGCCCAGCTCACCACCGCCGAAACGGGGGAGGGGAATTAACCCAGCTCATCCCCACACAAGTGGGGGAGGGGAATCCGTCCAGCTCATCCCCGCAGAGCAGGGGAGGGACACCACACCCGCCAATGCGGGGGATCTGGCTTATCCTGCAACCGCAACCGCGGGAGGAGCTGACTGACCCTAACACCGCCGAAGCGGGAGGGGTACAATGCTGCCCTACAACCGCACGAAGCGGGAGGGAGTGCCGGCAGAATTTTAAGTCTCAATCCAGCCCCGTAAAACGGAGGGGAGAGGAATGCAGCAGCTCACTGTAACACAAACTCGTCTCAACTCTTGAAGAATCCAAGTGAAAAAACTTGAACACGAAGTCTTACTGAAGTAACTGAAGACTAAACTTGAACCTGAAATGCAACCAGAATAAAAACAGTACAGATATCTGGGAGGGGCTATGGATTGATCAGCTATGATTAATGGAAAGAAAATTATCAGGTATGATACATATTTTACCTTCCATATCATCAAGCTGATCAATCCATAGACTGGTGGGATGTACCGAAGCAGTACTCACCCAGGGCGGGACACTGAAATCCCTGACCTCAACACTGAAGCTCCAAACCGGGCCTCCGCCCGTGCAGCCACAGTCAAACGGTAATGCTTGGAGAATGTATGAGCCGAAGCCCAAGTTGCCGCCTTGCATATCTCTTCCAAGGAGACGGATCCGGCCTCTGCCATCGAGGCCGCCTGAGCTCTCGTGGGGTGAGCCTTCAGCTGGATAGGCGGCACCTTCCCCGCGGCCACATAAGCCGCTGCAATGGCTTCCTTGACCCATCTTGCCACTGTAGGCTTAGCAGCCTGCAGACCCTTACGAGGACCTGCAAACAGGACAAACAGATGATCCGATTTCTGGAAATCATTGGTCACTTCCAAGTATCTGATGATGACTCGTCTCACATCCAGATATTTAGGAGCAGAGTACTCCTCTGGGTAGTCCTCCCTACGAAAGGGAGACAGAGCTGCTGATTCACATGGAAGCGAGAAACAATCTTGGGCAGGAAGGAGGGCACTCTGCGAATAGTCACTCCTGCCTCAGTGAACTGCAGAAAAGGCTCTCGACATGAGAGCGCCTGGAGCTCGGAAACTCTTCTGGCTGAAGTGATAGCCACCAAAAAGACTGCTTTCAACGTCAGATCTTTCAGAGATGCCCTCGACAAGGGTTCAAAAGGCGGCTTCTGCAATGCTCTTAGCACCAGGTTGAGATTCCACGCAGGCACCACTGAGTGCGGAGGAGGGCGCAGGTGATTAACTCCCCTGGAGAAAGCGCACCACATCTGGCTGCGAAGCCAGGGAAGCACCCTTCAGGCGGCCCCGGAAGCAAGCCAGAGCCGCTACCTGGACTTTAAGGGAACTGAGCGACAGGCCTTTCTCCAGACCTTCTTGCAGGAACGCCAACACTGAAGAAATTGGAGCAGTGAAGGGAGAAAGTGAGCCTGCTTCACACCATGCTGCAAAGATACGCCAACCCTGGCGGTAAGCAGTAGAAGTAGAGCGCTTCCTCGCTCTCAGCATAGTGGCGATGACCTTGTCCTGAGAAGCCCTTCTTCCTCAGACGCTGCCGCTCAATAGCCAGGCCGTAAAACCAAAGGGGGAGGGATCCTCCATCACCATGGGACCCTGATGTAACAGGCCCTGCTCCACTGGCAGCCGCAGAGGATCGTCGACTGAGAGCCTGATCAAGTCCGCATACCAGGGACGACTGGGCCAATCCGGACCCACCAGGATTACCCTGCCGGGATGCTTTGCCACCCGTCTAGCACCCTGCCCAACATGGGCCAGGGCGGGAACACATAGAGAAGCTCTTGTGTCGGCCACTGTTGGAGAAGAGCATCTACTCCCAGGGATCGAGGGTCCCCGTCCCTCTGCTGAAAAAGCGCGGCACTTGGCAATTGGCCGATGACGCCATCAGATCTAGGCTCGGCTGGCCCCAGCGCTTCGTGATGTCCAAGAACGCCTGAGCAGATAGCTGCCACTCTCCGGGCTCCAAGGTATGGCGACTGAGAAAGTCCGCCTTGACATTCATGACTCCGGCAATGTGGGCCGCTGAAAGCTGCTCCAGTTCGCTTCCGCCCACTGGCAAAGATTCATAGCCTCCTTGGCTAGAGGGGCGCTCTTGGTACCTCCCTGGCGGTTGACATAGGCCACAGCCGTGGCATTGTCCGACAGAACCGTACAGGCTTCAACACCAGTACCGGAATGAACTCCAAAAGCGCCAACCGAATGGCTCTGAGTTCCAGGAGGGTTGATAGACCACTTTGCCTCTGCAGGAGACCAGAGCCCCTGCGCTGTCCTTCCCAAGCAGTGGGCTCCCCAGCCCGACAAAGAGGCGTCCGTCGTGACGACAATCCACTCTGTGGGTCACCAAGGCATTCCCGCAGACAACTTGTCTGTCTGCATCCACCACTCAGCGCCTTGCGCACTGCTGGGTCCAAGGGAAGGCGCACAGCATAATCCTCCGACATCGGAGTCCAGCGCTGCAGCAAAGAGTGTTGAGTGGTCTCATATGAGCCCTGCCCAGGGGCACTACTTCCATCATGGCCGTCATAGAGCCCAACAGCTGCACATAGTCCCAAGCCCGAAGAGGAGAGGCTACTAGGAACTGGTCCACCTGAGCCTGAAGTTTGACAATCCGATTGTCTGGCAGGAACACTCTGCCCACTGGGGTGTCGAATCGAACTCCCAGGTACTCCAGGGACTGAGTCGGGCGCAGCTGGCTCTTCTCCCAGTTGATGATCCATCCCAGGGAGCTCAAAAGAGCAACTACCCGGTCCACAGCTTTGCCTCACTCTGCATAAGAGGGGGCTCGGATCAACCAGTCGTCCAGATAAGGATGGACTTGTACCCCTTCCTTTCGTAGGAAGGCCGAGATGACCACCATTACTTTGGAAAAGGTCCGCGGAGCAGTAGCCAACCCGAATGGAGGGCTCTGAACTGGAAAGTGTCGTCCCAGGACTGCAAAACGCAGAAAGCGTTGATGAGGAGGCCAGATGGGGAATATGCAGGTACGCTTCCTTGATGTCCAAGGAAGCCAGAACTCTCCTGCCTTCACTGCCGCTATAACAGAGCGGAGAGTCTCCATGCGAAAGTGCCGCACTTTCAAGGCCCGATTGACCCCTTTGAGGTCGAGGATAGGCCGGACAGAACCTCCTTTCTTTGGTACCACAAAGTAAATGGAGTAACGTCCCTTGCCAAGCTGACTTTCTGGCACCGGAACGACCGCGCCCAGGCGGATCAGGTTGTCCAAGGTCTGCTGCACTGCCACAGCTTTGACCGGAGACTTGCAGGGAGAGAGTACAAACCCGTCTTTTAAGGGTCGGCAGAACTCTAGCTTGTAGCCGTCTCGGATGACTTCCAGCACCCACGCGTCTGAAGTTATTGTGGTCCACTCGCCCAGAAACGAGGACAGCCGTCCTCCAATCTGCACTGGGGCGTGGGACCAAGGCCCCGTCATTGGGTACGAGACCCTGGGGGAGGACCGGAGGAAGCACCTCCGGGACGGCGGTCTCTGCGAAAGGAATGCTGCTTGGGGGAGAAATTCCTCTTGAAGGAAGAGGGGGCAGAGGAACCCGACTTGCCCGGGCGGTACCGACGGGCTTCCTGCAACCGTCCTCTGGAGGTACCGGGACGAGTACTAGCCCGAGCCCTGACCTCTGGTAATTTCTTGCCCTTAGACTGCCGAGATCGGTCACGATTTTGTCCAGCTCGACCCCAAAGAGCAGCTTGCCTTTAAAAGGCAATCTAAGCCAGGCGGGATTTAGAGGCGTGGTCAGCAGACCAATGTTTCAGCCAAAGCCACCGCCGCGCAGAGATTGTCTGAGCCATGCCTTTCGCTGAGGCCCTCAAGACATCATACAGCAAGTCTGCCAAATAGGCTAAACCCGATTCCAGGGCCGGCCAATCAGCCCTCAAGGAATGATCCGAGGGGGAAGCCCGCTGCACCATAGTCAGGCACGCCCTGGCCACATAGGAGCCGCAAACTGAGGCCTGCAAACTTAAAGCAGCCGCCTCAAAGGACGACCTTAAGGCCGCCTCCAATCTTCTGTCTTGGGCGTCCTTTAGGGCCGTGCCACCTTCCACCGGCAACGCCGTTTTCTTAGTCACCGCAGTGATTAAAGAATCCACGGTAGGCCACAGATAGGCCTCACGTTCACATCACAGCCAAAGGATAGAGGCGGGACATAGCCCTAGCCACTTTAAAGGCTCGCTTCCGGGACATCCCATTGAGCCGAAATTAAGGTGTGCATGGCATCATGCACGTGGAAGGTTCTAGGCGGGCGCTTCGTCCCCAGCATAATGGCAGAGCCAACAGGGGCTGAGGGAGAGACGTCCTCCGGAGAGGAAATCTTCAAAGTGTCCATGGCCTGTATCAACAGGTTGGGCAAATCCTCTGGGCTAAAAAGCCGCGCTGCAGAGGGGTCATCCGCTCCATCCGAGCGGGGATCCGTCTCCTCCAAGGAATCCGCAAAGGACCGTTGGGAGACCTCAGACACGCTGCCCTCATCTACATCGGAGGAGACAAAGTCCTCCAAGGCCTGGGAATCAACCCGAGGGCGTTTACCTCTGGGAACCTCAACCTCTTTACCAGACGAGGGAGCAGGGGCAGCGTTTTGCATGAGGAAGGCCTGATGCAGCAGCAAAACAAACTCGGGGGAGAAACCCCCCAGACTGTGCACTTCCGCAGCCTGGGCAACAGCCCTAGACCAACCCTCAACCGGCGCTCGCAAGAGCGGGGGAGAGACATGCTGCGCTGCCAAAATGGCGTCCGGCGCGACACTCCGCGAAGGAGCCGCGTGGGAAGAACGGCGCTTAACTTTAGCCGCTTTTGTGCCGTCGCCCAATTAAGGGCGTTCATGGCATTAATGTCTCCAACCTCAAGGGCGGGCCCACGAAGAAGCCGTCCTAGCCGCGTGCCGGCCAAGATGGCGGAGGCGAGGAGCGGGGGGATGGCGTTTATGGCGGGAAAAACCGCCACGCCGAGGAAGGACAGGGACATTCATCGTCCACTGAAACTGTCCACCCAACAAGGGGCGAATCAGGCTTTAAGACCCCGCATCCCCTCTAGAAGCGCTCAAGCGATCCGGGGAGCGACCCTTTGCGCCCTCGCCCTCCGACGCCATATGCCACGAGGAGAAGAATCGGGGAACCCCCTGCCCGCTATAAAAAGGTAAAAATTACCTGCTTGCCGCTCCGAGCTGTAACGACCTGGTGTCCCCAGTGAGTAGCTGCAATAAACGTTTAAATAAATGTCGAAATAACGCCTTTAAGACGTTCAAAAATTTTTTTTTTTTTTTTTAACGGGCCAGCGGGAGGGGGGGAGAAAAGGAGTGACCTGGCACCACCAGGTTTGCACTTGCTCAAAAGAGCCCTCAACCCCAGGCACTCAACAAAACCTAAAAAATTAGGCTTGGAGGCCTAGCCAGAGCTGCTGCTGTATGTGACCACCACCTGCTGAGATAGAGAACATACTGAGGAGTTTCCGGCAGCACATGACCACATATAGGGAGGCAAAGTTTGCTCTCTATCTCCACCTGCTGGTAGATGGACACAACCCACCAGTCTATGGATTGATCAGCTTGATGATATGGAATTGTTTCAGAGTTTCTTCCCCTTCCGTCCAAATCATAAAAATGTCATCGTTGTACCGGTAGTAGTTTAGAGGTTTGGTCTGGCATGTATTCAGAAATGTCTCTTCCAGCTCAGCCATAAAAAGGTTAGCATATTGGGGTGCTGTCCTGGTGCCCATCGCCGTGCCCATTATTTGTAGATCAATATCATTGTTAAAGCGGAAGTAGTTGTGAGTTAAAATAAATTTGATTAATTTTGTAATAGTTTCTGGTGAGTATTGATGGTCCAGTGTGGATGTTTTAGGAGTCTCCCACATGCAGCTATGCCATCCGCATGTGGAATGTTGCTGTATAGTGATTCTACATCCATCGTGACCAGAAGGGTGTTTGGTGGTAATTGCTTGATATTCTTCAATTATTCAGAAAGTCTGTGGTGTCTTGTATGAAGCTGTTAGTTTTGTGTACGAGATATTTCCTCCATGAGTGTGCCAATACCTGATATGAATTGGTCTGCCAGGGTTTCCATGTTTGTGGATTTTGGGTAGCATGTAGAATGTGCCCACAGAAGGCTGGTTTGGTATGAGTTCTTCAGATGAGGCTGTGCTTGTATAGGAAATGTTTTGATAAGGTCTTTTAGCTGTTTTGTATAGTCCTGTGTGGGGTCTTCAGTTAGTTTCCTGTAGTATTTATTGTCTGAGAGCTGTCTGTGCCCCTCTTCAATGTATTTTTGTGTGTCCATAATTACCACTTGCGCCTCCTTTGTCTGCGGGTTATTTATTATTGCATTTGTATCCCACATTTTCCCACCTTTTTGCGGGTTCAGTGAGGCTTACAATATATTATGAATCATGGAAATACAATTTGTTACAAATCGGTTATGGATTACATTGTGATGAGTTATGCGAGACAAAGTCAAAGTATCGATAAGGAATATAATAATGGAAAAGAGCACTGAAACGTTGGAAGGAAGTAACGGAAACAAAAAGGGGCAATATATAGTAACAGGAAAACATTTGGTATACATTTTCTGTGAGTAAAGGTATGAGTGTGGTGAGATTATGGGGGATGAGAATTCAGAAGTGGATGTATTGATGCATTACTGAATGCGTTCGTTAGTTTGTAGAGTTCTTATGGCTGCTCTTTCTGGTGGGGTAAGATTGTACAGAATTCTCCTTTGTTTGTTGGAAAGTTGGGATTTTACCCTAGGTCTGAAACTTTCTATGTAATTATCCAGCTTGTAGTTCTGTCCCTTCTGTGGGGTGAAATAAGTGTTCTTTTGTTTAAGACTGTATTCCGGTCTGTTTGGTGTCCCTTTAAATGTATTTAAATGTGACAAAAAGCTATAAAGCTGTCTCAATGCATGACCAAACTTCTGAAGTAAAACCAAAACATTTGTAAAAATATGAGTGTTTAAAAACATCATAAAGTGAGCTAGTGAACAAAATGTACAAAAATAAAAATCCAAGAATTGAATCTAATATTTATAACTGGATAAAGAAAACAAGTGTCTAATTCTAACATGATGTCACTGTTTTAGCAATGTTGACACTTAACACGTTGTCCTTTAGAAAGAAGCATCTGACCTGTTTTAGAAATACCTGAAGGAGTCACCAATTCCTTTAGATTAGAATTCCTACTAAAGGCAATCTGCAAATTAGTATCTGCAAATGATGGTGTGCAGGCAAGAACCCCCCAGTGTTTCCTCAAAAATTTCAAAACCTTATCAACCCCATGTATATTTTAGGACACAAGTAACCCATTTCTCCATGTCTTGTCTCTGTTTGAAAATCTTACCCTTTATATGCATTAGGAATTCCTCTCTGTTTCAAGTGAGATTTTAAAGTTCTAGACTGATTTTTAAAATTCCATTGTTCCTGTGCAAATTCTCCTGAATCTCAAAAATTGAGAGAAAGGAAGACTTTCTTCAAAACTGGTGGATCACTTGAAAAAATGCAGAAACGTATTACAATCTGTCTTTTTTCCATATACTGAGCCACAAACCTATTCTCTTGTTTGTAAATCAATGTATGTAAAAAGGTATCTGCTCTTGAAGAAAATTCATTGTGAATTCTATTTTGGGTGACAAGTGTTCAGCCAAAGATGGAACTGATCTAACCCTTCTTCTGAACCTGCCCATAACATGGACCACATCGTCTATATATCTAATCAAGCTTTTAATATATGCACAAAATGTGTTATTTTTTTTATCCATTTATTCTCAAAATCTTGCTTGAACAAACTAGCCACTGAGGGGGGCCATAGTAGCCCCCATGGCCACACCAGAGATCTACTAAAAGAACTCTTTCTTGAAGTGTAAGCCCACTTACAACTCTGATCATATGGTGTATTTAATAATCTGCCCACATTGTAAGATCTACATGGGTGAAACCACACACCCACTGCAGATTCGTTTGGCAGAACACAAAAGCTGCCTGAAAAGACAGAGAAAAGAAGGTACAATTTAGAGCATTTTCTGAGCATGAGTCATACCTTTTTAAAAAATTTTATTTTATTTATTTTTATTCAGTTTAAACATTTACAAACTATACACTTGATTCCAGAAATACAGAGCTACTGCATTTCAACTGTGATAAGTAACAGAAAAGAAAAATATAGAGAAGTAATTCAACCTGTACAACAAATGATACATATAGTAAATTTAGCTCTTCCTCAGACCACAATATTTGTTGGGGGGCTAATATAATAGGAGAATAAGAAAAAGAAAAATAAAGTTACAGGAAATATGGCCTGGTCAAATTAACATGTTATTTCTCTTAACTCAACATACAATAAGAATTATTTGGTTAGTCTCTTTTCTGATCCAAAAAAAAATTTGAGCTGATCAGGCTCAAGAAAGGCATATTTGTTATTCATATAATAAACAATACACTTACAAGGGTATACTAAAAGAAACTTTGCACCTATAGCTTTGGTTTCTTCCCTTAGAGCTAAGAATAATTTTCGTTTATCCTGAGTCATTTTAGTCACATCAGGGTATATCCATAACCTAGCCCCACAAAAAAGAGTCAAGGAGTTTTTAAAATACATTTTCATCAATGAAGTCAAATCTTGTTCGAAGACAAATGAGACTAAGACTGAGCTTCGAGTCTTTATATCCGAAAATGACTGTTCTAAAATTGCTGATATATCCAGTGATTCATTTGCTTCCTCTTGCTCTCGTGTATGAAAGTCTATAGTTTTCTGATCATCCAAAATTTTTGTCGAATTTGGTAAGTAGTAAATCTTATTAATTGGGGGTATCAAAGTAGATGAATAATGAAGTATTCTATGAGGTATTTCTTAAAAAGTTCTAACACAGAAATTCCTGAAACAACTGGAAAATTCAAAACTCCAAGTTCAGTCTCCTATTATGATTTTCAATCTGCTCAATTTTATGATTTATTATTGTGTTGTCTTTAATCAATGCTGTTGTCATTGATTTCAAGTTTGTTAAATCAGACTGGACTTGAGATATTTGTGATGTCGACTCATTTTTCAATTGTTCAAACACAGTAGTTAGCAAATCAAGTTTACTTACTATAGAAGCAGTCTCTAACCCTGTCTTCCTTGTCGCCGTCGTCAGCTCTTGAATAGCTTCCCAAATCGATTCTAATGTCACCACCTGAGGAACCTTCTGTTCCAAGCTGCTAGGCTCTGCTTCTCGGGGCATGCTGCCGCCGCCAAACAAGGGGTCGTTGTTACTGCCTTCCGGTACTTTCGGCTCCTCCGGCTCACCCCTCTCAAAAGCTGGGCGCGGTGGTGGGTTGAGTTCTGGCAGGGATAGAGATGTTTCAGGCCCTTGGGGCGTCGATGCTCCTCCATTGGCTTCCCCTACAGGGAGTACTACGCCAGTTTCCTGTGCTCGACTCACGGTAAAATGGTCTAGCGTTAGCTGCACCGGTGAAGATGTAAGACTCATCAACGGTTGAGTTCTTACCAGGCCTTTTCTCTTCGTATGAGGCATATTTTAGTAGATAATTTAGAGGAATGCAGAGATCAGATAAACGCGTCCAGATTACTGACGAGTCGCAAACCGCCATTTTGACACGCCTCCCGAGTCATACCTTTTTAATCGCTCTGTGTGTGTGTGTGATTGATCAAGTGCTGGAAGGACAGGGAGATCGAGTGAGAGTGTTACTGCAGAGAAAACAGTACTGGATATTCACTCTGAAAACCATTGAGTTTAAACTCTAAGATGGAGTGGAAAAGTTTTTCTGAAATAGGAATTTTTTTTTTCCATTTTTTTATTTATTCAATTTTTACAGTTACATCAAGCGTACACCTTGAATTCAGATAAAGATGATTATAGTTAATACATAATCAAAACAAAAGGAAAATATATAATGCTTAATAAAAAAGAATTTTAAACTAATTATTCATCATTAGTCCACAATACCGGGGGCACTCACAATATTTAAGGAAATTAAGTATAGTAAATCTGAGTCAAACTTCCAGGGCCGTGCCTAGGGTCTCTGGTGCCCCCCTGCAGACTATCAGTTGGCGCCCCCCCCCCCCATCTAGCATAAAATACCATAAATACCAACATACCATACTGTGCAAAATATAAAGACACAGATGTAAATTTGAAAAAAACTAACAAGTACCAATCACTACTTTACAAATTAACAAATAGAAATAAAACAAATATATAAAATAAAATAATACCATTTTATTGGACATTAGCTTCAGAGGCCAAACATCCTTCCTCAGGTCAATACAGTATAGTGTTGTTACAGTATCCTATCCTGACCTGAGGAAGGGGGTTTTGTTCTCCGAAAGTTAACCAAAATGTATTAAAATTAGTCCAATAAAAATATTACCTTGTTTACATGTTCTATTAGAAACATTTATTAACACAGCTACAATACTACTTTATCCTAAAGCAAAAAAATAAAATATATATTTTATTTACAGTTTGTTGTCCTCGGTTTCTGCTTTCCTCATCTTCTTTTCACTGTCTTCCTTCCATCCAGCATCTCTTTGATCTCTGCTGTCCCCTCCATCCAATGTCTGCCCTCTCTCCCTGCTCCTTCCATCTACATCTGCCCTTTCTCTCTCTGCCCCTTCCATCCCCATCTGCCCCTGTCTGCCCTCTCTCTCTCTCCCCCTTCCATTCATTGTCTGCCTTTCTCTCTGCCCCTTCAATCCACCATTTGCCCTCCCTTCTCCCATCCATCCAGGATCTGTCCCCTTTCTCTGCCCCTTTTTTTCAGCCCCCAGTTCCAGCCCCACTATCCCACCATCCGCAGTTCAGCCCCAGCCCTTTTCTTCCACCAGTCCCGAGCTTCAGCCCCCAGCCACTTCTCCCTGTCCCCTTTTCAGCCCCCAGTCCCCACAGTTTCAGCCCCCGCCCCATTTCAGCCCCCAGTCCCAGTACTAGCCCCCTTATCCTACCTACCCTCCTTTTCAGCCCCCAGTTCCAGCCCCCTTCATCCACATGCCTTGCATTAGGGCCCCCCTTTTCAGCCCAACCCATTCTCCCACCTGACCCAGGCATGCCCCATTTTCCCTCATGACCCCTTCTCAGACCCCAGTTCCAGCCCCCTTCTCCCATTGGAGAACCCCCACAACACCCTACCCCTTCTCCCATCTGAGAACCCTCTCCCCCACCCCAGTCCCCTGCTCCCATCTGAAAACCCCCTCCCCATCTGAGAACCCCCACAACACCCCTCTCCCATCTGAAAATCCCCCCTTCTCCCATCTGAGAACCCCCTCCCCGACTCTCCTGCCACCACCCTACCTTTAAAAAACATTTTGTGAAGCCGAGTTGTAGGCAGCGCCTCACCTCTCCCCTGCCCGCCATCCACCCATGTCCAGCGACCCTTCTCTCCCCCTGCCCTACATGCACCAATACCCAGTGACCCTCCTCTCCCCTGCCCTGCATGCACCCATACCCAGCGACCCTCCTCTCCCCTGCATGCACCCATACTCAGCGACCCTCCTCTCCCCTGCATGCACCCATACCCAGTGACCCTCCTCTCCCCTGCCCTCCATCCACCCATGCCAAGCAGTGACCCTCCTCTCCCCTGCCCTGCATGCACCCATACCCAGTGACCCTCCTTTCCCCTGCCCTCCATCCACCCATGTCCAGCAGTGACCCTCCTCTCCCCTGCTGGACATGGGTGGATGGAGGGCAGGGGAGAGGAGGGTCATTGGGTATGGGTGCATGCAGGGCAGGGGAGAGGAGGGTCACTGGGTATGGGTGCATGCAGGGTAGGGGAGAGGAGGGTCATTGCTGGACATGGGTGGATGGAGGGCAGGGGAGAGGAGGGTCACTGGGTATGGGTGCATGCAGGGGACAGGAGGGACGGATCCGGAGGGAGGGAGGACAAGCAGTATGGCGGGGCAGAACTGCAGCGGCGCCCTTGAAGGCAGGCGCCCTCCTGCGGTGCTTACCCTGCTTACCGTGTTGGCACGGCCCTGCAAACGTCTAATTCTAGAATAAGGCGGCTGATAGGAGCAAGCCAGGTGACTTATACTAATTACGGAGTTAAGTTGTTATAGTCCTTGATGGTGGCAGCAGTGAGTCTCTCAGTTTGGCTTCTAAGAAATTATTAAGTTGCTTTGCCTCAAAAAATACATTTTTAATAGAATTTAATTTTATTACGCACTTGCAGGGAAAATTCAGCCAAAATAGTGCACTGAGTTGTAATACTTTCGGCCTCAATTTAAGAAATTCTTGTCTCTTTTGTGTTGTTCTAGAGATGTCAGGATACATTCTTATTTTACAACTCAGGAAATATTGTCCTCTATTTAAGAAATATTGTTTAAGTATCCAGTCTCTATCAGGTTGAAATATAAAAATCACTTTAAGTGTAGCAGTTGTCAGTCCTACATTTCTTCTTCTATTATTTGAGTCAAACTCAAATCTAAAGTTTCTATAGGAGCAACCCACATTCTCTCCTTGTCCAAGTTCTTTCTTCCAAAAAGGTTCTGTGTGGTAAATCTTTGAAATAGGGGGGTATGATTTTTCTGGAATTTTTAATACTTCAGTTAAATATTGTTTGAAAGTTATTAAAGGTGAGATGGCAACTTGCTTAGGAAAGTTTATCAACCTGAAGGTATTTGAACGTTGGTAGTTTTCTAATATTTCAATTCTGTTTTGTAGTTTAAAGGTTTTCTTTAATTAGGTTCACTTGAACCTGCTGACAGTTTTGTACTGTTTTAGAGTTAACTTCAGTTTCTTTACCCAAAGATGTTAGTTTTTTGTCCATTTCAGATATTTTTTTCAGAATCACAGTTGAATTTCTGACTAAAATTGGTACATTTTGTGTGAAAAGGAGGCTTCCCGTCCTACTAGTGCCTCCCATATATTGTCCAAAGTAATTGTCGGAGGTTTCTCAGGTAAATATGACTTACTTGGTGAATCCAAGTCAGGAGAAGAAGTCAATTCTAAGTGTCCTCCTGCTGCCCCACAATCTTCCTCAAGGATACTATCTCCTCCAATCATACCCGCTATTTCCACAGTGGGGTTTGTCGGCGTCTTTGGCAGCGATTCGGCACCCACACCAGAAAACCCCATCGCAATTTGCACATCCGGGGCACTCTGGGCCGTACTTGATGTCTTCGCCAGCATAGGAGGAGGATTCCTCGTTTCGGGGCTGAGAGATGTTTCATGTTCAAGCTGGATGAGCGGGAGACCTCTCCCCAAACCATCCGGAAGCGAAGAAAGCCCCGTAGACACATCTGGCAAAAGGAAGTGGTCCATTGTTCCAGCTCCCGGCAAAACAGGGGTTGCGGGACCGACGCGTTGTTTGACTCTCCACTTAGGCATAACTTTGAGTAGTAAATCAGCTAACGAAAGGAATAATGAGCAGGTAAAATCGGAGCTATTTCCATTGCTTCCTATTCAGTCGCCATCTTGTTTCCCCCCTGAAATAGGAATTTGAATGTGCTCCCTTGTGTATTTGAGAGACTCTTACTGAGATACTTATGAGATCGCCAAACCAGAAGTGACAAGACACAATGGCCGACAGGTAAGGAGCCCAGCAACGAGCTCCTGAGACCTCGAGGGAACAGACCCACCTAAACCATCTGGGCGACCCTCTAACCGGACTGGAACGGACCGGAATTAATTCAAAGCAGACCAGTGGAATACTGGACCGCGACAGCCTCACAGATCCCGCCACGGTGAAAGAAACCGAGGCCGAATGCGGCTGTTTGCCCATCTCGTGGCCTCGACCCGTCCAGAACCAGACGGAAATCCAGCTGTACTAAGGCCGTCCGACTGAGCAATCCTGAAGCTGATCGCGGCTGTTTGCGTACCTTGGTGGCCCAACCCGACTGAGCGGAAGACCCATGGCCCGACCCAACCGAGCGGAAGACCAGCTGTGCCGAGGCCGATTGACAGCGCTGATGGCCTTTGCAGAGATCGCCACGAGGTCACGCTCCCATAGCGTGAGCTCAGCACACCGGCAGATGCTACCAAGGCATCGCTGCAACCCGGAAGACGAGAAAGAAGGGAGACGCCGACCGCGTGGTCCGAGGAGGTGGAGTGAGGCGCCCGCGCATCCGAACAGGCGCTGGATCATGAGACCGCCGGTTTCCCAAGCTAACTGGGAACGCCGAGAGCCCCCTCCCCCGGACACAACTTCCAAAATTGACGTTGGCCGTGGTAGGGAGCCTGTGTCGTCGAGATCCAGGAGCCTGTGATGCCGAGATCAAGGAGCGAGGGGGAGTGCCGACGCAGGAGCGCACCAAATATTTATAGTTGTTGTCAGAAAAGTCATACCTGATTGCAGTAGCAAGCAGCGACCACTACACCTGATTCAGCTGCACCGCCACATCAATCGCGAAAGGAGGAAATGCAGGAGTAGCAGCGAGAGCAATAACGGTTCAAGCACCGAAACGACCGGAAGATCACACCGCGGACAACACAGGAGCGAGACCGGAGCAACTCTTATCCAGATCCAGAGGTATTCGTGGCCAGATAACACTGTGCTGAATAAGAACTATCATCCCATACACAGACACTTAGTGCAAAGAGTGAAAACACACCCATGCTTACTGCTCATTCATGCTAATGTTCATCTATGTTGAATGCTCAAATTTGCCTAATATTGACACTGCTGATGTTCACATCTAAGCTTAACACTCATTTACATTCAATGCTCATTCATGCTTCAATGCTCATTCACGCTATTGATCATTTATATCAATAATCATTATACCTAAGACTCAGTATGCTCACTGTTCATGCATGCTTAAAGCTTATATACGCAATGTACACCTATGCTCAATGCTTAACTATGCAAAATGTTGACACCGCTGATGTCCACACTAATGTTTAATGCTTTATGTTCATATACGCTAACGTATATTATGCTTATGCTTATCTATGCTTAATGCTGAAACTGCTGACGATATATCAAAAAGGCTCAAGAACTGCTCATACATGCTCACATATGATGAATGCTGGTACCGATTGATGTTCACACAAAACCTTACCCATTAATATCTACCAGACATACCAACCATTATTAAATACAGCCAACATGAACACCAACAAACTACTCATGCTAATAATCTACTTCCTTCCCTTAATTCATCACGTATGGACCACTCCCAACATAAACAACAATCTTCCCACAACACACAAAAACCACAGACAACCCAATAACAGCGCAACAAACCAAAAGAATAACAACCAACTAAAATTAAAAACAAATACATACGGAAACAACCAACAGAAAGAGAAGAAAAACACAACAAAACCAAATACCAAGAAACCAGACAAATAATAAGAATCAACACAACCAAATCCCAAACTGAACCTTACAGACAAATCCAAATGGGATACATAAACGCCAGATCAGTGGTAAATAAAACAGAGACTATAACAGATTGGATTACCACAGACAATCTGGACCTCCTATTCATCACTGAAACCTGGATTCATGACCTTAAAGACCCTATAATCTTAGATCTATGTCCACTGGGATACAAAATAATCCACTGGACAAGAAATGGAAAAAGAGGAGGAGGAATAGCAATTATATACAAATCTGAGTTTATCATCACAACAATAAACGAATCTATTCTACCGCAACTTGAAATCTCTTCGGTAAGAATTAATCACTCAAACCTGCAAGAACACCTTACCACAGTCTTGCTTTATAGACCACCAGGCAACTGGCAAGAATCCCAAACACACCTCATGGACTTTATCTCGAACACTTGTCTCCAGCTCAAATCTCATCATAATAGGAGACATCAATCTACATCTTCAAGATCTCAACTCAACCAGTACCCAAGAATGCGAAGAGTTCCTACAATTATGGGACCTTCATAGGACACACACACAACCTACCTACAGAAAAGGACACACTCTAGACATCATCACACACAACTTTGACCTCGATGTAAACCTTATACTAACAGACACAAAATGGACACCCGTACCATGGTCGGACCACTATAAAGCAAACATCTCCCTCCAATGGCGAACAAAAGAACCACCGAATAAACAAGAACGGAAAACTTACACCACGAGAGGAAAAATAGATCCGGTAATATTTTGGCAACAGATTTACCATAACGAATGGACAATAAAAACAGATACAATCCAATTCCTCTTAGAATGGGACGACAGAAGCAGATCTATACTAGACAACATTGCTCCAACCCAAACAAGAACCTCACACAGAAAGAACTCAACACCATGGTTCAATGAAGAGTTGAAAAAACTCAAACACAAGTTAGAAGGTTAGAACGAGCTTGGAATAAAAAGAAAGATGACACCACACTTAATGCCTGGAAACAACTTCAAAGAAAATACAAATACACCATAAGACAAACCAAAAGACTACATTACAAAACCATAATCGGACCAAATTACAAGGACACACATAAACTTTTCCAACTCGTGAACAAACTATTAGATATCACACCAGTCACAACCAACAGCAAAGACACTCCTGGAGCAGACAATCTCGCAAGATACTTCAACGAAAAAATAGTACAACTACGACTTAAAATACCTGTCAGTACCATCGATTATGCTGAACTCCTTAACTGCCTAGACCCAGTCCCTGGCATTCACCCAGCGGACAGGACCTGGACTAACTTCGAGATATTATCGGAGAACATCATTTCCCAAACACTCAAAAGATTTGCCAAATCTCACTGCAATCTAGATATATGCCCAAATAACCTGATGACATCTGCTCCTCAACAATTCATAAACGACATAACGAAACACCTGAATTACATGCTACAAAATGGACTCTTCCCGAAGGAAAAAGGAAACATTTTACTCACCCCCATACCCAAAGACGCAAAGAAAAGTGCCAGTGAACTAACTAACTACAGATCAGTAGCATCCATTCCCTTAATAACCAAATTAACGGAAGGGTTGGTGACCAAGCAACTTACAAACTATCTAGATAAATTTTCAATACTTCACGATTCCCAGTCAGGATTTCGCTCTAACCACAGTACCGAAACAGTAATAGTAACTCTCATGACTAAATTCAAACAAACGATTGCATCTGGTAAGAACATACTACTTTTACAATTTGACATGTCAAGCGCTTTCGACATGGTTGACCACGGAATTTTATTACACATCCTTGAATACTTCGGAATCGGAGGCAATGTCCTCAACTGGTTCAAGGGATTCCTAACCACAAGATCATACCAAGTAACATCTAACTCAACTATTTCAGCTGCATGGGTACCTGAATGCGGAGTACCACAAGGATCCCCCCTCTCGCCAACTCTATTCAACTTAATGATGATACCCTTGGCAAAATTACTATCAAATCAAAACCTTATGCAGATGACGTAACGATCTACATCCCATTCAAACAAGACCTAAAAGAAATTTCCAATGATATCAACCAAAGTCTCAATATCATGCATTCATGGGCGGACGCATTTCGGCTAAAACTCAATGCAGAAAAAACCCAGTGCCTAATACTCACCTCCCAACACAACAAGAAAGAATTCACCGCCATCAACACACCAACTCTAAACCTTCCTATTTCAGAAACCCTAAAAATTCTTGGAGTCACCATTGATCGACACCTAACACTAGAGAACCATGCGAAAAACACAACCAAGAAGATGTTCCACTCAATGTGGAAATTAAAAAGAATAAGACCTTTCTTCCCAAGGAGTGTTTTCCGCAACCTGGTACAATCAAAGGTGCTCAGTCATCTAGACTATTGCAATGCACTATATGCCGGCTGCAAAGAACAAATAATCAAGAAACTCCAGACAGCCCAGAACACTGCAGCTAGACTCATATTTGGCAAACCAAAATTTGAAAGTGCCAAGCCCTTACGAGAAAAATTACACTGGCTCCCACTTAAGGAACGCATCACGTTCAAAGTATGCTCACTAGTTCTCAAAATTATCCTTGGAGACGCACCAGCTTACATGTCAGACCTGATAGACCTACTACCTAGGAATGCCAAA
This sequence comes from Microcaecilia unicolor, assembly GCF_901765095.1. Classification (NCBI taxonomy): domain Eukaryota; kingdom Metazoa; phylum Chordata; class Amphibia; order Gymnophiona; family Siphonopidae; genus Microcaecilia; species Microcaecilia unicolor. The sequence continues at coordinate 121,959,481 of NC_044040.1, read as the reverse complement.
AGATCATCCCGCACATTCCTTGATCTGCACTTCCCCAGCTGCAAAGGAATGAAATACAAACTAATGCATGCGTCAAACTTTACCTACCTGAGCACACAGTTATGGAACGCACTGTCGCGCAGCTTAAAATCGATCTACGAAAGAACTAACTTCCGCATATTACTAAAGACCCATCTCTTTAATAAAGCATACCACAAAGATCAACCAATGTGAATATGCACAACTCGCCCATCTATATTCAGAACTGTTTCACAATATCTGCTTGTATACTATTACTTTGTTTTATTATCATCATGCTGACCAAGATCCTGCAATACTAAATGTTTATTTACTAACATTCTTCCACTACTCACTTCCACTACTCATGATGTATTGTAAGCCACTTTGAGCCTGCAAAGAGGTGGGATACAAATGCAACAAATAAATAAATAAATAAAAAATAAAGAAGTGATGTCAGCTGGTTTAAAGCTTTAAGGAAATGATCCGGTAGCCATGGTTTAGGGATCCAAGTGACATGGAAAACAGTTGAGTATGAGAAATACTTGGCAAGTACTTTAGCTTTATCTTTAAATATTAGATTTAATTCTTGGATTTTTATCTTTGTACATTTTGTTCACTAGTTCACTTTATGGAGTTTTCTACTCTCATATTGTAAAAATATAAGTACATAAGTAATGCCACACTGGGAAAAGACCAAGGGTCCATCGAGCCCAGCATCCTGTCCACGACAGCGGCCAATCCAGGCCAAGGGCACCTGGCGAGCTTCCCAAATGTATGTTTTGTTTTTATTTGGTCATGCTTTGAGACAGCTTTATAACAAAATTTTGGCCACAGTCGGTGTGATTTATGAAAGTGGATAACCACTCTATTAACTTGTACAATGGATGGAGGTAAGGGAAATGAGGCTTTTTTCTTTTCAAGATTTTTTGCACTCAACGAATAGTATTTGAAGTTTGGAAGTACTTTAGGTTTACTATATGGGAGATAATTTTGAGGATTAAGCTAACAATGGTGGGAATACACAACTTTGCTTGACTCCAGTTACTATTTTATACTAATTTGAGTTACCATTCTCCAGTCTGATACAAAATTCACTGTTCTCATACATGTTTTCGATAATGGATGAACTTGGCAGATACTCTATATGATTTCATAATACTTCATAAGCTATTGATGCTGTAAAATGCTTTTCAAAATCCACAAAATGTATAACTACTGGATATTTATACTCAAGAACTTTTTCTAATACTCTTTGCAGAATGAAAATTTGATCTACACAGAATCTGTAGGGCCTAAGCCTTGCTTATTCTTGTAAGTTATTTATAAAATTTATAACCCATTTAATAATAAGCAGCTTACAATAAAAACATACATAAAATTCTAAATTGTCCACTTGAGCCTTGAAACAGCTCAGAATCATTCAACTGTTAACTTTTTTTTAGGTACAGGTAACAAAATAATTCCTCTGCAATTACTGCAGTCTAATAAATCCCCTTCCTTTTGCAGCTTTACAATTATACATTTTTCCAATCATCTGGTGCTTTTGCCTTTCTCATGCCACAATGAACAACTGTAACGGCCATTTTATCATTTGATTTGATTCTTTTTTCAAGAGTTCTGTAGAGATGTCTAATCCTGGCGATTTTGCCCTTTATAGCTTTGATCATTTCATCCATTGTGAAAGACATGGTGTCTATCTGCAGCACTGTTAATGCTTCAGCAATGGCTGGTCTAATGCTGTTTCATGCTTTGGGTGGTTTATTATTTTCTAAAATGTTCTTCTTAATGTTGGACTTTTCCATATGTAATAGATTTGCCACCTTTGTCTTTAACAGGTAGTACTTGTCTTCTTTCTGTTCCTGTTCAAGTCTCCTTTTTGTGCTGTTGCTTCTATTTGAGCATTTTCATCAGCCTATCTCATCTCGCACCTTTTTTATTTTACAGTTCTTTTTTACCTTGCTGACTGTATTGCTGTAATATAACTTGTTTCTTTTTAGTATTAAAAGGAGTGCTGTGAATTAAAAACTGGAGATTGATTGTTTATCGTATTGCATTTTCAGATTATAAGACTGAATCTAACTGATGAAAAGCCGCTACCATAGCAAGATATATAGGATATGTAGGGTTTTTAAAGGGCAGATTCATGTGAAGAATCAAATTTATTGGGAGGGGAGATATTAATTCCATTTCCAGTAAGAGCCAGATTGGGCCTTCATTTATATGTCTTGAAATCAGAATTTTTTTCACGCAGTTTAGTCTGTTTTACAAGGGTTGAATCAAGTTTCAAGTTTATTTAAAATGTTCTACCCCGCCTACAGGAAAACCATTGAGATGGGTTACTATCTAAAATTAAAAGAGGAAATTATAGTAATGACAAGACAATATACAGTAGGAAGAGGGTAGAACTACTATAAAGATAGGAAAGAGGGGAGAGCTAGTACAAAAAAGAGAGAATGCACTTCCATTCAGAGTCACAGCGGATCCGTAGGGGTTCCAAACACAAGAGTAAAAAAATAAAAACCATTGAACAATGGAGAAGACATCCTTGAAATGAAAGTTTTTAAATCTGTTTTGAAAGTACCTAAGGGAAGAACATTGCCTTAAGTATGCTGGTAACGCATTCCAAAATTCTGGAGCTTGAACCAAAAATATATCTAATATATTTATGGTATATTTCCCTGTATGTGGGTACATTAAGGCGATGAGGTTGTGCTGATCTAAGGGGATGAAAAGGAACATATGGAACTAAGTAGTATGCCAGGTATAGAAATTCATTGGAAGTACAGTATTTGAATACTAGTAGAAGAACTTTGAAAGTTATACTGTCCAGCTCATTTTCGAAAGAGATCGCCGGCCATCTTCCGACACAAATCGGGAGATGGCCGGCGATCTCCTGATCCCGGCCAAATCGGTATAATCGAAAGCCGAATTTGGCCAGCGCCAACTGCTTTTTCGTCGCAGAGCCGACCAACCTTCAAGGGAGGGTACAGAAGGCAGGACGGGGGCGTGGTTACGAGATAGCCAGCTTCACCCCATAATGGAAAAAAGATGGCCGGCTCAGACGAGCATTTCGCCGGCTGCACTTGGTCCATTTCTTTTTAGGTCCAAATCTCAAAAAAGTGCCCCAATTGACCAGATGACCACCGGAGGGAAACGGGGATGACCTCCCCTTACTCCCCCAGTGGTCACCAACCCCCTCCCACCCAAAAAAAATAAAAAAAAAAGTTTTTTGCCAGCCTGAAATGTCATACCCAGCTCCCTGACAGCAGTATGCAGGTCCCTGGAGCAGTATTTAGTGGGTGCAGTGCACTTCAGGCAGGTGGACCCAGGCCCATCCCCCCCCCCCCCCGTTCCACTTGTGGTGGTTAATGTTGAGCCCTCCAAAACCCCCAAAACCCACTGTACCCACATGTAGGTGCCCCCCTTCACCCCTTAGGGCTATGGTAATGGTGTAGAGTTGTGGGGAATGGGGTTTGGCGGGGATTTGGGGGGCTCAGTACCCAAGGTAAGGGATCTATGCACCTGGCAGCTATTTTTATTTTTAATTTTTAGAAGTGCCCCCTAGTGTGCCCGGTTGGTGTCCTGGCATGTCAAGGGGGCCAGTGCACTACAAATGCTGGCTCCTCCCACGACCAAATGCTTTGCATTTCGCTGGGTCTGAGATGGCCGGGCCCAGTTTCCATTATGGCTGAAAAACGAAGCCGGTCATCTCCTCTAAACTCGGCGATCGATTTAGCTGGCCCCAACCATATTTCGAAAATACAGTTGGCTCCGCCCCTTTGTGGAGCCGGCCCCGAAGATGGCCGCCTATCTATTTGGCTGGCACTGTTTGATTATGCCCCTCTGTGTGTAATACGTAACCAGTGGGCATTTATTAAATAAGGTGTGACATGGTCAAAAAAAGTTTTTGTTCAACTTTAAGTTTTTATTGAAAATATTGATGCAATGGAACAAAACATCTATTAGCCCACTGACACAAGTTGCCTTCAGCGGCCCCCAACGGAGTCATCACTTACAACTGCTCATAACAAGCCCTCATAAACCAATATTAATAACAACAATAGCAATACACATAACCTGAGCTCCCCCCATCCACCCCTCCATTTTATTTGATTTCTAGCATTATCATCCCCTGATGCCAGTCATCCCATTTCCCCCTGCCCATCCCCCCCACACTCCCCAAAGTAGGCACCTATATTTTCTTTAATCCAGCCTTAAAACTAACCCATCTCCCTTTATATCTCAAAAACCCCACCCTTCTAGATGCTGTCAAATATTCCATATGTATTAGTTGCCCCAATTTGTCCTTCCACTCCTCCAATGTAGGAGAACTCGGAGATTTCCACCTTAGCGCTATAAGACATTTGGCCACCGCAAAACTCCATCGAAGCCATTTACTAAGTTCCCATGACTCCCTCTCATTATATAAGCCCAATAGGCATTCCCGGGGGCCACACACCAAGGAAAGCGAATGCTACATACCTGTAGAAGGTATTCTCCGAGGACAGCAGGCTGATTGTTCTCACTGATGGGTTGACGTCCTCGGCAGCCCCCTCCATCGGAAAGTTTACTAGCAAAGGCCTTTGCTAGTCCTCGCGCGCCCATGCGCACCGCGCATGCGCGGCCGTCTTCCCGCCCGAAACCGGCTCGAGCCGGCCAGTCCAGTATGTAGCAAGACAATACACTTCAAGGGAAGACTCAACTCCAAGGGGAGGCGGGCGGGTTTGTGAGAACAATCAGCCTGCTGTCCTCGGAGAATACCTTCTACAGGTATGTAGCATTCGCTTTCTCCGAGGACAAGCAGGCTGCTTGTTCTCACTGATGGGGTATCCCTAGCCCCCAGGCTCACTCAAAACAACAACCATGGTCAATTGGGCCTCGCAACGGCGAGGACATTAATGAGATTGACCTAAAAAATGTACCAACTAACTGAGAGTGCAGCCTGGAACAGAACAAACAGGGCCCTCGGGGGGTGGAGTTGGATCCTAAAGCCCAAACAGGTTCTGAAGAACTGACTGCCCGAACCGACTGTCGCGTCGGGTGTCCTGCTGCAGGCAGTAATGAGATGTGAATGTGTGGACAGATGACCACGTCGCAGCTTTGCAAATTTCTTCAATGGAGGCTGACTTCAAGTGGGCTACCGACGCAGCCATGGCTCTAACATTATGAGCCGTGACATGACCCTCAAGAGCCAGCCCCGCCTGGGCGTAAGTGAAGGAAATGCAATCTGCTAGCCAATGGATATGGTGCGTTTCCCTACAGCCACTCCCCTCCTATTGGGGTCAAAAGAAATAAACAATTGGGCGGACTGTCTGGTGGGCTGTGTCCGCTCCAGGTAGAAGGCCAATGCTCTCTTGCAGTCCAATGTGTGCAGCTGACGTTCAGCAGGGCAGGAATGAGGACGGGGAAAAAATGTTGGCAAGACAATTGACTGGTTCAGAAGGAACTCCGACACAACCTTTGGCAGGAACTTAGGGTGAGTGCGGAGGACTACTCTGTTATGATGAAATTTGGTGTACGGGGCCTGGGCTACCAGGGCCTGAAGCTCACTGACTCTACGAGCTGAAGTAACTGCCACCAAGAAAATGACCTTCCAGGTCAAGTACTTCAGATGGCAGGAATTCAGTGGCTCAAAAGGAGGTTTCATCAGCTGGGTGAGAACGACATTGAGATCCCATGACACTGTAGGAGGCTTGACAGGGGGCTTTGACAAAAGCAAACCTCTCATGAAGCGAACAACTAAAGGCTGTCCTGAGATCGGCTTACCTTCCACACGGTAATGGTATGCACTGATTGCACTAAGGTGAACCCTTACAGAGTTGGTCTTGAGACCAGACTCAGACAAGTGCAGAAGGTATTCAAGCAGGGTCTGTGTAGGACAAGAGCGAGGATCTAGGGCCTTGCTGTCACACCAGACGGCAAACCGCCTCCAATGGAAGAAGTAACTTCTCTTAGTGGAGTCTTTCCTGGAAGCAAGCAAGATGCGGGAGACACCCTCTGACAGACCCAAAGAGGTAAAGTCTACGCCCTCAACATCCAGGCCGTGAGAGCCAGGGACCGGAGGCTGGGATGCAGAAGAGCCCCTTCGTCCTGCGTGATGAGGGTCGGAAAACACTCCAATCTCCACGGTTCTTCGGAGGATAACTCCAGAAGGAGAGGGAACCAGATCTGACGCGGCCAAAAAGGAGCAATCAGAATCATGGTGCCTTGGTCTTGCTTGAGTTTCAACAAAGTCTTCCCCACCAGAGGAATGGGAGGATAAGCATACAGCAGGCCCTCCCCCCAATCCAGGAGGAAGGCATCCGATGCCAGTCTGCCGGGGGCCTGAAGCCTGGAACAGAACTGAGGGACTTTGTGGTTCGCTCGAGATGCGAAGAGATCCACCAAGGGGGTGCCCCACGCTTGGAAGATCTGGCGCACCACTCAGGAGTTGAGCGACCATTCGTGAGGTTGCATAATCCTGTTCAGTCTGTCGGCCAGACTGTTGTTTACGCCTGCCAGATATGTGGCTTGGAGCACCATGCCTTGACGGCGAGCCCAGAGCCACATGCTGACGGCTTCCTGACACAGGGGGCGAGATCCGGTGCCCCCCTGCTTGTTGACATAGTACATGGCAACCTGGTTGTCTGTCTGAATTTGGATAATTTGGTGGGACAGCCGATCTCTGAAAGCCTTCAGAGTGTTCCAGATCGCTCGCAACTCCAGAAGATTGATCTGTAGATCGCGTTCTTGGAGGGACCAACTTCCTTGGGTGTGAAGCCCATCGACATGAGCTCCCCATCCCAGGAGAGACGCATCCGTGGTCAGCACTTTTTGTGGCTGAGGAATTTGGAAGGGACGTCCCAGAGTCAAATTGGAGAAAATCGTCCACCAATACAGGGATTTGAGAAAACTCATGGACAGGTGGATCACGTCCTCTAGACCCCCAGCGGCCTGATACCACTGGGAGGCTAGGGTCCATTGAGCAGATCTCATGTGAAGGCGGGCCATGGGAGTCACATGAACTGTGGAGGCCATGTGGCCCAGCAATCTCAACATCTGCCGAGCTGTGATCTGCTGGGACGCACGCACCCGCGAGACGAGGGACAACAAGTTGTTGGCCCTCGCCTCTGGGAGATAGGCGCGAGCCGTCCGAGAATCCAGCAGAGCTCCTATGAATTCGAGTCTCTGCACTGGGAGAAGATGGGACTTTGGATAATTTATCACAAACCCCAGTAGCTCCAGGAGGCGAATAGTCATCTGCATGGACTGTAGAGCTCCTGCCTCGGATGTGTTCTTTACCAGCCAATCGTCGAGATATGGGAACACGTGCACCCCCAGCCTGCGAAGAGCCGCTGCTACCACAGCTAGGCACTTTGTGAACACTCTGGGCGCAGAGGCGAGCCCAAAGGGTAGCACACAGTACTGGAAGTGGCGTGTGCCCAACTGAAATCGCAGATACTGTCTGTGAGCTGGCAGTATCGGGATGTGTGTGTAGGCATCCTTCAAGTCCAGAGAGCATAGCCAATCGTTTTGCTGAATCATGGGGAGAAGGGTGCCCAGGGAAAGCATCCTGAACTTTTCTTTTACGAGATATTTGTTCAGGGCCCTTAGGTCTAGGATGGGACGCATCCCCCCTGTTTTCTTTTCCACAAGGAAGTACCTGGAATAGAATCCCAGCCCTTCTTGCCCGGATGGCACGGGCTCGACCGCATTGGCGCTGAGAAGGGCGGAGAGTTCCTCTGCAAGTACCTGCTTGTGCTGGAAGCTGTAAGACTGAGCTCCCGGTGGACAATTTGGAGGTTTTGAGGCCAAATTGAGGGTGTATCCCTGCCGGACTATTTGGAGAACCCACTGATCGGAGGTTATGAGAGGCCACCTTTGGTGAAAAGCTTTCAACCTCCCCCCGACCGGCAGGTCGCCCGACACTGACACTTGGATGTCGGCTATGCTCTGCTGGAGCCAGTCAAAAGCTCGCCCCTTGCTTTTGCTGGGGAGCCGCGGGGCCTTGCTGAGGCGCACGCTGCTGACGAGAGCGAGCGCGCTGGGGCTTAGCCTGGGCCGCAGGCTGTCGGGAAGGAGGATTGTACCTACGCTTACCAGAAGCATAGGGACCAGTCTTCCTTCCCCCGAAAAATCTTCTACCTGTAGAGGTAGATGCTGAAGGCTGCCGGCGGGAGAACTTGTCGAATGCGGTGTCCCGCTGGTGGAGAGACTCTACCACCTGCTCGACTTTTTCCCCAAAAATGTTGTCCGCACGGCAAGGCGAGTCCGCAATCCGCTGCTGGATTCTATTCTCCAGGTCGGCGGCACGCAGCCATGAGAGCCTGCGCATCACCACACCTTGAGCAGCGGCCCTGGACGCAACATCAAAAGTGTCATAAACTCCTCTGGCCAGGAATTTTCTGCACGCCTTCAGCTGCCTGACCACCTCCTGAAAAGGCTTGGCTTGCTCAGGGGGAAGAGCATCAACCAAGCCCGCCAACTGCCGCACATTGTTCTGCATGTGTATGCTCGTGTAGAGCTGGTAAGACTGGATCTTGGCCACGAGCATAGAAGAATGGTAGGCCTTCCTCCCAAAGGAGTCTAAGGTTCTAGGGTCTTTGCCCGGGGGCGCCGAAGCATGCTCCCTAGAACTCTTAGCCTTCTTTAGGGCCAAATCCACAACTCCAGAGTCGTGAGGCAACTGAGTGCGCATCAGCTCTGGGTCCCCATGGATCCGGTACTGGGACTCGATCTTCTTGGGAATGTGGGGATTACTTAATGGCTTGGTCCAGTTCGCAAGCAATGTCTTTTTCAGGACATGATGCAAGGGAACAGTGGACGCTTCCTTAGGTGGAGAAGGATAGTCCAGGAGCTCAAACATTTCAGCCCTGGGCTCGTCCTCCACAACCACCGGGAAGGGGATGGCCGTAGACATCTCCCGGACAAAGGAAGCGAAAGACAGACTCTCAGGAGGAGAAAGCTGCCTTTCAGGAGAGGGAGTGGGATCAGAAGGAAGACCCTCCGACTCCTCGTCAGAGAAATATCTGGGGTCTTCTTCGTCCTCCCACGAGGCCTCACCCTCGGTGTCAGACACAAGTTCACGGACCTGTGTCTGCAACCTCGCCCGGCTCGACTCCGTGGAGCCACGTCCACGATGGGGGCGTCGAGAGGTAGACTCCCTCGCCCGCATCGGCGAAGCTCCCTCCGCCGACGTAGTCGGGGAGCCTTCCTGGGAGGTGGCCGCGGTCGGCACCGCACGCGGTACCGACGTCGGGGACCTCAACCTGGGCGATGGACCAGCCGGCGCCACGCTCGACGGTACCGGAGGCGCAAGCACCGCCGGTACCGGAGGGGTAGGGCGCAACAGCTCTCCCAGAATCTCTGGGAGAACGGCCCGGAGGCTCTCGTTCAGAGTGGCTGCAGAAAAAGGCTGAGAGGTCGATGCAGGCGTCGACGTCAGAACCTGTTCCGGGCGAGGAGGCTGTTCCGGGCTGTCCAGAGTGGAGCGCATCGACACCTCCTGAACAGAGGGTGAGCGGTCCTCTCGGTGCCGATGCCTGCTGGGTGCCGAATCCCTCGGCGACCCAGAGCTCTCGGTGCCGACACGGGGAGGAGACCGGTGTCGATGCTTCTTCGACTTCTTCCGAAGCATGTCACCGGAGCTCCCCGGCACCGACGAGGAGGACGTAGAATCCATCCGTCGCTTCCTCGGGGCCGAGACCGAAGAAGGTCGATCCCGGGGGGGGCTGTACCGCAGGAGCCCTCAGGGTAGGAGGAGACCCACCCGAAGGCTCACCGCCACCAGCAGGGGAATGGACAGCCCTCACCTGCACTCCTGACGATGCACCTCCGTCCGACGACATCAGCAGACGAAGTCTCGGTACCACCGACGTCGATGCAGTCGCCCGATGCCTCGGCGCCGATGCAGAGGTCCGATGCCTCGATGCAGTCGATGGAGCGGCAGCCAAGGAAGATGGTCCGGACGCTGACGACGTCGATGCACTCGATGCCTCCGGTGCCGATGTCGACGAAGAGCCCGAGAACAAAACGTTCCACTGGGCTAATCTCGCTACCTGAGTCCGCCTTTGTAACAGGGAACACAGACTGCAGTTCTGAGGGCGGTGCTGGGTCCCTAGACACTGAAGACACGCAGAGTGCCTATCAGTGAGCGAGATTACCCGGGCGCACTGGGTGCACTTCTTGAAGCCGCTGGAAGGCTTCGATGTCATGGGCGGAAAAATCACGCCGGCGAAATCAAAGGCCGAAATGGCGAAAATTGAAGCACCAAAATTTAAAGGGAGAAAAATCTCGACCGAGGCCAAACTAGGCCTACCCCGACAACGAAAGAAAACTTACGGGGCAAAAGCTGTGAAAATTACGGGAAGGGCAGAAAACCCGAAAGGGTCTTCCGGAACACTTCCGGAGCGCTTCCCGAACTTTTTGAAAGAAAAACAAGGACAAAACACGTCGAAAAGGACGCGCGAGGTCGACTCTCTGGGGCACGAACGGCGTAACACGACCGTACCGAGCGCGGACGAAAGAAGACTGGCCGGCTCGAGCCGGTTTCGGGCGGGAAGACGGCCGCGCATACGCGGTGCGCATGGGCGCGCGAGGACTAGCAAAGGCCTTTGCTAGTAAACTTTCCGATGGAGGGGGCTGCCGAGGACGTCAACCCATCAGTGAGAACAAGCAGCCTGCTTGTCCTCGGAGAATCCACAAATAGGTGGAAAGCTCCCTACCGGGGCTATAGAACCTTTCCACTTGACTTCTCGGCTTCATAATCTCACCCTCCCAGTCCAGGAGCATCTGCACCTGCGCTGCACAGTAGTACCATTCGATGTCAGGCACTGCCCTACCTCCCCTCTCAGGCGCCCCCCACAAAACCTGTCTTCCTAATTTAGGGTGCTTCCCATTCCAAATAAACTGTGTTACCAAACCCTGTAGCCTCTTAATAAGTCCTCTAGGGAGTTACACCGGTAAAGCCTGGAATAAAAAAAGCAAGCGTGGCAAAACATTCATCTTAATCACTGCCATACGCCCCCACCAAGATAACCACAACTCTTTCCAACTAGACACTCAGATCTAAATTGACCCACTATCTTCTCATAATTAATACTGCTCACCTGAGTAAGATCACCCGGAATTTGAATCCCCAAACAGGGGCGTATCTGGAATCTGGCGGTAGGGGGGGCCAGAGCCAGAGAGGGGGGACACATTTTTGCCTCCTTCTCCCCCCCCCCACCGCCGCCAACGTGCTGCGACGTCAGACTCCGAACTGGATTCAACGAATCAGCAGCGTTACTTACAGCTTACACGGAGGAGTCGGAGGAAGACGAAATATGAAGACTTTGGGTCGGACCTCGGCTGGCGGGGGTTGGGGCCCCCCGCCAGCAAAAGTAAGCAGCGGGGGAGGGTTGACGGCGGGGAGGGGGGCCAGGGCGAAATCTGCGGGGGCCCAGGCCCCTGTGGACCCACGCAGATATGCCCCTGTCCCCAAATATCGTAGTTTACTTTTAACCCATTTGAAGGGAAATCGCCCACCCAATCGACCGTCCTTCTCTTGGGATAACGATACTTCCAACATCTCACTTTTATCCATGTTGACCTTGAAAAAGCCTCAAACTCATTCAAAATCTCCAATATCTTGGGCAGTGTTCGTTCTGGGTCAACTACATACATCAAGACATTATCAGCAAATAATGCTATTCTATGTTCCCTCCCCCCAACCCTAACTCCTCTGAAGTCCGGATGCAGCCGTATAACCTCCGCCAAAAGTTCCATATACATCGCAAACAAGAGAGGAAAAAGTGGGCATCCCTGTCTTGTCCGTCTCTCCACAGAAAAAAAATTCGTATATCCCCCATTTATTCGAAGACAAGCCCTTGGATTATCATATAGGGCTACCAGCCACTTACAAAAATTGCCCCCCCAGTCCCATCCTCTCCAACACTGCCCTTAAAAACACCCAACTAACCCTATCAATGGCCTTTTCTGCATCAATAGCCAACAAGTTCATCCCCCTACCTTCCCTCTGCGCTTCCCATATCAAATTCAAAGTGTGCCTAATATTATCGCCTACCTGCCTTCTGGGAATAAATCCCGCCTGATCCGCATTCACTAGCCAAGGCAACACTCTAGCCAGCCTGTTAGCCAGTACCTTAGCCACTATTTTCACATCCACATTCAATAACGAAATGGGCCTATACAAACCGCAACTCCCTGGATCTTTCCCTGGCTTAGGGATAACCACCACCCCCGCCTCAGACATAGATCTGGGAAACCCTCCCCCCTCTAAGATTCCATTCCCCACCCTCACCGATAAGTCACTCACTTCTTCTACGTAACATTTATAAAATTTCCCTGTATATCCATCTAACCCTGGAGCCTTCCTATTCGGCAACCTCTTGATCATACCCTGTACCTCTCCCAATCTAATAGGCTCCCCAATTCTAGCCTTCTCCACGTCATCCAACTGCTGAAGAAGAATGCTGTCCAGATAATGGGCCCAACCCCCCTCTCTAAACCTCCCTTCTGCCCGATACAGTTTTCTGTAATACTTCAAAAAACATTCCCCTATCTCCCTATCTGTATACTTCCAACCCCCCTCCTCCACTTGAATTTTCTGGATATTAGAGCGTCCCTTTCTGGCCCTCAGATATCTGGCTAACATTTTGCCAGATTTATTTACAAATTTTAAAAAATTGCTGTTTTAACTTATAGCGCATGAACTCCACCTCCTCCATCTGTATTTGCATCAATTCTCCCCTCACCTCCCTTAGTTCTGTCCATACTCGCGCATTAGGAGTCCTTTAATGCAACTGCTCCAGATAGAGCAACCTCTTCCGCAGGCCCAAGGAATGCTTTCCTCGCTCTTGCTTCCTCTGGGCCCCCCATTTTATCAAAACCCCCCGCACCACCACCTTCAAAGCATCCCAGAGAGTACTGGAAGATTGGAGGGTGGCTAATGTAACGCCGATTTTTAAAAAAGGTTCCAGGGGAGATCCGGGAAATTATAGACCAGTGAGTCTGACGTCGGTGCCGGGGAAAATGGTAGAGACTATTATCAAAAACAAAATTACAGAGCACATCAAAGGACATGGATTACTGAGACCAAGTCAGCATGGCTTTTGTGTGGGGAAATCTTGCCTGACCAATTTACTTCAATTCTTTGAAGGAGTAAACAAACATGTGGACAAAGGGGAGCCGGTTGATATTGTGTATCTGGATTTTCAAAAGGCGTTTGACAAGGTACCTCATGAAAGGCTACAGAGGAAATTGGAGGGTCATGGGATAGGAGGAAATGTCCTATTGTGGATTAAAAACTGGTTGAAGGATAGGAAACAGAGAGTGGGGTTAAATGGGCAGTATTCACAATGGAGAAGGGTAGTTAGTGGGGTTCCTCAGGGGTCTGTGCTAGGACCGCTGCTTTTTAACATATTTATAAATGATTTAGAGATGGGAGTAACTAGCAAGGTAATTAAATTTGCTGATGACACAAAGTTATTCAAAATTGTTAACTCGCGACAGGATTGTGAAAAATTACAGAAGAACCTTAAGAGACTGGGCTGCTAAATGGCAGATGACGTTTAATGTGAGCAAGTGCAAGGTGATGCATGTGGGAAAAAAGAACCTGAATTATAGCTACGTCATGCAAGGTTCCACGTTAGGAGTTACAGACCAAGAAAGGGATCTGGGTGTCGTCGTCGATAATACACTGAAACCTTCTGCTCAGTGTGCTGCTGCGGCTAGGAAAGCGAATAGAATGTTGGGTATTATTAGGAAAGGTATGGAAAACAGGTGTGAGGATGTTATAATGCCGTTGTATGGCTCCATGGTGCGACCGCACCTTGAGTAGTGTTCAATTCTGGTTGCCCCATCTCAAGAAAGATATAGTAGAATTAGAAAAGGTGCAGCGAAGGTCGACTAAAATGATAGTGGGGATGGGACGACTTCCCTATTAAGAAAGACTAAGGAGGCTAGGGCTTTTCAGCTTGGAGAAGAGACGGCTGAGGGGAGACATGATAGAGGTATATAAAATATTGAGTGGAGTGGAACAGGTGGATGTGAAGCATCTGTTCACGCTTTCCAAAAATACTAGGACTAGGGGGCATGCGATGAAACTACTGTGTAGTAAATTTAAAACAAATATGAGAAAAATTTTCTTCACCCAAAGCGTAATTAAACTCTGGAATTTGTTGCCAGAGAACGTGGTGAAGGCGGTTAGCTTAGCACAGTTTAAAAAGGGGTTAGACGGTTTCCTAAAGGACAAGTCCATAAACCACTACTAAATGGACTTGGGAGAAATCCACAAATTCGGGAATAACATGCATAGAATGTTTATACGTTGGGAAGCTTGCCAGGTGCCCTTGGCCTGGATTGGCCGCTGTCGTGGACAGGATGCTGGGCTCGATGGACCTTTGGTCTTTTCTCTGTGTGGCATTGTGTACTTATGTACCATTCGACACTTCCCCATTATCATTAAAACACTTAAAATCCTCAATAGCCTGTCTGACATCCTCCCTGATATACTCATCTTCCAAAAGAGTCTCATTTAACCTCCAAATTATCCTATGCCCCTCCAATCCCATACCCTGCAATTTAACCCAGGTCGGAGCATGATCCGAGACACTAATTGTTTCAATTTCCACCCCCTCCACCATATGCCATGCGTTGCGATGGATCCATATCCCATCCAGCCTAGAATATGACTGTGCCGCATGGGAATAAAAAGTATAATCTCGCTGAACTCCATGTAACAGTATCCAGCAATCCACTACCTCTAACCCTTTCATGAGTTGTAACAAAGCTTTCCCCCCCAGTCCACTATAACCTCCCCCTTTTGAGTGGTCCAGTCTGGTATAGGGACCCAAATTGAAATCACCCCCCACCACTATATGACCTCCCACAAATCCCAACAACTCCTCCTGTAACTTTTGAAAAAAAACCCTCTGGTTCCCATTTGGTGCATAAATATTAATCAGCGTTATTTCTTTACCCTCCAACCAGCCTCTAAGGGCCACACATCTCCCTTCCTTGTCCCTAAACACATGTCTAGTTACACACCCACAATTTTGCCTAATTAAGATAGCTATACCCCCCACCCCCTGATGTGTCACCACTTCTTGATACTGTCTACGACGTAACATATGAGTGTCTCTTGGTCTCAGGTGGGTCTCTTGCAGAAATGTAACCTCCCAATTCAATCTCGATAATTCTTTAAACACTCTACTGCATTTTCCGTGATTGTTTAATCCATTCACATTCCACGTACCTACTACCAAAGATGTTCCTCCCCCATTCCCTCCCCCAACCCGTTTCTCCTGCTCGCCCCCCATGCTACCTTCCCCATCCCTACCCGTCCCCCCTCTAATAGCAGACCCGCCAACCCGCAGACCCGCCATAACCAAGGAAATGATATGCTGACCCAGGGCCTAACACTCTCCCCCTTAATAACCCAACCCTTAGTGTCCCCTATCTTCCCCTCTCCCTCCCTCCCATATCTGCCCCTCTCATGCAACTCCTCTGACTCTAACCCCCCCACCAAAGTACTCCTTAAGACCCTACAAACCAACCTATTTATTCTACCCCAGTCCTCTTTTCTGGATTTCAGTCATTTGCATCTCTTCTCCACTACCCCGCACTTGAATAA
This sequence comes from Microcaecilia unicolor, assembly GCF_901765095.1. Lineage (NCBI taxonomy): Eukaryota > Metazoa > Chordata > Amphibia > Gymnophiona > Siphonopidae > Microcaecilia > Microcaecilia unicolor. The sequence continues at coordinate 121,943,868 of NC_044040.1, read as the reverse complement.
ACTAGACGGGCTGAAGATAGGACCCGAAGTGGTGAACTGAATTAGGAACTGGTTGACGGGCAAACGCCAGAGGGTGGTGGTAAATGGAGTTTGCTCGGAGGAGAGATAGGTGAGTAGTGGAGTGCCTCAGGGATCGGTGCTGGGGCCGATTCTATTCAATATATTTGTGAGTGATATTGCCGAAGGGTTAGAAGGTAAAGTTTGCCTTTTTGCGGATGACACCAAGATTTGCAACAGAGTGGACACTCCGGAGGGAGTGGAAAGCATGAAAAAAGATCTGCGGAAGCTAGAAGAATGGTCTAACATTTGGCAATTAAAATTCAATGCGAAGAAATGCAAAGTGATGCACTTAGGGAGTAGAAATCCACAGGAGACGTACGTGTTAGGCGGGGAGAGTCTGATAGGTACGGACGGGGAGAGGGATATTGGGGTGATAGTATCTGAGGATCTGAAGGCGACAAAACAGTGTGACAAGGCGGTGGCCTTAGCTAGAAGATTGCTAGGCTGTATAGAGAGAGGTGTGACCAGCAGAAGAAAAGAGGTTTTAATACCCCTGTATAAGACGTTGGTGAGGCCCCACCTGGAGTATTGTGTTCAGTTTTGGAGGCCGTATCTTGTGAAGGATGTTAAAAAAATGGAAGCGGTGCAAAGAAAAGCTACGAGAATGGTATGGGATTTGCGTTACAAGACGTATGAGGAGAGACTTGTTGACCTGAACATGTATACCCTGGAGGAAGGGAGAAACAGGGGTGATATGATACAGACGTTCAAATATTTGAAAGGTATGAATCCGCAAACGAACCTATTCCGGAGAGGGGAAGGCGGTAGAACGAGAGGACATGAAATGAGATTGAAGGGGGGCAGACTCAAGAAAAATGTCAGGAAGTATTTTTTCACGGAGAGAGTGGTGGATGCTTGTAATGCCCTCCCGCGGGAGGTGGTGGAGAGGAAAACGGTAATGGAATTCAAACATGCGTGGGATAAACATAAAGGAATCCTGCTCAGAAGGAAGGGATCCCCAGAAGCTTAGCCGGTGGTGGGAGGCAGGGCTGGTGGTTGGGAGGTGGGGATAGTGCTGGGCAGACTTATACGGTCTGTGCCAGAGCTGGTGGTGGGAGGCAGGGCTGGTTGGTGGGAGGCGGGGATAGTGCTGGGCAGACTTATACGGTCTGTGCCCTGAAAAAGACAGGTATAAATCAAGGTAAGGTATACACAAAAAATGGCACATGTGAGTTTATCTTGTTGGGCAGACTGAGTGGACCGTGCAGGTCTTTTTCTGCCGTCATCTACTATGTTACTTCACAAAATGGGCTTCGCAGTGGTCTTTCCTCGCCCCACCACCTTCTGCCATTTCGTGACCACTCCAGGTTCCTTAACCCGCTCATCCGACACTGGCTGATCCAGAACTCCTTTACATCCTAAAGCGTTCAGCGCGGACCAAGCCTCATCCGGGGTCTTGATCCTACGTGATTTGCCTTCCACCGTTAGCCACATGGCAAAAGGAGAGAGCAACCGATAACAGATCCCCTTAGCTCTCATAAAGACAGTAACTTCCCTAAAGGTTCTGCGCTTCTGTAATGTACTCCAAGCCAAATCTTGAAACACCCCAATCCTGCAATTCTTCCACTTAATTTTTCCTTGCTGTCTCGCCTTGGCCAAAATCTTCTCCTTTGTGGGGAAGTCTGCAAAGCAGACCACACTATCCCTCGGAACAAAGTCACGCTGTGTCCCTGCCGCTCTATGGGCTCTCTGAATTTGCAAAAAGATTTGACTGAGGTATTCCCTTAAAGCGCAAGTTATTCCTTCGGGACCTGTTTTCCAGGTCTTCCAACTGCTCCTTGACACTTTGGAGGTCATCCTGTCTATCAGTGAGCACTTGCCTCACCGAACCCACTTCTTTCTTGAGGATCTCTACCTCCTCCTCCACCTCGCCCACTCTAGATCTCAGGTCTCTCAATTCAGCATGTATGTCTCTCAATGTCATATGAATATTATTATTATTACATTTGTACCCTGCGCTTTCCTACTCAAAGCAGGTTCAATGCGGCTTACATAGTAATAGGGATTACAGGATATTGATAAAGAAAATAAAAGTTAAATATAACAGAATAACAAAAGTGATAGGTACGCAGAGAAGGACAAGGGTGAAGGAGTAGGAGATGTGATCAGGCAACCCTCAGAGGGAGGAATGCTGGCTTCGGCCTAACCCCTGGTAAGCCTTTCCTCAGCTGAGAGGTGTCCAGCTCTACCACCGGCTGCCTTTCAGGTGCTGTGGAGGACTTGCAGCTCATCTGCATATCCTTACAGCCTTCTCCGGTGTGACACCCAGGTCCACTCCGATCCACTCAGGGCCTCCTCTCTAGGTGCCGCGCGCTGGGGCATTTTTCTCATTACATCTAATCTTCTTCCCAGTTGCTAAAGTACCTCAGTCATTTATGGCCACTATTCACATTCTCTTCCTAACCCTGTCCCTTCCTAATCTTTTCCCTCACCCCCTACCTCTCTCAGCTACAGGAACTCACTGCCCATCCATCGACTTCATCACCTCACCTTCTCTCCTACCCTCTTCCTACCTCTTGGCTTTTAATCTCTGTCTCTTTCTTCCCTCCATTTTGCCTTCCCCATTCCACCTAAATACCTCTCGCCTTCGACGCCTTCGTGGTCACACCTCTCCTACTCTCCTCCGCTCTCTTTTACTCCTTCTCTTACTCTCAGCCGGTGACATCAATCCCAATCCTGGCCCTCCTCACCAACTATTTTCCCAACTCTACAGATCTCACCGCGACCTCTCTAACCTCATCTCTATTCCTCTACTCCCCTCCTCTTCTCTGCCCTTCTCTTGCGCCCTATGGAATGCCCGCTCTATATGTAACAAACTCCCCTATATCCATGACCTCTTTATCTCGCGTCACCTCCATCTGCTCGCCATAACAGAAACCTAGCTCTGCCCTGATGACTCTGCTTCAGTCGCAGCCCTCTGCCATGGCGGTTATCTTTTTTCACATACTCCTCACCCTGCTGGTTGCGGGGGCGGTGTTGGACTACTTCTCTCTCCCTCCTCCAGATTTCAACCCCTTCTTCCACCTCAATCTCACTGTTTTTCCTCCTTTGAAGTCCACTCTATCTGCCTTTTCTCTCCTCTGCCTCTTCGAATAGCGGTCATTTATCGCCCCCTGATAAGTCCTTTTCATCCTTTCTCAGTGACTTTGATGCCTGGCTTGCCTTCTTCCATGATCCTTCTTCCCCCTCTCTCATCCTTGGTGACTTTAATATTCCTGCTAATGATCCTTCCAACTCTTATATTTCCAAGTTACTTGCTTTAACATCCTCCTTTAATCTCCAACTATGCTCCACCTCCCCCACTCATCAAAATGGTAACTGTCTAGATCTCATCTTCTCCTCCAACTGTTCACCCTCTAGTTTCCTTGCCTCTGATCTTCCCCTCTCTGATCACCATCTTATAACTTTCACACTTAAATCTCCTCCCTCCCAGCCCCGTCCTATCTTATCTAATTTATCTAGGAATCTTCACGATATTGACCCTTCATCTCTATCCTCCCATGTTTCAAACCTCTCTCTACTGTGGCACCATCCACGTCTGTCAACGAGGCTGTTTCTTCTTACAACAATACTCTATCCTCTGCCTTAGACACTCTTGCACCTTTGATGACCTGCCCTATAAGGCGTACAAAACCCCAACCTTGGCTGACTTCTAATATCCGCTACCTACGTTCCTGTTACGTCCCTCACCTGTTCGATGCTCCTCCCGGCTAAGTCATTCCGCAGCTCCGTCCAAAAGGGACAAGGTTCAGTCTTAGGAGGGTCTGTTTCAGTTTCCTAAGTCTGGCAGCCGTCATCCAGCTTGGAGCAAGAGCAGCAGCCATCTTGGCTAGCTCAGGGGGGGGGGGGGGGGGCAGCCATCTTGTCTAAACGAGAACAGGAAGGAACTCCATATCTGGTCTTGGGAGGGTCTCCGATGGGGGCTGCCATGTTGGATTCACCTGAGTTTGGTTTGCTCTGATTGCTTCACTATTTAAAGCACTGCCTCCAGGCCTTCTTTGCTTCGGCCTCAGTTGTTCTGAGGAGTTGCTGTCGGAGTGCTGTTCGCCGGCTTTCTTCTGTTCCTGATTTCCTGTGTACCGGACTTTGGCTAGTTCCTTGGATTTCGCTTGTTTACTGCCTGCCTTGACCCTGGACTGATTTTTGACTTTTCTTGCCTATTCGGAGTTCTGGTGCTGGACTGTGTCTGTTTCCTGCCATCCTGGTCAGCGGCTGTGCAACCCCGCCGGTTCCAGAAGTCCTGGTGGCCACCTGCAGCTGGGAGCTCAACTCTCGGTGAACGGTGGGTCTCCGCAGGGCGGTACCGGTGCGTCTCCGCAGGAAGGTGCTGCGTTGGGGGCACGCTTCCGAATTCGCTGGACACTTCGGGTTTCACAAGACCCTCCATTTGATCTCCCGGTCATACTGGTGGCCTCGGATGGTGCAGGATGCGCTGCAATATGTGTCCACCTGTCCAGTGTGTGCCTGAACCAAGAGTTCTCATCAGAGACAGTGGAGTCTCATGCAGCCCATGAAAGTACCGCAGCAACCCTGGGAGGACCTGTCCATGGATTTCATCACTGATCTACTGGCCTCCCAGGGCAACACAGTCATTTGGGTAGTGATAGACCGATTTTCCAAGATGGCCCACTTTGTGCCAATGAAGACTTTACCTACGGCTGCCAGTTTCGCCTCCAGTTTCATCACCCACATCTTCAGGCTCCATGGACTGCCTCAAAGGATCATAAGTGACCGTGGTTCTCAGTTCACCTCTCGCTTTTGGAAAGCGCTCTGTTCAGCTTTTGGGGTGACCACGCTTTTTTCATCCGCATATCATCTGCAGACCAATGGGATGGTGGAAAGGGTCAATCAGACGGTGAAGGCTTTCCTCCGGGCCTACTCGAACCAGCGCCAGGATGATTGGGCTGTTTTGTTACCCTGGGCAGAGTTCGCCTACAATAACAGCCTGCATTCCGCCTCCCGGACTACACCTTTCAGTACCATCTACGGGCGTCATCCACGTCTGCCTCCACCTATTTCCACCAAGGAGGTCCCACCTCAGGTACAACCCACAGTCCGAATTATGCAAGAGGCTTGGAAAAATGTCCAAGAGCAGCTGAGACAGGCAGCAGTCAAAGCCAAGGAGACTTACGACCGCCGAAGACAAGCAGCTCCCACGTTCCTACCGGGAGAGAAGGTATGGTTGAGTACCCGATACCTGAAATTGAGGCTCCCTTCTCTGAAGTTTGCTCCCCGGTTCATTGGACCTTTTGCCGTGCGCTCCAGGGTAGGAGCGGTGACTTACCGGTTGCACCTACCCAGCCAACTCCAGGTGCACAATGCGTTCCATGTATCTCTCCTGAAGCCTTTCCGCAGGTCCAAGTGGCATCCGGAGCCCAAGAAGGTAGTTGTGCCTGAGAGCGATCCAGACGCTGAGTACGAGGTGGACCGGATCCTGGATTCAAAGCTGCGTGGTGGGAGGCTGTTCTATTTGCTGTCCTGGAAGCATTTCGGCCCAGAAGATAACTCATGGGAACCAGCAACCAACGTCCATGTTCCTGATTTGGTCCGTGAGTATCACTCTCTTCATCCTAATCGCCCCGGACCAGGGAGAAGAAGGAGACTTTCGGGGGAGGATACTGTTACGTCCCTCACCTGATCGACGCTCCTCCCGGCTAAGTCATTCCGCAGCTCCGTCCAAAAGGGACAAGGTTCAGTCTTAGGAGGGTCTGTTTCAGTTTCCTAAGTCTGGCAGCCGTCATCCAGTCTGGAGCAAGAGCAGCAGCCATATTGGCTAGCTCAGGAGGGGGCAGCCATCTTGTCTAAACGAGAACAGGAAGGAACTCCATATCTGGTCTTGGGAGGGTCTCCTATGGGGGCTGCCATGTTGGATTCACCTGAGTTTGGTTTGCTCTGATTGCTTCACTATTTAAAGCACTGCCTCCAGGCCTTCTTTGCTTCGGCCTCAGTTGTTCTGAGGAGTTGCTGTCGGAGTGCTGTTCGCCGGCTTTCTTCTGTTCCTGATTTCCTGTGTACCGGACTTTGGCTAGTTCCTTGGATTTCGCTTGTTTACTGCCTGCCTTGACCCTGGACTGATTTTTGACTTTTCTTGCCTATTCGGAGTTCTGGTGCTGGACTGTGTCTGTTTCCTGCCATCCTGGTCAGTGGCTGTGCAACCCCGCCGGTTCCAGAAGTCCTGGTGGCCACCTGCAACTGGGAGCTCAACTCTCGGTGAACGGTGGTCACTTCCCAGGTGAAGCTAGGGGTTGTCTGGCTGCCTGACCGAGGACGGCATCACTCCATCTCAGCCGTGCTCAGTCGGGGCACAGGGGCTCACTACTACTGGGTCATAACAGTTCCTGTACCCGCTCCGCCGAACGCCTCTAGTGGAAATCTCGGGCCCTTGCTGTCTTACATAGTAACATAGAAGATGACGGCAGAAAAACACCTGCATGGCCCATCCAGTCTGCCCACAAGATAAATTCACATGTGTATACCTTACCTTGATTTGTACCTGTCTTTTTCAGGGCACAGACCGTATAAGTCTGCCCAGCAGGATTCCCTGCCTCCCAACCACCAGTCCCGCCTCTGGCACAGACTGTATAAGTCTGCCCTCCACTATCCTCGCCTCCCAACCACCAACCCCTCTTCGCCACACCTCCTCCGCCACCCAATTTCGGCTAAGCTTCCGAGGATCCATTACTTCTGCACAGGATTCCTTTATGTATATCCCACGCATGTTTGAATTCCGTTACCGTTTTCATCTCCACCACCTCCCGCGGGAGGGCATTCCAAGCATCCACCACCCTCTCTGTGAAAAAATACTTCCTGACATCTTTCCTGAGTCTGCCCCCCTTCAATCTCATTTCATGTCCTCTCGTTCTACCGCCTACCCATCTCCGGAAAAGATTCGTTTGCGGATTAATACCTTTCAAATATTTGAACGTCTGTATCATATCACCCCTGTTCCTCCTTTCCTCCAGGGTATACATGTTCAGGTCAGCAAGTCTCTCTTCATACATCTTGGAACGCAAATGCCATACCATTCTCGTAGCTTTTCTTTGCACCGCTTCCATTTTTTTAACATCCTTCGCAAGGTACGGCCTCCAAAACTGAACACAATACTCCAGGTGGGGCCTCAACCTGGAGTACAGGGGCATCAACACTTCCTTTCTTCTGCTGATCACACCTCTCTCTATACAGCCTAGCAACCTTCTCGCTACGGCCACCGCCTTGTCACACTGTTTCGTCGCCTTCAGATCCTCGGATACTATCACCCCAAGATCCCTCTCCCCCTCAGTACCTATCAGACTCTCACCGCCTAACACATACGTCTCTCGTGGGTTTCTACTCCCTAAGTGCATCACCTTGCATTTCTTCGCATTGAATTTTAACTGCCAAACCTTAGACCATTCTTCTAGCTTCCTCAGATCCTTTTTCATGCTTTCCACTCCCTCCCATTTGTCCACTCCGTTGCAAATCTTAGTATCATCCGCAAATAGGCAAACTTTACCTTCTAACCCTTCGGCAATGTCACTCACAAATATATTGAACAGAATCGGCCCCGGCACCGATCCCTGAGGCACTCCACTACTCACCTTTCTCTCCTCTGAGCGAACTCCACTTACCACCACCCTCTGTTGTCTGTCCGTCAACCAGTTCCTAATCCAGTTCACCGGGACCTATCTTCAGCCCATCGAGTTTATTTAAGAGCCTCCTGTGGGGAACCGTGTCAAAAGCTTTGCTAAAATCTAAGTAGATTACGTCTATAGCACGTCGATGATTCAATTCTCCAGTTACCCAATCAAAGAATTCAATGAGATTCGTTTGGCACGATTTCCCTCTGGTAAAACCATGTTGTCTCGGATCTTGCAACTTATTGGCTTCCAGGAAATTCTCTATACTTTCCTTCAGCATCGCTTCCATTACTTTTCCAATAACCGAAGTGAGGCTTACCGGCCTGTAGTTTCCAGCTTCTTCCCTATCACCACTTTTGTGAAGAGGGACCACATCCGCCATTCTCCAATCCCTCGGAACCTCTCCCGTCTCCAAGGATTTATAAAACAAATCTTTAAGAGGACCCGCCAGAACCTCTCTGAGCTCCCTCAATATTCTGGGGTGGATCCCGTCCGGTCCCATGGCTTTATCTACCTTTAGCTTTCCAATTTGTTGATACACACTCTCTTCCGTGAACGGTGCTCTATCCATTCCATTCTCAGGTGTACTTTTACCAGTCCCTTGTGGTCCTTCTCCAGGATTTTCTTCAGTGAAAACAGAACAAAAGTATCTATTTAGCAAATTGGCTTTTTCTTCATCATTATCTACATAGCGTTTCGCTGTATCTTTTAGTCTCACAATTCCCTTTTTAGTCATTCTCCTTTCACTAATGTACCTGAAGAAATTTTTGTCGCCCCTCCTTACGTTTCTAGCCATTTGTTCTTCCGCTTGCGCCTTCGCTAGACATACCTCTCTCTTGGCTTCTTTCAGTTTCATCTGGTATTCCTCCCCGTGTTCCTCTTCTTGAGATTTTCTATATTTCTGGAATGCCAACTCTTTAGCCTTTATTTTCTTAGCCACTTGCTTGGAGAACCATATCAGTTTCCTTTTTCTCTTGCTTTTATTTACTCTCCTTACATAAAGATCTGTGGCCCTATTTATTACTTCCTTCAGCCTGGACAACTGTCCTTCCACTTCTTGTACGTCCTCCCAGCCCATCAGCTCCTTCCTCAGGTATTCCCCCATTTTACTAAAGTCAGCACACTTGAAATCCAGGACTTTGAGTTTAGAGTGGCTGCCCTCCACTTCAGCTGTCATATCAAACCAAACCATTTGATGGTCGCTGCATCCCAGGTGTGCACCCACTCGGACATTTGACACACTATCCCCATTTGTGAGCACCAGATACAGCGTCACTCCCTCCCCCGTGGGTTCCGTTACAATTTGTTTGAGCAGAGCACTTTGGAAAGCATCCACGATCTCTCTACTTCTTTCAGATTTCGCAGACGGAACCTTCCAATCTACATCCGGCAGATTGAAATCTCCCATTAACAGAACCTCTTTTTTCTTTCCTAATTTTTGAATATCTGCGATCAGATCTTTATCTAGTTCCTCTAATTGTGTCGGGGGTCTGTAGACAATACCCACGTGGACAGAAGTTCTATCATCTCTTTTTAAGGTGATCCATATTGCTTCTTCCTTTCCCCAGGTCCCTGTCATTTCAGTCGCCATGATATCATTCCTCACATACAGAGCTACTCCTCCACCTTTACGACCCTCTCTATCCTTCCTAAATAGATTATAGCCTGGTATGTTTGCATCCCATTCATGGGAACCATTGAGCCACGTCTCCGTGATTTCAACAACATCTAAGTCTGCCTCCAACATCAGGGCTTGAAGGTCATGAACTTTATTGCTTAGACTACGAGCATTTGTGGCCATCGCTTTCCATCTATATTTCCTGGTATGTGTTTCAACATTAGTGATTTGGGGGTGTCTTTTCACTTTGGGTACCTTCATATCTTTTTGTTCCAACTTTATTGCTTTCCTCTGCCTCAGTTCTATTTTCAGGAGCATCACAGTGCTGTAATGGAGCAAATGAATTCTTTAGTGGCAACACTTGTGCGGGTGGATGCTTCTGTGTCACATGACGAAGTCTGCCTGAGCCTACTGTGAACCATCTGTTCTTATTTGGTTTTATTCTTTGAGGCAGTGGTGAGAAGTTCTGTGCAGTCTTAGAAGCTGCTTTAATTGCATCAAATTCTTGCATTACTTTACAGAGCTCTTGTTTTAAAGTAGATAGCTGAAGACAGATAGGACAAGCTTTAAGTCTCCAGATGATTGGCCTTGAAACTAAAGCACCACAATTATTGCAGAGAATAAAAGTCATCCTGATTGGTTGAAATGGGTATGAACAGGTGTACTATGTTGGGGTTAACAGTCTGCAAGACTGCCTGTGTCTGATTGAGGAGTAAAGTTAATGAGGTTTGGTTTGTCTATAAATGAGTGGAAAATCCTGGGGTGGGTGGGATTATAAGTCCCAGTGTGTCAGCTAAATGCTATTATCAAGGAAATTCTCTAGATGGGACCAGAAATGGTACAGTCTGATCAAAGAATTTTCACTTGATTTAACTTTCAAAATTGCCCTAGAATATAACTTTCCTTTTGTAAATAAATCTAAAAATGCCCAATAATGATAGCAGTTTCAGCAATGTAAAATGCAACTTTAGAGCCGCAATGCAATGCAATGCAATGCAATGCAATGCAATGCAATGCAATGCAGTTTGAACAGCCTGTCCTCTCTATCAGAGCTTGGCAGGAAAAGAAAGAAAGAGGTTTCAAAGGGCAAATTAATTAATTAAGCAATAAGCATTAAATTAAAGAGAATATCAGGTATCTCACCTATAGCCAGAAAGTTGAGAAGTTTGGAATTTAAAAGGTCTTACACTTTAAGTTCATGCTGACCTCCTTCCAATCTGCTCTTTTATGCGCCAAACAGGATTATTATATCCAACTGACCAACTCTCTTGGCTCTAACCCTTGACTTCTCTTCACCACATTGAACTCTCTCCTCAAGGTGCCCCTTCCCCCAACTCCCCCTTCATTATCTCCTCAGACCCTTGCTGAATTCTTTCACGACAATGTTCAAAAGATAAACCTTGATTTCTCTACCTTGCCACCTCTCCCTCCACTAGTCCGTTCCCTTCTCTCTCCTTCCCCTCATTCCTTTTCCTCCTTTCCTGAAGTTACTATAGAGGAAACTACACTTCTCCTTTCTTCCTCAAAATGTACCACCTGTTCCTCTGATCCCATTCCCACCCACCTTCTTAATGCCATCTCACCTGCTCTTATTCCTTTTATCTGTCACATTCTCAACCTCTCACTTTCCACTGCAACTGTCCCTGCTGCCTTTAAACATGCTGTGGTCACACCTCTCCTTAAGAAGCCTTCACTCGACCCTACTTGTCCCTCTAATTACCGACCCATCTCCCTCCTCCCTTTTCTCGCCAAATTACTTGAGCATGCTGTTCACCACCGCTGCCTTGATTTTCTCTCCTCACATGCTATTCTTGACCCACTACAATCTGGTTTTCGCCCTCTCCACTCAACTGAAACTGCGCTTACTAAAGTCTCCAATGACCTATTACTGGCTAAATCCAGAGGTCTCTATTCCATCCTCATTCTTCTTGATCTTTCCGCTGCTTTTGACACTGTCGATCACAGCATACTCCTCGATACCCTGTCCTCACTTGGATTCCAGGGCTCTGTCCTTTCCTGGTTCTCTTCCTACCTCTCCCTCCGCACCTTCAGTGTTCACTCTGGTGGATCCTCTTCTACTTCTATCCCTCTGCCTTTCGGCGTACCTCAGGGTTCTGTTCTTGGTCCCCTCCTCTTTTCTATCTACACTTCTTCCCTTGGTTCTATGCTGATGACTCCCAAATCTACCTTTCTACCCCTGATATCTCACCTTGCATCCAAACCAAAGTTTCAGCGTGCTTGTCTGACATTGCTGTCTGGATGTCTCAACGCCACCTGAAATTAAACATGACCAAAACCGAACTTCTCATTCCCCCCTCCCCAAACCCACCTCCCCACTCCCCCCCCGTTTTCTATTTCTGTTGATGTCTCTCTCATTCTCCCTGTCTCCTCAGCTCGAAACCTTGGGGTCATCTTTGACTCTTCTCTCTCCTTCTCTGCTCATATCCAGCAGATCGCCAAGACCTGTCTTTTTCTTTCTTTACAACATCCGTAAAATCCGCTCCTTTCTTTCCGAGCAATCTACCAAAAGCCTCATCCACACCCTTGTCACCTCTCGTTTAGACTACTGCAATCTGCTTCTTGCTGGCCTCCCACTTAGTCACCTCTCCCCTCTCCAATCGGTTCAAAACTCTGCTGCCCGTCTCGTCTTCCACCAGGGTCGCTTTACTCATACTACCCCTCTTCTTAAGTCGCTTCACTGGCTCCCTATCCATTTTCGCATCCTGTTCAAACTTCTTCTACTAACCTATAAATGTACTCACTCTGTTGCTCCCCAGTATCTCTCCACACTCGTCCTTCCCTACACCCCTTCCTGTGCACTCCGCTCCATGGATAAATCCTTCTTATCTGTTCCCTTCTCCACTACTGCCAACTCCAGACTTCGCGCCTTCTGTCTCGCTGCACCCTACGCCTGGAATAAACTTTCTGAGTCCCTACGTCTTGCCCCATCCTTGGCCACCCTTAAATCTAGACTGAAAGCCCACCTCTTTAACATTGCTTTTGCTCGTAACCACTTGTAACACTCGCTTCCACCTACCCTCCTCTCCTCCTTCCTGTACACATTAATTGATTTGATTTGCTTACTTTATTTTTTGTCTATTAGATTGTAAGCTCTTTGAGCAGGGACTGTCTTTCTTCTATGTTTGTGCAGCGCTGCGTACGCCTTGTAGCGCTATAGAAATGCTAAATAGTAGTAGTAGTAATGTGTGAGCAAGGGTAGAAGAGGCAGGAGGGGGATGGATTACAGGGTAAGCATATGGAATTTTGGTGGGAAAGATAGTCAAGGTCATTGTCGTTGTCTCCTGGATATGTGATGGGTAGTAGGATTCATAGAATTAGTTTGGGTCATTAGGATAGGCTTGCTTGAACAGATGGGATTTTAGTGATTTCCGGAAGGATAGATAGTCACTGATTGATCTGATAGGTCTTGGGAGGGCATTCCAGAGTTGGCTACCTAAGAAGGAGCCTCTTAAAACTTGACACCCCCTTAAAAAAAAAAGTTACTCTCCACATGTTGGATTTATTTTCGATACTGGATAGCAAGGTGACCAGCTTCTGCCACATTTCATCTCTGGATTTTTACTGGTAACTGAACTGGTATGTTACCGCATCAATGAACTAAAATCTTCCCTAGACTCTTCTAAGTAAAAGGAACTTTTGCCCACTTTGGTATAAATTTAGGATGTGTCAAGATAACAGGCGGGTGAGGTACTCCTCAGTGAAAGGGACAAGGGTTCCGAGAAGTACTGATGATACTTTATAGTAAACAATATGAGTCAGAAGAGAACATTAATCTTGAGCTGCTCCATGAGAAGAACTTCTTGGTAGTTCTTCATGTGCAGCCCTTGTTAGATCTATGGTTTCCTACTGATTCTGGTTGTCTGGGGTACAGGAGCTATTGACAATATAAAGTATGGTGATTCCAGTTCTCCTGCTGCTAGCCCGTGGGGTCTCGAATTGCTGAAATTCCCCACAAATGCCCTAAAGATGACATGGCTTTGAGAAGTCCAGTCCTGATCTCACTGGCAGATTCCAAGGGGGCTTGGAGAGAGGAAAAAATGAAAACAATGTTTTCATAGACAACTAAAGAGAGTCAAAGTCCCAACTCACAGCTGGGACAAGACAGTGTGCTCTTGAGGTGGCAGCTGCCCTGAAGTCATGTGCTTACTCTAAGAAAGTCTGCATAGCTGCAAATAACTGTAATGAGATATAAAGAGCGTAGGTCGATTTTCCTCTCAGGCTGATCTAATAATATAAGCTAGGATAAGCACAGCACTGTAGAATGGAGGATACCTTAACATGAATAAAGTGGCACTGACAATAGAAAGGGGTCTTTTCCTCTGCCCATGACCACTTTATTAGCCATAAAATTAATGGTGTGTAATGTGATAGTAAAAGTGCACAACTGCAGGAAAAATATAGTCAATGGCCCTGATATTGAGACAGCGGAAGTTAGACCAGGTGAACATGGAAATTCCAATGCCAGGACCGTATCCAGCCACCAGCCTTGAATTCCCTAGGTTTGTTTGCACTGCAAACCTAGCGGTTAAGCCAATATCACTGGCTGACCAACCAAGTTCTAGCGGTCAAAGACAGACCCCAGCAAATAGCAGGTCTACCTTGTCACTAAACTTAACAGGTGAACCGCTGAAAATCAGCTGTAATCAGCTATGTCATGAGACATAGCCGGTGACCAGGATATTCAGCGGGAGATAGCCAATTATCAACCCGATTATCTCCGCTGAATATCGGTAGATACCCAACTTGAGGGTATTTAACCTAACTCCTGCAAAGTCCTGGAGCCATGCTTTTACAGCTTATTCTCCGAGGACCTCCGACCTCAGGTCTCTCTCCTCCAGTTGGCCAGCCTTCAGCAACTCCTCTGCTCCACAGCCTTGTTCGAACAGCTTTTAGCACCTCGCTGCTGCCTCTGCTCACTGACCTCAAACACCACAGGGAACTCTCTCCCAACTGCTTCCTCCTCCGGATCACCCTCTGCTCCCCCTGCCGCCATCTTAACCACATGGCCTTCCGAACTCCTCTGCTCCTCTTGGTCTCTAAACTCCTCCACTGAGTGTTCCAGCCCGCTGATCACACCCACCTCCAGCTCTCCCTATGAAGCTTGCAATGCTCCCTTCAGCATCGAGAGTGCCCCTAATTTGCCAGCGCGGTGCCCTGGACCATGCTGCTCCTCCGAATTGCCACACAACACCTCAGGGCTTCTCATTGCCGCCGCACTCTCCTCTGCAATAGCCGCCCAGCTGCCTCCTCACGCTGCGCGGCCGACGGCGCCGCCATTTTGGGCGGAGCCCCACACAGACCTTCCGTTTCGTCGCAGCACTTTCCTTCCAGGCACCAGAAAGAATTTGTATTTCTCCAAACCTTTCTTCGGGGGCATCCTGCCAGCTCTTAAACTCACATTTCTCCCACCGGGACACACAAGGAAGTAAGTTTTAAGCACTTTACCACCTCGCCCTGACGGAGCCCGTTTTTTCAGGCTTCCATCGCTCAGCGTGACGTCACTTCCCTCTCTCGACATTGTCAAATTTTTTTAGTCCGTTAATGATCTTGATAGCTGTATTTTGAATGAGTTGTAAATGTTGACGATCTGTAACACGAAGATCCCACATATAAAGAGTTAAAGTAATCTAATTGGTTTATGACTAAGGAATGCATGAGAATGTCAATGCCAAGGGATAAATCAAAAATGGGACAGATCTGATTAGTCTAAGCCTGTAAAAGGAGTATTGTACAACTACTGAGATCTGAGAATAGAAGGAGAAGTTATTGTCCAGAAGGACTCCAAGCAGATTAGTAGATTGCACTAAAGGGATGGTACTACCATTTATCTGTAAAGGAAATGAATTACAGTCTGACCCTGATTAGAAAAGAGAATAGTTTTGGACTTTTGTGGGTTCAGAACAAGTTTATTCACTTGAAACCAAGTAGAAATAAGATAAAGTTTGTATTAAATTTGAAACATCATGTGTTGTAAAGAATCAAATGGGGGAGAGGATTTGAATGTCATCTGCATATACAAATGCAGTAAGGCCAAGACTTTGTGTTAAAGTGAGTAGGGGTGCTAAAAAACTGTTTAAAAGTGTCAGAGAGAGTACTGAACCCTGGAGTACTCCTGAAGGAATTGTAAAAGGATCAGAAGTGAAATTGTGCAAATGTACTATATAACTTCTGGATCATTCCATGCCAAGTGCAAAACAAAAACATATCAGTGTTGTAGAGCACAAGTTTCTCTTTCAGATGATACTGTTCACAAGCTGATTCAGGCAGACAGTTTTTTAATAATTGGCATTGAACTTTGGTACATTTTACCATTTGCGCTGACAGTGCCAACTTTGAAGAGATCCTGCAGGGCGGTTATAGATGCTGGTTAGTTGCAAATCTGGCAGTATTATGTCCAGCACAAGCATAATGCTTGTTCAAAATTTCAAGTCCGTATCTTTGTTTGCATGGAAGTTGTTGGGTCTGAATATTGGTCCAAATATGTTCCGATGAGTCCGCGACCAATTTGATGCACACTTTGAGTCAACTTGTTTGACTTGATTTTGCATCCTAATGTTAAAATGTATTTCATCGGAATTAGCATCAAAAACTGTACAGGATTTGACTTTTTTAGCCCATTCTTATAAATGTGTTTGGATTTATTAGACCCCAAAAATGGCATTTTGGTAAATGTCGCGTGCTCATGGACTGATAAACTTTCAGAAAAGAGGGTCTAGATCTGCAACTATTGTAGTTAGAGATCTCAAATTTTGGGCAACTTCGTTTAACACCTGACTCGCGCAACAGATAAAATTTGAACAAAATTGGAGAACATGATGGTGGGAACCTTTTTTAACTTTAGACCACTGGCATGGAATGACCCTTCTACTGTTTAGGTAAGAAGTGAACCATTCAAGAGCTATCCCAACAATCCCAATTTCCTGCAAATGATTGATTAAAGTAGAATGATCTATAAGGTCAAATGCTGCTGTGAGGTCCAGGGATACAGAAGGACATATCTGCTTTGTCTATATGCGTACGGATCAGTGTAGTAATACCTAGTAATGCGGTCTCAGTACTATGATGACTGCGAAAACCTGTTTGGTTTGGGTGCAGAATGTTGGTACTAGTTATGAAATCTGAAAGCTGTCTGTGAACTGTGTGTTCAATGATTCTGGTCACGAATGAGAGATTGACAATTGGTCAGTAATCTGAAGGATCAGAGACTGAATCTTGTGGGTCTTGCACTGTTGCCAGTTTAAATTCCTTCAGAACATAACCTGAAGTGTTTCGCTGATCATGGAGTGAAAAAAAGGTATAAATTAGGTAAGAATTTTAAAATTAAAACAAGGTCAGTGAGTCAGTTGGTGTTGTATTAATATGCATACTTGCAATAATTTTATTGAATAAAAATAATGCCTCCACCTCTATAAATTTTGTTTAAATTAAGATATTGCAATGAATAAAAAATAAAAATAATGCTTGAAACTTGCTCTATTACATGAATTTACTTGTCTACATAGTTACCATCACTTGCCACACATTTCTGCCAACTATGAAGATGTTTGAAAGCAAATACAAAAGAACTGCACATCTTGTCTCTTCAGCCAATTGTTCAGTCCTTTCAACCTCTTTATTCCAGTCAAACAGATGCCCCCAAAGGTATTTAGAATGTGTATTGTATATAATCCACTTAGAATATTAAGATAATGCAGAATATATAAATAAAATGTTGGAACACAATTTCCTTCTTGTGCTTCTGAACTATTCTAAATCATTCTTTCATTGTAATGTGTTGATGGTTGTACCAGGTTCAAGGAAAACCAAATGAACATCACCATCCATGTCCTAAAAGACTGTAACTATGATTTTTTATGCACAAGGTTATGTTTTGAATTATTTCTTCACAGACAAATCTTTGTGATGATACTCCATGGATTGGTGCTTTGTTTCTGGCTCATAATGACGAGTCCATGTTCAGCTGTCACGATCTTGTGAAGAAATTCCTCACCTTCATTCTTGTATCAGGACTAGAAAGTTGCATGAGGACAGAAATCTAACCTATCCCCGCCCATCCCCTATGTCTATATCAATAGCAGACTATGGACTTTTCCTCTAGGAACTTGTCCAAACCTTTTTTAAACCCAGATACATTTTAACTGCTGTTACAACATCCTTTGGTAACAAGTTTCAGAGCTTAACTATTAGTTCAGTGAAAAAATATTTCCTCCTATTTGTTTTAAAAGTATTACCATTTTTTTGTACTTTAATCTTTATTAAATTTCACAATATACATACAAGAATATTCCTTGAAATAAGAAAAATAAGCGGACACTATGCAATAATACTAATAACTAGAACCCAATAATAAAAATAAAAAAAAAATATTACATGCTGCTCATTACTCCAGTCCCCAATATTTGGAGGAGAAAAGAGATCAAACAATTTAAGGAAAAAAGAAGAAAATACTCTCTAGACAAATTATCCCCTAGAGAGCAGATATAAATCTAAATGCTTTCAGAGAACATGTCTAAGGCCCTGTTTACTATGGCGCATTAGCGTTTTTAACACACCACAATTAGCGCACGCGTTAACCGTGTAGGCGCCTTTAGGGATATTGTAGGTGCGTACACAGTTACTCCATGGTTTGACCTCACTTTTGAGTGTTGTGTGCAGTTCTGGTTGCCGTATCTCAAAAAAAGATATAGCCTAATTAGAAAAGGTTCAAAGAAGGCAACCAAAATGATTAAGGGGATGGAACTCCTCTCATATGAGGAAAGGCTTAAGAGGTTAGGGGTCATCAGTTGGAAAAGAGATGGCTGAGGGGGGATATAACAGAGGTCTACAAACTCCTAAGTAGTGTAGAACGGGTGAATGTGAATCGATACCAAGATTTACAAAAGACTGGACACCCCGGAAGGAGTGGGAAACATGAAAAAGGATCTGAAAAAGTTATAAGAATGGTCTAATGTTTGGCAATTAAATTCAAAGCAAAGAAGTAGTAAGCGCAGTTTTGGTTGAGTGGAGAGGGCGAAAACCAGATTGTAGTGGGTCAAGAATAGCATGTGAGGAGAGAAAATCAAGGCAGCGGTGGTGAACAGCACGCTCAAGTAATTTGGAGAGAAAAGGGAGGAGGGAAATGGGTCGGCAATTAGAGGGACAAGTAGGGTCGAGTGAAGGCTTCTTAAGGAGAGGTGTGACCACAGCATGTTTAAAAGCAGCAGGGACAGTTGCAGTGGAAAGTGAGAGGTTGAGAATGTGACAGATAAAAGGAATAAGAGCAGGTGAGATGGCATTAAGAAGGTGGGTGGGAATGGGATCAGAGGAACAGGTGGTACATTTTGAGGAAGAAAGGAGAAGTGTAGTTTCCTCTATAGTAACTTCAGGAAAGGAGGAAAAGGAATGAGGGGAAGGAGAGAGAGGGGAACGGACTAGTGGAGGGAGAGGTGGCGAGGTAGAGAATTCAAGGTTTATCTTTTGAACCTTGTCGTGAAAGAATTCAGCAAGGGTCTGAGGAGATAATGAAGGGGGAGTTGGGGGAGGGGGCACCTTGAGGAGAGAGTTCAATGTGGTGAAGAGAAGTCGAGGGTTAGAGCCAAGAGAGTTGGTCAGTTGGATATAATAATCCTGTTTGGCGCGTAAAAGAGCAGATTGGAAGGAGGTCAGCATGAACTTAAAGTGTAAGAAATCAGCAAGGGCCCGAGATTTCCGCCAGAGGCGTTCGGCGGAGCAGGTACAGGAACGTAGGTGGCGGATATTACAAGTCAGCCAAAGTTGGGGTTTTGTACGCCTTATAGGGCGGGTCATCAAAGGTGCAAGAGAGTCTAAGGCAGAGGATAGAGTATTGTTGTAAGAAAAATCAGCCTTGTTGACAGACGTGGATGGTGCCACAGTAGAGAGGAGGTTTGAAACATGGGAGGATAGAGACGAAGGGTTACACAGAATCACCCCAATTCTTACAAGAATGGGATAACAGATGCAGAACAGTCCTAGACAATATAGCCCCGCTCCAAACCAGAACCTCGCATAGGATTAGCTCAATCCCATGGTTCAATGAAGAACTGAAAGACCTAAAAACACAGGTCAGAAGACTAGAAAGAGCATGGAGCAAAAAAAAAAGATGAACACACATTTAAAGAATGGAAACAGTTACAAAGAAAATACAAATACAGCATCAGACATACCAAAAGAACGTATTACAAAACCATAATAGGACCAGATTACAAGGACACACACAAACTTTTCACTCGTAAACAATCTCCTAAACACCACACGGGTCACCTCGAACAACATAGACACCCCATCGGCAGCCAACCTAGCGAAGTATTTCAATGAAAAAATCACAAAGCTCTGACGCATGATACCAAGTAACACCACTGAATATTCAAGCATCCTTGAATGCTTAGACCCAATACCCGGGGAATACCCAGCTGATCGATCATGGACCAACTTTGACTTTATTTCAGTAGATGAACTCACACACTGGCTCAATAAATATGCCAAATCTCAGTGCAAACTTGACATTTGCCCTACCAGCCTAATAAGAGTTGCACCCAAACAATTTAAAAAAGACCTCACGAACCAAGTAAACTACAGACTCCTACATGGTCTCTTCCCCACGGAAAATGGAAACATATTACTCACTCCGTTACCAAAAGATGCCAAGAAAAGCACAATGGACTTAACCAACTACCGACCAGTCGCCTCTATCCCACTCACTACAAAGCTGATGGAAGGCATAGTGACGAAGCAGCTCACGGATTATCTGACCAAACACTCAATTCTACACGAGTCACAGTCAGGATTCTGATCAAATCATAGCACTGAAACCATACTAGTATCTGCAATGAACTCCTTCAAAAAAACAATTGCAACCGGCAAGAACATACTCATATTACAATTCGACATGTTGAGTGCCTTCGACATGGTGGATCATGGAATACTATTACACATACTAGAATACTTCGGAATCGGAAGCCCAGTTCTCAAATGGTTTAAAGGATTCCTCACCACTAGATCCTACCAAGTTATAACGAATACTGCCAGATCACCGCCTTGGACACCGGAATGTGGAGTCCCTCAAGGATCCCCCCTTTCACCTACAATCTTTAACCTAATGATGATACCACTAGCCAAACTCTTGGCCAATCAAAACCTTAACCCCTACATATATGCCGATGACATCACAATCTACATCCCGTTTAAGAGTGACTTAAACGAAATAACCAACGAGATCAACCAGAGCTTCCAGATCATGCACTCATGGGTGGACTCATTCCGGTTAAAGCTCAACGCAGAAAATACCCAATGCCTAGTTCTCACCTCCCAATACAACACAAACAACTACTCCACTATAACCACACCTTACTGCACACTTCCTATCTCAGAAAACCTGAAAATTCTTGGAGTCACTATTGATCGAAACCTCACACTCGATACCCACGTGAAGAACACAACGAAAAAAATGTTCCAATCGATGTGGAAACTCAAAAGAATTAAACCTTTTTTTCCCAAGAAACGTCTTTCGCACCCTGGTACAGTCACTAGTAATAAGCCACTTGGACTACTGCAACGCTCTGTACGCAGGCTGTAAAGAACAGACCATTAAAAAACTCCAAACAACCCAAAACACAGCAGCCAGTCTCATCTTTGGAAAACCTAAATATGAAAGTGTGAAGCCCCTAAGAGAGAAACTACATTGGCTTCCGCTCAAGGAATGTATTGAGTTCAAGATCTGCACAACCGTGCACAAGATCATTCACGCAGACGCCCCACTCTATATGCTAAACCTAGTGGACCTACTACCCAGAAACGCCAAAAGATTGGCCCGCAAATTCCTCAATCTGAATTTCCCCAGCTGCAAAAGAGTGAAATACAAACAGGCTTATGCTACGACCTTTGCATACAAAAGCACACAGTTTTGGAATGCGTTACCCAAGGCCCTGAAAACCATGAACAATCTAACCAGCTTCCGCAAAGCTCTGAAAACACACCTCTTTAACAAAGATTACAAAAGTCACCCTCAATGATACAAATCATCCCCCAAACCACCCAAGCACACCTAAAACACTTCTCACACAACCTACCCAACATCCGCCCATCTAAATCCTCTTCTACCTCAGCTTATGATCAACTGTATTTAAATCATGCACTGACTTTATCATAACCTTACTCTGTAAGCCACATTGAGCCTGCAAAAAGGTGGGATAATGTGGGGTACAAATGCAATAAATAAATAAATAAATAAATAAATATCGTGAAGATTCCTAGATAAATTAGATAAGATAGAATGGGACTGGGAGGGAGGAGATTTAAGTGTGAAAGTTATAAGATGGTGATCAGAGAGGGGAAGATCAGAGGCAAGGAAACTAGAGGGTGAACAGATGGAGGAGAAGATGAGATCAAGACAGTGACCATTTTGATGAGTGGGGGAGGTGGAGCATAGTTGGAGATTAAAGGAGGATGTTAAAGTGAGTAACTTGGAAATATAAGAGTTGGAAGGATCATTAGCAGGAATATTAAAGTCACCAAGGATGAGAGAGGGGGAGGAAGGATCATGGAAGAAGGCAAGCCAGGCATCAAAGTCACTGAGAAAGGATGAAAGGGACTTAACGGGGGGAAGATAAATGACCGCTATTCGAAGAGGCAGAGGAGAGAAAAGGCAGATAGAGTGGACTTCAAAGGAGGAAAAACAGTGAGATTGAGGTGGAAGAAGGGGTTGAAATCTGGAGGAGGGAGAGAGAAGTAGTCCAGAGGGCTGCGACTGAAGCAGAGTCATCAGGGCAGAGCCAGGTTTCTGTTATGGCGAGCAGATGGAGGTGACGCGAGATAAAGAGGTCATGGATATAGGGGAGTTTGTTACAGATAGAGCGGGCATTCCATAGGGCGCAAGAGAAGGGCAGAGAAGAGGAGGGGAGTAGAGGAATAGAGATGAGGTTAGAGAGGTCGCGGTGAGATCTGTAGAGTTGGGAAAATAGTTGGTGAGGAGGGCCAGGATTGGGATTGATGTCACCAGCTGAGAGTAAGAGAAGGAGTAAAAGAGAGCAGAGGAGAGTAGGAGAGGTGTAGCCACGAAGGCGAGAGGTATTTAGGTGGAATGGGGAAGGCAAAATAGAGGGAAGAAAGAGACGGAGATTAAAAGCCAAGAGGGAGGAAGAGGGTAGGAGAGAAGGTGAGGTGATGAAGTCGATGGATGGGCAGTGAGTTCCTGTAGCTGAGAGAGGTAGGGGGTGAGGGAAAAGATTAGGAAGGGACAGGGCTAGGAAGAGAATGTGAATAGGGTCCATAAACGACTGAGGTACTTTAGCGACTGGGAAGAAGATTAGATGTAAAGAGAAAAATGCCCCAGCACGCGGCACCTAGAGAGGAGGCCCTGAGTGGATCGGAGTGGACCTGAGTGTCACCCCGGAGAAGGCTATAAGGATATGCAGATGAGCTGCAAGTCCTCCACAGCACCTGAAAGGCAGCCGGTGGTACAGCTAGGCACCTCTCAGCTGAGGAAAGGCTTACCGGGGTTAGGCCGAAGCCAGCATTCCTCCCCCTGAGGAGAGGAAGGACAGGAGAGATACAATGCAGACATTTAAATTCTTGAAAGGTATTAATATAGAAGGCCTTACCTTATAAAAAATAATGAAAACTACATTGGACTGAAAAAATTACAGACAAAACAAAGGCTAAATATATCCAAATATATGCATAAGAATAGCTACTTAAAAAAACCAAAAACTGGAGATCATGTGATGCTGCGAGCGGCGAAAGACATGAGTCACATCGGCTGCTCAGGGCCCCATCCGCAGTTTGGCTATTCCACCCCACTCCTGGACTTTAAAATCTGGATTCTGGATTTATGAGTTGGTAACAACATATGGACAAATATTTAACGCAAGCCACGATGGCGCAAGCACCTAAAAGCTCGAAACGGAAAGAGGAGCGGTAGAAACCTTTGGATTCCAAAATGGTGGCTGCCTCCCTGGTGGCCTCGTCACCCAGCTTGCCCCCCAGACAACAGGGTCTTAGAACTTAAGATTCGGTGGTACACGCCCTGGACCCTAGATTCACACAACTGTCGGAACAACTTACAGGATTAACAGCTCTAACCTCCGAGCTAACACGCAGGACTGAGGAGCTGGATGAGCGAGTGTCCGAGGTTGAGGATGTACAACAGGCCCACGCAGGAGAACTAGAAAAGCTGGAGGGCTTGACCCAAGAATACCATCAGAAACTGGAGGACCTGGAGAATCGCACCCGCCACGATAATTTGAGGTTTGTCGGATTTCCAGAGTCTATTGCTGAAACGAAAATCAAGCAAACACTGGAAACATAGCTTCTAGCAACTTTCCCCGAAGTGGGGGAGGGAAGGGTGATCCGCCCTGAACGGGCCTATCGTATCGGCCAAAAGCCCATGAGAGATCTAAGGCCTCGGGTTGTGATCGTTAAATTTCAGTTACTCTCAGAAAGCAGCACTGCTGCGGCTCTATACAACCTGCAGAGAGGCAGTGGCATACCAAGGGGTGGGGGGGGTGGGGGCGGTCCGCCCCGGGTGCACGCCGCTGGGGGGGGTGCCGCGGCGCGCGCCTGTCAGCTGAGTTCGCTGACTTCGCTGCAGCTCCCTCTGCCCCGGAACAGGTTACTTCCTGTTCCGGCCGGGGCAGAGGGAGCTGCAGCGAAGGTAGAGAAGTCAGCGAACTCAGCTGACAGGCGCGCGCCGCGGCACCCCCCCCCCCCCAGCGGCGTGCACCCAGGGGAGGTGTCATTTCGCTGGGGGGGGGGGGGCGCGCTGCCCCCGGGGGGGGGGGGGCGCATCGGCGATCCGCCCCGGGTATCATGCCGGCTAGGATCGCCACTGCAGAGAGGATACAAAATTTGATGGCGAACTGGGAAAAACTTTTCAGGACTATTCTGCGGCCTTGACGGTTAAGCGCCGTGCTTTCTCTGTAATTTGTGCAAAACTGGTTGAAAAACAACTTCGCATTATTCTGCAGTACCTGGCCACCCTGAAAGTTCTTATAAATGGCACATGGAAATCCTTTCTAAAGCCTGAAGCAGCGTTGGAATGGCTTAACCGACCGGATACTTGAGCAGAGTCAGACACAAGGTTACTGCCTTGGATTACACGTTCCCTTGTGCTTGGGGAGAGCATGTTTGAGAGTTGCCATGTTGGCAGTGTTGCGAGTTTAGAATTGGGATGGAACTATCTGAAGCCGTAACTGGGCTGAAATTTGAATGCCGTATAAGGGTCACTTATGTGCTGGACAGACTCGACTGCAGATGGAAGAACTACACACAGGAGCGGTTATGATTGCTGGGGACCAGCAACCCTGGGACACGGTGCAGTGAGTGACCGGTTTGCGGAGAGAACACATAACTGGTTAATCTGCATTCAGACAGATCCTCTGTTTGTAACTCTGGGAGACATGTGTTATGGATTCGAATCTACAATGGCGGACTGGGATGCGGACCCCTTAGCGTTCTAGATCTCCTTTGACTGTCCTTTCATAGGAGGGGGCGGTCATAATTATCTAGGCGTAGGGCAGGGTCTAGTGGATTGTTATGTTTGGTGGGGGGAGAAGGGGGGAGGGGCGGTTGGGAGGGAGGGGAAGGCTGGGGGTGGGATTTGGTTTGCGGGGCGGGGGGCAGAGAACCGACTGGAGGGTGATGTGAATGTTGGGTTGTTGTATCGAGTGGTGGTAGTCATATGTGCTGGGCATATGGATCTTTGTGTAACACAATGGGAGCTGTACACCCACCTGACCAGCTGTTTGGATGGCTCCTGGCTGAGTCTGGGCAGCAAGGTGTCTGAGAGGGAACTGAAAGTATTAGTAGTGTGGGCTCTGGATGAATGGGATGGCTAGGACCCCACCAACGTGCTTAATTTCTTGGAATGTGGCAAGGATCACGTCCCCTATTAAACGCACCAAAATCTTGTCGACTCTTAAGCGCCATGCCTACAAGAGACGAAACTCTCAGATGCAGAACATCAGAAATTGTGCCAGCAGTGGGTGGGGGAGTGCTACTTCTCCTCCTCTGCTGGTCAACGGGGGTGTGTGGTGGTTTTGCTTAAGTGGGGTCTACCCTGTGTGTCCCGACTGGTGGAGAAAGACTCTGAGGGCAGATATGTATTGGTGCACCTTAATTATATGGGTCAAGAGTACTATTTATGCGCTATGTACGGGCCAAATGTTTATGAAGCTGGGTTCTTTCATGTACTTGTTAATTTAGGTCTTAAATACGACACAGCCCCGTGGATTATGGTGGGTGATTTTAACCAGGTCTTTGATCCAAGTCTGGATTGTTCCTCGCCTGGGGCATGGAGTGCTCTGGCCAAGGGTAGGGGTTTGCCCTACCTTTGCAGGCTTCTGGATTTGGTGGACCCGTGGTGTTTGCTACACCCAACACAGCATGATTACACGTACTTGTCCCGGGCCCAAAAGTCTTGGTCCCATATTGATTATATTCTGCTAGCAACCTCGATTTTCTCAAGGGTGGTATCAGCAGATTTGGGCCCTATGGCGATATCAGATCACACTCCAATCTGGGTGGACTTAGCACTTGGTCTAAACGTAAGTACAGCTGGTATTTGGAGATTTCCATCTTACCTCTCGGATGACCCTGATTTTCAGAACTTCCTGGTTCAGAAATGGAATCTTTTCGCGGAAACCAATGTAAGCCATAGGGAGACCCCAGATTTGTTCTGGGAAACATCGAAGGCAGTGATGCGGGGTGAGGTAATTAGTTATGTGACTGGGGAGCTGGCTAGGACTTCTAAGGGTGGGGCCTGGGACACTGGGCCTAAGCTGCCTGAGTGTCGCGAGCAGGAGGCAGGAACCTATGCCTTTGAGAGTACTAGGGTCACTGTCTAGGCCCGCTGGAAAATCTTCTTGTTGAAGAAGACTCAGGTGGAGGATACGAGACAGAGTGTGGATGGTGTCCATATGTTTTTTTTTAATGAGGTCAGCGACCTCTTCCACCTTCTCTCCAAACAAATTGTCCCCTCGGCACGGCATGTCCTCCAATCTCTCTTGAATCACTGGTTTGATTTCAGAGATACGCAGCCAGGAGAGTCTGGATGCAACATCAAAAGTATCATAGATGCCCCTGACCAGATAATGGCTACACTCCATCTGCTTGTTGGCAAGCTGGCGAAACTCTGCGGCCTGCTCTGTACTAGAGAGTCTGCCAGACTCAGTGTACTGTTCAATAAAGACACAAAGTAAAGGCTCGTGTAGAGCTGGGTAGGACTGGGTGCATTGAGGCCTGAAAAGTCTTCCTCCCAAACAAATCCAAGGTTCTGGCCTCTCATCCTGGGGATGCCGAGGCATGGAATAAGAACCCTTGGCCCATTTGACAGCAGATTCGACCACCATGGAGTGGTGAGGCAACTGGGCCCTCTCGAATCTGGGAGCCTTCTGGATACAATATTGCGTTTCCACCTTCTTGGGTGTGACCTGCATTTTGAGGGGAGACTTCCAGTTCTTGAACAGTGCATCCTTAAGGATAGAGTGCAATGGCGCAGTTACCCCTTCCTTAGGAGGAGATTTATAGCTCAGGACAGAGAACATTTTCTCCTTAGGCTCCTCCTCCATCTCCAACTTAAATGAGATGGCCACAGCCATCTCCCTCACAAAACCAGTGAAAGAGAGAGCATCTTATGGAAATTTCCATCTCTCTTGAGGAGGAGAGGGATCAGATGGTATACCACATGACTCCTCCTCCAAGAAGTAATCTGAATCCTCATCTAACTCCCAAGAGTGGTCCCAATCAGTCTTCCACATAGTCAGAGGCAGCTGAATGAGTCTGTACCGACCTCGGCCTGGTGGAGCAAGGTCCATGCCCTGAAGAACAGCCTTACTCTCAAACTCTGGGAAAGCTTCTTCCCCCGATGTTGAGAGTGGTACTGGAGGATCTGCGCTTACGTGTCAGGAAGAAAGGCATCTGTGCATGAACGGTGGGACGCTGCTATTAACTTCTACATTACTTGGTAGTCAGCGTCCACAGTGGCCTCCATCGAATAACATCACCCAGATGTGAGAATAAGAAAGCCTGCTTGCTCTCGGAGAAAGTAGTGTAACCTATGCTGCTAACAGAATGTACTGTGCTCATTTTTTGAACTCTAATTAATTTCCTTGATCATTCAATATTTTATCTCCAATGGCTGACCGGGAGGAAAAGGTTAGAACAGCTGTCATACTTGGCGATTCAATCATTAGGAATGTAGATAGCTGGGTGGCTGGTGGACGGGAGGATCGCCTGCCTGGTGTGAAGGTGGCGGACCTCACGCGGCACCTAGATAGGATTTTAGATAGTGCTGGGGAGGGGCCGGCTGTCTTGGTACATGTGGGTACCAATGACATAGGAAAATGTGGGAGAGAGGTTCTGGAAGCCAAATTTAGGCTTTTAGAAAGAAAGCTCAAATCCAGATCCTCTAGTGTGGCATTTTCTGAAATACCACCCGTTCCATGCGCAGGGCCCAAGAGGCAGGCAGAGCTCCAGAGTCTCAATGCGTGGATGAGACAATGGTGCAGGGAGGAGGGTTTTAGATTTGTTAGGAGCTGGGCAACATTCTGGGGAAGGGGGAGCCTATTCCGAAACAATGGGCTCCATCTTAACCAGGGTGGGACCAGGCTGCTGGCGTCAGCATTCAAAAAAGAGATAGAGCAGCTTTTAAACTAGATATGGGGGAAAGGCAGAGAGTCGCACAACAGCGCATGGTTCGGGATAAGTTATCTTGCAAGGATACCTCACAAACAGGGAAGGTAGGGTTTCCGGACAGTGAGGTTGCACAAGAGACCGTGGTAGGCCAGGTGCCTTTAAATACAACTAAAGATCAGACAAAAGATGGGAAATCAATAGTATCAAGCACTAAGCATCATGCAAATAGGAACAACAAACATACTCTGAAATGTCTATATGCAAATGCTAGGAGTCTAGGAGGAGTGGCCTAGTGGTTAGGGTGGTGGACTTTAGTCCTGGGGAACTGAGGAATTGAGTTCAATTCCCACTTCAGGCACAGGCAGCTCCTTGTGAGGTGAAGGAAGCTATTAGGGCTAAAAGAAACCCCTTCAGAAAATGGAAGAAGGAACCGTCTGAAAATAACAAGAAGCAGCATAAGGAGTGTCAAAGCAAATGCAAGGCGCAGATAAAGAAGGCCAAGAGGGATTACGAAAAAAAAGATAGCAGTAGAGGCAAAAAAAACATAGTACAATGTTTTTTTGGTATATTAAAAGCAGGAAGCCGGCAAAAGAATCGGTTGGGCCGCTGGATGACCGATGGGTAAAAGGGGTGATCAAGGAAGACAAAGACGTAGTGGAGAGATTAAATGAATTCATTGCTTCGGTCTTCACCGAGGAAGATTTGGGTGGGATACCGGTTTCGGAAATGGTATTTCAAGCGGACGAGTCGGAGAAACTTACTGAATTCACGGTAAACCTGGAGGACGTAATGGGGCAGTTCAGCAAACTGAAGAGTAGCAAATCACCTGGACCCGATGGTATTCATCCTAGAGTACTGATAGAACTGAAAAATGAACTTGCGGAGCTACTGTTAGTGATATGCAATTTATCCTTAAAATCGAGCGTGGTACTGGAAGATTGGAGGGTGGCCAATGTAACGACGATTTTTAAAAAAGGTTCCAGGGGAGATCCGGGAAATTATAGACCGGTGAGTCTGACGTCGGTGCCAGGGAAAATGGTAGAGGCTATTATTAAAAACAAAATTACAGAGCACATCTGAGGACATGGATTACTGAGACCAAATCAGCATGGCTTTAGTGTGGGGAAATGTTGCCTGACCAATTTACTTCAATTCTTTGAAGGAGTAAAAAAACATGTGGACAAAGGGGAGCCGGTTGATATTGTATATCTGGATTTTCAAAAGGCATTTGATAAGGTACCTCATGAAAGCCTACAGAGGAAATTGGAGGGTCATGGGATAGGAGGAAATGTCCTATTGTGGATTAAAAACTGGTTGAAGGAGGAAGTGACGTCACCGATGCAGATGGCTGCCTAGCGCTCTAGCTCCCGTTCCTCAATAATTACAAAAGCTATAAAAAGCAATCACCAGAGGAGTCACGTGACGCGATGCACGAGAGCGGACGCTAAACACTTCGCTCCGTGCCTCCTCCCGCATTCATCCGGGCTAAAACCCTTAAAAACAAAAGGAAAACATTCCGTTTTCATACATAACATCTTATTGCACTGCTGGGAAGCGGCGGTTGAAGGTTAGAGTTGACGATAGCGGCAAAAACTTTGAGAAAAGATAGAGACAGAGGCAGAATCGGGGAAGACAAAATGGCGGCCCCAGCGAGTCCCCCAGGCTCGTCAGTTAGCTCCGCATGGACAGCTGAAATAGTCGGAGAGGTAACTGCAGCTTTGGAAGGAATATTGGACAGGAAATTACAGGGGCTGGAACACAAGCTGGAGGGGATAAAAGACAACATGTCCCAACTCACCCAAGACGTGGCAGGATTCCAACAGAGAACAGGAGCATTGGAAGACCAGGTATCAGCTATTGAACAAAACTATGCCAAACTATTAAAGTTGGTCGAGACACAGGCCGAAAAACTGGAAGACTTAGAGAACCGGTCACGTCGCAATAACTTGCGTTTTGTGGGGATAACCGAAGAACTGAGTGAAAGAGATCTACGTTCCTTCTTGGAAGACTGGCTTGTGAAAGAACTGAAATTGCCTACCGACATGGGGCCATTGACAATAGAGCGAGCACACCGGGTTGGGCCTAAGCGCCAGAACGAAAACAGACCACGAGTTGTAATATGCCGTGTGCTCAATTTTGCCCAGAAAGCAGCGATTATGCAAGCGATTCGGAGTGGAGACGGACTGCATTATAAAAATCAAAAGATCCTTTGCTTTCAAGATTACTCAGTGGCAGTGGCGGCGCAACGGAAAACCTACTCGCCGATATGCTCAACACTGGTAAATCATAAAATTAAATTCGCGCTGATGTATCCAGCCAAATTGAAAATATTTCACCAGACAGGCACAAAGATTTGTGAAACGATAACAGAGGCTCAACAATATGTTCGCCAAATATTAAATACAGGTGATGAATGACTCTAGTAAGAGAGTGGACCGGAATGGGTATGCTCTGCAAATAAGGAAACGGATTTTATTATAAGCTCTAAAGTTCAAGGCGCTGGTCTACTGGGGGGAGGCTGTGGAACACGGCTAAGGATTATGCAAAACTATATACAACTAACACTAATATATCAGCGGAACTAGTGATTTACCCCCCAAAACACAACAGTTTTAAAGGAGCCATGAATGGCCGTAGACCTTGCCAGCAAAGATCGCTGCTGAGAATGGCAGGACGGGGCGAAAGGAGCTGATTAAGACACATTCTTCACTGACGTGATTGACCGCAGTGAACTTGAGCGAAAAATGTAAGTTGGTGCTAAGTGCCATAACTACATGATGGTAAGAGAAGGACTTGGCCAACTACAGATTTTGGACGCTGATTTGTGACTGAGCTTCGCTAAGTTGGAAAAGGTTTATAGTTCTTTCAGAATGACTCTAACTAAGGAAAATGCAGGCATAAATTATGAAGATTAGACTGTTAAATACGGTATGTTAAAGTTAAAGTTTGTTAAATGGTATACAGTTATGTTGAAGGTTTAATGTATGGAACAGAGTAAGTAATATAAAGGGTTAAGGTTAGGGGTGAGGAGGGCATAATTGATATAGGGACCTGGAGGAGGGAGGAACACAGTGTGAAATGGAATCTTCAAGGGGAGGAAAAAAAAAAAAAAAATTTTTTTCCCTTGTCACCCACGCTTATAGCGGAATGCTGGGAGGGGCGTAGATGTGACTAGTTCCCTAAGAATAGGGACGAAGAGGAAGGGGGAGGACAGGGGTTGGGGGGGGGAGGGTTGAGGGGTTGGGGGAGGGGAAACTATGTGGGCATCTTAGGAGACTTTTGGGAGGGGAGGGTTTCACTCAGGCCATAATCAAGGTCATTGCTCAGCATCACAAAGTAAATGGGGGGCGTCATGTGCTGGGGTGGCGCCCCCATGGAGATAAAGAACTACAACAGTGTAATAAAGACCACAGACATACAGGTGATGACTAAAATTATAACATGGAATGTGGGTGGCATAGGTTCACCAGTGAAGAGATCCAAGATATTACGTTACTTACAGAGAATAGGTGCGGATGTAGCTCTACTACAGGAGACACATTTGTCAGACATCGAGCACATGAAATTGCAGAAATGGTGGGTGGGGGATTGCATTAGTTCGCCAGCAAAAGGGAGGAAAGGGGGAGTAGCCATATTGATTAGGAAAGGAGTAGCTGGACAAATAAGTGACATTACTAAAGACCCTGAGGGCAGACACATCTTCTGTAAAGTAACCTTGGGTAGGAGGAAAATTTTGATGGGCAGCATTTATGCGCCAAATCAACTAGATAATAGATTTTACAAGAATATACTTGATCTGTTGTCAAAAGAAGATGATATCCCAATGATCCTGGGAGGAGATTTTAATATGGTGTGGGACCCGCAAATGGATAAATCGCTTGCTACCCCCGAGCCTCATGGGTGGAAGTCCAGGGGACTCCCGAATTTAAGTTCATTGCTGGATCTTTTGGACATATGGAGGGTTTTTCACCCACAGGAGAGGGACTATACACATTTGTCTAGAGCCCACAACACGCAATCACGGATTGACTATCTCTTAGTGTCTCGAACCCTGATAACAGAGATACAAGACACACAGATTGGCCCATATGCGATATCAGATCATGCAGAGGTATGGGCAACTTTGAACTTTGGGGGACAGGGTGCGAAACATAGACAATGGATATTTCCTAGCTATTTAGCGCAGAACACACGGTTTCATGAACATCTACGGAAGACTTGGAGAGACTATAAAAGCCATAATGAACACTCTGTAGTAGACATAGGGACGTACTGGGAGGCGGCGAAAGCCGTGATAAGGGGAGAGATTATCAGTTTTGTAAGCCAGTTTAAAAAGACGAGGGACAGAGAAATATTGAGTTTAGAAAAACAAATTCTGACATTGAGGAAGAAACTTGGGGAATTGCCCTCACCACAATTGAAAGCAGACCTCATAGCGGCTCAGGTGAGCTTGAACTCCCTTATACACGAGAGGGAGAAGAAGTCACAGGACTATTTTCGGTTTCAATTATACAAATATGGCAGCAAGGGTGGGAAGATGTTAGCTAGATTGATAGCCCGGAAACAAGCCTCAAGAACAGTTACAGCGCTAAAAGATAAGGCTGGAAAGCTGTGTCATACGGATAAGGAGATTAGAGAGATCTTTCATGAATTCTATCAGAAGTTATATAAGGCAGAAGAAGACTCGGGCCTAGCAACCAAGGCCTACCTAGAAGGAGTGGATCATCCAGTTCTTAGAGACAAAGACCAGACAGATTTGAACACCCCCATTACAGTAGATGAAGTACATTGGGCAATTACTAGCAGCCAAATGGGGAAAGCCCCGGGACCAGATGGTATGAGAGCGGAATGTTATAAACTGCTGGGCGAAGAGATAGAGCCAACATTAGCAGAAGTTTTTAACAGCTGGGTCGATAAAAGCTTGTTACCTAAGCAGCTAAATATAGCCCAAATTATTTTAATACCAAAGCCTAAAAGGGACGTGGTTTTGGCAGAATCTTATCGACCAATCTCCTTGTTGAATTGTGAACTGAAGTTGTTTGCTAAAATTTTGGCCAACCGCCTGGGCAGAGTACTACCAAAGATTGTCCATGAGGGACAGGTGGGGTTCGTAAAGGGGCGATCAATTTCCAAGAACTTAAGGAAAATACTAGCAGCATTAGAATTTACGGGCACGAGAGTAGAACCCACATTAATGATCAGTTTTGACGCAGAGAAAGCTTTTGATCGTGTAAAATGGGAATATTTGTTTGAAACCCTTAGAGCTTATGGGATCACAGGGTGGTTTGAAAGAGCGATCAAAACATTATACCTAGATCCCACAGCACGAATTATGGTAAATGAGGGTATTTCTGCAGAGTTTGCGATAGAGAGAGGCACCCGGCAGGGTTGCCCACTATCACCGCTATTGTTTGCTCTATACCTGGACCCTCTGATCAGAGACATCTACTCCATGCCGACAGTGAGAGGAGTAAAGATCAATAAACAGGAGTTTAAATTGGGCGCGTTTGCAGACGACCTGCTGGTAATCCTTACGAACCCAGCGGAATCACTGAATGCGCTATTGGAAATATTTCAGGAGTTTGGTGATTATGCTGGGTTCAAGTTAAATCTGGAGAAATCAGAGGCGCTGGGCAGGAACATCAACAAAAATGAGCTAGGACAGGGACACTTTCCCCTCAGGTGGGCGGAGGGTAAATTCAAATATCTAGGAATTATGTTGACACCCAAAACTGAGGACCTTTATGGATCTAATGTGCAAGCCTTACTAAACACGACTAAACAGCAGTTAGAGAGTTGGAAATTATTACAACTGCCTTTAATAGGGAGAATATGCTTAATTCGAATGATTATTCTCCCCAGGTGGCTTTATGTCTTGCAGACAATTCCCATTTGTTTATTGCGTAAAGACCTTCGATTGTTTAATAGAATGGTAGTGAAATTTTGTTGGGCTAACAAGAAAGCAAAGATGAAGTCCCAATGGATGGTAGGGGGTTGGCAACAAGGAGGGCTGGGATTGCCGGATCTAGAGCAATACAATATGGCGTGTCTGTTAAGATTTGTCAAAGATTGGATTTTTGATACCACCTATTATACACCTATCGAATTGGAAGAAGCCCTGTTCGCCCCAATGCGCCCACAGGCTTTGGTACAAATAGAGAGAATGCAAGTACCCGTAGAGTACCGACATAGCCTGTTGCTGGGCCCTCTGAGGAAAGCATGGAAATTCATGAGTAAAAGATTAGGTATAGGGGATGGAGGAACAGAATTACTACCGATAAGGGGGAATCCACTATTTGAGGCAGGCAGAGATAATGCAGTTTTTCTCCGTTGGGAAGAGAGGGGACTGATAACTTTAGAGGACATTATTGGGGAAACAGGGGAGATTCGGACGTTAGAACAGTTGGTGAGGGCAGAAGAATTGCAATGGGGAGACACATACGCCTATTGTCAATTAAAACACTTTGTTAAATCTATGAGCAAAGAAAGACTCTCACAGAAATTAGGAGCTAAGATTAAACAGTTTTTTGAAAAAATCTCAGACACAAATCCCTCCATTTCAGGACTTTATAGGGCCCTGTGGGAAGGAAGGCCACCAAAGGATCTGACCCATCTAAGAGAACGTTGGGAAAAGGATCTTGGAATCAACCTAGTAACGTGGGACATTACTAAGGAAGTGCAGAGGATTCCCAGATTGTTAAGTGGAGCACAATATAGAGAATGCGCATTTCGATTCATTCATAGAGCTTATATGACTCAAGCACAGCTGGCGAGGCTCGGGGGGACCCAATCGGCGATTTGTAGGAGGTGTGGGGGAACAGAAAATACCTTTTATCATGGATTTTGGAGTTGTAGGAAACTTAAAGCATTTTGGGGGAAAATTGCCCAGTACTTGACTACAATTATGGGACAACGGGTAGCATGCACACCAGAGCACTTGCTGTTGAACCTCCCAGGATCAGGTAGAGGAATGATATCCAGGGGCAATATACTATTTGGTAAACTGACACTGCTGGCGAAGAAATGCATTCTACTATATTGGACGACAGAAACAGGTCCTGAATTTTGGCACTGGCGAAATCTGATCCACCAACTGGTGATGTGGGAGGCAAAAGAAGCCAGAAGTGGCCCCAAAAAACGTATTAAATTTCTGAAGATCTGGGGCAGATACTTGGATTCTCTGACACCTAAGAGTAGGAACTTAATACTTAAGGTGCTGTAGCTAAGGTAAAGGTCTGGAGGGTACTGGCAAGAGTGAGACTGGGGGAGGGAGGAGGGGTGGCGGGAGGGGGGGGGGGGAAGATGATTCACTGAAAGTTATGTAAACTCTTTGTTGACAAGAGGTAGCCAAACGGTAAAGCACAGTATGTTATAAATCATAAACTCAATCTACTTAAAGCTAAGGGAGAATGAGAGAGACGGTGAGGGGAAAGTATAAAATCAGGAATCCCTCATTTGGGTACACAATGTCTGGACCTGAAGTGAAAAATTGTAAAGGCTCGTTTTTGGCTATGAGAATAGATACTGAGTTTGTAGAAGAGGGTTGGGGGGTGGGTACTAGGGGAGGGGGGAATAAAGAAAACGGACACATGCTATAAAATCTGTTTGTAATATTTTATTGTTGTTCAATAAAAATTGTTTAAAACTAAAAAGCAATCACCAGCCTTTTTGGAACTGCCTGCAGTGTTCTCCATTGCTCCTCATCGAAAGCAGGATGAGTAAAGCGTCTTCGGCGCGAGCTAAAGAGCAAGAGAAGTCAGTTGGCGGCGGATCGACCAAAACCGCGAAGCACCACGAGGCAATGGCGCCGGTCTCCCCCTCTGATTCTGACTCAGCGCTGTCGTTGGCAGAATCGCGGAAACCGCATATTAAAAAAGGAATCTCAGGCGAACTTCGTCAGATACTGTCTGGTATACAAGCAGACATAAATAAATCGAGGGATGAGATTCTGGATCGGATGGAGACACTGAGTTCCGACCTCCGTGAGCTGGGGAACAGAGTCGAAGATGTAGAAACTAAGCTGGAAGAGCACTCTGAGTCCCTGCTTTCACACGAGACCCATCTCCAAGCTTTAGACCAAAAGAATATAGACCTAACTTACAAGCTTGACGATCTTGAAAACAGGGGAAGGAGGAACAACCTCAGATTCCGCGGAGTTCCTGAGGGAGGTGAGACCGAGGATGTCCTGCAGATTGTACAAACACTGTGTGCCAGTCTGCTGGGGGCCGAGGCTGCAGGGGTGAAGATTGAGATTGATAGAGCGCATAGATCCCTGGGCCAGTGGCAGGAGAACAGAGCACGGGATATCATCACCCGGTTCCACCGATACGAAGTGAAGGAACAATTGCTCAACTGCGCCAGGAAAAAGCCCAATCTGGAATATGGCGGGGTCAAAATAACTGTGTATCAAGATCTTTCACAGTTCACCCTGCAACAAAGACGTCTCAGTTCTGGACATTCTAACCAAGGAGCAGATAACATACAGATGGGGCTTCCCTTTCTCCCTGAACTACACGCTACAGGGTGCTAAATTGAGAGTTACAACGCTGATCGAAGCCTGGACATCCCTGCATGGGGTGGGCCTGGTGCAAACGAGCAAGCCTCCAGGCGCACTAGCGTTAGCCACGAAAACAAAGCTCCAAAAGTGGCAAAGGGTCCCTGCCACACCTAAAAGGAATAACCCAAAAAGAAAAGTGGCTGTGGAAGAAACCTGAACTGAAGCGGCAACCTGGTAGAACCACTCTATCAAAGGACTTATCTAATGACTCGGCCAGAGGGACACTGGCTGTCACTGATTTCCTGGTTGGTAATGATGTAGAGAGTAACAAATGCTATGTTCTGTTTCAAGTTTTTTTTTTTTTATTGCCATCTCTTGCATAAGTGAACTTTAGTTTCTTAATTAATAGAGGAAATGATAACAAAGGTTGTGGGAAACACTGTGTATGCTGTTGTACAGTTATAAGTGATGTATGAAGGGGGATAGTTTAAGGTGATGGATGGCGGGCAGGGACCTAATATGTGGATGGGTGATTATGGACGCCCAAGTTGGGTTCTAGACCCTGGTGATGACGACGGGTAATTCGGGGGGGGGGGGGGGGGCAGGGGGGCTGGGTCGCCTGGATGCTGGTGTGTTACTTTCTCACTTCCCACTATTGGGATTTGTGCCCTCTAGTTGGTGCTAGACAGGGGGGGATGAGGTGGGTAAGGGAAGGGGGGGGGGGGGGTTATTGATTGGGGGAGGGAGGACTGGGGGGGTTGTGGGCACCACTGGTACTGGACAGCACAAATACATGAAGTGGGTGGACCCCATCCAGTGGGAGACACAGCTGATGTAACATCCCAGTAATGAGTACAGATTTAAAAATTCTATCATATAATGTTAAGGGGCTGAACATGCCTCAGAAAAGGCAGAAATTATTCAAAGAGTTGCAGCTGCTAAAACCGCATATTGTCCTACTGCAGGAGACTCATCTCCGCAGGGCGCATGAGCGACTCCTAGCCCACCCAGACTACCCAAGTGCCTTCTTTGCTTCCTCTGCTGATGAGTCCAGAAAACGTGGGGTGGCAGTTTTGTTCCATAAATCAATATCGGCCCAAATATTGAGAATTAAGCGAGACCCGGGAGGGCGTTTTTTGCTCCTGCAAATTGTCCTAGACCAAGTAGACCTTACGCTTGCATCACTATACACGCCAAATGAACACCAGGGGACCTTCTACACCAAAATGAAGAACCTACTAGCTACATTTACCCGGGGTTCTCTGATTTTGGGGGTGATTTTAATGAAGTTATGGATTCTGTGTTGGACAGATCCGGGAGACCTCAGCACTTGGTATCTAAGGACTCTTTGGCGCTGAGCTCCATGGTCTACTCACTGGGGACCCTAGACATCTGGAGACTAAGTCATATGACAACCAGGGACTACACATTTTTCTCTCCCGTGCACAAGTCGTACTCGCGCATCGATTATCTCTTCCTTGACGTCACATTAGCTGAGAGGGGCCCGAAAGCAGAAATTGGCAGTGTAACAATCTCGGGCCACGGCCCAGTTTGGGTAACCCTGCCGACCATTAGAGCCGAGGTCAAAGATAAAAGATGGACACTTAACACAGATCTATTACTGGAGGGGGAGGTGGTGGAGGGCTGTAGGAAGGTCTTGAAAGATTACCTGGAGCTCAACATGGAATCGGGCCCTCCCCTCAGTGTTGTGTGGGATGCTATGAAGGCAGTCTTGAGAGGCTACTTTATACAGATAGCTAGTAGGCTTGCGAGGGTTCGTAGGGCCCAGCTGGCGCGGTGCCTGGAAAGGATTTGGATCCTGGAGGCACAGCACAAACTAGGTGGTTCCTCTGCTGTTTTGGAGGAGCTGAGCGGACAGAGGCTCCAGCTGGACTCTATTTACTCCGAACAGCTAAGTTGGCTACAATCCAGAAATAAAGTTCGATCATACGAATTTACTAATAAGGCAGGCCGCCTCCTGGCTATAAAGTTGCGCAGGCGAAAAGTGGACCGAACGGTCACTCACATTAGGGACACGAAGGGCGACTTGCTGAACACATCTGAGGCCATACGGAGGCGCTTTAGCGAATTTTACCAGGAACTATATGCACAGGAGACCAACCCTCCTGAAGATACTATCCTAGATTACTTAGCTGAGAGTGACCTAGCTTCCTTAACCAATCAGCAGAGGGCTGCCCTTGATGCGCCGGTCACCCCAGTTGAGGTACAAAAAGCTATTCAACACTTACCCTCGTGTAAATCACCAGGGTTGGACGGTTTCCCTAACGAATTCTACAAGAAATTCGCCACCGAGTTAGCCCCACTGTTTGCTGATCTATTTAACTTAATTGGGAACGGGGAGTCTTTGCCTACCTCCATGTTGGAAGCTTGGATTGCGGTACTGCCCAAGCCGAATAAAGACCATAAGGAATGCGGGTCCTTCCGTCCAATATCCGTCTTAAACGCTGATGTCAAAATTCTAGCTAAAGTCCTGGCCAACCGACTGGCATCTTTGCTCCCAGCTATTATCCACCCCGATCAGGTGGGATTTGTCTCCTATAGAAAAGCCACAGATAACACGAGTGAACAAACTATACTAGACTGCACTAAGCGCTGCACGCAGCCACTAAGCCAGACACACCGGACAGACTAGACAGACAGAAGCTTATCAGGAGCAGGGACTAGGGCAGACATGCAAGCAGGGAAAAAGGGGAGACAGGAAATACCCACAGGGCAAACCCACTAGCTAGGACGAGGAAGGTAACAGGATAAATCCCCCAGAAGATACACGCTAGCTAGACAGATACAGGAATCAGGATACATAAGCAGGGATCCGGATAAGCACACAGGATATACAAGCAAGGTACAAGGTAGACACACGGGACAGAAGGTAGCTAGGCAGAGCGGAAAGCCGGATAACACTAGCTAGCCAAAATCAGGACTCAGGACGAACAAGCAAGGACCAGGATGTGCACACAGGATATACAAGGTTCAGGATGGGCACACAGGGAAGATGGCAGCTAGGCAGAGCGGAAAGCCGGATAACCCTAGCTAGCCAAAACCAGGACTCAGGATGAACAAGCAGGGACCAGGATGTGCACACAGGATATACAAGGTTCAGGATATGCACACAGAATATACAAGCAGGGAGTAGGGCAGGCTGCAAACAGACGGGGAAACCCGGGCTGAGCTGCATAGGCTACCTCCACAGCGAAGGCAGAAGGACTAGCAGCCAGGATGTGCACACAGGATATACAAGGTTCAGGATGTGCACACAGAATATACAAGCAGGGAGTAGGGCAGGCTGCAAACACAGACGGGGAAACCAGGGCTGAACAGCAGGCTCCAAACACAGACTAAAGGCAGAAGGGATAGCAGCCCACGCAGAAGGGCAACCAGCCCACAGGTACTGGGAACAGAAGGGCACCAGCCCTCACAGAAGGGAAAGCAGCCCACAGGTACTAAACAGAAGGGCAAGAAGCCCACACAGAAGGGCAAGCAGCCCACAGGTCCTAAACAGAAGAGCAAGCAGCCCACAGGTACAAAACAGAAGAGCAAGAAGCCCACACAGAAGACAGGCTTAGAAGCAGCGCAGCAACACACTGACTAACCTGTAGGCCTCTGGGCATGACACCAGACAATGACACCATGCGAAGGCCCTGACTGCAAGCACAGGCCCTCCTTATAAAGGAACTCACTGATGAGTCACCACCAGCAGGACAGAAGCAGGACGTTCCTTGCCTCCAAACAGAGGCTTGACACACAGAGGAAGTGAGCCCACAGGAAGGACAAGCAGGAGCCATCTTGGATACTGGCATAGAGGAGGCGGCAGCCATCTTGGAAGAGGCATAGCCCACACAGGTGAGGTCCAGTAAGGCAATCAGCACACAGAGCCAGAGAGAAACTAAGACAGAGACAGACACAGAGACAAGCAGAAGCCAGCACAGCCACTGACTCCAAGAAACAGGATAAGTATGAGGGTGGTCACGGCCACAGACGTGACAGCCCTTTAGTAGGTATGTGTCCCTTTTGTATTATCTTTTATCTGTACATTATTTATTTTTCGCCTGTTTATATATATTTTTTATTTGTGAATCTATTTTATTTTTATCTGTGAACCTTTATATGTTAGTCACTGGAGATTTTCATGCTCATCAATTTCAATGAGACAGATCATATCATTTACCTTAACAGACATCATCTGTTGTCTATTGATTATTAGATTTTTGAGTTTCTTATTGCTCTTTATATTTAATGAAGCACTGCAACACATTATTGTTTATGATGTTCGTTCAATATGTTTTTATGGTTTAGAATTTTTATTGTTTGTATATTATTATTATTAAAGATTTAATTTATTCTGTCATTAGATAGATATTTTAAGGATTATGTATATGTTGTTTTAGACAATTGAATTAATTTGCATGTCGATTTTAATTTTGTTTGTTTGTATATCTGATCAACAGTGTATGGCAAACCCCTGACACAGCCTTTTGAGGTGAAACGGGTCCACGTCAGTAACTGAAAATAAACCCATACAGCTAATCATTCATTAGTCTGCTTTATTTTGTTTCACATTATATTTGCAAGCAGATTACCACCTCTCCTATTTGTTTGTCAGTGCTCTGTGCTAGACTCTCGCCAAGGAAAAAAAATGACTGATCATGACGGAATCAGCAGATGGTAATCTGGGTGTTGCAAGCAAAAAGAATGTGGGCAACCAACTAAAGAAAAACAACCAACTAAAAGGAAAAACAAATATATTCGGAAATAACCAACAGAAAGGGAAGAAAGGACACAACAGAACCAGATACCAAGACAACAGGTAACTAATAAAAATTAACACATCCATGTCCCAAACTGAACCTTACCGACCAATCCAAATTGGATACGTAAACGCCAGATCAGTAGTAAATAAAACAGAGATTATAACAGACTGGATCACTTCAGACAATCTTGACCTACTATTCATCACTGAAACCTGGATCCATGACCTTAAAGACCCCATAATCTTAGATTTATGCCCACCAGGATACAAAATTACCCACTGGACAAGAAACGGAAAAAGAGGAGGAGGAATAGCCATAATATACAAATCCGAGTTCACCATCACAGCCACAGCCAAATCCATTCTGCCACAACTTGAAATCGCCTCGGTAAGAATTAGTCACCCAAACTTGCAGGAACACCTTAATGCAGTCCTGCTCTACAGACCGCCAGGCAACTGGCAAGATTCCCAAACACACTTTATGGACTTTATCTCGAACTCCTGTGTCTCTACCTCAAATCTTATCATAATAGGAGATATCAATCTGCACCTTGAAGATCTCAACTCAACAAACACCCAAGAATGCGAAGAACAAACACCCAAGAACGCAGCCAACTCACATCAAAGGACACACACTAGACATCATCACATACAAATTCGATCCCCACTCAAACCTTATACTAAAAGACACAAAATGGACACCCGCACCGTGGTCCGACCACTATAAAGCAAATATCTCCCTCCAATGGCGAACGAAAGACTCACCGAATAAACAAGAACGAAAAACCTATACCACGAGAGGAAAAATAGACCTGGTAATATTCTGGCAACAAATCTACTACAACGGATGGACAATAAAGGCAGATACAAACCAATTCCTCCTAGGATGGGACGAGAGATGTAGATCCATATTAGACAATATTGCTCCCACCCAAACCAGAACCTCATACAGAAAGAATTCAATACCATGGTTCAATGAAGAACTGAAAAAACTTAAAACACAAGTTAGAAGGTTTGAACGTGCATGGAATAAAAAGAAAGACGACCCCACACTTAATGCCTGGAAACAACTCCAAAGAAAATACAAATATACCATAAGACAAACTAAAAGACGGGTTGGTGGTTGAGAGGCTAGGAAAGGGGAGGGCAGACTTATACGGGGCCTGTGCCAGAGCCGGTGATGGGAGGCGGGACTGGTGGTTGGGAGGCGGGAAATACTGCTGGACAGACTTATACGGTCTGTGCCCTGAAAAAGACAGGTACAAATCAAGGTAAGGTATACACATATGAG
The DNA here is from genome assembly GCF_901765095.1 of Microcaecilia unicolor. Taxonomy (NCBI): domain Eukaryota; kingdom Metazoa; phylum Chordata; class Amphibia; order Gymnophiona; family Siphonopidae; genus Microcaecilia; species Microcaecilia unicolor. Next base: position 121,901,370 of record NC_044040.1, on the reverse strand, counting down.
TTTATCTTGGGCAGACTAGATGGACCGTGCAGGTCTTTTTCTGCCGTCATCTACTAAGTTACTATGTAAAAGATTATATTACAAAACTGAAATTGGACCAAACTACAAGATCACACATAAACTCTTCCAACTCGTGAATAAACTACTACATATTACACCAGTCACAACCAACAGCAAAGATGCACCAGGAGCAGACAATCTTGCGAGATACTTCAATGAGAAAATCGTACAACTGCAACTTAAGATACCTGTCAGCACCATCGACTATGCTGAATTCCTTGACTGTCTAGACCCAGACCCTGGCGTATGCCCAGCAGACAGAACCTGGACCAACTTTGACTTGTACTTCTAACTTCCAGGTGCTGGGACTGAACCAAGCTCCTACTAAAAGGACAGGTTTATTCTGACCCCTAAATCCCATACTTCTCAAATTGACTGACTGGCGTTAGGTGAGAAACCTACCTGATATTGTCTTAAATTTTTAAGGCTTGTTGCTTAATCAATTTAATTAGCACTGGGAAACCTCTCTTTCTGTCTTTCTTTCTTTCTTTCTGTTCCTGCCAAACTCTGATAGAGGGGAGGGGCATTTTTACATAGCTGCTACACTGCTATAATTATTGGCAATATCTAGATTTATTTAAAAGGAAAGTTATTAATATCTAGGGCAGTTTTAAAAAGTAAAATAAAGTGTAAAGTCCTGGATCAGACACTACCATTTTGGTACATTCAGCTAAAGAATTCCCTTGATAGATAGCAGCACTTAGCTGACCCATTGGGACTTATAATCCCACCCACCCCAGGGTTGTCCACTCATTTATAGACAAACCAAACCTCATTAACTTTACTCCACAGTCATACACAGGCAGTCTTGCAGGCTGTTACTCCAACATAGTACACCTGTTCATACCCATTTCAACCAATCAGGATGACTTTTATTCTCTGCAATAATTGTGATGCTTTAGTTTCAAGGCCAATCATCTGGAGACTTAAAGCTTGTCCTATCTGTCTTCAGCTATCTACTTTAAAACAAGAGCTCTGTAAAGTAATGCAAGAATTAGATGCAATTAAAGCAACTTATAGGACTGTGCAGAATCATAACTTCTCACCACTGCCTCAAAGAATAAAACCACATAAGAACAGATGGTTCACAGTAGGCTCAGGCAGACTTCATCATGTGACACAGAAGCATCCGCCCGCACAAGTGTTGCCACTACAAAATTCTTTTGCTCCACTACAGCACTGTGATGTTCCTGAAAATAAAACTGAAGCGGAAAAAAAAGAAAAAGCAAGGAAGGGGGAACAAAAATATGAGAAGGTATCCAAAGAGAAAACACCCTCACAAATCACTAAAACCATAACACATACCAGGAAATGTACATGGAAAGCAATGACCACAAATGCTCGCAGTCTAAGCAATAAAATTCATGACCTTCAAGCCCTGATTTTGGAGGCTGACTTGGACATAGTTGCAGTCACAGAGACATGGCTCAATGGTTCCCATGAATGGGATGTAAACATACCAGGCTATAATCTTTTTAGGAAGGATAGAGAGGGACGTATAGGTGGAGGAGTAGCTCTGTATGTGAGAAATGATATCGCAGCGACTGAAATGACAGGGAACTGGGGAAAGGAAGAAGCGATATGGTTCACCTTAAAAAGAGAGGATAGAACCTTGGTCCACGTGGGTGTTGTCTATAGACCCCCGACACAATTGGAAGAACTAGATAAAGATCTGATCGCTGATATTCAAAAGTTGGGGAAGAAAAGAGAGGTGCTGTTGTTGGGAGATTTTAATCTGCCGGATGTAGATTGGAAGGTTCCGTCTGCAAAATCGGAAAGAAGTAGAGAGATTGTGGATGCTTTCCAAAGTGCTCTGCTCAGACAAATGGTGAACGAACCCACGAGGGAGGGAGCCACGTTGGATCTGGTGCTCACAAATGGGGATAGAGTGTCAAATGTCCGAGTGGCTGCACACCTGGGAAACAGTGACCATCAAACGGTTTGTTTTGATGTAACGGCTCATGTGGATGGCAGCCACTCTAAACTCAAAGTCCTGGATTTCAAGCGAGCTGACTAACAAAATGGGAGAATACCTGAGGAAGGAGCTGATGGGCTGGGAGGACATACGAGAAGTGGAAGGACAATGGTCCAGGCTAAAAGAAGTAATAAACAGGGCCACAGACCTTTATGTAAGGAGAGTAAATAAAAGCAAGAGAAAAAGGAAACCGATATGGTTCTCAAAGCAATTGGCTGAGAAAATAAAGATAAAAGAGTTAGCGTTCCAGAAATATAGAAAATCTCAAGAGGAGGAACACGGGGAGGAATACCGGATGAAACTGAAAGAAGCCAAGAGAGAGGTACGTCTGGCGAAGGCGCAAGCGGAAGAACAAATGGCTAGAAATGTAAGGAGGGGAGACAAAAACTTCTTCAGGTATATTAGTGACAGGAGAAAGACTATAAAGGGAATTGTGAGACTAAAAGATACAACAAAACGCTATGTAGAAAATGATGAAGAAAAAGCCAATTTGCTAAATAGATACTTTTGTTTTGTTTTCACTGAAGAAAACCCTGGGGAAGGACCGAGAGGGACTGGTAAAAGTACACCTGAGAATGAGGTGGATAGAGCGCCGTTCACAGAAGAGAGTGTGTATCAACAATTTGGAAAGCTAAAGGTGGACAAAGCCATGGGGCCGGACGGGATCCACCCCAGAATACTGAGGGAGCTCAGAGAGGTTCTGGCGGGTCCTCTTAAAGACTTGTTTAATAAATCCTTGGAGACGGGAGAGGTTCCGAGGGATTGGAGAACGGCAGAGGTGGTCCCTCTTCACAAAAGTGGGGATAGGGAAGAAGCTGGAAACTACAGGCAAGTAAGCCTCACTTCGGTTATTGGAAAAGTAATGGAAGCCATGCTGAAGGAAAGGATAGTGAATTTCCTGGAAGCCAATAAGTTGCAAGATCCGAGACAACATGGTTTCACCAAAGGGAAATCGTGCCAAACGAATCTCATTGAATTCTTTGACTAGGTGACAGGAGAATTAAATCAAGGACGTGCTATGGACGTCATCTACTTAGATTTCAGCAAGGCTTTTGACACGGTTCCCCACAGGAGGCTCTTAAATAAACTAGACGGCCTGAAGATACGACCCGAAGTGGTGAACTGGATTAGGAACTGGTTGACGGACAGACGCCAGAGGGTGGTGGTGAATGGAGTTCGCTCGGAGGAGGGAAAGGTGAGTTGTGGAGTGCCTCAGGGATCGGTGCTGGGGCCGATTCTGTTCAATATATTTGTGAGTGACATTGCCGAAGGGTTACAAAGTAAAGTTTGCCTTTTTGCGGATGACACCAAGATTTCCAACAGAGTGGACACCCTGGAGGGAGTGGAAAACATGAAAAAAGATCTGAAGAAGCTAGAAGAATGGTCTAACGTTTGGCAATTAAAATTCAATGCGAAGAAATGCAAAGTAATGCACTTACGGATTAGAAATCCAAGGGAGACGTATGTGTTAGGCGGGGAGAGTCTGATAGGCACGGACGGGGAGAGGGATCTTGGGGTGATAGTATCTGAGGACCTGAAGGCGACGAAACAGTGCGACAAGGCGGTGGCCATAGCTAGAAGATTGCTAGGCTGTATAGAGAGAGGAGTGACCAGCAGAAGAAAGGAGGTTTTAATGCCCCTGTATAAGACGTTGGTGAGGCCCCACCTGGAGTATTGTGTTCAGTTTTTGAGGCCGTATCTTGCGAAGGATGTTAAAAAAATGGAAGCGGTGCAAAGAAAAGCTACGAGGATGGTATGGGATTTACATTCCAAGACGTATGAAGAGAGGCTTACTGACCTGAACATGTACACCCTGGAGGAAAGGAGGAACAGGGGTGATATGATACAGACGTTCAAATATTTGAAAGGTATTAATCCGCAAACGAATCTTTTCCGGAGATGGGAAGGCGGTAGAACGAGAGGACATGAAATGAGATTGAAGGGGGGCAGACTCAGGAAAGATGTCAGGAAGTATTTTTTCAAGGAGAGGGTGGTAGACGCTTGGAATGCCCTCCCGCGGGAGGTGGTGGAGATGAAAACGGTAACGGAGTTCAAACTTGCGTGGGATATGCATAGAGGAATCCTGTGCAGAAGGAATGGATCCTCAGAAGCTTAGCTGAAATTGGGTGGCGGAGTAGGTGGGGGGAAGAGGGGGTGGTGGTTGGGAGGCGAGGATAGGTGAGGGCAGACTTATACGGTCTGTACCAGAGCCGGTGATGGGAGGCGGGACTGGTGGTTGGGAGGCGGGAAATACTGCTGGGCAGACTTATATGGTCTGTGCCCTGAAAAGGACAGGTACAAATTCAAGGTAAGGTATACACATATGAGTTTGTCTTGGGCAGACTGGATGGACCATGCAGGTCTTTTTCTGCCGTCATCTACTATGTTACTATGACATTATCAGAGGATATCATCTCCCAAACGCTCAAAAGATTTGCCAAATCTCATTGCAAACTAGACATATGTCCAAACAACCTTATGACATCTGCTCCTCAACAATTTATAACAGACATAACGAAACACTTGAACTATATGTTACAAAATGGACTCTTCCCGAAGGAGAAAGGAAACGTTCTACTCATCCCCATACCCAAAGACGCAAAGAAAAGTGCCAGTAAACTAACCAACTACAGGCCTTTAGCATCCATTCCCTTAATAACCAAACTAACGGAAGGAATGGTGACCAAACAACTCACAAAGTATTTAAATAAATTCTCAATACTCCACGACTCCCAGTCAGGATTTCGGTCTAACCAGTACTAGTTACTCTTTCATGACTAAATTCAAACAAATGATTGCAACTGGAAAAAACATACTACTCCTACAATTTGACATGTCAAGCGCTATCGACATGGCTGATCATGGAATACTACTACATATCCTTGAGTACTTCGGAATTGGAGGTAACATTCTCAATTGGTTCAAGGGATTCCTAACCACACGATCATACCAAATGACATCTAACTCGACTACTTCAGTGGATACCCGAATGTGGAGTCTCACAGGGATCCCCCCTCTAACCAACTCTATTCAACTTAATGATGATACCCTTGGCCAAACTATTATCAAACCAAAACCTCAACCCATACATATACGCAGACGACGTAACGATCTAAATCCCATTTAAACAAGATTTAAAGGAAATTTTCCAATGAAATCAACCAAAGTCTCCATATCATGCATTCAAGGGCGGATGCATTTCAGCTGAAACTTAATGCTGAAAAAACCCAATGCCTAATACTTACCTCTCAACATAACACGAACAAATTCACCACCATTAACACACCAAATCTGAACCTTCCAATTTTGGATACCCTAAAAATTCTTGGAGTTACTATTGATCGACACCTAACACTTGAGAGCCACGCGAAAAACACAACCAAGAAAATGTTCCACTCAATGTGGAAATTAAAAAGAGTAAGACCTTTCTTCCCAAGGATTGTTTTCCGTAACCTAGCACAATCAATGGTGCTCAGTCATCTAGACTACTGCAACGCACTCTACGCTGGCTGTAAAGAGCAAATAATCAAGAAACTTCAGACAGCCCAGAACACTGCAGCTAGACTCAAATTTGGTAAAACAAAATATGGAAGTGCTAAACCCCTACGAGAAAAGCTACACTGGCTCCCACTTAAAGAACGCATCACGTTCAAAATATGCTCCCTAGTTCACAAAATCATTCAAGGAGACGCACCAGCCTACATGTCAGACCTGATAGACTTACCACCCAGGAATGCTAAAAGATCATCCTGCACATTCCTTAATCTGCACTTCCCCAACTGCGAAGGTCTAAAATACAAACTAATGCATGCATCAAACTTTACCTACTTGAGCACACAGTTATGGAACGCATTGCCACGCAACTTAAAAACGATTTACGAACTAACCAACTTCCGCAAACTACTGAAGACCCATCTCTTTAATAAGGCATACCACAAAGATCAACAAATGTGAACATACACCACTCCTCCACATATAACATTGTAACATAGTAGATGACGGCAGAAAAAAGACCTGCACGGTCCATCCAGTCTGCCCAACAAGACAACTCATGTGTGCTACGTTTTGTGTATACCTAACTTTGATTTGTACCTATGCTCTTCAGGGCACAGACCGTATAAGTCTGCCCAGCACTATCCCCGCCTCCCAACCACCAGCCCCGCCTCCCAACCACTGGCTCTGGCACAGACCGTATAAGTCTGCCCAGCACTATCCCCGCCTCCCACCACCGGCTCTGGCACAGACCGTCTAAGTCTGTCCAGCACTATCCCCGCCTCCCACCACCGGCTCTGGCACAGACCGTATAAGTCTGCCCAGCGCTATCCCTGCCTCCCAACCTCCAGGCCCGCCTCCCACCACTGGCTCTGGCACAGCTAGAACTGTCTTATAATATCTGCTTGCTATATTACTATCATGTTTTATCATTATCATGTTACCCAAGATTCTTTTGTAACACTAAATGTCTATTTCCTAATTATATTTCCACCATTCACGATGTATTGTAAGCCACATTGTGCCTGCAAAAAGGTGGGAAAATGTGGGATACAAATGCAATAAATAATAATAACAACAACCTTGGATAAGGACTTTTGGATATATTGACAGAGCCTGTATGGAGCCCTGGAATTTGGGGAAAACTTCAAGAATAGCATCAAAAGACTCTCCTATGGATATGTGTAGCCACAACAGAAGGGCACAGGCCAATCATTTATCAAGATATCATCAAGGATATTGCCAATATCAAAATTTATATAAAAAGGGCACCTGCCATGGTAAGAGGACACTACTTCTTCTCCGACACCTTCAAACTTATCAGAATACATCATAACTTTGAACTATAGAGTGCTGGAACTGTAGCAACAGCTGAAAGTCATCAGCAAGTACTACCTGTGGCGAGGCAACCACCTGTCGCTCTAGTAGTCTTTGTGAAGGACAAAAATTCTACAGCTTACCCAGGTCATATAATTTAAGATCTGCCATCATTATACAACTAGGGAAGATAAATGAAATTTGCCATAGGGAGTGTGCATGTTATTCCAACTCCAACTAACACCTCATTAGTGTCCATTTTAAGCATTTACAGAACTTTTACATTCTAGTTACTTTTGTTTCCATTTTTGTTTATATTCTATCTTTGTAAATAAAATCTACATTCTTTTTATTATTACTGAGGAAGTCTTGGTTACTTATCAGAGAATTATAAGAGGCATTTTGAACTTTGAGTTAGATAAGTCAAGTTTGTTTCCAGAGTTCTATAAAGTTATTATTTACATGTTTTTAGCCTACCACTAACCTAGTGGAGATTACTGGTATTACCTTCACAATCTCCAACATTGTTTTATCCCCGAGGATTAAAGCCAAATTTTCCAAGAAACCTGCTACAGGCTAATTTTGAGGTACAGAAACAATAGCTGATTCTGCTTGTTTAAATGATCAGCCATTACAATGAAGCATTTCGAACATCACTGATGTCAGGCTTACTGGCTTGTAGGCTCCTGCATCACTCCTAGAGCTGCCTTCTCCTTTCTTGCCCATCTTCCACCACCATAGGTGTTTCCTTTCCTGTACCTACCTCATGTATTGCCTATCATTTTCTCTCTACCTCTCTATCATATACTTCTTTTTCTTTATTCCTTGCATCAAGTGCTGATCCCTCTTTTTGTTGCTGATACAGTTGCATTAATTCACCTACCACTGCTGTAGCTATACCAGGCAACTCAAAATATTATGGATCACATGGTATCAAAATCACATCTGGGATCATAGAGGTACTGCTAGGCTATTTGATTCCAAGTTTAGAATAACAGCTGCAGAACAGACATTAATATAGGAATTCATGACAGTGACAACTGCAGCATGACAAAAAGAAGGGCAGAATCAGCATCAGTGGCAGTAAGTGTGGGGAAAGCACAGAAGAATTTATGTGGTACCTCTTTTGGTGGCAGTTTGAGCATGGAAAGAGTGGACAGCACAGGAAGTGAAACAATCTTGTGATTTTGCTATGGTTGCTCAAACAAGTTTATGGTGATAGATATGAAGCTTGAAAGTGCTCAGCAGCTTGACAATAAAAGGATGATATGGGATAAATATTACCGGATACCAAGCTCCTTTGCTTGTAGATTTTCATTCACTCTTGCCAGCTCCTTCTGTATCTGATCTTGCTGGACTCTGGAGCTCTGCAGAAAATCCTCCTGTAACTGTAGTGTTAATCTGAGCTCCTCCTTCTCCTCCTTCAGCACCTGTCCAGAAGACAAGCAGGGAAAAAACACTTATATAAAGGGAGATGAAGCTCCATAAGTAGTCCTGCTCTTTATACCAAGACCTAGGATAAAAGGCAAGAATGATAATGCACAAGTAGAACTTTCTAGGAGAAGATACACGAATTCCCAAATTCTGAAACATGCACAACACCATACTTGGAGTTTTTATACCTCACTTTTCATTAAGTGGTATCTGGTGGCCCTCTTCAAAATATTTGATCAAAATACAATGTCTAACAATTAATTGTGTTTTACCTAAAAACTATCTAGGAAACTTCCTTATTATGTTATTTTATTCCATATATCCCATAATAAAAGACAAAAATGTTAAGCAATCCATTTTTGACAATATGCATACAAGACAAGTGTACTGTTTATTTATGTTACTGCAATTTATGGTTCACCTATCTAAAATAAAAACTAGGGGCTAGAATTCAGACTGTGGGAGGCAGGCTGGCTAAGTCCCATGGTCAGCGATGAGCCTGGATATTCAATTCTGGACCATTTCCAGTGACCGCAATTGAATATCCGTTTTTTTTTTGGCCGCTATAAACTTAATCGGCTAAGTTAATATTCAGCGCTGGCTGGTTAAGTTTATAGCGGACAAAGATAGGCCTGCTACTTATGTGGAATATGGCTACTTAACTTAGCTGGCAAAGCGCTGAATATTCGCGGCTAGCCATCTATATCACGCGGTATAGCCAGCTAGCTGCTATGCGCTCACTGTGAATATTCCGCGGGAGATAGCTGGCTATCCCCGCTGAATATTGGTGGATAGCCTGGCCAGTAAAATAGCACTGAATATCGGCCAGTAGGTGATTTTGAATTTCCCATATTAAAATACAACATACACAAACATAGAAAAGATAATAACATAAAAATCCAGTATTACAAACACATACCCAACACACACCACATTCAACAATACATAGTGACAGGAGACAAAGTCCAGCATGGTCCATCGAGTCTGACCTGTAAGGTGGTTAGTGTTTTATTTGCCACTTAATTCAGAACACGCAGGTTACTTCATCTGTACCTTTTTTGAAGTGTAAAAGTCATTTAAGTTTTACTTTGATTCCATCCTCTTGCTATATAGGATTCCTCCATATTTATCTCATGCATTTCTGAAAATCAATCACTGATTTTGTCCCTATCACCTCCACCAGGGAAGGCATTCTAGGCACTCACCACCCTTTCTGTGAAAAAGTATTTCCTTAAGATGCTATTAAGTTTACCCAGTGGCGTAGGAAGGGGGGGGGCAGTGGGGCGGTCCGCCCCGGGTGCACGCCGCTGGGGGGGCGTCGTCTCCGTTGGTTCCTTGCTCCCTCTGCCCCGGAACAGGTTACTTCCTGTTCCGGGGCAGAGAGAGCAAGGAACCAATGCAGCCGACGCAGCTCCCAGCGACGTGGACTCGGGGGCGGATTGGCCCTCCCGCCCGCCCCTCGCTTCTAAACTAAGTAAGATCGCGCTCTGGGGGAGGGTGCTTGACGGGGGGGGGGGGGGGGGGCGCATCGGCGACCCGCCCCGGGTGTCAGCCGCCCTTGCTACGGCACTGAGTTTACCTCCTTGCATGTTTGTTTCATGTTCTCTAGTTCTATAGATTCCCATCTTTGAAAGAGACTTTTGTTCATTCACACATTTCAAGTATCTAAACATCTATCATGTAACTCCTCTAGGATATACATATTTAGGTCTTCTCATGTGTCTTCTGGTACAGACCTTCTACCTTTGTAGTCGCCTTCCTGCTTCAAGTCTTTTTATATACTTAGCAAGATACAGTTTCTAAAACTGAACATAGTATTCCAAGTGGGGCCTAACCAATGATTTGTACAATTACATTATCAGCTCCTCCTTTATGCTGGCTATGAATTTCTCTACACAACCTAGTATCATTCTAACTTTGGCCACTGTCTTGTCACACTGTTTAACCACTTTGAGATCTTTAGACACTATCACCCTAACATCCTGTCAGGTTCTCAGGTTCAGAGCTCGCGGGGCCGGGCTCTGGAGCAAACGTGAACCCTTGGGCTGCTGACGAGGAGCGACAGCAGCAGGCAAAACCCACCAACCAACGCTGGGCAAGCACACCGGCAGGGACTGCAGGCATCGCCCAGCGAGCCGGAACACACGGACTGGAATCCCCCGGACTGGAGGACACAGGACTGGAACACACTAGACTGGAACACACCGGACTGGAGCACCCTGGACTGGTCCGTACAGCTTCACCTGCACTTAGCCACTGCCACCCAAGGGTTGAGCCCCTGGGTTCGAGTGGCCAGCAGGACATACTGGATGACACCGGGACCAGGACTGGAAACAGAAGTACTCCTAAATCCTAAACTGACCTACGTGCTCCCAAGCCCTAGACCAACAGAAGTGTTCCTCACAGTAAACTAACAAAAGGACTTCCTAAGCCCTATACTAAAAGGAGTGCCCCAAGGCACTAACCTAACAGGAGTGCTTCTCACAGCACCAAAAGGAAAAGCAGGGGAGCAACAAGGAAGATCAGGGAAGCTAAACACATAAGCTAATAAAGGTGCTTCCTAAGCACCAAACTTCAGCAGACCTAACACAGGTGCTCTGAGCACCAAGCTACAGAAGCTCTACAACTCTAAACTAACTAGGGTGCTCCCAAGGACCAAACAACAAGAAGAGCTCCTAGCACTAAAAGGGAAGACAGGGGAGCCACAAGGGAAAAAACAGGGAAGCCAAACACATAAGCCAAAAGTGCTTCCAAAGCACCAAACACAAGAAGTACTTCTAACAGCCAAATCTGCAGTGTTCCTAACAACACCAAACCCTGAAGTACTCCTATCAGCAACAAAGCTTCCAAAGCCCTACACACAGCAATGCTTCCAAAGCACCAAGAGGGAAAAGCGGGGGAACTACAAGGGAAAAGCAGGAAAGCTAAACACACAGTCACAAGTGCACACTGCACTAACACTAACCTGGACCTAAAGCAAGTAGCAAAAGCAAACATTGCAAAGGCCCTGAAGGGAAGAACACCACTTCATTATCAAGGCCCTCCCTGATGATGTCACACTCCCTAGACCCAGGCAGACAGCACACTGAAACCCAGAGAGGCCCAACCCACACCAATGCAGCACCGTGAAGCACTTGAAGCCAGTACACCCAAAGAGAGGTAGAGCTAACTCAGTCCACACACACAGCTGTAGTAAAGTGAAACAATTAAGAGTCATGCTGCTGGAAGCTGCCAGCATTGAGAGAGAGAGAGAGAGAGAGCTAGCTCAGAAAGGACAGACAAAAGAAACAGAAGCCAGCTAAGAAGCTGACCCCCAGGAAAAAGGTAAGTTTGAGAGGGGTTCTGACCACAATCATAACACATCCCTCTCCAGGGTTTGTGCACGTCTGCTTCTCTCCTATTGCAAACTGGATTTTTCCACCCAAAATGAATATTTCTGTATTTCTCCACACTAAAGCTTAGCTGCCACAAGTTAGCCCAAGCGTCTAATTTTTGTAGATCACTTCTTGCACTATTTACTCCCTATAGGTCATCCACTCTGTTGCAAATCTTTATGGCATCTGAAAAAAGGCAAACATTTCCTTCTATAATTTAAAAATTAATATTTATTAAATTTTCACAGTTTACAATAAACAAGAAACAATCATTCCAAAACAGAGAAACTCTATACAGGAAATTAAATATTACAATCAAACTAAGATACTGGGCCATTCTGAGCCAATAAAATGAAAATATTCTATATAAGGGTTACATAGGGTTACCATTTTTTGTCCTTAAAAAAGAGGACACTTGCCCCGCCCATATCCCCGCCCCATTTCACACCCTCTCCCCGCCCCTTTCCACACCTCGCCCCGCCCCCTGTCGCATTTTCCCCTCCCCCTGGTCACCACCTCACCTCCCCTCCCCCCGGCCCCACCACCACCTCTCCCCTGGTGGTCTAGTGACTTCGTGGCAGGAAAGAGCTCCCTCTTTCCTGCCCAGCGCGCTGCTCTGCATCCTGTATGCTGCCTGTGACGGTCTTGGCGAGATTCAAAATGGCCACCGAGAATTGAAACGGCCTCGCGAGACTTCAATTCTCGACGGCCATTTTGAATCTCTTTCCTGCCCCGAAGTCACTAGACCACCAGGGAAGATCGTGAGCAAGGGGAGGGGAGGTCCGCTGCACGTCAGCCCGCTGCCCGCACGTCAGCATCAGCCCGCCCATTTTTCCAGAAATCCGGACAAATGGGCAGGCTGGCCAAAACCCGTCCGTACGCCCGGACATGTCCTCAAAAAAAGGACAAGTCTGGGTAAATCCGGATGTATGGTAACCCTAGGGTTACATCCTATCTCTCCCCCCCCCCCCCCCCAAAGAAACAAGATTTTATAACTCATTTATTTCTCAAGCAAAAAGGCTTCCAAATGAGAGTGCTCTAAATAAATATACTTACCAACCTTAAAGTATCTTTAATCTTTGCAGCTCCCACTGCCTATATTGCATTAATTTGAGACTCCCCATACAACCTTTTGTAACCTAAAGTCATGATCTTGACATTTTCCAACTGTACCCAGGGAAAATTTAACAGTCTGCTCAACAAATCCCTGCAGCAGTGAATTAGTCTTTAATAATAAACCCCAGATGTCTTGTAAAGAAATTTTACCAGAAACCTCTGTTTATAGTGGAGTCAGTGGTTATATGATCCCCTCTGGTAACCACCTAGTCTCAGAGGAGGCTATAATATGTGGGAATTCTTTCTCTGACCCTTCTACTTACCATAAGAAATATACCATTTGGATAAGTGGGGTAATAGGGTTTCTGCCTTACACCCACCCCAAGATATAGTGGACCAGCCACCCCCAAGATATGGGGTGGCAGAGAAGACAGAAGATATGTTTCTTACAAGGAGGAAGTCTTTATTCCTTACCAATTTAGATAATAATAAAGCAATCAGGCAATAACAAATAGCAATTTGTTATGAGAGGGAGAGAGAGACCACTGCTGTAAAGATTTACTCACTGTTGTACAACAGTGACTTATATATCTTTCTGTACAATGGATTGGGCATCAATCCCCTCCCAAATCATACAGCCTTGCAACTTCAGCTAATTTATGTCTTACTGCATTGTTTACATAGAATGGAACACACTACCTGAATGTTATGGAACACAACATCTTATAACAAGTCCAAGGTTTCTTTTACAGGAGATTTTAGCCGTCATTTTGTTACAGGAATTTCTCCAAGACCCTGGTCTTATAATTGTTTTGTCTAGTAACCTCAATACATCTTCACTTTCAAACTGTATATACATTCTTAGTGTCCTTGTAGAGTCAGTGGCACCAACTCTGTCAGGGAGAGGAAGAGCACTCCTTGCTGTAGAACAGCATGACCTTGAATTCACAGCTTTCAGCAGAAAATACAGAAAAATGCAGCTCAGGCATTTTAAGTTTGAGCCTTTAGCTATGCAGTTCATGGGTCATAACTGACCTGTCAGTGGTCAGAAAAGTGCAAATCAATTCACCTCCCTACTACTACTACTACTATAAATCACTTCTATAGCGCTACCAGTCGTACGCAGCGCTTTACAATTGAACATGAAGAAGACAGTCCCTGCTCAAAAGAGCTTACAATCTAAATCAGGACAAACAGACAGGACCAAAAAGGAGAAGGGAAGGACAGACAGAAGGACACATAAGGATAAGATAAAATTTACAAGTCAGGAGTCAAAAGCAGCATCAAACAGGTAAGCCTTTAGCCTGGATTTGAAGGCAGCCAGGGATGGAGCTAGACGTAATGGCTCAGGAAGCCTATTCAAGGCATAAGGTGCGGCGAGATAGAAGGAGCGGAGTCTGGAGTTAACGATGGAGGAGAAGGGTGCAATTAGATTTGCCTAGTGAATGGAGTTCTAGGGAAGGAGCGTAGGGAGAGATGAGGGTGGAGAGGTAGTGAGGGGCTGCAGAGTGAATGCACTTATAGGTCAACAAGAGGAACTTGAATTGTATACGGAAACGGATAGGGAGCCAGTGAAGTGATTTCAGGAGAGGGCTGATATGGGCATAACGACTTTGGCGAAATAGTTGTGCGGCAGTTTTGAACAGATTGAAGAGGAGAGAGATGGCTGAGTGGAAGACCTGAGAGAAGCAAGTTGCAGTAGTCTAAGCAAGAGGTGATGAGAGTTTGGATGAGGGTTCTGATAGCGTGTTCAGAAAGGAAAGGGCGAATTCTGGCGATGTTATAAAGGAAGAAATGACAGGTTTTAGCAATCTGTTGAATATGGGCAGAGAAGGAGAGGGAGGAGTCGAAGATGACCCCAAGGTTGTGAGCAGACGAGACAGGAAGAATGAGCGTGTTTATTTATTTATTGCATTTGTATCCCACATTTTCCCACCTTTTTGCGGGCTCAGTGTGGCTTACAATACGATATGAATGATGGAAATACAATTTGTTACAACTTGGTTATAGTTTACATTTTGAAGAGTTATACAAGACAATCAAAGTGTTGTTAAGGAATATAAACACTGGAACCAAACCTTGAAACACTGGAAGGAGACAGCGGGAGGTTAAAAGGGCATTATGTATGGTATACATATTTCTGTGAGTAAAGGTATGAGTGAGGTGAGACTACGGGGGATGAGAGTTCGGAAGTGGATGTATTGATGCATTAGTGAACAGTGAGTGTGGACTTTATGTGTTTTGCTTCTTTCCGTAGATTTTTTCAAAAGATGGGTCTTCAATAGTTTGCGGAAGGAGGTTTGCTCATGGATCGTTCTCAGGTTGCGCGGCAGTGAGTTCCAGAACTGCGTGCCCACGTGAGAAAAGGTTGACGCGTGTAGCGTCTTGTATTTTACGCCCTTGCAGTTAGGGAAGTGGAGGTTGAGGAAGGTTCGGGATGATCTTTTGGCGTTTCTGGGTGGTAGGTCTATTAACTCAGACATGTAGGCTGGAGCTTCACCGTGAATGATTTTGTGGATTAATGTGCATACTTTAAAAGTAATGCGTTCCTTGAGTGGAAGCCAGTTTAGCTTCTCTCGTAAGGGTTTTGCACTTTCATATTTTGGTTTTCCGAAGATGAGTCTGGCTGCTGTATTCTGGGCTGTTTGAAGTTTCCTCAGTATTTGCTCTTTGCAGCCTGCGTATAGTGAGTTGCAGTAATCCAGATGGCTTAATACGAGGGATTGCACTAGGCAGCGAAAGACGGATCTTGGGAAGAATGGTCTTATTCTTTTCAGTTTCCACATGCAGTAGAACATCTTTTTGGTTGTATTGTTTGCATGAGTTTCGAGTGTTAAGTGGCGGTCAATAGTGACTCCAAGGATTTTTAGCGTTTCTGAGATTGGAAGGTTTAATTTTGGTGTGTTTATAGCGGTAAATTCGTTCGTGTTGTATTGAGAGGTGAGTATCAGGCATTGAGTTTTTTCTGCATTTAATTTCAGACGAAATGCATTTGCCCATGTGTTCATGATGTGTAGACTTTGATTGATTTCGTTATAAATTTCTTTGATGTCCTGTTTGAAAGGGATGTATATTGTTACATCATCGGCGTATATATATGGGTTGAGGTTATGGTTTGATAGGAGTTTTGCCAAAGGGATCATCATTAGGTTGAAAATGGTTGGTGAGAGGGGTGATCCTTGTGGTACTCCACATTCAGGTGTCCATGCATTAGATGTGGTTGAATTTGATGTAACTTGATACGAGCGCTGTGTTAGGAACCCCTTGAACCAGTTCAGGACATTTCCTCCAATGCCAAAATATTCAAGTATGTGTAATAGGATTCCGTGGTCAACCATATCGAAGGCACTTGACATGTCAAATTGTAGGAGGAGTATATTGTTTCCGGTTGCTATTATTTGTTTAAATTTAGTCATAAGGGTGACTAAGACCGTTTCTGTGCTATGATTTGATCGGAATCCTGATTGGGCATCATGTAGTATTGAGTGTTTGTTTAGGTAGTTTGTGAGTTGTTTTGTTACCATTCCTTCAGTTATTTTGGTTATTAGTGGTATGGATGCTACTGGTCTGTAATTGGTTATTTCGCTCGTGCTTTTCTTTGTGTCTTTAGGAATTGGGGTGAGTAAGATTTTTCCTTTTTCTTTTGGGAAAAGTCCGTTTTGTAGCATGAAGTTTACGTGGCTCGTTAGGTCTATTATGAATTGTTGAGGAGCAGATTTCATGAGGTTATTTGGGCAAATGTCTAGTTTGCAGTGGGACTTGTCCTTTAGGAAACCGTCTAACCCCTTTTTAAACTCTGCCAAGCTAACCGCCTTCACCACGTTCTCTGGCAACGAATTCCAGAGTTTAATTACGCATTGGGTGAAGAAACATTTTCTCCTATTTGTTTTAAATTTACTACACTGTAGTTTCATCACATGCCTCCTAGTATTTTTGGAAAGCTTGAACAGATGCTTCACATCCACCTGTTCCACTCCACTCATTATTTTACATACCTCTATCATGTCTCCCCTCAGCCGTCTCTTCTCCAAGCTGAAAAGCCCTAGCCTCCTTAGTCTTTCTTCATAGGGAAGTTGTCCCATCCCCGCTATCATTTTTGTCGCCCTTCGCTGCACCTTCTCCAGTTCTACTATATCTTTCTTGAGACGCGACGACCAGAATTGAACACAATACTCAAGGTGCGGTCACACCATGGAGCGATACAACGGCATTATAACATCCTCACATCTGTTCTCCATACCTTTCCTAATAATACCCAACATTCTATTCGCTTTCCTAGCCGCAGCAGCACACTGAGCAGAAGGTTTCAGTGTATTATCAACGATGACACCCAGATCCCTTTCTTGGTCCGTAACTCCTAACGTGGAACCTTGCATGACGTAGCTATAATTCGGGTTCTTTTTTCCCACATGCATCACCTTGCAATTGTTAACATTAAACATCATCTGCCATTTAGCCGCCCAATCTCCCAGTCTCATAAGGTCATTCTGTAATTTTTCACAATCCTATTGCGAGTTAACGACGTTGAATAACTTTGTGTCATTAGCAAATTTAATTACCTCGCTGGTTACTCCCATCTCTAAATCATTTATAAATATACTAGTAAAAAAGCCCCGTTTCTGATGCAAATGAAACGGGGGCTAGCAATGTTTTCTTCTGTGTGCATGTGGGAGTGTGTGTGTCCCTGCCCTCTGGCCTCTCTCCCCTCCCCCCTCTGAGTCCTTCACTGTTACAGAGCCAGCGATTTGATTTCGTGCTCCGCTGTTTTCCTTCACTGACTGTGTTACAGAGAGGGCGGGGCAGAGTGTGTGTGTCCCTGCCCTCTGGCCTCTCTCCCCTCCCCCCTCTGAGTCCTTCACTGTTACAGAGCCAGCGATTTGATTTCGTGCTCTGCTGTTTTCCTTCACTGACTGTGTTACAGAGAGGGCGGGGCAGACACTCATAGGGAAACCGGATATCTCGCCCCCTTCACACTTCCGGCTGGAGGCTTCATAGAACGTTGGTGTTGCCTTTTATATAGAGAGAAGATTAAGAAGCAGCGGTCCTAGCACTGACCCCTGAGGAACCCCACTAACTACCCTTCTCCATTGTGAATACTGCCCATTTAACCCCACTCTCTGTTTCCTATCCTTCAACCAGTTTTTAATCCACAATAGGACATTTCCTCCTATCCCATGACCCTCTAATTTCCTCTGTAGGCTTTCAAGAGGTACCTTGTCAAACGCCTTTTGAAAATCCAAATACACAATATCAACCAGCTCCCCTTTGTCCACATGTTTGTTTACTCCTTCAAAGAATTGAAGTAAATTGGTCAGGCAACATTTCCCCACACTAAAGACTTGGTCTCAGTAATCCATGTCCTTGGATGTGCTCTGTAATTTTGTTTTTAATAACAGCCTCTACCATTTTCCCCGGCACCGACGTCAGAATCACCGGTCTATAATTTCCCGGATCTCCACTGGAACCTTTTTAAAAAATCGGCGTTACATTGGCCACCCTCCAATCTTCCGGTACCACGCCCGATTTTAAGGATAAATTGCATATCACTAACAGAAGCTCCGCAAGCTCATTTTTCAGTTCTATCAGTACTCTAGGATGTATACCATCCCGTCCAGGAGATTTGCTACTCTTCAGTTTGCTGAACTGCCCCATTACATCCTCCAGGTTTACTGTGAATTCAGTAAGTTTCTCTGACTCGTCCGCTTGAAATACCATTTCCGACACCGGTATCCCACCGAAATCTTCCTCGGTGAAGACTGAAGCAAAGAATTCATTCAATCTCTCCATTACGTCTTTCTCATCCTTGATCGCCCCTTTTACACCTTGGTCGTCCAGCGGCCCAACCGATTCTCTTGCCGGGTTCCTGTTTTTAATATACTGAAAACATTTTTTACTATGTTTTTTTGCCTCTAATGCTATCTTTTTTTTTTTCGTAATCCCTCTTGGCCTTCTTTATCTGTGCCTTGCATTTGCTTTGACACTCCTTATGCTGCTTCTTGTTATTTTCAGAGGGTTCCTTCTTCCATTTTCTGAAGGCGTTTCTTTTAGCCCTAATAACTTCCTTCACCTCACTTCTCAATCACGCCGGCTGTCTTTTGGACTTCCATCTTTCTTTTGTAATTCGCGGAATATATTTGGCCTGGGCCTCTAGGATGGTACTTTTGAACAGCATCCATGCCTGTTGTACAGTTTTTACCCTCT
This sequence comes from Microcaecilia unicolor, assembly GCF_901765095.1. Classification (NCBI taxonomy): domain Eukaryota; kingdom Metazoa; phylum Chordata; class Amphibia; order Gymnophiona; family Siphonopidae; genus Microcaecilia; species Microcaecilia unicolor. The sequence continues at coordinate 121,882,461 of NC_044040.1, read as the reverse complement.
CAGTTGCCCCTCTAAGTTTTTTTTTTACCATTCTTCTCATTCTATCATAGTCTCCTTTTTTAAAGTTAAATGCTAACATATTTGACTTCCTATGTATAGTTACTTCAAGGTTGTCCTCCCCCTTTCCCAACCTGCCATTTGCTTCATATTAGCATACCATTTAATAAGAGGAGGGGGGACTTGTCCACCCAATGTTGTAAGATGACTTTTTTAGCCAGTACCAGAGCTAAGAGGATGAACCGACATTGGTAAATAGACAACCCCTGGAAGGCCAAATCTGAGTCTAAGCCCAGAAGTAATACCCTGTAATTCCATTCTAGAGACTGATCTACCACATCTTCCAAATGAGCCAGTACCCCTCTCCAAAAATACTGCAGCACATGGCATTCCAGAAAGTGGTGTACTATGGTGCCCTTGTTATTCACACACTTATCACCATCCTCTGAGTCCCATAGGCCCATTGCTTTGCCCTTGCTTCAAGTAAGATACGCATGATGCAAAATCTTAAGTTGAATTTCGTGGAGACCCACATTTGGAGTTATCTTGTAAGCCAACTCAAAGCACCGCGTGAGTTCTGGGACCGAAACCCCCAACATGGCACTCCACTTTTCTGCTAGATAGACGGGAAATTTAGCAGGGCTCCACAGTTTACCCAAACCATACCAACACGAGAGCATATTAAATTCCACAGGCATCTGTGTAAACACCACATCACGGGTGGTAAATATGGGAAATCTTTTGTCCACGTTCTGCAATGTCATAAGGTAATGTTGAAGCTCTAAGCAGGAAAAGAAAAAGTTAGAAGGGATATTCCATCGTTCCTGGCACTCTGCAAAGGAGAGAAGCAGAAGTCCCCTCTCGCCTGCCCCACGTATCTACAGCCCTTCTTTGCCCACTCCCTAAAACATGTTGCAATCCTCCCCGTAGTGAATCCTGGGTTGTCCTGAAACTCTAAGAGCCAGATGCACTAAACCTAACGAGACAGCAACATGGTTTTTAAACTAGTTCTAGGAGGTCACGTGACGTGATGCTCAAGGAACGACGCTGAAGTTTGTTCCTCTGAGCCCCTAGTTCTCACCGGGCATGTAAAGGCGGCGAAACGCAGCAAACTTGCAAAATAAGATACCCCAGACACGTGGGAAAGTACCGGCAATAAGAAGGGCGGCAAAGCGCGAAGAATGGCGGCGAGGGCAGCTAATAAGGAGCGGATCCGAGGGAGAGATGTAGAGGACAAGATGGCGGCGCCCTTGAGTCCCGCGGGTCCCTCTGTCTCGTCAGCATGGGTGACTGAGATCACCTCCGAAATGACGGTGGGTTTGGAAGAGCTCCTGGAGCTCCGACTGACACCGAATGATGAGAAATTGGGGCGTATGCACGCACAATTAGAGGAGCTCTCGAAGGAGTGTGGGGCCTTCCAGGTGAGAACAGCTGAAGTGGAAGATCGAGTCACAGAGATGGAGGAGGTGCAGGGCTCACTACAAAAGAAACTAGCAGCACTGGAAGATAAGGTAGAGGATCTTGAAAACAGATCACGTAGAAACAATCTGAGATTGATAGGTCTTCCAGAATCCTTGCCAGATGCCAACCTAGTGAGCTTCCTGGAAAGATGGCTGACTAAGGAGATAAATCTGCCGGCGGGCAGCTGCCCGCTACAAGTGGAACGCGCCCACAGACTGGGTCAGAAGAAACCTGGTCAGGCTAAGCCGAGAGTAGTCATCCTGAAAATACTGAACTATGCACATAAGCAAGCGATAGTGCAGACCACGAGAGGAGGAAACCTGTTACACTATGATCAGCACAGAATTTTGTGTTTCCAAGACTACTCGGCGGGAGTGGCGGCTAAACCTAAAGTTTTTTCCGGTATTTGCTCTAAATTGTTTGAGTGGAAAATAAAATTCGCCCTCATCTACCCTGCGACTCTCAGGATCACCTATAATGGAGTGGTCAGCTCATACGTGGAGGTGGAGGAGGCTTGGGAATTCCTGAGGCGCATGGAGACGGAGATGACATCTACAGGGGCCACCTGAGGTTATCGATAAGAGCTGGCCATATTTCAACACATGATTCTCTCAGATATGTAGAAGGAGGACATGGAAGGAAGAAGGGTTTTCACTGTTCGTTCTTCTAGACTGACTCTCTTTGTGGATGCGTTTATCCTTAAGGGCTTATGATCAGCGTTGGACATTAATATTTGGATGGACATAATAGAGGGCTCCTTGATGGGGTAATGTAAAAAATAGGGCGGAAATATTGGAATGGTTTTCCTAAATTTTCTTGATGTGGGGGTTTTTCTCTCTCTTCTCCGGTTTCCCTACTTGCTTTTATCTCTGTGATGTGACTGTAAGAGGGAGTGAGAGAGGAGTTGGGAGAGGGGAAAGAGGTAGTTTGCCGAATGTGTGTACGGGTGGTAGGGGGGCGTTAGACGTGACTGCTCCGATGGTAGGAGCTGTAACTAGGGGAGGGGGGAGGGGGTGGGGGGGATGGGATAGGGCGGGGAGGGGAGGGTTGTCAGAGGCTGTCGAGAGGGGAAGTAGGGAGCTTGAAAGTGGGTCAAGCGTGGGAGAGTGTAAGACAGGGTGGAGGATGGAGGCTGGGACATCCTCCCCCAATATATAGCGGAAATACACTTAAAACACTGATCAAGATAAGAAGCAAGATATGGTGAATCTGGTCACCTGGAATGTGGGGGGGGGGGGGGGGGGGATTAACTCACCTATTAAAAGATTGAAAATTTTACAACGCCTACATAGGAACCAGATTGATATTGCATTCCTGCAAGAAAACCATTTAAATGCTGTGGAACATGCAAAGTTGAAAACCTGGTGGGTAGGGGAATGTTTGGCAGCTTCATCCCAGGGGAAAAGGGGGGTGTAACTATCCTTTTTAAAAAGGGGGTGGTGGAGACAGCTAAGATAATAGCACTAGATCCAGAGGGAAGGTATATACTGGCCCAAGCGGTTATCAACCATTGTACAATATATCTTTGTAATGTGTATGCACCTAATCATTACGAAAAGAAATTCTATTGCAATTTGACCTGGATACTTATGACACGAGAGTATTCCCCTCTAGTAATGGGTGGAGATTTTAATGCGGCTTGGGATCCAGTAATGGATAGATCGGTCTCGACCCCAAAAATTGCATATTATGCAAATAAGGGCCTGTTGAGCTTGAGTAGCTTGCTGGGATTGTAGATGTTTGGCGGGAACTTCACCCCACAGATAAAGATTATACACATTTGTCTAGAGCACATACAATGCAAGCGCGCATAGATTATTTGTTGCTATCCACAAAAGAATTTGGTAATGTGCGCAGTGCGGAGACAGGCCCTTATGCTATATCTGATCATGCTTGGGTAAGGATGGAATGGGCCGTAGGACCTGTAAGGGAAAGCAGATATAGATGGAGGTTTCCCTTAGAGCTGTATAAAGACCCCAAATTTAAGGAGCGCTTGCTTAGCCAGTGGGAAAGTTATAAAGCAACCAATGTTGAACATATACAGGAACCAATGCTATACTGGGAAGCAGCTAAAGCGGTATTCAGGGGGGAAATCATAAGTTACACACATTATGTGAGGAAATCCAGAGATAAAGAAGTGTTACGTTTGGGAAAATTGTTACGAAAGGTCCGACAAAAGTTTGGACACTCACATGCTGAGGTAGATCGTCAACATCTGATAGAAATACAGACAGCAGTCAAATCTCAACTGTATTATCGATATCAACTGTACAAATATGGTAATAAACTAGTTCTAGCCAGTCTAGCGAGCAAGTAGTAAAACAAGACATGCACAAAAGGGTTCTCCAAGCCATTTTTCTGTCATGGTAGCAGCTAACGAAAACGGAATGCAAATGATCTAAAAGTTATTATAATAATGAGCTAATTAGTATTATAATGTGCATGCAAGGAGGATGCACAGTCGTTTTCCGACCTCATGCACCGTAAAAAACCTACCGGGAGGTCTGCACCTCTCGTTAATGCCTGGTTGGGCTGCTGTGAGTGGGACCCATGCAAAGATGAAGGGAGACCAGTGGGAAGAGGACGACACCCATCACAAAATCGGAAGAAAAAAAAACGTGCAAGTGCTCGTCGGGGACGTCCTTTCAAATGCCTAACACTTGGACGTCCATCACTCAAAAAAAATAAAATAAAATAAAAAAAGGACGTGTTTTTCTTACGACTAAGGTGCCCGAAATGACCACCGCCGGAGAGAATCGGGGATCGAGATGTGCGAGGACGTCCAAATCAAAACTATTTGGACATCCCTTTCGATTATGCCCCGCCAGGTCTCTGTCAGCCAATCACAGAGCGTTTAGCTGTCACTGGTGTCAGCTAAATGTGCTGTGATTGGCTGAGAAAGACCTGGAGGGGAATAATTAACAGGGACGTCCAAATAGTTTTGATTTGGATGTCCTCGCACGTCCCAATCCCCAATTCTCTCCTTCTAGGGTCCCACTCTCTCCCTCTGCTGCACAATGCCCGGCAATTTATTGGTTGTAGATGGCTACTATACACACAGCTTGTCTGCGTGTATGAAGCAGTCTTTGGCAGAGCAGCCAGCATAATGCTTGGCTGCTCTGTGCATGCTCAGCTGGCCGACTGGCTTCCCATCCTTACGAAGGAAACTGTGTGCAAATGAGCTCTCAACAGCGAGCAGCTCATTTGCATGCGATTTCCTTCATGCATGCCCGTTTTTTACCGATTCGCTAAGGGATCGGTAAGGGAAGGGCTCTTTCCGTGTAGTTAGTGCATCTGGCTGTAAGAACGGTGATGGGCCAGAAGCTCCCCCCAATCTACGACACCACCAATCCCACGCTAGGCGAAGCGGTTTCAGAAGAGGTGTAAGTTTAACCTGAGATCCCCTAGCATGCAGGGCACTAAAAACAGAAAAAGGGGAAGCAGCACTTTCCCAAACACCGGAGGGTGCAAATACATAACAACCCGTATGCAGCTCGTGTAGCCACCTGAGAAGCGCTGCGATATTGTAGAGCCTGTGATCAGGTAGGTTGACTCCCCCCTTTGCTTCACCCTTGGATGAGCTTGCTATATCCAATTCTGGCCCGACGGCCTCCCCAGATAAAGAACGATATCACTCCTCTATATAATCCCTCATCTCTACTATGAATCCACACTGGCATCATTTGAAGAGTGTAAAGGATCTTATGGAACAACACCATTTTAACAAGCGCCACAAGACCTAAGAATGAGACAGAGAGATCCCTCCGTTGGCAACATAGAGTTTTAACTAACTCTAATTTGTCACTAACATTTTTCTTGTGCATATAGACCCCCAAATATTTCATAGGGCCCGCTGTCCAGGACAAAGGGAAGTCAGGACAACTCTTACAAGCACAATTAGTGGACAATGCCATTGCCTCCGACTTATCAAAGTTAATTCTCAGTCACGAAAAAAAGACCCAAATTGCTGGATGAGATCTATCAAAATGGGTATCCCCTTTGACGCCTGTCCCAAGAAAATTAACAAATCATCTGCAAAGAGATTAATTTTATATTCACACTTCCCTTCCCTTACTCCCTGGACTGCCAACGATTGCAGAATCTTACTCGCCAGGGGCTCTAAGGCAAGAAAAAAGAGCCTAGGTGACAGCGGACACCCCTGTCTCGTACCCCTCTGCAGTGCAAACGAAGGGGACAAAACATTATTTATCAAAATTTGTGCTGTAGGACTCCTGTATAAGGCCCGAATCCCGTGCAAGAACTCTCCATAGATGCCAAACTGTGGTAAAACCCAAAAAAAGATGGTCCCATAAGATTTTATCAAATGCTTTTTCCGCGTCTAGACTAACAATGATGTCATCTCCAGGCGCACCCCCCTTAGCTTGAATTGCACTCAGAGCTCTTAAAATGTTTGTGGAGGCATACCTCCCCGGTACAAAGCCAGATTGGTCCTCATGCACCAAAGCGGGAAGCACTTTTCCCAAGCAGGCGGCCATGATGCTAGCAGTTTTATGTCCTGATTCAGTAAAGAAATAGGGTGATAAGAATCCAATAGCTCCCTGTCGCGACCCGGTTTAGGTAAAACTATTATAGCAGCGTGTCATGGCACCTGTGGGCTGCCCCTCCGTGCAGAGTGCCTCACATAATTCGCTAAATGGCCCTGCTATCTGACTTCCCAGAGTTTTGTAAAATTCAGGCCCCAGACCATCAGGGCCCAGAGCTTTTGCTAACTTAAGAGTTTCTTTATAGCTGCTTGAATTTCAGTTCCATGAACAGGCTCGTTGTTCCTGTGTCAGAGAAGGGAGCCGAAGACCCTGAAAGAATGCCTTCTGCTTTTTCAAGTTACAATGTCTATTTATTTGTTACATTTGTATCCCACATTTTCCCACCTATTTTCAGGCTCAATGTGGCTTACATATTACCGTAGCGGCGTTCGCCGGTTCCGGTCTGAACAAATACATGGAGGGGCATAATCGAACGAAAACGTCTATCTCAATGGGCGTTTATCTCCGAGAATGGGTCCGTGAAGGGGCGGACCAAACCGTATTTTCGAAAAAAAAAAAAAGACGTCCATGTTTTATTCGACAATTTGTGAGCTGGGCGTTTTTGTTTTTCAGTGATAATGGAAAATGAAAGCGCCCAGCTCAAAAACGAATAAATCCAAGGCATTTGTTCATGGGAGGGGCCAGGATTCGTAGTGCACTGGTCCCCCTCACATGCCAGGACACCAACCGGGCACAAAAAAAAAAGGTAAAAGAGCTCCCAGGTGCATAGCACCCTTCCCTTGTGTGTTGAGCCCCCCAAATCCCCCTCAAAACCCACTGCCCACAAGTCTACACCATTACTATAGCCCTAAGGGGTGAAGGGGGGCACCTACATGTGGGTACAGTGGGTTTGGGGGGGTTGGACGACTAAGCATTAAGCAGCACAATTGTAACAGGTAGGGGGGGGATGGGCCTGGGTCCACCTGCCTGAAGTCCACTGCACCCCCTAACAACTGCTCCAGGGACCTGCATACTGCTGCCAGGGAGGTGGGTATGACATTTGAGGGTGAAAATAAAAAGTTGTGAAACATCATTTTTTGTGGTGGGAGGGGGTTAGTGACCACTGGGGGAGTCAGGGGAGGTCATCCCCGATTCCCTCTGGTGGTAATCTGGTCATTTAGGGCACTTTTTGGGGCCTTATTCGTGGAAAAATAGGGTCCAGGAAAAGTGCCCTAAATTCTCGCTAAAAATGCATATTTTTCTTCCATTATCGGCGAAAGGCGCCCATCTCTGATCGCCCGATAACCACGCCCCAGTTCCGCCTTCACCACGCCTTCGACACGCCCCCATCAACTTTGTCCGCATCTGCGACGGAGTGCAGTTGAAAACGTCCAAATTCGGCTTTTGATTATAACGCTTTATTCGTTTTTGTGAGATAAACGTCTATCTCCCGATTTGGGTCGCAATATAGGCGTTTTTCTTTTTCAATTATAAGCTGGATGGTGTGCACAAGTACAAGGTGTGATTGTGGTAGAATATGGTTCATATACGTTAGCTATATTGGGAAACATTCGGTAGGCGGGGGGAGATTGGGGTGAGTCTGTTAAGTTCTTGGTGTTGTTGTGTAGCAGGTTCTCTGATTCTTATGTTGGGTTGGTTGGGTATGCCTTTTGGAACAAGTTCGTTTTTAGTTTTTTCTGGAACTTTAGGTTGTTGTTTACTGTTTTTGGTAGTGTGTTCCATAGTTGTGCGCTTAAATTGGAGAAGCTGGATGCATATGTTGTTTTGTATGTGAGTCCTTTGTTGTTTGGGTAGTGGAGATTAAGATAGGTTTGCGCTGATCTTGTTGTGTTTCTGGTTGGCAGGTCTATGAGGTCTTTCATATATCCTGGGGCTTCGCCGTAGATAATTTTATGGACCATGGAGCAGATTTTGAAAGCAATACTTTCTTTGATTGGGAGCCAGTGGAGTTTTTCTCTGAGGGGTTTGGCGTTTTCAAAGTGCAATTTTCTAAATATAAGCCTGGCTGCTGTGTTTTGAGCGATCTAGAATTTCTTTATAATTTGTTCTTTACAGCCCGCGTAGATTCCGTTGCAGTAGTCTGCATGGCTCAGTACGACTGATTGTATCAATTTGCGAAATGTTTCCCTCGGGAACAATGGTTTCACACGCTTGAGTTTCCACATTGAGTGGAATATTTTCTTTATGGTGGATTTTGCTTGATTCTCTAGTGAGAGGTTCCGGTCGATTATTACGCCGAGGATTTTCAGACTGTCTGCGATTGGAAGGATGTGGACTGGGATGTTTATATTTGTGGGTTTATATGTGCTATATTAGGATGAGATTGTGAGACAATGTATTTTTTCTGTATTGAGTTTTAGTTGGAATGCGTTTGCCCATAAGTCCAAGATGTTCAGACCGAGTTTGATTTTTTTTTTTTTTTTTTTTTTTTTTTTTTTTTTTTTTATTCATAATTTTTATTAGTTTTATGCATACTTTACAGAAATTATCATACTGCAAAAGTGTAATACAGCCATTAGAAAATAATAATACAGCAAATTATCTAAGTAAAATCAAATATTGGCTTCCTTAGACCTCAAAAATAGGGGGGGCAGGAAATAGTGAAGTTATACAAAGTCGTAACATTATAAATGAAAATTTGGTTCCGTCAGTCCCATTATAATTCTAACTCTATCGTTGTTTAGTGTCTAGAAAAGTCTGAAGCTGTTCAGGAATATAATATATATATTTAACTTGATTCAACCTGATGACACATTTGCATGGGTAAGCCAGGAGGAAAGAGCCTCCCAATTCCAAGACCTTTGACCTCATAGACAGAAACTTTTTACGTTTTTCTTGTGTGGATTTAGTCACATCCGGGTAGAGCCAGATCTTTTGGCCTGCAAATTCTCGATTAGTAGATTTAAAGTAAAGGCGCATAACTGCGTTTAAATCCTGTTGAAATACAAAAGTAATTATCAATGTCCCCCTTTCTGGTGATTCCTCAATTGTTTGCTCCAAAATAGCTGTAACATTTTGTAAATCAATAGAATTTCCTATCCCAACTTTTTTCATCGTACTTGGTATATAGTAGATTTTATCCAAAGGAGGAAACACTTCTTGGGGGAAATTTAAATTTTCTTTTAAGTATCTCTGAAACAAATCCTTTGGAGATTCTCCCAGTATTTTAGGAAAGTTCAACATTCGAAGATTCAATCTCCTATTAAAATTCTCTACCTGCTCCAATTTTCTTCTAATTTCCATATTGTCTTTTATCACTGCTATTTTAAATTCTTCTGTTTGCTTTGTCTCTGTCTGTAAGGCCTCAATCTTTGAAGTAAAATCTTGTTTTGCCAAATCTAGGGAACCTTTCACTTCCTGGATGTTAAGATTTAAAGTCTTTACCTCATCAGCAGATTGTCTCAAAGTTTGTTCAATTTCCAATAATTTCAGCCAGATCTTGCCCAGGCTCACCTCCGTCTCCTCTGCAGCTGCAGTTCTCTTTACAGAGCTAGGCTCCCCTCTGGGCTCCCCGGGATAGCCCTTTCCGGGCTCCACGAGAAACCCCGACTCGCTCAGAGCAGTTGCAGGGCATGGAGGCGTCGTAGAAGGCGGGGAGAGAGAGATTTCTATTTCCTGCGGGGAGGTCGCTTCACCGACCCCACCCGCTAAGGACTCCGCACCGCTTCTTCGGGACAATGCAGGGAAGAAGCGTTCCAAACCTCCGCTTGCCGGTGTGGACGTCGCGGGGTGAAGGGGAATCCCCCGAGTCGTCCCTTTACGCTTGGTATGCGGCATTAAGAAAACAGGTATATAATTATATATTCTACAAGCAGGCAAAGGCAGGAGCTCTCCTTCAACACATCTGCTCACGGCGCCATCTTGACACGCCCTCCGAGTTTGATTTTATTGGTGATTTCTGCCAGGTCGTGTTTGTAGGGGATATATATTGTGATGTCATCTGCATATATGAATGGGCTAAGAACTTGGCTAGTGGGGTCATCATGAGGTTGAAAAGGATCAGTGATAGTGGTGATCCTTGCAGTACTCCGCAGTCTGGTTACCAAGGTGTCACGATTATGGCTGTGACCCCTCTCAGACTTACCTTATTTCTGGGGGTCAGCTTCTGAGCTGGCTTCTGTCTGTCCTTTCTGAGTTAGCTCTGTCTCTGTGTGCTGGCTGTTTCCAGCATGGCTCTAATTACTCCACTATACTGCACCTGTGTGTGTTGAGCCTCTCTGTGTTTCAGTATGCTTTCTGCCTGAGTCCTGTAGCTGTGACATCATCAGTCAGGCCCTTGATAAGGAAGTGGTGTTCTTCCATTCAGGGCCTTTGCAAACGCCAAAGGTCCAGGTTAGTGTTTGGTGCTGTTAGCACTTCTGCCTTGTCTTGCTTGCCTTGAATCCTATCCTGATTCCAGTCCTGTTGGTTCCCTTTCCCTCCTGTCTGAGAACCCTGTATTCCTGGTGCAGTTAGCACTTCTGCCTTGCTCTTGTCTGGGTGCCTGGTAGCACTTCTGAATCCTGTCTGCTTTTGGCTCCCTTTCTCTCCTGTCTGAGAACCCTGTATTCCTGGTGCAGTTAGCACTTCTGCCTTGCTCTTGTCTGGGTGCCTGGTGTCACTTCTGAATCCTGTCTGCTTTTGCCTCCCTTTCCCTCCTGTCTGAGAACCCTGTATTCCTGGTGCAGTTAGCACTTCTGCCTTGCTCTTGTCTGGGTGCCTGGTGGCACCTCTGAATCCTGTCTGCTTTTGGCTCCCTTTCCCTCCTGTCTTAGAATACTGTATTCCTGGTGCAGTTAGCACTTCTGCCTTGCTCTTGTCTGGGTGCCTGGTGGCACTTCTGAATCCTGTCTGCTTTTGGCTTCCTTTCCCTCCTGTCTGAGTACCCTGAACCCCTGTCTGCCTTGCTTTTGTCTAGGTGCCTATGGACACTTCTGAACCCTGTCTGCCCTGCTTTTGTCTAGGTGCCTGTGGGCACTTCTGAATCCTGTGTGTTCCAGTCTGCTAGTTCCAGTACCAGTTTTCCTCCAAGCCCTGCCGGCTGCCTGCACCCGGGGGCTCAACCCCCGGGGAACGGCGGCTAAGTGTAGATGAAGCCTTGGTCCAGCCCCGTGTGTTCCTGTCCAGTGTGTTCCGGGTCCAGTGTGTACCAGTCCAGTGGGTTCCAGTCCAGTGCGTACCAGTCCAGTGCGTACCAGTCCGGTGCGTTCCAATCCGGTGTGTTCCAGTCCGGTGCGTTCCAGTCCAGTGTGTTCCAGTTCAGTGCGTTCTAGCCCAGTGTTGGTTGGTGGGTTTTGCCTGCTGCTGCCTCTCCTCGTCAGCAGCCCAAGGGCTCAAGATTACTCCAGAGTCCGTGCCTGTGTGTTTTGAACCTGAGAACCTAACACAAGGTGATGATATGTTTGTGCTATCTTTCACTTGCTAGGTTCTAGTGGTTAAGAAGCCCTTGATCCATTTGAGTACATTTCCGCTGATTCCGAAGTAGTCAAGGATTCTTAGTAGTATGTTATGATTGACCATGTCGAATGCACTGGGCATGTCAAATTGTAGTAGAAGTATGCTTTTACCTATTGCTATTTCCTGCTTGAATTTGGTTAAGAGAGTAAGTAATACTGTTTCGGTGCTGTGTAAAGGGCGGAATCCTGATTGTGATTCGTGTAGTATTGTGAATTTGTCTAAGCATTCATTAATTTGTTTGGTTACCAAGCCTTCCATTAGTTTGACTACCAATGGGATGGATGCTACTGGACATTAGTTGGTGATGTCATTTGTTTTTTTCTTGGCGTCTTTTGATATTGGGGTGAGTAAGATGTTGCAATTTTCTTTAGGGAAGGTTCCTTGTTGAAGCATGAAGTTTAAATGGGATGTGAGGTCTGTTATGAAACGATGGGGGGGGGGGGGGGGGGGGGAGAGATTTTAGTAGGTAGCTGGGACAGGTATCCAGTTGGCAGTGGCTGTTGGAGTATCTCTTGATCGCCTGGGTAACTGTGTCGATGGTGAGGAGAGCAAATTTTGTCCAAATACGGTCCGCTGGGTATTCACCAAGGGTTGGGTCCAGTTCATTGATGAAGGTTTCAATGTCTGTATTGTCCTGAGGTAGAGTTTTGCGAACATTTGTAATTTTTTTGTTAAAGTATTTAGCAAGATTATCTGCTGATGGGGTGTCAGTATTGGTTGTGGTGACCGGTTTTATGTCTAGTAATTTGTTCACGAGTTGATATAGTTTTTTCGTGTCTTTGTATTCCGGCCCTATTTTAGTTTTGTAATATGATCTTTTGGTCTGTCTTACTGCGTATTTGTATTTTCTTTGTAGTAGTTTCCATGCATTGAGTGTATATTCATCTTTTATTTTTTTCCAGGCATGTTCCAATTTCCTTAATTGTGTTTTTAATTGTTTCAATTCCTCATTGAACCATGGTATCGAGTTGTGTCGTCGTGAGGTTCTTGTTCGTAAGGGTGCTATTTCATCTAGTATTTGTCTACATCTTTTATCCCATTCTAAGAGGTAGTGTGTGGAGTTAGTTTGTGTTGTCCACTCATTATTGTATATCTGTTTCCAAAAAGTTTCCGCATCTATTTTGCCTCTTGTGGTATAAGTTGTAAGTTCTTGTTTGTGGATGGAACCCTTCTTTCGCCATTTCAGGGCTAGAATTAGCTCATAGTGGTCAGTCCATGGTATTTCTTACCATTTAGCTTCTGTTATTATTAGGTTTTGGTCCGTAGACAGTTTCTGTGAGAAAAGGTCGAGTGTGTGTCCTTTCGTATGGGTTGTTTGCATGTGCGGCCATGTGAGTGCACATAAGTGAAGGAAGTCCTTGCAGTCACGTGCGTTGGTAGAGTTTTGGTCTTCTAGATGAAGGTTGATGTCTCCTAATATTAGTGTATTGGAGTTGGACACGCAAGTGTTTGAGATGAAGTCCATGAAGTTTGGCTGGCTTTCTTTCCAGTTGCATTGTGGTCTGTAGAACAGGACATAGTTTAAATGGTTTTATGTTGAATTCTGATTGAGGCTATTTCGAGTTGGGTTGTTATGGATTCACCTGTGGTTTCAATGGTGAAGTTGGATCGGTATATGAGCGCTATGCCACCGCCTCTCTTTTCCTTCCTGGTCCAATGAGTAATTTTATATCCTGGAGGGCATAGGTTTAGTATGACTGGGTCTTCTTGATTGTGGATCCAGGTTTCAGTGATGAAGAGTAGATCTAGTTTTTCTAACATAATCCAGTCTGTTACTAATGATGTCTTGTTTACTACAGATCTGGCATTAACGTAGCCTACTTGTAGTATGTGGTGTGGATCTTTTGTGTTCGGTGTTATGTGGACTTTTGTTAGTTGTCGTTTCATGGTTTGTGAGGATTTTTTTTGGACTTCTCTTGCCCTTTTGTTGTTGGTGTTCGTTTGTTTGTGCTTTTCTTTCATTTTGGTTGTTGTTGGTGTGGTAAGGTGTGGTGTGCCTATTTGGTCTTTGGTAGTTGTTCAGTATGGGTATCGTGTTATTATCTGCGAGTGGTTTGGTGGATTAGCGAAAGGGAATAGATTGCTAGGAAAGCTTTGATGGTGTTCATTGTTTCGGTTCTGTGGTCTATGGTGCAATGTGGTGAGCCTGGCTCTGATTATGATTTCCAGGGACGGGTGCTCTCGCTCCCAGTGGTCAGGGCACCTCTCCAGTCATCGTTGGTTCGTATGACCTGGGACGGTTGATTGGCCTCGCCTGGCAGGGCTGAGTCTGTTCGAGTGGCGTTCGAGTTGGTGTTTTCTTCTTCTGATCCCTGTGGTTTCTCGCCGCATGCGCCGCTCCTTTGCTTTTTAACCAGGCGGGTTTTCAATCAGTCGATCGTCTGGTTTTCCTTGCGACTATGCTGGGCGCTGGGGTCAGCAGGGCTGAGTCTGTTCGATTATGGGGGGGGGGGGGGGGCTGTTTCATCAGGCCATGTGGGGAGGGATAAATTGACCCTAAAAATTACAGTTGGTATTTGTATAATTGAATGTCCCTCATCGCCCGTTTATTCAAGTTGTCGTTGATCTTGTTTTTTTTTTAACTCTCTAAAGGTATTCCTAGCCGTTTCATCTCCCCTGAGCTAATAGTGCCCTGGCATCCTGGAGTAGTCGAAACAGAGCAAGAAGTTCCCTGTCTCTCTTCTTTCATGTTCTAGCTGTGTATTCTATGATTTTCCCTCTGAATACTTCCTTCCCCGCTTCCCAGAAGGTGATCGGATCAGAAACAGTTGACCCGTTGTCTGTGAGACAGTGCCCCCACTCCTTCTGGAGAAATTCCATGAATTCTGGTTCTCGGTAAAAGGTAGGGTTCATATGCCATCCTGTTCTATTCCTAGCCCTCAAGAGGCTCAAATCCACCCTTACCAGGCTATGGTCCGATACTACACCCGCCTCAATCTCTGCAGTGTATTCTCTATCATCCGGATGGAGTACCCTCCAGACGTCCACTAACCCCAATTCTCTCTGGAGAAGCCCTATTCCCTTGTCCTCCATCCCCTTAGGCCATGCTTTCGGTGGCTTACAATCAACTAGTGGGCCTGCCGTTATATTAAAATCCTCTCCCACAATCACTTGATACTCTTGTAGCGAAGCTAAAGCAGCCAACAGCTGGGAGTAAAATTTCTGGGAATAGACATTCGGAGCATAAACAGAGCACAGGGCTACCCTCAGCCCCTGTAAGATGCCCGCCCAAATCACAAATCTTCCCTCAGGGTCCTGAACAATTTTGTGGCAGGTGCTATCTAATGCTTTACTCAAGAGGATAGCTACTCCTCTTTGCCTGTTGTTATATGAAGCAAAGGCAATCTCACCTACCTAGCTTTGTTTCAATTTAAGATGTTCTGGAGAGGACAAATGGGTTTCCTGGACCATGAGAACATCCACTTTCAATTGTTTACTATAATTTAGGATTTTCTTGTGTTTAATTGGAGAGTGAATGCCATCTATATTAAGGGAAGCTAACCTTAAACTACCCATTCCCCCACACCAGGGTTGTACTAATGTAAAACAGTATGGACAAAAAAACTCTCTAGGGCGATATCACAGCAGTGCCGCTCCACAGAGAAAGTTGTTCATTCTTCCTTTGTACACATGGCAACATTGTTACAGTGGTAATCTTAGGTCTTCTCAGCCTCGTCCCCTTAATCCTCCCATTAAACCCCAACTCTGACCTTCCTCCCCCCTAACCCACCTCCCCGCCCTTCCACCTCTCTGCATATCTACCCCTCTCATCCGCTCCCCATAAAACTCACCATACAAATAAATGTTTGTCTCTAGTGTAAACTCAATAACAGACTTAGAGGGGCATAATCGAACGGCGCCGGCGAAATAGATTGCCGGCGATCTATTTTGGCGGCACTGCAACCGTATTATCGAAAAAGATGGCCGGCCATCTTTTTTTTCAATAATACGGTTTAGCCCAGCCAAATGCCAGAGTTCGCCGGGTTTGAGATGGCCGGTTTTGTTTTTCAGCGATAATGGAAAAAAATGCCGGCGATCTGAAACCCGGCGAAATCCAAGGCATTTGGTTGTGGGGGGAGCCAGCATTTGTAGTGAACTGGTCCCCCTGACATGCCAGGACACCAACCGGGCACCCTAGGGGACACTTCTAAAAATTTAAAAAAAATATACAAATAGCTCCCAGGTGCATAGCTCCCTTACCTTGGGTGCTGAGCCCCTCAAATCCACTCCCCACAACTCTACACCATTACCATAGCCCTTATGGGTGAAGGGGGGCACTTACATGTGGGTACAGTGGGTTTGGGGGGGGGGGTTGGAGGGCTCAACACTTAGCACCACAAGTGTAACAGGTAGGGGGGGGGGGATGGACCTGGGTCTGCCTGCCTAAAGTACACTGCACCCATTAAAAACTGCTCTAGGGACTTGCATACTGCTGTCAGGGAGCTGGGTATGACATTTGAGGCTGGCATACAGGCTGGCAAAAAAGGTTTTTATTTTTATTTTTTTAGTGTGGGAGGGGGTTGGTGACCACTGGGGGAGTATGGGGAGGTCATCCCCCATTCCCTCCGGTGGTCATCTGGTGAGCTGGGGCACCTTTTTGAGGCTTGGTCGTGAAAATAAAAGGACCAAGTAAACCCAGCGAAATACTGATTAACACCGCTTTTTTTTCCATTATCCGCGAAAGCCGGCCATCTGGTAGCCACGCCCATGCCCCGCCTTCGCTACACCGCCAACACGCCCCCTTGAATTTTCACTGGCTCGGCGACAGGAAAGCGGCGATGGTGTCAAAAAAGCAGCTTTCGATTACAGTGATACCTCGGTTTTCGTTGATAATCCGTCCGAAAACAATCAACGAAAACTGAAACAGACGAAAACCGAGGCAATTATTTCCATATGAATCAATGTAAATCCAATCAGCAGGAGAACGCATGGGCTGCCCTTTGTTTTCGCAAAATTAGAAGCGAAAACCGAGGCAACCAACGAAATCCGAGACAAAATTTTCACTGAAAAAAAATCAACGAAAACCGAAACCGACGATAACCGAAGTCAACGAAAACCGAGGTTTCACTGTATACCGATTTCGCCGCTTTTGAGAGATCGCCGGCCATCTCCCGATTTATGTCGGAAGATCGCCGGTGATCACTTTCGAAAATAAGCCTGATAGTGGAAATACAAGTCACTTAGAACCTAGATCAAATCTATCATGCCAGCACTAACTTCCAAAACAATGATTCTACCTATGATATTTTAGGGCCCTAAATATTACTATGAGGCCCTAAAATATCAATACATCTAATGGGAAAACTGAACAAGCCAAAATGCCAGATTACTACAGAATGTTACATAGAAAATCCATACTAACAGAATACCTTGGTCACACACACACTGAACACAAATGCCAAATACAGAACAGGTGACCACAAATATAAACAAACTGAAATCCCAAGAAACCAGACCTTTCATGTAGTACAACACCAGAGAAACAGAGATGTATGTCCTCCTATCTGTGCAAAAAAGTAAGATGGCACATGCCAGGGATGTTGTTAGAGGAGGGCAACTAGCAAAACTGCTCTTGGCTCCCTGGCCAGATAGAGCCCCAAGCCTGCCAGAACCTAAAGAAGGTGCAGCCTGCTAGTGGGCTTTGGGATCTCTCCCAGATTTCTGTCCTGGGCCCCAGCCATGTCTAACACCAGATCTGGTAGGATGTACATTTCAAATCTAACATATTCTAATCACAAAATAGAAAATAAAATTATTTGCTCTACCTTTTGTTGTCTGGTCATTTTTTTTTAATCATGTTGGCCCCAGGTTCTGGTTTCTGTTTCCCTCTGTCTTCTCTTAACTTTCTCGCTAGGGTCTCATGTCCATGTGACATTTCTTCTATCTCGCCATGCCCACCATCCATCTCTATGTCCCTATCTTTCCCCATGTTCCTTCTCTGTGTCCCTATATTTCCCTGTCCAGCATCTCCCCGTGTCCATATCCCTACATCCATCTCCACCATTCTATGTCCCTATCCTCTCCACCTATCCAGCCCCTATGCCCTCCTCCCACGTCACCTATCTCTCCATATGTCCCCCTCCCATGTCTGGCATTGCCCCTCTGTGTCTATATACTATCCCCAAGCAGCAGCTCCTCTTTTTATCCTTGTCACTGTGCCCTCCCCCATGCCTATCATCTCTTCTCTGTTTCTGTATACCTCCATTTGTCCAGCTTCTTCCATCTCTACCTCCTCCACACCCAGAGGCAGCATATCATCTTTTCAGTTGGAGAAGCCAAACAAGCGAAACTTCTTATGCCAATACTATTTGGGAAAAATATTAGTGGAGCCATGGTTCTTGTGGCCCACCCTATTCCGTTGCCCATGCCCACACCAACGTATCACTCTCCCACCCCATCCAGCTTCTCTTCCCTCCGCCCCCCCCCCAATTGCCTGCCCTGCATGCTTTTCTCACTTGTGCTGTGGGTTTAGTATTTGACTCCCTGTTCCTTTATCCCTTTGCTTTGTATTTTTTTCCCTTCCCTCCTCCCTCCCACAGGTCCAGTACTTCTCCTCCCTTCCAGCCAGTCAGCCTCCCCCTCCAATGAGTCCAGCAACTCTCTTCCTTCCAGCCAACCAGTCCCCCCTCCCACGGGTCTTTCCAGCTAGCCAGCCCCCTTTCCATAAGTCCAGAACCTCTCTCCCTTCCCTCTAGCTCCCTTCTCATGGGCCCAGCACCTCTCCTTTCTAGCTAGCCAGCCCCCTTTCCATAGGTCCAGCACCCTTCCCTCCAGCTCCAGCACCTTTGCTTTCCAGCTAGCTAGCTAGCCAGCCCCCTTATTTGGGTCTTGCATATTCCTCCCTTCTGTCCAGTTCCCTTCCCATGGGCCAACCACCTCTCTCCCTTCCTTTCAGCCAGCTAGCCAGCCCCTCTCTCCCTTCCCTCCAGCACCCCCTGCCCCAGAGGTCCAGCACTTTTCTCCCTTTCCTCCAGTGCCTCCCCAGTCCAGCACTTTTCTCCCTTCCCTCCAGTGCCCCCCCCCCCCCAGTCCACAACTTTTCTCCCTTCCCTCCAGTGCCCCCTCCAACCAGTCCAGTACTTTTCTCCCTTCCCCGCCTCCAGCCCCCGATCCGGCACCTCTATACTTTTTTTCTCCATGCTTCTGCTGCAGTGTTTGCAACTCACAGCATTGGCACTGCCCAGCAGCGATTCACACACACAGAGGCTCACAGTAGCTCCGGAGTTCCCTCTGCCGCGTCCCGTCCTAAATAGGAAATTGCATCAGAGAGAGCGTGATGCGGCGGGGAGAACGCTGGAGCCAGCCTCTGTGTGTGTGAATTGCTGCTGGATAACGCCAATGCTGTGAGTTGGAAGCACTGTGGCAGAAGCAGAGAGGAAAAATGAGAAGTGTCAGATCCGTGGGACAGGGTGGGAGTGGAGGGAAGAGATCATTGGTGGTCGGGGTGCACCATTCCTGGGTGGGTCTTGTGCTTAAGTGGGTGGGCTTGGGCCCACCCATGGCTATGCCCCTGAAGACTATATTTTTGAAAATGACTGTCAGTCATATGAGTGTGCTTGTCAGTCATTAACCCAGCACAGCTGAAAAGGTTCAAAAACTGCCCTAGCAGGAAGTGGATTGTTCAGTCTGATAAAAAGTTCCTTCAAATCAGACCAGGATGCAATATCACTGATGTCTTCTGACTGGATCTGCAAGTTATGATCAAGGGAATTTCTGAAACACTTGACTTCAATATAGAAAATAATACTTTATCATCATCATTATCATCTGAATTAGAAGTAGTGCTGTCTAATTCATCACTAGCATCTTCATCTTGTTATCACTGCCATTGTCTTTCATAAAGTTGGAATCATTGTCTGTTCTTGTTCTAACAATTTTTCATCTGATGGCAAACTCTGTTTGAATATCTTCAAGAACTGATGCAAGGATGTCAAATGTGTGGGTACCCTTCAGTCTTAAGGCCAGACAAGCAGACTTCCTCTCTAAAGACTCTACAAATCCAGTGGACAGTCACCTAAATGTAAAATTTCCCATGGGATGATGAGCAGTCTGTTGTGGTAGATACATGTGTCTGTTCACCAAGAATTGCTACTAGCTTCAGCTTTATCTTTGGTTTAAAGTGACCAAACTCATCACTGTTCTGTTTGGCTGGAGACCAGTAACCAGTTCAACAAAAACAGGCAACTCCACTGTTCTTATAGGTTATGTTCACTGAACAGCAAAATTTAAGATGAGATGATCTATTAATTGTTCCCAGTTTTGCTGTTTCATTTGGTTTACTGAGGAATCATCATTTACATCCCCCTTCTGCTTTTACTTTTTACTGCAAGCATCAGATGTAACTAAGTAGTAAAAATTGGAAAATTACTTCAGCAAAAGTAACAAATGTTATCCTGTACTTCTCTGCAATAAAAAGTAACAAAACCTTTAATTAAATACAGTAATCAGTCAGTCACATTTACTTAGTTACTATACAACACTGGGAGAAGAGGGAAATAGGGGGATTCATTACATGTACTGGGGCATGTACAGCGAATGCTACATACCTGTAGAAGGTATTCTCCGAGGACAGCAGGCTGATTGTTCTCACTGATGGGTGACGTCCACGGCAGCCCCTCCAATCGGAACACTTTACTAGCAAAGGCCTTTGCTAGTCCTCGCGCGCCGATACGCACCGCGCATGCGCGGCCGTCTTCCCGCCCGAACCGGCTCGTGTTCGTCAGTCCCATATGTAGCAAGACAAAGACAAGGGAAGACACAACTCCAAAGGGGAGGTGGGCGGGTTTGTGAGAACAATCAGCCTGCTGTCCTCGGAGAATACCTTCTACAGGTATGTAGCATTTGCTTTCTCCGAAGACATGCAGGCTGCTTGTTCTCACTGATGGGGTATCCCTAGCCCCCAGGCTCACTCAAAACAACAAACATGGTCAATTGGACCTCGCAACGGCGAGGACATAACTGAGATTGACCTAACAACTTATCCAACTAACAGAGAGTGTAGCCTGGAACAGAATAAAACATGGGCCTAGGGGGGTGGAGTTGGATTCTAAACCCCGAACAGATTCTGAAGCACTGACTGCCCGAACCGACTGTCGCGTCGGGTATCCTGCTGCAGGCAGTAATGAGATGTGAATGTGTGGACAGATGACCACGTCGCAGCTTTGCAGATCTCTTCAATAGTGGCTGACTTCAAGTGGGCCACTGACGCAGCCATGGCTCTGACATTATGAGCCGTGACATGACCCTCAAGAGCCAGCCCAGCCTGGGCGTAAGTGAAGGAAATGCAATCTGCTAGCCAATTGGATATGGTGCGTTTCCCCACAGCCACTCCCCTCCTGTTGAGATCAAAAGAAACAAACAATTGGGCGGACTGTCTGTTGGGCTGTGTCCGCTCCAGATAGAAGGCCAATGCTCTCTTGCAGTCCAATGTGTGCATCTGACGTTCAGCAGGGCAGGAATGAGGACGGGAAAAGAATGTTGGCAAGACAATTGACTGGTTCAGATGGAACTCCGACACTACCTTCGGCAAGAACTTAGGGTGAGTGCGGAGGACTACTCTATTATGATGAAATTTGGTGTAAGGGGCCTGGGCTACCAGGGCCTGAAGCTCACTGACTCTACGAGCTGAAGTAACTGCCACCAAGAAATGACCTTCCAGGTTAAGTACTTCAGATGGCAGGAGTTCAGTGGCTCAAAAGGAGGTTTCATCAGCTGGGTGAGAACGACATTGAGATCCCATGACACTGTAGGAAGTTTGACGGGGGGCTTTGACAAAAGCAAACCTCTCATGAAGCGAACAACTAAAGGCTGTCCTGAGATCGGCTTACCTTCCACACGGTAATGGTATGCACTGATTGCGCTAAGGTGAACCCTTACAGAGTTGGTCTTGAGACCAGACTCAGACAAGTGCAGAAGGTATTCAAGCAGGGTCTGTGTAGGACAAGAGCGAGGATCTAGGGCCTTGCTGTCACACCAGACGGCAAACCTCCTCCATAGAAAGAAGTAACTCCTCTTAGTGGAATCTTTCCTGGAAGCAAGCAAGATGCGGGAGACACCCTCTGACAGACCCAAAGAGGCAAAGTCTACGCTCTCAACATCCAGGCCGTGATAGTCAGAGACTGGAGGTTGGGATGCAGAAGCGCCCCTTCGTCCTGTGTGATGAGGGTCGGAAAACACTCCAATCTCCACGGTTCTTCGGAGGACAACTCCAGAAGAAGAGGGAACCAGATCTGACGCGGCCAAAAGGGAGCAATCAGAATCATGGTGCCTCGGTCTTGCTTGAGTTTCAACAAAGTCTTCCCCACCAGAGGTATGGGAGGATAAGCATACAGCAGACCTTCCCCCCAGTCCAGGAGGAAGGCATCCGATGCCAGTCTGCCGGAGGCCTGAAGTCTGGAACAGAACTAAGGGACCTTGTGGTTGGCTCGAGATGCAAAGAGATCTACCAAGGGGGTGCCCCACACCTGGAAGATCTGGCGCACTACTTGGGAGTTGAGCGACCACTCGTGAGGTTGCATAATTGTTGTTTACGCCTGCCAGATATGTGGCTTGGAGCACCATGCCGTGACGGCGAGCCCAGAGCCACATGCTGACGGCTTCCTGATACAGGGGGCGAGATCCGGTGCCCCCCTGCTTGTTGATGTAATACATGGCAACCTGGTTGTCTGTCTGAATTTGGATAATTTTGTGGGACAGCCGATCTCTGAAAGCCTTCAGAGCGTTCCAGACTGCTCGTAACTCCAGGAAATTGATCTGCAGATCGCATTCCTGGAGGAACCAGCTTCCTTGGGTGTGAAGCCCATCGACATGAGCCCCCCACCCCAGGAGAGACGCATCCGTAGTCAGCACTTTTTGTGGCTGAGGAATTTGGAAAGGGCGTCCCAGAGTCAAATTGGACCAAATCGTCCACCGATACAGGGATTTGAGAAAACTCGTGGACAGGTGGATCACGTCTTCTAGATCCCCAGCAGCCTGAAACCACTGGGAAAGCTAGGGTCCATTAAGCAGATCGCATGTGAAGGCGGGCCATGGGAGTCACATGAACTGTGGAGGCCATGTGGCCCAACAATCTCAACATCTGCCGAGCTGTGATCTGCTGGGATGCTCGCACCCGCGAGACGAGGGACAACAAGTTGTTGGCTCTCGCCTCTGGGAGATAGGCACGAGCCGTCCGAGAATCCAGCAGAGCTCCTATGAATTCAAGTCTCTGCACTGGGAGAAGATGGGACTTTGGATAATTTATCACAAACCCCAGTAGCTCCAGGAGGCGAATAGTCATCTGCATGGACTGTAGAGCTCCTGCCTCGGATGTGTTCTTTACCAGCCAATCGTCGAGATAGGGGAACACGTGCACTCCCAGCCTGCGAAGAGCCGCTGCTACTATAGCTAAGCACTTCGTGAACACTCTGGGCGCAGAGGCGAGCCCAAAGGGTAGCACACAGTACTGGAAGTGACGTGTGCCCAGCTGAAATTGCAGATACTGTCTGTGAGCTGGCAGTATCGGGATGTGCGTGTAGGCGTCCTTCAAGTCCAGAGAGCATAGCCAGTCGTTTTCCTGAATCATGGGAAGAAGGGTGCCCAGGGAAAGCATCCTGAACTTTTCCTTGACCAGATATTTGTTCAGGGCCCTTAGGTCTAGGATGGGACGCATCCCCCCTGTTTTCTTTTCCACAAGGAAGTACTTGGAATAGAATCCCAGCCCTTCTTGCCCGGATGGCATGGGCTCGACCGCATTGGCGCTGAGAAGGGCGGAGAGTTCCTCTGCAAGTACCTACTTGTGCTGGAAGCTGTAGGATTGAGCTCCCGGTGGGCAATTTGGAGGTTTGGAAACCAAATTGAGGGTGTATCCTTGCCGGACTATTTGGAGAACCCACTGGTCGGAGGTTATGAGAGGCCACCTTTGGTGAAAAACTTTCAACCTCCCCCCGACCGGCAGATCACCCGGCACTGACACATTGATGTTGGCTATGCTCTGCTGGAGCCAGTCAAAAGCTCGCCCCTTGCTTCTGCTGGGGAGCCGAGGGGCCTTGCTGAGGCGCACGCTGCTGACGAGAGTGAGCGCGCTGGGGCTTAGCCTGGGCCGCAGGCTGTCGAGAAGGAGGATTGTACCTACGCTTACCAGAAGAGTAGGGAACAGTCTTCCTTCCCCCATAAAAACGTCTACCTGAGGAGGTAGATGCTGAAGGCTGCCGGCGGGAGAACTTGTCGAAACTGCTCTACCACCTGTTTGACTTTTTCTCCAAAAATATTGTCCGCTCGGCAAGGGGAGTCCGCAATCCGCTGCTGGATCCTATTCTCCAGGTCGGAGGCACGCAGCCATGAGAGTCTGCGCATCACCACACCTTGAGCAGCGGCCCTGGACGCGACATCAAAGGTATCATATACCCCTCTGGCCAGGAATTTTCTGCACACCTGCAGCTGCCTGACCACCTCCTGAAATGGCTTGGCTTGCTCAGGAGGGAGCTTGTCCACCAAGCCCGCCAAATGCCGCACATTGTTCCGCATGTGTATGCTCGTGTAGAGCTGGTAAGACTGGATTTTGGCCACGAGCATAGAAGAATGGTAGGCCTTCCTCCCAAAGGAGTCTAAGGTTCTAGAGTCCTTGCCCGGGGGCGCCGAAGCATGCTCCCTAGAACTCTTAGCCTTCTTTAGGGCCAGATCCACCACACCAGAGTCGTGAGGCAACTGAGTGCGCATCAGCTCTGGGTCCCCATGGATCCGGTACTGGGACTCGATCTTCTTGGGAATGTGGGGATTAGTTAGAGGCTTGGTCCAGTTCGCCAGCAATGTCTTTTTTAGGACATGATGCATGGGTACTGTGGACGCTTCCTTAGGCGGAGAAGGATAGTCCAGGAGCTCAAACATTTCAGCCCTGGGCTCGTCCTCCACAACCACCGGGAAGGGGATGGCCGTAGACATCTCCCGGACAAAGGCCGCAAAAGACAGACTCTCAGGAGGAGAAAGCTGCCTTTCAGGGGAGGAAGTGGGATTGGAAGGAAGGCCATCAGACTCCTCGTCAGAGAAATATCTGATGTCCTCTTCCTCTTCCCACGAGGCCTCACCATCGGAATCAGACACAAGTTCATGAACCTGCGTCTGAAGCCGTGCCCGACTCGACTCCGTGGAAACACGGCCACGGTGGGAGCGTCGAGAGGTAGACTCCCTCGCCCGCACCGGCGAAGCTCCCTCCGCCGACGTCGTCGGGGAGCCTTCCTGGGAGGCGACCGCAGTCGGTACCGCAAGCGGCACCGATGTCGGAGACCTCACCCTGGGCAAGGGGCCAGCCGGCGCCTCACTCGACGGTACCGGTAGCGCAAGCACCCCCGGTACCAGAGGGGAAGGGCGCAACAGCTCTCCCAGGATCTCTGGGAGAACGGCCCGGAGACTCTCGTGCAGAGCGGCTGTGGAGAAAGACATGGAAGCCGATGCAGGCGTCGAAGTCAGAGTCTGTTCCGGGTGTGGAGGCTGTTCCGGGCTGTCCAAGGTGGAGCGCATCGACACCTCCTGAACAGAGGGTGAGCGGTCCTCCCGGTGCCGATGCCTACTGGGTGCCGACTCCCTCGGCGACCCGGAGCTCTCGGTACCGATGCGGGAAGGAGACCGGTGTCGATGCTTCTTTGACTTTTTCAAACGAAGCATGTCACCGGAACTTCCCGGTACCGACGAGGAGGACGTAGAATCCAACCGTCACTTCCTCGGGGCCGAGGCCGAAGAAGGTCGGTCTCGGGGGACTGTACCGCAGGAGCCCTCAGGGTAGGGGGAGACCCACCCGAAGGCTCACCGCCACCAGCAGGGGAATGGACAGCCCTCACCTGCACTCCAGTCGAAGCACCACCGTCCGACGACATCAGCACTAGTGGAGGTCCCGGTACCACCGACGCCGACGCAGCCTTTCGATGTCTCGGTACTGACGATGCAGAGGGTCGATGCCTCGATGCCGAGGTCGAAGGTCTTGAAGCTGTCGACGTCGATGCACTCGATACCCCCGGTGCTGTTGCCGACGAAGAGCCCGAGAACAACACGTTCCACTGGGCCAGTCTCGCTACCTGAGTCCTTTTCTGTAAAAGGGCGCAAAGACTACAGGCCTGCGGGTGGTGCCCAGCCCCCAGACACTGAAGACACGACGCGTGCCTATCAGTGAGCGAGATTACCCGGGCGCACTGGGTGCACTTCTTGAAGCCACTGGAAGACTTCGATGACATGGGCGGAAAAATCACGCCGGCGAAATCAAAACTCGTAATGGCGGTACAGGCACCAAAAATAGGGAGAGAAAAACTCGAACCGAGGCCTCAAAAGGGCCTACCCCGAAAACGAAAGGAAACTTAGCGGGGCAAAAACTGGAAACACGGGAAAAGGGGAAAAGACCGAAAAGGTCTTCCTCCAAGTTCCTTTTTTTTTTTTTTTTATAGCAAAAGCTCAAAGACGCGCGAGGGTCAACTTGAGGGGCGCGAAACGGCGCAAACACGACCGTCCTGAGCGCGGACAAAAGAAGACTTACGAACACGAGCCGGTTCAGGCAGGAAGACAGCCGCGCATGCGCGGTGCGCATCGGCGCGCGAGGACTAGCAAAGGCCTTTGCTAGTAAAGTGTTCCGATTGGAGGGGCTGCCGTGGACGTCACCCATCAGTGAGAACAAGCAGCCTGCTTGTCCTCGGAGAATTGCTCTACTGTGAAAAGGATATGATATAGGTCAAAAAGAAAAACCTGAAAGGCATTACAAAATAAGTATTTTCTACATGAAGGTTGCCCTAGAACCAGAGGATGTAATAAAAAGCTAAACAGATGTAGAATCAAAAGCAATATAAGGAAAGTGGAGGAGTGGCCTAGTGGTTAGGGTGGTTAACTTTGGTCCTGGGGAACTGAGGAACTGAGTTCGATTCCCGGCACAGGCAACTCCTTGTGACTCTGGGCAAGTCACTTAACCCTCCATTGCCCGCCGCATTGAGCCTGCCATGAGTGGGAAAGCGCGGGGTACAAATGTAACAAAAAAAAAAAAATATTTGATTAAATGCCATTCCAAAAGGTGGTGAATGCAAAACAGTGCTGGCATAGGCTTCCCATACAAGAGGCTTGGGGAGACTAAGCCTCCCCAGCCCCAACCACTACCTTCCCATCCCTGTGGCTGCTTGCTCTCCTGGAAAGGCAACAATAAATCACAACCTTCCCCTCTGTATGTTCCATCTGCTCCCTCACTTGCTCGCTATGCCTGCCAGCTGCCGACTGTCTAACTTCGTAGCTGCAAACAATGTGAAACTGCAGGACCATAGCTCTCTAAGCGCCAGTCGCACCAGTTCTTGATTCCGCCATCCAAAACAGCAAGTTACATCATACGGGATGCGACCTGCACCTGCAGAGCCGCTAGTAGCGCACAAAGAGCTATGGTCCCGTGGTTTCTCATTGTTTGGAATTACGAAGTTTGAGAGTCGGCGGCCGACAGGCAAAGTGAGAAAGTGGGTGGGATGCATGGAGGGGAAGGTATTTCTTGTTGAGCAAGTGCTCTGGCAGAGCTGCGGGTGAAGGACTAAATATATTTTTTTTGGGGGGGGGGGGGGTTAATGGTGCTGGTTGATATTGGGGCAGGGGACACAGAAAGATGAGGTGATGCTGGATGGTAGGGTAAGGGGAATATTACTTGATAGAGGGTTGGAGGAAAGAGACTGGACGATGGTGGGAGGGGAAGAGACAGGGGTGATGCTGGATTTTGAGGGGAGGAGAGAGATGAGGCAATATTTTTTTGGCAGATAATTCTCTTGAGTGTGTTTAGCCTGCATGTTACAATTATTAACAGAGATATTGGGGGGGGGGGGGGGGGGGATAAGGGCAGAGGGAGATAGTGAAGGGGTCCTTCCTTGATATGTTCACAAGTGCTGATGCAGGTGTTGTCACCCCAAGGATTGAAACTTGCCATGCCACATTCTATCCCATTCTCACCCTGCCCTAGCCCCTCCCCACTTTGCTCTAGCCCCACTCCACCCTAGTCTCCCCAAACATCAGAGTCACTGAGTAGGAAATTAAAGACATCACTCAGCTACAATTCTTCTGCGGAGCTCTTAAATTTGTGCTGCTGTTTTTTCTCTTTTTCCTAAATCAGATTCATCTTTATGCTTCAGAATATAAAAGAGTAAAGGCAGACTATGGGGTCTCTTCCTCTGACTTAGCTTACTACGGAGGGTCTGCAGTCATCAATCACCAGCTTCGTTCAATATCAGCTTTGATATCAAGCGTCCACCAAACAGATCCTAAAGCAGAGTCCCTGTTTGGAAAGTAATACTTTGCTTAGCCTGGGAACGTGGAAGAATGAGGAGATGCAGCTGGGAGGTGAGCTGCCGAGTACCATCATGGAGTTACAGTTACAGTTATTTTTCTTATATTCCGCTAAAGAACAAGGCAACACGTTAACGGGAGGTCACCCACAAACGGGCCAAAGGCCAAAAAGCCCCAAGGGGAGGGGGAGGGGTTAGGCTAGAAAGGGATAGGAGAGGAACGACAGAGAAACAAGGGGAGGAAAGGGCTAAGAGAAAGTAGGAAGGTAAGAGAAAGGAGGGGCGGAAGAAGGGAGGAGGAGACCAGAGCAGAGGAAGTTGGGATACGATAGCAAGGAAGCTAGGGAAGAGCGGGACTGCTCCATACCCCCCTTTTCTTAGACTTACAGTGTCTTCAGAATTTTGTTCAACAACATAAGTGTATCAAGGAGAGGCACTGTTTGCCTAGCCACTGCATGCTGCGTGCTGTCGTTGCAGTCCCTCTCACTCTTCCAGTTCAATCAGCCCTGTGCATTGCAGCACATCCCAGAAGGGACATTCTAGCCATGAACAGCGTTTTAAGATCACAGGGTAAGTTCTATGGCCTCAAAGGGAGGGGAATCACTTTTCTACTACCACTGCCCAGCAGATGCGCCACTTTTCATTTCACCCTGTCTGGGGTTGCCCACTGTGCATAGTCGTAGAGGGTGCCCGATATTACAAGAACATGTGCTTTTGCTATAGACGGGTCTGCAGATTCCTACTGCAGTAATGGGCGATGCAGCGCTGCAGCGATGTTGTGATCATCAGGCCAAAGAAAGAAAAAGAAAAAAAAGGAACACGTGGAGGTTGCGGTTTGTGCTACATTGGTTTTATAGCAGTGATTTCTCCTCTGCAGTGTTTTGTTTTTCGCGGCCCTTTCCAGCAGCGGTTTCTCCTTTGCAGGGTTTTGTTTTTCGGGGTCTTTTTATATGGCTGTAGAAATGCCATTTTGGGTTGGGATCAGGGACCCATCGTCAGTCCTCATTGTTGGATGCGGCATTGGTGCACTATCTGCCTCGAAGCAGTGCAGAGCATGGCAGCTTTGCAGTTTGAAAAAAAAAAAAAAACCACGTCCCTCTTGTTCTATGTTTCGTTGGGGCAGGGAGCTTGTGTGCCGAGGATACACATTCAATGCTGCAGTCCACAAGCATGTTGGCGGCCATTTTGAGGGTGGGGGCACCACTCCACTGTCAGAGCACTGTACTGTTTTTCCCACACCGCATTTTAGCTCCATGTTATCATTGCTTTTCCTGCTCTGTTGTACAATTCACCACTGGCCTGTAAGGGCAGCACTGCATAAAGAATAGCATGCTGCTGCTGGCTATCTATACTTCATACTTTTTCCAGTGCACAGCTCTATATTAAAACAACAACAACAAAACCCCAATGCATTTTGAAAGAGGTGATAGCTCATGCTTTCTGGAAATAACTTGCCATTATCTGACTTCCGTCTCCCCACTGAGTTTTTCACTTGCTTTTATGCCTGATGATTTCCTCAGTGTCTCCATAACAGGAATGCTGCCACAATGCAATAAGAGATGGACATTAGCAGCCAAATAAGCAGGAGAACCATCAAAAAAATGAAAATACATACCTGTAGCAGGTATTCTCCGAGGACAGCAGGCTGATTGTTCTCACGACTGGGTGATGTCCACAGCAGCCCCGATGATCTGAAATCTTCCTAGCAACAAAAGTTTGCTAGAGCCTTCATGGGCGTGAGAGAGTCCCGTTAGTTCGATAACAAAGCAAAGAAGGAAAAGACAACTCCAAAGGGGAGGCGGGCGGGTATGTGAGAACAATCAGCCTGCTGTCCTCGGAGAATACCTGCTACAGGTATGTATTTTCATTTTCTCCGAGGACAAGCAGGCTGCTTGTTCTCATGACTGGGGTATCCCTAGCCCCCAGGCTCACTCAAAACAACAAAGAAAAGTCGATTGGGCCTCGCAACGGCGAGGACATAACCAGGGCCGTGCCTAGGGTCTCTGGTGCCCCCCTGCAGACTATCAGTTGGCGCCCCCCACCTTGTGGCACAAGATGGCAAGACTTACAAGCCTTTCTTGCGAAAAACTTGATCGCAAATAATTTTTTATGATTTTTAACTGTGAAAATGGTCACTCACCACTTGCCACACTGACAGCAATATTCTTAGAAAACAAATTGCTATACATTGCAAAATAAGATAGCAGATGTAAATTCTCAAAGTGGACATATTCCAAACACTAAAATTAAAATAAAATGATTTTTTTCTACTTTTGTTGTCTGGTGACTTTGTTTTTCTATCCATATTGGTCCCAGTCTCTGATTCTGCTGCTCTCTATCTGTTCTCTTAACTCCGTTTCCAGGGCTTCCTTTCCATTTATTTCTTTACTTTCCTCCTTTCTTCTTCATTTCTTGCCCTACATCCATAAGTAAAAGCTGTGTCCTCCTCTGTGGAATTGACTGGAGGAGGTATAATGTGGATCCAGCTTTTGCCTATTTTCTCCATCTATGTGCAGTTTTTCTCCTCTCTTCCCTTTCCCTCATCTACATCCATGTGCATCTTCTTCTTTTTTCTTTTCTCACCTCCATCCATGTCCAGCACTTCTCTCTCATACCCTCCATCCATGTTCAGCATTTCTCCTCTCTCGTCCCTCTCCTGTATCCATATAAAGCAATAATTCTCTCTCCCCTCTCCTCCATCCAAGACCAGCATTTCTCCTCTCTCCCCGCCAACTCCTCCATCCATCCATGTCCAGAGAATCTCTCTCCCCTGCCCTCCCCTCTCATCCATGTCCAGCGATTCTCCTCTCTCCCCTGCCTTCCCCTCTCATCCATGTCCAGCGATTCTCCTCTCTCCCCTGCCCTCCCCTCTCATCCATGTCCAGCGATTCTCCTCTCTCCCCTGCCCTCACCTCACATCCATGTCCAACGATTCTCCTCTCTCCCCTGCCCTTCATGTCCAGCGAATCTCTCTTCGCTGACCTCCCCTCCCCTCCATGTCCAGTATGTCTCCCTGCCCTCCCCTCTCATCCATGTCCAGCAATTTTCTTTTCCCTGCCCTCCTCTCCCCTCCCCTCCATGTCCAGCATGGAGAGGAGAGGGGAGGGCAGGGGAGGGAGGCGCCATGCTGGACATGGAGGGGAGAGAGAATTGCTGGACATGGAGGGGAGGGCAGGGGAGAGAGGAAAATCGCGACTTCGGGTAAAAGATTTTGGAGCGCGAGAGCAGGAACAGAAGGGCGCGGGCAAGTGAGCCGGACCTCAGGAAAAAGGTGCCGGTATGCTGTACCGGCGTGTACCAGCACAAAAAAAACACTGTATGTATCTCTCATTGATAAGTCTCTGACTCTAAAGTTTAGCAATTTCATTAAAGCAAAATGTATTTTCACATATCACAAACTCTTCCTATCCAAGCAGAATGTTTTATATTTATTTATTTATTGCATTTGTACCCCACATTTCCCACCTCTTTGCAGGCTCATTGTAGCTTACAATACATCATGAATGGTGGAGATATATAAGAAATAAACATTTAGTAATTACACACAAAAAAGCAATCAGATTTTCACTTACCAGCTCTTCAACACAGCTAAACTTCCTGTTTGAACCTACTGTTTGAACCATCAACCAATGAAATGGCTTTTAGCTGTAGATATCCCAGGTTACCTGATAATTATGCACACATCATTGCAGTCATGCCCTCCTCTCAGTGTACATGCACAGAAAAAAAACCCAAAAACTTTGAACCACTTACAGATTTTAACAAACAATTACACTATTTATTTTTTATTTCTCCCCAGTCTCACTTGCACACCTCCCTCCAAACCTGTTCTCTTTAATCTGAATGTTGTTCAAGCTCACCCTGAATGAGGAGTTCTTCCCACACCAAAGATATATATAGCACTGGTAGTACTTTTTCAAAATCGGTGGATAGCTGGATTGCATCCTCTAGATCCCTGCAGCCTGAAACCACTGGGAAGCTAATGTCCATTGAGCTGATCGCATGTGAAGACGGGCCATGGGAGTCACATGGACTGTGGAGGCCATATGGCCTAGAAGTCTCAACATCTGCCGAGCTGTGATCTGCTGAGACGCTCTGGCCAAGGAAACAAGAGACAGAAGGTTGTCCGCCCTCGCCTCTGGAAGATAGGCATGAGCTGTCTGAGAATCCAGCAGAGCTCCTATGAATTCTAGTTTCTGAACTGGAAGAAGATGGGACTTTGGGTAATTTATGACAAACCCTAGTAGCTCCAAGAGTTGAATAGTCATCTTCATGGACTGTAGAGCTCCTGCCTCTGAAGTGTTCTTCACCGGCCAATCGTTGAGATAAGAGAACACATGTACTCCCAGTCTGCGTAGCGACGCTAAAACTACCGCCAGGCATTTGGTAAACACCCTGTGTGCAGACGCAAGACGAAAGGGCAACACACAATACTGAAAGTGGTGCGTTCCCAGACAGAATTGAAGATACTGCCTGTGAGCTGGCAGTATCGGGATGTGTGTATAAGCACCCTTTAAGTCCAGAGAGAATAGCCGGTTGTTTTTCTGAATCATTGGAAGAAGGGTGCCCAGGGAGAGTATCCTGAACTTCTCTTGGACCAGGTATTTGTTCAGGTCCCTTAGGTCTAGGATGGGATGCATCCCCCCTGTTTTCTTTTGCACAAGGAAGTACCTGGAATAGAATCCCAGCCCTTCTTGCCCTGGTGGAACGGGCTCGACCGCATTGGCGCTGAGAAGGGCGGAGAGTTCCTCTGCAAGTACCTGCCTGTGCTGGAAGCTGAAGGACTGAGCTCCCGGTGGGCAATTTGGAGGTTTGGAGATCAAATTGAGGGAGTATCCTAGCCGGATTATTTGGAGAACCCACCGATCGGAGATTAAGAGAGGCCACCTTTGTTGAAAAAATTTTAACCTCCCTCCGATCGGCAGACGTTCCGGCACGGACACTTTTACAGCGGCTATGCTCAACTGGAGCCAGTCAAAAGCCCGTCCCTTGCTTTTGCTGGGGAGCTGCAGGGGCCTGCCTAGGCGCACGCTGTTGACATGAACGAGCGCGCTGGGGCTGAGCCTGAAAAGGCTGTCGGGAAGGTGGATTGTACCTACGCTTATAGTAAGCATAGGGAGCAGTCCTCCTTCCCTGGAAAAAACGTCTACCTGATGAGGTAGATGCTGAAGGGGCCCGGTGGGAGAGTTTATCGATGGCGTTCTCACACTGGTGGAGCTGCTCTAACACCTGCTCGACTTTTTCGCCAAAAATATTATCCCCCCCGGCAAGGGACATCTGCAAGCCGCTGCTGGACACGATTATCCAGGTCTGAGGCACGCAGCCATGAGAGTCTGCGCATCACTATACCTTGAGCAGCGGATCTGGATGCAACATCAAAAGAGTCGTAAGCACCCCTGAACAGGAATTTACGACATGCCTTCAGCTGCCTGACCACCTCCTGAAAAGGCCTGGCCTGCTCCGAAGGGAGCTTATCGACCAAGTCCGCCAGTTGCTATACATTATTCCGCATGTGGATGCTCGTGTAGAGCTGGTAGGACTGAATTTTGGACACGAGCACAGAGGACTGGTAGGCCTTCCTCCCAAAAGAGTCCAGAGTTCTAGATTCTCGTCCCGGGGGCACCGAGGCAAAATCTCTACAACTTTTTGCTCTCTTGAGAGCAGAATCCACAACCATAGAGTCGTGAGGTAACTGCGACTTCATCAACTCAGGCTCTCCGTGGATTCGATACTGGGACTCAACCTTCTTGGGGATGGTGGGATTACAGAGTGGTTTCGTCCAGTTCTTCAGCATCCTTTTGGCAGGACGCCCCAACACACGCGGAGGCACTTGAACTATTCACAGATGCAGCTGGAGGAGAGGGATTTGGTATTTACTTCAGGGGCACCCAGTGTGCCGCTCACTGGCCTCAGACTTAGATAAAGTCGGGCACCACTAGGGACATTACATTTCTGGAATTGATTCCTATCATGGTGGCATTCAGCGCCTGGCGAACAAGGCACTTATCTTCAACTCCGATAACATGGCTGTAGTAGAAGCGATTAACAGGTTATCAGAAAACACACAATACTATTGAGAGAAACAGTACTACAATGTTTGTATCATAATGTGGCCATTACAGTTCAATATATACTGGGCAGAGAGAATACCATAGCAGACGCTCTTTCTTGTTTTAAGTTCTCAGATTTCAGATGTCGCGCCCCTGCAGCGGACAGAATAGAGACATCAGTACCGGAAAGCATATGGGAATTTGGCCCATCGAGGTTTGGGACTTGATGCTGCAATCCCTGTCAGACGCAACACGGAGAAGATATACTGCTGCATTGTTATCCTTCCTCCATAATATAGGGGAACAGGACTATGGGGACATCTTCAATGTATGGGGGATCCTGTACATTCCTGAGAAGAAGGACTGTGGAAGACAGGAGAGCTAGACTGAATCCTGAGATTGTTGATGATTTATTCACAGATTAAAAAATCATTAACAGTACTTTACAGTGCGTTTTTTCTAGCAAAAAAGGCGCCAGTACTCAAATGCCTGGCCACCCTTCAGGGGTGGGGTGATCACTGAGGATGTAATTGGGGCAGTTTTACAAACTGAAGAGTAGCAAATCTCCTGGACCGGATGGTATTCATCCCAGAGTACTGACAGAACTGAAAAATGAGCTTGCAGAGCTATTGTTAGAAATATGTAAATTATCCTTAAAATCGAGTGTGGTACCAGAAGACTGGAAGGTGGCCAATGTAGCGCCGATTTTTAAAAAACGTTCCAGAGCAGATCCGGGAAAATATAGACCGGTGAGCCTGACGTCAGTGCTGGGCAAAATGGTAGAGACTATTATTAAGAACAAAATTACAGAGCATATTCAAAAGCATGGATTAATGAGACAAAGTCAACATGGATTTAGTGAACAGAAATCTTGCCTCTCCAATCTACTACATTTCTTTGAAGGGGTGAACAAACATGTGGATAAAGGTGAGCCGGTCAATATTGTGTATCTGGATTTTCAGAAGGCATTTGACAAAGTACCTCATGAAAGACTCCAGAGGAAATTGGAGAGTCATGGGATAGGAGGTAGTGTTCTATTGTGGATTAAAAACTGGCTAAAAGATAGAAAACAGAGAGTAGGGTTAAATGGTCAGTATTCTCAATGGAGAAGGGTAGTTAGTGTGGTTCCCCAGGGGTCTGTGCTGGGACCACTGCTTTTTAACATATTTATAATTGACCTAGAGATGGGAGTAACTAGTGAGGTAATTAAATTTGCTGATGACACAAAGTTATTCAAAGTTGTTAAATTGCGGGAGGATTGTGAAAAATTACAAGAGGACCTTATGAGACTGGGACACTGGGCATCTAAATGGCAGATGACGTTTAATGTGAGCAAGTGCAAAGTGATGCATGTGGGAAAGAGGAACCTGAATTATAGCTACGTCATGCAAGGTTCCACGTTAGGAGTCACGGACCAAAAAAGGGATCTAGGTGTCGTCGTTGATGATACGTTGAAACTTTCTGCTCAGTGTGCTGCTGCGGCTAAGAAAGCAAATAGAATGTTAGGTATTATTACGAAAGGAATGGAAAACAAAAATGAGGATGTTATAATGCCTTTATATCACTCCATGGTGTGACCGCACCTCGAATAGTGTGCTCAATTCTGGTTGCTGCATCTCAAAAAAGATATAGTGGAATTAGAAAAGGTGCAGAGAAGGGCGATGAAAATGATACAGGGGATGGGACGATTTCCCTATGAGGAAAGGCTAAAGCGGCTAGGGCTCTTCAGCTTGGAGAAAAAGTGGCTGAGGAAATATGATAGAGGTCTATAAAGTAATGAGTGGAGTTGAACGGGTAGATGTGAAGTGTGTTTATGCTTTCCAAAAATACTAGGACTAGGGGGCATGCGATGAAGCTACAATGTAGCAAATTTAAACCGAATTGGAGAAAATGTTTCTTCACTCAACGTGTAATTAAACTCTGGAATTCGTTGCCACAGAATGTGGTAAAGGCGGTTAGCTTAGCGGATTTTAAAAAAGGTTTGGACGGTTTCCTAAAGGAAAAGTCCATAGACCGTTATTAAATGGACTTGGGGAAAATCCACCATTTCTGGGATAAGCAGCATAAAATGTTTTGCACTTTTTTGGGCTCTTGCCAGGTATATTGTGACCTGGATTGGCCACTGTTGGAAACAGGATGCTGGGCTTGATGGACCTTTGGTCTTTCCCAGTATGGCAATATTTATGTACTTATGACTCAGCAGGGCATGTGCTGCATCCTGTCGCGTTCTCGGGGACCTTGGCATACTGTCAGGCTTCTTCCCCGGGAGCACTGGGTTCGTGAGTCCTTGGGCCACTACCGTGGAGCGGCAGTGGCAGGCAAGATCACCTTCAAGGTAGAGACGAGACAAGACTGGACCGGAACCCCAGACTGGAGTTCTACACAGGAATATCCAGGACTGGAACGCACCGGACGGGTGCGCACTGGAGTGGAGCCTGCTGGACTGGAACATACAGGACCAGAACCCACTGGACTGGAACACACAGGACCTAGGCTTCACCTATGCTTAGCCACCTTTCCCCGAGGGTTAAGCCCTCAGGTTCGGGCGGCCGGCAGGGCTTACAGGAAAAACCGGAACTGGAACTTGCAAGCAGGAACAGCAGGGATCAGCCCCCCGGCATCTAGGCGAAAGCAAGGCAGACAGGCAGGGAATGTCCGGGTTCCAGCAGTAGGCAGGTTCAAAGCAAGTCTCAGGGCGGGCGGCTGGCAAAGCAGAAGTCAGGGTCAAAGCAAAGTCTCTCGGCAGGTGGCTAGCAAAGCAGTAGTCAGGTTCAAAACACAGTCACTGGGCAGGCGGCTAGCAAAGCAGTAGTCAGGGTCCAATCAAAGTCTCTGGGCAGGCGGCTAGCAAAACAGTAGTCAGGTTCAAAGAAAAGGTCACTGGGCAGGCGGCTAGCAAAGCAGTAGTCAGGGTCAAATCAAAGACTCTGGGCAGGCGGCTAGCAAAGCTGTAGTCAGGTTCAAAGCAAAGGTCAGGACAAGGAGCAAAACTATGGCTGCAGCTCCAGTATCACAGGGTACTGGCAACAGACAGGACAAGGGCAGAAGCCCCAGAAGCAAAAGAAAACACACACGGGAAAAACCAGAAAGCTAAACACGAGAAGACCAGGAGACTATACACAAGCTAACAGGAAAGCTATGCCCGAGCTAATCGGTCATATACTAGAAACAGACACAGAGCAAACTCAGGAGAACTAATAAAGCTGTACACAGGCTAACAAGCAAAGCTGTGCCCAAGCTAACAAGTCATACACTAGAAACATACACAGAGCAATCTCAGAAGAACTAGTAAAGCTGTACACAGGCTAACAAGCCAAGCTGTGCCCAAGCTAACAAGTCATACGCTAGAAACATACACAGAGCAATCTCAGAAGAACTAGTAAAGCTGTACACAGGCTAACAAGCCAAGCTGTGCCCAAGCTAACAAGTCATAAGCTAGAAACATACACAGAGCAATCTCAGAAGAACTAGTAAAGCTGTACACAGGCTAACAAGCAAAGCTGTGCCCAAGCTAACAAGTCAAACATAGAAACTCACACAGAGCAAACAATGTAGCAGTGTACAGAGCACTGTACATACCAGGGCCCTTAGACGAAATGCAAAGACAAGGGCTGCAGGCTCTAAGTGATTAATAAAGCCTTTCAACACCAGAGGCACAGCTGCAGCAATCTCCTTGCCTCCAAACAGAGGCTTGACACACAGAGAAGTCAGCCCACAGGAAGGAACAGCGGGAGCCATCTTGGATACTGGCATAGAGGAGTCGGCAGCCATCTTGGAAGAGGCATAGCCCACACAGGTGAGGTCCAGCAAGGCAATCAGCACCCAGAGCCAGAGAGAAACTAAGACAGAGACAGACACAGAGACAAGCAGAAGCCAGCACAGCCACTGACTCCCAGAAAGAGGGTAAGAATGAGGGTGGTCACGGCCACAGACGTGACACATCCACAGCGTTAGTTTTTTCACCAAAGCCACATGCATTGACAACCTGACTAAGAAATTTGTAGTTACCAGAATGATGAAAGGTTGGGTGAGAGCTAACACGTCACATGTGGATAGAAGACAACCCATAACTGCCTCATCTGTCTTTTCAGTGTAATAGGCAAGGTGTGTTTTAGTGAGTATGAGGTATGCCTCTTCAAATCTGCCTTCTCCCTGACTTTCCATGGAGCTCTTGGTATAAGCGAGTTGGTCCCTAACTCCAAGCTTTCAGGCATGGGTTTGTCTGCATGAGATGTGATCCTCAAGGGTAGCACGTTAGATTTATTAATTTGGAAATCCAAAACCGATCAGCAGGCCAAAGGGACCCATATCTTGCTTAGTCAGGATGTGGGTGACCTAGCATGCCTCGTCAATAATTTCAAAGCTTACATGGCACACAAGCCTCAGGGACATGATTGGCTGCTAATTCACGAAAACAACACACGGCTAACACGGTTCAAATTTCCTAGGGTTTTACACCTCTCCGTCAAGCTGGCAGGAATGCGAACAAGCAGCTATGGGACACACTCCTTTAGAATCAGGGCTGCCACTTCAGCAGCAGCCCAGGGGCTCCCCTGAGAGCACATTAGAGCCCTTGGCAGATGGAAATCCGATGTATATAAATGCTGCATTAGGCCAGTCAATGATTCCGACAGAATGCCCAGAGGGCCGCTAAACAGACCAGACATTACATCCTTTCCCATCCCTCACCACAGCATTTCTGTTCCTTATCATGTAACTTGCAGGTCACCTGGATGAGCAGCAGCGGATTTAGATATGTGGACACTTAAACTTACATTGGCCACAGAGAAGGGTATGGATCAGACTGGCCGGTGAGAACTTTGCCTTCCCCATAGCAAAGGTAGTAGTTAACTGGATAGGCCTCAGAAGGATCCAACCGGCCCACTATGCCATAATTGTGCACCTGGGCGGAAATGCTCTGACCTTGGTCAACAGCGTGTTGCTAGTAAAAAAGGATGCAGAATGACCTTCTAACATTAGAAAGCCTCATACCACAGTCGTGCCTGGCCTGGTCTTGCATCACCCCCGAGGTGGGTGTGGAGGGGTGAAAGATCTCATCGGTTGGTGGACAAGGCCAGAAAAAAGATTAACAAATGTATGGGGAAGTTTATGCATAAAATAAAAGGTCAGGTGATATTACATGATTTAATATTGGAGTCCTGTGATGGCCTGTAAAAGACCAGATGGAGTTCACCTCTCGAACATTGGGCTAGATATTTTCAATTCGGATTTCCAGATTATATTGAAGTTATAACATTAGGTGGTTGCCGCAGCAAGGGCATGGGGGAGCCCACGGCAAGTGAGGTGTCACTGCCGGGAGTAGTGGCGGTATACTATGACAGTCAGCGCCAGGTACACAGCACCTTGATCATTAATAGTTGTAAGTTAAGTGTTAAATCTATGTTTGGAAAAGTTGAAATGTGATGAAAGAAACATATTTCCATATCTTATACCTGAGAGAAAGAGCATTGTGATAATTTGTCTCTCGCCTTGGACGGGCAGGAGGCCTGGGACATTGGATGCTGAAAAAGCAGTGTAGGCACATCCTTCAATGGGATATGCCAAAAAGACAGCGGGTGCTCATACAGACAGCACAGAGAGTAGACACAGGGTGCTTGGACGGCACACCTGTGAGGCAGTTGGAGATGGGAAATAATGAAAGCTGTGTACCCAGGCAGGAGTTTTATGTTAGAAATATTACAAGTTATGGAAATATTATATGTACTGCGTTAACAAACATGATGTTATAAGTTCCTGGCTGCAGTCTACATAAATTCCACTTTCTATCGAGAACTGACTCCTGTGTAACGGTATTGTCATAAATGGTAGGGATGGCTGAGTGTGTGCCGAGTGCCCAATTTGTTACATCTGCATAGTTCATAGTTCATAGCGGATTACAGAAAGACTCTAGACCACAAAATGCCTAGGATGTAACATGTTTAAAGAAAATATAACAAGGTTGACACCCACTATTTCCTATTGACATATTGAGAAAACAATGAAGTCTTAAGGCCCTTCTTAAACATATCATAATAAAAAATGCAAATTGATTGAGATTTCCAAACTTTGGCTGCCTGATACGCAAACAGATACATAAAGTGTTTCTTCCCAGGGATAACCTTGGAACTCGGAAAATCAAACAGAAGAGAATTATGAGAGTTAAATAACTTTCTTCCTAACGTGTAGTATTAAATATTATGGTACTAATCCCTGCGCAATTTTCCACAACATACATCCTAGTTTAAAATTTATCCTGGCCTCAACTGGAAACCAATGCAGTTTTCTGAAATAAGTTGTAATTCTGTCTGATTTTCTAAGGGAATAAATCAAACGAACTGCCACATTCTGGATTGTTTGTAGTTTTTTCATAAATATTTTGGCAGTCCCAAATAAATAATATTACAGTAGTCCGGTCTACTAAGAATTAGGGGCAGAACTACAAGTCTGAACTGATCAATTGATAAAAATTTGCGAATAACCCTTAACCTTCTCAAAAGAGAATTTATCTGAGGTTCCACAGTTAAACTGCTATCCAACATAAACCCAGTATCTTTATAGATTGATCAAAAGTAAATCTTTCCCAATCAATGATCAAATTAGATTTTAGTTCCTGAATCAGCTTTGTTTGTATTAACAAAAACTTAATTTTGTCTTTGTTTAATTTCAAATAATGGGAAGACATTCAATGGGAAATAAGTGAAAAACAGCGGGAAATTGCAGTATAAACATCTTGTAAATCAGTGAAAACAGGAACTATAATAGTAATACCATCTGCATATATATGGGTCTTATATTCTTCTTTCTCCAGGAGCATATCCCAATGAAGACATCAGGATATTAAACATAATTGGTGACAGGGGTGAACCTTGAGGTACACCTGAAGGTAATGACCAACTTTCTCATAAATTTCTCAAAAATTTAACACTATCCAGCTTATAATTGAAAAAGAAAAACGCCTATATTGCGACCCAAATCGGGAGATAGATGTTTATCTCACAAAAACGAATAAAGCGGTATAATGGAAAGCGTACAAAGTTGACGGGGGCGTGTCGGAGGCGTGGCGAAGGTGGAACTGGGGTGTGGTTATCGGCCGAGGAGAGATGGGCGCCTTTTGCCGATAATGGAAAAAAAGTATGCGTTTGTAGCTAGAATTTAGGGCACTTTTCCTGGACCCTGTTTTTTCACGAATAAGGCCCCAAAAAGTGCCCTAAATGACCAGATTACCACCCGAGGGAATCGGGGATGACCTCCCCTGACTCCCCCAGTGGTCACTAACCCCCTCCCACCACAAAAAAATGATGTTTCACAACTTTTTATTTTCACCCTCAAATGTCATACCCACCTCCCTGGCAGCAGTATGCAGGTCCCTGGAGCAGTTGTTAGGGGGTGCAGTGGACTTCAGGCAGGTGGACCCAGGCCCATCCCCCCCTACCTGTTACAATTGTGCTGCTTAATGCTTAGTCGTCCAACCCCCCCAAACCCACTGTACCCACATGTAGGTGCCCCCCTTCACCCCTTAGGGCTATAGTAATGGTGTAGACTTGTGGGCAGTGGGTTTTGAGGGGGATTTGGGGGGCTCAATACACAAGGGAAGGGTGCTATGCACCTGGGCGCTCTTTTACCTTTTTTTTTGTTTTTGTAAAAGTGCCCCCTAGGGTGCCCGGTTGGTGTCCTGGCATGTGAGGGGGACCAGTGCACTACGAATCCTGGCCCCTCCCACGAACAAATGCCTTGGATTTATTCGTTTTTGAGCTGGACGCTTTCATTTTCCATTATCGCTGAAAAACAAAAACGCCCAGCTCACAAATTGTCGAATAAAACATGGACGTCTATTTTTTTCGAAAATAAGGTTCGTTCCGCCCCTTCACGGACCCGTTCTCGGAGATAAACGCCCATGGAGATAGACGTTTTCGTTCAATTATGCCCCTCAATATGTTCTAGCAGTTAAAAAGCCCTTGAACCATGACAAAATATTACCAGTTATACCAAACCTGCCCAAGATTTCCAACAAAAGTACATGATCAACCAGATCAAAAGCATTGGAAAAGTCCAGCTGCATAATAAGAGCACCTTGTTTCTTAACTAAAAGAGTTCTTACATGATCCAGTAATGTAGCTAATTAGGTTTCTGTACTATAATTGGTATGTAAACCTGATTGTGAATCATACAGTAAATCAAAATGGTCTAAGTATGACTCCAACTGCTTAGTTACCAGTGCTTTCATTATTTTAGTGAAATAGGGAACATACGCCACTGGTCTATAGTTTGTTACATCCCCTTTTAAGGCAGAAGAATTTTTTTTTATATAGTTGTTAAAACAATATTGGCATAATTTTTAGGAAACATACCAGTATTAAGATAATCCTCAATCCAGTGACACAGAACTTTTCTAAACTCTAAGGGCATCGATTTAATTAAATAAGTTGGACAACTATCTAAATAACAATGGGATTTCATACATTTTTGAACTATAGAAACCAAATCATTCATAGAGCTCTTGTGAAAAGTACTCCAAATACAATCTGCCAAACAAGTCTCAGCCAATGGTAGATAATTATAAAGAGTGTTCTTAGTCATCATATACGCAATAACTCAAATAAATAGGGATTGAATTTTCTTTAAAAAAAAGGAAGCTAGTTGATCAGCACTCTGTAATAATTTGCCTGATTTTTCAGTGACCTTGGACATGTCTGTGAGTGAATTAATTATATTGAAAAGCTTTCTCACATTAGAGATATCTCTATTATTTTTGAAAAATGTTTTTTCTTAGCATTTACGATGGCTTTTTTGTAAGTATTTATTGCTCTTCACTAGTGTTCCTTATTTTGAGGTGATTTATAATTTTCCATAATCTCTCAAGTATTCTGCAATTACACTTCAAGGTCAATAGATCAGTAGTAAGCCATTTGTTGCCCAAATGCTTAATCTTTTTCTCATAAACTAGGGCTATATCATTTAAAACCAATTCACAATGTTTATCCCAGTCATTCACCCATACCACCTGCTGTACCCTTGATGGAATTTGTAATATAATGGTTTGCCAAAATTGAATTGTTTCTTGGCCTACACCACTTTATAATTGGACAAGGTCTAGATGATATAATCTTATTCTGTGATACTGCTAGCCAATATATAATAAGAGAGGACTGAAAATGATCTGTCCATATTACTTTGTTCCAAACTGGTATAGACCTCCATTTGTGTGCACTAGATCCAGCATTGACCCTTCCCTTGTGGGTTCTGTCACATTTGTCTGAGCAAGGCACTTTGACAGGCATCCACAATCTCCCTACTTCTTTCCGATTCCGCAGACGGGACGTTCCAATCCACATCAGACAAATTGAAATCTCCCAACAGTAGCATCTCCCCTTTCATGCCAATCTTTTGAATATCTTCTATCAGATCCTTGTCTAACTTCTCCGTTTGTGCAGGAGGTCTGTAGATAACCCACGTGTGGATACAGGTTCCATCTTCTCTTTCCAGGACGATCCATAAAGCTTCTTCTTTTCTCCAGGTTCCCCGCATTTCAGCCGCTCTGATATCGTCACTCACATACAGAGCCACTCCTCCACTTCTTCGGCCCTCTCTATCCTTCCTATAATCTTTTTAGGGACCTCTTAAAGATTTATTTAATAGACCTTTAGAGAGGGGAGAGGTTCTGCGAGATTGGAGACGAGCGGATGTGGTCCCTCTTCACAAAAGTGGAGACAGGAAAGAAGTGGGAAACTACAGACTGGTAAATCTCATGCTGGTGGTAAGAAAAATAATGAAGAAAGGATAGTTAACTTTCTAGAAGCCAATGGGTTACAGGACTTGAAGCAACATGGCTTTACCAAAGGACAGTCCTGCCAAATGAATCTTACTGACTTCTCTGACTGGGTGACCAAAGAACTGGATGAAGGACGTGCGCTAGATGTAATCTACTTGGATTTCAGCAAAGCCTTTGATAAGATCCCCCACAGAAGACTCGTGAATAAGCTAAAAGGGTTGAACTTAGGACTGAAAGTGGTGAACTGGATAGGAAACTGGTTGACCGACAGGTGGCAGAGGGTGGTGGTAAATGGAATATGCTTGGAGGAAAGAAAGGTGAACAGTGGATTTACTATTACTACTTAACATTTCTAGAGCGCTACAAAGTGTACGCAGCGCTGTACAAACACAGAAGAAAGACAGTCCCTGTTCAAAGAGCTTACAATCTAATAGACAAAAAGTAAGCATTTAAATTTAAAGTATTGAAGCAGTCAAGCACAAGAGAACAGTCACAGAAGGACCGAAGATGTTGAAGGGTGGTCAGGATCCTCAGGGACAAGGATCCTCAGGGATCGGTGATGGGGTTGAACTTAGGGCCGAAAGTGGTGAACTGGATATGAAACTGGTTGACTGACGAGTGGCAGAGGGTGGTGGTAAATGGAATCCACTCGGAGGAAAGGAAGGTGAGTAGTCGAGTTCTTCAGGGGTCGGTGCTGGGGCCTATTCTGTTTAATACATTTGTGGGAGATACTGCTGAAGGGTTGGAAAGAAAGGTGTGCCTTTTTGTGGATGACACAAAAATAGCGAATAGAGTGGAGATCCTGGAGGGAGTAGAAACGATGAGAAGGGATCTACGAACCTTAGAAGAACGGTCTAGGATCTGACAGTTAAAATCGAATGCCAAGAACTGTAGAGTGATGCACTTGGGGTACAGAAACCCAAAAGA
The DNA here is from genome assembly GCF_901765095.1 of Microcaecilia unicolor. Lineage (NCBI taxonomy): Eukaryota > Metazoa > Chordata > Amphibia > Gymnophiona > Siphonopidae > Microcaecilia > Microcaecilia unicolor. The sequence goes on along the minus strand of NC_044040.1, from coordinate 121,838,054 downwards.
TAGATACCAAATAGGAGGGGAGAGATTAGTAAGCTCGACTCTGGAGAGAGACCTTGGGTGTTGGTGTCTGAGGATCTAACGATGAAGAAACAATGCAACAAGGATGTCAGGGGGACCAGTCTACTAAAATTGCTGGCTCCTCCTACATCCCAATGGCTTGATTTTGTGCATTTTGAGTGGAGGAGTGGCCTAGTGGTTAGAGTGGTAGACTTTGGTCCTGGGGAACTGGGTTCAATTCCCACTGCAGGCACAGGCAGCTCCTTGTGACTCTGGGCAGGTCACTTAACCCTCCATTGCCCCAGGTACAAATAAGTACCTGCATATAATATGTAAGCCTCATTGAGCCTGCCATGAGTGGGAAAGCGCGGGGTACAAATGTAATAAAAATAAATAAATTTTGCACTTGAACGTTTTTTTGTTTGAAAATGGACCAAAAAACAAAACATCCAAATCACAAATCCTTCTATTTTTGAAGACAAAAGATAGACGTTTTTCTTTTTTTGAAAATGACCTTCTTTGTTATTCAGATTTTGGACGTTTTTTGCAAAATGTCCAACGTTGGACTTAGATGTCATATCGAAAATGCCCCTCTTTCTAAAGTATATAAAGTCCTTATTACTGGGTTCTCTCACTTGTCTGCTAGGGGTTGTGGAGCGATCTTGGGTGGGGTCAAACACCTGGTTAAAGTCACCCAATATGACTAAAGGTTTAGACTGAAGGGGAAGACAAAGTTTTGTTAACTGATGAAAAAATGGTGTATTTTTATCAACAGGACCATATACTGCTAACATAAACAGCTCTCGGCCCTGCAGCCATAATTTAATTGGAACAAATCTGCCTTCTTTGTACTGAGAAATAAGTTCTGCTTTATAAGAAAATCATTTGCATAATAGCCACGCCTCATTTTCTGCTCCCCAAAGATGAATAATATACCTCTCCAACCCACTGTCTCTGCAACTTTTGATGCTCATGGTCAGTTAGATGTGTTTCTTGCAAACATGCAATATCTACTTTTTGCCTCTTTAATGAAGTCAGGATCTTACTATGCTTTATAGAAGAAGTAATACCACATACATTCCAAATGATGATACGGTTAGTGGCCACACTCATGAAAAGTTAAGTAAAGAAGTGGAATCTGATGCATTAAAATCATCCAAAACGAAAAAAGGTCCAAGCGCCCAGCCCTCATCCAGACCTAAAAAGTCAAGTAAGATTATACATCAAGAACTCCAGCATGATTTAACCAAAAACTGACTCTCCCTTTGTAAAACAGCATGATCTTATCCCTCCCTCCCTCCCAACCCCTACCCTCCTTTCCCAACTCCCAACTCAAAAATCACCCACAAGTATCTCCACCACCCCATAGCGCAGCAGAGAATGGGAATCACTTAGATGGGTGGGGTCCCACACCCCACTGTACGCTGTCAAGTTAGCGCTTAACTTCATTTCTAAATGAGAAATCTTAGCTCCCAATTATCAAAATAGTTAGCACCCACTTTTTGTAACATAAGTTACAACATGAGAATATCAAAGCAACAACATGAGAATATCAAAATGAGAATACAATCAGTGGTCATCCGTGACAGGAGAATTTAGTGACTGCAGTTCCAGCAGGTTCTGCACCTTCTTTTCTGCTGCTTCGGGAGAGTCATATTAGGTTCACTGTCCATTCAAACAAAACTTTAAAGTAACTGGAAAGAGTAATAGAAAATGGATGTTTTTCCTCATATAACTTTGCACAAAGTGGAGTGAATCCCCTGTGCCTCTCTTGTAAAGAAATTGAATAATCTTGGAAAATTTTTATATTGTCTTGTTCATAATTCAAAGTTTCTCGCTTCTGGCAATAACCTCGTAATTTCTCAGTTTTGTGGATGTAGTTATGGAATCTGATGATCACGACTCTCGGCCATTTCCTACCTTCCTGAATGCGGCCATATGATGGGCTCGTTCCAAGCACAGTGGGCCTGCACTATCCGACAGTGCAAACTCTGAAGCCAACCACTTTTCCCAATACTGAGATCAGTGATCATTCCGCTACATGTTCAGGTAGGCCCATTAATCTAAGATTACTCCGACGGGAACAATTCTCAAGATCATCCAGCTTGTTCGCTTGGTTTTATAATTGTTTAATCAACTGCAAAATGGCAGGTTTAGTTCCTGCTAGCTCGTCCTCCAAAGAGGACACCCGCTGTTCTCGTTCGCCGGTGTGACATGTAGTCTCTGCCTTTTATATTGTTCTGACAGAGGTACTGTCTCAGCAGAGAAGATAAATGATTGGTTCTGATCTGGAGTTATGACTTGAAGAAAGAATGTTTTTTGATGACATCAAAGATGCAGCTTTGGAACTCAGGGCTCCAAACAGTGTTGAGACATTATTTCTAAGGAATTTCCCCAGAACCCAGACTCCAAGGTGGCGGGGGGTTGACTTGACCAGAAGTTTTTGTCTCTGAAAAAGAGGTTCCTTTCACAATGATTGCCCACCTCTTGAATAGGCTCCTTCCTGATGAAATGCAGACCTTTGTCAAAGAGCAAGATAAGAAAGAAGAGCTGGCTACTGAAATATCTCAGTTAAAAACTGTAAGTCTTCAGTGATTCAAGATAAAATGGTGGTTCATAAGATATTAGAGAATCTAAATAATTTTAATAGACAATTAATTTTTGACTTTTAATTTTTTACAAATGTCTAAAATGTCTTCTTAAAGTTTTTCATAAATTTTTGAAAAAATATTTTGAAATATTGAAAGGCTACATTTCAACCTTTGCTTAAGATATATTATATACCACTGAAGGACTGTGAGAGTGAAGATTCAGTATGGAGCAGTTCATGGCTTAGGTTTTGTGAGCAGCTTTGATTTGACAGGTATAAGGTTTCAAAAAGACCCACATTACTTATTTATTTTGTGCTTCTTTAGAATAAGGAAGCTATCTTGAATTGGTATTTTCATTCCAGGATGTTATATTTTTGAGGAGAAAGGTACAGATATTTCTGAACTTTTGTAAGTGGACCCAGGAGCAGAGGAAACAGTTCTTTGTCTTGCATCAAGAGGTCTCCTCTCTGGGGTTAGATTTATGCTGTCTTTCCCTTTAAATATCTTGTGTGGTCAGTACTTTTTTTGTGCCGGTACGGCTTACCGGCACCTTTTTTTTTTAGGTCCAGCAGCTCCCCGACGTTCCGTTCGGCCCCCTTTAAGTATTTACCAAAATTGCAGCGGTGAACTGGCGGGCAGCGCTAGTAAAAGCAGCAAGCAGGCAGGCTCGACTCCGTCCTTCACTTCCCTGCCCTCCCTGCGCCCTGCCTTCCTCTGATTTCATTTGCTTTCCGCGAGGGCAGCGGGATGCTGAGAGGGCAGGGAAGCGAAGGACGGAGTTGAGCCTGCCTGCTTACTGCTTTTACTAGCGTTGCCTGCCAGTTCACCGCTGCGACTTCGGTAGAGTGGAGTGGAAGTGGGAGAGGGGAGGGCAGGGGAGAGAGGGGAATCGCTGGATATGGGAAAGGGGAGGGCAAGGGAGACAGCAGAATTGCTGGACATGGAAGAGAGAAGGGCAGGGGAGAGAGGAGAATCGCTGGACATGGGAGAGGGGAGTGCAGGGAACAGAAAATTGCTGGACATGGATGGGAGGGCAGGGAAGAGAGAATCGCTGGACATGGATGGGAGGGGAGTGCAGGGAACAGAAAATTGCTGGACATGGATTGGAGGGCAGGGAAGAGAGGAGAATCGCCGGACATGGAGGGGAGGGGAGGGGAGGGGAGAGAGGACAATCGCTGGACATAGATGGGAGGGGATGGGAAGAGAGAATTGCTGGACATGGATGGGAGGGGAGGGCAGGGGAGAGAAGACAATCGTGGGACGGATGGAGGGAGGGCAGGGAAGAGAGAATTGCTGGACATGGATGGGAGGGGAGGGAGAGAGGAGAATCGCTGGTCATGGATGGCAGGGGAGGACAGGGGGCAGAGAAGAATCGCTGGACATGGATGGCAGGGGAGGACAGTGGGCAGAGAAGAATCGCTGGACATGGATGGCAGGGGAGGACAGGGGGCAAAGAAGAATCGCTGGACATGGATGACAGGGGAGGACAGGGAAGAGAGGAGAATTGCTGGACATGGATGGAGGGGAGGAAGGGGAGAGAAGAGACATGCTGGCCATGGATGGAGGGGAGGGAAGAGAGGAAGGAGATGCACATGGATGGGAGGGGAGGGAAGAGGAGAAATGCTGGAATGGATGGAGAGGAGAGCAGGAGATAGAGGAGAATTGCTGGACATGGATGGATGGAGGAGTTGGTGGAGAGAGAGAAGAAATGCTGGACTGGATGGAGGAGAGGGGAGAGAGAATTATTGCTTATATGGATACAGGGGAGGGAAGAGAGGAGAAATGCTGGACATGGATGGAGGGGAGAAGAGAGGAGAAGTGCTGGACATGGATAGAGGAGAGGGAAGAAAAAAGAAGAAAGAAAAAAGAAGAAGATGCACATGGATGGAGATGAGGGAAAGGAAGAGAGGAGAAAAACCGCACGTGGATGGAGGAAAATAGGCAAAAGCTGGATCCACGTTATACCTCCTTCAGTCAATTCCATGGAGGAGGACCCAGCTTTTACTTATGAATGTATGGCAAGAAATGAAGAAGAAAGAAGGAAAGCAAAGAAATAAATGGAAAGGAAGCTCTGGAAATGGAGTTAAGGGAACAGATAGAGAGCAGCAGAATCGGAGACTGGGACCAATATGGATAGAAAAACAAAGTCTCCAGACAACAAAGGTAGAAAAAAAAAATCATTTTATTTTCATTTCAGTGTTTGAAATATGTCTAATTTGAGAATTTACATCTGCTGTCTTATTTTGCACTGGGTATACTGGAGCTGTAACAGCTTACAGAAATTATTTATAATGAAAAAAATATACTAGTATATTTTCAATGATGTCTGTTTATATGCGCCATGGCTGGGATAAGGGGTGTGGCTAATGTGGGTGTGACTTTCATAGGGGTGGCCATATGTGGTAACCCCGCCCATAATGAGTACCAGCACCTTTTTTTCTACAAAAAAGCACTGTGTGTGGTTAGAAAACAGGCAGTACGTTTCTTATGAACTTTCCCAATTAAGACTTTTTTTCTTGAGGGATGGCTAGAATATCCATTTTAAGAAGCCTCAGGTACAAGCTTAGATTGTGAGCCCACCTGGGATAGAGAAATATCCAGTGTACCTGAATGTAACTCACCTTGAGCTTCTACTGAAAAAGGTGTCAGCAAAATCCAAATAAATAATAATAATAGTAATAACTCTGGCTGAATGTTATATGAAGTAGCTTACTATCTCCTTCCTTTTGATTGGATCTATCTCTATGTTATTTTTTCTTGGATTTTTCCCATATAGAAGTCTAACTATATTTAATTTCAGCAGCATTTCTTTTGTTTAAACTGTGCATGTGTGTGTTTTCCTATGCGACCATTGTATTCTCAAACAACAGAAGCTAATGTGTTTTTCCCTTTATGGAACAGACCTTTCCACATCACAGCGCATTCCTTTGCACTACAACCATTCGTATCAGTGAGTCGGCACCAGATTTTTAATGTGTTTTTACAGATATCACTTGCACAATGTCAAGTTTTAAATGTCCCGCTACTATTTTCACACCTGTTCGGTAGCAAAATTATTATACATTCTTTTGCTTTTAGTGCTTAACTCTTGGAGTACTATGTTATGCACTGTGGTCTTAGAGCTCGAGCACATTATCAGCCGGCTTCTGTCAACGTTATTTATGGTGTAAGAGAATTAGACTTGTTATCTCCATATACAAAAATTGGAAAATCCCACCTTTTCAGATATCCAGTTAATAGTACATGTGTCAACAGTATCTATTTTGCTTCAAGCAGTTTGATTTCAGAACATTATGTGATTCTCAGGGTCCTAGCACTTATTAGCCAGCTTCAGTCACTGATATTTTATGGTGTAAGATAAAGATTTTTTTTTATCTCCAAATGCTAATTTTCTCAATTACCCAGTAAACAGTACCGTATTTCGCCGCATGTCAGGTCTCAAAGCAGCAACTAGATTTGTGAGCCTTTGGGTCAGGTTCATATGCCAACGAGGGGACCCAAAGCACCTGCTCCATTCCCAGGGTGACCCCTACCATGGAATGATCTGAGTGAAGAGCTGAATTCTGTAGTAACAATGATTGAGAGAGGAGAATATAAGCTAACTGGGCATGAACACCATGTGGACACACAAAAAATAGTGTAATCCCGCTTCTCCCCATGAAGCACACGCCACACATCAAGGATTCCTAAGTTGATCCTTCTACTCTCCTGATCTTGGCTGTTTTTTTTAGCATTGGCTGTTTTTTTTAGCAGGAAGACAGTCTATAGTGGGGTCACTGGTGCAATTAAAGTCACCGCCCAAAATGAGCTCATATTCATCAAAGGAGCATAGTCAAGAAGAGAGTAGAAAAAAACTTATGGGAGTATATGTTCAGCGCACAGATACTACAGAGAACCACCTTGGACCCCTGAATGTCCCCAGCCACTATAACAAACCTCCCCTCTGGGTCCTGATAAAGAGTGTGCAAAGTAAAAGCTAAACATTATAAAGAAAATAGCAGTGCCCTGCTGCATAACATATCTCACTCACCCAGTCTTTAACTTGAGATGTTTGGTTTTATTCAGGTGAGTCTCCTGACGCATGGCAATGTCAACATGCCCCTCTTGAGAGCCTAGAGGATCCTAGTTCATTTCACAGGGGAGTGAATACCATCCACGTTAAGAAAGACAATCTGGAAATCAGTTCCAGTCACCACAGTACCAGAGATGGTTTATAATATGCTAAAAAATGTAATAACCCGTCATTCAAGTAGGCCTCCCAGCTAAGCCACCCGAACTGGATATGACAAGAGAAATAAACCCCCTATAACCAACTAGAAACATTTTGTTCGGAGAGCACCAATCCTTCCCCAACCCCCCCCCCCCCCCCTCCCTACACTAACTCCAAACAGAAAGCACACCATACAGCCCCCATATAGACAAACCCTCTCCATCACCCATCCACCCTACACAGATCCGAAAATTGTCCCCTCCCCTCCCCCAACACCCCATGTGAATAAACACACTAGATAAAAGAGAAGTATCCATTACAAATTAAATCACAAAGCTGACACCACCACCCTCCCCCAGCAAGAAAAGGTCCAATGCCCGGTCCACAAAAGCAGGCAGTAGTGGAAAAACAAAATGGGCAAACAACTACTTGGCGGGTGCTCAACCCTGCATCTTTGGGTTCCATGCAAGAAGGAAGGACAAACCAAGTAACGGCAACACTGATGCAGAGCAATAAAACAGATAACCAAAGCACCAAGACAATAACCAGCAGAAGCAGAACCATCTATGTCAAACCAACCTAAGTTTTAATGATATCCAATTCCATGAAGATGTAAGGAAGGTATTGTCAACATCCAGGTACAGCAGCTAGAACTCTTCAGAATGATGTTAAAAATCTAAAGACAAAGGGTCCAGAAAAAGAGAAACCCACAGACTTATGCTAGGTGAATACCCAGGAAGGATTGACGTGACGCTGGAATAACCAGAGTCAGAGAATTAATGTTATGAGTAATTTTTACTTTAAACAGATATTGAAGGGCAAATTTAATTCCCTGTTGGAACAGCTGTGTACAGTAGGGAGACAAAAGCCTCTGTTGCTCAGACACTTTGGATGAGAAATCCTGAACAGTAGTAACTTTGTGCTCTTATATTCCAGTGACTGCTGGCCCCCCTCACCAACTATTATCCCAACTCTACAGATCTCACCGCGACCTCTCTAACCTCATCTCTATTTCTCTACTCCCCTCCTCTTCTCTGCCCTTCTCTTGCGCCCTATGGAATGCCCGCTCTATCTGTAACAAACTCGCCTATATTCAGGACCTCTTTATCTCGCGTCACCTCCATCTGCTCGCCATAACAGAAACCTGGCTCTGCCCTGATGACTCTGCTTCAGTCGCATCCCTGTGCCATGGCGGTTATCTATTTTCACATACTCCTCGCCCTGCTGGCGGTGGGGGCGGTGTTGGACTACTTCTGTCTCCCTCCTCCAGATTTCAACCCCTTCTTCCACCTCAATCTCACTGTTTTTCCTCCTTTGAAGTCCACTCTATTCGCCTTTTCTCTCCTCTGCCTCTTCGAATAGCGGTCATTTATCGTCCCCCTGATAAGTCCCTTTCATCCTTTCTCAGTGACTTTGACGCCTGGCTTGGCTTCTTCCATGATCCTTCTTCCCCCTCTCTCATCCTTGGTGACTTTAATATTCCTGCTAATGATCCTTCCAACTCTTATATTTCCAAGTTACTCGCTTTAACATCCTCCTTTAATCTCCAACTATGCTCCACCTCCCCCACTCATCAAAATGGTCACTGTCTTGATCTCATCTTCTCCTCCAACTGTTCACCCTCTAGTTTCCTTGCCTCTGATCGTCCCTCCTCTGATCACCATCTTATAACTTTCACACTTAAATCTCCTCCCTCCCAGTCCCATCCTATCTTATCTAATTTATCTAGGAATCTTCACGATATTGACCCTTCATCTCTATCCTCCCATGTTTCAAACCTCCTCTCTACTGTGGCACCATCCACGTCTGTCAACGAGGCTGTTTCTTCTTACAACAATACTCTATCCTCTGCCTTAGACACTCTTGCACCTTTGATGACCCGCCCTGTAAGGCGTACAAAACCCCAACCTTGGCTGACTTCTAATATCCGCTATCTACATTCCTGTACCCGCTCCGCCGAACGGCCTCTGGCGGGAAATCTCAGGCCCTTGCTGATTTCTTACACTTAAGTTCATGCTGACCTCCTTCCAATCTGCTCTTTTACGTGCCAAACAGGATTATTATAATCCAACTGACAACTCTCTTGGCTCTAATCCTCGACTTCTCTCACCACATTGAACTCTCTCCTCAAGGTGCCCCCTCCCCCAACTCCCCCCTTCATTATCTCCTCAGACCCTTGCTGAATTCTTTCACAACAAGGTTCAAAAGATAAACCTTGCTTTCTCTACCCACCACCTCTCCCCCTCCACTAGTCAGTTCCCCTCTCTCTCCTTCCCCTCATTCCCTTTCCTCCTTTCCTGAAGTTCTATTGAGGAAACTACACTTCTCCTTTCTTCCTCAAAATGTACCACCTGTTCCTCTGATCCATCCCACCACCTCTTAATGCCATCTCTCCTGCTCTTATTCCTTCTATCTGTCACATTCTCAACCTCTCACTTTCCACTGCGACTGTCCCTGCTGCCTTTAAACATGCTGTGGTCACACCTCTCCTTAAGAAGCCTTCACTCGACCCTACTTGTCCCTCTAATTACCGACCCATCTCCCTCCTTCCTTTTCTCTCCAAATTACTTGAGCGTGCTGTTCACCGCCGCTGCCTTGATTTTCTCTCCTCACATGCTATTCTTGAACCACTACAATCTGGTTTTCGCCCTCTCCACTCAACCGAAACTGCACTTACTAAAGTCTCTAATGACCTATTACTGGCTAAATCCAGAGGTCAATATTCATCCTCATTCTTCTTGATCTCTCCGCTGCTTTTGACACTGTCGATCAAGCATACTTCTCGATACCCTGTCCTCACTTGGATTCCAGGGCACTGTCCTTTTCCTGGTTCTCTGCCTACCTCTCCTCCGCACCTTTAGTATTCACTCTGGTGGATCCTCTTCTACTTCTATCTCCTCTGCCTGTCGGCGTACCTCAGGGTTCGTGTTCTTGGTCCCTCCTCTTTCTATCTACACTCTTCCCTTGGTTCATTAATCTCATCCCATGGCTTTTCATACCATCTCTTTGCTGATGACTCCCAAATCTACCTTTCTACCCCTGATATCTCACCTTGCATCCAAACCAAAGTTTCAGCGTGCTTGTCTGACATTGCTGTCTGGATGTCTCAACGTCACCTGAAATTAAATATGACCAAAACCGAGCTTCTCATTTTCCCCCCCAAACCCACCTCCCCACTCCCCCTGTTTTCTATTTCTGTTGATGGCTCTCTCATTCGCGTCTCCTCAGCTCGAACCTTGGTGGGTCATCTTTGACTCTTCTCTCTCCTTCCTTGCTATATCCAGCAGATTGCCAAAACCTGTCGCTTCTTTCTTTACAACATCCGTAAAATCCGCCCCTTTCTTTCCGAGCACTCTACCAAAACCCTCATCCACACCCTTGTCACCTCTCGTTTAGACTACTGCAATCTGCTTCTTGCTGGCCTCCCACTTAGTCACCTCTCCCCTCTCCATTCGGTTCAAAACTCTGCTGCCCGTCTCGTCTTCCGCCAGGGTTGCTTTACTCATACTACCCCTCTCCTCAAGACCCCTTCACTGGCTCCCTATCCGTTTTTGCATCCTATTCAACTTCTTCTACTAACCTATAAATGTACTCATTCTGCTGCTCCCCAGTATCTCTCCACACTCGTCCCTCCCTACACCCGTTCCCGTGCACTCCGCTCCATGGATAAATCCTTCTTATCTGTTCCCTTCTCCACTACTGCCAACTCCAGACTTTGCGCCTTCTGTCTCGCTGCACCCTACGCCTGGATAAACTTCCTGAGCCCCTACGTCTTGCCCCATCCTTGGCCACCTTTAAATCTAGACTGAAAGCCCACCTCTTTAACATTGCTTTTGATTCGTAACCACTTGTAACCACTCGCCTCCACCTACCCTCCTCTCTTCCTTCCCGTTCACATTAATTGATTTGCTTACTTTATTTATTTTTTTGTCTATTAGATTGTAAGCTCTTTGAGCAGGGACTGTCTTTCTTCTATGTTTGTGCAGCGCTGCGTACGCCTTGTAGCGCTATAGAAATGCTAAATAGTAGTAGTAGTTTTGTACCGAGCCATCAGCTACGCCTTCTCGGCATAATTAAAAATGCGAGCAATCACTGATTGGGGCCTCCCTCGTTCCTCCATAGGGACTCTAATCCTGTGGACCCACTCAGCCCGCAGGCGTGGAACTTCCAGGGTCAATTCAAGCTCCTTAGAAAGCCAAATTTCCACCAATTCCCCGAGTTCGTTATCAGGGACCATCTCTGGTATTCTGATAATACAAAAATTGTTACGATGGTTGTGGTTCTCTTGATCTTCGACCTGCTCTACCAGGGCCTTACAATGAATCTCCAAGGCCTCCAACCTGCCAGCAGCTGCCACTCTTCCTGGTGGAAAATGTGATCTTCCACCTGCTGCAGCCACCCAGCCTGGGAATCGAGCCTTCCCTTAATATTTTCAATAGCAGCATGCAGCTTAGACAGTTTGTCGTCTAAAACAGCTGACATGTGGATAGTGATCGCTTGTATTGATGCTTCTTGTAGCTCAACCACTGGCGCAGGTGAAGATGGGGACGCCATCTTGTTGAGGGAGCCTTGTCGCGTTCCTTATGCAGTCGTGGTATTTTCAGCCGTGTACCCACTTCCGAGCCTCATGGGGAACCGGAACTTGAGCAGGAGATCCTGGATTGCACACAGAAATATCACCAGCTGTAGGATATGTAACAGTGCAGTGGACAGAGTAAAAAGAGGGTTTAGAGGGGTTGGGAGAGGAGAGGAGAGCAGAGCAGACGCAAGGTGCCCGTTCAGGAAGATACTATCAAGCGACTCCCTCAAGACATTTGTATTCTACCAAATCCTGGTGAGTTTCAAAACAGATCACAAATATAAGCTGAAAATTACATAGAAATAGAGTATTAAACCATGGAGCACTTTATGCAAGCACATATTTCTTGAATATATAGGTCTTCAAAGATTTTTAGAAAGAAAAATAGGAAGTGCAAATTCTCAGACCAAAAGGCAAAGAGCACCAAAACTGTGTTGCCTAAAAACACACAGAGTTAACCGGTATTTGCTTACAACACAATACCAAAATTGAGGGAAAATAAAGGAGACAAGAATCACTAGATCTGGATGCTCTAGATCAACTGGGAAATAAAAACAATCTAGTTAAGTATTCCAGACTTGCCCTTTCAAAGATTTTGTATATCAAAAAAGCCAATTTCAAACTAATACGGGCTTGAAGGGGTAACCAGTGTAATCAGATAGAAGAGGGAAAAGCCCTATCAAAACTTTTTAATCAGAAAATCAATTTAGCTGCAGTGTTCTGAAGAATCTGAAGTTTGGAAAGAGATTTAACTGAAAGCATGGAGTAAAGACTGCTACAATAGTCTAATTGAGATAAAATAGAAGCTTGAATCAGGAGAAAGAAATGTTTCTCTAAAAAAATAAAAAGGACAAATATGACAAAGATCATGAAGTTTTAAAAATATTATTCTCACAAGATTACCTGACATCCAAATGAAAGTGTTGTGTCCAGATAGACACCTAACACTCAAGAAGAGGAACACAGAGAGGAATACAGAATGAAACTGAAAGAAACCAAAGAGATATATGTCTGGCGAAAGTGCAAGTGGAAAAACAAATAGCTAGAAATGTAAGGAGGGGCGACAAGAATTTTTTTCATGTATATTAGTGAAAGGAAGAAGACTAAAAATGGAATTGTGAGACTGAAATATGTTGTGAACCACTATGTGGAGAATGATGAGGAAGAGTAAACGTGCTAAACAAATACTTAACATACTGAACAAAATTCTGGAGAAGGACCACGATTGACTGGCGAAGGTACATATGAGAATAGAGTGGATATAGCACTATTCATGGAAGAAAGTGTTTATGAAAAACTTGAAAATTTAAAGATGGACAAAGCCATAGAACCAGATAGGATCCATCCTAGGATATTGAGGGAGATCAGAGAGGTTGTTGCGGGTCCTCTTAAAGATTTTTTTAATAAATCCTTGGAGATGGAGGAGCTTCTATGGGATTGGAGAAGATCAGATATGTTTCAGATAAGAAGCTAGAAACTACAGATCGGTAATGGAAGTGATGCTGAAGGAAAGGATAGTGAATTTCCTGGAATCTGATAGGTAAATCATGCTAAATGAATCTGATTGTGCACTCGGGGTCTGTATTGTTGATTAGAAGTAATTCTGCTTAAAAATGATTGTTTAACTTTGATTGTGTGAAAATAAGTTGGAATGCAAAAGATAAGACACAGCTCTAATTAATTTGGTATGTGAAGGGGAGGATGGCATTTGTTTTCAGAAGTTCAGCCTGGCCACCTGGACTTGGAAAGCATGTGGCCACATTCCCACAGTATGGCTTGTTTATTTAAACAGAGAAGCATTCTGTAATTTTCCTCTGCTCTGAACATGAGCTCTAAGCCTAATAAAAAGGGGGGGCTTGTTACAGCAGAGTGGGGGTTCATCTGTGAGTGGACGCGCTGCGCAGATGATCTGTTCCTTGTCAAAGAAGCTCCTGGCTCTCTCTGTGAACCGCCCCCCCCCCCCCAGCTGATGTTAAGAGCCTGGATGATGTAAGGACAAGTGATGTTATATGTATGTATTATTGCTTCTTTTCCTGATCTAAGAACTCTTACCATTGCTTAGATGTAGAGGCTAGTGATTCTTTATATAGCGAATCACTGTATGTATATGTCTTAACCATTGAATATATCTTAATCATTGTAGATTTTAGCTCCTCTAATAAAGGTCTCATTTACCTAATACGAATCCAAAGAATCCACAGTAATTATTGAGTAGTCCTATGTTAGTGAGACAGGCTGTAAATTCATAGCAGTACATCTTGGCGACGAGGGTGGATTCGTACAAAGAATGACAACCTTTTTAAGAGGAATGCATGGGAGAGTGAATTCCAAGGCTGGAATGAGGTACTATATGTTATTATAGCCACTGAGTGGTCATAATGGGAAGGAATAGGATTCTGGTTTAAGGAATCATTGCCTTTTGCTGTAAGGGGAGAAGGAATGATACCACATACTATCTTGTTGGGTAGACTGGATGGCTGTACAGGTCTTTATCTGCCGTTATTTACTATGTTACTATGTAACAGTAATTGCTTATCTGGAAACCCGTTAGAGCCGGAATAAGCAGCATAGGAAAAGTACATGAATTGGAATAAGTGTGTGATTTACAGTTAAAATGAGATTTTTATTTTATTATTTTGTTACATTTGTACCCCACATTTTCCCACCTATTTGCAGGCTCAATGTGGCTTACATAGTACTGTGAAGGCATTTGCCAAATTCGGTTTGATAACAAATACAAGGTTACATTGTGGTCAAATGAGGTAGGTGTGAATCAGGCGTCATGAGGGTCGAAGGAAATGAAGATTGTAAATTGTCCAGTACGATCATTGTTATGCTGTGTTGCTGGTGTGGGGATTACGTTGGATCGGTGGGATAGGCCTTTTTGAAGAGGTGGGTTTTTAGTGATTCCTGAAGTTTAGGTGGTCATGGATTTGTTTCACAGCTTTTTGGAGTCCATTCCATAGTTGTACGCTTATGTAGGAGAAGCTGGATGTGCAAGTTGTTTTGTATTTAAGTCCTTTGCAATTTGGGTAATGTAGGTTTAGGTATGAACGTGATGATCCGATTCTGTTTCTGGTTGGTAGATCTATGAGGTCTGCCATGTATCCTGGGACTACGTCGTAGATAATTTTTGGGACCAAAGTGCACATGTTGAAGATGATCCATTCTTTTATTGGGATGCCAGTGCAGCTTTTCTTGAAGGGGTTTAGCACTTCGAATTGTGTTTACCATATATCAGTCTGGCTGCTGTGTTTTGGGGCGGTCTGGAGTTTTTTTGTGAGTTGTTTCTTTACATCCTGCATAGATTCCGTTTGCAGTAATCTGCATGGCTTAGGACCATTGACTGTATTAGGTTTCAAAAAGTTTCCCTCAGGAAGAAAAGATTTATTCATTTGAGTTTCCACATTGAATAGAACATCTTCTTTATTACGGTGTTTACTTGGCTCTTGAGAGTAAGGTTGCGGTTGATTGTGACGCCGAGTATTTTAGGCTGTCTGAGGTAGGGAGGGTGTGTCCTGGGGTGTTTATGGTTGCAGGTTTGTACTTGTTATGTTGAGATGAGAGGATGAGGCAGTGTGTTTTTTTCAGTGTTCAGTTTCAATTTGAATGAGTTTGCCCAGAGTCCACGATGTTTAGGCCACCATTGATTTCAATGGTTATTTCTGTCAAGGCATGTCTGAAGGGAATGTAGATTGTAACATCATCTGCATAGATGAGCGGGTTGAGGCCTCAATTGGATAAGGACTTTGCCAGTGGGATCATCATCATGTTGAAGAGTACCGGCGATAATGGTGATCCTTGAGGTACTCCGCAGGCTGCTTTCCACGGTGGTGATATGTTTGATTTGATTTTACTTGGTATGTTCTGGTGGTTAGAAAGCCCTTGATCCAATTAAGTACATTTCCATCAATCCCGAAGTGGCCAAGGAGTCTTAGTAGTATATTGTGGTTTACAATGTCGAATACGCTCGACATGTTGAATTGGAGAAGTATGCTTTTACCTGTGGCTATTTCCTGCTTGAATTTGGCCAGGAGAGTGACTAAGACAGTTTCAGTTCTATGGTGGAATCCTAAATGGAATCCTAAATGTGAGGTCTTGTAATATTGAGAACTTGTCCATGTATTTCATAAGCTGTTTGGTCACCAAGCTCTCCATCAATTTTAACTACTAGAGGGATGGACGGCAACTGGGCGATAGTTGGTGAGATCGTTTATGTTTTTCTTAGTGTCTTTTGATATTGGGGTAAGTAGGATGCTACCATATTCCTCGAGGAAGAAACCTTGTTGTAGCATGAAGTTTAGGTGGGATGTGAGGTCTTTTATGAAGCGGCTGGGGGTGGATTTAAGTAGATGACTGGGACATATGTCCAGTTTGCAGTGGGTATTTGGCGAACCTATGAGTCGCTTGTGTAACTGATTCAGTGTGAGTAGATTAAATGTTGACCAGATACGGTCAGCTGGGTATCCGCCCGGGATTAGGTCCAGGTTGTCGAAGAAGTTTTGATGTCGGTGTTGTGATGAGGATTGGGAGATGGAGGAATCATAGCTGAAACTGACAACAAGATAATTACACATGTTTAGCTAACTAGATGTGTCCTGTAGGCAACTGTCAACAACACTCAAATATGGAAAGAGTACTGTCACACGAATTAGTTTAATATGACTTGCAGAGTCCAGAGACTCTTGTCAGAGACAGACAATACAGCACTGTTGACCCTAAAAATGTGGACATTGTTGACATTTATACCACCAATGTGTTATTAGCAACGTTTATATTCTTCTTGTGTAAACACTACACCTATGAAGACCTGTGTAAATACTGTAGTAACCTTAACTGCCTTAATTGTAGAGTAAAATGAGCTTGGTATGATACATTGTTAGGAGCTTTTCGTCAAGTGTAGAGATAACAAAGAGGGGGCATAATCGAACGGCGCAGGCCAAATCGATGGCCGGCCACCTTTGAGGCTGACTCCGGTATTTTCGAAATACGTTTGGCGCCAGCCAAATCGCTCCGCCGGGTTTACAGCAGGATCGCCGGGTTTATATGAGATGGCCGGCTTCGTTTTCCAGCCATAATGGAAACCGGCCCGGCCACCTCAAACCTGGCAAAATGCAAGGCATTTGGTCTTAGGAGGAGCCAGCATTGTAGTGCACTAGCCCCCCTGACATGCCAGGACACCAACTGGGCACACTAGGGGGCACTTTAAAAAAAATAGCTTCCAGGTGCATAGCACTCTTACCTTGGGTGCTGAGCCCCCCAAATCCCCCCAAAACCCACTCCGCACAACTCTACACCATTACCATAGCCCTAAGGGGTGAAGGGGGGCACCTACATGTGGGTACAGTGGGTTTTGGGGGGTTTTGGCGGGCTCACATTAACCACCACAAGTGGAACGGGGGGGGGGGGGGGTGGGCCTGGGTCCACCTGCCTGAAGTGCACTGCACCCACTAAATACTGCTCCAGGGACCTGCATACTGCTGTCAGGGAGCTGGTATGACATTTCAGGCTGGCATACAGGCTGGCAAAAAAAGTTTTAGGTTTTTTTTGGGGGGGGGGGGGGGGTTGGTGACCACAGGGGAGTAAGGTTAGGTGATCCCTGCTTCCCTCCGGTGGTCATCTGGTCAGTTGGGGCACTTTTTCAGACTTGGTCCTAAAATAAATGGACCAAGTCCGACCAGCGAAATGCTCATTCGAGCCAACCATTTTTTTTTCATTATAAGGTGAAGCCGGCCATCCCATAACCACTCCCCTGCCCGCCCTCGCTACCCTACCGACATGCCCCCTTGAAGGTTGGCCAGCCCCGCAACGAAAAAGCAGTTGGGGCCGGCCAAAATTGGCTTTCGATAATACCGATTTGGCCAGGATCAGGAGATTGCCGGCGATCTCCCGATTTGTGTCGGAAGATCGCCGACAATCCCTTCGAAAATGAGCTGGAAAGGCTATTGATGCTGAAACTTTAGACAAAACAAATGTACTATAACTGACATTAATCAGCTTATTATTTTGCAATATGATAACGTTTTTTTTAAAATTATATTCAGATAGTTTATTATACTCAGATAGTTTACAAGTAGAAATTAATATAGCATAATTTACGTTAATTGTTTTATCATCATTTGGTTTGAAAACTATTAAAACGCTGGTTATTTTAATTTCAGTTTGGTTCCAATCTTGGATAGCCTGGCTCATATTCCTACTACTACTACTATTACTATTTAGCATTTCTATAGCGCTACAAGGCATACGCAGCGCTGCACAAAGGAATAAGGCTCAAGATGACTAACTCTGAACACTTGTGGAGGTGAATTTCACCGGTGGGTTCCTTCCACAACCTGATTAATAATTTCAGATACTGCCTTGTGCACTGACCTCTTTGTTATGGGCAAATTGTGTAGTTTAAAGTAACTAAGCAGTGTGTATTATTTGTAATACTGATTTGGTTAGTGATTAGTGGGCAGCATTATATCATTGCCCTTGAATTATACTTCCTATAATTTTAGTAATTAGTGCTCAATATATTATCCATTTGTATAATCTGTCCTTGTTCCTTTTTTGTTGTTGTTGTTGTGTTTACCTGATGTAGAGTAATAACTTATGTATGGCTGTCATGCAGACGGAGTTGAAAATCAAGGACCGAATGTCCATACAAGAGTAACATAGTAAATGACGGCAGATAAAGACCTGTACGGTCCATCCAGTCTGCCCAACAAGATAAACTCATTTTAAATGGTATGTGATACTTTATATGTATACCGAGTTTGATTTGTCCTTGCCGTTTCTCAGGGCACAGACCGTAGAAGTCTGTCCAGCACTGTTCTTGTACTAAAATTTCTGAAGCTAACATCGAATCCCCTTAAAATGTACACTGCAGCCCATCATATCTATTCAGTCACAATCAGGGTGTAGATCATAGAAGTCTGCACAGCACTGGTTTTGCTTCCCACTTACCTTACTAATATTAGTGTGGTTTGGAGACTATTTCTTTCAGAATTTACACTAAGTGTCAGGTACCCCAGTAACACCCCCAAAAAGAGTGTATCTGTATTGTGCCTACAGACTGGAGGTTCCACAGACATCTAGATCCTTAAAACAGAACAGATCCAGATCCCCAAAAGGGGGCACTAGTTTGCACCTCAATATTTTCTTTAGGGTCTAAGGTTGGAGCTCACTTGTTGTCTTCATTTGGGCAGTATTAGCCAAGCTACTAGAAGCCTTGGACTGCCTTCCAAACTGTGGCTATCTTTGGTTGATATATAACTAGGAACATATTTGCAAACATTCTTACTTTTGGCAGTCTACCCAAACTTCAAGTCCTTGGTTTAGTTTAGGTTTTTTTTTTTTTGCTAAGTTTCCAAAAGTGTCTGTATTTAGGGTAGAGCGCCACTTTTAAAACCCAGAGGTTAGCCTGATTTATATGTTCCTAGGCATGGGTGTCTGATCATTATATATGAACAATAAACCCATATTGCCAGTGGTTAGGGGCTGTTCCCTAGAAGAGTAATTGGTTATAGTGACCAAATTACCACGTGTAACTAGAAACTACTGAACAGCAGCAGCAACAGAGAAAAGCATAATCTCTGTAAACACCAGTAGAAGCACATTAATTCCTTCTTGCTATTGAAGTAGTGATCTCAGTTAATTACTATAAATGCTTTCCTGTAGTATACAGTCTATTCTGCAGTAGCAGTACATTTGCTTCTTATAGTGTCAGCGTGTATTCAGGATGACAGAGATCAAATTTAGAATCCATTATTTCCTTGACTATATGCTCCCTGATGACGTTAGCCATTGGGAAAGTGGTGTGCGGATGAACACAAGTCTGCTTTGTACAGGGCAAAAGGAGCAGACAGATGAGGTCATATTGGTCCAGGAATCTATGGGCTGCATTAGGAAAGTTATAGATTTTCCTTCACCCTTAACACAATTTGATGAGTGGTAAGCTCTGTGTTTAGAGGCCATAAAAAAGTACAGACCTTGACAGACTGGTATATGATACATGTAGGTGGCAAGTCAAGGGCTGCCCAGGAAGAGATGCATATCCTATTGATATAGGGATAGTGAGTCCTAAGGATGAGCTGGATTGGGAAGTTGTTTGGGGTAGACACACAGTGACTGTTATCTCTAGGAATTTTAAAGGGCTGGTTATTGAATGCTCTGCATGTTACCAAACAGAACGGAGGGAGACTTCATGCTTGAGTGCTTAGTTCCTCTCATTTGTCACTCCTGAGGGAATTGTTTCCTTAGCTTGCATCATGATCAGCACATTCAGGGTCTGCTATCTTCAGTAGTTGTGCTAGAGTGAACACTCAATACAGATATCTATGTTAGCAAGGAGCACACGCAAGATGTAATTCAGTCTCTTCCTTTAAGAAGGGAAACACTGAGTGTGTTCTCACGGGAGACACGGGGTTTGGGAAGATTTGTGAACCAGGGCAGAGTATTATGTTATCCTTAGTTCCCCAGCAAGAAGACAGTGCCTCTGAGTCTGTCTTTCTTTCAAGGGACACAAAGGAAAGATCTGCTATAATAACAGAACTGCTCGAGACCTCTGCTTGTAATAACAGCAGTGTTAATTTATCTCCTGTGTACACCAACAGTGTTCCTGAACAGGGAAGCTAAGAATGAAAGCCCGATACACAACTCCCCTTCTCCCAATGATGTGAGTCAGTCAACAGGCTGATGCTGCTTCTGTGCCAGTCTCTTCTATAACTAAAGACAGTGAGGAAATGACAGCCACTGTTCTTTCTCTTGAAGGAAGTGCTATTTTAGCCTGACTGAGCCTAGCAATACAAAAGCTGTAACACTGCAGGAGTTGGAGAGAGGGGAGGCTGTAACAGTGCCTCCTCTGTCGCAATGAGTTAGACTCTGGCCATGGCACAGACACTGAAATAGATTCCGAGGTCGAGAATTTGTTGATAAACCGCACACCTGGTAACAGTAACAACTCTCCCTCTGTTGAAAGCTGGTTCTATTTCAGAAAAAAAGGTCTTATGCTGTCCCTTCAAGTAATGATGAGAACTGCCGTTTGCCAGTGGCCACAGATCCCTAAAGCAGGAAACACTGAATAATTCTGTGTCCTTTCTTCTAAGGTATAAGTACCACGACCATTAAAAGTAAGCCCATCTGTTATCTAAGGCAGCTTAACGGGTCCCTCAGATAGTCAGTGTGAGGCAATGCAACCAGAGAAAGGATAGGAAAAGAAACACACATACCACAGGTACTGATGAAAGGTTACAGGACATGCAAAGGTCTAGAACCCAAACCTTACTGTGATATCCACCCAATCCATGAATATCAATTGAAATCAGCCAATACAATTTTTTTCATTTCTTTTGTGTAAGGCTGTGAACCTCAGCCGTACCACTCTGTGTATCAAAATTTACTCATATTCTATGCACTCACTGGCATATATTACAGTCCACCTAGCATTTGATAATTTTCCAGTAATTGTGTATAGCCGGGGAAGGAACATAGGGCAGGCATTATCTAAATACAGGTATTGCCAAGACAGGGTGGTTACCCATACTGCTTGCAATAGATGTCAATGGTGTTCCTTAACTCTAGTGGATCCATCCTAGAAAGCATGAGCAGACGGGGTTAGTGGTATAGGCTAGAGGGGACACTTCATGCGATAGTTCCAATGTAGTATATATTATACACTGCCCTTGAAATTGATATATGTGGGACGAATAGTAGTAAACCTATAAAAATCCGCTTGAATGAACATAAATCAAGGATTAACACTAGGGCAGAACAAGCTCCTCTAGTCACTCACTGGATATCAAAAAATCATGGGGTGTCTGATTTACACTGGCGAGTCATAGACCAGATTAAAATAGGGTGGAAGGGAGGAAACCAGGAGGCTTGGCTGAATTATAAAGAACAGGAGTGAATTTACACGCAGAGACTGAGTGGATGACATTGATTTGACTGTCCTTTAAATTATTTTTGCTCCTAAATCAGTCCAGCCTTGTGATTGGTGTGGGGGGGGGGGGGGGGGGGGGGCTATGAGTCTTAAGTATATAAGAAGTTTGACATCAAGACGCTGCCGCCTTGTTGACCGTGGGGCATTATGTCGGCAGGTTGGAAAAATGTAAAGTTACATATTGATAATTGTAAATTGTAAAAATAAGAAGAGGGGTTGGTATAATACTTTTACCCTTATCTTTTCTAGGGAACCTCCTTGATAAAGCAATTGCGAAACACGTGCCGTGTCGGAGCACTGTACTCCTATTGCCGACTATATATCAAGTCTCATTCTGAGTATTGTTTAAATCTAATTAATTTAAGATGACATATAAGTTCATATGGGAATTTAAATTAAGCATATAAATTTAAGATATGTTAAGGTGGAGGAGGTTGAACCAATGATGACAGGAGTGCATAAGACTCAGTGGTAAGGTAGATACCCAATTGCATTGGGCTGGTTTCAACTGACACCCACAAGACTGGGTGGATATCACATCAAGGTTTAAGTCTCAGGAGTCAGCAGCTGCCAATTTAGAGTAAGGTTGCCGCAAACAGTGATGCTGCTCTGCCTCATATCCGGTTCATACTCATTATTATTTCTGTTCCATTCTGTTTTGCTCTAGGTTGCAAACAGAAAGCAAATACTGCCATCTCATGATTTGGAAGAGGCTTATTAACAATCTCTTCTTTTTGTAGAACTGACTACTTCTCTGGCAAGGGGGGCATAGGCGCCAACTCCATGGGTGCTCGAGCACCCCCAATATTTTGAAACCTGCCCTCCTGCTTTCCTGCCACCCAGCCAGTGCTTAAAACTCATTTTACCTGACTGAACGTCAGTGAAAGAAGCAGAGAGGACAGCCGGCTTGTCTTCAGCTTTCTCCTTCCCTCTCAGCTGAGCTGTGGTCCCGCCCTCATTTCCTGTTTACACAAGGGCGGGATGCTGAGAGGGAAGGAGCTGAAGACGAGCTGGCTGTACTCTGCTTCTTTCACTGCCGTTCAGTCAGGTAAAATGAGTTTTAAGAGGGCAGGGGACAGGGAAGAGGGGAGAAATCGCTGAACATGGATGCAGGGGGCAGGGAAGAGGGGAGAAATCGCTGAACATGGATGCAGGGGAGGGCAGGGAAGAGGGGAGAAATCGCTGAACATGAATGCAGGGGGCAGGGACGAGGGGAGAAATCGCTGAACATGGATGTAGGGGGCAGGGAACAGGGGAGAAATCGCTGACATGGGGGCAGAGAAGAGGGGAGAAATCGCTGAACATAGATGCAGGGGGCAGGGAAGAGGGGAGAAATCGCTGAACATGGATGCAGGGGGCAGGGAAGAGGGGAGAAATAGCTGAACATGAATGCAGGGGGCAGGGAAGAGGGGAGAAATCGCTGAACATGAATGCAGGGGGCAGGGAAGAGGGGAGAAATCGCTGACATGGATGCAGGGGGCAGGGAAGATGGGAGAAATCGCTGATATGGATGCAGGGGGCAGGGAAGAGGGGAGAAATTGCTGACATGGATGCAGGGGAGGGCAGGCAAGAGGGGAGAAATCGCTGAACATGGATGCAGGGGGCAGGGAAGAGGGGAGAAATTGCTGAACATGGATGCAGGGGAGGGCAGGGGAGAGTTGCTGAACATGGATGCAGGGGAGGGCAGGGGAGAGAGGAGAGTTGCTGGACATGGATGCAGGGGAGGGCAGGAGAAATGCTGCAGATGGATGGAAGAGAGGAAAGACAGGAAGGAGATGCACATGGACGGAGGGGAGGGGAGAGAGGAGAAATGCTGGACATGGAGTGGAGGAAAGACAGGAAGTAGATGCACATGGAGGGGAGAGGAGAAATGCAGGACATGGATGGAGGGAAGGGGGGACAGGAGGAAATGCACATGGATGGTGGGGAGAGAGGAGAAATGCTGGACATGGACGGAGGGAAGGAGGAGATGCACATGGATGGAGGGTAGAGAGGAGAAATGCTGGACATGGACAGAGTGGAGGGAAGACAGGAGGAGATGCACATGGATGGAGGGGAGAGAGGAAAAATGCTGGACATGGATGGAGGGGAGGGAAGAGAGGAAATGAGATGAACATGGATGGAGGGATGGAGAGAGAGGAAAAATGCTGGACATGGATGGAGGAGAGGGAAGAGAGAGGGATGAGTTGCATATGGATGGAGGGGAGTGAAGAAAGAGGAAGGAGATTCATACTGACAGATGAGGGAAAGGGAAAAGAGAAAAACTACACATGGATGGAGAAAATAGACGCAATGGAAAGAGGGGTCAGATGCTGGAAGGAAAGGGGGGAGAGAGGGGGCAGACGCTGGAAGGAAAGGGGGAGAGAGGGGGCAGATGCTGGAAGGAAAGGGGGGGAGAGAGGGGGTAGCCGCTGGATGGAAAGGGGGGAAAGTTAAAGATCGAGGAAAGAAGGAACAAGAGACTGGGACCAACACAATTAGAAACAGTAAACGGCCAGACCACAAAGGTAGGAAAAAATGAATTTTATTTTTAGTTTAGGATAAAGTAGTGTGGTAGCTGTGTTAATAAATATAGAAAATTGATGTAAGGTGATATGTTTACTGGACTAATTTTAATACATTTTTGACTAATGTTTGGAGACCAAACCCTCCTTTCTTGTGTCAGAACAGAATACCATAACAGCAGTATACTGTCCTGACCTGAGGAAAGAGGTTTTGGCCTTTGAAAGCTAATTAAAAAATGTATTTAGTCCACTAAAATGATATATTTTCCTTTTTTTTGTTTATTTGATAACCTATAGTATAGTGATTGAAATATATCAGTTTTTGAAATTTGCATCTTTTTATATTTGGAGAGTACAGGGGGACTGAGGGGTGGGACTGTTAAGGGAAGAAGTCCTGGTGCAGGTTGCAGGCAGCCTATAAGTGGCACTGCCACTGCCCAGGTGAAGACTGCAGTAGACAGAATTTTAAGGTATTTGGGGGGGGGGGGGATGCACTGCCTATATATAAAAAGAAAACATTTCAGCACCCCCAATCATTTTGAAAAGTTGGCTCCTATGAAGGGGGGGAGAGGAAAAATAAAAAGTTAACACTACTAATACACAGAGGGGCACATTTTCAAAGCACTTAGACCTACAAAGCTCCACAGGTTACTATGGAACCCTGTAAAACTAAGTGCCTTGAAAATACACCTCAAATTCTCCTCAATGTTAAAGAGTGTTATGTTAACAGTAACCTCTGGGTGATACTAGGAGTAACCAAGTAACAGCCTGTAAATACTGTTAGTGTTGTGCTGTTGAAGATAGTATCTTGTCCCTTGTTGATTTTGTTAAGTGTAAGTGGTCCAGCTGGTTGCTAGATTAGGTCTGAAGCAACATTTTGATCGCTCATGTAGTGTTTGTGTCATAGGTTCTGACAACTCTAAACACAAAATCGTTTGTGCCGACGGGCATCCCATTTTAGTTTTCATTTTGCCATCCATGCATGTGTGCTCACTGGTTTTCTTTTGGTTATGCAATAGCAACGAAACAAACCATGGTTCAATTTCTGCTTTTACCTATGGTCATAATACCTTCTGAAGGTCTGATAAGAGTCCTTCGCTCCTGAATTTGTAAATAAGTTTTGCATGCAGTTTTTATGTGTCTGAGAATTGAATTCAGTGTTCCACATTATAGTAAAGAAAAGAACCATGATTCAATTTTTGTTTTTATGCCTTGGCCATAGTATATTTTGTCTTTTGGTTTTATGATTTTGCCAGCAAATAAATCAAGTCATGACTTATAATGCCTTAAGGTCTACAAGCAATAACATACAATGCTTATGCTTAAACACAGTGGTGCACCTTTTGAAATTCAAATTGAGATTCAAAATTCAAATTACAATTTCAAAATCTTATGCATGCATTCCAAATTTGTTATTATATTCACAACTTGTGGAAACAGATCTGTTATTCTAAATAATGTATGAACATACATACCTCCTAAACAGAGGAGGGCTGCGATACCGGTTTCTTTTCTACACTACATATCTATATCTATTATTATAACAGGTTTAGTTAGGTACATAGACACTTTCACATATGTTTTTATTAAGTCTTACACAGACTTCTTCATTATACATATATGTTTTTACCTATGGTCTTTACACTTAGGGCTCTCTTTACTAAGGTGCGCTAGCATTTTTAGTGCATGAACAAAATTAGTGTGCACTGTGTAGGTGCCCATAGAAATACTGTGGGATCCTACACGGTTAGCGCATGCTAAAAATGCTAACACGCCTCTAGCGTGGTTTAGTAAACAGGGCCCTTAAATAAAAGGTTTTTCCTTGTGTTAAATTAGGTCGCACATTGTATTTGAGCAAGATATGAATTCAGTGATGAGACTTTACTTCAAGAATGCCATATTACCTTTTTGTGGCCAAAGAATATGGATTTATCCAGATGTGACAAAGACAACACAAGAAAGAAGAAAAGTTTTTGGTGTTAAGAGAAGAAACTAGGGCTATGGGAGCTAAGTTTCAGCTAGCATACCCTTATAAATGCTTTATACATTTTTTTGGGAAACAAATATGTATTTTATGAACCAAATCAGTTACGTACTTTCTTAGATTCGAAAAGACTAACCAATGGATTGGTGGGAAATAAGGTAAAATTATGTATAATCATACCTGATAATTTTCTTTCCATTAATCATAGCTGATCAATCCATAGACTGGTGGGTTGTGTCCATCTACCAGCAGGTGGAGATAGAGAGCAAACTTTTGCCTCCCTATATGTGGTCATGTGCTGCCGGAAACTCCTCAGTATGTCGATATCAAAGCTCCATCCGCAGGACTCAGCACTTAGAGAATTACACCCACGAAGGGACACTCTGCCCAGCTCACCACCGCCGAAACGGGGGAGGGGAATTAACCCAGCTCATCCCCACACAAGTGGGGGAGGGGAATCCGTCCAGCTCATCCCCGCGGAGCGGGGGAGGGACACCACACCCGCCGATGCGGGGGGATCTGGCTTATCCTGCAACCGCAACCGCAGGAGGACCTGACTGACCCTAACACCGCCGAAGCGGGAGGGGTACAAAGCTGCCCTACAGCCGCACGAAGCGGGAGGGAGTGCCGGCAGAATTTAAATCTCAATCCAGCCCCGTAAAACGGAGGGGAGAGGAATGCAGCAGCTCACTGTAACACAAACTCGTCTCAACTCTTGAAGAATCCAAGTGAAGGAAGACCTTGAACACGAAGTCTTTCTGAAGTAACTGAAGACTAAACTTGAACCTGAAATGCAACCAGAATAAAAACAGTACAGATATCTGGGAGGGGCTATGGATTGATCAGCTATGATTAATGGAAAGAAAATTATCAGGTATGATTATACATAATTTTACCTTCCATATCATCAAGCTGATCAATCCATAGACTGGTGGGATGTACCGAAGCAGTACTCACCCAGGGCGGGACATAGAAATCCCTGACCTCAACACTGAAGCTCCAAACCGGGCCTCCGCCCGTGCAGCCACAGTCAAACGGTAATGCTTGGAGAATGTATGAGCCGAAGCCCAAGTTGCCGCCTTGCATATCTCTTCCAAGGAGACGGATCCGGCCTCTGCCATCGAGGCCGCCTGAGCTCTGGTGGAGTGAGCCTTCAGCTGGAGGCGGAACCTTCCCCGCGGCCACATAAGCCGCTGCAATGGCTTCCTTGACCCATCTTGCCACTGTAGGCTTAGCAGCCTGCAGACCCTTACGAGGACCTGCAAACAGGACAAACAGATGATCCGATATCCGGAAATCATGGTCACTTCCAAGTATCTGATGATGACTCGTCTCACATCCAGATATTTAAGAGCAGAGTACTCCTCTGGGTAGTCCTCCCTACGAAAGGAAGGGAGACAGAGCTGCTGATTCACATGGAAGCGAGAAACAATCTTGGGCAGGAAGGAAGGCACTGTGCGAATAGTCACTCCTGCCTCAGTGAACTGCAGAAAAGGCTCTCGACATGAGAGCGCCTGGAGCTCGGAAACTCTTCTGGCTGAAGTGATAGCCACCAAAAAGACTGCTTTCAACGTCAGGTCTTTCAGAGATGCCCTCGACAAGGGTTCAAAAAGGCGGCTTCTGCAATGCTCTTAGCACCAGGTTGAGATTCCACGCAGGCACCACTGAGTGCAGAGGAGGGCGCAGGTGATTAACTCCCTTGAGAAAGCGCACCACATCTGGCTGTGAAGCCAGGGAAGCACCCTTCAGGCGGTCCCTG
The DNA here is from genome assembly GCF_901765095.1 of Microcaecilia unicolor. NCBI lineage: Eukaryota > Metazoa > Chordata > Amphibia > Gymnophiona > Siphonopidae > Microcaecilia > Microcaecilia unicolor. The sequence continues at coordinate 121,810,502 of NC_044040.1, read as the reverse complement.
AAGCAAGCCAGAGCCGCTACCTGGACTTTAAGGGAACTGAGCGACAGGCCTTTCTCCAGACCTTCTTGCAGGAACGCCAACACTGAAGAAATTGGAGCAGTGAAGGGAGAAAGAGAGCCTGCTTCACACCACGCTGCAAAGATACGCCAAACCCTGGCGTAAGCAGTAGAAGTAGAGCGCTTCCTCGCTCTCAGCATAGTGGCGATGACCTTGTCTGAGAAGCCCTTCTTCCTCAGACGCTGCCGCTCAATAGCCAGGCCGAAAGACCAAAGGGGGAGGGATCCTCCATCACCACGGGACCCTGATGTAACAGGCCCTGCTCCACTGGCAGTCGCAGAGGATTGTCCACTGAGAGCCTGATCAAGTCCGCATACCAGGGATGCCTGGGCCAATCCGGACCCACCAGGATTACCCTGCCGGGATGCTTTGCCACCCGGTCTAGCACCCTGCCCAACATGGGCCAGGGCGGGAACACATAGAGGAGCTCTTGTGTCGGCCACTGTTGGAGAAGAGCATCTACTCCCAGGGATCGAGGGTCCCGTCCTCTGCTGAAGAAGCGCGGCACTTGGCAATTGGCCGATGACGCCATCAGATCTAGGCTCGGCTGGCCCCAGTGCTTCGTGATGTCCAAGAACGCCTGAGCAGATAGCTGCCACTCTCCGGGCTCCAAGGTATGGCGACTGAGAAAGTCCACCGTGACATTCATGACTCCGGCAATGTGGGCCGCTGAAAGCTGCTCCAGGTTCGCTTCCGCCCACTGGCAAAGATACATAGCCTCCTTGGCTAGAGGGGCGCTCTTGGTACCTCCCTGGCAGTTGACATAGGCCACAGCCGTGGCATTGTCCGACAGGACCCGTACAGGCTTCCACACCAGTACCGGGATGAACTCCAAAAGCGCCAACCGAATGGCTCTGAGTTCCAGGAGGTTGATAGACCACTTTGCCTCTGCAGGAGACCAGAGCCCCTGCGCTGTCCTTCCCAAGCAGTGGGCTCCCCAGCCCGACAAAGAGGCGTCCGTCGTGATGACAATCCACTCTGGGGTCACCAGAGGCATTCCCGCAGACAATTCGTCTGTCTGCATCCACCAGCTCAGCGCCTTGCGCACTGCTGGGTCCAAGGGAAGTCGCACAGCATAATCCTCCGACATCGGAGTCCAGCGCTGCAGCAAGGAGTGTTGAAGTGGTCTCATATGAGCCCTGGCCCAGGGCACTACTTCCATCGTGGCCGTCATAGAGCCCAACAGCTGCACATAGTCCCAAGCCCGAAGAGGAGAGGCTCCCAGGAACTGGTCCACCTGAGCCTGAAGTTTGACAATCCGATTGTCTGGCAGGAACACTCTGCCCACTTGGGTGTCGAATCGAACTCCCAGGTACTCCAGGGACTGAGTCGGGCGCAGCTGGCTCTTCTCCCAGTTGATGATCCATCCCAGGGAGCTCAAAAGAGCAACTACCCGGTCCACAGCTTTGCCGCACTCTGCATAAGAGGGGGCTCGGATCAACCAGTCGTCCAGATAAGGATGGACTTGTACCCCTTCCTTTCGTAGGAAGGCCGCGATGACCACCATTACTTTGGAAAAGGTCCGCGGAGCAGTAGCCAACCCGAATGGGAGGGCTCTGAACTGGAAGTGTCGTCCCAGGACTGCAAAACGCAGAAAGCGTTGATGAGGAGGCCAGATGGGAATATGCAGGTACGCTTCCTTGATGTCCAAGGAAGCCAAGAACTCTCCTGCCTTCACTGCCGCTATAACAGAGCGGAGAGTCTCCATGCGAAAGTGCCGCACTTTCAAGGCCCGATTGACCCCTTTGAGGTCGAGGATAGGCCGGACAGGACCTCCTTTCTTTGGTACCACAAAGTAAATGGAGTAACGTCCCTTGCCAAGCTGACTTTCTGGCACAGGAACGACCGCGCCCAGGCGGATCAGATTGTCCAAGGTCTGCTGCACTGCCACAGCTTTGACCGGAGACTTGCAGGGAGAGAGTACAAACCCGTCTTTTAAGGGTCGGCAGAACTCTAGCTTGTAGCCGTCTCTGATGACTTCCAGCACCCACGTGTCTGAAGTTATTGTGGTCCACTCGCCCAGAAACGAGGACAGCTGTCCTCCAATCTGCACTGGGGCGTGGACCAAGGCCCCGTCATTGGGTACGAGACCCTGGGGGAGGACCGGAGGAAGCATCTCCGGGACGGCGGTCTCTTGGAAAGGAATGCTGCTGGGGGAGAAATTCCTCTTGAAGGAAGAGGGGGCAGAGGAACCCGACTTGCCCGGGCGGTACCGACGGGCTTCCTGCAACCGTCCTCTGGAGGTACCGGGACGAGTACTAGCCCGAGCCCTGACCTCTGGTAATTTCTTGCCCTTAGACGTGCCGAGATCGGTCACGATTTTGTCCAGCTCGACCCCAAAGAGCAGCTTGCCTTTAAAAGGCAATCTAGCCAGGCGGGATTTAGAGGCGTGGTCAGCAGACCAATGTTTCAGCCAAAGCCACCGCCGCGCAGAGATTGTCTGAGCCATGCCTTTAGCTGAGGCCCTCAAGACATCATACAGCAAGTCTGCCAAATAGGCTAAGCCCGATTCCAGGGCCGGCCAATCAGCCCTCAAGGAATGATCCGAGGGGGAAGCCCGCTGCACCATAGTCAGGCACGCCCTGGCCACATAGGAGCCGCAAGCCGAGGCCTGCAAACTTAAAGCAGCCGCCTCAAAGGACGACCTTAAGGCCGCCTCCAATCTTCTGTCTTGGGCGTCCTTTAGGGCCGTGCCACCTTCCACCGGCAACGCCGTTTTCTTAGTCACCGCAGTGATTAAAGAATCCACGGTAGGCCACAGATAGGCCTCACGTTCACTCACAGCCAAAGGATAGAGGCGGGACATAGCCCTAGCCACTTTAAGGCTCGCTTCTGGGACATCCCATTGAGCCGAAATTAAGGTGTGCATGGCATCATGCACGTGGAAGGTTCTAGGCGGGCGCTTCGTCCCCAGCATAATGGCAGAGCCAACAGGGGCTGAGGGAGAGACGTCCTCCGGAGAGGAAATCTTCAAAGTGTCCATGGCCTGTAACAACAGGTTGGGCAAATCCTCTGGGCTAAAAAGCCGCGCTGCAGAGGGGTCATCCGCTCCATCCGAGCGGGGATCCGTCTCCTCCAAGGAATCCGCAAAGGACCGTTGGGAGACCTCAGACACGCTGCCCTCATCTACATCGGAGGAGACAAAGTCCTCCAAGGCCTGGGAATCAACCCGAGGGCGTTTACCTCTGGGAACCTCAACCTCTTTACCAGACGAGGGAGCAGGGGCAGCGTTTTGCATGAGGAAAGCCTGATGCAGCAGCAAAACAAACTCGGGGGAGAAACCCCCCAGACTGTGCACTTCCGCAGCCTGGGCAACAGCCCTAGACGCACCCTCAACCGGCGCTCGCAAGAGCGGGGGAGAGACATGCTGCACATCCAAAATGGCGTCCGGCGCGACACTCCGCGAAGGAGCCACGCGGTAAGAACGGCGCTTAACTTTAGCCGCTTTTGTGCCGTCGCCCAAATTAAGGGCGTTCATGGCATTAATGTCTCCAACCTCAAGGGCGGCCCACGAAGAAGCCGTCCGAGCCGCGTGGCCGGCCAAGATGGCGGAGGCGAGGAGCGGGGGATGGGCGTTTATGGCGGGAAAAAACCGCCACGCCGGAGGAAGGACCGGGACATTCATCGGTCACGAAACTGTCACCCAACAAGGGCGAATCAGGCTGTAAGACCCCCGCATCCCCTCTAGAAGCGCTCAAGCGATCCGGGGAGCGACCCTTTGCGCCCTCGCCCTCCGACGCCATATGCCACGAGGAGAAGAATCGGGGAACCCCCTGCCCGCTATAAAAAGGTAAAAATTACCTGCTGTCCGCTCCGAGCTGTAACGAACTGATGTCCCAGTGAGTAGCTGCAATGAACGTTTAAATAAACGTCGAAATAAACGCCTTTAAGGACGTTTAAAATTTTTTTTTTTTTTTTTTAACGGAGTCAGCGGGAGGGGGGAGAAAAGGAGGGACCTGGCACCACCAGGTTTGCACTTGCTCAAAAGAGCCCTCAACCCCAGGCACTCAACAAAACCTAAAAATTAGGCTTGGAGGCCTAGCCAGAGCTGCTGCTGTGTGTGACCACCACCTGCTGAGATAGAGAACATACTGAGGAGTTTCCGGCAGCACATGACCACATATAAGGAGGCAAAAGTTTGCTCTCTATCTCCACCTGCTGGTAGATGGACACAACCCACCAGTCTATGGATTGATCAGCTTGATGATATGGAATGAATAAGTATAATTAGAGGGTATTACAGGTATATGCCACTTTCTTTATAGTAATTTTTTTTTCCTTTTTTGGTCTCCTTATCATGCACCATTCTCCCCAAGGAGTAGTGGTCTAAGGAAGAAAATGCTTTATTTGATTGAAATATTTCTTGTTAAGCTATGATCTCTGTATTGCAAACAAGTTTTGTTTTATTTACAGCTTGTAAAAATTTAAAATGCTTAAATAATAAAAAAAAATTAGGCTGCACATATGTGTAGTTAGCACTGGGTAACGGAAGGGTTTAATTTACTTTTTATCACATTTGTGTGTTTTTCATATCATAATTTGTATGCTTGTTGGTACCAACATTTGTCTCAGTATTTATATAAATATCAATTACATAATTTTACACTGGTTGCGTTATTTCACATACAATATATGTGAAGTGATATATTTCTCTTAGGTTATACTTGGCTAGTATATTGTTTTATTTGATAAGATAAGAGATAAGGTTTTCTCCATTTTATGGTTTTACTGGTAGTATATTTATCTATATCTTATAATGTAGACCAAATATTATATTCGTGTCACTTGCATGTTGTTTGCATTGTCATAATATGTATTACGTTACTATATTCAATAATGTTCACAGCCATTCTAGTGCAAATGAACTCTGTAGGGTTTTTTTTTTCCATGAATAGGTTTTTCCTACACTTGCATAGTATTGTTAATAGCTTTGCCTGTAAAACGTATACTATTGATGTTGTATTGCACCTATATTGACTTATGCTGAACATTACTTGTTCCCTATGTCTACTGTAACGTTATTTCAAGAAGCATACTTTTCGCCATGAACCATAAACTGAATACATTGTCACAGACTTACAATGTAGACCAAATATTATATTCGTGTCACTTGCATGTTGCTTGCATTGTCATAATATGTATTAGGTTAAGTTACTATATTCAATAATGTTCATGGCCATTCTAGAGCAAATGAACTATGTAGGGTTTTTTTTTCCATGAATAGGTTTTTCCTACACTTGCATAGCATTGTTAATAGCTTTGCCTGTAAAACTTATACTATTGATGTTGTATTGCACCTATATTGACTTATGCTGAACATTACTTGTTCCCTATCCTGCTTATAATCGAAAGAGAAAAACGCCTATATTGTGACCCAAATCGGGAGATAGACGTTTATCTCCCAAAAACGAATAAAGCGGTATAATCAAAAGCCGAATTTGGACGTTTTCAACTGCACTCCGTCGCGGATGCGGACGTTGATGGGGGCGTGTCGAAGGCGTGGTGAAGGTGGGACTGGGGCGTGGTTATCTGCCGATCAGAGATGGCGCCTTTCGCTGATAATGGAAAAAAAATATGCGTTTTTAGCGAGAATTTAGGGCACTTTTCCTGGACCCTGTTTTTCCACAAATAAGCCCCAAAAAGTGCCCTAAATGACCAGATGACCACTGGAGGGAATCGGGGATGACCTCCCCTGACTCCCCCAGTGGTCACGAACTCCCTCCCACCACAAAATATGCCGTTTCACAACTTTTTATTTTCACCCTCAAATGTCATACCCACCTCCCTGGCAGCAGTATGCAGGTCACTGGAGCAGTGGACTTCAGGCAGGTGGACCCAGGCTCATCCCCCCCCCCCACCTGTTACACTTGTGCTGGTAAATGGGAGCCCTCCAAACCACCCCCCAAACCCACTGTACCCACGTGTAGGTGCCCCCCTTCACCCCTTAGGGCTATAGTAATGGTGTAGACTTGTGGGCAGTGGGTTTTGAGGGGGATTTTGGGGGCTCAACACCCAAGGGAAGGGTGCTATGCACCTGGGAGCTGTTTTACCTTTTTTTTTTTTTGTAAAAGTGCCCCCTAGGGTGCCCGGTTGGTGTCCTGGCATGTGAGGTGGACCGGTGCAGTACGAATCCTGGCCCCTCCCACGAATAAATGTCTTGGAGTTATTCGTTTTTGAGCTGGGCGTTTTCGGTTTCCATTATCGCTGAAAAACAAAAACGCCCAGCTCAAAAAAAGATAAACTTCCATGTTTTTTCGAAAATACGATTCGGTCCGCCCCTTCACGGACCCGTTCTCGGAGATAAACGCCCATGGAGATAGGCGTTTCTGTTCGATTATGCCCCTCCAAGTCTACTGTAACGTTATTTCAAGAAGCATACTTTTTGCCATGAACCATAAACTGAATACACTGTCACAGACTTATGAGTGTCTACAGCTGCTGTGGCATGAACTTTACAGCTCACTCAAAGAAGTGTGTTGTATGCCACACTCAACCTTGTTACAGCGTTGTTTGTTCTGTTATTTCATCACCTGTCTACACATTTAAGTGCAATGCCCAGGATGTTAAGGACTGCTTTCGATGGACTGGGTTCTCTATCTACTGTTTGCACAGCCTACACCACCTGCAGCCTATGCTGTGGACATTACAAGTCGCTGATAAGGAAGGCAAAGATGGACTTTGAAAAAAAGATTGAGTTGAAGGCAAAAACACATAGTAAAATCTTTTTTAGGTATATTAAAAGTAGGAAGCTGGCAAAAGAATCGGTTGGACCGCTAGATGACCGAGGGATAAAAGGGGCAATCAGGAAAGACAATGCCATAGCGGTGAGATTAAATTAATTATTTGTTTTGGTTTTCACCGAAGAAGATTTGGGAGAGATATCGGTGCCAGAAATGGTATTCAAAGCTGATGAGTCGGAGAAACTGAACAAAATCTCTATAAACCTGGAGTTTGTAATGGCTCAATTTGACAAACTGAAGAGTAGCAAATCTCCTGGACCGGGTGGTATTCATCCCAGAGTACTGATAGAATTGAAAAATGAACTTGCAGAACTATTGTTAGTACCAGAAGACTGGAAGGTGGCCAATGTAACGCCGATTTTTTAAAAAGGTTCCAGAGCAGATCCGGGAAAATATAGACCGGTGAGACTGACGTCAGTGCTGGGCAAAATGGTAGAGAATATTATAAAGAACAAAATTACAGAGCATATTCAAAAGCATGGATTAATGAGACAAGGCAACATGGATTTAGTGAAGGGAAATCTTGCCTCACTAATCTATTGCATTTCTTTGAAGGGGTGAATAAACATGTGGATAAAGGTGAGCCAGTTGATATTGTGTATCTGGATTTTCAAAAGGCGTTTGACAAAGTACCTCATGAAAGACTCCAGAAGAAATTGTAGAGTCATGGGAAAGGAGGTAGTCTCCTATTGTGGATTAAAAACTGGTTAAAAGATACAAAACAGAGAGTAGGGTTAAATGGTCAGTATTCTTAATGGAGAAGGGTAGATAGTGGAGTTCCCCAGGGGTCTGTGCTGGGACCGCTGCTTTTTAATATATTTATAAATGACCTAGAGATGGGAGCAACTAGTGAAGTAATTAAATTTGCTGATGACACAAAGTTATTCAAAGTTGTTAAATTATGAGAGGATTCTGAAAAATTACAAGAGGACCTTATGAGACTGGGCAACCAAATGGCAGATGACATTTAATGTGAGCAAGTGCAAAGTGATGCATGTGGGAAAGAGGAACCCAAAAATTATAGCTACCTAAGAGCCTAAATTTTGCTTCCAGAACCTCTCTCCCACGTTTTCCTATGTCTTTGGTACCTACATGTACCAAGACAGCTGGATCCTCCCCAGCACTATCCAAAATCCCATGCAGGTGACGATCGAGGACCGCCACCCTCGCACCAGGCAGGCAAGCCACCAGATCCTCACATCCACCAGCCACCAAGCCATCCACATGCCCAATAATCGAATCACCAAATACAACAGTCATCCTAACCCTTCCCACCTGGGCACCAGCCCCTGGAGACGGTGTGAGAGGACAATGCATTCCCTGGTGTGCTGGTCTCGTCAAAGTCTAATGCACTAACCACTAGGCTACTCATAAATCGCTAAGGTCCCTCTGCGGGAAGGAGTACTGGGAATATGAAAGTACATTTCCTTGAGGTCCAGGGAGGCTAGAAATGCTTCCCACCAGATTGAACTACTACACACTGCAAGTTTCCCACTGTGAAAAGTTGAACCGTAAACACCCTAGACTCTTATGACGTCCAAACTCAGCTGAAAGGAAGCTCCCTGATTGGAACTACAAAGCAAAGTGAACTTCCTATTCCCCCAATTGCAACTGGGGACAGGCTCGACTGTGCCTAAAGGCAGAAACGTTGGCAAGGTGGCAAGAACTGCCTGATATTAGCATTTGAGCTTGACTGTAGACTCCAAGAAAAATCTGTACTGAAGTCCAGGTTGTAATTGTGCGATAGAAAAACTAAGACACATTGAGTTGATGCAATCTTGGTCCGCTCCTCCTGAAACTTGTAGAGGAGCTCTGCCCGAGGAGTGAACTGAGACTCCATCATTGGGAGATGCAGCTGGCATAAGTAGACCTGGAGTTGAAATTGAGGTTAGTCCACCAGCAGCCAGGTAGCTTATTGTAATGGAAGCAGAAACCCTGAAAGTGGTTTTCCTGGCCCCACGAAACCTATGACAAAACCAAGAGGATTAAAAAATCATCCTTAGCCTCATCCCCTGGTAATCTCCGAGACTTGGGAGTCCCTCAGGTCTTTACCCAACTGCCCTAGATCTTCTCCAGTCCCAAGATTACTTCCAAAAGGCAGATTGCCAAAAGTGGTTTGGAAGCCACGTCAGTGGTCTGATGCCTAAGTAACTCTAACTTCTTGCAGAGAGGGTCAAGAACTGGCTGGTGTGACTGCACTAGAACTGCTGCGCATTGGAGCTAACAAGTGCAGCTGAGAACAAGAGCCAGATGACGTAGCAGAATATGGCTGTTGCAACATTGTGCACTACAGATAGCAAGCTGAAGCGGGTTGTGAAGCGGCACCTCTAGATCTCTGTCCTCACTGTCTGCTGGTTGCAACAACTATTAAGCTAACTCAACACTGAAGTAGTTCCTGAACCACTCCTCATGAAATCTAGGTGCCTCATACCATGAAAAGATGCCAAAAATGCCATAGAAGCAAATAGAGGTACTGGGTGTGCTGCAGATACCGGGGTAGCTGGGGCTAGTATGCAAAGGTATGGCCAGTATCAGTGTGCAAAAAGAAAGATGAGGGAAATCTTCAGTACAGTAGTGTAGTGATAACTGTTTCAGCCAGGCAAGTAGTAAGAGAGAATGAAATAAAATATGCCCTACTGGAAACATAGCTGAGTCCACAGTTTCTAATAGGATGATCCGCCTGATCCAGCTTGTTCCTGTCCACCTGATCCAGCCTCTCCCTGCTTGTTCCAGCTACCTGCTCCAGCTTGTCCCAGTCCGTCGGATCCAGCTTGTTCCAGCTACCTGCTCCAGCTTGTCCCAGTCCGTCGGATCCAGCTTATCCCTGCATGTCCCAGTCATCTTCTCCAGCTTGTTCCAGCCCGCCTGATCCAGCTCATTCAGCTTCTCCCTGCCTGTTCCAGCTACCTGCTCCAGCTTGCCGCAGTCCATCGAATCCAGCCTCTCCCAGCTTCTCCCTGCTCGTTCCAGTCCATCTGCACCAGCTTGCTCCAGCCCGCCTGATCAGCTACCTGCCCCAGCTTGCCGCAGCCTGTCAGATCCAGCCTCTCCCAGCTTCTCTCTGCTCGCTCCAGTCCATCTGCACTAGTTTGCTCCAGCCCGCCTGATCAGCTACCTACTCCAGCTTGCCGCAGTCCGTCGGATCCAGCTTCTCCATGCTCGTTCCTGTCCATCTGCACCAGCTTGTTCCAGCCCGCCTGCTAGCTTGTCAGCCATTGACTTACTTGCCTGCTAACTTGTCAGCCATTGACTTACCTGCTCTCCAGTACATCAATTCCCCCTGCTCGTTCCTGTCCATCTGCACCAGCTTATTCCAGCCCGCCTGCTAGCTTGTCAGCCATTGACTTACCTGCTCTCCAGTCCATCATTTCCACCAATTCCAAGCCTCCAATCCAGCTTTTCTGCTCTACCTATCTGCTTCACACCCCAGTCACTACACATACACCTGTTACACCTTAATCACTACTTATGGCCCCTGTCCACATTCTCTTCCTTGCCCCGTCCCTTCCTAATCTTTTTCCCCTCCCCCTACCGCTGTCTACCGCTGGAAATCATTGCCCCCCATGTCCCCTCCCATCCTACTCGCTACGGCAATACCCTATTCACCCCCATCCCTCACCACCTCACCATCTCTCTTGTCCCCCTCCTCCTTCCTAGCTCTTAACCTTCAACACTTCCTTCCCGCCATTAACCCATCACCATTCCTCCTACGTGCATCCCGTCTTCGTCGCCTTCGTCGCCCGACCTCCCCCACCCTCCTCCGCACTCTCCTGCTCCTCCTCTTCCTATCCGCGGGAGACATTAATCCTAATCCAGGCTCCCCTCACCTGTCCTCCTCCTATCCATGCAAACGATTCTCCAATCTCGTCTCTATTCCCCTCCTTCCCCCCTCTTCCCTCCCCTTCTCATGTGCCCTGTGGAATGCCCACTCGGTCTGCAACAAACTGCCCTTCACCCATGATCTCTTCATCTCTCGTTCCCTTCAACTGCTCACCCTAACTGAAACCTGGCTCTCCCTGACGACCCTGCCTCAGTCGCGGCCCTTTGCCATGGAGGTTCTCTCTTCTCCCACACTCCCCGCCCAGCTGGTCGCGGTGGAGGCGTCGGGCTTCTACTCTCGCCCTCCTGTAGTTTCCAACCCCTCCTCCTACCGCAGTCTCACTGCTTCTCATCCTTTGAAGCACACTCCATCCGGCTATTCTACCCACTGTCACTCAGAGTGGCAGTCATTTACCGCCCCCCTAATAAATCCCTCTCTTCCTTCCTTACCGACTTTGATGCCTGGCGTTCCGTCTTTCTCGAACCCTCATCTCCGTCCCTCATTCTCGGAGACTTTAACATACACGTTGATGACCAATCCGACCCTCACGCTTCTCGGTTCCTCACTCTAACATCCTCCTTCAACCTCCAGCTATGCTCCACCACCCCTACTCACCGAGACGGCCATTGTCTTGACCTCGTCCTCTCCTCTTCCGGCTCTCCCTCCAATTTCCACGCGTCAGCTCTTCCTCTCTCTGATCATCACCTGATCACCTTCACACTTCTTCACCCAACCTCAGCCCCGTCCAACTTTAACCACTACCTCCAGGAATCTCCAGGCTATTGACCCTCCCATCCTATCTTCTAGTATTTCCAATCTCCTCCCCTCCATCATGTCCTCCGAGTCTGTCGACAAGGCTGTCTCCGCTTACAATGCCACTCTCTCCTCTGGACACCCTCGCACCATCCACCTCCCGTCCCACTAAGCATACTATTCCCCAGCCCTTCGCTCCTGCGCCCGATCTGCTGAACGCCTCTGGAGGAAATCCCGCACCCACTCAGATTTCCTTCACTACAAATTCATGCTATCCTCCTTCCAATCCTCCCTATTCCTTGCCAAACAGGATTATTACACCCAATTGACCAATTCTCTCAGCTCCAACCCCCGTCGTCTCTTCGCCATCCTTAACTCCCTCCTTAAAGTGCCCTCCGCTCCCACCCCCCCTCGCTCTCTCCTCAATCACTGGCCAATTACTTCCGCGACAAGGTGCAAAAGATCAACCTTGAGTTCACTACCAAGTCATCTCCTCCTCTTCACCCTTCAACCCTCTCCCTCAACCAATCAACCCAGGCCTCCTTCTCCTCCTTTCCTTACATCACCGAGGAGGAAACCACTCGCCTTCTTTCCTCCTCGAAATGCACCACCTGCTCTTCTGATCCCATCCCCACCAACTTACTTAACATCATCTCTCATACTGTCACCCCCTCCATCTGTCATATCCTCAACCTCTCTCTCTCCACTGCAACTGTCCCTGACACCTTCAAGCACGCCGTAGTCACACCTCTCCTCAAAAAACCATCACTTGACCCTACCTGTCCCTCCAACTTCCGCCCCATCTCCCTCCTACCCTTCCTCTCTAAAATACTTGAGCGCGCCGTTCACAGCTGCTGCCTTGATTTTCTCTCTTCTCATGCCATCCTCGATCCACTTCAATCCGGTTTTCGCCCTCTACACTCGACAGAAACAGCACTCTCTAAAGTCTGTAATGACCTGTTCCTTGCTAAATCCAGAGGCCACTACTTCATCCTCATCCTCGAACTATCCGCCGCTTTTGACACTGTCAATCATGATTTACTTCTTGCCACACTGTCCTCATTTGGGTTCCAGGGCTCTGTCCTCTCCTGGTTCTCCTCATATCTCTCCCACCGCACCTTCAGAGTTCACTCTCATGGATCCTCCTCCACCCCCATCCCGCTATCTGTTGGTGTTCCCCAGGGATCTATCCTTGGACCCCTTCTCTTCTCAATCTACACCTCTTCCCTGGGCTCCCTGATCTCATCTCATGGTTTCCAGTATCATCTCTATGCTGATGACACCCAGCTGTATCTCTCCACACCAGACATCACCACGGAGACCCAGGCAAAGGTATCAGCCTGCCTATCCGACATTGCTGCCTGGATGTCCAACTGCCACCTGAAACTGAACATGTCCAAGACCGAGCTCATCGTCTTCCCACCAAAACCCATGTCTCCTCTTCCTCCACTTTCTATCTCAGTTGATAACACCCTCATCCTCCCCGTCTCATCTGCCCGCAACCTTGGAGTCATCTTTGACTCTTCCCTCTCCTCCTCTGCGCATATCCAGCAGATAGCCAAGACCTGTCGCTTCTTCCTCTTTAACATCAGCAAAATTCGCCCTTTCCTCTCTGAACACACCACCCGAACTCTCGTCCACGCTCTCATTACCACTCGCCTTGACTACTGCAACTTACTCCTCACCGGCCTCCCACTTAGCCACCTATCCCCTCTTCAATCTGTTCAGAACTCTGCTGCACGTCTTATATTCCGCCAGAACCAATATACTCATATCACCCCTCTCCTCAGGTCACTTCACTGGCTTCCAATCAGATACCGCATTCAGTTCAAGCTTCTCCTTCTTACCTACAAATGCACTCAGTCTGCTGCCCCTCACTACCTCTCTACCCTCATCTCCCCTTACGTTCCCGCTCGAAACCTCCGTTCACAGGACAAATCCCTCCTCTCATTACCTTTCTCCACCACCGCCAACTCCAGGCTCCGCTCATTCTGCCTCGCCTCACCCTATGCTTGGAACAACCTTCCCGAGTCCTTACGCCAAGCCCCCTCCCTGCCCATCTTCAAGTCTTTGCTTAAAGCCCACCTCTTCAATGCTGCGTTCGGCACCTAACCCTTACCGTTCAGTGAATCCTGACTGCCCCAATTTGACTGCCCCTATCGGACCGACCGTTCACTTGTCTATTAGATTGTAAGCTCTTTGAGCAGGGACTGTCTCTCTTTGTTAAATTGTACAGCGCTGCGTAACCCTAGTAGCGCTCTAGAAATGTTATGTAATAGTAGTAGTAGTAGTAGAGTGCAGGATTATCATGGAGACCGAGAGAAAACTGAGAGGAGTGAACTATCCTCAAAATGTAACATTTCTCACAGAAATATGGAGTCAACAGCCCTAAGCCTGACCAGGGGCGTAGCAAGGTAGGGCCACGGGGGCATGGGCCCCCGCAGATTTAGCCCTGGCCCCCTCTACTTTCGACGCCCCCCCCCCAGCCTCTGATCCTCCCCCGCCACCAGGTACCTCTGCTGGCAGGGGTCCCCAACCCCTGCCAGCTGAAGTTTTCTTCAGCACCAGTCTCCGGCGCGTTCGCTGATCTGTTTCTGTGAGTCCTGAGACTCCTGACGTCCTGCACGTGTGCACGCAGGATGTCATGACTCACAGAAACAGCGGTGGCAACAGGGGAGGGTCGCCGGCGGGGGGGGGGGGGGGGGGGGGGGGTCGGCAGAGGGCTAAACTGTGCCCCCCTACTTCGGGCTCTGGACCCCCCTCCCACTGAGGTCTGGCTATGCCCCTGAGCCTAACTAAACCCCATCTGTACTGCCATGCTCTGAGAAAGGGAAAGAGAGAAAAACCTAGAGTAGGATCCTTAATCATGATCCCTTTCTCCTCTCCATTAATGATGTACACACACCCTGAACCTCCTCGAGCAGGTTCCAGAAATATTCTTAGTGCAACTGTAAGAGGGTGCACCTAAACCATAAATCACCTAGTGAGGCACAGGCTTGTCCACCAGAAGACTTTCAGATGGGCAGTACTTTGCAAGCTGCAGCTTAAGGCTCTTGCTGCTACAGAAAAACTGCACAGGTCTACTGTGCCTCCGACCTCGCACTTGGGAAGCTGTGGGAGACTCAAAGTTGTGGGAGACCCGAGGACTCCCACAAGAGTCTGCAACTGCCACAGGCTCCTTCTCAGAAGCCCTTAAATATGAAGAAACTGGGAGCAATCTACCCCAGTTCCTCAGTCACATTTTCTGAAAGGCCTGTACATAAAACTACAGGAATCGCAGGCAAATCTTGCCCCAAGGGAGTGCCGGCACTTCAGCCTTGTCATGTGGCACAGCAGGAATGGAGTACCTAATGAAGTCGGGCTGTACAGTGGAGCTCCGGTACGGAAAACAGCAGCAGCCCAGTGGCTCCCACACTGGTAGCCACTTTCACTCTCTCCCACCGGCGCAGGTAGGGTAATGACTTTTCACCTGCTCGGGAATCGCTGTCACATGCCTCACACCCCCAGCTGGTACTGCAGCTTGCCATGCTGGACGAATCAGACTGAGGAGGTTTCTTTTTTTTTTTTTTACTGTGTTCAAATGGCATTTGTTTCTTTTTTTTAAGGCAAGAGAGGATGCTGGAGCAAAACAAACCTCAGACTCTTTTTAAAGTCAGGAGTGTGAGAACCACAAACCCTGGTCAGGCAGAGAGGAGGGGGTGATGGGGGAGGAAAGGAGGGACCTGGCACCACCAGGTGTGTACCCAAGTCCCAGGACAAGGACACCTCAGAGCCCAGAAGCTCGACTATACCCAGGGGGACCAGGCCAGGAGCCAATCAATCCAGAGCTGCACGGTTATGACCATCCACCTGCTAAATAGAATACTGAAGTTAAGGTGGCTGCACATGACCACATATAGTAAACCTCTTAAGTTCTCTATCTCCACCTGCTGGTAGAGGGACATAACTCACAAGTCTCTGGATTGATCTGTATGATGCTATGGAAAAAGACAATGCAAAAAAAAGCACACGTCGACCTCCAGAAACAGAAAAAGTCAGATAAAAGAAGTCTTCTATGTGGTTGTTATACAGCAGCAAGCTGCAATCCAAAGTCACAATAGTGAGTTTAAATTCACTATGACGTTACCTGGTGTGGGTGGCTGCCAGTACTTCTTATCTTCTCGACTGGAAGTGGGACAGCGTTTACAGCATATTTTTTATTTTTTCCCAAATAGAAGCAGGATTATTGTGTGTCATTCAGTGAAACACATAGAATTCTGAATTTTCAGTGACCCCTGATGCAGGCGCTTGGTCGCTGAAACATAGTTCATGTCGGGTTTTGTCAATAAAGTATTTTTCATTGTCCCGTTTCTGGAGGCTGATGTGTGCTTTTTTTGCAACAGCATATGAATAAAATTTCACATCAGAAGCAGAGAATTCATAATTCATACAGATCATCTCATAATTATATGAATCTTCATTATCCCAGTTGCATTGATCTTAAATACAAAACCACCTACGCGTCTAATTTCTCCTACTTAGGAATGCAGATATGGAATGCATTACCAAACTGTGTGAAAACGCTGTATGATCATCAAGACTAGGCGCTCTAAAGACCTGTTTTGTAAGGCCTAACCTACTGATGCTACTCAATAGACTCTACATTATATTGCCTCAAAGGACCATTTTATTCCTTATTATTTTGTACCTTATTTTACACATGTACCCCCTCCCTTACCTGACCCTATTTCTTATTGACTTGTAAGCCACATTGAGCCTGCTTGTGTGTGGGAAAATGTGGGATACAAATGCTGCAAATAAAAAAATAAATTTTTTTTTTTTAAAAAGTCATATGTATGTTGAATAAAATAGGCGAAAGCAAAGAATTTTGTGGTACCCCACACATTGAGGTACCCAAGTATCAGACTTCTTGTTTTTCATTTTGGCCTAATGCCTGTGAAATGAAAATTCACTAAATCAATTAAAAACAATACCTGATATTCCCAAGCAACTCAGTTTAAATAATAAAATTTGACTGTCAACTATATCGAATGCCGCTGTTAGGTCAAATTGTAATAGAATCAAATCTTTGCCTTTAGAAAGCAAGATTTTATAGCATCTGCTACTAGTGAAAACAGCCCTTTAGATAGCAAGATTTTAGCATCTGCTACTAGTGAAAACAGCAGAGACACCATACTATGAAATGACCTAAAGCTGAATTTATTTTATTTATTTATTTAAAATCTTATATCCTGCACAATCCAATAGTTCTTGGTGGGTAACAAAATATACATTCATAATATTACAATAACATATACAAAAACTTACAGTCATCACATAAAATAATCATTAACTTAAACGTTCCAGCACATGAAATACCCCAGTGACACAGATTTTGCCTATTTAATTCAATTTTTCCACCCCTTCGTATTCTTGTATGAAAATGTCTTTAGCTCTCTCTTGAACTGTTTTACATCTTGAATTTTTCTTAATCTCAAAGGTAAACTTCCACATTGCAGGACCTGCTACATAAAAAATAGATGATCTAAACTCATTTAATCTAATCACATGACATGATGGCACATATAATATTAACTGATCAGCAGATCTTAAAGATCTTGGAGGTTGATATACATGTAACTTCACAGCCAGAACTTTTGATACTTGACCTATTAAAATCTTGAACACCAGATATAAGATCTTAAACTTAATACGGTACTCTATAGGGAGCCAATGCAGGCTTTTTAAGACAGATGATATATGTTCATACCTATTATAACCAACTAAAACTCTTACTATTGAATTTTGTGCAATCTGTAAAGCTTTTATTTGAGGTTTTGAAATTCCCAGAAGCAAACCATTGCAGTAGTCAAAACACAGTACTACTGAATTTTGGACAACAGCTCTAAAATTTCATGGGGTCAGCAAACTCTTCAAACACCTAATTAATCACAATCTGAAATATACATCCTTCATAATCTTTTGTATATGAAATTTTATTGTCAGACTGGAGTCTACCATCACCCCAAATTCATTAAATCTTTTACAATAAATATAACCCACCTTCAAACTGAAATGATGCCAAAATATCTGATGATTTGCACATAAACCAGGACTAAAAACCACCAAAAATATATAAATACATAGTGACACAGATCTCACCTATATATATATATATATATATATATATATATATATATATATATATATATATATATATATATATATATATTGTAAATAGAGTACCCTCAGATATTTTTCCACTATTACTGCAGACAATAAAGCTGCTACCTAGTGGTATAGCACTTCTTTCATCGGGTTACTCTAAGATTATTTGGGAAAAATTTTAAAAAAATATATTTTCTTTTGCTTCTCAACACCATAGTGCTATAACAATCACACCAACTCTAAAATATATATATATGGTGAAGAACTGTGCACTTATCTCGCCTCGCTGACAGCTACTAAATTCCCTCTGTTCCTGTTGCGCCTTCCCCTGAAACTGCCCGACTCCGCGGGTTTCAGTTGCTTTCCTCAGGGACAAGGGTTAAGGCAAAGGAGTCCTCTTTTTCCTTTGCCACCAAAAAATGCGAGACTTAAATTCCAATTACACAGCGTGGCTTATATAGGTGCCTCCAATAATGTGTGGAATGAAAATGTCCTTCAGATGACGTCAGAGTTCAACCAACTTTATTTAAACAAAACAGAAGAATATTCACACAGTCCAAAGAACTCAAATCAAGGTGTTCCACGCTATATTTTCATTAAGTCTTTGGGGATTCATTGTCTTTAGAGTAAAGATCCACCACTGCTCACGAAGGGCTAACATAGTAGTCCGATCCATCCCCTGCACAGTTGCTGGAACATGATCTATAATGAACCAATGTAAATCTGCAAATATGTGGTTAAATTGTTCACAATGCAAAACCATGGGGGCAGTGAGAGTTTTTGTAGCTAATCTGCTTTTATGTTCGATCAGTCTTCACTTTCATATGTCTCATAGTCCGCCCCATATAATACAAATGACAAGGACATTCAATAACATAAACGACAAAAGGAGTTTTACATGTTGTTTTATATCTCAATTGAAATGTCTGTAAAGATTTTTGATGTGTCCATTGTGTCATAGTAGTAATCTGATTACAAAACTGACAGGTACCACAGGGCTGATGTAACCCCTCATCCCTAACCTGATTCTGTTGACTCATTGAAGTATGAACTGAACGGTCCCTAAGGTTCTGCCCCCGGGTATATGCTATGCAAGGCTGCTCAGAAAAAATGGAATGAAAAGTTAAAACTTGCCAATGTTTATTTATAATTTGGGCAACTTGAGGGGCCATGGTAGAAAAGCCTAAAACACAAACCATCCTAGTCATAGATTCTTTTGGCTTGTCAATTAATAAAAGTGACCTCTGAGCGAACCATGCATGTTTAAAAGCTTGGCGAATACATTTCTCAGGATACCGCCGCTCCCGAAGTTTCTGAGTTAATAATGTAGCCTGATGTTTAAATGTTGCGTCTGTTCCACATATCCTTTGCAATCTTAGGAACTGTCCTATCGGTAAAGACCATTTCAATCTGTGAGGGTGATGACTATTGAACTGCAATAGAGAATTCCTATCAGTTGGCTTATGATGGACCGTTGTTTGTAGATTGCCATTACTTTTATAAATAGCTGTATCAAGGAACACCGCTTGCTGACTGCTCTTATTCATAGTAAATTTTAGATGAACATCTCTACAAGTCTCGCCAAGCTCATCAAAAAAGAAGATGGAATGCGTTCCATAGAGGATCGTTTATTTAAAGTACTCTCCACTATATTGAGGGCTAGGTCCTGAGGGATATTTGAATACAACGATTCAATATCTAGGGTGACTAAAAAAGCTTCTTCCGGGACCTCCTCTATGTCAGCCAATCGTCTCTAAAAATGAGCAGTATCCCGTATAAAAGATCTAGCAGTTCTAACATAAGGCTGCAGGAAATAATCTAAAAATTTAGACAGGGGTTCCAATATAGTGCCGCAAAGCGACACTATAGGGCGCCCTGGGTTTTTTTTTAGATCTTTGTGAACCTTAGGGACCATATAGAACACAGGAATTTTAGCCCTAGTAATTTTTAGAAAACGAGACTCAGCTTTTGTAAGATATCCGTCTGCAGTGGCCCCATCCACTATTTCTGAAATGGATATCTGTAATGAAGGACCAGGATCTTCCAGCAATGGTTGGTAATACCTATTGTAAAGAATTTGTCGATGCACTTCTGTTACATAAAAATCCCTATTTTGAATAACTACCGACCCGCCCTTATCTGCAGGTCGTATGATAACTGTAGGGTCATTAGCAAGTGCACTCAATTCCCTACGTTCCAATCTAGTCATGTTGTCATAGCGTTTCTTACATTGACCCTTCAAAGCCTCCAATTCTTCCAACATATTTAAATCTCGTAATACCAATGCCTTGAACATTGCAATATGAGGGTCCATAGGGCCAGGTGGGATCCATTGAGATTTTGGGCGGAACAATGACATATCCACCTCATGCTGCGTTCGTTGATCAAAGAACAATTTAACCTATAAATTCCTGAAAATTTTAGCCAAATCAATTCTTGTGGTAAAGGCATTATATTGTATAGTGGGAACAAATGAAAGACCCCTCTCCAACATTTGAACTTGTGTAGGAGAAAGAACTTTTTGAGATATATTAATTATATTTGATTTCTGGACTGGCTGGATCTCGTTACCGGCCCCTGTGTACTTAAAAAAGTCGAGGATGGTGGTATATTCGCTACTATGGGGTTATGTTGTATCGTTTGAAAAGAACCTTGATTAATATTCAAACCCGTCTGTGCTGTAGCATTCTGATGTTGAAGGCCCACACTCAGTGTCCCCACATATGGCAAAGAAGGTGGGGGAACCGGGACCTGATACTGTGGTTGAAACATTGGGTATTGTTCATAATGCTGTTGAAAGTCCTGATACCCCATTCATCGATTCCCTCTGTAACGAGAATGCTTTCCTCTACCACCTCTTTCTCGTCTACGATCACGGGCTTGTCTCCCACCATCTGAACTATCATCGGAACTTAAAAACGCTTCAGGGACCATGCCCTGTTGCTGACCTTGATTGAAGACAACCAATTATATATTGGGCCTGCTGCATAATCTGATTGATACTGTTGAAACTTCTTGACCTTAGTCTGCTTCAAGGAACCATAATATTGATCCAATGTAGATAATTCATAGCTAAGCTGTTCCTCCGGTTTAAATAACACCTCCGGGGTCGAAGATAACACCTGCAGTTGTGTAATTATCCCATCTATATTAGCCTGTAATTCTTTGCTTGTTTCCTGTGCCGTTTCTATCACCAATAGCATGAGAACTCTGGAGCAATGATTCAAATTAGCTGCCCACCGCTCTAAAAAGGTAATTTTATCTCAAAATATTTTAGGCTCTTTTTGAATACGTAAACCTCTTGGTATTATCTGTTGTTTGACATATTCAATCAATTGTAGTTCATGTAACTCCAGCCTAATCATATTTCGTCTGTTTTGTACATAGGAATTCTTTAAAGCCAGGAAATTCATGTCACTCCCATAAGGGGTACTAAGTCCCAATAAAGACGTTCTTTGTAACACCGACGTCACATGTTCATCCGAATAACCAAACATTGATTGCCAATTGGCTGCCATAATGATATACAAAGCCCACCAACAGAAAGCGAATTAATGATATCAATGTCTCTGGTAACATTCAATGCTTTGCACACAAATCAGGACTAAAAACCACCAAAAATATATAATATCTGATGAGACATACAAAGATAGCAATAAAATCTTTGTTTTGTTACATTTAATATTAAACAATTCACTTTCATCCAGCTTACAGTAGAACACATTATCAATTTTAACTTATCAAAAGTGTTTCTCATTGAATGTTCAATAGGTATTAAAAACTGGATGTCATCAGGGTAAAGTCTGAAATTTATGTTGAGACCATTCAGTAACCAACATAATGGCAACAAAAAGATGTTAAAAGAACAGCTGATAAACAGGAGCCTTGAGCCACTCCAGTTTTTATAAGTCTCAAATCAGAAACTTCATCTCCTTGAGAAATAAGAAACTGTCCTACAGAAAAGAATGAAACCAACTCAATTACAAACTACTAAGACAATCAGCTCATTTCACAAATTTAAATCTGTTAAAAACCCAGTGTTTAAAAATTCACATTCGGACCCCCTCCCTCATTAGGCAAGCCTGTCAAATGCAGCCATAGCCTCAGCATCATCAGAATTGTTGCTCTTCCTGTCGTCTCCTCTCCCCTTTCCCACTCTCTCCCCCTCACCTTCACTGCATGAATGTTGTCTGCCCTATTTATTATTGTGAACAAATTATATTAGATGGGGGGGGGGTTGTGCTATATGTTAAAGAGGGAATTGAGCAAACAAAATAAACATTCTACATGAAACAGCAGCGTGGAATCCCTATGAATAGAAATTCTATGTGTGAAGGAGTATACTGGTAGGGCTGTACTACCATCAGCCAGGACATTATGAACAGACAGATGAAGAAATATTTACAAAAATTAGGAAAGCTGGCAAATTGGGCAACAGTATAATAATGGGCAATTTCAATTACCAAGTATAATGTCAGGAAGAAATGGATACTAAATCATCACATCAAAAACTCTATTAACTATAGATCACATACACTGTGGAACGATGAATCCCAGAAAAGGGGTCAATTAAACAGTTTTAATTTTTTAAAAAAGTGGAGAAAAAAGCCTTGCCATCACTCATATGGCAAGCTCATATTTTATCACTGTCAAAAAATTCCACTTAAAATATTTCTCCATTGCAGTTTCTCATTCCAAAATAACAGTGTATAGATCGTTTCCAAATCAGATTCACCATTCCATTCTTATATATTTAATTCATGCACTTGGTCTCAGCATTTCTAATGTGTATATCAATTCTTAAGTAGAGAGGTGTGGTAGCCGTGTTAGTCCACTCTTAAGGTTATCAATAGAAATCAAACAAAATAAAATATGGAAAAGAAAATAAGATGATATCTTTTTTATTGAACATAACTTAATACATCTCTTGATTAGCTTTCGAAGGTTGCACTTCTTCGTCAGATCGGAAATAAGCAAATGTGGTAGCAGATAGTATATATATATATATTCTTAGTAGCCTAATTCAATTTATAACACTTAACTCATGCTGATCTGCTATTAGTGATCTGTAACCCATTGTTAAAATCATCTGTAGTACCTGAAGATTGGAGGGTGGCTAATGTAATACTGATTTTTAAAAAGGGTTCCATGGGTGATCCGGGAAATTACAGACTGGTAAGCGTGACTTCAGTGCAGGGCAAGATGGTGAAAACTATTACAAAGAATAACATTTAGAGAATAACCAACAGTTTAATGGGACAGTGTCATGTGGGTTCAGCCAGGAGACGTCTTGCCTCACTAATTTGCTTTATTTCTTTGAAGGCGTGAATAAACATGTGGAAAAGGTGAGCCGGTTGATGTAGTGTATCTAGATAATTTTGCACTTTACTGCTTCCTTATATTGTCCATGTGTCATATTCCACTGTTAAACATAAACTGGGTGGAGTTTGTTTTATCCAATATATTTTTCTTTTGCTGCAAAACGAGAGACTGTTCACAGCTGACACATTTTTGCAGCTATGGACATTACTTGTATTTTGCATGGTCATTTCAGCAGCTTTATCTCAATTTATTTTCTTTGATTTGGGTAGCATTTGTTTGTTATCAATTATTGAAAGCCTTATAGGGTCTGCTTCCAGAGTTCGGCCTGTACTTTGATGAACTGTAATCTACATCCAAAGGGTGGCTGGTCCGTCGCCATGTTGGAAGTCTTAAAGATCCTGGGTGGGTCCAACATTTCCATCACCCTTGCCCACATCTTTCATCACCAAGCTTGTTGAAAGTGATTTTGCTTTTCCAATAAACTGATAAGCCATTTGGCTTCTATGGACAGTCAATGATGTTCTTACATCACTTGTTTGCTAATGGACATTAACTAAGGTCATTTCATTTGCTTGCAACCCTACAACAAACCATAATACCATTTCATATGATTTTATGTTCATTTGTATTGCTAAGGTTAATGAATCACTGTATTACTAGAACTAGCATATGTTGTATTGATGGTGGAATCCCAATAAATAAATAAAATAGAATGTTTATACAAGTGAGTATGTCATGGTGGGTGAAAACACGCACACTGTTGCCAATTAGCTAGTGTTTCAAGCCCAATCGGCTCCTTTCCTGCTGAGGTCCTTGAAAAAGGGGGGGGGGGGGGGGGGATGTAGGGACAAAGCAAGCCCTGCATATGGCACTATGAACCTGACTTTCTTGTAACAGGCTTAGGCCTGTGTCAGTTCTTGTGTAGAGGTTTGTTTGCAGATCTTAGGCACATTGCTGACACATCAAGGCCTAAGCAAGGCAAAGTAACTTTCAATAACAACCCTGTTTACAGAGCTGTGGGACTTCATGGTCAGAAGAAATCAGTTGTTTGGTCCAACAAAGACACATCATTGGAAAATATCAGACTTTGTTATTCTAGTCACCATGGCACCAAACCAGAGGAAAGGGTATAAGAACCTCTTCCATAAGCATGAAGCAAGCTGGCTGTTATCTTGGCCAGTTCATGCGAGAGCTACTATAAGCTGGCCTGAGCAGGCCACATGATGAAGGTTCGATAATCTGTGGCATCACCTGCTTGCATGCTCTTGCCCAGCTGGGGACTACCTGATCGACCATCCAGAGAGAGAGAGAGAGAGAGAGAGAGAGCGCATCTGCCATCCCAGTTTTGCTGCCTGCTTCCTTCATCAACTGTCCGACTGACTTCAGTCACTTCAGTCCCTAAGTTCGTGAGTGTGGGGGAGCCTTTTTCATTGGTCAGGTTGCACTTCTCTCTTTTGTTCTATAGTGCCTAGGATGTTAGGTGTCCTAATAAGTCAGGACTAGGTGTGAGTGTATGTTATCTTTACTCCATCTTGACAGGTACTTAAAATTCAGTACTTTACCATCATTTTGGGTAATTCTGCATAAGTGCATTGTCTTTGTTACTGCTACAAGATACTAAGCTTATTGCTGCCAATATTTCTAATAAACTAGCTTTTCGATTTTTCTTATAATATCTGAGCCGTGTGTCCTATTCTTTCAGTGTTATCTAGGACTAAGAATTTGGACCTGTAAAAGGGAGGTTGTTACCCATCCATTCCAGAGTGCTAAATTTCTACTTTCTGACATCTTATTACCTTTCCTCATTACCCGCTCTCTTCCTGGGGCCGGGTAATTGTGATTAGTAGTCACAGACCTGGACAACCAGGTTTAGCACCCCAGGCTCAGATGGAGTGGCCCAGCTGGTCCAAGCCTCTCTTTTTCTTTTAGTATTTCTTTTCATTTTTTTTCTTTGAAATCTCCTAGGGGAGAACCATATTGGAAATTCAAAGAGCAAATAGATCCCTAGGCCAACTACTGGCAGGACAGCATACCCCCAAACACCTGGAGAGATGATGAGGAAATAAGAAATGATTAAAAAAAAAAAAGAATTAAATGGCCAAATACTTGGCAGTTAAGCTTCAGTGCAAGAAAAGTATATAGTTATGCATTTGGGGTACAGAGAGTGAAAAGAGATGTATGCATTTGGAGGAGGGGGCAGTGAGGAGGTTAATGGGCACAAACAAGGAGAGAGATTTATTGATCTATTTTATCACATTTGATATACCACACTTCTAGTGGAGGAGTGGCCTAGTGGTTAGGGTGGTGGACCTTGGTCCTGGGGAACTGAGGAACTGAGTTTGATTCCCATTTCAGGCACAGGCAGCTCCTTGTGACTCTGGGCAAGTCACTTAACCCTCCATTGCCCCATGTAAGCCGCATTGAGCCTGCCATGAGTGGGAAAGTGCGGGGTACAAATGTAACAAAAAAAATCCCCAAAACAAATCAAAGCAGTTCAACCAACAAATTCTATAACAGGCCTTGACAAATTTTTATTAAATCTAGGAGCCAACCCAAAACTTAGGGGCCAGCAGTTGAGACCTCTCACGTTTCTCCTTCCCTATCCGTCCAGTGAATTTTTTTTTGGGGGGGGGGGGGGGGGGGGAATTCCCTTCCAGATTACCAGTTGCTATTTTAGAAACTGATCTACTAAGGTTCTTTTCCTATTCTGTGTCTATGGGTAAAGAACTTTAGCAGATCAGTCCCTTAAGTTTCTTCTGCAATCATTGGCAGAAGCTAGCAGTCTCCCTTCGCAAAGCAGCCTATCAACTTTGCGACAGACTGTCCTCAATAGATGAAGCAAAGAGATAACTACCTCTGACTTACATACCAACATGGCCTCCAGTCTGTCTGTCTCTCATATACCCCTCCCCCACCTTCACCCATTCTCTGTCTCATACCCCTCACCCCAGTCTTTCATACCTCTCCCTCCAAGCCTTCACTCAATCTCTGTTTCTCTCCCCCCTCCTTTCTGATGCTACTATCGAGGCAACCACTGTGAGTTCTCCACTTGGCCTGAGTTTACTTTTGCTTCTCATTGGGCCTACCCTCTTCGCTGCTGCTTTGCCATTCCTCTCCTACTGCTGCTCTTCCTTTGCTGCTCCGCTCCCACTGCTCTTCACCTAATGCCGCTGCTTCCTTCTTACTGCTGCTGCTCCACTCCTGTTCCTCTCCTACTGCCGCAGATTCTTTCTTACTGCAGCTGCTCCTCTCCCTGCTGCTTCTTTCTTCTTACCAGCACTGCTCTGCTCCCAATGTTTTTTTATAATGCTGCCGCTGCTATTACCTGTCTTCTCTTGGTGCTATTCACGTTTCGAATGGGCTGCAAAGCCTCTCCTCCAGAAGAATGTTGATGTCATGTGGGGTGCCGAATGTCAGCACTGGCCAATGAAAGGTTGCTTGCCTTACCATCAACAAGAGGCTACTTTCATTGGCGGGCAAGGTAAGCACCTTTCTTTGGTGGCAAGGAGAGGTTGCTTGCCTTGCAGCAGAAACATGACTTATGTAACACTGCTCAGCCTGCAAAACGTAGGCACTAGGCCCAATTTTTTAGTCGCCATGGTGAACTTGTGCCTGGGGTTTGTCGAGCCCTGTCCATTCCAACAGGGTTGCATAGATACAAGACATTCAGTCCACACAGCATTGGAATTACCTCTATTGTTGTCCATCCATACGCTTCCCTGACTGATCAAGATCCCCAGAAAGCTAATGTAAAAAAGTAAGTTTTGAGATCCTTCTTAAAGTGACTAAGCAATTCTGTAGCGAAATATGTTGGAGAAGAGAGTGCCACATAGCATGGGCCAAAAAGAAGAAAGCCAATTCTACTACTACTACTTATCATTTCTAAAGCACTACTAGACGTACGCAGCGCTGTACACTTGAATATGAAGAGACAGTCCCTGCTCGACAAGAGCTTACAATCTAATTAGGACAAACAGGACAAACAAGAGATAAGGAAATATTAAAGTGAGGATGATAAAATAAGGGTTCTGAACAAGTGAATAAGGGTTAGGAGTTAAAAGCTACATCAAAAAGGTGCGCTTTTAGCTTAGATTTGAAGACGGCCAGAGATGGAGCTTGACATACCGGATCAGGAAGTCTATTCTAGGCATATGGTGCAGCAAGATAAAAGGAACGGAGTTAGCAGCGGAGGAGAAGGGTGCAGATAAGAGAGATTTACCCAGTGAACAGAGTTCCCGGGGAGGAATGTAGGGAGAGATGAGAGTGAAGAGGTACTGAGGAGCTGCAGAGTGAATGCACTTTTAGGTCCATAAGATGAGTTTGAACTGTATGCGGAAATGGATAGGAAGCCAGTGAAGTGACTTGAGGAGAGGGCTAATATGAGCATAACGACACTGGCAGAATATTAGTCATGCAGCAGAATTTTGAACAGATTGAAGAGGAGAGAGATGGCTAAGTGGGAGACCTGTGAGAAGCAAGTTGCAATAGTCTAAGCGAGAGGTGATAAGAGTATGGATGAGGTTTCTGGTAGTGTGCTCAGAAAGGAAAGGGAGAATTTTGCTGATATTATAGAGAAAGAAACGACAGGTTTTAGCAGTCTGCTGAATATGTGCAGAGAAGGAGAGGGAGGAGTCGAAGATGACCCCAAGGTTACGAGCTGATGAGACAGGAAGGATGAGAGTGTTATCCACAGAAATAGAGAATGGGGGAGGAGGAGAGGTTGGTTTAGGGAGAAAGATGAGAAGCTCAGTCTTGGTCATGTTTAGTTTCAGATGGCGCTGAGACATCCAGGCAGCAATGTCAGACAGGCAGGCTGATACTTTGGCCCGGATTTCGGCTGAGATTTCTGGTGTGGAGAGGTAGATCTGGGAGTCATCAGCGTAAAGATGATACTGAAAACCATGGGATGAGATCAGAGTACCAAGGGAAGAAGTATAGAAGGAGAAAAGAAGAGGTCCCAGGACAGATCCCTGAGGTACACCAACTGACAGTGGGATAGAAGTAGAGGAGGATCCACTAGAGTATACACTAAAGGTACGCTGGGAGAGATAAGAAGAAAACCAGGAAAGAGCCCTGAAATCCAAGTGAGGACAGCGTATCAAGGAGTAGGCTGTGATCAACAGTGTCAAAAGCAGCAGATAGATCGAGAAGGATGAGGATAGAATAGAGACCTTTGGATCTGGCTAGGAACAGATAATTGGAGACTTTAGCAAGAGCTGTTTCAGTTGAATGAAGGGGGCGAAAGCCAGATGGAAGTGGATCAAGAATAGCTTGAGATGAAAGAAAGTCAAGGCAACGGCGGTGAACAGCACGTTCAAGTATCTTGGATAAGAAAGGGAGGAGGGAGGAGGGAGATGGGGCGATAGTTGGAATGACAGGTAGGGTCCAATGAAAGTTTTTTAAGGAGTGGTGTGACTACGGCATGTTTGAAGGCATCAGGAACAGTCGCAGTGGACAGTGAAAGATTGAGGATATGACAGATAAAAGGGATTACAGTAGGAGAGATAGTGTTAAGTAGATGGGTGGGAATAGGATGAGAGGAACAGGTAGTTAGTTTTGAGGAGGAAAGAAGATGTGTAGTTTCCTCGTCAGTGATTTCAGAAAAGGAAGAAAAGGAGGCAGGGGTTGGAGGGTTGAGAGAATGGACTAAGGGAAGGAGAGGTGGAGGTGACCTGGTTGAGAATTCAAGCTTAATCTTGTGAACCTTATCATGAAAGAACTCAGCCAGAGTCTGGGGGGAAAGTGAAGGGGGGGATGGAGGTGAAGGCACTTTGAGGAGAGTTCAGTGTGGCAAAGAGACATCGAGGGTTTGAGCCAAGAGAATTTGTCAACTGGATGTAATAGTCCTGTTTGGCAAGTCAAAGAACAGACTGGAAGGAGGTCAGCAAGAATTTGAAATGTATGAAGTCAGCATGGGCACGAGATTTCAGCTAAAGTCGTTCGGCAGAGCGGGCACAGGAACGTAGGTAGTGGATTCTAGAGGTCAGCCAAGGCTGGGGTTTGGTACGTTTTACAGAATGGGGAATGGGAGGAGCGAGAGTATCCAGAGCAGAGGAGAGAACAGTATTATAGGAAGAGACAGCCTCATTGACAGACTTGGATAACATAGTGGTAGAGAGGATTCTCTGGTAGAATTCAATTTGGTGCGTGAAAGAGGTGGAATCTAAGTGATTCTAGTTCTGAGGTCTCAGCATATGTATTGGACTATAGGGCTCAGTAAATTGGCTGTTATTGAGGTCATCCTATCTAAACAAAAAGCATTATATTCCAGAACTAGGATCTTGTACTTCACTCGATAAATACATGGCTACCAGTGAGCCTGTTCTAAAGGTGGTATGACTTGATCAAGCCACTTAGCTCCTATAATAACCTTGACAGCTAGATTCTGATTGGTTTGAGGACAGTTTACAGTGTATTTTAGCAACCCACTGAACAAAGAATACCCATAATGAGGCCTATTAAGAATTAATGCATTGACCAGTTTATGAAATGATGGCTTATCTGTAAAAAAAAGTATGATCTTATAAAACGCCTGGCTTGAAAACAATTCCAAATAATTAATGTAATATGTGCCTCAAATGTCAACTGGGAATCTAAGGTTATTCCTAAAATGTTGATTGTAGAATCTTGTGACAAAACACGGCCTAGCAGTAGCAGAGCAATTCTAGGGGGTTGGTAGACAGCCTGCTATCTGGATAGCTTTGAATTTAGTTGGGTTTAACTCTAAATGATGCCCCTTAAGTTATAAAGTGATCTCGTGGAGACCTTTATTAAAAGATGTATGACCTGGATGTTTGGGATCCACATAAATGATCAGCTTAATATCATTAAAAAAATGTGCTGAGATACCAAGCTCTTAAATGAGAAGAACCAACAGAGTAAGAAATAAGTTGAAAAACAAGGTTAATGCTTATAATTCAGAATCTCTAAAATTGTGGGAAACATAAAAGGAGTGTTCTGACAGAAAGGAGTTAAACCACTCATATACTGTACCTCCAAGTTCAAGCTCCTTTAGGTTCACTAGGCCAAAGGCTGCAGAGAAGTCTAGTGACACCACAAGTGCACTTGCAAGTTAAACTTCAGTGCAAGAAAGTACATAATGATGCATTTGGGACACAGAAACTGAAAAGAGATGTATGAATCTGGCTGGCGTAAATACTCATGCCTGTTATATGTGCATATTTCAGCTATTACATTAGTATTCTAGTGTGAAAAAGCAGTGGCCGTGGCCAGAAGGATGCTAGGCTGCATAGAGAGGGGTATAACAAGCAGAAGAAAGGAGGTGTTGATGCCCCTGTATAAGTCATTGGTGATGCCCCACTTGGAGTATTGTGTTCAGTTTTGGAGGC
The DNA here is from genome assembly GCF_901765095.1 of Microcaecilia unicolor. Taxonomy (NCBI): domain Eukaryota; kingdom Metazoa; phylum Chordata; class Amphibia; order Gymnophiona; family Siphonopidae; genus Microcaecilia; species Microcaecilia unicolor. The sequence continues at coordinate 121,780,314 of NC_044040.1, read as the reverse complement.
TTTATCTTGCTAAGGATGTAAAAAGACTTGAAGCGGTTAAGAGAAAACCAATAAAAATGGTAGGGGGTTTACATTGCAAGTAGTAAGACGTACATAGAAACAGATAATTGCTGATCTAAACACGTATACCCTGGAGGAAAGGAGAAATAGGGGTGATATGATACAGACATTCAAATATTTGAACGGTATTAATTTGCAAACAAACCTTTTCCAGAGACAGGAAAGTGGTAGCACTAGAGGGCATGAATTTAAGCTGAAAGGGGGAAGACTCAGGAATAATGTCAGGAGGTACTTTTTCACTGAGAGGATGGTAGATGCCTGGAATGCCCTTCCGTGGGAGATGGTGGAGATGAAAACGGTAATGGAATTCAAAAATGTGTGGGACAAACATAAAGGAATCCTGTTTAGAAGGGTCAGATCCAAAGAAAATTAGGGGAGATTAGGTAGGAAAGCAGTGCTGGACTAACTTCTACGATCTATGCCCTTATGGAGACTGAATTAGATTTGGATGGGCCGGAGTGGAGCTTTTCGGAGGCTCCGGGACAACAACTTTAGAGATTTTTACGTACTTAAACCTCCATTACCCAGTATATAATGGACTTAAATACAAAAGCACCTATGCATCAACTTTCTCCTACTCTAGCGCTCATCTCTGGAATGAACTGCCTAAACTGGTGAAACTTACTACTGATCACCCTACTTTCAAAAAGCGCCTCAAGACCTTTCTATTTGGCAAAGCGTATGCATCACTCCCGCCAGGCATCTCTACCTTCTGATCTGTCTTATCCCGGTGTCACATTACTCACCGCTGCTCTTTCTCTTTTACTTTACTTCGCTTTGCCTTTTTCCCATTATACTTCTAGGACATTAATTGTTTGCCCCCTGACATGCTGTGTTTTTATGTAGATTGTTGTAAGCCACATTGGGCCTGCCCATGGGTGGGAAATTGTGGGATACAAATGCTGTAAATAAATAAATAAATAAATAAATTTTAGAACAAGGCCAGTGCTGGGCAGACTTCTATGGCTAATGCCCTAAAAATGGCAAGAATAAATCAAGAACATGTATATATTGTGATAAACACAGGGTCTGCCCTTACATGAGGAGGCCGCCAGATGGCGCTGGCCTACTGGAAACCTGAAAATGCCCTGATCTGGCCACTAGAGGGAGCCAAAGAGGATAGTCCATGGTAGTGACCAGAAGGAACGGCTAGGGGGTGCTCGTGGCATAGGACCTGTACTTCCCTGGGGAGGCCACCAGGGGGAACTCACTGAGTGGAAGCTGGAAAGGTGGAGAGAGTTCTGGGAGCGGACCTTTCTGGAAGCAGGGGGAGAGGCCTAGAGAGAGGTGGGGTGGATTATTGGGGACCCTATAAAAAGCATCCTCTAAGCCAAGGGAAGGGAGAGAAGATGGGGGGACCTGCAACACCCCGAGCATTACAAGCAGGGGACTGAAGAAAGAGGCCTGCTGAAGGAGAGCTCAAGAGAAGGATCAGGAGAAGGTTCCCTCCAAACCCAAAGTGGTACTTACCTGGTGGGGGGGCCAGGAACTGGGTACTATGGTTATGAACAGTTGCTAAGGAGAATGGACTAACAGTCGTGGGGTGGAGGATAGGACCGTAAGGTTAATGTGAGTAAAGAAGGTCCTATCCAGGGGCGGAGGCTGTTATACCCGGAGACCCAGGTGTCCCACAGTAAATGGTCTCCGGGGGGGTGAATTGCAGTAAAAGAATAATAGTGAGAAAGCCAGGTTCCCACAAGACTGGAGCATAGTTCCAATAAACTGAATTTACATGTAATCAGCTAATTTGCATATTTCTGTAAGCAAAGGAATCCGCGCTATCTTCCAGAGAAGGGTGACCAGGGGGCCCCACCAGAAGAACTGGTAAGGTGGGTCGGTTACCAGGAGATACAGCGGGGAGGCCGGGCCAGGACTAAAAGGTTAATGAAGAGGTCACCCTGAGGGAAAGGGGAGGCCCGAGTCAACGGAGTCACAGAGAAGTCTGGTTTCAAGGGGGTTCCCTGAAGCAAAGGGCTGGTGAGGCCGGGCAGGAGCCACTAGAGGGCCACTGCACACCGGAGAGCACCCCTGTGGGCTTACAATATATATATGTATTACATATGTAATATCAAGAACATGTATACATATGTATTACATATGTAATGAGTTTATCTTGTTGGGCAGACTGAATGGACCATACATATCTGACAACATCTACTATGTTACTATACTGGATAGCAGGTGTCTATTTTGATTTATAAAATAGTCTCCTATCAGGCACCTAGTTGTAGAATTACCCTCATTATACTTCTGCCTAATTTGTTCTGAAGCCACATACGGTTACATGACAAGAAGAGATATATATTCATGAATATCAGTAATCACTGACATGAGTGTAGTCTCTATGCTATGTGTTTCATGAAAGCCTGATTGAGGTGACAGTGTCTGATGATTTCAAGGTAGTAAAACAATGTGATTAAGTAGTGCCTAAAAGTAGAGGATTGCTAGGCTGCATGGAGTTGTTAGTGAGGCCTCACTTACACTACTGCACTTAGTTTTTAGAGGCTGTACCCCAATAAAGGATACAAAGAGTCTAGAGGCAGTCCAAAGAAAAGCAACCAAAATGGTATAGGGTCTACAACAAAAAGCACATGAGATGAGATCTGAAGACCTAAATATGTATACACTACAGGAGAGGAGACGGATAAAATAGGCCTTACTTACTAATTTTCTTTCCTCCAGTCCCACCAGTCCAGATGCTTGAGTTACGCCCCTTTGCCAACAGGTGAGAAGTAATCTATTTAGAACCATGTGCAGTCTAGAAGCCATGCAGCCCCCTTAATTAGCCAATATTTTTCATAACAAAGCAGAAAGAACTTATCACAGAATCACCCTCGAGGAACGAAGAGAATTCTTTAACAAATTAAGAATAAATCTTAGAATTGATGAATAAATGAATTCATCCATAACTTATTATTAAAACTATTATTTCAACAGGCTAAGCAGCTGAAACAATTAGCTCGCTTTCTTTTCTTCTTTCCTTTCCTGTTTTAAATTGTAGTTCTTTTCCTGTGTGTTATATATTTAAGTTTTAAATTTGTACACCACTTTGAACTATACATTAGCTAAATAAATAAATAAATAAGCAATAATCTGCTAGATGTTTCTGATACAACAGCGAAGAACAGAGTGTATATATATATATATACTAGTAAAATAGGCCCGTTTCTGAGAGCAATGAAACGGGCGTTAGCAAGGTATTTGTTTTCTGCAATGAATGTTTTGAAAGGAATTTTTTTGGATAATTTTGTTGTGTTGGTAATGAAGAATTGACATTTTTGTATTATGTGCAATATGATTTTTGAACTGGGTGGGGGTTGGTTGTGTTGTTGTTGGCTTGTATTAGTGTGGTGTTGTAGTCTGGGTTTTTTTGTTGTTGTAAATGTTGGTTTTGGGGTGGGGGGGTTGGCGGATGGCGGGAGTGTTGAACTATGAGGGTGTGGTGGGGAAGAGAGTGAGTGTCCATCTGTCCATGTTGTGGATCAGTGTGTGGTTTAAATTTTTTTTAGGGGGGATTGGGGGGGGCAGTGGCTGTCTGTGTGAGTGTGAGAGACAAAGATCATGTCTCAGAAAGGTAGATTGTGTGTCTGTGTGTGGAAGTGAAAGAGGGTGGGGCAAAGTTGGAGCATGGGGGCGATTATGGTGTAACAATGTTGGGGAGGGGGCGTGTCTTGCTATCTGTAACTCTGCTTCACTGTGTGTGTGACACAGAGAGTGTGTCTGTGTGTGTGACACAGAGAGTGTGTCTGTGTGTGTGTGTGAAAGTGAGAGAGGGTGGGGTGGACTGGGAGGTTGGTTGCTAGTGTCTGTGTTTTTGTGGTATTGTGTGTATGTCTCACAATGGCTGGTAGTGGAGGGTGGGTTGTGGAAGCTGATCTGAGAGGGTGTGGCAGGGGGCTTGGAGGGGGGTCAGCGTTTGTTGGTTTGGGGGGGGGTTGTTGGTCATGTTGTTGTTGGCTTGTATTAGTGTGGTTGAGATTGAGTGTGCATCTATCCTTGTGCATCTTCTGTGGTTTTGTGGGGGAGGGGGCGTGTGAAAGATCATATGTGTCACGTAGCTATATTGTGTGTGTCTGTGTCATAGAGACAGTTTGTGTGTGTGTGTGTGTGTGTGTGTAAGTGACTGAGGGTGGGGTTGATTCGGAGGTTGGTGGTGAGTGTCTGTCTCACAGTTGTGTATTGAAGTGATGTTAGGCTTTGAGTGTGCTTATTGTTGAAGGGGTGACATAGAGAGAGAGAGAGAGAGAGTGTTCATGTTGTGCATCAGTGTATGTGTGTGTTATTCTTTTTTAGTGGGGTTTGCGAGTGTGTTTGTGAGAGAGAGTGTGTGTTTGGGAATGAGAGTGTGTCAGGGTGGCCCACCCCTCCTTGCCAGTGGCCCCCCTCCCTATCTCCCTCCCTCCCTCCCTGCCAGTGGCCCCCCTCCCTGTCTCCCTGCCATGTGCGAGTGTGTGTTTGTGACAGAGAGAGTGTATGTGTGCGAGTGTGTTTGTGAGAGTGTGTGTGTGTGGGAATGAGAGTGAGTGGCAGGATGGCCCTCCCTCCCTCCCTGGCAGGTGCAAGTGTGTGTTTGTGAGTGTGAGAGAGTGAGACTGTGTGCGAGTGTCTCTGTGAGAGTGTGTGTGTGTGTGGGAATGTTAGTGTTTGTGAGAATGAGAGTGTGTGCCAGGGTGGCCCCCCTCCTTCCCAGGTGCAAGTGTGTGTTTGTGACAGAGTGTGTGTGTGGGAATGAGAGTGTATACAACGGTGGCCCCCCCTCTCCCAGGGTGGCCCCATTCCTTCCCTCCCTCCCTCCCAGCCAGATGCAAGTGTGTGTTTGTGACTGAGAGAGAGTAAGTGTATGTGAGTGTGTTTGTCAGAGAGAGAATGTGTGTGTGTGGGAATGAGAGAGTCTGTGTGTGTGTGTGGGAATGAGAGAGAGTGTGTGCTTGCCTGCCTGCCTGCCAGGGCCCCCCCCTCCCTCTCTCCCCACCTCCTCCAGCCCGCCCTGCCACTTGATCTGTAGCTCCTTCCCCTGCCTGCTAGCAGTGACAGGTTTTACCTCCTCCTCCTCTGGCCCTCCCTGGCTCTTGATCCGCGATCTTCGTTATTCCTCCCCCTGCCTGCTACACACCCTCCTTCTCCTTCCCTCCCTGCCACTTGATCTGTGATCTTCTGTACTCTTCCCTCTGCCTGCTACACACGCACCTCCGTTCCGCGATCTTCGCTTCTCCTCCCCCTGCCTGCTAGCACTGACATGTTGTACCTCCTCCTCCGGCCCTCCCTGCCTCGTGATCCACGATGTTCGTTACTCCTTCCCCTGCCTGCTACACACCCACCTCTGAACCGCAATTTTCGTTTCTTCTCCCCCTGCTGTATCAAGCGGGAGTGTGGCGTTTTGGCGAGGGCGGCAAGGGCGGGGCCTCAGTGTTCCGTCGACCTGGGGGCCTGGCGTTGCGACGAGGGCAGCAAGGGCGGGGCCTCGTGTTGGTGACGTACCTGGATAGGATGTCGATGATGATATACCAGGAAGTGCACGAACGCCTCAAGGTTTTTGTCCACGCAGTCAGCAGTCCTCGCTGTCCTCCTCTCCCTTCCCTTCGCGTCAGCCGGTGGTTTTTTTCCCCGATCACTCAGCCTGCTTCAGTGAGTGAGGCATTAGGTGGGGTGCTTTTTCGGTGGGTTTCCTGTTTCGGGCTGCTTGCGGAACACCTTGAGGCAGTGGTGCAGGGTGGTAGTGGTGGCTACCTGGGGTGGGTGTAGGGGTGAGGTCAGGTGCGGCGACTTTGTGGGGGTGAGCGATTGGGTGAGTGTCATTGCTCCGCCCTCGACTTCATCACGTTGTGACGCGTGGGTGGAGCAGACACTCATGGAGCCAAATCGATCTTAGCTACTTCACCACTCATTGCGCAAAATCGATCTTAGCCACTTCACTTTCAGAACGTTGGGAAAGTGAGGCTTCATTAGAACGTTGGAGGTGCGTTTTATATAGAGAGATATATATATACATATACACACACACACACCCCAACAGGGAGGGTTCTGGACTGGATGGACTCAAAGAAAGAAAATTAGCAGGTAAGACCTAATTTATCTTTCACCAGACCAATTCAGATGCTTGAGACATACTAAAGCAGTAACTAAGCAGAGTGAGATGGCAGCCCAGACACCAAAACTCTGGCTCCCAAGACTGCATCTTCCCTACCTTGAACATCCACATAGTAATGCTTTGTGAAAAAAAATAAAAGGTGCCCAAGGAGGATTAACAAGCTTAACTGATCAAAGGAAATGAAGAACGTCCAGATTAGAAAACAAGGGTCTTCCTTTCACCAGACCTCTGAAGGAGGACAGGCTGGTCAACTGCACCTTAAAGGATGCAAAGGTTAAACCCTTTTCTAACCTTTCCTGCAAAAAGTCCAAAATCTCATAAGCCGCATTGAGCCTGCCATGAGTGGGAAAGCGCGGGGTACAAATGTAACAAAAAAAACCCAAAACAAAACAAAACTGAAGACTGAAGGAGAAGAACCTTCAGCGGTGACACCAATCCCCGAAGACCCACCTAACTCAATAATACATAAAAAAAGTAGATGACTTATTAGTGTGCAACAAGATATCCACAACTCTCTCAGAATACCCTGGGCTAGAAAATGGCCGACAGGTAAGGATCTCCGTATCGAGCTCCTGAGGTCCCGAGAGAACCTACCTGGGCCATCCTGGACCATCCCAGATAGGACCGGACCGTTCTAGAGCTGAATCGGAGCGGAATCGGGAGCCGACTGGTGAAATACTGGTGGACCGAGTAAGCCCCGCTGAGCTCCAATGCGGGTGAATGACTGCGGCTGTCCGACTGCCTTGCGGCCTGAGCTCCGTGCCATCGCAAAGGTTCTACGGGAGACAGGGGACTTCTCCCTATGAGGGTTGGCACCGAAGCCGAATTCCGTGGATCTCTCACAGCCCAAGCCTGCCCGACACCTGGAATGGGTCATCCACCCAGTTCCAGAGACCCCAACGGGAGTGCGGTCGCGACCGGAACGGTTCAACCAGCCCCACACGTTGGGGTCACTGCTGATCGCGGACTAGCTCCGGGCACCTGGGCGAGGCGAGAGACCCAGGAACCAGAACCCTCTGGGATATCCAACGCTATCAATCCAACGCTAGGGACTAACTGCATCTCCTCGCCGCCTTGCAACCGGACCGAACGCAGCGGCCTTGCCTTACCCTAAAACCACCTCCAGAGCAACCAGGCCAGCGCCTAGTCCGACCACATCTCCTCGCCCGCCTCGTTACCAGACCAACCACAGCGGCCCATTGGACCCGAGTATCGCCTCCGCCCTCCAACGTGAACGGACCGGCGCCAAGAACCGACTGATAATGTCTCCTCATCCGACCTGAGGACCTACAGCGTGGGGCCGATCGCGAGCCACCACCCCCATGTGGCTACAACAACCCAGCCAAACCCGGAACGATTCTGGCCTCCAACACTCCCGGATTCACCAACCTGGGGTAACGCACCGGCATATGGAGAACAACGAAAAGAGTGGATCACAAAAACAGCAAGGAACGTGTGAGAGATCGCCAGCACTGCAGTTTTCCAGAAAAGCTGTAAGACTTTTCCTTAAAAGCCCTAATCACTTTAAAAACTCCTTCTAAATGCTCCAACTGCTCTGTAAGCTTGCAGCATGCTGAAAGACACCCTCAAATGCTAAATGCTTTATATGCTTTATACACTATAAATATGCCTTTATATGCTTCCATAAGAGAAAATAGATGTGCCTCTGCAATAACTGGGCAATGAGAGCTCACAGACTACCGACGACAGCCACAATGATCGGTATATTAATGAGCCGGAGGGTCCCACTGTTCAGGAGTAAGTTATAAAGTGCCTGACTTATTCCAGTACAGTTTTTTTTTTAATTGCACTGATTACACTGTATTGCTTAGACTGTACTACTCATACTGCACTGCATATACTGTTTATACTGTGTAATGCTCACTGTTTAAGTTGCATTGCTCATACAGCACTGCTTATACCATACCGCGTATACTATACTGCTTACTGTTTAAGTTGCACTGCTTATACTGAACTATTCATACTGTACTGCTTATACTGTACTGCGTAACTGCACCGCTCTCACCGCACTGCTTAGATTGTATTGCTTATACCGTACTGCGTATACCATACTGCTTACTGTTTTAAGTTGCATTGCCTATACTGAACTATTCATACTGTACTGCTCATACCGTACTGCATATACTGCACTGCTAATGTTTAAGTTGTACACGAACTATAGCCAACATGAACACCAAAAAACTATTCATGATAATTTACTTCCTCCCCCTAATCTACCATGCATGGACCACTCCCAACTTAAACAACCTACCCACAATACATAAACCCTATAGACAAACCATCTACAACTCACCAGACCAAAAGAATAATAACCAACTGAAAGGAAAAACAAATACATACAGATATAACCAACAGAAAGGGAAGAAAGGAAACAACAAAACCAAATACCAAGAAAACAGGCAACTAATAAAAATTAACACATCCACGGCCCGGATTGAACCGTACCATCTAATCCAACTAGGCTATGTAAACGCCAGGTCAGTAGTAAACAAAACAGAGATTATAACAGACTAGATCACCACGGACAATCTCGACCTCCTATTCATTACTGAAACCTGGATCCAAGACCTTAAGGACCCCATGATCCTAGATTTATGCCCACCAGGATACAAAATTACCCACTGGACAAGGAACGGGAAAAGAGGAGGTGGTATAGCCATAATATACAAATCCGAGTTCACTATCACAACCACAGCTGAATCTATCCTACCTCAACTTGAAAGTGCATCAGTAAGAATCAATCATCCAAACCTGCAGGAACACCTTAACGCAATCCTACTCTACAGCCCGCCAGGTAACTGGCAAGACACCCAAACACACCTCATGGACTTCATCTCGAACACATGTATCTCTACCTCAAACCTTATCATAATAGGCGACATTAACCTGCACTTGGAAGACATTACCTCAACAAACACCCAAGAGTGCAAAGAATTCCTACAATTATGGGACCTTCACGTACCAAATGCACAACCAACACACACCAAACGACATGCACTAGGCATTATCGCATGTAAATTCGATCCAGACTTAAACCTTATACTAGCAGACACAAAATGGATACCCACACCGTGGTCAGACCACTACAAAGCATACATCTCCCTCCAATGGTGAACAAAAACCACAATCAAAAAACAAGAACGAAAAACCTACACCACGAGAGGAAAAATAGACCCGGCAGTATTCTGGCAACAGATCTACTACAACGGATGGACGACAAAGGTGGACACAATCAAATTCCTCCTAGACTGGGACAATAGATGCAGAACAATACTATACAACATTGCCCCAACTCAAACTAGAACCTCATACAGAAAGAACTCAATACCGTGGTTCAACGAAGAACTGAAAAAACTCAAAACACAAGTTAGGAAATTAGGAACGCGCATGGAATAAAAAGAAAGACGATCCCACACTTAATGCCTGGAAACAACTCCAAAGAAAATATAAATACACCATAAGACAAACCAAAAGATTATACTACAAAACTGAAATTGGACCAAATTACAAGGACACACACAAACTCTTCCAACTCGTGAACAAACTACTAGACACCACACCAGTCACGAACAACAGCAAAGACACACCAGGAGCTGAAAACCTTGCGAAGTACTTCAAAGAGAAAATAGTACAACTGCGACTTAAAATACCTGTCAGCTCCATCGAATACACAGCACTCCTAGACTGCCTGGACCCAGACCCTGGAGTATACCCAGCAGATAGGATTTGGACTGAATTCAAGATACTATCGGAAGATCTCATCTCCCAAACGCTTAAAAAATTCGCCAAATCTCACTGCAAACTAGACATATGTCCAAATAACCTTATGAAATCGGCCCCTCAACACTTTATAACAGATCTAATGAAACACGTGAATTTTATGCTACAAAATGGACTCTTGCCAAAGGAGAAAGGAAATATTCTACTCACCCCAAAACCCAAAGATGCAAAGAAAGATGCGAGTGAATTAACCAACTATAGACCAGTAGCATCCACCCCCTTAATAACCAAAATAACAGAAGGGATGGTAACCAAACAACTCACAGACTATCTAAACAAGTTCTCAATACTACATGACTCCCAGTCAGGATTTCGTTCTAATCACAGTACTGAAACAGTATTAGTTACGCTCATGAAGAAATTCAAACAAACAATTGCAACCGGCAAGAATATATTACTTCTACAATTCGACATGTCAAGCGCCTTCGATATGGTTGACCACGGAATCCTACTACACATCCTTGAATACTTCGGTATCGGAGGCAATGTTCTTAATTGGTTCAAAGGATTCCTAACCAAACGCTCATATCAAGTGACAACTAATACGATTACATCAGCCGCATGGACAACTGAATGTGGAGTCCCACAGGGATCTCCCCTCTCACCGACTATATTCAACATAATGATGACACCCTTGGCCAAACTACTATCAAACCAAAACCTCAACCCATACATTTACGCTGATGATGTAACGATCTACATCCCATTCAAACAAGACCTAAAAGAAATTTCCAATGAAATCAAAGTCTACACATCATGCACTCCTGGGCAGATGCCTTTCAGTTAAAACTCAACGCAGAAAAAACCCAATGTCTAATACTCACCTCCCAACACAACATGAGCAAATTTACCACCATCAACACACCAAAACTAAATCTACCAATTTCGGAAACCCTGAAAATTCTTGGAGTCACCATTGATCGGCACCTTACATTGGAGAATCACGCGAAAAACACACCCAAAAAGATGTTCCACTCAATGTGGAAATTAAAAAGAGTAAGACCATTCTTCCCAAGGACCGTCTTCCGTAATCTGGTACAATCATTAGTACTCAGCCATCTAGATTACTGCAACTCACTCTACGCTGGCTGCAAAGAGCAAATACTCAAAAAAACTCCAAACAGCCCAGAACACGGCAGCCAGACTCATATTCGGAAAATCAAAATACGAAAGTGGAAAACCCCTACGAGAGAAGCTACACTGGCTCCCACTCAAAGAACGCATCACGTTCAAAGTATGTACCCTAGTACATAAAATCATCCATGGCGATGCCCCAGCCTACATGTCAAACCTGATAGACCTGCCATCCAGGAATGCTAAAAAATCATCTCGCACATTCCTTAATCTTCATTTCCCTAACTGTAAAGTGTCTGAAATACAAACTAATGCACTCATCAACCTTTTCCTATATGAGCACGCAATTCTGGAACGCATTGCCACGTAACCTAAAAGCGACCTATGAACTGACCAATTTCCGTAAACTACTAAAGACCCATCTCTTCGACAAGATATACCACAAAGACCAAAACATGTGAAAATCCCATTTATATCCAGAAATGTTGTATAATGCCTTCTGTTATATTACTATCATGTATTCCATTACCATGCATTCCAAAATCCTTCTGTAACACCAAATGTCTACTCCCTTCTCATTTCCACTATCAGTGATGTATTGTAAGCCACATTGAGCCTGCAAAGAGGTGGGATAATGTGGGATACAAATGCAATAAATAAATAAATAAAATACCCTCATCAAATATGCCCTTTCAAGAGCCAAGCCTTAAGACAGTAGTGATCTATATCTTGCATGATGATGGGACCTTACACCAACAGCAGCTCCTGAAACCTCAGTCAAGGGAAGACCTACCTTGAGTCTGATCAGATCTCTGTAACATGGTCTTCTCGACCAATCTGGAGTTATTAACAATATCAGGTCCAAATGTGTCTCTATGCTTTGCACAACCCTGCCTATCAGAGGCCAAGGGAGAAAAACATACAACAGATTTGACCAAGGCTAAGGCTGAACTAAGGCATCTACTCCTGCCAACTTTTTCTCCTTTTGCCAGCTGAAGACGAGAGACACTGCAGGGCCGTGCCAACACGGTAAGCGGGGTAAGCACGGCAGGGGGGCGCCATCCTCTGGGGGGGCGCCGCCGCACCATGCTTACCCCGCCCTTCTGCTCCCATTGCCGAACTGCCCGCCCTCTTCTTTCCCGCAAAATCCCTTTTCTTTTTTTTTTTCTTTTAAATTTACCTCCGTCCAGCAGCGCAGCGTCAGTGAAGGAGGTGGGCGACGCTCCCGACGTTTCTAGCCTTCCTTTCGCTCAGTGTCCCGCCTTCTTCTGACGTCAAGGAAATGACGTCAGAAGAAGGCGGGACACTGAGCGAAAGAAAGGCTAGAAACGTAGGGGAGCGCCGCCCGCCTCCTTCACTGATACTGCGCTGCTGGACGGAGGTAAATTAAATTTAAAAGAAAAGGAAAGGGAATGGGATCTTGCGGGAGAGAAGCCTAACACTGCTCCATGCAGGGTAATGCACTGCAGCGTTTTCCCCAGGCCCATCTCATCAGCCATAATGCAGCCGTAACTGCCCGAGATGCGGCTGCCTGTCACACATTCCCAAAGGAATTTTACCCCCCTGGAGGAAAAGGAAAAGCATACTCAATATGTTTGCAGTACTCAATGCAAAATACTCATTTTTTCTTCTCTTTTCGGTCTCATTCCTTTGTCCCTAATATATTTTATGTGCTAGACTTACATTTCCTTGGAATAAAATGCATGCACCTTCTGTATTCCTTTGGTAGCACTTATTTTCATATACACTTTTCTCAGGCTGCTCAGGTTGTAAAAGACTTTACATTTGGCTTTGGATTCTGATAAGGGTTAATTCTAGTTAGCTCTACCATGCAGAAACTTCAGAAATTTGAAGACACTTGTTCAGACAATCAACAAAGCAAAAGCAAAATGAGAACCAAAATTGTTTTGTTCTGTCAACTGACAGCTGAATCTCCAGAAATTAATTTGGTTAGTGTAGACTGGGTGTTTCACTATCCTCCAGTGATAGAACAGCTCATGAGATGCCAGGAGTACATGCTGCAGGTTGAGAAACAAATTTCTCACTATCCTATTAGTTCTATTTTTAATGCTGCTGCTGCAAAACCTTTTTTCTTTTTCTCACTGTCTCTGGAGAGAGCTGTTATTTCTCGCTCAGACATCTTTCTGGTACTCTCTTATGCAGAGTATGGTCTGCTTTTGACTGAGAAAATAGCCTGAGAATTTGCTATGGGGAGAAGGGCTATTTGGCCAGCCAGTAGTACAGTGCGAAAAATGTCAGCTCACACAACCTGATGCTAGTTAACTGTGTCACTGAACAAGTGAGTCCTCTCCCCAAGGGCCATCACCAATTTTCTCCTATCAGACAAATGACATATGGACCTCACGGAACACCTTGGGAGAGGCCTTATGTGAAGTCTGAGACGAGCCAAGGAAGACATTGTTGTTAAAAGAAAAAATAAAATGAAGACAATAACACCATTTAATACTGTTCAGAGAAAAAAAAAACCACCTTCAGCATTATGGAATTGCTGCTATAAAGATATTCAAACAAAATCAAAAACAGGTTGAATCTGTATGTACCATGTACTGGACTTGCCAGAATTTCCTCTACCTTCAAATTGAAAATGGTTAACAAATATTAATCAACAGAACCTCAAACTTCCCAGTAGGGAAAATGCCAAATGGCACTAACAAGTCCACTACTTAACAATGGGAACAGAGTATTATCATAGGTTCTTAATAATATAGGATTAGAATAAAAAAAGAACCCAGCCAGCTATAAAGATATAGAACATTGATAGCCACAACACACTGTACCACTAAAAATGAACAATTTTCAAATGGATGAATGGAGGGGGCAGGGGACAGAGGAGCATGGATGGGAGAGCAGGGCTCAGGGAGAGAGGAGAAATTGCTGGACATAGAGGGGAGGGAAGAGAGATGAAGGATATGAAATGAGGGGAAAGGAAGAGGAGAAAAACTGCACATGGATGAAGAAAATAGGCAGAAGCTGAGGACCAGAAATGAAGAAGAAAGGAGGAAAGGAAAGAAATAAATGGAAAGGAAGCCCTGGAAACGGAGTTAAGAGGACAGATAGCAGCAGAATCAGATACTGGGCCAGCATGATCAGAAAAAGAAAGTCACCAGACAACAAAGGTAGAAAAAAATCATTTTATTTTCATTATAGTGTTTGGAATATGTCCACTTTGAGAATGTACATCTGCTATCTTATTTTGCAGATTGTATAGCAATTTGTTTCTAAGAATATTGCTGACAATTCCTGTCAGTGTGGCAAGTGGTGAGCGATCATTTTCACGGGGGGGGGGGGGGGGGGGGGGGGGGCAACTGATAGTCTGCAGGGGGGCGCCAGAGACCCTAGGCACAGCCCTGAGAGACACTTTCACATTCTGGGCTGCTGGCATCTGACTGAAAATAATAAGAAACAGCATAAGGAACTGCAAGTCAAATGAAAAGCACTGATAAGGAAGGAAAAGGAGGGACTTCGAAAAAAATGCGTTGGAGGCAAAAACACATAGTAAATACTTTTTTAGATATATTAAAAGCAAGAGGCCGGCAAAAGAATCGGTTGGACCACTAGATGGCCGAGGGGTAAAAGGGGCACCCTGGGAAGACAAAGCCATAGCAGAGAGATTAAATGAATTCTTTGCTTCGGTCTTCACCAAGGAAGATTTGAGAGAGATACCTGTGCCACAAAAGATATTCAAAGCTGACGAGTCAGAAAAACGGAATGAAATCTCAAGAACCTGGAAGATGTAATGGTGCAATTTGACAACTTGAAAAATAGCAAATCGTCTGGATCGGATGGTATTTATCCCAGAGTACTAATAGAATTGCAAAATGAACTTGCAGAACTATTATTAGGAATATGTAATTTATTTTTAAAATCAAGCATGGTACCGGAAGATTGGAGGGTGGCAATGTAATGCCGATTTTTAAAAAAGGTCCCAGAGGTGATCTGGGAAATTATAGACCAGTGAGCCTGATGTTGGTGCCGGGCAAAATGGTAGAGACTATTATAAAGAACAAAATTACAGAGCATATTCAAAAGCATGGATTAATGACACAAAGCCAAGATGGATTTAGTGAAGGGAAATCTTGCCTCACAAATATGTGGATAAAGGTGAGCCAGTTGATATTCTATATCTGGATTTTCAAAAGGCAACTGACAGAGTACCTCATGAAAGACTCCAGAGGAATTCAGAGAGTCATGGGATAAAGAGGTAGTGTTCTATTGTGGATTAAAAACTGGTTAAAAGATAGAAAACAGAAAGTAGGGTTAAATGGTCAGAATTCTCAATGGAGAAGGGTAGCTAATGGGGTTCCCCAGGGGTCTGTGCTGGGACCACTTCTTTTTAACATGTCTATAAATTATCTAGAGATGGGAGCAACTAGTGAGGTAATTAAATTTGCTGACAACACAAATGTATTCAAAGTTGTTAAATCGCAAGAGGTTCGTGAAAAATTAAAAGAGGACCTTACAAGACTGGGAGACTGGGCATCCAAATGGCAGATGACATTTAGGTGAGCAACTAAAAAGTGATGCACATGTGGGAAAGAGGAACCAAACTATAGCTATGTAATGTAAGGTTCCACATTAGGAATCACCGACCAGGGATTCAAGATGGCGACCAAGCAGGATGTGTGAGACGGACGCTCTATACATACTTTAAAGTTACCTTTTTCCTCATAAGAACATGCCGAAAAGGAAGGGTAAGCCAAAGGGACCACCTCTCCCGAAGCAAGTACCCTCCTTACCTGGGCAACTGTCAATATTCACATTTTTAGTATCGACCCCAATTCCGGGTATTTCCGCTAACGGGGCAAGGAAGAGCCCTGTTCAGGAGAGTGAATTATCGCTTAGCCCGTTAGGACCTGTAACCTCTCTACCTCTGCAACCAGATGGAATAGCTGTACCGAATATTGGAGTTGAAACAGATTTGAAGGGGTGGCGGACCCCGTCAGTGGAAGCGACACCCGAAAATATATCTGGGACGGTGGCGGGAGAACAACGATTACCGGAAATGGCAACTGGGGACGCCACGGCGGATACGCCTCGAAATGCTAGCTTGCAAGAAGAAATTTCCCTTTGTGCAATGGCGATTCAGCTGCTGGTTAGGCCCCAAGAGGTGTCGTTGGAATCAATCTGGACTGCCTTGGAGTCTCTGCATAAGGTCTGTACTTCTTTTATATCAGTATCTTTAAATAATGCTACTCAAATAAGAACTTTAAAAGAAAAGTTGGAGGGTGTTTTGACGAAGCAGACTAACTTGGAAACAGAAATGGCTAAAATATTAGATCAATAAGCCCTCTCTGGGGATTGTTTATTACTCCATCGGAAAATAGAAAATTTAGATAACTTCTCAAGAAATTTTAATTTACGTATATTAAATTTTCCAAAATCTCAATTTATTACTCCAAAAGACATGTTTGTTCAATTTCTAAGAGAGATTTATAAATACTCAGAGCAATCTTTTCCACCTTTACAGAAAATATATTACTCGATTATGAAGCCAAATCAAGTACATAAGTAATGCCACAGTGGGAAAAGACCAAGGGTCCATCGAACCCAGCATCCTGTCCACGACAGCGGCCAATCCAGGCCAAGGGCACATGGCGAGCTTCCCAAACGTACAAACATTCTATACATGTTATTCCTGGAATTGTGGATTTTTCCCAAGTCCATTTAGTAGTGGTTTATGGACTTGTTCTTTAGGAAACTGTCTAACCCCTTCTTAAACTCTGCTAAGCTAACCGCCTTCACCACGTTCTCCGGCAACGAATTCCAGAGTTTAATTATGTGTTGGGTGAAGAAACATTTTCTCCGATTTGTTTTAAATTTACTACACTGTAGTTTCATCGCATGCCCCCTAGTCCTAGTATTTTTGGACAGCGTTAACAGACGCTTCACATCCACCTGTTCCACTCCATTCATTATTTTATATACCTCTATCATGTCTCCCCTCAGCCGTCTCTTCTCCAAGCTGAAAAGCCCTAGCCTTCTTAGTCTTTCTTCATGGGGAAGTCGTCCCATCCCTGCTATCATTTTAGTTGCCCTTCGCTGCACCTTTTCCAATTCAACTATATCTTTCTTGAGATGCGGCGACCAGAACAGAACACAATACTCAAGGTGCGGTCGCACCATGGAGCGATACAACAAAATGCTCTAATACCACAGGATAATTTAACTGAAACACTTAATATAACAGACTTTTTGGAACAATCGAAGGAGAATATTGAAACTAGAGCAACTTTAATTGTGTCATTTGTATTTCTACAACATAAAGAAGCTTTGTTAAGACTTTACTTTAAAAATATTCATCCAGAATTTAAAGGCAGTAAAGTTTCAATATTTCCAGACAGACACAACAGAGAAGGAAAAAATTCCTGGATATGAAGCAAGACTCATTGGACATTAAAGATTGTTTTCAATTAAGAATTCCTAGCAAGGTAAAATTATGTATCATACCTGATAATTTTCTTTCCATTAATCATAGCTGATCAATCCATAGACTGGTGGGTTGTGTCCATCTACCAGCAGGTGGAGATAGAGAGCAAGCTTTTGCCTCCCTATATGTGGTCATGTGCTGCCGGAAACTCCTCAGTATGTCGATATCAAAGCTCCATCCGCAGGACTCAGCACTTAGAGAATTACACCCACAAAGGGACACTCTGCCCAGCTCACCACCGCCGAAACGGGGGAGGGGAATTAACCCAGCTCATCCCCACACAAGTGGGGGAGGGGAATCCGTCCAGCTCATCTCCGCGGAGCGGGGGAGGGACACCACCCCACCGATGCGGGGGGATCTGGCTTATCCTGCAACCGCAACCGCGGGAGGAGCTGACTGACCCTAACAGGCCGAAGCGGGAAGGGTACAAAGCTGCCCTACAGCCGCACGAAGCGGGAGGGAGTGCCGGCAGAATTTAGGTCTCAATCCAGCCCCGTAAAACGGAGGGGAGAGGAATGCAGCAGCTCACTGTAACACAAACTCGTCTCAACTCTTGAAGAATCCAATTGAAAAAACTTGAACACGAACTCCTCCTGAACAGGAACTGAAGACTAAACTTGAACCTGAAATGCAACCAGAATATAAACAGTACAGATATCTGGGAGGGGCTATGGATTGATCAGCTATGATTAATGGAAAGAAAATTATCAGGTATGATACATAATTTTACCTTCCATATCATCATGCTGATCAATCCATAGACTGGTGGGATGTACCGAAGCAGTACTCACCCAGGGCGGGACATTGAAATCCCTGACCGCAACACTGAAGCTCCAAACCGGGCCTCCGCCCGAGCAGCCACAGTCAAGCGGTAATGCCTGGAGAAGGTATGGGCCGATGCCCAAGTTGCCGCCTTGCAAATCTCTTCCAAGGAGACGGACCCGGCCTCTGCCATCGAGGCCGCCTGAGCTCTAGTGGAGTGAGCCTTCAGCTGGATAGGCGGCCACATAAGCCGCTGCAATGGCTTTCTTGACCCATCTTGCCACTGTAGGCTTAGCAGCCTGCAGACCCTTACGAGGACCTGCAAACAGGACAAACAGATGATCCGACTTCCGGAAATCATTGGTCACTTCCAAGTATCTGATTATGACTCGTCTCACATCTAGATATTTGACAGCAGAGTACTCCTCTGGGTAGTCCTCCCTACGAAAGGAAGGGAGACAGAGCTGCTGATTCACATGGAAGCGAGAAACAATCTTGGGCAGGAAGGAAGGCACTGTGCGAATAGACACTCCTGCCTCAGTGAACTGCAGGAAAGGCTCTCGACATGATAGTGCCTGGAGCTCGGAAACTCTTCTGGCTGAAGTGATAGCCACCAAAAAGACTGCTTTCACGTCAGGTCTTTCAGAGATGCCCTCGACAAGGGTTCAAAAGGCGGCTTCTGCAAGGCTCTTAGCACCAGGTTGAGATTCCACGCAGGCACCACTGAGTGCAGAGGAGGGCGCAGGTGATTAACTCCCTTGAGAAAACGTACCACATCTGGCTGCGAAGCCAGGGAAGCACCCTTCAGGCGGCCCCTGAAGAAAGCCAGAGCCGCTACCTGGACTTTAAGGGAACTGAGCGACAGGCCTTTCTCCAGACCTTCTTGCAGGAACGCCAACACTGAAGAGACTGGAGCAGTGAAGGGAGAAAGTGAGCCTGCTTCACACCACGCTGCAAAGGTACGCCAAACCCTGGCGTAAGCAGTAGAAGTAGAGCGCTTCCTCGCTCTCAGCATAGTGGCGATGACCTTGTCTGAGAAGCCCTTCTTCCTCAGACGCTGCCGCTCAATAGCCAGGCCTTAAGACCAAAGGGGGAGGGATCCTCCATCACCACGGGACCCTGATGCAACAGACCCTGCTCCACTGGCAGTCGCAGAGGGTCATCCACTGAGAGCCTGATCAAGTCCGCATACCAGGGACGTCTGGGCCAGTCCGGACCCACCAGGATTATCCGGCCCGGATGCTTTGCCACCCGGTCTAGCACCCTGCCCAGCATGGGCCAGGGCGGGAACACATAGAGAAGCTCCTGTGTCGGCCACTGTTGGAGAAGAGCATCTACTCCCAGAGATCGAGGGTCCCATCCTCTGCTGAAAAAGCGCGGCACTTGGCAATTAGCCGATGACGCCATCAGATCTAGGCTCGGCTGGCCCCAGCTCTTCGTGATGTCCAAGAACGCCTGAGCCGATAACTGCCACTCTCCGGGCTCCAAGGTATGGCGACTGAGAAAGTCCGCCTTGACACTCATTACTCCGGCAATGTGGGCCGCTGACAGCTGTTCCAGGTTCGCTTCCGCCCACTGGCATAGATTCATGGCCTCCTTGGCTAGAGGGGCGCTCTTGGTACCTCCCTGGCGGTTGACATAGGCCACAGCCGTGGCATTGTCCGACAGGACCCGTACTGGCTTCAACGCCAGTACAGGGAGGAACTCCAAAAGCGCCAACCGAATGGCTCTGAGTTCCAGGAGGTTGATAGACCACTTTGCTTCTGCAGGAGACCAGAGCCCCTGCGCTGTCCTTCCCAAGCAGTGGGCTCCCCAGCCCGTCAAAGAGGCGTCCGTCGTGACGACAATCCACTCCGGGGTCACAAGAGGCATTCCTGCAGACAACTTGTCTGTCTTCAGCCACCAGCTCAGCGCCTTGCGCACTGCTGGGTCCAAGGGAAGGCGCACAGCATAATCCTCCGACACTGGAGTCCAGTGCTGCAGCAGAGAGTGTTGTAGTGGTCTCATATGAGCCCTGGCCCAGGACACTACTTCCATCGTGGCCGTCATAGAGCCCAACAGCTGCACATAGTCCCAAGCCCGAAGAGGAGAGGCTACTAGGAACTGGTCCACCTGAGCCTGAAGCTTGACAATCCGATTGTCCGGCAGGAACACTCTGCCCACTTGGGTGTCGAATCGAACTCCCAGATACTCCAGGGACTGAGTCGGGCGCAGCTGGCTTTTCTCCCAGTTGATGATCCACCCCAGGGAGCTCAAAAGAGCAATCACCCGGTCCACAGCTTTGCCGCACTCTGCATAAGAGGGGGCTCGGATCAACCAGTCGTCCAGATAAGGATGGACTTGTACTCCTTCCTTTCGCAGGAAGGCCACGATGACCACCATTACTTTGGAGAAGGTCCGCGGAGCAGTAGCCAACCCGAAAGGGAGGGCTCTGAACTGGAAGTGTCGGCCCAGGACTGCAAAACGCAGAAAGCGTTGATGAGGAGGCCAGATGGGAATATGCAAATATGCTTCCTTGATGTCCAAGGATGCCAGGAACTCCCCTGCCTTCACTGCCGCTATAACAGAGCGGAGAGTCTCCATGCGAAAGTGCCGAACTTTCAAGGCCCGATTGACCCCTTTGAGATCGAGGATAGGCCGTACAGAACCTCCTTTCTTTGGTACCACAAAGTAAATGGAGTAACGTCCCTTGCCAAGCTGATTTTCTGGCACCGGAACGACCGCACCCAGGCGGATCAGATTGTCCAAAGTCTGCTGCACTGCCACAGCTTTGACCGGAGACTTGCAGGGAGAGAGTACAAACCCGTCTCTTAAGGGTCGGCAGAACTCTAGCTTGTAGCCGTCTCTGATGACTTCCAGCACCCAAGCGTCTGAAGTTACTCTGGTCCACTCGCCCAGAAACGAGGACAGGCGTCCTCCAATCTGCACTGGGCCATGGACTAGGGCCCCGTCATTGGGTACGAGACCCTGGGGGAGAACCGGAGGGCGCACCTCCGGGACGGCGGTCTCTGCGAAAGGAATGCTGCTTGGGGGAGAAGTTCCTTTTGAAGGAAGAGGGGGCAGAGGAGCCCGACTTGCCCGGGCGGTACCGACGGGCTTCCTGAAACCGTCCTCTGCAGTTACCGGGGCGAGCACTGGCCCGAGCCCTGACCTCTGGTAACCTCTTGCCCTTAGACGTGCCGAGATCGGTCACAATTTTGTCCAGCTCGACCCCAAAGAGCAGCTTGCCTTTAAAAGGCAACTTAGCCAGGCGGGACTTAGAGGCGTGGTCAGCAGACCAATGCTTCAGCCAAAGCCACCGCCGTGCAGAGACTGTCTGAGCCATACCTTTAGCCGAGGCTCTCAAGACATCATACAGCAAGTCTGCCAAATAAGCCAAGCCCGATTCCAGGGCCGGCCAATCAGCCCTCAAGGAAGGATCCGAGGGGGAAGCCCGCTGCACAATCGTCAGGCACGCCTTGGCCACATAGGAGCCGCAAACTGAGGCCTGCAAACTTAAAGCAGCCGCCTCGAAGGACGACCTTAAGGCCGCCTCCAATCTTCTGTCTTGGGCGTCCTTTAGGGCCGTGCCACCTTCCACCGGCAACGCCGTTTTCTTAGTCACCGCAGTGATTAAAGAATCCACGGTAGGCCAAAGAAAGGCCTCCCGTTCACTTTCAGGCAGAGGATAGAGGCGGGACATAGCCCTAGCCACTTTGAGGCTCGCTTCCGGGACATCCCATTGAGCCGAAATCAAGGTGTGCATGGCATCATGCACGTGGAAGGTTCTAGGCGGGCGCTTCGTCCCCAGCATAATGGCGGAGCCAACAGGGGCTGAGGGAGAGACGTCCTCCGGAGAGGAAATCTTCAAAATGCTCATGGCCTGCACTAACAGGTTGAGCAAGTCCTCTGAGCGAAAAATCCGCGCTGCAGAGGGGACATCCGCTCCATCCGAGCGGGAATCCGTCTCCTCCAAGGAATCCCCAAAGGACCGTTGGGAGAACCCAGATACGCTGCCCTCATCTACATCAGAGGAGACAGAGTCCTCTAAGGCCTGGAAATCCACCCGAGGGCGTTTACTTCCGGGGGCCTCAACCCCTTTATCGGACAAGGGAGCCAGGGCAGCGTTTTGCATAAGGAAGGCCTGATGCAGCAGCAAAATGAACTCGGGGGAGAAACCCCCCAGACTGTGCACTTCAGCAGCCTGGGCCACAGCCCTAGACGCACCCTCAACCGGCGCTCGCAAGAGCGGGGGAGAAACATGCTGCGCATCCAAATGGCGTCCGGCGCGACAAGAGCGGGGGAGAAACATGCTGCGCATCCAAAATGGCGTCCGGCGCGGGAAGAACGGCGCTTAACTTTGGCCGTTTTTTTGCCGTCGCCCAAATCAAGGGCGGCCATATAATTAACGTCTCCCACCTCAAGGGCAGCCCAAGAAGAAGCCGTCCGAGCAGAGTGGCCGGCCAAGATGGCGGAGGCGAGCAGCGGGGGATGGGCGTTTATGGCGGGAAAAACCGCCGCACCGGAGGAAGAACCGGGACACTGACCGGCTTCCAAACTGATACCCAACAAGGGCGAATCAGACTTTAAGACCCCCGCATCCCCGCTAGAAGCGCACACGCGGTCCGGGGAGCGATTCTCTGCGCCCTCGCCCTCCGACGCCATAGGCCACGTGGAGACCGATCGGGGAACCCCCTGCCCGCTACAAAAAGGTAAAAATTATCCGCTTCTCACTCCGAGCTGTAACGAACTGGTGTTCCAGTGAGTAGCTGCAATAAACGTCCAAAAATTTTTTTTTTTTTTCAACGGAGCCAGCGGGAGGGGGGAGAAAAGGAGGGACCTGGCACCACAAGGTTTGCACTTGCTCAAGAAGAGCCCTCAACCCCAGGTACTCAACAAAACCTAAAAATTAGGCTTGGAGACCTAGCCAGAGCTGCTGCTGTGTGTGACCACCACCTGCTGAGATAGAGAACATACTGAGGAGTTTCCGGCAGCACATGACCACATATAGGGAGGCAAAAGCTTTGCTCTCTATCTCCACCTGCTGGTAGATGGACACAACCCACCAGTCTATGGATTGATCAGCATGATGATATGGAAGTGTTTATTAACTTTGAAAGATAAGAGATATATATTCTTTGAACCGGAACAACTACGTACATTTCTTAATATGCAAAGTAAAAAGGATCATGCTCAGATATGAAGCGGTCTTTCATTTAATAGGGGTAACCTCCTGCTTATTTTCTTTAGGAAATATTTTCATTGTTCAGCCAACTTCCTTTGGTATATTGATTAAATCTTGAATCTCTCCCGAAATAGTGGACTGTTTAACTAATATAGTTTTGATTGTGATAGAAAGAAAATTTGTTTTTCTTTTCTTCTGAATACTTGCTATATATTGGTGTATCTTTTCAAAGAGTGTATTCTTTAAATAATAATGAAAATTAATAAAAAAAAAAAAAAAAGGAGTCACTGACCAGGAAAGGGATCTAGGTGTCATCGCTGATGATATGTTGAAACACTCTGCTCAGTGTGCAGCGGTGGCTAAGAAAGGAAATAGAATGATAGGTTTTATTAGGAAAGGAATGAAAAACAAAAATGAGGACATTATAATGCCTTTGTATCGCTCCATGGTGTGACTGCACCTCGAATACTGTGTGCAATTCTGGTCATCGCATCTCAAAAAAGATTTAGTGGAATTAGAAAAGGTACAGAGAAGGGTGATGAAAATGATAATGGGGATGGGATGACTTCTCTATGAAGAAAGGCTAAAGCGGCTAGGGCTTTTCAGCTTGGAGAAGAGACAGCTGAGGGGAGATATGATAGAGGCCTACAAAATAATGAGTGGAATGGAACAAGTAGACATGAATCGCTTGTTTACTCATTACAAAATTACTAGGACTAGGAGGCACGCAATGAAGCTACAAAGTAGTAAATTTAAAATGAATAATTCTGGAATTAGTTGCCAGAGAATATAGTAAAAGCAGTTAGCTTAGCGGGGTTCAGGGGGCGCTGTTGAGCACCATGTGAGCAGGACGTGTGTTAGCCAAGCTCACACCAAAGTCAATATAACAAGAAAATAAATTGAAAATAAAAAGAAGGGAAACTTTTCTCTTTTATAGTAATCATCACTGAAAGTGTGATTATTAAGATGACCTCAAATAAAGCAGGCAAACGGAACAGAACTGAACCTGCATTTCCACAAAAGATTCCCACTGCTGACTCTGATGAAAATACATTCACACTTCTCTGGTCCCAGATATTAACTTTCTCCCACCATCTGCTTTACAATATATTGCTTATATCATGATTTTTAAGAACTTTTTCCAACTCTTGCCTCAGTGGTGCTTAATTGTCCAACAATGATTTTTGGCAATTTAACCAGCACTCAAATCTTCATCGGCTTTATCTTTATATCTAAATATGTTAAACACACTTATCTTTTGGCATTTTGAAAACGGGGACTCAAAACAGCGCTCGTTTATGTTCTTGCCAGCGAAGAAAACACGCTATCAGAGACAGTTTCTGTGCTGCCAAAATCATATTTACTGGTCGCAGGGTACATAATAGTATAACTTCTTGCCTCCACGCTGCTTTCTAGCACAGCAGTGCTTGTTAAACCTATCAGCCTGATGTATGGAGAACTGGGACTGTATTAAGCTTTATCTGAACGTTTACTCTTTCTTTATTAACAGTGTTTGAAGTGCTATTAAGTTTGCTGCATGGCGGTCTCCTTCTTCCCGCGCTGCTATATTAGATCTAAAATTACACTAATACGACTGAATTCGTAGCTATCATCAAAATTCATAGCATGGATATTGGAGAACACCCTCTCCCTGTGCTGTGTAATTGGTCTAAAATCCAGTGTGCAAACTTAATTTTCTCTTGCACTCTCTGCATTACCGTCAAGCCTTAGAAAATGAACTACAATGAGATTAACTCAGATGGTTTACAATGCAATAGCAAGTACTAATCTATTAGTTAATGATTCTTTCTTTCTTTGCTCTGTCTCCATCTAAATGGAACTGGTATTGTTTTGCTAATCATCTCAATTAGATGTTATCTCTTACTAAATTGCTTTATTGTATTCATACTGATACTGACACAGCCTCAGCGCTCAACGAATCTGAATAACATGGTGCCTGTACTCTTGCCAAGGAGGGTTACCTGTTCTTAGTGACAGATGTTATGATGTTAAAATCACTCTCTTTGATAGTATTGTTTATAATATTATAACTTTTCTCTGGTGTGCTGCTTCAAAGAATTGTGGTTTAAGTCTCTTTTGCACTCTCCGTATTGCTGTCAAGTCTTGGGGACAGAACTATAATGAGATAGATGTTTTACAGCGAAATGTTATCTCATACTGTAGGGGGCGAGGTTGCACTACTTGAACTAGAAGGACTTTTTATACTTGGACTTTGCATATACTTTTGTGTTTTAACCAAAGAATCAGTTTCTCTAATGAGCCTAAACTAAAACTTTACAGCTTGAACTTGCTAATAGTAAAACCTATTTGTTAACCAGCAGCTAGATAACAATTTGTAGTAGTCAGCAATTAAGGCTTGTAAGGGAGACAGCTAGCTCTGTCAGCGCAGTCTCGTGATCAATACACAGAGGCTGTATTATGTGGATGTGCTGAAACAATACAATAAGTTACATACAATACAATAAGTTACATTTTCTTGCAAAGTAACATTTTCTGTGAAACTGACACTACTAGACTGTACTGCGCATGTGCTTGTACTGCGCATGTGCTTGTGTGATGTATGGCATGTGTTATGCGTATGATCACTAATGATGTATAAGAATGAGTGTCAGGTGACGCTCGGGGCGCAGTATCCTGAGTCTGAACTTAGTACTGTGTCAGCTAGCTAATAAAAGTTGCATTGCTTTGGAAGTCAGCGTCTCGGCCTCCTGATTTATTTGCTGAACAGTCCGGTTACAATACCAAATTACTTTTTCATTTAATGTTGCCTGATGTTAAGATCACATACAGTGTCGGTGGCACTTTATCAATAATGCACAAATGCTTAACCATCCTTAATAGCAATGATTATAAAATTATGCAGATTGCAATATGGCGGTTGTTTCTCCTCAGTATATTTTCCCGCGCTGTTACTCTTCACTAACGTGCTGCCTTTTAATACTGCAGCACCTAACACATTCAACAGCGAATATCTGGAGACCTGGGACTATGTTGTGTATTACTAAGATGTTTGCAATATATAACAAATTTACAGCTTGTCTAAAATCAGATGAGAGCAAGTTAATGCTATATTACAATATTATTTTTTTCAGGTTCAATTACACTTTGAGGACAATGCTTGTTGGTGTTATTCAATCAGCCACTAGGTGGTTTCTTTTATCCCGCGCTGTTTATTAAGATCTTATTGCTGTTATTTTCACTGATCACACCATATTTAACATATTGCGTAAATGCTCTTGAACCAAGTATACAAGATAAGCATTGAGTTGTTAAATATAAAATAATGCAAATTGAGTCAAAAAGGCTTACAACGTTAATGAATTACTGTTTAGTTTTTGTTTTTTTTTACTCTCATTCTCTGCTTTGCACATATAGGCTTAATGAAAGAACTATTTTGTGATTAATGCAGAAGTCTCACGATTCATAAGTAAATACAAACTTATTTCATAACGACTCTTTCTCTAGCTATACCTCCAGTTGAATGAAGCTAGAATTGTATGCTAATTATTCTAATCTGATATTATCTCATACTTAAGTGAATGATACGATGACTAGAATTCTTGCTTAATTTTTGTTTACATGGCGTTGGATGTCAAGATAACATTGTGTGGTTATACCACTTTGTCAATAAGCTCTAAAGCTGTAATGATAAACTAATTGGCATTTACTACTTAAGTATTCCTGTCAGAAGTGCTTACAATACTACACAATCTGCAACATGACATTTTCTTTGTCATTTTCTTATCTTTTCTGCACTATTATTTAGGATCTAGTATTTTTTTCCTTCTTCTTTAATGACCACTTACATACAATCTCTGATATCCATATGATCGAAAGATAGATTAACTGTCAATGTTATTATTTTACATATTATCATGCTCTTTTATATTTGGTGGGAGTGTCATAGGTGTAACATCCATTCTCTCACTTTAATATGTGCTTATCATCCTATTACATTACACTTGTGCTTATGTTCTCGTTTATTTTTTTGTACAAGATTAGCATCATTACATGTTCAAGCTACTTTATCTCACAATTATTAAATAATGAATGTTATCTCTCTACAAGTCACGGAGTTTACATCAAACTAAATCCTCGCGAATACTACATAAGTAATTTCTATGGTAATTAAAATAATTTCTTTCAATGTAAAGGGTCTAAAAAATCCCATTAAGAAAAAAAAATCTTGAATTATGTCACCAAATTAAACCCTGACAGAATTATGCTACAAGAAACCCATCTATCAGTTAATGAAGCTAATAAGATCACCATTAAAAATGTTCTCCCTCCTATCTTCTCATCTGCAATAGGGAACAAAAATGGTGTTATGACTTTAATAAGAAAAAATAAGGATTTAGTGATACGCTCTCATAAAAATGATAACATGGGCAGATGGACTAACGTTAATATAAAAATATGTAACAAAACAATATCGTTATTAAACATTTATGCACCAAACTCAGACTCATCTGAAATGTTTCTGCCCCTAGCAGATATGTTAGCAACAGTAGGTGACACTCCTTGTATTATATAGTGTGATAAACACAGTGCCTGCCCTTACATGAGGAGGCCGCCAGAGGGCGCTCTCCCATGGAAAACCTAAAAATGCCCATTCTGGCCACTAGAGGGAGCCCAAGGGTATAGTCCATGGTAGTGACCAGAAGGAACAGCAAGGGGGTGCTCGTGGCATAGGACCTGTACTTCCCTGGGGAGGCCACCAGGGGGACTCTCTGAGTGGAAGCTGGAAAGGTGGAGAGAGTTCTGGGTGCAGACCTTTCTGGAAGCAGGGGGAGAGGCCTAAAGAGAGGTGGGATGGATTATTGGGCACCCTATAAAAGCCTCCTCTAAGCCTAGGGAGGAGAGAGAAGATGGGGGGACCTGCAACACCCAGAACTGGAGAATTATAAGCCAGGGACTGAAGAAAGAGGCTGGCTGAAGTAGAGCTCAAGAGAGAGATCAGGAGAAGGTTCCCTGAGGCAAAAGGCTGGTGAGGCCAGGCAGGAGCCACTAGAGGGCCAATGCACACCAGAGAGCGCCCCTGTGGGGGTTACAAAGGGCACTATCCTAGATGGGACCTTGTTGTTGAATAACCCCCTGAAGACAAGGACACCAGAGAATCCCTGCTACCCTTGACAGTTGAATAACAGTGACTGAAAGTTGAAACCAAGGGAAGAGCAGAGGGTTGGTGGGACCCAGGCAATAATTGTATCCCCAGGGAAGGGTGCAGAAAGGCCCACTGACTACAGGCGGGTTCTGGGGGACTAGAGAACTCAAAGTGAAGCTGAGTGGAAAAGGCGTCAGTCTCCAGAGGAGGTCTCCTGAGTGGGGATAGTGGGAGCGGTCGAGTTCCAGAGGCAGGTCAGCAGAGTGCCACGAGGTCTCCTGTGTCATGCTCACAAGCTCTTGTGTGGGTGAAGACAGCACGGAGAGGTGCAGGTCGAGAGCAGACAACACGGAGAGGTGCTTGCTGACAAGTTCTTACAGATGGTGGCAGTGGTGGGATGTACAGCGGACGTCCACGCAGAAGGCAGACAGACCGAGTCGGAGGAGTTCCAGAGTCCAGAGACCAGACGAGTGGCCAGAGTGTGAAGGTGGTGTCCAGGAGGTTCCTGAAGCCCATCGAGGGGGCCAACGCTGACAAAGGCATATTACTCGCCTACCCAGGTAAAGGGTACCTAGGGGGGAGGCGAGGGAGGATCCAGTAAACTGAGAAGAGCAGTTCATGTAAATGCTAGAAAGGCTTGTTCTTGTGGAGATTCTGGTACGAGTTTAAGAAGTAGAGCAAGTGTAGGACCAGGGGAAAAGACAGTCCGCACTTGGATATCTCTCTTGTGTTGCAGGCTACATCCCATCAGACGGTCAAGAAGGACGTCGGAGCCATGGGAGGGCGGAGACGGTTCAGACCGAAGAGAAAAGTCCAGAGGCCCGAGGAGCCGGAGCCCAAGTCGCCAGCAGAAGGAATGGACATGGCAGAGTTGGACACCATGATCCAGGTTCTGGGACTTGGAGGGGGACTGTGTTCAGTGACTGTTGGGAAATGGTTTAAGCCTGAAGGGGTGTCTGGGGAAGACAGGACCCCGAGAAAAAGAGAAGTGATTGAGCCAGAGTGTGACCAATGTGGGGAAATGGGCCATGTTGGAGAGTGGTGTCTGGCAGTAGGCAGTTCAGAGGGTGAACTGGGAGACTGGGAGGAAATAGGAAATCCTACAGTCAGTTGGTTGGGGTTAAATAACATGGCAGGCAAGAGGAAGCCCAAAGGCCATGGGAGTCGAGAGGTAACCCATTCCTCAGGGGCAGACTGCATGGGTAGGCCGGGAACCCAAAGGGAAAGAGGTGTCTGCAGGGAAGAGGGTCAGGAGGAACCCGCTGCAGGGAAAGCACCCAATGTCCCAGGGAGAGGGGTGGCCACAAACCTGAAAAGTGCCAAGAGGGAGGATGGGTGCCGGGACAAGGAAGGAAAGCCCCAGTTGCAGGATAGTGAAAGTCCTGGTAAGAAGGGTAAACCCTCTAGGAAAGGGAAAGGGGGTGTAGGCCCAGGTGAAAACTTCCCAGGTAACAGGATAAAGAGTAGTCCTGATTGTGGAGGGGAAGTCAATGTACACTGTGAGCAGGGGGGCGAGACAGCTGAAGATAAAGTAGGCTGCCCAGGCTACGGTGAGGACCGGGCAGTATTTCCATGGGGTGGGGAACCAGGGAGCGTTGCCCCAAGGGAGAAATACTGGGAGGCCCGGGAAAAGAAGGAGAACCTGCTGTTAAAATCCCTTACAGAAAATGTCTGGCAGTTAGAAGGGGAATTACAGGCCCTAGGTAAACTGGGGCAAGTCTATAGGCGCCCGGAGCAATATCTGAGGGAGGTCCTGGAACTAAATAAAGGACTAATGGTAACTTTAGTGGGCCATATACAGCAGCAGCAGGGGGCGGCCCAGAAGGCGATGGAGAATAGTCTGAGGGAGAATGAACAGAGATGGGTCCTATTCGAGTCAGCTTGTAAGGAGGAGATGGCTGCTTCAATGCAGGCCTTAGAGGCCAAACTGGCAGAGTCCCTTAGGCAGAAGGAAGGCTGTGAGGCACTGCTAGCCGCGGTTAGGGCTGAGCTGCGCACAGAAGTTAAGCTAAGGGAGGAGAGGGAAGCAGAAGTAGCCCAGCTTACCACTACCCTGAAAGAGACCCAAGCCTTGAGGGAGACCCAATTAGCTAAGCTGCAGTCCACACATGAACAGGAGATAAGGGACCTCACAGACAAATTGCAACAAGACCAGGAGCAGAGGGTATCCCTAATTAAAGCTGAGTTCCAGAATGCTCGTCAGGAGTGGCATGAAGAGCGGGAGGCCCTGAGGGAAACTATTAGGGAGATGGGTAACTACAGCACACAGCTATAAGAGAGCTGAGGGGGAGTTTAACCCAGGTAAAGGCTTGGCTGGGAGAATTAAAGGGCCAGCAGGAAAGCCAGCTGAGGGAAGTACAGCAGGGGTATGATAGAGCTGTGGTAGAGTTAATGGTGGCCTTGCAGCAGACCCAAGCTGAGTGGGCTGTAGAGAGACAGCAAGCCAAAGAGACCACAGAAAGGGCAGAAAGATGCAGGGAGGCCATGGAAGAGAAGTGCAGAGTGCTGACCCTAGCAGTTGATGTGCTCTTCCAGGATGGGCAAGGGAGGTTAAGAGAGCTCCAGGAAGCCCACTCCGGCATTGTAGCCCTACAGGAAAAGCTCAAGGGGAAGGAGCGACCAGGAGGGGTCAGTCAACTCCTACCCAGGAGTAAGGGTCAGGATAGGGAGAGTCAGAATGACCCAGGAGGGGTTAAATTAAGTAAACCCCTGCCCAAGGGGCAAGATAGGGAGAGTCAGAAGGACTCTGGTAGAACCACAGGAAGAGATGGTGTAAAGTTTAAAGTGGGTGAGAAACCCCAGAAGGGCAAGCAGAAAAGGGAAGGGGCTGCCCAGGGGAAGGAAAGGTTCAGGTCCCAGAAGAAAGGGTTGATCCTAGGGCCCAGATACTGCACAATAGAGTTGGGGGATGAAAGAGCTCCTAGGCAGGGGACCCCGGCTCAGGAAGGGTGCCAGGGGGAGGCTAGATCACCCAGAGGCTGGGGGGAGTCTTGTGCTAAAAGTGGTTATCCTAGTCCAAAAGGGAGGAATAGGAAACACTTAAAAGCCTCAGGGAAAAGGAGACTTAGAACCCTACACACAACCCACAAAGGTCAGTCAGGGCCTAGTGGGCGTAGAAGTACAGCCCAGGGTGGTAGACAACAGGAGGGTAGGCCTAGAGATTGCCCTGGTGTGGTAAGGAAACCCGGACATAGGAAAGTATGCCAGAAACCCACAGTGAGGAAGGGGGTGTACCCATGGGCTAGGAAAGTAGGGAAGAGATTAGACGCCGAGGCCTAGGAAGGCGTAGAAAGAAAAGCTTAAGGATCTTTGAGTTTCTAGGGGTTTCAGAGGAAGGTCCCCTAGAGCAAAGAAGAGCCTTTGTGGTAAGGCGGACCACTGGGTACAAAGCCTTCCTGAGAATCCCTCCTAAGTGATAGGGGAGAGAAGGAACCTGACCCCAAGATGAGTTAGGGGAGTCAGGAATTGCTGCACCTCAAAGAAGAGATTTGAGGGAGCAGCAATATCTTAAGGGTGGGGGTATGTGATAACCACAGGGTCTGCCCTTACAGGAGGAGACCGCCAGAGGGCGCTCGCCCACTGAAATTGGGAAAATGCCCATTCTGGCCACTAGAGGGAGCTCCAGGGATCGAGCTGAGTATGGGCATGTATGGGCCAGTAGAGGGAGCTCCAGAGAGATAGCTGTGGGGAGTGAGGAGAGGCTTCTAGGCCAGATCTTTCTGGAACCAGAGGGGCGAGGTTTCAAGAGGTGGGGAGGTTTATTGGACACCTCATAAATAGCTTCCTCTTAGCAGAGGGGAGAGGGTTTGCCCGAAAGAGAGGAGGGTTCTCCCCCCAGGAGAAAGCCTGGCTGTGCCCTATGGCCTGTGTGTCCCCAAGGAAAGATGGGGAGTCAATAATTGTATCCCCAGGGAAGGGTGCAGAAAGGCCCACTGACTACAGGCGGGTTCTGGGGGACTAGAGAACTCAAAGTGAAGCTGAGTGGAAAAGGCGTCAGTCTCCAGAGGAGGTCTCCTGAGTGGGGATAGTGGGAGCGGTCGAGTTCCAGAGGCAGGTCAGCAGAGTGCCACGAGGTCTCCTGTGTCATGCTCACAAGCTCTTGTGTGGGTGAAGACAGCACGGAGAGGTGCAGGTCGAGAGCAGACAGCACGGAGAGGTGCTTGCTGACAAGTTCTTACAGATGGTGGTGACTTTAATCTTATATTAAATTCCTCTATTGATAGAAAATCTAAATATGCTTATAAACCACCTAAAGCAACACAAAACCTTCTTGATTTAATCTCACAATTTAAACTTTGTGGTATATGGAGAGCAACACATATGACAGAACACGATTATACTTTTTATTCAAATCCTCATAATTCATACTCCAGGATAGATTATTTTTTAATATCGACATCTCTGATTCCTGATGCTCATAACACTGATATCGGTAATATCTTATTATCCGATCATGCACATATTACATTACAGCTCAACATAAGTCAAACATCAATAAACAGACCTCGCTGGAGATTTAATTCCACACTTCTAACTAGTCCTAGTTTTATAGAAAATATCTCTAATGCAATGTATGAATATCTCCTTTTCAACATGCCAAGTCACACTTCTTGGAATAATTTCTGGGATGCTTTTAAGGCGTTTATCAGAGGGGAAATAATAACATTTACAGCCTCTAGAAATAAAGAATTAAACAAAGGAATTTTGGAATTAGAAAATACAATAAAATCTTTAGAACTAGCACATATAAAGTGATACTAACAATTTACTTGAAAAGCTTAAAGCATCCAAACTCAAATATAATACTCTACTTAGGTACTAAAGCTAGCAAAGATATTTTCAATAATAACGCATTATACTATTATGAAGGTAATAAAACAGGCCACCTTTTTAGCCAATTACCTGAAAGCCCATAAAGAGAAAAACACTCTCTCTTTAATTAAAGATGGAACAATGTCCCCTTAACAAACAATATAAACATAGCAAATAGATTCCAATCTTTCTATAAAGACTTATATACTTCAGAAATTGATGTTGAGTCAATAAATTATGATTTTTTAGAAAAATTAGACCATCCCACTGTTTCAGAAGAAGATAATGAGAGGTTCTCAAAAAAGATCACGATTGATGAGATTAACAATGCTATCCAAAGCATGGCGACAAAAAGGTACCCGGACAGATGGATTACCGGTTGAATTTTATACAGCGTTTAAATCAATATTATCCCCAATTTTATGTGATTATTTCAACTACATGATAAAAACAGGTAACATTAAGGGTTCTTTTACTGAAGTCATCATTATAGTATTACTGAAACCTGACAAGGATCCCAGTTTAGTGTAAAACTATAGACCACTATCTTTAATAAACTTAGACGCCAAGATATTAGCCAAACTTCTTGTGGAAAGATTGCAACATTTCTTACCTAAAATCATACACCCAGACCAAACTGGGTTTATGAGTGGGAGAGCCTCTTCAGATAACACAAGAATCTTCTCTAATATATTAATACATGGTCAAGATACCTCAGATCCTTTGGTTGCAATAGGACTAGATGCTGAAAAAGCATTTGATCGTGTGTAGAATGGTCATATCTGTTCAAAGTACTGAAATGGTATGGTTTATCTGAAGACTCAATTAACATAAATAAGATCTTGTATACATCCCCAACTACATAAATTCAAATAAATGATGTAATCTCTAAACCTTTCACACCAACAAGAGGCTCTAGACAGGGTTGCCCTCTATCTCCATTATTATTTAATCTAGCTTTTGAACCACTACTAACAGCCATTCGTCAACATACCCTTATTCATGGTGCTAAAATTGGCCAACAAAATATTAAATTAGCAGCATATGCGGATGACGTTCTTTTATTCACCTCTCCTTCCTCAATACCTCACATCCTGTGTTTAATCTCTAATTCGATGAAATATCTGGTTATAAATTAACACTACAAAAACTGAACTTCTGCCTATAAATTGTGTTCATCTGAAACATGTTATTAAACAATATAATTTTCAATGGAATGACAAATCAAATTAAGTACCTGGGAGTTCTTTTTTGGTCCCACTATTGAAGATACTCTCAAATATAACTCCGATAATATAATTAAAATCACTGAAACATTAACTCAAAAGTGGTCCCCTTTAAGGCTTAACTGGTGGGGTAGACTAGAAACCATAAAATGATGATAGTGTCAAAAATTAATTACATTCTTAGCATGCTCCCTGTACTACTGAATCCCTCAACATATAAGAAAGTAGAAGCTAAACTAATACAATTTTTATGGAGTAATAAACACCTACAATTTCTGTTAAAAATTGAAAGCTTGCTCACTAAAAGGTGGTGTCAACTTCCCTAGTTTCTATGAATATCACATATCTTTTCTCTTAAAACAAAACTCAGCATTTATGTATGATGAGGACAACAACACATCACTTTATCATGGTTCTATCTTGAATCACTAAAGCAACCAGGTACACCAACACATTTCTTTCCCTGGTCTCAATAGACTAAAATTTCTTTCCAATGTTTTGTTTAAAACTCTCAAAACTGTTTTCAAAGAACTTGATTCAGTTGTTACACATCCCTTAACACATTCCTTATACATGCCAATTTGGAATAATGCAAAGTTTAAACTTAAACTCTTGACTTAATTGGATTAATTGGAAAAGGGCTGGCATTTGGTCTCTCAATGATGTCATAAAAGATTACTCTTGGCTTCCCTTTTCCCAATTATGTATAAAATTTGGCCTCACAAACTCTCATTATAAATGGATTCAACTCAAACATTGTGTAACCACACATTAGATATAAGTAAATTAACCTCAGAGTACCCCACTTGCTGGCAATTATGCAAGTCGCTTATGTCTTCCAAAAAAAGTGCATCTAAATGGCATAAAATACTTCAATTAGCTAAATTCAGTTCCCCAGCCGTACCATGCAATCATGGGAACCCGATCTAAACGCCCAACTAAATGAAAAGGCGTGGGAAAAATTTTGGTTCAAAACTACTTATACCACCAAATCAGCGTCCATTTTACAATCACATGTTTTACCTGGCACACAGGGCTCTATGGATTCCAGCTAACTTGCCAAATTGAATATGACAAAAACCAAAATAATATGAATACCTGTTGGACATGTAAAAATGGAAGTTGGAAATCTTAAACATATTATGTACTCTTGTTCATTTATTTCAAGATTATTGGAAATCTGTATGGAACACAGTATCATATACTTTGAATATCCAAGATGGTTTTATCATACAATATTAGTCATATTTGGATCTCTTAATAATTACAATCACACAAGCACAACTATTAGACATACTGTTACATCAAGCCTTAAGAACCCTTTCTTTTGTTGGAAAGACCTTACAAAAGTAACGTATTTAACTTGGTGGAATTCTTGTGTATATTAGCTAAATATGAATACGCTGCGCGGAAAATATAAACTCACTAATAAAATACAAAAAAATATGGGACTCCTTTTACTGGATCAACTACATAATAACATCTCTTAATATTGAACTTATGTATGTTCCTGTGATGACCATGACTTGTCTATAAGCAAAACTCTTGTATATATCTTAATCTGAACACTGATGCTCTGTTAATGTTAACCGTTATGCTGGCTATTGTTTTTTTTGCCACTTTGTTATTGTCTATAAAAACAATAAAAAATATTGGAACACCCTTAGCGGGGTTCAAAAACGTCCATAAGCCATTAATAAAAGACTTGAGGAAAATCTATGCTTATTGCTAGGATAATAAGCATAAAATGTATTGTATGTTTGGGGATCTGAAGGTACTTCTGACCTGGATTGGCCACTATTGGAAACAGGATGCTGGGCTGATGGACATTCGGTCTGTCCTATTATGGCATTACCTATGTAACCACAAAACCAAAGGTAAAGATGAACCACATAGTGTAGTCCAAGAGTAATTCAAAAAGTACAGGTGGACCATGAAATCTTCATAGCAGGTATATAATGCAACAATCTTTATTAGGCACCACCTGTGTACTTGATCTGTCACGGGACTAGTGTTTCATTGGGAATCACTCTGCCTGCCCTCAGCGGTCATACACTCATAAGGAGGAACCAAAATGAGTTGGTACAGCAGGAGAAAGCTGAAATATAAGAACAACTTGACTACAAAGTAGTCAACTGGATGCCGTAGAGCCCGCTAAAAAATGCACAACCCTGGCCTATCAGAAGCCCCTCGTTAGCCTTTCTCACGCAGTAGAGTTCTGCAAGGAAACACAGCCTTAATTGCTCTTCAATACAGCTCCTGGGGAGCACAAAGACGCTTGAACTTGAGGTTAATGAACTGACCTGAGAGATCAGCATAAACCCCAGCATACATTACCAAGCTTGATTCAAGAAGGATGCCAGGTATATTCTGAAGGCATCGCTTTGGAGCAGTTTTGAAATAGGTATTATAATAACTATGTATCTACTGTTGTAAAGTGGAAAGTGAATGTATAAGTAAAAGGGTGCACTAAATGAAAAAATGAAAAAGATATAGAAGTTCATTATATTAATGAATGTGAGCCTTGTGTGAATGAGATGTGAGAATGTGAATTTCGAGGATAAGGCATTAGACACGTGTAACATAATAAAGAAATTAATTAAAGAATAGATGGTTTGTAAGGAGTATTTTATGTAACCTAGTCTGGAGTGAGTACTCTGGTAACAAATTGAAACCTCAGGTAGAAAAGAAATCTATTTAAACTAAGAGGTAATGCTGATGCCAATTGGGAATCCAAGTCAGGTTTGTCTGATGAACGTATTACAGAACTATTAGGGGGCGCTTGTCCGTTCTCGGATTTCACTGGAACAACAGACATGGGGAGGGAAGAAATTTACAGAGTACACAAAGCATTGGTAAGAACGGAATTACATTCGGTGGCTTTGATACAGTATTGCCATGTTCAAAGAGTCCCTCGTGGACTGAGGATAAAAGGAATCCAGATTTCGGGTAATTCTCAATATGTGGCGAAGTGGAACTCAATTATAAAGCAGTGTTCTTTAGGATCTCATGCTATTGACCATAGACGTTGCTGCAGGAGGAAATTAAACAACAACAAGATGAAATAAGGGGCAAGATTGAAAATACCAAACAGTCCCAAGAAAAAGCAATTTTTGAGAAAAACTAGAAGAAACTATTCTAAGGTTGAGGCATATAGGCAGGGCAACAACAGGAGTTGAAGATATCCAAATTTAAGCGAGATGAATAGACTATACTAAGGGCTTTGTATATAGTTGGATGGTGTCAGTGCTTATCCTGGACAGCTATCAATTCACTTTTTATTCTGTCCACTTCTAGCTGCATGGTATATTTATCTTGCTCCCATTTAATTTGTTGCTGTGCCAACTGGTCTCTCTGTGCTTTGAGTTCATGAAACGGGATGTAGCCTGAGGAATTTCTAAAATTACCGCTGCTCTGCCCTCTCCAGGGGGCCTGTCCTGTGTTTCCAGATCTATTGTGGTGAGGTGGCCCTTCTGCTTTCCATTTTCTCACTTCTGACACAGTAATTACCTGGGATGGCTGAGTTTTCCACACAGATCCTATCCTGAGCATTAAAGTGTCAAAAGAAGTGACTTTCAGGTCCTCCGGAGTCGAGGCGGGCGCGGCTTCGGACAGAAGCTCATGAACTGGTGTCCGATACCGATGGTGAGGCCTCATGGAAGGCAGAGGAAGACGTCAGATATTTCTCAGATGAGGAGTCTGACGGTCTTCCTTCTGATCCCACTCCCTCCCTGAAAGACAGCTTTCTCTTCCCGAGAGTCTGTCTTTCGCGGCCTTTGTCCGGGAAATGTCTACAGCAAATCCCTTCCTGTGGTTACGGAGGATGAGCCAAGGGCTGAAATGTTTGAGCTTTGGACTATCCTTCGCCCACCTAAGGAATCGTACACAGTACCCATTCATCATGTCTTCAAAAAGACACTTGCTGGAGAACTGGGCGAAGCCGCTAACTAATCCCCACATTCCAAGAAGATCGAGTCCAGTATCGGATCCATGGAGACCCTGAGTTGATGCGGACTCAGTTGCTTCACGACTCTGGGGTTGTGGATCAGGCCCTTAAGGAGGTCAAGAGTTCTAGAGAGTATGCTTCGGCGCCCCCAGGGCAGAGACTCTAAAACCTTGGATTCTTTTGGGAAGAAGGCCTACCATTCTTCAATGCTCGTAGCCAAAATCCAAACTTACCAGCTCTATACGAGCATTCATATGTGGAACAATGTGCGGCAGTTGGTGGACTTGGTTGATTAAGCTCCCTTCTGAGCAAGCCAAGCCTTTTCAGCAGGTGGTCAGGCAGCTGAAGGCGTGTCATAAATTCCAGGCCAGGGGTGTTTATGACACTTTTGATGTCGCGTCCAGGGCCGCTGCTCAAGGTGTGGTGATGCGCACACTCTCATGGCTGCGTGCCTCCGACCTAGAAAATAGGATTCAGCAGCGGATTGCGAATTCTCCTTGCTGGGGGGATAATATTTTTGGTGAAAAAGTCGAACAGGTGGTAGAGCAGCTCCATCAGCGTGACACCGCATTCGACAAATTCTCCCGCCGAGCGCCTTCAGCATCTACCTCAACTGGTAGACATTTTTATGGCGGAAGGAGGACTGTTACCTATTCTTCTAATAGGCGTAGGTACAATCCTCTCTCTCGCCAGCCTGCTGCCCAGGCCAAGCCCCAGCGCGCTCGTTCTCGTCAACAGCGTGCGACTCAGCAGGCCCCAGCGGCTTCCCAGCAAAAGCAAGGGACGGGCTTTTGGCTGGCTCCAGCAGGGCATAGCCGAAATCAAAGTGTCTGTGCTGGACGATCTGCTGGTCGGGGGGAGGTTAAAATGTTTTCACCAAAGGTGGCCTCTCATAACCTCCGACCAGTGGGTTCCTTAAATAGTCCGGCTAGGATACTCCCTCAATTTGGTTTCCAAGCCTCCAAATTGCCCACCGGGAGCTCAATCCTTCAGCTTCCAGCACAAGCAGGTACTTGCAGAGGAACTCTCCGCCCTTCTCAGCGCCAATGCGGTCGAGCCCGTGCCACCCGGGCAGGAAGGGCTGGGATTCTATTCCAGGTACTTCCATGTGGAAAAGAAAACAGGGGGGATGCGTCCCATCCTAGACCTAAGGGCCCTGAACAAATATCTGGTCCGAGAAAAGTTCAGGATGCTTTCCCTGGGCACCCTTCTTCCCATGATTCGGGAAAACGATTGGCTATGCTCTCTGGACTTAAAGGATGCTTACACTCATATCCCGATACTGCCAGCCCACAGACAGTATCTTCGATTCCGTCTGGGAACACGGCACTTTCAGTATTGTGTGCTACCCTTTGGTCTCGCCTCTGCGCCCAGGGTGTTCACAAAGTGCCTGGCTGTAGTAGCGGCGTTCTGTACGCAGGACTGGGATTGCACGTGTTCCCTTACCTCGACGATTGACTGGTGATGAACACCTCCGAGGAAGGAAGCTCTACAGTCCAGCAGATGTCTATTTGACTCCTGGAGCTACTAGGTTTTGTGATAATTATCCAAAGGCCCACCTTCTTCCTGTCAGAAACTCAAATTCATAGGGGCTCTGCTGGATTCTCAGACAGCTAATGCCTTACCTCCAGAAGCGAGGGCAGACAGTCTCTGTCCCTTGTTTCTTGGTACGAGCGTCTCAGCAGATCACAGCTCGGCGAGTGTTGAGATTGCTCAGCCACTATGGCCTCCACAGTGCATGTGACTCACCATGGCCCCGCCTCCACATGAGATCAGCTTACTGGACCCTAGCGTCTCAGTGGTACCAAGCTGCTGGGTACCTAGAGGACATAGTTACTGCTGTCCACGAGTTTTCTTCAGTCCCTCCAATGGTGGACAATTCGGTCCAATTTGACTCTGGGACGTCCTTTCCAAATTCTTCAGCCTCAAATGTGCTGATGACGGACGCGTCTCTCCTGGGGTGGGGAGCTCATGTATATGGGCTTCATACCCAAGGGATTTGGTCCCTTCAGGAGAAAGGTTTACAGATCAACCTCCTGGAGTTACGAGCGGTCGGGGAACGCTCTAAAGGCCTTCAGAGAATCGGCTATCCCATCAAATTATTCAAATTCAGACAGCGAATCAGGTTGCCATGTACTACATCAACAAGCAAGGGGTCACCATATCCTCGCCCCCTGTGTCAGGAGGCCGTTAGAATGTGGCTTTGGGCTCGCCAGTACAGCACTGTTTCTTCAAGCCACGTATCTGGCAGGCGTAACAAACAGTCTGGCCGACAGATTGAGCAGGATAATGCAACCTCACGACGTGGTCGCTCAATTCCAGGAGTGGTACGCGAGATCTTCCACGTATGGGGCACCCCCTTGGTGGATCTCTTTGCCACTCAAGTCAATCACAAGGTCCCTCAGTTCTATTCCAGACTTCAGGCCCACCGCAGACTAGCGTCGGATGCCTTTCTCCTGGATTGGGGGGACGGCCTCCTGTATGCTTATCCTCCCATACCTTTGGTGGGGAAGACTTTGCTGAAACTCAAGCAAGATCGAGGCACCATGATCCTGATCGCTCCCTTTTGTCTGCGTCAGATATGGTTCCCTCTTCTTCTGGGAATTGTCTTCTGAAGAACCGTGGAGATTGGAGTGTTTTCCAACCCTCATTACTAGAACGATGGGGGGCGCTTCTGCATCCAAACCTCCAGTCTCTGGCTCTCACGGCCCTGGATGTTGAGAGCGTAGATTTTGCCTCCTTGGGTCTCTCAGAGGGCGTCTCCAGAGTCTTGCTGGCTTCCAGGAAAGATTCCACTAAAAAGAGTTACGTCTTTCTATGGAGGAGGTTTGCCGTCTGGTGTGACAGCAAGGCCTTAGGATCCTCGCTTCTTGTCCTACACAGACCTGCCTGAAAATCTTCTGCACTTGTCCGAGTCGGGTCTTAAGACCAACTCCGTAAGAGTTCACCTTGTGCGTTAGTGCATACCATTACCCGTGTGGAAGGTAAGCCGATCTCTGGACAGCCTTTAGTTGTTCGATTCAGAGAGGTTGCTTTTGTCAAGCCCCCCATCAAACCTCCTACAGTGTCAGGGATCTCAATGTCATTCTCACTCAGTTGATGAAACCCCCTTTCGAGCCACTGGATTCCTGCCATCTGAAGTACTTGACCTGGAAGGTCATTTTCTTGGTGGCAGTCACTTCAGCTCGTAGAGTCAGTAAGCTTCAAGCCCTGGTAGCTCATACGCCTTATACCAAATTTCATCATAACAGAGTAGTCCTCCGCACTCACCCTAAGTTCTTGCCAAAGGTGGTGTCGGAGTTCCAACTGAACCAGTCAATTATCTTGCCAACATTCTTCCCCCGTCCGCATACCCGCCCTGCTGAACGTCAACTGCACACATTGGACTGCAAGAGAGCATTGGCCTTCTATCTGGAGTGGACACAGCCCCACAGACAGTCCGCCCAAATGTTTGTTTCTTTTGATCCCAACAGGAGGGGAGTGGCTGTCGGGAA
This sequence comes from Microcaecilia unicolor, assembly GCF_901765095.1. Lineage (NCBI taxonomy): Eukaryota > Metazoa > Chordata > Amphibia > Gymnophiona > Siphonopidae > Microcaecilia > Microcaecilia unicolor. The sequence goes on along the minus strand of NC_044040.1, from coordinate 121,738,314 downwards.
ATGTACCATTTCTAATTGGCTAGCAGATTGCATCTCCTTTGCTTACGCCCAGTCTGGGCTGACTCTTGAGGGTCATGTCACGCACGGCTCATAGTGTTAGAGCCATGGCAGCGTCAGTGGCCCACTTGAAGTCAGCCACTATCGAAGAGATTTGCAAGGCTGCGACGTGGTCATCTGTCCACACATTCACATCGCATTACTGCCTTCAGCAGGATATCCGACGCAACAGTCGGTTCGGGCAGTCGGTGCTGCAGAATCTGTTCGGGGTTTAGAATCCATCTCCACCCCCCTAGGCCCATTTTTATTCTGTTCCAGGCTGCACTCTCAGTTAGTTGGATAAGTTAGGTCAATCTCAGTTATATCCTCGCCGTTGCGAGGCCCAATTGACCTATGTTTGTTGTTTTGAGTGAGCCTGGGAGCTAGGGATACCCCATACAGTGAGAACAAGCAGCCTGCTTGTCTCGGAGAAAGCTGAAGCTACATACCTGTAGAAGGTATTCTCCGAGGACAGCAGGCTGATTGTTATCACCAACCCGCCCGCCTCCCCTTTGGAGTTGTGTCTTCCCTTGTCTTTGTCTTTGCTATTTACTGGACTGACGAACACGAGCGAGTTCGGGCGGGAAGACGTCGCACATGCGCGGTGTGTGTGCGCACGCAAGGGCTAGCAAACGTCTTTGCTAGAGAAGATCTCCGATTGAAGGGGCTGCTGTGGACGTCACCCATCAGTGAGAACAATCAGCCTGCTGTCCTCGGAGAATACCTTCTACAGGTATGTAGCTTTCGCTTTATGTTTGTCATTAGAGGATTTTAAGATTCCCTTAGGTCTAGGATGTGATGCATCCCCCCTGTTTTCTTTCCCACAAGGAAGTACCTGGAATAGAATCCCAGCCCTTCCTGCCCCGGTGGCATGGGCTCGACCACACTTGGAGCTGAGAAGGGTGGAGTAGTTCCTCTGCAAGTACCTGCCTGTGCTGGAAGCTGAAGGGATTGAGCTCCAGTGGGCAATTTGGAGGTTGGAGATCAAATTGAGGGAGTATCCTAGCCAGACTATTGGAGAACCCACCGGTCGGAGGTTTTACAAGAGGCCACCTTTGGTGAACAAACTTTAACCTCCCCTCCTTCCGGCAGATCGTCCGGCCAGAACACTTTTATATCGGCTATGCTCGCCTGGAGCAGTCAAAGCTCTTGCTTTTGCTGGGGAGCTGCAGGGGCCTGTTGGGGCGCACGCTGTTAACGTGAACGAGCGCGCTGGGGCTTAGCCTGAGCAGGCTGGCGGGCAGGTGGATTGTACCTACGCTTATTATAAGTGTAAGGAGCATTCCTCCGTCCCCCATAAAAACGTCTACCTGGAAACTTCCGGTTGGGCTATGGAGGAGTGAGGAGGGGAAGTGTCGCTGCTCTGGAGCACCCGAGAAACCAGCAAAATATTTGGCACCTAACCCAGCATAATAGCCCAAAGCCTAGTGTAAACGATCCTGTATTCGAAAGGAAGTGGTGAGGAGACTGAGTGAGGGTGGATGGCAATGAAATCGGCACGAAAGGAGAATCGCAAAAAAGGGCGGGTTGTGGAACCCAAGATGGCGGAGAAAAATTTGCCGCCGTCCCCCACACCGAGTTCGCTGTGGACCGCGGAAATAATCACAGAAGTGAAAGCGGCTGTGGAACATGCTATGGACACCAAGCTGCAAAAAATCATCAATAAATTAGATGGCATGGAGGAGAGGCACGTGTCCATGATGGCGGATATACAAGCGGCGCAGCAGCGGCTCGGGATGGTGGAGGATGAGCTGCAGAAAATATCTACAGAACACCCAAAGTTGTCTCGACGGGTTCAAGAACTAGAAGAAAAAATTGACGACTTGGAGAACCGATCGAGGCGAAACAATCTGCGCCTGGTCGGTCTCCCAGAGGCCTTGCCTGACAAAGATCTGCAGAATTTCTTGGAAACTTGGATCCTGCAAGCAGCAGCGCTCCCGGATATGGCGGGCGAATTTAAAGTGGAGCGAGCACATCGGCTGGGACAGCGGCCGGCAGGAGGAGATCGTCCCAGAACAGTTATTATCAAAGCACTTAATTATGCCCATAAAATGAAGATTTTACAAGCGCTGCGAGGCGGTAAACACTTGCAATACCAGAACCAAAAAATCCTATGTTTCCAGGACTATTCAGCAAAGGTATCGACTGCAAGAAAGGCTTTTGTACCACTTTGTTCGAAATTGTTTGAAATGAACTGCCGTTTTAGCCTTTTGTACCCGGCACGACTGCGAATACAAGATGGAGGTAAAGTGGTCTTCTTTGATCGCGTGGAAGAAGCGAAGGCCTATGTGAACAAATTGCAGGGCGACAGACAGCAATCCACATAAGCAGCACTATCAGGAAAGGCAGGTACAATAAGTGGAGACTGATGCGATTTAACTTTAAAGTAGGTGAAAACCTTCTGTTTGGCAGCAGCAAGCCATTAGATATAAGATGAGATAGGCTGGATTCTGCGTACCCTGCAGATGGACTGGAGGCTGCAAGACATAGCAGTATGGGCCCTGTCCGCAGGAAACAGTTATAATAAAGAGCATATCTGACAGAAGACACCAATAAACTGAAAAGAACCAGACGAGTGGATACCGTCTGGTCGGGACAGTACAGTTTCCTAAATAAAGTGCTTAAAAACACGTTTTCAATACTGAACATAGTAGGTTACCTGTATATTGATTATTAGCATGATGGGCAAGATAATGAATGGAGGGATGGATGTTTGAATGTCTGAATGATTGGATGAATGAAGAGTTGAGTGAAGCGAGGAGGGTAATGTGATAAGTCTAAGAGTATCTGAAATGTAATCCCGCTCTACCCTGCAATGGTCTGTATAATAGAGAGTTTAGACGAAGACCATTGCTCCATCCTATACACGTGGAGGACACATGGTCATATGTGGATCAGTGCAGGACATCAACATGAGACAGTTTTTACAAGGTAATGAATGAATGACTGAATGCTATTGGGGAGGCTGTTCAGGCTAACCTAAGATAGAGTGCGAATTCCATATTTTCGATTGATCAGCTACTCAGTCAGAAGTGGTAACGGACTGGAGCTGAGCGGATATTGTCCATGGTTTCATTATTATGGAGACAGAAGACAGCCTAGGACGTTATACTTATACGGGGCGGAGTGGCACTGGCTTATACTACAGAGAGTAGCAGAAACTACTAAAGGATGCCATCTCCTACAGCTATGAGCGGTCAAGGATGGTCTGACTGAGGAAACCAAGAACTGAATGCAAAACTGGAATGGGGAGAGCTGAGTGAATATCTATTATAGTTACTATTCTTTAGGTTCCTATACTAGGCCATGTAGGGGAAGAGGAAAGCCTGAGGAGCGGCTGATAGGATGCATGATGAAAGATATCTGAGGGACAATGTTTATGCTTAAAAGAGCGGAGGGCAGAGGATGGATCCGAATAGAGGAGGGATTGGGTGATCTGTATAATAAAAGGGGGGGGGGGGGTAGCTCCAAGTCCAGAATGGAATGGATTCGGGGAACTGAATGGGAGGACTGGGGGGAAGAGGGGGAAGGGGGGAGTTTGGAGAGTCGGGAGGGTCTTAGAGGGGGAGGGCGTTGCTCAAAGTATGTAGAGATACTGGACCGGGGGAAAGTAGGGAATGGGGAATATGCAAGTCTGGTGGGGGGGGTGGAGGCTGGGACACTCTCTCACAAATCAGAGATGGAAGACACTTGGGGGTATTGCCTATAAAGAGAGATTAGGGGTAGGATAACATGCCTAATCTAACATTTACCACTTGGAATGTTGGAGGGATCCAATCCCCAATTAAGAGGCATAAAAGTTTGAAAGTACTTAGAGATAGGGAGCCTCCGTTGCCTTTCTGCAGGAGACACATCTTACCACGAAAGAGCATGCCAACTCAAAAGATGGTGGGTGGGTGACCTTGTAGAAGCCCCGGCAGTGGGAAGGAAGGGAGGTGTGGTAACCTATTCAGGAAGGGGTTTGCATTTAGAGATTAAGAAAGTCATTACAGATCCAGAGGGCAGATATGTTCTGGCCTCGATAATCCTTTGAGCGTCAAACCTATACTATTGTGCAACCTCTATGCCCCAAATACCTTGATTGAGCATTTTATACAAAGGTGATCAGACAGATATTGGAGCTGGGTGATATCCCGATAATATTAGGAGGAGACCTTAACGATGTGGCAGACCCTCAGATAGATAGATCTCAACCTACAGATAGAGAACTAGCAAGGACAATGAGAGGGGTAAACCTTTTAGGGTCAACATTGGGACTGGTGGATGTGTGGCAAACTCTTAATCCTTTGGAGAAGGGACTTTCACATGTGTCAAGGGCTCACTCCACACTCTCCAGAATAGATTATCTGCTAATACCCAGAGAAACTTTTTACATAGGTTGAAAGCACAAAGATAGGGCCTATAATGATTTCTGACCATGCGTGGGTAGAGTTTAAGCCTCCAAGGAGGGCACTCTAGGCAATCTGAGAGCGGTTGGAGATTCCCCTCATCTATATAGAGACAGTAAATTTCCACCATTTTTACTCTCCAAGTGACAACAATATAAAATTGACAATGAGCAGCATAGATTAGATGTAACATTGTTTTGGGAGACAGCAAAGTGGTTCTCCGGGGAGAAATTATTTCATACGTGAGGTCACCAAAGAAAGGTGGAGGAGTGGCCTAGTGGTTAGGAGTGGTGGACTTTGGTCCTGGGGAACTGGGTTCGATTCCCACTGCAGGCACAGGCAGCTCCTTGTGACTCTGGGCAAGTCACTTAACCCTCCATTGCCCCAGGTACAAATAAGTACCAAAGCCGCATTGAGCCTGCCATGAGTGGGAAAGTGCGGGGTTACAAATAAAAAAAAAAAGGTGAGGAAGCGAGAGCTTTTGCGCCTAGAAAAACAAGTGACCATCTTAGGACAGCAGTACGAAGCGAGTCACTCATTGCGAATTAAGAAGCAATTATTGGAAACCCAACCAATTTTAAATGAGCTAATACATACAGAGGCAAAGAAATCATGGGCTTATTACAAATTTCAGCTATAATAGATATAGTCGTTGGTAGGACGAAGATATTTAAAGAAAGAGGAGAGGGTGTTAAGTAGGGTGATGTGGGAGGTGTAGTTGGGTGTGCGGGTGGGTTGTGTAGTGATTTGTGTCTTTAGAGGTTCTTTTTATAGGCTCTGTTGAAGAGGTGTGTCTTCAAGGATTTGCGAAAGTTGCTTAGATTATCCATGGTTTTTTTAAGGTTGGTGGTTAGCGCATTCCCTAGCTGTGTGCTTTCTATACGAGAAGGTGGTGGCGTCTGCTTGCTTGGTATTTAAGCCCTTTACAGCTGGGGAAGTTCAGGTTGAGGAATTTGCGGGCTGATCTCTTGGCGTTTCTGGGCGGTAGGTCCACTAGGTTGGACATGTAAAGAGGGGCATCTGCGTGAATGATCTTGTATACGATCGTGCATATCTTGAATTCGATGCGTTCTTTGAGTGGTAGCCAGTGAAGGTTCTCTCTTAAGGGTGTCGCACTTTCGTATTTGGTTTTACCAAATATGAGTCTGGCTGCGGTGTTTTGGGCAGTCTGGAGTTTCTTAATAGTCTGTTCTTTGCAGCCGGCGTACAGAGCGTTGCAGTAGTCCAAGTGACTTAGTACCATAGGACTGTACCAGGGTACGGAAAGTGCTTCTCGGGAAGTAAGGCTTGACTCTTTTGAGTTTCCACATCGAATAGAACATCTTTTTTGTCGTGTTCTTCACGTGGGTATCGAGAGTGAGGTTTCGGTCTATGGTAACTCCGAGGAATCTTCAGGTTTTCTGAGATAGGAAGGGTGCAGTATGGTGTGGTAATAGTGGAGTGAGTTGTTGTGGTTATATTGAGAAGTGAGTACTAGGCATTGAGTTTTTTCCGCGTGAGTTTTTAGACGGAATGAGTCTGCCCGGTGTGCATAATTCTGAGACCTTGGTTGATCTCGTTGGTGATTTCGGTTATATTGTGTTTGAACGGGATGTAGATTGTGACATCGTCTGCATATATGAAAGGGTTAAGGTTGTGATTGGCTAATAGTTTGGCTAGTGGTATCATCATTAAGTTGAAGATGGTAGGTTGATAAGGGGGATCCTTGAGGAACTCCGCATTCCGGTGTCCATGGAGGTGATCTTATGTCATCTGTTATTACTTGGTAGGATCTGGTGGTGAGGAATCCTTCGAACCACTTGAGGACCGGGCCTCCGACTCCGAAGTATTCTAGAATATGAAGTAGTATTCCATGATCGACCATGTCGAAGGCGCTTGACATGTCAATTGCAGAGTACTAGTATGTTCTTGCCAGTTGCAATTGTTTTTTTGAATGAGTTCATTGCCGCCACTAGTAAAGTTTCGGTGCTGTGATTTGATCGAAATCCTGATTGTGACTCATGTAGAATTGAGTGTTTATTTAGGTATTTCAGTGAGTTGTTTCATAACTATACCCTCCACTATTTTAGTAATGAGCGGTTATAGACGCAACTGGTCGATAGTTAAGTCCATTGTGCTTTTTTTAGCGTCTTTTGGCAGAGGTGTGAGTAGGATGTTTCCTTTATTCGTGGGAATAGGCCGTTTTGGAGTCTGTGGGTTGATTTGGTCCGTAAGGTCTTTCTTGAATGTTTTTTGGAGCGGCTCTTATTAGGGCTAACAGGGCAAATGTCTAATTTGCATTGAGACTTACTATATTTTTTAAGCCATTGTGAGAGTTCATCTGCTGAGATTTTCGTCGAAGTTGGTCCACGAACGATCAGCTGGGTATCCCCAGGTTTTGGATCCTAAGCAATCAAGGATTTTTGTGTAGTTGGTGGTGTTGTTTGGTATCATGCGCCGGAGTTTTATGATTTTTCTTTAAAATAATTCGCTATGTTGGTAGCGGATGGGGTGTCTGTGTTGTTAGAAGTAACCGGTGTAGTGTTTAGGAGTTTGTTCACAAGTGAGAAGAGCTTATGTGCATCTTTGTAGCTTGGTTCCTATTATGGTTTTGTAGTACATTCTTTTAGTTTGTCTGATTTTGTATTTGTATTTTCTTTGCAGCTGTTTCCAGTCATTAAGAGTGATTTCGTCTTTTCTTTTGCTCCATATTCTTTCCAGTCTTCTGACCTGTGTTTTTAAGTCTTTCAATTCTTCATTGAACCATGGTATGGAGTTTTTTTCTTTTTGAAGATCTAGTTTGGAGCGGTGCTATGCTGTCTAGTATTGCTGTACATTGTTGTCCCATTCTTGTAGAAATTGGGGTGAGTCTGTGGGAGTTGCCCATTCGTCAGTGTAAAGTTCTTGCCAGAATGTTAGTGGGTCTATTTTGCCTCTTGTGTATAGGTTCTTTTTTCCTGTTTTCGTTGTGACCCTTTTGTTTTCCATGAGAGGGAGGTATTAGCTTTGTAGTGATCTGACCATGGTGCAGCTGTCCATTTTGTATCTGTGATAGTGAAGATGGGCTCTGATGAGAGTTGTGAGTTATATGTCTAGTGTGTGTCATTTTTTGTGGGTGGGTTGCATATTAGGCCAGTGGAGCTCCCATAGTTGGATGAATTCCTTGCATTCGTTTACGTTATTTATGTTAGTGTCTTCAAGGTGTAGGTTGATGTCCCCTGCTATGAGGATGTTCTGGGAGGACACGCAAGTGTTTAATATGAAGTCCATTAAACTGTGTGTGTGAATCTTTCCAGTTGCCCGGGGGCCTGTAGAAATGATTAAGTTTAGTTGATCAAGTAACTCGGGGTGGTTAATTCTGACTGAGGCTATTTCAAGTTGGGGTAGGATGGATTCTGCTGTTGTAGTAACTGTGATTGTGATTTATAGATTATTGCTATGCCTCCTCCTCTTTTTCCTTCTCTTGTCCAATGGGTTCATTTTGTATCCTGGTGGACATAGTTTCTAGGATTATAGGGTCTTTGGAGTCATGGATCCAAGTTTCGCTGATGAGTAGGAAATCAAGGTGTCTTCCTGATCCAGTCGGTCAATGTTGTGGTTTTTGGATTACTGATCTGGCATTAGTGTAACCTATTTGTACTCCTTGGTGTTCTTCTTTTGGTTTCGGGTTCGTGGTAATATTATTAGGTGTCTTGAGAGTCGAATCCACAAGTCCAGAGTCATGAGGCAACTGGGTCTTCATCAACTCTGGGTCCCGTGGATACGATACTGGGACTCAATCTTTTTGGGAATAGAGGGGTTACCTTAATGGTTTCGTCCAGTTCGCCAGCAATGTCTGTTTCAGGACATTATGCAGGGTGAACAGTGGACGACTCCTTAGGTGGTGAAGGATAGTCTAGGACTCCGAACATCTCCACTCTGGGCTCATCCTCACTGGGAAGGGAATGGCCGTAGACATTTCCCGGGACAAATGAAGAGAAAGACAGCACATCAGGGGGGAGAAAGCTTTCTCTCTGGCGAAGGAGTAGGATCAGAAGGAAGACCACAAGACTCCTCATCAGAGAAATATCTGGGGTCTTCCTCTGCCTCCCACGAGACCTCAACCTTCGGTATCGGACACAAGTTCTCTGACTTTAGTCCGAAGCCGAGTCCATCTCGACACCGAGGAACTAAGTCCTCTATGGCGATGCCGAGAAGAAGACTCCCTCGCCGCCGGCGACGAAGCTCCCTCCAGCAACGCCGACAGGGAGTCAACTTGGGTGGCAGCGGAGGCCGATGCCGTAAGCGATACCGGCGTCGCAGTCCTCACCACGGGCAGGGAGCCAACCGCCGCATCTCTCGACGGTACCGACGGCACAAACCCGGTGGTACCGGAACAGATGGTTGCAGCAGCCCTTCCAGAATCCCAGGAAGAATGGCTCAGAGGCGCTCGTCTAGAGGTCTGTCAAGCAAGGCAGTGGGGCCAGTACAGGTGACACAACTCAGAATTTGCCTGGGGGCGAGGAGGCAGTACTGGGCTGTCCGGAGGAAGAGCGCATCAACACCTACTGTATGGAGGGGTGAGGCGGTCCCTCCCGCGTCGACGCTTTCACGGGTGCCGAGTCCCTTCGGCGCCCCGGAGCTCTCGGTACCATGACATGAAGGTGACGGATTACGGTGCTTCTTCACCTTTGGTCGAAGAACGTCACCGGTACCTCCCAGTACCGACAAGGAAGACGTGGAATCCACACATCTCCTTGGGGCTGGGTCCGAAAGAGGTCGGTCCCGGGAGGCCTGTACCGCAGGAGCCCTCGAGGCAGGTGGAGACCCACTCGATGGCTCACTGCTACCAGCGTGGGAGGGTCTGTGGACAGCCATCACCTGCGCTCCTGACGTTGATGCAGTCTCCGATGCCGACATGGATACTGACGATGACCTCGGTACCGCTGGCGCCGTCAACGTACCAGACGGGGCTCCGAACAAAAGGTTCCACTGAGCCAATCTCGCCGCCTAGGTCCTCTTCTTCAGCTGAAGGACACAAGTGCAGGCATCGGGGCGATGACCAGCCCCAGACACTGTAGACACGAAACGTGCCTATCAGTGAGTGAGATCGTCCGGCTGCACCGCGTGCACTTCTTGAAGCCACTGGTAGGCATCGAGGACATGGGCGGAAAAAATCGCACCGGCAAAATCAAAATTTCGCGATGATGCCGAAAAAAAAGGCACCAAAAACTGGGAAAAACCCGTACGGGTGGCCAAAATGGCCGCACACGACGACGAAAGGAAACTTACATGGAACAATTAAGGAAAATACAGGAAAGTAAAACTTTTTTTTTTTGTAAACAAAAGACGAGTGAACTTGTTCAGAAAACACTCCGAAGAGCGGCGAAAAACACTGCGAGGTCTCTCCTGAGGCGCAGAACAACTGAAAACAGCTGTCCTGAGCCGCGGAAAAAAAGAGACTGAGGAGCACGCTTGCGTTACGGGCGGGAAGACGGTTGCGCATGATTGGTGCGCGCATGTGCGTGCGAGGGCTAGCAAACTTTGTTGCTAAGAAGATCTCCGATCCTAGGGCTGCCGTCAGACGTCACCCATCAGTGAGAACAAGCAGCCTGCTTGTCCTCGGAGAAAGCGAATGCTACATACCTGTAGAAGGTATTCTCCGAGGACAGCAGGCTGATTGTTCTCACTGATGGGTGACGTTCACGGCAGCCCCTCCATCGGAACACTTTCTAGCAAAGTCCTTTGCTAGTCCTCGCGCGCCGATGCGCACCGCGCATGCGCGGCCGTCTTCCCGCCCGAAACCGGCTCGTGCCGGCCAGTCTCATATGTAGCAAGACAAAGAGAAGGGAAGACACAACTCCAAAGGAGAGGCGGGCGGGTTTGTGAGAACAATCAGCCTGCTGTCCTCGGAGAATACCTTCTACAGGTATGTAGCATTCGCTTTCTCCGAGGACAAGCAGGCTGCTTGTTCTCACTGATGGGGTATCCCTAGCCCCCAGGCTCACTCAAAACAACAACCATGGTCAATTGGGCCTCGCAACGGCGAGGACATAACTGAGATTGACCTAAAAAATTTACCAACTAACTGAGAGTGCAGCCTGGAACAGAACAAACATGGGCCTAGGGGAGTGGAGTTGGATTCTAAACCCCGAACAGATTCTGAAGCACTGACTGCCCGAACCGACTGTCGCGTCGAGTATCCTGCTGCAGGCAGTAATGAGATGTGAATGTGTGGACAGATGTGAATGTGTGGACAGATGACCACGTCGCAGCTTTGCAAATCTCTTCAATAGTGGCTGACTTCAAGTGGGCTACCGACGCTGCCATGGCTCTAACATTATGAGCCGTGACATGACCCTCAAGAGCCAGCCCAGCCTGGGCGTAAGTGAAGGAAATGCAATCTGCTAGCCAATTGGATATGGTGCGTTTTCCCACAGCCATTCCCCTCCTGTTGGGATCAAAAGAAACAAACAATTGGGCGGACATTCTGTTGGGCTGTGTCCGCTCCAGATAGAAGGCCAATGCTCTCTTGCAGTCCAATGTGTGCAGCTGACGTTCAGCAGGGCAGGAATGAGGACAGGGAAAGAATGTTGGCAAGACAATTGACTGGTTCAGATGGAACTCCGACACAACCTTTGGCAGGAACTTAGGGTGAGTGCGGAGGACTACTCTGTTATGATGAAATTTGGTGTAAGGGGCCTGGGCTACCAGGGCCTGAAGCTCACTGACTCTACAAGCTGAAGTAACTGCCACCAAGAAAATGACCTTCCAGGTCAAGTACTTCAGATGGCAGGAATTCAGTGGCTCAAAAGGAGGTTTCATCAGCTGGGTGAGAACGACACTGAGATCCCATGACACTGTAGGAGGCTTGACAGGGGGCTTTGACAAAAGCAAACCTCTCATGAAGCGAACAACTAAAGGCTGTCCTGAGATCGGCTTACCTTCCACACGGTAATGGTATGCACTGATTGCACTAAGGTGAACCCTTACAGAGTTGGTCTTGAGACCAGACTCAGACAAGTGCAGAAGGTATTCAAGCAGGGTCTGTGTAGGACAAGAGCGAGGATCTAGGGCCTTGCTGTCACACCAGACGGCAAACCTCCTCCACAGAAAGAATTAACTCCTCTTAGTGGAATCTTTCCTGGAAGCAAGCAAGATGCGGGAGACACCCTCTGACAGACCCAAAAAGGCAAAGTCTACGCTCTCAACATCCAGGCCGTGAGAGCCAGGGACCGGAGGTTGGGATGCAGAAGCGCCCCTTCGTCCTGTGTGATGAGGGTCGGAAAACACTCCAATCTCCACGGTTCTTCGGAGGACAACTCCAGAAGAAGAGGGAACCAGATCTGACGCGGCCAAAAAGGAGCAATCAGAATCATGGTGCCTCGATCTTGCTTGAGTTTCAACAAAGTCTTCCCCACCAGAGGTATGGGAGGATAAGCATACAGCAGGCCTTCCCCCCAGTCCAGGAGGAAGGCATCCGATGCCAGTCTGCCGTGGGCCTGAAGCCTTGAACAGAACTGAGGGACTTTGTGGTTGGCTCGAGATGCGAAGAGATCCACCAAGGGGGTGCCCCACACCTGGAAGATCTGTCGCACTACACGGGAATTGAGCGACCACTCGTGAGGTTGCATAATCCTGCTCAACCTGTCGGCCAGACTGTTGTTTACGCCTGCCAGGTATGTGGCTTGGAGCACCATGCCTTGCCGGCGAGCCCATAGCCACATGCTGACGGCTTCCTGACACAGGGGGCGAGATCCGGTGCCCCCCTGCTTGTTGACGTAATACATGGCAACCTGGTTGTCTGTCTGAAGTTGGATAATTTGGTGGGACAGCCGATCTCTGAAAGCCTTCAGAGCGTTCCAGATCGCTCGTAACTCCAGAAGATTGATCTGCAGATCGCGTTCCTGAAGGGACCAGCTTCCTTGGGTGTGAAGCCCATCGACATGAGCTCCCCACCCCAGGAGAGACGCATCCGTGGTCAGCACTTTTTGTGGCTGAGGAATTTGGAAAGGACGTCCCAGAGTCAAATTGGACCAAATCGTCCACCAATACAGGGATTTGAGAAAACTCGTGGACAGGTGGATCACGTCTTCTAGATCCCCAGCAGCCTGAAACCACTGGGAAGCTAGGGTCCATTGAGCAGATCTCATGTGAAGGCGGGCCATGGGAGTCACATGAACTGTGGAGGCCATGTGGCCCAGCAATCTCAACATCTGCTGAGCTGTGATCTGCTGGGACGCTCGCACCCGCGAGACGAGGGACAACAAGTTGTTGGCTCTCGTCTCTGGAAGATAGGCGCGAGCCGTCCGAGAATCCAGCAGAGCTCCTATGAATTCGAGTTTCTGCACTGGGAGAAGATGGGACTTTGGATAATTTATCACAAACCCCAGGAGCTCCAGGAGGCGAATAGTCATCTGCATGGACTGCAGGGCTCCTGCCTCGGATGTGTTCTTCACCAGCCAATCGTCGAGATATGGGAACACGTGCACCCCCAGCCTGCGAAGAGCCGCTGCTACCACAGCTAGGCACTTTGTGAACACTCTGGGCGCAGAGGCGAGCCCAAAGGGTAGCACACAGTACTGGAAGTGACGTGTGCCCAGCTGAAATTGCAGATACTGTCTGTGAGCTGGCAGTATCGGGATGTGCGTATAGGCGTCCTTCAAGTCCAGAGAGCATAGCCAACTGTTTTCCTGAATCATGGGAAGAAGGGTGCCCAGGGAAAGCATCCTGAACTTTTCCTTGACCAGATATTTGTTCAGGGCCCTTAGGTCTAGGATGGGACGCATCCCCCCTGTTTTCTTTTCCACAAGGAAGTACCTGGAATAGAATCCCAGCCCTTCCTGCCCGGATGGCACGGGCTCGACCGCATTGGCGCTGAGAAGGGCGGAGAGTTCCTCTGCAAGTACCTGCTTGTGCTGGAAGCTGAAGGATTGAGCTCCCGGTGGACAATTTGGAGGTTTTGAGGCCAAATTGAGGGTGTATCCTTGCCGGACTATTTGGAGAACCCACTGATCGGAGGTTACGAGAGGCCACCTTAGGTGAAAAGCTTTCAACCTCCCCCCGACTGGCAGGTCGCCCGGCACTGACACTTGGATGTCGGCTATGCTCTGCTGGAGCCAGTCAAAAGCTCGTCCCTTGCTTTTGCTGGGAAGCCGAGGGGCCTTGCTGAGGCGCACGCTGCTAACGAGAGCAAGCGCGCTGGGGCTTAGCCTGGGCCGCAGGCTGTCGAGAAGGAGGATTGTACCTACGCTTGCCAGAAGAGTAGGGAACAGTCTTCCTTCCCCCAAAAAATCTTCTACCTGTAGAGGTAGAGGCTGAAGGCTGCCGGCGGGCGAACTTGTCGAATGCGGTGTCCCGCTGGTGGAGCTGCTCTACCACCTGTTCGACTTTTTCTCCAAAAATATTATCCGCACGGCAAGGCGAGTCCGCAATCCGCTGCTGGATTCTATTCTCCAGGTCGGAGGCACGCAGCCATGAGAGTCTGCGCATCACCACACCTTGAGCAGCGGCCCTGGACGCAACATCAAAGGTGTCATACACCCCTCTGGCCAGGAATTTTCTGCACGCCTTCAGCTGCCTGACCACCTCCTGAAATGGCTTGGCTTGCTCAGGGGGAAGCTTGTCCACCAAGCCCGCCAACTGCCGCACATTGTTCCGCATGTGTATGCTCGTGTAGAGCTGGTACGACTGAATTTTGGCCACGAGCATAGAGGAATGGTAGGCCTTCCTCCCAAAGGAGTCCAAGGTTCTAGAGTCCTTGCCCGGGGGCGCCGAAGCATGCTCCCTAGAACTCTTGGCCTTCTTTAGGGCCAAATCCACAACTCCAGAGTCATGAAGCAACTGAGTGCGCATCAGCTCTGGGTCCCCATGGATTCGGTACTGGGACTCAATCTTCTTGGGGATGTGGGGATTACTTAGTGGCTTGGTCCAGTTCGCCAGCAAAGTCTTTTTGAGGACATGATGCATGGGTACAGTGGACGCTTCCTTAGGTGGAGAAGGATAGTCCAGGAGCTCAAACATTTCAGCCCTGGGCTCGTCCTCCACAACCACCGGGAAGGGGATGGCCGTAGACATCTCCCGGACAAAGGAAGCAAAAGACAGACTCTCGGGAGGAGAAAGCTGCCTTTCAGGAGAGGGAGTGGGATCAGAAGGAAGACCCTCAGACTCCTCGTCAGAGAAATATCTGATGTCTTCTTCTTCTTCCCACGAGGCCTCACCCTCGGTGTCAGACACAAGTTCACGGACCTGTGTCTGCAACCGTGCCCGGCTCGACTCCGTGGAACCACGGCCACGGTGGGAGCGTCGAGAGGTAGACTCCCTCGCCCGCACCGGCGAAGCTCCCTCCGCCGACATAGTCGGGGAGCCTTCCTGGGATGCTACCGCAGTCGGTACCGCACGCGGTACCGATGCCGGAGACCTCACCCCGGGCAATGGGCCAGCCGGCGCCTCACTCGACAGTACCGGAGGCGCAAGCACCCCCGGTACCGGAGGGGTAGGGCGCAACAGCTCTCCCAGGATCTCTGGGAGAACGGCCCGGAGGCTCTCGTTCAGAGCGGCTGCAGAAAAAGGCATGGAAGTCGATGCAGGCGTCGATGTCAGAGTCTGTTCCGGGCATGGAGGCTGTTCCGGGCTGTCCAAAGGGGAGCGCATCGACACCTCTTGAACAGAGGGCGAGCGGTCCTCTCGGTGCCGATGCCTACTGGGTGCCGACTCCCTCGGCGACCCAGAGCTCTCAGTGCCGACACGGGAAGTGGACCGGTGACGATGCTTCTTCGATTTCTTGGAACGAAGCATGTCACCGGAGCTTCCCGGCACTGACGAGGAGGACGTAGAATCCAGCCGTCTCTTCCTCGGGGCCGAGGCCGAAGGAGGTCGGTCTCGGTGGGGCTGTACCGCAGGAGCCCTCAGGGTAGGGGGAGACCCACCCGAAGGCTCACCGCCACCAGCAGGGGAATGGACAGCCCTCACCTGCACTCCAGACGAAGCACCACCGTCCGACGACATCAGCAGACGAGGAGGTCTCGATACCACCGACGCCGACGCAGCCTTCCGATGTCACCCCGAAGCATAGGGCCGATGCCTCGATGCACTCGATGCAATCGGGGACAAAGATGAAGGTCCAGGCGCCGACGACGTCGAAGCAGTCGATACTCCCGGTGCCGATGCCGACGAAGAGCCCGAGAACAAAACGTTCCACTGGGCTAATCTCGCTACCTGAGTCCGCTTTTGTAAAAGGGAACACAGACTACAAGCCTGCGGGCGGTGCCCAGCCCCCAGACACTGAAGACACGACGCGTGCCTGTCAGTGAGCGAGATTACCCGGGCGCACTGGGTGCACTTCTTGAAGCCGCTGGAAGACTTCGATGTCATGGGCGGAAAAATCGCGCCGGCGAGATCAAAACTCGAAATGGCGAAATAGGCACCGCAAAAATAGGGGGAAGAAAAACTTCGACCGAGGCCTAAATAGGGCCTACCTCGACGACGAAAGAAAACTTACCGGGGCAAAGACTGGAAGTACGGGGAGGGAGAAAACCATAAATGTCTCCTTCCGACACCTTTTTTTTTTTAAAAGACAAAGTCGATAAACGACGTGCGAGGTCAACTTTGGGGCGCGAACGGCGAAACATGACCGTACCGAGCGCGGACAGAAGAAGACTGGCCGGCACGAGCCGGTTTCGGGCGGGAAGACGGCCGCGCATGCGCGGTGTGCATCGGCGCGCGAGGACTAGCAAAGGACTTTGCTAGAAAGTGTTCCGATTGGAGGGGCTGCCGTGGACGTCACCCATCAGTGAGAACAAGCAGCCTGCTTGTCCTCGGAGAATAACATTATACCCATACTACATAACCATCAAAGATAGCTCAGATACACAACTCATCAAACCACAACAGCTTAAACATAAGAAGAACACCACATAAGAACAACCACAACAGAATCGAAAGAAGGGTCCTAACAAACCCACCTTAACCAAGAATCGACAACTAATAAAAGTCCACACAACACCAAACATAGAAGACCAAACAATCCAAGTGGGCTACATTAATGCCAGATGTGCCGTAAATAAAACAGAAATATTAACAGACTGGATCATATCAGAAAACCTTGACCTACTCTTCATCACTGAAATCTGAATCCACGACCAAAAGGACCCTATAATCCTCGACCTGTGCCCACCAGGATACAAAATCACACACTGGACCAGGAAGGAAAAGAAGGGCGGTGGCATAGCACTAATCTATCGATCCCACTTCACCACCGAAACCACCGCTGAGTCTATATCACCCCAACTCGAAATTGCCTCAATCAGAATCCACAACAAAACCCTTCGCTATCAGTTGAACTTTGTCCTGTTTTACAGACCTCCAGGTAATTGGAATGAAGGCCAGACTAACTTCATGGACTTCATCTCAAACACATGCATAACCAACTCTAATGTACTATTACTAGGTGACATCAACCTTCACTTAGAAGATTCTAACTCTACCAGTGCTCGTGCATGTAAGGAATTCCTCCACTTATGGGATTTCAACTGACCACAAATGCAAGCAACCCATGTCAAAGGACACACACTCGATCTCATCTCACACAAACTTTTACAAGACTAGAACTTAATAATAATAGACATCAAATGGACAGAAACACCCTGGACCAACCACTACAAACTAAATTTATCCCTACACTGGCGAAAGAAAGGTCTACACTGAAAACAAGAACACACATTCTACAGCACAAGAGGGCAAATAGACACAAAAGCATTCTGGCAACTGATAAACAATAACGAATGGACAGCACACACGGACTTCATACACTACCTCATAGACTGGGATAAAAGATGCAAAAATATACTAGATGAAATAGCACCCTTACGAACAAGAACCTCTGTATGAGTCAAACCAGCCCTGACGATCCTACTTGGAACACTATAGAGAGATATCAATTATTGTGTGAACCATTGCTTGAAAACTGGGGTATTGGCCCAGATAAACACATAGTTGATATCTTTGCTATATTCAACGGGTGCATAATAATTAAAGTCGAAAGGGTGACTTCCCCCCCATAAGGCCCGAAACAGGTGAAGTGGTAGATTTTTGGTTTGTCACATATAATCTTTTCCAAATTGGGTGGAAGCCTTGGCTCTTTGTCAGGAAAATTGGGAATAGACCCCTTGAAATGTATTGTGTCTCCCTAGATAGCAGAGGGTCTTCCACTGCTACACGCCTTTATCCAGACTACACTGTAGTTTAACGCTTGATCTATAATCTGACTTTTCCTTTTCCCAAGTTTTCTTTTCCATTGCATGACCGAAGCAGACAGCACTCAATCCTCTCCTCTCCCTCTTTGGGACCTTGCCCCTGAAAATAATCCATTTTGGGACCCTATAACCAGATATCAGGTATTGTGTGAGTTACTGCTTGATCCCTGGACTATTGGCCCTGACAGACACATAACTGACATACTTCCTATATTTGGCGGAAGTATAGCAATACAGATAGAACAGACAGATTA
Source organism: Microcaecilia unicolor (assembly GCF_901765095.1). Classification (NCBI taxonomy): domain Eukaryota; kingdom Metazoa; phylum Chordata; class Amphibia; order Gymnophiona; family Siphonopidae; genus Microcaecilia; species Microcaecilia unicolor. The sequence goes on along the minus strand of NC_044040.1, from coordinate 121,720,425 downwards.
TACCACTGCTTAGACCAGAAACTGGAGAAGCAGTTGATTTCTGGCTTGTCACTTATAATCTACTTTCCACTGGCTGGAGACCTTTGTTGTTCTTTAGGTCAGTTGGGGATCGACCTTTAGAGGTATACAGTCTTTCTCCTGCAGGTGCCATCAGAATCTTCCCGGAATACACTTCTACCTAATGCTTTACCCATACCTGTTTTAATGAGAATAGTACTTTCTTAACTTCAGTTCTAGCTGAAACACTTGGTTTAATCCTTGTTTTCATAATATTCTCTCTTCGGTGGTCTCCCCGGAGCCAACCTCAGTAACCTCTACATTATACCCATTTTCCTTGATGTCTCAGACCGGCTCAGCCATAACTGTTTTCTTTTTCATACTGTACTACCTTACTATCGTTCTTGTACCTACCATACCCCAAATTATAGGACCTGAGCACTTGATTCCCTACAAGATGGTGTTAGCCCCAACCAGTGAGACAGTTACTGTCACCCTTGATGTCTGTGCCTTCACTAGATATGGTGAGCTACCCTATCAAAGATGGTACTCTACATTTAACATTTACATGTGCCCTTTTGTCTCATGCGGAAGTTGGTCACAGGTTTGGTGGTATGCAGGTCATGGTCAATACCAAGGTAATGACAATGCACTCAGGAAAAGTATAACCCATTCTAGAGCCAAGAATAGATACTAGTCACTGTCAGATGACTAAATGCAATCCTGTTGCTAACACCTTTCGAGGTGTAACAGCAGCTACATACAGAGCCTATTCACTTGGAATAGATGCTACAGGAAGGGATCCAATTGCTACATTCCTCATAATTGCTCCTCCCAAAACTGAGCAGAGCAACGCCCTGTTGCCAACCAAGGTTCCAGAAGTCAAAATTCCTTATCAAGTCACACGAATTACTAGTGCCAAGGATTTGGTTGCATTGGAAACTGGATTTGGTGAATACAACCTATGGCTTGAATGGGCCCATTACACCACCGCCAGTTTGAACGTATCCAACTGTTATTTCTGTGCCGAAGCCCGAGCAGAACCCATAGTGGTTCCCTTCCCATTGGATTTATCCAATCATCCAGCAGGTTTTAAGTGTATGTTACAACTGTTTGAAAGTGTAACAACCATCAATGAGTCATGCAAACCCTTATCTGAGCAATACCCTGAGTTGCCCCTACGTTTGAAGATACCACCAGCTTTTAGAAAGCCAGACCCGGACATGGTATTCCAGACCTGTCTATCCAGATATCCAAAACACAATGGTAAATTTTTTGGTAATCTGACGTCCTGCAATGTTACTCTTTCTAGTCTTGACCAAGTGAATTTCACTAGCTTCACTCGTGCTAGAGCTGATGTATGGTGGTATTGTGGAACTAATACCCTTTACAACACATTAAGTTCAGATGGAAAGGAACATGTGCCCTGGTTAAATTGGTAATCCCTCTTACCATTGCCTCCCTGCGCCCTCCTCATGCTTCTCACAGAGCAAAGCGAAGCACATCACCCTCAGGTTCCTTTGATGACTGGGTCTACATAGATGCAATTGGTGTTCCAAGAGGGGTTCCTGATGAATTTAAGGCCCGAAACCAGATTGCTGCTGGATTTGAGTCTGTTTACTTTTGGTGGGCTACCATCAACAAGAATGTAGACTGGATTAATTACATAAATTACAATCAGCAGAGGTTTGTGAATTACACCAGAGATGCTGTTCAAGGTATAGCAGCTCAGTTGGATGCCACTAGCAGAATGACCATTGAGAACCGGATGGTTCTTGACCAATTGTTGGCCGCAGAAGGAGGGGTATGTAAGAAAATAGGTACCCAGTGTTGTACCTTTATCCCCAACAATACTGCTTTCTGAGGAACTTGCTACCAACTCAGGTGTTGATACATCTTGGACAGGTTGGATGGATAAAGCCTTTGGTAAATGGAAAACATTTATCATCTCAGCAGCAACCACAATCTTAGTGGTAATTGCCATCTTTGTGCTTGTAGGATGTTGCATAATCCCTTGCGTCAGAGGATTAGTTGAACGCGTAGTTGAAACAGCTATTAGCAAGAAAGATCCTGCAGGACAATATGTTGTATGAAAATCTCATTGCAAAAGTTGCTGAAGGGACAGAAACATTGAATTATCTCCCTATGCACTTTTCAAGAAGCTTTGCAGTAGAAGGACCTGCTGCTATTTAGCAGTATTATATTCATGGTTTTTACTAAATATTACATAAGTACATAAGTAATGCAATACTGGGAAAAGACCAAGGGTCCATCGAGCCCAGCATCCTGTCCACGACAGCGGCCAATCCAGGCCAAGGACACCTGGCAAGCTTCCCAAAACATACAAACATTCTATACATGTTATTCCTGGAATTGTGGATTTTTCCCAAGTCCATTTAGTAGCGGTTTATGGACTTGTCCTTTAGGAAACCATCCAACCCCTTTTTAAACTCTGCTAAGCTAACCGCCTCCACCACTTTCTCTGGCAACGAATTCCAGAGTTTAATTACACGTTGGGTGAAGAAAACTTTTCTCCGATTTGTTTTAAATTTACTACACTGTAGTATTTTTGGAAAGCGTGAACAGACGCTTCACATCCACCTGTTCCACTCCACTCATTATTTTGTATACCTCTATCATGTCTCCCCTCAGCCGTCTCTTCTCCAAGCTGAATAGCCCTAGCCTCCTTAATCTTTCTTCATAGGGAAGTCGTCCCATCCCCGCTATCATTTTAGTTGCCCTTCTCTGCACCTTTTCCAATTCTACTATATCTTTCTTGAGATGCGGCGACCAGAATTGAACACAATACTCAAGGTGCGGTCGCACCATGGAGCGATACAACGGCATTATAACATCCTCACACCTGTTTTCCATACCTTTCCTAACAATACCCAACATTCTATTCGCTTTCCTAGCCGCAGCAGCACACTGAGCAGAAGGTTTCAGTGTACTATCGACGACGACACCCAGATCCCTTTCTTGGTCCGTAACTCCTAGCGTGGAACCTTGCATGACGTAGCTATAATTCGGGTTCTTTTTTCCCACATGCATCACCTTGCACTTGCTCACATTAAACGTCATCTGCCATTTAGCCGCCCAGTCTCGTAAGGTCTTGTAATTTTTCACAATCCTGTCGCGATTTAACAACTTTGAATAACTTTGTGTCATCAGTAAATTTAATTACCTCGCTAGTTACTCCCATCTCTAAATCATTTATAAATATATTAAAAAGCAGTGGTCCTAGCACAGACCCCTGAGGAACCCCACTATCTACCCTTCTCCATTGTGAATACTGCCCATTTAACCCCACTCTCTGTTTCCTATCCTTCAACCAGTTTTTAATCCACAATAGGACATTTCCTCCTATCCCATGATCCTCCAATTTCCTTTGTAGCCTTTCATGAGGTACCTTGTCAAACGCCTGTTGGAAATCCAGATACACAATATCAACCGGTTCCCCTTTGTCCACATGTTTGTTTACTCCTTCAAAGAACTGAAGTAAATTGGTCAGGCAAGATTTCCCCACACAATGCTAATCAATATGTAACCTTGCTAATCAATGAGTAACCTGCAGTAATATGTATTAATCAGCTTAAGACAAAATGTAGATTTAACTAAGTCCCAAGAGGGGTAGTGATAGGACAAGTGAAAGAACCAAGGGCTGGTTAGTGTAAAGAGAAACCCCATACCCCTAATACACATGCATTTGTTAAACCTAATGCATGATACTTCTCATTTTCGATTGTACCTGTTCTATAAAGATGTCAGACACATACCACGCCCCCCTCATAGGATAGTCTAAGCACCCTCTGGAATAGATGGTAACTACTTGGATGTTCTTCAGGTGCTGCCCCCATTAATGGGGCCAGCAAGAGGGGAGATGTAGAAAAATGGTGCAGCCTGAGTCCTTTTGGAAAAGATAGGCCAAGCAGATTTGATGGACCTAGAAATCAAAAGGGCTTATCTGTATCAAAAGATAATAAGAATTCAGTGACACTTGTTTGGCAGTTGCCAGATGTCGAAACTGAGTTATGACGAAAATAACTGTACAGAATATAATAAACACCAGGTGCAAGGCGAAAAGGAGAAGTTGTGGTCAAAAATACAGGTGTGGGTGTGGAAGTGACATCAGCGATACAAATGGTGGCTTGAAACAAGAGCTCCCATAACAGCAACCACAAAGCATTAATTATTGGCGTGATTTGCACCACGCTGAAAGGCGAACCCCGGAGAAAAAGTGGTGAGAAAGTGGAGTACAGGCGAAGATGACCTCTGGAAGCGCCAAAACAGCTGAATTGCAGGCGTTCGCGTTCAAACGCAAAGATGCAAAGACGATGCAGCAGCATGAAAAAAATGGCGCGAGTCTGAGCGGAACGCAGAGGACGGGTCACGAAGTCTCGGCTCTCCTGGAGGGTGATGTGGTGAACCTACCGCAACAGGAAATCTGGTCAAAGCTCTGCACCTGGTTCCAGGAGATCCGCACAGATTTGAAAGACTTATAAGAGGTACGCCAAGATATAGCTACCTTAGGTGCGGAACTCCGGGGAGAAATGGCGGAACTAGGCAGCCACGTGGTGGAGGCGGGCCTGGAAAAAAACACGGAGGCGATGCAGGCACTAGAACAACGCATGCAAGGGCAAAAAGCAGACACTCAATACCTCCTGGACAAAGTAGAGGACCTTAAGAACAGAAGCCGGCAAGCTAATATACGGATACGGGGCGTACCTGAACTTCCGGATTATTTGAACTGCGAGATAGTGGTACAACGCATAGCAGCCCAGCTGCTGTTGGAGCCAGATAGCCCACGAGATCCAGTATCCATACAGATCGAGAGAGCACACAGAGCGCTGGGAGGTCGCAAAACCAACGCGCCGAAGGACATAGTGGCCTGCTTCAAAGATTATAAAACAAAAGAAGCGGTGATGCGGAAAGCTAGGGAGGCTGAGCCGATTGAATGGGACAGCTATCCCATAGAAATCTATCATGACCTGTCATCCACCACCCTTAAATGGCGCAGCGAACGCAAACCCCTGACTAACCAACTGAGAGAAGAAGGAATTAGATATAAATGGCAGCATCCGTTCGCTTTGATGTTTTACAAAGACGGCAAACAATGCAGAGTGGAGTTGATTGAGGAAGCGCAAGAATATCTGGTGGCTGAAGGAACCAATCAACCACGGAAGGACAGGCCTAAATGGCAACGGGTCTCCCAAGGAAAGGGGAGATTGAGGCGCCAGCTGTCAGACAAGCGGATGACCCCATCAGCGAGTATGGGGTGATTATTTGACTATGACTCTATGAGTCGATTGGTGTTAACAAGTGACTGGAGCTGTTTCGCAGCGGTCAATCAGCGCTGTGGTCCAAAGCGATGTTATGATGAAGGTTGCTGACTTAATGACATGATTTCCTCTTAAATGGACATGCCAGTGTTGGGTAAAGTGGCATGTCATATTCAGATATGGGGGGCGGTAGGGGGGGGGGTTGGGAGGAGAAAGGGGGGAAGGGAGAGCACTTGGTGGTGGATATATAGGCGGGAAAAAATTAGAATGCTATGTCTGTGTGCACGTACGTGATGATGAATGTGCAAGGCTTAAACACCCCCCAGAAGAGAAGGCAGGTGTTCAGAGAGATGCTGTGTGCGCAGGCGAGCGAAGAAAGAACTTGAGTTGGCTGAAACAGTGCTCGAAAGAGCGATAAGGGGGGGGAGGGGGCAGGAACAGTGTGACTAGGCTTTATAGGGCCTTGCTGCTGCTCTCAACTCCCCAGGACTATTATGTGAGGAGATGGGAGTCAGTGCTCCACACTAATTATTCGTCAGAGAGTTGGAGGAGTGTGTATAGATATCTGTTAAAGCCATCAATAGCACAACCCTTAATTGAAAATGGGTATAAGATACTGTACTGGTGGTATTATTCACCGGACAAACTTCACGCAGGTGTCAGCAGACTGTTGGAGAGGATGTGGAGCAAGAGGGACATTTATGCATATTTGGTGGGAATGTCCAAAGGTCCAGGTGTATTGGGCACAAGTGCTGAAGATGGTTCACACAATAGTAAAGGGGAAATATCCTAGTCAGGCAGAATACTGTTTGCTGCACCTCCGGCCCTCGAACGTTAGGGTACACTGGCATAAACTGGCGATTCAATGTTTTGTAGCAGCTAAAATCATGATAGCGAAGGCTTGGAAACAGGTTGAAATCCAGGCATGCAATTGGTAACACGTAAATTGGACTATATATACCAGATGTCTAAACTGACAGCAATTAGAAAGGGTCACCTTAATTTGTTCCAGAAAATATGGTTACCATACGAACAGAAGAGAGATGTGCTTTTGTCACCACCATAGTGCGGGAGGGATGGAGGGAGGGGGAAGGATAGGGGGGCCATGGGGGTTGGCTTATATGTAACTGTTTTGAGGCTGTATTTGAAAGCATATGTTTGCGAATTGGCTATTGATGTTTATGTTGAATTTGAAAATGCAATAAAAATATTTGGAAAAAAAAAGTACAGGTGTGGAAAGTAGGGGCTTTTTCCGGGAACAGTTATGAAAATCTGTGGTGAGGGGTGTCATAACGGCCATCTGGAAAAGAGTAAACAAGTTTTTGAGACTAATTGAAATTAATATTAGCCAAAAGGGTATTTAAGAAACTGTCAGCTCATACGCAAAGGGAGAAGTCCAGGACATGTCAGACCCCTCCCGGTCACTCTGTCTCATGGATCTCTCTAAGAATATGTCAATATTCTTATAACCTGCTTGTAAGAATTGCTTTTGGTAAGTAATAAATTTTAGAAGAAAAACCTCTCTCTCATTCTCTTTATTTATCCTTATCTAGCTCCCTACTTAGTTGGGTTTGGTCTAGCACTCTAACAGAATAAAGGAGTCAGAATAGCAAAACTTGCAGCCTGGCACTTCCTCGTTATTACACACAGAGGTCTGTCCTCTGTGGCTAATGGCTTGGAAGTAGCCAAAAAATATACAGTTCACAAAATTATCTATAGGAAAGCCCCGGGATACATGACAAACTTAATTGACCTACCAACTAGAAACACCTCCGAATCATCACAAACATATCTAAACCTGCACTACCCAAGCTGCAAAAGCCTTAAATACAAATCAACATATGCATCCAGCTTTTCATACATCAGCACACAACTGTGGAACGCATTACCAAAAGCCTTAAAATCGATGTACAATCACTTAAACTTCCGGAAAACACTAAAAACTAACCTGTTTAAAAAGGCATACCCTACTGATTCAACTTAATTGCCTGATTTCGGCAATACAACAAACTATTGAACGCTATGGACCTAACACAACTCTAATGATGTATGATCCTCTAATACCACATGAACTTCTTTTTTTTTAAGTTTTTTATTTATAACCATTTAAATTTTTACAAGCAATAAAACAACCACATTAACTTTTTCTTATCACAACTCACTATGTATTTGTTCACACTGGAGTCAGCAAACGCCTCTCCGGTACTATGTAAGCCACACTGAGCCTGCAAATAGGTGGGGAAATGTGGGATACAAATGTAACAAATAAAACAAATAAATAAATAACATGATCAGATTTGCTATAAGCTCTGGAGTAAGTACATACAGGAAATCCAATATGTTAGCATTTAATTTTCAAAAAGGAGACTATGATAAAATGAGAAGAATGGTGAAAAAAAAAAACTTAGTGGAGCAGCTGCAAAGGTCAAAAAGTTACATCAGGCATGGATGTGGTTCAAAAATGCCATCCTGGAAGCCCAGGCCAAATATATTCCATCTGTTAAAAAAGAAGGAAGGAAGACCAAACAACAGCCAGCATGGTTAAAAAGTGAGGTGAAGGAAACTATAAGAGCTAAAAGAAAATGCTTCAGAACAAGGAAGAAGAATCCAACTGAAAATAATAGGAAGCTACATAATGGCAAATCAAATGCAAAGCACTGATAAGGAAGGCAAAGAGAGACTTTGAAAAAAAGACTGCACTGGAGGCAAGAACGCACAGTAAAAACATTTTCTTAGGTATGTTAAAAGCAAGAAGCCGGCAAAAGAATCGGTTGGACCGCTTGATGACTGAGGGGTAAAAGGGGTACTCAGGGACAGGGCCGTGCCTAGGGTCTCTGGTGCCCCCCTGCATACTATCAGTTGCCCCCCCCCCCCCCCCCGTGGCATCTCCTTTCTCTCTTCTCGCACCCAGCGGTCTCACTCTCTGTCACAAACACACACTCGCACATTCACTCTCTCACACACAGTCACTCTCACACACACTCTCTCAAACATACACACTCCGAGGAAAACCTTGCTTGCGCCTGTTTCATTTGTGTCAGAAACGGGCCTGTTTTACTAGTAAATAAATAAACAGCCCTATCAGGCACCCCCTTTATAGGAGATTGAGAGTAACACCAGACATCCCCTGCTTATAATAGACAATTCATGGGCTGTAAGTCTCCAGATGTTTGCACACTAACCTAGCTCTAAGGTCCCTGGGTGTGCCAGACCTTTCCAGAAGTCTCCCCCACTTGGTGCTGACAGGTACAGCAGTCTCAACAGTGCTCTGTCCCTATGTACAGTTCCAGCCTTTTCAATGATGATGTGCCTGTACTTTTGTATCTCTACTCTACCCCATGGCTTTCTTCAGTGGCTTTCCTGTACCCCACAGCAGGTCTTTGTTATTATTCACTACTAGAAAGCTCGGAAGGTTTCAGTATGGGGTCAGAGAGCTTTCCTTCAGTGATAAAGCCACTGTGGGCCTCAGCTCTGCAACGGACAAGGGTAATTTGCAGCCCATCACTGAAACCCTCAGCATAAAAAGTTATTTTGCTTTCATTTCACTTAATTTGTGTAATGTATTCCTGTTCTAATTAAAAAAAAAAATCAGACTCTACAAACACTATTTGCCCTTGCCCGGGATAAATCTGAGGTACTTATCTCCGCAATTGGATCTCTGGCCCTACAGCTCTGTCAGAGAAAACTTCCTGTTCAGATAAAGCAATTAAGTGATTGAGCTCACACACAAACAAAAAGCAACCGCCTAGGGCTATTTCCCAAATCAGTCAAGAAGAGAAACAAAATGAGAGAGAGGAAAAGACAACAGCTGAAATCTTCGGGAAATGTGGAGCAATTTGCAGCTAAATCTACTTTAACGAGGAGAGTTAGGGGACGCCCAGAGTTAGCCCTCCTCGGGAGCCCATTGAGCACTAAGCGGCAGCAATAGGTCTGGGCCGGCTCAGAAAAAGAAGACGGAGGAGGAGGAGTACAGTGTGACACCTATCTTAAAAAAAAATGTTGTGAAGCCGAGTTGCAGGCAGCGCCTCACGTCTGCCCTGCTTGTAAAACAAGTAAATCTCTTCTCCTCATCATCGTCGGCTCTCACTGTGTCCCCCGCCCTCGCGGAAATAGGAAGTGACCTCAAAGGAGGGCAGGACACAGTGAGGCCCGACGATGATGAGGAGAAGAGATTTACTTGTTTTACAAGCAGCCGGGCAGACGCGAAGCGCTGCCTGCAACTCGGCTTCACAATATTTTTTTAAAAGGTAGGTGGGAGGCGGAGCAGCACCGCAGCGGCGCCCTTGAAGGCAGGCGCCCCCCTGCGGTGCTTACCGCGCTTACCGTGTTGGCACTGCCCTGCTCAGGGAAGACAAGGCCATAGCTGAGAGATTAAATGAATTCTTTGCTTTGGTTTTCACCGTGGAAGATGTGGGAGAGATACTGGTGTCAAAAATGGTATTCAATGCTGAAGAGTCAAAGAAACTGAATCAAATCTCTGTAAACCTGGAAGATGTAATGGGGCAATTTGACAAATTGAAAAGTAGAAAATCGCCAGGACCGGATGGTATTCATCCCAGAGTATTGATAGAATTGAAAAACGAACTTGCGGAACTATTGTTAGTATTATGTAATATATCTTTAAAATCAAGCATGATACCGGAAGACTGGAGGGTGGCCAATGTAACACCGATTTTTAAAAAGGGTTCCAGAGGTGATCCAGGAAACTGCAGACCAGTGAGTTTAACGTCGGTACCTACCCAGTCTGGAAGAGGGCTTTTTCACAGATGAAATATATGAAATAGTTGTGGCCTATAGAACTTATGCACCAGATCTTACATAAGTACATAAGTGTTGCCATACTGGGACAGATCAAAGGTCGATCAAGCCCAACATCAGCATCCTGTTTCCAAGAGTGGCCAATCCAGGTCACAAGTACCTGGCAAAATCCCAAAACAGTACAATATAATTTATGCTGCATATCCAGTGGTGTGCTGGAGCCGGCTCTGTCCGGCTCGCAAGAGCCGCTTGTTAAATTTTGACAGCTCTTGCGAGCCGGTTGTTGTTGGGGGCGAGCCGGCTCCATTAGGGGAGGTAAGCATGGCAGGAGGGCGCCATCACAGGCCATGCTTACCGCCCCTGCAGCTCCGAAACATGTCCAACGATGTCCTTCGCCCCCACCCTCCCCTCCTGCTCCCATCTGTCTTTTTTAATTACCTCCGTCGAAGCGCGCGCTATTTAAAGCCCTGCTGCGTGCTGGCCGTCTCTCCAGGCTTCCCCTGCTTGCTTTGGTGATGTTCGCGCCCTTAGTCCCGCCTTCTGACATCATTCTGACGTCATTTCCTTTTTCCGCGAAGGCGGGACTAAGGGCGCGAACATCACCGAAGCAAGCAGGGGAGGCCTGGAGAGACGGCCAGCACGCAGCAGGGTTTTAAATAGCGCGCGCTTCGACGGAGGTAATTAAAAAAGACAGATGGGAGCGGGAGGGGAGGGTGGGGGCGAAGGACATCGTTCGTTGGACATGTTTGGGAGCGGGAGGGAAGAGCAGGGGAGGGAGGAGAATCACTGGGTATGGATGGGGAGAGGGGGGCAGGGGAGAGATTTGCTGGGCATGGATGGGGAGAGGGGAGAGACTTGCTGGGCATGGATGGGGAGAGGGGGGCAGGGGAGAGGCTTGCTGGGCATGGATGGGTAGAGGGGGGCAGGGGAGAGACTTGCTGGGCATGGATGGGTAGAGGGGGGCAGGGGAGAGAGGAGAGTTTCAGGACATGGATGGAGGGGAGAGCAAGAGAAATTCTGGACATGGATGGAGGGGAGGGAAGGGAGAGAGAAGAAATGCTGTAGATGGAGGGAAGATAGAGGAAGGAGATTAGATGAGGGAAAAGGAATTGAGGAGAGAAACTGCACATGGATGGAGAAAATAGGAAGAAGCTAGATCCACTGGACAGTCAAGTCTGCGGAGGACCAGAAATGAAGAAGAAAGGAGGAAAGAAAAGAAATAAATGGAAAGGAAGCCCTGGAAACGGAGTCAAGGGAACAGATAGAGAGCAGCAGAATCAGATACTGGACCAGCATGATCAGAGAAACAAAGTCACCAGACAACAAAGGTAGAAAAAAATAATTTTATTTTCATTATAGTGTTTGGAATATGACCACTTTGAGAATCAGGTGCTGAACGTTAAAAGTTTATATTTATTTACTTATTTATGGCATTTTATCCCATATTAAACATGAATTAGATTGGAAACTGGGATCATTTAATTTTTTTTCCTGGAGAGAGTAATGCATTGCCTCCCCCCCCCCCCCCCCCGGCTATAGCCAGCTCTGCAATTTTTTTTTTGGGGGGGGGGGCGCAGAGATGGACCAGGGAGAGAGCCTGTTGTTAAAAAATTACCAGCACACCACTGTGCGTATCCCAGAAATAAGAAGTGGATTTTCCCAAGTCCATTTTAATAATAGCTTATGGACTTTTCCTATTTTTAAACCCCGCTAAGCTGTTTTACTACATTCTCTGGCAATGAATTCCAGAGTTTAATTACACGTTGAGTGAAGAAACATTTTCTCAGATTCATTTTAAATTTACTACGGTACTTTGTAGCTTCATTGCGTGCCCCCTAGTCCTAGTATTTTTGGAAAAAGAAGTGATTCACGTCTACCCATTCCAATCCACTCATCATTTTGTAAACCTCTATCATGTCTCCCCTCAGCAGTCTTTTCTCCAAGCTGAAGAGTTCTAGCCGCTTTAGCCTTTCCTCATAAGGGAAGTCCAGTGGCGTAGGAAGGGGGGGGGGGCAGGAGGGGTGGTCCGTCCCAGGTGCACGCTGCTGGGGGGGGGGTGTCAGCTCCGCTGGTTCCCTGCTCCCTCTGCCCCGGAACAGGTTACTCCCTGTTCCGGGGCAGAGAGAGCAGGGAACCAGCGAAGCCGACGCAGCTCCCAGCGACGTGCACTCGGGGCGGACCGGTCCTCCCGCCTGCCCCCTTTCCTACGCGACTGGTAAGAATGCACTCCAGGGGGGGTGCGCAGCGGCGGACTGCCCCGGGTGGCAGCCGCCCTCGCTATGGCACTGGGGAAGTCGTCCCACCCCCTTTATCATTTTTGTCACCGTTTTCTGTACCTTTTCTAATTCCATTATAAGATGCAGTGACCAGAATTGAACACAATATTTGAGGTGGGGTAGCACCATGCAGCGATACAAAGGCATTATAATGTCCTCATTTTTGTTTTCTATTCTTTTCCTAATAATACTTAACATTCTATTTGCTTTCTTAGCCGCCGACAAACACTGAGAAGATGGTATCAACATATCATCAGATACGATGCCTAGATCCCTTTCCTGTCTAGCTATAATTCGGGTTCCCCTTTCCCACATGCATCACACAGCACTTCTTCACATTAAACATCATCTGCCATTTAGATGTCCAGTCTCCCAGTCTTGTAAGGTCTTCTTGTAATTTTTCACAATCCTCTCGCGATGTAACAACTTTGAATAACCTTGTGTCGTCAGCAAATTTAATTACCTCACTAGTTACTCCCATCTCTAGGTCATTTATAAATATGTTAAAAAGTAGTGGTCCTAGTACAGACCCCTGGGGAATCCCACTATCCACCCTTCTCCATTGAGAAACTGACCATTTAACCCTAATCTTTGTTTTCTATCTTTTAACCAATTTTTAATCCACAGTAGGACACTACCTCCTATCCCATGACTCTCCAATTTCCTTTTTGATGAGGTACTTTGTCAAATGCCTTTTGAAAATCCAGATACACAATATTGACCGGCTCACCTTTATCCACGTTTGTTCACCCCTTCAAAGAAATGTAATAGATTGGTGAGGCAAGACTTCCCTTTACTAAATCCATGTTGGCTTTGTCTCATTAATCTATGCTTTTGAATATGCGTTGTCATTTTGTTCTTTATAATAGTCTCTAAAATTCTGCCCGTCACCAACGTCAGGCTCACCAGTCTATAATTTCCAGGATCTCCTCTGGAACCTTTTTTAAAAATTGGTGTTACATTGGTCACCAAATCTTCAGGTACCATGCTTGATTTTAAAGATAAATTACATATTTCTAACAATAGCTCCACAAGTTAATTTTTCAGTTCTGTTAGTATTCTGGGATAAATACCATCTGGTCCAGGAGATTTGCTACTCTTCAATTTGTCAAATTGCCCCATTACATCCTGCAGGTTTATAGAAATTTCATTCAGTTTCTCTGACTCATCAGCTTTGAATACCATTTCTGGCACAGGCATCTCTCCCAAATCTTCCTTGGTGAACACCGAAGCAAAGAATTCATTTAATCCCCGCTATGGCTTTGTCTTACCTGTGTGCCCCCTTTACTCCTCGGTAATCTAGCAGTCCGACTGATTCTTTTGCTGGCTTCTTGCTTTTAATATACCTAAAAAAAATTTCACTTCTGTGTTTTAGTTTCCAACGCAACCTATTTTTCAAAGTCCATATTTGCCTTCCTTATCAGCGCTTTGCATTTAACTTGACATTTCTTATGCTGTTTCTATTATTTTCAGTTGGTTCCTTCTTCCATTTTCTGAAGGATTTTCTTTTGGCTGTAATAGCTTCCTTTACCTCACTTTTTGATCATGCCAGCTATTGTTTGGTCTTCCTTCTTCATTTTTTAATACACGGAATATATTTGGACTGGACTTCCAGGATGGTATTTTTGAACAGTATCCACGCCTGATGTAAAATTCTGACCTTTGCAGCTGCTCCTCTAAGTTTTTTTTTCAGCATTCTTCTCATGTTATCATAGTCTCCTTTTTGAAAGTTAAATGCAAACGTATTGGATTTCCCGTATGTAATTACTCCAAAGCTGATATCAAATCTGATCATATTATGATCACTGTTATCAAGCGGTCCCAGCACCATTACCTCCTGAACAAGATCATGCGCTCCACTAAGGACTAGGTATAGAATTTTTCCTGCTCTTGTCGGCTCCTGTACCAGCTGCTCCATAAAGCAGTCCTTGAATTCATCAACGAATTTTACCTTCCTAGCATGCCCTGATGTTACACTTACCCATAGGCGGTCGGTGGCCCAACTGTTTGGGGAGGCTAAAGGGGGTGAGATTAGGGGTGGAGCTTATATCCACAATTGACAACACACAGAAAAACAAAATAAGTAAAAATAAAATAGTCACAATTAATACCTTTTATTAAATTTAGATATTAGATATGTATCATATGTCAAAAAATAAAGTGGTTGCTCAAAGCATATACTAACCACAATCGCTCAACTGTAAAACACTATGCACAAATTTGTGCAAAAACACACTCAGAACATTACTGTACCATAACACTAGGCAGACCCTGAAACACCAATATACCACCCATATGGAAAATGCAGACCGTCAACAATATGAAACAAGGGATCATAATGCCACAATTCTCATGTAGAGCCACAAAACACCCTTTTAGGGTTGATAGTGTTCACAATGAGCTCCATTTATTAACGACTATATGTAGATCCTTCAAGAGGTAGTGTGTCATGATTTAGGCTCTAAAACCCTTTCTGATGTTATGGTGCCACCTCAGTAAGGCCAATACACAATCTCTCCACTGCAAAACACTATACACAAACTGAGGGGAGACATGATAGAGGTATATAAAATATTGAGTGGAGTGGAGCAGGTGGATGTGAAGCGTCTGTTCACTCTGGTCACGCTTTCCAAAAATACTAGAACTAGGGGGCATGTGATGAAACTAGAGTGCAGTAAATTTAAAACCAATCGGAGAAAATGTTTCTTCACCCAACGCATAATTAAACTCTGGAATTTGTTGCCGGAGAACGTGGTGAAGGCGGTTAGCTTAGCAGAGTTTTAAAAGGGGTTGGACGGTTTCCTAAAGGACAAGTCCATAAACCACAATTCCAGGAATAACATGTATAGAATGTTTGTACGTTTGGGAAGCTGCCAGGTGCCCTTGGCCTGGATTGGCCGCTGTTGTGGACAGGATGCTGGCCTCGATGGACCTTTGGTGTTTTCCCAGTGTGGCATTACTTATGTACTTGTGCAAAAACACACTAATAACCTTACCAAACCATAACAGCACTAATTCCAAGGACAGGATGAGCTACAACCTTATGAGTGGAAAGGCAGCACTGTAATTACACCAGGCTCTAAAACACCAGTACACAACCTAGTGAAACAAAAAACAAAAAGGGCTGCAAATACTACATGCTAGCAGAATACTGCACCTTGATTACACATGAAAACACATGACATGAAGGCAAAACCGGAAAGTTACCTCAAGAAGTCAGACTCAGCATGCAGCAATACTAGAAAAATTGAAACTTACATGCAAAATATCACAGATGCACATTTCCAAAAGCTGACATATTCCAGTTAATAAATTCTGAATAAAATACTTTTTTCTACCTTTGTTGTCAGATCATTTAGTTTTTCTATTTGCTTTGGTCCCAGTGTCTTCTTTCCATTTGATATTTTTTTCTCTCAACATGTCCACCATCCTCCTGTGTCCTTATGTGTCCTGTCTACCATCTGTAGCCCTGTCCCTATCCTTTCTCCAGTTTCAGCATCTGCCCTCAAAGTGTTCCAATCCAGTCCTTAAATTCAGCAATTTTCCCTCCATCCATATCCAGCATTTCTCCCCTCCCCTCCATCCATGTGCATGTACTTCCTCTGTCTTCCCTCCCCTCCATCCATGTCCAGCATTTCTCCTCTCTCCCTTCCACTCCATCCGTGTGCATCTCCTTCCTTTGTTTTTCCTTCCCTCCATCCTTGTCCAACATTTCTCCTCTCTTCCCTGCCCTCCACTCTATCCACGTCCAGATTTCTCCTCTCTTCCATCCATGTCCAGCACCTACCCTCTTTATCTCCTACCCTTCCATCCAGTGTCATCCCTTTTTCTCTCTACATACTTCTACCCATTACCCTCTCCCAATGCTTCCGTCCATTGTCTCCCTCTCCTTCCATCCATTGTCTCCCTCTATCTCCCCTTCCTTCTAAACAGTTCTCTCTCTCAACCCTTTTCCATTCAGCATGTCCTCTCTCTCCCCATCCGTCCAGTGTCTTTCCTCTTTCCCTCCCTACCCTTCCGTCCAGTGTCTTCCCTCTTTCTGCCCCCTCCTTCCAGCATTTTTCCTCTTTCTCCCTCCTTTCATTCAGTATTTCTTTGTCTGACAACTACGGTCTCCCCCAGTTTCTCCCCAGCAGCTTCTCTCTCTCTCTTGCCCATGTCCCCTCTTTCTCTCCCCATCTTTCAACTCATCTCTCTCTGTACCCCACTTCCATCCAGCATCATCTCTCTGGCTCTTCCCTGCTCTTTTCAATGTCCCTGGCTCTCCCCTGCACTTTTCCAAGTTCTCTCTCTCTCCTCCAGCGTGCTCACTTCCCTTACCATTTGCAGCCATTTTATCTCCCTCCGGGCCTCTTTACAGCACAAGAACAAAAAGAAGCGCAGAGCCGCAGCAGCCTTCAGGCATGTGCTGTCGGCTCTGCCAGTCCTCTGCTCCCGGAACGGGAAATTGACGTCAGTGGAGGCAGAGGACGGCAGAGTCGACCGCGCATGCCTGAAGTCTGCTGCGGCCCCGCGCTTCTTTTTGTTCTAATGATGGTTGTTCAGAGAAGCAGCGGCTCAACGTGGTGCTTGTTCCTGCCGCTGCTCAACAGAAGCAGCGGCAGCAGCAGAATCCAGCGGGACGGGAGTCTTGGTTATCGGGACATTTGGAGGAAGAGGCAGGCAGGGAAGGTTGCAGCTGGGCTCCCCAAGCCTCTTATATGGGGCGCCAATGCATTTACTCAGTCAATACCAGGGTAATTGAAATCACCCATTTTTATTGTGTTGCCCAGTTTGTTAGCCTCCCTAATTTCTGATAACATTTCTACATCCATCTCCCCTTTACACAGGGTATTTCAATCCATAGGGATTCCAAGATGTGTTTTGTTTCCTGCAGGATTTTCAATCTATTTGATTCATGGCCCTCCTTAAAATGCAATGTTATCCCTCCACCCTATCACTATGATATAATTTGTACCCCGGTATGACAGTGTCCTACTGGTTATCATCCTTCCATCAGGTCTCACAGATGCCTATTATATCTAATTTTTCATTTAGCACAATATATTCTAACTCTCCCATCTTATTTCTTAGGCTTCTGGCATTCGCATATAGTCAATTCAAACAATGTTTGTTGTTCATCTTACTCAGAAGTTGACAGTGTTAATTTGTAATCTTTTGTCTGATGTTTATTTAAGGACACCTGATCTACTATAGTCTCATTTGCAATCTCGCTATCAGGATACCCTATCTTCCCTGTTTTGGTGATATCTTTGAAAGATACCTTGATCCGAACAATGCATTTTTGAATGACTGTCAGCCTTCCCCCAGGTTCTAGTTTAAAAGCTTCTCTGTTTAAATGCCGATGCCAGAAGCCTGGTCCCCACCCTGGTTAAGGTGGAGCCCATCCTTTCGGAATAGGCTCCCCCTTCCCCAGAATGTTGCCCAGTTCCTTACAAATCTAAAACCCTCCCCCCTGCATCATCACCTCATTCATGCATTTAGACTCTAGATGTCTGCCTGTCTCTTGGGCCCTGCATGTAGAACAGGTAGCACTTCGGAAAATGCTACTCTAGAGGTTCTGGATTTGAGCTTTTTACCTAAGAGCCTAAATTTGGCTTCCAGAACCTCTCTCCCAAGTTTTCTTTTGTCATTAGTACCCACATGTACCAAGACAGCTGGCTCCTATCTAGGTGATGCGTGAGGTCTGCCACTTTCGCACCAGGCAGGCAAGTGACTAGGCAATCCTCACATCCACCAGCTACCCACTATCTACATGCCTAATAATTGAATCACCAACTACAACACACATCCTAGCCCTTCCTTCCTGGGCAGTAGCTCCTGGAGACACATCCTCGGTGCATTCCCTGGTTTGCTGGTCCTGTCTACAGGATTACTTCCAGCTACACCAGGGTGATGCTCTAATTTTAGAAGACCTCCCTCCTCCAAGGCAGCACAGGGGCTGCCAGATTGGAGGTGGGGCTTCTATACAACGTCCCTGTAGGCCTCCTCTATGTACCTCTCTGTCTCCCTCAGCTCTTCCAAGTCTGCTACTCTAGCCTCAAGAAACAGACTTGTTCTCTGAGAGCTAGGAGCTCTTTGCATCAAGCACACACAAATGACCTCTCACCAGAAGGTAAATGTAAGATCAGAAAATCTCTCAACTTTTTAAAACTATCATAAGTAGGAAAAACTATAACATAAAGCATATATTGAACAGCTAGACCATCTAGTATTTTAAAGACAATTATGGTAGCTTTAAAATATATTCTAGCTTGAATAAGTAACCAATGAGCCTTAATGAGCAACAGTGTTACCCTATCAAATTTTTTAGGGGAGTAGACGAACCGAACTGTGATATTTTGTAAAGTTTGCAAATTTTCAAGACTGTATTGCTACATGCTACATATAGCGAATGTAACATACCTGTAGCAGGTGTTCTCCGAGGACAGCAGGCTGATTGTTCTCACGACTGGGTAGACGTCCACGGCAGCCCCCTCCAACCGGAAGAAAAGTCTCGCGGGAGGTCCCGCATGCGGGGCACGCCCACCGCGCATGCGCGGCCGCCTTCCCGCCCATGCGTGACCGCTCCCACTCAGTTAAATGACAAGCAAAGGAATAAGAAACACACAACTCCAAAGGGGAGGAGGGAGGGATGGTGAGAACAATCAGCCTGCTGTCCTCGGAGAACACCTGCTACAGGTATGTATCATTCGCTTTCTCCGAGGACAAGCAGGCTGCTTGTTCTCACGACTGGGGTATCCCTAGCTCCCAGGCTCACTCAAAACAACAAACAGGGTCAATTGGCGAGGACATAACAGAAATTAACCTACAAAGAACAACTAACTGGGAGTGCAGCCTGAACAGAATAAAACCGGGCCCAGGAGGGTGGAGTTGGATTCAAACCCCGAACAGATTCTGCAGCACCGACTGCCCAAACCGACTGTCGCGTCGGGTATCCTGCTGGAGGCAGTAATGTGATGTGAATGTGTGGACTGATGACCACGTCGCAACCTTGCAAATCTCTTCAATAGTGGCTGACTTCAAGTGGGCCACTGATGCTGCCATGGCTCTGACACTATGAGCCGTGACATGACCCTCAAGAGTCAGCCCAGCCTGGGCGTAAGTGAAGGAAATGCAATCTGCTAGCCAATTGGAGATAGTGCGTTTCCCGACAACGACCCCCTTCCTTCCAAACAATTAGGCGGACTGTCTGGGGGCTGTGTCCGCTCCAGGAAAAAGGCCAATGCTCTCTTGCAGTCCAATGTGTGCAACTGACGTTCAGCAGGGTGGGTATGAGGCTGGGGAAAGAATGTTGGCAAGACAATTGACTGGCTAAGATGGAACTCCGACACCACCTTTGGCTGGAACTTAGGGTGAGTGCGGAGGACTACTCTGTTATGATGGAATTTTGTATAAGGAGCATGAGCTACCAGGACTTGAAGCTCACTGACTCTACGAGCTGTAGTAACTGCCACCAAGAAAATGACCTTCCAGGTCAAGTACTTCAGATGGCAGGAATTCAGTGGCTCAAAAGGAGGTTTCATCAGCTGGGTGAGGACGACTTTGAGATCCCATGACACTGTAAGAGGCTTGACAGGGGACTTTGACAAAAGCAAACCTCTCATGAATCGAACAACTAAAGGCTGTCCAGAGATGGGCTTACCCTCTACACGATGATGGTAAGCGCTAATTGCACTAAGGTGGTTCCTTACTGAGTTGGTCTTGAGACCAGACTCCGATAAGTGTAGAAGGTATTCAAGCAGGGTCTGCGCAGGACAAGAGCAAGGTTCTAGGGCCTTGCCCTCACACCAAACGACAAACCTCCTCCACTTAAAAAGTAACTCTTCTTAGTGGAATCCTTCCTGGAAGCAAGCAAGACGCGGGAAACACCCTCGGACAGACCCAAGGAGGCAAAATCTACGCCCTCAACATCCAGGTCGTGAGAGCCAGAGACTGAAGGTTGGGGTGCAGAAGTGCTCCCTCGTTCTGCGAGATGAGGGTTGGAAAACACTCCAATCTCCACGGTTCTTCGGAGGATAACTCCAGAAGAAGAGGGAACTAGATCTGACGTGGCCAAAAGGGTGCGATCAGAATCATGGTGCCGCGGTCTTGCCTGAGTTTCAATAAGGTCTTCCCCACCAAAGGTATGGGAGGATACGCATACAGGAGGCCCTCCCCCCAATGTAGGAGAAAGGCATCTGACGCTAGTCTTCCGTGTGCCTGTAGTCTGGAACAGAACTGAGGCAACTTGTGATTGGTCTGGGAGGCGAAAAGGTCCACCGAAGGGGTGCCCCACTCTCGGAAGATCTTGCGTATCACCCTGGAATGGAGCGACCACTCGTGCGGTTGCATGAGTCTGCTCAGCCTGTCGGCCAGACTGTTATTTACGCCTGCCAGGTACGTGGCTTGGAGAAGCATGCAGTGCCACATCCCGACGGCCTCCTGACACAGGGGGCGAGATCCGGTGCCCCCCTGCTTGTTGATGTAGTACATTACAACCTGATTGTCTGTCCGGATTTGGATAATTTGGAAGGACAGCCGATCCCTGAAAGCCTTCAGCATGTTCCAGACCGCTTGGAGCTCCAGGAAATTGATCTGAAGACCTGCTTCCTGGAGGGACCACACCCCTTGGGTGTGGAGCCCATCAACATGGGCCCCCCACCCCAGGAGAGATGCATCCGTCGTCAGCACTTTTTGCGGCTGAAGAATTTGAAACAGGCATCCCAAGGTCAAATTGGTTCGAATCGTTCACCAGCGCAGTGAACTGCGACAACTGATGGGCAGGCGGATGACATCGTCTAGATTCTCGGTGGCCTGGCACAACTGGGAAGCTAGGTTCCATTGAGCTGATCTCATGTGAAGACGAGCCATGGGAGTCACATGGACTGTAGAGGCCATATGGCCCAGGAGTCTCAACATCTGCCGAGCTGTGATCTGCTGGGACGTTCTGGCCTGGGAGGCGAGAGACAGAAGGTTCTGAGCCCTTGCCTCGGGAAGATAGGCATGAGCCGTCTGTGAATTCAGCAGAGCTCCTATGAATTCGAGAGATTGGACTGGCTGGAGATGGGACTTCGCTTAATTTATTACAAACCCCAGCAGCTCCAGAAGTTGAATAGTGCACTGCATGGACCGAAGAGCACCTGCCTCCGAGGTGCTCTTCACCAGCCAATCGTCGAGATACGGGAACACATGCACCCCCAGCTTGCGAAGGTACGCCGCAACCACTATGAGGCACTTTGTGAATACCCATGACAGAGGCGAGCCCAAAGGGCAGCACACAATACTGGAAGTGCCGTGTTCCCAGACGGAATAGTAGATACTGTCTGTGAGCTGGCAGTATCGGGATGTGAGTGTAAGCATCCTTTAAATCAAGGGAGCATAGCCAGTCATCTTTCTGAATCAGGGGAAGAAGGGTGCCCAAGGAAAGCATCCTGAACTTTTCTCGAACCAGATATTTGTTCAGGCCTCTCAGGTCTAGGATGGGGCGCATCCCCCCTGTTTTCTTTTCCACAAGGAAGTACCTGGAATAGAATCCCTGCCCCTCCTGCCCGGGCTCGACCGCATTGGCGCTGAGAAGGGAGGAGAGTTCCTCTGCAAGTACCTGCCTGTGGTGGGAGCTGAAGGATTGAGCTCCCGGTGGGCAATTTGGCGGAGTGGAGATCAAACTCAGGGTGTACCCGCACCGCACTATTTGGAGAACCCACTGGTCGGAGGTTATGAGAGGCCACCTTTGGTGAAAAACTTTCAACCTCCCCCCGACCGGTAGGCCGTCTGGCATGGGCACGTTTATGGCGGCTATGCTCCCATGGATCCAGTCAAAAGCCCGTCCCCTGCTTTTGCTGTGGAGCTGCAGGGGTCTGCTTGGAACGAGCGCGCTGGGGCTGGCCCTGTGCCTGAGAAGGCCTTCGGGCCGGCTGGTTGTACCTATGCTTGCTGTAGGCACAGGGTGCAGACCGCCGGGCCCGGAAAAAACGTCCACCTGTGGAGGTGGATGCTGAAGGCGCCCGGTGGGAAAAATTGTCGAGAGCGTTTTACCGCTGGTGGAGCTGCTCAACCAGCTGCTCGACCTTCTCGCAGAAAATATTATCCCCCCAGCAAGGGACATCCGCCAGGCATTGCTGGGTCTGGTTGTCCAGGTCAGAGGCACGCAGCCATGAGAGCCTGCGCATCACTATACCCTGGGCAGCGGCTCTGGATGCAACATCACAAGTGTCATAAATACCCCTGGACAGGAATTTGCGACACGCCTTCAGCTGCCTGACCACCTCTTGAAAGGCCTGGCCTGCTCCAGCGGGAGCTTGTCAATCAGGTCTGCCAGTTGCTGCACATTGTTCCGCATGTGGATACTCGTGTAGATCTGGTATGATTGGATCTTGGTCACGAGCATAGAAGAATGATAGGCCTTCCTCCCAAACGAGTCCAGAGTGCGAGACTCCCGCCCCGGGGGCGCAGAGGCGGTATCCCTCGAACTCTTGCCCCTCTTGAGAGCAGAGTCCACGACCGCTGAGTCATGTGGCAACTGGGGCCGCATCAACTCTGGGTCTATGTGGACTCTATATTGGGACTCTGCTTTCTTGGGGATGGTGGGATTAGATAGGGGTTTCAACCAGTTCCGAAGCAGTGTCTCCTTCAGGACATTGTGCAACGGTACTGTGGAAGACTCTCTAGGTAGTGATGGATAATCGAGGACCTCGAGCATCTCAGCCCTCGGCTCATCCATGGTGACCACTGGGAAGGGAATGCTCACAGACATGTCCCGGACAAAAGAGGCAAAGGAGAGGCTCTCTGGAGGCGAGAGCTTCCTCTCCGGTGAAGGCGTGGGGTCGGAGGGAAGACCAGCAGACTCCTCAGAGGAGAAATATCTGGGATCCTCCTCCTCCCCCCAGGTGTCGGACATGAGCTCTCTGATCTCAGTCCGCAACCGGGCCTGTCTCGACCCCGAGGAACCACGTCCTCAATGATGGTGCCGAGAGGTGGACTCGGGACGAAGCTCCCTCCATCGACGTCGACGGGGATTCCACCTGAGTGGCGGTCAAGAACGGCGCCGCAAGCGGTACCGGTGTCAAGGGCCGCATCCCAGGGCCAGAGCCAGCCATCGCTTCCATCAACGGCGCCGAGGGCGCAAGCACCCCCGGTGCCGGTAGAGACTGGCGCAGCAGCCCCTCCAGGGTACCTGGGAGGATGGCTTGGAGACACTCGTCCAGGGCCGCTGTCGGGAGAGGCTGGGGGGCCGGTGTAGGCGTCGCTTCCCGAAGCTGCCCGGGTCCAGGAGACAGTACCGGGGTGCCCGACGACCTGCTCATCAACACCTCTTCAATGGAAGGGGAGCGCTCCTCCCAGCGTCGACGCTTTTCAGGGGCAGAGTCTCTCGACACCCCTGAGCTTCCAGTCCCATGCGCCGGGGGCAACCGATGACAGTGCTTCTTGGCAAGCTTCTTCCGATGTCCATCATTGGCGCTCCGTGGCATGGATGAGGAGGAGGTGGAGTCCCCACGCCTCCTCGGGGTAGGGTCCGACAGGGTTCGGTCCCGATGGCCCTGAGCGGCGGGGCCAGCCGAGGCGGGTGGAGGCCCACTCGGCTGTTCCCCGCTCCCATCGCTGGCAGGTCGTCAGGCCAAAGGAACCTGTGCTCCTGGGGTCGATGCCATGCTCGGCGCCGAAGTCGCCGACACCAGTACCGATGCCGAACTTCGCGCTGTCGGCACCGATGCCACCGATGTCGACGGGCCGGCGCAAGTTCCAAAAAGACGGTCCCGAAGAACTTGCCTCGCCACCTGCGTCCGCTTTTTCAAGCCAAGACACAAGGTGCACGCTTTGGAATTATGCTCCGGCCCGAGGCATTGGAGGCACCAAGCGTGAGTATCGGACTGCGAGATTTGCCGGCCGCACCGACCACACTTTTTAAATCCGCTCAGGACTTTCAAGGACATCGACGGAAAAATCGCGTCGGCGAGGTCAAAACCGTCGATGGTGGCAGTAAAAAGGCCACAACAAAAAAGGAAACTCGGACGCCGGCGAAAGGAAAGGGAAAAACAAACTCGATGGGAAGAAAGACTTCTCTACAAAAATTTTTTTTTTAAACATGACGGAAAAGGGAACGCGAACGCGCGTACACAAAAGAAATAGCGGACAAGGCCGCAAAACGGTTTTCCGGGGCTGACAAGGAGAGGGATGAAACTCCGTCTCTCTCCAGCGCGGAAAAACAGAAACTGAGCGGGAGCGGTCGCGCACCGGCAAGAAGGCCTACCGCATGCGTGGTAGGCGTGCCCCACGTGCGGGACTTCTCGCAAGACTTTTCTTCCGGTTGGAGGGGGCTGCCGTGGATGTCTACCCAGTCGAGAGAACAAGCAGCCTGCTTGTCCTCGGAGAAAACACATTACAATAATCCAGTTGACTCAATATCAACGCTTGCACAACCAGTTTTAATTATAGACCTTCAAAATAGTGCCTAATTCTTCTAAATCTTAAACAAAGAAAGACTTTCATTATTAACAAATTACCCCATTTCTCAACTAATAATCTATAATATAGGTGTGGGAAAGGGTTCATTCAAAAGTGAAGATTCTAGACTTCAAAAAAGCTAATTTTATTCAGATGGTGGATTACCTTCAAACAGAAAATCTATAACCCCAAAATAATGTCCAAGAATATTGCCTCCTCCCTCAAAACACCAAGGGAGAATCTGCTACAGTACAAGGAAAAGAAAGCCAAGGACAGAACCCCCCTTGTAGTGACATACAACCCAGAGCTGGAAAAACTGAGGAAAATCATACGAGATCTGCAACCACTACTCCAGGAGGATGAATTACTGAAAGAGATATTCCCATCCCCACCAGTGCTGGCCTTCCAACAGCAACCCAATTTAAAACACAAGCTAGTGAGAAGCAAGCTCTCAACAGAGACCCAAAAAGAAGAGAATGGCACATCCTTGCAATATATCCAGCTGCAAACTATACCAAAACATTTCACAAGACCCCACAGTCATTCACAAAGGAAAAATATTCAACATAAAGGAATCCTTCACATGTTCATCTTCCAATGTAGTATATGTCATCCAGTGTAAAAAATGTGACGAAGGGTTCTATATTGGAGAAACAAGCCAGATGCTGAAGAAGAGATTTAATTTACATAGACATCATATGAAAAATGTCAGTGCCAACCAGGATGTTACCTCTGTGGGAAAGCACTTTACAAAACCAGAACACTGTACCAATGATTTTATGGTGAGAATACTGAAAGAAAACTTTAAAACAATACAGGAACGCAGGACCTTTGAAGTCAAAATGATTAAATATTTTGACACCCACCAGACAGGACTTAACAAAGATCTGGGTTTTCTAGACCATTATAAACCATAAAATTGTAATGCTTTGTCACCCTCTGATCACCATGCATATCTCCCTGTCCCTCATCCTCTCAGCCCTCCACGCTTCTCACCTCACCAACCCCTCCCTCATCCTTTCAGATTGCCACTGAAATACTTTGATGTTTCACTTATATATGCTGTTACATATCAAAATTTGCTTATTTCTGATCTGACGAAGAAGGGCTACCTTTGAAAGCTAATCAAAAATTATATTAAGTTAGTCCAATAAAAAAGGTTGCATCTTATTTTTTTTCTCTGTTTTATTTTATTCTATTTCTATTGATTACCAGACAATACCAAAATCTGCAATACGGTAGACACCCCTGATGGTGTGGATAACATGAGGAAGGACTTAGCGAAGCTAGAGGAATAATCTGGAATTTGGCAAATTAGATGTAATGCAGGGTCATGCATTTTGGGTTACAAAAACCTAAGAGAAGGGTACAGTTTAGGGGGTGAAGAACTTTTGTGCAAGAAAGGCGAGCAGGACTTGGGTATGATTTGTACGTGATGATCTTAAGGTGGACAAACAGGTAGAAAGGCGACAGCGAAAGCTAGAAGGATGCCTGGGTGCATAGGGAGAGGAATGGACAGTAGGAAAAAGGAGGTGATGATGCCCCTGTAGAAGATTGGTGAGACCTCATTTAGAATATTATGTACAATTCTGGAGACCACACCTTCAAAAAGATATAATCGGTCCACAGGCTGGGTAAACCTGGATATTCAATGCCGGGCCATTTCCAGAGACCAACATTGAATATCCGGGTTTATTTTGGTCACTAAAAAGTTAACCGGCTAGGCCGATATTCAGTGCTAAATGGCTAACTTTTTAGCGGCCAAAGATAGACCTGCTAATTGAACGGCCTATTCTGACCAATCAACGTAGCCGGTCTAGCGCTGATTATCTGTGTCTAACCAGCTATGTTGTGCAATATCGGCTAGCCACTAACTGGGATATTCAGTGGGAGATAACTGGTTATCTCCCACTGAATATCCGTGGTTAGGCATTTAAACACTATTTAAATAATTTTGAATATGGGTGGGGGGGGGGGGGGGGGAATATTCTTATTAAGATTGAACAAAAAAGACGATTCAAGATGGCGACGTAACAGGCAGCGCCGAAAAGTCGCTCTGAGAACCAGCCCGAGAAAAAAAAAACTCTTGCGGACAATATGCCCCATACTAAAAGGAAGGGGTTGATGAAGATAGTACCCCCACCTACCTCGACTCCTTCATCGACTCGGACTGGATTAGAGCGTTTTTTCAGCCCGATTTCCCAAACAAGCAGAGATGTGGATCCCATAGCGGGGCTCCTTGGGGAAGTGGAGGTCCCGCTGGGAGAGGATGTATCTCTCTCTCCACCATCAATTAGTAAACCTCCCTGCCCAGCATCGATGGCGAGTACCGATGTGGATCAACGCCCTACCGGAAGTGTATCGGGTGAGATCCACGGTGAGGGTCGGGAAGCTCCACAGAAGACGCTGGGAGCAGAGGTCGTAGGAACCTCTAGGAGAACGCAGGAGGTAAATCTTGAAATGATTTGGGTAAAGCTGAACAGAATGGATATGACTTTACAACAAACATCGGGTGAAGTCAGTAACTTTAATAAGAGATTTGGTGAGTTAAATGCAAAGGTAGACCTGATAAAAGAAGAAATAGCTGAAAAAATGACTGTTATACAAAAGAATGTAGATTCTTTACAAGAATTTAAAACAAATGTGGTGAAAGATAATGTTGAACTTCGGAGACGAGTGGAACAAGTTGAAAACTTTAATAGAAGATTAAATCTACGTTTATTGAACTTTCCCAAACTCCTAGGGATTACTCCTCTAGATTTATTTAAGAGTTATTTGAATGAGGTGTTGAAAATGCCTCTGGAAGCTATGCCGCCTGTTAATAAGGTATATTATATTCCTACTCCTAAAGGAGAGACTGGGAAAAATCAAGAAGCTCAACTTATGAACATAGATCTTGGAAATATTTCAGCTATACTTGAACAAACACTTGATGAGACAACAGAAAGGTCTACATTGATAGTGTCTTTAATATTTGAACAGGACTTGAACAACATAATGAAACAGTACTTTAAGAATTTAAAAACCTGTTTTGGGGGTATTAAAGTACAGATTTTTCCTGACGTTATAAAATCAACTCAGCAGAGGAGGAAAGCCTTCTTGGCATTGAAATCAAGAACTGTTGAGATAGGAGGGATGTTTTTCCTGGCCTATCCATGCAAGTGCCTTGTGAGACTGGGTCAGGTTAAATATACATTTTTTTCACCTGAAGCCCTTAAATCTTTTCTAGATTCTAAACAATTGTAATAATACAAGGGAATATTACGCCACCTTATTATTTTTGTGAATTATTGCTATATTTTCCCCATAACTCTTTTCGTCTCCTCCAATAATGAGGTCTAAGGAAGCAATAATTATCATAATTAATTAAGAAATCAGACTATTTTTTGAAGTAGGTTTTACTTCTGTAAGTTGTTTTCATTAATGAATGTTATTATTTCCGCATAAATGCTATTATGGCTGTATTTCAATAACAAGTATATTCTTGTTAAAATGTTAAAATCTAATAAACAAATTGAAACATAAGATTGAACAAAAAATCAATTTTTGAATTTAGCACTGTTACTCCAAATGGTCTTAACAAAGAATTGGACCTATTGGCTTGTTTATAAATGATTAGATTTACATTGTTTTGTATGGAATCACTTGCCTTAATTATTCCCATCCTTTTTCCATGCTGCCTCCCTGCCCCTCTCCCTTAGTCCTTGCATCTCCATGCATGCCTCCCCCTTTTCCCCCTTCACCTTTATATATTTGTTGCTTTCCAATTGATCTGATGAGACCTCATTTAGAATACTGTGTACAATTCTGGAGACTGCACCTTCAAAAAAATATATACAGGATGGAGTCGGTTCAGAGGATGGTTACTAAAACAGTCAGTGGTCTTCATCATAAAGTGTATGGAGCCAGACTTAAAGATCTCAGTATGTATACTTTGGAAAAAAAAGGCGAGAGAGGGGAGATATGATAGACACATTTAAATACCTATACAGTATAAATGCACAGGGGGCAAGCCTCTTTCAATTGAAAGGAAGCTCTGGAACAAGGGGGCATAGGATGAAGATGAAAGTGGATAGACTCGGAAATAACCTGAGAAAATACTTCTTCATGGAAAGGCTGGTGAATTTGTGGAACGGGTCCTCGGTGGAAGTGGTGGAGATGAAAACAGTATCTGAATTAAAGAGAGCTTGGAACAAGTACATAGGATCTCTAAGGAAGTGATAGGGAAAGTAAATGGCTTGGATGGACAGACTGGATAGGACATATGGTCTTTACCTGCCTTAAATTTTCTTTTTTTTCCCTCTTTTCCAGTGTTTTTGTGTAGAGCTCCATGGATTTTTCACAAGATATCTTTCAATGCAATGAAGGTAGGTGCCCGATGCTCAGGGCCGGTCTTAGGCCGAGGCGACCGAGGCGGACGCATAGGGCCTCGCGCTTAAGGGGGCCCCATGCGGCGCGCCTCAGTCAGCCTCCTCCGCTCCATCCCGGCGCTCCGCTACCTCACTCCGATGTCGCAGCAGCTGTGCAGCGTCAGTGAAAGCGCTGCCCGACGTCTCTCCACCAGCCTTTCCTTCACTCGCATTCGTTCCCTTTGTGTCCCGCCCTCAAGGAAATGACGTCAGAAGAAGATGGGGCACTGAGGGAACAAACGAGCGAAGGGAAGGCTGGTGGAGAGAGACGTCAGACAGGCAGCGCTTTCACTGACTCTGCTGAAACGGAGGTAAATTTAATTCTCCGAGGACAAGCAGGCTGATATACTCACATGTGGGTGATGTCATGTCGGCCCAGAGGATTTTCTAGTAAAATCTTAAAAGTCTCTTCAAACCGTGTTCCGTCGTGCGAGCGATTGCACCGCGCATGCACGTCTTCCCGCTCGCCGCGCGGACACGCTCCTCGGTTCTTCTTTTTCCGCGTCTGAGGAGACACGGAGTTCGGTAGCGCTTCGCGTTTTCTTCAGGCCTTCGGAGTAAAGTTCTCTTTCAGTTCGTTTTACCCTTTCGGGTATTGTTTAAAAAAAAAAACAACCCTTTACTTTTCTAGTGTCTTTTTTCTAAGTTTCCTTTCTTTTTTCGTGCGACCGTTCTTAGGTCGCTCGGTCGGGTATTGTTTTTCCCCATTTTTGTGTGTCTCTTTTTTCTGACACAATCGTGTCCTTTGATTTTGCGGAGACGATTTTTCCCGCAATGTCATCGAAGACGCCCAGCGGCTTCAAGCCTTGCGCCCGCTGCAACTGGACCATCTCTGGCACTGATCCGCACTCCTGGTGCCTTCAGTGCCTTGGGCCTGACCATCGTCTGGAAAGTTGTAAGTTGTGCCTGAAAATGAAAAAGCGCACTCAACTTTCTCGAGAGGCCCAGAGAGAAAAACTTTTCGGATCCAGTACCTCGACATCGGTACCGTTGACGTCGAGGGCAGCGTTGGCATCGGGAGACCGGGTACCGGCTGCCAAGAGAACGATGCACGCTGGGAGCAGTGATGCATCGAGCGGGTCTCCACCTGCCTCGGTGCCTCCTGCTTTGCAGGCCCCCCGGGACCAACCTTTATCGGACCCGGCCCCGAGGAAGCATGTGGATTCCACGTCTTCCTCACTGGTACCGAGGAGTCTCGATGACGGGCGTCGGGTGAAGGCCAAGAAGCTCCGTCATCGTTCTCCTTCTTGATACAGTACTGTGAGCTCCAGGTCATCGAGGCATTCGGTACCCGAGAAGCGTCGGTGCCGAGAGGATCGCTCTCCCTCTGTTATGGAGGTATCGACGCGCAGGTTGTCTGGCAGCCCGGTACCGGCTCCCCAGCCTCTGCAGATTCTGCCTCCGACGACCACACCGGCACCGCAGCCTTCCCCTACAGCTTCTGTAGATGAGCATATCAAGGCTACTTTTCCAGATTTCATGGAAGCGGTGCTGCAACATTTGCGTCCGGCATCGGAGGTACCGGTACCGATGGTGCCGGAGACTCCTGCGGCACCGTGCCTTTTGCCGGTGGTGATGTCTCCTTCTCCGGTACCGCTTCCAGTATCGGGGTCGGTTGCCTCCCGGGTCGACTCTCTATTGCCTTTGGTGGAGGAAGCTTCACCGGAGTCTCCTGGGGAGTTGACTTCTCGACACCGTCATCGAGGTCACCGCACCTCTATGCCAAGACGGGCTCGGATCCGGGCTGCTCTTTCTGAGTTGTTAGCCCCATCTGATGACGATGGGGGTCATGGAGTTTTCTCTGCTGAGGATTCTCTAGGTCTTCCGTCTGATTCGACCCCCTCACCTCAGAGACAGCTCTCCTCTCCAGAGAGTTTGTCTTTTTCATCTTTTGTGCAGGAAATGTCTGAGGCCATTCCCTTCCCTGTGGAGACTGTGGATGAGCCCAGGGCCAAGATGCTCGAGGTCCTGGATTATCCATCTCCACCTAAGTCTTCTACCACAGCTCCTTTTCATGATACACTCAGGGAAGTGCTGATGAGGAACTGGGAGAAGCCTCTTTCTTGTCCAACTATTCCCAAAAAGGCTGAATCCCAGTATTGGATCCACGGGGAACCCAGTTTCGTCCGGCCTCAGTTGCCTCATGATTCTGTGGTGGTGGATTCTGCTCTCAGAAGAGCTAAGAGTTCTAGGAACTTTGCCTCGGTGCCCCCAGGGTGAGAACACAGAACCTTGGACTCTTTTGGGAGGAAGGCATATCAGGCTGGCATGCTCGCTTCCAAAATCCAGTCCTACCAGCTCTTTACGAGCATTCATTTGTGGAACTCAGTGCGGCAGCTTGAGAGTTTGGTTGATGCACTCCCACTGGAGCAGGCTGAGCCTTTTCGCCAAGTGGTCAGGCAGCAGAAGGCGTGTCGCAAATTCCTGTCCAGGGGCATTTACGACACTTGCGATGTGACATCTAGATTTTCTGCTATAGGTATAGTGATGCGCAGACTCTCATGGCTGCGTGCCTCTAACCTGAAGGAGAGAACTCAGCAGAAAATTGCAGATATCACTTGCCGGGGGGATCATCTTTTTGGTGAGAAAGTCAAAGAGTTGATTGATCACCTCTATCAGCGTGATAATGCTATGGACTCTCTCTCCCGCCGGGCGCCTTCTGCATCCGCTTCCTCTTCTAGGAAGTTTTTTAAAGGGAAAAGAAGTGCACCTTACGCCTCCAGGGGCCATAAGTACACTCTTACTTCTTGACAGCCGGTTCAGGCTCTGCCACAGCACGCTCGTTCTCGTCAACAGCATGCGCCCAAGCAGGCCCCTGCAGCTCCCCAGCAAAAACCAGGGATGGGTTCTTGACTGGCTCCAGTTGAACATAGCCACCATAAATGTGTCCGTGCCAGACATGCCTGTTGGGGGGAGGTTAAAATTTTTTCACCAAAGGTGGCCTCTGATAACCTCTGACCGGTGGGTTCTTCAAATAGTCCGGTTAGGATACACCCTCAATCTGGAAACCAAACCTCCAAATTGTCCACCGGGAGCTCAGTCCTTCAGCTCCCAACACAAGCAGGTACTTGCAGAGGAACTCTCCGCCCTTCTCAGCGCCAATGCGGTCGAGCCCGTTCCACCAGGGCAAGAAGAGCTGGGATTCTATTCCAGGTACTTCCTTGTGGAAAAGAAAACAGGGGGATGCGTCCCATCCTAGACCTAAGGGGCCTGAACAAATATCTGGTTCGAGAAAAGTTCAGGATGCTTTTCCTGGGCACCCTTCTCCCCATGATTCAGGAAAATGATTGGCTATGCTCTCTGGACTTAAAGGATGCTTATACCCACATTTCGATACTTCCAGCTCACAGAAAGTATCTACGGTTTCGGTTGGGAACGCAGCACTTTCAGTACTGTGTGCTGCCCTTTGGCTTGGCGTCTGCGCCCAGAGTATTTACCAAGTGCCTGGCAGTCGTTGCAGCGTCACTACACAGGCTGGGAGTGCATGTGTTCCCTTATCTCGATGATTGGCTGGTGAAGAGCACCTCCCAGGCAGGAGCTTTACAGTCCATGCGGATGACTATTCAACTGCTGGAGCTTCTAGGATTTGTCATCAATTACCCAAAGTCCCATCTCAACCCAGTTCAAAAATTGGCATTGGGGCTCTGTTGTATACGAGGACTGCTTGTGCCCACCTTCCTGAGCCAAGAGCGGACAATCTTCTGTCTCTAGCCTCCAGGGTTCAAGCATCTCAACAGATCACGGCTCGGCAGATATTGAGACTTCTGAGGCACAAGGTTTCCACAGTTCATGTAACTCCCATGGCACGTCTTCACATGAGATCGGCTTAGTGGACCCTAGCTTCCCAGTGGTTTCAAGCTGCAGGGAATCTAAAAGATGTGATCCAGCTGTCCATCGACTTTCGGAATTCACTTCAGTGGTGGACAATTCGATCCAATCTGGTTTTGGGACGCCCATTCCAAATTCCTCAGCCACAAAAAGTGCTGACGACGGATGCATCCCTCCTCGGGTGGGGATCGCATGTAGATGGGCTTCACACTCAAGGAGCTTGGTCCCTTCAGGAAAAGCGTCTTCAGATCAACCTCCTGGAGTTGCGAGTGATCTGGAACGCTCTAAAGGCTTTCAGAGATCAGTTATCCAACCAAATTATTCTGATTCAAACAGACAATCAGGTTGCAATGTACTACACAAACAAGCAAGGGGGCACCGGATCTCGCCCTTTGTGTCAGGAGGCCGTGCAGATGTGGCTTTGGGCTCATCAACATGGCATGTGTCTCCAAGTTGTATATCTGGCTGGCGTAAACAACAGTCTGGCCGACAGATTGAGCAGGATAATGCAACCTCACGAGTGGTCACTCAACATGGCTGTCGCCAGGAAGATCTTCAGAGCGTGGGGTACCCCCTCGGTGGATCTTTTTGCCACTCAATTCAATCACAAGGTCCCCCATGGCAGGCTAGCGTCGGATGCCTTTCTCCTTCATTGGCGGGCAGGCCTTCTGTACGCGTATCCTCCCATATCTTTGGTGGGGAAGACTTTGCTGAAACTCAGGCAAGACCGCGGAACCATGATTCTGATTGCGCCTTTTTGGCCCCGTCAGATCTGGGTCCCTCTTCTTCTGGAGTTGTCCTCTGAAGAACCATGGAGATTGGAGTGTTTTCCAACCCTCATCACTCAGAACGAGGGGGCACTTCTGCATCCCAACCTCCAGTCTCTGGCTCTCACGGCCTGGATGTTGAGGGCGTAGAGTTCGCCTCCTTGGGTCTTTCTGAGGGTGTCTCCCAAGTCTTGCTTGCTTCCAGGAAAGATTCCACTAAAAGATGTTACTCTTTTAAATGGAAGAGGTTTGCCGTCTGGTGTGACAGCAGGGCCCTAG
The DNA here is from genome assembly GCF_901765095.1 of Microcaecilia unicolor. Classification (NCBI taxonomy): domain Eukaryota; kingdom Metazoa; phylum Chordata; class Amphibia; order Gymnophiona; family Siphonopidae; genus Microcaecilia; species Microcaecilia unicolor. The sequence continues at coordinate 121,686,409 of NC_044040.1, read as the reverse complement.
ACCCCTTTTCATGTCCTTGCTGAATACCTTCTACATTTATCAGAGTCTGGTCTCAAGACCAACTCCGTAATAGTTCACCTTAGTGCGATTAGTGCTTACCATCAACGTGTCGAAGGTCAGCCTATCTCTGGACAGCCTTTAGTTGTTCGCTTCATGAGAGGTTTGCTTTTGTCAAAGCCCCCTGTCAAACCTCCTCCTGTGTCATGGGATCTCAATGTCGTTCTCACCCAGCTGATGAAACCCCCTTTCGAGCCACTGAATTCCTGCCATCTGAAGTACTTGACCTGGAAGGTCATTTTCTTGGTGGCTGTTACTTCAGCTCGTAGGGTCAGTGAGCTTCAGGCTCTAGTGGTTCATGCTCCTTACCTTAAATTTCATCAAAACAGAGTAGTCCTCCGCACGCACCCTAAGTTCCTGCCAAAGGTGGTGTCGGAGTTCCATCTGAACCAGTCAATTGTCTTGCCAACATTTTTTCCTCGCCCTCATACAAGTCCTGGCGAAAGCAAGCTGCACACTTTGGTCTGCAAAAGAGCATTGGCCTTTTACGTGGAGCGGACAAGCCCCCACAGACAGTCCGCCCAGTTGTTTATTTCTTTTAATCCCAACAAGAGGGGAGTTGCTGTCGGGAAACGCACTATATCTAATTGGCTAGCAGATTGCATTTCCTTCACTTATGCCCAAGCTGGGCTGACTTTAGAGGGCCATGTCACGGCTCATAATGTTAGAGCCATGGCTGCGTCAGTGGCTCATCTCAGGTCAGCCACTATTGAAGAGATCTGCAAGGCTGCGACGTGGTCATCAGTCCACACATTCACATCTCACTACTGACTTCAGCAGGATAGCCGACGCGACAGTCGGTTTGGGCAGTCGGTGCTGCAGAATATGTTTGGGGTTTAGAATCCAACTCCAACCCTCCTAGGCCCATTTTTATTCTGTTCCAGGCTGCACTCTCAGTTAGAAATTTCTTGTTTCAGGTCAATCCTTGTTATGCCCTCGCCGTTGCGAGGTCCAATTGACCATTCTTTGTTGTGTTGAGTGAGCCTGGGGGCTAGGGATACCCCACATGTGAGTATATCAGCCTGCTTGTCCTCGGAGAAAGCGAAGTTTCTTACCTGACGCAGGTGTTCTCCGAGGACAGCAGGCTGTATATTCTCACAAACCCTCCCACCTCCCCTTTGGATTCAACTGAGGAGCGTGTCCACGCGGTGAGCGGGAAGACGTGCACGTGACGGCACGCGGTTTGAAGAGACTTTTTAGATTTTACTAGAAAATCCTCCGGCCCAACGTGACGTCACCCACATGTGAGAATATACAGCCTGCTGTCCTCGGAGAACACCTGCTTCAGGTAAGAAACTTCGCTATACTACACCTAGAAGAGAGACATGGGCAGGCAAGTGGACATGGGAGCGGGAGGGATGGGGAGAGAGGAGCATTGACAAGGATGGACATGGATGGGAGGACAGGGCCCAGGGAAGAGGATTAATTGCTGGACATGGAGGGGAGGGAGGAGAATTGCTGGATATGGATAGATGGAGGGGGGCAGGGGAGAGAGGAGCATTAATGGACATGGATCAGAGGGCAGGGCCCAGGGAGAGAGGAGAAATTGCTGGACTTGGAGGGGAGGGCAGGGGAGAGAGGGGAATTGCTGGATATGGATGGATGGATGGAGGAGGGAAGGGGAGGGAGGAAGGAGCATCGATGGACAAGGATGGGAGGGCAGGGCCCAGGGAGAGAGGAGAAATTGCTGGACATGGAGGGGAGGGCAAGGAAGAGAGGAGAATTGCTGGATATGGATTGATGGAGAGAGAGAAGCATCAATGGACAAGGATGGACATAGATGGGAGGACAGGGCCCAAGGAGAGAGGAGAAATGCTGGACATGGATGTAGGGGAGGGGAGGAAAGTAGATGCACATGGATGGAGGGGAGTGAGGAGAAATGCAGGATATGGATGGAAGGGAAATTGCTGAATTTAAGGGCTGGATCGGAACACTTTGAAGGCAGATGCTAAAACTGGAGAAAAGATAGGGAGCTACAGATGGTAGACAGGACACATAAGGACACAGGAGGATGGTGGACATGGCGAGAGAAAAAATATCAAATGGAAAGAAGACACTGCATAAAACAGAAGACAGTGGGACCAAAGCGAATAGAAAAACTAAATGATCAGACAACAAAGGTAGAAAACAGTATTTTATTCAGAATTTATTAATTGGAATAGGTCAGCTTTTGGAAATGTGCATCTGTGATATTTTGCATGTAAGTTTCAATTTTTCTAGTATTGCTGCATGCTGAGTCTGACTTCTTGAGGTAACTTTCCAGTTCAGTATTTTGCCTTCATATCTGTTGTGTCATGTGTGATCAAGGTGCAGTATCCTGCTAGCGTGTAGTATTTGCAGCCCTTTTTGTTTCACAAGGTAGTGTATTGGTGTTTTAGAGCCTGCTGTAATTACAGTGCTGCCTTTCCACGCATAAGGTTGTAGCTCGTCCTGTCCTTGGAATTAGTGTTGTTATGGTTTGGTAAGGTTATGAGTGTGTTTTTGCACAAGTTTGTGTATAGTGTTTTGCAGTGGAGCGATTGTGTGTCCACACCTCTGACCCCCCGGGATTATGAGAATTGGAACTACTAATTGTAGTGGACTTGAACTGAATAATTTCTGGGGAGGGGGGGTTCATGATAGCATGGTGGTTATTATTTCAATCAGTTTTTCTGTACAAGTTTAGCTGCATTTGTCTTTATTTGAAATTTCATAAATTAACATTTTTCTGAGGGCGTGTCAAGATGGCGGACTAGCAGGAGGACGCGCTGCAAGCTGCTGAACCTTTCCTCGGCGATAATTTTCATTATTTTTCTTCTTAATCATGCCGCATACTAAGAGGAAAGGAGCTGTTAAAAGTTTACCGGCGGCGAACTCTGAGGCAGCTCTGATTCAGTTAACGCTTGATAGATATGCCACCAGCACACCACATCGAACGGGCTCGAGTCAGGTTCCAGCCTTGGGAGACGTAGGTGGAACGCCTTCCCTATTTGGAACGGATACGACCTTATCCTCGCCCGAGCTTAATCCACCGCCCTGTCCAGCGGGTTACAGAAGTGGGTTGCTCCTAGAGACGTCCGAAGTGGACGAGATAGGAAGCTTTGCTGCCGGAACCCTAACTGAAGCTCGGGGAAAGGAAGACTCTGTTGAGCGGAAGGCTCCAGGTGCGGCAACTTTGGACACTATCTCGGAAGCGATTCAAGCATTAACTATGACGGTTGCATCTGTTGTGAGTAAACTAGACTCCTTAAACATAGCATTTGAGATGTTTAAGAAAGAATCTGAAAGAGCAAATGAGGTGGTTCAGAACGATATCTCCAATTTAAAATTAAAAACAGATTTGCTTATTGAGGATAAAACTATGATACATCGAAAAATTGAACAGTTCGAAAACTACAACAGGCGTTTGAATTTACGTCTTTTGAATTTTCCTCGATCCTTAGAAATGACTCCAATGGCAATGTTCAAGAATTATTTAGTTGAAATACTTCAATACTCTCCAGATTTAATTCCTCCAGTGGCTAAGATTTATTATTTACCTGTTCCAAAAAATATGGAGAAGAAGAAAGATGTTAAAGACTTGCAAAATCTAACTGAATTTCTTGAAAAATCAGAGGTGGAAATTCTTGAACGAAAAACATTACTTGTCTCGATGGTTTTCGAGCAGGATTTAAACTCAATACTAAAACTGTTCTTCAAAAACACTATGAAAATTTTTATGGGAGATAGAATTTGGATTTATCCTGACGTGGTGAAAACCACACAAGATAGACGAAAAGCTTTTCTAACATTTTGAGAAGAGACTCGCTCCTTAGGAGCTAGCTTTACTCTTTCCTATCCTTGTAAATGCTTAATTAAGTATTTAGATAAAAAATATATCTTTTTTGAACCTCAGCAACTGAAAGGATTTTTGGACATTAAGAAAGTTACCACATAGTTTCTGAAAAGTAAGAAATCTGGGTTAAGATTTAATTAAGTGGATGTCAGTCCAGGCCATCTTTGTTTTCATTTTGTTTTTCTTTTCTTAAGATAAATACCACCATTTGTTTCTTAGCGCCCCCTGCCTCTTGATATTTAGGTGGTCTAAGAAAGAGTTAATTTTTTTCCTTTCTTTTAGTATGTTCTTAATATTAGGAACGTCTAAATATTTAGTTTTCATGAATGTTAATATGCTCTGATTTTCTGTAACAAGAGATAATGCTTGTAATAAATTTGAAACTTTAAATAAATAAATAAAAAAAATTTTTTTCTAAAAATTTAATAATCTTATCAATGGGGTGGAGCTGGGGTGGGGGCAGGGCTAGGGCAGGGGCTAAGATGGGGCCCCACCAAATTGGTCTGCACAGGGCCCCGCACTTGCTAAGACCGGCCCTGCCGATGCTGAGAGCTGAGGATTTAAATAAGGCATATGTGAGCTCATACTTGTCTTCACACATTAAGGAATTAGAGTTATCACTGGCTAACAAGAAGGATGAAGCAAGAGTTCTAGGCTTGGGTAGTCCAGCTGTACTAGGCAGAAACAGAGAAAGAAACATGGCAATTTCTGACCTTAGAAGCACTAAGAGGGAGGGAGTGGCCTAGTGGTTAGGGTGGTGAACTCTGGTCCTGGGGAACTGAGGAACTGAGTTCGATTCCCACTTCAGCCACAGCTCCTTGTGACTCTGGGCAAGTCACTTAACCCTCCATTGCCCCAGGTACAAATAAGTACCTGTATATGTAAGCCGCATTGAGCCTGCCATGAGTGGGAAAGCACGGGGTACAAATGTAAATAAAATAAAAAAATAAAATAACCAAGAAATGAAAACCATTTCAGAACTACAAATAGGAGCACATTAAGGGAACATTCTACTGCATAGGATAACAAAATACTAGTACACAGCTCCAGCTTTAAAGTCAAAATTCTGCTACTAGACTCAGTAAGTTAGCTATATTTAAATAATAACAGCCCTCTCTCTTTTTGAACTACAGCAGCATTCTTAGTAGACTGACCTCCAGCAATGTCCTTGCATGAGTCAATTCCTCTTGTGCCCGCAGCTGTTCCTCCACAAGCTTCTGCTTGGTTGCAAATGAATCCTCCAGCCTCAGGCTGAGACGTTCTGACTCCAGCTCCTTGACACGGATGGTCTCTTCTGCTCTCTCTAGCTGACTAGTCAGGTGCTGGATCTCTGACTGATGAAGAAGTTCAGTCTGCTCGTGCATCTGCTTCTGACTGCTGAACTGAAACCGATAACTTTGAGACTGTTCCTATGTAAAGCAATTTAAGTATGATAAAAATATCAGCAAATAAGATATATTATGTACTAACTCAAAACACCCTTTTCGTGTAGGGAGGGCTTTACATGCAACAGTGATGAAATCACTCAACTTGCATACACATTGTATTTGGACCTACCATAAATAAGCCAGACTCTATGAAAATGTACATTTCTCAACAATGCACATATTTTTACTTGTGCACTTCAGAGGTGGTCCAGGGGACAAAGGAGGGCAGGAGCTTGAACACTGTGTATAGTTTTGTATAATCAAAACTATGCATATTATTTCAGATGGAAAAATTACATAAAGAGACAACTGATGGTTAATATTTTCAGAAGTAATAATAAATTAAAGTTTTGCATAGTTACTTGCTTTGAAGTATTAGTGCAAACCCTGGGGGTAGAAGTACCTATGCAAGTAGGTTTGATTGAATCCTAGAAGGTCAACTTGCTCTGCTTGGAACTAAAGCAGCCATTCTAAACCCTAAAAACACTGGGTCTCTAAAAAAGGGAAAGGAAAGGGGATGGGATTTAATTTACCGCCTATCTGTGGTTACAATCAAAGCAGTTTACATATTATATACAGGTACTTATTTTGTACCTGGGGCAATAGAGGCTTAATTGACTTGCCCAGAATCACAAGGAGCTCCAGTGGGAATCAAACCCAGTTCCCCTGGTTTTCAAGCCACTACACTAACCATTAGTCTACTTATCCATTTCACAAGACAACATTGCAAGGAGCAGTACCAAAACCTTTTAGAGTTAACATAAGAAAAACCATACTGGGTCAGACCAATGGTCCATCTAGCCTAGTATCCTGTTTCCAACAGTGGCCAAGCCAGGTCACAAGTACCTGACAGAAACTCAAATAGTAGCAACATTCCATGCTACCAATCCCAGGGCAAGAAGTGGCTTCCCCATGTCTGTCTCAATAGTAGACTATGGACTTTTCCTCCTTTTTTAAACCCAGATACTTTAACTGCTGTTACTACATCCTCTGGCAAAGAGTTCCAGAGATTAACTATTCGTTGAGTGAAAAAATATTTCTTCCTATTTGTTTTAAATATATTTCAATGTAACTTCCTTGAGTGTACCCTAGTCGTTGTAGTTTTGGAAGTAGTAAAAAATTGATTCACTTCTACTCATTCTACACCAATCAGGATTTTGTAGACCTCAATCATATCTCCCCATAGCTCTCTTTTCCAAGCTGAAGAGCTCTAACCTCTTTAACCTTTCCTCATATGAGAGGAGTTCCATCCCCTTTATCATTTTGGTTGCTCTTCTTTGAACCTTTTCTAACTCCGCTATATCTTTTTAAAGATACAGCGACCAGAACTGAACGCAATACTCAAGGTGAGGTCACACCATGGAGCTATACATAGGCATTATAGTATTTTTGGTCTTATTAACCATCCATTTCCTAATAATTCTTAGCATCGTGTTTGCTTTTTTGGGGGCTGCCGCACACTAAGCAGATGTCAGCATATTGTCTATGACAACACCTAGGTCTTTTTCTTGAGTGCTGACCCCCAAGATGGACCTTAGCATCAGGTAACTATGATTCAGATTATTCTTTCCAACATCACTTTGCATTTGTCCACATTAAGTTTCATCTGCCATTTGGATGCCCAGTCTTCCAATTTTCTAAGGTCTTCCTGCAATGTTTCACAGTCTGCATGTGTTTGAACAACCTTGAATAGTTTTGTGTCATCTTCAAATTTAATCACCTAACTTGTCGTTCCAATTTCCAGATCATATACAAATATGTTAAATAGCACCGGTTCCAATACTGATCCCTGCGGCACTCCACTATTCACTCTCCTCCATTGAGACAAATGACCACTTAACCCTACCCCTCTGTTTTCTGTCCCATAGCCAATTCCTAATCCACAACAGAACATTGCCTCCTATTCCATGACTCTTTAATTTTCTCAGGAGTCTCTCATGAAGAACTTTGTCAAAAGCTTTCTGAAAATCTAGATAAACTACATCAACTGGCTCTCCTTTATCTACATGTTTATTCATGCCTTCAAGGAAATGAAGCAAATTGGTGAGGCAAGACTTCCCTTGGCTGAACCCACACTGACTCTGTCCCATTAAACCATGTTTATTTATGTGTTCTGTAATTTTATTTTTTATAATAGTTTCCAATATTTTACCTGGTACTGACGTCAGGTTTACCGGTCTGTAATTTCCTGGATCACCCCTGGTACCCTTTTTAAAAATTGGGGTTACAATGGCCACCCTCCAACCTTCAGGTACTACGGACGATTTTAATGACAGGTTATATATTACTAACAGCAGATCAGCAAGTTCATGCTTGAGTTCTTTGTATACCATCCAGTCTAGGTGATTTACTACTCTTTAATTGGTCAATTAGGCTCTGTACGTCTTCCAGGTTTAACGAGATTTCTTTCAGTTCCTCCGCATCATCTCCCTTGAAAACCATTGCCAGTACAGGTAGATTTCTTACATCTTCTTCTATAATCTTCTTCTTCTATAAAGATCGAAGCAAAGAATTCATTCAGTTTCTCTGCTATGGCCTCGTCCTCCCCGAGTGCCCCTTTTGCTCCTTTGTGATGTAATGGTCCCACAGATTCCCTCGCAGGCTTTCTGCTTCTGATGTACCTGAAGGAGTTGTTACTGTGAGTTTTAGCCTCTGTGGCAAGTTTCCTTTATATTCTCTTTTAACCTTCTTTATCAGTGCTTTGCATCTGACTTGCCAGTGCTTATTTTATTTCTTATTTTCTTCATTTGGATCCTTTTTCCATTCTTTGAAGGATATTCCTTTTGGCTGTAATAGCCTCTTTCACTTCACCTTTTAACCATGCTGGCTAACGTTTTCTCTTCTTTCCACCTCTGTAAAAATATGGAATGCATCTGGTCCTGGCTTCCAAGATGGTATTTTTAAACAATGTCCATGCCTGATTTAGAGGCATATTTTCAAAGCACTTTGGGAGGCTAAGTTCCATAGGTTTCTATGGAACTTTGGGAGGCTAAGTGCTTTGAAAATATGCCTCTATGTGTCCTAATCTTTTCAGCTGATCCTTTTAGCTTCTTTTTAACTATTTTCTTCATTTTATTATAGGCACCCTTTCAAAAATTAAATGCAGCTACAGTAGATTTCCTTTGTGGCTTCTTTCCAGATAATAGCTCAAACTTGATCATGTTATGATCACTGTTTCCCAGGGGACCCAACACCGTTACCTCTTATACTATGCCCTGTATGCCACCAAGGACTAGATCTAAAATGATTCCCCCTCTTGTCGGTTCCTTGACCAGTTGCTCCAATAAGCAGTTATTTAGTACATCTAGAAATTTGATCTCCATGGAGCTCCCTGATGTAACATTTATCCAGTCAATACTGGGGTAATTGAAAACAACCATTATTATACTGTCAATATGGGGTAATTGAAATCAACCATTATTATACTGCTCTTTTAAAAAGTTGGGTGAGGAGCATGAGGGAAGGGGAAGAAGCAGTTGGGTTCAATATGTGAATCTATGAGCTTGTCTGATATGGAATTGAGTTGTTTAATAATAAAAAAAGATTGAAACAAAAAACAAACCCTTGTAGCTCTAACATCTCTGCATTGACTCCTGAGCACTGCCCTTTGACATGCTCTTCACCAGCCAATCGCCCAGATAGGGGAACACATGGACTTCCAGTCTGCATAGTGACACTGCGACTATTAAGTATATAAGTACATAAGTAATGCCACATTGAAAAAAGACCAAGGGTCCATCGAGCCCAGCATCATGTCCACGACAGTGGCTAGTCCAGGCCAAGGGCACCTGGCGAGCTTCCCAAACGTACAAACATTCTATACATGTTATTCCTGGAATTGTGGATTGTTGGGTAGATTGGATGAGCTATTTTGGTCTTTATTTGCTGACATTTATTATGTTACAGGACACAAGCAGCCTTGGTCTTCACTCTCAGTCCCCCAGGGCCATCAGTGGGTCAGATCTTCAGAATATTCCTAATGAATGTTTATATATCATTAAATCATTGTATATGATTTCTTATTCAATTCACAAATAAAGCTTTATTGATACATCACTAAAAATATACAATAAAAACTTGATGAGTTACAAACTGATTGGCAAACTCACCTGCTCTATCACAGTTCAAATGTCACTATATGATAAAACTCACAAATTAATTGGCAAACAACATGTTGCCAAATATTAGTCTCAGTCTATAAAGATCACAAAACCTTCAAAAAGAGAAATCTTAGCAACTTGAGATTAAACCGGGAAGATGCACCCCTTGTAGACCATTGGAAGACCTGCGGTTTATAGTTTTAGAGCAGATTCACTTGAAATGGGGTGGTGATATATCAGCAATTTTGATTCGTAAAGAGCAAAGAATTATAGTTAATTGGAATACAATTGAACCATGGGACCTTAATAGGGAAATAAAGTGGACGCAGGTGTGAATAATCTAGAAAGGCTTTTTACTGACAGTTTCAGATGCCTGCAAGGGTATCTGCTTTTGGTTGACACCCTGCAGTAAGAATTTCCTTACTGGCAATGTCCGAGTGTGTGTTCTGAAACATTTTGTATGTAAATTGTTCAATGTATTGGTAAAAGGGATTTAGTAAAATGTATGTAATGGTTTAGGTGTTATTTTATTTTCTATGTTTCAGTTTTAGTCTCCTGAGGACACTGTAATGGCAAAACATGATGTCATGTAGAGACTAAAATCTTGTGTTACTGATTGAACTGCAAGTGATTGTAGTTATGGTCATCTGCAAGTGATTTTCAGCAACACAAGGAATCCTGCGAGTTGTGATATTTATTAGAAGGGAAGATCTATGAACCAGCAAATCAGAATGCATTGGCTTATATATTAAGTCAACTTTTTCAATTGATTGAGGATTTCATCTATATTTGTTCACACAACAGCAGGAGGTTCCTCTTTATTTATATATGACATTTATACCACATATTTTCCAATACAATTTTGAGTTCAATGTGGCTAACAAGCTAAAAAGAAGTAATTATAAAATATGAAACAAAATACATAAACCCACACATATCAATAAGGAAAGAATCGCAAATATGTAAAGATTTCAATAATAAAGCATAATGGGGAGCACAGAAGGGGGAGATTACTACTACTTAACATTTCTAGAGCGCTACTAGGGTTACGCAGCGCTGTACAGGTTAACAAAGGACAGTCCCTGCTCAAAAGAGCTTACAATCTAAAATGTGAAATGTCAAGTGTCAAGTGGGGGCAGTCTAGATTTCTGAATAGAGGTATGGTGGTTAGGTGCCGAAAGCGACATTGAAGAGGTGGGCTTTGAGCAGGGCTTTGAAGATGGGCAGGGAGGGGGCCTGACGTATGGGCTCAGGGAGTTTGTTCCAGGCATGGGGTGAGGCGAGGCAGAAAGGGCGGAGCCTGGAGTTGGCGGTGGTGCAGAAGGGTACTGAGAGGAGGGATCTGTCTTGAGAGCGGAGGTTACGGGTAGGAACATAGGGGGAGATGAAGGTAGAGAGGTAAGGAGGGGCTGCAGATCGAGTGCATTTGTAGGTTAATAGAAGCTTGAACTGTATGCGGTACCTGATCGGAAGCCAGTGAAGTGACTTGAGGAGAGGGGTGATATGAGTATAACGGTCCTGGTGGAAGATAAGATGTGCAGCAGAGTTCTGAACGGACTGAAGGGGGATAGATGGCAAAGTGGAAGGCCAGTGAGGAGTAGGTTGCAGTAGTCTAGGCGAGAGGTAAGGAGAGAGTGGATGAGAGTTCGGGTGGTGTGCTCAGAGAGGAAAGAGTGAATTTTGCTAATGTTATAGAGGAAGAAGCGACAGGTCTTGGCAATCTGCTGGATATGCGCAGAGAAGGAGAGGGAGGAGTCGAAGATGACTCCGAGGTTGAGGGCAGATGAGACGGGAATGATCAGGGTGTTGTCAACTGAGATAGAGAGTGGAGATAGAGGAGAAGTGGGTTTGGGAGGGAAGACAATAAGCTCGGTCTTGGCCATGTTCAATTTCAAGTGGCGGTTGGACATCCAGGCAGCAATGTTGGATAAGCAGGCCGATACTTTGGTCTGGGTTTCTGCAGTGATGTCTGGTGTGGAGAGATAAAGCTGGGTGTCATCGGCATAAAGATGATATTGGAAACCATGAGAGGAGATTAGGGAGCCCAACAGAGAGCGGGATGGGGGTGGAGGAAGAACCATAAGAATGTACTCTGAAGGTACGGTGGGAGAAATAAGAGGAGTACCAGGAGAGGACAGAGTCCTGGAACCCATATGAGGACAGTGTGGCGAGAAGTAGGACAGTGCAAGGGCATTCAGAGCAGAGGAGAGAGTGGCATTGTAAGTGGAGACAGCCTTGTCTACAGACTCAGAGGACAAGATGGAAGGGAGGAGATCAGAGATACTAGAGGATAAGGTGGGAGGGTCAATAGCTTGGAGATTCCTGGAAGTAGTGGTTAGTGTTGGGCGGGACTGAGGGGGAGGGTGATGAAGTGTGAAGGTGATCAGGTGGTGGTTGGAGAGAGGAAGAGCTGAGGCACAGAAATTAGAGGGTGAGCAGGTAGAAGAGAGGATGAGGTCAAGACAGTGGCCAGATTGGTGAGTAGGGGTGGTGGCCTGGAACAAGCAGGGAAAAGCTGGAGCAGGCGGACTGGAACAAGATGGAACAGATGGACTGGAACAAGCAGGGAGAAGCTGGATCAGGCGGACTGGAACAAGCAGGGACAAGCTGGAGCAGATGGCCTGGAACAAGCAGGGAGAAGCTGGATCAGGCGGACTGTAACAAGCAGGGAGAAGCTGGATCAGGCCGGCTAGGACAAGCTGGAACGGATGGACTGGAACAAGCAGGGAGAAGCTAGATCAGGCGAACTGGAACAAGCTGGGGCTGGAGCTGATGGACTGTAACGAGCTGGATCAGGCGGACTGGAACAGGCAGGGAGAAGCTGGATCAGGCTGGGGCAGGTGGACTGATTGGAGTATCTCATGCCAATATTTCTTTAGTCCTTTGGAGCTATACAAGGATGTACAGGATCAATATCTTTAGGGCACACCAATTCTACAACCTGTCATATTCGGTGTTCTACAGCATCAGAGCAGACAAAGCCTTCGCGGAAGATTTGCCCTGCTACAGATCCGCTGTGATCATTTGCTCTAGTCCTGTGGATTCGGTCACAGCCATGCGGGTAGGCCGCGTCCACATAGTAGGTCGTGCAGTGTGGGCGTCGGGCTGCTGGACCACAGGTGAGCTCTCCCCTCTCCACCCGGGTCACCCGGTGGCGCCGCTGTTGTTGCTCCTGAGCGCCTCAGAGGACACCGGAGGGCCCGGGCTCAGCGGTCCTCGCCCGGATTCCCTCCTTTCTGGTCCAATTCGGCCCCGGGCAGTTCCTGCCGGGGAGTGCGATGGCTGTGCGCGAGCTGTGCGCAAGCTCCCAGACTCAGCTGACTCGGCGCCTGGGTAGCTGTGGTCACAGCGTGATGCCGACCCGTGTCTCCGGCTTTCTTGGGGGGGGGGGGGGGGGTCACACTGCAGTGGGAGCGCTGGAGAATCAATCCTCCGACCGGTTCACAGCGAAGCTCCCTGCAGTGCTCCCGGACTCAGCAGACTCGGCGTGAGCTGGTCGCGCAGATTAGGCACCGGGCTCTATTGACAGAAATTGTTTTGAATAGAAAAGATTTCAAAACTTACGAAAAACCAAATAATCAAGTTTGGATCTTACATTTTTTGGCAAGGAATTCCACCATTTAGTACCTTGATATGAAAAAGTAGTTGAATATATAGATTATAAACTACTTTCTTACAGGTAGGAAAATGAAGACACAGGTAGTCTCTTGCACCAAAGATTGAACTGCGAGAAGGCAGTCTCTTGCACCAAAGATTGAACTGCGAGAAGGCAAAGTAACAAGGGGCAACATATAGTCAGGGGCAGCACCATACAAAATCTGAAATATGAGAGTACAGAGTTTGAATACAATCCTGGCCCTAATGGGAAGCCAATGCAAATGTATCAGCAAAGGAGTAGCCCTCTCAAAGTGTGGTACATGCATGACAAGTCTAGCCGCAGTATTTTGGGCAGTTTGCAGTTTCCTTAAGATACATTCTTTACATCCTGCATAGATGGAATTACAATAATCAAATTGGGTCAAAACAAGAGATTGGACAAGTAATCTGAAATTATCAATTGAAAAAAAAAAGGGGGCCTAATGCGTTCAGCTTCCAAAATAATTTAAAAGATTTAGTAACCACCAAGGACACCTGAGATTCAAAGGTTAAGTGCCGATCAACAACAACCCCTAAAATTTTTAGAGTGGACTCCAAACGATAAGAAACACAGTCAATGCTAAAATTGCTGCAGGGCTCATGGTCAAACAAATTGGTTATTACCAAAAATCTAGTTTTTTCCCAATTTAAGTTTAGCTTGAATTCAGAGGCCCAGGATTCCATTAAATCAAGGCCAGTTTTAATCCTAAACAGAATTTCCTGGATGTCCCCTCAAAAAGGGATGTAAATAGTGACATCATCCACATAGATAAAAAGATGGAATCCCGCTGACTCAAGTCCCTCCCCTAGTGGAGCCATCATGACATTAAATAATATTGGAGATAGGGGTGAGCCTTGTGGCACACCATAATTTGGAGACCAAGGTGATGATAATGTGCCCGATATTTTTAGTCTGTAAGACCTAGACTTCAGGAAGCCTGAAACCAGGAAAAGACTTTCTCATAAATCCCAAACTGGTCTAGCAAATTTAACAGAAGATCATGATCCATCACATCAAAGGCACTTGACATGTCAAATTGCATAACCAGAACCTTGTTGCCTAAACAAATTTCCTCCCTGAAGACAGAAACTAAAGTGGTTAAAACAGTCTCAGTACTAAAGCACAGCCTGAAGCCAGACTGGGACACATGGCAGGAGACGAAACCTGGAAAGACAGTCAGAGAGCTGGGCTGCTACAATTCCTTCTATCACCTTGACCAATAAGGGGATGGAAGCAACTGGCCTGTAGTTGACAACATCACTCAATGAGCCTGAGGGTGTTTTAGGAATAAGGATTAAAATTATAGACCCCCTCTCAGCTGGGAAGAGGCCTTGAGCAACTAAGAAAGATATATGTTCGCTGAGAAGTTCAATGACTAAGCTAGGGGCATTCCTCAGAAGATTACTTGGACAGGCATCAAGGATACAATGGGACAAGGAATACTTTGAAAGGAAGAATTTAACGGTTTCAGAGGAGGGTAACTGAAAAGAAGGCCAAAATCTATCAGCAGGGATACCAGCCCAATGATCAGCCTGCGAAACTGGAAAAGCAGCATTGTTGCCAGGGGGACTGGAGAACTGCCCTTATAGCTGCTATTTTCAACTCAAAATGGGAAGCCAGCTGTTGTGCTGTGACCTCTTTGGTGGGAAAAAAACTCTGTGCCCCAACTGATAGTTTGTGGATATTTAATTTAATGCCCCAAATCTGTTGAGCGAAATACCTCATCCTAGCCTCCTGAATTTTATCTTTGTAATCCCTAACAGCTCTTCTCCAAAGCAGTCTATTAACTGGGGTTAACAGTAAAATACGATGTCTTAATGGTAGCCCATGCTGATAACTTCTCCCCTTAACCCTGCATTAGTTCAGGTTCAAAATTAGATTGTAAACCCTCCAGGAACAGGGAAATACCTAGTGTATCTGAATTTAACTCACTTTCACTTTCTGCTACTAAACAGTGAAAAGGTGGAAGCTAAATCCAAAAAACAAATACTTGTGATTTGTACTGGCCACTGTCAGACTCAGGATGCTGGGCTGACTCAGTCTGGTTTTTCTTATATTCTTGACATCAGGACGACCATAAGACTAAGTTCTTCCTCAGAGACAAAAGGGATTTCTTATACTACAGAGACTAAGAAGCAGTCAATTGCTTTTCAGGATAACTGTCAGCCTAGAGGGTGCAGCTGAACAACTGTCCTCTGCTGACTCAGCTTTGAAAAGCCAGATATCTGATTAAAGGGGGAATAAGATTCCCTCCCTGCACAGGGGAAGAGCCTGAAGCTGTGAACAAAGGATGATGACCCCTGGAGGGAGTAAAAGCAAATGTCCTGTGTATCCATGTGGGGAGCTGCCAGAGGTCTAGCTTTTTGCCTGGGAATCCCAAATAAGGGAGGAAGCTACCCAGTGGTGTGCTGGTAAATGTTTAACAACAGGCTCTCTCCCCGGTCCACCTCTGCGCCCCCCAAATTGCAGAGCTGGCTATAACCGGGGAGAGAGCCGGGGGGGGGGGGGGGGCAATGCATTACTCCAGGAAAAAAAAATTTAATGATCCCAGGTTCCAATCTAATTCATGTTTAATGTGGGATAAAATGCCATAAATAAGTAAATAAATATAAACTTTAATGTTGAGCACCTGATTCTCAAAGTGGACATATTCCAAACACTATAATGAAAATAAAATGATTTTTTTTCTACCTTTGTTGTCTGGTGACTGTTTTTCTGATCATGCTGGCCCAGTATCCAATTCTGCTGCTATCTGTCCTCTTAACTCCGTTTCCAGGGCTTCCTTTACATTTATTTCTTTACATTCGCCTTTCTTCATTTCTTGCCCTACATCCGTAAGTAAAAGCTGGGTCCTCCGCAGACTTGACTGTCCTGTGGATCCAGCTTCTGCCTATTTTCTTCATCCATGTGCAGTTTTTCTCCTCTCTTCCTTTTCCCTCATCTCATCTCCTTCCTCACTCTCCCCCCCCCCTCCATCCATGTCCAGCATTTCTTCTCTCCCTTCCCTCTCCTCCATCCACCCATGTCCAGCAACCCTCCTCTCCCCCCGCCATCCCCTCCATCCACCCATGTCCAGCAACCTTCCTCCCCTGCCCTCCCCTCCAGCCACCCATACCCAGCGATTCTTTTCTCTCCCCTGCTCCCCCTCCAGCCACCCATACCCAGCGATTGTCCTCTCTCCCCTGCAGGGGCGTAGCCAGACACCCAATTTTGGGTGGGCATGTGCCCAAGATGGGTGGGCAGAACAACTCCGCCCTGTTCCACAAGTGATTTGGTCTCTCCCTTCCTCGCCTGCATGCCATATGATCTCGCAAACATCCCCCTCCCCGCATACCTTTTAAATAGCAGATTTGTACCGGAAGCGAACAGCAACTAATAAACACTGCATGTTGGCCCAACAGTCTTCCCTCTGATGCAACTTCCTGTTTCTACATAGGTGGGAATACATCACAGAGAAGGCTTTGGGACCGGCGTGAGCAGTATGTATCAATCTATGTTCTCTGCAGGCGAAGATCTGTTATTTACAAGGTATGCAGGAGGGACACTTGTTGGGAGTTTTCAGCTGGTGGAGCTCAGGGATCCCTGCCAGCCACATCATAAGTGTGCTTTTTCTGGGTGGGCCTGGGCCCATCCAGGCCCACCCTTGGCTACACCACTGCTCTCCTGCCCCCCCCTCCAGTCACCTATACCCAGCGATTGTCTTCTCTCCCCTGCCCCCCCTCCAGCCACCCATACCCAGCGATTGTCCTCTCTCCCCTGCCCCCCCTCCAGCCACCCATACCCAGCGATTGTCCTCTCTCCCCTGCCCCCCCCAACCACCCATACCCAGCGATTGTCTTCTCTCCCCTGCCCCCCCTCCAACCACCTATACCCAGTGATTGTCCTCGCTCCCCTGCCCCCACTCCAGCCACCCATACCCAGCGATTGTCGAGTGGATTCTTTGGGGCAGGCAGGAAAGATCCCCAGTCTTTCCTGCCTGCTGCCGGCGCTGACTCTCCCGCGGCGCTACTGCATCGCTCTTCAAAATGGCCGCCGAGACTTACAAGGGCAGCGGCCATTTTTAAAGAGCGATCTGGCAGCAGGGAAGGGTCAGCGCTGGCAGCGGACAGGCAAGACTGGGGATCTTTCTTGCCTGCCCCGAAGACACTGGGAGGGAGCCTGTAGCTCAAGGGAAGGAGGGAGGAGAGCAGTGGCGTAGCTAGACAGCCAATTTTGGGTGGGCACAAAATTTTCTTTCTGTCCTGCCCCTTCCTCCCCCTATTCTCCACCTCTCCCCCAGCACCTCCCAACTCAAAATAAAAACAGAAACACTTTAGCTCATGAGGAAAGTGACATCCGCTATGCACATTTCAGTTAAGATTCAAAATAAAATAAAATGCCTTTTCTACCTTTGTTGTCTGGTCATTTTCTTTTTCCATCATGTTGATCCAGGTTCTCTTTTGAACTTTCCAATCTTTCTGCTATTTCTCCTTCAAGCAGCTGCTGTCCATTTGTCTTTTTCTCCTCTCTTGTTCCATTCCCTCACTTGCCTCTGACATATTGACCTTTCCATTTTAGCTCTTTCCTCTTTTTTTTCTTTTCTTTTCTCTGTCCACCCAAATTTTATCCTAACCCCTTTTCCTTTGTTTTACTTTTCAGATATCTGTCAGATTTCCATTTCCTTTCCACACACTAGTTCTCCTATTCCGCATCTCTCTACTTCCCCAGCCATCCATTCCCTTCCATCTTCAATCTATTCCCCATTACCATATTTCTTTCCCCTGTAATCACCATCTTCCTCACGTTTATTTCCTTGCCACCCCCTTGGCCTCTCCCACATGGTTCCACCTTTCCCAGTGTCTCTCTCCCTCCACCCTTCTAGCCCAGCATCTGCTCCCTCTCTTCTCCCCACCTTCACCCCCTCCCAGCATCTTCCTGTCACTTCTCTCTTTTGTCTTGCCCCCCTCTCCTGTGATCCAGTGTGGCCAGGATTTCCCCCACTCCTTCCCTGATGCCCACACACACATCCAGAACCTGTCCCTTCCCTTCAGCCCACTCCACTTTGTCTTCCTCACCTCCCCCCCCCCCCACACGTCCAGAACCTCTCCCTTCCCCCACACACGCCCAGAACCTGTCCCTTCCCTTCAGCCCGCTCCCCTTTGTCTTCCTCACCTCCCCCCACACGTCCAGAACCTCTCCCTTCCCCCACACACATCCAGAACCTGTCCCTTCCCTTCAGCCCACTCCTCTTTGTCTTCCTCACCCCCCCCCACACGTCCAGAACCTCTCCTTGCCCCCATACACGTCCAGAACCTGTCCCTTCCCTTCAGCCCCCTCCCCTTGCAGAGCGAGCAGACCACTGTCTTCCTCACCCTTTCCCACCCCCGCCGCAGCGCTTGTATTCGACGCTATCGGCGCTGCCTCCTCCACCTCACAGTCGCCGTCTCTCTCCCCCCCCCCCCCCCCCCGTGGCAGTGCTTACAATTTGCTACCGGCGCTGCCTGACATCACAGACGCGGAGCTGACGACCTGCTCCAGACCAGGACCTTCCCTCTGCCGCGTGCGTTCTTCTGCCCTGCGTAAACAGGAAGTTGAATCAGCGCGGCAGAGGGAAGGCCCTGCCCCCGGAGCAGGACGTTGCGCCGCGTCTGTCAGCTGGCAGGCAGTGCCGGTAGCAAATCGCAAGCTGCCACGGGAGTGGGAGACGGACTCGGAGACTGTGATGTGGAGGAGGCAGCGCCGATAGCGTAGAAGACAAGCGCTACGGCGGGGTGGGAGAGGGTGAGGAGACATGGTGACATCTGGGTGGGCCTGATCAAAAACTGGGCGGGCCTGGGCCCATCCAGGCCCACCCGTAGCTACGCCCCTGGAGGAGAGACGGCTCGCCCTGAACAACCAGCTCGCAAGACGGTAAAAAATTTAACAATCGGTTCTTGCGAGCCGGTGCGAGCCGGCTCCAGCACACCACTGAAGCTACCTGAGCAGTACTGCTCATAGAGCTGATAGGGGAAAGACAAGGGTGACATGAGGAGGGGCTTCTAATAAGTATTCACAGCTGGTCTCAGAAGTTTGCTCCCTAAAGTTACAGGACTTTTTGTGTTCCGTGACTGAATAGACTGAAGAATTCATAAATCCAATTGATGGCAGACTTTTTAAGTTGAAATATAATACTGATTGCCAAACTACTTTTGTAGTTTACATTTTGAAATGTACATGTCAAAAAATCTATGTAGGCAATATGCTGAACTGCCATAACTGCAGCACCTCACCTCTACTACTACTACTACTTAACATTTCTAAAGCGCTACTAGGGTTACGCAGCGCTGTACAGTATAACACAGAAGGACAAGTCCCTGCTCAAGGAGCTTACAATCTAAAGGACAAAATGTACAGTCAGTCAAATAGGGGCAGTCATAGGCGGTCGGTGGCCCAACTGTTTGGGGAGGCTAAAGGGGGTAGGGTTAGGGGTGGAGCCAGGGGCGGAGCTTATAGCCACAATTAACAGAAAAAAATAAGTAAAAATAAGTCACAATTAATACCTTTTATTAAATTTAGATATTAGATATGTATCATATGTCAAAGAATAAAGTGGTTGCTCAAAGCATATAAACTAACCACAATCGCTTAGCCTCCCCAAGCCTCATACCGAGCGCCTATGGGGGCAGTCTAGATTTCATGAATAGGTATAAAGGTTAGGTGCCGAAGGCAACATTGAAGAGGTGGGCTTTGAGGAAGGATTTGAATATGGGTAGGGAGGGGGCTTGGCGTAAGGGCTCAGGAAGTTTATTCCAAGCATAGGGTGAGGCAAGGCAGAAAGGGCGGAACCTGGAGTTGGCGGTGGTGGAGAAGGGTACTGAGAGGAGGGATTTGTCCTGTGAGCAGAGGTTTCGGGTGGGAACGTAAGGGGAGATGAGGGTAGAGAGGTAATGAGGGGCTAAAGACGGGAAAATTAGGTTCCTACCATGATAATTTTCTTTCCTTTAGTCATAGCAGATGAAGCCATTACATATGGGTTGTGTCCATCAACCAGTAGGGGAGATAGAGAGCACTCAACTTCTCACAGTGCCTCATGGCCAGCTAGCTCCACTGCCTCTTCAGTATTTGAAGCTTCCAAAGCAGTATGGCAAACCGCAATGGGAATAACATGAACTTTCCTCACAGCGAACGATGGCCTCTTAACAAGGGCATGAACTCAAAAAAGGAGGGAATGAACTCATCCTCCTGGAGGGAATAAACTCGTCCTCCACTTTGTATAAACGGAGGGAATACTTGCATCCTCCTGGAGGGAATAAACTCATCCTCCCAAAAAATGAACTGGAGGGAATGAACTCATCCTCCTATAACTGTAACAAGAATCCTGAAGACTGTTTTCCGACTCCCCAAGGAAGGAATATAACTTCAGGAAACAAGAACAGCACCTAAAATCAGAATTACTGCAATACAGACAATCATACAGGGAGGGTCATGGCTTCATCTGCTATGACTAAAGGAAAGAAAATTATCATGGTAAGAACCTAATTTTCCCTTCCTTGTCATCAAGTAGATGAAGCCATTACGTATGGGATGTAACAAAGCAATCCCTAAATAGGGTGGGAACAAGCCACACCACGCGCTAACACCTGTGCTCCAAAACGCGCATCCCTCCTGGCAGCCACATCCAGCCTGTAATGTCGGGCGAAAGAGAGCTTAGAAGCCCATGTTGCAGCACTGCAAATCTCATGAAGAGATAGTGCTCCAGTTTCCGCCCAGGAAGAGGAAATCGCTCTTGTGGAATGTGCCTTAAAGGCTTCAGGCGGAGCCCGGCCAGACAGCAGATATGCTGAAAAGATAGCTTCTTTGAGCCAACGGGCAATAGTGGCTTTAGACGCTGAAGACCCTCTGCGAGGACCTGCAAACAGCACAAAAAGATGATCAGAGGTCCTGAAAGAATTTGTAATTCGCAGATACTGCAACAGAGTCCTGCGCACATCCAAAAGGTGCAACTGCCCAAATGAATCTGGAAACTCCTCCTCAACAAAGGAGGGAAGAAAAACAGGCTGGTTTAGGTGAAACGCTGAAACCACCTTAGGCATGAAGGAAGGCACGGTCCGAACCGTGACCCCTGAGTCTGAGAATTGCAGAAAAGGGTCTCTACAGGACAGCGCCTGGAGCTCTGACACCCGTCTCGCCGAGGTAATGGCCACTAAAAAGACGACCTTCAGTGTCAAATCTTTCTCTGAAGCACGCCAAAGCGGTTCAAAGGGAGCCCCCTGAAGGGCCTTCAATACTAACCCCAGGTTCCAAGCTGAACAAGGTGCCCGCACGGGAGGACAGAGCCAAAGCACCCCTCTAAGAAACCGTGCCACATCTGGATGAGCAGCTAAGGACACGCCTTCAACCTTGCCACGCAGGGAGGCCAATGCTGCCACTTGCACCCGCAGGGAATTATAGGCCAAGCCTTTGTGTACACCATCCTGCAAAAAGTCCAGAATCGGTGAGACAGGAGCCCGCAACGCAGAAAGCGCTCTTGAAACACACCAGACTTCAAACTGGTGCCAAATCCTGGCATAAGCCACGGAAGTGGAGCACTTATGGGCCTGCAGGAGAGTGGAAATTACCTTATTTGAGTAGCCTTGATCTCTCAATTGCGCCCTCTCAATCGCCATGCCATAAGACCAAAGCGGCAGGCGTCCTCCATGCCCACCGGACCCTGTGACAACAGGTGCGGAACCAGAAGTAACGGAAAGGGAGCCTCCAACAGCATCTGTCAGAGGTCCGCATACCAAGGCCTCCTGGGCCAATCCGGGGCGATGAGCACCACTTCTCCTGGATGCAGCCGAATCCGCAGGAGCACTCGCCCTATCAAGGGCCACAGAGGGAAGACATACAGCAAGCCCAGGGGCCAGGGTTGAGCTAAGGCATCCAACCCGGCAGGGCGAGGATCCCTCCGTCTGCTGAAGAAGCACGGGACTTTGGCATTGGAACTGGTCACCATAAGATCCATCACTGGCTTGCCCTATTTGGCACATATCTGCAGGAATACATCGTCTGCTAGTTCCCACTCCGCTGGATCGATCTGATGCCTGCTTAGATAGTCAGCTTGCACGTTGCTCTGACCTTCAATGTGAGCTGCTGACAGAGACTGTAGATGTAGCTTGGCCCAGTGGCAAATTTGTTCGGCCTGCGCGGCTAGAGCTCTGCACTGAGTGCCGCCTTGTTGATTTATGTAGGCCACTGCTGTCGTGTTGTCCGACATCACTCGGACAGCCAATCCTTCCAGGGTCACTTGAAAGGCCAGAAGAGCCAGAAACACCGCTTTCAACTCCAGGCGGTTGATAGATCACTCCGACTCGTCGGGCGTCCACAGACCCTGGGCATGCTTCCCCTGGCAATGTGCGCCCCAGCCCTTTAGGCTGGCATCTGACACCACTAGGCACCAATCGGGGAGCGCCAGCAGCATTCCCCGCCGCAACATGCTGTCCGAGAGCCACCACTCCATACTGAGGCGGGCCGCAGGGAGCCAAGAAAGTCTGCACTGATAATCCTGAGATACTGGAGACCATGGTTGAAGTAGAGTAGAGGTCTCAGGTGCACTCTCGCCCATGGCACCACTTCCAAGGTGGCCGTCATCGATCCCAACAGCTGGACAATGTCCCAAGCTCGCAGGCGGGGCATCCTCAGGAGCAGACGGATCTGATTCTGAAGCTTGCACCGCCTTTGCTCGGGAAGAAACACATAGCCCGAGGCTGTGTCGAACCTGGCCCCCAAATATTCTAGAGATTGCGAGGGGGTCAGGTAACTTTTGGCCATATTGACGACCCAGCCCAGAGATTGAAGGACTGAAACCACTCTGGCTGTAGCTAGATGACTCTCTTTTTCTGAGT
This sequence comes from Microcaecilia unicolor, assembly GCF_901765095.1. Lineage (NCBI taxonomy): Eukaryota > Metazoa > Chordata > Amphibia > Gymnophiona > Siphonopidae > Microcaecilia > Microcaecilia unicolor. Next base: position 121,663,532 of record NC_044040.1, on the reverse strand, counting down.
CTGCTCTGATGAGCCAGTCGTCTAGGTACGGGTGAACCCGGATACCCTCTTGCCTGAGAAAGGCAGCTACTACCACCATTATCTTGGAGAAAGTTCGGGGAGCTGTGGCGAGGCCAAAAGGCAAGGCCCGAAACTGGAAATGTTTTCCCAACACAGCAAACCGCAGAAACTTCTGGTGCGGGGGCCAAATCGGTATGTGCAAGTAAGCTTCTTTCAGGTCCTGAGACGTGAGAAACTCTCCTGGCTGTACCGCCGCAATGACGAAGCGCAGGGTTTCCATGTGAAAATGCTGCACTCTTAAGGACTTGTTTAGCTCTTTTAAGTCCAGGATCGGGCGAAAAGACCCGCCTTTTCGTGGCACCACAAAGTAAATGGAGTAACGGCCTAGACCTTGTTCGGCGAGAGGCACCGGGGTCACAGCCCCTATCTGGCACAGACTGTGCAAAGTCTCCTCTACCGCCGCCCGTTTGGCGGCAGAACCGCATCGGGACGCCACAAACACGTCTCTCACCGGGGCATCGAATTCTATTCGGTATCCGTCTCTGATCAGGTCCAAGACCCACTGATCTGCGGAGATTTTGGCCCACTCCTCGAAAAAGAGGGAATGTCTTCCTCCGATGACAGGAAACGAGGAGGGGGCCGACGCACCATCATTGAGAGGGTCGCCCCTGAACTCCAGGCCTTGAACCGGCAGCTGCGGAACGTTTGTCTGAGCGAAAGGACTTTCTCTGCTGAAAGCGGGCACGCGAAGTGAACCCAGCAGCACGCCCCGGGCGGTACCTTCTAGCTTAACGGAAGCGAGGTCTGTAAGAGGAGTGGACCACCTGACCCTTAGAGGAAGGCTTCGGCCTATCTTCGGGCAAGCGCTGAGGTTTGGAATCCCCCAGGCCTTTAACAATGTTTTCCAGCTCCTCACCAAACAGGAGAAGGCCTTGAAAGGGCAACTTCACCAACCTTTGCTTACAGGCCATGTCCGCCGCCCAATGTCGTAGCCAAAGAGTGCGGCGAGCCGCCACTGCTACAACCATTTGTTTAGCCGAAGCTCTGACCATATCATAAAGGGCTTCAGCCAAAAAGGACAAGGCCGACTCCATCCGCGGAGCCACTTCAGATAAGGTCTCCGCTCCATCACCGGGCTGTTCCACTGCCTGCTGTAACCAAGCCAGGCAGGCTCTAGCAGCATAACAACTGCATGCAGACGCCCGAACAGTGAGACCTGCCAAATCAAAGGACCGCTTCAGAGCTGAATCAAGCCTGCGGTCTTGAATATCCTTCAGGGCAACACCTCTTTCAACAGGGAGGGTAGTTCTCTTTGTCACAGCCGTGACCAGGGCATCCACTTTAGGCATTGCAAAGCGAGCCAAATGTTCCTCACTCAGAGGGTATAATTGCCCCATAGCCCTGGCAACCTTCAAAGGTACCTCGGGGTCAGCCCATTGAGCCGAAATAAGCTCTTGGATGGAGTCATGCAAAGGAAAGGCTCGAGCAGGCTTTCTGGTACTAGCCATCCTTGGATTAACAGAGGAGGCTGTGCCACTCCCAGGATCTTCAATCGAGAGGGCTTGTAAGGCATCTGAAATAAGCGCTGGCAGCTCCTCGCGGTGGAAAATCCTCACCGCAGACGGATCAAGCTCCTGTGGCAATTCTGCACCCGACTCTGGCTCCTAAGAAGTTCTGCCAGACCCCTCAGAATCCTCATAGCCCGACCACGGGGGGGGGGGGGGGGGGGGGGGGGGTGCCACACTCAGAAGGGGAATTAGCCTTTCTGCATTTATCAGGAGGAAAAGAAACAGGCAAAGCCAACTCCAAAAGGCCAGGATCCACCGGGGGGGGGGGGGGGGCAGGCAGAGGGTCCGAAGATCCCTGTGGAAGAGCTCTTTTAAGCATGTATGCCCTATGCAGCATTAAAACAAAATCAGGGGAGAAAACCGCTCCCTGACTGCCCGGATCCTGCCCAGGGCTATCAGCTCTATTATTAGCCTCACTCAGAGGACTCCCCCCGGATTCAGGGCTCTCCGTCGCAACGGAGGCCGCGGCATGTGGAAAATCCAAAATGGTGTCCGCTGCCAGCTCAGAGCGCGAAAGATCGCCACTTGCCATGCTCGGGCCAGCTCTACCGTCTGTACAGCACGAATTACAGAGCCCCACTGCTGATTTGCGCTTGCCACATTTAGAACAGCGCTTTACAGCATCCGCAGCCATCGCCGAAAACGGCGGTAAAATTCAAAAATGGTGGTTTGCGCCAAAAACGTCCCGATCGCGGGCCCACCCCGGAGGAGTCAGAAAACACTCCTACCTCACTGGACTGAGTATCACAGCTCCGGTCCTGCAGAAGAATCTCAAGAAAAAAAACCTCTTTTCCAAGATCGCTGCGCTAAAGCGCGACGCAACTTTAATTATTTATTTATTTATTTATTTATTTATTTTTAACGCTGTGAGGAAAGCAGAAGCAAAAGAGGTAAATAAAAACACTCCGGAGGCTCAGATAAGTGGGAAAGGCAGGGAAAGGCGAACCAATGTGCCTGCATCCACTGAGTGGGAAAGGACAGGGAAAAGCATAGGCGTAGACTGGGGGGGGGGCGAGGGGGGGGGCGAGGGGGGGGCAATGCCCCCCCAAACGACGCGAGGCGCCGCCGCGCCATTAGTTTAAAAAAAAAAAAAAAACACATGCAGGCACGCGCTCCTCTCGGTCCGCTTGGCTTCCCTGCCCTCTCTATCTGCGTCCCGCCTTCCTCTGACGTCATTTCCTTTCGGGCGGGACGCAGACAGAGAGGGCAGGGAAGCCAAGCGGACGGAGAGGAGCGTGTCTGTCTACCCCTCTCTCTTCCTCCCTCCCTCCGGCGCAGGCAGCAGTCTTCCAGCGTTCCTGGCAGCGGTAGCGTTGTACACGCTGCCTTTGGCTCTGCCCCGAAGCCTTCTCTTCAAGTTCCTGTTCCCGCATAGGTGGGAACAGGAACTTGAAGAGAAGGCTTCCGGGGCAGACCGAAGGCAGCGTGTACATCGCTACCGCTGCCATGAACGCTGGAAAAGCTGAAGACTGTTGCCTGCACCGGAGGGAGGGAGGGAGGAAGCGAGGGGGTAAACGGAGTCACCATCTTGGACCTCGGGGGGGGGGGGGGGGGCAGAGGGAAGATGGATGGGACTGGGAGGGGTGGGAAGCAGAGGGAAGGAGCAAGAGATGGATGGGACTGGGAGGGGTGGGAAGCAGAGGGAAGGAGCAAGAAATGAATGGGACTGGGAGGGGTGGGAAGCAGAGGGAAGGAGCAGGAGATGAATGGGACTGGGAGGGGTGGGAAGCAGAGGGAAGGAGCAAGAGATGGATGGGACTGGGAGGGATGGGACTGGGAGGGGTGGGAAGCAGAGGGAAGGAGCAGGAGATGAATGGGACTGGGAGGGGTGGGAAGCAGAGGGAAGGAGCAAAAGATGGATGGGACTGGGAGGGGTGGGAAGCAGAGGGAAGGAGCAGGAAATGAATGGGACTGGGAGGGGTGGGAAGCAGAGGGTAGGAGCAAGAGATGGATGGGACTGGGAGGGGTGGGAAGCAGAGGGAAGGAGCAGGAGATGAATGGGACTGGGAGGGGTGGGAAGCAGAGGGAAGGAGCAAGAGATGGATGGGACTGGGAGGGGTGGGAAGCAGAGGGAAGGAGCAGGAGATGGATGGGACTGGGAGGGGTGGGAAGGAGCAGGAGATGAATGGGACTGGGAGGGGTGGGGAGCAGAGGGAAGGAGCAGGAGATGAATGGGACTGGGAGGGGTGGGAAGCAGAGGGAAGGAGCAGGAGATGGATGGGACTGGGTGGGGTGGGAAGCAGAGGGAAGGAGCAGGAGATGGATGGGACTGGGTGGGGTGGGAAGCAGAGGGAAGGAGCAGGAGATGAATGGGACTGGGAGGGGTGGGAAGCAGAGGGAAGGAGCAAGAGATGGATGGGACTGCGAGGGGTGGGGAGCAGAGGGATGGACCAGGAGATGGATGGGATTGGGAGAGGTCAGGCACAGCAGAGGGAAGGAGCAGAAGATGGATGGGACGGAGGGATGGTGAGCAGAGGGAAGGAACAGAAGATGGATGGAACTGGGAGGGTTGGGGAGCAGAGGGAAGGAGCAAGAGATGGATGGGACTGGGAGGGTGGGGAGCAGAGGGAAGCCTACTGGAAAGAAGACACTGCATAAAACAGAAGACACTGGGATCAAAGCGAATAGAAAAACTAAATGATCAGACAACAAAGGTAAATAAAAGTATTTTATTCATAATTTATTAATTGAAATGTGTCAGCTTTTTGAAATGTGCATCTGTGATATTTTGCCTGTAAATTTCATTTCCTTCCTCCATATTAGCATATTCATTTGCATATTTATATATGCAAATGATATGCTAATATGCTCCGCCCATTCTTTGCCCCCACAAATGAAACAGTCAAACTACGCCTATGGGGAAAAGCAAGCTAATATGTCCACATCCACGGGGGCATGGGTAAGGCAGGGAAAGGGCTGACCTATGTGCCTTCAAAGTGAAGCTGCTATAGCCTCTAACACCCCGGCTAACAACTGGCAAGCCAGGAGCCACCCCCAGGCAGATTTTTGACGGAGCTCGAAGAAGCTGCAGCCACCCTGCTTGGGAGATAGAGAATACTGAAGAGGCAGTGGAGCCAGCTGGCCATGAGGCACTTTGAAAAGTTGAGTGCTCTCTATCTCCCCCTGCTGGTTGATGGACACAACCCATACGTAATGGCTTCATCTGCTTGATGACAAGGAACGAGTGCATTTGTAGGTAAGAAGGAGAAGCTTGAACTGTATGCGGTATCTGATCGGAAGCCAGTGAAGTGACTTGAGGAGAGGGGTGATATGAGCATATCGGTCTAGGCGGAATATAAGACGTGCAGCAAAGTTCTGAACGGATTGAAGGGGGGATAGATGGTTAAGTGGGAGGCCAGTGAGGAGCAGGTTGCAGTAGTCAAGGCGAGAGGTAATGAGAGAGTGGATGAGAGTTCGGGTAGTGTGCTCAGAAAGGAAAGGGCAAATTTTGCTGATGTTAAAGAGAAAGAAGCGACAGGTCTTGGCTATCTGCTGGATATGCGCAGAGAAGGAGAGGGAGGAGTCGAAGATGACACCGAGATTGCAGGCAGATGAGACGGGGACGATGAGGGTGTTATCGACTGAGATAGAGTGGGGGAAGAGGAGAAGTGGGTTTAGGTGGAAAGACGATAAGCTCGGTCTTGGCCATGTTCAGTTTCAGGTGGCGGTTGGACATCCAGGCAGCAATGTCAGATAAGCAGGCCGATTCTTTGGCTTGGGTTTCCGCAGTGAGGTCTTTACTTTACTTTCCCTGTCATACTGGACGCAAATATGGAGAAGGGGACCATGATCACTTTAGACTCCCTGATCAAAAAGTCAAAATCTGACACAGCATCAAAGGAGACCAGAAGGCAGTTTGAAAAAAAGATTATGCTGAAAGTGTTTTTGATTGTTTGTTTTACTGCCTCCCTGTTGTTCTCCAAGGATAGAGGGATAGTGTGCTGTCAACAGCTCCTTTGTCGAACCCATTAATGGTGAAAAGTCACAGAGAACCACCTGGTAATGGACCCTGCTGACTCCCAAGGGAGGAGGGAAATCAGACCCAAAGACTGTTGCTTGGAGCAATCCCCAGACATGATCTATACACCACTGAGAACTTGGATCTCTAGCCTTCCTGCAAATGGCCTAATGGTTCCTGCTGCACTAGGTCAAATGTCTGCACCACCTTGAGAAGACAGAGAAATACTGAGGAGCTAAAAGCAACACCAAATCAGCTCTGAGCTTTTTGTCTGTCTTCATCTTCTGGCAGAAAGACATAGCCCAATTGTCTGTACTATTCTGGCAAGAATACAGTAATAAGGAAAAATCAATGTTTTACCTGCAGAACTGAAAATTCTGGGGATGACAATTTTTAATGATCTTTAATTGAAATCAAAATGTGGGAATAAAATGACAGATCTATGTCATTTCAAGGTTTTCCAGTTTATATCATGAAGGTCCTAACATTGCTTTTTGGTTCTGAAATGAAAAAAGCTACCTTATGGAGTTCAGACTGGTCTGTGAATGTCTTTCTCTGTGCCTCCAAAGATGCTACCTGCTGCTGGTAAAGGATTCGCTGCTTCTCCCAATCCAGAGATTTCTGACAGAAATCCTGCAATTACAAAATATAGTGCTGGAATCAAGGAGAATAGCTTGGGGGACCAGGGCTTGTTCCCATTCAGTCAAGACCAGGCAGAGAGACCTGGATATAGCCATACCCTGTTCTTTTTCTAATCAAGACCAGGCAGAGAACCTCCAGCTGCTCATAGATTGCACAAGAATTACCTCAGTTTTTCTGGACAGTCTGTTGACCTCAGTATGGTCCTCCCTTTTGCTCTTGGCTTCTTCCCGAGCCTCCTTCAACTGCTTCCTCTGCAGCTTCTCATAACTTCGCTTCAGTCGGATCAGCTATGAGAAAACCAGAAATTATTATTTATATGGCACCTTTTACTGACGTGCCACAGAAATAAAGAAAAGAAAGAAGATGCTGCTGCTATTACAAACCAATTAAGAACACATAGAAAATTTGTTCTTACCTGCTAATTTCTTTTCCTGGAGTCCTGCTATATCAATCCAAATAAGTGGGATAGGTCCCCTGACCAGCAGATGGAGGCAGAGAACACTGACAGTTCAATGATGTCATCACCAGTACAAGATGTGGTGCTTCCCAGTATATTACAAGAACGGAAAACCTACACCACGAGAGGAAATATAGATCCAGTAATATTCTGGCAACAGATCTACTACAACGAATGGACAATAAAAACAGATACAATCCAATTCCTCCTAGAATGGGACGACAGATGCAGATCCATATTAGACAAGATAGCTCCAATCCAAACCAGAACCTCACATAGGAAGAATTCAATACCATGGTTCAATGAAGAACTGAAAAAACTTAAAACACAAGTTAGAAGGTTAGAACGAGCATGGAATAAAAAGAAAGACGAACACACACTTAATGTCCTGTTCCGATGGTTGGTGAGCCCTTAGGTTCCCTGAGGCCTGGCAAGACCTCCGAGGACCGCCGCGCACCCCGAATCTTCACCCGCGGCAACCGCCGTTCACCGAGGGTTGAGCCCCCAGCTGCAGGCGGCCAGCAGGACTGCTGGAACCGCGGGGTGACAGTCGGCTTGGCTGGTAGTCAGCAACTCAGTCTCTAAAGGGCAGCTAGCAAGGACGGCTAGCTGAAGAGGACACCGTCTCTGAAGGTGGCTAGCAAGGACGGCTAGCTGAAGAGGACACAGTCTCTGAAGGTGGCTAGCAAGGACGGCTAGCTGAAGGACACAGTCTCTGAAGGTGGCTAGCAAGGACGGCTAGCTGAAGGACACAGTCTCTGAAGGTGGCTAGCCTTCCGATCCACTGTGGGGGCTTCTGACGAACGAAACGGAAGCACTGGTCTCCTTCCGTTTCGTGGTTTAAATCCCCCGCCCGTCCATCCCCTGAAGCAGCTGGAACCAATCCCCCCGGCCTAGGCAGGCAAGGGAGGCCTGGATTGGCCAGCGTGCCCGGTGGGCGGGGTCTCCTGGTCCATGCGCCAATCCGGCGTGAGTAGGCGGGGCTGGCTCGCTGGTCCGCTCCAACGAGGGAGACGACGACGCCGGTGCCGCCATCTTGGCCGGCGTATCCCCTTCTCCGAGGCCGGCACTCGCTCCAGCGGATCGCCGGCCTCGGAGCGGCCCGCGGCAGCGCCGGCCCTGCCGGCGGCTCGTCCTCGCTGCTCCGGATCCCGCGGCCTCCGTCGGTCCTCGCCCCCCGCTGGGGGCCCCCAGGTAAGGGCCCGAGACGGGACAGTATCCTCCCCGGATGCCCCCTTTTCCCTGGGCCCGGGTTTGGAAGGATACCGGGCGTGGAAGGCTTTGACCAATTTTGGAGCATGTACATTCGCAGCGGGCTCCCAGGAGTTGTCTTCGGGGCCAAAATTCTTCCAGGACAATAAGTAATATAGCTTTCCTCGCTGTCTTTTTGCATCCAGGACTTCGTCCACTTCAAACTCTGGATTGGGATCTGCTTCTAGATTTTCGGTTTCCTGCCGTTGAGGATGCCATCGAGACCCTCGGAAACTCTTCAATAAGGAAACATGGAAAGCGTTATGCACCCGCAGGGTACTAGGTAGCCGCAACCGATATGTCACAGCTCCAAGTCGGGATTGGATTGCAAAGGGTCCAATGTACCGAGGTCCCAACCTACGGGAGGGCACCCGAAGCCGGAGGTATTTCGTGCTTAACCACACCTTCTGCCCTGGTTACAAGACGGGAGCGGTTTTCCGATGCCGATCTGCGAAGATCTTGTATTTGGTGGCTGCCTTCTGCAGTTGTTCTCGGGCCGTTTCCCAGACTCTTTGCAGATCTGCCAGAGTTTCATTAACCATGGGGGTCGGAGATCCAGACGGGAACGGTGCTGGAAGTCGAGGATGTCGTCCATACACCAAGAAGAATGGAGAGTCTCCCGAGGCCGAGTGGACACTGTGGTTATATGCAAACTCGGCCCAAGGGAGTAGGGAGACCCAGTTATCTTGGCGTTTGTTGACAAATGCTCGTAGGAACCCTTTTAACGTTTGGTTCGTCCTCTCGACCATGCCATTGGTTTGGGGATGGTATGCGGATGAGAAATGGGTTTTCACCCCCAATGCAGTACACAAGGCCCTCCAGAAACGCGAGGTGAATTGGGGGCCTCGGTCACTAATAATCCGAAGAGGCAGCCCATGAAGTCGAAAAATGTATTGAATGAAGAGTTGAGCTAATGCGACCGCCGAAGGAAGTCCCGGCAAGGGAACGAAATGGGCCATTCGGGAAAAACGGTCAATTACCACCCAAATCACCGTATGTCCCCGGGAACTGGGGAGGTCGGTGATAAAATCCATGGAAAGCTCCGTCCAGGGCCCTGTCGGTACGGACAGTGGTTGTAGCTCCCCCATGGGGGTCCCGATCACCGGTTTGGTCCGGGTGCACACAGGACAGGTGGTGACAAATTGAAGAATGTCCCGCCTCATCTGAGGCCATTGATACTGTCTGGTAATGAGACGCAGAGTCTTTTGATACCCAAAATGTCCCGCCCATCTGGACAAATGCCCCCATTGCATTACCTTCGCTCGCTCAGCGGCCGGCACTAGTTCTCTCGTAGGAGCCACCTCCCCCACGGCCGCGCTGAGGCATGCCGGATCCAACATGGAATGGGTCTCCTTAGTCTCCTCTGGAATCTCAAATGCTCTGGAGAGGGAATCCGCAGGGGTATTTTGAGCAGTCGCCCGAAAAACCAATTGAAAATGAAATCTGGCGAAAAACAATGACCACCGGGCTTGTCGGGGATTGAGCCGTTGAGCCTCTTGTAGATACAGTAGATTCTTGTGGTCAGTGATCACTGTGAATCGATGTTCCGCTCCCTCCAGCAGATGTCTCCATTCCTGCAGGGCTAATTTCAAGGCTAGGAGCTCTCTGTCCCCTACTGTATAATTACATTCCGCCGGGGAGAATCTACGAGAGAAGAAAGAGCAAGGCTGGCGCCGGCCCTTAGAATTCACTTGCAAGAGGACCGCCCCGGCTCCCAACACGGACGCATCCACTTCCACAATAAAGGGCTTGTCTGGATCCGGGGCTAACAAAATGGACGCTGAGTTGAATGCCTCCTTTACCTGGCGAAAAGCCACCTGCGCCTCGGGCGGCCAGTCCCGGACCTTCGCGTTTTTTCTAGTGAGCGCTGTCAACGGCACCGTCAGTTGTGAATACTGGGGAATAAACTGGCGATAGTAGTTCGCGAATCTCAAAAAACGTTGCAGTGCTTTCAATCCCAGCGGTTGTGGCCATTCTCGAATTGCCCGGAGTTTGTCCGGTTCCATCTGTAGCCCCCCGGGTAACAGAATGTGTCCCAAAAATGGTAACGACCTCTGGTGAAAAGCGCACTTGCTGAGCTTAGCAAACAGGCGGTATTGTCGTAACCGCTGCAGCACTGCGCGAACATGACCCACATGTTCCGCGGGGTTTTGGGAAAACACCAAGATGTCGTCCAGATAAACAATTACCGTGGAGTTCAGCAAATCCTCGAGCACAAAGTTAATAAGTCGCTGAAACACCGCAGGGGCATTACATAGGTCAAATGGCATCACCCGATACTCGAAATGTCCCTCGTGGGTGTTAAAAGCCGTCTTCCATTCGTCCCCTCGCCGGATCCGCACTAAGTTGTAGGCCCCCCGTAAGTCCAACTTGGTAAACACATCTGGGCTCCTTGCAGCCTGTCAAAGAGTTAGGGAATGAGCGGGAGAGGAAAGCGATCCTTTACCGTGATGGCATTTAACCCCCGATAATCGATACAGGGCCTCAAGGAGCCATCCTTCTTAGTAACAAAAAAGAATCCGGCCCCGGCCGGAGACGTAGAGGGCCGGATGAAACCTCTTCGCAGATTCTCCCGGATGTATTCCTGCATCGCCTTGGACTCCCCTCGGGACAGGGTATACAGTCGGCCCCGCGGTGGCATGGTATCTGCCATCAAGTTAATGGCACAGTCAAACGACCGATGAGGCGGTAGAACTTCCGCCTCCACTGGACAAAACACATCTGCAAAGTCCCTATAGTCCATGGGCAGGGAGCCCAGCTCTATCCGCGCCCCCCTGGGCGTACTAGTAAATGCGGGGCAGCTGCCGGTCCGGCCCTTACAACAGTTCTCCCGACAGGAACTGCCCCAAGCTTGGATACTTCCCTTGGTCCAGTCAATAACAGGGCTATGACTCCGTAGCCAGGGCAATCCTAGAACCACTGGATGAATGGTCCGGGATAGTACCAGGAATTGGACTTCTTCCCGGTGATCCTCCCCCACCTGCAATTCCAAAAAGGAGGTGATCTCCGTGACCGGCTGTGGTAATGTAGTTCCCTGGATGGAGGTGATTTGCAGCGCCGGACGCCGCGGGAGCGTGGGCCAGCCCATCTGTTGTAGCAGTTCGTACCCGATGAAGTTGCCCCCCGACCCAGAGTCCACAAGGGCCCGGGTCTGGATAGCGGTCTCGTGCCACCATAGAATTACTGGCAGTGTGATCAAGGAATCCGGTAGGGGAGCGGCATGCCCCAAGACCCCTCCCCTCAAGGTGCCTTGGGGGAGACGTTTCCCGCCCGGGCGGGACAGGCTCGAATAAAATGTCCGGCCTCACCACAATAGAGGCACAGTCCGTCCCACAAGCGTTTTTTCCTGTCGGAAGGGGCCAGTCGTTGACGGCCCATCACCATCGGCTCCTCCCCATTCTCCTTGGAGTCCCGGTTCCCACGGCGAGGAGACGGCCCCTTAGTAGTCCGGGACGTTCCCCGTGCCCACTTCTGCTGTTCTGCCCGGGCTCTCGCTCGCTCCTGGAACCGGGTATCTACGCGGATACAGAGCGAAATCAGGGCGTCCAGTTGGCCTGGGACCTCTCGCCCCGCCAATTCGTCCTTGATTCGTTCTTGTAACCCTTCCGTAAAGATGGCCATTAAAGACTCCGGGTTCCAACGGAGCTCCGTGGCTAAAGTCCGGAAACGAATGGCATAAACGGCCACCGTTCCCTCACCCTGATGAATTCGCAGCAGTTCCGATGCCACGGAAGATGGTCTCCCAGGAAGGTCGAACACCATACGGAACCGGCGCTGAAATTCACTATAGTCATCCAAGATGGGGTCCTGTTGCTCGTTAAGTGGGGCCACCCAGGCCAGGGCCTTCCCTTCACATAAGCCCATGATATATCCCACTTTACTTTGGTCCGAAGCAAATGTCTCCGGTTGCATCCGGAAAGCCAAGTTGCACTGATTGAGGAACCCCCGGCAACCTCCGGGGGCCCCATTATACCGTGCCGGCTCAGGGAACCGAGGTCCCGTGCGGAACCCTCCCGAACGGGGAGCCGCTGCGGCCCCCTGGACCGCAGCGGCCTGGTTCTGTACCTGAAGCCTAGAAAGTTGAGAGCATACGTTCTGGAGCGCCCCCGACAGGGCGTTCAGCTGCTCCTGCTGAAGTACCTTGGCCAGGTCCCGTAGATCGGGCTGCGTAGGCGAGCTCATGGCTTCCGTTTCCTGTCCTGTTCCGATGGTTGCTGAGCCCTTAGGTTCCCTGAGGCCTGGCAAGACCTCCGAGGACCGCCGCGCACCCCGAATCTTCACCCGTGGCGACCGCCGTTCACCAAGGGTTGAGCCCCCAGCTGCAGGCGGCCAGCAGGACTGCTGGAACCGCGGGGTGATGGTCGGCTTGGCTGGTAGTCAGCAACTCAGTCTCTAAAGGGCAGCTAGCAAGGACGGCTAGCGCAGAAAAGGAACACAGTCTTTGAAGGGGGCTAGCAAGGACGGCTAGCTGGAAGAGGAACACAGTCCCTGGAGGTGGCTAGCAAGGACGACTAGCTTGAAGAGGACACAGACTCCGAAGGTGGCTAGCAAGGACGGCTAGCTGAAGAAAACACCGTCTCTGAAGGTGGCTAGCAAGGACGGCTAGCTGAAGAGGACACCGTCTCTGAAGGTGGCTAGCAAGGACGGCTAGCTGAAGAGGACACAGTCTCTGAAGGTGGCTAGTAAGGACGGCTAGCTGAAGAGGACACACTCTGAAGGTGGCTAGCAAGGACGGCTAGCTGAAGAGGACACCGTCTCTGAAGGTGGCTAGCAAGGACGGCTAGCTGAAGAGGACACCGTCTCTGAAGGTGTCTAGCAAGGACGGCTAGCTGAAGAGGACACCGTCTCTGAAGGTGTCTAGCAAGGACGGCTAGCTGAAGAGGACACCGTCTCTGAAGGTGGCTAGCAAGGACGGCTAGCTGAAGAGGACACCGTCTCTGAAGGTGGCTAGCAAGGACGGCTAGCTGAAGAGGACACAGTCTCTGAAGGTGGCTAGCAAGGACGGCTAGCTGAAGGACACAGTCTCTGAAGGTGGCTAGCAAGGATGGCTAGCTGAAGGACACAGTCTCTGAAGGTGGCTAGCCTTCCGATCCACTGTGGGGGCTTCTGACGAACGAAACGGAAGCACTGGTCTCCTTCCGTTTCGTGGTTTAAATCCCCCGCCCGTCCATCCCCTGAAGCAGCTGGAACCAATCCCCCCAGCCTAGGCAGGCAAGGGAGGCCTGGATTGGCCAGCGTGCCCGGCGGGCGGGGTCTCCTGGTCCATGCGCCAATCCGGCGCGAGTAGGCGGGGCTGGCTCGCTGGTCCGCTCCAGCGAGGGAGACGACTACGCCGGCGGCGCCATCTTGGCCGGCGTATCCCCTTCTCCGAGGCCGGCGCTCGCTCCAGCGGATCGCCGGCCTCGGAGCGGCCCGCGGCAGCGCCAGCGGCTTGTCCTCGCCGCCCCGGATCCCGCGGCCTCCGTCGGTCCTCGCCCCCCGCTGGGGGCCCCCAGGTAAGGACCCGGGACGGGACACTTAACGCCTGGAAACAACTCCAAACAAAATACAAATATACCATAAGACAAACAAAAAGATTACATTACAAAACTATAATTGGACCAAACTTCAAGGACACACATAAACTACTAGATATTACACCAATCACAACCAACAGTAAAGATGCACCAGGAGCAGACAATCTCGCGAGATACTTCAACGAGAAAATCGTACAACTATGACTTAAGATACCTGCCAGTACCATCGACTATGCTGAACTCCTTGACTGTCTAGACCCAGACCCTGGCATTTACCCAGCAGACAGAACCTGGACCAACTTCGAGACATTACCAGAGGATATCATCTCCCAAAAGCTCAAAAGATTTGCCAAATCTCATTGCAAACTAGACATATGTCTAAACAACCTTATGACATCGGCTCCTCAACAATTTATAACAGACATAACGAAACACTTGAACTACATGTTACAAAATGGACTCTTCCCAAAGGAGAAAGGAAATATTCTACTCACCCCCATCCCCAAAGACGCAAAGATAAGCGCCAGTGAACTAACCAACTACAGGCCAGTAGCATCCATTCCATTATTAACCAAAGTAACGGAAGGATTGGTGACCAAACAACTCACAAGCTATCTAAACAAATTTTCAATACTCCATGACTCCCAGTCAGGATTTTGGTCTAACCACAGTACTGAAACAGTACTAGTTACCCTCATGACTAAATTCAAACAAACGATCGCAACAGGAAAGAACATACTACTTCTACAATTCGACATGTCAAGTGCTTTCGACATGGTTGATCACGGAATATTACTACATATCCTTGACTACTTCGGAATTGGAGGCAATGTTCTCAACTGGTTCAAGGGATTCCTAACCACACAATCATATCAAGTGACATCCAACTCGACTACTTCAGCCACATGGATACCCGAATGCGGAGTCCCACAGGGATCGCCCCTATTGCTGACCCTATTCAACTTAATGATGATACCCTTAGCCAAACTACTATCAAACCAAAACCTTAACCCATACATATACGCAGACGACGTAACAATTTACATCCCATTTAAACAAGATTTAAAGGAAATTTCCAACGACATCAACCAAAGTCTCTATATCATGCATTCATGGGCGGATGCTTTTAGATTGAAACTTAATGCAGAAAAAACCCAATGCCTAATACTCACATCTCAACATAACAAGAACAAATTCACAGCCATTAACACACCAAATCTGAACCTTCCTATTTCGGACACCCTAAAAATTCTTGGAGTTACCATCGATTGACACCTAACACTCGAAAGCCATGCGAAAAACACAACCAAGAAGATGTTCCACTCAATGTGGAAATTAAAAAGAGTAAGACCTTTCTTCTCAAGGAATGTTTTCCGTAATCTGGTACAATCAATGGTGTTCAGTCATCTAGATTACTCTATGCTGGCTGTAAAGAGCAAATAATCAAGAAACTTTAGACAGCCCAGAACACTGCAGCTAGACTCATATTCGGCAAAACAAAATATGAAAGTGCCAAGCCCCTACGAGAAAAACTACACTGGCTCCCACTCAAAGAACGCATCACGTTCAAAATTTGCTCCCTAGTTCACAAAATCATTCATGGAGATGTACCAGCCTACATGTCAGACCTGATAGACTTACCACCCAGGAATGCCAAAAGATCATCCCGCACATTCCTTGATCTGCACTTCCCTAACTGCAAAGGTCTAAAATACAAAGTAATGCACGCGTCAAACTTCACCTACTTAAGCACACAGTTATGGAACGCACTGCCGCGCAACTTAAAAATGACCTACAAACTAACGAACTTCCGCAAACTACTGAAGACCCATCTCTTCAGCAAGGCTTACCATAAAGATCAACCAATGTGAATATACATAAGTCCTCCACACGTAGTTAAAAATGTCTTATAATATCTGCTTGTCATACTACTATCATGTCTTATCATTATCATGTTACCAAAAGTTTTCTGTAACACTAAATGCCTATTTTTCTTTTATATTTCCACTATCCATGATGTATTGTAAGCCACATTGAGCCTGCAAAGAGGTGGGAAAATGTGGGATACAAATGCAATAAATAAAAATAATAAAATAAAATAAAGCAGCATAATGAATATTATGGAACAGCCTTTCTCAATTTACATAGTAACAAAATAGATGACGGCAGATAAAGACCTGTATGGTTCATCTAGTCTGCCCAACAAGATAAACTCATAGTAAATGGTATGATGTGATATTATATATGCATACTTTTGATCTTGATTTTTCTGCCCAGCACTGGCCTTGTTCGCCAACGGCTAGAGCTGCCATCAAAGCCACACTCCTGCCCATCCAGATCTGTCCAGCCATGTTCAGGGCATTGGCTAGCTTTATTTCCCACTTACTGGAGTTACCATGTAAGCACCACTAAGTTTGTTTGGTTCCATTCTCTTTCCATACATTTTTGAATTCTGTTACTGTTTTCATCTCCATCTCCTTCCACTGGAGGGTATTCCAGGTACCTACCACTCTCTCCATCAACAGTACTTCATAATGTTATTCCTGAATGGGGCCCCTCTCCTCCCCCCCCCCCCCCCCCAACCTCAATTCATGTCCTCTAGTTCTGCCACTTTCTGTTTTTATATTAAAACCTTTCAAATATTTAAATGTCTGGATCATATCACCCCTCTCCCTCCTTTTCTTTAGGATATACATCTTCAGGTCATTAAGTCTCTTCTCATATGCCTTGTGGTGTAAAATCCATACCGTTTTTATCATTTTTCTCTGAACCACTTCAGGTCTTTACATTCAGGTCTTTTCTAACTACATTTCCCCTCCTCTTTTCTATCTACACTCCCCTCCTCTTTTCTATCTACACTTCCCCTCCTCTTTTCTATCTACACTTCTTCCCTTGGCTCATTAATCTCATCCCATGGCTTTTCCTACCATCTCTATGCTGATGACTCCCAAATCTACCTTTCTACCCCTGATATCTCACCTTGCATCCAAACCAAAGTTTCAGCGGGCTTGTCTGACATTGCTGTCTGGATATCTCAACGCCACCTGAAATTAAATATGACCAAAACCGAGCTTCTCATTCCCCCCCCCCCCCCCCCCCAAACCCACCTCCCCGCTCCCCCCGTTTTCTATTTCTGTTGATGGCTCTCTCATTCTCCCTGTCTCCTCAGCTCGAAACCTTGGGGTCATCTTTGACTCTTCTCTCTCCTTCTCTGCTCATATCCAGCAGATTGCCAAAACCTGTCGTTTCTTTCTTTACAACATCCGTAAAATCCGCCCCTTTCTTTCCGAGCACTCTACCAAAACCCTCATCCACACCCTTGTCACCTCTCGTTTAGACTACTGCAATCTGCTTCTTGCTGGCCTCCCACTTAGTCACCTCTCCCCTCTCCAGTCGGTTCAAAACTCTGCTGCCTGTCTCATCTTCCGCCAGGGTCGCTTTACTCATACTACCCCTCTCCTCAAGACCCTTCACTGGCTCCCTATCCGTTTTCGCATCCTGTTCAAACTTCTTCTACTAACCTATAAATGTACTCACTCTGCTGCTCCCCAGTATCTCTCCACACTCGTCCATCCCTACACCCCTTCCCGTGCACTCCGCTCCATGGATAAATCCTTCTTATCTGTTCCCTTCTCCACTACTGCCAACTCCAGACTTCGCGCCTTCTGTCTCGCTGCACCCTACGCCTGGAATAAACTTCCTGAGCCCCTACGTCTTGCCCCATCCTTGGCCACCTTTAAATCTAGACTGAAAGCCCACCTCTTTAACATTGCTTTTGACTCATAACCACTTGTAACCACTCGCCTCCACCTACCTTCCTCTTTTCCTTCCCGTTCACATTAATTGATTTGATTACTTTATTTATTTTTTGTCTATTAGATTGTAAGCTCTTTGAGCAGGGACTGTCTTTCTTCTATGTTTGTGCAGCGCTGCGTATGCCTTGTAGCGCTATAGAAATGCTAAATAGTAGTAGTAGTAGTAATATGGCCTCTGAAACTGAACACAATACTGCAAGTGGGGACTCACCAATGATGTGTACAGAGGCATCAACACCTCCTTACTTCTGCTGGTTATACCTTGCTCTATGCAGCCTAGCATTTTTCTAGCCATGGCCATCACCGTATCACATTGTTTTGCCAGCTTCAGAGCCTCAGACACCATCACCCCAAGGTCCTATGCTTATCAATCTCTTGCTTCCTATCTCATACATCTCCTTTGGATTTCTGCACCCCGAGTGCATCACACTGTACTACTTTGCATTAAATTTTAACCATCAGACCTTAGATCATTCTTCTAAATTTGGAGATTTCTTCTTATGGTTTCTATTCCTTCCGGGGTGTCCCCATTCTGTTGGCAATCTTTGTGTCATCTGCAAAAAAGCAAACTTTTCCTTCTACCCCTTCAGCAATGTCTCTCACAAACATATTAAAGAGAATCAGCTCCAGTACCAATCCTTGAGGCACTCCACTACTCACCTTCCTTTCCTCTGAGAGAATTCCATTTACCACCACCTTCTGACAACTGTCAGACAACTAGTTTCCAATCCAGTTCACTATTTTGGGTTCAAGTTTAGCCCTCTCAGCTTATTCATGAGTCTTCTGTGAGGAACCATATCAAAGGCTTTGCTCAAATCCAAGTAGATTACATCTAGCGCATGCCGATTATCCAGTTCTTTGGTCACCCAGTCAAAGAAATTAATCAGATTTGATAACAAGATTTTCCTTTGATAAAACCATGTTGCTTTGGATCCTGCAACCTTGTGGATTCTAGAAAGTTAACTATCTTTTCCTTCAGCACCGGTGTTAGGTTTACTGGCCTATATTTTCCCACTTTTTCCCTGTGTACGAGGGAACCTGGAATCAAGGAAGAAATCCCCATAGTGCCACAAGTTTTCCCTCTTATTTCAAGGCAGAAAAACAAAAGGTAGAAATTCAATGTACATAAGTACATAAGTAATGCCACACTGGGAAAAGACCAAGGGTCCATCGAGCCTAGCATCCTGTCCACGACAGCGGCCAATCCAGGCCAAGGGCACCTGGCAAGCTTCCCAAATGTACAAACATTCTATACATGTTATTTCTGGAATTGTGGAGTTTTCCAAAGTCCATTTATAGTAGTGGTTTATGGACTTGTTCTTTAGGAAACCGTCTAACCCCCTTTTAAACTCTGCTAAGCTAACCGCTTTCACCACGTTCTCCGGCAACGAATTCCAGAGTTTAATTATGCGTTGGGTGAAGAAACATTTTCTCCGATTTGTTTTAAATTTACTACACTGTAGTTTCATCGCATGCCCCCTAGTCCTTGTATTTTTGGAAAGCGTGAACAGAAGCTTCACATCCACCTGTTCCACTCCACTCATTATTTTATATACCTCTATCATGACTCACCTCAGTCGTCTCTTCTCCAAGCTGAAAAGCCCTAGCCTTCTTAGTCTTTCTTCATAGGGAAGTCGTCTCATCCCCGCTATCATTTTAGTCGCCCTTCACCGCACCTTTTCCAATTCTACTATATCTTTCTTGAGATGTGGCGACCAGAATTGAACACAATACTCAAGGAGTGGTCACACCATGGCGTGATAAAACGGCATTATAACATCCTCACACCTGTTTTCCATACCTTTCCTAATAATACCCAACATTCTATTTGCTTTCCTATCCGCAGCAGCACACTGAGCAGAAGGTTTCAGTGTATTATCGATGATGACACCCAGATCCCTTTCTTGGTCTAATGTGGAACCTTGCATGACATAGCTATAATTCGGATTCTTTTTTCCCCACATGCATCACCTTGCACTTGCTCACATTAAACGTCATCTGCCATTTAGCCGCTCAGTCTCCCAGTCTCGTAAGGTCCTTCTGTAATTTTTCACAATCCTCTCGCGAATTAACGACTTTGAATAACTTTGTGTCATCAGCAAATTTAATTACCTCGCTAGTTACTCCCATCTCTAAATCATTTATAAATATATTAAGAAGCGGCGGTCCTAGCACAGATCCCTGAGGAACCCCACTAACTACCCTTCTCCATTGTGAATACTGCCCATATAACCCAACTCTCTGTTTCCTATCCTTCAACCAGTTTTTAATCCACAATAGGACATTTCCTCCTATCCCATGACCCTCCAATTTCCTCTGTAGCCTTTCATGGGGTACCTTGTCAAACGCCTTTTGAAAATCCAGATACACGATATCAACTGGCTCCCCTTTGTCCACATGTTTGTTTACTCCTTCAAAGAATTGAAGTAAATTGGTCAGGCAAGATTTCCCCACACAAAAGCCGTGCTGACTTGGTCTCAGTAATCCATGCCCTCGGATGTGCTCTGAAATTTTGTTTTTGATAAAAGCCTCTACCATTTTCCCCGGCACTGACGTCAGACTCACCGGTCTATAATTTCCCGGATCTCCCCTGGAACCTTTTTAAAAAATCAGCGTTACACTGGCCACCCTCCAATCTTCCGGTACCACACTCGATTTTAAGGATAAATTGCATATCACTAACAGTAGCTCCGCAAGCTCATTTTTCAATTCTATCAGTACTCTAGGATAAATACCATCCGGTCCAGGAGATTTGCTACTCTTCAGTTTGCTGAATTGCCCCATTACGTCCTCCAGGTTTACCGTGAAGTCAGTAAGTTTGTCCGACTCGTCCACTTGAAATACCATTTCTGACACTGGTATCCCACCCAAATCTTCCTCGGTGAAGACCGAAGCAAAGAATTCATTTAATCTCTCTGCTACATCTTTATCTTCCTTGATCGCCCCTTTTACCCCTCTGTCATCCAGCGGCCCAACCGATTCTTTTGCCAGCATCCTGCTTTTAATATACCGAAAACATTTTTTGCTATGTTTTTTTTGCCTCTAATGCTATCTTTTTTCCGTAATCTCTCTTGGCCTTCTTTATCTGCACCTTGCATTTGCTTTGACACGCCTTATGCTGCTTCTTGTTATTTTCAGATGGTTCCTTCTTCCATTTTCTGAAGGCGTTTCTTTTAGTCCTATTAGCTTCCTTCACCTCACTATTCAACCACGCCGGCTGTCTTTTGAACTTCCGTCTTTCTTTTTTAATTCACGGAATATGTTTGGCCTAGGCCTCTAGGATGGTATTTTTGAACAGCATCTATGCCTGTTGTACAGTTTTTACCCTCTCAGTTGCCCCCCTAAGTTTTTTTTTAACCGTTCTTCTCATTTTATCATAGTCTCCTTTTTAAAGTTAAATGCTAACGTATTTGACTTCCTGTGTATAGTTACTTCAAGGTTGATATCAAAACTGATCATATTATGATCACTGTTATCAAGCGGCCCCAGTACCATAACGTCCCTCACCAGATCATGCGCTCCACTAAGGACCAAGTCTAGAATATTTCCTTCTCTCGTCAGCTCCTGCACCAGCTGCTCCATAAAGCTGTCCTTGATTTCATCAAGGAATTGTACCTCTCTAGCGTGTCCCGATGTTACATTTACCCAGTCTATATTTGGATAATTTAAGTCACCCATTATTATCACATTGCCCATTTTATTTGCGTCTCTGATTTCTTTTATCAATTCTGCGTCTACCTGCTCATCCTGGCGAGGTGGACGGTACTACATTCCTATCACCGTCCTTTTCCCTTTTATACATGGAATTTCAACCGACAATGATTCAAAGGTGTGATTTGTGTCCTGCTGAATTTGTAATCTATCTGAGTCAAGGCTCTCGTTAATATACAATGCTACCCCTCCACCAGTCCGGTCCACCCTATCACCACAATATACTTTGTACCCCCATATGACAGTTTCCCACTGGTTATCCTCCTTCCATCAGGTCCCAGTAATGCCTATTATATCCAATTTTTCATTTAGTACAATATATTCCAACTCTCCCATCTTATTTCTTAAGACTCCTAGCATTTGCATATAGACATTTCAGAGTATGTTTGCTGTTCCAATTTGCATGATGCTTAGTACTTGACACTATTGATTTGCCATCTTTTGTCTGATCTTTAGTTGTATTTAAGGGCACCTGGCCTACCACGGTCTGTTGTGCAACCTCACTATCCAGAAACCCTATCTTCCCTGTTTGTGAGGTATCCTTGCAAGATACCTTATCTCAAACCATGTGCTTTTGAGCGACTGTCGGCCTTCCCCCCATTTCTAGTTTAAAAGCTGCTCTATCTCCTTTTTAAATGCCGATGCCAGCAGCCTGGTCCCACCCTGGTTAAGGTGGAGCCCATCCTTTCGGAATAGGCTCCCCCTTCCCCAGAATGTTGCCCAGTTCCTAACAAATCTAAAACCCTCCTCTCCCTGCACCATCATCTCATCCATGCATTGAGACTCCGGAGCTCTGCCTGTCTCTTTGGCCCTGCGTGTGGAACAGGTAGCATTTCAGAAAATGCTATCCTAGAGGATCTGGATTTGAGCTTTCTACCTAAAAGCCTAAATTTGACTTCCAGAACCTCTCTCCCACATTTTCCTATGTCATTGGTACCCACATGTACCAAGACAGCCGACTCCTCCCCAGCATTATCTAAAATCCTATCTAGGTGACGCGTGAGGTCCGCCACCTTCGCACCAGGCAGGCAAGTCACCAGGCAATCCTCTCGTCCACCAGTCACCCAGCTATCTATATGCCTAATGATTGAATCACCAACTACAACGGCTGTCCTAACCTTTCCCTCCCGGGCAGCCCTTGGCAGCATATCCTCGGTGTGAGAGGATAGTACATCCCCTGGTGGGCAGGTCCTGGCTACAGGAGTACTTCCTACTTCACCAGGGTGATGCTCTCCTTCTAGGAGACCTCCCTCCTCCAAGTTAGCACAAGGGCTACCAGACTGGAGGTGGGACTTCTCTACAACATCCCTATAGGTCTCCTCTATGTACCTCTCTGTCTCCCTCAGCTCCACCAAGTCTGCTACTCTAGCCTCAAGAGAACGGACACGTTCTCTAAGAGCTAGGAGCTCTTTGCATCGGGCACACACATATGACAACTCACCAACTGGGAGATAATCATACATGTGACACTCAACGCAAAAGACTGGATAGCACCCCTCTCGCTGCTGGACTGCTGACTCCATCAGTGTTTTTGAGTTTTTCAACAATTTAAAACTTGCTACAGTATTAAGGATATTAGCCTAATATAAAAGTGTCTTTTAGTTTATAAAGTATATTGTATGATTTATTTAGTGTTTCCTTCTTAGATGGTAATGAAATGTATTTAAAACTCTGTAAGAGCACTCCTTGCTTGTTATCCTAATTACAATAACTGACTATAAATGAAGAGTTGTCCTAGGGGTGGGAAGACTAAACTAGATCCTGCAGTGCCTGTTAGTGCTGTGGTACAAAGCTTTTAAAACTAAGTGGAAAAGACTATGGAGATTAGTTGTTAAGATTTGCTTTTTATATTTTTATTTTGCCTAACACTAACCTACAATTCCTCCTTTAAGCCCCAATCTTTAAGGTCCCAAAGCACAAAGCAAAGTAGCGTTCACTTACCAGAGAAATGTTCTCTTCTCTCGGAACTTCTCAGAAAGAAAGTTCAGTGGGACCTTTCCTCTTTATATAGTTTTGAATCTAAGGGGCCTCTTTTAAACAGGCTCTTTGAAGCTGACTCAGCAACCTATGCAGGTATTCTACTTCCCCACACCTCAATTAACACTTAATTGAGGTCGCTGGATGAGCTACCTCTCCAGCAGCCAAGGAACAGAAAATAACTGCCTTTAAGAACAAGAGTTTTTGGCTGTTTAGTTTCTAGTTCTAGAAAAGGTTTCAGTCTAAAACTATGGGAACAATGCCTATTTCTAGAGAAAATTTCAGTTTAAAACTATGGGAAAAGGGTTTGTACACTATGGCAACTAGTTAATGATGCTTGCTTTTCCCTCTCTCTCTCTCTTTTTATCCCCCCTTAATGCTAAACTAGATCCTGCAGTGCCTGTTAGATTCTAACTGTTAATGCTGTGGTACAAAGCTTTTAAAACTAAGTGGAAAAGACTATGGAGATTAGCTGTTAAGATTTGTTTTTTATATTTTTATTTTGCCTAACACTAACCTACAATTCCTCCTTTAAACCCCAATCTTTAAGTTCCCAAAGCACAAAGCAAAGTAGTGTTCACTTACCAGAGAAATGTCCTCTTCTCTCAGAACTTCTCAGAAAGGACTTTCCCAGTTGAGGGCACTGGGAAGCAAGGAAACTGAGGGAGGATGAAGGGATAGGTTCCCAAGGGATTAGCTAGAGGGTATAAAATCTCCCAGTGAGTAGACGGAGGATCCCATAGAGGAGGAGGATTATCCCCTAACCGAAGAAACCAGAACTTATGATGATGAAGAGATGTCTGAGCCTAGAGATCCTGGGGAAGAGATGGAGTTTCAATACCTTTAACAACTGGAGAAAGGTAGCAGTCAGCAGTCTCTTTAAACAATAAGTGAATGATTTAACTTATGAAGAAATAGGACACCTTTCTTTTTCCTTCCTTATGTGAAATCTCTGTTACTGGCAGAAACGGGGTGGGCCACATTGCAGTCTAAAACTTCTATGGTATGGAAAAGGGTTGGACCTACCATTTGTTAAGCCCTAGGCTTGGTGAGAAAAAGGGCTCAGCTCAAAAGGGGGAGGGGAGGCATTTTATTAAAGTGTTTTGTTTTGGTTCCTTAAAATGTATGACTGTGTTGACGAGAAAGAAAAACCATAACAACAGTTTTCTTTGATGAAATGCTGAAAGACTTTGCTAATACTGTTTGGAACCAGCTATTATAAATTGGGACTGAGCTGGAGGGCGAGGAAAGGATACAAGTCACTGACTTATTTGGAACTAATTTGCATATAGCTTTACTTTCTTTTTCATAAACATTGAGACAGTTCTTTCTTCTCCAAGAATAAAAAGGAAAGAAACTATTAACAAGGTAACTGTCCTGTTGTGCTTGTTGAGAAAAGGAGTTTAAAGGATTGAATGAGATCCACTCACCCTAAAACAAAAGGGGACTGCTAAGCTGGACTGTGTAAACAAAGAGAAGGGTTTTCAGTGTTGAGTGATAGGCAAGTTCCCTATGGACTCCTCTTTTGTAGAGGAATGTTCTAACTCGCTAGCACTTCCTGTTGAATGGAGAAGGAGCGGAACAGCCTACCTCTGTTGAAGGAAGAAGAGTTGTGGGCAAAGTCCTTCTCTTTTCTCTATGAATAGAAGAGAGCAATCCCAAGAGAGTCCAGTGGTGCTTTTCCTGGCTGACAGGGAGCACGTCACACCTATCACTGCTTGACCACGTTCACTCATCTCCAGTCCCATGGAACCCCTCGTCTCTAAAGATCTATTAAAGGCCATTGACCCTACTACCCTATCCTCCAATGTCTCAAACCTCTTGTCTACCACTGCACCATCCAAATCTGTCAATGATGCTGTCTCTTCCTACAATACTGTTCTATCCTCTGCCTTAGACACTCTTGCATCTCTCATGCCCCATCCTATAAGACGTACCAAACCCGTCTTTGGCCGTTTTCAAGTCCAAACTTAAAGCCCACCTCTTTACTACTGCTTTTGACTCCTAACCACTACTCACTTGCCCCGTCCCTTTATCCTCAACTCTTTATTACTGTCCTCTTACTCTCACCTCTTTATTCCCTTAACCTTAATTGTTCTGTACTTTTACGAGCAAAGAGGAATGCCTTCTAACAAAAAAAAAACTTAGTTCCTTTATTCATAGGTAAATTAATCTAAAATCATCAAACACGACCTGCACCGGTGTTAAACTTAGATTCTTTTTGCAATTTTTTTCTATTACTACTACTATTTAGCATTTCTATAGCGCTACAAGGCGTACGCAGCGCTGCACAAACATAGAAGAAAGACAGTCCCTGCTCAAAGAGCTTACAATCTAATAGACAAGAAATAAAGTAAGCAAATGAAATCAATTAATGTGTACAGGAAGGAGGAGAGGAGGGTAGGTGGAGGCGAGTGGTTACAAGTGGTTACGAGTCAAAAGCAATGTTAAAGAGGTGGGCTTACAGTCTAGATTTCAAGGTGGCCAAGGATGGGGCAAGATGTAGGGGCTCAGGAAGTTTATTCCAGGCATAGGGTGCAGCGAGACAGAAGGCGCAAAGTCTAGAGTTCACATGGTGAACATCTGGAACCCTACTTGTGCGGTTGTAGTTAGACAGGGAAGGCTACATGGGAGGTGGCAGGGGAGGACTATTACATTTTTAATTCCCAGCCAAAACCTCTAATTTATGGGCAGGTCCAAAACAGATGACCCAGAAATGCACCATCACCTCCACATTTCAGACACTTGGTATCTCCAATAAGACCTGCTCTTAACACCCTTTCTGGTGCGATAAAAGCTCTCAGCAAGATGTGCTGTAAGAGGAAGCCAAACTGAATGGAAAGTGACTGATTTATCCGTACCACAGCTGAGGGGTTAGCATATGGTGCTCAAAATTCAGCATTGAAAAAAACCCGACACTGAATAGTATTCTATAACAGGCTTTCCAGGATCGGCGCCCTTTATAGAATAGCGCATAACACTAGGATCTGCACTCAACCTTGGGCGTGAGGAGTTACACCAACTGAAACCAGGTGTAAATCCCAGCACACAAGGTGGGCGCAGATCCCCTGAATTCTATAATACTGTGTGAATTATAAGGGAACCCCCCTGACCCGCCCATGCCTCTCCCATAGCCACACCCCCTTTGCAGATCTATACGGAAACAAATGTGTTTTCACGCAGACCTGCTGTTTCTACCCCATTTGGGCACCTTGCATCCTTTAGAACACTTTTTTTGTGCGGAAGTAGCACCTAACATTCAGCATCAATGACCACTCAACACAGTCAAAACTCTTCTTGGCATCAAAACTTCTACACCTGGCAGTTCCCATATACCAGAATATTCTATTATTGTGATCAACTTACGAACATTAACCATTGCTTGCCTACCAAGCACAAATTGCACCAGGTTCAAATTCTGTTTACATAGACATAAGAAGTAGGAGTTGTAGGTGTAAATAAACAACTCTTATCGGAGAACAATGCCCCCATAGGTTATTTATTCCAAGGTTCCTAGCTCAGCCTAGGGTATATTATATAGAACCTTGGTTCTGGCACCTTGCCAAATGTTACGGAGAAAAGTGAAACTAAGCCACAAATGATATATACTGTATATATACGTATATTATTTATTGTAGATAAGAAAAATATAGAAACACTCTGCATTAGCTTATGTGCAATAGAAATATCTCTTACTGATAAGAGCACTACCAAAATATATGGTCTAAACTATACTCTGATTATCCTGAGACTAAGTACAGTAATGATTAGAACAGTACAAACGATATCCTAATAATCCTTATGAAAACTTATCACATCTTATGCGAAATACAAATTAGCAGCTTATTCTCTGACCACGAGATGACATAAACCAATCTTCTTGCTTAGATAACACCACTAACTAATCCTAGACCAGGCAGTATATCACTGTGATCTCACCGCTGTCCTTATGACAGCTTCAGATGAGACCTGAGCAGAATCTCCCCAGACGCTCTCTCAGCTGTCTGTGTCTTCGATGTAGTGCAGGTCTCTCACAGCAGCAAGCAGGTTTCCGTCCCTCCATTGGATCTCAGAGCCAATATCTCTGCCCCATGTATTTGCACAAGTTATGCAGGTCACAAGGTTGGTATCAAAACACAGTCTCTGGCTCACTCCAAGCCTTGCTGGATTTCTCAGGTCCTCTTACCAGTTACCCCTCCTTCCGAGGGTCTCCGACTACTAACTTACTTCTGTTCCCGCTCTCCCAGTACCTCGCAGTCAGGTGATAGCCCGGACCAATCATGATCTCGTTCAGTTCAGTACATGGGCAAGAAGAGTTATTTGTTTTATGACCTTGGAGAATGGTAACTTCTGGTGCCATGTCTGCCTCCCTTCTCAGCTTCTCAGGGTGATAGAAGGGGGTGGTTGGAACACAGACTGTCCTTGGCTTCAGCAAGCCTGTCAGTGATTTTCCACAAGCTGACGCTGGAACTTGCTGACACAGGTCAAAGGGTGTAGCATCCATCTTGTTTGTGCATAGGCTTGTATGAACCCAGACCAGCTCAGGTAAGATCACGGGGAAATACCCCTACAGATCCCCCCCCCCCCCTTGGAGATGGAATGTACTACAAAGGAGTAAAAGCCTTCTCCAACCTAACTAGCAATACAACTAGACGGGTTAACATCAGGACTCATGGTCAAGACAGAAGAGAAACAAGAACTGTAAATGTCAGCAACTCAATACCCATGTCAGGTCATTTCTCTGGTGTCTTTAAATATAGAACCTTTGAACATTCTCTCCCAGGCTAGAAGTCAGTTTGTTGCCCTCTGTTATTGTGTGGCTCTTCTTAAATCAAGTTAGAACACTTGCGAGGCCACCGCTTGAAGTTTTGGCAGCCATTTAAAAAAAGCTGAGACAGCGAGAGGATCAGTGGCAACGGGCAGGAAAAAATGGGGATCTTTCCTGCCCTGAAGAAGCCATTAGACCACCAGGGTGCCTTGAGGTATGTGCCAGGAGGGCACCCACAGCCGGAGGGATGGTGGATGGATGGAGTCAGGATGATATCAAAAAGTTGAAGCCAATTAGGTTAGTCTCTGTTTCCCCTTCCTCGCGAAGCTGTCATCACCGTACACGTGAAACAAGCAAAGCAAACCTATGAGCTGCTGCATCCACATTGTAGTTCCTTATTGTTGGTGGCATTTTTATTTAACCTCACTTATATTTTCAAACAGGCCGGCTTATTTATTTATTAGGATTTATTTACCGCCTTTTTGAAGGAATTCACTCAAGGCGGTGTACAGTAAGAATAGATCAAACATGAACAAAAGGCAATTACAGCAGTAAAAATATTCAAACAACAATTCAAGGTATGGCATAGTATAATACTTCAATACCCTTAAGAAGTTTGAAAAATAACTTTGTATCTCACCCACCTCTAATCTTCAAATTTCAACCAGGAAATCACTTTAATAGAAATTACACAAACGGGACCTCAAAGCTCCCGATAGTGAATATCATATTCACTATTCACTATCCAAATTAGGAGTGAGGTAATATCATAGGTCCCCAAAGGGGAAAAAAGAATCATCTGCAAAAACTCGCAATTAAGCTATTAGGTAGTAAATTTAAAACAAATTGGAGACAATTTCAGACAAGATGGTGCTGTGAGAGGACGCACGTCTGAGAGCTCCTGATTTTTCAGCGGATATACCTGGGAGGCAGCACTCTCCCCCGTTGATATCATGGGGAAGAGGAAGGGCAAGACCGGGGTTTTAGCCTCCTCCGACCCTACGAAACCGGCTACCCAGCAAAAGACGCTGGAACAATTCGGAGTCCAGGCGTTGAAGCTGCAGACGCCAACGCTAATGGGACCCGATGCTGGTCAGACGGACCGAAGCATAGAGGCGGCTTTCACTAAGCCCGCCTCAGATTACAGGTCCCCCTCAACCCAGAAGCAGCTTAGTGTTGGCAGGGAAGCAGAGCGCGGATCCTTCTGAAGTGGTGAGGTCTCGAGCTACTGAAGGGGGCCCTGCCGCCAATTCAACCCCAGAACGGAACACTACTGGTAGTATGAGGGCTGATAGCCCTGTATCTCCCCTGATTCTAGAGGCTGCTCCTGAGAGAAGTTGAGTGGAATTAAAACCAACTGTTATAACAATGGAGATGCTGTGGGACGCTATCCAGGGAATTAATACCACCCTTACCCAGGTAACAAGCTCCATTAAAACAGAATTTCTAGAGTTAAAGCAAGAACAAAGTGCCCTATCCGGGAGATTACAAGAAAATGAGAGGAAAACCGAGACACTAGGACCCTGATGGCGAACCTATGACACGCGTGTCAGCACTGACACGCGTAGCCATTTTCGATGACACGCGGCGCCGCCGCAGTGTGGTCCGCCCTCCCTCTTCGCTCCCGGAAACTAATCTTAAAGCCTCCTTTCACGTCGCAGCAAGTAGCAGCAGGGCAGGCCACTCCTTCCTTCTGTGTCCCGCCCTCGCCTGACGTAACATCCGCGAGGCCGGAGCACAGAAGGAAGGAGGAGAGGTCTGCCCTGCTGCTGCTTGCTGCGACATGAAAGGAGGCTTTACATAGTAAAACATAGTAACATAGTAGATGATGGCAGAAAAAGACCTGCATGGTCCATCCAGTCTGCCCAACAAGATAATCTCATATGTGTATACCTTACTTTGATTTGTACCTGCCTTTTTCAGGGCACAGACTGTACAAGTCTGCCCAGCAGTATTTCCCGCCTCCCAACCACCAGTCCCGCCTCCCATCTCCGGCTTTAAGGTTAGTTCTGGGCCTGGTAGCGGGTGGAGGGGGGGGGCCAGCGACCTCGGGTGGGCAGCGATCTCGGGTAGGGGGGGGGGGGCCCGGGGGCGGTCCTAGTAGCAGTGATTTTTCTCGAAGTGACACACCACCCGAGTTATGCTCGGTTTTTTGGCGAATTTTGACACACCAAGCTCAAAAGGTTGCCCATCACTGCACTAGGAGAAGAGACACAAAAGCTGCAGAACTTAACAAGAGTAATGGTTAAAGAAAGGGAAGTTCTAGCTAGGAAGCTAGAATTTCTTGACAACCGAGGAAGGAGAAATAATTTAAGATTTCTAAATTTCCCAAAGTCTCCATTGATACCAGCAATAGACATGTTAAAAAAGTACTTTGGTGAAATTTTGGGAGTTCCAGTAGAGGGTTTTCCACCAATTACCAGAGCTCAATATATCTCAGGAATCAGAACTCACTCCCAAGACTCTCAACCTGGACTTAACCTTACAGAATTTCTGGAAAGTTCTCTAGAGGTGATAACTCACCGTACCACTCTCCTTGTGACTTTTGCACTGGAGCCGGATAGGAATAACATTTTCCGCTTATATTTTAAACATATGAAAGCATTATTCCTGGGAGCCAAGATAAAAGTTTTTTCTGATTTGAACAAAGAAACACAGAAAAGAAGGCGAGAGTTCCTGGTGTTAAAACCACGAATACTCGCATTAGGTGGACCTTTTGTATTGAAATATTTGTGTAGATGTTTTGTTTCTTTAAATGATGTTAATTATGTATATCTTGACCCTGAGAAATTGCAGAAATGGGTGGTTCCCAAAGAGGAGAGTGGTGGTATTGGATCTACCTGAATCATCACACAGTCTGATATGCTAGTAATATCAGCTTGTTGGTTTATGTGTCTTTTCCTCTCAATTTATCACTAAGAAAATAATTCCTTAATTTCTTAAGTTTATTCCTAGTATCTTGTCCGACTTATTGTAGTCAAAGTAAGAGAAACTATTACCTAATTTTGTTGAAGTTTTGGAGATATCCTGTAATATTATTCTAACATCCTTTGTATGTATATACATGGTTTGTATTATTTGAAAACTATAAATAAAATAAAACAAATTGGAGAAAATATTTCTTTCCTAGAGAATGTGGTAAAAACAATTAACTTAGCAGGGTTTAAAAAAAGGTTTGGCCAAATTCCTAAAAGAAAAGTCCATAAGCAATTATTAAGATGGACTTGGGAAAATCTAATACTTATTCCTTGGATAATCAGTTTTACTCTTTTGGAATCTTGCTAGGTACTTGTGACCTGGATTGGACACTGTTGGAAACAGGATACTGTACTTGATGGACCTTCAGTCTGTCCTAGTATAAAGCGAATGCTACATACCTGTAGAAGGTATTCTCCGAGGACAGCAGGCTGATTGTTCTCACTGATGGGTGACGTCCACGGCATCCCCCTCCAATCGGAATCTTCACTAGCAAAGACGTTTGCTAGCCCTCGCACGCACATGCGCACCGCGCATGCGCAACCGTCTTCCCGCCCGAACCAGCTCGTGTTCGTCAGTCCCGTATGTAGCAAGACAAAGACAAGGGAAGACCCAACTCCAAAGGGGAGGCGGGCGGGTTTGTGAGAACAATCAGCCTGCTGTCCTCAGAGAATACCTTCTACAGGTATGTAGCATTTGCTTTCTCCGAGGACAAGCAGGCTGCTTGTTCTCACTGATGGGGTATCCCTAGCCCCCAGGCTCACTCAAAACAACAAACATGGTCAATTGGGCCTTGCAACAGCGAGGACATAACTGAGATTGACCTAACAACTTATCCAACTAACTGAGAGTGTAGCCTGGAACAGAATAAAAATGGGCCTAGGGGGGTGGAGTTGGATTCTAAACCCCAAACAGATTCTGAAGCACCGACTGCCCGAACCGACTGTTGCATCGGGTATCCTGCTGCAGGCAGTAATGAGATGTGAATGTGTGGACAGATGACCACGTCGCAGCCTTGCAGATCTCTTCAATAGTGGCTGACTTCAAGTGGGCCACTGACGCAGCTATGGCTCTAACATTGTGAGCCGTGACATGACCCTCAAGAGCCAGCCCAGCCTGGGCGTAAGTGAAGGAAATGCAGTCTGCTAGCCAATTTGATAAGGTGCGTTTCCCCACAGCCACTCCCCTCCTGTTGGGATCAAAAGAAACTTTTGGGCGGACTGTCTGTTGGGCTGTGTCCGCTCCAGATAAAAGGCCAATGCTCTTTTGCAGTCCAATGTGTGCAGCTGACGTTCAGCAGGGCAGGAATGCGGACGGGGAAAGAATGTTGGCAAGACAATTGACTGGTTCAGATGGAACTCCGACACCACCTTCGGCAAGAACTTAGGGTGAGTGCGGAGGACTACTCTATTATGATGAAATTTGGTGTAAGAAGCATGGGCTACCAGGGCCTGAAGCTCACTGACTCTACGAGCTGAAGTTACTGTCACCAAGAAAATGACCTTCCAGGTCAAGTACTTCAGATGGCATGAATTCAGTGGCTCAAAAGGAGGTTTCATCAGCTGGGTGAGGATGACATTGAGATCCCATGACACTGTAGGAGGTTTGATGGGGGGGCTTTGACAAAAGCAAACCTCTCATAAAGCGAACAACTAAAGGCTGTCCCGAGATCGGCTTACCTTCCATACGGTAATGGTATGCACTGATTGCGCTAAGGTGAACCCTTACAGAGTTGGTCTTGAGACCAGACTCAGACAAGTGCAGGAGGTAGTCAAGCAGGGTCTGTGTAGGACAAGAGCGAGGATCTAAGGCCTTGCTGTCACACCAGACGGCAAACTTCCTCCATAAAAAGAAGTAACTCCTCTTAGTGGCATCTTTCCTGGAAGCAAGCAAGACACGGGAGACACCCTCCGACAGACCCAAAGAGGCAAAGTCTACACTCTTAACATCCAGGCCGTGAGAGCCAGAGACTGGAGGTTGGGATGCAGAAGCGCCCCTTCGTTCTGGGTGATGAGGGTCAGAAAACACTCCAATATCCACGGTTCTTCGGAGGACAACTCCAGAAGAAGAAGGAACCAGATCTGACGCGGCCAAAAAGGTGCAATCAGAATCATGGTGCCTCGGTCCTGCTTGAGTCTCAGCAAAGTCTTCCCCACCAGAGGTAAGGGAAGATAAGCATACAGCAGGCCTTCCCCCCAATCCAGGAGGAAGGCATCCGATGCCAGGCGGCCGTGGGCCTGAAGTCTGGAACAGAACTGAGGGACCTTGTGGTTGGCTTGAGATGCGAAGAGATCTACCAAGGGGGTGCCCCACACTTGGAAGATCCGGCGCACTACTCTGGAGTTGAGCGACCACGCGTGAGGTTGCATAATCCTGCTCAACCTGTCGGCCAGACTGTTGTTTACGCCTGCCAGATATGTGGCTTGGAGAAACATGCCGTGACAGCGAGCCCACAACCACATGCTGATGGCTTCCTGACACAGGGGGCGAGATCCGGTGCCCCCCTGCTTGTTGATGTAATACATGGCAACCTGGCTGTCTGTCTGAATTTGGATAATTTGGTGGGACAGCCGATCTCTGAAAGCCTTCAGAGCGTTCCAGACTGCTCGTAACTCCAGGAGATTGATCTGTAGACCTTGTTCCTGGAGGGACCAGCTTCCCTAGGTGTGAAGCCCATCGACATGAGCTCCCCACCCCAGGAGAGACGCATCCGTAGTCAGCACTTTTGCGGCTGAGGAATTTGGAAAGGGCATCCCAGAGTCAAATTGGACCAAATCGTCCACCAGTGCAGGGATTCGAGAAAACTCGTGGACAGGTGGATCACGTCCTCTAGATCCCCAGCAGCCTGAAACCACTGGGAAGCTAGGGTCCATTGAGCAGATCGCATGCGAAGACGAGCCATGGGAGTCACATGAACTGTGGAGGCCATGTGGCCCAGCAATCTCAACATCTGCCGAGCTGTGATCTGCTGGGACGCTCGCACCCGGGAGACGAGGGACAACAGATTGTTGGCCCTTGTCTCTGGAAGATAGGCACGAGCCGTCCGAGAATCCAGCAGAGCTCCTATGAATTCGAGTCTCTGTACTGGGAGAAGATGGGACTTTGGATAATTTATCACAAACCCCAGTAGCTCCAGGAGTCGAATAGTCATCTGCATGGACTGTAGAGCTCCTGCCTTGGATGTGTTCTTCACCAGCCAATCGTCGAGATAAGGGAACACGTGCACTCCAAGCCTGCGGAGCGCTGCTGCTACCACAGCCAGGCACTTCGTGAACACCCTGGGCGTGGAGGCGAGCCCAAAGTGTAGCACACAGTACTGGAAGTGACGTGTTCCCAGACGGAATCGAAGATACTGTCTGTGAGCTGGCAGTATCGGAATATGCGTGTAAGCATCCTTTAAGTCCAGAGAGCATAGCCAATCTTTTCCTGAATCATGGGAAGAAGGGTGCCCAGGGAAAGCATCCTGAACTTTTCCTTGATCAGATATTTGTTCAGGGCCCTTAGGTCTAGGATGGGACGCATCCCCTCTGTTTTCTTTTCCACAAGGAAGTACCTGGAATAGAATCCCAGCCCTTCTTGCCCCGGTGGCACGAGCTCGACCGCATTGGCGCTGAGAAGGGCGGAGAGTTCCTCTGCAAGTACCTGCTTGTGCTGGAAGCTGAAAGACTGAGCTCCCGGTGGGCAATTTGGAGGCATGGAGGCCAAATTGAGGGCGTATCCTTGCCAGACTATTTGAAGAACCCAACGGTCGGAGGTTATGAGAGGCCACCTTTGGTGAAAAACTTTCAACCTCCCCCCAACCGGCAGATCGTCCGGCACGGACACTTTGGTCTCGGCTATGCTCTGCTGGAGCCAGTCAAAAGCTCACCCCCTGCTTTTGCTGGGGAGCTGTGGGGCCTTGCTGAGGCGCACGCTGCTGACGAGAGCGAGCGCGCTGGGGCTTAGCCTGGGCCACAGGCTGTCGAGAGGGAGGATTGTATCTGAAGGCTGCCGGCGGGAGAATTTGTCGAAAGCGTTATCCCGCTGGTGGAGCTGTTCTACCACCTGTTCGACTTTTCCCCCAAAAATGTTATCCGCTCGGCAAGGGGAGTCTGCAATCCGCTGCTGGATCCTATTCTCCAGGTCGGAGGCACGCAGCCATGAGAGCCTGCGCATCACCACACCTTGAGCAGCGGCCCTGGACGCAACATCAAAGGTATCAAATACCCCTCTGGCCAGGAATTTCCTACATGCCTTCAGCTGCCTGACCACCTCCTGAAACGGCTTGGCTTGCTCCGAAGGGAGCTGGTCCACCAAGTCCGCCAGCTTCTGCACATTATTCCGCATATGGGTGCTCGTGTAGAGCTGGTATGATTGAATCTTGGCCACGAGCATGGAAGAATGATAGGCTTTCCTCCCAAAGGAGTCTAAGGTTCTGGAGTCTTTGCCCGGGGGCGCCGAAGCATGTTCTCTAGAACTCTTAGCCTTCTTCAGGGCCAAATCCACCACACCAGAGTCGTGAGGCAAATGAGTGCGCATCAGCTCTGGATCCCCATGGATCCGGTACTGGGATTCTATCTTCTTGGGAATGTGGGGATTAGTTAGTGGCTTGGTCCAGTTCGCCAGCAATGTCTTTTTCAGGACATGATGCATGGGTACTGTGGACGCTTCCTTAGGTGGAGAAGGATAGTCCAAGAGCTCAAACATCTCAGCCCTTGGCTCATCCTCCACGACCACCGGGAAGGGGATGGCCGTAGACATCTCCCGGACAAAGGCCGAGAAAGACAGACTCTCGGGAGGAGAAAGCTGCCTTTCAGGGGAGGGAGTGGGGTCAGAAGGAAGGCCATCAGACTCCTCGTCAGAGAAATATCTGATGTCCTCCTCTGCCTCCCACGAGGCCTAGTCATCGGTATCAGACACAAGTTCACGAACCTGCGTCTGAAGCCGTGCCCGTCTCGACTCCGTGGAAACACGGCCACGGTGGGAGCGTCGAGAGGTGGACTCCCTGGCCGCAGCGGCGAAGCTCCCTCCCCCGACGTCGTTGGGGAGTCCACCTGGGAGGCAGCCGAAGCCGGTGCCGCAAGCGGTACCGGTACCGGGGACCTCAACCCGGGCAAAGGGCCAGCTGTCGCCTCACTCTACGGCACCGGTGGCGCAGGCACCCCCGGTACCGGAGAAGGGCGCAACAGCTCTTCCAGGATGCCAGGAAGAACGGCCCGGAGACTCTCGTGCAGAGCGGCTGTGGAGAAAGACTGAGAAGCCGATGCAGGCGTCGAGGTCAAAACCTGTTCCGGGCATGGAGGTGGTACCGGGCTGTCTGGGGCAGAGCGCACCGACACCTCCTGGATGGAGGGTGAGCGGTCCTCCCGGTGCCGATGCCTGCTGGGTGCTGACTCCCTTGGCGACCCAGAGCTCCCGGTACCAAGTCGGAAAGGTGACCGGTGACGATGCTTCTTCGACTTCTTCGAGCGAAGCATGTCACTGGAGCTCCCTGGTACCGATGAGGAAGACGTAGAATCCAGACGTCGCTTCCTCGGGACCGGGGCCGAAGAAGGTCGATCCCGGCGGGGCTGTACCGCAGGAGCCCTCAGGGCAGTAGGAGACCTACCCGAAGGTTCACCGCCACCAGCAGGGGAATGGACAGCCCTCACCTGCACTCCAGACGAAGCACCACCGTCCGACGACATCAGCACCAGCGGGGGTCCCGGTACCACCGACACCGACGCACTCTTTCGAAGTCTCGGTACCGACGATGCAGGAGGAAGACTCCTCGATACCGTCGACGCCGATGCGATCTCCGAAGACTTCAGTGCTGCCGACGCCGATGCACCCGACGAATCCCGAGATGCTGTTGGCCGTTGAAGCGCCGGAGAACAGAACGTTCCACTGGGCTAACCTCGCTACCCGAGTCCTCTTTTGCAAAAGAGCACAAAGACTACAGGCCTGCGGGCGGTGCCCAGCCCCCAGACACTGAAGACACGAAGCGTGCCTATCAGTGAGTGAGATTATCCGCACTGGGTGCACTTTTTGAAGCCGCTGGAAGGCTTCGATGACATGGGCGGAAAAATCGCGCCGGCGAAATCAAAATTCACGATGATGACAAGAGGCACCGAGAAAAAAGGGGAGAAAAAACCCGTACGAGTGGCCAACAAGGCCGCTCCCGAAAGCGAAAGGAAACTTACGCTGGGGAAAAGAAAACTAGAAATACTGGAAAAAGGGAACCTCTTATTATTATTATTTTTTTTTGAAACACAGAAACACGAAAGACGCACGAGGTCTTCCGAGGGGCACGAAACGGCGGCAAAACACGACTGTCTCGAGCGCGGACAAAAGAAGACTGACGAACACGAGCCGGTTTGGGCGGGAAGACGGTCGCGCATGCGCGGTGCGCATGGGCGCGCGAGGGTTAGCAAACGTCTTTGCTAGTGAAGATTCCGATTGGAGGGGGATGCCGTGGACGTCACCCATCAGTGAGAACAAGCAGCCTACTTGTCCTCGGAGAACAATGCTTATGTTCTTATGACACAGACGGGCAATGCTGGAAAAAGAGTGGGAAAAGGACACAGAGGTGCGATGCTGATCATAGAGAGGGAGGGATAGGAACACAGAGGGAAGATGTTGAATATGGGGGTGGGAGAGAATAGGGACAATGGCACAGAAGGGAGAAGCTGGATGGGAGAAATGGGGATGCAGTGGGAAGATGGATGGTGGACATGGAGAGAATTATTCAATGGATAGATACAGTGAAAACAGCAGGAAAAAAACTGGAAAAAAAAGCAGGAGACACACACTCAGCCTAAAGTGAATGAAAAAATAAAATGCTCAAGATAACAAAAGGTAGGAAAAATATTTTATTCTTAACTTATTAATTGGAATATCAGCTTTTAGATATGCACAACTCTGATTTTAGTTTCTATTTCTCTAGTATTGCTGTACATGCAGAGTCTGACTTCTTGCGGTTTCTAGCTCAGTTTTTTTTTAACTTCATATCTCTATTTCTGATCTGTGGTTCCTTGTTCATATTTGTTAGAGTCAGTCTGTGATGGATGTAGTATTCTACTAGCATATAGTTTCTGTGTGGAGATCTTGTAGCAGTTCTATTTGTTGCTTTCTCATTAGGTGGGGTGCTGGTGTTTTAGGGCACAGTGTAATATCTATGATGCCCTCTTTTTCATGCATAAGGTTGTTGCTTTTGAGTGCTGGAAGCTAGTGTCTATGTTTTATTAAAACCTGACATGCCATTCATTCAAGACACAATAAAATAATCTAGTATTAAAAGAACTCCATTATTTTCAGATGGGAAAGATTCACATTCACTCAAGACACAATCACACAATACTATCTATGTCTCTACTTTAAGACAAAACCAACATAGAAGAGGCACTATGGATCCGTACAGATCACGTGCCAAAGAACAGAACAGATTCCAGATGAAAGTCACAGAGCAAATACTTTATTTAAAAATACACGACATGATCAACGTTTCACCTAAACATGGGCTGCCTCAGGGGTGTAGTACAAGTGCAACAATGCTTAACACCTCGTACTCTCAGTTTAAAAATGTGGCAAGGGGGAAGGCAAGATGGCGACGGGAAGGAAGTGCTGAGAAGCGCTCCGAATCACACACCGTTAATTTCCTAAAAATAGTTTTCCCTTTTCTATGCCAATATGCCTACAGCTGATGACACCCAGCTGTATTATGCTGATGACACCCAGCTATATCTCTCCATACCAGACATCACCGCGGAGGACCCAGGCCAAGGTATCGGCCTGCTTATCCGACATTGCCTGCATGGATGTCCAACCGTCACCTGAAACTGAACATGTCCAAGACCGAGCTTATCGTCTTTCCACCAAAACCCACTTCTCCTTCCTCCACTCTCTATCTCAGTTGATGGCACCCTCATCCTCCCCGTCTCATCTGCCCGCAACCTCGGAGTCATCTTCGACTCCTCCCTCTCCTTCTCTGCGCATATCCAGCAGATAGCCAAGACCTGTCGCTTCTTTCTCTTTAACATCAGCAAAATTTGCCCTTTCCTCTCTGAGCACACCACCCGTACTCTCGTCCACGCTCTCATTACCTCTCGCCTTGACTACTGCAACCTACTCCTCACTGGCCTCCCACTTAGCCATCTATCCCCCCCTTCAATCCATTCAGAACTCTGCTGCACATCTTACATTCCGCCTGAACCGATATACACATATCACCCCTCTCCTCAGGTCACTTCACTGGCTTCCATCAGATACCGCACACAGTTCAAGCTTCTCCTTCTTACCTACAAATGCACTCAGTCTGCAGCCCCTCATTACCTCTCTACCCTCATTTCCCTTATGTTCCCGCCCGTAACCTCCGCTCACAGGACAAATCCCTCCTCTCAGTACCCTTCTCCACCACCGCCAACTCCAGGCTCCGCTCATTCTGCCTCGCCTCACCCTATGCTTGGAATAAACTTCCTGAGCCCTTACGCCAAGCCCCCTCCCTACCCATCTTCAAATCTTTGCTCAAAGCCCACCTCTTCAATGTTGCTTTCGGCACCTAACTTTATACCTTTCAGGAAATCTAGACTGCCCCTATTTGACTGACTGTACATTTGTCCTTTAGATTGTAAGCTCCTTGAGCAGGGACTGTCCTTCTATGTTAAATTGTACAGCGCTTTAGAAATGTCAAGTAGTAGTAGTAAGAACAGGGGAAGACAGAGAACCGGACTTGCGGGTCTCTGCTTCTCCCGGTACCTGGTTGATTGAGCGCTTTTTGGTCCCGGGAACGATGTCGGGAGCGGGAGCAGAAGCTCTGCAGACGGAGATAGTGGGGAGAGGAGAGCCGCATTCCCGTCCAGAGATGGAGACAGCGTTGAGCCCCGAGCAGAGGTCGCTCCTCCCATGCCGGCAGATACGCCGAGGAGGGGCCGGGAAGCCCCAAGCTCCCAAGAGGTGACGGGATCTCCCGGAACGGGACCCAACCCAGAAGCTATTCTGCCGATGTTAACCGCACAGGCAGTGCAGGAATCGAGTGGAGAGAAGCCTTGACTGAGGATTCATCGACGAGAGAAGCAGGTTTGATAGAGGAAACGTTACAAAGGGAGTTACCAAGTAAGTCTGCTCTAGGGGAGAAGCCAGACAATATTACCTTGGAAGCTATTTGGGAAGCTTTGAAGAGTTTGGAAAACTCACTATAAAAAAAATCTCTTCTATATGTGACCAATCTCAAACTTTCCTAAATA
Source organism: Microcaecilia unicolor (assembly GCF_901765095.1). Classification (NCBI taxonomy): domain Eukaryota; kingdom Metazoa; phylum Chordata; class Amphibia; order Gymnophiona; family Siphonopidae; genus Microcaecilia; species Microcaecilia unicolor. The sequence continues at coordinate 121,623,693 of NC_044040.1, read as the reverse complement.
AAATACCTGTAAAGGTGAAAAATTTGGAGACATTAACGGAGAATATTTAAAAGAGATACAAACTACTCACAATTACAAGTTAATTTGATAAAGAAAATTTATATCTCCAGAACAAGATAGAAAACTGGAAAATGCTCAGCGATCTAATATATTACGATTGATAAACTTTCCAAAACAACCTATGATAGCACCTGCATTAACCTTTAAAAAATACATGCGTGAAGTTCTGGAAATTCCTGAGACAGCATTTCTCCCTATATCAAAATATATTATTTATTACCATACAAAGAAGGGAAGAAGAACAAGTGGAGGGTCAAAGACCCGAAACGTCTTTTGACGTTTTGGATTTGAACTTAACACAGACATTAGAAGACGATAATTTAGGCTTGGTGCCAATGACCTTAATAGTCTACTTTGTACTGCAACCGGATAGAGACTGGGTTCTCAAACAATTTTTCTTCACAGAGACCAACTTTTTGTGAACTTTAAGATAAGAATGTTTCCGGATGTTTCTAAGGCAACCCAAAGAAGTCGTAAAGAATTTCTTAAGTTACGTCCTAAGGCTTTTCAGCTGGGGCACTTTATTGGTTAAACTTCCCATGTAAATGTGTTGTAAAATTGAATTTCTATTAGATATGTTTTCTTTGACCCCAAACAACTTAATTCTTTTTTGGACTCTAAAATAGCCCTGCTACCCTCAAGCCAGCCAAGACAAATTGTAACATCTACTCCGTAAATATTAGGAATCCATGGAACTTCCTCCCCTGTCCCTAAAATTTCTAAAGGAAAAAAATTTTTTTTTTTCAAATATAGAAAAAAGGGTTGAGATATGCCTTCATTGTTGTGGACTATAGATGTATAAACTTAGAAACATTTACACTCTATATTGTAAAATTGAATATATATTTGATTTTTCTTTTCTTAATGTACAGACTTATTGATAACCAATATAGAATGTATAATATTTGAGCTGTTTTCCTTTTGTAAATCATCTTTGCTCATTCAAGTTGTATCTTGAAGTTATCTTAAATTAAAATAAATAAATAAATAAAAAAAATGTGCAAAGCTGTTCAGTACTGTAAACATACCACTGCAAACATACCACTGCTAACAGAAGCATGACACTGACTCATCTTTCAACAAGCAGCTGCTGTTAGCAGTGGTATGTTTACAGTACTGAAGAGCTTTGCCACATTTTTAAACCGAGAAAACAAGGTGTTTGGCACTCTTGCACTTGTATTATACCTCTGGGCAGCCCATATGTGGGCAAAACGTGGACTACGTGGGTTTTAAAAAAAAATAAAGTACTTGTTCTGTGATCTTGATCTGGGATCTGTTCTGTTCTCTACTTTAAGACAGCAATCCAGACATCCACTAATGTATCCTCCTTTGATAGTCCAGTGGACACCAAAAGCCTGTTTAAAAAAATACGTCTTCACAATTTCTACATTTTATAAAACTTGCTTCTACTCTTATCTCTCAAAGAAGATTATTCCACAGCACAGGTGTCACCCAATAATAAGCTCTAGAGTGGGTAAATTGCCATTTGCCTCGCAGCATTCAATTATTCTGCAGTCCTCAAAGATGTCAAAACCTAGTATAGGTATGGCTACTAAAGAATGTAAACAAACAGGTTGCTGACTATGTACCAGTGTCAAAAGTTTAAAACATATTCTGTACTAGAATGGCAGCCAATGAAATCTAACAAACAGAGAAGTAACATGATCAAACTTCCCTAAATTCCCAGGAGCCTAATAGTTGCATTTTACATTGTCTGTAATCTTTTAATGTTAAAAGCAGAAATTCCTGCACAGACTACATTCGTGTTTCCCAAGTCCAGTCCTGGAGTACCCTTGCCAGTCAGGTTTTCAGGATATTCATATTGTACAAGTCTTGACCCTTCATTATCCACTTCTTCCCCTAAGGCTGCCTCAGATTCCCTTATTCTATCCCTTCCTCTCCACATCACATTGGTTTCCTTATCTGCACGTACACAATTCAACTCCTTACTCTTGTTTTCAAGGCAAAGCTTTTCTCTGGGGTCCTTTTACTAAGATGCGCTGAAAAATGGCTTGCGGTAGTGTAGACATGTGTTTTGGGTGCAAGCAGAATTATTTTTCACCGCTCCTACAAAAAAATGCCTTTTTTTTTTTGGCAAAAATGGACGTGTGGCAAAATGAAAATTGCCATGCATCCATTTTGGGTCTGAGACCTTACCACAAGCCATTGACCTAGCAGTAAGGTCTCATACGGTAACCGGTCAGTAATGGTCTAGAAGCGTAGCTGCCGCATGTCAGAAAAAAAAAAAATTATTTTTCGGATGAGCATAGTGGATGGGCGCCAAATGCAGTAACCAGGTAGTAATTCCAGTTTGGCACATAGGTACAAGTAGGTGCCTACGCGGCTTAGTAAAAGGGCCCCTCTGTGCCTTATCTCTTTAATCTTCTTATCCCCTACACACCTCTGCGCTTTCTTCGATCAGCTGACCAAAACTTTCTTACCCTTCCCTCCCTATACAACTCCGCTTAACAACTACACATCACACCGCTTTGTTATCTTGGTCCCAAACTTTGGAACAACCTTCTCTCAATATCCGCAATCAACCCTATCTCCAGACCTTTAAACGAGCCTGAAGACTCTGACCTTCCTTCTACCTTATGACGCAATTCATTTCCTCTTTTTTTTAAGCTGTTTTATTATACGTATATCGTTTATTGTTTTTAGATTTTCCATTTTTGTAAACTGCTTAAACCCTCCATTGCCCTTGGTACAAAAATAAGTACCTGAATATACTATGTAAACCGCTTTGATGTAGTTGCAAAAACCACAAAGGTGGTATATCAAGTCCCATTTCCCTTTCCCTTCCCCTATTGTTTAGGCCACAGCGGGTATATCATTCTAATAAAAATAAATAAATACATTTTCCCTTGTTATAATCGTTTAATCCATAATCCATGACCTATCAGATCAAAGGCTGATGCCAAATCCAAAGTAACAGCCAAAACATATCATCTCAATGCAAACTTTCATAAGATCACTGTAGGTGATTATGGTCTCAGTACTATTACCAACACGGAAACCCGCCTGTCCTAGGATGCAAGACATTAGTTTTTCTCAATAAAATCTTGAAGTCGTTTTAAAACAACCTGTTCTAAAACTTTTGATGGAAAACACAAATTAAAGATGAGTCTATAATTTTTTAGATCTGAAGGATTGGTCTTCATGCTTTTAAGATTGGATGAATACATGAAAATTTCCACTTAAAGGGAACCAATCCAGTGGAGAGGCTCTGATTAACCATTTGTAACACTAAAGGTTACATTTTGGTCCATTTGACTGGAACTGGATCAAGAATACTGTTTGTATTCCTTATATCGGCAGCTGCCATAGACAATTGATAACATCAGACAGGGCTTTAGAAAATTTTTCAGTATCTGATATGTGTTGAAATGCACAAAGAGCCTGTTGATATTGCAACTCCCAATCTCATGAGACAGCAAAATCAACAACCTCTCAGAGACAGTGGCTGAGGGCAAGTGGGACATGCATAAGAGAGAAGGAGGGAGAGTGGCTGAGGGCAAGATGGATATATGTGAGAGAAAAGGTGGCAGACTGGATGCAGGCCTCTATGGAGGCATAGACATCACCTATGAACACTTTTTGAGTTCACTTTAATTCAATTGCTGCCTCTAGCCATTCTGGGGCCTTCCCTCTACTGCACTGAAACACTGCAAAATGAGGGTCTGGGTAATATTACAGTTTTTTGGCAGATGCAGAAAGGGAAGGCCTACCGCTAACAAAAATGGATCTTACAGAACTTCTCCAGTTTCCTTCAATGTACTTATGTGAAACCAACTCCTTTCATCTAACCCGTCCGGGAAAAACCACACTGGCTCCCTATAAAAGAACGTATTGCTTTCAAAGTCTGCACCCTAGTGCATAAAATAATACATGGTGAAGCCCCAGGATACATGATAGACCTCATAGACCTACCAACCAGAAACATATCCAGATCCACACGAACATACCTAAATCTCCACTACCCAAGCTGCAAAGGACTTAAATACAAATCTATCTATGCATCCAGCTTTTCATACTTACGCACACAACTGTGGAACGCACTACCAAACGCTGTGAAAACAACATATGACCACTTACATTTCTGGAAATCACTAAAAACCAACCTGTTCAAAAAGGCCTACCCTACCGACTCAACCTAATTGCCGGGACTCTGCAACACAACGAACCCAAAGCACGAAATGGACATAACATAACTCTTCCACTCAAACACACCATAACTGTGTTGGTTCCACTCCAATCTATACTACCCAACATTACTTTGTATTTGTTTTTCTCACCGGATTGTCTTCTTACCGGACACTACTTTGTATTTGTTTTCTTACTGGAATCGGCAATCGCCTTTCCGATAATATGTAAGCCACATAAGCCTGCAAATAGGTGGGAAAATGTGGGATATAAATAAATAAATAAATAACAGTTCTCAAAACTAAAATAAGAAATCATTTGTCTCTGAAAAGTGACCAGATTGTGGAATCGGTACACTGAAGTCAAAACTCAGAGCCCTCATTTCATCCTAAAAGCCCAAAGGTCCCATTAAAACTGTAAAAGCAATATGTGTGCTAATATACACCACATTTTAAGACAGTCCACACTAAGTTTAAGTGGCTATGGCTGCATTCCTTGTATATTCTGAAGATAGTTTCTACTTCTGTGTCATTACTATGTTCTATTTATTTTTAGGTTTAAGTTGGTATGTGCATTAAAAGGTGTTAATTGGCACCCATTTATAAAACATCCCCCCAAAACAAAACAAAACAACAAAAGCCAATACTTCACAAAAGTGGAGAACTTGCCCATATTGATCAATCAGACTTCTTGTTTCATTTTCCCAGAGAAAAGATGAAACCAGATTGCTCAACTATGGACAACTTTATGAAGGACCTTTCTTTTCTCTTGTTTTATAAATAGGTCTAATCTAGGTCTCATTAATATTCATTTCAAAATCTCTGCTGGTAGAAGCTTAGGGGTACTTGGTTTAAATTTGTTTGACTTAGGGCAGCAGTTCCCAAACTGTGTACTGCGGCACCCTGGTGTTCCGCAGCAAACTCTCAGGGGTGCTAAGGCAAATCCCCCTCCTTCCCACCACCACTCAAACCGCTACTGCTCTACTAATCCAATGTCTGCATCCTCTATGGCCCCGCTCCTCCCACAGACACCGATGCATGCAGCTGCTGCTTCTCTAGATGAGCAGCAGCAGTGGCAAGACATGCTACACCCACGGGACCGGACTCTAAACACATGCGGCTGACATTCCTGCCCTTCAAACATAATTTCCTGTTCCAGGGCACAGCTGGCAACTGCATGTATAGAGAGTTCAGTCCCATGTGGCTGCAGCTTGTTTTGCCGTTCCTGCTGTTCATCTAGAGAAGAAGCAGCAGAAGGGATGGGTATGTGTGGAGGGAGCGGGGACAGAGAGAAGACAGATGTTGGATTCGGGGGAGAACAGAGAGGGGCCATAAGGCTGGATGGAAGGGGGAGCATGAGGGAGGGCAGAGGCTGGATGAAAGTGGGAAGAGAGTGACGGCAGCTGTTGTAGTTGGACGGCTGGTAGACATGAGGATCGCTTAGTCACTTGCCTGCCTGGTGCGAAGGTAGCGGACCTCACACGTTACCTAGATAGGATTTTAGATAGTGCTGGGGGAGAAGCCGGCTGTCTTGGTACATGTGGGTACCAATAACATAGGAAAATGTGGGAGGGAGGTTCTGAAAGCCAAATTTGGGCTCTTAGGTAGAAAGCTCAAATCCAGAACCTTTAGGGTAGCATTTTCAGAAGTGCTCCCCCGTTCCACGAGGAGGGCTTTAGATTTGTTAGGAACCTGGGCAACATTCTGAGGAAGGGGAGCCTATTCTAGAATGATGGGCTCCACCTTAACCAGGATGGGACCAGGGCTGCTGGAATTGGCATTTAAAAAGGAGATAGAGCAGCTTTTAAACTAGAAACTGGGAGAAGGCTGACAGTCGTTCAAAAGCACATGGTTTGGAACAAGGTATCTTTCAAAGATATCACCAAAGCAGGGAAGATAGGGCATCTTGATAGTGAGGTTGCAAGAGAGACCATAGTAGACCAGGTGTCTTTAAATAAAAGTAGACGGATTTTCAAGACTGCAAATTATCACTCTCAACTGCTGAGTAAGATGTAAATAGGAAAATATAGTTTCAAATGTCTACATGCAAATGCCAGAAGCCTAAGAAATAAGATGGGAGAGTTAGAATATATCTACCTAAATGAAAAATTAGATATAATAGGCATTTCTGAGACACGGTGGAAGGAGGATAACCAGTGGGACATTGTCATACCAGGGTACAAATTATACCGTAGTAATAGAATGGATCGAATTGGTGGAGGGGTAGCATTGTGTGTTAGGGAGGGCCTTGAATCAAATAAACTAAAAATTCTGCAGCACAAAAAACATATCTTGGAACCCCTATCGATTGAAATTCCATGTGTAAAGGGGAAAAAGATAGTGATAAGAGTGTACAACTGTCCACCTAGCCAGGATGAACAGACTTATGTGGAGATATTGTGAGAAATTAGGGAGGCTAACAAACAGAGGAACACTATAATAATGGATGATTTCAATTGTCCCAATATTGACTGGGTAAATGTAACTGGGCATGCTAGGGAGGTAAAATTCATTAACAAAATTAAGGACTACTTTATGGAGAAACTGGTATACGGTGCAGATTTGATATCAGCTTTGAAGTAAGTGCACACAGGAAATTCAATACATTAACATTTAACTTTTAAAAAGAAGACTATGATAAAATAAGAAGAATGGTGAAAAAAAATCCTAGAGGAGCAGGCGTGGATGCTGTTTAAAAATACCATCCTGGAAGCCCAGGCCGGTTATATTCCATGTATTAAAAAAGCAGAAAGGAAGGCCAAGCTACAGCAGGCATGGTAAAAAGTGAGGTGAAAGAAGCTATTAGAGCTAAAATAAAATCCTTCAGAAAATGAAAGATGAATCCGACTGAAAATAAAGCGAAAGATACATACCTGTAGCAGATATTCTCCGAGGACAGCAGGCTGATTGTTCTCACGACTGGGTGACGTCCACAGCAGCCTCAGGAATGGAAATCTTCCTAGCAACAAAAAGTTTGCTAGAGCCTTCGAGTGCGCAGGCGCGGCCATATTCCCGGCCGTCACGCGAGAGTCCCGCTTAGTTAAATTATAAAGCAATAACAAAGAAAAGGACAACTCCAAAGGGGAGGTGGGTGGGTATGTATCTTTCGCTTTCTCTGAAGACAAGCAGGCTGCTTGTTCTCACGATTGGGGTATCCCTAGCACCCAGGCTCTCTCAAAACAACAAAGAAGGTCAATTGGGCCTCGCAACAGCGAGGACATAAGGACTGATCTACGAAGCAGAACATCTAACTGAGAGTGCAGCCTGGAACAGAATAAAAAATGGGCCTAGGGGGTGGAGTTGGATTCTAAACCCAGAACAGATTCTGCAGCACCGACTGCCCAAACCGACTGTCGTGTCGGGTATCCTGCTGAAGGCAGTAGTGAGATGTAAATGTGTGGATTGATGACCACGTTGCAGCCTTGCAAATCTCTTCTTTAGTAGCTGACTTCAAATGAGCCACCGATGCTGCCATGGCTCTAACACGACCCTCAAGAGTCAGCCCAGCTTGGGCATAAGTGAAGGAAATGCAATCTGCTAGCCAATTGGAAATGGTGCGCTTCCCGACTGCGACTCCCCTTCTGTTGGGATCAAAAGAAACAAACATTTGGGCGGGACTGTCTGAAGGGCTTATCTGCTCCACATAGAAGGCCAATGCTCTCTTGCAGTCCAAGGTGTGCAACTGACGTTCAGCAGGGTGGGTATGAGGACGGGGAAAAAATGTTCACAAGACAATTGACTGGTTCAGTTGGAACTCCGACACTACCTTCGGCAAGAACTTAGGGTGCGTGCGGAGGACTACTCTCTTATGGTGAAATTTGAGATAAGGAGCATGCACTACTAAGTCTTGAAGCTCACTGACTCTACAAGCTGAAGTAACAGCCACCAAGAAAATGACCTTCCAGGTCAAGTACTTCAGATGGCAGGAATTCAGTGGCTCAAAAGGAGGCTTCATCAGCTGAGTGAGAACGACATTGAGATCCCATGACACTGGTGGAGGTTTGACAGGGGCTTTGACAAAAGCAAACCTCTCATGAAGCGAACAACTAAAGGCTATCCAGAGATAGGCTTACCCTCTACATATTGATGATAAGCACTAATTGTGCTAAGATGAACTCTTACAGAGTTGGTTTTGAGACCAGACTCTGACAAGTGTAGAAGGTATTCAAGCAGGGTCTGTGTAGGACAAGAGCGAGGATCTAGGGCCTTGATATCACACCAAACGGCAAACCTCCTCCATTTGAAAAAGTAACACTTCTTCATGGAATTTTCCTGAAGCAAGCAAAATCCGGGAGACACAATCAGAAAGACCCAAAGCAGCGAAATCTATGCCCTCAACATCCAGGCCATAAGAGCAAGACTGGAGGTTGGGATGCAGAAATGCCCCTTCGTTCTGAGTTATGAGGGTTGGAAAGCACTCCAATCTCCACGGTTCTTTGGAGGACAACTCCAGAAGAAGAGGGAACCAAATCTGACGTGGCCAGAAGGGGGCAATCAGAATCATGGTTCCGCGGTCTTGCTTGAGTTTCAGCAAAGTCTTCCCCAGCAGAGGTATGGGAGGATACGCATACAGAAGGCCTAACCCCCAATGCAGGAGAAAAGCATCTGATGCTAGCCTGTCGTGGGCCTGAAGCCTGGAACAGAACTGAGGGACCTTGTGATTGATTCGAGTGGCAAAAAGATCCACCGAGGGGGTGCCCCACTCTCAGAAGATCTTGCGAACGACGCCCGAATTGAGCGATCACTCGTGAGGTTGCATTATCCTGCTCAATCTGTCGGCCAGACTGTTGTTTACCGCCTGCCAGATACATGGCTTGGAGAAACATGCCGTAATGGTGAGCCCAAAGCCACATCCTGATGGCTGCCCGACACAGGGGGCGAGATGAGGTGCCCCCCTGCTTGTTGATGTAGTACATGGCAACCTGATTGTCTGTCTGAATATGGATAATTTGATTGGACAGCCAATCTCTGAAAGGCCTTTAGAGCGTTCCAGAACGCTCACAAACTCCAGGAGTTGATCTAAAGACCTGTTCCTGGAGGGACCAAATTCCCTGAGTGTGAAGCCCATCTACATGAGCTCCCCACCCCAGGAGGGATGCATCTGTTGTCAGCACTTTTTGTGGCTGAGGAATTTGAAAAAGACGTCCCAAGGTCAAATTGGATTAAATTGTCCACCACTGAAGGGAATTGTGAAAATCGATGGACAGCTGGATTGCATCCTCTAGATCCCCCACAGCTTGAAACCACTGAGAAGCTAGGATCCAGTGAGCTGATCTCATGTGAAGCCAGGCCATGGGTATCACATGAACTGTGGAGGCCATATGGCCTAGAAGTCTCAACATCTGCCGAGCTGTGATCTGCTGAGATGCTCTGGCCATAGAAAATAGAGATAGAAGATTGTCTGCTCTGGTCTCCAGGAGATAGGCACAAGTCGTCCGTGAATCCAGCAGCGCTCCTATAAATTCCAATTTCTGAATAGGGAAAAGATGGGACTTTGGGTAATTTATTACAAACCCGAGAAGGTCCAGTAGTCAAATAGTCATGTGCATGGACTGGAGAGCTCCTGTGTCGGAGGTGTTCTTCACCAGCCAATCGTTGAGGTAAGGGAACACATGCACCCCCAGTCTGCGTAGCGACGCTGCAACTACTGCCAGACATTTTGTAAAAACTCTTGGCGCAGACGCCAGACCAAAGGGCAGCACACAATACTGGAAGTGCTGCACTCCCAGACGGAATCGAAGATACTTCCTGTGAGCTGGAAGTATCGGAATGTGAGTATAAGCATCCTTTAAGTCCAGAGAGAATAGCCAATCGTTTTTCTGAATCATGGGGAGAAGGGTGCCAAGGGAAACTATCCTGAACTTTTCTCGGACTAGGAATTTGTTCAGGGCCCTTAGGTCTAGGATGGGACGCATCCCCCCTGTTTTCTTTTGCACAAGGAAGTACCTGGAATAGAACCCCAGCCCTTCTGCTACCTGACCACCTCCTGAAAAGGCCTGGCCTACCCCGGAGGGAGCTTGTCGACCAAGTCCGCCAATTGCTTCACCGTGTTCCTCAAGTGAATGCTCATGACGAGCTGGTAAGACTGGATTTTGGCCATGAGCATAAAGGACTGGTAGGCCTTCTTCCCAAAAGAGTCTAGAGTTCTAGATTCCCTTCCCGGGGGTGCCGAGGCAAAATCTCTAGAACTCCCGGCTCTCTTGAGAGCGGAATCCACAACCATAGAGTCGTGAGGTAACTGCGACTTCATCAACTCAGGTTCTCCATGAATCCGATATTGGGACTCAGCTTTCTTAGGAATGGTGGGATTACTTAATGGTTTCATCCAGTTTCTGCATTATGCAAAGGAACCGTGGATGACTCCTTAGGTGGTGAAGGATAGTCAAGGACCTCGAGCATCTCAGTCCTGGGCTCATCCTCAGAGACCACTGGGAAGGGAATAGCCACAGATATTTCCTGGACAAATGAAGAGAAAGAAAGTGTCGCGTCCCTCGCGAACTTAGCCTGCTCCCCTATGGATGCGAACCCCGAAGAGGAACCCTCACGGGAATGGCCGGCTGTAATTCCGCCGCCGGGCGGCTTACCTGATTCCTGCCCCATGGCCGGCCATCATGGTCCCGGGGTGGGCTTGGCCGGGATCTGTTGGGGAGCTGGCCGGCCGTTCTGGGATCGGGGCCCAGGGCCGGCTTTCGCGACCCCTTGCTCCCCATCGCCGGCTCTGGGGTTCCCGCGCAGCCCAGCGGAGAAGATGGCGCCGGGATCCCGGGCTGGCGTCTATTCCGCGTCTTGGGCGCGGGAACCAAGACCCCGCCCTGGAGAACCCTGATTGGGCGGAAGGAACAGAGGTCCTGCCTGAAGACCGATGCAGAGCCACTCCAAGAGGTTTCCGCAAGGGAAGTCATCAGAAGTCTCCGCCCCTGTCAGCTGAGGCGGGCTGACAGTATTAAGGAGCAGGTTCTCCGCAGATCTTTGCTTCAGCTTCTGACTCCAGAGGTTCTAGCCTACGTGTGTGCTCTGTGGATTTGCTGCTTTTCCCAACAGCTTCCTTTGACCTTCTGCTTGTCCCTGGACTACTCTGCTTGCCGCCTGCCCTGACCTTCTGCCTGTCTCTGGACTACTCTTGGTTGTCTGCCGGACCTATCCCTGGCTGTTCGTGGGTTCGGTTCCCCAGCGTCCGGTCAGTCCGTCCACCCCCCACGGTTCCGGAAGCCCCGTTGGCCACCTGCAGCTGGGGGCTCAACCCCTGGTGAACGGTGGTCGCCGCGGGTGAAGATTCGTGGTGCTCGGCTGTCCTTTGGAGAAACAACTGGGACTCCCCTCGTTTTCCTGAGGGACCCAAGGGCTCACAAGTCGTCAGACAAGACAGAAAGACTCTCTGGGGGAGAAAGCTTTCTTTCAGGTGAAGGAATAGGATCAGAGGGAAGACCACAAGACTCCTCAGAAGAGAAATACCTGGGATCTTGCTCTTCATCCCACAAGGCATCCTCGTCGGTATTGGACAAGAGTTCCTTAATTGCAGTCCGAAACCGGGCCCGTCTCGACACTGAGGAACCATGTCCTCGATGGCGATGTCGAGAAGTCGACTCCCATGCCGGCAGCGATGAAGCTCCCTCCAGCGATGTCAACGGGGAGTCGACCTGGGTGGCAGCCGATGCCGCAGGCAGTACCGGCGTCGGGGACCTCACCACAGGCGACGAGCCAGCTGCCGCTTCCATCGACAGTACCGGGGGCGCAAGCACCCCTGGCATCGGAGCAGACTGACGCACCAGCCCTTCCAGAAGACCTGGAAGAATGGCTCGGATGCGCTCGTCCAGATTCGCTGTCGAGAAAGGCTGTGAGGTCGGTGCAGGAGTCAGCGTCAGAATCTGTGGAGGTTGAGGAGGCGGTACCGAGCTGTCCAAAGACTGACACCTCTTGAATGGAGGGTTAGCGCTCCTCCCGGAGCCGGCACTTCACGGGTGCCGAATCCTTCGATGCGCCAGAGCTCCTGATACCATGTCTCGAAGGAGACCGATGACGATGCTTCTTAGCCTTCGGTCGAAGCACATCATCGATGCTCCTCAGTACCGACGAGGAGGACGTGGAGTCCACACGCCTCCTCTGGGTCGGGTCCGAGAGTGGTTGGTTCCGGTGGGCCTGTACAGCAGAAGTCTTCGAGGCAGGTGGAGACCCACTCGACGGCTCACTGCTCCCAGCGTGAGGTGGACAGCCAATACCTTTGCTCCTGAGGTCGATGCCATCTCCGGTGCCGATATCGACAACGCCGACTGCGGAACCAATGTCGACGCTCCAAAAAGACGATCCCGTACAGCTTTTCTCGATGCCTGTTTCCGCTTTTTAAGGCTAAGACACAACGTACATGCGTCTGGGCGGTGGTCGGGCCCAAGGCACTGGAGACATCACGCATGGGGGTCGGTACCTGAGATCGCCCACTTTTTGAAGCCGCTGGGAGTCCTCGATGACATGGATGGAAAAATAGCGGCGGCGAAATCAAAATCCTCGATTGTGTCAATTATAAAGACACAAAAGGGAAAACCCATACAGGCGGCCAAAGAGGGCCACGATGAAACCGAAATTAAACTTAAAAGGGCCAAAATAAAGGTTTTAAGGGACTTAAAATTTTTTTTTTAATTTTTAGTTCTACAGACAGGGTACAGGAGAAAAATGAAAGAAGGAGGGAGGAACACGCTCAAAAAAGATGGCGAAGGCTCGTTCACTGGTGAGGAGAGAGACCGAAAAGCAGTCTCTCTCTACCGCGGAAAAAACAAGACTAAGCGGGGCTCTCGCGCGATGGCGGGAAGATGGCCGCGCCCACGCGCTCGTAGGCTCTAGCAAACCTTTTGTTGCTGGGACGATTTCTGTTCCTGGGGCTGCCGTGGACGTCACCCAGTCGTGAGAACAAGCAGCCTGCTTGTCCTCGGAGAATAAGAAATAACATAAAGGAATGGCAAGTCAAATGCAAAGCCCTGAAACAGAAGGCAAAGAGTAACTTTGAAAAAAGATTGAGTTGGAGGAAAAAACATAGTAAAAACGTTTTTAGGTATATTAGAAACAAGAAGCCGGCAAAACAATCGGTTGGACCGAGGCGTGAAAGGGGCACTCAGAGAAGACAAAGCTATAGTGGGGAGATTAAATGAATTCTTTGCTTTGGTGTTCACCAAGCAAGATTGGGAGAAATACCAGTGCCAGAAATGGTATTCAAAGCTGATGAGTCAGAGAAACTGAAACAAATCTCTGTATACCTGGAAGATGTAATGGGGCACTCTGACAAATTAAAGATTAGCAGATCATCTGGTCGGATGGTATTCATCCCAGAGTGCTGACAGAATTGAAAAATGAACTTGCAGAACCATTGTTAGTAATATGTAATTTATCTTTAAAATCTGGTACCGGAAGATTGGAGAGTGGCCAATGTAATGCCAATTTTCTAAAAAAGGTTCCACAGGTGATCTGGAAAATTATAGACCAGTGAGCCTGACGTCTATGCCGGTGAAAATGGTAGAGACTATTATAAAGAACAAAATTACACAGCATATTCATAAGCATGGATTAATGAGACAAAGCCAACATGGATTTAGTGAAGGGAAATCTTGCCTCACCAATCTACTACATTTCTTTGAAGGGGTGAACAAACATGTGGATAAAGGTGAGCCGGTTAATGTGGAGGGGCATAATCAAAAGGGACGTCCTCGGAAAACATCCCGATGAAGGGGCGGGGAAACCCATATTATCGAAACAAGATGGACATCCAACTTTCGTTTCGATAATACGGTCAGGGATGTCCAAATCTTGAAATTTAGGTAGTCCCTAGACTTGGTCATTTCTGATTTTCAATGGAAACCAAGCTCATCCATCTCAGAAACGACCAAATGCAAGCCCTTTGGTCACGGAAGGAGCCAGCATTTCTAGTGCACTGGTCTCCCTGACATGCCAGGACACCAACCAGCCACCCTAGGGGGCACTGCAGTGGACTTCATAAATTGCTCCCAGGTACATAGCTCCCTTACCTTGTGTGCTGAGCTCCCCAAAACCCACTACCCACAACTGTACACCACTACCATAGCCCTTACGCGTGACGGGGGGCACCTACATGTGGGTACAGTGGGTTTGTAGTGGGTTTTGGAGGGCTTGCTGTTTCCTCAACAAACATAACAGGTGGGGGGGGGGGATGGGCTTGGGTCCGCCTGCCCCCACTAAAATTGCTCCAGGGACCTGCATACTGCTGTCACAGACCTGAGTATGACATCTGAGGCTGGCCAAAAATATTTTGAAAAATATTTTTAAGAGTGGGAGGGGGTTAGTGACCACTGGGGGCGTAAGGGGAGGTCATCCCCAATTCTTTCCGGTGGTCATCTGGTCATTTCGGGCACCTTTTTGTGCCTTGGTCGTAAGAAAAACACGACCAGGTAAAGTCGTCCAAGTGCTCATCAGGGACGCCCTTTTTCTTCCTATTATAGGTTGAGGATGTCCATGTGTTAGGCACGTCCAAGTCCCGCCTTTGCAATGCCTCCGATACGCCCCCTTGAACTCTGGCCATCCCTGTGACGGAAAACAAGTTGGGGACGTCCAAAATCGGCTTTCGATTATACCGATTTGGACGACCCTGTGAGAAGAATGCCCATCTTGCGATTTATGTTTCCAACAGTGGCCAATTCAGGTCACAAGTACCTGGCAAGTTGCCAAAACAGTACATTTTATGCTGCTTCTTCTAGAAATAAGCAGTGGATTCCCCAAGTCCATTTTAATAATGGTCTATGGACTTTTCCTTTAGGAAGCCATCCAAACCTTTTTTAAACACCGCTAAGCGAACCGCTTTTACTACATTCTCTGGCAATGAATTCCAGAGTTTAATTACACATTGAGTGAAGGAAGATTTTCTCTGATTCGTATTAAATTTACTACTTTTTAGCTTCATTGCATGCCCCCTAGTCCTAGCATTTTTGGAAAAAGTAAACAAGCGATTCACATCTACCTGTTCCACTCCACTCATTATTTTATAGACCTCTATCATATCTCTCCTCAGCTGTCTTTCTCCAAGCTGAAGAGCCCTAGCTGTTTTAGCCTTTCCTGACAGGGAAGTAGTCCCATCCCCTTTATCATTTTCGTCACCCTTCTCTGTACCTTTTCTAATTCCACTATATTTTTTATATTTTATTTATATTTCTTGGAGCCTCAAAATGAAGGTTGGCTCTGAGGAAAACACTGCCTCTGGGCCGCCTGACCCTTCCCAGGCCGGTAGCACTTAGCCTCCTGAAGCCGAACCCATGCGGACTGGAACTGCGCCATAGGCCTATCCTTGGGCAAGCGCTGGACCTCAGAATCACACAAATCCTTAACCAGCTTCTCCGGGTCCTCACCAAACAGCAACTTGCCCCTAAAAGGGAGCCTAGCCAGGTGCAACTTGGAAGCCGCATCTGCAGCCCAATTCTGCAACCAGAGCCAGCACCATGCCCAAACAACCAACGACATCTGTTAGGCCGACGTGGGAAGAGCTCGGTGAGTGAGCTCCGGAGGTCCCAAGTAAGGGAGATCCACCTGGCCGGTCCTACCTGGACTGGAACAGACCGGGAGGCGACAGAGCCGGAGTCCGATCCTGTGCTCGTTAACCAGCCGAGTCCAAGGATCAGGGAAGTGGGACAATCCGGTCGAGAGTGCCCCCACCACGCGTCCCATCCAACTGCGGGCGATCGAGGCCTAGAGGGACCTGGAGAGAGCGGAGCCGCCGGGCCATCCAAAAGTCTACAGACATCCCGACAGAACCGGAACAGCACTGACCGGTCGGGAGTCAACTTGGTGCTGAGCTGCCGTTGCGCCGGGCATCCAGTCGGCGCGAGAGCAGCGGGTCCAGCGAGAGCTCGGGCCCGCATCCGCGGGCCCTCTGTGAGAATCCGAGGGTCATTGAGCTGTCCACAGTGCGGGTCGAGCGAGTGAGGGCCAGTGACGTTGACTGCAACGGACGGCGAGGGAAAGCGGAGACCGCGCTGCGCGGCTTCAAGCGATCGAACGACCGCTTTATCTGCCTGGTATTGAAATTTGCCTCGTGGCGCCGGCCTCGAGGCCGAACTGGGATCAGAAGAGCTCACCTCGCTCAAGCGCACGCGGATCCGGGGAGAAGGCCGGAGCGCGGAGAGCTGGAGACAACGGACTGTTTGTCCTCACTAGCGACCGGCCAGCCGCGAACGGGCAAGAACCACACGACCGACCGAGGCCCCTCCCCCCCCGATACCCGACCACATCGGAGCCGACCACTGCTGGAACGGCGGACAGAAGAACTCCCCCGACCATGGAACAAAGACAACACATGTAATAAATAAAATAACTGCTTGCTTTGCTAACTGCATGCACTGTTTTCAGCTTGACTTATAGTATATACTTTGCTTTGCTTTGCTTGCTATAAATAGAAGGCTAAATGCATGCACCGCTTTCAACTTGAATCCAAAAGTTTATACTCTGCTTTCTGCAATTGAGCCCTACACCAATATTGCACCATTCCCTGAAATGATTTAAGGCAGATACTTTCAAATATCTCAAACAAATGAACTGTTCAGCCAATATAATATTATTCTCTGCAATGAGTTAAATGCAATTGCCTTGCCTCGCTTTAAAAAAGGTAAGGAAATAGCTTTGTACTTACATTGTTAACAGTTTAACTTAAATGCAGCTATCTAGCTTGCTCTGTTCAGCCAATACAATATTATTCTCTGCAATGAGTTAAATGCAATTGCCTTGCCTCGCTGTAAAAAAGGCAAGGAAATAACTTTGTACTTTGTACTTACATTGTTAACAGTTTAATTTAAATGCAGCTATCTAGCTTGCTCTGACCTCCAGACACATAAGCCACCTCGGGCAGCAAGATAATTAGATTAATATGTAATACTCACTATTATGCTCTAACTGTAAATACAGGCTTGCTATACTCTGACTATAAACCAAGCACAATCAGTAAGAATTGCTGCCAAGTTCTAATGCAAATGTAGGCTGCTTTGCGTTGAATGGTTGCCAAGCTCAAATGTAAATGTAAGCTTTGCCTCGCTTTGAACTGTAACCAAGCTTAAATGCTGCTGGGACTTTCTGTTACTATGCTTGTCTGCTGCCAGGATTTTTATTAATCCTCCTGCTTGCTTGCTGCATGTTTGCTTTTAATGTATAAGAATAGCAGTTGACGGAGTTAACCCCTCTGATGAAACTATGTGAAACATGTTCCACGTCGGAACCCGGGCAGCGGCACTGTCGATTTGGAATCCATCATAGGTACAGACTTTACACCCACATCTCGGACTGTAAGGCTGCTGCAGTTTGAGTTCTGGGTTGTAGTCACAATCTAGGGCCCAATAGACACACCGCACACACTACACCTCTACAGCCTAGGCACTGTCACTTTAGAAATCGCTGCAGTGTCTTCATCGCTGGTATGTACCCCTACAAAATAACCTTAATTATCCGTTGCCTCATCATATTCATACCAGCACAAACAATCCAGACTCACCTAAATAACCTCATACCGCACAAACCACAAACATCACACCACATCATTGCCTCAAGAAACAACAACAAAGTCCACCACAACCCTAACACCCACAGACACCAACAAGGAATGATAAAAAGAGAGAGCTCCGCATCCACACATCAAGAAAACAGACAACTGATAAAAATAAATACAAACCTGAACTCAAGGGAGCAATACCAATTAGTAAACGTGGGCTACGCTAATGCTAGATCAGTAATCGAAAAAGCCACAACGATAACTGACTGGATAACAGCAGATGACCTCGACTTCCTTCTCATTAATGAAACCTGGACTCATAACGCCAAAGACCCAATAATCCTAGAGCTTTGCCCACCAGGGTACAAATGTATCCATTGGGCAAGAGAACGAAAAAGAGGTGGAGGAATAGCCATAATTTATAAAGACCAATTCACAGTCACAACAACAGTGGAATCAATCCTTCCCCAACTCGAAATAGCCTCAGTCAGGATCAACAACCCCAACCTGCACGACCAACTAAATATAATCCTATTTTACAGACCTCCAGCCAAATGGCAAATTGCCCAGGCACACTTCATGGACTTCATATCAAACACCTGCCTGTCTTACCAAAATATTCTTATAGTGGGAGACATCAACCTTCATTTGGAAAATATAAACATAAACAACGTACACGAATGCAAGGAATTCCTTCAACTTTTGGATTTCCACTGGCCTAATATGCAACCCACCCACAAGAAAGGACATACATTAGACATCATAACCCACAAATTTTCACCAGAAGAGACCATCAGAATAAAAGACACAAAATGGACAAGCCATACCATGGTCAGACCACTACAAGGCAAACACATTCGCTCCTCTGGAAAACAAAAGCAATACAACAAAAACAAGAAAAAAGAACATACACTACAAGAGGCAAGATAGATCCTGTTGAAATTCTGGCAACAAATATACACCGACGAATGGACTAACAACTACAGACTCACCCCAATTTCTACAGGAGTGGGACGAAAGATGCAGAACAGTGCTAGACAAAATAGCACCACTCCAAATTAGGACCTCACATAGGAAAAGTTCAATCCCTTGGTTCAAAGAAGAGTTGAAAGAACTAAAAACACAGGTTAGAAGATGAGAAAGAGCCTGGAGAAAAAAACAAGACGAATACACGCTCAATGAATGGAAACAGACGCAAAGGAAATACAAATACAAAATCAGACAAGCCAAAAGAATGCACTACATGAACTATAATAGGACCAAATTACAAGGACACGCACAAACTCTTCTCACTTGTAAACAATCTCCTAGACACCACACTGGTCACCTCAAATAGCACAGAAGCCCCATCGGCTACTAACCTAGCAAAATATTTCAAAGAGAAAATCACTAAGCTCCGACACATGATTCCAATCACTACCACTGAATATACAAGCATCCTTGAATGCCTAGACCCAAAACCTGGTGAATATCCAGCGGACAGATCATGGACCAACTGTGACTTTGATTACAGTGGATGAACTCACACACTGGCTTGGAAAATACGCCTAATCTCAATGCAAACTTGACATCTGCCCGATCAGCTTACTAAAATCCGCCCCCAAACAATTCAAAATAGACCTCACGAACCAACTGAATTACAGACTCCTAAATGGTCTCTTTCCTAAGGACAAAGGAAATATCCTTCTCACACCATTGCCAAAGACGCCAATAAAAGCACAATGGACCTTAACAAATTACCGACCAGTCCGCCTCCATCCCGCTCATAACAAAACTGATGGAGGACATAGTAACGAAACAACTCACGGAATACCTAACAAAACACTCAATTCTACATGAGTCTCAATCAGGATTCAGATCAAACCACAGCACTGAAACTGTACTTGTGTCTGCAATGAACTCATTCAAAAAAACAATTGCAACCGGCAAAAATATACTCGTACTACAATTCGACATGTCTAGTGCCTTCGACATGGTAGACCACGAAATATTACTACACTTATTAGAATATTTTGGAATCGGAGGCCCAGTTCTCAACTGGATCAAAGGCTTCCTCACCACCAGGTCCTACCAAGTAGTAACAAACAATGACAGATCACCAACCTGGACGCCGGAGTGTGGAGTTCCTCAGGGATCCCCCCTCTCGCCAACTATTTTCAACCTGATGATGACACCACTGGCCAAATTACTAGCAAATCAGAACCTAAACCCCTATATATATGCGGACGACGTGACGATCTATATCCCGTTCAAAAATAACCTAAACGAAATAACCAACGAAATCAATCAGAGCCTCCACATCATGCACTCTTGGGCGGGCTCATTCAAGTTAAAACTGAACGCAGAAAAAACTCAATGTCTGGTCCTCACATCCCAATACAACACAAGCAACTATCCTACCATAACCACACCTTACTGCACACTTCCTATCTCAGAAAATCTGAAAATTCTGGGAGTCACTATTGATCGAAACCTCACACTCGATACCCATGTGAAGAACACAACGAAAAAAATGTTCTACTCAATGTGGAAACTCAAAAGAATAAAACCTTTTTTCCCTAGATACGTCTTCCGCACCCTGGTACAATCACTAGTGATAAGTCACTTGGACTATTGCAATGCTCTGTATGTAGGATGTAAAGAACAGACCATTAAGAAACTCCAAACAGCCCAGAACACCGCAGCCCGTCTTATTTTTGGAAAACCCAAATACGAAAGTGCAAAACACCTAAGAGAGAAACTACACTGGCTCCCGCTCAAGGAACGAATTGAGTTCAAGATCTGCACGACCGTATACAAAATCATTTCACGCAGAGGCCCCAATCTACATGCTGAACCTAATAGACTTACCACCCAGAAATGCCAGAAGATCAGCCCGTAAGTTCCTCAACTTGAACTTCCCCAGCTGCAAAGGAACCAAATACAAACAGGCATACGCTACTACCTTTGCGTACAAAAGCACACAGCTATGGAACGCACTACCCAAGACCTTGAAAACCACGGACAACTTAACCAACTTTCGCAAAACTTTGAAGACATTTCTCTTCAACAAAGCCTACAAAAATAATCCTTGATGAATCAAACTACAAACCTTTGAAGACATTTCCCCTCAACATAGCTTACAAAACAATCCTGATGAATCATACTACTCCGTACATCACCCAAACGCTCTAAAACACTTTGACATGACCTTACCCAGTACCTTCTAATTAATTCCTCTTTACTACAATTCACTACCAACTGTACCAACTCTATGTAACGATCATACCAAATTCACATCCTGTAAGCCACATTGAGCCTGCAAAAAGGTGGGATAATGTGGGGTACAAATGCAATAAATAAATAAATAAGCAAATCATACAGAGTGTCAGATATGTAAAACAATCCCGCCTCCAAAAGAGAAGCTGACTGAGATTCCAACTCCATAAGCTACTGCGACCGTGACAGAGACGCCCGAGCAGCATAGGATGCACAGACCGCAGTCTGGAGGTTAACAGTGGCCACCTGACAGGCAAGCTTCAAGGCCACCTTGATCTGGCAATTGTTCACATCCTTCTGCGCTGTACCACCCTCCACAGGGATGGTGGTCATCTTTGTGACAGCCATAATCAGGTCATTTACTTTGGGTTGACCAAACCACTCCACCTCCATCGGAAGAATGGAGTAAAGGTTGTGCCATGGCCCTGGCCCCTTTCATGCCAGAGTCCGGGACTCCACTGTGCCTGAATCAACTCATCCATGGCCTCATGGACATGAAATGACTTCGGAGGCCTCTTGATCCCAGACATAATGGAGGGAGCCACTGAATGGTCCTGCCCTCCCGGAGGAGTAATGTGACACACCTTGAGTGCCTGAGTGAGCAAAGAAGAAAGTTCCTCCTTGGCAAACAACCTGGCGCTGAGGGGGTTATCCTCATCAGCCCCAGGGCACTTCTGCTCCTCCAGAAAAAATGGTTCCTCCCCAATTGACCCCATGGACAACGGCTGCCTCAGCAGTGGAGGAGAGGAGGGAGACTCTGTTTCATTCTCCTGGAAAATCTCCAGCCTACGCTTCTTTGGTGCAGCAGCTGACTCCCTGGGGTGAACCTCACCCTGCTGCCCCTTAAGAAGAAATGCCTGGTGCATTAAAAGCACAAACAGATGAAAATGGAAGCAAGGGGGCCGAACCCCCCCACCCTCAACGGAGGATATGATGTAGAAGTCAAACCAGACGGGATAGCATCAGAGAGCTGTGAAGAGGAAACCACCACGTCATCAAAATGGCCACAGTTGCACTTGTGCAATGGTACTCCCGCAGTAGAACAGCTCGCGAAAACCTCCGTGCTCAACTCCCGCTCCTGCTGGGCCTCAGAACTCATCTCCAGACCCGCAAAAGGCTGACCCTGTGCCCCTTCCAAGCTACACACATCATGCACTTCCCCGATGTGTCACTTTACATGTTCTGCATCCATGCAACTAGCTTAAAAGGGCCCTACAGCGGTACTCACACTGCCCAAGCCATCCCCATCAGTAATGCCAGGCCCGAGGCACAGAGACTAGTCTCAGCAGTAGGAAAACACAGCCACGAGCTTTTCTTTTTCTTTTTTGTTTAATCAAGAGGCAGAAGAAGAAAGGGAATAAGCAGCCTATGTGGTAGTGGGGGAGGGACCTGGACCACCAGGTTTACACCCTAGCACAAAGTACTCGACCCCAAGCCTGACCTAAGAAGATCCAGAGCCCACCAACTCAGTCAAGCTGTACAGGCCGAATAAACAACCTGCTGGAGATAGAGGACTACTGACTCGAGCTGGATGTACAAGGCTACATATATCACAGCTTAAGAGTGCTCTCTATTTTCACCTGCTGTCGATGAGGGACATAACCCAGTTGTCTGGACTTATCCTTGGTGACATAATGGAAAGAACAATGGCCTTACCTCTTCTTGAACCTTCCCCAGCTGATGCTCATATTCTTCAGATAGGCTTTGTTTCACCCTTCCAAGAGAATCCAGCTGCTGCTGTAACTTTCCAACCTGCAAACATATTTTATGGAAAATTATTATTTGCAAGCTTATGTGGCCATCTACTCATCTACATATTCTTCTTTTGCAAGCAGAATATCATACCACACACACACACAATATTGTAGCCAGACAGAATCTGGTTCAGTCAGATTCAGCTAGGAAACCTGTACTTTTATTCGGGCGTTTTTTATTCTTTTTGTAAACCATACAGTTCTGCGAGTCAGCTTGGGTGGTACACTAAGTTTTAATAAACTATAAACTTGGACTGTTTTATGCGTTCTGCAAACCATTTTGAATAATCACCAGTTAGGAAATTGATGTATATAGATGTAAATAAATAAATTACTCAAAATCAGGTGCTGAAATAAGGGGTACCAGTATCTCTTCTTTTTAATTGTACAGGCTTGGGCTTAGGCACAGACAATAGGGCACCAGATTATGAAGGCCTCCAAATACGTGGGCTAAAAAGAATCCTGATTCAGCATTAGTGCTATACTCTATGCCATCTGGGGAGACACCTTCCCTCTCAATGTTCTCTGGCCCTACCTATGCATGTCAACTTCTTAAATCTAGCCCTACAAGCATGTACTCATGCAATGCACAACTGGCATAATAGTCTCTTCTATTAAGCCAGTACTAACCCACTATTTCAGTATGCTACTAGCTGTCACGTCTGTGGCCGTGACTCCTCTCAGACTCACCTTATTTCCGGCGGTCAGCTTCTGGCTGGCTCCTGTCTGTTCTTCTGAGTTAGTTCTGTCTCTGTGTGCTGGCTGCATTGGATTGTCTATGTACTGTTTCCCATTCCAGACTTCAGCCCTGTCCAGTCCGGATCTTCCGGCCTGCCAGACTTGCGTGTCTTGTTTGAGTCTGCTCAGCACCCGTAGTTGCCGGGTGATTCTTGCAGCTGAATCTCAGCTGCTGCTGGGCTTATTAGCCATTTGGAAACTCTCTGCTTGGCATTGCTTAAGGCCCTGGTTTGTTGGTGCTTGCTGCACTTCTGCCTAGTCCAGTTTATAGTCTGTATTCTTGCCTGATTTTTATGTTCTGTACTACTTGTTTGCTTGTTTCCCAGTCTTGCTCTTGTTTGTATGTCTTTGTCTAGTGCTAGGGTGTCTGTGTTCCCTGTTTCAGTGGTTGCTTGCAGCTTTCAGTTCTATCCTTTGTCTGTCTCCTAGTCTAGTATTCTGCCTAGCCTTCCTGTGTGTTCTCCTCCCTGTGTGTATCCTGCTGGTATCAGTTTCTGCCCTGTCTGGTAAGCCCTGCTGGCCACCTGCACTCAGGGGCTCAACTCCTGAGGAACGGTGGCTAAGTGCAGGTGAAGTCTAGCTGGCCCTGTCAGAGTTCTGCCTTATCCCTGTGTGGGGTGGCTTTGCCTGCCGCTGCCGCTCCTCGGCAGTGGCCCAAGGGCTCACCCAAGGGCTCACAAACCTAGTTCCTGCTTTTGGAAAACGTGACACTAGCAGTACTCCCCCACCTAGTCAGTGAATGTGCCAGCAGAGTATTAGAACAAATACTTACACTTAAGATACTGCAAAGAACTTTGTATCAGATCTTTTATAAAAATTAGTGAATTTATATCTAATGTTAAGTCAGCAACAGATAAAGACCAGGGTAAAGGAGAGATTTTGTGACAGAAAGAATGTGTAATACGTTATTATATTATTGTAAAGGGGATTGGTTGTGTATGTAGTGTTCTCTTGTTGCAATAAAAATTACCTTTAAAAAAGTCATCAAGGACATAATTTTGAATGTCCTGTGGCCAGTATGAAAGGCTTTCTCTTAGCTGCTGAACACATATCTTAATATTAGCCATACATATGTCCTGATAAAGTTCTTAGTGACAATGAGCTTTGAAAGACACAATATGGAAACCCAGGCAATAACGTTAAGTATTCATTTATTTGACTGCATAATCTTACTCTCCAGAAAATCTAGTTTAATATTAAATTAGGTATAACAAACAGTTCATTTGATGATGTTTATGCATGTAGTGTAATTATCAGCTGCTAGTTTCTGCCTGAGGAAGAGACTTTCATGGTCCCAATAGCTACCAAACTACTTAATGAATTTTCTTCTTTTTAAATAAGACTTTGTTGGATAATAGAACAGGATAAAGCCATACAAAGACTCAGCGGTAAAGGTTGAATACCTGTGTCTACAAACTGTAGAAGAAATTTTTGCTCAGTCTTTTTCTTTATTATTTAGGTTTGGATCATAAACATTATTTATTAGAAATAACATGAAACCAGTATTTATCATTTAGATTTCTACCTACAAGGATGAACTTGGACTTCTAATCGCTACCTCTTTTCCCCTAGCTCACCACTTTTTAATTGCTGCCCCTATTCCAGTATGGCAACTTTCTCTTTTCCTATTTTGCCAAATTCTCCTTGGGATCTCCCCTTTCCGTCTTTTTTCTTCCCACATGCACTATTCTCTGGCCCCATATGTTTCCTCCCTACTGGCATGCAACATTATTGCAACATGCACATCCAATTCATACACAAATATGACAAGCTAATAAAACATCCTTATGATGTGACTGAAACTTAGATGAAGTCTGAGGGTAAGAATCTGGACTTACAGGAGACAATTTTATAAAAGGATTCCTATGTCAAAGTTGGAAAAAGGCAACTAGCCCCAGTACTGTGCAAATCATCAGGAAAATTTACACCTGCTCTGTAAAACGATGTAAATTTATACTCTCTGTGCGTGTACTTGCATACTGTGTAAAATACACATGTATATTGCAACTCTGCCCAGACTATACCCCTGGGAATGCTGACATGCTCTCTATCGATACTGGTATACTCAAGCACAATTTTATAAGAGTCTTTTTCTATATGTAAAACATGTTTTACATGCGGAAAATACTTAAATTACCAGTGTTGATCAAAGTACTAGGTCAAGGTACTTAAGTAAAAGTAAAAATAAATGTATATTTTAATACTTATGTAAAAAATAAAAGTACAGTGAAAAACATATTAAAAATTTACTTTAAGAGGGTCACATGATGCACTCAGATTGAAAGGACCAGGAGAGTGGAGCTCCAGTGTATTTCCATAATATATGCTATAATTATCTGTTGTTCTTTCCGGTGAACAACCTTTCTTACCTCTCCGGTGAGGGCCAATAGTCTTGGGAATAATCTGGGCCAATATCAGCATTTTAAAGCAGCAGTGCAGGGAGAGCCGCCAGACCCCAAAGGGCCTCGTGACAAGCTCAGAAGTAGCCCTGCTAAGATGGCTATGTTCACAATCCTGGCAGAGGAGTGGTGCAAGAGATTTCCTGTTCAATAGCAGCTGCACTGGAAGACCAATTAAATAAACTTCAATCCACGGTAGAGAAACTGAGAGCTCTAGGACTCTTAGGGCAACAGCTCACTCATGTGGATGAAAAGGGTAGTGGCGCAAGACGACAGAGGCCCAACTGACCCATCAGGTAAAGGAGCTTCAGGCAACCACTAAGAATAGATTGAGGAGCAGAAGAACCGATGACGCTGAAATAACCTGAGGCTTGTGGGTCTCCCAGAGAGCATTAAAGAAGCCAAACTCTATAATATCTTCAGTCGGTGGTTACCGGACAAACCAGGCCTTGCCACACAGGAGGACAATTGTGTTGCAAGCATGCACACTGAATTGGAAGGAGGGCACAGCGCATAAGCCACAACTAGCGGATAGCCCACTTCTCATCTGGAGGAGAAGCAGCAAATTTTACAAGCCTACAGGAAGGAAAGCCCAGTGGAATACATAGGGCTTGCGTCTTTTGCTCTTCAATGACTTTTTGATCAAGGTGGTAGCTCAGAGAAAACTCATGGCGCCATACTGCACCGCGCTCCACCAAAAATGGTCTGCAGTTTAAATTGGTGTATTCTGCAAAATTGCACGATGGCACCTTGCTCTTTCTGAATCAGTGGAATAAGCTAAGGTGTTCATGGATGGGCTGAATAGATCTGCCTAAAGGAACTTTGACTATCCTGGTCCACTATACCTATTGCAGCTGCAGGTACCTGGACTCTATTTTGGCACTGATCAGTCTGGAGAGCTCCTGTGTGCTTTAGTTCCCTACACCTGCTGATGTGGACAAAGGGGAGCCGGTTGATATTGTGTATCTGGATTTTCAAAAGGCGTTTGACAAGGTACCTCATGAAAGGCTACAGAGGAAATTGGAGGGTCATGGGATAGGAGGAAATGTCCTATTGTGGATTAAAAACTGGTTGAAGGATAGGAAACAGAGAGTGGGGTAAAATGGGCAGTATCACAATGGAGAGGGTAGTTAGTGGGGGTTCCTCAGGGGTCTGTGCTAGGACCAGCTGCTTTTTAATATATTTATAAATGATTTTAGAGATTGGAAGTAAACTAGCGAGGTAATTAAATTAGCTGATGACACAAAGTTATTAACTTGCGACAGGATTGTGAAAAATTACAAGAGGACCTTACGAGACTGGGAGACTGGGCGGCTAAATGGCAGATGACGTTTAATGTAAGCAAGTTCAAGGTGATGCATTGGAAAAAAGAACCGAATTATAGGCTACGTCATGCAATGTTCCACGTTAAGAGTTACAGACCAAGAAAAGGATCTGGTGTTGTCGTCGTCGTCAATAACACACTCAAACCTTGTGCTCAGTGTGTTGCTGCGGCTAGGAAAGCAAATAGAATGTTGGTATTATTAGGAAAGGTATGGAAAACAGGTGTGAGGATGTTATAATGCCGTTGTAACGCTCCATGGTGCGCCCGCACCTTGAGTATTGTGTTCAATTCTGGTCGCCGCATCTCAAGAAAGATATAGTAGAATTGGAAAAGGTTGCAGTGAAGGGCGATTAAAATGATAGCGGGGATGGGACGACTTCCCTATGAAGAAAGACTAAGGAGGCTAGGGCTTTTCAGCTTGGAGAAGAGACGGCTGAGAGGAGACATGATAGAGGTATATAAAATAATGAGTGGAATGGAACAGGTGGATGTGAAGCGTCTGTTCACGCTTTCCAAAAATACTAGGACTAGGGGGCATGTGATGAAACTACAGTGTAGTAAATTTAAAACACATCGGAGAAAATTTCACCCAACACATAATTAAACTCTGGAATTCGTTGCCGGAGAATGTGGTGAAGGTGGTTAGCTTAGCAGAGTTTAAAAAGGGGTTAGACGGTTTCCTAAAGGACAAGTCCATAAACCACTACTAAATGGATTTGGGAAAAATCCACAATTCCATGAATAACATGTATAGAATGTTTGTACGTTTGGGAAGCTGCCAGGTGCCCTTGGCCTGGATTGGCCGCTGTCGTGGACAGGATGCTGGGCTCAATGGACCCTTGTTTTTCTCCCCAGTGTGGCATTACTTATGTACTTATGTAGAGCCCTGTGGTCACTTGATGATTTATGTCTGGACCTGTAGCCCAGAGGCTGAGTGTGAGACTTGTGACTGGAAATACTTTGGACTCACGAGGGTATCTACCTCAGTGAAAGCTGCCATTGCTAAAGATTGTGACCTGGAATGTGGGGGGTATACACTCTCCAATTAAGAGGCAGAAAATCCTAAATATGGAGAATTCTCAGGGTTTAAACTAAATCTGGCGAAATCGGAGGCTTTAGCGAGCGCGGGGGTATGGTGGGAAGTATGAGATCAGTTCCCATTGCGTCGAGCAAATGGAGTATTTAAATACCTGGGGGTCCAAATGCCGATGAACCCAGCACAATTGTATAGTTATAATGTCCCTCAGTTGTTAAGTGATACCAAATGGCTGCGTGGATCTCATTGCCGTTGTCCTTCATGGGCCGGGTGCATCTATACCGAATGATAACATTTCCGAAATGGCTGTATGTGCTGTAGTCTCTGCCCATCAGGCTCTTAAAAAAAAATTTGAAGGCACTGCAGAGAAGCACCGCGGTTCTGCTGGGCAGGCAAAAAATCAAAAATGAGGTTGCAACACGTGTATGGAGCCCAGATAAGAGGCGGATTAGGTATGCCTGAAATGAGAGACTATAATCAGGCCTATTTGTTAAGGCATTTAAGAGACTGGATTCTAGACACAGCAACCTACACAGACATAAGATGGGAACAAGCATACTTTAGTCCATGGACTATGAGTTACTTGTTGCATGCGAAAGCGGGTGGAATTCAGCTCAGGTAAAAGATAGTGTACTTTAAAGCCCATGCGATATATTTGGAGGGTTATACTCCATTTTTGGGACAGGATCCAGAGAGTAGTGTATTGTTATCGATCTTGGGGAATGTAGAGTTCCCTGCAGGGTGAGACAATCGAATCTTCAGAGATTTAGAGAAGCAGGGGGTGACATTGTTGGAGAACTTTATCCAATCAGATGGAACTGTGCTGCCATTCCTGAAGTTGAAAGGCGATGTGCAGGAGGTCCACTAACAAGGATGGCATACCTGCGTTGGCACACTATATTAGGGGATTACCCAAGTCAACTCTTTCCTTGGAATTTGGAGGAAAATCAGAGAATTCTTCGCCGGGGACGCGGAGGGGACAGGTATCAGTGTCCTGGTTCCATAAGGCACTAGGAGAATACAGGCCTAAGTGGGACGTTAAAGAGGTGCTGAACGTTGGAATAAGGAGGTGGGAGGGAGATAACAGAAGGGGGGTTATGGCAGCACTTAAAGGAATCACAGGGGTGGTGCACAGTGCGGAGCTGCAGGAGTGCCATTTTAGGTCGATACACAGGGCATACTTCTTGCGGTAAACAAGCTGGCATGCAGGAGTAGGAGACTCGGATAAATGCAGGAAATGTGGAGCGGGGCCTGCCATCATTAACACACGGGATGTGGCAGTGTAGGACCAGTCAGGTGTTCTGGACAGCTCGCTCCCATTTTGCATCGGGGGTTTTGGGAGGTCGGGTCAACCTGTCCTTTAACCGGGTAATGTTCAGTTCGTTGGCAGTGTGGGATACAGGGACCCGAGAAGAAAAACTATTCCTAAGCAATCTGCATCCTGGGAACAAAATGCATATTAAATCATTGGACCTCAAACACACCACCATCATACTGGTACTGGATAAACAAACTGCACGCGCTTATGCTATGGGAAGCACAAAGGGCCCGTCACACAGCAAAAAGATGTCAGCAGTTCATTAGAGTGTGGGGAGCTTATTTGAATAAAATCGCACCTAGAGCTAGAAGTCAGGTATTGAATGAGTTGGGATGAATGTAGAGGGGGGGGGGGGGGGGGTCAGTATCAAGAGGTCAAGAGGAGGTTTACGGACATTATATTATGTTAACCTGAAGGGGCAGGGATGAGAGAAGTGGGGAAGGGGGGAGGGAAGGGAATGCTGGATCGATGTTGAGCAGAATGTTCATTTGTTAAGCGCCTGCATTCGGATACAGATGTATAGGTGAAGGGGAAGGGGGGGAGATGGGGGAGGGGAAGGAATGATGTGTAAATAGACAAATGGGAATAGCAATCAACTGTATTAGTTAAATGGCTTCATAAAACAGCTGTTAATGTATATATATATATATATGGTGGCATGTTGTATTATAAGTGTGTAATCTTTCCTGGAAGCAAGCAAGACTCGGGAGATATCCTCAGAAATACCCAAGGAGGTGAAGTCTACGCTCTCAATATCCAGGCCATGAGAGACAAAGTTGGGATGCAGAATCGCCCCCTCGTTCTGAGAGATAAGGGTTGGAAAAACACTCCAATCTCCATGGTTCTTCGGAGGGACAACTCCAGAAGAGGAGGAAACCAAATCTGACGCGGCCAGAAAGGAGCAATCAGAATCATGGTTCCACAATTTTGCTTGAGATTCAGCAAAGTCTTCCCCACCAGAGGTATGGGAGGATATGCATACAGAGTGGAGGAGTGGCCTAGTGGTTAGGGTGGTGGACTTTGGTCCTGGGGAACTGAGGAACTGAGTTTGATTCCCGGCACAGGCAGCTCCTTGTGACTCTGGGCAAGTCACTTAACCCTCTATTGCCTGCCGCATTGAGCCTGCCATGAGTGGGAAAGCGCTGCCGCATTGAGCCTGCCATGAGTGGGAAAGCGCGGGGTACAAATGTAACAACAAAAAAAAAGAAGGCCCTTCCCCCAATGAAGGAGAAAGGCATCTGACGCTAGTCTGTTGTGGGCCTGAAGTCTGGAACAGAACTGAGGGACCTTGTGATTGAGCTGAGTGGCAAAAAGATCCACCGAGGGGGTGCCCCACACTCGGAAGATCTTGCGGACTATGCCCGAGTTGAGCGACCACTCGTGAGGTTGCATTATCTTGTTCAATCTGTCGGCCAGACTGTTGTTTACGCCTGCCAGATACGTGGCTTGGAGAAACATGCCGTGACGGCGAGCCCAAAGCCACATCTGGACGGCTTCCTGACACAGGGGGCGAGATCCGGTGCCCCCCTGCTTGTTGATGTAGTACATGGCAACCTGATTGTCTGTCTGAATATGGATAATTTGATTGGACAGCCGATCTCTGAAAGCCTTTAGAGCGTTCCAGAACGCTCGCAACTCCAGGAGATTGATCTGAAGACCCGATTCCTGGAGGGACCAAGCTCCCTGGGTGTGAAGCCCACCTACATGTGCTCCCCACCCCAGGAGGGATGCATCCGTTGTCAGCACTTTTTGTGGCTGAGGAATTTGAAAAGGACGTCCCAAGGTCAAACTGGATTGAATCGTCCATCACCGAAGGGAATTGTGAAAGTCGGTGGACAGCTGGATCACATCCTCTAGATTCCCTGCAGCTTGATACCACTGGGAAGCTAGGGCCCATTGAGCCGATCTCATATGAAGACGAGCCATGGGAGTTACATGAACTGTGGAAGCCATATGGCCTAGAAGCATCAACATCTGCCGAGCTATGATCTGCTGAGACGCTCTGGCCATGGAAACAAGAGACAGAAGGTTGTCTGCCCTCGCCTCGGGAAGATAGGCATGAGCCGCTGGCGAGTCCAGCAGAGCTCCTATGAATTCTAGTTTTTGAACCGGAAGAAGATGGGACTTTGGATAATTTAGAACAAACTCTAGTAGCTCCAGGAGTTGAATAGTCATCTGCATGGACTGTAGAGCTCCTGTGTCGGAGGTGTTCTTTACCAGCCAATCGTTGAGGTAAGGGAACACATGCACCCCCAGTCTGCGTAGCGATGCTGCAACCACCGCCAGGCATTTTGTAAACACCCTGGGCGCAGATGCGAGACCAAAGGGCAGCATACAATACTGGAAGTGCTGTGCCCCCAGACGGAGTAACTAGCGAGGTAATTAAATTTGCTGATGACACAAAGTTATTCAAAGTCGTTAACTCGCGACAGGATTGTGAAAAATTACAGAAGGACCTTACGAGACTGGGAGACTGGGCGGCTAAATGGCAGATGACGTTTAATGTGAGCAAGTGCAAGGTGATGCATATGGGAAAAAAGAACCCGAATTATAGCTACGTCATGCAAGGTTCCATGTTAGGAGTTACGGATCAAGAAAGGGATCTGGGTGTCGTCATCAATAATACACTGAAACCTTCTGCTCAGTGTGCTGCTGAGGCTAGCAAAGCGAATAGAATGTTGGGTATTATTAGGAAAGGTATGGAAAACAGGTGTGAGGATATTATAATGTCGTTGTATCGCTCCATGGTGCGACCACACCTTGAGTATTGTGTTCAATTCTGGTCGCCACATCTCAAGAAAGATATAGTAGAATTGGAAAAGGTGCAGCGAAGAGCGACTAAAATGATAGCGGGGATGGGACGACTTCCCTATGAAGAAAGACTAAGGAGGCTAGGACTTTTCAGCTTGGAGAAAAGACGGCTGAGGGAGACATGATAGAGGTATATAAATAATGAGTGGAGTGGAACAGGTGGATGTGAAGCGTCTGTTCACGCTTTCCAAAAATACTAGGACTAGGGGCATGCAATGAAACTACAGTGTAGTAAATTTAAAACAAATCTGAGAAAATTTTTCTTCACCCAACGCATAATTAAACTCTGGAATTCATTGCCGGAAAACATGGTGAAGGCGGTTAGCTTAGCAGAGTTTAAAAAGGGGTTAGACAGTTTCCTAAAGAACAAGTCCATAAACCACTACTAAATGGACTTGGGAAATACCCACAATTCCAGGAATAACATGTAACATAGTAACATAGTAGATGACGGCAGAAAAGACCTGCACGGTCCACCTAGTCTGCCCAATAATTTTAAACTCATATGTGCTACTTTATGTCTATACCTGACCTTGATTTGTTTCTGCCATTTTCAGAGCACAGACCGTAGAAGTCTGCTCAGAACAATGTTTGTACGTTTGGGAAGCTCGCCAGGTGCCCTTGGCCTGGATTGGCCGCTGTCGTGGACAGGATGCTGGGCTCGATGGACCCTTGGTCTTTTCCCCAGTGTGGCATTACTTATGTACTTATGAGGTTGAAGGGGGCAGACTCAGGAGTAATGTCAGGAAGTAGTTTATCACAGAAAGGGAGGTAGATACGTGGAATGCCCTCCCGTGGAAGGTGGTGAAGATGAAAATGGTAATGGAATTCAAACATGCGTGGGATAAACACAAAGGATTCCTGTTTAGAAGGAATAGATCCGTGGAATATTAGCGGAGATTGGGTGGCAACGCCGGTAATTGGGAAGCAAAACTAATGCTGGGCAGACTTCTACAGTCTACGCCCTGATCATAACTGAATAGATATGGATGGGCTGGAGTGTAAATTTTAAGGGCTTTGATGTTAGCTTCAGAACTCAAATTAAGATCAGGTATACATATGAAGTATCACATTATAAACTCATTACATATGGTATGTTGTTGGGCAGACTGGATGGACCATACAGGTCTTTATCTGCCATAATCTACTATGTTACTTTTAGTACAAGAACAGTGCTGGGCAGACGTCTACAGTCTGTGCCCTGAGAACGGCAAGGAGAAATCAAATTCGGGTTTGCATGTAAAGTATCACATACCATGTAAAATGAGATTATCTTGTTGGGCAGACTGGATTGACCGATCAGGTTTTTATCTGCCGTCATTTACTATGTCAGTATGTTACTATTCAATACTATTACCCCTTAGTGTGCCACTCATCCAGCAATATATTAATACTTCAAAACCATACATGCTGCCATACCTATAGTCTACATGCCAGTTTTCTGAAAAGAGAGGGGAGAAAAAAAATGTTGCAATTTGTCATTACTGCAAGTAGGTGAAATTCCATGAGAAAACATGTGATTGTGCCCAGGTACCTCTCTGTGACTCTGCTCCAGCATCTCTCTAGCAGAAGCCAGCTCCTGCTCACGGAGCTTCAAGAGAGCCGAAATTGCACGTGTCTGCGACTCCCATTCAGATTTCTTGTGCAGCACCATGATGTCAATCTGTCGCATGAGTTCCTGTAACTCTGTCTCACAGGATGTCAGAAGCCTTCTGTCAGAGAGAATAAGAAAAAGCATTTTAAAGCACACAAAAGCAATGGCCACAGGGGTCAGAGACCCTACAAGCCCTCAAGAGCCACTTGAAAAACTAAGGGTGGGATGAGGAAAAGGACAACAAACTGCAAGACCTTACAGCCCTGAAGGCCAGTTAATTCAAGACCTGCAATTCTATTTTCCAAAATGCAATCCAGACATCCAACATACTTGTCTCTATAGCCCTGCCCTTCTAACATACTAGCAGCATACCATCATAGGGACCCTTTTCATGTTAATGCTAATGCCAAGAAAAATGGTCTAATGTAGGATATAGGAAACATTTTGCATTAGTTTTGCATTTGTACATTTAAATCACATGGTATTTATTCATTTGAGGGGGGGGAGGCATGTCAGGTGCGGAGAATAAGCTTTGAAGCACTATTTCACTAGCATGTTGACATTAGTGCATGCTAACTGAACAATGCTGACTTAATGTGAGAGTCCTCAGTGCCTCCAAAATAGGAGGTGGTAAGTGCTCTTGCATAAATTTTTTTCAGCATCTGTGCACTAATTCTAACATTAGAACATGGTCAGAAAAAAAGTAATCGAAAAAGGCCGAATTTAGAGCCATGCTAGAAATTGGCTTAGCGTGTGCAGAAGTCATGCATTACGACACTCTAAGCCCATTTACTAGTGCAGCTTAGTAAAAGGATACCATAAACGTTCTGAGTGTGTAAGACAGACTATGTGGAGTCCTTATTTTCAATTAAATTTGCAGATCTCACTACTGAAATACAGCAAACATCCATATCACATCTGGTACTTAAGTTGTCATCAGTGAATGAAGGCAGGTGGCCAACAGCTCAGCGTCAGTGCTGGGCAAAATGGTAAGAACAAAATTACAGAGCATATTCATAAGCATGGATTAATGAGACAAACAGGCGCATTTTCGAAAGAGAAGGGCGCCCATCTTCTGACACAAATCGGGAGATGGGTGTCCTTCTCCCAAGGTCACCCAAATCGGCATAATCGAAAGCCAATTTTGGGCATCCCCAACTGCTTCCCGTCGCGAGGATGACCAAAATTCATGGGGGTGTGTTGGAACCGTAGCAAAGGCAGGACTGGGGCGTGATTAAGAGATGGGCATCCTCGGCCGATAATGGAAAAAAAGAAGGGCGTCCCTGACGAGCAGTTGGCCGACTTTACTTGGTCCATTTTTTCTTGCGACCAAGCTTCAAAAAGGTGCCCGAACTGAGCAGATGACCACCAGAGGGAATCAGGGATCACCTCCCCTTACTCCCCCAGTGGTCACTAACCCCCTCCGACCCTCAAAAAAAAATTTTTCTTTTTTAATTTTTGCCAGCCACAAATGTCATACCCAGCTCCATGACAGCAGTATGCAGATCCCTGGAGCAATTTTAGTGGATGCAGTGCACTTCAGGCAGGCGGACCCAGGTCCATCCCCCCCCCCCCCACCTGTTACACTTGTGGTGGTAAATGTGAGCCCTCCAAAACCTACCACAAACCCACTGTACCCAAATGTAGGTGCTCCCCTTCAGCCCTTAGGGTTATGGTAGTGGTGTAGAGGATTAAGGCCTTGACTGGATAGCATCTTGGCCAAGGATGTCATCATTAGGTTGAAAAGGGTCGGGAAGAGTGGAGATCCTTGGGGAATTCCGCATTCCGGTATCCATAAAGCTGATGTATTCAAGTTAGTCTTCACTTGATCTTGTAGTTAGAAAGCCTCTAAACCAATTAAGAACGTTGCCTCCAACTCCGAAGTATTCCAGAATGTTTAATAGTATATTATGGCTTACCATGTCGAAAGCACTGGACATGTCAAATTGTAGAAGGAGTATGTTGTTGCCAGTTGCAATTGCTCATTTGAATTTAGTAAGCAAAGTAGTTAATACTGTTTCGGTGCTGTGGTTAGCCCGAAATCCT
Organism: Microcaecilia unicolor; assembly: GCF_901765095.1. Taxonomy (NCBI): domain Eukaryota; kingdom Metazoa; phylum Chordata; class Amphibia; order Gymnophiona; family Siphonopidae; genus Microcaecilia; species Microcaecilia unicolor. The sequence continues at coordinate 121,587,727 of NC_044040.1, read as the reverse complement.
GATTGGGAGTCGTGAAGAATTGAGAATTTATCTAAATATTCAGTAAGTTGTTTGGTTACCATACCTTCCATTAATTTGGTTATCAGAGGGATAGACGCTACTGGACAATAGTTGGTTAAATCATTTGTGCTTTTTTTTTGAGTCCTTAGGTAAAGGGGTGAGTAAAATGTTTCCTTTGGGAATAGTCCATTTTGTAACATATAATTCAAATGAAGCGCGAGGTCAGATACAAATGTGTTTTTATTTTATTTTTGTTACATTTGTACCCCGCACTTTCCCACTCATGGCAGGCTCAATGCGGCTTACATGGGGCAATGGAGGGTTAAGTGACTTGCCCAGAGTCACAAGGAGCTGCCTGTGCCTGAAGTGGGAATTGAACTCAGTTCCTCAAGACCAAAGTCCACCACCCTAACCACTAGGCCACTCCTCCAGCTAATTTTATAAGGTTGTTAGGGCAGATATCTAATTCGCATTGAGACTTGGCAAACTTTTTGAGGCCTTGGGAGATGGAATCAACCAAGAGTGTGTCAAAGTTAGTCCAGGTTCTGTCACCAGGGATTGGATCTAGACAGTCAAGAAATCTTACGTATTCTGTGGAATTGATATGTAACGTAAATCGTAACAATAATTTTCTCTTTGAAATAATTTGCAAGATTCTCTGCCGAAGGGGTGTTTGTGCTGTTAGAGGTAATCGGTGTGGTATCTAATAGTTTGTTCACAAGTTGGAAGAGTTTATGTGTATCATTATAGTCTGGCCTAATTTTAGTTTTGTAGTCTGCTCTTTTGGTTTGTCTGATGGTGTATTTGTATTTTATTTGTAGATGTTTCCAAGCGTTGAATGTGGAGTCGTCTTTTTATTCCATGCTCGTTCTAACCTTCTAACTTGGGTTTTTAGTTTTTTCAGTTCTTCATTAAACCACAGTATTGAGTTTTTTCTTCATGAGGTTCTAGTTTGTAATGGTGCTATATTGTCTAAAATGGTTCTGCACCTGTTGTCCCATTCTTGAAGAAAGTGATTTGAATCTGTTTGAGCTGACCAATCATCATTATAAAATTGTTGCCAAAATATGACCGGGTCAATTTGACCTCTCGTGGTATAAGATAGACGTTCTTTAATATGGTGTAAGTCATTTTTTCGCCATTGGAGGTGAAAATTTAATTTGTAATAATCAGACCATGGTACAGCTGTCCATTTTGTAGATGTTAATAGAAGATTAAGGTCTGATGAGAATTTATATGTGATGATGTCAAGTGTGTGCCCTTTTATATGGGTTGGTTCCATATTTGGCCAATGAAGATCCCATAATAGGAAGAGATCCATACATTCACATACATTGAAAGAGTTAGGGTCTTCAAGGTGAAAATTAATATCCCCTAATATAATAAGGTTGGAGGTAGAAATACATGTGTTCAATATGAAGTCCATAATGTGTGTTTGGCAATCAAGCCAATTTCCTGGAGGTCTATAAAACAGGACTACATTAAGGTGGTTACGCAAATTTATATGATTAATTCTGACTGAGGCAATTTCGAGTTGCAGAAGTATGGACTCGGTTATGGTAGTAACAGTAAAGTGGGATCTATGGATTATTGCTATTCCTCCTCCTCTTTTTCCATTCCTTGTCCAGTGGGTAATTTTGTAACCAGGGGGGCACAAATCTAGAATTATAGGGTCTTTAGGATCATGAATCCAGGTCTCGCTGATAAAGAGAAGATCAAGATTGTCTGATACGATCCAGTCTGTTAAAGTTGTTGTTTTGTTAACTACTGACCTGGCATTTATATATCCCAATTGGATTGGTTGGTAGGTTTATGCTGTTTATTTCTAGGATAAACAGCATAAAATGTATTGTACTGTTTGGGGATCTTACCAGGTACTTGTAACCTGGATTGGCCACTGTTGGAAACAAGATGCTGGGCTTGATGGACCTTTGGTCTGTCCCAGTATGACAACACTTATGTGCTTATGTGACTAATAACATGTCTAGTCTAAAATAATAATTTGTACCATCAATGTCCCATGGCTGGCTGGCTGTCTGGGTTCGTAACATCCTGACGTCAGCAAGCCTCCAGCGTTCCCAATTCCCTCTCACTGTCCCGCCCTCTCATAAAGATGAAATGACATCAGAGGGCGGAACAGTGAGAGGGAAGGGAACGCTGGAGGCGAGCTGACATCAGGATGTTACAAATGCAAGCAAGACAAATGAAGGCAACGGAACGCTGGACATGGAAGGGAGGACAGAATGGAGGGAAGGGGAGGGCAGGGCAGAGGAGAATCGACATGGATGGGATGGGAGGAGAGGAGAGAATCGCGGGACACGGATGGGAGGGTAGGGCAGAGGAGAATCGCTGGACATGGAGGGGATTGGAGGCGAGGGGAGAATCGCTGGACATGGAGGGGATTGGAGGCGAGGGGAGAATCGCGGGACATAGGAGGGCAGGGCAGAGGAGAATCGTTGGACATGGAGGGGAGGCAAGGGCACAGGACAATCGCTGGACATGGAGGGGAGGCCAGGGCAGAGGAGAATCGATGGACATGGATGGGAGGAGAGGATCGCGGGACAGGGATGGGAAGGCAAGGTAGAGGACAATCGCTGGACATGGAGGGAACGGCAGGGCAGAAGAGAATCACTGGACATGGAGGGGACGCCAGAACTGCGGGACACCAAGGGAAGGGCAGTGCAGAGGAGAATCGCTGACATGGAGGGAAGGTCAGAATCGCAGGACACCAAGGGGAGTGCAGTGCAGAGGAGAATCGCTGGACATGGAGGGGAGGCGAGAATCACGGGACACGGAGGGGAGGACAGGGCAGAGGAGAATCGCTGGACATGGAGGGGAGGTCAGAATCGCGGGACACCAAGGGGAGTGCAGTGCAGAGGAGAATCGCTGGACATGGAGGGGAGGCCAGAATCGCGGGACACGGAGGGGAGGACAGGGCAGAGGAGAATCGCTGGACATGGAGGGGAGGCCAGAATCGCGGGACACGGAGGGGAGGACAGGGCAGAGGAGAATTGCTGGAAATGGAGGGGAGGCCAGAATCACGGGACACCAAGGGGAGGGCAGTGCAGAGGAGAATCGCTGGACATGGAGGGGAGGTCAGAATTGCGGGACACCAAGGGGAACACAGTGAAGAGGAGAATCGCTGGACATGGAGGGGAGGCCAGAATCGCGAGACACGGAGGGGACAGCAGGGCAGGGGAGGATCACTGGAAATGGAGGGGAGGCCAGAATCATGGGACACGGAGGGGACGGCAGGGCACAGAACAATCACTGCACATGGAGGGGAGGTCAGAATCGCAGGACATGGAGGGGACGGCAGGGCACAGGACAATTGCTGCACATGGAGGGGAGGTCAGAATCGCGGGATACAGAGGGGAGGGAAGAATCGCTGGACATGGAGGGGAGGGCAGGGGAGAGAGGAGAAATCGCTTCGATGAGACTCTTAAAAACATAATCACCATTACAAGATAGCCTTGCTAGCGCCCGTTTCATTTTTTTGAGAAACGGGCCTTTTTTACTAGTAAGGTTATAATATACAGCTTTAGAACCCAGACAGGAGGAATACATTTTTATGCAGAATTTTTGAGATTTAGTAGCGTTTGCATAAATCTATGCTGCTTAATCTGCATAAAATATTTCCTATTACAACACCATAATTTTCCAACTTCTATGGATCTAAAATTTCTCTTTACTCAACTTCAGTATTGGCCCAAGGTCATCTGCTGGATTTCAGGGGGCTCTGTTTTCGCCCTTAATCCCACTCCACCTTTTCAACTTTTATATTACCCCCCTCCCAATGTTTTCACTAAGTAGGTGTCACAATCAATTCTCAACTTATTTTATTGTTACATTTGTACCCCACGCTTTTTCCCACTCATGGCAGGCTCAATGCGGCAGGCAATGGAGGGTTAAGTGACTTGCCCAGAGTCACAAGGAGCTGCCTGTGCCGGGAATCGAACTCAGTTCCTCAGTTCCCCAGGACCAAAGTCCACCATCCTAACCACTAGGCCACTCCTCCACAACTTACATTTCACAAACAGATTTAAGAGGTTTTAAAAAGGGATATGCCTTTTTATGTCAAATGAGGTACCTCCGTAGTATTCTAGAACTTCCATACCTCTGCATATACTTACTTATGCTCTTCTCTTTTTCAGTCTTGACCATTGCAATACTATTTATGCAGGCTTGTTGACTTTTCAGTTAAAAAGTCTCCAAACACTAAAAACGTTTGCAGCCAGACTACTGGTTTGACCATGCTACACCTTTGTTAATATGCTTGTATTAGCTTCCAATATCATTTCAAATCAAAATTCAGTATCTTACATAAAAAAAACCCCAAATTCTGTAAATGACATACAAAGATGTGCGCAAAAATCTGTGCGCACTGACACTTGGTGCACACAAGTTAGGTTTATTAAAACTCTTGATATACTGCGATTGCTCACAAGAGGATCAAAGCGGTTTATACTGGTAACAGCTTAGGCCTGAGGGTCAGGGTTTGATTCCCACCTGATCTACATCTATCCTACTCCCCCATTCCTATGCTACTGTTTTCGGACTGACAACTGGACCTGGCGGACAGATGTGAACAGGGAAGAGGTGTTTAAGGTTGAATACTGGGAATGCGCTACATGGCTGTTGGGTCTTCAGAAGGGTACCTTAGGTTCTTTGCCAAAGTGACCTTCATGGCAGGGCCGGTCTTAGGCAGAGGCGGCCGCATAGGGCCCCACGCGGCACGCCTCAACTCTGCCTCTCCCTCCGACCCCCGCTCGCTCGTCGGACCGCATGCATTGCATCATCAAAAGCGCCGATTCGTTCCGCTGCCTCCCGCCACCACCGGTGCCCACAGCCCACCCCACCCCCCGCTCTGCCCACCGTCAGCTCCCGCCTGCCAGTCCCAGCAGCACAGTACAGAACTCAACGGCCCGGCCCGGCCCAGCCCCGACACAGAGTAACTTGCAGCACAGGCAGCAGCAGCCAGCAAGCACGACGAACGGCTCACCCCAGCCTTCCCACTCAATGTCCCGCCTCCTTCTGATGGTATTTCCTGTGGGCGGGAGTCATTGAGCGGGAAGGGAAAAAAAGAAGAGGAGCGTGGTCGGAGCCTCTCGGTGAGCCATCGACGTCGTCGATTCGCTGGGCCCGCTGGGGAGTCAGAAGTGCGACTAGAAGAAGATTGTCAAGTGCCAGTGGAGCAACCCACACACCACTGACCCACCCCCGCCGCCTGGAGCAAGTTTGCCCAGTGATTCGGGCAAGGAAGCAAGCAGGTATGAATGATGATGATTGATGCTACTTTGGTAGTTCTTTCTGGAACCCTTACTCTGCAGCTGCATGTGTGCTTAATGAGCGGAAAAGCGGTTGTCTTGTCTGATGGAAGTTTGTTACACTTAATCTTACTAATAAAAACATTAAAAAAAACAAAAGAAGCTTAGCAGCTCTGGTCTCTGGAGTCAAACCCAGGTGCCAGGTCTTCTACATAGCAGATTAACTGTCTGGGCTGGGCTGGCCTCTAAACCAAACTTTTTAAAGCATAAAGGTTCTTTAAAATACCCTAAATAAGATAAGACAGTGGTCTTTTGGTAAGTAGAGTTTTTAAAAAGCCCTGGCACTGGGGTTATTTATTTAAAAAAATAAACCAAAACCAAACCAAGTTAACAACTGGCATTGAGCCTGCCATGAGTGGGAAAGCGCGGGGTACAAATGTAAAAAAAAAACAAAACTATAATCTAGCATGGAACCAGATTTTTGTTGGTGGTGGAAAGGCAAGTTTCATAAGTCACAAGACAACTAACAATGGAAAATGTTATTTCTGTTGAGGAGATGCATAAAATGTACAATATGTTTTTGCTTGTGTGATTAACTGCTTTGAGTTTTTGAGGAAGAAAACAACAGTTTATTTAAAGGCAAAGTGCTGTCGTAGTGTCGTGTACCACTCAGTCTCTGGTAAAATTTTTGATAGAAAGCAGAGGTTTTTTTTTTATATTGTGAAATGTATTGTATTATATATGAAGTATACTGTTATTAAACTGTGGTGAAAAATTGTGGACTGTTTGTTGAATGGGGCTTATAAAACCATCACTTGGAGTCCTGTCGGAAAACTAATGTTATTAAAATTGAGATGCCTCCCAGTCCCAGCAGCAGGACGACTGTTGCAGAACTTGCAGCGACGGCCCGGCCCCGACACAGACAGACAGACAGTTGCAGCACAGCAGCAGCAGGCACGACAGCTCACCCCAGCTTTTCCCTTCCCGCTCAATGTCCCGCCTCCTTCTGATGGTATTTCCTGTTTCCGCGAGGGCGGGCAAGAGTCATTGAGCGGGAAGGGAAAAGGAGCTGGAGCATGGTTGGAGGTGAGCCATCGATTCGCTGGGGGAGTCAAGTGCGACTAGAAAGTCAAGTGGAGCACCCACCGCTGCCTGGAGCAAGTTTGCCCAGTGCCATTCGGGCAAGGTTTGAATTATGAGGCTGCCAGGGCTGGCTTTCTTCTTATAAAACTTTTTTAAATTAAAGTGGTCTTACTACTCTTATATTAAAGTGATGATCTGGTGCCCTTGGCCTGGATTGGCCGCTGTCGTGGACAAGATGCTGGGCTCGATGGACCCTTGGTCTTTTCCCAGTATGGCATTACTTATGTACTTATGGTGGTTCATTTGTGCAGGTGAGCCATCGCTGGTGGTGGTGCAAGTGCGACTTAAAATAAAGCCAAGTGGAGGAGCTGGAGCAAGTTTGTGCCGTTCAAAGGCAAGGTATGATAGCTTTTCTTTTAAGGAGGGGGAGGGCAGGGAAGAGAGGAGAAATGTTGGGCAGGAATGGAAGAAAGGAAACACAAAGGAAGGAGATGCACATGGATGGAAAGAAGACACTGCATAAAACAGAAGACACTGAGACCAAAGCGAATAGAAAAACTAAATGATCAGACAACAAAGGTAGAAAAAAGTATTTTATTCAGGATTTATTAATTGGAATGTGTCAGCTTTTGGAAATGTGCATCTGTGATATTTTGCATGCAAGTTTCAATTTTTCTAGTATTGCTGCATGATGAGTCTGACTTCTTGAGGTAACTTTCCAGTCCAGTATTCTGCCGTCATATCTGTTGTGCACTGTCATGTGTTTTTCATGTGTGATCAAGGTGCAGTATTCTGCTAGCGTGTAGTATTTGCAGCCCTTTTTGTTTTCACTAGGTTGTGTAATGGTGTTTTACAGCCCGGTGTAATTGTATATCTTTTCATGTGTATTTTATTGCATACTAGTAAAAAAGGCCCGTTTCTGACAAATGAAACGGGTGGGCGCTAGCAAGGTTTTCCTCCCTCCCTGTTGCAGGGTCATCCCCCCTCCCAGTCAAAGGGTCCCTGCGAGTTAGCTGTGCACCCCAGGTGACCTTGTTAAATCACCCAGGGCAAGACTCTGGGAGGAGTTAATTGCTTTACTTGCAAGGAGCTGTTTACTTTGAAGGAGCTGTGCACTCGGGGAACCACTCCAGGTGCATGAGAAAAGAATTATGTCCCTCAGCTATTTCTGTGTGCTTGTTTAAGTGCTCTGTTTTCCTTTGTGTACTTGCTAAACCGGATATCTATGCCACCTCAAGTTTCCGGCTGGAGGCTTCAATTAGAACGTTGGCGGTGCCTTTTATATATAGAGATATCTATATTATTTTTGCTTTTATGCTGCTGGGTAAGCATTTAATTTTACATTGACTACTATATCAAATTTTCTGTTTAGTTAGAAATTAGAACTAACCTGTCCCTGCCTTCCTTATGTCCTTCAGCAAATAAGGAACATATTATGAGTCAAACAAAGCGAGCTCGAGATGCTGACAGGAAATACCCGAGTGGATCTATGAAAAGAAAAATAAACAAAACAAAAAAGACTGCTGAAGAAAAGCAAAAAGGTGCTCTAAATAAGTATTTCAGAAGAGCCAACTTGGAGACATTTGAAGTGGCAGCAGGCCAGGGATATGAAAGTGTTGCTAGTAGAGAAGAAGGTGTTTTGCCAGAGCTGACAGAAAGCACCAGAAAATCCCAAGAAACAAATGATGACCCAGAAGTACCTCAGTCTGATCATGCAACTACTAGTCAAAGGAGAGAGACCAACGAAACCCATGACATGGAGGATCAAGATAGTCCAGAACAAGAACACGTTCAGGAAAATGAAAGTTTGAACATTTCAGTGGCAGATTATGAAAACCCTAAAATCCTTGAAAGTCTAACCATATCAGATGATCCAGCCACCTGGCCAGAAAGAATTGACCATCATCTGAAGGATTGTTTGGTGAAAAAAGGACTACCTAAAATTCTTTTGGAAAAATTTCCTTGCAACAAAAATGGAAGACATTTCTCAAAAGCCCATTGCAAAAGAAAGCTTCCAAATGGTGAAATCATTCATCGCCCATGGGTGATATACTCCGTGGCAGCAAACAAGATATTTTGTTTTTATTGTCGCATTTTTGGAAATGATGTGACAAGTGCCTTGACTACTACTGGATTCAACCAGTGGTCCAATGTCAATATAAGATTGGCAGAACATGAAAAATCAAAAGGACATTTAGTGGCAATGCTAAATTGCACTGAACTTCAAGACGACTCAGTGCTGAAGAAACTATTGACAAGGTTCAACAGAAACTGATGAATAAAGAGAAAAAGTGATGGCACCAAGTTATGGAAAGACTAGTAGCTCTAGTTCAGTTTTTATCAGAACGTAATTTGGCATTTCGTGGCTCTGTTGAACAGTTAGGAAGTTCACACAATGGCAACTTTATGGGATTTATAGAATTGTTGGGAAAATTTGACCCAGTAATTCAAGAGCATCTTCGAAGAATTTCCTGTAAAGAAATTCATGATCACTACCTTGGCAAACATTTTCAAAATGAGCTAATCCGAATCATGGGAAATGCAGTTCTGGATAACATAATTCATCGAATAAAAGCAGCAAAGTATTTTGCTGTAATTCTTGATTGCACTCCAGATATCAGCCATCAAGAGCAAAATGTCCTTGATAATTAGATACGTGTCTGATGGTAAATTACCCAGTGCACCACCAGCCGGTGTATACGAACACTTCATAAAGTTTTTAGAGGTGAACAGCAGTACTGGAGAAAATCTGTACAATGTACTAAAGCATGAACTTGAAAAATTAGGATTAGACATCAGTAATATCCGCGGACAGGGATATGATAATGGAGCTAACATGAGAGGAAAGGACTCAGGTGTTCAGGCTCGACTTTTACAAGAAAATCCAAGAGCATTTTTTACACCATGTGCTTGTCACAATTACAATCTAGTCCTAGGAGATATGGCTAAAATCTGTCCCGATGCAATCACATTTTTTTGAACACTGCAGCGTCTTTATGTGATTTTCTGTGCATCCACGAAGAGGTGGGCAGTTTTTCGCAAGCTTGTGAGGAGTCTTACTGCAAAGCCTCTCTGTGACACAAGGTGGGAGTGTCGAATACAAAGTGTAAGGGCTGTAAGGTATCAAGCTGGCAATTTCTATGATGCACTGATAGAAATAGCTGAAGCATCAGAGGACCCACAGGCAAGGAGTGAAGATGAATCATTAGCTAACCAAATGAAAGATTACAAATTCATTGTTTCTTTGGTTTTCTGGTATGACTTGTTGTTTCAAGTTAATTTTGTCAGCAAAGAGCTACAGAGTAAAACAGTAGATCTTGCCACAGCTCTTTCTTCATTTGAAAAGCTCTTGCAATGGCTGAAACAGTATAGAGAAACCGGCTTTGAACAAGTATTGGTTAGTGCAACTGAGCTTGCAAATGACTTGGAGGTAACTCCAGAATTCCAAACAAAGCGACTGCGAAAAAGAAAACGACACTTTATGTATGAGTCTGCTGATAATCCCATTACTGATCCCAAGGAAGCTTACAAGGTAAATTGCTTCAACCAAGTCTTAGACAAAGCTATGCAGTCTTTGGAGCCACGGTTTAAGCAACTGAAAAATAATGTTGATTTATTTGGCTTTTTAAGAACATTTCAACAAATCCCAAAACAGGAATTACAAAAATATGCTGCGGAATTGGAAATTGTGCTAACTGATGTCAACCTCATTCAGGAAAATGATGATGATGTCAATTCAGATTTAGATGGTCATATGCTGGTTGAGGAAATGGAAGCACTAAAGCCAAGTCTTCCTTCTTCGTCTTTTGGAAAGCCATTGAAAATATTGGAATTCCTTGCACTGAATGAGAGAGCAACTGGATTTCCACACTTTTTTTATTGCTCTACGCATATTTTTGACTATTCCAGTCACAGTGGCATCAGGGGAAAGGAGCTTTTCTAAATTAAAATTGATCAAATCATATCTAAGGTCAAACATGCTCCAAGATAGACTGAACAGCCTTGCAATATTATCCATAGAAAGTGAAGAAGCTAAAAAATTAAAGTTCAACAAAATATTGAGAGCCTTTGCAGAAGAAAGAGCAAGAAAGGTTAATTTATAAGTATTGTTTTGTTGTTTTAACATTTTGTAGGTCTGCAGAGACGTCTGTTTCAGCTGGTATATTTCCTCTCACAATTGAGATTTGGGAATCGGAAGGGAGGACAGCCCCTGTTAGACCTCTGAGCAGACAGTGGACCCTTTTGACTCTTTTCTTCTAAGTAGCAGTGTGCAGAGGGAGAATGGGACAGGAGCAATGCCTGGAGGGACCAAAGATAATATGAAGCCCTGGCCCAAAGCCCTCACCCTTGCAGCCGCGGGCCTCAAGTTCTCCTAACCCATGGAGCTCACAGCTCTCTGGCTGAAGGCCAGCGAGAACCATCCGTGGTAGTCCTTTTTTCACTAGACACACTAATGGGTATTTTTTTTTCAATAACAGTCCTTCAGATGTTGGTCAATTTACATGGTCATATGCTGGTTGAGGAAATGGAAGCACAAAAGTCAATTTTTCCTTCTTCATGGAAGATTCGCGGCAGCAGGGGGAGCTGATTTCAAAGCAGCACACCCAGGAGCAGGAGGGCTAGATTTAGGACAGTCAGTCTATCTGTAATATAGCTGATTTATGGAAACATTTGGTACTGTAAATATGTTGTGGTTTTGTCTTTAATAGGATCCTTGCACTTACCTCTTTTTTGGCTACTTGCCTCTCTGGTTTGATGGGTTACAGAGTAATAGGGGAATTTGAAAGTACTGAATCGTTTCTTAATATTTTTCCTTTATTCTCCTTCGTTTTTGTTTTTTGAAAATATCTTTATTGCAACATGAGGACATATACAAACATCTGCTGCCACATGCAGCTCAGTGCCACTCTATATATTTCAACAAAAACAGTGCAGATTATACACTCACTAACTTTTATGCTCTGGTCTTCATGCCTCTTTTCTTGTTAACCCCTCCCCTTATATAGAAAACTCCCCCTCCCCTTCCTCTCCCCCCCTTTTCCCTACCCTACTTCCCCTCCCTCCCCCTCCCCAGCTATCCATCCCCTTACCTCCCTTAATCCACCAATCCAGGGTCCGGTGTCAGGATCAGGCCCAACGCTCTGCCCCATATGTCTTTATACTGACGGTTGCTCAGCACCACAGAGCACTTCAATGTCATATGCACCCAATGAGCCATTTCCTTCATATAATTCTTCCACAGGTCCAGGGATGGGGGTGAAGTATCAACCCAGGCCTGTACAATACATTTCTTCACTAGTAGGGCAGCCAACAGAACGAATTTGCACTGGGATGCTCCCAACCCCTGCTCCCTAAGAGACTCTCCACATCCCATCAAGATAGCTGAATACTTCCACTCCATTTCACGCTGCAAAGTCTCTTCAATTACTTCCAGTGCCCCAGTCCATAGTTTATGCAAGCTCGGGCATTCCATGAATGAGTGTAAAAAAGTTCCCGCACTCCTCCCACATTTATTACAAACATCATCCTCCCACATCCCCGTGACCTTACCCCGCTCTTTAGTGATGTGCACCCTATGTAAGACCCTGTATTGTATATCCTGCAAAGCCGCATTTGGGGTGATCTTGCCTAGCCCCCCAAAGACTGCACCCAGTCATTTCACGGGTATCTCCTCGCCTGTGTCCCTACTCCAAATCTCCGCTAACTGCTGAATATGTTGTGCTCTCTGTGACTCCCGAATTAATTGGCACCATTGCGACAGTCTATTGAGTTTGGGCGGAATTTGCAAAAAAATCTGATCCAACTGCGTGAAATGTACCCGCGCCCGACTCCTGCGTTCCACACTCAGCACATAGTCTCGAACTTGAAGGTACGCAAAGAATTGCGAGCTAGGAAGATGTAATTCATCCCTGACCGTGGCAAACGTTGGGAAAGCCTCCTCTCCCTCCTTTCTAAATTGTCCTATGAATCTGCAACCCTTTTCGCGCCAGCCACTAAATACCGATTTTCCTTGACCCGCCGGGAAGGCCATGTTACCCGTTAGGGGCAGAAACGGACTGGCTCCTCGTATTATACCGCCATGCCCTCTCCACCATCTCCAGGCCAACTGCAACGCTGCTACATATGGATTATCCACTAACTTCCTGGCCCCCTGTACTACCCATGACTCCAATACTGTGAACAGGTCATTCTGGCCACATCAACTCTCCCAAAAGCCCACAGTGGCATAAAACCCCTCTCCTGACTGCAGCTCGTGGATCCACTGCATTAACGCTGCCACACTGTAAGTCCTTAAATCTGGCAGCTTAAGACCTCCCTGTTTGCAAGTGTAAGTAAGTTTAACAAAGGAGATCCTTGGATGCTTCGCCCGCCAAATAAAAGTGCCTATCACACTCCGGTACAAACCCTCCTCCGACCTCCTTACCCATAGCGGGAGCATTTGTAGGGGGTATATCAGTTTGGGCAGCATTACCACTTTAACCAAAGCTATCCAGCCCATAATGGGCAAATCTTTCCATTTACCGCAAAGTCTTTTCACTTCCTCCACCCGATCCGACACATTCTTCTTATAAACCCATCTCTGATCCGCGCTTAAGAACACTCCTAAATACTTAATGCCCTTTTGAGCCCACGTCAGAGGAAATGCCATCTACGAACTACTGTCACAGGGATCAGACGGGTAGCGCTTCTGCCTACTGTCACAGGGATCACTGACGGGTAGCGCTTCTGATTTCCCGAAGTTTATACTGAGCCCCGAAAATTCCCCATACTCTCGAATAATAGCCATTACCAGCGGTAGTGTTTGAGATGCCTTATCCAACATCAAGAGCATGTCATCTGCAAACAGATTTATTCTATATTCTACTCCCCCCACTCGGAGCACTGTTAACATAGGCTCTTGTCGTATTCTGGCCGCCAGTGGCTCCAGTGTCAAGATAAATAGCAGCGCGACAATGGGCATCCCTGCCGGGTACCACCCTTTAAGGGAAAAGCTTCCGTGAAGGAGTCATTTATGATAATTTGTGCAGTTGGATTGCTATATAAAGCTCTGATCCACTGCAGAAACTCTCCCTGAATACCACAGCGTCTCAGCACCCAAAATAAATACTCCCACACCAACTTGTCGAATGCTTTCTCAGCATCCAGGCTGGCCAGAATGGCATCTCCTGCCCCCCCTTACCTTCAAATAAAACTCGACTCACTTTCAAGATATTGGCCGACATGTATCTTCCCTTAACAAATCCCACCTGGTCAGAGTGAACTAGACAGGGAACCACTTGACTCAGCCGATCCGCCAATGCCACCGCCAGTATCTTAATATCTTGGTTAAGTAGCGAAATGGGCCTATAAGACCCAACCTGCTCCCTATCTTTCCCCGGCTTGGGGAGAACAGTGATATGGGTATGATTCAACACAGGACCCATTTCGCCCGTTTCCTTCACTTCATTATACATTTGAATGAGGGATGAAATAAGCAAATCCTGCAGGATCTTATAAAATTCTGTCCCCAGGCCATCTGGTCCTGGGGCCTTGGCCAGCTGCAAGCACCTTATTACGTGTTATATCTCTTTCCCTTGTAATGGTGCATCCAACTTTATTTTCTGACTCTCTGTTAATGAAGGCAAGCTCACATTCCTAAGGAACTCTGTACATTTATCCTCTGAGAAGGAGCCCACCTTGTATAATGCTGTGTAATAATGCACAAATTCTCTTTCTACTTCTGTTTGGTCTGCCATTACCTTTCCCCCTGCCCCTTGTAGTTTATCGATATATTGTTTCCCTGATCTCTGCCTCACCAAAGCCGCCAGGAGCTTGCCTGTTTTATTACCCCATTGGTGTAGCCTATACTTGTATAACTTAATATTATATAGTGCTCCTGCATCCAATATGTCTTGCATTGTCTTTCTACACTCTGCATACGCCTTTCTATTATGTTCTGTGGGGGAGATAATAAGGGCCCTGCGGACGTCCCGCAGTCTCCCAGTCACTTCTACAATCTGGGAGCTTCGCCGTTTATGCTGCAAGACGACATGAGAAATAATTTTTCCTCGGAGTACAGCCTTTGCAGCCTCCCAGTGAATTCTCGGGCTGACCGACTGGTCATCATTCTCAGCGATATAATCCATCCAGCTCTGTCGCAGGTAAGCTTTAAATTCTCTACTCTGGTACAGAGCCGGGTTCATGCGCCATCGTGTTATTCTCTTCCTCTCCCCCCACCGCATTCCAGCCCATACTGGGGCATGGTCGGAGACATCTGGCTCTCCAATTCCCGTCTGATCTATTATCATGCTTACAGAGTGAGACACAAGCAGGTAGTCGAGACGCGAGTGGACTCCATGCGGGTGCGAGAAAAAAGTATAATCATGTTCTTCTAAGTGTTGAAGGCGCCAAATGTTAACCAGCCCTAATTCGTTCATGAGTAGGTACACCCCCCTCTCTTCATGTCCCTGTCCCACCTTCTTCGGGGGCTTACAGTCTATGGAAGGGTCACTGGTAACGTTAAAATCCCCACCTACAATAAGGTGATATTCATCAAAGGCTACCAGCTTGGCTATTAAAGAACTTATGAGAGTAAATGTTTGGTGCATATACACTACACAGCCCAACTTTGGTGCCTTGTAATGATCCTACCACTATTACAAAACGCCCTTCTGGATCTTGATACATCTGGTGCATACTAAATGCGATTGTTTTCCGTATTAGTATAGCTACCCCTCTCTGTCTACCATTGTATGCTGCAAAATATATGTCTCCCACCCAGTCTCTCTTCATCTTAAGATGCTCTATCCTACTTAAGTGCGTTTCCTGTATCAGTGCCACATCAGCCTTTTGCCTCTTGAGTGCCTGCAGTACTTTTGCCCTTTTTATCGGTGAGTGCACCCCATCCACATTCAGTGATACAATTTTTAAATTAGCCATTCATTCCCCCTGATGGTAATGCCTATGCCCACCAACACCGCTTGTATTTCTGTCCGGGAGCCCCCCAGCTAGGCCCCCTAACCAGACACTCTTCTTTATGCCTGCCAGTAAGGTTATGAACCCACCACCTCTGCCGTTCATGGCCTCCCGGTCCCCTGATATTCTGTTACATGTGGGTCTGATAGCCAGAGCTTTCCCCTCTCTCCCCTCCCCTACACCCCCTTACTACTCCCCCTACCTCCCTCCCTTCCCTTGCCAGCCGTTGCATACCAGCTTCCCAACACACACACTCCCATCCATACTGCTCCCAACAAATACATCCCTTCCCCCACCACCACCAACTCCCCCGCACTCACATCCCCCCCCCTCTCTCCTGGTAAATCACAACCTCCCATGTTTTGCATACTACTCTCCCTTCCATCAACCCTAGTCCCCCCTTCCCTTAACAGTGCCCAAAACAGAAACAGGAACAGTAATGAAAACCGTTATCTTGTTTACAACAGACAATATAACACTCCCCAGAAATAACATTTAAACCACTCCAAATGGGTACCAGTCCCAGCGAGAAAGAATTTCTCTCTCTTTAGCTTCTGGGTTCGTCGCACTGAGACCGCTTTGTGCAGATTTTCCACCCCTGCCAGTTCCATTGGTCACCACCGTCGATTCTTCGTCCTGGTGTTAATATCTCCATTCCATCTTCAATGGACCGCCACTTCATCAGTTCTTCCACGACCCGGCCAGCTTTTCCCAACTTTGTAACCAACAACAAAAAACAACAGCCACCAGCCATCTGTGCCCGCTGGTCTGGGTTTTCCAACATGACGGGCACTCACCGGCCTAATGTCACAAGTAGACCTGCCCATAAATTCCACAATTTCTTAAAGGTGTCTCTCAACTTGCTGGGCGTCGTTCCCCACCAGTGTGGCCAACCTCAGCCATCTTTCTCCACACACTGCCTTATTTAGTCCAGCCGAGCATAATCTCACCAACATTATATCTCAAAGTGGTCTTTTTATGGAGATTGTAGCCAACCTCTTATATCCGCTCCACATATGATGCGAGCTCCTTGGGGTCTGTAAAGAACAGTACCTTGTTGTCAGCCATTATCCGCACTTTAGCTGAGAAGAGTAGTGCAAATTTCACCCCCTTCTCAAATCATCGCTTGCAGTGCTGTCCCATCTTCCTCCTCTGCTCTGAAACCACGGCTGAGTAATCTTGAAACAGCAGAATTTTTTTCCCATTATACTCCAGCGCTTTTTTCTTCCTGTATGCCAACAACATTTTCTCTTTATTAGATAATTTAAAAGTTTAGCTATAACAGTCCTAGGGCGGTCCTCTCCGTCTCTACGCACCCCAATCCGATGGACTCGCTCAATCTGCAAAGGTTTCTCAGGGCCCCGCAATCCCAGCTGTTCCGGGAGCCATACCTCCATAATCCTCCACAGGTCTTTATCCTGTACTGATTCTGGAAGCCCAACTATTCGGACGTTATTTCTTTGACTCCGATTTTCCAAATCATCAATCTGCTGCGCCATGCGCTCACATTTTCGCTCCAGCCCGTCTAAGCGGGCATCAGCTGCCTCCGCTCTGTCCTCTTGCCTGGAGATCCTCTCTTCCGCATGTTGGAGTCTGGCGCTTTACCTTTCTACTGCCTCCCGGATTTGCTCCACCGAGGACTGAAACTTGGACAGCTTGTCCTCTAAAATAGCCATCACCTGGTGGATGAGTTCCTGAAACATTTCTGTGGGTTGACTCGTTTCCCCCGCGGTTTCTTTTACCGCCGCCATTTTAGCTTTCACGTCGGGGACGCGGGACTTCTTAAGCCTCTGAGACTTTGCGGGCATTCCCCGCTCTCACCGCTGTTTCCTCCTCCTTACAGTGTCTTACACGGGGCACAGACCTTCCACCGTTCACCCGTTTCTCTTGGGCTTTTGAAACAGGAGTTTTATGCCGATTAATTTCAAAGGTAAGAGGAGTCAGGAGCGGAGTCGGGTTTTTGGACGTCCGCTCAGCTACCTTGCATCACGTGACCCCCCTATTCTTCTTTGTTATGAGAATTTGAACTACTAATTGTAGTGGACTTGAACTGAATAATTTCTGGGGAGGGGAGGTTTCATGATAGCATTGTGCTTATTATTTCAATCAGTTGTTTTGTACAAGTTTAGCTTCATTTGTCTTTATTTGAAATTTCATAAATAAAAAATGTTTCTAAAAATGGAATAATCTTATCAATGGGGCGGAGCTAGGGTGGGGGCGAGGCTACGGTGGGGCCCCACTAAATTGGTCTGCATAGGGCCCCGCACTTGCTAAGACCGGCCCTGCCTCATGGAACCTCTCCTTTGCCACACTGAAGGACATCTTACAGTCTGGTGTAGAACAGGTTGGTTGGTTGCTCTCTCAGTCCTCCTGGGAAACTCATGTTGGGGTCTGCAAACTATAGTCACCTGTCCCCCAGAGATATCTGCACTTCTTTGCTCAGAAATATATATGTTCTCCACCTAAGGCATCAGTACAGATGCCCATGAGCAACAGCTTCAGAACAACTGAGGTGGCCTAGTGGTGAAAACAGTTGACCTGTTGTTCAGGGGTGGTGATTTCAAATCCCAAGGAAACCAGGTGTGTTATCCACATGGAACATGAATGCACAAAAAGTTTTGTTTTGTTTTTCTTCTGAGTGGAAATGGCAACCACCCTGCATTCTGATGATGTCTAAATTCTGTGTCAAAATTTGCACTCTCAATTCACAGTGGCCAAGGTGAGTGGTGTTTGTTCTTTGTGGCTTCAGACACTGTGTTGCTATGTTGTAGATGTAATTAGGAATTCAGATGGATGTATGCCTTCAGTGCACCACATAGCCTATTCACTTGCATTCTGTCCTTGCTATTCTGCTGAACACTTGTCTGGCCTCTCCCTGCCCTATCATTATCCATTTTTCTGTTCCCAATCACCTCCTGTCTCTTACCGCACCAACTGCTCCCCTCCCTGACCCTCCTGTGTACAAGTATGTGTGTGTCTCTGTGTATTGGTGTGTTTTTGGGTTGTCTGGCTGTCCCTGCAGTGTATGTCTATGCTGTATGGCTACTGGAGAAGGCAGGAGTGCTGCCCATATCATTGCTGCTGCACTTCACAATCTGCAGAGTCACACACAAAGGGCAGAGGGAGAAGTCTGGTGCTGCAGATATATAGGTCTAAGATACAGTTCATGTACCTCACTGAAAGTCGGTGTATACGCAGCAAACCCCTGTGATAGGGAGACCAGCAAGTACCTCTGTGGGCAGCTGCAGGCAGCTACCGAAGTCAGTATTTTGAGGAGACATGCCCTGCCCCTAGCTTCCCTGGAAACCGGAATATGGCCACCTCCCCTAGGAGGTGGTGCCTTAGGCAGCCAGCCACTTCACGTTGCATTGTGATGTTCCTGGACTGTTGTCTGAACAGGCCTACTCAGAACAACAGCAGACAATGACTGCCTTGTTAGAGTTGGTAGGCACCAAAGGCAGGGAGGGTGCTAACAAGACTCAGTGGATATGCTGACACACATACACAGTAGATGTATGTCTCCACACTGTCCTAGGCAGGTAGGATTGCCAACTGGATTCAGAGTTGTCTGACTGGGTTGATCCAGTCCTGGCTTGACCCCATTTCACACATGGACTTGTAAGTCTTGCTTTTCTTAGGGAATGCAATGGGGAAAGCAGAAGTACAAGTCCCTGAATGCAATGGGGTAGGCCCAGGGCTAGAGCAACCTCATCAGGTGAGTCTGGATTCAGCTGGAAACCGTAGTCACCATGGCTAGTCCTTGGGAACATGGCTGGGTAAGCCCACTGTGTACCCACAGGGAGAGGCTGAAGAGAAGTACACTGATGTTCCGTTCCCTGAATCTGTTGGGGTGGGGTTGCCCAGGCACACCCCAGTATGTGAAACTGTACAGCATACTGCATTACCCTTGTACTGAGGCGCCGGATCCCTGAGGCAGGAAGGAAAGTGACAGTGCAGGTGAAGGAGATGAGGCACCTCAGAAACAGACCCAACAGAGAGGGCAGCATGTGTGAGAAGAATTAACGTAGACACAGTAACACAGCAAAAGGTTCTCACATATTTATTGCACCAAAAAAACTTCCAAATATTCTTTTAACAAACACACAAAAGATTTACCCATTCCCCCTCTCCCCTGCCCCCAGCAACACAATAAATGGTTTTACAACTGTCCTTAGATGAAAAATTATCCATTCTCCCCACTCCAGCCTCTCCCCCAGTTACAAAAGGACAACTGTCTAAATCCAAACTAAAATTATCCCTTCTCCCCACCCCCTTCCCCCACCAAAAACAATATCCTCTATCAATATGCAGTCTGACAGAACAGAGCCAATACCCAAGTTGCTATCTGGTGGTAGGGAAGGTGGAGGATCCAAAGGAAAGACAATGGCAGCGATATGTGTAGCAAAGTCCCTGACAAAGGCAGAGTCCCTTATAGCACAATGTCCCTGAGGCCACTAGGGAGGGAGGCATGCGTCACAGATGGCCCTTAATTTAGGATCCTCACACAGCCATGCCCTCATCCCTGCCCATCCTTTCCACAACTGGTGCACGGCTGGCTCTGGGAGGGCCCAGGGGTGGAGGCCCGGCTTGTGGAGGCTGGCAGGGGGGTGGTAACATGGGAGGGATGGAGGAAGGGCTTGGTGGTCTGAGAAGCTGAGGGTCTTCCGGATGCCCTTCAGGCATTGCATGCCTGCTTGGCTGTTATACAGGGAGATGAGGCAAGACACATATTCCTCCTCGAATGTCCTCCTTGCTCTCACTTCCCTGAGAGCATCCAGATGCCAAATGAACCCCTGTGACAAGGCTACAGCCCAGAGGTACAAAAAGAAACAACAAAACCCGGAACTACGTCTCCCAGAATGCATTGCCCGTCCCAGCAAGGGGAGCCCCAGGGATAGGCAAGCTGGCTATATACCAACTCTGACCACAAGAGGGAGGGAGAATGAAGAAGCCCAATTCCCCTGGCTCCGTAATCAGTACATCATGCCTCCCACCTGTAAGAGGGAAGGGTGGGGTGAGAAGCAGGAGGAGGATTGGATGGATTGGGTGGAGGAGGGGGTTAAGGAGGCTGAGCAAGAGGCAGAAAGAGGATGGAATGGGAGCTGAAGAGCCCTGAGGAAGGTAGCACCTGAAGGTGGAAATCTATGTGTTTAAAAGATGTTTTGATTTATAAACCTGCTGTAAGGAAGCCTGTTTTTCATTAGAACTGTTTGCGGGGGGCGGGGGGGGGGGGGGGGGGCAGAGGGCTGGAGGAGTTACAAGCCTGATTCACCCAGCTGCTCCTGATTGTGGTGTAAGGACTGTGTTGGAGCTGGAAACCCTGGTTGGACAGGAGGGAACAATCCTGCTTAGAGGTCAGCACGGCTTGTGATACGGACTTTGAAAAGGGGTATTTTCAAAGGGGACTATTGCAGCCCTTCAAGAAAGGGCAGAGACTTTGGATTGCTGGGTGAGGAGCAGCACAGCCCTGCCTGGGGCAGCCCTAACCCAGGGCTGGACTGAAGCTTTTGTCTGTAACTTGGAAACCAAAAAAAAAAAAAAAAAAGACTATTTGAAAGTATCTGTTGGTGGCAATTTGAGGAGCTCGGATTAATCCTGGGGAGGAAATTTCCTTCCTCCCCCTACTGGCTCAGCGGTCCTGTTTATACCCCGCAACCTCTTCCCTGAGCAGGCCTTGCGCCTGGTGGATGTCATAAGCACCAGGAGTGGGTCGGCCTGCTCAGGGTGGGCTGAATGTAACATCATCATCCTTTTCCTCCTCCAAGAAGCCTGGGAGATCCTGCCCCTCCAGCTGCTCCTCTGCCTCAACACCTTCAGCCACCTCCACTTCTTCCTCTGGTGGTGGTGCTGCTGTGGGTCTTCCTCCTCCTCGGCAGCTTGGCCATGAGCAGCTTGACCATCTGCATGAGGAGATAACATGTGACATGAGTATGAGCAGACATTGGTATGTGGCCACAAAGCGGGAGCCAGGCCCAAAGAAGGCTGACAGGGAAACATTTTAAATGCTGGATAGATATGACCACACAACTCGGTAAGGGATCAGCTGCAGTTGACATAGATGCTTCGGGACAGAGAAACTGTTCTCTTTTGTACCTATTGCTGTACATGTTAGTGTCACAGATCACAGTACCTTAAATGTGAACATCACTATTAATCACTTTTGGGCATGCTGCCATGAGTCGGGCTGCACTCAATAGCACAGTGGGTCATACATGAGGAACGAGGGGGGAAATGGCATTCAGTCAGCCCCCCACCCCACGGCAGCAGATAAGATTGTTTTTGGGGGTGATCCCTCAACAAGTTGGTAGTGGAACACTTCCCTGACAGTGCAGTATGAGACATTCATTGAGCAGATATGTGATTTGGAGAGGTTTTTATAAGCTGCCCTAGACTCCTGTCTTTCTGGCTGCCATCCATGCATGTTCCTTACACCCCAAGATGATTATATCCAGGAATAGCCAATATATTCATGCTTGTAACTGGTCCACAAGGTAGACTGGAACATTCATTTCCTGACCTCAACACTGGCTGTGAATAAATCCTGGTTACCCTGTAACTCAAAGCTTGTCTCTCCATTAGTTCCCACCACATGCCCACCTGGAAGACAGTCAATGGTTATATGGAATGTATGGTGCCTAGTCTTACATTGCCACCTGAGGGCTATGTCCCGGCCTCCAACTCCAGCTACTGTTTCAGGGTCAACTATGGCAAGTACCTCCCTCTCCAGGGCACTCAGGCTTGTGCTGTTCAGTCCCTCTGCCTCTCTCTGGTAGTGCTTGTCACAGACCTTGCTATGCATATGCCATCATTTCTTTTTTAGAACTTCCACCTCTTGGTTCTGGTGGTAGATGGCATTAAACCAGATAGCGTGTTGCGTATTGGAACTGGTTCTGTTTGCTGCGACCCCACAGAGGGCACTGTAATTGGCCTTCACTTTGGCCAGCTGTGCAAAAAATTACCCTTCCTTTTACTTGTCATTGTATCTGCGCCTAAAGGTTCTGCATGGAGCTATTTATAATCTAACCTAAAGTTTTGGCATGAACAATATGGTGTAGTGACATCAGAGTCAATCTCTCATAAATGGTGTTCAGGTGTAGGTGAATTGGTCCTTGGAACTCAGAGAGGGTGTGTTTGCATTCTCTGGCGCTTCTTGTGATATTTTGCGATATTGGTGTTTACTTTGACCGTACCCTATACCTATTTCTGTAGGTTAGTGTCCCTGCTGCTCCTGCTCACTCCCTTCTCACCTCTACCACCTCCACTTCTGTCCGTTCATCCCTTCCCAGTCCCCTGCTGTCCCTTTTCTCCTCCCTGTTTCTCCCCCCAATCCTATATCCCATCTATGTGTGCAAGTTACTGTGTGGTGTGTGTGCAGCTGCAGCACTTGTATGTTTGTCTTGTACTGTTTTGTACTAGGCTCAGGATCAACTTTCTGGACATGACTGATGAGCAATGTATAGGCCACTACCGATTTAATCGCGAGACCACTGGACACCTGTGTGAGCAACTGGAGGAGTACCTGGAGCCCACCACTTCCAGTCCTTGTCCAAGTGATCACTGCCCTAGCATTCCTGGACACTGGCACCTTTCAAAGGCCTCTGGGAGCTGCAGCAGGCATGAGCAAGCCATCTGCCTCATGCATCAAACCACTTTCTTCAGGCCTTTTTGAGAAGGGGCACCCTTTATATCCAGTTCCCCATGTGTGAGGTAGAACAGCAACAGAAAATGATGGCCTTTTACCAGCTAGTTCAATTCCCCTCTGTCCTGGGTGCAATCGACTACACACACGTGGCCCTCAGGCCACCTACAGCTGAGCGAGAGTACTAGAGCCAGAGAGCCTCCAACTTGCTCAACATGCAGGTGGTCTGCAACGCTGCAAAAGAAATCACAGATGTATGTGCGAACTACCGATGATCATGCAATGATTCATATCTCCTTTCGAGGTCTGGCATCCATGATGCTTTCCAGAGGGGAGAGATCCAAGGGGGTTGGTTATTAGGTTAGGCCCATCCTATAACCCCAACACCCTTTTGGTTCACTAACTACATCTCTCTTTTTACCACAGGTGCATGGCCTGCGTGGGCCCAGTGGTCTGGAGAACGCAACAGAGCATGCTTGTAAAACCTGATAACATGCAACAAAAGCTGTGTGTCCCTTGAATTGATGTACCATAGACTGTCCATAAAGTCCCTGGTGTTGAGGGGACATATGACCAATCATCGGCAGGATTGACTAGAAGGCTTTTGTCTATAATATACCTTATGGCCATCTGACTCCTTATCACTTAGGGGATATCTGAACTCTTACTAGTAGTCATGTCTGTCATAGAGTTATCATAAAATCTTAGATTTTCTACAGGAATGAGAGAAGACAGATGGTAAAGTTATATATTTTATTTATGCTTACCAATACAAGGCAATGCAATCAGAGACATCAATTGACTTCAGGACAGAGCGACAGCAACTCTGGCAGCATCTAGGTCTTCTGCCAGCCACTCCCAGATCTAGCCCTGCTTTTATACCCTCTTTCTCCATTGAAAGTAATGAGGCCCATAGACTGCTATGATAAACTTGTTTTTCAGAAACTTAGTCAACCGCAAATTCCCCTCTCACCCGCCTTTCTTCTATTTTAAGTTCCTTAATTTTGCACCTGCCATGATAAACAAATTTTTTTCTGACACATAGCCTTACAGTTTCCATTTCATAACTCATGTTGCAATTCATCTTCCATTTTGTATCTTCAGACTACAACTGAACTTCCATTTTGATTACGGTCCCCTTGGCCTAACTTTCCCATTTCCAGTCATCTAGACCTCCTTTTAGGCTTAATTACTAGGCCATGCTTTTCCAACAAGGCCTCAATTATACCAGCCATTGATTTTTAACATTACCAATTGTTTTTAAGAGTCTAAACTCCAAGGTTTTGCCTTCCACCATTCCAGTGGAGGCCCAAGGAGGGCTCCTAGCTGTACCATATCTCTACATTCCCCTCTTGTCACCCTCCCAGGGTGACACTTATACTTAGTTTGCCACCGTCTATTCCAGAAGGTGCCAAACTATCATATAGGAGGATATTCAATCATTTGAATCCCTATAAGGCATGGAGAGGGTACTATACCAGTTGACTAGGCTTGGAGGTACCATTTTGCAATCGTTTAGCTCATACAAGCATGATTATATTCGAGAAATCTTGATTATATATCTATATGCAGAATCATTTTAAGCTGATTATATAAATATGTCTTATATAAGCTATGCATTGATTATATACTGATTATATATTGATTAATTATTGCTTAACTGTTATCATTAAGCAATCCCATGTGCATGATTCTTTTAAATTGTGCTAAGCACTTCTATTGCATCTCTAGTGTTTGCATAGCGATTCGACCACCGCATGGGGAGATAGTCCAAAGTATTCTCGCCAGTGGTGTTGGGGAGGAGGTTTTCATACATGACATATTGTCCTGTAGCTCCTTTTTTGCTTATAGCAGTTTCAATTAAGCATTCAACTAATCCTCTGGCACATGGGATAATGCAACATCCTACCAAAACAAAGATGGCAACCACTATGATGATGGTGGTGGCTGCTGAGTTGATTAATGTCTTCCATTTACCAAAGGCTTTATCCATCCAACCAGTCCAAGATGTATCAACACCAGAGTTCTCAGCCAATTTCTCGGAAAGTGAGGTAAGGCCTTTCAAGGCTCTGGTAATTGACCCATCCGGAGCTGTATTGTTGGGGATGAAGGTACAACACTGGGTGCCTATTTTTCGGCACACGCCGCCATCTGCTGCTAGCATTTGGTCAAGCACCAGCCTATTCTCAAGTGTCATTCTGCTGGTGGCATCTAGCTGTGCTGCAGTATCTTGAATGGCATCCCTGGTGTAATTTACAAATCTCTGTTGATTGTAATATATGTAGTTGATCCAATCTACATTCTTATTGATGGTCACCCACCAAAAGAAGGCAGATTCGAATCCTGCAGCAATCTGATTTCTAGCTTTAAATTCATCTGGTACCACTCTCGGAACTCCGATTGCATCCATCCTGGAGGTACAGGACAAATATATTCCACGTATTAGAAAAAAGGGAAAAAAGACTAAACGTCAGCCGGCGTGGCTAAACAGTAAGATAAAGGAAATCATTAGAGCCAAAAAACAATCCTTCAGAAAGTGGAGAAGAGAACCAACTGAAAGTAACAGGATAGATCATAAGGAATGCCAAGCCAAATGCAAAGCGGAGATAAGGAGGGCAAAAAAGGACTTGAGAAGAAATTAGCGTTGGAAGCAAAAATACATAGTAAAAATTTTTTTAGATACATTAAAAGCAGGAAACCGGCCAAAGAGTCGGTTGGGCCGCTGGACGAAAATGGTGTTAAAGGGGCGATCAAGGAGGACAAAGCCGTAGCGGAGAAATTAAATGAATTCTTTGCTTCGGTCTTCACCGAGGAGGATTTGGGGGGGACACCGGTGCCGGAAAGAATATTTGAAGCGGGGGAGTCGTAGAAACTAAACAAATTCTCTGTAACCTTGGAGGATGTAATGGGTCAGTTCAGCAAGCTGAAGAGTAGTAAATCACCGGGACCTGATGGTATTCATCCCAGAGTATTAATAGAACTAAAAAATGAACTTGCGGAGCTACTGTTAGAAATATGCAATCTGTCCCTAAAATCGAGTGTAGTACCGGAAGACTGGAGGGTAGCCAATGTTACTCCGATTTTTAAGAAGGGTTCCAGAGGAGATCCGGGAAATTATAGACCGGTGAGTCTGACGTCGGTGCCGGGCAAGATGGTGGAGGCTATTATTAAGAATAAAATTGCAGAGCATATACAAAAACATGGACTGATGAGACAAAGTCAGCACGGATTTAGTGAAGGGAAGTCTTGCCTCACCAATCTAATGCATTTTTTTGAGGGGGTAAGCAAACATGTGGACAATGGGGAGCCGGTTGATATTGTATATCTGGATTTTCAGAAGGCGTTTGACAAAGTGCCGCACGAAAGACTCCTGAAGAAATTGCAGAGTCATGGAATCGGAGGTAGGGTATTATTATGGATTAAGAACTGGTTGAAAGATAGGAAGCAGAGAGTAGGATTGCGTGGCCAGTATTCTCAGTGGAGGAGGGTAGTTAGTGGGGTCCCGCAGGGGTCTATGCTGGGTCCGTTGCTTTTTAATGTATTTATAAATGACCTAGAGATGGGAATAACTAGTGAGGTAATTAAATTCGCCGATGACACAAAATTATTCAGGGTCGTCAAGTCGCAGGAGGAATGTGAACGATTACAGGAGGACCTTGCGAGACTGGGAGAATGGGCGTGCAAGTGGCAGATGAAGTTCAATGTTGACAAGTGCAAAGTGATGCATGTGGGTAAGAGGAACCCGAATTATAGCTGCGTCTTGCAAGGTTCCGCGTTAGGAGTTACGGATCAAGAAAGGGATCTGGGTGTCGTCGTCGATGATACGCTGAACCTTCTGCTCAGTGTGCTGCTGCGGCTAGGAAAGCGAATAGAATGTTGGGTGTTATTAGGAAGGGTATGGAGTCCAGGTGTGCGGATGTTATAATGCCGTTGTATCGCTCCATGGTGCGACCGCACCTGGAGTATTGTGTTCAGTACTGGTCTCCGTATCTCAAAAAAGATATAGTAGAATTGGAAAAGGTACAGCGAAGGGCGACGAAAATGATAGTGGGGATGGGACGACTTTCCTACGAAGAGAGGCTGAGAAGGCTAGGGCTTTTCAGCTTGGAGAAGAGACGGCTGAGGGGAGATATGATAGAAGTGTATAAAATAATGAGTGGAATGGATCGGGTGGATGTGAAGCGACTGTTCACGCTATCCAAAAATACTAGGACTAGAGGGCATGAGTTGAAGCTACAGTGTGGTAAATTTAAAACGAATCGGAGAAAATTTTTCTTCACCCAACGTGTAATTAGACTCTGGAATTCGTTGCCGGAGAACGTGGTATGGGCGGTTAGCTTGACGGAGTTTAAAAAGGGGTTAGATAGATTCCTAAAGGACAAGTCCATAGACCGCTATTAAATGGACTTGGAAAAATTCCGCATATTTAGGTATAACTTGTCTGGAATGTTTTTACGTTTGGGGAGCGTGCCAGGTGCCCTTGACCTGGATTGGCCACTGTCGGTGACAGGATGCTGGGCTAGATGGACCTTTGGTCTTTCCCAGTATGGCACTACTTATGTACTTATGTACTTATGTAATGTAAACCCGGTCGTCAAAGGATCCGGGATCTGCATGTCTCTTCACTCATGAAGAAGAGCTGCCATGAGGAGGGATCAAAGATGCAATGACTATTGGGATTACCAGTTTTACCAAGGCACATCTGTCTGTCCAACTTCTATGGAGGGTATGGTGGATGGTGTTGCTTCCATAATACCACCATACATCTGCTCAAGCCTGAGCAAAGTCTGTGATGTTCAGATCTCATAGGGACCCTTTGCCTATAGTGGTATTACAATTGGTCAAATTCCCCAAAAACCGTGGATTCTTAACTGCATGACTGTCCAGACATATATGATACTGTTACGTTCCTCACCTGATTCCAGGCCTGCACATCTGATTCGCCGGCGAGGTGCGGTCCAGCAGAGCTAGCCGGCTTTTTGATGTTTCTCCAGGATGGGTCGGTTTCAGTTTCCCAAGTCTGGCAGCCATCATCCGGCTTAGAGCACAGGCAGCGGCCATCTTGGCTAGCTCAGGAGGGGGCGGCCATCTTGTATAAACGAGATCAGGAAGGAACTCCATATTTGGTCTTGGGAGGATTTCCTATGGGGGCAGACATATTGGCTTCACCTGAGTGTGGTTTGCTCAGATTTCCTCACTATTTAAAGCACTGCATCCAGGCCTTCATTGCTTCGGCCTCATTTGTTCTGAGGAGTTGCTGTCGGAGTGCTGTTCACCGACTTCCTTCTGTTCCTGTTTTTCCTGTGTACCAGACCTTGGCTAGTTATCTCAGATTTCGCTTGTTTGCTGCCTGCCTTGACTCTGGACTGTTTTGTCTATTTCTTTGCCTGTTGGAGTGTTCTGGACAGTGTCTGTTTTCCTGCCATCCTGGTTAGCGGCTGTGCAACCCCGCCGGTTCCTGAAGTCCTGGTGGCCGCCTGCAGCTGGGGGCTCAACTCCCGGTGAATGGTGGTCGCTTCCCAGGTGAAGCTAGGGGTTGTCTGGCTGCCTGACCGAGTGCGGTGTCACTCCATCTCTGCCGTGCTCAGTCGGGGCACAGGGGCTCACCACTACCGGGTCATAACAGTAGGCCGAAGCCATGAGCTCGCCAGACGGTTCCGAGCTTCCTAAGCTGGCTCAGGCGGTACAGGAGCAGCAGGCGCAAATAGCCCGATTGTCCAGTATACTGCAGAACGTCTGCAATCAACTTCTAGGGGCCCAGCGGCAGGCCGTTGCGGGTCCTCCAGGATCTAGAGCGGAGGCTTCCACCACACGTCTGTGTCTCCCGGAGCCACCGCGCTTTGATGGAACCCCAGCAGCCTGCAGAGGGTTCCTTAACCAATGTCAGATCTTGTTTGAGTTACAGCCGGATGCTTTTTCTTCCGACCGAATTAAAGTGACTTTCATTATTTCTCTGTTGTCTGGTGCCGCTCTGGCTTGGGCATCTCCACTGTGGGAACAGCAGAGCCCGATACTGACCAACCTGGAGGAGTTCTTGCGGCATTTCAGGATGGTGTTCGACGTACCTGGCCGACCATCTTCTGCCTCGGGAGCACTGCTGCGGATTCAGCAGGGCTCCGAGTCGGTGGGGGCGTACGCCATTCGGTTCCGCACGCTGGCCGCGGAGCTCCGGTGGAACCAGGAGGCATTAACGGCCATCTTCTGGCAAGGACTGGACGGGCGAATCAAGGATCAGCTGGCCAGCCGAGGGATTCCGGCCACTTTGGACGGCCTTATTGCTCTCTGCACAAGGATTGACATCCGGTATCAGAAGCGAGCCCAGGAGAGAGGCATGTCGCAGCCGCGGCAGAGATCTGGAGGTCCGTCTCCTTATCCAGAGGCACGTGGTTTCCATGAGGAAGGTTCGGAAGGAACCCAGGATGAACCCATGGTAATGGGCCGACATCACCTGTCCAAGGAAGAAAGAAATCATCGACTCCGAAACCGTCTGTGCTTGTATTGTGGGGAAGCCGGCCATTTCTCAGGCAGTTGCCCAAACAAGCCTAAGGGGTCGGGAAACGCTCCAGCCTGAGCCCCATGAAGGGAGTGGCTCTGGGCCGGTTGGCCTCCCTTCCGGACAATTTGCTCTCAGTTCCTTTTCTGCTCCAAGACGGGGAACGCCGGGTTCAGACTAGAGCCTTGTTGGACTCCGGGGCTGGAGGGAACTTCATTGACGCAGAGTTCCTGTCCCAGCTGGGAAGTCCCATGCTACCCTGTCAGCCGGTGCTCCGGTTCACCTCCATCCAGGGGGACAGCCTTCCCCGGACTATTTCTCAGGTTACCACAGCCATCCATCTTCAGGTGGGGGCACTGCATCAGGAGAAGATCCAGTTTCTGGTGCTCGCCCGAGCCATCCATTCAGTGATTCTGGGACTCCCCTGGCTCCGGCTGCACGCTCCTGTAATCGACTGGACTACCGGTGAGATTGGGCAGTGGGGTTCTCGATGTTTTGAGCACTGCTTCCTGCGAGTCAAGACCCCTATGCCACTCTGCTCTGTGTCACTGCAAACCCCGCAGAAGGGGTTATCTGGGTTACCCCATGACTATCAGGACTTCCAGGATGTGTTCAGCGCCCGGGCAGTGGATAATTTACCCCCACACCGGTCGTTTGACTGTGCTATAGATCTTCTGCCAGGTGCAGAGCCACCTCGGGGGCGTCTTTATACATTATCTCGGGAGGAGTCCCGTGTTATGAGAGAATACATTTGGGAGAATCTCATCAAGGGGTTTATCCGACCCTCCACTTCTCCTGCAGGGGCCGGGTTCTTCTTTGTGTTCAAGAAGGACGGGTCCCTTCGCCCCTGCATAGATTATCGGGGCCTGAACAAGATCACCATTAAGAACCGGTATCCGCTTCCACTCATTCCGGAGTTGTTTGACGGCCTTCAAGGAGCCCGGATTTTCACCAAACTGGATTTGCGCAGGGCTTACAATCTGGTGCGGATCCGTGAAGGGGATGAGTGGAAGACGGCTTTTAACACTCACGAGGGGCACTTCGAATACCGGGTTATGCCATTTGGACTCTGCAATGCCCCTGCGGTGTTCCAGAACTTCGTAAATTACATTTTTCAAGATCTACTGTACACTGCTGTCAGTGTATCTGGATGACATCCTGATTTTCTCTGCCTCACTGCACCAGCATGTGTCCGATGTCCGCATTGTGCTCCAGCGGCTCCGGGAGCACCGCTTATATGCCAAATTGGAGAAATGCTCGTTTCACCAGCAGAGTCTTCCGTTCCTGGGGTATATTGTGTCCTCCACCGGATTGCAAATGGATCCTGGGAAATTGACTGCAATCCGCGACTGGCCGGCTCCCCAGGGCCTGCGGGCCTTGCAGAGGTTCCTGGGGTTCGCCAACTACTACCGACAGTTCATCAAGGACTACTCCCTCATCACGGCTCCCTTAACGGCCCTCACTAGGAAGGGCGCCGATGTCAAGAACTGGACGCCAGAGGCAGTTGCTGCATTTACCACCTTGAAGAAAGCGTCTCTTTCTGCACCAGTCCTCCGCAGTCCGGATCCTACCCAGCCCTTCCTGGTGGAAGTAGACGCCTCAGCCTTGGGAGTAGGGGCCGTGCTCTCCCAGACATCTGCTGCTGGGAAGAAGCATCCCTGCTTCTTCTTCTCCCGTAAGTTCACCCCCGCGGAACGAAACTATACAGTGGGAGATCGGGAGATCAAGTTGGCTTTTGAGGAATGGCGGTACCTGCTGGAGGGAGCAGCGCATCTGGTGACGGTGATCACCGACCACAAGAACCTCTTATACCTCCAAAATGCTACCAGACTGAATCCTCGTCAGGCCCGGTGGTCTCTGTTTTTTGCACGCTTCGACTTCCGCCTGATTTTCAGACCAGGGGAGAAGAACGTCCAGGCGGATGCCTTGTCTCGCAGTTTCGAGGCTCCCGGGGACCAGGAAGAGCCATATCCCATGTTGAACCCGGCCTGCATTCCTTCCATATCCGGGGTGAGTGCCGCGTGCCAGAAGGCAGTACCAGTGGGTCTCCGGAGGAAGGTGCTGCGCTGGGGGCACGCTTCTGACTTCGCCGGACACTTCGGGTTCCACAAGACCCTCCATCTGATCTCCCGGTCGTACTGGTGGCCACGGATGGCGCAGGATGTGCGGCAGTATGTGACCACCTGTCCGGTATGCACCCGAACAAAGAGGGGCTTGATGCAGCCCATGCCGGTACCACAGCAGCCCTGGGAGGACCTGTCCATGGACTTTATCACTGATCTGCCGGCCTCCCAGGGCAACACCGTCATCTGGGTAGTGATAGACCGGTTTTCCAAGATGGCTCACTTTGTTCCAATGAAGACCTTGCCCACTGCAGCCAGCCTTGCCGCCAGCTTCATCAACCACATCTTCAGGCTCCATGGATTACCCCAAAGGATCATCAGTGACCGGGGCTCTCAGTTCACCTCCCGCTTTTGGAGAGCGCTTTGTTCAGCTTTTGGGGTAACCATTCTCTTTTCCTCAGCGTACCATCCGCAGACTAACAGGATGGTGGAACGGGTCAACCAAACCGTGAAGGCGTTCCTCCGAGCCTACTCAAATCAGCACCAAGATGATTGGTCCACCCTGCTACCCTGGGCGGAGTTCGCTTACAACAACAGTCTGCATTCAGCCTCCCGGACTACACCCTTCAGCACCATCTAAGGGCGTCATCCTCGTCTACCTCCACCAATTTCCCCCGCTGAGGTTCCACCTCAAGTTCAGTCCACGGTCCGAACATTTCAGGAGGCATGGAAGAAGGTTCAGAAGCAGCTGCGCTGGGCAGCGGTCAAAGCCAAGGAGACGTACGACCGCAAGAGGCAAGCGGCTCCCACATTCCAGCCAGGAGAGAAGGTTTGGCTAAGCACCCGGTACCTGAAGCTGCGGCTCCCATCACTCAAGTTTGCCCCTCGCTTCATCGGGCCGTTTGCGGTGCGCTCCAGGACAGGCGCGGTGACTTATCAGCTGCACCTGCCCGGTCAACTCAGAGTACACAATGCATTCCACGTGTCTCTCTTGAAACCTTTCTGCAGGTCCAAGTGGCATCCGGAACCCAAGAGGGTGGTCGTGCCAGAGAGTGATCCAGACCCCAAGTACGAGGTGGACCGGATTCTGGACTCGAAGCTACGTGGAGGGAGGTTGTTCTACCTGTTGTCCTGGAAACACTTCGGACTCGAAGACAACTCCTGGGAGCCAGCAACCAACGTCCATGCTCCAGACCTGGTCCATGAGTACCATTCCCTCCATCCTAATCGACCCGGACCAGGGAGACGGGGGAGGCGTCAGGGGGGATACTGTTACGTTCCTCACCTGATTCCAGGCCTGCGCGTCTGATTCGCCGGCGAGGTGCAGTCCGGCAGAGCTAGCCGGCTTTTTGATGTTTCTCCAGGATGGGTCGGTTTCAGTTTCCCAAGTCTGGCAGCCGTCATCCAGCTTAGAGCACAGGCAGCGGCCATCTTGGCTAGCTCAGGAGGGGGCGGCCATCTTGTATAAACGAGATCAGGAAGGAACTCCATATTTGGTCTTGGGAGGATCTCCTATGGGGGCAGCCATGTTGGCTTCACCTGAGTGTGGTTTGCTCAGATTTCCTCACTATTTAAAGCACTGCCTCCAGGCCTTCATTGCTTCGGCCTCATTTGTTCTGAGGAGTTGCTGTCGGAGTGCTGTTCACCGACTTCCTTCTGTTCCTGTTTTTCCTGTGTACCAGACCTTGGCTAGTTATCTCGGATTTCGCTTGTTTGCTGCCTGCCTTGACTCTGGACTGTTTTGTCTATTTCTTTGCCTGTTGGAGTACTGGTTCTGGACAGTGTCTGTTTTCCTGCTAACCTGGTCAGCGGCTGTGCAACCCCGCCGGTTCCTGAAGTCCTGGTGGCCGCCTGCAGCTGGGGGCTCAACTCCCGGTGAACGGTGGTCGCTTCCCAGGTGAAGCTAGGGGTTGTCTGGCTGCCTGACCGAGTGCCTTGTCACTCCATCGCTGCCGTGCTCAGTCGGGGCACAGGGGCTCACCACTACCGGGTCATAACAGATACACTGTGGCAGGGTCCGGAATCCTGAATGCAGGAGGCACCCTCAGCCGAGGGGGTAAGTAGGGGTGATGATCTGCAAGGTGTTGACAGGACTGATTAATGTTTTCTCTTATTTGAAGTAATTCTAACATACACCAAAAACCATCTGGATCATTATAGAGATCCAAAGGAAAAGGAACCGCTGTAGGTTCTGCCCTTGCATGAGCACAGAAATAACAATTGGAAACATTTAAACTTGCAGTGTTATAGTGGGCCCATTCGAGCCACAAGTTTGTATCTCCAAATCCAGTCTCAAGTGCAACTAAATCTTTGACACTGGTAACCTGTACAACCTGATAGGGAATTTCTACTTCTGGGGCCTTCGTTGGCATTAAGGGGTTTCTTTCTGGTTTGGGGGGAGAAACAATAAGAAAGGTGGCGATAGGATCCCTGCCTGTGGTATCTATTCCAAGGGAATAGGCTCTGTATGTGACTGAGGTTATACCTCTGAAAGTGATATCCACCTGGTTGCACTTGGTCACTGGACAATTTAGCAGTAGGTATATATATGTCTTCCACATAACACCACCATTGCTAGTCTTGCAAGTGACCTATGTAGTAGCCTCATAACCATGACAACAATAGAGCAGCCACAGGCAACTGAGAAGAAAGACAGGGCACCGATAGGAACATCACTTTGTTTTAATACAAAATAAAAGCTTTTTTATATACAAGATATAATAAAATTAACTTTGATCTAACATAAGTCAAGGGTGTAAATTTGAAAATTGATTGTAACGCCGATATTTAAAAAAGGTTCCAGAGGGGATCCAGGAAATTATAGACCAGTGAGCCTGACATTGGTGCTGGGCAAAATGGTAGAGACTATTATAAAGAACAAAATTACAGAGCATATTCAAAAGCATGGATTAATGAGACAAAGCCAATATGGATTTAGTGAATGGAAATTTTGCTTCACCAATCTATTACATTTCTTTGAAGGGGTGAACAAACATGTGGATAAAGGCGAGCCGGTTGATATTGTATATCTGGATTTTTTAAAAGGCGTTTGACAAAGTACCTTATGAAAGACTCCAGAAGAAATTGGAGAGTCATGGGATAAGGGGTAGTGTCCTATTGCGGATTAGAAACTGGTTAAAGGATAGAAAACAGAGAGTAGGATTAGGGTTAAATGGTCAGTATTCTCAATGGAGAAGGATAGATAGTGGGGTTCCCCAGAGATCTGTGCTACGACCGCTGCCTTTTAACATATTTATAAAAGATCTAGAGATGGGAGTAACTAGTGAGGTAATTAAATTTGCTGATGACACAAAGTTATTCAAAGTTGTTAAATCGTGAGAGGATTGTGAAAAATTACAAGAGGACCTTACTAGACTGGGACACTGGGCATCTAAATGGCAGATGATGTTTAATGTAAGCAAGTGCAAAATGATGCATGTGGGAAACAGGAACCTGAACTATAGCTATGTAATGCAAGGTTCCACATTAGGAGTCACCGATCAAGAAAGGGATCTAGGTGTCATCATTGATACGTTGAAATCTTCTGCTCAGTGTGCTGCTGCGGCTAAGAAAGCAAATAGAATGATGGGTATTATTAGGAAAGGAATGGAATCCTCACTTTTGTTTGTTATAATGCCTTTGTATTGGTCCGTGGTGCGACCGCACCTCAAATATTATGTTCAATTCTGGTCGCCGCATCTCAAAAAAAATATAGTGGCATTAGAAAAGGTACAGAGAAGGGCGACAAAAATGATATAGGGAATCCCCTTTAAGGAAAGGCTGGAGCTTGGAGAAAAGACGGCTGAGGGAAGATATGATAAATGTCTATAAAATAATGAGTGGAGTGGAACAGGTAGATGTGAAGCATCTGTTTACTCTTTCCAAAAATACTAGGACTAGGGGGCATGCGATGAAGCTACAAAGTAGTAAATTTAATATGAATCAAAGAAAATGTTTCTTCACTCAACGTGTAATTAAACTCTGGAATTCGTTGCCAGAGAATATGATAAAGGCGGTTAGCTTAGCGGAGTTCAAAACGGGTCTGGACGGCTTCCTAAAGGAAAAGTCCATAGACCATTATTAAAATGACTTCGGGAAAATCCACTGCTTATTTCTGGGATAAGCAGCATAAAATGTATTGAGCTTTTTTGGGATCTTGCCAGGTATTTGTGACCTGGATTGGCCACTGTTGGAAACAGGATGCTGGGCTTGATGGACCTTTGGTCTGTCCCAGTGTGGCACTAACAGGTATAACTTAAAAACATGGGGGAGGGAGGGAGGAAAAAACGAATGACAATCAAAAAAGGGGCAGATATAATATTCAAATAAAAAGGGTGAGGGAAGAGGAAAGGCTCACTGAGAGTGGAGGGGAGGGAGGGCGGTGACCCCAAGAGTAGTAGAAGCGGCCTCAGGAGTTGGAGATAACTAAGGGTCCTGGGAGGTGGGAGGTTCAGGGATGGCAGCTACAGTAGAGAGAATGCGGGCTTGTGTGGCTGCCATCTGCTCTAGAGCATCCTCCAGCCTGGCCTGCTCCGCTTCCAGGGCCCTTAATCACCAGTCAATGGTATCCTGCACACACCCCATCTCCTCTAAGACAGCCTCTGTTCCAATGGTAGGTGAAGGCAGAGGTGGGGCTCCATCTGTACCAGCACCTGCCACTGGAACGACATGAGCCTCAGCTCTCTGACTTGGGGAAGATGGGGACACATGCAGGAGGCCACTGTCCTCTCCAGCAGAGATATCCCCCTCCTGAGGGAGGTCCTGCTGCTCTTGGAGTGGTACAGGGAGGATGGGGTGAACAGGGGGAGTGTTGGGCTTGGGGGGCAGCTGCTGCCTCATTCTCCTCCTCTCCTCAGGGTCAGCCTGAGCCAGCCCTACAGCAGTCGCTCTGGGGGTGATGTGGCTGGTTGACGACCTACCAAAGCAGGGGACATGGACATAGGTTGCAGTCATGCAGTTCCTCAGTTGCACTCTGGACCATTATAACCACAAAGTGGAGAGGGAGCCAATAGTGTGTACAGGTGACACTGCAATATTACTCTCCTAGTAAGCATGCATTTGGAGCCTCACCCCCTAGAGGTAGTTTGCCTTCCTCTGGTGCAGATAGTGTTCCCTTTTTCTCAGGTCCTGTCTTTACGGAGACAAGGTGTGAGAGGTAGAAGGAGGTTGAGTGGCAGGTATATGACAAATGTTTCCGAATGCTACATTGCTATTTGCAGTGGGGCTTTATATAAGGGAGTAACATTATGGGGGAAAAGACTGTTTGAGTGGTTTCAATGAATTCATTCTTAGTTAAGGACCTATATGGCAATAGATATTGGGGTATCAAGGCTGGATACACAGAAGTAGGTATAATGAAAAACATGCCGGTACCAATGCTATGTGAGACCGAAATGGGTCCAATGTACATTACCCTTTATAGCGGATTCAGCATTTCCGCTATGGTGACCAGTAGTCGGGTCCGGGTGGCACAACAAGCCGAAGCAGCAGAGATCACCTCTCCCAGATCCTGAACCAGTCCAGGTGGACTCAGCTGACCAAGCAACAGGAGGCGGCGCTCCAGTGCTTCTAGCACCACCAATTCCAAAGGTAACCAGGGCCATGAGTATGGAACAGCCTGACTTAACTGACACACCTATTGATCAGACTGTTGACCCTGATTTGTCAAACTCACCAGCAGAGACTCTTCCAGATATGGATACCGATATAGGACCAAGACATGCTTTTCAGGAAGCACAGCGCTCTGACCCTGACCTGGAAGCCCTGAGGCAGAGGGCTGGGCAACCAATCAGCAAGACTTGTACAGATTGTATCCTATGGAAAGGGGGCTTGTTGTACAGAGTGACTGATCATGTTGATCCCAATAGGCCCTAGACAGTAGGCAAGCAGCTTATAGTGCTCAGGGC
This sequence comes from Microcaecilia unicolor, assembly GCF_901765095.1. Classification (NCBI taxonomy): domain Eukaryota; kingdom Metazoa; phylum Chordata; class Amphibia; order Gymnophiona; family Siphonopidae; genus Microcaecilia; species Microcaecilia unicolor. Next base: position 121,550,321 of record NC_044040.1, on the reverse strand, counting down.
ATACAGGGAACAACTCCTACAGATGGCACATAATATTCCACTAGCAGGTCATCGGGGGTGACACACACAAGCACTAGATTGACACAGAACTTTTATTGGCTGGGAGTATCTGTGATTCATTCATTCATTTTCTTGATGTAGAAATTAAAGTACAGAACAAACAGCTTTCAACGAAAGTACATGAAAAACCAACAGACAGAAACACATTTTTGCACAACACCAGTTGTCATCCAACACAACTGAAGAACAGTTTACCACTGTTGCAAATGCTAAGAATACAGCAAATTTGCTCAGATGACAATACAAACAACAAGCAAAAAATTTAACAACTAAGTTATTGGACTGCGGTTATTCTAAACATACAGTGAAAAGGGCATACAAGAGAGTCAAGTTCAACAACAGAGAGCTCTTATTATCAGGTGCATGTCAGAAGGAAAAACAGGACAACACATGCACTATGGTAATGAAATACACATCATCAAGCCCAGAAATCTCTAAGACAGGGGCGCTGTGGAGCACTGACAGAGATGGCAGCATAATCACTGAGCTCTTTAAGACTCCTATCAAATATTGGATTATCTAACAATCCATTGCCATCCATTTACAGTCTAACTACTACAATAACAACTTTTATCCTTATGGCTGCTGGTAAAAACAGCAAACGTCTTCGAGATGAACTCTGTCACCACAGAAAGGGCAGATTGGAAAATCCGCTGAATCAGGCACAGCAGCCATCTTAGAAGAGATACATGCTCTTAAAGAATTAATCACAGAGACTAAGGAAGGTCTAAATGATATAAAGGAAGATCTTTCACTCATTAGAGCTGATCTATCTAAGCTAAACTCAAAGGTACTTATGATGGAGAAGAAAATTGATGTTACAGAAATCATCATAAAAATGCTACAAAAACAGGTTAAGAAAATTGAGCTTGAGAGAGAAATGAAGGACAGCAACAACCGTGCTAGACGTAATAACATACACCTCCTCGGATTCCCGGAGAACTTGGAGGGATCCGATCCTGTACAATTTCTAGAGAAGTTTATACCAAATATTTTGGGTCTCCAATTCGCCAAGGATTTTGAGCTGGAATGTGCTCACAGATTGCCATTGCAGTGAGGCCCTAAGGACAAATATCCGCGGCCTATCATCATGCATGTACTGCGTCACCCTCAAACTTCGGAGATTTTACAACGTGCCCGTGTTCGAGCCCCAGTAAAATATGAAGGCCAAGAACGAACTACAATTCTTTCCAGATTTATGCAAGGCAACGGTTCAAGCACGGAAGCAGTCAGTAGCCAAAACTGAAAGAGATCAACGCAAGATATGGCATGATATACCCTGCCAAGCTGAGGGTAACCTATAACAACGTTACCAAGGATTTTATCTCGGCTGACGCCCCCTGGCTTCATATCTGGATGAAATAGCTCCAAGTAAATTTGACGCAAGTTGAGCTTAAACCTTAATTATAGCTGTTATTTATTACACTTCAGTAGTCCCTAGGCCTATACTGTAACTTTTATGTGAGCCTTCTTAACTACTCATGTTTATTTTTCCTCTTTTTTATCTTCTCCATCTTACTCTTACTTTTTACAAGGGCTGTCTGTTTGACTAATGTGCTTTTCTCTAAATTTTATATGATTTAAAATAAGTACTAGATTGTAATAATATTAGTAATGATAATCCTAACGCCATTTTTGGCTTCCTGTAATCCTCTGAGTCAATGAGGGGATGCTGGCCATCCGGGTATCCATATCCCATGGTTAGGACATATTGTGTTTATCATACACAGTTATGTTTTATGTTAATGTACTCGGTTTTAAAAATATGATACTTTATATGTATAATTTCATCGCTTTACTTAGGAGTGTATGCTTACTACTGTACTTACCAATGCACATCCCAGGTGTTACATGACGCTTAACATTCTATCCCTTAATGTGAAGGGATTCAACAATCCAATCAAGCGTAAAAAATTTTTAACTCTTTAAATAGATATGCACCCGATATTATCTTTTTTCAAGAAACACATTTATCTGACTGTGAGTCACATAAACTTAAAATCTCTTGGTCTCTAACCCCTGTTTTCTCTGCTGCCGATGGAAAATAAATGGTGTGGCCATACTCATAAGGAAAAAAGATAATATAAAATTAACTAGTTAAAAAAGGCCCGTTTCTGACACAAATGAAAAGGGCGCTAGCAAGGTTTTCCTCGGCTCCATTGCAGCTACCCGTGTCCAGCGACCCTCCTCTCTCCCCTGCCCCCCCTCCAGCCACCCATGTCCAGCGACCCTCCTCTGGACATGGATCAGCTGTGAGGCATCTTCCCCCCCCCCCCCCCCCCCCCCGGGGTTCTGAAGTTGACATCATAATGGCTACAGTGATGTCAGCCTGATCTACGGAGCCGTCCTGACCAACTCGGAATGAGCCACGGTACCAGTCAGCAAGTCAGAACGTTGGCGGTAAGAATCAAACATATAAATGGCAAGAGGCGTACTCACTCGCAAATGCGCAGTAGAGACCCTCTCTGTCCCGCCCCCGCATCAATATGTGATGACGGGGGCGTGACAGAGAGGGAACCTGCGCACCTGCGAGTGAGGGAACCACCGTCGCCACCGCTCCCCCCCCCAGGGTTGCCGCTACCGCTTCCCCCACCCACCCTCCACCCGGGCCGGGTACCTGGCTTCACTATTCAAACTGCCGGAACGCAGCACACAGCTCATCTGAGCTGCCGTTGGCCTTCCTTACCTGCCTGTGTCCCGCCCTCGCCGACGTTACCTCACACGAGGGCGGAACACACGCAGAGAAGAAGAAAGGCCGACAGCAGCTCAGATGAGCTGTGTTCCGGCAGTTTGAATAGTGAAGCCAGGTACCCGGCCCGGGTGGAGGGGTGGTGGAGGGGACTCCGGGGGGGGGGGGGGGCGGTGGCGACTCCGGGGGGGGGGGGGCGACCTATCCGGGGGGAGGGCTTTCAAATCCCCCCCTCCCCCCTCCTTTACTAGCCCGTTTTTACGGGCTCAATAGCTAGTTATTATATAGGCTATCCTCTGATAATGATTCAGTTGGTAGATGGGTTAAGGTCCATCTAACAGTGAATGATGAACCCTTAATGCTATTGAACTTATATGCACCAAACACTGATTGCCCTGAATTCCTCCATACTATTGCTGATCTCATTGCCACTGCAGGAGATAAATCTTACATAACAGGTGGTGATTTTAATCTCATCCTGATATGGACAGGAAATCCCTGTTTCCATACAAGAAAACCAAAGCTTGGTTCATTTTGACAGAAATGATGCAACAGCTTAAACTATGTGAGGTTTGGCACCTATTGCATGAAAAAGATCATGATTACACATTTTATTCTTTACCACATAATTCATATTCTCGCACTGATTATTTCCTAGTTTCTGAGGCATTGTTAAGTAAAGTTTCAGATACTAATATAGACACTATAAATTTATCTGATCATGCGCATATTTCTTTACAGCTCATTGATCTTTCTTCTAAGCCACGTGCAAAATCTTGGCGCTTTAATGCTGGCTTATTTGCACACCCTGAATTTATAGAAGAAATAAAGAGAGACATTATAAGCACTGCCATGCTGGGAAAAGACCAAAGGTCCATCAAGCCTAGCACTCCGTCTCCGACAGCGGCCAATCCAGGCCCCAAGAACCTGGCAAAACCCCCAAATTTAATAACGATCAATGGACTTTTCCTTCAGGAATCTGTCCAGACCCCCTTTAAACTCAGCAAGGCCAGCTGCCGTCACTACCTTCTCCGGCAATGAGTTCCAGAGTCTAACTACGCGCTGAGTAAAGAAAAACTTTCTCCAATTTGTTTTAAAGCTACCACATTCTAATTTCATCTTGTGTTCCCTGGTTCTATTATTGTTAGAAAGCGTAAACAAACGCTTCACATCTGTTCGCTCTACCCCACTCATTATTTTCTACGCCTCTATCATATCACCCCTCAGCCGCCTTTTCTCCAGGCTAAAGAGTCCTAGCCTTCTTAACCTCTCCTCATAAGGTAGTCGTCCCATCCCTTTTATCATTTTCGTCGCCCTTCTCTGCACCTTCTCTAATTCCTTAATATCTTTTTTGAGATGAGGCGACCAGAACTGAACACAATACTCCAGGGCGGTCGCACCATGGAGCGATATAACAGCATTATAACATCCTCATGCTTATTTTCCATTCCTTTTCTAATAATACTCAACATTCTGTTCACCTTCTTAGCCGCCGCAGCACATTGAGCGGAAGATTTCAACGTCTTATCCACAATGACTCCCAGATCCCTTTCTCGGTCCGTGGCCTAGTGGTTAGGGTGGTGGACTTTGGTCCTGGGGAACTGAGTTCAATTCCCACTTCAGGCAGCTCCTTGTGACTCTGGGCAAGTCACTTAACCCTCCATTGCCCCATGTAAGCTGCATTGAACCTGCCATGAGTGGGAAAGCGCGGGGTACAAATGTAACAAAAAAAAAAAACTCCTAAAGTGGAACCTTGCATGACACAGACGTAATTCGGGTTCCTCCTTCCCACGTGCATCACTTTGCACTTGTCAACATTGAACTTCATCTGCCATTTGGACAACCAAGCCCCCAGTCTCACGAGGTCCTCTTGTAATCTTTCACACTCCTCCCGCGACGAGACGACCCTGGATAACTTTGTGTCATCTGCGAATTTAATTACCTCACTAGTTACTCCCATCTCAAGGTCATTTATAAATATGTTAAAAAGCAGCGGTCCCAGCACAGACCCCTGAGGGACCCCACTAACTACCCTTCTGCATCAAGAATAATGACCATTCAACCCTACTCTCTGTTTCCTATCTTTTAACCAGCTCTTAATCCATAATAATACACTGCCTCCGATCCCATTACTTTGGAAGATACTAGTTGGATAACTAGATGGGATGCATTCAAAGCTTATATACGAGGCTCAATCATACGTTATTCAGCCAAACAAAAAAAGAAAATCACAAGAAATTAGTGATTTGGAAAAATCTATATCATGTTTAGAAAAAAAACATCAGTACACCCCTTCTGATCTAGATACTTTGGAAAAATTACGAAAGGCAAGATATAAATGTATCTTAATTCTAGCTGCTAAGGCTAATAACGAGATATTCATGAAATCAGCCCAATATTATGCAAATATTAATAAAGCTGGCCATTTGTTAGCTAGTTATCTAAAATCAAGAGCTGAAAAGAATGATATTTTTGCTTTTAAAGATGATAATACTCTAATCACAGATCAACAAAACATATTAAAGACTTTTCAACACTTTTATGCCTCGTTATATAAGTCAGAATCTAATCTAGATGATAATGATCTGACATTTTTACAGGACTTGGATCATAATACTCTTGATGATAATGATAATTCAGTACTGATGGCTCCCATAACTGAACAAGATGTAGTTACGGCCATAAAGTCTATGGCAAAAAAAAAGGCCCCAGGACCAGATGGCCTATCACTGGAATTTTACTTAGCTTTTCAAGACACACTTACCCCTATTCTAAGTTCATTTTATAATCACTTAATCATGTCTGGTGAAGTTAATAGGAGCTTTACTGAGGCCACCATCATAGTTCTTCCGAAACCAGGCAAAGATCCTAAATACGTACAGAATTATCAACCTTTGTCACTTATTAATCTTGATGCTAAGATAATAGCAGAGAGATTGCAAGTCGTCTTACCCAAAATTATAAACCTCAATCAAACAGGCTATATGCACGGCAGATTTTCCTATGATAACACTAGATTATTTTCTAATGTAATTTTACAAGCTCAGAATTCAACTGACCCTCTTATAGCTATTGGATTAGATGCGGAAAAAGCATTTGATCAAGTGGAATGGCCTTATACGTTTAAGATTCTCAAATGGTTTTGGTTTTGCTCCAGATATCATTAGAATGATTCAGGTCCTATACACCTGCCCATCCACAAAAATATTAATAAATGGTATTTTCTCCTCACCCTTTTCCCCAACGCATAGCACTAGACAGGGCTGCCCCCTCTCACCACTATTTAACATTGCCCTTGAACCTTTATTAATAGCAATATTACACTCAGACCAGATTAAAGGTGTTGAATTAGGTAATATTTCGGCTAAAGTATCAGCTTATGCCGATGATGTCCTATTATACACAACGCCTTCATCTATACCACATATTATGGAAACAAATGACAATTATTCCAAAGTATCTGGTTACAAACTGAATCCTACAAAAACGGAAATGATGCCATTAAACAATGCTTGTCTATCTCATGATTTCAGTTGCGTACCAAGGGGGGGGGGGGTGGGGGCAGTCCGCCCCGGGTTCATGCCACTGGGGGGGGTGCCGCACGCCGGTCAGCGTCATTTGTTTCCATGCTCCCTCTGCCCCGGAACAGGAAGTAACCTGTTCCAGGGCAGAGGGAGCATGGAAACCAACGACGCTAACCGGCGCACGGCACCCCCCCAGCGGCGTGCACCCGGGGGGCGGGGCGCATCGGCGATCCGCCCCAGGTGTCAGCGCCCCTCGGAACGCCACTGCATGATTTCTCCCAATCCCCCTTTTAAATGGCCTTCCACAGGTCTGAAATATTTAGGTATATTTTTCTGTACCACCTTGGCAGAGTCTGTCAAGCAAAATTCTGCATATTTGTTGAAATGTATTACTGAGATGACTACCAAATGGTCCCCACTTAAATTATACTGGTGGGGCAGGTTGGATACCATAAAAATGATGATTATGCCAAAGGTGAATTATACTTTGAGTGTGTTCCCAATATTACTTGGTTCTTGTACATGTAAACAAATGGAACAGTTATTATCTAAATTCTTATGGAATAATAAAACTCAGCGGATTGCATTGCAGAGACTTAAATGTTTCAAACCACATGGAGGGGTTAACTTCCCTAGTTTTTTGGAATACCATATGGCCTTTATGATTCGACAGAGTTCTAAATGGATCACTTCTTCTGAAATAACCAAAGAACCTATATGGATACATTGGGAGTCAGAGAAATACAAATGAATACCTCTACATTTACTACCTTGGTCATACTTACCCAAATCAGATAACCCAATATTAGCTGCCTCTCAGGTAGCTTTCAAATCCATGGACTCCTGTGTACAGTATCCTTTTTACACTACCATAAACATGCATATATGGAATAATCCAAGATTTATGATAAATGTGTCTCCTGGGCTAATTGGATAGTAGCTGGCATCTGGTACCTACACCAACTTCTAGATCGAAATAAATGGATCCCGTTTACAGCACTACAATCAACATACAAACTGAACCACCGATGTTACTTTCAATGGTTGCAGTTAAAACACTGCATATCTACAAACATTGACATTGGCTCACTAACTAATGATACACCAAGTTGCTTGGACTTATGTCATCAATTCTCCAATGGATGGAAAATTGCCTCTAATTGGTATAAAATTTTACAAATGAAAAGACAAATGGGGTTCACACTCTCCACAAGGATAGAACACAGCAGTAAAGAGGGTGGAAAGGAACCAATTTCAAGTGATCAGTCACCACACCAGGATAAGATGCTCCAATGAAAATTGGGTCCAAATAAAATTTTCATTGGAGCATCTTATCCTGGTGTGGTGACTGATCACTTGAAATTGGTTCCTTTCCACCCTCTTACTGCTGTATAAAAGTTTACAAGACAAGTCTTTTAAAGCTCCATGTGCATTAGAAGTATATGGAACAAAGAACTTAACACTTCATTGGTACCTGCCCAATGGGAACAAGTTTGGCAAGATGGCCGACAGGTAAGGAGCCCAGCAACGAGCTCCTGAGACCCAGAGGGAACAGACCCACTCAAACCATCTGGGCGACCCTCTAACCGGACCGGAACGAACCGGAACCAATTCAGGGCTGACCAGTGGAACGCTGGACGCGACGACCCACAGAAAACACAAACGGGTGAACGATCTGCCCGTCTCTGCCTGTCTCGTGGCCTAGACACGTGCACGATCGGAAGGTAATCCAGCTGTACCGGGGCTGATCGACTGAGCGATCCCAAGGCTGATCGCGACTGTCTACCTGCCCGTGGCCCGACAAGGCCAGGCGGAAGACCAGCCGTACCGAGGCCAATCGACAGCGCTAACTGAAGGCCTTGGCAGGGACCGCCACGAGGCCGCGCTCCCATCGAGCTCAGCACACCGGAGAAGCTAACAAGGCCTTGCTGCGCCTGGAAGGCGAAAAAAGAAAGAAGACACTAACCGTGTGGCCCGAAAGGACGAGGAGTGAAGCGCCGTGGATCCAAGAACACACCGGGTCACCAGACCGCAGGTTTCCCAAGCTGACCAGGAGCGCCAAATGCCCCCCTTCCCCGGAGACAACTTCCAAATCGACCTGCCCGCACGGGAGAGACTGTGCCGCCGAATCCAGGAGCGGGAGAGAGTACCAACGTGGGAGCGCACTAGACCGAGTGCCCCCTCCCCCCCGGAGACAACTTCCAAAATCGATCTGCCTGCACAGGAGATATTGTGCCGCCGAGATCCAGGAGCGGGAGGGAATGCCAACGCGGGCGCGCCAGACCGCTGCTGCACACTGAGCAACTCTCGGCGATTGATGCTCGGAACGGAGGAACGAGCTGCTTGAACTAGATGTTGCTCTGCTATGCATGCATGGTGTATAGTACTGTAAGTGCATTGCCTATTGAAATAGATGCTGCTCTGCTCTGTATGCACTGTATGCTCTGTATGCACTGTGTATAATGCTTGTAAGTGCACTGCTTTATAGAATTAGAGGCTGCTTTGCTCTGTACACATGCTATGCATGCATGGTGCATAATGCTTGTAAGTGCACTGCCTATTGAAATAGAAGCTGCTTTGCTCAGTATGCACTGTGTATAATGCTTGTAAGTGCACTGCTTTATAGAATTAGATGCTGCTTTGCTCTGCATACATTGTGTATAATGAACTAAACTCTGTTGCCACATTTTAGTGCACTACCTACCGGGACCCAACTGTAGAAACCGCGCTAAATTTTATTGCCGTTTTTTACATACTGCTTACAGAGACCCAGTAGTAGATATCGTGCACCAGGTGCACTGCGCATATTGCACTTCACATCCTAAATACGGTTGCTTTAGAAAATGCTGTAGTGTCCTAAACGCTGATATGTACCCCAGCAAAATACCCATGACCATCTACTGTTTCATCCTACTCATACACACACATACAACTCACGATACATATAACAATCTCACAACTCACGAACCACACAACATACACGTACAAATCATGCCCTCACAAAACAACAACAAAGCCCACAACAAACTGACAACCTACAAATACCAAAATGGGACATCAAAAAAAGAAAACACCAAATCCACAGATCAAGAAAACAGACAACTAATAAAAATCACCACGAACCTAAACCCAAAGGAGCAATACCAACTAATACAAATTGGATACTCCAATGCTAGATCAATAATTAAAAAAACCACAACGATAACTGACTGGATAACGGCAGATCACCTCGACTTCCTTCTCATTAACGAAACCTGGATCCATGACTCCAAAGACCCTATAATTCTAGAGCTTTGCCCACCAGGCTACAAAATTACCCATTGGACAAGGGAAGGAAAAAGAGGCGGAGGCATAGCTATAATCTATAAATCCCAATACACAGTCACAACAACAGCTGAATCTATCCTTCCTCAATTCGAAATAGCCTCAGTCAGAATCAACCACCCCAACCTACAGGATCAACTAAACATAATCCTATTTTATAGACCACCGGCTAAATGGCAAGATGCCCAGATACACTTCATATCAAACACCTGCCTGTCCTCCCAAAATATTCTTATAGCAGGAGACATCAACCTTCATCTGGAAGATACTAACATAAACAACGTATACGAATGTAAAGAATTCCTCCAACTCTGGGATATCCACTGGCCTAACATGCAACCTACCCATAAGAGAGGACACACATTAGACATCATTACCCATAAATTTTCATCAGAAGCGAACCTCAGAATCAATGACACAAAATGGACAGCCACACCGTGGTCAGACCACTACAAGGCAAACACCTCCCTTCTTTAGAAAACAAAAGAGATGTCGCTTTCAGCAACTAACCTCTACACCTCTACCCAGGAAAGCTAGACTGCCCCAACTTGACATTTCATTCTTTAGATTGTAAGCTCCTTTGAGCAGGGACCATCCTTCTTGGTTTATTTTGTACAGCGCTGCGTAACCCTAGTAGCGCTCTAGAAATGTTAAGTAGTAGTAGTAGTACAACAAAAACAAGAAAAAAGAACATACACTACAAGAGGCAAAATAGACCCTCTAACATTCTGGCAATACATATACACTGACGAATGGACAACAACCTCAGACTCACCCCAATTTCTACAAGAATGGGACAACAGATGCAAAACAGTTTTAGACAAAATATCTCCACTCCAAACTAGAACCTCACATAGGAAGAGCTCAATCCCTTGGTTCAACGAAGAACTGAAAGAACCAAAAACACAGGTTAGAAGGCTAGAAAGAGCCTGGAGCAAAAAAAAAAAAAGACAAACACACACTCAAAGAGTGGAAACAACTACAAAGAAAATACAAATACAAAATCAGACAGACCAAAAGAACGCACTACAGAACCATAACAGGACCAAATTACAAAGACACCCATAAACTCTTCTCACTTATAAATAATCTCCTAAACACCACACTGGTCACTTCGAATAGCATAGAAACCCCATCGGCAACCAACCTAGCGAAATATTTCAAGGAAAAAATCATAAAGCTCCGACGCATGATACCAAGCAATACCACTGAGTACACAAGCATTCTTGAATGCTTAGACCCGAAGCCTGGGGAATATCCAGCCGATCGATCATGGACCAACTTCGACCTGATCTCAGTAGACGAACTTACACACTGGCTTGGAAAATATGCCAAATCTCAATGCAAACTTGACATCTGCCCTACCAGCTTACTAAAAGTCGCCCCAAACGATTCACAAAAGACCTCACGAACCAAGTAAACTACAGACTCCTCCATGGTCTCTTCCCCACGGACAATGGGAATATCCTTCTCACCCCACTGCCAAAAGATCCCAAGAAAAGCAAAATGGACCTAACCAACTACCGACCAGTTGCTTCGATCCCACTCATAACAAAACTGATGGAAGGCATAGTGACGCAACAACTCACGGAATACCTGACTAAACACTCAATTCTACATGAGTCCCAATCAGGATTTAGATCAAATCATAGCACTGAAACGGTACTAGTATCTGCAATGAATTCATTCAAGAAAACAATTGCAACCGGCAAGAACATACTCGTACTACAATTCGACATGTCCAGTGCTTTCGACCTGGTAGATCATGGAATACTATTACACCTGCTAGAATACTTTGGAATCGGAGGCCCAGTTCTCAAATGGTTCAAAGGATTCCTTACCACTAGATCCTACCAAGTAACAACGAATAATGATAGATCACCACCTTGGACACCGGAATGTGGAGTTCCTCAGGGATCCCCCCTTTCGCCAACTATCTTCAACCTTATGATGATACCACTAGCCAAACTTCTAGCCAATCAGAACCTTAACCCCTACATATACGCAGACGATGTCACGATCCACATCCCGTTCAAAAGTAACCTAAACGAAATAACCAACGAGATCAACCAGAGCCTCCAAATCATGCACTCCTGGGCGGACTCATTCCAGTTAAAATTGAACGCAGAAAAAACCCAATGTCTAGTTCTCACCTCCCAATACAACACAAACAACTACCCTACCATAACCACACCATACTGCACTCTCCCTATCTCAGAGAATCTGAAAATTCTTGGAGTCACCATTGATCGATACCTCACACTCGATACCCACGCGAAGAATACAATGAAAAAAATGTTCTACGCGATGTGGAAACTTAAGAGAATAAAACCTTTTTTCCTAAGAAACATCTTCCGCACCCTAGTACAATCATTAGTAATAAGTCACTTGGACTACTGTAACACTTTGTATGCAGGCTGTAAAGAACAGACCATTAAAAAACTCCAAACAGTCCAAAACACCGCAGCCAGACTCATCTTTGGCAAAACTAAATTCGAAAGAGCAAAACCGCTAAGAGAGAAACTACACTGGCTACCACTCAAGGAACGAATTGGGTTCAAGATCTGCACAACCGTCCACAAAATAATCCACACAGACGCCCCTCTTTATATGTTAAACCTAGTGGACCTACCACCTAGAAACGCCAAAAGATCGGCCCGCAAATTCCTCAATTTGAACTTCCCCAGCTGCAAAGGAATTAAATACAAACAGTCATACGCTACTACTTTTGAGTACAAAAGCACACAGATCTGGAACGCACTACCCATGGCCCTGAAAAAAATGGACAACCTAACCAGCTTTCGCAAATCTTTGAAGACACATCTCTTCAAAAAAGCCTACTAAGGACATCCTGACTAACTATTCCCCAAATTACTCAGATGCATCTAAAACACCTCTCACAACACCTACCTAGCACCTACATCTAAATTACCTACCTTTGCTTATTATCAACTGTATCTAAGATCATGTAATGACTGCATCATAACAACACTCTGTAAGCCACATTGAGCCTGCAAAAAGGTGGGATAATGTGGGATACAAATGCAATAAATAATAATATACAAATCTTCCAAATCAGCAGCATATACGCAATCTTCCTTCTTTGTGCTACACAGAGCATTATGGACCCCGAATAAATTATCTAAAATTTCTAAAGGCTCATCTAATCGCTGTTGGTCTTGTAATTCCAATGTTGGTACATTGGACCATCTTCTTTATTACTGTCAATTACTGGCCAAATACTGGACTCAAATATGGAAAACTATTTCTAAAATTCTGGATATAAAAGACACCTTATCATACAAGATTATTCTCACTGCTGATTTTGGTCTAAGCACTTCTACGAAGACGTATGCAGCCAGGTTATTACGCATACTAAAGCATATAGCAATCAAGATGATGTGCCGTAATTGGAAAGACTTTACAAAGTTAACATATCACATGTGGTGGAATACTGTCTGTTTAACTGTTAAATATGAGCACGTGACTGCCGTTAGATATGGATCCACTTTATCCTTTAAGAAAGTGTGGTCCCCATTACAACAGTATCTCTCTGACAATTAACAGAGTTCTAATATTGGGTATTTTTGTGTACACACTCCCCTATTTAATCATTGTTCTGTATACTGTGAATTGTAACAGTGTTACCATTTAGTTTTATAGTATCATATTTGTTTATTTTCTGTATTTGAGTACATGTGGATGTTTTGTTAAAATTTATCAAGGTTGACTTATATTTTTGTTATAAAACCAATAAAACTTATTGACCAGTACAATGGTGAGAAGACGCTGGGAGATTATGCAAACTAATCCCACATTCCAGAACACAAATTTAAGAATAGCATTTGCAAGAGGTAAGAACCTAAAGGAAGAATTGAGCCCAGCTGCACTTCCATCGCAAGTGAATGTGAACAGAAAGATCAAGGGACACTACAAATGTGGCATGTGCCAAATCTGCAAGGTTACATTGGAAAGTAAAAGTTTCAAAGATGTTCTGAATGGACAAGAATATCCTTTAGTTCATTTTACCAATTGTAGGACCGATTTTGTAGTTTATGTCATCCACTGCCCGTGTTACAAACTTTACGTAGGAATGACAACGAGGACATTGAAAATCAGAATGCTAGCCCATAGATCTAATATTGTCAGGCAAAACATGAAAGAACCATTGGTTGAACATTGCACCACATTCAAACACAAATTTGAAGATCTTAAGTGCTGCGTCCTTGATCGAGTAGAAACAAATCAGAGGGGAGGTAACAGAAAATTAATGCTGCAACGGAGAGAAGCTAAATGGACATTTAAATTGAAAACACTGGAACCTATGGGACTAAACAACAAAATTGAGTGGCATGTGTTCTATTAATTGAATTAAAAGTATAATTACATAGAATTTTCAATGCAGTGGTCACTTTAAGTCAGCTGTTCCCAGTGTTCTATTTATAGGGCTCAGACGGCATGTGACGTATGAGCGCCATTCTGTTTGAAATGCAAACAATTAAAGGTACGTTAACTGGAGATAGAGGTTATAGCTTTTGAACTGTATATTCAAGATATTGACTTAATCCTGTTTCTCTAGATGCTGAAAAGGTGAACTAGCAAAATACATGTTCCTGAAGAAGCCATACATGGGTGAAATCCCTATGATAGAAACTCATCAACGGTTATAATATTTATTTCCATTGTAAACCTAGGATTTACCACCCAATAAGTTTCTAAGGGATTTTCTCCTTTCTAGATAAATAAGTTAGAAAAGCTTCACACACTAGTGTTTTTCATTTGTTTTGTATATACGACACCTAGGTCTTTTTCTTGAATGCTGAACCCCAATGTGTATTACACCTTGCATTTGTTCATAGTAAATTTCATCTGCCATTTGGATGCCCAGACTTCCAATTTCCTAGGTCTTCCTACAGTATTTCACAGTCCACAAGGTTTTAACAACCTTGAATAGTTTTATATCATGTGCAAATTTAATCACCTCACTCGTTCTGATTTCCATATCTATATAAATAAATCCCACCTCGAACGTTCTGAAGCTCACTCCGTGGCAGTGAAGCACTGAACTCCTGTAGTCTTCCTAGGTTAGGCTATCAAGACCAGTCACCCTCACTCATAGACCCGCCCTCAGCCACGCCCCATCTGGACATAAAACACAACCTCAACGTTTTGAAGACAAACCTTCTGAAGTCACTCAGTCACTCCCTCAAGGGTTCGTCAGTTCATGATGGTGAAGCCATCAGACTCACCATGTCTCTCTGCCCCGCCCTCGCGTCAAAACGTGATGACGTCGAGGGCGTGGAAGCAAAACAACTGACAAACCCAAGTCCGCCCCTGCCGCTACACCCCCCCTCCCCAACAGACTGGCACAAGTCTCCTGCCCCCCCCCCCTCCAGCCATCCACCAATTCCCCTCTCTCCCCGCCCCTGCCGCCACGCACCCCCAGAGGCAGTCGACGCTTCACCCCCCCCCCACGATGACAACGCACCCACTACACCCCCCTTCCACCCCTACCCAGGTCATCGCTGCAGCCGCTCCCCCGTCTCCGAACGCCCACCCACACAACTGACCTGCCCAAACACAAACAGAAGATTGTAAGAAGCAAGACGGCACCGCAAGCATTGGCTGTACACTCTGAAGCCGCACCTCCTCTAGCTTCTGACGTTACTCTACGGGTTCGCCCTGCAGGGGCATTGACGTCAGGCTAGAGGAGGAGCGGCTTCAGAGTGTACAGCCAATGACTGCTGCCTGCGGTACCGTCTTGCTTCTTCAAATCTTCTGTTTCTGTTTCGACAGGTCAGTTGGGTGGGGGGGCGTTCGGAGAGGGGGGAGCGGTGGCAGCGATGACATGGGTGGGGGTGGAAGGGGGGTGCAGTGGCAAGAGACATCTGGGGGAGGGGAACGGTGACGGACGCTGGGGGGGGCGGGGCAAAAGGGGCGGGGCGACAGGATATTCGCAGGGAGGCTTGAGGGGGGCAGGGACACAATATAATCGCTGGATGGCTGGGGGGGGGCGCAGGAAACAGGAAAATCGCAGGGTGGCTGAAGGGGTGCAGGGGACATAGGAAAATCACTGGCTGGCTGGACGGGGGGGCAGGGGAGACAGGACAATCACTGGGTGGCTGGGGGAGGGGCAGGAGACAGAGAACAAATGCAGGCTGGCTGGAGGGGGGGGGCAGGGAATATAGAACACTCACTGGGTGCCTGGAGGGGGAGCAGGGGACACAGGAAACTCTCTGCCTGGCTGCAGGGGGCAAGGGACAGAGGAGACTCGTTGGTTGGCTAGAGGGGGGGGGCAAGGGAGAGAACGCCATCCGTGGGGGGCTGCAGGGGGGCAAGGGAAAAACTATAATCGCTGGGTGGCTGGAGGGGGAGCAGAGGACAGAGGAGAATCGCAGGGTGGCTGCAGAGGGGACAGAGGAGACACTCGCACTCACACACACTCACACATTCACTCTCACTCTCTCTCTCTCACACACAGTCAATCTCACACATACTCTCTCAAACATACACACTACAAGGAAAACCTTGCTCGCGCCAGTTTCATTTGTGCCAGAAACGGGCCTTTTTTACTAGTCATTTATAAATATGTTGAATAGCACCGGTCCCAATATAGATCCCTGTGGCACTCCACTGTTCACCCTCCTCCATTGAAATGACCATTTAACCCTACCCTCTGTTTTCTGTCCAATAACCAATTCCTAATCCACACCAGAACCTTGCCTCTTATTCTGTGACTCTTTAATTTTCTCAGGAGTCTCTCATGAGGAACTCTGTCAAAATCTTTCTGAAAAATCTAGATACACTACATCAATTGCCTCACCTTTATCAATGTGTTTATTCACGCGTTCAAATAAGTGAAGCAAGTTGGCGAGGCAAGACTTCCCTTGGCTGAACCCATGCTGACTCTGTCCCACTAAACCATGTTTATCTATGTTTTCTGTAATTTTATTCTTTATAATAGATTCCACTATTTTGCCTGGCACCAAAGTTAGGCTTATCAATCTGTAATTAACGGATCACCCCTAGAACCTTTTTTAAAAATCAGTGTCACATTGGCCACCCTCCAATCTTCAGACACTATGCACAATTTTAATAACAGGTTACATATTACTAACAGCAGATCAGCAATTTCATGCTTGAGTTTTCTGAGTACCATTGGATGTATGCCATCCTGCCCAGGTGATATGCTACTCTTTAATTTGTCAATTTGGCTCAGTACATCTTCCAGGTTCAAGGAGATTTCTTTCAATTCCTCTGCATCATCATCTTTGAAAACCATTTCCAGTACAGGCAGATCTCTTACATCTTTTTCTGTAATCACCAAAGCAAGGAATTCATTTGGTTTCTCTGCTATGGCCTTGTCCTCCCTGACCGCCCTTTTGCTCCTTCGTGATCTAACGGTTCCACGGATTCCCTCACAGGCTTTCTGCTTCTGATGTACCTGGAAAAACTTGTTACTGTGAGTTTTAGCCCCTGCGAAAAGTTTCTCTTCCTATTCTCTTTTAGCCTTCTTTTAATGCTTTGCATCTGACTTGCCAGTGCTTATGTTGCTTCTTATTTTCCTCATTCAGATCCTTTTTCCATTCTTTGAAGGACAATCTTTTGGCTGTAATAGCCTCTTTTACTTCACCTTTTAACTATGCTGGCTGTCGTTTTCTCTTCCTTCCACCTTTGCAAATATGTGAAATGCATCTGGACTGGGCTTCCAAGATGGTATTTTTCAATAATGTCCACACCTAATTTAGTGTCCTAACCTTAGATGCCGAGCCTTTTAGTTTCTTTTTAACCATTTTCCTCATTTTATTTTAGTCGCCCTTTCGAAAATTAAATGCTGCCACAGTAGATTTCCTTTGCAAATTCATCCCAGATAGTAACTCAAACTTGATCATGTGAGGATCACTGTTTCCAGGGGACCCAACACCACCACCTGTCGCTCTATGCCCTGCATGCCACCAAGTACCAGATCCAAAATGGCTCCACCTCTCGTCAGTTCCTGGACCAGTTGCTCCAAAAAGCAGTTGTTTATTACATCTAGAAATTTTATCTCCCTGGCGCTCCCTGATGTAATATTTATCCAGTCAATATTGGGGTAATTGAAAATCGCCCATTATTATAGCGTTGCCCATTATTATAGCGTTGCCACGCTCTCATTACCTCTCGCCTTGACTATTGCAACCTACTCCTCACTGGCCTCCCACTTAACCATCCTTCCCCCCTTCAATCCGTTCAGAACTCTGCTGCACGTCTTATATTCCACCTGAACCGATATACTCATATCACCTCTCTCCTCAGGTCACTTCACTGGCTTCCAATCAGATACCGCACACAGTTCAAGCTTCTCCTTCTTACCTACAAATGCACTCAGTGTGCAGCCCCTCATTACCTCTCTACCCTCATCTCCCCTTACGTTCCCACCCGAAACCTCCGCTCACAGGACAAATCCCTCCTCTCAGTACCCTTCTCCACCACCGCCAATTCCAGGCTCCGCCCATTCTGCCTCGCCTCACCCTATGCTTGGAATAAACTTCCTGAGCCCTTACGCCAAGGCCCCTCCCTACCCATCTTCAAATCCTTACTCAAAGCCCACCTCTTCAATGTTGCTTTCGGCACCTAACCTTTATACCTTTCAGGAAATCTAGACTGCCCTAGTTTCACGACCCCTACTTGTCTGACTGTACATGTTAAATTGTACAACGCTGCGTAACCCTCGTAGTGCCTCAAAGAATAAAACCACCTAAGAATAGATGGTTCACGGTGGGCTCAGGCAGACTTCGTCATGTGACACAGAAGCATCCGCCCGCACAAGTGTTGCCCCTAAAGAATTCTTTCGCTCCATTACAGCACTATGATGTTTCTGAAAATAGAACTGAGGCAGAGGAAAAAGCAAAGTTGGAACAAAAAGATATGAAGGTACCCAAAGTGAAAAGACACCCCCAAATTATTAATGTTGAAGCACATACCAGGAAATATAGATGGAAAGCTATGGCCACAAATGCTCGTAGTCTAAGCAATAAAGTTCATGACCTTCAAGCCTTGATGTTGGAGGCAGATTAGATTTTGTTGCAATCACAGAGACGTGGCTCAATGGTTCCCATGAATGGGATGCAAACATACCAGGCTATAATCTATTTAGGAAGGATGGAGAGGGCCGTAAAGGTGGAGGAGTAGCTCTATATGTGAGAAATGAGATCACAGCGACCGAAATGACAGGCACCTGGGGAAAGGAAGAAGCGATATGGATCACCTTAAAGAGAGAGGATAGAACCTCTGTCCACGTGGGTGTTGTTTACAGACCTCCGACACAATTAGAGAAATTAGATAAAGACCTGATCGCGGATATTGAAAAGTTGAGAAAGAAGAGAGAGGTGCTGTTGCTGGGAGATTTCAATCTGCCGGATGTAGATTGGAAGGTTCCGTCTGCGAATTTGGAAAGAAGTAGAGAGATCGTGGATGCTTTCCAAAGTGCTCTGCTCAGACAAATGGTGACGGAACCCACGAGGGAGGCAGCGACGCTGGATCTGGTGCTCACAAATGGGGATAGTGTGTCAAATGTCCGAGTGGGTGCACACCTGGGAAGCAGTGACCATCAAACGGTTTGGTTTGATATGACGGCTGAAGTGGAGGGCGGCCACTCTAAACTCAAAGTCCTGGATTTCAAGCGTGCTGACTTTAGTAAAATGGGGGAATACCTGAGGAAGGAGCTGATGGCCTGGGAGGACATACAAGAAGTGGAAGGACAATGGTCCAGGCTGAAAGAAGTAATAAACAGGGCCACAGACCTTTATGTAAGGAGAGTAAATAAAAGCAAGAGAAAAAGGAAACCGATATGGTTCTCCAAGCAAGTGGCTGAGAAAATAAAGGCTAAAGAATTGGTGTTCCTGAAATATAGAAACACTCAAGAAGAGGAACACGGGGGGGGGGGGGGGGGGGGGGGGGGGGGGGGGGGGGGGGGGGGGAAATACAGGATGAAACTGAAAGAAGCCAAGAGAGAGGTACATCTGGCGAAGGCGCAAGCGGAAGAACAAATGGCTAGAAATGTAAGGAGGGGCGACAAAAATTTCTTCAGGTATATTAGTGAAAGGAGAATGACTAAAAAGGGAATTGTGAGACTAAAAGATACTGCGAACCGCTATGTAGAAAATGATGAAGAAAAAGTCAATTTGCTAAAAAGATATTTTTGTTCTGTTTTCACTGAAGAAAATCCTGGAGAAAGACCATGAGGGTCTGGCAAAAGTACATTTGAGAATGGAGTGGATATAGCACCGTTCACGGAAAAGAGTGTGTATCAACAACTTGGAAAGCTAAAGGTGGACAAAGCCATGGGACCGGACGGGATCCACCCCAGAATATTGAGGGAGCTCAGAGAGGTTCTGGTGGGTCCTCTTAAGGATGTTTAATAAATCCTTGGAGACGGGAGGGGTTCGGAGGGATTGGAGAACGGCGGATGTGATCCCTCTTCACAAAAGTGGCGATAGGGAAGAAGCTGGAAACTACAGGCCGGTAAGCCTCACCTCGGTTATTGGGAAAGTAATGGAAGCGATGCTGAAGGAAAGGATAGTGAATTTCCTGGAAACCAATAAGTTGCAAGATCCGAGACAACATGGTTTTACCAGAAGGAAATCATGCCAAACGAATCTCATTGAATTTTTTGATTGGGTTAACTGCAGAATTGAATCATCGACATGCTATAGACATAATCTACTTAGATTTCAGCAAGGCTTTTGACACGGTTCCCCACAGGAGGCTCTTAAATAAACTCGATGGGCTGAAGATAGGACCCAAAGTGGTGAACTGGATTAGGAACTGGTTGATGGACAGGCGCCAGAGGGTGGTGATGAATGGAGTTCGCTCAGAGGAGGGAAAGGTGAGTAGTGGAGTGCCTCAGGGATCGATGCTGGGGCCGATTCTGTTCAATATATTTGTGAGTGACATTGCCGAAGGGTTAGAAGGTAAAGTTTGCCTATTTGCGGATGATACTAAGATTTGTAACACAGTGGACACCCCGGAGGGAGTGGAAAACATGAAAAAGGATCTGAAAAAGCTAGAAGAATGGTCTAAGGTTTGGCAATTAAAATTCAATGCGAAGAAATGCAAAGTGATGCACTTAGGGAGTAGAAATCCAAGAGAGGCGTATGTGTTAGGTGGTGAGAGTCTGCTAGTTATGGATGGGGAGAGGGATCTTGGGGTGATAGTATCTGAGGATCTGAAGGCGATGAAACAGTGTGACAAGGCGGTGGCCGTAGCTAGAAGGTTACTAGGCTGTATAGAGAGAGGTGTGACCAGCAGAAGAAAAAAGGTGTTGATGCCCCTGTACAAGTCGTTGGTGAGGCCCCACCTGGAGTATTGTGTTCAGTTTTGGAGGCCGTATCTTGTTAAGGATGTAAAAAGAATTGAAGCGGTGCAAAGAAAAGCTACGAGGATGGTATGGGATTTGCATTACAAGACGTATGAGGAGAGACTTGCAGACCTGAACATGTATACCCTGGAGGAAAGGAGAAACAGGGGTGATATGATACAGACGTTCAAATATTTGAAAGGTATTAATCCGCAAACAAACCTTTTCCGGAGATGGGAAGGCAGTAGAACGAGAGGGCATGTAATGAGATTGAAGGGAGGCAGACTCAAGAAGAATGTCAGGAAGTATTTTTTCACGGAGAGGTGGATGCTTGGAATGCCCCCCGCGGGAGGTGGTGGAGATGAAAACGGTAACTGAATTCAAACATGCGTGGGATAAACATAAAGGAATCCTGTGCAGAAGGAAGGGATCCTCAGGAGCTTAGCCTAGAATGGGTGGCAGAGCTGGTGGTTGGGAGGCGGGGCTAGTGCTGGGCAGACTTATACAGTCTGTGCTGGGGCTGGCGGTTGGGAGGCAGGACTAGTGCTGGGCAGACTTATACGGTCTGTGCCGGGGCTGGTGGTTGGGCGGCGGGGATAGTGCTGGGCAGACTTATACGGTCTGTGCCAGAGCCGGTGGTGGGAGGCAGGGATAGTGCTAGGCAGACTTAAACGGTCTGTGCCAGAGCTGTTGGTGGGAGGCGGGACTGGTAGTTGGGAGGCGAGGATAGTGCTGGGCAGACTTATACAGTCTGTGCCAGAGCTGGTGGTGGGAGGCGGGGTTGGTGGTTGGGAGGCAGGGATAGGGCTGGCCAGACTTATACGGTCTGTGCACTGAAAAAGACAGGTACAAATCAAGGTAAGGTATACACATGAGTTTATCTTGTTGGGCAGAATGGATGGACCGTGCGGGTCTTTTTCTGCCGTCATCTACTATGTTACTATGTTAAATAGTAGTAGTAGTAATTTGCCAGCTTTCCTAATCTCTGAAAACATTTCATCTGTCTGTTCGTTCTGTTCCAGCGGACGATAGTACAGCCCTGCAGGAATACTCCTTCCCGTCACACATAGAATTTCTATTCATAATGATTCCACAGTGCTATCCATTTCATGTGGAATGTTTATTTTATTTGACTCAATTCCCTCTTTAGCAGATAGGATCAAATTGGAGAGGGGTTGCAATATCTATCATTGTGATACAATGTGTACCCTGTTAACACAGTGTCCCATTGATTGTCCTCTTTCCACCAAGTCTCTGGGATGCCTATTATATCTATCTCATATATATAATATATATATACAGTGGGGGAAATAAGTATTTGATCCCTTGCTGATTTTGTAAGTTTGCCCACTGACAAAGACATGAGCAGCCCATAATTGAAGGGTAGGTTATTGGTAACAGTGAGAGATAGCACATCACAAATTAAATCCGGAAAATCACATTGTGGAAAGTATATGAATTTATTTGCATTCTGCAGAGGGAAATAAGTATTTAATCCCTCTGGCAAACAAGACCTAATACTTGGTGGCAAAACCCTTGTTGGCAAGCACAGCGGTCAGACGTCTTCTGTAGTTGATGATGAGGTTTGCACACATGTCAGGAGGAATTTTGGTCCACTCCTCTTTGCAGATCATCTCTAAATCATTAAGAGTTCTGGGCTGTCGCTTGGCAACTCGCAGCTTCAGCTCCCTCCATAAGTTTTCAATGGGATTAAGGTCTGGTGACTGGCTAGGCCACTCCATGACCCTAATGTGCTTCTTCCTGAGCCACTCCTTTGTTGCCTTGGCTGTATGTTTTGGGTCATTGTCGTGCTGGAAGACCCAGCCACGACCCATTTTTAAGGCCCTGGCGGAGGGAAGGAGGTTGTCACTCAGAATTGTACGGTACATGGCCCCATCCATTCTCCCATTGATGCGGTGAAGTAGTCCTGTGCCCTTAGCAGAGAAACACCCCCAAAACATAACATTTCCACCTCCATGCTTGACAGTGGGGACGGTGTTCTTTGGGTCATAGGCAGCATTTCTCTTCCTCCAAACACGGCGAGTTGAGTTCATGCCAAAGAGCTCAATTTTTGTCTCATCTGACCACAGCACCTTCTCCCAATCACTCTCGGCATCATCCAGGTGTTCACTGGCAAACTTCAGACGGGCCGTCACATGTGCCTTCCGGAGCAGGGGGACCTTGCGGGCACTGCAGGATTGCAATCCGTTATGTCGTAATGTGTTACCAATGGTTTTCGTGGTGACAGTGGTCCCAGCTGCCTTGAGATCATTGACAAGTTCCCCCCTTGTAGTTGTAGGCTGATTTCTAACCTTCCTCATGATCAAGGATACCCCACGAGGTGAGATTTTGCGTGGAGCCCCAGATCTTTGTCGATTGACAGTCATTTTGTACTTCTTCCATTTTCTTACTATGGCACCAACAGTTGTCTCCTTCTCGCCCAGCGTCTTACTGATGGTTTTGTAGCCCATTCCAGCCTTGTGCAGGTGTATGATCTTGTCCCTGACATCCTTAGACAGCTCCTTGCTCTTGGCCATTTTGTAGAGGTTAGAGTCTGACTGATTCACTGAGTCTGTGGACAGGTGTCTTTCATACAGGTGACCATTGCCGACAGCTGTCTGTCATGCAGGTAACGAGTTGATTTGGAGCATCTACCTGGTCTGTAGGGGCCAGATCTCTTACTGGTTGGTGGGGGATCAAATACTTATTTCCCTCTGCAGAATGCAAATAAATTCATATACTTTCCACAATGTGATTTTCCGGATTTAATTTGTGATGTGCTATCTCTCACTGTTACCAATAACCTACCCTTCAATTATGGGCTGCTCATGTCTTTGTCAGTGGGCAAACTTACAAAATCAGCAAGGGATCAAATACTTATTTCCCCCACTGTAACTCTATATATAACTCTCCCATCTTATTTTTTAGGCTTCACAAGAAATGCCAGATTTCACTGAGGAAAGAGATCAGTTTCAAGTACGGAGTGTAAGAAAAGTTTCAGTTGCAGGAAATTATTTTTAAAGAAGCACAGAATCCATTCAGGAATGAAACTGTTTATATGCACTGAATGTAGGAAAAGCTTTATTAATAAATCACAGATAAAGCACCAGAGAATCCACATAGAAGTAAAACCATTCACATGTGCTGAGTGTGGTAAAAGCTTCCGTCAGAAGATACTCCTTACTATTCACAAAATAAGCATGTAGGAGTGACGGCTGGATCTGGCCTGCATCGGTGCCGGATCAGGACTGATGGGACTACCTCAAGACCTGTGCATATTTAATCAAGGACTTTGGCTTCTTTATACTACAGTTCAAACCAGAGCTTTTATAGAACTTTTATATTCTCTTGCACTGTGCCTTAACTACAAACTGTCAGCTTCTACTTGCAATATACCAAAGATGCTGCAATAACTGTTTCAGACAGGATGCAGGGCAGTAGAGAATCGCTTGTAACATTTAGTAGCCAAGGCTTGTACACAAAATCAGCCTGCACGTAGTCGCTACATGAATAAAAGATAATCTGGGAGTGTAGCCACCCCCACCCTGCATCTCTGAGCCTTACGCTCCCATTGAGCCTTATCAACTCGGTGAAAGAAGCATTGTGTGATTATGTGTGTGTGCTAGAACGGAGAGATAAGTTTCGTTTTCCCTGCCAGTATCATTTCAGTGTTATGACGTGTGTATGTACTGTAAGAACTACAAGAACTACAAACGTTTACTGCGCATGACAACTGTGATGTATAAGGGGCCTAACGCGCAGGCCCAGAGGGGAGGTATAAATGTAAGTGTCAGCTGGTTTCTGACACACAGTATTCTGAGACGGAACTCAGTGATGTACATTGCTAGCAATAAAGCTGTCTTGTTGGAACCATTTGCCTCTTGTCTCCTGATTTACTCAGCTGAGGGTCCTGTTACATCTGGCGAGCCAGCCAGGAGTATATAGAGGGAAACGGATTATATTCTTTCCCCTCCCCCGCCGCAGTGGGTCGGGTGATCGGCTCCCCCCCGAGCGGGTGGTGAGTGGCCACCACTGAGTTCAGCGTCCACCTCCGAGGGAGGGCGGATAGACGCCGGCTGGCTGGCGGCAGGGCTGTGTGGGTCCAGCAAGACACCTTTCTAGAACTCTGGAGGAGAGCGCGCCAGCAGGCCACGTCCGAAGACGGCGGACAGGCGAGTATACTCTGGGTAGTGACCGATACAGTATTAAAACGGTTAGCATGTAATGAGTGTGGTAAAAGCTTCTATAATAAGCACCAGAAGAGCAGTGAACATGGTAATGCTGATGGCCTCTCCAGAAAAGAAGAGTCAGAACCACCCTGACACTGGACTATCGAGACCTGATCAGCGGTCTGTAGAGGCCGCAGTCCGGGGTCTCTCTCTTGAGGAGGGAGGTGTGATAGAACAATATGTTTCAAGTAGAGAGTTGCATGGGGACAGAAATCTTACCCATCCCCGCCCATCCCTGCTGGAATCTTACCCGTTCCCACCAGAATCTTACCTATCCCTGCAAGAATTTAACCCGCCAAAATCCGTCCCCACAAGAATTTAGCCCATCCCCGCAAGACCCATTCAGGTCAGCTCTCTATCTGAGCCACAGCACTGTAAGCAAGGAAGGAACGGAAATTGGAACACTCTGGTGTACACATGTACGATTTGTCTCTGTTTCACTGGCACTGTGCGCTTAGAGGTCGCCACATGTACATGCTAGTAGGTCAGGTGACATCTGATACTCGTGCCTGTGTCAGAGCTGAGGTCTGAGCATCAGCCCGGGAGCAAAGACGATTAACAGTAACATAGTAAGTGATGGCAAATAAAGACCTGAGCTGTCCATTCAGTCTGCCCAATAGTTACATTCATTATCTATTCATGATTAAATCTATGAGTGTAATATTATATACTTGATTATGTTCTCTCTTTGGTGTTCTGGGACATAGACCATAGAAGTCTATCTGGCCCTATCCTTATGTTCCAACTGCTGGAGCTGCCATCAAAGCCCACTCCAGTCTATTCGTCTTATTTGTGGGACACAGACCGTAAATGTCTGTCCAGCACTGTCCTCATGTTCCAGCCACTGAAGTTGCTGTCTAAGCCCTTTCCAGCCCATCCTAATCAGATTGCCATATATTAGACACAGATCATACAAGTCTGCCTGGTATCGGCCCTAGTTAATCACAGCCAGAGTTGCCATTAAAGGTTCATGCGACACATCCACACACATGCAGCCATTTAAGTTTAGGGTTTTTATAACTTCTATTTTCTAATTAAAGATCCTCTGTGTTATCCCCCATGCCTTTTTGAATTCCTTCATCATTTGTGTCTCTACAGTTCCTTAATGGAAGACTTTCCGCATTTGTGCTGTTAAAGCAAGGAGGAGGCAGAGACAGCACTCAAAGAACTTGGTACTTGAGAGATGAGAGGTTGGCGCAGGTTTAGCTTACACTTCCATGGGAACCCCGCAGGAATTGTTTCCATCCCCATGGGAACCCCACAAAACTACTCCCATCCCTGTGGGAGCCTTGCGGGTTTCACGGGATTCCCGCGAACCCCATTCCCATGCAGGTCTCTAGTTTCAAGCCTATAAAACCGCCTTAATTAATTCTTGAAGTGAATTTCTCTAGTTTGGCCAGCAGGAGGTGCATGTTACATTTTAAGCTGTTACAAAGAACTGACCTTTCCTTCTTTAGTTAACACAGAGAAAGGGGATCTGCCTGCATGATGTAACCACCTATTTTCAAATATTGTTGTTCTGGGCTCTGAGTGGCCGAGGAGCTCATTTTCATTTGGAATTTACTGGCTTTTTCCCCAGTCTTAGCCAGGAAGAAAAAAAAAGAGTAGAATCTCCTTGCTGAGGCTCAGTGAACAGCTGTATGTCCTGATCTTCTCAGGCACTAATTAGTTAGTACCAATGAAAAATAAAGGGAAACAATCCTCAATGAGGAATGCCAACTAATGTTCCACATAAACAATCATAAGTAAAAAGGGAACAAGAGAACTTGCAATGTTGGGAAAAGAAAAATGCAGCTGAAGCAAAAAGAGGGAAAAAGGAAACAGAGGCATCAGATTTATATTAGTGGCCAGGCTATTAGGTCTCCCATAGCGCACAGCTATCACAAACCCTTGAGCTTACCTAATCACTTGCCAACCGAGACCAAAACCTCAAAGAACTTAAAAAAAAAAAAATTGTATTCATACTTTATTAGTAAAACTAGGAAATTATGTGAGAAAATATAGAAAAGAATCTCATAGCAATCTTCTAATAAGGCTTACAACATATTAAAGACTGTATAAATGGCGACTACTTGTCTGCATTAGCAGACTCAGCGCTAAAACATTTATGGAGCACAGTGTGGATACTAGATACTGACTCGGAATGCAGTGTGTGAGATTCCCACTATCCCCGGAAGTAGGTCATTTGACCGAAACACTGTGCTCCATACATGCTTTAGCGTCGGGCAGTGGAGAATTCTTCTGATCAGTGCTGAGTCTGCTAATGCAGATAAGTAGTCACCATTTATACAGCCTTTAATATGTTGTAAGCCTTATTAGAAGATTGCTATGAGATTCGTTTCAATATTTTCTCACATAATTTCCTAGTTTTACTAATAAAATATGAATAAAAATTTTTTTGAAGAAGTTCTTCAAGATTTTGGTCTCAGTTGGCAAGTGATTAATGCTATGCAGTGCACTCAAGGGTTTGTGATAGCTGTGTGCTATGGGAGACCTAATAGCCTGGCCACTGATATAAATCTGATGCCTCCGTTTCCTTTTTCCCTCTTTTTGTTTCAGCTGCATTTTTCTTTTCCCAACATCGCAAGTTCTCTTGTTCCCTTTTTACTTATGACTAATTAGTTAGTATACAAATGTTTAGGTAGTTTTATAATTGATCTATACTTCAGTTACTTGTTACTTTTTGCTGATTGCACCTCTTTTGTTCATTGTTCTAATTTTCTAGACAATAAACATTCCTTTCAGTTTATTACCTCTGACTGTCTGGACTGATCAAAAATCCTGGTGGTTTGTGTGTTGGGTCTGTGAGTGCTTTCTGGGAACTGTGGGACCACTGGGAATGTGGATCCAGTAAACTAGAAATCACTGGGGATAATTTGAGAGCAGGAGACTCATGCAGAGGCGGTTGGGACCCAGTCGGTGGGAGGAGGGTGCTAGAGTAGAGCACAAGCGGCAGGTGCAGACAGACCTGAGCTGTGCTGGGGAAAGACCCTTTAAGTGGCCGCGGGGTAACCCCAGGCGGATGGCTAGGTGTTTCGTGACAATGCTCCAGGAGCAGGTTGTGCTTCTTGGGCAAGTTCCTTGGGGGCAAACTCCAAGAGGCGAATCTATTGGTACCTCTCGATGATAGTTTTGGAATTTCTTCAACATTTTTTACATTTTGTTTTTTGCTATTTTAATTTTTCTTACTTTGATGCTGTTTTGCTTTAGCACAGAAACACCCCGCCAGATAATGTTTATCTCAGGCCACCGAACACCAAAGCCATTCATTTCTAGGCCTATAATGGTAAATAATCTCATTTCATGTTCGACATTGTCACTGCTGAGTCACCCAGAGACTTGCATGGCCTAAGGCCTGAACCATACAAAGACCCATATAGTCTGTGGACTTCTAAATTGTAGATCTTTAAGACTTAAGAAATAAACCTCCTCTTCTTCAAGAGCTTACAACATCTTCACATTTGGACATTACGTCTTACTGAGACTTCACTAAGGAACGGTGAGGAATCTCTTCTGTTCTGATGCCTCCCATCTGAATTTTTTGTCTGTTAATCTACATGATTAATGAAACATGGAGGTGGCCTTGCAATTATTTACTTTACTAAACTACGTTAAAGAATTTTCATTCTCCTTTCTCCCCTATCCTGAACTTCTTTTGCTTGAAATAGGCCTGAAACCTGTGTTCCATTTGCTGCTCTTTTACAGTCCCCCTCACTATGTATGGTAGAATGGGACCTGCTCTACCAGTCAACTGTTGATATGAAAACCAAACTTTTTCATTGCTTATTTTAGGTGATTTTAACTTCCATATTCACACTCCCTCTCCGCCTAGGTCGGCTCATTTTCTTACTTTCCTGGTGGATCTCGGCCTTTATCAGAATGTTGATTCTCCAACAAACTATGGTAGTCACACTTTGGAAAAGAGAAGAATGAGGTGAGATATGATTGAGATCTACAAAATCCCGAATAGTGTAGAATGAGAAGAAGTAAATTGATTTTTTTACTCGTTCCAAAAGTAAAAAGTCTAGGGGACACTCAAGGAAGTTACATGGAAATACTTTAAAAACAAATAGGAGGAAATATTTTTTTCACTCAACGAATCGTTAAGCTCTGGATCTCTTTGCCAGAGGATGTGGTAACAGCAGTTAACATATCTGGGTTTAAAAAAACGTTTGGACAAGTTTCCTGGAGGAAACGTCCATAGCCTGCTATTGAGACAGACATTGGGAAGCTACTGCTTGCCCTGGGATTGTGACCTGGCTTGGCCACGGAAACAGGATACTGGGCTAGACGGACCACTGATCTGACCCATCCTTATGATTTAGTTATTTCTAGACAACAATCTTCTTCTCAGCTAACTGATATTAGAATTCTTCCTCTTCCTTGGACATGTTACTATCTAGTAACTTTCTGCGTATCTCTTTCTAGCTCAACATTGAAACCTACATCCTTAGGCCACTGAGGAGACAGTTGCACCACTGGATCTCCTTACACTACCATGTACGTGTGCTTCTTTTCTTGAGAATTTCTCAGTTCTGAATTTAGATAAGTCAGAATTCTGAACTCAACTCTCCACCATTCACTTGATCTCTTTGTACCATTACAATTTAGCAAACCTGTTTCTCAGCAAAAGAAGCAGTGGTATCAGCAGAACATCAGAATGCTAAAAAGGCAGGTAGGTAGGACAGAGAACTTATGACATAAATCTAGGAATTTGGACTCTTTACAGGCCAATAAAACTCAACAAAAGTTCTTCATGTCACAATTATAAAAAAAAAAAAAAAAAGAGCTACTTCTCAGATTTAATCAAATCCTCTCCAAATCCCTCTAAACAACTGTTAGGATCTATTCAAAGTTTACATCCATTGACTGCCCTAGCACTTTAAATTTCAGCCCTTCCCCTAATACAGATACTCTAGTACAGTATTACTTCACTAAAATTTCTAAATTAGAGTGTTCCTTATGATGCTTCTTCGTTAGTATTATCATTTATGCCTATCAGGATCTTCTTCCTGAAATAACTCTAATCCTCCATCCTTTGAGTCTTTCAAGAAACTGTTCCCTTCAATGAACATGACCCCATCTCTATTAGATCCCCTTCCTCAAGACTGGTTGAAAGCTCCAAATTTAGGACTTCTTCCATTTGCTTACGGTTTCATATAATCTAATATCTGGATCCCTTCCCAAAATTCTGAAAAACCACTGCTGTCCATCCACTATTGATAAAACCCAAGATTGATCCTTCTTTTCTGGCCAATTATTGTCCAGTTTCAATTTGACCATTTCTCTCAAACTCACCAAAGCGATCATTTAGGAACAACTTCTTTCATACGCTGAATTTACTCACATTCTTCATCTAGACAATCAGACTTCCATGCTGGTTACAGTATAGAAATAATTTTATCTTACTTGTTTAGTGAAATTCATGGTAAATTAGATAATGGATACACTACCCTTCTGGTTTCATTAGCTCTATCTGTAGCACTTGATCTAGTTAATCACTCCCTTTTACTTCACAGATTGGCTTCTGTAGGTGTTAGGTAAGGTTCTTGACTTGTTTTCCTTTTTCAGCTATCACATCACACATGACATGCTCTACCTATTCATTACATTGTGGGGTCCCTCAAGAATCTGTTTACCTTTTTTCTCTATAATGGCTCTTTTCAGTTATCACATCAGAGATGACATGCTCTACCTATCCATTATACTGTGGGGTCCCTCAAGGATCTATCTTGTCACCTTAGAATTTTAACATCTTTGTGAGTCTTCCAATAACTTTAATTCAATCTCATGGCATTTCCACATACTTCTATGTAGATGACATCCTCTTAACATACTATACAAACACAATTCATATCAATCTTCAACCGCTGCAACATTGTTTGGACCTATTATCTCCTGGTTAAAAGGAAATTGTTTAATTCTCAATGCAGAAAAAAATATGGTTTGTTAGATCACAGATCAAAGTCCCTTACCAAATTTGGCTCCTACTTTCTTTGGAAAGCAGTTCTCCCCAGTTGATTCATTCTGCTATCTAGGGGTCATCTTTGATTCGCATTTAACCTTTTCTCAGCACATATCAAGTTTTTTTTTTTTTTTTTTTTTGGGGGGGGGGTCTCTACATCAGTTACATTCTATTCATCATTTCTTGGATACAGAAGACCTAAAAACTATCATATGTACATTAGTTCACAGTTGGATTACTGCAATGCTGTTTATGCTGGTATTTCACAAACCAATCTGAAGCTATTAAAATTGCTTCAAAATATGGCTGCACAATTTCTATGTAGAGCGAAATGTAGAGACCATGTTATACCCTTATTCTTAAAACAATACTACACCTGATTATTTTTCAGTTTTGACAGTTCCTTATTCTCCCACTCGCCTATTGTGCTCTATTAATGATCAAAGGTTGGTTTTACTGGGCCCTTCACGTGTCCAGTGGGAATTGGCAAGACAAGCCCCTAGCATTTGGAACAACTTACCTCTTGACTTGCAGTAAGAATTATCTTATAGACGGTTTAGAGCTAAGCTGAAGACCTGCATGTTTAACTTGGCATTTGGTGATCTTAGTGCATTGTCTGATAGGCAACAATGTTCAGCACCCATAGTACTACTGATGTATTTCTTCAATGGTGTGAGTGTTTTTGGTCTCTTAGGGAGAGCTTATTCCGAAAGGATGGACTCCATCTTAAGCGGGTTGGAACCAGACCGCTGGCACTAACGTTTGAAAAGGAGATGAGCACCTTTTTAACTAAAATGGAGGTGGGGGGGGGGGGGGGGGGGAACGGAAGCAGACAAGTCACCCAGGGCATATGGTTCGGTGTGGAGTATCCTCATAGGATACTATTGAAAAAGGACATTTAGGGAATTCCAATATAGAGGTTTCAATATTGGAGAAAGAAAGCCAGGAATGTTTAAGGGGAGAGCAGAGAAAAGGATGTACGTTATTCCCATCAACTTCTAAGCAGTTTGTAAATGCAAGGAACAAAACACAATTTGAAGTATCCATATACAAATGCTAGAAGCCTAAAAAATAAGATGGGAGAGTTATAGGGCTAAATGAAGAGGTAGATATAAAAGGCATCTCAGAGACTTGGTCAAAGGAGGACAATCAACAGGAAACTGTATTAAATGGGTACACATTATATCACGAGTGGAACAAATTAGAGGGAGGGAGGTTGTGCTATATGTTAAAGAGGGAACTGAGTCAAACAAAATAAACAACATAGCTGCTAACTGAGAGGGTCGTATCATGTCGAGCTCCAGGGACATCGAATAAAAAAACACAACAAAGGGACACCCAGGGACACTCAGAGACATTACCAGATCCAGATCATACCAAAGTGGACAAAGGAATTACAAAGGCTCCATGTCATGTGCGAGAAGAACAGAGGATAACATAGCCTATGGATTAGGCCCTCGCGACCCCCGACAAACTTGAGACAAGACCAGCTGATGCTTGGCCACTGCATGACTTCCTAATGACTTCTTAGATCAGGGCTCTCCATATGCTTCACCTCATTCCAGGGCCACGGCACAGTTTCTTCCGCGGCCTCCCTGGTTTGGGGCCTCCGTTTACCCAGCTCCGCAACCATGGCACAACTTCCGCCGTAGTTTCCCTGATTCGGCACCTCTGATTACCTCGTTACAAGGCCTACCACCGCTCCACAGCAGACTAACCCAAAAATCCGAAGGCTGCTGTGACTGGGGCGGACATGTTGAATGATCATGCTCACGGACAAATGGAAAACCAGCGCAGGAGACAGAATCAGGAGAAGACAAGGTACAGGAGCATGGTAGCGGCTGAACAGGCAACTGCCATAACAGACTTACAATAAGAAAAAATAAAAAAGAGAGTGGTAGATAAGACGGGCAAATAGGGAATGAGGGATACAATAATTAAAAATAAAAATAATAATAATAATAAAAGGGATTGAGAGATAAAACTACTAAAACAAAAAAAAAAAAAAAGGTGACTAAGGTAGACACATTAACTGTCCTGCCGGTGAAAAAATCGAAAACCTGAGCAGGAGGTGGAACACAGAGAAGGAAAGGTGAAGGAGCATGGTAGTGGCTGGAAGAGCAGTGAAAGGTCAGATAAAAAAGGACAGAGGGAAAAGTACCAACAACACACGCACAGGAGGCAAACATGGCTGCATGAACTACCAACCCATATATACTCTGCCTCACCATCAAACACTGCCACCACAAAACAAGCCTCGAAACAAAAATTATTTTCAACAACAGGAAAACCATCTGAATGACACAAAACAGCTCAACGCAGAAAACGGCTACCATCAACATCACCGCACTACGAACACAACATGGTTTAATGAGGCAGATTCAGCATGGATTCAGCTAAGGGAAATCTTGTCTTACCAATTTGCTTCATTTCTTTGAAGACATGAATAAACATGTGGATAAAGGTGAGCTGGTTGATGTAGTGTATCTAGGTTTTCAGAAAGTTTTTGACAAAGTTCCTCATGAGAGACTCCTGAAAAAATTAATGAGTCAGAGGGCAGGAGGAAATTTTCTATTGTGGATTAGGAATTGGTTATTGGACAGAAAACAGAAGGTAGGGTTAAATACCCAACTTTCTCAATGGAGGAGGGTGAACAGTGGAGTGCCACAGAGAACTGTACTAGGACTAGTGCTATTTAACATATTTATAAATGATCTGGAAATCAGAATGACAAGTGAAGTGATTAAATTAGCAGATGACACAAAACTACTCAAAGCTGTTAGAACACATACAGACTGAAAAAATTACAGGAAGACATATGTCTATAGACATCACATGAACAATACTGGTGCCAGTAGGGTTCCCACCCCTGTTGGTCAGCATTTTACAGGACCAGGACACTGTACCAGTGACTTCACAGTGAGAATCCTGAAAGGTAACTTTAAAACCATACAAGAACGTAAGACCTTTGAAGTCAGAATGATTGAATATTTTAACACCCAACAGAAAGGACTTAACAAGGATCTGGGGTTCCTAGCCCATTATAAACCATAAAGCTGTATTCTCTGTTGATCACCCCACCCCTCACCTATCCACACCCATCCTGTTAGAATATCAATGATATGCTTTGATGTCCCCATGCATACCTCCTACCCACCCCCATCCTCCCACCCTGTCAGACTGTCATAGTAATGCTTGAATGTTTTCACTTATATACACTGTCAGCTAGCACATTTGCTTATTTCCGATCTGACGAATAAGGGCAACCTTCAAAAGCTAATCAAAAAATGTATTAAGTTATGTCCAATAAAAAGGTATCATCTTATTTTCTTTTCCATGTTTTATTTTGTTTGATTTCTATTGATAACCTTAAGAGTGGACTAACACGGCTACCACACTTCTCTACTTAGGAAGACCTTAGGAAATTGGAAGACTGGGCATCCAAATGGCAGATGAAATTTAATGTGGACAAATGCAAAGTGATACACACTGGGAAGAGTAATCTAAATTAAGTTACTTGATGCTGGGGTCCACCTTGGGAGTCAGCACCCAAGAAAAAGATACAAGTGTCATTGTAGACAATATACTGAAATCTTTTGTCCAGTGTGCAGCAGCAGCCAAAAATAAGCAAACAGGATGCTACGAATTATTAGGAAATGGATGGTAAATAAGACCAAGAATACTATAATGCCTCTGTATTGCTCCATGGTGTGACCTCACCTTGAGTACTGCGTTCAATTCTGGTCTTCCTATCTCAAAAACAATATAGTGGAATTAATAAAGGTTCAAAGAAGAGCAACCAAAGTGATAAAGGGGATGGAACTCCTCTCATATGAGGAAAGGCTAAAGAAGTTAGGGCTCTTCAGCTAAGAAAAGAGATGGCTATCGGGAGACGTGATTGAGGTCTATAAAATCCTGAGTGGTATAGAATAAGTTGAATTGGATCGATTTTTTTTATTCTTTCAGAAAGTACAAAGATTAGGGGACATTCAATGAAGTTACATGGACAAACTTTTAAAACAACAATTTTTTTACTCTTTCAAAAAATACAAAACCAGGGAACACTCAATGAAGTTATATTGAAATACTTTAAAAACAAATAGGAAAAAATATTTTTTCACTCAACAAATACTTAAGCTCTGGAACTCCTTGCCAGAGGATGTGATAACAACAGCTAGCCTATCTGGGTTTTAAAAAGGTTTGGACAAGCTTGAAAGTCCATAATCTGCTACTGAGATAGACATGGGGAAAGCACTGCTTGCCTCACGATTGGTAGCATGGAATATTGTTACAATTTGGGTATCTGCCAGGTACTTGTGACCTGGATTGGCCACTGTTGGAAACAGGATACTGGGCTAGATGGACCATTGGTCTGACCTAGTATGGCTATTCTTATGTTATATTACTGGAGTTCCGTTTCCTTTTTTACTCTTCAATTTTAATTGTACATCACCTTAATTTGGCAGTTACCATGAGTGTCAATACAGAAAATTGTTAAATAAACAAACATTGTGTCGTCCAGTTCTTCAACAGATCTCTGTCCTCATATAAGATGCTTCTTGTCTGCTCCATCAGTCTTTTCCTCCTTTCTTTTCTCTCATCCACCTTCTCCCTCCTCCCACCAATCTTCTACTTTTGCCCTTTCTCAGTTTTCCTTGCCTTTATTTAGAGAGATTGGGCCTATTTTTCTCTCAAATTTATTCACAGAGAAGAGGTGCTATGAGAGGACTTCCAGAGAGAAAAACAGCTTCACTGTGAGTATTTTACCTGCTGGGAAATTGCTTTTAAACTTGGGAAAAGGTAGACTTGGAGTTAAATACCTTTATATTAAGTTACCCTGCTTATTTAGCACAGACAGTTTAAGGAAGGAAAAATGAGTTAATTACCTGATAATTTTCTTTCCCTTAGACCCAAAGGAACAGTCCAGACAAATGGGTTTGACCATATGCCAGCAGGTGGAAACACAGAACTCTAAGTTGTGCCTCATAAGCTCCTACTCTTAGCAACTAAGCCAATATTTGATTACAAAGAAGGGAAAAAGAGTGACTTCCAGAGAAAAAACTCCAGCCTCTAGATAGAAAAAGAACTATGAAATAAAGGGCAAAACTTGTGCATTAGAAATAATGGAACCAGAATAATACAAACAACTGAAATTACATAGAACCTGGAAAAACTGAAACCATCACAGAAGGGCAGGCTCTGGACTGATCTTTTAGGACTAGAAGGAAAGAAAATTATCAGGTAATTAACTAATTTTTCCTTCCAATACGTCCCAAGGATCAGTCCAGACAAATGGGATGTACACAAACAATCCTTAAGAGGGGAGGTACTGTGATATTCCTGCAGTGAGAGCAGTGGCCCCCAAAGGAAGCAACTGCTTGAGCAGACACATCCAAACAGTAATGCTTAACAAAGGAATGAGAAGACCACGTTGCAAAAGACCTGGTAGAATGAGCCTTGATGTTCATGGCAGCAGATCTACACCTAAGAATGTAAGCCGAAGAAATAGCCTCCTTAAGCCATCGAGCCGCTGTCACTTTGGAAACCAGCAAACCCTTCCGGGGTCCCACAAAGAGGACAAAAAGATGATCAGACCACCTGAAATCATTGGTAGTGGTAAGATAGTGCATATAGACACGCTTCACATCCAACAGTCGCAGGAAAGTGTATTTTGCAGAATAGACCTCCCTGGAAAAAGGAGGAAGAAACACAGTCTGAGTGACATGAAAAGGAGATACAATTTTTGGCAAAAAGGATGGAACGGTCCGTATGGAAACTCCAGAGTCAGAAATGCGGAGAAAGGGATCCCTGCAAGAGAGCTTGAAGCTGTGAAACTCTCTGTGCAGATGAAATAGCAACTAGAAATATTGCCTTTAAAATAAGATCTTTGATAGATGCCGAATGAAGGGGCTCAAAGGGGGGCCACTGAAGCGCCTTAAGAACCACTTGAAAACTCCACTGAGGACAAATATTGCAGAGAGGGGGACAATGATGAATGACTCCCTTGAGGAATCGCACTATATCAGGGAGAGAAGCCAATGAGGCATTCTATATCTTGCCTCTATGACACGCCAACGTTGCCACCTGAACCTTGAGCGATTTGAGACCCAAGCCTGTTTTTAATCTCTCCTGAAAGGATAAAATTTGAGACAAGGAAGCATGAAATGGAGAAACACCATTCTGTGCAGACCAACTTACAAAAGTTCTCCACACTCTAGCATAAAAAGAAGTGGAACGCTTTCGGGTTGGCAGCACGGTATTAATAACATCATCCGTGTAACCCTTATTCCTCAGTTGCGCCTTAAGTCCAAAGCAGGAGGGATAATCCATAAGTACTGGACCTTGGTGCAATAAGCCGGTCTGTGGAGGAAGAGTTACCTGAGAAGCGATTTGAAGAAGGATGAGGTCCACATGCCAAGGCCGTCTGAGCCAGTCCAGAGCTACAAGAACGACCTTCCCGGGATGGCGTGCAATCCTGTGCAACGTCCTTCCCACAAGAGGCCACGGAAGAAACATGTACAGGAGGCCGTCTGAAAGCCAAGACTGTACCAGTGCATCCATTCCTAGGGAGTCTTTCTCCCTGAAGTGGCTATAGAATTTGTGTACTTGCGCATTGAGTCTGGATGCCATGAGGTCCAGAACTAGAAGGCCCCACTGTGTGAAAATGAGGCAAAGTGCAGTCTTTGACAGTTGCCATTCCTCAGGGTCCAGAGACACTCTGATGAAATCTGCTTGTGAGTTCAGTGAACCCACTATGCAAGACGCTGAAATCATTGGAATGTTGAATTCTGCCCACTGAAAAAGAAGGCGCACCTCTTGGACTAGAGATACAACCTTTGTTCCTCCTTGTCTACATAAGAGTTTGTATTGCCATACTAGGATGGATTAAAGGTCCATCAAGCCCAGCATCCTGTTTCCAACAGTGGCCAATCCAGGTCACAAATACCTGGAAAGATCCCAAAAAAGTACAAAACATTTTATACTGCTTATCCCCACAAATAGTGGATTTTCCCCAAGTCCAATTTAATAATGGTCTATGGACTTTTCCTTTAGGAAGCCATCCAAACCTTTTTAAAACTCTGCTAACTGCCTTTACCAAATTCTCTGGCAACAAATTCCAGAGTTTAATTACACGTCGAGTGAAAAAATATTTTCTCAGATTCATATTAAATTTACTATTTTGTAGTTTCATCGCATGCACCCTGGTCCTAGTATTTTTGGAAAGCGTCTACCCGCTCCACTCCACTCATTATTTTATAGACCTCTATCATATCTTCCTTCAGCCGCTTTTTCTCCAAGCTTAAAAGAGCCCTAGCCGCTTTAGCCTTTCCTCATAGGGAAGTTGTCCTTTCCCCTTTATCATTCTCGTTGCCCTCCTCTGCACCTTTCCTAATTCCAGTACATCTTTTCTGAGATGCGGCGACCAGAACTGAACACAATATTCGAGGTGTGGTTGCACCATGGAGCGATACAAAAGCATTATAACATCCTCATTTCTGCTTTTCATTCCTTTCCTAATAATACCTAACATTCTATTTGCTTTCTTAGCCACAGCAGCACACTGAGCAGAAGATTTCAACGTATCATCAACGACGACACCTAGATCCTTTTCTTGGTCTGTGACTCCTAACATGGAACCTTGCATGACGTAGCTATAATTTGGGTTCCTCTTTCCCACATGCATCACTCTGTACTTGCTCACATTAAACATCATCTGCCATTTAGATGCCCAGTCTCCCAGTCTTGTAAGGTCCTTTTGCAATTTATCACAATCCTCCCATGATTTAACGGCTACGAATAACTTTGTGTCGTCAGTAAATTTAATTACCTCACAAGTTACTCCCATCTCTAGGCCATTTATAAATATGTTAAAAAGCAGCGGTCATAGCACAGACCTGGGGAACCCCACTAACTACCCTTCTTCATTGAGAATACTGACCATTTAACCCTACTCTTTGTTTTCTATCTTTTAACCAGTTTTTAATCCACAATAGACCACTACCTCCTCTGGAGTCTTTCATGAGGTACTTTGTCAAACACCTTCTGACTTTGTCTCATTAATCCATGCTTTTGAATATGCTCTGTAATTTTGTTCTTTATAATAGTCTCT
This sequence comes from Microcaecilia unicolor, assembly GCF_901765095.1. Lineage (NCBI taxonomy): Eukaryota > Metazoa > Chordata > Amphibia > Gymnophiona > Siphonopidae > Microcaecilia > Microcaecilia unicolor. The sequence goes on along the minus strand of NC_044040.1, from coordinate 121,511,082 downwards.
ACCATTTTGCCCAGCATTGACGTCAGACTCACCGGTCTATAATTTCCCGGATCTCCTCTGGAACCTTTTTTATAAATCGGCGTTACATTGGCCACCCTCCAATCTTCCGGTACCATGCTCAATTTTAAGGATAAATTACATATTACTAACAATAGCTCTGCAAGTTCATTTTTCAGTTTTATCAGTACTCTGGGATGAATACCATCCGGTCCAGGAGATTTGCTACTCTTCAGTTTGTAGAACTGCCCCATTAAATCCTCCAGGTTTATAGAGAATTCATTCAATTTCTCCAACTTGTCAGCTTCGAATACCATTTCTGGCAGCGGCATCTCTCCCAAATCTTCATTGGTGAAGACCGAAGCAAAGAATTCATTTAATCTCTCCGCTATGGCTTTGTCTTCCCTGATCGCCCCCTTTTACCCCTCAGTCAACTAGCGGTCCAACCGATTCTTTTGCCAGCTTCCTGCTTTTAATATACTTAAAAAAATTTTTTACTTTGTCTATTTGTCTCCAACGCAATATTTTTTTCGAAGTCCCTCTTAGCCTTCCTTATCAGCGCTTTGAATTTGACTTGACATTCCTTATTCTATTTCTTATTATTTTCAGTCGGTTCTCCTTCTTCCATATTCTGAAGGATTTTCTTTTAGCTCTAATAGCTTCCATCACCTCACTTTTTTACCATGCCAGCTGTTGTTTGGTCTTCCGTCTTCCTTTTTTAATAGGCGGAACATATTTGGCCTGGGCTTCCAGGATGGTGTTTTTGAACAGCATTCACGCCTGATGTAAACTTTTGACCCTCGCAGCCGCTCCTCAGTTTTTTTTTTCACCGTTCTTCTCATTTTATCATAGTCTCCTTTTTGAAAGTTAAACGCTAACGTATTGGATTTCCTATGTATACTTACTTCAAACCTAATATTATGATCACTATTATCAAGCGGCCCCAGCACCATTACCTCCCGCATCAGATCATGTGCTCCATTAAGGACTAGGTCTAGAATTTTTCCTTCTCTTGTTGGCTCCTGTACCAGCTGCTCCAAAAAGCAATTCTTGATTTCGTCAAGAAAGTTTAGTTCCATAGCATGCTCTGATGTTACATTTACCCAGTCAATATTGGGGTAATTGACTGGGTAAATGTGTTGCCCAGTTTGTTTGCGTTCCTAATTTCCTTTAACATTTCTGCATCCATCTGTTCATCCTGGCCAGGCAGACGGTAGTACATTCTTATCACTATCCTTTTCCCCTTTACACATGGAATTTCAATCTATAGGGATTCCAAGATGTGTTTTGTTTCCTGCAGAATTTTCAATCTATTTGATTCAAGGCCCTCCTTAATATACAATGCTACCCCTCCACCAATTTGATCCACCCTATCACTATGATATAATTTGTACCCCGGTATGACAGTGTCTCACTGGTTATCCTCCTTACACCAGGTCTCAAATATGCCTATTATATCTATTTTTTCATTTACTGCAATATATTCTAATTCTCCCATCTTGTTTCTTAGGCTCCTGGCATTCGCATATTGACATTTCAAACCACTTTGTTGTTCCGATTTACATCATGCTCAGTACTTGACAGTATTAATTTGCAATCTTTTGTCTGATTTTTAAGGACAGCTGATCTACTACGGTCTCTTTTGCAACTTCACTATCAGGATACCCTACTTCCCTGTTTTGGTGATAACTTTGAAAAATACCTTATCCCGAACCGTGCATTTTTGAGTGAGAGTAAACTAGATCCTGCAGTACCTGCTAGAGGCTACCTGTTAATGCTGTAGTAGAAAGTTCAAGTTTTAAAACTAAGGGGGAAAGACCATGGAGATCAGTTGATAAAATTTGCTTTTTTATATTTTTATTCTGCCTATCACTAACCTACAATTCCTCCTTTAAACCCCAATCTTTACGTTCCCTAAGCACAAAGCAAAATAGTGTTCACTTTTTTTTTTTTGTTACATTTATACCCCACGCTTTCCCACTCATGGCAGGCTCAATGTGGCTTACATGGGGCAATGGAGAGTTAAGTGACTTGCCCAGAGTCACAAGGAGCTGCCTGTGCCGGGAATCAAACTCAGTTCCTCAGTTCCCCAGGACCAAAGTCCACCACCCTAACCACTAGGCCACTCCTCCACTTACCAGAAAAATGACCTCTTCTCTCAGAACTTCTCAGATGTTGATGTAAGACAAGGTTGTGACATTGTCTGAGACCATGTGCACTGGCCTCTCGCAAAGAAGAGCTGAAAAGGCTAGTAGAGCTTTCTGGACAGCTCGACGTTCCAATCTGTTGATGGACCAGGAAGCCTTCACTCTTGACCAGGGCCCTGTACACAGTGGTGAAGATAATGACATCCGAAGAAGCTGGCACTGGAGGTGAAAATACACCAACTGGGAGTCTGTAACGGCAACCCCACTTTAGTGCGCACAGGGAAAAGACACCAAGTCAGACTCCATCTGGCTTGAAGCGTTCATGGCACCAGTTGGTCGTGAGTCCCCAAGACCAGAGACCACCGGTACATCAGGGTTGACTGTAGGGGCAGCATGTGGAACTTCGCCCAAGACAGAAGATCCAAAGTTGCCACCATAGAATCGAGAACCTGAGCATAATCCCACGCACGCGGGCAGGAAAGAGAGAGATGCCTGAGCTGACGATGCTGAGGCAGGAAAACCTTCCCTGCCTGGGTACTGAAGCACACTTCCAGAAACTCCAGGGTCTGGAACGAGGTGAGATGACTCTTGATGTAATTCACCACTTAAGCCAACGCAGAAAGAAGAGACAGGACTGTATGTCTACTGTAAAGGCTCTCTCGGTAAGAAGGCATCCAAATTAGCCAATTGTCCAGTTAAGGATGTACTTGGATCCCCTGCTGGTGAAGAAGGGCTGCCACCACCACCATAACTTTTGAAAATGCGCAAGGTGCAGTGGCGATGCCAAAAGGAATGGCCTTAAATTGAAAATGATCTTCCAGGATCACAATCCAGAGAAATTTCCTGGGAGAAGGAGAGGAGTGTGGTAGCCGTGTTAGTCCACTCTTAAGGTTATCAATAGAAATCAAACAAAATAAAACATGGAAAAGAAAATAAGATGATACCTTTTTTATTGGACATAACTTAATACATTTCTTGATTAGCTTTCGAAGGTCGCCCTTCTTCCTCAGATCGGAAATAAGCAAATGTGCTAGCTGACAGTGTATATAAGTGAAAACATTCAAGCATTACTATGACAGTCTGACAGGGTGGGAGGATGGGGGTGGGTAGGAGGTATGCATGGGGACATCAAAGCATATCATTGATATTCTAACAGGATGGGTGTGGATAGGTGAGGGGTGGGGTGATCAACAGAGAATACAGCTTTATGGTTTATAATGGGCTAGGAACCCCAGATCCTTGTTAAAAAAATCCTTTCTGTTGGGTGTTAAAATATTCAATCATTCTGACTTCAAAGGTTTTACGTTCTTGTATGGTTTTAAAGTTACCTTTCAGGATTCTCACTGTGAAGTCACTGGTACAGTGTCCTGGTCCTGTAAAATGTTGACCAACAGGCGTGGGAACCCTACTGGCACCAGTATTGTTCATGTGATGTCTATGTAAATTGAATCTTGTCTTAAGCATCTGGCCTGTTTCTCCAATATAGCATCCTTCGTTACATTTTTTACACTGAATGATATATACCACATTGGAAGATGAGCAAGTGAAAGATCCCTTTATGTTGAGTATCTTTCCTTTGTGGATGACTTTGGGGTCCTGTGAAATATTTTGGCATAGTTTGCAACTGGATAAATTACAGGGAAGTGTGCCCTTCTGTTCCTTTTCAGTCTGTGATGGAAGTTTACTTCTGATTAGCTTGGGTGTTTTGAGGGAGGAGGCAATATTCTTGGAGATTATTTTGGGGTTGTAGCCTTTCTGTTTGAAGGATGCAGTCAGGGTTTCAATGTGTCTGTCTCTATCCCCTGGTTCCGAGCAGATACGGTGGTATCTTGTGGCTTGGCTGTAAATAATGGATCTTTTTGTATGTGAAGGTTGGAAGCTGGAGTTGTGGCGGTAGCTGCATCTGTCTGTGGGTTTCTTGTATATAGATGTTTGTATACAGCCATCACTGATTGAGACCGTGGTGTCCAAAAAATTGACTTTTTCTGGGGAGTAGTCAATTTTGAATCTCCACAACTCCAGGTTCCATCCTTCACATACAAAAAGATCCATCATTTACAGCCAAGCCACAAGATACCACCGTATCTGCTCTGATCCAGGGGACAGAGACAGACACCTTAAAAGCCTGACTGCATCCTTCAAACAGAAAGGCTACAACCCCAAAATAATCTCCAAGAATATTGCCTCCTCCCTCAAAACACCCAGGGAGAATCTGCTACAATACAAGGAGAAAAAATCCACAGACAGAATCCCCCTTGTAGTGACATACAATCCAGAGCTGGAAAAACTGAGGAAAATCATAAGAGATCTACAACCTATACTCCAGGAGGATGAATTACTGAAAGAGATATTCCCATCCCCACCAGTACTGGCCTTCCGACAGCCACCCAACTTAAAACACAAGCTAATCAGAAGTAAACTTCCATCACAGACTGAAAAGGAACAGAAGGGCACACTTCCCTGTAATTTATCCAGTTGCAAACTATGCCAAAATATTTCACAGGACCCAAAGGTCATCCACAAAGGAAAGATACTCAACATAAAGGGATCTTTCACTTGCTCATCTTCCAATGTGGTATATATCATTCAGTGTAAAAAATGTAACGAAGGATGCTATATTGGAGAAACAGGCCAGATGCTTAAGACAAGATTCAATTTACATAGACATCACATGAACAATACTGGTGCCAGTAGGGTTCCCACGCCTGTTGGGCAACATTTTACAGGACCAGGACACTGTACCAGTGACTTCACAGTGAGAATCCTGAAAGGTAACTTTAAAACCATACAAGAACGTAAGACCTTTGAAGTCAGAATGATTGAATATTTTAACACCCAACAGAAAGGATTTTTTTAACAAGGATCTGGGGTTCCTAGCCCATTATAAACCATAAAGCTGTATGTCTCTGTTGATCACCCTCCCCTCACCTATCCACACCCATCCTGTTAGAATATCAATTATATGCTTTGATGTCCCCATGCATACCTCCTACCCACCCCCATCCTCCCACCCTGTCAGACTGTCATAGTAATGCTTGAATGTTTTCACTTATATACACTTTCAGCTAGCACATTTGCTTATTTCCGATCTGAGGAAGAAGGACGACCTTCGAAAGCTAATCAAGATATGTATTAAGTTATGTCCAATAAAAAAGGTATCATCTTATTTTCTTTTCCATGTTTTATTTTGTTTGATTTCTATTGATAACCTGGGAGAAGGCCAAATTGGGATATGAAAATAAGCCTCCTTGAAGTCCAGTGAGGTAAGAAATTCGCCTGGTTGGACCAAGGCTATGACAGAATGGTCTCCATGCAGAATTGCAGCACTGAGAGACTTGTTCATCCCTCTGAGATCCAGAACCAGGCGAAGAGTCTTCCTTCTTTGGAACAACAAAATAGATGGAATATCAACTCAGCCCCTCTCTGCCAGAGGAAAGGCTGAATGGCCTTCAGTTGCCTTAAAGAGACTAAGGTAGTTAGCACTGCCTGACTCTTTGCAGAGCTGCCGCAAGGGGACAGCATGAAAAGATCTGTGAGTGGCTTTGAAAATTCTAGCTTGTGGCCATGAAGAATTATATTGAGGACCTATTGGTCTGCAGTAATGGTGGTCCACTCCTTGTGAAAGTGGTAAAGATGCCCACCTATGTCTACATACAAGGAGTGGAACCTCAACCCCATCATTGTGAGGGCTGCAAAGAGGGAGAGGTTCTTGAGGAAGCAGAAAAGGGCTTCTTGCCTACTCAAAAGGAAGACAGAGTTTGACAAAAGCAAGGTTTTTGAGTGGAAGAACTAGCCTTCCCTGGTCTATACCTCTGTGCTTCTCAAAAACGAGACATAGCCGCCCAGAGATGATGCTTAGCCTTGCCCTCGGGTAACCACTGGATCTTGGAATCTCCCAGGTCTTTAGCAATCTTCTCCAAATCTGCACCAAAGAGTAGTTTCCCCCGAAAGGGAAACTTTGCCAGACGAAATTTGGATACCTCATCAGCAGCCCAATGCCTTAACCATAGCCAGTATCACGCCGAAATAGCCAAGGCCATACCCTTAGCTGAAGCTCGGAGAATATCATAAAGAGTAAATAGGACAACACCGCCTCTAGGGTAGGAAGAAAGTCTGGAGACGAGTCCAATGTGGACAATTGTTGAATCCATGATAAAGAAGCCCTGGCTACAAAAGAAGAAGAAAGTGCTGCCTGAGAATTTAACACAGCCATTTGAAAGGCAAGCTTCAAGGAAGCCTGAAGTTTGAAGTCATGCATATCCTTTAATGCTGTGCTGCCTTCAGCAGGGATAGTGGTACATTTAGTAACCACCGTAATAAGGGCATCCACCTTAGGCAGAGCAAACTGCTCTAAATCAGACGGCAGAAGGGGATATAATTTGGACATAGCGTGAGCCACCTGGAGGTTAGAATCAGGGGTCTCCCACTGGGCTGTAATAAGTTCAGTAGGAACATAGCCTTATAAATATGGAAAGATACAGGAGGTCTCTTAGTACCTGACAAAATAAATGGAGTAGGACCAGAGGACTGACAAGTGGGAAAGAAATGTTTAAAGCCTCCATAGATTTTGTGATCAACAGAAGCAACTCTGCTCTCAAAAACAGCCTAGCTACAGTAGGATCATCACTCCCATCTGCCTCTGAAATGTCCAAGTCCGGGCCATCAGCAGGACTAGGACAGTCAGAATACACAGATAAAACCTCCTCTGAATCCTGAGGAGGCACATTCTCCAAATCCTACAAAATGGAAAGTTTTCATTTCTTAGGAAGCTGCTCCTCAAAAGAAACATGAGGGGAAGGAGGAGAGGCAGCTTGAGCTGACTTTAATAAAAAGGCCTAATGTAATAAAAGAACAACTTTAGGCGAAAAGGCAGGGCAAAGACTTCTACCCCTGCAAAACCAACATCCCGGGACATGGTAGCGGGCAAGAAACCTGCTGACAAAATGGCTGATGAAGCCTTGCGGAGCACAGAAGCTATTGGCGCTGAGCCCGCCAAAACCGCCATCGGAGCAGGGCTGGAATGAGACTGAGTACTGATGGCCAAAGTAGGCAAAAGAACCATGTCCACGGAAGTAAAGCAAAGCATGCAGGAACCGGTAGAGAGCTTACCCCCCGCAGCATGCACAAGACTTAATAGGCTGAGACATAGAGAATAATAAATATGCTCACAGAAAACAGCCAGTCTTGTGACCTCCAAGGCACTGAAGCTCCACAATCTTCCCACAGCACAAGCGCACTCAAAACGAACTGCAGTGGCGTTTTTGTTTTTCTTTAGATAGAGGCAAGAAAAAACAGAAGGGAAGACAGATAAAAAGGTAGAAAGTGGCAACGAGGGAGCAGGGAGGCACCTAGACCACTAGGTTTACACCTGAGGCACAGAATATTCTTAACATGAAACTCAACTGAACCTGCAAGCAGTACAGGAGGCCACACAGAAGTCATCATAGCAACACAGGAGCTGCTGTCCCGTCCGCTGGAGATACAGAATACTGGCTTGGTTGCTAAACAAAGGAGCTTATGAGGCACAACTCATTAGAGTTCTCTATCTCCACCTGCTGATGGATGAACACAACCCACTTGTCTGAACTGATCCTTGGGACGTAATGGAATAATTTTTAGCATTTAAAGTCTCTGCTACAGTTTCATAGACTAGCATTAAGAGTTTACCATAGCCTCAGTGTAAAGCAAAGGGAAAAGTCAAAGGAAAATACAGTTTAATACCCTTCCACCCACCCCTGGCCTGATCTCTGATTATAGGTCTTTGAACCAATTAGAAGGCTAGAAGGTTTAATTAGGGCATCTCTATCAGCCAATAATTAGCACTTAGAAATAAAGAGGCATATTTTCAAAGCACTTAGACTTCCAAAGTTCCATAGAAACCTATGGAACTTTGGAAGACTAAATGTTTTGAAAATATGCCTCATAGTAATCTATGGAACTTTGTAAGTCTAAGTGCTTTGAAAATGAGCCCCAAAGTCAGAGGGTAATCTATAAATTCAAATATATAAAATTTTATAAAACAACTATTAGTATAGCCTAGTATATAAACAGCAATGTTAGGGGACTGCAGTTTACAGTCCATAGTCCTAACTCTATTACCAGCTTAATTAAAAAAATCATCAATATTGAGATACAGGCAGCAGTGAGATGGGGTTATCCAGTTTTGTAATAATGTCACGTTTGATTATCTCCTAGATGGCGAGAGATCGTATATGTGTACTCAGTGCAAAGAACTCCTAGTACTCAAGTAACGGGTCCGATCCCTGGAGGCTAGAGAAGCAGACTTGGAGGAACTGACGCAGAGAAGCATATAGAGGAGACCTAGAGGCAGAGGTGTAGCTAGGGGGAGCAGTCGCTCCCCCAAAACAGATTTTCAAAAAAATGGTGTCTATGTGCCATAGCTTAGGCTTCCCCAGCCCCTCAAGGAACTGCAAACTTAAATTCCCTTCCCTGTCCTTCACTCACTGGTTTGCCCTGCTGCCTGCCCGGCGCCTTGGCTGAGAACATGAAGCCATGCACTGGATCATCACAGTTCTATGTGCGCCACTGCCGGTTTCTTCCGCAAAACAGTAAGTTACATCATGGGAGGGTGGAGGAGGGAAACCAGCAGCAGGCAGCGCACATAGACCTATGATGACCCCGCGCATGGTTACATTTTGTTCTCAGCCAAGACGCCAGGGAGGCAGCTGGGCGAAGGCGAACCAGTGAGTAAGGGACAGGGCAGGGAAGCTAAGCCTTTGTGGACCTGTCAGTGAGTGACCAGGAGGGGGTGGAAAGGGAGAGAGCAAGAGAGATGGGGCCAATTAAGAAGGTAAGATTGAGAACAGGAGATGGCATGTATTGTTGGTGGCATTTTTATTTAATCTCACTTATATTTTCAAACATGCCAGCTTGTGCAGCATATGGATGTACACAGAGGTAGTATAACAGAATACATTTTCATAGGTAGAGTAGCAATTTGTTATAAATCATAACCAGTGTGTCATTTGGAGGGGCTGGTTATAGGGAAACCCTAGCAAGTGTTATATTAGTGCAGAGATATTTTTCTCCTGGTAAAGGGCCACTAAAACAGACATCATATTATGAGAATCAGGTGCTCAATATTCAGAGATTCTATCTATTTATTTATGACATTTATAGCCCATATTAAACATGAATTAGGTTGAAACCTGGGAGCATTTAAAATCTTTGTTTTTCCCCTGTGCCTAGATCAAAAGAGAAAGATGTTTTGTTGAAACTTGCTCCTTTTGTTTTGTGCAATGCAATGGTATATTATAATAATGCACTTAATATTGTTTATTACTACTAATTAAAAGAGAGATAGTGAATAATGAGGGCAGAGCTACCTTCATGCAGAAGTCCAGTCAGTCTAAATGTGCCAACATTTTCCAGTTCTGTGGTATATATTTATTTCTTCAAGTCTGGTTGTAAAAGGCATTTGTTTTGGGGGGGGGGGGGGGGGGGGGGAGGGGTAATCTTTGTCTCCCGGCTTTCTGTTTGTATATAAATGAGTCCCGGGAATAATGACGACTAAGGGAAAGCACCAATAGAACAGTTGGAGCTGAATGACATTTGTGTTTTCCAAGTTGTGATGCTTAGCTTGATGGGATGTCCTTGTATAAGACCAGAGTAAACTGTTTCTTAGCTTTATGTTTAAAAATTAACCAAGGAGGAACAAATCTACTATTCTGTCTCACTGTATTTCCAGTTTTGGCACAGTATAAATCATCATAATGACAAAATATAAGAAAACAATAGACTGCTTTAGTGGCTTATAGCCTACAAAAGTATTGCCATACTGGAACAGACCAAAGGTCCATCAAGCCCAGCATCCTGTTTCTAACAGTGGCCAATCCAGGTCACAACTTTAATCAAATGAGAGCTCTGCATGAAAGAAAACATTTCATTTTTATTGTTTTGACATATGAAAACCACTTGTCCCTGAAACATCCTCAAAACAGAATAATCCATTTGTACAGGAGATGAGATGAAGATGTGATTCCATGTGCCCCAATGAAAGGAGAGTTTAATTTTAATTCAATTTAATTTCAGTATATTACTTCTTCATAACACCAGGCTTCCCAAGCAGATTACAACAGTTAAGATGAAACCATTAGTAAACAGGATATCCTCACTTAAATTTGGCCATGCATTACTGTATTCTATAGAACAGTGTAGAAAAATGAGCACAAAATACAGACTTTATTAGTGCTGTTTCTACAACCTACAATAACTTTTAAAGCTGCTTTAGTAATATTTAATTATTTCATGATATTTATATCTACATATGGGAAGCTTTCAAATAAACTATAAACTTGTCAAATAAGTTAAAAAAAAACAAACAAAACCTTTTGTCCTCTACCTTTTAACTGCCTATCCAACTGGAACCGCTTTTCACTTTTTACAGATGGACCACACATAGGTAGTCTGTTATTTCTAATAATCTTTGGCAATTGTTTTCAACAGCATTTGCTATTGTTTTGGGTGAAGGAAAATGGTGGCAAGCTCCACCTACTGGCTTCAACCCATATAATGGGCTAGATAGGCTCATACCCTCTCTCCTGTTATCAATCTAACCTCCTTGGGGCCAATGGTGGGGTGAGAGGAAGAGAGATGGGATTGCATGATGAATGGGGAAAAAAGAAAAAAAGAGACAGAAGCATTGGGGGAAAGACAGGCAAAGGGGAGGAGAAGTGAAAGACAGGGTAAAACTGGATGCTGAGGGATGAGAGATAAAAGGGTGGTATGATGAAGGAAGAGAGAGGTGATGTTGGATGGGGAGGAGGTGAAAGCGACAGTGGGGTGATGTTGGATGGGGGCATGGGACAATGTAAAAAGAGAGAGACAGGAGTATTGGGGGAGAGACAAGCAAAACTGGATAGAGGGGAGGAGGAGAGAAAGACAGGGTAAAGCTGGATGCTGGGAGATGAGAGACAGAAGGATGATGTGATGGGGAAGAAATAGATGGTGAAGAGGTAAGAGAGACATTGGAGTGATGTAGGATGCGGACATGAGAGAGAGAGAGAGAGAGAGAGAGAGAGAGAGAGAGACAGAAGATATCCTGGATGGCTATGGGGGGGGGGGGGTGGTCCTGCATGGCAGATAGAGAGGGGGGGAGTAGTCCTGCATGGTAGACAGAGAGAGAGAGAGGAGATAAACTAAAAGCCAGCCAATCTGAAACCATGAGGTAACCTATTAAAAACATTGACAGTCAAATCATTTTATGGTTACCAGTATGCGAGGAAGTGGATGGGTCTCTGAAGAGGTTGAGGGTGGAAATGGGGTTAAAAAGATGGTGAAAAAGAAGCAATAGGACATGGGGTATAGGGTAAAACATGGAAGTATGGCCTGGAAACAAGGGAAGGAAGGAAAGACAGGGATGGAGCTGGGGCTGGTAAGAGAATGAGAGGCACTTGAGGGTAGATGAGGGCTAAGCGGGTGAGTACAGGGGATGGGAATGGGGGAGTAAGGAAGTGGGTGAAAGATGGGGGGGATAGCAGACTGAAGGAGAGATATAGAGGGGCTGGAGAGGGAATGAGGGAGATGGGAAAAGTCAGTTGCGACTAAGGACTAAAAGGTGAGAGAATGAGAGTAAAATCAAATGGGTGGATATAAACACAGAGAATAGGAAAGTGAGGGGAATAAAACAAAATGAAAAATCAGTGCCAGGAAGAAAGAAAGGTAGACGACAAGAAAGAAAAGAAATGGAAAGGCCAACCAGTAAAAGAATTTGGGAGAAGACTGACTCATGGAAAGTGGGAAAGATGACACAAAGTTATTCAAAGTCGTTAACTCGCGACAGGATTGTGAAAAATTACAGAAGGACCTTACGAGACTGGGAGACTGGGCAACTAAATGGCAGATGACGTTTAATGTGAGCAAGTGCAAGGTGATGCATGTGGGAAAAAAGAACCCGAATTATAGCTACGTCATGCAAGGTTCCACGTTAGGAGTTACAGACCAAGAAAGGGATCTGGGTGTCATCGTCAATAATACACTAAAACCTTCTGATCAGTGTGCTGCTGCGGCTAGGAAAGCGAATAGAATGTTGGGTATTATTAGGAAAGGTATGGAAAACAGGTGTGAGGATGTCATAATGCCGTTATATCGCTCCATGGTGCGACCGCACCTTGAGTATTGTGTTCAATTCTGGTCGCCGCATCTCAAAAAAGATATAGTAGAATTGGAAAAGGTGCAGCGAAGGGCGACTAAAATGCTAGCGGGGATGGGACGACTTCCCCATGAAGAAAGACTAAGGAGGCTAGGGCTTTTCAGCTTGGAGAAGAGACGGCTGAGGGCAGTCATGATAGAGGTATATAAAATAATGACTGGAGTGGAACAGGTGGATGTGAAGCGTCTGTTCACGCTTTCCAAAAATACTAGGACTAGGGGGCATGCGATGAAACTACAGTGTAGTAAATTTAAAACAAATCGGAGAAAATGTTTCTTCACCCAACGCGTAATTAAACTTTGGAATTCGTTGCCGGAGAACATGGTGAAGGTGGTTAGCTTGACAGAGTTTAAAAAGGGGTTAGCCGGTTTCCTAAAGGACAAGTCCATAAACCACTACTAAATGGACTTGGGAAGAATCCACAATTCCAGGAATAACATGTATAGAATGTTTGTACATTTGGGAAGCTTGCCAGGTGCCCTTGGCCTGGATTGGCCGCTGTCGTGGACAGGATGCTAGGCTCGATGGACCCTTGGTCTTTTCCCAGTGTGGCATTACTTGTGTACTTAATTAGAAAAAGAAAATTCCCAGATGACAAAGGAAGAAAAGAAAACAAAAATATTTTTATGTAATTCTTAAGTATAAGGACTGAGATGTGCCTGCTTTGTTAAATGTACATTTTTTTCTATTTTTATTGTACAAACTACAGGGAAAAATTCATTTCCTTTTCGCTTTTACCAATACTGCCCCGAGTCTGGCTTTCTTGGGGGTCTCCATTTCAGGTATTGTCTGCAGGTTTTTTGTGGTCCCCTATTTTGTCTCAGGTGAGAGGCTATCCATATTTTGAGGTGCAGGATTCTGCTAACACAAGGGTTAATCTAATACGTTCAGTCCTCAAGGCCTCAACCCAGTTGGGTCTTCAGGATTTTCCCATTGAATGATTCATGCATATTCAATGGAGAAATTTTGAGAAATCAACTGGGTTGCCCACCCCTGTGCTAGCATATAGTGTCTGTGCAGGAATCTGTAACAGTCCAGATTGCTCCAGTTTCCCAGAAGCAGGTACATTAGTGCTCTAGGGCCCAATATAATATTTGTCACTGTCTTTTCATAGGTGGGTTAGGGCTGTTATGGTGTGGTAAGTTTTCAGTATAGGATTTGAGTGTCTTCTTGCAGGAGTTTGTGTTATTTCACAAAGTGTCTGGCCCTATTTGAAAGTAGGCTCTGGGGTTGGCAGCCCTTGCTACTCAAAGTAAAAATGCTCGGGACTAATGGTCTCCATATCCTGTAGAGTCACCATACAAGCAAAAGCCCATCTGATTTAAAAAGTACCTAGTAGTGAATGGCGTGGCCAGTCCAGAAACCTCTGCTGCATCCCGCCTCCTGATGTAACTTCCTATTTTCCTCATAGGTGGGACACAGCAGAGGCAGCCTATGTTAAATGATTGCCACCGGCACTGCTGCCTAGCCGACACCAACCGGTGCCTACTTTACAAAACTCTGCTCCCCCTGACATCAAAACCTGGCTATGCCTCTGCCTAGAGGAACATAGTAGGGAAGAACCACCTCCAATCTGGCAACTTCTATGCAGACATGGAGGAGAAAGGTCACCAAAAGGGAGAGCATCACTGTGGAGCGGCAGAAAGTGATCCTAAAGCCAGGACCTACTCTCCATGGCATGCAATATCCCCTCACACCAAGGATGTGTCTCCAGGGGCTTCTGCCCAGGAGGGAAGAATTAGAACAGCCATTTTAGCTGTGTATTCGATCATTAAGCATGTAGATAGATAGGTGGCTGTTGGACATTATAATCGCTTGGTCACTTACCTGCTTGATATGAAGATAGTGGGCCTCATGCAGCCTTTTCTGAAATGATGGGCTCCACCTTAACCAGGGTGGAACCAGGCTGCTGGCATCTCACCGCTTGTCTATGGCAGTGTTGGTTTCTCACCTTTCCCATACCCCCTACTCTTTTCTTCCACCCCGACACAATATACACCTTGGAATTCTTGTGGATAGAAATTCCATGTGAAAAGGTGAAAAGCTTTTTGATAGGCATATACTACTGTCCGCTAGCTGGAATGAGCAGACAGCTATAGAAATGTTAGCAGAAAATAGAGAAGCTAACAAACTGGGTAACACAACATGTAAGTATATAAGTACATAAGCATCGCCATGCTGGGACAGACCAAGGGTCCATCAAGCCCAGCACCCTGTCACTGACAGCGGCCAAAAGAACAAGCAATTTGTCCCGCCCATCCAAGAAATACTATATTATTCCCTCGTCCATTCAATAACATTCTATGGCTTTTTCCTCCAGGAAGCCGTCCAACCCTTTTTTGAAGTCCACTAAGTTAACCGCCTTAACCACCTATTCCGGCAGCAAATTCCAGAGTTTAACTATGCATTGAGTGAAGAAATATTTCCTCAGATTCATTTTAAATTTACCACACTGCAGCTTCATCGCATGCCCCCTTGTCCTAGTATTTTTGGAAAGCATAAACAGACGCTCCACATCGACCCATTCCATTCCACTCATTATCTTATAGACCTCTATCATATCTCCCCTCAGCCACCTTTTCTCCAAGTTAAAGAGCTCCAGCCTCTTCAGCCTATCCTGATAGGGAAGTCGTCCCATCCCCTGCATCATCTTTGTAGCCCTTCTCTGCACCTTTTCCAATTCCACTATGTCTTTTTTGAGGTGCAGTGACCAGAATTGAACACAATACTCCAGGTGTGGTCGCACCATGGAGAGATACAACAGCAGAATAATATCCTTATTTTTGTTTTCAATCCCTTTCCTAATGATACCCAACATTCTATTTGCTTTCCTAGCTGCAGCAGCAGCACACTGAGCAGAAGATTTCAACGTTATCATCAACGATGACACCTAGATCCCTTTCTCGGTCCATGACTCCCAACGCTGAACTTTGCATGATGTAGTTATAGTTTGGGTTCCTCTTTCCCACATGCATCACTTTGCACTTGTTCACATTAAACGTCATCTGCCATTTAGACGCCCAGTCTCCCAGTCTCGTAAGGTCCTCTTGTAGTTTTTCACAATCTTCCCGCGATTTGAATAACTTTGTGTCATCGGCAAATTTATTTATTTATATATATTTAATACATTTATATCCCACATTATCCCACCAATTGCAGGCTCAATGTGGCTTACACAATCTGTAGAAAAGGCTACAGTGCATGAAGTACAATTATACAGTTTAAAAGTAAGATAGTAAACAACATTTGAAACAACAATATGTAAAGATAAAAATATAATTGGTGTCTTTGAATCTTTGTTAGACTAGAAGTTAATTTGAATTAGGTTGAGCCTGGAGAATAAGCCTTTTTGAACATTACAGTTTTCAATAATTTGACTGATTTGGGCAGAGTATTCCACAATTGTGTGCCTATAAATGTGAAGTTGGAGGCATAAATAGATTTACATAGTAACATAGTAAATGACAGCAGAAAAAGACCTGCATGGTCTATCCAGTCTGCCCAACAAGATAAACTCATATGTGCTACTTTTTGTGTATACCTTACCTTGATTTGTACCTGTCCTTTTCAGGGCAGACCGTGTAAGTCTGCCCAGCACTACCCCCGCCTCCCAACCACCAGCCCCGCCTCCCACCACCAGCTCTGGCACTATCCCCACCTCCCGCCACCGGCTCTGCCACACAATCTCGGCTAAGCTCCTTAGGATCCATTCCTTCTGAACAGGATTCCTTTATGTTTATCCCACGCGTGTTTGAATTCTGTTACCGTTTTCATTTCCACCACCTCCTGCGGGAGGGCATTCCAAGCATCCACTACTCTCTCCGTGAAAACATACTTCTTGACATTTTTCTTGAGTCTGCCCCCCTTCAATCTCATTTCATGTCCTCTTGTTCTACCGTCTTCGCACCTCCGGAAAAGGTTCGTTTGCGGATTAATACTTTTCAAATATTTGAACGTCTGTATCATATCACCCCTGTTTCTCCTTTCTTCCAGAGTATACATGTTCAGGTCATCAAGTCTCTCCTCATACGTCTTGTAACGCAAATCCCTTACCATTCTCGTAGCTTTTCTTTGTACCGCTTCAATTCTTTTTACATCCTTCGCAAGGTACGGCCTCCAAAACTGAACACAATACTCTAGGTGGGGCCTCACCAACGACTTATACAGGGGCATCAACACCTCCTTTCTTCTGCTGGTCACATCTCTCTCTATAATTTGACTGATTTGGGCAGAGTATTCCACAATTGTGTGCCTATAAATGTGAAGTTGGAGGCATAAATAGATTTGTACTTAAGGCCATTACAGTCTGGGTAGTGTAGATTCAAGTAGGATCGTGAGAGACTGGATCTATTTCTAGGTGGTAAGTCAACCAATTCAAGCATATATTTTGGAACTTCCCCGTAAATTATCTTGTGAATTAAGGTGCAGACCTTAAAGGCAACTCGTTCTTTAATGGGAAGCCAGTGTAGTTTTTTGCGAAGTGGCTTAGCTGATTCGAATTTAGATCTACCAAAGATCAGCCTTGCCGCAGTGTTCTGAGCAGTCTGTAATTTCTTGAGTAGATGTTCCTTGCAGCCTGCATATATAGCGTTGCAGTAGTCTATCTGGCTTAAAGCCATAGATTGTATCAGATTGCGGAAGACATCACGGGGAAAAAAAGGTTTTATTTGCTTAAGTCTCCAAATTGAATAAAACATTTTCTTTGTGGTGTGAGTTATTTGGGTCTCCAATGTTAAGTGTTGATCAATTGTAATCCCTAATAATTTCAGACTGTCCGAAATAGGTAGAGAAAGGTTAGGAGTATTTAAAGTAGTAGGATTATATTTGTTATGTTGTGATGATAAAATGAGGCAGTGAGTCTTTTCAGCATTCAACTTCAGATGGAATGAGTTAGCCCATTTGTCCATTGTGTTCAAACCAAGGGTAATTTGATTGGTAATTTCATCCAAGTTTTGTCTAAAAGGTATACATATTGTAACATCATCTGCGTACATAAATGGATTTAAACCTAATTTGGATAGGGCATTGGCCAATGGGGTCATCATAATGTTAAACAATGTAGGAGAAAGTGGCGAGCCTTGAGGGACTCCGCAAGCTGCATTCCATGGAGAAGATAAAGTAGAATTTAATTTCACTCGATAGGATCTGAGTGAAAGAAAACCTTTAAACCATTTAAGTACATTTCCACCAATCCCGTAATAGTCCAAAAGATGTAACAGGATATCGTGATCAACCATATCGAATATGCTGGACAAGTCGAATTGAAGCAGTATATTCTTACCAGCAGCAATTTGTTGTTTAAACTTGGATATTAGGATAACCAGCACCGTTTCAGTACTATATAAGGATCGAAAACTGGATTGTGAATCATGTAAAATGGAAAACTTGTTCAAATACTCCGTATGTTGTTTAGTTACCATGCTTTCCATCAACTTAACTATCAGGGGTATGGAGGCGACTGGACGGTAACATAGTAACATAGTAGATAACTGCAGAAAAAGACCTGCATGGTCCATCCAGTCTGTCCAACAAGACAAACATATGTGTAAACCTTACCTTGATTTGTACCTGCCTTGTTCAGGGCACAGACCGTGCAAGTCTGCGCAGCAGTACTTCCGCCTCCCAACCACCAGTCCCCACCTCCAGCCCCGGCACAGACCGTACAAGTCTGCCCTCCACCATCCTCGCCTCCCAACCACCAACCCCTCTTCCCCCCACCTGCTCCGCCATCCAATTTCGGCTAAGCTTCTGAGGATCCATTCCTTCTGCACATCCCACGCATGTTTGAATTCCGTTACCGTTTTCATCTCCACCACCTCCCGCGGGAGGGCATTCCAAGCATCCACCACCCTCTCCGTGAAAAAATACTTCCTGACATATTTCCTGAGTCTGCCCCCCTTCAACCTCATTTCATGTCCTCTCGTTCTACCACCTTCCCATCTCCGGAAAAGATTTGTTTGCGGATTAATACCTTTCAAATATTTGAACGTCTGTATTATATCACCCCTGTTCCTCCTTTCCTCCAGGGTATACATGTTCAGGTCAGCAAGTCTCTCCTCATACATCTTGGAATGCAAATCCCGTACCATTCTCGTAGCTTTTCTTTGCACTACTTCCATTTTTTTAAGATCCTTCGCAAGGTACGGCCTCCAAAACTGAACACAATATTCCAGGTGGGGCCTGACCAACGACTTGTACAGGGGCATCAACACTTCCTTCCTTCTGCTGATCACACCTCTCTCTATACAGCCTAACAACCTTCTCGCTACAGCCACCGCCTTGTCACACTGTTTCGTCGCCTTCAGATCCTCGGATACTATCACCCAAGATCCCTCTCCCCCTCAGTACCTATCAGACTCTCACCGCCTAACACATAAGTCTCTCTTGGGTTTCTACTCCCTAAGTGCATCACTTTGCATTTCGCATTGAATTTTAATTGCCAAACCTTAGACCATTCTTCTAGCTTCTTCAGATCCTTTTTCATGCTTTCCACTCCCTCCCCAGGTGTCCACTCTGTTGCAAATCTTAGTATCATCTGCAAATAGGCAAGCTTTACTTTCTAACCCTACGGCAATGTCACTCACAAATATATTGAACAGAACCGGCCCCAGCACAGATCCCTGAGGCACTCCACTACTCATCTTTCCCTCCTCCGAGCGAACTCCATTTACCACCACCCTCTGTCGTCTGTCCGTCAACCAGTTCCTAATCCAGTTCACCACTTCGGGACCTATCTTCAGCCCATCGAGTTTATTTAAGAGCCTCCTGTGGGGAACCGTGTCAAAAGCTTTGCTAAAATCTAAGTAGATTACGTCTATAGCATGTCGATGATTTAATTCTCCAGTTACCCAATCAAAGAATTCAATGAGATTCGTTTGCCACGATTTCCCTCTGGTAAAACCATGTTGTGTCGGATCTTGCAACTTATTGGCTTCCAGGAAATTCACTATCCTTTCCTTCAGCATGGCTTCCGTTACTTTTCCAATAACCGAAGTGAGGCTTACCGGCCTGTAGTTTCCAGCTTCTTCCCTATCACCACTTTTGTGAAGAGGGACCACATCCGCCGTTCTCCAATCCCTCAGAACCTCTCCCGTCTCCAAGGATTTATTAAACAAATCTTTAAGAGGACCCGCCAGAACCTCCCTGAGCTCCCTCAATATTCTGGGGTGGATCCCGTCCGGTCCCATGGCTTTGTCCACCTTTAGCTTTCCAAGTTGTTGATACACACTCTCTTCCGTGAATGGTGCTCTATCCACTCCATTCTCAGGTGTACTTTTGCCATACGGTAGTATGTAATGTCGTTTGATTTCTTTCTTGTTATCCTTAGGAATGGGAGTAAGAAGGATGTTCCCATAATTTTTAGGGAAGAAGCCAAAATTAAGCATAAAGTTTAAATGAGATGTGAGGTCTTGAACATAACAGGGAGGAGCGAATTTCAGTAGATAATATGGCAAATATCTAATTTGCAGAAAGTGTTAGAAAATTTAGAGATTGCTTTGGTGACTGATTCAATGGAGAGAGGGGTGAAATGCAGCCAGGAACAATCCACTGGGTGGTCTCCAGAGGTAAACTCAAGTAAATTAAAGAAGTTATCAATGTCTGAGTTTTGTTGGGTAAGAGAGTTGCGTAATTTTGTGACTTTTTCGTTGAAATAGTTGGCCAGTGAATCCGCAGATGGTAAATCTGTGCTTGTAGACGTAACCAAGTTTGTTTCAAGAAGAATGTTGACAATATGGAATAATTTCTTTGGGTTTGAATAATCATGTCCGATTTTTGATTTGTAATATAGCTTTGATGTTTTGTCATTTGTTTAATATGTTACTATTTGAAACATGGTAACTATTATCACCTTTCCTATTGAAAGTAATTCACCACATATCATGCACAACTATGTATTGTTCTATTGGATTTTACTGGAAATAGATCCCTATACTACTGTTCTTTTGTTGTTATGTTATAGACCCCTGATGAAGGTTTTTTTAAAAACCGAAACACGGACCGTGTTGGGTCCTTAATAAAGTTTTTCTGGAGCATCTCACCTCTTGCCTTGGATTGATCTCTTGAAGTTGTTTTTTCCACCTGTTTCTTTTCTGTGTTGGATTTTTGTGGAAATTTTTGGACCTTTTTTGCGGTTGCTGGTCTAACCACTCCACAAGCTCCAGGAGGGGATTGAGTTTGAGCACCAACTTGAGACAATCTAGTAACAATGTCCTGGAGAAATACCTGTAGTGCTGATTGAATTAGTACTTCTCTTAGTTGGGGTTCATTCTTTATCGCTGCAGTCCTTCCCTCGGGCAGTTTGGGTTGAACGCCTTCGTTCTCCGTCCCTGCTTGGGCTGCCAGCAATTCCCTTCCGGGCTGAGGCGGAGCAATGCGCTCCACAGGGCTCACGGAAGCCCCGTTGGCGCTCTCAATCGACGCCAACGCGTCGAGAGCTGCAGAAGGGGTCGAAGTTCCCTGAGGTCCCGGTAGCTGCCTCGGGAACTGCAGAGTTGTCTGCCGCCACGCCAAAGGTGCCTCAGGAGCCGAGGAATGCTCCTTGACTTTCCCCCTCCGTTTCCCCATCGTAGAGGTTACAGAGGCAGCGAGAACAGCAAGAAAAAACGGAGTCACCTCAGCAGCGAACACAGGTGCGTCCGGTCAAAGCGCCATCTTGGAACCGCATATTTATATTTTCTGAGTGTTAATTTCCATTCTTTGTGTTTTCATGTTTTCTTTTTTTTCCATTTGCGTTCCATTTTCCTCTTTACCACTGCTTTTGACTCCTAACCACTGCTCACTTGCCTTATCCTTTATCCTCACCTCTTTATTCCCCAACCCTTAATTGTTATGTCTGTCTCCTGTCTTATCTAGATTGTAAGCTCTTTGAGCAGGGACTGTCTTTTTGTGTATGGTGTACAGCGCTGCGTATGCCTTATAGCGTTATAGAAATGTTAAGTAGTAGTAGTAGTGGTTTGTGACTTTAGTAACTTAAGTTCTTCATTAAACCATGGTGTAGTATTAATCCTTTTTTTCACTTTACTTTTTAAAGGAGCTAGTTCACCTAATATACTGTTGCATCTTTCGTCCCATTCTACAAGGAAATGAGTCGAGGCTATGTTACTTGACCACTCGTTGTCATAAACTCTAGACCAGAACTCCGTAGGATCTATTCGATCTCTTTTGGTAATAGTTGTGTATTGTTGGGTACGGTGAGAACATTTTTTCAGCCATAGTATCGATAAATTTAATTTAAAGTGGTCGGACCATGGAACTTCTGACCAACATGCGTCTATTATTTTAAAATTTTGTTCTGAGATTTGATTACCTCACTAGTTACCCCCATCTCTAGGTCATTTATGAATATGTTAAAAAGCAGAGGTCCCAGCACCGATCCCTGAGGGACCCCGCTAACTACCCTTCTCCATTGCGAATATTGAACTTTTAATCTTACTGTTTCCTATCTTTCAACCAGTTTTTAATCCACAGTAAGACACTACCTGCGATCCCATGTTCCTCTAATTTCCTCTGTAGTCTTTCATGAGGGACCTTATCAAACGCCTTCTGAAAATCTAGATACACAATATCAACCGGCTCACCTTTGCCCACATGTTTGTTTACCCCTTCAAAGAAATGCTGCAGATTGGTGAGGCAAGACTTCCCTTCACTAAATCCATGTTGACTTTGTCCCATTAGTCCATGCTTTTGAATGTGCTCTGTAATTTTGTTCTTGATTATAATCTCTACCATTTTGCCCGGAGCCAACGTCAGACTCACCGGTCTATAATTTCCTGGGTCTCCTCTGGAATCTTTTTTAAATATCAGCATTACATTGGCCACCCTCCAATCTTCCGGTACCACACTCGATTTTAAGGATAAATTACAAATCAATAACAGTAGCTCTGCCAGCTCATTTTTTAGTTCTATCAGTACCCTAGGGTGAATACCATCCAGTCCAGATTTGCTACTCTTCAGTTTGCAGAACTGCTCCATTACGTCTTCCAGATTTACAGATATTTCAATACGTTTTTCTGACTCTTCAGCTTTGAATACCCTGTCCGGCACCGGTATCCCACCCAAATCTTCCTCAGTGAAGACCGAAGCAAAGAACTCATTTAGTTTTTCTGTTATTTCTTTGTCTTCCTTGATCGCCCCTTTTACACCCCGGTCATCCAGCGGGCCAACCGATTCTTTTCCCGGTTTCCTGCTTTTAATGTATCTAAAAAACATTTTTACTATCAGTTTTTGCCTCTATCGTTACCTTTCTTTCAAAATCCCTCTTTGCCTTTCTTATCAGCGATTTGCATCTGACTTGACATTCCTTATGCTGCTTCTTATTTTCCTCATTCGGTTCCTTCTTCCATTTTCTGAAGGATTCCTTTTTAGCTCCAATAGCCTCCTTTACCTCACTTTTTAACCACACCGGCTGTCGTTTGGTTTTCCGTCCTCTTTTTCTGATACGTGGAACATGTTTGGCCTGGGCCTCCATACAAATAAAGGGAATTTCAATTATCCAAATATTGACTGGATAAATGTAACATCAGAGCATGCTAGAGAAGTAAAGGTCCTAGATGAAATCAAGGATTGCTTTATGAAGCAACTGGTTCAGGAAACAACAAGCGGGGGAGCAATTCTAGATCTAGTCCTTAGTTGACCGCATGGGAACCAACTTTTTTAAATTATTGAGGGTACTAAGCCCAGTGGAAATAACCCCTCCCTGGATCTATACAAGGAATTTTCTCAATACTGGGGGTGCTCAAGCACCCATAGAGCCAGCTCCTATTGCTGACTACATGATCTGGTACAAACGACAACAGCGCTGGGGCCACATGACAACAGTGATCATAATAAGATCAGATTTGAATTAATAACTTTAGTAATTACATACAGAAAATCTAATACGTTAGCATTTATCTTTCAAAAAGGAGACTATGATAAAATGAGGAAAATAGTTTAAAAAAAAAAACCTGATGGTGCAGTGCCAAAGGTTAAAAATTTACATCAGGCGTGGATAGTGATCAAAAATACTCTCCTGGAAGCCCAGACCAGATATATTCTACATATTAAAGAATGTGGAAAAAAGGCCATATAAGAGCCAGCATGGTTAAAAAGTAAAAAACACATAATAAAACCTTTTTTAGGTATAAAAGAAACAAGAAGCCAGTAAAAGAATCAGTTAGACTGCTAGATGACTGAATGGTAAATGGGGCAGTCAGGGAGGACAAAGTCATAGCAGAAACCTAATGAATTCCTTGCTTTGGTCTTCACTAAGGAAGATATGGAGGAGATAATCGTGACAGAAATGGTATTTAAGGGTGATGAGTTCGTTAACCTGAAAGATGTAATGGGGCAATTTGAAAAACTAAAGTGCAGTAAATCACCTGGACCGGATGGGTATATAGCTTAGAGTACTGATAGAATTAAAAAATGAACTTGTAGAGCTATTGTTAGTAACTTCTATTTTATCTTTAAAATCAAGCTTGGTACAAGAAGATTGGAGGGTGTTCATTGTAATGCCAATTTTTTAAAAGAGTTCCAGAGGTGATCTGGGTAATTATAGACCGATGAGCCCAACATCAATGCTGGGCAAAAAGACTACTGTAAAGAAAATAATTACTGAGCATATATATATGCATGGGTTAATGAGACAAAGCCAACATTGATTTAGCCAAGGGAAATCTTGCTATATTTCTATGAAGGGGTGAATAAACGTGGATAAAGATGAGACGGTTGATATTGTGTATTTGGATTTTGAGAAGGCATTTGGACAAAGTACCTCATGAATGACTCCTCAGGAAATTAGAAAGTCATGAGATTGGAGGCAGTATCCTATTGTGGATTAACAGCTGGTTAAAAAATAGAAAAGAGAGTAGGGTTAAATGGTCAATATTCTTAATGGACAAGGGTAAATAACAGAGCTCCCCAAGGATCTGTGTTTGGACCACTGCTTTTTAACGTATTTATAAATGATCTTTTATACTGTGCTGTATAAAGGGTTCTGTGCAGCCTACCTACAGCTAGTCAGTATTTTCATAACAACCCAGTAGTAAAAACTAAGTCCCCCTCACAACCAAGGAATAAGAAAATAATAAATAACCAACAATAAAATTCCTTAACAGATTTGAGATCTCACAACTTCAAAAAAATGAAGACTAATGGGCAAACTCCCTAGCAACTAAAACCACAAATGTTCTTCACCAATTCTCTTCTTCCAACATGGGTGGGTTCTGGACTGATCTGGATGGACTCAAGGAAAGAAAATTAGCAGGTTAGACAATTTCCTCTTCCTCATCATCCCTCCAGACCAGTCCAGATGCATGGGAAATACTAAAGCAGAACCCAAAGAAAAAGGGAACCAAAGAAGCTTGCAGTCAGCACGTTCACCCCAAAAGCTGCATCCTGATAAGCCTGCACATCCTGTTTGCAATGTCTCATAAATGAATGCAATGAGAACCAAAGCAGCCACTCTACAAATTTCCTGAGGAGGCACCAAGCTATGTTTTGCCTATGAGGAAGCTTGTCTCCTACAGCAGCATACACGAGATGACCTCGCAAGATATATGCAGAAGTTAAAACCTTTTTGATTCATAGAGCTATTGGGACTTTAGATGTAGCGTCTCCCTTCCTAATATGTTCAAATAAGACGAACAAGTGGTTTGACCATGCTGAAACTCCTTGGCCCTCCTCAGACAGTAGCACAAGATCCTTCCCACATCCAACTTATGCAGAAGCCTATCTAACACTTTTGCCTGGTGGAAAACTGGAAGAGAAACAGACTTGATTAATGTGAAACTGCAACACAACCTTAGGCAAAAAGGAAAGGATGGGCCATAGCTCCACCCTGTCCTGCAAAATAACCAGGAAGGCTCTTGGCATGAAAAATGCTGCAATTCTGAAATCCTTCTAGCTGAACAGATGACCACCAGAAACACGGTTTTCAGAATAATATCTTTCAGCAATGCTTCTTTAAAAGGTTCAAAGGTGCCTGCACTGACACAGAAAGTACTAAATGCATGTCCCTTGGTGGAACCATCAGCTGCCGCAGGGGTCTCACATTTTAACTCCCTCAGAAATTGAGTCACATCTGATGTGAAGCCACAGGACAGCCCTGAAGCGGCCCTCTGTAAAATACCACTATTGTTATCTGCACTCTCAAGGAAGCTATAGCTAAGTCCTTATCCAGACCATCCTGTAAAAACTCCAAGACCTTGGAGACCAAATGACTGGAAAGGACTCACTTGGTGGTTCTCACATCACACCTTGAAATTCCTCCAGACCCTAATTGTAAGCTAGAAAAATTAAAGATTTTCTAGGGGAGGGGATACACTATTTACAGAGGCAATACAGAACTACCATTGTAGGACAGGGATGCCTAGGCTCCCCTTGGAGGCAGTGGAGTCTCTTCTCACCACTGTTGGTGCAAAAAACTATTCGGAAACTAAAACTTTACTCGGCACCAGGAGCGGATAGTTTTTTGAGTGAATTTTACAAAATGCTACAGGTTCAGCTGGTGGGACCATTAATTGATTTTTTATATAGGCAGTAAATGAGAACAACAATTTTCCACTTTATGCGAACATGGCACTCATCAGTTTGATACCTAAACGGGGGCGGGAACAAACGTGGCCTGAGTCTTATCAGCCAATATTGCTGATCAATGTAGATGTAAAGATTTTGTCCAGAATCCTAGCAGATAGACTAGCACCCTTAATATCCCAAATAATACAAAAAGAGCAAGTGGGCTTTGTACGGGGCTGACAATCTATGCTTAATGTCCAAAAGCTATTGCAGGCACTGCTTCTGGGAAGAGATTTGGGAACCCCTTCTTTAATTGCCAGCCTAGACGTGGAACGAGCGTTTGATTGGGTGTGGTGGCCCTTTTTGTTTCAGACATTGTGTTGGGTGGGCTTGCAGGGGTGGTGGTATCTACAAGCGATCATGACATTATACGCCTCTCCCACGGCGGCGGTTTTGGTAAATGGTTTAAAGACTGCAGAATTTCCTATAGGTAGAGGCACTCATCAGGGATGTCCCTTGTCTCCATTGTTGTTTCTCCTTTCGTTGGAACCTTTATTGTGCAAGATAAGGATGGAGAAAGAGATACATGTAGCGGAATTAAATGGTCACTCAATTAAAATATTAGCTTATGCAGATGATCTGCTTTTAATATTGAAAGACCCACGAATGTCTTTACCACTGGCAATGCAAGAGATTGGACAATATGGGGCATTGTCTGGCTTTCATTTAAATCTGGATAAATCAGTGGCCCTTCCTTCAGCAGACTCCATCAAAGAGCAGTGGGCAGGGGGCTTTCCTTTTCATTGGGCCTCTCGCCACGTTAAGTATCTAGGATTTAATGTAACAAGGGATATATCACAATTATATGATATGAATGTACTGCCTTTGTTAAAGGAGACTAAGCGAACGTTGCTAGTTTGGACAGAAAGCCCACTTTCCCTATGAGGGAGGATATCCTGGTTTAATATGGTGCTAGCCCCACGCTGGCTATATTTGTTTCAAATGCTACCACTGTACTTAAAGCAGAGGGAAGAAAGATTACTGAATGCAGCGATTCAGGGGTTCCTATGGAGAGGGAAGCGACCTAGATTACCCACTGCAATATTGCAAAAGCAAAGCCCAGGGAGGTATGGGGTTGCTCAGTGTACGATATTTGTCAATAGCCTGTTCTATGAGGCATATAAATGATTGGTTCACACAGCTGGGTACATTTTCCAATGTACAATTGGAGACCTGCATGTTGCCCAAAGTACACATCAGTTGGCTATTGCACACCATCCCAGGAAAG
The DNA here is from genome assembly GCF_901765095.1 of Microcaecilia unicolor. Taxonomy (NCBI): domain Eukaryota; kingdom Metazoa; phylum Chordata; class Amphibia; order Gymnophiona; family Siphonopidae; genus Microcaecilia; species Microcaecilia unicolor. The sequence continues at coordinate 121,483,982 of NC_044040.1, read as the reverse complement.
ACAGACTCTGCATTGCATCACAACCCGCTTTTGCTCTCAGCAAGAGCAACTTGGCGATGGCTGTGTAGGCACCATCACTTCTCTGCTGCAGCCACGCCCTACTTATCCTTTTTTCTTAATCTAGACTTTCTGGCAGGCACCACATCTTCACTGTTTGTCCAGTGGAAGCAAACGGGAATTTAATACTTGGTTCAACTACTGGATGAGGAGGGCAAACTAAAGCTGTTTGCGGAGTTGCAGCAAGAGCACAACTTGCAATTGCGACATTATACCAGAGCATCAGGCTGGGAGAACTTGCCGAAAGATGTACAGGACACTTTGAACACAGCCTTGACCCTGAGAGCACAAGCAGTGGTACCCTTACGATTTCATCACCGGTATCTGTTGGACTCCAGAGGATTTGGATTACAATTTATTCACCCAGGAATGGTCCAGGGAATTGGAAGAGGAAATAACAGTGGAACAGTTTAAACAGTTTGTTATGACCATACAGCGACTCTTTCGTCCGATATTGGGAATGACAATATAAATTCGCATTGAGAGCTTACATCTCACCACTTAGAGCATACCGAGCATCATTTGGAGCCACTGGGACCTGCACAAAGTGTAATCAGAATTTTGCATATTTAAGTCATGTTTTGGAAATGTTCCAATGTCAACAAATTTTGGTCACAGATTTTACAGACCATAAATAGAATATGGAATCAACGAGTGACGAAGAGTCCGTTAATGTTGTTCAATAGAGTTCAATACCAGACACCTGCCCTGGTAGGATTTAAACACTTCCTGCACCGTGCAACAGTGGCGTAGCCAGACTGCCAATTTTGGGTGGGCCTGAACCCAAAGTGGGTGGGCACAAAATTTTCTCTCTACCCCCCCCCCCCCCCCAGCAAAATGTAGTCACACTCAGATGCATTTGTCACACAGGGTAAAGTGCTGCTTTTCAGTGCATCAGATTTCAGACAATTTATTTAATAGCCGTAACACCCTTTTCAGTGAGCTTTCAGAGGCCAAAACCTCCTGCCTCAGGTCAGTATAATGCTGTTACGGTATCCTCTCCTGACCTAAGGAAGGAAGTATTGGTCTCTGAAACTTTATTAACACCATATTACTTTATCCTAAATTAAAAATAAAATTATTTTCTTTACCTTTGTTGTATGGCCATTTACTTTTTCTCATTGTGTTGCTCCCAGTCTCTAGATTCTGCTTTCCTTCGTTTTCGCTTGACTCTTCTGCCAGGGTTTCCTGGCCATTTGTCATTTTTCTCTCCTTTTTCTTTGCTTTCTTCAATATTTTTCTGCCTCTCTCTGTGTCCAGATTTAATTCATTCTTACTATCCATTCTTTAATTTCCTTCATCTACTTATGGCTTTTCATCTTTTTCTCACCCTTGTTCTCCCCATGCCCCTTCCTCTTATTCTCCAATCTTTCACTACTCCCCCTTTCCATGCAGCAGCTCTCCTCTTTCTCTCCCCATCCTTCCAGTGTCTCCCCTCTCTCTCCCCATCCTTCCAATAGTCTCCCCTCTTTCTTTCTGCATCCTTCCATCCAGCGTCTTCCCTCTTTCTCTCCCCATCCTTCCACCCATCTACCCTCTCTCCTGATCCTTCCATCTAATGTCTCTCTCCCTCCTTCTAACCAGTGTCTATCTCTCTACCCTTTTCTGTTCAGTGTCCCTTCTCTCTCCACATCCTTCCACTCTCCCCTTTTTCTCTGCATCCTTTCATCCATCTCCCCTCTTTCTCTGCCATCCTCCCATCTGTTTTCCCTCTTTCTCTCCCCATCCTCCATTTTCCCTCTTTCTCTGCAATCCTCCCATCTGTTTTCCCTCTTTCTCTCCCCATCCTTCCATTTTCCCTCTTTCTCTGCCATCCTCCCATCTGTTTTCCCTCTTTCTCTCCCCATCCTTCCATCCTCCCATCTGTTTTCCCTCTTTCTCTCCCCATCCTTCCATCCTCCCATCTGTTTTCCCTCTTTCTCTCCCCATCCTTCCATCCTCCCATCTGTTTTCCCTCTTTCTCTCCCCATCCTTCCATTTTTCCTCTTTCTCCCCATCCTGCCATCCATTTTCCCTCTCCCATTCAGGCCCACCAGCCCCAGCTCCCATTGCCGGCCACTGCTGCTTTTCCTGATGAGCAGCAGGGCCGGCGCCCGGCGCTACAAAAAGAAGAAGTGCTCAGCTGACTGAGCTGAGCGCCAACGCGTCGCTAACCCGACGAGAAAAAATGTTTAAAAAAAACCGCGGCACTGCACGCAGCCTCGAAACATTGGCTGCTGGCTCTGCAGGCTCCTTCCGTCTCTTACGTCACTGCCCCTGCTTCGCTACAGGGGCAGTGATGTAAGAGATGGGAGGAGCCTGCACAGAGCCAGCAGCCAATGCTTCGAGGCTGCCTGCGGTGCTGCATTTTTTTAAAAACATTTTTTCTTGTCCTTAGCGACGCGTTGGCACTCAGCTCAGTCAGCTGAGCGCTTCTTCTTTTTGTAGCGCCGGGCGCCGGCCCTGCTGCTCATCAGGAAAAGCAGTGGCCGGCAATGGGAGCTGGCGCTGGCGCTGGGCGGGCCTGGGCTGGAATTGGGTGGGCCTGGGCCCACCCAGGCCCACCCGTAGCTACGCCCCTGCCGTGCAATTATGATTGGTCAGAAAGTCATATTAATTTGCTGGAGACAACTTAATGGCCCTACTGTAGGGCTATTTCCCTGTGAGCCTCACTCTGCTGATCTCTGCCTGTGTATACAACTATGTCAAGATGGAGTCTGTGAACTAAGACCCTGCACTTCAGTGACCAAGCAGATTCAACTTTCTGTTTGTACCAGAGCTCTGCTTCGTGGTAAATAACTGGCAGGTCTGAAAAAAACTCAAGGATATGCAGTGGGCTACCTGACCCTTGCACCTCCCTGATGAGCTACAGGGGGTAAGGCCATGGTGCCAGCGAGTCTGATGAGAGACAGGAATGCATACCACAATGTAACAACTGGAAGATCAAAAAAAGGTTTTCTTGCTCAGGGAAGGAGCTGGACAAGATCCTGATTGGTTGCTGTCTGGTCACCTGGGAATCAGGGGCCAGAGAGCGGGAGACCAGAAAGAGAGAGAAGTTCAGAGAGAAACAGAGAGAAGAAGAAAGAGAAGAAGAAAGGGAGAATTTGTCTGGTTCTACTGGAAGAAGGGTAGCTGAAAAGAAGACCAGCGAGACCTGAAGTGTCCACAACCTTGTGAACTGACCATCTAAAGAAAGTACCTGTTGGTTCAGCTCTACTGGCCAGAGAGACTGTAATCCTGCATGCTGCAGAACCTGTGTTGTTTCCTGAGACGGGGACTCGCTGTGGAAAACAGCTGGAGTCTAAAGGGGAAAACCTGTGTCCACTTCATCTGAGACACCACCTAGAGTCGGCTCGGTGAGGATTGCAGAGATTTATTTCCTATAGTCGGGGATTAGCTAGTGGGTTCTTACCCAAGCAAAGGCGGGTTAGTCAAAACTTTGTGATCAGGAAGATGTGCTGCTAACTGTATTACTTCATGACCTAGTCAGTATTACTAATCGGGATTGTGTAATAATCTAGTAACCAGTGATATCAGTCTTTTAGTTAGACAATACATTCTACAGTTGCTTATCAGCATAAGGGAGCTACAATTGTACAGCTGAGCTGTAGTGTAGGGTGTATTATACTATTTTCTTACCTATATAATAAATTAATATATTTCACAGCAGTGACTTTACTTTTATTCCAGTTCTCTCTAACAGAAGAAAAGTTCTGGTGTAGGCCCAGAACAGCCAGGTTCCTTTATAATATATAACCCCTGGACAGAGCTAGGAAGTTGGTTTAGCCAGACTCCTGTAAACGGAACCTGGGAATTACTCATTGGGTAGCTTTGCCCAGAAGAGTTATTCATCCTATAAATGCTTACACTACCTTATATAAGTATTACCATACTGGGAAAGACCAAACGTCCATAAAGCCCAGCATCCTGTTTCCAACAGTGGCCAATCCAGGTCACAAATACCTGGCAAGATCCCAAAAAAGTACAAAACATTTTGTATGCTTATCCCAGAAATAGTGGATTTTCCCCAAGTCTATTTAATAATGGTCTATGGACTTTTCCTTTAGGAAGCCGTCCAAAACTTTTTAAAACTCTGCTAAGCTAACCGCCTTTACCACATTCTCTGGCAACGAATTCCAGAATTTAATTACACGTTGAGTAGAGTTGAACGGGTAGATGTGAAGCGTCTGTTCATGCTTTCCAAAAATACTAGGACTAGGGGGCATGCGATGAAGCTACAATGTAGTACATTTAAAATGAATCAGAGAAAATATTTCTGCACTCAACGTGTAATTAAACTCTGGAATTCGTTGCCAGAGAATGTGGTAAAGGTGGCTAGCTTAGCGGAGATTAAAAAAGGTTTGGACGGTTTCCTAAAGGAAAAGTCCACAGACCGTCATTAAATGGACTTGGGGAAAATCCACTATTTCTGGGATAAGCAGTATAAAATGTTTTGTACATTTTTGGGATCTTGCCGGGTATTTGTGACTTGGATTGGCCACTGTTGGAAACAGGATGCTGGGCTTGAAGGACCTTTGGTCTTTCCCAGTATGGCAATACTTATGTACTTATGAATAAAAGTTTTCTCCGATTCCTTTTAAATTTACTACATTGTAGCTTCATCGCATGCCCCCTAGTCCTAGTATTTTTGGAAAGCGTAAACAGATGCTTCACATCTACCCATTCAACTCCAATCACTATTTTATAGACCTCTATCATATCTCCCCTCAGCCGCCTTTTCTCCAAGCTAAAGAGCCCTAGCTGCTTTAGCCTTTCATCAAAGGGAAGTTGTCCCATCCCCTTTATCATTTTCGTCGCCCTTCTTTGCACCTTTTCTAATTCCACTATATCTTTTTTGAGATGTGGCAACCAGAATTGAACACAATATTCAAGGTGCGGTCGCACCATGGAGCGATACAAAGGCATAACATCCTCATTTTTGTTTTCCATTCCTTTCCTAATAATGCCCAACATTCTATTTGCTTTCTTAGCCGTAGCAGCACACTGAGCAGAAGGTTTCAACGTATCATCAACGACGACACCTAGATCCCTTTCTTGGTCCGTGACTCCTAACGTGAAACCTTGCATGACGTAGCTATAATTCGGGTACCTCTTTCCACATGCATCACTTTGCACTTGCTCACATTAAACGTCATCTGCCATTTAGATGCTCAGTCTCACAGTCTCGTAAGGTCCTTTTGTAATATTTCACAATCCTCCCGCAATTTAACGACTTTGAATAACTTTGTGTTATCAGCAAATTTAATTACCTCACTAATTACTCCCATCTCTAGGTCATTTAAAAATATGTTAAAAAGCAACAGTCCCAGCACAGGGCCCTGGGGAACCCCACTAACTACCCTTCTCCATTGAGAATACTGACCATTTAACCCTACTCTCTGTTTTCTATCCACAATAGAACACTACCTCCTATCCCATGACTTTCCAATTTCCTCTGGAGTCTTTCATGAGGTACTTTGTCAAACGCCTTCTGAAAATCCAGATACACAAAATCAACCAGCTCACTTTTATCCACATGTTTGTTCACCCTTTCAATGAAATGTAGTAGTATGGTGAGGCAAGATTTCCCTTCACTAAATCCATGTTGAAAGGGGCTCATTTTCAAGGCACTTAGCCTTTCAAAGTTCCATAGAAACCTATAGAACTTTGGAAGGCTAAGTGCTTGTCTCATTAATCCATGCTTTTGAACATGCTCTGTAATTTTTTTCTTAATAATAGTCTCTACCATTTTGCCCGGCACCGACGTCAGACTCACCGGTCTACCGGTCTATAATTTCCCGGATCTCCTCTGGAACCTTTTTTAAAAATCGGCGTTTCATTTGCCACCCTCCAATCTTCTGGTACCACACTCGATTTTAAGGATAAATTACATATTACTAACAATAGCTCCACAAGCTCATTTTTCAGTTCTATCAGTACTCTGGGATGAATACCATCTGGTCCAGGAAATTTGCTACTCTTCAGTTTGTAGAACTGCCCCATTAAATCCTCCAGGTTTACAGAGAATTCATTAAGTTTCTCTGACTCGTCAGCTTCGAATACCATTTCTGGCACCGGTATCCCACCGAAATCTTCCTTGGTGAAGACCGAAGCAAAGAATTCATTTAATCTCTCCGCTATGGCTTTGTCTTCCCTGATCACCCCTTTTACTCCTCGATCATCTAGCGGTCCAACCGATTCTTTTGCCAGCTTCCTGCTTTTAATATAACAAAAAAACATTTTTACTATGTGTTTTTGCCTCCAATGCAATCTTTTTTTCGAAGTCCCTCTTAGCCTTCCTTATCAGCGCTTTGCATTTGACTTGACATTCCTTATGCCTTTTCTTATTATTTTCAGTCGGTTCCTTCTTCCATTTTCTGAAGGATTTTCTTTTAGCTCTAATAGCTTCCTTCACCTCACTTTTTAACCACGCCAGCTGTCGTTTGGTCTTCCGTCTTCCTTTTTTAATACCGGAATATATTTGGCCTGGGCTTCCAAGATGGTGTTTTTGAACAGCACCCACGCCTGATGTAAATTTTTGACCCTTGCAGTCAGTCCTCTAAGGTTTTTTTTCACCGTTCTTCTCATTTTATCATAGTCTCCTTTTTTAAAGTTAAACGCTAACATATTTGATTTCCTATGTATACTTACGTCAAAGCTAATATCAAATCTGATCATATTATGATCACTGTTATCAAGCGGCCCCAGCACCATTATCTCCCGCACCAGATCATGCACTCCTTTAAGGACTAGGTCTAGAAATTTCCCTTCTCTCGTCGGCTCCTGTACCAGCTGCACCATAAAGCTGTCCTTAATTTCGTCAAGGAGTTTTACCTCCCTAGCATGCCCTGATGTTACATTTACCCAGTCAATATTGGGGTCATTGAAATCACCCATTATTATTGTGTAGCCCAGTTTGTTAGCATGCCTAATTTCCTTTAACATTTCTACATCTGTCTGTTCATCTTCGCCAGGCGGACGCTAGTACACTCCTATCACTATCCTTTTCCCCTTCACACATGGAATTTCAATCCATTGAGATTCCAAGATGTGTTTTGCTTCCTGCAGAATTTTCAATCTATTTGATTCAAGGCCCTCCTTAACATACAATGCTACCCCTCCACCAATTCGATCTATCCTATTACTTCTATATAATTTATACCTCAGTAAGACAATGTCCCACTGGTTATCCTCCTTCCAGCAGGCCTCAGAGATGCCTATTATATCTACTTTTTCATTTAGTGCAATATAACTCTCCCATCTTATTTCTTAGGCTTCTGGCATTCACATATAGACATTTCAAACTATGTTTGTTGTTCCTATTTACATCATGCTCAGTACATGACAATATTAATTTGCAATCTTTTACATGATTTTTATTTTTATTTAAGGACACCTGATCTACTATGGTCTCTTTTGCAACCTCACTATCGGGATACCTTGTCTTCCCTGTTTTGGTGATATCTTTGAAAGATACCTTATTCCGAACCATGCACTTTTGAGCAACTGTCGGCTTTCCACCACTTTCTAGTTTAAAAGCTGCTCTATCTCCTTTTTAAATGCTCATAGTAACATAGTAGATGACGGCAGAAAAAGACCTGCACGGTCCATCCAGTCAGCCTGGTCCCACTCTGGTTAAGGTGGAGCCCCTCCTTTCAGAATAGGCTCCCCCTTCCCCAAAATGTTGCCCAGTTCCTAACAAATCTAAAACCCTTCTCCCTGCACCATTGTCTCATCCACGCATTGAGACTCCGGAGCTCTGCCTGTCTCTTGGGCTCTGCGCATAGAACAGGTAGCACTTAAGAAAATGCTACCCTAGAGTTTCTGGATTTGAGCTTTCTACCTAAGAGCCTAAATTTGACTTCCAGAACCTCTCTCCCACATTTTCCTATGTCATTGGTACCCACATGTACCAAGACAGCCGCCCCCCCCCCCCATATAAAATCCTACCTAGGTGACGCGTGAGGTCCGCCACCTTCGCACCAGGCAGACAAATCACCAGGCGATCCTCACGTCCACCAGCTACCTAGCTATCTATATGCCTAATGATCAAATCACCAGCTACAACAGCTGTCCTAACCCTTCCCTCCGGGGCAGAACTTGGAGACATATCCTTGGTGCGAGAGGATAGTACAGCCCCTGGTAGGCAGGTCCTGGCTACAGGAGCACTTCCTACTTCACCAGGGTGATGCTCTCCTTCTAGGAGACCTCCCTCCTCCAAGGTAGCACAGGGGCTACCAGACTGGAGATTGGACTTCTCTACAACATCCCCGTAGGTCTCCTCTAAGTACCTCTCTGTCTCCCTCAGCTCCACCAAGTCTGCTACTCTAGCCTCGAGAGAACTGACCCGTTCTCTGAGAGCTAGGAGCTCTTTGCATCGGGCACACACATATAACCGCTCACCAACTGGGAGATAATCATACATGTGACACTCAGTGCAAAAGACTGGATAGCACCCCTCTTGCTGCTGGACTGCTGACTCCATCTTAGTAGTTTTAGTTTTTCAATCATTTAAAACTTGCTAAAGTATTAAGGTAATGTGGTATGTTGCAGACATCAGAAAACCATTCACTTTTCTAGTTCTATTTTCTTTCTGTTTCTGTCCTGTATTTAATGAAGTTACTTTCCTGTTCTTCTGATATTGATTTTGTAAACCGCTTTGGGTGTTTAGCTGAAAGATGGTATATCAAGTTTGAATAAATGATAAACATAATAACTGGCAAGCTAGATGCAAAAAACAAAAATTGATAAAGAAGGCCAAAAGAGAATACAAAGAGAAACTTACCAGAGAGCAAAAGGTAAAATTATGTATCATACCTGATAATTTTCTTTCCATTAATCATAGCTGATCAATCCATAGACTGGTGGGTTGTGTCCATCTACCAGCAGGTGGAGATAGAGAGCAATCCTTTTGCCTCCCTATATGTGGTCATGTGCTGCCGGAAACTCCTCAGTATGTCGATATCAAAGCTCCATCCGCAGGACTCAACACAGAGAATTACACCCACAAAGGGACACTCTGCCCAGCTCACCACAGCCGAAACGGGGGAAGGGAATTAACCCAGCTCATCCCCACACAAGTGGGGGAGGGGAATCCGGCCAGCTCATCCCCGTGGAGCGGGGGAGGGACACCACCCCGCCGATGCGGGGGGTTCTGGCTTATCCTGCAACCGCAACCGCGGGAGGAGCTGACTGACCCTAACACCGCCGAAGCGGGAGGGGTACAAAGCTGCCCTACAGCCGCACGAAGCGGGAGGGAGCGCCGGCAGAATTTAGGTCTCAATCCAGCCCCGTAAAACGAGGGGGAGAGGAATGCAGCAGCTCACTGTAACACAAAATCGTCTCAACTCTTGAAGAATCCAATTGAAAAAACTTTAACACGAAGTCCTCCTGAACAGGAACTGAAGACTAAACTTGAACCTGAAATGCAACCAGAATATAAACAGTACAGATATCTGGGAGGGGCTATGGATTGATCAGCTATGATTAATGGAAAGAAAATTATCAGGTATGATACATAATTTTACCTTCCATATCATCATGCTGATCAATCCATAGACTGGTGGGATGTACCGAAGCAGTACTCACCCAGGGCGGGACACAGAAATCCCTGACCGCAACACTGAAGCTCCAAACCGGGCCTCCGCCTGAGCAGCCACAGTCAAGCGGTAATGTCTGGAGAAGGTATGAGCCGATGCCCAAGTTGCCGCCCTACAAATCTCTTCCAAGGAGACGGACTCGGCCTCTGCCATCGAGGCCGCCTGTACTCTAGTGGAGTGAGCCTTCAGCTGGATAGGTGGCACCTTCCCTGCGGCCACATAAGCCGCTGCAATGGGTTCCTTGACCCATCGTGCCACTGTAGGTTTGGCAGCCTGCAGACCCTTACGAGGACCTGCGAACAGCACAAGCAGATGATCCGACTTCCGGAATCATTGGTCACTTCCAAGTATCTGATGATGACTCGTCTCACATCTAAATATTTGAGAGCAGAGTACTCCTCTGGGTAGTCCTCCCTACGAAAGGAGGGTAGACAGAGCTGCTGATTCACATGGAAGCGAGAAACAATCTTGGGCAGGAAGGAAGGCACTGTGCGAATAGACACTCCTGCCTCAGTGAACTGCAGAAAGGGCTCTCGACATGATAGCGCCTGGAGCTCGGAATCTCTTCTGGCTGAAGCGATAGCCACCAAAAGACTGCTTTCAACGTCAATTCTTTCAGAGATGCCCTCGACAAGGGTTCACAAGGCGGCTTCTGCAAGGCTCTTAGCACCAGATTGAGATTCCACGCAGGTACCACTGCGTGCAGAGGAGGGCGCAGGTGAATAACTCTCTTGAGAAAGCGCACCACATCTGGCTGCAATGCCAGGGAAACACCCTTCAGGTGACCCCTGAAGCAAGCAAGAGCCGCTACCTGGACCTTAAGGGAACTGAGTGACAGGCCTTTTTCCAGACCTCCTTGCAGGAACGCCAACACTGATGAAATTGGAGCAGTGAAGGGAGAAAGTGAGCCTGCCTCACACCACGATGCAAAGGTACGCCAAACCCTGGCGTAATCAGTAGAAGTAGAGCACTTCCTCGCTCTGAGCATAGTGGCGATGACCTTGTCTGAGAAGCTCTGCTTGCTCCGACGCTGCCGCTCAATAGCCAGGCCGTAAGACCAAAGGAGGAGGGATCCTCCATCACCACGGGACCCTGATGCAACAGGCCCCGCTCCGCTGGCATCTCCAGAGGCCCGTCCACTGAGAGCCTGATCAAGTCCGCATACCAGGGACGTCTGGGCCAATCTGGACTCACCAGGACTATCCGGCCCGGATGCTTTGCCACCCGGCCTAGCACCCTGCCCAACATGGGCCAAGGCGGGAACACAAAGAGGAGCTCCTGTGTCGGCCACTGTGGGAGAAGAACATCTACTCCCAGAGATCGAGGGTCCCGTCCTCTGCTGAAAAAGCGCGGCACTTGGCAATTGGCTGAAGACGCCATCAAATCTAGGCTCGGCTGGCCCCAGCGCTTCGTGATGTCCAAGAACGCCTGAGCAATATTCATGACTCCCGCAATGTGGGCCGCCGACAGCTGTTCCAGGTTTGCTTCCGCCCACAAGCATAGCTTCATGGCCTCCTTGGCTAGAGGGGCGCTCCTGGTACCTCCCCGGTGATTGACATAGGCCACAGCCGTGGCATTGTCCGACAGGACCCGTACTGGCTTCAGCGCCAGGCCCGGGAGAAACTCCAAAGGAGCCAACCGAGAGGTTGATAGACCACTCTGCCTCTGCAGGGGACCAGAGCCCCTGCGCTGTCCTTCCCAAGCAGTGGGCTCCCCAGCCCCACAAAGAGGCGTCCGCCGTGACGAAAAACCCACTCCGGGCTATTATTAAGAATAAAATTGCAGAGCATATACAAAAACATGGACTGATGAGACAAAGTCAGCACGGATTTAGTGAAGGGAAGTCTTGCCTCACCAATCTAATGCATTTTTTTGAGGGGGTAAGCAAACATGTGGACAATGGGGAGCCGGTTGATATTGTATATCTGGATTTTCAGAAGGCGTTTGACAAAGTGCCGCACGAAAGACTCCTGAAGAAATTGCAGAGTCATGGAATCGGAGGTAGGGTATTATTATGGATTAAGAACTGGTTGAAAGATAGGAAGCAGAGAGTAGGATTGCGTGGCCAGTATTCTCAGTGGAGGAGGGTAGTTAGTGGGGTCCCGCAGGGGTCTGTGCTGGGTCCGTTGCTTTTTAATGTATTTATAAATGACCTAGAGATGGGAATAACTAGTGAGGTAATTAAATTCGCCGATGACACAAAATTATTCAGGGTCGTCAAGTCGCAGGAGGAATGTGAACGATTACAGGAGGACCTTGCGAGACTGGGAGAATGGGCGTGCAAGTGGCAGATGAAGTTCAATGTTGACAAGTGCAAAGTGATGCATGTGGGTAAGAGGAACCCGAATTATAGCTACGTCTTGCAAGGTTCCGCGTTAGGAGTTACGGATCAAGAAAGGGATCTGGGTGTCGTCGTCGATGATACGCTGAAACCTTCTGCTCAGTGTGCTGCTGCGGCTAGGAAAGCGAATAGAATGTTGGGTGTTATTAAGAAGGGTATGGAGTCCAGGTGTGCGGATGTTATAATGCCGTTGTATCGCTCCATGGTGCGACCGCACCTGGAGTATTGTGTTCAGTACTGGTCTCCGTATCTCAAAAAGATATAGTAGAATTGGAAAAGGTACAGCGAAGGGCGACGAAAATGATAGTGGGGATGGGACGACTTTCCTATGAAGAGAGGCTGAGAAGGCTAGGGCTTTTCAGCTTGGAGAAGAGACGGCTGAGGGGAGATATGATAGAAGTGTATAAAATAATGAGTGGAATGGATCGGGTGGATGTGAAGCGACTGTTCACGCTATCCAAAAATACTAGGACTAGAGGGCATGAGTTGAAGCTACAGTGTGGTAAATTTAAAACGAATCGGAGAAAATTTTTCTTCACCCAACGTGTAATTAGACTCTGGAATTCATTGCCGGAGAACGTGGTACGGGCGGTTAGCTTGACGGAGTTTAAAAAGGGGTTAGATAGATTCCTAAAGGACAAGTCCATAGACCGCTATTAAATGGACTGGAAAAATTCCTCATTTTTAGGTACAACTTGTCTGGAATGTTTTTACGTTTGGGGAGCGTGCCAGGTGCCCTTGACCTGGATTGGCCACTGTCGGTGACAGGATGCTGGGCTAGATGGACCTTTGGTCTTTCCCAGTATGGCACTACTTATGTACTTATGTAAGAGGCATTCCTGTGGATGGCTTGTCTGGCCTCAGCCACCAGCTCAGCGCCTAGCGCACCGCTGGATCCAAGGGAAGGCGCACAGTGTAATCCTCCGAAGCTGGAGTCCATCGCTGCAGCAGAGAGAGCTGTATAGGTCTCATATGGGCCCTGACCCAGGGCACTACTTCCATCGTGGCCGTCATAGAGCCCAACAGCTGCTGCCCATAGTCCCAAGCCCGAAGAGAAGAGGCTGCTAGGAACTTGTCTACCTGAGCCTGAAGCTTGACAATCCAATTGTCTGGCAGGAACACTCTGCCCACTTGGGGGTTGAATCGAACTCCCAGATACTCCAGGGACTGAGTCGGGCGCAGCTGGCTTTTCTCCCAGTTGATGATCCACCTCAGGGAGCTCAAAAGAGCAATCACCCGGTCTGAAGCTCTGCCGCACTCTGCATAAGAGGAGGCTCGGATCAACCAGTCGTCCAGATAAGGATGGTCTTGTACTCCTTTCTTGCGTAGGAAGGCCGCGATGACCACCATAACTTGGAAAAGGTCCGCGGAGCAGTAGCCAACCCGAAAGGGAGGGCTCTGAACGGGGAGTGTCCTCAGAACTGAAAAACGCGGAAAGCGTTGATGAGGAGGCCAGATGGGAATATGCAAGTAAGCTTCCTTGATGTCCAAGGATGCCAGGAACTCCCCTGCCTGTACTGCCGCTATAACAGAGCGGAGAGTCTCCATCCGGAAGTGCCGAACTTCCAAAGCCGATTCAAGGATAGGCCGGACAAAACCTCCTTTCTTAGGTACCACATTGAGTAACGTCCCTTGCCAGAGGATCTCTGGCACCGGAACGACCGCACCCAGGCGGATCAGATTGTCCAAAGTCTGTTGCACTGCCACAGCTTGACCGGAGACTTGCAGGGAGAGTGCACAAACCCGATTCTTAAGGGTCGGCAGAACTCTAGCTTGTAGCCGTCTGATGACTTCCAGCACTCAAGCGTCCGAAGTTACCCTGGTCCACTCGCCCAGAAACGAGGATAGGCATCCTCCAATCTGCTCTGGGCCATGGACCAGCGCCCCGTCATTGGGTACGAGACTCTGGGGGAGGACCGGAGGTGGCACCTCCGGGACGGCGGTCTCTGCGAAAGGAATGCTGCTTGGGGGAGAAATTCCTTTTGATGGAAAAGGGGGCAGAGGAGCTCGACTTGCCCAGGCAATACCGACGGGCTTCCTGAAACCGTCCTTTGGAGGAACCAGGGCGGGCACCATTGGCCCGAGCCCTGACCTCCGGTAACCTCTTGCCCTTAGACGTGCCGAGATCGGTCACAATCTTGTCCAGCTCGACCCCAAAGAGCAGCTTGCCTTTAAAAGGCAACTTAGCCAGGCGAGACTTAGAGGCGTGGTCAGCAGACCAATGCTTCAGCCAAAGCCACCGCCGTGCAGAGACTGTCTGAGCCATACCTTTAGCCGAGGCTCTCAAGACATCATACAGCCAGCCTACCAAGCCCGATTCCAGGGCTGGCCAATCAGCCCTCAAGGAAGGATCCGAGGGGGAAGCCCGCTGCGCAAGCGTCCGGCACGCCCTGGCCACAGAGGAGCCACAAATTGAGGCCTGTAAACTTAAAGCAGCCGCCTCGAAGGACGACTTTAAAGCCACCTCCAAACTCCTGTCTTGGGCGTCCATTAGGGCCGTGCCACCTTCCACCGGCAACGCTGTTTTCTTAGTCACCGCAGTGATTAAAGAATCCACGGTACGCCAAAGAAAGGCCTCCTGTTCACTTTCAGGCAGAGGATAGAGGCGGGACATAGCCCTAGCCACTTTAAGGCTCGCTTCTGGGAAATCCCATTGAGCCGAAATCAAGGTGTGCAATCATGCACGTGGAAGGTTCTAGGCGGGCGCTTAGTCCCCCGCATAATGGCAGAGCCAACAGAGGCTGAGGGAGAGACGTCCTCCGGAGAGGAACTCTTCAAAATGCTCATGGCCTGCACTAACAGGTTGGGCAAATCCTCTGAGCAAAAGATCCGTGCTGCAGAGGGTTCATCCGCTCCATCCGAGCGGGAATCCGTCTCCTCCAAGGAATCCCCAAAGGACCACTGGGAGAACTCAGATACGCTGCCCTCATCTACATCAGAGGAGACCGAGTCCTCTAGGGCCTGGAAGTTCACCCGAGGGCGTTTGCTTCCGGAGGCCTCAGCCCCTTGATCAGAGGGGGGAGCCGAGGCAGCATTTATCATAAGAAAAGCCTGATGCAGCAGCAAAAAGAACTCAGGGGAGAAACCCCCTAGACTGTGCACTTCTGTCGCCTGGGCCACGGCCCTAGACGCACCCTCAACCGGCGGGGGAGAAACATGCTGCGCATCCAAAATGGCGTCCGGTGTGAAACTCCGAGAAGAAGCCGCGTGGGAAGAACGGCGCTTAACTTTCGCCGCTTTCTTGCCATCGCCCGAATCAAGGGCAACCATAGCATTAACGTCTCCCAGCTCGAGGGCAGCCCAAGAAGAAGCCGTCCGAGCAGAGTGGCTGGCCAACATGGAGTGAGCGAGCAGCGGGGGATGGGCGCTTATGACGGGAAAAACCGCCGCACCGGAGGAAGAACCGGGACACTGACCGGACTCCAAACTGATGCCCAACAAAGGCGATTCAGACTTTGAAAACCCCCGCATCCCCGCTAGATGCACACACGCAGTCCGGGGAGCGAATCTTCGCGCCTTCGCCCTCCGACGCCATAAGCCTTGTGGAGACCGAACGGAAAACCCCCTGCCCGCTATAAAAAGGTAAAATTACCTGCTTCTCGCTCCGAGCTGTAACGAACTGGTGTCCCAGTGAGCAGCTGCAATAAACGCTGATATAAACGTTGAAATAAACGTTGAAATAAACGCCCTTAAAGGATGTCAAAATTTTTTTTTTTTTTTTTTTAACGGAGCCAGCGGGAGGGGGGAGAAAAGGAGGGACCTGGCACCACCAGGTTTGCACTTGCTCAAGAAGAGCCCTCAACCCCAGGTACTCAACAAAACCTAAAGATTAGGCTTGGCGACCTAGCCAGAGCTGCTGTTGTGTGTGACCACCACCTGCTGAGATAGAGAACATACTGAGGAGTTTCCGGCAGCACATGACCACATATAGGGAGGCAAAAGGTTTGCTCTCTTTCTCTACCTGCTGGTAGATGGACACAACCCACCAGTCTATGGATTGATCAGCATGATGATATGGAAACTCAGTAGTAATAACCTTTTCAGGTATATCAGAAAAAGAAAGCCTGTGAGGGAATCTGCAGGACTGTTAGATCACCAAGGAGTAAAAGGGACACTCAGGGAGGACAAGACCATAGCAAAGAGGCTAAATGAATTCTTTACCTCGGTCTTTACTAAAGAAGATGTAAGAGATATACCTGTACCAGAGATGGTTTTCAAGGGAGACAATGCAGAGGTACTGAAAGAAATCTCAGTGAATCTGGAAGATGTGGAGGGGCATAATCGAATGGAAACGCCCATCTCCATGGGCGTTTATCTCCGAGAACAGGTCCGTGAAGGGGCAGGCCGAACTGTATTTTCGAAAAAATGGACGTTTTTGAGCTGGGCGTTTTTTTTTAGCGATAATGGAAACTATTTATTTTTTTTTTTTATTTATTGCATTTGTATCCCACATTTTCCCACCTTTTTGCGGGCTCAGTGTGGCTTACAATAAGTTGTGAGTAATAGAAATACAATTTGTTACATAGATTCAGCTTTATCATTTAATGATCAGATATCAGAGGTAGTAAAAAAATACTTTTACTAAGGCAATTACGGTCCATTAGAAATACAATAGATAATAACTCATTGTGTACCTTGGCCTATGCGTACATTATGACATGCCTTGATTACTATAACAACTGTTATGCGGGCATTACAAAATTCAACTTGAAACGCTTACGAACTATTCAAAACACAGCTGCTCGTATAATTTATAGAGCTTCAATATATGATAAGGCTACGCCCTTATTATGTCAACTACACTGGATTCCGATCCATTTGAGAATTTCTTTTAAGGTTCTCATACAAAGTGCTATATTTATCTACACCATCATAGCTTGCAAATTTATTCCATACACACCGTCACGAACTTTACGTTCACTTACTGATAAGAGGTTGGTAATCCCACCGCCTTCAAGAGCGAAATGGAAATCAACACGAGCGTCAGCATTCTTTTTTTTTTTTTTTTTTATCACCATCATTGTGGAATTTTCTGCCAAAATATGTTAGGGTAGAAGAATCATTTATGCTCTTTCGTAAAGCTTTAAAAATTTATTTCTTTCAAAAAGCTTTTGATATCTAGTGCCATTTATAAAGAGAAATCTAGTGTAATTTATTAGAGAAAACCACTCAGGAAATGAAATGTGGTTTATTTGAACAGGGAATATATACTATTTTAAGGTAGCAGCATTATTTGATGTGATATGTATGAGTGATATATATAATTGGTTTTGTTTTCTTTGGTATGGAAGTTTCTGTTAGAGCTGTCCTAATACAAATGGATTTCTTTTATGTTAGAATATTGTTGTAGGTTAAAGATATATGTCATTTATATTTTAAAGATGTAAACTGTTCTGATTTGCTATGTAAGAAGTAACGGTATAGTAAATAAATAAACAATAAACGAAGATAGAGGAAGGAGATGCATATGGATGGAGGGGAAGGAACAGAGAGGAAGGAGAAGAGATGAGGGATAAGGAAGAGAGGAGAAAAACTGCACATGGATGGAGAAAATAGACAGAAGCTGGATCCACTCTATACCTCCTCCAGTCAAGTCTGCGGAGGACCCAGCTTTTACTATGGATGTAGGGCAAGAAATGAAGAAGAAAGGAGGAAAGTAAAGAAATAAATGGAAAGGAAGCCCTGGAAATGGAGTTAAGAGAACAGACAGAGAGCAGCAGGATCAGATATTGGGACAAGCATGATCAGAAAACAAAGTCACCAGACAACAAGGGTAAAAAAAAATCATGTTATTTTTATTTTAGTGTTTGGAATATGTCCACTTCGAGAATTTATTTGCTACATTTGTACCCCACATTTTCCCACCTTTTTGCAGGCTTAATGTGGCTTACATAGTACCGTGAGGCGTTAGGCACCTCCGGTGATGAAACAAATACAAAGTGATGTTATGGTCGAATGAGATTCATGTGTTACAGACACATTAGGGAATCTTAGAGAAGAAGAGTTATATAGTGTTCATTACGTGCTTTGGTTTCATTGTGTTGCACAGTTCACACACTTCAGTTGGGTCAGTAGGGTATGTCTTTCCGAACAGATTGGTCTAGTGATTTCCGGAAGTTAAGGTGGTCATACGTTGTTTTCACGGCTTTTGGTAGTGCATTCCACAGTTGCGTGCTTATATAGGAGAAGCTGATTGCATAAACTGATTTGTACTTGAGACCTTTGCAGCTAGGGTAGTGAAGATTTAAGTATGTTCGTGATGATCAGACTGTGTTTCTGATTGGCAGGTCTATGAGGTCAGTCATATATCCCAGGGCTTTGCCACAGATAATTTTGTGGACCAGGGTGCAGATTTTGAAAGTAATACGTTCTTTGATTGGGAGCCAATGCAGTTTTTCTTGAAGGGGTTTGGCGCGTTCGAAAAGCAATTTTCCAAATATAAGCCTGGCTGCCATGTCTTGAGTGGTCTGTAGTTTCTTCATGAGTTGCTCTTTGCATCCCGCATAAATTCCATTGCAGTAGTCAGCATGGCTTAGTACCATTGATTGTATCCGGTTGCAGAATGTTGCCCTCAGGAAGAATGGTTTCACGCGTTTGAGTTTCCACATTGAGTGGAACATTTTCTTGATGGTAGAGTTAACTTGGGTCTCAAGTGTCAGACTATGGTCGATTGTAACACCGAGGATTTTCAGGCTGAGATAGGGAGGGTGTAATCTGGGGTGTCTAAGCTTGTGGGTATGTTCTTATTGTATTGGGATGAGAGGATGAGACAGTGTGTTTTTTCTGTATTGAGTTTTAGTTGGAATGCATTTGTCCATGATTATGACTGTTTGATCATCGCTACATGTGTTGAACACAGCCATAAACAACCACAGCCACACTGTCATGAACATCAAAGACACTTGATATGGTGTGTCAAACACTACCTCCAACACTGTGGTTCCTTATACATTTGCAACCATGTTTTGCTACAAAGTGGCTTTGATTCCATGAACCTACAAGTCATTGATACTATGAGCCTTTGACTTGCAGAGACAAAGACAGACATTTGATTTCCATGGACATTCACTGATACTTTCCGGACCAGAAACACTTTCAGCGCCAGTCTCGAGAACAGCTGGATATTTCATGTTCAGCCATTTAGCCAAATACAAACTAGCAGTTAGTTTGCCTTCCCACCAAAATTCACATCAGTCACCAATCAAATCTATTTTTTTCTTGAATTGAGATATATGCAAAATTCACAAGCACACTGCATACAGCATTGAACGCCCAGCTCAAAAATGTCCTAATCCGAGCCATTTGGTCATGGGAGGGGCCACGATTCGTAGTACACTGGCCCCCCTGTTATGCCAGGACACCAACTGGGCACCCTAGGTCAGTGCGGTGGACTTCAGAAAAAGCTCCCACATGCATAGCTCCCTTACCACGGGTGCTGAGCTCCCAACTCCCCTCCCCCAAAACCCACTACCCACAAATGTACAACACTACCATAGCTCTTAGGGGTGAAGGGGGCACCTACATGTGGGTACAGTGGGTTTTGGAGACCTCCCATTTACCAGCACAAGTGTTACAGGTAGGGGGGGATGGGCCTGGGTCCAAGTGGCTGAAGTGCACTGTGGTACCCACTAAAAGTGCTCCAGGGACCTGCATACACGCAGGCCTCTAGGACTGGTTGCTGCTATACAACATTGGCACACCAGTTGACACCTGAAGACTAATCTCTCCGAAAACGTCCTTTATTGGAATAACCGCCTTTACTCACAGTTAACTGCAGATCAGAGGTTGTGCCCCACTGGCAACGAGTCTCCCTGGTACTGAGATGAGCAGTAGGTCAGAGCTAGCAGAATGCTGTACAATGCCCTCATTCAGCCACATTCAAGGTAAGAACTAAGTTGTCTAACGTGGCTAACACAGGAAAGGGAACTAAAACTGGCTTACAAAAATGGCCACTACCGCATGGACTACAACAGAAAACACAACAGGGCACACTCTGACCCAGTAGGCAGGGGGAAAAGCACCATGGGAGAAGAACCTACCAACTACCAACATCGTGAGACTGTAACACAAGCTAATGAAATCACGGAGCCCAATACCCTACACCCACCACAATGCAATGCTGATGTGACCCTGTACTGCACCCGAGAGCCACATCTGACCCAGGGAAAGGCTGTGACAGGATCGAACACATTCTGCTGTCATGGAGGTGGGTACAGCATTTGAGGCTGGCATACAGGCTGGGAAAAAAGTTTTTAAAGTGGGTTTTTTTTGGTGGGAGGGGGTTAGTGACCACTGGGGGAGTCCGGGGAGGTCATCCCCGATTCCCTCCAGTGGTCATCTGGGCAGTTGGAGCACTTTTTTGGGACTTGTTCGTGAAAAAAAAGGGTCCAAAAAAAGTGACCCAAAATCGCGGTAAAAACGCCTTTTTTTTTTTTTCCAATTATGAGCTAAAGACGCCCATCTCTCCTTGGCTGATAACCACGCCCCAGTTCCGCCTCCACCACGCTCCCGTCAACTTTATTCGTTTCCGCGATGGAATGCAATTGGAAACGCCCAAAATCGGCTTTCGATTATACTGATTTGGGCGCCTTTGCGAGACAAACGTCTATCTCCCGATTTAGGTCGCACTATAGGCGTTTTTCTCTTTTGAAAATAAGCTGGATACTGAGCCAAACTGACAAATAAAGAGTGGTAAATCACCTGGACTAGATGGTATACACCCTAGGATACCATAACCACCCCCCCTAACTTGTCCCTCCCTGTCTCTAACAGTTTGAAAATTCTTGGAGTTACCATTGATCGAAATCTCACACTTGAAAACCATGTGAAGAATACAACTAAGAAAATGTTCCACTCCATGTGGAAACTCAAAAGAGTGAAACCTTTCTTCCCAAGGGCCATTTTTCGAAAACTGGTACAGTCAATGGTACTAAGTCACCTGGACTACTGCAATGCACTTTACGCTGGCTGTAAGGAACAAATTAACAAGAAACTTCAAACTGCCCAAAATACCGCAGCCAGACTTATATTTGGAAAAACAAAATATGAAAGTGCAAAACCCCTAAGAGAGAAATTATACTGGCTCCCAATTTAAGAACGTATCGCGTTCAAGATCTGCACGATTGTTCATAAAATCATTTACGGAGACGCCCCGTCATACATGATTGACCTCGTGAACCTCCCACCCAGAAATGCCAAAAGATCTGCCTGCACCTATCTTAATCTACACTTCCCCAGCTGCAAAGGATTAAAATACAGACTAACACATGCGTCCAGCTTTTCCTACATGAGCATGCAGTTGTGGAATACACTACCAAATCACTTGAAAACAATCAACAAAATAACTAACTTTCGCAAATCGTTGAAAACCTCTCTCTTCAAAGCCTACCACGAGAACCCATAACTAACTACAACACATCACCACTCCTCCCTTATTATGATTGTCTTCTTTCTATAATTGCTTGATTAGATCGACTTGTTATTCTTGTTATTCTTAATATCTCTGTAACACCAATTGTATTTTTGTACCCTGAAATGGTGATGCCATTAACAGGTCTTTGTAAGCCAAATTGAGCCTGCAAATAGGTGGGAAAATGTGGGATACAAGTGCAATAAAATAAATAAATAAATAAATAAATAACTCAAATATGAAATTGCAGATCTATTGTTAGTGATCTGTAACCTGTTGTTAAAATCGTTGTAGGTACCTGAAGATTGGAGGGTGGTCAATGTAATGCCTATTTTAAAAAAGGGATCCAGGAGTGATCTGGGAAATTACTGACCGGTAAGCCTGACATCAGTGCCAAACAAAATAGTGGAAACTATTATAAAGAATAAAGTTACTGAACTTGTAGACAAACATAGTTTAATGGTACAGAGTCAACATGGATTCAGTCATTGGAAGTCTTGCCTCACCAATTTGCTTCATTTCTTTGAAGGATGAATAAACATGTCGATAAAGGTGAGCCGATTGCTGTAGTGGATCCAGATTTTCAGAAGGTGTTTAACAAAATCCCTCATGAGAGACTCCTGAGAAAATAAAAAAAACCCATGGGATAGGAGGCAATGTTCTGTTGTGGATCAGGAACTGGTTGATGGACAGAAACCAGAGGGTGGGGTTAAAGGGTCTGTTCTCTCAGTGGAGGTGGGTGAATAGTGGACTGCCGCAGCAAAAGACAAGTGAGGTGATTAATTTGCAGATGACACAAAACTATTCAAAGTTGTTAAAAGGCATGCAGATTGTGAAAAACTGCAGGAAGACCTTAGGAAATTTAAAAACTAGGCATCCAAATGGCAGATGAAATTTAATGTGGACAAGTGCAAAGTGATGCATATTGGGAAGAATAATCCAAATCATAGTTATTTGATGCTAGTTTTCACCCTAAGAGTCAGCACCCAAGAAAAAGATGTAGGTGTCATCATGGACAATACACTGAAATCTTCAGCCCAGTGTGAAGAGGAATATGATAGAAGTCTACAAAATACTTTGTGGTGTAGAACTGGTGAACGTAAATCGATTTTTTTAACTCTTTCAAAAAGTACAAAGACTAGGGGACACTCAAGGAAGTTACATGTTACTACTTTTAAAACAAAAAGAAAGAAATATTTTTTCACCTAACGAATAGTTAAGTTCTAGAACTCGTTGCCAGAGAATTTGGTATCAGTGGTTAGTGTATCTGGGTTTTAAAAAAGGTTTGGACAAGTTCCTAGAGGAAAAGTCCATTGTCTGCTATTGAGATAAGACATTCTTGCCCTGGGATTGGTAGCATGGAATATTGCTACTATTTGGGTTTTTGCCAAGCACTTGTGACCTGAATTGGCCACCGTAAGAAACAGGACACTGGGCTAGATAGAACATTGGTTTGACCCAGTCTGGCTATTCTTATGTTCTTATTTATAACTCGCTTAATTTTAAGAATTTTGTTCAAAGCGACTTGCAATAAAAAGAAATATCATCATAATAAAAAATCTAAACAAAATTACTATTTTAAATATTATTTTAAATATTTCTGAAATAGAGAATAGGTTGGTTGTTGTTTAACAAGAAGAGCGATATTATTCCAATTTTGAGCAGCCTGGTAAGAAAAGGAGCATTCAAAAACTTTTGTATACTGAACACCTTTATATGAGGGGAAAATACAGCAAATAATTATTCATAGAGTGAGCAGTTAGCTTATTTGATGGCATGTTCGGTGTGTTATATAAGCAGGTGCTACTCCAGAGAAGATTTTGAAAATAAAACATGTTATTTTAAACAAAACTTCACTTGAACTGGCAGCCAATGGAGGAGAAACATGATCAAACCTTTTCAATTTACAAATCAAACGAGCAACCATGTTCTGAAGGAGTTTGATTTTCTTCAATTGGGTCAGGATTAAGCTCTGTACCAATAGAGCAAAGTGATCTCTCAAAAGATATGAACAAACAACTCTGTTGTAGAAGTCTAAAAAAAACACTTTCTTAAATAGTTAACCTGCAGTTCTAATGAAAGAGAGGAATCTAAAATGATACCCAGAACCTTAGATGTACGATCAACTGGCAGATATTCATCTGAACCAAAGGTATTTTCACACACAAAAGTTCCGGATGTAAACCAAATCACAAAACCTTAGTTTTATTCATATTTAACTTTAATAAATTTGTGATGGCCCAATGTTTTATTTTATTAATGAAGTAAACAATTTTATAAGTCTGATCTAGATCTTGAAGTGTGGCTACCAATATAAAAATATCACCTACATAAGAATAAAGTAATTAAACCCAGGGAACTCATAAAAATATTAAATAAAATAAGTGAAATTGGGCAGCCATGAAGAACGCCACAAGAGGACACCAATGAGTGGGGGCAGCTCCTTGCTGCTTTTGACCCTGTATCTTCTATTAGTTAAAAACATAAGAACATAAGAAAAGCCACACTGGGTCAGACCAATGGTCCATCTAGCCCAGCATCCTGTTTCCAACAGTGGCCAAGCCAGGTCACAAGTACCTGGCAGAAACCCAGCTAGTAGCAACATTCCATGCTACCAATCCCAGGGCAAGCAGTGACTTCCCCAAGTCTGTCTCAATAGCAGACTATGGACTTTTCTTCCAGGAACTTGTTCAGATCTTTTTTTTTAATTTGCATGAAGTCTTTATTGTCAAATTAAAGAATCAGTACAGAGTGCAATAGGAAAGCATTGTACACAAGTACATAATCCAAAGCGCTAAAAGAGAGGCCAGAAAATAGTATTCCAAACTGCAAAGAACAGCATAATAGAACTTCATTGTTTTATAAACTTTTCAGATTTCCCCCAGAATCCCCAACTCCCTCCTCCCATCTTCCCCCCAGCCTATTCAGACTACCCAACCTCCAAGGTTCCAGTCACTGTCCTCAGTTGTACTAAACATGATTTAGGAAAGGCTCCCAGATCGCATGCCACCTGCAAGTTTGGTTACGCCGCTCCGCTAGGAGTCGCTCCATCTCACAAACATACCTTAATTTAGAAAGCCATCTCGCTATTGGAGGAGTCTTAGACACTTTCCAACAGGTGGCAATTACAATCCTAGCTGCACTTGTTGCATACCTCGTCAATATCTGCTGATCATGTGAAAGGCTTGCCTCCTTAACCGAGAACAAGAAAAAGGCATGGCTCCAAGGGATAGGGCATCCCAGCCATTTCTGTAACCGACTCTGGATGGATTTCCAGAATGCCCGTATCTTTGCACACGCCCACCATATATGCCCCATAGTGCCCTTAACCCCACAGCCCCTCCAGCACAAACCAGACAAGGTAGGATATATGCGCTGGAGACGCTCCGGCGTCAAATACCACCGGAACAGCACCTTGATAGCATTTTCCTTGAAGGGTACATGAGTGGACACTCCCACCGCTGCCCGTTCTATCCTCTCCCACTCAGCCTCCGTCATCTCCAAGCCCAGCTCCCTCTGCCAGCCTCCTCTATGAAGTGTGTATCGTGGCGCCTGCAGTCTAATACAACTGTATAAGCGAGAGATTAAACCACTTGTCGTTGCAGATCCTTCACATATTGCTTCCATAGGCAACTTTTCCCTGGCAACCACCTCCCTGACTGCCCGTGTGGTGAGGAAATGGGTTACTTGTCGATATGCAAATTCATCCCTTCCCACTACCGGGAATCTGGCCACAGCTTCGTCAAAGCACAACAATGAATTGCCCTCGAACAATTGTCCCCAGGTTCTCAAACCCTCTCCATACCATCTAGTGAACATTCCTTTTTCAGTCCCAGGGTAGAACATTGGGTTAAATGCTATCGGGGACAGACGCGATAGCATACATTTTTTCCGTGGAAAGAGACTATCCCAATATGAGAGAGTTACCTGAATGGCCGGACACGCCCCCTCCCCAAGTGATCTAAACGGGCTAGGAAGCCACACTAATGTCCCAAGTGGTCTCGGACCTGCAGATTGCTGTTCTATGTGTACCCACTGTCTGTCGGGATATTCCTGGAACCATTCAATGGCTGCGCGTGCTTGAGCTGCTCGGTAGTAACAGGCCAGATTGGGCACCCCCAACCCTCCCCATCTCTTATCCTGGTATAGAAGGGATCGCGATAGACATGGCCTCTTCCCTGCCCAAATAAAGCGTACAATACAGTCTTGCAAGGTTGCAAGGAACTTTCTAGGTAACACTATCGGGAGGACTTGGAATAGGTATAGTAAGCGTGGCAGCACATTCATCTTAACAGTGGCTATTCTGCCAAACCATGATAACTCCAAGTCCCCCCATCTGTCCAAGTCAGCCGAAAGAACTCTAGCCAACCCTTTATAGTTTGCTGTAAAAAGGTCAGATAGTTTAGCTGTTAAATTCACTCCCAAGTAGCGGATTCCTTTCAGGGCCCACCGGAAAGCATAGGACGATTGTTGGGATTCCACCAACCCTTCAGGTAGTGTTACATTCAGTGCCTCTGATTTCGTCATATTCACCTTAAAGCCAGAGACCTCCGAATATTCACTGATAGCTCTCATGAGATTCGGGAAGACAACCTGAGGCCGTGTGACAAAGAGCAGCACGTCGTCTGCGAACAGGGCCATTTTATGTTCTCTCCCTGCCACATTGACCCCCGGAATATCCCAATTTATTCTGACCCTTGAAGCAAAAGGCTCCATGACCATGGCGAACAGCATTGGTGATAAGGGGCAGCCTTGTCACGTGCCTCTGTGGAGTGTGATCATATCAGAATTGCCCCCATTTACCCTCACACAGGCTTTAGGGGAATCATAAAAAGCTTGGATCCAACCTCTAAACCTCGTCCCGATCCCAAATGTTTCCATTACCTTATACATAAACGGCCAATGTACCCTGTCAAAGGCCTTCTCAGCATCTAAGCTGAGAAGGCTCAAAGGCCTCTGATCTCGCTTGGCCAAGTACATTATATCTATCACACGCCGTATGTTTTCCATTGCCTTTCTATACGAGACAAACCCCACCTGGTCTGGGTGTATTATTGCCGGTAATAAGGGCGCTAGTCGATTAGCCAACACTTTAGCTAAGATTTTTACATCGGCATTTAACACTGAAATTGGGCGATAGGAGCCACACTCCGTGGGATCCTTATCCGGCTTTGGCAATACAGCTATCCATGCCTCCATCATAGACGGTGGCAATGGTTCGCCCCTGCCAATCTGATTAAACAGGTCCGCCAGAAGAGGAGCCAATTCCAGAGCAAATTTCTTGTAAAATTCATTGGGAAGACCGTCCAGCCCTGGAGATTTACAGGAAGGCAGACCTTGAATAGCTTTTTGAATCTCAATTGGGGTCACTGGTTCTTCCAGCATGGCACGTTGCTGACTTGTCAGTCAGATTAACTCACTTCCCCCCAAGTACTCATTAATAGCCTCTTCAGAAGGGTTAATATCTTGCGCGTACAAAGCTTGGTAAAATTCCCCAAAACGCCTACGTATACTTTCTGAAGTAGATAGCATATCACCCTTCCCGTCACGCACATGTGTGATAGCACGATCCATTTTATGCCTCTGTAGCTGCATAGCAAGGAGACGGCCTGCCTTGTTAGTGAACTCATACGAGCTAACTTGCCTCCGCGACTGTAGAAAGCTAAGATGTTCGGAATATAGAGCGTCCAGTTGCATTCTCGCGCCACGCAATTCCTCCAGGACTATTGGGGAGCCTCTAGCCTTATGCCGCTGCTCCAAATGCTTAATTTTCTCCAAACAACTCGCCAACTGCACCCGACGGGCCCTCGCTCGCTTACTAGCTGTTTGCAAGAAAAAGCCCCTCGAGACCGCCTTCATAGCGTCCCAGACTATGTTTAGTGGTGGTCCCGAATCAACGTTAAGCTCCAAATATTCCTTCAACGTATGCCTACAGCCCTCTACCACCTCCGCGTCCTGCAAAACATTTGCATTTAATGTCCACCTCTTGTCCTTAACCTCAGTCTGGATGCCCGGCAACACCACCCATACCGGTGCGTGGTCCGATATAGTCATACTGCCTATAGCCGCCTTTGGGCCCCTCTCAACCAAAGTGAGGTCTAGGAAAATACAGTCAATTCGAGAGTAAGAGGCATGAACTGGCGAATAATATTATAATCCCTCAACCGCCACACGTCCAACGCACCCAAAGAATACGCTAAAGAGCCCAATGCTAGTAACTCCTTGTTTTCCCTCTGTTGACTGTTTCCTGACCTATCTAGGGCCGGATTCATAACGGCGTTAAAGTCACCTCCCAGATTCAGTGAACCTTGAATAAACGTAGCGAGAGCATTTTTAATCTTAGTGAAAAAGGGTCCCTGATGATCATTTGGAGCATATACGGATGCCAGAGTCAAGTCCACCTGATCCAAAACTGTGTGTAAAAACAAGAAACGCCCACCCGGGTCTCGCTTAATCCGCTTTACTTGGACTGCAAGCGACGAATGAAACAACACTGCCACTCCACGTTTTTTGGAGCCCTCAGAGGACGAGGCAAAGAATGCTGTTTGATAGCTAGAGTGGGAGAGGAGCTTTTCATGTTCCCTGCGGAGATGTGTCTCCTGCACTAGTACTATCTGTGGTTTAAGCTGCGATAACTCCTTAAAGAACTTCTGCCTTTTCTGGGGCATGTTCAAGCCTTGGACATTATAAGATATAATTTTTAAATCAACACTCATATCTAGGTATGCATCCAGGTTATGCCTAAAAGAGGTTCAGTAGACCTGGCCTCTTCAGTGGTAGGAGCTTCCTCCTGTATCCAGCAATTCTCCCCCCCACCCCCCTTCCTCCCTTCCACCAACCTCCCCCCGCCCCCCCCCCCCCAGCCCATCCTGTCCCCCACCTTGAACACCAGCCAGAGGATCCATGTCCCCTGAGTGGGATATGAGGAAGTGGCCCACCAAGTCCCCGACAGCCCAACCCCACTGTCCCCCCGCCCTTCCCACACCCCTCCTCTATCTGCAATTCCTTTCCTCCCCCCAACATCCTATCTCACTTGCTGCCCCACATTTAACAGTGAGCAATTATTAAATCATCCTATTCAGCTCTTCCCTCCACTTCTCCACACAAACCGTCCCCCCTATTCTACCTGCGTCATGACCTTATCCCCTCACACTTCCGCTGCACACTCTCCCCCTTCCCTCTCATTTAAAACTACAGAATTAGCATGACATACATTAACCTTAACTCAAATACTGACTATAGAGTCCATCTTAACAAGCTATATTTATACCATAATTTGTCCAGCAGATCCCTTAGTTCGCCTCAGGGTAGCACGTTTGGCGCCAGCCGATGTCTCTGATCCTCCCAGAGTTCATTCAGGTCTCAGATGCCTCTCCTTTTCTTTTTGGGTTGCTCCGCTTGGTGGTCTCAGGAATCCGTTGCCATTTTTGTAATTTTTCTTTCGTCGCTGGCGCCAGCGCCCCTGGAGGTGCTCCGAAAGCAATTGAACTCTGTGTTTGGTTCCCTTTAGTTCAAAATTTAGTGAAAACGGAAATCCCCATCTGTATGACGAATGATGTTTAGTTAGCACTTCCAATGCAGGTTTCATCTGGCGTCTCTGTTGTAAAGTATACTGAGACAGGTCCTGATACACCGAGATCTTGGCTCCATTGTATTCTAAGTCCTGCACCTTCCGTGCACGGTTGATGATCTGCTCTTTGACCTCATACTTATGAAATCGGGCAATGATATCCCGCGATCTGCGTTCTTGCCGTTGACCTAGGGCTCTGTGCGCTCTATCCAGTTCAATCATTACCGCCTCTGCATTGGGTCCCAGCAGGGTGGCGCACAGTGATTTTACTATCTGAGGGACATCTTCTGTGTCTCCCCCCTCCGGGACTCCGCGAAAACGGAGGTTATTCCTCCTACCTCTGTTTTCGATGTCATCCAACTTGTATGCTAGTTCAGCATTCTTTAGTTCCAGGGCTTGGAGTTGAGATTCATGCTGCTGCAGGGATTCAGAGTGATCGTCAAGCTTCTGCTCGGCATCCTCAACTCTACCCCCCAGTTCCCGAAGGTCCACACTCATCACCTCCAAGCGACCCAGGATTTCTTCCTTGGACGTTTTGATGTCGTCCTGTATGCTTGTTAAAAGCTGGCGAAGTTCGCTGGAGATGCCTTTTTTTGCTGGGGGCTGTCTGGACTCTGCTAAGGAAAGCGCGGAATCAGAGTCTGACGGCGAGGCTCGCGCCCGAGACTCGTGGCGCTTCGGTGTTTTACTGGGCCCGCTGTTCGCCTGTCGCTCTGCATCTTTATTCCGCGACTGGCTCGCCTTACTCATGTTTAATCTTGTGTGGAAGGTTTATTCTGCCCACTTTATGTCTCCGACGGAGCCGCTTGCCGATTCTATTTGCCTTTTACGGGTGCTACGAGCGGGAGCTCTAGAGCTAGGCTGCCGACATGGAAGGTGACGTCACTTCCTCTTCTTGTTCAGATCTTTTTAAAACCCACATATGCTAATCGCTGTTACTACATCCTCCGGCAAAGAGTTCCAGAGTTTAACTATTCATTGAGTGAAAGAACATTTCACCTATTTGTTTTAAAAGTATTTCCATGTAGCTTCCTTGAGGGTCCCTTAGTCTTTGTACTTTTGGAAGTAGTAAATCGATTCACTACTACTCGTTCTACGCCACTCAATATTTTGTAGACTTAAATCATATCTCCCCTCAGCCGTCTCTTTTCCAAGCTGAACAGTCCTAACTTCTTTAAGCTCTCCTCATATGAGAGGACTTCCTACCTCTTTATCATTTTGGTCACTCTTCTTTGTACCTTTTCTAATTCTGTAACATCTTTTTTGATATACGGCGACCAGAACTGAATGCAATACTCAAAGTGAGGTTGTACCATGAAGTGAAACAGAGGCATTATAGAATTTTCGGTCTTATTCACCATCCCTTTCCTAATAATTCCTAGCATTGTGTTTGCTTTCTTTGGCCGTCGCACACTTAGAAGATTTCAGCATATTATCTACAACTACACCTAGATCTTTTTCTTGGCTGCTGACCCCCAAAGGTGGACCCTAGCATCAAATAACTATGATTCGGATTATTCTTTCACCTTGCATATGTCCACATTAAATTTCAACTGCTATTTGGATGCCCAGTCTTCCAATTTCTTAAGGTCTTCCTGCAATTTTTCACAGTACACATGTGTTTTAACAGCCTTGAATAGTTTTCTGTCATCTGCAAATTTAATCACTTCACTCAACGTTCCAATTTCCAGATCATTTATAAATGTGTTAAATAGCATAGGTAACTCCACTATTCACCCTCCTCCATTGAGAGAAATGAACATTTAACCCTACCCTCCGTTATCTGTCCAATAACCAATTCCTAATCCACAACAGAACATTGCCTCCTATCCCATCACTCTTTCAATTTTCTCATGAGGAAATCTATCAAAAGCTTTGACAATCTAGATACACTACATCAACCAGCTCACCTTTATCCACAATTTTATTCACGCCTTCAAAGAAATGAAGCAAATTGGTGAGGCAAGACTTCCCTTGGCTGAACCCATGCTGATCTGTCCCATTAAACTGTTTTATGTGAGCCGTAATTTTATTCTTTATAATAGTTTCCACTATTTTAACCGGACGTCAGGCTTACCAGTCTGTAATTTTCAGGATCACCCCTGGAATCCTTTTAAAAAATTGGTGTTACATTGGCCACCCTCAAATCTTCAGGTACTATGTATAATTTTAATGACACAATACATATTACTAACAGCAGATCAGCAATTTCATGCTTGAGTTCTCTGAGTACCCTTGGATGAATGCCATCCGGTCCAGGTGATTTACTACTCTTTAAATTTGTCAATTTGACTCAGTACGTCTTCCCTGTTCATCAAGATTTCTTTAAGCTCCTCTGCATCATCACCCTTCAAAACAATGTCAGTAATTCCCAGTTCACTCAATCTTAACAAAAGAAGGGCAAGATCTACTAAATCAAATGCCACTGATATGTCAAATTATAAAAGAACAATCAGATTACCACAGCTAATCACAAATTGGGAAAAATGCAAAGGATGATGCTCATCTACAAATCTCCATTTTCCGGTTCATGGAATAGTGTTGCTAATATTTTATGTGCTTTGGTGTCATCAATTGTGCAAGACTGATTGGTAATATTCAGTATATCAGGTTTGACAATTTGGATACTCTCTTGATACTTCCAGACTCCTGATGCAGGCTTTATAGCCAAAACACGGCACATCGTGTCTTATGAAATGCAATAAAGGACTGTGAACATCCATCTATTTCATCTATTGTTCTCCACTGTGTTGGTTTGCTTTGCATTTTTGTGGAGACTTGCTCTTCTACAAATCTTGACAGTTGTGATCTAATGATATATTCTTTCAATCTAGTTAATAAAGGAACGCTAGAAACTGGTCTAAAATTACTAACAAACTGAAAGATGGGAAAATTAGGTTCTTACCTTGGTAATTTTCTTTCCTTTAGTCATAGCAGATGAAGCCATTACGTATGGGTTGTGTCCATCAACCAGTAGGGGGAGATAGAGAGCACTCAACTTTTCACAGTGCCTCATGGCCAGCTAGCTCCACTGCCTCTTCAGTATTTGAAGCTTCCAAAGCAGTATGGCAAACCGCAATGGGAATAACATGAACTTTCCTCACAGCGAACGATGGCATGAACTCAAAAGGAGGGAATGAACACATCCTCCTGGAGGGAATAAACTCGTCCTCCTTATTGTATAACTGGAGGGGATACACGCAACCTCCTGGAGGGAATAAACTCATCCTCCAAAACATAAACTGGAGGAAATGGACTCATCCTCCTAGAAGTGAACATGAATCCTGAAGACTGTTTTCCAACTTTCTCCCAAGGAAGGAACTTCAGGAAACAAGAACAGAACCTGAAACAGATTCACAGCATACAGACAATCATACAGGGAGGGCTCATGGCTTCATCTGCTATGACTAAAGGAAAGAAAATTACCAAGGTAAGAACCTAATTTTCCCTTCCTTGTCATCAAGCAGATGAAGCCATTACATATGGGATGTAACAAAGCAATCCCTATATAGGGTGGGAACAGGTCACACCACGCGCTAGCACTTGTGCTCCAAAACGCGCATCCCTCCTAGCAGCCACATCCAGCCTGAATTGTCGGGCAAAAAAGAGCTTATTTATTTATTGCATTTGTATCCCACATTTTCCCACCTTTTTGCGGGTTCAGTGTGGCTTACAATATGGGTTAGATATTGGAAATACAATTTGTTACAGATTGGTTATGGATTACATTTTTCAGAGTTATGCGAAACAATTGAGGTGTCGTTAAGGAATGTAACACTGGAGTAAAAAACATTGAAACATTGGAAGGAAACAATGGGAGCTTGGAGTGCGATAAAAAGGCATAAGAACATATGATATATATTTTTCTGTGATTGAAGGTAAGAATGATGTGATGTTACAGGAATGAGAGTTCAGAGGTGAATGTGTGGTGCATTCGTGAACAGTAGGTGTGGACTTTATGTGTTTTGGTCCTTTCCGTAAATTTTTTCGAAAAGATGGGTCTTCAATGATCTGCGGAAGGAAGCTTGATCATTGATTGTTCTTAATTTGCGTGGCAGTGTATTCCAATATTGCGTGCTCATGTGAGAAAAGGTAGATGCATGTAGCGCTTTGTATTTCACGCTTTTGCAGTTGGGGAAGTGGAGGTTTAGGAAGGTTCGGGATGATCTTTTGGCGTTTCTGGGTGGTAAGTCTATTAATTCAGACATGTAGACTGGGGCTTCGCCGTGAATGATTTTGTGGACTAGTGTGCATACTTTAAAAGTTATGCGTTCCTTTAGTGGAAGCCAGTGCAGTTTCTCTCGTAATGGTTTTGCACTCTCATATTCATATTTTGGCTTTCCAAAGATGAGTCTGGCTGCCGTATTCTGGGCAGTTTGAAGTTTTCTCAGTGTTTGTTCTTTGCAACCTGCGTATAGTGAGTTGCAGTAATCCAGATGGCTGAGCACGAGGGATTGCACTAGGCTGCGAAAGACGGATCTTGGGAAGTATGGTCTTATCCTTTTCAGTTTCCACATGCTGTAGAACATCTTTTTAGTTGTGTTGTTAACATGAGTTTCGAGCGTTAGGTGGCGGTCGATAGTGATTCCGAGGATTTTTAGCGTTTCTGAGATTTGAAGGTTCAGGTTTGGTGTGTTTATAGCTGTGAATTCTTTTGTGTTGTATTGGGAGGTGAGTATTAGGCATTGAGTTTTTTCTGCATTTAATTTCAGACGGAATGCATTTGCCCATGTGTTCATGATGTGTAGACTTTGATTGATTTCGTTGAAGATTTCGTTAATGTCTTGTTTGAAGGGGATGTATATTGTCACATCATCAGCGTATATATATGGGTTGAGGTTATGGTTTGATAGGAGTTTTGCCAGAGGGATCATCATTAGGTTGAAGATGGTTGGTGAGAGAGGTGATCCTTGTGGTACTCCACATTCCGGTGTCCATGCCTTAGACGTGGTCGAATTTGATGTGACTTGATATGAACGTTGGGTTAGGAACCCTTCGAAACAATTCAGGACATTTCCTCCAATGCCAAAGTATTCGAGTATGTATAATAGGATTTCGTGATCAACCATATCGAAGGCACTTGACATGTCAAATTGGAGAAGTAGTATGTTGTTGCCGGTTGCAATTATTTGTTTAAATCTATTCATAAGGGTGACTAATACTGTTTCTGTGCTATGATTTGACCGGAATCCTGATTGGGCATCATGCAATATTGAGTGTTTGTTTAGATAGTTTGTGAGTTGTTTGGTTACCATTCCTTCAGTTATTTTGGTTATTAGTGGTATGGAGGCTACTGGCCTGTAGTTGGTTAATTCACTCGTGCATTTCTTTGTATCTTTAGGAATTGGGGTTAGTAAGATTTTTCCTTTTTCTTTTGGGAAGAGTCCGTTCTGTAGCATGTAGTTCACATGGCTCGTTAGGTCTAATATGAATTGTTGAGGAGCAGATTTCATGAGGTTATTTGGGCACGTGTCTAGTTTGCAGTGGGATTTGGCATATCTTTTGAGAGTTTCAGAGATGAGGTCTTCTGATAGTATTTCGAATTCGGTCCATGTTCTGTCTGCAGAATAAGTTCCTTCTTCTGGGTCAAGACAATCTAAGAGTGTGGCGTACTCAATAGGGCTTGTAGGTATTTTGAGTCGTAGTTGTTTAATTTTCTCCTCGAAGTATTTCGCAAGGTTGTCCACATCTGGTACATCTTTGCCGTTGTTTGTAGCTGGTGTGGTGTCTAACAGTTTATTCACAAGGTTGAAGAGTTTATGTGTGTCTTTGTAGTTTGGTCCTATTATTGTTTTGTAATGTAGTCTTTTGGTCTGTTTTATGGTGTATTTGTATTGTCTCCGAAGTAATTTCCATGTGTTTAGTGTTTGTTCGTCTTTTTTTTTGTTCCATTCTCGTTCTAGTTTCCTGACTTGTGATTTGAGTTTTTTCAGCTCTTCAGTGAACCATGGATTTGTTTTTTTCCTGTGTGATGTTCTGGTTTGGGTTGGGGCGATTTTGTCTAGTGTTGATGTACATAGATCGTCCCATTCTTGGAGGAATTGGATGGTGTCAGCGTTTGTTGGCCATTCGTTCTTGTAGATCTGTTGCCAGAATATTGTGGGGTCTATTTTTCCTCTCGTTGTGTATGTTGTTTGCTCCTGTTTATTGCTTATGTTTGTGTGTTTTTCGCCAGTGGAGAGAGACATTTGCTTCGTGGTGGTCTGACCATAATGTGGGTGTCCATCTTGTGTCACTGGAGGCGAGTCAGGTCGGGCCTGTCTCCACGTGGTCTCGGGCAATCTCGTCTGGGGCTCCCGTCTCTTCCGATCGAACGGCTATCGGTGCCTCTCCACTCTCCCTGGCGCCCCAGGCCTCGAGTGGACCGAGCGGCTTCAGCGGTACACCGGACTCGGACCGAGGGAGCACTGATTACCTCGGCGGCTTCTTATGAGTGCCGTAACTCGGTAAGGCTGGTCGGTCTCGGCGCAGCTCAGTCGGTCCGGTCTGGGACGTGGCAGGTAGGCAGCTCCGGCAGTTAAATGCCGGTCAGCCTCGGGAGCTCTCGTTCGCTCGTTTTGGAATGCTGCGGGGTCCGGGATCCTCGGATTAGTCCCGCTCTGGCTTTAGTTCAACCCGGTTGGTTCAGGCTGACCTGGGCAGTTCAGCTGAGCCCATGCGGTCAAGTTGAGGCTTAGAAGCCCATGTTGCTGCACTGCATATCTCTTGACGAGAGTGCGCTCCAGTTTCAGCCCAAGAGGAAGAAATCGCTCTGGTAGAATGCACCTTAAAGGCTACAGGCGGAGACCGGCCGGCAAGCAGATAAGCTGAAAAGATAGTTTCTTTGAGCCAGCGGGCAATAGTGGCTTTAGACGCTGGAGACCCTCTGCGAGGGCCTGATAGCAAAAACAAACAGATGATCATAGATCCTGAAAGAGATAGTAACTCGCAGATACTGCAGCAGAGTCCTGCGCACATCCAACAGGTGCAACTGCCCAAAAGATTCTGGAAACTCCTCCTTATCAAAGGAGGGCAAGAAAATAGGCTGGTTTAGGTGAAACGCTGAAACCACCTTAGGCATGAAGGAAGGCACGGTCCGAACCGTGACCCCGGACTCTGAGAATTGCAGAAATGGGTCTCTACAGGACAGCGCCTGGAGCTCTGACACCCGTCTTGCCAAAGTAATGACCACAAGAAAACGGCCTTTAATGTCAAATCTTTCTCCGATGCTCGCCGAAGCGGCTCAAAAGGAGAAGCATGCAGGGCCTTCAAAACTAGCCCCAGGTTCCAAGCCGGACAGGGTGCTTGCACGGAAGGCCGGAGCCGAAGCACCCCACTAAGAAACCGTGCCACATCTGGATGAGCAGCTAAAGACACACCTTCAACCTTACCACGAAGGGAGGCCAACGCTGCCACTTGCACCCACAGGGAATTTTAGGCCAAGCTGATTTGTACACCATCCTGCAAAAAGTCCAGAATCGGCGAGACAGGAACCCGCATGGGTGTGATCGCTTTTGAAGCACACCAAGACTCAAACTGGCGCCAAATCCTGGCATAAGCCACGGAAGTGGAACACCTGCGGGCCTGCAGGAGAGTGGAAATGACTGTGTTTGAATAGCCTTTGTCCCTCAATTGCGCCCTCTCAATCGCCATGCCATAAGATCAAAGCGGCAGGCGTCCTCCATGGCTACTGGGCCCTGTGACAACAGGTTCGGTACCAAAGGTAAAGGAAGGGGAGCCTCCACTAGCATCTGTTGGAGGTCCGCATACCAAGGCCTCCTGGGCCAATCCGGGGCGATGAGGACCACTTCTCCTGGGTGCAGCCGAATCCACAGAGGCACGCGCCCTATCAAGGGCCACGGAGGAAACACATATAGTAGGCCCAGAGGCCAGGGCTGAGTCAAGGCATCCAACCCTGCCAAGCGAGGATCTCTCCGTCTGCTGAAGAAGCACGGGACTTTGGCATTTGAACTTGTCGCCATAAGATCCATCACGGGCTTGCCCCATTTGGCACATATCTGCAGGAATACTTCGTCTGCTAGTTCCATTCTGCTGGATCGATCTGATGCCTGCTTAGATAATGGCTTGCACGTTGCTCTGACCTGCAATGTGAGCTGCCGACAGAAACTGAAGATGCAGCTTGGCCCAGTGGCAAATCTGTTCAGCCTGCGCAGCCAGTGCTCTGCACTGAGTGCCGCCTTGTCGATTTATGTAGGCCACTGCTGTCATGTTGTCCAACATCACTCTGACAGCCAATCCTTCCAGGGTCACTTGAAAGGCCAGAAGCGCCTGAAACACCGCTTTCGATTCCTCGGGTGTCCATAGACCCTGGGCATGCTTCCCCTTGCAATGTGAGCCCCAGCCCTTCAGGCTGGCATCTGTCACTACTAGACACCAATCAGGGAGTGCCAGCAGCATTCCTCGCCGCAGCATGCTGTCTGAGAGCCACCACTCCATGCTGAGTCGGGTCGCAGGGAGCCAAGAAAGTCTGCATTGATAATCCTGAGAAACTGGAGACCATCTTTGAAGTAGGGAATACTGTAGAGGTCTCAGGTGCGCTCTCGCCCAGGGCACCACTTCCAATGTGGCTGTCATCGATCCCAGCAGCTGGACAATGTCCCAAGCTCACGGGCGGGGCATCCTCAGGAGCAGATGGACCTGATTCTGAAGCTTGCACCACCTTTGCTCGGGTAGGTATACATAGCCCGAGGCTGTGTCGAACCTGGCCCCCAAATATTCTAGAGATTGCGCGGGGGTCAGGTGACTTTTGGCCATATTGACGACCCAGCCTATAGATTGAAGTACTGAGACCACTCTGGCTATAGCTTGATAGCTCTCTGTTACAGAGTCTGCTCTGATGAGCCAGTCGTCTAGGTACGGGTGAACCCTGATACCTTCTCGCCTGAGCAAAGCAACTACTACCACCATTACCTTGGAAAAGGTTCGGGGAGCTGTGGCGAGGCCAAAAGGCAAGGCCCGGAACTGGAAATGTTTTCCCAACACCGCAAACCTCAGAAACTTCTGGTGCGGGGGCCAAATTGGTATGTGCAAGTAAGCTTCTTTCAGGTCTGGAGACGTGAGAAACTCTCCTGGCTGTACCACAACAATGACGGAGCACAGGGTTTCCATGTGGAAATGCCGCACTCTCAGGGACTTGTTTAATTCTTTTAAGTCCAGAATAGGGCGAAAAGACCCACCTTTTCGCGGCACCTCAAAGTAGATGGAGTATCGGCCATAGCCGTGTTCAGCGGGAGGTACCGGGAACACGGCCCCTAACTGAATCAGACCTTGCAAAGTCTCCTCTACCGCCGCCCGTTTGGCGGCAGAACCGCATCAGGACTCCACAAACACGTCTCTTACTGGGGCGTTGAATTCTATTCTGTAGCCATCTCTGATCAGGTCCAGAACCCACTGATCTGAGGAAATATTGGCCATCATTCACATCACTCCTTGGCAAAGAGGGAAAGACGTCCTCCGATGATAGGAGCGAGGAGGGGGCCGGCGCACCATCATTGAGAGGGTCGCCCCTGAACTCCAGGCCTAGAGCCGGTGGCTGCGGAACGCTTGTCCGAGCGAAAGGAGTTCCTCTACTGAAAAACGAGCACAAGAAGTGAACCCAGCAGAACGCCCCGGGCGGTACCTTCTAGCTTCATGGAAGCGAGGTCTATAAGAGGAGTGGACCGCCTGGCCCTTGGAGGAAGGCCTCAGCCTATCTTCGGGCAAGCGCTGGGGTTTAGGATCTCTCAGGCCTTTAACAATTTTTTTTCCCAACTCCTCACCAAATAGGAGAACGCCTTGAAAGGGCAACTTCACCAACCTTTGCTTAGAGGCCATGTCCGCTGCCCAATGTCGTAGCCAAATAAGACGGCGAGCCGCCACTGCTACTGCCATTTGTTTACATAGTAACATAGTAGATGACGGCAGAAAAAGACCTGCATGGTCCATCTAGTCTGCCCAAGATAAACTCATATGTGTATACCTTACCTTGAATTTGTACCTGTCTTTTTCAGGGCACAGACCGTATAAGTCTGCCCAGCAGTATTTCCCGCCTCCCAACCACCAGTCCCGCCTCCCATCACCGGCTCTGGTACAGACCGTATAAGTCTGCCCTCCCCTATCCTAGCCTCCCAACCACCAACCCCTCTTCCCCCCACCTGCTCCGCCACCCAATTTCAGCTAAGCTTCTGAGGATCCATTCCTTCTGCACAGGATCCCTTTATGCATATCCCACGCATGTTTGAATTCCATTACCGTTTTCATCTCCACCACCTCCCGCGGGAGGGCATTCCAAGCGTCCACCACCCTCTCTGTGAAAAAATACTTCCTGACATCTTTCCTGAGTCTGCCCCCTTTCAATCTCATTTCATGTCCTCTCGTTCTACCGCCTTCCCATCTCCGGAAAAGATTCGTTTGCGGATTAATACCTTTCAAATATTTGAACGTCTGTATCATATCACCCCTGTTCCTCCTTTCCTCCAGGGTATACATGTTCAGGTCAGCAAGTCTCTCTTCATACGTCTTGGAACGCAAATCCCATACTATCCTCGTAGCTTTTCTTTGCACCGCTTCCATTTTTTTAACATCCTTCGCAAGGTACGGCCTCCAAAACTGAACACAATACTCCAGGTGGGGCCTCACCAACGTCTTATACAGAGGCATTAAAACCTCCTTTCTTCTGCTGGTCACTCCTCTCTCTATACAGCCTAGCAATCTTCTAGCTACGGCCACCGCCTTGTCGCACTGTTTCGTCGCCTTCAGGTCCTCAGATACTATCTCCCCAAGATCCCTCTCCCCGTCCGTGCCTATCAGACTCTCCCCGCCTAACACATATGTCTCCCCTGGATTTCTACTCCCTAAGTGCATCACTTTGCATTTCTTCGCATTGAATTTTAATTGCCAAACCTTAGACCATTCTTCTAGCTTCTTCAGATCTTTTTTCATGTTTTCCACACCCTCCGGGGTGTCCACTCTGTTGCAAATCTTGGTGTCATCCGCAAAAAGGCAAACTTTACCTTGTAACCCTTCGGCAATGTCACTCACAAATATATTGAACAGAATCGGCCCCAGCACCGATCCCTGAGGCACTCCACTACTCACCTTTCCCTCCTCCGAGCGAACTCCATTCACCACCACCCTCTGGCGTCTGC
The DNA here is from genome assembly GCF_901765095.1 of Microcaecilia unicolor. Taxonomy (NCBI): domain Eukaryota; kingdom Metazoa; phylum Chordata; class Amphibia; order Gymnophiona; family Siphonopidae; genus Microcaecilia; species Microcaecilia unicolor. Next base: position 121,443,901 of record NC_044040.1, on the reverse strand, counting down.
CCGTCAACCAGTTTCTAATCCAGTTTACCACTTCGGGTCCTATCTTCAGCCCGTCTAGTTTATTTAAGAGCCTCCTGTGGGGAACCGTATCAAAAGCCTTGCTGAAATCTAAGTAGATTACGTCCATAGCACGTCCTTGATTTAATTCTCCTGTCACCCAGTCAAAGAATTCAATGAGATTCGTTTGGCACGATTTCCCTTTGGTGAAACCATGTTGTCTCGGATCTTGCAACTTATTGGCTTCCAGGAAATTCACTATCCTTTCCTTCAGCATGGCTTCCATTACTTTTCCAATAACCGAAGTGAGGCTTACCGGCCTGTAGTTTCCAGCTTCTTCCCTATCACCACTTTTGTGAAGAGGGACCACCTCCGCCGTTTTCCAATCCCTCGGAACCTCTCCCGTCTCCAAGGATTTATTAAACAAATCTTTAACAGGACCCGCCAGAACCTCTCTGAGCTCCCTCAGTATTCTGGGGTGGATCCCGTCCGGTCCCATGGCTTTGTCCACCTTTAGCTTTCCAAGTTGTTGATACACAGTCTCTTCCGTGTGAACGGTGCTCTATCCATCTCATTCTCAGGTGTACTTTTGCCAGTCCCTCTCGGTCCTTCCCCAGGATTTTCTTCAGTGAAAACAGAACAAAAAGTATCTATTTAGCAAATTGGCTTTTTCTTCATCATTTTCTACATAGCGTTTCGCTGTATCTTTTAGTCTTTCTTCTTTCACTAATATACCTGAAGAAGTTTTTGTCTCCCCTCCTTACATTTCTAGCCATTTGTTCTTCCGCTTGGGCCTTCGCCAGACGTACCTCTCTCTTGGCTTCTTTCAGTTTCATCCGGTATTCCTCCCCGTGTTCCTCCTCTTGAGATTTTCTATATTTCTGGAACGCTAACTCTTTAATCTTTATTTTCTCAGCCACTTGTTTTGAGAACCATATCGGTTTCCTTTTTCTCTTGCTTTTATTTACTCTCCTTACATAAAGGTCTGTGGCCCTGTTTATTACTTCTTTCAGCCTGGACCACTGTCCTTCCATTTCTCGTATGTCCTCCCGGCCCATCAGCTCCTTCCTCAGGTATTCTCCCATTTTGTTAAAGTCAGCTCGCTTGAAATCCAGGACTTTGAGTTTAGAGTGGCTGCCATCCACATGAGCCGTTATATCAAAACAAACTGTTTGATGGTCACTGCTTCCCAGGTGTGCAGCCACTCGGAAATTTGACACACTATCCCCATTCGTGAGCACCAGATCCAACGTGGCTCCCTCCCTTGTGGGTTCCGTCACAATTTGTCTGAGCAGAGCACTTTGGAAAGCATCCACAATCTCTCTACTTCTTTCCGATTTTGCAGACGGAACCTTCCAATCTACATCCGGCAGATTAAAATCTCCCAACAACAGCACCTCTTTTTTCTTCCCCAACTTTTGAGTATCAGCGATCAGATCTTTATCTAGTTCCTCCAATTGTGTCGGGGGTCTATAGACAACACCCACATGGACCAAGGTTCTATCCTCTCTTTTTAAGGTGATCCACATCGCTTCTTCCTTTCCCCAGTTCCCTGTCATTTCAGTCGCTGCGATATCATTTCTCACATACAGAGCTACTCCTCCACCTTTACGTCCCTCTCTATCCTTCCTAAAAAGATTATAGCCTGGTATGTTTACATCCCATTCATGGGAAGCATTGAGCCATGTCTCTGTGACTGCAACTATGTCCAAGTCAGCCTCCAAAATCAGGGCTTGAAGGTCATGAATTTTTTATTGCTTAGACTGCGAGCATTTGTGGTCATTGCTTTCCATCTACATTTCCTAGTATGTGTTTTGGTTTTAGTGATTTGTGAGGGTGTTTTCTCTTTGGGTACCTTCTCATCTTTTTGTTCCCCCTTCCTTGCTTTTTCTTTTTTTTCCGCTTCAGTTTTATTTTCAGGAACATCACAGTGCTGTAGTGGAGCAAAATAATTTTGTAGTGGCAACACTTGTGCAGGCGGATGCTTCTGTGTCACATGACAAAGTCTGCCTGAGCCTACTGTGAACCATCTGTTCTTATGTGGTTTTATTCTTTGAGGCAGTGGTGAGAAGTTATGATTCTGCACAGTCCTATAAGTTGCTTTAATTGCATCTAATTCTTGCATTACTGTACAGAGCTCTTGTTTTAAAGTAGATAGCTGAAGACAGATAGGACAAGCTTTAAGTCTCCAGATGATTGGCCTTGAAACTAAAGCACCACAATTATTGCAGAGAATAAAAGTCATCCTGATTGGTTGAAATGGGTATGAACAGGTGTAGTATGTTGGAGTAACAGCCTGCAAGACTGCCTGTGTACGATTGAGGAGTAAAGTTAATGAGGTTTGGTTTGTCTATAAATGAGTGGAAAACCCTGGGGTGGGTGGGTGGGATTATAAGTCCCAAAGTGTCAGCTAAGTGCTGTTATCAAGGGAATTCTCTAGCTGAATGGACCCAAATGGTACAGTCTGGTCAAAGAATTTTCAATTGATTTAACTTTTAAAACTGCCCTAGATATTACTAACTTTCCTTTTAAATAAATCTAAATATTCCCAAAAATTATAGCAGTTTCAGTAATGTAAAATGCCTCTCCTCTCTATCAGAATTTGGCAGGAACAGAAAGAAAGAAAGAAAGAAAGAAAGAAAGAAAGAAAGAAAGAAAGAGAGGTTTCACAGTGCTAATTAAATTTATTAAGCAATAAGCATTAAAATTAAAGAGATTATCAGGTATCTCACCTAAAGCCAGACAGTTGAGAAGTTTGGGATTTAGAGGTCAGAATTAAACCTTTCCTTTGCAGGAGTTTAGTTCAGTTCCAGCACCTGGAAAGTTAGAAATAAGCCGAAGCTCTGACAATATCATAAAGGGCATCAGCATAAAAGAACAAGGCCGACTCCAGCCACGGAGCCACATCCGAGAAGGGCTCCGCTCCATCTCCGGGCTGTTCCACTGCCTGTTGCAACCACGCCAGTCAGGCTCTAGCAGCATAACAACTGCATGCAGACGCCCGAACAGTAAGATCTGCAATTTCAAAGGACCGTTTAAGTGCTGCTTCCAGCCTACGGTCTTGTATATCCTTCAGGGCAACTCCTCCTTCCACAGGGAGGGTAGTTCTCTTTGTCACCGCAGTGACTAGGGCATCTACTTTAGGCATTGCAAAGCGAGCTAAATGCTCCTCATGCAGAGGGTATAATTGCCCCATAGCCCTGGAAACTTTCAAAGGTCCCTCGGGGTCAACCCACTGAGCAGAAATAAGCTCTTGGATGGAGTCATGCAAAGGAAAGGCTCGAGCAGGCTTTTTGGTACTAGCCACCCTAGGATTCACAGAGGAGGCCGTGTCATTGTCAGGCTCTTCAATAGAAACGACCTGTAGGGCATCTGAAATAAGCACTGGCAGCTCATCACAGTGGAAAATCCACATCGCGGAGGGATCATCCAGATCCTGTGGTAATTCTGCACCTGACTCTGGCTCCTCAGACCACAAAGGCCTGCCAGAATTCTCCGAATCCTCACAGCCCGACTACGGGGGGGAAAAAGGAGGTGCACCACAATCTGAAGGGGAATTAGCCCTTCTACGCTTTTCTTTATGCCAATTATCAGGGAAAATAGCCTCAGTGGGCAGTCCCAGGCCAGAATCCACCGGGGGGACAATAGAAGGGGCCTCAGACGACCCTTGAGGGAGAGCTCTTTTCAGCATGTATGCTTTATGCAATAACAACACAAAATCAGGGGAGAAAAACTCGCCCTGGGCACCCAGATCCCGTCCGGGGCTAGCCGCTCCCTGAATAGCCTCAATTCGAGGTACCCCCCCCCCCCCCCCCCGGGCTCAGGGCTCTCCGTCTCTACGGAGGCCGCGCCATGTGGAGAATTCAAAATGGCGTCCGCTGCCAGCTCTGAGCGGGAAGAATCATCGCTCGCCATGCTCGGGCCGGCTCTTACACCTGTACAGTATGATTTACAGAGCCCCACTGCTGATTTGCGCTTGCCACATCAGGAACAGCGCTTTACATTCTCTGCAGCCATTGCCAAAAACGGCGGGAAAATTCAAAATGGCGGTTTCGCACCAAAAACACCCCGATCACAGGCCCACCCCGGAGGAGTTAGAAAACACTCTTCTCACCGGACCGAGTATCACAGCTCTGGTCCCATAGAAGAATCAAAGGAAAACCTCTGTTCCACTTTTTTTTTTAACGCTGTGAGGAAAGCAGAGGTAATAAGAACTCCGGAGGCTCAGGTGAGTGGGAAAGGCAGGGAAAGGCGAACCAATGTGCCTGCATCCACTGAGTGGGAAAGGACAGGGAAAAGCAAGCTAATATATCCACATCCATGGGGGCATGGGTAAGGCAGGGAAAGGGCTGACCTATGTGCCTTCAAAGTGAAGCTGCTATAGCCTCTAACACCCCGGCTAACAACTGGCAAGCCAGGAGCCACCCCCAGGCAGATTTTTGATGGAGCTCGAAGAAGCTGCAGCCACCCTGCTTGGGGAGATAGAGAATACTGAAGAGGCAGTGGAGCTGGCTGGCCATGAGGCACTGTGAAAAGTTGAGTGCTCTGTATCTCCCCCTATTGGTTGATGGACACAACTCATACGTAATGGCTTCATCTGCTTGATGACAAGGAACTAAGTTTTATATTTCGGAAGCCATATTCCACTATGGAAGTATTTTAAAACTGCAGAAATAAAAATAGCAAATTTTTAAACTTTTAAATGAAAGAATTTCTTGAAAGTCACATAATTCTATCCTCTAATTCTGGAATGTTTTAAAGATTTATTGAAACTGTGAGACACATCTGCACGCAGTTTTTTTAACCATGAGCACTGCCACGCCCTCTTCCATTTAAGTCATTTAAGTACGAGTGACTGAACAGCAGATACTTTCAAAACCTTTATACTAAAAAAAGGGGAAACTACAAAGAAATGATAACATCTATGATGTCAGCAGGTCGAATAAAACTAAACCCACTACAATAATACATGTGTAAAAATATATATAAAAAAACTTAAAATCATTAAAATACCATAGTACTACGTTTTGCTATCGTTTCTTTTTAGTTTCCCCCTTTTTTTTTAGTTTATATATCACCACACATCATATCATTGGATAATTTGCTCTGACCATCAGTATCAGTCATTGAAATCTTATTATATTTTCTTGGATTGATTTGCACTTTGACCTCTTGACTAACTTATATAACATCCGGGTCGGATGTTGAAGAATGTTTCAGCACTGATTGATGTCGGCTCCTACATGAGGGGTAAGCTCTGTTTGGCACTTTTTACCATCCTTCTGAAGTAATTTGTACTTTATCGGGCAGTCGGTTATGGCTCGTCTTTAGAAGTTGAGATAAATCTTTCTCCTTCCGTTGGATATTGAAGTTATATAGTGTGATATTCATTTGAAATAATTTTATTTTTATTCGACATTTTGCCGTACAATACATTCTGCAGGTGAGTCGAGATGTCCAATGCACCTTTGTATACAAGTATAGATAAGTTTATCTGCGGAGAGAGGGATCTTGGGGTGATAGTATCTGAGGATTTGAAGGTGACGAAACAGTGTGACAAGGCGGTGGCCGTAGCTAGAAGGTTGTTAGGCTGTATAGAGAGAGGTGTGACCAGCAGAAGAAAGGAGGTGTTGATGCCCCTGTATAAGTCGTTGGTGAGGCCCCACCTGGAGTATTGTGTTCAGTTTTGGAGGCCGTATCTTGTTAAGGATGTAAAAAGAATTGAAGCGGTGCAAAGAAAAGCCACGAGAATGGTATGGGATTTGCGTTACAAGACGTATGAGGAGAGACTTGCTGAACTAAACATGTATACTCTGGAGGAAAGGAGAAACAGGGGTGATATGATACAGACGTTCAAATATTTGAAAGGTATTAATCCGCAAACGAACCTTTTCCGGAGATGGGAATATGGTAGAACGAGAGGACATGAAATGAGACTGAAGGGGGGCAGACTCAAGAAAAATGACAGGAAGTATTTTTTCATGGAGAGAGTAGTGGATGCTTGGAATGCCCTCCCGCGGGAGGTGGTGGAAATGAAAACGGTAACGGAATTCAAACATGCGTGGGATAAGCATAAAGGAATCCTGTGCCGAAGGAATGGATCCTCAGGAGCTTAGTCAAGATCGGGAGGCGGGGCTGGTGGTTGGGAGGCGGGGATAGTGCTTGGCAGACTTATACGGTCTGTGCCAGAGCCGGTGGTAGGAAGCGGGACTGGTGGTTGGGAGGCAGGGATAGTGCTGGACAGACTTGTACGGTCTGTGCCAGAGCCGGTGGTTGGGAGGTGAGGATAGTGTTGGGCAGACTTATACGGTCTGTGCCAGAGCCGGTGGTAGGAAGCGGGACTGGTGGTTGGGAGGCAGGGATAGTGCTGGACAGACTTGTACGGTCTGTGCCAGAGCCGGTGGTTGGGAGGCGGGGATAGTGCTGGGCAGACTTATACGGTCTGTGCCAGAGCCGGTGGTTGGGAGGCGGGGATAGTGCTGGGCAGACTTATACGGTCTGTGCCCTGAAGAGCACAGGTACAAATCAAAGTAGGGTATACACAAAAAGCAGCAAATATGAGTTATCTTGTTGGGCAGACTGGATGGACCGTGCAGGTCTTTTTCTGCCGTCATCTACTATGTTACTATGTTATTGTATGCATACAGTTTTTGTTAGGAGTCAATTATCAACGTCATTGATGGACATATGGCGCTCTATTTATATCCCACTGACCAGTTTGCTTCATTCATAATATCTTGATATAGCTTTTTGAGGTAGATCGGGTGTGTGAACTAGGCAATGATTGTGAAGTCGTCAGGAGCCAGTTTTGCTGAAGTTGTCTGCCGATAATAGTTTATTCTTATTTAATTATTTATATTTTTTGTTTTGACTTAGGCTATTGACTGTTTTTTAACCTAGCGCTTCAAAGGATACATTTGTTGTCTCCTATACATGTAAGTTCACTTGCGTTTTTTTTCTCTCTTATTTGTAATTTTTTCTCTTTTATTATTTGATTTTTTTTCTCCGTTTTAGTCATGACAACTAGTTTGCACATGTTCAAATATTGACAATAAGGATCTTTGAGTAAGTAGGTGTGTGTCCTATTTGGTATTATCATCACATTTCGCTGCACCCTTTTCAATGTTATTAGCATACATACTTTTCACTATTTTATATTATTTAATTTATTTTATTTTGTGTTTAAATATTGTAAATGTATTCTTTGGACTACCTTGCTAATATGTTTTTTATAGTGTCTACACTGACATAGAGAGGAATATTCACTTTACATATTGTTATATATATATATATATATATTTGTATTGGTATAGAGAGGAATTGTATTATTTTGCATTGGTATAGAAAAGAATATTAATGTTTGTTATTTACCGATGAGAACATGAAAACTTTGTATATACATTTTTCATTGTTTATATAATTATCTCTTATACAGCTGTTTTATGTACTTACATACTTTATTCAGTCACATCATTTCCTGTCATGGTGTTAATATTTTATCAGCTGAGTTTTTATTAATTTTTGATCTACATATTTAAATTTATATTTATTTGTATTTTATTTGTTTCCTTGTATTCCTGATGCAGCCCTATTGGCAAAAGATGGCCTGTGTCGGGCTTTGTATTATTATTATTTCATCAATAAATTTATGTTGATTTTCCACTGATCTGCTCTGTTGTTTTCCACAGTTATTGGGATAAATGCTTTAGCTGGGGCCTATCTGTGGACATTCAGCAACACTATCCAGTAAGTGGCAATGAAGGAGTGGACCGCCGGATACTGTTCGAATACTATGCATACTACTGAGCAACAGGACAACCTCATGTTTTTGGGCCTACTGATGGACTTTTACTTATGCACTCTACCTCTGCTTTTGGCTGTTTAGCCACACCTTATTACTGCACTGGACATTTGTGCCTTATCCAGTTTTACTGTTTACTAACAAAAGAAGTTTGCTGTTTACTAATGTACAGACAGAATGCAGGGCTATTAGACATATAGCTTGTAACAGTAGTTTGCAAGGCCTATACAAGACCAGCTTGCACGTAGCAACGCCATCTGAATAGGCGACCTTGGAGGGTGCTGACACCCCCCTGCATTCCTGAGCCGCACCTTATCTCCTGTGCTAGAAAGGAGCATTGTGTGTGTGAAGAATAAGCTGCTAAGTTTCGTTTTTATTGCCAGTATCATTTCAGTGTTATGACGTGTGTACGTGCTGGGACTACAATTTTGTACTGTAAGAACTACAAATGTTTACTGCGCATGTCGGTTGTGACGTGTAAGGGGCCAAATGCGCAGGCCCAGTAGGGAAGTATAAATGTAAGTGTCAGATGATTTATGACACACAGTGTCCCGAGGCTACTCGGTGCTGTTCACTTGCTAGCAATAAAGTTGCCTTGTTTGGAACCAAAATTTGCCTTTCGTCTCCTGATTTCCCACCTGTTTCATTGGCGACCCAGATGGGACAGAAGTAGAAAGGGGAATCGGATTATATTCTTCCCCTCCCCCACTGCGGTCGGATCGGGTCATCGACCCCCACCTGAGAAGGTGGTGAGTGGCCACCGCTGATTTCAGCGTCCATCTCCCGGAGGAGGGTCGATCAACTCTGCCTGACTGTAGGGGGGGCTGTGTGGTTCTGGCAAGGCACCTTTTCCTTTTTCTTTTTCCTCTCTGGAGAGGCGCGTACGACGGCGCGGCCTGCGAACACGGCGGACAGGCGAGTATACTCTACGTAGTGACCGGCCCAGTAAGGACCGAAGAAGAGGCGTGATCACCCTCTTTTAGCCAGTGACTAATACGGACTATTGGTATACGACTAGGTCCCGAAACTCACTAGGCTCTGGCGACGAAACCGAGCGGCGAACGAACGGGGGGGTTTCTTGTGGTGTATGAAAGTGTGTGAATGGGCTTGCAGTTCCAGGCCGGGCGACCGCGTCCTGGTCAGGCCGAGTGTTGACCCTTTTGTATCTGGTGGAACGAGACCCCTTACTCCTCCACCGCCCCTTTTCCCCCTCTGTCCGTCACCTGTCCTTTGGCACTCAGGTTAGGATGGGCGGGGGTGGGTCTTCACCGTTAGATTTAATGACAGAACACTTTAGCGAAGTGTTCGACCAAGATAAATGTAGCAGGGCCGGGATGATACAGAGATGTCAATTTATGTGGCCAGGGCTAGGAATTGCTGAATGGCCCCCGGGAGGGTCATTCGAGTATGAAAAAGTGGCGGCGGTCATGAATATCGTTATAGTCGAGGGAAACCCAGGCTGTCCCGAGGACATTCCGTACATCCAAGCATGGTTGGATGTAGTCCGGGATCCGCCGGCTTGGGCCCAACGGAAGGTAGAAAAAGCCGCCCTCATGGTGGTAAAGCAGAGAAAGGGACGGAAAACCAAACTTAAAGCCCTGCCGACCCATGCCTTCGCTCTCCAAAGCTCGGCAACCGCTGCCGTTCAGAAGGCCGCAGGGACCGCCCCCATACGGCCGACCGCCCCTAGCGTAGAAACCACTGAGACCACGCCCCCTGCTACCATTGTCAAGACAGGAACTACGCCTAGTACTACCAACACACTTTCTAGAACGAGACCCCCAAAGAAAACCCTAGGGAAAGTTCAGGGTTTGCCCGAAAAGAAGCCCCCAAAGGCCCCGATACTTGCTACGGCGGAAGCATACGAAGATGATATCGCGCCACCGCCGTATGCCCCGTTATACCCTGACATCGCGAGCCTGGAGGAGGGGCCGGATAACGCTGAGGCTTCCGGGTCGGAGACGGAGGCCGGAGAGACGTCCCGTCCAGACTCACCCGAGTCACCCGGCCCCGCAACCATACGGAAGAGTCAACGGGTTGTGAAGAACATTACTCGGTTCCCCCAATCGAGTCCGCGAAATGCCCTCCCTGCGAGCAAGAAAGGGGAGGCCACCAACTTATTCCCAGTTCGACAGTCCACCACCTATACCCCTAACCCGGCGGAAGGGGGGGGCCAGCCCATTGAATCAACAGTTTACAGCCACGTTCCCTTCTCAAGTGCCGATTTGTATAACTGGAAATTCCATGGGCCGTCCTACGACCAGAAACCCGAGCAGTTGATAGAGCTGGTGGAAGGCATTATATACAGTTATAACCCGACTTGGGCAGACCTTAGGCAGTTGAGCGCCCACATCCTGACCACTGAAGAACGCCGCCTTCTACAACAAAATATGGAACAAGCCGTCCGGGATGCGAATCCGGCCCATGCCAACTTACAGAACCTAATAGAAACGGAGGCGCCCATCGCTGCTCCCACGTGGGACTACCGAACCGCCGAAGGCCAAACCTTTATCCGCCGATACCAGCAGGCGTACCTGGCCGCCTTAAAGAAGGGGAAGCAGAAGGTTACCAACATGGGAAAAATCCACAGTGTAGTCCAACAAAAGGACGAGAGTCCAGGGGACTTCCTTGAACGACTTATGGAAGCATTCAGAAGGCACAGCCCGATAAATCCCGAAGACCCTAAGAACCTCCCAACCGTGGTTATGAGTTTTGTTAGCCAGTCAGCACCGGATATACGAAGAAAGCTACAGAGAACGGAGGGGTTCGAAGGGATGAGCCTCAGCCAACTGAAAGCTATAGCTGATCGCGTATTCGGATATCGCGACCAGGAGGAGAAGGTGGAGGCCCGAAAGGAATCGACCAGGCGGATGCGGGAAAAGGCAGATGTGTTGGCCACGGTACTGGAGGAACGCCTGAGGCCTAGACCAAGGGGGAGGGGCAGAAAGACAAGAGAGGCACGGTCCCCCTTAGGACGTAACCAGTGTGCAAATTGTCGAAAAGAAGGACACTGGTGGGCTGATTGTCCAGAGGAGGCACGGGACAGCCCGAGAGAAGAGGAACCATGGGACCGGCAGAGGGAGGAGGAGACGGGCGACCATACAGGGGCCCCCAGACGAGGCCGGGGAAGGGGCCGAAGAGATAGAGGACGGGATGACCGGAGGGAATGGCAAATGGCTGTGGACGCTACCCGAGATAGCACAGCATGAAGGAACCGGGAGGGCAGAGTCCCCACTGACCCTCTGGTGGAAATTCGGGTGGGGACAGAGTCTATGAAGGCCTTACTAGACACGGGGGCCCAGCGATCTGTTATCACCACTGCCATAGCCCCAGCCACGAAAGAAACTATACCAATTGTGGGAGCCTCCGGGAAATCCCTGGCAGCCCCCCTCCTCAAGGAACGCCAAGTCCAGATTGGAGGGACGATGGTGTCCCACCAGTTTATACACATCCCCGGATGCCCAGTCCCCTTGATCGGTCGAGACCTACTCTGTAAGCTCCAGGCCACCTTGAAGTTCAAGACCACGGGTGAAGTGGAAGCTCGTTTCGAAGATCGGCCAGTAACACTTATCTGCCCAGTGAGAGAAGAATGGAGACTACACGTTCCCCCAACTGTAGGACCTGGCGACTGCCATTACGACCAGAACACCCCTTTCGCCCAGCAGAGGCGAGCCATAATGGATGCGGTGCCTGATGTATGGGCAGAAGCGAACCCAGGAGGACTGGCCGTTAACGCTATCCCCATCTGGATTGAGCTCAAACCGAATGCTCAAGTGGTTAACCAAGGACAATACCACATCCCCTATGCAGCTCGGCATAGTATGCAAACTCACCTACAGAAACTCCTCCAACAAGGGGTCCTTAAACCAATTAGATCCGCATGGAATACCCCATTGTTGCCCGTTAAGAAGCCAGGAACATCCGAATACAGACCCGTCCAGGACCTGAGGAAAGTCAACAACCAGGTAGCCGATATAGTTGCCCTCGTACCAAACCCCTACTCCATCCTAGCCCAAGTGCCATCTCAGACCAAGTGGTACAGTGTCATTGATTTGAAGGACGCCTTCTTCTCCATCCCTCTTGCTGCCGACAGCCAGAAGTTGTTTGCCTTCACGTGGGAAGACTTACAGACGGGAACCAAGCAGCAATATACGTGGACCCGGCTTCCCCAGGGGTTCAAGAATTCCCCCACCCTCTTCGGCGACCAACTCGCTCAGGACCTGAAGACGTATCAGGACGAGTATGGGCCGGTCGTCCAATACGTGGATGACCTGTTGGTGGCCCGTGAAACGTACACGGACTGTGCAGAAGCTACCCTTTACCTCTTGAAAACCCTGGAAGCCCAGGGGTACCGGGCCAGTCGCAAGAAGGCCCAGATATGCGAGATCGAAGTCGAATACCTGGGTTTCCGCCTCCGAGAAGGAACCCGAAGGCTCGGTACCCCCCGCACCCAAGCTATCCGCAACCAACCCACTCCTGCAAATAAGAAGGAATTACGGGCACTCCTCGGAGCCGCTGGATATTGCCGCATTTGGATCATCAATTTTGCTATCCTGACCCACAGTTTGTATGCCAAACTAAAGGGGCCTGAACTCGAGGGCCAAGATCTCCGGTGGGAGAAAAGCGAACTGAAAGCCCTTCAGGACCTTAAGGATGCCCTTGCGGCCCCACCAGCGCTCGGACTGCCAGATGTGACTAAGCCGTTCCACTTGTTCGTCGACGAAAAGAAGGGATTGGCACTTGGAGTCCTCACCCAACTAGTCGGCACCTGGCAACGCCCTGTAGCATACCTCTCCAAGAGCATGGACAACGTGGCACGAGGATGGCCGGGCTGTCTCCGAAGCATTGCAGCGGCCTGTCTCCTGATACACGAGGCCAATAAACTCACGTTCGGCCAAACACTTTTTGTGACCACACCCCACGCCATCCGCGGCCTACTCGAGAGTCACGGACCCAGATGGATGACCAACTCCCGATTGGTTAAATACCAAGCCCTCTTGTGCGAGAATCCGGAGGTGCGGATCTTGGACACGACCAACCTCAACCCGGCCACTCTCCTTCCAGCCCCCGAATCGCCACTCCACGACTGTGAAGAAGTAATGGCCACTGTGCATTCTAGTAGACCTGACCTCAAGGATCAACCCTGGCAAGGAGGCATCACCCTGTTCACCGATGGAAGCAGCCAGGTGATAGAGGGAATCCGAAGAGCTGGCTATGCCGTCGTGTCGGAGGACCATGTGATTGAAGCTATGGCTCTGCCGCCCGGGACGTCAGCCCAAAAAGCGGAACTGATTGCCCTCACCAAAGCCCTTATGTGGGCTGAAGGAAAAGTTGTCAACATTTACACCGACTCCAAATACGCTTTCCTCACCCTCCAGGTGCACGGAGCCTTGTACAAGGAGAGGGGATTTCTGACAGCTGAGGGGAAAGGACTTGCAAATGCCGCTGAGATCTGCCAATTACTCGAGTCAGTATGGAAGCCGAAGAAGGTGGCTGTGATGCACTGCAGGGCCCACACTGGAAGAACGGACCCTATCGCCCGGGGAAATCAGCGGGCAGACGACGCTGCAAAAAGGGCAAGTCAGCTCCCCTACTCCTCTCACCCTTCTGACCCCGTACTCGTCGTCCAGCTCCCTACGGAGACCCCTATCTACACCCCCCAAGAAACGGAATGGGCCCAACAAGAGGGTCTACAGTCACGCAATGGCTGGTGGATATTACAGGATGGGCGCATATGGATACCCGAAGCCTTGGCCTGGACGGTGGCCAAGGAGGCTCACGACCGCACCCACCTGGGAAGGGACGCCCTGGGGCGCTTACTTGAGAAGACCTACTACATCAACAAACTATCCCTGTGGACCAAGAACGCTTCCAGCCGATGCGCGACTTGTGCCCGGAACAACCCTCGAACGGGGCCCGGCCCTATGCCAGGACATGTTCTCCGAGGCACCAGCCCTTTCCACGTGTGCCAGATTGACTTCACACACATGCCCCCGGCGCGCGGCTACAAAGCTATCCTCGTCGCCGTGTGTACCTACACCGGATGGATTGAAGCCCAGCCCACTAGAACGGAGATGGCTAAAGAAGTTACCTCCCTACTGCTTCATCAAATCCTACCCAGATACGGCCTCCCCAAGCAAATAAACTCTGACAAAGGTCCCGCCTTCGCTAGCGAAGTAACACAACAGCTCAGTACCAGACTGGGCCTCGATTGGAAGTTGCATTGTGCCTGGAGACCCCAAAGCAGTGGAGTAGTGGAGAGGGCTAACCGATCCCTGAAGAACCAGCTAGCCAAGCTATGCCAAGAAGCAAAAGCCAAATGGCCCGACCTGCTTCCACTGGCCTTGCTGCATCTTAGGTGTACCCCCAAGGCTACCGGCCTTACTCCTTACGAGATGATGTATGCTAGGCCACCACCACTACCCTCCTTTCCCGACTCCTTGCAGATACAGGGTGAGAGTTCCTTAGTGAAACAGATGAGAGCCTTACACCAGGTAGTGCAAGACATACAGCAGTACACTGAAAGAGTAGCTCCCTTGGTCCTCACCAGTCCTACGCACAGGTTCAGGGTGGGAGACGAGGTCTGGGTAAAAGAGTGGGATGAATCTGACTGCCTAAAGCCCAAATGGAAGGGGCCCTCCCTTGTTCTCCTAACGACCTCAACCGCTGTTAAAATTGCAGGAAGCCCAGTGTGGATACATTGGACCCGACTGAAACCTGCTGCTCCCACTAGCAGCACCCTGAAGCGTTGGACTGCGCACCAACATCCTGACGCTCCATTACGGCTGACTCTAAGAAAGACGTTAACCACCAGATTCATGCCTGCCCAGCAACAGGAACTCAGTTTCTGGACCCACTGCGTTTTTGGCTCTCTCTTTATCGCAGCCTTCATCGTGGGCCTTATTATCTTCTTGCTGCAAAAGCTCGGATACCTTCCACCACATATATAATGCTGACCATCTTCCTTCTCCTGTGTGCAGTCCCGAACTATCCTGCCACCCTGAGCCTGAATTGCACTGAATGTTTGCGTCTTGTGCGCCACCGTATAGAGGGAGGATATCACCTAGTCACTACCCTCATTCACCAGACGCAGCCCCCGGAAGGCGATTGCCGGCTTCTCCCGACTTGTGCCCTCATCACTCCGAATGGCCTCCAACAGTTCCACAGATGCCTCCAAGGAAATCTCACTATCTGCCATAGCCCTACCAAGCCGAGATACTACAATGTCACCCTCAGCGTTGGACTCCCTGCGTATGTGGCCGGGCCTCCGGGAGTTGAGGGAGATGGCATTCTGTATTACATAAATTCCACTCGCATCCTTGTTGGTGGCATCCAAACTGTAGCAACCCTAACCTTCGACGTCTGTGCCGCCATGGATAAACACCCTTGGTCTCGCAAGTGTGGCAGCCAGAGTTGGCGAGAGGCATACGTTAATGACCACAAGTATGTCTGCCCCTTCAGTCCAGACATGAGATGCTGCTCCCCGTGGGTTTGGCTCCCATGCGCCGGCGACACTCGAGCCTCGGGCTGGGACCGAGTATGTGCTTATATGGGAGGAGGATATGCCGGATGCACCGGCCTGGGCGAGTTTCGTCGAGGTTCTGGTAACTATGTGTCCCTAGACTGGCCCATTCGAGGACACGACGTGCCATGGAGAGGGACGTGGGGCCTCGGCATTGACGGCGGAGGAATGGATCCGTTGACATATATTACCATATATCAGAGTCTCGAAACTAAGCCTCCTACGCACTATCAGACTACTGTCGTTGGCTACCAAGACGTATTCGATGAGATCGCCCGTGCTGAACACACTGAGACTAAATTCCCCATTTCCCCAGAAGCCCGGAATATGTTTCTCAACTTGGCGGAAAACATTGCCCTCTCCCTGGGAATTGCCAACTGTTTCGTCTGTGGAGGCACCGACATGGGTGAACAATGGCCTTGGGAAGCGAGAGAGATCCGACAGCAAACATGGGATGCACTCAACACCACCAACATTACCTTTCCCCAGCGGCCGAAGCCGTACGAATGGGCCCTGAGAACAAATATCATAGGTACCCTCTGCGCTAGTCGAGCGCCATCGAAGCGTTACTCTGTACCAGTGGGAGACTCTGCTTGTACGAGGGTTCTTCAGTATAATGGCAGCCGGACGACCTGGTGGCAAACGGACAACCTGCCCGCCCCAGAGCCTATCTGGACAGAACCCACCTTGAACACGACATGGACACACGGAGGGAACGCCTCCCTCAAGTGGGTAGCCCCGGCGGGCTACTACTATATCTGCGGACGCAGGGCCTATGAACAACTCCCGACCCGCTGGTACGGTACCTGTCTCTTGGGCACGGTCCGACCTAGTTTTTTCCTTCTGCCCATACAAGTCGGCGAAACTTTGGGTATCCCCCTATACGTGGAAAAGGGGCCTGATAACCCTGCCCGACGAAAACGGTCTTTCCCAATCATCAAGCCCAAAGTCCAAATTGGAGACTGGAAGGACAACGAGTGGCCGCCTGAACGTATCATTCATTACTATGGACCGGCCACATGGGCTGAAGATGGTACATACGGGTACCGCACCCCTATCTACATGCTGAATCGCATTATTCGCCTACAGGCCGTACTCGAAATCCTTACCAACGATTCGGCCCTTGCCCTCAATATCCTAGCTCGACAGAACACTAAACTCATTACCGCCGTTTACCAGAATCGCTTGGCTCTTGACTACCTCTTAGCCCAGGAGGGCGGGGTGTGTGGCAAGTTTAACCTCAGTAATTGCTGCTTACAGATTGATGACCAGAGCCATGTCATCAGAGAAATAACTGACCGGATGGTCAAACTAGCCCACGTCCCCGTCCAGACCTGGAACAGTGCGTGGGATTGGACTTCCTCCCTCACCAGCTGGCTCCCAACCTCCGGGAGCCTGCAAGGCCTCCTCGTCATGGGTGGCCTGTTTTTGCTGTCCTGCCTATTAATACCTTTGTCTCTCCCCTTAGTTTTCAGGTGTCTCCGCTCCACCATGGAAAGCATCGCTGATCGCCGTGCTGCTGCCCAGCTTATGGCTCTCCAGATGTACTCCCCCATTCCCCAGTCTGATGAAGCTTACGACGAAGCACCTTGTGGCTGATGTGCACTTTGAACCCCCTAAGTCACTTAATGGGCCATTACCCTTGTGCCAGCACAAGACCGGCTACAAAGGGGGGGGGAATCCACTAGGGGCCCTCCGTCTCAAACCCGGCGAAGCAACCAACGGCTGCGCAAGGGCTTAGGGCTCGCTTGTTGCCTCCCTCGCTAACTATCCTTGTCCTTTCTTTCCTTTTCAGGGTTCATGGAGGTGATACTCTCCACCAGAATGGATGTTCAAGTATCAAAAGGGGGGAATGAAGGAGTGGACCGCCGGATACTGTTCGAATACTATGCATACTACTGAGCAACAGGACAACCTCATGTTTTTGGGCCTACTGATGGACTTTTACTTATGCACTCTACCTCTGCTTTTGGCTGTTTAGCCACACCTTATTACTGCACTGGACATTTGTGCCTTATCCAGTTTTACTGTTTACTAACAAAAGAAGTTTGCTGTTTACTAATGTACAGACAGAATGCAGGGCTATTAGACATATAGCTTGTAACAGTAGTTTGCAAGGCCTATACAAGACCAGCTTGCACGTAGCAACGCCATCTGAATAGGCGACCTTGGAGGGTGCTGACACCCCCCTGCATTCCTGAGCCGCACCTTATCTCCTGTGCTAGAAAGGAGCATTGTGTGTGTGAAGAATAAGCTGCTAAGTTTCGTTTTTATTGCCAGTATCATTTCAGTGTTATGACGTGTGTACGTGCTGGGACTACAATTTTGTACTGTAAGAACTACAAATGTTTACTGCGCATGTCGGTTGTGACGTGTAAGGGGCCAAATGTGCAGGCCCAGTAGGGAAGTATAAATGTAAGTGTCAGATGATTTATGACACACAGTGTCCCGAGGCTACTCGGTGCTGTTCACTTGCTAGCAATAAAGTTGCCTTGTTTGGAACCAAAATTTGCCTTTCGTCTCCTGATTTCCCACCTGTTTCAGCAAGGTGGTCCATGGGCAGAGCAGGAGCAGAGATGACAGTTAATCGGTTAGTGGTAATATCCACCCTGCTAACTGCTTCTGTATAAGTTTTCACAGCCTGCAAATTCCCCAGCTTTCTCCGGGACTAATGATGTTTGCTCACTTGGAACAGCCATCATACTTTTTTTTCCCCAACATTACTTCTTTGAATAGTTTCAACAGAAGGAAGATTTGAATTCAAATATTTCCATAATTTGGAAAAATAATTGATAGTTTTAGTCTACCGCTGTCTATGCCAGCTGTAATATACAGTAGGGGATATGCAGAAACACAGCTCTAACACACTTACCCCCTTGACTCTTGCTTCTGCAGCCCTTCCAGCAGCGCCTCCATCTTTCGATCACATTCCCCTTGCTAAAAAAAAGGAACATAAGTCCCCATAATTAAAGAGCAAGAAAACTATGTAGAAGCTGTCATCATTCACATCCTGTAATTTTTTTTTTTTTATAACCCTCCTCTTATAATCATTATCCCAGATAAAAGTAGTACCTCACTAAATTGTGCTAAATCACAGGTTACTCCATGCTGAAATGATACTGGAAGGGGAAGCTTTGTTTTGTTCTTTTTTAAATAAACTATTGTAGTATATCCTTATACTGTAGCTAGCAACTTCTGAAACTTGCAGATGTCTAAAAAATAAATAGATTGACAAACAGCAGCTAAATGCTCAGGGGATTTCCTCTGCAGTAGGTCAGACATGTCCTACTTTCAAGCATCATACAACAGCTTTTTGTCTCCTGCTGGTGCCGTTTTATCAGCCTGCAGGGCAACAGGAAGGCATATATAACTAAGTTTCAAGGTGAACATGGCCTCTAAAATAAAATACACACATTTGTTTTCTTATTTTGTAAGTTATCACTGTACCAATCCTATAGCCTTCCATAAAATGTCCTGCTAGAACAAGATATTTAGTACATAAAAGTATGTATTTCAAGGAAAATACCAATATGAACATTACAGCATGCTCTGCTCCATGGTCTAAATGAGTATTTACTTTGGAAACTGTGAAGTTTATATTGGTTATAGTGCTCTTCTAAGATGTATATCAAATTTGTTTACATAGACAGAAGGGAAAAAAATTACAGTAATATTTGCCCAGGACATCTGATATAGCTAACCATCCCTTCCTGTTGGGAATCAATGAAAGCTAGGGAAAAAAATGAGTTTTAAGTCCTTTTTTAAATGTTTAAAATTAGATTCAACCCTCAGAAACAGTGATACTGAATTCCTCAGAGCAGAAGCCAGACAGAAGAAAGCAGTGTGAAACCTTTTACTGAAACAAAACATTTTTACTGACGTTTTACAGTGGTAAACATGTTTATATATTTGGTTTGTCCATCTGATACACAGTCATCAAGCAGGAATGCCATGTGTGACTGAGGCTCACAGTACCACAAGGGGGGGAGGGGGAGCATCTCAGACTTTCCAAATCCTCCTCCATCATAGGTGGCAAGAGGAAAAGCAGTGAAGCAAGCTTGAGACTTTGTCACCACACTTCATGCTCCCTCAACATTGCCACAGCACAAACAAATCTCTAGTTCAACCTGCCTCTCTGCACAATGCCACATCTCAACAGCGCAACTGCCACCAAAGAAGCCTGTTGCCAAGGTCCACCTCATCTCCACAACTAAGCCTGTCCTCTCCAGCACCACAAAACAATGGCTGATATTGCTGGACTTATTCCCCAATAAGGTTTCTGTCACCACAGCTTTGAGGAAATCCCTTTGGATGTGCACAAAAAGGTGAGAGGAAGAAGCTGGTGCAACCAGAGGTATACTGTTGCAGGTTGAGGAGTGAGGGAAAAAGATGGGTAAGCAGGAGAAATCAGGAAGAAGCTAGGGATGGGAGACAGACTGAATGCAGGGGAACAACAGCAGCACAGCTAAGCTGATATAAGGTAAGAATCTTTGGGGGGTGTGCTGAAGGTGGGAGGGGGGGGGAAGAATGGAAGAAGTTTGGGAAGTAGGTGCATAAAATGGGTATTGATTTGTCAAACAATCCTAGTCTTTAAGGAGAAATCTGGTCTTACCTGCTAATTTTCTCTCCTTGAATCCTACCATACTAGTTCAGACATGTGGGTTGTAGCCCTCTACTAACAAATGGAGAAAGAACACAAAGCTGTGAGATCCACCCTATAAAGTGGCCCATGCGGCTTTTCCTCAGTATTTTGTGCCCAAACAGGCAGACCCTCCCCAATTTTGTCACACAGACCAAGAGGGAGAAATCAACTACTGGAAAAGTGTACCTAGAACTGGGATACTTATAAAGAACACAATCAAACCTAAAGGCAATATAAAGAAAATCTATTTGAATCTTACTCTCAAAAACAAACAAGGCAAGATTCTGGGCTAGTCTGGTAGACCCAAAGAAAAAAAATTAGCAGGTAAGAATTTTTCTTATCATCGTGAGATGTAACAAAAGTACTCCTCATGCTAGGTGGGATTCAAACCAAAGACCTAAGTATGCCTTCTTGAAAGGAGGAGCTTTCTCTAAGACTTAAGCTGGTAACGCTTCGTGAAAAAAAATGCAAGGACGACAAAGTAACAGCCAAAACCATATTCAACTCTGCCCGTAATGTTGCCATTCCTCTGGTCAAATGAGCCCTCAGGCCCTCTGGAACCATATACCTCTTTAGGATATAAGCTGATGACCTTCTGCCACTATGCCACTGTAGATTGCTAGCCTCTTTTTGGACCATCTAAGAGAGCAAATAACCTGTCAGACTTTCTATACTTACTACTAACCTCTAAACAGACTGTCATTGCCTATGCATGTATGGGCAATATAAAATCCAAAACTTTACACAATCCTCCCTCTGAAAGGAGGACAAAGAAATCAACTATTTGAAGTAAAAGGGCAACACTAGTTTACGTTAAAGAGAGGGTACTATCTGAAGTGACACTCCTGCTTTGGTAAACTTCAGAAAGAGGTCCCTATAAAACAATGCCTGATGCTCCAAAATCCTTGTTGCCGAACAACTACCAAGAATGATACCTGTAGCAAACTGGTAAAAGGCACTCTAGGTCAAGGAGCTAACACCCGCAGAACTAGGCTGAGATTGGAAAAATCTGACGCATCAGTGGCCAAGGTACGTCATCCCTTTCAGGAAACAGACTACACCTAGATGACAAATGAGGCATCCTGAATTCCACCCCCCCCCCCCAAAAAAAAAAAAACACACACACACACACACACACACACACACACACACAAACACTGCCACTTGCACTTTCACAGAAATAATGGCCAATCCTTTCTTTAAATCCTCTTGGAGAAAGGCCAGAACACAAGGCAATGAAGTCTGAATGGATGCGAACCTTCGCTCCGTGCACTGGGCCTCAGAGGCTCTCCAAACTCTAGTATTGGCCAATGAAGTAGATCTTTTACACATTTGCAACAACATCATGATCACCTCTAATGCGTAAACTTTCCACCTCAAGCAAGATCTTTCAAAGGCGAAGCCATAAGACAGAAGGGGACAGGTCTTCCATCAGCACAGGGTCCTGAACCAGAAGACCCCTCTCCTGAGGCAGCCTCTGATCTTTACCCTGATCAAGTTTACATACCATGGCTTCCTGGCCTAATCTAGAGCAACCAGTATGACCAAGCTAGGATGTGATGCTATCCTTTGCACAACTCTGCATAGCAGGAGCCATCGGGGAATACGTAATGAACCTCCCCCCCCCCCCCCCCCCCCAAAGATCCATGGTGGCAACCAAGCATCCATTCCTTCCGAGTCCCATGCCCTTCTATGACTGAATAAACAAAGGGTCTTCCTATTCAGTTTCATTGCCATCAGAAACATGTACTAAATATTTTGTTCTTGCAGAAATTTTTATAGAAGACTATAGGACAAGGACAGTAATAACTTACAAAATGATAAGAAAACAATGTGTGTATTTTTCCAGAAGGTCAACATTCTAACTGGATATTAGTTATGGCCATGTCCACCTTGGAACTAAGTTATGTATGCCTTCCTGTTGCCCTGCAGGCTAATAAAACAGCACCAGAGTGAGGGAGAAGGCCTCTTCCAACAGCTCCCACTGCTGCTGAAAAAAATCATCTGGATGTTTTGGACCCCAAGATATAAGCTACTGACAATGCTTTCAGAGAGTCATCAGCCTACCTTAACAACGGAAAGGTCTCCTGATACCAATGTACATAGTGTTGTTGGAAAAGACTGCCCGCCTGCCTTGAACCAGCTGCTCGAAAGCCTTTACAGCTCTGTGAATGGCTCTGATTTCCAATCTGCTGATTAATCAGCAATCCTCCATCGCTGAACAGCACCCCTGAGCCACTAGATTCCAACAATGAACTCCCCAACAGACCAGGCAGCAACTAATTGTCACCACCATTCAGTCTGGCACATACAGGTCCTCAGGTTGCACGGCTGTAGCATCAGCCCAAACTTGTCCTGGCTTCCAGAATCCAAGAAATCCTGGTGTAGAAATCTGAGCTCAGGCAGTCCAAGTGGTCCCAAAGTGACTTCTGAAGCAGCCTCATATGTGCCTCAGCCCATTGGACCATCTCAATAATCTTGGTCATTGAATACAGAAATGTATATAGTCCCATTCCTCAGAAGCTTTCTTCATAAGAACTGACCAGACCTGGTTCCAAATCTTGCATATTAACTGCTTGAAGAGAAACACTTTAACATGCTGGGTATCAAATTGGGCTCCTAGATAGTTCAAGCACAGTGAAAACTAATTTGTTCTTTGACTTTCATAATTTAACCAAGGCTCTATAACAGCTGAAGCACCCTGGCTGTTGCCCACCCTCCTTACACAGAGCAGCTGGTCGTGAGCCCCTAGGACTGTGGGAGCAAACAGCCCTTTGGGAGGCACTATTCAGCACTATGAACCTGATTTTAAAAGATAAAGACTCATGCCAACTTCAGCTCTCATGATAGGGCCTATTGCATGGATAGGTCTCAGACTTGCGTGCAGTGAAAAGGACATTGCTAAGTATGGCCAAGGCTGTATCTGAGCAAAATCAACTTCAACAACAACTTTGTTTACAAAAAAATGTGACTTCATGGTCAGAACAACTCTGCTCCCAATGACTGTGGCCCAGTGTTTTAATTCTCCAAATCACAACATTGGTAAGTCCCAAACCTATTGTTCTAGACTGTGAGGCTCACTTTACCCAAGAAAAGAGTATAAGATGCCTCTGGAAAAAAAAAATATGAAGTTATCTGGGTGTTACCTGAAGCAGTTTTTGTGAGAGCTGCAGTCAGTGAAGCAGAGGACAGCCCTGATCCGAGCTGGCCGCATCACGAAGACATCTAAAGCTTGATAAAAACATGGCCCTGCTGTCTGTTGTCTCCTGCCTGCCTGCTTGCCAGTCTACATCACTAGTCTCAGAGAGACAAAGCACCTGAAGGCCTGCCACCTGCTGTCTGTTCTTTCCTGCCGAAGCTCCTGGAAGTCTCCCGGAAGATACTACTACTACTTCTACTACTATTAAACATTTCTATAGCGCTACTAGACTTACGCAGCGCTGTACAAATTAACATGAAAAGACAGTCCCTGCTCAACAGAGCGTACAATCTAAATTGGACAGACGAACAGACAGCTAGGGGTGGGGAAATTGCAGTGGTAGGGGTGATAAGTGAGGGTGTTGAGTAAGAGAGTCATGGTTAGGAGTCGAAAGCAGTAGCAAAGAGGTGGGCTTTAAGCCTAGACTTGAAGACAGCCAGAGACTGAGCCTGACGTACTGGCTCAGGGAGTCTATTCCAGGCATAGGGAGCAGCGAGATAGAAGGAACGGAGCTGGGAGTTAGCAGATGGGGAGAAGGGGGACGACAGGAGACATTTACCCAGCGAACGGAGTTCACGGGGAGGAGTGTAGGGAGAGATGAGAGCGGAAAGGTACTGAGGAGCTGCGGAGTGGATGCACTTGTAGGTCAAAAGGAGAAGTTTGAACCGTATGCGGAAGCGGATAGGGAGCCAGTGAAGCGACTTGAGGAGAGAGCTAACGTGAGTATAGCGACTCTGGCGGAATATAAGACGCGCAGCAGAGTTTTGGACAGATTGAAGAGGAGATAGATGGCTGAGCGGGAGACCAGCGAGAAGCAAATTGCAGTAGTCTAGGCGAGAGGTGATAAGGGTGTGGGTAAGGGTTTTGGTAGCGTCCTCGGAGAGGAAAGGGCGAATTTTGTTAATATTATAGAGAAAGAAACGACAGGTTTTGGCAATCTGCTGAATGAACAGAGAAGGAGAGAGCGGAGTCAAAGATGACTCCAAGGTTGCGTGCAGACGGGACAGGGAGGATGAGAGTGTTATCTACCAAATAGAGAATGGGGGGAGAGGAGAGGCAGGTTTAGGGGGAAAGAGGAGAAGCTCGGTTTTGGTCATGTTTAGTTTCAGGTGGCGGCGAGACATCCAGGCAGCGATGTCAGACAGGCAGGCCGATACTTTGGTCAGGATTTCAGCTGAGATATCCGGTGCGGAGAGGTAGATCTGGGTATCATCAGCGTAAAGGTGGTATTGAAAGTCATGGGATGAGATCAGAGCACCAAGGGAAGAGCACCATGCTCCTCTCTCTCCCCTGCCCTCCCGCTCCCATGTCCCAACTGCCCGCCGGCGCCCTCTTCTCTCCCCCCCCCCCCCAAGATCCCTTTCCTTTTAAATTTACCTCCGTCCGGCAGCGCAGCGTCAGTGAAGGAGGTGGCGCTCCCGACATCTCTAGCCAGCCTTCCCTTCGCTCAGTGTCCCGCCTTCTTCTGATGTCATTTCCTTGACGTCAGAAGAAGGCGGAACACTGAGCGAAGGGAAGGCTGGCTAGAGACGTCGGGAGCGTCGCCTCCTTCACTGACGCTGCGCTGCCGGATAGAGGTAAATTTAAAAGGAAAAAAAAAAGGAAAGGGATCTTGGAGGGGGGAGAAGAGGGCGGGCAGTGGGACATGGGAGCGGGAGGGCGAGGTAAGCACGGTGCGGCGGCGCCCCCCAGAGGACGGCACCCCCCTGCCGTGCTTACCTCGCTTACCGTGTCAGCACGGCCCTGGGTGCAGGTGGCAGCTCTGGCATGTTTTAGAGGCCGGCTTCATCGCCTCCCACCCGGATGTGGTTTGTTTCTTGAGGGGCGTAAATCATTTGCGTCCTCCTTACGTGCCAGTTCTGCTATCCTGGAACCTTAATCTAGTTCTCAAAGCGCTTCAGCGTCCTCCTTTCGAACCCTTATCGGGGATTACGATTAAGGATCTCACCTTGGGCGATTTTCCTAGTAGCCATTACTTCCGCTCGGAGAATTTCAGAGTTGCAGGCCCTTTCTTGCAGAGACCCCTTCCTGCGTTTTACGGAGGCGGGGGTATCGATTAGGGCAGTTCCTTCATTTTTGCCCAAGGTGGTTTCTCGTTTCCACTTGGGGCAGTCCCTACATTTGCCAGCCTTCCGCCAGGAAGATTACCCTGAGCAATTCCGGGCTCTTCGCTGCCTCAACGTGAGACAGGCTCTTCTCAGGTATTTGGAGGTGACGAATGAATTTCGTCTTTCTGACCATCTCTTCGTCCTTTTTAGAGGCAGTAAGAAGGGTCATATGGTGTCCAAAGACACCATAGCCCGTTGGTTGCGGGAGGCCTTCTCTTCAGCATACGTGACATTGGGCAAGCAAGCCCCTTTGCAAGTTAGTGCTCATTCTAAGCGAGCTCAAGCTTCCTCCTATATAGTTTGGTTTCTCTGGAAGATATCTGCAGGGCAGCTACATGGGCTTCGGTCCATACATTCACTCATCATTATCAGGTGGATGTGGCAGCTCGTCAAGATGCGGTGTTTGGCTCGTCGGTGATTTCTGCCGGGTTGGGGATGTCCCGCCCTACTTGAAGACTGCTTGGGTACATCCCACAAGTCTCTGGATTGATCTGTGGGATGCCATGGAAGGAAAAATTAATTCTTACCTGATAAGTTTCTTTCCATTAATCCCAGAAGATCAATCCAGAGGCCCCCCCCCCCCCCCCCCCCCCTGGGTTTACTGTCTGCGGTTTTGTTGCAGTTGGTTAGTTTTTTCGGGTTGCTTTGTTCTGAATGTTCTTTCGTTTGATTAAAAAATAAAATAAAATACATAAATATAGAAGTGGTGGAAGTACGTTGGGCAACTGGTCTGACAATGTCGAGAGTTTTCTATTGTTTCAATTCCACTGCTTTGGTATCATTCATACTGAGGTTCAGCTGGCGCTGAATGCTGAACTTGTTTGTTCACCCTGAGTTGGAGAGCGGTCTTTTGAAAATCCAGATACACAATATCGACTGGCTCACCTTTATCCACATGTTTGTTCACCCCTTCAAAGAAATGTAATAAATTGGTGAGGAAAGATTTCCCTTCACTAACTCCATGTTGTCTTTCTCTCATTAATCCATGCTTTTGAATATGCTCAGTAATTTTGTTCTTTATAATAGTCTTTACCATTTTGCCAGGCACCGACATCAGCTTAACCTGTGTTCTCCAACCACCAGCCCACACATGGCTAGGATCAGGTATTTTTGTCAAAGGGCTCTTTAATTCAGCTTGTTGCCCCAGCCGATAGACAAATCTGTTAACGATAAAGCCTCTTTCTCACATGTACAGTCATGTTGGAGGAGGCGGAAGGCCTCCAATTATCTAATGTACAGAACTAATTTCTCATATTTTTGGACAGAGAGAAATGAAGATTTCTCTCCTTCTAATCATGGGAAAAGCTTGCTGGAATAGCAATTCACTCTACCCCTCCCCTCCTGCCCAGCCAGGTATTTTCTAACCTATCTGCCTAAGACTCCCCCATTAATGTGAAGAGGTCCCCAGGGGAGTTCGGGAGACAGAATTCTTCCCCATGTCCTTTGAGGTAAGGCCACTTCAGACCAAGAGAGAATGACCCTTCCTGTAACCATGAGAGGAATAACACCTTGCAGAAGACTTCTTTCTTTGCCTAGAACAATAAGATCAAACACTACGAGGCATATTTTCAAAGCACTTAGCCTTCCAAAGTTCCATAGGTTTCTATGGAACTTTGGAAGGCTAAGTGCTTTGAAAATATGCCTCTATATCTCCCTGACAGACAGATCTCTGGAGCCAATAGCAATAGCTTTATGCCAGGCAGCAATAGTCCTATTACGCATCTCTTTGAACACAAGAAAATCTATGTTATGACATAAACACAGGGCCTGGGCTGGCTGGAGAGAAATCTAACACCTCTAACTCTTGTCTTTAGAATAAGAATGATCTGGGCTGTCAGAAGCTTGTAACATATCACCTCTAAAGGAAAAGTAGTTAACTCTTGTCTCCTCTTTTTAGAATAGGGAAAATACTAAGACAAAAAGATCAACGGTTCTGACAAATATATTCTTTTGTGAGAAAAGCTGTAAAGATGAATAGAAGAAATATAATGATCCAAAACATTTGGACAACAGACCAAATGCATCTTCTAAGGAAATGTAAACATATGCTATGTATTTCTTTATTGATAAATAAACAAAGGAGATCCTGACTGTAATTGCAAGATGCTGACAAGGGGAGGAGAGAATCTCCCCCTTCTCTTTTACTGTTAGAGAAAGAAAACCCTATTTAAACTTGCTTGTAAGACAGGACCAGCGGTCAGCGTGCACCTCTTTTGGGCCCCAATCCAGGGGACTGAAAGACTGCCCTGACCACTTTCCATTGTAATTTCATTTCTATATATGTTCTCCTCTCTGTACTATACCTATAACTATTTCTTATTATTTATCCTAATCTTTGGCTAAATAAATAAATCTGTGTTAACCCCAGGAAGCTTCCTTGGCTCTTTTCTTTTGTTATTGTTTTAATAGACTTAACCAGCTGTCCGGGTTTCTAAGATACCAGTTGAGAGGATTGTTTTGCGTAAGTAGTGCTGGCTGGGTTGAGACTTTGGGGCGCAGCACGAAAGGCGCAGTCACATTAACTTTTCTTCTTATGGGGGGAGCCTGAAAGTTAACCCAATCTTTTTGTGCTTTACAGCAAGAAAAACCTCTTCCAGAATTCCTCCAACTCATGCCACTCCCAGCACAACTTCACCAACATCACTGGGGGACTCTGAAGGAGTCTGCAGTGCACTGCTTATAGCCCTGAGTCCTACCTTATACTCAAAGTCCCACTGGCCCTGTCTGAATGCTGTGGCTGTACTCCAATACTAGTATATTTTCTCTTTTAGCCCTTTTCCTTATTGAAAACTCACTGAACCAACAGCTGAAGATGTACAGCCTCAGGGTTTTACTGATAGCCCTACTGTCTTTTCAAAACAGCTCATGTCTGATCTCACTGACTTCATTTCACTTTTACCTTCAAATGTTTCCCTGTTTGTCTATGTTGATGACATTTTATTATCTGCGCCAACTCGAGAATTGTGTATCAAATATACACTTGATCTTTTTCTTTTACTGTATTCTCTCGGGTATAAGTGCAACAGATCTAAATGTCAGTTAGCCTCTCCAGTAGTTACTTTCCTCGGTCAACAAATTGGCAAAGATAGACACATGTTAGACAAAGAATTGTTAACTAATGTACAGGCTGTCACAATGCCCACTTGTCTCAAATCCCTAAGATCCATTCATGGTTTACTAAACTATTGCAGACATTGGATACCAAATTATTCAGCACAAATTATGCCTCTTTACTCTTATCTCCAAGTACCTGCCGGTTCCTGTTCACATACCCCAATTGTTCTTACCCCTGAACACCAATCTCTGTTATCCTCCATCATTGCCAATATTTCTGCTTGTGATCCCTTATCCACTGTTGATCCATCTCAGCCCGTGCATGTCTGGGTTACTGACCATACAGATACTTGGGCTGCTTTTATCAATCAAGAAAATGATCTGACTTTCCCAGTCTGCTTTTTGTCAGGGAATTTCTCAGCAGTTGAAAGGGGTTTTCCTCCCTTTTCCAAACATCTAGTTGCGGTTTATGCTGCAATTTCCAAATGGAGATCTATTATGCCACATTCATATATCATTCTTCACACTCAACATTCAGTTCATCATATGATGTCTGCTAGTCAGGCCGCACTCACTAGTACCCGGTATGGAAAATATCAGGCTATTTTACTAGGTCAAGATATTACTACAAAACCAGTAACAGAGCAACAGTCAAAACAATTAGCATTGTTGTTTCCCCCCTCTGTACTGTTAACTCATCCCGACTCTAAGCCACCGTGGCTCACTTTACAGTTTACCCCGGTGGAGGGAGGATTTATATGGTTTACAGATGGTGCCAGCCATGAAGGTATTTCTGCACGTGCAGCATTACAAGTCAACACTGATTTAAAAATAATACAGAAACACCAACTATTGTGCCCACACCAGCACACAGCACAGCATGCAGAATTACTAGCAGTAACCGCCATACAACACACGCCGCGGCAAACGTCAGCTACAATATATTCTGACAGTTCTTATGTTATTAGCTCATTGCAGTACCATCTCCTGAAATGGCAACGTAGAGGTTTTATTACATCTAATGGTAAAACTTTACAGCACCTCCGTTATTGGGAATTGCTTTTTGATTTACTTCAGGCTCGTGAGGCTTTAGGGGTTAAGACAGCTTTTATTTGGGTCCCCGCACATACAGGTGCTAACAGTTTTGAAGCCCGTGGTAATCAGCTTGCTGATACAGCGGCTACGGAAGTTGTTAGTTCTCAGGCTATTCCCTTATGCATGGTTGTTACACGCACTGGTAAAAGTACTGCCCAGACTATTTTACCCCCCACACCATTGGAGCAAGCAATCTGGAAAAATACAGGGTGTATCTCTACTTCTACTGGATGGATACATCCTTCCGGAAAAGCTTGTTTGTCCACAGCTGAAGCTATTACTAAACTTACTGCAATACATAGTGAGCACCATGACTCTATTTCAGCTTTGGTTGATTCTTTATCTTTACTGTATTGGAACCCCAATCTTAGAGAATTAGCGGAATCTATTGTTAAAACATGTCTTTCTTGTGCTGTGACCATTCCCCGTAGAGGTCCAGCCATACCCACGGGATGCTTGCCTACTCCAACAGGACCAGGTATTGAATGGCATATTGACTTTACTGATATGATTCACCCCATACAAGGTAAACGCTATATCCTTTTATGGGTCGATGCTTTCTCAAGATGGGTGGAAGCATTTCCCTGTACTAAGGAGACAGCTCATGTGGTTGTACAATCTTTAATTCGACATATCATGCCAGCACATGGTTGTCCACATAAAATTGTTTCAGATAATGGTTCACATTTTAACAATGTACTTATGCAGGAATTGCAGACTATCTTGAATATTACTCACCGCAAGGTGTCAGTATATAGCCCGACCTCTAATGATCTGGTTGAACGATACAATGGTATACTGAAAACTAAATTGAGAACATTGTTGCATGACTTGGAGTCTGTGACTCCACATAATAAGTACAATTGGTATGATCTACTTCCAGTGGCTCTAATGTCTATACGTAGCTCGCCACTGAGTAAATTAAAAATTTCACCTTTTCAATTACAAACAGGCAGACATATGAGAACGCCTGTTGTTACTCCGTTGCATACGCCTCAAGTCTACTGGCAGCAATTGCAACCTGTTATGGAACTGGTTCAGTCTTTAGCTAACCCAACTCAGAAACAGTCTCACTGGGACAGAGGTGATGATCTCTCTCTTTCCTTTTCCATAGGACAGCAGGTCTTAAGAAAAAACTTCACTCACAAAACCTGGAAGGATCCAGTTTATGTGGGACCATTCACTATCACTGATTTAACTCGCACAGCAGCAAAGTTGTCAGACCATACCACCTGGATACATCTATCTGATTTACGCAAGGCTCCTGATCCAGGACCACCTGAGCAAATAGAAACCACCATTGTACCCCCAGAAGGCATTGATTAACAACATTATCAGTACAAAAGAATTATGAAGGTTTTTGTAATCTGTCTGCTGGTAGGACTTATTTATGGACTCAATACATATGTTGAAAGAATTCAACATGCCTTAAAGACTCTTAATCTGACTAACTGTATTGTTTGCACTTCACTTGTCACTTCTGTAACTACCATTCCGGCACATGTCCACCCTTATTCTATGATTAAGTTGCAAGGTATTCATAACCGTTTCAGTAATGGTACCTGCTACTTGGGTCAGGGTCATGAGCACAGGCAATATTGGATCAATGTTACTGCTCAACGCCTGCCTTCCTTATTTGTACATACTATTCCTGCATTAAACTATTGGTGTCTGATAAATTCTAGTTCACTTCAGGGTGAGAAACCTAATGTTTTATGTAATTATACTTATGACATACAATCCCAGAATTGGACTGTGTTACAGGGATCCTATGTCATAAATCAGACTGCAACATCTATGGCCTGTGCTAACAAAACAACTTGTAACCGGACACTGACAACCTCTTATGTTACCTCTACTAACCTTACTCTCACAAATTTGACTTTCTTCTTTTCATTATGTCAATTTAATGCCTCTTCCATGCAAGCCATTACTGCTGTGCCTACTGCTTGTACTTCAGTTAAGGAACCAAATAATCCTATTTTTCCTTTTTCTCAAATTTATGCTTTATATCATAACCTAACTTCTCTACAGTCTTTACGGTTAGGGGACTATTTGTTATGCGATAATATCCTGTACACTTATCTTCCATCATGTTATAAGTTCTCCACTCTTGTTCAACTAAATTTATTTGATTTGATCATTCCATTAAATGCCACATCACATGGTTCTAATAGTCAGAAATGACGTAAAAGAGATGTTTCCAGTACCTCCTTTAGTGCTTTAACAGGAGATGATCAAGCTTTACAATTAGCATTAGATTATATTAACAGTACATATCCTATGACCAAGAAACGTCTAGATGCCTTGTCAGCCACTGGATGGATTCCATTTGCAGGATCTGCCATTGCAGCTGAAATGGGTATGTCAATCAGACGCTTACAATCACTATTACATGTTGTAACACATGAATTAGACATAGCTATAACAGCAATTCAAGATGAAATTGATGATACAGCGAGATATGCAATGCACACACGCATGGCAGTTGATTTCATGTTAGCACAATCTGGAGGAGTATGCGGAATAGTGAATGATACATCATGTTGTGCAGTTGTTAGAAATCAATCAATAATTGTTAAAAATGCAATGCAGCGCATTCTTTCTCTAGCAAGAATTCAAGTAAGTGATTATGAAGGGATATTGGACACGTCATGGTGGGATACCATAAAAAATTGGTTTGGAGGATTAGGTCCATGGTTAAGAGGGATTGTGACTGGATGTATTGTTTTCATATGTGTTGCAGGACTCTTATTATGTTGTTTGCCTTGTTTACTTGGTTGCTGGAGACGAACATGTCAAGATTCATTGAAAATGACCATGGTAACTCAGATACAAAATATAATGCCTGACACCAGTGACTATGAACCAAACTGTCCTGGGTTACTGATGACTCCCGAAAGTTCTGTGGTTTGATAGAAAATGTTTGTCATTGCCATGACGGCCTGAGGTGTTACCTATTTATAGGATGATGCCCAGTCTAACAGTGATGAAAACTATAACCATGAAATTTTGGTGAACCTCGCTTTACAAGGTTCAAGGGAGGATTTGTTAATAATAATGAACATGCTATATAAATATAATGAGAAACCTTTGAACAGTATAAAGTTCCTATGGTCAGTGAAGTGCAAGTATTAAGGCAAAAGACCTATGAGTCACAAACCTGTGAAAACAATGAGGGAGTCATAGAATCAACCTTGAGCAACCTGGTGTGAAAGAGAGACAGTCTGTGCTGGGGCAGAAGGAATGTTGCTTGCAGACATTTGTAGATAAGGAATGTAAGAACAAGCTTCAAAGAAAAGGGTTGCTGACGTGCACACATTGGGTGCTGTATGAATGTAAGTGTATTTAAACTGAGGAGAAGATAAGTATCTTAAGCAAAGCAAAGCAAGAGCAAAGCTGAGCAAGCATATATCTCTGTATTACTGCTAAGCAAATATATCTCTGTATTATTGCTAAAAATATATTATGTAAGCAGACTTTGCTTCCAGTGTGGTGTTCCCACGCTGCCTCTGTCCGACGGAGGACAGTTGAAAAAATAAAAAATTTTTGATTATTCTTTTTATAACAGGTGTCAGTTTCTTTGTTTACACACATATAGGGTGTAAATCAACAGAGTTCAAAGTCAGTGGGGGAGGATGATAGACAAGGGCTATTTAAAAAGAAAAGCTAGACTTCTGATGGAGCTGCCGTCCAAGATTGCTGCTAGACGATGAGCTCCGGCCACCCCCACATTTGGCCCCCAAAACTTCCTCCCATGGCTCTGCAACAGGTCTTGTCCTCTATTTGGCTGGGTTGTGCAGGAAAATACCGCGAGCGCTCCTGCCTGATGTTTGGGAGTGCCAAGCAAAGCCCTCTGTGGAAGTGCCTGTATCTCCCTCCCCCCAACAGTGCAGACGCGGTGCTCTGGACAGGGAGTCTGTTGAAGGAGCACGGCGAGGTGTGGAAGCCCGTCTGAGGCACTCTTTAGGGGAAGCTGTGGCATGGAAGCACTTCCCGGCAGCAACTCGTGCTGAGAGCACAGGCGTGTGGGAACAACGGACGGTGAGACATCTAATATAAGGCAATTGGTGAACTAAGCCCTGGGACATGTGTTCAGGCAGGGAGAGGGGAGATCGGCTGCAATATCTGGTCTGCAATCCTTTGGAGAGCTGCTCCCTGTTTTTGGATATAAATGCCACCTGGGCTGGTGCTGAAAGTGACTGTATAGCATGCTTCTTTGGCTGATTTTTCCATGGACTGTGAGCAGTGCTGAGAGGCTGGGATTTTGTTTTCTCTGCCCCCTGGTGGAGCTGGTTTGCTACCCTGCTTGTGAAGAGGCAATGAAGTATTAAACTTTCCTGGAGAGCGTAGTGTCTCCACATGGCTGCTCGTGGTTCCAAGAAAGACGCGGAGAAGATCGTGGAGGAGGAGTAAAGGTGGCGGAGAGAAGTACCCCTCCCTCACCTACAGTGGGTTCCACCTGGGCATCGGAAATAGTTGCAGAGCTCCGCCAGGCAGTAGAACAGGCCATGGGCACGCAGTTGCAACAGATTATTGATAAATTGGATGGCATGGAACACCGATTTGCTACCTTTACCAAAGACCTTCAGGAGGTCCAACAGAGAATTGGGGAAGTGGAAACCTCTACCCAAGCAGCTTCCTTGGAAATCAAGAGTCTTCAAGATAAGGTTGCTTCCTTGGAGGAGAAAGTTGATGACTTACAAAATCGCTCTCGAAGGAACAATCTGAGACTGGCTGGATTGCCGGAATCAGTACTTGATGCAGAACTGTGTGGCTTTTTGGAAGCATGGTTCCCGAGATTCTCGCAAAATCAAAGTACAGCCGGCCCTTTGCATATAGAAAGAGCACATCGGCTGGGCCCCAAACGATTAACTACAGAACGTCCTAGGACAATCACTGTTAGATTGCTTCACTATCATCATAAGATGGAGATATTGGCTGCTCTTCGAAGCAGTAAAACCCTGGATTATGAAGGACATAAGATCTTATGTTTTCAAGATTATTCTTCCAAAGTCTCTCTTCAGCAGAAAATGTTTTTCAGGCTGAATCTCTGTTTCCCATGCTGTATTATATGGTTGGGCGGGGGGGCTGGGCACCAATTGCCTTTATAAATTTTCTTTTACAAATGGGGATCTTCGGTCGGGGGAATGGAAGTCGTGCACCTTATGGTGACCTTTAGGAGAAGGAAGAGACTGAGGGAGAGAAGGAAGAGACTGAGGGAGAGGAGGAGGGGAAGGGAGGGCGGAGGGGTTGGGAGAGGTGGGGTTAGGAAGTTGGATGTACGTACGGAACTCTGGATTCTTAAATGGGAGAACATGCATCAGAAGATAGTAAGGCTGGGATGCCCTTATCACCCTTTTAGAATGGCTATCAACTTGTATCTTTTGTATAATGTTTTCGCATAATGCCCTTCAAAATAGTGACCTGGAATTTGGGAGGTATCTCTTCCCCAACTAAGCAGCAAAAAATACTTCAAGCCTTAAACCGACAGAAGGTGTCTCTCGCATTCCTTCAAGAAACGCATTTAGATGCTAAGGAGCATCAAAAGCTATGCCGTAGGTGGGTAGGTTCTTACTTTGAATCCCCAGCATGGGCTAAGAAGGCTGGTGTCATTATACTAGTTCGCAAAGGGATCCAGCTTGTTACTCACAAAATTATTCATGACGATGCTTGGCGATTTCTGTTGGTTCATGTCACTATTGAATGCCAACCATTGCTCCTTTGTAATGTTTATGCACCAAATACGTATAGTAAAGCTTTCTACAAGCAGCTTCTTCATCATCTTCAGAGCTTTGAAGGGGTCCCTTATCTGATAGGAGGGGACTTTAATGAAGTGGGAGATCTGAAGCTAGACAGATCTCGTGGGACGGGGGGCAGCTCCTACCGTGAGGCTCAGGGTGTTCCAATGCTGTGCGAGATCCTGGACTTGGTGGATGTTTGGCATACCTTACACCCGGTAGAAAGATACTATACTCATTTGTCTCAGGTGCACGCCACCATATCCAGGATTGATTATATTTTTATTTCTCGTTGTTTGTTTACATTAATACAAAGAGCAGAGATTGGACCTATTAAAATCTCAGACCATGCTTTTATCTCTGCTAGCTTGGAGTTCCCCGGGGCATCTTCACATTACCAGTGGAAGTTCCCTATATGTCTCCACGGGGATGGAAGATTTCTAGACTTTATCTCGCAGAAATATCAGATATTCAAGGAAACAAATGCTGCTCATGAGGATAATTCTATTTTGTATTGGGATACTGCTAAAGCAGCGCTCAGGGGAGAGATTACAGTGTATGTTAGTCACCAAAAGAAGGTTAGAGACAGGGAGATACTTCACCTGGAAAGGGAGGTTACACGTCTGAGATGTCTCTATGGGATCCATCATAATGTACAGGTTAAGACCCAGCTCCTAGAGTTGCAACAAACCTTAAACAAATTAATACATCACATTACTTAAAAATCATACAGTTATTTTCAGTACCAACTATACAAGCATGCAAATAAGAGTTGTAGGCTGCTAGCCCGCTTGGCTCAATCTCGTCAAGGTCCCTTTAAAATCGATGCTCTATATTCCTCTGCTGGAGTATTTGAAAACAAAGACGCACAAATTAATTGTATTATGAGAGATTACTATGCCCAGTTGTATTCGTCCCCTGATCCCCCCTCCGTTGGAAAGCACTATGTACCTTCCTGGTTTGGATCTTTCACAGTTGGCACATGACAGTCTGTCAATATTAAATGCTCCTTTTGCGGGAAAGGTATCTTGGGCTATACAAAGGGGACCGCTTGGTAAGGCTCCAGGACCTCATGGTTATAGAATGGAATTTTATAAGATGCTGAGGGAGGAGGTTGTACCCCCGCTGACTTCTATGTTTAATTCTATAGTGGGAGAGGGACAACTGCCTGACTCCTTGAGGCTCACCCAGATAATCGTTTTGCCAAAACCAGGTCGAGACCCACAGAAACCAGAATCCTATCAACCGATCTCATTGCTTAATTATGAAGCTAAATTATTTGCAAACGTTTTGGCGAACCGTTTCTCTCGTATACGCCCCGATTTGCTTGAGGATTCTCAAGTGGGTTTTGTGCAAGGCCGGAACATCACAAAAAATGTGAGAAATATTCTTACTACTCTAGAGTTAGCAGCAAGTCAGGATGTTCCTTCCTGTTGATCAGTTTTGATGCAGAAAAGCCGTTTGATATAGTAGTGTGGGATTTCTTATTTGGAGTGTTGGATGCCTATGGAATATGTGGGGTTTTTCAGGAAGCAATTCAGGTTTGTATTTTCTTCCTCAAGCTCAGGTGTGGGTAAATGGACTGCTTTCCTCCTCCTTTTCAATATATTGAGGGACCAGGCAGGGTTGTCTGCTCTCACCACTTCTGTTTGTTTTAACGTTGGATCCCCTTCTCCGAGATACTGTATTCAGAGGAATCCCGATATACAAGGCTTTCAATTAGGTGCAGATACTTTTAAAATAGCTGCATATGCTCATGTGGCCAACCCCCAGGTATCAATAGGGGCTATGTTAGAATGCATGAGTGAATATGGGAATTTCTCAGGATTTAAGTTAAATTTCGACAAGTCAGAGGCGTTGCAACATGAGGAGGATCAGAGAGTGGCCTGGCAAAGATTCTGTCCGGTGAAATGGGCTGGTGAATATTTTTGCTATCTGGGAGTGTTGTTGACTATGGAGGCTTTGAGACTGTATCGTTTGAATGTTGACAGGCTATTAAAAGATACCAAGCTTCACTTTGAGAAATGGAGTCATTTACCTTTATCTTTGATGGGCAGGATTAATCTTTTTAAAATGATTATTTTTTTCCTCGGGAGCTCTATGTTCTCCAAGATTTACCACTGCATCTTGTGCAGAAAGATCTACAACTGTTAAATAGGCTGTGTAGAAAACCTTTGTGTGTGTGTGTGTGGGGGGGGGGGGGGGGGGGGGGGGGGGGAGGAAATCGAAAATGCGTTTAGAATACCTTTATGATTCCTGGTCACAGGGAGGTTTAGGTTTACCTTGCTGTATGCGTTATAATCAGGCTTGCCTTTTGTGGCACCTTAGGGATTGGTTGTTTGGTACAGAACAGTTTACTCCTACAAGGTGGGAAAGGGACCTGTTTACACCTTGGCATCTGAATTATCTCCTGCATGCCCAGACCAAAATCTTGCCTCATTTTTGCTGCAGGAGTGTTTTGTTCCAACCACTGAGAGACATTTGGCGGATTCTCTTGAAGTCATGGAATCAGGACCCGAATGTCAGTGATTTACTGCTCTGTAGGGGTAATGCTGATTTTCCACCAGGACTGGAATCCGGTTTGTTTCAGAGATGGTTGGATATGGGTATTATTTTGATTGAACATTTTCTCAATGAGGAAGGTGTTTTTTTATTCCTTTCAGGACTTACAACAGAGTCTTTCCCTGACTCATAAGTATTATTTTGCCTATCGACAGTTGCTTCAATATGATTCAAGCTTAGATTGTGAGGCTCTGAATATGAGACTAGGCCAGAAAATTCGAGATTTCTTACAAGGAGATGTTTTTGGTCAGGTTTCAGTCTCTGGTTTACATAAAGCATTGGTCACTCTTCTTCTTCCCCGGGAGTATGGTCCTCTTTGGGAGGCCCGGAGTAAAGACCTTGTTTATAAACTGAAAGGGGTGGACTTTTTAAAATTGATTAAAGTTATTCCAAAGCAGGTTGGGAATGCTGAATTACAGGAAAGTCAATACAGAGTGCTCCATAGGGCCTATATATCCCTAGAGCAGGTTGGGTGCCTGTTGGTCAATGTCCCAAATGTCAGCGGGAGTACAATATCTTATTTCATGCTTTCTGGCAATGTAGTGGCATCCAAGCGTTTTGGAGGTCGCTTCATCGATACTTAGGGACTCTATTTGATCAACAAGTAGTATATTCTTGGGAGTTTTGCTGAATAAATGGGAGGCATGTGGGATTTCGAATAAAAATTCCAGCTTATTCCTTAGTAAGGATTATGCATTGAGGAAGAAGTGCATACTTGAGCACTGGATACACGAAGAGCCTCCCTCATTTTGGTACTGGAGAAATAGATTGCATGATCTCATGTTATGGGAGGCAAGGGTCGCTAGGAGTTCCCCAAAAGGGCGAAGTGCTTTCATATCTATCTGGAACTGTTATTTGTATACTATCTCTCATAAAGCTAGAAGCAATGTATTGAATACATTTCAGAGTGTTACCTGAGTGGGTACTGTTATGTAAAGGATTGTTTCGGGGTTCTTAGTTGGGTAAGGGAGGGAGGAACTGGAGTACTGGATGGAAAATGCGGGATACAAGTGAACCAAATAAATAAATAAATAGTTTCTAAAACGGCCTGGGGTTATAAGAGTCCAGATGCTGGCCATCTTAAAAATCTGATAAGGTTTAGGATAGGGTAAGGAAAGAGGGAAGGGGGTATTTTGAACATTCGACAAAATTGAACGGAAAATGAGGTTGTGAGGTGGGAGGTAATGGGAGGGTTATCGTAAACAAAAAAGGGATCATATGTTACTGAGTTATTGCTGTCAGATGTTTTTGTTTATTATTCTGTCAGGCTTGCTTGTTGTTATGTAACTGTTTGTTGTGTTTGCCTAGACTTGTTGTATGTTGTTGGGTTTTCTTTGATCCTGAATAAAAAACATTAAACCTTAAAGAAGAAGAGCTAGAAGATGAGAAATGGAGAAAGCATATATCCAAGAGGGCAAGCGGGGAAAAGTTGCTGGACGAGGGAATTGGGCTTGAGAACCCCACTGGGAGAAGCCTCAAAGAGGGTTGCTGTATCGCCAGCATGGAGCCATGTCTTTGTCAGGCAAAGAATGTCTAAGAATGGATCACATTAGCCACAAGAGTGCCATTGTGACAGAGACAGTCAGTACTCAATAAGCCAATATTTAAAGAGAAGCTGACATTAATATAGGCACGGGAGATAAGGGAGGAATGGGGAGAAGAGTATGGGCATAAAGCAGAGAGGGGGGGAGGAGAGGTTGCCATCCCCACCTTATGGGAATGGATGACATGAACAAGCCAAAAGAAAACAACAAAACAGTAAGAAACGAAATGGCACAAATCAAGATAGGGGCCAAATAAAACAAGAAGGAGCAAAAGAGGGATGGCGTTGACCCAGTTGGGCCCAAGGTGGTGCCCCAAGGAGTGCCCAAGTAGCAGGTGCCTTGATGGTGCCTGGTAGAAAATACTAGAAGGGCAGTGATGTCACCTTGTACAGTTGCAGGGAACAGGACTATATAAACAAGGACTATATAAAAGGAAGAGCTAGAAGTAGAGGAAGTTAAGAAATGGAGAAGGCCTATATCCAAGAGGGCAAGTGGAGAAGAGTTAGTTGCAAGGGAAACCCGGAGAGAGTCAGAGTAGATGAAGACAATGCCTCCATCTCTCCATGCCGGATGAGAGAATTGGGCGAAAGAGAACG
Source organism: Microcaecilia unicolor (assembly GCF_901765095.1). Taxonomy (NCBI): domain Eukaryota; kingdom Metazoa; phylum Chordata; class Amphibia; order Gymnophiona; family Siphonopidae; genus Microcaecilia; species Microcaecilia unicolor. The sequence continues at coordinate 121,404,040 of NC_044040.1, read as the reverse complement.
CCGGGGAGAAGCCTCAAAGAGGGTTGCTGTATTTCCAGGATGGAGCCACGTCTCTGTCAGGAAAAGAATGTCTAGGAAGTGGGAATGGATCAGATCAGCCACGAGAGTGCCTTTGTGACGGAGACAGTGAGTATTTTATAAGATAATTTTTAGAGGAGACAGAAGCGGACGTTAAGTAAGCACTGCAAATAAGGGAGGAATGGGGAGAAGAGTATGGGCAGAAAGCAGAGAAAGAGGATGAGGAGGAGGTGGAGGACGCCATCCCTACCTTATGGGAATGGATGACATGAACAAGCCAAAAGAAAACAACAACATAGTAAGAAACACAATGGTACAGATCAAGATAGGGGCCAAACAAGACAAGAAGGAGCAAAAGAGGGATGAGGTTGGCCCAGTCAGGCCCAAGGAGCAGGTCCTACTATTGTGCAGGAGCCTTGGTGATGTCTGGTAGAAATAGTAGAAGGGAAGTGACGTCACCTTGTGCAGTTGCAGGGAACAGGATCAGGTCAACAGTGGGATTATAGCAGCAAAAGAAAGACAATGCCTTGTGAAGTTGCAGGGAACAGGGAAAAGAGTTGTAGGAAAAATAAAAGCAAAAAAAAAGAGTTCGCATTCCTGAAATACAGAAAAACTCAAGAAGAGGAACACAGAAAATACCAACTGAAACAGAGAAGCCAAGAGATATACGACTAGCAAAAGCACAGGCGGAGGACCCACCAGAACCTCTCTAAGCTCCCTCAATATCCAGCGATGGATCCCGTCTGGTCCCATGGCTTTGCCAACATTCAATTTTTCCAGTTGCTCATAAACACTTTCTTCTGTGAATGGTGCAATAGCCACTCCATTCTCATATGTATCTTTGCCAGTCGATCATGGTCCTTCTCCAGGATTTTCTTCTATAAATATAGAAGTATTTGTTTAGCACATTCACTTTTTCCTCATCGCTCTCCACATGGCGGTCCACAGCATCTTTCAGCCTCACAATTCCATTTTTAGCCTTCCTCTTTTCACTAATATACCTGAACAAATTCTGGTCTCCCCTCCTTACATCTCTGGCCATTTGTTCTTTAGCCAAACGTATCTCTCTCTTGGCGTATTCTTTTCTGTGTTCCTCTTCTTGAGTTTTTCTGTATTTCTTGAATGCCAACTCTTTTGCATTTATCTTTTCAGTCACTTGTTTGGAGAACCATATCGTTCTTTTTTCTTGCTTTCATTTACTCTTCTCATGTAAAGCTCAGTAGCCATTTTTATAGTTCCTTTCAGCCTGGACCTGTCTTTCCACTTCTCATATATCCTCCCATCCCATCGGCTCTTTCTTCAGGTACACCCCCATTTTAGTAAAATCAGCATGTTTGAAATCCAGGACTGAGTTTTGAGTGGCTGCACTCCATTTCTCTGGTAAGTGAACATTATTTTGCTCTGTGCTTTGGTAATTTAAAGATTGGGGTTAAAAACAAAAATTGTAGGTTATCGATAAAGACAGAATTTAAAAAGAAACTTGAACTTTCAGCCACACAGCATTAACAGATAGCCTCTAGAAGGCACAGCAGAGCCTAGTTCAAGCTTCATTACCACCCCCTCCCCACTCCCACCCACCCCTAGTGCATCTCTTCATTTATAGTCAATTATTCTAATTAGGATAACAAGAGGAGAGTTTTTATTAGTTTTAATTACATTTGATTTGCTTCTGAGAAGCAAACACTAAATAAATTATACATAATGCCATATAATCTTAAGGCTGTTTATACTCATCTAATATCCCTAGTACCTTAAGAAGTTTCAAACAACTCTCTAATACTACGATGCAGACAGCAGTCCAGCAGAAAGAAGGTTGCAATCCAGTATTTTGCACTCAGTATCACATGCATGATTATCTCCCATTTGGTAAGAGGTTATATGTGTGTGCTCAATGCAAAGAGCTCCCAGCTCTCAGAGAACAAGTTTTTTCTCTTGAGGCTAGAGTAGTGGAGGAGCTGAGAGAGACACAGAGGTACACAGAGGAGGCATATAGAGACATTGTACAGAAGTCCTACCTCCAGTCTGACAGCCCCTGGAGAAGTTGGAAGTAATCCGGTAGCCAGAACCAGCCCACCAGGGGATGCAATATCCTCTCTCACCGAGGCTGTGTCTCCAGCAGCTTCTGCCCAGGACAGCTGTTGTAGTTGGTGATTTATTAGGCATGTAGCTAGCTGAGTGGTTGGTGGATGTGAGGATCATCTGGTCACCTGTCTGGTATGAAGGTGGTGGACCTCACGCGTCACCTAGATAGGATTTTAAATAGTGTTGGGGAGGAGCCAGCTGTCTTGGTACAAGTGGATATCAATGACACAGGAAAACGTGGGAGGGAGCTTCTTAGTTAGAAAGCTGAACTCCAGGTCCTCTAGGGTAGCATTTTCAGAAATGCTCCCCGTTCCACGAGCAGGACCCAAAAGGCAGGCAGAGCTTCGAAGTCTCAATGAGTGGCTGAGATGATGGTGCAGAGATGAGGGATTTAGATCTGTTAGAAACTAGGCAACATTCTGGGGTAGGGGGAGCCTGTTCCAAAAGGATGGGCTCCACCTCATTTGACTTTTATAGACATGTGCTTAACCATTTCGAAGTCACTTAAACACATCCCGGGATAACATTATCCTATGTAACTTAATGAGCCTTACTTTATTGCATATTCCTGTTCCAACAGAGTATACTTTTATTATCATTTTAAGCAATTGTTTAAAGCTTGATTATAATATTGTCTATTACTCATCTATTAAGCTTAAATGCATGAATGTAGCCTAGCAAGCTTAGTGAAACATTTGTAAGGACATTTATTGTAATTGAGTAAACACACTGTTGTTTGTTTAGCTAGTATTTCAAGTTGCTGAGTTCCCCTGGGGGGGGGGGGGATGTAGGAGCAAAAACAGCACTATGGAACACTATATGTGTGTTCCCATATTACAAAGATATATGGAAATATAATACATGGCACTATCCAGCATCAATAACCTGACTTTCAAATGCAGACCCAGAGTTTCCATCTCCAAAGCCTTGACCTTGCATACAAAGATTGCCGACAGAGTAGCTTTACTGGAGTAGAATTCCATCTACTGATCTATGCAAGCTTACTCTAAGCTGTTTCCATAACAAGACTTTCTGTGTCTATATTCTTGCCTTCTTTGCAAATCATCTTTGCTGCTCTTGTAAATAAAAATAATTGATCTATTTTTATAATACTTGGTTGCGGAGTTAGTTCTTTCTATTATTACGGTGCAGAGGGCTTGGATCTAAGGATAAGGGGAACACATTTGCTTCTGACACTACACTCACCAATGTTAGTCTTGTTTGGGACTCGTTATTTCAGAATTTGTACTAAGGGTCAAGTACCCCAAAAACACTCCAGAACTGTGTTATGTGTATTGCGACTACAATGACTTGTTGATCAGTAGGACTTGGTGCAGTTTAAACTGTTACTAGCCATGCTAACTCGTTTTTTTCTCTTTTTTTGTATGTTTACAGTGGTGGAAATAAGTATTTGATCCCTTGTTGATTTTGTAAGTTTGCCCACTGACAAAGACATGAGCAGTCCATAATTGAAGGGTAGGTTATTGGTAACAGTGAGAGATAGCACATCACAAATTAAATCCGGAAAATCACATTGTGGAAAGTATATGAATTTATTTGCATTCTGCAGAGGGAAATAAGTATTTGATCCCCCACCAACCAGTAAGAGATCTGGCCCCTACAGACCAGGTAGATGCTCCAAATCAACTCGTTACCTGCATGACAGACAGCTGTCGGCAATGGTCACCTGTATGAAAGACACCTGTCCACAGACTCAGTGAATCAGTCAGACTCTAACCTCTACAAAATGGCCAAGAGCAAGGAGCTGTCTAAGGATGTCAGGGACAAGATCATACACCTGCACAAGGCTGGAATGGGCTACAAAACCATCAGTAAGACGCTGGGCGAGAAGGAGACAACTGTTGGTGCCATAGTAAGAAAATGGAAGAAGTACAAATGACTGTCAATCGACAAAGATCTGGGGCTCCACGCAAAATCTCACCTCGTGGGGTATCCTTGATCATGAGGAAGGTTAGAAATCAGCCTACAACTACAAGGGGGGAACTTGTCAATGATCTCAAGGCAGCTGGGACCACTGTCACCACGAAAACCATTGGTAACACATTACGACATAACGGATTGCAATCCTGCAGTGCCCGCAAGGTCCCCCTGCTCCGGAAGGCACATGTGACGGCCCATCTGAAGTTTGCCAGTGAACACCTGGATGATGCCGAGAGTGATTGGGAGAAGGTGCTGTGGTCAGATGAGACAAAAATTGAGCTCTTTGGCATGAACTCAACTCGCCGTGTTTGGAGGAAGAGAAATGCTGCCTATGACCCAAAGAACACTGTCCCCACTGTCAAGCATGGAGGTGGAAATGTTATGTTTTGGGGGTGTTTCTCTGCTAAGGGCACAGGACTACTTCACCGCATCAATGGGAGAATGGATGGGGCCATGTACCGTACAATTCTGAGTGACAACCTCCTTCCCTCCGCCAGGGCCTTAAAAATGGGTCGTGGCTGGATCTTCCAGCACGACAATGACACAAAACATACAGCCAAGGCAACAAAGGAGTGGCTCAGGAAGAAGCACATTAGGGTCATGGAGTGGCCTAGCCAGTCACCAGACCTTAATCCCATTGAAAACTTATGGAGGGAGCTGAAGCTGCGAGTTGCCAAGCGACAGCCCAGAACTCTTAATGATTTAGAGATGATCTGCAAAGAGGAGTGGACCAAAATTCCTCCTGACATGTGTGCAAACCTCATCATCAACTACAGAAGACGTCTGACCGCTGTGCTTGCCAACAAGGGTTTTGCCACCAAGTATTAGGTCTTGTTTGCCAGAGGGATTAAATACTTATTTCCCTCTGCAGAATGCAAATAAATTCATATACTTTCCACAATGTGATTTTCCGGATTTAATTTGTGATGTGCTATCTCTCACTGTTACCAATAACCTACCCTTCAATTATGGGCTGCTCATATCTTTGTCAGTGGGCAAACTTACAAAATCAGCAAGGGATCAAATACTTATTTCCCCCACTGTATGTATTACATGATTTCTGGTTGTTAAGTTGCACTCGTGTGTTACATCAAATATAAAGTTCTGTCAGTAAGTCAGGTTTTAAGAATATCCGTAAAGAATATTCATAAAATATATTTGCATCCTGTAAGAAAGCAATAAGTTTCTATTTTTAAACATTTATAGTTTATAAACGTTTGTATGTTTGTTTTAGCTATTTTAAGGCCTTACGCTTGTCACAGATCTGGAGTGTAACCTGCGGAGCCGGACGTACGTGTCCACGACGTTCGTGTTTCTGGTTGTTAAGTTGCACTCGTGCGTTACAACAAATATAAAGTTCTGTCAGTAAGTCAGGTTTTAAGGATATCTGTGAAGAATATTCATAAAATATATTTGCATCCTATAAGAAAGCAATGTTTCTATTTTTTTTTAAATCTTATTAACATCTCCAACCACTGTCATATTACAATTCAAAAAATAAACTTTGATACATCAAGATGTTCCAAACCTTTTCATTGTTTACCTTCCTAACCCCTCCCCCCTCTTCTTCCCCTTCATCCTCCCTCAACCCACACCCAACCCAAAACCTTTAACAGTTAAGTATGTTGCTTCTAGCCACTGGAGTGAGAGTGTCCCAAAATGGAGACCATGTCTTGCAAAAACTGTCCCCTCTCTTTGAGGCCAGGTCCACAATACCCTTCTTCTCCAATGAGCAACACTGGATCATTGCCGACCTCCAATGTGACACACTTGGAGCCATAAGAACAACTCTCTTCATAAATGCAACAAAACCCTCAGGCATCGGGCTCTGCATTCTAACCATATCAATTAATTGTCCCGAGTGTGGCCGCCAAGTGGTGCTCCAAATTTGTGATACCTGGGAATTCAGCGCAGTCCAAAACCTTTGCACTTTAGCACAAGTCCAAAACATGTGCCCCAGATTTGCGTTACTGCTTTTACATTTTGGGCACGAATCATTATCATGAAGAGTGGCCCAATAGGCTCTGTGTGGTGAAATGTAAAGCCTATACAAAAACTTATATTGTATTTCCCACCACGCCACATTCTCCGTCAACTTATACCTGGACTGAAGGCATGCTGCTATTTGCTCTGATTGGAGGAGTGGCCTAGTGGTTAGGGTGGTGGACTTTGGTCCTGGGGAACTGGGGAACTGAGTTCGATTCCCACTTCAGGCACAGGCAGCTCCTTGTGACTCTGGGCAAGTCACTTAACCCTCCATTGCCCCATGTAAGCCGCATTGAGCCTGCCATGAGTGGGAAAGCGCGGGGTACAAATGTAACAACAAAAAAAAAAATTCTTGGTTCCAGGTTTGAACCACCACTGAACAGTCATATTCTGTCATTGAGTTTCTCAGAGCTCTATGAAAATAACTCAATGGCACCCTCATTTGTGCAACTAAACCCAGCATCTCATTTAAATTTTCCCAAGTTTCTGCAGTCAAGTAAGATGACGACAAGGAGTTAACATAATGCCGTAACTGAAAATATGCAAAGCTGTCTTTCTTATCTAAACCAAATTTGTGACATAACTCCTCAAAAGATTTTATGGTCCCTTGCTCTGTCTGTTACCACATGATATAGGTATTGAATCCCCCTAGAGGCCCATCTGTGAAAAGTGGCAGATGTTCCCCCTGCTGGGAATGCTAAGTTACCCTGAATAGGCAATAATAAAGAAACTTCCCTATTCCAACGTTGACGCCTGCATAGCCACCCCCACGTGGCTCGCAACGGCGAGAGTATATGCTTATAAGAGCCCAGCGTGGGTAACTTTTCTGCAGGTGCTTGTAGCCAATATGCAAAGTGTAGTGCACCAAAAAGTGTCATTTTAGTGGTACAGGAAAAGAAGAGTAGTTCGGAACCAATCCGATAAGTGTCTCATACTACTGGCTATTGAAAACAAATGTAAGTCTAATAGCCCCAGCCACCCCCCCCCCCCCCTCGAACAAGGCAACATCACCCTGTCTAATGACACTCGAGCCCTCTTGCCCTGCCATATTTTAACTTTTTTCCCAACCATTGTCTCTCTTTAACCCGCAACACTATGGGGAGCATTTGGAATATGTAGGTCCACTTTGGAAAGAGGACCATATTGTATAGCGCTATTCGGCCAGACAAAGTGCCATACTTTGTATTATCTCTGTGATACTATGTACCATACTTTGTAAGCCACACTGAACCTGCTATTGAGCGGGAAAGAGCGGGGTATAAATGCCACAAATAATAAATAAATAAATAAAATAAAAAAGTAATTGGTAGCGCCTGCCATCCCTGCAAAATCTCCCACTTTAGGGGCCCCATATTCACAGCGTATAACAAGGAGAGATCTATTGGGATATAAACCCCCAAATATTTGAATTTTGTTTGCTCCCATTGAAAGGGAAACTTGCCAGCCCAATGTAACCTAATTTCTAACTGAACTGGCAAAGCAACTGATTTTTGGAAATTCTGAGAAAATCCCGTTATGAACCCAAACTCATCTAGACTAGCTAGCAATTGTTCCACAGACGACTCCAGGTGGGTTAAAGTGAGTAAGATATCGCCTGCAAATGCTAACACTTTTACCTCTTGTGATGGCAAGGCTATTCCCACAATCCCTGGGCCCATCTGTATCGTTTTCAGAAGCGGCTCTAAATACAATGAATAATAAGGGGGAGAGCGGGCAGCCCTGCCTAGTTCCCTTCTGTACTTCAAACGAAGAAGACTGAATCCCGTTAATTGGTTATCCGCGCTGTGGGGCAATGATATAACGCTGCTATGGCCTTCAAGTACCACCCCACCCCCCAACCCCACATACTTTAAGACTTTGAATAATTATTCCCACTGGACTTTATCAAACACTTTTTCTGCTTCTAGGCTTAACAACAACATCGGCTCTTTGGTTGATTGGCTATGAGCAATAGATAGTAACACTTTCCGCACATTCAGCGTAGCTTGATGGCCTCGCACAAACCCTGCTTGGTGTGTGCCAATCAACAATGGGATATACTGCGCTAACCGAGTAGCCAGCACTCGTGATAGGATTTTTAGATCAACATTCAACAGGGAAAGGTCTATATGAGTCTATCTGATCTTGTGGCTTCCCCGGCTTTGGGATAAGGGTAATTAATGCTTCATTCTCTCATGGGGAAAAAAACCCTCTCTCTACTATAGAATCATAGTAAGAGGCAAGAGGCCCTATCAACTCTTGTGCCAAAAGTTTATAATATTCATTTGAAATCCATCAGGACCCAGAGCCGATCCCAGCGCCAGAGATTTTATTGCCTGCTGCAGCTCCTGCGGATTTTATTGCCTGCTGCAGCTCCTGCGCACCTATGGGAAGGGATAATCTTTCCCTAACACTCTGCTCTAGGCGAGGCATGCCCACATCAGCCAAATAATCTAATGTGAAAGATCCCTGCTCTCCCTGCTCCAATGAATATACCCCTTTAAATTAATCATGAAAAGCTTCCATTATCTCACTCTGCTGTGAGGTTCGAACCCCATTAGGCAATTTTATAGAGGGAACAAAGTGGCATGGTGTCCTCGCTCTAGCCGCCCGTGCTAATAATCTGCCTGATTTATTACCAAATCTCTGAAAAAACAACTTTCTCGCAAATAGGTATTTTTTCGTTTGCTCATGTATCAGCGAGTTTAAGGCCGCAAATGATGCGGCCATTTTTTCTCTATTTACATTTGATCGGTATTTTATAAAAGCTCTTTTGGTTGCTCTATGGGCCTCCTCTAAACGCAGGACGCCCGCCGCAAGGCACTTGGCTCTAGCACTCATGTATGCTATTATCTCCGCACAGAGGACTACTTTGGAGGCCTCCCAAAATGTAATAGATGATTGGCAAGATTCTGCATTAGTGTCCACATAAAATTAATTAAGGACATGTGCACAGCTAAAACGTCTGGGTCAGGGAGAGGCGGAGGACCACATTGTGTTGGAAACTCACTTAATGCTCACTGCAGGCCCAAAGAATCAGATGTAGTAGTATGGATATGTGGACAATGATATTGGAAGAAATTCAGACTTGACGGGAGGAAAATTTAGACGGTGTTATTGAAAGGATAGAAGTTGTGGAATCTAAAACTGCAAACATAAAGGCATAGGTGCCTAGTGTAAGACTTGAAAAGGCTAAGCTTCCGCAGCCCAACCATATCCTTCCCCACCTCCTCTGGGCAGGGTAGGAGACTGCCATTTTGGAGGCAGCACTGAAGGAAGGAAGGAGTGCTACTCCCTCCTCACCGTTAAAGGTACATGGAGGGGTCTGGAAGGACGCTAGACCACCAAGAGGGGGGCTGGAGGTCCACTGGACCTTCAGCCCCCAAGCCCTCTCTGTCTGGGGGGGAGGGGGGAGGTGTCCGGTTTGCCTCTATCAAGAGGGGTCGGGGGGCTGGGGAGTGCTACATCACCAGAGAAGTGTCGGGTGCTGTGTCGAGGGGGGTGTTCAGGTGTTGTGTCTGGGGGGGGGGGGGGGGGGTGGGATGCAAATAAATGCTGGACAGGCTCTCCATTCTCCCCAATGTCCTGCAAACCCTAACGCCAGCTCTGAGATGGCATAGGGTTTGCCACAGGAGCAGCGCCCTTGTTTGACGTGCTGCCTGCTGAGCACTTGGGAGGAATAGGTAATGATGCCCTGTTTAGCATGCATTTACACGCTCACTGTGTTCAGAGCTGGCCAGCGCATTATTACACACGCTGGCCAGCTCTGATCATCGGGCGGGAGCAAATGCAGGCACTAGTAGGGTGTTATTGACCTCTAGCACCCACGTTTGCTTTTGATCATCTGGGCTTAAGTTGGAGTAGCCTAGTGGTTAGTGCAATGGACTTTGATCCTGGGGAACTGAGTTCAATTCCCACTGCAGCTCCTTGTGACTCTGGGCAAGTCACTTAACCCACCACTGCCCCTGGTACAAAATAAGTACCTGAATATATGTAAACCACTTTGAATGTAGTTGCAAAAACCTCAGAAAGGCGGTATATCAAGTCCCATTTCCCTTTCCCTTTATGTAAGCCTTGACCACTAAACCCTAATTATAGCCCATTTATGATGGAAATTGCCCAGTAGCCATAAAGTACCAAAAAGCATAGAGAAAGAGGATTGCATATGAACTAGATAGATAAATACTTGTAGTAGAAATTTCCAGAGTTATTGCTGGTTGAGTTTATGACTAATAACAGAACAGATGATCAATGCTGACAACTCTTGTACTTTGTACTGGACAACACAACTATACAAATAAGATTGGAATTTATCTAACTTGTCAATAAGGTAATTTTTTCTGTGACTAATGCTGAGTCAATTGATTGCTAACCAATAAAAGGACAAAGGCAGAACAACAATTTGCGCCAATCCTGAGAAATCTCTTCTGCTGTTAAATAGGGTCCAGGACGCTCTGCATTGGCCTTTGCATTATATACATATTGGATTTGTGTGTAGTTCAGTCTCTTGACCTTTCCCAGGGTAGGAAGACAAGAACCACAAATTGGGGGGGGGGGGGGTCTTCCAGGTAGTCAGAAGCATTAGCAGTCAGGTTGAGGGGGTAAAAAGGAGAGGAGAGAAGAGATGCTGGATGGAAAAGTGGAGAGAGAGAGAGGAGATTCTGCATGAAAAGGGGAGGGAGGAGATGTTGTATGGAAGAGGAAAAAAGAGGAGGAATGCTAGATGGAATGGAGAGAAAGAGGGGAGATGCTGGATAAAAGGGGGAAGAGAAAATGTCGTGTGTGGATAGCAGAAAGCAGGAGGAGAGAGAGGAGGAAGATTCTGGATGGAAGTGAGGTAGAGAGAATATAAGCATTACCATACTGGGACAGATTGAAGGCCCATCAAGCCCAGCATCCTGTTTCCAACAGTGGCCAATCCAGGTCACAAGTACCTGGCAAGATCCCAAAACAGATTTTATGCTGCTTATGCTAGAAATAAGCAGTAGATTTCCCAAGTCTAGATAGCAAGAATGAAAGCAATCTGGACAGAGAGGAAGAGAATTAAATGGAAGAAAGCTGAAAGGAAAAGATCAATGTTGGAGATGGATGTAATGGAGGAAATGAATTAGATAGAAGGAGAGAAAATGACAAAGGGATATGAAACCAATCAAGAGTTCAGAATGGACATATGAAAGTAGAAACCAAAGACTAAGACAAACACAATTAGAAAAATTAAATGGTCAAAGATAAAAAAAAAACACTTTTTATTTTTAATTTAGGATAAAGTAGTGTAGTAGCCATGTTAAACTACTCTAAAAGTTAATAAAAATAAAATAAAAAATGGAAAATAAGGTGATACCTTTTTACTGGATCAACTTAATACATTTTTGACTACTTGTCAGAGGCCAAAACCTCCTTCCTCATGTCAGGAGGGCTGTAGCGTGACCTGGTCAGGTGCAACAGATCAGAAAAGTCAGGACTGTACCCCACATATTGCAATATGATGCTGAGGTAGAAGTCTGATTTGGAAGACAATTGTTCTGATTTTATTCACTCAGCAAATGGACACTGGCAGAGTGTACTGTATTTCTGTTTAGGGAGAAGGTACTTGGCTGGGTGTACAAGTGGATGAGAGTTTGGGGAGTATGAATGTAACAGCAATGGGAGTGTGCAGATGGCTGAAGTCACTGTGAGAACGCAGGGAAGGGGTTGGGAGGTGGGGAAGCAAAAGGGGTGGATAAGTACGAAGAGGAAGCGTAGGATAATTCAGGCTCCATCCCATTTAAATTGCAGGAAGGAATGGAAATGGAGCAGGCCTGGTGGAAAGGAGGTCAACAGATTTGGCACCCTGGCACAGTGTAGAATGGTGAGGACTAGACAAAATACAAGAGATAACAGTTTGAACTTCTTACAGGATGATAGTGCTACACGGTATTAAAGTGGCCACATGTAATGTAAAAGGGCTAAACAGCCCGATCAAAAAGAAAAATATGCTTAAATATCTTAGAGGAAAAAGTAGATATAGCAGTGCTTCAAGAGATCAAACTGTCAAAAAACTAATGTGAGAAGCAGAAGCAAGGATTGAGGGAGGGGGGTCCAAGAAGAGTAATGGTTATGTTATATATATGTTAAAGGGGGAATTGAGTCAAATAAAATAAACATTCCACATGACACAGATAGCAGCATGGAATCATTATGGATAGAAATTCCATGTGTGAAAGAATGGAGTATTCTTGTAGGGCTGTACTAACATCTGCCAGGACAGAACAAATAGACGTTTGAAGAAATGTTTACAGAGATTAGGAAAGCTGGTAAATTGGGCAACGCTGTAATAATGGGTGATTTCAATTACTCCGATATTGACTGGATAAATGTTACAACAGGGAGTGCCAGTGAGATCAAATTTCTAGATGTAATAAACGACTGCATCTTGGAGCGGTGCTGGGTCTCCTAGGAAACAGTGATCATAACATTATCAAGTTTGAGCTACTATCTGGGATGAACCCGCAAAGCAAATCTACTGTAGCTGTATTCAATTTTCGAAGGGCGACTATAATAAAATGAGGAAAACGGTTAAAAAGAATAAGGATCGACTGCAAAAGTTAGGACACTATCCTGCTTATAATCGAACGAGAAAAACGCCCAAGTTCCGACCTAAATCGGGAGATGGACGTTTATCTCACAAAAACGAATAAAGCGGTATAATCGAAAGCCGATTTTTGGACGTTTTCAACTGCACTCCGTCGCGGATGCGGACAAAGTTTATGGGGGCGTGTCAGAGGTGTGGCGAAGGCGGAACTGGGGCGTGGTTATCTGCCGAACAAAGATGGGCGCATTTCACTGATAATGGGAAGAAAGTATGCGTTTTTAGCTAGAATTTAGGACACTTTTCCTGGACCCTGTTTTTTCACGAATAAGGCCCCAAAAAGTGCCCTAAATGACCAGATGACCACTGGAGGGAATCGGGGATGACCTCCCCTGACTCCCCAGTGGTCACTAACCCCCTCCCACCACAAAAAAATGATGTTTCACACATTTTTATTTTCACCCTCAAATGTCATACCCAGCTCCCTGGCAGCAGTATGCAGGTCACTGGAGGAGGAGTTAGGGGGTGCAGTGGACTTCAGGCAGGTGGACCCAGGCCCATCCCCCCTACCTGTTACAATTGTGCTGCTTAATGCTTATTAGTCGTCCAACCCCCCCAAACCCACTGTACCCACATGTAGGTGCCCCCCTTCACCCCTTAGGGCTATAGTAATGGTGTAGACTTGTGGGCAGTGGGTTTGAGGGGGATTTGGGGGGCTCAACACACAAGGGAAGGGTGCTATGCACCTGGGAGCTCTTTTACCTGTTTTTTTTGTTTTGTAAAAGTGCCCCCTAGGGTGCCCGGTTGATGTCCTGGCATGTGAGGGGGACCAGTGCACTACGAATCCCGGCCCCTCCCACGAATAAATGTCTTGGATTTATTCGTTTTTGAGCTGGGCGCTTTCATTTTCTATTATCGCTGAAAAACAAAAACGCCCAGCTCACACATTGTTGAATAAAACATGGGCGTCTATTTTTTCCCAAAATACGGTTCGGTCCGCCCCTTCACGGACCCGTTCTCGGAGATAAACGCCCATGGAGATAGGCGTTTTCGTTCAATTATGCCCCTCTAAATCAAGCATGGACATTATTCAAAAATACCATCTTGAAAGCCCAGTCCAGATGCATTCCACGTATTTGCAAAAGTGAAAAGAGGAGAAAATGTCAGCCAGTATGGTTAAAAGGTGAAGTAAAAGAGGCCATTACAGCCACAAGATTAACCTTCAAAGAATGGAAAAAAGACCCAAATGAAGAAAATAAGAAGCAACATAAGCCCTGGCAAGGTTAAAGAAGGCTAAAAGAGAATATGAAGAGAAACTTTTCGCAAAGGCTAAAACTCACAGTAACAAGTTTTTCAGGTACATCAGAAGCAGAAATCCTGCGAGGGAATCCGTGGGACCATTAGATCACAAATGAGCACTTTGGGTGGTCAAGGCCATAGCAGAGAAACTGAATGAATTCTTTGCTTCTGTCTTTATAGAAGAAGATGTAAGAGATCTGCCTGTACCGGAAATGATTTTCAAGAGTGATGATGCGGAGGAACTGAAAGAAATCTCAGTGAACCTGGAAGATGTACTGAGCCAAACTGACAAATTAAAGAGTAGTAAATCACCTGGACCGGATGGCATACATCCAAGGGTACTCAAAGAACTCAAGCATGAAATTGCTGATCTGCTGTTAGTAATATTTAACCTTTCATTAAAATTGTCCGTAGTACCTGACGATTGGAGGGTGGCCAATGTTACGCCGATTTTTAAAAGGGTTCTAGGGCAGATCCGGGAAATTATAGACCGGTAAGCCTGAAGTCGGTGCCAGGAAAAAATAGTGGAAACTATTACATAAAGAATAAAATTACAGAACACGTAGACAAACATGATATAATAATGGGACAGAAAATGGCTTCAGCCGAGGGAAGTCTTGCCTCACCAAGTTGCTTCATTTCTTTGAAGTCGTAAATAAGCATGTGGATAAAGGTAGGTGAGCTGGTTGATGTAGTGTATCTAGATTTTCAGAAAGCTTTTGATAAAGTTCCTCATGACAGACCTCCTAAGAAAATTAAAGAGTCATGGTATAGGAGGCAAGTTTCTGGTGTGGATTAGGAACTGGTTATTGGACAAAAAACAGAGGGTAGGGTTAAATGGTCATTTCTCTCAGCGAAGGAGTGTGAACAGTGGAGTTCCGCAGAAATCTGTACTGGGACCAGTACTATTTAACATATTTATAAATGATATGGAAAACAGAATGACGAGTGAGGTAATCAAATTTGCAGATGATACAAATTTATTCAAGGTTGTTAAAACACGTGCGAACTGTGAATATTGCAAGAAGACCTTAGGAAATTGGAAGACTGGGCATCCAAATGACAGATGAAATTTAATGTTTTCAAATGCAAGGTGATGCACATTGGAAAGAATAATCCGAATCAATTACCTCAGCGCTCAAGAAAAAGAACTGGGTGTCATTATTGATAATACGCTGAAATCTTCTGCTCAATGTGCAGCGGCAGCCAGAAAAGCAAATAAGATACTAGGAATTATTAGGAAAGGGGAATGATGAATAAGACTGAAAATACTATAATACTTTTGTATTGATCCATGGTGTATCCGCACCTTGAGTATTTTGTTCAGTTCTGGTCGCTGTATCTCAAAACCGATATAACAGAATTAGAAAAGGTTCAAAGAAGAGCGACCAAAATGATAAAGGGGATGGAACTCCTCTCATATGAGGAAAGGCTAAAGAGGTTAGGGCTCTTCAGCTTGGAAAAGAGACGGATGAGGGGAGATATGATTGAGGTCTACAAAATCCTGAGTGGTGTAGAATGAGTAGAAGTAAATCGATTTTTTAATCGTTCCAAAGTACAAAGAATAGGGGACACTCAAGGAAGTTACATGGAAACACTTTTAAAACAAATTGGAGGAAATATATTTTTTCACTCAACGAATAGCTAAGCTCTGGAACTCTTTGCCAGAGGATGTGGTAATGGTGGTTAGCTTATCTGGGTTAAAAAAGATTTGGACAAATTCCTGGAGGAAAAGTTCAAAGTCTGCTATTGAGACAGACATGGGAAGCAACTGCTTGCCCTGGGATTTGTAGTATGGAGTGTTGCCACAATTTGGGTTTCTGCCAGGTACTTGTGACCTGGCTTGGCCACTGTTTGCAAAGCAGGATACTGGGCTAGATGGACCACTGGTCTGACCCAGTATGGCTACTCTTATGTTCCTATGTTATGTTCTAACACCATATCTTTTGTACTATATGATATGGGTAGAAATGAAGAAGGAAGAATGATCTGGATGATAGGAATGGTGGATGATATGGAACTGACAGTCTTAAGTTTGTATGTCCCTAAAGGGGACAAGCAGCCTTCAGATAAATTAGGACACTAATTATAGGGGGGGGGGGCATAAATTGTGGGTTAGCAGGACCCAAAGAAACGGGAACAGAAAGAAGGACGGGAAGGAACTGCACCAATCCCTTGGTATGTGGGATCTACTAGACATATGAACTGAACCAGAGTGTGAGGACTACACTTTCTTTTCCCAAGCAACTCACAGTAGATTATTTCTCTGGGAGGAAAAAAAAAAAACAATTGGGAGGCTGAAACTCAATGCAGGTTCATCCAGTTGTGATATCAGATACCATAGTATCTGAGTATTGGTATTGGTAAGGAGGAAGGGGAGATGCAACACATTGAAAGGCTAATAGTGGATAAGAGACGAGATTTGATATACTGCCTTTCTGTGATTACACACAAAGCAATTTACATATTATATACAGGTACAGCAAGGATACTTACCTGTAGCAGCTATTCTCCGAGAACAGCAGGCTGATTGTTCTCACATGTGGGTTAACGTCTGCGTCATCCAGGGAACCAGCATTTTGCAAGCAAAATACAAAAAAATCTTTCCAGAGTCCTCTGGCGCGCATGCGCGGACCGATTTCCCGACCCCATCGCGCGAGCGCGTCTCCTCAGTTAGATCAAAAAGCATACAAAAATAACATATTACAACTCCAAAGGGCAGGTGGGTTTGTGAGAACAATCAGCCTGCTATCCTCGGAGAATACCTACTACCGGTATCTTCGCTTTCTCCGAGGACAAGCAGGCTGCTTTTTCTCACATGTGGGGTATCCCTAGCATCCAGGCTCACTCAAAACAATGAACATTGGTCAATTGGACCTCTCAACGGCGAGGACTTAACAGAGATTAACCTGAAACTATATACAGCTAGCTGAGAGTGCAGCCTGGAACAGAACAAAAAACAGGCCTTTGGGGGTGGAGTTGGATTCTAAACCCTGAACAGATTCTGCAGCAAGGACTGCCCAAACCAACTGTTGCGTTGGGTATCCTGCTGAAGGCAGTAGTGAGATGTGAATGTGTGGACTGATGACCATGTTGCAACCTTGCAAATCTCTTCAATGGAGGCTGACTTTAAGTGAGCCACCAACACAGCCATGGCTCTAACATTATGAATCGTGACATGGCCCTCCAGAGTCAGCCCGCTTGGGCATAAGTGAAGGAAATGCATCTGCTAGCCAATTGGAGACTGTGCATTTTCCGATGGTGACTCCCCTCTTGTTGGGATCGAAAGAAACAAACTACTGGGTGGACTGTCTGAAGGGCTTTGTCCACTCCACGTAAAAGGTCAATGCGCTCTTGCAGTCCAAAGTGTGCAAGATGCTTTCGTCAGGGTGGGTATGAGGACGGGGAAAAAATGTTGGCAAGACAACTGACTGGTTCAGATGAAACTCTGACACCACCTTCGGCAGGAACTTAGGGTGCATGAGGACTACTCTGTTTTGATGAAATTTAGTATAAGGTGCATGCACTACTAAGGCCTGAAGCTCACTGACCCTACGAGCTGATGTAACAGCCACCAAGAAAATGACCTTCCAGGTCAAGTACTTCAGATGGCAGGAATTCAGTGGCTCAAAAGGAGTCTTCATCAGCTGGGTGAGAACGACGTTAAGATCCCATGACACTTGTGGAGGTCTGGCAGGGGGCTTTGACAAAAGCAAACCTCTCATGAAGCGAACAACTAAAGGCTGCCAGAGATAGGCTTACCTTCTACACGCTGATGATAAGCACTAATTGCACTAAGCTGAACCCTTACAGAGTTGGTCTTGAGACCAGACTCTGACAAGTGTAGAAGGTATTCAAGCAGGGTCTGTGTAGGACAAGAAAGAGGATCTAGGGACTTGCTGTCACACCAGACAGCAAACCTTCTCCATTTAAAAGAGTAACACCTCTTCGTGGAATCTTTCCTGGAAGCAAGCAAGACTCGGGAGACACCCTCTGAAAGACCCAAGGAGGCGAATTCTAAGGTCTCAACATCCAGGACAGAGACAGGGGAGAAATAGTGCGCACTTCTGGAAAAGAGTGTAAACATCTTCTCTTCAAATCAGGGTCAGCCTACAGAGGCTGTGAAGCAACCAGGGAGATACAGAGGCTAATTAGAAATGGCAATTTCTGCTCCCAGAGCAAGGATTTATTTATTTTATTTTTGGTACATTTATACCCCACATTATCCCACAAGAGCGGGCTCAATGTGGCTTACAACATTACAAAAGGTTACAATTCAGGGTGGGTACAGCTTCAAGAATCAAAGGAGGGGTAAGAACTGAGGGTAAGACAAGGGTGCATGATGAGGTTGGTGCAATCGGTGGACAGGTGGGCTGGCGGGTTCAGTCGATATGAGGAAGGATAGGACTAAGTATTGGCAGTGGGGTAAGCTTTCTGGAATAAAAAGGTCTTTAAGGATTTCTTGAGAGCTGGTTGGTCATCAGTTTCTTTCAGCTGCCGTGGTAGAATATTCTAGGATTTCGAGCTGACGTAGGAGAAGGTCGATGCAAAGACCAATTTATATTTAACCTTCTTGCAACTTGGATAATGTAAATTGAGGAAGGATCGAGCAGACACTGAAGCATTTCGGGATGGTAGATGAATCAAATCTAGCATATAGTCAGAGGCTTCACCATATATTATCTTGTGTGTCAATGAAGAGATTTTGAAGGTAAGACGGTCTTTAATGGGAAGCCAGTGTAGAATAACGAAGAGGGTGAGCGTGGTCAAAGCGTGATTTGCCCAATGTTAGCCGTGCCACATTATTTTGTGCAGTCTGGAGGTTTTTTTGGATGAATTCACGGCAACCTGCATAAATTCCACTGCAATAGTCAATATGCGAGAGAACCAACCAATGAATAAGGGTACAAAATAGCTCTTTCGTGAGGAATTGCCTGATACGCTTCAACCTCCACATTGCGTGGAACATTCTTTTGGTAATGAGATTAGCTTGGCTATGCAGGATCAAGTGATTGTCCAACAGCACTCCAAGGACTTCAGACATTTAGAGATCGGAAGAGTGTTATCCTTAATGATGAGTGTGGACGGGGATAACTTTATTATGTTGGGACGAAAGGATTAGACATTGCATTTTGTCTGTATTGAGTTTAAAATGAAACACATTTGCCCAGGAATCCATTATGGAAAGGCTAGCAACTATTGACTCGTGGACTTCAGCTATTGTTGATTTGTAAGGAATATGGATGGTCACATCATCCACACAGATGAATGGGTTGAGGCCAAGCTCAGATAAAGGGTATGATACATACCTGTAGCAGGTGTTCTCCTAGGACAGCAGGCTGATTGTTCTCACGACTGGGTCACGTCCGCGGCAGCCCCCACCAACCGGAAAGAAGCTTCGCGGGACGGTCGGCACGCAGGGCACGCCCACCGCGCATGCGCGGCCGTCTTCCCGCCCGTGCGCGACCGCTCCCGCCAGTTGAATGACTAGCAAAAGATGAAACACACAACTCCAAAGGGGAGGAGGGAGGGTAGGTGAGAACAATCAGCCTGCTGTCCTCGGAGAACACCTGCTACAGGTATGTATCATACCCTTTCTCCGAGGACAAGCAGGCTGCTTGTTCTCACGACTGGGGTATCCCTAGCTCTCAGGCTCACTCAAAACAAGAACCCAGGTCAATGGAACCTCGCAACGGCGAGGAAACAACAGAAATTGACCTACAAAGAACAACTAACTGAGAGTGCAGCCTGACCAGAATAAATTCGGGTCCTGGAGGGTGGAGTTGGATTTACACCCCAAACAGATTCTGCAGCACCGACTGCCCGAACCGACTGTCGCGTCGGGTATCCTGCTGGAGGCAGTAATGAGATGTGAATGTGTGGACAGATGACCACGTCGCAGCCTTGCAGATCTCTTCAATAGTGGCTGACTTCAAGTGGGCCACCGACGCTGCCATGGCTCTGACACTATGAGCCGTGACATGACCCTCAAGAGTCAGCCCAGCCTGGGCGTAAGTGAAGGAAATTCAATCTGCTAGCCAATTGGAGATGGTGCGTTTCCCGACAGCGACCTAGCCTGTTAGGGTCGAAAGAAATAAACAATTGGGCGGACTGTCTGTTGGGCTGTGTCCGCTCCAAGTAGAAGGCCAATGCTCTCTTGCAGTCCAATGTGTGCAACTGACGTTCAGCAGGGCGGGTATGCGGCCTGGGAAAGAATGTTGGCAAGACAATTGACTGGTTAAGATGGAACTCCGACACCACCTTCGGCAGAAACTTTGGGTGAGTGCGGAGCACTACTCTGTTGTGATGAAATTTGGTATACGGAGCATGAGCTACCAGGGCTTGAAGCTCACTGACCCTACGAGCTGAAGTAACTGCCACCAAGAAAATGACCTTCCAGGTCAAGTACTTCAGATGGCAGGTATTCAGTGGCTCAAAAGGAGGTTTCATCAGCTGGGTGAGGACGACGTTGAGATCCCATGACACAGTAGGAGGCTTGATAGGGGGCTTTGACAAAAGCAGGCCTCTCATGAATCGAACGACTAAAGGCTCTCCAGAGATGGCTTTACCTTCCACACAATAATGGTAAGCACTAATCGCACTAAGGTGATTCCTTACTGAGTTGGTCTTGAGGCCAGACTCTGATAAGTGCAGAAGGTATTCAAGCAGGTTCTGTGCAGGACAAGAACGAGGTTCTAGGGCCTTGCTCTCACACCAAACGACAAACCTCCTCCACTTGAAAAAGTAACTCTTTTTAGTGGAATCCTTCCTAGAGGCAAGCAAGACCCGGGAGACACCCTCAGACAGACCCAACGCAGCGAAGTCTACGCCCTCAACATCCAGGCCGTGAGAGCCAGGGATTGAAGGTTGGGGTGCAGCAACGCTCCGTCGTTCTGCGAAATGAGAGTCGGAAAAACACTCCAATCTCCACGGTTCTTCTGAGGACAACTCCAGGAGAAGAGGGAACCAGATCTGACGGGGCCAAAAGGGCGCTATCAGAATCATTGGTGCCGCGGGTCTTGCTTGAGCTTCAGTAAGGTCTTCCCCACCAAAGGTATGGGAGGATAAGCATACAGGAGGGCCGGTCCCCCAATGAAGGAGAAAGGCATCTGACGCTAGCCTGCCGTGTGTCTGAAGTCTGGAACAGAACAGAGGCAGCTTGTGGTTGGTCTGAGAGGCGAAAAGATCCACCGAGGGGGTGCCCCACTCTCGGAAGATCTTGCGTACCACTCTGGAATGGAGCGACCACTCGTGCGGTTGCATGACTCTGCTCAGTCTGTCGGCCAGACTGTTGTTTACGCCTGCCAGGTATGTGGCTTGGAGGAGCATGCCGAACCGGCACGCCCAACGCCACATCCCGACGGCTTCCTGACACAGGGGGCGAGATCCGGTGCCCCCCCTGCTTGTTGACGTAATACATTGCAACCTGATTGTCTGTCCGAATTTGGATAATTTGGTAGGACAGCCGATCTCTGAAAGCCTTCAGTGCGTTCCAGATCGCTCGGAGCTCCAGGAGGTTGATCTGTAGATCCTTTTCCTGGAGGGACCACAGACCCTGGGTGTGAAGCCCATCGACGTGAGCTCCCCACCCCAGGCGAGATGCATCCGTCGTCAGCACTTTCGAGGGCTGCGGAATTTGGAATGGACGTCCCAGGGCCAAATTGGTCCGGATGGTCCACCAGAGCAGTGAAGTGCGGCAACTGGTGGAGAGGCGGATGACATCTTCTAGATTCCCGGTGGCTTGGAACCACTGGGAAGCTAGGGTCCATTGAGCAGATCTCATGTGAAGACGAGCCATGGGAGTCACATGAACTGTGGAGGCCATATGACCCAGAAGTCTCAACATCTGCCGAGCTGTGACCTGCTGAGACGCTCTGGTCTGCGAAGCCAGGGCCAGGAGATTGGTGGCCCGCGCTTCGGGAAGGTAGGCCTGAGCCGTCTGGGTATTCAGCAGCGCTCCTATGAATTCCAGAGACTGGGATGGCTGGAGATGGGACTTTGGGTAATTTATCACAAACCCCAGGAGCTCCAGAAGTTGAATAGTGCACTGCATGGACCGGAGGGCTCCTGCCTCCGAGGTGTTCTTGACCAGCCAATCGTCGAGATATGGGAACACGTGCACTCCCAGCTTGCGTAGGTAGGCCGCTACCACCACGAGGCACTTGGTAAACACTCGTGGGCAGAGGCGAGCCCAAAGGGCAGCACACAATACTGAAAGTGCCGTGCGCCCAGGCGGAATCTGAGATACTGTCTGTGAGCTGGCAGTATCGGTATGTGAGTATATGCGTCCTTTAATCCAGGGAACATAGCCAATCGTTTTTCTGAATCATTGGCAGAAGGGTGCCCAAGGAAAGCATCCTGAACTTTTCTTTGACCAGGAATTTGTTCAGGCCTCTCAGGTCTAGGATGGGGACGCATCCCCCCTGTTTTCTTTCCACAAGGAAGTACCTGGAATAGAATCCCTGCCCTTCCTGCCCGGGTGGTACGGGCTCGACCGCATTGGCGCTGAGAAGGGCGGAGAGTTCCTCTGCAAGTACCTGCTTGTGATGGGAGCTGAAAGACTGAGCTCCCGGGGGACAATTTGGAGGCAGGGAGGCCAAATTCAGGGCGTATCCGCACCGCACTATTTGGAGAACCCACTGGTCGGAGGTTATGAGAGGCCACCTTTGGTGAAAAGAATTTAACCTCCCTCCGACCGGCAGATCGTCCGGTACGGACACTTGTAGGGCGGCTATGTTCCCGTGGATCCAGTCAAAAGCCCGTCCCCGGCTTTTGCTGTGGAGGCGCAGGGGGCTGCTTAGGCGCACGCTGTTGACGAGAACGAGCGCGCTGGGGCTGTCCCTGTGCCTGACGAGGCCTTCGGGCCGGCTGGTTGTACCTACGCTTCGCAAAAGAATAGGGTGCAGCCTGCCGGGCCCGGGAAAAACGTCCACCTGTGGAGGTGGATGCTGAAGGCGCCCGGTGGGAGAGCTTGTCGAGAGCGGTTTCCCGCTGATGCAGTTGGTCCACCATCTGCTCGACCTTCTCACCGAAAATGTTATCCCCCCGGCAAGGGACGTCAGCCAGTCTCTGCTGGGTGCGGTTGTCCAGGTCAGAGGCACGCAGCCATGAGAGCCTGCGCATCACTATACCTTGGGCCGCAGCACGAGATGCCACGTCACAGGTGTCAAAAATACCCCTGGACAGGAACTTTCTGCACGCCTTCAGCTGCCTGACCACCTCCTGATAAGGCCTGGACTGCTCCGGCGGGAGCTTCTCGACCAGGTCCGCCAGTTGTTGCACATAGGTCCGCATGTGAATGCTCATATAGAGCAGGTATGACTGGATGCGGGTCACGAGCATGGAGGATTGGTAGGCCTTCCTCCCAAACGAGTCCAGAGTGCGAGACTCCCGCCCCGGGGGCGCCGAGGCGGTATCCCTCGAACTCCGTGCCCTCTTGAGAGCAGAATCCACGACCGCTGAGTCATGGGGCAATTGGGGCCGCATGAGCTCTGGGTCAGAGTGGATCCTGTACTGGGACTCTGCTTTCTTGGGAATGGTGGGGTTAGTTAATGGTCGCACCCAGTTCCGGAGCAGCGTCCCTTCAGGACATTGTGCAGCGGTACCGTGGAGGACTCTCTAGGTGGTGATGGATAGTCGAGGACCTCGAGCATCTCGGCCCTCGGCTCTTCCACAGAGACCACGGGGAAGGGAATGCTGATAGACATATCCCGCACAAAGGAGGCAAAGGAGAGACTCTCAGGAGGTGAGAGCTTCCTCTCCGGTGAAGGCGTGGGGTCCGAGGGAAGGCCCGTAGACTCCTCTGAGGAGAAATATCTAGGGTCCTCCTCTTCCCCCCACGAGTCCTCATCCTCGGTATCGGACATTAGCTCATGTAGCTGAGTCCTGTACCGGGCCCGGCTCGCCGTCGAGGCACCGAGGTCTCGGTGTCGTCGAGCGGGTGGACTCCCGCGCCGGCGGGGACGGAGCTCCCTCCATCGACGTCGACGGGGACTCCACCTGCGTGGCGGTCGAGACCGGCACCGCAAGCGGCGGCGGTGTCGACAGCCCCGGCGCCGGGCTAGAGCTCGCCGGCGCCACAGTCATCGGCGCCGGGGGTGCTTGCGCCCTCGGCGCCGGCACAGCCTGGCGCATCAGCCCTTCCAGGATCCCCGGAAGGATGGCTCTGAGGCACTCGTCCAGGCCCGCAAAGCGGTGGGGCCGGTAAGGGTGTCGGTGCCGGAAGCTGCTGGGGGCCAGGAGACGGCACCGAGGTGCCGGAACCCCGACGCGTCGGTACCTCCACAACCGACGGAGACCTCTCCTCACGACGATGACGCTTCGGCGTAGTCTCCTCTCCGACATCGGGATGCACCGAAGGCGACCGGTGACGGCGCTTCTTGTCTTTCTTCCGATGCACGTCACCGGCGCCGGAGGGCATGGAGGAGGAGGAGGTCGATCCCCCTCGGTCTCGAGGTACCGGGTCAGACAGGGTTCGGTCTCTCGCGGCCCACGAGCTGAGGGCGTGACCGGGGCCGACTGCCCACGCGGCCTCTCACCCCCACTCTCACCGGAAGACCGGCGGGCCGACGGGACCTGTTCTCCTGGGGTCGCTGCCATCGGTGCCGATGTCTCGGGCATCGATACCGGTACCGAAGGGCCGGGCATCGATACCGATGCCTTCGAGGTCGACGTCGAGGGGCCGGCGCAAGTTCCAAAAAGACGGTCCCGCAGAACTTGCCTCGCAACCTGGGTCCGTTTCCGGAGACCGAGACACAAAGAACACGACTTGAGATTGTGCTCCGGCCCGAGGCACTGGAGGCACCAAGCGTGGGTGTCGGTCTGCGAGATCGGCCGGCCGCAGCGACCACACTTTTTAAATCCACTCGGGACCTTCGAGGACATCGACGGAAAAATCGCGTCGGCGAAGTCAAAGTCGTCAATGGTGGCTAAAATCACACCACGAAAAACAAACGACCGAGCGGCCACTAGGCCGCAACGTGGCGTCCCCCGCTGGAAGCAAGGGAAAAAAGGGAGCGCGTGTCCCACACGCGCAGGGTTTCTTTTTTTTTTTTTTTTTTTTTTTTTAAAAAGGAAACCGGGCGGTAACTAAACCGATAAACAAAGTTAGAAAAAAAAACGATCAGCGTAAACGCGATCGAACGATCCGGCGGCTGAACAGAGAGAGCGCAAAACACGACTCTCTCCAGGCGCGGAAAAAAAGGAACTGGCGGGAGCGGTCGCGCACGGGCGGGAAGACGGCCGCGCATGCGCGGTGGGCGTGCCCTGCGTGCCGACCGTCCCGCGAAGCTTCTTTCCGGTTGGTGGGGGCTGCCGCGGACGTCACCCAGTCGTGAGAACAAGCAGCCTGCTTGTCCTCGGAGAAGGCATTCGCAAGAGGAATCAACATGATGTTGAAAAGGGTAGGAGAAAGAGGTGAGCCTTGAGGTACTCCACAATTGGCTTTCCAGGGAGCCAAAACGATAGATTTGACTTTGACTTGGTACGTTCTTGAGGACAGAAAGCCCTTGATCCAGTTAAGCACGTTACCACCTATTCCAAATGTATCCAGCAGGCAGGCCAGAAGATTATGGTCCACCATGTCAAACGCACTAGACATATCAAATTGAAGTAGTAATACTTTGTGCAAATAATAATAATAATATAGTCGAGGGTTAACCAAGTGGAATATTTAAGCAAGTATCCTTTTTGCAGCAGTAACAAAATAAACTCTGGGGAAAATGGCTCAGGAGACCCCCCCCCCCCCCACCACCAAAATAGAAATCTCCTGCGTGGCCACCGGTTCCACATCAGAGGCAGAGGGTAAAATAACCTCTGAAGTAGTTCCGGGCAAACTAGCAACAGGCAGTGCTGTGAGAGAATCACAGTGCTGTAAAATGGCCTCCAGAGAAATTTGACACTTTATTTTGTATTTATTTATTACATTTGTACCCCGCACTTTCCTGCTCATCGCAGGCTCAATGCGGCTTACATAGTAACAACAGAATACAATCTGTAGTATCAAAATCAACAAGGATGTATGTGATAGGACAATGAACAAGGAGTAAATGGGATAAAAGAGGTATGAGTGAAAGGATAGGGATAGGTAATGAGGTGGAGTGATAAAGGAGAAGTTGAGGAAGAGCATGAAGGGTAAGAAGGTTGGTAGGAAATAATATCTTTGCAGAATGAGGTCACAATTCCCCTTCACATGAAACCAAGGGTTCCTCCCCAAGCAAAGCACTGTCCCACGAAGAAGAGCCGGCACAATTACCCAGATACTGCCCTGACTCTGTTCTTCGTTTTACACAGCAAAAGCAGTGTTTGATGACCTCAGCAGCCATAAAAACAAAAGGAAAAAGAAAACCACAACTGCTCCCTGTGAAGAAAAATCAGTCAGGAGTCCTGCTCTGTAGAATTCAGTGCTGCTTGAAATAGAACCAACACTGTCTCTAAAGTTTAGCCCCTTATACTGTAAATTATCAGCATTTTTCCTAAAGCAAAGGCTTCTGTCCACTTTATTTGGGGGGGGGGGGATGAGGAAGGAGAACAGAGGAAAGGACTGGAAGGAGATTAAGGGTGGGGGAGGGGCCTGACGTCACCAGGTGTACCCCTAAAGATGGTACCACTCATGCTTTAGTGGTACACCCCAACACTGAACTGAACTAGGAAACCTAACGGCTGTAAGCCGATGAGACCAGGAGTTCTGAGGGATCATCCATCTGCCTGCTGGAGATAGAGAATACTGACTGACCAAGGAGCATTCCATCCTATAAGACACAGTTCAGATCAATGCTCTTTATCTCCACCTGCTGGTAGATGGTCACAACCCCCAAGTCTCTGGATTCATCTGCTGCAGACACTAAAGAATAGTCTTTCTATCAGCTCCATCTGCTGAGTAGATTGAAACCAATGCTGGCAGGTTAAGACTTTAGAAACAGAAAAATGTAGGCAGATAAGACCATATGGCCCATCCAGTCTGCCCATCCATGCCTTCTACTCTCCCTATCAGAGCTTAGTGCTCAGTAAGTTGTATCATTGCAATGCATTGTACCTGGGGGTTTCCACTGCTTGCTGCAAGGTTTTGCAGGTCATTCGAAATGCTACAGCATACTTGATTACTGGAACCTCTAGGTACATGCATATAACTCCAATACTGAAGCAGCTTCATTGGCTGCCAGTGCCTAGCAAGATTTCATTCAAAGTGTTAACTCTCATATATCAGGCTATTAATGAGACAGCTCCCTAGTATTTTTTACAGATTTTGAAGGTGTATCAACTGGTGCATATTTTGCATTCAGTGGATGTGAAATATTTGGAAATTGTAAATCTGGGGGAAAATACATTGTAAATCTGGAGAAAAATACATTATGCAGAGACGAGGGCAGCTGCATTTTCTATTGTGGGACTATGTTTGTGGAATAGTTTGCCAGGATACTTATATCTGACCACGAATGTGAACCAATTTAAGAGGCTATTGAAGACCTATTTGTTTCTGTTGCATATCCTCTGGTGTAATTAGGGTTTGGGTTTTTTTTGTTACATTTGTACCCTGCGCTTTCCCACTCATGGCAGGCTCAATGCGGCTTACATGGGGCAATGGAGGGTTAAGTGACTTGCTCAGAGCAGGGGCGTAGCCAGACAACAAATTTTGGGTGGGCCTGGGCAAGAAGTGGGTGGGCGCCAAGTGTTCTCCCCTCCTTCCAACCACCACCAAAAAAATATATTTCAGCTGGCGGGAAAATGCTTCTTTCCACCTTGGCAGTATGCAGCAGGCATGCGCTGAAAACTGAGTGTATGCAGGTGCCAGTATCGTGAAGAGTAGCATTTTTTGTTACCATCAAGGGGAAGTCTTCAGCTGGCCGAGCTTGAGATCCCCATCAGCTACCGCTAAATGTGTGCTACTGTTGGGTGGGCCTGAGCACTAAATGGGTGGGCCCTGGCCCGCCCAGGCCCACCTGTGGCTACGCCACTGGCCCAGAGTCACAAGGAGCTGCCTGTGCCTGAAGTGGGAATTGAACTCAGTTCCTCAGTTCCCCAGGACCAAAGTCCACCACCCTAACCACTAGGTCACTCCTCGCCAATTAGATCTAGATTCATCTGATAGGGTTGTTCCAGTCCTGGGCTTTGCAGGGACTTGTGGTTCTGATTTCCCCACTGGATTCCCTAACAAAAGCAAGGTGCACTGGGGTAAGCCCAGGACTGGATTTACCCAGTCAGGAGAATCTGAATCCAGTTGGAAACCCTAGGTGTAATGGGAGTCATTATACAAAATTCCTGGAGCACAATAAAACAAAATCAAATTAATAACTGATGATGCCAAAATTAAAACTTCAATTCCTGAAATATTTGCTGATTCAATTTTTGAAAACTCAATTAAATCTCTAAACACACCCCCACCACCACCTCTCTCCCTGTCTCGCGGTTAGGAAAAAAACATATAATCAGGTGTACAGAGCTGATTCAAAAATCACAGAATCTTTAGTTATCAACCAAGATTCTATTACTACTACTACTTATTTCTATAGCGCTACTAGATGTACACAGCGCTGTACACTTGAACATGAAGAGACAGTCCCTGCTCGACAGAGCTTACAATCTAATTAGGACAGATAAACAGGACAAACAAGAGATAAGGGAATATTAAGGTGAGGATGATAAAATAAGGGTTCTGAACAAATGAATAAGGGTTAGGAGTTAAAAGCAGCATCAAAACGGTGGGCTTTTAGCTTAGATTTGAAGAAGGCCAGAGATGGAGCTTGGCGTACCGGCTCAGGAAGTCTGTTCCAAGCACATGGTGCAGCAAGATAAAAGGAATGGAGTCTGGAGTTAGCGGTGGAGGAGAAGGGTGCAGATAAGAGAGATTTACCCAGTGAACGGAGTTCCCGGGGAGCAGTGGCATAGCCAGACCTGACATTTTGGGTGGGCCCAGAGCTAATATGGGTGGGCACTATGTATATAGGTATGAGTAATGTTTCTTGGGATACTACAAAATAATGCCTTAGATTGCACTGGATGATGGATTTCTAATTAGTCTGCCCAACAGCTGCCCTGCATCAGCATAAACCATATACATACTTTAAACTTGACCAGACATAAGTCTACTATAATGTCAAACATCTCAACACATATGACAGGATCCTGCAATATAATTACAGCAATGGCATATCCTTCAAATTTTACTTTATAACAAATGTAAATGTCTGATTAAACTGTATTCAAAAAACAGGTAAATACCTTTGAAGTTCTTTTTCCCTTCCATCCATCCCTGTAGCCTGGTATCAGCCCTTCCTTTCTCTTTCCTACCCCCATCTATCCTCGTAGCTTGGCATCAGCCCTTCTTTTCCTTTCCTTTCCCTACCCACCCCCATAGCCTGATATCAGCCCTTCCCTATCATCTATTCTGTAGCTAGGCATCAGCCCTACTCTACCCCTCCCTGTAGCCTAGCTTCAGCCCTGTCCTACCCCCATAGTCTGGCATCTCCCCTGCTCTTCCCAATCTCCCCCACCCACCCTGAAGCACTAAATATAAAACCTTTTTTCTTTTTAATGTCCTGAGCACTTCAGAGCCCACCCCACCCAAAAACCCGCCTACATTAAACATAAAACTTTTTTTTAATTTTAACCTGGCTACTACAGAGACCATCCCCAGCCAAAAACCCATAAATATGAAATATACAACCACTGAGCCCATCCCGACCCAGAACCCCACCAACATTAAATAATTTTTTAAAAATTGTTTTATCCTTGAGCACTGAGCCCACCCCCACCTAGAAACTCACCCATCTTAAATATAGTAATAGCCTTTTTTTTCCCTAGGCAGTGAATAGCCCACCTACACCTAGATGTCCACCAGCATTACAAGTTTAAAACCTTTATTTTACCTGGGCTTCAGTATGCAGAGAATGTGCTGGTTCCTGTGCCTGTTTTGTGGCTGCGGTGGAGTGCTGAAGCCTGTGGCTGTACTGAAGGCTGATCACGGAGGGCCCCAACTGTTCTTCAGCTGAGCCCAGGCAGCAGGGAGTTCAGGTTTGAGCTCACACACAGATGCAGTGGAGGAGACCACCCAGCCGAGCCGTCAGATTTTTCACTGTTGTGAGATGGACGGACGGAGCGGAGTGAGGACGAGGCTGAGCGTGCCGCCGCGCACAGCCGCAGCATACTGATGGAACAACATCTCAGCGCGCCGCGGAAGAGCCTAGGACGTCACGCACGGGGTCATGAGCTGCGACCTGCATGTCAGTGCCGTCTGCGACTGCGTGCATCCCGAGTCTGCCTCAAGCTGAAAGGTAGGTGGGCTGGATCAGCGGCAGCGCTATGGCTATGCAATGAAGGCTGCTGCAGTGTGTTCGCTTTTCACCGCGCTTGAGTGGGTGGGCCTGATCCGACATTGGATGCACCCGTAGCTACGCCCCTGCCGGGGAGGAATGTAGAAAGAGATGAGAGTGGAGAGGTACTGAGGAGCTGCAGAATGAATGCACTTATAGGTCAATAGGAGGAGTTTGAACTGTATGCGGAAACGGATAGGAAGCCAGTGAAGTGACTTGAGGAGAGGGCTAATATGAGCATAACGACCCTGGCAGAATATTAGTCGTGCAGCAGAATTTTGAACAGATTGAAGAGGAGAGAGATGGCTAAGTGGGAGACCTGTGAGATTCAAGTTGCAATAGTCTAAGCGAGAGGTGATAAGAGCGTGGATGAGGGTTCTGGTAGTGTGCTCAGAAAGGAAAGGGCGAATTTTGGTGATATTATAGAGAAAGAAACGACAGGTTTTAGCAGTCTGTTGAATATGTGCAGAGAAGGAGAGGGAGGAGTCGAAGATGACCCCAAGGTTACGAGCTGATGAGACAGGAAGGATGAGAGTGTTATCCACAGAAATAGAGAATGGGGGAGGAGGAGAGGCTGGTTTCGGGGGAAAGATAAGAAGCTCAGTCTTGGTCACGTTTAGTTTCAGATGGCGCTGAGACATCCAGGCAGCAATGTCAGACAGGCAGGCTGATACTTTGGCCTGGGTTTCAGCTGAGATTTCTGGTGTGGAAAGGTAGATCTGGGAGTCATCAGCGTAAAGATGATACTGAAAACCATGGGATGAGATCAGAGTACCAAGGGAAGAAGTATAGATGGAGAAGAGAAGAGGTCCCAGGACAGATCCCTGAGGTACACCAACTGACAGTGGGATAGAAGTAGAAGAGGATCCACTAGCGTATACATTAAAGGTACACTGGGAGAGATAAGAAGAAAACCAGGAAAGAACAGAGCCCTGAAATCCAAGTGAGGACAGAGTATCAAGGAGCAGACTGTGATCAACAGTGTGAAAAGCAGCAGATAGATCGAGAAGGATTCTGTAAAATAAACAAAATCAACATTACTATCTCTCACTAAATTAAATAGTAAAATCTTATTCCTCACTGACCTTGTATTAAATAAAAAATAAAAAATAAAAAACAATCAACAGGTATTTCCCTTAAATATCTCCTCTCTCTTGGTCTACAAACTGAAACAGCTAATTCCCTGTACCAGCCTGATCCAGACCAAACTGGAATAGAACAAATCATCATTCTATCACTTTATACATCTGAGAGTATTACATCAGAACAGGACACAGACCACTATTTAGTCAAGAAGGATCTGCCTAGGCTGAAGGAAGAGGAAAGACAATAGCTGGGGAGAACCCATTCAAGCAGATGAAGCAGTTGAGTCAATAAATAAATTGTACAACAATAAGGCAGCCTGAAAGGATGGCTTAACAGGAACAATTTTCAAGCGAATTCTAGTGCAGATCTCACCAATCTTAGCTCAGTTATTTAATGGTGTGTTACAGGGCACAGATTATTATTTATTATTATTATTTATTGCACTTGTATCCCACATTTTCCCACCTATTTGCAGGCTCAATGTGGCTTACAAAGGCCTGTTATGGCATCGCCATTCACAGGGTAGAAGATACAATCGGTATTACAATGAGATCGAGGATTACATAGAAGAGCTAAGCAGACATTAATAAAGAGGCACTCTTCAGAGTAGGTGGGTTGATGAAGTGTTAGCGTTAAGTTATGGATTCTGAGGATAGGCCTTGTTGAAGAGATAGGTTTTCAAAGATTTGCGAAAGTTAGTGATTTCGTTAATTGTTTTCAGATTTGTTGGTAGTGCATTCCAAAGTTGCGTGCTCATGTAAGAAAAGCTGGTAGCATGTGTTAGCTTGTATTTTAAGCCTTTGCAGTCTGGGAAGTGTAGGTTAAGAAGTGTGCGGGAGGATCTTTTAGCATTTCTGGGAGGTAAGTCAATGAGGTCGAGCATGTACATTGGAGCATCTCCGTAGATGATTTTATGAACAATTGTGCAGATCTTGAATGTGGTCCGTTCTTTTAATGGGAGCCAGTTTTAGTGGCTTTGCGCTTTCATTTTTTGTTTTTCCGAAAATGAGTCTAGCTGCGGTATTTTGTGCTGTCTGGAGTTTCTTGGTGATCTGTTCTGTACAGCCGGCGTAGAGTGCGTTGCAGTAGTCCAGGTGGCTTAGTACCAGTGACTATACTAGGTTGCAAAAGATAGATCTCGGGAAGAAGGGTTTTACTCTTAAGTTTCCACATGGCGTGGAACATTTTCTTAGTTGTATTCTTCACATGGTTGTTGAGTGTGAGATTTCTGTCAAGTGTGACTCAGAGTATTTTCAATGTGTTTGAGACAGGAAGAGACACGTTTGGAGTGGTTACAGTAGTGAATTTATTTGTATTATATTGTGAGGTGAGTATAAGGCATTGTGTTTTTTCTGGATTAAGTTTTAATTAAAAATGCTTCTGCCCAAGAGTGCATTATTTGGAAGCTTTGGTTGATTTCGTTGGAGATTTCCTTGGGATCATATTTAAACGGGATGTATATTGTGACATCGTCCGCGTATATGTATGGGTTAAGGTTTTTGTTGGCTAGAAGCTTGGCTAGTGGAATCATCTTCAGGTTGAAGAGGGTTGGTGAGAGGGGGGATCCTTGGGGGACTCCACATTCAGGTGTCCAGGGGGGTGATATAACTTCTTTAGTTGTTACTTGGTATGATCTTGTGGTCAGGAATCCTCTAAACCAGTTGAGACTCCAATAAGGACACACCACTTGCCTGGGGGCTGTAAATGGTTAACCCCCCCCACAAACACCTTTGCAAGAAATGGACTATTTCAAGATGCACTGCCAAAAGCACACAAAGGCCACCACTTGGACTGTCAGGAAGCTCAAGGAAAGGCGATTTTGAAAAAAGGCAATAACGTGCAGCAAGGCAGCCTGAAAAGGAGACATAACCCTGGCCAAACACCAAGACTTAAAAGGAGACATAACCCTGGCCAAACACCAGACCCTAGTGTAAGCCAATTGAGGTGGAGCGCTTCCTGGCCTAGAGCAGCAAAGCAATGACGTCTTCTTGATAGTCCTTCTTCCTCAAGCATGACCACTCGAGAGCCATGCCATAAGACCAAAAGAGGGATCCTATATTTGCACTGGACCTTGAGACAAGAGGCCCCATCACGATGGGACCAGACTGGGCTGATGAGTTGCAAACAGATGAGGTTCGCGTACAACAGCCTCCTGGGGCCAATCTGCATCCACAAGAATCACCAAGGCTCGATGGGAAGAGATCCTTTTGAGCACTCAACCTATTAGTGGCCATAGAGGAAAGACAGAGTCAATTGGCCAAGGATGGAGAACAGCATCTATGGCTTCGTAGCCAAACTCCATCTATCTGCTAAAGAACCTGCAAGCTTTGGCACTGTCCAGATCCAGGGCCAGGAAACTCCATTCGGCTACAATGAGACAGAATGCCGCATCAGGAGCTCACATTCTCCCAGATCCAACAGATTCAAGCTGAGTATCCACTATATGTGCTGCTGAGAGCACGGAAAGATGATTCTCCGACCACTGACAAAGGAGATGTGCTTCCCATGCCAGAGGGACACTCTTCATGCCCCCCTGCCTGTTGACAGGATTTTAACCTGTATTTTTCGCATGTTTGTACTTGATTGTGCATGCCCTTTTTCTCTTTCAGAGTGCTTTGCGTCTTTCTATTACACCGCTGATTTTCCCCATCACCAACCGGAGACCCTAGAGCCTCACCCACCCCGGAAGTGACACCTTGAATGCTCCAGGTCTTTGTACTTCACTGCTGCTTTTCCTGCCACCAATTATGATGCCTTTAGTGCTCTGGGTCCTTTTTTTTTTTTAATAATATTTTTATTGTCAAGAGAAACGCACAATCATAGAACCTGCATCCATCAGTTACATATGAATGCAGATAAAACATATAATATGTATCTGACATAAGGTAAAATTGTGTATCACACCTGATAATTTTCTTTCCCTTAATCATAGCCAATCAATCCATAGACTGGTGGGTTGTGTCCATCTACCAACAGGTGGAGATAGAGAGCAATCTTTTGCCTCCCTATATGTGGTCATGTGCTGCCGGAAATTCCCCAGTATGTCAATATCAAAGCTCCATCCGCAGGACTCAGCACTTAGAGAATTACACCCACAAAGGGACACTCTGCCCAGCTCACCACTGCCGAAGCGGGGGAGGGGAAATATTCCACCGCACCACCGCCGGGGCGGTGGGCGGGAAACCACACCCGCCAATGCGGGGGGAACTGGCTTATCCTGCTACCGCAACCGCGGGAGGAGCTGGCTTACCCTAACACCGCCGAAGCGGGCGGGATACAAAGCTACCCTACAGCCGCACGAAGCGGAAGGGAGCGCCGGCATAATTTAGATATCAATTCAGCCACCGCCAAAACGGGGGGAGAGGAAGCAGCAGCTCACTGTAACACAAAATCGTCTCAACTCGAAGAGACTTCAATTGGAAGAACTTGAACACGAAGTCCTCGTGAACAGGAAATGAAGACTGAACTTGAACCTGAAATATAACCAGAACACAAACAATACAGATATCTGGGAGGGGCTATGGATTGATCGGCTATGATTAAGGGAAAGAAAATTATCAGGTATGATACATAATTTTACCTTCCCTATCATCAAGCCGATCAATCCATAGACTGGTGGGATGTACCGAAGCAGTACTCACCCAGGGCGGGACATGGAAATCCCTGAACGCAACACTGAAGCCCCAAACTGGGCCTCGGCCCGAGCAGCCACATCCAAGCGGTAATGTCGTGAGAAGGTATGAGCCGACGACCAAGTAGCTGCTCTGCAAATCTCTTCCAAGGAGACAGATCTGGACTCCGCCATCGAGGCTGCTTGTGCTCTAGTAGAGTGTGCCTTCAGCTGAATAGGCGGAATCTTCCCTGCCGCCACGTAAGCTGCCGTGATCGTCTCCTTGACCCAACGTGCCACTGTAGGCTTAGATGCCTGCAGAACCTTACGAGGGCCTGCGAACAGCATGAACAGGTGATCCGACTTCCGGAAATCATAGGTCACATCCAAGTATCTGATGATGACCCGTCTAACATCCAGGTATTTGAGCGCAGGGTACTCCTCTGGGTAATCCTCAATATGAAAGGAGGGTAGGTAAAGCTGCTGATTCACATTGAAATCGAGAAACAATCTTGGGCAGGAAGGAGGGCACTGGGCGAATCGATACTCCTGCCTCAGTGAATCGCAGGAACGGCTCTCTACACGAGAGAGACTGGAGCTCGGAAACTCTTCTGGCTGATGTGATAGCCACCAGGAAGACCACTTTCAGCGTCAGGTCCTTCAGCGATGCCCTTGGCAAGGGCGGCTTCAGCAAGGTCCGTAGTACCAGATTGAGATTCCACGTAGGCACTATCGAGTGCAGAGGGGGGCGCAGGTGGTTAACTCCTTTGAGAAAGCTTACCACATCTGGCTGTGAAGCCAGGGAAGCCCCCTTCAGGCAACTCCTGAAGCAAGCTAGAGCCGCCACCTGGACTTTCAGTGAACTGAGCGACAGGCCTTTCTCCAGTCCCTCTTGCAGGAACGCCAACACTGAAGAAAATGGAGCAGTGAAGGGCGATACAGAGCCTGCCTTGCACCACGATGCAAAGGTACGCCAAACCCTGGCGTAAGCGGTAGAAGTAGAGCGCTTCCTCGCTCTCAGCATAGTGGCAATGACCTTGTCTGAGAAGCTCTTCTTCCTCAGCCGCTTCCGCTCAAGAGCCAGGCCGTAAGACCAAAGGGGGAGGGATCCTCCATCACCACGGGACCCTGATGTAAGAGGCCCTGCTCCGCTGGGAGCCGCAGAGGGCCGCCCACCAAGAGTCTGACTAAGTCCGCATACCAGGGACGTCTGGGCCAATCCGGACCCACCAAGATCACCCGGCTCGGATGCTTTGCCACCTGGCCTAGCACCCTGCCCATCATGGGCCAGGGCGGGAAAACGTGGAGAAGCTCCTGTGCCGGCCACTGCTGGAGAAGAGCATCGACTCCCAGAGATCGAGGGTCCCGTCCTCTGCTGAAAAAAACACGGCACTTGGCAATTGGCCGGCTGGCCCCAGCGTTTCGTGATATCCAAGAACGCCCGAGCAGACAGTTGCCACTCTCCGGGATCCAAGGTATGGCGACTGAGAAAGTCCGTCTTGACATTCATGACTCCCACAATGTGGGCCGCCGACAGCTGTTCCAGATTCGCTTCCGCCCACAGGCATAGCTTCATGGCCTCCTTGGCTAGAGGGGCGCTCCTGGTAGCTCCCTGGCGATTGACATAGGCCACAGCCGTGGCATTGTCCAACAGGACCCGTACAGGCCTCAGCACCAGTGCTGGGAGAAACTCTAGAAGCGCCAATCGAATGGCTCGGAGTTCCAGGAGGTTGATGGACCATTTCGTCTCTGCAGGAGACCAGAGCCCCTGCGCTGTCCGTCCCAGGCAGTGGGCTCCCCAGCCCGTCAAGCAGGCGTCCGTCGTGACGACAACCCACTCCGGGGTCGTAAGAGGCATTCCTGCGGACAGCTTGCCTGGCCTCAGCCACCAGCTCAGCGCCTTTCACACCGCTGGATCCAAAGGAAGGCGTACGGTGTAGTCCTCCGAGACTGGGGTCCACCGCCGCAGAAGAGAGTGCTGTAGTGGTCTCATATGAGCCCTGGCCCAGGGTACTACCTCCATCGTGGCCGTCATGGAGCCCAACAGCTGCACATAGTCCCAAGCCCGAAGAGTAGAGGAGGCTAGGAACTGGTCCACCTGGGTCCGAAGCTTGACGCTCCAGTTGTCCGGCAGGAACACTCTGCCCACTTGGGTGTCGAATCGAACTCCCAGATACTCCAGGGACTGAGTCGGGCGCAGCTGGCTTTTCTCCCAGTTGATGACCCATCCCAGGGAGCTCAGAAGAGCAATGACCCTGTCTGTAGCTCTCCCGCACTCCGCAAAGGAAGGGGCTCGGATCAGCCAGTCGTCCAGATAGGGATGGACTTGCACTCCCTCCTTGCGGAGGTAGGCCGCGATGACCACCATTATTTTGGAGAAGGTCCGCGGAGCCGTAGCCAACCCAAACGGGAGGGCTCTGAACTGGAAGTGTCGGCCCAGCACTGCAAAGGGCAGAAAGCGCTGATGAGGCGGCCAGATGGGAATATGTAGGTAAGCTTCCTTGATGTCCAGGGAGGCCAGGAATTCTCCCTTTTTCACCGCAGCTATTATGGAGCTGAGGGTCTCCATCCGGAAGTGCCGATCTTTCAAGGCCCGATTGACTCCATTGAGAATAGGCTGAGCAGAGCCTTCTTTCTTTGGCACCACAAAGTAAATGGAGTAGCGCCCCTTGCCAAGCTGATCTACTGGCACTGGGACCACCGCGCCCAGGCGGATCAGGTTGTTCAAAGTCTGCTGCACGGCAGCTGCTTTGACCTGAGACTTGCAGGAAGAGTTTACAAACCCATCTCTTAGGGGTCGGCAGAACTTCATAGCTTGTAGCCATCTCTGATGACTTCCAGAACCCAAGCGTCTGAAGTTACCCTGGTCCACTCGCCCAGAAACGAGGACAACCTTCCTCCTATCTGCACTGGGCCATGGACCAGGTCCCCGTCATTGGGTACACGACCCTGGGGGCGGGCCGGAGGACGAACCTCCTGGACAGCGGTCCCTACGAAAGGAATGGTGCTTGGGGGAGAAGTTCCGTTTGAAGGAAGCGGAGGCAGAGGAGGCTGACTTGCCCGGGCGATACCGACGGGCTTCCTGGAATCGGCCCTTAGAGGAACCAGGACGGGCACTACCGGCCTGAGTTCTGACCTCCGGCAACCTCTTGCCCTTGGACGTGCCCAGCTCCGTCACGATCTTGTCCAGCTCATCCCCAAAGAGCAGCTTGCCTTTAGAAGGCAGCTTGGCTAGGCGAGATTTAGAGGCATGGTCAGCAGACCAGTGCTTAAGCCAGAGCCACCGCCGCGCAGAGACAGTCTGAGCCATACCCTTGGCCGAGGCTCTCAAAACATCATACAGCAAGTCTGCCAAGTAGGCCAAACCCGACTCCAGGGTCGGCCATTCCGCCCTCCAGGAAGGGTCCGAGGGGGAAGCCCGCTGCAAAACAGTCAGACACGCCCTAGCCACGTAGGAGCCGCAAACCGAGGCTTGCAAACTCAGAGCGGCCGCCTCAAAGGACGACTTTAAGGCCGCCTCCATTCTTCTGTCCTGGGTGTCCTTCAGGGCAGTGCCACCTTCCACCAGCAGCGCCGTTTTCTTAGTCACAGCAGTGATTAAGGAATCTACCGTGGGCCAGACAAAGGCTTCCCGTTCCCCCTCAGGTAAGGGGTACAGACGGGACATAGCCCTGGCTACTTTCAGGCTCGCCTCAGGGGCATCCCATTGCGCTGAAATTAAGGTCTGCATGGCTTCATGAACGTGGAAGGTTCTAGGCGGGCGCTTCGTTCCCAGTATAATGGCGGAACCAGTAGAGGCTGGGAGAGAGCCTTCCTCCGGAGAGGCAATCTTCAAAATGTTCATGGCCTGCACAAGCAGGTTGGGCAAATCCTCTGAGCGAAAAAGCCGCACTGCAGAGGGGTCGTCCGCTCCATCTGAGCGAGGATCAGTCTCTTCCATAGATTCCGCTAAGGATCTCTGGGAGAACTCAGACACGCTGCCGTCATCCACATCAGAGGAGACCGAGTCCCCCGAGGGTGGAAGATCCACCCGAGGGCGCTTAAGCATAGAGGCCTCATCACCCCGATCAGAGAAGTGAGCAGGGGCAGTGTTCTGCATAAGAAAGGCCTGATGCAGCAGCAAAATGAACTCAGGGGAGAAACCCCCCAGTCTGTGCATTTCTGCAGCCTGTGCTGCGGCCCTAGAGGCGCCCTCCATCTGCGCTCCCAGTAGCGGGGGAGAGGCGTGTTGCGTGTCCAAAATGGCATCCAGCGCGAAACTCTGAGAAGGAGCCACGCGGGAAGAAGGGCGTTTTAATTTCGCCGACTTCTTCCTGAAGGGCGACCAAGCTATTAACGTCTCCCATGTCGAGAGCGGCCCAAGAAGAAGCCGACCGAGCCGCGTGGCCGGTCACGACCGGGAGGGCGGCCAGCGGGGGATGGGCGCCTAAGGCTGGAAAGGCCGCCGCGCCGGAGGAAAAACCGGTGAACTCTCCCGGCTCCAAAAGGGCGACTCTACCTTTGAACCCCCAGCTTTCCAGCTAGGCGCGTGAACGCGTTCAGGGGAGCGTCTTTTCGCGCCCTTGCCATCCGAGGCCATAGCCACGTGAAGACCGTTCGGGGAACCCCCTGCCCGCTAGTAAAAGGTAAAAATTACCTGCTTCTTGCTCCGAGCAGCAACGACTTGTTCCAGTGAGCAGCTGCAAATGGACGTCCTTTTTGAACGTTTAAATTTTTTTTTTTTTTAACGGAGCCAGCGGGAGGGGGGAGAAAAGGAGGGACCTGGCACCACCAGGTTTGCACTTGCTCACGAAGAGCCCTCAACCCCAGGTACTCAACAAAACCTAAACAATTAGGCTTGGAGACCTAGCCAGAGCTGCTGCTGTGTGACCACACACCTGCTGAGATAGAGAACATACTGGGGAATTTCCGGCAGCACATGACCACAAATAGGGAGGCAAAAGATTGCTCTCTATCTCCACCTGCTGGTAGATGGATACAACCCACCAGTCTATGGATTGATCGGCTTGATGATAGGGAATATCAACTTTAGTAACAACATTAAGTGCCCTACTAGCTAAACTGAACCAACAGAAATACGTTAACACAACCAGGCCACCTGCTGCATGCAAGTTGTGGCATTTCCTCTTGTTATTCATTTTTTTAATATGTAAAATGACCCCCCCCCCTCCCTTATTCCCCCTCTCATTCACACTTGTTCAATGCGTAGTGCCCTGTGTACAGGATAGTTGCGTCAATCGCTCATAACTCCTTCGCCAAACTGTGCGGCTTGGTGGAGGGCGGTCCCATTCATATTCAAATTGTCCTCCCCCTTCCCAACCTGCCATTCATATTAGCATACCATTTAATAAGAGGAGGGGGGGACTTGTCCACCCAATGTTGTAAGGTGACATTTTTAGCCAGTACCAGAGCTAAGAGGATGAACCGACATTGGTAAATAGACAACCCCTGGAAGGCCAAATCTGAGTCTAAGCCCAGAAGTAATACCCTGTAATTCCATTCTAGAGACTGATCTACCACCTCTTCCAAATGAGCCAGTACCCATCTCCAAAAAGACTGCAGCATATGGCATTCCAGAAAGTGGAGTACTATGGTGCCCTTGTTATTCACACACTTATCACAATCCTCTGAGTCCCATAGGCCCATTGCTTTGCCCTTGCTTTGAGTAACATACATAGTAAGTGATGGCAGATTAAGACCTGTATGGTCCATCCAGTCTGCCCAACAAGATGAACTAATTTTACTTGATATGCAATACTTTATATGTATACCCAAGTTTGATTTGTCCTTGCCACTCTCAGGGCACAGACTGTATAAGTCTGCCCACCACTCTTCTTGTACTAAAAGTTCAGAAGCTAACATCGAAGCCCCTTAAAATTTACACTCAAGCCCATTCCTATCTATTCAGTCACGATCAGGGTGCAGACCGTAGAAGTCTGCCCAGCACCAGTTGATGTAAAATCTTAAGTTGAATTTCGTGGAGACCCACATTTGGAGTTATCTTGTAAGCCAATTCAAAGCACCGCGCGAGTTCTGGGACTGAAACCCCCGACCGACGCTCCACTTTTCTGCTAGATAGATGGGAAATTTAGCAGAACTCCACAGTTTACCCACATAATACCAACGCGAAAGCTTATTAAATTCCACAGGCATCTGTGTAAACACCACATCAAGTGTGGTAAATACAGGAAATCTTTTGTCCGCGTTCCGCAATGTCATAAGGTAATGTCGAAACTGTAAGTAGGAGAAGAAAAAGTTAGGAAGGATATTCCATCGTTCCTGGCACTCTGCAAAGGAGAGAAGCAGAAGTCCCCCCTCACCTGCCCCATGTATCTACAGCCCTTCTTTGTCCACTCCCTAAAACATGTTGCACCCCTCCTGGGTTGTTCTGAAACTCTAAGAACGGTGATGGGCCAGAAGCTCCCCCCAATCTACGACGCCACCAATCCCACGCTAGGCGAAGCAGTTTCAGAAGAGGTACATAAGTACATAAGTAATGCCATACTGGGAAAAGACCAAGGGTCCATCGAGCCAAGCATCTTGTCCACGACAGCGGCCAATCCAGGCCAAGGGCACCTGGCAAGCTTCCCAAATGTACAAACATTCTATACATGTTATTCCTGGGATTTTGGATTTTTCCAAGTCCGTAAGTTTAACCTTAGATCCCCTAGCATGCCGGGCACTAAAAACAGAAAAAGGGGAAGCAGAACTTTCCCAAACACCGGAGGGTGCAAATACATAACATCCCGTACGCAGCTCGTGTAGCCACCTGAGAAGCGCTGCAACATTGTAGAGCCTGAGGTCAGGTAGGTTGACTCCCCCTTCACTTTGCCCTCGGATGAGCTTGCTATATCCAATTCTGGCCCTACGGCCTCCTCAGATAAAGGACGATATCACTCCTCTATATAATCCCTCATCTCTACTATGAATCCACATTGGCATCATTTGAAGAGTGTAAAGGATCTTAGGGAACACCACCATTTTAACAAGCGCCACACGACCTAAGAACGAGAAAGGGGGAAGGCCGACAGTCGCTCAAAAGCGCATGGTTCGGAATAAGGTATCTTCCAAAGATATCACCAAAACAGGGAAGATAGGGTATCCTGATAGTGAGGTTGCAAAAGAGACCACAGTAGATCAGGTGTCCTTAAATAAAAATAAAAATCAGACAAAAGATTGCAAATTAATACTGTCAAGTACTAAGCATGTTGTAAATAGGAACAACAAACATAGTTTGAAATGTCTATATGCGAATGTCAGGAGCCTAAGAAATAAGATGGGAGAATATATTGCACTAAATGAAAAATTAGATATAATAGGCATCTCTGAGACCTGGTGGAAGGAGGATAACCAGTGGGACACTGTCATACTGAGGTACAAATTATATCGAAGTGATAGGGTGGATCGAATTGGTGGAGGGGTAGCATTGTATATTAACGAGAGCTTTGAATCAAATAGATTGAAAATTCTGCAGGAAACAAAACATTTCTTGGAATCACTGTGGATTGAAATTCCATGTATAAAGGGGAAAAGGATAGTGATAGGAGTGTACTACCATCCACCTGGCAAGGATGAACAGACGGATGCAGAAATGTTAAAGGAAATTAGGGACGCAAACAAACTGGGCAACACAATAATAATGGGTGATTTCAACTACCCCGATATTGACTGGGTAAATGTAACATCGGGGCTCGCTAGGGAGGTAAAATTCCTTGATGAAATCAAGGGCAGCTTTATGGAGCAGCTGGTACAGGAGCAGACGAGATAAGGAAAAATTCTAGACCTATTCCTTAGTGGAGCGCATGATCTGGTGCGGGAGGTAATGGTGCCGCTTGATAACAGTGATCATAATATGATCAGATTTGGTATTAGCTTTGAAGTATACATAGGAAATCAAATACGTTAGCGTTTAACTTTTAAAAAGGAGACTATGATAAAATGAGAAGAACAGTGAAAAAT
The DNA here is from genome assembly GCF_901765095.1 of Microcaecilia unicolor. Lineage (NCBI taxonomy): Eukaryota > Metazoa > Chordata > Amphibia > Gymnophiona > Siphonopidae > Microcaecilia > Microcaecilia unicolor. Next base: position 121,361,205 of record NC_044040.1, on the reverse strand, counting down.
AAACTTAGAGGAGCGACTGCGAGGGTCAAAAATTTACATCAGACGTAGATGCTGTTCAAAAACACAATCCTGGAAGCCCAGGCCAAATATATTCTGCGTATTAGAAAAGGAGGACGGAAGACCAGACGACAGCCGGCGTGGTTAAAAAGTGAGGTGAAGGAAGCTATTAGAGCTAAAAGAAAATCCTTCTGAAAATGGAAGGAACCGACTGAAAATAATAAAAAACAGCATAAGGAATGTCAAGTCAAATGCAAAGCGCTGATAAGGAAGGCTAAGTGGGACATCAAAAAAAAGATTGCGTTGGAGACAAAAACACATAGTAAAAAACTTTTTAGGTATATTAAATGCAGGAAGCCGGCAAAAGAATCGGTTGGACCACTAGATGACCGAGGAGCAAAAGGGGCAATCAGAGAAGACAAAAACATAGCGGACAGATTAAATGAATTCTTTCCTTCGGTCTTCACCGAGTAAGATTTGGGTGGGATACCGGTGTCGGAAATGGTATTCGAAGCTGACGAGTCGGAGAAACTTAATGAATTCTCTGTAAACCTGGAGGATGTAATGGGGCAGTTCTACAAACTGAAGAGTAGCAACTCTCCTGGACCGGATGGTATTCATCCCAGAGGACTGATAGAACTGAAAAATGAGCTTGCGGAGCTATTGTTAGAAATATGTAATTTATCCTTAAAATCGGGCGTGGTACCGGAAGATTGGAGGATGGCCAATGTAACGCCGATTTTTAAAAAAGGTTCCAGAGGAGATCCGGGAAATTATAGACCGGTGAGTCTGACGTCAGTGCCGGGCAAAATGGTAGAGACTATTAAGAACAAAATTACAGAGCATATTCAAAAGCATGGATTAATGAGAAAGTCAACATGGATTTAGTGAAGGGAAATCTTGCCTCACCAATCTACTACATTTCTTTGAAGGGGTGAACAAACATGTGGATAAAGGTGACCCGGTTGATATTGTGTATCTGGATTTTTAGAAGGCGTTTGACAAAGTACCTCATGAAAGACTCCAGAGGAAATTGGAGAGTCATGGGATAGGAGGTAGTGTTCTATTGTGGATTAAAAACTGGTTAAAAGATAGAAAACAGAGAGTAGGGTTAAATGGTCAGTATTCTCAATAGAGAAGGGTAGTTAGTGGGGTTCCCCAGGGCTCTGTGCTGGGACCACTGCTTTTTAACATATTTATAAATGACCTACAGATAAGAGTAACTAGTGAGGTAATTAAATTTGCTGATGACACAAAGTTATTCAAAGTCGTTAAATCGCGGGAGGATTGTGAAAAATTACAAGAGGACCTTACGAGACTGGGCGTCTAAATGGAAGATGACGTTTAATGTAAGCAAGTGCAAAGTGATGCATGTGCGAAAGAGTAACCCGAATTATAGCTACGTCATGCAAGGTTCCACGTTAGGAGTCACGGACCAAGAAAGGGATCTAGGTGTCGTCGTTGATGATACGTTGAAACCTTCTGCTCAGTGTGCTGCTGTGGCTAAGAAAGCAAATAGAATGTTAGGTATTATTAGGAAAGGAATGGAAAACAAAAATTAGGATGTTATAATGCCTTTGTATCGCTCCATGGTGAGACCGCACCTTGAATATTGTGTTCAATTCTGGTCGCCGCATCTCAAAAAAGATATAGTGGAATTAGAAAAGGTGCAGAGAAGGGCGACGAAAATGATAAAGGGGATGGGACGACTTCCCTATGAGGAAAGGCTAAAGCGGCTAGGGCTCTTCAGCTTGGAGAAAAGGCGGCTGAGGGGAGATATGACAGAGGTCTATAAAATAATGAGTGGAGTGGAATGGGTAGATGTGAAGCATCTGTTTACGCTTTCCAAAAATACTAGTACTAGGGGGCAAGCGATGAAGCTACAATGTAGTAAATTTAAAACGAATCGGAGAAAGTTTTTCTTCACTCAACGTTTAATCAAACTCTGGAATTCGCTGCCATAGAATGTGGTAAAGGCGGTTAGCTTAGCGGAGTTTAAAGGACGGCTTCCTAAAGGAAAAGTCCATAGACCGTTATTAAATGGACTTGGGGAAAATCCACTATCTCTGGGAGAAGCACTATTTTTTGTACTTTTTGGGATCTTGCCAGGTATTTGTGACCTGGATTGGCAACTGTTGGAAACAGGATGCTGGGCTTGATGGACCTTTGGTCTTTCCCAGTATGGCAATACTTATGTACTTATGTAGATCCCTCCATTGGTGACATAAGAGTTTTAACTAACTCTAATTTGTCACTAACATTTTTCTTGTACATACAGTTAAAGTCTAAGTGCAGATAGACCCCTAAGTATTTCATACAGCCTGCTGTCCAGGACAAAGGGAAGTCAGGACAACTCTTACAAGCACAATTAGTGGACAACGCCATTGCCTCCGACTTATCAAAGTTAATTCTCAGTCACGAAAAAGACGCAAATTGCTGGATGAGATCTATCAAAATGGGTATCCCCTTTGATGCCTGTCCCAAGAAAATTAGCATGTCATCTGCAAAGAGTTTAATTTTATATTAACACTTACCTACCCTTACTCCCTGGACCACCACCGATTGCCGAATCTTACTCGCCAGGGGCTCTAAGGCAAGAACAAAGAGGATAGGTGAGAGCGGACACCACTGTCTCATACCCCTCTACAGTGCAAATGAAGGGGACAAAACATTATTTATCAAAATTTGTGTTGTAGGACTCCTGTATAAGGCCCGAATCCCATGCAAGAACTCTCCATAGATGCCAAACTGTGGTGAAACCAAAAAAAGATGGTCCCATAAGATTTTATCAAATGCTTTTTCCGTGTGTAGACTAACAATGATGTCATCTCCAGGCGCACCCCCCCCCCCCCCCCTTAGCTTGAATTGCACTCATAGCTCTTAGAATGTTTGTGGAGGCATACCTCCCTGGTACAAAGCCAGATTGATTCTCATGCACTAAAGCGGGAAGCACCTTTCCCAAGCGGGCGGCCATGATGCTAGCATTTTTATGTCCTGATTCAGTAAAGAAATAGGGCGATAAGAAGCCAATAGCTCCCTGTCGTGACCCAGTTTAGGTAAAACTATTATAGAAGCGTGTGTCATGGCACCTGTGGGCTGCCCCTCCGTGCAGAGTACCTCACATAATTCGCTAAATGGCCCTGCTATCTGACCTCCCAGAGTTTAGTAAAATTCAGGCCCCAGCCCATCAGGGCCCGGAGCTTTTGCTAACTTAAGTTTCTTTATAGCTGCTTGAATTTCAATTCCCTGAACAGGCTTGTTCAAGATGTCTCATTGTTCCTGTGTCAGAGAAGGGAGCTGAAGACCCTGAAAGAATGCTTCCCGCTTTTTCAAGTCACAATGTCCTGAGTCATATAGAGATTTATAGAAATCCACGAAAACCTTTTGAAACTCCTCTTCCCTGGTTAGCAACTGCCCTGTTGAGGATTTAAGGCGAGTTAGCAGTTGCTTTGCAGGTCTGTTACGAACCAGGGTGGCCAACAATCTGCCCGTCTTATTCCCCCCACCTGTGGAGTTGGTATTTGTATAATTGAATGTCCCTCATTGCCCGTTTATTCAAGTTGTCGTTGATCTTGTTTTTTAACTCTCTAAAGGTATTCCTAGCCGTTTCATCTCCCCGAGCTAATAGTGCCCTGGCATCCTGGAGTAGTCGAAACCAAGCAAGAAGTCCCCCCGTCTCTCTTCTTTCGTGTTCCAGCTGTGTATTCTATGATTTTCCCTCTCAACACTGCCTTCCCCGCTTCCCAGAAAGTGATCGGATCAGAAACAGTTGACCTGTTGTCTATGAGATAGTGCCCCCACTCCTTCTGGAGAAATTCCCTGAATTCTGGTTCTCAGTATAAGGTAGGGTTCATATGCCATCCTGTTCTATTCCTAGCCCTCGAGAGGCTCAAATCCACCCTTACCAGGCTATGGTCCGATACTACACCCGCCTCAATCTCTGCAGTGCAACTAACAGAGAAGAGAGCTGGCGGCAGCAGAATGTACTCTAATCTAGCCTGACATTTATGTACATGGGAGTAGAAAGTGTATTCTCTATCATCCGGATGGAGTACCCTCCAGATGTCCACTAACCCCAATTCTCTCTGGAGAAGTCCCTTGTCCTCCATCCCCTTAGGCCGTGCTTCGGTGGCTTACAATCAACTAGTGGGTCTGCCATTAAATTAAAATCCCCTCCCACAATCACTTGATACTCTTGTAGCGGAGCTAAAGCAGCCAACAGCTGGGAGTAAAATTTCTGGGAATAGACATTCGGAACATTAACAGAGCACAGGGCTACCCTCAGCCCCTGTAAGATGCCCGCCCAAATCACAAATCATCCCTCAGGATCCTGAACAATTTTGTGGCAGGTGCTATCTAATGCTTTACTCAAGAGGATAGCTACTCCTCTTTGCCTGTTCTTATACGAAGCAAAGACAATCTCACCCACCCAGCCTTGTTTCAATTTAAGATGTTCTGGAGAGGACAAATGGGTTTCCTGGACCATGAGAACATCCACTTTCAATTGTTTACTATAATTTAGATTTTCTTGCGTTTAATTGGAGCGTGAATGCCATCTACATTAAGGGAAGCTAGCCTTAAACTACCCATTCCCCCACACCAGGGTTGTACTAATGTAAAACCGTATGGACAAAAAAAACTCTCCAGGGCGACATCCCAGCAGTGCCACTCCACAGAGAAAGTCGTTCATTCTTCCTTTGTACACATGGCAACATTGTTACAGTGGTAATCTCAGGTCTCCTCAGCCTCGTCCCCTTAGTCCTCCGATTAAACCCCAACTCCGACCTTCCTCCCCCCCAACCACCTCCCAGCCCTTCCACCCTCTGCATATCTCCCCCTCTCATCCGCTCTCAATACTTCCTCTACAGACCAGTCAATCTTGCCCAACAACCCCACATAAAGACCCGCAGCCATTCCCACACCCAGCCCGACATATAGTCCTGCATAACGGAACAAAATCCACATACCCAGATTCAGATACCCCCGTTGTCCTGTTCCATCCTCCGTCCTATTGGGAAGTCGTTTCCCCCCAATCATCCTCAAAATCAGAAAGCACCATCCTCCCAACTACCCCACTTAGTGACCAAACCAACCAAACAGCACAAATTAGCAAACAAGCCCCCCCCCCCCCCCCCCCCACCGAGAAGGGAGCCAAACACTATACCAAACATGAAATGAAATAACTTTAAATATTGACAGTGCATACTGTGTCCAAAGCAGACCGGCACATCTTATATAAGAATCTTCCACCTCGCTCTCGCTCAAGTTGGATTCATTCATATTGAGTCGAATTGTTGATGCAATACGCTCATATCACGCATCTCGGGTCAAGGGCGCACTCCATACTGCAGGGGAGGCACGCATGGAGTGATACAAAGGCATAGTAAGATTCTCAGTTTTCTATTGCTTTCCTAATGATTCCTAACATTCTATTTGCTTTCTTAGCTGCTACACATTGAGCAGAGGGTTTCAACGAAATCAACAACAATTACACCTTGATTAGAGACCTGCACAGGAACGGAGTTTGCAGGATTCCCACGGGGCACGAAAACAGTTCCTGCGGGGTTCTCGTGGGAACGGAAGCAGTTCCTGCGGGGTTCCCATGGGAATGGAAGCAGTCCCTGCGGGGTTCCCGTGGGAACCCATCTTGACTTTGCAGTTCCCCAGTACTGCTCCACTCTCATCTCTCCCTACATTCTTCCCCGGGAACTCCGTTCACTGGGTAAATCTCTCTTATCTGCACCCTTCTCCTCCACCGCTAACTCCAGACTCTGTTCCTTTTATCTTGCTGCACCATATGCCTGGAATAGACTTCCTGAGCCGGTACGTCACGCTCCATCGCTGGCCGCCTTCAAATCTAAGCTAAAAGCTCACCTTTTTGATGCTGCTTTTAACTCCTAACCCTTATTCACTTGTTCAGAACCCTTATCACCCTCACTTTAATATTCCCTTATCTCTTGTTTGTCTGTCCTAATTAGATTGTAAGCTCTGTCGAGCAGGGACTGTCTCTTCATGTTCAGGAGTACAGCACTGCATACGTCTAGTAGCGCTATAGAAATGATGAGTAGTAGTAGTATTCCTGCAGGGTTCTTGTGGGAACGGAAACAGTTCCTGCAGGGCTCCCGTGGGGGTGGAAGCAGCTCCTGTGGAAGTGTAAGCTGAACTTGCATCAGCCTCTCATCTACCAAGTACCAAGTTATTTGAGTGCTGTCTCCTCCTCCTTGCTTTAACAGCACAGATGCAGAAAATCTTCCATTAAGGAGGTGGTAGAGACACAAATGCTGGCGGAATTCAAAAAAGGCGTGGGATGAACCCAGAGGATCTCTAATTAAAAAATGGAAGTTATAAAAAACCTGAACTTAAATAGCTGCATGTGTGTGAATATGTCGAATGACGCTTAGATGATGCTCCGGCTGTAATGAATTAGGGCCGATACCGGGCAGACTCGTATGGTCTATGTCTTGTATATGGCAATCTGGTCTAGGATGGGCTGGCAAGGTGTTAGGTTTTCAAGGCAGAAACTAGGTTCGTGAGCCCTTGGGCCACTGCCGTGGAGCACCAGTGGCAGGCAAAACCACCCCACACCAGAGACAAGGCAGAATTCTGACAGGGACAGCTAGACTTCACCTGCACTTGACCGCCATTCCTCAGGAGTTGAGCCCCTGGGTGCAGGCGGCCAGCAGGACTTACCGGACAGGGCAGGAACTGGATACCCACTAGGCTGAACAGGGACTGAGGGTCAGAGGGAAAAGGAATAAATATGGGCAGCAAAGCAGGAAACTGGGCTAGGATTCACAAACAGACAATACTACACTAGGCAGGAGATGGACAGGTTTAAGGGTCAGGATTGAAAGCTGCAAGCAGCCACTAAGAAAGGAAACACAAACAGATAAGAGACAGAACTGAAAGCTGCCAGGCAGCCACTAAACAAGAAACACAGACAACCAAGAACTAGACAGAGAAATACAAACAAGAAGCAAGACTGGGAAACAAGCAATACAGTACAAGATAAACTACACAAAGACTAGACTAGAATCAGGCAAGAATCTCAGACAATAAACTGGACTAGGCAGAAGTGCACAGCGCACACCAGCATACCAGGGACCTTAGGCGATGCAAAGGCAAACACAGAAGCTACCAGGTGGCTAATAAAGGCCACATACAAGGGAGTTCACCAGGTAAGGGTGCTGCTAAGTTCCAAAAATCCCAAGACAGTCTGGGAGGCTGGAAGATCCGGACCGGCATGATTTCTGGAACATGGGAAACAGCACACAGACAGTCCAATGCAGCCACCAGGTCTGGCCACCAGATGGCGAGATGACAGAGCCTGAAACATGGGCACAATTGTGACACAAGGGCTTACACAGCAACGTTAGTGACTGGAACATGAGAACAGTGCTGCACAGACTTTTACGGTGTGTGTCCCGTAAATGAGAACACGAATAGGCTGGAATGGGCTCAACGGCAACTCCAGCAGCTGGAACAAAAGGATAGGACCAAGCGGACATCTATGGTCTATGTCCCAGAAATGTCAAAGAAAGACCATAATCAAGTACATAATATCAAGATCATTGTTGATTTAATCATGAATTTGATAATGAGTGTGACTATTGGGCAGACTGGATGGACCGTTCAGGTCTTTATCTGCCGTCACTTACTATGTTACTATTAATCCTCTCTGCTCCCGGGCTGATGCACAGACTTCAACTCTAACACAGGCACGAGCATCAGATGTCACCTCTCCTACTGGCACATGCATATGGCGACATCTCAGCACACAGTACCAGTTAATCAGAGACAAGTCTTACATGTGTGAACCACAGTGTTCTAAGTTCCAACTTCAGTTCCTTCCTTGCCTGCAGTGCTACGGCTCAAGCCCAGAGAGAGATCAAGAGAGCAGACCAGAGTTTTTTTTAATGTACCATTAAATTCTTGCAGAAACGGGTGGGGACAGGTGGCGACGGGTAAGATTCCAGCAGAGACAGATGGGGACAGGTTAGATTTCTGTCCCTGTGCAACTTTCTAACCTAGATCCTTTTCCTGGGCAGTAACTCCTAATATTGAACCTTGCATCTTATAACTATGGTTTGGGTTCCTCTTTCCCACATACACCACTTTGCACTTGCTCACAATAAAAGTCATCTGCCATTTGGATGCCCAGTCTCCCAATCTCATAAGGTCCTCTTGCAATTTTTCACAATTCTCTTGCAATTTAACAACTTTGAATAACTGTGTCATCAGCAAATTTAATTACTTCACTAGTTATTCCCATATCTAGATCATTTATAAATATATTAAAAAGCGGCGGTCCTAGTACAGATCCCTGGGGAACCCCACTGCCTACCTTTCTCCATTTAGAATACTGACCATTTAACCCTACTCTCTGTTTTCTCTCTTTTAACCAGTTTTTAATCTACAGTAGAACACTACCTCCTAAATCCTATTGCATTCCAATTTTCTCTGGAGTCTTCATGAGGTACTTTGTCAAAATGCCTTTTGAAAATCCAGACACACAATATTGACCGGCTCACCTTTATCCACATGATTATTCACACCTTCAAAGAAATGTAGTAGATTGGTGAAGCAAAATTTCCCTTGACTAAATACAACAACGACCTAGACCACATCTCCTGCCTCATTCTCCCCTGCTTATCCCGTTCTATTCCCTTTCGCTTCATCGACCCCTCCCCCAATGTTCACCTACCCTTACTCGCACCTCTCCTATTCCCTTCACTCTTGCCCATTCCCCTCCGCCTCATCTACCCTCCAATTACTCACTTACCCTTGCTCATACTTCTCCTACTCCCCTTATCCCTGCATTTCTACATTTTTCTTTTATTACTCCAATAATACTCAACTTATTTCTCTCCACCAATACTTTAGAAATCAAACAAAATAAAACATGGAAAAGAAAATAAGATGATACCTTTTTTATTGGACATAACTTAATACATTTCTTGATTAGCTTTCGAAGGTTGCCCTTCTTCGTCAGATCGGAAATAAGCAAATGTGCTAGCTGACAGTGTATATAAGTGATAACATTCAAGCATTACTATGACAGTCTGACAGGGTGGGAGGATGGGGGTGGGTAGGAAGTATGCATGGGGACATCAAAGCATATCATTGATATTCTAACAGGGTGGGTGTGGATAGGTGAGGGGAGGGTGATCAACAGAGACATACAGCTTTATGGTTTATAATGGGCTAGGAACCCCAGATCCTTGTTAAGTCCTTTCTGTTGGGTGTTAAAATATTCAATCATTCTGACTTCAAAGGTCTTACGTTCTTGTATGGTTTTAAAGTTACCTTTCAGGATTCTCACTGTGAAGTCACTGGTGCAGTGTCCTGGTCCTGTAAAATGTTGCCCAACAGGCGTGGGAACCCTGCTGGCACCAGTATTGTTTATATGATGTCTATGTAAATTGAATCTTGTCTTAAGCATCTGGCCTGTTTCTCCAATATAGCATCCTTCATTACATTTTTTACACTGAATGATATATACCACATTGGAAGATGAGCAAGTGAAAGATCCCTTTATGTTGAATATCTTTCCTTTGTGGATGACTTTGGGGTCCTGTGAAATATTTTGGCATAGTTTGCAACTGGATAAATTACAGGGAAGTGTGCCCTTCTGTTCCTTTTCAGTCTGTGAAGGAAGTTTACTTCTGATTAGCTTGTGTTTTAAATTGGGTGGCTGTCGGAAGGCCAGTACTGGTGGGGATGGGAATATCTCTTTCAGTAATTCATCCTCCTGGAGTATAGGTTGTAGATCTCTTATGATTTTCCTCAGTTTTTCCAGCTCTGGATTGTATGTCACTACAAGCGGGATTCTGTCTGTGGATTTTTTCTTTTTGTACTGTAGCAGATTCTCCCTGGGTGTTTTGAGGGAGGAGGCAATATTCTTGGAGATTATTTTGGGGTTGTAGCCCTTCTGTTTGAAGGATTCAGTCAGGGTTTTAAGGTGTCTGTCTCTGTCCCCTGGGTCAGAGCAGATAAGGTGGTATCTTGTGGCTTGGCTGTAAATGATGGATCTTTTTGTATGTGAAGGATGGAAGCTGGAGTTGTGGAGATAGCTACATCTGTCTGTGGGTTTCTTGTATACAGATGTTTGTATACAGCCATCACTGATTGAGACCGTGGTGTCCAAAAAATTGACTTTTTCTGGGGAGTAGTCAATTTTGAATCTGATTGTAGGATGGTATGTATTGAATGCAGAATAAAATTTGGAGACACTTGGATACACATCTGAGGCATGTGAAAATCAGAGCCCAAACAAACCAGGGAATACTGATCACACCTTTACAGATGCAAACCAAATGGGGATAATAAACCTCTCGAACCATCAAATATCACAACATGAGATCTCTGTGCTTTCCAAAGGGCTCTCATTCTGCCCATCGAATAACCTAGATGAAATCCAGCTATATTCAGACCTAGAAGAATTCTTCAGAAAAATGCGTCTTAAAGCACATTTCCACAATAGAGAGACATCAAATGATCCGAAATACAGTCTTAAACAGAAGAACACTTATTTCACCCCACAGGAGGGACAAAACTACAAACTGGATAACTACATACAGAGTTTCAGACATAGGGTTAAATCACAACTCTCCAACAAACAAAAAAGAATTCTGTACAATCTTACCCCACCAGAAAGAGCGGCCATAAGAACCCTACAAACTAACGAACGCATTATCATCAAACCCGCAGACAAAGGAGGCGCAGTGGTAATTATGGACATACAAAAATACATTGAAGAGGGGCACAGACAGCTCTCAGACAATAAATACTACAGGAAACTAACTGAGGACCCCACACAGGATTACACAAAACAGCTGAAAGACCTTATCAAAACATTTCCTACACAAGCGCAACCTCACCTGAAGAAACTCATACCAAATCAACCTTCCGTGGGCACATTTTACATGCTACCCAAGATCCACAAACTGGGAAACCCTGGCAGACCAATCATATCAGGTATTGGCACACTCACGGAAGAAATATCTGGATTCATAGAGGGAATTCTGAAACCTCTCGTACACAAAACTAACAGCTTCATACAAGACACCACAGACTTTCTGAATAAATTGAAAAATATCAAGCAACTACCACCTAACACCCTTCTGGTCACGATGGATGTAGAATCACTATACAGCAACATTCCACATGCGGATGGCATAGCTGCATGTGGAAGACTCCTAAAAAAATCCACACTGGACCATCAATACTCACCAGAAACTATTACAAAATTAATCAAATTCATCTTAACTTACTTCCACTTTAACAATGATATCTATCTGCAAATAATGGGCACTGCGATGGGCACCAGGACAGCACCCCAATATGCCAACCTTTTTATGGCTGAGCTGGAAGAGATTTCTGAATACACACCAGACCAAACCTCTAAAATACTACCGGTACATCGATGACATTTTATGATTTGGACGGAGGGTGAAGAAACTCTGAAACAATTTTATTCTGCATTCAATACATACCATCCTACAATCAGATTCAAAATTGACTACTCCCCAGAAAAAGTCAATTTTTTGGACACCACGGTCTCAATCAGTGATGGCTGTATACAAACATCTATATACAAGAAACCCACAGACAGTTGTAGCTATCTCCACAACTCCAGCTTCCATCCTTCACATACAAAAAGATCCATCATTTACAGCCAAGCCACAAGATACCACCGTATCTGCTCTGACCCAGGGGACAGAGACAGACACCTTAAGACCCTGACTGAATCCTTCAAACAGAAGGGCTACAACCCCAAAATAATCTCCAAGAATATTGCCTCCTCCCTCAAAACACCCAGGGAGAATCTGCTACAGTACAAAAAGAAAAAATCCACAGACAGAATCCCGCTTGTAGTGACATACAATCCAGAGCTGGAAAAACTGAGGAAAATCATAAGAGATCTACAACCTATACTCCAGGAGGATGAATTACTGAAAGAGATATTCCCATCCCCACCAGTACTGGCCTTCCGACAGCCACCCAATTTAAAACACAAGCTAATCAGAAGTAAACTTCCTTCACAGACTGAAAAGGAACAGAAGGGCACACTTCCCTGTAATTTATCCAGTTGCAAACTATGCCAAAATATTTCACAGGACCCCAAAGTCATCCACAAAGGAAAGCTATTCAACATAAAGGGATCTTTCACTTGCTCATCTTCCAATGTGGTATATATCATTCAGTGTAAAAAATGTAATGAAGGATGCTATATTGGAGAAACAGGCCAGATGCTTAAGACAAGATTCAATTAACATAGACATCATATAAACAATACTGGTGCCAGCAGGGTTCCCACGCCTGTTGGGCAACATTTTACAGGACCAGGACACTGCACCAGTGACTTCACAGTGAGAATCCTGAAAGGTAACTTTAAAACCATACAAGAACGTAAGACCTTTGAAGTCAGAATGATTGAATATTTTAACACCCAACAGAAAGGACTTAACAAGGATCTGGGGTTCCTAGCCCATTATAAACCATAAAGCTGTATGTCTCTGTTGATCACCCTCCCCTCACCTATCCACACCCACCCTGTTAGAATATCAATGATATGCTTTGATGTCCCCATGCATACTTCCTACCCACCCCCATCCTCCCACCCTGTCAGACTGTCATAGTAATGCTTGAATGTTATCACTTATATACACGGTCAGCTAGCACATTTGCTTATTTCCGATCTGACGAAGAAGGGCAACCTTCGAAAGCTAATCAAGAAATGTATTAAGTTATGTCCAATAAAAAAGGTATCATCTTATTTTCTTTTCCACGTTTTATTTTGTTTGATTTCTATTGATAACCTTAAGAGTGGACTAACACGGCTACCACACTCCTCCACCAATACTTTGTAATCCCAATTACTGTGCAAGCCGCATTGAACCTACTTTGAGTGGGAAAGTGCGGGGTACAAAAGTAATAAATAATAATAATAATAATAAATAATAATAATAAAAGTGAGCCGGTCACAGGACATTTCTCCTGAAAAGCTGGATTTATCGAACTTTTTAGAGCGGTCTGTCGACAATACAGAGACTAGAGCAACTCTAATTATATCATTTGTCTTTTTGCAAGATAAAGAATCTTTATTGAGACTTTATTTTAAAAAGATCCATCCTGATTTTAAAGGAGGCAAGGTCTCTATGTTCCCAGACATAGCTCGATGGACTCAACAAAGGCGGAAAAAGTTCCTGCTCATGAAACAAGAATCCTTAAATGCTGGGGCAGTTTTTCAGTTATGTTTTCCTTGTAAATGTTTTTTGATATTCAAGGATACAAAATATGTATTCTTTGATCCTGAACAATTGAGGTCATTCCTTGATAAGAGGAAGGAACAATGTTAATTCCATATTGGTTTTGGATTTTGTAATTTAGGAGTGCCACTGCTTGATATTCCTCTGTTTCTAATTAGTAATACCAGCTTCCGATGGTTTTGTTTAATCTTGAATCTCATTTTTGAGGACTGTTGTAACCAAATTAAGAGTATATTTGATTATTTACTATATCCCTAAGAGTGAATTGTTTGTATTTGGTGTATCTTTTCAAAGAAGTTTATTCTTTGTATAACTATTAAAATAATAAATAAAAATTAAAAAAAAAAAAAAAAAAAAAGAGAGCCGGTCAATATTGTGTACCTGTATTTTCAAAAGGCATTTGATAAAGTACCTCATGAAAGATTCCAAAGGAAATAGGAAAGTCATGGGATAGGAGGTAGTGTTCTACTATGCATTAAAAACTGGTTAAAAGATAGAAAACAAAAGGTAGGGTTAAATGGTCAGTACTCTCAATGGAAAAGGGTTGATAGTGGGGTTCCTCAGGGGTCTGTGCTGGGACCACTGCTTTTCAACATATTTATAAACTAGTGAAAAAGGCCCGTTTCTGACAGAAATGAAACGGGCGCTAGCAAAGTTTTCCTTGGAGTGTGTATGTTTGAGAGAGTGTTTGTGAGATTGAGTGTGAGAGAGAGTGAATGTGCGAGTGTGTGTGAGAGAGAGAGAGTGAGACTGGGTGTGAGTGTGTCCGTGAGAGAGTGTGTGTATGTGTGTGAATCAGAGTGTGTGCCAGGGGCCCCTCCCTCCTCCCTCCCAGTTCCAGGGTCCCCCCTCCATCCCTCCCTCCGAATTCCAGGGTCATCCCCCTCCCTCCCTCCGAGTTCCAGGGTCATCCCCCCCCGCCTCCAAGTTCCAGGGTCCCTTCCAGTTTCAGGGTCAACCCCCCCCCCACCCTCAGTTCCCCTCCCAGGTCCAGGGTTCCCCTACCAGTTCAAGGGTCCCTCCCCCTCCCTCCCAGTTCCACGGTCCTGTCCCCTCCCTGCTTGGTGGGGGGGGGGGGTTGCTATTTGCTGCCAACCTAAGGAGACAGCGCTTCTGGCGTCCAGCAGCTAAGTCCTGTCCTGACCCACAGGCAGCTGGCGCTCCCTCATACTCTTTCAGTGACACACATTGACGGGCAACGGCGGGGCTGACGCAGCCACAGGCACTTACCTGGATAAACTTTGTATTGTTGACAAATGATATGAAAATACAGAGTTTAAAATTGCTGTTTCTACCAGGTAGAATCATTTTTAAAGCTGTTTTAGTGATATTTAATTTAGATTTCATGATATTCATATGTACAGATGGGTAGCTTTCAAATAAATTAAAAAGGTGTGCAGTAAGAAAACAAAAACCTTTTGTCTTTTACCTGTTAAGGCACAGTTTATCCAGTAGAAACAGCTTTAGACGTGTTTCAGATGGAAGAAAAAAAAAACGACAATGTGGATCAGCAGCTCCTAGGTGTGCTTGGTTTTGAGTGTATGGGAATGACGGCTGTGTTGTGGAGTGGAAACAGAGATTAACCTTGCTTACATTGTAGTTGATTGGGTCACTTCCACTCGTGTGTAGTAATCGTCCTGCTGCATGGCTAGAGTCAGAGAGGAGAGGGGGTGCGGTGGAATGGTGAGCGAGCGGCTGTGGAAGGGTGGGTGAGGGGAACTGTGGGCGGGGGGACGGTGTGCAGCAGCGATTTTGTTTGGTTTTGAGTGTATGGGAATGACGGCTGCGTTGTGGAAACAGAGATTAACCAATGGGCTTCCTTGATTCGTTGAGTGTCAGTGCTCCGCCCTCGACGTCATCACATTTGAAGCGAGGGTGGGGCAGACACTCATGGGCAAACCAGATATCTACACCACCACAAAGGGAGACGTTTCCGGCTTGCAGGTGAGGCTTCAACAGAACGTTGGAGGTGCGTTTTATATAGATAGATGATCTAGATATGAGAATTACTGAGGTAATTGAATTTGCTGATGACACAAAGTTATTCAAAGTTGATCACAAGAGGATTATGAAAAATTGAAAGAGGACCTTATGAGACTGAGCATCCAAATGGCACATGACATTTAATGTGAGCAAGTGCAATGTGACGCATGTGGGAAAGAGGAACCCGACCTACAGCTATGTAATGCAAGGTTGCACATTAGGAGTCACCGACCAGGAAAAGGATCTGTGTGTCATCATTGACAATATGTTGAAACCTTCTGCTCAGAATGCAGAGGCAGCAAAGAAAGCAAATAGAATGTTAGGTATTGTTAGGAAAGGAATGGAATACAAAAATGAGGATATTATAATGCCTTTGTATTGCTCAATGGTGCAACCACACCTTGAAAACTGTGTGCAATTCTGGTCACATCTCAAAATAGATACATAGTGGAATTAGAAAAGGTAGAGAAGACGACAAAAATGATAAAGGGGGTGGGCCAACTTTGAGGAAAGCCTGAAGCAGTTAGGGCTCTTCAGCTTGGGAAAAAGATGGCTGAGGTCTATAAAATAATAAGTGGAGTGGAACAGGTAGACGTAAATCGCTTGTTTACTCTTTCCAAAAATTCTAGGACTAGAGGGCACACAATGAAACTACAAAGTAGTAAATTTAAAACAAATCAAAGAAAATATTTCTTCACTCAACATGTACTTAAACTCTGGAATTCGTTGCCAGAGAATATGATAAAAGCAGTTAGCTTAGCAGGGTTTAAAAAAGGTTTGAATATATTCTTAAAAGAAAAGTCCATAAGCCATTATTAAGATGGGAATATCCACTGCTTATTTCTAGGATAAGCAGCATAAAATGTATTGTCCTGTTTTGGGATCTTGCCAGGTACTTGTGACCTGGATTGGCCACTGTTGGAAACATGATACTGGGTTTGATGGATCTTCGGTCTGTCCCAGTACGGCAACACTTATGTTCTTGTGACAAACATTCTCCATCCAAATCAGACTGCCTTCTGCCAATTTCACAGCACCTAAACAGCTTCGATAGTGTGTGAAAGTAGTGATTCCAATCATCTGGATCACACTCATAATGTTCTTTGTCCCTAGATCTCACTGCTGCATTTGATACTATTGATCATGGTATACTATTACAGCGCTTACATGATACAAGCATCTCTAACTCAGTCTTTAATTGGTTCCAATCCTATCTAACAGGCAGGTGCTACATTCTTCATTGTGGTAACTCAAGTTCCAGTCTAGATGTCCAAGATTCGGGGGTATATCAAGGTTCCATTTTATCCCCCACACTTTTCAATATCTATCTTGTCCTGCTTCTTACACAATCCCTCAGTCTCACAATGTTTGTTTACACCGACGACATCCAAATTCTCTGTCCTCTTAATTCCTCAGATTCCCAAGATATTTCTGGCACCAATAATAAATTCATACAAATAACCAATTGGATTTGTGACAGTCATTGTGTTGAAACTAGAGAAATCAAAGGTGCTTCCTTTTAGTAATCATCCCGACAGGCATTTAAGTTCCCCCATCTTTCTAAAAGACAATTCAGTTCCTCAGGTCACCTCCACCCATATTCTTGGAGTCTTACTCTGAGCTTACCTTTTGGCCACAAATTGGACAGGTAATACTTCGCTCTTTCTACAAACTTTGCCACATCAGTACTTTCTATATTACAACGTACCGCAATAAATATTCTCATTCATTCATTAATAATAACCCAACTGCTTTTGAACCTAACTGTAACACACTTTACAAGAGTATTTGGCTTAAAGATCTACAACAACTTCAATTAATACAGAACACCACAATTCGCATTATCTGTAAAGCTAGAAAATACAACCATATTACGCCCTTACTCAAAATAGCCCATTGGCCCCACATTTCTCATAGGATTACCTATAAAATCTTTCCCTGGTTTTTAAGACACTATCTTTGGGGGAATCACTTTGTCTCAACATCTAATTCATTACATCCCTTCTTGTTTACTCCGTTCTCTTGACCAAAATCGACTTCATACCCAGTTATAAAGAAATAATTCACAAAAACACTCACGCATCCATTTTTATAGTCCAAGGCCCACAATAAAGGAATTCATTACCATCCTACCTACAGCTCCAAACATCCCTTACACAGTTTAAA
The DNA here is from genome assembly GCF_901765095.1 of Microcaecilia unicolor. Lineage (NCBI taxonomy): Eukaryota > Metazoa > Chordata > Amphibia > Gymnophiona > Siphonopidae > Microcaecilia > Microcaecilia unicolor. The sequence continues at coordinate 121,343,788 of NC_044040.1, read as the reverse complement.
GTCGACCTCAAAACCTTCTTATTTAATGATGCGTTCAGTTAAACCATTTTTAAGCGTCTGTGTTCCCTCAGAACACCCTAGAAGAGACTTTAGTCTTCCTTATTGTGTTTCTCCCCCCCCCCCCCCCACACACACACACCCCTTTCCTATGTACAATGGAGTTCTACAGCCCTCTCTGACACTGCATCCCCTTGTCTGTGTTTGGAAGTTGTTCACATTATAATTTGAGTGCAAGCCACCTAAACAGTCCCCCTTTAGGCAGAATAGTAAGGTAAAATTATGTATCATACCTGATAATTTTATTTCCATTAATCATAGCTGATCAATCCATAGACTGGTGGGTTGTGTCCATCTACCAGCAGGTGGAGATAGAGAGCAAAGCTTTTGCCTCCCTATATGTGGCCATGTGCTGCCGGAAACTCCTCAGTATGTCGATATCAAAGCTCCATCCGCAGGACTCAGCACTTAGAGAATTACACCCACAAAGGGTCACTCTGCCCAGCTCACCACCGCCGAAACGGGGGAGGGGAATTAACCCAGCTCATCCCCACACAAGTGGGGGAGGGGAATCCGTCCAGCTCATCCCCGCGGAGCGGGGGAGGGACACCACCCCGCCGATGCGGGGGGGATCTGGCTTATCCTGCAACCGCAACCGCGGGAGGAGCTGACTGACCCTAACACCGCCAAAGCGGGAGGGGTACAAAGCTGCCCTACAGCCGCACGAAGCGGGAGGGAGCGCCGGCAGAATTTATGTCTCAATCCAGCCCCGTAAAACGGAGGGGAGAGGAATGCAGCAGCTCACTGTAACACAAACTCGTCTCAACTCTTGAAGAATCCAATTGAAAAAACTTGAACACGAAGTCCTCCTGAACAGGAACTGAAGACTAAACTTGAACCTGAAATGCAACCAGAATATAAACAGTACAGATATCTGGGAGGGGCTATGGATTGATCAGCTATGATTAATGGAAAGAAAATTATCAGGTATGATACATAATTTTACCTTCCATATCATCATGCTGATCAATCCATAGACTGGTGGGATGTACCGAAGCAGTACTCACCCAGGGCGGGACATAGAAATCCCTGACCACAACACTGAAGCTCCAAACCGGGCCTCCGCCCGAGCAGCCACAGTCAAGCGGTAATGCCTGGAGAAGGTATGGGCCGATGCCCAAGTTGCCGCCTTGCATATCTCTTCCAAGGAGAGGGACCCGGCCTCTGCCATCGAGGCCGCCTGAGCTCTAGTGGAGTGAGCCTTCAGCTGAATAGGCGGCACCTTCCCCGCGGCCACATAAGCCGCTGCAATGGCTTCCTTGACCCATCGTGCCACTGTAGGCTTAGCAGCCTGCAGACCCTTACGAGGACCTGCAAACAGGACAAACAGATGATCCGATTTCCGGAAATCATTGGTCACTTCCAAGTATCTGATGATGACTCGTCTCACATCCAGATATTTGAGAGCAGAGTATTCCTCTGGGTAGTCCTCCCTACGAAAGGAAGGGAGACAGAGTTGCTGATTCACATGGAAGCGAGAAACAATCTTGGGCAGGAAGGAAGGCACTGTGCGAATAGTCACTCCTGCCTCAGTGAACTGCAGAAAAGGCTCTCGACATGAGAGTGCCTGGAGCTCGGAAACTCTTCTGGCTGAAGTGATAGCCACCAAAAAGACTGCTTTCAACGTCAGGTCTTTCAGAGATGCCCTCGACAAGGGTTCAAAAGGCGGCTTCTGCAAGGCTCTTAGCACCAGGTTGAGATTCCACGCAGGCACCACTGAGTGCAGAGGAGGGCGCAGGTGATTAACTCCCTTGAGAAAACGTACCACATCTGGCTGCGAAGCCAGGGAAGCACCCTTCAGGCAGCCCCTGAAGCAAGCCAGAGCCGCTACCTGGACTTTAAGGGAACTGAGCGCCAGGCCTTTCTCCAGACCTTCTTGCCGGAACGCCAGCACTGAAGAAATTGGAGCAGTGAAGGGAGAAAGTGAGCCTGCTTCACACCACGCTGCAAAGGTACGCCAAACCCTGGCGTAAGCAGTAGAAGTAGAGCGCTTCCTCGCTCTCAGCATAGTGGCGATGACCTTGTCTGAGAAGCTCTTCTTCCTCAGACGCTGCCGCTCAATAGCCAGGCCGTAAGACCAAAGGGGGAGGGATCCTCCATCACCACGGGACCCTGATGCAACAGGCCCTGCTCCACTGGCAGCCGCAGAGGGCCGTCCACTGATAGCCTTATCAAGTCCGCATACCAGGGACGTCTGGGCCAGTCCGGACCCACCAGGATTATTCGGCCCGGATGCTTTGCCACCCGGTCTAGTACCCTGCCCAACATGGGCCAGGGCGGGAACACATAGAGAAGCTCCTGTGTCGGCCACTGTTGGAGAAGAGCATCTACTCCCAGGGATCGAGGGTCCCGTCCTCTGCTGAAAAAGCGCGGCACTTGGCAATTGGCCGATGACGCCATCAGATCTAGGCTCGGCCGGCCCCAGCGCTTCGTGATGTCCAAGAACGCCTGAGCCGATAACTGCCACTCTCCGGGATCCAAGGTATGGCGACTGAGAAAGTCCGCCTTGACACTCATTACTCCGGCAATGTGGGCCGCTGACAGCTGTTCCAGGTTCGCTTCCGCCCACTGGCATAGATTCATGGCTTCCTTGGCTAGAGGGGCGCTCTTGGTACCTCCCTGGCGGTTGACATAGGCCACAGCCGTGGCATTGTCCGACAGGACCCGTACTGGCTTCAACGCCAGTACCGGGAGGAACTCCAAAAGCGCCAACCGAATGGCTCTGAGTTCCAGGAGGTTGATAGACCACTTTGCCTCTGCAGGAGACCAGAGCCCCTGCGCTGTCCTTCCCAAGTAGTGGGCTCCCCAGCCCGTCAAAGAGGCGTCCGTCGTGACGACAATCCACTCCGGGGTCACAAGAGGCATCCCTGCAGACAACTTGTCTGTCTTCAGCCACCAGCTCAGCGCCTTGCGCACTGCTGGGTCCAAGGGAAGGCGCACAGCATAATCCTCCGACACCGGAGTCCAGCGCTGCAGCAGAGTGTTATAGTGGTCTCATATGAGCCCTGGCCCAGGGCACTACTTCCATCGTGGCCGTCATAGAGCCCAACAGCTGCACATAGTCCCAAGCCCGAAGCGGAGAGGCTACTAGGAACTGGTCCACCTGAGCCTGAAGTTTGACAATCCGATTGTCCGGCAGGAACACTCTGCCCACTTGGGTGTCGAATCGAACTCCCAGATACTCCAGGGACTGAGTCGGGCGCAGCTGGCTTTTCTCCCCGTTGATGATCCACCCCAGGGAGCTCAAAAGAGCAATCACCCGGTCCACAGCTTTGCCGCACTCTGCATAAGAGGGGGCTCGGATCAACCAGTCATCCAGATAAGGATGGACGTACTCCTTCCTTTCGCAGGAAGGCCGCGATGACCACCATTACTTTGGAGAAGGTCCGCGGAGCAGTAGCCAACCCGAAAGGGAGGGCTCTGAACTGGAAGTGTCGGCCCAGGACTGCAAAACGCAGAAAGCGTTGATGAGGAGGCCAGATGGGAATATGCAAGTACGCTTCCTTGATGTCCAAGGATGCCAGGAACTCCCCTGCCTTCACTGCCGCTATAACAGAGCGGAGAGTCTCCATGCGAAAATGCCGAACTTTCAAGGCCCGATTGACCCCTTTGAGGTCGAGGATAGGCCGTACAGAACCTCCTTTCTTTGGGACCACAAAGTAAATGGAGTAACGTCCCTTGCCAAGCTGATTTTCTGGCACCGGAACGACCGCACCCAGGCGGATCAGATTTCCAAGGTCTGCTGCACTGCCACAGCTTTGACCGGAGACTTGCAGGGAGAGAGTACAAACCAGTCTCTTAAGGGTCGGCAGAACTCTAGCTTGTAGCCGTCTCTAATGACTTCCAGCACTCAAGCGTCTGAAGTTACCCTGGTCCACTCGCCCAGAAACGAGGACAGGCATCCTCCAATCTGCACTGGGCCATGGACCAGGACCCCGTCATTGGGTACGAGACCCTGGGGGAGGACCGGAGGGCGCACCTCCGGGACGGCGGTCTCTGCGAAAGGAATGCTGCTTGGGGGAGAAGTTCCTCTTGAAGGAAGAGGGGGCAGAGGAGCCCGACTTGCCCGGGCGGTACCAACGGGCTTCCTGAAACCGTCCTCTGGAGATACCGGGGCGAACACTGGCCCGAGCCCTGACCTCTGGTAACCTCTTGCCCTTAGACGTGCCGAGATTGGTCACAATTTTGTCCAGCTCGACCCCAAAGAGCAGCTTGCCTTTAAAAGGCAACTTAGCCAGGCGGGACTTAAGAGGCGTGGTCAGCAGACCAATGTTTCAGCCAAAGCCAGCGCCGCACAGAGACTGTCTGAGCCATACCTTTAGCCGAGGCTCTCAAGACATCATACAGTAAGTCTGCCAAATAAGCCAAGCCCGATTCCAGGGCCGGCCAATCAGCCCTCAAGGAAGGATCCGAGGGGGAAGCCCGCTGCACAACCGTCAGGCACGCCCTGGCCACATAGGAGCCGCAAACTGAGGCCTGCAAACTTAAGGCAGCCGCCTCGAAGGACGACCTTAAGGCCGCCTCCAATCTTCTGTCTTGGGCGTCCTTTAGGGCCGTGCCACCTTCCACCGGCAACGCCGTTTTCTTAGTCACCGCAGTGATTAAAGAATCCACGGTAGGCCAAAGAAAGGCCTCACGTTCACTTTCAGGCAAAGGATAGAGGCGGGACATAGCCCTAGCCACTTTGAGGCTCGCTTCCGGGACATCCCATTGAGCCGAAATTAAGGTGTGCATGGCATCATGCACATGGAAGGTTCTAGGCGGGCGCTTCGTCCCCAGCATAATGGCGGAGCCAACAGGGGCTGAGGGAGAGACGTCCTCTGGAGAGGAAATCTTCAAAATGCTCATGGCCTGCACTAACAGGTTGGGCAAATCCTCTGAGCGAAAGATCCGCGCTGCAGAGGGGTCATCCGCTCCATCCGAGCGGGAATCCGTCTCCTCCAAGGAATCCCCAAAGGACCGTTGGGAGAACTCAGATACGCTGCCCTCATCTACATCAGAGGAGACAGAGTCCTCTAAGCCCTGGGAATCCACCCGAGGGCGTTTACTTCCGGGGGCCTCAACCCCTTTGTCGGACAAGGGAGAAGGGGCAGCGTTTTGCATAAGGAAGGCCTGATGCAGCAGCAAAATAAACTCGGGGGAGAAACACCCCAGACTGTGTACTTCAGCAGCCTCGGGCCACAGCCCTAGACGCACCCTCAACCGGCGCTCGCAAGAGCGGGGGAGAAACATGCTGCGCATCCAAGATGGCGTCCGGTGCGACACTCCGCGAAGGAGCCGCACGGGAAGAACGGCGCTTAACTTTAGCCGCTTTTTTGCCGTCGCCCAAATCAAGGGCGGCCATGGCATGAACGTCTCCCAGCTCAAGGGCGGCCCAAGAAGAAGCCGTCCGAGCAGAGTGGCCGGCCAAGATGGCGGAGGCGAGCAGCGGGGGATGGGCGTTTATGGCGGGAAAAACCGCCGCACCGGAGGAAGACCCGGGACACTGACCGGCCTCCAAACTGACACCCAACAAGGGCGAATCAGACTTTAAAACCCCAGCATCCCCGCTAGAAGCGCACACGCGGTCCGGGGAGCGATTCTTCGCGCCCTCGCCCTCCGACGCCATAGGCCACGTGGAGATCGATCGGGGAACCCCCTGCCCGCTATAAAAAGGTAAAAATTACCTGCTTCTCGCTCCGAGCTGTAACGACCTGGTGTCCCAGTGAGTAGCTGCAATAAACGTTTATAGAAACGTCGAAATAAACGCCCTTAAGGACGTCCAAAATGTTTTTTTGTTTTTTTTTAACGGAGCCAGCGGGAGGGGGGAGAAAAGGAGGGACCTGGCGCCACCAGGTTTGCACTTGCTCAAGAAGAGCCCTCAACCCCAGGTACTCAACAAAACCTAAAAATTAGGCTTGGAGACCTAGCCAGAGCTGCTGCTGTGTGTGACAACCACCTGCTGAGATAGAGAACATACTGAGGAGTTTCCGGCAGCACATGGCCACATATAGGGAGGCAAAAGCTTTGCTCTCTATCTCCACCTGCTGGTAGATGGACACAACCCACCAGTCTATGGATTGATCAGCATGATGATATGGAAGTACTAATAAAACTTGTACTGTAAGAAAGGACCCATACCGCCTTGCACTCCAAGAGAAGAGAGAATCCCTGCAAGGAATTCCTGATGGTTCTCAGTTCCAAGCAATTGATCTGCCATGACATTTCCACCTGAGACCACCAACCCTGAGCTGCCTAGCCCAGGCAGTGGGCATCCCATCCAAAGAGATTGGCATCTGTGGTCACCATCATACAGTGTGGCAATCCAGGGGAGACCCCTCTACTCAGGTTGCCCAGGATCAGCCACCAACAGATGCTGAATTTGGCCAGGGTCGACCAAGGTAGTTTAAAATTATACTAGTTGGTGGACGTGGGCAACCAGTGACTGAGCAGGGACTGAAGTGGCCACATGTTGAACTGCGCCCAGGGAAGCACATCCAGGGTGGAAGCCACGGTTCCCAGAACTTGCATATAATCCCACACCCAAGGAACGGAAAGCTGAGGTAGGTTGGACACCTGGAGCAATCTTCTGCTGATGAATATCAAAAATGACCCTGAGATACTCGGACTGAGAGGGAGTCAGATGGCTCTTGGAGAAGTTGATCACCCAACCTAGCAGCTGAAGACGACTAACCACTCTGCCATCACCTGTATACTTTCTTGCAACAACACTCTAGTCAGCAGATCACCCAGACAGTAACACATTCAAATTCCCTCACATCACAAGAAGGCCACGACAACCATCATCACCTTGAAGAACATCCTTGGGGCTGGCATTAGTCCAAAGAGCACTGCCCAAAACTGAAAATGTTCCCCGAGCACCAAGACGCAAAGGAAGTGTTGATGAAAAGGCCAAATTGGAATGTGAAAATATGCCTCCTTGAGATCTAGGGGAGGTAAGAAACTCCTCTGACTGAACCGAGGTGATCACAGACAGACCTCAAGGTTTCCATCCAGAAGTGCTTGATCCTGAGGGCCGTGTTCCTGTGCTTGAGGTCGAGCACCGAGCAGAAGGCTTTGCCTTTCTTGTGAATAATGACATAGATGGAGTAGCACCCCAGGCCTCTCTCTGCAGGAGGCACAAGCTGCACTGCCTAAAAATGAAATCTTGCAACGTATTCCTGACTGGCAAAGCTTTGGCAGGAGCTTTGCATGGGTACTTCAAGAAGAAATCTGCACACAAACAACTCCAATTTGTAGCCATCTCTGGTCATGTCCAAGACAAGGCTAACATAGGAGCTTCTTTCCTATATCGTGGCTGTCTGCTTCGACAGGAACGCTTGGTTCAAAAGACTTCCTCCATTCATTCTTAGAGGCATTGGATGCATATACTTTTTGCAACAAAAACTGGACCCCTGAGACAGGCGTTGTTTTACGCCGAAACACGGCCCGTGTCGGGTCACTTGTCAATAAAATACTCCTGTTGTCCCAGTCTTGAAGGCCCAGTGTTGCTTTTTTGTTTGTATACTTTCTGTGTATGCTGTATACCCTCTCTTTTTGCTTTTGCTGGAAAGGGCTTAGACAGCAACTTCAGTGGCTGGAACATAAGGACAGCGCTGGACAGACTTTTACGGTCTGTGTCCCACAAATGAGAAGACGAATAGACTGGAGTGGACTTCAACGGCAACTCCAGCAGTTGGAACATAAGGATAGGGCCAGATAGACTTCTGTGGTCTTTGTTCCAGAAACACGAAAGACCATAATCAAGTATATAATATCACATTGTCTGCCCTTAACAATTGTCTGTTAAGTGCTTCAAGTCACTGATCAAGATGTGGCTTTTTTTTAACAGGACTATCCTACTTAGTCCTCCAGATCCTGTCATACCTCGTGTTGAACATCTCTATTTACCTGTTTTTAATATTTTGTGTCTGGATGGTCTTGGATGAATGTCTTTGCTTTTGATAATATGGAGTTCCTTTCCTGTGTGTTAATTTTTTTAGTTTGTAAACCACCTAGCCCTGCTAGTCAGATTTGTGCGATACAGAAATTTCCAAATTAATAAATATTCACAACCCACCTATTTGAACATTTCTAAGTGGCCCACAATCATACACTCATTAATAATAAAAACAAATCAACAAAATACAGCAATACAGAACATCTAAAATAAAATTAAAAAATTACATTTCAGAAAATGCTGGCTATATAAATATGTTAACTTTTTCCAAAAAATTAAATATTTTGCTTGGAACGTATTTCTGCTTTAAGAAAATTCCAAAGTTATAGTGCTGCAACCAAAAATGGTTAGTTACATGTGATTATCTTAAGATCAACAGACACAGGGATGGTAGAAAGTGGTGATAGGGAAGAAGCTGGAAACTACAGGCCAGTAAGCCTCACTTCAATTATTGGAAAAGTAATGGAAGCGATGCTGAAGGAAAGGATAGCGAATTTCCTAGAAGCCAATAAGTTGCAAGATCCGAGACAACATGGTTTTACCAAAGGTAAATCGTGCCAAACGAATCTCATTGAATTATTTGACTGGGTGACTGAAGAATTAAATTAGGGATGTGCTATAGACGTAATCTACCTAGATTTCAGCAAAGCTTTTGACACGGTTCCCCACAGGAGGCTCTTGAATAAACTTGACAGGCTGAAGATAGGACCCGAAGTGGTGAACTGGATTAGGAACTGGTTGACAGACAGACGCCAAGAGGGTGGTAGTGAATGGAATTCGCTCGGAGGAGGGAAAGGTGCATAGTGGAGTGCCTCAGGGATCGGTGCTGGGACCAATTCTGTTCAATATATTTGTGAGTGACATTTCTGAAGGGTTAGAAGGTAAAGTTTGCCTTTTTTGCAGATGATACAAAGATTTGTAACAGAGTGGACACCCAGGAGGAAGTGGAAAACATGAAAAAGGATCTGCGGAAGCTAGAAGAATGGTCTAAGGTTTGGCAATTAAAATTCAATGCAAAGAAATGCAAAGCGATGCACTTAGGGAGTAGAAATCCACGGGAGACGTATGTGTTAGGCGGTGAGAGTCTGATAGGACCGACGGGGAGAGGGATCTTGCGGTGATAATATCTGAGGATCTGAAGGCGACGAAACAGTGTGACAAGGCAGTGGCCGTAAGTAGAAGGTTGCTAGGCTGTATAGAGAGGGGAGTGACCAGCAGAAGAAAAGAGGTTTTAATGCCCCTGTATAAGTCGTTGGTGAGGCCCCACCTGGAGGGTAAAATTATGTATAATCATACCTGATAATTTTCTTTCCATTAATCATAGCTGATCAATCCATAGACTGGTGGGCTGTGTCCATCTACCAGCAGGTGGAGATAGAGAGCAAACTTTTGCCTCCCTATATGTGGTCATGTGCTGCCGGAAACTCCTCAGTATGTCGATATCAAAGCTCCATCCGCAGGACTCAGCACTTAGAGAATTACACCCACGAAGGGACACTCTGCCCAGCTCACCACCGCCGAAACGGGGGAGGGGAATTAACCCAGCTCATCCCCACACAAGTGGGGGAGGGGAATCCGTCCAGCTCATCCCCGCGGAGCGGGGGAGGGACACCACACCCGCCGATGCGGGGGGATCTGGCTTATCCTGCAACCGCAACCGCGGGAGGAGCTGACTGACCCTAACACCGCCGAAGCGGGAGGGGTACAAAGCTGCCCTACAGCCGCACGAAGCGGGAGGGAGTGCCGGCAGAATTTATGTCTCAATCCAGCCCCGTAAAACGGGGGGGAGAGGAATGCAGCAGCTCACTGTAACACAAACTCGTCTCAACTCTTGAAGAATCCAAGTGAAAAAACTTGAACACGAAGTCTTTCTGAAGTAACTGAAGACTAAACTTGAACCTGAAATGCAACCAGAATAAAAACAGTACAGATATCTGGGAGGGGCTATGGATTGATCAGCTATGATTAATGGAAAGAAAATTATCAGGTATGATTATACATAATTTTACCTTCCATATCATCAAGCTGATCAATCCATAGACTGGTGGGATGTACCGAAGCAGTACTCACCCAGGGCGGGACATTGAAATCCCTGACCTCAACACTGAAGCTCCAAACCGGGCCTCCGCCCGTGCAGCCACCGCCAAACGGTAAGCTTGGAGAATGTATGAGCCGAAGCCCAAGTTGCCGCCTTGCATATCTCTTCCAAGGAGACGGATCCGGCCTCTGCCATCGAGGCCGCCTGAGCTCTCGTGGAGTGAGCCTTCAGCTGGATAGGCGGCACCTTCCTTGCGGCCACATAAGCCGCTGCAATGGCTACCTTGACCCATCTTGCCACTGTAGGCTTAGCAGCCTGCAGACCCTTACAAGGACCTGCAAACAGGACAAACAGATGATCCGATTTCCGGAAATCATTGGTCACTTCCAAGTATCTGATGATGACTCGCCTCACATCCAGATATTTAAGAGCAGAGTACTCCTCTGGGTAGTCCTCCCTATGAAAGGAAGGGAGACAGAGCTGCTGAATCACATGGAAGCGAGAAACAATCTTGGCCAGAAAGGAAGGCACTGTGCGAATAGTCACTCCTGCCTCAGTGAACTGCAGAAAAGGCTCTCGACATGAGAGCGCCTGGAGCTCGGAAACTCTTCTGGCTGAAGTGATAGCCACCAAAAAGACTGCTTTCCACGTCAGGTCTTTCAGAGATGCCCTTGACAAGGGTTCAAAAGGCGGCTTCTGCAATGCTCTTAGCACCAGGTTGAGATTCCACGCAGGCACCACTGAGTGCAGAGGAGGGCGCAGGTGATTAACTCCCTTGAGAAAGTGCACCACATCTGGCTGCGAAGCCAGGGAAGCACCCTTCAGGCGGCCCCTGAAGCAAGCCAGAGCCGCTACCTGGACTTTAAGGGAACTGAGCGACAGGCCTTTCTCCAGACCTTCTTGCAGGAACGCCAACACTGAAGAAATTGGAGCAGTGAAGGGAGAAAGTGAGCCTGCTTCACACCACGCTGCAAAGATACGCCAAACCCTGGCGTAAGCAGTAGAAGTAGAGCGCTTCCTCGCTCTTAGCATAGTGGCGATGACCTTGTCTGAGAAGCCCTTCTTCCTCAGTCGCTGCCGCTCAATAGCCAGGCCTTAAGCCCAAAGGGGGAGGGATCCTCCATCACCACGGGACCCTGATGTAACAGGCCCTGCTCCACTGACAGCCGCAGAGGATCGTTCGACTGAGAGCCTGATCAAGTCCGCATACCAGGGACGTCTGGGCCAATCCGGACCCACCAGGATTACCCTGCCGGGGCTTTGCCACCCGGTCTAGCACCCTGCCCAACCTGGGCCAGGGCGGGAACACATAGAGGAGCTCTTGTGTCGGCCACTGCTGGAGAAGAGCATCTACTCCCAGGGATCGAGGGTCCCGTCCTCTGCTGAAAAAGCGCGGCACTTGGCAATTGGCCGATGACGCCATCAGATCTAGGCTCGGCTGGCCCCAGCGCTTCGTGATGTCCAAGAACGCCTGAGCAGATAGTTGCCACTCTCCGGGCTCCAAGGTATGGCGACTGAGAAAGACCACCTTGACATTCATGGCTCCGGCAATGTGGGCCGCTGAAAGCTGCTCCAGGTTCGCTTCCGCCCACTGTCAAAGATTCATAGCCTCCTTGGCTAGAGGGGCGCTCTTGGTACCTCCCTGGCGGTTGACATAGGCCACAGCCGTGGCATTGTCTGACAGGACCCGTACAGGCTTCAACACCAGTACCGGGATGAACTCCAAAAGCGTCAACCGAATGGCTCTGAGTTCCAAGAGGTTGATAGACCACTTTGCCTCTGCAGGAGACCAGAGCCCCTGCGCTGTCCTTCCCAAGCAGTGGGCTCCCCAGCCCGACAAAGAGGCGTCCGTCGTGACGACAATCCTCTCTGGGGTCACCAGAGGCATTCCCGCAGACAACTTGTCTGTCTGCATCCACCAGCTCAGCGCCTTGCGCACTGCTGGGTCCAAGGGAAGGCGCACGGCATAATCCTCCGACATCGGAGTCCAGCGCCGCAGCAAAGATTGCTGAAGTGGTCTCATATGAGCCCTGGGCACTACTTCCATCGTGACCGTCATAGAGCCCAACAGCTGCACATAGTCCCAAGCCCGAGGAGGAGAGGCTACTAGGAATTGGTCCACTAGAGCCTGAAGTTTGAAAATCCGATTGTCTGGCAGGAACACTCTGCCCACTTGGGTGTCGAATCGAACTCCCAGGTACTCCAGGGACTGAGTCGGGCGCAGCTGGCTCTTCTCCCAGTTGATGATCCATCCCAGGGAGCTCAAAAGAGCAACTACCCGGTCCACAGCTTTGCCGCACTCTGCATAAGAGGGGGCTCGGATCAACCAGTCGTCCAGATAAGGATGGACTTGTACCCCTTCCTTTCGTAGGAAGGCCGCAATGACCACCATTACTTTGGAAAAGGTCCGCGGAGCAGTAGCCAACCCGAATGGGAGGGCTCTGAACTGGAAGTGTCGTCCCAGGACTGCAAAACGCAGAAGCGTTGATGAGGAGGCCAGATGGGAATATGCAGATACGCTTCCTTGATGTCCAAGGAGGCCAAGAACTCTCCTGCCTTCACTGCCGCTATAACAGAGCGGAGAGTCTCCATGCGAAAGTGCCGCACTTTCAAGGCCCAATTGACCCCTTTGAGGTCGAGGATAGGCCGGACAGAACCTCCTTTCTTTGGTACCACAAAGTAAATGGAGTAACGTCCCTTGCCAAGCTGACTTTCTGGCACCGGAACGACCGCGCCCAGGCGGATCAGATTGTCCAAGGTCTGCTGCACTGCCACAGCTTGACCGGAGACTTGCAGGGAGAGAGTACGAACCCGTCTCTTAAGGGTCGGCAGAACTCTAGCTTGTAGCCGTCTCTGATGACTTCCAGCACCCACGCGTCTGAAGTTATTGTGGTCCACTCGCCCCGAAACGAGGACAGCCGTCCTCCAATCTGCACTGGGGCGTGGACCAAGGCCCCGTCATTGGGTACGAGACCCTGGGGGAGGACCGGAGGGAGCACCTCCGGGACGGCGGTCTCTGCGAAAGGAATGCTGCTTGGGGGAGAAATTCCTCTTGAAGGAAGAGGGGGCAGAGGAACCCGACTTGCCCGGGCGGTACCGACGGGCTTCCTGCAACCGTCCTCTGGAGGTACCAGGACGAGTCTAGCCCGAGCCCTGACCTCTGGTAATTTCTTGCCCTTGGACGTGCCGAGATCGGTCACGATTTTGTCCAGCTCGACCCCAAAGAGCCACTTGCCTTTAAAAGGCAATCTAGCCAGGCGGGATTTAGAGGCGTGGTCAGCAGACCAATGTTTCAGCCAAAGCCACCGCCACGCAGAGACTGTCTCAGCCATGCCTTTAGCTGAGGCTCTCAAGACATCATACAGCAAGTCTGCCAAATAGGCTAAGCCCGATTCCAGGGCCGGCCAATCAGCCCTCAAGGAATGATCCGAGGGGGAAGCCCGCTGCACCATAGTCAGGCACGCCCTGGCCACATAGGAGCCGCAAACAGAGGCCTGCAAACTTAAAGCAGCTGCCTCAAAGGACGACCTTAAGGCCGCCTCCAATCTTCTGTCTTGGGCGTCCTTTAGGGCCGTGCCACCTTCCACCGGCAAAGCCGTTTTCTTAGTCACCGCAGTGATTAAAGAATCCACGGTAGGCCACAGATAGGCCTCACGTTCACTCACAGCCAAAGGATAGAGGCGGGACATAGCCCTAGCCACTTTAAGGCTCGCTTCCGGGACATCCCATTGAGCCGAAATTAAGGTGTGCATGGCATCATGCACGTGGAAGGTTCTAGGCGGGCGCTTCGTCCCCAGCATAATGGCAGAGCCAACAGGGGCTGAGGGAGAGACATCCTCCGGAGAGGAAATCTTCAAAGTGTCCATGGCCTGTAACAACAGGTTGGGCAAATCCTCTGGGCTAAAAAGCCGCGCTGCAGAGGTGTCATCCGCTCCATCCGAGCGGGGATCTATCTCCTCCAAGGAATCCGCAAGGACCGTTGGGAGACCTCAGACACGCTGCCCTCATCTACATCGGAGGAGACAAAGTCCTCCAAGGCCTGGGAATCAACCCGAGGGCGTTACCTCTGGGAACCTCAACCTCTTTACCAGACGAGGGAGCAGGGGCAGCGTTTTGCATGAGGAAAGCCTGATGCAGCAGCAAAACAAACTCGGGGGAGAAACCCCCCAGACTGTGCACTTCCGCAGCCTGGGCAACAGCCCTAGACGCACCCTCAACCGGCGCTCACACGAGCGGGGGAGAGACATGCTGCGCATCCAAAATGGCGTCCGGCGCGACACTCCGCGAAGGAGCCGCGCGGGAAAAAACGGCGCTTAACTTTAGCCGCTTTTGTGCCGTCGCCCAAATTAAGGGCGTTCATGGCATTGTCTCCAACCTCAAGGGCGGCCCACGAAGAAGCCGTCCGAGCCGCGTGGCCGGCCAAGATGGCGGAGGCGAGGAGCGGGGGATGGGCGTTTATGGCGGGAAAAACCGCCACGCCGGAGGAAGGACCGGGACATTCATCGGTCACTAAGCTGTCACCCTCAAGGGCGAATCAGGCTGAAAAACCCCCGCATCCCCTTTAGAAGCGCTCCAGCGATCCGGGGAGCGACCCTTTGCGCCCTCGCCCTCCGACGCCATATGCCACGAGGAGAAGAATCGGGGAACCCCCTGCCCGCTATAAAAAGGTAAAATTACCTGCTTGCCGCTCCGAGCTGTAACGAACTGGTGTCCCAGTGAGTAGCTGCAATGAACGTTTAAATAAACGTCAAAATAAACGCCTTTAAGGACGTTTTTTTTTTTTTTTTAACGGAGCCAGCGGGAGGGGGGAGAAAAGGAGGGACCTGGCACCACCAGGTTTGCACTTGCTCAAAAGAGCCCTCAACCCCAGGCCTCAACAAAACCTAAGGATTAGGCTTGGAGGCCTAGCCAGAGCTGCTGCTGTGTGTGACCACCACCTGCTGAGATAGAGAACATACTGAGGAGTTTCCGGCAGCACATGACCACATATAGGGAGGCAAAAGTTTGCTCTCTATCTCCACCTGCTGGTAGATGGACACAACCCACCAGTCTATGGATTGATCAGCTTGATGATATGGAATAGTGTGTTCAGTTCTGGAGGCCGTATCTTGCTAAGGATGTAAAAAGAATTGAAGCGGTGCAAAGAAAAGCTACGAAAATGGTATGGGATTAGAGTTACAAGATGTATGAGAAGAGACTTGCTGACCTGAACATGTATACCCTGGAGGGAAGGAGAAACAGGGGTGATATGATACAGACGTTCAAATATGTGAAAGGTATTAATCCGCAAACGAACCTTTTCCAGAGATGGGAAGGCGGTAGAACGAGAGGGCATGAAATGAGATTGAAGGGGGGCAGACTCAAGAAAAATGTCAGGAAGTATTTTTTGACGGAGAGAGTGGTGGATGCTTGGAATGCCATCCCGCGGGAGGTGGTGGAGAGGAAAACGGTAACGGAATTCAAACATGCGTGGGATAAACATAAAGGAATCTTGTTCCGAGGGAATGGATCCTCAGTAGCTTAGCTGAGATTGAGTGGCATAGCCGGTGGTGGGAGGCAGGGCTGGTGGTTGGGAGGCGGGGCTAGTGCTGGGCAGACTTATACGGTCTGTGCCAGAGCCAGTGGTAGGAGGCGGGGCTGGTGGTTGGGAGGCAGGATAGTGCTGGGCAGACTTATACGGTCTGTGTCCTGAAAATGACAGATACAAATCAAGATAAGGTATACACAAAAAAGTAGCACATATGAGTTTATCTTGTTGGGCAGACTGGATGGTCCGTGCAGGTCTTTTTCTGCAGTCATGTACTATGTTTTTTTTTTTGTTTGTTTTTTTTTTACATTCATTGATTTAATGATGAATTGATAATGAGTGTGACTATTGGGCAGAGTGGATTATTTGCTGTCACTTATTATGTTACTATTAATCCTCTTTGCTCCCAGGCTGGTGAACAGACCTCAGCTCTGACACAGGCACAAGAATCAGATGTCACCTGACCTACTGGCGAGTGCACGTCGCGACCTCTCAGCACACAGTGCCAGTGAATCAGACAAATCTTATATGTGCGCACCAGAGTGTTGCAAGTTCCAACTTCCATTCCTTCCTTGCCTACAGTGCTGTGGCTCAAATCCAGAAAGAGACTGAGGGAGCTGACTGGAATTTTCTTTTATGTGCCATTAAATTCTTACAGGGATGGGTTAAATTCTTGCGGGGACAGGTTGGGATGGGTTACATTTTTGCAGGGATGGGTGGGGATGGGTAAGATTCCAGCAGGGACGGGTGGGGATGGATAAGATTTCTGTCCCCGTGCAACTCTCTAACCCAGACTTCTTGCATAGTAGAAGACAAGGGACGCCTGTCCTCATGAAAGGACTGCTGCTTCTCTTGACTGAGAGGTCAACATCAGCCTCTGAAACAAGCCAGATCTACCCAGCATGTATTGTCTCACTTTCCGAAAATGGGAACAAGACTGGAATGAAATGGAGCCTTAAATTTATCTAGTAAATGTTGGCCCTTCGACTCTCCAAGATCCTAAATCCTCTCAAAGAGAAGCTTCCTCCAAAAGGGAAGGCAGGCAAGTCTGGACTTCAAGGCTTTGTCTGCTGCACAGTGCCAAAGTCAGCTTCTTGGTCTAAGTGCTAAGGAGATCTCCTTAGCAGAGGCCTGAATGAGACTATATAACATGTCCGCCAGATAAGCCAAACTGGCCTGTACAGAAGGCAAGGACTCAACCAAATCTTCAGCCATAGTGGCTTTTGAACCTAACTAATGCAAGCACGGGCGGCATAGGAGACACAAACCTGGCCTGCACACACAATACTACAACTTCAAAGGAGATGATCAGCAAGGATTCCAGTCTCTGATACTGGACATTCTTAAGGGCTGTGCCCCCCTCAACAGGAAGTGTAGTCGTCTTGGTCACAGCAGTGACCATAGAGTCCACACCCTGGGTAAACATAAGGTCTCCAAATCCTGAGCTGGAAGAGGATAAAGCCACGATATCGCTCTAGCTACCCCTCAATCCAGCATCAGAGTACTCCCACTGCACAGAGATGAGCACCTGCATGGCCACCGGAATATGGAACACCTTAGAAGGCTTCTTTGTACCCATCATTGGTTACAACATAGCCTCTGAACTGATGGGTTTAGAAATGAGGGATGGCAGTTCCTCCTTCCTGAATAGCCTAGCCGCCATGTGATCAACCCTCTCTTCTGGTGGGAGTGCACCCTCCTCCAAGGGGTCAGCCAGCAAAGGGCACGAGGCTTGAGAGAGAGGAATCAGAATCATGGTCAGAAAGAAAAGATAGTTCATCCAACTTCCTCTGACCCTCTAAGCGAGCCCATTTTCACAGCTGGTCAGAAAATGCCACTGGAGGAACTGAAGAAGGCTTTTTTTTTTTTTTTTTTACAATTGTACCCCGCGCTTTCCCACTCATGGCAGGCTCAATGCGGCTTACATGGGGCAATGGAAGGTTAAGTGACTTGCCCAGAGTCACAAGGAGCTGCCTGTGCCGGGAATCGAACTCAGTTCCTCAGTTCCCCAGGACCAAAGTCCACCACCCTAACCACTAGGCCACTCCTCCACTCCTGTGAGGCTAAAAGCCTCTTCAATAAATAAGCCTGGTGCATTAAAAGAACAAACGCAGGGAAAAAAAGGAGTTTGCAGAGTCTCCTGACCCACACTTAGTCCAGGCAAGTTACCCACAGGAAAAGAGCCTGCAGACCGAGAAGGTCCCAGCAACGGATTCCCTGAAGAACAGTGCATCAGCGCTTCAAAAATGACCACTGCAGGTGAGCAGTCCGAGTGAAGTACTGAGGAGGCAGCCAAAACTTCCCCCCATAGCTCTTCACTCGACCCAGGCCCTATCTTTTGCTGCCAGACCAGATGACGAGGGACTAGCAGAGGGAGTTCATTTACATACAGTGTATCTACCAGACGCTGCTCACTGACCTACACCGGGAGCGGCACTTCTCTTTCTGCAGGGGCTGCCATAAAGAAAACAATTCAAGGAAAGATGAAGACTTACAGCCCACAAAGCTCCCAGACTAAGTTCGCTGGAAGAGGCACAGCTGCAGAGAGACAGGTGTGCAAGGTAAACTGATCAAAGTAAAACTGCTCTTTTTACCTTCTGGCTTTTTTTTTTTTTTTTTTTTTTTTTTACAAGAGGAAGATGATTTTTTTTTCCCCAACTGAAACGTCAGGAACACCGGAAAAATAAACAAAGGCAAGCAACAAGGGTGGGGGACCTGGCACCACCAGGTGTACCCCAGCCAAACAGGTGGTCACAGCCTACACCCCTAGCTCAATTGAAACCAGGGGATAGGTCAGGAGCCAGCACCACTCAGAGACCTGTACAGGTTATGTCTATCCACCTGCTGAGATAAGAAAGAATACTGAAAAGGGCACTGAACAGGACCTTTTATGGTACAGCTCTTTCATTCTATCACCACCTGCTGGTAGATGGGCATAACCCACAATTCTCTGGATTGATCTTAATAGAAAAACATAGCTTAATAGCTAAAAACATAAGGGCAAACTGATTCTTATTCAAAAAGTACAAAAGATTTTATTCCTCCTCATAAAAGTAATAAGGCCACTGTAAGACACAAGCCAGGTAGTCTGATCCTAATGTTAGGAAAATGAATAGAAATTCTTAATAAAGAATAAAAAAATATATATCATGCAAACTGGTTCATAGGTTCTGTTTGAGATGACTTACTCTGGTAAAACCAATCAGTAAAGCTTTTCAAACTGTCCTGCACAAAATGCAGGAGGTTCATAAAGAAACTGAGTAGCTTACAGATATGGCCATAGATAGTCTACTGAATTTGAAACAAGTTGAAAGGGTTGGCCTATAAGCTCAGTAGCAGTGATGCGTATTGCTGTTTGTTGGAATGGGTTCAGTTTTCTGCTCAGGTCTTTTCTTCTCATGGTTTTCTGCAAATAATGCAGAAGCAGCATTCATAATCCCTAAGGATTTGGGGGGGGGGGGGGGTGTAAGAATAGAGGGAGATGATACCAAGTGGCTGAATACAAGACCCATGTTTACAGAATTATATGAACAGTTGCGGCAATGGCCTAGCTAAAGTAGATTGAAAATAAATGTAAATTAAAGATGAAAACCCAGATAGTATTTAACAAAGTCTTATGGCATGAGATCACAGCCCTGGTTTTAACTGACTTGGAAATCACAGAGGAGCAAGAGGAAACTAAGAAAAAAACAAAACAAAACTGGTTGAAAGACAAACAGCAGAAAGTGAATGATTAAGCAAAGTTCAGGATAACTTTGCTAGGATAGGTTCAAAATTTTTTTTTTAATCTTTGTGAATGATATTGCAGTAAGTGCTTATGAATCTTGTGGCCATGACCCCATGAATGAAGCCAAATAAAACTGTGACCCCCCCTCCCCCAGTGCAGAAAAATGATGCACCTATGAAGAGTCCACCCAGGTCACAACCCCAAACATGGGCTTTGTGACTCCACCCACAGTTTGGGAATCTCCACAATAAGATTAGACTTTTTGCAGATGGTACTAACATGAGTGTGTAAAAATATTCAGAAAATTTGGTGTCCAACTAAAAATTTTTATGAACCAGGACACATTTTCCTTGCTCTTTCTCTGGACTTTGTATTTGATTATTTTGTTTTGGTGATTTTTCTGCCTTATTTTAGGGACAGAGCATGGTGTGTTTATGACAATGCAGGTGTTTTATGCATATTAACACTTTTCATTAGGCAAGAAGCTTATTTGCTTGCTGAAGGGTTTGTTTGGTTTTTTAAACCTCAAGTTCAGTGGTTCCCAAACCTGGTCCTGGAGACATCCCAGCCAGCAGTGTTGCCAGGTGGGCGGTTTTACCGCCCAATTGGGCGGTTTTCCGCGACCCGCCGCGGGTAATTTTTGCCCGCGGCGGGTTGCGGTTTTTTGGGCTGCTTTTTGGGCATTTTTTCGGCCGCGGGGGGCGGGGTTAGTGATGTTTTGGGCGGGGCCGATGACGGCAGGGGCGGGGTTGATGACAGCAGGGGCGGGGTTTGGGCTGGATTTAGGCTGGTTTGGGTGGGAAAAAAAATTTTCCACCTGGCAACCCTGCCAGCCAGTAAGATTTTTGGGATATCCACAATGACTGGCTGGGGTGCCTCCAGGACCAGGTTTGGGAACTGCTCTAGTTCAAAGAATATAACTGCCACCTATCTCTGATCCCTCCCTAGTCTCCAGTTCTTCTATGTTTTATACCTCCCCTCTGCCACCCATGAAGTTTTCCACCTTCGCTAACCCCTTCCACAGACCGATTTCCAATTTCTTACTCCAGTGGAGGTTTGGCCTAGTGGTTAGCGTGGTGGACTTTGGTCCTGGGGAACTGGGTTCAATTCCCACTGCAGGCCCAGGCAGGTCCTTATGACTCTGGCCAAGTCACTTACCCCTCCATTGGCCCAGGTACAAATAAGTACCTGTAGATAATAGGTAAGCCCCATTGAACCTGCTATGAGTGGGAAAGCGCCGGGTACAAATGTAACAAAAATAAATAAAATCCCCAGCTTCTCCAGGTCCTTTAGTTTCACCCCATCTCATCAAATTCAATAGGTGCGATATACCGCTCTTGTAGCAGCGGTCACGGAGGTTTAACAAACATACTAGCTTAAAAACAAAGAATCTACAATTCTTAGGGAGAGAGGGGGCATACAGATGGGGCGCCGGATCCCAAAGTCAGCAACCAATCAGCAAAACAGCAGCAAATCACAAGCTAAAAGCATCAAGAAATAGGTTTCGAGGTTGTTTAAAAAAACTTAACAAGCGAGCCAACCGCACGCAGAGGTGAAGATAAAGTATCCTATAGGGTGGGGCCAATCACATCTCTCACCCCATTTTTCTAGTCTCACATACCATAATCTATCCAGCACACTCCTACAAATACAAAGATTCCAATGGGGATCATTTTCAATGCACTTAGACTTACAAGGTTCCATAGGTTACTGTGTAACTTTGTAAGTCTAAGTGCTTTGGAAATATGTCTAAACGCATTCCAGGAACAGGGAACCGATCTCTCCGTTTACGCTCTCCTCGCGATCCGGCACCTGTCCCGCAAACTCCCCCCTCCCCAATAATCAACCTCATACACCAACAAACACAATCCCCCAGTTTTTCATCTCCGATGTCTTGTCCCATCCCCTGCAACACAACTCCTCTCTCTTTCTAAAACTAGCTTAGCATCCAGCGAGCGCGGACCCATCTTACCAGAAACAGGATGTTGCGTCACAGGAGAGCAGCAAGACACCCAAAACGTGGTTAGCAACGTGGTTAAATTGAAGACGGCATGAGGTCGAACTGTTGAAGCAGACTCAGCCCTGTCTCCCCGCCCGCTGTGCATCCGTCTTACCCGTACACCCAAAGCAAACAAAGATAACTGCTGCATCCACGTTTTCGTTGGTAGCATTTTTATTTCATCTCATATATTTTCCAACATGCCGGATTGTGCAGCATACAGATGTACAGTGTACACAGAGGAAGTATCAGTTTCATCGGTTAAAGTACGAATTTGTTCTAGATTGTAATCAGTGTGCCATTCGGCAGGTCTGGCGTTGTATTCCTGTATAGATGTTTTCACTTTCACCTAATAAAGAGCCAATAAAACAGACATCGTGTTATCAGAATCAGGTGCTCAACATTCAGAGTTTCTATTTATAAGTAAATAAGTTTTTTAACACCTTAATTAGGTTGAAACCTGAGAGCATTTAATTTTTTTTTTCCTGTGCATACCTCAAAAGAAGGAGATGGTATGTGGGAACTTGCTCCTTTGTTTTGTGGAATGCAGTGGCATATTTAAAAAAATGCACTTCAATTTTTTTATTACTGCTATTTCAGACAGGTATTGACTACCACCAGCTGCCTTTCAGGTGCTATGGAGGACTTGCAGCACATCTGTATATCCTTACAGCCTTCTCCGGGGTGACTCCCAGGTCCACTCTGATTAGGGTTACCATACATCCGGATTTACCCGTGAGGCAGCCATGGGCATAATATATATAAGAAATCATATTAAGGGTTAATTCTGTTTAAAGGTGCCCAAATACTATTTTAAATTCTCAGTTTTGCAAGTACAGTGAAGGAATGCCAGATGGTTCAGGTTAATTACTCAATGTCTAGCTTGCCGAGCAAAAGGTTAAAAAGGTCAGAGACAGGAATTTCTTTCACCTTTGTGAATTGCCAATGCTAGCTGGCACATCTGTATACTATTAAATCTTGAGGGGATATTATTATGAATGATCAAAGGAATGAGCCAGACATATGACATATTGTAGTTTAAAGATTAGGCAGAAATACTGTTTAGAGAGAGGCAATAGATTAGAATTTAGAAGTGCTTGGTATGTAGAATATGTCTTATAAGGATGCTTACTTTAGAATATGCTGTATTCTGTGTAAATTAATAATTCTGTGTAGAATGTCTGTTAAATTCTGTATTACTCTTTGTCTGCTGTTTAAGAGGTCAAGCAAGGACTGCAGTGAAGAGGCCAACATGTGTTTTAAGTTATCTGCAGTTCTGGCTGGTTCAATGTATAAGCTGATAGGTGAAAGAGGTCAGGACTAGTCAGCTCTCTTCTCCTTGATTAATTATAGGTAAAATGTAGAAATGGTCTTGAAAGTAATAACCTGATATGTATGCTATTAAGTAAGATTGGCCCTTGACCCCTTTAATGAATACCAGAGTTTAGTTAGCAGTTAGTACTAGGAATATGAGAAATCAATCATAATAACATGTAAGAGACTGGAGCCCAAATGTCTGGTGTAAGGGGCCCCAGGTCACAGGTCAGTTTAGGATGTCTGGAACCTATGTAACTGATATTTGTATGGAGCTGATTGGTTGAGGCAAGGTAATCAATCTATTCCTTAACCAATTGGAGAGTAAGGGGGCTAGGCTAGGCAAGATAGAACTGTATTTAAGTGGGAGAAGAAGCAGTTTACGTCAGAAGGAGCTCAGAAGAGAAAGAAGGACAGAAGGAACAGACAGAAGAAGGAGAAGACAGCATAAGAAGAGAAGCAGCTGAGACAGAAGCCACAAAGACAAAGAGAGCTGAGAGAGAGACAAAGAGAGCTGAGGAAGAGAAGAAGAGACTTAATGCTGATGTTCTACTGTGTTTGCTGGCAAATAAAGAAGATTTCTCTCTCATTCTGGTGTGCTGTCTGACTCCTGAAGTATCATAAATTCATGCATCAATTCCTGCAACACCCGGACATATCCTCTTTTTGAGAACATGTCTGGGCGTCCGGACGGGTTTTGGCCAGCCTGCCCATTTGTCCGCCTAGAATTGAAGTCTTGCGAGTCCGCTTCAATTCTCAGCGGCCATTTTGAATCTTGCTGAGGCCGTCACAGGCAGCATACAGGCAGTGGCGTTCCTAGGGGCACTGACACCGGGGCGGATCGCCGGTGCGCCGTGCCCCCCTGGGTGCAGCGACCCCCCCCCCCCCCCGGTGAAAGGACACCCCCCACCCCAGCAAAAGAACCCCCTCACCCTCGGATGCACGCCACTGTGCCGTGCGCCGGTCAGCGTCGTTCGTTTCCATGCTCCCTCTGCCCCGGAACAGGATGTTCCGGGGCAGAGGGAGCATGAAAACGAACGACGCTGACCGGCACGCAGCACCCCCCCAGCGGCATGCACCCGGGGCGGACCGCCCCCACCCCCCCCCCCTTGGTACGCCACTGTATACAGGATGCAGAGCAGCGCGCCGGGCAGGAAAGAGGGGGCTCTTTCCTGCCCCAAAGTCACTAGATCACCAGGGAAGATCGTAAGGGGAGAGGTGGTGATAGGGCCGGGGGGGAGGGGAGGGTGAGGGAGTGACCAGGGGGAGGCAAAAATGTGACAGGGGGCGTGGCGAGGTGCGACAAGGGGTGGGGCGAGATGTGGAAAGGGGCAGGGTGAGGGTGTGAAAGGGGCGGGGCAAGGGCGTGAAAGGGGGCGGGGCGAGGACGTGAAATGGGGCAAGTATCCTCTTTTTTAAGGACAAAAAATGGTAACCCTAACTCTGATTCACTCAGGGCCTCCACTCTAGGTGCCCAGCGCTCCCATGCTGTGGAGGACTTGCATACCCCGATTTTCCCAGGGCCCTCGCTCCAGGTGCCCAGGGTTTCCATGTGCTTTTTGGCTAAGATCAGGCAACCCTAGGGGAGGAATGCTGGCTTTGGCCTAACCCCTGGTAAGCCTTTCTTTGGCTGAGAGGTGCCCAGCTCTACCACCGGCTGCCTTTCAGGTGCTGTGGAGGACTTACAGCTCGTCTGCATATCCTTACAGCCTTCTCCAGGGTGACTCCCAGGTCTACTCCGATACACTCAGGGCCTCCGCTCTAGGTGCCGCAAGCCGGGGCATTTTCTCTTTACATTTATTTTTCGCCCAGTTACTACTTATGGCTCCATTACACTTTTTCTTCTTGGTACTGACCCTTCCTAATCTGTTTCTTCATCTGAAACCACTGTACACTGCAGGAACACATTGTCCACCCTCTGTATTCATCATCTCACCATCTCTTTTTTCCTCTTCCTTTTTCTCAGCTCTCAACCTTCAACATTTCCTTCCTTCCATTCATCCATCTCCTTTCTATTTGAGTACATCTCGCCTTCATCATATCTCTCCTACTCTTCTCCGTACTTTCTTGCTCCTTCTCTCCGCTGGGGACATTAATCCCAATCCTGGTCCTCCACATCAGCTCTCATCCTATTTGTGCAGGTCGCACTGTGATATCTCCAATCTAATTTCTGTTCCTCTCCTCCCCCCCTTCTTCCCTACCTTTCTCTTGCACTCTGTGGAATGCCCGCTCTGTCTGTAACAAACTTTCCTACATCCATGACCTCTTTATCTCTCGTACTCTCCATATGCTTGCCCTAACTGAAACTTGGCTTTACCCTGAAGACTCTGCTTCAGTCGCGGCCCTATGCCATGGAGGTTATCTTTTCTCCCATACTCCTCACCCGGTTGGCCACGGAGGTGGAATCAGGCTACTACTTTCACCCTCTTGTAGATTTCAACCTCTTCTTCCACCTCAGTCTCACTGTTTTTCTTCCTTCGAAGTCCACTCTATCCGTCTATTTGCTCCTCTGCCTCTCCGAGTAGCAGTCATTTATCGACCCCTTGATAAGTCCCTTTCTTCCTTTCTCACTGACTTTGATGCCTGGCTTTCCTTCTTTCTTGAACCTTAATCTCCTTCCCTCATTCTTGGGGATTTTAACATTCATGTTAATGATCCCTCTGACTCTTATGCTTCTCAGTTTCTTGCTTTAACATCCTCTTTCAATCTTCAACTGTGCTCCACTGCCCCCACTCACCAGAATGGCTGCTGTCTTGATCTTATCCTCTTCTCAAACTGCTCACTCTCCAGTTTCTTTTCCTCAACTTTTCCCCTCTCTGACCATCATCTGATAACTTTCACTCTTAAACACCCTCCTCCCCAGTCCCGTCCAATCTTAACCAATACATTTAGGAATCTTCAGGCTATTGACCCTTTTACTCTATCCTCCAGTGTTTCAAATCACTTCTCTACCACTATGTTATCCAAGTCTGTCAATGAGGCTGTCTCTTCCTATAACATAGTAACATAACATAGTAGATGACGGCAGAAAAAGACCCGCATGGTCCATCCAGTCTGCCCAACAAGATAAACTCATGTGTATACCTTACCTTGATTTGTACCTGTCTTTTTTCAGTGCACAGACCGTATAAATCTGGCCAGCACTATCCCCTCCTCCCAACCACCAGCCCCACCTCCCACCACCGGCTCTGGCACAGACCGTATAAGTCTGCCCAGCACTATTCCCTGCCTCCCAACCACCAGTCCCGCCTCCCACCACTGGATCTGGCACAGACCATATAAGTCTGCCCACCACTATCTTCGCCTCCCACCACCAACCCCTCTTCCCCCCACCGGCTCCACCACCCAATTTCGGCTAAGCTTCTGAGGATCCATTCCTTCTGCACAGGATTCCTTTATGTATATCCCATGCATGTTTGAATTCTGTTACCGTTTTCTTCTCCACCACCTCCTGCGGGAGGGCATTCCAAGCATCCACCACTCTCTCTGTGAAAAAATACTTCCTGACATTTTTCTTGAGTCTGCCCCCCTTCAATCTCATTTCATGTCCTCTCGTTCTACCGCCTTCCCATCTCCAGAAAAGATTTGTTTGCGGATTAATACCTTTCAAATATTTGAACGTCTGTATGATATCACCCCTGTTCCTCCTTTCCTCCAGGGTATACATGGTCAGGTCAGCAAGTCTCTCCTCATACGTCTTGGAACGCAAATCCCATACCATCCTCGTAGCTTTTCTTTGCACCGCTTCCATTTTTTTAACATCCTTCGCAAGGTACGGCCTCCAAAACTGAACACAATATTCCAGGTGGGGCCTGACCAACGACTTGTACAGGGGCATCAACACTTCCTTTCTTCTGCTGGTCACACCCCTCTCTATATAGCCTAGCAACCTTCTCGCTATGGCCACTGCCTTGTCACACTGTTTTGTCGCCTTCAGATCCTCGGATACTATCACCCCAAGATCCCTCTCCCCCTAACACATACGTTAGACTCTCACCGCCTAACACATACGTCTCTCATGGGTTTCTACTCCCTAGGTGCATCACTTTGCATTTCTTCACATTGAATTTTAATTGCTAAATCTTAGACCATTCTTCTAGCTTCCGCAGATCTTTTTTCATGTTTTCCACTCCCTCACGGGTGTCCACTCTGTTACAAATCTTAGTATCATCCGCAAATAGGCAAACTTTACCTTCTAACTCTTCGGCAATGTCACTCACAAATATATTGAACAGAATCGGCCCCAGCACCGATCCCTGAGGCACTCCACTACTCACCTTTCCCTCCTCTGAGAGAACTCCATTTACCACCACCCTCTGTCGTCTGTCCGTCAACCAGTTCCTAATCCACTTCACCACTTCGGGACCTATCTTCAGCCCATCAAGTTTATTTAAGAGCCTCCTGTGGGGAACCGTGTCTAAAGCTTTGCTAAAATCTAAGAAGATTACATCTATAGCATGTCGATGATTCAATTCTGCAGTTACCCAATCAAAGAATTCAATGAGATTCGTTTGGCACGATTTCCCTCTGGTAAAACCATGTTGTCTTGGACCTTGCAACTTATTGGCTTCCAGGAAATTCACTATCCTTTCCTTCAGCATCGCTTCCATTACTTTCTCAATAACCGAGGTGAGGCGGCCTGTAGTTTCCAGCCTCTTCCCTATCGCCACTTTTGTGAAGAGGGACCACATCCGCCATTCTCCAATCCCTCTGAACCTGTCCCATCTCCAAGGATTTATTAAACAAATCTTTAAGAGGACCCGCCAGAACCTCTCTGAGCTCCCTCAATATTCTGGGGTGGATCCCGTCCTGTCCCATGGTTTTGTCCACCTTTAGCTTTCCAAGTTGTTGATACACACTCTCTTCCGTGAACGGTGCTATATCCACTCCATTCTCAAATGTACTTTTGCCAGACCCTCGTGGTCCTTCTCCAGGATGTTCTTCAGTGAAAACAGAACAAAAGTATCTATTTAGCAAATTGGCTTTTTCTTCATCATTATCTACATAGCAGTTCGCAGTATCTTTTAGTCTCACAATTCCCTCTTTAGTCATTCTCCTTTCACTAATATACCTGAAGAAACCTTTGTCGCCACTCCTTACATTTCTAGCCATTCGTTCTTCTGCTTGCACCTTCGCCAGACGTACCTCACTCTTGGCTTCTTTCAAGGACATTCTCTAGATGGGACCAGAAATGGTACAGTCTGATCAAAGAATTTACAATTGATTTAACTTTCAAATTGCCCTAGAATATAACTTTCCTTTTGGAAAAAATCTATATATTCCCAATAATTATAGCAGTTTCAGCAATGTAAAATGCAACTTTATAGCCACAGTGCAATGCAGTCTGAACAGCCTATCCTCTCTATCAGAGATTGGCAGGAAAAGAAAGAAAGGTTCACAGGGCAAATTAATTGAGCAATAAGCATTAATTTAAAGAGAATATCAGGTATCTCACCTATAGCCACAAAGTTGAGAAGTTTGGAATTTAAATAGTCAGAATTTACTTTACTTTGCAGGAGTTTGGTTCAGGTCCAGCACCTATAGCAACAAAGTGCTGGACCTATTCTCTCCTCTGCTCTGGTTACTCTCGCTCCTCCCATTCCCCGTTCTGTAAAATGTACCAAACCCCAGCCTTGGCTGACCTCTAGAATCCACTACCTAAGTTCCTGTGCCAGCTCTGCCAAACGCCTTTGGCTGAAATCCCGTGCCCATGCTGACCTCATACATTTCAAATTCTTGCTGATCTCCTTCCAGTCTGCTCTTTTACTTGCCAAACAGGACTATTACATCCACTTGACAAATTCTCTTGGCTCAAACCCTCAACGTCTCTTTGCCACACTGAACTCTCTCAAAGTGCCTTCACCTCCAACTCCCCCTTCACTTTCTCCCCAGACTCTGGCTGAGTACTTTCATGATAAGGTTCACAAGATTAAATGTGAATTCTCAATCAGGTCACCTCCACCTCTCCTTCCCTTAGTCCATTCTCTCAACCCTCCAACCCCTGCCTCCTTTTCTTCCTTTTCTGAAATCACTGAAGAGGAAACTACACATCTTCTTTCCTCCTCGAAACTAACTATCTGTTCCTCTGATCCTATTCCCACCCATCTACTTAACACTATCTCTCCTACTGTCATACCCTCAATCTTTCACTTTCCACTGTGACTGTTCCTGATGCCTTCAAACATACCGTAGTCACACCACTCCTTAAAAAAATCCTTCCAACTATCGCCCCATCTCCCTCCTCCCTTTCCTATCCAAGTGCGGGGAGTAACGGTGTGAGGGCCGCTTGATAACAGTGATCACAATATGATCAATTTTGAAATTGGCATTGAAGGAAGTGAACTTAGGAAATCAAATACAGTAGCATTTAACTTTAGAAAAGGTGATTACGATAAAATGAGAAAAACGTTGAAAAAAAGACTAAAAGGAGCAGCTCGCAGGGTAAAAAACTTGCATCAGGCGTGGATGCTGTTCAAAAACACCATCTTAGAGGAACAGGACATATTAGAAAAAGAGGAAAAAAGACCAAACGTCAGCCGGCGTGGCTAAACAGTAAGGTAAAGGAAGCCATTAAAGCCAAAAAACAATCCTTCAGAAAATGGAGAAGAGAACCGACTGAAAATAATAAGATAAAACATAAGGAATGCCAAGCAAAATGCAAAGTGGAGATAAGGAGGGCTAAAATGGACTTTGAAAAAAAGTTAGCGTTAGAAGCGAAAATACATAGTAAAAATTTTTTTAGCTACATTAAAAGCAGGAAGCCGGCTAAAGAATCGGTTGGGCCGCTGCACAAAAGTGGTGTTAAAGGGGAAATCAGGGAAGACAAATCCATAGCGAAGAAATTAAATGAATTCTTTGCTTCGGTCTTCACCAAGGAGGATTTGGGAGGGATACCGATGCTGGAAAGGGTATTTGAAGCAGGTGAGTCGGACAAACTAAACAAATTCACTGTAAACTTGGAGGATGTAATGGGTCAGTTCTGCAAACTGAACAGTAGTAAATCACCAGGACCGGATGGTATTCATCCCAGAGTATTAATAGAACTGAAGAATGAACTTGTAGAGCTACTGTTAGTAATATGCAATCTATCCCTAAAATCAGGTGTGGTACTGGAAGACTGGAGGGTAGCCAATGTTACGCCGATTTTTAAAAAGGGTTCCAGAGGAGATCCGGGAAATTATAGACCGGTGAGTCTGACATCGGTACTGCACAAAATGGTAGAGGCTATTATTAAGAATAAAATTACAGAGCACATACAAAAACATGGGCCTATGAGACGTGGAGGGGCATAATCGAACGGCGCCGGCCATCTCCATGGCCGGCCATCTCCAAGGCCGGCCATCTCCAAGGACGGCGCCATGAAGGGGAGGAGCCAACCGTATTTTCAAAACGAGATGGCCGGCCATCTTTCGTTTCAATAATATAGTCGGAGCCGGCCAAATCAGGGATGGCCAAAGTATACGAAAAATACGCGTTACTGTACTTTATACTTCTCAATGTTCCTTATATTTCCCCATATCTGCTTGTCCGCAACTACATACACTGTACTTGTGGAACATGCAGCTATGGGAAATATAAGGAACATAGATATGAAGTTCGCATACTTGATAATGATCCGTATAAAGAAAACTTCCATGTAAGGAAAACTCCACACGTAGCAGTCCATGCACGTCCATGCCCATGTACGTCTTTGCGTCACGGCCATCCATGTTTGGAGCCATTATAAATGCCGTGCACGTACTGACCTGTCCATATATGGGGTGGCCGTCCATATATGGAGCTGTGCATGTAATGAAGTCTATCATGCTTGGGTGTCCATATAAGGCGCTGCACGTTTTTCCAATGGTTATTCACTGAGAAACATGGCTCTGAGGAGAGAGCCAAACTTCTCAGTCGGAGAGAATCTCCTATTAGTACACCTGTGCTTGAAACACAGGCGTATTCTGTTCCCCTACCACTGCCACCTGCCCCCCAGGACTCTCTGCATCCAAGCTTGGGGCGAGAGAAGGGACAGGTTGGAGAGGTAAGTGTTTGCCCCCCCCTTCCTGGCCTATCAGGGCCCCCTTCTGTACCTACACATATAAGAGCTCCCTCAGCAATGTAAGCACAAACTGTAGTCTGCATTCAAGGGTAATCAGTGATATGTGCACATGCACATTCATTAATAGAATCTATGTACTAGAAAGCAAAAACATGCCCACATCCCTACAATACTGCACACAAACGGTAGTCTCTGTCTTCATGTCCACCTCAATGACATCATCTGTACCAATGTAATGTTCCCCCTCACCCCCATCATCAGTGTTGTGTGTCTCTACAATTTGGCTGCCAAATGAATTTGTGTTGTGAGGGCAAGAAGGGCCATCCCCTGACTCCTGGTGTACAAAATTGTAT
Source organism: Microcaecilia unicolor (assembly GCF_901765095.1). NCBI lineage: Eukaryota > Metazoa > Chordata > Amphibia > Gymnophiona > Siphonopidae > Microcaecilia > Microcaecilia unicolor. Next base: position 121,312,793 of record NC_044040.1, on the reverse strand, counting down.
CTTGCAGACGTTTTGGCATCAGGAGGGACAGAGTCCCTGAGGCGGAGGTACCGCTGAATAAGGAGGCACAACCCTGGAAAAATCAGGGCAGTGAGATGGCGCCTCAGGGCTCAACGTAAGTATTATAAACAGGGCACCTGTACTCATTTGTAAATGTATTTAATAATGCAAGTGTCCTATACAATATCATTTCCATGTGGCTAATAGGCAACTAGTAAGTCTTAACACCTCTGTCCCAGATCAAGGCCTGAGGTTGCAGCTACCCTCCCATGAGTGTGGCTGCAACTTCCAACTAACCTCCTCTGAGATGAATGAGATGACATGCCTCACTTCTGTATCCCCCTTTGTGGGGTGGATACTGTTTCATGGTATTCCTGCCTGAGGTCCTACTCTTAGTGGATGTCATTGCCTCATACTAAAGTTATGTGCTTCCCCCCCCCCCCCCCCCCCCCACAAAAAAAACAAAACAAAACAAAAACAAAATGGTCAGCCAACCATAGTCACAAATCATAATGCAAACATGCTGCTGAGCAATGAGTGTGGTCTGCCTGTGTACTCAGACCAGCATCCAGGGTTCCCTGTCATGTTATCTCATGCATCTCACACCCCACCCCCACACCTTTCCCCAACCCCCTGCCTCAGGCCAGCCATGTTGGATGTGCTGATCTCAAAGACAATCCTTTTACATACACAGAGCGCCAGCAGGAGCAGCAGGAGGAGGCGGACGAGGAGGCCCAGGAGAAGGAGGAGGTCGTGGTGGTGGAGGAGGAGGCCATGGAGGAGGAGGCCCCACCAACTCCAGCCCTCGTAGCACCATCCCCATCACCAGCCCCCTTCCCTGCCCCTTCCCCCTCCCCAGCCCCATCCCCTGCCCCAGCACTGCACCTCCTGCAGCAACTGGTTGATGGCCAAAACCAGTTGTTGCAGGAGGTGTCAGCAATGAGGCAGGAGATGGGGGCAATGTGGCAGGCTAATGAGCAGCACCTTAGGGCAGTGAGGCTGTTCCTGGTGCTGCTCATTAGCCTGCTGCGCACGGCCATTCAGAGAGGAGGACATGGCCACCAGTAAAGGACATTTGGGGGGAGGGGGGGAAATGTAAATAGTTCTGTTTGGTTTATTTTAATACACGTTCCATATTTTTCATATAACAGGGTGTGTGTCTCTTTGTGCACTACATATTATCAAATGCTGGGGTTGATGTTAGAGTAGGCAGAAATATGGATTGCATGATAGGTGAACTGTGACAGAGAAGCTTTGGGACATATGTGTGATGTGTGGCGATACAGAAGGCCACCTGTTCCTTCCAAACTGCATGGCTGTATGGTAATGGGAGGGAGGCTGGATGGGCATTTCTGTTGAAGAACAGAAATGCCCATTCAGCCTCCCCCCTTACCATAGAGCCCCACAGCACAGAGTTGTGTAAATAATAGGTATGTTGTCTAGCACTAGTGATCTGCCAAGTACAAACCTGCAGATAACCATAGGTAGTGCAGAGACTATGTTTGCTCTCTGATCACCACCAAACCACATTGGTGAGGGCCAGGAAGGAGCTACAAACAGCTGGGTCATCTTTGTCACATTGAATGTATCAGCAATGGTATATAGTGCTGAGGAGAAAAGGGAAAACAACAGTAAAAGCATTAGATGGATGTTTACTTCATCACAATTGCAATATAATACATCAGGTACAGAAGGGCACAAGCTAGGGGAATTATATAGGCACCGGGCTGTAGCCACCTGCAGGTTATTTAGAATAGGAACTGTAATCAGAACCCCTCTCCCTCACCATGACTTAAGGGCTCAAGGTCGTGGTAGGCACACACCTGTGGCCACATTGAAAATAGTTGCAGGATAGAATTTAGAAATATTGTTGTTCCATAACTATGGAGGATTGTAGGACTGTGTTGAATAATGTGGAAAAGACATTCATTGCATATATGCTTCACCCCCCCCCCCTCCCCACCCCCAGCAACCTTGAGAATGGTTGGGCACTTCATAAAAGGGGACTGGGGTTCACCACATAAAGAAGGATGGAACCTAGTGGGGAGACACATGAGGTGCAAAGTGGGAGAAAAACTACCAGCTGTGGATACCCTTGAACCTAGTGAAAATAGAGGTAAGATTTGAATACATACAGAAAATGTGGAGCCCTTGACCAAGAGGGATGCACACATCCATTCTCAGGGCCTCTCCCCCTCCCCCACCCCACAGGCAGCCACAACTGACTGTGTCCAATAGAGAACAAGACATCTGTACAATGAATTGGGTAGAAACAATCATGGCTCTCAGAGTCCAGTGTATTACAGTCCACAGCTGTCTCTTGCAATCCTTTTGACCAGCTGTCCTACAAGATGCAAGAAGTGTTTGTTTAGCACCTACAAAGCAGAAAGGGAAGAGGTGGCTGAGAAGTATGAGCTTACCTTGAACTTGTGGTGCAAGAATCTGTTGGCTCCAAGGGACCAGAGGCTGCCTGCTTCAACAAAGAAGAGAGAGAATGGGGGGCAGTGAGGGAGCACATCACACACAGCAATGAACTCCTGGAGGGTAGAGAATGGAGAGTTGGTCACATGTAGAAAATGCAGAGTATATGCTAAGCTACCAGCTAACACCCAGTCTGAAACCAAACCCACACACCAGTTATCTTTCAAGAATTGGCAAACAAGTCCCCTCCCCCCCCCCAAACCCCTCCCCCCCCCCCCCCCCCCCCCCCCCCACAAACAAACAAGTGTACACAAGCATACAGTGGGGAAAAACAAGGTTTACTATAACTGGAGCTAAAATGCTTTCAAATACCACCCCATAATGTAAAGAAATGCCTCTGAAGTGCAAGCATAGAGTAAGCTGTTTTAAAGAGGCGCCAATAAAGCAAATGCAAGCTTCCAAATGGGAAGAGCAGCTGCAGACGTTTATCATTATCACTCTTAATTGAAGTGAGGACACCTAAAACACAGAGCAGCTGGGGCCACCCATAGTTCCCAACCTATAATCGAAATTAAGCCGGCCATCTTTCGTTTCGATAATACGGTTGGGGCCGGCCAAATCTCAGCATTTTGGCTGGCTTTAGAGATGGCCGGCATTGATTTCCGCCGATAATGGAAACTAATGATGGCGATCTCAAACCCAGACAAATGCAAGGTATTTGGTCGTGGGAGGAGCCAGCATTTGTAGTGCACTGGTCCCCCTGACATGCCAGAACACCAACCGGGCACCCTAGGGGGCACTTCTAAAATGTAAAAACAAAATTTTAATAGCTCCCAGGTGCATAGCTCCCTTACCTTGGGTGCTGAGCCCCCCAAAACCCACTCCCCACAACTCTAAACCATTACCATAGCACTTATGGGTGAAGGGGGGCACCTACATGTGGGTACAGTGGGTTTTGGGTGGGGTTTGGAGGGCTCCCATTTACCACCACAAGTGTAACAGGTAGGGGGGGATGGGCCTGGGTCCGCCTGCCTGAAGTGCACTGCACCCACTAAAACCGCTCCAGGGATCTGTATACTGCTACGATGGACCTGAGTATGACATTTGAGGCTGGCAAAAAAAAGTTTTTAAAGTTGTTTTTTTGAGGGTGGGAGGGGGTTAGTAACCACTGGGGGAGTCAGGGGAGGTGATCCCCGATTCCCTCCGGTGGTCATCTGGTCAGTTCGGGCACTTTTTTGGGACTTGGACCTGAAAAAAAAGGGACCAAGTGAAACCAGCGAAATGCTCGTCAAGGCCGGCTTTCTTTTTTCCATTATCGGGCAAAGCCGGCCATCTCAACGCAGCCCCCGTCCCGGCCCTGTCCCACCCCCATCTCCGCCCCCATCCTGCCTTCGCTACCGTGCCGACACGCCCCCTTGAACTTTTGCTGGCCCCGCGACGGAAAGCAGTTGGAGCCGGCCAAAATTGGCTTTCGATTATACCGATTTGGCCGGGTTCATGAGATCGCCGGCAATCTTCCGATTTGTGTCGGAAGATGGCCAGCGATCTCTTTCGAAAATAAGCTGGAAAGTCAGCCTGAATTTAGTGAAGGGAAGTCTTGCCTCACCAATCTACTGCATTTTTTTCAGGGGGTGAACAAACATGTGGATAATGGGGAGCCAGTGGATATTGTGTATCTGGATTTTCAGAAGGCGTTTGACAAAGTGCCTCATGAAAGACTCCAGAGGAAACTGGAGAGTCATGGGATCGGAGGTAGGGTATTAGTATGGATTAAGAGCTGGTTGAGAGATAGGAAGCAGAGAGTAGGATTGAATGGTCAGTATTCTCAATGGAGAAGGATAGTTAGTGGGGTTCCTCAGGGGTCTGTGCTGAGACCGCTGTCTTTTTAACATATTTATAAATGACCTAGAGATGGGAATACCTAGGGAGGTAATTAAATTCGCAGATGACACAAAGTTATTCAGGGTCGTCAAGTCGCAGGAGGAGTGTGAAAGATTACAGGAGGACCTCATGAGACTGGGGGATTGGGCGTCCAAGTGGCAGATGAAGTTCAATGTTGACAAGTGCAAAGTGATGCATGTGGGTAAGAGGAACACGAATTACAGCTATGTTGTTGTTACATTTGTACCCTGCGCTTTCCCACTCATGGCAGGCTCAATGCGGCTTACATGAGGCAATGGAGGGTTAAGTGACTTGCCCAGAGTCACAAGGAGCTGCCTGTGCCTGAAGTGGGAATCAAACTCAGTTCCTCAGTTCCCCAGGACCAAAGTCCACCACCCTAACCACTAGGCCACTCCTCCACATGTCATGCAAGGTTCCGCATTAGGAGTCACAGACCTAGAAAGGGATCTGGGAGTCATCGTTGACAAAACGTTGAGAACTTCTGCTCAGTGTGCTGCGGCAGCGGCCAAGAAAGCGCACAGAATGTTGAGTATAATTAGGAAATTATACTCAAGGATGTTATAATGCCGTTGTATCACTCCATGGTGCGACTGCACCTCGAATATTGTGTCCAAGTCTGGTCGCCGCATCTCAAGTGGAGTGGAGGAGTGGCCTAGTGGTTAGGGTGGTGGACTTTGGTCCTGGGGAACTGGGGAACTGAGTTCAATTCCCACTTCAGGCACAGGCAGCTCCTCGTGACTCTGGGCAAGTCACTTAACCCTCCATTGCCCCATGTAAGCCGCATTGAGCCTGCCATGAGTGGGAAAGTGCAGGGTACAAATGTAACAAAAATAAAAATAAAATAAAAAGGATATAAAGGAATTGGAGAACGTGCAGAGAAGGGCGACGAAAATGATAAAACGGATGGAACGACTTCCCTATGAGGAAAGGCTGAGAAGGTTAGGGCTCTTCAGCTTGGAGAAAAGACGGCTGAGGGGTGATATGATAGAAGTCTACAAAATAATGAACGGAGTAGAGCGGACAGATGTGAAGCGTTTGCTTACACTTTCAAACAATAATAGAACCAGGGGACACAAGATGAAGCTAGAATATGATAGATTTAAAACAATAGGAGAAAGTTTTTCTTTACTCAGTGTGTAGTTGGACTCTGGAACTCGTTGCCGGAGAATGTGGTGGCAGCGGCTGGCCTTACGGAGTTTAAGGAGGGTTTGGATAGATTCCTGAAGGAAAAGTCCATTGAACATTATTTTTTTTTTGGGGGGGGGGGGGTGCCAGGTTCTTGAAGCCTGGATTGGCTGCTGTCAGAGACAGGATGCTGGGCTTGATGGACCCTTGGTCTTTTCCCAGTATGGCGGTGCTTATGTGCTATGTGCAAGATATTTGAACGTGCTGTTCACTGCCGTTGCCTTGACTTTCTTTCATCTCAAGCTATTCTTGATCCACTTAAACTGGTTTTTGCCCCCTTCATTCAACTGAAACAGCGCTTGCTAAAGTCTCCAATGATCTGTTCCTGGCCAGATCCAAAGGTCTCTATTCTGCTACGTAAATACGAGGGTCCGGCAGAATAATCTCCAACGTTGAATACAGCAACAATCTTAGTCTAAAAACTACTGAAATGATTCTATAATGAACACCACCAAACTGCTCCTTGCAATCTACTCCTTATCCCTGATCCATCTAATAATGACCACCCCACTCGCAGAAATCAACAATATACCCAGACTAATCAATAACCGAACACTGTCCAGACACACCACATCACACCAAATCGACATAAACCAAAACAAAGGAAAAGAACCAACAAGCGTACAATCTCAACAAAATTAAAAGAAAGATCATAAAAAATCCACACAAACCAAGAAACGACAACTAACAAAAGTCCACATAACATCGAGCGTAGAAGACCCATACCAAAAAATTCAAATAGGCTACGTCAATGCCAGATCCGTAGTAAACAAAACAACAATAATAATAGACTGGATCACGTCAGAGAAACTTGATCTACTCTTCATCACTGAAACCTGGATCCATGACCAGAAGGACCCTGTCATCTTAAACCTATGTCCTCCAGGATACAAAATCACCCACTGGACCAGAAAAGAAAAAAGAGGAGGGGGCATAGCACTCATATACCAATCTCACCTCACAATTGAAACCACTGCAGAATCTATTACAACCCACCTCAAAATAGCCTCAATCAGAATCCACCATAAAACCCTGCTCGACCACCTAAATTGCATCCAATTCTACAGACCACCATGTAACTGGAATGAAAGCCAGGCGGACTTTGTTTCAAATATATGTGTATCTAGCTCCAATACACTAGTATTAGGAGACATTAACCTTCACCTTGAAGACCCAAACTCTACCAACGCATGAGATTGCAAGGACTTCCTTCATCTATGTGACCTTACATGGCCACACATGCAAACAACCCACATGAAGGGTCACACACTCGACCTCATCTCATACAAACTGTCCACTGATCAGAACCTAACCATAACACAAACTAGATGGACAGAAACACCATGGACTAACCATTACAAACTAAACCTATCCATAAAATGGCGAAAAAGGGGTTTTCTCCACACACGAGAACACACAATTTATACCACAAGAGGCCAAATAGACCCAGATACTTTCTGGCAACAGATATACAACAACGATTGGACAGCACAAACGGAATCCATATATTACCTCTCAGAATGGGACAAAAGATTCAGACACATGCTAGACAAAATAGCACCCTTACAAATAAGAACTTCGCGTAGACACAACTCGACACTGTGGTTTAATGAAGAACTGAAAAAAATAAAACACAATCTAGGAAACTGGAAAGCACATGAAAAAAAATAAAAGACGAACACACACTCAACGCATGGAAACAACTACAAAGGAAATACAAATATGCAATAAGACAGACCAAAAGGTCATACTACAAAACTAAAATTGGGCAAGACTACAAAAACATGAAGAAACTATACCATCTCGTGAACAAACTACTAGACACAACCAGTGGCGTAGCTACGTGGGGCCTGAGGGGGCCGGGGCCCCCGCAGATTCACCCCAGGACCCCCCTCCCGGCGAACCCGCCCCCGCCGCCGCCTACCTTTACTTTTGCTGGCGGGGGATCCCACTCCCCGCCAGCCGACGTCTTCTCAGTCCTTCCTGCACTTCAATTTGTTTGCTGACGTCCTGCACGTAATTATACGTGCAGGACGTCAGACTCAGAGAACAGTTCTGTTCTCTGAGTCTGACGTCCTGCACGTACAACGTGCAGGACGTCAGCAAACAAATTGAAGAGCGGGAAGCGACTAAGAAGAAGACGTCGGCTGGCGGGGAGTGGGATCCCCCGCCAGCAAAAGTAAAGGTAGGCGGCGGCGGGGGCGGGTTCGCGGCGGGAGGGGGGGCGGCAATGTCGGCGGTGGGGGGGCGGCGCCGGGGGGAGGGCTAAAATGTGCCCCCTCCCCCCGGGCTCGGACCCCTCTCCCACGGAAGGCTGGCTACGCCCCTGGACACAACACCAGTCACCACAACCAACACTGACATCCCATCTGCAGACAACCTTGCTAAATATTTCAATGAAAAAATCGTAAACCTACGCAAAACCCTACTCAGAACAACATGGACATAGAAAACTTCATTAATGGTCAAGACCCAACCCCTGGTGAATACCCTGCTGACCGAATAGGGTCAAATTTTGCTCTGCTCAGCGCCGACACAGTTACCCAGGCGATTAAACAATACTCAAACAGCTATTGTCAAATGGACACCTGCCCCAGCCACCTAATACAATCTGCCCCCCCCCCCTCCCAGCTTCATAATAGATCTTACATCCCACTTAAACTTCATGCTTCAACAGGATATCTACCCTTAAGAAAAAGGCAACAAGCTGCTCACCCCAATACCAAAAGACACCAAGAAAAAACCAAACGACATTACCAACTACCGCCCAGTAGCATCTATCCCATTAGTAGTCAAACTAATGGAAGGACTAGTGACCAAACAACTCAATGACTACATAAACAAATTCACTATACTACATGAGCCACAATCAGGATTTCGACCCCTACACAGCACCAAAACAGTACTACTCATTCTCCTAACCAAATTCAAGAAGGAAATAGCAATAGGCAAGAGCATTCTCCTCCTTCAATTTGACATGTCAAGTGCATTCGACATGGTTAACCATAACATATTGCTAAGACTCCTAGAATACTTTGGAATCAGTGGTGGCACTCTCAATTGGATTAAAGGTTTTCTAACCACAAGAACATATCACGTGAAATCAAAAACAAACATATTGTCACTGTGGAAACCAGGCTGCGGAGTACCGCAAGGATCACCACTATCACCGATGCTTTGCAACCTCATGATGACTCCACTAGCCAAGACCCTATCCACCCAAGGCCTCAACCCATTTATCTATGCTGATGACGTTACACTATACATCCCATACAAACATGATCTGGCGGAAATCACCAATGAAATCAAGCTAAGCTTAAACATCATGTACTCATGGACAAATGCATTCCAACTAAAACTCAATACAGAAAAAACACACTGTCTCATCATCTCATCCCAATACAACACATACAAACCCACGAACATTAACACCTCAGGATACACCCTCCCTGTCTCAGACAGCCTGAAAATTCTCTGAGTAACAATCGACCGTAACCTATCACTAGAGACCCAAGTGAAATCCACCATAAAGAAAATGTTTCTCTCAATGTGGAAACTCAAACGCATAAAACCATTCTTCCCGAGGGAAATATTTCGTAACCTGGTACAGTCCATGGTACTAAGCCATGCAGATTACTGTAACGGAATCTATGCGGGATGCAAGGATCAAATCATAAAGAAACTTCAAACTGCCCAAACACTGCAGCCAGGCTTATATTTGGAAAAACACGTTTTGACAGCACCAAACCACTCAGAGAAAAATTGCACTGGCTACCAATCAAAGAACGTATCACTTTCAAAATCTGCATGACTGCTCATAAAATTATTTATGGTGAGGCACCGGGATACATGACAGATCTCATCGACCTGCCAACCAGAAACACCACAAAATCTACACTACCCAAGCAGCAAAGGACTCAAATACAAATCCACCTATTGAACCAGCTTTTCCTACCTAAGCGCACAACTATGGAACGCATTGCCAAAAGTAGTAAAAACTATGCTCGACCACCTAAATTTTCGGAAAGCACTAAAGACAGACCTGTTCAGAAGAGCATACCCCACCGACCCAACATAAAAATTCCTGGACACTTGCGACACAATGTAACTAACGACCGTAACGAATATTATCTGTCTCTTCTTCCCCCTTTTCCTCTCTAAGTCCCCCCCCCCAAATGTACCTACCTTACATGTACCTCATTCTACCACAATATTACTTTGTATTCATTCATACCATGTATTTGTTCAGACTGTAATCGGCTAACGCCGTTATATGTAAGCCACATTGAGCCTGCAAAAGGTGGGAAAATGTGGGATATAAATGTAACAAATAATAATAATAATATCCTCCTCACCCTTCTCGATCTGCTGCTTTTGACACTGTTGATCACAGCCTACTCTTTGATACGCTGTCCTCACTTGGATTTCAGGGCTCTGTTCTTTCCTGGTTTTCTTCTTATCTCTCCCAGTGTACCATGAGTGTGTACTCTAGTGGATCCTCCTCTACTTCTATCCCAATGTCAGTTGGTGTACCTCAGGGATCTGTCCTGGGACCTCTTCTTTTCTCCATCTATACTTCTTCCCTTGGTACTCTGATCTCATCCCATAGTTTTCAGTATCATCTTTACGCTGATGACTCCAAGATCTACCTCTCCACACCTGAAATCCAGGCCAAAGTATCAGCCTGCCTGTCTGACATTGCTGCCTGGATGTCTCAGCGCCATCTGAAACTAAACATGACCAAGACTGAGCTTCTTATCTTTCCCCCTAAACCAACCTCTCCTCCTCCCCCATTCTCTATTTCTGTGGATAACACTCTCATCCTTCCTGTCTCATCAGCTCGTAACCTTGGGGTCATCTTCAACTCCTCCTCTCCTTCTCTGCACATATTCAGCAGACTGCTAAAAACCTGTCATTTCTTTCTCTATAATATCACCAAAATTTGCCCTTTCCTTTCTGAGCACACTACCAGAACCCTCATCCACACTCTTATTACCTCTCACTTAGACTATTGCAATTTGCTTCTCACAGGTCTCCCACGTAGTCATCTCTCTCATCTTCAATCTGTTCAAAATTCTGCTGCACAACTAGTATTCCACCAGTGTTGTTATGCTCATATTAGCCCTCTCCTCAAGTCACTTCACTGGCTTCCTATCCGTTTCCGCATACATTTCAAACACCTCTTATTGACTTATAAGTGCATTCACTCTGCAGCTCCTCAGTACCTCTCCACTCATCTATCCCTACATTCCTCCCCGGGAACTCCGTTCACTGGGTAAATCTCTCTTATCGGCACCCTTCTCCTCCACCGCTAACTCCGGACTCCGTTCCTTTTATCTTGCTGCACCATATGCCTGGAACAGACTTCCTGAGCCGGTATGTCAAGCTCCATCTCTGGCCGTCTTCAAATCGAAGCTAAAAGCCCACCTTTTTGATGCTGCTTTTAACTCCTAACCCTTATTCACTTGTTCAGAACCCTTATTTTATCACCCTCACTTTAATATTCCCTTATCTCTTGTTTGTCCCGTTTGTCCTTATTAGATTGTAAGCTCTGCCGAGCAGGGATTGTCTCTTCATGTTCAAGTGTACAGTGCTGCGTACGTCTAGTAGTGCTATAGAAATGATAAGTAGTGTTAATAGTAGTAGACTAATGAGGGAAGAACTTCCTTCATGCAGAAGTTCTGTCCAGAGTTAGTCTAAATGTGCCATTATTGTCCAATTCTGTTGTATATATTTATTTCTTCTTCAAGTCTGTGTGGTTGTAAAAGGGCATTCTGTGTGGATACAAAAGGGCATTTAAAAAAAAAATCTTTGTCTCCTGGCTGTGTGTTTGCATATACAGTACATGAGTGTGATTTTATTATGAAGGCAAGCAATACACCACCAAAATACAGTAGCTAGCAGCACACTATTAGCTGCTAAATTCATACAAAGCTAATTATGTTCAGTGGAAAATAAATCTGTTTGCTGCCTGCTATGTGACTATTCCATTGCTGTTTCATTATTGCTACCAAGTATTAGATATTATAGGCATTTGCTTTAAACTGTGATTATTTTAATTTGTTTATCCAGACCTTACATACACATGGTATTGCTTGTAAAACCCAAAGGCAACACCTAAGGATGGTTAAACAGTTTGGAATAAATTGTGTTGTACTTTAGAAATTGTTGTTTGGTTTTTTTGGTGTTTGTATGTGATAATGTTTGAATAACTGTCTATACTTATGGCTATGATTGCTGAACATGATGCATCATGAAAGGACAGACTTTTAAATACCCAGCTGGGTATATATGGTACTCTCATCTTTCTTAAATGTTTCACAGATATCCATTGCCTTGCTCCCATGATGTTATTGAATTCTATTATTCTGTCTCATTGTATTTCCCAAATGTAAGCCACATTGAACCTGAGTTTGCTTGAGATAATGTGGGATGTAAATGTCAAAATAAAAAAAAATCCTTTATCCTCCATCTTTTAAGGCATTCCTATCCAACTGGATAGTGATGGCACAAGGAAAGCATGTTTGTTCCCATGAAAACTAACTCAAAATAACCTGTTGCTTAGCTGAGCTCTAGTATTATCAGATTAAAAATGTGACCATACTATGCCTCTGTGGTTATGTTCCACTTATAAATTAAGGGCCCTGTTTACTAAACAGCACTAAGGCCACTTTATCATTTTTAGCACGTGCTAATGATTAGGATGCACTAAATGCTAAGTCGCCCATAGGAAACATTGGGCGACTTTAATCTTTAGCGTGAGCTAAAAAAGCTAGTGCAGCTTAGTAAACAGGCACAATATAAGTCATCACAAGAGCAAAATATAAGAAAATCAATGGGACTGCATTAGGGGCTTATAGCCCTGTTAGTTATGTTTAAACAAATAAGAGATCTGCATGAAACAAATATTTTTATTATTTTGACTTATAAAACCACTTGTCCCTGAAACATGCTCAAAACAGAATAATCCATTTGTGTATCTAAAATGTAAACTTCTACAAACGATATGAGGTGAAGATGTGATTCCATGTGCCCCCAATCAAAGAAGATTTTAATTTTACTTCCATTTAATTTCAATATATTCAATCTTTATAATACCAGCCTTCACAAGGCAGATTACAACAGTTAACATGAACCCATCAGTAAACCGGATATCCTCACTGAGATTTGGCCATGTATTACTGTATTTTATAGAACAGTGTAGGAAAATTACCACAAAATACAGAGTTTATAATTGCTGTTTCTACCAGCTACAATAATTTTTTAAGCTGTTTTAGTGATATTCAATTTTATTTCATGATATTTATATCGATATACGGGAAGCTTTAAAATAAAATCTGTTATCATCCACTTTTTAAGGCACTGCCTATCCAACTGGAACAGCTTTAGACTTTTTACAGATGAACCACACATAGTTATATTTTTGTGGTAAGCTTTTGATATTGTTTTCAGTAGTGTTTGCCATTGTTTTGGGTGAACTAAAATGGCAGCAAGCTCGCCTTACTGGCTTCAGCCCCCATAATGGGCTAGATAGGCTCATGCCATCTCTTGTTCTCAATCTGACTTCATTGGGGACCCTGGCAGCCGTATTTGCTTTTTGCCCAGACTGATGCAGTGATACTCACACTGACACAGTTTGGAGGGGCTGGTTATGGGGACTCCCTAGCACCCTAGCAGGCATTGTATTCATGCAGAGATGTTTTCACCTAGTAAAGAGTCACCAAAACAGACATCATGTTATGAGAATCAGGAGCTCAATATTCAGAGTTTCTATTTATAAGTAAAATGTTTTTTTTAAACATTAATTAGGTTGAAACCTGGGAGCATTTAAAATATTTTTTTTCCTGTGCATACCTAAAAAGAAAAAGATAGTATGTGGGAACTTGCTCTTTCTGTTTTGTGGAATGCAATGGTATATTACAAAAACGCACTTAATTTTTGTATTACTACTATTTCTAAGAGAGGTATCGAATAATGAGGGAAGAGCTTCCTTCATGCAGAAGTTCCATCTAGACTCAGTCTAAATTTGCCAACATTTTCCAGTTATGTTGCATATATTTATTTCTTCTTCAAGTCTGGTTGTAAAAGGCATTTTTTTGTGTTGTTTTGAAATCTTTCAGGCTCATTTTCAAAGCACTTAGCCTCCCAAAGTTCCATAGAAACCTATGGAACTTAGCCTCCCAAAGTGCTTTGAAAATATGCCCATTTGTCTCCTAGCTGTGTGTGTTGTATATAGATGACAGTGATTTTGTTAGAAAGGCAAACATACACCACCAAAATACAGTAGCAAGTAGCACACTATTAGCCGCCAAGTTCATACAAAATTAATTATGTTCAGTGAAAAATAAATCTGTTGGCTGCCTGCTATGTGAATATTACATCACTGTTTCATTATTGCTAACAAGTATTGCATATTATGGACATTTGCTTTAAACTGTGATTATTTTAATTCATTTATCCAGACCGTACATGCACATGCTGTTTGCTTGTTAAAACCAAAGGCGAAACCTAAGGGTGGCTAAACAACTTGGTATAAACTGTGTTGTGCTGTAGAAGTTGTAGTTTACTTTTGCAATGTGTATATGGATGCCTGTTCTGGTGTATGTATGTGATAATCTTTGAATAACTGCCTATACCTATGGCTATAATTTCTGAACATGTGGCATCGTTAATGGATAAGCATTTAAATGCTTCAGACATATTCATCAACTTGCTCCCACAATGTTACTGAATTCTATTATTCTGTCTCACTGTATTTCAAAATGTAAACCATATTGAACCCTACTTTTCTTGGGATAATGTGGAATGTAAATGTCAAATTTAAAAAAACAACCCTCGTTTATCCTCAACCCTTTAAGGCATTGCCTATCCAAATGGGTGGTGATTGCACAAGGAAAGCGTGTCTGGTCCTGTGAAGACTAACTCAAAATAACCTGTTCCTTTTACTGAGCTCTAGTATTACCGTAATGAAAATGCGACCATACCATGCCTGTGTGGTTAAGTTCCACTACTAAGTTAAATTAACTGGCTTTCTTAAAAAGATCATATAGCCTTTGGATGCATGACTAGGAACAAAAACACACACTTATTTATACAATATCACAGTTCCTCATGCATAACCACAAAACAACCTTTTAGAGTGGATAGTGTTCACAGTGAGCTCCTTTTATTATCAACCAATTAGAAGAGATAAACATCTTCAGTTGTGGCACAGTATAAGTCATCATAAGAACAAAATATAAGAAAACCAATGGGACTGCATTAGGGGCTTATAGCCCAGTTAGTTATGTTTAAACAAATGAGAGATCTGCATTAAACAAATATTTTTATTATTTTGACTTATAAAACCACTTGTCCCTGAAACATGCTCAAAACAGAATAATCCATTTGTGTATCTAAAATGTAAACTTATACAAATCAAATCAAATTAGATCAATTCTTGTATATCGTTAATATCCCCTTTCCAGGGTTCAGTGCAACTTACATTCTAGGTGAAACAAAAGCCGATAATGTTAGTGTGAGGTATGAGAACAATTAGAGACCATTGGTGTAATGCATGAGACCAAAAACATTATAGGAAAGGATAATGGATTATACTAGGAGGTCCATGTGATTCCTTGTGTCCCAATGAAAGGAGAGTTTAATTTTACTTCCATTTAATTTCAATATAGTCCATCTTTATAACACTGAGGCAGATTTATTTATTTATTTATTAGGATTTATTTACCGCCTTTTTGAAGGAATTCACTCAAGGCGGTGTACAGTAAGAATAGATCAAACATGAGCAATAAGCAATTAGACCAGTAAAAATATTTGAACAACAATACAAAGTATGGCATGGTATACTACTTTTGATTGTTCAAACTTATTCTGTTGGGAACTACTGGTTAACTATCTCTCTTTCTATACATATACCAGATGGCAATACAACATTCGTCCCACAGTGCTTGAATGCCGAACATCAATCATCCACCCAGATTACAACAACGACGAAAAAAATGTTCCAATCGATGTGGAAACTCAAAAGAATAAAACCTTTGTTCCCAAGAAACATTTTCCGCACCCTAGTACAGTCATTGGTATTAAGCCACTTGGACTACTGTAACGCTCTATACGCAGGCTGCAAAGAACAGACCATCAAAAAACTCCAAATAGCCCAGAACACCGCAGCCAGACTCATTTTTGGAACACCTAAATACGAAAGTGCGAAACCCCTCAGAGAGAAACTGCATTGGCTCCCGCTCAAGGAACGAATTGAGTTCAAGATCTACAAGACTGTACACAAAATCATTCACGCAGATGCCCCACTCTATATGCTAAACTTAGTGGACTTACCGCCCAGGAATGCCAAAAGATCAGCCCGCAAATTCCTCAACCTGAACTTTCCCAGCTATAAAGGAATGAAGTACAAACAGGCTTATGCTACCACCTTTGAGTACAAAAGTACAGTTTTGGAACGCACTACCCATGGCCCTAAAAACCATGACCAATCTAACCAGCTTTTGCAAAGCTTTGAAAACACATCTCTTCAACAGAGCCTACAAAAGTCACCCTCAATGAAACAAATCATTCCTTAAACCACCCAAGTACACCAAAACACCTCTTTCACGACCTTACCTAACACCTTCTACCTAAATTCCTCTTTCACCTCAGCTTATGATCGACTGTTTTCTTATATCATGTAATGACGTTCTCATTTCCATACTTTGTAAGCCACATTGAGCCTGCAAAAAGGTGGGGAAATGTGGGGTACAAATACAATAAATAAATAAATAAAGTATGGCATGGTATACTACTTTTGATTGTTCAAACTTATTCTGTTGGGAACTACTGGTTAACTATCTCTCTTTCTATACATATACCAGATGGCAATACAACATTCGTCCCACAGTACGTGAATGCCGAACATCAATCATCCACCCAGATTACAACAATAGTTAAAATGAACCCTTCGGGAAACAAGGTATCCTCACTTAAATTTGGCCATGTATTACTGTATTCTATAGAGCAGTATAGATGAATGAGCACAAAATACAGAGTTTATTACTGCTGTTTTTACTAGCTACGATAATTTTTAAAGCTGTTTTAATGATATTCAATTGTATTTCATTATATTTATATCTAGAAATGAGAAGCTTTCAAATAAATTAAAAAGCAGCCAAATAAAAAAATCCTTTATCCTCTACCTTTTAAGGTCCTGCCTATCTGACTGGAACAGCTTTAGACGTTTTACAGATGGACCACACATAGGCAGTCCATTATTTCTAATGAGCTTTTGCTATTGTTTTAAATAGCATTTGTTATTGTTTTTAGTGAGCCAATGTGGCAGCAAGCTCCACCTACTGGCGGCAACCCACATAATGGACCAGAAAGGCTCATGCCATTCCTGTTCTCAATCTAAACTCCTTGGCATGAGCCTATCTGGCTCATTATGTGGGATGAGATCAGTAGGCAGAGCTTGCCGCCACATTGATACACCCAAAATAATACCAAATGCTATTGAAAACAATAGCAAAAGCTTATTAGAAATAATGGACTTTGGACAGGAATTCACATTTGCTCTCAGGTTCACAAATCCTTCTCTAGAATTAATTATTTTTTTATTCTCCAAGTTATTAATCTCCATGACAATCCATGCCTTTTATTGGGGATATTGACATATCAGATCATGCAGGGATCAAGATCTCCAGTTTGATCAAACAAGTCGACTCCCCCAAACCGGTATGGTGGTTTAATAATGTTTTAGTGCAGAATCCAGTGTTACCAAGAAATTCCACTGCCATACAGGACTATTTTACTTTAATGCAGGGGCCCTGGTTTCTCAGGTCACTAGATGAGATGCCATGAAAGCTACTTTGAGGGGTGAGATCTTGATGTATACAGTGCTTCTTAAAAAAAAATGTAAACAGGAATTAGAAATCTTGGAGAAGGAAATTCATGACATTGAAAGTAGTCTACTTTGTAGATGGACCACGGAGGCCCTTTCTAAATACATTAAGGCCAAATATCAATACAACTATCTCTTATCTCTAGGGCTCGGGGTGAAATTTATGTTCAACAGTCCAACAGTCCACATATTATCAAACCTCCAATAGGGCTGGGAAGACCTTAGCTGCTTTTCTGAAAGGGAAGAATAGGGAGTGCATTGGGGATCTTCTTACTGCCCAGAATGACATCCTAGGTAAATTTGTTGACTTTTATTTAAAAAAAAACTGTATTCTTCTGAAGGTCCTCCCTCTACTGAGGTGGTAGATGGATTCATACATATTATACAGGCACCTAAACTTGAGGTTCAGCACAGGGAAATGTTAGAAGGGCCTATTATGGAGTCTGAGATTGCACTGGCACTAAAGTAAAATGGTAAAACTTGTGGCATGGATGGCTACACAGTTGAATTTTATAAATCATTTCATCCTCTATTGATACTCCATTTATTGAATAAATACCAGTCCATGTTAGAGAATGGCACCTTTCAAGGAACAATGAATGAGGCCCTCATGACAGTGCTTCCAAAACCAGGCAGAGACCCTTTGGAGGTAGCATATTATAGACCCTTGTCATTAATTAATGTTGATGCCAAATTGTTCACGAAGACATTGTCACTTCGCCTGACAAAATGTCTCCATGAACTTATAAACCTGGATCAAACTGGATTTGTTGCGTGACGGTAGGCTATGTTTTCAGTTGTTGCAACACCAGGCTGTGTTTTCAGTTGTTGCAACTGGCGAGGCGCTTAGATCTGCCTTCCTTCTCGGTGACTCTGGGTGCCAAGAAGGTATTTGATAGGATAGAATGGCCTTACATGTTGAAAATATTGGAATGGTTTGGATTGGGTGAGGGGGTTTGTGGAATGGTCATGGCTTTTGTTCACATCCCCACGTGCACGGCTGCATGTCCTCTTGTTTCAGTTTATATAAGGGTACTAGGCAGGGATGCCCTTTGTCCCTCCTTTTATTTGACCTGTCGTTGGAGTCACTGTTGGCTATTCAACAATCCCTGGAGATTAAGGTGTAATATTTTCAATGATGCAATGGCTAGTAAAAGGGGTGTGACTAGTGTAGGGGTGGAGCCTTAGTGATCCCGCCCCTGGATGGGTAGGGGCGCCGACTAATAGGCTGCAGGAGGGCGCCAGAAACCCTAGGACTGGCCCTGCACTCCTCCACTCCGCATTTAACATTGGCCAAGGCTCTGCTGCTCACAGAAAGAGGAGGCAGGGTGGCCATTTTGCTCAAGGAAGAAAGTGTTTAGAGTACTTGCCTTTTCCTTCTAAACAGCCATTACCATCTTACTGTTATATTACAATATTGCACAGGCATGTCTAAGGATTACAGTCTGATCACAAATTTGTAATTAAATGTTCTCTGAAAATATGTGGATGAATGATTTGTTGGGTAGTACTGTACTAAATAGAATTAGGAACTTTAAGTACTTAGTATACTCACATCTCTGTGGGCCCAGACCTAGGAGTTGTAGAAGGCAGTCAGCCTCTCCCAGCTCTTGCAGTACCTTAAGTATGCCCTTCTTTTTTCTGGTACCACAAAGTACCGTTCCTCCTTTTAGAGGAACAGTCTGGCCAAAATTTCAGTGTTCTGGGGACTAAAATTTGGCATTCTGTGTTTCCTTCTTGGAGGCATTTTGTAGAAATGTCCCCGCAGATATCGTTGTCGTGACATCACGTCGATATGCACCAATGTCATTCTGGGCAAATTCTCTATAGAGGGTGCCTATATTCGCGTGCATATCTGTGCTAAAGCATATTCTATATATAGTGTTTTGTGGTTACAGAATGCGCTTAAGCAATTTTCTGTTCTGCACGGACCTTTTCGGCACTGTATATAGAATCTAGCCCTTAGTGCCTGATTTTTGTGCACATCGTTGTGCACAAAATGCTCAAAGGGATCGAACACAGGTGTTAGCATGTACACTAAACATTGCCACAAATGCACTTAAATGGATGCAAATGAGGTCTGTTAGTATTCCTTCCCAATGCACAAATGAAAGTACTGTAATACACAGAAGGAAATATGGCCGAAAATTTATTTTTCTTACTGAATTATCTCCGTACATCACAAGCTGTTTTATGCACTGCTAATGTTAATTGCTTATTCGATGTTCACTATGCTATGGAAAACCTTCATATTATCTGGTTTCACCACACTGATAATCATTATTTCTGTATTTGTACTTCTTAGCTGCTGTATAACACCCTGTATTAGAAGCTTAGTGCAACAGTTAATTGAAACTGCTTTAAGTAAAAGAGAACCTATAGAACATGCATATGTACTGTATGAAAGACTACACATTAGCACAGAAATTGAAAATGTTGAAGATAATGTTTAATTTCTTTGTGATACTCTTGGTTTTGCATTATTATCTTCCTCTAGGATCATTTAGATGGTAAGGTATTGTAAGTAACATAAGGCCCAGGGAAGGTTAAAGAGGGGTAACTTACATCTCATTATGACCACATTCTTTTGTCACCTATAGCCTGATACCTGTAAAAAGGGTTTGACATTGTGACTCACACCTACAATCTTCCTAACTGAATTGACGGGAACCTATGAGGGGCTATCCCTTAAACGGAAAAATAAGAGATCATCCATTAGTGCTCGTGAGGTCATATGATAATGACAGGTAAGCTAGGACAGCCTTCAACCTAAGACAGCCTGTGGCCGGGGCACTAACAGAACCTTGAGGGATACGAAGGTTCAAAATAAGTGAAGCCCTTTTCAAGGCCTTCAAGAGGGGAGATGTAGAATTATGAGCACAGGTCAGCACCCCAGCACAGGTCAAAAAGGGCAGAGGCTGACAAGCCTGTGCGACTCTGGAATCTATTAGAGATTGAGAAGCCTGTAATTTATGAAAGAACACGAGCCTGTGTAAACTCAGGAATGTATACCTTTAAGGGCAAGCTGGCGTGGGAAAGGTGCAATTATGGATGGACAGAATGTGATTTAGCAACTTAAGGGAAAATAGATGGTGAGAATAGAGAACAGAATGATCTCTGAGGAAGATAAGTGCTGAAGTAATGTGAAGCCTTGCTTAACACAAAAGGTATATAAACAATTGAACTAGAGCATTACGTTGGAGAGGCAGTGGCAGAGCACATGTTTGTGTCCCCTGCTCTCCACATGAGAAACTAGCATTTGTAAATTGTAACTTTCTCTTGGTAAGTAAGATAAAGAATTGCTCTTCTCATACGCGTGGCCTTCCTAGTCTTTTATCTCTCTAAATTGTGGGTGGTTGGTGAGTATTAATTTGGTAAGGTAGTAAAAAGACTAGTAATATAAAACATATACTGTAGTATTTTTGTCTTATTCACCATCCCTTTCCTAATAATTCCTAGCATCCTGTTTGCATTTTTGGCCGCCACCGCACAGTGAGCAGAAGGTTTCAGTGTATTATCTAACACCTAGATCTTTTTCTTTAGCGCCGACTCCCAAGATGGACCCTAGCATCACGGTAACTATGATTTGGATTATTCTTTCCAATGTGCATCACCTTGCATTTGTCCACATTAAATTTCATCTGCCATTTGGATGCCCAGTCTTCCAATTTCCTAAGGTCTTTCTGCAATATTTTACAGTCCACATGTGTTTTGACAACCTTGAATAGTTTTGTATCATCAGCAAATTTAATCACCTCACTTGTCGTTTCGATTTCCATATCATTTATAAATGTGTTAAATAGCACTGGTCCCAATACAGATCCTTGCGGTACTCCACTATTCACCCTCCTCCATTGAGAGAAATGACCATTTAACCCTTCTCTCTGTTTTCTGTCCAATAACCAATTCCTAATCTACACCAGAACCTTGCATCCTATCCCATGACTCTTTAACTTTCTCAGGAGTCTCTCATGAGCTTCCCCCTCTTCCCCTTCCCTTTGCGCCAGGTCTCTCTTTCTCTTTTCCCTCTGCTTCCCCAGACCCAGTCCACTATCTCTCCCCTCTTCCCCCTCCCCTTTGCTTCAGGTCTCTCTCTGTCCCACTACCTCTGGCCAGTTTGGCATCTCTTCAACCCTGCTCCCTGATCCCGAGTCTGGTATATTTTGTTTCCTGTCCCCTCCCTTCCCATCCCTCCTGTGGCTGTGTGGGTCCAGTATTACACCAGTTCTCTCTCTCCATCGGTCCTCCACACGTAGCAAAGAGAGCACTGAAATATGCCTCTATGGCCAGCAGGGCCTTTCCTGTGCGCATCCTACCCACAGGAAGTTGTATCACAGATGCAGGACATGCACAGGAAAGGCCCCACTGGTCGGAGAAGCAGGTTTCAGTGCTCTCTGCTACTTGTGGAGGACCAGTGGCAGGGGAGAGCTGGAGGTATATCAGACCCGGGTGCGGGGGAGGGGGGGAGGCAGTGGTGTACCGAGGGGGGGGCGGTGGGGCGGACCGCCCCGGGTGCAACCAATGGGGGGGTGTTCCGTCCGGCGTGTTCCTCTTTTTCTGCTCCACAGCGCTGCTCCGCCCGCGTCCTTCAGTTTGGACATGGACTTCCCCTAACGCTGCACCGGCGTCCGGTGCGCGTGCCTTACACCAGTGGCGTACCGAGGGGTGCAACCAATGGGGGGGTGTTCCGTCCGGCGTGTTCCTTTTTCTGCTCCACAGTGCTGCTCCATCCGCTTCCGTCAGTTTGTTTGGACATGGACTTCCCCTAACGCTGCATCGGCGTCCGGCGCGCGCACCTTACACCTCTCTGCGGCAGTGCGGCTCACGTTGTCTCCTCCCAGCGGCTCCTCTCTCCCTCCCTAGTCTCCAGTCTCGGAGACAGTCCGAGACGAGTGGGTCCCAGCCATCCTACTTCAATGTCATGACGCCTTCCTCCCCCCCCCTGCGGCACCCTACGCACCAGTGCGCCTTGGCTTGTGGCCTTCCTGCTGCAGAGCAGTAACGTCTCCTCGGTCACTCACGTTGTGCTTTGGCTCCGAGTCCTGACCTGACTCTCCGTCGCACGTCGGTCGCAGAGTTGCACAGCAGTATGAAAACATCAGTTGAGTGAGTTTTATTTTCAGTTTTTCTACCAGGTATCCTTTTTCTCATGATCTTTTGGGAGTTTTGGCTGGTTTCTTTGATTACTAGAGGGGTGTGGTGGTCTAATCCTTTTTACTGCTATTATGGGTCATATTAGGCAAGGCCAAGGGTCAGTCAACAGAATTTTTTACTGTCAGATCACGATCACCACTAATCAACAATTATTGTTGAAATCTTAGGTAATTAAAGTTGTACTCCGTCTCCGTGTACTGATATATTTTAAAACAAATTCTAATATGGTACAGACTTATTATCCTGATTCCTAAAGCAGTCTGAATAACATCAGTTGAGCGAGTTTTATTTTCAGTTTTTCCACCAGGTATCCTTTTTCTCATGATCTTTTGGCTGGTTTCTTTGATTACTAGAGGGGTGGTGGTCTAATCCTTTTTGCTATTATTATGGGTCATATTAGGCAAGGCCAAGGGTCTGTCAACAGAATTTTATACTGTCAGATCACGATCACCAGTAATTAACAATTATTGTTGAAATCTTAGGTAATTAAAGTTGTACTCCATCTCCATGTACTGATATATTTTAGAACAAATTCTAATATGGTACAGACTTATTATCCTGATTCCAGATCACACTCATTTGTGCAATTAAAAGTCCTGTTTGTTCAGCAATATGTCAGTTGGTAAAATGGTTCCTTTTCCGCCCCCAGCAATGGCTGCACCGTTGCAGTGTTCTCTGCAGTCCTGTAATGGATAGTGCTATATAAATTGTGATAAGTATTAGGATGTCCTATCCGGGGTAGGCCACTAGAGGGCGCTAGTAGGAGAATAGATGGAGGTCGTTAGGACCGGGGAGAGCCCTGGGAGGTCCACAGGTGTAGGAGGTTATGGGCTGGGTCCTGTGTAGCTAATTAACCACTTTATACCCCACCTGAGGGTGAAAGGAAGAGAAGTGAGCTGGCAGCAGAAGAAGAGAGATTCCCCTGGAAGATACTGGCTAACCCTATGGACTTGTGGTGGACTGTGTGTCCAAAGGAGAGAAGCAGGCTGAAAATCCTGGGGTAAGAAGTCCCTAAAGCATTAGTGTTGGACTGTGTGTTCAAAGAAGGAAGGACTGTGTGTCCCAGTACTGAGAGAAGCAGGCTGCAAAGCCTGGGGTTAAAAGTCCCCAAAGTATTGAAGTTTTAGTACTGAGCCCATGTATCTGTGTGGGGAGGCTCAGTGTGAAGACCTATGAAAGTATAAAGTATTAAGCTAGAAGAAGTGTGCCCAGGGGCTAGAATAAAGAGTTGCCTGAGAAATATGCAGTTGGTAAGACCTGTTTAATTTGCTTAGTGGGAACCAGGTCACCCTGAGCGAGAAAGGGGTAGCACATTAATTTGCATATGATCTGCATATTGAGAACCAGGTCACCCTGAGTGAGAAGGGGGATATCACAAATGGCACTTTCCCAGATGGGACTTGACTGTTGAACAACTACCCTTGGCAGTTGAACATCTCTGTCTGAAAGGTGAAGCCAAGGGAAGAGCTGCGGACTTGTGTGGACCCAGGCAGTCGGTGTATCCCCAGTGAAGAGAGATGGAGGTGACCTTGGAGGCTCCAGAGGCCGTGTTCTAGAAGCCTGTTGAGAGGGCCAACACTAGCCAAAGCACTTTGCTCACCTACCCCAGGTAAAGGGTACCTAGGGGGGGAGGTGAGGGTGGATTTGTAAGATCTGGAGGCTTGGGAGTGGCTGTAGGGGATGGAGAAGGCCACAAACACACACACCCACAAGGAGGTGCAGCACAAGTGTGGGGGCCAGGAGAGTAAACAGGCCACACTTGGATGTGTTTTTTTTGTGATTGCAGGCTGCACCCCATCGGACGGCCAGGAAGGCTGGAGGCCTGAGAAGCCAGAGGAGCCGGAGAGGAGAAGGCCAAAGCACTTGCCCTGGTCAATGGCCAATGGAGAAGATCTAAAAAGATGGACATTGAGAACCAGGTGTTGGGACTTGCAGGGGATGAGGTCAGAAGGGACCTGCTCCAGAGCGCCTTTCTCGGTGGGAGCATGGTATCGTCGGGCGCCCTAGTGAGAGGGAAGGGCCCGAGCCATGTGAAGTGCTAAGAGAGGAGTCATCAGGTTTCCTTTTTCTCAGAGGGATCATGGTATCGTCGGGCGCCCAGTGAAAGGGAAGGGCCCGGACCATGCGAGGTGCTAAGAGGAAGATAAGGGACCTAGGCGAGATAGGTGACCCCTCCCTCGGAGGGATCATGGTATCGTCGGGCGCCCAGGAGGTAGGAGGGGGCTGCAAGAGAAGAGGGTCAGGTAGGGCCCGCTGCAGTGAGAGCCCCTCAAGGCCTAGTGAATGGGAAGGGCCCGGGCCATGTGATGTGCTAAGAGGGTGATGAGGAGCCTAGATGGGGGGTGGTGAGGCCCATGGATAGAGCAGGGATGAGCCTGGAAAAGTGTATGCCCTCCTTTGAAGAATTGCTGCTCCTCAGTGGAGAAGGCTTAGAGGGTTGCTGAGGTAGAGCAGCAATTATTTTAAGGGTGGGGGTTTGTGATAAGTATTAGGCTGTCCTATCCGGGGTAGGCCACTAGAGGGCGCTAGTAGGAGAATAGATGGAGGTCGTTAGGACCGGGGAGAGCCCTGGGAGGTCCACAGGTGTAGGAGGTTATGGTCTGGGTCCTGTGTAGCTAATTAACCACTTTATACCCCACCTGAGGGTGAAAGGAAGAGAAGTGAGCTGGCAGCAGAAGAAGAGAGATTCCCCTGGAAGATACTGGCTAACCCTATGGACTTGTGGTGGACTGTGTGTCCAAAGGAGAGAAGCAGGCTGAAAATCCTGGGGTAAGAAGTCCCTAAAGCATTAGTGTTGGACTGTGTGTTCAAAGAAGGAAGGACTGTGTGTCAAAAGAAGGAAGGACTGTGTGTCCCAGTACTGAGAGAAGCAGGCTGCAAAGCCTGGGGTTAAAATTCCCCAAAGTATTGAAGTTAGTACTGAGCCCATGTATCTGTGTGGGGAGGCTCAGTGTGAAGACCTATGAAAGTATAAAGTATTAAGCTAGAAGAAGTGTGCCCAGGGGCTGGAATAAAGAGTTGCCTGAGAAATATGCAGTTGGTAAGACCTGCTTAATTTGCTTAGTGGGAACCAGGTCACCCTGAGCGTGAAGGGGTAGCACACTAATTTGCATATGATCTGCATATTGCGAACCAGGTCACCCTGAGTGAGAAGTGGGATATAACAAAATGCAAATTTCCATTTTCTGCATAATGGATTTTGCAAGGCTTAGACCAAAGAATTGGTTATTTTCTTGCTCTAGATTTTTTAAGCTCCTATGTTGAGCACTTTTTTCTTGATCACTTTATTTTCTCAACCCTCTTTGCCCCCTCTTCCCTGCAAAAATCAATCCATCTACCTACAGCTGAAACCTAAAAAAACATGGTTCATTTGTAAAGTGATTGTTTCTGATACTCTCAGTGATGACAATGTTTAATCATGCAATATAAGTTCTCTGCCATGAGCTGAAAACAGTTTCTTCTTCCACCAAACTTAATTGCAGCCGCGACCTAGCGCCTTCTGCTTCCTTCCAGCTTCCTGCACTGCTAGTGCACTCCACCCCTGCCGGCCACCAGTCTATCATCGGCAGAACCGCAGAAGAATCTTGGATCACTTCCATTCCAGCCAGGTAATTAGGCCCCGTGGTGCGATCTAATATTTATTTAAATTGACTTAAAAAAATTTTCATAGCATTTTCTGCTGCTGCTAGTTTGACAAGAGCAGCAAGCTGCAGCCAGGGGGGGGGGGGGGGGGGGTCATAAAATGTGAAAAAGAAGGAGGGAGGGGGGCAAGAACACTACTCT
The DNA here is from genome assembly GCF_901765095.1 of Microcaecilia unicolor. NCBI lineage: Eukaryota > Metazoa > Chordata > Amphibia > Gymnophiona > Siphonopidae > Microcaecilia > Microcaecilia unicolor. The sequence continues at coordinate 121,286,461 of NC_044040.1, read as the reverse complement.
GGATGGGAGAGAAAGAGGGCATGATGATGATGAATGGAGGGGACAGACAGAGGGGCGGACGGCGCTGGAAATGAGAGAAGAAAGGGCAGACCAGACACTGGATGGAAAGGGGCAGGGAAAGGAGGCAGATGCTGGATGGAAAGGGGCAAGAAAGAGAGAGAGAGTGGGGGTATATGCTGATGGTTAGAAATCTCCATTCCACCAACTAGTTCATATTTATTCTGAATTTTTTAAAGAAATTCAAGGTGGGATACCAACATGAAATGACATTGACTCAGTGGAGCACAACAAAGAAAAATTAAAAAAGCAAAAGAGGCGGCGATTGAAGCAATGTCTGGATCTATGTTGAAATATGTAATGTCTTCAACATCGCATATAGGTAATGAAAATTTGGAAGAAGGTGGCGCATCCAAAGCACCTATACTAGAAACAACACAAGATGATTCAGATGACACAGGGCTGAAAGATGACAATGAATCATCATCATCTATAAGCACTGATAATGAGGAAGAGAAAGGAATTGATAGCAATGGAGAAGAAAGAGACACTAGTAGTAGAGACCAACAAGAGTTTGAAGAAATGGCAACAAATGATATTTTACTTTATTCTGATATCGCTTCTTGGCCAATACCGGTTCCAGATGACTTGAGAGTTAACCTGGTTAAAAGGGGAAGTGAACCTCTTCAGAATAAAGATGGACCTTTCTCTGCAGTTCAACGAGAAGGAAAAAAGAGCAAAGGAGGCAGTCGACACTTAACAACTTCATGGTTTTATAAATCTTTACCAAAGGGTGAAAAAGTATTGAGAACTTGGATGGCTTATTCAAAATCAAAAAATTGTTTGTTTTGTTTTTGCTGCAGACTGTTTGCAGATAATAAGACAAAAGCTGGAACATCAGTTTTTATAACTGGCTTTAAAAACTGGTGGAAGTTAAATCCTAAAGTTCCTGAACATGAGCTATCTGAACAACATCTCTCCTGCTTAGAAAAATGGAAGACCTTGGCAATGGGACTGCAACTCCAAAAAACTATTGATAAAATCCATCAAGTGGAAATGGATAAAGAGAGAAAAAACTGGAGAGACATTTTATATCGTCTTTTGGATGTAATCATGTTTTTGGTGAAACAAAACCTTCCTTTCCGCGGACACAGAGAGGATAGGTCATCAGCAAACAAAGGACATTTTTTGGAGTTGATAGAATTACTCTCAAATTATGACCCAGTTTTGAAGGAACATTTTGTAAAACTCAATCATACTGTTTCTTCTGAAAGGAGAGTGACTTCATACTTAATCTCCCAAAATTCAAAATGAATTAATTCATCTTCTGGGAAATTATGTCAAAGAAAAAATAGTGGCAGATATTAAAAAAGCAAAATACTTTGGAATTCTTTTTGATAGCACTCCTGATGTTTCACACACTGATCAAATGTGTGAAGTGATCAGATATGTCCATTTTGAAGATGATAAAGTTGAAATAAAGGAATCATTCTTGGGCTTCTTTCCTATTTCTGGGAAGACTGCTGCTGAACTCACAGAACAGATCTTGAAACAACTGGATAGTGATGGACTGGACATAAACCTCTGTCGTGGTCAAGGATATGACAACGCTGCAACTATGGCTGGTATTCATGGTGGTGTTCAGGCAAAAATCAAAGAAATTAATCCCAAGTCTTTATTTGTGACTTGTGCAAATCATTCTCTGAACCTTTGCGGAGTTCACTCTTTTGGAAGTGTTTCTTCATGTGTGACATTTGTTTAAAACCTCCTTATTCTCTTAGGTTATACAAATCACATTCACAATATTCTGCAAGAAAGAATAAAAAACTTTTATTTTTTTCAACTGTCCTCCCTTGGACAGAGGCTGTATAAGAACATTATACAGGAAGCAAAGTATATATTTACAATAACAGCATACACAGAAGGAAAGCTAGCTCATTTTGCTTAAGTTACATTCTCAGTCATACCTCTTATATAGTCTACTTTTGCTACCTGCACCCCACAGCAGCAAATACCTTTGCTGGTGAGGGTCTCCTCAGAGAAAGCAAAGTTACTTACCGGTAACAGATGTTCTCCAAGGACAGCAGGACACATATTACCACATCCCCTTGGAGTTGCATGCTTTTCTATGTGTAATCCCTTGTTAGGTTGGGATTACTAAAAGGTTAAATCCTTGTAGAGAGTCACTTGGGGGAGTGACTGGGAGGTCCCTGGGTGGGAGGAAGCTCAGCCCTTGGGGAGTGTGTATGGAATAAAATGCAGAAAGAGTGCCTATGTTTGGGAGAGTGTCAGTTTTGGGAGGAATCGGGAGGAGATAAAGGAGAAGATTTAGAGTGGGAAGCAGTCTTTGGTTGCCTGCAAGCCACCTGCCAAGTGACCCAAAGAAGGAGAAGGGGGATCCTGAAATGCCACCTTAAGTTAGGCTAGAATTGGGGAGCAGTTGTTGTCTCACTCACAACAACTGGTGGAGTCAGAGCTTCAGGCGGATTGGGGAATCTGGCTCTTGAGCAGGATTTAGGGCAGAAAGAAGTCTGCTCAAGGCCGGGGTGCTACTCTAGGAGGTATACCTGTGAAAGGAGGACAGCCATAAGGGACTGTGCCTGGTGGTAGCGGAGTGATTCGATGGAGGAAAGAACAGCCCTGGCTGGCAGGATAGGCATCAATGGGAGAGATTGTATATATGTATATAGCCCTGAGAAGTACAGTAAAGGTGTTCCCCATGGAATGACAGAAGCCTGAAATTGAGCTATAGAAGAGTTTATAAAAAATTGACTTTGGTAGGAATAACTGAAGTAAGAATCTGCCTGTTGCAGGAGTTACAATAAAAGTTGAAGTTTGTAATTAAGCCTTCTGGAGTGTTGCGTGGCTCCTGGACTGAAGAGCTGAGTGGAACTCAGATCTAGAAAAAGTGTCTCCCAACCCTCCGGATTGCTATTCTGGACCATTGACCCACCTCAGCTTGACTGTAAGTGGATTGGAAGGAGGTATGGGATAAGAGTGGCCTGAGAGTGAGCGGAGACTATGAAGTTTAAAGAAGTGTGAGTTTTTTTGTGGCCTGGGGCCAGAGCTAGTGCACGGATGAAATCCGGGTTGCATATATCTAATTCCCCATTATAATGGGGATAACTAAACTGCTGAGCGGCTTCTCCCTAGAGTCACTGGGGGGAGGGAAGTGGGTTGGAAATGGAGAGAGAAAGCCCAGGCCAAGGGGAGTGTTTATGTGAAAGTGGTGAGGGAAATGTTCATGGCTGTTGAATGACAGTATGAGAGAAGTTTGAAGTTTCTAAATATTGTTGTTGGGGATAGCACAAAGTCTTTGGTTGCCTCCAGGGGCATAGCCAGACCTCGCGGTGGGAGGAGGCCAGAGTCCGAGGTGGGGGGCACATTTTTGTCTGCCTCCCTGCTGCCTCGCCCCCCGCAGCCTCACCCCCCCCCCACTACCTCACTGCTCCCCCCGCTGCCCTTCCGCACCCCACAGCAGCAAATACCTTTGCTGGTGAGGGTCTCCAACCCCTGCCAACTGAAGTCTTCTTCAGCACCAGTCTCTTAAAGGAGCATGCAGAATGTGAAGGGGAAGAAAGAGCAGGCCAGGGAACGCGGCAGTGCCGGAGACTGACGCTGAAGAAGGCTTCAGTTGGTGGGGGTTGGGGACCTCTGCCAGTAAAACCAGGGGCCCAGATGAAATTTGGAGGGGGAACCCACCTAGCTATGCCACTGGTTGCCTCTACCCCCACCAGGACCGTTGTGGAGAGGGGGGTATCCTAGATTGGTTCAAGAAACTAAGGCTGACTAGAGTGGAGGTTTCTGCCAGTAAAGCATTAACTGTGAAGTGGAGGTGTGCTCCAGGTGGGAAGCAGGGGATCTCAGTCTGGGAGCAGGAGCAGGGAAAAGCCTGTTCGGAGCCAGAGGTGGTAGTCCAGTGAGGTACACCCTTTGGGAGAGTGTGGACAGACAAGGAGGTTTGATCCACAATGGAGATTGCTTGTTGCATTGGTGTTGCAGCCATAGCCTTAGATTGTTTCACCCAGAAAGGATAGATAATGAACAGAAGGAGCTATAAATATGTAGATACTGTAGTAGATTACAAAATTTGGACTAAAGGATTACACCATATCCCTAAATTTGGCTTTGACCTATTTGTACAGGATATGGATTACAAATGAACTGGTTCTACTTTGAAAGGATTTGAACTGCCTGTTGCAGAAGTTAAGTAAAGTTCTTATTGTTTCCATATAACACCTGGACTGGGGTCTTTTCATTGCATGAGAGTGGAAGCTTACTTGCTCCCTGAACTAATAAGGAGAAGTGAGCAGAGAGATAGTAAAGAGTAAAAACCCGGGCACAATACCCTACGGCCTAACAGAGTAAGTCCAGCCCCAGCATATGCTCAGCTCAGTGAGTCAGAAGTGAAGGCCCTGGTCTTGGCTGCTGACTGTGATGAGCTAGCTGGTGCCCCGACTATGTGTGTGGTGAGACCAAGGTTACATATTGTGAGAAATGTGTAAAAATATTGCTCTTTCATATAACATAGTTGCAAAGGTAGAATATATAGGTAGGCCCTAACTATAGTGGTGTAAGCCCTTTCTAACAGAAAGCATTACATTATAGCAGTCTGAATCACTAAACAAAGGACCTGTGTGAGATGAAAGAAAGGGGGTGGTAAGAAGCCCAAGGACGGAACTAAAAGCCAAACATGAACATCTGCGAGCAGTGAATTATAAACAAAGAGAGAGACAGGAGGGGATTAGGGAGGAGGTGAACATTCCATGTGCCAGAAAGCAGAACTTTCATAGGAAGTATGGAGATAAGAACTAACAAAGGCAGGCTTGCTGTATGGAAAGTTTTCACAAAGAAATGTTACATGATAGTTAGCAAGGATGCAAGGGGGGGGGGGGGGGGGGGGTAAATGTGATCAGTGTCCAATGAGAAACTTAGGGGCAGACACTTAAATGTAACTAAGAAAGACTATAAAATCCGTAGAACCTTATGGAAAGGGTGTGCCTGCTTGCTTTCAGAGACACCCATTCTTGCAAGAGTGTAATTGCTATTTTTTTTTACAATAAATTAATTAAGACTTACTTCATTAGTCTGATTTTGTGAGTCCTATTTTAGTATAGGTTCTCAGGTTCTCTGGGGGCTATTTATAACACATATGCTTTCTGATTGAATTGAGGGTCCTGCATGACTCTGGCTGACAGAAAGGTACTCACACATGTGTGGTGCAGGCCTACCAAAAGTTTCTTAATAAGATACGAATGCTGGGACCTCACCCATCTGTGGTAATGTGTCCTTCTGTCCTCGGAGAACACCTGCTACAGGTGAGTAACTTCACTTTCGTGGGGTCTGAATTGTTAAAGGGAGATATGAAGAGAGAACTTGTCTCTTACTTTTGTAGCTGTAAGATATTCAGCAATTATTCTGCACTCGTTTGCTAAGGGATATGATCAGTACTTTATGTGGCCCTAAGGCTCTGCTGACTGGCTGCACCAATGAAAGCAATAATGCCAAAATGGAATTATATTTATTATAGATATAACTATAACAATATGGCAAAATGCAAAGTTACTATAAAAAGCTAGCAAATAGCAATAAAGTTGCTGAAAAAGTATCAAAGTATGTATATAAATATAAGGAGGAAAGGGACTTCAGTTGCTAAGGTCACATCTAGAGTCAAACTCGGACTAATGACCTGCCCTACTTCTTCATGAGTCCAGAAAAACCTCCCATTATTTTAATGTTATATCATTCTTTGCAAAAAAAAATGTATTTTTTAATTTTTAGCATTTATTTTTTATTTTATTTATTGCATTTGTATCCCACATTTTCCCACCTATTTGCAGGCTCAATGTGGCTTACAGAGACTTGTTATGGCATAGCCATTCCAGGATGACAGATACAATTGGTGTTGTAAAAAGATTAGGGATGAGAGAAAAGATCTAAGCCAATAATTATAGAAAGATGACTTTCAGAACTGGGTTGGATTGGCGATGTGGTATAGGTAAGCTATGGGTTTTCTTTATAGGCCTTGTTGAAGAGAGATGTTTTCAGAGATTTATGAAAGTTAGTTGTTTCGTTGATTGTTTTCAAGGTGGTTGGTAGTGCATTCCATAGCTGCGTGCTCATGTAAGAGAAGGTAGTCGCGTGTATTAGCTTGTACTTTAGTCCTGTACAGCTGGGGAAGTGTAGGTTGAGAAATTTGCAGGATGATCTTTTGGCATTTCTGGGAGGCAGGTCCACGAGGTCTAGCATGTAGGTCGGGGTGTCCGTGGATGATTTTGTGTACAATCGTGCAAATCTTGAACGCGATACGTTCTTTAAGTGGGAGCCAGTGAAGTTTCTCTCTTAGGGGTTTTGCGCTTTCATATTTTGTTTTTCCAAATATGAGTCTGGCGGTGGTATTCTGGGCTGTTTGGAGTTTCTTGATAGTTTGTTCTTTGCAGCCCGCGTATAGTGCATTGCAATAGTCCAGGTGACTTAGTATCATTGACTGTACCAGGTTACGGAAGATGGATCTCGGGAAGAAAGGTTTTACTGTTTTGAGTTTCCACATGGAGTGGAACATCTTTTTCGTTGTATTCTTCACGTGGGTTTCAAGTGTGAGGTTTTGATCTATGGTAACTCCAAGAATTTTCAAATTATTTGAGACGGGAAGAGAGAAGTTTGGTGTGGTTATGGTGGTGAAGTTGCTTGTGTTATGTTGTGAGGTGAGTACAAGACATTGTGTTTTTTCTGCGTTATGTTTTAACTGGAATGCATCCGCCCAGGAGTGCATGATTTTGAGGCTTTGGTTGATCTCATTGGTGATTTCATTTAGATCACGTTTAAACGGGATATAAATCGTGACATCGTCTGCATATATGTAGGGGTTAAGGCTTTGATTGGCTAGTAATTTGGCTAAGGGTATCATAATTAGGTTGAAGAGGGTTGGTGAGAGGGGGGATCCTTGGGGGACTCCACATTCAGGTGTCCATGGAGCTGATATCTCCGCGTTACTTGGTATGATCTTGTGGTCAGGAATCCTCTGAACCAGTTGAGAACTTTACCTCCAACTCCAAAGTATTCTAGTATATGAAGTAGTATTTCATGATTGACCATGTCAAAAGCACTGGACATATCGAATTGTAGGAGGAGTATGTTGTTGCCAGTTGCAATTGCTTGTTTAAATAAGTTCATTACAGACACTAGTACGGTTTCAGTGCTGTGATTCGACCTAAATCCTGACTGCCACTCGTGCAGAATTGAGTATTTGTCTAGGTAGTCAGTGAGTTGTTTCATCACTGTGCCTTCCATGAGTTTGGTTATGAGCGGGATAGATGCTACTGGGCGATAATTGGTTAGGTCCATTGTGCTTTTCTTAGCATCTTTAGGTAAAGGAGTGAGTAGAATGTTTCCTTTATCCATGGGGAAGAGGCCATATTGTAGCATGTGAGTTTAGGTGTTTCGTTGAGGTCTGTTTTGAATTGTTGAGGGGCTGATCTGATAAGGCTAGTAGGCAGATGTCTAATTTGCACTGCGACTTGGCATATTTTCCAAGCGATTGTGAGATGTTGTCGAACGAGAGTGTGTCAAAGTTGGTCCATGATCGGTCTGCTGGGTATTCCTCAGTTATTGGGTCTAGACACTCAAGGATGTTTGTTGTGTTGGTAGGTATCATGAATCGTAGCTTTATAATTTTTTCTTGAAAGTAGTTCGCAAGATTGGTTGCAGATGGGGTGTCTATGTTGTTAGAAGTAACTGGTGTAGTATTTAGTAGTTTGTTTATGAGTGAGAAGAGTTTATGTGTATCCTTGTAGTTTGGTCCGATTTTGGTTTTATAATATGTTCTTTTAGTTTGTCTGATGGTGTATTTGTATTTTCTTGTAGTTGTTTCCAGTCTTTGAGTGTGAAGTTCGTCTTTTTTCTTGTACCATGCTCGTTCTAGTCTTCTGACTTGTGTTTTTAGTTCTTTCAGTTCTTCATTAAACCATGGTATTGAGTTATTTCTACGTGAGGTTCTGGTTTGAAGCGGTGCTATGTTGTCTAGCACGGTTCTGCATCTGTTGTCCCATTCACGAAGAAATTGAGGTGAGTCTGTAGGTGCTGTCAATTCGTCATTATAGAATTGTTGCCAAAATATTAGTGGGTCTATTTTGCCTCTTGTAGTATAGGTTTGTTGTTCTTGTTTTTGTTGCGCATTCTTTGTTCGCCATTGAAGGGAGAGGTTTGCTCTGTAGTGATCGGACCATGGTGTTGCTGTCTACTTTGTATCTATTATGCAAGGTTTGGTTCTGATGAGAATTTGTGAGTGATGATATCTAGTGTGTGTCCTTATTATGGGGGGGGGTTGCATGTTTGGCCAGTGGAGCTCCCATAGTTGGAGGAAGTCCTTGCATTCACATATGTTACTTAGGTTATTATCTTCAAGGTGAAGGTTGATGTCGCCTGCTATGAGAAGGTTTTGGGTAGAAATACAAGTGTTTGATATGAAATCCATAAAATGCATTTGGGAGTCTTGCCATGTCCTGGTGTCTGTAAAACAGGATAAGGTTTAGGTGGTCGTGTAGGTTTGGGTGGTTGATTCTGACTGAGGCTATTTCGAGTTGGGGAAGTATGGATTCGGCTGTTGTTGTGACTGTGAATTGGGAATTATAGATTATAGCTATGCCTCCTCCTCTTTTTCCGTTCCTTGTCCAGTGGGTAATTTTGTACCCTGGAGGGCAAAGCTCTAAGATATGGGGTCTTTAGAGTCCTGTATCCAGGTTTCGCTAATTAGTAGGAGATCGAGATTATCAGCTGTGATCCAGTCTGTTATTGTCGTAGTTTGTTAACTACAGATCTGGCATTAATATAACCTATTGTATTAGTTGGTGGGGTTCGGTTGGGTTCGAGGTTGGATGATTTCTATCATAAGTACATAAGTAATGCCATACTGGGAAAAGACCAAGGGTCCATCGAGCCCAGCATCCTGTCCACGCAGCGGCCAATCCAGGCCAGGGCACCTGGCAAGCTTCCCAAACGTACAAACATTCTATACATGTTATTCCTGGAATTTTGGAGTTTTCCAAGTCCGTTAGTAGCGGTTTATGGACTTGTCCTTTAGGAAACCGTCCAACCCCTTTTTAAACTCTGCTAAGCTAACCGCCTTCACCACTTTCTCCGGCAACGAATTCCAGAGTTTAATTACACTTTGGATGAAGAAAAATTTTCTCCGATTTGTTTTAAATTTACTACACTGTAGTTTCATCGCATGCCCCCTAGTCCTAGTATTTTTGGAAAGCGTGAACAGACGCTTCACATCCACCTGTTCCACTCCACTCATTATTTTATATACCTCTATCATGTCTCCCCTCAGCCGTCTCTTCTCCAAGCTGTATAGCCCTAGCCTCCTTAGTCTTTCTTCATAGGGAAGTCGTCCCATCCCCGCTATCATTTTAGTCGCCCTTCGCTGCACCTTTTCCAATTCTACTATATCTTTCTTGAGATGCGGCGACCAGAATTGAACACAATACTCAAGGTGCGGTCGCACCATGGAGCGATACAATGGCATTATAACATCCTCACACCTGTTTTCCATACCTTTCCTGATAATACCCAACATTCTATTCGCTTTCTTAGCCGCAGCAGCACACTGAGCAGAAGGTTTCAGTGTGTTATCGATGACGACACCCAGATCCCTTTCTTGGTCCGTAACTCCTAACGTGGAACCTTGCATGACGTAGCTATAATTCGGGTTCTTTTTCCCCACATGCATCACCTTGCACTTGCTCACATTAAACATCATCTGCCATTTAGCTGCCCAGTCTCCCAGTCTCGTAAGGTCCTCTTGTAATTTTTCACAATCCTGTCGCGATTTAACGACTTTGAATAACTTTGTGTCATCAGCAAATTTAATTACCTCGCTAGTTACTCCCATCTCTAAATCATTTATAAATATATTAAAAAGCAGCGGTCCTAGCACGGACCCCTGAGGAACCCCACTAACTACCCTTCTCCATTGTGAATACTGCCCATTTAACCCCACTCTCTGTTCCTATCCTTCAACCAGTTTTTAATCCACAATAGGACATTTCCTCCTATCTCATGACCCTCCAATTTCCTCTGTAGCCTTTCATGAGTTGTCTTCTTCTTGGTATTTGAGTTGTTGAGTCCCTTCTTTCGTTTCTGTTGATAGTGTCCGTGGATGGTAGGTTTTCCGTACCATTTTTGATTTTTTTGGGTAGGTATATTGTAGTTGGGTAGTGTGTATGGTTTATGTATTGTGGGTATATTATTGTCCGTGAGAGGGGTGTGGAGTGCGTGGAGGATTAGGGAGAGGCAATAGGTGGTAGGAGTAGTTTGCTAGTGTTCATGTTGGTGTTAGTTTGTATAGAACAGTGGAGCGTGTGAGTTAGTGTTCAGCCGTGCGTAACAATGGTAATTGATCGAGATTTGCAGTTAGTCGTGCCGTTTAGTGTGTGTGCTTGCAGTCCGTAGTACAATTCAGTGTATTATAGAATAGAGCAGTGGTGGTTTAGTTTAGTCGTTTAGGTGTTTACAGTTCGGTTAGATGCTATAAGATAGATAGAAAGCATTTAAGCATTAGAGGATTAGGTCATCAAACATTTCAATGATACAATGATTTTATGCTATTATTCTGCTTAACTACGCAAAGTACTGACTAGAGAGTAATTTCATGAGGGTTAGGTCGTCAAACATTTCAATGATATAATGACTTTCTGATATTATCCTGCTTAACTTTGTAAGATACTGACTAGAGAGTTATCTTGCTTAACTATGCAAATACTAACTACAGAGTTATTTCAGGAAGTGATTCTGTATGCTACAACATCACAGAAGTCCACTGTGGAGCATTCAAAACTTCTCAGTTATCCTGCTTAACTCTGCAAAATACTGACTAGAGAGTTGTTTCAGGAAATGATTTAACATATTACTACAACACAGAAGTCCATTGTGGAGCATTCATTACTTCTCAGTTATCCTGCTTAACTATGCAAAATACTGACTAGAGAGTTGTTTCAGGAAATGATTTAACATATTACTACAACACAGAAGTCCATTGTGGAGCATTCATTACTTCTCAGTTATCCTGCTTAACTATGCAAAATACTGACTAGAGAGTTGTTTCAGGAAATGATTTAACATATTACTACAACACAGAAGTCCATTGTGGAGCATTCATTACTTCTCTGCTTTAGTTTTAGTTTCTCCCACGAGCTGTAACCTTGCCCGCCGTCTTCTTTCTTACAGCGAGCGGGAGGCAGGTTCGGCGCCCAGGTCTCGTTGGAGTCTCTCAAGAGAGGTGTCGCCGTCTCTCCCTGCTTCCTCCATCTCCTGTGGGGCTCGTGCGGCCTGACTCATGGTCACAATCCCGGTAGATGGATCCCTGGCTCGGTCGTTTCCCAGGTGGTCGCTGCTCCGATGGGGCGCCAAGTCCACCTGTTTTGGAGGTCAGCAGGCGGGAGGGAAGTTCGGGTGCTCAGGACACGTACGGCTCTCTTGGGGAGAGGAGCAGCTGCCTCTCCCTGTGGTCCGCAATCCCGGTATGTGGATCCCTGGCTCGGTCGTTTCCCCAGGTGGTCGCTGCTCCGACGAGCCGCTAAGTCCACCTGTTTGGAGGTCAGCAGGCGGGAGGGAAGTTCGGGTGATCCAGGACACATATGGCTCTCTTGGGGAGAGGAGCAGCTGCCTCTCCTTGTGGTCCGCAATCCCGGTAGGTAGATCCCTGGCTCGGTCATTTCCCCAGGTGGTCAGCTGCTCCGACGGGCTGCCAAGTCCACCTGTTTTGGAGGTCAGCAGTAGAAATCTCCCAGGCCACTTATCTGAAGTGGATCTGGTATGCTCAACAGCTGTTCACACTAGCTTCGTCAGATTTGTAGTACAAGCATTGTCAGTACCCCTGTTATAGCTGCTGTTCAGTCCTTGGAGAACCAAGTTACAAAACCTCTGTACAATACGAAAAAAAAATACTGATATTATATGAAAAAAAAAAATATATATATATATATAGAGAGCCAATTATATCCGAGAAAGATTACCAATAGCATCAGTATTAGGCTACTAACCACAGGTCCTATTATAGCCAATAAGTTATAGGCAAAAACCAGAGCTAACTACCTTGAGCTATTTTAGAAAATTCCTGCAAGCTCACCGCAGTCCAGGTGATGTGCAGAATCAGATTTCTTCCATTTAGGCAGCAGCAGATTTCCTGCATGCCTCTGTACATTAGGTGTTACTCCAAAGTCTCTATTCTGAACAGCTGGTTACTCAGTCTCTGGGCTATTATGCATTTGCATAAACGTATAGTCAGGATATATTCAAATAAAATGCAGATTTAACTGGGATTTAGCCACTCACTGGGTTTCTGAATGTTGACCAGTTAGTTTTTAGTTTAGTTTTATGGATTTAGGAAGGTTAATGCAATTAACTTTTTGTTTATCATGTATGGAATACATTATATGATCTGACAGCATATAAAACTATGAAATTGAAATGAAAATACACTGGGGTTCAGTCCCACACAGATCAGGCTGGAACTTCTAAGGTAGTTCGGTGGAATGAATCTTAGAGGTCTTCCAAACTCCTCAGAAATACCAAGCACACAGATGAAACCTAGGACCCTCCAAACTTCTTGCTGCCAAACAGAGAATTAGCTGGACATCAAACTCCTCCAAATCCGCTGCAATCTATACTCCTCTTTTCTCTTGGACACTACGTCCCCCCCCCCCCTCCAAGCTTAGCTGGCTATGAAGAAAGGCAGCTCTCTTCTGCTGTCTTGAAGTAGCACAAAACCCTGATGGTCCCTAGTCTCAATAACACTCTCAAATAAGACCCCAGAATTAGAGTAAGGAGGGCATTGAAAACAAATTGGGAACATAATCTTACTCAAGCATTTCAGCTCACTCTCAGGAGCAATATAACACAGTAAGTGTAGTAAATTTGTAGAGGCACTGGAATTTGGGAATGCCAAAACCTGATGTGACCACTGCTCTAGTATTGCTTGTGCCGGCCCGTCTGCATATGCAGCCTCGGCTTTTTAGCTTTAAGCCATATGGTACAGGAAGGAACTCTGATGCAAGTCTTGAGGGACTGAAGACTTTTTTCCTTCCTATGCTGGCAGTAGAAGTAGAGTGGTGGTGGCAGATTTCAGTTTGTAGAGGGGCACCAGAAACCTAGTTCTGTCCCTGCCTACTACTACTACTATAAATCATTTCTATAGCGCTACCAGTTGTACGCAGTGCTTTACAATTGAACATGAAGAAAAGACAGTCCCTGCTCAAAAAGAGCTTACAATCTAAATCAGGACAGACAGACAGGACAAATAAGGGATAAGGGTAGGACAGACAGATAGGACACATAGGGAAAAGGGACTATTGAAGAGAGGAAGACAAGATAAGGTTACAAGCAGGTGACAAGTTAGGAATTAAAAGCAGCATCAAACAGGTAGGCCTTTAGCCCGGATTTGAAGGCGGCCAGGGATGGAGCTTGATGTAATGGCTCAGGAAGTCTATTCCAGGCATAAGGTGTGGCGAGATAAAAGGAACGGAATCTGGAGTTAGCGGTGGAGGAGAAGGGTGTAATTAGGAGAGATTTGCCTAGTGAACTGAGTTCCTGGGAAGGAATGTAGGGAGAGATGAGGGTGGAGAGGTAGTGAGGGGCAGCAGAGTGAATGCACTTATAGGCTAATAAGAGGAGCTTGAACTGTATATGGAAACGGATAGGGAGTCAGTGAAGTGACTTCAGAAGAGGGCTGATAGGGACATAGCGACTTTGGCAAAAATTAATCGTGCAGCAGAATTTGAACAGATTGAAGAGGAGAGAGATGGCTGAGTGGAAGACCTGTGAGAAGCAAGTTGCAGTAGTCCAAGTGAAAGGTGATGAGAGTGTGGATGAGGGTTCTGATAGCATGCTCAGAAAGGAGAGGGCGAATTTGGCGATATTATAGAGGAAGAAATGACAGGTTTTAGCAATCTATTGAATATGTGCAGAGAAGGAGAGGGAGGAGTCGAACATGACCCCAAAGTTACGAGCAGATGAGACAGGAAGAATGAGCGTGTTGTCGACAGAAATAGAGAGTGGGGGAAGGGGAGAGGTTGGTTTAGGTGAGAAGATAAGGAGCTCAGTTTTGGACATATTGAGCTTCAGGTGGCGGTGAGACATCCAGGCAGCAATGTCTGACAGGCAGGCAGATATCTTGGCCTGGATTTCTGCCTTCTGGTGTGGAGAGGTAGATCTGGGAGTCATCATCTGCCTAATGCCTATCATCTATCATACCACTTGATTATTTAGTATAGACTAGGCGCAGTGGCTTCAGAAATTCCTTACGCTCAAGACAGATGAACATTTTGGAGTCTTAAAAAACAAAAAGTGAGGAGAATGGATGAGGATACCATATATCCTATATGGCCTAATGGATCATCTTAAAAAATGTGGAACTATAATTTGGGAAAAGGTAATACTTTTTACTGTATTTTTATGAAGAAACCTGCTCCAACTCCTCTGTCTGCCAGCATCTTTGTACATCGGGAGTTCAGTTTCAAGCATAAAGGCAGAAAAGGGAGAAAGCTGCCTCTCAAACCAGACACGGGTGGGAGATATCATTAACTGTATTATTTAAATGTGTGCTGCCTCCTGAGTTCTCCACCTGCTCCAACTCTTCTGTCTGACAGCTCCTTTGTACATGGGAGAGCAGGGTGCAGGGCAGAATAGCAGTTTCCAGTGTGCAGGCAGAGAGGGAGAAAGCGGCCTCTCAAACCAGATATTGGTGAGTGACATCACTAACTGTGTTATTTAAATGTGTGCTGCCTCCTGAGCTCTTCACCTGCTCCAACTCCTCTTCTGCCAGAATAAGTGCAAAACGCAGAGATTCATGCCATTGGGATGTAGGAGGATCCAGCATTTTTAGTAGAGTCGTCCCCCAGACATCCCAGACATCCCAGGAGAGCAATGGGGGCACCCTAGAGGGCACTTCTGTGCACTTCTTGAAAATGCTCCCAGGTGCACATCTCACCTTTGCTCCCTTATCTTGTCCCCTGAGCCCTCCAAAACCCACCCAATACACCTGTACCCCACTGTATACCACTACAATAGCCCTTATGGGTGATGGGGGCACCCATATGTGGGTACAGTAGGGTTTTGGTGACTTTGGGAGGGGTCACAGTTTCCACCACAAGTATGACAGGTAGAGGGAGATAGGGACCTGGGTCCCCCAGGTCCCCCACTCCATAGAGCACTGCACCGACCACTACACTATTCCAGTGACCTGCATGCTGCTCTAATAGACCTGACTTTAACATCTGAGGCTGTCATAGAGGCTGGTAAGTCATATTTTTATTCACATTTTTGGGGGGTGGGAGGGGGTCAGTCACCACGGGGGGGGGTTTTTGAGAGGGTCACCCCTAATTACCTCCAGTGGTCATCTGGTCATTTAGGGTACCTTTTTGTGCCTTAGTCATTCTGAAAACAGGTCTAGACCAAAACATCTTAGTCTTAGTCCTGGATGTTTTTGTTCCATTATGGCTGTAAAATGTCCAAGTGTTAGGTACGCCCTAATCTCGCCTTTGAAATGCCCCCGACACGCCCCCTTGTGATTTTGACACACTGCAGACGAATTACATAGATAAATGTCTGCACAATAGGTTTCAAAAATACCGATTTGGACATTTTGAGAAGAAAAACATCCAAATGGTGCTTTATGACACTTTTTGGACATTTTTCTCGTTTGAAAATGAGCCCCTTAATGTGACAATTAAGTCATCAAACAATTTTAGTATGAATCTGTCTATGCTACTTTGTTAAATGCTACTGCTCCTACATCAGCAGGCTTGTAGTAATATTAGTAACTTTATGCTAATATTACTACCTGCAATAATATTATCATACTTTTTCTTCTCTTGAACAATTGGTACTGTACCCACTTCAAAATTATCAATTTACAAAACTTAGACATGGCAATGTAATTTTTCAGCCAATTAGAAGAGTTGAATTAACATTGGTACTACAATTTATTGCACTTTATAGACTCAATAAAGTGAACCTCTATATCTCAAAGTTAGTGAAGTTCTAACACACAATAATGCAACACCTTTTTAAACTAATTTGTTGGTTACCTCTCATAACCTTACTACTATGGATTATTTGCCTCCAGTCATATGCATATGATATATTTCATAATATCCCAATATTATACACTCCTAGACAACACACCACCTGGGTCCCATTTAGGGGAAAAGTGTACTCCAATAAACTAAAAATGGGTAACCTAAACTACAAGGATAATTTCCTACATCAAACAGCCAATAATCCCTATAAACATAAAGTGAAATTTCCTCAACTTAAATGGTAACTAATTAATATTATACCATCTCATAATACCTCAGACACCTACCTTCCACTGCCAATAGGGGTATAAAAATGCAAGATTGGTAGTCAACAAAGCTGATATCATTAAAATCTGGCTAGAAGAAACTCAATTTGGTTTAACCTTAATCACGGAAACCTGGTTGCATTCTCTAGAAGATCCTTTTCTGCATGACATATGTCCTTTAGGTTATAAGATACTAGTAAAAAAGGCCCGTTTCTGGAACGAATGAAACGGGCGCTAGCAAGGTTTTCCTGGGAGTGTGTATGTTTGAGAGAGAGAGAGCCAGAGTGAATGTGCGGGTGTGTGACAGAGTGAGACTGTCTGTGTGACAGTGTGTGTGTGAGAATGAGAGTGTGTGGCAGGGCCCCCTCCCCTGTTCCTAATGCCCCTCATCCCGTTCCCTCCCCTCCTTTTCCTCCTCCTTCCCACACTTTGAGTTCCTTAAGGCTTTCAAAAGTCTATGTACCCCCGTGGCCCTAACGCCCAGTATCTGGATACCCCACCGCTTTCCTCCTCACCCCTCCCCCAAGATGTAACACTTTCATGTCCTTCATTTTTTTTTTTTAAGTGTCCTATCTACCCTGTGTCCAAATGCCCGGCATTCAGATTGTGTTCCTCTCGTAAATTTTCATTTCTTTCATTCATTCAGAACTTGCCCCCCCCCCCCCCCCGAACACTTTCGGTTCCTTCAGTATTTTAAAACTCTGCTATGTACCCTGTGTGCTAATGGCCAGCATTCAGATTGTTTTCCTGTCCCAAA
The DNA here is from genome assembly GCF_901765095.1 of Microcaecilia unicolor. NCBI lineage: Eukaryota > Metazoa > Chordata > Amphibia > Gymnophiona > Siphonopidae > Microcaecilia > Microcaecilia unicolor. Next base: position 121,269,365 of record NC_044040.1, on the reverse strand, counting down.
TTTGCATGTCTTTCAGTCGTTCACAACTCCCCCCCCCCCCTTCTCCAGTTTAACACTTTCATTTCCTTCAGTCTTTTAAAACTCTCCTATCTACCCTGTGTCCTAATGGTCAGCATTCAGATTGTTTTCCTTTCCCAAATGTTCACGTCTTTCAGCAGGGCCGTGCCTAGGGTCTCTGGCGCCCCCCTGCAGACTATCAGTTGGGCCCCCCCCCCCCCCCCCCCGTGAAAATGACCACGCCCCCCCCCCCGGTGAAAATGATCGCTCACCACTTGCCACACTGACAGGAATTGTCAGCAATATTCTTAGAAACAAATTGCTATACATTGCAAAATAAGATAGCAGATGTAAATTCTCAAAGTGGACATATTCCAAACGCTAAAATGAAAATAAAATGATTTTTTTCTACCTTTGTTGTCTGGTGACTTTCTTTTTCCGATCATGCTGGCCCAGTATCTGAGTCTGCTGCTATCTGTCCTCTTAACTCCATTTCCAGGGCTTCCTTTCCATTTATTTCTTTACTTTCCTCCTTTCTTCTTCATTTCTTGCTCTATATCCATTTCCAGCAATTTCTTCTCTCTCCCTGGGTCCTGTCATCCCATCCACGTCCAACCTTGTCCCTCTCTGCCCTTCCCTCCTCCATCCATAGCCAGCAATCCTCCTCTCTCCCCTCCCCTCCATTTCCAGCAATTTGTCCTCTCCCTGGGCCCCTATGTCCATCCTTGTCCCTCTCTGCCCTTCCCTGCTGCATCCATAGCTAGCAATCTTCCTCTCTCCCCTCCCCTTCCAGCAATTTGTCCTCTCCCTGGGCCCTGCTGCTGCCCTTCCATCCATGCCTCTCTGCCCTCCCATCCATGCCCTCCCATCCATGCCTGTCTCTCTGCCCTCCCATCCATGCCTCTCTGCTCTTTCCTCCGCACCCTGGGGCCTTTAAATCTTTTACTTCCGGTCGCAGCAGCGTCAGTGAAAGCGGAGCGCTGCCGACGTCTCCCTTCCCTTCGCGCTCTTGGTTCCCTCAGTGTCCGCCTTCTTCTTCCGCGAGGGCGGGCGGGAGTCATTGAGCGGGAAGGGAAAAGGAGCTGGTCGGAGCCTTGGAGGTGAGCCATCGAATCGGGAGTCAAGTGTGTGCCGAAGTGCAAGTGCGACTAGAAAGTCTCAAGTGTGGAGCACCCACCACCGCCACCTGGAGCAAGTTTGCCCAGTGCCATTCGGGCAAGGAAGTGTGCAAATACCGCACAGTAATTGAGCAGGTAAGCTTGTGGTACTTTTTCTGCATTTGTGACCCGAGTTATAATTAGGTGCTGATTAGAGATTTAATTATGATGGTCCAGAATCTCTGATGCAGCTTCCCACCATCAGTGGGACCATTCAGGATTATAATTTTTAAAAATCTCAAAGATTTGAGAGAGAGGAGATAATTTTCAACTTTGATCACAGATAAGTGAAATTCTTTTACACCCACTTGATGTAAATTTCATTTTGGTGTTTTTATGGACGGCTTCTTCAGCCAATGAAGTGATTATTCTTGACGTCAGCAAGTTTCATTCTATAGTCTGACTGTGACTCTGAGGCTTTTTCTTTCTAGCTTTATTTAATGAAAAAACACATATGAAATAATACGTGTGTTGGCATGTTTTAGTGGGGATTGATAATATTGCTATTGAATATTAAAACGATCCTAATGTGCAGGGACTGTACAAGTCATAGCAGACTCTAATCACTTAAGAATGTAAACTTAAACATGGTTGCAATATGATCTGCATAAAAATAGGGTTTTCTAGTCAAAGATTTGACCACTTCATACAATTCCCTAGGGCAGCTCAAAGAGAAAAGAAGCGTTTTGACCATATCCTATATAATAAAACTCTCCTCCAACATGGCTGAGGCATTCCTGCTCTCTGTATCCATCTCCTGAATTGACATCACGTACTTCCGGGTTCGTCACAAGCAGAAGTGACCAACCACACGAGGTTTCTCGGCTTCAGAATGTTGGAGGTGCATTCTATTAAATAGGATTGGTCAGTTCCTTGAAGCACAGCTAGAGCTCAGCCTCCTGCACAGTAACGCTCAGACACCAGAGAGAGGGAGGGGGGGGGGGGGGGGCTGACACCAGAGAGGGGGAGGGAGGGGGGGCCTGACATCAGAGAGGGGGAGGGAGGTATCTCTGTCACACACACACTCTCTCTCTCTCTCACAGTCAATGTCTTTCTCTCTCTCACTCTCACACACTCTATGCCTCACACTGTATCACATTCACTCTCTATGTGTCACGTGAGTCACTCACACACTCTCTTGATCTCATACACTAAGACAGGACAAATAAGGGATAGGGGAAGGACAGACAGGACACATAGGGAAAAGGGACTTTTGAAGAGAGAAAAACAAGATAAAGGTTACGAGCAGGTGACAGGTTAGTAATTGAAAGCAGCATCAAACAGGTAGGCCTTTAGCCCGGATTTGAAGGTGGCCAGGGATGGAGCTTGACGTAATGGCTCAGGAAGTTTATTCCAGGCATAAGGTGCGGCGAGATAAAAGGAACGGAGTCTAGAGTTAGCGATGGAGGAGAAGGGTGCAATTAGGAGAGATTTGCCTAGTGAACGGAGTTCCTGGGAAGGAGTGTAGGGAGAGATGAGGGTGGAGAAGTAGTGAGGGGCAGTTCATCATTATACCATGGAGCTTTATTAGTTCTAAAAGCAGATTTCTTAACCTACACAGTATCAGAAGCCCCCTTCCCACCCTGAGAGTAAAATTCCAATGAGTAATCACAACATCATAAAACAGAAGACACTGAGACCAAAGCGAATAGAAAAACTAAATGATCAGACAACAAAGGTAGAAAAAAGTATTTTATTCAAGATTTATTAATTAGAATGTGTCAGCTTTTGGAAATATGCATCTGTGATATTTTGCATGCAAGTTTCAATTTTTCTAGTATTGCTGCATGCTGAGTCTGACTTCTTGAGGTAACTTTCCAGTTCAGTATTTTGCCTTCATATCTGTTGTTTCATGTGTTTTTCATGTGTGATGAAGGTGCAGTATTGCTAGTGTGTAGTATTTGCAGCCCTTTTTGGTTTTTTCACTAGGTTGTGTACTGGTGTTTTAGATCCCGGGGAGGGGAGGTTTCATGATAGCATTGTGCTTATTATTTCAATCAGTTTTTTTGTACAAGTTTAGCTTCATTTGTCTTTGTTTGAAATTTCATAAATAAAAAAATTTTCTAAAAATGGAATAATCTTATCAATGGTGTGGAGCTAGGATGGGGCCCCACCAAATTGGTCTGCATAGGGCCCCACACTTGCTAAGACCGGCCCTGCCAGGCTCCCCTAACACTGTCTCTTGCATGTGCTATCATATTTTGCACAGTATAGGAGAAAATGCATCTCTTTGTATTTCTCTGTGCTGTGCTAAATGCAAGGTCTGGCCTCTTGGGATTTTGATTTAATTTGTTTATGGTTTGTGGTCACTTATTCTGTATTTGGCATTTGTGTTCTGTGTGTGTGACCAAAGTATTCTGTTAGCATCAATTTTCTATGTAGTATTCTATAGTACTTTGGCTTGTTCAGTTTTCTTGATGTATTGATATTTTAGGGCCCCACTGTAATATTTAGGGCATATTTCGGAGAAGCATATGTATGTTAGTGGACCGTGGCTTAGTGGAGGATGAAGGATGAAGATTGCACCCTCTTATATTTCCCCTAGCTCTCAATGTGCCCTACAGCCACTGAGGCCAGCACTGCTACTCCCATTGAAGTTATAGGGAGTGGGGTAGGTGTGCAGTAGGAGCAGGGGGCGTGGGCAGGGCATATCAGGTGGCAGGTGTTTCTCTAGTGCCCATCCATCCAACCTGTTGGCCCACCTAAAAATTGCCTTCTGGCTACGCCACTGGACCCATAAGTATAAATAGAAAGTTCAGCATTTAGCATGTGCTAATGTCCATTAGTGCATGCTAAGTTTTGGTAAAAGGACACCTTAGACTGTAAGCCCTCTGGAGATAGGGAAATACGTGGAGGGGCATAATCGAACAGGGTGCCCAAGTTTTCATGAGGGCGTCCTCACAGGACGGCCCCGCAAAGGGGCGGGGAAACCCATATTATTGAAACAAGATGGGCGTCCATCTTTTGTTTAATAATACAGTCGGGGATGCCCAAATCTCAACATTTAGGTCGACCTTAGAGATGGTCATCCTTAGAGATGGTTGTCCCCGGTTTTCGGCGACAATGGAAACTGAGGACGCCCATCTCAGAAACGACCAAATCCAAGCCATTTGGTCGTGGGAGGAGCCAGCATTTGTAGTGCATTGGTCCCCCTCACATGCCAGGACACCAACCGGGTACCCTAGGGGGCACTGCAGTGGACTTCACAAATTGCTCCCAGGTGCATAGCTCCCTTACATTGGGTGCTGAGCCCCACAAAACCCCCCAAAAACCCACTTCCCACAACTGTACACCACTACCATAGCCCTAAGGGGTGAAGGGGGCACCTACATGTGGGTACAGTGGGTTTCTGGTGGGTTTTAGAGGGCTTGTATTTACTACCACACGTGTAACAGGTAGGGGGGGATGGGCCTGGGTCCGCCTGCCTAAAGTGCACTGCACTCACTAAAACTGCTCCAGGGACCTGCATACTGCTGTCACGGAGCTGGGTATGACTTTCGAGGCTGGCATAGAGGCTAGAAAAATTTAAGGTTTTTTTTAGGGTGGGAGGGGGTTAGTGACCACTGAGGGAGTAAGGGGAGGTCATCCCCAATTCCCTTCGGTGGTCATCTGGTCAGTTCAGGCACCTTTTTGAAGCTTGGTCGCAAGAAAAAATGGTAAAGTCAGCCAAATGCTCGTCAGGGATGCCCTTCTTTTTTCCATTATCGTCCGAGGACGCCCATCTCTTAAGCACGCCCCAGTCCCGCCTTCGCTATGCTTCTGACACGCCCCTGGGAACTTTGGCCATCCCCGCGACGGAAAGCAGTTGAGGACGCCCAAAATCGGCTTTCGATTATGCTGATTTAGGCGACCTTAGGAGAAGGACGCCCATCTCCCGATTTGTGTCAAAAGATGGGCACCCTTCTCTTTCAAAAATGAGCCTGCTAGTGTACTAAGCTCACTTTGAGCTGCTACTGAAAAAGGTGTGAGTTAAATCCAAATAAATAAATATTAACACCAGTAGCCAGGGTCCATCATGATTAAGGTGGAGCCTGTTCTTTTGGAATAGGTTTCTCCTTCTCCAGAATATTACTAATTTCCTAATAAATCTGAAGAACCGTTCCTTACACCATTGTTTCAAGTTTATTTGAGATACCACAAATTGAAAATAATATTTATTTTTAGGATTTGTGCCTTTTTGAATTCACCCAAGGCAGTACATATATAAGCAGTTTCCAGTATAAAAGTCAAGCAATCACAGATAGTGTATAAACAGTGTGCAACACAAAACAGATACCAGCAGAAAAAAGGGAAAGTATACTTATGATGCGGTATATCAACCAGCTTATTTTTGAAACAGAAAGACGCCCATATTGCGACCCAAATTGGGAGATGGGCGCCTTTCTCCCGTGGGCCCCCAAATCGATATAATCGAAAGCTGATTTTGGGCGCCTCCAACTGCAGTCTGTCACGGGAACGAACAAAGTTGACGGGAGCGTGTCGGAGGCGGGACTGGGGTGTGTTTATCGGCCGAGGAGAGATGGGTGTGCTCGGCCGATAATGGAAAAAAGAAGGGCGCCAGAAGCGAGAATTTGGGTCACTTTTTCTGGACCCTTTTTTTCATGAACAAGTCCCCAAAAAGTGCCCCAACTGCCCAGATGACCACCAGAGGGAATCGGGGATGACCTCCCCTGACTCCCCCAGTGGTCACTAACCCCCTCCCACCAAAAAAAAAAAAAGAACTTTAAAAACTTTTTTCCCCAGCCTGTATGCCAGCCTCAAATGCCATACCCAGCTCCATCACAGCAGTATGCAGGTCCCTGTAGCAGTTGTTAGTGGGTGCAGTGGACTTCAGGTAGGTGGACCCAGGCCCATCCCCTCCTACCTGTTACACTTGTACTGGTAAATGGGAGCCCTTCAAACCACCCCCAAAACCCACTGTACCCACATCTAGGTGCACCCCTTCAGCCATAAGTGCTATGGTAATGGTGTAGAGTTCTGGGGAGTGGGTTTGGGGGAGGATTTGGGCGGCTCAGCACCCAAGGTAAGGGAGCTATGGACTTGGGAAGTATTTTAATTTTTTTCTAATTGTTACAAGTGCCCCCTAGGGTACCCGGTTGGTGTCCTGGCATGTGAGGGGGACCAGTGCACTACGAATCCTGGCCCCTCCCACAACCAAATGCCTTGGATTTGTTCGTTTTTGAGCTGGGCGCCTTCGGTTTCCATTATCGCTGAAAACCGATACCGCCCAGCTCAAATCCACCCAAATCCGATGCATTTGCCCGGCACAAACCGTATTATCGAAACAAAAAATGGACGCCCATCTTTTTCGAAAATACGGTCTGTCCCGCCCCCTTGCTTATCCGTCCTCGGAGATAGGCGCCCATGGAGATGGGCATTCGCGTTCGATTATGCCCCTCCAAATAAACTGGAACCTGGTACTTGGATGCTGGGGAGACGGACACAGGAGACAGAGAGGAGAAATGGAGATCACTCTGAGCTCAACTTGTCTCTGGAGTCCTGTGCATGGAATGGGAAACATTTCTAAGAATGCTACCCTGGAGGTTCTGGATATAAATTTCCTACTTTTAGTAAACCCTAAATTTGGCTTCCAGAATATGCTTAGGGCACATTCCTATGTTGCTGGTACTTACGTGCACCACAGCAGCCAACCCCACCCCAATATACAGTCCAAAATTCTATCTAGGTGACACATGAGGTCTGCCATTTCTGCATCAAGCAGGCATATTACTAAGCAACTTTGATGCCCACCAGCTGACTACATTCCTGATGATCAAATTGCCAGTGACAATGGCAGTAACTCCTCTCCTGGGGGAAGCTGCTACTTTAAATGAAGGTGAAATCACCCTATAGGTGAATGGGGTGCTGTTGTGACCTGCTCTGAGATGTTTATAAGATGTGGAATATCAAGTATGACAATAGCATTACAAAATAAGTCGTAAAATTGGTTACACAAGATCAGACAAGGTGGTAGCTTTGATCAAAGTTGCACTCTCTGACTCTGACCTCAAAGAAAGAAGAATTCCTGCTTTGGGGGGCCATGACCGCATCATAATTTCTCTGGAAATATAGTCTATCTGCCCATTTTTACACTGTATTCTTTTTCTTTTTTTTTAAGAGCGATTTTTGTGTGCCAGAAAAAACCTGGCTAAAGATGCTAAACATTCCTTCTGCTTCTGTTTGTGTGGCCTGTTTCCATGGTGACCTGGATTCCAGGCATGCTGGCTGTAGGCCCAACACAGCCCAATCATACCTCAAACACTAGCAAAAAATCCCCTTGAATAATGAATGGAAACAATATACATCACCAAAAGGGGCACTAAATGTATAATATAAAATTAAAAGCAGTTTTTCTCTTTGTTACCTAAGCACATTAATAGAATGTTTTAAGGTAAATGAAGAGCACAAACTGTGCCTCAACATTCCAGTAAGCTCTCTTCCCTCCTTACATTACACTCAGGAATTACAATGTAGTACTAACATTACAACATTTGCAAATTACTCCAGATGGATCATATTAAAATGCCACACTTTATTTCTGCCTCATTGCTGACAGTGTCCTTATTAATGGAACAGAAATGTGTGTGGAATTTTAGTTTCTTTAATAGGGGGAAGGGTAGCAAATATAATGGTACATCATATGAGGGAAAAGAGGACATGGGGGAATAAAGCCCCTTTTGGTTTTCTTCTCTCTCCACAGAGGACTTGAATATACTTCTCTGTTTCTTCAAGGACATCTCTATATTCCACTCTAAGGAGAGCTTCCAGCTTTTTATCTGCTATCCCCTCCACAGAGGTCTCCATTATACCAATTTACCCCTTTAAGAACATAAGAGCAGTCATACTGAGTCAGACCAATGGTCCATCTAGTCCAGTATCCTGTTTTCCAAACAATGGCCAAGCCAGATCACAAGTACCTGGCAGAAACCCAAATCGTGGCAACACTCCATACTATAAATCCCAGGGCAATCAGTTGCTTCCCATGTCTGTCTCAATAGCAGACTATGGACTTTTCCTCCAGGAATTTGTCCAAACCTTTTAAAACCCAGATACACTAACCACTAGTACCACATCCTCTGGCAAAGAGTTCCAGAGCTTAACTATTCATTGAGTGAAAAAATATTTCCTCCTATTTGTTGTAAATGCATTTCCATGTAACTTCCTTGAGGGTCCCCTAGTCTTTGTACTTTTGGAACGAGTAAAAAATTGATTTACCTTTAATCATTCTACACCACTCAGGATTTTGTAGATCTTAATTCAATCTCCTCTCATCTGTCTCTTTTCCAAGCTGAAGAGCCCTAACCTCTTTATCCTTTCCTCATACAAGAGGAGTTCCATCCTCTTTATCATTTTGTTCACTCTTCTTTGAACCTTTTCTATTTCTGCTATATCTTTTTTGAGAAACGGTGACCAGAACTGAATGCAGTACTCAAGGTGCAGATGCACCATGGAGTGATACAAAGGCATTCACCATCCCTTTCCTAATAATTCCTAGCATTATGTTTGCTTTTTTGCCGCTACCGCACAATGAGGAGAAGATTTCAGCATGTTATCTACGACATCCAGATCTTTTTCTTGAGTGCTTAATCCCAAGGTGGACCCTAGCATCAGGTAACTATGATTCGGTTTATTCTTTCCAATGTGCATCACCTTGCATTTGTCCACATTAAATTTCATCTGCCATTTGGATGCCCAGTCTTCCAATTTCCTAAGGTCTTCCTGCAATATTTCACAGCTCGTACATGTTTTCCTTTGTTTTATGTCCAATAATTAAATCCTAATCCATACCAGAACCTTGCCTCCTATCCCAAGACTCTTTAATTTTCAAAGGAGTCTCTCATGAAGAACTTTATCAAAAGCTTTCTGAAAATCTAGATACACTACATCAACTGGCGCACCTTTATCCACATGTTTATTCACGCCTTCAAAGAAATTAAGCAAATTGGTGAGGCAAGACTTCCTTCGGCTGACCCCATGCTGGCTCTGTCCTATTAAACCATGTTTGTCTACGTGTTCTGTAATTTTCTTTAAAATAGTTTCCAATATTTTGCTCAGCACCAATGTCAGGCTTACCGGTTTATAATTTTCTGGATCACCCCTAGAATCCTTTTTAAAGTTGGCGTCACATTGGCCACCCTCCAATCTTTAGGTACTACAGATGATTTTAATGGCAGGTTACATATTACTAACAGCAGATCAGCAATTTCATGCTTGAGTTCTTTGAGTACCCTTGGATATATGCCATCCGGTCCAGGTGATTTCCTACTCTTGAATTTGTCAATTTGGCTCAGTACATCTTCCAGGTTCACCGAGATTTACTACTACTACTACATTTCTAGAGCGCTACTAGGGTTACGCAGCCCTGTACAAATTAACAAAGAAGGACGGTCCCTGCTCAAAGGAGCTTACAATCTAAAGGACGAAATGTCAAGTTGGGGTAGTCTAGATTTCCTGAGTAGAGTGTAGTGGTTAGGTGCCGAAGGCGACATTGAAGAGGTGGGCTTTGAGCAATGATTTGAAGATGGGCAGGGAGGGGGCCTGGCGTATGGGCTCAGGGAGTTTGTTCCAAGCATGGGGTGAGGCGAGGCAAAAAGGGCGGAGCCTGGAGTTGGCGGTGGTGGAGAAGGGTACTGAAAGGAGGGATTTGTCTTGAGAGCGGAGGTTATGGGTAGGGACGCTAAGGGGAGATGAGGGTAGAGAGGTAAGGAGGGGCTGCAGATCGAGTGCATTTGTAGGTTAGTAGGAGAAGCTTGAACTGTATGCGGTATCTGATCGGAAGCCAGTGAAGTGACTTGAGGAGAGGGGTGATATGAGTATATCGGTCAAAGCGGAAGATAAGACATGCAGCAGAGTTCTGAACGGACTGAAGGGGGGATAGATGGCTAAGTGGGAGGCCGGTGAGGAGTAGGTTGCAGTAGTCAAGGCGAGAGGTAATGAGAGGGTGGATGAGAGTTCGGGTGGTGTGCTCAGAGAGGAAGGGGCGAATTTTGCTAATGTTATAGAGGAAGAAGCGACAGGTCTTGGCTATCTGCTGGATATGCGCAGAGAAGGAGAGAGAGGAGTCGAAGATGACACTGAGGTTGCGGGCAGATGAGACGGGGCGATGAGGGTGTTATCAACTGAAATAGAGAGTGAAGGGAGAAGAGAAGTGGGCTTGGGTGGGAAGACAGTAAGTTCGGTCTTGGTTTCAGGTGGCGGTTGGACATCCAGGCAGCAATGTCGGATAAGCAGGCTGATACTTTGGCCTGGGTTTCCGCAGTGATGTCTGGTGTGGAGAGATAAAGCTAGGTGTTGTCAGCATAAGGATGATAGTGGAAACCATGAGATGAGATCAGGGAGCCCAGGGAAGAGGTATAGATTGAAAAAAAAGGGGTCCAAGGACAGATCCCTGAGGAACTCCAACAGAGAGCGGGATAGGGGTGGAGGACGAACCATGAGAGTGTACTCTGAAGGTACGATGGGAGAGATAAGAGGAGACATACAGAAAAAAGCAACACTGGGCCTTTAAGACTGGGACACTTGAAATTCTTTATTGATGACCCGACACGGGCCGTGTTTCGGCGTTAGACAACGCCTGCCTCAGGGGTCTGACAACATAAAAACAAATGTGTATATTGTAATATCTGTAATCCCAGTAGCAAACCTTCAGAGGATGGTAGGCTCCCTTCAGCAGTCCACAAACAAAGTCAGCTTTTAGTTCCAAACAGTTTATTTCCCCTCCTCCACAAAATCTCAGTTCAAGGGGGTTAAAGTCCCATTCAGTTTCCAAAACAAAGCAACAAGAAAAAAACTTTCCTTCAAATCCAAGTTCTCCCCCCCAGTTCAACAGCCTGGGTTTCAGTTTTAAAAGTCTTTCCGCTTGGGTGGTTGCAGAATGGCAGTACACCGCCCACAACGCAGCTAATTGACTCATGTGACCACCCACTGCCTTCAGTCCCTGCAACTCTGCCCCAAAGTACAATTACAGTCCATGTCAACTGACTCCTCCAAACCTGGTGTGCTGGTCCCTCCAGACTCTCCTTCCTCCAAGCACTCCATTAACTCTGCTTCTCTGCTAGGCTGTGGGTTGGAGACCTCCTCCCCCTCCCAGGTGGAAGGAATCTTGTACTGATTTCTAACCCAAGGGAATTGAGCTTTGTCACCCCTGCTCCCCCTTCTGGCCCTTGTCTGCCATAGCAGCTGCTCTTTCCAGTCTTTTTCCCCCCTCCCTTCCACGTGGGGGCCATACCGGGTTTTGGGACCTACCCCCCGATCCCTTCTCTCAGGGCCTTGTGGGGAATGTAGTCTGGCCCCATACCTCCTCCTGACCTGCTTAGACCCTCCAACCTCCTTACATACCCCCTCCCCTTCAAATAATTGCGACTCCCTGCTTCCTCCAGGCTACTTGCTGGGGAGTTCGCAATTCCGGACAGGGCGTCAGCGTTCCCGTGAAGCTTCCCCGCCCTATGCTGTATTTCAAAGGAAAAAGCTTGTAACGCTAAATACCAGCGGGTGAGCCTGGCATTCTGCCCCTGCATTGTTGGAGCCATTTCAGAGGTGTGTGGTCAGTAATCAAAACAAAAGGATTGCCCTGCAGATAGTATTTCAGAGTTTCTATAGCCCATTTTATAGCCAAACACTCCTTCTCTATAACAACGTAATGCTGCTCTGCCGGGTGCAGTTTCCTACTCAGAAAAAGGACAGGGTGCTCCTCCCCTTCAAACTCTTGGGATAACACAGCCCCCAAGCCCGTCTCTGAGGCGTCTGTTTGTAACAGGAAGGGCTTCTCAAAATCTATTCCTTTTAAGACCGGTTCCTGACACAGGAGGTCTTTCAACATTTGGAACTCCCCACGACCTGCCTCTGTCCACTTTAGGACATTAGGGCACCTTTTCCTCAGCATGTCAGTAATGGTGCTTGATCTCTCCGCAAATCTAGGAATGAATCTGCGAAATTATCCTATCAGCCCCAAAAAAACCCTCAATTGTTTTTTGGTGTGGGGCAGCAGAAAATCACGCACTCCCTGCACTTTATCCCTTAGGGGTTTGATAACTCCCCCCCCCCCCCCCACAATGTATCCCAAGTATTTTACCTCTTCACTAGCAAACACGCACTTCTTTGGGTTCACTGTTAGGCCCGCCCGCCTGAGGGATTCTAGCACAGCTTTGATTTTGGGCAAATGGGACTCCCAATCTGAGCTAAAAATGACAATATCATCCATATACGCGGCTGCGTAGTCCGAATGCCACCTCAGCAACTGATCAGACAATCGTTGGCAGCACGCCGCCGCCCCATTTAACCCAAATGGCATTCGTCTAAATTGGAATAACCCTATAGGGGTGCCAAAGGCGGTTTTGGGCTTAGCCTTCTCTGTCAGCGGCACTTGCCAATACCCTTTCATAAGATCTAAGGTAGTTAAATACTGAGCACGCCCCAGTTTGTCCAGTAAGTCATCTATCCGGGGCATGGGATAAGCATCAAACTGGGATATGGCATTCACCCTCCGGAAATCTATACAAAACCTCTGAGACCCATCACTCTTTGGTACCAACACCACTGGACTGGACCAGGGACTAACTGATTCCTCTATGATACCTAAGTCCATCATTTCCTGTACCTGCCTTATAATTTCCTTGCTCTTAAATTTGGGTGTTCTATGGGGCCTCTGCCTTACAATCCTACCAGGCTCGGTGATGATATCATGGGCCACCAAATGGGTTTCCCCAGGTAGGGGATTGATAACATCCTGAAACTCCTCTATCATTTCCCTTACCCGTTGCCTCTGCCCATGGGATAGAGACTCGCCAATAACAGGTTTCCCCCCCTCCTGTACATCACTTAGTTGAGAACCCAACTCCTCTTCAGGGACCGCCACAAACCCTTCTCTCTCTATCCACGGTTTCAATATATTTACATGGTAGGTCTGAATCCTACCTTTCGCATGCCTTACCTGATATGTCCATGGGCCTACTCTGGCTGTCACCACGCAGGGTCCCTTCCACTGAGAAGTAAACTTATGGGGGTCTGAGGCCACCATGACGAGCACTTTATCTCCCACTTGAAATTTCCTTACTTTTGTGCCCTGGTCATAATACCCTTTCTGGCTCTCTTGGCTCTGCCCCAGGGTGTCCTGCGCAAACGCCATGACCCTCTGAATCCTTGCTCTTAACTCCCTCAGGTATGTACTAACCTCCCTGGGCTCTTCCTCTCTCTCTACCCATGCCTCCTGAATTATGTCCAGAATGCCCCGCGGCAATCGTCCAAAGACCAATTCAAAGGGGGATACCCCTAGGGATGCTTGGATATTCTCCCTACATGCATATAAAGCATAGGGTAACAACTGGTCCCAATCCTTATATTTCCCCTTCAAGCCTTTCCTCAACATCTGCTTAAGGGTTTTATTAATCGCTCTACCATCCCGTTTGTCTGGGGATGGTAGGCAGCTGTGGTAATGTGGCGTATGTTAAAAGCTTCCCACAGTTCTCTTAACTGTCTAGATTTGAAATTGGACCCCTGATCCGTAAGCATTTCTCATGGGAATCCCACTTCACAGAAAAGCTTGACCAATTCAGTCGCTATACCAGTAGCTCATATATTTCTCATTGGGAAGGCCCAGGGAAACCTAGTGGCCCTATCCATGACTACTAAAATGTATGCAAAACCCCTAGGTGTTCTGATGAGGGGTCCCACAATGTCCATAGCCATACTTCGCATAGGTTACCCAATAATAGGCAATGGTACCATAGGTGCCCTGGGAGGGTATCGGTCCACCAACCGCTGACAGGAGGGGCAACTTTGGCAATAATTCTGGACTTCCCTATGTACGCCAGGCCAATAAAACGCTCCAGCACCTGTTTCAACGTACTCTGGGAGCCCTTATGCCCTGCTAAAGGATGATCATGGGCCCCTTTTAGAATAAGGCTCTTAAAGACCCTGGGAATTACCAGCTGGCCTCGCACGGGTCCCCCCACCGGATCCTGTATTTCCCGGTACAACAATCCCTCCACCACCCGAAACCGGGGAAACCCGCCTGAAGGCCCCCCTTCCACTTGTTCCCAGGCCCTTTTTAATACCGGGTCATCTCTCTGCTCCTGGCCAAAAGCGGGAAATCTCTCCACCACCTCTTGTAGCCTCCATGGCATAGCCTCTCCTTCCCCCAACCTCCTTAGGACCCTAGCCCGGCTATGCCTCTCTGCCTGCCGTGTTTCTCTAGCCTTCCTCCCTTTACCCAGTTCTCCCATTATCTCCTCATGGAAAGGGAAGAGCTGACCTACCGAATCCTCCCCCCTATCCTGTGACCCACCCCGAGCCTTCTGAGCCCGGGTAGTCACCCACCCTGTGACCCCTTTCAACCCCCGTACAAACAGCTCCCACTCCCTCCCCAAAATGAGATCAAAAGGCAGTTTTGGCAGGATCGCCACATTAAGCCACCCTCTCCCCAGAGGGCTCCGTAGTTGGATCCTGAACACAGGGTAGGCGGTTGAAGCCCCATGTATGCACCTAATCCGAATCATTCCTACATACTGTCCGCCCTCTTCCCCCATGGCGGTACTCTGGATCTTATTCCACAGGGCCCGGGACATCATCGACTGATTGGCCCCCGAGTCTAACAGGGCCTTAACTGTCACCCCTCCCACCTGAACCTCCAGGAAGAAGAAATCCTCGGGGTCTGTTCCCATATGACCCGCAAACCCTAGTCTTTCCCTACACTCCTTCAGCATGTGGCCGGGCTTCCCACATCTAAAACACCTTCTTCCCCCTGGACTGGGACCTGGGTCCCTACGACCCTCCTCCCTCTTCCCCCCGATCCCCGTATTGGCATGAGTACTTCCCTCTTGACCCATACCCTCTTTGCTACTAGGGAGAAAGGGGTTAGTAGGATGTCTTCCAGCCTCAAAATACAGTTCAGCTCCATGAATCACCCCTTCCAATGAGTGCACCCCTTGCTTAATGAGCCACTCGCGTACCGGGGTGGGTATGGCAAACAAAAACTGTTCCACTATAATCTCCTCCACAACCTGTTTTGCCGTCTTCTGTTGCTGCACCAGCCATTTATAGGCTAAGTCTTTCAGTCTCTGGGCAAAAGCCCGGGGCCGCACTTCCCTCCCCGTAGTAGTCTCCCTAAACAGTCTCCTATAATGGTCTCTAGTAAGACCTAATCTATTTTTAATGGCCTCCACTACCTGCTCATAATCCATGGAGCTGTCCGCAGGCATGGCCCTGTATGCAGCCAGAGCTTCCCCAGCTAGGCTTCCCGCCAGTCGAACAGCCCACTGTTCTTTCGGCCATTGCACTGCCCTTGCGATCCTCTCAAATGTAGCAATAAAGTCATCCCCATCATCTCCCTCCCCCATTCGTCCCAAAGAAAAGGGTCCAAACGGAGGGGTTCCTACCCCCATGGGTAAACTGGCCACTGTACCTGGGGCTGCAACTTTATCCAACAGGCTCTCTATGGCTTGCATCTGACCTTGCACTGCCTGGAGCAGAGGTACATGCTGTTCCTTGGCGGCTTCCACCACTTGCTGCAAGGCCTGTTGAGCCCCCTCCTGCTGCTTCTGAAACTGCGCAGCCATCCAGTGAAGCATTTCTTTCTGCTCCATCCTGCCAGTCTGGAATACCCTGAAAAGAAAACCAAAAACACCAAGTGCGATACCACTTTTTTTTCCCACTAATTACTAATTTGTACTGCTCTTCTCCCACCACTCCCCTTTTACACGACCCCGCCTGGGTTCCTTTGCATGACCTATGTTCCCCCCTTAGCTTCACACTTCAATCCAGCATTGATCCCCCTTCAGGTACCTCTTACCTGGGGTAACCGCTGGTCTTCGCCTTGCTAAGGGTGGCCTTGTCAGCTTCACTCCGGCTGCTCTGTGGTAGCTTCAATCGAGTCCCATCTGCGGTGCCACTGTAATATCTGTAATCCCGGTAGCAAACCTTCAAGGGGTGGTAGGCTCCCTTCAGCAGTCCACAAACAAAGTCCTTCCGGACAACACAGCTTTTAGTTCCAAACAGTTTATTTCCCCTCCTCCACAAAATCTCAGTTCAAGGGGGTTAAAGTCCCATTCAGTTTCCAAAACAAAGCAAAAAGAAAAAAAACTTCCCTTCAAATCCAAGTTCTCCCCCCAGTTCAACAGCCTGGGTTTCAGTTTTAAAAGTCTTTCCGCTTGGGTGGTTGCAGAATGGCAGTACACCGCCCACAACACAGCTAATTGACTCCTGTGACCACCCACTGCCTTCAGTCCCTGCAACTCTGCCCCAAAGTACAATTACAGTCCATGTCAACTGGCTCCTCCAAACCTGGTGTGCTGGTCCCTCCAGACTCTCCTTCCTCCAAGCAGGGGCGTATCTGGAATCCGGCGGTAGGGGGGGCCAGAGCCAGAGAGGGGGGGCACATTTTTGCCTCCCTTCCCCCCCCCCGCCGCCGCCGCCTCTCTCCACCCCCTCCCCGCCGTCAACCCTCCCCCGCTGCTTACTTTTGCTGGCGGGGGGCCCCAACCCCCGCCAGCCGAGGTCCGACCCGCAATCTCCATATTTCGTCTTCCTCCGTGGCCATGTGCTTTAAAGAAGTAACGCTGCAGTGCTGATTCGTTGAATCCAGTTCGGCGTCTGACGTCGCAGCACGTCAGACGCCGAACTGGATTCAACGAATCAGCACTGCAGCGTTACTTCCTTGAAGCACATGGCCACGGAGGAAGACGAAATATGGAGATTGCGGGTCGGACCTCGGCTGGCGGGATTTGGGGCCCCCCGCCAGCAAAAGTAAGCAGCGGGGGAAGGTTGACGGCGGGGAGGGGGGCCAGGGCGAAATCTGCGGGGGCCCAGGCCCCTGTGGCCCCACGCAGATACGCCCCTGCCTCCAAGCACTCCATTAACTCTGCTTCTCTGCTAGGCTGTGGGTTGGAGACCTCCCCCCCTCCCAGGTGGAAGGAATCTTGTACTGATTTCTAACCCAAGGGAATTGAGCTTTGTCATCCCTGCTCCCCCTTCTGGCCCTCGTCTGCCATAGCAGCTGCTCTTTCCAGTCCTTTTCCCCCTCCCTTCCACGTGGGGGCCATACCGGGTTTTGGGACCTATCCCCCCCCCCCCCGATCTCTTCTCTCAGGGCCTTGTGGGGAATGTAGTCTGGCCCCATACCTCCTCCTGACCTGCTTAGACCCTCCAACCTCCTTACAATATATATATAAATAAACACAACCACATAGATATTAAAATATATACATACCAGTGGCGTACCAAGGGGGGGGGGGCGGTCCGCCCCGGGTGCCAGTGGGTGGGGGGTGCTCCGCTCCCGCCGCCTCCTTTAAACAAAAATCGGCGAAGCAGTATCGCAGGCAGCGCCTCGTCTACCCTGCTTGTGAAAAAATCAAATTTCTCCTTCTCCTCGTCTTGACGTCTTCACATCGACTCGGGCCTTCCAATCAATCACTATGTCCCGCCCTCCTCAAGGTAACTTCCGCGATGGCGGGCGCCGGGCAGGACATAGTGATTGATTGGAAGGCCCGAGTCGACGTCGACAAGGAGAAGGAGATTTGATTTTTTTACAAGCAGCAGGGCAGACGAGGCGCTGCCTGCGATGCTGCTTCGCCGATTCAGACAGTAGTGAGAACGGGACTGAGGTGGGGAAGGAGAGGGGCGAAAGGGACTCGGGTGGGGGTGTTCAGAGGGGAAAAGGGGAGGGGAGAAGGGGACTGGGGTGTGGATCTCAGACAGGGGAGGGGAGAAGGGGACTGGGTGGGGGTCAGACAGGGGAGGGGAGAAGGGGACTGGAGTGGGGATCTCAGACGGGAGAAGGGGAGGGGAGAAGGGGACTGGGGTGGGGGTGTTCAGAGGGGAAAAGGGGAGAGGAGAAGGGGACTGGGGTGGGGGTCTCAGACGGGGAGGGGAGAAGGGGACTGGGGTGGGGGTGTTCAGAGGGGAAAAGGGGAGGGGAGGGGACTGGGGTGGGGGTCTCAGACAGGGGAGGGGGAGGGGAGAAGGGGACTGGGGTGGGGGTCTCAGACGGGAGAAGGGGACTGGGGTGGGGGTGTTCAGAGGGGAAAAGGGGAGGGGAGAAGGGGACTGGGATGGGGGTCTCAGACAGGGGAGGGGGGGGGGAGAAGGGGACTGGATTGGGGATCTCAGACCCCCACCCCAGTCCCCTTCTCCCCTCCCCGTCTCCCATCTGAGATCCCCACCCCAGTCCCCTTCTCCCCTCCCCTTCTCCCCTCTGAACACCCCACCCCAGTCCCCTTCTCCCCACCCCTTCCCTTCTCCCATCTGAGACCCCCACCCCAGTCCCCTTCTCCCCTCCCCTTCCCTTCTCCGTCTGAGATCCCCACTCCAGTCCCCTTCTCCCCTCCCCCTCCCCTGTCTGAGAAGGGAAGGGGAGGGGAGAAGGGGACTGGGGTGGGGGTGTTCAGAGGGGAAAAGGGGAGGGGAGAAGGGGACTGGGGTGGGGTCTCAGACGGGAGAAGGGGAGGGGAGAAGGGGATTGGGGTGGGGGTGTTCAGGGGGGAAAAGGGGAGGGGAGAAGGGGAATGGGGTAGGGATCTCAGACAGGGCAGGGGGAGGGCAGAAGGAGACTGGGTTGGGGATCTCAGAGGGGAGGGGGAGGGGAGAAGGGACTGGGTTGGGGATCTCAGATGGGAGACGGGGAGGGGAGAATGGGACTGGGGTGGGGGTCTCAGACAGGGGAGGGGGGAGGGGAGAAGGGGACTAGGTGGGGGTCTCAGACAGGAGAAGGGGGGGGAAGAAGGGGACTGGGGTGGGGGTGTTCAGAGGGAGAAGAGGACTGGGGTGGGGGTCACAGACAGGAGAAGGGGAGGGGAGAAGGGGACTGGGGTGGGGGGTGTTCAGAGGGGAGAAGGGGGCTGGAACTGGGGGCTGAAAAAAGGGGCAGAGAGAGAGAGGGGACAGATCCTAGATGGAAGGGGGAGCGAGAGGGAGGGCAGACCCTGGATGGATGGGAGAGGGAGGGCAAATGGTGGATTGAAGGGGCAGAGAGAAAGGGCAGGCAGTGGATGGAAGGGACGGCAGAGAGGGCAGACACTGGATGAGAGAGAGAGAGAGTGAAGACAGATGCTGGATGGAAGGAAGACGGTGAAAAGAAGATGAGGAAAGCAGAAACCAGAGACAACAAACTGTAAATAAAATATATTTTTTATTTTTTTTGCTTTAGGATAAAGTATTGTAGATGTGTTAAATGTTTATAATAGAACATGTAAATAAGGTAATCTTTTTATTGGACTAATTTTAATACATTTTGACTAACTTTCGGAGAACAAAACCCCTTCCTCAGGTCAGGATAGGATACTGTAACAGCACTATACTGTACTGACCCCAAGGACGGAGGTTTTGGCCTCTGAAAGCTAAATGTATTAGTCCAATAAAATGGTATTATTTTACTTTCTATATTTGTTTTATTTCTATTTGTTAATTTGTAAACAAATTGGTACTTGTTAGTTTTTTTTCAAATTTACATCTGCTGTCTTTATATTTTTGCACAGTACTAGGGGACAGTTTCCTGTTTCTGTGGTGTTGCATGTATGCAGAGTCTGGCATTGGGGGTTCAGTTTAATTTTGTCTAAATAGAAATTTTATGATTACTTATTCTATAGTGGATTAGGGTGTATCTGTGTTTGTGAAAAAGACATGGCTTTCAGTTGGCATTGACTGTGCAGGATCTACGATCTGTACTATTCTGTCTGGTTTTGTTTTACAATAGGTGAATTGATGTTCTAGTGCGAACTGTAGTGTTTAAGATGCTTTCCTTTTCCTTGTGTGACTCGTAGAATGACTGCTTATGGTATGGTAGAATTGCTCATAGGTCCTGAGTGTTTTGTATTCTCGCATGCCTATTCTGGGGATTTTTTTTTTTGGGGGGGGGGTGGGGGGGTTTAAAAAATGACCGGCCCCGGGTGTCAACTACCCTAGGTACGCCACTGATACATACATATACGCATATAATCAAAATACATTAAAAAGTAGATATAATATTGATACCTTATTTTAAGAACACATGATGTGTGAAGATAGTAATAAATATAATAAATTTAGATAATAACACATATAAAATATATAAATAACATCAAATAAATATTAGGCTATTTGTCCATATGTTCAAAACATCATTATTGGTGGGTAGTGTAGGTGAAGATTTAATAACTTATATGATTGACAGACAAAAAACTTGTTTATATATAGTAATACCTAGGGAGAGATATAGTCATATCATAAGGAAGTTAAACAATTATCTGGTTGGTATAGTGATAAAAGATCATAAAAAAAGATGAATCTCACCAAAGAAAAGCTCTTTTTAATGTATTTTGATTATATGCTTGTATGTATGTATATATTTTAATATCTATGTGGTTGTGTTTATATATATATATATATATATATATATATATATATATATATATACACACATTTGTTTTTATGTTGTCATACCCCTGAGGCAGGCGTTGTCTAACACCGAAACACGGCCCGTGTTGGGTCATCAATAAAGAATTTCAAGTGTCCCAGTCTTAAAGGCCCAGTGTTGCTTTTTTCTGTATGCTTGTTGTGTATGCTGTTGTACCCTCTCTATTTGTGCTAGAGATAAGAGGAGAACCAGGAGAGGACAGAGCCCTGGAACCCAAAAGAGGACAGTGTGTCAAGAAGTAGGTTGTGATTGACAGTGTCAAAAGCGGCGGATAGGTCTAGGAGGATGAGGATGGAGTAGTGACCTTTGGATTTGGCGAGGAACAGGTTATTGCAGACTTTAGATAGTGCCATTTCTGTTGAGTGTAGGGGGTGAAAGCCGGATTGAAGCGGATCGAGGATGGCATGAGAGGAGAGAAAATCAAGGCAGTGGCTGTGAACGGCGCATTCAAGAATCTTGGAGAGGAAGGGTAGGAGGGAAATGGGGCGGTAGTTGGAGGGACAGGTAGGGTCAAGTGATGGTTTTTTGAGGAGTGGTGTGACCACAGCATGCTTGAAGGTGTCCGGGACAGTTGCAGTGGAGAGTGAGAGGTCGAGGATATGACAGATGGGGGGGGGGGGGGGTGATAGTGGGAGAGATGGTGTTAAGTAAGTTGGTGGGGATGGGGTCTGAGGAACAGGTGGTGGATTTCGAGGAGGAGAGGAGATGGGCGGTTTCCTCTTCGGTGATATCAGGAAAAGAGGAGAAGGAGGCTGGGTTGGTTGGTTGGTTCAGAGAGTGGGTTATAGGATGAGAGGAGGAGAAGATTTGGTGGTGAATTCGAGGTTGATCTTCTGGACCTTGTCGCGGAAGTAGTCGGCTAGAGATTGGGGAGAGAGTGGGGGGGGGGGGGGGGTGGGAGCGGAGGGCACTTTGAGGAGGGAGTTGAGGATGGAGAAGAGATGACGAGGGTTAGAGCTGAGGGAATTAGTCAATTGGGTGTAAGAGTCCTGTTTGGCGTGGAATAGGGAGGACTGGAAAGAGGATAGCATGAATTTGTAGTGAATGAAATCAGTATGGGTGCGAGATTTCCTCCAGAGGCGTTCAGCCGAACGGGCGCAGGAGCAAAGGTATCGGGTGCAAGGGGTCAGCCAGGGCTGGGGATTGGTACGCCTTGTGGGATGGGAGATGGACGGTGCAAGGGTGTCTAGAGCAGAGGAGAGAGTGGCATTGTAAGTGGAGACAGCTTTGTCAACAGACTCGGAGGACATGATGGAAGGGAGGAGACCAGAGATACTAGAGGATAAGGTGGGGGGGTCAACAGCCTGGAGATTCCTGGAAGTAGTAGTTAGTGTTGGGCGAGATTGAGGGGGAGGGTGATGAAGTGTGAATGTGATCAGGTGATGGTCAGAGAGAGGAAGAGCTGATGCGCCGGAATTGGAGGTGGAGCAGTAGAAGAGAGGACGAGATCAAGACAGTGGCCAGATTGGTGAGTAGGGGTGGTGGAGCTCAGTTGGAGGTTGAAGGAGGAGGTTAGAGTGAGGAACTGAGAAGCGTATGAGTCGGATGGGTTATCAGTGTGTATGTTGAAGTCACCAAGAATGAAGGATGGGGATGAGGGCTCAAGAAAAACGGAGAGCCAGGCATCGAAGTCGGCAAGGAAGGAAGGGAGGGACTTATCAGGGGGGCGGTAAATGACTGCAACTCTGAGTGGCAGCGGGTGGAATAGATGGATGGCGTGAACTTCAAAGGATGAGAAGCAGTGAGACTGAGGTAGGAGAGGTTGAAAACTGCAGGAGGACAAAAGTAGTAGCCTGACGCCGCCACCGCGGCCAACTGGGCGGGGTGAATGGGAGAAAAGATAACCTCCGTGGCATAGGGCCGCGATTGAGGCAGAGTCGTCAGGGGTTGGCCAGGTTTCAGTTAGGGCAAGCAGTTGAAGGGAATGGGAGATGAAGAGATCGTGGGTGAAGGAAAGTTTGTTGCAGACCGAGCGGGCGCATCATCACCCTTGAAAACTATTTCCGGTACAGGCAGATCTCTTACATCTTCTTCCGTATAGACCGAAGCAAAGAATTCATTCAGTTTCTCCACTATGGCCTTATCCTCCCTGAATGCCCCTTTTCCTCCTTCCATGATGTAATGGTCCCACGGATTCTCTTGCAGGCTTTCTGCTTCTGATGTACCTGAAAAAGTTGTTACTGTGAGTTTTAGCCTTGAGGCAAGTTTCTCTCCCCCCCCCTTTTAAGACTTATCTCCATCTTCTTCAGGGATAGCCTCCAATACAGCTCTTTCCCCCATTCATATGTCTTTGTCCCTTCCTGTACTCTTCAAAACATCTTCCTATCCCCTCCAGAAACACCTTACTCTCTTTCATGCGTACTCCCTGTCTCCTCCAGAAAGGGCCTCCAAGATAATTCCCTGTACCCCCCAAAGTAAAGCTCCACTATATTTTTTGTTTTCTTCATGACATCTCCCTACCCTCTTATAACAGCATGAGAAGATATATAGTATATACTATAGCTGTATGTATTTTTCTTCTTGCTGTTCCTAATAGTACATCAGTGCCTGTGTCTAGCTGGTGGCTGGCAAACTTGTCAGCCAATAAGATAGTGAGTTGTTGTTGGTTTTCTTCAACAATCTATCTCACCATTTTGTTTCAAGCTATATGCAGACCCAGGGTATATAAGCTGCACTTTTGACCTGCTGTTTTACCTCTCTACAAGGCTAATGACTCTATAACAGATTTCTGGGAAAAAGAAACTGGTCTTTTAGTCGCGAAGGGCGACTAAAATGATAGCGGGGATGGGACGACTTCCCTATGAAGAAAGACTAAGGAGGCTAGGGCTATTCAGCTTGGAGAAGAGACGGCTGAGGGGAGACATGATAGAGGTATATAAAATAATGAGTGGAGTGGAACAGGTGGATGTGAAGCGTTTGTTCACGCTTTCCAAAAATACTAGGACTAGGGGGCATGCGATTAAACTACAGTGTAGTAAATTTAAAACAAATCGGAGAAAATTTTTCTTCACCCAACGTGTAATTAAACTCTGGAATTCATTGCCGGAAAATGTGGTGAAGGCGGTTAGCTTAGCAGAGTTTAAAAAGGGGTTGGACGGTTTCCTAAAGGACAAGTCCATAAACCGCTACTAAACGGACTTGGAAAAATCCAAAATCCCAGGAATAACATGTATAGAATGTTTGTACTTTTGGGAAGCTTGCCAGGTGCCCTTGGCCTGGATTGGCCGCTGTCGTGGACAAGATGCTGGGCTCGATGGACCCTTGGTCTTTTCCCAGTATGGCATTACTTATGTACTTAACTCAAAATCACATTTCAAAGATGATACTCAAACCACTCTTCTCGGCCAGCATTCTTTAATCAATATTTTTCTTTTATCATAAGACAAATTGGACACCTAGGAAACTGCATTCTGCAGGTCTGATATCTTCTAATAACTGTTGGCACTGTAAATTGCAAATTGGAACTCTACTCCTAATGATTTATGATTGTCCCCTTTTATAGTCTTTTTGAACTTCTGTATGGGCTACAATTAAGTGTAATTTTCATTTTAATATCCCTCTCTCAGCCAAAATAGTTATATTCAAATCAGCAGCTATCACAACAAAACTGCCTGCTCATCACCAACAATTAATAGATATTTTAATTACTATTGCTCAGAGACTTATACTGGCGAATTGGAAGGATATAACATTACGTAACTCACATTTATTTTGGCATTCTGTATTGTATTATCACAAATTAGAAATTCTGTCTGCTGAAATCACTGGTGTTAAAGGGAGAAAACTTCAAGTCTGGTCTCAATTAGAAACATACCTAAAATCCTTTTAATATGTCACACTACCTCATCCTAATACATCCTTCATTTAGTAAGCAATTAACAATTTTGTTACTTCCTCTTGTTCTTCTTTCCCTATGTCTTTCATGTGCATACTTTCTCTTTCTAGATTTTACCTTTGAATAACATCAATATTATGGGCTAATCAGTTATTACTTATATGAATCATTACTTTTTAGTTTATATTGTTATGTTTCTCCTTTTCTTCCCCCCTTTTCTTCTAAAGTATTACCAAAATATGTTTATATTGTTGACTATGGACTTTATGTTTACTAAATTCAATAAAATTTCATGCAAAAAAAAGAAAGTTGAGAATGTGCATTGTGGAATGAAGGTTAAAAAGAACTATGCATGTTCATGAAATATGACCCTTTATGTAAGGTAATTATATTTTTTGTTGCATTATTTTCCCTAATAGCCTGACAGTATTCAAAATGACAACTAATCAATCCAATTCACTAGTGTTCCATAGGGTAGAAGATTCAAGAGAATGAGAGATACAACATTTTGTGGGTCTCTTACAGATAACACTAGGCATTCTGCAGTTGGCAGAAGGACTATGGACAGATGGCTGTTTGTACAGTTTTTGTCTTTTCTCTGTTCTCCCCCCCCCCCCCCCCACGCAGTCTTGCACAGAATGTGTTTATATTCACTGGTAATGTCTGGAATGTGGCTATTTCCTCTATTCTTTGACAAGATAAAGTGAAGTGAACCAAAGGCAGAAATTTGCTCACCTTGGGTTGAAAATTAACTCTCTACCCACCATCTGTATCCTTCTCTTTACTTCTCCTCCCCCCCCCCACCCCTCACCCCACAAGGAATATTGTAAGCCCTTGCTATATGCTGGGCTTCTTTCTTTTTCTCTATTATCCCAGCAGGCATCTGCAGACTGGAATTTCTCACCCACCAGAAGAATAAGGCCAAGATGTTCAGAACTCCTGTGCTACAGAGAAATGTGGGTGCTTTATACTGCTGTACTAGCGCTGAACAACAGTGTGCCAATACTCAGAGCTAATGATATGCAAATATATGTGTGTTGTAATGGTGCTGAGCTAATCAAAATGCAAAGCAGCTGGAATGCATGCGTACTTCTTTCTCACATTGATATAAGCCCAGAACAACGCACTTGTCCTGCGCATGTGCAGTGGGTGTTGCATGTTATTGTACATACAGCACGTCAGTGTGCCATAAAGTGTGTCGGAAGATTGGAGGGTGGCCAATGTAATGCCCATTTTTAAAAAAGGTTCCAGGGGAGATCCGGGAAATTATAGACTGGTGAGTCTGACGTCTTTGCCGGGCAAAATGGTAGAGGCTATTATTAAAAACAAAATTACAGAGCACATCCAAGGACATGGATTACTGAGACCGAGTCAGCACGGCTTTTGTGTGGGGAAATCTTGCCTGACCAATTTACTTCAGTTCTTTGAAGGAGTAAACAAACATGTGGACAAAGGGGAGCCGGATGATATTGTGTATCTGGATTTTCAAAAGGCGTTTGACAAGGTACCTCATGAAAGGCTACAGAGGAAATTGGAGGGTCATGGGATAGGAGGAAATGTCCTATTATGGATTAAAAACTGGTTGAAGGATAGGAAACAGAGAGTGGGGTTAAATGGCCAGTATTCACAATGGAGAAGGGTAGTTAGTGGGGTTCCTCAGGGGTCTGTGCTAGGACCGCTGCTTTTTAATATATTTATAAATGATTTAGAGATGGGAGTAACTAGCGAGGTAATTAAATTTGCTGATGACACAAAGTTATTCAAAGTCGTTAACTCGCGACAGGATTGTGAAAAATGACAGAAGAACCTTACGAG
Organism: Microcaecilia unicolor; assembly: GCF_901765095.1. Classification (NCBI taxonomy): domain Eukaryota; kingdom Metazoa; phylum Chordata; class Amphibia; order Gymnophiona; family Siphonopidae; genus Microcaecilia; species Microcaecilia unicolor. Next base: position 121,243,180 of record NC_044040.1, on the reverse strand, counting down.
ACTGGGAGACTGGGCGGCTAGATGGCAGATGACGTTTAATGTGAGCAAGTGCAAGGTGATGCATGTGGGAAAAAAGAACCCGAATTATAGCTACGTCATGCAAAGTTCCACGTTAGGAGTTGCGGACCAAGAAAGGGATCTGGGTGTTGTTGTCGATAATACACTGAAACCTTCTGCTCAGTGTGCTGCTGCGGCTCGGAAAGCGAATAGAATGTTGGGTATTATTAGGAAAGGTATGGAAAACAGGTGTGAGGATGTTATAATGCCGTTATGGCGCAGGGAGGGTGGGGGTGGAGTCAAGATGGCGGCCCGTGCTTGAGGCATTGCGGATCGTTTGCTGCTCTCTTTCATTTTCCTGGAGAGAAATTTCGCCTAATGCCGCATACAAAGAGAAAGGGGGTGGTTAAGGGCTTACCGCAGCCAGCCCTTGTTCCTACCCCCACTCAGCAAACCCTCCTGCGATATCTCTCAAGCACCCCAGCTGAAACCGGTGAAAGGGATCCCATGATTGGAGCGACCGGAGGAGCGGCGTTTCCACGAGGGACTGAAACATCTTTATCTCCACCGGAACTTAATCCGCCGCTTTGCCCTGCACTCCTCCGGGTTGGCGATGAGGACTCAACGGAATCGGAAGGCGGTGACCGGAGGGCCTCAGACGGCGGTGCCAAGCCCCAGGAATCAGTGGAGACGAACTTGGAGCTCGCTGCTCCCCAAGTGGTAACTTTACACACTATCTGGGCAGCCATTCAAAATCTAACTAAAGCAGTTAACAAAACATCCCAAGATACTGCTGCAATGGTGAATAAAATAGACTCTTTAACTCAAGTGCTCGAGAATGTCAAACAAGAATCTTTGGTTCAAAATTCACAGACGCAAACGGAAATTAAATCTCTTAAAAAGGTTACAGAAACACTGATAGTAGATAAAATTAAAATGGCTTCAATATTGGAACAGATAGAGAATTATAACAGACGTTTAAATTTGAGGGTGCTAAATTTTCCAATAGCTATTGGGATCTCACCATTGGATTTCTTTAAAAAATACTTGAGTGAAGTATTGGCTTATCCTCAATCGGTAATACCACCGATTAATAAAATTTATTACCTCCCTGAAACCAAGCAATCCAAGGTGAACCAAATAGAAAATAACCAAATTTCAGAGCTGAATCTTCAGGATATTTCGGCATTATTGGAGGACTCCTTATCAGAAGTTTCTACTCGAAGGACACTTTTGATATCTTTTGTTTTTGAGCAAGATTTAAACGCACTGATGAAACTTTATTTTAAAAATTCTCAAAAGCTATTTTGTGGACAAAAGATATGGATTTTCCCTGACGTGACAAGAACTACACAAGATCGTAGAAAAATTTTTCTTGCATATAGAGAAGAGGTTAAATCTATGGGAGCAAATTTTCTGTTGGCATACCCCTGTAAATGCAGCATAAAATACTTGGGAAATAAATATATGTTTTATGAACCAGATCAGCTTAAAGCGTTTATAGAAAGTAAAAAACTGTCTAGATAGTATGTGTAAAGGAATTAAGGAAATAGAAGATTATGCTGGTTTTTGGACCAGGCCATATACCTTTTTTAAATGCTTAATTTGATCTTCTCATCTATTTTCTCCACCCCCTATCTTAGTTAATTGGTGGTCTAAGAAAGCAATATTTTTATTTACCTTCTTATTACAAAAGTTCTTGTTTGTTTAAAAGAGATTAAATACCAATAATTTGAAATGTTTCATTCTAACCTCTGTAATTCCTGCTGTATTTCCATTTATGAGTATGTCTTGTAAATTTAAAAATTAATAAAGAATAATTATATATATAATGCCGTTATATCGCTCCATGGTGCGACCGCACCTTGAGTATTGTGTTCAATTCTGGTCGCCGCATCTCAAGAAAGATATAGTGGAATTGGAAAAGGTGCAGTGTAGGGCGACTAAAATGATAGCGGGGATGAGACGACTTCCCTATGAAGAAAGACTAAGGAGGCTAGGGCTTTTCAGCTTGGAGAAGAGACGGCTGAGGGGAGACATGATAGAGGTATATAAAATAATGAGTGGAGTGGAACAGGTGGATGTGAAGTGTCTATTCACGCTTTCCAAAAATACTAGGACTAGGGGGCATGCGATGAAACTACAGTGTAGTAAATTTAAAACAAATCGGAGAAAATATTTCTTCACCCAACGCATAATTGAACTCTGGAATTCGTTGCTGGAGAACGTAGTGAAGGCGGTTAGCTTGGCAGAGTTTAAAAAGGGGTTAGACGGTTTCCTAAAGGACAAGTCCATAAACCGCTACTAAATGGACTTGGGAAAAATCCACAATTCCAGGAATAACATGTATAGAATGTTTGTACATTTGGGAAGCTTGCCAGGTGCCCTTGGCCTGGATTGGCCACTGTCGTGGACAGGATGCTGGGCTCGATGGACCCTTGGTCTTTTCCCAGTGTGGCATTACTTATGTACTTATGTAATACTGCTGAAAAAAAAACACCATAAAATACAGAGGCTATTTAACGGCCTGTAGTTCTGCATGCAGGTCTCTGTCTTTGTGTTTATTGCATTGGCTTTGTGCGTGGTTGCATTGTACTTGTACGTGCTATCCTCATTGTTCTTTGTTCTGGTAGAGGTGAGTGGATAGGTGTGTGTATTTCTGCGTGTGTGCTGAAGGGTCTCAATTAATTTTATTTTTTTCTGTTTTAGGCTATTGGACATACTGCCAGTCTTACACACTATTGAAAACTGTACACAACCCAAAACTGTATGTACTAGCATGTTCGCAAAAATAAATCTTCAGGTTTCTTTATACAAAATCATATTTCCTTGTAACTGTGTCAAACTATATACAAAAGGGGGAGAGAGCAGAGGGAGGGAGGATGAGTGGTGGAAGGGTTAGAGAAGTCGAGTTTCAGGGGGGTGGCACAGCAGGAGCGAAGTGAGAAGCAATATATTTTAACAGTGTCCTGTTCTGTTGGAGCAGATCGTCCATCACATCCACATGCTGGAGGGGCCCGGGATATAATATATGGGCGATGATAGGATAGATGTGGGGTGGAGGTGGGGGAGTGAGATGAGTGGTGGGGGTGCTTGTGAGGATGGGCATAGGTGGCAGCAGTGCTTTTTTTGTAGAAAAAAAGGTGCCGGTACTCCTCCTCCTCCTCCTCCAAAGATGTATCTGAAAGACACGAAGTATCACTATTATCATCTGTAAAAGCACAACCTGTATAGCACTCCATGTCATTCACAATACCCACCATGCATTTGTATCTCGGCCGCGTGGCTCTTTGGCAGATGCACAGGGGAGGAGGAAGAGGGAGGAGGTGGATGTGTTGGCTACCTCAACTGTGATAGAAAAAAAGACAATGACCTAATAGAGAAACAGTTCACATAAGGAATAATAGTTGGCTGCACAAAACTCACCAACATTTTGCAGCTGGCAATGGTGGGGAACGGCTGAACGGCTGGGATGGGAGCAGTGCCCTCCTCTTCTGAGGAACAGTCACTCGGCTCTAGAAAAGGAAAGCAAAGTACATAAGTATTGCTATACTGGGACAGACCAAATGTCCATCAAGTCCAGCATCCTGTTTCTAACAGTGGTCAATCCAGGTCCCAAATACCTGGCAAGATCCCAAAAAAGTACAAAACATTTTATGCTGTTTATCCCAGAAATAAGCAGTGGATTTCCCCAAGTGCATTTTAGTACTGGTCTATGGACTTATCCTTTAGGAAGCCATCCAAACCTTTTTAAAACCCCGCTAAGCTAACCGTCTTTACCACATTCTCTGGTAACGAATTCCAGAGTTTAATTACACATTGAGTGAAGAAAACTTTTTTTTCTCTGATTCGTTTTAAATTTACTACTTTGTAGCTTAATTGCATGCCTCCTAGTCCTAGTATTTTTGGAAAGAGTAAACAGATGCTTCACGTTTACCCGTTCCACTCCACTCATTATTTTATAGACCTCTATCATATCTCCCCTCAGCCGCCTTTTCGCCAAGCTTAAGAGCCCTAGCCACTTTAGCCTTTCCTCATAGGGAAGTCATCCTATCCCCTTTATCATTTTCATTGCCCTTCTCTGCACCTTTTCTAATTCTACTATTTTTTTTTTGAGATGTGGTGACCAGAATTGAACACAATATTCGAGGTACGGTCGCAAAAAAGAAATAAAAAAAAATTCAAAGCACATTTATCATACAGCGATCACACGAACAGTGTTAAAAGTTTTAAAATGTCATATCAAGCACATACCCCCCCACCCCCACCCAAAGGGGTGAACATCTGCTCATGACAACCAGTCCCACATAATACCAGTTGTGTTCTCGAGAGTCACACACACTGCCTCCAGTCACTCCCTCTCATGCCTCCTCAAATGTTGTGTCCGTTTCTTTAGATCCTCAATCTGGGAAACATGAGGATTTACAGTTTATATATTGGACACACAAATTCAGCCTTGTTCTATTCATAGTCCTGATTTTCGGTGCACAAACTATAACTGGACGGAGGGTCCCCCTCATAGTTCTGTTTTATTTATTTATTTTTTTGTGTGCACAATCCATAAAAACCCAGAACTGTGAATGGAGCAGGGGTTCCCCACAGCCCTCCCCCACCTTAAAGCAACCAGAGCAACAACACATATATGGCTGGGGAGGGGGTTGAAAAGGGCAGACCTGGATCCTGTTGCCAACCCCCTACCCCAACAGGACCCCCTTACCCATCTTCCATTCATAATTCTGGGTTTTTTTGTGCACAAGCCAAAAAAAAAAAACTCACCCCAAAACAATGAATTGGGCAAGGGTCCCCCCCACAAAGACAACCCTGGCAACAACATACTGATGGGGCGATAGCAATGGGAACAGATAAACAACAGACACATTTATAGGCCTTGGGGGGAGGGGAAATACAAGCAAGAGTCTGGTCTCTCATCTTTTGTTTCGATAATATGGTCAGGGACACCCAAAATCGCGAAATTTAGGTCAACCTTAGAGATGGTCATCCTTAGAGATGGTCGTCCCCGATTTTCGGCGATAATGGAAACCGAGGACTCCCATCTCAGAAATGACCAAATCCAAGCCATTTGGTCATGGAAGGAGCCAGCATTCGTAGTGCACTGGTCCCTCTGACATACCAAGACACCAACCGGGCACCCTAGGGTGCAAAGCAGTGGACTAACTAATGCACTAACTGAACGGAAAAAGCTCTTCCCTTACCGATCCCTTAGCGATTTGGAACGGAACGGGCGTGCATGAAGGAAATTGCATGCAAATGAGCTGCTTGCTGTTAGCACATTTGCACATGATTTCCTTCCTAAGGAGGGGAAGCCAGTGCAGAGCAGCCAAGCGTTATGCGTGGCTGCAATGCACATGCCAAAGACGGCTTCATACACGCAAACAAGCTGTGTGTATAATAGCTGTCTACAACCTTAAATAAATTGTCAGGGATGTCCTTTGCTATGCCTCCACAGGCAGTTGAGGATGTCCAAGATGTGGATGTTTCTGTGAGAAGGATGTCCATGTCTTTGCTGTGCCTCTGACATCCCCTTTATTTATTTCGATTTTGGATCACAAGTAGTAGCATTGAGCTTTGAACTGGCCACCTCTGGATTGCAAGACCAGTGCTCTAACCACTAGGCCATTCCTCCACTCCACTCCCTTGAAATTTTGCCATCCCTTGGGGGGGTGGGGCAGTTCAGGACGTCCAAAATGTTTGAAAGAAGGATGGCCACGCCTTCGCTATGCCTCTGCTGACATACACACACCTCCCCCCCCCCCCCCAGGGACCTGAGCATGATATTTGAGGCTGGCAAAAAAAAGTTTTTAAAGCTGTTTCTCTCAGGGTGGAAGGGGGTTAGTCACCGCTGGTGGAGTCAGGGGAAGTCATCCGCAATTCTCTCCGGTGGTCATCTGGTCAGTTCGGGCACCTTTTTGAGGCTTGGTTGTAAGAAAAAATAGACCAAGTAAAGTCGGCCAAGTGCTCATCAGGGACGCCCTTCTTTTTTCCATTATCACTGGATGACGCCCATCTGTTAGGCACGCCCCAGTCCTGCCTTCGCTACGCCTCTGACACGCCCCCGGGAACTTTGGTCATCCCCACGATGGGAAGCAGTTGAGGACGCCCAAAATCGGCTTTCAATTATGCCGATTTGGGCGACCCTGAGAGAAGAACGCCCATCTCCCGATTTGTGTCGAAAGATGGGCCCCCTTCTCTTTCGAAAATAAGCCTGATAGCTATAGTTTAGGTTCCTCTTTCCCACATGCATCACTTTGCACTTGCTCACATTAAACGTCATCTGCCATTTAGACTCCCAGTCTCCCAGTCTCGTCAGGTCCTCTTATAATTTTTCACAATCCTCTTGCGATTTAACAACTTTTAATAACTTTGTGTTGTCAGCACTAGTTACTCCAATCTCTAGATCATTTATAAATGTGTTAAAAAGCAGCAGTCCCAGCACAGACCCCTGGGGAACCCCACTATCTACCCTTATCCATTGAGAAAACTGACCATCTAACCCTACTTTCTGTTTTCTATCTTTTAACCAGTTTTAATCAACGTAGGACTCTACCTCCTATCCCATGACTCCAATTTTCTCTGGAGTCTTTCATGAGGTACTTTGTCAAACGCCTTTAGAAAACCTTTATCCACATGTCTGTTCACCCCTTCAAAATAATGTAATAGATTGGTGAGGAAAGATTTCCCTTCACTAAATCCATGTTGGCTGTTGTTTTCTTTTCTTTCTTCCTTTGTAAATACGTGGAATGCATCTGGTTTGGGCTTCCAAGATGGTATTTTTGAACAAAGTCCACGCCTGATTTAGAGGGGCATTTTCGATATGACGTCTAAGTCTGAATTTGGATGTTTTACACAAAACGTCCAAATCCAGAACAGGAAAGAAGGTCTATCTTTTTTTTTCGAAAATACTATGGACATTTTGTATTTTGGACGTTTTGTGATATGGACGTTTTATTTTTTGGTACATTTTCAAACAAAAAACATCCAAATGCAAAACATTCAAAATAGAGGAGGTGTGGCTTAGTGGTTAGTGCAGAGTGCTTTGATCCTGGCAACATTGTTTTGATTCCCACTGCAGCTCCTTGTGACTTTGGGCAAGTCAAATGCACAAGGGGCATTTTTGGATATGATGTCTAAGTCTGAATTTGGACGTGTTTTGTAAAAGGAAAGGTCATTTTCTACAAAAGAAACCTCCGTCTATCTTTTCCTTTTCTAAATGCTGTTTGGAAAAACGTTTTATGATTTGGATGTTTAATTTTTTGGTCCATTTTCAAACAAAAAACATCCAAATGGAGTGGAGGAGTGGCCTAGTGATTAGGGTGGTGGACTCTGGTCCTGGGGAACTAGGGAACTGAGTTCGATTCCCACTTCAGGCACAGGCAGCTCCTTGTGACTCTGGGCAAGTCACTTAACCCTCCATTGCCCCAGGTACAAATAAGTACCTGTATATGTAAGCCGCATTGAGCCTGCCATGAGTGGGAAAGCGCGGGGTACAAATGTAACAAAAAAAATGTACAAAATACACAAGAAAAAGCTACAATAGAGTGAAACCATTCACATGTTCTAAGTGTGGTAAAAGCTTTGGTTGTAATGTAAATCTCAAAGTGCATCAGAAAATAGACATGGGAGAGAAACCATTTGCATGTATAGAGTCTGGTAAAAGCTTTGGTCAGAAGGTAAACATCACAATGCACCAGAGAATACACACAGGAGTGAAACCATTTTCATGTCCTGAGTGTGGTAAAATCTTTGGTTGGAAAGAAACCCTCACACAGCATCAGATAATCCACACAGGGATGAAACCATTTACATGCACTGAGGAGGTAAAAGCTTCAGTTGCATTGGGACTGGTAATTAGGAAATGTACACTCTTGCTATGAAGTATGGAAAAATAGCACTCTAGTCTTTAGATATATGTAATGAGAACTCCATTTCACCTATAGATCTGAATTCAAATTCCAAATCTACTGATAAACAATAGACACAAGGCTCAGATGTTATAAAAAAATTAGAAAGCTTGGCATCGGTAGAATAGTGGAAAAGTGACATCTCATGAAAGCAATAGGGCATCCTTGGGGGCACTGCAGTGGATTTTATAAAGTGCTCCCAGGTACACATCTCACCATTGCTCCCTTACCTTGTCTGTTGAGCCCCCCCAAAACCCACTACCCCCAACTGCACACCACTATCATAGCCCTTACAGGTGAAGGGAGCACCAATACGTGGGTACTGTGGATTTCTGGTGGGTTTTGCAGGGCTCACAGTTTTTTCCACAAGTGTAACAAGTAGGGGGAGGTAGAAGCCTGGGTGCACCTGTCTGCAGTGCGCTGCAAACTACTAGACTACTCCAGGGACCTGCATGCTATTCTAATGGACCTGAGTATAACATCTGAGGCTGGCATTGAGGCTGGCAAGTAATATTTCTAATCACATTTTTGGGGTGGGAGGGGGATAGTGACCACTGGGGGAGTAAGGGGAGGTGATCCATTAATTCCCTCCAGTGGTCGTCTGGTCATTTGGGGCACCTCTTGTGCAGAGTAGAGGAGTAGTCTAGTGGTCAGTGCAGTAGACCTTGATCTTGAGGAAGGAGGTTCAATTCCCACTACAGCTACTTCTTATAAAAACAGGTCTAGCTGAAAACATCTAAGTTTTAGTCCTGGACGTTTTTGTTTTTTTCCATTATGGCTGAAAAACATCTCTAAGTCCTAGGAATGCCCAAGTCCCGCCTTGAGCACACCCCCGGCATGCCCCCTTGAGATTTGGATGGACGTCTGATGGACTACAGAGAAAAACGTCTAAAAAGAGGTTTTGAAAATACTGATTTGGACGTTTTTGTGAGAAAAACGTCCAAATGCAAACTTATGTCACTTTTTTGGATGTTTTTCTCTTTTGAAAATGAGTCTGTTCGTGTCCTAACCTTTGCAGCTGATCCTTTTAGCTTCTTTTTAACCATTTCCTCATTTTATTATAGTCGCCCTTTCAAAAATTAAGTGCAACTATAGTAGAGTTCATTTTTGGCAGCAGGAAGGAAGACAGGATGAATGATACTGGTCCCACAGGTGGGAGGAAGGGGACAGGGAGACAGAGAAGAGATGCTGGGCATGGAGGGAGCATAGGAACAGGGACACAGAGGGGCAATGCTGGACAGAGTGGGAATAGGGACACACAGAGGCAATGTTGGACAGAAAGGGAATAAGAATACACAGGGGTAATGTTGGATACAGGGAAGCTAGGGACACAGAGGGGCAATGCTGATTACAAGAAAAGGGTTATGGACATAGGGTGGAAGGAAATGCGATGAATATAGAGGAGGATAGGGATGTTGAGAGGGCAGAAGCTGAACATGGAGGGAGTGAACCGGAGCACAAAGGGAAGATGTATGGAGGACATGGAGAGAGAATAAATATCAAATAGACAGGAGACCCTGAAAAGATGGGAAAAACAAAGAAAAGCAGAAAACAGACATTGGGACCAAAGAGAATAGAAAAATAAGACAACAAAGTTAGAAAAAAGTATTTTATTCTGAATGTATTAACTTGAATATGTTAGCTTTTAGAAATGCATATTTCTGGTATTTTGCATTCGAGTTTTTATTTCTCTATTAATGCTGTGGGCAGAGTCCAACTTCCTGAGGTTTCCAGTTCAGTTTTTTGTCTTCATATCTCTATTACTGATGGATGGTCCCTCGTTTTATATTTGTTGAGGGTCGGTGTTTTCTATGTGTGTGACCAAGGAGTGGTATTCTGCTAGCATGTAGAGCCTGTGTAGAGATCTTGTTGCAGTCCTGTTTGTTTATTTTTTTCACTAGATAGTGTATCGGTGTTTTAGGGCATGGTGTATTTACAGTGCTGACTTTTCATGCATAAGTTTGTTGTTTCTTGAGTCCTGGGAGTTAGCACTGTTGTGCAATAACATACTGTTCCTGCCAACCTTGTTCCAGCATCCTGAATCCTGTTCCCATCCAGTTTGTTCGAGTATCCTGAACCTTGTTCCAGCATCCTGAATCCTGTTCCCATCCAGCTTGTTTGAGTATCCTGAACCCTGTTCCAGCATCCTGAATCCTGTTCCTGCTAAGCCAAGTCCGTCCCAGCATCTGGTTCCAGCCAAGCCACGCTTGTTAGTCCAGTCCTTCTTGGGAGGTTTTGCCTCCTGCTGCCGCTCAACGACAATAGGCCAAGGGTCCACGTTGTTCCAGAGTTTGTGACTGTTTGTTCAAAGCCTGGGACAGCCGTTGGACAGCCTGAATACAAATAATGGACTTTGCATGTTATTAATTTGATAAATTGTGATAATAATGATATTGGTATCTACCGATACCAGGCGGGGAGTGTTCTGTCCTCTGACAGCCTTGCACTAGTTTATAATGTGATTCTAAAATGTATGTAATGCCTTTACTGTTATTCTCATTTCTAAGGACTATCATTGCTGCAGTTCTCTCTCTGCAAAGATACGTGAGCAAGGCATTGTGTTTAATGTAGTTCACAGGCAATGCAGCCACGCTTGCTTGGCTGTATAAGAACTGTTACCACTGGTTGTGAGGCTGCCCAGACCTCCTCTCTCTCTCAGCCAAGCTTGGCTCTTTTGTCTTCCTGCTATCATTTCCTGGTCATTCTTACGATCTCTGTCGTGAGAGGTCTGCCAGGTATGACCTTTCCCTCCAATCGAGGGCTGTCCTCTAGCACCTCCCTTGCCACCCGGTGGCAGACTCTGTCCCTATTGGTCCTGACTTTCTCCTCCCTGAGCCTGTGTGAGGCTTCAAGACCTCTTTGTCCCTTCAGCCATGAGGCATTTCACCATCTTGCTATAGACATGGAGCATGCACCATCGTGGCCCAGACAGCTCTGTCCTGCTGAAACTCCCTGCAACGAACTTGGTTTTTTACCTTGAAAATATCTCCTCCCTAACAAGAAATCGCACATTCCAGTCACCCAGCTTTGAACCACTTCTATCTGCTTAACTATTTCTCACCTGCAATAAAGCTACTTCTCCTCAGATCTCCACCTCCAGCTCTCAGATTACGGAGTCTCTGTGCCCTGGAGCAGCACTTCTGAACATCTGACTGTGAGTAAATTATCTGTGATTTATTCAAATAAAAGAGACTTCAGAAAAATAATAGAGACTTCAGGTGTGATTGGTGTGCCAAGGTTATACTTCAAGATATCATAGACTTTACAGTAACAAGTCTATGGGAGGCTTGAACACTGGGCATCCAAATGGCAGCTGAAATTTAATGTGGATAAATGCAAAGTGATGCGCATTGGGAAGAATAATCTGAATCATAGTTACCTGATGCTAGGGTCCACCTTAGGAGTCAGCACTCAAAAAAAAATCTAGGTGTCATTGTAGACAATACGCTGAAATCTTCTGCCCAGTGTGTGACAGTGGCCAAAAAGGCAAACAGGATGCTAGGAATTATTAGTAAAGGGATGCAAAATAAGACCAAGAATATTATAATGCCTCTTTATCACTCCATTCTGCGCCCTCACCTTCAATATTGCATGCAATTATGGTCACTGTAGCTCAAAAAAGATATAGCGGAATTAGAAAAGGTTCAAAGAAGAGCGACCAAAATGATAAAGGGGATGGAACTCCTCCCATATGAGGAAAAGCTAAAGAAGTTAGGGCTGTTCAGCTTAGAAAAGAGATGGCTGAGAGGGGATATGATTGAGGTCTGCAAAATCCTGAGTGTTGTAGAATGAGTAAAAGGGAATTGATTTTTCACTCTTTCAAAAAGGACAAAGACCAGGGGACACTCAATGAAATTACATGGAAATACTTTTAAAACAGATAGGAGGAAATACTTTTTCATTCCAATAATAGTTAAGCTCTGGAACACATTGCTGGAGGCATAGGCGCCCGGTATAAGAGGCTTGGAGAGGCTAAGCCTCCCCCCTGCTGCAGCAGAATGGATCAGCTGTGGAGTCCAGCTGCTCTAAGGGGATTAAATTGTTGATTTACCTCCATCCTCACAGCAGGAGCTGCAGTGAAAGCCCTCTAGCAGTTGTAGAAATTGGTTTATGGTTTGTTTACCTTACTGCTGGGAAAGCAGAGGGGGGTTGGCTAGAGGTGTCCTAGGTTGCCAGGGAGATATTTAACGAGGATGACTTCCTGACCTGCACTGAGGACAGATAGCAGCAGAACGGATACTGGGCCAGCATGATCAGAAAAAGTCACCAGACAACAAAGGCAGAAAAAATCATTTTATTTTCATTATAGTGTTTGGAATATGTCCACTTTGAGAATCAGGTGCTCAACATTAAAAGTTTATTTTTATTTACTTATTTATGGCATTTTATCCCACATTAAATATGAATTAGGGTGTTTTGTGGCTCTACATGAGAATTGTGATGATATGATCCCTTGTTTCATATTGTTGACAGTCTGCATTTTCCGTATGGGTGGTATATTGATGTATTAGGTCTGCCCAGTGTAATATTTATGGTACAGTAAGGTTCTGAGTGTGTTTTTGGACAAAGTTGTGCATAGTGTTTTGCAGTTTAGCGATTGTGGTTAGAATATGCTTTGAGCAACCACTTTATTCTTTGACATATGATACATATCTAATATCTAAATTTAATAAAAGGTATTAATTGTGACTTTTATTTTTATTTATTTATTTTTTCTGCATGTTATCAGACAATTATGGATTTAAGCTCCATCCCTGACCCCACCCCTAACCCCGCCCCCTTTAGCCTCCCCAAACAGTTGGGCCACCGACCGCCTATGGCTGGAGGATGTGGTAACAGCGGTTAAAGTATCTGAGTTTTAAAAAGATTTGAACAAGTTCCTGGTGGAAAAGTCCTTAGTCTGCTATTGAGGTGGACATGGGGAAAGCCACTGCTTGCCGCAGGATTGATAGCATGGAATGTTGCTACTAATTGGGTTTCTCCCAGGTATTTCTGACCTGGATTGGCCACTATTGGAAGCAGGATACTGGGCTAGATTTATCACTGGTCTGACCCAGTATGGCTATTCTTATGTTCTTTACGTGGTTTAGTAAAAGGGCCCCAAAATGATTTAACAGAGACACTTTTTAAACTCACAACCAGAAATAATCTTACTGTCTCACTCTAAGATATCAAACCCGATCCACTATCCCAGTTTTGCTTTCCCCTACCATTGTAATAAATTTTAGGATTCACTAGGATTTTCTGCCAGTGCAATTCCTTGCTTAATATAATCTTATTTTACTTCTTGTTAACCTTTATTTCCATAGTATTTACCCTGATAGGAAGCCAAATTTCAAAACAAATACTCCAGTGAGGATTTACAAAGGAGAGACAGATTCTGTAGGCCCTGCACTCATTATTTAGGATTACTGTAGTTCCAACAGCAAAGAAAGTAATATCAAAGGAGCAGTGGGCCACTGAAGATGGATGGGTTCTGTCATGATTTGTTGGGCATTCCACGGATATCTCTGGCATTCTTGGCCTTTTAGTCTATGTTTTTGCTAGTCTTTATTCTTCATCCCATGTATCAGAATCCTCAGTAGAAAAACAAACAAATCCCCACAAGTCTGTACTGATTCTTCAAATCACTGAAGAGTACAGGAGGAGAAAATAAAAGGCCAGTAAAGTTGTGCAGTTAGTATAATATGGTGGGAACAGGGTTCAAATAATTGGTTTGGGATCACTAAGCCCAGTAGGCTATTATGAAAGTGCAAGAATAGAATAGGGAATATTCACTGTGTTGACCAGAAGTCCCCATAGAATGGAGCACAGCTGACAAACTACTGGTGGAAAACTGTTAGCCTATCACAGCTGAACCAGGAGAGGACAATAAAGGTAAGATAGAAAAGGAGAATTTAAGATGATAAATTGAGCTGGTATAAGAATCTAGAATCATGAACCTTAGGGAAACATAATAAAGTTTTGCATAGGATGAGGTGATAAAAGTCTCTAGGATACTGTGAGATGAGAAGATGAGTGGTGAAGATCATAGGTGTCTAGGATGCAGCTGGATAAGCCAAAGTTGAATAGAACAAGGAATTAGAAAGGGTTGGGTAGGGTAGGGACTATAAGAGTTTCCAGGGTTATGAGATGAGAATCTAGGATAGAGGGGTGATAGAACAGGAGGTTAGGACTAGGGTTGGCAAATAATAGGAGTTTCTGAGATGGAAGTCTTAGATAGATGGGATGATAGGCTATGCATTTAGAAATAGAGGAAATGACAGCAGCCTGATCAAGAAGTCATCTAGGGTGGATGAACACAGAATAGAAGGGAAAATCTGGAGCTGCAGGTGCTAATCCTGGGTCTTGCCCAGTTCCACATAGTCTTCTCATTGGCCATGACATCAAGCAGTTTGTGAGTGTCAGCCAGATCAGTCTCATAGAGCAGGTGAAGGACGCCCAACTCATGTGAGGCCACCTCCTCATGCTCCTCCAACTGCAGCTGCGGCAGTGCCTTGAGAACCTACACATAGACAACTGACCTTTTCTATCCAACTGTGTGGATGCTGGCATGCACAGGTGGTAAAAATAGGCCATGGATCCTGGCATGCAAGCGCTCTGCAAGGCTCTGTTGGTCCTGCCCCCACAGCAGTAGGAAGTGTGCGCCAGAGAGGGTGAGACCAACAGATGCTTGCACAGTGCTTGTGCTCCAGATTCCAAAGCCTGTTTTCTGCTCCTGTACAGGCACTGCAGCCATGATGGGTTAGGAAGAGAGGAGATGCTGGGCCAAGAAAAAAACAAATGGGAGATGCTGGATCAGGTGGGGGAGGCACTGGGCCCTCTACTACTCTGGGCCCTTGGTCGCTGCCTGGTTGCCCAAATGATCAGTCTGTCCCAGCTCAGGAGTAATCTATGGAAATATTGCTTTACAGAAAGGGTGGTGGATTCGTGGAGCAGACTCCCATAGGGGGTGGTGGAGTTGAGAACGTCATCTGAATTCAAGAAGGCATGACACAAACACAGATCTTTGAAGAAGAGGGGATTTAAGAGCTAATATCAGGTATGCAGGGCTGGCCATACAACTTGGTGGATTAGGCATCTGCCTAGTGTGACAGAATTTGTGGGCAGCAGTGTGGTTCCTGCACTGCAAAAAAACCTTTTCCCTAAAGAGGCCTGTCACTGTACCACCCACAACTCTTCCCATATTAGCCCTTGTCCTGCCCCCTTCCAGTCAGCATTCCAGACCTCTACTTACAGGGCCCTCACAGTGCTCTATCTTTTTAAAGCTTTGGTTACTGCCAGAGGAGGTAGAGAGCATTGGCAACGATCTGGAAGCGGGAGGGCAAGTGGGGAGGGCATAGTGGAAGCAGGGTGGTGGCAAGGGAGGTGAGATGCTGGTCAACTTAGGAGAGAAGTTAGAAGGGAAGGGAAGATGCTGGCAACCCAGGAGTTATAGGAAAAGTAGAGATACTGGCAATCTGGAGGGTGCAGGAAGGGGTGATGCTGACCTACGGGGGGAGGGGAGTGGTACCTTAAACTACTCCTAGGGTTGTTGTGCATGGCTTAAGGTTTGACTTAGGTGTACCCTTGGGCTGGCTTTGCTGGTATAAATGGGCAGATTAGACATTCTGTGTGATCTTCAACTATCATCATATTTTCTCTGTTTCTTTGTTTCTATGTATATTCCTTTTTGTTTGTTTCTTTTCTAAATATCTACCAAGTATCTACTTTTATCACAATTGATACTTAAGTTTTTATCACTATCTGCCCTTCAGGGAGGTCACAGAAAATTGTATAACTGTAGCTGAAGAAATACACTGAGAATGCAGATGCAAGAACATAAATTGAAGAAGAAAGTTAAAATCCCAGGAGACATAGCATGAGATTCTTTGAGATTTTTTCCCCTATATATTCTACACAGAGTAGAAGAAATGCATGAGAAGCTGATAACTTTCATTCCAGAAAAAAAAGGGATTTTCCTTTTTTATACAAGATCAAGTACTTGGTATTGGCTTGTGGCATTTGAAAGATTTACTCTAAAAAAAACAAAAAATAAATAAACAAACAAACAAACAAACAAACTATAAGGGGTCTGAAGTCAGCAGGAGTGATCAAACAATTGTGGTAAGTAGTAACCACCCTAGCAGCCTTGATTCTTGCAGGTCCTCTCTTTCCTGCCAGATTTAAAGGTACAGACAATGCACCCCTTCCCACTCTTATATTCAGGTGCTCTGCCTCTTCTACAGGAAAGGTTATAACCTGCCTGAGAGCAGCTGGCAATGGGGGAGGAATTCAGGAGCATATGGTAAGGGAGGTTTTTATGGTGGCTGCTGGATGTTAAAGACAATGGACAGCAGCCGCCACCACTCCGATTACAGAAAGGGATTTATTATCTAAGACAGCTGGCAAGCAGGGCTAGCCCTCAGGCATAAGCTCTCTATATTCCCCATCCCCCCATAAACACAACACAGATGTATACAGAAACAAAGAGCACATGCACAGACGCATGCATGTTAATCAAATATTTTCAGCCCCTGTTCCTGAGGAGCAGGAGGCAACAGGAATGCACTATGCAGCAGGAACAGGCCAAGGATTCCAAAGGCAGGATACAGCTCTGAGGACAAAGAGCTTCTTACACTGTAAAGGTTTGATTTTGTTATGTTGGTTATGTCTTCTGTTGGATCCAGAGAAAAGAAAGCCTGTGATCATTTCTAGAATGGAACTAATTCTTTCTCAAATTGTTTCATTTATTATGTTCCTATGAGTTCCTCTACCTAAAAATATATTTGATTGCTGAATTCTGTCGAATACCAGTTTTTAAAATGTATGCTGCTATTTCACAGTAAGGTTTCTTGAAAAACGTCTTTCTTCATTGCAGTGTGACATACTTTAACAGCAACTTTATTTGCATTTGTATACTAATTTCTGTAGTATAATTGGGTTTTGTCTACACAGGAACATAAAAATAGTAGAGAAATAAATACAATGTGCTTGATGCAAGTACTATGGTGAGGATTAGCAGTAAATTTGAAAGACTAAGGTCATACTCTATATACTCTGGTTTAGGAGTGAAGTTATTGTCATGGTATGTGTAAAACTAACCTGTTTGAAGGCATTGCATGAAAAATGCCTACAGTCTGATTTCTAGTGACCTGGCCCCATGTTTTTGTATGCCTCACTATGGAAACACAAAATACAAAGGTCAACATTACCGTTATCTGTTATCCTGTTTAATTTCTACAGAAGTTTATAAGGACCTGTTTTAAAATCCTTTGGGATCCCTTACTATTCATATGTCAATTATATGATTTTTCCCTTGAAAACTACTTTTTAAGATACTGTACATATGATTTTATATATAAAGGTTATATGCAAGAGAATTTTTTGAAATTAAGGGGGGAAGTTATCAACTTGGACTACCGTTAAGACAAGTTATTTTACTGTTAACCTAGGTTATTGGTAACTAGGTCTCATTTCATAAAATGGGACTTTGTGCTAAAATAGTTGTTTCAAAATAACCCTTCTTTATGATAGCCTATGTTGATAACTTCCCCCTTAGTCTTGAGAAAATGAAGATCTTATGGGTAGGAAGTCAAAATGCTAAGCAATCACATATTAATTAAAGTTTATTGGGCTTTATGCACTTTTATGCGGTGAATCAAAGATCTTAGGGGCAATTTTGGATTCTTTTACAGAGCAGCGGTAAACCCAACATGGGCTTACTGCTTGCTCTTCCAGGACTACCGGCAGCCCAACACAGCCACCAATGGTAGTCCCACCCCAAGTGCACGCCATTTCTGGAGGAAAAGGAAAACCCTCCCCCAGAAATGGCTTGCGCAGCGGTAGTAACGGCTGGGTTAGAGCGGGAGCCCTTATCTCCACCTCAGTTTGTGGCAGTAAGGGATCCCTGGCGCATGGCCACACGGTAAGAGTTCTCTTACCACATGGCCATGTGTGCCTGGGGTCTTTTTACTCGCTGTGGTAAAAAGGGCCCTGGTATGCAGGAAAAATGGCCCCTGCCACTAGCACAGGGCCCTTTTTCCTGCAGCTTTGTAAAAGGACTCCTTAATTAAGTATGAAACCTCATGTAGGAATGTTGAGGAAGAAAATATTCTATAAATTGAAATTAATTTGTCATATCAAATCATATTTGGATACTAAACAATTGTTCAATTGACTGTTCTGACCCACTTTCAGGCTTATTTTCGAAAGAGAAGGACGCCCATCTTTCGACACAAATCGCAAGATGGGCATCCATCTCACAGGGTCCCCCAAATCGGTATAATGGAAAGCCGATTTTGGGCGTCCCCAACTGCTTTCCATCGCGGGGATGACCAAAGTTCCCAGGGGCATGTCAGAGGCATAGCGAAGGCGGGACTTGGGCATGCCTAACACATGGACATCCTCGACCCATAATGGAAAAAAAAAGGGCGTCCCTGACGGACACTTGGACGACTGTACCTGGTCCTTTTTTTCTTACAACCAAGCCACAAAAAGGTGCAAGAACTGACCAGATGACCACCGGAGGGAATTGGGGATGACCTCCGCTTACTCCCCCAGTGGTCACTAATCCCCTCCCACCCTCAAAAAAAATTTTAAAAATATTGTTTGCCAGCCTCTATGCCAGCCTCAAATATCATACCCAGCTCCATGACAGCAGTATGCAGGTCCCTGGAGCAGTTTTAGTGGGTGCAGTGCACTTCAGGCAGGCGGACCCAGCCCCATCTCCTCCCTACTTGTTACACTTGTGGTGGTAAATGTGAGCCCTTCAAAACCCACCAGAAACCCACTGTACCCACATCTAGGTGCCCCCCTTCACACATAAGGGCTGTGGTAGTGGTGTACAGTTGTGGGGAGTGGGTTTGGGGGGGGGGGTTGGGGGGGCTCAGCACACAAGGTAAGGTAATTATGTACCTGGGAGCTTTTTCTGAAGTCCATTGCAGTGCCCCCTAGGGTGCCCGATTGGTGTCCTGGCATGTCAGGGGGACCAGTGCACTACGAATGCTGGCTCCTCCCATGACCAAAGGGCTTGCATTTGGTCGTTTCTGAGATGGGTGTCCTTAGTTTCCATTATCGCCAAAAATCAGAAATGACCAAGTCTAAGGATGACCATCTCTAGGGATGACCTAAATGTCAAGATTTGGGCGTCCCCGACCATATTATAGAAACAAAAGATGGGACGCCCATCTTGTTTCGATAATAATAATACGGGTTTCCCTGCCCCTTCGCCGGGACATCCTCAGGAAAACTTGGCCGCCCCTTTCGATTATGCCCCTCCACGGCTATTGAAGTATTACCTCATTAGGACTTCCGGACAAACATTTTTATAGATAACAGGTTTTACAAAATACAACCGCTAAATTGATTTTATGCGATGCTAGGGTAGGTAGGGCTAAATCTTTCTTGACTGAATTACACTGGCTCCCAGGGAAGGCCCAGATTATTTTTAAATCATTATGGTTTGTCTGACATTTTATATGGGTTGGTTCCTGTATATTTTATTTCCTATGTGTCACGGTTGTGGCCGTGCCCCGGGTCTACACTCACTTCTCCTTTCAGTGACCAGGCCCTGTGGCTGCTGTGGCCTCTTCCTCCCTGTTTCCTCCTGCTCTGTTGTTCCAGCATTCCAGCCTTGCTTTGTTGTTCCTGAAGCCAAGCCTCACTTTGGTGTTCTTGCAGCCAAGCCTCGCCCTGGTGTTCCTGCTGCCAAGCCTCATTCTTACTTGTGACATCATCATTAAATGCCTTTATAAAGCACCTGGGAACTTTCAAGCTTTGCCTTTGCACCAGATGAGTTTTCGTCTGTGTGTGTTTGTTGCAGTTCCAGCCCTGCTTGTTCTTGTCCTGCCAGTCTTCAACGTCAGTCCCAATCCTGCTTGTTCCAGTCCTGTAAGTCTTCAGCTTCAGTTCCAGCCCTGCTTGTTCTAGCCCTGTCTGTCTTCAGCTTCAGTTTCACCACTGCAGGGCCAGTCTTAGCAAGTGCAGGGCCCTGTGCAGACCAATTTGGTGGGGCCCCATCCTAGCCCCGCCCTGCCCTAGCCCCGCCCCACCCCAGCTCCACCCCATTGATAAGATTATTCAATTTTTAGAAAAATTTTTATTTATGAAATTTCAAATAGACAAATGAAGCTAAACTTGTACAAAAAAACTGATTGAAATAATAAGTACAATGCTATCATGAAATCCCCCTCTCCCCAGAAATTATTCAGTTTAAGTCCACTACAATTAGTAGTTCCAAAATTGCCCACATTCTCCACAAATAAATATGTTACAAGAAATGATTTATCTTGGGAGAAAGAGCTCTAGAGCACTCGCTACTGTTTATAATTTAAGAGCAGGTGCTGTATTTATAAGTTTTAGGATATTAATTTCTCCACCAATCACCAAAGGTGATAATTGCAATAAATTAAATAAATTAAGTATATATAAAAGATACCATATACTCTAGAACACAAAGAGACCGTATTTTTAGCTTCAAAAAGGTTGATTTAATATACAATTGCACACAAGAGGTAGGTTTTTAAAAGGATCTTAGAACAGAGAATTTGTGCATAAAATAGAACAAAGTAGCAGGTAGGTTAACTTACAAGTCCTTGTTACAAGCATGCTGTGGTCCAGCTGATTGATGAGCACATGTTTCAGGAGCAAGGCATCAGCGGACCCCAAAGAGAGCAGCAGGTCCCAAGAGGAGGCAGGTCCCAAGAGGAGGCAGGTTCCAAGAGAAGGCAGGTTCCAAGAGAGCGAGCTGGGCTGTTTCCAGGCCTTTTATAATGTTAGCAGAGAAGCATGGTGTGTGCATGTCCTGGATATTTTGCAAGGCATTATGGTTAATGTAGTCTGTTCACATGACCACATTATAAGTCCTTCTTTCTGCAGATGTCTGAAAGCTGATGGGAGGGGCAGGTACACCTTTGACAAGCAAATGTCCTGTTTATGCTTTTCCTCTGAGTTCTTTGTCTTCAATGGCTTCTCCAGACTTTCTGTCTCTTGGGTCTTTGGTTTTCAGAGATGTCCTGATGAGCGTCCAGGTACCCACCTTAGTCAAGCTTTTGTTCAGTCTTTTTAGGTGGGAGGGCAGAGAGAGTTATATGTCTTTGTCTTTGTTAAGTGTTTGTAATTGACTATCCCTGCTATCAGAAGTTCCCAGAAAAAGGGATAGGGAGAGAGGGGCTTGAAATGAAACTATTTTCTCTGCTGCAGTGTCAAATATATAAAAGCTGCACAAATATATTGGTGTATATATAATCCAGCAAAATATAATAAACTGATACCATTACATTCCCTCTCTTGGTTGCGAGTGAAATATATTGGAGCGAGGAACCATAAAAATTAAAGGCTAAAAAGAAACTCTAACTCTACCCTAATACAGTAGCATAATTCAAAAGAATAATAGCAAAGATACTGAACTGTTTACATGGGCATGTGTACTGGAAGAGGTGAATCTTTTAATAATGGACATTGAACAGACTGGACCATGCAGGTATTTTCCTGCCGTCATCTACTATGTCACATCACTATGAATCTTGGAATATGTCCTTATCTGGAATATGACTGTTATAAGCAAAAAGACTCATCATTATTACTTTGTTTACTCATGACTTACATTTAGGTAGCTAGGGTTAAGTTTTCTGTGGTCAGTTTCATTAGGCTTTCATTCAGTCAGGTGGCAGAGTATGGCTTTGCTCTGGTTTAAAATAGGATTGCAAGTACACTTTATATGACTTCAGCCACACAAGCATCACCTTGTTCTATTTCCCAGAGACCATCTCTTTTTGTGTCACCTGCTCAGGGGCGTAGGCTGCTCCCAAGTTTGTGCCACAGGATATCTTACCCAGTATGCTAGCCAAATCAATAGCATGAGAGTGCGCAATTGACCAATTTATACCACCACAATGGGATGGAACAATCTATTCAGTCACTATTCTCAGCGTTTGACATTCCAAGGAAAAATACTCTGTGAATGTTTCCCTATATTCTCTATCTCAGAGGCTAACTGAGGTATTCACAGCAGTGATAAAAGGACAGATAGTTCTAATACATAAGCAAGAGTGTAAATTTGGAGCTATTATACTACTGTTTCATTAGACATAAGAAAGGCATATGTATGCAATTATAATAATTTCCTAGGTTACTATTACACACAAAATAATTATTCCTACTTAAGCATTGACCAAATAAACAAAAACAGAGTCATGGTATAGTACCATGAACTACCTTTCATAGAGAAACTTTTTATTCTTCAGAGAGAAACTTTTTTTTTTTTCAGAGAGAAACTATTTATGGGTAATGACTGTGGTAAAAGGTTACCATATTTATCTGCTTTAGCAGTGTTTAATGTAGCACTTTAATAGACAATACTCATGTGTTTAATGTTGTAAAGAATTTAGAAAAGATATGTTAATTGTGCTTTGCACACAGCCAATATTTCATTCCAGAGAGAGCATTTTGCACGTACTGGCTGTGATGTATAATAAACTAAAAAGGTTAGAAACATTCCCTGTACTGATTGTACCTGATAGATCATGTAAAGAGAAACCTTTGCTCATAATTTCAAATATACACATGTGAATATATAACCTTAGATAGCAATTGGTAGGACTTAATATATGTCTGTAGCTTGTATAATAATCCTTTCTGTAGCTTTTCTGCCAGTGAAAATGGTCTCTCTTTTTTTTTTTTCTTGGACAATGTGAACTAATGGAGGGACTATTAGTAGGGAGGGTCTATGAATGTCCGTGTATAGTTTCTTGGGTACCCCATAACATAAATCAAACATATAACATGGAGACCACATGACAAACAAAGAACTCTATTAGGCCTTTAGGTCTCCGATCGTCCATTCCAGATCCAGGGTTGAGCTTAACCTGCAAATAAAGCACAAAAAGCACAAAAACAACGTACGCGGCATCCATCTTGGATTGCCAAAGCATTTTCATTCATTTAGAAGTGAGCAACAATTAGCAAAATTAATAAAGCACAAAGAGCACCAAAAGCAGCACCTGCGGCATCCATCTTGGATTACCACAGCAGTTTCATTTACTATCTCATAAGTAGAACAGCATAGATCTATTCATTTAAAAATGTAGAAGAGGCATAGATCTATTTTAAAATGTAGAACAGGTATCTGAGATAGCCATATATATATATTAATTACTAGCGCCATAAAAATATTAATATCTCATAAGTAGAACTCGAACTTTGAAAAAGACAGACACTTTCACATTAATTTTAGCAGGTCACATGGCTGGTTCTGGTTGGGGGGGGGGGTGATCCCTCTCTTGTTCACAGTTCCTTCCCATAATCTTAGACCATTGTATGCGAGCAGCGTGCAGTGCAGACAGGCTTTATTTTCTTTTCTATAAAAATAAGCATATCTTGTTAATTCACATTAAAGCACAATATTAAGTTTCAGCTCCAGCGGGAGTTACCTATTATAAGGAGGCATTTTTAAAACTTCTTACCCAGTATTTTAGTTTCAACTCCAGTGGGAGTCACTCATCAGAAAAAAAGACATTTCTGAATCCTTAAACAATATTATCAAAAACAAATTATGCAATTAGAAGCTAATCATAGAGAGACATTTTAAATCTTACTTACTGCAGAGAGACATTACTAAATCTTAAATGTTCAAAAGAACAATAGAAGCTACATTTTTAATTAAAAGAACAATAGAAGCTACATTTTAAATTCCTGTTTAGTGTTCAAAAGGTTTATAGCAAAACCTTTTTCTATTTTCCTGTCCAACCTATTTTAAAAATTAGCACCTGGATTTCCCTGCCATCTGCAGAGTGGGTCTTGCTGTGGAGAAGTCCAGTCCAGGCTGGATGCGTCTCCTCATGTTTCTAGGAATTAAATTGCAGGAAGGGCTGACAGAATGTCAGTTTCTGGTCCAGCAGGACTTGTGGTTATAAGTTTCTGCTTATCTGGTGGCAAATGTCTCTTTTTATTGTTAGCTATCTGCAATGCCCTTGCCGTAAGGACACTGGTGGGTTTGTTTTCCCCATATGAAAGATTCTCCCCATGAGGTTTAAAAATGTCACATGCTTGCTTGTGGTTTTCAGTAGCTACATACTTAGGAGCTGATTTCTTTATTAGAGATTCCCTTCTATGGGAGCTTAGATCAGAATGCAGCCCAGGTGGTGCATCTGTGTGTTGAGGAGCTGAATCATGAGCATTTAAATTAGACTGCAGAACAGGTTGTGCATATATGTGCTGAGGTTTTGGATGCTGTGAGGGGGCCTGGGAACTAGTGGTTCTAGTTGAACCTCCTGCTATGGGTGTGGACTGTGATACTGTTACCACAGCTGAAACAGGCATGGCTGTAGCTGTATTTGGGTCTTGAGGGTCACATGGGAGACCCGTAATGGCTGAAACCTGCATACGAGCATCCTGTAATTTTTGTCTTAAGGTTTCTATCTCCTTGTGACAGTGTACATGATCAATATTCTCATCTATATGTGGCATTTGCAGTATTAATTCTCTGATTAAATGCTTCAAGTCTGGAACCTGGCTGGCTTGCATTTCTAAAGCTAAAATTTGGGCTTTCATTTTAGTCTCCTGTGCTGCCTGCCATTGCACCTGTATTCTAAGGGCGTCTAATTGATCATTTAAGCAACTAGCCATTGTGATCAGAAAATCCTTTTCTGTGTTTACCTGCATGCATTCTCTCTCTTTGGCTAGTAACTTCTCATTCAATTCTGCATGTTCCCTTAAGGCTTTCTTATATATGGTCCACATTAACCAAGTGCATGCAGAATTTCTCTTGCTCCCTTCCTTAATTGAATATAAATCAAATTTTGTTTCAATATCAGAGGGGGTGGAAATATCATCAGTTACATTATGGGTCCAAGGATTAGGGCCAGAGGATTCTTCTATGCATTGCTTAGGCAAAGTGGGGTTATCTTTGTCCTCTTCAAAAGAAACTGCAAAATTGGTTTTTATTTTATGCCAGAGCATGCCTAAAGATTTGATTATGAAATACATAAAGTACATGAGTGCATAAGTACCTAAATAAGACCAAACATCCATCCAGCACAGCATTCTAAATATTCTAAATGCCCTGAAAACCTTATCAATTTATCAATCGGAAATTTAATTAATGAAACCTGATACTCAGTTCACTATAAAGCAGCAAAATACAAAAATATAATTTAAGAACACTGCTATTTTGTGCACAATAACTCTGCGTGCAATTCTACACCAATAAATATGTTACAAGAAATGATTTATTTGGGGAAAAGAGCTCTAGAGCACTCGCTACTGTTTATAATTTAAGAGCAGGTGCTGTATTTATAAGTTTTAGGATATTAATTTCTCCACCAATCACCAAAGGTGATAATTGCAATAAATTAAATAAATTAAGTATATATAAAAGATACCATATACTCTAGAACACATAGAGACCGTATTTTTAGCTTCAAAAAGGTTGATTTAATATACAATTGCACACGAGAGGTAGGTTTTTAAAAGGATCTTAGAACAGAGAATTTGTGCATAAAATAGAACAAAGTAGCAGGTAGGTTAACTTACAAGTCCTTGTTACAAGCATGCTGTGGTCCAGCTGATTGATGAGCACATGTTTCAGGAGCAAGGCATCAGCGGACCCCAAAGAGAGCAGCAGGTCCCAAGAGGAGGCAGGTCCCAAGAGGGGGCAGGTTCCAAGAGAAGGCAGGTTCCAAGAGAGCGAGCTGGGCTGTTTCCAGGCCTTTTATAATGTTAGCAGAGAAGCATGGTGTGTGCATGTCCTGGATATTTTGCAAGGCATTATGGTTAATGTAGTCTGTTCACATGACCACATTATAAGTCCTTC
Organism: Microcaecilia unicolor; assembly: GCF_901765095.1. NCBI lineage: Eukaryota > Metazoa > Chordata > Amphibia > Gymnophiona > Siphonopidae > Microcaecilia > Microcaecilia unicolor. The sequence continues at coordinate 121,217,473 of NC_044040.1, read as the reverse complement.
TTTCTGCAGATGTCTGAAAGCTGATGGGAGGGGCAGGTACACCTTTGACAAGCAAATGTCCTGTTTATGCTTTTCCTCTGAGTTCTTTGTCTTCAATGGCTTCTCCAGACTTTCTGTCTCTTGGGTCTTTGGTTTTCAGAGATGTCCTGATGAGCGTCCAGGTACCCACCTTAGTCAAGCTTTTGTTCAGTCTTTTTAGGTGGGAGGGCAGAGAGAGTTATATATCTCTCTTTTGTCTTTGTTAAGTGTTTGTAATTGACTATCCCTGCTATCAGAAGTTCCCAGAAAAAGGGATAGGGAGAGAGGGGCTTGAAATGAAACTATTTTCTCTGCTGCAGTGTCAAATATATAAAAGCTGCACAAATATATTGGTGTATATATAATCCAGCAAAATATAATAAACTGATTCCATTACAACTCCAGGGGGTCAGAGGTGCGGACACACAATCTCTCCACTGCAAAACACTATACACAAACATGTGCAAAAACACACTCATAACCTTACCAAACCATAACAGCACTAATTCCAAGGACAGGACGAGCGACAACCTTATGTGTGGAAAGGCAGAACTGTAATTACACCAGGCTCTAAAACACCAATACACTATCTCGTGAAACAAAACAAAACAAAACAAAAAGGGCTGCAAATACTACACGCTAGCAGGATACTGCACCTTGATCACACATGAAAAACACATGACACAACAGATATGAAGGAAAATACTGAACTGGAAAGTTACCTCAAGAAGTCAGACTCAGCATGCAGCAATACTAGAAAAATTGAAACGTACATGCAAAATATCACAGATGCACATTTCCAAAAGCTGACATATTCCAATTAATAAATTCTGAATAAAATACTTTTTTTCTACCTTTGTTGTCTGATCATTTAGTTTTTCTATTCGCTTTGGTCCCAGTGTCTTCTGTTTTATGCAGTGTTTTCTTTCCATTTGATATTTTTCTCTCACCATGTCCACCATCCTCCTGTGTCCTGTCTACCATCTGTAGCCCTGTCCCTATCCTTTCTCCAGTTTCAGCAACTGCCTTCAAAGTGTTCCGATCCAGCCCTTATATTCAGCAATTTTCCCTCCATCCATATCCAGCATTTCTCCTCACTCCCCTCCATCCATGTGCATCTACTTTCCTCCCCTCCCCTACATCCATGTCCAGCATTTCTTCTCTCTCCCTTCCCCTCCATCCATGTGCATCTCCTTCCTTTGTCTTTCCTTCCCTCCATTCCTGCCCAACATTTCTCCTCTCTCCCCTGCCCTCCCCTCCATGTCCAGCAATTTCTCCTCTCTCCCTGGGCCCTGCCCTCCCATCCATGTCCATCCTTGTCCATCGATGCTCCTCTCTCCCCTTCCCTCCTTCATCCATCCATATCCAGCAATTCTTCTCTCCCCTGCCCTCCCCTCCATGTCCAGCAATTTCTCCTCTCTCTCTGGGCCTGGCCCTCCATCTATGTCCATCGATGCTCGTCTCTCCCCTTACCCCCTCCATCTATCCATATCCAGCAATTCTCCTCCCTCCTCTCCATGTCTAGCAATTAATCCTCTCTCCCTGGGCCCTGCCCTCCCATCCATGTCCATCCTTGTCAATGCTCCTCTCTCTCCATCCCTCCCGCTCCCATGTCCACCTGCCTGCCCTCTTCTCTCTTCTAGTTCAACTATTTAAATTTACCTCGCTCCGCCTCCGACGTCTGCGCAACATCAGTGAAAGCGCTGCCTGTCTGATGTCTCTCCACCAGCCTTCCCTTCGCTCGTTCGTTCCCTCAGTGCCCCGCCTTCTTCTGATGTCATTTCCTCGAGGGCGGGACACAGAGGGAACGAACGAGTGAAGGGAAGGCTGGTGGAGAGACATCAGACAGGCAGCGCTTTCACTGACGCTGTGCAGATGTCGGAGGCGGAGCGAGGTAAATTTAAAGCGCTGGGAATGGAACGGAGGAGGCTCAGGCTGACTGAGGCGCGCTGCACGGGGCCCCCTTAAGCACGAAACCCTATGCGGCTGCTTCGGTCGCCTCAGCCTAGGACCGGCCCTGCACCACTGTTTGTTTCAGCCCTGTCTGCCTTCAGATTCAGTTCCAGTCCTGCTTGTTCCAACCCTGCCTGTTTTCAGCTTCAGTTCCGGGCCTGTTAGTCTTCAGCTTCAGTTCCAGCCCTGCTTGTTCCAGCCCTGTCTTCCTTCAGCATCAGTTCCAGTCCTGCTTGTTCGAGTCCTGCTGTTCCAGCCCTGCCTGCCTTCAGCTCCAGCTCCAGTCCTGCTTAGTCGAGTCCTGCTGTTCCAGCCCTGCCTGCCTTCAGCTCCAGCTCCAGCTCCAGTCCTGCTTGTTCCATTCCTGTTGTTCCAGCCCTGTCTGCCCGCCTTCAGTTTCAGCTCCAGTCCTGCTTGTTCCATTCCTGCTGTTCTAGCCCTGTCTGCCTTCAGTTTCAATTCCAGTCCTGCTTGTACCAATCCTGTCTGTTTTCAGCCTTGATCCTTGTTTGGGTGGTTCACCTGCTGCACCTATATATGTCCCACAAAGGTAACTGTGTTCAGTTGAGTGAATTCACTTTAAGTATACAAGCTGTGAAGTATTTTAGATTACAAGAAACTAGGGTGGGGACCAATGACCTGGAATTCTCTACCCCTAGAACTGAGAAGTTCATCCTCCCATAAGGATTTTAGAAGTGCTTTCAAGATGTAGTTATTCTGTAAATCTTTATCTACCTAGGCAATTTATAGTTTGCAAGCTAAATTACTGATTTCATTGTATGTTTTAGTATAACATTGTTATGTAATTTAGATTATTCTGATGTTAACTGATTGGATCTTATTGTTTAGGCTTGTATATAATCTGCCATAAATTGCTCTTCTCAAAACAGAATACAAATGCTTATATTAAATTAAATTGTATTTGTATAAACAAAGTAAAAAATACATACTTCATCAGATCCTCAAGTTGAATAGGTGAAGACCTTATATAATGCGAAGTTACTCACCTGTAGGTCTGAGAACAGCAGGCCAAGTATTCTCACATATGGGTGACATCATCTGACAGAGCCCAGTGTGGAGCAGTGACTAGCAAGATGAATGTAGAAATTTCTAGCAGCATCCCACTATACATGCACTGGTGTCTTCCCGTCTGATGTGCGAGCGCAGGTCCCTCAGTTATATAAAATAGCTAAAGAACACAACTCCAATGGGAGGTGGGAGGGTATGTAAGAATACTTGGCTTGTTGTTCTTGGTAAACACCTGCTACAGGTGAGTAACTTCACTTTCGCCTAGGACAAGCAGGTCAGTTGTATTCTCATATCTGGAAATTCCTAGTTACCAGGCTCATCAAAAACAACAAGGCTAGGATAAAAAGGACTCACAACATCAAGGCCTTGAAGTCAATCAACCTTAAACTATATACAGTCTAATTGTGAAGATGCACCCCTCCGAAGGGACACCACCTTGTAGTGGTGGAGGGGCTTCCGTGTTTCAATGACTCAGAGGGCTATGCTGAAGGGTTACCCATATCAGACAGGCCTCTGAGGAGAAACCAGACAAAGAGTGTCCCAAATTAGGGAGAGTGGAAAGATGGTGACCTGAAGCTCGTACGCTCAACGGCCCAGCTGTCCTCTGAAGTTCTTTGTTTACTTGAAATTTCCTCTCTGCATTCGCAGTTACCTTAACTGAGAGGAAGGGGACAATGGGGGGTCAGCCGCCGATGACCAGCGTTTTGTCCCCTGTGCAGCAAGTGTGGGACCGCTGTGCGATGAGCTGCCCACAGATGACTGGGTTGATGAGACCTTTGATTAGCGCCGGCGAAGGAGCGTCGATGCTCTTGGACCTGGAAATAACTTCATCGCTCCCGAGTCATTTAACCACCATGTCCAAAGGAGTGGAGGAGTGAGTTAGGAGTGTATGCTGAAACGGAAGTCGTTAACAGCTGAACCTGTGTCGGCGGTGCCACTCCTAAACCCGTAAGAGCTATCAGCTTGGAGGTTTTGGCTCCCGTGGAGGTTACATTGAATATCATCTGGAAGGCGCGCCAGGACCTAACGGTGGTAGTAAATAATTTTGCTTCAGATATAATCTTATTAGTGAGCCACATGGATAATTGAATCAAATCCTTTGAGAATGAAAATTTGATACAGCAAATGAAGTTCTACAGGAGTAGGAAACGGTTAAGACTTTGAAAATGATAATAGACCAGAAAAATTTGAACAAAATGAATATTATTACAGATGATTAATATCAAGATTGTTGTTTTCCCAGAGTTCCGGGTATGACTCCTAAAGTTTTTTCCTTTGAAATGATTCCTCTTAGTATATTAATTCAAATGGATTGGAGCCTGTGAAACTGGGATTACCTTAATCAGTGGGAATTGGATTAGAGATTCAAGTGTTTGTATTGTTAAATAATTTCTGGTTTAAAAGAGAAAAAAATGAAATCAGGTGTATTACTTCCACTAATATTGAACAATAAGTATGTTTCCAACGAAATTAATTGACTATACACCGTCTTGGGTTTGAAGAAGCCAACCAGACGATCAATGTGGAATAATGATTCAGATAAATAATAACTGGGGATAATCAGGTTAATACCACGTTTTCTTTGTTTACTGTTGTTTAATTGATCTCCTTGTCTTGTTTCACTCTCCCTATTTCATTTTGTGGTCTAACAAAGAGAAAGATTGTATATAATCCATTTATCTAGTTGAGATTGTTTTCCTCTAATATTGTATTAATGTACAGTCATCTCTGTATTACTGTTTGCAAGTGACCCTTGTAAAATGAAAAATTATAAATAAATGATTAAATAATTGTGAAGATGCAGCCTAGGACAGAACAAAACTGGGCCTAGGGGGTGGAGTTGGATTCCAAACACCAAATAAATTCTGCAAGACTGTCTGACTGAACTGGCTGTCACGTCGGGTATCCTGCTCAAGGCAGCAATGAGATGTGAATGTGTGGTCAGAAGACACATCACAACTTTGAAAATCTCCTCTATGGAGGCTGACCTCAAGTGGGTTACTGACATAGCCATGGCTTTGACATTAAAAGCACAGCCTGGGCATAAGTGAAGGAGATGCAATCTGCTAGCCAATTAGAAATTGTGTATTTGCCGATGGCTACTCTCATCTAGTCTGGGTTGAAAGAAACAAAACGTTAGGTGGACTGTCTATGGGATTTAGTCCACTCCAGATAGAAGGTTAAGGCCCGCTTGCAATCTAAGGTATGCAGTACACTTTTGCCAGGATGGGCATGTGGCTTGGGGAAAAATGTTGGCAGAACAATTGACTGACACTACCTTAGGAAGGAACTTAGGTTGCGCGCAGAGAACTACTCTATTGTGGTGAAACTTAGTGTATGGTGGATCAGCTATTAAGGCCTGAAGCTCACTGACTCTGTAAGCTGAAGTGACCGCCAGCAAAAATACATTCCAGGTCAAATACTTCAGATGATAGGAATCAAGTGGTTCTTAAGGAGCTTTCATCAGCGTTGAGATCCCATGACACAGTTGGAGGTTTGACAGGGGGTTCTACCAACATCAAACTTCTCATGAAGTGAACAACTAGAGGATGTACAGAGATGGGCTTACCTTCTACACATTGATGATAAGTGCTAATTGCACTGAGATGAATCCTTATAGAGTTGGTTTTCAAACCAGACTCAGAGAGGTGCAGTTTTTTGTATGACAAGTGAGGGAATCTAAGGTCTTGCTCTCACACCAGATGGCAAACCTTCTTTACTTAAATGAGTAACACCTCTTGTGGAGTCTTTCCTGGAATCCAGCAAGATGCGAGAGACACCCTCCAGGAAATCTAAGGATTTGAATTCTATGCTCTCAATATCCAAATCATGAGGGCCAGGGATTGGAGGTTGGGATGCAGAAGGGGGTCCCTTATTCTGCATGATGAGGGTCGGAAAACATTCCAATCTCCACGGATCTTTGGAGGATAACACCAGAAGAAGAGAAAACCAGATCTGCCTTAGACAATAAGGGGTGATTAGGATCATAGTTCCTCGATCTTGGTAGAGTTTCAGCAAAGTCTTCTCTATGAGAGGTATTGGAGGATATGTATACAGAAGACCCCCCCCCCCCCCCCCCCACAATGTAGGAGAAAGTCATCTGATGCTAGTCTGCCATGTGATCTGAGCCTGGACCAGAACTGGGGGACTTTAATGTTGAGATGAGTGGCAAAAAGATCTACCAAGGGGGTGCCCCATTCTCGGAAAATCTTGCGTGTTACGCCCATGCTGCGAGACCACTTGTGCTGTTGCAAAACCCTACTCGGTCAGTCTGCCAGGCAGTTGTCTTTTCCTGCAAGGTACATAGCTCAGAGATCCATTCCGTGAATGAAGGCCATATCCCCACTGCCTCCTGACACAAGGAGTAAGATCCCTGCTTGTTCACATAGAACATTGCAACCTGGTTGTCTGTTTGAATGAGAATAATTTGGTTCTGTAGCCAATCTCTGAAAGCCTTTAGAGCATTCCAAATGGCCCAGAGCTTGCGGAAGTTGATTTAGTAAGTCATTTCCTGAGCAGACTAAGTACCCTGAGTGTGAAGCCCATCCACTTGAGCTCCCTATCCCAAGTTGGATGCATTCGTTGTTAACACCTTCTGAGGAGGTGGGATTAGTAATGATAGGCCCACAGTCAAATCCATCTGAATTGTCCACCAGAGAAGGGCATAAGTCAACTCTGGAGGAACCTGGATTACATCCACTAGATTCCCAGCTGCCTGAGACCACTGGGAAGCTAGAGTCCACTGGGCCTCTCTCAAATGGAGATGTGCCACGGGAGTGACATGCACTGTTGAGGCCATATGGCTCATTAATCTCTACATTTTCCAAGCTGTGACATGATTGCTGCTTCGGACCTGCAAGGCGAGTGTCTCTCACATGTGGAACAAAAGCCTGAGCCTGCAATGTATCAAGCAAGGCTCCTATGTACTCCAATCACTGAACCAGGAGAAGGTGGGACTTGGGGTAGTTTATCACAAATCCTAGTAACTCCAACACATGAATAGTTAGGTGCATTGACTCTGTCACCCCCCTCCTATGATGTGCTCTTGATTAGCCAATCATCTAGATAGGGAAACTCCCAGTCTATGCAAATATGCTGCAACTACCGCTAGACACTTGGTGAACACCCTGGGAGTTGATGTGAGGCCAAATGGAAGAACACAATACTGGTAGTGGTGTTTCCCTGTTCAGAATCTGAGATACTTCGTATAGGCATCCTTTAAGTCCAGAGAGCATAGCCAACCTTTTTTCTGAATCATTGGCAGAAGGGTGTCTAGGGAAATCATCCTGAACTTTTCTTTGACCAGGAATTTGTTCCTCTGATTTTCTTGGGCACAAGGAAGTACTTTGAATAAAATACCTTCCCTTCTTCCCCTGGTGGCAAGGATTCATCTGCATTGACCTGTAGAAAGGTGGAGATTTCCTCTACAAGTACCTGCTTGTGCTGAGAGCTGATGAACGATGCTCTTGGAGGGCAATTTGGTGGTCTTTGACATCAATGCAGAGTGTAACTGAGATGGATTATTTGATGAACCCACTGGTCTGAGGTTACAAGGGGCTTCTCTGGGCTGGAAAAAAATTCAGCCTCCCTCCTACCAGTAGGCCATCTGGGACAGTTACTTGGAGTGCGGCTATGCTCTCCTGGAGCCAGTCAAAAGCTTGTCCCTTGCTTCGACTGGAGATCTGGCTTCGACTTCTGTGGTCGAGACTTGCGAGGCTTAGTGATGGGCCTGGGGGTTCTGGGAAGAGCACGAAGGTGGTGGAAACCTAAACCTTTGAGTGTAGTAAGGTTGCACCTAGGTCCACTCGTAAAGGGGCTGCAGCTAGAGACTGCCGAGACAGGGACGGGATGGTATCAGTATGTTTCCTTATGAGGTCAGCAACATCCTCCACCTTGTCCCCAAAAAGATTATCTCCACAGCAAGGTATGTCTACCAACCTTTCCTGAACTGCTGGTTCTAGGTCAGAGACATGCAGCCATTAGAGTCTATGGATCCTCACACCCTTGGCGGAGAGTCTGAATGCAATATCAAAAGAATCATAAACACCCCTGGCCAGATACTTCGTGCACTCCAACTGCTTATTAGCCAACTGGAAAAGCTCTGCGGCCTGCTTCTGAGGGAGAGAGTCTGCAAGACTAAGTGCAATGCATAGCAAAGATTTCAAGTAAAGGCTCGTGTAGAGCTGAAGGTGGGCAATAAGCATAGAGGCCTGGAAAGACTTCTTCCAAAATGAATCTAGTATCTGAGTCTCTCTACCTGGGGGAGCCGAGGCATGAGCCCTGGAACTCCTAGCTTGTTTGAGGGTGGATTTGACAACCAGTGAGTGGTGAGGTAGTTGTGCCCTCTCAAATCCAGGAGCCTACTGGATACGATCCTGTGTATCCACCTTCTTAGGTGAGACCTGCACTGAGTTCTAGTTCTTCATGAGTGCATCTTTAAGGATAGAGTGCAATGGTACTGTGATCCCTTCCTTAGAAGGCGACTCATAGTCTAGGACAGATAACATCTCTGCCCTGGGTTCCTCCAATGTCTCCAATTTAAATGGGATGGCTGAAGCCATCTCCTTGACAAAACTGGGGGAAAAGACCCTTAGGTGGAGATTTACGCTACTCGAGGTGGTGAGGAATCAGAAAGTACCCCATAAGATTCCTCCTCCGAGAAGTAATGAGGATCCTCTTCTGAGTCCTATGAGCAGTCCCAGTCAGACTTTTCACCATACTCTGACCGGACTGAGTGAGTCTGTGTTGGATTATTTGTAGTAAATAATTAGCAGATTTTAGTACACACAGCTTCAGCTTTAGAAATGTTAATTTCTTTCTTCATCTCTCTCTCATTCACCCCTGAATAATTCACTGCTGAGTCACTTTAAAGTTGAAGTAACAAAACATCTGTTTACTCACAGTTTGTAGTTAGATTATAATCAGACAGGCTTATATATACATATTACTATACATTTGTATTATCAGCTCCTTCCATGTGCTTAGATGGTAATGGATGCTCACACCACCATAGATCCTCTCAGGTTAGGAGAGAACATGAGCTCCATGTGCTCCATGTGCTGCATCTGCTGCATCTAACCCCCAACAGGAAGTTGCATAGCTATGTGACCTCTCTAAGTAATTCACATCAGAGGTCACAGAGTAATCACAGAGAAATAATAGGTGACAGGCAATGCATGTAAAAATACAATTACATTCCAACAAACCCCTTCTCATGCATAACTGTCATGCAATTATTTATTCATACAAAGTCCAAGCTTTATACGCAGATTCACAAAATGTTCTCTGGGTAACGGTTTGGTCATGATGTCAGCTGTCATCTCACTGGTGTGACAATAGTGTAGACTGATGACCCCTTCTTTCACCAACTCTCGCACGTTGTGGTATTTCGTTGCGATGTGCTTGGTGCGTGACTGAACCTTGTCATTCTGTGACAGTCGGATGCAGCTCTGATTATCTTCCATTATCTGGATTGGTCTCTTTTCAGCTATTCCGAAATCCAGCAAAAGTTTTTCAATCCACATCAGTTCTCTGCACGCTTCCGATACGGCCACATATTCAGCTTCTATAGAAGACAAACTCACAATACTTTGTTTATGACTGGCCCATGAAATTTGTACATTTCCATACATAAACACATATCCACTTGTGGATTTATAATCAGAATGATCCCCTGCCCAATCTGAATCACAGTAACATATTAGTTTTGGATTACTATTGGCTGAAATCTTTAATTTACAATCAATGGTACCCTTTAAATACCTTACCATCCTTTTAACTGCAGTCCAATCTGATTTGGTAGGTGAGCTGACCCTTCTGCTCAAAATTCCTACTGCATTTGCTATATCAGCCCTGTATGTGGTAGCTAGATATAAAAGCTTACCTATGGCTGATCTATATTGGATGTTATCTGGTAAAGGTTCTCTTACTGTTTCATCCTTCAGAAAATCAGTGATCATGGGAGTGCTTACAACTTGGGCATCTTGCATACCTAAACTTTCAATAAGCTCATTTATTTTCTGCTTCTGGCTTAGAAGATAAGAACCATCATTTTGTTTCTCAATTTCTATACCAAGATAGTATGACACATTACCCAGTTCTTTTATCTCAACATTGAGGTTTAAACACTTTACAATGTCCTTGTACTCTTGCTCACTTTTGCTTGCAATGAGCAGATCATCAACAAAAGCTAAAATGTATGCATATTGTCCATTTGTGCACCTAGTGTACAAGCATTTATCTGCTTCACCTTGCTTAAATCCTAAATTTGTCAATATTTCATGCAATTTATCATTCCAACATTTTGCACTTTGCTTTAATCCATAAAGACCTTTGTTTAATTTACACACTAGCTGTCTTTGTTTTGTATTTATGAAACCTGTTGGTTGTTCCATGTACAAGTCTTCAGTTATATCTCCGTGAAGAAACGCTGTTTTCACATCAATGTGTTTGACTTGCATGCCTTTTGAGACTGCAATGCTCAGAAGTGTTCTTATTGTCGTGTGTTTCACTACAGGTGCAAACACTTCATCAAAATCTTCTCCATATTTTTGAAGATATCCCTTTGCCACTAATCTGGCTTTATACCTTTCCACTTTTCCTTGTGCATTCCTTTTTAACTTGAATACCCATTTGCATCCTATAGCTTTCTTGCCAGGAGGTAATTTTGTAAGAATCCAAGTATTATTTTTATCCAATGCATCAATTTCTTCTTGTGCAGCTTTATGCCATTCAGCAGCTTCTTCTGCTGGCATTTTCTCAATCTCATCCCATGTTAAGGGCTCTTGAGCTTCTGCTGACTTTGTTAAGTAAGACAGTCTTAGGGGTGGAACACCTTTGTTTTCCCTGGATGAGCGTCTGACAACAGGTTGGTCTGACCTTTCCGCATCCTCTAAATCTGAGAGTCCTTCTCCAATTGATTCCCCTTCTCCAACTGTACTGTCTTCTTCAATGATCCTTTCTGTGTCTGTTTCCTCTGCCTGTTCCTCGTTAGATACAGATGAGTTGCTTTCAGACATCTGCCTTGGTATGGCATTTATATACACTGGCATGTCTATTATGGTTCTAGTTTCATATTCTGGATGATAAGGCTCATCTGGGATAATCCAGCCTTTATCAACCCTTTTGTTTTCATCAAAATATGTAACATGTCTTATGCCAACAATGCCAGTTTTCAGATTCAAAATTCTATATCCTTTGTGTCCTGGAGCATAGCCAACTAAAATGCCCCTTTTTGTTGTGGAATCCAGCTTATGCCTTCTTTGCTTTGGTACATGAGCATATGCTGTACTTCCAAATGTTCTTATGTGTGACAGGTTTGGCTTCCTACCATGCCATGTCTCATGTGGTGTGCGCTCAGCGCCTTTAGTTGGCATTCTGTTTTGTAGGTACACTGCTGTGAGAATGGCTTCCCCCCATAGTCTTTTAGGGAGATTGCTATCTGACAGCATACATCTGGTCATTTCCACAAGTGACCTAAATTTTCTCTCTGCAACAGAATTTTGCTCTGGTGTATAAGCTACTGTTGTGATATGCTGAATGCCTTCTTGTTCTAGAAATGTGCGCATGCTTTGTGAAGTGAACTCACCACCATTGTCGGTCTGAAGAACCTTTGGTTTTCTTTCAAATTTATTGCTCACCATGGCTACGTATTTCTTCAGCATGTCTGTGACTTGACTTTTCTCTTTCAGCAAATAGGCCACACAATATCTAGAGAAATCATCCAAGAATATTAGCACAAATCTGTTATTTCCCAATGATGGGATATTAAACGGTCCACATAAGTCACTGTGTATTAAGTCCAGTACTTTATTACTCCTATTTCCTGTGTATGCAGGAAATGAGGGTCTCACACCTTTTTGAGTAACACAGTCTATGCATTTCTCCATATTACCAGCATCTGCACTTATCTGAATGCCGGTGGCCAGTTGCTTACTGTAAAGATCCTGGATCACCTTAAAATCACGATGTCCCAGGCGGCGATGCCAGATTTCCAGACTACATTTACCATCATTCTTCCTTACTTGCGCCATATGTGAGGCTTCACCTGAAATGCTCAGTTTATAAACATCATTATGCATAAAAGCTTCAGCATACACTTCATCATTTTTAGAGATTGTGCACTTACTGTTTTCAAAATGAATCACAAATCCCTTCTTATCTAATGTAGATACACTAAGCATATTGCAAACTGCTTGGGGAATATACAAGACATCACTTACAGGAATTTCTTTAACTTCATTAGACACTTTGCATTTTAAGAATCCAATACCTTTTGCTTGGATCTTAGCAGTCCCTGCGTTTGCAGTTTTAAGAATTCCTTCTTCTGGACACATTTCCTGAAAGAAATCTTTACAATTGGTTAAATGGCATGTGCTCCCTGAATCCAAAATCCAAGTACTTTCATTTGAATTATTATTTACCATAGTCAAAGATTTTTCTGCCATTAGAAAGCCCTTGTGTTTATCTTTGTCCTTCATACATTTCCTGGTTTGAAAATTCTTTAGTTCCATTGGCTTAGGTGAGCTAGAGGGAGTGTTTTGTGTTTCCTTACACCATTTAGATACATGTCCCTCCTTTCCACATGAGTAGCAAATCAGCTTGCCCTTGGGTGGAGTTTTCCCATAGCTCCGCCTTCCTCTGTTCTTTGCCAAGAAATTTGTTTCATTTCTCTCTGACTTGCTTTGAGAACACATCTCCTCAGAATCATTTATTATGCATTCCTGCCTTAGTTTTGATGTTGCCTGTTCAAAAGATTGCCCTTCAATGGCCTCATTTACAGACCTAAAAACATCAAACTTCTTTGATAGTGAGGTAAAAAGAAATGCTCTTTTCAATGCATCACACATGGGAATTCCAGAAAGTTCTAGCTTTTGAAATGAAGACATAAGATGCATAATGTGATCATTACATTTACTTTTATCCCTTAATTTGGTTTCATTCAACTCTGCCAGCCAAATTGGTTGCTGCTTTGCATATGTAGTTGCATACATAGTTCTCAGTTTATATAAAATGTCCTTTGGTGTATCTTTTCCCTCCACTAATATGGCTTGTTTCTCTGAGAGAGCTTCCAAAAGCATGCACTTCACATAATAGTTTGCATTGTCCCATTCAGCCATATTTTCAGCTGTTCTGTCTTGGTCTAAGCATATATCTAATCTTTTTGCTCGAAGGAAACATATGAATCTTAGTTCCCACTGCCGATAATTAAACTCAGTTAATTTAGGCACCTTGAGAGAATAGAACAATGGTGAATTTCTTCCCTCAGCCATTTTCTTAGCCTTCTGTCTGCTGTGTGGGGGGAGAGAGAGACAGACTGAATCTTTCCTTTAAAACTTAAGAGAAAAATGTGGCCTTTTTTTTTCTGCCTGGTAATATTTCTCTTCTTTTTCAATTCCTGGACCCTGGGCCCATAACCCTTTTGTTGGATTATTTGTAGTAAATAATTAGCAGATTTTAGTACACACAGCTTCAGCTTTAGAAATGTTAATTTCTTTCTTCATCTCTCTCTCATTCACCCCTGAATGATTCACTGCTGAGTCACTTTAAAGTTGAAGTAACAAAACATCTGTTTACTCACAGTTTGTAGTTAGATTATAATCAGACAGGCTTATATATACATATTACTATACATTTGTATTATCAGCTCCTTCCATGTGCTTAGATGGTAATGGATGCTCACACCACCATAGATCCTCTCAGGTTAGGAGAGAACATGAGCTCCATGTGCTCCATGTGCTGCATCTGCTGCATCTAACCCCCAACAGGAAGTTGCATAGCTATGTGACCTCTCTAAGTAATTCACATCAGAGGTCACAGAGTAATCACAGAGAAATAATAGGTGACAGGCAATGCATGTAAAAATACAATTACATTCCAACAGTCTGTGCCTGCCTCAGCTCAATGGAACCACGTCCACGCCTTGAAGATCACCAAGGTACAGTCCTACCCTCAGACTCCAGGGAAGCTTCCTCCCCTGACATTGAGAGCGGTACTACTGGTACTGCATTGGTCGATGTAGTACAGTAGATGTCGACCCCCTTTGAGTCACCGACATCAAGGAGCTCTCCACAGACATGGATGGAGCCTCAGGAAAATTCTGGGCCTGATCTCCAGTTGGCGCAAGTGCCCTCGATGCCTGAGTGGATTGCAGCTGCAGTATCTACGCCAGCCCCACCCTTGAGCATCGAAGGAAGGCATTGGCAAGGGCAGGGGAGCTGAGGCAGAGGCAGCCTGAGAAGATGTTGGTGCTGAACTGGAAGTGGGAACCTGGCTGTTCAGAGATTTCCGCACCGACTCCTCTACCAAAGAAGGGGAGTGCTCCTCCCAGTGCCAGTGCTTCTCAGGTACCGGCAATGCCGATACCCTGGAGCTTCCAGCAACGTGCGTTGAAGAGGACCGATGCTTATGCTTCTTGGGCTTCTCCTAATTTTCAGCATCGCGGCCTTTCAGTGCTGACAAGGATGACATCGAACCCATATGTGCCCTTGGTGTTGGGTCTGATGCTGACTGGTCCCGGGGTCTACTTTCAGCACCCGATGTCAAGAGAAGTGGAGATCTCCTTGATGCCAGTGCACTTCCAGTGCTAGTCGAAGTCTTTACAGCCACTGAGGTCGATGTTTCCAGTGCTGATATCGATGGATCGGTCTTCAATGAGCCAAAAAATCTCTCCTGCTGCACCTGCCATGACCTCTGTGTCTTCAACTGCATTTACAAACAGAGAGAACATAAGTTAGGCTTATGGTCAGAGCCAAGTCACCCAATGCACCAAGTGCAGGTCCATCACAGAACTCACCCTATTACATCGGGTGCACCTTTTGAAACCACTGGGGTCTTCCTGGACACTGAAAAAAGCAGTGAAGCCAAATTAAATTCCTAAATTGTGAACTGTTAAAAGGTGCAGTGTTCAAATTGAGGTCGATGCTCTGGGCTAAGCAGGCCTAGCAACTCACAAAAAATAAAGGAAACTTTAAGAGCCAAAAAATAAAAGGTAACAGAATACAGTAAAGAGGAAGGATAAAATAAATGCAAAAAGGACAAAAATACACGCACGGGAAGGCGTCCTCCCTCCTCTGCAGAAAAATGAAGATTAAGAGACCTATGCTCGCATGTTGGGCAAGAAAGCACCAGCGCATGCGTGCTGGGATACTGCTAGACATTTCTACATTCATTTTGCTAGTCAGCATTGCACCAGGCTCCATCAGATGATGTCACTTGGATGTGAGAATACAAGTGTCCTGCTTATCCTCGGCGAATCATAGTTTACAAAAATTTCTTTGGTTGTTGTTATAATAAGGATACCCATAAAGCATATGTCCTCTATATTCACCTGAACTGAAAAATGTAAATTAAAATCCTGAAGATAAAGCCAAATCAAGAAACCTTGAAATCTAGCAGGTGTGTTATATCACATTTAAAATGTCATCAATAAATTGCTTCACAGGGTTTGTGTATGCTGCTTGGCACACTGGGGGCACACATTTAGGGAGGTAACACTGACTTTCAGGGTTATTGTTGCTGGATGCTGTATTTTGGGTCCCGGTTGGGGCCAGTATAACTGGGGAGCAATTGACAAATTAATACACACTCTTTACTTTTTGTTAGCATCATAGGAGCCAGCTTTTCAAAATGATTGGGGGTGCTCAACACCATAAATTACCAATTCCATATAAAGGAAATTAAAGTTTGGTGGGTTGTGAACATAACTGGTCAGGCAAGAGCACAGCAGGTGGTGCACACACAGGGAGGACTTGTGGGTAAAAGAAATGTTTGAGGTAGCAGTGCAAGTCTCACCAGTCTCTCTTCCTCCCCAAACCATCACTGCAGTTTACCATCCTATTCCCAGCCCTTCTACACCACACTCATGCTATGCCTTCCAGTCCACTCAGGCCCATTTATATAACTCATATTCTCTCCCTCCCAACCAGTCCTGTTCGGTACTTAATATGTGCACACCATGCACTTTTTTTTCTATCTCAGACCATCCCCACTTCTTTCACAGTCCCTCCCTGCCTTAATATCTTCTTCCTTCTCTCATCTTCTGTTTTTCCCTCACTTCTTTCTCCCAGTGTAGTTTGGCTTTTGTTTCTGGGTAGGATGCTTAATATGCCCCCTCCCCCGTACCTACTCTACTCCCTCATTCTATACTTCTCTGCTCTCTTCTTCCTCTTGACCTGACCTTCCTTGCCCCTACTAATTCCTCCCCATTAGGTTCCCTCTCACACTACCTTGGTCAGTGCCCCTCACTAGGCTCACTCATGTCTCATCATACCTCCAGTGGCGTAGCTAGGGGGGGCGCTCTTGCCAATATTTTTTTCTGCCCTCTCCCAAGCGAGGCTCCAATCTTTTCCTGCCTCTTCTGCCTGCTCTCCCCGTCCGCGTGGTCTGCTCACTTTTACTGCCCTGAAGCACCGTTCTCCCTCCAGCACCGGCGATTCCCATAGTCAGCCTTCTGACAGCGTGCGTCATTGGGGCCTCTCCTCAGGCGCGTCCCGCCTACTCTGCAACTTCCTGTTTTCCGCAAAGGTGGGACAAGCGCCTGAGGAGAGGCCCCGACGACACACGCTGGCAGAAGGCTGACTATGGGAATCGCTGGTGCTGGAGGGAGAATGGCACTTCAGGGCAGTAAAAATGACCAGACCATGCGGATGGGGAGAGCGGGCAGAAGAAAGGGAGAAATGCAAAACTCGGGAGTGGATGGAGAAGGGAGAAAGTGCTGCCCAAGACCAGAGTGGAAATGAACCTATCTAGTCCACTGTAAGCAAGGTAAGGAAACCAATTTGTAATCTGTTTACAGTTTCCATCCCTGCGCAGCCGTCATTTCAGTTCACTCAAAACAAAGCAAGCAAACTTATGAGGTGCCGCATCCACCTTGTCATTCTTTATTGTTGCTCCATCTTAAAAGGTGGAGGAGAGAAAAAGTAACAATTGAATATCACTAAAACAGCTTCAAAAATTATTGTAGCTGGTAGAAACTGCAATTATAAACTCTATAGTTTGTGCTCATTTTTTTTCACTGTTCTTATATATAGATGTTCAGATTTGTGAGGCTATCCTGTTACAGATTAACTGTAGTTGTAATCTGCCTTCGGAAGCCTGGTGTTATAAAGATGATAGAATATACTGAAATTAAATGGTTGAATATACTGAAATTAAATGGAAGTAGAATTAAACTCTCCTTTCATTGGGGCACATGGAATCACATCTTCATCTGTTTTGTAGATGTTTACCTTTTTAGATACACAAAGGGATTATTCTGTTTTGAACGAGTTTCAGGGGCAAGTAGTTTTATAAGTCAAAATAAAAATAAATATTTTGTTTCATGCAGATCTCTTTTGTTTAAACATAAATGGTCTATAAGCCCTAATTCAGTCCACTGGTTTTCTTATATTTTGTTCTTGTGATGACTTTTATTGTGCCAAAACAGAAAACTCTTATCTCTATCTGGTCGATAATAAAAGGAACACTATCCGCCCTAAAACGTTGTTTTGTGGCTGTACATGAGGAATTGTGATATTGAATAAATAAGTGTATGTTTGTGCCCCTAGTCATGCATCCTACGTTTATATAATCCTTTCAAGAAATCCAGTTAACTGTTTAACATTAGTGGAACATAGCTATAGAGGCATGGTATGGTTGCATTTTTAAGATGGTAATACTAGGGCCCAGCTAAAAAACAGGTTATTTTGAGTTAGTCTTCATTGGACCAAACTTGCTTTCCTTGTGCCTTCACTATCCAGCAGGATAGGCAGTGTCTTAAAGGGTGGAGGATAAAGGATTTTTTTTAAACAATAAAGAGTGACAATGTGGATGTAGCAGCTCATAGGTTTGCTTGCATTGTTTTGAGAGTACAGCAATGAGAGCTGCGTGGGAAAGGAGAAAGTGAGATTGGCCTAATTGTTTTCAACATTTTGATATCACTTTGCCTCCTGTCTATTAAACCTCCTTGGAGCTACCAGAGGATGGACCGTGGGAGCAGGCCAGGGAGATATGTGGCCCCAAGGAGGATAGGGAGTGCTGAAAGAGACGGGGAAGAAGGGTAACATGGGGAGAGAGGAGGGTAAATGCTGGACAGGGAGGGAGAAAGACACAGAGTCAATACTGGACAGGGAGAGGAGAGGGACATTGGAACGCAAAGAGGCAGTACTAGAAAATGAAGAAATGGGGACACAGGGGCACTACTGAAAAGGGGGGGGAGATAGGGGCTCTACTGAAAAGGTGGGGGATAGGGACACAGAGGGGCACTACTGAAAAGGGGAGGAAGAGATAGGGACACAGAGGGGCACCACTGGAAGGGGGAATGGAGATATGAGGACAATGGTGAAAAAGGGGTGAGATGGGGACAAAGAGGTAATGCTGGAAAAGGGAGAAGATGATAACACAGGGGTAGTGCTGGAAAAAGGGGGAAGATGGGGACATAGGGCAATGCTAGAAAAAGGGAGAGATGGGGCCACCTGGATGGCAGAAGCTAGAAAAGGGGGAGATGAGGAGACCAGGTAGGTTTGTGCTAAAAATGGGGGGAGATGGGGACACAGAAATGGCAGATGCTGAACTTGGGGGTAGGATAGGGACAAGGGATACAGAAGGGAGGTGCTGGACAGGACAAATAGTGATGCAGAGGAAAGAAGGTTGGTGCACTTGGAGACAGAAGAAATCATATGGGCAAAAGACCCTGTAAAGGCAGAAGAAACAGAGAAAAACAGAAAAGAGACAGCGGGACCAAAGCAAATGAGAAAATAAATTGTTCAAACAACAGTAGAGGGGTCCGGGTGCATTTTCTTAAGTCATTTTGGATGTACTGCAGCACAGATTTTGATGGGTAGAATCAGGGACTGCAAATCCCATATGAATTTGGGATATGAGTTCACACTAGGACTGGTTGAAAAATCTCTCTTTTGGAACTGGATCACGTGGCAGCTCTATACACAGCTATTTGATAGTGGGGATGTAAAATGCAAGAGCAGTGCCAAACAGATGTAGAGAAGGAAATGAAGAAGACATGAGGCGAGAGAAGAAATGGAAAAGCCAACCTGGAAAAGAATTTGTAAGGCTGACTCATGGAACGTGGAAAAAAAAGACTGGGACCAGTCAAATTCCCAGACAACAAAGGTAGAAAATGTTATTTAATACTTTGTAAGGACTGAGATGTACCTGCTTTGTAAAATGTACAGGAGAAAATGCATTTCTGTCTCTTTTATATCAGTATTGCACTGTTTATAGAGTCTGGCTTCCTTGGACAGAGAGTGAGGGGTCTGCATTTCAATTTTGTTGTTGTTGTTTTTTTGTGGCTCCCTATTCTATATTAGATTGGTAAAATGGAATGCTGTCACAATTTGGGTTTCTGCCAGGTGCTTGTGACCTGGGTTGGCCACTGTTGGAAACAGGATACTGGGCTAGATGGACCATTGGTCTGACCTAGTATGGCTAATCTTATGTTTATATAGATGAGGGTCTGTCCATGTTCTGCATGTGTGACTGAGGTGAAGGTTTCTGCTAGCATGTAGTGTCTGTGTAGGAATGTGTAACAGTGCAGTTTGTTCCAGTTTCCCAATAGTAGGTATATTGGTGCTCCACAGTCCAGTGTAATATATATAGCACTGTCTTCTGATAGGTGGGTTAGGGCTGTTATGGTGTGGTAAGTTTTGTGTTCTAGGGCAGTCCTGGAGTACCCCCTTGCCAGTCACCACACAAACAAAAGCCCATCTGATTTAAACAAGGTGTCTAGCAGTGGAAGGAATGTGTGTGCTATTCATGAATATTTTTACTTTGTAGTTAAGAAGACAGATTGCCTGCTCTGGCCAGTCCAGGGACCTCTTCTGTGTCCTGCCTCCTGATGTAACTTACTGTTCCCTTGTAGGCAGGACGCAACAGAGACAGCCTGTATTAATCATTGCCCGCCATAGCACCTGAGCAACAACACAGACACTGCTGTCTAGCTGACACCAACCGGTGCCTATTTTATAAAAGTCTGTTCCCCCTGAGATCAGAACCTGGCTACGCCTCTGCATACCTCCTAAGCAGATTCATAATACATTTCAAATTTTCTATCCCTACCCTCATCAACAAGGATCATATTCCTCCTCCCCCTTCCCAGAGCCCCAGACATCATTCATTTCTAGAATTCACAAACTGAAATACAAAAGCAGTTCCACATCCAGAAAGGCCCTATGAGCTGCTCCACCACCTGCATGCACAAACCTTGGAAGCTCAGCAATTAATTACTCCACGGCTCCTAGGGCCACATTTGTTTGATTTGCTTCCTGCCCTCAGACTCAAAATTCCAAAGATCACATGCTGAGCAGGATATCAGTGAACCCAAAGGTGTGCATTCATATCAACCCACTGTGTGCCAGCCCACCTGCTAAAGCTCTAGCAGTTACAGAGTAAATGGTTGGCTTGGGGAGCTGAGTTAGCACTGAATAATGCCTTCTGCAAAAATGGAAATTGGCACCTCATTTGGCGGTAACAGCTTTGGCACAATCCCCCCTCTTTTATTAGTGGTGACTCCAGCACATCATCCATCCTACTCTCTCCTTTTACCAAACATACCCTTCTTTCTCTTTCATTCTGTGCCCAGCACCATTATCCCCCCCTCCCCTCTTCACCTGGCCTACATGATGTGGATGGAGGTGACACACCACTATAGTAGTACCCCTCATTCACAGTACCCTGCAAACACGCACAGCCACACATGTCACACGCTCCAAAGCTAGCCTGTAGCAGAGCTGTGCTAGGAGTTAGAATGGAAAGCCATGGTTTAGTAGCTGAGCCAAGAGGGAAACCAAACCAAGAAACATATAAAGATGGAAGACAGTGAACCCTTTATCTCCTTCCAAACTCCACCCATCTCTCTTGTAACCTCTTCCTGCTGCTGCCATGCTATTTTTTTTGGGATGATGCAGCATAACGAATCCACTTACTCCAATATCACTGTCTCCCATAAGATGTAACAAGGGAATGACTTTCCTGCTGCTGCCATGCTATTTTTTTGGGATGATGCAGCATAACGAATCCACTTACTCCAATACCACTGTCTCCCATAAGATGTAACAAGGGAACGACTTATTTTTGTGCAAAAAGTGAGAGGGTATTACTCTCTATTCCCCTTTCAATTTGAGACTCAATCATAGGTCTTTGCATTTCAGAGCTGCCATACAGAAGCAATTTGAAAGATATTTTTCAGACTATGGCATCAAATACTGGCACAATCTCCTCTGTCCTTCCATTAAAATAACATAAGAATTTTCCAGGTCTAAAGGGCAAAAATATAGCTTTTGCCTTGATCCAGCCCAGCTGGAACAGAAACCTTTACCATAAACTTCAATTTTCCAGCTTTTATGTTTGTTGTTTTACTTCAGTTCTCACTTTCTTCTAGTCTTACTCCCTTTTCCACTTCTTATCCATTTCTCTCTTTCATGTCTATTCTCTCCACCATGATCCCCCCTTTCCCTTAGCTGCTCTTTTCCCAGTCCCATACATCTACTCTCCATCTCTTTTAGCTCCTCTTTTGTCTGGGGCTTGTGTCCCCCTGCCTGCTCTTCCTCCTCTCTCCAAGCTCATGTCTCCGTCTGCTAGCAAACTTCTCCCACACAGCCCATGCTCTCTTCCTGAGTTCTTCTCACCCTCACATCTGGCTGTTGTCAGGGAGGCGCACTCTGGTTGGCTGGGGAGACCAGGGGGAGGTGCATGGTCGAGGGGGACGTCCTGATTCTCTGGCAGCAAGGAAAATAGAAAAAGTTTGCTGTGGAGGGGTAAGTGGCGCGGCGAAGACAAAATAGAAGGGGGGAAAAAACAGCAGAGCAAAAAAGGGCGAAAAAAAAGACGTCTCTCACAAGCGCAGGGAGAGTACGTCCATAAAGGACGCCCCTTACATGCGCTCCCTGCTTTTTTTTTTTCTTTTTTACCTTTTTTGGGGGGCCCTTTTCCTTTCCGATTCCCTCACGGGAGCCCTAGCGAGAGGTGCAGACCTCCCGTTGGGGTTCCTACGGTAAGGGAATCGGAAAAACGGTAGTGCATCTCATTATAATGGGCTACAACGGTAGTGCAGCTCATTATAATAGCTTTTGAATAATTTGCATTCCGTTTTCGTTGCCTGCTACCGTGGCAGGGAAAATGCCCTTAGTGCATGCCCCCGGTAAGCTACTTGCGTTTTAGACTGGCTGGAACCAGTTTGAGACGCAAGTTGTGGGCTCGTTAGGTTTAGTGCATCTGGCCCTAAATAAGAATAGGTACTAGCGGTTTTAAAGTACGTATATTTCCTGATGTCTCTAAGGAGACTCAAAAAAGACGCAGGAAGTTTTTGTTACTGAAGCCAGGAGTCCTCCAGCTAGGTGCAACATTTTTCTTACGTTACCCGTGTAAGTGCATTGTCTGCTATCAATCGGTCAAATATGGTTTTTTTTAATCTGAACAACTTAGTGAATTTATAACAGCCAAAAAATCTTTGAAGTGAAAAGAACTTGCTTGAATAGAAAAAAAGGAAACCCCAGACCGGTTCTATTTTCTTTCAAAATTGTTATTTAAACTCTCCGGTTATTGTTAAACCTTGGATCTAATATTGAGGACTAGTGTGTACTCTGTCAGGATTTATTATTTCTTGAATATTGCTTTATAAAGTTATGGACAAATGTACCTTTTCTTTATAAGTGTAATACTTGGTGTATAATTTGAAATTTATTAAAAAAAAAAAAGAATAGGTACTAGCTCATGAGTTGCTGAAAATTGTTTCCTTAGAAGTGTTAATGGGAATATCTGTCCAGGTAAGTTTTGTGATGGTGATTGGTATCAGCGATGTGCAAGTATTTATATAAGCAGCCGAGTCCCTCTACAGTATAGGCCAGGTTCAGGATCTAATACTGGTGCACAGCTGAATCGTAACGCTTACAAGGGATGTACTTTTTCTGTTCCACAAACAAGTATGCTGTACATCAGACTAATTAGGTGAACTCATTGAAGGATGTAATTTAAAAATAATATGCTATGTTTACTTAGCAGGATGTGAATGTTCTAATACATGTGTGTACAGTGTTCTGGGAAATTCACACAGGTACCTGAGAGGTCCATTTTTGGCTGTTTGATTTATTTCCATATATAGTTGGATATATTTACATTCAGGTTCTCTCAACAGTGATAGGGTAAACCATTTCTCAAGGAAAGAGTAATCAGCTGTTTTAATTGTAGATATGTACTGGTGATCATGAAAGGAATGGCTGTAAAGGGTAGTTTAAATAATTTTAGTAAGTATTGAATGTGTTACTAGTAGCGTAATACATGGAAAGCATGTTGCATGTTTCAACTCCTTCTACTCATTCCTGCTCCAGCTTCTCTGCTCATATCACCGCCAGCCTTACTCTCCAGACACCACAAAAACAGTTTCACTGTGGTGGTTAGGAGGCGGGGCTAGTGTGGGCAGACATATATGGTCTGTGCTGGGGCTGGTGGTTGGGAGGCGGGACTAGTGCTGGGCAGACTTATATGGTCTGTGCCGGGGCTGGTGGTTGGGAGGCGGGGATAGTGCTGGGCAGACTTATAAGGTCTGTGCCAGAGTCGGTGGTGGGTGGCAGGGATAGTGCTGGGCAGACTTATACGGTCTGTGCCAGAGCTGGTGGTGGGAGGCGGGGTTGGTGGTTGGGAGGCGGGGATAGTGCTGGCCAGACTTATACGGTCTGTGCACTGAAGAGGACAGTACAAATAAAAAAGTAGCACATATGAATTTATCTTCTTGGGCAGACTGGATGGACCGTGCAGGTCTTTTTCTGCCGTCATCTACTATGTTACTATGTATTCCTCCCTCACAGTTGCACTATCAGTCCCTGCCCCCATCACCCAGGCTCTCTTTCCTTTACAGCTCCTCTCTGCATCTTCCAGTATTTCAGCGCAGCATTGTATCTGCTAACCAGTGACCCCTTCCTTGCTCCATTTGTTTCTCTCTACAGGAGGAAGTGAGCTGGGTGGTGTGGAGTTGAAACCAGGAGTTTAAAGTGAAGGGCCAGGCAGAGGCGGCCCAGGGGAGGAAAAGGAAAAGCTCCAGTGTATGCCGTGACTAAGTACTTGTGAACGTTGTGAGCAGGCTGAAGTAAGCCCTTGTTTCTAACTGTTTGAACTTTGCAAGTTTGCTGGCAGTCTGGCTGGAGCCAGACCTGATATATAGAGTAGAACTGAAAGGCTATGTTTGGGGCGTGGCACCCTGCAGCCGCGGACTATGTTTGAGTTGCCACCAGAGGCTGGCTTACTGCTGTTTGGCTAGATGATCAACTGTCCAAGGAGAACTACCGTTACAGGTAAGCAACTTCTATTTCTCCCTGGACAGTGTGATCATCTAGCCACATAGCTGAAGACTCCTAAGCTAAAAAGGCAAACTCATAGTAACAGTTAATTACAGAAATAAAATGTAAAGTATGAAAATTGTTACCTGAGTTGGTGGAGGAAGTGAGTTGGTGCATCACAAGGATGAGGACAGAACCAATCTGCCAAACAATGCATCAGCTGCCGATGCATCATCAATACAATATTGCTGTATAAAGGTGTGCATAGTTGACCACGTCGCAGCTTGACAAATATCTAACAGAGAAGCATGCTGAAGAGGCTGCCACAGCTCGTAATTGATGTGCTGTGACATGTGGGATGTCACTATTTGATGACTGAAAACTTTGTTGAAAGCAAAAGGAAATGCAGTTAGCGATCCAACGCGATAAAGTGGATTTCTTTATTGGCCTTTGTTGGTGAATTGTTTGTAAGAGAAATAGTTGTGATGGACGATTAAGAAAATTTAAATATATTTTGATAGCTCAAGCACAATCGAGATTAGGCAATAACCTGTCTTGATCCGAATTGCGAAGATGAGGATGAAAAACAAGTAGCACAATTGTCTGATTAATGTGAAATGGTGAAACTACTTTAGGCAAAAACCTAGGGTTTGTTCTTAGCACCTTGTCATGCAGAACCTGCAGGTATGGAGAATAATGCACCAATAATGTATCTCTCCTATCCCACGTGCTGAGGTTATGACAACCAAAAATAGGGTCTTTCATGAAAGATATTTAATATCAGCTGTCTGTAATGGTTCAAATGGAGGATTCATGAGGTTATGTAAAACAAGGTTGAGATCCTGTGCAGTTACTGGAGGCTTTACTGGTGGTCTGCAATGCAGCAAACCCTTCATAAATCTCTTTGTTACTGGATGACAAATTAAGGTTGTATCTGAGTCATGTAATACAGATAAAGCTGCCAGATGTACCTTGACTGAGGGATATGATAAACCTGTATCTGAAAGATGCAGTAAATAATCAAGAATAGTGGAAATTGAACACATATATGGATGTTGTGAATTCTTCTTGCACCACAACACAAAACGGTGCCATTTAGCAGCATAGGAATGTCTAGTAGACTCTTTAAGCACTGCCTGAAGTGTTTGAAGGACCTGTGTATAAAATGGATTAGAGCCGTGCCGTGAGTTTCAGGGAATGGAGATTTGGATGATAAAGTGTGCCCCTTTTCTGAGTAATTAGATCTGGCATTGTTGGTAAACTGATGGGAGCGTCCTGAACTACAGACAGAAGTATTGGAAACCACAACTGTCTTGGCCAGTGAGGAGATATAACGATCGTGCGAGCCGAGTCTGTGATCACTTTTTGTAATATTTTTGCAATAAGGGGAATAGGAGGATAAGCATAAAGGAGTCCCTGGTCCTATTTGATCAGGAAAGCATCGGATGCTATTCTGTTGCGACTGGGCCACTTTGAACAATATCTGTGGCTCTTATTGTTTAGAAGGGATGTGTCTATTACAGGCCAGCCCCACTTCTGGAACAAATCTTGATAATTATGGTCTTCAAAGACCATTCGTGTGGCTGTAACTTGTGGCTGAGTGAATCCGCTAGGCAATTTAAATGTCCTGGGAGATAAGTTGCTGTTAGAGATGATCCCATATTTAGAACCAGATGCCAAAGTTGAATCACTTCTTGACACAAAGTTCGGGACCCTATTCCTCCCTGCTTGTTTGCCACCTGATTGTCCGTCTGAATCTGAATGTTTTGTCTGAGAAGGAGGTGAGTGAATGCTATCACTGCTAGATGGATTGCTCTGAGCTCCAGAAGATTGATGCTCTCTTCCTGAGACCATAGCCCTTGGGTTGATTGATTCTGACAATGTGCACCCCAACCCATCTTGGAGGCATCTGTTGTCACTACTACTGTTGATTTTGGAGGCTGAAAGGGTGCTCCCTCTGTAAGGTGAGGTAGATGCGTTCACCATGTTAACTGCAGCTTAATGTAAGCCTCTAGTGTTATCTTCATGGAGAGTTGTTGGTAATATTGGGACCAATGATCTCTCAAAAAAAATTAAAGGGGACACATTCTTAACATGAACTGTTGCAGCCATGTGACCCAACAATACTAAGAGACTTCTGGCTGTCGTAACTCAAGTGTTTAACAAGTTCTCTACCAGTCAAATAAGGGTAACGTTAGACATGCCAAAGCAATGGGTGTAATCTGTCACGATTGTGACTTTTTCTTGGTTTGTGCTCCTCTCGCCCTCTGATGGCCAGAACCAGTGGCTACCATAGACTTTCCAGACTCTCTTTTTGGTCTGGTTCAGATATTTTAGCCCTCCAGTCTTGCTTGGAAGTTTGGCAGCTAGCCTCACCCTTAGCTGCCTTGAGATTGCTGCAGCTGAGCTTCAGCTGCTGATGGGCTTATTAGCCACCTGGAAACTTTCTGATTTGCCTTTGCAGCGCCAAAGGTCCAGGTTGGTGTTTGTGCTTAGTGCACTTCTGCGTTGTCTTGTTTAGACTTGTTTCTTAGTTAGTGTCCTTAGTCTGTATTCCTTGCCTGTTTGAGACCCTGTACCTTGTACCCTGTTCTAGCCAAGCTTGTGTTTGTGTCCTGCCTGTTTGAGACCCTGTATCTTGTACCCTGTCTAGTCAAGGGTGTCTTGATCCACTCCGTCCAGTAAGTCCTGCCGGCTGCCTGCACCTAGGGGCTCAACCCCTAGGGAATGGTGGTTAAGCGCAGGTGAAGTATTGTTCCAGTCACGCTAGTTCCTATATCCTGCTTGAGAATCCTGTATCCTGTCCAGTCCTAGTTGGTGGGTTTTTGCCTGCTGCTGCCACTCTCCATCAGCAGCCCAAGGGCTCACAATTCCAGACTCCTCCGTGAGAACCTGACATAATCAGACATGCCCCTATGAATTCCAATTGCTGTGTTGTTTGCAAAAGTGACTTTTTGTAATTTATGAGAAAACCTAGTGAAGTTAGGAGGGCAATTGTCTTGTCCAATGTCTGGAGAAGAATTTGCTGAGTGGGGCCTACAATGAGCCAATCATCTAGGTAAGGAAAAATAATGCAACCCTGTTGACGAAGATACGTTATCACCACAATTGCACACTTGGTGAAGACTCTGGGTGCCGATGTAAGGCCGAACGGGAGAACCTTGTATTGATAATGAATCTGTTGCAGTGTGAATCGAAGGTACCGACGTGAGCTTGGGTGTATGGCGATGTGGAGATAGGCGTCTCTGAGGTCCAATGACGCTAACCAAGCTTTGTGCTGTAAAAATGGTGGAATGTTTGCTGGAGTACACATGCAAAATCTTTCCTTTTTGATGAATTTATTGTGGAGCCTTAGGTCTAGGATGGCTCAAAATCCCCCTAGTTTTTTTGGTATGAAGAAATATTTAGAATAGAATCCGCTCCCAATCTGATCATGTGATACTAGCTCTATCGCCTGAGCATGAAGCAATCCGAGGACATGGATTACTGAGACCGAGTCAGCACGGCTTTTGTGTGGGGAAATCTTGCCTGACCAATTTAATTCAATTCTTTGAAGGAATAAACAAACATGTGGACAAAGGGCGGTTGATATTGTGTATCTGGATTTCCAAAAGGCGTTTGACAAGGTACCTCATGAAAGGCTACAGAGGAAATTGGAGGGTCATGGGATAGGAAGAAATGTCCTATTGTGGATTAAAAACTGGTTGAAGGATAGGAAACAGAGAGTGGGGTTAAATGGGCAGTATTCACAATGGAGAAGGGTAGTTAGTGGGGTTCCTCAGGGGTCAGTGCTAGGACCGCTGCTTTTTAATATATTTATAAATGACTTAGAGATGGGAGTAACTAGCGAGGTAATAAAATTTGCTGATGACACAAAGTTATTCAAAGTCGTTAACTCGTGACAGGATTGTGAAAAAATACAGAAGGAACTTACGAGACTGGGCGGCTAAATGGCAGATGACGTTTAATGCTAACAAGTGCAAGGTGATGCATGTGGGAAAAAAGAACCCGAATTATAGCTACCTCATGCAAGTTTCCACGTTAGGAGTTACGGACCAAGAAAGGGATCTGAGTGTCGTCGTCGATAATACACTGAAACCTTCTGCTCAGTGTGCTGCTGCGGCTAGGAAAGCGAATAGAATGTTGGGTATTATTAGGAAAGGTATGGAAAAGAGGTTTGAAGATGTTATAATGCCGTTGTATCGCTCCATGGTGCGACCGCACCTTAAGTATTGTGTTCAATTCTGGTCGCCGCATCTCAAGAAAGATATAGTAGAATTCGAAAAGGTGCAGAGAAGGGCGACTAAAATTATAGCAGGGATGGGACGACTTCCCTATGAAGAAAGACTAAGGAGGCTAGGGCTTTTCAGCTTGGAGAAGAGACGGCTGAGGGCAGACATGATAGAGGTATATAAAATAATGAGTGGAGTGGAACAGGTGGATGTGAAGCGTCTGTTCACGCTTTCCAAAAATACTAGGACTAGGGGGCATGCGATGAAACTACAGTGTAGTAAATTTAAAACAAATCAGAGAAAATGTTTCTTCACCCAACATGTAATTAAACTCTGGAATTCGTTGCCGGAGAAAGTGGTGAACTGCGCCATTAATTGGAAAACTTCTGAAGATAGTGAATCATGTGCTGAAACTGAAGGTAACTGAACTGGTGGTAAAGATGCAGACACATTATCCAAAGGCACAGCAGTAGCCAAAGCCAAATGCCTTGACCTCGAGTGACTGCTGTGAGAGGATCGACACCCACGGCATCGAGCACTTTTATTATGGTTTTTATGTTGTCTTTTACTATGTGAAAAGGATGCACTGCTTCTTGAATAGGAAGAACAGTGGCGTCTCTTCCTTCCTCTGGAAGAGGGAAAACAGCTCCTAGATGTAGATGAAGTTGACGATGTTGACGAACTGTCACTGAGCTGATGCCGACTTGGTGCTGAGGGATGACTTCGGATCGACACCGCTGATTCCAGCTGACGGAGCGGAGCAGTGATGGAATCAGTTGACAGCTCTTGCCTTTCCTGCCGGTTATCCTGCTGGGTCCCTGAAGCACTATCGGCGGTTAGCTTAGCAGAGTTTAAAAAGGGGTTGGACGGTTTCCTAACGGACAAGTCCATAAACCGCTACTAAATGGACTTGGGAAAAATCCACAATTCCAGGAATAACATGTATAGAATGTTTGTACGTTTGGGAAGCTTGCCAGGTGCCCTTGGCCTTGATTGGCCGCTGTCGTGGACAGGATGCTGGGCTCGATGGACCCTTGGTCTTTTTCCAGTATGGCATTACTTATGTACTTATGTACTTTGCTTGCAGGAGAAGAGTATGGGAATCTAATGCTTCACATTGTATTGGAGGATTTGATGGTGGATAATGGTGAAAATTTATTTGATACCCATTTTGTATCACCTGCAGCACCCATGAGTCTGTTGTTATACTTTTCCAAACATTACTGAAAAATGACAAATGCCCTCCTACTGGAAGATTGAGGTGGTCCTGTTTGCCAAAAACTAGGATTTGTCTTCTGTTATTGGGTAGTGATATCACACACCTATTTCCTTTCATGACCAAATTTAGGTGGGATATATTGTTTCTGCCTATGTTATTTATTAAAATAGGTTTCTGAGATGAGTAAGATCTGTTACTATGAAATCTTGGTTTAGATCGATAATACGGAAAACGCTTATATACAGCCTTTGAGCTTTTTGACTAATTGTCTTCCGAAGCATCCAGCTTCATGCATTCATCTTTGACAGTGGTAATCTCTGCAACCTTGGGACCAAACAGGCTATCTCCTAAACAAGGGAGGTCTGCTACTTTATCAAATAAATCTTCAGCTACAGCTGAAGAACGCAGCCAAGCCATGCATCTTTTAGAGATGGCAATTGCTGAACCACGCACTGCTGTTTCATAATTGTCAAATGCTGCCCTTATCATAAACTGGGAACAGAGCTCTAAGTCTTGCATTATAGTCAGTAGCAAGTTAAGAGTGGCTGGATCTGTCATATCCTGTAATTTAGCAATCTTATCCATCACAGTGTATAAATATTGAACATAATGGAAGGAATGAACTGCTATTCTAGCCTGCAACATTGTATTTTGTTAGGATTTCTTTCCTAGAAGATCCATACAGTTAAGATCTTTATTTGGGGGATGAGATATGTTCTCTTTCCCCGTCTTATGTTTTCTTGTGGCTGATTTCACTACTACAGACTGGTGTGGCAGTTGGTGGACTCCATCCCCTAAAATAAATTGGACTCTGTATTTATTATCTAACAGCCGATTAGTAGAGTGAACAGTAAATGGGTTAAAATGCTCCTGTAATAGATTGTCAATTGAGAGAACTACTGTCTCTTTATTATTAGGTAGATACTTCAAAACTGATCTCTGGCTCTGTAGATGCCGACTGAGAGGTCTCCTGTAACTGGAGTGCTTTGGCCATTTTAAGCAGAAATTGAGGATATACACAATCCTCTTTCTGGTACTGGGTAGATTCCTTGTGAGGAAGATCATTATTTAAATCTGTAAGGTATGACCTTTTCCCCATGGACCAGGTGAGTCAGGAGAAGAGGCTCTGGAGCAGGAATTCACATCTTGTCTGAACTGTGACTCCAATATTGGAGATGTGGAAGGAGAGACTGACCATCTCTTCCTAGATGATGGAGTGGTGTAATGTGACCTCAGAGAAGCCTGCTGCTTGTTAGAGGAGTGTACAGCATTAACAGACATTGAAGTAACTGGTGTAGATGGCATATGTTATTTGAAGAACTGAGCCATTAATTGGAAAACTTCTGAAGATAGTGAATCATGTGCTGAAACTGAAGGTAACTGAACTGGTGGTAAAGATGCAGACACATTATCCAAAGGCACAGCAGTAGCCAAAGCCAAATGCCTTGACCTCGAGTGACTGCTGTGAGAGGATCGACACCCACGGCATCGAGCACTTTTATTATGGTTTTTATGTTGTCTTTTACTATGTGAAAAGGATGCACTGCTTCTTGAATAGGAAGAACAGTGGCGTCTCTTCCTTCCTCTGGAAGAGGGAGAACAGCTCCTAGATGTAGATGAAGTTGACGATGTTGACAATCTGTCACTGAGCTGATGCCGACTTGGTGCTGAGGGATGACTTCGGATCGACACCGCTGATTCCAGCTGACGGAGCGGAGCAGTGATGGAATCAGTTGACAGCTCTTGCCTTTCCTGTCGGTTATCCTGCTGGGTCCCTGAAGCACTATCGGCGCCCACAGACGCATCCAATTTTGACTGTCTTGTCGGGAATACCCTGATCCTGTCCCCCGGGTATAGCAGCAGGGGGGAAACCAGAATCTGCAGGCACAGGAATTAGTGGAATAGATGACAACTCTACTGGCTTTATTATGTACTTTGTCTTTGTCTTCTTTTTACACAAAGCAGAAGTGTCAGAAACAGACTTAGATCAGGAAAGATCTCTTAACTTTAGCAGCCGAATCTCCAGTGACTTGTCAGACATTTTCTGACAGTCGGCACAAATGATCTCCCGGTATATGTTGCTGTCCAACACTAAGGTCCTCTCAAGGACTATCACATAAGTACATAACCACACCCTCTCCAAAAGACATTACATGATGTGATACCTGCAAGCGAGCCTTGTCCAGAGTATCCCCCACACTCTGGAATGCACTGCTGAAAGGCTCCACTTAACACAAGACTATCTCTACTTCAGGAAGCAAGTGAAAGCTTGGCTCTTCAACCAGACCTTTAATGGAAGAAGTAACTAACTTGTTAGTCTCACTCACACACACAAGGAGTGACTTGGGCTGCACATACTGCAGCAGGACATGTTTATCCACTTCTACCCTAGCTGAGATTATATTTAACCATCTCTTTGACCTCATGTATAACTTCCTTTAAATCAGTCACCTTAATTTCTAACTCTTCTTACTCTTTTACCTATCTATATATTCCGTCTTTGCTTTACCTTTCACTATCAATTGAAATGTTCTATTACGTATTGTGTTGACACTGTAAGTAGTATACTATGCCATACTTTGTATTGTTATTTGAATATTTTTACTGCTGTAATTGCCTATTGCTCATGTTTGATCTATTCTTACTGTACACCGCCTTGAGTGAATTCCTTCAAAAAGGCAGTAAATAAATCCTAATAAATAAATAAATAAATAAGGCAGCGAAGACACTTCATACGTGGGTCTGTGACTGACATCTTTTTGTTACAAGAAGTACAGTCTTTAAATCCCGGTTTTTGGGACATCTGTGAAGAAGTTCATCTACTGATAAGTAGAATAAAATAATAGGACCAAAAGAAACCAAATAACCTAAATGGTATTAAGCACTAGTTGTGAGGAAAAGTTTGAGAAGTGCAACGGGTCACAACTAAACCGCGGACAAAATAAAACTGAGTTTACAGGGGGGGTGTTGGGACATGCGCAGAGAGCTCTTTAGAGTTTTCTGTGCTATTGGAAGCCCAGCTCGGTAATGTCACCCTGACCTCACTTCAGCTGTGTGGCTAGATGATCACACTGTCCAGGGAGAAGGCAGGAACAGTAGCTAAGATAGAGAGGCACTTGCTTCCTGTGTTTTCCTGTAGTTCTGCAGTATGGAGCTTGCTGCCCCAGATCTACAGATTTACAGGGAAAAATATTGGGGGTGCTCAGGCCCACAGCATCCACAGAGCTGGCTTCTACAGTTAGCATTTAATAACTCCATCCAGGCCAGAAATAGAGTTCTGAACCAAAGGTTTTACTAAAAAATAGTCTTCAAGCAAAAAAAAACCATACAACAATACTCAAGGTAGCAAGCAAAAAAAAGTAACAGGAGACTCTTACAGTTACTTAATTCTCCCAGGACTCTCCAGTCCTCAAGAGACTCCTTTTCACTGTTTTGTCTTAAATAACTCTCAGAGCTGGACCAAGCTCAGATGTGGCCACAGATGCAGTTCTGTCTGGCTGCCTGGCACTCCTTGCTCAGATCAAGGTGATATCCACTGTATCTTACACAGTAACACTCTAAATGATGACAGATAAAAACCTGCACTGTCGATCCAGTCTGCCCATTAAGGCAACCAGAGCCACACCCACCACTCTCTACTTAAATACTGGTTAACAATTTTCTAATCTTGCCAACCACATATAGGCAGTTAAATATGAGGGAGCCTTCGGTCATTATATGTTATCAAAAAGGTATTGTTAACAGTACAGTGGAATGCCAATTATCCGGATGTCCAATTAGTCAGACCGGCACACAGTGACATAGCTATGAGTGGGCCTAGGTAGGAACAGGCCCACCCAGCAGCAGTGCATCACTCCCCTGTCTCCTCTCCTCCGCCAGTAGCCCAGCATCTTCCCCCCTCTGAATCTTTCCCGTTGTACCTTCCCAGCAATTCATCCTTGCAGCCTGCGCTGGCCCCTCAGGAAATGACATCAATGAGAGCAGGGACACTGCAGAGAAAAGCCCTGCCCTTTCCTTTTCTTCCCAACTCCCACGCAGAAAGGTTTCTACAGCACAGTGCTGTTTTTTTTCTAACAACAAGAAAATTAAAGTGGCGTCAAAGTGAAAAAGGGTTGTTTTTGCCATTAAAACAAAACATGGAAATTGTGGAGCAGTTAAGAAAGGGTTTGTCAGGGAAACATTTTGTCAGAATATGGTGTAGGAACATCAGCAATATCTGACAAATAAAAGACATGGAGGGGCATAATTGAACGAAAACGTCTATCTCCATGGGCGTTTTTCTCCGAGAACGGGTCCGTGAAGGGGCGGACCGAACCGTATTTTCGAAAAAAATAGACGTTCATGTTTTATTCGACAATTTGTGAGCTGGGCGTTTTTGTTTTTCAGTGATAATGGAAAATGAAAGCGCCCAGCTCAAAAACGAATAAATCCAAGGCATTTGTTCGTGGGAGGGGCCAGGATTCATAGTGCACTGGTCCCCCTCACATGCCAGGACACCAACCGGGCACCCTAGGGGGCACTTTTACAAAAACAAAAAAAAAAAAAGGTAAAAGAGCTCCCAGGTGCATAGCACCCTTCCCTTGTGTGTTGAGCCCCCCAAATCCCCCTCAAAACCCACTGCCCACAAGTCTACACCATTACTATAGCCCTAAGGGGTGAAGGGGGGCACCTACATGTGGGTACAGTGGGTTTGGACGACTAAGCATTAAGCAGCACAATTGTAACAGGTAGGGGGGGGGATGGGCCTGGGTCCACCTGCCTGAAGTCCACTGCACCCCCTAACAACTGCTCCAGGGACCTGCATACTGCTGCCAGGGAGGTGGGTATGTTTGAGGGTGGAAAATAAAAAGTTGTGAAACATCATTTTTTGTGGTGGGAGGGGGTTAGTGACCACTAGGGGAGTCAGGGGAGGTCATCCCCGATTCCCTCTGGGGGTAATCTGGTCATTTAGGGCACTTTTTGGGGCCTTATTCGTGAAAAAACAGGGTCCAGGAAAAGTGCCCTAAATTCTAGCTACAAATGCATACTTTTTTTCCATTATCGGTGAAAGGCGCCCATCTCTCCTCGGCCGATAACCACGCCCCAGTTCCACCTTCGCCACGCCTCCGACACGCCTCCGTCAACTTTGTACGCTTCCGCGATGGAGTGCAGTTGAAAACGTCCAAGTTCGGCTTTTGATTATACCGCGTTATTCGTTTTTGTGAGATAAACGTCCATCTCCCGATTTAGGTCGGAACTTGGGCGTTTTTCTCGTTCGATTATAAGCAGGAAAGTGTTGCTATTGTCAGCTACATTTCAGTTCTTGAAAAAGAGGGAGTTGTTCCAGAAAAACCATGAAAAGGCCACCTATTGAACAGGTAGATAAAGTTCTATATCTATGGTTTTTGCAAAAAAGATCATTGGGCCAGATTTCTGGGCCACTATTAGCCAAAAAGATGATGTTTTTCAGTCAGCAACTTCATGGGGATTCCAAAAGACATGGAGGAGAAGAAGAAGATGATGTCCTTAAAAACATTGCTAAGGATATTCTGTAGGTTCCTGGCTGCTCCGATTGTAACATAGTAACATAGTAAGTGATGGCAGATAAAGACCTGAATGGTCCATCCAGTCTGCCCAATAGTCACACTCATTATCAACCATGATAAAATCAATGATGAATGTGATATTATGTACTTTATCACGAGTCTTTCTTTGGCGTTTCTGGGACATAGACTGTAGAAGTCCGCCTGGCTCTGTCCTTATGTTCCACCTACTGGAATGGCCATCAAAAGTCCACTCCAGCCTATCCAAATCTGTCTTGTCATTTGCGGGACCCAGATCATAAAAGTCTGCCCAGGACCGTCCTTGGTTCCAGCTACTGAAGTTGCCAATGAAGCCCTTTCCAGCGTATCCTAAACCTGATTGCCATATACAGACACAGACCTACAAAGTCTGCCTGGCACTGGCCTTAGTTCTTTATAGCCAGAGTAGCCATCCAAGCATCACTCACACATCCACTCCCTGCATCTATTAAAGATGTTATTTATTTATTTATGTTTGTTTTCTACCATCTATTTTCTAAATAGAGTTCCTCTGTGTTCATCCCATACCTTTTTGAATTCCGTCACTATTTTTGTCTCTACCACCTCCCTCGGGAAGGCATTCCAGGCATCGACCACTCTCTCCGTGAAAAAGAATTTCTAGACATTACTCCTAACTCTACCACCCCACAACCTCAGCTAATGTCCTCTAGTTTTATCATTTCCAATTCTCTGGTAGAGATTTGTTTCTATATTAATACCTTTCAAGCAGGGGCGTAGCCAGACCTCGGCGGGAGGGAGGTCCAAAGCCCGAGGTGGGGGGGGGGGGGGGGGGCACAGTTTAGCTCACCTCCCCCAGCCGCCGACTCCTACACGGGGCTATATACAGGACGTGCACGCAGGATGTCTGGAGTCAGGACTAACAGAAACAGATCAGCAAAGGTGCCGGAGACTAGCGCTGAAGAAGACTTTGGCTGGCGGGGGTTGGGGACCCCTGCCAGCAAAGGTACCTGGCAGCGGTGGGAGAGGGGATCAAAAGTGGCGGGAGAGGGTCGGCGGCACGGGGGTCGAGAATAGAAGGGGCCAGGACTAAATCTGTGGGGGCCGTGCCCCCTTGGCCCCACCTAGCTACGCCCGTGCTTTCAAATATTTAAACGTCTATATCATAATGGAGGAGTAGCCTAGTGGTTATTGCAGTGGACTTTGATTCTGGGGAACTGAGTTCAATTCCCACTGCAGCTCCTTGTGACTCTGGGCAAATCACTTAACCCTCCATTGCCCCTGGTACAAAATAAGTACCTGAATATATGTAAACTGCTTTGAATAAAGTTGCAAAAACCTCAGAAAGGCAGTATATCAAGTCCTATTTCCCTTCCCTTCCCTTCCCCTTCTTTCCTCTAGGCTATACATATTTAGGTCTTTCAGTCTCTTCTCATACGTCTTATGGTGTGAGCCTCATATAATTTTTGTCGCCTTCCTCTGGACCGCTTCTAGTCTTTTTACATCCGTAGCAAGATACAGCCTGGTTACTCCTCTCTCGATGCAGCCTAGCATCCTTCTGGCTACGGCCACCACTTTGCCACACTGTTTTTTCGCTTTAAGGTCTTCGGACATCATCACCTCAAGGTCCTTCTCCCTGTCTGTGCATATCAGCCTCTCAGCTCCTAGGACATACAGTTTCCTAGGGTTTCTACTCCCCAAATACATCACTTTGCCATTTTTGCATTACATTTTAATTGCCAAACATTAGACCATTCTTTTAACTTTTGCAGATCCCTTTTCATGTTTTCCACTCCCTCCAGGGTGTCCACTCTGTTACAAATCTTGGTATCATCCACAAAAAGGCATACCTTACCTTCGGCATTGTCACTCACAAATATATTGAACAAAATCAGATTCAGCACTGATCCCTGAGGCACTCCGCTTCTCACCTTTTCTTTCTCCAAGTGAATTCCATTGGCTACCACCCTCTGGCGTCTGTCCGTCAACCAGTTTCTAATCCAATTCACCAGTCTGGTCTTAACTCCAGCCTTTCAAGTTTATTCTTCTATGAGGGACCATGCCAAAGGCTTTGCTGAAATTCAAGTAGATTACATTTAGTCTCTAATTCTCTGGTCGCTCAGTCAAAGAATTCAATCAAATTCATTTGGCACAATTTACCTTTGGTAAAATCATGTTCCCTCAGATCTTGTAACTCATTGGATTCCAGGAAATTCACTATCCTTCAGCAACGCTTCCATTACTTTTCCAATAACTGAAGTAAGTCTTACCGGCCTGTAGTTTCCCACTTCTTCTCTGTTGCCACTTTTGTGAAGAGGGACCACATCTGCACTTCCCCAATCCTGCGGAACGTCTCCCATCGCCAAGGATTTATTCCAACTGCCACCCCCAGCTTCTAGTTTAAATGCCTCAACACATATTATCTGAATCTCTCACTAACAATTCTTCTTCCTGCCACAGTGAGATGCAGCCCATCATTGCAATATAGTCTTTTGTTTTTCCATATATTGCCCCATCCCCCAATGTGTGTGTGATGTAGAGAATGCCAGCGAATGGATATGCAGTGACGCTAATGATCCAGGGCATCAGCTTTATCTCCCTCCTTAAAATAACCCCCCCACACACAAAAAAAGCAGGCAGCATTTTTTTCCTGGGGTCATCCACAGGCAACATTTTTTCCTTCTCCCCCTTACAGGCACTACTAACCCCCAGGGGCAGCTCATAGCAGTCTGCTGCCTGAAGTGAGGAATGAGGAAGCACCCCCTCAATGTAACCAAAAGAAAGGGCCCCCTAAAAACTCTGATCAGCATGGAGGATGAGGAGGTCCCCTCAGGTATTCTTAACCCAGTCTCGGGATACACTTAGCCTGTTAGATTTTCAGGATATATGAAAACAGTAATGTAATTCAAACATGTGTGGGATAAACACAAAGGAATCCTGTTTAGAAGGAATGGATCTATGGAAGCGGACATTGGGTGGCAATGCCGGTATTTGGAGAATAAAACTGGTGCAGGGCAGACTTCTATGGTCTGTGCCCTGAGAAAGGCAGGGACAATTCAAACTCAAATATATACATATGAAGTATTACATACCATGTAAAATGAGTTTATCTTGTTGGGCAGACTGGATGGACCATTCAGGTCTTTATCTGCCGTCATTTACTATGTTACTATATCCCGGATGAATATGCATGAGATAGATTTGCATAGAATGGAGGTAATGCATGCAAATCTATCACCTGCTTATTCATTGTAGGTATCCTGAAAACCTGATTGGCTAGGTGTGTCCCAAGGGCTGGGTTGAGAACCCTTGCTCTAAACACTAGTCAGGCAGATGCCCCAGGAAAAAAGAATGCAGTTTATATTCCCAAGCTATACAAAACAAAACAAAAAAAACCTGCCTCAGTTAAATTATGTTTCCTGGAATTCTAATATAAAAAAATATTGACCCCTGACTGCATTTGTCACAGTGTTAAATGCAAGCACATATTCTGCATCCACAGGAGCCTTCTTCATGCAACAACGAGTGCAGAGCTGAACTAGTTCATTTCCCCATAGGATTCACCATACAAAATAAAATCTGGTTCTGGTTTCATCTCAGTATCAGCAACATAGACCCTCTCCAGCAGACATATTGAGCCCAATATTCAGCTGGCAGCAGTCAGTGTTTTGCTGACTGCTGCCAGCTTTATTCCTGGATATTCAGTGCAAAGCCATGTCCATGCACCTGCACTGAATATCCAGGCGTTCATGGCTGGATAAAACATAACTTGTGTGATATTCAGCACTTAACTGGCTAGGATGAACCGCATTAAGATAGTACTGTTTGATGCGATCTGTGCCCTGAAAATGACAGATACAAATCAAGGTAAGGTATACACAAAAAGTAGCACATATGAGTTTATCTTGTTGGGCAGACTGGATGGACAGTGCAGGTCTTTTTCTGCCGTCATCTACTGTGTTACTATGTTACTATGATGCGGTTATCTTAGCCACTTGTGCTTTATTCCCTTTACAGTTCACCATATAAAAATATTCAAATTGTGACCACCAGCCAGTGTAACGCCGATTTTTAAAAAAGGTTCCAGGGGAGATCGGGGAAATTATAGACCAGTGAGTCTGACGTCGGTGCTGGGGAAAATGGTAGAGGCTATTATCAAAAACAAAATTACAGAGCACATCCAAGGACATGGATTACTGAGACCAAGTCAGCACGGCTTTTGTGTGGGGAAATCTTGCCTGACCAATTTACTTCACTTCTTTGAAGGAGTAAACAAACGTGGAAAAAGGGGAGCCGGTTGATACTGTGTATCTGGATTTTCAAAAGGCGTTTGACAAGGTACCTCATGATAGGCTACAGAGGAAATTGGAGGGTAATGGGATAGGAGGAAATGTCCTATTGTGGATTAAAAACTGGTTGAAGGATAGGAAACAGAGTGGGGTTAAATGGGCAGTATTCACAATGGAGAAGGGTAGTTAGTGGGGTTCCTCAGGGGTCAGTGCTAGGACCGCTGCTTTTTAATATATTTATAAATGATTTAGAGATGGGAGCAACTAGTGAGGTAATTAAATTTGCTGATGACACTAAGTTATTCAAAGTCGTTAACTCGCGACAGGATTGTGAAAAATTAGAGAAGGACCTTAAGAGACTGGGAGACAGGGCGGCTAAATGGCAGATGACGTTTAATGTGAGCAAGTGCAAGGTGATGCATGTGGGAAAAAAGAACTCGAATTATAGCTACGACATGCAAGGTTCCACGTTAGGAGTTGCGGACCAAGAAAGGGATCTGGGTGTTGTCGTCGATAATACACTGAAACCTTCTGCTCAGTGTGCTGCTGCGGCTCGGAAAGTGAATAGAATGTTGGGTATTATTAGGAAAGGTATGGAAAACAGGTGTGAGGA
Source organism: Microcaecilia unicolor (assembly GCF_901765095.1). Classification (NCBI taxonomy): domain Eukaryota; kingdom Metazoa; phylum Chordata; class Amphibia; order Gymnophiona; family Siphonopidae; genus Microcaecilia; species Microcaecilia unicolor. The sequence goes on along the minus strand of NC_044040.1, from coordinate 121,177,338 downwards.
TGTTATAATGCCGTTATATCGCTCCATGGTGCGACCGCACCTTGACTATTGTGTTCAATTCTGGTCACCACATCTCAAGAAAGATATAGTAGAATTAGAAAAGGTGCAGTGAAGGGCCACTAAAATGATAACGGGGATGGGACGACTTTCCTATGAAGAAAGACTAAGGAGGCTAGGGCTTTTCAGCTTGGAGAAGAGACGGCTGAGGGCAGACATGATAGAGGTATATAAAATAATGAGTGGAGTGGAACAGGTGGATGTGAAACGTCAGTTCACGGTTTCCAAAAATACTAGGACTAGGGGGCATGCGGTGAAACTACAGTGTAGTAAATTTAAAACAAATCGGAGAAAATATTTCTTCACCCAACGCATAATTGAACTCTGGAATTCGTTGCCGGAGAACGTGGTGAAGGCGGTTAGCTTAGCAGAGTTTAAAAAGGGGTTAGACGGTTTCCTAAAGGACAAGTCCATAAACCACTACTAGATGGACTTGGGAAAAATCCACAATTCCAGGAATAACATGTATAGAATGTTTGTACGTTTGGGAAGCTTGCCAGGTGCCCTTGGCCTGGATTGGCCGCTGTCGTGGACAGGATACTGGGCTCGATTGACCCTTGGTCTTTTCCCAGTGTGGCATTACTGTAAATGGGGTATTGAAAAATTAAATTGAGGTATGTCCCCTTTTAAGGGGCTTACCGGGGCTCCAGGGTTTACTTGCTTTTGGGTGGTTCCGGTGGTCTTTTGGACCACCCTGGGTTGCTCTGGGGTCTGCGGGACTTTTACATTGATGGCCAGCAATTTTTCTGCTGCCCCAGGTTTGCTCCAATGGTCCTGGGTCCCGTTTCGTGACCGGAGCAAGTCCAGGGGCTGAAAGAGGCACAGGAGAGAAGGAGCAGCTGAGACGCGGCTGGCGCGAGTGGCACTCCGCTGCAATGCCGCCGCAAGTGAAAAGGAGCTGGGGAGAGAGAGAGCCGGCTGCCTCTGGTGCGTGCGCATGCGCGATTCAGCCTGGAGCTCCGGTAGGCCGCAAAATGAAGCCTGGGCCTCGATTTTGGGATTTTTCGGGGCAGAGAACAGAGGTGCATCGGAGGGTGTTCGGGACCCTCGGGAAATTAAATGACCCCAGGATGGACGTTAGGGGTCAAAGGTAGATGGTCCTATGGCCTTATTTTGATTGGATTGAATTAAATTGAATTTTTATCTTTTTATGGTATTTTTTGGTCGGGCCTTCCCTGAATTTTTTAGGAATTTTATTTTTATGGTCGGGGGGTCTGGGGAGTCTGTTTAGATGGACTGTACCAGTTAAAAATTTTAAAGTTAATTTTGAAGGGGTTTTTGGGGATATTTTTGGTGCGGAGCGTCGTGCGCTGCTCTAATTGTGTTTTTAAAAATCAGATGATGGGGTTTAGGAGCACACATGTCGCCTCACATATGTGGAAATTTTGGGACAACTTCATTAATTTTTAATGGGGTTTTTAGATAAAAATAGTGTGAAATGGTGCCTATTAATGGTTTTTTTAAAAATAAAACATGGATTGGATTCAGGAAAAAGTGACTGGGATGGTGGTACAATTTTTATTAAAGTGTAATACAATTTACCCTGTATTTTGTATTGAAATCCATTTTCTCCATACACTTTAATGGGAAAATTGGATTTCAAGATGGAGATTGTGAAAAGTTTCCAAACTCTAAAAGTTGGTTAACATTCCACAAGCTAGCATCTGATTGGTGCTGCTAGGTCAGATGGCTAAGCTGCAGTCCTGTTGCTAGGGGAGATAGAGCTGGTGACAAGGTCAGAGGAACTGAAGACACAGGAGAGGACAGACCTGTGTGGAAGGTGCTGCCTGAATGTGTGTGTAAAATTGATTTGTATAGGGACAGAACTTAAGTAAAGGGGTGCTTGATGAAAGCAGATGAACTAAAGACACAGGAGGAGACAGACCAGTGAAAAAGGGGCTCTGCCTATTTGATAGAGAACCAGAGCTGAACCAGAGCAGCTGGTGACTTGGGGGGAGTGGAATTTTGTGGAGCAGAGGGACTGAAGGTACAGGGAAGATAGACCTGCATGAAAGATGCTCTGACCGTGTATGTATAAGAAATTTGTGTGAATTGACAGGTTGATAATCATACTGAAAATCACAGTACACCTGATAAATATTCTGAGTGGATGTGTGCTGGTTCATAAAGTGGAAAGGCTTGCCTGATTTTAAAACAAGCTACAAACTCTTTGTTGGTGACTAGTGATTGTGAGTGATAACTGTGATTGTGTAAAAGCGGGTGTGCTCTTGATTGATTTATCATGGAGCAAGGCTGTAACCACAGTACACAGGTTTGCAGGGAAGATGTGCTAATTTGAGCTTAGAGGGAATTGTTTTCCTTAACTGGGCCACTATTGCTAAAGGCACTAGTGTGAGAAATTGTGTAATGTGAGAGTGAGATTGAATTCCCTCTCTGTACTGTTTTGTGAAAGGTGTGACTGGTTACAAGGTGTGATTAACATACATGGAAGAGTGTTCCTCATCAGGCAGGGAAAAGTAACAAGGCAGGTCCTGCAATAGGGAACATTAATTATCTATTGATTTAATCTAGATAGGTTGGCCACAGTTTTGAAAATAATAAAAATCCTTACAAAAATTCCCACAGGATAGGGAGACAGGGTTTCAATTTCTTTTAATTAACTAGAGTACAGGTACTGAGGCTGTTAAGAGGCAATGCAGGAGGATCAACGCAGGAGCAACAAGTGCACCAACTACACGAAAGACCAAAGATTTTTCCTGTTCAAGAAAGACCAACCAAAAAGCAGCTAAGTAAAAACATCACTGTCTACAGCGTCTCAGAGACTCTACGGTTATAGTTAAATACTTACCTGGAGGTGTGGGCGTATGTTCAGATCTAGGTGGAGAAGGTCTGATTCCTGAAAGAAAACAACACAAAGAATCAATTTTCTTGTTAAAATTTTATAGTTAAAGTACATTCTGAGTAACAGAGAAAGTGATTATTTTTACTACTTATCTGATTTGTTGTGTTCAGGATATCAGTTAGATGAAAATTCATTGATTTAAAGTCAATACATTTTCTGAAAGTTAGAAAGAAACATTGTTACAGGTCTTGAATGCATATTTTTGCTATGGAATGAAAAATCCATTTGCACTTTAAAAATTGGTATTTTTATACAATTGAACAACATCTTGTGCAATAAATTATTATAATTTATTGCAATATTGTCATCATTAAAATTTTGTAACATCTAGGGAAATTCGCTTAACATCTTGAATTGCACACTGTATAATATACAGAATACGGAATTTCCCCATCTTTCTTTGTACCTTCCCTAAGTGGTAAGTGTTTAGCATGGGACCCTTACACCGTGATTATATTATTGTACCACCCTCTTTAAAAACCTCACCCATAGGGGATCTACATTACTTATGTACTTATGTACCCCAGGAACAACACAAGCTTAAAGCAGATGGATTTCTGTTTGTCCCAGAGCCTGCTTTCAAATAGGGCCAGATGCTTTATAAAATAACATAAAACCCTGCAAAAAGACACTCAAAACCTATACAGAAAACTTAACAAACAGCCCTAACCCACCTATGAAAGACAGTGCTATAAATATTACCCTGGACCCTAGAGTACCAATATATCTGCTACTGGAAAACTGAAACAAACTGAATTACACATTTCTACACAGACATTACACGCTAGCAGAATCCATCACCTCAGTCACACGTGCAGAACATGGACAGACCATTATGTGATACAAAATAGGGTACCATGAAAAATATGCACACAAAAACTGAAATAGAGATCCCCTCAAAAAAGCCAGAATCTGTAAGCAGCGCAAATACTGGTAAAAGAGAAACAGAAATGTATTTTTTCCTGTACTCTGCAAAATAGAAAAATAGAAAAAATGTACATTTCACAAAGCAGGCATATCTTAGTCCTTAAAAAGCATTAAATAAAAATATTTTTTTCTTTTCTACCTTTGCTGTCTGAGCATTTTATTTTTCTAATTGGGCTTGTGAGCGCATACAGATACCACCCTTTCTGGAGTGTTATTGGGGTACCTGACACTTAGCATAAATTCTAAAAGGAATAGGTCTCTGGTAATACCAGCCTTAGTGGGTGATGTGTCAGAAGCAAATATATTCCCTCTTATCCTTAGTCCAAGCTCACTATGCCCTAAATAATAGAAATAACTAACTCCACAACCAAGTATTATAAAAACAGAGTGTGCATTTATTTACAATAGTAGCAAAGATAATGTGCAGAGAAGGCAAGAATAAAAAGCACAGAAAGTCTTATCATAGAAACAGCTTAGAGTAAACACACATAAATCCCTAACTAGACTCCTAAGTAAAAGAGTCACACTGATCCTACAGCACTTATACAAACGTACATGGCACAAATACAACCTGATGCAGACTTCTAGCAGGTGGCAGTGTGTTCATCAGTTGTTCAATCAGATTCAGCATAGTCTGCTCCTTGGATGGAATGTTATCACAGCAGCCCCTTGCCTCAGATAAGAGTCCATTTTATACAGAAATCATGGGCTGCAGCTATGCTAATGATATACATTCTGGCCTTGGGGGTGACGCAAATATAACTTTGTTTACCCCAAATTTTGTGGTTTCAATGAACAACTGATTGTCTCACTGGGTGCCAGTGAGACAATCAGTTGTTCATTGAAACCACAAAATATTGAAGGAATCACCTTGACAAGAAGCCGGAGTTTCATGCAATTTGCCAGCCACATCTCCAGCTGCAAGGGTAATTCCAAGAGTCCTTGGCTGTTCCAGCCTTGACGTCGATGCTGATAACAACCTTGTTATTCTAGCACATCAGGAGTCTTATCAGCAGTCTTCGTCCGTATGAAAGGCTGCAATTCAGCAACTAATAGGCTTTGATTTGAAAGACAGAATAAGCTTGAGTCGGCATTTTTAAAGTCAAGGTATTAATGCTGGATAGTGTCGAGTATTATAATCCCATATATCTTTGTCATATAGGAACACATATAGTGCTTCATAGTACTTGTTTTGCTCCCAGCTTCTTTTCCACTTTCTTTGTGTCAGTCTTCTCCTAAATTCTTTTCCAGGTTGGCTTTTCCATTTCTTCTTTCTCCTCTTGTCTTTTTCCTTTCCTTCATTACATATGCCTGGCACAGATCTTTATGGTTTTTTTCCCACTTTTCTCTCACCCTTTAGGCAACCAGAGAGGGTAAAGCAGTATACACAAATAAACGAACAGAAAAAAGCACAACTGGGCCTTCAAGACTGGGACAGCAGGAGTCCTTTATTGGTGTGTGACAATAAAGGACTCCTGCTGTCCCAGTCTTGAAGGCCCAGTTGTGCTTTTTTCTGTTCTCTCACCCTTTAGCCCTTAGTATCCGTTTCACTTCTCATCTACCTAGTGGCTTTTACCATCTCCCTCTCATTCCCTCTCCAGCACTCCCATTGTCCTTCCTGTCTCTCCCTCACCCAGTCTCCCCCCCCATCTTTCACCCACTTCCTTAGTCCCCTATTTCCATCCTCTGTACTCACCCTTTTAACCTTAGGAACAGCCATACTGGGTCAGACCAATGGTCCATCTAGCCCAGTATCTTGTTTCCAAAAGTGGCCAATCCAGGTCACAAGTACCTGGCAGAAACCCAATGTATTTATTTATTTATTTGTTTGTTTGTTTGTTTGTTGCATTTGTATCCCACATTTTCCCACCAATTTGTAGGCTCAATGTGGCTTACATTATGCCGTAATGGCGATCGCCATTTCCGGATAGAGAATTACAAGTTGTATTGCATTGAGGCGCATAAATGGTAAAGTAGTGTACAAAGTGGTATTGCATTGAAGTTCCTGAATGTAGAGTGAATTATAAAATAAATTAGATAATCAACTATGGAAAGTTCGTTTCCGGCATGAGAAATAACGTGGTAGTGCATATTGCGTAACTTTAAAGTAGTAACAACGAAGGTTATCAGTCTAGTGTAAAGAGTTCGGTTTTGTCTAGTTCATGTAAGTCTGGTTCTCTAGTATTTAGGATGGATCATTATGGTAAGCCTTCTTAAACAGGTTGGTTTTCAGTAGTTTTCGGAAGATTGTTAGGTCATGCATTGTTTTTATGGCCTTTGGTAATGCGTTCCATAGTTGCGCACTTATGTAGGAGAAGCTGGATGCATATGTGGATTTATATTTAAGTCCTTTGCAGCTGGGGTAAGGGAGATTCAAGAATGTGCGTGCTGATTTTTTTGTGATCCTAGTTGGCAGGTCTATGAGGTCTGACATATATATCGGGGCTTCACTGTGAACGATTTTGTGGACCAGGGTACAAACTTTGAACGCAATTCGTTCTTTTAGTGGGAGCCAGTGTAGTTTTTCTCTGAGGGGTTTGACACTTTCGTATTTTGTTTTTCCAAATATGAGTCTGGCTGCTGTGTTTTGCGCAGTTTGGAGTTTCTTAATAATTTGTTCTTTGCATCCGGCATAGATGGCGTTGCAGTAATCTAGGTGGCTTAGTACCATTGATTGTACTAGGCTGCGGAATATTTCCCTTGGGAAGAAAGGTTTTATTCTTTTAAGTTTCCACATTGAGTGGAACTTTTTCTTTGCTGTATTTTTTGCATGGCTTTCGAGTGTGAGATTTCGGTCAATTGTAACTCCAAGAATTTTCAAACTGTCTGAGACAGGAAGGGTGTAGTCTGTGGTGTTTATGGTGGTGGGTTTTTTTGTGTTATATTGTGAGGAGAGAATGAGACATTGTGTTTTTTCTGCGTTGAGCTTTAGTTGGAATGCATCCGCCCATGAATTCATTATTTGGAGACTGTGGTTGATTTCATTTGTGATTTCATTTAGATCGTGTTTAAACGGGATGTAGATCGTGACATCATCTGTGTATATGTACGGGTTGAGTCCTTGGTTGGATAGTGATTTGGCTAAAGGTGTCATCATTAAGTTAAAAAGGGTTGGTGAGAGCGGTGATCCTTGGGGTACTCTACATTCAGGTTTCCATGGTGCTGATGTTTTTGAGTTTGATATTACTTGGTATGTTCTTGCGGTTAGGAAGCCATTAATCCATGTAAGTACATTTCCTCCGATCCCGAAGTAATCTAGGATGTTCGATAGTATTTGGTGGCTAACCATGTCGAACGCGCTGGACATGTCAGATTGTAGAAGTACACTATTGCCGGTTGCTATTATTTGTTTGAATTTGGTTAGGAGAGTGATTAGCACTGTTTCGGTGCTGTGGTTGGATCGAAATCCTGACTGTGATTCATGTAGTATTGAGAATTTGTTTAAGTAGTCGGTAAGTTGTTTGGTTACCATACTTTCCATTAGTTTGACTGCCAGAGGGATGGATGCTACTGGGCGGTAGTTGGTTGTGTCATTTGCTTTTTTCTTTAAGTCTTTGGGTATAGGGGTAAATAGTATTTTTCCTTTGTTCTTGGGGAAGAGTCCGTGTTGTAACATGTAGTTCAGATGTGATGTGAGGTCAGTTATGAAGTGTTGGGGGGCGAATTTTATTAGATTGTTGGGACATATATCCAGTTTGCAGTGGGATTTGGCGAATCTGTTGATTGCTTGGGTGATGGATTCTTTGGTTAGAGGATCGAAGTTTGTTCAGGTTCGGTCTGCTGGGTATTCATCGGGAATTGGGTCCAAGCAGTCAAGGAATTTTTCGTGATTGGTGGTATTGAGTGGTAGCATGGATCGTAGTTTTATAATTTTCTCATTGAAGTATTTAGCAAGGTTGTCTGCTGATGGGGTGTCTGTGCTGGTTGTGGTAACCAGTGTGGTGTCTAGTAATTTATTCACAAGTTGGTAAAGTATGTGTGCGTCTTTGTAATCTGGTCCTATTTTGGTTTTGTAGTATGCTCTTTTGGTTTGTCTTATTGTATATTTATATTTTCTTTGCATGTGTTAAGTGTGTGTTCATCTTTCATTTTTTTCCATGCTTGTTCGAGTCTCCTAACTTGTGTTTTTAGTTTTTTCAGTTCTTCGTTGAACCAAGGTATCGAGATGTGTCTTCATGTGGTTCTTGTTTGTAATGGTGCAATTTTGTCTAATATGCTCCTGCATCTGTCATCCCAATATAGGAGATAATGTTTGGAGTCTGTTTGTGCTATCCATTCGTTTTTGTTGATCTGTTGCCAAAATGTTACAGGGTCAATTTGGCCTCTCATGGTGTAAGATGTGCATTCTTGCTTGAGGTACGTGCCTTTTTTCGCCACTGTAGGGCTAGGTTTAATTTGTGGTGGTCTGACCATGGTATGTCTGTCCATTTTGTGTCTGTTAGTATAAGGTTTAAGTCTGAGGATAGTTTGTGTGTGATGAGGTCAATTGTGTGTCCTTTGACATGAGTAGCTTGCATATTAGGCCAGCTGAGGTCGCATAGTTGGAGGAAGTCCTTGCATTCACGTGCATTGGTTGCTTTAGGGTCTTCTAGGTGTAGGTTTATGTCCCCTATTATAAGTAGATTGGAGTTAGATACACAGGTGTTCGATATGAAATCCATGAAGTGTGGATAGCATTCTTGCCAATTACCTGGTGGTCTATAAAACAAGACAACGTTTAGGTGGTCAAGCAGGGTAGTATGGTGTATTCTAACTGAAGCAAATTTCAAGTTTTGATGTTCTAGACTCAGCAGTTGTTGTTACGGTGAAGTGAGACCTATAGATTAGTGCTATGCCTCCTCCTCTTTTTTCTTTCCTTGTCCAGTGAATAATTTTGTAGCCTGGGGACCAGAGTTCTAAAATTATGGGGTCCTTGTGATCGAGGATCCAGGTTTCGCTGATGAATAGTAGATCGAGATTGTCTGCCGTGATCCAGTGTGTTATTATTGTTGTTTTGTTGACTACTGATCTGGCATTTATGTATCCTACTTGAATTGTTTGGTAGGGGTCCGTTGAGTTCGTAGTTGTTTTGATTTTCGTGGGTTGTCTGTTCTCTTGTTGTGTAGGTTTATTAAGACCTTTCTTTCCTTTGTAGTGATTTTGTCCCTGTGAGGTGGTGCTTCCGTTGTTTTGATTGTTATTATTCTGGTGAGGTGTGTTGTATCTGGGTAGTCTGTAGAGGTTATGTATTGTGGGTATGTTGTTGGTGTTCGTGAGGGGGGTGGTTAGTGTTTGGTGGATTAGGGATAGTGTGTAGATTAGTAGGAGTAGTTTAGTAGTGATCATATTGGTGTTGTTACTCTTTGGGCTGTTATTTAATTGGGTAGTAGGCTGGCCCTTATGTGCAGGATCACTATGTGGGTGTAGGTGGAGCGGATATCAAAGGGTGAGGAGGGAGTGGTAGTGAGTAGTTTGTTGATTTTGCTGCAGCAATAGAAGATACCATAGATCCTGAGTTCATCCATTCATGGCTCTTGCGCCGTCACCACCGTCTAGGCTGTTGTGGTCGTGAGGTGCCGCTGGTGGGGCTTCACTGGATTGCTGACGGGTATCGGCGGGAACGTGCTCGGCAGGCACGTCCTCGGCTCACGTTCCTCACCTGTCTTGGCGGCCTTGCTGGCCTTGGCTCCTCGTCGGCAGAGGGTCGGTGGTTTGGTGGAAGGGGAGGTGAGCCTGCGCCCTGTCGCGTGACTCCGCTGCCGCTGTCTTTGCTGTCTCACCCGCAAGGTCGTGTTGGCTGGCCTTTGCTATTTGTTGCAGGCTGCCGGCAAGAGCGCGGCCAAGCTTTCGTCCTCCTCCTGTTTTGGAAGCCATGTTGGTTCGGTGGGTTGGCGGATAAGAAGGGAAGCCAGCGCCCGGCCGCGTGATTCCTTGTTGGTGGAGGTCCTCGTCTCAGCGCTCCGGGTGGTTTGCGGGTCAGTGCCTGGAGTGCAACCACCACCACATCGGCCTCGTGTGGGCCCCTGTGGTGGGGGCTTGATTGCCTCTTACTGCTCCGTGGCCCGATCTCGGCACAAATCAGCAGCCCGGGATTTCACAGAGGATCGGTTTTCGAATGGCCGAACAATCTTGGTCTTAATCCGGGCAGCTAGTCTCCAGGATACTGAGCTCAGGCTCGGAGCTGTGTGCCACTTTGTCACGTTGTGGTGAGAGCTTCAGTGTTGGGTGGCTCGTTTTCTGTTTGTGTGAGGCAGATGTCTGAACAGGCAGTATTAGAGGATTTCGGACACCTTCTGGTGCAGTGGTTGGGAGGTAGGAGCGGCTTGGACGCCTTTCATTATGTCGGGTAGGAGATGTGAGGTGGTTCGGACACCTCTTGCTATGCAAATGGGTTGAGGCTGGCGTGCAGTGATCGGGGCAAGTTTCAGTGTATGGGTCTCTGTGGTTTCTCTTGGGGGTGATGCGACTGTCTCCTCTTATTTCAGGGCCGCAAGGTGATCTTATGTCGCCACTGTTTACTCCGGTCGCCACTATCGATGTCGCTTACCTCAGCTTGCCCCTCTCTTCTCGGTTCGCCTTTGCAGCTCCTGCGGCCTGGCGTGCAGTTTGCGATCTGGCCCGCAATCCCGCCGCTTGGGTCCCCCCTGGTCGAGTGACATTAGCAACATTCCATGCTTCCAAACCCAGGGCAAGCAGTGGCTTCCTCATGTATGTCTGAATAGCAGACTATGCACTTTTCCTCCAGGAGCAAACCTTTTTTAAACCCAGATATGCTAACCGCAGTTATTACATCCTCCAGCAAACAGTTCCAGAGCTTAACTATTCATTGAGTGAAAAAATATCTCCTCCTATTTGTTTTAGAAGTATTTCCATGTAACTTCATTGAGTATCCCCTAGTCTTTGTACTTTTTGAAAGAGTAAAAAATTGATTCACTTCTACTTGTTGTACACCACTCAGGATTTTTCTAGACCTCAATTATATCTCTCCTTAGCCGTCTCCTTTCTAAGCTGAAGAATCTTAACCTCTTTAGTCTTTCCTCATATGAGAGGAGTTCTATCCCATTTATCATTTTGATCACTCTTCTTTGAATCTTTTCTAATTCCGCTATATCATTTTGAGATATGGCAACCAGAACTGAATGCAATATTCAAGGTTAGGCTGCACCATGGAGCAATACAGAAGCATTATAGTATTCTTGGTCTTATTTACCATCCATTTCCTAATAATTCCTAGCATCCTGTTTGCTTTTTTGGTCGCCACTGTACATTGGACAAAGGATTTTGGCATATTGTCTAAAATGACACATAAATCTTTTTCTTGGGTGCTGACCCCCAAGGTGGACCCTAGCATCAGGTAACTATAATTCAGATTATTCTTCTCAAAGTGCATCATTTTGCATTTGTCCACATTAAATTTCATCTGCTATTCGGATGACCAGTCTTCCAATTTCCTAAGGTCTTCCTGCAATTTTTCACAGTCCTCATGTGTTTTTTTTTTTTTTTTTTAATCTTGTTTATTGCAACAATAATAAACATTCCATCACAATAATAACATAGTGTAATTAACATGATCTGTACAACCAAAACATTCTCGTCTGTTGCTAATATTTTCCCCTCTTTTTTTTCCCCCTCCCACCCCCCCCCCAATCCTCTCCCCTCCCCCCTCCCACTCTTAGGAACTTTTCTATTATTCGGTTGGTGGACTCAGTTTTTAACAGTTTAAAAGTCTGCTTCTTGCAACTGGTGTCAAGGTATCCCAATATGGAGCCCAGGTCTTGCAAAAACTGTCTCCCCTTCTTGAAGCGAGGTCTCCAACTCCTCTTTTTCCAGCATACAACACTGCATCATGGCTCCTCTCCACTGCGAAACACTAGGCCCCTCTTTTTGCAGCCATAGTTGTAAAATTGTTCGCTTTCCCATCAAGACAGTGCACCTCAAAAAAGCCCTCAAGCCTTCAGGCGATTGTCCTTGCACAATGAACTTGTCGAACAGTTGACCCGGAGAGGGGCGCCACCGGACTTTCCACATCTGTGAGATTTTAAGTCCCAGCTCTGTCCAGAACTGTTTCACCAGGGGGCAAGCCCAAAACATGTGTCCCAAGGTGGCTCCCACTCTCCCGCATTTTGGGCAATCATCAGTCTGTTTCAAAGTTGCTCTATAGGCTCGGTGTGGCGATATATACATTCGCATAACAAATTTGTATTGCATTTCTCTCCAGATTGCGTTCTCCGTTACTTTATGTACTGTAGATAGACAGATTGCCAACTGTCCAGGATCCATCTTCCACTGAAGTTCTGTTTGCCAGAGAGTTGACACTTTAGTGCAGTCGTTTGCTTCCTGCAAATCCCGTAGGGTACGGTGAAAATATTTCAAAGGTATTTTCAACTGCGCCTCCAGACCCAAAAAGTCATTCATAGTGTCCCATATGTCTTGAGTCAGGCTTTGGTCCGGTAGGGTCTTTAAATAGTGATTAATTTGTAGGTACGCAAAGTAGTCCCCCTGGTCTAACCCAAACTCATCACACATACTTTGAAAGGTTTTAGGGGTCCCCCGTTCTGTGACTACCTGGAATAGATATTGTATTCCCCGGGAGGTCCATTTCTGAAACAATTTGGATGTTCCTCCCTCGGGGAAGGCCAGATTGCCCCTCAAGGGGAGCAGGGGTGAGACCGCACTATTCCAGGTGAAGGCTTTACACATCCAGCGCCACACTTTCCGCAGGGGGTTTATTATATGCCCATAGGCTCCCACCGTGGGCAACTCAGCCGACGGAGCGTGTAGCCAGTATGCAAAATCTAAGGGATCCATTAGTGATGTTTCCACCCCCGTACATGAATAGAACTCTTTTGTGCGGAACCAATCCGACAGATGTCGAACACTACCAGCTATCATGAACAGTTTTAGGTCCAACAACCCCAAACCCCCCTTCTTATGTGTTCTCATTAATTGCTTAAGCCCTATACGCGCTCTCTTACCCTGCCACAAAAACCTTCTCAGTGCTTTGTGTAGCCACCTCTCCTCTTTGTACCCCAACACTGCTGGGATCATTTGAAATACATATGTCCATTTGGGAAATATGAACATGTTGTACAGTGCAATTCTACCTTGTAAGGACAATGGCAACCCCTGCCACCCCTGTAAAAGCTCTTGTGTACGTCTCTTCAACGGGCTTATGTTTTCTCGGTATACATTGGCTATGTCTGCCGTGATAATAATCCCTAGATATTTTAAGCGTTCTGTAGCCCATTGAAATGGAAAATGTCCCTCCCACTCCGAGCACAGCGTCGTTGATATTGGTAAAGCTAATGATTTTTGCAGGTTTAGTTGTAACCCAGAGAAGAAACTGAATTCATCTATCACTTCCAACAATCTCTCTACTGATGATCTTGGGTGAGTGAGCGTAAGAAACATGTCGTCTGCAAAGGCCAGTATTTTAATATTTTCCCTATATAAGGTTACCCCCTGTATCTCTGGGTCTAACAGAATAGTACGGAGTAGGGGTTCGAGATATATTAAAAACAATAATGGTGACATCGGGCAACCTTGTCGCACCCCTCGCTCCACCCGAAGGGAAGCGGATCTGGTTCCATTTATCAATATCTCTGCCTGGGTATCTTTATACAACGCTTTCACCGCCTCTAGATACCAGCCCCCCAACCCGATGTAATCTAACACCTCAAACAGATAATCCCAATTTACCTTATCAAAGGCCTTAGCGGCATCTAGGCTTACCAATAACAGTGGGTCTCCCGTGTTCTGCCCATATGCCCCTGCTAGTAGAACCCTGTGCACGTGTTGTGTGGCCTGTCTCCCTCTCACAAACCCTACTTGGTGTTCTCCAATAAGGCTAGGTATATATGACATCAGTCTCTCTGCCAGCACCCGAGACAGTACTTTAATGTCTACATTCAGTAGCGATATGGGTCCGTATGCCTCAACCTGGTCCTGTGATTTATCAGGCTTCAGAATTAGTGTTATTAAAGCAGTATTCTCTCCAGGCGAGAAGAACCCCCGGTCCACTACCGCATCAAAATATTCCACCAGGGGCCCAGTCACTTGCTGCGTCAACAACCGATAGTATTCATTAGAGAGCCCATCTGCCCCCGGTGCAGAACCCAGACGCAGAGACTTTAGGACTCTACAAACCTCCTGCGCTCTTATTGGAGCTGCCAACGCCCGTTGTGCCTCCTCTGTTAACTTAGGCATTCTGGCGTCCTCCAAATAATCTCGTGTTAGTGGGCCCTGAAAGCGCTCCTGTGCAGCGTATATATCCGTGAAATAAGTATGGAATGTTTGTGCAATCTCCTGCGGTTGATTTACTCTCTTTCCCTTATTATTCACCACTGCTGGTATAAATTGTCTTGGCATGTTTGCTCTTGCTATTCTCGCTAAAAGTTTACCCGACTTATTGCCAAAGCGCTGAAAGTTCAGGCGTCTGACCATTAGCTGCTTCAACGCCTGATCGTGTATAAGGAATTCAATGCTACCTGGGCCGCAGACATCAGCTCCCTATTGGACTCGTTTGGGTGTAATAAATATTTCCTCCTTGCTGATCCATATTCCCTTTCTAGCCTCAGGATACTCGAGGCCAGGCGTTTCTTCCTGGCACTCAGATATGCTATCACATGCCCCCTCATAACTGCCTTAGAGGCCTCCCAGAATGTTATTGGTGATTCGCAAGTGTCGAAATTCGTATCAACATAGAATTGCCATTTCTTAAGTAAATATTCTTTAAATTGGGAATCTTGGTATAAGTATGAGGGAAATTTCCAGCGCCCACCCCCTGGGATCCCCCCCGAGAGCTCCAGATCAATCCAGATCATAGCATGATCCGATACCGCCATTGGGCCTATTGCTGCCGTTTGGACTTTAAAGAACCACGAGGTAGATATCAAGATGTAATCTATCCTAGACCAAGATTGGTGGGCCTTGGACTGGTGAGTATAGTCCTTGGTGGTGGGGTGCAGGGATCTCCATGCATCTGTCAAATGTAATTGATCGCAAAGAATCGGTAGTCCCCTCCCCCTTCCCACCCCTGGAGTCGCCTGGGTGGAGAGTCTGTCTAATGTAGGGTCTTGCACTTGGTTGAAATCACCTGCCCACACCCAGGGTGCATCAGTATGTTTCATTCCCAACGCAATGAGAGACTGAAATAAATGTGGGCTATAGTTATTTGGACCATAAACTGTGCACAGGTAAAATTTTTGCCCCTGGTAATTAATGTACAGTAAAACAATCCGTCCCTCTGTGTCCTTATATATCAGTTTTGTTTGACATGGCAGTCCCTTCCCAACTAGGACAACCACTCCACTTTTCCTATTCCCTGATGAGGAGAAGTAACAATCACCCACCCATTGCTGTTTGAGTTTTTCATGTTCTGCATCCGTCAATTTTGTTTCTTGTAAACATGCTATGTGTGCTCCCTGCCTCTTAAGTTGTGTGAGGATCTTATACCTTTTCACTGGTGATGTAATACTAGAGACGTTCCAAGATACAATCTTTAGGTTATTACGATTAATATCTCTTCCTTCTCATGGGTACCTTCAGGATACCAATGTCTAACTCCCCAGGAGCCCAGCCCCTCTCCCAGGGAGATCTGCACTGTGTCTTTACTGGGGACCATTGCAACCTCTCATAAATCGCGCTTACTCCATTCACACCGTCCACCCTCTCTTCTAGCATAAATCCCCTCCCCCCCTTTTGCTTACCCCCTCCCTCTCTCCCCCCACCCAGAACCCCCTCCCTCCCCCCTTTCCCCCTCTCCCTCCCAAACAACAACAACAACTTGAAAGTCACCTTAATGTTGAGGTTCTCTGACCCCCATATCCAAGAGACTGTTACCCTGCAAACTGTTCCTCATAAATGTTCACGGACCTGAACTTCAGCTCTTGTCCCAAACCAGTGGTTATCCATGCTGCGCCAATTCTTCCATTCAGCCGGTGTTGTCACTGTCCCTTTTGCTTTCAATACTACCCACAAAGTCTTTAGCCGCTTGTTCTGAATCAAACGATCTCCAGACTCCATTCTGTTTAACTTTCAACACTGCTGGGTATATTAACATGAAGGGGATTTGCAAGGTATGTAATCTGCTACACAGCGGGGTAAATACTTTCCGTCTCTCTTGCAAAGCAGCAGAGTAGTCCTGATATATTCGTACCGGGTTACCTTTAAGCTTTGTGGCCTCCCGTTTCAAACGATATCCATTTAGTATTTCTGTTTTGTGTACATAGTTATGAACTTTGATTATCACTGGCCTCGGTGTCTGGCGGTCTTCTCGAGCGCGTCCCAGCCTGTGTGCTCTCTCAAGGCTCAGGGCCCCCGCATGGTCAGAAAGGGCAAACTCGTTTTTTAGCCAGGCCTCCAGCTCTGTAATAAGAGTTCTGTCTCCCACCGACTCCGGCACGCCTATCAGCCGTAGATTGGACCGTCTGGACCTATTTTCAAGCTCATCTATTTTTGCAGTGAGTGAGTCTACCGACTCTTTAAGTTTATTTACGGCTGCCGGGGTTGTCGCGGTGGCATCTTCCAAATTTGAGACGCGTTGCTCAAGTTCTCCGGTTCTCCGGGTAAGCTCTGCCTGCGAGGCGGTAAAGCTTGCAATTTGCATTGAGAGTTTCTCCAGCCTCGGTTCTATGGCGGCTTCCACTACTGCTGTCAGCTGTGCGAGTTGCTCTTTGTTGAATCCCGCGCTTCCACCCGGCGGCCATTTTGTTTCCGCCAGTGCGTCTTCCACCCGAGTCTTTTCTTTATCGCGTTTGCTCGTTCTACTCGCCATTCCTTTAGAAGTGGAATCCACAAATTTGTCCATACCGCTTTGGGCTACCCACTGGTGTTTTTGGTCCGCTATTCTGTTTGTGCAGGGTTAGATTTAAGCTGCAAAGGGGCCAGATTCCTCAGAGAGAGCTCTCCTCGCGTCCTGCTCCCTCTAGCACATCACGTGACCCCCAGTCCTCATGTGTTTTAACAACCTTGAATAGTTTTGTGTCATCTACAAATTTAATCATCTCATTCATCGTTCCAATTTCCAGTGCTGCGTACGTCTAGTAGCACTATAGAAATAAGTAGTTGTAGTAGTAGTAGTAGTATTTATAAATATGTTAAATAGCACCAGTCCCAGTACAGATCCCTGTGGTACTCCATTATTCACCTTCACGTTGCCTCCTATCCCATGACTCTTTAATTTTCTCAGGAGTCTCTCATGAGGAACTTTATCAAAAGCTTTCTGAAAAATTTACATACACTACATCAACTGGATCACCTTTATCCACACGTTTATTCACACCTTCAAAGAACTGAAGCAAATTGGTGAGACAAGACTTCCCGTAGCTGAACCATGCTGACTCTGTCCCATTAAACCATGTTTTGTCTATGTGTTCCATAATTTTATTCTTTATAATAGTTTCCACTATTTTGCCCAGCACTAAAGTCAGGCTTACCGGTCTGTAATTTCCTAGATCACCCCTGGAACCTTTTTTTTAAAATTAGCATCAAATTGGCCACCCTCTAACCTTCAGGTACTATAGACGATTTTAACAACAGGTTACACATTACTAACAGCAGATCAGTAATTTCATGCGTGAGTTCTTTGAGTACCCTTGGATGTATGCCATCCAGTCCAAGTGATTTACTACTCTTTAATTTGTTGATTTGGCTCAGTATGTCTTCCTGGTTCACCGAGATTTCTTTCAATTCCTCCACATCATCACTCTTGAAAACTATTTCCGGTACAGGCAGATCTCGTACATCTTCTTCTGTAAAGACCAAAGCAAAGAATTCATTCAGTTTCTCCACTATGGACTTCTCCTTCCTGAGTGCCACTTTTGCTCTCCATTGCACCATGTAAGAAAAAAAAAACTTAAACTGTGAGCCCACTAGGAACAGAGAAAGTACTTGTATACAATATATAAACAAGAGGACAAAGAGAAGGACCAAGCACTTTACATAGAAGGCAAGAAGAACTAATGCAGTGAGGAGATGCAGTCAACTTCCAGTCTTTATTCCAACCAGCAATGCATAATTCCAGTAAAATGACAACACAGCTGTGTTTTTGCAATAGTGATGCCTGCATCAGGGGTTGATAAACTCTAAAATACTTGTAAAACAGCAACCAAACACATAATGAAAATTAATAATTAAATAGCAATAAATCATGCAACAATCAAACAGTAGCAATACATGCATCTAAATGAATAATTGATAAATAATTAAAACATATGAAACACATAATAAAAACTGGAGGGTGGACACATACCGAATATAAATAAAAACATTTGAACATCTTTAAAAGTTCCAGGTGGAAAAGTGCAATAATATGTGTATTCACTGCTTTAACTAAATATATATTTTTCTTGAAATACAGTGACCGGAATTACACACAATATTTGAACTGCAGTCACATCATGGAGCGATACAAAGGCATTATACCATTCTCTGTTTTTTTTTCTCCGTTCCTTTTCTAATAATTCCTAACATTCTAAGGGGTCCTTTTACCAAGCTGCGGGAAAAAGGGACCTGCACTAGTGGTGGGGGCTATTTTTCCCATGCAACAGGGCCCTTTTTACCGCAGTGGATAAAAAGACCCCAGGCACATATGGCCATGCGGCAAGAGAACTCTTACCGCATGGCCATGCGACAGGGAGCCTTTACCACCACCCACTGAGGTGGCGATAAGGGCTCCCACACTAACCCGGTGGTAACTGGGCAGCACGTGGTGATACCCGATTACCTCTGGGTTACTGCCACGCAAGCCATTTCTGGAGTTTTCTTTTTCCCCTGGAAATGTCATAGCTCAGGGTGGGATTACCGCCAGCGGCCTAGTTGGGCTGGCAGTAGTCCTAGAAGAGCGAGCAGTAAGCCCATGTTGGGCTTACTGATGTTCTGTAAAAGGGCCCCTAAATGCTTTCTTGGCCACTGCTGCATACTGAGCAAAGGATTTCAACATATCATCAGTGTCCTTTTCCTCGGTGGTGACTCCTAATGTGGAGCCTTGCATCATGTAGCTATGGTTTGGGTTGCTCTTTCCTATGTGCATCACTTTCCACTTGCTTACACTAAATTTCATTAGCTATTGGATGTCCAGTCTCCCAGTCTTATAAGGTCTTTTGCAATTTCTCACAATCATCTTGTGATTTAACAACTTTGAATAACTTCACGCAGGGCCGGTCTTAGGCAGAGGCGACCGAGGCGGCCGTATAGGGCCCCGCGCGGCGTGCCTCGCCTCGCACCTCTGACCTCCGCCGCCGGACTGCCACTGCTCCCCTCACGTCACGACCGCATCCGCTTCCGTGCCGCTAGACGACCCAGTTCTGCCACCCGTCACCGACCCGGCCGGCACCTGACCCAGCATTTAAAACAAATCTACAAGCGGCGGTGCGGTGCCTCACGTCTGAGAATAAAAGAAGAAAAATCGCTTCGTCCGTCGGCTGGCCTTCCCTCACTGTGTCCCGCCCTCTGATGTAACTTCCGCAAGGGTGGGACATGAGGGAAGGCCGGCCGACGGACAAAGCGGTTTTTCTTCTTTTATTCTCAGACGCGAGGCACCGCACCGCCGCTTGTAGATTTTTTTTAAATGCTGGGTCAGGTGCCGGCCCGGGTCGGGTGGCAGAAGAGGGTCGTTTGGTGGGTTGGGGAGGGGGGGCTCTGATGGGAGGGGGGCTCAGATGGCTGGAGGGAGGGGGAGCAGGGGAACGAGGAGAGTCGCTGGACATGGGTGGAGGGCAGGGGGGACGGGGGGGTTGCTGGACATAGGTAGATGGCAGGGGAGGGCAAGGGGGACAGGAGGGTCGCTGGACATGGGTGGATGGAGGGGAGGGGGATTTCTGGACATAGGTGGATGGCAGGGGAGGGCAGGGAGGACAGGAGTGTTGCTGGACATGGGTGGATGGCAGTGGAGGGGGTTTCTGGACATAGGTGGATGGCAGGGGCGGGCAGGGAGGACAGGAGGGTCGCTGGACATGGGTGGATGGCAGGGGAGGGGGGTTTCTGGACATAGGTGGTTGGCAGGGGAGGGCAGGGAGGACAGGAGGGTTGCTGGACATGGGTGGATGGCAGGGGAGGGGGGGTTCTGGACATAGGTGGATGGCAGAGGAGGGCAGGGAGGACATGAGGGTAGCTGGACATGGGTGGATGGAGGGGAGGGGGGTTTCTGGACATAGGTGGATGGCAGGGGAGGGCAGAGGGGACAGGGGGGTTGCTGGACATAGATGGATGGTAGGGGGGACAGGAGGGTCACTGGACATAGGTGGATGGAGGAGAGAGAATAAATGCTGGACATGGATGGAGGCGAGGGAAGACTGAGGAAGGAGATGAGGTGAGGGAAAAGGAAGAGAGGAGAAAATGTGCACATGGATATAGAAAATAGGCAGAAATTGGATCCACTGGACAGTCAAGTCTGCGGAGGACCCAGCTTTTACTTACGAATGTAGGGCAAGAAATGAAGAAGAAAGGCGGAAAGTAAAGAAATAAATGGAAAGGTAGCCCTGGAAACGGAGTTAAGAGGACAGCTAGCAGCACAATCGGATACTGAGCCAGCATGATCAGAAAAACAAAGTCACCAGACAACAAAGGTAGAAAAAACTATTTTATTCAGGATTTATTAATTGGAATATGTCAGTTTTTGGAAATGTGTATCTGTGATATTTTTCATGTAAGTTTCAATTTTTGTAGTATTGCTGCATGCTGAGTCTGACTTCTTGAGGTAACTTTCCAGTTCAGTATTTTGCCTTCATGTGTTTTTCAGGTATGATCAAGGAAGGTGCAGTATTCTGCTAGCTTATAGTTTGCAGCCCTTTTTGTTTTTTTCCACTAGGTTGTGCACTCATGTTTTAGAGCCCGGTGTAATTACAGTTGCCTTTCCACGCCAAGCATAAGGTTGTAGCTTGTCCTGTCCTTGGAATTAGTGCTGTTTATGGTTTGTTAAGGTTATGAGTGTGTTTTTGCACAAGTTTGTGTATAGTGTTTTGCAGTGGAGAGATTGTGTGTTGGCCTTACTAAGGTGGCACCAAACATCAGAAAGGGTGTAGAGCCTAAATCATGACACACTACCTCTAAAAGGGTGTTTTGTGGCTCTACATGAGAATTGTGATATTATGATCCCTTGCTAGCTTCATATTGTTGACGGTCTGCATTTTCCGTATGGCTGGTATATTGGTGTATAAGGTATTAATTGTGACTATTTTATTTTTACTTATTTTTTTTCTGTGTGTTGTCAGACAATTATGGATGACAGACAGAGTCGGAGTCTTCTTGAGTCAGAGAGTTGTGGTGGTCCATTCACAGATACAATTATGGTCACAATGGATATCGAATCCCTACATACCAACATACCACAGTTGGAAGCCATCCACATTGTTGAGAAATTTTTACAAGAAAGAAAAACCCATAAACGAATACCTAATCACTTGATACTTACCTGTGCCACCATTGCGCTCACAAAGAATTATTTTGCGTTTGAAGGTGTATATTACCAACAGATAAAGGGCACAGCGATGGGTGCAAGTATGGCTCCTGATTTGGCAAATCTATACGTTGGTAATTTCGAAAAAGAACATCTCACTACTCATCCCTTTCTACACAATATCAAAATTTACCGCAGATACATAGATGATATCTTCATTCTTTGGCAAGGAGATATCGAAACACTATTATCTTTTCACCATTGGCTCAATTGTAGAGATCCTAATCTTAAATTTACCATCGAATATAACACCGAAGAAATTCACTTTCTAGATCTCCTTATTACCAAAAATGACTACTTTTTTAAAACCAATATATTCAAGAAACCGACAGATCAGAACACTTTCCTACACTACACCAGCTACGATAATTCCAATCTCAAGAGCAATCTTCCATTGAATCAATTTCTACGCCTACGCCATTTATGTTCAGACTACGATGACTTCAAACAACAAGCACAGGCTATGAGCAATAGATTCTCATCAAGAGGATATCCACAAAAACACATCTCAAGTAGTTTGAACAAAGCACTAGAAAAGGACCGTGAAGATCTACTGCAACTGACCCGGTCAAGGAAGATACCAGACATGGTTTGTACCCTAAAATATTCCTTCCTATCCAAACACATCACACGCTGCATTCGCAGGCATTGGCATATCCTGGAAGGATTGGATTGTTTCAGGAACAAAGAGCTAGTGATTGCGTATTCCCGCAATAAAAACCTTAAAGAACATTTGGTTCCATCCACGCTACCAGACGCAACAACACCACTTCCGGTCTTTGGGCATCGTAAATGTGGACACTGCAGTGTGTGTACTCATAGTATGGAAACAACAACTTTCATACACCCAATCACAAACAAATCTTATAATTTATCACACACATCAGATTGCACCACGTCATCTGTAATATGTATCATTCAGTGTCCATGCCAACTGCTTTACATAGGCAAGACTATTAGGGCCATCAAAACAAGGATCATTGAACATCGCAGCTGTATAAAAAGGAAAGTATTATCGGCACCATTAGTTGAACACTGGATCTCAGCGAATCACTCGATCTCTGACATTAAGTTCTTGGTTTTTAGGACATTTACCAGAAAATGGAGAGGCGGCGATTTGAGTCTTTTTTTCATCAACAAACAAGTATTTTTAAGATCCATCTTTCCAGATCTTGTATTTCCGTGGTCAAACATCCCACTCTCTTCCATACCTGTGTTCTCCCGTGGGACGTTCGAGTTCTCCGCTGAACAGCGGATTCTTTTGAAAACAATTTTAATACCTTGGTGGTCTATATGTTTTTATATTGTACATTATATTTTACACATCACTTTATTTTATTGTATATCTTTTCATTTCATTTTTATTTTATTGCATATATGGGTTACAGAGTAATAGGGGAATTTGAAAGTACTGAATCTTTTCTTAATATTTTTCCTTTATTCTCCTTGTTATGAGAATTGGAACTACTAATTGTAGTGGACTTGAACTGAATAATTTCTGGGGAGGGGAGGTTTAATGATAGCATTGTGCTTATTATTTCAATCAGTTTTTTTGTACAAGTTTAGCTTCATTTGTCTTTATTTGACATTTCATAAATAAAAAAATGTTCTAAAAATGGAATAATCTTATCAATGGAGCGGAGCTAGGGTGGGGGCGGGGCTAGGATGGGGCCCCAACAAAGTGGTCTGCATAGGGCCCCGCACTTGCTAAGACCGGTCCTGACTTCACGTCATCAACAAATTCGATCACTTCACTCATTATTCCTGTTTCTAGGTCATTTATAAATATGTTAAAAAGCAGTAGTCCCAGCACAAATCCTTGTGGAACCCCACGCGCAACCTAAGAATGATTAACGAACAAGCCTCCTTCCGTAAACTACTGAAGACTCACCTGTTTGAACAAACTTACGGAAAGAGCCAAAACACATAGAGACCACACTCACTGTTCACCAATGCAATACACATCCACTTCTGATCCTTCATCCCTTTATCCAGTCAATCATACATTTATCCACGGAACTATGTACACTATATGTCTAGGTGTCTAATAATGCCCTTTTTTTCCCATTGTCTCCTTCTAATGTTTCTATGTTGATGTCCCATTGTTATACTCCCAATGATATTCGAATGTCTCGCACAACTCTGTTCAATGTAATCCATAACCTAGTCGTAACAAATGTATTTCTATTATTCAAGTCTTATTGTAAGCCACACTGAGCCCGCAAATAGATGGGAAAATGTGGGATACAAATGCAATAAATAAATAAATAAATAAATATTGACCATTTAACCCTAGTCTTGGGGTCACGTGATGGCAGCGCCGTGAGCAGACACCTGGAAGCTCGGCTCCGCTCCCCCGGTGGGAATAATCACCCTCTAATGCAACCCCCTGGAGAGATTTGCGATGGATAAATTGGTGGGAGTGCAGTGGTAGCGCAGGAGAATTGTTCTGTGGGAAATTGCTGTGCTAGGAATGCTGTTATGCTGACAAGGTCGACACGTGTGGGAAAAGAGCAGGCTGTGAGCGGCATGCGTAAGATGGTGGCCCTGCAGCGTGAATCCCCGGCGGCCCATGTCTCCGAAGACACTATCAGTATATCTGTGCGCCACTGTCTAGCTTACTGGACGAGAAGCTGGCTAAGCTCCATGTTGCCTTGGATGAATTGAAGGATTCGGTGGCAGGGCATGTGGTGCGTATGCAGCAGGTGGAGGAGCGCATCTCCGCACAGGAGGATCGAGTCCAAACGCTGGAGGACCGCGTGGGGGCAATGGAGGAGCAGCAGAAACAACTAGAGGAGAGAGTTGAAGATCAGAAAAATTGAGGGAGGCGCAACAACATTTGAATCATTGGTTTTTCAGAATCCCTCAAAGAGATGGATTTAAAAGAGATAGCAGAGAGATGGTTACCTTAGGCAGTCGGCTTACCTGAGGACGTGGGTCCTGTGCAAGAGGAAAGAGTGCACCGAATTGGGAGCAGAAGAGAAGAAGGTGCCAGGCCGCGACCTGTCATTGCCCGCTATTTGAATTATGCTGTTAAAGCTCAGATCCTGGAACTGTTTAAATGAGTGCGTTCTCTGGATTACAAGGGTTCCATGGTGCTGCTGTTTCAAGATTACTCCCTTAAGGTCTCTGAACAACGGAGAGTCCTCACGCCATTTTGCACGCAGTTGTTCAACAGAGGAATCAAGTTTGCATTTCAGTATCCGGCTAAGGTGCGGCTGATCCACAATAACTGCACTATGGTTCTCACGTCTGCTGGGGCGCTCCGGGCCTTCATTGAGCAACTGCCACCTTCTTGATTTTGCGAAAGCAACAGCAGAGAGGCAGCAAAGTGGAGTGGTGGTGCTTCCTGGTGCTCTTAGTGAGCTCTATCATGGGAAGCAGTCACACAGCAAAGACATGTTAACTGTTTGGACCAAGGTACTGGAGCCATGCATGCATAAGACATGTGGTACACAATAGTTCTCCTGGGGAGTGCGGAGCGTTTGGTGCTGGGTGGGGTTGGTGCTGGCTGGATGGACTGGAGCAATTTGGGGATGGTTGTTTGGGTTATGCGAATGGGAGATGAATGCATGGGGAGTAGCTTGGATATCAGATGTTTTGGGGGGATGGGGGGCAGGGTGAACAGTTTTCCGTACTAGCAAAGGGTATGGCCTGCTGGAGGGAATGGTTGATTCTGGTCTGGAACGGTACGGCTGGGATGCCATTCTCAGTCCTATACAGCTATGAGTTAATTGGTGGATTTATTCTTGTGTTATTATGGTGGGATGGGTGATGTGCGGGTGGCCACTTTGAATGTAGATGGAGTTCACTCACCCATAAAGCGTAAAAAGATCTTGAACTATGCCAAACGCCTGAAGGTTGACATATTGCTGCTCCAGGAGACCCATTTAACCAGTACAGATAATGAGAAATTAAGGAAAGACTGGGTTGGAGAGCTGGTATATGCTTCTTACAATGGCAGGCAACAGGGGGGGGGGGGGGGTGGCGATCAACAAGCAGTTAGACTCTCTATATCACAAAACCATTACTGACCCAGAGGAGAGGTTTGTAGTGTGGTTGGGGGTAATACAAGGAAAGAAAACAGCTCTTTGTTCTATATATGCCCCAAATGTCTACTCCCACAAATTCTTCTCTAACTTACTGGCCACACTGGCTTCACTTTCTGAATATGCACTGGTCCTAGGGAGATACTTTAATATAACAGCAGACCCCTTGGTGGACTGCAGTCCTCCCAAGAAAAGACCAAAACAGTTTGAAGCTCATGGAGTGAATTTCCTCCAACAAGAGTTGAATTTGTTGGATATTTGGTGAGTACTGAACCCGGAAGAGCGTGACTTCACTTTTTTCTCCCAGGTGCACAAGGTCTATGCCCGTCTAGACTACATGCTTCTATCATCTTCCCTATTTTTGATAATTAGAAAGACTGCTTTAGAAGATGGAGTAGTATCTGACCATGGCATGGCGTGGGTGGACATGGATTTTTCCTCTCAGGGTCGAAGAAGCGGCTGGCGAATGAACCCCTCTCTGTACTTGGACGAGGAGTTCAAACAGCTCTTAGTATAGGAGTGGAGATACTTCTTGGGGGATAACGATCCATCAGATGTTGGTCTAGTCACCTATTGGGAAGCGGGGAAAGCCACCATCCGGGGGAAAATAATGGAGTATAGCGCCCATACGCTGAAGTTGCAGGATCAGGAGTTAATTAGTTTGGCACGTAGGTTAAAATCACTCAGAGCGCAGCTGTTGAGAGGAGGGTCTGGTAAAGCGCGCCAGGAGTATTTGGATACTAGTCATAGGGTTAGTACATAAGTACATAAGTAATGCCATACTGGGAAAAGGCCAAGGGTCCATCGAGCCCAGCATCCTGTCCACGACAGCGGCCAATCCAGGCCAAGGGCACCTGGCAAGTTTCCCAAACGTACACACATTCTATACATGTTATTCCTGGAATTGTGGATTTTTCCCAAGTCTATTTAGTAGCGGTTTATGGACTTGTCCTTTAGGAAACCGTCCAACCCCTTTTTAAACTCTGCTAAGCTAACCGCCTTCACCACTTTCTCCGGCAACAAATTCCAGAGTTTAATTATATGTTGGGTGAAGAAAAATTTTCTCCGATTTGTTTTAAATTTACTACACTGTAGTTTCATCGCATGCCCCCTAGTCCTAGTATTTTTGGAAAGTGTGAACAGACGCTTCACATCCACCTGTTCCACTCCACTCATTATTTTATATACCTCTATCATGTCTCCCCTCAGCCGTCTCTTCTCCAAGCTGAATAGCCCTAGCCTCCTTAATTTTTCTTCATAGGGAAGTCGTCCCATCCCCGCTATCATTTTAGTCGCCCTTCGCTGCACCTTTTCCAATTCTACTATATCTTTCTTGAGATGCGGCGACCAGAATTGAACACAATACTCAAGATGCGGTCGCACCATGGAGCGATACAACGGCATTATAACATCCTCACACCTGTTTTCCATACCTTTCCTAATAATACCCAACATTCTATTCGCTTTCCTAGTCGCAGCAGCACACGGAGCAGAAGGTTTCAGCGTATTATCGATGACGATACCCAGATCCCTTTCTTGGTCCGTAACTCCTAACGTGGAACCTTGCATGACGTAGCTATAATTCGGGTTCTTTTTTCCCACATGCATCACCTTGCACTTGCTCACATTAAACGTCATCTGCCATTTAGTCACCCAGTCTCCCAGTCTCGTAAGGTCCTCTTGTAATTTTGATATCCTTTTGACTAATAGAGTTAAGCAGGACATACAGATTAGAGAGCTGCACGGCTTCCGTCCCCGCGGGAATCCCGCGGAACCCGCGGGATTCCCGCGGGGACGGAGGCAGTTCCTGCAGGGTTCCCGCGGGGATGGAAGCAGTTCTGCGGGGTTCCCGCGGGGACGGAGGCAGTTCCTGCAGGGTTCCCGCGGGGATGGAACCAGTTCTGTGGGCTTCCCGTGGAAGTGTAAGCTGCACCTGCACCAGCCTCTCATCTATCGAATACCAATTTATTTGAGTGCTGTCTCCTCCTCCTCCTCCTCCTCTTCTTCCTTGCTTTAACAGCATAAATGTGGAAAGTCTTCCATTAAGGAGGTGGTAGAGTCACAAATGATGACGGAATTCAAAAAGGCGTGCTAACCTTAAATGGCTGCATGTTTGTGGATATGTCAAGTGACACTTAGATGGCGACTCTGGCTGTGATGAACTAGAGCTGATACCTGGCAGACTTGTATGGTCTGTGTCTCATACATGGCAATCTGGTGTAGGATGGGCTGGAAAGGGCTTAGACAGCAACTTCAGTGGCTGGAACATGAGGACAGTGCTGGACAGACCTTTACAGTCTGTGTCCCACAAATGAGAACATGAATAGGCTGGAGTGGGCTTCGATGGCAACTCCGGCAGTTGGAACATAAGGATGGGGCCAGATAGACTTCTGTGGTCTTTGTTCCAGAAACACGAAAGAAAGACCATAATCAAGTATATAATATCACACGTTGATTTAATGATGAATTGATCATGAGTGTGACTATTGGGCAGAGTGGATGGACCGTTCAGGTCTATTTGCTGTCACTTACTATGTTACTATTAATCCTCTTTGCTCCCAGGCTGGTGCACAGACCTCAGCTCTGACACAGGCACGAGAATCAGATGTCACCTGACCTACTGGCGCATGCATGTGGCGACCTCTCAGCACACACTGCCAGTGAATCAGAGACAAATCTTACATGTGCGCACCAGAGTGTTCCAAGTTCCAACTTCCGTTCCTTCCTTGCCTACAGTGCTGTGGCTCAAATCCAGAGAGAGACTGAGGGAGCTGAGTGGAACTTTCTTTTATGTACTATTAAATTCTTACGGGGATGGGTGGGGATGGGTTAAATTCTTGCGGGGACGGGTGGGAACGGATTGGGATGGTTTAAATTTTTGCGGGGATGGGTGGGGATGGGTAAGATTCCAGTGGGGATGGGTGGGGACGGGTAAGATTCCAGCAGGGACGGGCGGGGATGGGTAAGATTTCTGTCCCCGTGTAACTATCTAATACAGATGTACAAATATCAGCTCCATAAATGGGGCAATAAGGCGGGCAAACTCTTGACCAGTCTAATTCGGAATAGAGCTCCAAAGCGGGTAATCACCAAGATACGATAGTTCTGGAATGCTAACAAGTAGTGAAGAGGCCATCCAAAAAGCCTTTGTTGAATTTTATACCACTGTGTATGATAAGGGTTGTAGTGATATGCGGAAAAGGGACAGTTTTTTTAGTGGGCTAAATCTTCCCATTCTGACCCCGGCCCAGTTGGAGATTCTGATGTCAGGTGCAGA
This sequence comes from Microcaecilia unicolor, assembly GCF_901765095.1. Classification (NCBI taxonomy): domain Eukaryota; kingdom Metazoa; phylum Chordata; class Amphibia; order Gymnophiona; family Siphonopidae; genus Microcaecilia; species Microcaecilia unicolor. The sequence continues at coordinate 121,148,731 of NC_044040.1, read as the reverse complement.
GATGCAACTCGTGCTGAAACGTCTCAAATTTGCTAAAGCATCGGGACCGGATGGGCTGGGCCCTGAGTTTTATAAAATACTGGGTCATCATATTCTGGGCCCTTTCCAGGCACTATGTCACACTCTATTTCAGCCGGCCAGGAAGTGGGGAGGCTGGCGCATGCCACTATTGTGGTTCTACCCAAGCCGGTTAGAGATAGAGAGCTGCTGGGGTCGTATCGACCTATTTCCCTTTTAAACCAAGACCTCAAGCTTTTTGCGAGTATATTGGCTGCCAGGCTGAGGAAGGCCCTGCCTATACTGGTACATACAGACCAAACTGGGTTTGTGACTGCTAGGTACTGGTCTACAAATATACTGAGTGCGCTAAGTGTGCTACAGGCAGAAGGGGGAAGGCCAGGAGATGCTGTTATTGCTAGCTTAGATGCCGAAAAGGCGTTTGATAAAATTCTGTGGGATTATTTATTTTGGGTTTTACCTCATTTTGGAATTATGGGGAACTTCCTTGCAGGAGTGCGTGCGCTTTATTCTAATCCCACTGTGCAGATTTTGGTTAATGGACAGCTCACCTCCTCTTTCACACTAGAGCGTGGGACGAGACAGGGATGCCCGCTGTCTCCCATGTTGATTGCCTTGTCTCTTGAGTCCCTGGCGTGTAAAATTCAGCAGTCCGCTGCCCATAGAGGTATAAAGATAGGGGCTCAGGAGTATAAGATCAACTTGTTCGCAGATGATATGCTGATATTTTTAGGGCACGCTTCCCAGGATATAGTTGCCCTGGTGGGGCTTATTCAAGAATTTGGCTCTTTTTTGGGGCTCCAGATTAATTTTGACAAATCAGAGGCGAATGTGCTTTCTTTAAATTGTCCCTCCAGAAGCCTGCCTAATTTTCCCCTCACATGGAATCAAGGCCCATTGAAATATTTGGGAGTGTTTCTTCATTTAGATGCTGGGATTAGGTATCAAAAGAATGTGCGGGATCGGATAACTAGTATTATATCCCTGTGAATAGCTGGAGAGACCTCCCCCTGTCTTTGCTGGGTACGGTTGCTTTGGTGAAGATGGTAATATTACCTAAACTACTGAACTCCCTCCAGATGATGCCCCTTTGGGTTACTAGGAAAGATGAGGCGGAGTATATGGGAATAGTGACTTCCTTCATCTGGTCCAATTGTAGGGTGTGCATAGGATATACTAAGCTGACAAACCCCAGAGAGAGGGGAGGAGTTAATCTACCAGATTTGCGTCTATATAATGTAGCAGTCATGCTTCGTTGGCTGCATGAGTTGCAACCTCACACCGAGGATACGTCTCCAAGTGCTACCCAAGGACAGCTGTTGTAGTTGGTGATTCAATCATTAGGCATACAGATAGCTGGGTGGCTGGTGGACGTGAGGATCGCCTGGTGACTTGCCTGCCTGGTGTGAAGGTGGCGGACCTCATGCGTCACCTAGATAGGATTTTAGATAGTGCTGGGGAGGAGTTGGCTGTCTTGGTACATAGAGAGGGGCATAATTGAACGAAAACGTCTATCTCCATGGGCGTTTATCTCCGAGAACGGGTCCATGAAGGGGCGGACCGAACCGTATTTTCGAAAAAAATAGACGTCATGTTTTATTCGACAATTTGTGAGCTGGGCGTTTTTGTTTTTCAGTGATAATGGAAAATGAAAGCGCCCAGCTCAAAAACGAATAAATCCAAGGCATTTGTTCGTGGGAGGGGCCAGGATTCGTAGTGCACTGGTCCCCCTCACATGCCAGGACACCAACCGGGCACCCTAGGGGGCACTTTTACAAAAACAAAAAAAAAGGTAAAAGAGCTCCCAGGTGCATAGCACCCTTCTCTTGTGTGAGGAGCCCCCCAAATCCCCCTCAAAACCCACTGTCCACAAGTCTACACCATTACTATAACCCTAAGGGGTGAAGGGGGGCACCTACATGTGGGTACAGTGGGTTTGGGGGGGGGTTGGACGACTAAGCATTAAGCAGCACAATTGTAACAGGTAGGGGGGAGGATGGGCCTGGGTCCAACTGCCTGAAGTCCACTGCACCCCCTACTGCTGCCAGGGAGGTGGGTATGACATTTGAGGTGAAAATAAAAAGTTGTGAAACATCATTTTTTGTGGTGGGAGGGGGTTAGTGACCACTGGGGGAGTCAGGGGAGGTCATCCCCGATTCCCTCTGGTGGTAATCTGGTCATTTAGGGCACTTTTTGGGGCCTTATTCGTGAAAAAACAGGGTCCAGGAAAAGTGCCCTAAATTCTAGCTACAGACGCATACTTTTTTTCCATTATCGGCGAAAGGCGCCCATTTCTCCTCGGCCGATAACCACACCCCAGTTACACCTTCGCCACGCCTCCGACACGCCCCCGTCAACTTTGTACGCTTCCGCGATGGAGTGCAGTTGAAAACGTCCAAAATCGGCTTTCTATTATACCGATTTATTCGTTTTTGTGAGATAAACGTCTATCTCCCGATTTGGGTCGAAATCTAGGCGTTTTTCTCTTTCAATTATAAGGTGGATATGTACCAATGACATAGGAAAATGTGGGAGAGAGGTTCTGGAAGCTAAATTTATTTATTTATTATTATTTATTTTAGAACATTTATATCCCACAGATTCCCACCATGGCGGGCTCTATGTGGCTAACAGCAGTTATGAGAAGAACATCTTACAAATTCAAATTCAAGGTCGGGACAGAGAGTAAGGAGCATCAAGGGAGGGGAGCAACCAGCAGGAGACACAAATGAGGGCCAGTAGGAAGTTAGATAACAGAAGTGAACGATTGACCACAGAGATAAGTCTTGAGGGACTTCTTGAACGGTTTGTGGTCAGCAGTCTCCTTTAAAGTAGATGGCAGTGCATTCCAGTAACGAGGGCTCGCAAAGCAAAAGGAGGAGCTGAAGAGCAATTTGTATCTCAGATTCCTGCAGTTAGGGTAGTGGAGAATGAGATAGGTATGAGATGACTTCACAAAATTCCTGCATGGGAGGTCAACTAGGCTGAACATGTAAGCTGGAGCTTCTCCATACACGATCTTGTGGGTTAAAGCACAGATTTTGAATACAATGCGCTCTTTTATCGGGAGCCAGTGGAATTTCTCTCGAAGGGGTTGAGCTGCTTCAAACTTCGATTTTCCAAATATTAATCTCGCTGCCGTATTTTGCGCCGTCCGAAGTTTCTTGAGGATGTATTCTTTGCACCCAGTATAAATCCCATTACAGTAATCGAAATGGCTCAATACGAGAGAGTGGATAAGAGCCCGAAAAAGGTCACATGGCAGGAATTGCTTGATGTGCTTGAGGGACCTCATGGAAAGGAACATTCTTTTCATGATAGCTGTTACTTGGAGGTCGAGAGACAAGTGGGGATCCAAAATGACACCAAGCAACTTCAAGCTGTCTGCGACAGGGAGGGTGTAATCTGGCGCAGCAATCGAGTTCAGTATAGACTTATTGTACTTGGAGGATAGAATGAGGCATTGTGTTTTGTCTTTGTTAAGCTTGAACTTAAATGCGTTCGCCCAATTGTCCAAGATGGCAAAACTGGTTTGTATCGCGTCTGTGATTTCGGATAAGGAAGATTTGAAGGGAATGTAGATAGTCACATCATCTGCATAGATGTAAGGGTTCAGGCCATGGTTGGACAAGGCCTTAGCAAGCGGAGTCATCATAATAGTAACATTGTAACATAGTAGATGACGTCAGAAAAAGACCTGCACGGTCCATCCAGTCTGCCCAACGAGATAAATTCATACGTTCTACTTTTTTATTTGTACCTGGCCTCTTCAGGGCACAGACTGTATAAGTCTTGCCAGCACTATCCCCGCCTCCCAACCACCAGCCCCGCCTCCCACCACCAGCTCTGGCACAGACCGCATAAGTCTGCCCAGCACTATTCCCGCCTCCCAACTACCAGTCCCGCCTCCCACCACCAGCTCTGGCACAGACCGTATGCCCAGCACTATCTCCGCCTCCCAACCACCAGCCCCGCCTCCCACCACCGGCTCTGGCACAGACCGTATAAGTCTGCCCAGCACTATCCCCGCCTCCCACCACCGCCTCTAAACAGTGTAGGTGATAAGGGGGAGCCCTGAGGAACTCCGCATTGAGATCTCCAAGGTTGCGAAATTGCTGAATGAACTTTAACCTGATAAAATCGAAATGAGAGAAATCCACGAAACTATTCCAAAACATTACCTCCAATACCGAATTCGGCTAATAAAGTAAGAAGGACGCTGTGGTAAACCATGTCAAAAATGCTGGACATATCCAATTGCAGAAATAAGATGTTTTTCCCAAATGATATTTCCTTCTTGAAGTTGGATAGGAGTGTGACCAGAACCGTCTCGGTACTATGGTTAGACCGGAACCCGGACTGGGAGGCATGGAGAATAGAAAATTTATCCAAATAATCAGTGAGCTGAACATGGACCATGCTTTCCATAGTCTTTACTAGTAACGGGATTATTGCAACAGGGCGGTAGTTAGAAATAAGGCTAGGCTTGGCCTTCAGGTTCTTAGGGATCAGTGTAAGGAGAATGCGGCCATGAGCTTTGGGGAAGAGGCCCTGCTGGAGCATGAAGTTCAGATAGGACGTGAAGTCAGCAATAAAACACTCAGGCACCGATTTTTGCAAGTAGCTAGGGCAGTTATCCAATTTGCAGTGCTTTTTTGAAAATTTGCCAATGGCTTGTGAGACCTGCTCAGTTGGAACTGGCGCAAAGGTAGTCCAGAAGCGATCAGCTGGGAAGTGGCCAGGGGTAGCGCAAGGGCATTGAGGAAATCATCTATACTAGAGGTGCACTGAGGGAGCGAGTTGCTTAGTTTCAGGATCTTTTCCCTAAAATAGTTGGCCAACTGAGACGCAGAGGGCATGCCATCCTGCGGAGAAGTAACCGGGGTGATGTCAAGGAGAGCATTCAGCTGACGGTAGAGCTTCTTTGCATCCTGTATGACTGTTTGAATTCTATTCTGAAGGAATGATCTTTTGGCGTGTTTGATTGCGTATTTGTACTTACGATGAGATTGCTTCCAGGCTGTAAATGACTGGCTACTTTCTCGACTTTGACTAAGCTCTTTCCAGCCTTCTAGTTTTGATTTTCAGTACTTTCAAGTCTTGGTTGAACCAAGCTTTAGACAGGTGAGTGGTGGAGGATTTAAGTTGCAAAGGAGCCAGGTCATCCAGGACGCAACGACACCTGTCGTCCCAACGCGTAAGGTAGTCAAAGGAGTCGGCATTTGCTTGCCAGTCACACCCATATATTGTTTCCCAAAATGATTTCAGGTCCACTTCTCTAGTATAGTAACTAGTAGGTTCCTTGGGGCGCGGATGGCTAGTCTTCAGCCAGGTGAGAGTAAAACTTAATTTGTAATGATCTGTTCACGGAGCGGCAGTCCATACAGGATTAGCTGAACAGATGATTGTATCTCTGAAGAACTTATAAGTTAAGAGATCAAGGGTGTGGCCTTTTACACGTGTCAGATGCATATCAGGATAGTTGAGGTCCAGTAGTTAGAGGAAGCTCAGGCACTGACAAGCATTAAGAGAAAGTTGATTTTCTAAATGAAGGTTAAGGTCTCCAAGGACAAGAATGTTGGAGTAGTTGGTGCAGGAGTTAGAGATAAAGTCCACAAAATAGGTTTGACTTGCAGCCCAATTTGTAGGGGGTCTATAGAACAGAATACAACATAGGCAGTCATGAAGAGATCTGCTATAGACCTTGATTGAAGCGATTTCTAGGCAGGGTGAAATGGATTCATCTATAGAGTCAACACTGAGATCCAAGTGATAAATTAATGCTAAACCACCTCCTTTTTTTCCCTGTCTAGGCCAGTGTGCAATTTTGAAACCAGGAGGGCATAGGTCTAGGAGAATTGGGTCTTTAGAGTCACATATCCACGTTTCAGTGAGGAATAGAAGGTCAAGTTTGTCTGTCGTGAGCCAGTCAGAGATAGTTGTGGTCTTGCTAACCACCGACCTAGCATTGGTGTAGCCAACTTTTAACGGTAAGATACTGCGTCGGCTGGTTCTCAGAGCAGGAGATGTTTGAGGTGATGATGGCCGGTTGTACTGCAGTGTGGAGAAGTGCGCTGGCGAGAAGCATTTGCATGGTGGCCTGGAACTGGATCCGCATGGACATGATTGTTGCGTCTTGAAAACTTCCGAGTGGTTATCTGCACGGGAATGGAGCTGCAGTCAGGCAAGACTTGAGTGATGGAGGTGAGCATGGCAGGAAGAGCAGATAACAATCCAGAAGCAATGGGGAGACTGAGCAGCAACCAGAAAACCCTCGAAGTCTGACTTGGTGAAATGGCACTTGGTGTTAACCCAGATGATGCAGGGCAGAGGATTGCCAGTGCACTTAGCGTTGAGAGAACACGGATGACGGCAGCAGAGAGAAGGTGAAACGAAGACCAATTTGGCTGTGTCAGCGAAGCAACTGCTGCTTGTTTAAACTTGGAAGAAAAACTTATGGGCTGGCTTGACAGCAATAAACGAAGCAGGCGCAACAGAGTGGGAACAGTAATGGGACTGAACCAAATGCTCCTCCTCTCCAATCACCACCGTCACTGCTCCACCATACAGGAAGAAGGGGAAGAGCCGCACAGCTAAGCGGCTGCCAATGTATGCGGGGCCCGCAATAACAATGGTGATGAAATGGGACAGAAGTTTGCAGGCACCCCGCAGTGAGGTGAACACGGACTCTTAGGTAGAAAGCTCAAATCCAGAACCTCTACCGGTTCCACGCGCAGGGCCCAAGAGACAGGCAGAGCTCCGGAGTCTCAATGCATGGATGAGACGATGGTGCAGGGAGGAGGGTTTTAGATTTGTTAGGAACTGGGCAACATTCTGGGGATGGGGGAGCTTATTCCGAAAGGATGGGCTCCACCTTAACCAGGGTGGGACCAGGCTGCTGGCATCAGCATTTAAAAAGGAGATACAGCAGCTTTTAAACTAGAAACGGGGGGGGGGGGGGGGGGGGGGGGGTGACAGTTGCTCAAAAGCGCATGGTTCGGGATAAGATATCTTTAAAAGATATCACCAAAACAGGGAAGATAGGGTATCCTGATAGTGAGGTTGCAAATAGACCATAGTAGATCAGGTGTCCTTAAATAAAAATAAAAAACAGACAAAAGATTGCAAATTAATACTGTCAAGTACTGAGCATGATGTAAATAGGAACAACAAACACACTTTGAAATGTCTATATGCGAATGCCAGGAGCCTAAGAAATAAGATGGGAAAATTAGAATATATTGCACTAAATGAAAAATTGGATATAATAGGCATCTCTGAGACCTGATGGAAGGAGGATAACCAGTGGGACACTGTCATACTGGGGTACAAATTATATTGTAGGGATAGGGTGGATCGAATTGGTGGAGGGGTAGCATTGTATATTAACGAGAGCCTTGAATCAAATAGATTGAAAATTCTGCAGGAAACAAAACACTTCTTGGAATCACTATGGATTGAAATTCCATGTGTAAAGGGGAAAAGGATAGTGATAGGAGTGTACTACCGTCTGCCTGGCCAGGATGAACAGACGGATGCAGAAATGTTAAAGGAAATTAGGGACGCAAACAAACTGGGCAACAGTGGCGTAGCTAGGGTAGTTGACACCCGGGGCCGGTCATTTTTTAACACCCCCACCCCCCAAAATCCAGTACTAGGCATACCGAGAATACAAAACACTCAGGACCTGTAGAGCAATTCTACCATACCATAAGCAGTAATTTGTACGAGTCACACAAGGAAAAGGAATGCATCTTAAACACTACAGTGAGCACTAGAACATCAATTCACCTATTGTAAAACGAAAACAGACAGATTAGTACAGATCGTCGATCCTGCACAGTCAATGCCAACCGAAAGCCATGTCTTTTTCACAAATAGATACACCCTAATCCACTATAGAATAAGTAATCATAAACTTTCTATTTAGACAAAAATTAAACTGAACCCCCGATGCCAGACTCTGCATACAATGCAACACCACAGAAACAGAAAATGTCCTCTAGTACTGTGCAAAATATACAGACAGCAGATGTAAATTTGAAAAAACTAACAAATACCAATCACCACTTTACAAATTAACAAATAGAAATAAAACAAATAATATCATTTTATTGGACTAATACATTTAGCTTTCAGAGGCCAAAACCTCCTTCCTCAGGTCAATTCAGTATAGTACTGTTAGTGTCCTATCCTGACCTGAGGAAGGGGGTTTTGTTCTCCGAAAGTAAAATGTATTAAAATTAGTCCAATAAAAAGATTACCTTATTTACATGTTCTATTATAAACATTTATTAACACAGCTACAATACTACTTTATCCTAAAGCAAAAAAATAAAAATACATATTTACAGTTCGTTGTCTCTGGTTTCTGCTTTCCTCATCTTTTCACTGTCTTCCTTCTATCCAGCATCTGTCTTCGCTCTCTCTCTCTGCCATCCAGTATCTGCCCTCTCTCTCTGCCCCTTCCATCCACTGTCTGCCCTCTCTCCCTTCCATCCACTTCTGCCCCTTCCATGCACCATCTGCCCCGTCTGCCCTCTTTCTCTCTCCCCTTCCACCCACCATCTGCCCTTTCTCTCTGCCCCTTTAATCCGTCTGCCCTCCCTCTCCCATCTGTCCAGGGTCTGCTCTCCCTCACGTGCCCCCCTTCCATCCAGGATCTGTCCCCTCTCTCTCTGCCCCCTCTTTTCAGCCCCCAGTTCCAGTCCCCTTCATCCACCACATGCCTTGCATCCCCCCCCTTTCAGCCCCAGACCCATTCTCCCACCTGCCCCAGGCATGGACCCATTTTCCCTCCTGCCCTTGTCAGACCCCAGTTCCAGCTTCAGACCCCTTCTCCCATCTGAGCACTCCCCTCCCCCCCAATCCCCTTCTCCCCTCTCTGAGCACCCCTCTGAGCTACCCCACCCCTCCCCAATCCCCTTCTCCCCTCTCTGAGCTCCCCCACCCTCCCTAATCCCCTTTAAGTACCCCTCTGAGCTCCCCCACCCTTCCCCAATCCCCTTCTCCCCTCTCTGAGCTCCCCCACCCTCCCTAACCCCCTTTAAGCATCCCTCTGAGCTCCCCCACCCTTTCCCAATCCCCTTCTCCCCTCTCTGAGCTCCCTCACCCTCCCTAATCCCCTTTAAGCACCCCTCTGAGGTCCCCCACCCCTCCCCAATCCCCTTCTCCCCTCCTTGATGCTCTCCCACCCTCCCTAATCCCCTTTAAGCACCCCTCTGAGCGCCCCTACCCCTCCCCAATCCCCTTCTCCCCTCTGAATCCCCCCCTCCGACCTGACCAGACCCGAGATCCATTCTCATACCCTGTCCTGCTTTAAAAAAAATTTTTCGAAGCGCCGGAAAGTGGCAGGCAGCGCGCCTCGCGTCTGCCCTGCTAGTAAAGAAGATCTCGCTGATGTCGTCGCCCTTCCCACATTGAGTCCTGCCCCCCTCTGAGGCAACTTCCTATTACCGCGAGGGCGGGCGGGACTCAGTGTGGGAAGGACGACGACGTCAGCAAGATCTTCTTTACTAGCAGGGCAGACGCGAGGCGCGCTGCCTGCCACTTTCCGGCGCTTCGAAAAAAAAAATTTAAAGGCGGAGCAGCGGGAGCGGAGCACCCCCTCACCCGATGACACCCGGGGCGGACCGCCCCCACCACCCCGCCCTTGCTACGCCACTGCTGGGCAACACAATAATAATGGGTGATTTCAATGACCCCGATATTGACTGGGTAAATGTAACATTGGGGCATGCTAGGGAAGTAAAATTCCTTGATTAAATCAAGGATTACTTTATGGAGCAGCTGGTACAGGAGCCGACGAGAGAAGGAAAAATTCTAGACCTAGTCCTTAGTGGAGCGCATGATCTGGTGCAGGAGGTAATGGTGCTGGGGCCGCTTGATAACGGTGATCATAATATGATCGAATTTGATATTAGCTTTGAAGTAAGTATACATAGGAAATCAAATACATTAGCGTTTAACTTTAAAAAAGGAGACTATGATAAAATGAGAACGGTGAAAAAAAAAACTTAGAGGAGCGGCTGCGAGGATCAAAAATTTACATCAGGAGTGGATGCTCTTCTAAAACACCATCCTGGAAGCCCAGGCCAAATATATTCCGCATATTAAAAATTTAGGACGGAAGACCAAACAACAGCTGGCATGTTTAAAAAGTGAGGTGAAGGAAGCTATTAGAACTAAAAGAAAATCCTTCAGAAAATGAAAGAAGGAACCGACTGAAAATAATAAGAAACAGCATAAGGAATGTCAAGTTAAATGCACAGAGCTGATAAAGAAGGCTAAGAGGGACTTCGAAAAAAAAAAAATTACGTTGGAGGCCAAAACACTTGGTAAACTTTTTTTAGGTATGTTTAAATCATTTTTATTGACGGCAACACAAATTGTACAAAAGTGCAACTCTTAACACATACCAATAGGTCATAATGTTAGCTAATGTCACCATACAGTTTTTACAATTTCTCCCCTCCTCCCATCCCCCTCCCCATCCTCTCTTCCCCCCTCCCACATTAACCCTCTATTCCCCCACTCATCCCTCCCTCCCCACTTCTCTTCTATCTATCTACAGAGTACTTTTAGAAATTCAACAGTCTGCTTTTGGCGCTGGGGTCAGTGTGTTCAAAAGGGGATTCCAAGTATTCAAAAAGCACAATCCAGGCTTGCATTTAAAGTCCACTATGCCGATCCGTTCAGTCCTGAGGAGCACAATCATACGTGCTCGCCACTGGGCCACCGTTGGGCACTGCTGGGACAACCACATTGATAAAATCACTTGTTTAGCCACCACAATAGTCTTTTGCACAAAGGTAGTGAGTCTAGGCGGTGTAGGTCGAGCAATCACTGGGCAACCCAGCAACAGCTTTGAATCATATCTCCACCTGGTTCCCCAGAGACTAGAGACATATTGTGTTAGTGTCTTCCAAAATCGAACTATCCTCGTACAGGCCCACAACATGTGCCCCAGCGTAGCACCAGGGTCTCTGCATTTTGGGCACTCTCCCCAAGGCGAAAGTCCTATATGGAAGGCTCTCCTAGGGGAGATATATAGGCGAAGCGCAACTCTATACTGTGTTTCCCAGTGTGATGCCATCGCTGTACTTTTACGCAAGGTAAGTATATGAGACTTAAATTGAGATAAGGTAAGGTCCATCGGTATGTCCCGCTGCCATTGGGTCAGCAATTTGGCATAATCTAATTCAGCTGCTGTGTCTCTTATATGCCTGTGGTGAAACAAGTGGGACCTTTTGCTGTGCCTCCAAAGAAAATGCAGAGGCCAATTTCTCCTGGACATCTTCTGCCAGGTCCTCCTACGGGAGTGAGTGAATGTAATGTTTTAATTGAGAGTAATAAAACTCATCTGAGGGTCAAAGCGAACTCCATCTGCAACTCCGGAAAACCTTTTGCCTTTCCCTCATGTGTGATTGCTTGCAAAAGGTATTGGAGTCCTCTCCGCTTCCACCTGCGGAATGGTGGATATAATAGTCCTGGTGTGAAGGCTGGGTTCCCACATATCGGTAGATAGGGGGTGACTTTAGCCTTAAAACTGTGTAATTTGCAGATCCATTTCCACACAGCGTTCGCTGACCCCATGATTCCTGTTCAGTTCAATAAATGTGGTGTAGAGGGTCTCGTGGAATGCAAATAGCTACTGAAGTGTGTTTCCGGATAAAGATGTAGCTCTAATGCCGTATTTGTAAACTCTTGGGTTCCTCGGAACTAGTCATTAATGTGGCGCATGCCACAGGCAACTGTCATGTATTTTATGTTAAGTAGTCCCAGGCCCCCATACTCCACCGGAACACTCAATGTAGAAATAGGTAGTCTTGGCCTTTTACCCTTCCACAGAAACTCCTGCACTAGTTTGCTTAGTTTCCACTCATCCACCCTCTTCAAAAAAAGGGGAAGGACTTGAAAGACATATGTCCATCTGGGGACTATTACCATGTTAAAGAGGGCAAAACGCCCCAAAAGAGAAAGCGGAAGAGACCTCCAGGCTTGTAGCTGCGTTTTAGTATCTTGTAGTAATCTCTGTACATTTTGGTCATATAGGATTGATAAGTCCATTGGGATAGATACTCCCAAGTATTTCAGTGATGTGCATGCCCACTGTAAAGGGAACTGACCAGGCCAAGAAGTTCGTACCTCCGGCATTGCCGGAAGGGCTATAGATTTATTCAGATTTAAACAAAACCCAGAGTATTGTCCATATTGTTCAATTACTGCCAGCAACCTTCCCAGCGTCTCTTTGGGCTCCCTGATTATTACTAAAAGATCATCCGCATAGGCCAATGCTCTAAGATCGACCCCGCCAAGGTAACCCCCCGTAGATCTGGAGCTGAGGAGATCACCTGCATCAGAGGTTCCAATGATATGAGGAATAATAGTGAGGACAGCGGACAGCCCTGCCGCGTGCCTCGGCATATTGGAAACTCTGATTCCCTAGTACCGTTAATTACTACTCCTGCTCTGGGTTGACAATAAAGCGCCCTAGTGGCCTGCGCAAACCACCCCACTATGCCCATAGCAGCCATTGTTTGGAAAAGGAAGTCCCACCCCACCCGGTCAAAAGCCTTTTCAGCATCCAGACTCAGGAGTAGGGTGGGCATATCCGCTTGTTGACTAGCTGCCAGGGCTAGCAGAGCCTTCCTAACACTTTGTACTGAATGTCTTCCCCGCACAAACCCCACCTGCTCTGATCCTATCAATGACAGTAAACACTGTGCTAGTTGTTCCGCCATCATCTTCGCCAAAATTTTGGTATCAACGTTCAGCAGAGAAATTGGTCGGTACGACTCCGCCCTGTCCAGGGGTTTCCCGGGCTTAGGTATCAAAGTTATAAGCGCTGTATTGGCATAACGTGGGAAACATCCTTTCTCTACGATCTCCCTATAGTATTCTAGTAATGCTGCCAGCGCCTCCCCTGGTAGTATTTTATAATATTCGCCCGATAGCCCATCGGGACCTGGCGCCGACCACAACCGTAACACCTTAACCACCGACAGCAACTCAGGCAAAGTTATTGGATTGTTTAAAATTTCCAACTGCTCTGCTGTTATCTTGGGAAGTCCAGCTTGATGTAGGTATTCCTGTACTGAATGCACTGCAGTGGGAGTACTAGCTTGGTATAAGGAGGTAAAATAGTCAGTAAATATCTGTCCAATCTTCTGTTTATCCGTCGTCACATTACCCCTGGAATCTTTTAAAGATGTCACCGTCCGTGGGCCTCCCCAATTTTTTATGAGGCGTCCCAGCATTCTACCCGCCCGATTACCAAACCTCTGCAATTTATATTTATGCAGATTTGGTCTCCCTCTCATGTAATAAGCTGTTTAATGCCACCTGGGTAGCTTTTAAATTATCTAGGGTTGCCGCAGTGGGATGAGATAAGTGCACTCTTTTAGCTTTTTGCAATTGTCTTTCCAGTCACACAATGCCCACCGCCCTCTTTTTGCGTTTGATACTACAATAAGCTATAATAGCGCCTCACAGGACCGCCTTAGAGGCAGACCAAAATAATTCCGGCTGAGTATCAGCATGTACCCTATTGTGCTCTATATAGTGTGCCCAGCTTTTCTGCACATGCCTCCGCAGCTGCAGGTCAGAGTATAAGTGCATAGGGTATCTCCACCCTCTTCCACCCCCGGTGTCTGCGGCCACACCACGATCTATCCATATTAAGGCGTGGTCTGCAATTTCTTCAGGACCAATGGTCGCTGTGTCTATGAGATGGAATAGTGAGCGAGCCATCAGTATGTAATCCAATCTAGCAAATGTACCGTGAGCCCATGACCTGTGGGTGTAGTCTCTATCACCCGGGTGGGTCAGCCTCCAGGGATCAACCAAGTCACGTGTTCGGTTAAATTGTTGAAGCTCTCGGGCGCGGGTCCCCCTATACTGGGAATCCGCTAAGTTAGAACAGTCCTGTCCGGGGGGTCTATCATAGCATTGAAATCTCCGGCTACTATCAACCCACCCCCACTGGTTTGCAGGCATTTTCCAGCTAAAGATGGAAAATATGTCGCGTCATAATTATTATGCCCATAGAGAACTAACAATAGTAAATTCATCCCATGCAGCCACACTCGCAATAGAATATAGTCTCCTTTATCCCCTTTTTCTAGTACTGTCGCCTTATATGTGAGTCCCCGCCTAAATAGAACTGCCACTCCCCCTTTTTGCCCCTGAGGCGAAGCCGCATATACTTCACTAACCCACAATTTTTGTAACTTAGCATGCTCTAAGTCTGTAAGGCGTGTTTCCTGTAAACATGCTATATCAGCTTTGTGTCGTTTTAGGGCTGTGAGTATTTTAGATCTTTTGATCGGGGAGCTAAGACCTCCCACATTCCAAGAAACTATCCTAGTTGCCATCCCCCTAGTGTAAGAAATCTGGTAATATTCGTGGGTCTGTATATCATAACTACTCCCTCTCCCCTCCAATGTATTGCAGGCTCCCTCAGCTCCAGAATCCTTCCCCCTACTCCAGTCCACTGTTCAACCATTATAATAGACTGTACCACCAATCTCACATAACAAGAGAACCCTGAGCACTCTGTAGATATCCTACTATCGAAAACCCCTGTACCCACCACCCTCCTCTCCCCCCCCCCCACACTGTTAACCCTCCAGCCATCTATCCAGGCCAAAGCCTGGTGTTGGCAAAAGACCACCTAACTAGCAGAGAGACCTCTACCCAGTGGTGTGCTAGAGCCGGCTCGCACCGGCTCGCACGAGCCCCTTGATAAATTTTAATGATTTTTGTGAGCCGGTTGTTAGGCAGCCGCAGCAAGCACACAAGCATCTGTTTTTTTTTCTCCTCCTCTCTCCGTCCTCCCCAAGCCCCCACCCTCCCATAGGCTCCCAGCATACCTGGTCATGTCGTCCCTTAGGATCATCATCCCCCCTTCACCACTGCCTGACCAACCCGGAGCCTTTTCTCTGCTAGATCCCACCCACAGCAAGTTGCATCAGCGGGGCTGTACATTCACTCGGCAGAGACAGGCTGGGGGTGGATCAGGCAGCGTCTGGTGTTACAGCTGCTGGAACAAGTAATGTTTGAACAATGGCCAGAGGGAATGGAAGCTGAGAGAGAGGTAGGCAGAGGAGCAGCAGGAGGGAGATGATGCTGGGTTTGAATGAGGACAGCATGAAGTAAAAAAAAAAAAAGTTGAAGCTATTTAAGTTAGTCTGTTTCCCCTTCCTGCGCCATTAAACTGAAAACAAAATCAAGCAAACTTATGAGCTGCTGCATCTAGGTTGTCATTCTTTATTGTTGGTAGCATTTTAATTCAATCTCTCTTATATTTTCAAACATGTTTTGGCAGCATACAGATGTACACAGAGGTCAGAGGAAGTATAGTAATGGAATAACTTTTCATAGATAGAGTAGTAATTTGTTATCAATCATATTGAGTGTGTCATTTAGAGGGGCTGGTTATAGGGACACCCTAGCATCCTATATAATAATTCTCACCTCCAACGTTCTATGCTTGGGACCGTGGCTCCCTGGCTGCAAGTGGTCTGCGAGGCAGACACGCACGGACGTCACTGACGTCAACACAGCTGATTCCAAGGCAATCGGAATCAGCTGTCACCCCCCCGCGCTACGGCCCCCTCGAAACCCACCCCTCCTGCGAACCTGTCGACCCCCCCCCGGAGCGCTGAAAACCGCACCCCCCTCCCGCTGCTGTTGTGCACTACCTTCGGGTGGGTTCCTCAATCATCTTCTCAGAAAGTTTAACTCCGTGCGTCTGATGTCAGCGTCTGACGTCAGACGCACGCAGAGGAACTTCCAGACAAGATGATTGAAGAACCTACGGGAAGGGAAGAACAACACGGCGGCGGTGGCGGCAGTTTTCGCTCGCACGGGGGGGGGGAACGACAGGTTCGCGGAAGGGGGGGTTCGAGGGGGCCGTAGCACGGGGGGGGGGGGGGGGAATTGCCTGCCTAAGGCCCGTTTCCTTGCCTACAGCAATGGGCCTTTTTTTACTAGTTACTATATAATTCTGTAAGGGTACCAAAAAGTAGAACTGGTGCTGGTAATTATCTAATTGTCTATTGCACCAGATGACCTGATCATATCTTATTTAAATACAATTTTTTATTTTTTTAATTTGCTGTGCTCAGTAACACTGTTGTGCCCATTAAACCAAATGTTCTGGATAGGGTACACAGCCGCCAAACATCCTAGCACTCACTCTTCATTCCTTCCAAAACTCGCACCTCAAGAGACTAACTCAATGTGTTGCAATCAAAAATATTCACTGAAGGTTTACTTATCTTAGCTGATCTTAATTGGCGAGATGCGCAGACTGTGATGCCTCCAGATCACCCGTGATTTAGTGCATCGTGGTTAAAACCTAAAACTCCATCCCTAGGGAGTAGCGAGCCTAGAGATCTCCTCTGTTTTATTTAACAGATTGACGATAAATTCTCTTGAAAAAGCGTTACAAAGTGAAACGTGGCTCCACGTCGGAGATTACGATGGAGTTTTAGGTTTTAACCACGATTCACTAAATCATGGGTGATCTGGAGGCATCACAGTCCGCGCATCTCCCCAATTAAGATCAGTTAAGATAAGTAAACCTTCAGTGAATATTTTCGATTGCAGCACTTTGAGTTAGTCTCTTGAGATGCGAGTTTTGGAAGGAAGGAAGGGCGAGTGCTATGATGTTTGGCGGCTTTGTACCGTATCCAGAACATTTGGTTTAACGGGCACAACAGTGTTACTGAGCACAGCAAATTAAAAAAATAAAAAATTGTATTTAAATAAGATATGATCAGGTCATCTGGTGCAATAGACAATTAGGTAAAGTATTACTAGCCAGGTGGACTTCCAAAAGCTCTGAATCGCTATTATTTGGGGTTCTGCTGGGTACCTGAGTCCTAGATTGACCGATGTTGGAGACAGAATTTTGGACTTAATGAACTGGCCCAGCATGGCACATTTCCCCCCAGATTCTATAAAGGCTGCCTAAATTTGGGCCTGATCCTGAGATACGCACACAAATCATTTAGTTAACGAGCCATTAATCAATAATTGGATGTTAATCAACTACTGATGTTAATTGGCACTAATTAGATTTGCATGCGCATCTGTCTGCATGCTGTTCTATAATACTGGACACTTAAATCCCATAGCATGCAACTCAGAAGGGGGCTTGGCCAGGGGAGGGGCATGGGCGGGTCAGGGGCATTCTGAAAATTGGATGCTGTGTTATAGAATACTAGTGTATTATATTTGTGCAGAGATCTTTTTTCTCCTGGTAAAGGGCCATTAAAACAGATGTCATTATAAGGATCAGGTGCTCAGCATTCAGAGTTTCTATCTATCTATTTATTTATTTAGTTATTTATGACATTTAACCCTGCAGAGATTTTTTTTCTCCTGGTAATGGGCTTCTAAAACAGACACCATGTTATAGGAATCAGGTTCTCAATGTTCAGAGTTTCTATTTATTTATTTATGGCATTTTATCCCACATTAAATTTGAATTAGATTGGAACCTGGAAGCATTTAAAAATAAAAAAAATTTCCCAGAGAGAGTAATGCATGACCCCTCCACCCGGCTCTCTCCCTGGGTATAGCCAGCTCTGCAATTTGGGGGGGGGGCGCAGAGGTGGACCGGGGAGAGAGCCTGTTGTTAAAAATTTACCAGCACACCACTGCCTCTACCCCTTTCAAACAAATAATTATAACATTTACTGCAATCCAGTTTAACAACCATAAAATTCCCCACATTTACCACAATGCTCTCAGTCCTCTTCAATGACATTTTGGCCCTGCAGCGCAGATTTTGCTTCTTCCACGGATTTATAGGAGCTCCACTGCCCTTTGACCAAAACTTTCAAGGAGGCTGGATATTGGAGGATAAAGCGAATTTACTTTTGAACCAGCAGGGTGCATAGAATATGGAATCTCCTCCGTTGTTCTTGTACTCCAGCAGAATAATCAGGAAACATCAATATTTGCCGTCCGTCATGCTTAAGCTCTCCTCTGCGGATCTTAAAACCATGCAGCACCTCCATTTTATGATGATAATTGAGCAGTTTTGCTACTATCACGCGGGGCCTCGTTTGGCCTTGTCTTGCGTCCCACGCGGTGCGCTCGTTCAATGATCAATGGCCCACGTGAGTCCGATAATGCCAGATCTTTCATGAGCCAATCTGTGAGCCAAACAACTAGGTTTTGGTCGGGGATATTCTCCGACAAGCCCAAGATCCGCACGTTGTTCCTACGTGAGTGATTCTCAAGGTCTTCCAGCTTTTCCATATGGTCCCGTAGTTGTTGCTTGATTGTATGTATATCTGCAGAGTACCACCGGGAGTCGTCTTCCAGCACCGATGCCCTTGTTTCCAGGGTGGGTCTCCATTCCATCCACTTTCATCTGAAAAAGATCAAACTTATGTTCCAGAGCGTCCCACTTGGGCTGCCATGCCCTCGCTACTGTAGCGGTTAATTGCTCTAACTGCAACGGTGAAAAGACTTGTTCCATCTGCTGGGGTTCCTCCGCCATCTTGGAATCCGGGGTAAGAGGTTTGCTCTTTTCTTTTTCTTTCTTCCCAGTTCTCAACGACATCCCGACTACAGATTTATGAACGTACTTGACCATATAGTGCTGCGGGGTCAAATCGGTAAATAACAATCGCCAGATTTGCAGTTTAATCACGATTCTGGGGTGAGGGCTCCCAAGCTTCAGCTAAACGCAGCTGATCAGCTCATCGTGTCACGTGATCTCTCCTTTTTTTAGGTATATTAAAAGCAGGAAGCCAGCAAAAGAATCGGTTGGACCACTAGATGATCGAGGAGTAAAAGGGACGATAAGGGAAGACAAAGCCGTACCGGAGAGATTAAATGAATTCTTTGCTTCAGTCTTCACCGAGGAAGATTTCGGTGGGATACCGGTGCCAGAAATGGTATTCGAAGCTGACGAGTCGGAAAAACTTAATGAAATCTCTGTAAACCTGGAGGATGTAATGGAGCAGTTCTACAAAGTAAAGGTAGCAAATCTCCTGGACCGGATGGTATTCATCCCAGAGTACTGATAGAACTGAAAAATGAACTTGCGGAGTTATTGTTAGTAATATGTAATTTAGCCCTAAAATCAAGCGTGGTACTGGAAGATTGGAGGGTGGCCAATGTAACGCCGATTTTTAGAAAAGATTCTAGAGGAGATCCGGGAAATTATAGACCGGTGACTCTGACGTTGGTGCCGGGCAAAATGGTAGAGACTATTATTAAGAACAAAATTACAGAGCATATTCAAAAGCATGGATTAATGAAACAAAGTCAACATGGATTTAGTGAAGGGAAATCTTGCCTCACCAATCTACTACATTTCTTTGAAGGGGTGAACAAACATTTGGATAAAGGTGAGCCAGTTGATATTGTGTATCTGGATTTTCAGAAGACGTTTGACAAAGTACCTCATGAAAGACTCAAGAGGAAATTGGAGAGTCATGGGATAGGAGGTAGTGTTCTATTGTGGATTAAAAACTGGTTAAAAGATAGAAAACAGAGAGTAGGGTTAAATGGTCAGTATTCTCAATGGAGAAGGGTAGTTAGTGGGGTTCCCCAGGGCTCTGTGCTGGGACCGCTGCTTTTTAACATATTTATAAATGACCTAGAGATGGGAGTAACTAGTGAGGTCATTAAATTTGCTGATGACATAAAGTTATTCAAAGTGGTTAAATCGCGAGAGGATTGTGAAAAATTACAAGAGGACCTTACGAGACTGCATGGGCGTAGTTTGACTTTTTCATTTTGGGGGGGGCAAAGGATGGGTGGGTCACATTAGCATATTCATTTGCATACATTTATAGTTCATACATATTCATTAGGGTTATTCCTAAAAAAAACCCAGTTCTTTCTCCCTCCCTTCCTTCTTTCCTCCTTACCCAGCACTCCCTCTTCCTCTCCAGTAGTATTTCCCCACCCCCTTTCCCATACCATGCCTGTGTTGACCTTAGAAATGCATAGGCTCTATATGTAGAAATGCAGTATTGAGGAGGCAAAATGGCTGACAATTGACAGTAAATAGTTTCTTACCTTCCAGAGTAATGTCTTCAGATGGGTAGTTAGTTCCATGAGTTACAGGAATGAACCTCACTCATAGATCAGAGTGCACTGCTTGGTGATTATCTCAGTCTCCGATGTATTGCCGATGCTCTTCTCTATTCTTTTCATTGTGTCAGATCTTCTTCTTCTAATCTACTCTTAGCTATTTCCTTCTCAAGGCTCAAGCTATTGAGAAGTGCTGTTGCAGGGAGATTTCAATCTGCCGGATGTAGATTGGAAAGTTCCGTCTGCGGAATCGGAAAGAAGTAGAGAGATCGTGGATGCTTTTCAAAGTGCTGTGCTCAGACAAATGGTGATGGAACCCATGAGGAGGGAGTGACGCTGGATCTGGTGCTCACAAATGGGGATAGTGTGTCAAATGTCCAAGTGGGTGCCCACCTGGGTGGCAGTGACCATCATACGGTTTGGTTTGATATGACGGCTGAAGTGGAAGGCGGCCACTCAAAAATCAAAGTCCTGGATTTCAAGCATGCTGACTTTAGTAAAATGGGGGAATACCTGAGGAAGGAGCTGATGGGATGGGAGGATGAACGAGAAGTTGAAGGACAGTGGTCCAAGCTGAAAGAAGCTATAAATAGGGCCACAAACCTTTATGTAAAGAGAGTAAATAAAAGCAAGAGAAAAAGGAAACCGATATGGTTCTCCAAACAAGTGGCTGAGAAAATAAAGGCTAAAGAGTTGGCATTCCTGAAATACAGAAAGACTCAAGAAGAGGAGCACGGGGAGGAATACCGGATAAAACTGAAAGAAGCCAAGACAGAGATACGTCTGACGAAAGTGCAAGCGGAAGAACAAATGGCTAGAAATGTAAGGAGGGGTGACAAAAATTTCTTCAGGTATATTAGTGAAAGGAGGAAGACTAAAAAGGGAATTGTGAGACTGAAAGATGCTGAGAACCGCTATATAGATAATGATGAAGAAAAAGCAAATTTGCTAAATAGATACTTTTGTTCTGTTTTCACAGAAGAAAATCCTGGAGCAGGACCGCAATTGACTGGCAAAAGTACATGTGAGAATGGAGTGGATATAGCACCGTTCATGGAAGAGAGTGTGTATGAACAACTTCAAAATCTAAAGGTGGACAAAGCAGTGGGACCGGATGGGATCCACCCCAGGATACTGAGGGAGCACAGAGAGGTTCTGGCAGGTCCTCTTAAAGATTTGTTTAATAAATCCTTGGAGACGGGAGAGGTTCCTTGGGACTGGAGAACGGCGGAGTTGGTCCCTCTTCACAAAAGTGGTGATAGGGAAGAAGCTGGAAACTACAGGCCAGTAAGCCTCACTTCAATTATTGGAAAAGTACTGGAAGCCATGCTGAAGGAAAGGATAGTGAATTTCCTGGAAGCAAATAAGTTGCAAGAACCGAGACAACATGGCTTTACCAAAGAGAAATCGTGCCAAATGAATCTCATTGAATTCTTTGACTGGGTGACCGGAGAATTAAATCAAGGACGTGCTATGGACGAAATCTACTTAGATTTCAAGAAAGCTTTTCACACGGTTCCCCACAGAAGGCTCTTGAATAAACTAGACGGGCTGAAGATATGACCCAAAGTGGTGAACTGGATTAGGAACTGGTTGACGGGCAGACGCCAGAGGGTGGTGGTAAATGGAGTTCGCTCGGAGGAGGGAAAGGTGAGTAGTGGAGTGCCTCAGAGATCAGTGCTGGGGCCGATTCTATTCAATATTTTTGTGAGTGACATTGCCGAAGGCTTACAAGGTAAAGTTTGCCTTTTTGCGGATGACACCAAGATTTGCAACAGAATGGACACCCCGGAGGGAGTGGAAATCATGAAAAAAGATCTGCAGAAGCTAGAAGAATGGTCTAACGTTTGGCAATTAAAATTCAATGCGAAGAAATGCAAAGTGATGCACTTAGGGAGTAGAAATCCACGGGAGACGTATGTGTTAGGCGGTGAGAGTCTGATAGGTACGGACGGGGAGAGGGATCTTGGGGTGATAGTATCTGAGGACCTGAAGGCGATGAAACAGTGTGACAAGGCGGTGGCCGTAGCTAGAAGATTGCTAGGCTGTATAGAGAGAGGTGTGACCAGCAGAAGAAAAGAGGTTTTAATACCCCTGTATAAGACGTTGGTGAGGCCCCACTTGGAATATTGTGTTCAATTTTGGAGGCCGTATCTTGTGAAGGATGTTAAAAAAATGGAAGCGGTGCAAAGAAAAGCTACAAGAATGGTATTGGATTTGCATTGCAAGACGTATGAGGAGAGACTTGTTGACCTGAACATGTATATCCTGGAGGAAAGGAGAAACAGGGGTGATATGATACAGACGTTCAAATATTTGAAAGGTATTAATCTGCAAACAAACCTTTTCTGGAGATGGGAAGGCGGTAGAACTAAAGGACGTGAAATGAGATTGAAGGGGGGCAGACTCAAGAAAAATGTCAGGAAGTATTTTTTCACGGAGAGAGTGATGGATGCTTGGAATGCCCTCCCGCGGGAGGTGGTGAAGAGGAAAACGGTAACAGAATTCAAACATGCGTGGGATAAACATAAGGGAATCCTGCTCAGAAGGAAGGGATCCTCAGAAGCTTAGCCGGTGGTGGGAGGCAGGGCTGGTGGTTGGGAAGTGGGGATAGTGCTGGGCAGACTTATACGGTCTGTGCCAGAGCTGGTGGTTGGAGGCGGGGCTGGTGGTTGGGAGGCGGGGATAGTGCTGGGCAGACTTATATTGTCTGTGCCAGAGCCGGTGGTGGGAGGCAGGGCGGGTGGTTGGGGGGCGGGGGATAGTGCTGGGCAGACTTATACGGTCTGTGCCCTGAAAAAGACAGGTACAAATCAAGGTAAGGTATACACAAAAAATAGCACATGTGAGTTTATCTTGTTGGGCAGACTGGATGGACCGTGCAGGTCTTTTTCTGCTGTCATCTACTATGTTACTATGTAAGTTTTCTGTTATTATGGAAGGTTTCCTTTGCACATTTGCCCTTATCAAAAGTCATCCTAAAACTGGTCTTCACTATTTGTAGAACTATCATGACCATCTTAAGAGCTGTACAGATTCAAAAATGTAAAATCATACCTCTGAAACTGAAGCTAAACATAGCCCAAAGAGTTCATACAGCATGCAATAGAGGCCATTTTTTTTGTGTAACAATCATAACAACGAATATATAGTGAAAAAAGCAAATTTAACTTAATGTAAACGCAGTCGTCTTTCTTTCCTGTTGGCATAAACATCCACAATCTTCTCTGGATTTAGCTTT
Organism: Microcaecilia unicolor; assembly: GCF_901765095.1. Classification (NCBI taxonomy): domain Eukaryota; kingdom Metazoa; phylum Chordata; class Amphibia; order Gymnophiona; family Siphonopidae; genus Microcaecilia; species Microcaecilia unicolor. The sequence continues at coordinate 121,125,405 of NC_044040.1, read as the reverse complement.
GCTGTTAAGTCCGCTTCAATGTGAAGAAGAGCCAAAGCTGAAAATCTATCTTCTCTCATAGTTGAACGCATCCAGTTTCCAATCCATCTCATTGCTGAAAAACTTCGTTCTGATGTAGCTGATCCAACAGGGAATGTTATCGCTAACCGAATGAGTTTGTAGTAGTTTGGATATATTATTGGAGTCACTTCTTGAAGTCTTTCAAAGGTGACTGGAGTTTGAGAATTGTTAAGAATATTCATTTCTGCAGCCACAAGATGAGGATTTATTTTTAGAAGATCTCCATATTTCTGTAAAAGTGGATGGATGCCAGTTTTGTCACACCTTAAAACAGAGTCACAGGCTTCAGCAATTTTCACTGATTATTTTGAGAATCGTCTGTCTAATTCAGAAACTGTGGCATCTAAAACAGGGAAGTACAACTGCTCACGCCACCTATTTCTTTCTGTGGTTGATGTAGTTTGTGTTTCATCTTTACTTAGTGTCTGCTCTTTGTGTTCTCTTTGACCCAGAGTTGTTGTAACAAAGAAATTGGTAAGAGCTACTGAGGTTTTACAAGCTCTTTTTCTTTTTGTAGAATCCTCATCTGATACTGCAATGTTGTGACTTTGACAGAATGCCATGATTTTTTTTCCATAAATCATTCCAGTCATCAGCTTGTCTGCATTTCTCAAAGTGTGTTTTCAGTTTTTCTGTGAGAGAAGAAGCTTTTCCAAGTGTAATATCAGTGCTCTGAAGTCCTTTATGGGCAACATGGATAATCTTCATTATGTCTTCAAAGATAATCAAACATGCAGTGAATGATACTGTAGTCATGTGATGATAAAGGCCACTTGCTTCCACAGACCACTTTTCACCTTTTTCTGTCAGATCGTTTAGACAATTCATGATGGCAGCATATTGTGTTTTAACTGCAAAAACTCTTCTCCACTTATGTGCCCAGCATGTTTCACTTGGTTGCACAATCTCTTTCTACTACTACTACTACTTATCACTTCTATAGCGCTACAAGGCATACACAGCGCTGTACACCATACATGAAAAGACAGTCCCTGCTCAAAGAGCTCACAATCTAAATAGGACAGACAAACAGACAGAACAACAACTAAGAGGTAAGGGAATTAAAGAGGTGGGGATAAAAGGGTACAGGGCAAGTGAGGAGTGGTTAGGAGTCAAAAGCAGCGTTAAAGAGGTGGGCTTTTAGCCTGGATTTGAAAACGGCCAAAGACGGGGCTAGATGTACAAGCTCAGGAAGTCTATTCCAGGCGTGAGGTGCAGCGAGATAAAAGGAACGGAGTCTGGAATTAGCAGTAGAGGAGAAGGGGAGAGACAAGAGAGATTTATCCACAGAACAGAATACTCGAGAGGGGGCGTGGGAAGAGACAAGAGTGGAGAGGTACTGGGGAGCGGTAGAGTGAATGCACTTATAGGTCACTAAGAGAAGTTTGAATTGAATGCGGAAACGGATAGGGAGCCAGTGAAGTAACTTGAGGAGAGGGCTAATGTGAGCATAGCAACTTTCTGCATGTCAATAAACTTTTGATGATTGGTCGGCTCAGCAAAGACAGAGTAAAGTTTATCAAGTACAGTTAGAAATCCAACAATACTACGATTTACTCTGCAGCATTCTACAAGCACTAAGTTGAGTTTATGTGCCATGCAATGAATGTATACTGCAAACTGGTGGTCTTCTTTCATTCGCTGCTGTACTCTGGTCACATGTCCTGACATAACACAAGCACCATCATAAGACTGGGCAACAATTGGAATATTTTGCATTCCACTTGTTTCCAAACCTCTCTTGATGGCAGTATAAATTCCATCTGCATTTCGAGAAGATGAGCAATTAATAAAGCATAGAAACTTTAATCTCAAGTTTCTCTGCATATCTGATACAAACAGAAAGCTGTTCTGTCTTAAAAGACCTGGCCTCATCTGCCATTATCGCAAAGAAGCCTGTTTCATTCACTGCCTCTACAACTTGTTTGCAAACTAAATCTGTACAATTTCATTTTGGAATTCTGGGCTTGTGTAACTAAAATAACAGTCCTGCATTTTTTGGAAACTTGTATCATAGTTTGAAAAAAAATGACAGAATTCACGAAAAATTCCTCTAAAATTGGAATCTCTTCCTTCTTCATGGCTTTGGAAAGGTAACCCGAGTTTTGAAAGTAATTTAATAATATTACATACCTTGCAGAGGTAATCCCTGTTTCTCTGGACTGTATTCTTATGACTCTCAGAAAGCTTTGCTGCTACTGATCCAGCTTTTTCATTCTGTTTGAAGCACTGCCACATCTCCATGCTTTTCACATGTATCTGAGAAGATGAATGTTTTGTCAGTTTTTCTGAAATTTTCTTCCAATCTCGCACACCTGTTTTGATGAATGAGTCCTCAGCATAGGCTGTTTCTGACTGGAAATGTCGACAGGGAAAGCAGAATGCAGCATCTTGCTCAATGGAGTATTCAACCCAGGGGAATTTTGCATAATGGAAAAATGAAAACGAACGTTATACTTCCCAAACATTCTTTTCGGAAAATCATGCAGATGTGGTTGATTTGGTCCATTACATTTTTCTCCAAGGTCTGAAGCAGCAGCTGGGCTTCTTATATCAACTGTACTTGTACTCGGTGCATCTAAGGAGAGTAGTGTAAACCCCCTAGTCATGGAGCGGGTAATTACAATAATTAAAGAAATAAATATATAGGAATGTCACAGTTTCAAGTAGGGTTCCCAAATAAACTCCACGCAACCAAGGGATTTGACAAGAAAAAAATATTAAATATTTTATTAAATGATAAAATAAATAGAAACACTTATTGGTTATGTTCCTTAATGTTGGTACCAATTGTTAAAGTTTGCTAGTATTAAATAAAAATAGTGCAAGGTGTTAAATAATTTGTGATAGGTTACAAAGGCAATAAGATGTTCAAAACTACAATTTCAGTTACCAAGACCCTGACCCCATTGCTGCAATAACATAAAACATCCCAAACATGTACACAACCCCAATTATTGTACTCAGATCTGATATATATATATATATATTTTTTTTTTCAATTTGTGTGCACACAATAATGTTACTGGTGTATCAAATCTTCGCTAGCATCGCTGCTGTCTTGCGTTGGGTACCTTGGTCTTCTCCACATCCACGTCTCCTCGGTTGGTGAGGTCAGCCCACCGGCTCAGGAACTCCAGGATACCTACTGCTCTGACTCAAAAAACTCAAAAAATGAAAATCCTGACTCCCTGTGCTCGGTGTGTGTGCTAACCTCAATCAGTATTTTCTTTGGCAAGGGACCTTGTGGGCTAACTAAATTCAAATAAAAAGATAAGCAGGGGAAATTCCTATCTAGCCCTCCAAAAACATGACCCCTTTTCTTTTATTTTGTTATACACCCACCCTCTACTCACACTGATGGACTGCTAAACTAAATCTCCTAAAGGCAGGCCCTCAACTGCAGGCACTCACAGGGCTCGAGGCTTAGGCTGGGCAACTCTTTCCCCAGAGCAGGCTCACTTAGGTGTGGACACTCAAACCAGCATGCTTCTGTGCTGGATCCTCCTGAGGCAGACACTCACGCTGGCAGACACTCTAAAAAAAGTTCCTTTGGAGTCTGGGCACTCAGTGCAGGGGGGGGGTCTCTCTGTCTCTCTCTTTGTGGGGCTTCTTCCCTTTCCGGAGAGGCCTCTTCTTTACAGGGCAGGCAGTCACACGGCCGGCTTTCTTCTCTCTGAACAGGCAAGCACACACACGGAGGGATGCGCTGGGTGGACTTCTCTGGGATGCAGGGACCTTGCCACACTGCTCTCTATTCAGCTCTGCACTGCTCCCAACACGTCTCAGCTCCCCAGTGTGGTCCCTCTTCCTCCTCTGCTTCTCTCTCTGTCTGAAGAATGGCCTCTGTGGCTACTGCTACAGCTCCTCTTTTGCCCCCAGTTCGCTCCAGATCCCCTTCTCCTCCTCCTCTGTTCCTGTCTGCCTTAGTGCCCGGCCCCTTTCAGGACTCACCAGTTCTCTCTCTTCATCTGGGGCTCGTCAGTGGGTCCTTCTCTTCCAGCCTGCAGCTCACTCCTGCTTGGGTTTGATCTTCTTCTCCTCCAGCCTGCAGCTGCCTCTTCTTGTCTGAGCATACCCTTCTCAGTCTCAGCTTGCACACTCCTGCCTGGATCCAATCTTCTCTCAGAGCATGCTTTCAGCCTCCTCTCTTTGTCTGGGCTTGCCTTTCTCTCTCCCAGGTTGCATCTGGACTGCTCTTCTTTTCTTTGCTCCACTCCTACTGTCCCCTGGATTGGCTTGAAATTCGCGCCAATCTATGGATCAGACTGCCTCCTGCCACCTCATTGGTCCAAATTCATGCCCTTTAGCAGATCCTGGCTCCTATTGGCTGCCTTCCACACTGCCCCTCAAGATTGCCTTACATGCCCCTCAAGCTCCCAGCTCTCCCTGGGGTCTCAGACAGCCAATCAGAAGCCTTGTAACAGGTTTCACTGCACATCCTCCCACAGTTACAAACTCGTAAAATGTAAACCCACCTCTAGCACCTATGGGCACCTGAGCTCTTAGTTTTATAACAGTGCTGGAGCATTTTAAACATTTTAACTAAAAGGTGTCAATGCTGTTGCTGGGCTGCCCTGAGACCTCTGTACCTCCCTGTCCTCTGCAATATGCCCCCCTCTCAGGGAAGGGGGGGGCAAGGTAAAGGCTTCTTTTCTTTTCTTTTCTATATTTACAGTAGCACTGATGTGGAAGCAGCCAGTGCTTGCTTTGGAGTTGATGCAAAATGCTCATGGGAATCAAGAACTGGTAGTTCAGCACTTGCTTTCACAAAAAACTTTCTAATATCCATTTTTTGCATTTGATACATCAAAAGTTTACTCTCTAGTATATTTAGAGAAATCCAACAGGTTCAGAATAGAAGTACTAGATTTCCAAGAGGAAGGAAATCTAGTACTTCTATTCTGAACCTGTTTTAGTGATATTCAATTATTTTTCTCCTCCACCTTGTAAGGTACTGCCTACCCAACAAAAAACAGTGTTAGACTTGTTAAAGATGGACCAACAATAAAGAATGACAACGTGGATGCAGGCAGCAGCTCAGAGGTTTGCTTGCTGTGTTTTGAGTGAACGGCAACGCCTGCGCGGGGGAGTGAAAACAGAGATTTTCCAAATGGCTTCCTTCCTTCTCTAGTCACAGCAAGCAGGCAGGCTCGCCTCAACTCCGTCCTTCGCTTCCCTGCCCTCTCAGCGTCCCGCCCGCCCAAAAGGAAATGACATCAGAGGAAGGCGGGACACAGAGAGGGCAGGGAAGTGAAGGACAGTCGAGCCTGCCTGCTTGCTGCTTTTACTACTGGCGCCCCGCCCCGCCGCCCACCAGTTTGCCGCTGCGACTTCGGGTAAGAAGACTAAATGACTAAGTCATTTGGGGGGGCAATGCCCCCCTGGCCCCCCCAATCTACGCCCCTGGGAGACAGTGGCATTTAAATGGCAGATGACGTTTAATGTGAGCAAGTGGAAAGAGGAACCCGAATTATAGCTACGTCATGCAAGGTTCCACCTTAGGAGTCACCGACCAAGAAAGGGATCTAGGTGTCGTCGTTGATGATACTTTGAAACCTTCTGCTCAGTGTGCTGCTGCGGCTAAGAAAGCAAATAGAATGTTAGGTATTATTAGGAAAGGAATGGAAAACAAAAATGAGGATGTTATAATGCCTTTGTATCGCACCATGGTGCGACTGCACCTCGAATATTGTGTTCAATTCTACTACTACTACTACTACTATTTAACATTTCTAAAGCGCTACTAGGGTTACGCAGCGCTGTACAATTTAACATAGAAAGACAGTCCCTGCTCAAAGAGCTTACAATCTAAAGGACAAATGTACAGTCAGACAAGTAGGGGTCGTCAAACTGGGGCAGTCTAGATTTCTTGAAAGGTAAAAGGTTAGGTGCCGAAAGCAACATTGAAGAGATGGGCTTTGAGTAAGGATTTGAAGATGGGTAGGGAGGGGGCTTGGCGTATGGGCTCAGGAAGTTTATTCCAAGCATAGGGTGAGGCGAGGCAGAATGGGCGGAGCCTGGAATTGGAGGTGGTGGAGAAGGGTACTGAGAGGAGGGAATTCTGGTCGCCATATCTCAAAAAAGATATAATGGAATTAGAAAAGGTGTAGAGAAGGGCAACGAAAATGATAAAGGGGATGGGATGACTTCCCTATGAGGAAAGGCTAAAGCAGCTAGGGCTCTTCAGCTTGGAAAAAAGGTGGCTGAAGGGAGATATGATAGAGGTCTATAAAATAATGAGTGGAGTGGAATGGGTAGATGTGAAGCATCTGTTTAAGGTTTCCAAAAATACTAGGACTAGGGGGCATGCGATGAAGCTACAATGTAGTAAATTTAAAACGAATCGGAGAAAATGTTTCTTCACTCAACGTGTAATTAAACTCTGGAATTCGTTGCCAGAGAATGCGGTAATGGTGGTTAGCTTAGTGGAGTTTAAAAAAGGTTTGGACGGCTACCTAAAGAAAAAGTCCATAGACCATGATTAAATGGACTTGGGGAAAACCCACTATTTCTGGGATAAGCAGTATAGAATGTTTTTGTACTTTTTTGGGATCTTGCCAGGTATTTGTGACCTGGATTGGCCACTGTTGGAAACAGGATGTTGGGCTTGATGGATCTTTGGTCTTTCCCAGTATGGCAATACTTATGTACTTATGTAAGGTATGCTCCAGTAGGCCTATGGGAACACGAAGCCTCACAGCACACTGTCTTCAATGCACTCCATATCCGGGGTGAGGGGTCCACTATGTCGCTCTTATTAAAACCGTTGCAGAGAGCATGGGACTGGTGGCGATCAAAACAGGGAGGTGCTGTGGGAGCCTCGCCTTTCTTGGAAGTAGTAAAGAATCCTGATATCCCTGCAGGCCAGGGTTTTAGTATATGGGAGCTATGGTGTCGAGGAGGATGCAGATATGTGGGACAGTTTTTGGAAGTGGGTGAAGGGGCGAAACCAACTTTTGGGAATTGTCAGAAGACGTGGGGGCTGCCTGCCCATTTTCTCTTCTCATACCTCCATATTTGACATGTCTCGACATCTCTGGGGAGGCAGAGGGACAGTTACCTGAATTTTACTCAGCTAGATGAAATGTTTATGCAGCTTCCGACTACAGCAAACAAACTTTCAGTGTGGTATAGGCTGGGGAAGCAATGTCGGGGACTTAGCCCCAATGAGCAATTAGCGAAAAAAATGGAGTGATAGCCTGGGAGAAACTGAGTGGGAAAGATTTGTCAACTTGTTTTAGCTCAGCTTTTCAAGCCACACCAAATGCGAGTTTACAGGAGACGCAATTCAGGATCCTGTATGATACTTACATCTCAAAAAGCAGGGGGAAGACTATAGCACTTTGGGATACAGATATATGTGATAAATGTGTGCTGGGAAGGAGCACAACGGTGCATCATTTCTTAGAGTGTAATAAATTGCAACCTTTTTGAGCTGATGTTTTGGATGTAATTGAAACAATAGTGGGCACTCAGTGTGAATGTTCATATGCAACCCTACTCTTGGGGTTAGGCAAGGCGCTGGATGCTCAGGGACTGATGGAACACCATCAGAGATTTGTACTAGTAGCATTGATGCTGGCACGAAAGACAATCCTTGACCATTGGGTTGGGAAAGACCCCCGTCATCGGCTGAGTGGAAGATTAATATGATCGAGATGGCAACATGGGAGCTCCACCGCACACATCATCCCATGGGATGTTCTCTTTCATAGTATATAGATGTCTGGAAACTGGCATAAAATCACTTACAAGGGCAGGCAGCGGCCGCCCCAATGAGCACAGAGGGGTGAGGGGGGATGGGGGAGGAAGGTAAAGGGGGGAGGGTTATAGCAGAAAAATGAATGGTGCATGTACAAGCGAGTTTATTCATGTTATTGCAGTATTGTACTATTGAGGGGCATTTTCGATCGGGGACGTCCATCTCTAAGGGAGCCCATCTCCAAGGACGGCGCTGTGAAGGGGCGGTGCCAACCGTATTTTCGAAATGAGATGGCCGACCATCTTTCGTTTCGATAATACGGTTGGGGCCGCCCAAATGTCAGAGATGGCCGGGTTTGAGATGGCTAGCCTCGGTTTTTGCCGATAATGGAAACTGAGGCCGGCGATCTCAAACCCGGCCAAATCCAAGGCATTTGGTCGTGGGAGGGGCCAGCATTTGTAGTGCACTGGTCCCCCTCACATGCCAGGACACCAACCGGGCACCCTAGGGGGCACTTCTAAAAATAATAAAAAAAAAAAAAAGCTCCCAGGTGCATAGCTCTCTTACCTTGGGTGCTGAGCCCCCCAAATCCCCCCAAAACCCAATCCCCACAACTCTACACCATTACCATAGCCCTTATGGGTGAAGGGGGGCACCTACATGTGGGTACAGTGGGTTGGGGGGGGGTTGGAGGGCTCCCATTTACCACCACAAGTGTAACAGGTAGGGGGGGATGGGCCTGTGTCCGCCTGCCTGAAGTGCACTGCACCCACTAAAACTGCTCCAGGGACCTGCATACTGCTGCGATGGACCTGAGTGTGACATTTGAGACTGGCATAGAAGCTGGAAAAAAAAGCTTTTAAAGTTGTTTTTTTGAGGGTGGGAGGAGGTTAGTGACCACTGGGGGGAGTCAGGGGAGGTGATCTCCGATTCCCTCCGGTAGTCATCTGGTCAGTTTGGGCACTTTTTGGGGACTTGGACCTGAAAAAAAGGGACCAAATAAAGTGGACCAAATTCTCGCCAGGGATGCCCTTCTTTTTTCCATTATCGGCCGAGGGCGCCCATTTCTTAAGCACGCCCTTGTCCTGCCTTTGCTACCCTTCCGACACGCCCCCAGGAATGTTGGCCGGCTCTGCAATGTTAAGCAGTTGGAGCTGGCCAAAATCGGCTTTCGATTATACTGATTTGGCCGGTTCAGGAGATGGCCGGCCATCTCCCGATTTGTGTCGGAAGATGGCCGGCGATCTCCTTTGAAAATAAGTTGGATTGTCTTTTTGGCAGTATTGTGTGTAATATGGTTTGAGAATTGGTGAATACGTTAGTACTGTTTGTTATTATGTGTGCCATTCTCCAATAAAAATATTAAAAAAAAAAAAACAACCCTAGTCTCTGTTTTCTATTTTTTAGCATTTCTTAATCCACAGTAGGACACTGCCTCCTATCCCATGACTTTTTAATTTCCTCAAGAGTTGTTCATGAGGTACATTGTCAAATACTTTCTGAAAATATAAACAACATCAGCCAGCTTACCTTTATCCATATCATTAGCACAGCCAGATGTTACATTTTGAAGGGACTACTGGCAAAATGGGTGGGCATGAAATATCCTCTATGCTTCCCTCCACTTCCGCATCCAGCCTCCCCTAACCCAGCCTAAAATTACTGTAAATGTCTGAGCTGGCAGGGATCCCCATGTCCCACCAGCTTAAGACCTCCTCTGAAGGTTCTCAGAACCCCCTCCTGCCAAGCTCAGTAGTCAGTGGCAGTGTTCCTGAGCCACCAATGCTGGCACCACATGCATGCCTCATTTTCATGCATGTGTGAGAACTGTGCGTCCAATATTCAGCCAACGGTGATCAGTGTTTTGCTGACCGCCATGGGTGTTGAACCTGGAAATTCAATGCTAGGCCATGTCTGGGCACCAGCATTGAATTTTTGGGTTTGGGGAGCTGGCTAATGCATAGCCAGTTAAGTATGATATTTGGCACTTATGGGTTACCTCATAAAGATAAGACTGACTTTTATGCTGTCCTATTTATGCAGTTAACCTGTCATTCACAAAGGAAAAATATTCAACATAAAGGACTATTTTACATGCTCATCTTCCAATGTGGCATATATCATTCAGTGTAAGAAATGTAACGAAAGATGCTATATTGGAGAAACAGGCCAGATAAGTACATAAGTACATAAGTAATGCCATACTGGGATAAGACCAAGGGTCCATCGAGCCCAGCATCCTGTCCACGACAGCGGCCAATCCAGGCCAAGGGCACCTGGCAAGCTTCCCAAACGTACAAACATTCTATACATGTTATTCCTGGAATTTTGGAGTTTTCCAAGTCCGTTTAGTAGCAGTTTATGGACTTGTCCTTTAGGAAACCGTCCAACCCCTTTTTAAACTCTGCTAAGCTAACCGCCTTCACCACTTTCTCCGGCAACGAATTCCAGAGTTTAATTACACGTTGGGTGAAGAAACATTTTCTCCGATTTGTTTTAAATTTACTACACTGTAGTTTCATCGCATGCCCCCTAGTCCTAGTATTTTTGGAAAGCGTGAACAGATGCTTCACATCCACCTGTTCCACTCCACTCATTATTTTATATACCTCTATCATGTCTCCCCTTAGCCGTCTCTTCTCCAAGCTGTATAGCCCTAGCCTCCTTAGTCTTTCTTCATAGGGAAGTCGTCCCATCCCCGCTATCATTTTAGTCGCCCTTTGCTGCACCTTTTCCAATTCTACTATATCTTTCTTGAGATGCGGCGACCAGAATTGAACACAATACTCAAGGTGCGGTCACACCATGGAGCGATACAACGGCATTATAACATCCTCACACCTGTTTTCCATACCTTTCCTGATAATACCCAACATTCTATTCGCTTTCTTAGCCGCAGCAGCACACTGAGCAGAAGGTTTCAGTGTGTTATCGACGACGACACCCAGATCCCTTTCTTGGTCCGTAACTCCTAACGTGGAACCTTGCTTGACTTAGCTATAATTCGGGTTCTTTTTTCCCACATGCATCACCTTGCACTTGCTCACATTAAACATCATCTGCCATTTAGCCGCCCAGTCTCCCAGTCTCGTAAGGTCCTCTTGTAATTTTTCACAATCCTGTCGCGATTTAACGACTTTGAATAACTTTGTGTCATCAGCAAATTTAATTACCTCACTAGTTACTCCCATCTCTAAATCATTTATAAATATATTAAAAAGCAGCGGTCCTAGCACGGACCCCTGAGGAACCCCACTAACTACCCTTCTCCATTGTGAATACTGCCCATTTAACCCCACTCTCTGTTTCCTATCCTTCAACCAGTTTTTAATCCACAATAGGACATTTCCTCCTATCCCATGACCCTCCAATTTCCTCTGTAGCCTTTCATGAGGTACCTTGTCAAACGCCTTTTGAAAATCCAGATACACAATATCAACCGACTCCCCTTTGTCCACATGTTTGTTCACTCCTTCAAAGAATTGGAGTAAATTGGTCAGGCAAGATTTCCCCACACAAAAGCCATGCTGACTTGGTCTCAGTAATCCATGTCCTCGGATGTGCTCTGTAATTTTGTTTTTGATAATAGCCTCTACCATTTTCCCCGGCACCGACGTCAGACTCACCGGTCTATAATTTCCCAGATCTCCCCTGGAGCCTTTTTTAAAAATGGGCATTACATTGGCCACCCTCCAATCTTCCGGTACCACGCTCGATTTTAAGGATAAGTTGCATATCACTAGCAGTAGCTCCGCAAGCTCGTTTTTCAGTTCTATCAGTACTCTAGGATGAATACCATCTGGTCCAGGAGATTTGCTACTCTTCAGTTTGCCGAACTGCCCCATTACGTCCTCCAGGTTTACCGTGAAGTCAGACAAGATTCAATCTACACAGACATCACATGAAAATAGCCGGTGCCAGTCAGGCCCCCACCCCTGTGGGCCAACACTTCACAAGACCAGAACACTGCACCAGTGATTTCACAGTAAGAATACTGAAAGGTAATTTTAAAACAATACAGGAACGTAAGACCTTTGAAATAAGAATGATTGAATATTTTGACACCCAACAAACAGGACTTAATAAGGATCTGGGTTTTCTAACTCATTATAAAACATAAAGCTGTATTTCTCTGTTTATTACCCTCCTCTCACCTACCAACACCCATTCTGTTAGAATAATAATGAAATGCTTTGATATCTCCATGCATACCCCCACCCTCCCACTCTGTCAGACAGTCAAAGTAATGCTTTGATGTTTCTCTCATATATACTATCTGCTACCTCATTTGCTTATTTCTGATCTGAGGAAGAAGGGCAACCTTCGAAAGCTGATCAAGAAATGTATTAAGTTATGTCCAATAAAAAAGGTATCATCTTATTTTCTTTTCCATGTTTTATTTTGTTTGATTTCTATTGATAACTGCTTATGTTAGTATTTTCACCTGAGTTTTAGAATCAGGATGGAGGCAAAGGGATAGAATTAGCACAATCCTGAAACTTGGGAGCAATAGTGGCAACTTTAGCTACCAAATGTGGTGCATGTTTTATAGACATTCTTAATTCAATTACCTGAAGACAAATACATAAAAATATTAAATGACCAGGCAGTTCAAAACTGGCAAAAAAAAAATGCAGCACAGCAATCCGGGTTTCTTAACACAATTAAACATTAATTTTCACTGTCTGTCACCTTCTTATCATATTAATTAATCAGCACTCTCCATCCTTCCCCTTCACACTATCTTTGTGATGCATATCATGATTCAATTATATTTTCTGGCAAAATTACACTTTTTGCTCATTCTAAACTGAGAAAGGGAAAGTCAGCTACCAAAATCTAGCTGAGAAATGCATTGCTAGTCCTATAAAAATCGCTCTAATATTTTTTCATTTCGGTGTGTTCAAGTGGACAAGAGCATCAGCCATACTACTTTATCCAATCGTATAAAAATGAATTGTGTATTGCATACACTTCTAATTCTGAGTCCCTATTTCAGCAGGACCTTGCTCCCCCTAGAGGGCGCTTTTAGTCAGCTGTCCGGAGATGGAGGAGGGAGGTTATCTGTGGTTAACTTTAACACCCGGGGAACCTGAAACTCTCACATTCCTGGCATAGCAGCTAGCAGGCGAGCCCAGCCTCCAGATGCCTGCCCTGCTTCCATTTAGTACGGGAGGAGCATTCACAGCCGGTGTTAGCAGCAAGGAGAAAGCAGCATCTTTCTACCCTCCTTGCATCTATACTTTTCTAGGTTGACTAAGAAGATCTTATTCTAAATATCGGATTCTGACACATTGAATCTCCTCTGTCACATTATGATTTGGTAAGTTTCTTTACCAGCCTTTTTTTTTTAAATTCTAGTAAAGGAACTGGGGGGGGGGGGGGGGGGGGGATACATTAACTATTTAGGGGGGAAGTTATCAAGCTGGGCTACTGTTAAGACAGGTTGCCTTACTACAAGTCGTGCTATTTTAGCACAGGGTTCCATTTTATGCAATGAAATCCCGTACTAAAATAGCACAGCTTGTGGCAAAAATCACCCATCTTAGGGGGAAGTTATCAACGTGGGCTACCGTTAAGACGGGTATTTTACCAATTCTATTTTAGCACAGGGTCACATTCCTTATAAAATGAGATCCTGTGCTAAAATAGCATCATTTGTGATAAAAACAACCCTCATAGGTAGCCCACGTTGGTAACTCCCCCCCCCCCCCCCGTAATAAAGTACTGGATGCTCTGCAAGGAATGATTCTAGAAATCAGAGGCAATCGCAGCCTATTCCTCAAGCAGAAAAAGGAAGAAAAGTGAAATAAAGTAACAAAAAATAATTGAGTAACTTATTTTCGTTCTTCATGAGAAAGTGGATAATTTGTAGAAGGCAGGGTATGCTTACTGTGCCTTTCTGCCTTTTGTATCATCACCAAGATTTAGCCGTAATAAAGCTCGCTTTGCATGTCTTATTTTTAGTCTGGGGTTAGGCGAAAGATTTCTCTTTTTGTGGCATTTTGTGAATGCTTTCTGCGAGTTTTGCAACCCTTCTCATTTCCAAAGAATGTTAATTGCCGAACTAACCCCTGTGATGTCATGGCCGAAGTATTTGGAAAACAAAGACCCAGAGCAGCAAAAGGGAGAGAAATGCCGGAGGAGGTTCAGATTTCATTAGGTTTTATGACTTTTTGGCCTGCACTATTTCTATAATGTAAATTTAATTTTAAGAAAAGAGGGCTTCCTATCCAGCAATTTTGAAGTGCTGTAATCATGTACAGGTTGGGAGAACTGCTTCATATTCAATTGCTGTGCATGTATGTGTATTAGAAAGAACAGACTTCTGTTCGGTCTGTAATCATTTGTGTGGTGTAAAGAACTGTCTCTTATTGGGGGCTGAAATCATGATTGTAATCAGGTCTGCTGTACAAAGAACTGCTTTCCATTCGTGATGCAATCATGTGGTATGAAGGGGATGTGCCATGTATTTAGGAGAGAGAAGGAGAGTGTGGAAGAAAACAACCTCCTAGTGCTGCAATCAGAAATTTCAAGAATATATATTAAATATGAGTTTAAGTTGGACAGGGATGGAGAAAGTCATTTTGTTTACTAATAACTATCACATTACAAGTACTAGTAGGAGTAGTGGCCTATTGGTTAGGGTGGTGGACTTTGGTCCTGAGGAACTGAGTTCAATTCCCAGCATAGGCAGCTCCTTGTGACTCTGGGCAAGTCACTTAACCCTCCATTGCCTGCCACATTGAGCCTGCCATGAGTGGGAAAGCACAGGGTACAAATGTAACAAAACAAACAACTATAACTTACCTTTCACTTCAGTATAATATCACTGAAATATCAGTATTTGTCAAATGCCCCATTCATCTTTACAATTCAAAGGGGGCAACAAAAGCAATAAGAGAGTTTGGCATTTTAATTCTGTGACATCGCAGCAAAAGAGTACCTTTCATATCAAGTGAATGAGATAATATAAATCTCCACTATTTCCTGGAATTTTGTAGTATTAATAATATAAATATCCCCAGAGAAAGGGTATTGCAATTTATTGCACATCTTAGATGCTCTAGATTTAAGTGGCCTGCATGCTTTTTATTCAGCAGAAGCCAGTTTATTTATTGTATTCTTTGAATATGATTGTTTCCCATGCATAACTGCTTTATCTCTGCCTCCTTATATCTTATTCTGTATGGGTATCTACACATGCACATGTGAGAATGCCCAACTCAGCTTATTTTTCAAAATACCAGCTTTAGGGTCAGACTATTTCCATTTACTTTGATGAGACAACTTGCCACCGTTCTAAATTCTAACATAACATTAATGGGAATCAGTTTGGTGTAGCATGCAGTGGAATGCCAGGTTAATGATAAAGCTCCATCTCAACAGGAAGAGGAGCAATGCTAAGAATGCCAGTTTAAAACTAGAGAAACAGCACAGAGAAAGAATTCAGATCACACACTCATACACCCCTAGCCCTCTTTCATGTTGTGCAAACCTCAGGAGCTAATGTTTCAATACAGTTACTGATGAAATGGGCCAAAGATTGTAAAGTATTTTGTAATTGCTCTTGCTACTTTGATGCCACCCAAGGGTGGACAGACTAGTATCTAAGACTTATAGACCTGTTTTACGATGGGTTCCTGATGGATTCCTAGTGGTGAAATAATGAAGTATTTGAAAGACATGGCTTAAGAAGACTAGTTCCATGTACCAGAAAGCTTTAGGGACCTAGGCAGCTGTGGCTCTTAGAACAGCTGCTTCAGACTTGTGGGTTGAATTTTTCATGTTTGGAAAAATAATCAGACCATTTGGGGAAAGTACATCTATAAAATAAAAAGAAATAAAATTCTTTTTGGCAAAATGAAATAAAGTGCAGTGTTATTAAATCTGATTATGAGACCACTGATCTGAAAAGCGCATATGCAACATCAGCTTAAATCATTTTTGTGTTGGTCCAAGAAATGGTTTCATAACTTGTAAGGCATTTGACATATTAGAATGAAACACTGATCTTGACATTCTGCTTAAATACATCTGGAATTCTACTTGTAATGAAGTTCGGGTTGTCAGCTCCATAGGCCACTAGGTAGCATTTATTTAAGCTTAGCTAGCTCTGTAATTCCTGGGCAGTGAGCTCTGTTTCTTCATCCCTATCTGCAGGTTATGCTGCAAGGGGAAGTGGAGTGTTAGGGAACCTAGTATGATCAAGCATTCCTAAGAGACATCCCCAGAAGTTACAAGTCAAGGGAGAGAAGGGGAGGCATAATATTGGTAAGCAATCTTTGTGACAGGAAAATTAGGTGCAGATATAGCAATGGGTCTGATCTAAGACTGGTTAGCAAAGTTTTATCTGTCCAAAATAGCCATTTAACCTCACAAACACTATAAATCACCTATTAATACTAATGATACAACACTGGTCCTGTCTTCCTGTCAGAAAACTGTGTCTGGAAGGGTACATATATGTATATTGATGATGCACATGCATATAATTGCTTATCTGTGATTATGACTAGAAAACAAAAATGTGCATGCATGGTTAATCTGATGGACTGGAGGTGGAAAATCATAATAGGGTGCCTGGGCTCCTTCTTAGCCACCATTTTACAAAGACACATGGGTGCATATGTATCTTTATAAAATACTAGCATAAGAAACAGAAATCGCACCCACCATGCACATATAAATTAGCATATTTTATAATATATGCATTACTTGTGAACTTCATCCATGCTTTGCCCAAACTCTGACCCTCTACATTCTTACTTGCAAAGTGCATACCATCATGTCATCAAGTATACTTTAATGCAGTTTTATATTTTATAATAGGCTATTTACATTTGTATGTAATCACATATGTGCAAAAATGATTTTATAAAATTACCCCCATATAGCATATTATCATTTGTTTCGAGCATATAAATTTGTTTTTATTTACTTAATTAAAAATGGAATCATGTAAAATGCTTCAGAAACTTCACCCAGCAGCTTTTCTGTAATTCTGCCATATTTTCAGAGGGAATATCACAGTAGTACTTTACAAGTGTGACACATTCAAAATGAATATCATAGAAATACTACAGTAATAACAAGGCAAATAGGGTGCTAGATCCAGAGTAGTAACTTGGTAAAGGCCAGATCAAGGAGTTCTAAATCCATCATATACTAGCAGTTCATACTGTACAAAATATAATATAAAAACCTGCAATCCCAGACTATTTCTATAATGAAACTCAATTGTTTATTTGGAAACAGAGTTGGTAGCCAGAATAGTTTTAGTATATGCTATAAGTAAGCCTCTAATTTTGGTATGGTGCCCTCCTGTATCCAAACTACAGAATGTGATATCATGTGTCTGATAGTATATTTTCCTTTTTCTCCAGGCTCTCTGGTGTGGTTGTCAGACCTTAAAGCATCAGGATTATTTTGTGGGAATTTTTCTTTTTGTTGGGTTTCATTGCTTTTCAAAAGGATGAGGACAGCGGAGGATTCTTCAGGAACAGTCCTACACCGTCTCATTCAGGAGCAATTGAGATATGGCAACTTGACAGAGAACCAGACATTGCTAGCCATCCAGCAACAGGCTCTACGTAGTGGGAGTGGTAGTAATGGAAGCCCCCAGTCTTCCCTGGAGAGTCTTACTCAGGAAGAGACTCAAATGGTACAACAGTCCACGCGGCAGGAACCCCAGGGACAAGAGCATCAATGTGACCACTTTTACCTGGAGAATCCTGTGCACCAAGTCTACCAGTTCCAGCATAAAGGAGAGGCACTTCCCACCTATGAAGAAGCTAAAGTCTACTCTCAGTATTATGCCTCACAACGAGGGCAAGCCTGCCATAGAGCCCATGCCAACCAGGGCCAATGCCGTGCCAATGCTGGAGGCACCACCCAGATCAATGGATGCCAAGATGAGTTCCTGAAAGAGCTGAGGCATGGCCATGTGAGGTCATTAAGTGAGCGTCTTATGCAGATGTCCTTGGAAAGGAATGGTACAAAAAGTCAAAATTACATGAGCTCCTCCCAAAGCTATCCACAGCTTTCCAGGAACTATCAGCTCTCTGCTTCTAGAGGGTCACACACCAAGGAGTTGGAACCATCTGGACCCCCTCCAGACCACCCAGTCTTTGTTGCATCGCAGGAACCCTCCATCAGATACTCATTGGAGTCCAGGCAGTATTCTAGAGAATGTGATATCTTCCAGCAGCCTGAACTCAGGTAAACAGTTTTCCATAATTCTATTGGCATCGAGTATTAGAAACATAGAAACATTATAGCAGATAAAGGCCATCCAGTTGGCCCATCCATGCCACCCATCTATTCTTCTCCCTAAAAGATCTCACATGCTTGTTCCACAATTTCTTGAATTCAGATATAGTCTTTTTCTTGGTCTCCAGTACCTCTACCGGGAGGCTGTTCCATGTATCCACCACCCTTTCCGTAAAAAAATATATTTCCTTAGATTACTCCTGAGCCTAAAACCTTTTAACGTCATCCTATGCCTTCTCATTCTAGAATTTTCTTTCAATTGAAAGAGACTCGCCTCCTGTGCTTTTATCAATAGATGACCTTGTGATTCATTGCAGAGAACTACTGCAGACAGTGACTTAACTGTGAAAATTCCAGTTTGATTTGTGGAATTGATTGCTAATGGAAGATAGTAGCCCTAGCAAGTTTTATAGGTTTAACACTTAAGGATGTTGATCCATTTCCAGCACATTCAAAGCTTCTCATAAAGAGAGTTGGATTAAATTGTAATAACTATACCCAGCCATGCTTTTGCATCTCCTTCCACTTGGAAACATTGCCCAGAAGTTTGGTTGTTGGAGTCTGTGAAGGAAGGATGTTTTTAAAACAATTAGAATTGTTAATGCTTGGAATTTATCCACTTACAATGTAGTACATGAGCATATAATAAGGGAACAGGAAACTAAATACCAAGCCATAAAACATAGCCAACCAATGAAACTTGAGTCAAAATATAGAGAATTGGAAAATGGTCTAGTAACCATTTGCAGAACAGGACTATCTCAAGTTCTGCCCTCAGGGGCAACACTAGGGGTATAACATGACATGCACTTGCTAATTAGAATCATCCAATGTATAACAACCTGCAGTCTTCCCATAAACAAGTGAAAAAGGTAGGGACATGGCCTAATCTTCCCACAGAGATGCATTAAGATAGATGAACATTTGGAGAGTCTCTGCCTCTTCTTGTTCACACATCCTGCTCAACTTGTTCCATAGTAGATTAGAATGGGCATCCTACACTTTAAATTTCCAAATTGCCACTTTTATACAAGTTTAGCAGGTTCTACATCTTATTGTGAGATAGATAAAGCAAATTGTTACATTATGAGCAGTGTTTACTAGAATGTTTCCCCACAGACACAAAATGAAAAAAAAAAACTTTAGTAAATAGGTCCTTTTGATTTATCATTGTTGCTTTACAATAGGTAATTTTAATAGCAAGTCTTTCTGCTGATTCAGAACTGGTACATCTTCAAATGGATGAAACAGGACAATATACAATTATCCCCCCCCCCCTCTAGTTTTTGTGAAAATGTGGGTTTTTCCCTATGGCTCCTTAATTGTGGTAGGCTTCATTGTTCTTATCTGTCCCTCAATAAAAATTAATTCTGCTTTTGTGAATGTCAGTAGATGAGTAAGGGATACCTTTCTCCTACATAGATGTCCCTTAAAGTAGTTAGCATGTAGCCTTCCTCACTGTGAAGCTGTAAGGTTTGAGTTCAAGCCGGAACACTGGTGCAGTTAGGTCAAGTTCTATAGTACACAAGCAGGAAGATATAATTTCAGAGCGGAAGTGCTCTGTTTCCTAGACGAACAAGAAGAGAACACATTTATTTGTCCATGGATTCTAGTCGATCTAATCTGTTGCTTAGCAACAAAGCTCACGCTTAACTGTAATGGACAAAAATAAATCCATTCTCCTTCAGGGAAGGCTATTTAGGATATAGTGCTTATTAAATAATTAATTATGTCTGATGTGGAGTATGCTTGTTCTGGCCACTAGCTCCATGTCATGTTTTCGTTTCCACCACCTGCCGCGGGAGGGCATTCCAAGCATCCACTACTCTCTCCGTGGAAGTATTTTTTCATGGAGAGAGTAGTGGATGCTTGGAATGCCCTCCCGCGGGAGGTGGTGGAAATGAAAACGGTAACGGAATTCAAACATGCGTGGGATAAACATAAAGGAATCCTGCTCAGAAGGAATGGATCCTAAGGAGCTTAGAAGAGATTGGGTGGCAAAGCCGGTGGTGGGAGACGGAGATGGTGCTGGGCAGACTTATACGGTCTGTGCCAGAGCCGGTGGTGGGAGGCGGGACTGGTGGTTTGGAGGCGGGGATAGTGCTGGGCAGACTTATACGGTCTGTGCCAGAACCGGTGGTGGGAGGCGGGGCTGGTGGTTGGGAGGCGGGGATAGTGCTGGGCAGACTTATACGGTCTATGCCCAGAAAAGGACAGGTACAAATCAAGGTAAGGTATACACAAAAAGTAGCACATGTGAGTTTATCTTGTTGGGCAGACTGGATGGACCGTGCAGGTCTTTTTCTGCCGTCATCTACTATGTTACTATGTTGCTATGTCATGAGATTATAATCCCATGCTTGATCTTCATACTTGCACTGCAGTACTTTCTGATTATGGCGGTCTTAATTGGCTTTCACAGATCAGAAATTAAAAGAGATTTACTCACTAGAAGAGATATAGAGCTGCACCTGAATCTTGTCAGGAGTTTTTAGGATGAAAGCTTTGTCATGAAAGCCAAACCTTTTGTATGTTGTTACTTTTTGTGTTTTGAATGGTGAATACATAGACTAGGTTGATTATATGGTGATTGTTCCTATATTGTGTCTTTGAAAGCAACTATATATTGGCCAAGCAAGTTGTTTGTTACCATATATCCAACATATATACATGTATTTTTCTCATGAATGTCAGAAAAATAGACTGTATTGAAATCGAGTGGATGAAATCCTTTCTGTATGCTGCTAAACTGATGAGCTTTTTTTTTATTATTCTTTATTTGTATTTTTAATATACAATTAACAAGGATAACCTTGCAACAGAAACACAGGCAAATAATAAGTAATATTGATATTCTCATCCTACATCTTTTCAAAATATTAAATTAAAAGAAATATCTTATACAGGACAAGAAAATTAGAATTAACTAATCAATAAACTAAGCAGTGGCATACCAAGGGGGGGGGGGGGGTGGGGGGCGGTTCGCCCGGGTGCACGCCGCTGGGGGGGGTGCTGCGCACCTGTCGGCTCTTCGTTTTCATGCTCCCTTTGCCCCAGAACAGGTTACTTCCTGTTCCGGGCCAGAGGGAGCATGAAAACGAAGAGCCGGCAGGCGCGCGGCACCCCCCCCCCAGTGGCGTGCACCCGGGGGGTTCTTTTGCTGGGGGATCGGGGGTTCTTTCGCCGGGGGGGGGCATCATGCTGTTCCGGGGGGGGGGGGCGCTGCACCCAGGGGTGGGGCACATCGGCGATCCGCCCCGGGTGTCAGCCCCCCTAGGAACGCCACTGAAACTAAGGAAATACATTAGCCTTTCTTAGACTTCAAAAACGGAAGGGGGGGGGGGTGATAGAGTTAGAGAAGTTTTCAAAATAGGTAACATATACTAAAGGTAAAAGCTGCCTTTTCTCCAAATTATTTCTACATTTACTTCAACTGTTTCATTTCTAGAAACGATTTCAGTTGTTCCGGTGAAAAGAAATTCTATTTAGTTTGACCTAATTTTACTACACATTTAGACGGGTATGCCAAAAAAAAGGAACCCCCAATATCAATTGTCTTTTGTTTCAAAGCAAGAAACGCCTTTCTTTTCTGTTGTGTTTGTTTAGTCACGTCTGGATACATCCAGACTTTAGATCCACAGAATTGAGCCTTTGAGTTCTGAAAATAAAGTCTTAGGATATTATTATAGTCTTGCTCAAAAACCAGAGAGATTATTAATGTGGCTCTATCAAGTATTATTTCCGTTGATTGTTCCAATATTTCAGAGATATTTTGTAAATCAGGTATATTGTGTTCAATTCCTCGTAATTCCCCCTTTGGTTTAGGAATAAAATAAATCTTGTTCACTGGAGGAATAGCCTCTGGGGGAATTTTTAGTATCTCAGTCAGATATCTGCAGAATGAATCTGTCGGGGTTACCCCCGATAGCTTAGGAAAATTTAAAAGACGGAGGTTAAGCTGTCTATTATAATTTTCTAGCTGCTCAATTTTCATTCTCATGTCCATATTATCTTTAAGAGCCACATCTTTAAAATCCTTAAGAGAATCTACTTCTTTTCTCAAAGTTGTCACTTGCTTTGTTAAGTCTTCTTTAACGGAAATCAACAGTTATTTTAAGTCCTCAAATTTGGCATTTAAATTTATAACATCACCTGAGGTTTTCTGGAGTGTAGTATTCATCCGGTCCAACATCACCCAAAGCGTTTCCAGTGTCACCTCTGAGCTTTTCACTGAGGGAAGCAAAGTTCCATCAGCCTTCAGGGTTGTTTGTTGCGGGCCTGGTCCTTGCTGGTTGCCCCTTCCGATACACTTCCGGGATCGGCAGGGTTTCCCTCCAGGGCCGCCGTCGACGCTGGACAAGGAGGGATCGTCGAGATAGATGGTGGTGAAAGGGAGGTTTCCTCTCCCAGCGGGGAACCCGCTTCTCCGGGGACCTCCGCTATGGGATCTTCCTCCCTCTGAGATCTGGAGAAACCGGGGAAGTATTGTTCCAAAGACGCTTGGGCTGGGGAAGACGTCAAGGTAGGCTGAGGAACTATCCTTAACGCTCCCTTTCTTTTAGAATGAGGCATTGTGCGCTAAATTGGAATAAAATTTTCCCAAAACCCTCGGAACTTTCAACCACCCAACCGGTCAGGCAGCCATCTTGACACGTCCCATCTTCCGGTGGAGCTTTTTATATAAGTAAAATTCCACAACAGAATTGTCTTAATAAAACATTGAAGGCTTGCAGTGTTTTTTTTTCAGGTTAATTAACATGTAATATCTAAGACAATTTGATAGTTTAGCAAGTAAAATTTAGGCCTCTGCATGTAATAAGACCCATTAGACTATTATGTTGATGTTATTTTTTTTTTAATCACCTATAGAGTGATGCAGGCCCAAATACCTCAGCCTTTTATGCAGCAACAGCATAGTCTGCGATACAATCCCCTGGCTTCCATCACTCCAACTGGAATGGAGGCCCTAATGACAGCCCAGGTCAACTCTGCCAGTGGTCACATGGCTCAAATGGAGGCATTGCTTCGTGAGAATGAAAAGCTGCATAGAGAAGTGGAGAGCTACAGTGAAAAGGCAAACCGGATTCAGAAGGTAAGGCAGTGTGCCTAGCAGCAGAGCCCAGTGTTGAGAGCATAGAGCTATGAACCTGGAGACCCCTTCACCTTCTTTTCTCACTATTCCATATGTGTTTTTGAGTAATGTATTCTTGTTGTGCTCTTAGCTTCCAGACTCTAAGCGTGTAACATTTAACCTATTTATGTCAAGTAGTGCTATAGAAATTATGGTATTCACTATCTCTTTTTTCCTAACATTGTTGTGAGGCTGAGCCACAAACTGAGGGCAGTCCTAGATTGCTCTCTAGCTGAGAATGAGAACTTGTACAATACTGGAAGTTAATGTCCTGCCACCTGACCCTGTCAGGAATACGATTACATTACAACCATTGCCAAAGCAGAAGCATTAAATCTCTTGCTTAACAAATTTGACTTACAATATTATATAAATATAATATACACTCACATGAATAGTAGGAGTGGTAGATTTAACAATCCTTGTTTATTTCTTTTTATTTTGGTTACTAACTAGCTCTTTGAAAACCTCTGTCAGACGTAAAGAAGCAAGCAGGCATGGCAGGGGGGCAATCTAAATTGAAATCTAGTTTATTTCCTAAGTAAAACCAGTTGACTCAGTTGAGGCAAGTCAAAAGTGAGGTGTATTGCTAGAACTGAAAGGGTAGGAAAAGAAGTCAAACAAAGACTTATGAGGACCAAAATTACTAAGTATTTTTCCTTAGACACAGAATGAGAAAAACGCCTTAGTAAATTGGGCTTCTGATTTACAGTGTGAATATTTAATTTGACTTCACTTTTCTAAGTAGCAAATCTCAGCCAGATACAAGGTTTAAAAAACATAGGCCCCTGTTTACAAAGCCATGCTAGCAGCTTTCAGTGCGGTAATGCCGATACAACCCATTCACTTTGAGTGGGCTGTGTTGGGATTGCCGCTTGGCAGCTGTTAGCATGACTTTGTAAACAGGGGGAATAGTTTCAAGAAATATTTTTCATTTGTTGTTGATACAGTATAGAAGGGCTGAGAACAATAGACATTTTCATTATAGAAAAATGTTACGGTCATTTTGTTCAAAAGAGGTTGGCAATGGTGAAGAACCAGAGTTCTCATACATGCTGCTCTCTTTAAAACTAGTCTGACAGTATCCTGTGTGCTAGTGGCAGATGCTCTGCATTTCTGGGCAAGCTGAAACTCAGCAGAATGTTTGACAATCACCCATTTGTCTCCCTGCTCTTATTTTGCAAAGTTCATTTGCCTAAACATGGGCAGCCTCAGGCATCTCAAGTTTCACCAGTATTTTAGAACAGAATCTGCCAAAGTAGAGCCTGTTTTAAAATTCAGGAGAAATGGATGTTTATGTGCCAGGTGCATGCAGAATAAACATCCATTTTAGAAAACTAACCGAATATAATATCGACTAGTTCTAAGCCAGCACATAATTGTGTGTACTGGCACATAAGCAGTTATCTTTTTGACCTTGGAAACACAATTGAGTACTATCCCGACGCTGTCACAGTGACTTGTTTCACTTGCCAGTTTGGCATTTGTGGGGGGGGGGGGGGGGGGGGGGGGACGGGACAAAAACACAGGGGGCTTAAGGGGGGCAACCCTCCTCCTCAATCCTTCCAATGGAGTGCAGCTATTTACCAAATCCTATACATATTTGGTAGTAGATGCAACTCCCAATGTTGTTCTTTTAGGACATAGAGGTTTAGTCCCCTTCTAAATGGGGAGTAAATATCTATGAACTTGCCATGCCTTTGTCATGTCACAAATATGCCTAGACCATGCCCTCTTGCCATTTGCATGCATTTGGGCTTGATACATGCTTTCATGGCTTTGTAAAATGGGGACTTAGACATTTATGCAAGATAAATGTTTAAGTGCTGGCTTATGCATATATCAAATGCAAATAGGGCATGTAAAATGAGGTCTTTTTTAAAGTCTTTTTTTTGCTTACAATAAACAGAAAATAATAAACAATGAACCCCTGAGAAAGATAAAGCAGGTGGTGGAGGAAGTCCTAGGCTATTCCCCCACATTGTCAATTTTGAATGCTCCTTCCTAGCTGTTACAAAGCAGCTGTGAAGCTGAGGCATATCGAGCAGAAGCCTCTGAGTTCTGACAATTGTTGTATGGTTTAGAATGAATCACTTTCACCTTTATTATGGTGTCCCTGGCATCAATCACAGCTACATATACAAAGAGAACCCTGTTCCTGGCTGGCCCTGCTTGAGAAGAGAGCTATTCCCCTGCATGTAGATGGACAGTTTGGAAGAAATTCTGGAGATTAGAGGAGAATATGGGAGAGAAAAGGATTGCAGGAGGGAGGGATTAAAATAGAACTTGATTATAAATATACAGATAACTCCTATATCAGTGTATGCATGTATTGTTAAAAAATAAAATAAAAAACCTCTATACCTGCATTGTGTACAGGCCAGGGTATAACTCAGCTGTGGTTTCTGCCTTTTTCTTTTTCTCTGTCTCTGTCATTCTTAGCTGGAGAAAGAAATCCAGCGAATTTCTGAGGAATATGAGAACTTGATGAAGGCATCAGCAAAACGGGAAGCTTTGGAGAAGACCATGAGAAACAAGATGGAGGTTGAGATGCGCCGACTACAGGATTTCGACCGTGATCTGAGAGGTTGGCTCCTAGCAGAGGGAAGACAGGATCTTAGAAAAAGTAACGCTAAAAGGAAGGCAGGTCTTTGGAAACAATAATGAAGCTGGGAGTGCAGGTCTTTTGAAGACGTAAAAGTAGAAGGAGGGCTGGTTTTTGGAGGCAGTAAAGGTAAAAGAAAGTTTGATCTTTAGTGACAGTAACTATGAGCTTTCTTGAGCTGCAGAGTTTTTAGCCTGACTGTTCAATTGTAAAAGCATTTCTAATAAAGGAATGTCTCATAATCCACTGAGGCAAAGGCCTTTCAATATCCTCAGCATCCATAGCACCTTTAGGGGTAATTTTATAACTGCAAACACACACTTGATCAGATTTTCAGAACAAAATGATGAGCATACTTTCTGCTTTGACAATCAATCCAGAGGAAATGTGCACTTAGATTTTACACTTGGTCTTGGCACACAGAGTTTTTTCAGAATTAATTTGGCATTTTCATAAGTATGTATTTAAGTGAAAACCCACCCCCAGGAATGCCTTCATTCAGTTTGGGTAAATTTACATAAGTACATAAGTAATGCCACACTGGGAAAAGACCAAGGGTCAATCGAGCCCAGCATCCTGTCCACGACAGTGGCCAATCCAGGCCAAGGGCACCTGGCAAGCTTCCCAAACGTACAAACATTCTATACATGTTATTCCTGGAATTGTGGATTTTCCCAAGTCCATTTAGTAGTGGTTTATGGACTTGTCCTTAGGAAACCGTCAAACCCCTTTTTAACGTCTGCCAAGCTAACTACCTTCACCACGTTCTCCGAAACGAATTCCAGAGTTTAATTATGCGTTGGGTGAAGAAACATTTTCTCCGAGTTGTTTTAAATTACTGCACTGTAGTTTCATCACATGCCCCCTAGTCCTAGTATTTTTGGAAACCTTGAACAGACGCTTCACATCCACCTGTTTCCCTATCCACTCATTATTTTATATACCTCTATCATGTCTCCCCTCAGCCGTCTCTTCTTCAAGCTGAAAAGCCTTATCCTCCTTAGTCTTTCTTCATAGGGAATTGTCCCCATCCCCACTATCATTTTAGTCACCCTTCGCTGCATCTTTTCGCAATTCTACTATAGTCTTTCTTGAGAGACGGCGACCAGAATTGAACACAATACTCAAGGGGCGGTTGCACCATGGAGCGATACAACGCATTATAACATCCTCACACCTGTTTTGCCCATACCTTTCAACTAATATAGCCCAACATTCTAATCACTTCCTACCGCAGCACCACACTGAGCAGAAGTTTTCAGCGTATTATCGACGACAACACCAGATCCCTTTCTTGGTCGTGACAGGTCCTAACGTGGAACCTTGCATGACGTAGCTATAATTCGGGTTCTTTTTTCCCACATGCAATCACCTTGCATTTGCTCACTAAACGTCATCTGCCATTTAGTCACCTAGTCTCCCAATCTCGTAAGGTCCTTCTGTAATTTTTCACAATCCTGTCGTGAGTTAACGACTTTGGAATAACTTTGTGTCATCAGCAAATTTAATTACCTCGCTAGTTACCTCCCATCTCTAAATCATTTATAAATATATTAAAAAGCAGCGGTCCTAGCACAGACCCCTGAGGAACCCCACTAACTACCCTTCTCCATTGTGAACACTGCCCATTTAACCCCATAATTTACAGATATATCAGGTAAACATTTATTAGTTTCTGCAAGTAAACACCGTTTTACCTGTAGAAATACTTTTGATAATTACTCTTCCTGTGTATTATGAATAATTTAATGGAAGAGAAGGGAGCGGTAAGGAAATAATGAAGCTGTAAATCTGCAGTTGTAGATGGCAGGGAAGATGGGAGTTTGTACATTTCCGTGGGTTGTCTTCCATTTTGTGCTTTGGGCACTTGATGATAATGTTTTCTCTGATTAATGTGGACTTCAAAAGGCGTACTGCAACAGGAAGGAATTCATAGTATGTATTTGTTTATTTTATTTATTTATTTATTTAAATAGAGCGACTGGAAACTGCAAATAAGCAGCTGGCCATGAAAACTTTGGAGCAAGAAGAAGACAGCCAAGAGACTGTGGCGAAACTGCTGGCTCAAAGTGAGTTTGCATACGAGTTTCTTTCATAATAAAAAGGCTAGGCTTATTCTAACCCTTTGGTATAAAACTCAAACCTAGGATCTTTTTCTGTATGCTCATATTTTATAGGTTCTGTGTAGGTGCAAGAGCCAGAAATGCCACTAGGTTTAGGTGTATTGGTACTTAATGTACCGCCTTTAATGCCAAGCAATTCAAAGCAGTGTACAATAACTATCAGAAAGTAGCAGAAAGGAACTTCATTAATTGATAGGACAGAGAGGATAGGGGACAGCAGAGGTAGTGGAAAGATACATATTCAGGGAAACGATCATGGAGCAGTGCAGACCCTACGAGACCAAGGCGCAGCTGAAGACCTGGGTAAAAAGATGGGTTATTGAGGAAAGTCCTAAACTTTTTATAGGACATCTCCATCTGCAAGTACCTACTGTTTTCAGAACAGTCCTGTTGAGAACCTTCTAGTGATGTTACTTTTTTGATTGTCCAAGATTAGAATAATAAAGAACACATTCTGAGCTTTGCTTAGCATATTACCGTATGGAGAGAGTAATTATATAACAGTATGTCTATGTTTAGGGCACAAGAACATGTCTATTTGGAGCCTACTCTATAAACAGAAGTATGTTCCTACTTTTCTTTATAGAATACTAGCATGACAAGTCAAATGCGTGCATATGTTTTAGACAGAAGCATGTACACCTGCCATAGAACTAGTGGTGGTGATTAAACCTAGGTTATAGTATTTTATAAACTATGTTCACAACTGTGTGCCACATCCACGTAAACACCCATCTGCTGTTGAAAAGCAGGTATGTTCACATACATGTGTAAATGACTAGAATACTGGCATTTACATGTATATCTCACAGCTGCATCTAAGCGACTTCTTATAGAATTACCCCCTAAGTATGTAAATAATAAAAAGCCCATGTAAATTTTAGATAATGAGCTTAACAAATCAGATCAGATTTGGAGCATGTGTATAGATTTACTACATATATTAAATTTTGATTTCACTTTTAGAAAATGGCCTTTATAGGAAGACCTTAAAGCTATATCTGGTAAAATAAGAAGTGCATGCAGGTGCCTTCTTGCTGCACTACATGGATACTGTACAGCACAGTGACATCAGATTTGAAATGTGAATAATTTTGGCACATATTAAACTTCAACATGGCATCACTCACATTGTTATTTAAATAGAAAAACATTTGGATATAAATCTTGCAAGGAGTTACT
Organism: Microcaecilia unicolor; assembly: GCF_901765095.1. Lineage (NCBI taxonomy): Eukaryota > Metazoa > Chordata > Amphibia > Gymnophiona > Siphonopidae > Microcaecilia > Microcaecilia unicolor. The sequence goes on along the minus strand of NC_044040.1, from coordinate 121,096,327 downwards.
ATTATGTAGACTTGAATAAAAAATATTATCCAGCTTATTTTCGAAAGAGAAGGCCGGCCATCTTCCGACACAAATCGGGAGATGGCCGGCCATGTCTCACGGCCGGCGAAATCGGTATAATCGAAAGCCGATTTTGGCCGGCCTCAACTGCAGTCCGTCGCGGAGCCGGCCAAACTTCAAGGGGGCATGTCGGCAGTGTACAGAAGGCAGGACGGGGGCGTGGTACGAGATGGCCAGCTTCGCCCGATAATGGAAAAAAGAAAGCCCTGACGAGCATTTGGCTGACTTTACTTGGTCCCTTTTTTTTCAGTTCCAAGTCCCCAAAAAGTGCCCGAATTGACCAGATGACCACCGGAGGGAATCGGGGATGAGCTCCCCTGACTCCCCCAGTGGTCACTAACCCCCTCCCACCCTCAAAAAAACAACTTTATAAACTTTTTTTGCCAGCCTCTATGCCAGCCTCAAATGTCATACCCAGCTCCCTGACAGCAGTATGCAGGTCCCTGGAGCAGTTTTTAGTGGGTGCAGTGCACTTCAGGCAGGTGGACCCAGGCCCATTCTCCCCCTACCTGTTACACTTGTGGTGGTAAATGGGAGCCCTCCAACCCCCCCAAACCCACTGTACCCACATGTAGGTGCCCCCCTTCACCCATAAGGGCAATGGTAATGATGTAGAGTTGTGGAGATTGGGTTTTGGGGGGGGGGGATTTGGGGGGGCTCAGCACCCAAGGTAAGGGAGCTATGCACCTGGGAGCTATTTTAATGGGGTTTTTTTTTATTTTTAGAAGTGCCCCCTAGGGTGCCTGGTTGGTGTCCTGGCATGTCAGGGGGACCAGTGCACTACAAATGCTGGCTCCTCCCATGACCAAATGCCTTGGATTTGGCCGGGTTTGAGACGACTGGCCTCGGTTTCCATTATCGGCAAAAACCGAGGCTGGCCATCTCAAACTCAGCCATCTCTGACATTTGGCCGGACCCAACCGTATTATCAAAATGAAAGATGGCCGGCCATCTCGTTCGAAAATATGGTTGACCCCGCCCCTTTGTGGCGCCATCCTCGGAGATGGCGGGCCCCGTTCGAAAATGCCCCTCCACGTGTTGCATTTTGGTGTCTGTACTAGTGAATCCAATATAACTTAGAGGGGTATGTATTCAAAGTGATTTAAATGGCCAAGAGGGGCTCCTGGACATTTAAATCACTTGTGCAGGGCTATCTGGGGACATTCAGTGGCACTTAACTGGATAATGCTGCTGAATATCCCCACTAACTGCCCATATGGAAACCGGCTAGTTTGTGGGCGGTGAGGAGCAGAATTAGGACAGAGCAGATGTTTAGCCAGTTAGTGGTAATTTTCAGTCCGCTTACTGACTGAGCACTGCATAAAGTTAGGATAGAAAAAAGGCTGTCGTAACTTTATGTGGAGAGTCAACCAGACATGAGGCTGAATATCAGCAGTTGCCTTGGTTAACTTCCAAGTCCTGGTCAATGTGTTGCCGTCCCTCTCCCTCCCTTCAGCCCACCCCTCAGAAACAGAGAATCACTGTCCCCCTTCTAATCCCCCTCCTACCCCCTCCCGGGAAGCATAAAAGCAGGCCCCCCTTTCAATTTCCCATCCAACCCGGGAAGCAGAGAATCACAGCCCTCCTTCCTTCTTGCGAGTACTGTGAGACTGCCACTACAGGTTGTGGCAGCCATTTTAAGGAGCCAGCCACCAAAGGCAGGAGCAGGTGGACATTTCTCTTGCCCCTCGAACCCCAATGGACCACCAGGACATGTCCAGGTAGGCCTAGGGGAGCCTACGGTGGTGGACCTGGTTGGCTCTTCTAACCCTTGGCGGGAGGCAAGGGAGGGAGGGGGATAAGAAGGAGACGCTTTTTCTGAAGGAGTTGGGAGGGAGGAAGGGGGGTATCAGAAGAGAACTGCTTCTGAAGAACTAGCCCCAAATAATCAAGCTGGTGTCTGGACATGGCGGCTAATTTAGCTACCACCCGCTGAATATCTATTGGTAAATTATATTTCTTTAAACCCTTAAACTTGCTCCCTATAACTGTAGTCCATCATCGTTCAGCACAGTGAGGGATGCTTTTATGAAAAGAGCATGTTACCTTCTGCATGCAGATTTCCCCCACTAATATCCATATACCAGATCCATTCAGATTTGCTTTGTCTGTCTCCTTTTCCTTCAGTGGTACTGTTGAACCTTCCACACATACAATGCTTTTGGTCTAACTCCATGAAATTGTACCCCCAGCCTAATGATCAGCCATCTACCAAATAGCAGAATCCATTGGCACCAGAGATAGAAAGCAAGTACTGAACCACAGTATAGAAATTACTTGGAGTTAAGCAACAGGCAGTTCTAGACACAGAGGCTGTAGTAGAAAGTGTAAGAGGCTGCAAGGGTGGAGCAGGAGACGTCTCTCCTTTGCTGTTCCCCAGGGAGAGCTGAGCTGTTCTTGGCTCTCAGAGTTGAGCCATTAATCACACAGCAATCAATGTGACCTGAATTCCTGAGATTCCAGTGGCTGTTCCTGCCCTTCTGGTATACAGCTCATCCTCCCTCCGCTCCAACATCTTTGCCAAACACATTTCCCTTAATCTATTGTTTGTCTTCATTTAAAACAAACAAAAAAAAACCTTTTAAAAAAGTCAGAGAATATTGTTTCTTGGGCTGGGATACAGGGTCTGGCCTACACTTCCTCTTCTGTTTGTCTCCTTTCTTGAATGTTGCTGACTTTGGTTTGGTTTACAAGGTCATACAGCACTAGGGACAGACACTATGTCCCTGGCACATATTAACCAAGCAGTACCTGGAAGAGAAAGGTGGTGGAATTACCTATGCACCTTATCTAACAGAGAAGTCTTTTAACATACCCAGGAGAAAAACAACTAATGTGCCTGCTTTTCAGAGTAGCGTAAGACATTTCCTGCTTTTGGCCTTCACTCTTCCATCTGAAGAGCTCAGAAACACTCACTTGTGTATCCCAAAAAAGAAGCAATAGGGAAAACGTGAGTTTTAAGTCTGCTGTTGGAAAGGGAGTAGGAAAAGTTTGTGTTTATCTGCTTTTTCTTCAGAGCTTGGCCTGAGCTACTTGAGTGGCTGAATTATTATAACTGTGATTTGACACTGAAAAGAGATGTTACATTCATTGCTCCATCTTGGCATAGCATACAGAACACAAAGAGGGTAATTTTACAACAGGACATCTATGTGAGAAGTCCAAAAAGCCATTTATTTTAAACTTATTTTATAAAGCAACATGGGCACCTGTGTGCTTTCATAAAATGTTCTCACATTCAGCAACAATAGTGCACAAATGCCAATGCACAAATTTACACTTTCTCAAAAGAAAGTGTGCAATTTTATATATACTTTCTGTGTATATAGGCGTATTTTTTATGATATGCGTGTTCGTCACAACTATGCCTCTGCTCCACCCAACCTTGGCCTTAGGAACATCTAGATGTAGGTCACATAAAAGTAAGTGCACATTTTTTAGGGAATTCTATATATGGCGCATAACGTTATGCGCTGTGCCAAAATGGGCCAAAAATGGCAGATCTGCATGGAGCTATAGTTACACACTTAGTTATAGAACAGCGCCTAAGTGTTTCTGCACACAGATCTGAAAAGGGGGTGTAACAATGGGGAGGAATATGGGCGGGTCTGGGGCATTTCCTTAAAATGCAATCAGTTATAGAATTAGGGGGATCTATGCCTAATTTGCATGCCGGGATTTACATCTGGTTTCAGTTGGTGTAAATCCTCAGGCCTAAAGTTGGGTGCAGATTCCGGTGCTATGTGCTATTCTATAAAGGACACCCATCCTTAGGCGCCATTTAGCACTGTTTTTTTTTTTTTTTGCGCTGATTTTTTGGCACCATATACTGAATCTAGTTATTTCTGTGCATATGCTTTCTATGTCTGTATGTAATCATACAATTTTAGAAAATCCCTTTTTAGAATGCAAAACAGGAATTAAGTACAGAAAAAGCTTTAAAATATTACTTGCATACAGGACTTATGTTCAGACTCTCCGATAATGTCTGTGATCCAGCATGCTCTGAAATTAGTGATTCTGTTGCCTTTCAGAGCCATATTCACTTATGTTTCTTCTCCTCACATCTCTGCCTGAGGCTGTGGGATATCTGCCTAGCAAGAGTCATGTATACAGATCCTGAAGAAAACCAGTTTCTCCAGGATCTTCATCCTGTGGTTGCTGCCCTACTCCCTGCCTCAAAGCAGCCACTTACGTCTTTTTCCTTTTGGTTTTCTTTCCAGTTGTGGGTGGGGAACATGAGGTCTCAGAACACCAGCAAAATCCTCTATAAATGCTGAAGGGACGTGTCTTCTTCAGGCAGTGGAATAGGATATACATGATTTGATGTTTTGCCTCCTCCTGTAACTGTTCCCTCCATTCTTTTTTGTTATTAGCTTCCTTTTCCCAAGCTGTGCTCACTTCTAATGATGCTCTGAAATTGTCATTGTATGGTCTGGTATTATGGTGGCATTTCTATGGTAATGTTTTGGATATGCCACAATATTTTTTGCTACTTCTGATAGTGTAACAGTACTGCACAGCTCTAGATGCAGAAAGCAGAGGGGCTCATTTTTGAAAAGTACTTTTTTTGCATTTGTACAAAAAAACTGAGAAATCTAGTTCCAATAGACTTTTTTTTTAATTAAGATAAAAGTGCATTCCTCTTCCCAGTTGCTACAGATCTCCTGCTCTATGCATATAGAATGCCACATTCCTATCACGTGATAACATTGATGCAGTAATAATGTCTGCACCCCATCTTTAATTTCCCAGGTCGAGAGCACCAGCAGGAGCGGGAGAAGTTGGAACAGGAGGTGGCACTGCTGCATGGTGTCAATGAGGACCAACGCAGACGTGCAGAGCTGTTGGAACAGGCACTGAGCAATGCCCAGACTCGATCTGCCAGTCTGGAAGATGAACTAAGGATGAAGCGAGCTTATGTGGAGAAAGTGGAGAGGCTGCAGCAGGCCCTGAGCCAGCTGCAGGCTGCCTGCGAGAAGCGTGAGCAGCTGGAACTGCGTTTGCGCACTCGCCTGGAGCAGGAGCTGAAGACACTCAGGGCACAGCAGGTAATGTAATATAATGTTAGTTTTGGCAAACTGTAGTCATCAACCACAAGTGCTGCTTTTAGACACTGAACTATTTATTTTCCAGAAGTCTGGAAGCAACATGTGACCCTTTAGTGAGATTAACATTACTGAGAAGCTAATGCCTAATTTTTGAAGGACATAAAAAAAAATATAAATGGAACTTATTGAGTCACAGTAAGCCCCATTTTGCACAGAAGTCTAAGGGCCCTGTTTACTAAGCAGTGTTATAGGTGCATTAATGTTTTTAACGTGCGTTAACCATGTACACGCGTTAACCATATATGCGCCTACATGGTTAACGAGCATGCTAAGTGTAGGCATGCTAAAAACACTAACACACCTTAGTAAACAGGGCCCTAGGTTAGAAAAAGGATTTCCAAATTGAGACATTCAAAATTTGCCAGATATTTTACAAAAGGTTCACTGAATGCAGAGCCTTTTGACAAATATGTCTACGAACATACAGAAGTACACAAGTATTTGTCAACTCATACAGCAGGAACAGCTGTTGTAGAAAAAAGTATGTGCAAAAATGATCAGCTTCCATCAGGATGTTACACGATACATACTGGTAAATACACCTGTAAATGCTGATTTTATTTATTGATTGATCGATTGAGATTTATAAACCACTATTATAAAGAGATTTGTCAAGACAGTGTAAGTGCTAGTAAATATGCATGATCTTACAAAAGAACATGTACAAGAGGAGTCAACATAAACCTGTTGGCTTTTTTAAATGGTTGCTAAAGCCATAAGGATATTTAGGGGAAAGGAAAATAATTTTGGATGTAACTAACACTTTCTTCAGTTGTAGCTCAAGGTGAATTAAATTTAGGTATATTAGTTAATTTCCTGTCCCTAGAGGCCTTACAAGTTTGTACCTGAGACAAATGGGCTTAAGTGACTTGCCCAAGATCACTGCTCTATCCATTAGACTACACCTCCACTCCAAACATTATAGCCCCCTCGTTCTCTCCTTGAAGCCCTGATGTGTGATTCAGAGGTGTAAATGCTAGTGGGAAAGTTTTTGAAATACATGTGCAATCTCCTTGTAAAATTGGAAGTATATACGTATTTTAAAAGTTCTGCCCATTTCAAGTATTCCCCCTTGAAATCTGTACATGCTGCAAGTAGCAGCTTTCTAAAATTTTTACTGACTTATGTTTGCCCATTTACACAAATAAACTAGCATTCTTCATATGAGTGCTGCCTAATCCTTCCAAAATTACCTCCAATGTGCTGCTAAATAGGACAGTTTTGAAACCTCATGCGGATATGGAGTTTTCTCTTTGAAAATGTGCCTGGCATGCACATGGATTCAATTGCACCCAAATACTTTCACTCCTTCAACTTAACTGTGCCCTTTTTTTGGTGTAGCTAAAAGTATGCACATTGTGAATTAGAACAAGTACTATTATTTGCATACTAGTAAAAAAGGCCCGTTTCTGACACAAATGAAACGGGCACTAGCAAGGTTTTCCTCGGAGTGTGTATGTTTGAGAGAGTGTGTGTGAGAGTGACTGTGTGTGAGAGAGAGAGTGAATGTGCGAGTGCGTGACAGAGAGAGAGACTGGGTGCGAGTATGTCTGTGAGAGAGAGAGTGTGTGTGTGAGCATGAGAGTGTGTGCCAGGACTCCCCCCTCCCTCCCAGTTCCAGGGTCCCCCCTCCCTCCTGCCCTCTGAGTTCCAGGGTCGTCGTCCCATCCCTCCGAGTTCCAGGGTTGTTGTCCCCCCCTCCCTCCCTCCGAGTTCCAGGGTTGTTGTCCCCCTCCCTCCCTCCCTCCCTCCGAGTTCCAGGGTCGTCCCCTCCCTCCCTCCCTGCCTCCGAGTTCCTGTGTCGTCCCCTCCCTGCCTCCCTCCGAGTTTCAGGGTCCCCTCCCTCCCCTGCATTATGCTCTCTCCCCTGCATTCATCCATATGCAGGCAATGTCCTCTGTGCCCTGCCCCCTCCATCAATCCATGTGCAGCATCTCTCCCCTGCCCCCTTCACCTCCCTCCGAGTTCCAGGCCCCCCTCCCTCCCCCCTCCGAGTTCCAGTGTCCCACTCCCTCTCTCCCTCCCATTTCCAGGGTCCTCCGTCCCTCCCTCCCAGTTCCAAGGTCCCATGGAACTGGGAGGGAGGGGGGGTGGAGAACTTTGGAGGAGTGATGTCAGCAGGTGGTTACAATCCCAGTGACACACATTGGAACGTTGGAGAAGAACGTTGGAGGAGAATGTTGGAGGAGTGATGTCACCAGGTGATTACGATCCTAGTGAGACACATTGGAATGTTGGAGGAGCAAATTATTATATTAGATGGGTCTGGTGGGTGTAATACGCTGCACTGGCACCCAGGTAAAAACTAACCAAGAAGATCAAATCCTTGTGGGACAGGAAAATACCTACTGTACCTAAGTATGACTTGCCTTGAGCTAGTACTGAAAAAGGTGTAAGCAAAATCTTTATTTCTCATCATCATTTCTTATTTGCAGAGACAAACTACAGCTCAGTGTGGTGCCTCTGAGCTCAGCATTCCCATACTCACTGAACAGTTACGAGAAAAAGAGGAACGCATCCTAGCCCTGGAGGCTGACATGACCAAGTGGGAGCAAAAATACCTGGAGGAGCACACCATGAGGCAGTTTGCAATGGATGCTGCAGCCACAGCTGCAGCACAGAGAGACACAACCATTATTAATCATTCTCCATGCCATTCCCCAAATAGCAGCTTCAATGAGGACCACCTAATGGCCAATCATAGACACCAGGAGATGGAGAACAGGTTTGTAGCTCTTGAGTTTCAGAGTACAGGGCTGAGAATTATTGAATACATAAGTTTGGTAGAAATAAAAAAAGATATTTAAATTGGTCTTTTTGTTAAGTGGTTTAATATAAGCTTTCATGTCTGCTGACTGCAAACTGTGATGATGGACATGGAAAGTGTGTCTTGAATTAAGAGAACATTTTAATGATCCCCCCCAATAGGGAGCTAATGGAATACTCTACTGTGAACTGTATTAAAGCTGTTGTGCACCATTCATTGTCGTTAATATAACATCTATCTGGTTTTCTAGGATCAAAACACTCCATGCCCAGATACTAGAGAAAGATGCTGTGATTAAGGTCTTCCAGCAGCGCACACGGAAGGAACCTGGAAGAGTTCTCCAGGGACCACTCCGACCTGCCAAATCAGTACCTTCAATCTTTGCTGCTTCAGGGACCCAGTACTGGCAGAGCCCCTCACCGAGCGAGCGACTTGCAGACAGCACCTCACGGGGAAGTACAGGTCAGTAGACAGCGCCTTTGGGTTAATCAGTTTATAGCAGAGTTACTGACCATTGTACTAAATCTTCTGCTGAGACTTCCTTTTCTAAAGAATTGTTCAGCTACTGACAAAGAATGAAAAACATCCACATAGTATTAGGGCCATTATATAAGAGGTGTGGTTTGTGGTGGTTAAAGTCAAGAACTGAAGGGAAGATGATCAAAAGCAAACATGGGCGCTAGAGGCCAATAGCGCCATACTAGTGCCCATATTTGCTCCTGCCTGATGATCAGAGCCGGCAAGTGCATGTAAAATGTGCTTGCCAGCTCTGAACGCAATGAGTATGCAAATGCTAAACAGGGCATTACCTATTCCTTCCTAATGCTCAGCAGGCAACATGCCAAACAAGGGCACTGCTTTCACGGCAAACCCTATACCAGCTCAGAACTGGTGTTAGGATTTGCAGAGCACTGAGGAGGAATAGAGAGCCCTGTCCAGCATGCATTTGCATGCTAGCAGGCCTCCCAATCCCACCCCCAGAGGACCCGACACCCCCCTGGTGATCTAGAACCCCCCAAATCCTGCAAACCTAATCCCCCCCAGACAGAGAGGACTTGAAGGCTGGAGGTCCGATGGACCTCCTGCCCTCCCCCCATCTGTGCTCTAGCATGCTCTCCCCCCAGTGTACCTTAAAATGAAGGAGGAGGGACTAGCGCTCCCTCCTTCCAGCGCTGCCTGCAAAATGGTGGCACCCTGCCTTACCCAGTGCATCCTGGGATGCGCTGGGAGGGACTTCCCTACCATATAAGGGAGAAACTCAGCTACTGGGCAGGGTAGGGTGCTGCCATTTTGGAGGCAGCTCTGGAAGGAGGAGGGAGTGCTAGTCCCTCCTCCATCATTTCGAGGTACATGGGGGAGCTGGAGGGCTGGAGCTCCACTGTACCTTGAGCACTCAAGGGAGAGGTCGTTTGCCTTCATTGGAGAGGTGAGTAGGGTTGGGGGGCCTCCAGCCCTGTTTGACAGGTCCAGGCTTTTTTTCTTGACAGCCCGGACCTGTCAAACACCTCCTGCAGAAGGATTGTGCCTTGGGCACATGTCCAGGCATAATTCTTCCACAGGATGATCAAAATTAATAGCGCTCATCAATTTGCATGCTATTAGTTTTGATTATGAGGGCATTAATTCCCCACGCTGTTACGGTGCTAATGTCCAGCGCTGTTCAGAACAATGTGGGGAATTTGATCATCGGGGCCTGAGAGTCAAAAATGTCTGAGCTCCAATCTCTACTTTCTACTCTCTCTAACATAGTAACATAACATAGTAGATGACGGCAGAAAAGATAAACTCACATGTGCTACTTTTTGTGTATACCTTACCTTGATTTGTACCTGTCCTTTTCTGGGCACAGACCGTATAAGTCTGCCCAGCACTATCCCCGCCTCCAAACCACCAGTCCCGCCTCCCACCACCGGCTCTGGCACAGACCGTATAAGTCTGCCCAGCACCATCTCCGTCTCCCGCCACCGGCTTTGCCACCCAATCTCGTCTAAGCTCCTTAGGATCCATTCCTTCTGAGCAGGATTCCTTTATGTTTATCCCACGCATGTTTGAATTCCGTTACCGTTTTCGTTTCCACCACCTCCCGCTAAGATCTCCAACAAGTCGCTTTGCCCTTTATGCCCCTTTAAGCTATTAAATGCATAATAATAGAAATGTAACAAATATGTGAAGAGCAGCTGTTATTTAAATATAAAAGAATGGCCGTGAGCGGAGGTGTTGGAAGCGAGCTCCTGCCTACTACTTGCTGAACTTTGAATTATTTACCTGCTTTTTTCAAATGCCGCACACCAAACGTAAGGGGACGACCCGTGGGACTTCCCTTCACCCCACGACGTCCACACCGGCAAGCGGAGGTTTGGAACGCTTCTTCCCCGCATTGTCCCGAAGAAGCGGAGCGGAGTCCTTAGCGGGAGGGACCGGTGAAGCGATCCCCCCGCAGGAAATAGAAGTTTCGCTCTCCCCGCCTTTCTCTACGACGCCTCCTTGCCCTGCAACTGCCTTGAGCGGGACGGGGTTTCTATCGGAACCCGGAAAGGGTTATTCCGAGGAGCCCAGAGGGGAGTCTAGCTCTGTAGGGATATCTGCAGCTGCAGGAGAGACGGAGGTGAGTCTGGGCAAGATCTGGCTGAAGTTATTGGAAATAGAAAAAACCCTGAGACAATCTTCGGATGAGGTAAAGACTCTGAATTTGAATGTACAGGAAGTGAAAAACTCCCTAGATGTGGCAAAACAAGATTTTTCTTCTAAGATTGAGGCCTTAGAGAGAGAGACAAAGCAAACTGATGATTTTAAAATGGCTGTGGTAAAAGATAATATGGAAATCAGAAGAAAGCTGGAACAAGTAGAGAACTTCAATAGGAGATTAAATCTCCGAATATTGAATTTTCCTAGAATATTGGGAGAATCTCCAAAAGATATGTTCCAGAGATATCTAAGAGAAAATCTCAATTTTCCCCAAGAAGTATTTCCTCCTTTGAATAAGATCTATTATATACCAAGTACGATGAAAAAAGTTGGGACAGAGAACTCTATAGACTTACAAAACGTCACAGCCATTTTGGAGCAAACAATTGAAGAATCTCCTGAAAGGGGGACGTTGATAATTTCCTTTGTATTTCAACAGGATTTAAACGCAGTAATGCGTCTTTACTTCAAATCAACTAACCGTGTTTTTGCTGGCCAAAAGATCTGGCTTTATCCGGATGTGACTAAGTCTACACAAGAAAAACGTAAAAAGTTTCTCTCTATGAGGTCCAAAGTATTGGAATTGGGAGGTTCTTTCCTCCTGGCATATCCCTGTAAATGTGTCATCAGGTTAAATCAAGTCAAATATATATATTATATGCCTGATCAGCTTCAGACTTTCCTAGACAATAAACAACGATAGAGTTGAGATATATATGGGACTAACGGAACCAAAATTTTTCATTTATATGTTATGATTGTATTATCTTCACTAATTCCTACCCCCCTCTATTGGGGTCTAAGGAAGCCGATATTTTGTCTTTATTAGGACAATTTGTTTAATTATTATTATTCCGGTATTAATTACTTTAAAGGCTGTATTACACTTTTGCAGTATGATAATTTCTGTAATAAGTATATAAAAATTAATAAAAATTATGAAATATAAATATAAAAGAATATGTATGTGTTTTGGTATTTACCCTTGATAGTAGAAAATTCAATCTCAAGGATCTAGATTAACAGTAAAGAAAACTTGTGGACCCCAGGTGTCAACAGTGCTTGAAGTAGTGAACAGAGGAGGACTCTTGTTTGTGTTGCTTGGTTGAAACCAAACTGGATGTAGTCTCCATCTTTTTTTCTTCGCAGACACATTCCTAATAGAGGAAGTAAAGGGAGCATCCAGCAATTTAGCCACCCATTCCAAACATGGCAGCAGAGATGACAGTACTCAGACTGATCGAGAGGCTGAGCAAGCAACTGGCTTAGAGTCTCCCCTGAACAGCAGCAGTATTGGCACTTCTCTAGGTAAGCACTCTTTCAATCTAAGGGGGTATTTTACAAAGTCACACTAGCATTTTTAGCTCGCAGTAAAAATCAGCTGGCAGTAAACGCTGAGACATCCATTATATTCCTATGGGCATCTCAGTGTTTACTGCCAGCCGATTTTTACTGCAAGCTAAAAACGCTAGCACGACTTTGTAAAAGACCCCCTAAGTTAGGCTTCGTGGTAGCATTATCCACATCCTCTTCATGAGCAGGCCACCTGATCTATCCTACTACTGTCCTGAAATAACAAATCTAAAATAAAATGGAGTGAAATTGATCATAGCAACATAATAAAATAGGGCTTGAATTTTATAATCTGATGGCAGTTAAGTCCAAAAAGGCACCTATTTTAAGCTTATTTGTAAAGGCAACTTAGACAGTTCTGTGCCCTTATAAAATAGTCTCCCAGAACCAGTTCCAGCATGTGCAGAAACTGTCATGCGCAAATTTACACCTGCAAATGTGTGTGTGCATGTGTATCTAGCCCAGTTATTGCAATTACAGTCATTGGTCAGGGACTAAAAACTATGACTCTCTCCAGAAACTAGTGTACATGCTCTATAAGTATAATCAGTGGGTGTCTCTTTTGAGCAATGGCTCTTGGGTATAGAGAGTTTTTAGGACATAGGATATACTTTGATCTTCGTTCTCTCACTCCTTTTTCTCTCTCTTCTCATAGATTGGGTGGGTATTTGGCAATTCTGATAAAAGTCCTTTCCCTGTCAGGGATTTATTCCTCCTTGCTAATTAATTTCTCCTCATGCTCAACCTCTCTGGACTAGGCAAGCAGGAGGCACTCAGGACTTGGGTTCCACCTCCTATCACACAGATTGTCAGCAAGTACTCTCATTGCACGTGGGTTCCAATCCTTACCCCAGTTTAGTTATGGAACTGGTCACAGCTTCTCTGCTTACTTTTCCAGGAGATTTCCCCAGTGATCCTTGTTTTCTTCTCCTTGTGCCTAGCATTCAGCTGGTTTTTAGGCTTACAACCCCTCTCCACTTTTTATTTATGGAACAGGCCCCATTCCTGGCCTTTCCTTTCTTATAATTTATAGTTAAGAGTTTATTAAAACTTGATATACCACCAATCCTGCAATAGATCACAGTAGTTTATAAAAACAAAGAATAAAATGAAGAGAATACAAAACAAACTCCATTAAAATGACAGACTATATCCAGCTACAAAAGAAGCACAAAGCAAAAGAAAACACAAAGCTTCAGTTATGAACATATAAGATACACAGGTATATACACAGATATATAAACAAATACTCCTGTAACAGGTCACCACTCTCGACCCTGAAGCTCCACTTCAAACACCTCCCGGAATAAATATGTTTTAAATAAAGCTTTAAATTTTTTCATTGAGCTCTCAGCCCTAGGGCATTCCATAATTTAAGATCCAACCAAAAAAGGCATTTTTACGAATTGATTCCTAATGCACCCCTGCAGAAGCAGGAAGCATGACGATGATCAGGCAAAGATCTTAATGCTCTACTAGATACATAGGGTTTAATCATGACCGAAAGATAATAAGGCACACACTCATAATAGACCCTATGCACTAAGATTAATAATAGAGAATGTAACAAAGCGTGCGATACCGATTCATGCACTAACAAGTCAGCCAGTTCAGTGCTACATCTAAACAACTTTGAAGAGGTTTCAAGTCCTGCACTCCTTGCAAGACCTTAGCCACTAAAAGCACATAATCTGCATATAAATAACACTAAATCCATATTATTGAATAATTGTAGCCAAAGAGCTTATAAATATATTGAACAATATAGGAGGTAATATAGAACCCCCAGGGAACCCTAGAGGCCAATTTATGCATTTTAGAAAGGGATTTCTCTGTAGTGACTATACAAATGTGTGTTCTGCTAAAAATGCTTAAACCGCTTCTCCACTTTTCATCCTTAGTCTCTTGGGTAGAAGACTAAGGGGCCCGTTTACTAAGATGCACCCAAAAGTGGCCTGCGCTGGTTAGGCACGTGTTTTAGACGTGTGCTGGTCCATTTCCTGAGCGTGCCTGGAAAAACGGGGATTTTTTTAATGTGCTGAAAATGAATGTGCAGCAAAATGAAAACCAGTGTGCGTCCATTTTCAGCCTGAGATCTTAACGCTACCTATTGACTTTGTGGTCAGGTCTTGCACACTAACTAAGCGTGCAGTGTGCGCCAACTGCCGATTACCACCAGATATTTTCTACCGCATGTTTTGGAATTATTGCCCGTGGCATGCGATAGCTGGATGGTAGTACCAATTTGACACGCATTGGACGTGCATAGGCGCCTAAGCACCTATGTAAAAGGGCCCCTAAGGTCTTAATGGGTCCCAAGATAGGAAACCCACCACACTGCACAATATATTTTTCCTCCTTACTGGGGAAGCAAGGACCCCCAGCCCTCCCTTGGGTTTTATACTGTCTTTCGATTATTGAGAATCTACTGCTATTGGGCTGCTTCCCCAGAATAAACCACCCCTTCATTTGCTTGACCTGCACCACTGTGGAACAGGGACCCGGAATATTCCTCCTGCTACTGTATAAGAAGTCAACATTGTGACATCCTATTACATATTCAAATAGGAAGAGTGTTTATTAGAAGAATACGTTTGTACACAAATCAGTAAATGTTTCTTGTTTATCATGAGAACACAAAGACAGCATAAACACTTTAGCAAGCAAGACTCTCCATTAAAAAAAATAAAATTCTATCACCTACAAGGTTTATTGCACATCCCTCCCATCTTTGTGACACTGATATATCTGATGTCAATCTCTACTAAAACCTTTCTGCTAGGGGACAGGGGCTTTTCTGTGAAGTCAAACAATTGTTTGTGAAGTTACTTGCTTTTGTCACCCTTTCTGCTCTCCTTCTCTCAGTTCCCTGTCCAGTGACTGGAATCCATTTGAAACTGGGCAAAACTGTAAAAAGGCAGCTTGCTTGAATTCCAAACAAATGGTGTATAGTTTTGACTGTATTGTAAGCTCCCTGCAAAGCCACAGGCATGAAGAAAATTCCCCCACCTCTCCTCCCACTGCCTGAACACCAATCCCCAGCAAGCAGAGTGATGCAATGTTTCCCTGGAGACCAAGAAAGGAATGTGCTGTAGTTAGAACAAACTTTAAAGAAAATATATTTAAGGTGCTCTGTATTGAGACTGGAAAGAACATAAATGGGATACAACATCTTACTGTGACTAAGTTTTCTGACTGACCATTACTTCCAGGGTAACAGCTTCCCACCCTCCATTTTAAGACAGGTATCCTCTTTCCAGGATTACTTATTTCTATATTGTTAGTTCAGTGCAGTCTCCTCATTAATAGCCAAATTATCCAATAAAAGATGTACATTTTTTCTGTTTGCAAAATTATAAAAATTGCTCTTGTGGGAAATGCTACAGGATAGAAGGTATTACTTAAATCTCTTCACATGTGGCATTGTCATGGATTAGAGACTGATAGAATTATATAGATCTGAGGACAATCTGGATTCCATGCTGATGATCATATTGTTGGAAAGGCAAAGTCCTTATAAGAGAAATGCCAGTAGTGGAATGTTTGGCACACTGTGTTATTATAATAAGGTTAAGAGCCTTGATTTAATTTTTGTTATTATTTGGATTTTAACAGAGGCTTTAACTTCTGTCACCACAACTAAAATGCCAGACTTGTCTGATATGATAGAAATCCTAATCTAAGCAACACATCTAGTTCTGCCATCTCAGGTGCCCACTGCACCCTCTGTGGACAGTTTTCAGAGGAGGAAGACTGCAATGACTGTGGATCAAGTTTTGGAGGACCTCGTAGATCAAGATTCTTTTTCTTTGGGATGGTTGCCGAGATGCCCACTGGAGAAAAAGCAAAAGATTAGTCAAAAATGGACTGCTTATTTCTCTTGGTATTGTGACCAAGGTGACCAGAGGACATCAGGGTGGTAAAATTGATGAAGGCAGATTGGAAACTGATGGATGTTAACCCTCAGTGTGCTTTGAGCTTTTAGGGACCCTTATGCTGTGGCATTGACTGTGTGAAAACATACATAAACACACCTCCTTTCCAGAACTCATAAATCGTGCATTTCTGGAAGTCTTTTCCTTTCCAAAGCTGCTGATACTGACATAAGACCACCTGACACCACACCAAAAGGGTGGAATTATGTCCAGGTTGGGGAACTTTTGCTTTATTCTAGATTGGAGACAACTCTTTTGAGGAGTTGGTATAGGTTGGACTGGGCACTAGAGACCACTGTAGATACTGGCCTGCCTGGAGCTGGACTGTACTCTGCAACGGACAGTGCATTATTTGTAAATAATTCTGTTTATTATTTGTTTAAAGAACAAAGTTATTTATATAATTTCTTTTCTGCCACTTGGACTTTTTTTTTTTTTTTTGCTAAATGTGTGCTATTTTCCTTCTTATTCCTTCTCTGCACCTCTGTCTTCTGTCTGCCAAAACCTAAGCTTCTCAGTACTCAATTTTCCTTTCCTTTCCTTCTCTTGTTTGGCTCTCAGCTTGAAGAGAGATTTAAATGCCACATCCCTTTGATACTTTCCTATGATTCTTTGTAACTGGAATTTCCACTTGGTTGCCACTATGAGCCATGTAGGTATGTGTTTATCTGGCCAATTTTGCTGTTGTTTCTCAAAGATACCATGCCAGAGAGCATCTTTCTTTTCATGATTTGACATGTGTGAGCTGAGTGGTGAATACTTTTTGACCGAAACAAATGAATACACAATCAATATACCTAGCTTGTCTTCTGTTAACTTATATATCGTTACATAGAAATGTTCTGGTCGATATTCAGCCTGCAGTGGTCTGCATTTTTTTAAACACTGACCACTGTAGGCAGAATTCGCCTCAGATATTCAATGCTGGGCCTTGTCTAGGCCCAGCACTGAATATCCAGGGCTAATTTGGCCGATGCTATCCACTGGATCTTATGGGGGTCCTGGCTGATATTGAGCCAGTACCTGCATAAGGATATCGGCCAGGTCCTGAATCCCCTCCAAGATTCCAGTGCCCCCTCCAAACCTCCCACCATACCCGAACATGATTGCCCCTTCCCACCACCCCCAAACATGTCAGCCCTTTCTGAGCCCCTTTCCACCCCCCCCCCTCCCAAATCTGAGCAAACCCTTTCAGGCCTACCTGCCTGATCCCTGGTGGACTAGCAGGAGGAATGCCCATTTGCTTCTGCCCTTCGCACCTGCCTGTTCAAAATGGCTTTGACCTCTGACAAAGGACCTCAAGGCTACTGCTAGAGGGTGCAGCAGCATTTTGAGGAGGCAGCCACAAGGGCAAAGCAATGAGCATGGCTTCTTCCTGTGTGTGTGTATGTATATATATATATATATATATATATATAAGTGACATATCACAAACCTGAGTTTTATTTTGTCCGCGGAGACGGAACAACCCGAGTTTACTTTATTATTCAGTCAAAATTCGTGAATTTAATTTAGCAGATATTTTATTTGCTATGTCTAAGCAAAAGACAGGATTCAAATGTGTGCTACTTGCACACATTACGGTACGAAATTCAAACACGCGTGGGACAACATAAAGGAATCCTGTTCAGAAGTAATGGATCCTAAGGAGCTTAGCCGAGATTGGGTGGCAGAGCCGGTGGCGGGAGGCGGGGATAGTGCTGGGCAGACTTGTACGGTCTGTGCCA
Organism: Microcaecilia unicolor; assembly: GCF_901765095.1. NCBI lineage: Eukaryota > Metazoa > Chordata > Amphibia > Gymnophiona > Siphonopidae > Microcaecilia > Microcaecilia unicolor. The sequence continues at coordinate 121,078,689 of NC_044040.1, read as the reverse complement.
GAGCCGGTGGTGGGTGGAGGGGCTGGTGGTTGGGAGGCGGGGGATAGTGTTGGGCAGACTTACACGGTCTGTGCCCTGAAAAAGGACAGGTACAAATCAAGGTAAGGTATACACAAAAAGTACCACATATGAGGTTTATCTTGTTGGGCAGACTGGATGGACCATGCAGGTCTTTTCTGCCATCATCTACTATGTTACTATGTTCCCTGCTACACCACCAGTGATCAATCAGGTAGGCCCAAAGGGATCCTGGGGGGGGGGGGGGGGTGCATTGTGGACGTTGGTGGAGGGAGGGGGATTGGAAGATGGTTTTTGTCATGTTTGGGGGTGGTGGAAGGGAAGGAAAGGAGATTGGCACACTTCAGGCTACTAGCAGGAAGCCACGTGGGTGCTGGTTGATATTCAGTGCTAGTACTCACATAGCTAAGCGACCAAATAGGACCACAAAAATAGCAGTTCTAACTTTGGTTGTTCAGCTATGTGGGCACTGGCATTGAATATTGCTTGCACCTGCATAGCTGCAAGCTCCTCTCTCTCTGCAGTCAGGAATGCTCTTCTTTGACCCAATTCAAAAATGGACAGTCAGAGCTGATATCATTGGCATTGCTTATTTAAGTACTGCTGAGTATCGGTGGCTGGCCACCTGAGTATGATTTTTGAGCAGAAAGCCCAATTCAATCACCTTGAATGTTGACTGATTTATTTCCAAGTTGCTGAACCTTAGTGTTCCCCTATTTAGAGTGTTTTCCTATCATAAAATACTTAAACTATATAAATATAAGAGAGAGGAACCAACTATCCCCTTAGCAAATGTTTTAAGGAAATGTATGCATCAACGTTTCACCTCTGGTTATCTGTGTTCCATTGCAACTCAGGTTATAGTTGAAAAAGTGTGGTCCATATGGTATGACTCCTGTTTACTAAGACCCATTAGCATTTTTAGTGCACACTAATGCTAGAGACACCCATATATTCCTATGGATGTCTTTAGTGTTAGTGCCCATGCTAAAAATGTTGGCGCATTAAACAGGGCTCTTAACTTGGTGTTTGTCCACATCACAAACTACCTCATAGTATACCAAGACTGGCAGATTCTGCATGTGACAAGCCTTGGAATGGCAGAACAGGGTGTTATAGGTAAAGCTTGATATCTATTGCCATAATAGAAGTTCAAGGTATTGGAATAATAAATAGCTCTGCTACAGGTCAGAATTGAGATGTATTCTCAGAGTTGTGGAGGAGCCTGGCATAAATTGGATTTTACGCTTTGTAAGAACTGTGTATGGAAAAGAAGGAAAGCCAAACTGAAATATGTGTGATATTTTTGGTTTTAGATTACAGATCATTAACAGAGCTATATAGATCACCTCTGGCAGATCCATAAGAGGAAGTTCTCAGTCATGATTTTTTTATGTGGGGAAGGAGTTGCTTGACAGGACTGAGGTACATAGGCTAAATTGTGTATGTGGGTCTTAGTACTGGAATAGTAAGGTATACTGCAGAGTTCAACTGAAGTACATTGTCAGAGGTCTATGTAGATCTCGGTACTGAAATACCACAAAGTACTGCAGGTAATAACTGGGGGTGCTACAAGTCAGTATTGAGGTGTCTGGGCAGTGCTGTGTGTGGTATCAGTGCCAGAATATCAGAAGATGCCATGGAGCAGAACTGAAGTGACAGAAGATGGTAGAGCTGTAGTGGGTTCCAAGTTCAAACCACAAAATAAGAATTTATGTAGAAAAATAAACAATAACATGGTGAATTACAAAATGTTTGTGTGAATCATGTTACCCAGGTGGCTTCAAATAGTGGTTTTATAATATAATAAATCCAAGTTATGAATGCATACCTCATAAATACTAGGAATGCATAGGCCAAAAATGTTTATAAGATTTTTCATTTTGTTCAGGTTTTATTTTTTTGTTTGTTTGTTTTGGGTCAATATCATCAATAGTGCACCCTACAGCTTGACAATGTGCCCTATTGTGCAATAGTGTGTCTATTTAATAAACAGTATGAATCCTGTTGTGCTCTGGCCTGGGTGAACCTCTTCATAAAATCCTAATAAATAATTATTGAACAATAGGATGTAATACTGTATAATACTGTGTACAGCACAGAATGTTTTTCCTGTCTTTTTGGGTTAAAAACAACAGGGGAAATGTTGACATTTAACTTGTGTTTATCAGGTATGTGCACAGAAACTATGGTAACTTATATTGTTGCCCATGGGAAGGCTTTGCTGAGCCAAGTGTGAAGGGCCATAGTGATACAATTTGATTTGTCAAGTGCTTTCGACTTGGTCAACCATGACATTTTGTTGACCAGGTTGGGTGATATTGGTGTATGTGGAAAGTGTTAGATTGGTTTAGGGTTTTTTTTGTCTACTCCTAGTTACAGAGTTCTGAAAGATGGAACTTTTCTACTAACTGGTGCCCTGGCTGTGGTGTCCCGCTGGGATCACCTTTGTCCCCATCTTTGTTTAACATTTTCCTTCAGGCTCTGGGAGTGATCCTGGAAAAATTTAGAGTTCCATGTAATATATATGTGGATGACATCACTATGCTGTTTCCAATTTCTGGAAACTGGTCAGCTATGTTACACAATATAACTTCTTGTGTAAACAGCATAGAACATTGGATTACAAGTAATTGATTAAAATTAAATCTTGAAAAGACTACCCCCCCCCCCCCCCTTTACTAAGTTGCGCTAGCAGCTGCCACACAGCAATGCCAACACAATCTATTCAAGGTGAATGGACTGTGTCAGCATTAGTGCATGGCAGTCGCTAGCGCAGTTTAGTAAACGGGGGTAAATTTTTATGGCTGGGTCCTTTAGATTCTATGGAATTATCACAACATTTTTCTGTTGATAATAATCACCTATGAATCCTGTTCAAAAATTTTGGGTGCAGAGGTTGATAGTCTTTTGACAATTTCTACCCAAGTAAAATCACTGGTTACAAAGGGGCCCTTTTACTAAGCGGCAATTGAGAACTACTGCCGGCCCAATGCGGGTGCCAACAATAGTTCCACCCCCAGCGCACGTCATTTCTGGCAGTTTTGGAAATATTTGAAAAATATTTCTGCAGGGGGTTACCTGGTGGTAATTGGGCAGCACCACATGCTGCCCGATTACTGTCAGGTTAGTGCGGGAGCCCTTACTGCAACCTCAGCGCGGAGCAAAAACAGCCCCCACCACTACCGCAGGGCCCTTTTTACTGCAGCTTAGTAAATGGGCCCCAAAGTCTTTTTATATGCTGAAGAAGTTGAGATAGATTCCAAAATATTTTGAGATTGAAACATTTAGATTGCTGGTACAGGCGTTGATATTATCTTGACTCGACTACCGTAATGTCATCTACATTGACTGCTCAAAAATTTTAATAAAATGTTTGCAGCTTGTTCAGAATACTGCCATTAGGCTGATATTTTCTGCTAGAAAATCTGATTCTGCAACTTTGTTACTTAAGAAACTGCACAGGTTGCCTGTACAGGCTAGAGTGCAGTTTAAACTCTGTACTCTAGTTTTTAAGATTATGTATGGAAATGCTCCTTTATATCTGATCTGTTCGGTGGTGTTCCTCTCTAATGTAGTTAATAGTAGAACTTGTAATCAAATGCTATTTTGTTTTCCCTTAGTTAAACAAGTTAAATAACGACGCAGAATTATCTATTTTTTCGAAAGGAACTCAAAATTATCTATTTAATGAAAATTTCTTTTAATGTAGTTATAGAATAGTAGTAAAGTTATCTTAAATTTGTGATCTGCATTGAACTATTTTTTGGTATTACGGACTAGAAAAAATGTGTAGCATAGCATGGCATAGCATTCATTTGAAACAACATGGGAAATGTTTCAAATGCACATCCCTAATAAACACAGATTAAATATTATCAAAGGAAGACTTTTAAACTATGGTAATAAAGAACTATGCATTGACGTTTGAAAACTAAGGGTATATTCATGATATTTGCCTGAAGATATTTAAATGGAGGAACAACAAAATGAATTTTTTGTCTATATTTACAAAAATGCTAAGATTGACCCAGCAATGTTATAATGCTCTCTGTAGGGAATATTAATTCCACCCAGATCTGTTATCGTAGCTATGTGTGTGCATTACCACCATTCATAGTGCCATTGTTACCTAAATTTGGTGGTTTCAGGATCACTCATTACAGTATTCACCCAAATTTGTAAAGGTTAAATAATCAAAATATAGATATTAGAAATCAGTTGGGGCAATCACTGACTCAATTTCTTTTGCTGCAGGTGTCTGGTGGTGGAATGTTTACTAGCAACTCTGTCAGCCAAACTCCATGTCAGGAAGTAGTCCAGTACTGACTTTTCCTTAACCCTATACCAGTACATTCTGGTTGTCGCTTGAAAATGATATGGACAGTATAAACTGGTTGATAGCAAACCAGGACTGGAGCCAGTTTTCATGAGACAATAGAACTGCATCTCTCCTGTGCCCCAGCAGAAATCCTGAACTTCTAAAGCTCAGCAAAGGAAGTCCATTATTTTACCACAAGTCGTGCTATTGAATAAAATGGGACCCCATGCTAAAATAACATGACTTGTGGTAAAATAACCCTTCTTAATGGTAACCTATGTGGATAACTTCCCCCCCAGTGTCTTTTACTCTCTGTTACCCTCTGTTCTAATTCTTTGAGATTTCCTTTATTAAACCCATGCATTTGCTGGACATTTGCATTTTTTTTAATATACACCTTAGAAAAGTGGGGGGAAAAAGATAATGTTGCATTTACTTCTTGTGCATTGTTTACAAAAAGCAAAATGGAAAAAGTTGTGAAAGAAAGAGCATTGAAAAATTAAAAAAAAAATAAAGATACTCCACAAACTTAATATATTTTATACTAATATTGGTTTATTCTTGATACGTATTGGTGTTATTTTTCATGCTCGTGCTGTGAACATTTTCCACCAAAGACAATTCAGATTTTGTTTTGTGGATTTTGTAATTTATCAGAAATATTTAAATAATTGTATACCTGATTGTTTTTTTTAAATATTGTTGCTGTTGTCATGCTGCAGCACTCCACTTGGTGTACCAATATTTTAATAAAAAATAATTCAGTAATGCTAGCAGGTAACTTCTGTTTGATTTTAGAATTATCTAGGGGCTCTTTTACTAAAGATTAATGCATCTTATCTTCCAGAGACCCATTTTATTCCTATGGCTCCTGTTCTAATGTTTAATAAAAGATTAAAGTCTTATATACCATTCTTATAGACAGAAGTCTTCTCAAGCTAGTCTGTAATACATATACACAATATCCAATTTTTAATAAGATATAAGAGGTGCCATCTTTTTATACCTGCTATTTTTTAATCACTTTGCTCTATTTACTCTCTTAATTCACAAATATCTACAGAGCTCCACTTCCCTATAATACAATGATATAATATGCTTTTATGAACAATTGAGTAAAACAACATATTTATGACACAACTTTCATTCAAATCAGATCTCAACATGATAAAAAGGCATAACTCACTAACGGGCCCTTTTACAAAGCTGCAATAAGCACTAACGCGTACTTACTGCAGCAAAAAATGGTGTACCGCAGGATGCGCTTAGGTGTCCCATGGTAATTTTGCCATGTTTGCTCGCTACCCACAGGCTAAAAAATAATAGTGACTTTTTGGTGCAGGGGGTGTGTGTAGGGGTGAAGAGTGGGCATGTTCTGCACTAATTGGTTAGCACAGCTACTTTGCCGTGCACTAACCGATTAGAGTGTGCTTACCGCTTATGCCCTTTCAGCCTTCATAATAGGTGGCAGTAAGGGCTCATATACTAATGGCAAAATTAATACCAAAAATAGGAATTTTGGTCATTTGGCTGCAGTACTTGGAGAGCGAGTGGGGAAGAGGAGCAGCCCTCAGCAGAAATTGCTATCCTGTGTTTGCCACAAGCTGAGGCTTTAGTAAGGTAGGACAAGTTTCCTTAGAACCTTAAGAGAGTGTTGACTAAACCTGTGAAGCTGTGTTGGGGAGAGTACTACAGGAACCTTGAGAGTTAAGAAGAAGTGACTGTGCTGAACCAGTGGAAGTCATGTCTGGGACTGGCTGTAAGGACCCTGAAGCAAGAGGAAAAAGTAGCGTGCACTGAATCATAAGAACCTGTCAGGGACAGGGATCAAAAGGAACTATAGTAAACCTCAAAGTGATTGTTACTTAGAGTGTCCAGCCTGTGGAGAGAACAGACTTGGTTAAGTCCTTACTTTGAATTTAATAAAGCTATTGTTTTACTTATAACCATTGTGTGTGGCGGTATTCCTGAGAGTCAGTTCCACTCTGGCCACAGAGTCAAGCTACCACACATACACATTAGAACAAAATGGATTGTTTGGTGTTAGCTGCACAGGGCCTGAAAGTAAAGTGAGGTAGGGAACATATCTGTGCAGAAACTGCAAGGAGAATAATGGGCACGACCCAAAAAATTACTATACCACAGTGCCTTTGCACAAAAGGCATGCTGCTTTTCGGCCTTATTTTCGAAAGTGATGGGCGCCCATATTTCGACCCAAATCGGGAGATGGGCGCCCATCTTGCAAAGGCGCCCAAATCGGTAAAATCGAAAGCCGATTTTGGGCGTCTTCAACTGCACTCCGTCGTGGGAATGAACAAAGTTGATGGGGGCGTGTCGGAGGCATGCTGAAGGCGGGACTGGGGCGTGTTTATTGGCCGAGGAGAGATGGGTGCCTTTGGCCGATAATAGAAAAAAAAAAAAAGGGCGGCAGAAGCGAGAATTTGGGTCGCTTTTGCTGGACCCTTTTTTTTCACAACCCAAGTCCCAAAAAAGTGCCCCAACTGGCCAGATGACCACCGGAGAGAATCGGGGATGACCTCCCCTGACTCCCCCAGTGGTCACTAACCCCCCTCCCACCACTTTAAAAACTTTTTTTGACAGCCTGTATGCGAGCCTCAAATGTTATACCCAGCTCCCTGACAGCAGTATGCAGGTCCCTGGAGCAGTTGTTAGTGGGTGCAGTGGACGTCAGGCAGGCGAACCCAGGCCCATCCCCCCCTACCTGTTCCACTTGTTCTGGTTAATGTTGAGCCCTCCAAACCCCCCCCAAAACCCACTGTACCCACATGTAGGTGCCCCCCTGCACCCCTTAGGGCTATGGTAATGGTGTAGACTTGTGGGCAGTGGGTTTTGGGGGGGATTTGGGGGCTCAGCACATAAGGGAAGGGTGCTATGCACCTGGAAGCTATTTTAATTTTTTTTTAATTTGTAAAAGTACCCCCTAGGGTGCCTAGATGGTGTCCTGGCATGTGAGGGGGACCAGTGCACTACGAATCCTGGCCCCTCCCACGACCCAATGCCTTGGATTTGTTCATTTTTGAGCTGGGCGCCTTCGGTTTCCATTATCGCTGAAAACCGATAGTGCCCAGCTCAAAAACACCCAAATTCTAGGCATTTGCCCCACACAACCCGTATTACTGAAAAAAATATGGGCGCCCATCTTTTTTCGAAAATACGGTTTGTCCCGCCCTTTCGCATGGCCACCCACGGAGATGGGCACCCACTTTCGATTATGCCCCTCTTTGTCTGTTAATCTGCTCTAAGTGCAAAAACCTAACATTCTTCATTAAACATATCTTTTAAGGCAGGGCTCGACAAGCCATGGCAACTGAAAAATCAAGCTTGGTGCCTGGGTTTTGCCGGACCACCACAAGGCAGTAAGCAGCTCCATTCGACTGCTAAAACAGCAGTGGCTCAGCTCACTCTCTCTTTCCCTGGCTTAGACCTGACTATTTATGTGAACCACGATCCCGCAGTTCACATAAACAGTTGGGTCGAAGCCGGCACAGAAGGAGAAAGTGACCCGCTGTGCCGCGGTTCACTTCCTCCTTGCCGGGGAGGGGAAGAGAAAGTGAGCAAAGCTGCTGCCATGCATGAAAATAAGAAGGGCCAGAGAAAAGGTGAGTGTGCAGCAGGGGATTGGCGGTAGAGGTAAGGGGTGAATCATGAGGGGTTTGAGGGTAGAGTAAAGGGTTGAATGTGCTATGGGGGGATTTCAGGGCAGAGTAAAGGGTTGAATGTGCTATGGGGGGATTTGAGGGCAGAAGTTCTGAGAGAAGAGGACATTTCTCTGCAGTGGCGTAGGAAGGGGGGGCGGTGGGGCGGTCCGCCCCGGGTGCACGCCGCTGGGGTGGTGTCAGCACGCTGGTTCCCTGCTCTTTCTACCCCGGAACAGGTTACTTCCTGTTCCAGGGCAGAGAAAGCAGGGAAGCAGCAGAGCCGACGCAGCTCCCAGTGACGTACACTGGGGGCGGATCGGCCCTCCCGCCTGCCCTCCGCTGCAAGTGTTACAAGAAATGATTTACTTGGGGGAAAGAGCTCTAGAGCACTCGCTACTGTTTATAATTTAAGAGCAGGCACTGTATAAGTTTTAGGATATTAATTTCTCCACCAATCACCAAAGGTGATAATTGCAATAAATTAAATAAATTAAGTATATATCTCTGTTGAAATGCAGTATTCTGTACTGCAAGATTTGAAAGCATGTACTCAGAGCACAAAGAGACTATATTTTTAGCTTCAGAAAAGGTTTATTTTAAAATACAATTGCACACGAGAGATAGGTTTTTTAAGAGATCTTTACAGATCATCTGTACTTAAGTAAAGTAAAGTAGCAGGTCTAGATCAAAAGTTATGTTACTTACAAGTCCTTGTTACATAGTATGAACAGCATGAGGTAAGCACATGTTTGCAGAAGAGGTCCTCATAGCAGGCAGGTGGGCTACAGGTTCCAGTAAGAGAGAATCTGCTTCTTGGGGAAACAGCTTTTGCTTTTATATCTTGCAAGCTGCAGGAGGATATGATCACAGAGTCCCAGCACCTGCTTCCTGGTTTGCACTGGATAACTTGCAAGGCATTATGGTTATTGTAGTCTGTTATAAGTCTTTCCTTTCTGCAGATGTCCTGGTGTCCATTTGTCTGATAGATGATGGGAGGGGGCAGGTATACCTCTGATGACAGGCAAATGTTTTGTTTATGGTTTTCCTCTGAGTTCTTTGTTGTCAATGGGTTCTCCAGACTTTCTGTCTCTTGGGTCTTTGGTTTTCGGAGATGTCTTGGTGACCCTCCCAGCCAGCTTTTGTCTCTGTTAAGTGTTTGTAATTGACTAGCCCTGCTATCAAAAGTCCCCAAGAAAAAGGCAGTGGGGGAGAGGGGCTTGAAATGAAACTATTTTCTCTGCTGTAGTTTAAAACTGTATTTTTAAAGCTGTATGTTTGTATTGCTATATATGATCCAGCAAAATATCATGCAACATATTTCAATAATAAACTGATACCATTACACAAGGTAAGGGTGCGTTTTGGGGGGGAGGGTGCGTTTTGGGGGGGGGGGGTGCACCGTGTCCTGCACCTGGGGGGGGGGGGGTGCGCAGCGGTGACCCGCCCCGGGTGTCAGGCACTCTCGCTACGGCACTGTTTCTCTGGTAAGTGTACGCTACTTTTCTTTGTGCTTTGGGAACTTAAAGATTGGGGTTTAAAGGAGGAATTGTACGTTAGTGTTAGGCAAAATAAAAAAATATATATATATAAAAAGCAAATTTTAACAACTAATCGCCATAGTCTTTTCCACTTAGTTTTAAAAGCTTTGTACCACAGCATTAACAGATAGAATCTAACAAGCACTGCAGGATCTAGTTTAGTCTTTCCACCCCTAGGACAACTCTTCAATTATAGTCAGTTATTGTAATTAGGGTAACAAGCAAGGAGTGCTCTTACAGAGTTTTAAATACATTTCATTACCATCTAAGAAGGAAACACTAAATAAATCATACAATATACAATCTAGCTTATTTTTGAAAGAGAAAGACGCCCATATTTCGACCCAAATCGGGAGATGGGTGTCTTTCTCCCATGGGCGAACAAATCGGTATAATCGAAAGCCGATTTTGGTCGTCTTCAACTGCACTCTGTCGCAGGAACGAACAAAGTGGACGGGGGCGTGTTGGAGGCGTGGTGAAGGCGGGACTGGGGCGTGGTTACCGGCCGAGGAGAGATGGGCGTCTTTAACTGATAATCGAAACAAGAAGGGCGTTTTTGACGAGAATTTGGTCCGCTTTATTTGGACCCTTTTTTTTCAGGTCCAAGTCCCCAAAAAGTGCCCCAACTGACCAGATGACCACCGGAGGGAATCGGGGATGACCTCCCCTGACTCCCTCAGTGGTCACTAACCCCCTCCCACCAAACAAAACCCACTTTACAAACTTTTTCCCAGCCTGTATGCCAGCCTCAAATGCCATACCCACCTCCATGACAGCAGAATGTGTTCTATCCTCTGACAGCCTTTCCCTGGTTCTGATGTGGCTCTCGGGTGAGTGTGACACCTTTTCTGTTATGCGCACTGCAGAGTCACATCAGTAATGCATTGTGGTGGGTGTAGGGTACTGGGCTCCATGATTCCACTAGCTTGTGTTAAATGCTCACGATGTTGGTAGTTGGTAGGCTCTACTCCCATGGTGCTTTTCCCTCTGCTTACTGGGTCAGAGTGTGCCCTGTTTTGTTTCCGGTAGTCCATGAGGTAGTGGCCATTTTTGTAAACCAGTTTTAACTCCCTTTCATGTGTTACCCACGTTACTGAAAGTGGGCATTGTACAGCATTCTGCCAGCTCTGACCTACTGCTAATCTCAGTACCAGGGAGACTCTTTGCCAGTGGGGCACAACCAGGGCCGGTCTTAGCAAGTGCGGGGCCCTATGCAGACCAATTTGGTGGGGCCCCATCCTAGCCCCGCCCCACCATAGCCCCACCCACCCCCACCCCAGCATAGCTCCGCCCCATTGATAAGATTATTCCATTTTTAGAAAATTTCAAATAAAGACAAATGAAGCTAAACTTCAACTACTACTACTACTTAGCATTTCTATAGCGCTGCCAGGGTTACGCAGCGCTGTACAAGTTTAGACAAGGGGAAGGACAGTCCCTGCTCAAGAGAGCTTACAATCTAACTTGTACAAAAAAACTAATTGAAATAATCAGCACAATGCTATCATGAAACCTCCCCTCCCCAGAAATTATTCAGTTCAAGTCCACTACAATTAGTAGTTCCAATTCTCATAACAAAGGAGAATACAGGAAATCAGGATGAAGAGAGAACACAGCTCAGGCGAGAATCATGACTGTAGCCCGCCTGCGGCCTTGCTGCCTGAGACAGACTAGTTCTCTTGGAGCTGGCTTCTCCTTTGCTGCAACACTGCACTGCACGAGCTGATGTGCTTTTTAAGTGTCATGGTTACCCTACCTGAACTTGTGCCACCCTAGGCAACTGCCTAGTTCACTTAGTGGTTGGGCTAGCCCTGTTCACGTGCAGGTATATATTTTTTTTTTCCTAAACAGTCGTAATTGTTTCAACACTGGTGAAACATGTTCAGATATTATCTTACAATTCCACAAATCATACGAGCAGACGCATTTTGGATAACCTGTAAAGCATGAATTCTAGACTGAGGCATTCCTAAATAAAGAATATTACAAAAGCCTAATCTCACCAGGACCAAATACTGAACCACCATTTGAACTATCATCACAAGCTATCTGCTGAAATAACATTCGATTCTAATGGGGAGACTGAAGTCTATATATGTATGTAATGGAACACAAAGGACTATCGTGATGTAAACGCACAGTGAAATATGAAAAGTAAAAATAAAAAAATAATAATAAATAATAAAAAAGTTATCTTATTGAAAAGTTATCTAATTAGAAAAAAACTCTGATAGTAAAAATATATTAAAACGCTACACGTAAAGAGGGAAATACTCTTAAAAGACTAATTTATATGGCACTCACTGTAATAAAAAGGTTTAAAAATCCAAAAGAAAAAATACTCCGCTTATTTAACGCTATCCATCAGAATAAACTGTCTCAACTTCTGACTCCACGTGCGGAAAGTGAATAAAATAAAAAATTGGACAGGATACAAGGTCTATTAATTAAGGGCAATGATATTCGGATATAAAAACCTGTGATAGCTCAGTCCAAGAAAATGAACACTGACAATAATATTAATAAAATAATAATAATAATAAAAATAATCAATTATTCACCTTGCCTTTTGCACTGCCACTGGCTGGCACAACAATTAAAACTGACTCCCAGGCTGAGGCAGGCGGGCGGCAGTAGGAGGCACACACGACCACTCTTTATCTTTATTTTGATGGCTGCCTGCCCCCCCCCTGCCTGCTGCTGCTAGTGCTCACCTGCTCCGATGACCATGACACTCCAGCTCCTTCCCGATGGCTGTCTCCGTCCTCCTCCTGCTCACCTCCGACCACGCTCTCCAGGCAGTCCTTTTCCCTTCCCGCTCAGACTCCCGCCCGCCCTCGCGGAAACAGGAAGTACTCATCATTAGAAGGCGGGCGGGAAGGCAGAAGGGAAAAGCTGGGCTGAGTGAAGCCGACAGCCGTCGTGCCTGTGGCTGGCCTGCTGCACTGTCTGTCTTTCGGGTTGGGGCGGGCCATTGCTGTCATCGTCGTCCTGGCCTCTGGGAGTGGGACTGGGAGGCAGGAGCTGTCATCGGCAGGCTCAGCGGGGGGAGGCGGGAGCAAGCGTCGGACTCGGAGCGATTCGCGGTCCGGTCCGGAGCGAGCAGCGGGCGGGATCGGATTGTTGATGGATCATGCGAGCAGCAGCTGGGTTGACTTGGAGAGGCAGACACTTGAGGCGTGCCGCGCGGGGCCCCCTTAAGCACGGGGCCCTATGCGGCCGCCTCGGTCGCCAATGCCTAAGACCGGCCCTGGGCACAACCTCTGATCTGCAGTTAACTGTGAGTAAACGTGCTTATTCCAATAAAGGACGTTTTCGGAGACATTAGTCTTCAGGTGTCAACTGGTGTGCCAAGGTTCTACAGCAGCAACAAGTCCTAGAGGCCTGGAGCACTTGTAGTGGGTACCGCAGTGCACTTCAGGCAGGCAGACTCAGGCCCATCCCCCCTCTGTAACACTTGTGCTGGTAAATGGGAGGCCTCCAAAACCCACTGTAGGTGCCCCCTTCACCCCTAAGAGCTATGGTAGTGTTGTACATTTGTGAGTAGTGGGTTTTGGGGGAGGGGGCTGGTGGCTCAGCACCCATGGTAAGGGAGCTATGCATGTGGGAGCTGTTTCTGAAGTCCACCGCACTGACCTCTAGGGTGCCCAGTTGGTGTCCTGGCATGTCAGGGGGGCCAGTGTACTATGAATCTTGGCCCCTCCCATGACCAAATGGCTCGGATTCGGACGTTTTTGAGCTGGCCAGTTTTAGTTTCCATTATCGCTAAAAAAAACAAAACGCCCAGCTCAGAAACAAACAAATCCATGGCATTTGGTCCTTACAAACCGTATTTTCGAAACAAAAAAAAGACGTCCATTTTTTTTGAAAATACAGTCTATCCCTCCTCTTCACGTACCCGTTTTCGGACATAGACACCCATGGAGATAGGCGTTCGCGATCGATTATGCCCCTCAATATAAACTAAAAGACACTTTTATATTAGGCTAATATCCTTAATACTGTAGCAAGTTTTAAATTATTGAAAAACTCAAAAACACTAAGATGGAGTCAGCAGTCCAGCAGCGAGAGGGGTGCTATCCAGTCTTTTGCGTTGTGTCGCATGTATGATTATCTCCCAGTTGGTGAGATGTCATATGTGTGTGCCCGATGCAAAAAGCTCCTATCTCTTAGAAAACGTGTTCGTTCTCTTGAGGCTAGAGTAGCAGACTTGGTGGAGCTGAGGGAGATAGAGAGGTACATAGAGGAGACCTACAGGGATGTTGTAGAGAAGTCCCACCTCCAGTCTGGTAGCCCTTGTGCTACCTTGGAGGAGGGAGGTCTCCTAGAAGGAGAGCATCACCCTGGTGAAGTAGGAAGTACTCCTGTAGCCAGGACCTGCCCACCAAGGGATGTAGTATCCTCTCGCACCGAGGATATGTCTCCAAGTGCTGCCCGGGAGGGAAAGGTTAGGACAGCTGTTGTAGTTGGTGATTCGATCATTAGGCATATAGATAGCTGGGTGGCTGATGGACATGAGGATTGCCTGGTGACTTGCCTGCCTGGTGCGAAGGTGGCAGACTTCACGCGTCACCTAGATAGGATTTTAGATAGTGCTGGGGAGGAGTCGGCTGTCTTGGTACTTGTGGGTACCAATGACGTGGGAAAATGTGGGAGAGAGGTTCTGGAAGCCAAATTTAGGCTCTTAGGTAGAAAGCTCAAATCCAGATCCTCTAGGGTAGCATTTTCTGAAATGCTACCTGTTCCACGCGCAGGGCCAAAGAGACAGGCAGAGCTCCGAAATCTCAATGCGTGGATGAGACGATGATGCAGGGAGGAGGGTTTTAGATTTGTTAGAAAATGGGCAACATTCTAGGGAAGGGGGAGCCTATTCCGAAAGGATGGACTCCACCTTAACCAGGGTGGGACCAGGCTGCTGGCATCGGCATTTAAAAAGGAGATAGAGCAGCTTTTAAACTAGAAATGGGGGGGGGGGGGGGGGGGGGAGGCCGACAGTCGCTCAAAAGTGCATGGTTCAGGATAAGGTATCTTGCAAGGATACCTCACAAACAGGGAAGACAGGGTTTCTGGATAGTGAGGTTGCACAACAGACCGTGGTAGGCCAGGTGCCCTTAAATACAACCAAGGATCAGACAAAAGATGGCAAATCATTAGTGTCAAGTACTAAGCATCATGCAAATAGGCACAACAAACATACTCTGAAATGTCTATATGCAAATGCTAGGAATCTAAGAAATAAGATGGGAGAGTTGGAATATATTGCACTAAATGAAAAATTGGATATAACAGGCATTACTGAGACCTGGTGGAAGGAGGATAACCAGTGGGCCGCTGTCATACCGGGGTACAAAGTATATCGTAGTGATAGGGTGGACCGGACTGGTGGAGGGGTAGCATTGTATATTAACGAGAGCCTTGACTCAGATAGATTACAAATTCAGCAGGACACAAATCACACCTTTGAATCATTGTGGGTTGAATTTCCATGTATAAAAGGGAAAAGGATGGTGATAGGCGTGCACTACTGTCCGCTTTGCCAGGATGAGCAGGTAGACGCAGAAATGATAAAAGAAATCAGAGATGCAAACAAAATGGGCAATGTGATAATAATGGGTGACTTCAATTATCCAAATATAGCCTGGGAAATGTAACATCGGGACAGGCTAGAGAGGTACAATTCCTTGATGAAATCAAGGACAGCTTTATGGAGCAGCTGGTGCAGGAGCCGACGAGAGAAGGAAAAATTCTAGACTTGGTCCTTAGTGGAGCGCATGATCTGTTGAGGGACGTTATGGTACTGGGGCCGCTTGATAACAGTGATCATAATATGATCAGTTTTGATATCAACCTTGAAGTAAGTATACACAGGAAGTCAAATACATTAGCGTTTAACTTTAAAAAAGGAGACTCATAAAATGAGAAACACGGTGAAAAAACACTTAGGGGGGCAACTGAGAGGGTAAAAACTGTACAACAGGCATGGACGCTGTTCAAAAATACCATTTTGGAGGCCCAGGCCAAACATATTCCGCGAATTAGAAAAGAAAGACGGAAGTCCAAAAGACAGCCGACGTGGTTGAAAAGTGAGGTGAAGGAAGCTATTAGGGCTAAAAGAAACGCCTTCAGAAAATGGAAGAAGGAACCATCTGAAAATAACAAGAAGCAGCATAAGGAGTGTCAAAACAAATGCAAGGCAGAGATAAAGAAGACCAAGAGGGATTACGAAAAAAAGATAGCATTAGAGGCAAAAAAAACATAGCAAAAAATTTTTTTTGGTATATTAAAAGCAGGAAGCCGGCAAAAGAATCGGTTGGGCCGCTGGATGACCAAGGGGTAAAAGGAGCAATCAAGGAAGATAAAGACGTAGCGGAGAGATTGAATGAATTCTTTGCTTCGGTCTTCACCGAGTAAGATTTGGGTGGGATACCAGTGTCGGAAATGGTATTTCAAGTGGACGAGTCGGAGAAACTTACTGACTTCACGGTAAACCTGGAGGATGTAATGGGGCAGTTCAGCAAACTGAAGAGTAGCAAATCTCCTGGACCGGATGGTATTCATCCTAGAGTACTGATAGAACTGAAAAATGAGCTTGCAGAGCTACTGTTAGTGATATGCAATTTATCCTTAAAATCGAGCGTGGTACCGGAAGATTGGAGGGTGGCCAATGTAACGCCGATTTTTAAAAAAGGTTCCAGGAGAGATCCAGGAAATTATAGACCAGTGAGTCTGACGTCGGTGCCGGGGAAAATGGTAGAGGTTATTATCAAAAACAAAATTACAGAGCACATCCGAGGGCATGGATTACTGAGACCAACTCAGCACGGCTTTTGTGTGGGGAAATATTGCCTGACCAATTTACTTCAATTCTTTGAAGGAGTAAACAAACCTGTGGACAAAGGGGAGCCGGTTGATATTGTGTATCTGGATTTTCAAAAGCCGTTTGACAAGGTACCTCATGAAAGGCTACAGAGGAAATTGGAGGGTCATGGGATAGGAGCAAATGTCCTATTGTGGATTAAAAACTGGTTGAAGGATAGGAAACAGAGAGTGGGGTTAAATTGGCAGTATTCACAATGGAGAAGGGTAGTTAGTGGGGTTCCCCAGGGGTCTGTGCTAGGACCGCTGCTTTTTAATATATTTATAAATGACTTAGAGATGGGAGTAACTAGCGAGGTAATAAAATTTGCTGATGACACAAAGTTATTCAAAGTCGTTAACTCGTGAAAGGATTGTGAAAAATTACAGAAGGAACTTACGAGACTGGGCGGCTAAATGGCAGATGACGTTTAATGCTAACAAGTGCAAGGTGATGCATGTGGGAAAAAAGAACCCGAATTATAGCTACCGCATGCAAGTTTCCACGTTAGGAGTTACGGACCAAGAAAGGGATCTGAGTGTCGTCGTCGATAATACACTGAAACCTTCTGCTCAGTGTGTTGCTGCGGCTAGGAAAGCGAATAGAATGTTGGGTATTATTAGGAAAGGTATGGAAAACAGGTGTGAGGATGTTATAATGCCATTGTATCGCTCCATGGTGCGACCGCACCTTGAGTATTGTGTTCAATTCTGGTTGCCACATCTCAAGAAAGATATAGTAGAATTGGAAAAGGTGCAGCGAAGGGCAACGAAAATGATAGCGGGGATGGGACGACTTCCCTATGAAGAAAGACTAAGGAGGCTAGGGCTTTTCAGCTTGGAGAAGAGACGGCTGAGGGGAGACATGATAGAGGTATATAAAATAATGAGTGGAGTGGAACAGGTGGATGTGAAGCGTCTGTTCACGCTTTCCAAAAATACTAGGACTAGGGGGCATGCGATGAAACTACAGTGTAGTAAATTTAAAACAAATCGGAGAAAATGTTTCGTCACCCAACGCATAATTAAACTCTGGAATTTGTTGCCAGAGAATATGGTGAAGGCGGTTAGCTTGGCAGAGTTTAAAAAGGGGTTAGACGGTTTCCTAAAGGACAAGTCCATAAACCACTACTAAATGGACTTGAAAAAAATCCACAATTCCAGGAATAACATGTATAGAATGTTTGTACGTTTGGGAAGCTTGCCAGGTGCCCTTGGCCTGGATTGGCTGCTGTCGTGGACAGGATGCTGGGCTCGATGGACCCTTGGTCGTTTCCCAGTGTGGCAATACTTATGTACTTAAAAGGGTGAACGTGCTATGGGGTGTAAATAATTGCATGTTCCCACTACATGATTAATTACTCTGACCTCGTATCTTCCCAGACTGTTTTACACAGTCTGAGTACTTACAAGCTCCATAATCAGAAGGACACCCTGGATTGTACACAGTCTGAGTACTTACAAGCTCCATAATCAGAAGGACACCCTGGATTCAGTGGATATAAGAAAATAGTTTATTAGTCTCTTACCAAAGGCAGTACAGGTATTAGGCATTCATATCTGGGAATGGAGGGGCAGCGCTTCGCGACACACAGCAGGTGCAGTCAGTCTTCTCTCTTCTGTCTTCATACCCTAGCTGACTTCCTTTTTATACATTTCTTCTACCATTCTGTTCTATTAGCCCATATATTTGGCCACCTGCAATTTCATCATAATTGGCACATACATCCAAGCTTCGCTCATTCCTAAATTTAACTTTTCTGCACCTGGACTTATCTTTGCCCAATTATTTCTTATCGAATCTCAGCATGCCTATGTCCAGCTGTACACAATCCTTGGCAACTTTGTAACTCTGCCAAGCTTCATTAGCTTAATCAGGCTGTCACATTTCTTCAGTGAAATATCAGGTCTGACAGATCCTATGATTTGGAAAAAGTACAAAGCAGATCGTTAAGAACGTAATTTATTGAAACAATTTAAAAATATAAAAAATATAGATACATATAAAAGGTTAGCCCGACACAGGCCGTGTTTCGCCCTAGCAAGGGCTGCTTCAGGGGCTACAAGAAATCATAACATAAATATAATTATTATACAGTTGCTCTTCTAAAATCATAATAAGCTCACATGTATATATAATTTAAAATTTTTTTTAAAAACACACATAGAAAGAACATATATAAAGATTCGCTATAGATTATATATATGCACATGTATATGTCCATAACACCAAAACCCACAAACAAACAAACATGTAAATAAATATATATGTGTATACAGTCAGACAATTATAATAAAACTAAAATATACATGTATATATTATAAGTGTATATTAAAAGAATTCCCATTCAGTAAGGACATGTATATACTATCAGATTAATATAATAAAATAGACTACATATATATATTTTTTTTTTTTTGAAAAATGAGAGACTTTTAAAATAAAATACAATACCCACCTACACAAAAATCCTTTTATAAATATAATTATTATACAGTTGCTCTTCTAAAATCATAAAAAGCTCATATGTATATATAATTAAAAAATATTTTATAAGTCACACATAGAAAGAAACATATATAAAGATTCGCTATAGATTATATATATATACATGTATATGTCCATAGCACCAAAACCCACAAACAAACATGTACATAAATATATATGTGTATATAGTCAGACAAGTATAAAAATTAAATATACATGTATATATTAAAGGTATATATTAAAAAATTCCCATTCAGTAGGGACATATATATACTATCAGACTAATATAATAAAATGAACTACATATATATTTTTTTTTTTCAAAATAAAACAACAAAAAAACATGAGAGACTTTTAACATAAAATGAAACACCCACCTACACAAAAATCCTTTTAAATTCAAGTTGGAAAAATAATGGATAATTGCAAAAATGTACTGTAAGGAAAAAGGGAAAGACATAATGAACAAACAAACAAAGAATAAATCAAAAATCCGAAATACAAATTGAATAGTGAGGAGCATATTCTAAACAGGAACTCACATATGCAAGCAATTTCAGTCTGAAAAAACAGCTCTTCGAGAGGGCCAAATCCACATAACCTAAAAAAAATTTTTAAATCAAAAAATTACTCCTATAAACCAATTGATATACATATAAATCAATAGTATTATCAACATCCATCATCTAAGCAGCTCAAATGCGATCTCAGAAGGTGCTTGCTAGCGCACAAATTTGAATCACATATCTAGTTACAATAAAAGAAAAATAGTCATTATTTTATACTGCACAACTCCGAATATCCCAAGCACCATAATATAAAGGTCTTATTGCTGCTAATAGTATCGCTACACAGTCACCGTCGGGAAAATTGCTACTTACATACCAACTATCTGGCGTCTCTTAACTCTAAGGAAGGCTGAAATGCACAGATAAGTGCAAGAAGTAAAATATCGGACATCCGGGGTGAAGTTTAAACGTGTAGTGTTATAATGATTTACTTATCTTATATCAATGGTGATGCAGCGAATCGGGTGAAAACCGGCAACCGTCGGAAAAATAACATCTAATAAAAACTACTTACGTTCCGTCTACCTGGCGTCTCTAGTCTCTGAAGAAAACTGGAAAACGCGCGAAAAAATTGCAGGAAGTTAAATACCGGACCTCCGGGTTAAAGTTCATAGTGTGGTTTCCTAAATATTTTCTTATCTTATAAAAATAGTACCACAACAATAGGGGGAAACAAGGTGAAAAGAAATGGATAGTGGTGATGGTACTGAATGAAAAATCCATAAATAAAAAAACTACTATGTGAAGTGACGTCATAACAAAGCCGAGGTCATAACAAAGCCGAGGGTGCCCAGAGAAAAATAAAAATGAAATATGCCCAGCGATACTCAGTCTCATCTAACTATACAGTGTACCCAGCGGTACTCAGTCAAAACAAAGTATTCCCAGCGGTACTCAGTCTAAAAAACAGCGCAAAACGTAGCAAGGACCTATAATACAATAAATTATGTGGAAAGGTAATAGCATATAATGCAACAATATCTCAATAATAAGAATGTATGAAAAATGCTTAGAAAAAATATATGCAAATAATATTAATAAGAACATGGTAAAAGAATTTCTGTGTGGTGGATGTTTAACATATCAATATCGGGCACACAGTGCCAAATATATCTGATGGCATAAATATCTAATACATAAAGGTCATAGGAAGACCGAGAGGTCCGTCTCAGAATTCAGACCATGGGGATGATAAGTATTTAAATCATATATAAATTCTTGTTCCTTGCGTAGCAAGTGAATATCAACTGGTCCCCCTCTCAATCTATTCTTATGGACATAAATCACGCAAAACTTATATTCTTCAAATCTATGACCTAAATTAATAGAGTGCTGTACTAATGGTTTTTCCAAAGATTTTCTTTTTAATGCACTTTTATGTTCTATGATCCTAGTGTTCAATTTCCTTTTTGTTTTCCCTATGTAAACAAGGTTACATGGGCATATAGCAGTATATATGACTCGACTTGTTTGACAATTTGTAAATTCATGAAGTTTGATTTCTTTATTAGCTGACTGTATAAATAGACTTCTAGTTTTAACATTGACAACACACACTGAGCATTTGCCACATGGATAATGGCCACTAGGGCGACTGTTTAGTGGTGCATCAATTTCAGGTAATGTAGATGGTACTAAGAGATCTCTGAGATTCTTCTCTCTTTTATATGCAACAATCAGTTTCTTTTGTTCGAAGACCTCTAAATTAGCAAGCAAATGCCAGTGCTTTTTAATAATATTAACAATGGGTTTAGACATATTTGTGTATGGTAGTGTACAAACAATCTTCTCATTGCCAATTCTGTGAACAGGCTTCAATAGTGTTTCTCTTGGAATACCAGAGGCTTTTTCTAAACCTTCTCGTATGCATTTTGATGGATATCCTTTCTCTATGAAGCGTTTGGATATATCTTTTGATCTTAATGTATATGTGCTAGAATCTGAACATAGCCGCTTCAACCTTAGAAATTGACTATAGGGTAAATTTGTTTTAAGACTTTTACTATGGCAACTCTCATAATTTAAATATTTATTGACGTCTGTTGGTTTTCGATAAATATCTGTTAGAAATTTGTTTTGAAGAATACTAATATTTATATCCAAGAAAGGAATACTTTCGTTACTGTAATTCATTTGAAATTTCAAATTGGCATCCATAGTATTTAAACAATTGTGAAAATCTTTCAGCTCTCTTTCTGTACCTTCCCAGATCAAAAAAATGTCGTCTATGTATCTTTTCCACAAGTATATTTTATCTATGTGTTTATTTTTTGATATGAATTTCTCTTCAAAGCGTGCTACATATAAATTAGCAATAGATGGTGCAAATGTAGAGCCCATAGCTATGCCTTTAATCTGTTGGTAAAACTTACCATCAAACAAAAAGAAATTCTTAGTTAGTGCTAGAGTAGCCAGCTCAGTCACATATTGTACTGGAATCCTAGGATGTTTATCACATTTAATCAATTCTTCTTGTATGATGTCTATAGATTCATCTTGTGGGATATTGGTGTACAGACTTTCTACATCTAAAGTGACTAGAATCATGTCTTTACTTGGAGTAATTTTATCTAGTGTATTAATCATATCTACTGAATCTCGTGTATATGATGGAATTTTATAAACCAGAGGACGTAAAAATTGAATGGTCAATGCGATCCGACGGATTTTTGGAAAAAAATTCCATAATTCTCAATTTCCGTATAAACTTAAAAAATTCCACCCGAGTTTTAAATGCATTGTGTATTGAGTACAGTATATAATATTTCAGGGAGAGAATTAACCAATATTGAAGAGAGAGTCCTAAGTAAAGGACTATCATTCATACCAACACCGAAATACAATGCATTTAAAACTCGGGTGGAATTTTTTAAGTTTATACGGAAATTGAGAATTATGGAATTTTTTTCCAAAAATCCGTCGGATCGCATTGACCATTCAATAGTTAAGCACAACAGTAAATGGCTCCCGCCCGGCAATGTTCATCACTTAATACAAACTTATGAAACTGTAGTGCTTAATGAAATAACAGCATTAGAGAAACAAGGAAAGCGAAGGGCCTTTTACAATTTGACTAAAGAAGAGAAAGTGGCAGTTAAGACTCTACAAAAAGATAGAAATATTATTATAAAACCTGCAGATAAAGGGGGAGCCATAGTCGTAATGAATAGGGACGACTACATTCATGAAATCCAAAGACAATTAAGTGATCCAACTTTCTATAAAATTTTGAAAAAAGATCCGACAAAGGATATTCAGAATGAAATCTCCATATTGGTGGAAATAGGTGTAAAAGCACAATATCTAACAGAAAAGGAGGCTAATTTTTTGGTTGTTAAAGAACCAACTATACCAACTATATATATTCTACCCAAGATACATAAATCCTTGTCCAAACCCCCAGGCAGACCTATTGTTTCTGCCTGTGGCTCGTTATTAGAACCATTATCCATCTTCATAGATACATTTTTACGTCCTCTTGTTTATAAAATTCCATCATATACACGAGATTCAGTAGATATGATTAATACACTAGATAAAATTACTCCAAGTAAAGACATGATTCTAGTCACTTTAGATGTAGAAAGTCTGTACACCAATATCCCACAAGATGAATCTATAGACATCATACAAGAAGAATTGATTAAATGTGATAAACATCCTAGGATTCCAGTACAATATGTGACTGAGCTGGCTACTCTAGCACTAACTAAGAATTTCTTTTTGTTTGATGGTAAGTTTTACCAACAGATTAAAGGCATAGCTATGGGCTCTACATTTGCACCATCTATTGCTAATTTATATGTAGCACGCTTTGAAGAGAAATTCATATCAAAAAATAAACACATAGATAAAATATACTTGTGGAAAAGATACATAGACGACATTTTTTTGATCTGGGAAGGTACAGAAAGAGAGCTGAAAGATTTTCACAATTGTTTAAATACTATGGATGCCAATTTGAAATTTCAAATGAATTACAGTAACGAAAGTATTCCTTTCTTGGATATAAATATTAGTATTCTTCAAAACAAATTTCTAACAGATATTTATCGAAAACCAACAGACGTCAATAAATATTTAAATTATGAGAGTTGCCATAGTAAAAGTCTTAAAACAAATTTACCCTATAGTCAATTTCTAAGGTTGAAGCGGCTATGTTCAGATTCTAGCACATATACATTAAGATCAAAAGATATATCCAAACGCTTCATAGAGAAAGGATATCCATCAAAATGCATACGAGAAGGTTTAGAAAAAGCCTCTGGTATTCCAAGAGAAACACTATTGAAGCCTGTTCACAGAATTGGCAATGAGAAGATTGTTTGTACACTACCATACACAAATATGTCTAAACCCATTGTTAATATTATTAAAAAGCACTGGCATTTGCTTGCTAATTTAGAGGTCTTCGAACAAAAGAAACTGATTGTTGCATATAAAAGAGAGAAGAATCTCAGAGATCTCTTAGTACCATCTACATTACCTGAAATTGATGCACCACTAAACAGTCGCCCTAGTGGCCATTATCCATGTGGCAAATGCTCAGTGTGTGTTGTCAATGTTAAAACTAGAAGTCTATTTATACAGTCAGCTAATAAAGAAATCAAGCTTCATGAATTTACAAATTGTCAAACAAGTCGAGTCATATATACTGCTATATGCCCATGTAACCTTGTTTACATAGGGAAAACAAAAAGGAAATTGAACACTAGGATCATAGAACATAAAAGTGCATTAAAAAGAAAATCTTTGGAAAAACCATTAGTACAGCACTCTATTAATTTAGGTCATAGATTTGAAGAATATAAGTTTTGCGTGATTTATGTCCATAAGAATAGATTGAGAGGGGGACCAGTTGATATTCACTTGCTACGCAAGGAACAAGAATTTATATATGATTTAAATACTTATCATCCCCATGGTCTGAATTCTGAGACGGACCTCTCGGTCTTCCTATGACCTTTATGTATTAGATATTTATGCCATCAGATATATTTGGCACTGTGTGCCCGATATTGATATGTTAAACATCCACCACACAGAAATTCTTTTACCATGTTCTTATTAATATTATTTGCATATATTTTTTCTAAGCATTTTTCATACATTCTTATTATTGAGATATTGTTGCATTATATGCTATTACCTTTCCACATAATTTATTGTATTATAGGTCCTTGCTACGTTTTGCGCTGTTTTTTAGACTGAGTACCGCTGGGAATACTTTGTTTTGACTGAGTACCGCTGGGTACACTGTATAGTTAGATGAGACTGAGTATCGCTGGGCATATTTCATTTTTATTTTTCTCTGGGCACCCTCGGCTTTGTTATGACCTCGGCTTTGTTATGACGTCACTTCACATAGTAGTTTTTTTATTTATGGATTTTTCATTCAGTACCATCACCACTATCCATTTCTTTTCACCTTGTTTCCCCCTATTGTTGTGGTACTATTTTTATAAGATAAGAAAATATTTAGGAAACCACACTATGAACTTTAACCCGGAGGTCCGGTATTTAACTTCCTGCAATTTTTTCGCGCGTTTTCCAGTTTTCTTCAGAGACTAGAGACGCCAGGTAGACGGAACGTAAGTAGTTTTTATTAGATGTTATTTTTCCGACGGTTGCCGGTTTTCACCCGATTCGCTGCATCACCATTGATATAAGATAAGTAAATCATTATAACACTACACGTTTAAACTTCACCCCGGATGTCCGATATTTTAC
This sequence comes from Microcaecilia unicolor, assembly GCF_901765095.1. NCBI lineage: Eukaryota > Metazoa > Chordata > Amphibia > Gymnophiona > Siphonopidae > Microcaecilia > Microcaecilia unicolor. The sequence goes on along the minus strand of NC_044040.1, from coordinate 121,053,511 downwards.
TTCTTGCACTTATCTGTGCATTTCAGCCTTCCTTAGAGTTAAGAGACGCCAGATAGTTGGTATGTAAGTAGCAATTTTCCCGACGGTGACTGTGTAGCGATACTATTAGCAGCAATAAGACCTTTATATTATGGTGCTTGGGATATTCGGAGTTGTGCAGTATAAAATAATGACTATTTTTCTTTTATTGTAACTAGATATGTGATTCAAATTTGTGCGCTAGCAAGCACCTTCTGAGATCGCATTTGAGCTGCTTAGATGATGGATGTTGATAATACTATTGATTTATATGTATATCAATTGGTTTATAGGAGTAATTTTTTGATTTAAAAAATTTTTTTTAGGTTATGTGGATTTGGCCCTCTCGAAGAGCTGTTTTTTCAGACTGAAATTGCTTGCATATGTGAGTTCCTGTTTAGAATATGCTCCTCACTATTCAATTTGTATTTCGGATTTTTGATTTATTCTTTGTTTGTTTGTTCATTATGTCTTTCCCTTTTTCCTTACAGTACATTTTTGCAATTATCCATTATTTTTCCAACTTGAATTTAAAAGGATTTTTGTGTAGGTGGGTGTTTCATTTTATTTTAAAAGTCTCTCATGTTTTTTTGTTGTTTTATTTTGAAAAAAAATATATATATATGTAGTTCATTTTATTATATTAGTCTGATAGTATATATATGTCCCTACTGAATGGGAATTTTTTAATATATACCTTTAATATATACATGTATATTTAATTTTTATACTTGTCTGACTATATACACATATATATTTATGTACATGTTTGTTTGTGGGTTTTGGTGCTATGGACATATACATGTATATATATATAATCTATAGCGAATCTTTATATATGTTTCTTTCTATGTGTGACTTATAAAATATTTTTTAATTATATATACATGTGAGCTTTTTATGATTTTAGAAGAGCAACTGTATAATAATTATATTTATAAAAGGATTTTTGTGTAGGTGGGTATTGTATTTTATTTTAAAAGTCTCTCATTTTTCAAAAAAAAAAAAAATATATATATGTAGTCTATTTTATTATATTAATCTGATAGTATATACATGTCCTTACTGAATGGGAATTCTTTTAATATACACTTATAATATATACATGTATATTTTAGTTTTATTATAATTGTCTGACTGTATACACATATATATTTATTTACATGTTTGTTTGTTTGTGGGTTTTGGTGTTATGGACATATACATGTGTATATATATAATCTATAGCGAATCTTTATATATGTTCTTTCTATGTGTGTTTTTAAAAAAATTTTTAAATTATATATACATGTGAGCTTATTATGATTTTAGAAGAGCAACTGTATAATAATTATATTTATGTTATGATTTCTTGTAGCCCCTGAAGCAGCCCTTGCTGGGCGAAACACGGCCTGTGTCGGGCTAACCTTTTATATGTATCTATATTTTTTATATTTTTAAATTGTTTCAATAAATTACGTTCTTAACGATCTGCTTTGTACTTTTTCCATCTTGGAGCTTGCAGACCGTCTGCCTTTGTGCTTTCTTAGATCCTATGATTTTACAGGCCTAGTTTGCTTAGAAAGCCTGAACCTGTTTTTCACTGCATTCAATTTGTGACAATTATTTACAGGGGGAATTGGAGACAGAGTAAAGGAGTGAATATGCCATGTGGGTGGGAGCAGCAAGCTGAAGGCTGGTCATGGGGGATAGGTTGGGGGAAAAATACAGTGATAGCTGGGGAGGTGAGGATAAAGAATGAGAGGCTGGGGTATTGCATGCATAAGAAGACTTAGGGGCAGACAGAATTATGGGCCATGTTGGGATTTAGAGGGAGAGAACTGAGGGCTGGAGTCTGAGAAAGGGAAAAGGCAGGAAAAGATTTCAGGCCACATGATGGGGGAATTCTATACAAAACACTATTAATAAACTTTGCAGAATTTTAATATATTGTGCGTAGAATTTTCAATATTTTTGCACAGAATTCCCCCTGGAGTAAAAGCAGCAGATACGCTCTCTTCCCTTTGTGCTGCCCCCTCCCTCTCTCCGTGGAAGCTTTGATGCATGTCTCTTCCTTGCCCTCCCACCGGGCCCAGGCACTCAGTGGAGGCAATCACACAGAAAAGAGAGAAGCTATATGTCAAGCAGCAGCTTCCTCTTTTGATGCCTGGCACCAAATTAAAAAATTTGAACCGCTTGGTTCTAATTTTGTATTCAGCACTGGGTGTCAAAAGAGGAGGCTGCTGCCTGACATGCAGCTGTTCTCCTGTCCCTCTGGAGCTGCCTGCCTGCCTGCTTTGGGGGGTGGGGGCAGAGGCAGTTGGATTGCCTGTGCTACTGCAGGGTAGGCTGTGACAATTCGGTGCCTGTGTTGCTGCTGGGGAGGGGGAGTGAAAACTGGGTGTCTGTGTGCTGTGTGAGGGAGGAAGGGAGGGAGTGCTGGGTATATGTGTAATGTGGGGGTGAGGCAGCCTGGGCAGCAAAAGAAATCATATTAATTATTAATTTGGTGTTTAAAAGTTTGGTTCAGTCCTGCAAGTAGTGGAGGAAGGCCATCTGTTTTTAATTACTCAGAATGTCTAACTTTTTGCTGGGCTAAAGGTTAGAAAGGTCAGTGAGAAATGAAACTCTGTCCCTTTTTGAGTGATGGATTGCTAATGCTACCACATATGGATACCATTATGAGCCAGGCATATTGCAGGCAGTTAAAAGGATTAGTTTTAAAATGCTTAGAAGAAAATAGTTAGATTTAAGAAGTTCTTGATAGATGTAGATTATGTCTTATAAGGAATTTTGATTTCTGCTTATTTGATTTCTGCTTATTTTAGAATATGTTTTATTCTGTGTAATTAATAATTCTGTGTGGAATGTCTGTTCAACTCAGTGTTACTTTACAAGTAACTGCATTCAGATATATGTTGTAGCAAGATAAAAGGAATGGAATCCGGAGTTAGCAGTGGAGGAGAAAGGTACAGATAAGAGAGATTTACCCGATGAATGGAGTTCCCAGAGAGGATTGAAAGGAGAGATAAATATGGAGAGGTACTGAGGAGCTGCAGAGTGAATACACTTGAAAGTCAACAAACCCCCTCTTATTGACTTACAAGTGTATTCACTCTGCAGTGAGTTTGAACTGTATGCAGAAGCAGGTAAGGAGCCAATGAAGTGACTTGACGAGAGGGCTAATATGAGCACTGGCAGACTATAAGTCGTGCAGCAGAATTTTGAGCAGGTGGAAGGGGAGAGATATGGCTTAATGAGAGACCTGTGAGAAGTATTTGCAGTAGTCTAAACGAGAGGTGAGAAGAGTTTTTTGGTAGTGTGCTCAGAAAGGAAGGGACGAATATTGGTGATATTATAGAGAAAGAAACAACAGGTTTTAGCAGCCTGTTGGATATGTGCAGAGAAAGAGAGAGAGGAGTCAAAAGTGGGCCCAAAGTTATGAGCTGATGAGACAGGGAGGATGAGAGTGTTATCCACAGAGATAGAAAATGGGAGAAGAGGAGAGATGGGTTTAGGGGGAAAGATAAGAAGCTCAGTCTTGATTATGTTTAGTTTCGGATGGTGGTGAGACATCCAGGCAGCAATGTCAGACAGACAGGCTGATACTTGGTCCTGGATTTCTGCTGAAATTTTTGGTGTGGAGAGGTAGATCTGGAAATCATCAGCATAAAGGTGATACTGAAAACCATGGGATGAGAAAAGAAGAGGCCCTAAGACAGATCCCTGAGGTACACCAACTGATAGTGGGATAGACATGGAGGAGGATCCACCAGAGCATACATTAAAAGTGTGATGGGAGAGATAAGAAGAAATCCAGGAAAGAACAGAGCCCTGAAATCCAAGTGAGGACAGCATATCAAGGAGTAGGCGGTGATCAGCAGTGTCAAAAGGAAGATAATACATGGATTTAATATCTAAGATCTCCAATTGAGTGTGCATCAAGAGATTATCCTTAACTAAAGAAGCTACTACTGCCTGACAGGAAGCCTCCTGAGTCTCCAGCTTCTCAATATCTTTTTCAGCAGAACTTAACTTCTTATCATGTTTTGCCAACATCAACTGTTTTTTGAATAAATTTACCATACAGGGATAAATTATCTTGCAAACTTTTATCCAGTCTAGCTATAGCCTAATAAACATCTTTCAAAGACACTTCCTGGTTAGATTTAGAGGAATCAGTTAGAGATTTATAAGAGAACAAAACAGGAGTTGGAATCTTAACTAAGGTGGTGCCAGAACTCTCCTGCAGATTTTCTTCAGTATCAGAACAATAGTAGTTATTGAAGGTAAATCAGAAGTAACAGCAGAGCTCCCCTACGCGGTGGAGCCCTAACTTCTTCTGATATCACTGCTGGTTGTAGTGGTGAGGTTCAACCCCCAGAAGAAATGGAGACATTGGAGGGGGAAAAGTACTCACAGTAGCAGAAATGATATTAGAAGCCATCACCATTTCTAAATGCAGATCCATAGGGCCTTTAACTACTACTGGCGATGTCATTTTCTTCTTCCCTCCACCTTTGCGATTCCCATTTAGAGCAGAGCAGAGTCCCACGCTCCATGCTTCTCAGTGTCTCCAAAGGGGTGGGACCTACCACTTTGGTCATGCCCCTTTGGTCATGCAACCGTGGCCACATACTGCAGTAGAGATGCCTTTTATGTAGCTGGAATAAAATGGAGCTTCCAATATAACTGGATCCCAAATAGGTACCCAGACCAGTGCCTGCAACTTTACTGGGGCTCCCAGCTGTTCCACAGAGCCACGTAAGGATGCCTTGATGTGGCTGGAACAAAGCGGGGCTTCCAATGACACGGGATCTCAAATAGGCACCCAGACCAGGGCTCCCTGCTGTTCCCATAAATGGATTAATGTATACATATGTGTGTTGATTTATGGATCCATACAAGTTATGGTATCTTCTTTTAAGGCTCCACCTTACAGGATTTCTATTCTGAAGTCACATATGACTCAAACTCACTTAGTTACACACCTATCTTAGGTACACCTACCTACATAGCATTTAGGTCTTTGTAGATGAGTCGAAATAAGCTATGTTGTGTTTTCATATAACACATATGTTTTTACCTATCTAGGGTTCTTAGGATAACACTTTCCCATAGAAAATAAGTAGTGCCTCACTATTGCACCATTTAACATAAGGATACTTCATTTATAATGCATGTGTGTTTATTATTGCCTTGCTATGATGCTACAGAGGTAGATATTGTTGAAATCAAGTATGTTCAGCTCCATATTGTGCAACCATTACATGTCTATGATATATAGATTTTCTGTCACATTTTTCTGTTATTTACTTTTGTTTATGCACCATTGCAATATGATCTGTCATGTATTATCTATTATTTTCATTATTAATGTAGTGTATTAGACATGTTATACTAACAACCAGAACACGAATGGAATCACATCTACTGTAAAGCTCCCGGCCACTGGGTGATTCAGAAATGCAGCCCTCTGCTGGCTGGAGTCTCACTTGCCAGTCTCCTCGGAGTTCCCTTGGCTCCCAAGCCATGCTATCTATTAATCGGCCAGATGAACAGCTCAGTCACAGGCAGTTCAAAACAACCAGTGGTAAATCCCTGATAACTCCAGCAAAACAGCACAGAAGCAAACAGTTCAAAACAAAGTGGGTTCCTTTATAACCCCCTTGGGGTATTCTTGGGCTTGGTCCTCTTGAGGCTTTCTAGCCCTTGGCCTCAGAGCTGTTTGTAAAGACATGTGCACTTTGTGCTCTCCACCTGGCCTCACTGAACCTGTGCTCCTGAGCAGGACTCCAACTGGTCTTCCCCTAGTCACTGGCAAGCACCCACCTCTATATCCTGGGCTCCTTCCTACTCAGGGTGACTGCTCTGACATGCCTTCCTCTTGCTGGATATCCTTCCCTGTTATGTCCACCGTGCCCCGGTCACACCTCTGGTTCACGGACAGTGACCCACTGCACTTTCCCTGGAACTATAACTTGGATTCTCCAGCCTTCATCAATATGCAAATTAGGCAGTCCTCAAATGCAAATTCAATTTATTAGTACCTGGATTCAGTTTTGTGGGGAACAACTTCTTTCCAGTTATTCATTTTTTAAATACACTCACTGAGCCCCCTTTACTTTGGGAGACAGAGGTCTCAGTGTAAAACAACCACCACCCCTGGATAGGACTTTCTTCACTCTCATTGACCTTACAGTCCTATCCTCCACCCCACGGCTGTTAGTTCATTTTAAATAAGTCACAAGTCCATCCACAACATGGCCTGGTTCACAAGTCCATCCACATCATGGCCTGGTAAGTACCTTCACTTTTAGGGTCTTCTTCTCGCTCTCTCTTTCCTCTTCCAGGTACTCCTCCTCCCGCAGGCTCACCAGGTTCCCATCTCTCCTCCCTTCTCTTGGCTTAGAGGGGGCTTTTTATATAGGGCTGCTAATATCCCCCCACACCGCTTCTGGGCCCCTCCTCCTAGTTCTGGAAGAGTCCAGAGCCTTCTGGGTGCCCTTTTCTCTTAAAGGAGAACCTCTGCTACTGATACTCCCTGGTCCCCACATTCAGGCCTTAGCTGGAGCTCCCTCTGCTGGACCCTTCAGGTCATTACCCTGATGTCCAATTGGAGCTCCCTCTAGGAACCATATCATGTTTCTGATAGGAGAGCGCCCTCTAGCCCTCTAGCGGCCTCCTCAGGGTAGGGCAACCACTGTGTTTATCACACTATCCAGCTTATAATTGAAAAAGAAAAACGCCTATATTGCGACCCAAATCGGGAGATAGACGTTTATCTCACAAAAACGAATAAAGTGGTATAATCGAAATCCGAATTTGGACGTTTTCAACAGCACTCCGTCGCGGATGCGGACAAAGTTGATGGGGGCATGTCAAAGGCGTGGTGAAGGCGGAACTGGGGCGTGGTTATCGGCCGATCAGAGATAGGCGCCTTTCGCCGATAATGGAAAAAAAATATGCGTTTTTAGCGAGAATTTAGGGCACTTTTCCTGGACCCTGTTTTTCCGCAAATAGGGCCCCAAAAAGTGCCCTAAACGACCAGATGACCACTGGAGGGAGTCGGGGATGACCTCCCCTGACTCCCCCAGTGGTCACAAACCCCCTCCCACCACAAAAATATGCCGTTTCACAACTTTTTATGTTCACCCTCAAATGTCATACCCACCTCCCTGGCAGCAGTATGCAGGTCACTGGAGCAGTTATTAGGGGGTGCAGTGGACGTCAGGCAGGTAGACCCAGGCCCATCCCCCCCTACCTGTTACACTTGTGGTGGTAAATGGGAGCCCTCCACACCACCCCCCCAAACCCACTGTACCCACATGTAGGTGCCCCCCTTCACCCCTTAGGGCTATAGTAATGGTGTAGACTTGTGGGTGGTGGGTTTTCAGGGGGATTTGGGGGGCTCAACACACAAGGGAAGGGTGCTATGCACCTGGGAGCTCTTTTACCTTTTTTTTTGTTTTTGTAAAAGTGCCCCCTAGGGTGCCCGGTTGGTGTCCTGGCATGTGAGGGGGACCAGTGCACTACGACTCCTGGCCCCTCCCACGAACAAATGCCTTGGATTTATTCGTTTTTGAGCTGGGCGCTTTCATTTTCCATTATCGCTGAAAAACAAAAATGCCCAGCTCACAAATTGTCGAATAAAACATGGACGTCTATTTTTTCCAAAAATACGGTTCGGTCCGCCCCTTCACGGACCCGTTCTTGGAGATAAACGCCCATGGAGATAGACGTTTTTGTTCGATTATGCCCCTCCACGTATACCAGAACTTCTATCCTGATAATTTCCCTTCACTAAATCCATGCTGACTTTGTCTCATTAATCCATCTTTTCCAGAGATGGGAAGGCGGTAGAACGAGAGGACATGAAATGAGATTGAAGGGGGGCAGACTCAAAAAAGATGTCAGGAAGTATTTTTTCACGGAGAGGGTGGTGGATGCTTGGAATGCCCTCCCGCGGGAGGTGGTGGAGATGAAAACGGTAACGGAATTCAAACATGCGTGGGATATGCATAAAGGAATCCTGTGCAGCAGGAATGAATCCTCAGAAGCTTAGCTGAAATTGGGTGGCGGAGCAGGTGGGGGGAAGAGGGGTTGGTGGTTGGGAGGCTAGGATAGGGGAGGGTAGACTTATACGGTCTGTACCAGAGCCGGTGATGGGAGACGGGACTGGTGGTTGGGAGGCGGGAAATACTGCTGGGCAGACTTATACGGTCTGTGCCCTGAAAAAGACAGGTACAAATTCAAGATATGAGTTTATCTTGGGCAGACTAGATGGACCATGCAGGTCTTTTTCTGCCGTCATCTACTATGTTTATGTTACTATGTTTAAGTAAGACTGCAGTTGAAAAGGTCATCATCTGGTTTGAATTATCCACAGTCCTAGCTAGTTCAATGTATGAAGCTAATAGGTGAAAGAGGTCAAGAAAAGTCTTGATTAATTATAGGTAAATGTAGGAATGGTCCTGAAAGTAATAACAAACTATATCGGTATGCCATTAAGCAAGATGGCCTCTTAGCCCCTAAATGAACCCAGTTTAAGCTATGACTGGGATTATGTGAATAATAATAAAATGCAAGAGTTCTGGTGCCATATTGTCTAGCGTGAGAGGCCCCAGGTCATAGGTCAGTTAGGAAATGTCTGGAACCTATGTAACTGATATTTTGGAAATATATGTATAGAGATGATTGGTTCAGACAGGGTAATTAATCTATTCTTTACCATCTGGAAAGTAAGGGGGGCTAGGAGGGGGTTAGAACTGTATATAACTGGGAGCAGAGGCAGCTTACGTTGGAACAGACAGAAGAAGGAGAGAGAGGACAGACAAGAGATGCAGGATCCAGAGAGAGCTGAAGAAGAGACTTAGTGCTGATGTCCTACTTTGTTTGCTGGCAAATAAAGAAGATTTCTCCCTCATTCTGGTGTGTGCTGTTTGACTCCTGAAGTACCACAGATTCTGCTAACACTAGTGGTAATTCCTGCAACAATTCTTGGTGTCAGAAGTGGGATCCTGAACCCTGCATCAATTTCTGGCATCCAACTGACTGAGGAACATTAGCCGGGTATGTATTTTGTATTCTGTATCCTGTATTCTGTATTGTAATCCTAGCTAGGAAACTGTAAACCAGCCCCTCAAAAATTGAGGGAAGGGGAGTCTGATCAACTCTCAGCGAAGGCCTTAGTACCTCTAGTCTAGTGGAGATTAGTAGGGAAACCGCTAGAGCTTATCTGTATCTGAGAAATCTGAAATTGTTGGGTGGGATTTTCTGTACTGAATGTGTGTGATGCATGAATGATTAAATGAGTGCGGACTTCTTATAGCTGCGTTTCCAGTTAACGCGAGTTCAATTGGCCAGCGACGGAAGGAAGCGATTGTTGTTTGTCTACCTTTTGTCTCGGGAGTGTGGACCCCATTACCACACTTTCAAAAATTTCCCTCCCTTTTTGTGTGTTGTAACTGTAAGCATTATGGGAGGGACATCGTCTAGAAAAATTGATACTCCCCTAGATTGTATGCTTAAGAATTTCAAGAAAGGATTTTTAATTAATGATTATGGACAGACTTTAAGCTTAAGTACTCTAAGAACCTTGTGTGAAGTTGAGTGGCCATCTATGGGAGTGGGGTGGCCCCCTAGTGGCAGCTTAGATATTGAAGTAATCCGGAAGGTCTATAGCATAATTGTAGGAGAACCAGAATATTCTGAACAACTCCCTTATATAGATTCCTGGGACAGCCTTGTGACTGACCCTCCCTCTTGGTTGAAAACTTATATGGGATCCCCAGTAAAATTCATGTTGGGCCGCGTTCAAAGAAAGATTAGAAAATCTAAACTGGAAGAGGGAAAGAGTCCCAGGAAGCCTACCACCCAATCGGTGGCTTCCGCCCCTACCCTGTCCGAGAAACCCATACTCTCTGATGACCCCTCAGATCTTGAGCCACCACCTTATGGCCCATTGTTGGGGTTCCGTGCCACCCCCAGAGATCCACGCCGTCCAGCCCAAGCTTCTCCAGCACAGGCTTCTCCGGATAGTTCCTCCCCTTCTGTGCAAACCCCGCCACATCCTAGGATGGACTTTTCACCCAGCCTCTATCCTTCTGTGCCACATCCTTCCCTGCTAACCTCCCAAGACCCGCTTTGGGCTGCACCCCCTGACTCCTCAACTCCCGATAGCCCAGCTTCTCCCTTTAGTACCCCTCCCCATTCATCAGGGGCCCAGCATCCCTTTCAATGGACTGAATCACCTGTGACCACCTCTCAGTCTATGAGTACCCCTCCTCATCCCTCAGGGGTTCAACACACCTCCCCTGAATGGGTTAGACCTGCTGCAATCACCTTTGAGCATGATAGGGGGGTAGCTCCTAGCTCTACCTCAGGTTCCATTCCCACCTCCTCGAGAGTTCTGCCCCTGCGTCAGGTAACCACCACTCGACCGGATCCTAATAATGAGGGTCAGGTTATGCAGGCACAGGCCTACCAGTATGTACCCTTCACAACCACCGATCTCCTGAATTGGAAGACGCATTACCCCTCTTATACTGAAAAGCCTCAGGCAGTGGTGGACCTAGTGGCTAGCATTATGGCCACCCATAACCCAACCTGGACTGATTGTCAACAACTTCTCCTGACCCTCTTCACAACTGAGGAGAGGCGGAAGATTTTACAAAATGCTGAGGCCATCACGCGAGCGCGTGTTCCCGAGGGGATACAGGACCCAGAGGAATGGGTTAGAACTCGGTTCCCTCGCGCAGCTCCAGCTTGGGATCCAAATAATGAGCAGCACTATGAACTGTTGTCTGGCTATTGCCGGGACTTGCTGGAAGGTATGAGGAAAGGCATAAAGAGGCCCATTAATCTGGCAAAGGTCTCTGAAATTCTCCAAGGGGCAACTGAATCCCCTGGGGCCTTTTTAGAGCGACTAATTGAAGCCTACAGAACATACACCCCATTTGACCATGAGGCACTAGAAAACCAGAGAATGGTGAATAGTGCATTGGTGGCCCAGAGTATGCCAGATATCCGGAAGAAGCTGCAGCGTCAGGAGGGATTCGCGGGGATGAATACCACCCAGCTAATTGAGATCGCAACAAAGGTTTTCGTAAATAGGGATCAGGAGATGCGCCGAGAGGCTGACCGGAAGATGCAGAAGAAGGCCGACCTTTTGGCGGCAGCCATTACTAACTCCACCCTTAACCAAGGTCGACCTCTAGCTAATGGGAAGCCAAAGTGGGACCCCGGACCGCCAGCCAGGCCTCGAGATTCCTTCAATCAATCCCGGCCACGAGGGGAGAATCCCAAACCAAGATTGGAGAGGGATCAGTGTACCTACTGTAAGGAAAGAGGGCACTGGAAAGATGAATGCCCCCAGAGGCGCCAGGGACTGAGAAGGGGACCAGGAGATCGAGGAAGCCGAGGCCGAGTTCGAGAGGGAAGGTATGAGCCTCCTGAATCTGACATCATTGGGATAGCCGAGATGGCAGAATGGGATGAATAGGACAGACCGGGTTCCTACAAACTGGGCTCCCAGGAACCCATGGTCAAGTTAACTATAGGGAGCCGCTCAATTCCATTCATGATTGATACAGGAGCTGAACATTCTGTTGTGACGGAGCGATTAGCGCCTGTGTCTGGAAAAACTGTCTGAGTGGTGGGAGCCACGGGGGTGCAGAACCGGAGGCCCTTCCTGACGACCCGTAGATGCCAATTAGGCTCACACACAGTCACTCATGAATTCCTGTATATGCCAGACTGTCCAATCCCTTTGTTAGGCCGGGACCTGCTGTCCAAGCTTAGGGCCCAAATTTCCTTTGATTCTGATGGCCAGACTTCAGTCTCCTTTCGGCCCCCGACATCCAGCCCTAAGGGTATATTGAGTTTCTGCTGCCCCCTTGAAGAAGAATGGCGGTTGCATCAGTCGCATGGCCAAGTTGACCTACCCCTGGCCGACAGTTTCCAGGTCAATGGGGTATGGGCAGAAGATAATCCCCCAGGGTTGGCCCGAAATATTCCTCCTGTCCATGTAGATTTACTTCCAAGTGCCCGGCCAATCCATCTTCGCCAATACCCAATTCCCCGAAAGGCTCTGGAAGGGATTCAAGCACATCTGAATCGTCTGTTATCCCATGGAATTATTCGCCCTTGCCAGTCTCCATGGAATACGCCACTGTTGCCAGTCCAGAAGCCAGGGACTGAGGATTACCGGCCAGTCCAAGACTTACGAGTGGTCAACAAATCCACTATTTCATTACACCCTGTAGTGCCTAATCCATATGTCCTGTTGGGATTGATACCTTCTGGAGCTACCCATTTCACAACACTGGACCTAAAAGATGCCTTCTTTTGTATTCGGGTGGCCCCCGCCAGTCAACTGCTTTTCGCCTTTCAATGGGAAAACCCAGTGACAGGACGGAAGCTTCAGTATACATGGACCCGCCTGCCACAGGGGTTCAAGAATTCCCCCACCATTTTTGGGACTGCCCTAGGACAAGACCTTAAGACTTTTAAATCTGAGCCTTCCAGGCGAGTTTTACTCCAGTATGTAGATGACCTCCTGATTGCAGCAGTGACCCAGGAAGAGTGTTTTGAGGCTACCAGAGAATTGCTGGAGCTACTCTTGGATGCAGGCTATAAGGTCTCACGCTCGAAGGCCCAACTCTGTCAGTCAGAAGTGAAGTATCTAGGCTTCTGCATTTCCCAGGGAAGTCGGAGACTGGATGTCAGTAGGAAGCAAGCAGTTGCTGCAATTCCCCAACCCAAGTCCAGAAGGGAAGTTAGGGAATTTCTGGGAGCAGCCGGATTCTGCAGAATTTGGATTCCGAATTTTGCACTGATGGTGAAACCCCTTTACCAGGCCACAAAGGGGGGTGAAAAGGAACCATTTGAATGGGGACCTACTGCTCAACAATCCTTCATTGCCATAAAGAAAGCCCTACTCCAAGCCCCTGCGTTAGGCCTTCCTGATGTGGAGAAACCTTTCTCACTGTATGTCCACGAGCGACAGGGGGTTGCTCTGGGTGTGCTGACCCAGATGATGGGATCCTGGCAGAGGCCTGTTGCATACCTGTCTAAACAGCTGGATGGAGTGGCTAAAGGATGGCCAGCCTGCATGAGGGCTATTGCAGCAACAGCCTTACTGGTCCAGGAAGCTGATAAGTTGACCTTGGGGCAAGAACTGGTTGTTAAAGTCCCCCATGCAGTTCTCACCCTCATGGAATACAAGGGCAACCACTGGTTTACAAATAGCCGCATGGTTAAGTACCAAGCCAGTTTATGTGAGAATCCACGGATACACCTGGAAACAGTGGCTACATTCAATCCCGCCACTCTTTTGCCAGCATCTGAGGGACCACCGGATCATGACTGTATCCAAACCATGGATGAAGTGTACTCTAGTCGACCAGATCTTAAAGATGTTCCGTGGAGGGACCCAGATGTAATTTATTTCACAGATGGAAGCAGTTACGTGGAGAACTCCAAGCGATTGGCAGGCTATGCTGTGGTGACAGAGGACAAGGTGATAGAAGCAAGAGCCCTGCCCCAAGGAACTTCAGCCCAGAAAGCAGGACTTGTAGCCCTTTCTGCTATGGCCTGGATTCCAATTGGGGGCCCGGTAGCGGGTATCACTGAACTAGGCATGGCTACCCGGAGACTTCAGTCCCTACTCCATGTCTTAGTTCATGAGCTAAACGTGGTAGTCAATGCATTGCAGGATCAAATTAATGAATTAAGTGTAGTTTCTCGGTATAACCGTATGGGCCTTGACTACCTCTTTGCAGCCCAGGGTGGCCTCTGCACATTGTCATAAATAGGACGCATGTAGTTAGGCATGCCATGGATAAAGTCCTACAGTTGGCTAGCCTTAATGTGGAGGATGACCGAGTAGGATTAGACCTTACCTCCTGGTGGTGGTCATTGACCTCCTGGATACGCCCCTTGTTTATTTCCCTAATAGTCTTAGTTTTAGCAGGATTGTTGTTTTGTTTCCTAGCCTCATGTGCTTCGGCAGTATGCCGTCGGACCTTAACGAGTAGGGTAATGGTGATTCACAAGCCTATTCCTAGAAGTTATGCCCCAGGAGGAGGGATGGAGTTGGCATCACTATAATCCCCAGAGTTTGAGTTGTGAGACTTATCTTTGCATAAGCTGATTTTAGTCTCAAAGGGGGGAATGAGGCAGCCTGGGCAGCAAAAGAAATCATATTAATTATTAATTTGGTGTTTAAAAGTTTGGTTCAGTCCTGCAAGTAGTGGAGGAAGGCCATCTGTTTTTAATTACTCAGAATGTCTAACTTTTTGCTGGGCTAAAGGTTAGAAAGGTCAGTGAGAAATGAAACTCTGTCCCTTTTTGAGTGATGGATTGCTAATGCTACCACATATGGATACCATTATGAGCCAGGCATATTGCAGGCAGTTAAAAGGATTAGTTTTAAAATGCTTAGAAGAAAATAGTTAGATTTAAGAAGTTCTTGATAGATGTAGATTATGTCTTATAAGGAATTTTGATTTCTGCTTATTTGATTTCTGCTTATTTTAGAATATGTTTTATTCTGTGTAATTAATAATTCTGTGTGGAATGTCTGTTCAACTCAGTGTTACTTTACAAGTAAGACTGCAGTTGAAAAGGTCATCATCTGGTTTGAATTATCCACAGTCCTAGCTAGTTCAATGTATGAAGCTAATAGGTGAAAGAGGTCAAGAAAAGTCTTGATTAATTATAGGTAAATGTAGGAATGGTCCTGAAAGTAATAACAAACTATATCTGTATGCCATTAAGCAAGATGGCCTCTTAGCCCCTAAATGAACCCAGTTTAAGCTATGACTGGGATTATGTGAATAATAATAAAATGCAAGAGTTCTGGTGCCATATTGTCTAGCGTGAGAGGCCCCAGGTCATAGGTCAGTTAGGAAATGTCTGGAACCTATGTAACTGATATTTTGGAAATATATGTATAGAGATGATTGGTTCAGACAGGGTAATTAATCTATTCTTTACCATCTGGAAAGTAAGGGGGGCTAGGAGGGGGGTTAGAACTGTATATAACTGGGAGCAGAGGCAGCTTACGTTGGAACAGACAGAAGAAGGAGAGAGAGGACAGACAAGAGATGCAGGATCCAGAGAGAGCTGAAGAAGAGACTTAGTGCTGATGTCCTACTTTGTTTGCTGGCAAATAAAGAAGATTTCTCCCTCATTCTGGTGTGTGCTGTTTGACTCCTGAAGTACCACAGATTCTGCTAACACTAGTGGTAATTCCTGCAACAGGGGAAGGGATGGAGCAGGAAGGAGGAAGAGGTGGGTGTCTGTGTGCTTTGGGAGGAATGCAAGAGAGAGTGCTGGATATATATGTAACTTGGGAGAGGGGGTGGAGCAGGAGTGAGCAAGAAATGGGTATCTGTGTGCTTTGGGAGGAAGGAGGAAGAGAGTGCTGGGTGGATGGGTGCTGGGGGGAGGGAGGAAGACCTGGATGTCTGTACTGTGGGGATGGCATAGGGAGAGAGCCTTCTAGAGTTTTTGTCACCCTGTCTTTTGTAAGACTTTACACAGTAACACCTTTACTACATCAACTGCATTGGCTTCCGGTTGAAGCAAGAGTTAAGTTTAAAGCCTTAGTTTTGACCCATAAGGCTTTTTATACACTAAACCCTGACTATCTGTCAAATCTAACTATTCCTTACACTGCCACACGAACCCTTAGATCCCTGACAGACAACAGGTTAGTGATTCCTCCTCTCGCTAGGGCTAGATGGGAATCTACACGGAATTTGGCTTTTTTCTATTTGTCTCCCTCTCTTTGGAATGGCCTTCCAAAAGAGATCAGACTTGAGAAATCTTACTTTCATTTTCGGAAACTTTTGAAAACCTTTTACTTTATCAATTATGTAGAACAGAATTTAGAATAATGGAAGAAAGGTTATAAATGGGCATCTGTAATATATTTTTATTTTATTTATTTATTTGCATTTGTATCCCACATTTTCCCACCTATTTGTGGGCTCAGTGTGGCTTACAATACTTTGAGAATGATGGAAGTACAATTGGTTACAGTACGATTATGGATTACATTATGATGAGTTATAGAAGACAGAGTAAATACAGGATATCATTTGGGAATAGAACATCAGAAGATAACAGTGGTGAGTTGAGAGGGGGACAAACAATATCGAGGGATCATAAAGGTCTAACATTCTTATTTGTGGGTAGGGTTTTAAGGGTGGTGAGGATACGGGAGAAGAGACTTCAGGATAGAGTGTTTTGGTGTGTCTCTATTGGTTTGTATGGACTTCATGTGTTTTGATCCTTGCCGTAGATTTTCTCAAAGAGATAGGTTTTCAGTAGTTTGCGGAAGTCAGTCAGTTTATAGATCGTTTTCAGATTGCATGGTAGTGTATTCCAGACTTGTGTGCTCATGTATGCGAAGGTCGATCCGTGCAATGCTTTGTATTTTATTCCTTTGCACTTAGGGAAATGGAGATTGAGGAAGGTTCGGGAAGATCTTTTAGCGTTTCTGGGTGGTAGGTCTATTAAATCAGACATGTATGCAGGGGCTTCCCCGTGAATGATTTTATGGACTAAAGTGCATACTTTGAAAGTGATGCGTTCCTTGAGTGGTAGCCAGTGTAGTTTCTCCCGTAAGGGTTTTGCACTTTCGTATTTTGGTTTTCCGAAGATGAGTCTGGCTGCTGTATTCTGGGCTGTTTGAAGTTTCCTCAGTATTTGTTCCTTGCATCCTGCGTATAATGAGTTGCAATAATCCAAGTGACTGAGTACGAGTGATTGCACTAGACTGCGGAAGACAGATCTTGGAAAGAATGGTCTAATTCTTTTCAGTTTCCACATGGAGTAGAACATTTTTTTTTTTGTTGTTGTGTTGTTCGCATGAGTCTCGAGTGTTAGGTGGCAGTCAATAGTGACTCCAAGGATTTTTAATGTTTCTGAGATTGGCAGATTTAGTTTAGGTGTGTTAATGGCGGTAAACTTATTCGTGTTGTATTGGGAGGTCAGTATGAGGCATTGAGTTTTTTTCTGCGTTCAGTTTCAGTCGGAATGCATCTGCCAGGTGTTCATGATGTGTAGACTTTGGTTGATTTCGTTAGAGATTTCATTAATGTCTTTTTTGAATGGAATGTATATCGTTACATCATCGGCATATATGTATGGGTTAAGGTTCTGGTTTGTTAGAAGTTTTGCCAGGGGGGTCATCATTAGATTGAAAATAGTTGGAGAGAGGGGGGATCCTTGCGGTACTCCACAATCAGGTGTCCATGCAGCTGACGTAGTTGAGTTTGATGTGACTTGATATGAGCGTAAGGTTAAGAACCCCTTGAACCAGTTTAGGACATTGCCTCCGATACCAAAATATTTGAGAATGTGTAATAGGATTCCGTGATCTACCATATCAAAGGCACTTGACATGTCAAATTGTAGGAGGAGTATATTGGTGCCGGTTGCAATCATTTGTTTAATTTGGTCATTAGGGTAATTAATACTGTTTCTGTGCTGTGATTTGACCGGAATCCTGATTGAGAGTCATGTAGTATGGAGAACTTGTTGAGGTAGTTTGTGAGTTGTTTGGTAACCATTCCTTCGGTTATTTTGGTTATTAGTGGTATATTAAATCAAAACTGTATTGTTTGTCTGTGTAGATTATATTATGTATTTAATCTTGTATATGCGGTGCTCTCCTGTATACTAAAATCATGAGTTATACTGTTTTTCATCTTATGTAGCTAGTTTGTGGGTTTGCTGTGCTTTCCTGTAATGACTGGAGTTCTAATGTTTGTCCAACCTGTACATATTGTATTGCTTCTTTTTTATAAATTGTAAACCGTTCTGTCTTGCAGTAGCAATAAGATACGGTATATAAATTGATGTAAATAAATAAATAAATAAATAGTATCAAAATGCCTCTGAATTGTAGTCGTGCCAGCCGAGGAAACTAACTGTGCTCAGCTCACAAGAGACAGAGTGAACATAAAATAAAACATCATCCTTAAAATATAATACTGGATGAATGCAAAAAAGTGAATATGAATTCCTGTGAATGGAATCAATTTGATTTACAATAGATCCAGATACTACTCCCTTATATATAACAATAAATTATTTATTTAAATGGAATGGAATTATTTGACTGTACTGGTAAACAGAAAGAAATACTCTTCAGTTAGATTGTACAGGATTAGACCAGTAGAACTGCTGACTCCCTACTGGTTCCAGTATACACTCTAATTTCTTTACTAACCAAACATTTAGTTTCCTGACCAAGTTACAAGTAAGTATAACACTTCAAAGATTTCCAACTCGAAATAGGAATATTTCTTAGGTGTATCTCATTTAAACATTTTTATAAACTTCTTTCCTACAGGGCTTACTTGTCAGGCAAGTAACTATCCAAAATCTCTCAAATCTTAGTCTTAGACTGGTATAATTATTCTAATTGGATTTCTCCTTCTTCCTTTATTTTCAAAATTAAACCTCAGTTCACTTGTGTGGTAAACAGGAGTTTCAGAAAAAGTGTGTGAATTGTCTCTCTCTCTCTCTTCCTCAATTTCCTGTATTCAGTTGGTTTACTTTTCTTTCACAGTACTTAGCAGAAGGAAAACTTCCAGTTGCAGACAGTCTTCAAGAGATCTCTCCTTTAGAACAGTGGCGTAGCCAGACCTGACATTTTGGGTGGGCCCAGAACTAATATGGGTGGGCACTATGTATAAAGGTATGAGTAGTGTTTCTTGGGATACTACAAAATAATGCCTTAGATTGCTCTAGATTATGTATTTCTAATTAGTCTGCCCAACAGCTGCCCTGCATCAGCATAAACCATATACATACTTAATGGAAAAACTAATATTTATAAGAGGGTTACATTATCCCATATTTTAAACTTGACCAGACATAAGTCTACTATAATGGCAAACATCTCAACACGTATGACAGGATCCTGCAATATAATTACAGCAATGGCATATCCTTCAAATTTTACTTTATATTTCAACAGTTTTTATTGATGACATAACAAATTATACAACTCTTTTCCCATACAGTAATAGCATTACAACATGTACAATGGCAATACAACAGATTACAGCCGTTTTCCCAGTTATCAAACTTTTATAACATTCACCCTCCCTCCCCCCCCCAAAAAAAAACTATGCTGTTCATCTTATCTATGATGTGACAATACTAGGATTAATTGTAACCCCTCCCTCCCCCAATCTCCCACCACAAGGATCAATACCTTAACGAAAGGGATTAAATGCCATCCATGTAGAATAAGGTCAAACTCCTATTTATGTAAGGGGTCCCTTCAATTGATTAAGAACAGTACTACGGGTCCTTGGAGAAAGGACATGTATATAGCATTTCCAAATTAAATAGAATTCTCTTTGTCTCTTAAATTTTTTACGCACATCTCGTAATTCCATCAAGAGTAACGCATGTAGTCTATTACGCCACTGCCAATATGAATGTTGCGTTCTCGAGGGCCTTGGCATTCTGTCAGGTCATCGAGGCAGGACTGGAGTTCGTGAGCCCTTGGGCCACTGCCGAGGAGCGGCAGCGGCAGGCAAGACCACCTCGGGACTGGAAACACAGAAGAGCAGTACTGGAACTCTGGACTGGAGTAGTACAAGGCAGGCAACTAGAACAGATGAGACAGGAACAGCTTCACCTGCACCTAGCCACCATTCCTCCGGAGTTGAGCTCCGAAGTGCAGGCGGCCGGCAGGACTTGCAGGATAAAGCAGGAACTGAAGATCCAGAGGACCCACCTCGGGGTCTGGGATACACGAGGGCGACAGGGCACGGAACTAGACTCAGACAGTGTGCTGCTGCACAGCCACTAGCAAGACCCAGAAGACAGACCAAGGAACACAAGGCGTACAGAAGCTAGCAGGAGCAAGGATTAGGGCAGCAACACACTAGGCGGCACGGGGATCCGGGAATACCCAAAGGGTGAACCCTCTAGCTAGGTGGAGACAGGATACAGGAATAATCACCCAGGAAAACACACTAGCCAGACAGATACAGGATTCAGGATATACCCACAGGATATACAAGCAGGGAAGGCACACAGGCTAGGCAAGGCAGGACTTAGGGTAAAGAGAGCAAACCAGGAAGAACAGGCCAGGGTCTTGGGCTGGCAGCAGAGCAAACAGAGTAACCAGGAATTACAGGCCAAGGGTCTTTGGGGCAGACAGGAGAACAGACAGAGTAAACCAGGACAAAGGCTTCACCCCAACCCAGGGTAAGCCAGGAACAGAGGCTTCACCCCAAAAACAGGGTAAGCCAGGAACAGAGGCTTCACCCCAAACACAGGGTAAGCCAGGAAGGACCCGCAGTCCACAGACAGACAGTGGCAGGGAAGACCCCCACGGAAGGACAACAGACACACAGACACAGAAAGAAACTGGGCTGGAACCCAGAGAGAGGCTAAGCAGTAGTGCAGCAGATACTTACTAACCTGACCTGGCCTAAGAGCATAACATTTATGCAAAGGCCCTGACTGCAAGCACAGCCCTTCCTTATGAAGGCTCTCACTGATGAGTCACCAGCAGCAGGACAGAAGCAGGAAGTACACTGACCTCAAAGAGAGGCTTGACACACATAGGAAGTGAGCCCACAGGAAAGACAGGCAGGAGCCATCTTAGAAGCTGGCACAGAGCCGGTGGCAGCCATCTTAGATGCTGGCTCCCCAGAGAGGCATAGCACACACAGGTGAGGTCTAGTGAAGTAATCAGCACACAGAGCCAGAGACAAGACTAACACAAAGACAGACAGAAGCCAGCAGAGCTGCTGACCCCCAGAAAGAAGGTAAGGCTGAGGGTGGTCACGGCCACAGACGTGACAATGAAGGAGCTTCTGTTTGGACCCAGTTGACTAAAATGCATTTTTTCCCCATAAGAAAGGCTCTGTATAGTAGCAAGTTATGATGAGCAACACCTGTTCCTCTCAGAGTCTCCACACCCAGTAAGGCATTTTCGGGACCTACCCGAATGTGCTTGTTCAATATACGTCCCATGAAATTACTCACTTTTGTCCAAAAGTTCTTTATCTCTGGACACTCCCACAAGGTTTGAAAGTAGGAGCATTCTGAACCTCCACATTTCCCACACTTCGGCAAATCTATTCCCCCCATTTTATATAGCCGCAGTGTCGATGTGCATGCTCTAAACAGCACTCTACCCTGACATTCTCTAAGATCAGCACTGTAGATTTTCTTTGGAATTTGTCTCATGCTCTTCAATATCAATTGTGTTGTAACTTCCTTATGCAGATCTATTGACCACTTTTCTGAAATGTGTGTCAGTACTCTCTGTTTGCTATTCTGCATTATTCTTTTATGAAGTAATGATATAGATATTGCTTCCTCAGTGGGTGTGTCAAAAAGTTGATCTAATACACTAGGTACATCAACAGCAAGTGAGTGATCGGGAATACTCGCAACATAATGGGAGATCTGTTGATATGCAAATTGGTCCCCCCACGTTATGTCTCCAAGACCCCAGAGAATCTATTTTCCTGATATGCCCTTCACCATCTATTATGTCCTGTAGATATGTAAGCCCCATTTGTTGCCATCTTCTAAAGCGTGGGCTTTGAATACCTGGAAGAAACTCCCCATTCCCTATGATGGGTAATAATCTGCTATGATGTGCATCAAAATGCCAAATCCTGCTCAAATCTTTCCATGCCAGTTGAAGGGGTCGAATTACTATGTTGTTTCATAAATGTGCTGGCAGTGCAGTGTGCTGTGCCTGTAACACATAATGCAAACTCAAAGGACGCACCCAATCCTCTTCCACCACCCTCGGGGTATAATGTGAAGTGCCTCTCATCCAGTCCCCTATATGCCTCATCAAGCAAGCTTTATTATATTGATAGAGGTCTAAGACCCCAAAGCCCCCCCTGTCCCAAGGATCTAGCATGTGTTGCCATCTTATCTGTGGTCGCTTCTTATTCCAAAAGAATTTAGAGAGTAGGCTCATCATTCTTTTCCAGTCCACTTTAGTTAAGTAAAGTGGCAAGGTTTGAAAGCAGTAGAGCCACTTTGGGAAAATTATCATATTAAATAAAGAGACCCTCCCTAACAATGAAACCGGCAGATTGGACCACCTGCTCAACATATAACATAGTAACATAGTAAATGATGGCAGAAAAAGACCTGCATGGTCCATCCAGTCTACCCAACAAGATAAACTCATATGTGCTACTTTTTGTGTATACCTTACCTTGATTTGTACCTGTCCTTTTCAGGGCACAGACTGTGTAAGTCTGCCCAGCACTATCCCCGCCTCCCACCACCGGCTCTGGCACAGACCGTATACATCTGCCCAGCACTATCCCCGCCTCCCGCCACCGGCTCTGCCACCCAATCTCGGCTAAGCTCCTTAGGATCCATTCCTTCTGAACAGGATTCCTTTATGTTTATCCAACGCGTGTTTAAATTCTGTTACCGTTTTCATTTCCACCACATCCCGTGGGAGGGCATTCCAAGCATCCACTACTCTCTCCATGAAAAAATACTTCCTGACATTTTTTTTGAGTCTGCCCCCCTTCAATCTCATTTCATGTCATCTCATTCTACCGCCTTCGCACCTCCGGAAAAGGTTCGTTTGCGGATTAATACTTTTCAAATATTTGAACGTCTGTATCATATCACCCCTGTTTCTCCTTTCTTCCAGAGTATACATGTTCAAGTCATCAAGTCTCTCCTCATACGTCTTGTAACGCAAATCCCTTACCATTCTCGTAGCTTTTCTTTGCACCGCTTCAATTCTTTTTACATCCTTCACAAGGTACGGCCTCCAAAACTGAACACAATACTCTAGGTGGAGCCTCACCAACAACTTATACAGGGGCATCAACACCTCCTTTCTTCTGCTGGTCACACCTCTCTCTATATAGCCTAACAACCTTCTAGCTACGGCCACCGCCTTGTCACACTGTTTCGTCGCCTTCAGATCCTCAGATACTATCACCCCAAGATCCCTCTCCCCGTCTGTACCTATCAGATTCTCCCCGCCTAACACATACGTCTCACGAGGATTTCTATTCCCTAAGTGCATCACTTTGCATTTCTTCGCGTTGAATTTTAATTGCCAAACCTTAGACCATTCTTCTAGCTTCCTCAGATCCTTTTTCATGTTTTCCACTCCCTCCTGGGTGTCCACTCTGCTACAGATCTTAGTATCATCCGCAAATAGGCAAACTTTACCTTCTAACCCTTCGGCAATGTCACTCACAAATATATTGAACTGAATCGGTCCCAGCACCGATCCTTGAGGCACACCACTACTCACCTTTCCCTCCTCCGAGCGAATTCCATTCACCACCACCGTCTGGCTTCTGTCCGTCAACCAGTTCCTAATCCAGTTCACCACTTCGGGTCCTATCTTCAGCCCATCAAGTTTATTTAAGAGCCTCCTGTGAGGAACCGTGTCAAAAGCTTTGCTGAAATCTAAGCAGATTACGTCCATAGCTCGTCCCTGATTCAATTCTCCTGTCACCCAATCAAAGAACTCAATGAGATTCGTTTGGCACGATTTCCCTTTGGTAAAACCATGTTGTCTCGGATCTTGCAACTTATTGGCTTCCAGGAAATTCACTATCCTTTCCTTCAGCATCGCTTCCATTACTTTTCCAATAATCGAAGTGAGGCTTACCGGCCTGTAGTTTCCAGCTTCTTCCCTATCACCACTCTTGTGAAGAGGGACCACCTCCACCATTCTCCAATCCCTCGGAACCTCTCCCGTCTAAAAGGATATATTAAACAAATCTTTAAGAGGACCCACCAGAACCTCTCTGAGCTCCCTCAATATCCTGGGGTGGATCCCAACCAGTCCCATGGCTTTGTCCACCTTTAGCTTTTTGGTACGTACGGGGAGAGGGATCTTGGGGTGATAGTATCTGAGGATCTGAAGGCGACGAAACAGTGTGACAAGGCGGTGGCTGTAGCTAGAAGGTTGTTAGGCTGTATAGAGAGAGGTGTGACCAGCAGAAGAAAGGAGGTGTTGATGCCCCTGTATAAGTCGTTGGTGAGGCCCCACCTAGAGTATTGTGTTCAGTTTTGGAGGCCGTACCTTGCGAAGGATGTAAAAAGAATTGAAGCGGTGCAAAGAAAAGCTACGAGAATGGTAAGGGATTTGCGTTACAAGACGTATGAGGAGAGACTTGATGACCTGAACATGTATACTCTGGAAGAAAGGAGAAACAGGGGTGATATGAAACTCACAAGAAGTTATACATGGTTGTATCTCAGATTTTCTAATTAAAGACAAAACCCTGAGAAGTCACCAAATTCTTTAAAGATCTCCAGAGTAGCTGCCAATGACTCCTTTGAATTTTGAAGAACAACCAAAAGATCATCCGCAAACGCAGAAATCTTAAATTGCTCCACTCCCAAAGAAACTCCTTTTATGTCTGTTGAATTTATAAGATCTCGAATTAAGGGGTCCAACACCATTACAAATAGGAGTGGAGAGAGTGGACATCCCTGTCTAGTACCTCTGGCAATTTCAATTGGCCTTGAAGTCACCCCATTCACCAATACTTCCACCTTCGGATTGGTATATAATGTTTTTATGGCTTCCTTGAAGAATCCCCGAACTCCATAAGCATCTAAGGCAGCAAACATAAAATCCCACCGTACTCTGTCAAATGCCTTATGGGCACCAAAGCTGACAAGAATTGAGGGTGTTTGTTCACATTTAAGCTGTTCCAGTGCCAGCAATATCTTCCTCAAGTTCTTAGCCACAGACCGTGTTCGAACGAACCCCACTTGTGGGTCCAGTACCAAAGAAGGGAGAAACCTGGCCAGCCTCTTGGCCAATATCTTAGCTAATAACTTGGCTTCAAAAGATAACAAAGATATGGGCCTATATGATTCTGCCTTACTTGGATCTTTCCCAGGCTTTAACAGCACAATTATCTGCGCTGTTCTCAATGAATTTGGTAGTTCTCCCTTACAGACATGTGAATTAAACACTGTGGCCAGACAAGGTGCAATATCTTCTACTAAGAGTTTATACAATTCTGAGGAAAATCCATCCGCTCCCAGTGCCTTATAGAGTGAGCTGATGCGGATATTCCAGCTAACTTCCTCCTCCACTATATCCGCCTCAAGAACACCTCGCTGTCTTTTTGTAAGCTGTGGGAGTTCATGCCCCTCTAGATATGATGCCGCCTCCAACCCCTCATCTTCCGGCGGGGAATACAATTGGGTATAAAAGGTCTCAAAAACCCGACAAATATCTTCATTTTTATGGTGACTTATTCCTTGTGTGTCCTTAATCTGTGTCACCCATCTCCTACCCCCCACTTGATGGACCAATCTCGCTAATAGTTTCCCCTGTTTATTAGCATGTTTATACAATTGGTATTTGTAATAAACTTAAGAGTGTTGTGTGCGCAAATGAATCAGGTGATTTAACTCTATTTGCGCTTCCATGTATAACTTCTTGTGAGTATCCGATCGCGTCTGTCCATATATCTGTCTAAGCCTCCGTACTCGGGCTTCTAACCATAACATCTCAGCCTCCCTTGCTTTCTTCTTATGGGCAGAATAGGAAATAATATGTCCCCGCAACACTGCCTTGGCTGCCTCCCAAAAGAGTACTGGGTTCGACTGATAACTATCTTGGTTTAGTTCTGCATAATCTTTCCATTTATCTCGTAGAAATGTGTGAAATACTGGGTCAGTGTATAAAGCTCTCAGGAATTTCCATTGATATGAACCCTTCGGTGTACAATCCCAGTCTATCATCATCCAAATCAGTGCATGATCAGACACTTGTGTGGGACCTCTCTCTGCTTGTGTCAGTAGGGTTGCTATATTCTGAGATATTAACAGATAATCTATTCGGGACTGTGTCCCATGGGCCCTGGAAAGATGGGTATAGTCCCGCTCTCCCGGGTGCAGCAAACGCCAAGAGTCCAGCACTTCTAAGGTGGAGCAAACCTATGGCACTCCCCTAGAGTAATTCACTGGTCCGAGCCGCGAGGGGCCAGTGCTGCCAACCAATGTATCAAAAACCATGTTAAAATCTCCTCCTATTATTATTGGGATCTGCTCAAACTTTTGCACCTGTCAAATAATAGTCTGGAAAAACTGTTTGTCATATTGATTTGGAGCATATATGTTAACCAATAAATGCGGTTTGTTATTAAGTGTAATTTGTTGTATTATATAACAGCCTTGTGAGTCTATGATCTTACTGTGTAGGATACATTGCACCCCCTTATGAATCAGGATTATCACCCCTGCCTTTTTGTTGACCGCTGGGCTGTCCACCATCTCTCCAACCCACCAGCGACACAATTTCCTATGTTCTGCCCCATCTAGGTGGGTCTCCTGAAGCAGAGCTATGTGTGCCTTATGTCTGTTCAGTGTCTGCAT
Organism: Microcaecilia unicolor; assembly: GCF_901765095.1. NCBI lineage: Eukaryota > Metazoa > Chordata > Amphibia > Gymnophiona > Siphonopidae > Microcaecilia > Microcaecilia unicolor. The sequence goes on along the minus strand of NC_044040.1, from coordinate 121,027,117 downwards.
GATCTTAGAGCTCTTAATTGGAGAATTAATCCCCCCCACATTCCATGATATGATTTTTACCATATCTCTCCCTTATTCTTTCTGTTGTTAAATCTCTCGCTCTGTGTATTCATTTGAACTGGGGAGAGGTATCCCAGCTTACCCCTCACCACAATCCTCCTCTGCAGCCAAACAATCCCTCTATTTATAAACAAGAGCTTCTCACTCTGGTCCTTGTGGTGTCCCAATCCCTCCCCTTTTTCCCCTACTCCCTCCCAGTTCCTTCCTAATCCCTTCCCCCCTCCTCCTCCCATCCCCCCCCTATTCTCTTAAGTTCTCTATTAGAACTCATCACGTATAGGTGCTCTCCAGTTCCCATAGCAAACATACCCAAACTTATAACATGGCACTACATGAGCCTCAACTGGTCATTCCCCCCCTTCCTCCCCTCCACGCAGCCACTTACATGCATCCCAATTCCCAAATAATCCTTATTACACCATTTTACCTCTGTATCCCCCCCCCCCCCCAACATCAAACATACTTAGATGCATACTCAAAGTTCAGTACAGTCTGGTTTTGTAGATGGTCTTGGGATCTCCTTTAAATCAACAGGTACCTCAATGCCGTCTCTTAGGCCTGCCTCCATCGGTCTACCGCTTAAGCAATCAGGCATTTCCATCTTGCTCCAGGTTGTTAATAAAATCCTGAGCTGCTCCCACATCGGCGAAGTATTTCTCTGCACCACCATGCTGAACTTTCAGTTTTGCTGGATATATCAAGGCGAATCACATATTTTTTTTATGTAATGCCGCACAAACTGGCACAAATTCCTTATGTGCCGCTGCTACCCATGCCGAATAATCCTGAAAGCAAAGGATTTTCTGACCTTCATGACTCAGTTCACCTCCAGCGCGTATGGCCCGTAAGATTGCTTGTTTGTGGCCATAATGTAAGATTTTTAATATTGTAACCAGGCGCCTCTCTTGTGCAGCCAGGGATAGAACAATCTCCTCTAACCACAGGCTCCCGGTACAATGAAGAAACAGATATCCACCAGTAACTTCAAACTCAAGGACTTTATTCCATGCAGGTTTCTAGTACACAGTCCCAACAGCAGCATTCACCTTCAATCCTAAGTACCTATAAGCCACCTGAAAGTGTGTGGCCAGTAGTCCCCTTTAAGCAGAAGGCTCTTAGCACATGTCAGGATTAATATAGGCTACAGTCGGCTTCAGTCTAGGCTCTTTATCCAGTGCACCATAAACATTAGTTCAATTCCAAACAGCAGCAGTCCATTCAATTCATCATCATAGTTAACTCACAAAGCAGCAGTTATACTTCTATTCTCTTCACCCTCATAATGAGCTCCATATTTTAGGGACTTCTCACACCCAAGGGATTCCCCCTGCAACAGCTTCACTAGTAAGGTCAATACTTTAGGGACTTCTTCTTACCCAAGGATTTTCAGCCTGCAAATACTTCCAAGACTTCAGTACTTTAGGGACCTCCCTGCCCAAGGGTTTTCAGCCTGCAACTGCCTCTCAGACTTCAGTACTTTAGGGACCTCCCTGCCCAAGGGTTTTCAGCCTGCAACTGCTTCTTGCCTTCCTTGCTGCTCTCCCTGAACTGAACTCCTGAGACTCCTTCCCACCTGCCTAATCAGTCTCTGGCTTCTGCTCTCACAACCAATCATTCTCCTTTCATTAGCTTCTCTACACACCCATACCAGCTGAGTTAAGCATTAGACTAATGAGGAGCTCCTGCACACAGGGTTTCCTAGCTCTCTTTCCCCCTAGGGGCAGCCAATCTACACATCCTGTCAGCTTATTCCCTTGTCTTCCCCTATTGCAGCTAGAAGTCCAGTCCGGGTTCCTCATCTCAGCCCCCGGCTCCTTGCCTGCAATGCCTTCTGGGACTTGTAGTTCAGACTGAAGCTACCTTAACCCAACTATCCTGGATGTGACTTTATCACATATTCCCCCACTTAAGAAATTGCGAGTCCCTTTGGGACCTTCCCAGGGATTCGCACTTCTAGACAGAACCCTTCGTCCTTTCTTTTTACGCCTCCCTAAGCCTCGGCGTCTAATTTCTTCGCCCACTTTCCTGACCCATGGGTACACCCGCTTTACCACTATGGGCTTCTGGCGTACTTTCCTCAGGCCTAATCCCCTTATCACCTCAGGGGAACTCCTAGTCCTACCCCTCTCATGGCTACAACCCTGGGCTGTACTTCTTCGCCTACTAAGCCCTGATTGGTATTTGTGGGTTGTGTATAGGGTCCTAAGTCTTCTTTTCCCTGGGACTTTTAGGCGTGTCCTATTCCTCCCTTTTGGTATAGGATAACCACCCTTAGTACAGGACTCCCCCCAGCCTCCGGGTGCTCTAGCATCCCCCTGGCCCCCTCTCTGAGCCGGGGTCACCTGCCTAGAGGTTCTTTCCTCCCCCGACTCTAAGGAGCGGTATCTGGGCCCTAGGATCAACCCTTTCTTCTGGGGCCTGAGCCTTTCCCTTCCTTGGGCAGCCTCTTTCCTTTTCTGCTTGCCCTTCCGGGGTTTCTCAAATTCCTTAACCTTTACACTACCTCTTTCTGGGGTTTTAACAGTGCCCTTCTGACTCTACCTATCCTGATCATTACTCAGGGATAGGAGTTTACTTACTTTAACCCCTCCTGGGTCCTTCTTTCCCTCAAGCTTTTTCTGGAGGTCCACAATGCTGGCCTTGGCTTCCTGAAGCTCTTTTAGTCTTCTCTGCCCATCCTGGAAGAAGACATCTACCGCTAGGGTCAACACCCTGCACCTCTCCTCCAGGGCCACCCTGCAGCTTTCTGCCTTTTCTGTGGTTTCCTTGGCTTGCTGTCTCTCTACCGCCCACTCAGCTGCCACCTGAGCTTGAACCTGTTGCAACTCAAGGTTCCTCTGAGTAAGGTATCCTACCCTTTCCTGGGCTGCTTGCATCTCCACCAATAAACCCTCTATCCTTTGGGTGTATCCCTTGTGCTGGTCTTCTATCTGGATTACCTATTAAGCTCACTCAGGCCCCTGGCCTCAGCTTGGGTCTGCTGCAATGCCCCAGTTAACTGAGCCACCACTTCAGTATATCCCTGCTGCACTTCCCCCAGCTGGCTTTCCTGTTGGCCCTTTAATTCTCCCAGCCAAGCCTTTACCTGGGTTAAACTCCCCTTCAGCTCTCCTATAGCTGTTTGCTGTAGTTTAACCATCTCCTTAACACTTTCCTGCCTCTTGGCCAACTCCACTTCCTTCTGCCTCACCTCCTGCTTGGCTTCTTCTAATTCTGCCTTTACAGAGGTGACGAGCTTATTTTCCCTTTGCTTCTGGAGTAGTATCAAGGCTTGCTGTTCCCTTATACTTTCCCTTAGGGCCTCCCGCTCTTTTTGCCATTCTTGGCGAGCATTCTGGAACTCAGCTTTAACTAGGTCTATCCTCTGCTCCTGGTCTTGTTGCAACTTGTCTGTGAGGTCCCTTATCTCTTGCTCATGTGTGGACTGCAGCTTAGCTAATCGGGTCTCATTTAAGGCTTGGGTCTCTTTCAGGGTAGCTGTAAGATGGACTACTTCTGCTTCCATTTCTTCCCTTAGCCTACCTTCTATGTGCAGCTCAGCCCTAACCGTGGCTAGCAGTGCCTCGCAGCCTTCCTTCTGCTTAAGGGACTCTGGCCTCTAAGGCATGCACTGAAGCAGTCATTTCTTTCTTACAAGCTGCCTCAAATAGGACCCATCTTTGCTCATTCTCCCTTAGACTATTCTCCATTACCTTATGGGACTCCTTTTGCTGCTGTATATTGCCCTCTAAAGTTACCATCAGTCCCTTATTAAGATCCAGGACCTCCCTCAGATGTTGCTCAGGGTGCCTATAGAGTTTCCCTGGTTTACCTAGGGCCTGTAACTCCCATTCTACCTGCAAGATGCTTTCTTTTAGGGATTTCAACAGCGGGTTCTCATTCTCCGTTTGGGCTTCCTCTTGGAGTTTCCTATCCAACTCCAGGCTATCTTTGGGAAATTCCCTTAATCCCATTTCCAGGGCAATAGGTTTACTACCTTCTACTCCCTGGGTTTCCCAGTATTTCTCCCTTGGGGCAACTCTCCCTGGCTCCCCACCACAGGGAAATACTGGCAGTTCCTCACTGTAGCATGGGCAGCCTACTTTATCTTCAGCTGTCTCACCCCCCTGCTCACAGTGTACATTGACTTCCCCTTCCTTGGGCTCTACCCCTCCCCAATCAGGACTACTTTCCATCCCGTCACCTGGGAAGCTCTCACCTGGGCCTACCCCCCCTTTCACTTTCCTAGAGGGTTTACCCTTTTTGTCAGGACTACCACTATCCTGCAACTGGGGTTTTCCTTCCTTGTCCAGGCACCCATCCTCCCTCTTGGCACTTTTTAGATTTGTGGCCTCCCCTCTCCCTGGGACATTGGGTGCTTTCCCTGCAGCGGGTTCCTCCTGACCCTCTTCCCTGCAGACACCTCTTTCCCCTTGGGTTCCTGGCCTAACCATGAAGTCTGCCCCTGACCACTGGGCCACCTCCCGACTCTCATGGCCTTTGGGCTTCCTCTTGCCTGCCATGTCACTTAACCCCCACCAACTGACTGTAGGATTTCCCTCCTCCCAGTCTCCCAGTTCATCCTCTGAACTGCATACTGCCAGACACCACTCTCCAACATGACCCATTTCCCCACATTGGTAACACTCTGGCTCAATCACTTCTCTTCTCCTCGGGGTCCTGTCCTCCCACGACACCCTGTCAGGCTTACACAAAGTCCCAACAGTCTCTGAACACAGTCTCCCTCCAAGTCCCAGAACCTGGATCATGGTGTCCAACTCTGCCATGTCCCTTCCTTCTGCTGGTGACTTGGGCTCCGGCTCCTCTGGCCTCCGGACTTCTCTCTCCAGTCTCCGCCTTCCCATGGCACCGACGTCCTCCTCGACCGTCTGTTGGGATGCAGCCTGGGCAGGCGAGTAAAGCGCCTTCATCAGTGTTGGCCCCCTCAACGGGCTTCAGGAACCTCCAGGACACCACCACCTTCACCCTGTAAAGCACCCCCCCCCCAAAAAAGAAAGAGACCCAAGTGCGATATCTTTACACTGGTCCCCCTATTCAAGCCAGCCCGGTCCACTCCTGGTCTTCCCCACTTCTCTTTATCCAGCCTTGGCCCCCCTAGGTACCTCTTACCTGAGGCATCCAGGATTTAAGCATTCAGGCCACCACGACCAGACTCTCCGGCTTGCATGGATCCATGTTCAGTCCCATCTGGGAAAGTGCCATTTGTAACCAGGCGCCTCTCTTGTGCAGCCAGGGATAGAACAATCTCCTCTAACCACAGGCTCCCGGTACAATGAAGAAACAGATATCCACCAGTAACTTCAAACTCAAGGACTTTATTCCATGCAGGTTTCTAGTACACAGTCCCAACAGCAGCATTCACCTTCAATCCTAAGTACCTATAAGCCACCTGAAAGTGTGTGGCCAGTAGTCCCCTTTAAGCAGAAGGTTCTTAGCACATGTCAGGATTAATATAGGCTACAGTCGGCTTCAGTCTAGGCTCTTTATCCAGTGCACCATAAACATTAGTTCAATTCCAAACAGCAGCAGTCCCTTCAATTCATCATCATAGTTAACTCACAAAGCAGCAGTTATACTTCTATTCTCTTCACCCTCATAATGAGCTCCATATTTTAGGGACTTCTCACACCCAAGGGATTCCCCCTGCAACAGCTTCACTAGTAAGGTCAATACTTTAGGGACTTCTTCTTACCCAAGGATTTTCAGCCTGCAAATAAACTTCAGTACTTTAGGTACCTCCCTGCCCAAGGGTTTTCAGCCTGCAAATACTTCTCAGACTTCAGTACTTTAGGGACCTCCCTGCCCAAGGGTTTTCAGCCTGCAACTGCTTCTCGCCTTCCTTGCTGCTCTCCCTGAACTCCTGAGACTCCTTCCCACCTGCCTAATCAGTCCCTGGCTTCTGCTCTCACAACCAATCATTCTCCTTTCATTAGCTTCTCTACACACCCATACCAGCTGAGTTAAGCATTAGACTAATGAGGAGCTCCTGCACACAGGGTTTCCTAGCTCTCTTTCCCCCTAGGGGCAGCCAATCTACACATCCTGTCAGCTTATTCCCTTGTCTTCCCCTATTGCAGCTAGAAGTCCAGTCCGGGTTCCTCATCTCAGCCCCCGGCTCCTTGCCTGCAATGCCTTCTGGGACTTGTAGTTCAGACTGAAGCTGCCTTAACCCAACTATCCTGGATGTGACTTTATCACAATATCACTGCACGCGGCCGCGTGTTGCCGGTTCTCCTCGAGCCCAGTCGATGGGCTCTCTCGATTCTTAACGGTCCTGGCAAGTTGTTAAGGTGTAATGATCTTGGGAGCCAGCTCTCCAGAAAAGCCCCCAATTCCGCATCTTTAATATTTTCGGATAGTCCAATTAAGCGCAAATTGTTTCGTCTTGATCTGTTCTCTAGATCATCCAATTTGTTTTCTAGCTCCTCGAGCCGCTTCCGCAGGTCTCCCGTTGGCTGTTCTGATTCTGTCAGGCAGGCTTTGATGTCGCTAATACATTGTTGCATTTGATCCAGATCTAAATGGAATCCATCTAGTCTCTCGTGTGCTGCATCTGCCCGGTCAAATATTGCCTGCAGTTTTTTATCCTAAAGCAGCCTCCACTGCTGCCGTTACTTCTGCAGTAAGTTCTGCTGTCCATGTGGAGCACATGCTCGAACTCGGGGACTGTTGTCCCGCCGCCATTTTAGGTTCCGCGAGTTTGGCCTTATCTTTATCTTTGCATTGTAATTTTGCAGCCATCTCACTGCTCGCCGTCAAATCACCTGAATAGAACAACTCCTTGTCTCTCTCTTTCTTATTCCGGGTTGTGGGGGCAAGTTATTCCTCGTTTTGACTTGATAAATTCGTTAGATGAGGGAAACTGGCAGGAGCTCAGCACAAACACGTCTTCACCCCAGCATCGCACCACGTGACCTCAAATTTTACTTTATGTTTAAATCTTTTTTTTTTTTATTGAGCAGTCAAAGCGACAAGAACCAGAAACATACATTGTGTAACAGTGGCTCCGAACGGTCAGCCAGAATCAAGAAACAGTTTTTACCATAAACAAATTTATAACCCCCCCTTCCCCAACCCTCCCCACCCTACCCCATCTCTTATTCGCTCACTTGTACACATCTCAACCCAAACAGTGATACCAACACAAGTAAAGTTGTACATCAGTTCTGCATCCTACTCTACAGCCCCCAATCCACACTCTTTCTAACCCACCTTCACCCCCCCACCCCCCCCTTTAGAGTGTCAGGGTAAGCTGGTCCATCAAACCACAAGCAAATGTACATTTAGTTTAAAAGTCTGCTCCGTGCTGCTGGCTGCAGTGTGTCCCAGAAGTTCGCCCAGATTTTTTCCAAACGTTTACCCTCTGTAGAGGAGAAGTCCTTGACCCCGCAGCGCTCCAGCTTCAGTAATTCAATCATATGCGTCCGCCATGCACCAATGGACGGGACCGTGTGCTCTCGCCAGTTCAGTAAGATGATCTTCTTCCCCACCATTATCGCTCTCCGCAGGAAGGCGTTAAAGCCCGGCAGAGTAGGCCCTACTGCTTTGTAGACTCCAAAGAGCATCAATGGTTGTCTCTGTACTGTTCGACCCCAATAGCTCTTAACCGCCTCCAAGATTGTAGACCAAAAACGTATCACTCCGGGGCATTTCCAGAACATATGGCTGAGCCCTGCAGGGGACTGTCTGCACTTAGGGCACTCCCCGGATCCACCGAACCCTGCCCGATGGGCACGCGCTGGAGAGATGTACAGCCGCAGGGCAAACTTATATTGTATTTCCCAATAACGAGTGAAGACAGAGGTGCGTTGAATGGAGGACAAGAAGTTACAAAGCGACTCTTCTGACAGTTCCACCCTGAGTTCTCTGGACCAGACCTGTGCTCTGCTGCGAAAGTCCAGATCCTCAGTTGTGTCCTGTAAAAATCGGTGATGGTATCGGAGAGGTATTGCATTTTGGCCCCCCAGTGTCAGGGCCGTGCTCAGTGTATCTTGTACATCCTCACTTAAATTGATCCATCCCAAGGCAGTCAAATAATGTTGAATTTGTAAGTATGCAAATTGGTCCGCCCCTGTCAGTTGAAATTCCTGCTGTAGTTCCAAAAACGGCCTTGCTCGGCCGTCATCAGTCACCAGTTGGCAAAGGAAATGGATTCCTTTTTGCCTCCATCGAGCAAAGGCCCCTGAGGAGGACCCCTCTGGGAAGTCCGGATTTCGATACAACGGCAGGAAAGGGGTCGCCTTCCAATCAAAAGAGTGCCTTTTACAGAGCCATCTCCACACTGCTCTAGCCGAGATAAGCAAAGGATTCCCCCCCAACTTAGACTCCATACCCCCGCCCGATGCATGTAACCACCATCCCAAATGTGCAGTGGGGAAGGCTGCCATCTCTATTGGAGTATTAGAGAAATCCTGTTGCCCTGTCAGCCAATCTCTAATGTGGCGCATGGAACATGCCACCGTTAAATATCTTAAATTAAGGAGGCCCATTCCTCCATGAGTCTTGGGCTTCTGCAGGATATCTATTGGGAGCCTGGGTCTTTTCCCTTTCCACAGAAATATTTGTGTCATTCGATTTAGGGCCAGCTCTTCCTTCCTTCTTAAGTATAGTGGCAGCATCTGAAACAGATATAGCCACCGGGGGGCCACCATCATATTAAATAATCCGACCCGTCCCGACAATGACAGGGGGCAAGCAGTCCAAAGCTGTAGTGTGCGCTTGGTCTGCGCCAATAGCGGTAACACGTTTGTCTCATATAGAAGCCCTATCTCAGAGGGAATGATAACCCCTAGATATTTGATCCGGCCCACTGCCCACTGTACCGGGAATGGACCTCTCCAATTAGTCCGCAAATTATCCTCCAAAGGCAGCACCAACGACTTGGAGAGGTTCAGTTTGAAGCCAGAGATCCTGCCAAACTTAGTGATAGTGTTGAGTAAATGTTCTAAGGACTTCTGGGGATTGCTCAGCAGCAGCAGCAGATCGTCAGCATAAGCCAACACCTTAAATTCGTGATTCTGAATTCTAATCCCCTGTATTCCCTCATGTGCACGTATCTCGCATAAAAGGGGTTCCAGTGTCAACAGAAACAGTAGTGGGGACAGCGGGCAGCCCTGACGTGTTCCTTTCATGATGTCAAACTCCTCTGTCTTAATTCCATTAACAAGAAGCATGGCGCGCGACCCCGAATACAATGTCTCTATGGCCTGCAAAAGCCACCCCCCCCCCCAGACCCACCCAGCTCAGGGTTTCAAACAAAAAGGGCCACAAAACTCTGTCAAAAGCGCGCTCAGCGTCGAGGCTCACCACCAACCGCTGGGACGCCACACCAGGCAGCGAAAGCATGGCCAGGAGGAGCTTACGAACATTTATGACCGACTGACGTCCCCTCACAAAGCCAGTCTGCTCCCCCTTCACTAGTCCCGGTAAGAGAGGCGCCAGCCGGTCTGCCAAAATCCGGGAGAGGAGCTTGATCTCCATGTTTATCAAGGAGATAGGTCTGTATGAGGCAGGAACCAGCAAGTCCCTCTCCTTCTTTGGGAGCAAACTTATAAGGGCCGTATTTGCATGCGGTGGAAATTGTCCTGTCTCTACAACAGTATTAAGGTAGTCTGTTAAGGGCCCCAGTATCTGTGGGCTCAACAATTTGTAAAATTCCCCCGTAAGGCCGTCAGGTCCCGGTGCCGAGTGAAGCTTGAGTGCACCAAACGGCTTTTTGGAGTTCCTTAGCCCCAATCGGGTTATCCAAGGAAGCCCTGCATTCTAACGGAACTGAACCCATGTTCACTTTATTCAAATACGTCCTGATGGCGTCCCGTAGCTCCGGACCCTCCCGTTCCCCTGCATAGAGAGCAGCAAAGTGAGAGTGAAAAATCTGTGATATTTCTTGAAGATTTGTGGTTACCTCCCCTGTGTTTTTCTGGATGGCTGGAATAAAATGGGGTTTACGCGTGCCTTTTATCAGCCTGGCCAGCATCCCTCCTGCTTTGTCTCCGTGTCTATATAACCTATATTTTCTATAAAGAAGTGAACGGGACGTGCGCTCGTGTATTAGACTATTAAGAGCTGTACGTGTGGCCATAAGAAGCTCATATTGAATCTGAGATGGTCGCTTACTATATTGCCTTTTTGCGGCTCTCAGCTTTCTCTCTAATTCTATTATTCCTTGCGTTATTTGCTTGTTCCTTTTGCTAACATATGCTATGATCTCACCCCTTAAAACAGCTTTTGCTATGGACCAAAATAACAGGGGATCCTCTGCGTGTTCTTGGTTGTGTGCATAGAACTCCTCCCATTTTTTCTGCAAATAAACTTTAAACTCTGTCGAAGAGAACAGATATGCGGGGAACTGCCATCCTCGTGATTGGTGGAAATACGCCGGCATCTCTACGTCCACCCAGATAAGAGAGTGATCAGAGATCTCCTCTGGGCCTATTGTAGCTTCTAGCACCCCCTGAAACCATTCTTGTGATGTAAAAATGTAATCTAAGCGGGACTGTGTGCGATGAGCTCTGGACACGTGGGTAAAATCCCTCTCTTCTCCATGGAGAATCCTCCACGGGTCCAAGAGTCCCAACTTCTGACAAAACGATCCCAGGAGGGATATGTCAGGCTCTGTCCCCGACTGTTGTGCCCGAGATTTGTCTAATTCTGGGTCTATCACCTGGTTCATGTCCCCAGCTAAGACCAGGGGGAGGGCTGAATATTCCTGGCAGCGTGCCAGAAGCTGGGCATAAAATTTAGCGGAGTGTGTATTAGGGCCGTAAACCGATACCAAAAGCATCTCTTTCCCTTGCAAATTCAGCTGAACCCCTAAGAATCTTCCTTCCCCATCTTTAAAGGCCAATTTGGCCTTGCACATAAGGGATTTATGGATCAAGATTGTTGTCCCCCCCCGTCTGCCTGCCGCCGCTGAGCAATACACCTCTCCAACCCACCCCCTCCTCAGTTTCTCATGCTCCTCTTGGGACAATCTGGTCTCCTGAAGACACACTATTCCCACGCCATGGCGCTTCAGGGCAGCTAATATCTTTGTTCTCTTAACCGGAGATGATATACCACAGACGTTCCAGGATACAAGTCGCACCTTGCCTATCACACTACTGAGACAACTTGTACGTTCTGAGTGACATATTCCCCATTTGCTACCACCCCCGGGGCTCCCAGCCATACCCCGGAGATGTCTCTCCCCCACTGCACACTTCCCTTCCGTCCATGCTCATGTGAAAATTTCCTTGTCTTGTGTTTTATATTACCCTGACACTCATCCCTTCTCCCACATCCCGCCCTCCCCTGCTGTCCCCCCTGACCTCCCCCCCCCCTTCCCAACTCTTATCCTTAGTCCCCTAAACCACAACATTCCCTAGGCAGAAAATTATGAGAGCCTCTACCATGCTCGAGGCCCCCCCACCCTGTCCTGCTAAAAGTGTCTTTATAAACCTCTGTAATTATTCCCCAGTGCTCACCCATAACAGTACTGCTTTACCACCAACAATCTTGCCTCTAGCAGCATCTCTCATTCTCCCAAATGTTGTCCAGGCTTCTCCATCTTCTTTTGTTCCAAGCTTGTTATGTACTCGTTTGCAGCGTGTCAAATGATCTCCACTTGCCATCCTGAGAGATCTTAAGCACTGCTGGGTAGATGAGCATGAACTTGGTCTGTAGCACATGCAAGCGCCGGCATAGCGGAGTAAATTTCCTTCTGCGCTCCTGCAAAGACACTGAAAAGTCCTGGAAAATGCGTACCAGGTGGCCGTCATATTTGGTGTCGTCTCTTTTGAGGCGATAGCCCCTCAAGATTTCCATCTTGTGCAGGTAATTATGCACTTTCAGTATTACCGCACGCGGAGCCTGGCGGCCATCTTGGATCCGGCCCACCCGATGGACTCTCTCCAAACACAGCGCCCCTGCATGATCAGAGAGGGCGAATTCTGAGGCCAGCCATTTCTCCACCACTGTTGCTAACGCCCCGTCGCTCACCGACTCCGGTATACCCAGAATGCGCAAATTGCTGCGTCTGGCCCAGTTCTCGAGGTCGTCCACTTTATTGTTCAGGGCCTCCACGGTGGCTTGAAGTTTTTCCATGTTCTGCTGTGCCGGGGTATTCTCGTCCTCAAGATCGGACATCCGCTGCTCGAGCTCCCCTGTCCGATGGATCGTGTCTGCCAGACGCGTCTCAAAATCCGCGATCTGTGTGGAAATCTTTTCAAGCCGCGGTTCCAAGGCCTTTGTCACTGCCTCCGTCACCACCTCCGTCAGCTGTGACAATTGTTCCACCGTGAAGACCCGCTGTGCGGCCCGCTCTTCGTTGGCTTCCGCCCCCCGCGGTTTTTCTTTTTCTTTTTTGGAGCCTCTTACCGGCATCGTTTTCAGCGGGGTTTTGATGAATCTGTCCATGGACCCTTCACTAAGTAAGTAATAGGTCGCGTTCTCACCGACAGACGGTTTTACTGAGGTTTTAATGGCGATATCGGGTGTTGGGGCCTCGGAGAGCAGAGACACACGTCTTGCTCTCTCAGTGCATCAGGTGACCCTCCAAATTTTACTTTATAACAAATGTAAATGCCTGATTAAACATACATACATAGTAACATAGTAGATGACGGCAGAAAAAGACCTGCACGGTCCATCCAGTCTGCCCAACAAGATAAACTCACATGTGCTACTTTTTGTGTATACCTTACCTTGATTTGTACCTGTCCTTTTCTGGGCACAGACCATATAAGTCTGCCCAGCACTATCCCCGGTTTTCAAAAAATGGGTAAATACCTTTGAAGTTCTTTTTCCCTTTCATCTATCCCTGTAGCCTGGTATCAGCCCTTCCTTTCTCTTTCCTACCCCCATCTATCCTCGTAGCTTGGCATCAGCCCTTCTTTTCCTTTCCTTTCCCTTCCCTACCCACCCCCATCCATCTCTGTAGCCTGACATCAGCCTCACATCAGCCCTTCCCTATCATCTATTCCGTAGCTAGGCATCAGCCCTCCCTGTAGCCTAGCTTCAGCCCCGTCCTACCCCCATAGTCTGGCATCTCCCCTGCTCGTCCCAATCTCCCCCACCCACCCTGAAGCACTAAATATAAAGCCTTTTGCTTTTTAATGTCCTGAGCACTTCAGAGCCCACCCCACCCAAAAACCCGCCTACATTAAATATAAAACTTTTTTTAAATTTTAACCTGGCTACTACAGAGACCATCCCCAGCCAAAACCCCATAAATATGAAATATACAACCACTGAGCCCATTCCGACCCAGAAACCCACCAACATTAAATAATTTTTTAAAAATTGTTTTATCCGACTTCCGGTGATGTCATGAGCTAGGAAGCAGCACGCTCCCGAAGCTCCGAGACCCCGACTCCACTAAATCTTAATTATCGTACGCTAAGCTTCTGCAACGCGTTTCCATTATATGGAAAAATATCTTAAAACGCCGCTGGCTGATATGGCGCAAAAATCCGCGAGGAAAGATAAGAATAAAGTGAGTAGCGGAGAGACTAAGATGACTGAGGAGATCGTGGCGCCAGGGCCCATATTTACAGATTCCCAATTATCACAACTAACTCAAGCGATCGAAAGAGCCTGGGAACCGAAGTGGATAGCGTTAAATAATAAACTGGAGACATACCAGACAGCACTGGATGGCTTGGGAATCCGAGTGAGTGACTTGGAGACCAGGGTTTCGGCGGTTGAAGACGACTCCCGTGCGTATGGCCCCGGACATTGCAAGCCTGCGCCAGCAACTGGCGGAACGAAATTTATTGGACGATTACGAAAACCGAGCGCGCAGGAACAATATTCGTATTGTCGGACTGGATGAGGCATTACCTGAGCGTAACCTTGAAACGTGGTTAGAAACATGGCTCTCTAAGGAACTAGCCCTCACAGACACAATGGGCCCAATTGTGATAGAAAGGGCGCACCGCGTGGGCTGAAGAGTGGAAGATCGAACCCGACCACGTGTGGTCATCGCGAAGATATTAAATTATCGCCACAAAATTGAAATACTCCAAGGTTTTAAACTTAAACGAGATACTTTAAAGCATAACAACAGGAATATCCTGATATTTCAGGACTACTCCACAATTGTGCAAGAAAAACTAAAACAATTTCATGCCCTCTGTTCATCTCTGGCGCAGAAGAAGGTTCGCATTAGGTTGCAATATCCAGCTCAATTACAAATTTTTGTGCAAGACAAATGGCAGACATTCCTTAAAGTGGCAGAAGCCAAAAAGTGCTTAATAGAGAACAAGGTACTTGACGCTGTCTGACTGGGACTTAATTGAGGGCCAGAGGATCGCCTTGCAGAAAATAGAATGTATAAGTTCTTTATGAGAAAAGTATGTATAATAATCTGTTACTTTATGGAGTTTGGGGGTCTCTAGTGTTCACTGGGGTCACAGTTTCGCCGCCTGGCTTGACTAGGGGGATGAAAGTGGGTGATTGCATTGTTGGGGAGCTAAGGGGGTGGGAGGGGGAATCGGGGGGGGGGGGGGGGAAAGCCCACTACACATAACAACTATTGGGACCTTGCTAATAACCCAACACATGAAGCAGATACAAGTGAGGCAGGTAGAGATCCAGAATGTAATGGTCCTACACATGCCTGCTATAGGACAAAGCCCGAAGGTCAGATGTGATTTTAAAGATATGTCACTCAGAGTAATAACATGGAATGTAGGGGGTATAACATCCCCTATAAAGCGGAATAAAATTTTGACGGCTCTCAAAAGACACCGGGCTGATGTGGCCTGTTTACAGGAAACACGCCTTAGCGATGAGGAACACGCAAAATTACAAAGATCATGGGTGGGAGAATGTTATGCGGTGGCTGCTAAGGGGCGAAGGGGAGGAGTGGCAGTACTTTTTCGAAAAGGTTTAGCGTGTAAGGTATCTGTGGTGGAGAAAGGGAAGCAGGGTCAATCCATTATACTAAGGAAATGGGTACAAGGAATGGAATTTTTACTGGTGGGAGTGTATGGCCCTAATGATTACGATCGAGAGTTCTTCCGGGCTCTGGGGAGCAGGTGCCTTCAACATAAAATAGATAAGATTTTAGCTCTTGGGGACTTCAATTTAATCTTAGACCCAACAGAAGACACTTCAAATCCGACCTCGACACATTATTCTGGTCAAAGGGCGGGAGAGTTGCCAATGTTTGTAAAAACTTTGAATTTAGTGGAGGGTGTTGCATCCCGGTGACCGGGATTATACACACAGATCCAGAGCCCATGGTACCTTAGTGAGATTAGACTATATATTACTAGAGAGGTCTATGTTTTCACAGGTGCGGGCAGCTTGCATAGGGCCGGAGGAGATATCAGACCATGCCTTGGTGTGGATTGATCTGGAGGCGCCCGGAGATAGCGTTGGGGGGGTAGGATGGAGACATCCAGCATACCTCTATAAGGAACCCCACTTTCAGGAATACCTAGCAGGTAGATGGAACGAATATGCGTATCATAATGGGGAACATGCGCAGACAGACCCTACTTTATTTTGGTCTGCATCAAAAGCAGTCCTCAGAGGGGATATCATTGCTTACTGTAATCTAAGAAGTGCCGCGCTGCGACCATATTACAATTGGAAAAGCAGCTGGCTAAAGCCAAGCGCATCCATATGCATAGACCCACACCACATAATTTAGAGAACTTGAAAGCAGTACAAATTACTTTGAATACCTTACTTCATGAAAATGAGACTAGATCAGTGATATATTATAAATACAAGCTACAACGCTTTGGGAATAGGGCGGGGCGCTTGCTGACTAGGGTAATAAAGAACTGGGGGGGACCCCGGGTGTTGGCTGCCCTACGGGATGAGAGAGGCAGGCTTGCTGTAATGCAAAAAGAAATTGGGCAAATTTTCACCAGATACTATGCCTCGCTCTACTCGTCTGGTGCGCCGCCAAATGACAGCTTGGTACAAGATTACTTAGCAAAGGCGGGGCTCTCAACACTGTCAACCGAGGAATTAGCCGCCCTTAATGCCCCACTGAATTTAAATGAGCTACAACAGGCAATCAAAGGGTTAAAGCAGCGCTCCGCGCCAGGCCCTGATGGTTACACAGGGGAATATTATAAAACATTGCCCCAGGAGGCACAAGTAGCACTGCTGGAATATTATGAAGAGGTGATAGAGAAAGGGGCGTTTCCGAGATATGCAAATTCGGCCTTAATTACGTTAATACCTAAGCCGGGAAAACCACTGAATAGAGCCGAGGACTTTAGGCCAATATCATTAATAAATGTTGATATCAAGCTGTTGGCAGGGATACTTGCAAAAAGACTAGCACAGTACTTACCGAAATTGATTAGCACAGAACAAGTAGGATTTGTGCGAAATAGGCAGGCAACACATAACGTCCATCGCTTACTGTTGGCAATGGCGAGTTGTCAAGAAAGGAAGAAACCATCAATAGTTGTGAGTATAGACGCTGAAAAGGCGTTCGACAGAGTGGGCTGGGGATACTTATTTCAGACTATGAACGCGATGGGGATTAAGGGCTGGTTCGTACAGGCAGTTAAAACGCTTTACAGTAGACCGGGAGCAAGTGTGCTTGTAAATGGGATAAGAGAGAAAGAGTTTGAGATTATGAGGGGAACCAGGCAGGGCTGTCCCCTCTCCCCCGCCCTGTTTGTGATGTCCCTAGAGCCATTACTACGTACACTAATGAACCATGAAACTATCACAGGGGTGTCAGTGGCGGACCAGACTGTAAAGGTGTTGGCCTTTGCTGACGACCTACTGTTAACAATAACGGATCCGCCTAGCTCCATGGAAACATTGTTAAAAGAAAGAGAGAGATTTGGTAGGATTTCGGGCTTTAAACTAAATTTATCCAAGTCGTCAGCTCTGGAGGTGGTGCGGGGAGAACACCAAGGTTGGAAAAATAAATTCCCCCTCACTTGGGAAGAGAGTTTCATTAAATATTTGGGAGTGCGCATCCCTGCAGATCTCACACAATTATATGAACTTAACCTGCAAAAGTTGCTTAGTGAAACTAAACTGAGGTTACAGGCTTGGAGCGCACTCCCTGTATCCTTGCTGGGGAGGATTGCACTGTTTAACATGGTCATTGCCCCGAGATGGATTTATATATTTCAAACAGTCCCATTGTACTTGAGGAGGGATGAGCGACTTTTGAATCAGCATTTACAACAGTTCCTTTGGAAAGGGAAAAAAGCTTGCCTCCCAATTTATTCTTTAAGTATGCCAGTGGAATATGGGGGGCTGGGACTCCTAAATATACGGTTTTTGAATGTCGCTAGTGGCATGAGGCATATAAATGACTGGTATTGGCACACAAGTGACTACACTAATACATCCATGGAGCTGGGCTTAACTCTGGGGATTCATTTTAGTTATTATTTGCATAGCACCGGTACACCCATGCCAAATATCCTGAAATATTCTGGGATCATGAACACTGCGAAAGCAGTTTGGGGATGGGTGTGCCGCTTGCATCATTTCTTGACAAAGATAACACCTTATTTAACTATTTGTGATAACCCCGCCTTTGTCCCGGGACAATTATATAATGTCTTTCGGAGGTGGAAAGGTAAAAGAATCGTGTACCTGCTCCAAGTGGTGACTAGGGAGGGCAAAATTAAGCCATTCTCTGACCTACAAGAAGAATATGCCCTGCCAGACAGGGATCACTTTTATTATGGACAATTAAAGCACTATATATCATCCCTGCCATGGACATCATTGACAGAGGACGTGCAGGAGGAGCTCTCGACGGACTTTTCGCTGGAGTCACAACAAAAGGTGCCTATGTCATTTCATCATAGACACATACAAGACACGGCCCTGGAGTTAGAATATCACAGACTGGCGCAACACTGGTCAACAGACTTGCAGGATACAATTACAGCACAGCAGTTGAAAACTCATATCTTGCAGATACGAAGAGTCACAGACTTAGCGGTACATTGGGAATTACAGTATAAGATGGCTTTACATTTGCACATCCCACCAAAGAGAGCATTCTATATGGGTTTATCCCCCTGGGGGGAATGTCCAAAGTGTGGCGCGGATGGAGCAACCTTAGGTCACATGTACTGGTCCTGCGTGGGTATCCAGAAGTTCTGGAAACAGATTACACTTAATGTGACCAGGATATGGGGCCAGATGTGGCACTATGATTTGTCTTTGCTCTTTGGACAACCTAAGCTGGGGACAAGGCCTAGAAAAGGATATACTGCATTTGCATTGCGAGCGATAATTGTTGGCAAGCAGACAATATTATCTGAATGGATGTCATATCGGTATCCTACATGGCAACAGTGGCGGACTCGCATGGTATTTTTGTTGCGTATGGAACGTATGGCCATAAAAGATCTGGACTCAAAGATGGGTGAGAAGTTTCAACAGAGGTGGCATCCATTTTGGGACACAATCCTGCTTATAATCGAACGAGAAAAATGCCCAAGTTCCGACCTAAATCGGGAGATGGACGTTTATCTCACAAAAACGAATAACGCGGTATAATCGAAAGCCGAACTTGGACGTTTTCAACTGTACTCCATCGCGGAAGCGTACAAAGTTGACGGGGGCGTGTCGGAGGTGTGGTGAAGGCAGGACTGGGGCATGGTTATCACCCGAACAGAGATGGGCGCCTTTCGCCGATAATGGAAAAAAAGTATGCGTTTGTAGCTAGAATTTAGGGCACTTTTCCTGGACCCTGTTTTTTCACGAATAAGGCCCCAAAAAGTGCCCTAAATGACCAGATTACCCCCAAAGGGAATCGGGGATGACCTCCCCTGACTCCCCCAGTGGTCACTAACCCCCTCCCACCACAAAAAATGATGTTTCACAACTTTTTATTTTCACCCTCAAATGTCATACCCACCTCCCTGGCAGCAGTATGCAGGTCCCTGGAGCAGTTGTTAGGGGATGCAGTGGACTTCAGGCAGATGGACCCAGGCCCATCCGCCCCCTACCTGTTACAATTGTGCTGCTTAATGCTTAGTCGTCCAACCCCCCCAAACCCACTGTACCCACATGTAGGTGCCCCCCTTCACCCCTTAGGGCTATAGTAATGGTGTAGACTTGTGGGCAGTGGGTTTTGAAGGGGGTTTGGGGGGCTCAACACTCAAGGGAAGGGTGCTATGCACCTGGGAGCTCTTTTACCTTTTTTTTTTTTTTTTTTTGTAAAAGTGCCCCCTAGGGTGCCCGGTTGGTGTCCTGGCATCTAGGGGGACCAGTGCACTATGAATCCTGGCCCCTCCCACGAACAAATGCCTTGGATTTATTCGTTTTTGAGCTGGGCGCTTTCATTTTCCATTATCGCTGAAAAACAAAAACGCCCAGCTCACAAATTGTCGAATAAAACATGGACGTCTATTTTTTTTCGAAAATACGGTTCGGTCCGCCCCTTCACAGACCCGTTCTCGGAGATAAACGCCCATGGAGATAGACGTTTTCGTTCGATTATGCCCCTCCATGACACCTGCAGCACGTAGTTATCTGCTAAACTTTTGAAACCTTTTGCATTGTAGGACAGGAAAAAGGAAGTTGGGCTGGGGTTGGAATAGGGCGGGTGAGGGGAGGGTATGAAGATTCAGGGGAATGGAGACAGAAAATGTGATGTGTTGTTAATTGTTATGTTGTCTCAGCTGACGAATGTATTGCACATTAAACGGGAGGGAGGTGTGGAAACAACAAAAAGAAGTAACTCAAGGTGTGTGAGAATGTTGAAGGATTGAAGATGTATTTTAGAAAGTCTGTATACACATGCTTTCGATTCTGTTATTGTTATGTTCAATAAAAATGATTTAAACATTAAAAAAAATTTGTTTTATCCTTGAGCACTGAGCCCACCCCCACCTAGAAACCCACCAACCTTAAATATAGTAATAGCCTTTTTTTTCCCTAGGCAGTGAATAGCCCACCTACACCTAGATGTCCACCAGCATTACACATGTTTAAAACTTTAATTTTACCCGGGCTTCAGTATGCAGAGAATGTGCTGGTTCCTGTGCCTGTTTTGTGACTGCAGTGGAGTGCTGAGGCCTGTGGCTGTACTGAAGGCTGATCACTGAAGGCCCAACTGTTCTTCAGCTGAGCCCAGGCAGCAGGGAGTCCAGGTTTGAGCTCACACACAGGTGCAGTGGAGGAGACCATCCTGCTGATTTTTCACTGTTGTGTACGGCACATTGGGGGGGGGGTCTGAGTCACACTCGAGATGGATGGACGGAGCGGAGACGAGGCTGAGCGCACCGCTGCGCACAGCCACAGCATACCGATGCAACATCTCAGCCCGCTGCGGAAGAGCCTAGGACGTCACGCACGGGGTCAAGAGCTGCGACCTGCATTTCAGTGCCGTCTGCGACTGCATACATCCCGAGTCTTCCTCAAGCCCGAAAGGTAGGTGGGCTGGATCAGCGCTATGGATATCCAATTAAGGCTGCTGCAGACGCTTGAGTGGGCGGGCCTGAGCCGACATTGGATGGGCCTGGGCCCACCCAGGCCCACCCGTAGCTACGCCCCTGCTTTAGAAGTTGTCTTCCATCGATTCTTCTCCCTAAACTTAATCTAACATAAAATAAAAGGAGAAATACTGCCTCCCTGCAGTGTGTGAATCTTTATTTATTTATTGCATTTGTATCCCACATTATCCCACCTCTTTGCAGGCTCAATGTGGCTTACTATACATCATGGGTACTGGAAATAGAAGTGAATATACATTAGGTTTACAGAGGGTTTGTGTTACATGGTGGTGAATTACATGATGGTGTTAAAGCAAAAGACATAAGACAGTACTAAAGTTCAAAAGATTATACAGTTACATGATGGTGTTAAAGCAAAAGACATTATAAGACAGTACTAAAAGTTCAAAAGATTATACAATTACACATGTTGATCTTTGTGATATATCTCGTTGAAGAGATAGGTTTTTAATAATTTGCGGAAGTTGGTCAGTTCATAGACCGTTTTCAAGTTACGTGGCAGCGCATTCCAGAGCTGCGTGCTCATATAGGAAAAGGTAGATGCGTGCATTGATTTGTATTTCAAACCCTTACACTTGGGAGGATGAAGAATGAGGGGTGTGCGGGAAGATTTTTTTGCGTTCCTGGGTGGTAGTTCTATTTGATCTGACATGTAGGCTGGGGCATTACCATGGATGATTTTATGGACTAAAGTGCAAAGTTTGAACGTGATGCATTCTTTTAGTGGGAGCCAGTGTAGTTTTTCTCGTAGGGGTTTCGCGTTTTTGTATTTTGGTATGCCAAATATTAGCCTGGCTGCCGTATTCTGAGCTGTCTGGAGTTTTTTGAGTATTTGCTCTTTACAACCAGCGTAGAGTGAGTTACAGTAGTCCAGATGACTGAGTACCAGTGATTGTACCAGATTGCGGAAGACAATCCTTGGAAAAAATGGTCTAACTCTTTTTAGCTTCCACATTGAATGAAACATCTTGTTGGTTATGTTATTTGCATGGTTCTCAAGTGTAAGATGTCGATCAATGGTGACTCCGAGGATTTTCAGGGTGTCCGAAACTGGTAGGTTTAGTTTAGGTGTGTTGATGGTGGTAAATTTATTCTTATTGAATTGCGAGTTGAGTACCAGGCACTGGGTTTTCTCAGCATTGAGTTTCAGCTGAAATGCATCTGCCCAGGAATTCATAATATGTAGGCTTTGCTTGATTTCATTGGAGATTTCCTTTAAATCTTGATGGAATGGGATGAAGATCGTTACATCGTCAGCGTATATATATAGGTTTAGGCTCTGATTCAATAGTAATTTGGCCAAGGGTGTCATCATTAGGTTGAATATAGTCGGTGAGAGGGGGGATCCCTGTGGAACCCCGCATTCAGGTTTCCATGTCATTGATGTAATCGAGTTTGAAGTCACTTGATATGAGCGTGTAGTGAGGAACCCTTTCAACCAATTGAGAACATTGCCTCCAATTCTGAAGTATTCGAGGATGTGTAATAAAATTCCATGGTCGACCATGTCGAATGCACTTGACATGTCGAATTGTAGCAGTAGAATGTTGTTGCCGTTTGCTATCAATTGTTTGAATTTGTTCATGAGTGTGACTAGTACGGTTTCAGTACTGTGGTTAGAGCGAAATCCTGATTGGGAATCGTGTAATATCGAGAACTTGTTTAGATAGTTTGTGAGTTGTTTGGTCACTATGCCTTCTGTTATTTTGGTAATTAAGGGGATGGATGCTAATGGTCTATAGTTCGTTAGTTCATTTGCATTTTTCTTTGTATCCTTGGGTATAGGGGTGAGTAAAATGTTACCTTTTTCTCTTGGGAAAAGACCATTTTGTAGCATATAGTTTATATGGTTTGTTAGGTCTTTTATAAATTGTTGAGGGGCCGATTTCATGAGGTTGTTTGGGCATATATCTAGTTTGCAGTGAGATTTGGCAAATCTTTTAAGCGTTTGTGAGATAAGATCTTCCGGTATTATTGTGAATTCCGTCCAGATTCTGTCTGCTGGATATATGCCAGGATCTGGGTCTAGGCAGTCCAGGAGTGTGCTGTATTCGGTGTGGCTGACAGGTATTTTAAGTCGCAGTTGTATGATTTTCTCCTTGAAGTACTTTGCCAAGTCGTCAGCTCCCGGTATGTCTTTGCTGTTGTTTGTGACTGGAGTGGTGTCTAATAATTTATTTACAAGTTGGAAGAGTTTGTGTGTGTCTTTGTAGTTTGGTCCAATTTCAGTTTTGTAGTATTGCCTTTTGGTTTGTCTTATGGTATATTTGTATTTCCTTCGGAGCTGCTTCCAGTCGTTAAGTGTGGGATCGTCTTTCTTTTTGTTCCAAGCTCGTTCTAGTTTCTTAACTTGTGTTTTGAGTTTTTTCAGTTCTTCGTTGAACCATGGTATTGAATTCTTTCTGTGCGATGTTCTGGTTTGGATTGGGGCAATGATGTCTAGTGTTAGTTTACATCTGTTGTCCCAATTTGAGAGGAATTGAGTTGTATCTGTTTTTGTTGTCCAACCGTCGTTGTAGATCTGTTGCCAGAATTTAACCGGATCTATTTTTCCTCTTGTGGTGTAGGTTTTTCGTATTTGTTTGTTTGGTAAGTCTTTCGTTCTCCATTGGAGGGTTATATGTGCTTTGTAGTGGTCTGACCACAGTGTGGGTGACCATTTTGTGTGTGTTAGTATTATGTTTGCGTCGTGGTCAAATTTGTATGTTATGAGGTCTAATGTGTGTCCTTTTTCGTGTGTTGGTTGCGTATTTTGTCCTTGTAGATCCCATAGTTGTAGGAACTCTCTACAGTCTTGGGTATTTGTTTTGGTGAGATCTTCCAGGTGTAGGTTAATATCTCCTATTATGATGAGGTTGGAGGAAGAGATGCAGGTGTTCGAGATAAAGTCCATGAAGTGCGTTTGGCAGTCTCGCCAGTTGCCTGGTGGTCTGTAAAATAAAACTGCGTTGAGGTGTTCCTGCAGTTTTGGGTGATTGATTCTTATGGAAGCGATTTCAAGTTGTGACATTATGGATTCAGCTATGTTTGTGATGTTGAACTCAGATCTGTATATTATGGCTATTCCTCCTCCCCTTTTTCCATTTCTTGTCCAGTGTGTAATTTTATATCCTGGTGGGCATAGTTCTAGGATTATAGGATCTTGAAGGTTGTGGATCCAGGTTTCAGTGATGAAGAGGAAGTCCAGGTTATCTGCAGTGATCCAGTCTGTTATATCCTCTGTCTTGGTCACTACTGATCTGGCGTTCAAGTATCCAATTTGAATTGAATGGTAAGATTCGGTTAGGGGTGTTGAAGTCTTAATTTGTATTAGTTGCCTGTTTTCCTGATGTCTGGTTTTGTTATGTCCTTTCTTCCCTTTCTGTTGGTTGTTTCCATATATATTTGTTTTTCCTTTTAGTTGATTGTTGTTCTTTTGTTCTAGTGGGTTGTATATGAATTGTCTGTAGGGTGTATGTGTTGTGGGTAGATTGGTGTTTGTGTTAGGGATAGTCCATGCGTAGTATGTTAGGGAGAGGAAGTAAATTATCATAATCAGTTTGTTGGTGTTCATGTTGGCTCTTGGTCTGAAATTAGTAATATGTGTTTAAAGTATATAGCAGGTAGCAGATCATGTCTCCTTATGACCTTATTGGATGTCTAACAAGTTTGTGAGGTAGGCATTTAAGGACGCTAAGAGCAAGTAATTTTAAAGGTTTAGCATGTGTTTAAAGTAACAAGGCAAATTAGAACATTTAGTGTACATTTAAACATTTAAAGTGTAGCGATTCGTTTGTGGTGCGAGGCAATTTAGAAGTATTAGAAGCAGGCGGTTAGAGCAGGGCATTTAAAAGATCCTGAGATGCATTAAAGAGTAGCAGTGCAGTTAGGTAATTATGCTGATCAGATTTAGGAGTTTCTGCTGTAATATTTCAGCAGACAGGGTAGCAGTTTGATTAAGGCATCTATGTTTGCAATTTATCACAAGAATTCTTTGCTACGATATTACAGTGTTAAAGCGTCTATGCTAGCAATTTATCACAGGAGTTCTTTGCAACAATGTTACAGCGAACAAAGAGTTAGCCTGTGCTGGTTAAGCAGCTTTACAGATCTTATTTTGGAGTGATGCTATGGAAAACCTAGCAGACATTTAAAAGGCATTTACATAACATTTTTTGATGACCATAATGTTGTTAAGTTATTAATTAGCAATTAAAAGCATTACAATTCTCACTTCAGTGTAATGGTATGGGGAGCCTGGCACACATTTAAAAGGCATTTAGGTTATAGGCATAGTCATAGTAGATGACGGCAGAAAAAGACCTGCATGGTCCATCCAGTCTGCCCAAGACAAACTCATATGTGTATACCTTACCTTGAATTTGTACCTGTCCTTTTCAGGGCACAGACCATATAAGTCTGCCCAGCAGTATTTCCCGCCTCCCAACCACCAGTCCCGCCTCCCATCACCGGCTCTGGTACAGACCATATAAGTCTGCCCTCCCCTATCCTCACCTCCCAACCACCACCCCCTCTTCCCCCCAACTGCTCCGCCACCCAATTTCAGCTAAGCTTCTGAGGATCCATTCCTTCTGCACAGGATTCCTCTATGCATATCCCACGCATGTTTGAACTCCGTTACCATTTTCATCTCCACCACCTCCCGCGGGAGGGCATTCCAAGCGTCCACCACCCTCTCCATGAAAAAATACTTCCTGATATCTTTCCTGAGTCTGCCCCCCTTCAATCTCATTTTATGTCCTCTCGTTCTACCGCCTTCCCATCTCCGGAAAAGATTCGTTTGCGGATTAATACCTTTCAAATATTTGAACGACTGTATCATATCACCCCTGTTCCTCCTTTCCTCCAGGGTGTACATGTTCAGGTCAGCAAGCCTCTCTTCATACGTCTTGGAACGTAAATCCCATACCATCCTCGTAGCTTTTCTTTGCACCGCTTCCATTTTTTTAACATCCTTCGCAAGATACGGCCTCCAAAACTGAACACAATACTCCAGGTGGGGCCTCACCAACATCTTATACAGGGGCATTAAAACCTCCTTTCTTCTGCTGGTCACTCCTCTCTCTATACAGCCTAGCAATCTTCTAGCTACTGCCACCGCCTTGTCGCACTGTTTCGTCGCCTTCAGGTCCTCAGATACTATCACCCCAAGATCCCTCTCCCCGTCCGTGCCTATCAGACTCTCCCCGCCTAACACATACGTCTCCCTTGGATTTCTACTCCCTAAGTGCATCACTTTGCATTTCTTCGCATTGAATTTTAATTGCTAAACGTTAGACCATTCTTCTAGCTTCTTCAGATCTTTTTTCATGTTTTCCACACCCTCCGGGGTGTCCACTCTGTTGGAAATCTTGGTGTCATCCGCAAAAAGGCAAACTTTACCTTGTAACCCTTCGGCAATGTCACTCACAAATATATTGAACAGAATCGGCCCCACTCCACTACTCACCTTTCCCTCCTCCGAGTGAACTCCATTCACCACCACCCTCTGGTGTCTGTCCGTCAACCAGTTCCTAATCCAGTTCACCACTTCGGGTCCTATCTTCAGGCCGTCTAGTTTATTTAAGAGCCTCCTGTGGAGAACCGTGTCGAAAGCCTTGCTGAAATCTAAGTAGATGATGTCCATAGCACGTCCTTGATTTAATTCTCCTGTCACCCAGTCAAAGAATTCAATGAGATTCGTTTGGCACGATTTCCCTTTGGTGAAACCATGTTGTCTCGGATCTTGCAACTTATTGGCTTCCAGGAAATTCACTATCCTTTCCTTCAGCATGGCTTCCATTACTTTTCCAATAACCAAAGTGAGGCTTACCGGCCTGTAGTTTCCAGCTTCTTCCCTATCACCTCTTTTGTGAAGAGGGACCACCTCCGCCGTTCTTCAATCCCTCGGAACCTCTCCCGTCTCCAAGGATTTATTAAACAAGTCTTTAAGAGGACCTGCCAGAATCTCTCTGAGCTCCCTCAGTATTCTGGGGTGGATCCCGTCCGGCCCCATGGCTTTGTCCACCTTTAGCTTTCCAAGTTGTTGATACACACTCTCTTCCGTGAACGGCGCTCTATCCACCTCATTTTCAAGTGTACTTTTGCCAGTCCCTCTCGGTCCTTCCCCAGGGTTTTCTTCAGTGAAAACAGAACAAAAGTATCTATTTAGCAAATTGGCTTTTTCTTCATCATTTTCTGCATAGCGTTTTGTTGTATCTTTTAGTCTCACAATTCCCTTTATAGTCTTTCTCCTTTCACTAATATACCTGAAGAAGTTTTTGTCTCCTCTCCTTACATTTCTAGCCATTTGTTCTTCCGCTTGCGCCTTCGCCAGACGTACCTCTCTCTTGGCTTCTTTCAGTTTCATCCGGTATTCCTCCCCGTGTTCCTCCTCTTGAGATTTTCTATATTTCTGGAACGCTAACTCTTTAATCTTTATTTTCTCAGCCACTTGCTTTGAGAACCATATCGGTTTCCTTTTTCTCTTGCTTTTATTTACTCTCCTTACATAAAGGTCTGTGGCCCTGTTCATTACTTCTTTTAGCCTGGACCACTGTCCTTCCACTTCTCGTATGTCCTCCCAGCCCATCAGCTCCTTCCTCAGGTATTCTCCCATTTTGTTAAAGTCAGCTTGCTTGAAATCCAGGACTTTGAGTTTAGAGTGGCCGCCATCCACATGAGCCGTTACATCAAAACAAACCGTTTGATGGTCACTGTTTCCCAGGTGTGCAGCCACTCGGACATTTGACACACTATCCCCATTCGTGAGCACCAGATCCAACGTGGCTCCCTCCCTCATGGGTTCGTTCACCATTTGTCTGAGCAGAGCACTTTGGAAAGCATCCACAATCTATCTACTTCTTTCCGATTTTGCAGACGGAACCTTCCAATCTACATCCGGCAGATTAAAATCTCCCAACAACAGCACCTCTCTTTTCTTCCCCAACTTTTGAATATCAGCGATCAGATCTTTATCTAGTTCTTCCAATTGTGTCGGGGGTCTATAGACAACACCCACGTGGACCAAGGTTCTATCCTCTCTTTTTAAGGTGATCCATATCGCTTCTTCCTTTCCCCAGTTCCCTGTCATTTCAGTCACTGCGATATCATTTCTCACATACAGAGCTACTCCTCCACCTATACGTCCCTCTCTATCCTTCCTAAAAAGATTAAAGCCTGGTATATTTACATCCCATTCATGGGAACCATTGAGCCATGTCTCTGTGACTGCGAGCATTTGTGGTCATTGCTTTCCATGTACATTTCCTAGTATGTGTTTTGGTTTTAGTGATTTGTGAGGGTGTTTTCTCTTTGGGTACCTTCTCATATTTTTGTTCCCCCTTCCTTGCTTTTTCTTTTTTTTCCGCTTCAGTTTTATTTTCAGGAACATCACAGTTGAATGTTACTTATTAAAGCTTTATACATGCAGGTTAGCTTCTGTATTTCAGAAAGTCATTCCAAATGAAGAGTAGATAGTAAGGAGAGAGAGAGAGAAGAGAAAAAAAAAAAACCTGCAATGCCGAGTATGAGCTTATCTGCAATATTTATCCTCCTGTTCCCGGCGGTCAGCTGTTCCTCTCCTGGTTACTCAGTGTTTCATCGTAGCGGATCGTGCACGGTGTCTGCTTGAGGGTCGGAGGGTTGTGATCTGCCTTTAAAGGGTAGTGGTTACCAGGGACAGGTCGGCGGGGCGTTTCAGTTGTTTCCCTGTCCTTCCTCATGTGTGGGGACTGGTCTCCCTGCATTACACGGTCCTTCCCGGCCGCCCGTGTAAGCAACGTGGGAGAGAGTCAGTTTACCTCTCTCAGTCTCCTGTGTTGTTGGGTCAATTCTTCCCAATTCACTGCCACGAGGTAGGTCTGCTGGATCCTCGGTCGATCTCCAATGTCGTCTCGCTCGCACTGGGAACTCGCGGGGTGTGCTGGTGGTTTCTCGACTTCCAATGTGTCCTTCCTTCGCTGTTCGCACAATGGGATGCTCCGTTCCGATAGTGTAATGAGCAGGCCCTGATCGGGTTCGCTGGCGCCTTGGATATAGGCCTCCGCGATGGAGCTCGGTCCCCACGTGGCCTCCCGTCTCCCAGGGTACTGGTTGGTTCTGATCAGCGTCCTCCTGCAGTCCCTGTCCCGCTCGGAGAGGTGTTCCGCCTCTACGACGGCCACGGAGGATCTGGGTCTGTATCGCGGTTTCAGCGGAGCTCTCTCATCAGAAGCCAGAAGCTCCACGCGGTCCTCCGATCTCCCGGGCTCCGCCTGCCGTGCCGGCTCCGATCTCCGTCCCTTGCTCTCCCTCGAGGAAGTGAGTCCGTTCCCCGATAGCGTCGGGGACCCAAATCGTGATTTCGACGGGGCTAACTCGCAGTTTCGCTCAGGACCCGGTCAGAATTTGCCTAGAATTCAGTCCTCCTGCGGAGCTCCCATCTCAGCGTCCGTTCAGGTCGCAATCTTAGGGACATGATCAGCCTGCCTGAAACTGGAACCTGGACTGAGTGCTAAACTATGAAAAAATAAAATAAATTGAATTTCCTCAGTTCTAATTTCCTAAGTAGCTTTGTTATAACTTTACCTTGACTATATAAAGAGCAACTCTTTTTTTTCTTCCAAGCTGCTGAGATCTTGAAGCCCACTGCTGGATCTCATCCACACACACACACACACACACATTCATAGATCCACTCTCTTCTCTACTCAGTAAGTCCAATGATCTGGCTAATTCAAAATGTGAGCAAAGTCCTCTTAGTTCTCAAAGATTCTTTTTCTAACTTATCTCCTTTTCACCATAGAATATAATTCAGATCAAACATTTATCTCAGATCAACTATTTATCTCAGATCAAATATTTATTTCAGATCAAATCTTAAGGTTTCCTTGCTTACAGGCACTTAAATCTACTTAGCCTTTATATAGCTTATAGGATTTAAGCACTCTTAAACTGAAATTCTCCCTTTTCTATTTTTCATAAGCTTCAAGTAATCCTGAAATATTCAGATCCTTTTCTCAGTAAAGAAACCTCAAACTTGTAGATCTCCACCAATCTCTTTTCACTCATATTTTCTCATTTACCACATAATCAGGCACTCTTTTATAACTTCAGTCAACTTAGATCAAAAGATCAAACAACAATTCTTTCTGTCAACTCTTTTACACACGGAGCTACCAGATGCATGTCCTGTCTCAGTCAAATCTTCAGTTGCTCTCCTCTCTCTGTTACCGGGCAGATTTTCTAACAGGAGCTGATCATCCAATCAGAGAGCTCTATTTGAATGCAGATTAACATACAGACACTCTAATGGGAATTTTTAGTCAAAAACACTAGATAAACCCTTAGTTTTTGGATCAAACTTCACATTTTGGATCAGAGCCATGCCCTAACATTAAGGCTGTAAACATTTCTATCAATTTTTACCCATAAATATGCAAATGAGAACCTCCCAAAAACGGAGTAATTTGCACATGATTTAAACAAATTTGAGTACATAGCATACCAATCCCATTTCCTAGCACCTAAATTCTGCAATTAGATTTAATGTAAATACTTTAAAAACTTGTTTTTAGCACTTTTAAAATTTCAGGTGTCAGTGCAGGTCTCCTTGGTATGAATTGCTCATGTGCAGGAATGCATCCTAGCTAAATATCTCCCTGACAACCCAGGACACCTTCAGCCAACCCCCCTGCTCTCCCAGCAGTAAGGTAAACAAATTAAACCAATTTCTACAACTGGTTACATTTTCACTCCCCATCCTTCAGTCTTCACTGCCCTCTCTATGCTCTCCCCCAAACTCCCAGCAAGATTCCTTTTCTGTCCACCCCAAGGTATCTTCCCCCTCTCTCGCCAAGCCCCAAGACATACAGACACACACCATCTACCTTTCTCCAGCTCCCCTGCCATACTATCCACCTTCCTCTAACCTCCCCACCCATTACATACACACACTATCCACCTTCCTCCAACCCGCCACCCATGACATGCACACACTCTCCTCCTTTCTTCAGCCCCCCCCCCACCCATGTGACACACATACACACACCCACTCTCTATCCACCTTTCTTCAGCACTTCCCCACCTATGACGCACATGCGCGTGCACACACACACCATCCACTTTTCTCCAATCCCCAGCCTTCCCTCTCCCTTGACACAACCACCCCATCCACCTTGCTACAGCCCTCTCCCCACACATGGTATACAGACCCCCCCATGGCATACTCCATCTAGCTTTTTTCTAGGCAGACACCCCTCCCCCCCGGCTCCCTCCCTGCATACACACCATTCTGGCACTAGGAGGAGCTGCCCAGCCACACATCAGGCTGCTCCCTGCACCCTTGCCATCTCGGGCCGACTATTCTTTTGAGCCACATGGACCTTAAAGGAATTGCCAGGCACCAAAGCGGCAGAACAGCCCAATGTGCAGCTGGGCAACTCTCCTCTTGCCGTGCTGAGTGGTGTGTGTGCAGGGAGGGAGGGAGACAGCCAGAAACAATGCATCTCTGTCACACTGCATTGCAGCTGCAAACGAAACACAATTCTGCAGTCTGTGGAGTTTGGGAATTCTGCACAAATTCTGCATTGCACAGTAGTGCAGAATTCCCCCAGGCATACCACTTTAATATATAGCTTGCTGTGCAGTGTATAAATATGCATAAATAAAAATTCCAGTCATTCAAGTCTGGTTCCTAGATTTTTGGGCTGGCTCCTAGATCCTAAGAAACGTTGTTGAACCCTGTCTTAAGGGCCCTTTTATTAAACTACTTAAAGCGCTAACACGGGAAAATGGTCTTGTTAAAGCATTTTGCGTTAGTTTAAATAGTAACATAGCAAATGACAGCAGATAAAGACCTGAATGGTCCATCCATTCTGCCCAGCAGTCACACACATTATCAATTAATGATTAAACCAACAATGAATGTGATATAAAATACTTGATCATGGTCTCTCTTTGGCATTTGTCACTGTCCTTATGTTCCAACTACTGGAGTTGCTATCAAAGCCCACTCCAGCCTTTCTGAATCCATCTTGTCATTTGCAGGACACAGACTGTAAAAGTCTGCCTGGCACTGTCCTCACGCTACTGGCATTGCTGTTAAAGCCCTCTCCAGCCCATCCTAAAGCAGATTGCTATATACAGACCGTAAAAGTCTGCCCATCACCGGTCTTAGAGGCAGATGCAGCAACCAAACGTAAAAAAATCTAAATCGTTAAAGTCCCTAACGATTTTAAAATAACGAAAAATGCACCAAAAAAAAAAGTCACACATGCTGAGATCGGTAGTGAAACGTACAATGTATCAAAGAATCACAATACACATCGGTCTGGACCTCTCGTTAGGACAGCTCCGTGGCAGGAAAAAGTGTTAAGTGAAAAAATAAACAAACTTTGAGCCAATCCCAGCGCATTAGCAGAGCTAAAAGCGCTGTGATTGGTCCAAAGGACCTCAGAAAACACATAAAAAATAAAAATAAAAAAAGGATCGGGAGGGGGCAAGGGCGCTCATCAGGAGCGTCCTGTACGGACGGCCTTGCCCCCCCCCCCCGCTGCTCCCCACTTTCCGCTGCTCCCCCCACCCCGAAAAAGCAAACTTGTAGAAGCCCCTGCCCCCCTCCCTTCCTCACTACTCTCAGCTCCGCCTCCCGACATCCTCCGTCTGTGCCCCGCCCCCTTTGGGGATCGTCGCCGCCATTCCCCTTCTCCATCGGGCCCCCCTCCCTCTTACCG
The DNA here is from genome assembly GCF_901765095.1 of Microcaecilia unicolor. Classification (NCBI taxonomy): domain Eukaryota; kingdom Metazoa; phylum Chordata; class Amphibia; order Gymnophiona; family Siphonopidae; genus Microcaecilia; species Microcaecilia unicolor. Next base: position 120,994,914 of record NC_044040.1, on the reverse strand, counting down.
GGCCCGTGCAGCGCCTCTCTCCTCTGTCCGAAGGCGCTGCACGGGCAAGAAGAACGCAGAATCAGCTGATGCCTGCCTTCGCGATGGCATCGATAGAGCGTCTTTCTCCTCCTGGGCCCGCCCCTGTCTGACGTCAGTAACCTACGTAGGTTACTGACGTCAGACAGGGGCGGGCCCAGGAGGAGAAAGACGCTCTATCGCGAAGGCAGGCATCAGCTGATTCAGCGTTCTTCTTGCCCGTGCAGCGCCTTCGGACAGAGGCGCTGCACGGGCCCGGTAAGAGGGAGGGGGGCCCGATGGAGAAGGGGAATGGCGGCGACGATCCCCAAAGGGGGCGGGGCACAGACGGAGGATGTCGGGAGGCGGAGCTGAGAGTAGTGAGGAAGGGAGGGGGGCAGGGGCTTCTACAAGTTTGCTTTTTCGGGGTGGGGGGAGCAGCGGAAAGTGGGGAGCAGCGGGGGGGGGGGGGCAAGGCCGTCCGTACAGGACGCTCCTGATGAGCGCCCTTGCCCCCTCCCGATCCTTTTTTTATTTTTATTTTTTTATGTGTTTTCTGAGGTCCTTTGGACCAATCACAGTGCTTTTAGCTCTGCTAATGCGCTGGGATTGGCTCAAAGTTTGTTTATTTTTTCACTTAACACTTTTTCCTGCCACGGAGCTGTCCTAACGAGAGGTCCAGACCTCTCGTTAGTTTTCCTGCCTTTTTCCTGCGTAAAGGCAATCGGAAAAGGTTAGTGCATGTCGTTTCAATGGGGTTTTCACACTAATTGCTCATCTCCATTCCGTTTTCGTTAGCTGCTACTACCGTCGAAAAATAGGCTTTAGTGCATGGAAAGGATCGGAAATTCTTCCCCGAGGGCTCATTTAACGATGAAAAACGTTTAGTGCATCTGCCTCTTAGTTCTTCACAGCCAGAGTCGCCCTTTAAGCGCTACTCGACATAACACACATGCAGCCATTTAAGCTTTGTTTTGTTATACCATCCATTTGCTAATGAGAGGTCCTCTGTGTTCATTCCAAGCCTTTCTGAATTCCGTCACTGTTTTTGTCTCTACCATCATCCTTGGGAGGGCATTCCAGGCATCAACCATCCTCTCTGTGAAAAATAATTTCCTGACATTGCTCCTATGTCTAGGAGACCACCCAGCAACCTCAATTCATCTCCTCACTTACTGTAATGAGAAAGGAGGTGGGACTTGATATACTGCTTTTTTTTGTGGTTACAATCAAAGTGGTTAGCATATTATATACAGGTAGTTGTTCATTTGTGCCTTGGACAATGGAGGGTTAAGTGATTTGTCGAGAGTCACAAGGAACTACAGTGGGAATTGAACCACCTGGTTCTCCTGGTTTTCAGGGCACTGCACTAACCATCAAGCTACTCCTCCCCTCCTTGCAATTTGAGTATGCTAACTGTAGGTATGTATGTATTTATTTATTTCAGGATGGCTTCTCAGGCAGAGAATGGGTATCGAAGTGCTATTCAGCTAGTAAGCTGACATTAGCGTGCACTAACTGAATAATGCTGACTTATAGCAAGAGCCCTTAGTGCTTCCTACATAGGAGGTGGTAGGGGCTCCCATATTAATTTTTTTCAATGGCCATGCATTATCATTAGTGCATGTCCAGAAAAAGAAATAATTGAAAAGGTCGAATTTTCAGGTGCTCTAGAAATGGTCTTAGCACACGGGAAAGTCTAATGTTAGGATGCACTAAGCCCATTAATTAGCACAGATTAGTAAAAGAACGCCTTAGTTATTAAATAATCAGATATATTATGATTCATTAAAAGTTTCAAATAGGGCGGTTGATATTCAAATCTATTTAAATGGCCAGAAAAGGCTTCTGGTCATTTAAATTGCTTGTCTAGGACTAACCAAGGATATTCAGCAGCATTATCTAGTTATCTTTTCTAACCACCCATGCCAAAACCAGCTAGTTTGTATTTAAAGGTTTTTTATTGCAAAATATACAAACGAAGGCAACACAAAATATGTACAATAGCCCAATCATTGTAACCATTATCCCCCACCTAACTCCTACCTCTCCCCAACAACATCTTCAGGTTCCCAAAAAAGGAACACACCACTAAGCATAAGCAATGAACAGCAAAATTGACTCTGCACATATTAGCACCCAGTGATCCACCATTGGTAATGTGCTAAGATATAGAGTCCACACTCTAAGAAATTGCTTTTTATTCTTGCAACCCATAGTCTCAACAGTCAGTCTTTACATCCTCAAAAGCTCATTCATCTGATTGCGCCATTGTGTCAAAGTAGGTGGAGATGTCTGAATCCATTGCAGCAAAATACAGTGCTGGGCAATCAGGCAGGCTTTTCACAAAAATAATGCAGAAACCTGAGTGCTCTGCTACTATTTGGGCTTCTGTCAGGTACTTTTGACCTGGATTGGCCACTATTGGAAGCAGGAAACTGGGCTTGATGTATTGGTCTGACCCAGTATGGCTATTCTTATGTTCTAATATCATTCATGATGACTAGGAAACTCCAGCAAGGATAGGCCACCCAATTACAGACAGGCATGTTGCTAAGATGCTGCAATAGATGCTCCCAGAAGAGAAGAACTGGAGGACAGCCCCACATGCAATGCTTATAAGTAGCCTCTGATGTTCCACGTAGTGGAGATCTAAGATAGACTGAATCCTAGTAAGCAGTATGCGTAACAGGCCCAAATAGGGTCAAAGTTTGGAACACAACAAAGCCAGAGTAGGCAGATACCAGTAAAGCCACAGGGACCAGGCCTACACAAACAAAGATGCAGGCTGCTTCTCAGGAGCCCACTCATACACAGAAGCTGGCAGCTTCTTAGGAACCCACTCACACACACAAGCTGGCAGCTTCTCAAGAATCTACTCACCCACAGAAGCTGGTGGCTTCTCAGGAACCCACTCACACACAGAAACTGGAAAAACTGTTGGAACCCACTCACACAGAGACTGGATGTATTGCTGGAACCCACATACACATAGACTGGAAACACTGCTGGAACAAACACACACAGAGACTGGACATACCACTGGAACTCACACACAGAGAGACTGGAAACAGTGTACAGGAACCCACTCATGTGGAGCAGCAAGATGCTGTGTCGGCAAGTCAGGCAAGGTCACAGAGGAGAGAGGTGGTATCCCAGAACCCACAGAAAGCGAAGCTACAGAGGTGGCTAATGGCACTAGAGCATCTCAGCTAGAGCCCGATGGGGTTAAATGCCCAGCTCCAGTGCCTGCATCTGACGTCAATTGGGGGGCGGGGCGCAATGCAGGTCCCGCTATGCGTGACAGATGCTCCTCCCACTGTGCACCAGCAGTGGCTCCTGAGTCACAGTAAGACCATGACAGCACCCCCTCCTCTTGGGCCCCTTCTTCCCTGGATGCAGGGTTTCTGTTTATAAGGAAAGAGGCGATGAAATCGCCTTACCAGCACTGGGGTATGGATTTGAGCAATGGGTTCCCAGGCGTTGTCTTCAGGTTCAAATCCTTTCCAAGAAATGAGGTCCTGTAGTTGTTCCTGTAGCCTTCGGACATCTAGTATAATCTGTACCTCATACTCCTTGTCCTATGCAGATACCATAGGTCTCAGGGAAGGAGGGATCAAGTCAGATTTCCTTAGGACCACAGGCTTCAGAAGAGACACATGGAAGATATTATGTATCCGTAAATTGACAGGTAACTTGAGTTGATATGTGACAGGATTTATTTGTCACAGTATGGGGTACAGACCCATAAAGCGAGGAGTGAATCAAGCAGATGGAACTTTTAACTGGAGATGTTGAGTAGATCTCCTGGTTGGAAGTGAGGAGCCTTTCGCCCAGTGGCGTAGCCAGACTGCCAATTTTGGATGGGCCTGAACCCAAAGTGGGTGGGCACAAAATTTTCTCTCTACCCCCCTCCCCCAGCAAAATTTAGTCACGCTAATCAGATGCATTTGTCACACAGGGTAAAGTGCTGCTTTTCAGTGCATCAGATTTCAGAAAATTTATTTAATAGCCTAACACCCTTTTCAATAAGCTTTCAGAGGCCAAAACCTCCTGCCTCAGGTCAGTATAATGCTGTTACGGTATCCTCGCCTGACCTAAGGAAGGAAGTATTGGTCTCTGAAACTTCATTAACACAGGTACCATATTACTTTATCCTAAATTAAAAATAAAATTATTTTCTTTACCTTTCTTGTATGGCCATTTACTTTTTCTCATTGTGTCGCTCCCAGTCTCTAGATTCTGCTTTCCTTCGTTTTCGCTTAACTCTTCTGCCACGGTTTCCTGGCCATTTCTCATTTTTCTCTCCTTTTTCTTTGCTTTCTTCAATATTTTTCTGCCTCTCTCTCTCTCTGTCCTGATTTAATTCATTCTTACTATCCATTCTTTAATTTCCTTCATCTACTTATGGCTTTTCATCTTTTTCTCACCCTTGTTCTCCCCATGCCCCTTCCTCTTATTCTCCAGTCTTTCACTACTCTCCTTTTCCATCCAGCAGCTCTCTTCTTTCTCTCCCCATCCTTCCAGTCTCCCCTCTCTCTCCCCATCCTTCCAGTAGTCTCCCCTCTTTCTTTCTGCATCCTTCCGTCCAGTGTCACCTTTCTCCCTACCCTTCCATCCAGCGTCTTCCCTCTTTCTCTCCCCATCCTTCCATCCATCTATCCTCTCTCCTGATCCTTCCATCTAATGTCTCTCTCCCTCTTTCTAACCAGTGTCTCTGTATCACTCTACCCTTTTCTGTTCAGTGTCCCTTCTCTCTCCACATCCTTCCAGTCTCTCACATTTCTCTGCATCCTTCCAGTCTCTCCCCTTTCTCTCCCCATCCTTCCATCCAGTCTCTCTCCCCATCCATCCGTTTTCCCTCTTTCTCTCCCCATCCTTCCATCTGTTTTCTATCTTTTCTCCCCATCCTTCCATGTTTTCCCTCTTTCTCTGCCATCCTTCCATCTGTTTTCCCTCTTTTCTCCCCATCCTTCCATGTTTTCCCTCTTTCTCCCCATCCTTCCATGTTTTCCCTCTTTCTCTGCCATCCTTCCATCTGTTTTCCCTCTTTCTCCCCATCCGTCCATGTTTTCCCTCATTCTCCCCATCCTTCCATCTGTTTTCCCTCATTCTCCCCATCCTTCCATGTTTTCCCTCTTTTCTTCGACGAGGCCCGCCCTGCATGCCAGCCACAGAACCCATTGCCGGCCACTGCTGCTTTTCCTGTTGAGCAGCAGGGCCGGCGCTACAAAAAAGAAGAAGCGCTAACGGCGCTAAGGAGTAAGGACGAGAAATGTTTGAAAAAAAAAAAAAAAAGCGCAGCATCGGCAGGCACTGTCTCAGCAGCCTTGAGGCATTGGCTGCTGGCTCGCAGGCTCCTCCCGCAGACGGGAGGAGCCTGCGAGCCAGCAGCCAATGCCTCAGCAGCCAATGCCTCAGCAGCCAATGCCTCAAGGCTGCCGAGACAGTGCCTGCCGGTGCCGCACTTTTTTTTTTTTTTCAAACATTTCTCGTCCTTACTCCTTAGCGCCGTTAGCGCTTCTTCTTTTTTGTAGCGCCGGCCCTGCTGCTCAATAGGAAAAGCAGCAGTGGCCGGCAATGGGTTCTGGGGCTGGCGCTGGGCGGGCCTGGACTGGAATTGGGTGGGCCTGGGCCCACCCAGGCCCACCCGTAGCTACACCCCTGCTTTCGCCTCTTCTTATCTGTCTGTTGTTTTGTGTGACAAGAGGTCTGTCGTAGGGTATTTTGAGATGTCTTCCAGATCTGTTTGAAGGAGGTGAGAGCTCTAGTGGCAGCAGGAACCTCAAACCTTAAGGACACCAGCAATGCCCATATACGATCCAAAAAGGTGATGCTCCAGTTGCACTACATATCCTGTTGTTATGAGCAAACTTGGCCCACGGTAATAGTTGTCCCCAATCATCCTGGAGGGCAGAAACATACATCCTCAGAAATTGCTTCAAACTTTGATTGGTCCTTTCTGTGTGTCCATTCGTTTGAGGGTGATACCTCGAAGAGAAACTTAGCTTTACCCCTAAGGCTTGATTAAAGGCCCTCCAGAACTTGGAAACGAACTGTACTCCCCAATCTGAAGTAATAAACTCGGGTAACCAATGAAGGCAAAATATGTTGGAGATGAAGTGCTGTGAGATCTCAGTGGCAGAAGGAGACCAGAAAGGGGTGTGAAGTGGGCCATTTTAGAAAAGCAATTCACCACTACCCAGATGATGGTATACCCTTCTGATGGGGGTAGATCGGTAATAAAATCCATGAATATGTGGATCCAAAGCTTCTCAGGTGTGGGTAAAGGATGAAGTAATCCTTATGGCTTTCTGTGATCTGGTTTGTGGCAAGTACACTCAGGACACGCTGCAACAAATGCCTGGACATCTCTCCCTAAAGTTGGCCACCAGTAAACCTGGGAAATAAAACATTTCATGCCCAGCACCCCAGGATGTCCCGCTATCTTAGATGTGTGGCCCCATTGGAGAATCTTCTCCAGCAGACAGTGGGGTACGAAAGTCATACCTGGACGTATGGCCGCCACAACTGAGGGGAGGTATGATAGCCGGGTCAATGATATGCTGAAGGCGAGTAGATTCCTCTTCAGGTTCCATGGATCTGGAAAGAATCCATGTTGGTGGGGCAGTAAGTCAAGATTAAATCGAACTGAGAGAAGAACAGAAACCAACGAGCCTGCCGGGGGTTGAGGCGTCTTGCCTCTGTAGTTATGATAAGTTCTTATGGTATGCGAAGACTGTACAGGGTATATGAGCCCCCTCTAAGAGGTGTCATCTTTCTTCAAGCAAACAAAAGTAGAGGCTGAACAAAGACGAATCTAACACTGGAGATGTTATCCAACAATTTTTTATTGATGCCGATAAGAAGGGACCCGACACGGTCCGTGTTTCGGCGTATAACAACGCCTATATCAGGGGTCATATATGAGTAGACCCTATAGTGCTTGCCAGTGGTGGTTTACTTGCGATTGTGCTCCGACTAGCTTGACACCATTTACAACTCTATGATTCCATATACACGCAGAGTTGAATACCAGTGCTTTTTGACTAGAGTTAGCAATTTGACCCCTGATGTAGGCATTAATATACACCAAAACACGGACCGTGTCGGGTACCTTCTTATCTGCATCAATAAAAGATTGTTGGATAACATCTCCAGTTTTGGATTTGTCCTTGTCCAGCCTCTACTTTTGTTTGCTGTGGTTTCCTGTCATAGAGGTAGCCCCTGTTTTGCTTTTAAAATCTTTCTTCAAGCACCAGTTTAATTGCTAGTAGTTCCTGGTTCCCAATGGTATATTTTTTCTCAGGAGGCGAATATTTTCGTGAAAAGAAGGCACAGGGTAGTAGCTTGCCACCTGCGTGGGCCTATGAAAAGAGGTTGCCAGTGCCCACTGAGGATGCATTGTCACGGTCTCAAGGCTGGGAACTAGGTTGTGAGCCCTTGGGCCACTGCCGAGGAGCGGCAGTGGCAGGCAAAACCACCCACGCTAGAGACAGGGCAAATCTCGGGCAAACAGTTAGGCTTTACCTGCACTTGGCCACTTTTCACCAAGAGTTGAGCTCTGGGCTTCAGGTGGCTGGCAGGACTTGCTGGACAGGGCAGGACTGGTTAACAGCAAGGCAGCACAGGGACTGAGGGTCAGAGGGGAAAGGGAGGAACATGGGCAGCAAGGCAGGAGACTGGGCAAGGAAGGGAAAGCTAAAGGGCAGAACAGAAAGCTGCAGAATAGCCACTAAACAGGGAACAAACACTGACTAACAAGACACAGAACTAAGAGCTGCAAGCAGCCCCAAAGCCAGAACACAGACAACAGAAACTAAACACAGAATTACAAACAAGAAACCAGGCAAGGAAAGCAAGCAAAACCTAAACTAGACACAGACTAACTAGAAACAGGCAAGAATCTCAGGCAAACACTGGACTAGCAGAAGTGCAACAAGCACCAACATACCAGGGCCTTAGACGCAATGCAAAGGCAAAGCAGCAAGGTTTCAGAATGGCTAATAAGCCCAGCAGCACCTGGAGCTCAGCTGCAGCCATCACCAGGAAACTACGGGTGCTGTGTAGGTTCAATCCAAGCAAGCAAGTCTGGCAGCCCAGAAGATCCAGACCGGACTGGGCTGAAATCTGGAACGGGTGATGGTCCACAGCAGCCACCGGTTCTGCCCACCAGAGGGCGAGGTGAGCACAGACGTGACAGTATCTCCCCCTCAAGGCCCCCCGACCTCCACTGGGAATTCAGGTCTCCATGGGTAGCAATGGTGAAATCTACGGAGGAGCCTCAAAACATGACCAGGGGTAGCTTGGCTGGAGCTTGATCAAGGCTCAAGGCTGGTACCCGGACTGGCATCAGGACTGGACTTTACCTCTTGGCTGGAGCTGGAACTCGGCTCGGACTCCGCATCTCGGCTGGAGCTGGAACTTGGTCTGGACTCAGCACCCTCTTGGCTGGAGCTGTGACTCGGTCTGGTCTCAGCATCATCTTAGCTGGAGCGGTGACTCGGTCTGGACTCAGCATCATCTCGACTGGCACTGGAACTTGGCAGCGGCTTGGCTAGCAGGGCCACTCCAACTGGCATCGGCGGCTCGGTCAGAAGCGTCCCTCGGACTGGATTCAGGGGCTTAGCTGGCTGTACCATTTGAACTGGGACTGGAGACTCGACCAGAAGCACCACTTGACCAGGAATCGGAGGCTCAATTAGAAGCGTCCCTCTGACTGGACTCAGAGGCTTGACTGGAGGTGCTACTTGAACTGAGATTGGAGGCTCGGTTAGAAGTGCTGTTTGGACAGGAATCAGAGGCATCTCTCAGACTGGACTCAGTGGCTTAACTGGACGTGCCACCTGAACTGGGACTGGAGGCTCGGCCAGAAGCGCTACTTGACCAGGAATCGGAGGCTCAATCAGAAGCATCCCTCGGGTTGGACTTGGGGGCTTAACTGGACGTGCCACCTGAACTGGGACCGGAGGCTCGACCAGAAGCGCCACTTAAACAGGAATCGGAGGCTCGATAAGAAGCGTCCCTTGGACTGGACTCAGAGACTTGACTGGAAGTGCTACTTGAGCTGGAATCAGAGGCGCAGTTTGAAGCATCACTCGGACAGGACTCAGAGCTTGGCTGGAATTGGAACTCAACTTGGACTCCGGAGCAATTCGGCTGAGAGCGTCCCTCAGGAGGGACTGATTGTACGCCTGGACCTCGGGATTCGCCAGGTGCTTCCTTTCGATGGCAGCTTCCCGAGTATTCCGCAGAGCGGGGTGAGAAAGAAGTAGGTGGCGATATTTCCAAAGCGGGGTCCTAGGATCAATGGCCGAAACAGGGTTTTCCATGAGCCCAAGCTGCCTGATACGCTTCCTCTCTGCTGAAGCTTCAGGCAGTTTCTTCATGAGTGGATCCGACAAAAGTTTCCCACGATACTCCTCCAGAGTCATGAAAAGATCAGGAACAATAATAGAGCCAGAACCGAACTTCACCAGGGAAACAAGGGCAGAAGTTCTAGGCCGGAAGTCTAGTAGGTAAGGTGATCCTGCCGAGCTCATGGCCTTTGCATTCTGTCACGTTCTCAAGGCTGGAAACTAGGTTGTGAGCCCTTGGGCCACTGCCGAGGAGCGGCAGTGGCAGGCAAAACCACCCTACGCTAGAGGCAGGGCAAATCTCGGGCAAACAGTTAGGCTTCACCTGCACTTGGCCACTTTTCACCAAGAGTTGAGCTCTGGGCTTCAGGTGGCCGGCAGGACTTGCTGGACAGGGCAGGACTGGATAACAGCAAGGCAGCACAGGGACTGAGGGTCAGAGGGGAAAGGGAGGTACATGGGCAGCAAGGCAGGAGACTGGGCAAGGAAGGGAAAGCTAAAGGGCAGAACAGAAAGCTGCAGAATAGCCACTAAACAGGGAACAAACACTGACTAACAAGACAAAGAACTAAGAGCTGCAAGCAGCCCCAAAGCCAGAACACAGACAACAGAAACTAAACACAGAATTACAAACAAGAAACCAGGCAAGGAAAGCAAGCAAAACCTAAACTAGACACAGACTAACTAGAAACAGGCAAGAATCTCAGGCAAACACTGGACTAGCAGAAGTGCAACAAGCACCAACATACCAGGGCCTTAGACGCAATGCAAAGGCAAAGCAGCAAGGTTTCAGAATGGCTAATAAGCCCAGCAGCACCTGGAGCTCAGCTGCAACCATCACCAGGAAACTACGGGTGCTGTGTAGGTTCAATCCAAGCAAGCAAGTCTGGCAGCCCAGAAGATCCAGACCGGACTGGGCTGAAATCTGGAACGGGTGACGGTCCACAGCAGCCACCGGTTCTGACCACCAGAGGGCGAGGTGAGCACAGACGTGATATGCATTTACCTTCAAGAAGAACTTCTTGGTTGGATCAGGATGTTGGAGTGTGGGGGCAGAAACAAAGTGTAAACCCGCACTATGATGTCATAAGTGCGCTCACTTGAAGGAACAGGCTCTGTAAGATGTCACAGTGTTTTCCCCGCAAAATGATCAGAGCCTTTGCCAAACCAAGGAAATTGTTACAAATCAAAATTTATTTAAACTAATTTCAAATTATTTCAGCATTTCAATTTCTTTCAGGTGTTAACAGAAATTCTATTTCTTTTCTTTAATAGCAATCAATAACAGCTTGGAACTACTTTCAAACAATACATCAGATAAGTATTCACCTTTTTTTTACCTAAAATATTGAACAATGATGTTAAAATTATTTTTTCTATGTAAAGGACTGATTCTTTGTGTTATTTATTTTGTTTCTTTCCAGGTCTCACAGTCAAGAACCCAAAGGTAAGTATGCATGTAATCTTTTAATTGAATTAAACCTTTTGTCCAAAGCTCATGCTGGTAAGTACTTAGCTGCAAGACAGCTGCAAACCTTCCTCAGCCTTCTTCTCTTTCTTGCGTTGGAGCTCGCTTTCCCGGTCCAGGTTATTATGGAGTGGACGATACCTGATCTTTAATTAAATAAAAAGGAACAAAAACCCTGGCTCCCTGATGAATATAAGCAGAAATTCTGGGAATTTAAGTCAAAACTGGTGGCCAATTAACTAATTTCAAAGTAACAGGTAAGTATTATTCCCTTTCTCTACTCTGATCTCACTGTGTTTCCCTCACTAATAATGAGAAGGCTATTGATGACTTTAATTGCTCTCTCATAGCCAGATCCACTCAACTCTCAAAACCATACATCTTTCTCTCCCTTACAGAACCCACGTCTCCAGATTCTTTCACCCTTTAGCACTCAAATCTTCCACACCCCTGCAGCACACCTATCATACAGTAACCCCTCTCACTCACTAGCACCCAAGTTCCACTCACCTGCAGCACCACTGTCATACAGGTCTGACTCCCTCAGTGACACAAGCTCTTCTCTCACCCTAAACACCAATTCTCCACACACCTGAAGCACCCCTAGCATACAGGTCTGACTCCCTCAGTGACACAAGCACTTCTCCCACTCTAAACTCCCAATTCTCCACACACCTGAAGCACCCCTAGCATACAGGTCTGTTTCTACTGCTGTAGCTCTTACAAAACCCTCATTTCTTCGGGGTATTAGTCTCCATTGGTCTCGCTCTCTATCACCGACGAGTCTCTCCTCTTCCTCCTCTCCTTCAATTGCTGCAGCCAACAACTCCTGGAAGCTGATTCCTGGATTCTCTTTGCTTTTCTTTTTCATTTCTCTATGTAAACTATCACTTTTTAATCCTAGGATCAACTGGTCTTTCAGAACTTCATCAACCTCCGGTATAGCCTGAGGTTTTCTTGCCAGTATCCTGTTCATTCTTTCAAATAACTCGCATCCAAATGATCTAACTGATTCTCCTGGTAACTGTTTTCGCCCATAGAATTCGTGTTTTCTCAAATTTATTGGAGCTCTATCCCCAAACTCTTTCATCAAATGTTTAAACATATCTTCTACATCAGTTTTATCATCCTTGTACATTTTCATTACGTCACTAGCTGGTCCTTTTAAATGGTCTTGCACCACTTCCCATTGATCCTCTGGTGGCACTCGCAACACCTTCAGAGCTGATTTCGTCATTTTGATCCACTCTTCTACAGTGGGTTCACCAGTCTTCAAATTCTGTCCAGAAAAATCCAAGATACGTTTATCCCTGGGTATATAAAGTGCAGGATATCTGGGAGCTTCTTCCAATTTTTCCAATAGCACTCTGGTCAAAGTACTGGATTCCTTTCGTTCATCCTGGAATGTTCTGATTACCTCCGCTTGTTCCCTGTTAAACTTCTCCTGTTCTCTCAACTGGTTCCTTAACTCTTCCATCTCCCTCTTCCAATCCTCCATATTCGAAGCAGAACCTGGCAGTTTCCAAGAGAAAACAGTCCTCTCCCCAAAATACCAAAAACTTTAAACAACAAATATTTTAAACCTCAGAGATACAAGTTTGACTTGTTCCTTCAAGGAATGGGGTTTACAAAAAAAAAATTATTTTTAGGAACTCTGCTTAGAATGTTGGAATGCAGAAGATCCTGTCCCGTGACGCCATTTTTGTAAACCCGCACTATGATGTCATAAGTGCGCTCACTTGAAGGAACAGGCTCTGTAAGATGTCACAGTGTTTTCCCCGCAAAATGATCAGAGCCTTTGCCAAACCAAGGAAATTGTTACAAATCAAAATTTATTTAAACTAATTTCAAATTATTTCAGCATTTCAATTTCTTTCAGGTGTTAACAGAAATTCTATTTCTTTTCTTTAATAGCAATCAATAACAGCTTGGAACTACTTTCAAACAATACATCAGATAAGTATTCACCTTTTTTTTACCTAAAATATTGAACAATGATGTTAAAATTATTTTTTCTATGTAAAGGACTGATTCTTTGTGTTATTTATTTTGTTTCTTTCCAGGTCTCACAGTCAAGAACCCAAAGGTAAGTATGCATGTAATCTTTTAATTGAATTAAACCTTTTGTCCAAAGCTCATGCTGGTAAGTACTTAGCTGCAAGACAGCTGCAAACCTTCCTCAGCCTTCTTCTCTTTCTTGCGTTGGAGCTCGCTTTCCCGGTCCAGGTTATTATGGAGTGGACGATACCTGATCTTTAATTAAATAAAAAGGAACAAAAACCCTGGCTCCCTGATGAATATAAGCAGAAATTCTGGGAATTTAAGTCAAAACTGGTGGCCAATTAACTAATTTCAAAGTAACAGGTAAGTATTATTCCCTTTCTCTACTCTGATCTCACTGTGTTTCCCTCACTAATAATGAGAAGGCTATTGATGACTTTAATTGCTCTCTCATAGCCAGATCCACTCACTCTCAAAACCATACATCTTTCTCTCCCTTACAGAACCCACGTCTCCAGATTCTTTCACCCTTTAGCACTCAAATCTTCCACACCCCTGCAGCACACCTGTCATACAGTAACCCCTCTCACTCACTAGCACCCAAGTTCCACTCACCTGCAGCACCACTGTCATACAGGTCTGACTCCCTCAGTGACACAAGCTCTTCTCTCACCCTAAACACCAATTCTCCACACACCTGAAGCACCCCTAGCATACAGGCCTCACAAGCCTCCTGAGGCCAATGTCAGGTGCCAACATCTTTCTTGGTTAGGGCCGTCAAAGGTGCTGCTAATATGGAGTAGTTTTGGATAAATTGGTGATAGTAGTTAGCAAACCCAAGAAACCTTTGCAATGCTTTACACCCAGTGGGCTGTGGCCAACGGCGGATAGCCAAAAACTTGCTAGGGTCCACCTTTAAACTGCGATTGGAAGTAATGTAGCCCAAAAATGGCAGCTCTGTACAATGGAAGGCACATTTTTCCAGTTTGGCGTATAGTTGATGATCTCATTGGCGCTGAAGGACTGTCTTGACATGTTGATAATGCAGGACCACTTTAACCACCTATGGGGCCCTGGGCAAACTTATGTGGATAGCCCCCCTCCCCCCACCCAGTCCAGCGGCGCAGCTTTCTTAGCTTCCTGCAAAAAAAAAAAAAAAACAGTATAAATGTGCAGAGCCATTGTCTAGGCCAGTGATGGGCAACCTTTTGAGCTTGGTGTGTCAAAATTCGCCAAAAAAACCGAGCATAACTCGGGTGGTGTGTCACTTCGAGAAAAAAAACCATAATTTCGCGATATTTATAGTTTAAATAACAAAAATGTATAATTGTAATATATAACTGTATTTAATAAACCAAAAACTAATGATTTAACATACCTGCTTAGTGACTTCTTTGTTCATCTATCAGTCAGTTTCTTTTGTTGGTCTTGATATTATTTAACTTGTGTGGGGTGCCGTGAACTAAGATAAGTGAGGGGGAGGGGGAATTCTTTAACTAACCTGCCTATTACTGACTTTTTTGTTGCTGAATTTCATTGGCTAAATCTTCAATTGAAGGTTGGTATTTTGTACACTTCAAGCCCAAGCAAGCGCTACTAACTTCATCTGTCAATCTGTTTCTTTTGTTGGTTTTGATATTATTTAACGCTGAGAATAAGGTTTCACAAAAGTACGTAGAGGGAAAAATTGTGAGTAAAGCCATTGCTATATTTTTCAGGGTGCTAAAAGTGTCTAGTAATCGGTTCCAGGCACTCCAAATTTCCTGTTCGTAGTGGTACTCCTCTTGATTCTCCAAGCGGCACCTTTCCAGATTCTCAAGCTTAGACCTCAAGTCGACAAACACCTGAGCCCAGATGCTGTCTTGAAATTCTACAAGTTGCATCTCCAAATCATCAATTTGCATCCACTGGAAACCATTTAATTCCAAACTACTGTAGACTACTACATCAGGATACTTAATTATTTTCATGGTCTGTTCTAGGTTTCTAAATTGATTAAATCTATTACTGAACTGGTCAAGTAACGAGTCTAAAACATGCTGGTACTTTATATGCAAGGGTTCCATTTCATTTTGTATAGCTGCACTGGCTTTCTCAAAATACTTTGTTACTCGAGGAAAATTCAGTAAGTTCAGTTCATTAATATGAACAGAGATCTGTAAAAAACATCAGGGTGTTGACCCACTTATCATCATTGAGCTGAGGAAAGTTTCCCAGATCCTTATCCTCAAGAAATACCTTAATTTCTTCAAAGCACTTCACAAAGCGCTCAAGAACTTTGCCTCGGCTCAGCCATCTTATATTATTGTACATCAGCAGCCCACTGTAGGTGGAATCAACCTCCAGTAAAAGTGCAGAAAATTCTCGCTTGTGAAGGGGGCGAGCAGCTATTAAATTAACTATTTTTGTAACAACTGACATTAAGTCGTTTAAGTCGGTGAATCCTGCCTTGGCACATAATGAGGCTCATTTTCAAAGCACTTAGCCTCCCAAAGTTCCATAGAAACCTATGGAACTTAGCCTCCCAAAGTGCTTTGAAAATATGCCTCAAAGCCTCCTGATGGATAATACAATGAAAAGGCACAATCGGATGTCCAATAGCTTCCGTAAACAATTTGACAAATCCGACTTTTTTTCCCACTATGTTTGGTGCCTCATCTGTCGTCACTGACACAACTTTAGAGATATCAATGCTTAGGTCACGGAATGTTTGTATAACATTTGTGGAGGAGTGGCCTAGTGGTTAGGGTGGTGGACTTTGGTCCTGGGGAACTGAGAAACTGAGTTCAATTCCCATGTCAGGCACAGGCAGCTCCTTGTGACTCTGGGCAAGTCACTTAACCCTCCATTGCCCCAAGTACAAATAAGTACATGTATATATATGTAAGCCGCATTGAACCTGCCATGAGTGGGAAAGCGCGGGGTACAAATGTAACAACAATAAATAAAATAACAACCTTACATATTTCACTTCCTGATGTACTTGTTGGCACTGATACTAACTTTATCAACTCTTCTCTCATTGTGAGACCATCAGAATATCGACCAATAATGGCCAACTGAGCATGTGATGTGACATCAGTAGTTTCATCAAGAGAGATCAAAAAATATTTACAATTACTTATGTCTCTCTTTAATTGATGTTGTACGTTTGTGTTCAGTCTCATTATTCGGTCTTTTATGATATTTCTACTGAGTGGTAACTCAGATATTCTCTTAATAATTGCATCTTTATTCTGCATATCGTGAAATAGAACTGGTGCACATCTTAGGAGAGTTTCTTTAGTAGTCAACAATTTTTTATTAATGACATCACCAATGATACAGATGAACCAAATATCAGCATTAATATTCATACAAAGCCAAAAGTCCACATCAGAACCTTCTGGGAAAGCTTTTCGTCATTAAGTTTATAACATTTTTCTCCCTCCCTCCCCAGAGAGTATACATTGCCAAGAGTTTATTTTCATTAAGCAAATTTGTCATCGCCACCCTTAAATGTAACAGAATCAAACATGAACGTTAGCCATCAAGGCCCAACAGTATAAACCGTCATCCAACTATATTATATATACCCACCACCCCTTCCTGGGGTGTTAATGGTACCTTACCCGTGCATCATAAACCCCATGAAATCCATATAAGTCAGGTCCCCATCAAATCCCATAAGACCCATATTCCTCGTATTAACATTAGACTACGAGCATGTATAACCCCTTTTCCCTCTTCCCTATCCCACCCTCCCTCCCACCCCCATAGTCCCCTCCCATCTTACCCTACCTTCCCTCTAGGAATGGTCAGGTATATAAACGTGTGTGTGCGTAAGTGTGGGCAACATTATGGACTTCCATATGGCATGTGTTACCAGCCCATGTTCACAGCGTATTAAGAATATGGCTTCTACCTCTCTGTGTTAATGTCCCCAAAAATGGTCCCCAGATATTTAGAAAGCTCTTTTTGCGTCTGCATGAGCCTCTTGCTTCTCGCGCTTCCTAGGTCATCAATTGGTGTACTTGATTGCGCCAGTGCCAATACTCTGGTGGGGTTTTCGAGACCCAGGCCTGCAAAATGCGCTTCCGGGCCACCAAGCTCAATTTGCGGCACAAAAGTATATTATCCACTAACAAACCTCTAAATGCCCCCGGGCAATCCAAAATTAATTGATGTGGTGTGCCTCTTATCTGTGTTGGCAATATAGAAGATAGAAACTCCACTATGCGTTGCCAAAATCTCTTTATCTTTACACATTCCCAAAATGCATGGTAAAACGTGTTTTCCTGCTGACCACATTTCAAGCACATTGGTGATTGAATCCCTCCTGCTCTAAACAATTGGGTCTGTGTAAAGATTGCTCTATGGAGTGTTCTAAACGCGCACTCCCTATACCGAGCGCCCGTAATGAGTTTAGGAATCCCCCTAATGTGCCTTTCAATGTCCCAACTAGTTAAATCTGTCCCCAAGTCTGCTTCCCACCTCTGCCTAAGCTGACCTGGCCCCTCTCGTGAGATCAAACTCCATAACGTCTTATAAGTGCCCGAGATAGACGGGCTCTCTGTTGAGACTTCATCATAAAGGGCCTGTACTTTCTCCCCCAGTCTAAATCCAAGCTTTGCCCCATCCAGGGAACGAACATAATGTTGAATCTGATGATATGCATAACTATCCCCCCATCTCTGCTCGGCAGGTGGCAGTAATTGGTCTAAAGATTTTAATTTCCCTGCATCATCAAGTATAGTATTTAAATTAAAATAGCCTCTGTCCTCCCACTGGTTAAACACAGGATTTTCCAGACCTGGTGAAAATTCTGAGTTCCCTTTAATTGTGATTAATTCAGATGTACCCGGGTCGCCCCCCAGTCTACCCCCCAAAAACTGCCAGGTTTCCCAAAAGGGTTTTAATAAGATACTTTTATTAACAGCTTTGGGTATCAAATGTCTTTTGACGTGTAACAAAGTGATTAAGTTAAAAGGGTGAAAAAACGCCTCTTCCAACGCTCTCGGTGTATGTATACTAGTTCCAAAGATCCAGTTTCTCAGGGACCTCAACAGACAGGCTAAGTTATAAAATCTGAGGTTAGGTAGACCCAGTTTCCCATCAGAAGCTGCAACTTAAGTTTTGCCTTCTTTTTTGCCCAGCAAAATCTCATCACAACCTTGTAAAATTGCTGAATGTCTTTTTTAAGGAGCTGTAGAGGTAGTATTTGCATTACATACAACCATCTTGGCAGGATTACCATCCTGATTAGACTGATACAACCCACCAAGGGTATCGTCAATACATTCCAGGCATCCAATTGCCTTTCTGTTTGCGCTAATAATCTGTTGACATTTAACTTATATATATCCTCAGTTTTGGTTGTCAGGAGCACCCCCAAATATCGGAAGGAGACATCTGCCCACCTTAATGGAAAGCCCTCAGCCCACAAACACCTAGTATCCCTGGTAACTGCTAAAGACTCTGACTTATCCAGGTTTAATTTGAAGCCTGAGTAATCTCCAAATTCGCTAAAGGTTTCTAATAAAGCCCCCAAAGATTGTTGGGGGTCCGTAACTATCACCAATAGATCATCAGCAAATGCCGCAATCTTGAACTCCTGCCTGCCAATTCTCACGCCCCTAATAGCTGGGCATGCTTGAATGTCTCTGACCATAGGGTCTAACTATAGAGCAAACAGGAGCGGCGATAGCGGGCAACCTTGCCTGGTCCCTCTGCTAATCTCAAAGTCCTCAGACTGACCTCCATTCACTAATATCTGTGCCCGGGGATAAGAATATAATGCCTGTATCGCTTTGACGAACCAACCGCGGAAGCCATAGGACTCTAGAGTAGAGAACAGAAAAGGCCATTCCACTCGGTCAAAGACTTTTTCGGCATCAAAGCTGATCAAAATAGCTGGTTCCGGGTGTCTCCTAAGCCTTTCTAATGCCGTTAATATACTCCGTAAGTTTTTAGTTACGGATCGATCTTGAATAAACCCTACCTGTGCCTCATGAACTAACCTGGGCAGTACCTTGCTTAGCCTATTAGCTATTATTTTTGCATACATTTTGACTTCATGATTTAGCAATGAAATAGGCCTATAAGATCATACCAGCAATGGATCCCGGTTGGGTTTGGGAAGCATTATAATTTGAGCTAGATTTAATCGCTCTGGCAGGTTTCCGTCGACCACCCAGTCATTAAACGCCACGGTTAGCGACGGGACTATAGATTCCCCCAACAATTTATAGAACTCGGCCTTAAATCCATCAGGGCCAGGTGTTTTCCCTAATTTGCTCTGGCCGATGGCCCAGAAAACTTAATCTGTACTAATAGGAGAATTCAATGTTGTACATTCTCCTTGTGTCAGTCTGGGAATGGTCACATTTTGCAAATATAACTCCCCCCTTATACCCTGCTCTATAAAGAATCTGAAAATACCTGTGGAATTCTTCCCTTATTTGTTTGTCAGTGCGCACTATTTTCCCGTCCCTACCTTTAATACCGGTCATATACTTTGATACATAGTGCGGCGCTACTAGCTTGGCTAAAAGTTTGCCCCCCTTATCTCCATGCTTATATAACTGATATTTGTAATAGGCCTGAGATTTTGCCGCTCGTTCATGGAGTAGGGAATTCAAAGCAATTTGTTCAGAAATCATTTCTTTCCTCACTCTAGCACATGGGGACCTCCCATATCATTTCCGCAAGCTGGCCAACTGTTTCTCCAATCGTAAGATTTCCCTGTCTCGTGCCTTTTTATACTGACTAGCAAAACTAATGATCTCCCCTCTTAATACAGCTTTAGCTGCTTCCCAGTATGTTGCGGTCCCCTGCACTGTTCCCTCGTTAAAATACTTATACTCCTCCCATTTGTTGGATAAGAATTCTCGAAATTTGTCATTACCATAAAGATAACTTGGGAAGGACCACTCCCGGGTCTCCTGTTCTAAATCCCCTATAAGCCACGTCATCCACACCGCTGCATGGTCTGATATTATACAGGGTCCTATGACAGCTTCACCAATGTGTGTAAAAAGTGAGCGCGATATGAGCAGGTAATCAATTCTGGAAAACATTATGCACAAACTTGTGCAAAGACCACATTTAGAACCTTACCATACCATAACACACTAACTCCCAGGACTCAGAAGCCCTGCGCTGTTCCAAACAGCGCTCTAAAAATAGCGCTGGAATAGCGCGGGGCTTTACCGCCCCGATGATTATAGATAATGCATGCAAATTTAAGCAGCGCAATTATCTCTGATCATGGGGTAGAAGTGCGGGTGAATTGTGCCGAGCGCAATCCTCCCACACTTGTTTGACAGGTCGGGGGTGTCAAAAGCCCAAACCTGTCAAACCCTCATGATCAACAGGGCTGGAGGTCCATGGAACCACCAGGCCCTGTCTACCCCTGCCCTGAGCAACGGGGGCTGGAGGTCAGGCGGACCTCTGGTCCCCCCGACGATCCCACCCCCCCCCCCCAGGTTCAGGGAGGCCTGGAGATCCGGTGGGTCTCCAGCCCCCCCCCAAACCCCCAGAAAATGTCAAGTGGCCACCAGCCAAACCCTCTCCCACCCTCCCACCCAGCGAGCGACGGGGGGGGGGGGGGGGCTGGAGGTCCGGTGGAATGGTGAGCCCTGTCCAGCATGCAGTTGCATGCTGGCAGGCCCTCGCTCCCCGCAAATCAAACCTGTCACCTGCCAACAGGGGGCTGGAGGTCCAGCAGGCCTCTGGTCCCCCCCCCTCCCGACGATCCCACCCCCCCAGGTTCAGGAAGACCTGGAGATCCGGTGGATCTCCAGTCCCCCCAAACCCCCAGAAAATGTCAAGTGGCCACCAGCCAAACCCTCTCCCACCCTCCCACCCAGCGAGCGATGGGGGGGGGCTGGAGGTCCAGTGGATCTCCAGCCCACCCCAACATCCCCCCCCCAGCGTTGTCCGACCGATCCCTGGTGGTCCAGCGTGAGGATAAGTAGTATGCAATGGGTGGGGCTGGGCGCCACCATTTTGCGGCGGCATCAACAGAAGTAAGAGGAGGGAGGCAGGCTGCGTCCCTCCTCCAACTAAAGGTAGGGGGGCCTGGAGGGGGTTTGTCCTTACTACTACTACCACTACTACTTATACTCATGCTGCACCACCAGGGATCGGTCGGACAACACTGGGGGGGGGGGGGAGTTGGGATGGGCTGGAGGTCCACCGGACCTCCAGCCTCCCCCCCCCATCGCTCGCTGGGTGAAAGGGTGGGAGAGGGTTTGGCCGGCGGCCACTTGACATTTTCTGGGGGTTTGGGGGGGCTGGAGACCCACCGGATCTCCAGGCCTCCCTGAACCTGGGGGGGGGGGGCCTGTTGGCAGCTGGCAGGTTTGATTTTGGGGGGAACGGGGGCCTGCCAGCATGCAACTGCATGCTGGACAGGGCTCACCATTCCTCCCCAATGATCTGCAAACCCTAACGCCAGCTCAGAGCTGGCGTAGGGTTTGCCACGGCCAGCGACCCAAATTTTGACACACTGGCCGCTGATCATTGGGGAGGAATACCTAATACCCTGTTTAGCATGCATTTGCATGCTACTTGCGCAAAGAGCCCTCAAGCGTGTTGTTTTACGTGCTCGAGGGCTCTAGTCATGGGGCGGTAGCAAATGCCGGTGTTAATATGGTGCTAACAGCCACTAGCGCCGGCGTTTGCTTTTGATCATCTGGCTTCAGAGAGCATCAACCTTATCTGTGCTATGGATCTCTAAACAGAAACTACATACTAGCAGAATACTGCACTTTGGTAACAGGCACAAAACAAAGATAGACCCTCAACAATTATGAAACAAGGAACCACAGTTATAGAGAGTTTAAGGCAAAAGACTTCACTAGAACCTCAAGAAGCCACACCCTGCATTCAGCAAACATAGGGCATCTTTTACAAAGCTGCACTGGTGATTCACACATAAGAAGGAAGCCCATTCAATTCCTATGGGCTTCCTCTCCTTTGCCACACAGGAATTGCCAGCGTGGATTTGTAAAATAAGCCCACAGAGAAATAGAAACTGAAATACAGTATTGAAATAACCCCCCTATCATGGTCAGACCATTTTCTAATTAAATTCTTCCTAAGTGATCACCTGAAACAAATGGCACCTCCCAGAGTTTGGAAGGAGATCAGAGACAAAAAACGCTGACCGCTGAGAATTTCCTAGAGGCCTTGGACTATCCACATGTGGATAAAAAGACAACAACAGTGTCAGAACAAGTTGACATCTGGAATACGCACTTAGCCAAGACTTTGGAGAAAACAGCACCATTAAAAAAGGTCTTATGCCCCACTCACAAACGCTCACCTTGGTTTTCTTCAGAACTTCGGATCCTTAAATGCGAAGGACGAAAACTGGAAAGGAGACGGCGCAAATCCCGCCTGGATGAAGACAGGCTAATCTGTAGGAAGCACACAGCAAAGTACCGCCAAGCCTTAACAGCAACCAAAAACCAGTATTTCTCTCAATGTATTACACAGGCTACCAATTCAACCAAGCAGTTGTTCAGTATAGTAAACAGCCTACTGCAACCCCAACAATAGAACCAGCCTGCCCAGTCTAAACTGAACTGCAATGATTTTGCTGCATACTTTACCAACAAAATTAAAAGTCTCCGCCAGGATTTACAGGCAATCCTACCCAGTCTCTAACCAGTCAACCATGGGGGCACAAACTTGCCCCCTCCTGACAGAGACAGATGGGACACTTTTAACCCAATGACAGAGGAGAGCCCTAACAAAATCCTAAGAGACCTTCAACCAACTACCTGCTCCCTCGACCCCTGCCCATCAAAGATAGTGCAACAGGCAAGTATGGGCCTTCTAGAAGGCACCACAAAAATTGTGAAAGGAGGAAGACAAATAAGGGAATTGTGAGACTGAAAGACGCTGCAAACCGCTATGTAGACAATGATGAAGAAAAAGCAAATTTGCTAAATAGATACTTTTGTTCTGTTTTCACAGAAGAAAATCCTGGAGAAGGACCGCGATAGACTGGCAAAAGTACAAATGAAAATGGAGTAGATATAGCACCGTTCACGGAAGAGAGTGTGTATAAACATCTTAAAAAGCTAAAGGTGGACAAAGCTGTGGGACCGGACGGGATCCACCCCAGGATATTAAAGGAGCTAAGCGAGGTTCTGGCGGGTCCTCTTAAAGATTTATTAAAGATTTAATAAATCATTGGAAACGGGAGAGGTTCTGTAGGATTGGAGAATGGCGGACGTGGTCCCTCTTCACAAAAGTGGTGATAGGGAAGAAGCTGGAAACTACAGGCCAGTAAGCCTCACTTCAACTATTGGAAAAGTAATGGAAGCGATGCTGAAGGAAAGGATAGTGAATTTCCTGGAAGCCAATAAGTTGCAAGATCCGAGACAACATGGTTTTACCAAAGGGAAATCGTGCCAAATGAATCTCATTGAATTCTTTGACTGGGTGACTGGAGAATTAAATCAGGGATGTGCTATAGACGTAATCTACCTAGATTTCAGCAAAGCTTTTGACACGGTTCCCCACAGGAGGCTCTTGAACAAACTGGACGGGCTGAAGATAGGACCCGAAGTGGTGAACTGGATTAGGAACTGGTTGATGGACAGACGCCAGAGGATGGTGGTAAATGGAATTCGCTCGGAGGAGGGAAAGGTGAGTAGTGGAGTGCCTCAGGGATCGGTGCTGGGACTGATTCTGTTCAATATATTTGTTACTAACCCCCTCCCACCCTAACAAAAAAAAAATTTTTTAACATTTTTTTCAGCCTCTATGCCAGCCTCAAATATCATACCCAGTTCCATGACAGCAGTATGCAGGTCCCTGGAGCAGTTTTAGTGGGTACTGAAGTGCACTTCAGGCAGGCGGACCCAGGCCCATCCCCCCCCACCTGGTACACTTGTGGTGGTAAATGTGAGCCCTCCAAAACCCCACTGTACCCACATGTAGGTGCCCCCCCTTCACCCCTAAGGGCTATGGTAATGGTGTACAGTTGTGGGGAGTGGGTTTTGGGGGGGATTTGGGGGGCTCAGCACACAAAGTAAGGGAGCTTTGCACCTGGGAGCTTTTTCTGAAGTCCACTGCAGGGCCCCTTAGGGTGCCCAGTTGGTGTCCTGGCATGTCAGGGGGACCAGTCCACTACGCATGCTGGCTCCTCCCACGACCAAATGGCTTGGATTTGGTTGTTTCTGAGATGGGCGTCCTCGGTTTCCATTATTGCCAAAAACTGGGGATGACCATCTCTAAGGACGACCATCTCTAAGGTCAACCTAAATGTTGAGATTTGGGCTTCCCTGACTGTATTATCAAAACAAAAGATGGCCGCCCATCTTATTTCGATAATACGGGTTTCCCTGCCCCTTCGCGGGGACGTCCTGCAAGGATGCCCTCAGGAAAACTTGGGCGGGGGCCCCGTTCGATTATGCTCCTCCTGGGTATCTAATTGTAGTTGCCTTGTTTATAGAACTGCTCTTCATGTACCTGCTATTTTCTTGCTGACTGGATTTTCAAAGGGAAATTCCATGCATGGTTTCCCTTGAAAATGTGCTTGCTATTCCACATCCATATTAAAAATTTCCTTTATAATGTATTGTACCCACATTACAACACACCAGCCCCTTACTTTTGGGAATTGGGACGGGGGGGGGGGGGTGGAAGCTGAGGGAAGCAGAGATAAGAAATAAGTCAGAGGGAGAAGACTGGTAGGCATAGCAACATATCAGATCCTATACTACGTCCCTTCTAAGCCAAGATTTAGACATCTTTGGGATTTTTTTTAAGTCTCCCATTATCTGCTTGCACTAAGACAGGTGAGTCAGAGGATGATCATATACTTACAGCACCTTAAAAACACAGAGCTAAAGAACTATAATGCTCCAGGACTCACAATAATCTAACGAGCTCTCTGCCTTCACCATAGCCATGCTTACCGGTTACACCATCCTGATGATGCTTCCTTCCACATGTTAATAATCCTTTCTAAATTTCTCCTTGTTACTTAATAGCTTTGTGGAATGCTGCCTTGCCACATTCTTATTTTTTCTTCTGCGTTCTACTCATATTCTGCATGCTTCACCTCCACTCATCTATTTAGTGTGCTTCTGGCTTGCTTTGTTTGATTTAATTGCTACTTTGTCATAACACTTTGTATGTGTGATTAACTATATGTTGGTTTAAAAATAAAACAGACAGTAGAATGACTAAAATTCATATTGTAACAGTGACACATTTCTGGAACATAGCAACCAAATGACACTTTGAGACTAAAACCTTAGGCACACTGTTCAGAGGAAAATACCATCACAAAGGAACATGACCATACTGAGATGGAATCATGCCTTATACAACACATTTCCTGGCACCTCCACCTCACTCACTGTACTGCAGTGCAACCAATAATTAAAGTCAATGGACAGGAAGCAATATTGGTGCCGCCACCTCACTTGCAATCTGTTCGGTCACAGCACAGCCCTTGGTAAGGCCCTGCAAAGGAGGTCCAAACTTTGGAGAAAATCAAGGCGACCAGCTGGCCCTACTTTTCTAGAAAAAGGCTGAACAATCATGGTTTAACCCTCAATGTATGCATTGACTTATAGTTCTGATTTCCTGATTCATGCAACAGCTATACAATAGTGCCTCTTTTTCATTTATAAAGAAATTGCATGTTTCGCTAAGCAGGCAAATGCTTAGAGAGAGATCCATCCCAGGATATTGAGGGAACTTAGAGAGGTTCTGGCGTGTCCTCTTAAAGATTTGTTTAATAAATCCTTGGAGACGGGAGAGGTTCCACAGGATTGGAGTAGAGTGGGTGTGGTCCTTCTTCACAAAAGTGGCAACAGAGAAGAAGCGGGATACAACAGCCCGGTAAGCCTCACTTCAGTTATTGGAAAAGTAATGGAAGCATTGCTGAAGGAAAGGATAGTAAATTTCCTAAAACTTGTACATCATTGGATCGAGAACATGTGCTAGATGTGGAGGGGCATAATCAAACGCAAACGCCTATCTCCATGGGCGTTTATCTCCGAGAACGGGTCCGTGAAGGGGCAGGCCGAACCGTATTTTCGAAAAAATGGACGTTTTGAGCTGGGCGTTTGTTTTTTTTAGCAATAATGGAAAGTACAAACGCCCAGCTCAAAAACGTCCTAATCCGAGCCATTTGGTCGTGGGAGGGGCCAGGATTCGTAGTACACTCGCCCCCCTGATATGCCAGGACACCAACTGGGCACCCTAGGTCAGTGCGGTGGACTTCAGAAAAAGCTCCCACATGCACAGCTCCCTTACCACGGGTGCTGAGCACCCAACCCCCCCCCAAACCCACCACCCACAAATGTACAACACTACCATAGCTGTTAGGGGTGAAGGGGGCACCTACATGTGGGTACAGTGGGTTTTGGAGGCCTCCCATTTACCAGCACAAGTGTTACAGGTAGGGGGGGATGGGCCTGGGTCCACCTGGCTGAAGTGCACTGCGGTACCCACTAAAAGTGCTCCAGGGACTTGCATACACGCAGGCCTCTAGGACTTGTTGCTGCTGTATAACATTGGCACACCAGTTTACACCTGAAGACTAATCTCTCCGAAAACGTCCTTTACTGGAATAAGCACGTTTACTCACAGTTAACTGCAGATCAGAGAGGTTGTGCCCCCACTGGCAACGAGTCTCCCTGGTACTGAGATTAGCAGTAGGTCAGAGCTGGCAGAATGCTGTACAATGCCCTCTTTCAGTCACATTCAAGGTAAGAACTAAGTTCTCTAACGTGGCTAACACATGAAAGGGATCTAAAACTGGCTTTCAAAAATGGCCACTACCTCGTGGAATACCGGAAACAAAACTGGACACACTCTCTGACCCAGTAGGCAGGGGGAAAAGCACCATGGGAGAAGAGCCTACCAACCACCAACATCGTGAGACTGTAACACAAGCTAGTAAAATCATGGAGTCCAATACCCTACACCCACCACAATGCACCCGAGAGCCACATCTGACCCAGGGAAAGGCTGTGGGAGGATGGAACACATTCTGCTGTCATGGAGGTGGGTACGGCATTTGAGGCTGGAAAAAAGTTTTTTTTAAGTGGGTTTTTTTTGGTGGGAGAGGGTTAGTGACCACTGGGGGAGTCTGGGGAGGTCATCCCCGATTCCCTCCAGTGGTCATCTGGGCAGTTGGGGCACTTTTTTGGGACTTGTTCGTGAAAAAAAAGGGTCCAAAAAAGTGACCCAAAATTGCGGTAAAAACGCTTTTTTTTTTCGATTATCAGCTAAAGACGCCCATCTCTCCTCGGCTGATAACCACTCCCCAGTCCTGCCTCCACCACGCCTCCAACACGCCCCCGTCAACTTTATTCGTTTCCGCGATGGAGTGCAGTTGGAAATGCCCAAAATCGGCTTTCGATTATACCGATTTGGGCGCCTTTGCGAGAAAAACGCCCATCTCCCGATTTGGGTCAAAATATAGGCATTTTTCTCTTTCGATTATAAGCTGGATAATCTACTTGAATTTCAGCAAAGCCTTTGACACAGTTCCTCATAGGAGGCTCTTGAATAAATTTGACAGGCTGAAGTTAGGATCCAAAGTGGTGAACTGGATTAGAAACTGGTGGACAGACAGATGCCAGAGAGCTGCGGTCAATGGAATTCACTCGAAGGAAGGAAAGGTGAGTAGTGGAGTGCCTCAAAGATTGGTGTTTGGGCTGATGCTGTTCAATATATTTGTGAGCGACATTGCCAATGGGTTAAAAAGTAAGGTTTGCCTTTTTGCGGATGATACCAAGATTTGTAATAGACTGGACACCCTGGAGGGAGTGGAAAACATTAAAAAACGATCTGCAAAAGTTAGAATGGTCTAATGCTTGGCAGGTATAATTTAATGCAAAGAAGTGCAGAATGATGCATTGAGGGAGGGAGATGAAGTCCAAGGGAGCCGTATATCCTAGGACAGGGGCGTAGCCACGGGTGGGCCTGGATGGGCCCAGGCCCACCCACTTTTGCTACAGGCCCGCCCCACCCGCGACAGCCCCCTGCACTAACCTGAAGCACGTTCTCCCTCCAATCCAGCACCGGCGATCATAGCCAGCCTTCTACCACGTCCAGCAAGAAGTTGCAGAGTAGGCGGGACGCGCCTGAGAAGAAGCTCCGACGACGCGCGCTGGACGTGGTAGAAGGCTGGCTATGATTGCCGGTGCTGGATTGGAGGGAGAACGTGCTTCAGGTCAGTGCAGGGGGCTGTCACGGGCGGGGCAGTCGCGGGTGGACACAAAATGTGGTGGCGGCGGCGGGCGGTGGAGATGAAAGAGGTCTGTGCCCACCCAGTCAACCTCCAGGCCCACCCAAAACTTAATTGCTGGCTACGCTACTGTCCTAGGAGGTGAGAAGCTGATATGCACATATTAGGAGGAGGGACCTTAGGGTGATAGTGTCCGAAGATCTGAAGGCAACGAAACAGTGTGCAAGGTGGTGGCTGTAGCCAGAAGGATGCTAAGCTACATAACCAGCAGAAGAAAGGAGGTGTTGATGCCCCTGTACAAGTCGATGGTGAGGCCCCACCTGGAGTATTGTGTTCAGTTTTGGAGGCTGTATCTTGCTAAGAATGTAAAAAGACTTGAAGCAGTCCAGAGGAAGATGACAAAAATGATATGGGGCTTGCGCTAAAAGATGTATGAGAAGAGCATTCAGGTCTTTATATACCCTAGAGGAAAGAAGGGACAGGGAAGATATGATACAGATGTTTAAATACTTGAAAGGTATTAATATAGAAACAAATCTTTTCCAGAGAAGGGGAAATGGTAAAACTAGAGGACATGAATTAAGGTTGTGGGATGCTAGACTTAGGCGTAATGTTAGGAAATTCTTTTTCATAGAGAGGGTGGTCAGTGCTTGGAATGCCCTCCTGAGGGAAGTGGTAGAGACAAAAACAGTGACAGAATTCAAAAAGGCATGGGATGAACAAAGAGGATCTCTTAATAGAAAATGGATGGCATTTAAAAAACAAAACTTAAATGGCTGTATGTATGTGGATGTGTCAAGAAGCACTCAGATGGCGACTCTGGCTGTGAAGAACTAAGGCCGGTGCTGGGCAGATTTGAACGGTCTGTGTCCCATATATGGCAATCCAGTTTAGGATGGGCTGGAAAGAACTTTGACAGCAACTTCAGTAGCTGGAATGTGAGGATAGTGCCAGACAGACATTTACAGTCTGTGTCCCGCAAATGACAAGATAGATTCAGATAGCTGGAGTGGGCTTCGACGGCAACTCCAGTAGTTGGAATATACAGACAGTGCTGAGCATACTTCTACAGTCTATGCCCCATAAATGCCAAAAAAAGAGACCATCATCAAGTATTTTACATCACATTCATTGTTGGTTTAATCATGAAATGATAATGAGTGTGACTGTTGGGTAAACTGGACGGAGCATTCAGGTCTTTATCTACCATCATTTACTATGTTACTGTGTACATATATAATTGTAATGGGGTAAAACCAATACTGGATCAGTATGACCTGATAATATGAAGTCAGCTGACAACCTTACTTCTGGTCAGCAACACCCAGTGATGACTGGAAGCATGCAGAGGTGATGTTTTTGAGTGAGGGACCAATTTGTTTCATTCATAGATTGCAACCTGGTGACCTTTGATCTGTTGTAAGGATTTGACCTAAAGCAGTGCATATCAATCTTTTTGATAGTGATAGTGTGGTACCCGGAGGTGCAGAATAGCAATGCATGTAAGGAGAATCCACCCAGCTC
The DNA here is from genome assembly GCF_901765095.1 of Microcaecilia unicolor. Classification (NCBI taxonomy): domain Eukaryota; kingdom Metazoa; phylum Chordata; class Amphibia; order Gymnophiona; family Siphonopidae; genus Microcaecilia; species Microcaecilia unicolor. The sequence goes on along the minus strand of NC_044040.1, from coordinate 120,965,357 downwards.
ATAAAGAATAGAAAAAGACAGAGAAGGATACAGAAATGAACTGAGGAAGGAAAGATCAGCTATAAAGACACACCACAGATTGGAATTCACATTTGGGGACATGAGCTGGGTGGATTCTCCTTACATCAGTCAAAACTGATTTACTTGTTGGTTCTTTTTAATCATTCTCTCATTTTGTCCCTCCCTCTGTCTCTCTCATGATTTCCTGTATGTATACTGTATAACCTTCTTCCCCCTCTTTTTGTCTCTCTCTCCCATCCTTTGTTGTGTTTCTCCAAATTTTCCTGTCTCTCTAGTGCTCTGTCATTCCCTACCTTTGTACAGTACATTTTTTCTAGCGAAAAAGGTGCCAGTACTCAAATGCCAGGCCACTCTTCAGGGTTGTGTGATCACTGAGGGACCCACCCCACAAAAACCAGGCTTCCTGCAACCAGTCACAAAATCTATGACCAGGCAGAATTTGTGTCTAGGGCCTGAGCGCTTTCATTAAAACTTGGGGACCATGGGTCAATTTTAGCAGACAATGGAAAAGGTGCCAGTACTCAGTACCCCCAAGTACCCCCTCAAAAAAAGCCCTGCCTTTGTATCTCCCCAACCATCTCTCCCTGTGTCTTTCTCCCTTCCAATCCTCCAGGGTGTCACTGGCAAAATGTCACACATATACCCCAATGATACTGCATAGAAGTGTTAAGGTGGTGATGGTCTAAAAAGCAGCTTTGGGTGATGATGGGTAAAGATGACTGAAAGGAAACTTCCTATTGTAGCGAATCTGCCAGCACCATACCGATTTGGTGAAGAAAAGAACAAAAGACACAAAAAAGTGAAGCTTCTGTAGAAAAAGAAAAGCATACAGAGTTAAAGAAATGTCGTTATTTTTTAGATATAGCTCACTAATGCGGTACCCACTTTTCAAAGCCATTTACAATGACTTATGTGCATAAGTTATCTGTCTAAAACTTGCCATCCCTCAATATAATTGAGGGGCATTTTCAAAAGAAAGTCCAAGTCAGAACATAGTAGCATAGTAACATAGTAGATGACGGCAGAAAAAGACCTGCACGGTCCATCCAGTCTGCCCAACAAGACAACTCATGTGTGCTACTTTTGTGTATACCCTACTTTGATTTGTACCTGTGCTCTTCAGGGCACAGATCGTATAAGTCTGCCCAGCACTAGCCCCGCCTCCCAACCACTGGCTCTGGCACAGACCGTATAAGTCTGCCCAGCGCTATCCCTGCCTCCCAACCTCCAGTCCCGCCTCCCACCACTGGCTCTGGCACAGACCGTATAAGTCTGCCCCGCACTATCCCCGCCTCCCAACCTCCAGCCCCGCCTCCCACTACCGGCTCTGCTATCCAATCTCGGTTAAGCTCCTGAGGATCCTTTCCTTCTGAACAGGATTCCTTTATGTTTATCCCACGCATGTTTGAATTCCGTTACCGTTTTCCTCTCCACCACCTCCTGCGGGAGGGCATTCCAAGCATCCACCACTCTCTCCGTGAAGAAATACTTCCTGACATTTTTCTTGAGTCTGCCCCCCTTCAATCTTATTTCATGTCCTCTCGTTCTACCGCCTTCGTATCTCCGGAAAAGGTTCGTTTGCGGATTAATACCTTTCAAATATTTGAACGTCTGTATCATATCACCCCTGTTTCTCCTTTCCTCCAGGGTATACATGTTCAGGTCAGCAAGTCTCTCCTCATACGTCTTGTTACGCAAATCCCATACCATTCTCGTAGCTTTTCTTTGCACCGCTTCGATTCTTTTTACATCCTTAGCAAGATACGACCTCCAAAACTGAACACAATACTCTAGATGGGGCCTCACCAACGACTTATACAGAGGCATCAACACCCCCTTTCTTCTGCTGGTCGCACCTCTCTCTATACAGCCCAACAACCTTCTAGATACAGCCACCGCCTTGTCACACTGTTTCGTCACCTTCAAATCCTCAGATACTATCACCCCAAGGTCCCTCTCCCCGTCTGAACCTATCAGACTCTCGCCACCTAACACATACGTCTCCCGTGGATTTCTATTCCCTAAGTGCATCACTTTGCATTTCTTCGCATTGAATTTTAATTGCCAGACCTTAGACCATTGTTCTAGCTTCTTCAAATCCTTTTTCATGTTTTCCACTCCCTCCGGGGTGTCCACTCTGTTACAGATCTTAGTATCATCCGCAAATAGGCAAACTTTACCTTCTAACCCTTCGGCAAGGTCACTCACAAATATATTGAACAGAATCGGCCCCAGCACCGATCCTTGAGGCACTCCACTACTCACCTTTCCCTCCTCTGAGCTAACTCCATTCACCACCACCCTCTGGCGTCTGTCCGTCAACCAGTTCCTAATCCAGTTCACCACTTTAGGTCCTATCTTCAGCCCATCCAGTTTATTTAAAAGCCTCCTGTGGGGAACCATGTCAAAAGCTTTGCTGAAATCTAAGTAGATTACGTCCATAGCTCGTCCCTGATTCAATTCTCCTGTCACCCAATCAAAAAACTCAATGAGATTCGTTTGGCACGATTTCCCTTTGGTAAAACCATGTTGTCTCGGATCTTGCAACTTATTGGCTTCCAGGAAATTCACTATCCTTTCCTTCAGCATCGCTTCCATTACTTTTCCAATAACCGAAGTGAGGCTTACCGGCATGTAGTTTCCAGCTACTTCCCTATCACCACTTTTGTGAAGAGGGACCACCTCCGCCATTCTCCAATCCCTCGGAACATCTCCCGTCTCCAAGGATTTATTAAACAAATCTTTAAGAGGACCCGCCAGGACCTCTCTGAGCTCCCTTAATATCCTGGGGTGGATCCCGTCCGGTCCCATGGCTTTGTCCACCTTTAGCTTTACAAGTTGTTCATACACACTCTCTTCTGTAAATGATGCTATATCCACTCCACTATCATTTGTACTTTTTCCAGTCCATCGCGGTCCTGCTCCAGGATTTTCTTCTGTGAAAACAGAACAAAAGTATCTATTTAGCAAATTTGCTTTTCCTTCATCACTATCTACATAGCGGTTCGCAGTATCTTTTAGTCTCACAATTCCCTTTTTAGTCATTCTCCTTTCACTAATATACCTGAAGAAACTTTTGTCACCCCTCCTTACATTTCTAGCCATTTGTTCTTTCACTTGCACTTTTGCCAGACGTATCTCTCTCTTGGCTTCTTTCAGTTTCCTCCGGTATTCCTTCCCGTGTTCCTGTTCTTGAGTTTTTGTGTATTTCTGGAACGCCAACTCTTTAGCCTTTATTTTCTTAGCCACTTGCTTGGAGAACCATATCGGTTTCCTTTTTCTCTTGCTTTTATTTACTTTCCTTACATAAAGGTTTGTAGCCCTATTTATAGCTTCTTTCAGCCTGGACCACTGTCCTTCCACTTCTTGTACTTCCTCCCAGCCCATCAGCTCCTTCCTCAGGTATTCCCCCATTTTAGTAAAGTCAGCACGCTTGAAATCCAGGACTTTGAGTTTTGAGTGGCTGCCCTCCACTACAGCAGTCATATCAAACCAAACCGTTTGATGGTCACTGCCGCCCAGGTGGGCACCCACTCGGACATTTGACACGCTATCCCCATTTGTCAGCACCAGATCCAGCGTCGCTCCCTCCCTCGTGGGTTCCATCACCATTTGTCTGAGCAAAACACTTTGGAAAGCATCCACGATCTGTCTACTTCTCTCCGATTTCGCCAACGGAACCTTCCAATCTACATCTGGCAGATTGAAATCTCCCAGAAACAGCACCTCCCTCTTCTTTCCTAACTTTTGAATATCCGCGATCAGATCCCTATCTAGTTCTTCCAGTTGTGTCGGGGGTCTGTAGACAACACCCACATGGACTGAGGTTCTATCATCTCTTTTTAAGGTGATCCATATCGCTTCTTCTTTTCCCCAGGTCCCTGTCATTTCAGTCGCCGTGATATCATTTCTCACATACAGAGCTACTCTGTATGGATGTCATCTCGCATGTATTTCCCAACAGAAAATATGTCAGGATTTCCTGTTTGAAAATACGTGAGATGGATGGATGTCCGTGTGCTGAGGATGTCCAGCATCAACAGGCAAAAAAGCAGGGACAAGGACATCTGTCTGGCAGCATTCTTAGAAGAATCACCACACAAACAAGGCAGGGGGACAGCCTAGTGGTTAGTGCAGTGGCCTTTAAACCAAGACCCAGGTTCAAATGTCAGTTTAACTCTTTTATTTATTGAGTGAGAGCCCTCCAGGAACAGAAAAATACATACTGTACCTGAATATTCACCACTTCAATACCTTTAGGCTTCCAGATAGCTTATATATTTAGATGCAGTAACTATTTTTCTGTTTCCAGAGGGCTCACGATTAAAAAAAATAATAATAAAAGAGTTAAAGTGGGATTTGAATGAGTCCCTTGGTTTAAAGTCAACTGCACTCACCACTAGGCTACTCCTCAAACTTGCAGCATGTGTTGCTAGGAATGCCCACAATACCAGAAGCTGTCATACCAGAGCTTGGTATCCCCTTTCAGTTTCACTTTCAGGGGAAGGGGATAGCAACCACTGAGAGATTAAGGAGGCATCATGCCTTAATCCCTCCAGTGGTCAGCTGCTCAATCAGAGCACCTTTATATAACCTGGACATAAGTGAAACAGGTCTAATTTAGGATGTCCTTTTTTAGGCTTGAACATTTCTTCCTGTTTAGTAATCACAGTGGCGTACCTAGCATAATTAACACCTGGGGCCCATCATTTTTTTAACACCCCCCCATATGAAAATATTATTTTTAGTAATAATCCACGAGCCACACAACATGGGTGTACCTAGGAAAGGCAGCATCTTAAACACTGCAGTGAGCACTAGAACATCAATACACCCATTGTAATGAGGCAGCCTGGACAGAGAAATCATATTAATTTGCTAATTCTGTTTAATTTTGGTTCAGTCCTGAAAGTAGTAGAATGCCATCTGGTTTTAATTACTCAAAGGTCTAGCTTTTGCTAGACTAGAGGTTAGAAAGGTCAGCAAGAAATAAAACTTTCTTTGTCCCTTTTTGAGTGATGGATTGTTAAGGCTAGTTCATAGGTATAATAATAATAAACCACATCTGGATGCCATTCTAAGCAAGGCATACTGGACAGTCTCGAGGAGATCAGCAAGCAGGCAGTTTTAAAAGATTAGGCTGAATGCTGTTTAGAAGGAGATAGTTTAGATTTAAATAATTCTTGATAATTTAGATTTTGTCTTATAAGGAATTCTGATTTCTGCTTATTTTAAAATATGTTTTATTCTGTTTAATTAATAAGTTCTATTTCTCTATGTAAAATATCTTTTCAATTCAATGTCTGACTTTTAAGTGAGATTTGTCTGCAGTTTAAGAGGTCATCATCTGGTTTGAATTATCCACAGTCCTAGCTAGTTCTGTGTATGAAGCTAAAAGGTGAAAGAGGTCAGGAAAAGTCAACTCTTTTCCTTGATGGATTATAGCTAAGTGTAGGATTGGCCCCTTGGCCCCTTAATGAATGCCAGAGCCCAGTTAGTATGAAGTTAACTGGGAATCTGAGAATTTAATAATAATAAAATGCAGGAGATAGGTGCCACATTGTCTAGTTTGAGAGGCCCCAGGTCGTAGGTCAGTTTAGGAAATATCTGAAACCTATGTAACTGATATTTTGAGTAAATGTGTAGAGATAATTAGTTCAAGACAGGGTAATCAATCTATTCCTTACCATCTGGTGAGAAAGGGGGGCTAGAGGGGTTTAGGACCATATATAAATGAGAACAGAAGCAGCTTACGTTAGAGACAGGACCCAGAGACGAGAGAGACAAGACACAGAGAGCTGAAGAGAAGGAGAGAGCTAGCGCTGATGTCCTACTTTGTTTGCTGGCAAATAAAGAAGACTTCTCTCTCATTCTGGTGTGTGGTGTTTGACTCCTGAAGTACCACAGATTCTGCTAACAATAGTGGTAATTCCTGCATCAGTAAAACTAACCAAGACATTAGTAAAAATGATTCTGCCAACAGAAAACCATGTCTTTTTCATAAATATAGAACATTGATACATGCTCACCATGTATAGAATAAGTAACCACAAACTAAAATTAAACTGAACCCCAAGAGGCAAGATCCAGCATACAATGCAAAATCATTTTACAAATTAACAAATAGAAATAAAATAAAAAAAATAGAAAATAAGATAATACCATTTTATTGGACTAATACATTTTTCAATTAGCTTTCAGAGGCCAAAACCTTCTTCCTCAGGTCAGTACAGTATACTGCTGTTACGGTCCTGTCCTGACCTAAGGATGGAGGTTTTGGTCTCTGAAAGTTAGTCCAAAAATGTATTAAAATTAGTCCAACAAAAAGATCACCTTATTTTCATTTTTTATTTATCACCACAGCCACAATACTACTTTATTCTAAAGCAAATAAATAAATCTTTTTTTCTACCTTTGTCATCTCTGGTTTCTGCTTTCCTTGTCTTCTCTTCAGTCTCTCCCTTCCATCCAGCATCTGCTCTCTTTCTCACTCCCTTTCATCCACTGTCTGTCTGCTTTATCTGCCCCTTCCATCCACTGCCTGCCTTTTCTTTCCCTTCTATCCAGCATGTGCCTCCCTCTCTCCTTTTTATATGATGCATTCCAGCATCTCCCCTTCTCACCATCTTTCTCTCTCCACTCTCTGTTCCCCATCCATATCCATCTTCTGCTCATCTCCTGTCTATTTGAAATTTTTCTCTCCATGTTCATTGTCATTCCATCTTACTCCCTCTCTCTCCTATCCATAACCTCCCCTCTGTGTTTCTGTCCCTATTCCCCCATGTTCAGCATTTGCTCTGTATCCCCATCCCTTCCCATGTTCTTCACCCTTCTTTCTCCCTCTCTCCTGCACTCCAAACCCAGGGCCAGTATCTCTCTCCCCTGCTTCATGGAATTTATTTCTAATGTAATTATCATAGGCAACATCTACTTTGACAACCAGACCAAACACAACACCAAAGAAGTAGTGGACTTCCTGGAATTGTGAGAATTTAAACAACCGAAAGCCATGTGCTCTCACATTAAGGGCCTGTTTGCCTGTATGACCTGTTTGCTCATAGGATCTCGGATCACTACAAACTGACCTTCACCCTACACTGGAGCGAGTCAGGAAACAATAGAGGGACATGGAACAAAACATCAGAAATCCACTCCAGGGGAAAGATAATGGCTGAAGGTTTCTGGAACATGGCAATAAAGGCACTAGATCCGAAATCAGAAAACTTCATGATATCCTGGGACTCCAGCAGCAGGCTAATCCTGAACATGATGGAAAACGAAAACCAATAGTAGACGTCTCCCTGGCTAAATCAAGAGATTTTAACAGTCAAGAAGCTATACAGGAAATTAGAGAGGAAATAGATCACACAGAAGACAGCAAGATAACCTAGAGAAAGGCAGTTAGAGCTTACAATGGCTTCATCCTACAGGCTAGAAGAAACCACTATGAGCAATATATTGACACAGGCCAGCTAAACACCAAAAACCTTTACAACCTAGTGTCCAGGCTACTAGAAACAAAAGATACCATATCACTAAATGAATAACACCCCCTCCTCAGCAACCACCCTAGCCATATACTTTGAACAAAAGATAAGCAAACTCAGATCAGACATGACACCAAGGACCCATGTTGATCAGTACATGGACATACTAAATAGGGAATCTGAACCTGTACATGCAGAATGATCATGGTCTGCCTTCAAAGCACCCACACTTGAAGAGATAAGCACCCTACTACACAAATACGCAAAATCTCACTGCATCCTAGATGAATGTCCAAACACCCTAATGAGAGATGCACCCATGTGGTTCACAGATGTACTGACAGATCACTTAACCTGCATGCTTACTAGTGGATATTTCCCAAGTAACAAAGGAAGTATCATACTCACCCTACTCCTCAAGAATACCATAAACAAGAAAAATGATGTAACCAGCTACAGACCATGGCTTCCATTCCCCTTCTGGTCAAAATCGTGGAAGGAGAGGGCTCACAGCAATTGATGGAATAACTATACTGTTTCTCAGTGCTCCACAAATCACAATCTGGATTCAGACCAGACTCTATGCAGGTCAGGAGCCAAACACCGAGAGACGTTACTGCAGCAGGAAGGCGGAAGGCCAAGGCACACTGGTGCGCAGGGTGCCGCAGGGGGAGGAACGTGAATGAGGAAGGCGTCTGGCGTCATGACGTCAGATGGGCGGGACTTGTCTTGGACTCAACTGAGAGGGAGGGAGAGAGAGGAGCCACTGGGAGGAGACAAGTCAGCCTGAGCCCTAGCCACAGAGGTGTGTAAGGCGTGCGTCGGTGCAGCGTTAGGGTTCAGGGGAAGTCGAAATTGACGGCCGGAGCAGAGGAGCGCCGGAGCAGAGAAGGTAGAAATTTTAGAACACCCCCCCCCCCCCATTGGTTAGCACCCGGGGCGGTCCGCCCCCACTGCCCACCCCTCGGTACGCCTCTGAGTAATCACTGTTGGACATCCTGATTTTGGGCCCCTGCCTCAGTGGTGTGCTGGTAAATGTTTAACAACAGGCTCTCTCCCAGGTCCACCTCTGTGCCCCCCCCCCCCCGTCCACCTCTGCGCCCCTCGATATGACCAAAAGTTTTCATGAGAAAGGTTACCCATTAAAACATATTGTAATATCTGTAATCCCGGTAGCAAATCTTCAGGGGGTGGTAGGCTTCCTTCAGCAGTCCACAAATAAAGTCCTTCCAGACAACACAGCTTTTAGTTCCAAACAGTTTATTTCCCCTCCTCCACAAAATCTCAGTTCAAGGGGGTTAAAGTCCCATTCAGTTTCCAAAACAAAGCAACAAGAAAAACTTCCCTTTAAATCCAAGTTCTCCCCTAGTTCAACAGCCTGGGTTTCAGTTTTAAAAGTCTTTCCGCGAGTGGTTGCAGAATGGCAGTACACCGCCCACAACACAGCTAATTGACTCCTGTGACCACCCACTGCCTTCAGTCCCTGCAACTCTGCCCCAAAGTACAATTACAGTCCATGTCCACAGGCTCCTCAAAACCTGGTGTGTTGGTCTCTCCACCCTCTCCTTCCTCCAAGCACTCCATTAACTCTGCTTCTCTGCTAGGCTGTTGGTTGGAGAACTCCTCCCCCTCCCAGGTGGAAGGAATCTTGTACTGATTTCTAACCCAAGGGAATTGAGCTTTGTCATCCCTGCTCCCCCTTCTGGCCCTCGTCTGCCATAGCAGCTGCTCTTTCCAGTCCTTTTCCCCCTCCCTTCCACGTGGGGGCCATACCGGGTTTTGGGACCTACCCCTCCGATCCCTTCTCTCAGGGCCTTGTGGGGAATGTAGTCTGGCCCCATACCTCCTCCTGACCTGCTTAGACCCTCCAACCTCCTTACACCCCCCCCTTCAAATAATTGCGACTCCCTGCTTCCTCCAGGCTACTTGCTGGGGAGTTCGCAATTCGGGACAGGGCGTCAGCGTTCCCGTGAAGCTTCCCCGCCCTATGCTGTATTTCAAACGAAATAACTTGTAACTCTAAATACTAGCGGGTGAGCCTGGCATTCTGCCCCTGCATTTGTTGGAGCCATTTCAGAGGTGTGTGGTCAGTAATCAAAACAAAAGGATTGCCCTGCAGATAGTATTTCAGAGTTTCTATAGCCCACTTTATAGCCAAACACTCCTTCTCTATAACAGTGTAATGCTGCTCTGCCGGGTGCAGTTTCCTACTCAGAAAAAGGACAGGGTGCTCCTCCCCTTCAAACTCTTGGGATAACACAGCCCCCAAGCCCGTCTCTGAGGCGTCTGTTTGTAACAGGAAGGGCTTCTCAAAATCTATTCCTTTTAAGACCGGTTCCTGACACAGGAGGTCTTTCAACATTTGGAACTCCCCCCGACCTGCCTCTGTCCACTTTAGGACATTAGGGCACCTTTTCCTCAGCATGTCAGGAAGGGTGCTTGTCCTCTCCGCAAATCTAGGAAGGAATCTGCGATAATATCCTATCAGCCCCCAAAAACCCCTCAATTGTTTTTTGGTGTGGGGAAGCAGAAAATCACGCCCCCCCCTGCACTTTATCCATTAGGGGTTTGATAACTCCCCCTCCCACAATGTATCCCAAGTATTTTACCTCTTCACTAGCAAACACGCACTTCTTTGGGTTCACTGTTAGGCCCGCCTGCCTGAGGGATTCTAGCACAGCTTTGACTTTGGGCAAATGGGACTCCCAATCTGAGCTAAAAATGACAATAATATCATCCATATACGCGGCTGCGTAGTCTGAATGCCACCTCAGCAACTGATCAGCCAATCGTTGGCAGCACGCCGCCGCCCCATTTAACCCAAATGGCATTCGTCTAAATTGGAATAACCCCATAGGGGTGCCAAAGGCTGTTTTGGGCTTAGCCTCCTCTGTCAGCGGCACTTGCCAATACCCTTTTGTAAGATCTAAGGTAGTTAAATACTGAGCACACTCCAGTTTGTCCAGTAAGTCATCTATCCGGGGCATGGGATAAGCATCAAACCGGGATATGGCATTCACCCTTCGGAAATCTATACAAAACCTCTGAGACCCATCACTCTTTGGTACCAACACCACTGGACTGGACCAGGGATTAACTGATTCCTCTATGATACCTAAGTCCATCATTTCCTGTACCTGCCTTATAATTTCCTTCCTCTTAAATTCGGGTGTTCTATGGGGCCTCTGCCTTACAATCCTACCAGGCTCAGTGATGATATCATGGGCCACCAAATGGGTTTCCCCAGGTAGGGGATTGATAACATCCTGAAACTCCTCTATCATTTCCCTTACCCGTTGCCTCTGCCCATGGGATAGAGACTAACCAATAACAGGTTTCCCCCCCCCCCCCCTCCTGTACATCACTTAGTTGAGGACCCAACTCCTCTTCAGGGACCGCCACAAACCCTTCTCTCTCTATCCACGGTTTCAATATATTTACATGGTAGGTCTGAATCCTACCTTTCGCATGCCTTACCCGATATGTCCATAGGCCTACTCTGGCTGTCACCACGCAGGGTCCCTTCCACTGAGAAGTAAACTTATGGGGGTCTGAGGCCACCATGACGAGCACTTTATCTCTCATTTGAAATTTCCTTACTTTTGTGCCCCGGTCATAATACCCTTTCTGGCTCTCTTGGCTCTGCCCCAGGGTGTCCTGCGCAAACGCCGTGACCCTCTGAATCCTTGCTCTTAACTCCCTCAGGTAGGTACTAACCTCCCTGGACTCTTCCTCTCTCTCTACCCATGCCTCCCGAATTATGTCCAGAATGCCCCGCGGCAATCGTCCAAAGACCAATTCAAAGGGGGATTCCCCTAGGGATGCTTGGATATTCTCCCTACATGCATATAAAGCATAGGGTAACAACTGGTCCCAATCCTCATATTTCCCCTTCAAGCCTTTCCTCAACATCTGCTTAACGGTTTTATTAAATCGCTCTACCATCCCGTTTGTCTGGGGATGGTAGGCAGCTGTGGTAATGTGACGTATGTTAAAAGCTTCCCACAGTTCTCTTAACTGTCTAGATTTGAAATTGGACCCCTGATCCGTAAGCATTTCTCGGGGGAATCCCACTTCACAGAAAAGCTTGACCAATTCGGTCGCTATACCAGTAGCTCGTATATTTCTCATTGGGAAGGCCCAGGGAAACCTAGTGGCCCTATCCATGACTACTAAAATGTATGCAAAACCCCTAGGTGTTCTGATGAGGGGTCCCACAATGTCCATAGCTATACTTCGCATAGGTTCCCCAATAATAGGCAATGGTACCATAGGTGCCCTGGGAGGGTATCGGTCCACCAACCGCTGACAGGAGGGGCAACTTTGGCAATAATTCTGGACTTCCCTATGTACGCCAGGCCAATAAAAACGCTCCAGCACCTGTTTCAACGTACTCTGGGAGCCCTTATGCCCTGCTAAAGGATGATCATGGGCCCCTTTTAGAATAAGGCTCCTAAAGACCCTGGAATTACCAGCTGACCTCGCAAGGGTCCCCCCACCGGATCCTGTATTTCCCGGTACAACAATCCCTCCACCACCCGAAACCGGGGAAACCCACCTGAAGGCTCCCCTTCCACTTTTTCCCAGGCCCTTTTTAATACCGGGTCATCTCTCTGCTCCTGGCCAAAAGTGGGAAATCTCTCCACCACCTCTTGTGGCCTCCATGGCATAGCCTCTCCTTCCCCCAACCTCCATAGGGCCCTAGCCCGGCTATGCCTCTCTGCCTGCCGTGTTTCTCTAGCCTTCCTCCCTTTACCCGGTTCTCCCATTATCTCCTTATGGAAAGGGAAGAGCTGACCTACCGAATCCTCCCTCCTATCCTGCGACCCACCCCGAGCCTTCTGAGCCCGGGTAGTCACCCACCCTGTGACCCCTTTCAACCCCCGTACAAACAGCTCCCACTCCCTCCCCAAAATGAGGTCAAAAGGCAGTTTTGGCAGGATCGCCACATTAAGCCACCCTCTCCCCAGAGGGCTCCGTAGGGTAGGCGGTTGAAGCCCCATGTATGCACCTAATCCGAATCATTCCTACATACTGTCCGCCCTCTTCCCCCATGGCGGTGCTCTGGATCTTATTCCACAGGGCCCGGGACATCATCGACTGATTGGCCCCCGAGTCTAACAGGGCCTTAACTGTCACCCCTCCCACCTGAACCTCCAGGAAGAAGAAATCCTCGGGGTCTGTTCCCATATGTCCCGCAAACCCTAGTCTTTCCCTACACTCCTTCAGCATGTGGCCGGGCTTCCCACATCTAAAACACCTTCTTCCCCCTGGACTGGGACCCGGGTCCCTACGACCCTCCTCCCCCTTCCCCCCAGTCCCCGTATTGGCATGAGTACTTCCCCCTAGACCCATACCCTCTTTGCTACTAGGAAGAAAGGGGTTAGTAGGATGTCTTCCTGCCTCAAAATACAGTTCAGCTCCATGAATCACCCCTTCCCATGAGCGCACCCCTTGCTTAATGAGCCACTCGCGCACTGGGGTGGGTATGGCAAACAAAAACTGTTCCACTATAATCTCCTCCACAACCTGTTCTGCAGTCTTCTGTTGCGGCTCCAGCCATTTATAGGCTAAGTCTTTCAGTCTCTGGGCAAAAGCCCGGGGCTGCACTTCCCTCCCCGTAGTAGTCTCCCTAAACAGTCTCCTATAATGGTCTCTAGTAAGACCTAATCTATTTTTAATGGCCGCCACCACCTGCTCATAATCCATGGAGCTGTCCGCAGGCATGGCCCTGTATGCAGCCAGAGCTTCCCCCACTAGGCTTCCCGCTAGTCGAACAGCCCACTGTTCTTTCAGTCATTGCACTGCCCTTGCGATCCTCTCAAATGTAGCAATAAAGTCATCCACATCACCCTCCCCCATTCGCCCCAAAGAAAAGGGTCCAAACGGAGGGGTTCCTACCCCCATGGGTAAACCGGCCACTGTACCCGGAGCTGCAACTTTATCCAACAGGCTCCCTATGGCTTGCATCTGACCTTGCACTGCCTGGAGCAGTTCCTTGGCGGCTTCCACCACTTGCTGCAAGGCCTGTTGAGCCCCCTCCTGCTGCTTCTGAAACTGCGCAGCCATCCAGTGAAGCACTTCTTTCTGCTCCATCCTGCCAGTCTGGAATACCCTGAAAAGAAAATCAAAAAAACCAAGTGCGATACCACTTTTTTTTTTCTTTCCCCCTATTTACTAATTTGTACTGCTCTTCTCCCACCACTCCCCTTTTACATGACCCCGCCTGGGTTCGTTTGCCTGACCTGTCTTCCCCCCTTAGCTTCACACTTCAATCCAGCATTGATCCCCCTTCAGGTACCTCTTACCTGGGGTAACCGCTGGTCTTCGCTTTGCTAAGGGTGCCCTTGTCAGCTTCACTCCGGCTGCTCTGTGGTAGCTTCAATCGAGTCCCATCTGGGGTGCCACTGTAATATCTGTAATCCCGGTAGCAAACCTTCAGGGGGTGGTAGGCTCCCTTCAGCAGTCCACAAATAAAGTCCTTCCAGACAACACAGCTTTTAGTTCCAAACAGTTTATTTCCCCTCCTCCACAAAATCTCAGTTCAAGGGGGTTAAAGTCCCATTCAGTTTCCAAAACAAAGCAACAAGAAAAACTTCCCTTTAAATCCAAGTTCTCCCCTAGTTCAACAGCCTGGGTTTCAGTTTTAAAAGTCTTTCCGCTTGGGTGGTTGCAGAATGGCAGTACACCGCCCACAACACAGCTAATTGACTCCTGTGACCACCCACTGGCTTCAGTCCCTGCAACTCTGCCCCAAAGTACAATTACAGTCCATGTCCACAGGCTCCTCCAAACCTGGTGCGTTGGTCTCTCCACCCTCTCCTTCCTCCAAGCACTCCATTAACTCTGCTTCTCTGCTAGGCTGTTGGTTGGAGACCTCCTCCCCCTCCCAGGTGGAAGGAATCTTGTACTGATTTCTAACCCAAGGGAATTGAGCTTTGTCATCCCTGCTCCCCCTTCTGGCCCTCGTCTGCCATAGCAGCTGCTCTTTCCAGTCCTTTTCCCCCTCCCTTCCACGTGGGGGCCATACCGGGTTTTGGGACCTACCCCCCCTCCCCCCGATCCCTTCTCTCAGGGCCTTGTGGGGAATGTAGTCTGGCCCCATACCTCCTCCTGACCTGCTTAGACCCTCCAACCTCCTTACAATATTAATAAAGAATTTGAGAGAGCTTCCGGGTTATCAAGATCTGTGTTGTTACAACCAGTCAAGAAGAAAAACAATGATAAGACTGTATGTACTCTTTCATTCAATCATGTCCAACCCTATTGTTAAAATTATTAGGAAACATTGGCATTTAATACAAGTTGTCTCCTCCTTCAATAATAAAGAGCTACTTATAGCATTTAAATGAGAAAAGGATCTTAAGGATATGTTGGCTCCGTCAACATTATATAATGAACCCACGAAATTAAGAAATTTACCGGTTGGGCATTACCCTTGCGGTTCTTGCTCTGTTTGCAATGTTAACATGAAAACTACTGTCTTTCAGATTCCATCGTTGAATAAAAAGATTTATCTTAAAGAGTTTTCAAATTGCAAGACCAAAAATGTAATCTATGCAGCGCTTTGTCCATGTAGGTTAGCATACATAGGTAAAACCAAGAGGCAATTTAACACAAGAATTATTGTACACAAGAGTGCTCTAAAAAGGAATGCAGTTGAGAAACCATTGGTAGCACATTCAAAGAATTTAGGACACAATTTTGAGGAATTACAGTTTTGTGTCTTATTTGTTTACAAGAAGAATTGGTGAGGAGGACCAATAGACATTCCTTTTGAGAATTTATTTTTGAGTTGCAGACCTTATGTCCCTATGGTCTGAATATGGATTTATCAGTATTCCTTTGAGCAGCTACATTCATTTTTTTATTTAATATTTTATTTTATTATCAGTTTTATATCTCTTTTATGCACATTTGTATGTTTTTACAATTTGCATATTTTTATGATCATTTCATTCTGTATATATAGCCTTAACTAAATGTACTTTTTAAATCAGGGTAATTTTTAGTATTTTAATTCACTTACTCATATACATATTTTCGTTTATTTTTTCTTTTCATTTTCCTTCCCCCCCCCCCCCCCCCTTTTTTATTATTAATACATTTTTCTGATCTCTTTGCAACATATAGTTTATTCACAATTGTTAATGGAGGAATAACTGGATTGGTTGCATTTGCATATTTTTCATACTGCTTCACGTCAGGTCTGATTAATTCCAAATTGTTATGTGTTAATTAAGAGTTTTCTTCTCTTTGACATATACCAAACTATTTAGGTTATTTTAGCATACAACGCGAAAATTACAGGTTATAAACTAGACATGATATTAGTTCTTTTCCATTTTGTGAATATCAATGCGTGCCACTATATATCAGTGGCGTAGCCAGACTGCCAATTTTGGATGGGCCTGAACCCAAAGTGGGTGGGCACAAAATTTTCTCTCTACCCCCCCTCCCCCAGCAAAATTTAGTCACGCTAATCAGATGCATTTGTCACACAGGGTAAAGTGCTGCTTTTCAGTGCATCAGATTTCAGAAAATTTATTTAATAGCCTAACACCCTTTTCAGTGAGCTTTCAGAGGCCAAAACCTCCTGCCTCAGGTCAGTATAATGCTGTTACGGTATCCTCGCCTGACCTAAGGAAGGAAGTATTGGTCTCTGAAACTTCATTAACACAGGTACCATATTACTTTATCCTAAATTAAAAATAAAATTATTTTCTTTACCTTTCTTGTATGGCCATTTACTTTTTCTCATTGTGTCGCTCCCAGTCTCTAGATTCTGCTTTCCTTCGTTTTCGCTTAACTCTTCTGCCACGGTTTCCTGGCCATTTCTCATTTTCTCTCCTTTTTCTTTATTTTCTTCAAAATTTTTCTGCCTCTCTCTCTCTGTCCTGATTTAATTCATTCTTACTATCCATTCTTTAATTTCCTTCATCTACTTATGGCTTTTCATCTTTTTCTCACCCTTGTTCTCCCCATGCCCCTCCAGTCTTTCACTACTCTCCTTTTCCATCCAGCAGCTCTCCTCTTTCTCTCCCCATCCTTCCAGTAGTCTCCCCTCTTTCTTTCTGCATCCTTCCGTCCAGTGTCACCTCTTTCTCCCTACCCTTCCATCCAGCGTCTTCCCTCTTTCTCTCCCCATCCTTCCATCCATCTATTCTCTCTCCTGATCCTTCCATCTAATGTCTCTCTCCCTCTTTCTAACCAGTGTCTCTGTATCACTCTACCCTTTTCTGTTCAGTGTCCCTTCTCTCTCCACATCCTTCCAGTCTCTCCCCTTTCTCTCCCCATCCTTCCATCCAGAGTCTCTCTCCCCATCCATCCGTTTTCCCTCTTTCTCTCCCCATCCTTCCATCTGTTTTCTATCTTTTCTCCCCATCCTTCCATGTTTTCCCTTTCTCCCCATCCTTCCATGTTTTCCCTCATTCTCTGCCATCCTTCCATCTGTTTCCCTCTTTTCTCCCCATCCTTCCATGTTTTCCCTCTTTCTCCCCATCCTTCCATGTTTTCCCTCATTCTCTGCCATCCTTCCATGTTTTCCCTCTTTTCTCCCCATCCTTCCATGTTTTCCCTCTTTCTCCCCATCCTTCCATCTGTTTTCCCTCTTTTTCTCCCCATCCTTCCATGTTTTCCCTCTTTTCTTCGACGAGGCCCGCCCTGCATGCCAGCGCCAGCACCAGCTCCCATTGCCGGCCACTGCTGCTTTTCCTGTTGAGCAGCAGGGCCGGCGCAACAAAAAGAAGAAGCGCTAACGGCGCTAAGGAGTAAGGACGAGAAATGTTAAAAAAAAAAAAGCGCGGCACCGGCAGGCACTGTCTCGGCAGCCTTGAGGCATTGGCTGGAGGAGCCTGCGAGCCAGCAGCCAATGCCTCAAGGCTGCCGAGACAGTGCCTGCCGGTGCCGCGCTTTTTTTTTTTTTTTTTAAACATTTCTCGTCCTTACTCCTTAGCGCCGTTAGCGCTTCTTCTTTTTGTTGCGCCGGCCCTGCTGCTCAACAGGAAAAGCAGCAGTGGCCGGCAATGGGTGCTGGGGCTGGCGCTGGGCGGGCCTGGGCTGAAATTGGGTGGGCCTGGGCCCAGCCAGGCCCACCCGTAGCTACGCCCCTGCTATATATTTTTTTTATTTTTTGTTTTGATTACACACACCTTTTTGATTGCTTTTTGACAAATTGAAGTAATCACTTTTTGGTGCGTTCTCCTGAACTTTGAACCAGAAATTATGTATATAAGCATCATTTCACATCACAATAGGTTTTTCCAGCTTCAGTGACGGAGTACTGCTTTGTGTTTTGAGCACATAATAGTAAATGAATTTTTTACCAATATGTTTTGATTTCACAGTTCTAGGATACTAGTGTTTGTAATTTATGAGTCGCTACATATTATGAAGTTCTTCGGTTTTTAGGAAGTGGTTCTTGACGATGTTTTATGCAGGAATAGCCTTTTAATGCTGGAGATAATGGGATAGTGTTTATCCAACACACACCTGCATAGCAGATTAGTATTGAACACCAAGATAACATATGGTAGTATACTGATGGATATGTTATGTTTCAACAATTTTTATTGATGAACAATCAGAATACAATATCCATCTCGTCAGTTCAATACAATCCAACATTAATCATAGCCCCGTACACTGGATCAAGTAAAACAGTATCATCCATTATCATTTTCTCCCCTTCCCCTATCCCTCCCTCCCTCCCACCAACCACCCTTCCCCATCCTCACCCTACTCGCCCCCACCCCCACCTTAATCCCACCGTGTGGATTAACAATTCAAAATATAACTCCTCCCACGAGAAGGCAGAGTCATCTAAAGAGGCTCCCATTGGGCCTTAAACCTAACCCCTGGGACACTATCCATATGCTTAACCCCACATATATCCACCCGCATCTGCTATATCAGCTGAGACCTTCATAATTGTAAAGAAGGGCCCGAAGGGGAAAGCCACGACGTCAAAATAGAGTTGATTCCAAAAAATATAGCTATCTCTATAAATCCTTTAAAACCCCCCAGGGGAACCCCAGTAAACGAATACTTATTGAATAGAAGCAGTGGATTCCAGACTATTGAACAACCCCATATTACCTCTACCCTCGCTAACATCCCTTTCCAAAAGCTGCTCACGGAAGGACATGACCAAAACATATGCCCCAGTGTAGCTAGGCCTCCCCCACACTTCAAACACGACCCACTTCCCGCGATTTTTGCCCGAAAGGCCCGTCTCGGAGATAAATATAACCGCAGGAAAAAGCGATAGAGTTTCTCCCGCTGAAAAATTGACAACCGTAGCGAGTATAAATACTTAATATGCTTTACACAAGTCCACAGTGACCTCGCACCCCAAATCTTTAGACCAGCTCCGGGCCAGTCCCAAATAATCCAGCTTAGCCATAGTATCCTTTAGCTGTTGGTGATGAAATTTTAGTGGTACGGACTGCTGCGAGCCCAACGAATATGCCTCAGACAAAATATCCACCACGTCTTCCGTTAAGTCTGTCCAGACCAAGGAGGAGATGTAATGCTTTAATTGAAAGTACGCAAAATACTGGCCCACAGGGATCTTATACTGCTGTTGCAACTCCTCCTGCGATTTAAGACGTCCCTCCTCATTGACCTCCTGAGCTAAGTAGGTAATTCCCTTCGGTATCCATGAGCTAAACACACTTGACCCCCAGCCTGGAGGAAAAGCAGGGTTATTACAAATAGAAAGCACAGGGCTAGTCTTAGCCAATAACTGATGCCGCCGGCACAGCCACCGCCGCGTCGCTCTCAGTGCAGCCAACAGCAGATGACGACTAAAAGCATGACTAGACAACCGACCCCCTGAATGGAGCAAGTGACTGAAATGTATTTCTGGGAACAGCGAAATCTCCAAAGATGTTAACGAAAGCTCTGAAGTGCCTCGGAACCAGTCATTTACTGTATATGTCTCATCGAACACGCAATTGTCAATGACCTGATACTCAACAGACCCATCCTCCCACCGCTACGCGGTGTGGAGATCAAGGCCAAGGAAGCCTCGGCCGCTTACCTTGCCATAAGAAGTTCTGCGCTAGCCGGCCTAACACCTTCTCGTCTCTCCTAAGCAGAAACAAAGGCAACTGCTGACATACATAGAGCCACTTGAGCACCAGAATCATATTGAACAACACTATCCGGCCCCATAACGACAAAGGCAAATCTGCCATAAAGTTAGCTTCTGTTTCGTCATCTCTATTAGGGGTCTTACATTCACTGAGTACAACAAAGACAGGTCTTTAGTAATATAAACCCCCCAAATACTTTAGAGCTGAATCCTCCCATCGTAATGGAAATTGACCCTTCCATGAGCGCCGCACCTCATCATCAAGTGCTAATGCACAAGATTTGTGCAGATTTAAAGAAAAGCCCGACAAGGATCCATAATGTCCCACAGTATCCAGTACCTTTTGTAATGATCTTTCCGGTTCAGAGAGAAGAAGTATTATGTCATCTTCGTATGTCAAAGCCACCGTCTCTTCTCCCCCTACCGAGGGCCCTTAATCCCTGGCGTATTATTCAACAACCTAATCAGAGGCTCCAACGAGATATCAAATAGGAAGGGGGATAAAGGACACCCCTGCCTAGTCCCCCGCCCCACCGCGAAGCGGGCCGATCTACCTCCATTAACCACTATCTGCGCTTCCATCCCCGAGTAAAGTGCTCCCATCACGTTTAAGAGCCAATCTGGTAACCCCACCCAACTCAGTATCTGGAATAGGTAGCCCTAATTCACCTACTACTACTACTACTAATAGCATTTATATAGCGCTACCAGACGCATGCAGCGCTGAACACCTGACAGAGACAGTCCCTGCTCAAACAGCTTACAATCTAGATAAAACAGACAGACAAGACATTACAGGCAAGGGAAATGCAGGGTAAAGAGGAACAGGGGAGGAGGAGCAGTGTTGCCAGGTGGGCGGTTTTACCGCCCAATTGGGCGGTTTTCCGCGACCCGCCGCGGGAAATTTTTGCCCGCGGCGGGTTGCGGTTTTTTGGGCTGGTTTTTGTGCTTCGGGCGGTTTTTTTAGGTGGCTTTTTCGGCCGCGGTGGGCGGGGTTAGTGACGTTTTTGGGCGGGGTTAGTGATGTGGGAGGCGGGGTTAGTGACGTGGGAGGCGGGGTTAGTGACGGGGAAGGTGGGGTTAGTGATGGGGAAGGCGGGGCCGATGACGGCGGGGGCGGGGGTGATGACGCGGGGGCGGGGGTGTCAGGGGCGGGGTTTGAGTTTGGGCGGGTTTTGGGCTGGATTTTGGGCTCCTTTAGGCTGGAAAAATATTTTCCACCTGGCAACCCTGAGAGGAGGGCAAATGACGAGTAGCCGTTAGGAGCCAAGCATCACTGGCTACCCCTGCCCTCTATTTTGGGCCATTGAAAGGAGAATTCTCCTTACATGCTGAACCAAATGTCGTTTAGGAATGAACCCCACTTGAGCAGGACTGATTAAATCCACAATATGGGATGGTCGCGTGATGCGCTGTGAGTGAAGGCTGCGTTGCCGCTTAGCTCCGGGGTCCCCGCTCCGTTTGCCGCCTCACAGTGACTGATTTCTCATTTTATCAGAATATTCTTACCCTTGATACGCTGTGGGAACAGCGTATGGACCAGTATCTGGTCTCGATACTGGTCGGGAGTTCGAAAAAAGCTGTGAAAGCAGAGAAGGAGAAGGCGGTCATGGCTGGCGGAGAATCCAAGTTGGCGATCGGCACGCCGAGTGCGGACGGAGAATTTTCCGAGGAACAAATGGCACAGATTACAGTGGCGATGGGAGCGGCGTTGGAGCCGCGGTTTGTTTCACTGAATGGGCGCTTTGAAAAGCTAGATGCCCTGTTGGTGGAATCCACTAAGCAGCTGACGGAGGCAGAGCAGAGGGTGTCGGACCTTGAAGACACGTGGACCTGCACAGCGCCTGAGCTCGTGAAAATGAAAGAGAAACTGCAGGCGCAGCAAGAAAAGATCGAGGACTTGGAGAACAGGGCTCGGAGGAGCAATTTGAGGATTGTGGGGCTCCCGGAGAGGATACCTGAAAAACATTTGAGTTTTCTCTTGGAGCAGTGGTTCACTAAGGAATTTGCTCTGTCAGACAGTTATGGGCCTTTGTGTATTGAACGGGCCCATAGGCTGGGACGGCTGAAAGGTGATAATCAAAGGCCAAGAGTTGTGATTCTCAAAATACACAACTACTCTCACAAAGAGGAAATTCTGCTTGGCTACAGATCAAAGCGGGATTCTTTACAGTATGATGGAGCGTTGATTCGGATCTTTCAAGACTACTCTGCGGGGGTGAAGGAGAAGAGACACAGGTTTCATCCTATCTGCACCTCCTTGGTGGAAAAGAAAATACGATTTATGTTGATTTATCCTGCTATTTTGAAGGTGCAGCACAAAGGCACCTGGTCTTCATTTGGCTCGGTAAATGGGGCTATGGAGTTTCTTAATCGTACTGGGAAGGCTTTCCCAGCAGAGGAGGGATCTAAGGGATAGGATGCTGCAGTTTTTGAGACTCTGGTGAATTTTTGCAGTGAGAACTGGCTTTTGCTGATATTGGGCACTTATCCACATTTGACACATGCTGTTTTTGAGTGACCAGATGCTAGGCCGCAATTAAACTGGCCGGTGATGGGGCGGGGACCTCAGCATCTTGTGACTGTGTCTGGGATGGGTATTTTCCCATCCAGGTTTTGGGGGCAGATAACGGGAGGATGGGGGGGGGAGGTATATGGAGACTGATGAAGGTTGGGGGGGATTCGAGGAGGGGGGGGGGGGGTTGGAATGGATGTGTAGGAGTTTATGTGATTTGGGTGTGGGTGGCTCTGTTCTGGGGTTTTGGGGGTAGATAGAATGGCATGTGTGTATATTTTTCTCAAGGGGGGGTACGATATAAAAGCAAGAGAAAAAGGAAACCGATATGGTTCTCCAAGCAAGTGGCTGAGAAAATAAAGGCTAAAGAGTTCGCATTCCAGAAATACAAAAAAACTCAAGACGAGGAACACGGGGAGGAATACCGGAGGAAACTGAAAGAAGCCAAGAGAGAGGTACGTCTGGTGAAAGCGCAAGCGGAAAAACAAATGGCTAGAAAGGTAAGGAGGGGTGACAAAAATTTCTTCAGGTATATTAGTGAAAGGAAAATGACTAAAAAGGGAATTGTGAGACTAAAAGATACTGCAAACCGCTATGTAGATAATGATGAAGAAAAGGCAAATTTGCTAAATAGATACTTTTGTTCTGTTTTTACTGAAGAAAATCCGGGAGAAGGACCACGGTGGACTGGCAAAAGTTCATTTGAGAATGGAGTGGATATAGCACCGTTCACGGAAGAGAGTGTGTATCAACAACTAGAAAAACTAAAGGTGGACAAAGCCATGGGACCGGATGGGATCCACCCCAGGATATTGAGGGAGCTCAGAGAGGTTCTGGCGGGTCCTCTTAAAGATTTGTTTATTAAATCCTTAGAAATGGGAGAGGTTCCGAGGGATTGGAGGAGGTGGTCCCTCTTCACAAAAGTGGTGATAGGGAAGAAGCTGGAAACTATAGGCCGGTAAGCCTCACTTCGATTATTGGAAAAGTAATGGAAGCGATGCTGAAGGAAAGGATAGTGAATTTCCTGGAAGAAAATGAGTTGCAAGATCTGAGACAACATGGTTTTACCAAAGGGAAATCGTGCCAAATGAATCTCATTGAATTCTTTGATTGGGTGACCGGAGAATTGAACCGTGGACGTGCTATAGACGTAATCTACTTAGATTTCAGCAAGGCTTTTGACACGGTTCCCCACAGGAGGCTCTTAAATAAAATGGATAGCCTGAAGATAGGACCGAAAGTGGTGAACTGGATTAGGAACTGGTTGACGGACAGGCGCCAGAGGGTGGTGGTGAATGGAGTTCGCTCGGAGGAGGGAAAGGTGAGTAGTGGAGTGCCTCAGGGATCGGTGCTGGGGCCGATTCTGTTTAATATATTTGTGAGTGACATTGCCGAAGGGTTAGAAGGTAAAGTTTGCCTATTTGCGGATGATACTAAGATTTGTAACACAGTGGACACCCCGGAGGGAGTGGAAAACATGAAAAAGGATCTGAAAAAGCTAGAAGAATGGTCTAAGGTCTGGCAATTAAAATGCAATGCGAAGAAATGCAAAGTGATGCACTTAGGGAGTAGAAATCCAAGACAGGCGTATGTGTTAGGCGGTGAGAGTCTGCTAGGTACGGATTGGGGAGAGGGATCTTGGGGGTGATAGTATCTGAGGATCTGAAGGCGATGAAACAGTGTGACAAGGCGGTGGCTGTAGCTAGAAGGTTACTAGGCTGTATAGAGAGAGGTGTGACCAGCAGAAGAATAGAGGTGTTGATGCCCCTGTACAAGTCGTTGGTGAGGCCCCACCTGGAGTATTGTGTTCAGTTTTGGAGGCCGTATCTTGCTAAGGATGTAAAAAGAATTGAAGCGGTGCAAAGAAAAGCTACAAGGATGGTATGGGATTTGCGTTACAAGACGTATGAGGAGAGACTTGCGGACCTGAACATGTATACCCTGGAGGAAAGGAGGAACAGGGGTGATATGATACAGACGTTCAAATATTTGAAAGGTATTAATCCGCAAACGAACCTTTTCCAGAGATGGGAAGGCGGTAGAACGAGAGGGCATGAAATGAGATTGAAGGGGGGCAGACTCAAGAAGAATTTCAGGAAGTATTTTTTCACAGAGAGGGTGGTGGATGCTTGGAATGCCCTCCCGCGGGAGCTGGTGGAGATGAAAATGGTAACGGAATTCAAACATGCGTGGGATAAACATAATTGAATCCTGTGCAGAAGGAAGGGATCCTCAGGAGCTTAGGCTAGAATGGGTGGCAGAGCTGGTGGTTGGGAGGCGGGGCTAGTGCTGGACAGACATATACGGTCTGTGCTGGGGCAGGTGGTTGGGAGGCGGGACTAGTGCTGGGCAGACTTATACGGTTTGTGCCGGGGCTGGTGGTTGGGCAGCGGGGATAGTGCTGGGCAGACTTATACGGTCTGTGCCAGAGCCGGTGGTGGGAGGTAGGGATAGTGCTGGGCAGACTTATACGGTCTGTGCCAGAGCTGGTGGTTGGGAGGCGGGGATAGGGCTGGCCAGACTTATACAGTCTGTGCACTGAAGAGGACAGTACAAATAAAAAAGTAGCACATATGAATTTATCTTCTTGGGCAGACTGGATGGACCGTGCAGGTCTTTTTCTGCCGTCATCTACTATGTTACTATGATACATATTGATTTCAGCATGAATCTTGGGGTATATAATGTTTTCTGTGTCCTTTTTGTATGGGATCCGGAGGGGAGGCTGGGACCCTTGGATTTGTGGAATTGAGGAGCTGTTGATTTTACCATATTTAGGTTGGGATATCTAATTGTAGAATAGTTACTTGGAATGTAGGGGGAATAACTTCTCTGATTAAAAGAACCAAGATCCTGTCTCATCTGAAACGTCTTAAGGCGGATATAGCATGTCTCCAAGAGACTAGATTCTCAGAGTCTGAACATGCTAAGTTGCAACGGAGTTGGGTGGGGGCAAGTTCATTCTGCATCATCGGGGGGGTAGAAGGAGTGGTGTAGCCATTTTATTTCATAAGAAGCTGGCAGTGTCCTCTGAGGTACTCCTGCAAGATCCCCTGGGTTGTTATATATTGCTCAAGCTGTGGTTACAAGGGAGGGAAGTGTACCTATTGTCAGTATATGCTCCAACCCCATATGATAAAATTTTTTTCCCAGAGTTGTTAATAGCTCTGGTACCTTATCATGGCAAAAACATTATCCTAACTGGTGATATGAACTCACTTTTGGATCCTGAGATAGATAGTACGGGTTCTAGAAGCTCTGGAATTCTGGGAGGGCCAGATCAAAGGATGTTAGGGGTGTTTTCGACCTCGCTCGACCTGGTGGATGCGTGGCGGGTGTTGCATCCTGGGGAAAGGGATTATTCTCACAGGTCACGGACCGATGGGTCTTGGGCGAGATTGGACTATATCTTTGTATCTTCTTTGCTTTTTCCTGGTGTGGTGGAATCCCAATTGGAAGAGGTGGTTATTGCAGATCATGCCCCTGTTTGGGTAGAATTGGAACCGCCTGGCAGTTTTCAGCCGGTTAGGACTTGGAGATTCCCAGGTTACCTGGCTAAAGATAAAGATTTTCTAAGGGGAAGAGGGGAAGAGTATGTTTCACATAATGAGCAACATAAAACTAACCCACAGCTTTTCTGGTGTGCAGCGAAGGCAGTACTCAGCAGGGATATAATCTCTTATGTGGCCGCACGACGTAAGAAGGTAGCAGCTAGTCTCGTAAATCTCCAGGGGCAATTGAGGAGGGTTAAGCGTTTAAGCCTTCAATCTCCAACTCAAGCTAACAAAGATGCATATGTGGCATTACAAGTGCCCATTAATACTTTGCTGCACAGTGTAGGTGGTTTTTTCACAAATTTCATTTTCACAGATTTGGAAATCGAACTGGAGGGATGTTGGCCAGATTGGTGAAGAATAAAGGGGGTCCAAGGACTATTACGGCTTTGAAAGATGGTAAGGGTGTGATAGTTAATCGGCCGCATCGTTTGTTACAGATATTACAGGAGCATTTCCAGAATGTATATAAACGGGGAGGGACTGTGGACCGGGGTAAAGTGGCTGGTTTCCTGGCTCGGGCGGGGATGCCTCAATTGTCATCAGAGGCTGTGGAGGAGTTGGATACCCCGTTACGACTTCAAGAGTTACAGAAAGCGATCAAGGGACTGAGGCCCTTTACCGCACCAGGGGAGGATGGCTTCTTGGGAGAATTTTTTAAACTGCTGCAGATTCCCATTGGAGGGGCCTTACTTGATTATTTCCAGTCGATTATCCAGGTTGGTAAGTTTCTGGGCAGGGAAAACACGGCTCTCGTCTCTCTCCTGCTAAAGCCGGATAGGCCATCGGATGAACCTGCATCTTATAGACCGATTTCCTTGATAAATGTGGATATTAAGCTCCTAGCAAAGGTCCTGGCTAATAGATTAATCAATCTGATCACAGAGTTGATCAGTGTTGCGCAGGTAGGATTTATTCCTGGGCGGCATTCTTTTTTGCATGTTTGGCGAATTTTGTTGGCTATGACACGTAGCAAATATGCTCAGTCGCCTATGTTGTTGGCAAGCTTGGATGCTGCTAAGGCATTTGATCAGGTAGACTGGGGGTACTTGTTTCATGTCTTAGAATGGGTGGGTCTGCCCAAAGGGTTCTTGAGGGCCATAGAGGCGCTTTATTCTGGCATGGTTGCACAGGTAGTAGTGAATGGGAATAGATCAGAGCAGGGCCACCGAGAGACTGGGCCGGGGCAAGGCCGCCCATGGCCCCCCCCCCCCCCCTGAGGTCACTGCTGCTCCCCCCTCCACCCGCTCCCCTCCGTTCGCCACCGGCCGGGCCCCTGCACCATATGTAGATCCTTCATGAGGTAGTGTGTCATGATTTAGGCTCTACACCTTTTCTGATGTTTTGGTGCCACCTCAGTAAGGCCAAAACACAATCTCTCCACTGCAAAACACTATTTATTTATTTATTGCATTTGTATCCCACATTTTCCCACCTCTTTGCAGGCTCAATGTGGTTTACAATACATCATGAGTGGTGGAAATATATTAGAAAATAGACATTTAGTGTTACAGAAGGATCTTGGGTAACATGATAATGAAAAAGAAAAACGTGATACTAGTATAACAAGTAGATACTATAGACAATTCTGAATATATGTGGAGGAGTTGTGTATATTCATATTGGATTATCTTTGTGGTATGCCTTGTTAAAGAGATAGGTCTTCAGTAGTTTGTGGAAGTTCGTTAGTTCGTAGGTCTTTTTTAAGTTGCGCGGTAGTGCGTTCCATAACTGTGCACTCAAGTAGGTAAAGTTTGACGCATGTATTAATTTGTATTTTAGACCTTTGCAGTTAGGGAAGTGTAGATCTAGGAATGTGCAGGATGATCTTTTGGCATTCCTAGGTGGTAGGTCTATCAGGTCTGACATGTAGGCTGGTGCATCTCCGTGAATGATTTTGTGAACTAGGGAGCAAATTTTGAACGTGATGTGTTCTTTAATTGGGAGCCAGTGTAGTTTTTCTCGTAGGGGCTTAGCACTTTCATGTACACAAACTTGTGCAAAAACCCACTCATAACCTTACCAAACCGCACTAATTCCAAGAACAGGATGAGCTACAACCTTATGCGTGGAAAGGCAGCACTATAATTACACCGGGCTCTAAACACCAGTACACAACCCAGTGAAACAAACAAAAACACAAAACAAAAAGGGCTGCAACTACTACACACTAGCAGAATACTGTACCTTGATCACACATGAAAAACACATGACAACAGATATGACACAAGGAACTAGAAATAAAAAAAAAAAAAGAAGGCAAAATACTGAACTAGAAAGTTACCTCAAGAAGTCAGACTCAGCATGCAGCAATATTAGAAAAATTGAAACTTACATGAAAAATATCACAGATACACATTTCCAAAAGCTGACAAATTTCAATTAATAAATTCTGAGTAAAATACTTTTTTCTATCTTTGTTGTCTGATCATAGTTTTTCTATTCACTTTGGTCCCGTCTTCTGTTTTATGCTGTATCTTCTTTCCATTTGATATCTGTGCCACTTTGCCTGCAAAGGTAGACTGCACAGAATTCTGCATGGGAAAGCAAACTTTTGCGCAGTCTCCAGAGGTGGGAAATTCTACATTGTGCAGTAGCTCAGAATTCCCCTAGGAGTATATGTTATTTGTAAATTATTGCTTGCAACATGTAACAACAGGGATATTATTGCACACTAGTAAAAAAGGCCCATTTCTGACACAAATGAAACGGGCGCTAGCAAGGTTTTCCTCGGAGTGTGTATGTTTGGGAGAGTGTATGTGAGAGTGACTGTGTGAGAGTCAGAGTGAAAGTGTGAGTGTGTGTGTGTGAGAGAGAGTGAGTCTGGGTGTGAGTGTGTTTGTGAGAGTGTGTGTGTGAGAATGAGAGTGTGTGCAAGTGTGTATGTGAGACACAGTGTGAGAGTGTGTGTGTGTGTGCGAGAGAGAGAGTGTGTGTGAGACACAGATTCTCTGTGAGAGTGAGTGTATGAGACCAAGCGAGTGTGTGAGTGACTGTGTGGCACATAGAGAGTGAATGTGATACATTGTGAGACAGAGTGTGTGAGAGTGAGAGTCAGAAAGACATTGTATATGAGAGAGAGAGAGTGTGAGCCTTGCCCTCCCAATCCATGCCCATCTGTCCCCTGCCCCCTCCATTCATCCTTTTCCAGCAATTCCCCTCTCTCCCTGAGCCCTGCCATCTCAATCCATGCCCATCCATGCTTCTCTGTCCCCTGCCCCCTCCATTCATCCTTTTCCGGAAATTCCCCTCTCTCCCTGAGCCCTGCCATCTCAATCCATGCCCATCCATGCTTCTCTGTCCCCTGCCCCCTCCATTCATCCTTTTCCAGCAATTTCCCTCTCTCCCTGAGCCCTGCCATCTCAATCCATGCCCATCCATGCTTCTCTGTCCCCTGCCCCCTCCATTCATCATTTTCCAGCAATTCCCCTCTCTCCCTGAGCCCTGCCATCTCAATCCATGCCCATCCATGCTTCTCTGTCCCCTGCCCCCTCCATTCATCCTTTTCCAGCAATTTCCCTCTCTGAGCCCTGCCATCTCAATCCATGCCCATCCATGCTTCTCTGTCCCCTGCCCCCTCCATTCATCATTTTCCAGCAATTCCCCTCTCTCCCTGAGCCCTGCCATCTCAATCCATGCCCATCCATGCTTCTCTGTCCCCTGCCCCCCTCCATTCATCCTTTTTACAGCAATTCCCCTCTCACCCTGAGCCCTGCCATCTCAATCCATGCCCATCCATGCTTCTCTGTCCCCTGCCCCCTCCATTCATCCTTTTCCATCAATTCCTCTCTCACCCTGAGCCCTGCCATCTCAATCCATGCCCATCCATGCTTCTCTGTCCCCTGCCCCCTCCATTCATCCTTTTCCAGCAATTCCCCTCTGTCCCTTCCATGACCCCCCCTCGCATCCATGCTCTTCTGTCTCCCATGTCCCAGTATGTCCCGCCCCCCTTCGCATCCTTGCTGT
The DNA here is from genome assembly GCF_901765095.1 of Microcaecilia unicolor. Classification (NCBI taxonomy): domain Eukaryota; kingdom Metazoa; phylum Chordata; class Amphibia; order Gymnophiona; family Siphonopidae; genus Microcaecilia; species Microcaecilia unicolor. Next base: position 120,935,717 of record NC_044040.1, on the reverse strand, counting down.
CGTTTCTCCTCTGCCCTCCCGCTCCCATTGTTCAACTGCCCACCCTCTTCTCTTCCCATTACATCCCTTTTTTTTTTTTTTTAAATTTACCTCCGTGGCGGCGGTTCTGGCAGCGCAGCGTCAGGGAAGAAGGTGGCGCTCCCGACGTCTAGCCTTCCCTTCGTTGTGTTCCGCCTTCTTCTGACGTCATCCTTGACGTCAGAAGAAGGCGGAACACAGCGAAGGGAAGGCTAGAGACGTCGGGAGCGCCGCCTCCTTCCCTGACGCTGCGTTTTGTTGTTTTTTTTTTTTGCGCCGTCGACATCATGACGTTTGCCCTGGACGTCATGACGTTTGACGCGAGGGCGGGGCAGAGACGGCTGGCAGCCTGGCTGGCTTCACACCACGAACGCCACGAACCCTTCAGGGAGTGTTTTAGTGACTTCAGAACGTTGTCCTCATTAGAACGTTCACGGTGCGTTTTATTATATTAGATAGTAAAAAAGGCTCGTTTCTGACACAAATGAAACGGGCGCTAGCAAGGTTTTCCTCGGAGTGTGTATGTTTGGGAGAGTGTATGTGAGAGTGACTGTGTGAGAGTCAGAGTGAAAGTGTGAGTGTGTGTGTGTGTGAGAGAGAGAGTGAGTCTGGGTGTGAGTGTGTTTGTGAGAGTGTGTGTGTGAGAATGAGAGTGTGTGCAAGTGTGTATGTGAGACACAGTGTGAGAGTGTGTGTGTGTGTGCGAGAGAGAGAGTGTGTGTGAGACACAGATTCTCTGTGAGAGTGAGTGTATGAGACCAAGCGAGTGTGTGAGTGACTGTGTGGCACATAGAGAGTGAATGTGATACATTGTGAGACAGAGTGTGTGAGAGTGAGAGTCAGAAAGACATTGTATATGAGAGAGAGAGAGTGTGAGCCTTGCCCTCCCAATCCATGCCCATCTGTCCCCTGCCCCCTCCATTCATCCTTTTCCAGCAATTCCCCTCTCTCCCTGAGCCCTGCCATCTCAATCCATGCCCATCCATGCTTCTCTGTCCCCTGCCCCCTCCATTCATCCTTTTCCAGCAATTCCCCTCTCTCCCTGAGCCCTGCCATCTCAATCCATGCCCATCCATGCTTCTCTGTCCCCTGCCCCCTCCATTCATCCTTTTCCAGCAATTTCCCTCTCTCCCTGAGCCCTGCCATCTCAATCCATGCCCATCCATGCTTCTCTGTCCCCTGCCCCCTCCATTCATCATTTTCCAGCAATTCCCCTCTCTCCCTGAGCCCTGCCATCTCAATCCATGCCCATCCATGCTTCTCTGTCCCCTGCCCCCTCCATTCATCCTTTTCCAGCAATTTCCCTCTCTGAGCCCTGCCATCTCAATCCATGCCCATCCATGCTTCTCTGTCCCCTGCCCCCTCCATTCATCATTTTCCAGCAATTCCCCTCTCTCCCTGAGCCCTGCCATCTCAATCCATGCCCATCCATGCTTCTCTGTCCCCTGCCCCCCTCCATTCATCCTTTTTACAGCAATTCCCCTCTCACCCTGAGCCCTGCCATCTCAATCCATGCCCATCCATGCTTCTCTGTCCCCTGCCCCCTCCATTCATCCTTTTCCATCAATTCCCCTCTCACCCTGAGCCCTGCCATCTCAATCCATGCCCATCCATGCTTCTCTGTCCCCTGCCCCCTCCATTCATCCTTTTCCATCAATTCCCCTCTCACCCTGAGCCCTGCCATCTCAATCCATGCCCATCCATGCTTCTCTGTCCCCTGCCCCCTCCATTCATCCTTTTCCAGCAATTCCCCTCTCTCCCTTCCATGACCCCCCCTCGCATCCATGCTCTTGTCTCCCATGTCCCAGCATGTCCCGCCCCCCTTCGCATCCTTGCTGTCGTTTCTCCTCTGCCCTCCCGCTCCCATTGTTCAACTGCCCACCCTCTTCTCTTCCCCCTACATCCCTTTTTTTTTTTTTTAATTTACCTCCGTGGCGGCGGTTCCGGCAGCGTCAGGGAAGGAGGCGGCGCTCCCGACGTCTAGCCTTCCCTTCGTTGTGTTCCGCCTTCTTCTGACGTCATCCTTGACGTCAGAAGAAGGCAGAACACAGCGAAGGGAAGGCTAGAGACGTTGGGAGCGCCGCCTCCTTCCCTGACACTGCGTTTTGTTGTTTTTTTTTTTTTGCGCCGTCGACGTCATGACGTTTGCCCTGGACGTCATGACGTTTGACGCGAGGGCGGGGCAGAGACGGCTGGCAGCCTGGCTGGCTTCACACCACGAACGCCACGAACCCTTCAGGGAGTGTTTTAGTGACTTCAGAACGTTGTCCTCATTAGAACGTTCACGGTGCGTTTTATTATATTAGATATTAGATGGTGACAACTTATTGTAAAGCTAGACAGAGAAATTTCTGTAGTTTTCCTTGATAGGAAAGCCTGCCACTTTTTTTTTTTTTTTTTGCAATTTAAAGTTTATTGAAAAGATATTCTGAAATATAACAAGAACATCAAGCACATTCTCAGAAATTTGTATGCATCCTCTAATCAGACCATAACTAAGAAACCATTATAGGACTCTCCTTTTTGAGCACATCAAAATCCTTTTGACTTTCTCCTGCTTGGGTATTGGGGTGATTACCTTAAGTGGAACAAGTGCTGCTGCATGCCTCTCACTGCCTTTTCTTTCTATTCTGAACAACAAAAGGAGACCATAAAGGTCATGCAAGACAGGGGTCACTATGTCAGGGCATAACCGGCTCCGACACTCTTCTGTCTTCCCCCCCCCCCCCCCCTGCATCCTGCCTCTCTATTTTTTGACCCTCAAAAAGGCTAATTCCTGCTGCTTAGCTTACTCCTTTGTGGGGACTCCAAGTTTTGCCTGTCTAGATCCTCTGGTGTTCCAAAACATACTGCATCCCAGCTGACCCCTGATGGCCTCCTTACACATACCTCTGGCTAGTACAGGGGCCTTTACTCCTATAGGTCTTCTTCAAACAACAAATGCCCTTTAATTGGTATGCTTAAGTCCAGCTTTGGATGCCACATCCACTGCCCATACAAACCTGTGCATCACTAAATAGGAGGGTAAATGCTATTGCTATGATCAAATATCTTAGTCCCTTTCCTCTAGGAACACATCTTCGTGATGCTGCTGAATCCACAGCAGGAAGTCTTGAGCAACATAACCACTGCACATTGCCCTCAGAGACAGAGTAGCTCTTCAAACAACTTATGCCCTCCCCTCCCTCCCACCAAATTTCAAAAGCGATCTTCTTACCTCGTCGGGGACAGGGTTACGGCGAGAGCAGCACGCATTGAAAAGCGTGCAGGCTCGCGCTTCATCCTTCCCTTGTCTTGTCTCTGAGCTTTGGTCCTGCCCTTGCAGAAACAGGAAATGAGGGCGGGACCAGAGCTCAGAGACAGACAAGGGAAGGCTGAAGCGCGAGCCTGCACGCTTTTCACTGCGTGCTGCTCTCACCATAACCTCGTCCCCGATGAGGTAAGAAGATCGCTTTTGAAATTAGGATGGAGGGAGGGAGGGACGGATGGGCGGGCCCTGGAACTCGGAGGGAGGATATCAGGACGGGCGGGCCCTGGAACGCGGAACCTCGGAAGGAGGGGCGAGATAGCGAGCACCCATGGAGTCGGCGCCGGCGCCGGGTCCGGGCCCCCCTGGAGGCCCGGGCCTGGGGAATTTTGTCCCCCCTGTCCCCCCTCTCTTGGCGGCCCTGGATCGGAGCCATTTGAAGTGCAACGTGGCACGAGACAGGGATGTCCTCTTTCTCCGATCCTATTTGATCTTTCATTGGAGCCCTTATTGCGGATGCTGAATCAGATTCCAGAGATATGGGGAATTGACATGGGTGGGGAGGAGCTTAGAGCGCTTGCGTACGCAGATGGCATCATGCTCTTGCTTGCGGATCCTCAGGTCTCACTACAGCATGTCTTGAATGTGATGGACCATTATGGTGCATTATCGGGGTTTTCCCTAAATCTCCAGAAATCTTGCGTGATGGCATTAGAGGATGATGTAATACACTCTTGGAAAGGCCAATTTCCGCTTCAGTGGGAAGATGTAGCACTAAAATATTTGGGGATTTCTAGCCCTCGAGATCTTACACTGTTATATGAGCGTAATGTTAAGGGGCTCCTGGAGTTGACTAAGAAACAATTGATGTTGTGGCAAGCTCTACCTCTATCACTATGGGGGACAGATAGTGCTGTTTAATATGATGGTTGTGCCTAAGTGGCTGTATGTTTTTCAATAGCTTCCTCTATTTCTTAAAAAGCGGGACGAGTGGATGTTGGGTAAAATGTTGCAGTCGTATTTGTGGAAAGGGAAACATCCTATACTTCCGTTATCCATGATTTCCACCCCCAAGGAATACGGAGGAATGGGGCTTTTAGATCTTCGCTCGCTGACAGTGACATGCTTCATGCAGCATATTAATGATTGGTTCCTGAGGTTCCTCAGACTTCTCTTTAACGTCTTTGGAGACCTCCATTTTCCATGGGACGCATTTTAGCTACTTGTTACACTCTGGGGGTGGACTACCGAAGGAGGCTTTGAGAAAACATCCATTGCTGGGGTCATTGAGAGCCACATGGAGATGGCTATGACGACGACGGTCATCAGTTGTTGGCTAAAGTTACACATTTCTGTCCATCTGTAACAATCCGGCTTTCCCTCCGGGTCAGGGGTCCAGTGTGCTCAAGCAATGGGAAAAAAGGGTATTATATACTTGGCTCATGTAATAGATGAGGAGGGTAAGGTTCGTTCCTTTGCTAATTTGCAACAGCAGTATGGGATACCAGCCGGGCAATTCTTTGCTTATCTTCAATTGCAACATTACGTTTACACTTTGACCTGGTTGAACTTGACGGAGGATGTCTCTGACATCCTTTCTGAGGCCTATTCGTTGGGGGCCCAGCTGTGTGTGCCTTTAAAATTCCATCATCAGCAGTTAAAGGACACGGCCACGGAATTGAAATATGCGTCTTTGGCAGCAGATTGGTTGCGAGATCTCACTTGTGAAGTAACAGAGGATTTGTACAAAGCATATATAAAGAACCTGTATGCGTGGCGTTTATCGGTCCTACAGCGTGAAAAACTTTATAGATTTCTTTTGCGATTGTATATCTCTCCACGTCGCGCGTTTAAAGCAAAGTTTTCGAGTACTGGAGCTTGCCCAAAGTGTGGAGCGATTCTGGCCTCCTTGGGCCATATGTTTTGGCTTTGCCCGCAAGTGCAGAGTTTTTGGGTGACTGTGCTGAGGACTGTAGATTCTTGGTGGGGATGTACTCTGGTTTGCGATCCACTGTTATTGTTTAACAGCTTTAAATTTATGGCCCAGCCTCCTGTGGGATTTAAGGGTTTTGTACAACCGGCTATACTGTTTGGGATTAATGCCATTTTGAGTTCATGGATGTCATCCACGGGTCCCCTTGTCATGGCCTGGCGAACCCAGTTAATTCATCAGATGAGATTAGATAAGTGTGGGGTCAAACACATGGATAGTATTCCTGGAACCCGGTTTAGAGAAATGTGGGAGCCATTATGGGTTACATTGCCACCTAAGGGGAGAAGCTATATTTTGAACTTTTAGTTATCACACATGTTGGGGGGTAGGGGGGGGATGGGTGGTAGGGTAAAGAATGGATGAGTCTGTATTAGCTGAACATCATGCTTAGAGAAAGGGTGGGGTATTAGCTTGGGGGGGGGAGGGGAGAAAAGTGTTAAATCTTAAGGGTGACATTACTACTCTGTTCATACTCAGTATATTCCACTGGTGATGTGCATTTCCCTGTTTTATGTGTTGAGAGACTGTTCTTTTGGGGTGCTTATCAATAAAAATTGTTTCACCATCCTCCTACAAATGGTCTAGTTGAAAGATGGGAGGCTATAAGAAACAAAGCCTCTGGTGGGGTTTTTTAGCTGGATGGTTAAAAGTCTCTCCATTTTGCATGTTAGGTATGATTCTACAGAAGTATGACTTCTTGTTACCAGATTTTCTGTGATTACATATGTTTCAGACATTGTTCTTTTTCCAAATAGATGTAGTTGTTTACAATTTGGAGGGTTGGATGGAGTATGGGAATGAGCAGGGGGGGATGAAACTATTGTTAAAAAAGATGGATGATATCACCATTCTTGTCTTGCTCAGATGTTTCTGTTTGAATATGTTGTATTTTGTTGGCTGATTTTGCTATATCATCAATAAAATGTTGAAACATAAATCCACAGTATGGGGCTGCAGCCTATTAGCCAAAATCTTTGCCAACATTTAGCGAATGCTACATACCTGTAGAAGGTATTCTCCGAGGACAGCAGGCTGATTGTTCTCACTGATGGGGTGACGTCCACGGCAGCCCCCTCCAATCGGAATCTTCACTAGCAAAAGCCTTTGCTAGCCCTCGCGCGCCGATGCGCACTGTGCATGCGCGGCCATCTTCCCGCCCGAAACCGGCTCGTGCCGGCCAGTCTCATATGTAGCAAGACAAAGAGAAGGGAAGACACAACTCCAAAGGGGAGGCGGGCAGGTTTGTGAGAACAATCAGCCTGCTGTCCTCGGAGAATACCTTCTACAGGTATGTAGCATTCGCTTTCTCCGAGGACAAGCAGGCTGCTTGTTCTCACTGATGGGGTATCCCTAGCCCCCAGGCTCACTCAAAACAACAACCATGGTCAATTGGGCCTCGCAACGGCGAGGACATAACTGAGATTGACCTAACAATTTTTCCAACTAACTGAGAGTGCAGCCTGGAACAGAATAAACATGGGCCTAGGGGGGTGGAGTTGGATTCTAAACCCCGAACAGATTCTGAAGCACTGACTGCCCGAACCGACTGTCGCGTCGGGTATCCTGCTGCAGGCAGTAATGAGATGTGAATGTGTGGACAGATGAACACGTCGCAGCTTTGCAAATCTCTTCAATAGTGGCTGACTTCAAGTGGGCTACTGACGCTGCCATGGCTCTAACATTATGAGCCGTGACATGACCCTCAAGAGCCAGCCCAGCCTGGGCGTAAGTGAAGGAAATGCAATCTGCTAGCCAATTGGATATGGTGTGTTTCCCCACAGCCACTCCCCTCCTGTTGGGATCAAAAGAAACAAACAATTGGGCGGACTGTCTGTTGGGCTGTGTCCGCTCCAGATAGAAGGCCAATGCTCTCTTGCAGTCCAATGTGTGCAGCTGACGTTCAGCAGGGCAGGAATGAGGACGGGGAAAGAATGTTGGCAAGACAATTGACTGGTTCAGATGGAACTCCGACACAACCTTTGGCAAGAACTTAGGGTGAGTGCGGAGGACTACTCTGTTATGATGAAATTTGGTGTAAGGGGCCTGGGCTACCAAGGCCTGCAGCTCACTGACTCTACGAGCTGAAGTAACTGCCACCAAGAAAATGACCTTCCAGGTCAAGTACTTCAGATGGCAGGAGTTCAGTGGCTCAAAAGGAGGTTTCATCAGCTGGGTGAGAACGACATTGAGATCCCATGACACTGTAGGAGATTTGACAGGGGGCTTTGACAAAAGCAAACCTCTCATGAAGCGAACAACTAAAGGCTGTCCTGAGATCGGCTTACCTTCCACACGGTAATGGTATGCACTGATTGCACTAAGGTGAACCCTTACAGAGTTGGTCTTGAGACCAGACTCAGACAAGTGCAGAAGGTATTCAAGCAGGGTCTGTGTAGGACAAGAGCGAGGATCTAGGGCCTTGCTGTCACACCAGACGGCAAACCTCCTCCATAGAAAGAAGTAACTCCTCTTAGTGGAATCTTTCCTGGACGCAAGCAAGATGCGGGAGACACCCTCTGACAGATCCAAAGAGGCGAAGTCTACGCTCTCAACATCCAGGCCGTGAGAGCCAGAGACTGGAGGCTGGGATGCAGAAGCGCCCCTTCGTCCTGTGTGATGAGGGTCGGAAAACACTCCAATCTCCACGGTTCTTCGGAGGACAACTCCAGAAGAAGAGGGAACCAGATCTGACGCGGCCAAAAAGGAGCAATCAGAATCATGGTGCCTTGGTCTTGCTTGAGTTTCAACAAAGTCTTCCCCACCAGAGGTATGGGAGGATAAGCATACAGCAGACCCTCCCCCCAGTCCAGGAGGAAGGCATCCGATGCCAGTGTGCCGTGGGCCTGAAGCCTGGAACAGAACTGAGGGACTTTGTGGTTGGCTCGAGATGCGAAAAGATCTACCAAGGGGGTGCCCCACACCTGGAAGATCTGACGCACTACACGGGAATTGAGCGACCACTCGTGAGGTTGCATAATCCTGCTCAACCTGTCGGCCAGACTGTTGTTTACGCCTGCCAGATATGTGGCTTGGAGCACCATCCTGCTTATAATTGAAAAAGAAAAACGCCTATATTGCGACCCAAATCGGGAGATAGACGTTTATCTCACAAAAACGATTAAATCAGTATAATGGAAACAAAATTTTCAGTACGTCCGGGTCGCTCGTACGCTCAGAGAGAAACGCCCAAATAAGGGGTGTGTCGGGGGCGTGTTAGGGGCGGTGATACGACCTGGTCGTGTACAACGTATCACGGATAGCGAAATGGATCTGGTTGGGCGGGAGCATGGGCGTCATTTGTTGGACCACAAATAAAAGCGACCAGAGCAAGGGGGAAACGTCTTTAGACCCAATAGCGCTTGTGTGGAGTTGGAAAGTGGCGAGATCGGTGTTGGGAGAGCTGATTTGTTGGTTGCAGAGAGAAAGTTGAGTGTGTTGAGTACCTGGTACGTTCGTCTGTGTGACCTGCCTCTGTTGTGACTGACCGACTGACCGTTTGACCTTTCCCTACTCCTACTCCTTGCTCTATCAGTACCTTCCCCTTCCCCTCCCCCCCCTATCCCTCTCCAATAATCACTGTTCCCACGTGTATATTGTATTCCCTGACCTCCATTTGTCTCTGTGTTGCCTGTGTGAGTGGAAGAGGGCGTGGTGGCTGGCAGTGAGAGGCGTGTGTGTTGTGCGTGTGTTATTACTACTACTAATAATACTTGCACTGCTGGGAAAATGGATGCACTTAATGCACTGGTGTCTGGCATGGTAGAGGAAGAGGGCACACACCGTAGGACGTATGCATGGCCCCGAGTCTATAGGCCCCGCACCACCTTCTTACAACTCACTGACCAGCAGTGTCTTACAAGGTTCAGGTTTGATAGGGACACCATTGTGCAGCTTTGTGAGCAGCTGAAACCCCTCCTTCAGGCCCAGACCCGTAGGAATAACCCCATCCCTGTCCATCTCAAAATCACTTCCTCTCTCTCTGTCCTGGCCACTGGGAGTTTTCAATCTGTATTAGCTGCTAACACAGGGCTCACCCAGGCTTCTATTTCACACTGTCTCACCCAGTTCCTGCATGCCTTTCTAACTCACACCTCTCACAACATCACTTTCCCCACCACCCCCCAGGCCCTGCACACCAACATGGCTGCCTTCTATGCTGTTGCTAGATTCCCCTCAGTCATAGGTGTGATTGATTGCACACACGTCACCCTCAGACCCCCCAGGGCACACGAAGCCACCTACAGAAACAGGAAGGCTTTTCATTCCATGAACATGCAAGTTGTGTGTGATGCCCAGGGGGAGATATTAGACGTGTGTGCCAGGTTCCCCGGTTCCACCCACGATGCATACATCCTACAGCACTCGGGCATCTACCGCAGATTTGAGCGAGGAGAGTTCACCGGTGGATGGCTACTAGGTAAGTTCAACATGGATGGACCCATACCTATATCTCCTCCACTGGGCAGCCCTCCGCCCTGGCTTCCTCCACAACCCACTATCCTTATCCTCCCTTCCCCACCCCTCCTGTACCTGCTCCAAGCAATACACACTCATCTATCTCATTCTGCTTTTCTCCAAACAAAGGTGACCGGGGCTACCCGCAGAGGACGTGGCTCATGACCCCCGTGGTGCATCCACAACCAGGCCCACAAGAAACTTACAACAGGAGACATCGGAGCACCCGGGGAATCATTGAGCGGACTTTTGGAATGGTCAAAAACCGCTTCCGCTGTCTGGACCGGTCTGGAGGGGAGCTCCTCTACAGCCCTGAAAAGGTGGCCAAGATGTTCGTTGCCTGCTGCATGCTGCACAGTTTGGCTCAGCGCAGAGGACAGCCTCTCCCAGAGGAGGCACAGCCACCAGAGGAGGTCCCAGATGAGCAAGAAGAGGAGCCCCCTCCACCCCCAGCCCACAAAGCAGACCTCAATGCTTACCAGCTTGGCATAAGAGCAAGACAAAGACTCATTGAAACAAGTTTTGCGTGAAAGTAAGTGCACATTTATTGTGTATAACTGCATAAGTGCATAGGTGTTCAACCCCCCCCACCCCCCCACCCTCACCCTCCAGCATGTGATAACATCACTTTCCCCGTCCCCTCCTACCCCTCCCACGGAGTTCCTGTGCAGTTGGTGCTGCAGGGGGAGTATCGTCATCACTCTCAGTGCTGCTCCCACTGTCCTCCTCCTCGGCTTGGGCTACGGAGTGAAAATCTGGCCACTTTGTTGGGTGTAGCCTGGCCACAGGACCCAGAATGGGAGATGGTTTGGTGGTGGGTGCTGCAGAGGCGGCAGATCGTAACGCCCACCTCTTGGCTGGTGGTTGCTGCCCACTGGAGGAGGATGTGCAGGGCAGGTCTTGCTGCTGCAGCACAGCTGGAGTAGGTGGTGGTGGGCCCGGAGGGCGCAGCCCTTCAATGGTGTGCTGCAGCTGTTGGAGTTGCTGCAGCACCTCTTGGTGGGCTTCCCGCTGTGCCTGGAGCACCTCTCGGTGGGCTTCCCGGTGCACCTGGAGCAGCTCTTGGTGGGCGTCCCGCTGCCACTGGAGGGCTTGCCGCTGCACCTGCAGTGCTTCCCTCTGCAGCTGTAGTTTGTCCTGGCGGTACTCCTCCAGGTGCACATTGTGTCTCAGCAACTCAGTGGCCAGCCGCAACAGTTGCCTCCGTTGGCTGGATGGCCTGTGACGAGGAGCCGGCCCCCTATAGGCATACTCATCAGCAGAGTCAACCAGTGGTGGAGGTGCCGCCTCTGCTGGTGGTGCTGGTGGAGGTTGAGCCTCTACTGCTGGGTCAGCTGCAGGTGGTGGTGGTAGAGGCTGTACTGGTGCAGGTGGTGGTGGTGGTGGTGGTAGAGGCTGTACTGGTGCAGGTGGTGGTGGTGGTAGAGGCTGTACTGCTGCTGCAGGCGGTGGAGGGTGAGGCTGTGGTGCTGCTGTAGGCCTTGGTTGGTGTTGCAGGCCACTAGGGCCAGCCTCCTCAGAATCATCACCTGTATAGCACAAGGGTGAGCAAATGTTGGTGAAAATAACCCACTTTTGTCTTTCAGCATTCATATACATTGGCCCCCAAACTGCTGACCCAGCAAAGAGATGGTGAGGAGGAGGATAGGAATTGACAGTGATGTGAAAGAGAGCCCCACAGCCAGCTGGGTAGAGGTGGTGGAGGGCCAGCCAAGAGAAGGACACTGCTCACAACTTTGTGGACAAGCTGTTTGTTGTATATTTGTCAAAATGAAGGACATTTCAGCATGTCTTCTGTTACTACGGACGTGCTAGACTCTCTAGAACTGCATTATCACCCCCATTACAGACTCCTTAAGTTGCATGCATGTGGCCCACACTCAGTAGAGCACAGAGGTGATAGAAGGAAATAGGCACGGTTTGGTGATGGGAAAATAGGAGGGAGTAGTAGGGAAGGAAGGGTCCCAAAGTAGTGCCACAGTAGTACCCTACATACACCCATAGGAGCGAACTGTTATGCGTTATTGGGGGTGAAGCCGAGTGCACAAAACTTCACCCTGGACACCTACATGATAGTTGCTCAATATTGGGGGTGTTGAAACACCCACAGCAGCCACAGAGTGTGCTCCTATGACACACCACTACTCAAAGAGACCTTACAATGTAGTTAAGATGCACACACAGGACAAGTAAGAGGGAAGGTAAATGAGTACGGTAGGGATAGAGAGTAATGATACAGAGCAAGTGAGTCGGGGTAGGTAAGAAAGTCAGCACAGCAGCATTAAGATGGTCGTTTATTCTACATATTACCACACCCGCCTGAAAATCCCTCCCGCTTGCCGCTCACCCCACTCCCCACCTCCCACCTCCTGGCCCCAACTTGTATAACACAGTTTAGTGCAGCGGAACACATAAGCGCAGCTTCATAAAGAATGGTCAACCTACCTGAGTCCTCAGCCTGTGCAGAGGTGTCAAGGGCCCCAATTCCATGGATGCCCTCCTGGGGTAGGAGGGAGTGCACCATTAGCTCCAGGGGGGTGAGGTTGGCAGTATCATGTGGTGGGGGATGGGCACCAGCCTTGCGCCTCACATCCCTCCGGAGCTTGCGCCACTTGCGCTTGCAGTCCTCCACGTCCCTTGCACAATGGAAGACTGCATTGATGCTGTCACGGACTGCCTCCCACTCCCTCTGTTTGGTCGTTGCAGCCAGCCTCTGCCCTGTGGGAGCAAAGAGATGTTGGTGGCGTTGCTGGATCTCCTGGACCAGTAGCTCTACCTCGCCATCCGTAAAATTACCCTTCCGGGTTGGTGGTTGACGTGGCGGCATTGTACCAATGGGGTTTTCGAAAATACGGAGTGGGCGTTTATATTGGCGCCAAGAACGCCCATTGAGACGGGGGAATAGGCGTTTCTGATATGGGCGTTTGTTGTTCAATTATACACACAATTCCTAAGCGTGCCCAGCTGAGATAGCGATTAGGAACACATGGTTTCAATTATGAGTAGATAAGTATGGGCGTCTCCACCTGCCTTCCCTTTCTTCATTGCCAATTTACCTGCCATTTCTTGCACTGAAACCTTGCCGGTTGTTCGTAATAATCATTTACAGGGTTTTACCCTCACTTATATGAAGGTATGTGTTTAGCAATGTATGCTTGGCTACACCTGTGTATTTAGGGGGGGGGGGGATTATTATTGGCCCTCAGCCACCACGCCTTCCGTTTCCTGTCTTCCACATCCCCTGATGCTCCCTTCCTTTCTCCCATTCTCTCTGCCTGGTTGTAGCAGGCAGTGTGTGGGGGCCAAGAATTTAGTACAGTCGGCCCAAATCATGCACCCCTCGGTAAGGGTCATTTCAATCAGGGAGATGTGCAGCTAATGTTCCAGAAGATAAAAGGCGCACTACACAGTCTTGAAACAGACGTTCATGGTAAGCTCTCATTTGTCTGCCACCTCTTCTTTTTGTGCTCATAGTCAAGGAGTGTGCATTCACTGTATGTATGTAGTCTGGAGTCAGATGTTAGGTAGCTCTGTTTTCACCAGGTTCCTCTGCACTGTACTGTGGGGTTGGCAGGTCCTCAGTGGTGTGGGCCAGCTGTTGGAGGTGCAGTATTGGTTCCCGGTAGGTTCCATCTTCCTTGTTTATGTGGTGTACCCCAGTCCCCATTTATCAAGTGGCCACCCATTCTCAAAGTCCATAGGCGGGGGAGGGGAGAATGATTAATGCAATGGATGTGTATAGCACATTATGGAACACCTTCCTAAATTGCTCCATAGGTAGTAGGGAACATGCACATTACATTGTTTTTAATCGGTAGCCTGGACAAAATGATCGAGGTGGCTACAGGTAGTGCCACTGAGGCCTATGACGTGGTGGTGAGGGAGAGGGGTGTGTGTACAGGTACCAACCCAAAGAAACTGGTGGTGGCTAAAGCCTGGTGGCTGCTGTGGCCTAGTGGTTAGAGCACCAGCCTTATAATCATAAGGTTGATGGTTCAAATCCCACCTAAGGCAAGTCACTTCAGGGACAAAGTTTGATACAAACCCAGAATACTTGAATGTAACACACCTTGACCGACTACTGGAGAAAGTGTGATCACAGCTGCAAATAATGAGCACCATTTTTATTTGTGCCCTTCTCTAACACAAGTATTACATTGCAACTGTGATGAAGTACCCATCCATCTATTGGGTTTCCCATTGTTTCCCTTTTGCTCCTCAGCATTATATACCATAGCTGATGTATTCAATGTGAAAATATGAGCCAGCTGTTTGTAGGTCCTTCTTGGCCCCCCCTCCCCCACCAATGTGGCTTGTGGGTAAGGATATGTGTCCATCAGACAGCAAACACTGTGTATGTGGTACCTGGAGTTATGTGGAAGTGTGTACCTGGCAGATCACACGTGGTACACTATTAATCTCTTATTGATGGCACTCTGTATTGTGGGTCAGTATGGTGGAGGGGAGGGAGGGAGAGAGAGATGCTGGCTGGCCATTTTTATTAATGAACACAAATATCCATCCAGCCTCCCTGGCCCAACCCCCCTGCACATATGGCCATGCAGGTTGGAATGAACAGGTGGCGTTCTGTATGGCCAACATTCTCAGACATACATCACCTTCTCATTCACACAGCACATTTAATGCTATGCATATTGCTGCCTCCTTCCTCTCAACTCAACAGCACCATTTGGTGATATGTAATGCACAAGGGAGACAAACACACACACACACCCTGATAGTTATATTGTAACAGAAACATTTATTTCCCCCCCACCCCTACAAAATAAGCCCCAACAATGCCCTCCTCCCCCCCACAACTCCCCACACAACCCCAACAATTCCCTCCCCCACCCCCCCCCACAGAACCCCCAACATTTCCCTCCCCCCACACACACAACCCCAACAATTCCCTCCCCTACCCCCCACAGAACCCCCAACAATTCCCTCCCCCCACACACACAACCCCAACAATTCCCTCCCCCATCCACTCCCCACACCCCCAACAGGCCCCCCCTATTTAAATTAAGGGCAGCCACGCCCTCTGAGCAAGGCCCTCTGTAGCAGGGCAATGAGCAGCCCCAGCACTACCCTTAGTGGGCCCTGGAGCTGCTCATTGCCCTGCCGTAGGGCTCTCACCTCCTGCAGCAGCTGGTGCTGGCCAACTATAAGCTGCTGCTGGCCATCTACCAGCTGCTGCAGGAGGCGCACCACAGTAGCAGGGCCAAAGGCTGGAGGTGGGCCAGGGGACACTGAAGCTGGCCCAGGGGATGGAGGTGGGCCAGGGGACACTGAAGCTGGCCCAGGGGATGGAGGTGGGCCAGGCGATGGCGCTGCCTGAGGGGAGGGAGAGGCCTCATATGGAGCTGCAGGTGGGGAGGGGTCCTCATGAATGTCCTCATCCTCCTCATCTATGATGAGGACTCCCTCCTCCGAGTCCTCCTCCTCCTCCTGGTGGGCCGCCTCCTGGCCTGGCTGCTGCTCCTCCTCCTCCTCCTCATCCAGGTGCCCCTTCTCCTGCTCCTCCTCCTCCTGCTCCTCCTTCTCCTCCTGCTCCTCCTCCTGGAGGTGGTGGCCCTCCTCATCCTCGCGCTCAGCTTCCTGCTGGTGGAGCCCTGTGTATGTAAAAGGAGTGTGATTGAGATCAGTGCATACACCATGGCTTGCATAGTGCAGTAGCTGGGTGGCGTGAGGCAGGGGATGGGGCAGGGTGTGGTAAGGCGTAGCCTATGCCCATGGGGAATGAGCTGCATCAGATGACATGAAACAGAACCCTGGACCCTCCTCTGACACACACCACGCAGGACATGTTGCCATACCAAATTCATTGCTGACCAGCATGTTTGCATTGTGAGATGCAACGAGGGGTTGATGGGCAGTTGTTGTAGGAGTTATTGGGGGGGGGGGGGGCAGTGGGAAGGGTGTTGAGCACAATTCTTTTATGTGATTTAGGCCATAACATGCAGTAAAAGTAGGGCCTCAGGCAGCTGTACCAGGACACAGTAATCAGCCACCACAATAAGGGGAATAGTAAAGTGTGGCATATCATCTCATTCATCTCGGGGGGATAGTCGGACGTTGCAGGCACGCTCATGGGAGAACCCCTGCAACCTGCATCCTTGATCTGGGACAGATATGGTATTACTTACTAGGTGGCTATTAGGCACATGGGAAGTGATATTGTACAACACATTTGCTTTATTCATGAAATGTATGTAGTAATCTGTACAGGTGTCCTGTTTTTGAATACTTACGGCGAGCCCTGAGGTGCCTTCGCACCGCCCGGATGAGGTCGGGCCTCTCCCGCCTCACCCGGCGGAACCGCCTCCTCAGGGACTCCAGGTCCCGGTGGACTCCAAAGCGTCTGTAAGATACTGTCTTTCTTCTATGTTTGTGCAGCGCTGCGTACGCCTTGTAGCGCTATAGAAATGCTAAATAGTAGTAGTAGTAGTATAAGTTTGTAGAGCAGGGGTCAGGGGTGTTGGTCCTTTTTGTCCTCTGCACACATTCATTTGCTATTCACATACCAGAGAGAGAGGGTCTACAGTGTTGGGGGGGGGGGCACCTCCATTGGTAGTGAATCATAGGAGCCACCTTTTTACCATTTTGGGGGGTGGAACCCCCAGTGGAGATGACCCCTCCCCTTCATACATATTTGATATTGGGGGTGGGGTGGTGAAGCACCCACAGCAGCCACCGAGTTGGTTCCTATGCAGATGATGCCAGAGAGGTGGGCATGAGGCCAGACAGTACCGTTTGTATACATTATAATGTATGCTTGTTAAACTACTTTATATGTGTTATCATGACCATGTTATAAAGTATGGTATAGGTTTCATTGGTCTCATGCTTCCACTATTCGGAGGCGTTGTAACCCACTGGCTGCAAAGAGGGGTTGGAAAATGTGGCCTTCACATAACTAACGAAATTGTCACATAACACTAATAGCATAGTCACATACCTAACCTAACGAAATACATTCTTGTAGGGATGTGGGAATGGTGGTTGTTTCAATAACATACAAATTATTAGTGATTGTGCATGTTCCTATATTACTCATGATCCTTGCATGGACACTCCAGTTACTGCTGGTAACATTGATGACGGAGCTGTTATATGTGTAGGCACAGGAGGGGAGGGGGGGTTGGGCCATAACCTTACCTTTCTAGCCTTTCCCGGATGCGGGACCAGGCTCGCATGGCCTGCAGCCTGGGGGGCAGGTGGTGGTGCTGGATAAACAGCCTGTGCCGGTGCCTTAGGCACAGCCGCACCAGCAGCAGGCTCTCCTCCTCGCCAAAATTTGGTTCTCGTCATTGTGCCATTTTTCCACGTGTTGGAAAAGAAGTGCCTTATATAGACGACCTTGCGTGAGGGACGTCATTTCATGCACAGCTCCATATATGGATGACCATTCCATATATGGTCCCTATCAGCACGTGGACGCCCTCGTAAGCATAGACGTCTTTGACGTGCACCTGCTTGCACGTGTGTGGAACGTGCCTTGTGACGCACCCCACCCGACCCTTTTCACATATACACAATATGCATATAGCTGCATGTTCAGTAGGTGTACAGTGCATGCAGATCCGGACATGCAGATGGGCGCATATGATGAAAGTATGGGTGGAGCAGCATGATATGTCTGTAGTTGACACATATACGCGTTCCTCATATTTTCCCGTACCTGGATGGCCTGAACAACATGTACTGTACTTGCGATACACCTATGTACATTATTTTACACACCATGTGATTTGGTCGTTTGCACCTGCAATAATCGACCGTGTTAGGGCGCCCAATTTAGTCACGCTTATGCGCTCGTCATTTGATTGTTTTCTTACAGGGATAATCGATTATCGAAAAACGCCCACACTATTTTTCCATTATACATGTCTATTTTTGGACGTTTTCGTAAGAACGTCCTAATTCGTACTTGGACGATCTTTCAATTATGCCCCTCCATGCCATGACGGCGAGCCCAGAGCCACATGCTGACGGCTTCCTGACACAGGGGGCGAGATCCGGTGCCCCCCTGCTTGTTGATGTAATACATGGCAACCTGTCTGAATTTGGATAATTTGGTGGGACAGCCGATCTCTGAAAGCCTTCAGAGCGTTCCAGACCGCTCGTAACTCCAGAAGATTGATCTGCAGATCGCGTTCCTGGAGGGACCAGCTTCCCTGGGTGTGAAGCCCATCGACATGAGCTCCCCACCCCAGGAGAGATGCATCCGTCGTCAGCACTTTTTGTGGCTGAGGAATTTGGAAAGGACATCCCAGAGTCAGATTGGACCAAATCGTCCACCAATACAGGGATTTGAGAAAACTCGTGGACAGGTGGATCACGTCTTCTAGATCCCCAGCAGCCTGAAACCACTGGGAAGCTAGGGTCCATTGAGCAGATCTCATGTGAAGGCGGGCCATGGGAGTCACATGAACTGTGGAGGCCATGTGGCCCAGCAATCTCAACATCTGCCGAGCTGTGACCTGCTGGGACGCTCGCACCCGCGAGACGAGGGACAACAAGTTGTTGGCTCTCGCCTCTGGGAGATAGGCACAAGCTGTCCGAGAATCCAGCCGAGCTCCTATGAATTCGAGTTTCTGCACTGGGAGAAGGTGGGACTTGGGATAATTTATCACAAACCCCAGTAGCTCCAGGAGGCGAATAGTCATCTGCATGGACTGTAGAGCTCCTGCCTCGGATGTTTTCTTCACCAGCCAATCGTCGAGATATGGGAACACGTGTACCCCCAGTCTGCGAAGTGCCGCTGCTACTACAGCCAAGCACTTCATGAACACTCTGGGCGCAGAGGCGAGCCCAAAGGGTAGCACACAGTACTGGAAGTGACGTGTGCCCAGCTGAAATCGCAGATACTGTCTGTGAGCTGGCAGTATCGGGATGTGAGTGTAGGCGTCCTTCAAGTCCAGAGAGCATAGCCAATCGTTTACCTGAATCATGGGAAGAAGGGTGCCCAGGGAAAGCATCCTGAACTTTTCTTGACCAGAAATTTGTTCAGGGCCCTTAGGTCTAGGATGGGACACATCCCCCCTGTTTTCTTTTCCACAAGGAAGTACCTGGAATAGAATCCCAGCCCTTCCTGCCCGGATGGCACGGGCTCGACCGCATTGGCGCTGAGAAGGGCGGAGAGTTCCTCTGCAAGTACCTGCTTGTGTTGGAAGCTGTAAGACTGAGCTCCCGGTGGACAATTTGGAGGTTTTGAGGCCAAATTGAGGGTGTATCCTTGCCAGACTATTTGGAGAACCCACTGATCGGAGGTTATGAGAGGCCACCTTTGGTGAAAAACTTTCAACCTCCCTCCGACCGGCAGGTCGCCCGGCACTGACACTTGGATGTCGGCTATGCTCTGCTGGAGCCAGTCAAAAGGTTGTGCCTTGCTTTTGCTAGGGAGCCGAGGGGCCTTGCTGAGGCGCACGCTGCTGACGAGAGCGAGCGCACTGGGGCTTAGCCTGGGCCGCAGGCTGTCGAGAAGGAGGATTGTACCTACGCTTACCAGAAGAGTAGGGAACAGTCTTCCTTCCCCCCAAAAATCGTCTACCTGTAGAGGTAGAGGCTGAAGGCTGCTGGCGGGAGAACTTGTCGAAAGCGGTGTCCCGCTGGTGGAGCTGCTCTACCACCTGCTCGACTTTCTCTCCAAAAATATTATCCGCACGGCAAGGCGAGTCTGCAATCCGCTGCTGGATCCTATTCTCCAGGTCGGAGGCACGCAGCCATGAGAGTCTGCGCATCACCACACCTTGAGCAGCGGCTCTGGACGCAACATCAAAGGTGTCATACACCCCCCTGGCCAGGAATTTTCTGCACGCCTTCAGCTGCCTGACCACCTCCTGAAATGGCTTGGCTTGCTCAGGGGGGGAGCTTGTCCACCAAGCCCGCCAACTGCCGCACATTGTTCCGCATGTGTATGCTTGTGTAGAGCTGGTAAGACTGTATTTTGGCCACGAGCATAGAAGAATGGTAGGCCTTCCTCCCAAAGGAGTCTAAGGTACTAGAGTCCTTGCCCGGGGGCGCCGAAGCATGCTCCCTAGAACTCTTAGCCTTCTTTAGGGCCAAATCCACAACTCCAGAGTCATGAGGCAACTGAGTGCGCATCAGCTCTGGGTCCCCATGGATCCAGTACTGGGACTCGATCTTCTTGGGAATGTGGGGATTACTTAATGGCTTGGTCCAGTTCACCAGCAATGTCTTTTTGAGGACATGATGCATGGGTACTGTGGACGCTTCCTTAGGTGGAGAAGGATAGTCCAGGAGCTCAAACATTTCAGCCCTGAGCTCGTCCTCCACAACCACCGGGAAGGGGATGGCCGTAGACATCTCACAGACAAAGGCCGCAAAAGACAGACTCTCGGGAGGAGAAAGCTGCCTTTCAGGGGAGGGAGTGGGATCAGAAGGTAGGCCATCAGACTCCTCGTCAGAGAAATATCTGATGTCCTCCTCCTCCTCCCACGAGGCCTCACCATCGGTATCAGACACAAGTTCACGGACCTGTGTCTGAAGCCGTGCCTGGCTCGACTCCGTGGAACCACGGCCACGGTGGGAGCGTCGAGAGGTAGACTCCCTCGCCCGCACCGGCGAAGCTCCCTCCGCCGACGTCGTCGGGGAGCCTTCCTGGGAGGCGACCGCAGTCGGTACCACAAGCGGCACCGATGTCGGAGACCTCACCCCGGGCAAGGGGCCAGCCGGCGCCTCACTCGACGGTACCGGTGGCGCAAGCACCCCCGGTACCGGAGGGGAAGGGCGCAACAGCTCTCCCAGGATCTCTGGGAGTACGGCCCGGAGACTCTCGTGCAGAGCGGCTGTGGAGAAAGACGTGGAAGCCGATGCAGGTGTCGATGTCAGAGTCTGTTCCGGGTGTGGAGGCTGTTCCGGGCTGTCCATAGTGGAGCGCATCGACACCTCTTGAACAGAGGGTGAGCGGTCCTCTCGGTGCCGATGCCTACTGGGTGCCGACTCCCTCGGCGACCCAGAGCTCTCAGTGCCGATACGGGAAGGGGACCGGTGTCGATGCTTCTTCGACTTCTTGGAACAAAGCATGTCACCGGAGCTTCTCGGCACCGACGAGGAGGACGTAGAATCCAGCCGTCGCTTCCTCGGGGCCGAGGCCGAAGAAGGTCGGTCTCGGGGGGGCTGTACCGCAGGAGCCCTCAGGGTAGGGGGAGACCCACCCGAAGGCTCACCGCTACCAGCAGGGGAATGGACAGCCCTCACCTGCACTCCAGTCGAAGCACCACCGTCCGACGACATCAGCAGAAGTGGAGGTCCCGGTACCACCGACGCCGACGCAGCCTTCCGATGTCTCAGCCCCGATGCAGAGGGTCGATGCCTCGATGCACTCGATGCAGTCGCGGCCGAGGATGGAGGTCTAGACGCTGTCGACGTCGATGCACTCGATACTCCCGGTGCCGATGCCGATGAAGAGCCCGAGAACAAAACGTTCCACTGGGCCAATCTCGCTACCTGAGTCCGCTTTTGTAAAAGGGCGCACAGACTACAGGCCTGCGGGCGGTGCCCAGCCCCCAGACACTGAAGACACGACGCGTGCCTGTCAGTGAGCGAGATTACCCGGGCGCACTGGGTGCACTTCTTGAAGCCGCTGGGAGACTTCGATGACATGGGCGGAAAAATCACGCCGGCGAGATCAAAACTCGTGATTGCGTAAGGCACCAAAAAGAGGGGGAGAAAAAATTCGACCCGAGGCCTCAAAAGGGCCTACTGCGAAGACGAAAAGAAACTTACTGGGGCAAAAACTGGAAATAGAGGAAAGGGAAAAAGACCGAAAAGGTCTTCTTCCGAAATCCTTTTTTTTTTTTTTGAGAAAAGTCAAAAGAGACGCGTGAGGTCAACTTAAGGGGCGCGAACGGCATAACACGACCGTACCGAGCGCGGACAAAAGAAGACTGGCCGGCACGAGCCGGTTTCGGGTGGGAAGACGGCTGCGCATGCGCGGTGCGCATCGGCGCGCGAGGGCTAGCAAAGGCTTTTGCTAGTGAAGATTCCGATTGGAGGGGGCTGCCGTGGACGTCACCCCATCAGTGAGAACAAGCAGCCTGCTTGTCCTCGGAGAATGATGTCTACATTAATCAGAGAAATGGGGCGATATGACTCAGGTTCCTCCAGCGCTTCACCTGGCTTGGGCAGAAGTGACAGCAACGCAGTATTCTCATATTCTGGGAACGTACCCTCTTGAATGACAGACTGATGATATTCAAATAACACACCCCCCACAGAGGCCTG
This sequence comes from Microcaecilia unicolor, assembly GCF_901765095.1. NCBI lineage: Eukaryota > Metazoa > Chordata > Amphibia > Gymnophiona > Siphonopidae > Microcaecilia > Microcaecilia unicolor. The sequence goes on along the minus strand of NC_044040.1, from coordinate 120,913,752 downwards.
TAGAATCTTATAAAACTCCCCTGTGTATCCGTCTATCCCAGGTGCAGAATAGGCCTTCAGCCCCTTCATCACCTGTTGTAGTTCTTTAAATTGCAACGGGGACTCAAGTCCTCAATTGCTGCTTCTGACAATCTTGGCATACCAGCCCGCCTCAACAACTCTGCCACCGATGCCCGAGATGGCTCCCCCCTACCCTTGTATAAATCACAATAATGATCTCTCAATATCTGCCTCACCAAATCTAGGCAGTTAGTTATCTTCCCCTGCCCATCCCGCAACGCAGAGATAGTTCGGTTCCCTCCAGAGGCCTTCACCAACTGCGACAAAAGACCCCCCGGTCAGTTCCCAAACCTATGAAAATGAAATTTTTGATGCAGTAGCTGGCGCTGTGTCTGCTCATGCAACAGAGAATTGACCGACACCTGCAAAGAAACACCTGCGTGGCAGTACTCAAAAATACCCACTTTGCCCTCCGAAGGCTTCACTGTAAGTTCACAATGCTGGCCGCAATCTTCTTCCGTCGTGCTGCCACATAAGAAATAATTTCCCCCCGTAACACTGCCTTAGCAGCACACCAAAAAAGCTGAGGATTAGACCGGTGCTGAGCATTGTGAAGTACATAAGTCTCCCATTTCTCCCTCAAGAACCCCTGGAATTCAGAATCCTTAGTCAGGAACCCAGGAAAACTCCAACTCTGTGCCTGAGAAAACCCACTCGATGCCTCCAGATGCATCCAAACAGGAGCATGGTCAGACACCACCACCTCCCCCATCTGTGCCTCCGTGACCCAGGGGAAAAGCCCGGTGGACACAAACATATAGTCCAGCCTTGCCCAGGTATCATGAGCCCGAGATCTATGTGAATAATCCCTCTCCCCTGGGTGCAAGTGCCTCCAAGCATCCACTATCCCATGCGAGGCAGAGAAGGAACGCAACATGCCTCTGGTCAGGTCCTCCCTCAAGCCCACTGCTTCTACTCCCTGTGCAATCAACCCCGGGGTCCAAAAGAGTATTCATGTCCCCCAGTACAATGAGGTTGGCTCCCTGATATGGCATAAGTATCTTCAACAACTCAGGAAAAATTTTTTCTTATAAGGTGTGGGAACATAAACCATTAAAATATAAATATCCCGTCCCTGCAGCCACAATTTAATTAATAAGTATCGACCCAGAGGGTCCTGCAAAAGTACTTCTGAAGTATAAACTAGTTTTTTATGAAACAATATCGCCACTCCTCCCCTTCGGGCCCCTGCAGAAGCTGAACAAACCTGCCCCACCCACCCTCGTTTTAGCTTACTATGTTCTAAGGCAGATAGCCTAGTTTCCTGGAGACATACAATATCGGCATGTAAACACCCCAAAAGTGACAATATGTTTTTCCTCTTAATTGGGGATGAAATACCCTCCACATTCCATGAAATTATTTTACAGCCCACCAATTCTCTCGCCAAATTGACCACTCCAATTATACCTTATTAACTTAGCCCCGAGGACCCAGCCCAACCCCCGGAACTTCCATAACATCACAGACTCCCCTCCCCCCCACATACTCCCAAACAAACTCCACTCCCCGTACAAGTTCCACACCCCACTCAGCCATGCATCTCTTAGTCCTCCCTCTATCCCCACCCATTGTGACCCTCCTTCCCTTCCACCCTCCCAACCAACCCCCCCACCCATACCTCTTCCTTTACCCCAGCTTCCTCCTCTCCAGTCTCAACCAACATCCCACCTACCCCACGTTCCCCAACCCACACACCCAAACAGCATCGAGGAGACAGCAACCATCGAGGTAAGGTCACAACATGCTGAGATCCCCGCTCCCTCTCCACCCCCACCAGTCCATGCACACCATACACACATTAAATGTCCTCCCCTCATACAGCAGACAATGAGCTGCTGGACTCCCAAACTCACACTACCACTGCACCATCATGCCTCCTCCTAAAGAAGAATCTCAAAGTTCAAAGTCAAGTTGGGAGACAGGCCCCTCGTTCTCCCGGTTGAGAAACTCCCTCGCCGCCGGCTCTGAATCAAAAGATCGCCACTTCCCATCCTGTTGCACCTTCAGTACAGCTGGATACAACAGCATAAAGCGAATCTTCTTTTCTACAAGTGTTGTACAAATAGGGTGGAATCTCCTCCGTTTCTCTCGAACGCTGGCGGAGTAATCCTGAAAAATGCGAACCTGTGCTCCAGCATAGGTCAAGGACTCTCGTTTCAACCGATATCCTCTCAAGATCTCTTCTTTGTGGGTATAATTATGCACTTTAATAATCACCACTCTGGGGCGTTGACCGTTAGCTTGTGGTTTTCCAATTCTATGTGCTCTCTCAATGCACAGAGAACCTCTGCTGTCCGAGAGCGCAAATTCTTTAGTGAGCCATTGCTCCAGCACGGAGCCCATTCTTGTCTGGGAGCATCTCCGGAAGCCCCACCAGCCACAAATTGCTCCGTCTCGCCCTGTTCTTGAGCTCATCCAGCTTCTCTTCCTGAGCGCTCAGCTTTTTCTTTAGCTTGTTCAGCTCTGGTTCCCACCTTTGCCAGGTGTCCTCTATATCTGATACTCTTTTTTCCACCTCCGCCGTTTGCCCTGCAATGTCAACCAGGAAACCATCCAGCTTCCCGAACTGCCCCTCCAGCGAAAGGAATCTAGGTTCCAGCGCAGCTCCCACAGTCTTTGCTAACTATGCCAGCTGCTTCTCAGAAAATTCCGCCTCACCGATCGGGGATCCAGCCACCATCTTGGAGTCCCCGCTGGTCAGTAGTGATTTCTTCTTCTCCGTTTTCACTCCCTATTTTGCTGTTCCAGACGGCACTGAGACATGAAATTGTTCCATGCACTTTTGTCAGCACTTTAGATAGTCAAAAGTCTCAAAGTGGAGAGTCAGGCAAGCGTCAGAGGGCAGAAAGCCGAGTGGGGACCTCGGAGCAGAGCTAAAACACAGCTACCGCTCCCATTGCATCACATGACCTCCCGTATTCTGATGGATATATATATGAGATCTGTTTTCATTTAAGAGGGATCATTTTTGGTTATTTAATTTTATTTTGTGTATTGGTTTAGGGACTTGCCGTCTGTGCTGGGTTTTTTTTTTGTTCTTTTACTCTTTCTTGTCCTTATATGAGTATTGCAAGTGAGTATTGTTTTTCAATTCATTATTCATTATTTATTTTTTATTCATTTTTCATTTTCAATTTTTTACTATTCATTTATTTTTGATCAATTATTCTTTATTTTTTCACATATTTATTTATTATTTATTTTTAATTTCTTATTATTCTTTTCCTTCTTAACATATTCTCACCTTCTCCATTCTTTTATATTAGTTGTTCCTTTTGGGAAGATACATTTTAGTTGTTCTTTTTATATTTTGGTTGCATCAGTGCCCTTGCTTTGCTGATATTATATATATATATATATATATATATATATATATATATATATATATATATATATATATATATATATATATATATATATTCTGTTTTAGTCTATCAGTGGTACTAGAGACGTGATGATTCATTTGTATATTATATTAATATCTTTTATATTTTTCTGTGTTACGTTTGTTGTGCTTATTATATTTATTAATATTTCACAAGAATTTTTTATTGTTGATAATCTATTGTTGGTCCACCCCACACCTGGGTACGATGTAAATATTGAGCTGAATTCTGGACAGCCTGTCATTGGTAGTCGTGGCAACGATCCAGAAACTCGGTACCCAAGAATGAGGTAAGGACAACGAAAACTAACCTTGTCTCCCACTCCAAGAGCGGGAGAGGAAAGTAAACTAATTTCAAGATTTTCCCCTTGATGAGAACAAGAAACACCAACTCACCATCTGAGAATGAACTTAATTAATAATTTAATTTAAACATTCTGAAGTTTTAACAAAACATAGAATAAAGTTTGAGATACAGATTACGTGGTTAACTTACTTTCACTTTTCTTTTACAGGATACTTTCCCTCATCGCCCCAAATCAGATAAGTATACGTTCCCTTTCCCTCTGTTCTACAACCCTTCAAGATGATATAACAGTACTAAAATTCTTTTCAAGATTTTTTGTACATTTATAAGGATTTTGATCCTTTGTGTGTTTTTTTTATATGTCTTTCAGAATCCCCTCACCCACGTACACTGGGTCCAGGTAAGTATTACTCTCTTTGTTTTATTTTTCCCCCTTCCCTTTTTCCAATGTCCCGGCCTTTAGTGTGCTGCAATGCAGTCTCTCTCTTACGCTTCCTTTGGAAAGTTGCTGGTCTTTCTTGCGTGGGGGCCCGTGCTCTCAGTCGCTTTGCTTCTCCGGCTTGTCTTTGCCCTAAACCTCGCTCTTAAACAACCAAAAGGGAGGCAAAACCCTTTCTCCCTCTCAATGACTTTCACTTAGTGACATTACCCTTTTATACTATCAATACTTTGGTGATATTTAACTTAAAACAAATATAAATAGAATCTCCTAAATTAACGAACTTAACCTTTTCTTATAATCCCTAGACTAGGAAGGAGCGATCCGGTGACATGCAGGAACCCACTCAACTCCCAACAATCCCTCCCCTCCCCAATCCCTATTAATTCACACCTAACCCTATGTTTTTATTCCTCACACCCAGTCCACATGTTCCACCAATTCACTCTTTACTCACTTATTCCTGCCAAATCACTCACTTTCCCAAACCTAGACCTGTACCACTCACTCTTTAACCATATATTACCACCAGCCCCTCCAGCACACAACCTCTCCTCACCAGAGCCCAACTCCTTCTGCCAACCGCCAGCGACTCCGTACCTAGGATACAGAGTTTTCGGCAGGATTCCGGGAACCCCCCAGCCAATCATCTGCTTCCCTCAAAATTCCAAACTTCCAAACTTCTGCATTTTTTTTCATTACTTCCCATAGAAAATAATGGAAAAACTGAAAAATGAAACAAAAATACACTCAAACCTTAACCTAATTACCCCCAAATTTCCAAACTAATAAAACTTCCCATTCCCTATTAACCTATATTTTTCAAATTTAAAAATACCTAAATTTACCACCCGACCCACTAATCCCTTCTCGAAAACCCCTTTAAAAATCCCAAATTTAATTTAAAAGTATCCCAAAAATTCAAACTCCTCCCCCCGAACCTATCCCGTCAAATAAAAAAAATTAACCCTTTAACAACCACCTTAAAACCAGCACCCTTCCAAAACCCCCATTAAAAATATTCAAATTTAAAATCCAACTCGACAGAAAAATTCTGAAAAATTCCCCGACCCCAAATCCAAAAATAAAAAACGCAATTTACACATTTTAAAAATTAACCAATAAGAATTACCTTAAAGCTGATTTTCCTCTTGCGCAAAGACCCCCGCTGGTTCCACTTCCGGACGTCCCAACGCTGAAACGGAGCCAAAACCAAAAACGCTGGAGCTCCGGCCTAAAATTTAGGCCCAGGCTTCGGCATAAACGGAGCTCTTTTCGTGGATGCGCGCCGCTGATTTGTGCATGTGGTGCGCGCCTGCACGTTTTTCCCGCTTCTTCAGTGCCAGCTCCCTCCCCAACGCTCCTCCCTCCGCCTTCCCCAAAACGGCCTCAAAACTGGCCCAAAAACCCCCGAAACAGCCCGGTGCACACCACTTCACCCGGGAACGTCCCCAACCGTTCCCAGGCCCTAAAACCAGCGGCGCTATCCCCCTGCACTTCGGGACGGCCTGTAACCGGACCCAAGACGGCCGCAAGGCTGCCCAAGCACCCGCCCATCAGGATGGCCCAGAACCTTCCCGAAGACCCGTCGCCGTCCACAAACATGCCCGAAGATGCCAGTTAGCCCCTCTACGTCCGGGGACATGCCCAACCGTCCCCGGACCTCCATAACGAAAATGCTGCCTCCTGCAGCACTGCCTTCTGCAGCACTGCCTCTCCTCCCCACCAAAACGGGCCCTAACATTGGAGGTCCCAAAACGGACCCCAGGTAAGCTTTTTTTTTTTTCCCTCTTTAACCCCCTGTTACACTATCCAGCTTATAATCGAAAGAGAAAAACGCCTATATTGCGACCCAAATTAGGAGATGGGCGTCTTTCTCCCGTGGGCACCCAAATCGGTATAATCGAAAGCCGATTTTGGGCGTTTCCAACTGCAATCCTTCGCGGAAATGGGTAAAGTTGATGGGGGCATGTCGGAGACGTGGTGAAGGCAAAACTGGGCCGTGGTTATCGGCCGAGGATGGGTGTCTTTAGCTGATAATCGAAAAAAAGGGCATTTTTACCGCGATTTTGGGTCACTTTTTTTGGACCCCTTTTTTTTCACGAACAAGTCCCAAAAAAGTGACCCAACTGCCCAGATGACCACTGGAGGGAATCGGGGATGACCTCCCCGGACTCCCCCAGTGATCACTAACCCCCTCCCATAAAAAAAAAACACTTTAAAAACTTTTTTTCCAGCCTCTATGCCAGCCTCAAATGCCGTACCCACCTCTATGACAGCAGAATGTGTTCTATCCTGTGACAGCCTTTCCCTGGTTCTGATGTGGCTCTCGGGTGACTGTGACACCTTTTCTGTTATGCGCACTGCAGAGTCACATCAGCAATGCATTATGGTGGGTGTAGGGTGTTGGGCTCCGTGATTCCACTAGCTTGTGGCAAATGCTCATGATGTTGGTAGTTGGTAGGCTCTACTCCCATGGTTCTTTCCCCCCTGCTTACTGGGTCAGAGTGTGCCCTGTTTTGTTTCCGGTAGTCCATGAGGTAGTGGCCATTTTTGTAAGCCAGTTTTAGATCCCTTTCACGTGTTAGCCACGTTAGAGAACTTAGTTCTTCCCTTGAATGTGGCTGAAAGAGGGCATTGTACAGCTTCTGCCAGCTCTGACCTACAGCTAATCTCAATACCTGCGAGACTTGTTGCCAGTGGGGCACAACTCTGATCTGCAGTTAACTGTGAGTAAGCGTGCTTATTCCAATAAAGGACATTTTCGGAGAGATTAGTCTTCAGGTGTCAACTGGTGTGCCAATGTTATATAGCAGCAACAAGTCCTAGAGGCCTGCATGTATGCAGGTCCCTTGAGAACGTTTAGTGGGTACCGCAGTGTACTTCAGCCAGGTGGACCCAGGCCCATCCCCCCCTACCTGTAACACTTGTGCTGGTAAATGGGAGGTCTCCAAAACTCACTGTACCCACATGTAGGTGCCCCCTTCACCCCTAACAGCTATGGTAGTGTTGTACATTTGTGAGTAGTGGGTTTTGGGGGAGGGGGGTTGGGTGCTCAGCACCCGTGGTAAGGGAGCTATGCATGTGGGAGCTGTTTCTGAAGTCCACCGCACTGACCTCTAGGGTGCCCAGTTGGTGTCCTGGCATATCAGGGGGGCCAGTGTACTATGAATCCTGGCCCCTCCCATGACCAAATGGCTCGGATTAAGACGTTTTTGAGCTGGGCGTTTTTAGTTTCCATTATCGCTAAAAAAAAACCGCCCAGCTGAAAAACGTCCATTTTTTCAAAAATACGGTCTGTCCCGCCTCTTCACGTACCCATTTTCGGACATAGACGCCCATGGAGATAGGCATTCGCGTTCGATTATGCCCCTCTGTGTGACACATAGAGAGTGAATGTGATACAGTGTGAGACATAGTCTGAGAGACTGTGTGAGAGTGAGAGAAAGACACTGACTGTGAGAGTGTGTGTGTGACAGAGATACCTCCCTCCTCCCTCTGTGGTCTCAGGACCCCCTCCCCCCCTCTCTGGTATAAGGACCCCCTCCCTCCTCTGCGTTCTCCTCACCTCCCCTGTGGTCTCAGGACCCCCTGCCTCTCCCCCCTCTGCTTGGTTGACAGCACCGTGCGAGTGTGTGTGTGTGACAGAGAGAGAGTGAGACTGGGTACAAGTGTGTCTGTGAAAGAGAGTGTGTGTGATTGTCCTTTCTCCCCTGCTCCCCCTCCAGCCACCCAGCTATTCTCCTGTCTCCCTTGCCCCCCTCCAGCCACCCAGCGATATTTATTTTTTTATTTTTGTTTTTGTTACATTTGTACCCCGCGCTTTCCCACTCATGGCAAGCTCAATGCGGCTTACATATTATATACATTATATACAGGTACTACTTATTTGTACCTGGGGCAATGGAGGATTAGGTGACTTGCCCAGAGTCACAATGAGCTGCTTGTGCCTGAAGTGGGAATCAAACTTAGTTCCTCAGTTCCCCAGGACAAAAGTCCACCACCCTAACCACTAGGCCACTCCTCCTGCCCCCCCCCCCCTCGAGTCATCCAGCGATTCTCCTGTCTCCCCTGCCCCCCCTCCAACCCAGCGATTATGCTCTCTCACGTTGGAGGTGAGTTCGTTCCCTCAGTCCTGCCTTCCGATTACCTGCCCTCGATGTCATCACGTTTTGACGCGAGGGCAGGGCAGAGAGAGATGGTGAATCGAAGTCGATGACACACTTACAAACCCTTCAATGATGCCACGGAGTCAGCTTCAGAATGTTGAGGGTGCGTTTTATTATAGTAGATAACTCTAATAAAATCCTTTGGATGTCACTTTGATCTGCTCGTTTATTCTCCACGTTGGATTTTGCAGATTGCTTGCCTTGTTGTTTTTTGGGACCCTTTTAATCCCTTCAGTGGTCAGCTGCTCAATCAGAGCACCTTTGTGTAACCTGGACATGAGTGAAACAGGTCTAATTTAGGATGCCCTTTTTTTGGCTTGAACATTTCTTCCTGTTTAGTAATCACTGTTGGACATCCTGATTTTGGGCCCCCGCCTCAGTGGTGTGCTGGTAAATGTTTAACAACAGGCTCTCTCCCAGGTCCAGCTCTGCACCCCCCGTCTACCTCTGCGCCCCCCCCCCCCAAATTGCAGAGCTGGTTATAGCCGAGGAGAGAGCCTGGGGGGGTGGGGGGGAGGCAATGCATTACTCTCTCCAGGAAAAAAAAATTAAATGATCCCAGGATCCAATCTAATTCATGTTTAATGTGGGATAAAATGCCATAAATAAGTAGATAAATATAAACTTTTAATGTTGAGCACCCGATTCTCAAAGTGGACATATTCCAAACACTATAATGAAAATAAAATGATTTTGTCTACCTTTGTTGTCTGGTGACTTTGTTTTTCTGATCATGCTGGCCCAGTATCTGATTCTGCTGCTACCTGTCCTCTTAACTCCGTTTCCAGGGCTTCCTTTCCATTTATTTCTTAACTTTCCGCCTTACTTCTTCATTTTTTGCCCTACATCCGTAAGTAAAAGCTGGGTCCTCCACAGACTTGACTGTCCAGTGGATCCAGCTTCTGCCTATTTTCTTCATCCATGTGCAGTTTTTCTCTTCCTTTTCCCTTATCTCATCTCCTTCCTCACTCTTCCCTCCCCTCCCCTCCATCCATGTCCAGCATTTCTTCTCTCGCCCTTCCCTCTCCTCCATCCATGCCCAGCAACCCTCCTCTCCCCTGCACTCCCCTCCATCCACCCATGTCCAGCAACCCTCCTCTCCCCTGCCCTCCCCTCCATCCACCCATGTCCAGCAACCCTCCTCTCCCCCTGCCCTCCCCTCCATCCACCCACCCATGTCCAGCAACCCCTCCTCTCCCCCTGCCCTCTCCTCCATCCACCCATGTCCAGCAACCCTCCTCTCCCCCTGCCCCCCCTCTATCCATCCATACCTAGCGATTCTCTTCTCTCCCCTGCCCCCCTCTATCCATCCATACCCAGCGATTCTCTTCTCTCCCCTACCCCCCTCCAGCCATCCATACCCATGGATTCTCTACTCTCCCCTGCCCCCCTCCAGCCATCCATACCCAGGCATTCTCTTCTCTCCCCTGCCCCCCTCCAGCCATCCATACCCAGGGATTCTCTTCTCTCCCCTGCCCCCCCAGCCATTCATTCCCAGGGATTCCTTCTCTCCCCTGCCCCCCCCTCCAGCCATCCATACCCAGGGATTCTCTTCTCTCCCCTGCCCCCCTCCAGCCATCCATACCCAGAGATTCTCTTCTCTTCCCTGCCCTCCATCCAGCCATACCCAGCGATTCTCTTCTCTCCCCTGCCCTCTCCTCCCTGTCGCATCCATGTCTAGCGATTCTCTTCTCTCCCCTGCCCTCCCCTCCCGCTCACATCCATGTCCAGCGATTCTCTTCTCGCCCCTGCCCTCCCCCTCCCGATTGCATCCATGTCAAGCAATTCTCTTCTCACCCCTGCCCTCCCCTCCCACTCGCATCCATGTCCAGCGATTCTCCTTCGCCCCCATCCTCCCCTCCCATTCATATCCACCTACCCGCACTCTTCTCCCCCCAACATCCCCCTTTTTCTTCCTGCCACAGTTGGTTTAAATCTTTTTTATTACCTCTGTCAAAGCGGCCGCGTCATTGAAAGCCCTGCCCGTCTCTAGCCTTCCCTTCGAGTTCGTTCCCTCAGAGTCCTGCCCTCGTGGAAAGAGGAAATGACGTCAGAAGATGGGACTCTGAGGGAACGAACTCACGAAGGGAAGGCTAGAGACGGGCAGGGCTTTCAATGACGTGGCTGCTTCGACGGAGGTAATAAAAACGATTTAACCCCCCCCCCCCCCCCCCAGGGTGGTGCAGGCAAACGAGGGCAGTGATGGGAGGTGAGGTAAACGGGGTAAGCATGGCTTGTGGCGCCCTCCTGCCTTGCTTACCTTGTTTACCGGAGCCGGCTCACCCTGCAGAACAATTGGCTCGCAAGATCTTTAAAAATTTAACAACCGGCTCTTGCGAGCCGGTGCGAGCCAGCTCCAGCACACCACTGCCCCGCCTAGTCCCACCCATAATATACCCACAACACGTCCCCTTAGTATTTGGACATATGGCAGTGTTAGTCATCCCTTTTATGCCTTTGCAAAATCGAGATTTGGGTGTATGAAGAACATGGATATCCATTTAGGCATTTTGAGACATCCATATGCTTCAAATATAAGCTCCTAAAGGTACTTTTACCTGTATTTAGAGGAGATAATCCCAGAGCATGTTTAAGTCAGAAGAGGAAAATAACACATTTTACTTTCCATGGAAAAAGTATCCTGACTTAAAGGAGGTGCAAAAGTCCATGAATACAAATGACTTCTGTCAAGTTTCAAAATGAAACAAGTGTATTTACTCTTAGAAAATTTTGCAAAGTTTGTGGGTAGTAAGTATCCTCATTCTTTGTCTTAATGCAGTCTAAATATGTCACCATAGTGCAAGCAAAGGATGAAAGAAAAAAAGTTAAGCAGAGTACTCAGCACTTGCTAATCATCAGTTCAAGGAAACTAGGTTCACATTTGTGATTTTTTTTTTTAATAATATGTTTGCTTATATAAGCAAAAGTCTTTGTGATGTAGAAACAAGTCTGACAAATTCTTTGTTCCTCTTTCCTGTTCAGTGCTGGCTGCCTTGGATTCCTTGCATACAAACAGTAAACAATTTCTCCTTATCCTGGCATACTTTGAATAGTTGTGGCTATTTTGTTTTCTTCCCAGAACTCATAAAAGGCAAAAATATTCCATGTGGTTTCCAAGTCAACTTTTTTCTGCTCTCTGTTCCCTTTTGTTCCCACCACCTTTGTGACCTGGTTAAAAAAAAAAAAAGAAGAAGCAAGATCCTAAAGCCTGTGCTCATTGCACATAGCTGAATTTTAGAGAGTAGAAAAAAGAGTATGTAGGGCTGAGTGTAAAGCTTTTTTGCTCACAGTGTGGCTCCTGCTGTAGTCAGAGACTCTGTATGTAGATTCTAATGTATGGCAGTATAGTAGTAGTTCTTGGTAGATAATAATCAGTTAGCCCATGCAGTTTGTCCAGTTGTCCCCGTACACTATTCAAATTTTAAAATATCTTCTAATTGTCAGCTGTACAAGAATGACTGCCTACACTTGTGTCAGCACCGTTCCCTGCTCTTATATATCTCCTTATGTTAAGGATATATATTCCAGGTAACAGCTGTGTGAGCTTCAACAACTACAAAATATCATTCCTTATCCAGCTTAGTTTTGTTGTTGTCCCTCCTGTGCCCTTTACCATTCTGGGCAGAAGATCAAACGAATTAACTTAGTAACATGCAGGCTAGTACTCAAAAGCATTAGTATCATAGCGATGTTGAAATGTAGAAAAGTATTAGTATCATAGCAATATTCCATCACTAGTATGCTCGTATCATACTCTGTCTCTGAAATACACATTTAACAACACTGAAATTCAAATATTTTTAATCCTATTTCATGGTAGTTTTATTAGGTTTCGATTTCTGTTTTCAACTTTTCCTCTTTCATTGTATTTATGTTTATACTTGTACATTTTACTATTGCTATGCTGTCAACAAAATTGTAAGTTTGATGTTAAACTGTACCTGTACCTGGGAAACTGGCAGCGGCACCCATAGAGCTGCTGCTATGACCCCACGTGCGGCTTTCTTTCATTTGTTACTTTTACTTCACAGCCAAGTAATCAGGGAGACAGTCGCGGCGCCAACCAATAAGCGAGGGGCAGGTCAGGGAAGGGGAGGAAACCGGCAGTGGTGCAACAGAGCCATGACCCCGCGCGTGGCTTTCTTTTCTTACTTTTAATTACTTCGCAGCCAAGTTGGGATCGGGGAGGCAGACAGGTAGTAAGTGGCGTGAAATCTTAGTTTACCTGTAACGGTAGTTTTCCGTGGACAAAGGATCTTCTAGCCACACCTCTGAATATACGCCACGATGACGTGCGTGACCCGGCTATCCAATAGCAATGCTTGAGAAGTAAAAGCAACAAGTTAGCGGATTCCCGCCCATCAGCACAGTATAAATACCATTCGACAGCCCAGACAGTCAGTTTAATAATATAGTTACGACAACCAGGGAGGGTAGGGAGGGATGGTGTGGCTAGAAGATCCTTTGTCCACGGAAAACTACCGTTACAGGTAAGAAACTAAGATTTTTCCATGGACAGGATCTTCTAGCCACACCTCTGAAGACTCCCAAGCATACACAGGTAACAATCATGTGATAGATCAAACATGACTAATCCAATAAACATGATGAAAGAAAATTTGTTACCTGTGGTAGGAGGAGGAGGACAGTTGTCGTTTACATTACCTCCTGAAGGATCGACAGTCCAAATAATTAATCTGTACGTGAAGCTGCATGGAAACAGTAATACCTTGAAAAGTATGCAGGGATGATCATGTAGCTGCCCTAGAGATGTAAAAATGAAGTTGATGTCGCCATAGCACTCAACGTATGAGTTGTAATATGATGATGTGAAGCATGTTGATTATAACAAAATTTTATATATTGAGTAACAACTGAAGAAAGAGTACATTTAGAGATTGGATGTCGATTTTTTTTTTTTTTTTTTTTTTTTACATTGTAAGAAAGACATAACTGCGAAGGTATATGACCACCTGATGTACACTGTAAATAACTTGATAATGCGCTTGTTACAGTCCAATGTGTGCAATCTACTATGTTGAGTAGATTGATAAGGAGGTAGAAAAATTACTGGTAAAATAACCGATTAATTTCTGCAAAAAGAAGGCTCTACTTTTGGTAGAAAACTCCAGATGAGATCGTAGTATCAGATCATGATGTACAACTGGAGTATATGGGGTGAAAAATACAAGTGCATGTAGTTTCCTAAGTCTTCGAGGTGAAGTAATAGTAATAAGAAACTACGTTTTCCAAGGAAAAAATTGAAGGTAACCCAATGAAATGGTGCAAATGGAGGTTCCATGAGGTTTTCTAAAACCAAAGTGAAATCCTATACTACTGGGGGTAAGTGAATTGTAGATTTACGATTCAGAAGATCTTTCAAAAATCTGTTTGCGATAGGATGTGTCATTACTCTGTAATCATCAATCAAACCAGAGAAAAATAGAAAATATGCGCAATTTGGACCTTAACTAAAGAAGTAGCCAAACCTGAGTTGGATAAAAAGAGGAAATATTCCAAAAAATGGAGAAATTAGGCAAAATTTTAGGTAAATCTAATGTGTTATACAGTCATAGCGAAATCTGTTCCAGTTAGACAGATAAACAAGTCTGATCGATTGTTTTGGAAGGCAAGAATACATTAATAACTGGTTGAGAAAAACCAAACCAAACCGAATAACCTATCTGGTTACTTGAAGATACCAATTGGAAAGATGGAGTTTGAGACTTGGATGAAGAAGTTGACCATTGATCTGCTAGATGAGGTCTGATATTGCATGAAGAAAACCATGGATGGAGGACAGTTAACTGCATTAGTCCAGGAAACTACGCTTGCCTCGGCCAATATGTTGTTATTAGAATTGGAGGAAAGACGTAAGAGAGAGAATTTGCCCAAGAAATAGTAATACTTCTGCGGCTATCATGTTCCTTTAATACCACCTTGAACAATATTTATGACAGTTGTATTACTGTGAGGACGGAAAAAGATGTACCAGAGTACAGTGCAAAGCTGAAAAAGGTCGTGAAGAATTGTGATATCACTTGTGTAAGACAAGTATCCTGCTTAACACATCTGCAATGTGATTCTCCCAATCTGATAGATAAATCACTTGAATCACAGAAGGGAGTGATAGAATTAGGGTCTAAAGTCTGACAGCTGCTTGACACAGATGAAGAGAGCTCATAAGCCCTTGCTTATTTATAGAAAATATTGCCACCTTATTGTCTATACTAACCTATATCACTTGGGATGGAAGTAGATGTTGAAAAGTTTGAACAGCCACTCTGACCGCTCTGAATACGAGGAGAGTATGGAATAGAAGCTGTCCTGAAGTGACCAGTGGCCTTGTGTTGACAAGGGTCCTAGATGTGTCTGTCCCCCAACCAACTTAGGATGCATCTGTAGTAAGAAACTTGGTTGGAAAAAGGTGATTGGAACGGAACTCCTAGAAAGAGATTTTGTTCATATGACGTAAGAGGATGTCGATACTGAATCCACTTTTCCTTAAAATACCACTGTATAGGCCTTATGTGTAGTAGCACTAGTGGCAGAACAGCAAATGTTAAAGCCATATGTCCCAAAAGAATTTTGTGGTGTTACTGAATGAAGATAATGAACTAATTGTATGAGGAAAATGAGCTCGCGGGAGTGGTGACTGTGGTATAGATTATGCAGAAACCAGATCCACTCCCATGAAAGTTAACTTCTGTGTCGGGATCACCTGTGATTTTTTTTTTTTTTTTTTTATTGATCAGTAAACCTAACCTTCAAAAAGAATAATGGTAGTCTGTAAAACTTGAAGATTTTGTTGTGGAGACTGAGCTACCATCAACCAATTGTCTTGATATGAAAAACAGGAGGATTCCTTATCGATGTAACTGAACAATTTGAAAATCAAATGTACAAACAAAGGAACCAAAAAGAGATCTTTCACAACTTATGTTTCCCAAACAAGGTCTGTATTTAAATCAATAAATTGACCTAATTGAGAACACCCTGAGATCTGACGGTAAGCCAAAATGTATGTTTGTAGTGGTAATTTTGTCCTTGACAGACAAACCGAAGGTATCGTCGTGAATAGGGATGAAATAGTAATAAGTAAGTCATCATCCTGTAGATCTAGGGCTGAAAACCCTACTCCTTGACTTAATGCAGGAAGTATTACAAGTAAAAATGGCATTCAAATCTTTGTTTTGGGAGAAACTTGTTGAGTTGTGTTATATCCAAGATGTAGGGGTTGTGAAAATACTAGAGAATAACCATTTTGAAGAATATCCAGAATCCACGTGTCTAATGTTATTGATCTCCAAACAATGAAAACATGTTGAATTCTGCTCCCCACCAGACTCTGACACTTGGAAAGGTGAAAAAGAAGGAGAAAGCTTTTGCTGCTGATGTGTCTGAACAGGCTTCTGAGAACGCTGTTCTCTAGCTGGTCTAGTGTGAAAATATGTGGATACTGAAATTAAAATTGATAAGCAGGACATTGATAAATAAAAGATTTACGCTGTTGAAATCTGGTTCCAGAGGTAAAGAAAGGCCACTTCTTATAATTGGATTTAAAAAATTGGTGTTTATCCTGCTCCGAGGTATCAAGTGTTATACCCAATCCTGTTCATTATATCCAGACTGTAAGCTCTCTCTTGTCAAATGTTCTGGTAGCGCTATAATATAGTATTGGTTGTACCACCCTTCTTAAAAGCTTCAATTAACTGTTTAACACGATCTTAAACGATTATAGGGATTTGAACTCACCACCGCTGGATTAGAAGCCAAATAAGAAAGCACCAGAAGAAAGGAGCATCAGGCACCTTTCATAAACAATGAACACCCAAAACTGAGGCTCTTAAGCATGATAACCATCTTGAAGGAATTAAAGAAACTACATTTCTGACAGAAGTATCAAAGTGATCATATAAAGTAATGACCATTTGTAAAGAAAACCCCTACTAAATTGTCATAATCTGCTGAAAAAGAGGCATATCCTGTAGAGACATTAATGATTGTAATTGGGACAAATCCTCCCAATTAGTAGATAAATATACTATGTGATGAAGTATATAAACATAAATAGGGGCAGATAGCATAGGAGAGTGATAATTCTTTCTTGCTAATATATCCATAAACTGGAAATCCGTTATTCTTATACATCGTAGATTACACCACCAATGATGCGTGGGTAAGCTGACTCTTGTGAAGACTAAAGAGTTCAAGAACCTTATATTTAGTATGTATTGATCCTTAGGTAGATTGAATAGAATATTGTATATCAATCTATGATGGTCCTGAAGCACCTGAGGTATAAGGAGCTTGACCAAATTTAAACACTTAGTGACTGATGCTTTTATCCTTAGAAACCTCTTCTTGAGAAGTTAGAGAAAAATGCAATGCATGAACCAATCTATGTAAAAAACGTTTGCATAATATTCATCACTTAGAGAAAACTCTTCCCTGATTAGTGTACTACATATAAACTGTAGCAGGGATTTTCTGCCCTGTTTGAATAATATGAGTGTTAAGAAGAGCTGGTACAGAGAGTTGTGAGTTCACAGACAAATTGATTGGAAGAGAAGAATGAGATACCCACCACAGCTTCTGCCCCTGAGGAGTGAGAGGACAAGAAGCTACGTAGATGAAATCAAATGCAGTGAGACAGCTTGTTCAGAGTGAAATATAGAACCCGAAGGTTCTGTAACCCTCTGTTGAGTCTGTATAACCCTGAAATTGAACTGTGACGAGACTTTCTGGACTTCGAGGTTGTTTTTTTTTTTTTTTTTTTTTTTAAACCTCCGATACAGAAGCCTATTTACAATTGTTGTTAACTAGGCAACGATACCGACAACATCCATGCCCAGATGGACTGACCTGTCGAGATGGACGGTTCTGACTGCCCTTCCAAGATGCTGAATTGGGCGCCCATGCCCGATGTCGACCTCATAGCCGACTTCGTCTGGACATCGACCTCTGGAGATGGCAGCGGTCACAAGCAAAAACATCCTAAAACGTTTGCTGTGTATACCGTGAAGAAAAGATGTAATCCCCGACACTGAGGTAAGGGGGAGAGCAGTAAATGAAGACACCTGATCCCCGGGCAGTAAGGCAAGGGGGAGAGCAGGATAATAGTATTCTCCATTAGAGCTAAAGTCTCCGATACCTGTAAAGAAAGTAGTGAAAAACTTACATTTAGATGGATGGCGATGTTGAGGTAAGTACCCTACCTGACATCGATGTCGAGTTCACTTCCTGAATTCGATCGTGACGTCACTGTTCGAGATCATCGATCCCGTGATGAACGTCGACGTCGATCCACAGACCTGCCCATGGAGTCAGGCAAACCCTCTCTAAACGTTTGCTGTCTGATGGTCGAGAAATTGTCCTGATCCCCGGGCACAGAGGCAAGGGGGAGAGCAGGAATTGAAGTCACCTGATCCCCGGGCACTAAGGCAAGGGGGAGAGCAGGGATAATATTATTCTCCATAGCAGCTGAATCATGCGATACCTGTAAAGACAGTACTGGTAAAGATTTGGTAAGAGAACTTACATATGAAGAGTACAAAGCTGTTAAATACTGTTTCTATAAGTAAACAATTTCCTACATCGTGAGACAATACAAATAATTTTGACTGACTGACTGAATAGAAAAACCACCGGGTCGCTCTGTCAGCGTGGAAAAATAAAACTGACTGTCTGGGCTGTCGAATGGTATTTATACTGTGCTGATGGGCGGGAATCCGCTAACTTGTTGCTTTTACTTCTCAAGCATTGCTATTGGATAGCCGGGTCACGCACGTCATCGTGGCGTATATTCAGAGGTGTGGCTAGAAGATCCTGTCCATGGAAAACCAATAAGCGAGAGGCAGGTCAGAGAAGGGGAGGAAACCGGAAGAGGCGCAATAGAGCTATGACCCCGCGCGCGACTTTCTTGTGTTACTTCGCAGACAAGTTGAGGTCAGGGAAGCAGTAAGCAGTGAAAACCATTAAGTGAGGTCCAGGGAAGGGAAGCTAAGCTGGTGGTTGTTCCAGGACTCTGAGGACTGAGGAGAAAATGTCAGTGAGTGATCAGGAGGGATGGAAAAAAGAGAGAGAGAGGGGTGAGGGGAACAGAGATGGGATGATGCATGATGAACAGAAAAAAAAGAGCAGTACTGGGGGAAGAACAGGCAAAGGGGAGGAGGAAAAGGATAAAACTGGATGCTGAGGGATGAGAGACAAAAGGGCAATGTGAATGGAAAGAGAGAGAGAGGTGATGTTGGATGATGAAGGGGTGAGACAGTGGGGTGATGTTGGATGTCTTGGGGGGGGAGAGGGAGGGGGAATCCTGCATGACAGATGGAGGGAGAGAGGGTCCTGGATGGGGCCAGAGCCAGGGCCAATGGAATGAGGAGATGGGATGATGTTGCATGATAAAAAACAGGAAAAAAAAAAAAAGAAACAGGAGTACTGGGGGAGAAACAGGCAAAGGGGAGTTGGAGAAAAAGACAGAGTAAAGCTGGATGCTGGGAGATGAGACAGAAGAGCAATGTAATGGGGAAGAGAGAGAAGTGATGTTGGATGGTGAGAGGGTGAAAGAGACAATGGAGTGATGTTGGAGGGGGACATGAGAGAGAGAGAGAGAGTCACAGAAGAGATCCTGGATGGCTGAGAGAGGGGGGTCCTGCATGGCAGATCGGGGAGGGGAGAGAGAGAGGGTCCTGAATGACAGATGGGGCGGTAGAGAAAAAAACGAGAGGGAGGAGTCCTGCATGGCAGATGGAGAGAGAAAGAAAGGAGATAAACTAAAAACCTGCAACTCTGAAACCTTGTGGCCATTTGGCAACCTACTAAAAACATTGGTAGCCAAATCATTTTGGCATATGCGGGGAAGGGTCTCTAAAGGGTTAAGTGAGGGTGGAACTGGGGTTAATAAAGACAGTGAAAGAGAAGCAGTAGGACATAGGGTATAGAGTAACAGATGGAAGCATGGCCTGGAGACAAGGGGAAGGAAGGAGAGACAGGGATGGAGCTGGGGCTGATGAGAGAATAAGAGGCAGTGGTGGGTACATGAGGGCTAAGAGGGTGACTACAGGGGTTAGGATTGGGGGAGTAAGGAAGTGGGTGAAAGATGAGGGGAGTAGGAGACTGAGGAAGGAAAGATACAAAGGGGCAAAGGAAGTGCTGGAAAGGGAATGAGGGAGATGGGGAAAAGCCAGTTGGTAGATGAGACAAATCTGTGAAAAGGAGACTAAGGACTAGAAAGTGAGAGAATGAAAATAAAATCAAATGGGTGGATATAATCACAGAGAAGAGAAAAGTGAGTGTGTGTGTGTGTTGGGGGGGGGGGGTGGGGGGGGGATAAAACAAAAGACAGACAGAAGGAAAGATAGAAGACAAGAGAGAGAGAAGAAATGGAAAGATCAACCTGGAAAAGAATTCAGGAGAAGACTGACTCATGAAAAAGAGATGGAAACCAGCTTAATTAGAAAATTAAAATTCCCAGACTAGAAAGGTAGAAAAATGTTTTTTATTTAATACTTTTAAGGACTGAGATGTGCCTGCTTTGTTAAATGTACATGTTTTTTCTATTTTTATTTTATAAAGTACAGGAGAAAATTAATTTCTGCTTCTCTCTTACCAATATTGCCCTGCTTAAAGAGTCTGGCTTTCTTGAGGGTATCCATTTCAGGTTTTTTTTGTGGTCCCCTATTTTGTATCAGGTGAGAGAGGCTGTCCATATTCTGAGGTGAAGGATTCTGCTATCACAGGAGTGGACAGCCTCAGTCCTCAAGGGCCAAAACCCAGTCAGATTTTCAGAATTTCTCCAATGAATATGCATGAGATCTATTTGTATACAATGGAGTCAGTGCATGCAAACAGATCTCATGCATATTCATTGGGGAAATCCTGACAATTGCTGCCCACCCCTGTGCTAGCATATAGTGTCTGTGTAGGAAAGGTCTAGCTTGTTCCAGTTTCCCAGTAGCCAGTATATTGGTGCTCTAAGGCCCAGTTTAATATTTATATCACTCTTTTCATAGGTGGATTAGGGCTGTTATCAGTGGTGTGCTGGTAAATGTTTAACAACAGGCTCTCTCCCTGGTCCCCCTCTGCGCCCCCCCCCCCCCCCCCCCCCCCCCCCCCCCCCCCCCCCACAAATTGCAGAGCTAGCTATAGCCAGGGAGAGAGCCGAGGGGGGGTGGCAATGCATTCCTCCAGGAAAAAAAAATTAAATGATCCCAGGTTCCAATCTAATTCATGTTTAATGTGTAATAAAATGCCATAAATGCCGTAAATAATTATAAAATTTTAATGTTGAGCACCTGATTCTCAAAGTGAACATATTCCAAACACTATAAAGAAAATAAAATGATTTTTTTTTTCTACCTTTTTTGTCTGATGACTGTTTTTCTGACCATGCTGGCCCAGTATCCGATTCTGCTGCTATCTGTCCTCTTAACTCCGTTTCCAGGGCTTCCTTTCCATTTATTTCATTCCTTTCCTCCTTCATTTCTGGTCCTCAGCTTCTGCCTATTTTCTTCATCCATGTGCAGTTTTTCTCCTCTCTTCCTTTCCCCTCAACTCATCTCCTACCTCACTCTTCCCTCCCCTCCATCTATGTCCAGCATTTCTTCTCTCTCCCCTCCTCTCCCCTGCCCTCCATCCACCCATGTCCAGGGACCCTTCTCTCCCCTGCTCTGCATGCACCCATACCCAGCGACCCTCCTCTCCCATGCCCTCCATGGGCCCCTGGGATCACTCTCTCTGCTATTTACTTCTACTTCCAAAAGCTCAAAGTCAATATTGAGCCTGCAGCAGTTAGCACTTTTGTTTTTAAATACTGACCATCTGATATTCAGTCGGGACCTGTTAAGAGTATCTGGCTGGGTTCCAACGTCCCCCTCCCCCAAGATGCCAATCTCCCTCTCTCCCACACCCAGAAACATCATGCAAACTCCTTCTAATCCCCCCTACCCTCCAAACGTCACAAAAATCCCTTCCAATTCCTCCACCCAACACCTCCCCGGGTCGCAACGTCCCCCTCCCCCAAGATTCCAATCTCCCTCTCTCCCACACCCAGAAACATCATGCAAACCCCTTCTAACCCCCCCTACCCTCCAAACGTCACAAAAATCCCTTCCAATTCCTCCACCCAACTCCCCCCCGGGTCCCAACGTCCCCCTCCCCCAAGATTCCAATCTCCCTCTCTCCCACACCCAGAAACATCATGCAAACCCCTTCTAATCCCCCCTACCCTCCAAACGTCACAAAAATCCCTTCCAATTCCTCCACCCAACTTCCCCTCCCCCCCAAACATAGACAGCACCCTCACTCTCACCCCAAGTATGCTTCGGGTCTACCTGCCTCGTCCTTCTAATTCTTCGGGGCAGGCTGTCTTGCCTGCCCGCTGCCAGCTGACTCTCCCCCGCTGCCATCCGATTCGCGTTTCAAAATGGCCGCCGAGACTTCAGAAGTCTCACGAGGTCGCCTCTGGAAGTCTCGGCGACCATTTTTAAAGCATGAATCGGCAGCGGGGGAGAGTGAGCTGGCAGCGGGCAGGCAAGACTGCCTGCCCCGAAGAATTAGAAGAATGGCGTCGGTGAGGATCCGGAGGGAAGGAGGAGAGCCAGAGCCGGCTCGCTATATTTAACAACCGGCTCGCAAGTCGGTTGAAAGATTAACAACCGGCTCTTGCGAGCCGGTGCGAGCCGGCTCCAGCACACCACTGGCTGTTATGGTGTGTTAGTTTTCAGTATAGGTTTTGAGTGTCATCTTGTAGGATTTTGTGTTATTTCACAAAGTATCTGGCCCTATTTGAAAGTAGGCTTTGGGGCAAGGGCTGCCTTTGACGGCCCTTGTCACCCAAAGTAAAATGCTCAATAATAGTGGTCTCCACATCCTGTAGAGTCACCATACAAATAAAAGCTCGTCTGATTTAAAAAAGTGTCTAGCAGTGGAAGGAGTGTGTGTGCTGTCCCTGAGGTGATGGACACAATTTGAAATTCTAGTTAAGAAGACAGGCTGCCTGCTTCCGCTCCAACCACCCCAAAATCGTTTAATTTACCTACAAGATCTTCCCGATGTGGGTCTACAAGATCCCTGGCGGTGAGACTAAGTCCTGGTGCACCCTGTGGCGGAGCTTGTCTATTTTAATGGTGGAGCAGGAGGGTTATGCCCACGAAGACCTCGTGGACAGGAAGGCACCGCGCGCAGACTTTGGGCCTCAAGATTGCGGCAATGCATGCGAGTCCTCCACCGGCAAATCTCTTGGCGGAGTCCACTAAAGATTTAGTGCAACAGATATTGGCTGTGCTGGAGGACAAACTATCTAATCTGCAAACATCGGTGGATCAAATTCTGGACTCCTTGGAGCAGCAAAGAACATGTATTCAACAAGCAGAGGACCGTATCTCGTGCCAGGAAGATCGTGCTGAGACGGCGGACATGAAGATTACAGTGCTTGAGAAACAATGTGCACTTCTGATGCAACAGGTCGATGATCAAGAGAATACAGGAAGGCGAAATAATCTCAGAGTCAAAAGTGTACCTGAAACTGTAAAAGAAAAGGATCTCTGGAACTTCATCGAGCGGTGGCTGCCGGAGCACCTAAACATACAGCTCCCAGACAAGGTACTGAGAGTCAAGAGGGTCCACCGAGTTGGCGCTCTGCGTGAAGGGGGACCAGCACCCAAGGCCGGTGATGGCCAGAATACTTAACTCCGCGGATAGTACTACTACTACTACTATTTAGCATTTCTATAGCGCTACAAGGCATACGCAGCGCTGCACAAACATAGAAGAAAGACAGTCCCTGCTCAAAGAGCTTACAACTAAAGCGAGTGTTACAGGCAGGAAATCGTTTGACTACAATGGATATAGGCTGCTGCTCTTCCAAGATTATTTGGCACTTGTTGCTGCTCAGAGGAAGCAGATGGGCCGATACTGTAAGCACCTTTTTGACAAAGGCATAAGATTCGCATTACTGTACCCGGCGAAGGTACGTGTGGTGCACGATAATAAAACTTTTTCACGGAGCCTGGAGATTTGGGCACATTTGTGGACAAACTGCAATGACTGGCGAAGATGCGCAATTTCTTTCCACAGCACCTCATTTGCGCTGATCAGGAATTTGGTGTGCTGATGCGCTCTGCTATTGCTGAGGAGTCAGACGACGTTTAGAGGCCTAGGCCTCTACCCGGAGCTTGGGTGAGCTGAAGATCATACTGGACATCATGTTTCGTTTATTATTAATTGGTTGGTTTGATCGGGGTTTCATCTAAGTATGTTACTGATTCAGAGTTAATGCTCTCTGGGAAGATCTTGCTTTTACTGTTTATAGGAGGGGGTGGGGGGCATGGGAAGGTTAGTGGTGTGGAGGAGGGGGAATGTTTGATGTGAGTTTGTATGGGTTATGTGTGCTAGTACTGTTGGTTTTCTCAGTGGGTTGTCGGGGGGGGGGGGGGGGGGCTTGGTTTAGTTTCTGGTGGGGCAGGGGGAACGTGGGACGCTAGGGGGGACAAGTGTGATTCTTACTTGTTGAACTCCTAGAAGATACGAGGGGGGGACAGATGCTGTGGGGCGACTGGAAAGGGAAGTCTCTGCTTCATGGTATTTACTTCTTATTTGTCTGGGGGACTCAGCTGGGAGCTCTCCTCGGCACATTGAGGATAGAGGTGTATGCGTTTGACCCCGACTACTGACTCCATGGTTGCTCTTAAATTGGTATCGCTGAATGTTGATGGTGTCCATTCTCCTGTAAAAAGAGCTAATGTTGCAGGCGCTTAAGAGACTGCGCACAGACATAGCATTTTTCCAAGAAAGTCATTTGGGGAAAGCAGAACATCTTAAACTAAAGACGGACTGGGTGGGGGATCTCTACTTTGCCGCTTATAATAGCAGGCAGCAAGGAGTGGCCATATTGATCAAGAAAAATGTGGTGTTCACGATGCATAAGCTGTACCAGGACCCAGAAGGTCCTTTTCTAATTGTGGCAGGGTTACTGCAAGGAAAGCGGGTAGCTCTCTAACATTTATGCACCTAATTCATATTCACACAAATTCTTTACACTTCTGGCAGCGCGCTTGACTGCCTTCGATCAATATCCCTTAATCTTGGGAGGGGATTTTAATATCACTAGTGATCCACTGATAGACTGTAAGCCGCCCAAAACACCATCCAAGGATCATAATGGGAAAGGGTTGAACTTCCTTATCCAAGATTGGGGGTGGTAGATTATTGGCACATGCATCATATAGATGAGCATAATTATACATTTTTCTCACCCTCATGGGGTCCATGCATGCCTGGATTATATTCTGCTCTCACACTCTCTGGTTCGAGGGGCTGTTCAGGCAGGGATAGGGACTCTCGATGTTTCTGACCATGTCCCAGTGTGTGTAGAGCTAGAGTGGGGGGATAGGGCAGGCACGTTCTGCTGGCGTAGGAACCCAGCTCTTTACAAAGATCAGGAGTTCCATACGTATCTACGCCAGGGGTGGTTGGACAATGTTACTGAGAATGATGTTCAGTCGGTGGGACCTCGCGTTTCTTCAGAAACAACTAAAGCGGTGCTTCGAGGTAAAATCATAGTGTACACTGCGTCTTTGAATAGACGCAGGGAGCAGAGGATTCGTGATCTTACGAAGCAACTGGGGGACGCTAGGAGAACCTTTATTTTCAGCCCATCTGATGTATCTCGTAAGGCTTATTTTGATGTCAAGAAACAGCTTCAGGTGGTGTTGGATGCCAGAGCACTTTACAGTATCAAGCTTTATAATATCGCCTACACCAATGGGCATTAAGACTGGTAAGCTGCTGGCTTCTTTGGTGAAGCAGAGGTCAGCAAAAGTTACATCGGTCGAATTAGAGATGCCGCAGGGACCATTCAGAGTGTAGGGAAGCCATACAAAAGAAGTTTATCCGGTTTTATACTAATCTCTATAGTAAAAATTCTTTTTAAGTTGAAAGTTGCGAAGAGTTCTTTGCTAAGGTAAATCTTCCATAAGTGATGTCAGAACAATTGGCACTCAATGCGCCTCTGCGAGGAATCAAGGTGCAGAGTCATTAGGCAGCTGAAGTTGGCTAAGGCACCAGGTCCGGATGGCCTTGTACTAAGTACATAAGTACGTAAGCATTGCCATGCTGGGACAGACCAAGGGTCCATCGAGCCAGCACCCTGTCACTGACAGCGGCCAAAGAACAAGCAATTTGTCCCGCCCATCCTAGAAATAGTGTATTATTCCCTCGTCCATTCAATAACATTCTATGGCATTTTCCTCCAGGAAGCCGTCCAACCTTTTTTTGAAGTCTGCTAAGTTAACCGCCTTAACCACTTTTTCTGGCAGCGAATTCCAGAGTAACTACGCATTGAGTGAAGAAATATTTCCTCTGATTCGTTTTAAATTTACCACACTGCAGCTTCATCGAATGCCCCTTGTCCTAGTATTTTTGGAAAGCGTAAACAGACGCTCCACATCGACCCGTTCCATTCCACTCATTATCTTATAGACCTCTATCATATCTCCCCTCAGCCGCCTCTTCTCCAAGCTGAAGAGCCCCAGCTTCTTCAGCCTTTCCTCATAGGGAAGTTGTCCCATCCCCTGTATCATCTTTGTCGCCCTTCTCTGCACCTTTTCCAATTCCACTATATCTTTTTTGTGGTGTGGCGACCAGAATTGAACACAATACTCGAGATGCGGTCACACCATGGAGCGATACAATGGCAGAATAATATCCTTATTTTTGTTTTCAATCCCTTTCCTAATGATACCTAACATTCTATTTGCTTTCCTAGCCGCAGCAGCACATTGAGCAGAAGTTTTCAACGTATCATCAATGATGACACCTAGATCCCTTTCTTGGTCCGTGACTCCCAACGCTAAACCTTGCATGACATAGTTATAGTTTGGGTTCCTCTTTCCCACATGCATCAATTTGCACTTGCTCACATTAAACGTCATATGCCATTTAGACGCCCAGTCTCGTAAGGTCCTCTTGTAGTTTTTCACAATCTTCCCGCAATTTGACGACTTTGAATAACTTTGTGTCATCGGCAAATTTGATTACCTCACTAGTTACCCCTATCTCTAGGTCATTTATGAATATGTTGAAAAGCAGAGGACCCAGCACAGATCCCTGGGGGACCCCACTAACTACTCTTCTCCATTGCGAATACTGACCTTTTAATCCTACTCTCTGTTTCCTATCTTTCAACCAGTTTTTAATCTATAGTAAGACACTACCTCCGATCCCATGTCCCTCTAATTTCCTCTGTAGTCTTTCATGAGGGACTTTATCAAACGCCTTCTGAAAATCTAGATACACAATATCAACCGGCTCACCTTTGTCCACATGTTTGTTTACTCCTTCAAAAGATGCAGCAGATTGGTGAGGCAAGACTTTGTCCCATTAGTCCATGCTTTTGAATGTGCTCTGTAATTTTGCACCGACGTCAGACTCGCCGGTCTATAATTCTATAAAATTTTGCAGGATCTGGTGGTCCCTTCCTTCATCCCAATGTGCGAGGAGTTGAAAGACTCGCGTGTTATGGGTCCCTCCCTGAATCATGTTTATTTATTTATTTGTTTGTTGCATTTGTATCCCACATTTTCCCACCTATTTGCAGACTCAATGTGGCTTACAATATTACATCATGGCAAGCACCAATCAAGAGTAGACAAACAATTGTTTACATACAAAGAAACAAGTGTAACATAATGGATATAATCAATTCAGTAAATCAGAAAACATTACAAACTATCAAGTAAGTAATGATGCATTGGAGTTCCTATTATTGATATCACGGTTCTCCCCAAACGGGAAAAGATGCTGATCTTGTGGGATCTTATAGATCTATCTCACTGCTAAATCAAGATGTCAAGATTTGGCAGCGGCTCTGGCGTCCAGACTTAATTCTTTTCTGCCCCTCCTGGTTCACAAAGACCAGGTAGGTTTTGTCCATGCTTCCGCTAATATACTAAAGGTGAGCCGTATTTTGCTAGAGGGGAGCCTTAAGTCGGGGGATGCCATCCTGGTCAGTCTGGATGCGGAAAAGGCTTTCGATAAAGTGTTTGGGAGTATCTGTTCTGGGTATTACAGCGCTTTGGTATTCAAGGGGCATTTCTAGACTGGATTTGTGCGCTCTATAGCAATCCTCAGCTGACTGAGAAGTTCTTGCTGCATGGGGGAACCAGGCAGGATGCCCGCTATCCCCCTCTTTTATTTATACTGACTCTGGAGCCTGACGCGGCGCGGATTCATCAGGAGCCTGCCTTGAAAGGGGTGTCCTTGGAGGGTAGGGAGTATTGAATTAACTTATTTGTGGATGATATGCTCTTAGTGCTAGATAAACGCGTCCACTGGCTTGCCAAAGGTTATGGATATCATACGGGAGTTCAGTGCGGTTCTCCGGCCCTTAGTATTAATTTGGGAAATCGGAGGTGCTGCCATTAGTCGCCCTTGTGTCAGCACTTCTCTGACTGGCTTTCCTCTGTCATGGGCTGGGGTGGGCCTTAAATATCTTGGGGTTGTACTTGGGGGCGGATCAGGTCTGGATCTATAAGAAAAATGTCTTGGAAAAAAAACAATTGTGTCATCGCTGGAAGGACCTCCCTGTAACATTTTGGGTCACGTGCATTAGTCAAAATGGTCCTCCTGCCCAAAATATTGTATCCCTTGCAAATGCTACCACTCTGGGTACGTGGACCAGAGGACCGTCTATTCCGAAGTATTATTAGTACATTTATTGGCATGCCAAGGCCTAGGATAGCTTTTACTAAGTTGACTCTTGGCAAGGCTCATGGGGGGGGAGGGTTTCCGACTGCCTGACTTGAGGATGTATAATGTTTCGGTGCATGAGATCCATTGGCTGCATGAGATCCACTCGGGGAGTTAACTTCTTTGCCCCGGCTGATTTTTGGGATAGCTGGAGTGCCCCTTACAGCCCTTTTGTTGCATTAGACCTTCATCAGTCACGGGGTCTGGCAGTTTGCAAGGAAACCCATATTTGGGTGCTCTATGGCGAGCGTGGGAGTGGTGGCGTGCTCACTTTGGAACAAAGGGAGGATCTACTCTCTCTTTGACTTTGGTGGGTAACCCCAGCTTTCCTGCTGGCTGTGGTTCTTCAGTATTCCAACGATGGGCTGAGAGTGGGTGTCAGTACTTGAGGCATCTGTTACGCTCTGCTACACTCCTCCAGAGGTGCAGCCTGCTCACATGGGGTATGGGCATTCGAGGATGCAGTGGCCATCTTGGATGTGGTATCTCCAGGATAGGGCGGCCATCTTCGAGTTGGCATCTCAGCTTGGGGCAGCCATCTTGGAGTTGAGCAGCTTCAGGAAGGAAGCCCATAATTGGGCGTAGAGCATCTCCTCTGATGGGGGCGGCCATCTTGGAACAGCTGCACATGGTCGAGCCTAATCCCTGCACTATATAAAGCCCTGTTTCCAGTCCTTCCTTGCTTCGGTTTCTATTCGCATAGAGGTTATGGTCTTCATCTGTTCCAGTGTTTTCCTGTGTTCCTGACCTTGGATTGTTTACTGACTTCACGCTGTGTTGCTGCCTGCCAGACCTTCGGACTGATTCTTGACTTCACGCTGTGGTGCTGCCGGCCCAGACTTTGGACTGTTCTCTGTTTTTGCTGCTTTGCTGACTCCTTGCTCCAGGACTGTGTCTGCGCTCCCACTTGTCTGGTCAGTGGTCGCGCAACCCCGCTGGTTCCGGAAGTCCTGCCGGCCGCTTGAACCCAGGGGCTCAACTCTTGGGGGACAGTGGGTAAGTGCAGGTGAAGCTTGGGGTTGTCTGGCTGCCTGACCGAGTGCGGTGGCACTCCATCTTCGCCATGCTCAGTTGGGGCACAAGGGTTCACATCCCCAATCATAACAGCATCTGAGGCAACTGGGGGGACAAAGACTTTCCATCCTTTGATCAAATCTGGCATGCATGGAATGTCCCGAATTCTCACTTTTTACATACTTCCAGGTGAGGGACTATGTTCCATAGGAGCCAACTTTTCAAAATGATTGGGGGTGCTAAATTTTTTTTTTTACAGGTGGTGCATTCCCTTCCCCCTCCCTCCCTCCCCCTCTCCTCGAAGTTCCAGGCCCCCCGCCTCTCCTCCGAGTGCCAGCCCGACCTGCGCTGCCCGCCCTCTTCTCCCACAACAGTCCTCCACCTGCCCCTTGCCTTTCTGCATGCCGCCCAGAATTTAAGTCATCTTATCTCGTGTTCCCGGCGGCAGCAGTGAAAGGCGAGCAGGCTCGGCGCTTTAACCTGCCTTCCGTTCTCTCTCGGCTCTGCCTCTGGTCCCACCCTCATTTCCTGTTTCCACAAGGGCAGGACCAGAGGCAGAGCTGAGAGAGAAGGGAAGACAGGCTGAAGTGCCGAGCCTGCTCGCCTTTCACTGCTGCCACCGGGACCCCGAGGTAAGATGACTTTTAAATTCTGGGCGGCACGCAGGAAGGCAAGGGGCGGCGAGGACTGAGGAAGAAGAGGGCAGGCAGCGCAGGTCGGGCTGACTCCTGGTGGGAACTTCCGGTCCAGCAGGTCAAATATTGGGGGTGCTCGAGCACCACAGCACCCACGGAATCGGCGCCTATGCTATGTTCTGACCCTTGAGCATCGTGCAGGATGCCTGTGGCTTTCCAACAAGCAGACCTGTTTTTTTTAAAATTTGCCACCCAAGTTAAATAGACTTTCCCAGTGGTACCAGTTACCTGGGACTCCAGCAAGGCCCATTATTTGAAGAAACTAGATGAGGAATGGAGTCGGGATGTTGTGGGAATGTGTTTCAGAGGCACAGCTGGGGGCTGCATTTGAAAGTGTTAGCACAGTAACATCCAGTTCAGGGTCCTACACAGATTACACATCACCAAGCAGAGAGGGAAGGCCATGGGACTGTGGGAGAGTGATTTGTGTGTTAAATGCAAGGCGAGTGCTGTCACCGTCCTACATTCCTTATGGAGTGTCCGGCGCTGTCCTCATTTTGGGTCCGAGCATTGTGAGCCATTGAGGACACTTTGAGGGGCATAATCGAACGTGAACGACCATCTCCATGGGCGTCTGTGTCTGAGAACGGGTATGTGAAGGGGCGGGACAGAGCGTATTTTCAAAAAAAATGGGCACCCATCTTTTTTTTCGATAATACGGTTTGTACTGGGCAAATGCATCAGATTTGTGCGGATTTGAGCTGGGCGTAATCGTTTTTCAGCAATAATGGAAACCGAAGGCACCCAGTTCAAAAACGAACAAATCCAAGGCATTTGGTCAAGGGAGGGGCCAGGATTCATAGTGCACTGGTCCCCCTCACATGCCAGGACAACAACCGGGCACCCTAGGGGGCACTTGTAACAATAAAAAAAAAGTAAAATACCTCCGAAGTCCATAGCTCCCTTCCTTTGGGTGCTGAGCCCCTCAAATCCCCCCCCCCCCCAAAAAAAACCACTGCCCACAACTCTACACCATTACCATAGCCCTTATGGCTGAAGGGGGGCACCTACATGTGGGTACAGTGGGTTTTGGGGGCGGTTTGGAGGGCTCCCATTTACCAGCACAAGTGTAATAGGTAGGGGGGGATGGGCCTGGGTCCCCCTGGGTGAAGTCCACTGCACCCACTAACAACTGCTCCAGGGAGCTGCATACTGCTGTGATGGAGCTGGGTATGGCATTTGAGGGTGGCATACAGGCTGGAAAAAAAGTTGTTAAAGTTGGGGTTTTTTTTGTGGGAGGGGGTTAGTGACCACTGGGGGAGTCAGGGGTGGTCATCCCCGATTCCCTCCGGTGGTCATCTGGTCATTTAGGGCACTTTTTTGGGATTTGTTTGTGAAAAAAAGGGTCCAAAAAAAGTAACCCAAATTCGCGGTAAAAACGCCTTTCTTTTTTCGGTTATCAGCCGAGGGCGCCCATCTCTCCTCGGCCGATAAACACGCCCCAGTCCCACCTTCACCACGCCTCCAACACACCCCCGTCAACTTTGTTCGTTCCCGCGATGGAGTGCAGTTGAAGACGCCCAAAATTGGCTTTAGATTATACCGATTTGGGCGCCTTTGCGAGATAGGCGCCTATCTCCCGATTTGGGTTGAAATCTGGGTGCCCATCACTTTCGAAAATAAGGCTGTTTGTGTTGCATGTTTAATTGGTCCTATTTGGTATTGATGGGCAGTGCGGCTCAGTTATTGCAGAAAGGTCTTGGAGAGACGCAGTGCTAATTTGTGCTATTAGCGACCCTCCTTATCAAAAAATGCACCCTGCAGTCCTGGACTGACCCGGGCCCTCCATCAATAGTTGTCTGACATGGCTTTATGCAGGAAATAGCAGGTTGGCTGCTTATTTCTCTTGGGTTTTCTGCTTCAGTGGGGCACCATCAGTACCGTGATATATGTAGCAGATATGTTTCCTTGTATATGTCAGAGACTTCTGCTGCGGATACTACACTTTGAATGTCCCTGTGGAGGAGGGGGAGGGCAGGGGGGTATGGGAGATGGGGGACTTAAATCAATAAAACATGAATCAGAGGGGGGGGGGGCTGGTTCTTATCTTGGCCACTGAGAAGACCGGAATGTGATTACTGAGTTCGAATTTTGCTTGTGTGTACTTTGCTATGATTTGCAATGTGTTTTGTTGTAGAGCTTTTGTTGCATCTTGTTGCAGGCACTTCTCTGATTCAATAAAGATATTTTCAAAAAATTAAAAAAAATTAACCGGCTATCTTTAACCGCTATCCGGCGATATTCAAAAGCAGATAGCTGGCAACACCGGATAATCACTTAAGTGCTGTTTTAGCAGCCTTTTTATTTTAACTTCTATCAGAACTGCTGAACTCTCACTCTCACTGTGAGCCTGTATTCCCATCAGAACTGCTGAGCTCCCACTCTCACTGTAAGCCTGACTTATAGGTGTCCAGGACTTCACTCCCGAGCATCTGACTGTGAGTAACCTATATATCCTAAATTGACACCAAAATGAACACAATCAAAATACTTTTGGTAAT
The DNA here is from genome assembly GCF_901765095.1 of Microcaecilia unicolor. Classification (NCBI taxonomy): domain Eukaryota; kingdom Metazoa; phylum Chordata; class Amphibia; order Gymnophiona; family Siphonopidae; genus Microcaecilia; species Microcaecilia unicolor. Next base: position 120,881,430 of record NC_044040.1, on the reverse strand, counting down.
CTACTCCCTTTCACTGATCCACCTAGCACTATCCATCCCACTCATAGAACATTACTTCATACCCACCCTACAAAATCACCAAAGACTGATCAAACATTCCACACTCCACCAAACTGACTCATCACACTAAGGAAAACTATGTAACATGGACATCACAACAAATGAGAGGAAAAGACCACAACAAACACACATCACCCAAGGAACGACAACTAACAAAAATCCACATAACACCAAACCTAGAAGCCTCATACCAAAACATCCAGGTAGGCTACATCAATGCTAGATCCGTAATCACAAAACAACAACAATATCAGATTGGATCACCTCAGAAAACCTCGATCTATCTTATCTAATGAAACATGGATTCACAACCAAACAACCCCCATAATCCTTGAACTGTGCCCGACAGGTTACAAAATCACCCACTGAACCAGATCGTAAAAGAGAGGTGGAGGCATAGCACTAATATACCGAGAAAAATTCACCACCGAAACCACAGCGCCTCCATGACACCCCTACTAGAAAATTGCCTCATTTAGAATCCATAACAACTCCCTAACCGATCACCTGCACTGCGTATTATTCTATAGACCACCCGGCAACTGGAAGGAAAGTCAGCCCACCTTCATGGACTTCATATCAAACAACTGTAAATAACAACAACATACTGCTACTAGGCAAACTATTCCAACTCATAAATAAGTTACTAGACACCACCCCTATCACCACAACCAACACAGACATCCCACCCGCAGACAAACTTGCTAACTACTTTAACGAAAAAATAATAAAACTACACAGCACACTTCCTCATCACAATACCGACATCGAAATCTTCTTCAACGATCTGGACCCATCCTCTGAAGGATACCCAGCTGACTACATTTGGACAACATTTAATCTCCTTAGCACTGAATCAGTTACACAAGTGACTCACAGGTTCGCCAAGACCCACTGCAAACTGGATGCATGTCCCAGTCATCTACTCAAGTCTGCCCCAGACCGCTTCATAGCAGACCTTATATCCCATCTAAACTTCATGTTACAACAAGGTCTCTTCCCTGAGGAACATGGCAACATCCTACTCACCCCAATACCAAAAGACACCAAGAAAAGCACAAACGATATCATCAATTACCGCCCAGTTGTGTCTATCCCATTAGTAGTAAAAATGATGGAGAGCTTCGTGACTAAACAGCTTACAGAATACCTGGACAAGTTCTCAATACTACATAATTCACAATCAGGATTCCGATCCCACCATAGCACCGAAACTGTCCTAGTCACCCTCCAGGCCAAATTCAAGCAGGAGATTGCCACAGGCAAAAGCATACTCCTCCTCTAGTTCGACATGTCGAGCGCATTCGACATGGTAAACCACAACATACTACTAAGAATACTAGGCCATTTCGGGATTGAAGGAAACGTACTTAACTGGATCAAAGGCTTTCTAACCACCAGAACTTATCAAGTAAAATCAAAGTGAAGCATATCACCACTGTGGAAAGCAGTCTGCGGAGTATCTCAAGGATCACCATTATCACCAATACTCTTCAACATGATGATGATTCCACTGGCACAGTCCTTATCCAACCGAGGCCTTAACCCATTCATTTACACAGATGATATTACAATATAATAATAATCCTTCATAAAAGACTCATTTCACATCTGTATTAGAACTAATCAATACTGAATTCCTTAAGTTGGTTTCTTTAATCATACTGTTCTTAATCATTATACTTTATCCTACTCTTGCATATCTGAATTGTATTAATTATTTCCTTACTCCTAATTTTCTTGATATCTTATGTACCTTAATTAAAACAGTACTCTGTTTTTCTCATTCCGTTAATGACGATTGTCATGGCAGCATAATGTAAGCCACATTGAGCCTTCAAAGAGGTGGGAAAATGTGGGATACAAATGCAGCAAATAAATAAATAAATATACATCCCCTTCAGACATGATCTGACAGAAATAACCAACAAAATCAATGATAGTCTGAACATCATGGACTCCTGGGCAGCGGTGTACCAAGGGTGGGGAGGTGGGGGCGGTCCGCCCCGGGTGCATGCCGCTGGAGGGGTGCAGAGAGCAGCCGCGCCTGTCAGCTCTGCTGTTTCCCTGCTCCCTCTGCTCCGGAACAGGTTACTTCCTGTTCCAAGGCAGAGGGAGCAGGGAGCCAGGAGCCGCGCGGCTGCTCCCAGCAGCCAAGAATTTACCCGGGGGGGGGGGGGTGCCATTGCGCCGGGGGGAGGGGGGTGTCATGCTGCACCTGGTGGGGGGGGGGGGGTGTGCATCGGCGATCCGCCCCGGGTGGCAGCCAACCTAGGATCGTCACTGCTCCTGGGCAAACTCATTCCAACTGAAACCGAACACCGAAAAAACAAATTGCCTCGTCCTCTCCTCTCCATATAACGAATAAAAACCCACAACCATAAATACTCCAGGACATACCCTCCCTACCTCGGACAGTTTGATCTCAACCTTACCCTCGAGAGCCAAGTAACCTCTGTAACAAAGAAAATGTTCTATTCAAGTGTGGAAGCTCTCAACAAATTAAAACCTTTCTTCCCAAGAGCAAACTTTCGATACTAATACAATCCAATGGTCCTAAGCCATGCAGATTATTTCAACGGAATTTACGCGGACTGCAAAGAACAACTCATAAAAAAACGCCAGACCACCCAAAATACAGCAGCCAGGCTGATATTCAGCAAAACACGCTTCGAAAGTGCCAAACCCCTCTGAGAAAAGTTGCATTGGCTTCCAATCAAAGAACAGATCATCTTCAAAATGTGCACCTTAGTCCACAAAATCATGTACAGCGTAGTCCCAGGATACATGACAGACCTTATAGACTTACCAATAAGAAACAAAGTCAGATCGTCAAGATCCTACCTAAACCTACACTACCCAAATTGCAAAGGACTGAAATACAAAACAACTTACGCAGCCGGCTTCTCCTATATAAGCGCACAACTATGGAATTGGCTCCCAAAAGCTGTGAAAACAATCCACGACCACTTGAACTTCAGGAAATCACTAAAAACCAACCTCTTCAAAAAGGCCTACCCCAACGACCCCACGTAACCCTCTTCACCTACCAACACAGCATGACTATGATCGAACAGGACATCACAGAATCTTCATCCATTCCGACCCTCCACTTATACCTCATACGATCACTATACAACTTTGTATCTGTTATCCACCAACTGGGCAAACGCCTTTGACGGTACTATGTAAGCCACATTGAGCCTGCAAATAGGTGGGGAAATGTGGGGTACAAATGCAACAAATATATAAATAAGCGATTGCGCGGATAGTATAAAGTATGATACATATACTTGATTTTGATTTGTCCTTGCCATTTTCAGGGCACAGACCTTAGAAGTCTGCCTGGCACTGGCCTTATTTTCCACTTATGGAAGCTGAATGTGTCCAGCCATGATCAGGGCACAGACCATAGAAGTCTGACCAGCACTGGCTTCGCTTCCCAATTACTGGTGTTGCCATTTAATCACCACTAAGCTTGTTTGGTTCCATGCTTTCTATACAGATTTTCTTTGTATTTATCCTACACATTTTGTAATTACGTTACTGTTTTCAGCTCCACCACCTCCCACAGGAGGGCATTTGAGGTATCTACTAATCTCCGTGAAAAAGTACCTCCTAACATTATTCCTGAGTCCCTCCACTCTCCAACTTCAATTCATGCCCTCTAGTTTTACCACCTTCCCATCCCTGGAAAAGATTTGTTTGTAAATTAATACCTTTCAAATATTTGACCATTTGTATCATATCACCACTGTCTCTCCTTTCCTCTGGGGTATATATGTTCAGGTCCTCGAGTCTCTCCTCATACATCATACATGGAGTCATGTTGAATGATGATGGCATGGAGTTCTATCTCATGGCCATTTGGGGTATCTGTGAAATTGAGCAGTTGTCGAGAGCCTAGTTTCTAGTAAGTAGGCATGAAAGTCACAATAAAAATCTAACATTATTGGCATTATGTAAGCCACATTGAGCCTGCAAATAAATAAATAAGGTGCTAAAATGGTATTTATTTATTTATTTTTCTCTGAACTGCTTCTTATTACATCCTTAAAAGACTTGTCCAAATAGTCACATTTTGATGGCTGTTTTAAATTTGGGAAAGGATAATTCCCCAAAAGGTTCAAGGGGAAGATTGTTCCATGTCACAGGGGCCAGGAAGTAGAAGGCGCTATGCCGGGTATGCTCATATTTAGCCATTTTAGGGCTAGGCAGGACCATTTGGTGATCACTTATGGAGCAAAGCAATCTCAGGGGACAATAAGGTATTGTTAATGAGGATAAATAAGGTGGAGACCCTAGATGAAAGATTTTAAAGGCTAAGAAAAGAATCTTGCATTATATGCTGTCAGCAAGCACCTCTCCGTGCTGTCTGCTCTCGACCTGCACCTCTCCGTGCTGTCTGTCTTCACCCACACAAGAGACCTCCTCTGGAGACTGATGCCCTTTTCCCCTCAGCTTCACTTTGAGTTCTCTGGTCCTCTAGAACCAGCAGGTATTCTATTGACCTTTCTGCACACTGCCCTGGGGATACAATTACTGCCTGAGTCCCACCAACCCTCTGCTCTTCCCTTGGTTTCAACTTTCAGACACTGTTTTTCAACTGTCAAGGGTAGCAGGGATTCTCTGATGTCCTTGTCTTCAGGGGGTTATTCAACAACAAGGTCCCATCTGGGATAGTGCCCTTTGTAACCCCCACAGGGGTGCTCTCTGGTGTGCAGTGGCCCTCTAGTGGCTCCTGCCCGGCCTCCCCAGCCTTTTGCCTCAGGGAACCACCTTGAAACCAGACTTCTCTGTGACTGCATTGACTCAGGCCTCTAGGTTTGGTCCTCCCCTTTCCCTCAGGGTGACCTCTTCCTTAACCTGCAATCCTGGCCCGGCCTCCCCGCTGTATCACCTGGTAACCGACCCACCTTACCAGTTCTTCTGGTGGGGCCCCCAGGTCACCCTTCTCTGAAAGATAGCACAGCTTCCTCTGCTTGCAAAAATATGCAAATTAGCTGGTTGCATGTAAATTCAGTTTATTAGCTAGGTTACAGTCTTTTGGGAACCTGGCTTTCCAACTCTTATTCTGACTGCGATTCACCCCCCTGAGACCATTTACTGGGGAACATCTGGGTCTCAGGGTATAACAGCCACCTCCCCTGGATAGGACACACTTTATTCACTTTAACCTTACAGTCCTATCCTCCACCCCACGGCTGTTTGTTCTTTTTAAACACTTCACAGTTTCAACCACAATATTTTGGGGACTTCTAACCCCAGGCTTTTGCAGCCTGCTTTACCTTGCCCGTACTGGGGACACACAGTCCTTTGAACACACAGTTCACCTTCTCAGCCCCGGGACACACAGCTCCGGCCTCCAGGCTCCCATCTCCTCTCCCCCGGGCGAAACTCCTCTCTTTTGGGCAAAACTCTTCTCTTTTGGGCAAACTCCTCCCTCTGCTGAGAGGAAGCTATTTATGAGGTGTCCAATTAACCTCCCCACCTCTTGAGACCTCGCCCCTCTGGTTCCAGAAAGATCTGGCCTAGAAGACTCTTCTCACTTTTCCAGCTATCTCTCTGGAGCTCCCTCTACTGGCCCGAATGGGCATTTTCCCAATTTCAGTGGGAGAGCGCCCTCTGGCGGCCTCCTCCTGTAAGGGCAGACACTGTGTTTATCACAATGCGATATGACACAAAAAGCCAATGATGGCTCCTGAGAAGGGGAGAAATAGAATCGTACTTCTTGGCATAGCAAATAAAATGGATGGCAGTGTTTTGTAGGATCTGAAGCTTCTTAAGTGCAGTCTGAGAAAGACCAGCAAACGATACGGTACAATAATCTATCTAAGAGATGAGAAGTGAGAGTACTAAGGCATGGAAAGTGTCATGGTCGAGGAATTTCCGTATGATACCCAGCTGTCTAAGAACAAAGAACCCTAACCTTGAAAGAGTGGAAATGTGAGAGGTGAAAGATAACTGAGAAGCGAGGGTTACACCTAAATAACAAAAAGTTTGGACTGGGGCAACTGTGGTACCTAAGAGCTGGAGATGGTTGGAAGGGCTGGGGGGGGGGGGGGGTGTCACCAGTGATCCAGGACAGAACTGTCTTGCTAGGATTAAGAACCATTTAATGTGAAGACAGCCATTTTGTCACAGCGTCCAAACAGGATTAGAGTAGGGTAATACATTGGGTAATAGCATCAGTATAATACAAGAAAAGAATATCATCCACATAGATGTATGTGTAAATAGAAAAACTCTGAATAAGAATAGCAAGAGGGCTGAGAAACAGATTGAACAATAGTGGGGAGAGAATTGACCCTTGATACAGCCCATATCTTCCCTTATTCATTACTGTAAGCACAGCTCCTTCATAGACAAGATCATCTCCTAGGTCACAGGTCTTCGCTAATTTTTAAACTGGGGCCATTATAGGTCCAACTGTCCAAAAGGGCTGAAGAAAAGCCAACAAATATCTTGCTACTTAGGACTATGACACCAACCAATGCTTCTCAAATTCCATCCCCAGCAGAACACCTGGCCTTGGTCACACATGCAGAAAACAAATAAATCTCTTCAAATACAGGACCACAAACAAAGCCCTAAGATGCTGGACTCTATACAAAGAAATGCATTTTTTCCCTGAACAGTGCAAAATATAAAGACAACAAATGTAAATTCTCAAAACTGCATATTTCACAAACTAAGTTAGAAATAAAATCATTTTTCCTCTGTTTGGTGATTTTATTTTTCTGATAGTCTTTGGTTGCACTTCCCTCTGTCTGTGCTCTTAACTCTGTTTACAAGGCCTCCTTGTTCATTTGCTGTTTCTTTTCTCTCCTTCTTCACTTCCTGCACTACATCCATCTTTGGCATTGATTTTCACATTCACTTTCTTTCATTTTTCTGCCTCCTCAGACCTATCTACTTTTCCATCTCTTCCCTTCCCCTCCATCCACGTGCACCATCTCCTCCCTCTACCTTCCTCTTCTCTTCCCCTCCCCTCCAACTTCCCCCATCCATGTGCACCTTCATCCTTCCTCTCCTCTCTTTCCCTTCCCTCCATTCATATGTATCATCTCCTCCATCTCTTCTCTTCCCCTCCCCAATATTCATGTGCATCATCTCATCCCTCTCTCGTCTCTTCCCTTTACCTTCCCTCCATCCATGTGCACCATCTCTTCCCTCTCTTCTTTCCTCTTCCCCTCCATCAATATGCACCATCTCCTCCCTCTCTTTTCCTCTTCCCATCCACTCCATCAATATAAACCATCTCCTCCCTCTCTCTGCATCTCTTGCACTCCTCCCTCTCTTTTCCTCTTCCCATCCTCTCCATCAATATAAACCATCTCCTCCCTCTCTCTGCTTCTCTTGCATCCAACATCACTTCCCTGTAACACTATCTGCCCCCTTGTCCATCAATGCCCCTCTGTGTCCCTGTTGCTATGCTGTATCTCTTCCCCCTCCCCCCATGTCCAGGTTCTCCACTCTCTCTTTCCTTCTTCTACATCCCACGGTAAGCAGCGCCCCCCCCCCCCCCCCCTCCACCCTAGCATCATTCAAGTATGGAGTGCTGGGGTTTTTTTTCTCTGAAGGGGTATAAGAGAAAATGCAGGCAACCGACAGTTCTTCCTCTTTTTTCCCTTCTCCCCCCTCTGACGTTCTGAACACAAGAGTAGCCATACTGGGTCAGACCAATGGTCCATCTAGCCCAGTATCCTGTTTTTCAAACAGTGGCCAAGCCAGGTCACAAGTACCTGGCAGAAACTCAAATCGTGGCAACACTCCATACTACAAATCCCAGGGCAAGTAGTTGCTTCTCATATCTGTCTCAATAGCAGACTATGGACTTTTCTTTCAGGAATTTGTCCAAACCTTTTTTTAAACCCAGATACACTAACCACTGTTACCACATCCTCTGGCAAAGAGTTCCAGAGCTTAACTATTCGTTGAGTGAAAAATTTTTTCCTCCTATTTGTTTTTAAAGTATTTCCATGTAACTTCCTCGAGTATCCGTAAGTCTATGTACTTTTGGAATGAGTAAAAACATCAATTTACTTCTACTCATTCTACACCACTCAGGATTTTGTAGACCTCAATCATATCTCCCCTCATCCATCTCTTTTCCAAGCTGAAGAGCCCTAACCTCTTTAGCCTTTCCTCATATGAGAGGAGTTCCACCCCCTTTATCATTTTGGTCGCTCTTCTTTGAATCTTTTCTAATTCCACTATATCTTTTTTGAGATATGGTGACGAGAACTGAACGCAATACTCGAGGTGCAAATGCACCATGGAGCGATACAAAGGCATTATAGTATTTTTTGGTGTTATTCACCATCCCTTTCCTAATAATTCTTAGCATCCTGTTTGATTTTTTGGCCACCGCCACACACTGATTAGAATATTTCAGTGTTATCTACGACGACACCAAGATCTTTTTCTTTAGTGCTGACCCCTAAGGTGGACCCTAGCAATAGGTAACTATGATTTGGATTATTCTTCCCAATGTGCATCACCTTGCATTTGCCTACATTAAATTTAATCTGCCATTTGGATGCCAGGTCTTCCAATTTCCTAAGGTCTTCCTGCAATATTTCACAGTCTGCACGTGTTGTAACAACCTTGAATAGTTTTGTATCATCTGCAAATTTGATCACCTCACTCGTCGTTTTGATTTCCATATCATTTATAAATCTGTTAAATAGTACTGGTCCCAGTACAGATCCCTGCAGCACTCCACTTTTCACCCTCCTCCATTTAACCCTACCCTCTGTCTTCAATAACCAATTCCTAATCCACACAAGAACCTTGCCTCCTATCCCATGACTCTTTAATTTTCTCAGGAGTCTCTCATGAGGAACTTTATCAAAAGTTTTCTCAAAATCTAGATACACTACATCAACTGTCTCACGTTTATTCACCTCTTCAAAGAAATGAAACAAATTGGTGAGGCAATGTATCCAGTGGCAAAAAAAAAATATTAGGACTGCGCAGGCCGCTTGAGGTACCCAAGGGTCGCCATTGGCTCACAGGCCTTGCATTGAAGAACACTGCATTATGCGTTATTACTGAGCCTTTCAAAATTAATCTTAGGAGTCCTTTGACTAAACTGCAGTAAGCACTAACATATACTTTCTGCAGCAAAAAAATACCTTACTGCGGGGTGCACCCAGGCATCCTGTGGTAATTTTGGGATTGGCAGGCGGGTCTGGGGGTGAAGAGTGGGTGTGTTCTGCGCTAATAGGTTAATGAAGATGCATTTGCAATGTACTAACCGATTAGCGCTTGGTTAGTCTGTGAGCCTTTACTGCCTACAAAACAGCATGTGGCCATTAATACTGAAAGCAGAAAAATAAGTCATTTTACCCCAACATTAAAAATAGCCTTAGTGCTCTGGAATGACCTGCAAAAGGACACAATAAGGTCACTTTTTACTGCAGTTTGGTAAAAGGGCCACTTCTCTCTATATAAAATGCACCTCCAACGTTCTGAAGCCTCCACAAGTCCCAACGTTCTAAATGCATGGTGGTGAAACCCGGAATTCGCCCATGAGTGCTGGCCCCGCCCCCGGGGTCAAACGTCATGACGTCGAGGGTGGACCAATGACACTCAACCAATCGCATCGTGAACCCGTAACTAAGCGACAGAACGTGACATAAGACACATCGCGGAACAATGAAAACCAGCAGCACACAGTTGCTACACGACGTCAACAGCAACGCTAAAAGGACCATATAGATCTCTGCTCTCCACACAAACAACGGACACGGAGGGCATAGGAGGGAAGGAAAAAAACCAGCACATACACACACACTCTCACTCTTAACTGGCTGTAATGAGCAACTGACCTGCCACTATCACAGGGACTGCTAGCACCTCTCTCTCTCACACACACACATACACATACACACGGGACACAGAGGGGATGGAAGACAAGGAACGAATCATTGGGTATGGAGGGGGCGGCAGGGGAGATAAGGCAAGAACTGCCTCAAATGTTTGTGCTGTGCTATGTACAATTATAATTGTGTCTCTTCATTTTGACCCTACTCTTTCACACTCTCTTTCACACAGACGCAAACACACACACACTTACACTGTCTCTATCTCACACACATACGCACCCACACACATATGCACACTCTCTCACACAGACACACAAACACGCCTCAAATGGTTCAGCTGTCCAATGTAAAATTTCACTGCTGTCTCTTCATTTTCACCCTACCTGTGCACACTCTCTTTCACACAGAGACACACACACACACACACACACTTTCTCTGTGTCACACACACACAGACACACATATATATACACACTCTCACTCTCTCTATAGCCTTGCTAGCACCCGTTTCATTTCTTAACGAAACAGGCCTTTTTTTACTAGTAATTATATAAAGTCAAGTTTCTTTCTACTAATAAAAGGTCTGCAGGTTTTATTATGCCCATAACAATCTTTTGAAAGCATCCTTCCTTAAGTCCATTCTATAGCTGTTCCTGTAGTACACATACTTTACATCTATCTGTATGAGACCTGGAGGGGATTTTGATAAGGAGCACACAGCACTCCCTCATTGATAAGATTCTTAATGGTAGGAGCAATTCAATAAGAGAAATAATCAAAAACATTTTACATTAACATAATCTCAGACATTACAAACTGAAAGCTAGAGTTACTAACCTGCATTACAGTGTTAGCATGCGCTAGCACAGGGGTTCTCAACCCAGTCCTCGGGACACATCTAGCCAGTCAAGTTTTCAAGATACCCACAATGAATATGCATGAGATAGATTTGCACTCAGTGGAGATAGTGAATGCAAATCTATCTCATGCATATTCATTGTGGGTATCCTGAAAACCTGACTGGCTAGGTGTGCCCCCGAGGACTGGGTTGAGGACCTCTGCCTTAACTCTGTTAAGGCACACTGTTAATAACTAGACACCATTGCATATAATGGGACTTGTGGTCAACTAACACATGTTAAAGGTGTTAGCATGTAACTTAGTAACTATAGCTATAAAATGCAGGTTAGTAACTGTAGCTGTAAAGATTTTTTTTAACTGTATCTAAGAAAAGATATAGCAGAATTAGAAAAGGTTCAAAGAAGGGGTGATCAAAATGATAAAGGAGATGGAACTCTTCTCATATGAGGAAAGGCTAAAGAGGTTAGGGCTCTTCAGCTTGCAAAAGAGTCAGCTGAAGGGGGATATAATAGAGGTCTACAAAATCCTGAGTAGTGTGTAGAATGGGTAAAAGTGAATTAGTTTTTTTTGCTCTTTGAAAAAGTACAAAGACTAGGGGACACTCAATGAAGTTACATGGTAATACTTTTAAAATGAATAGGAGGAAATATTTTTTCCCTTAATGAATAGTTAAGCTCTGGAACTCATTGCTGGAGGACGTGGTTACAGTGGTTATCATATCTGAGTTTTTAAAAGTTTGGACAAGTTCCAGGAGGAAAAGTCAATAGTCAACTATTGATATAGACATGGGGGAAGCCACTGCTTGCCCTGGAATCAGTAGCATGGAATCTTGCTACTATTTGGGACTCTGCCAGGTACTTGTGGACTGAATTGGCCACTGTTGAAAGCAGGATACTGAGCTAGATGGATCATCAATCTGAACCAGTATGGCTATTCTCATGTTCTTATGTAAATTAACTAGGTATAAGTAGTACACAAGAAGCAAACATTTTTCAATGAAAAATACATTCTAGAACATGGGATTAGACTCAGTAGTAACCTAAGATAAATGATTGATATTTAGCCACCATGGTCAGAGGTTTTTAAAACATAAGCCACGGCAGTCAGAAATGATCTTCATATTCAGTGCTACTGTCTGGATAGTGATCAGTGGTGTACATCCAGTTAATACAAACAGCACCAAAACATCTGGATAGTGGCAATATTTAGTTTACTATCTGGATTACTTATCAGGATAACTTAGAACAGCCTTTCTTCTGCCTTAAGTTATACAGATAAGTTATCTGAATTATGAACTGAATATTGCAACTATCTGGATAGTGCCTAGATGGTCTGTAAGCATATTCAAAGTGCTTTTGAATATTGACTTAGATATTTCTTTTGAGAAAGAATACTAGATACATATAACAGCCTCCAAGATGTGGAAGAGGTAACAAATTGTATCAAAATTCAAGAAGAATGGGCTAAGCATAGAAAAATTATTTGTGTAGAAACTAAGATAAAATTAAAGTAGAATTTTTGGTACTACAATAGGAACAGAAAAACGGGAAAATAAATGCATTTGGTTGTCTTTGGGGCTCATTACTATGGAATTTGTAAGTCTAAGTGCTTTCAAAGTACACCTCTGTCTTCCATAGTCACTTCTTTTGTGCCTAGGTATCTAATGTTATGTGGACAAAGGAGAGCCGGTTGATATCGTGTATCTGGATGTTCAAAAGGCGTTTGACAAGGTACCTCATGAAAGGCTACAGAGGAAATTGGAGGGTCATGGGACAGGAGGAAATATCCTATTGTGGATTAAAAACTGGTTGAAGGATAGGAAACAGAGAGTGGGGTTAAATGGGCAGTATTCACAATGGAGAAGGGTAGTTAGTGGGGTTCCTCAGGGGTCTGTGCTAGGACCATTGCTTTTTAATATATTTATAAATGATTTAGAGATGGGAGTAACTAGCAAGGTAATTAAATTTGCTGATGACACAAAGTTATTCAAAGTCGTTAACTCGCGACAGGATTGTGAAAAATTACAGAAGGACCTTACGAGACTGGGAGACTAAATGGCAGATGACGTTTAATGTGAGCAAGTGCAAGGTGATGCATGTGGGAAAAAAGAACCCGAATTATAGCTACGTCATGCAAGGTTCCACGTTAGGAGTTATGGACCAAGAAAGGGATCTGGGTGTCGTCGTCGATAATACACTGAAACCTTCTGCTCAGTGTGCTGCTGTGACTAGGAAAGCGAATAGAATGTTGGGTATTATTAGGAAAGGTATGGAAAACAGGTGTGAGGATGTTATAATGCCGTTGTATCGCTCCATGGTGCGACCGCACCTTGACTATTGTGTTCAATTCTGGTCGCCGCATCTCAAGAAAGATATAGTAGAATTGGAAAAGGTGCAGCGAAGGGTGACGAAAATGATAGCGGGGATGGGATGACTTCCCTATGAAGAAAGACTAAGGAGGCTAGGGCTTTTCAGCTTGGAGAAGAGACGGCTGAGGGCAGACATGATAGAGGTATATAAAATAATGAGTGGAGTGGAACAGGTGGATGTGAAGCGTCTGTTCACGCTTTCGAAAAATACTAGGACTAGGGGGCATGCGATGAAACTACAGTGTAGTAAATTTAAAACAAATCGGAGAAAAGTTTTCTTCACCCAATGTGTAATTAAACTCTGGAATTCGTTGCCGGAGAACGTGGTGAAAGCGGTTAGCTTAGCAGAGTTTAAAAAGGGGTTAGACAGTTTCCTAAAGAACAAGTCCATAAACCACTACTAAATGGACTTGGGAAAAATCCACAATTCCAGAAATAACATGTATAGAATGTTTGTACGTTTGGGAAGCTTGCCAGGTGCCCTTGGCCTGGATTGGCTGCTGTCATGGACAGGATGCTGGGCTCAATGGACCCTTGGTCTTTTCCCAGTGTGGCATTACCTATGTACTTATGATGCTGTCATTGTCCTCATCCTCTGCCCAAATGGGTCACATTTTATAGTAATGCAGTGTTCTATACAGAGATCAATTTCTAGCCAGAAAGCCTGAAACATAGTGCTTTTATTCATCATAATGTCAATTGTTTATACCAGGACACAGTTGATATTTACAGAATGGGTCGTTTTATAAATCTGCCATACTAGCTAGTAATTACATAAGGAAACTTATAAAAGGAGATACTCTCTCTCTCTCCCTCTCCCCATGGAGATTTCCCCAGAAGGATGAGTCAGGTTTTCCTGCGGTATGTGTGTCAGTGTCAGTTGCATCATATGGAATCATCATGCAGTCACTGGCAGCAGGAGTGACTGGTTTGGGGTTAGAGTATACCAAGCAGAGTTTGATGGGTGCATGAGATTTTATTCCTACTACTTATTTATTTATTAGAATTTAATAAACCATTCGAACTGGCAGACCTGAGTGATGTACAATAAAATGAAACAAAAAATAAATAAATAAAAGTACAAAAGGAACTCCATTAATTAATGACAGGAAAGATGTACCTCATTCATACAAGAATTCAAACAGAGAAACTATGGAGAACAGGAGCAGGAAGGACATAACTGGGAAGAGGGAGAGTAAAAGGGCAAGGAAAGATAGAAAGTAAAAGGTCAAGGAATGGAAGGTATTCTGGTCGAAATAATGGCATATAGTGCGTAATTGTCGAAGCACAAAAAAACTAGTTTCGGATAGGTACGATACATGAGGAGAGAAAGTCAAGTGAGAATCTAGGATGACTTCTAAATACCAAAAAAAAATCAACCAGTGAGATGAGTATGCCAAAGAGACAGAAAGGAGAAGTAGGAACAGTCAAACCACCAGAGAACCAACAGGCCACTTGTTTGTTTGTTGAGAACCAATTTGTGATCTAAAAGCCATCGAGAGACCAAATCCAGACAGTTTTGCAGTGGGCCAAGAGAAGGCTTGGTGGAGGTTGTGGGATAAAGTAAAAGGATGTCATCAGCGTAAAAATGGAAAGAAATGCTAGTTGATTGTATTAAAGAAGCAAGAGGGCTTAGGAACAGATTGAAAAGAAGAGGGGACAATATTGATCCTTGGGAAACACCACATGTAAGTGAGAGCAGAAAAGCAGAGGAAGTAGAAGTTATGACCCTACAGGACTGGCCAGAGAGAAAAGATTGAAACCAAGCAAAAACTATACCAGAAATACCAAGGAAGGAAAGGAGTTTGGCCAGTAAATCATGATCAACCAGGTCAAATGAGACAGAAAGATCTAAAGAAACTACTTTATAAAGAGGGAGATGACTGTCTGCCCAATATTCAAAACCATTTAACCGGTCAGGAATGGAACCGGCCAGTTAAATGGTACATAACCAGCTATCCGGTGATATTCAGTAGGGGATACCCAGTTATCTCCCACTGAATATTGCCAGTTAGCAGCTAGCTGATAGCTGGCTCTCTCTGCCTGCTTGCCTGCTCGTTATAAACCGGCGGCTCCAGCTTCCCCCCTGCCTGTCCCCTGCTCCAGCCTGCCTGTTCCTCCCGAGCCAGCTTCTCTCTGCCTGCTTGCTTGCTCACTTCAGACCGGCGGCTCCAGCTTCCCCCTGCTTGCTCCGATCCATCTGCTCCAGGCTGCTTGTTCCAGTCCAGATGCCCCAGCGTGTTCCAGTCTGCTTGTTCCAGTCCAGATGCCCCCAGCCTGCTGTTCCAGTCCACCTGATCCCAGCGTGTTCCAGTCCGCCTGATCCCTGCGTGTTCCAGCTCCCCCTTGCCTGTTCCAGTCCATCTGCTCCAGCCTGCTGTTCCAGTCCGCCTGATCCCAGCGTGTTCCAGTCCGCCTGATCCCAGCGTGTTCCAGCTCCCCCTTGCTTGTTCCAGTCCATCTGCTCCAGCCTGCTGTTCCAGTCCGCCTGATCCCAGCGTGTTCCAGTCCACCTGATCCCAGCGTGTTCTGATCCACCTGATCCCAGCTTGTTTCAGTCCGCTGATCCAGCTTCCCCTCTGCTCGTTCCAGTCCATCTGCTCCAGCCTGCTTGTTCCAGTCCAAATGCTCTAGTTTGTTCCAGTCCGCCTGATCCACCTGTTCCAAGCTCGTTTCAGTCCACCGATCCAGCTTTCCATGCTTGCTCCAGTGTTCCAGTCCACCTGCTCCAGCTCCTCCCTGTTTGTTCCAGCCCATCTGCTCCAGCCTACCTGCTCCGGTACACCTGCCCAGCCTGCCTGCTCCATTCATCTGCTCCAACATGCTCCAGTCCGCCTGATCTGCTGCGAGCCTCTCATCCATTGACTTACCTGCCTGCCTGCTGCTACCTTGTCAAGCATTGACTTACCTGCTCGCCTGCCTGCCTGCAAGCCTCTCATCCACTGTCTTACCTGCTAGCTTGTCAACTATTCTCTTACCAGTCCATCAATCCCAAACCTCAAACCCAGTTCTCCACTCTATCTGCATAACACCTCAGTCACCACACTGTCACCTGCTACACCCCAGTCACTACGTATGGCTCCTATCCACATTCTCTTCCTTGCCCTGTCCCTTCCTAATCTCTTCTCCTCCCCACCCCCACTGTCCACCATTGGAACTCGTTGCCCTCCCGCCTGGCCCGCCACGGTAATACCCTTATCACCCCCCACCCCTCACCACCTCACCATCCCTCTTGTCCCCCTCCTCCAGCCTAGCTCTCAACCTTCATCACTTCCTTCCTGCTATTAACCCATCCCCATTCCTCCTAAGTGCACCCCGTCTTCGTCGCCTTCGTCGCCCGTCCTCCCCCTCCCTCCTCCACTCTCTCTTGCTCCTCCTCCTGCTATCCGCGGGAGACATTAACCATAATCCAGGTCCCCCTCATCTGTCCCCGTCCCATCCACGCGGACGCTCCCGGGACGTCTCCAATCTTGTCTCTATTCCCCTCCTCCCCCCTTCTTCCCTCCCCTTCTCTTGCGCCTTGTGGAATGTCCACTCAGTCTGCAACAAACTGCCCTTCACCCACGATCTCTTCATCTCCCACTCCCTTCAACTGCTCGCCCTAACCGAAACCTGGATCTCCCCGGACGACTCCGCCTCAGTCGCAGCCCTTTGCCATGGTGGTTACCTCTTCTCTCACACTCCCCGCCCAGCTGGCCGTGGTGGAGGTGTTGGGTTACTACTCTCACCCTCCTGTAGTTTCCAACCCCTCCTCCTACCGCAGTCTCATTGTTTCTCATCCTTCGAAGCCCACTCCATCCGACTATTCAACCCCCTACCACTCAGAGTGGCTGTCATCTACTGCCCCCCCTGATAAATCCTTCTCTTCCTTCCTTACCGACTTCGATGCCTGGCTCTCTGTTTTTCTTGAACCCTCATCTCCATCTCTCATTCTCGGAGACTTCAATATACATGCTGATGACCCATCCGACCCTCACGCTTCTAAGTTCCTCACCCTCACATCCTCCTACAACCTCCAGCTGTGCTCTACCACCCCTACTCACCGTGACGGCCATTGCCTTGACCTCGTCCTCTCCTCTTCCGGCTCACCCTCCAATTTCCAAGCTTCAACTCTTCCTGTCTCTGATCACCACCTGATCACATTCACACTTCGTCACCTCCCCCTCCGCCCCGCCCAACCTTAACCACCACCTCTAGGAATCTCCAGGCCATTGACCCCCTCACCTTATCCGCTAGTATCTCTAATCTCCTCCCATCCATCATATCCTCCGAGACTGTCGACAAAGCGGTCTCCGCTTACAATGCCGCTCTCTCCTCTGCTCTGGACACCCTCGCTCCTTCCACCTCCCGTCCCACAAAACGTACTAATCCCCAGCCTTGGCTGACCCCTTGCATCCGTTACCTTCGCTCCTGCGCACGATCTGCTGAACGCCTCTGGAGGAAATCTCGTACTCATTCAGACTTCCTTCACTTTAAATTCATGCTTTCCTCCTTCCACTCCTCCTTATTCCTTGCAAAACAGGACTATTACACCCAATTGACCAGTTCTCTCAGCTCCAACCCTCGTCGTCTCTTTGCCACCCTTAACTCCCTCCTCAAGGTGCCCCCCACTCCCACTCCCCCCTCACTCTCTCCTCAATCACTGGCTGATTACTTCCACGATAAAGTGCAAAAAATCAACCATGAGTTCACTACCAAGCCATCACCCCCCACCCCCCCTCTCCACCCATTAACCCTCTCCCTCAACCAACCAACCCAGGCCTCCTTCTCCTCCGTTCCTGAGATCACCGAGGATGAAACCTCCCGCCTTCTTTCCTCCTCGAAATGCACCACTTGCTCCTCCGATCCCATCCCCACCAACCTACTTAACACCATCTCCCATACTGTCACCCCCTCAATCTGTCGCATCCTTAACCTTTCTCTCTCCACTGCAACTGTCCCTGACACCTTCAAGCACGCCGTAGTCACACCCCTCCTAAAAAAACCATCACTTGACCCTACCTGCCCCTCCAACTACCGCACCATCTCTCTCCTCCCCTTCCTCTCCAAAATACTTGACCGCGCCATCCACAGTCGCTGCACTGATTTTCTCTCCTCTCATGCCATCCTAGATCCACTTCAATCCGGCTTTCGCCCCGTACACTCGACAGAAACAGCTCTCTCTAAAGTCTGCAACGACCTGCTCCTCGCCAAATCCAGATGCCACTATTCCATCCTCATCCTCCTCGATCTATCCGCTGCGTTTGACACTGTCAATCATGACTTACTTCTTGCCACATTGTCCTCTTTTGGGTTCCAAGGCTCTGTCCTCTCCTGGTTCTCCTCTTATCTCTCCCACCGCACCTTCAGAGTACACTCTCATGGATCCTCCTCCACTCCCATCCCACTATCTGTTGGAGTTCCCCAGGGATCTGTCCTTGGACCGCTTCTCTTCTCAATCTACACCTCCTCCCTAGGCTCACTGATCTCATCTCATGGTTTTCAGTATCATCTTTATGCTGATGACACCCAGCTATATCTCTCCACACCAGACATCACCACGGAGACCCAGGCCAAGGTATCGGCCTGCTTATCTGACATTGCTGCCTGGATGTCCAACCGCCACCTGAAGCTAAACATGGCCAAAACCGAGCTCCTCGTCTTTCCACCCAAACCCACCTCTCCTCTTCCTCCACTCTCTATCTCAGTTGATAACACCCTCATCCTCCCCGTCCCATCTGCCCGCAACCTCGGAGTCATCTTCGACTCCTCCCTCTCCTTCTCTGCCCATATCCAACAGACTGCCAAGACCTGTCGCTTCTTCCTCTTCAACATCAGCAAAATTCGCCCTTTCCTATCTGAGCACACCACACGAACTCTCGTCCAAGCTCTCATTACCTCTCGCCTTGACTACTGCAACTTGCTCCTCACCGGCCTCCCACTTAGCTATCTATCCCACCTTCAATCCGTCCAGAACGCTGCCGCACGTCTTATATTCCGCCAGAACCGATTTACTCACATCACCCCTCTCCTCAAGTCACTTCACTGGCTTCCGATCAGATACCGCATTCAATTCAAGATTCTCCTCCTTACCTACAAATGCACCCGGTCTACTGCTCCTCACTACCTCTCTACCCTCATCTCCCCCTATGTTCCCGCCCGTAACCTCCGCTCCCAGGACAAATCCCTCCTTTCAGTTCCCTTCTCCACCACTGCCAACTCCAGGCTCCGCTCATTCTGCCTTGCCTCACCCTATGCCTGGAACAATCTTCCTCAACCCCTACGCCAAGCCCCCTCCCTACTCATCTTCAAATCTCTGCTTAAAGCTCACCTCTTCAATGCTGCTTTCGGCACCTAACCTTCCGTGAAATATAGCATGCCCTATTAGTCGGACTCTACACTTGTCTTTGACTGGACACTTGTCTCTAGATTGTACACCTGTCTTTTAGATTGTAAGCTCCTTGAGCAGGGACTGTCCTTCTATGTTTGAATTGTACAGCGCTGCGTAACCCTGGTAGCGCTTTAGAAATGTTAAATAGTAGTAGTAGTAGTAGTAGCTATCTGCCAATTTCTAAACACGATTTAGCAGCCATATTTGACTGAGTGAAAATGTGGGATACCTTTGGCCGCTTTAAATAACTGGCTAGGGCTCAATATCAGCTGCCCGTTATCTGTAAACCAGCCCAAAATAAACCAGACATTCATTGCTGGTCACCAGAAACAGCCCAGCATTGAATATCTGGGCTTAGCATGGATAGCGGTAGTTAGACAATCTAACTTCTGCAGTCTGAATATTGGCCCCTGGGGCTCATTTTCGAAAGAGAAGAACCATCTAAAAAGTGGCATAAAGTAGTATTTGGACGTTTTTATCACAAAAATGTCCAAATCAGTATTTTCAAAACCTATTTTTAGACATTTTTCCATGAAATCCATCAGAAGTGCATTAAATCACAAGGGTGCATGTTGGGGGCGTATTGAAGGTGGAATTAGGGCATGCCTATTTGGATGTTTTATAGCCATAATGGAATAAAACAAAAATATCCAGGACTAAAACCAAGATGTTTTGGTCTAGACCTGTTTTCAGAATGAATAAGGCACAAAAAAGTGTTTTAAATAGCCAGATGACCACTGGAGGGAATCAGGGTTGACCCCCCCAGAGGTCACTGACCCCCTACCACTCCTCAAAAATGTGAATAAAAATATGACTTACCAGTCTCTATGACAGCTGCAGATGTTAAAGTCAAGTCTATTACAGCAGCATTCAGGTCACTGGAGTAGTGTAGTACACAGTGGGGGACCCAGGTGCCTATCTCCCTCTACCTGTCACACTTGTGGTGGAAACTGTGACCCTACTGTACCCATATATAGGTACTCCCTTCACCCATAAGGACTATTGTAGTGGTGTACAGTGGGGGGGCAGTGGGTTTTGGAGGGCTCAGGGGACAAGATAAAGGAGCAAAGGTGAGATGTGTAAGTGGGAACATTTTTATGAAGTGCACAGAAGTGCCCTCTAGAGTGCCCCATTGCTCTCCTGGGATTTCTGGGGGACCAGTCTACTAAAAATGCTGGCTCATCCTACTTCCCAATGCCATGAATCTCTACGTTTTGCACTTATATATATATTTTTTAAATGGAACATAAAACAAAACATCCAAATCATAAAACTTTGTTCAAAATAGTATTTTCGAAAAAAAGATAGATGTTTTTCTTTTTTGAAAATGACCTGACCTTCTTTCCTATTTGGAGTTTGGGCATTTTGTGCAAAACATCCAAAATCAGACTTAAGATGTCATATCAAAAATGCCCCTCCCTGTGTCTCTTGTCTGTATTTACCTGGCATAGATGGATTGCAACAAAAACTGATAATTCTGAGGCCAGAGCATAAGAACATAAGCATTGCCATACTGAGTCAGACCGAAGGTCCATCAAGCACAGTATCCTGTTTCGCAAGTACCTGGCAAGATCCCAAAAGAGTTTTTATGCTGCTTATCCCAGGAATACGCAGTGGGGTTTCCCAGGTACATTTGTAGGAAGTTGTTCAAAACATTTTTAAACCCTGCTAAGAGAACTGCTTTTACCACATTGTCTGCAACGAATTCCAGAGTTTAATGACATGTTAAGTGAAGAAATGTTTTCTCAGATTTGTTATACATTTACTATTTAGTATCTTCATTGAGTGCCCCCTAGTCCTTGTATTTTTGGAAACAGTAAACAAGCGATTCACATCTACCCATTTCACTCCACTCAGTATTTCATAGACCTCTATCATATCTCTTCTCAGCCATCTCTTTTCCAAGCTGAAGAGCCCTTGTCTCTTTAGCCTTTCTTCATAGGGAAGTTGTCCCATACCCTTTATCATTTTCTTCACCCTTCTCTTTACTTTTTTTATTCAAGGTGTGGTTGCACCATGGAGCAATACAAAAGCATTATAATATTCTCAGTTTTCTTCTCTATTCCTTTCTTAACTCCTAACATTCTTTTTGCTTTCTTAGCTGCCACTGCACACTGAGCAGAGAATTTCAACATTTCATCAACAATGACACCTAGATCCTTTTCCTGGGTCGTGGCTCCTAATGTGGAACCTTGCATCATATAACTATAGTTTGGGTTCCTCTTTCCTACATGCATCACTTTACACTTGTTCACATTAAATATCATCTGCCATTTGGATGCCCAGTCTCATAAGGTCCTCTTGCAATTTTTTACAATCCTCTTGTAATTTAACAACTTTGAACAACTTTCAGGCTCATTTCCAAAAGAAAAGGATGCCCGTCTTTTGACACAAATCAGAAGATGGGCGTCCTTCTCACAGGGTGGTCCAAATCGGTATAATTGAAAGCTGATTTTGGACGTCCCTAACTGCTTTCCGTCACAGTTATGGCCAAAGTTCAAGGGGGCATATCGGAGGCGTAGTGAAGGCGAAACTTAGGCGTGGCTAACACATGGACGTCCTCGGCCCATAATGGAAAAAAAGGGCGTCCCTGACAAGCATTTGAACGACTTTACCTGGTCCTGTTTTTCTTGCGACCAAGGCACAAAAAGGTGGCTAAAATGACCAGATGGCCACTGGAGAGAATCGGGGATGACCTCCTCTTACTCCTCCAGTGGTCAGTAACCCCCTCCCACCCTCAAAAAACATCTTTCAAAATATTTTTTGCCAGCCTCAGATGTCATACTCAGGTCCATGATAGCAGTATGCAGATCCGTGCAGCAGTTTTAGTGGGTGCAGTGCACTGTAGGCAGGCAGACCCAGGCCTATCCCTCCCCCTACCTGTTACACTTGTGGTTGTAAATGTGAGCCCTCCAAAACCCACCAGAAACCCACTGTACCCACATCTAGGTGACCCCTTCACGGCTTCACCCATATGGGCTATGGTAGTAGTGTACAGTTGTGGGTAGTGGGTTTTGGGGGGCTGAGCACACATGGTAAGGGAGCTATGTTCCTGGGAGCAATTTCTGAAGTCCACTGCAGTGCCCTCTACGGTGCCCGGTTGGTGTCCTGGCATGTCAGGAGGACCAGTGCACTACAAATGCTGGCTCCTCCCATGACCAAAGGGCTTGCATTTGGTCGCTTCTGAGATGGTCGTTCTTGGTTTCCGTTATCGCCAAAAATCAGAAACGACCAAGTCTAGGGACGACCATCTCTAAGGATGACCTAAATTTCAAGATTTGGGCGTCCCCGACCGTATTATCGAAACGAAAGGTGGATGTCCATCTTCTTTCAATAATATGGGTTTCCCCGCCCCTCCATCGGGACGCTTTGCGAGGACATCCTCAACAAAACTTGGGTATCCCTTTCGATTATGCCCTTCCACATGTCATCAGAAAATGTAATTATCTCACTCATTATTCTCATTTCCAGATCATTTATAAATATGTTAAAAAGCAGCAGACACAGCACAGACCCCTGGAAACACCACTAGTGGTTAGGGTGGTGGACTTTGGTCCTGGGGAACTGAGGAACTGAGTTCGAGTCCCACTTCAGGCACAGGCAGCTCCTTGTAACTCTGGGCAAGTCACTTAACCCTCAATTGCCCCATGTAAGCCTCATTGAGCCTGCCATGAGTGGGAAAGCGTGGGGTACAAATGTAACAAAAAAAACCTCTGTCTTCTGTCTTAACCCGTTCTTAATCCACAATAGGACACTGCCTCCTATCCCATAACTTTCTAATTTCCTCAGGGATCATTCATGAGGTACTTTGTCAAATGCCTTATGAAAATCCAAATACTAATGTCAACCAGCTCACCTCTGTTCACATGTTTATTCACCCCTTCAAAGATATTTAGCAGATTGGTAAGGCAAGATTTCATTTGGCTATCCATGTGGCTTTGTCCCATTAACCCATGCCTATGTATATGTTCAGTAATCTTGTTCTTTATAATAGTCTCCACCATTTTGCCTGGCACCAACATCAGGCTCACTCGTCTATAATTTCCCGGATCACCTCTAGAACCCTTTTTAAAAATTGGCGTTACATTGGCCACCCTCCAATTTTCTGGAATCACACTTGTTTTTAAAGATCTACTATAATAAAACTCACCCTCAACGTTCTGAAGACAACGTTCTGAAGTCACTCAGTCACTCCCTGAAAGGTTCATGGATTCATGGTGGTGAAGCCACAACACTGACCATGTCTCTCTGCCCCGCCCTCGCATGACGGACCAATCAGAAAAAACAACCTCAACATTCTGAAACACAAAGGACCATCACAACACCATTCCCAGGCAACACTAGGCAACATAAGATGGACCAATCAGAGGAAACTATGTGACAATAAGGGAGGAGCATTCCCCAGCAGAATGGCTCATTATCTGTGCAGCACGGAGAGCACAGAACCACCACTGGAACGAGAGAAGAATATTCCTGCTGTGGGTATGTGCAAAAATAGACCGGCACAGCACATCCCACAACCCCCAAGCAAAAAACAAAACAAAAAAAGACACACATCAACAACCTGCACACACACCGCACCCTCACACACTCACACACACACACAAAATAACTCTGTGACACATACACACACACACACACACAAAAAAAGCCACATGCTAGCACCCGTTTCATTGGTTTCGGAAACGGGCCTTTTTTACTAGTAAATTATATATTACTAATAATAGCTCTGTAAGTTCATTTTTTAGTTCTTTCAGTACTCTAGGATATATACCATCTGGTCTAGGCAATTTTCCACTCTAGTTTTTCAAATTGCATAAGTACTTAAGTATTGCCACACTGGGACAGACCAAAGGTCGATCAAGACCAGCATCCTGTTTCCAACAGTGGCCAATCCAGGTCACAAATACCCGGCAAGATCTCAAAAAAGTACAAAACATTTTTTACTGCTTATCCCAGAAATAGTGGATTTTCCCCAAGTCCAATTTAATAATGGTCTTTGGACTTTTCCTTTAGGAAGCCGTCCAAACCTTTTTAAAACTCTGCTAAGCTAACCGCCTTTACCACATTCTCTGGCAACGAATTCCAGAGTTTAATTACACGTTGAGTGAAGAAACATTTTCTCCAATTCGTTTTAAATGTACTACTTTGTAGCTTCATTGCATGCCCCCTAATCCTAGTATTTTTCGAAAGCTTAAACAGACCCTTCACATCTACCCGTTCAACTCCACTCATTATTTTATAGACCTCTATCATATCTCCCCTCAGTCACCTTTTCTCCAAGCTGAAGAGCCCTAGCCGCTTTAGCCTTTCCTCATAGGGAAGTCGTCCCATCCCCTTTATCATTTTCATCGCCCTTCTCTGCACCTTTTCTAATTCCACTATATCTTTTTTGAGATGCGGCGACCAGAATTGAACACAATATTCGAGATGCGGTCGCACCATGGAGCGATACAAAGGCATTATAGCGTCCTCATTTTTTGTTTTCTATTCCTTTCCTAATAATACCTAACATTCTATTTACTTTCCTAGCCGCAACAGCACACTGAGCAGAAGGTTTCAACGTATCATCAATGACGACACGGAGAGCCCTTTCTTGATCGGTGACTCCTAACGTGGAACCTTGCATTACGTAGCTATAATTTGGGTTCCTCCTTCTCACCTGCATCACTTGTTCACATTAAACGTCATCTGCCATTTAGATGCCCAGTCTCCCAGTCTCGTAAGGTCCCCTTGTAATTTTTCACAATCCTCTCGCGATTGAACAACTTTGAATAACTTTGTGCTGTCAGCAAATTTAATTACCTCACTATTTACTCCCATCTCTAGATCATTTATAAATATGTGAAGAAGCAGCGGTCCCAGCACAGACCCCTGAGGAACCCCACTATCTACCCTTCTTCATTGAGAATACTGACCATTTAACCCTACTCTCTGTTTTCTATCCTTTAACCAGTTTTTAATCCACAATAGGACACTACCTCCTATCCCATGACTCCAATTTCTTCTAGAGTCTTTCATGAGGTACTTTGTCAAATGCCTTCTGAAAATCCAGATACACAATTTCAACTGGCTCACCTTTATCCACATGTTTGTTCACCCCTTCAAAGAAATGTAATAGATTGGTGAGGCAAGACTTTCCTTCACTAAATCCATGTTCGCTTTGTCTCATTAATCCATGCTTTTGAATATGCTCTGTAATTTTGTTCTTTATAATAGTCTCTACCATTTTGCCCGGCACCGACGTCAGAGTCACCGGTCTATAATTTCCCGGATCGCCTCTGGAATCTTTTTTAAAAATCGGAATTACATTGGCCACCCTCCAATTTTCCAGTACCACGTTCGATTTTAAAGATAAATTACATATTACTAACAATAGTTCCGCAAGTTCATTTTTCAATTCTATCAGTACTCTA
This sequence comes from Microcaecilia unicolor, assembly GCF_901765095.1. NCBI lineage: Eukaryota > Metazoa > Chordata > Amphibia > Gymnophiona > Siphonopidae > Microcaecilia > Microcaecilia unicolor. The sequence goes on along the minus strand of NC_044040.1, from coordinate 120,855,522 downwards.
GGATGAATACCATCCGGTCTGGGAGATTTGCTTCTCTTCAATCTGTCAAATTGCCCTATTACATCCTCCAGGTTTATAGAGATTTCAGTCAGTTTCTCTGACTCGTCAGCTTCGAATACCATTTCTGGCACCGGTATCTCTCCCAAATCTTCCTCAGTGAAGACTGAAGCAAAGGATTAATTTAATCTCTCTGCTAAGGGATCACGTGACGCCATGGTACAGGGCAGACGCTGGTAAGCTCAGCTCTGTGCCCACTTAACCCAATAATCGGCTGAATTGGCGAGCCCACGGCGGAAAAAGACACAGCTTCGCATTCCTCAGCTGGGGGAATTGACTCGCGATCGGAAAGACCGAGAGAAGAAGCGGAATGGCGACAAAAACAGTCAGAAAGGAGCGAGATAAACTCAAGCAGGCTGACAACAAAATGGCCGACCAGCGTGATATCGGGGAGCTTACGGCAGGCTCTGTATGGATGACGGAGATCACTGCCGAGATCACAGCGGCGGTTGAGGCGGCCCTAGATAAAAAATTACAACAACTTTATGATAGAGCGGAAGAAGCTCACGAGCGCATCGATAGCATGAGTTTGGAGCTGGACGAAGGGCTGCAGCGAGTATCGGAGGTCGAGGAGGCAGCTGAGGCCCAGAAGGAGATCACCGCGAAAATGGAGAAAAGGGTGCAGAGCCTGGAGGCTAAGCTCGACGACTTAGAGAATCGCAGCAGGCGAAATAACTTGAGGTTAGTCGGGCTCCCAGAGTCACTAATAGATAAAGAATTACCAACATTCTTGGAGGGGTGGCTGCCACAGTCCCTGCATATAGAGGATAAAATCCATAATTTCTGTGTGGAGAGGGCACATAGAGTGGGGCCCCTACGCCCATCAGAGACCAGGGCACGAGTGGTGATCTTGAAAATCCTCAATTTCCGACATAAGCAAGCTATATTGGAAGCGATACGAGGAGGGGGCACCCTGACTTATCAAAGTAAGAAAATCCTGTGCTTTCAAGATTATTCGCAACAGGTGCAAGCATTGAGAAAAACTTTTACGCCATTGTGCACGGACCTGTTCCAGAAAAAGATAAAGTTTGCACTTCTATATCCTGCAAGACTGCGTATCTCTATTAATGGAGTTACAAAATTTTTTGATAAAGTGGAGGCAGCGAGAGAACATGTGCAGCAACATGGGAATGCGTAGGATACGCCATGAAACTTCCTAGAAGGGAGATATTGAAAGTTGGGAAGAGTGAAGATCAGGTTGCAATAAAAGTGAACAGAGCCTTGGGAGACTGGTTTGCAGACATTTGGACTGCGCACCGGATGGTGGCTCATGGCTGAACGAGCATATGGGATAATACCAGGTTTTGAGGTTAAGATTTCAGTTATGTTTATAAATTGGAAGCAAGTACAGAACTATGATCCGGATTCCAGTATTCCCTTAGAGGAAAGGACAGATAAAATTGGATATAGTAACTGGGACAAGTTTGATCAGAGTATGGCAAATAAACTTGGAGAGACAGCCCCACAGACTGAAAATGTGCAGTTGAAGAGTGTAAGTAGATGAGCCGGATTGGAGTAGATCTCCGGAGTGAGCACGAGCCTGATCGAGATTATATGCAAACGTGAGAATCTGCAGTTGCACAGTGGACTCTCTGTAAGCTCATATGCAGAAGTCTCGAGGCTGTATGTATATATGGGATTATAAAAATGCCTAAAGTTTCTGTTGGGACTGTATTTGAAGGGGTTTATATAGTTAACTGTATCTGGAATAGGCTTCTGCCTCCCGAGAGGGAGACAGATAGCCAATGATCAGTATGATGGATAATATGAGGTAGATGAGCCTGTATAATATGCTGGGAATGAGAGGGGGAGCCGAAGGGTAGGGGGGATATGTTGATTGGGAGAATGTGGGTGTTATATCGTGATCACCATTTGGAACGGGAGGGGGGGAAGGGGGAGCTGGGAGGAGGGAGGGATTCGGGGGGATAGGGAGGGGAAGGTCTTGGGTAATTGAATCTCAACGGGCAATACAGTGTATACAAATGGAGGTGAGGGAGCGGATTAATGAGCATTTGTGGGGAAGAACAGCGGGAGAGGCGCTGCTGGGACGTCGGGCCTGCTGGGCACTAGACGTAGTATACTTGATAAGGCCAGCATCAATAGGTATAACGTAATGGGACTTAAAGTTTACTCCTGGAATGTGGGGGGTATATCTTCTCCTATAAAAAGAAAGAAAATACTTCATAGCCTCAAAAAGAAAGGGGCTGATGTAGCGCTCCTACAAGAAACACACTTAACGTCCCAGGAGCATGCAAAGCTTCAATCCTGGTGGGTGGGGACCATGCTAGAAGCCCCAGCGGTGGGGAAAAAAGCAGGAGTGGCGATATTATTCCATAAATCTTTGCAGGTGGTGATAGAAAAATCATGTCTTGATGAGGAAGGGAGATATATACTGGCTCAGGTAAAGGTGAATGGTAGTTCATTTCTAATAGTGAATGTATATGCTCCTAACGTGTACAGTAAACAATTTTATCAGACCCTCATAAGTAAAATTCAGTGCTTTAATATACAGCATAAAATAATAGGGGGAGACTTCAATGTGGTAACGGATCACAAGATGGATAGATCTCATACTAGTGCGGGCAAGGCTGTTGGAGCTAACAAAGGCATAAACCTGATATGTGGCGCATTGGGGGTGGTAGATGTGTGGAGGGTATTACATCCAAACCTTAAAGATTATACACATTATTCTAGAGCTCACAACACACAATCACGAATCGATTATTTGCTGATAGATGAAGAGAGTTTTGCAGAGATATTGGAGGCCGATATTGATCCGACGATAATATCGGATCATGCGGCTATATATATCAAATACAGGGATCAGCAGCTACAAAGCAAACAGTATCGCTGGATCTTCCCCCTGGATCTGTATTACGAGCCAGAATTTTGGACATATATCAGGGGGAGATGGAAAGAATATACAATTCATAATGCCCCCCATGTAAACACACCGACCCTTTACTGGGAAGCGGGGAAGGCTGTATTAAGAGGTGAAATAATTGCGTTTAGTGCCAGGAAGAAGAAACAGAGAAATCAAGCAATCATAAGACTGGGGAAACAGTTAGTACATTTAAGAAGGGCATATGGGCAGCATTCTGGAGGTCGGGTCGGGGATCAACTCCTGGCCACACAAGCGTCCTTGAATGAGTTGTTGCATCAGAGAGCAAGTAAATCTGCTGTTTATTATAAATTTCAATTACATAAGTTCGGCAATAAGCCAGGGAAAATGATGGCAAGATTAGTGAAAAGAGCGAGGGGACAGAGAAGAGTGATGGCGATCAAGAATCAAGGGGGGGCACTAGTACACACCGATGCAGAGATTCAGAAAGTGTTTCATGATTATTATGAGAGGTTGTATGCAAAGAATGATGCTGATGATCTAGATCCAGATATGTATCTTGAGAATGTCACTCTGCCTAGAATTACGGAGCAACAGAGGATGGAGCTAAACAAACAGATAGAAGTGGATGAGGTGCTTAGAGAAATCAGAGGCAGTGCACTACATAAGGCAGCAGGGCCGGATGGCTTTAGGGCAGAGCTATATAAAATACTAGGGTTAGATATAGGAGAACCCCTTGTCAATGCTTTCAACACTTCGGTTGAATCGGGGGAGCTCCCGCAGTCCTTGCGTCTTGCGGATATTATGGTTTTTCTGAAACCAGAGAAGGATCCGATACTCCCCGATTCCTATAGACCAATATCTTTAATTAGCTACGAGGCGAAATTATTGGCGAAGATACTAGCATCGAGATTGGCCAGAGTGTTATCTAAGATAGTGGCAGCCCCTCAAGTCGGGTTTGTTCAGGGGAGACAGAGTGTGAAAAATATTAGACTGATTTTAGCCACAATGGACAGGATGCGTAGGGAAGGAGGGGATTCATTATTGATTAGTTTCGATGCCGAAAAGGCATTCGATAGGGTTGAGTGGGAATTTCTATTTGCCTCACTGTGAGCGTATGGATTTGAGGGATATTTCACTCAAGCGATATCAATATTGTATAAGAATCCGGCGGCGAGAGTGTTGGTTAATGGATCGTACTCTCAAAGTTTTGTGATTAATCGAGGAACTAGACAGGGATGCCCCCTGTCCCCATTACTTTTTGCCATTACATTGGATCCCTTGATTCGGGAAATTTTGGGGAACCCAGAGATTGAAGGAGTGAAATTGGGTAGTAGGGAATTTAAGATCTCGGCCTTTGCCGATGATCTTTTGGTTCATCTGGCTCGACCTGAGCAGTCGCTGACGGTGTTGATGGAGGTTTTTGCCGAATATGGGGCATTTTCAGGATTCAAATTGAACACCCAGAAGTCGGAGGGATTGCCCACCTCTAATATAGTAAGAGAGCAATGGAGAGGAGAGTTCCCATTGAGATGGGCAGATAATGAGTTTAAATATCTGGGTATCATTCTAACAGGGGATTTGAGTCGATTATATAGAAGGAATGTGGATGAACTGTTACATCATACGAAACACCAGTTGACTTTGTGGGAGGGGTTGCCTCTATCGTTGAGCGGTAGGGTAGGGCTGTTTGCCATGACGATTTTTCCAAAATGGCTATATGTTCTGCGACAGCTGCCAATTTTGTTACTAACAAAAGATCTTAAGAAACTCCGTAGGATGGTGTCCCGGTTCTGCTGGGGAGGGAAGAAGGCTAAAGTTAAGTTGGAATTTTTGTATGGGAGAAGAGCAGAGGGGGGCCTCGGATTGCCAGACATTAAACAATATAACTGGGCCTGTTTGTCGAGACATTTGGCAGACTGGATATTAGAAACAGAGGAGTATACAGCATGGAGCTATGAGAAAGAATTGTTCAGGCTATATCATCCGTATTATATGCTGCATGCTAAGAGTGAAGTGCTCTCTAAGGGGTTTACAACCCATGAGACGCACATGGCAGTATATATTGCAACGTTTGAATAAGAATCCATATAGTACGGATATGCTTCCGTTAGTGGGGAATGCGGACTTTGGGCAAGGGGGGAACCAAAAGAGGTTAATGAGTTGGGCACGGGAAGGAGTAGTGTTGGTGGCGGATGTGATACAGGATTCGGGAGAGATAATCACTCGGGAGGCCCTAGTAGATATGGTGGGAACTGAACATGTGAGTTGGTATGACTATCTTCAGCTCCATAGCTATATATCGCACTTGCAAAGGAACAAGTATGATAGAGGGATATATGACTTATTGTCGAATTTATTCTTGCCTCCGGGCAGAGAGCAGACCTCGGTGTCTGTGCTTTATAGACAACTGGGTATGGTAATGGTGCAGCGAGATTACGAAGAGGTGGCCAGGAGGTGGTCAGCAGATATGAGGGTGGAGATTAGGAGCGGTGACATTGCCCAGTTTCTGAAGGAGATTGCATACAAGGTGACCAGTGCTAGACACAGGGAGATACAATTTAGGATAATCTTGAGAGGGTATTTCTCCCCCATACAGGCATACTATACTGGAAATATACAAGAGCCTAAGTGTATTAAATGTAATTTTCAGAGAGCGTCCCTATATCATATGCTATGGGAATGTCCTGAAATTAGGAAGTTTTGGGGTAAGATTATGGAATTCTGTGAGTCCCTGTTATATAAAAAGATAAGTTTGCTGCCACGAAGCATAGTGCTAGGACTAGGTGGGAGTGGGAAAGACTTGAGACCTATGGAGAGATTATTCCTATATAAGGCTATTGTGATTGGGAAACAAAGCATATTGCAACATTGGACCCAGGACGTGGGGCCCTCATATTGGCTATGGAGAAATATGTTACATTCACTGGTGACAATGGAGGCACGAAGTGTGCACAATAGTCCAAAAAGTAGACGCCGCTTTTGGGAGGTCTGGGAACCTTACGTGCAGGCGATCTCGGGTAGAGCTCGTAGCTTATTGGTCAACTCACTCACATGATAGGTTAGAGCCGGTTGAGGGGAGGTAAACGTAATAAAGATATCTGGGTGGGAGGGTAGGAAGGGGTAGGGAGGCCATCACCATCTGTCTGTGATGTCCTTATGGCCTTTTACGATCTAGGTAGTTTCATAATACACTCAGAGCTTCTTTTCTAAACTTGATGACCCGCGGACAAAAGCTCCCGCTCGCCTTCAAGCTCTAACTGTTCTCCCCCCTCCCAACCGGCCATTTGTCTAATAGCTGCCTACCATTTGGTGAGAGGCGGGGGGGGGGGGGGGGGGGGGAAGACTTATCCACCCAGTGCTGCAGGATAACCTTTTTCGCTAATACCAGGGCTAGGAGCACAAACCTACAGTGTAAAATAGAAAGTTCCTGGTCAGTTAGATCTGCATCTATCCCCATCAGCATAATCTTATAGTTCCAATCAACCTGCATGCCCACTACTTCTTCCAAATGTGCCCGCACACCCGTCCAAAATGTCTGCGTCACCCGGCACTCTATAAAGTGGTGTGCCTGCGTACCTCGTTGATGCATACATTTATTGCATTCATCTGAATCCCATAATCCCATTACTTTGCCCCTGCACCGGGTAAGGTATGCAAGATGCAAAAGCTTTAACTGGGTTTCGTGACAGCTCACGTTGGGAGTTATTCGGTATGCCAAATCAAAACATCGCTGAATTTCGGGTACCGAAACCTCCATTCCTATCATATCGCTCCACTTTTTTGTTAATAGCGCTGGGGTTGTGCTCGGCACCCACTCCCTGCCTATATGGTACCAGTAGGAAAGCTTATTCTGTTCCATTGGCATTTGTTTAAATACTATATCAAGACCTGTGAATACCAAGAATCATTTATCCTCATTACGCAGTGAGAATATATAGTGTCTAATCTGTATGTAAGAGAAGGAGAAGCCTCCCGGCATGTCCCATTTGCACTGGCATTCTGCAAATGACAGAAATGATAATCCTCCTTCAGAGCCCATCTGCCCAACGTATCTACATCCCTTCTGTGCCTACCTTCCGAAAAGAGAGTGGCCCTGTCCTGCAGGAAATTCTGGGTTATCCCTCATTTCTATAAATGGAGAGGGGCCCTTATCTCCTCCCACCCGGTGCTGCCACCAAACCCACGCCTCCCGAAGGGGTTTCAAGAGAGGAGAAAGGCTGTCCCTCCTATGCCTAGCATGTAGTACATTAAAAACTGACCAAGGTTGAGCAGCATTCTCCCACACCTCCTGAGGCGCAAATACATAATGCCCCGAATGCACCTCATGTATCCACCTAAGGAGTGCAGAGACATTATACAATCTTAAATCAGGCAGATTAACCCCTCCTTCACTTCGAGTTCGAATAAGTTTGTTATATCCAATTTTGGCTCTCTTCCCTCCCCAGATAAATGACGTAATCACTCCCCTATAAGCTGCTTCATCCTTGCCTGCCACCCACAAGGGCATCATTTGTAAGGTGTATAAAATTTTGGGGAACAACATCATTTTGACCAGTGCAACCCTACCCAGGAACGAGACAGGCAGCTCCCTCCATTGCTTACATAATTTCTTAATTTTTTCCAACTTATCTCGAACATTACTACTATACATCACATTGAAATCTAAATGTAAGTACACTCCCAAATATTTCATCGGGCCCGTTGCTCAAGTTAAGGGAAATCAGGGCTACTCTTACAAGCGCAGTGCATTGACAATCCCATCGCTTGCGATTTATCGAAATTTATTCTCAGCCCGGAAAAAGCTCCAAACTGTTGAATGAGCTCTATAAGTTTAGGTATCCCCTTGGACGACTGGCTTAAAAATATGAGCATATCATCCGCAAAGAGATTTATTTTGTACTCACTCTTACCTATCTGTATGCCTTGTACTGCTGTTGACTGTCTAATCTTACATGTCAAGGGTTCCAAAGCCAATACAAAGAGCATAGGTGATAGTGGACAGCCTTGCCTAGTGCCCCTCTGTAGATCGAAAGATGGAAATAACTTGTTATTTATTAAAATTTGTACTGTGGGACTCCTATATAGGGCACGAACTCCCTGCAGAAAAGCCCCAAAAATCCCGAATTGTGGTAAAACCCATAGAAGATGATACCATAAGATTTTGTCAAATGCCTTCTCTGCGTCTAGGCTTACTAGCAGATTGTCTCCCTGCTTCCTTCCCTTTTCTAAGATTGCGCTCAGTGCTCTCAATATGTTAGTACTGGTGTATCTTCCTGGTACAAATCCCGTTTGGTCGGCGTGTACCAAAGAGGGGAGCACCTTTCCTAGCCTAGCAGTCATAATGCCCACAAATATCTTGACATCCTGGTTAAGAAGGGATATGGGGCAGTAAGACCCCAGGAGCTCTTTATTGCGGTCCGGTTTAGGCAGAACTATAATTGATGCGTGTGTCAAAGTACCTGTGCTCTGTCCTTCTTTACATAATGACTCAAACAAATCGCTAAAGGGCCCTGCTATCTGTGCCCCCAAGATCTTATAAAACTCAGGCCCTAGCCCATCTGGACCTGGGGCCTTGGCTAATTTCAGCTTTTTGATAGCCTGCTGCAGTTCTCGCCCCTGCACAGGCTCATTTAAGAAGTCTCGTTGCTCTTGTGAGAGAGATGGGAGTTTAAGGTCCCTAAAAAATTCGTCCCTTCTTTCCCTGTCACATTGCCCCTTATCATACAGCTCTTTATAAAGTTCAACAAACGCTTGCTGTATTTCCTCCTCCCAACCCTGTTTTAATCCAGATTATCACCTGCTTCGCTGAGCAGTTTCTCACCATGTTCGCCAATAGTTTCCCCGTTTTATTCCCCCACCTGTGCAGCCAGAACTTGTAGATTTGGATGTCTCGCAGTGCTCGCTTGTTTAGGATATCATTAATCTCTCTTTTTAACTCTTTGAACCTATCCCTCGCCTGCCCATCACCACGCGCCACCGCTGCTCTAGCTAGCATCAGTGAGATGGTTCAATTTATCAAGCAGTTCTTTCTCCCGTTTCTTACGGGAGCTCGCTGTGTATGCTATAATTTTTCCTCTCATTACTGCTTTTCCCACTTCCCAAAGTATACGCAGCTCTATATCCCCCTTCTTATTCTCGGCCAGGTAGAGTTCCCACTCTCGGGAAAGAAACTCCTTAAATTCTGTATCTCAATATAGTGTAGAGTTCATACGCCAACCCGATATGCTCCTGTCTCCCACTAAACCTATGTCTACCCTAACTAAGCTGTGGTCAGAGACAATGCATGGTTCAATCTCTGCCGTCCGACACACCGCAAAAAGGGATGGGGCCATCAAGATGTAATCTAGCCTTGCGTGACATTTGTGTACCTGTGAGAAGAAGGTGTATTCTTTATCATCTGGATGCAATGCCCTCCAAGTGTCTACGAATCCCAATTCCCATTGCAGCATACCTATTCCCCTCTCGCCCAGCCCCCTGGGTCGTGCCTTTGGTGGCTTACAATCCACTAAGGGATCCGCTGTTAGGTTAAAGTCTCCCCCTATCAAGAGCTGATACTCCTGCAGCTGCGCCAATGTGGCTAGTAGTCCTAGGTAAAACTTTTTGGAATAGACATTAGGAGCGTAAACCGGGCACAACGCCAGTTTCAGCCCCTGAATATCCCCTGTCCAAATCACAAATCTACCCTCAGAGTCTTGGATTGTTCTATGGCAAGTTGTGTTTAACCCTTTACCAAAAAGTATAGCCACCCCCCTTTGCCTGCTGTTATATGATGAAAACACTAACTTACCTACCCATCCCTGCTTCAATTTAAGGTGTTCCGGTGCAGACAAGTGGGTTTCCTGTAGTAGCATAACATCAATTTTCAATTGTTTCCCATAATGTAATATCTTTTTTCTTTTGATTGGAGAGTGGATTCCGTCTACATTTAAAGAAGCTACCCTCAAGCTACCCATTATCCCACACCCAGATCAAGCTCCTATCAGGCCAGTTTATCTTGTGTGTGTGCTTTGCTTCGCTTAGAATATAAACTTGCTGATTGTTTACTACAGTGCCTTAAACACTGATATACCAGTAAAACACTCCTAACCATCTTCTGCATCACCCTACTCTCTCACGCAAACACTACCCACGACCCAGACAACAATAACACCATAACCCACAAATTGTACAGCACTCACACACACACAATGCCCACCCTGAAGAACATCCATAACAACCCAACCACAGTACACCAACTCCACGCACAACCTATGAACAACTTACCAGACCAAAGATTCAATAACCAACCAAAAGAAAAAAATCCATGCATACGAACACCACCAACAAACAGAGAAAAACAACAACTATAACAAATCCAACCACCGAAGGAACAGACAACTAATAAAAATAAACACATCGAACCCTCCCACAGAACCACACCACTTAATCCAACTAGGATACATCAACGCAAGATCAGCAGTAAGCAACTCAGTAGATATACTAGACTGGATTACCACAGATAAGTTAGACCTTCTTTTCATCACAGAAACCTGGTTCCACAGCCATACAGACCCCGCCATATTAGAGACATGCCCACCAGAATACAAAATCACCCACTAGACAAGAAAAGGAAAAAGAGGGGGCGGAATAGCCATAATTTATAAACCCGAATTCAGCATCACAACCACGGGCAAATCCACTTCTCCACAACTTGAAATTGCCTCGACAAGAATCACTCACCCAAACCTACTAGGACACCTCAACGCAATCCTATTTTACAGACCACAAGGAAAATGGCAAGACTCCCAAATGCAACTCATGGACTTCATCTCGAACACGTGTCTCTGCCTCAAACATCCTCATCATAGGAGACATCAACCTACACCTTGAAGACGACACCTCTACAGGCACACGAGAATGCAAAGAATTCTTAAAACTTTGGGATCTGCACGCACCTAACACGCAACCAACACACACAAAAGGACATACACTAGACATCATTACACACAAATTTGACCCAGACTTAAACATACTACTTACTGACACAAGATGGACACCTACACTATGGTCAGACCACCATAAAGCAGTGGCTTAGCCAAGGGTGGGCTTGAGTGGGCCCAGGCCCACCCACTTTGGGTTCAGGCCCACCCAGTAGCAGCATACATATGATGTGGCTGGCAGGGATCCCCAAGCCCCACTAGTCGAAAACTCCCAACAAGTGTCTCTCCTGCATACCTTGTAAGTAGCAGATCTTCGCCTGCAGTGAGCATTGACATACATACTGCTTGCACGGGCCCCACAGCCTTCCCTCTGATGTATTTCTGCCTAGGCGGAAACAGGAAGTTGCATCAGAGGGAAGGGTGTGGGGCCAACATGAGCAGTGTGTATTAGTTGCTGCTCGCTGCTGGTGAAAAGGTATACGGGAGAGGGGGGATGTTTGAGAGACCATATGGTATGCAGGCGAGAGAAGGAGAGACCAAATCACCTGTGGGATGGGGCGAGGTTCTTCTGCCCACCCATCTTAGGCCCAGGCCCACCCAAAATTGGGTGTCTGGCTACACCCCTGCCATAAAGCATATGTCTCCCTCAACTGGCGAAAAACACACATAAACACAATCAACAAACATGAACGAACAACATACACCACGAGAGGAAAAATAGACCCCACAACATTCTGGCAACAGATCTACCAGAACGAATGGTTAACAAATGCTAACACCATCCAATTCCTCCAAGAATGGGACGATATATGCACAACAACATTAGACAAAATCGCCCCAATCCAAACCAAAACATCACATAGGAAAAAATCAAATCCATGGTTCACCGAAGAGCTGAAAAAACTTAAAACACAAGTCAGGAAATTAGAACGCGCATGGAACAAAAAGAAAGACGAACAAACACTAAATGCCTGGAAACTACTTCGGAGGAAATACAAATACACCATAAAACAGACTAAAAGACTACATTACAAAACAATAATAGGACCCAACTACAAAGACATACACAAACTCTTCTACCTTGTGAATAAATTGCTAGACACCTCACCAGCTACAAACAACAGCAAAGACATACCAGATGTCAACAACCTTGCGAAATACTTTAAGGAGAAAATTATACAACTACGACTTAAAATACCCACCAGCACTATTGAATACGCCACACTTCTAGACTGCCTAGACCCAGAAGACGGAATTTACCCAGCAGACAGAACCTGGACCGAATTCGAATTATTATCAGAAGACCTCATCTCTGAAACACTTAAACGATTTGCTAAATCCTACTGCAAACTAGACAAATGCCCAAACAACCTCATGAAATCAGCTCCTCGACAATTTGTAATAGACCTAACGAACCACGTAAACTTCAAGCTACAAAACGGACTTTTCCCAAAGGAAAAAGGAAAAATCTTACTCACCCCAAAACCCAAAGATACAAAGAAAAGCGCAAGCGAAATAACTAATTACAGACCAGTAGCATCCATACCACTAATAACCAAAATAACCGAAGGGATGGTAACAAAACAACTTACAAACTATTTAAACAAGTTCTCAATACTGCATGATGCCCAATCAGGATTCCGATCGAACCACAGCAGAGAAACAGTACTAATTACCCTAATGACTAAATTCAAACAAATAATCGCAACCGGCAATAACATACTTCTTCTACAATTCGACATGTCAAGTGCCTTTGATATGGTCGACCACGGAATTCTATTGCACATACTTGAATACTTTGGCATCGGAGGAAATGTCCTAAACTGGTTCAAGGGGTTCCTAACCCTACGTTCATATCAAGTCACATCAAACTCAAATACGTCCACTTCATGGACACCTGAATGTGGAGTACCGCAAGGATCACCCCTCTCACCAACCATTTTCAACATAATGATGATCCCATTGGCAAAACTCCTATCAAATCATAACCTCAACCCATATATATACGCCGACGATGTAACAATATACATCCCTTTCAAACAAGATATCAAAGAAATATCCAACGAAATCAACCAAAGTCTACACATCATGAACACCTGGGCAGATGCATTTCGACTGAAACTAAACGCGGAAAAAACTCAATGCCTAATACTCACCTCCCAATACAACACGAATGAATTTACCACCTTAAACACACCAAAACTAAACCTTCCAATCTCAGAAACTTTAAAAATCCTTGGAGTCACTATCGATCACCACCTAACACTCGAAACCCATGCAAACAACACAACCAAAAAGATGTTCTACTGCATGTGGAAACTGAAAAGAATAAGACCATTCTTCCCAAGATCCGCCTTTCGCACCCTAGTGCAATCCCTCGTACTCAGTCATCTGGATTGCTGCAATTCACTATATGCAGGCTGTAAAGATCAAATACTGAGGAGACTTCAAACAGCCCAGGACACAGCAGCCAGACTCATCTTCGGAAAACCAAAATACGAAAGTGCAAAACCCTTACGAGAGAAGCTACACTGGCTCCCACTTAAGGAACGCATTATTTTTAAAGTATGCACTTTAGTCCACAAAATTATTCACGGTGAAGCTCCAGCCTACATGTCTGACTTAATAGACCTACCACCCAGGAATGCTAAAAGATCATCTCAAACTTTCCTTAATCTCCACTTCCCTAATTGCAAAGGCATAAAATACAAGGCGCTGCATGCATCAACCTTTTCTTACATAAGCACACAATTCTGGAATATACTATCGCGCAACTTGAAAACAATCCACGAACTAACCAACTTCCACAAATTACTGAAGACTCATCTCTTCGATAAAATTTACTGTAAAGATCAATACACATGAAGTTCACACTCACTGTTCCAGAAATACACCAATACATTCTTTTCTGAACTCTCATCCCCCGTAATTTTATCACACTTAAACCTTCACTCACAAAAAATGTTATACCGAATGTTCATTTGCCAAGGTTCTATTACCCTATTAATTTCCCTTTGTCTCTTTCCATTGTTCCATTGTTCTTTTCCTTGTCCTATTCCCTAACGATACCTTGACTCTGCTTTCGCTTAAATTCTCACAATGTAATCCATAACTGAATTGTAACAAATCGTACTTCCATTATTTACAATGTATTGTAAGCCACACTGAGCCCGCAAATAGGTGGGAAAATGTGGGATACAAATGCAATAAAATAAAATAAAAATAAACATCCCAGCAGTGTCGTCCCTCCAGATGTTCTCTACATATTTGTCCTTTATTCTGATACGCCACTTATCTCCTTTATATCTATAACTCGACAGCCTCCGGCTCGTGCAGTCTCCACCCCCCCCCCCCATATCCACCCTCCCTCCCTATCCCTCCCTCTCTCCACCAACTGCCCATCTCCCCCCCCCCCCCCTGCTGGCTAGGTGTCCACAGGTCCCTGTTCCCCCAATCACTTCCTTCCCCTCCAACTACCCTCCAGACACTCAAACACATCCACACAATAGCACCCCTGTACAACAAACCTAAGATTATCCCCAACATCCTTACCCATCCCCCCTACTACTCCCCCAATTTGGTTGAGACCCACTGCCTCTCAACCATGTCCCTCATAATTCCCAGCAAACAGCTCCCATCCCCCTCCCCCCCCTTTAACTCAGAAACTTTAGTGCCACCTTTGTTCACATACCCCGGCACTTTGCAGTCCCAACTTTCCCATCCCTGGGTCAAATCCCCACTTTGGGTACACCACTTTTAAACAACCCTCTGACCCGTAACAACTTTGGAACATAAAACCAACACATCCCGCATTAAACACAAACAGCCCAGCAACAAGCAAAGCTGTGTGTAAAACCGAGCATCACTTGTCTGCTGTAGAGGCTGACACTCTCTCTCTTGCAACAGGTTCCCGCCCAGTCTTTCGCGGCATTACTACCATAAATCTAACAACTGCATCTTAAACAAACATGCCACCCCTCGTGTTTCTGTTACTTGGCACGTCTGACATATGCATTCCTCTCCACATGTCCTTTATGACTCTTCTCGGATGTCAGGAACCAAGCACCTTGTGTGTCTTTTATTGCTCTGATCAAAGTTCTGCTGCGGCGGGGACCTCTCCCCCTCAGGGGTTAAAAGTCCTGTTCCCGCTTGCATAGCAGGCAGTCAATGTTCAACAGGCTCCTCAAACACACTTTATTGCTTACCTAAGTCTTTAATGGAGGTCCCCACCCCCGGTCCTCCCCATGCTCACCGCACTCACAGATCATCTCCTCTCTTCACCTTGGGCCAGATCCGCCGGCAGTTTATCCAAAAAGACTTGCAATTCCTCTGCTTTCATCAGGGTGAAGGAGCTATTGTTGTGTGTTATTCGCACCTTAGCTGGGTACTGGAAGGCAAATTTGACTCCTTTCTCGTATAATTTAGTGCAGTACGGTGCCAGCAATTTCCGCTCTTCCATCACCCTTGCTGAGAAATCTTGAAATAGCAAGATCTTGGCTCCTTCATATTCCAACCGCCGCAACTTTTTAAACTTGTCAAGAATTGTGATTTTCCTGGTCCTCCACTCTATCAGTCAACTTGTGAATCTGCGCTTCCAACACTCCAATCCAGCCTTCCGCTGACTCCATATGTTCCAGCAATACATTCTTTTAGTTCATCCATACCGATGTGCAACTTTGCAAGTTTATCGTCCAGAAGTTGTGACATGTTTTTCAAGGAGATTTGGACCGTGTCATCAAGTGGAGTTGCCTGACTCGGAGTCTTTACTGCCGAGGTTAGTGTCGGCGGGGTTAGCGGGGCCAGCGATGCCACTTTGATTTTCAGCGAGTTGCCTTTCTCTTTACCAACTCTCTGCGGTTTTGCGGGCATGCCGCTGTGCCACAACGTGCTAACATGCACCTTCCAGTTCCTCACGTTCACAGACACCACCCGGACCACTTTCCGAACCGTTAAGGTACCTTAAATGCCAGTAATCGAGGTTATAGAGATTAAGGGGAAGGGAGCCGAACTAATAGGCGTCCGTTCAGTCTTCTGGCATCATGTGAGCCCTTTATGCTGTTCCTTATTATCTTCAGATCGTTCTTCCATTTTTTGAAGCATGTTGTTTTAGCTCTAATATCTTCCTTCACCTCAATTTTTAACCATACTGGCTGTCATTTTGCCTTCCTTCTACCTTAAGACGTGGAATATATCTGGTCTGAACTTCCAGGAGGGTATTTGTGAAAAACTTCCATGCCTGATGTAAATATTTGGGCAGACGGTCTGCAAGCTCCAAGATGGAAAATATATACAAAGCAGATCGTTGAAAAACCAAAATATATTTTATTGATGAAAACCAATTAAAATATGTATACAATAGCCCGACACAGGCCATGTTTCGCCCAACTGGGCTGCTTCAGGGGCTACAAAATAAATAATATACAAAATTACTAAAAACAAATCTCAAATAAAAACATCAAAATCCCACAGACTTAGAAACAGAAATAACAGTAGTTATTAGAAAAGGCTAATATGTACACGACACATATATTTAGATGAATGCATACAAAATGCAACACTGTGCTTAAAGTCATTAAAAATTAGCTTAATATATCTATCCTCAATAATAACTAACATACAGAAAAAAGAAAAATAATGAAATAAGTAATCCTAAACTGCATGTATGGTAATTATGAATGATTGATATGTTCACTACATGTATAAATAAATACATAAAAAATACACAAAAAATGCATAACCGGTTTATAATCAATAAAGGATAACTTGAAACATCTATCCTCTCTAATGACTTAAACAAGATGGATTTCTATCCTCAATGAAAAGTCAATCATATAAAATATTAAGCAAAATCAAAAACAATATATGAATAAAATCAAAGTAAAATCAAAAGACTCCCACCTACACAATAATCCTTCACTATTGAAATATAATGATGATAACAAGGAAAATGACTGTAACTGACTGAAAAACAAAAAACAAAAATCAACTATGAGAAGAGCATGAAGTGAAAAGAACATATTTAAATAAAAATATGGAAAAAATAAAGAGAAATAGAACTCACATATACAGATCACCTTGATTCTGTCTTGAAAAAACAGCTCATCCAGAGATGCCAAAACCAATAAAAGTTGACCTACGCAGAATATAAGTTGTGACTTAATAAAAAATATTTTTGCCTACATGAAATATAAGTTAGACCTGATAAAACATTTTTTAAGCGATTACCTATATAATGTACTACTAAGTGAGACATTGCACTGTCTTAAATGTCAAGCAAAAGCTGGCAGCAAAAAACTTGCTAAGAGATTGTAGTGTACTGCTGATTAGAACAATTGTGTTGTCTAAAATGTCAGGCAGAGACTGGTAAAAGAAAATTGGATACAAGATTGATTCTAAACGAAGCAAAACCTGGCAACAAAAAGATTGCATACTGCTGAGTAACATTGTATTATCATAAAAATCAAGCAAAACCTGGCAACAAAACGACTAGCAACAAAAAACTAGCTAAAAGATTACATATATGGTGTGCTGCAAAGTAAAACGTTCTATTGTATTTAATGTCAAGCAAAACTTGTGCCGATGGTAAAAGGTTTAAAAAGTGTTAGCCTTATAATTAAACGTCAATTTGGTAAAATGTATGACATCTAATATAATAGAAAATGTAGAAACTCACATGAAGTCAAACAGCCTCTTGTCTCTGAAAGCGTTGAAAAAACGCTATGGCGAAAACAGGAAGTCAATAAGAAAGGACTACTACTACTACTTAACATTTCTAGAGCGCTACTAGGGTTACGCAGCGCTGTACAAATTAACAATTAAGGACGGTCCCTGCTCGGAAGAGCTTACAATCTAAAGGACGAAATGTCAAGTTGGGGTAGATAAGTTTTCCTGAGAAGAGGTGTAGTGATTAGGTGCCGAAGGCGACATTGAAGAGGTGGGCTTTGAGCATTGATTTGAAGATGGGTAGGGAGGGGGCACGGCGTATGGGCTCAGGGAGTTTGTTCCAGGCATGGGGTGAGGCGAGACAGAAGGGGCGGAGCCTGGAGTTGGAGGTGGTGGAGAAGGGTACTGAAAGGAGGGATTTGTCTTGAGAGCGGAGGTTACGGGTAGGGTCGTAAGGGGAGATGAGGGTAGAGAGGTACGGAGGGGCCGCAGATCGAGTGCATTTGTAGGTGAGTAAGAGAAGCTTGAACTGTATGCGGTATCTGATTGGGAGCCAGTGAAGTGACTTGAGGAGAGGGGTGATATGAGTATATCGGTTAAGGCGGAAGACAAGACGTGCGGCAGAGTTATGGATGGACTGAAGGGGGTAAAGATGGCTACGTGGGAGGCCGGTCAGGAGTAGGTTGCAGTAGTCAAGGCGAGAGGTAATGAGAGAGTGGATGAGAGTTCAGGTGGTGTGCTCGGAGAGGAAGGGGCAAATTTTGCTAATGTTATAGAGGAAGAAGCGACAGGTCTTGGCTATCTGCTGGATGTGCGCAGAAAAGGAGAGGGAGGAGTCGAAGATGACACCGAGGTTGCGGGCAGATGAGACGGGGACGATGAGGGTGTTATCAACTGAGATAGAGAGTGAAGGGAGAGGGGAAGTGGGTTTGGGTGGGAAAACAATAAGTTCAGTCTTAGACATATTCAGTTTTAGGTGGCGGTTGGACATCCAGGCAGCAATGTCGGATAAGCAGGCCGAGACTTTGGCCTGGGTATCCGCAGTGATTTCTGGTGTGGAGAGATAAAGCTGGGTGTCGTCGGCATAAAGATGATAGTGGAAACCATGAGAAGAGATCAGGGAGCCTAAGGAAGAGGTGTAGATTGAAAAAAGAAGGGGCCCAAGGACAGATCCCTGAGGAACTCCAACAGAGAGCGGGATAGGGGAGGAGGACGAACCATGAGAGTGTACTCTGAAGGTACGATGGGAGAGATAAGAGGAGAACCAGGAGAGGACAGAGCCCTGGAACCCAAGGGAGGACAGTGTGTCAAGAAGTAGGTTGTGATTGACAGTGTCAAAAGCGGCGGAGAGGTCGAGGAGGATGAGGATGGAGTAGTGACCTTTGGATTTGGCGAGGAATAGGTCATTGCAGACTTTAGATAGTGCCGTTTCTGTTGAGTGTAGGGGGCGAAAGCCGGATTGAAGCGGATCGAGGATGGCATGAGAGGAGAGAAAATCAATACAGCGGCTGTGAACGGCGCGTTCAAGTATCTTGGAGAGGAAGGGTAGGAGGGAAATGGGGCGGTAGTTGGAGGGACAGGTAGGGTCAAGTGATGGTTTTTTGAGGAGTGGAGTGACCACAGCATGCTTGAAGGTGTCCGGGACAGATGCAGTGGAGAGAGAGAGGTTAAGGATATGACAGATGGTGGGGGTGATGGTAGGAGTGATGGTGTTGAGTAGATTAGTGGGGATGGGGTCAGAGGAACAAGTGGTGGCTTTCGAGGAGGAGAGGAGATGGGCGATTTCCTCTTCGGAGATAGCAGGAAAGGAGGAGAAGGAGGCCTGGGTAGGTTGGATGAGAGAGTGAGATATAGGCTGAAGAGGAGGAGAGGGAGTAGTGGTGAATTCGAGGTTGATCTTCTGGACCTTGTCACAGACGTAGTGGGCCAGAGATTGAGGAGAGAGTGAAGGGTGGGGTGGGAGCAGAGGGCACTTTGAGGAGGGAGTTGAGGGTGGCGAATAGACGACGAGGGTTAGAGCTGAGGGAATTGGTCAATTGGATATAATAGTCCTGCTTAGCGAGGAATAGGGAGGATTGGAAGGAGGATAGCATGAATTTGAAGTGAATGAAGTCAGTAAGGGTGCGAGATTTCCTCCAGAGGCGTTCAGCCGAACGGGCGCAGGAGCGAAGGTATCGGGTGCAAGGGGTCAGCCAGGGCTGGGGATTGGTACGTCTTGTGGGCCGGGAGGTGGACGGTGCAAGGGCGTCTAGAGCAGAGGAAAGAGTGGCATTGTAAGTGGAGACAGCTTTATCAACAGATGTGGAGGACAAGATGGAAGGGAGGAGAACAGAACTAGTAGAGGATAAGGTGGAGGGGTCAACAGCCTGGAGATTTCTGGACGTAGTAGTTAGTGTTGGGCGAGATTGAGGGGGAGGGTGCTGAAGTGTGAATGTGATAAGGTGGTGGTCGGAGAGAGGAAGAGGTGAAATGCAGAAAGTGGAGGGTGAGCAAGTAGAAGAGAGGACGAGATCAAGACAGTGGCCAGATTTGTGAGTAGGGGTGGTGGGGCTCAGTTGGAGGTTGAAGGAGGAGGTAAGAGTGAGGAACTGAGAGACATATGAATCGGAAGGGTTATCAGTGTGGATGTTGAAGTCACCGAGAATGAGGGATGGGGATGAGGGCTCAAGAAAGACGGAGAGCCAGGCATCGAAGTCGGTAAGGAAGGATGGGAGGGATTTATCAGGGGGGCGGTAAATGACTGCAACTCTGAGAGGCAGTGGGTGGAATAGACGGATGGAGTGAACTTCAAAGGATGAGAAGCTGTGAGACTGAGGTAGGTGGAGAGGTTGGAAGCTGCAGGCGGGCGAAAGTAGTAGTCCGACGCCGCCACCGCGGCCGACTGGGAATAACCCAAAATTGTTTGTAAAACAATTTTGCAAAAGCTATGACCACGAAAAAGAGAATAAATGAAAATAAATGAAGATTGTGAACAATTATTAAAACAGCTCTCATTAATAAATCGATAAGATATAAAACCCGAATGACGTCACTATAGTCTTGGCCAATCACAGTGGGAGTGGAAAAGGTCAAAGACAAATTGATATATATTCCTAAAAAAACAAAACAACGGATGAACTGTGTCAGAAATTAAAATGAAAATGTTCAACAATTAAAAAATGACGATATGTTTAAATGCAGATTATGAACATGGATGTGAAAGGTCAGGGGTCAAAAGTCAAAATATCGTCAGAAAATCTACTCGGACTTAAGACAAAAACTCATGATGAAAAAATAAATAATGAATGAAAAATAACAAAATATGAGGGCAAACACTGGATAAGAATCCAAGTTTCCTGGTAACATTAACGTCAATAGTGTAAGCCCTGCCACGCAAAATGTTGTAAGCACTGCCAAACCAATTGTATCAAAAAAACGTCAAAAGGTGTTCTTTAAGCTAAAACGGAGGCTGATATGTGTGTTATGAATAACAAAAGAATAAATGATAAGAAAGTGGAATATTAAAAAATAAATAATGGAAAGGTGAAGAATAATAATGAAATGTGAAAGTGATTGCAAAGAGGGATCAAAAAACTTAATGATGATTACTAATACGGAGCACTGACATCACTTGCATAACCTCTGACCTGACTAACCTGCTTATAATCGAACGAGAAAAACGCCCAAGTTCCGACCTAAATCGGGAGATGGACATTTATCTCACAAAACCGAATAAAGCGGTATAATCGAAAGCCGATTTTTGGACGTTTTCAACTACACTCCGTCGTGGATGCGGACAAAGTTGATGGGGGCGTGTCAGAGGTGTGGCGAAGGCGGAACTGGGGCGTGGTTATCTGCCGAACAAAGATGGGCGCATTTCACTGATAATGGGAAAAAAGTATGCGTTTTTAGCTAGAATTTAGGACACTTTTCCTGGACCCTGTTTTTTCACGAATAAGGCCCCAAAAAGTGCCCTAAATGACCAGATGACCACTGGAGGGAATCGGGGATGACCTCCCCTGACTCCCCCAGTGGTCACTAACCCCCTCCCACCACAAAAAATGATGTTTCACAAATTTTTATTTTCACCCTCAAATGTCATACCCAGCTCCCTGGCAGCAGTATGCATGTCACTGGAGAGTTGTTAGGGGGTGCAGTGGACTTCAGGCAGGTGGACCCAGGCCCACCCCCCTACCTGTTACAATTGTGCTGCTTAATGCTTATTAGGTCGTCCAACCCCCCCAAACCCACTGTACCCACATGTAGGTGCCCCCCTTCACCCCTTAGGGCTATAGTAATGGTGTAGACTTGTGGGCAGTGGGTTTGGGGGGGATTGGGGGGGCTCAACACACAAGGGAAGGGTGCTATGCACCTGGGAGCTCTTTTACCTGTTTTGTTGGTTTTGTAAAAGTGCCCCCTAGGGTGCCCGGTTGATGTCCTGGCATGTGAGGGGGACCAGTACACTACGAATCCTGGCCCCTCCCACGAATAAATGTCTTGGATTTATTCGTTTTTGAGCTGGGCGCTTTCATTTTCCATTATCGCTGAAAAACAAAACCGCCCAGCTCACACATTGTTGAATAAACATGGGTCGTCTATTTTTTTCGAAAATATGGTTCGGTCCGCCCCTTCACGGACCCGTTCTCAGGAGATAAACGCCCATGGAGATAGGCGTTTTCGTTCAATTATGCCCCTCTAAGTGTGCTAAATTAGTAACAGTGTTACCTAAACAATAAAATTTCTTGCAAAAAATGTAGGAAAGTGATTTCAATAACAAGGTTACATATAAATGAATCATTAAGGAATACCTAAAATGTGTAATAAAAAAAGTGTATTAATAAAACAGATGCAAGAAAAATAGGAATGGCTGATTGTGGATGTAAAATTGAAAAATTAAAACCTAAAAACAATGGTCAACTACAAAAAGGTGAAAAAAATTAAAGGAATAATAAATAAAAAAATAAAAATAATAATCAAACTATAAAAAAAGGTAGAATGGAAAAATAAAAAAAAATTAAAAAATGATTTGTTTTTAGTAATTTTGTATATTATTTATTTTGTAGCCCCTGAAGCAGCCCAGTTGGGTGAAACACGGCCTGTGTTGTGGCTATTGTATACATATTTTCATTGGTTTTCATCAATAAAATATATTTTGGTTTTTCAACAATCTGCTTTGTATATATTTTCCATGATGTAAATATTTTACCTTTGTAGTTGCTTTTATATGTTTTTTTAAAACCATTTTCCTCATTTTATCATAGTCTCCTTTTTAAACGTTAAATGCCAATGTATTGGATTTCCTATGTACACATTTCTGGTTATTAAATCATATCTGCTCATGTTATGATCACTGTTATCATGCAACCCCAGTACCGTTTCCTCTTGCACCAGACCATGCAGTCTGCTAATCTAAGATTGCTCCCTGTCAGGTTTCCCGGCGAACCTCTGGATAGTGAGTCCTTGGACCACTGCCGAGAGGCGGCAGCGGCAGGAGAATCACCCAAACACAAGACAAGGCAAAACGGAACTGGAACACAGTGGACTGGAGCAAGGCTTCACCTACACTTAGCCGCCCTTCACCAGGAGTTGAGCCCCTGGCTGCAAGCGGCCGGCAGGACTTACCGGACAGGACAGGAAGGCGGAACTGCAGGACACAGCAGCTGGTGACAAACAGCAGGTCACACTAGAAACACGCTGGAGTCCCAAGTAGGCAGCAGGCAGACGACTAGTCCAGAACAAGCCAGGTCTGGGCAGCAGCAGGCAGGAGAATAATCCAGGAGACAAGCAGGGGTCAAAGGCACAAAAGGGAAAAAAATAGCACAGACGCACGGCAACAACTCTCACCAAAGGAAACACCTCTGAGGACCTCTGTTGCAAGGCAAACTAGAAACCTACCCAGGTGGTTAATAAAGGCAACCTACAAGGGAGTTCACTAAGTACGGGGTACTGCTTGGTTCCAAAAAACTCCCAAAACACTCTGGAAGGCTGGAAGATCTGGACTGGACCAGCATATCTTCTGGAACAATTTTGGGGAAACGGTAAGCTATCAGTTCCCAGCACCCACCAGGTTTAATCACCGGGGGCCGAGGTGTCTGTAAGCAAGGAACCTGGGCACAACCGTGACAGTACCTCCCCCTTAAGGCCTCCCTGGACTTCTCGGGGGGGGTCTGGATTTCCTAGGATCCTCTTGGTGGACTCTGCTGACAAGTTTAGGCGTGTCCCCAATGTCCATAGCATTAGGTGCGGGACGTGAGATGGCCGGTTGAGGGCGAGACGGGGCTTGGTATACAGAGGTGGGTTGAATGCCCAGCGCTGGAGTAGAGCTACAGACCATGGTTTGCTGCGACCTAGTCCTCTAATTCTTAGATCTCTGGTTCTCTCAGATTGTCCTGAAGCTTAGGGTCTGAGGGTAGGCTTCTTACGTAAGGTGCGGGTCCACTGGCCGCAAGGCATCGTCTTAGAACTCCTGTTGGCTGACCCTGGGGCCTGGGCACATTACCAAGTTCCGCTTGGCACTGGCTGATCGGGGGTAATGCACATGCGCAGGTCATTCCCCTCGTAACAGTTGTAGAGTCCTGGGAGTCACTAATATCCTTCCATGCATCTGAGTCCTGGTCCGGTTGTTCACTGACCACACTATCGGTGTCAGGGAATAAACAAAGTTTTCGGCACGACTCGCCCCAGTCCACGATCTCACCCTTTCCCCAGTCCAGGACTGGATTGTGTCTCTGTAGCCAGGGAAGACCCAAAACAATGGGCTGTACTGCTGAGGGAAGGACATATAGAGAGATATCCTCCCTGTGATCGCCAATCTGTAAGCTCACGGGAACCGTTTGAGTGTTTACATATCCTTGAATACTTCCATACACTGAAAAGAGTAGGATGGTCTTGGGTAGTTCTTGTGTGGGAATCATAGGCGCCCCGTATAAGAGGCTTGGGGAGGCTAGAGTCCTCCCCAGCCCAATCGTTGACTTCCGCTTGATGGTGCAGCGCCACCCTCACCGCCCCGCGCATTTTCATCTTTTATTTCCGTGGCAGCAACGTCAATGAAGAAAAAGACTACAGGCTCGCCGCCAGCTTCTCCCTTCTCTCTGCACACAGTGTCCGGCTCTCGCGGAAACAGGAATGCATCACCGCAGAAGGCGGGACACTGTGTGCAGAGAGAAGGAAAAGCTGGCGGCGAGCCTGTAAGTCTTTTTCTTCATTGACGTCGCTGCCACGGAGCGTATGGAGGTAAGCTCCGCCCCCTTTAGCCTCCCCAAACAGTTGGGGCTACCGACCGTCTATGGTGGGAATGTAAGTTGCTGGACCAGGGATGCGGTTATAAAGCTTCCACCCGCCCCAGAGTCCAGAAAGACCTCAGTATGCTCCTGTCTGTGACCTAGATCGAGTACCGCTGGCATTAGGAACTGGGTACGCAGGATGTTAGAAGATTGGCTTATTACTGTGCCTGCAGTCAAACCTGGCCCTAAGGAACCAGGTTTCTGTGGACAGTTGACCGCGTAGTGTCCGTCTCACCACAAGTACAAGCAGAGATTGAGGGTCCCGACACCTCTGTTTTTCTTGAATCGTGAGAGGGGTATGACCTAATTGCATGGGTCTGCTGGTGGTTGCAGGGGAACCCCCGCAGACGAGGAGTCGGTGGTAAAACTTGATGGCTTGCATCTTCATACCAATCTTTTCTATGGAGCGCCGTTCTTTGCCACGCTCCTGGAATCGAATATCAATCATAGTACAGATCTTGATTAGCTCATCCAACCTGGTGGGGAGTTCACGTCCTGCCAGTTCATCCTTAATCTGTGGTGCCAACCCCTGCCAAAATGTCGGCGATCAAACTTCATTGTTCCAAGCTAATTCAGAGGCTAGAGTGCAGAACCTAATCGCATAGTCCCCCAGGGTCCTGTGTACCTTGCTTGAGTCTCAAGAGTGCAGAAGTTGCGGACGTAACCTTCCCAGGTTCTTCAAAAACTCGTTTAAATTGATCCAGGAA
Source organism: Microcaecilia unicolor (assembly GCF_901765095.1). Lineage (NCBI taxonomy): Eukaryota > Metazoa > Chordata > Amphibia > Gymnophiona > Siphonopidae > Microcaecilia > Microcaecilia unicolor. The sequence continues at coordinate 120,830,069 of NC_044040.1, read as the reverse complement.
CCCCTGGAGGTCATGAAGCACCGGATCGTCCTTCTCCCAAAGACAGGATGCCCAAGCTAATGCTGGACCGGACAAAAGAGACATAATGTAAGCTATCCGGGTTCTCTCCGTGGGGAAATCTTGGGACTGAAGCTCAAAAATGATTTCACACTGGTTGAGAAACCCTCTACAGTCTCTGGGATTACCATCATATCTCGGTGGTGACTTAAGACGGATACCTGTCGTGACCGAACCCCTAGCTGGTACCGGCATCTGCAAGGGGTGGCGCCGAACCTTGCAGCGTTCCTGGTCCCTGGCACTTGTCCTACACATATCTCTGTAAATCGATCCATCTGGAGAGTCATGTCCCTGGCGAGTCCCTCTATCCGTGGACTCGAGTCATCAAAAAGTTTGCAACAATGAGCAATTTGTCTCTGTAGCTCCCTAACCACGGGTGACTCTTCCGAGCTCATGGCTTTGCAATCTGTCAGGTTTCCCGGCGAACCTCTGGATCGTGAGCCCTTGGACCACTGCCAAGAGGTGGCAGCTGGCAGGAGAATCACCCAAACACAAGGCAAAACGGAACTGGAACACAGTGGACTGGAGCAAGGCTTCACCTAAACTTAGCCGCCCTTCACCAGGAGTTGAGCTCCTGGCTGCAAGCGGCCAGCAGGGCTTACCGGACAGGACAGGAAGGCAGAACTGCAGGACACAGCAGCCGGCTGACAAACAGCAGGTCACACTAGAAACCGCTGGAGTCCCAAGTAGGCAGCAGGCAGATGACTAGTCCAGAAACAAGCCAGGTCTGGGCAGGCAGCAGGCAGGAGAATAATCCAACAACAAACCAGGTCTGGGCAGGCAGCAGGCAGAAGAATAGTCCAGAAACAGCGGGTCTGGGCAGGCAGCAGGCAGGAGATAATCCAGGAGACAAGCAGGGTCAAAGGCACAAAAGGGAAAAAAATAGCACAGACCCACGGCAACAACTCTCACCAAAGGAAACACCTCTGAGGACCTCTGTTGCAAGCAAACTAGAGACCTACCCAGGTGGTTAATAAGGCAAGGGAGTTCACTAAGTACGGGTACTGCTTGGTTCCCAAAAAAACTCCCAAAACACTCTGGAAGGCTGGAAGATCCGGACCGGACCAGCATATCTTCTGGAACATTGAAAACGGTAAGCCCTCAGTTCCCAGCACCCGCAAGGTTTAACCACCGGGGGCCGAGGGTGTCTGTAAGCAAGGGAACCTGGGCACAACCATGACACTCCTCTCTTATTGGTTCCTTGACCAGCTGCTCCATAAAGCAGTCCTTAATTTCATTTAGGAATTTCACCTCCCTAGCATGCCCTGATGTTGCATTTATCCGGTCAATATTAGGGTAATTGAAATCACCATTATTATTGTCAGGGTTTTTTTTTGTGCCTTCACGTGCCAGTACAGCGTACTGGCACCTTTTTTTCCCCTGTCCCTCTGATGTCAACTTCCTGTTCCATGGCACGGAACTGGCAGAGACATCAGCGTGTACCCAAGCACTGTGTTCCCAAACCTGCTACTGCTTGTTTTGATTGCCACTGCTGCTCACCGGGAGAAACAGCAATGGACCTGGAAAGAATGGAAAGGGGTGGAAAATGATAGCCAGAAGAGGAGTAGAAGGATGCTAGACAGAAAGATGCAGAGAGACAGGGACAACATTGGATGGAAGGGGGGAAAGAGATGCTGGCTGAAAGGAGGAAGAAAGGGGGAGATGCTGGATGGAAGAATAGGGAGATGCTGAATGGAAGTTTTGAGGAGAGAGGGGGCAAATGCTGGATGAAGTGGGGAGAAGAGAAGGGAAATGCTGGATGGAAGTGGGGAGGAGAGAGGAAGGGACTTTCTGGATGGAAGTGGGGAGGAGAGGCAGATGATAGAAGTGGGGAGGAGAGAAATGCTGGATTGGAAGTGGAGAGGAGAGAGGGGCAGGTGATGGAAGAAGAGAGGGGCAAACTGTAGGTAGACTGTAGCTGCACTCTCCGAATTTTGTAGGGAAGTCCCTCTTACCATTGAGGAAACTAGTAAATAATACACCTTATTAAAGGAGCAGAGCCGGTCTTAGCAAGTGCGGGGCCCTATGCAGACCAATTTGGTGGGGCCCCATTCTAGCCCTGCCCTAGCCCCACCCACCCTAGCTCCACCCCCACTCTAGCTCCACCCCATTGAAAAGATTATTCCATTTTTAGAAAATTTTTTATTTATGAAACTTCAAATAAAGACAAATGAAGCTAAACTTGTACAAAAAAACTAATGGACTCCTCATGCCACAGGGGACCCCAAATTTGCCTGAATTAGCAAGGTAGGTGACCTGGGTCCCAGAATGTCTAACACCAGCCCTGTCCCAAAGAGGGATATAGGGAGAGAGAAGAGAGGAGAGGAGAGGTAATGAGTCACAGACTTAAAGATGTTGTAGGTGAGTAAGAAAAGTTTGAAGTGTATCCAGAAATGTGAACAAGCCACTGAAGTGACTTGAGGAGAATTATTTTAATATAGGGAGACTAGTGGAAGATGAGTTGCACAACTGAATTTTGAATAGATGGAAGTAGAGAGAGATGGTTCAGTAGGAGAGCTGTGAACAGCAGGTTGCAATAGTCTAGTGCTATTGATCCTGGACTGGGAATATTAGTGTTTCCTCCACAAACCTCTTTTATGCACTTTTTCTCTCACTTCTAAGTTGGTTTGCCCATATTTTGGATTATTAAACTGAAAGCAGCGGGCTATATAACTATATATTAATATCATTAGGTCCCTAGCCCCCCTGACCTCAGAGCCCCCTACTTTTGACCCCTCTATGCTACCTGTTGGTACTCTTGCCATTTTTTAGCAGAACAAGGTGAATACACCAATCCTCCTTAATTAGCTCTTCTCCCCTTTCTCATCCCCCTACTCAACTCCTTCATTCATCCCTCTCTCTCCCCCTCCAGAGAGCGCTGCCCAACTTCAGTCTTCCTGGTGCTCTTTCAGTGCTATCGTCCTCTTCTCCCTCAAAACTCTACTCCAGGACATGAACCCCTTTGACTCTCCTCTTGATCCCTGGCACATTCACTTATTCAAGCATCTAGCACCTCATGTGTTCCCCTTATTTTTACCCATCCTTCAAATCTCTTTAACCAACAGCAGTGTTCCAAGTGCCTGGAAGCATGCTCTAGTCTTGAAACCCACCCTTGACTCCTCTGACCCTGCAAACTTCTGACCCATCTCAAACCTTCCATTCATTGCCAAAATTGTTCACTACCAACTTTGTGACTTCTTAGACAAGACCTTTGTTTTACACCCCTACCAGACCGGTTTTAGGAAGAATGATAGCCTGGAGCATCTAAGACCAGCCCTGGGCACAAACTTGCTCCAGCTCCTCCACTTGACTTTATTTTAAGTCGCACAGCATTTGCACCAGCGATGGCTCACCTGCACAAATGAACCACCAGATCATCACTTTAATGGTTGAGTTCCATTCGCAAATCAACAAGAGCACTTTGGTTCCTTTATAAGAAAAGCTATCATCATTCATACCTTGCCTTTGAATGGCACTGGCAGTGGCACAAAGTTGCTCCAGGCGCTCCACTTGACTTTCTTTATTTTTTAAATCGCACTCACACTGGCAGCAGCGAATCGATGGCTCACCTCCGACCATGCTCCAGCTCCTTTTCCCTTCCCGCTCAATGAATCCAGCCCACCCTCGCGGAAACAGGAAATACCTCATCAGAAGGAGGTGGGACATTGAGCGGGAAGGTGGAAGGGAAACGCTGGGGTGAGCTGTCGTGCCTGCAACTGTCTGTTGGGGCCGGGCCATCGCTGCAACTGTCATTGTCCTGGGACTGGAAGGCACCGGGAGCTGACGGCGAGCTCAGTGGGGGGGTGGGCACTGGTGGCAGGAGCGAAGCGATCATGATGCGGTCCGGAGTGAGCGGGATCATAATGATGATGTGGTCCGAGCGAGCGGGGGTCGGAGGGAGAGGCAGAGTTGAAGCGCGCCACGTGGGGCCCCCTTAAGCGCGGGGTCCTATGCAGCCGCCTTGGTCGCCTCTGCCTAAGACCGGCCCTGAAAAGGAGGTATCTTGTTTGGGGAAAACTGAAGAATTTCTATAAAGTATTTCTTAAGAAAATCCACAGGTTAACATTCCCCCAGCCTTAGGAAAATTCAATATATATAATTCAGTCTCCTATTAAAGTTCTCAATTTGTTCCAATTTACTGTGAATTAGGACATTGTCCTTGACTATAGCTACTGTTGTTCCTTTTAGCTTTTTAATCTTGATATTAGTTTGTTCCAAATGAGTCTTATTTTCTTGTTTAGTGCTCTCCAAAGACAAAGATAATTCACCCACCTTACTTACTAAAAAAGAAGTCTCTTGTGCAGATTTGGACACCATTGCTTGAAGACCCTGAAGCACACTCCATATGTTATCCAGGGTTACCACCGCAGGATTCACAAAATCCAATGATCTTCCATCTATCAAACTGGTATTCAGCTCACCGGGTCTAGCACCGCCACCCAGGGGCTCTACAGCAGCAACATCCGCCTCCTGTGAAACCCCGGCTTCATAGGTGGTCGGTGGCCCAACTGTTTGGGGAGGCTAAAGGGGGCGGGGTTAGGGGTGGAGCCAGGGGCGGAGCTTATAGCCACAATTAACACAGAAAAAAAATAAGTAAAAATAAAATAGTCACAATACCTTTTATTAAATTTAGATATTAGATATGTATCATATGTCAAAGAATAAAGTGGTTGCTCAAAGCATATACTAACCACAATCGCTCAACTGCAAAACACTATGCACAAATTTGTGCAAAAACACACTCAGAACCTTACTGTACCATAACACTAGGCAGACCCTAATACACCAATATACCACCCATATAGAAAATGCAGACCGTCAACAATATGAAACAAGGGATCATAATATCACAATTCTCATGTAGAGCCACAAAACACCCTTTTAGGGTGGATAGTGTTCACAATGAGCTCCTTTTATTAACAACTATATGTAGATCCTTCAAGAAGTAGTGTGTCATGATTTAGGCTCTAAAACCCTTTCCGATGTTTTGGTGCCACCTCAGTAATGCCAATACACAATCTCTCCACTGCAAAACACTATACACAAACTTGTGCAAAAACACACTCATAACCTTAGCAAACCATAACAGCACTAATTCCAAGGACAGGATGAGCTGCTACCTTATGCGTGGAAAAGCAGCACTGTAATTACACCGGGCTCTAAAACACCAGTACACAACCTATTAAAACAAAAAACAAAAAGGGCTGTAAATACTACACACTAGTAGAATACTGCACCTTGATTACACATGAAAAACACATGACACAACAGATATGAAGGCAAACTGGAAAGTTACCTCAAGAAGTCAGACTCAGCATGCAGCAATACTAGAAAAATTGAAACTTACATACAAAATATCACAGATGCACATTTCCAAAAGCTGACATATTCCAGTTAATAAATTCTGAATAAAATACTTTTTTCTACCTTTGTTGTCTGATCATTTAGTTTTTCTATTCGCTTTGGTCCCAGTGTCTTCTTTCCATTTGATATTTTTTCTCTCTACATGTCCACCATCCTCCTGTGTCCTTATGCGTCCTGTCTACCATCTGTAGCCCTGTCCCTATCCTTTCTCCAGTTTCAGCATCTGCCCTCAAAGTGTTCCAATCCAGCCCTTAAATTCAGCAATTTCCCCTCCATCCAAATCCAGCATGTCTCCCCTCCATCCATGTGCATGAACTTCCTCTGTCTTTCCTCTTCTCCATCCATGTCCAGCATTTCTCCTCTCTCCCTTCCACTCCATCCGTGTGCATCTCCTTCCTTTGTCTTTCCTTCCCTCCATCCGTGTCCAACATTTTCTCCTCTCTTCCCTAGCCTCCATCCATCCATGTCTTTCTCTTCTACCCTTCTATCCAGTGTCATCCCTCTTTCTCTCTCCATCCTTCTACCCATTACCCTCTCCCAATCCTTCCGTCTATTGTCTCCCTCTATCTCCCCTTCCTTCTAAACAGTTCTCTCTCTCGACCCTTTTCCATTCAGCATGTCCTCTCTATCCCCATCCTTCCAGTGTCTTTCCTCTTTCCCTCCCTACCCTTACGTCCAGTGTCTTCCCTCTTTCTGCCCCCTCCTTCCAGCATTTTCCCTCTTTCTCCCTCCTTTCATTCAGCATTTCTCCGTCTGACAGCTAGGGTCTCCCCCAGTTTCTCCCCAGCAGCTTCTCTCTCCTGCCCATGTCCCCTCTTTCTCTCCCCATCTTTCCACTAATCTCTCTCTCTCTCCTCTTCCATCCAGCATCTTCTCTCTGGCTCTCCCATGCTCTCTTCCATGTCCCCTCTTTTGCTCCCCATCTCTCTCTGGCTCTCCCCTGCTCTCTTCCTTGTCCCCTCTTTCGCTCCCCATCTCTCTCTCTGGCTGTCCCCTGCTCTCTTCCATGTCCCCTCTTTCTCTCCCCATCTCTCTCTGACTCTCTCCTGCTCTTTTGCATGTCCCTGGCTCTCCCCTGCACTTTTCCACTTTCTCTCTCTCTCTCCTCCAGCGTCCTCATGCATCCCACCTTTCTCTTCCCTCCCTTCTTGCTCCCATCACTCTCACTCCTTTCTCCACCCCCCCTTTTCCTATTCCCTGCCATTGCTTTCCTTCCTCCCTCTTCCCCTTAGATGTGGCACCTCACATCCTCCTCTCTCCACCCCCTTTCCCTTTGGTCTGGCAGCTGGCTGGCATGATGCATCGCTCCCCCCCCCCCAGACTAGTTCGGTATCGCTCTCCCCCTCCGCTCCTGTCATGTCTTTGAACGTCGAGGATTCCTTCCGGTAGCAGCAGAATCGGCAATGATGTAAGCGCTGCTTTCAGCCTGCCCCAGAAGCCTTCTCTGCACAGCGTCCCTCCTACGCGGCAAACTGTACAGAGAGTGCTTCCGGGGCAGGCTGAAAATCTTAGTTTCTTACCTGTAACAGTAGTTTTCCGAGGACAAAGGATCTTCTAGCCACACCCCTTGAATATACGCCACGATGACGTGCGTGACCCGGCCATCCAATAGCAACGCTTTAAAAAGAAAGCAAAAAAATTAGCGGATTCCCGCCCATAAGTACTGTATAAATACACTTGACAGCCCAGACCAGTCAGTTTAATAATATAGCTACGAAAACTAGGGAGGGTAGGGAGGGATGGTGTGGCTAGAAGATCCTTTGTCCACGGAAAACTACCGTTACAGGTAAGAAACTAAGATTTTTCCATGGACAGGATCTTCTAGCCACACCCCTTGAAGACTCCCAAGCCAACACAGGTAACAAAAACATGTAATCATTAACATGAAATATACAGTCAACCCACTGCCGGAAATCTGTTACCTGTGATAGGAGGAGGAGGACAGTTGTCGGTTACATTGCCTCCCGCAGGATTGACAGTCCAAACAATGAATCTGCACGTGAAGCTGCATCCAAACAGTAATGCTTTGAAAAAGTATGCAGAGAGGACCAGGTAGCTGCCCTACAGATATCAATAAGAGGTGCTCTATGTAGAAATGCAGTAGAGGCTGCCATTGAGCGTAATTTATGAGCAGTAATATGAGGATGTGATGCATGCTGGTGATAACAAAAATTTATACACTGAGTCACATATGATGATAAAGTTCGTTTTGATATTGGTTGTTGAGCATTCCCATTGTACGACAAAAAAAGCTGTAAAGGTCTATGACTACCTGACGTACGGTGCAAATAAATAGATAATGCTCTGGTACAATCCAATGTGTGCAACCTACTGTGTTGAACAGATTGATGTGGAGGAGGAAAAAACACTGGTAAAATAATTGATTGATTTATATGAAAAGAAGAAACTACCTTTGGCAGAAACTTCAAATGAGGACGTAGTATCGCTTTATCATGTAATATTTGAGTATAAGGACTGTAATATACGAGTGCATGTAATTCCCCAATTCTTCGAGCTGAAGTAATAGCTATGAGAAACAAGGTTTTCCAAGTAAGATATTGAAGGGTTGTCTCTTGAAGAGGTTCGAATGGAGGTTCCATGAGTTTGTCTAAAACCAAATTCAAATCCCAAACTACTGGAGGTAATTGAACCGGAGGTTTAAGGTTAAATAACCCCTTCAAAAATCTTTTAGTGATGGGATGTGCCATGACAGTGCAACCATCAATTGAATCATGAAAAACAGAAATCGCCGCAACATGTACCTTTACTGAAGATGCGGCTAGTTGTGAATTAGATAAAGAAAGGAAATATTCCAATAAGGAAGAAATTGAACACGACACTGGGTCAAGTTGATGCGCTGTACACCAATGACAAAATCTTCGCCATTTTGAGGCATAAACCATTCGAGTCGACTGCTTCCTGGAAGCCAACAAGACTGCAAGAACTGGTTGAGAAAAAACTTGAGAAACTAATGATTGACTTGAAAATACCACGCAGTGAGCTGGAGGTGGCTGAGATTTGGGTGTAGAAGCTGACCGTTGTTCTGTGAAAGAAGGTCTGGAATTACAGGCAGAAACTGTGGTGGTCGGACAGCTAACTGGTTTAGCACAGGAAACCACACTTGCCTCGGCCAATACGGTGCTATTAGAATGAGTGATGATTTGTCCTGGAGAACTTTCTGCATCACTCTTGGAATGAGAGGGATTGGAGGGAATGCATAAAACAGAGAATTTGTCCAACGGATAGCAAATGCGTCCTCTGCTACTCTGTTCTTTGCAGGCCACCTTGAACAATATCTCTGACATTTGTTGTTCTGTGGGGAGGCAAAAAGATCTACTAGAGGCCAGCCCCACATTTGGAACAGTTCGTGAATAATTATGGTCTTCAGGGACCACTCGTGAGGTTGAAGACTCCTGCTTAATACATCTGCAATCTGATTCTCCCGACCTGGTAGATAAATTGCTTGAATCACCGAATTGAGGGAGAGAACTGGGTTCCAGAGTGTGACAGCTTCTTGACACAGATGAAGAGAACCCATACCTCCTTGCTTGTTGATATAAAACATTGCGACTTAATTGTCTATACGAACTTCAATCACTTGGGATCGAAGTAGATGGTGAAAAGTTTGAATAGCCAATCTGACCGCCCTCAATTCCAGAAGATTGATGGAATAACACTTATCTTGATTGGTCCAGTGGCCTTGTGTCGAGAAGTGGTCGATATGCGCCCCCCATCCCACTTTGGATGCATCCGTGGTAAGAATTTTTGTTGGGAGAGGTGACTGGAAAAGCGCTCCTACCAAAAGATTGTGTTGATGTGTCCACCAAGAGAGCTGAAGTTTGATACGGGTGGATAGAAGAATCCTTGAAGTAAGTGGATCTTGATACTGAATCCACCTGTTCTTTAAATACCACTGTAAAGATCTCATGTGCAGACGTACTAGTGGAAGTACCGCAACTGTCGATGCCATATGACCTAACAGAATTAGGAGAACCCGAGCTGTTATGACCTTCAGTGATTGAAGATAGTGAACTAATTGGATAAGCAAATGAGCTCGAGGGAGTGGTAACTTCGCTAGGGACTCGTATGACACCAAATCCGCTCCGATGAAAGTCAATCTCTGTGTTGGGATCAAATGTGATTTTTTTGTAATTGATCACTAAACCTAACTTTTCGAGAAGCACAATGGTAGTCTGTAAATCTTGAAGATTCTGCTGAGAAGACTGGGCTACGATCAGCCAATCGTCGAGATATGGGAAAAGGACGATTCCCTGTCGATGTAATTGAGCAACTGGTGCTATGACACACTTCAAGAACACCCTGGGAGCTGATGTTAGACCAAAGGGCAGAACTTTGTACTGGTAATGTTGTCCTTGACAGACAAACCGAAGAAATCGTCTTGAAGAGGGATGAACAGGAATATGTAGGTAAGCATCCTGCAGGTCTATGGCTGAAAACCATGCTCCCTGATTCAATAGAGGGAGAATGACCTGTAACGATGTCATTCGAAACCTTTGTTTTGGGAGAAACTTGTTGAGATGCCGCAGATCTAGTATCGCTCTTTGACCTCCATCTTTCTTGGGAATGAGAAAAAATCGGGAATAAAAGCCCTTGTTTATGTCGTGAGCAGGTACAATCTCTATAGCATTGAGATGAAGAAGTCTGCACACTTCCTGACGTAATTGGGGACATGGAGATGTGTAGATGATCGAAAAGGTGGGGTTTGTGAAAATACCAGAGAATAACCATGTTGAACAATCTCCAGAATCCACTTGTCTGTTGTTATTGATCTCCAAGCAGGGAAAAAATGTTGAATCCTGCCCCCCACTGGACATTGGGCCTGGGAAGGGTCAAAAAGAAGGCGTAAGCTTTTGCTGCTGATGTGGTTGAACAGGCTTCTGAGAACGCCTTTCTCTAGCCGGTCTAGCATGAAAATTGTAACGGTGATACTGAGATTTAAAATGAGAAGCTGACCGTTGAGGAGGAAAAGACTTCCTTTGAAGAAATCTATTCTTAGTATTAAAATAAGGCAAGCATTTATAGTTTGATTTTGAAGGCTGTTGTTTATCTTGCTCCAATGTATCTAACATTGTACAGTCCTCTTTAAGGCCCTCAATTGACTGTTTTACTTTGTCTCCAAACAAAGAATCCCCAACACAAGGAGCATCAGCTACCTTGTCATGAACATCTTCTCCCAATGCCGACGCTCTTAACCATGACAAGCGTCTGGATGCAATAGAAGTAGCCGCAGTTCTGACCGAAGTGTCAAACTGATCATGAATAGTTCGGATCATTTGTTTAGAGCTGTCTTCTAAATTCACCAGAATTTGCTGAAAAAGCGGCATGTTCTGTTGATGAATCAATGATTGCAATTTGGATAAATCTTCCATGATGGTATAAAGGTATTCAATCTGATGGAACATGTGAATTGCAATACGTGCTGACAACATGGAAGACTGAAATGTTTTCCGTGCTAGAATGTCCATAAATTTCAAATCTTTCAGTGGTGGATGGTTGGTTATATCTTTCTGCAACTTACTTCGCCTCATGGCTGATTTGACTACCAATGATGCATGAGGAAGTTGCAACTTCCCATGACCCAAAAAATCCTGGACCTTATATTTATTGTCTAACGACCTTTGTGTAGGTCTAATTGAATAAGGTGTGGTCCAAACTAATTTTTGATGATCTTGAAGCACCTGCGGTATAGGCAAGGCTATTGATTGCTTGACTAAATTCAAATATTTAGTGACAGATCTTTTCCCTTCAGAAATGTCCCCTTGAGATGTAAGGGGTATATGCAAAGTAGTCACTAATTTGTGTAAAAATTTTGTATAAGATTCATCCTGGACAGGAAGAGTCTCATCCTGAGAAGTAGAAGGAAGAGCTGGAAGCGCAGGTAAATCTTGTCCTGTTGGAGTCATGTGTGTATGATGTGAAGAAGCCACTGAAGGCGCTGGTGAATTTACTGGTGATTTTACTGACAACACTTCCTGCACCGAAGGTGAAGGAGAAAAGGCACATAACTGCTGCCTCTGAGGTGAATGAGGCAGAGATATTGCTTCAGAGGTGACTAATTGAGTTGATTGAACTGCAGGCTGATGCATTTTTTGCTGATTTGCTAACAACTTCATTAGCAAATCCACTATTTTCAATTGTGTAGTGGAAGAAGTGGAAGAACACCCTCTAGAGGAGGCATGAGAAATTGACCGAGTCGATCCCCTACATCTAGCAGAGTGAGAGGGTGATCGAGCCTGCCTTCTGCATCGCTTCTTCTGAGGAGCAGCAGATGAAGAAGAAGATGAAGAACTGGATCAAACAGTGCTTCTGCCTCGAGGAGAATACTCATATTTTGAAGAACGACGCTGTGAAGAACGACTTGGTCTAGCAGAACGTCGATGGTGCCGTGCACTGCCCTGCCTGGTACCGACATCGGATTCTTTGCTCGAAGTCGAGCTTGATGACCTCTTACGATGTCGAGGGTTGTCATGACGACGTCGAGCATCAGCTGATCTCGAAGATCTATGATGCCGACGTCGATCTCGAGAACTGACCTCGATGTCAGTGACTTCTCTCACAGACGCTTGCTGTCCATTTTGTAAAGGAAGAACCTGATCCCCGGGCACTGAGGCAAGGGGGAGAGCAGGAATGGACGCCACCTGATCCCCGGGCACTATGGCAAGGGGGAGAGCATGGAGAATAGCAACATCCTGAAGCACTGAAGCTGCTGATGCTGTGACAGCCATAGGCGGTGAAGCTTTGTCAGAGGAGCTGACAGATCGAGTTTCAGACTGAGACGCTGTCAAATGCTGCTGTAATTTAAATGCCCTAATGTCCAAGGATTTCTGAGACATATTCTCACAGGCAAAACAGGACTTGGTATCGTGATGTTCACCTAAACACCTCAAACATCTAATATGTGTATCTGTGAGAGACAATTTACGGGGGCATGTAGTGCAAGCCTTAAACCCCGTTTTTTTCTGAGACATAACGTAAATAATTTACAATTGTAGATGACTGACTGACTGACTGACTGACTGACTGAATAGTAAAAACCGGGTCGCTGTCAATCGCGGAAAAAATAAAACTGACTGGTCTGGGCTGTCAAGTGTATTTATACAGTACTTATGGGCGGGAATCCGCTAATTTTTTTGCTTTCTTTTTAAAGCGTTGCTATTGGATGGCCGGGTCACGCATGTCATCGTGGCGTATATTCAAGGGGTGTGGCTAGAAGATCCTGTCCATGGAAAAGCAGCACTTACATCATTGCCGATTCTGCTGCTACCGGAAGGAATCCTCGACGTTCAAAGACGACGTGACAGGACAGGAGCGGAGAGGGAGAGCGATACCGCAGTAGTCGGGGGGGGGGGCGGTAATGATCGCGCGGTCCACGCACCAGTCGGGGGGGAGGGAGGGAGCTGTTCAAGGCAGCGGGAGCTGCACCCGGGGCGGTCCGCCCCCCAAGCCTCTTATACTGGGCGCCTATGCCCGCCTTCAACAAGGGCTTCAGCCGAGCACAGTAGTGGTATGACCACAGGGTGGAGGGAACAAGAGATGGGTCCCAGGAGCGCAGGTGTTTCCTCAGTTGCACCCTCAGCAGGTCTACACTCTCTGGTTCCAGGTTGGATTCTTGTGGCGAACTGATCGAGGGTTTGCTGTGCAGGGTAAGAAATTCGGGGTGGAAGCAATTAAGCCCTCATACTCCCTTTCCAATTAGTATGCGGCATCTGGTTAAGCTCTCCAAACAGCAGGAGATAGAATCAGCAAGAGAAAAAAGTGGCGTTTAGCCTCACTACGAACATGTAACGCCAACAATGTTCACTCCACTGCGATACTCTAGAATGACAGTGTCCAATTGGTTATCTTCTTTCCACCAGTTCTCAGAGACGCTTATTAAATCTATCGTTTCTTTTAGTACTATATATTCTAACTCTCCCATCTTATTTTTTAGGCTTCTAGTATTTGCATACAGACACTTCACACAATTTTTTTTATTACTACTAAAAACTTGCTCAGCAGTTGACAGTAATAATCTGCAATCAGTCAAGTCTGTCTGTTCTTTATTTAAAGGCACCTGTCCTGGTCTACTTTATTGCAACCTTACATAAGTATGCCATACTGGGACAGACCAAAGGTCCATCAAGCCCAGCTGTCACGTTCCTCACCTCGGTGAGGGACGCTCCTGCGATGTGGAGCGCCGGCCATCTTTGCGGGCTCGGCGCTCCCGTTCCCTCTGCCTGCCAGCGATACAGAGCGCCAGCTATCTTGGCGGCAGGGTTGCCAGGTGGAAAAATTTTTCCCCACCCAAACGAGCCCAAAACCAGCCCAAAACCCGCCCAAAGTCAAACCCCGCCCCTGACACCCCCACCCCCGCCGTCATCAACCCCGCCCCCGCCGTCATCAACCCTGCCCCCGCCGTCATCGGCCCCGCCTCTTCTGTCACCGGCCCCGCCCAGAATGTCACTAGCCCCGCCCCCCGCGGCCCGAAAAACCGCTAAAAACCCCCAAAACAAGCCCAAAAAACCGCAACCCGCCGCGGGCAAACACTGGCAACACTGCTTGGCGGGTCTGGCGCTCCCTGAGTCATCTCTGCCTGCTTAGGTGACGGCGTGCCAGGGCCTCGTGAGCGCAGGATGCCGAGATCGGTGCCCCGCCTCCTGCACTACAGTCCTCATGGGACGCCGAGACTTTGTCCCGCCTCCTGCACTATAGGATTGGAGCCTCGTACCTAGACTCCTTCCCCTCTATCGGCTGGACAGCCTATGGGAGGTTCTCCTTGCCAGAGGATTGTGGTTTCCCTGATGGTGGGGGATATTTGAGGAGCAGCATCTTTGCCTGGACCAAGTTTTACTTGCTTGCCTTTGAACCTTTGCCTGGACCTGGACTGAGTTTTGCTTGCCGCTTGCCTTTGAACCTTTGCCTGGACCTGGACTAAGTTTTGCTTGCCAGTTGCCTTTGAACCTTGGCCTGGACCTGGATCGAGTTCTGCTTGCTACCTGCCTTGAACCTTTGCCTGGAACTGGACTGTGTCCTTTGCCCGCTGCCGGTCCTTGCGATCTGGCCTGGATCCGACCATTGGTGAGCCTGCTTCCTTTCCTGAGATCCGTACGGACCTTCGCCGAAGTTCTCTGCCCTGCTTCCTCAGGTAAGACCAGGATTGTTCGACCGCCGAACACTGTTTGGCACAGGGGCTCACATCTTGTAGTTACAAAATCTGACACCAGCATCCTGTTTCCAACAGTGGCCAATCCAGGTCACAGACACCTGGCAAGATCCCCAAAAAAGTACAAAACATTTTATGCTGCTTATCCCAGAAATAGTGGATTTTCCCCAAGTCCAATTTAATAATGGTCTATGGACTTTTCTTAAGCTCTGCTAAGCTAAACGCCTTTACCACATTCTCTGGCAACAAACTCCAGAATTTAATTACATGTTGAGTGAAGAAAACTTTTCTCTGATTCATTTTAAATTTACTACTTTGTAGCTTCATCGCATGCCCCTTAGTTCTAGTATTTTTGAAAAGTGTAAACAGACGCTTCACTTCTACCCATTATTTTATATATCTCTATCATATCTCCCCTCAGCCGTCTTTTCTCCAAGCTGAAGAGCCCTAGCTGCTTTAGCCGTTCCTCATAGGGAAATCGTCCCATCCCCTTTATCATTTTCATCGCCCTTCTCTACACCTTTTCTAATTCCACTATATCTTTTTTGAGATGCGGAGATCAGAATTGAACACAATATTTGAGGTGCGCAGGGGCGTAGCCAGATAGCAGATTTTGGGTGGGCCTAGTCAAGAAGTGGGTGGGCACCAAGTATTCTCCTACCCCTCACCCCCCCCAATGCGATGAGGCCAGTATCAGCAGCTTAGGAAACTGAAGTGGAAAGCAGTGTTTTCAGCACCATCAGGGGGAGGTCTTCAGCTGGCGAAGCTTGGGGTCCCCACTAGCTAGCACTAAATATGTGCTGCTGTTGGGTGGGCCTGAGCCCTAAATGGATGGGCCCCGACCCACCCAGGCCAATTAGTGGCTATGCCACTGGAGGTGTGGTCGCACCATGGAGCGATACAAAGGCATTATAACATCCTCATTTTTGTTTTCCATTCCTTTCCTAATAATACCTAACATTCTATTTGCTTTCTTAGCCGCAGCAGCACACTGAGCAGAAGGTTTCAACGTATCATCAACAACGACACCTAGATCACTTTCTTGGTTTTTGACTCCTAACGTGGAACCTTGCATGACTTAGCTATAATTTGGGTTCCTCTTTCCTACATGCATCACTTTGCACTTCCTCACATTAAACATCATCTGCCATTTAGACGCCCAGTCTCCCAGTCTCGTAAGGTCCTCTTGTAATTACTATTGGGATGCCCTATCTTCCCTGTTATGGTGACATCCTTCAAACATACCTTGTTCTGAACCACACTCTTCTGAGCAACTGTTGGTTTCCCCCAGTTTATAGTGTAAAAACTTTTCTATCGCCTTTTTAAATGTTGAATTATTATTAGCATTTGTATAGCTCTACCAGACGCATGCAGCGCTGAACACCTGACACAAAGAGACAGTCCCTGCTCAAAAGAGCTTACAATCTAAATAACACAGACAAGATAGTTACGGATGAAGGAAGTACTGGGTGAGAAGGAAGGAAGGAACAAGGGAGGGCAAATGAGGGCTAGGAGCCAAAAGCAGCAGTGAAAAGGTGGGTTTTCAGCATGGATATGAAAACAGGTAGAGATGGAGCTAGACGTATAGGTTCAGGAAGTCGATTCTAGGCATAAGGTGCCGCGAGAGAAAAGGAACGAAGTCTGGAGTTAGCAGTAGGGGAGAAGGGGGACTACAAGAGAGATTTGTCCAGTGAGCGGATTGGACCCATTAGCTACAGGATCAGTTCCTGCTTCTCTAAGGTGATGTTCTCACTTCAAGTGACCTTTCTCCTTCATGGCAGCACAGAGCTAGCCAGACTGGAGATGGGACTTCTCTACTATGTACTTTCTGTCTGCCTTAGCTGTTTCAAGTCTGCTAATCTTGCCTCCAAGGATTGGACCCATTCGCCAAGTGCCAGGAGCCCTTTACACTGAGTACATTTATAGGACCTCTCACCAACTAGGAGATAATCAAACATGTGATAGTCAGTGCAAAAGACTGGATAGCTCCCATTTCACTGCTAGACTGCTGCCTGCATCTTAGTAGTGGTGGTTGAATGCCAGCAGCCTAGTTCCACCCTAATTAAGATGGCGCTCATCCTTCCAGAATAGGCTCCCCCTTCCCCAGAATGTTGCCCAGTCTTTAAAACCTTCCTCCTTATACCTTTATCTCATCCTCGAATTGAAACTCCGGAGCTCTGCCTGTCTTTTGGGTCCTGTGTATGGAATGGAAGATTCTACCCTGGAGATTCTGGATTTTAGCTTTCTACCTAAGAGCGTAAATTTTGCTTCCAGAACTTCCCACCTTCATTTTATTATGTCACTGGTACCTACATATACTAAGCAGTGGCGTAGCCACAGGTGGGCCTGGGTGGACCAGGGCCCACCCACTTAGGGTTCAAGCCCACCCAACAGTAGCACATGTTTAGTGGTAGCCGGTGGAGATCCCAAGCTCTATCAGCTGAAGACTTCCCCCTGATGGTAAGCCAAGGTGGAAAGAAGTGTTTTCTCGCCAGCTGAGATATTTTTTTTTGGTGGTGGTGCAGGGGAGAACACTTGGTGCCCACCCACTTCTTGCCTAGGCCCACCCAAAATCTGTTGTCTGGCTATGCCCCTGATACTAAGACAACTGGATCCTCCCCAGAATTGTCTAAAATCTTATCTAGGTGACACATCAGGTCCACCACCTTCGCACCAGGTAGGCAAGCGATCAAGCAATCCACCAGCCACCCAGCTATCTACATGCCTAATAATTGAATCTCCTACTAAAACAGCTATTCCAACCCTTCCCTTCTGTGCAGAATCGACTGGAGACACATCCTCGGTGTGAGAGGATATTGCATTCCCTGGAGGGCAAGCCCTGGCTACAGGATCAGTTCCTGCTTCTCTAAGGTGATGTTCTCACTTCAAGTGACCTTTCTCCTCCATGGCAGCACAGAGCTTGCCAGACTGGAGATGGGACTTCTCTACTATGTACTTTCTGTCTGCTTTAGCTGTTTCAAGTCTGCTAATCTTGCCTCCAAGGATTGGACCCATTCGCCAAGTGCAAGGAGCCCTTTACACTGAGTACACTTATAGGACCTCTCACCAACTAGGAGATAATCAAACATGTGATAGTCAGTGCAAAAGACTGGATAGCTCCCATTTCACTGCTAGACTGCTGCCTGTATCTTAGTAGTGGCGATTGCTAATAAAGTTGCTAATGGAGTAGGAGTATATAAACTGAAGTCCCCTAAGATTGCTAATTAAATTCTAGGTTATGCTAGTATTTAGGATTTTTTTTTATTTGTAGGATTGTCTCTATAAACCTAAATAGACTATATTTCTAAGAGCTAATTACTGGCTGATACAGATGTCCTAATTAGTTGAAAGGCCTACATAACAAGTGGGTTAGATTTTTTTAAAAATCTGTTTATTGACATAAGATCAAAATCGTACAGTCATAACATTATATCGAAAAAGTAATACTAATACAACAACCACTGCTATTCGACCTGCATTTGTCCATTAGTTTCCTTTTATTCCCCCTCCCTCCTAACCCACCCTTACCCGATATTGTGTCATTTACCACTATTGTATAAGAAACTCTGGTGTGTAACAGGCAATTCAAATTACATCAGTACAGAGGATCCTGTCTCCTAAATATTTATAGGTGATCCCTAGCAGTTCACAATTCTACTTCTTGCAACAGGTGTCAAGGAGTCCTAATATGGGGACCAGGTCTTGCAAAACCGATCTCCCTGTCTGGAGGCCAAGTCTTCAACCCTCTTCTTTTCCAGCATACAACATTGCATCATTGCTCCTCGCCATTGTGACACACTAGGCACCTCAGGTTGTAGCCACAATTGTAAGATTGTCCTCTTCCCCATCAAAACTGACCGCCGCAAAAAGGCCTTGAGGCCCTCCGGCGAGCGGCCCAAAACATTAAATTTATCAAATAGTTGTCCTGGGGATGGATGCCACTGTACTCTCCACATTTGTGAGATCCGTTTTCCTAACTCAATCCAAAAGGGCTTCACTACTGGACAAGTCCAAAACATATGGCCCAAAGTAGCTCCCACACTCTTACATTTTGGTCAATCGTCCGTTGGCCTCAAAGTCGCTTTGTACGCTCTGTGTGGTGATATGTACATTCGCATTACAAATTTGTATTGCATTTCCCTCCAAACTATATTCTCCATCACAGCATATACAGATAACAAGCTAACTGCGACCTGTCCCAGGTTGAGCTTGCACTGCAGTTCTTGTTTCCAGGTACTCGCCACTATGGAATAATCATTCTGTTCCTGTGTGTCTCTTAAATTATGATGGAAGCACTTCAACGGCACTTTCAGCTGCTCTTCCAGGCCCAATATTTCATTCATAGTGTCCCATATTTCCTGAGTCAAACAGCTCGCTGGCAGGGACCTAACATAGTAACATAGTAGATGATGGCAGAAAAAGACCTGCATGGTCCATCCAGTCTGCCCAACAAGATAAACTCATATGTGTATACCTTACCTTGATTTGTTCCTGCCTCCCAACCACCAGTCCCGCCTCCCATCACCGGCTCTGGCACAGACTGTATAAGTCTGCCCTCCACTATCCTCGCCTCCCAACCACCAACCTCTCTTCCCCCACCTGCTCCGCCACCCAATTTTGGCTAAACTTCTGAGGATCCATTCCTACTGCACAGGATTCCTTTATGCATATCCCACGCATGTTTGAATTCCGTTACCGTTTTCCTCTCCACCACCTCCCGCGGGAGGGCATTCCAAGCATCCACCACCCTCTCCGTGAAAAAATACTTCCTGACATCTTTTTTGAGTCTGCCCCCCCCCCCCCTTCAATCTCATTTCATGTCCTCTCGTTCTACCACCTTCCCATCTCCGGAAAAGATTTGTTTGCGGATTAATACCTTTCAAGTATTTGAACGTCTGTATCGTATCACCCCTGTTCCTCCTTTCCTCCAGGGTATACATGTTCAGGTCAGCAAGTCTCTGCTCATACGTCTTGGAACGCAAATCCCATACCATTCTCGTAGCTTTTCTTTGCACTGCTTTCCATTTTTTTAACATCCTTCGCAAGGTACGGCCTCCAAAACTGAACACAATACTCCAGGTGGGGCCTCACCAACGTACAGGGGCATCAACACTTCCTTTCTTCTGCTGATCACACCTCTCTCTATACAGCCTAGCAACCTTCTCGCTACGGCCACCGCCTTGTCACACTGTTTCGTCGCCTTCAGATCCTCGGATACTATCACCCCAAGATCCCTCTCCCCCTACTCCCTAAGTGCATTACTTTGCATTTCTTCGCATTGAATTTTAATTGCCAAACGTTAGACCATTCTTCTAGCTTCTTCAGATCCCTTTTCATGCTTTCCACTCCCTCCTGGGTGTCCACTCTGTTGCAAAACTTAGTATCATCCGCAAATAGGCAAACTTTACCTTCTAACCCTTCGGCAACGTCACTCACAAATATATTGAACAGAATTGGCCCCAGCACCGATCCCTGAGGCACTCCACTACTCACCTTTCCCTCCTCCGAGCGAACTCCATGTACCACCACCCTCTGTCGTCTGTCCGTCAACCAGTTCCTAATCCAGTTCACCACTTCGGGACCTATCTTCAGCCCATCTAGTTTATTTAAGAGCCTCCTGTGGGGAACCATGTCAAAAGCTTTGCTAAAATCTAAGTAGATTACGTCTATAGCACGTCGATGATTCAGTTCTCCAGTTACCCAATCAAAGAATTCAATGAGATTCGTTTGGCACGATTTCCCTCTGGTAAAACCATGTTGTCTCGGATCTTGCAACTTATTGGCTTCTAGGAAATTCACTATCCTTTCCTTCAGCATGGCTTCCATTACTTTTCCAATAACCAAAGTGAGGCTTACTGGCCTGTAGTTTCCAGCTTCTTCCCTATCACCACTTTTGTGAAGAGGGATCACCTCCGTCGTTCTCCAGTCCCTCGGAACCTCTCCCGTCTCCAAGGATTTATTAAACAAATCTTTAAGAGGACCCGCCAGAACCTCTCTGAGCTCCCTCAATATTCTGGGGTGGATCCCGTCCGGTCCCATGGCTTTGTCCACCTTTAGCTTTCCAAGTTGTTGATACACACACTCTTCCATGAATGGTGCTCTATCCATTCCATTCTCAGGTGTACTTTTGCCAGTCCCTCGCGGTCCTGCTCCAGGATTTTCTTCAGTGAAAACCGAACAAAAGTATCTATTTAGCAAATTGGCTTTCTTCATCATTATCTACATAGCGGTTCGCTGTATCTTTTAGTCTCACAATTCCCTTTTTAGTCATTCTTCTTTCACTAATATACCTGAAGAAATTTTTGTCGCCCCTCCTTACATTTCTAGCCATTTGTTCTTCCGCTTGCGCCTTCGCCAGACGTACCTCTCTCTTGGCTTCTTTCAGTTTCATCCGATATTCCTCCCCGTGTTCCTCTTCTTGAGACTTTCTATATTTCTGGAACACTAACTCTTTAGCCTTTATTTTCTCAGCCACTTGCTTGGAGAACCATATCGGTTTCCTTTTTCTCTTGCTTTTATTTACTCTCCTTACATAAAGGTCTGTGGCCCTATTTATTACTTCTTTCAGCCTGGACCACTGCCCTTCCACTTCATGTACGTCCTCCCAGCCCATCATCTCCTTCCTCAGGTATTCCCCCATTTTACTAAAGTCAGCACGCTTGAAATCCAGGACTTTGAGTTTAGAGTGGCCGCCCTCCACTTCAGCCGTTATATCAAACCAAACCATTTGATGGTCACTGCTTCCCAGGTGTGCACCCACTCGGACATTTGACACACTATCCCCATTTGTGAGCACCAGATCCAGCATCGCTCCCTCTCTCGTGGGTTCCGTCACCATCTGTCTGAGCAGAGCACTTGGGAAAGCATCCACGATCTCTCTACTTCTTTCCGATTTGGCAGACAGAACCTTCCAATCTACATCCGGCAGATTGAAATCTCCGATCAACAGAACCTCTTTTTTCTTTCCTAATTTTTGAATATCTGCGATCAGATCTTTATCTAGTTCCTCTAATTGTGTCGGGGGTCTGTAGACAACACCCACTTGGACCGAGGTTCTATCCTCTCTTTTTAAGGTGATCCATATCGCTTCTTCTTTTCCCCAGGTCCCTGTCATTTCAGTCGCCATGATATCATTCCTCACATACAGAGCTACTCCTCCACCTTTACGACCCTCTCTATCCTTCCTAAATAGATTATAGCCTGGTATGCTTGTATCCCATTCGTGGGAACCGTTGAACCATGTCTCTGTGATTGCAACAACATCTAAGTCTGCCTCCAACATCAGGGCTTGAAGGTCATGAACTTTATTGCTTAGACTACGAGCATTTGTGGCCATCACTTTCCATCTATATTTCTTGGTATGTGTTTCAACATTAGTGATTTGGGGGTGTCTTTTCACTTTGGGTACCTTCATGTCTTTTTGTTCCAACTTTATTGCTTTTTCCTCTGCCTCAGTTCTATTTTCAGGAGCATTACAGTGCTGTAATGGAGCAAAAGAATTCTTTAGTGGCAACACTTGTGCAGGCGGATGCTTCTGTGTCACATGACGAAGTCTGCCTGAGCCTACTGTGAACCATCTGTTCTTATGTGGTTTTATTCTTTGAGGGAGTGGTGAGAAGCTATTTTTCTGTGCAGTCCTAGAAGCTGCTTTAATTGTATCCAATTCTTGCATTACTTTACTGAGCTCTTGTTTAAAACTAGATAGCTGAAGACAGATAGGGCAAGCTTTAAGTCTCCAGATGATTGGCCTTGAAACTAAAGCACCACAATTATTGCAGAGAATAAAAGTCATCCTGATTGGTTGAAATGGGTATGAACAGGTGTACTATGTTGAGTTAACAGTCTGCAAGACTGCCTTTGTATAATTGAGTAAGGTAATGAGGTTTGGTTTGTCTATAAGTGAGTGGAAAATCCTGGGGTGGGTGGGATTATAAATCCCAGTGTGTCAGCTAACTGCTGTTATCAAGGCAATTCTCTAGATGGGGACCAGAATTGGTACAGTCTAATCAAAGAATTTTCAATTGATTTAACATTCAAAATTGCCCTAGAATATAAAACTTTCCTTCTTGTGATATAAATCTAAATATTCCCAATAATTATAATAGCAGTTTCAGCAATGTAAAATGCAACTTCAGAGCCTCAATTGAGTGCTATGCAGTTTAAAACAGCCTCTCCTCTCTATCAGAGCTTGGCAGGAAAAGAAAGAAAGAAAGAAAAGGTTTCACAGGGCAAATTAATTAATTAAGCAATAAGCATTAAATTAAAGAGAATATCAGGTATCTCACCTATAGCCAGAAAGTTGAGAAGTTTGGAATTTAAAGGTCAGAATTTACTTTACTGTGCAAGTGTTAGGTTCAGGGGTCCAGTAGTGACTAATCTGTAAATACGCAAAGTAATCCTTCTGATCTAATTTAAACTCTTCACACATACTTCGAAAGGACTTGGTGGTCCCCTGTTCTGTTACTACTTGAAATAAACAGCGAATTCTTTGGGTGGTCCACCTCTGAAACAGTGCAGATGACCCTCCCTCCGGAAATGCTAGATTGCCCCTAAGGGGGAGCAGGGGCGACACAGCTCCATTCCATTTTTAGGTCTTACTCAGCCATCTCCATACTTTAAGCAATGGGGCCACTATATACCCATATGGTCCCATTGATGGTAATTCAGCCGATGGAGCTTGGAGCCAATAGGCAAAATCTAGAGGTGCCATCAAACTGGTTTCCACTCTCATGCAAGAATAAAACTCTCTGGAGCGAAACCAATCCGATAAGTTCGTAGGCAGCTAGCCATCAAATTTCAGATCCAAAAGTCCCAGGCCCCCCTTTGAATGTGATCTCGTTAACTTTTAAAGCCCTAAACGGGCCCTCTTACCCTGCCACAGGAACCCATTAAGTGTTTTGTGTAACCATCTTTCTTCTTTGTAGCCTAGTGTAGCAGGGAGCATCTGAAATACATATGTCCATTTCGGAAAAATAAACATGTTGTATAATGTAATTCTACCCTGAAGAGATAGGGGCAGCCCCTGCCACCCCTGCAGAAGATCTTGTGTGCGCCTCTTCAAGGGGTCAATATTTTCCTTATATAAGTGGGCTATATCTACCGTAACGTTTATCCCCAGATATTTAATGGTGTCTGTAGCCCACTGAAATGGAAAGCAGCCCCCCCATTCTGACCGCATCGCCGACTGGATCGGCAGAGCCAACGATTTCTGCAGATTCAGCTGCAACCCAGAGAAGAAACTAAACTCCTCAATCACTTCCAGAAGCCACTCTACAGAGGGACGCGGCTGGGTGAGAGTAAGGAACATGTCATACTACTACTACTACTTAACATTTCTAGAGCGCTACTAGGGTTACGCAGCGCTGTACAGTTTAACAAAGGATAGTCCCTGCTCAAAGGAGCTTACAATCTAAAGGACAAAATGTCAAGTTGGGGCAGTCTAGATTTCCTGAATAGAGGTATAGTGGTTAGGTGCCGAAGGCAACATTGAAGAGGTGGGCTTTGAGCAAGGATTTGAAGATGGGCAGGGAGGGGGCCTGGCGTATGGGCTCAGGGAGTTTGTTCCAAGCATGGGGTGAGGCGAGGCAGAAAGGGCGGAGCCTGTAGTTGGCAGTGGTGGAGATGGGTACCGAAAGGAGGGATTTGTCTTGAGATCGGAGGTTACGGGTAGGAACATAAGGGGAGATGAGGGTAGAGAGGTAAGGAGGGGCTGCAGATCGAGTGCATTTGTAGGTTAGTAGGAGAAGCTTGAACTGTATGCGGTACCTAATTGGGAGCCAGTGAAGTGACTTGAGGAGAGGGGTGATATGTCATCTGCAAAGGCCAAAATTTTTATTGCGTTTTTATGCAGTACTACTCCTCGTATTTCCGGATCTAGCAGAATGGTGCGGAGAAGAGGTTCTAAATACAACAAAAACAACAATGGGGACAACGGGCAACCCTGCCTAACCCCCCCTCTCCACCTGAAAGGAATTAGATGTAGTACCATTGATCAAAATCTCTGCTTGTGTGTCTTTATATAGCGTTCGAACTGCTGCCAAAAACCAGCCTCCCATCCCAATATACTCTAATACTTGGAACAGATAGTCCCAATTTACCTTATCAAAGGCTTTGGCTGCATCTAAGCTTACCATTAAAACTGGGTCTCCCGTTGCTTGCCCATACGCCCCTGCCAAGAGCACCTTACGTACGTGTTTGGTGGCTTGCCGCCCTTTCACGAATCCCACTTGGTGTTCTCCTATTAAGCTTGGTATATACTGCATTAGTCTATCTGCCAACACCAGGGACAAAATCTTTATATCTACATTAATTAATGATATGGGCCTGTAAGATTCAACATGGTCTTTTGGCTTGCCCGGCTTTGGAATTAGTATAATTAAAGCTTTATTCTCTCCTGGCGAAACAAACCCCCTCTCCACCACCGCATCAAAATACGCAATTAGTGGCCCACATACCTGATGCGTCAACAGTTTATAATATTCGTTAGAAAACCCGTCAGTCCCTGGCGCAGAGCCCAGTTGCAGATTCTTTAAAACTTGCTGCACCTCCTGTGCCCGCACCGGGGACGCCAGTACTCGCTGTGCCTCCTCCGTTAATTTAGGCAATCCAGCGTCCTCCAAATAATCTTGCGTTGATGGGCCCTGATATCTATCATTTGGGGCATACATGTCTGCAAAGTGTGCCTGAAATGTAGTTATGATGTCCTGTAACTGAGTCACTCTAGTTCCCTTCTGATTCACCACTGCTGGAATAAACTGGCGGGGCATATTCGCTCTGGCTATCTTCGCTAACAGTCTGCCCGACTTATTACCAAAGCGCTGAAAGTTCAAACGCCTGGTCATCATTTGTTTCATAGCCTGTTCATGAATGAGGGAGTTTAAAGCAACCAGGGCCGAGTTCATCAGCTCTTTATTGATCAAATCTGGGTTTGTCAGATATCTCCTCTTTGCTGTCACATAATCTTTCTCAAGTCTCAAAATACCTGCCGCCAGGCATTTCTTTCGGGCACTCATGTACACTATCACCTGCCCCCGCATAACTACTTTGGATGCTTCCCAAAATACTACTGGGGATTCGCAGGATGCTAGGTTTGTATCTACATAGTATTGCCACTTCGTATGTAAATATTCCTGAAATTGCTTGTCTCGATATAAGTAAGAATGGAATCTCCAACGCCTGCCCACGGGCACCCCCCCCCCCCCCCCCGATAAATCCAAGTCTATCCAAATCATATTATGGTCCGAGATTTCCATCGGGCCTTTGTTCGCTTTCAGGACTTTAAAGAACCAAACATTAGAGATTAATATGTAGTCTATTCGTGACCAAGAGTGGTGGGCCTTTGACTGGTGCGTATAATCTTTGGTGGTGAGGTGAAGAGACCTCCAAGGGTCTACTAATTGCAGCTGTTCACATGGGGTCGGTAATCCCCTCCCTACTCCTGAAAGGGCCTGGTGAGAAAGTCAGTCCAAAGCCGGATCTTGCAATTGATTAAAGTCACCTGCCCACACCCAGGGTGCATCAGTGTATTTCAGTCCTAATGCAATAAGGGATTGAAAGAATTGAGGGCTATAATAATTCGAGCCATAGACTGTGCATAAATAAAACTCCTGTCCCTGATAATTAACCTGCAGTAGCACTATGCGGCCATCTGTGTCTTTGTACATCAATTTAGTTTGGCAGGGCAGTCCCTTCCCCACAAGTATTGCCACCCCACTTTTCCTGTTTCCAGATGAGGAGTAATGACATTCCCCCACCCACTGCTGTCGGAGTTTCCCATGTTCTGCATCTGATAGTTTTGTTTCTTGCAGACAAGCTATGCTCACACCCTGTCGCTTAAGTTGGGTCAGAATTTTATAGTGTTTCACGGGGGAAGTAATACCCGAGACATTCCAAGATATTATCTTCAGATTATCACGATTAATATCCCCACTTCCTTGCCAGCTCCTGCAGAATTCTACCATCCAACTCCCCAGGAGCCCAGCCCCTCCCCCAGGGAAATTTTTGCTTAGTCCAAACAGGGAACCACCACATGCCTCTTGTCCTCCTATCACAATCTCCATATATCCCATTCACACCGCTCATTATCCCACCCACCTCCCCCACTCTGTCCCTCTTTAGTACTCTCCCTTTCCCTTTCCATCAACGTTAGAGTCACCTTAATGTTGAGGCTCCCCAGCCCCATATCAACAACATTCATTACCCTTCGTTCTGTCTTGTATTTATGCCCGCTGACCTGTTTCTCAGAGCTGCATATCCCAGTCTAGTATCCATCAGTTCTTTCCAGAGCCAATTATTTAGCCAGCCTTACTGTTATTTCTTGCGCGTTCCAGCTCTCCCACGTGGTCGTTGGCTGCTGCTACCGAGTCAAAGGAGTGCCAGGTTCCATTCTGTTTGATTTTTAATATAGCTGGATATATTAACATGAAGTGAATCTGCAAATTATGAAGCTAGTTACATAGCTGGGTAAACGCCTTCCGTCGCTCTTGTAAGGCAGCAGAGTAATCCTGGTAAATTCTTACTGGGCTGTCTTTAAACTTGGTTGATTCTCTTTTTAGGTGGTATCCATTTAAGATTCAACTTTATGTTGGTAATTGTGGATTTTTACAATCACAGCCCTGGGCGCTTGTCGATCTTCGCGTGCCCGCCCCAATCTCTGTGCTCTCTCCAAGCATAATGGCCCTGCGTGGTCTGATAGGGTGAATTCGCTCTTAAGTAGAGAGCTGCACAGGAACGGGATTACCGCGGGGACGGAAGCAGGTCCTGCGGAGTTCCCGTGGGGACGGAAGCAGGTCCTGCGGGGTTCCCATGGAAGTGTAAGCTGCACTGCATCAGCCTCTCATCTACTGAGTACCTTGAGTGCTGTCTCTTCCTATTCCTCTTCCTCCTTGCTTTAACAGCACAAATGTGGAAAGTCTTCCGTTAAGGAGGTGGTAGAGACACAAGTGATGATGGAATTCAAAAAGTCTTGGGATGAACACAGAGGATCTCTAATTAGAAAATGGAAGTTATAAAAATCCTAACCTTAAATGGCTGCATGTGTGTGGATGTGTCAAGTGACGCTTAGATGGTGACTCTGGCTGTGATTGACTAGGGCCAATACCGGGCAGACTTGTATGGTCTGTGTCTAATATATGGCAGTCTGGTTTAGGATGGGCTAGAAAGGGCTTAAACAGCAACTTCAGTGGCTGGAACATAAGGACAGTGCTGGTCAGAGTTTTACAGTCTGTATCCCACAAATGAGAAGGCGAATAGACTGGAGTGGGCTTCAATGAGAACTCCAGTGGTTGGAACATAAGTATAGGGCCAGATAGACTTCTATGGTCTATGTTCCAGAAACATGAAAGAAAGTATATAATATCACACTCGTTGATTTAATCATGAATTGATAATGAGTGTGACTATTGGGCAGACTGGATGGACCATTCAGGTCTTTATTTGCTGTCACTTACTATGTTACAATTAATCCTCTTTGCTCCCGGGCTGATGCGCAGACCTCAGGTCTGACACCTGACCTACTGGCGCGTGCATGTAGTGACCTCTCAGCACACAGTGCCAGAAATCAGAGACAAATCTTACATGTGCACACCAGAGTGTTCTAAGTTTCAGCTTCCATTCCTTCCTTGCCTACAGTGATGTGGCTCAAATCCAGAGAGAGACTGAGGGAGCTGACCAGAATTTTCTTTTATGTACCATTAAATTTTTGTGGGGATGGGTTAAATTCTTGTGGGGACGGGTTGGGATGGGTTAAGTTTTTGCGGGGATGGGTGGGGATGGGTAAGATTCCAGTGGGGATGGGTGAGATTCTAGCAGGGACGGGCGGGGATGGGTAAGACTTTTGTCCCCGTGCAACTCTCTACTCTTAAGCCAACTCTCCAGCTCTGTGATAAGATTCCAGTGGGGATGGGTGAGATTCTAGCAGGGACGGGCGGGGATGGGTAAGATTTCTGTCCCCATGCAACTCTCTACTCTTAAACCAACTCTCCAGCTCTGTGATTAGCATTCTATCTCCCACAGATTCCGGGACTCCAATTAATCTTAAATTGGTCCTCCTCGATCGGTTTTCAAGATCATCCACTTTAGTAGTAAGTGACTCGATGGTATCTTTCATTTTTTTTATGGTCTGAGATGTTATCGCAGTAGTGTCCTCTATGTCGGAGACACGCTGCTCTAATTCTCCAGTTCGTCGAACGAGCTCAGATTGCAGCGCTTCAAAGTTGGATATCTGCGTTGAAAGTTTCTCCATCTTTGGTTCCATTGCGGCTTCCACCGCCGCCATAAGCTGCGCAAGCTGTTCCTTAGTGAACCCCGCGCTCCCGCTCGGTGGCCATTTTGGATCCGCCGTCGCATCATCCATGCGGGGCTTTTCTTTTTCACGTTTGCTCGCTCTACTAGCCATCGTTTTAGAATTTGTCTCCACGAATTTGTCCATAATAGTTTTATCTCTCTCTCAACCGGTCGCGGGCAGCTGCTCCTCACTTTAGGGTCGATTTTTAAGCAAAGAAAGGGGCCAGGTGCCTCAGAGAGAGCATTCCGTGCTACCTGCTCCCTCTAGCACATCACGTGACTCCCCACAAGTGGGTTAGATTTTAATAAATATTATTTTATTTGCCTAGCTCCAGGGGGTGTTTTCCAGCGTAAGTGGCTAGCTGTGTGCTCCATTTCAGGCCCAATTGTGGTCAGGGGGCTTCCGGGGCAGAGATCTCGGCAGCCGTGACCTTCACTGATGCTGCCCAGCCATGAGGTGTTTTCTGGCTGAATGCGAGTAAGAAAATGACTGGCTTTGCCCTGTAAGGGGGAGTTCCAAGCATGTGTGTCTTTTCACACTGGCACTAGGCTAGGCACAAATTGAAGATGGGGTTTAAATTAGAGAGGCACCCTGACGGAGCTCCATGAAAATTGTGGTGTTTTCCTGCTGCCATGGAGGGTCCTCCGGGACCCAGACTGGTGGTCCTGGAAGAGTGAGGAGCCTTTGGGAGACCAGATAAGGGGTCGGCTGGCCCAAGATTTTATTTAGTTTATTTTTAAACTGTGTTTTTTGGTCTCGATGGGTTTTAAGGTTTAATTTTTGGTGGAAACTGGTGGTAGTTACTACTACTACTACTTGACATTTCTAAAGCACTACTAGGGTTACGCAACGCTGTACAATTTAACATAGAAGGACAGTCCCTGCTCAAAGGAGCTTACAATCTATGGGTTCCTGAGAACCTCTTAAGGAGGGCTAATGTATTGAAATTTTTGGCAAATATAATTTTTGTGGTCAAAAGAGAAGGTTTTGGTTTGGGCAGTTCTGAGTGTTAAAGCTGTTTTGTTTTGTTTTTTTTTTTTTTTTTTGAGCGGGCATCGCTCGGGGATGTGCATGGGGCAATACTGAATTTTATTAGAGTAGACATATCTGGGTTTTTGGGGGAGGGGGATTGATGGTAATTTATAACAAAAATGTGTGAATGTCTTTAAATCTGTGTTAAAATGTGTAGGAAAAATACAGTATGTGTGGTTTGATGGGACTAAGAGCTATAGGATCTTTGAATAGACTTCATAGTAATTTTTGTGGCAATTTTGTGTAAAAATCAACTTTCCCATTATTCTCTATGGAGAAATTAACTTTCAAAATGGAGATTGTGAAAAGTACAGTTAGGTTCCATGATTCAAAACATTCTGGGGCCCTTTTACTAAGCCGCGTAAGCATCTACGCATGCCCAATGCACGCCAAAATGGAGTTAACCCTCCAGCTACCATGTGGCTCGTGCGGTAATTTCATTTTTGGTGCACGTCCGATACGCACATCTGAAAAATAATTTTTATTTTCAGACGCGCGCAGATTGGACGCGCACCAATTGGCATTTGACACACATAGCTCATTATCTCCCAGTTACTGAGTGAGACTTTACCGCTAGGTCAATGGTTGGCGGTAAGGTCTCAGACCCAAAATGGACACACAGCAATTTTCATTTTGCCGCACATCCATTTTCGGCAAAAATTTTAAAAAGGCGGGAGGATCCAAGATGGTGGCATGCACTGATCGCGGGTGAGACCGCTCAAAGTTCGCGGAGATTTTTAAACGTTTTCCTTTTCTAAATAATGCCACATACTAAAAGAAAAGGAGCGGTTAGGGTCAGAGCCTCATCGACCCGAACCTCTTCTCCCTCGCAGCAAACTATTGAAAAGTTCATCGTGAGAACGCAGGACCCACTAACCGGGGAGCAACCCGCTGTCTCTTTGGAAGGAGAGCTGAGAGACTTGGGATTGGACGTCACCTTATCGCCCCCAGAACTCAATCCACCGCCTCCGCCTGAAAGCACTCCATCTAGGGGGAGGATTTCCGAGTCAGAAGTCGACGACGGACGCTCCCGTGAACGAGGCCCAGTGTATGGAGTGGCTGACGGAGGTCTGCTGGCGTCTGACCAGCAGACTCGAAGTATGAAATCTCTTCAGAAACCGGAGCCGGTCACATTAGAGAGCATTTGGGTGGCTCTCCAACAACTTGATGCCAAACTGACTAATTCATCTGAGGAAATCGCAACACTTGTAAATACAGTTGAAACCTTAACCAAATCGTTAGATGAAATTAAAACTGACTTTAAGACTCAAATATCGGATTTAAAATCAGAAGTGAATAAGACTCGGGATATTTCAGAGGCGATTATTAAGGATAATACAATTTTGCATAGAAAAATTGAAAAAATTGAAAATTATAATTGACGACTTAATTTACGCTGTTTGAATTTTCCCAAGGCACCTTGGATATCTCCTCTTGATGCCTTTAAAAGGTACCTTATTGAAGTTTTGAAATATTCCCCAGAACTGATTCCCCCAATAAACCGCGTCTATTATATACCAAATAAGAAAAAAGATTCAGAACTGGGACAAGGGAATACACTTCAAAAACGTGATGAAAATAACTTGAATTTGTCTGAGATCTTAGAGACTTCTTTTACTGAAGAATCTGAAAGAATGACACTCATTATCTCCTTTATATTTGAACAAGATTTGGAAGCTGTAAAGCGTTTATTTTTCAGGAACTCACAAGTATTGTTTTACGGACAAAAGATTTGGATGTATATGGATGTTACCAAGGAAACTCAGGAGAGAAGAAGAGCATTTTTGGCCATTAGAAAAGAGGCCCTAGCAATAGGGGCCTCGTTTTACCTCAACTACCCTTGTAAATGTGTATTAAAATACTTGGGACTTAAATATGTCTTCTTCTCTCCGCAACAACTAAGTGAGTTTGTTAAATTAAAAAATTAGTATCAGTTTGATATCTAGATTGAGTTTATAGAATTGTACTGAGGCCGGTATAAGGCATGCAAAGCGATATTCTTTAAATATACTTTACTGTTTATCTCCTGAATAATTAATCCTCCCCACTATTTGGTGGTCTAAAGAAGATGTAGTAAGATAATTCCTATTGGTTAAATATTTCTTTCTTTTTGGTGAAATAAGAAGTCTGTTTTTCCTGTCAAGTGTATGCTTGTATCTTGATTATATGTACATTTAATAAAATAAAATAAAAAAAATTTTAAAAGGCATTTTTTTAGGTGCACTGAAAAATAATTCTGCGTATGCCCAAAACATGCGTCTACACTACCCAAGGCCATTTTTCAGCGCACCTTAGTAAAAGGACCCCTCTGTGATCTGTGACCTGATTGGCGAGCGGAGGCTGCTGATGCAATCAGAGTCACTTTTCCCTTAGCAACAGCTTGCCTGGCAGTTGGCAGAGGGGCTGAAGACACAGAAGAGCGAGGACATGTGTGAGAGGACTCTGACTGTGTGACAGAATTTGGTGCTCAAAAAGTGATAAGTTTTTCCCCTGTTTATATATTAAGTCAAAGTAAAGAGAGTTGGAAGTGATTGGTGGTTTTTTTTTTACAGAAAAACCTAAAGTCCCATTTCCATTGTCCTGTGTGCTGTTTAAAAGTATTGAGGTTGAGGGTGTTAGAGATAAAATGATTTTGCACCCTTTTGGAGAGACCCAGTTGTTGTGGGCAGTGTGGCTGCAGTGCTCAAAGAAGAGTCTCCTTCTTTAGTTAGGGTACACAGTGAAGGTATAGGAAAATTATTTAGGGCTACAAAATTAACATTTATTTTCCTAGTTATAAAGCCCCAGTACACCCAATATACCAGCTAGGGTGGTTCCTGATTATTAGACAGGAAGAAAGTTTTTTTGTTGATTTGCTTTCAAGTGAAAGGCTGTAGGTTCCAAAGTTACAAGGAAAGAATTTGAGCTCCAACGGTCGAACAAGAAGAAGAAAAGAAGCACCAAGAGAGACCAAAATAAAGATAAGTCTGCGCTACCACATACAGAAACAAGGGAAACTGAGAAATCATTTTGGGGCCCTTTTACAAAGGTGTGCTGAAAAATGGCCTGTGGTAGTGTAGATGCGTGTTTTGGGCGCGTGCAGAATCATTTTTCAGCACGCCTGTAAAAAATGTCTTTTTAAAATTTTTGCCAAAAATGGACATGCGGCAAAATGAAAATTGCCACGCGTCCATTTTGGGCCTGAGACTTTACCACCAGCCATTGATCTAGTGATTAGGTCTCATGCAGTAACCAGACGGTAATGGTCTACGCGCGTAAAATACCAATTACTGCCCAATTACCGCCCGCGCACCAGAAAATAAAAATATTTTCCGTCACGCTTGGACGCGTGTCAAAAATGAAATTACCACAAGGGCCACGCGGTAACCGGGCAGTAACTCAAAACTGATGCACGTTGGGCGCACATAGGCACCTATATGTCTTAGTAAAAGGGCCCCTCAGTTTAGTAAAATTTACTTTTCCTGAGAGACTAGTTCTGGGTCTGCTCCTGGAAAACAAAAAATAGATCACAAAGAATCAGTTCTTTTTTTTTTTTTTTTTTAATTTCTTTATTGTTGTATGATGTTAACCACAAACCACATTACAGCATAAAAGAGACAAAACCAGATGTTCCAACATTGAAATCCAAACATATTCTATGCATCGTAAGCACTATAATATTGAACTTCATAACTTTTCCCCTTTTTTATTTCCCCCCCCCCCCTATCCCCATAGGCGAACCGCCCCCCCCAATCCCCATCATGCCCCACCCCTCCCTCCCGCTCTCTTCCCCTCCCACCCTTTGTCCCGGATTCCTGGTTCAAGACCCTTTGTTTTTAGAGAACGAGGAGAGCACCCTTCCCCATATGTCTCGATACTGCCACTTGCCCAGAGAAACAGCAGATTTTTGCGCTTGGAGCACCCACTTTGCCATTTCACTCATACTATTCTTCCACGCGTCCAAGGACGGGGGTGCTGCATCAACCCAGACTTGCAGGATGCACTTTTTAATTAATACCATCGCTAGCAGAACAAATGCACTCTGCGCTGCCCCCAACCCCTGTTCCGTGAGCGAGTTCCCACACCCCATTAATGTGACAGAGTATTTCCACTCCAGAGTGCATTGTAAGGTATCTTCAAGTGTGCTCAGCGCCCCAGACCATAATGCATTCAGAGCCGGACATTCCACGAACGAATGTACAAATGTGCCCACTCTTATTACAAGTGGCATCCTCCCACATCCCTAACTTCTTTCCCCTTTCCTTAGTGATGTGAACTCTGTAGAGAATTCTATACTATATGTCTTGCAAAGAAGCATTTGGAGTTAGTTTATGCAGGTTCCCAATCGGTCCGCCGTGATTGCCTCCACTACGTCCTGGCTCCACAATGCCGCTAGTTTGAAGAGGTGATGCCCCTTCAGATTCTCTCTGATCACTCTGCTCCACTGTGCTAATTTATTACAACGGGACTGCATCTGCAGAAACACTTGATCTAATGTGGTAAAACGCACTACTACCCGGCTCCTGTGTTCCACGCGCAATACATAATCCCGCACCTTGAGATATGCAAAGAATTGGCAACCCGGAATCTTCAGCTCATCTTTAACCATTTCGAATGTTGGGAACGCATCTTCCCCAGACTTCCTAAACTGGCCTATAAATCTACATCCCTTCTCCCTCCATGTTTGAAAAACCGACCTTCCCACTCCTGCTGGGAAGGCCATATTCCCCACCAATGGTACAAACGGATTGATCTCTTTCACCGCGCCACCCTATCCTCTCCACCACCAGGCCCACTGTAAGGCCGCCACATAAGGGTTCTCCACTATTTTCCTAGCCCCTTGCACTACCCAAGATTCTAAAACAGTGAACGGATCATTCGGCCTACACCAGCTCTCCCAAAAGCCCGACAAAGCGTAAAAGCCCTCCCCTGATATTAATTCATGAATCCAACGCATCAGCGCTGCCAGGTTATATGTGCGTAAATCGGGTAACCGAAGGCCTCCTTGTCTTCTCTCAAAAGTAAGTTTTCCAAATGCTATCCGCGGACGCTTTGCATACCATACAAAGGTACTAACAACACTGCGATAAAGCATGTCTTCCTTTTTCCGCACCCACAAAGGGAGCATTTGTAGCGGATTCAAAAGCTTAGGCAGCACCACCATTTTAATCTATGCAATCCGGCCCATGAAATTCAATGGCAGA
This sequence comes from Microcaecilia unicolor, assembly GCF_901765095.1. Taxonomy (NCBI): domain Eukaryota; kingdom Metazoa; phylum Chordata; class Amphibia; order Gymnophiona; family Siphonopidae; genus Microcaecilia; species Microcaecilia unicolor. The sequence goes on along the minus strand of NC_044040.1, from coordinate 120,794,986 downwards.
TCTTTCCAATTGTAACACAACTTTTTTATCTCTTCTAATCTATCTATCACATTCCTCTTATATACCCAGGTCTGATCTGCCTCTAAATAAATCCCTAGATAACTAATACCTTCCTCTGCCCACTTTAGCAAATTTGTCAAAATTAATGCTGAGGCCCGAAAATTCCCTGAAACGCCGAATAATGTGCATAACTATTGGTAAAGTGCGCGTCGCCTCACTCAGCAATAACAGCATATCGTCTGCATATAAATTTATTCTATACTCTTCGCCTCCCACTGTTATGCCTTTCAGCTCAGCCTCCTGCCGTATTCTGGCTGCCAACGGCTCCAAGGACAAAATAAACAACAACGGGGAAAGCGGACAGCCCTGCCTGGTCCCTCCCTGTAACGGCGTCATTTATAAAAATTTGGGCAGTTGGGTTACTATACAAGGCTCGGACCCACCAGGGGCGTAGCCAGACACCCAATTTTGGGTGGGCCTGGGCCTAAGATGGGTGGGCAGAAGAACCTCGCCCCATCCCACAGGTGATTTGGTCTCTCCTTCTCTCGCCTGCATGCCATATATATGGTCTCTCAAACATCCCCCCTCTCCCGTATACCTTTTAAATAGCAGATTTTCACCAGCAGCGAGCAGCAACTAATACGCACTGCTCATGTTGGCCCCACACCCTTCCCTCTGATGCAACTTCCTGTTTCCGCCTAGGCAGAAATACATCAGAGGGAAGGCTGTGGGGCCGGTGCAAGCCGTATGTATGTCACTGCTCACTGCTACTTACAAGGTATGCAGGAGGGACACTTGTTGGGAGTTTTCGACTGGTGGGGCTTGGGGATCCCTGCCAGCCACCCCATATGTATGCTGCTACTGGGTAGGCCTGAACCCAAAGTGGGTGGGCCTGGGCCCACCCAAGCCCACCCTTGGCTACGCCGACCCACCCCAAGAAGTCACTCCGGATGCCGCCCCAGTATCCAAAACAAATACTCCCATACCACCTTATCAAAGGCCTTTTCGGCATCCAGGCTGACCAGAAGTGCGTCTCCCGCTCGACCCTGTCCCTCAAACAAAGCCCACCTGATCTGAATGAACCAGACACGGAATCACCTGCCCCAACCTATCTGCTAGCACTGCCGCCAATATCTTGATATCTTGATTCAACAAGGATATTGGTCTATAAGAACCTAATACCTCCTCATCTTTCCCAGGCTTTGGGAGGACCACAATATGAGTGTGATTCAATACTGGCCCCATAGTGCCGCTGTCCTTTACTTCGTCACACATGGCTATAAAAGGGGAAATAATCAAGTCCTGTAAAATTTTATAATATTCCACCCCCAGCCCATCTGGGCCTGGCTCTTTAGCCAACGTCAACTTTTTGATGACTCGTTGAACCTCTTCCCCCCCCAAAGCGGCGTACTCAGCATTTGCTGTTGGTCCACCGTCAGAGTGGGGAGGCCCACCCCGGCCAAAAATTCTCTGCCCTTTTCCTCCAAAAAAAAATCACCCTTCTTATAAAGGGATGAATAATAATTTACAAATTCCCGTTGAATCTCTCTTGGTTCCGTAATTATCTTCCCCCCTCCACTCCTTATCTTTGCTATAAACTTTTTCCCCCGGTGTTGCCTCACCAACGCTGCCAGGAGCTTTCCTGTTTTATTGCCCCACCAGTGCAGCTTATATTTATACAACTTGATATTATCCAGCGCCCCTCTGTCCAGTACCTCCTGTATTTCTTTCCTACACTGCATATACAACGTTCTATTACTCTCGGAGGCAGACCCAATAAAATTTCTTCGGGCCTCTCTCAGTTTTACTGTGAGGCCCCGAAGCTGCGCCTCCCGGCACTTCCTCTGTGAAGCTGCATAAGAAATAATCCTGCCCCGTAAGACTGCCTTTGCGGTTTCCCAGAAAATTCTTGGCCTCACCGAGGAGGCCTCATTATCCAATGTATAATCCAACCAGCTCTGACGCAGAAAAGTTCGAAATTCCCTACACTGATACATTGCCGGATTCATCCGCCACCGAGCTGGCCTTTTGCCGTATCCCCACTGCAACTCCGCCCACACAGGAGCGTGATCAGAGACATCTGGTTCACCGATACCTGTTTTAATGGTCATCAAGCTCACCGACTGGGACACCAGTAAATAATCTAGACGTGAGTGCACTCCATGCGGGTGTGAAAAGAAGGTGTAATCGTACTCCTCTAAATGCTGGAGGCGCCAAACATCCATTAATCCCAGTTCCCCCATGACCAAGTTCACCCCCCTCCCCTCATGATCTCTCCCCACTTTCTTTGGTGGCTTGCAGTCTATGGAGGGATCACTGGTTATATTAAAATCTCCCCCCATAATTATCTGGTAGTCGTCAAATGGGAGTAATTTAGCAATCAGTGTTGTGAAAAATGTATGCGTATAAAAATTAGGCGCATACACACAGCAAAGCCCCACCTGAACCCCCTGCAAGGAACCTGCAACTATAATGAATCTCCCCTCTGCGTCTTGATACATTTTATGAAGGCTAAATGCCACTGATTTGCTAATCAATATTGCAACTCCACACTGCCTGCCATTGTATGCTGCAAAGTAGATGTCCCCTACCCAGTCCCTCTTTAGTTTAAGGTGTTCTTGTTTATTAAGATGTGTCTCCTGTATCAGGGCTATGTCAGCTTTCTGTCTCCGTAATGCTTGCAAAATATTTTTGCGTTTGATTGGGGAGTGCACACCGTTTACATTCAGTGATACTATTTTAAAATTAGGCATCATTCAATGTAAAACATTCAGTTGTCGCTGTTGCAACTTGCCTGAAATACCCGGGGGCCTCCCAGCCAAGCCCCCAGTACCCACGCTCTCCCAACTGGTCTTGCCTGCAACCTCCCTCCGTACACTCCCTGCTCCAGCTCCCTTGTCCCCCATACTGTCCCATCATATTGCAAATCCAGAACCCTGCATCCCCCCTCCTCCGCCTCCCTCCCACCCCACCTCCCTCCCCTGTCCTCGATGCCCCCCCTCAAGTTTCCCCCTGACCCAGACATTCCCCTTGATTCGTAATGCTTCTCTTCACACACTCTTCCCCCGTTCACACCACCAACTCTCCCGGCCTCCCTTCCCCACACTGTCCCCTCCTGTCCCCGTACCATTCCCCCCAAATGCCTCCCATCTATGGCAGATATCAAAACCTCCCCATTTTCCCCCCAACAGAAAGAGTCCCACAACAGAACTTATCATAAACAGACAATGAAAATAAAAAGGAACTTGTTCATGTCCCTGGTAAACTGCTTACTATAATGTCCAGCAGCGAGGTTACTCAGTTCCCGCCAAGTTGCTAGAGTACGGGCCCCTGAAGCCTCCATTGCCACATCCTACGCCGTCACAAATAAAGAAGATCACGGTGCTCCTTGACTAAATTCTGAGTCTCTTCACTCAACCCTCATGGACCTTGCAGCACAGGGCCGGTCTTAGGCAGAGGCAACCGAGGCGGCCGCATAAGGCCCCGCGCGGCGTGCCTCGCCTCGCAACTCCGACCTCCGCTGCCGGACCGCCGCTGCTCGGCTCACGTCACGACCGCATCCGCTTCCGAGCCGCTAGATGACCCAGTTCTGCCACTTGTCACCGACCCGGCCGGCACCTGACCCAGCATTTAAAACAAATCTACAAGCGGCGGTGCGGTGCCTCGCGTCTGAGAATAAAAGAAGAAAAATCGCTTTGTCCGTCGGCCGGCCTTCCCTCACTGTGTCCCGCCCTCTGATGTAACTTCCGCAAGGGCGGGACATGAGGGAAAGCCGGCCGACGGACAAAGCGATTTTTCTTCTTTCATTCTCAGACGCGAGGTACTGCACCGCCGCTTGTAGATTTTTTAAAAATGCTGGGTCAGGTGCCGGCCGGGTCGGGTGGCAGAGGAGGGTTGTTTGGCGGGTCGGGGAGGGAGGGGGCTCAGATGGCTGGAGGGAGGGGGAGCAGGGGAACGAGGAGAGTCGCTGGACATGGGTGGAGGGCAGGGGGGACGGGGGGGTTGCTGGACATAGGTGGATGGCAGGGGAGGGCAAGGGGGACAGGAGGGTCGCTGGACATGGGTGGATGGAGGGGAGGGGGATTTCTGGACATAGGGGGAGGGCAGGGAGGACAGGAGTGTTGCTGGACATGGGTGGATGGCAGGGGAGGGGGTTTCTGGACATAGGTGGATGGCAGGGACGGGCAGGGAGGACAGGAGGGTCGCTGGACATGGGTGGATGGCAGGGGAGGGGGGTTTCTGGACATAGGTGGATGGCAGGGGAGGGCAGGGAGGACAGGAGGGTCGCTGGACATGGGTGGATGGCAGGGGAAGGGGGTTTCTGGACATAGGTGGAGGGCAGGGAGGACAGGAGGGTCACTGGACATGGGTGGATGGCAGGGGAGGGGGGTTTCTGGACATAGGTGGATGGCAGGGGAGGGCAGAGGGGACAGGGGGGTTGCTGGACATAGATGGATGGCAGGGGGGACAGGAGGGTCGCTGGACATGGGTGGATGGAGGAGAGAGAAGAAATGCTGGACATGGATGGAGGCGAGGGAAGACTGAGGAAGGAGATGAGGTGAGGGAAAAGTAAGAGAGGAGAAAAAGTGCACATGGATATAGAAAATAGGCAGAAGCTGGATCCACTGGACAGTCAAGTCTGCGGAGGACCCAGCTTTTACTTACGGATGTAGGGCAAGAAATGAAGAAGAAAGGCGGAAAGTAAAGAAATAAATGGAAAGGAAGCCCTGGAAACGGAGTTAAGAGGACAGATAGCAACACAATCGGATACTGAGCCAGCATGATCAGAAAAACAAAGTCACCAGACAACAAAGGTAGAAAAAACTATTTTATTCAGGATTTATTAATTGGAATATGTCAGTTTTTGGAAATGTGCATCTGTGATATTTTTCATGTAAGTTTCAATTTTTGTAGTATTGCTGCATGCTGAGTCTGACTTTTTGAGGTAACTTTCCAGTTCAGTATTTTGCCTTCATGTGTTTTTCAGGTGTGATCAAGGAAGGTGCAGTATTCTGCTAGCGTATAGTTTGCAGCCCTTTTTGTTTTTTGCTTTTTTTTTTCACTAGGTTGTGTACTGGTGTTTTAGAGCCCAGTGTAATTACAGTTGCCTTTCCACGCCACGCATAAGGTTGTAGCTCGTCCTGTCCTTGGAATTAGTGCTGTTTATGGTTTGTTAAGGTTATGAGTGTGTTTTTGCACAAGTTTGTGTATAGTGTTTTGCAGTGGAGAGATTGTGTGTTGGCCTTACTAAGGTGGCACCAAACATCAGAAAGGGTGTAGAGCCTAAATCATGACACACTACCTCTAAAAGGGTGTTTTGTGGCTCTACATGAGAATTGTGATATTATGATCCCTTGCTAGCTTCATATTGTTGACGGTCTGCATTTTCCATATGACTGGTATATTGGGGTATAAGGTATTAATTGTGACTATTTTATTTTTTTATTTTTATTTTTTTTATTATTTTATTTATCACATTTTACATTATTATTCAAGTTTAAATCTTGAAACAGAAAAGATGTCATTGGTCATATATATTAACAGAGAATATTATTACAATCCCAAATAAATCACAATATGATCCTTTCTCATCTTTAGTCCACTATATTCAGAGGCATTACAAACTACAATCTAGGAATAGTGCTCCAATTTCAATAAAGAAACAGGAAAGAAAAAGGAAGGAAGAGCAAGAAGTCCAGGTGTTCCAACATTATGGCGTAGAAGTTATTACCGGTCCTGGTGGCGAAATAGATGAGCCAGCTAATTTAGAATCCAAAAAAGAGTTCAATTGCTTAGAATCGTAAAATATATACTTTACAGAATTAAATTTTATAACACATTTGCAAGGATAGTTTAACCAGAATAATGCGCCCAATTGAAAAGCCTTTGTGCGCAATTTAAGAAATTCTTGTCTCTTTTTCTGTGTAACCTTAGATACATCAGGGTACATTCGTATTTTGTAACCAAGGAAATTCTGTTCTCTATGTAAAAAATATTGTTTTAGTACCCAGTCTCTATCAGGTTGTAAAATAAATGTAACTTTGAGCGTTGCTGATGTAAGGCCCGCCATATCGTCTTCTATCATTTGTGTCAAGTTCATATCCCCGGCTGATGCTGGGGGTTCTACTCTTTCTAGTTGTTCAGGAACTCTTTTCAAGGAAGATGTTATATAGAAAATTTTTGAAATAGGAGGATATGACTGCTCAGGTATCTTCAAAACTTCTGTAAGATACTTTTTAAAGGTAATAAGAGGTGATATCAATGGCTGTTTTGGAAAATTTAATAAGCGCAATGTGTTAGAGCGTTGAAAGTTTTCAAGCATTTCCACCTTATTTTGTAGAAAAAGATTTTCTTTAATTAAATTGATTTGCAGTTGTTGACATCCTTGAATAGCTAAAGAATTATTTTCTATATTATTACTCAAAGTTTCCAACTTTTGTTCGATAGCAGGTAATTTTCCAGACAAGAGTTCCATTTGCTGATTTACAAATGTGAATTTCAAGGCAAAGGAAGTTTCTAGACAAACTAAGGCTTCCCAAATTGAATCTAGTGAAATCTCCTTAGGTTTCTGAGGTAATAATGACTTACTTGGTAAGCCTAATTCCATCGGGTTCTTCTTTAGCTGTGCCTCTTGTATCGCCAGATTTTCTCCAGTGGCCGTCTCCCCTTGTTCACCCGCTAATTCCAAAGCGGGGAATGTCGGCGTCTGCAATCCCATAGCAGCGCCCATGCTAGGAGGCCCCGTCGACGTTCGAACGTCCTGAGACTCCTGAACTGCTTCCGGGGTTCTCGCCGGCATCAAGGGGGGATTTCGCTCTTCGGGGCTCCAAGATGTCTCAGCCTCAAGCCGCAAAGATGTGAGACCTCTCTCCATATTATGCGGCAGCGAGGAGGGCATTCCCGAACTTATTCCCGGAACCATGAAGCGGTCTAGAGGTCCAAAAGACGGCATCGGCAGCACCGCAGGGCTAGTGCGCTGCCTGCCTCTTCTCTTGGGCATCAGAGGATAATTTTTATGAGGTAAATCCAAAATATCAGAGGAACTGCTTCACGTACGTCTTACTCTGCCGCCATCTTGCCTCTGTGACTATTTTATTTTAACTTATTTTTTTTTCTGTGTGTTGTCAGACAATTATGGATGACAGACAGAGTCGGAGTCTTCTTGAGTCAGAGAGTTGTGGTGGTCCATTCACAGATACAATTATGGTTACAATGGATATCGAATCCCTATATACCAACATACCACAGTTGGAAGCCATCCACATTGTTGAGAAAATTTTACAAGAAAGAAAAACCCATAAACGAATACCTAATCACTTGATACTTACCTGTGCCACCATTGCGCTCACAAAGAATTATTTTGCGTTTGAAGGTGTATATTACCAACAGATAAAGGGCACAGCGATGGGTGCAAGTATGGCTCCTGATTTGGCAAATCTATACGTTGGTAATTTTGAAAAAGAACATCTCACTACTCATCCCTTTCTACACAATATCAAAATTTACCGCAGATACATAGGTGATATCTTCATTCTTTGGCAAGGAGATATTGAAATACTATTATCTTTTCACCATTGGCTCAGTTGTAGAGATCCTAATCTTAAATTTACCATCGAATATAACACCAAAGAAATTCATTTTCTAGATCTCCTTATTACCAAAAATGACTACTTTTTTAAAACCAATATATTCAAGAAACCGACAGATCAGAACACTTTCCTACACTACACCAGCTACCATAATTCCAATCTCAAGAGCAATCTTCCATTGAGTCAATTTCTACGCCTGCGCCGTTTATGTTCAGATTACGATGACTTCAAACAACAAGCACAGGCTATGAGCAATAGATTCTCATCAAGAGGATATCCACAAAAACACATCTCAAGTAGTTTGAACAAAGCACTAGAAAAGGACCGTGAAGATCTACTGCAACCGACCCGGTCAAGGAAGACACCAGACATGGTTTGTACCCTAAAATATTCCTTCCTATCCAAACACATCACATGCTCCATTCGCAGGCATTGGCATATCCTGGAAGGATTGGATTGTTTCAGGAACAAAGAGCTAGTGATTGCGTATTCCCGCAATAAAAACCTTAAAGAACATTTGGTTCCATCCACGCTACCAGACGCAACAACACCACTTCCGGTCTTTGGGCATCGTAAATGTGGACACTGCAGTGTGTGAACTCATAGTATGGAAACAACAACTTTCATACACCCAATCACAAACAAATCTTATAATTTATCACACACAGCAGATTGCACCACGTCATCTGTAATATATATCATTCAGTGTCTATGCCAACTGCTTTAAATAGGCAAGACTATTAGGGCCATCAAAACAAGGATCATTGAACATTGCAGCTGTATAAAAAGGAAAGTATTATCGGCACCATTAGTTGAACACTGGATCTCAGCGAATCACTCGATCTCTGACATTAAGTTCTTGGTTTTTAGGACATTTACCAGAAAATGGAGAGGCGGCGATTTGAGTCTTTTTTCATCAACAAACAAGTATTTTTAAGATCCATCTTTCCAGGTCTTGTATTTCCGTGGTCAAACATCCCACTCTCTTCCATACCTGTGTTCTCCCGTGGGACGTTCGAGTTCTCCGCTGAACAGCGGATTCTTTTGAAAACAATTTTAATACCTTGGTGGTCTATATGTTTTTATATTGTACATTATATTTTACACATCACTTTATTTTATTGTATATCTTTTCATTTCATTTTTATTTTATTGCATATATGGGTTACAGAGTAATAGGGGAATTTGAAAGTACTGAATCTTTTCTTAATATTTTTCCTTTATTCTCCTTTGTTATGAGAATTGGAACTACTAATTGTAGTGGACTTGAACTGAATAATTTCTGGGGAGGGGAGGTTTCATGATAGCATTGTGCTTATTATTTCAATCAGTTTTTTTGTACAAGTTTAGCTTCATTTGTCTTTATTTGAAATTTCATAAATAAAAAAGTGTTCTAAAAATGGAATAATCTTATCAATGGGGCGGAGCTAGGGTGGGGGCGGGGCTACGGTAGGGCGGGGCTAGAATGGGGCCCCACCAAATTGGTCTGCATAGGGCCCCGCACTTGCTAAGACCGGCCCTGTTGCAGCACATTCAAAAACTTCAAAGCAGTCCCTCTGCGTTTCTCCTCATTTCAGTCTCTCTACAAACGCTTCCAGTTCTGCAGGTTCGGTGAAATACAACGTTTTATTGTCATGAAGAGCACGGACGTTTGCTGGATACAGTAAGGCAAACCTCACTCCCTTATCATACAGCCGTTTGCAATGGCGTCCCATTTGCTTCCACTGGTCTGACACCAGAGCTGAATAATCTTGAAAAAGCAGGATTTTATTCCCTTCATATTCTGGTCTTGGCTTACTTCTGTACACTTGCAGGAGCGCTTCTTTTTCCTTGTAGTTTAATATTCTGGCCAAAACCTGTCTCGGCCTGTTTTCATTGGCTCTTACAGTTCCCACTCTGTGGACCCTCTCCAACTCTAGGCCCAGCTGAGTGGGAAGCCAGTGCTCTACAAACTTCCGGAGCTCCCCTGCCGTGACTGATTCCGGGACTCCCACAATCCTTAAGTTGTTACGCCGGCTCCGGTTTTCTAAATCTTCGGCCCTCTGTGCTAGTTGCTCGCATCTTCTTTCCAACGCTTCCACTCTGCCACTCGTGCTCGCAGCCGCTTCCTCGCATTGTGATATACGCTCTTCCGTGTTCTGTAAACGCATGCCCTGATTCTCCAGAGTCTCATGAATTTGGTCCACAGATGCCTGCAACTTCGACAGCTTCTCTTCTAACATATCAGAGATCTGCTGCGCTAAGTCCTTCACCAGCTCAGATGATAGCGTTCCCACCATTGCCAGCTCCGGAGTCGCCGCCATCTTGTGTAACACTGCACTAGCACTCTTCTTCCCCCGCGGGGTCTTAGCTGGCATAGCCGGCGTTCCACCCCGGTAAGGAAGCTGCAGCGATCCGTCCCTGCACTGTGCTCGCCTTATACACTCTCAGATCTTTGTTTTGGGGTTCGCTACGAGGTCTTTGCGGGTACGTTTTGCAGTTTAATTAGTGCGGAGGTCGGAGCCGGTTTTCAAGGCGCCCGCTCAGCTCCACGTCATCACGTGACACAAAGAATCAGTTCTTAAGAAACACACTTAGAGAATGACATGGGGAAAAAGTTTGTCCCCATCCCGTCCCCGCAGGTTCTGTCCCCATCCCCGTGGGCTCTATCCTCATTTACAGAAGCCTCGAACACTTATGATTTTATATTTAAATCTTTTTATTAAAATATAAAAAGGAACAATATGCTGTGCAACTGTTGTGTATAAATTACAAATAGAGAACAATAATAACAATGAGCAGCTATAATAACCCTCCTTCCCACCACCACCCTCTACCCTTCTAACCCCAACAATAGGTGCTTTCTACTATACCAAGGAATCCTAATTCACACTATTAAAATGTCCAGGGGTATAAAATACAACCCATTCTATATGCCCTAGAGGGGAAAAATATGCCCTATAAAGCACTGTTATGTTTTTTTAATCTGTGGATAAATAAGAAATCATCAACAATCTCAGGATTCAATCTAGCTCTCCTGTTTTCCACAGTCTTTCCTGGAATAGAAGATGTGCTGGTAGCAGGATGTACAGGATCTCCCATGCAAATTTTGCTAGTTGTGGCCAGTATGTTTGCTTGTTTTTCCAAAAAATCAAAATACCATTGTAGGCATCGCTTAAACATAAATAACAATCCAGTTTATTAACAGGCTTCAAAGTAGAAAATGACACGGGGACAAAGTATGTCCCCGTCCCTGTGGGCTCTGTCCCCATCCCCGTGGGATGTCTCCCCGCGAGCTCTGTCCCCGTCCCTATCCCCACGGTTACTGCGGTTCCCCGTCCCCATGTCATTCTCTACACACACTACAAAAGAAAGTTGTAGCTTTAGAGTAAAAGAAGGAAAGTAAAACCCATGGTCAATACTTATCTGATGGGTCACTGTTGTTCCAGAGCGGTATACCATACCTGTAAAGGAAGTTTAAACTACTGGTTAATGTTCTACAAAAAGAATTGCTTTGAATATATGCTTACGTAATAAACAACCAACTTTGTTAACTTGAACAAATTTTCCCCATCTGTCTGGTTACCGAGTCACAAAATCCTTTAGATATCATTCCTCTTCATTGTTTAGAACTTTGAAGACTAGCGCTGGGGTTTACTAAGCCGCAAGTGTGGCTGACTGTGCACTAGTGCCAACACAGCCCATTCACTTTGAATGGGATGTCGGTAATACTACTACTACTACTTAGCATTTCTATAGCGCTGCCAGGGTTACGCAGCGCTGTACAAGTTTAACATGGGGAAGGACCGTCCCTGCTCAAAAGAGTTTACAATCTAAAGGCCATGTGGAAGCTGCTAGAGCAGCTTAGTAAACAGACCCTGAGGTGTTTAATTGTCTCTGAGCTTAGAGGTGAGTTGTGAACTTGAGATATTTGGCCATGGCTTCTGAAGTACATAAGTACATACGTATTTTCATACTGGGAAAGACCAAAGGTCCATCAAGCCCAGCATCCTGTTTCCAACAGTGGCCAATCCAGGTCACAAATACCTGGCAAGATCCCAAAAAAGTACAAAACATTTTATACTGCTTATCCCAGAAATAGTGGATTTTCCCCAAGTCCATTTAATAATGGTCTATGGACTTTTCCTTTAGGAAGCTGTCCAAACCTTTTTTAAACTCCGCTAAGCTAACCGCCTCTACCACATTCTCTGGCAACGAATTCCAGAGTTTAATTACATGTTGAGTGAAGAAAATTTTTCTCCGATTCGTTTTAAATTTACTACATTGTAGCTTCATTACATGCCCCCTAGTCCTAGTATTTTTAGCGTAAACAGACGCTTCACATCTACCCGTTCAACTGCACTCATTATTTTATAGACCTATATCATATCTCCCCTCAGCCACCTTTTCTCCAAGCTGAAGAGCCCTAGCCACTTTAGTCTTTCCTCATAGGGAAGTCGTCCCATTCCCTTTACCATTTTCGTCGCCCTTCGCCGAGCTTCATCTGCCTCCGCCAGTATTTCTGCAATGATTTTACTGCCAGTTTTTTTCAGTAATTGGAACAGAAGAAATGTACAGTATTTACATGTCTTTCAAGTATACTATATCCCAATGCAATTTGCAGGCACAGGGAGAAGACTGAAGCTGAAGTCATCTCTCTGACAGAAAAATGACATAGAAACATAGAAGAATACAGGCAGATAAAGATTATATGGCCTATCCAGTCTGCGCATCTATGCCATCTATTCTTCCTATCACTCTCTTAGAGATCCTATGTACTTGTCCCAAGCTCTCTTGAATTCAGATACTGTTTTCGTCTCCATCACTTCCACCAGGAAGCTGTTCCATGAATTTACCACCCTTTCCATGAAGAATTATTTCCTCAGGTTACTTCTGAGTAAAGCCCCTTTCACCTTTATCTTATGCCCCCTCATTCCAGAGCTTCCTTTCAATTGAAGGAGACTCGTCTCCTGTGCATTTATGCCACACAGGTATATAAATGTCACTATCATATCTCCCCTTTCCCGCCTTTCTTCCAAAGTATACATATTGAGCTCTTTAAGTCTGTCCCCATACACTTTATGACAAAGACCACTCTCCATTTTAGTAGCCGCTCTCTGGACCAACTCCATTCTATTTATATCTTTTTGAAGGTGCGGTCTGCAGAATTGTATACAATATTCTAAACGAAGTCTCACCAGAGTCATAAACAGGGGCATTATCACCTCCTTTTTTCTACTGACCATTCCTCTCCCTATGCACCCAAGCATTCTTCTAGCTTTTGCCATCGCCTTTTCTACCTGTTTGGCCACCTTAAGATCATCAAATATGATCCCATCCAAGTCCCAATTCAAACTTACAAATACTAGAAAAGTAGACCATATTCCAGATAAAAGAGAGGAAAATGAAAAAGTAAAAGGAAGTTTCAGCAATTCATGCCCCAACTCAGAGGGCAACCCCAGTATTCAGCAGTATTCTGAATTGATTGTAAGAATTTTACAAGAAAATTGAAAATCCCCACATAAAGAGAATTGGAATAATCAAGCCAAGTAGTAACAGTTACAAATAACAGAGACTTTTGGGAATTGGGGTCAAGAAGACTATGCACCACACGAAATTGGCCCAAGGACCAGAAGCATTGACTAAACTATTCAAGTAACCTGTGGTTCAAAAGATAGTGTGGTCCAAAATGATCCCCAAGAAGTGAAAAGACTCACATAGTTGAATTGCTAATCCCAGCAAGTTAGGTTCTAATAAGGGACGCTCATGCTGCTCAGTGATCCAACAAGTGATGAATTTAGAAGAATTGAGCGCAAGCCAAGTAGTAATAGCATTCAAACAAACCTGAACCTGAAAGAAATCATTAACTGCAAAGTCAAATGGGGCAACTAACAATATATCTGCATAATAATATGCAGAATTCCAAGGAGGCTAGACTAATGTAGCAAGATACAGATAGTAACGTGGAGGGGCATAATCGAACGTCGCCGGCGATCTATTTTGGCAGCAGAGCAACAGCTGGCCGGAACCGTATTTTCGAAAAATATGGCTGGCCATCTTTTTTTTCGATAATACGGTTTAGCCCGACCAAATGCCAGAGTTCGCCAGGATTGAGATTGCCGGTTTTGTTTTTCAGCGATAATGGAAAAAACTGCCGGCCATCTCAAACCCAGCAAAATGCAAGGCATTTGGTCATGGGAGGAGTCAGCATTCGTAGTGCACTGGCCCCCCCTGACATGCCAGGACACCAACTGGGCACCCTAGGGGTCAGTGCAGTGGACTTAAGAAAAAGCTCCCACATGCATAGCTCCCTTACTTTGGGTGCTGAGCCCCCCAACCCCCCCCCCCCAAACCCACTACCCACAAATGTACAACACTACCGTAGCTCTTAGGGGTGAAGGGGGCAACTACATGTGGGTACAGTGGATTTTGGAGGGCTCCCATTTACCAGCACAAGTGTTATAGGTAGGGGGGGGATGGGCCTGGGTCTGCCTGCCTTAAGTGCACTGTGGTACCCACTAAAAGTGCTCCAGGGACCTGCATACACGCAGGCCTCTAGGACTTGTTGCTGCTGTATAACCTTGGCACACCAGTTGACACCTGAAGACTAATCTCTTTGAAAAAGTCCTTTATTTGAAAGAGCACGTTTACGCACAGTTAACTGCAGATCAGAGGTTGTGCCCCACTTGCAAAGAGTCTCCCTGGTACTGAGATTAGCAGTAGGTCAGAGCTGGCAGAATGGTGTACAATGCCCTCTTTCAGCAACATTCAAGGTAATAACTAAGTTCTCTAACGTGGGTAACACATGAAAGGGATCTAAAAGTGGCTGACAAAAATAGCCACTACCTCATGGACTACCGGAAACAAAACTGGACACACTCTGACCCAGTTAGCAGGGGGAAAAGCACCATGGGAGTAGAGCCCACTACCCTACACCCACCACAATGCATTGCTGATGTGACTCTGCAGTGCACCTAACAAAAAAGGTGTCACACTCACCCGAGAGCCACATCACAACCAGGGAAAGGCTGTCAGAGGATAGAACACATTCTGCTGTCATGGAGGTGAGTACGGCATTTGAGGCTGGCATACAGGCTGGCAGAAAAGGTTTTTAGTTTTATTGTTTTAGTGTGGGAGAGGGTTGGTGACCACTGGGGGAGTACGGGGAGGTCATCCCCGATTCCTTCCGGTGGTCATCTGGTCAGTTGGGGCCCCTTTTTGAGGCTTGAAAATTAAAGGACCAAGTAAACCCGGTGAAATACTGCTGAATGCCGCTTTTCGTTTTCCATTATCCGCGAAAGCCGGCCATCTGGTAGCCACGCCCATGCCTGCCCATGTCGCCTTCGCTACGCCACCGACACGCCCCCTTGAACTTTCTCCAGCGAGGCGACGGGAAAGCGGCGATGCTGTCAAAAAAGCCGCTTTCGATTATACCAATTTGGCCGCTTTTGCGAGATCGCCGGCTATCTCCCGATTTATGGCCGGCGATCACTTTCGAAAATAAGCTTGATAGTAAGTGAGAGCAAACAAAGACCTGAATGGTCCATCCAGTCTGCCCAACTGTCAAAAAATTATCAATTCATGATTAAATTAACAATAAATGTGATGTAAAATACTTGATCGTGGTTTTTCTTTGGCATTTCTGGGGCATAAGCCATAGAAGTCCGCCCTGCCCTGTCCTTATGTTCCAACTACTAGAGTTGCTGTTGAAAGCCCACTCCACCCTATCTGTCTTCTCATTTGCAGGTCACAGACCATAAAATTCTGCCCAGCGCGGTCCTCAGATTCCAGCCATTGAAGTTGCCGTTGAAGTCCTTTCCAACCCATCTTAAACCAGATTGCCAAATATGGGACACAGATCATACAAGTCTGCCTTGCACCGGCCCTAGTTCATCACAGCCAGAGTCGCCATCTAAGCATCACTCAACATTTCCACATACATGCAGCCATTTAAATTTAGGCTTTTTTATACCATCCATTTTCTAATTAGAGATCCTCTATATTTATCCCATGCCATTTTGAATTCCGTCACCATTTTTGTCTCAACCACCTCACTCAGGAGGGCATTCCAGGCTACGACCACCCTCTCTGTGAAAAAGAATTTCCTGACATTACTCTTAAGTCTACCACCCTGCAACCTCAATTCATGTCTAGTTTTACCATTTCCCCTTCCCTGGAAAAGAGAGTTTTTCTAAATTAGTAACATAGTAACATAGTAGATGATGGCAGAAAAAGACCTGCACGGTCCATCCAGTCTGCCCAACAAGACAAACATATGTGTAAACCTTACTGTAATATATGGTAACATATATTAAATGTTTTATTCCTGGGGCTCTGAGGGGCTTGTTCCAGGGTTTTGGTGGATGCTGCTGGCTGGAAAAGGTTTAAAGTTTAGTTTGAGAATTGTTAATGGAGTTAGCTGAAGAAAGTGTGAGATGTTTCTTGGGTGTGGTTTTATTTTTCAGGGAATAGACCATGATTAGGTGGGGATTGTACTTTAGAGTGTTCCTTTCTGTTTTGGGTACAAGTCATGTTAAAATTGACTTTGAAATTCTCTGTGTAGGAAGTTTTGCAGTAACTTTTATGGGGGGAAGGGACAACCAAGATTCTAAACCATACATCTAAGAAAAAAACCAGTCTTTAGCTGACAAGCTGATTGGTGGAGGGAGGTCAGGTGTTCCTCTAGGGGGTGTGAGTTGCCAGGGAGACTTCTGGGCAGTGAGAGAAGAGAAGCCTGGGAAAGAAAAAAACGTATGGTGTTTCTGTGAAATGTAAGAGAAATAAAAGGATGGATTTTATGGGTTTAAAGTGGAATAAGTGATAGTAAGAGTAATTGGGAGACAGGCTTGTGTGTACCAGTTTGAAAGTGAGTACTTAAATGAACAAGACTGCCTTTTTCATGGCTATGTTAAGTAGTAGTAGTATATTGCTGAATTCATGTGGGGAAAACTGATGTGTCCTGGGTGAGAGAGAGCTGTACTGTACTAATAGAAAGTTGTGAGAAAGTTTAAACCAAATTTAATTTGGTTTTGAGTGGAGAGAAGGTATGTTTCTGCATGCAGTGCATGGAATGGTTAAGTTCTAAGGGAATTTAAGGTCATGGAAGGTGGAATGAGAGTCTGTTTGCAAAGGTACTAAGAGGACACATGGCTGCCTACCATTTTAGGGTGAGAGAGGCTTTGATTTTTGGTGGGAATTGTACTACATGAGACAGCCTAAAAGTGTGTAAGGATTTAAAGTGTGACACAGGGGAAGGACTGAGAGGTGAATTGGATTTTTGAAAAAAAGAAGCCATTAAGCTGTGTCTGTGGGGAAGGTGTGTTGTTTGTGAGAGTTCTGAGTTCAGTGCAAGCAAGGTTTGGAATCTGACTTCAGAATAAAGAAAATCCAGCACTGCCTGTGTATGAATGTGCTGTATTTTTCAGATAGATCTGATAGCTGTGAAGGGAAATGTTATGTTTTTATGTGAAGTCTGTGAGATGGAATGTTGTATCACCATTTGAATATGGAATGGGTTACTGTGTGAGATCTGAAGGCAGTGCAAAAGTCTTCTTCTGCAACAGTTTATAATAGGGAATTAACAGTGAGAAATAGGTTTTGTAGTGAGAAAACCTTTAACTTATTTTATTTCAATTAGAAAGTTTGGCCACAGTATTGAGAACTGATTAATTGTCACCAGTTCCTGGACAAGCAGGGAGTTGTAAGGTTTTGCACCCAGTTATTTTCTTTATAAGTGAGGTTTAGGGAGAAGAGATGGGTGAATTATCCTCTGAAAGGTTCCAGCTGAGCTCCAACACAAGAAAGACCTCACCTAAATAAATTCATTTGCAAAGGGTGTTGAAGGACATATCATTTTTTTGTTGGTTCACAACATTTTAGGGGAAAACTAAAGAACAGAACAACATCAAATATAAAAAATCCATGTTTTCCTGACTTGCCTTAGTGCTCTGAGTTCAAGTGAGATCCTTGCACAAACATCCATAAACCCCATAAAGACTCAAATTCTGACATCAATAGCAAGGAAAGAGTATTACAACAAATATCTGATTTTGATTATAAGACAATTTAAATATTTATCTGAAAAGGTTCTTTTCTGCCTTTTTAGGTGATTTTGTTTAAAGAAACCGAAAAAGTTAAGGGTATACATGTACAACTACATTTGAATGTTGACTATGTTATTGCAGTTCTATTAAGCCACACACTAATTGTGAATTTGAGTTTATTTGAATGAAAATTAAATTGCATTTGTATTCAATAAAGAAAAAGATAATTTGCATATCTGAAGGTGCGGTTCTTCCAGTTCATGAACAAATCCTAAATTTAGCTTCTTTTCCTCCTTTATTCTTTGAGAGTAAAGGACAAGGTTAGTTTATTTGTTCCACTCCCTCGGATGTGTGTGTGTGTGTTCCCTAGATATTTGCCACGACTAGAAACAACAGGTATCTGGGAGCACATCACTACCTTCCAGCCGAGAGGGGTGGTATCAGATTACCTTGATTTGAACCTGCCTTATTCAGGGCACAGACCGTACAAGTCTGCGCAGCGGTACTTCCCGCCTCCCAACCACTAGTCCCGCATCCCATCACCGGCTCTGGCACAGACCATATAAGTCTGCCCTCCACATTTTTTGTGTTATTTCTGCTTATGAAATTTCGAACTAATACTAACCAAGATATTACAATGTATGCGCAAATGTAAGATGTTTTAGATGCTATAGACATTTAAACCCCTGGCTAGATATCATTTCATTCAGCCATGACCCTTCTTAGTATATTTTTTTTTCCTTAGGTTCTCTTCCTTTGGAGTTTCATAATTATAAAGATATATGGGAATTACCCATAGAAATTGTTGCTACCATTTTGCTCTATGATGGAAACCTTGACGGTTGCCTCAGCCTATTTTTAATTACACCATTGGCAATCTTAAACACAAAGATTCCCCTTACCAGTGCCTCTCCTATTTACTAACCGCTTCTTAGTGCTCATGATTGAATGGCCATGATGGGTAAAGTAAGGCCCGGGAATTCCAACCTGCTTAGGGATACTGGATACCTTCAACCTAAGACAGCCTGCAATCAGAGTAGTAATCATATGTTTGTTGAGCTCATAACAACAAAGAGCTCAAGATTTTGAGATGAGAGCAAACACCTAGGAGCAGGATCAGGTTGCTTGCAAGAAGCCCTAGTTTTGTCCATATTTGGTGAAGGTCGTGTTTACACAGACCTTCCAGTGGGGATATGAATATTATTATTATTTGGTTCAAGGCCTGAGACTTTGGTTCAGGATTTAAAATGAGAAAAAAACTTTTAGGCCTGTAACTCTGACTTAAACTTCAGTGTTGCTCAAAGGCATATAAGCTATTTGGACACTGCAGAACAAATAGAAAACCACAAGGGTGGGGGTCTAACTGACAGTTGCATGGATGTAGCAATATGGTGGTAACAGATGTTTTTGAAAAACAGAACAAAGATGACTTCATAGGAAGATGACCAGGTGTCACAGAAAGTGTTTTGAGGAAGATGTGGTAAAAAATGTAGAAATGAGGGGTCTTGCAAGAAGGTGGCTAGATTTTGACCCAAATCGGGAGATAGACGTTTATCTCACAAAAACGAATAAATCGGTATAATCGAAAGCCGATTTTGGACGTTTTCAACTGCACTCCGTCGCAGATGTGGACAAAGTTGATGGGGGCGTGTCAGAGGTGTGGCGAAGGTGGAACTGGGGTGTGGTTATCGGCCGAGGAGAGATGTACGCGTTAGGGCGATAATCGAAAAAATAAAGGCGTTTTTAGCGAACATTTAGGACACTTTTGTTGGACCCTTTTTTCACACGAACAGGTCCCAAAAAAGTGCTCTAAATGACCAGATGACCATCGGAGGGAATCGGGGATGACCTCCCCTGACTCCCCCAGTGGTCACTAACCCCCTCCCACCACAAAAAATGATGTTTCACAACTTTTTATTTTCACCCTCAAATGTCATACCCACCTCCCTGGCAGCAGTATGCAGGTCCCTGGAGCAGTTGTTAGGGGGTGCAGTGGACTTCAGGCAGGTGGACCCAGGCCCATCCCCCCCTACCTGTTACAATTGTGCTGCTTAATGCTTAGTCGTCCAACCCCCCCAAACCCACTGTACCCACATGTAGGTGCCCCCCTTCACCCCTTAGGGCTATAGTAATGGTGTAGACTTGTGGGCAGTGGGTTTTGAGGGGGATTTGGGGGGCTCAACACACAAGGGAAGGGTGCTATGCACCTGGGAGCTCTTTTACCTTTTTTTTTTTTTTTTGTAAAAGTGCCCCCTAGGGTGCCCGGTTGGTGTCCTGGCATGTGAGGGGGACCAGTGCACTACGACTCCTGGCCCCTCCCAAGAACAAATGCCTTGGATTTATTCGTTTTTGAGCTGGGCGCTTTCATTTTCCATTATCACTGAAAAACAAAAACACCCAGCTCACAAATTGTCGAATAAAACATGGACGTCTATTTTTTTCGAAAATACGGTTCGGTCCACCCCTTCACGGACCAGTTCTCGGAGATAAACGCCCATGGAGATAGACATTTTCGTTCGATTATGCCCCTCTTAGTCTTCCAGTAAGGGGTGGTCTTTTGCTAGCTTTTCCAGTAAATAGTCATTACCATAGCCAATCAGTGTTAACTATGACATTAACATACATCCAATCAGGTGTGCTTACTGTCATATTATCCGTATCCTGAATGGACATATAAAAATGAGTGTACTTCCTACTTCAAGCCAGAGAGAAGGCCAAGCTGCCCTCTCCTATGAGAAACCAATGGCTGAATTGGCAAGTAATCCAATTGCTTTCTCATACATAGCTTTGAGTCTTGTATATCTACTAATTGGCTTTGAGTAGTAAAACAAAACATTAAAGACTCATACCCGGAGAACACCTTTGTCGTTCATGTTACTGGTATATTCTGTAGAATCTCAGCTATAAAAGTAATTTTGTGTAGCAATGTTCTGTACTCCAAATGAGATATCACTTATCTGCTAATAATACAAATGATCTTGTAATAAATACCCACTGTTTTCTCTTGATTGTTGTCTCCTGAATTAGTTTGATTAAGTGCACTGCTCTGAGGGAAATAAGGAGTCAGAAGTAATACATTTTTAGGCAGCCTTAGGGAAGTCTGCTTTTTCCCAGAATAATAGTGGCTGGACCACTGTGAGGGGAAGAGTAGAACTACCCTAGAAATAAGAAAAGGACTGACCATTCGGGCAATTGGACAGTACCTGAGGGCCCAGAGGTTCTAGGGGGCCCAGAGGCTTTGCCCAGTTGCCTGCCACCGCCAGTTGCAGCCCCCTCCCCCATCTTCAGTGGGCTCTCCCCGGTAGGGCCACCAAGAGGAGGAGACAGGGGGGACAAAATTCCCCGGGCCCGGCCTCAAAGGGGGGAGCCCACTGCTGCACTGGAATAAAATTGCCGGTTTGGTTTCCAAAAGTGTGGCAGCAGTGGCGTAGGGTATCAGGCAGAAGGAAGCCTGCACTGTAATCTTTGGTTTCCTTTGTGGCGGGCACCGCATTATCACATTAATGCGCTGCGCCGCCACCACTGCAGGTCTGCCACTCCTCCTCTCGTCATCCTTCCTTCCTGCCTTTCTCTCTGGTGCATGCTGCACAGCCAGGCCCTGTGTCTGTCTTGGTGCAGTGACGTACTTCTTCCCTGGCTCCTCTCCTGCACTCAGTGCGCTGCGGCTGCTCCTCCACCATATCTGGTCTGGGCTCACTGTACAGTTTACTGTCTAGCTCACGCAGTGCAGGGCTAGATAATTCAGTGGATGGTCTCCCTCGAGTCCCAGCCAGAACACAATACAGGTCATAGGACAGGAGACAGCAGACAAACCAGAATTGTTTGTTTGTAAGGTAATGATTTTCCAATGCCATTTTCATATACTGACTGTAAAGAAAAAGACTGGTTCCCAGTAGTGTCCCACTCCCTCCCTCCACTGGTGTTCCTAGGGCGGCTGACACCCGGGGCGGATCGCCGATGTGCCCCCCCCCCCCGGGTGCAGCGCCCTCCCCCCCCCCCGGCGAAATGACACCTCCCCCCCCCCCCCCCGGTGAAATGACACCCCCCCCCCCGGGTGCATTTTTACCTGCTGGGGAAGGGGTGCTGCGCGCCTGTCGGCGTCGCTCGTTCCATGCTCCCTCTGCCCTGGAACAGGAAGTAACCTGTTCCAGGGCAGAGGGAGCACGGAACGAGCTGTGCTGACAGGCGCGTGGCACCCCCCTCCCAGTGGCGTGCACCCGGGGTGGACCACACCCACTGCCCCCTCCTAGGAATGCTACTGCCTCCCTCCCACCCCCACCCCCACATCAATCTTATATACCACTTAGTAAGGATACACATTGATTTGATTAAAATTTGCAAGTGATAAAATTTAAACAAGGCTGAGCCAAAGTGGAAATGAAGGGCTTGACTAATGCCTTGGAGCTTAATAAGAAAAGAATGTTCAGTAAATTTGGCTCTTTGAAAACTTACTTGTCTTCAGTTCATATTGAACTCTGAGGGGAAAGTCCGAAGGTGGGTGACGTGGGTCCAGACAGAGGAGGAGACAACTGTATATGGGTGGGGGTTGGAACTTAGAAGAAGTGTAGGGCAAAAAGGCTCCAGTTGTTAGGGCTTCAACAACCCTAGTCAATTTGAGAAGGGTGTAGCATAGAGCCAAGAGACTAAACTCATTTTCTCAATTTTCCACAACTCCAGTAGCAGGTCCTTACAGGTCTCATGTCATTTGCAAAGACAACAGAAATCTCAGAGTTCAGATCCACAACTTCCGTCTGTGCCTCAGTGGGTGTGGATTTTATACGTATTATGCTGCTGTGAAGATGGGCATAATGCTGAGGCTTTTTCCTCCATGTGATTTTTTTTATATAGATCGTGTTTTTTAGAAATTCTAATTCATAAGTGAGGATAATAGCATGTTATTTATATTTTTTATTTAGAATCTGGTCTGAAAACTAGTCAAAATATCGAGCATCATTTGCAGAAGGGTATAGAGAGTAAAGCGTATTAGTGGAAAAAGATACTCCTGAAACTTCTTGATGTTATATTTTTCTTAGCAGAGAGAGGTCTAGCATTTTGAGGAGACAGTAATATAATTGGAGATCCAAATAATGGAAATTGTTTTGGCATTCTGGAGTTAAGTCGCTATGATTTGGTGGTGATATGAATAAAAGTAGGAAAGCTTGCTGGATCTAGTTCGTTCGTGTTCACGGGAAACACTATGCTAGGGAATTTAAATGGGAAAAAAAGTAAAACTATGCTCAGCTTTCAATCTACTGCCTTCTATTTCTCTCCCAGTTTTGCCAAAAAGGTAATATCAACATGAGTTGTTATCATAAATCAGGATCTGAAAAATGTTGAGAGAAGAAAAAAAAGTGATGAAGAAGCTAAAAAGAGTCATTAGTCGTTTCAGAGCTTAGGATTTTCATTTTCAATAAAGAAGGTTCAAGATGATATTCACATGCCAAATACATCAACAACAGCACCGGTAAGAGAAGAAACAAAAGCTCAAGTGTCATTTGAAAGTGAGTTACAAAGTCTAGCTGATGAAGGACAAGCTCAGTCTGCTACTTCGCTGAATATAAGCATTGATACTAATACGTTTGATGCAGAAACTCTTACAAAAGAAATTCTCACAAAGCAGGAAATAGAAGAAACAGTAGAGAGAGGTCCTCAGCCTCACCCCCCTATTTGTGAATTCCCTAGAGATTCGGAAAATCGGCAATTCTCAACATTAATCCTCAAAATTAAGCTACAAAATGGGGAAATTATACCCAGGGACTGGTTAGTCTGGAGTACAGCAAAACAGGCATTCTACTGTTTTCCTTGTCGCCTTTTCTCAACTTTCGGTCAAAATGTTCGTCCCACATTGTCATCAGTTTCTGGCTTCCAAAAAAAACTTCTAATGGAAAAAGCTATACGAGAAAGTTCCAGAACATCAGGAAAGTTCAGAACACAAAAAATGCTATGTCATGTGGCGCACACTTGAATCTGGTATGAAAACTAGTCAAAACATTGAGCATCATTTGCAGAAAGGTATAGAGAGTAAAACGTATTTGTGGAAACAGATACTCCAGAGACTTCTTGATGTTACATTTTTCTTAACAGATTTCCTGAGTATGTAAACTGCAATAAAAAGACCGATGAAGACATTGCCAATCTAATTACTGAACTTCTCGGCAAACACAAGATTCCAATTTTCGAGTGCCAGGGTCAGGGGTATGACAATGGTAGCAACATGAGTGGAGCTTACAATGGTGCTAAAGCTCACATATTAAGAATAAATATGTTGTGCTTACTACAGTCTAAATTTGTGTGGAATCCATGCAGCAGAAATTCAGGTTGTAACATTTTTTGGAGTTGTTGAAAAGTTATATTCCCTATTTGCTTCAAGTCCTCAAAGATGGAAAATATTAATGAAAAATATCAGTGGTTCATTGCACAGAATGTCAGACACCCGTTGGTCTGCAAGGGTTGAAAGCATACGTCCTATAGCTGCACATCTGCCAGGAATTTTGAATGCACTTGAAGAAATGTAAAATCTAAACCTTAGACATAAGACCGTATTTGAAATTGATGAACTGCAGACATATCTGAAATCATTTCAATGTGATCTTATGTGCTCTCTCTGGCTTAAGATTTTGATGGAGATAGATTACCACAACAAAGTGTTGAAAGCAAAAAAATGTTCATTAGAAATTGAAATCAAAAGCATTCAGAACTTGGTATCAAACTTGAAAGTTATTAGAGAAAATTGGATTGCCATTTTGAAAGAAAGCAAACTAGTTACAGGAAATGTAGGTTTCAATACGGAATTTCCACAAATTAGAATTAGGAAAAGAAAAAGAATGGCCAATGAGCCACATCAATCAAATATATCAGAGGTAAATGAAAGTGATCGTGAGAAATGGTTCAAAAATGTCTTTTATCAGACTGGACGTGTGTGCGTGAGCTCCGGAGAATTTCTGATTTGGATTTGTGCCACGGAGCGCTCCCCTAAGAAATGGGGAAGAGAAAAGGAAAAACTGTGGCTCCTACCTCTTTGAGCACAGTTTTGGGTCCCGCCATGTCGCAGCCCACGTTAGAAAACTTTGGTATCCGACCACCGGGATCGAGGGATCTTGCTTCTAGAACTTCCGTACCACTATCAACGGAACACAGCGCAGAGGGAGTAACTTTGAGCCCTCTGACTGGTCTGACCCCGCCACAACCCGGAAGGAAAGCGAGAGCTGAGAATGGGTCGACTGAACAGACGTCCGAAGTGGGCGATCTGTCGGCGATGAGAGGTCCAGTCTTTGCTTCAACTCCAGGTATTGTTACAACGGAAGGGGGATATTTGCCCCTGGCCTTAACTCAAGAAGAGATATTCTCTGGGTTAGGAGGTGGTGTGGAAAAACCAGCAATTGTCACTATGGACACGATCTGGGAAGCCATACAAGGGGTAAATGCATCCCTCCAACGCATATTTAACTATACTCAGACTGAAATAAGACAATTGAATCAAAAAACTGACCAATTAGCCACTAAAGTTGAATCCTATCAGGCTGAAATGCAAACTTTTGACTCTAATTTTAAATTAATGCAAACTACAGTGGCGACGGTCATAAAAGGGAATAAAATCCAAGCACGAAAGATGGAATATATAGAAATCCAGTATAAGAGGGCTAATCTTAGGATACTGAGTTTTCCAATTTCACCATTCATATTACCAGCAGAACTCTTAAAAAAATATTTTCTGGAAGTTCTGGACATTCCTTTAGAAAGTTACCCTTTGGTGACTAGAATGCAATATCTTAAAAAACCTACATCAGTGACAACAGTTCCAGAAACTCCACAGGATAATCTAACTGATTTTCTAGAACGATCTGAAATTTCAGATCGAGCAACTTTACTTGTTTCGTGTGCATTGGAGATGGACAAAAATTTAATTTTGCATTCTTATTTCAGAAAAATGAATGCTATTTTCATGGGCGGGAAAATTCGAATCTTTCCTGACTTAGCTAAGGAAACTCAGACCAGGAGAAGGGAATTTTTGGTATATAAACCAAGAATCCTTTCCCTGGGAGGTACTTTTATTCTTCAATATCTATGCAGATGTATGATTTCCTTAAGTGATAAATACCTTTTTTTCTGTCCTATGAAACTACGTGATTTCATTATAGCTATGCAAGATGTCCCTGAGATGGCATCTCCCAGTTAATTGCACTGTCTAGGCTGCAGGCTCCCGACATCCTTCAGTCTATATGTGATAATTGTTAAATTCTTTTAGTAAAATTTGTTTCCTATTCTTGGATCCTCCCATTGTGGACAAAATAATAAGGAATGTTTCATTGTATTAGAATTCTTTAAAATTTATGTTTCAAATTCTTATATATTTTGATGTATTATTATCATGATGTAAACTATTGAAAAGTCATAAATAAAAAAATTAAAAAAAAATGTCTTTTATGTTTTGATTGATTGTGTTATTGTAATTGTAATGGTGCAATATGAAGCATGTGTGAAATTTCATGAAACATTCAGCTTCTTTTGGATGTATCTCCTTTTATCTGATGAAGAAATGGAAGAAAAGGTTAAAACCTTTTGCACCAAATACAGCATTGATGTTTCTTCTTCAGCCTTGTTTGAAGAAATAAAACACTTAAAATCAATTCACACAGCAAATATTGGAAATGACCCAATGGAGCCGCTCGAAGTATTGAACAAGTTAAAGAGTCTGAATCTGTCCTCACTCTTTCCAAATGTCTGTATTGCTTTACGCATATTTTGTACTCTACCAGTATCTGCGGCTCAAGTTGAACGATCATTCAGCACCTTGAAAAGAGTAAAAAGCATGCTTCGATCAAAAATGGGGCAGCAGAGACTCAGTAGTTTAGGATTGTGTAGTGCGTTGGGGTCGGGGGCAGAGGGCCCCTTGATTGTTTGCCCAGGGCCTAGCTTTGTTTCTCGGCAGCCCTACTCCCCAGTCCTACGAAGGGCCCTGGTGGTCTAGTGACCTCTGTGGGGGCAGGAAAGAATACCAATCTTTCCTGTCTGCCGCCGCTAGTCTGCCTGGCGCCACCGCCATGTTTTAAAAATGGCCGCTGAGACCTGTGAGACTACCGTGCGAAGTCTCGGCAGCCATTTTGAAAACACAGCAGGGCACAGTAATGATAGTGGGCAGAAAAGAGTGAGGTTCTTTTCTGCCCCAGAAGAAGCCACTAGATCACCAGGGCCCTTCAAGGTAGGACCAAAGAGGGCTCACTTTGGCTCAGGGATCTGTAGGAGGGGGTGCAACTGTGGTGGTGCAGGGAAACTGTAGTGTGTGGGAGGGGGTGGCGGTGCAGCATTGCATGGTGGGCAGTGGCCGAGGGGTGTCCCAATGACCTTTACTGCCCAGGGGCCCTGACCACTGTCAGTCCGCCCCTGCTCCCAGGATAAATCCTGGTCCTGCCCCTGGTCCCAAACCACCAAATTTGATGTGTGCCCCTTCCACCTAGTTTCCTGGGCTTACACCAGGCAGCCGCCTAGGTGTGCAGACAAGGGGGCTATACATTTACAAGGGCAAGCAGATCAATGGCACTCAGTATTGCAGGTACTCAGAGAGGTAGAATTTACAGTGGCAGGCAATCAATGGCACTCAAGGAAGCAAAAACTTACAATGGCATTTGAATGGCAATCATTTCAAATTGCATACTTCCTCTTCAAGGTTTGGGCTTGCTTCTCTGACTTCAGGAACTTCACCAGTCTCTGGGCTCAGCCACACAACACAGCACAGTTTCTGCAGCACAGTATGTCAGAACTGACCTTCAAATGACTCCTTTTACTTATGCATATTCTGCCCAGTGGGCAGAAGCGTAGCCAGGTGGGGCACAGGGGGAGCGGTCGCTCCCCTAAACAGCTGTTGAGAAAAAATGACGCCTATGCGCCTCAACCCAATAAATATTTTATTTTTCTGCTCCCTCCCGAGTCCTATCTCTTCTGCCCGTGCTCTCCCATCCGCAAGGTCACTTCACTTTTACTTCCCGAAGCGTTCTCCCTCCGGCACCGGCGATTCACAGTCAGCCTGCCAGCGTCGGGGCTTCGCCTCCTCAGGCGCGTCTCACCTCTGCGGAAAACAGGAAGTTGCTTAGAGTAGGCGGCGGGACACGCCACAGGAGGAGAAGCCCCAACGCTGGCAGGCTGACCATGAATCCAGAGAGTGACAAAAGGATCCAGAGAGTGACAAAAGCAAAGAAAAAGCTCTAGGAAAAGAATTGCTGGTGTTGATGCAGGCGCTGAACACTCTTTGTACGCCAAAAGAAAAGTTGGCAGCACTCTGCAAGAAATAGGCGGATCTCTTGGAGGAGAGCAGGAATGTGCAGAAGCAGACGAAAGCGATGCAGAAGAAGCAAGCCCAGGTAATGAAAGAGAAGGTGCATCTGCATCCTGGCCCGTAACAAACTGGAATCACTCTGCCGGGAGCTCCAACGTCACAACTAGACGCTAAAGGAGGAAAATCTCCAGCAAGCGCGTGATGATGAGGAAAGATGTAAGGAGGCAAGCACATATTTCCAAATGACACTGAATGAAATCCAAGCCCAGATGGAGCAGCAAGATATGTACAATGCTAAACTGTGGCAAGAAAACATAGAACTGGGAGACAAATTGAAAAAGCTCATTGAGCAGTATACGCTTCGAGAAGAGCGCATCGACAAGGCGTTCAAACACAAGGAACTGCAGCGCTGGTTGATGACAAACTTCAGCCAGTGGTGTAGCCAGACTGCCAATTTTGGATGGGCCTGAACCCAAAGTGGGTGGGCACAAAATTTTCTCTCTACCCCCCCTCCCCCAGCAAAATTTAGTCACGCTAATCAGATGCATTTGTCACACAGGATAAAGTGCTGCTTTTCAGTGCATCAGATTTCAGAAAATTTATTTAATAGCCTAACACCCTTTTCAGTGAGCTTTCAGAGGCCAAAACCTCCTGCCTCAGGTCAGTATAATGCTGTTACGGTATCCTCGCCTGACCTAAGGAAGGAAGTATTGGTCTCTGAAACTTCATTAACACAGGTACCATATTACTTTATCCTAAATTAAAAATAAAATAATTTTCTTTACCTTTCTTGTATGGCCATTTACTTTTTCTCATTGTGTCGCTCCCAGTCTCTAGATTCTGCTTTCCTTCGTTTTCGCTTAACTCTTCTGCCACGGTTTCCTGGCCATTTCTCATTTTTCTCTCCTTTTTCTTTATTTTCTTCAAAATTTTTCTGCCTCTCTCTCTCTGTCCTGATTTAATTCATTCTTACTATCCATTCTTTAATTTCCTTCATCTACTTATGGCTTTTCATCTTTTTCTCACCCTTGTTCTCCCCATGCCCCTCCAGTCTTTTACTACTCTCCTTTTCCATCCAGCAGCTCTCATCTTTCTCTCCCCATCCTTCCAGTAGTCTCCCCTCTTTCTTTCTGCATCCTTCCGTCCAGTGTCACCTCTTTCTCCCTACCCTTCCATCCAGCGTCTTCCCTCTTTCTCTCCCCATCCTTCCATCCATCTATCCTCTCTCCTGATCCTTCCATCTAATGTCTCTCTCCCTCTTTCTAACCAGTGTCTCTGTATCACTCTACCCTTTTCTGTTCAGTGTCCCTTCTCTCTCCACATCCTTCCAGTCTCTCACCTTTCTCTCTGCATCCTTCCAGTCTCTCCCCTTTCTCTCCCCATCCTTCCATCCAGAGTCTCTCTCCCCATCCATCCGTTTTCCCTCTTTCTCTCCCCATCCTTCCATCTGTTTTCTATCTTTTCTCCCCATCCTTCCATGTTTTCCCTTTCTCCCCATCCTTCCATGTTTTCCCTCATTCTCTGCCATCCTTCCATCTGTTTCCCTCTTTTCTCCCCATCCTTCCATGTTTTCCCTCTTTCTCCCCATCCTTCCATGTTTTCCCTCATTCTCTGCCATCCTTCCATCTGTTTTCCCTCTTTTCTCCCCATCCTTCCATGTTTTCCCTCTTTCTCCCCATCCTTCCATGTTTTCCCTCATTCTCTGCCATCCTTCCATGTTTTCCCTCTTTCTCCCCATCCTTCCATGTTTTCCCTCTTTTCTTCGACGAGGCCCGCCCTGCATGCCAGCGCCAGCCCCAGCTCCCATTACCGGCCACTGCTGCTTTTCCTGTTGAGCAGCAGGGCCGGCGCAACAAAAAGAAGAAGCGCTAACGGCGCTAAGGAGTAAGGACGAGAAATGTTAAAAAAAAAAAAAAAGCGCGGCACCGGCAGGCACTGTCTCGGCAGCCTTGAGGCATTGGCTGGAGGAGCCTGCGAGCCAGCAGCCAATGCCTCAAGGCTGCCGAGACAGTGCCTGCCGGTGCCGCGCTTTTTTTTTTTTTTTAAACATTTCTCGTCCTTACTCCTTAGCGCCGTTAGCGCTTCTTCTTTTTGTTGCGCCGGCCCTGCTGCTCAACAGGAAAAGCAGCAGTGGCCGGCAATGGGTGCTGGGGCTGGCGCTGGGCGGGCCTGGGCTGAAATTGGGTGGGCCTGGGCCCAGCCAGGCCCACCCGTAGCTACGCCCCTGATTCAGCAAACTAGGCAGCTCATGAAAGAAGCAGAGGAGAAACACCAGCGAGAAAGAGAGTTTTTGCTGAATGAAGCTTCAGAGTCACAGCATAAATGTGAGCAGATGAAGCAACAGGAAACCCAGCTAAAGCAGCAGCTTTCCCTCCCTGCACATGGATAAGTTTGAAGAATTCCAGACTACAATGGCCAAGAGCAATGAGGAGGAGATTAGGGACACAGGGCACTACTGGAAAGGGGGGAGTAGATAGGGACACAAAGAGGGCACTACTGGAAAGAGGAGGAGGAGGAGATAGGGACATAGGTGCACTACTGGAAAGAGGGGAGTAGATAGGGACACAGAGAGGGCACTACTGGAAAGAGGGAGGAGGAGATTAGGGACATAGGGGCACTACTGGAAAGGGGGGAGTAGATAGGGACACAAAGAGGGCACTACTGGAAAGGGGGGAGTAGATAGGGACACAGAGAAGGCACTACTGGAAAGAGGAGGGGGAGATAGGGACACAGAGGGGCACCACTGGAAGGGGGATATGGGGTCAATGGTGAAAAAGGGGTGAGATGGGGACAAAGAGGTAATGCTGGAAAAGGGGGAAGATGGTAACAGGGGTAATGCTGGGAAGATGGGGACACAGGACAATGTTAGAAAAAGGGAGAGGTGGGGGCACCAGGACGGCAGATGCTAGAAAGGGGGAGATGAGGAGACCAGGTAGGCTTGTGCTGAAAAGGGGGGGGGGGGAGATGGGGACACAGAAAGGGCAGATGTTGAACTTGGGGGCAGGATAGGGACAAGGGACACAGAAGGGAGATGCTGGACAGGACAAATAGTGGTGCAGAGGAAAAAATGATGGTGCACTTGGAGACAGATGTAGAAGGAAAAGAAGAAGAAAGAGGCGAGAGAAGAAATGGAAAGGTCAACCTGGAAAAGAATTTGTAAGGCTGACTCATGGAACATGAGTGGAGTGGAGGAGTAGCCTAATGCTTAGGGTGGTGGACTTTGGTCCTGAGGAACTGAGTTCAATTCCCACTTCAGGCACAGGCAGCTCCATGTGACTCTGGGCAAGTCACTTAACCCTCCATTGCCCCAGGTAAACCACATTGAGCCTGCCATGAGTGGGAAAGCACAGGGTACAAATGTAACAGAAAAAAAGACTATTCCCAGACAACAAAGGTAGAAAAAATTATTTTATTTAATACTTTGTAAGCACTGAGATGTACCTGCTTTGTAAAATGTACGTTTTTTATATTTTTATTTTGCAAAGTACAGGAGAAAATGCATTTCTGTCTCTTTTTTTTTTTTTAACCAGTATAGCACTGTTTAGAGTCTGGCTTCCTTGGGCAGGGGGTCTCTATTTCAATTTTTGTTGTTGTTTTTTGGGTTGTGTTTTTTTTTTTTTTTTTGCGGCTCCCTATTCTGCATTAGATTGGTAGCATGGAATGTTGTCACAATTTGGGTTTCTGCCAAATGCTTGTGACCTGGGTTGGCCACATTGGAAACAGGATACTGGGCTAGATGGACCATTGGTCTGACTCAGTATGGCTACTCTTATGTTATATAGATAAGGGTCTGTGTGACTGAGGTGAAGGATTCTGCTAACATGTAGTATCTGTGTAGGAATGTGTAACAGTGCAGCTTGTTCCAGTTTCCCACTGTCTTCTGATAGGTGGTTTAGGGCTGTTATGGTGTGGTAAGTTTTGTGTTCTAGGGCAGTCCTGTAGTACCCCCTTGCCAGTCAGGTTTTCAGGATATCCACAATAAATATGCATGACATTGATTTGCATATACTGCCTCCATTACATGCAAATCTTTTTCATGCAGATTCATTGTGGATAGCCTGAAGACCTGAATGGCAAGGGAGTATTCCAGGACCACCCAGGGAAACACTTCTCTAGGTCCCACTGTAATATTTATAGCATTGTCTTTTCATAGGTGGGTTAGGGCTGTTTTGGTGTGGTAAGTTTTCAGTATAGGTTGTGGGTGTCTTTTTGCAGGGGTTTGTGTTATTTCACAAAGTGTCTAGCCCTATTTGAAAGTAGGCTCTGGGGCAAGGGCCACCAAAGGTCACCCAAGATAAAAATGCTCAAGACTAGTGTTCTTCATATCCTGTAGAGCTACCACACAAAAGCCCATCTGATTTAAACAAGGTGTCTAGCAGTGGAAGGACTGGGTGTGCTATTCCTGAGGTGATGGTCACGATTTGAATATTTTTATTTGAAGATAAGAAGACAGGTTGCCTGCTCTGGCCAGTCCAGGAACCTCTTCTGTGTCCTGCCTACTGATATAACTTACTGTTTCCTTGTAGGCAGGACACAACAGAGACAGCCTGTATTAATCATTGCCCGCCACAGCCCCTGAGCAACAACATAGACATTGCTGTCTAGCTGACACCAACCGGCGCGTATTTTGTAAAGGTCTGCTCCCCCTGAGATCAAAACCTGGCTACGCCTCTGCCAGTGGGTGGGCCAAGGTGGGCACAGGCTCATCCACTTTGGACTCAGGCCCACCCAGCAGCAGCACAGCAGCGAAGTGGCTGGCAGGGATCCCCAATCCGTGCTAGGTGAGGACTCCTGAAATCTCTCCTTCCAGGAGATCAGGGAATCACTTAACTCCTCCCCCCTATATCTTTAAGCCCTTTAGTTCTTCATTAGCAGCGAGCAGCAACACATTCCCCCTGCTCATGACAACCTGAGCCTTCCAGAAATTGTTTCAGAGGGAAGGCTCGGAGCCAGTACGAGCAAGGGGAATGAGGTGCTGCTCACTGCTGGCAAAGACTTAAAGAATTTAAAGGTACCCAGAGAGGGTCATGTGTTGCACTGAGAGAGCAAGACGCGCATCTCTGCTCTCCGAGGCCCCAACACCCGTTATCGCCAACAAACCTCAGAAAAACCGCTGGTCTGCAAGAACGCGACCCACTACAAATAAAGTGAAGTGTCCATGGACAGATACATCAAAACCCCGTCAAAAATGATCCCGGTAAGAGGCTCAAAAAAAGAAAAAGAAAAACCGCGGGGGGCGGAAGCCAGTGATGAGCGGGCCTCGCAGCGGAGCGGGCAGGCCTTCACTATGAAACAACTATTGCAGCTGACGGAGGCGGTGACGCAGGCTCTGGAACCGCGTCTAGAAAAGATTTCGACCCAAATTGCTGACTTTGAATCTCGTCTGGCAGACACAATCCATCGGACAGGGGAGCTCGAGCGTCTAGTGTCTGACCTCAAGGATGAGCACACCCCAGCACAACAGAACATACAAAAGCTTCAAACCACTGTGGAGGCCCTGAATAATAAAGTGGACGACCTCGAGAATAGGGCCAGACGCAGCAATTTGCGCATCCTGGGCATACCGGAGTCGGTGAGCGACGTGGCCCTAGCAACACTGGTGGAGAAATGGCTGGCCTCAGAATTCGCCCTCTCTGATCATGCAGGGGCGCTTTGTTTGGTGAGAGTTCATCGGGTGGGCCGGATCCAAGATGGCTGTCAGGCCCCGCGTGTGGTAATCCTGAAAGTGCATAACTACCTACACAAGATGGAAATCTTGAGGGGCTACCGCCTCAAAAGGGATGATACCAAATATGACGGCCACTTGGTATGCATTTTTCAGTACTTTTCAGTGTCTCTGCAGGAACACAGGAGGAAATTTACTCCACTGTGCCGTCGCCTACATGACCTACAGATTAAATTTATGCTTATCTATCCAGCAGTGCTTAAGATTTCTCAGGATGGCAAATGGAGATCATTTGATACGGAGTCCGCTGCAAATGAGTATATAAGAAGCTTGGAACAAAAGAAGACGGAGAAGTCTGGACAACACTCGGGAGAATGAGAGTTGCTTCCAGTGGCAAGACTGTTGGTGGTAAAGTAGTACGGTTATTGTTAGCTTTTTGGTACTAAGTACAGAGGTTTACAACAAACTTATAGCAGGATAGGGTGGGGGGGCCTCGAGCATGGTAGGGGCTCTCATATCTTTGCCTAGGGAATGTTGTGGTTTAGGGGACCAAGATTAAGAGCGGGGAGGGGGTGGGGAGGACAGGGGGGACAGCAGGGGAGGGTGGGGCGTGGGAGAGGGGGGGGGTGAGTGTGAGGTATGTACGGAGTATAGGACAAGATAAATGTTCATACGAGGGTAGACAGATGGGAAGTGTGCAGTGGGGGAGAGACATCTTGGGGGTAAGGCTGGGAGCCCCGGAGATGGCTGTAATTGGCGAATCTGCTAAACATGACTTGCAAGGTGTCCCAGTAGCCTGGTATGCAAGGTGTGGCTGGTCTCCTGGAACGTCTGTGGCATATCCTCGCCAGTTAAGAGAACTAAGATATTAGCTGCCCTCAAGCGTCACGGCGCGGGTATAGCTTGCCTCCAGGAGACCAGGTTATCCCAAGAAGAGCACGAGAAGCTAAAGAGAGGATGGGTTGGAGAGGTGTTTAAAGATGGGGAAGGAAGATACTTAGGGGTTCAGCTTAATTTGCAAGGGAAAGAGATGCTTTTGGTATCGGTCTATGGCCCTAATATGCATCCCGCTAAATTCTATGCCTGGCTTCTGACATGCTGCCAGGAATATTTGGCCCTCCCCTTGGTAGTAGCTGGGGATATGAACCAGGTGATCCAGAATTAGACAGATCTCGGGCACCTCAGCCTGGGACTGAGCCTGATGTGTCCCTCCTGGGATTGTTTTGCCAGAAGCTGGGACTCTTGGACCCGTGGAGGATACTCCATGGAGAGGAGAAAGATTTCACACACGTATCAAGGGCACATCGCACACAGTCCCATTTAGACTACATTTTTACATCACAAGACTGGTTTCAGGGGGTGATAGAAGCCACAATAGGCCCAGATGAGATCTCTGATCACTCTCTTATCTGGGTGGACGTAGAGGCGCCTGCATATTTTCACCAATCACCGGGATGGCAGTTCCCCTCATATCTGTTCTCCTCTACAGAGTTTAAAGTTTATTTGCAGAAAAAATGGGAGGAGTTCTATACCCATAACCAAGAACATGCAGAGGATCCCATTTTATTTTGGTCCACTGCAAAAGCTGTTTTAAGGGGTGAGATCGTAGCATACGTTAGCAAAAGGAACAGGCAAATAGCACAAAGAATAGTAGAGCTAGAGAGAAAGCTGAAAGCCACAAAAAGGCAATACAGTAAGCAACCAACCCAGATTCAATATGAGCTGCTCTCACACGAACAGCGCTCAATAGTTTATTACACGAGCGCACGTCCCGCTCCCTTCTATATAGAAAATATAGATTATACAGACATGGAGACAAGGCAGGAGGGATGCTGGTTCGGCTGATAAAAGGCACTCATAAGCCCCATTTTATTCCAGCCATCCAGAAAAGTACAGGGGAGGTGACCACAAATCTTCAAGAAATTTCACAGATTTTTCACTCTCACTTTGCTGCCCTCTATGCAGGGGAGCGGGAGGGGCCGGAGTTACGGGAGGCCATTAGAACATATTTGAACACAGTGAACATGGGTTCAGTACCGTCAGATCGCAGGGCTTCCTTGGATAAACCGGTTGAGGCTAAAGAGCTCCAAAAAGCCGTTAGTGCACTCAAGCTTTACTCAGCACCGGGACCTGACGGCCTTACGGGGGAGTTTTATAAATTGCTGAGCCCCCAGATACTGGGGCCCTTAACGGAATACCTTCACACTGTGGTAGAGACGGGGCAATTTCCATTGCAAGCAAACACGGCCCTTATAAGTTTGCTTCCCAAGAAGGGGAGGGACTTGTTGGTCCCTGCCTCATACAGACCTATCTCGCTGATAAACGTGGAGATCAAGCTCCTCTCCCGGATCTTGGCAGACCGGCTGGCGCCTCTCCTGCCACGGCTGGTGAAGGAAGAACAAACTGGCTTTGTGAGGGGGCATCAGTCAGTCATAAATGTTCGTAAGCTCCTCCTGTCCATGCTTCCACAGCCTGATAATGATTCCCAATGGCTGGTGGTGAGTCTCGACGCAGAGCGCGCATTTGACAGAGTTTTGTGGCCCTTTCTGTTTGAAACTTTAAGCTGGTTAGGTTTGAAAGGGTGGTTTTTACAAGCCATAGAAACATTGTATTCGGGGTCGCAAGCCATGCTACTAGTTAATGGGATTAAGACAGATGAGTTTGACATCATGAAAGCAACATGTCAGGGCTGCCCGCTGTCCCCGCTGCTGTTTCTGCTGACACTGGAGCCCCTTTTATGTGATATCCGTGCACACGATGGCATACAGGGGATCAGAATCCATAGCCATGAACTCAAGGTGTTGGCTTATGCTGACAACCTGCTGCTGCTGCTGAGTAATCCCCAGAAATCCTTAGAACATTTACTTGACATCATTTACTTTTACTTGAACATTTACTTGAAATACAAATTAATGCATGCATCAACTTTCTCCTATACAAGCACACAGTTCTGGAACGCGCTGCCACGCAACCTGAAAACGGTCTATGAAATGACCAACTTCCGCAAACTGCTGAAAACTTATATCTTCAACAGAATTTACCACAAAGATCAACACGTGTAATTGTTCATCCTTTAAGATACCCAGAAATGTTCTTTATGCTCTTTAATGTCTTTGCTCTAACACTATCATGTATTTCACCATCATGTATCCAAAGCTTTCTGTAAAACCAAATGTATACTCTTCTATTTCCAGTATCCACGATGAATTGTAAGCCACATTGAGCCTGCAAAGAGGTGGGATAATGTGGGATAAAAATGTAATAACTAAAAAAAATTACTAGGTTTGGCAGGATCTCTGGCTTTAAATTGAACCTTACCAAATCGTTGGCGCTGCCTTTGGAGGAGACGTTGCGGTCTAATTGGAGAGGTCCTTTCCCGGTACAGTGGGCAGTGGGTCAGATTCAATACCTGGGGGTAATCATCCCTTCTGAGATAGGGCTTCTATATGACACAAACGTATTACCACTATTGGCACAGACCAAGCGCATGCTACAGCTTTGGGCTGCCTGCCCCCTCTCTCTGTCGGGACGGGTCGGACTATTTAATATGATGGTAGCCCCCAGATGGCTGTATCTGTTCCAGATGCTGCCACTATATTTGAGAAGGAGGGAGGAAATGACCCTGAATCGTATGACACAAATTTTCCTGTGGAAGGGGGAAAGACCTAGGCTCCCAATACATATCATGCAGAAACCCAAGACTCATGGAGGAATGGGCCTCCTTAATATAAGATATCTGACTGTGGCGTGTTCAATGCGCCACATTAGAGACTGGCTGACAGGGCAACAAGATTTCTTGAATACACAACTAGAGATGGCAGTCTTCCCCACTGCACACTTGGGATGGTGGTTGCATGCATTGGGCGGGGGTATAGAGTCCAAGCTGGGGGGGAAATCCTTTGATTATCTCGGCTAGAGCAGCATGGAGATGGCTCTGTAAAAGACACTATTTTGACTGGAAAGCGACTCCTTTTCTGCCATTGTATCGCAATCCTGACTTCCCAGAGGGGTCCTCCTCAGCAGCCTTTGCTCGATGGAGACAGAAGGGAATCCATTTTCTTTGCCAACTGGTGACTGATGATGGAAGAGCAAGGCCGTTTTTGGAACTACAGCAGGAATTTCAGTTGACAGGGACAAATCAGTACGCATATTTACAAATCCAGCACTATTTGACTGCATTGGGATGGATGAACTTAAGTGAGGACGTACAAGATACATTGAATACTGCACTGAGAGTGGGGGGCCAGAATGCAGTACCTCTCCGATATCATCATCGGTTTCTATAAGACACAACTGAGGACCTGGGTTTTCGTGGCAAAGCGCAGATCTGGACCAGAGAGCTTGGGGTAGAACTGTCGGAAGAGACACTTTGTAACTTTTTGTCCTCCATTCAACGCACCTCTGTCTTCACTCGTTATTGGGAAATACAATACATCTCTCCAGCACGAGCCCACAGGGCGGGGAGTGCCCTAGGTGTAGACAGACCCCCGCAGGGCTTGGTCACATGTTTTGGCACTGTCCCCGAGTTATGTGTTTCTGGTCTACAATCTTGGAGGAAGTTAAGAGCTATTGGGGTTGAACAATACAGAGACAACCATTAATGCTCTTTGGAGTCTACAAAGAGGTTAAGCCCACTCTTCCGGGCTTCAAAGCCTTCTTGCAGAGAGCGCTATTAGTGGGGAAGAAGACCATTTTGCTGAACTGGCAAGAGCATGCAGTTCCGTCTATCGGTGTATATCGGTGTATGGCGGACGCACATGATTGAACTGCTGAGGCTGGAGTGCTGCGGGGTCAAGGACTTCTCCTCCAGAGACGGCAAACGCCTGGAAAAAACTTGGGCGAATTTCTGGGACACATTGCAGCCAGCAGCACGGAGCAGACTTCTCAATTAAGTGCACACTTGAATAATGTTTGATGGACAGGTTTACTTTGACACTCTAAAGGGGTGGGTGGGTGAGGGTGGGTTAGAAAGGGGGAGGGGAGACTGAGGGTAGTAGAGTAGAATGTTATACTGCTGCACAAATTTTCCTGCGTTTGTACCGTTCAATTTTGGTTGAAACGTCAATAAAGATGAGTTAACAAAGGGTTTGGTGGGGGGGGGGGGGGGGAGAGGAAAGGGTTAAGGGGGGGGGGAAATAAAATTGTTTATGGTAATTTTCTGACTCTTGCTGATTGTCCGGAACCATTGTTACAACAGTTTTGTTTGTATGATTATGCTTATGGTTCTTGTTTGTTTGTTTGTTTGATTGCTTAATAAAAAAGATTTAAACATAAAGGTACCCGGAGGGGGGGAGTTGGGAATGAACTTAAGTGACTCCCTTATCACCAGGCAGAGGATGGAGAAATGCCAGGTGGGGGGTGGGGTTGTCATGCCCACCCACTTTAGGCTCAGGCCCATCCAAAATTGAGTGTCTGCCTACATGCCTGCCCAGCACAACACTGTTGCATGAATCAGGGCTCTCTCTAAAGCAGAATTCCTTCAACACACCAGCAGTCCCTCAAGCCTGCCAACTTCTATCTCCCAGCTCTCTTCCAACTCCCATAGGATCTTTTCTACTTATGGCAGTTTCAACAACACGTTCTACTAATCTCCTAGTACAAGGTATGATACAGCAGCCACATAGCATAAAAACAGCAATGATCACTATAATTGCAGTCAAGGCAGAAAGTATGATACTTTTCCATTTTCCAAACATGGTGTCAATCCATCCAGTCCAGGTGGTATCAATACCAGAGTTCTCAGCTAATTCATTAGCTAGTGCAGTAAGTCCTTCTAAAGCCTTTGTAATACTTCTATCAGGGGCTGTATTATTGGGAATGAAAGTACAACAGTCTCCACGTCCAATCATTACGCAAACACCTCCTTCTTTTGCTAATATATCAAGGGCCAATCGATTTTTCCAAGTCATCCGGCTGGTAGCATCCTATTGTTCTGCAATACCCTTGACAGCATCTGTTGTATAGTTGATAAATCTTTGTTGGTTGTAATAAATGTAGTTACATAGTAACATAGTAACATAGTAGATGACGGCAGAAAAAGACCTGCATGGTCCATCCAGTCTGCCCAAGACAAACTCATATGTGTATACCTTACCTTGAATTTGTACCTGTCCTTTTCAGGGCACAGACCATATAAGTCTGCCCAGCAGTATTTCCCGCTTCCCAACCACCAGTCCCGCCTCCCATCACCGGCTCTGGTACAGACCGTATAAGTCTGCCCTCCCCTATCCTCGCCTCCTACCCACCACCCCCTCTTCCCCCCACCTGCTCCGCCACCCAATTTCAGCTAAGCTTCTGAGGATCCATTCCTTCTGCACAGGATTCCTCTATGCATATCCCACGCATGTTTGAACTCCGTTACCGTTTTCATCTCCACCACCTCCCGCGGGAGGGCATTCCAATCAACATTCTTGCTAATTGTGATCACAGGAAATAAGGCTTCAAAACAAGTAGCAATTTGGTTGCGAGCCTTGAATTCATCTGGGACCCCCCTTGGTACTCCAATAGCATCAAGATATACTTTAGAATCAAAAGAACCATGTGGAGAAACTCTCTTAGATCTGGATCTGGATAGAGTTCGGTCGTTATGCAAAGCAGCAACAGTAAACGGCATTACCAATTGAACAACAGCACATTGCCCTTCCCAATCATAGGGTAGAATAGAGTACAATGTTCTATTTCCACAGAACCACCAAACATCAGCTCTAGCAGTAGTAAAATCAGAAAAGCCCATGGAGCCACTAGCAGTTAAGCTGGTATTACAGGAAGACAAATGTCCAACTGCATATGGATTTGTAACCTTTTTTCTTCGTATACAAGTTTCAAATTTTGTATTCTTATGAGGTGGTTGAAACACTGGAGGCACTCTTACTTTTTCTTTGGAAATCTCAGGAAACATTAGTGCAAGAGACTTACAAGAAGCATTAGTAGTTTTATCACCATGGAGTAAATATAGTATACACAGAGGGGCATAATGGAACAGAAACGCCTATCTCCATGGGCGTTAATCTCCGAGAACGGGTCCGTGAAGGGGCGGGGCGGATCGTATTTTTTAAAAGAAAAAGACGCCCATGTTTTATTCGTCAAGGTGTGAGCTGGGCGATTTTGCTTTTCAGCGATAATGGAAAATGAAATCGCCCAGCTCAAAAACGAATAAATCCAAGGCATTTGTTCGTGGGAGGGGCCAGGATTCATAGTGCACTGGTCCCCCTCACATGGCAGGACACCAACCGGGCACCCTAGGGGGCACTTTTACAAAAAACAAATAAAAGGTAAAAGAGCTCCCAGGTGCATAGCACCCTTCCCTTGGGTGTTGAGCCCCCCAAATCCCCCTCAAAACCCACTGCCCACAAGTCTACATCATTACTATAGCCCTAAGAGGTGAAGGGGGGCACCTACATGTGGGTACAGTGGGTTTGGGGAGGGTTGGACGACTAATAGCATTAAGCAGCACAATTGTAACAGGTAGGGGGGGGGATGGGCCTGGGTCCACCTGCCTGACGTCCACTGCACCCCCTAACAACTGCTCCAGGGACCTGCATACTGCTGCTTGGGAGGAGGGTATGACATTTGAGGGTGAAAGTAAAAAGTTGTGAAACATCATTTGTTGTGGTGGGAGGGGGTTAGTGACCACTGGGGGAGTCAGGGGAGGTCATCCCCGACTCCCTCTGGGGGTCATCTGGTAATTTAGGGCACTTTTGGGGGCCTTATTCGTAAAAAAACAGGGTCCAGGAAAAGTGTTCTAAATTCTAGCTCAAAACTGTTCCATTATCGGCGAAGGGCGCCCATCTCTGTTCGCCCGATAACCACGCCCCAGTTCCTCCTTCGACACGCCTTCGACACGCCCCCGTCCACTTTGTCCGCATCCGCGACGGAGTGCAGTTGAAAGCGACCCAAATTCGGCTTTTGATTATACCGCGTTATTCGTTTTTGTGAGATAAACGCCCATCTCCCGATTTAGGTCGGAACTTGGGCGTTATTCTCGTTCGATTATAAGCAGGACATTGCACCAGTATAATCATTCCTGAAATTCAAGGGAAAGGGAACCACTACAGGTTGAGGGTGAGAAGCAGTACAAACATAGCAATTAGACAGATGTAAAGAATAAGTGGTATATTTTACCCAATCTAGCCACATATTCATATCAGCATAGCCAGTCTCAATAGTAAATGTATCTCTAAGGTTGGTAATGTTATGGACCTGAAAGGGTATGTTAATCTCTGGAATTTGTGGCAGTAAAGGATTAACCCAGTTAAGTAAGGTGGTCTTTTTAGGAGAGCAGACAAGGACATGGAAACGACCAACAGGATCTGAGTTGGTAGCTTCTATGCCTATACCATAAGTACAGTTCATAGAAAGATCCACTCCTCTAAAAGTAATCGAGACAGGGTTGCATTTTCCAAGAGTACATGTGTCTTTATTGACAGGTCTACGGATAAGTGTAATTCTCTTTTGTAGAGGTTTATTCCAGGCAGGATGACTACTTGTAGGCTAATTTGGGCCTATATACCACCATACATCTGACCATGAATGACATGGGCTAGTAGAGTAAACAGCAGAATCCAAATGGGCATAAGTACACAGATAAACATAAAACTTTGAATATGACCTTTGCCAGTATAAATCTCCACAGTCAGCAACTTTACAGATATCAAACTGGATTGTTACTGTTTTATTACTTTGAATCAATGGGAAAATGGCTTTGACAGGATAGTTGCTATTAAGATAGAACTGATCCATGTCAGTCCCCCGTTTTCTAAAGAAATATCGGGGTTCTCAAGGTCCACCCAGGAGCTTAAAGGACATCAACCAGTGTATTACTAAATCACCAAGATGGCGTCTGGGCAGAGGAAGTGTTGCTTGTTCAATCTTATATCTGGCATACCCAGGAAATAGGTCTTCTTCTGCTATTATTACAGTGCCAGTGACTTTTTCATTAGCATTGATTAAGGGAGCACACAATGTCAGATATCTACGAGCTGGATCCCAGGTAGGGTCATCATCAGGACCTGGGTCCCATAAGCGAGTAAGTTTATAGTACGGATTGTTAGCGCCAACAAATCGGGTAAGGGTTATGTAGGGAACCACGTAGGGAAGATCAGATTTAGGGTTAGTCATGCGAGCTTATTGTATGTATTGGTATTTTTCCAATAAGTACAAGGTTATAAATAATAGAAAGTAGAAAAGTATAATAGCAGCACAAATATACAAAAGTGTTAGAGGACTATAAATAGAGTGTCATGCAGTAACTTCCTGTATTTGCAACTGTACTTGAGGCATAGTAATTAATAAATCACAATAAACCTTTCTCAAATAAAAATAAGAGTATTGCAACCACGGTGATTATAACAGAGAATATGTAACAAAAGAGATATTTAAGATTATCAGATTCTAAACACTGTTGACTGGAGGGTGCTGATTGCATAATTTCAAAGAAATGAGTTGAAAAGAAAAGTCAATCATCAATTGCACTGCAATTAGATTTGCCTTGTGGTGAGTGTAGTTCTTTCGTGAAGTTTTTCAACTATAAATAAAATAAAGGCAATGATGAAAATTATTTATTTATTTATTTTGGTACATTTATACCCCACATTTTCCCACTATAGCGAGCACAATGTGGCTTACAAAATTACAAAGGATTACAATGCATAGAGGGTAGTGACACAAAAGTGAGTAGGTCTGGAAAGAACAAGGATACTTTACTAGGTGAAAGTAGTCGGTGGCTAAACGGGTATAGTCAACATGAGGAAGATGAAGGCTTAGCATTAAGTGGGGGATAAGCTTTCTCTAATAAAAATGTTTTTAAGGATTTCTTGAATAGCTGGTGGTCCTCAATCATTTTTAGTTGCCTAGGTAGAGCGTTTCAAGATTTTGGGCTGACGTAGGAGAAAGAAGATGAAAAGAGCAGTTTATATTTTACAGACTTGCAGCTTGGATAATGTAGATTAAGGTAGGATCGAGCAGTCACCGATGCATTTCTTGAAGGTAGATCTATCAAATCTGACATGTAGGCAGGGGCCTCCCCATATAGTATCTTGTGAGTCAATAAGCAGATTTTGAAGGTAATACGGTCTGCAATGGGGAGCAATAAAACAAGAAAGTATTATAATAAACCAAAGAGTATTTCATGGCTCAGGAATCATCATCGACTGATGTTGTATCAGAGTCTGATGCATCTGTCAAAGAATCGCCTATATCTAAGAAGGCAGTTTCTGCTGTTTCTGTCTCTGGGCTGGCTATGTCTGATGGAGCTGGTGTTACATCTCCTATATCTGAAGGTGGAGATGCCACAGCAGCCGTAGAAGTTGCTTCAGTTTCTGTTGTGGGAGGAGCAGTACAAGTTAAAGACGGGTTGTCAGTAGAGACAGGGCAATGAAACACCCGGATGTCTTTAAGATGGATCCAAGAAGAATGGTCTCGAAGCTTTACAGCAGCTGTAGATAAAGCTTCAACACGAAATGGACCAATATA
This sequence comes from Microcaecilia unicolor, assembly GCF_901765095.1. Lineage (NCBI taxonomy): Eukaryota > Metazoa > Chordata > Amphibia > Gymnophiona > Siphonopidae > Microcaecilia > Microcaecilia unicolor. The sequence continues at coordinate 120,750,970 of NC_044040.1, read as the reverse complement.
AATAGGATCTTTCCAAGTTTTGTGTGTATAATATTTTCTGTACACAGTATTAACTAACCCCTCTCTAACCTTAGCAGGTAAGGTTTCTTTAAAGAGGTGATAAAAAATAGGAAGACTGTTAGGAGCATCAAATCTCTCTTCAGTCTCATCGTGGTACAATTGCTGTAATTTAAGTATGTAAGTTTTGTTTGGGCCTGTTGGTGCTGCGTCTCAGAACCAAAATCCCAACACCTCACCCATACAAATTCCCCAACTGGTTTCTTAGCATCACCGGCCTGGTAAGTACCAAAAACAACTATAAACAAAAGAAGTCTGCCCAGCACTATCCCCACCTCCCAACCACCAGCCCTGCCTCCCACCACCGGCTAAGCTTCTGGGGATCCCTTCTTTCTGAACAGGATTCCTTTATGTTTATCCCACGCATGTTTGAATTCCGTTACTGTTTTCCTCTCCACCACCTCCCGCGGGAGGGCATTCCAAGCATCCACCACTCTCTCTGTGAAAAAATACTTCCTGACATTTTTCTTGAGTCTGCCCCCCTTCAATCTCATTTCATGTCCTCTCATTCTACCACCTTCCCCTCTCCGGAAAAGGTTCGTTTGTGGATTAATACCTTTCAAATATTTGAACGTCTGTATCATATCGCCCCTGTTTCTCCTTTCCTCCAGGGTATACATGTTCAGGTCAACAAGTCTCTCCTCATACATCTTGCAATGCAAATCCCATACCATTCTCGTAGCTTTTCTTTGCACCGCTTCCATTTTTTTAACATCCTTCGCAAGATACGGCCTCCAAAACTGAACACAATACTCCAGGTGGGGCCTCGCCAACGTCTTATACAGGGATATTAAAACCTCTTTTCTTCTGCTGGTCACACTTCTCTCTATACAGCCTAGCAATCTTCTAGCTATGGCCACCACCTTGTCACACTGTTTTGTCACCTTCAGGTCCTCAGATACTATCACCCCAAGATCCCTCTCCCCGTCCGTACCTATCAGACTCTCACTGCCTAACACATACGTCTCCCGTGGATTTCTACTCCCTAAGTGCATCACTTTGCATTTTTTCACATTGAATTTTAATTGCCAAATGTTAGACCACTCTTCTAGCTTCCGCAGATCTTTTTTCATGCTTTCCACTCCCTCTGGGGTGTCCACTCTGTTGCAAATCTTGGTGTCATCCGCAAAAAGGCAAACTTTACCTTGTAAGCCTTCGGCAATATCGCTCACAAATATATTGAATAGAATCAGCCCCAGCACCGATCCCTGAGGCACTCCACTACTCACCTTTCCCTCCTTGAGCGAACTCCATTTACCACCACCCTCTGGCATCTGCCCGACAACCAGTTCCTAATCCAGTTCACCACTTCGGGTCCTATCTTCAGCCCGTCTAGTTTATTCAAGAGCCTCCTGTGGGGAACCGTGTCAAAAGCCTTGCTGAAATCTAAGTAGATGACGTCCATAGCACGTCCTTGATTTAATTCTCCTGTCACCCAGTCAAAGAATTCAATGAGATTCGTTTGGCACGATTTCCCTTTGGTAAAACCATGTTGTCTCGGATCTTGAACTTCTTGGCTTCCAGGAAATTCACTATCCTTTCCTTCAGCATTGCTTCCATTACTTTTCCAATAATTGAAGTGAGGCTTACCGGCCTGTAGTTTCCAGCTTCTTCCCTATCACCACTTTTGTGAATAGGGACCACCTCCGCCGTTCTCCAATCCCACGGAACCTCTCCTGTCTCCAAGGATTTATTAAATAAATCTTTAAGAGGACCCACCAGAACATCTCTGAGCTCCCTGAATATCCTGGGGTGGATCCCATCCAGTCCCACTGCTTTGTCCATCTTTAAATTTTTAAGTTGTTCATACACACTCTCTTCCGTGAACAGTGCTATATCCACTCCATTCTCACATGTACTTTTGCCAGTCAATTGCGGTCCTGCTCCAGGATTTTCTTCTGTGAAAACAGAACAAAAGTATCTATTTAGCAAATTTGCTAGTCAGAAAAAAAAACAATTATCTCTGCAAGTTGAAATGGGTGTGTCATTTATTAGGGCTAATAGTTAGGGTGTAGGGTTTTGCCTTTTTGAGTTAATTAAAGACTAGTGTAGTAGGTATCTGGAGATGTTCCTGATCCCGGACGCTTTCTTCTTTGGAAGCATCACACGAATACATGGTACCCACCGAAAGAAAGAAGATAAGTCAAGAGAGCAGGAAAAAAGTATCCTTTACATGAGTGAATGTGCAGCGACTAGGGGTTCTGCAGGGACTAAATTAAGAGAGAAAATAAACATACTTACCGTATCCTGAAGAGATACCTAGGGAAAGGAAAGAAAACACAAAGAATCAATTCTTGACAATGGACACATATTAAACAGTTTAATATGTGTCCATTGTCAAGAATTGATTCTTGATGTTTTCTTTCCTTTCCCTAGGTATCTATTGCATGCATATTTAAATTATAAGTTAGGAAAATCTAACTAATACTTATCTGATGTTAGTTGCATCCTTTAGCTGGTAGAGTGATCCTGGGTAGAAACAAAGAAACGAAAGTTAATAGTCACAGTGTTTATTTTTGAAGAGGTTCATGGTTAATAGAAACAAAGTTTGCACTGGGAAAAGGGAATATAGGAGCTTAAGTGACTGTTACAATTTTTATACATAAAGAACAATTTGTGAAAGGGAGGGTCAATAGACATACAGTGTTTTTCCATGAAGAACAGTCATCCAGCGTTTACGTGGAAACACCTTTTCAGCATCCAAGCGGAAGGCGTGGCGTCTGTTGGAAAAGGACTATCTAGCTGGCAGGACTGAGTTCTGATCATTTGTGCATGATATAATGTATAAGTATGGTAAAACATATGTAAAATAAGAAACAGCATAAGTATGCAGTTTAAAATGTAAAACCAGTTGTTTTGTATTCAAATACAGGTGGTGCAAGGTGAGTGGAGGAATGAATGTGTGAGGTTTTAACATTAGGTAGCAGTGCTGGTGAGGTTAGTGGGCATTGCAATACAATAAAACGTTTTTGTGATATGAAAAAAACACTGGAGTCTTTGTGTAATAGATATTAAAAGTGACTCTGGAATTAAAAGAGTTATCCCCTAATTAGTAATTTTGGTACCAACCATTTTATGCAATAAAGGAAAAACTTTAGCGACGGGTTGAGAAGGTGTGACAGGAGGAAATCTATTCTCATATTTTTGCCAAACTGTGAGGCCTTCTTTCATGTAGGTTAAAACCAAAGAACTCCAATTGGGGTCGGGATGTGAATAAATGAGATCCCCTGCCAATAATAACTTATCAGTGGATAAGGAACCATGGTGTGGGTATAATGCAGATTGTGGCTGGGGGCATTCAGACCAAGCAGCCAGGTTATCAGCCCAAGGCTGGGAAAAATACCAAGAACACTCCTGCTGGGCAACATGTGCATCAGGAACATCAGGAGACGTGGCGACATTAGCAAGGATAGGGGAGAGTAGTGAATAGTGCTTGATAGGGTCAGTATTACCGGAGGAAGAAGGTGGAAGAGAAAGGGTTTTAGGGGTGAGAGTATGTTCAAGGTGATCAAGTTTGCAAGAAAAGAGATCAAGGTCTTGTCACACAGTATCACTAATAGCGGGCTTAGGATAGTAGGAAAGGTCCTGAGAAAGGCGCAGTAAAGAATGGGCAATGTCATTGAGATCAGGTGTAGTAGGAGGCGCAGGCGCTATGACAGGCGTCAATGGGGAGGCATGGGAAGGAGCAGAGAAACCAGTAGGCATTTGATCAGCAATCGATTGATCAAAAGAAATGTGGCTCTTAGATTGCCAGGAGAGAGACTGGCCATGTGATTGAGTAGCATCAAAAGCAGATGAATAGGGTGCAGAGTGAGACTTAGGCCTAGCGCCTAGATGCAACAAGTTGGGATTTGCAGGACAATGAGTAGGAGTAGCAGTATGTAAAGTAGACAAAGAAGAAAAAAGGTACGAGAGAGCGGTCTGTGCTTGATCAAAAGCTTGAGTAGTACGTTTTTGAGCAGCAGAAAGACATAGCTCATCAGAAAAGGGAGGTGCATTGGTAGGGACAGGGTGAGGTAAAAGATCATTCCCAAGCAAGTTAGAGCATGGGTCAGATGTAGGGACAGGGTCAGGAGAGAATGAGGAAGAATCAGGGGCTGATAATGGTACAGAGGCAGGAACCTGGTTAAGAGGTGTATTCTCCAAATTGTGAGAGTTGTCATTATCAGGTGCAGCACTGGGAAGGGGGATAAGATCAACATTGCTAGAAATCTGAACAGTAGTAGGCCTTGTCAAAGTAGTAGCATGTTGCACAAGAGGCTCAGTTAGGTAAGGTTTAGGAGTATCTTTAGGTAGTTCCAAGGAGGGAAGGTCGGGATACAACTGTGAATACCCCACAGCGGTTTCACAAGTCATAATTGTGGAAGCAGCAGGGCCTATGGGATTAGGATATGGTGGCGGAAGCTCCAGAGCTGAGGATGGCAGTGGCGGAGGGGCAAGGTCAGTAGAACTAGGCAGAGATCTAGATTCAGAATCTCTGTCAGCAATTAAGACAAATTTGTTAATGGCCTGCAGGTGCTTAAGGCGCGATTTTCCTGTCTTATGGCATTCATTGTATACAATTAGTCGTTTCAAAACAACAGGGTCAAAAGAGCCATTAATAGGTCAGTGAAGGGCATTATCTTTTTTATTCCATTTATTGTACCACTGGGCACAAATCTGGTAAAGAGTGTTTTTATCGGAAGGGAAAAATTTAATAACAGTGTCCAGAGGAGAGGAAGAAGTCATTATATACCCCACAAGTTAAGTATGGATAAATAAAAATAATACTCACCAATCGTAGAGCCGAATGTGCCCAAAGCTCCTGCAAAAGAGGTTGGACGTAATCACTGAATGGTCTTCCCCAAGGGTTTCGCAGCCTATCCTTGGTGTTGCAATATTACCAAAAGTTCTTAAGGGGTTCTGTTACTGGCGTTCCAGAAAACTTGTACACCCTTAGAATCACCATAAAAAGAAAACAATCGTATTTACTGACATCCTTTTGTATAAAAAAAAATCTAAGAAAGCACAGGAAAAATATAGTAGACTGATACCCTCGCTTAAGGCGGAATCCCCCCAAAATTTGGATTTTATCTCGTCAAGGCGGGATCAAAAATAACAAGTAAGGTATATAATCACGTTGGAGTAACAAATTTGTATATTTTTAGACTCCAAACTGTCTGCCCTCCTTCAGGTAACACAAACCCAGTTCTATTCAGAGTCTGAAGTGTCCACCACTACAGCAAATAGAATGACTTATAAATTACTAAAGAAGGAGAGACAGACAGACACAGAAGGCTATTGTAATATGAGAATAAGCATTTATTAAACTTACCAATTGAAGGTACACTGGCATATGATTATTTCTGGTTAGATGGTACAGCAAATCAGTATAAATCAATCATAACAATCCATAAGCAATTCTCATATGAGAGTGGTAACCGGGCTGCAAAGAGCGTTTCCACAGCCATTACTTCTCTAACTACTAAAGATTACAACTGTTACTTTTATACCTTTCTGATCACATGCTTTTTCGTCAGAGATACAGATTTCTCATATTTCTTGTGCAACTAGTGATTTTCCATAGTATCAGCCCTCATTTACTGAAACTTACTTAATTTCACATTTACAGTAATTTTGTCTAATATAATTACCATAAAGGTCATTCTCACTTGCAGCATTAATTTTTCCAGTAACCATAGTTCTGCTTTTCTCTTACCACCTGTTTAGTTACCAAAAATTCCCTTTACTACAGCAAAAGCTATAAATCAGTTTTCAGTACATCATATTTCTGTTTCTCAGCAAACTTCATGTAGTTCCTCTATCAGCTTGTTTTGCAAGCATTTAGGAGAACATCTGTCACACTTAGTAACTAGCATCTCAGTGACTGTACTTTTGAACTTTATTGAGGCCTGGCTCAACACACAACTATGCAGGCTACATCTCAGCCTGTTCTATGGTTCATGTCCAGCTCCAACTCCCCTCCAGCTCATCAGGCCCTGCACTGCTGCCTGAAGTCACACACACATGCCTCAAACCTGCCCAGCGCTGCCCAGTACACCCAGTATCTTTTTAGCTCTCTCTGCTTGCTCAGGCTGCCTTGCCCTTCTGCTGCCTGATCACCCTCTTCTCTGGGTTTAGCTTTTTCCCTTTTTTTTTTTTTTTAGCTAGTTACGAAGATAAGACCTCTCATGCTCACTGCCTGATTCACAGACTGCAAGTTAAGAAGAATGGGGTGGGGGTGAATCCTACATGATGGGCCAATGCTCAAAACTCCTGTGCTATATGGAACAGCACCAGCTTTACACCACAGGAGCAGCACTGAAAAACAGCGCTTCAATGCTAGAAGTTAATGGCATTCAAATATATATGCAGTGTAACTGTGCTAACCTGAACTCAAAGTTGCTGAAATGCATGCGCATTTTTTTCACATGCTGATAGAAGCCAAGAACAGCACAGTTCTTTCATGCAAGTGCAGATTTGGGTTCGCATCATGTGCGTGCACCACGTAAGCATGCCATTCCTTTCCTAATACCACCTACTACTACTACTTATCATTTCTATAGCGCTACTAGATGTACGCAGCGCTGTACACTTGAACATGAAGAGACAGTCCCTGCTCGACAGAGCTTACAATCTAATTAGGACAGACAAATAGGACAAACAAGAGATAAGGGAATATTAAGGTGAGGATGATAAAATAAGGGTTCTGAACAAGTGAATAAGGGTTAGGAGTTAAAAGCAGCATCAAAAAGGTGGGCTTTTAGCTTAGATTTGAAGACGGCCAGAGATGGAGCTTGACGTACCGGCTCAGGAAGTCTATTCCAAGCATATGGTGCAACAAGATAAAAGGAACGGAGTCTGGAGTTAGCGGTGGAGGAGAAGGGTGCAGATAAGAGAGATTTACCCAGTGAACGGCGTACATTCTATTTGCTTTCTTAGCCACAGCAGCATACTGAGCAGAAGGTTTCAACGTATCATCAATGGCGACACCTACATCCCTTTCTTGGTTGGTGACTCCTAATGTGGAACCTTGCATAACATAGCTATAATTCAGGTTCCTCTTTCCCACATGCATCACTTTGCACTTGCTCACATTAAATGTCATCTGCCTATTATTAGGAAAGGAATGGAAAACAAAAATGAGGATGTTATAATGCCTTTGTATTGCTCCATGGTGCGACCACACCTCAAATATTGTGTTCAATTCTGGTCGCCGCATCTCAAAAAAGATATAGTGGAATTAGAAAAGGTGCAGAGAAGGGCGATGAAAATGATAAAGGGGATGGAATGACTTCCCTATGAGGAAAGGCTAAAGCGGCTAGGGCTCTTCAGCTTGGAGAAAAGGCGGCTGAGGGGAGATATGATAGAGGTCTATAAAATAATGAGTGGAGTTGAACGGCTAGCTGTGAAGCATCTGTTCACACTTTCCAAAAATACTAGGACTAGGGGGCATGCGATGAAGCTACAATGTAGTAAATTTAAAGAATCGGAGAAACATTTTCTTCACTCAATGTGTAATTAAACTCTGGAATTCGTTGCCAAAGAATGTGATAAAGGCGGTTAGCTTAGTGGAGTTTTTAAAAAGGTTTGGACAGCTTCCTAAAGGAAAAGTCCATGGACCATTATTAAATGGACTTGGGGAAAATCCACTATTTCTGGGATAAGCAGTATAAAATGTTTTGTACATTTTTGGGATCTTGCCGGGTATTTGTGACCTGGATTGGCCACTGTTGGAAACAGGATGCTGGGCTCGATGGACTTTTGGTCTTTCCCAGTATGGCAATACTTATGTACTTATGTACTTATTTAGACGCCCAGTCTCCCAGTCTCGTAAGGTTATCTTGTAATTTTACACAATCCTCCTGTGATTTAACGACTTTGAATAAATTTGTGTCATCAGCAAATTTAATTACCTCACTAGTTACTCCCATCTCTAGGTCATTTATAAATATGTTAAAAAGCAGCAGTCCCAGCACAGACCCCTGGGGAACCCCACTAATTACCCTTCTCCATTGAGAACACTGACCATTTAACCCTACTCTCTGTTTTCCATCTTTTAACCAGTTTTTAATCCACAATAGGACAGTACCTCCTATCCCTTGACTCTCCAATTTCCTCTGGAGTCTCTCATGAGGTACTTTGTCAAATGCCTTCTGAAAATCCAGATACACAATTTCAACTGGCTCACCTTTATCCACATGTTTGTTCACCCCTTCAAAGAAATGTAATAGATTGGTGAGGCACGATTTCCCTTCACTAAATCCATGTTGTCTCCTTAATCTATGCTTTTGAATATGCTCTGTAATTTTGGTCTTTATAATAGTTTCTACCATTTTGCCCGGCACTGACGTCAGACTCACCGGTCCATAATTTCCCGGATCTCCTCTGGAACTTTTTTAAAATTGTCGTTACATTGGCCACCCTCCAATCTTCCGGTACCACGCTCGATTTTAAGGATAAATTGCATATTACTAACATTAGTTCTGCAAGTTCATTTTTCAGTTCTATCGGTACTCAGGGATGAATACCATCTGGTCCAGGAGATTTGCTGCTCTTCAATCTGTCAAATTGCCCCATTACATCCTCCAGGTTTATAGAGATTTCAGTCAGTTTCTCCAACTCGTCAGCTTTGAATACCATTTCTGGCACCGGTATCTCTCCCAAATCTTCCTCGGTGAAGACCGAAGCAAGGAATTCATTTAATCTTTCCGCTATGGCTTTGTATTCCCTGATCGCCCCTTTTACCCCTCGGTCATCTAGCTGTCCGATTCTTTTACCAGCTTCCTGCTTTTAATATACCTAAAAAAAATTTTTACTATGTGTTTTTGCCTTCAATGCAAGCTTTTTTTTTTTTCAAAGTCCCTCTTTGCTTTCCTTATCAGCGCTTTGCAGTTGACTTGACATTCCTTATGCTGTGTCTTATTATTTTCAGTTGGTTCCTTCTTCCACTTTCTGAAGGATTTTCTTTTAACTCTAATAGCTTCCTTCACGTCACTTTTTAACCATTCCAGCTGTTGTTTGGTCTTCCGCCCTCCTTTTTTAATATGCGAAACATATTTGGCCTGGGCTTCCAGGATGGTGTTTTTGAACGACATCCATGCCTGATGTAAATTTTTGGCCCTCGCAGATGCTCCTCTAAGTTTTTTTTTCACCATTCTTCTCATTTTATCATAGTCTCCTTTTTTAAAGTTAAACACTAATGTATTGGATTTCCTGCGTATACTTACTCCAAAGCTAATATCAAATCTGATCATATGGTCACTGTTATCAAGCGGCCCCAGCACCATTACCTCCTGCACCAGATCATGCGCTCCACTAAGGACTAGGTCTAGAATTTTTCCATCTCTCGTCGGCTCCTGTACCAGCTGCTCCATGTAGCAATCCTTGATTTTGTCAAGGAATTTTACCTCCCTAGTATGCCCTGATGTTACATTTACCCAGTCAATATCGAAGTAATTGAAATCACCCATTATTATTGTGTTGCCCAGTTTGTTTGCGTCCCTAATTTCTTTTAACATTTCTGCATCCGTCTGCTCATCCTGGCCAGGTGGACGGTAGTACACTCCTATCACTATCCTTTCCCCCTTTACACATGGAATTGAATCCATAGGGATTCCAAGATGTGTTTTGTTTCCTGCAGAATTTTCAATCTATTTGATTCAAGGCTGTCCTTAATATACAATGCTACCCCTCCACCAATTCGATCCACCCTATCACTACGATATAATTTGTACCCCGGTATGACAGTGTCCCACTAGTTATCCTCCTTCCACCAGGTCTCAGAGATGCCTATTACATCTAATTTTTCATTTAGTGCAATATATTCTAACTCTCTCATCTTATTTCTTTGGCTTCTGGCATTCGCATATAGACATTTCAAAGTGTGTTTGTTGTTCCTATTTACATCATGCTCAGTACTTGACAGTATTAATTTGCAATCTTTTGTCTGATTTTTATTTTTATTTAAGGACACATGATCCACTATGGTCTCTTTTGCAACCTCACTATCAGGATACCCTATCTTCCCTGTTTTGGTGATATCTTTGAACGATACTGTAAATGGGGTATTAAAACAAAATTAATTAATGTTTCCCCTTTCAGGGGTTTACCGGGGCTCCTGGGTGGTCCTGGTGGCCATTTGGCTCTCTAGGGCTGCTCCGGGGTCCATTTGGCTCCCTGGGGCTCTTTTTGATGTGCCCTGTTTTGTTTTGTTTTTTTACCCTTTTTGGGGTCCGCACAGTTTTGGGGCCATTTCTAGCCCATTTAGATGACTTATTCATTGGTGGCAGTGTTTTAGGCTGCCCCAGGCTTGCTCCAGCGTTTTTGGGTCCCATTTTGGGACTGGAGCAAGTCCTGGGGCAGAAGAGGGCAGGAGCGCCTGAGGAGCAGGAGAGAGAAGGAAACTGGCCAGCTCCGGGCCTGGTTCGTGCATGTGCTCGGGATCTGGTGGATCACGCGCATGCGCGGATCAGGTTCGGGAGCTCCAGTAGGCTGCAAAGTGAAGCCTGGGCCTCAATTTTTGAGATGCCCAGCCGGAGTTCCAGAGCTTTCGCGGCTTTTCCGTGCTAAAAAATGGGAGGAGCATCGGGGGTCTACCGGGACCCCAAAGAAGTTAATGGACCCCAGGGTGGATGTCAGTGGGTCAAGGTAAGAGGCCCTAGGGCCTTACTTTAATTTAATTTAGTTTAAATTTTGAGTTTTTTGTGATGTTATTTGTCGGGCCGTCCCTGAATATTTTAACATTTTGATTTTTATGGTCGGGGGGTCTGAAGGGTCTCTTTCGGTGGACTGGGTCCTTAAAAAGTTTTAATGTAAATTTTTAAATAGCTTTTATTAACGTTTTCACATGTTATAGCGTTACATACTTTCATGGAGCAAACTTCACAAACAGACCATGCTACAACAATCCAGCTCTGGCCTGCCTACCCAAGCGCACACACACTGCCCGTCCACTTTTCCTCCAGGCCCGCACCAGCCCCAGCTCCCATTGCCGGCCACTGCTGCTTTTCCTGTTGAGCAGCAGGGCCGGCGCTACAAAAAGAAGCGCTCAGCTGACTGAGCTGAGCGCTAACGCTAACGACAAAAATGTTGAAAAAAAAAGCAAGGCACCGCAGGCAGCCTTGAGGCATTGGCTGCTGGCTCTGCAGGCTCCTCCCGTCTCTTACGTCATTGCCCCTGCTTCACTTCAGGGGCAGTGACGTAAGAGATGGGAGGAGCCTGCAGAGCCAGCAACCAATGCCTCAAGGCTGCCTGCGGTGCCGCGCTTTTTTTAAAAACATTTTTGTTGTTAGTGTTAGCACTCAGCTCAGTCAGCTGAGCGCTTCTTCTTTTTGTAGCGCCGGCCCTGCTGCTCAACAGGAAAAGCAGCAGTGGCCAGCAATGGGAGCTGGGGCTGGCGCTGGCGGGCCTGAATCGGGAGATGGAAAACAGATGGAAGGATGGGGAGAAAGAGGGAAAACAGATGGAAGGATGGGGAGAAAGTGGGAAAACAGATGGAAGGATGGCAGAGAAAGAGGGAAAACAGATGGAAGGATGGGGAGAGAAAGAGGGAAAACAGATGGAAGGATGGGAGAGAAAGAGGGAAAACGGATGGATGGGGAGAGAGACACTGGATGGAAGGATGGGGGAGAGAAAGAGGGGAGATGGATGAAAGGATGCAGAGAGAAAGGGGAGAGACTGGAAGGATGTGGAGAGAGAAGGGACACTGAACAGAAAAGAGTAGAGAGATAGAGAGACACTGGTTACAAGGAGGGAGAGAGAGACATTAGATGGAAGGATCAGGAGAGAGGGTAGATGGGTGGAAGGATGGGGAGAGAAAGAGGGAAGACGCTGGATGGAAGGGTAGGGAGAAAGAGGTGACACTGGATAGAAGGATGCAGAAAGAAAGAAAGAGGGAAGACTACTGGAAGGATGGGGAGAGAGAGGGGAGACACTGGAAGGATGGGGAGAGAAAGAGGAGAGCTGCTGGATGGAAAAGGGGAGTAGTGAAAGACTGGAGAATAAGAGGAAGGGGCATGGGGAGAACAAGGGTGAGAAAAAGATGAAAAGCCATAAGTAGAAGGAAATTAAAGAATGGATAGTAAGAATGAATTAAATCTGGACAGAGAGAGAGAGGCAGAAAAATATTGAAGAAAGCAAAGAAAAAGGAGAGAAAAATGACAAATGGCCAGGAAACCCTGGCAGAAGAGTTAAGCAAAAACGAATGAAAGCAGAATCTAGAGACTGGGAGCAACACAATGAGAAAAAGTTAATGGCCATACTACAAAGGTAAAGAAAATAATTTTATTTTTAATTTAGGATAAAGTAATATGGTACCTGTGTTAATAAAGTTTCAGAGACCAATACTTCCTTCCTTAGGTCAGGAGAGGATACCGTAACAGCATTATACTGACCTGAGGCAGGAGGTTTTGGCCTCTGAAAGCTCACTGAAAAGGGTGTTAGGCTATTAAATAAATTTTCTGAAATCTGATGCACTGAAAAGCAGCACTTTACCCTGTGTGACAAATGCATCTGATTAGCGTGACTAAATTTTGCTGGGGGAGGGGGAGTAGAGCGAAAATTTTGTGCCCACCCACTTTGGGTTCAGGCCCACCCAAAATTGGCAGTCTGGCTACGCCACTGTGTTATTGGCAGATAGGCATGCTAAGTGACCCCAGTAGGCCCATCCAACTTTTCATCCAATTCTTCTTATATGATCATTTTAGCACTGTTAACATCAACTTAATTGTAAAGCTGTTCGTCCCTCCCCCCCCCCCCCCCCCCCCCTCCTTACAGTCAATTCAGACACCGAACAGTGATATCTGATATGTTGGCTCTCTCCTCATTCACTTTTATCATACTTCATCCATACACACTGACTAACCTATAAATGTACTCACTCTGCTGCTCCCCAGTATCTCTCCATACTCGTCCTTCCCTACACCCCTTCCCGTGCACTCCGCTCCATGGATAAATCCTTCTTATCTGTTCCCTTCTCCACTACTGCCAACTCCAGACTTCGCTCCTTCTGTCTCGCTGCACCCTACACCTGGAATAAACTTCCTGAGCCCATACGTCTTGCCCCATCCTTGGCCACCTTTAAATCTAGACTGAAAGCCCACCTCTTTAACATTGTGGAGTGGAGGAGTGGCCTAATGGTTAGGGTGGTGGACTGGCACAGGCAGCTCCTTGTGACTGAGCAAGTCACTTAACCCTCCATTGCCTGCCGCATTGAGCCTGCCATGAGTGGGGAAAAGCGCGGGGTACAAATGTAACAAAAATAAATAAAATAAAATTGCTTTTGACTCGTAACCACTTGTAACCACTCGCCTCCACCTACCCTCCTCTCCTCCTTCCTGTACACATTAATTGATTTGATTACTTTATTTTTTTGTCTATTAGATTGTAAGCTCTTTGAGCAGGGACTGTCTTTCTTCTATGTTTGTGCAGCGCTGCGTATGCCTTGTAGCGCTATAGAAATGCTAAATAGTAGTAGTAGTAGTAACCTAAAACATTCAAGATTTGACTCCGCGCCCGTGGGGATATTTTGTTCAAGTAAGTCCCCCAGACTTTAATGAACCATTGTCGCCTCTTTGGGGTGTTCCGGGCATCACGCATTTCCCATAGCATAAGTTTGTGGAGCTTGTTCCTCCAGTACCAATACGATGGGCCCCTATCTGATACCCAATGATTGAGAATGCATTTTTCCCAAAAATACAGAGTTTACTGAGAAAAATCTTTTCTTCTAGAGGTCCTTTGTTCCATGCTGTCACAGAACTAAATAACACTCGTTCAAAGGACAGATCCACCTGATATCCAAGAATCCAACTCATGAACCGGAAGAGAGCTGACCAGAACCCCTGTATCTCTCTGCATTGCCACATACCATGAAAAAATTAGGCGTTTTCCACTGCACATTTTGGACATGCACTTGTTCCCACCACTCCCGCGTACCACGCTTGCTTTACTGAAAAATATGCCCTATGTATGGTTCTGAAGTGACATTCCTGCAGTTCGGCGCTATGCACCACCCTTGCACCTCCCTGGAGCGCTGTCAATACCTTCCCCTCAGCTATTCTCCTCCCCATCTCCTGGCTCCATCTTTCAGCAACCGCCTGGACTGTTCTTTTGGGGCATTTCCCTTCCAGTACCTTATGAAACCAGGACACTGATATTTGCCCTGCTGCATCCACAGCCAAGAATTCCCTAATATTCTCTCCAAACTCTGGTAAGAGGCTTGTGGGGGGGGGGGGGGGGAGCCCATGTATGTAGTGTGAGAGTTGGTGATATGCTAGTTTCGCCAACAATCCCCCAGCACAGTGCCTCTCAAATTCTAGATAGGGTAGGACTTTCCCATCCCGCTGTAGAAAATTCTCCAAAAGTATCACACCCTGCTTCCCCAGGTCTAGAAATATTTTATTTTCCCTCCCGGGTGTGAATTGTGAGTTACCCGTTATGGGCAACAATATACTGCTCTCCGAACTATGCCCCCAAAGCTGCGTCATATCTCACCACAAATAACGTAGGGGTTGCAGGATGATACTATATTTAACTTGTTTCGGGAGGTTACTGATTTTTGCATGTAGAAGGTAATTAATATGCCAGGGGCTAAAATACATGCTTTCCAAGTGTACATCTGTATATGCGACCGCACCTTGAGTATTGTGTTCAATTCTGGTCGCCGCATCTCAAGAAAGATATAGTAGAATTGGATGCAGCGAAGGGCGACTAAAATGATAGCGGGGATGGGACGACTTCCCTATGAAGAAAGACTAAGGAGGCTAGGGCTATTCAGCTTGGAGAAGAGACGGCTGAGGGGAGACATGATAGAGGTATATAAAATAATGAGTGGAGTGGAACAGGTGGATGTGAAGCGTCTGTTCACGCTTTCCAAAAATACTAGGACTAGGGGGTATGCGATTAAACTATAGTGTAGTAAATTTAAAACAAATCGGAGAAAATGTTTCTTCACCCAACGTGTAATTAAACTCTGGAATTCATTGCCGGAAAATGTGGTGAAGGCAGTTAGCTTAGCAGAGTTTAAAAAGGGGTTGGACGGTTTCCTAAAGGACAAGTCCATAAACCGCTACTAAACGGACTTGGAAAAATCCAAAATCCCAGGAATAACATGTATAGAATGTTTGTATGTTTGGGAAGCTTGCCAGGTGCCCTTGGCCTGGATTGGCTGCTGTCGTGGACAAGATGCTGGGCTCGATGGACCCTTGGTCTTTTCCCAGTATGGCATTACTTATGTATGTAGTCGTGCCCAACACCCAGTCTCTTAAGTGCCTTAAAAGGCACTTACCTGGGTCCCACTAAGATAGTCCCATTTGAGTTTTGGTTTTTTTCCCTGCCCAACAAAATCGGGCTACTTGCCGCTGAAGTGTTTTCAAGTCTTTTTTCCATAGCCGTATTGGCAACGCTTGTAATGTGTACAGCCACTCCAGGAACACCAGCATGCGATACAGATGTATCCTTCTCATAAATGACAACGGCAAGGCGGTCCATTTATCCAATTGCGCCCTCGTATCTTTCAATAGCTGGGGGACATTATGTGCATAAATTTGTGCCGGCTCCAGTGTTAGTTGGATGCCCAAGTATCTAAATGACCCAGTCGCCCAGCGTATTGGAAACTGCTCCCAGTCCGCCCGCCTAATCTATGGACTCGTCAGGGCTTCTGATTTCATGAGATTTAAATGAAACCCTGAGAAATCGCCATATTCACTTATGCTGTCCATGAGGTGTCCCAGAGAAATCCTTGGGTCTGTTATTAATACCAGCAATACCCTTGGCCAAATTACTATCAAACCAAAACCTCAACCCATATATATACACAGACGTTGTAACGATTTACATCCCATTTAAACAAGGTTTAAAGGAAATTTCCAATGATATCAACCAAAGCCTACATATCATGCATTCATGGGCGGATGCATTTCAACTGAAACTCAATGCAGAAAAAACCCAATGCCTAATCCTCACCTCTGTTATTAATTTTGCGTGTTCCCCCACCTATTCTGATCTCATACTCCCCCAGACTGCTCTTACAGAGTCCAGGAATTAACGAACTCCATAATCAGAAGGACTCGCTGGGATATAAGAAGATAGTTTATTTCAATCTCACCAATAGCAGTACAGGCAAATCAGGCAGTCATATGATGGAGCAGCATTACACGACACGTCTGTCACCCGCCTTCTCTTGTAGCCTTCCTTGTCTTGTCTGAATTAATACCCCTCAGACGGTTCCTTATATACAATTTTGACCCTATTCATTTCAATGGACCCCAGCTTTGTCACCAGGGTTCTTGGCCCTTATCAGTTTGATCAAAATGACTTCACATATTCTCAAGCTCTAAGTATAAACAAGATAAGTTCAGAGCGCTTCTTGTTAGATGACTTTGCATGTTCCCCAAACCTTCCCCTAGCCCCCTCCTTTGGATGTTCTCACTCGAGGTGCAGCTGACCCAGTATTATCTCTACTTAACCACAACAATCTTGCTCATGATGTCTTGTAGGTGCCAGTCTCAGGATTCTGGACAAGAGCAAATGCCCCCTCCCTTGCCAGCTCAGCACTTGCTACAGTGAAATGTAACTGTGTCAAAGGTGATCTCTGATTTTTGCAAAGCCTAGCTCTCTGGGAACTCATTTCAGCTTGAGCTACAGCATGATTTTGATTTTAAGAAGCCTAGCTCTTATTATGAACCATTGGCCTGTGTTTCACTGAGAGCAAGGGCAAGCATATTTCTACATTCCCCTCTTGCTGAACCCCAGGGGGGGGGGGTTGGCACACATGACTATAAGTGGGTGTGCGTGGCCATCTTTTCCAGAAGGCTCTTGGAGTCCTGTGGGGGATGTATACGGATGAGGTGACAGGGGTGCTCTGTCATGATGAGGGACAAGGCCATAGCAAGAGTCAGTATGTTGATATATAATTATATGCTGGATGAAATGCAGCGTTAGGATTCCCCTTTTACCATAACCAACCCAAGGGGCCTAGCTATCCTAGAACTACCCCTCTAGGGCGGAGCTAGACTTGGAAACATGTGAAGTCAATTAAGTCTAGGTACCATACAATGGAATCAATAAATTTGGGTGTGTGATGGTAGTCAATTAATATATCATTATTACAAAGCTGAAAGTTTGACTAATGATCAGCTTTGATTGTATAAACATAGCTGAAACTGGTGTTAATAGGGAACAAATATTTCATTTTAGCATTTAAAAAGGATTAATATTGGCCAAATAATGAATAACTACTACAAACTCATGAGCATTATAATTATGAGTGTTGCACTGTTTAACCATCAGTAGTTTTATAATTTTGAGCAAGATAATAGTTTTGCCATTATCTTACTTCTGGGTGTAATAGATCTAGATCATATATGAAGGCACTGTTGAGTTATAGTGTTTTTGGAAAATACATAGGAATATAATCTTCTTCTTCCTTTGTATAGAAAATTAAGCAAATGTGTGTTAAAGAAATGAATTGATTTGCTTCATTTTCTCTTGATGATAGAGAAATAATCAATAGTAGAAAACAGTCTGCTTAGTTACCATTTGAGGTCCAGTGATGAAAGGTACAAAAGTTTAAAAATGGAGAGAAAACAATCTAAACCTGTCTATACAAATTAGCAAAATGTAACAAACTAAAAAGAAATGTATAATAGTTCAATTAAACAGCATAAGCAGAATAAATATCTTCCTTAATAAAAGAGGTACACTTGTGTTACAGACATTAATAGGTAAAATAAATAGCAGTGGTCCTACATTTATGGTGGAAATGTAGTTTGTCTTGTACTGAGAGTAGTAACAAGGAGGCTTAAAACAAACCTCTGAACATAGGGAATAATGCACCAGACATCAACACCTGATTTAGTAACTAATTTTGTTGGCTAAGGCAGAAAGGTCTTGTAATGCCTTTATAATGGAACCTATCAGTGTCAGTATTACTGGGAATGTAAGAATAACAATGATTTCTGGCTTTAAATTGATCAAGTACCCCTCTTGACACTCCTATAGCATCTATAGTGATAATAGAGGTACAGCACCTCTCAATCCGTATGCGGAGTAAAGTTTATAAATTTCAACATATCTATTTCCAATTTTCCGGACAAAGAACCAAGGATGCCAATGATGATTCGTATTGTCAGGAATAATAGAATTAAATAGAATTAAAAAGGGCAAATAATGATTAGATATAGGGTTTCAATTAAAACAGGGTAAGTCTACTGTTGGGGTACCTAGGGTGGATTCTTGTGATTATTACTATGTACACTGAAGAAACCTGTGAGTCTTTTCAAATGTATAGTAGATTAGTCACAAAACCAAAATTAGGAGTGATATAAGTATATCAAGTCCCAACACAGTTTTTATTTAGTACAGAGTACAGTGTCCTCTTGTGGGTAGTTGGACTTGCGTCACATGGTTCCACTGGAAAGATGGCAAGTGCAGTAGTAGGCTCTCTTTGATGGGCAATGTTCCGTTCAGGTGAGGTGATTTCTTCCTGTAAAGTAATATCTGTAGTTGTTATAGGACAGAAAGTTTTAGTCCATCAGCATAAAATGGTAGTCAAAAAGACTGTATAAATCAAAGAGTTCATGGTAAAGATGGTGAAGATGTTCAATGTCAGGGGCATCAGGAGTGATTAAGTCCTCAACCAAATTAAGTATATGCAGAATCCTGGCTTGTAAGTAGGGGATGCGCACCTCAGGTACAGGAACCAGGTGGAGCAGTAGTGGTGGTGGCGGCTGCAGGGATGGCACCTGTGGAACTGGTGGGGGTGGCTGGTTTATTTGTGGTGATGGGTCTAGAATCATCAAGTGGCTTGAAAGGGTCTGAATCAGGAGCCTTATAGATGTGGATATCTTTTAGGTAGACCCAGGAGGTGAGGTCTTGCAACTTGACTAATTTGGAAGGGTCCTACGTAAATAGGGGTGTAGTACTTCCGGTGAACCAAATCTCCAACTGTGAGAGCATTTGGATGACCGGTGGCAGGGGAAGGGCTATCATTACCCTCCCCTCTTCTGACTGAGATTGCCTGTGAAATCGAAGACAGAAAAAAGTAATGATATTGGGTAACACATCCTAATGTACAGAATATTGGTTATCAGGATTGACTTGAAGAAGGCACATAGTGTGGCCTCTACAGAGCTAAAAAGGAGACAGTCTTAAAAAGAGGCAGATGGGGTGGCTTAAAGAGCTAATAAGGCAAGTGGCAGAGCATTGAGCCAATTTTTAATTCCATTTAATATAAGTTGTCCAAATTTAGTTTTTAAAGGTCCATTGTAGTGCTCAATTAGGGCATTGCTAGTAGGTTTGTAAATACAAGCAGTGTGGTGTGAAATACCCAATGCAGGAATAAAGTACTTGAGGAACTCATTAAAAACTAAAACCATTGTCTATAGTAATTCTGCAGGGAATACCAAATATGGGAATAATCTCTTTGATGCAAGGATAAGTTTCTATTCATTTTTTTTGTTTTAAATTTGACTAGAAAGCATCCATGCAGACAAGCAGGTACCTTTTAACTTTGATAGGTATCTACATATCTGTAAAATCAGTATAGGCCTGACATTAGAGGAACTTTCTCTTGTTTTAATCAAATATGTTGCCAGGAATTCTTATATACTGCCTGAGAAACAGAAAAGCATTATGAACAGAAAAATTTAGAGAATTAGGGAAATAAATTGTAAGGGATACCCCATCCAGTGAAATAACTGATCCAGGTAGGGTATTTATTTA
Source organism: Microcaecilia unicolor (assembly GCF_901765095.1). Lineage (NCBI taxonomy): Eukaryota > Metazoa > Chordata > Amphibia > Gymnophiona > Siphonopidae > Microcaecilia > Microcaecilia unicolor. The sequence goes on along the minus strand of NC_044040.1, from coordinate 120,731,212 downwards.
TATGAAAAAGAAATAAGCAGTTTGTGTAGAGACTTCAACTGTTGTGCGTGCAAAGAAATATTATCTGTTTGAGAGCATATACAGAGAAATAGAAACAAACAAAACAAACAAAAAAAGATACAGATATGATATGGGCATAACACTGTTTGTTGTGTAGACAGACAAAAAGCATTATAACTCAAAAAGCTTTAGGTAGAATAGAAGGCCTCACATAAACATCAGAATAAATAGAGCACAGAGGATACCAGATACATTACCGCATTCAAACTTTTCAACATTCCTCTTCACCTTCTACAACGTTTCTCTTCACCACTGCGACTTGCGAAAATCTTTCTTAAGGGTCTGTCATGCAAATGTCTACTTATATGCACTTATAGAAAGCACATCCAATGATACATGAACAGCTAGACCATTTTACCATGCAAACATTTCTGAAACCTTCATATGGAAATACCAATCCCTGTATATCCTTTATAATTACCCCAAAATGAATGGAATTCTCACATCCATTTACCTTCCTCCGCAACTTAATGAAAACTATACTGGAAATTTGTATCATGGTAGCACCCATGGTGGCTAAAAAGAAGGACAGTTTTTAGATTCAGAAAATAAAAGAAAAGTTGAAAAGTATATAATCATCTTACTGGAACAAGTGTCCTCTTTATGTAGCTAAAGAGAATACAATTGCCCAATAAGACACTGAAAAACACAAAAAAAGTGTCAGAATAAGTAAACAAGATTATAGTGCATTTTACATATTCCTCCATTCTTTGGATCAGCATCGTGATACAGAATATTTGGAGGCTGTAAGAGCAGCTGACGAATCTGGAGTTGCTAGAAGAAAAACAGTTCATAAATCTTTACACACACCCATACATTGACGTCAGAGAGGAAACAGAAGAGGAAAGAAATCTTGTACTTCTCCGAGAGAAGAAAATACAGCTGATTAGGATATAAAGCAGTGAACAGTGAGTATTTGTCTTTACAATAAATCAGACACTTTTTCAAAGTAAATAATTTAATGTGACAAGATGTTAAACTACTCAGAAATATGTTCTAAGTTAAACGAGAAAAGAAATGTGGGAGGGATTTATCTCGAGCTGCAGCATGGGGCAGATCCGTAGATTTTTCAGTGCCACACTACAGACAAAAGATGTTAAACAAGGACAGATAGACAAGTAAAAGAATGACATCACAGTTTAATTAAAAGTTGCATTTCAAAGCAAACATTAATAAATGTGGTGACAAGGAAAAATAAAGTTTTTAGAGCATGCTAACAAAAATGAAACTAAAGGAAACAGAAAAGCAGGGATAGAGCTTCTCTGAATCTAGGCAACTTGCCAACAACCTTGAAGCTCGCTGTTAGCTATGGAGCAAGGACACCTGCTCCCTGTCTAACAGTTCAGCTGCATTTTGAAAGGACTGTACAATTTAATGAAAAGTTTAGGTAAAACAAATGCATTAAACTGTTTTGATTTAGGGGATTCAGGCGTTAAACAAAAGTACATAATCTTTAAATTGAAAGCCTAATGAAATTGAAAGCCCATTTTATTCCCAGGTAAATACCAGATAAAGTAACGGCATTAAACCATGGCATGTTAGCATAAGATGTTAAAACAAAAACATACATGGATATATAATAATACAAGACAGTGTAGGACGTAACCACTAGTTACAATTAGGTCAGAAGGAACTACTAAAGAAAAAAACTAACAGCAGAAGTAAGAATTAACTAAACATACTCAGGATAGCTCCTAATCTTTAATCCAATAGCCTAAGCATTATACCCAAGCCATTAGAGCAAAGTTAGTACAGGGTCCAAATAATCTGCTTAGGTACGGCCACGCCTAGTTACTGAGAACGGCGTTGTTCCGGGTTCCACAAGGGGAACGATTGCTGGACAGGGGGATTATTATGCTGGGCATGCTTATGAAAGGACTGTCAATCTTCCATAGTCATGTGTCTCTATATCTTGTATCTTATTCAAAACTGATTATCCCAAAACCTCAGTGATGTTAATCACTGCAACTTCAACTGCAGTGATATAATTAACATCAAAATCTTCATCGGTTCTTCAACATTTAGCATTTAACATTCTTTATATTTTTGAAAATTTTTTCACTTATCTCATCTCATTGTCGGACCCAGGGGGAAAATTGTCCAACATGCACATTTCGCCCAAACCTGGGCTGCCTCAAGGACCTTCCCCTGCAAGCACATAAACCCATAAGATAAATTAATTCCCCGTACTTCGGCTCAAGACCGCAGTCTGGGAAGAGAAGTTCTAAAGAAGAATATAATCTTTTAAACTCACCCGGTCTTTTCGTTAGCGTCAGCTTAGCAAAAGAAACTTAGTAGCCAAGATGGCGCCAGCGTTTTTTCGACCACATTAAATAACAGCTGATTGATGACTCATCAAAACCCGCCCCCAGGGCATTCCACTGACAGCAAGGAATCTCCTAAAACTGCTGCCGGTGGTAAGGAGGAACAGCTTGAACTAGATTAAAGTAGCCCACTCAATCTCTAGATTTAAACCTTTAGGTGCTACTGTTTGCAGAGAAAAAATATAGTATTGCTCTCTAAAATTCAGTAAATTCTTTAATGACCCACCCTCCTCCCGATTATCTATACATTCCACAATGCGCCATTTAATATCATCCCATTTATGTTGTTTCTGTATCCAATGATTCACAAGAGGGGCTTGGAGGTTTTGAGTTAAAATCCTAGATTTATGTTCATTCAATCTTATTTTAATTGGACGAGAGCTCCTACCGATATAAATTAAGCCACAAGGGCAGATAATTGCATATACAACATTCTTACTAGCACATGTGGTTTCAGAGAGACTTCTCAGAACTTTACCTCTCCCTGGTACAGTCCAGGTTTCTCCTTCAATAGCAAGGGGACACCACTGACATTGTCCACATGATCTTTGACATTTTTGAACTGCTTTAATTTCATCCATGTTCATAAACTTTTTTTTATTCAAACGTTCTCCCAAACTTTTACCCTTCGTAAAGGATATAAGGGGTAAATCAGTAAAGCATGGATATAGTTGAAGGACATGCCAATGTGCCTTAAGGATCTGTACTATTTTCTGACTCACATCTGTAAACGGTAGAATACATGTCAGACGTTCTTCTTCCACTCTCTCAGATTCTTGTATCAACAAAGATCTTTGGGCAAACCTGGCTCTGGTATAGGCTTTCTTTACAGCAGAGCCAGGGTATCCTCTCGCTATAAATCTAGCTTTCAAATCAGCTGATTGCTTCTTAAAATCAGCTAGACTAGAACAAACCCTTCTAACCCTCAGAAATTGGCTTATAGGCAGATTGTATTTCAATTGAAAAGGATGGAAACTACCAAACTGTAGAAGTGTATTTCTACTAACAGGTTTTCTATATAGAGATGTCAATAATCTATCTCCATCTTTGTATATTAAAAGGTCCAAAAACTCAATAGTATTAGTCTGAGCTGTCATAGTGAATGAAATATTCACATCAATGGTATTTATATGGTATTTTATGGTATTGTATTCACATATATTTTTTCTCTGCAAACAGTAGCACCTAAAGGTTTAAATCTAGAGATTGAGTGGGCTACTTTAATCTAGTTCAAGCTGTTCCTCCTTACCACCGGCAGCAGTTTTAGGAGATTCCTTGCTGTCGGTGGAATGCCCTGGGGGCGGGTTTTGATGAGTCATCAATCAGCTGTTATTTAATGTGGTCAAAAAAACGCTGGCGCCATCTTGGCTACTAAGTTTCTTTTGCTAAGCTGACGCTAACGAAAAGACCGGGTGAGTTTAAAAGATTATATTCTTCTTTAGAACTTCTCTTCCCAGACGGCGGTCTTGAGCCGAAGTACGGGGAATTAATTTATCTTATGGGTTTATGTGCTTGCAGGGGAAGGTCCTTGAGGCAGCCCAGGTTTGGGCGAAACGTGCATGTCGGACAATTTTCCCCCTGGGTCCGACAATGAGATGAGATAAGTGAAAAAATTTTCAAAAATATAAAGAATGTTAAATGCTAAATGTTGAAGAACCGATGAAGATTTTGATGTTAATTATATCACTGCAGTTGAAGTTGCAGTGATTAACATCACTGAGGTTTTGGGATAATTAGTTTTGAATAAGATACAAGATATAGAGACACATGACTATGGAAGATTGTTGAATTAGTCCGATAAACAGTTTTATATGTAAAATATATTCACTGGATTTCAGAAATATAGATTATATGGTGACAGGAGGTCCAGTTCTAGAATTATAAATTTGCCTTGTTATCTAGCTATGAAAGGACTGTCGACATATGGCAGCAAAATGATCCAGCCTTTGACAGCGCCCACACCTAATATGTTCGCCACAATCTAGGCTGGCAACTTCTGGTTGTCGCAAGACATTGGGAGCCTTGTCTATTTTGTCAAAGGTAGTCACAGCGTTAATTTGTGACTGACCTGGATTAGCATTGCCCGAAGGGAAGGGGAGTAACAAGGGGTTCACTGGTTTAGAGGGCTGTTTAAATTTCACTGTTTTAGAGGGTTGTTTAAAGGTTACAGATCTTGGGACTGAAGGGCGGGTCTGGAGCCAGGATTCTGGTCCAGAGCTAGAAGGGATTGCAGTAGTAGGGACACTTGGCAGGGGTACAGGTTGAGGAAGAACGGGAGGAGGAACAGGTATAACAGCACCTGGGATGACAGGTTGAAGGATAATAGGGATAGCAGCACCTGCAACCGTAGTGGCGACACCTGGAACAATAGTTGGAGGGATGGCAGCACCTGGATCAGTGGGCTGGGGGATGGCAGGGGCAACAGCACCTGGAATCATGGGTCCTGGACCGGAAGGGACAGGTGACAGATCTACCGTACCGGAGATCTGTACCGATGTGGGCTTGTCCAGAGTGATGGGATGGGTGAGGGGAAGTGGAGGTGTGGGATTCAGAAGGTGGGGTGGTATGGGTATATAACCAACGGCAACACCACAATTTAAAAATTTGTTGGAAAAACCTGGCTCATATGAAGGCACAGCCATGGGTGCAGTGTCACCCAAAGGTGGATGTGCTGAGCTTTGGGAGTTGAGCAGAGGATTAGAATTACCTTCTTGCTCCCCAATAAGAATAAATTTGTTTATGGCATCAAGATGTTTATCTCTGGACTTCCCTGTCTTATGGGAGTCGTTGTAAGTAATTAAACCACGTAATTTGGCAGGTTCAAAAAAGCCGGACACGGGTCAATCAAGGGTCTTATCCTTGGCATTCCATACTTTGAACCATTTCTTACAGATACGGGTGAGAGCCTTTTTTTCATTCTAGAAGAACTTTAGAATTGTGTCTAAGGGCTTGGTCATGGTCAGAAAAGTATATGGCACAAAGGGTGGTACAACTGGTGTTCTTCAACTTTTGGGGGGAAATTAGCTGCAAACAATCCCTCTATTTGTGTTGTCACCTGTATTCCTAAGTATCGTATGGATTTTGTCGCCCATACAAAAGGGAAGGCGGCCTTAAGGGCCTCTAGTTCTTCAAGCGGTACCATAAGATTGAGAAGAATCGACTTGTCTAGATTGGGTTTAAATCCAGATAATTGCCCATATCGCGCCAAATGCTCTACTATCCTCTCTACCGATTTCATTGGGTTCGAGATTGTCAACAGAACATCATCGGCAAACAGCATACGTTTATGTTCCCTCAAGCCCCTCACCACTCCTGTCACCTCCCCATCTTTCCTAATCATATTGGCCAATGGTTCTAATGACAGGGCAAATAGTAGTGGTGATATTGCACATCCCTGTCTGGTTGGTACAACTGGTGTTGTGTAATTATGTGCTTAACTTTATTACAGTGTGAAAGGGGTTTAATAGAGTAGGTAACAGTAAAGGAAAATGCATCAAGGCTGGCACTATGGCTAGATCTGCATTTAAAATTGATCCAAACAAAAATGAAATGAATTTTATACTTACCTGTCTTCAGAACTTTCCAGTGTGCAGGGATACTTCACAAAAGGGAAGGAAACCTGTGAATAAGTCTAAGTAAAAAGTAAGGGTTGCCTATGGCAATTTCATAAGGGTACAATTTTAGCTGAACCAGACAAAAACAAAAAAACTTCAATATGTACTCAAACAAAAACTTCAATATGTATATGTATGAGTCAAGGTACTTAGCAGACCCCGTGGTCCAAACCTGAGTTATTAATTAATGCGTCCATCAATTATAACCTCTCGCAGCAGGAACCATTACAGGACACTAAAGACGCAGTCGCTAAAGAATACCTGTACCATAAAAAACCGCGGTTCTCCTTGAACCGGACCCTTGGCACTCTAGACCGGACCCTTGGTTACTCTTGACCGGACCCTCAGTCACTCTAGACCGAACTAACTCTTGGTCACTCTAGACCGGACAAACTCTCAGTCACTCTAGACCGGACTAAACCCTTGGCGAATCTTTACACCGCCAAAACACTCGGTCACTCTTTTAGACCAGAAAAAGAACCCTTGGTTAAAAATTAAACCTGACAACCCCTCAGTGAATCTTTACACTGGACAACAACAACAAAAAACCCTTACAGGTTGATCACTGCAAAAGCTCTAAAAAAAAAATAATAAATTGTCAGCTAATATTATAGTACCTGAATGAGGGCAAACCCAAAAAAACCACTCATTGGTATTTACAAAGGGATGTGGGGTCATACCAGTCCTCTGCAGAAACAGGGACAACTGGACCCTAAAAACCACTGCTTTGCATGAGGACAGTAAGTTCCCTGAACTGGTATGCAAAGGGATGTTAATCCATTACAAAGGGAAGGGGCAGTATCCACTGATGGGACACTGTCTAATTAAAAATACAAATTTTTAATGCAGAAAAAGGTAGTGCTTGTAATCAAAAAGTGAATGCTAGGCTGAAGTTGAAACAAACATGGGTTTTCCCTAATGTTTTCTGTGCAGGCGCAACTCACATAGGGCAGAGCAGAAAACTCAGCAAAGAGTAGTTTTAAAAGCAGGGTTTCTATCCTGCTTTAGCCAGTGCCCCTGTACAGAACAAGCAGGGCTGAATCGGTAAACAATGTAAGGTTGGAAGCCGTCCCAGAAAGGCGACCTTGAATACTTCAGTTAGAGTGCTCGTTTAAGAAAAAATGGGTTTGTTTGGTTTTTTTTTAAATAAATGTGCCGGTCAGTGCCCAGCTTTAAAGATGGCCAGGTTTAAAGGTCTGCAAACTCCAAGATGGAAAATGAACAAAGCAGATCGTTAACAAGCAAAAAGTAATTTATTGATGGAAAGCAGATTGTAATATACGTTTACACACAAACAGCCCGACACAAGCCGTGTTTCGCCCAACAGGGCTGCTTCAGGGGCTATAAAAATAAATATAAAAATATAAATAAAATACATATATATGTTATATTATCAAACCACATATATACATGGCATATATATATCCATAAACTAAAATTATATAAAAATTATTAATAATAAAAAATATTATTAATAAAGAAACACACAAATAAAGTATACACCAGAATCCCATTTACAAATCATTGGCAAAACATACAGAACAACTATGCCCTAATATGAAATCTGTAAAAAACATGACTAATAAATGGTATAATGACTCATATATAAAAAATACATCCAAATCATAATAACTCATATATAAAAATATCTCTAAATTTTAATGACTCATATGTAAAAAATTTAAAAAAATATATATCGATTATAATGACTCATAGATCAAAGATCATATATGAAAAAACCATATATAAAAAATCATATATAACAAATCATATATAACAAAACATGTATAAACCACCATAGACAAAGGCACCCACCTATACGATAGTCCTTCGCTATCAAATGTAAGGACAAATGTGAAAAGTCCTACCTATGACTGAAAAGATCAAAATATAGGACATAAATATGTGTACAAACAAAGAATCATAAAAATATATATAGTAATAATTGAGAAAGACGATTGAAAAAAATGTTTTTGCTCACATATAAAGAAGATCATTTTATTCTGAAAAAAACAGCTGGATCAGAGATGCCAAAACATAAACTGCTGACCTGAAAAAACAATTGACAAAGAATAAAATATATATATATATGTGTGTACTCATGCTAGAATGGCTGGTGACATCATTTTTTATCTTAAAATGTCCTGTGCTTGTGGTCCATAGAGGCATAAACAAGATCCCTATAACTGCTTAAACAAATACCAAGTTTTTTTTAAAAGGACAACTACCATAATGCCATAACGCTGACCTAATGAGACAGAAGTAATTTTCAAAAAAATAATAATAATAACTACCATAATGCCATAACGCTGACCTAATGAGACAAAAGTGATTTAAAAAAAACAATAATAATAATAATAATATAGCCTCATGTTAAAATAACTAGGTAACATCATTTTGTATACTAGTGGTGTCATCTGTGTTCCTTTAAAAACGCCTTTTGCTTATAGTCCGTGCAGGCATTAAACCAGAAATCTCAAAGTGCTCAAACAGATACAAAGTCTACTAAAACAGCTATAGTGCCACAACGTAGAAACTACTTACTTGGAGACAGTACTACAGTCTCATATCTCCGAAATTGCTGAAAAAAACATGACGACAAACACAGGAAGTTTTAAAGGGGAAACTGGGGGTCAAGGGTCAAGGATCGTACCTCGGTCCAAAAAATCAAAAGGGTGCAGTAATACCATATGTTATTCATTAATTATGGTTCGGCAACCTAAAAAGATGAATGAATAACAAACGATAAAATATACTAAGATTTGATGAATGAAATAAAAACTGATGACGTCATAATGTTTTTTTGAAAAAATGCCAGCAAATGCACTAGTTTAATGGAGAATTTTAGTTTGATCTAAATGTATTCTTTTTACACTCATCCATACATCTCGTTAAATCTTACCAGAAAGAGAGGGGTAAGGAACCGACAAAACGGAACTAGAAGGGTCAAAGGGCAAAATTGCCACTAATAAAAAAAACGAGCGTCTAAAACAAATCAACGAAAACATCATCATTATATGACTCATCCTCACTCTGGTAGCCCGTGGGACGAGATATATGGTTAAAAAACTTCGATCAATTAATATTGGAGGAAACTAAAAGTAGGTCAAAGGTCAAAAACGCCACTAATAAAATATCGCGAAAAAGCCAAGGTAGCTCTAAAAGGAACCCTAATATATGGGTAAACCTGTAATAAAAACAGGAAGGATTAACTTAGAGAATCAATATATAAAATATCAAATATTTGTGAATTGGGTGACGTCACATCACATGACTACTGTCAAACTAGCATGAGTAGAGTATTATACAAAAATATGTGAGAAAATATATTTTAAAAAAGTATGTATATATATATATATATATATATATATATATATATATAAATTATTAATGTAATTCTAAATGTCAAGTAGTGACATCAATGGAATATTGTACTGCGACTTAAAAAATGGGTCTTAAAAAACTGCATCAATGCTCTATTCTGGAGATGACTATAATGAAGAGTGTTCAAAAAAAATTAAAATATAGAAAAAATATTGATGGCAGAAAAGGCGAAAAAGGTGTGAAGGGGAAACTAGATCTAACCATAATAAAAATATTATCAATTATGGCAAAATAGGAACCTATAAATTGGAAAAAAAAATATGTAATGTAATTCTAGATGCCAAACAGTGACATCAATAAAATGAAAAAATAATGATGGAGTTATTTTGTTGTAGCTCAAAAAAACAAAATAATAAAAAAAATAATACATAATAGATTATGAAAAAATGCTGAGTATGAAAAACCTCTGACCCAAAAAAGAATTACATGTACATATAATAACCTATAGGGTTTTATCCGTATATATAAAACATATTTTAATTAATTAAAAACTTATGGTGTATGGTGGATGTCTTAGATGCCTATTTGAATATAATAGTGGCAGCAGATGTTTGATGATACATAATAACATATAGTAACATAATGGTTTAATAAAGGTCATAAAACAAGCCATAAAACAGTCATAAAAAAACAGACAGATCTGTATCAGCATTCAAACCATGTGTGTGGAGGGTGTTTAATTTATAAATGAACTCCTGCTCTTTTCGTAACAGATATATGTCTACCGGCCCTCCTCTCCACTTATTCTTATGTACATAGATCACACAGAATTTATAATCTTCAAACTTGTGTCCTAAGGTCAATGAATGCTGTACTAATGGTTTTTCTAATGATTTATTTTTTAAAGCGCTTCTATGTTCTATAATCCTGGTATTTAGCTTTCTCTTCGTTTTGCCTATATAGGCTAATTTACAGGGACATATGGCAATATGTATCACTTTACTTGTCTGACAATTGGAAAAATAGTGCAAACTAATTTCTTTATTTGCTGATTGTATAAAAAGTTTTGTAGTTTTTATATTCACATTACAAACAGAACATTTACCACAAGGGAAGTGACCTTTAGGCAGGCTACTTTGTGATGCATCTCTATTCGGTAATGTGGATGGAACCAGAAGATCCCTAAGGTTCTTCTCCCGTTTATATGCAACAATGAGTTTCTTTTGATCAAATGTTTCCAAATTTTTAAGTAGGTGCCAATGTTTTTTAATAATACTGACAATGGAATAAGACATATTAGTAAAGGGTAGTGTACATACAATCTTATCTTCATTTGTTTTGTGGCCTGGCCTAAGTAATGTTTCCCTTGAGATGTTTGAGGCCTTCTGAAAGCCTTCTCTTATACATTTCAGTGGCTACCCCTTTTCTGTGAACCGTCTGAACATATCCTTAGATCTAAATGTATATGTTTTCGGGTCTGAGCATAGTCGTCTTAGTCGCAAAAATTGACTGTAAGGTAGATTGGTCTTCAGACTTTTACTGTGGCAGCTTTCATAATGTAGATATTTATTGACATCTGTGGGTTTACGGTAAATATCTGTGACAAATTTGTTCTGTTTGATACATATATTGATGTCAAGGAAAGAAATGATTTCTTTATTATAATTCATTTGAAATTTAAGATTGATGTCAGAAGTATTTAACCAATTGTAAAAATCTTTTAAGTCACTTTCTGTACCTTTCCAGATCATAAGGCTGTCATCTATATACCTTTTCCAAAGAAATATATTTTCCATATACCTATTCTCTGACAAAAATTTCTTTTCAAAACTTGCTACGTATATATTCGCAATAGACGGTGCGAATGTAGCACCCATAGCTGTTCCCTTTATTTGTTGGTAAAACCTACCATCAAATGCAAAGAAATTTTTTGTAAGTGCTATCATAGCCAATTCAATGATAAATTGTACTGGAATCCTAGATTGTGTATTTTGTTTTAGTAACTCTTCTTTAATGATTTCAATGGATTCTTCCTGTGGGATATTGGTGTACAGGCTCTCTACATCGAGAGTGACCAAAAACATATCTTTACTTGGTATGATTGTTTCAAGTGTATTAATCATATCTGCTGAATCCCGTATAAATGATGGGATCTTATAGACCAGAGGACGTAAGAATTTGTCAATAAAAATAGATAGTGGTTCTAATAGTGAACCACAGGCAGACACTATAGGTCTGCCTGGGGGTCTGGACAGGGATTTATGTATCTTAGGTAAAATGTATATAGTCGGTATGACAGGTTCTTTTACAATTAGAAAGTTAGCTTCCTTCTCTGTTAAATATTGTGCTTCTCTACCGAATTTCACCAATGTGGAGATTTCATTTTGAATGTTCTCTGTGGGGTTTTTGGTTAAGACTTTATAGAAGGAACTATCATTTAGTTGTCTATGAACTTCAAAAACATAATCTTCCTTATTCATTACAACTATAGCTCCACCTTTATCTGCCGGTTTGATGACAATACTATGATCTCTTTGTAATTCCTTAATAGCAGCATTTTCTTCTTTTGTTAGATTGTAAAAAGCTCTTTTCCTGCCTTGTTTTTCCAATGCTGCTATATCTTTAAGTACGACAGTTTCATAGGTCTCAATGAAATGATGAGTGTTGCCAGGTGGAAGCCATCTACTATTGTTCTTAACAACTGAATGATCATTACAATTTGATGGTTTTTTTGAAAAAAACTCCATTATTTTTAATTTCCATATAAATTTAAAAAATTCCACTCTGGTTTTAAATGCATCATATCTTGGTGTAGGTATGAATGACAAGCCTCTGCTAAGAACCTTCTTCTCAGTGTCGGTTAGTACTCTACTTGAGATATTATATACCGTACTTAATACCTGGTTGTGTTTTCCTGTCCATGTCTATTCTGAAAAGGACCACCTCTTCCTCTGCCTCTACCACGACCTCTACCTTGGTATGATGTGTATCCTCTAGGGTATTCAGAGGTAGAAGTGCCTGTTGTGGATTTCTTTTTCCAAAATTGACCTAAATGTTGCATCTGTTTATCTATATTAACTCTTGGAGGTGTAGTATATAGTGAAGCTGATGGGTCAAATACATCATCTTGGTCACTTCTAGGACGTTTTCTCTCTCTAATGGTTTGAGGACTTGTAGGAATATTATTTCTTACTGCTTTATTGTATAGTGTATTGTGATTTTGCGAGAATTATCTAACCGTCTATTCGAGTATCTGCGTGTACTTCTATTCCTCTGATTTTTTAACCTATGCCATGGGTACACATTGTGATTTTTATAATCTTGATCATTTCTTCGAAACTTTTCAAATGATCAAGATTATAAAAATCACAATCCACCTTATAATCGAAAGAGAAAAACACCTAGATTTCGACCCAAATCGGGAGATAGACGTTTATCTCACAAAAACGAATAAATCGGTATAATCGAAAGCCGATTTTGGACGTTTTCAACTGCACTCCGTTGCAGATGCGGACAAAGTTGATGGGGGCGTGTCAGAGGTGTGGCGAAGGTGGAACTGGGGCGTGGTTATCGGCCGAGGAGAGATGTACGCGTTAGGGCGATAATCGAAAAAATAAAGGCGTTTTTAGCGAACATTTAGGACACTTTTGTTGGACCCTTTTTTCACACGAACAGGTCTCAAAAAAGTGCTCTAAATGACCAGATGACCATCGGAGGGAATCGGGGATGACCTCCCCTGACTCCCCCAGTGGTCACTAACCCCCTCCCACCACAAAAAATGATATTTCACAACTTTTTATTTTCACCCTCAAATGTCATACCCACCTCCCTGGCAGCAGTATGCAGGTCCCTGGAGCAGTTGTTAGGGGGTGCAGTGGACTTCAGGCAGGTGGACCCAGGCCCATCCCCCCCCTACCTGTTACAATTGTGTTGCTTAATGCTTAGTCGTCCAACCCCCCCAAACCCACTGTACCCACATTATCACTGAAAAACAAAAACGCCCAGCTCACAAATTGTCGAATAAAACATGGATGTCTATTTTTTTTTTTAATACGGTTCGGTCCGCCCCTTCACGGACCCGTTCTCGGAGATAAACGCCCATGGAGATAGACGTGTGTACTTCTATTCCTCTGATTTTTTAACCTATGCCATGGGTACACGTGGAGGGGCATAATCGAACGAAAACGTCTATCTCCATGGGCGTTTATCTCCATGTTTTATTCGACAATTTGTGAGCTGGGCGTTTTTGTTTTTCAGTGATAATGGAAAATGAAAGCGCCCAGCTCAAAAACGAATAAATCCAAGGCATTTGTTCGTGGGAGGGGCCAGGAGTCGTAGTGCACTGGTCCCCCTCACATGCCAGGACAGCAACCGGGCACGCTAGGGTGCACTTTTACAAAAACAAAAAAAAGGTAAAAGAGCTCCCAGGTGCATAGCACCCTTCCCTTGTGTGTTGAGCCCCCCAAATCCCCCTCAAAACCCACTGCCCACAAGTCTACACCATTACTATAGCCCTAAGGGGTGAAGGGGGGCATCTACATGTGGGTACAGTGGGTTTGGGGGGGTTGGACGACTAAGCATTAAGCAGCACAATTGTAACAGGTGGGGGGGGATGGGCCTGGGTCCACCTGCCTGAAGTCCACTGCACCCCCTAACAACTGCTCCAGGGACCTGCATACTGCTGCCAGGGAGGTGGGTATGACATTTGAGGGTGAAAATAAAAAGTTGTGAAACATCATTTTTTGTGGTGGGAGGGGGTTAGTGACCACTGGGGGAGTCAGGGGAGGTCATCCCCGATTCCCTCCGATGGTCATCTGGTCATTTAGAGCACTTTTTTGGGACCTGTTCGTGTGAAAAAAGGGTCCAACAAAAGTGTCCTAAATGTTCGCTAAAAACGCCTTTATTTTTTCGATTATCGCCCTAACGCGTACATCTCTCCTCGGCCGATAACCACGCCCCAGTTCCACCTTCGCCACACCTCTGACACGCCCCCATCAACTTTGTCCGCATCTGCAACGGAGTGCAGTTGAAAACGTCCAAAATCGGCTTTTGATTATACCGATTTATTCGTTTTTGTGAGATAAACGTCTATCTCCCGATTTGGGTCGAAATCTAGGTGTTTTTCTCTTTCGATTATAAGGTGGATTGTGATTTTTATAATCTTGATCATTTGAAAAGTTTCGAAGAAATGATCAAGATTATAAAAATCACAATGTGTACCCATGGCATAGGTTAAAAAATCAGAGGAATAGAAGTACACGCAGATACTCGAATAGACGGTTAGATAATTCTCGCAAAATCACAATACACTATACAATAAAGCAGTAAGAAATAATATTCCTACAAGTCCTCAAACCATTAGAGAGAGAAAACGTCCTAGAAGTGACCAAGATGATGTATTTGACCCATCAGCTTCACTATATACTACACCTCCAAGAGTTAATATAGATAAACAGATGCAACATTTAGGTCAATTTTGGAAAAAGAAATCCACAACAGGCACTTCTACCTCTGAATACCCTAGAGGATACACATCATACCAAGGTAGAGGTCGTGGTAGAGGCAGAGGAAGAGGTGGTCCTTTTCAGAATAGACATGGACAGGAAAACACAACCAGGTATTAAGTACGGTATATAATATCTCAAGTAGAGTACTAACCGACACTGAGAAGAAGGTTCTTAGCAGAGGCTTGTCATTCATACCTACACCAAGATATGATGCATTTAAAACCAGAGTGGAATTTTTTAAATTTATATGGAAATTAAAAATAATGGAGTTTTTTTCAAAAAAACCATCAAATTGTAATGATCATTCAATTGTTAAGAACAATAGTAGATGGCTTCCACCTGGCAACACTCATCATTTCATTGAGACCTATGAAACTGTCGTACTTAAAGATATAGCAGCATTGGAAAAACAAGGCAGGAAAAGAGCTTTTTACAATCTAACAAAAGAAGAAAATGCTGCTATTAAGGAATTACAAAGAGATCATAGTATTGTCATCAAACCGGCAGATAAAGGTGGAGCTATAGTTGTAATGAATAAGGAAGATTATGTTTTTGAAGTTCATAGACAACTAAATGATAGTTCCTTCTATAAAGTCTTAACCAAAAACCCCACAGAGAACATTCAAAATGAAATCTCCACATTGGTGAAATTCGGTAGAGAAGCACAATATTTAACAGAGAAGGAAGCTAACTTTCTAATTGTAAAAGAACCTGTCATACCGACTATATACATTTTACCTAAGATACATAAATCCCTGTCCAGACCCCCAGGCAGACCTATAGTGTCTGCCTGTGGTTCACTATTAGAACCACTATCTATTTTTATTGACAAATTCTTACGTCCTCTGGTCTATAAGATCCCATCATTTATACGGGATTCAGCAGATATGATTAATACACTTGAAACAATCATACCAAGTAAAGATATGTTTTTGGTCACTCTCGATGTAGAGAGCCTGTACACCAATATCCCACAGGAAGAATCCATTGAAATCATTAAAGAAGAGTTACTAAAACAAAATACACAATCTAGGATTCCAGTACAATTTATCATTGAATTGGCTATGATAGCACTTACAAAAAATTTCTTTGCATTTGATGGTAGGTTTTACCAACAAATAAAGGGAACAGCTATGGGTGCTACATTCGCACCGTCTATTGCGAATATATACGTAGCAAGTTTTGAAAAGAAATTTTTGTCAGAGAATAGGTATATGGAAAATATATTTCTTTGGAAAAGGTATATAGATGACAGCCTTATGATCTGGAAAGGTACAGAAAGTGACTTAAAAGATTTTTACAATTGGTTAAATACTTCTGACATCAATCTTAAATTTCAAATGAATTATAATAAAGAAATCATTTCTTTCCTTGACATCAATATATGTATCAAACAGAACAAATTTGTCACAGATATTTACCGTAAACCCACAGATATCAATAAATATCTACATTATGAAAGCTGCCACAGTAAAAGTCTGAAGACCAATCTACCTTACAGTCAATTTTTACGACTAAGACGACTATGCTCAGACCCGAAAACATATACATTTAGATCTAAGGATATGTTCAGACCAGGGGCGTATCTGCATGGGGCCAAAGGGGCCTGGGCCCCCGCAGATTTCGCCCTGGCCCCCCTCCCCGCCGTCAACCCTCCTCCGCTGCTTACTTTTGCTGGCGCCGAGGTCCGACCCGAAGTCTTCATATTTCGTCTTCCTCCGACTCCTCCGTGGCCATGCTGTAAGTAACGCTGCTGATTCGTTGAATCCAGTTCGGAGTCTGACGTCGCAGCACATTGTACGCGCGTACAACGTGCTGCGACGTCAGACTCTGAACTGGATTCAACGAATCAGCAGCGTTACTTACAGCATGGCCACGGAGGAGTCGGAGGAAGACGAAATATGAAGACTGCGGGTCGGACCTCGGCTGGCGGGGGTTGGGGCTCCCTGCCAGCAAAAGTAAGCAGCGGGGGAGGGTTGATGGCGGGGGGGGGGGTTGGAGAGTGGCGGCGGGGGTGAGGGAGGCAAAAATGTGCCCCCCCTCTCTGGCTCTGGCCCCCCCTACCGCCGGATTCCAGATACGCCCCTGGTTCAGACGGTTCACAGAAAAGGGGTATCCACTGAAATGTATAAGAGAAGGCTTTCAGAAGGCCTCAAACATCGCAAGGGAAACATTACTTAGGCCAGGCCACAAAACAAATGAAGAGAAGATTGTATGTACACTACCCTTTACTAATATGTCTTATTCCATTGTCAGTATTATTAAAAAACATTGGCACCTACTTAAAAATTTGGAAACGTTTGATCAAAAGAAACTCATTGTTGCATATAAACGGGAGAAGAACCTTAGGGATCTTCTGGTTCCATAATTAAAGTTCCAGTAACAATTGACGTGCTCATTAGAAAATGAAGAAAAAGCCCTCAGAAACCGTGGGTAAAATACCCAGGGTTTAGTGTGCGGTTATGGAAACTTTTATAACACACACCACGATTCGATCATTGGGCTAAAAAAACTTCATTCTGTAGTAAGCTTGCAATTTTATAGCTTTTTATACTATATTGTTATTTTTTAATTATTTTCTGATGCATTCTTATTCTTTCCCATGTTGGAATAATCAATTACCAAAATATGGCAGTAAGGCATAGAATATTGCGCTACTTAGCTTTAGAATCAGGCACTCTTCATTGTCCGTTCTACGGGAACCCGTTTCACCTAGAAACGTGGCTTCTTCAGGAACGGAGTGCTTTGGAAGTACTGAAACATAAGACATTAAATGAAATTATTGTCGTGAAAAAGAATCTAAAGTACAATGGCACATAATATATCAACCCAAGGTCAAACATACTTTAGGGAAGCACAAACACGGTTCAAAAATGGCGCCTCAGCGTTCACGTAGGTCCTGTTGTCTAAAATACTAACGCTTACATTACGTGATGACGTCAATAGAAATTGTGCCAATCTATGGAGCTATTGAGTCCATTCGTCTCCAAGGTGTCAAACTCAAAAATCCATTTGGTTTCCCTTCTCAGTAAGTTAAGTTTGCAGTTTCCTCCTCTATGATGAGCTTCCACATGATCCAATACGAAACATTCGAGTTCTTCAAACTTGTGTTGATGGGAAATACAGTGTTCGACTATCGGCTCCTTGATGGCAGATCTGCGAATGTTGGATCTATGTTCCAAGATTCTCACTCGCAGTGATCTTGTTGTCATGCCTATGTAAAGTTTCTGACAAGGGCAGCACAAAGCATATATCACATGATCAGAGGAGCAGTTCGTGAAGTGTAGCAATTTGTAAATTCTCTTCGTTTTCGGATTGGTGAAATGTTTAATCTGTTTAGTGATTTTGCATATCTGGCAATGGCCACATTTGTAATGTCCATGTATTTTTTTATCTTTAACCATGGGAGATCTTACGTCAGCTGGACTGACGATTTCTTTGATATTGTTTGTTCTGGCATATGCAATGCGTAAATCAATTTTTTCAAACACAGTAGTTGATTTCATAATGTCCCATCTGTTTTTAATCAAACTGGCAAGAAGGGGACTGTGTTCATTGTGTTGCATGACCATTGTTAGTACATTCTCATCCTTTTCTTGTACTAGTTTACTGGTCATGAGTACATTTCTATCATTGTATTTAGCCCTGCGATATGCATTCTTGAGAGTCGACTCCATGTAACCTCTCTTTGATAAGTCTAGCATAAGTTGTTTTGCTTGGACTTTAAATGTGGAGAGATCAGTACAAATGCGTCTAAGCCTTAACATTTGAGAAAAGGGGAGACTGTTCTTAAGATGTACGGGATGACAACTTGTATTGTGTAAAAATGTGTTTCTGTCAGTAGTTTTTTTATATACTTTCGTGACAAATGTTTTTAACACAATATTGATCTCTACATCAAGAAAATGTATACGATCCAATGAGTGTTGTTCTGTGAATTGAATATCTGGATTACAACTGTTGAGCCATGTCATAAATTGCTGAAAATCTGTCAATGTGCCCCCCCAGAGCATGAAGATATCATCGATGAATCTCCACCAATGTAGAATAACTCTCTGGAAAGGGGACTTGTCAATCCAAGATGATTCAAAGTTAGACATATAAAGGTTAGCTATTGATGGGGCAAATGTTGCGCCCATCGCCACTCCTCCTACTTGTAAGTAAAATTTGTCAAGGAACAAAAAATAATTCTCCTTCATCGCTGTTCTCGCTAGTATTAGCAGAAATTCTGTGGGTATTGGATGTGGTCTTGGTCTGTTGTTAAGAATTTGCTGGATTGTATCTAAAGCCTCATCTTGAGGTATGGACGTGTATAATGAACACACGTCCAATGTGACCATCATGATGTTGTTATGCTGTTCAAGATCCACATCTTGGAGTTTGCATAAGAAGTGTGTAGTATCTCTAATGTACGAAGAGTATTTTGATACCTCTTTCCTCAAAAAGGCATCAACAAAAATTGACAAGGGCTCGAGTACAGAGTTTCTACCTGATAAAATAGGTCTACCCGGTGGATTGTTAAGTTGTTTGTGGACTTTCGGTAGGAAATACATTACTGGAATAGTAGGGTATTGGCAACAGAAGAACTTTTTGTCCTTAGCAGTAATGTAGCCGTCATTTAATGCTTTACTGGTTATTCTGTTGATGAAAGATTGTAATCTTTTGGTCGGATTCAAAGGTATACTTTTGTAGTATCGGGTATCATTCAATTGCCTTAATCCTTCATTAATGTAGTCATGTCGATTTTGAAGTACAATCGCGCCCCCTTTGTCAGCTTTTTTAATTATGATTCTTTCATCATTTCTAAGTCCTTTTAATGCTTGCATTTCATCTCTACTAATGTTGTAATTTTTTGAATGTAGAAAACCTCTCTCTTTTTTCAGTTTTTCTAAATCCTTGAGAATCATAGATCTAAAAATTTGTATTTCTAGGTCTATGTGAAATTGGAAATTGTTAAAGTGGGTCGATGGAACAAATGAGAACAAATAGAATCAGTCGTCATTAATTTATCGGACAGGGAACTAACATCAATAGAAAAATCGGTTTTGCTAAAAGGATTCTCATTTGTTCCATCGACCCACTTTAACAATTTCCAATTTCACATAGACCTAGAAAAGTTTATCAGAAAGCTAGAACTTAAATCATTTTTTCACACATGTGCAGATATTTCAGATAGAACTGTTGTCAAACCAAAGTCAATATGGAGACCACCAGTCCCACAAATTCCGGCAATACAAATTTTTTCAATCGTTTTTCTCAATTATTACTATATATATTTTTATGATTCTTTGTTTGTACACATATTTATGTCCTATATTTTGATCTTTTCAGTCATAGGTAGGACTTTTCACATTTGTCCTTACATTTGATAGCGAAGGACTATCGTATAGGTGGGTGCCTTTGTCTATGGTGGTTTATACATGATTTGTTATATATGATTTTTTATATATGGTTTTTTCATATATGATCTTTGATCTATGAGTCATTATAATCGATATATTTTTTTTTTTATTATTTTTTTACATATGAGTCATTAAAATTTAGAGATATTTTTATATATGAGTTATTATGATTTGGATGTATTTTTTATATAGGAGTCATTATACCATTTATTAGTAATGTCTTTTACATATTAGGGCATAGCTGTTCTGTATGTTTTGCCAATGATTTGTAAATGGGATTCTGGTGTACACTTTATTTGTGTTTTTCTTTATTATTAATAAGCTTTTTTTATTATTAATATTTTTTATTATTAATAATTTTTATATAATTTTAGTTTATGGATATATATATGTCATGTATATATGTGGTTTGATAATATAACATATATATGTATTTTATTTATATTTTTATATTTATTTTTATAGCCCCTGAAGCAGCCCTGTTGGGTGAAACACGGCCTGTGTCGGGCTGTTTGTGTGTAAACGTATATTACAATCTGCTTTCCATCAATAAATTACTTTTTGCTTGTTAACGATCTTCTTTGTTCATTTTCCATCCAGGTTTAAAGGTGCCAAATTTAAAGTTGTCAGACCCATAAATTTAGTGGATCCCAGAGGAGGAGCGTGCATCCGGCTGCCAAGAGAGAGGACCCTAAGAGAAACCCACAGCTTTGTACAAGGACAGGAAGTAACAGGAATGTAAGCTGAATTTTTACAGGTCTGTCAGGACAGAGCCGAAAGCACACAGAAAATGATTTTTAAACTCAGTGTGACAATTCTGCTTCTGTAATCTCCATGAACAGAGCATTCAGGGTAAATTGTGTAAACAATTTTACTCTGGCAATTGTCCCAGAAACCTTGAGTTAGTTAGATTAGATTGCCTGCTGTTCATGTAACTGAAACAGAACGAAAAGGAAATGTCTTTCTTTTTTTTCAAAAAGGAAAGCAAAGAAGGAATTTCCCAGCAGATAGGTACAGATTATATCCCAACGTACATCAGCAAAGGTGGGCTGCTTAAGGCACACGTTCGGAGTTCACCAATGTTATTAATTTTGCGTGTTCCCCCACCTTTTCTGATCTCATACTCCCCCAGACTGCTCTTACACAGTCCAGGAATTAACGAACTCCACAATCAGAAGGACTCGCTGGGATATAAGAAGAAAGTTTATTTTAATCTTACCAATAGCAGTACAGGCAAGTCAGGCAGTCATATGATGGAGCAGCATTACACGACACGTCTGTCACCCGCCTTCTCTTGTAGCCTTCCTTGTCTTGTCTGAATTAATACCTCAGACTGTTCCTTATATACAGCTTTGACCCTATTCATTTCAATGGACCCCCAGCTTTGTCACCAGGGTTCTTGGCCCTTATCAGTTTGATCAAAATGACTTCACATATTCTCAAGCTCTAAACAAGATAAGTTCAGAGCGCATCTTGTTAGATGACTTTGCATGTTCCCCAAACCTTCCCGTAGCCCCCTCCTTTGGATGTTCTCACCCGGGGTGCAGCTGACCCAGTATTATCTCTACTTAACCACAACAATCTTGCTCATGACGTCTTGTAGGTGCCAGTCTCAGGATTGTGGACAAGAGCAAATGCCCCCTCCCTTGCCAACTCAGCACTTGCTACAGTGAAATGTAACTGTGTCAAAGGTGATCTCTGATTTTTACAAAGCCTAGCTCTCTGGGAACTCATTTCAGTTTGAGCTGCAGTATGATTTTGATTTTAAGAAGCCTAGCTCTTATTATGAGCCATTGGCCTGTATTTCACTGAGAGCAAGGGCTAGCATATTTCTACAAAATCGGGCTACTTGCCGCTGAAGTGTTTTCAAATCTTTTTTTCCATAGCCGTATTGGCAACGCTTGTAATGTGTACAGCCACTTCGGGAACACCAGCATGCGATACAGATGTATCCTCCCCATAAATGACAACGGCAAGGCGGTCCATTTATCCAATTGCCCCTCGTATCTTTCAATAGCTGGGGGACATTATGTGCATAAATTTGTGCTGACTCCAGTGTTAGTTGGATGCCCAAGTATCTAAACGACCCAGTCGCCCAGCGTAATGGAAACTGCTCCCAGTCTGCCCGCCTAATCTATGGACTCACCAGGGCTTCTGATTTCATGAGATTTAAATGAAACCCTGAGAAATCGCCATATTACTTATGCTGTCCATGAGGTGTCCCAGAGAAATCCTTGGGTCTGTTATTAATACCAGCAATACCCTTGGCCAAATTACTATCAAACCAAAACCTCAACTCATATATATATGTCACCCGTCTGTGGTAAGACTTCACACAATATCAAAATACCTCTAATATGTAGTCGTGCCAGCCGAGGGAACTAACTGTGCTCAGGTCACCAGAGACAGAGTGAACATAAAATAAAACATCATCCTTAAAAGATAATACCGGATGAATGCATAAAGGTGAACATAAATTCCTGTGAATGGAATCAATTTGATTTACAATAAATCCAGAAACTACTCCCTTATATATATAACAAGAAATTATTTATTAAAGTGGAATGAAATTATTTAACTGTACTGGGAAACAGAAAGAAATACTCTTCAGTTAGATTGTACAGGATTAGACCAGTAAAACTGCTGATTCCCTACTGGATCCAGTATACACTCTAATTTCTTTACTAACTAAACAGTCTCCTAACCAAGTTACAAGTCAGTATAACACTTCAAAGATTTCCAACTCAAAACAGGAATGTTTCTTAGGTGTATTTCATGTAAAATCTCAGTTCACTTGTGTGGTAAACAGGAGTTTCAGAAACAGTGTGAATTGTCTCTCTGTGTATCTAGCTGAAGGAAACTTCCAGTTGCAGATTCAGTCTTCAAGAGATCTCTCCTTTAAAAGTTGTCTTCTTCCTAAACTTAATCTAAAAATAAAATAAAAGGAGAAATACTGCCTCCCTGCAGTGTGTGTGTCTTTTAGATCAGCCTGCCTGAAACTGGAACCTGGACTGAGTGCTAAACTATGAAAAAATAAAATAAATTGAATTTCCTCAGTTCTAATTTCCTAAGTAACTTTATTATAACTTTACCCTGGCTATCTGAAAAGCAACCCTTTTTGTTTCTTCCAAGCTGCTGAGATCTTGAGGCCCACTGCTGGATCTCATCCACACACACACATTCATAGAGCCACTCCCCTCTCAGCAGAGAAACCTCAAACTTGTAAATCTCAACCAATCTCTTTCAGAAATAAATCTTTTTCCTTAAATGTTTAATGATTTCTGATCCTTACTATTAGGACCAAATCAACTTGGAAACTTACAATCCTTTCCTCAGGAGAGAGAACTAAAACTTTCAAATCTAGTACAGACTTCTCCTCAATTTCCTGTTTTACTTCAACCAAATCAGTCAGTCTTTTAATATATCAATCAAATTTTCAATTCTTTCTTTCAATTCTTACACACAGAGCTCACAGAATGCAGGTCCTGGCTCAGTCATATCTTCAGTTGCTCTCCCTGCTCTATTCCCGGGCAGAATTCTAACAAGAGCTGCTCAGCCAATCAGAGAACTCTATTTGAATGCAGATTAACATAGACACTCTAATGGGAATTTTTAGTCAAAAAACACTAGATAAACCCTTCGTTTTTGGATCAAACTCCACATTTTTGATCAGAGTCATGTCCTAGCATTAAGGCTGTAAACATTTCTACCAATTTTTATCCATAAATATGCAAATGAGAACCTCCCAAAAACAGATTAATTTGCATATGATTTAAACAAATTTGCGTACATAGCATATCAATCCTATCTCCTAACACCTAAATTCTGCAATTAGATTTAATGCAAATACTTTTCAAACTTATTTTTAGCACTTTTAAAATCTTAGGTGTCAGTGCAGTCTCTATGGTATCAACTGCTCATGTGCAGGAAGTCCTCCTGGCTGAATATTTCCATAGCAACTCAGAACACCTCTAGCAACCCCCCCCCCCCCCCCCCCCCTGCTCTCTCAGCAGTAAGGTAAACACATTAAACCAATTTCTACAACTGGTTACATATACACAGACGATGTAACGATTTACATCCCATTTAAACAAGATTTAAAGGAAATTTCCAATAATATCAACTAAAGCCTACATATCATGCATTCATGGGCAGATGCATTTCAACTGAAACTCAATGCAGAAAAAAAACAATGCCTAATCCTCACCTCTCAACACAACACGAACAAATTCACCACCATTACCACATCAAAACTGAACCTTCCAATTTCGGATACCCTAAAAATTCTTGGAGTTACCATTGATCGACACCTAACTCTTGAGAGTCACGCGAAAAACACAACTAAGAAGATGTTCCACTCAATGTGGAAACTAAAAAGAGTAAGACCTTTCTTCCCAAGGACTGTCTTCCGCAATCTGGTACAATCAATGGTACTCAGTCATCTAGACTACTGCAACGCACTTTACGCTGGCTGCAAGGAGCATATAATCAAGAAACTTCAGACAGCTCTGAACACAGCAGCTAGACTCATATTCGGTAAAACAAAATATGAAAGTGCAAAACCCCTACGAGAAAAGTTACACTGGCTCTCACTTAAAGAATGCATTACGTTCAAAATATGTACCCTAGCTCACAAAATCATTCACGGAGATGCCCCAGCCTACATGTCAGACCTGATAGACTTACCACCCAGGAATGCTAAAAAATCATCCCGCACATTCCTCAATCTTCACTTCCCCAGCTGTAAAGGTCTAAAATACAAACTAACGCATGCCTCTACCTTTTCCTACTTGAGCACACAATTCTGGAACGCGCTGCCACACAGCCTGAAAACGATCTATGAACTAACTAACTTCCGCAAACTACTGAAGACCCATCTCTTTAACAAGGCATACCATAAAGATCAACAAATGTGAACGCCTACAAATATACCCAGAATTGTCTTACAGCATTTGCATGTCACTCTACTATCTTATTTCATCATTATCATGTTAAACAAGATCCTTATGTAATACTAAATGTATATTCTCTTATACATTTCCAACATTCATGATGTATTGTTGTCAGGTTCTCAGGTTCAGAGCCCGCGGGGCCGGGCTCTGGAGCAAACGTGAGCCCTTGGGCTGCTGCCGAGGAGCGACAGCAGCAGGCAAAACCCACCAACCAACACTGGGCAAGCACACCGGCAGGGACTGCAAGCACTGCCCAGCGAACCGGAACACATGGACTGGAATCCCCCGGACTGGAAGACACAGGACTGGAACACACACTGGACCGGAACACACTGGACTGGAGCACATTGGACTGGTCTGTACAGCTTCACCTGCGCTTGGCCACTACCCCCCCCCCCCCCCCAAGGGTTGAGCCCTTGGGTTCGAGTGGCCGGCAGGACTTACCAGATACCGGATGACACAGGGACCAGGACTGGAAACAGAAGTACTCCTAAACCTAAACTGACCTAAGTGCTCCCAAGCCCTAAACCAGCAGGAGTGTTCCTAACAGTAAACTGACAAAAGGACTTCCTAAGCCCTATACTAAACAGGAGCTCCTAAGCCCTGCTCAACAAAGGGACTTCCTAAGCCCTAAACTAACAGAACAGGGAACTAAATACACAAGCTAGCAAAGGAGCTTCCTAAGCCCCCACGCTACAGCAGTGCACCACCGCACTAACCTAACCCAGGTGCCACTAAGCTACAGGAGTACTTCTCACAGCGAACTGAAGTGCCTCTAACAGCACCAAACCCAGAAGTACTTCTAACAGCAAACTGAAGTGCTTTCTACAGCACCCAAAACCAGAAGTACTTCTAACAGCAAACTGAAGTGCTTCCTACAGCACCAAAACCAGAAGTACTTCTAACAGCAAACTAGCAGTGCTTCCTGCAGCACCAAACCCAGAAGTACTTCTAACAGCAAACTAGCAGTGCTTCTAACCACACCCAAAGGGAAAGCAGGGGAGCTACAAGGGAAAGGCAGGGAAGCTAAACACTTAAACACAGGACAAATGTACACACTGCACCTACACTAACCTGGACCTAAAGCAAACGCAAGCAGGGAAGCCAAACTCATCAGAAGAAGTGCCCACTGCACTAATCCTACCTCAAGCACGCGTTGCAAAGGCCTTGAAGGAAAGTACTACTACTACTACTACTATTTAGCATTTCTATAGCACTACAAGGCGTACGCAGCGCTGCACCACTTCCTTATCAAGGCCCTCCCAGATGATGTCACACTCCCTAGACCTAGGCATACAGCACACTGAAACCCAGAGAGGCCCAACCCACACCAATGCAGCACCGCGAAGCACTTGAAGCTAGTACACCCAAAAAGGGAGCAGAGCAACTCAGGCAACACCCACAGCTGCAGGAAAGTGAGACAATTAGCCCCATGCTGCTGGAAGCTGCCAGCACAGAGAGAGAGAGCCAGCTCAGAAAGGACAGACAAAAGAAACAGAAGCCAGCTAAGCTGACCACCAGGAAAAAGGTAAGTTTGAGAGGGGTTATGACCACAATCATAACAATTGTTAGCCACATTGAGCCTGCAAAGAGGTGGGAAAATGCGGGATACAAATGCAATAAATAAATAAATAAATCTGCGAATGCTGCTATTTTAAATTCCCTATCTCAGATATGCGCTTCCTTTATGTCTGTGTTATTACTTATCTCCCTTATTAATGGGTCGAGTGTTAGGACAAAAAGGAGTGGGGAGAAAGGACATACCTGACGTGTTCCTCTGCCTATGGGAAACCATTCCGAGCCGAGACCGTTGACAAGGACTCTCACCTTGGGATCAGTATATAAGGTTCTAACCACCTGTAAGAAGAATCCAGATATGCCATAAGCTTTAAGTGTTTCAAAAAGAAAGCCCCAGTCTACCCTGTCGAAGGCCTTTTTGGTGTCGAAACTGATTAGCAATGCTGGTGTTCCGTCCCTCTGCACTTTTTCCAGTGCTAGTAGTATTCTCCTCATATTCTTTGCTATTTTCCTGCCCCGTACAAATTCCACTTGTGGTTCCTCTACCAGTGAAGGAAGATATCTAGCCAGCCTATTGGCTAACAATTTGGCTAGAAATTTGGCCTCTGAATTCAAAAGTGAGATTGGTCGGTATGACTCTGGGTGTTGGGCAGGTTTACCCGGTTTCAACAGTACTGTTATATGGGCCTGATTCATTTGCATGGGCATGGATCCTCTCTGAACAGTTGAGTTAAAGACCTCCACTAGTATTGGGCTAATTTCTGTCTGTAGCAGCTTATAAAATTCATTCTGCATTCCATCAGGGCCTGGTGTCTTCCCCAAGGGGCTCTGCTTAAGCACCCACAGCACCTCATCTTCTGTGAATTCCTCAGCCTCCAATTTTGGTAGATCAACACTCGCCAGATATGCCTCACTAGGCGTGATCAGGTCATCTTGCGGTTTCTATAACTGCTCAAAGAATGCTTTAAAAGTTTCTGAAATTTCACTATCCTTGTGTGTTAATGTCCCTTGCTGGTTCACTAAGGTGAGCACCTTAAGATAGCCTGCCTTCTTACCCATTAACCGCGCTAGAAACCCCCCTCCCTTATTAGCAAACTTATAGAGACGATATTTATAGTACGCCAGGGACTTCTGGACTGTTTGGTGCAGCAGTTCATTAAGATTCTGCTGCGCCTCTAGCAACTGTACTCGGAGTCTCTGAATGCTCCACGCTATATTGTTTCCTCAGCAGAGTTACTCTCCTCTCCAATCTAAGGATTTCCTGCTTTCTCACTTTCCGTTTGAAGCTAGTATATCCTATGTTCTCTCCCCTGAGCACCGCCTTAGCGGTCTCCCAGTAGAGTACCGGGTCTGTCCTATGAGCTTCATTATTACTTCTGAAATCATTCCAGCATTTGATCAAGTGAGGTAAGAATTGGCCATCCCGATATAGCCAGATTGGGACTCTCCACGTATAATTCTCCCGCCACTCCCCCATCCAACTGCAGCGGCACCGCTACCCAGGCATGATCCGAAACCACTATAGGACCAATTTTGGCGGATTCCACTTGTGTAAATAGTTTTCCAGTCATAAATATGTAATCAATACGAGACAGAGTGGAGTGTGCTCTCGGGAGATGGGTGTAATCCCTCTCAAGAGGGTTAAGAGTTCTCCACACGTCCACCACATCCAATGCCTCCTCCAGTGCTGCTATTCCCCTCCATGTCCTGGCCAGCTCTCTCCACGTTGGTTTCAACCTGTCCAATGTTGGGTCTGCTGCCTCACTGAAATCTCCCCCCACTATGATAGGTATCTCTCCTAGACCCTATATTGTGCGGATAATCTGTGTGAAAAATTTATTTTCAAATGTGTTTGGTGAATAGATATTACAGAGCAATACCGGCTGTCTGTCCAGCACTACTGATGCTACAACATATCTCCCCTTCACATCTCCCACTACCTTAACAACTTCCACATGTATGCCTTTTCGTACCAGTGTGATCACTCCTCCTTTCCCTCCCACTGCTGGGGATTCAAAAATTTCTCCTACCCACCAGCGTTTCAATTTGGCGTGTTCTGCTTGTGTGAGGTGTGTCTCCTGTAGGAATGCTATTGATGCCTTTTGGTCATTAAGAATTTTTTTGATTTTCTGTCTCTTGATTGGTGAGTGTATGCCCCCCACGTTCCTGGTTACAACCTGCAAGGGAGCCATATCGTCTCTATATGTCTATCAGTGTTTCCATACAGTTTTCCAGCATTCTCATCGGAGAGGTGTCCCAGTCACCACCTCCCCGGTACATCCTTCCATTCATCCAGCATTTTTTCTTCACAGCCTGCCACATTCAGATCCTCACTGCATACATATGACTGCCCTTTAGCCCTCCTTACCCTTACCCACCCTTCCCCTGCTTGCCCCAACACCCCCCTTCCCTCCCCCCTCCCCCGTATACATTACCCTACTCATGCCACTTGGCATTAGACTTCCCCTTTCCAGAGATTGGAGCACCCTGGGTCAAATTATTAGGAGGGGTAAGCCCTCCTTCTGTCCGTCCGACTCAAAGTTCCAAGTCTATGTTGTTGTCTTCCCCTTCCAGTCCGCTCCTGTTTCCCACGCCGACCGAAGGCCCCAAAGTCAGCATCGTGCTCTTCAATCAAATTACCATTCCAGACTGCTGGGGTGTCACGATTCCAAAATCCCTTTTTCCATACTGGTACCATATTCTCTCAAGACCACAATTACAGCCAATTCGTTCCCAAAAGGTATTGTTATTTTTCAGTCTCCATTTGATGCCCACATTAACTGATCCACATAGGCCTTGGCCTCCTGCTTTTTTTCAAAAAATAGGGTTTGGCCATTATCGATCATCTTTAGTTTTGCGGGGTACAGAAGACTAAATTTCTTCTTCAAGCCAAACAGCGCGGAGCAGATGGATGCAAATTCTTTTCTCGCTGCTGAAACTTTTAAGGAGTAATCCTGGAAACATAATATTTTTTCACCTTGGTATTCCAAGTCTTTCCTGCTCTCAGCAGTTACAGAATCTCCATTTTGTTTGCATAGTTTGGGACCTTTAAGATTGTTACTCTGGGCCTTGTCGCGTGCTCCCTTCTTGGCCCCAGCCGGTGCGCTCTTTCGATTTTCAGCCTGTCCACTAGGTCTGGGGTAGAGAGCACCTCTGGCAGCCAACGCTCCAAGAATTTGCATAGATTTCTGTCTGGGAGATTCTCAGGAAGCCACACTAGCCTAAGGTTGTTTCTTCTGGAGCAATTCTCCAGGTCTTCCACCTTGGTTTTGAGCTCCTCTAACCTGGCTGCCAGTCTAGGCTGTTCATCCACCACCCTCCGTATGTCCTCCTCTGCCTGCCCCAGCCGCTGTTTCGCCTCTTGGAGGTCCGCTACCAGAGTCGTTTGCCTTTCCTCCATGCCGTCAAGCTTATCCAATATGAGCTGCAGCTTCTTCCCCACTGCCTGCTCCACTACAGCTTTCACCTCCTCTTTTATTTCAGCGGCCCACAGTGAGCTAGGCATCAGAGATGCGGGCGCCGCTTTGTCTGCCATCTTTGATTCTCCGACTCTCGCCTTATCTTTTGGATCTCTTCAGGCAGATTTCGATGCCATCGAGCGCGATTTATTTCGCTCTTTAGCGCACTGGGTGGCAGGCGACCTTTTTACGTTTTTTATCTTCTGTTTTTGTCAGACTTTGCGTTGTTAACGAGTGCAGTAGTTTCGGGTGCTCCGGAGTAGCGCCAGCACGCGACCTCGCTACTCCATTCCCCAACTGGAAGTCTAATGTAAATTTTTAATAGTTTTGGTATTATGGGTGCGGAGCGCCTTGCGCTGCTCTGGCTGCGTATTTTGGAATTCTGATGATGGCGTTTGTGAACATACAGTTTATTTAATATATATGGGAAATTTGGTTAAATTTCGTTGAACTTTAGTGGTATTTCAGGTTAAAATAGTGTAAAATGGTGCCTATAAAGGGTTTAAAAAAAAAAAACATGGTCTGGATTCAGTATAATGTGACCTGGATGTTGACGCAATTTTTATTTAAATATTGTGTAATTTACATTGTATTCTGTGTTGATAGCCATTTTCCCCATTGAAATTAATGGGAAAAATGGATTTCAAGATGGAGCCTGACCATAAATTCTAAACTGTAAAAGTTAGCTAATGTTCTGAAAGCTAGTGCCTGATTGGTGGTGACAGGTCAAATGACCAAGCTGAAGTTTCATTGCCAGGGGAAACGAAGCTGGTTACCAGTGTTGCCAGGTGGGCGGTTTTACCGCCCAATTGGGCGGTTTTCCGCGACCCGCCGCAGGAAATTTTTGCCCGCGGCGGGTTGCGTTTTTTTGGGCTGCTTTTTGGGCTTCGGGCGGTTTTTTGGGCTGCTTTTTCGGCCGCGGTGGGCAGGGTTAGCGACGTTTTTGGGCGGGGTTAGTGACGTGGGAGGCGGGGCCGATGACGTAGGAGGCGGGGCCGATGACGTAGGAGGCGGGGCCGATGACGTGGGAGGCGGGACCGATGACGTGGAGGCGGGGCCGATGACGGCGGGGGCGGGGTTGATGACGGCGGGGGCGGGGGTGATGACGCGGGGGCGGGGGTGTCAGGGGCGGGGTTTGAGTTTGGGCGGGTTTTGGGCTGGATTTTGGGCTCCTTTGGGCTGGAAAAATATTTTCCACCTGGCAACCCTGCTGGTTACAGTGGGCAGAGTAGCTGAAGACACAGAAGAGGGTAGACCTGTGTGGCAGGGGCTCTGCTTGTGTGTAAGAAAATTGAGTTGTGAATAAGTCAGTGAGCCTGAATAAAGTATAATTTGGCTGAATCAGAGAAGCTGGTGACACAGAGAGAGAAGTCCTGCAAGGCAGAGGCTCTGTGAGTGTGTGTATGTATATTGGTGTACCAAGTAATTATTCAGAAAGCTATGGTTCAATATTAAAACACCATTTTAAATGCTGGTGTGCACTTGAATTCAGCTGGAATTAAAATTTCTTTGATAAAGGCTCTGAAAAGTTTGGAAGCTGTACAGCAAGGCCTGTCTGAGTTTTAAATAAGCAGGGCCTGTCTGAGTTTTAAATAACCCACAAGCTGTATAAAAACCTGTGGGTGGGTAGTGACTGTGACTAGTAGCAGTGACTATTCAGGAAAGCTGGTGTGCTTTTCACTGATCTGCCACAGAGCAGGGTCGTTAACCACAGTATACCTGACTGCAGTGAAAACCTATTCTAATTTGAACTTAGATAAAACTGTTATCCTTTACTGAACCACTGCTTATAAAAGTATTGGTGTCAATGGTGTGTGGTGAGAGCCTGATAGCAGTGAGAGTCTGCTAAAACCTAAACTTAAGCAAGGTTGACATCTCTTGCTAGACTGTTAATGTCAGTGGTATATGGTGAATGGCTGATTATAAGGTGTAATGTACAAAAAGTGGGGGTACGACCAAGGATACCAGATTATAAGGTGTGACAAAGTAATAGAGAAAAGTGTTCCTCATTAGCTACGGAAAAATAATAATGAGATAGGTCTCACTATAGGGAAATTCAATTATTTACTGATTTGATTTAGATATTTTGGCCACAATATTAAAATTAAAATCTCTATTAAAATTCCCATTGGATAGGGAAATAGGGTTTTATTTCCTTTGAGTTAATTAAAGTACAGGTTACGGGAGCTGTTAAATAGACAACGCTGGAACAACAAGTGCACCATCGTTCAAGAAAGACCGAGTTTCCCTCATTCAAGAAAGGTCTATAGAGTCAGCTAAGTGTCCAAGCATCACATCACACAGCATTTAAGAGACTCTATATTCACAATTAGATACTTACCTGGAAGTTGGGTGTTTAGGTTCATTCTTATTAGAAGAAAGGTTTGAATCTGTAAGAGAAAACATTTAAACAAAGTATCAATTTCTTAATTAAAGTTTTCATAGTTAAAGTAAAGTTTGAGCAAAAGAGAAATTAACAAATATAAATACTTATCTGATTATTCTGTGTGGAGTTGTCATATAGATAAAACTTGTTAATTGAAAGTATATACAATGTCTGGAAATTTAAGAAAGTAGAATTGTTGCAGGTTACATATTATTGTAGTGCAATATAAAAACTGTCTGCACTTTATAATTAACAAGCCGTAAAGCCCGTTACAACGGGCGACATTTCTGTTGTATGTAATGAAATAGCCAAACGGGCAAGAGTTGCAGGCGCAGGAGGTGAGTGTGTTGAAGAGGGTGATCGATTGAAAGGTGTGGGCGGAGGAGGTGGGTGCGGGAGATCCATCAGTCTTCTACCTGGAGTCCAGCCCCACTGCCACCACTCTCTATCCTCCTAAACATTTCTTCCCGCTGCTGCCCAGTGCCTGCAGCAGGTTCCACCTACGCTACCCCATCTTCTTTCCGATTGGAGAAAACAAAACTCGCGCGAATCCAACCTGTCAGATCGGGAGGGAATAGCGATTGGCCCTGACTGGCGCGAAGCTGGTCACGTGGACGGAGGATCTGGCGTGAAACTCTTCCTTTCAGGGTACCAGGAGTAGGAAGCGGGCTCTTTATAACGTGGGATCATGGATGTCCAGGGACCGACAGGGGCTGCGGCTGGACAGCAGTTCAAAGATAAAGTGGCGGAAAAATGTCAAAAGGTGTCCCAGTATTTCTTGGAGGAGTAAGTGCACATATGAGTGACCAGCCGTTTTTTATTGTAGCCCTCGTGGTTGGGCATAAGGATTTAAGCGTGTGCGTAACAGGTTTTATATTCCTAAAAAGTTCAGTATTTTGTGTAACAACGTTGGGAGTCAGCTGTGACGTACCGGTGGTCCTGCCTCTACGTGCCGCTGTACTGCCTCTAACAACGTCGGGAGAGATCTGTGACGTACTGCGCTGTTCTGCGCATGCGCGGCACGTCGGTCACTCTTCATTTATATAGTAGGATATTTTAAATGCAATTTAACATCAGTATATTACATTTTTAATACAGCTGTTTTTTAACAAAACTGATTTTAACATATTTATTGAAAATATTTATTGTGCTTTTTAAAAGATCTTGTGCAATAAATTACTTTAATTTAATGTTTTAGTGTGCAATTGCTTCCTTTTATAAATTGTAAACCGTTCTGTCTTGCAGTAGCAATAAGATACGGTATATAAATTGATGTAAATAAAAATAAATAAATAAATAAATAAACAATATTAACATCATTCTTAAAAACTTGAAACATCTGAGGAAATTTCTTGACCATCTAAAATTGCACATCATATAACGTTCATAATACAGAATTTCCTCAATTTTCCTGTAAATTTCCTAAGTGGTGAGTGTTTAGCGTGGGAACCCATACACCGTGATTAGATTATCTTTAAAACCTCACCCATAGGAGATCTACAATACCTTATCCTGAAGCATGCACTTTTGAGCGACTGTTGGCCTTCCCCCAGTTTCTTCTTTATTTATTTATTTATTACATTTATATCCAGTGGTGTGCTGGTAAATGTTTAACAACAGGCTCTTTCCCTAGTCCACCTCTGCGCCCCCTACAAATTGCAGAGCTGGCTGTAGCCGGGGAGAAAGCCTGGGGGGGGGGGGGTAATGCATTACTCCAGGAAAAAAAATTTAAATGATCCCAGGTTCCAATCTAATTCATGTTTAATGTGGGATAAAATGCCATAAATAAGTAAATAAATATAAACTTTTAATGTTGAGCACCTGATTCTCAAAGTGGACATATTCCAAACACTATAATGAAAATAAAATGAATTTTTTCTACCATTGTTGTCTGGTGACTTTGTTTTTCTGATCATGCTGGCCCAGTATCCGATTCTGCTGCTATCTGTCCTCTTAACTCCGTTTCCAGGGCTTCCTTTCCATTTATTTCTTTACTTTCCGCCTTTCTTCTTCATTTCTTGCCCTACATCCATAAGTAAAAGCTGAGTCCTCCGCAGACTTGACTGTCCAGTCAGAGACGTAGCCAGGTTTTGACATCAGGGGGAGCAGACTTTTCTAAAGTAGGCACCAATGCAAGGCTGAAGGACTGAGAGAGAGGGGAGGATTAAAAACCTAATAAGCATATACAGTCAGTAACTCAGCTGATTGGGGAGGCTAGGGTGCGGTTGGGGTGGGGCTAGTTAAAATCCTTAGGGTGGGGGCAATACCCATGTAAGCATAAGTGTAATACATGGGATTGAAGGTCAGCTGGGGATGGAATGAGTGGAATGTTTTGGCTGTAATTATGTGTTGATATTCTCTGTTATGGGAAACAGGGAAACGGGCTAGTTGTTTAAGGGATGCCAGCACCTCTGGGAAAGGCACCTTCACCTCTAGGAAAGGCACCTTCAACCTGTGCAGGTCTGGGAGAGTTATTCTCTGTTATGGGAAACAGGCTGGTTGTTTAAGGGATGCCAGCTTGTGCAAGTCTGGGAAAGGCACCTCTGTTTCACACTATAAAAGAGGGTGGAGCACTGACCTCCTTTAGAAGCTTGCCTGAACGTAAGGGACGCCTTGTTCAGTGATGTCCCTGCAATCTCTGAGGAAGAGCTAGTGCTTCCCTGGTGGTCTTCCCAGATGCTGACTGAATTGCGGGTGCTGTAAGTATCTTGGTGTATGTGTTCACATATGTATCACCAATAAAAGCGATATACCGTATATTGTGTCTGGTGGCTTTTGTGTTGTCATAAGCACAGCGCCACCTAGTGTTACAATTTGGCGTAGTCGGCAGGATATCGCATTGTTGTTACGGTGATTACATTTGTGAATATATACTTGTTTTATTGTTTTATTGTTTTGTGAATATGTTGAAGAAAGGGAAGAAGAGCAAATCTCATCAGGAGGCTGTGCAGGCACAGCTTCCGCAGCTGTTTGCAATTCCTGGATGGGATAAATACCCATATCAGGCATTGGCAACAGAATGGGCGACAGATACGGGGTTGAGTGAGAATTGGGAGGTATGTTTAGGAGAGGGAATGTGTGAGGATGTGTTGAAATGTTTACAAAATGCCCCTGTGGTTAAAGGGAAAGAGTTAAGAACTGTGGGTCGGAGAGGGTGGATTTTGTTGTCGGCATATCGCCTGATGCACCAGCAGAATCTGTTATTACAACAGAAGCTGTTGGAATCACAGGCTGAGATTCTGACATTGAAAAGCAACTTGGTAATGTCACAGTGTCAGGGCAAATTGATGATGGATAAGTGTACGGGGTACCAGCAAATTGCTGAGCGGGCGGCGGTGCAAGTAGCGCAGTATAAGTATCGGAAAAGGAGAGGGCGTGTGAGTAAGGTAAAGGTTGCAAAGGTGATGGCTACTGCCACACAGAATCCTAACGGATGGGATCCTGAGACGTGGGATGGGGATATCTGGTCTTCCACACCCGAGAGTGAGTCAGGGGGTGAGGAAAGTGCTGCTCCGGAAATGAAGCTGATAATTCGGCGACGAGCACAGTTGGGTGGGGCAGCGCCAGTGCGCATGGATTTAGCAGAAGACTATACGCAACAAGAAATTCTCAATATCATGCAGCAATTCCAACAGCGTCCAAATGAATCCCTTATTGCTTGGTGTGTAAGGCTGCATGATACTGGGGCAATGGGGATACGGATGGACAATGAGGACTGTTTGAAATTTATACCTTTATCTCGAGATGCTATAATTCAAAGTGCATTTCGGGAACATAGTTTAGCAATGCCTGATGGGAATGGGTCAGAGGCTACCACTCTGATTGAGTTAGTGGGAACAGGGTGTCGTAGAAAGTACCCTTTAGAATCAGATTGGCCTGGGGATGACAAGCCTTGGTATACTTTGAAAGATTGTATCCAGCGATTAAAGGAAGAGGCAATGAAAGTGTGTATTGTCACAGGACAGATGGATACACTTACCCAAGTGCCTATGTCAGCGGCAATTAGAAACAAAGTAATTAAAGGGTCTCCTCCAATGTATAAACAAGTTATTTTGACTCTGTTGATGAATGAAACAGACAACCCGTTGGAGGGCATTATGGATAAAATCGAGCAATTAGGAGATTTGGGGGATTGGAGTCTGAAGCTGACAGATAGGAAAAATAATGAGGGGCAGAGAATTGGGGAAGGGCCGAAGGGGCAAGGTTCAGAGGTAGAGCGAGTATCTCGTAAGGGTATGTTTGCCGCTCTACTACAAGCGGGGGTGGCTCGGGAGAAAATAGATGGAATTCCCACTGGAGAGTTATGGCAGCAATATAAAAAATTAGGATTGGATAAGAGAGGGATGAAACCGGTTCGGAAAACCCGGACAGTGGGAAAAGAAAAACTTCCTTCAGCCCCACCTGTGGAGGGTCCGGACTATTCAGATTTGTTTCATGAGGTCCGTACTCTCCTGCAGAGAATGACACTTCCATCCACTACTACTCTGCCCCCATCTAAAGCAGAAACCAATCCGTTTAGAGAGGATTGACTAGTACGGGGATGCAATGTAAAAATTGATCTGCGTCCCTATATTGATGTTGTAATACAATGGAGTCCGGGAAATTTTCAACAAGTACGAGCTTTGATAGATACTGGAGCAGAAGCAACGATTATAGCTGGTAACCCTTCTAAGTTTAAAGGACCAAAGTGTAATATTGTAGGACTAGGGGGGAAGAGTATTCCTGCAGTGGAAACACAATTGGCTATGCAAATTGGGGATTTACAGCTCCAAATGTATGCTGTAATGATTACGCCAGTGCCAGAATATATAATTGGTATGGATATTCTGAGAGGTTTAAAACTTACTATTGATGGGGGAAGTTGGCAATTTGGAACGTCTCCCACAGTTCCCCGGCGTTTGAAGTATATTTCCACTTATAATATTCACGCAGTATTAGTGGGAAAATTGTTGATGAGCCTCTCACCATACCAGCCGCCACTCAATTAGTTGCACAAAAGCAATATCGGATTCCTGGTGGTATTGCAGAAATTACGCGAACAATACAGGAATTACAAGAGGTAGGGGTCATTGTCCCAGTTACTACCAAATGGAATAATCCAGTATGGCCAGTGAAGAAATCTGATGGATCCTGGCGGATGACAGTAGATTACCGTCAATTGAATAAGGTTACACCCCCGTTGCATGCTGCAGTCCCCGACATTGTAACTTTAATTGAGAACATACAAAATAGAAAAGGAAAATGGTATGTAGTGATAGATTTAGCAAATGCCTTCTTTACAACAGCCTTAAAAGAGGAATTTTGGGAGCAATTTGCATTTACGTGGCAGGGAAGGCAGTACACTTTTACACGGTTGCCACAGGGATGGTTGAACAACCTGGTTACCTACATGGAAACAGAATGATTGGTATATTCATACTAAACTGGTTTGGGGATCACAGTTATGGCAAGAAATTAGTGAATTTTTGCAATCTACTTCTGCCTATGTCTATCATGTTGATGCACATGTTTCCCCTATAACCTCTGATCATATTTTTAATCAGACAGCAGATTCCTTAGCTACTATTCACACGAATGTCATCTCTGGAACAGATGATTCTACTATTCATCGGGGTGAAGAAGAGACCGGTATTGCAAGCTGGGCACATCAAAAATGTGGACATCTCAGAGAGCAAGCCACCTATCACTGGGCGCGGCAGCGTGGGTTAGCATTGTCTCTTTCTACCATTAAAAATGTTATTGCTCACTGTCCTGTTTGTCAACATTTGACTAAACGCCCTATACCACACCCAGTCAAAGGTACACTTGCTCGAGGTAAGTTACCTGTCCAAATTTAGCAACTAGATTATATTGGCCCTTTACCAATTTCGCAGGGATGTCAATATGTCTGTGTTGCCGTGGATACTTATTCCGGATTTTTGCTAGTCCATCCTTGTCGTAGAGCTACAGCTCAGCAGACTATTGTTCTTTTGGAATCCATATGTAGACATTATGGCGTTCCACTGCAAATTCAAAGTGATAATGGCTCTCATTTCAAAAATCATCCTGTTACTGCCTTTTGCGCCCAATTTAACATTGAATGGGTTTTCCATATTCCCTATTATCCACAAGCTGCTGGTCTTGTGGAACGTATGAATGGTCTGTTGAAAACACAGATCCGGAAATTAACTCCTACTCACACTCTTGCGCAATGGCACAAATATTTGTACCCAGCAGTTACTATCCTCAATAATCGTCTCTTCGTGGCTTACTTCCTGTGGGAGGGGTCATTGACAGAGATTATCAGGGGGAGGTCATAGTCCTTCTGATGAATCACACTGAGGAGGATGTAATGGTGTCCTTCTGATGAATCACACTGAGGAGGATGTAATGGTGCAGGCTGGGGATAGGATAGCACAATTGTTGATAATTCCTGTCAATTCCTCCTCTTTTACTCAAATTTCTGATTTTGTGGGAGTCACTGAGCGAGGTACACAGGGGTTTGGGTCTACTGGGAGGGGTGTGGGTGGTCGATTATGGCATCAGGACCCTGCACACCCAGGTCCTCCTCAACCTGCTGAAATTATAGCCCGAGGGGAGGACAATACTGTTACAGTAGTTCAGCCAGGACAACA
The DNA here is from genome assembly GCF_901765095.1 of Microcaecilia unicolor. Classification (NCBI taxonomy): domain Eukaryota; kingdom Metazoa; phylum Chordata; class Amphibia; order Gymnophiona; family Siphonopidae; genus Microcaecilia; species Microcaecilia unicolor. Next base: position 120,692,053 of record NC_044040.1, on the reverse strand, counting down.
GAGTTGGACGAATGTTCCTGCTGATCATTGTTATTTAAGGGAATAGGATTTATATGTGTTTCTCCATTTCTTTTTGTTTCAGGGCATACTGTTTCTCTGTTTGGGTTGGGAACTTGATGCCCGTACTCCCGGCGAGCGAGTGCTGGGAGTGACCTCGCGTGTCCACTATTGGTGGAGCAACAAAAATAACTCGACCTAACAGCAAGATAATTATACATGTCATACTGCATGTCCGGTATTGAACGTAACTGCTTCCCAAGCTGTGTTTCATAAAACTGAACAGCGCTTTGTAGTTGTTTCATCCAGTTTTGTGAATGTGACTATCCATAATGCTACGTCCTGGGTTATGTGCATCCAGCCTATGGGATTCCGGGACCAGATATGGAGACTATGGAATTGGACACGCAAAATGCAGTTCCTCCAAACTTGTAACAGCTCTATAGTAAATATTACTTTGAATCGAACTGCTGAATGGATTTTCACTAATGCTACACCAATTGCAAACCGTTTTACACCCTGGATGGACTTCTTGCATGTGTTGCTTGCTGTTAGTAATATGACTAATCCTGCTCCACTGTCACGCATTCCCACTACATGCAAAAACATGTCTATGCAGTATAGAAAGACAGTATTAACTTACAATGTTACATTTCCACACTTGCCTCGCTGTACTAGGATACGGCGAGCATGGTATGATACTATTTTGGGGGGTGCGGGAACTGGACTGGGAATTCTGAATACTGTAGATACAGATACTCTGTTTAGTAAACTACACTATCTAGGTAAGGACTTGCATACTGAACTGAATATTTTAGCCAATTGGTTACCTGCCATTCCAGGAACAGGACAATTAATGGTGCCTGCGATAGCAGACATTAATAATTTATTAGCCCAAACTTTTAAGTTTGAAAATTATACTGACATTACTTTGACAAAAGCATTGAATTATACTTGGTGTTCATTACAGACATTGTACGCTTTGCATCAGTGGGACAGAGTCCAGATGGCTCTACAATTGGGGATGCATACCCAGTTGCAGACCCTTTTCGCTGGATATATTCCGGTTGATGAGTGGTTGTTCCCACATTCAGAGAGTACAGTCTGTACTGATCGATTCTGTACAGGGGTTTTATCTTCATATAAGATTTTCCATACTCATATAGTATGTAAGTATTATATATCTCCAGTATTAGTGAATGTTTCTGGTATCGTAACCTTTTGGGCCCCGCATATGAATGGGGAGTATATAACTGTATATAATGAGACATATAAATTGGATATGTGTAATGAGCAGGGAAATCGCATGATTTGTCCTTTCCAGCCACCACAATTTGAACCTTGCTTATCCCCACGTTTTGGGGAATGCACATTTACTGTTTTCCCTGCCAACTATGAGTTCTTTGTAGAAATTAGTCCGCGGACATTATGTATTTCCACTGCTAATTTCACAACTTTGTCAAATAATACCTTCCTGACCGATCTGTCAGGAGTCAGTTCCTGTTTTACTAGCATATCAGTATTTTGGTGGAAAGGACAAAAATATGTATTATATCCAGAGTTATTTAATTCTGCTTTCATACAGTACAATTATACCTTCTTTACGGAGCCAATTTTAGCTGTAAATTATAGTAAGTTGACCCACATGTTGCATATATCCTCTCTTATTAATGAGTATATTCAAGGTGTGAATCACACCTTAAGAGTCATGCAAGTAGATGCTCAATTTGACAATCACACTGTTCGTATAGTGGCGGAAAATATTCGAAGTAAATTACATCATAATTGGTGGGATCCATTATTGGGACATTCTCCTAGTGCAGATGCTTTCCTAAAATGGATCACTCATCCTTTACTTGTAGTACTATTAGTTAGCATCCTGCTAGTGATTTGGAATTGTATTTTGACTTGTAAAATTTGGAAACGACCTACGGTGGTCCATAATACTATGTATACTTCTGTCTCCTCATAAGCAGAGAATATCAAGGGGTGGAATGTAATACATGGGATTGAAGGTCAGCTGGGGATGGAATGAGTGGAATGTTTTGGCTGTAATTATGTGTTGATATTCTCTGTTATGGGAAACAGGGAAACAGGCTAGTTGTTTAAGGGATGCCAGCACCTCTGGGAAAGGCACCTTCACCTCTAGGAAAGGCACCTTCAACCTGTGCAGGTCTGGGAGAGTTATTCTCTGTTATGGGAAACAGGCTGGTTGTTTAAGGGATGCCAGCTTGTGCAAGTCTCGGAAAGGCACCTCTGTTTCACACTATAAAAGAGGGTGGAGCACTGACCTTCTTTAGAAGCTTGCCTGAACGTAAGGGACGCCTTGTTCAGTGATGTCCCTGCAATCTCTGAGGAAGAGCTAGTGCTTCCCTGGTGGTCTTCCCAGATGCTGACTGAATTGCGGGTGCTGTAAGTATCTTGGTGTATGTGTTCACATATGTATCACCAATAAAAGCGATATACCGTATATTGTGTCTGGTGGCTTTTGTGTTGTCATAAGCACAGCGCCACCTAGTGTTACAATAAGCAGTAAAGGGATAGTAGGGATACTTTTGAACATGGCAGTGAAGGACCCCTTCGCCGTGTCTCTGTGCATATGCACCAGCTATTTCCCCCTAGTATCTCTATTACTGATGGTATTATGCACACTGAATACACTCCAGAGAATTATGTGCCAAAAACATCCAAATAATGTACCACAATAATGCAAATTATTAAACAGAAGATTCTCCGAGGACAAGCAGGCTGCTTGTTCTCACTGATGGGTGACGTCCACGGCAGCCCCTCCAATCGGAATCTTCACTAGCAAAAGCCTTTGCTAGCCCTCGCGCGCCGATGCGCACCGCGCATGCGCGGCCGTCTTCCCGCCCGAAACCGGCTCGTGCCGGCCAGTCTTCTTTTGTCCGCGCTCGGTACGGTCGTGTTTCGCCATTCGTGCCCCGGAAAGTTGACCTCGCGCGTCGTTTTCGACTCGTTTTTCTAAGAAAGTTTTAGAAGTGTTTCGGGAAGATACTTTTGGTTTTTCCCTTCCCGTATTTCGAGCTTTTCGCCCCGGTAAGTTTTCTTTCGTCATCGGGGTAGGCCTTAGTTAGGCCTCGGTCGAAATTTTCTTCTCCCTATTTTTGTGGTGCCAATCTTCGCCATTTTGAGTTTTGATCTTGCCGGCGTGATTTTTCCGCCCATGACATCGAAGCCTTCCAGCGGCTTCAAGAATTGCACCCAGTGCGCCCGGGTAATCTCGCTCACTGACAGGCAAGCGTCGTGTCTTCAGTGTCTGGGGGCTGGGCACCGCCCTCAGGCCTGTAGTCTGTGTTCCCTTTTACAAAAACGGACTCAGGTAGCGAGGTTAGCCCAGTGGAACATTTTGTTCTCGGGCTCTTCGTCGGCATCGGCACCGTGGGAAGAAGAGGAAGACATCAGATATTTCTCTGACGAGGAGTCTGAGGGTCTTCCTTCTGATCCCACTCCCTCTCCTGAAAGACAGCTTTCTTCTCCCGAGAGTCTGTCTTTCGCTTCCTTTGTCCGGGAGATGTCTACGGCCATCCCCTTCCTGGTGGTTGTGGAGGACGAGCCCAGGGCTGAAATGTTTGAGCTCCTGGACTATCCTTCTCCACCTAAGGAAGCGTCCACAGTACCCATGCATCATGTCCTAAAAAAGACATTGCTGGCGAACTGGACCAAGCCATTAACTAACCCCCACATTCCCAAGAAGATCGAGTCCCAGTACCGGATCCATGGGGACCCAGAGCTGATGCGCACTCAGTTGCCTCACGACTCTGGAGTTGTGGATTTGGCCCTAAAGAAGGCCAAGAGTTCTAGAGAACATGCTTCGGCGCCCCCGGGCAAGGACTCTAGAACCTTGGACTCCTTTGGGAAGAAGGACTACCATTCTTCTATGCTCGTGGCCAAAATTCAGTCCTACCAGCTCTACACGAGCATACACATGCGGAATAATGTGCGGCAGTTGGCGGGCTTGGTGGATGCGCTCCCCCCTGAGCAAGCCAAGCCTTTTCAGGAGGTGGTCAGGCAGCTGAAAATTCCTGGCCAGAGGGGTGTATGACACCTTTGATGTTGCGTCCAGGGCCGCTGCTCAAGGTGTGGTGATGCGCAGACTCTCATGGCTGGGTGCCTCCAACCTGGAGAATAGAATCCAGCAGCGGATTGCGGACTCGCCTTGCTGTGCGGATAATATTTTTGGAGAGAAAGTCGAACAGGTGGTAGAGCAGCTCCACCAGCGGGACACCGCATTTGACAAGTTCTCCCGCCGGCAGCCTTCAGCCTCTACCTCTACAGGTAGAAGATTTTTTGGGGGAAGGAAGACTGTTCCCTACTCTTCTGGTAAGCGTAGGTACAATCCTCCTTCTCGACAGCCTGCGGCCCAGGCTAAGCCCCAGCGCGTGCGCTCTCGTCAGCAGCATGCGCCTCAGCAAGGCCCCTCGGCTCCCCAGCAAAAGCAAGGGACGAGCTTTTGACTGGCTCCAGCAGAGCATAGCCGACATCCAAGTGTCAGTGCCGGGCGACCTGCCAGTCGGAGGGAGGCTGAAAGCTTTTCACCAAAGGTGGCCTCTCATAACCTCCGATCAGTGGGTTCTTCAAATAGTCCGGCAAGGATACGCCCTCAATTTGGCCTCAAAACCTCCAAATTGTCCACCGGGAGCTCAGTCTTACAGCTTCCAGCACAAGCAGGTACTTGCAGAGGAACTCTCCGCTCTTCTCAGCGCCAATGCGGTCGAGCCCGTGCCATCCGGGCAGGAAGGGCTGGGATTCTATTCCAGGTACTTCCTTGTGGAAAAGAAAACAGGGGGGATGCGTCCCATCCTAGACCTAAGGGCCCTGAACAAATATCTGGTCAAAGAAAAGTTCAGGATGCTTTCCCTGGGCACCCTTCTTCCCATGATTCAGGAAAACGATTGGCTATGCTCTCTGGACTTGAAGGATGCCTATACACACATCCCGATACTGCCAGCTCACAGGCAGTATCTGCGATTTCAGCTGGGCACACGTCACTTCCAGTACTGTGTGCTACCCTTTGGGCTCGCCTCTGCGCCCAGGGTGTTCACAAAGTGCTTGGCTGTAGTAGCAGCGGCACTTCGCAGGCTGGGGGTGCACGTGTTCCCATATCTCGACGATTGGCTGGTGAAGAACACATCCGAGGCAGGAGCCCTGCAGTCCATGCAGATGACTATTCGCCTCCTGGAGCTACTGGGGTTTGTGATAAATTATCCAAAGTCCCATCTTCTCCCAGTGCAGAAACTCGAATTCATAGGAGCTCTGCTGGATTCTCGGACGGCTCGCGCCTATCTCCCAGAGGCGAGAGCCAACAACTTGTTGTCCCTCGTCTCGCGGGTGCGAGCGTCACAGCAGATCACAGCTCGGCAGATGTTGAGATTGCTGGGCCACATGGCCTCCACAGTTCATGTGACTCCCATGGCCTGCCTTCACATGAGATCTGCCCAATGGACCCTAGCTTCCCAGTGGTTTCAGGCTGCTGGGGATCTAGAAGACGTGATCCACCTGTCCACGAGTTTTCTCAAATCCCTGTATTGGTGGACGATTTGGTCCAATTTGACTCTGGGACGTCCTTTCCAAATTCCTCAGCCACAAAAAGTGCTGACCACGGATGCGTCTCTCCTGGGATGGGGAGCTCATGTCGATGGGCTTCACACACCCAAGGAAGCTGGTCCCTCCAGGAACGCGATCTGCAGATCAATCTTCTAGAGTTGCGAGCGATCTGGAACGCTCTGAAGGCTTTCAGAGATCGACTGTCCCACCAAATTATCCAAATTCAGACAGACAATAGGTTGCCATGTACTACGTCAACAAGCAGGGGGGCACCAGATCTCGCCCCCTGTGTCAGGAAGCCGTCAGCATGTGGCTCTGGGCTCGCCGTCACGGCATGGTGCTCCAAGCCACATATCTGGCAGGCGTAAACAACAGTCTGGCCGACAGGTTGAGCAGGATTATGCAACCTCACAAGTGGTCGCTCAATTCCCGCGTAGTGCGACAGATCTTCCAGGTGTGGGGCACCCCCTTGGTAGACCTCTTCGCATCTCGAGCCAACCACAAAGTCCCTCAGTTCTGTTCCAGGCTTCAGGCCCACGGCAGACTGGCATCGGATGCCTTCCTCCTGGATTGGGGGGAGGGTCTGCTGTATGCTTATCCTCCCATACCTCTGGTGGGGAAGACTTTGTTGAAACTCAAGCAAGACCGAGGCACCATGATTCTGATTGCTCCTTTTTGGCCGCGTCAGATCTGGTTCCCTCTTCTTCTGGAGTTGTCCTCCGAAGAACCGTGGAGATTGGAGTGTTTTCCGACCCTCATCACGCAGGACGAAGGGGCGCTTCTGCATCCCAACCTCCGGTCCCTGGCTCTCACGGCCTGGATGTTGAGAGCGTAGACTTTGCCTCTTTGGGTCTGTCAGAGGGTGTCTCCCGCATCTTGCTTGCTTCCAGGAAAGATTCCACTAAGAGGAGTTACTTCTTTCTGTGGAGGAGGTTTGCCGTCTGGTGTGACAGCAAGGCCCTAGATCCTCGCTCTTGTCCTACACAGACCCTGCTTGAATACCTTCTGCACTTGTCTGAGTCTGATCTCAAGACCAACTCTGTAAGGGTTCACCTTAGTGCAATCAGTGCATACCATTACCGTGTGGAAGGTAAGCCGATCTCAGGACAGCCTTTAGTTGTTCGCTTCATGAGAGGTTTGCTTTTGTCAAAGCCCCCTATCAAGCCTCCTACAGTGTCATGGGATCTCAATGTCGTTCTCACCCAGCTGATGAAACCTCCTTTTGAGCCACTGAATTCCTGCCATCTGAAGTACTTGACCTGGAAGGTCATTTTCTTGGTGGCAGTCACTTCAGCTCGTAGAGTCAGTGAGCTTCAGGCCCTGGTAGCCCAGGCCCCTCATACCAAATTTCATCATAACAGAGTAGTCCTCCGCACTCACCCTAAGTTCTTGCCAAAGGTTGTGTCGGAGTTCCATCTGAACCAGTCAATTGTCTTGCCAACATTCTTTCCCCGTCCTCATTCCTGCCCTGCTGAACGTCAGCTGCACACATTGGACTGCAAGAGAGCATTGGCCTTCTATCTGGAGCGGACACAGCCCTACAGACAGTCCGCCCAATTGTTTGTTTCTTTTGATCCCAACAGGAGGGGAGTGGCTGTGGGAAAACGCACCATATCCAATTGGCTAGCAGCTTGCATTTCCTTCACTTACGCCCAGGCTGGGCTGGCTCTTGAGGGTCATGTCACGGCTCATAATGTTAGAGCCATGGCAGCGTCGGTAGCCCACTTGAAGTCAGCCACTTTTGAAGAGATTTGCAAAGCTGCGACGTGGTCATCTGTCCACATATTCACATCTCATTACTGCCTGCAGCAGGATACCCGACGCGACAGTCGGTTCGGGCAGTCAGTGCTTCAGAATCCGTTCGGGGTTTAGAATCCAACTCCACCCCCCTAGGCCCATGTTTGTTCTGTTCCAGGCTGCACTCTCAGTTAGTTGGTAAATTTTTTAGGTCAATCTCAGTTATGTCCTCGCCGTTGCGAGGCCCAATTGACCATGGTTGTTGTTTTGAGTGAGCCTGGGGGCTAGGGATACCCCATCAGTGAGAACAAGCAGCCTGCTTGTCCTCGGAGAAAGCGAATGCTACATACTTGTAGAAGGTATTCTCCGAGGACAACAGGCTGATTGTTCTCACAAACCCGCCCGCCTCCCCTTTGGAGTTGTGTCTTCCCTAGTCTTTGTCTTGCTACATATGAGACTGGCCGGCACGAGCCGGTTTCGGGCGGGAAGACGGCCGCGCATGCGCGGTGCGCATTGGCGCGCGAGGGCTAGCAAAGGCTTTTGCTAGTGAAGATTCCGATTGGAGGGGCTGCCGTGGACGTCACCCATCAGTGAGAACAATCAGCCTGCTGTCCTCGGAGAATACCTTCTACAGGTATGTAGCATTCGCTGTATTTGCAGTAGTCTGGAAATATATGTAGGGACTTTAACACTGGACTCCTAGTCAGTCCTAGCTCCCAGTCCAGCATCTTCCTGTTGGCTACGTGAACAGTGGAATTCAGCAGAACTGTAACAGAAATGTTATGGTTACTGGCAACCATAAAATAGCATATCAAATTTTTTAGTAAGTTGCCAAATGGTCAACAGACTTTAGATCTAAGTACATAAGTAATGCCATACTGGGAAAAGACCAAGGGTCCATCGAGCCCAGCATCTTGTCCACGACAGCGGCCAATCGAGACCAAGGGCACCTGGCAAGCTTCCCAAACGTACAAACATTCTATACATGTTATTCCTGGAATTTTGGATTTTTCCAAGTCCGTTTAGTAGCGGTTTATGGACTTGTCCTTCAGGAAACCGTCCAACCCCTTTTTAAACTCTGCTAAGCTAACCACCTTCACCACATTTTCCGGCAATAAATTCCAGAGTTTAATTACACGTTGGGTGAAGAAAAATTTTCTCCGATTTGTTTTACATTTACTACACTGTAGTTTAATCGCATGCCCCCTAGTCCTAGTATTTTTGGAAAGCGTGAACAGACGCTTCACATCCACCTGTTCCACTCCACTCATTATTTTATATACCTCTATCATGTCTCCCCTCAGCCGTCTCTTCTCCAAGCTGAATAGCCCTAGCCTCCTTAGTCTTTCTTCAAAGGAAAGTCGTCCCATCCCCGCTATCATTTTAGTCGCCCTTCGCTGCACCTTTTCCAATTCTACTATATCTTTCTTGAGATGCGGCGACCAGAATTGAACACAATACTCAAGGTGCGGTCGCACCATGGAGCGATACAACGGCATTATAACATCCTCACACCTGTTTTCCATACCTTTCCTAATAATACCCAACATTCTATTCGCTTTCCTAGCCGCAGCAGCACACTGAGCAGAAGGTTTCAGTGCGTTATCGACGACGACACCCAGATCCCTTTCTTGGTCTGTAACTCCTAACGTGGAACCTTGCATGACGTAGCTATAATTCGAGTTCTTTTTTCCCACATGCATCACCTTGCACTTGCTCACATTAAACGTCATCTGCCATTTAGTCTCCCAGTCTCGTAAGGTCCTCTTGTAATTTTTCACAATCCTGTCGCGAGTTAACGACTTTGAATAATTTTGTGTCATCAGCAAATTTAATTACCTCGCTAGTTACTCCCATCCCTAAGTCATTTATAAATATATTAAAAAGCAGCGGTCCTAGCACAGACCCCTGAGGAACCCCACTAACTACCCTTCTCCATTGTGAATACTGCCCATTTAACCCCACTCTCTGTTTCCTATCCTTTAACCAGTTTTTAATCCACAATAGGACATTTCCTCCTATCCCATGACCCTCCAATTTCCTCTGTAGCCTTTCATGAGGTACCTTGTCAAACGCCTTTTGAAAATCCAGATACACAATATCAACCGGCTCCCCTTTGTCCACATGTTTGTTTACTCCTTCAAAGAATTGAAGTAAATTGGTCAGGCAAGATTTCCCCACACAAAAGCCGTGCTGACTCGGTCTCAGTAATCCATGTCCTCGGATGTGCTCTGTAATTTTGTTTTTAATAATAGCCTCTACCATTTTCCCCGGCACCGACGTCAGACTCACCGGTCTATAATTTCCCGGATCTCCCCTGGAGCCTTTTTAAAATATGGGCGTTACATTGGCCACCCTCCAATCTTCCGGTACCAAGCTCGATTTTAAGGATAAGTTGCATATCACTAGTAGTAGCTCCGCAAGCTCATTTTTCAGTTCTATCAGTACTTTAGGATAAATACCATCCGGTCCAGGAGATTTGCTACTCTTCAGTTTGCCGAACTGCCCCATTACGTCCTCCAGGTTTACCGTGAAGTCAGTAAGTTTCTCCGACTCGTCCGCTTGAAATACCATTTCCGACACCGGTATCCCACCCAAATCTTCCTCGGTGAAGACCGAAGCAAAGAATTCATTCAGTCTCTCCGCTACGTCTTTGTCTTCCTTGATCGCCCCTTTTACCCCTCGGTCATCCAGCGGCCCAACCGATTCTTTTGCCGGCTTCCTGCTTTTAATATACCGAAAAAAATTTTTACTATGTTTTTTTGCCTCTAATGCTATCTTTTTTTCGTAATCCCTCTTGGCCTTCTTTATCTGCGCCTTGCATTTGCTTTGACACTCCTTATGCTGCTTCTTGTTATTTTCAGACGGTTCCTTCTTCCATTTTCTGAAGGCGTTTCTTTTAGCCCTAATAGCTTCCTTCACCTCACTTTTCAACCAGGCCGGCTGTCTTTTGGAGTTCCGTCTTTCTTTTCTAATTCGCGGAATATGTATGGTCTGGGCCTCCAGGATGGTATTTTTGAACAGCGTCTGCTGGTCTTTAGTTTACTGTACAGTTACCACACTGGTTTGGAAAAAGTATTATCTGTATTAACTGTTATCTAATGGGTTAGAGAAGTGGACTGAGAACCAGGGAAGCCTTGGATCACATCCCACTGCTGCTCCTTGAGAGCTTGGGCAAGGAGGCTCTTAAATAAACTGGATGGGCTGAAGATAGGACCCGAAGTGGTGAACTGGATTAGGAACTGGTTGACAGACAGACGCCAGAGGGTGGTGGTGAATGGAATTCGCTCGGAGGAGGGAAAGGTGAGTAGTGGAGTACCTCAGGGATCGGTGCTGGGGCCGATTCTGTTCAATATATTTGTGAGTGACATTGCCAAAGAGTTAGAAGGTAAAGTTTGCCTATTTGCAGATGATACTAAGATCTGTAACAGAGTGGACACCCGGGAGGGAGTGGAAAACATGAAAAAGGATCTGAGGAAGCTAGAAGAATGGTCTAAGGTTTGGCAATTAAAATTCAATGTGAAGAAATGCAAAGTGATGCACTTAGGGAATAGAAATCCATGGGAGACGTATGTGTTAGGCGGGGAGAGTCTGATAGGTACGGACGGAGAGAGGGATCTTGGGGTGATAGTATCTGAGGATTTGAAGGCGACGAAACAGTGTGACAAGGCGGTGGCCGTAGCTAGAAGGTTGTTAGGCTGTATAGAGAGAGGTGTGACCAGCAGAAGAAAGGGGGTGTTGATGCTCCTGTATAAGTCGTTGGTGAGGCCCCACCTGGAGTATTGTGTTCAGTTTTGGAGGCCGTATGTTGTTAAGGATGTAAAAAGAATTGAAGCGGTGCAAAGAAAAGCTACGAGAATGGTATGGGATTTGCGTTATAAGACATACGAGGAGAGACTTGCGGACCTGAACATGTATACCCTGGAGGAAAGGAGGAACAGGGGTGAATATGATACAGACGTTCAAATATTTGAAAGGTATTAATCCGCAAACGAACCTTTTCCGGAGATGGGAAGGTGGTAGAACGAGAGGACATGAAATGAGATTGAAGGGGGGCAGACTCAAGAAAAATGTTAGGAAGTATTTTTTCACGGAGAGAGTAGTGGATGCTTGGAATGCTCTCCCGCGGGAGGTGGTGGAAACGAAAACGGTAACGGAATTCAAACATGCGTGGGATAAGCATAAAGGAATCCTGTGCAGAAGGGATGGATCCTAAGGAGCTTAGTCAAGATCGGGAGGCGGGGCTGGTGGTTGGGAGGCGGGGATAGTGCTGGGCAGACTTATACAGTCTGTGCCAGAGCCGGTGGTGGGAAGCGGGGCTGGTGGTTGGGAGGCAGGGATAGTGCTGGGCAGACATACAGTCTGTGCCAGAGCCGGTGGTGGGAGGCAGGGATAGTGCTGGGCAGACTTATACGGTCTGTGCCAGAGCCGGCGGTGGGAGGCGGGGCTGGTGGTTGGGAGGCAGGGATAGTGCTGGGCAGACTTATACGGTCTGTGCCAGAGCCGGTGGTGGGAGGCAGGGATGGGGCTGGGCAGACTTATACGGTCCGTGTCAGAGCCGGCGGTGGAAGCGGGGCTGGTGGTTGGGAGGCAGGGATAGTGCTGGGCAGACTTATACGGTCTGTGCCCTGAAGAACACAGGTACAAATCAAAGTAGGGTATACACAAAAATTAGCACATATGAGTTATCTTGTTGGGCAGACTGGATGGACCGTGCAGGTCTTTTTCTGTCGTCATCTACTATGTTACTATGTTATTTAACTCTGCATTGCCTCCTGTACAAACTTAGACAGTAAACCTCTAGGGACAGTAAAATACCTGTTGTACGTGAATGCAATTCACCTTCAGCTACTACTATGAAAGATATGAGCTAAATACAAACCCAACATCCAGTACCAGGCATATTGCGAAGTAATATAAAAATCTACAAAAGTCATTCAGGAACTGAGCAACTCTACCATACCATAATAGCACTAACATCTAGGAATCTCACAAGGGGCTAGGTCTACCTAGGAAATAGAAGCAACATAAATATTGTAGTGGGCACTAGAACATCAATACAGTATACCTATTGAAAAAAAATTAACAAGCCAGATTAATACGGACTGATCCTACACAGACATTCAGTGCTTAACAGAATACCTTGCCTCCTTCACACACACAGAACAAGTAACCATAACCTAAAAATATAAATATATAGACAAAAATTAATCTGAACCTCCAAGAAGCCAGACATTGCATACATAGCAACACCAGAAAAAAAGAAACTGTGATGTGTGCAAAACAAAGATAGCAGCTGCAAATTTCAAAAACTGATATATTCCAATCACTACATTAGAAATTAATGTAATCCGGACCCCCTACTCTGAAGAGCCTGATCTAAAGCTTACAGGTGACTGAGCTCTCCCTACACCTGTAGTCGAGCCAGGGAAAAGGGTCACCACTTCAGAGCAGAGAGGGTCAGGATACAGTTCACTAACCACGTCCCAAATCTGTATCAGAGATGGGAGGAAAGAAACTATTGTGTTGGATTCAGTCAGACTTGAAAGAAGCAAACTTCAATCTTTATAATAAATTTGATTTATTTCGATTATAATTAAACAAAACAGGAAAATGTAATTTGTAAAAATCTTGGGTAAAAGTTTCGTATTAATATTACAATATCAGACTTGTATCACTTAGCAAATTCAGATTCATTCAATTTAAACTTTCGTTTTGTTTTAACAGGTTAACCCTTTACCTCTTAACTGGAAAATATCAGATAAGTATTAAAAACAATTCTATTCCTCCTAATTTAATTGTGTAGTAATGTTTCTCTCAATTTCTCAAAGTTTGTAAGAACTGATACTTTGTGTCAACTTCCTTTTTGTCTTTCAGGTTTACTTCATACCATCCCAAAGGATTCAGGTAAGTACTCCCTGTTACCCTCTTTCCCTTTCCTCTCTTCCCAAAGTCACTTTCCTTTAGGTCTGCAGCTTAGTCTCTCTTCTCGCTTCACCGTCAAAGTCTTTCTTGCATAGGGGCCCGTTGCTTTCAGTTGCTGCAGCGTTTTCTGGAACTTCCTCCTACACTTATCTTAAGTAAATTAAACAGAAGCAAAACCCTAACTCCTTATCTATGTTTCCGGACTCCTTTCCCCTGGGATCTAAAAGGTTTTCTTTATTTAGAAAGACTGGGGCTCATTCTAGCTTCAAAAATAAAATAATTAAATTTCCCTACCTTTAATCTCCTAAACTATGTTCTTTATGCCCTAATCTATGGAAGGAGAGCCGTGAATTATTCAGGAACCCTAAATCTTTCCTCAATCACACACTTATGCTAACTCCAGTTCAATTAAACACTATCCAATTCATTTATTACCACACAACTCAAATATTCATTTAAAACATTTAAAACATTCAACACACAAATTTCCCAATAAATCACCCACTCAAATAAATCTTAATAATCCTTACCTCAATAATTCTATCCCCAAATCCCCCCTCCTTTAACCCTGAATTTCCTAAAAACCTCTAAACCACAAAACAGTAACACAATCACCCCTTTCTCCTAAGTATTCCTTCACTGAACTCCCTTCTACTCAGTCACCCCCTCCTTCAATCCTATCTTAGCCTAACTATTCCTCTCTACCTCAATCAATATCCTCTCTCACAACACGCATCCGCTCTCTCCACTGTCCTAACTCCTTCTGCCAACTGCCAGAGACTCCGTCTCCTAGGATATGGAACCTCCAGCAGCATTCCGGCCACCCCCCAGCCAATCAGGTACTTCCCTCAAAATTCTAAGCTTCACTGCTGACCAGCGGAATGTTGGCCAGCAGTGCTAAATTTCCATTTTAATCAATGATTTTCCATAGGAAATAATAGGAAAATCATATAATTAAATAAAAACCCTACTAAACATTATCCAAACTACCCCAAAATTCCCATACACAATAAAGCTTTTATCCCCTACCTGGCTATATTTTTAAAATTTAAATTTAACCCTTTAAAATACATGCCCCAACATCTTCCCCCAAAAACCCCTTTTAAAATTCCCCAAAAATTTCAAAACTCACCTCAAAAATTCAATCACACCCCCCTCTACCTACCACGTCGAAATTAAAAATTTAAACCGCAATTAACCCCTTAAAACCAGCACCCCTACAAAAGACCCCTTAAGAATATTAAATTTTAAAATGTAACCCCTCACAAAAATACCCCGATCACAAATATGCAAAAATAATTTAAATCCAACAAACCCCTGATTTTTAAAAAATAAAAAAACGCATTTTCACAATTTAAAAATAAAAAAATAAACATTCTGGGTCAAAAAACCCCTTACCTTGTCGCTGATTTTCTCCTCACTCGACAACTATCATTGGTTCCGGTCCCGGACGTCCCGACGCAAAAACGGAGCTCAAAATCAAAAAAACAAAAGAAACCCCAGAGCTCCGGCTGAAAATTTAGGCCCCGGCTTGGGCCTAAACGGAGCTCCAGTCCGGCGCACGGCCCCGTTTGAACTGTCCCCGGGTTTAAAAAACTCAACGCTGCTCCCTGCAGCGTTCCTCCTCACTTTCATGCCGGAGCTGAGGTGAGTTAAAAAAAAAATATCTATATATATTATTTTTTTCCCTATTTTTAACCCCATATTACATTAACAAACACAAATAAAGCAAAAAATTAGAACATAAGGTGATATATTTTCATTGCACTAACTTAATACATTTTTTGATTAGCTTTCAAAGACCAAAACTTCTTTCCTCAGGCCAGGGTGGTATAATGCTTTTGTAGTATACTGTCCTGACCTGAGGAAGGTGGTTTTGGCCTCTGAAAGCTGGTCAAAAAATATATTAAGTTGGTCCAATAAAAAGTATCACCTAATTTTCCATTTATATATTTTTTTAATTTTTATTAACTTTTGGAGTTGACTAAGGGCCTCTTTTACTAACCCGCGCTAGCGATTCCCAGCGTAGCAAATGAGAGGAAGCCCATTCAATTCCATTGGACTTCCTCTCAATTGCCACGCAGGAATCACTTGCACAGCTTTGTAAAAGAAGCCCTAACGTTGCTACCACACTAATTTAATCAGAATTACAAATAAAATTATTTTTCTACCTTTCTTGCCTGGCCATTTAGTTTCTCTGGTGTCTGCTTTCTTCAGTCTAACTCTCTTGCCACGGTTTCCTCTCCATTTCTCTCTCTCCTGTCTTCTACACTTCCTCCACTACATTCATCTCTGACACTCATCTTTCAGCTTTCTTCTATTTTTCTGCATTTCTATCCATTTAGATTTTATTCATTCTTACTATCCAGTCTAAGCTCCCTTTTTTTCACTGAATCTACCTACATTTTCCATATGTTTCCCTCACTCAAGCCCATCCATTCCCCTTTCTCTTAGTCCCCAGTCTTTCATTAATTTTTTCCCCGTCATATAACATCTCCTCCGTTTCTTTCTCTCCCCTTCTGCCCCCCCCCCCCCACTATGCAGCATATCCTCTTAGTATCTCTTTCTCTTCCCCACCTAAATGCAGCATCACCACTATCTCTTTCTCCCCCTGCCAACCAGCATCACCCAATCTCTGTTTCTTTCTCTCACTTCCCCATATCCAGCATTGCCCCATCTTTCTTTCTCTTCCCTGTTATCCAGAATTGCCCCATATCTCTCTCTCCTCCCCCGTTCAGCATTACAGTGTCTTTTTCTCTTCTACCCCATCCAGCATTGTGATCTCTGTCTCTCTTCCCCCATCCATCATTGCTCTCTCTCTCTCTCTTCCACCCAATTCAGCTTCACCCCATCTATCTCTCATCCCATCCACTATCTCCCTGTCTCTCTCTCGTCCCCTATCCAGCATCTCACCCTCTTCCTCCCTATCCAAAATCACCCCCTCTCTCCTCCCCCATACAGCATCACCTTGTCTGTCTCTCTTCCCACCCCGCACCCAGCATCATTGTCTCCCTTTCATCCCCCATCTCTCTCTTCCCATGTACCATCACCTTCTCTCATTCCCCATCCAGCATCTCTAAATCTTTCTCCCCATCCAACATCCTCCCATCTCCGCTTCCATCGTTATCCCCCCCTCCCCCTGAGTCTTACATCTTTCGTCCGTTGTGATTTTCTTTGCCCTCCTGCGTGGAGTCTTGCTCCTACTCCTGTCTCTTCCGCCCGCTCTCTCCCATCCACGTGGTCGCATGTTTTTAAAGCACTGAGGCGTTCTCCCTCCGATACCGGCGATTGACACAGCCAGCCTTCTGCCAGCGTCGAAGCCTCTCCTCAGGCGCGTCCCGCCTCATCTAACGTAACTTCCGCAGAGGTGGGACGCGTCTGAGGGAGAGGACCCGACGCTGGCAGAAGGCTGGCTGTGTCAATCGCCGGTATCGGAGGGAGAACGCCTCAGTGCTTTAAAAATGACCCCGCTGATGGGAGAGAGCGGGTGGAAGAGACAGAAGTAGCTGCAAGACGCACTGGAGGGGGGAGGAGGCAGAGAAAGCTATTGGCAGGCACTTGGCGCTTAGGCGCCATCTCTTCTAAAAATCCATTTGGAGGAGCGACCGCTCCCCCTGCGTTCCACCTAGCTACGCCACTGTGTCCAGTGGATCCAGCTTCTGCCTATTTTCTTCATCCATGTGTTTTTCTCCTGTCTTCCTTTTCCCTCATCTCATCTCCTTCCTCACTCCTCTCCATCCATGTCTAGCATTTCTTCTCTCTCCCTTCCCTCTCCTCCACCAATGTCCAGCATCCCTCCTCTCCCCCCGCCCTCTCCTCCATCCACCCTTGTCCAGCAACCTTCCTCCTGCCCTCCCCTCCATCCACCCATATCCAGCAACCCTCCTCTCCCTCCTGCCCTCCCCTCCATCCACCCATGTCCAGCAACTCTCCTCTCCCCTGCCCTCCCCTCCATCCACCCATGTCCAGCAACTCTCCTCTCCCCTGCCCTCCCTCCAGCCATCCATATCAGCAATTCTCTTCTCTCCCCTGCCCCCCTCTATCCATCCATACCCATGGATTCTCTTCTCTCCGCTGCCCCCCTCCAGCCACCCATACCCATCGATTCTCTTCGCTCCCCTGCTCCCCCTCCAGCCACCCATACCCATCGATTCTCTTCTCTCCCCGCCCCCCCTCCAGCCACCCATACCCATCGATTCTCTTCTCTCCCCTGACCCCCCCTCCAGCCACTTATACCCATCGATTCTCTTCTCTCCCCTGACCCCCCCCCCCCCAGCAGCACCTCTCTGCTCTCTCCCCTCGCACTTCCTTGCCTCTTTCTCTTGCCCGTCTTCTCCGTTTTTTATTAAGCAGTGTTAACACGTCAGCAGGAACAGGCTGCTTCAGCCAATCCCATGGGCCTTCCTTCAGCGTGTTCCGCCCCCGAGGGCTGAAGGAAGGCCCCTGGGATTGGCTGAAGCAGCCTGTTCCTGCTGACATGTAAATTTTTTTTAAGCAGTGTTAAGCGCGGGTTCGCGCGAAGCTAAAGAAGAGAGGTTGGGGGGGAGGAGGAGAAACAAGAGAAGAACTGCTGCATGTGACAGTGTGAGAAGATGCCCAAAGCCACAGGGGACGCCGTCGACACTACCAGAGCCCAAATTTTGGGAGCCAGTTGTTAAAGTAGCTACTTTAACAACTGGCTCCCAAAATTCTGAAAAAAATAACAACCGGCTCTAGCACACCACTGTTTATATCCCACATTTTCCCACCTGTTTGTAGGCTCAATGTGGCTTACATAGTACCGGAGAGGTGTTACAGACTCCGGTGTAAACAAATACAAAGTGATGTTGTGGTAAGATAAAGTTCATGTGGCTCAGCCACACTAGGGAATCGTACAGTGGAAGAGTTGTGTTATGTCCATTACGTTCTTTAGTTTTGTTGTGTTGCAGAGATCAGGTATTTATGTTGGATCGGTAGGGTATTCCTTTTTAAACAGGTTAGTTTTTAGTGTTTTCTGGAAGTTTAGGTGGTCGTTCGTAGTTTTCAAGGCTTTTGGTAATGCGTTCCACAGTTGTGTGCTCTATCTATCATGTTTTTCAGCATGTGTTATTGGTTTTCTAACTTTTTTTCTTTTTTGTTTAGGTTTTTGTCTTTGCTTGCCTGCTTGCTTGTTTGCATTGGCATTTGTTCCTCCTGTGGTTTTTCAACCATATATAGGTAAGTCAAGTGTAAAGGGTGGCCCAAAAAAACCCTGCTTGTATGGTTTGGTGATGTGTACCTTTCCTGCAAGTTTTCCTGATTGTAGCCCTGTTTCTTTCTCTTTCTCTACAATAGAGTTTGTTAGCTCGCTCACTAGCTTGCTGGCATGTGTGCTTGCTTCCATTGGCTTTTTTTCAACAATATTGAATTGGTATCAAGATGGGTGTAAATTTGCATGTATGTTTGTGCTAAGTTTGTTTTAGTGTGTTATTCTCTAACCCTTTTTCTTTGTTTTTATCTGAGGTAGGCATGGAGGGGAGTAGCCAGCAGAAATCCATGGTTCTGTCTTGTGGGCAGGTTAAAAAAACACGGTCTGCATACTTCACAGACGCTGAATTCCATGGTCCTGTGAGGAATTCTCATGATTAAACTCCGCATCGCATTCACAGTCACATAGCAGTCTGACAGCCAAAAATAAAATCTGAGCACAGATAGCAGCAGAACTGAGTGCACTGGGAGTGGCCAAGCGCACTGCAAAGCAGGTCAAACACCTGTGGCGTCATATACACAGCAAGGTAAAAGATAGAGTTTTGCAGTACAAAGTATCACATCAGCAAATGGGTGGGGGCCATCTGACTGACATACAACACACACTTGGTGAAAAGCTGGTGAACAGCACTCTGCGCATGGAGGCCATGGTTGGGTTTCTGGCACTTCAGAGATGCCAGAAAATGGTGAATTGGCTGTTTGCAGTACCTGTACATGCAATATATTTGAAGGGGTGGATTATAGGGGTATGATGTTTATAGATTCCTAACTTTTCTAGTCAGGGTCATGCCCACAGGAGGGACCTCCCACTGTACCTGATGCCAAAAGAGAGGAAGAGGTGTCACCAACTGCCCCCCCCACCCTGAGTTTGGGAGTGAGCCAGTGATGCTCACATTAACATAGGAGTCACCAATATGTAGCTCTTGTGCCATGGAGACATTGGAGCCGACTCTGGGTGCTGTGGGTGCTCAAGCACCTCTAATATTGAGAAAATTCCTTGTATGTGTCCAGGGAGGAGTTATTTCCACTGAACTTAGCACCCCCAATAATTTTGAAAAGTTGGCTCCTATGCAAGGAGAAACCACAGCCAAGTGGACGTGGGGGGAACCTTCCCCCCCAAAGGCATCGTCCCATGTCTTGGCACAAACAGACCCTCCCTTGTCTTTCAATTACATAAGTATATTAAGTAATGCCACACTGGGAAAAGACCAAGGGTCCATCGAGCCCAGCATCCTGTCCACGACAGCGGCCAATCCAGGCCAAGGGCACCTGACGAGCTTCCCAAACGTACAAACATTCTATACATGTTATTCCTGGAATTGTGGATTTTTCCCAAGTCCATTTAGTAGCGGTTTATGGACTTGACCTTTAGGAAACCGTCTAACCCCTTTTTAAACTCTGCCAAGCTAACCGCCTTCACCACGTTCTCCGGCAACGAATTCCAGAATTTAATTACGTATTGGGTGAAGAAATATTTTCTCCGATTTGTTTTAAATTTACTACACTGTAGTTTCATTGCATGCCCCCTAGTCCTAGTATTTTTGGAAAGCGTGAACAGACGCTTCACATCCACCTGTTCTGCTCCACTCATTATTTTAATACCTCTATCATGTCTCCCCTCAGCCGTCTCTTCTCCAAGCTGAAAAGCCCTAGCCTCCTTAGTCTTTCTTCATAGGGAAGTCGTCCCATCCCCGCTATCATTTTAGTCGCCCTTCGCTGCACCTTTTCCAGTTCTACTATATCTTTCTTGAGATGCGGCGACCAGAATTGAACACATCTTTGAAAGGCAAGCAGAGTGGAACTTTGGAACTCAGAAATTGCTCAGAAACTTGTGCCAGGAGATGCTCTTGGTTCGCCGTTCTTTGAACAAACTTGGATCTGATGTTAGAGAGATAAACAAGAGCTGTGCGATTGGATGCAGGACATGGCTACTGAGATGCAGAGGATGGTGCAGATCATGTGGGAAACCTCCCTCCGAACAGTTCATGCTTTTCCAGGTGAGTCAGGGTTCTTTTCCCTCTCAAGCTCTTATTCCCTGCTGTTTCTGAACTGCTTTGTGCATGCACCTCTAATTCTCTTTCTGTATTGCTCAAGTCTCCAGGAAGCTAGGACCGCTGTGCCCTTTTCCTCATACCCCTGTGCCTGGTGTATTGCCCCAAACTCCCGTGTTGCATGGTAAGTGTAATTTCAGATTTTCCCTTCCCATCCCATCTCTTTGCTCGCTGTGACTGACTCTAATGTTGTTTCCATGTCTCCCCCCTTGCAGGCACCAACGACATGCCACAGTGGACCCACAGCAGCCATGATTAGTAGTGCCCCCCATTTTCTTCAATGTTCACCACCCTTCTGCCAGACATGTGCACCTCTAATTATCTGTCTTGTTCCTTCTATGCAGGTCACCAGGAAGCCAAGACTGCTGTGTCCTTTTCTCCCTACCCTGTGTCCTGTGTTTTGCCCCAAACCCCCATGTTGCATGGTAAGAATAGTTTTGCATTTCTCCTTCCCATCCCATCTCTCTACTCACTGTGACTGCCTCTAATGTTCTTTCCCTGTCTACCCCCCTCGCAGGTACCAACAACATGTTACAGTGGACCCCCAGCAGCCATGGTAAGTAGTGGCCCCCATTTTTTCCAATGTTCACCACTCCTCTGCCGGACATATGTGCCTCTAATTATCTGTCTATGCAGGTCTCCAGGAAGCCAGGACCTCTATCCACTTTTCCCACTGTGCCCAGTGTACTGCCCCAAACTCTAGGTCTAGTCTCCCATTTCCCCTTCCCATCTCTCTGCTTGCCAGGACCACCACTAATGCTTTTTCCATGTCTCCCTTCACAGGCTGTTTGAAGCAGCATTAAGTTGTGACCACAACAAGAGAGAGGAAAAAATTTTCAATGCTTTTCTTGTTGAAGCACAGCCCTTGAAAAAGCTTGCAAGCAAAACGGATGGGGCCGCCGTCGGGCAACAGATAAGTGCTCGACTTTACTTTATATGTGAAAACAGCTGCTTCATAGCATCTCATAAAGAATTAGCAAAGGTTCCTCAAATCAAACAAAATTTGAAGTTAGCATTGAGAAAATAAAACAAATATTTTGGTTAAAGAGTAAAAAAGAATAAAATTACTTTTGAAAATAAAATTGAAAAATTGAAGTAATTGTTCTAAGCAAGGTTTTTATGACCAGTGATGAACACCACACCCCCAGTTAAAGCCGCTGAAAATTGAAAGTAAGCGGTCGGACTTTTTGAGGTCTTTTCCTTGCTTTTTTGGAAAAAACTTTTTTGAAATATTCTGTAAGAAATCAAACATTATATTTCCATATAGGTCTTATTGGATTCCTCCTTACTGATGGTGCCATTTTCTTTTGCTGTGTCCACAGGCCTGCCCGACATCTTTGTGGAATAAGTGCTGAGTGGGGTCTTGTGCTTTTTAGCTTTGTTTTGTTTTTGTTTCACAATTCAATCCATTTTGATGTCCACCCCATTAAGATTTTATACATTTAAAGTATTGAGACATGTTGTCCACCCTGTTAAGTTTTTTTACAATAAAATTATTTAAACTATCCTGCTTATTTTCGAAGGAGAAGGGCGGCCATCTTCCGACACAAATCGGGAGATGGCCGGCCTTCTCCTAATGCCAGCCAAATCGGTATAATCGAAAGCCGATTTTGGCCGGCTTCAGCTGCTTTCCATTGCAGGGCCGGCCAAAGTTCAAGGGGGCGTGTAGGCAGTATACCGAAGGCGGGATGGGGGCGTGGTTAAGAGATGGCCGGCCTCAGCCGATAATGGAAAAAAGAAGGCCGGCCCTGACGAGCATTTGGCCGACTTTACTTGGTCCCTTTCTGTTCACGACCAGGCCTCGAAAAGGTGCCTGAACTGACCAGATGACCACCGGAGGGAATCGGGGATCACCTCCCGTTACTCCCCCAGAGGTCACCAACCCCCTCCCACCCCCCAAAAAATGTAAAAACATTTTTTTGCCAGACTCTATGCCAGCCTCAAATGTCATACCCAGCTCCATCACAGCACTATGCAGGTCCCTGGAGCAGTTTTTAGTGAGTACTGCAGTGCACTTCAGGCAGGCGGACCCAGGCATTTCCCCCCCCCCCCCCCCCATACCTGTTACACTTGTGGTGGTAAATGGGAGCCCTCCAAAACCCACCCGAAACCCACTGTACCCACATGTAGGTGCCCCCCGTTACCCTTTAAGGGCTATGGTAGTGTTGTACAATTGTGGGTAGTGGATTTTGGGGGGCTCAGCACCCAAGGTAAGGGAGCTATGCACCTGGGATCAATTTGTGAAGTCCACTGCAGTGTCCCCTAGGGTGCCTGGTTGGTGTCCTGGCATGTGAGGGGGACCAGTGCACTACAAATGCTAGCTCCTTCCACGACCAAATGGCTTGGATTTGGCTGGGTTTGAGATGGCCGCCATTAGTTTCCATTATCGGCGAAAACCAATGGCGGCCATCTCTAACGCCGGCGATCTCTAAGGGCGGCCCAAATGTTGAGATTTGGCCGGCCCCGACCATATTATCGAAACGAAAGATGGCCAGCCATCTTGAGATAATACAGTCGGGTACCCCGCTTGACGGGGCCATCATTAGAGATGGCCACCCCCGTTCAATTATGCCCCTCCACATGTACTAATATTTCAAGTTTTAAAAAAATTAATGGTCTGTATTTTTTATAACTTTTATTGCACTGGTAATAAAAAAATATTTAATTGTTATAAAAGGTTTTCTTCTCCAACAGAAACTATAGACAGAGCATGGATTTTTTAAAAACTTTGCAGCATAACTAACTCTTCTCCCGCCCCCTCCCATATGGAACCAAAACCGTCTCTCTTCTTTCCTCAAACCCTCCCCCCGCCCTAGTCTAGCAGACTAGCACCACTTTTGCTTTCTCTTCCCCCTCCCCATTGGTCCCTCAAACCTGCTTTCTTTAACGGCCCCTCCCTGCTGCCCTGCAGCAATCACAGGCTGCTTGATCTGGCGCCGGATGCATTCTTCTGCCCTGCCCCTCTGACACAACTTCCTGTGTACACAACGGTGGGACGCAGCAGAGGGAAGCATTTGGCGCTGGCTCAGGCAGCCTGTTTTCGCTGCAGGGGCCGCTAAAGAAAAGCAGGTTTCAGATATGGAAGGGGAGAAACAAGGAGGTTAGACTGAGAATAGGAGACGGTATCAGCCAAGGAGGTTGGATGAAAACAGGAGACAGGGTGAACCTATCTAGCCCATTATACGAAATAAAAAATGATTATTACTAAAAAAGCTTTAAAAATTATTGTAGCTGGTAGAAACAGCAGTTATAAACTCTGTATTTTGTGCTCTCATTTTTCTACACTGTTCTATACAATACAGATGGACAAATTTTAGTGAGGATATCCTATTTCCTGATGGGTTCATCTTAACTGTTGTTGTAATCTGCCTTGGGAAGCCTAAAGGGGCCTAATCGAACAGGGCGCCCAAGATTTCCTGGGGTTGTCCTCGCAGGATGGCTCTGCGAAGGGGCGGGGAAACCCGTATTATCGAAACAAGTTGGGCGCCATCTTTCCTTTCGATAATACGGTCGGGGACGCCCAAATCAGCAAATTTAGGTCGACCTTAGAGATGGTCGTCCTCAGAGATGGTCGTCCCCGATTTTCGGCGATAATGGAAACCGAGGACGCCCATCTCAGAAACGACCAAATCCAAGCCATTTGGTCATGAGAGGAGCCAGCATTCGTAGTGCACTGGTCCCACTAACTGAACGGAAAAAGTCCTTCCCTTACCGATCCCTTAGCAATTCGGAAAAAGGAACGGGCATGCATGAAGGAAATTGCATGCAAATGAGCTGCTCGCTGTTAGCCCATTTGCACACGATTTCCTTCCTAAGGAGGAGAAGCCAGTGCAGAGCAGCCAAGCGTTATGCGTGGCTCCTCTGTGCATGCCAAAGACGGCTTCATACATGCAGACAAGCTGCGTGTATAATAGCTGTCTACAACCTTAGAAAAACACAAGTCCAGGTGAAAATGTCCAAGTGCTCATCAGTGACGTCTTTTTCTTTTTTTTTAAGAGTATGGGTGAAGGATGTCCTTTGCTATGCCTCTGAGGATGTCCAAAATGTGGATGTTTCTGTGAGAAGGATGTCCATACCTTTGCTATGCCTCTGACACCCCCTTTATTTATTTGGATCACAAGTAGCAGCAGTGGGATTTGAACCAGCCACCTCTGGATTACAAGACCAGTGCTCTAACCACTAGGCCACTCCTCCACTCCCTTGAAATTTGGCAGTCCCTGTGGGCATGGGGGGGAGGCAGTTCAGGACGTCCAAAATGTTTCAAAGAAGGATGTCCACGCCTTCATTATGCTTCCGCTGACACACACATACCTCCCCACCAGGGACCTGCATACTGCCTCCCCCACAGGGACAGCCAAATTTCAAGGGAGTGGAATGGAGTGGAGTGGAGGAGAGGAGTGGCCTCATGGTTAGAGCATTGGTCTTGCAATACAGAGGTGGCCAGTTCAAATCCCACTGCTGCTACTTGTGATCCAAAATCCAAATAAATAAAAGGGGTGTCAGAGGCATAGCAAAGGCATGGATGTCCTTCTCACAGAAACATCCACATTTTGGACATCTCAACTGCGTCGCAGGGATGGAGGCATAGAAAAGGACATCCTTCATCCATACTCTAAAAAAAAAAAAAAAAAAAGACAAAAGTTTTTGAAGTTGTTTTTTTCGGGGTGGGAGGTGGTTAGTGACCACTGGGGGAGTCAGGGGAGGTCATCCCCGATTCCCTCCAGTGGTCATCTGGTCAGTTCAGGCACCTTTTTGATGCTTGGTCGTGAAAAAAAATGGACCAAGTAAAGTCACCGAAGTGTTCGTCAGGGACGCCCTTCTTTTTTTTCATTAACGGCTGAGGACGCCCATCTTCTAAGCACACCCCAGTCCCGCCTTCTCTACACTGCCAACACGCCCCCGTGAACTTTGGTCGTCCCCGCGACGGAAAGCAGTTGAGGGCGCCCAAAATCGGCTTTCGATTATGCCAATTTGGGCGACCTTGCAAGAAGGACGCCCATCTCCCAATTTGTGTTGGAAGATGGGCGCCCTTGTCTTTTGAAAATTCACCTGCTAGTGTTATAAAGATTGAATATATCGAAATTAAATTGAAGAGTAAAATTAAATTCTCCTTTCATTGGGGCTCATGGAATCACATCTTCACTTCATCCGTTTGTAGAAGCTTATATTTTAGATACACAGATGGATTATTCTGGTTTTGAGCGAGTTTCACAGACAAATGGTTTTATAAGTCAAAATAAAAATAAATATTTTGTGTCATGCAGATTTCTTTTGTTTAAACATAACTAAATGGGCTATATGCCACTAATGCAGTCCATTGGTTTTCTTATATTTTGTTCTTGTGATGACTTATACTGTGCCAAAATGGAAAACTCTTTACCTCTTCTATCTAGTTGATAATAAAAGGAGCTTATTGTGAACACTATCCACCCTAAAATGTTGTTTTGTGGCTGTACATGAGTAATTGTGATATTGAATAAATAAGTTTATGTTTTTGCTACTAGTTATGCATCCAAAGGTTATATAATCCTTTCAAGAAAGTCAGTTAATCATTTAACTTATTAGTGGAACATAACCATAGAGGCATGGTATGGTCGCATTTTCAATATACTAGAGCCCAGCTAAAGAACAGGTTATTTTGAGTTAGTCTTCACTGGACCAAACTTGCTTTCCTTGTACCATAACCATCATGCTGGATAGGCAGTGTCTTAAAAGGTAGAAAATAAAGGATTTATTTTTACATTTATGTCCCACATTATCCCAAGGAAACTTGGGTTACCACCCTTAGGGTTCACCGTTGGATTTATAAAGCAAAAACATGTACACGTAAGGACTGGATAAATTAATTAAAATGAAGTTTAAAACAAATACCCTTAATATGTAATACTTGGCAGCAGTAATGAAACAGTGATGGAATATTCACATAGCAAGCAGCCTGAGCCAACAGATTTATTTTCCACTGAACATAGTTAACTTTGCATGAACTTGGCAGCTAATAGTGTGCTGAACTGGACAATGTTGGTACATTTAGACTGACTCTGGACAGAACTCTGTGAAATAGTAGTAATAAAAAGGCAAGTGTATTTTTATAATATACTACTGCATTCCACAAAACAAAAGGAGCAAGTTCCCACATGCCATCTTGTTCTTTTGATATAGGCACAGGAAAAAAAGATGTTAAATGCTCCCAGGTTTCAACCTAATTAATGTTTTTTTTACTGTACTTATAAACAGTAAGACTGATTGTTAAGCACCTGATTCTTATAACATGATGTCTGTTTTGGTGGCCCTTTACTAGGTGAAAACATCTCTGCATGA
This sequence comes from Microcaecilia unicolor, assembly GCF_901765095.1. Classification (NCBI taxonomy): domain Eukaryota; kingdom Metazoa; phylum Chordata; class Amphibia; order Gymnophiona; family Siphonopidae; genus Microcaecilia; species Microcaecilia unicolor. The sequence goes on along the minus strand of NC_044040.1, from coordinate 120,665,234 downwards.
ATGCAGGTAGTCCCTATAACCTGCCCCTCCAAATGACACAATGATTTACAATTTAGACCTAACTAGTACTCTAACTGTTGAAACCAATACTTCCCCTGCGTACATCCATATGCTGCACAAGCCGGCATGTTTGAAAATATAAGTGAGATCAAATAAAATTGCTACCAACAATAAAGAGTGACAATGTGGATACAGCAGCTCATAGGTTTGCTTGATTTGTTTTGGGTGAGGAGGAGAGGGAAAGGAAGACTAACCTAGGAGGTCTTTTACTAAAGCTTAGCTCGAGTTATCTGCAGCAGTGCCCATTTTATTCCTATGGGCTCTGCTTCAGATAACTCAAGCTGAGCTTTAATAAAAGACCCACCCTAATTGGCTTCAGCTTTTTGACACCATGCAGTCTCCTATTCTCAATCTATCTAACCTCCTTGGGGAGGAAAAAGAGAAAGAGGTGCTGAACTCGGGAAGGTGGGGGAGCAGGATTTGAGGGGAAAAGGAAGTGCTGGACTCAGGACAGGGGTTGAGAGAAAAGGAGGAGCAAAGGAGCAGTGCTGGTCTCAAGAGAGGGCTGGGAAGAAAGTGGGAGAGATTCTGGATTCAGGAGGCAGCTGAGAGATAAAGAGAAAGTGGTGCTGACTTATGGGGGGGAGCTGAGGGATAAAGATAAAGTTGCTGGACTCAGGAGAGGCTGAGGGAATGAGAGGAAGAGTTGCTGGACTTAAGGGGGACTGAGGGAATGACAGAAAGAGTTGCTGGACTCATGGGGGGGCTGAGGGAATGAGAGGAAGAGTTGTTGGAATCTTGGGGGGGGCTAAGAGCAGAAGGAGAGGTTCTGGACTCCAGGGGGACTTAAGGAACAAAAGGGAAAAATCCTGGCCTCATTGGGGAGAAGGGAGATGTGCTGAACTCATGGGGGGGGGGGGGAGAAAGAGGGAGGGAAGGGGACAGGTGCTAGATCTGCAGGTGTAGGGGGAAAGGAGAGATGCCTGACTATGGGTGAGGGAACAGGGAGAGGAGGAAGATGGGAGGCCATGGGGGATGGAGAGAGTGAGTAAGAGAAGGGGAGAGATGCTGGACCCACAGGGTTGTGTAGAGAGTAAACTACACTTGGCAGGCTTTGATTTCTACTGTGCAGTTCGCCATTTACACAACCTGGAAAGGTGCACAGCACCGGGATATGTGTATCACTTCTGGCACTAGGCTGGGTTTCCTGAGTAGCTCTCCTCTCCGAGCTGTTGCCCTGCTGAACACTGAAGCTTCTCTTTGAGGGGTGGGAAAGGGAGAGGAAGACAGGGGACAGGGAGCTGCTGGACCATAAGGAGGAAAGAGAGGGAGAGGGGACATGGAGTTCTTGCAGCACAAGGATGGAGGGAAAGGAAGAAGGAACAGGGAATTGCTGGACCATAATGGGGAAGGAGAGAGAGGAGAAGGGGAGTTGTTGGGCTATAAAGATAGAGGGGGAGGAGAGAGGACAGGAAGTTGCTTGACCATAGGTGTAGAGGGGACAGGGAGTTACAGATAGCCTCTAGCAGGCACTGCAGGATCTAGTTTAGTCTTCCCACGCACCCTCCCCAACACCTGCCCACCCCTAAGGACAACTCTTCATTTATAGTCAGTTATTGTAAATTAGGATAAGCAATGAGTACTCTTACAGAGTTTTAAGTACATTTCATTACCATCCTAGAAGGAAACACTAAATAAATCACACAATATACCATAGTAGATCAGGTGTCCTTAAATAAAAATAAAAATCAGACAAAAGATTGCAAATTAATACTGTCAAGTACAGAACATGATGTAACATAGTAACATAGTAGATGATGGTAGAAAAAGACCTGCACGGTCCATCCAGTCTGCCCAAGATAAACTCATGTGTATACCTTACCTTGATTTGTACCTGTCTTTCTCAGGGCACAGACCGTATAAGTCTGCCCAGCAGTTTTTCCTGCCTCCCAACCACCTGTCCCGCCTTCCATCACCGGCTCTGGCACAGACCGTATAAAAGTCTGCCCTCCCCTATCCTCGCCTCCCAACCACCAACCCCTCTTCCCCCCACCTGCTCTGCCACCCAATTGTAGCTAAGCTTCTGAGGATCCATTCCTTCTGCATAGGATTCCTTTATGCACATCCCACGCATGTTTGAATTCCGTTACTGTTTTCATCGCCACCACCTCCCGCGGGAGGGCATTCCAAGCATCCACCACCCTCTCCGTGAAAAAATACTTCCTGACATCTTTTCTGAGTCTGCCCCCCTTCAATCTCATTTCATGTCCTCTCGCTCTACCGCCTTCCCATCTCCGGAAAAGATTCGTTTGCGGATTAATACCTTTCAAATATTTGAACGTCTGTATCATATCACCCCTGTTCCTCCTTTCCTCCAGGGTATACATGTTCAGGTCAGCAAGTCTCTCTTCATACGTTTTGGAACGCAAATCCCATACCATCCTCGTAGCTTTTCTTTGCACCGCTTCCATTTTTTTGACATCCTTCGCAAGGTACGGCCTCCAAAACTGAACACATTACTCCAGGTGGGGCCTCACCAACGTCTTATACAGGGGCATTAAAAGCTCCCTTCTTCTGCTGGTCACACCTCTCCCTATACAGCCTAGCAATCTTCTAGCTACGGCCACCGCCTTGTCACACTGTTTCGTCGCCTTCAGGTCCTCGGATACTATCACCCCAAGATCCCTCTCCCCGTCCGTGCCAATCAGACTCTCCCCGCCTAACACATATGTCTCCCGTGGATTTCTACTCCCTAAGTGCATCACTTTGCATTTCTTCGCATTGAATTTTAATTGCCAAACGTTAGACCATTCTTCTAGCTTCTTCAGATCTTTTTTCATGTTTTCCACTCCCTCCGGGGTGTCCACTCTGTTGCAAATCTTGGTGTCATCCGCAAAAAGGCAAACTTTACCTCGTAACCCTTCGGCAATGTCACTCACAAATATATTGAACAGAATCGGCCCCAGCACCGATCCCTGAGGCACTCCACTACTCACCTTTCCCTCCTCTGAGCAAACTCCATTCACCACCACCCTCTGGCATCTGCCAGTCAACCAGTTCCTAATCCAGTTCACCACTTCGGGTCCTATCTTCAGCCCATCTAGTTTATTCAAGAGCCTCCTGTGGGGAACCGTGTCGAAAGCTTTGCTGAAATCTAAATAGATTACGTCCATAGCACGTCCTTGATTTAATTCTCCCGTCACCCAGTCAAAGAATTCAATGAGATTCGTTTGGCACGATTTCCCTTTGGTGAAACCATGTTGTCTCGGATCTTGCAACTTATTTGCTTCCAGGAATGTAAATAGGAACAACAAACATAGTTTGAAATGTCTATATGTGAATGCCAGAAGCCTAAGAAATAAGATGGGAGAGTTAGACTATATTGCACTAAATTATTACGTTCCTCACCTGGCTCCAGGCCTGCGTGGCCAATTCGCCGATGAATTGCGGTCCGGCAGAGATAGTCGGCCATCTTGGATGTGGTATCGCCAGGATAGGTCAGCCATCTTGGGATGGGCATCTCAGGTTGTGGCAGCCATCTTGGAGTGGGCAGCTGCAGGAAGGAAGCCCATATTTGGGCATAGGGCTTCTCTGCTGATGGGGGCAGCCATCTTGGATCAGCTGCACATGTTTGAGCCTGATTCCTACACTATTTAAAGCCCTGCCTCCAGTCCTTCGTTGCTTCGGCTTCTGCTGCATAGAGATTGTGGTTCTTGTCCCGTGTTCCTGGACGGCTACCTTGTTCCAATGTTTCCTGTGTACCAGACCTTGGATTGTTTCTTGACTTCGCGTTGTGTTGCTGCCTGCCCAGACCTCGGACTCTTTCCTGATTACTCGCTGCACTGCTGACCCCTTTGTTCCTGGACTGTGTTTACTCCCGCCTGTCGGGTCAGTGGCCGTGCAACCCCGCCGGTTCCAAAAGTCCTGGTGGCTGCCCGCACCTGAGGGCTCAACTCTCGGGAAATGGCGGTCGCTTCCCAGGTGAAGCTAGGGGTTGTCTGGCTACCTGACTGAGTGCGGTGTCACTCTATCTTCGCCATGCTCAGTCGGGGCACAAGGGCTCACATTTACCAGGTCATAACAGTAAGCCGAAGCCATGAGCTCGCCAGACAAAAACGAGCTTTCCAACCTGGCTCAGGTATTGCACCAGCAGCAGGCTCAATTAACGCACTTGTCCAGCGTATTGCAGGATATCTGCAACCAGCTACTAGCATTCCAGCTGCAGGCATCCGTGGGCCCGCCTGTCCCTAGGGCGGAGGTGCCCGCCGCACGGTTGCGTCTCCCTGAGCAGCCACGCTTCGACGGAACTCTGACAGCATGCCGGGGGTTCCTTAACCAGTGTCAAATTCTGTTTGAGCTGCAACCGGAGGCCTTCCCATCTGACAAAATGAAAGTAATCTACATCATCTCCCTGTTGTCTGGGGCCGCGCTGGCTTGGGCGTCCCCGCTGTGGGAACAGCGGAGTCCGGTTCTGGTGAACCTAGAGGAGTTCTTGCGGCAGTTCCGGATGGTCTTTGACGTGCCTGGCCGGCCTTCTTCTGCCTCGGAGGAGCTGCTGCGGATCCAGCAGGGCTCCAGGTCAGTCGGGGCGTATGCCGTCCGATTCCGCAGGGACTGTCTCTTCATGTTCAAGTGTACAGCACTGCGTACGTCTAGTAACGCTTTAGAAATGTTAAGTATAAGTAAGTATTTAGCTTTCTATTTGCTTGGTTCCTTGTTACTGACCCCGCCTGTATTCTGACTACTCTCCGTGCCTGCTGCCTGCCTACTGACCCTGCCTGTATTCTGACTACACTCTGTGCCTGCTGCCTGCCTTCTTATCCAGCATGTATTCTGACTACTCTCTGTGCCTGCTGCCTGCCTATCGACCCAGCGTATACCCTGACTACTCTCCGTGCCTGTTCTCATAAGTCTTGTCAGCCACCTGCACCTGGGGGCCCAACCTCCGGGGAACGGCGGTCATCAAAGGTGAAGCCTCAGGGTTCTCCGACCACTGAGTCAGGACTTGGGTCCTCCTCTTCTCCAAGAAGCTTCAGTGTTCTACTCAGCACAAGGACTCATGAGTCTGACAGTAAGCCAAAGCCATGAGTTCATTGGACAAACCTGACCTGTCTGACTTTGCTCAAGTCTTACAACAACAATAAGCTCAGCTCAATCATTTGTCTGGAGTTCTGCAGGACGTTTGCTCCCAACTGACCACTCTTCAGTCTCAGCGGCAAGCCCGGCCGCCCAAGCCAGACCAGTACTACCAGCCCAGGGTCTGCAGCTGCCAGAACCGCCTCGCTTTGACGGGACTCCCTCAGCTTGCAGAGGTTTTCTAAACCAAGGTATCCTCAAAAAGCAAGACAACTTCCCTCTACTGCTATACTACAGAGGAAAAGGCTTCAGACACTCAGTGAGCCAATCCTTTTATCTGTAGGCTCACCGACTCGTTTGTAGGCACTTTAATTACTTTACTGTACGAAAGTTCCACCTACCACGAGCATCCTCATTAGCCAAAAAACCTCTGTGTCTCTATTTTTGATTTTTTAAATTTATAGTATATGTCACTTGTGAAAACCGATGAGGCTATTGTGTGATAATGAAGCTCCCACCTCAGGATCCCAGGTCCCTCTTTCACTCAGGGTGAGCTGGTTCTCAATATGCAGATTTTATGCAAATTGGTCTACTACCCTTTTCTGCTCAGGGTGACCTGCTTCTCAAAAGGCAAACATAGTCAGGTCTCACCAATCAGGCTATTTTCATACACATCTTTATTCCAGCCTCTGGGGCACACTTCTTTTAGCTTAAAACACTTTCACAAGCTTAAACAGTTCTTCCAGCTTAAACATTTCATTTCTTCCTACTCAGTGCAATCTTCCCTTTTAAACATTTCTTCTTGCACAGTTCAATATCCATGGATTTCTTCCCCCCTGAGCCCTCTCACACAGGCATTTGGGCTCAGTATTAACTCAGTCCCTGGACACACAGTCCCTCCTTATAGCACCCAGCTCTAGACACACAGTCTCTTCATCTTGGACACCCCGTACCTCTTCACTGTTCTAGACACAGTCCTTTCATCTGGGACACACAGTACCTCTTCACTGTTCTAGACACAGTCTTTTCACCACCAGGCCATAGGGCTCAGCCAGTACTTCTCATGGGGATCCCTCTGCTTCAGTTACCAGCCCCTTCTTCAGCTGCCAGCTCCCCTTCCTTACAACTCAGGTAGAGTATAAGTGCTTAATAGCCAAACAGGACCCAGCCCATAACCTGCTGCACCTGTTTCTATCCCCAGGACTCTCCCCGGTCCTAACGACCTCCAGCTATCCTCCAGGACTCGCCCCGGTCCTAGCGACCTCCAGCTATACCTCCCCTTTCTGGCTCCCTTCAGCAACTCACCCAGCCCTTTTCCCTGGACATTTTAGGGGAACTACGCCCTCTAGGGGCCTAACCAGGGTAGGACAGCCTCTTCCTTATCACACACTTTACTTCATTATTACGTAAAGAGTACACTTAGCTTCTGCTGCTCTCTCGTACAGGACTCCAGGTACGCACTACAGCGAGCTCCCGTTTCGCCAACAGCTTCTTAAAGAGCAGTACCGTCTATCTCTGAAAATACAACGAGCAGACTGTTACTATATTGAAGAGGGTACAAACAAAGTCATGTACAGACTGCTTGGAAACTTACTTAAGAACTTCCTGTACTGAACTTATGCAGCGTCCTACCCTCCAAAATGACGGACGCTATTTAAGCCATCTGCAGCTGTCCAATCATATACTTTTTGATATTTAAAGGGCTAGACAATCTATTCTCGTTTACATATTACATCCACCCCTCTGTAAACACGTGTACTAAAAGAAATGTCTGATGCTATTCGAGATGCAGCCTGCAGTTTTTTCCTCGGATCGGCTTAAGGTCACTTACATTATATCCAGTGGTGTGCTGGAGCCGGCTCGCACCGGCTCGCAGGAGCCTGTTGTTAAATTTTACTGATTTTTGCGAGCCGGTTGTTGGAGTCAGGCAGCCAGCACACAAGCATCTGTTTTTTTTTTTCTCCTCCTCTCTCCCTCCTCCCCCGGACCCAGCATACCTCATCATCCCCCCCTCACCACTGCCTGACCAACCCAGAGCCTTTTATCTGCCGGATCCCACCCACAGGAAGTTGCATCAGCGGGGCTGTACACTCAGCAGAGACAAGGCTCCAGGTAGACCAGGCACTGCATGAAACAAAGAAATTGAAGATGTTTAGGTTAGTCTGATTACCCTTCCCGCGCTGCTGTTAAACCCAAAACAAAATCAAGCAAACTTATGAGCTGTTGCATCTACGTTGTCGTTCTTTATTGTTGGTAGCATTTTAATTTCATCTCACTCATATTTTCAAACATGCCAGCTTGTGCAGCACACAGATGTACACAGAGGATAACTTTTCATAGGTAGAGTGGTAGAGTAGTAACTTGTTGTAAATGGTAATCACTCTGTCATTTGGAGGGGCTGGTTATAGGGACACCTTCTTGCATGTATTATATTTGTGCAGAGATTTTTTTCTCTTGGTAAAGAGCCACTAAAACAGATATCATGTTATAAGAATCAGGTGCTGCATCCATGTTGTCGTTCTTTATTGTTGGTAGCATTTTAATTCAATCTCGCTTATATTTTCAAACATGCCAGCTTTGGCAACATACAGATGTACACAGAGGTCAGAGAAGTATAGTAATGGAATAACATTTCATAGAGTAGTAATTTGTTATAATCAGTGTGTCATTTAGAGGGGCTGGTTATAGGGACACCCTAGCATGTATTATATTTGTGCAGAGATCTTTTTTTCTCCTGGTAAAGGGCCATTAAAACAGATGCCATATTATAAGGATCAGGTGCTCAGCATTCAGAATTTCCATCTATCTATTTATTTATTTAGTTACTTATTTATGACATTTAACCCTGTTATTGATGCAGATAATTTTTTTCTTTTCTCCTGGTAATGGGCTTCTAAAACAGACATTATGTTATGGGAATCAGGTTCTCAATGCTCAGAGTTTCTATCTATTTATTTACTTATTTATGGCATTTTATCCCATGTTAAACTTGAATTAGATTGGAACCTGGAAGCATTAAAAAAAAATTCCCGGAAAGAGTAATGCATGACCCCCCCCCCCCCCCCCCAGCTCTCTGGGTATAGCCAGCTCTGCAATTTGGGGGGGGGGGGCGTAGAGGTGGACGGCGGGCGCAGAGTTGGACCGGGGAGAGAGCCTGTTGTTAAAAATTTACCAGCACACCACTGATTATATCCTTGCTCTCTGGGGTCACCCTGGCATGGGCCTCACCGTTGTGGGAGCAGCAGGATCCTCTGCTCTCTGATCTTTCAGAGTTTCTCTGCCGCTTCAGATTGGTGTTTGACATTCCTGGACATCCCTCCTCTTCAGCGGGAGAACTCTTACAGATCCAGCAGGGCAATCTTTCTGTAGGGGCCTATGCAGTACGCTTCTAAACCCTAGCTTCAGAAGTAAGATGGAATCAGGACGAACTCACTGCGGTATTTTGGCAAGGGTTATCGGACTGGATTAAGGATGAATTGGCTGGCAGGGAACTTCTGACTACCCTTAATGCTCTGGTTACCCTCTGCATCCGTATCGATGTACGGTTCCAGGAGAGGACACAGGAACGTTCAGCCCAGCGCCAGTTGCCGAAACCACCTCCTCGAATACCCCAATCTTCCACCTCCAGAAGTAGTGCTAGCCCTGCCTCCAGCACAGCTGAGGAGCCTATGGTTATTGGTCGTCATCGCCTGACTGAGGAGGAAAGATCCCATCGCCAGAATAACAAACTATTCCTCTATTGCGGACAAGCTGGTCACTTCCTAAGGCAGTGCCCTAATAAGCCAGGAAACGCCTAGATCCAGGGCCCCTGAAGAGGGTGGCTCTGGGTCGATTCTCACCTGTTCCAGATAACCTTATTGCTATGTCCATCTCTTAGCTCTGGGACAAACTTCAGCTCAACACTATGGCCTTGATTGACTCTGGAGCTGGGGGAAACTTCATTGATGGCTGGCTCCTGTCCCATTTGGGAGCCATGGCTCTTCCCTGCAGATCCACTCTGCAGGTGACTTCCATTCAAGGACACAGGCTTCCCTATTCTATCACCCATGTTTCTCCTCCTCTTCGGATGTCAGTTGGAGTGATACATAAGGAGGAAATCCAGTTCCTAGTGCTCCCTAGGGCCATCCATCCCATTGCTCTGGGTTTACCCTGGTTATGACAGCACTCCCCTAGCATCAATTGGATCACCAATGATATCACCCGATGGGGCCCCAATTGTTTTTCTACTTGTCTCACCCCGGTGACTCCTTCCACTAGGATTCTCCCGGCGTCTCCTGTGCTTCTAGTCCCCTGTGATGCCTCTCTACCTGCACTTCCTGGATGTCTTTGATGCTCAGGAAGCTAATGCTCTACCCCCTCATCACAGTTTTGATTGCCCCATCAAGTTAATGCCGGGGAAGATGCCTACCCGGGACCGGCTTTACACCCTCTCCAGAGAAGAATCTAAGGCAATGCGGGCTTATGTACAGGAGAACCTTAAAAAGGGATTCATCAGGCCATCCTCCTCTCCGGCGGGAGCAGGGTTCTTCTTTATGACCAAGATAGACGGCTCTCTTCAGCCCTGTATTGATTACAGAGGGCTAAATGAGATAACCATAAAGAATCGTTACCCCCTTCCTCTTATCTACTACTACTACTTATCATTTCTACAGTGCTACAAGGCATATGCAGCACTGTACACCATACACAAAAGACAGTCCCTGCTCAAAGACCTTACAATCTTGAAAGACAGGTAAACAGATAGAACAATTAAGGGAAGGAAATAAAGAGGTGAGGATAAAGGACAGGGCAAGTGAGTTAGGAGTCAAAAGCAGCGGTAAAGAGGTGGGTTTTGTAGAAATATGCTAGCCCTTGCTCTCAGTAAACTACAGGCCAATGGCTCAGGCTAAAGAACTAGGCCTCTTAAAAAGCAAAATCATCTCTGATACAAAATATATTTTACTGCAGCACAAGCTGAAATGAGTTCCCAGACAGCTGGCAAGGGAGGGGGGCATTTGCTCTTGTAAACAAAGCCTGGGACTGGCACCTGTGAGAAGTCATGAGCAAATTGTTTTGGCTAATATAAGTTGATAGAGGGTTAGATGTACGTAAGATGAGAATACCCAAAGGGAGGGGGGAGCTGAAGAGAGCGAGATGACCTGTGAAGTCATCTCACAAGATGCGCTCTGAACATATCTTGTTTTTAGTTGGAGCTTGAGAATATGTGAAGTCATTTCTTATCAACTGATAAGGGCCAAGAGCCCTGGTGAGAAAGCTAGGGGCCATTGGAATCAATGGGGCCAAAATGGTATAAGAGAAGCAGTCTGAGGGGTATTAGATCAGAAGAGAGAGAAGGGAGAAGGCTGGAGACAGACGTGGCGTGAGATGCTGTTCTACCATATGACTGCCTGACCTGCTTGTACTATCTTTGGGCAAGATATCAATGTCAATAAACTATATTTCTTTATCTACTAAATACTGGGTTCCTTTCTAATTACATAGGTTTATACTGCCTTGACTGGTTCCACTGTCATGTCAGATACAAGGTTGGGGTAATTAAATACCTAGAGGGGATAGACAATTCTGTCCAGGGTAGTAAAAGGGCCATGGCTCCACTGCGCAACAGAGATGGCAGACCTAATAAATAAACATTTTTTGGTAGCCAGAGGATGGTTGTTCCCTCCGGGATTAGGATCTGCCTCCCTAAATTTAATTAACAGTTAAGCACCTTTACTTAACATTGGGCACCGGACTGTAAATTTCTTTAAAATATTTTTCTTATACTTTTTTAATTTGATTCACCCTGGCCACGGAACTGTATTTATTTTTTCTTTCATTTTATATTCTCCCTAACAAGCACTGTAAAAGTGTCTCAAGGACGTGCCAAGCTGGGAGACTTGCCAAGCTTAGCTGGCTTATCAATTCAGCCTTGCACAGAGCACGGCTGCAGTTCAATTGACATACTGAATTTTAAAAAGTGATTAAACTGCAAGGGTTTTGTCCGGTCTCCAGTTGACCGAGGGTTTTGTCCAGTCTACCATTGACTGAGGGTTTGTCCGGTCTAGAGTTGACCGAGGGTTTGTCCGGTCTAGAGTCGACCGAGGGTATTTCCGGTCTAGAACTGACTGAGGGGTTTTTTTCCAGTTCAAGATGGACCGAGGGTTTTTATAATACCGGTATTTTTTAGCAACTGTGTCTTAAGTGTCTTGTGATGGATCCTGAGAGTACTCACAATAAGTGGACGCGTCACCTAGATAGGATTTTATATAGTGCTGGGGAGGAGACGGCTGTCTTGGTACATGTGGGTACTAATGACATAGGAAAATGTGGGAGAGAGGTTCTGGAAGCAAAATTTAGGCTCTTAGGTAGAAAGCTGAAATCCAGATCCTCCAGGGTAGCATTTTCTGAAATGCTACCTGTGCCACGCGCAGGGCCCAAGAGACAGGCAGAGCTCCAGAGTCTCAATGCGTGGATGAGACGATGGTGCAGGGAGGAGGGCTTTAGATTTGTTAGGAACTGGGCAACATTCTGGGGAAGGGGGAGCCTATTCCGAAAGGATGGGCTCCATCTTAACCAGAGTGGAACCAGGCTGCTGGCATCGGCGTTTAAGAAGGAGATAGAGCAGCTTTTAAACTAGAAATGGGGGGAAGGCCGACAGTCGCTCAAAAGAGCATGGTTCGGGATAAGGTATCTTTCAAAGATATCACCATAACAGGGAAGATAGAGTATCCTGATAGTGAGGTTGCAAAAGAGATTGTAGTAGATCGGGTATCTTTAAATAACAATAAAAATCAGACAAAAGATTGCCAATTAATACTGTCAAGTACTAAGCATGATGTACTTAGGAACAACAAACATAGTTTGAAATGTCTATATGCGAATGCCAGGAGCCTAAGAAATAAGATGGGGGAGTTGGAATATATTGCACTAAATGAAAAATTAGATATAATAGGCATCTCTGAGACCTGGTGGAAGGAGGATAACCAGTGGGACACTGTCATACCGGGGTACAAATTATATCGTAGTGATAGGGTGAATCGGATTGGTGGAGGGGTAGCATTGTATATTAACGAGAGCCTTGAATCAAATAGATTGAAAATTCTGCAGGAAACAAAACACTCCTTGGAATCACTGTGGATTGAAATTCCATGTGCAAAGGGGAAAAGGATAGTGATAGGAGTGTACTACCGTCCGCCTGGCCAGGACGAACAGACGGATGCGGAAATGTTAAAGGAAATCAGGGACGCAAACAAACTGGGCAACACAATAATAATGGGGGATTTCAATTACCCGCATATAGACTGGGTTAATGTAACATCTGTACACGCAAGGGACATAAGATTTCTTGATGAAATCAAGGACAGCTTCATGGAATAGCTAGTTCAGGAGCCGACAAGAGAAGGAAAAATACTAGACTTAGTCCTTAGTGGTGCTCATGATCTAGTGCAGGGGGTAACGATACGAGGGCCGCTTGATAACAGTGATCATAATATGATCAGTTTTGATATTGGCATTGAAGGAAGTGAAACTAGGAAATCAAGTACGCTAGCGTTTAACTATAGAAAAGGTGATTACGACAAAATGAGAAAAATGGTGAAAAAAAGACTGAAAGGAGCAGCTCGCAGAGTAAAAAACTTGCATCAGGCGTGGATGCTGTTTAAAAACACCATCCTGGAGGTTCAGGACAAATATATTCCACGTATTAGAAAAAAGGGAAAACAGACTAAACGTCAGCCGGCGTGGCTAAACAGTAAGATAAAGGAAATCATTAGAGCCAAAAAACAATCCTTCAGAAAGTGGAGAAGAGAACCAACTGAAAGTAACAGGATAGATCATAAGGAATGCCAAGCCAAATGCAAAGCGGAGATAAGGAGGGCAAAAAAGGACTTTGAGAAGAAATTAGCGTTGGAAGCAAAAATACATAGTAAAAATTTTTTTAGATACATTAAAAGCAGGAAACCGGCCAAAGAGTCGGTTGGGCCGCTGGACGAAAATGGTGTTAAAGGGGCGATCAAGGAGGACAAAGCCGTAGCGGAGAAATTAAATGAATTCTTTGCTTCGGTCTTCACCGAGGAGGATTTGGGGGGGACACCGGTGCCGGAAAGAATATTTGAAGCGGGGGAGTCGGAGAAACTAAACAAATTCTCTGTAACCTTGGAGGATGTAATGGGTCAGTTCAGCAAGCTGAAGAGTAGTAAATCACCGGGACCTGATGGTATTCATCCCAGAGTATTAATAGAACTAAAAAATGAACTTGCGGAGCTACTGTTAGAAATATGCAATCTGTCCCTAAAATCGAGTGTAGTACCGGAAGACTGGAGGGTAGCCAATGTTACTCCGATTTTTAAGAAGGGTTCCAGAGGAGATCCGGGAAATTATAGACCGGTGAGTCTGACGTCGGTGCCGGGCAAGATGGTGGAGGCTATTATTAAGAATAAAATTGCAGAGCATATACAAAAACATGGACTGATGAGACAAAGTCAGCATGGATTTAGTGAAGGGAAGTCTTGCCTCACCAATCTAATGCATTTTTTTGAGGGGGTAAGCAAACATGTGGACAATGGGGAGCCGGTTGATATTGTATATCTGGATTTTCAGAAGGCGTTTGACAAAGTGCCGCACGAAAGACTCCTGAAGAAATTGCAGAGTCATGGAATCGCAGGTAGGGTATTATTATGGATTAAGAACTGGTTGAAAGATAGGAAGCAGAGAGTAGGATTGCGTGGCCAGTATTCTCAGTGGAGGAGGGTAGTTAGTGGGGTCCCGCAGGGGTCTGTGCTGGGTCCGTTGCTTTTTAATGTATTTATAAATGACCTAGAGATGGGAATAACTAGTGAGGTAATTAAATTCGCCGATGACACAAAATTATTCAGGGTCGTCAAGTCGCAGGAGGAATGTGAACGATTACAGGAGGACCTTGCGAGACTGGGAGAATGGGCGTGCAAGTGGCAGATGAAGTTCAATGTTGACAAGTGCAAAGTGATGCATGTGGGTAAGAGGAACCCGAATTATAGCTACGTCTTGCAAGGTTCCACGTTAGGAGTTACGGATCAAGAAAGGGATCTGGGTGTCGTCGTCGATGATACGCTGAAACCTTCTGCTCAGTGTGCTGCTGCGGCTAGGAAAGCGAATAGAATGTTGGGTGTTATTAGGAAGGGTATGGAGTCCAGGTGTGCGGATGTTATAATGCCGTTGTATCGCTCCATGGTGCGACCGCACCTGGAGTATTGTGTTCAGTACTGGTCTCCGTATCTCAAAAAAGATATAGTAGAATTGGAAAAGGTACAGCGAAGGGCGACGAAAATGATAGTGGGGATGGGACGACTTTCCTATGAAGAGAGGCTGAGAAGGCTAGGGCTTTTCAGCTTGGAGAAGAGACGGCTGAGGGGAGATATGATAGAAGTGTATAAAATAATGAGTGGAATGGATCGGGTGGATGTGAAGCGACTGTTCACGCTATCCAAAATACTAGGACTAGAGGGCATGAGTTGAAGCTACAGTGTGGTAAATTTAAAACGAATCGGAGAAAATTTTTCTTCACCCAACGTGTAATTAGACTCTGGAATTCGTTGCCGGAGAACGTGGTACGGGCGGTTAGCTTGACGGAGTTTAAAAAGGGGTTAGATAGATTCCTAAAGGACAAGTCCATAGACCGCTATTAAATGGACTTGGAAAAATTCCGCATTTTTAGGTATAACTTGTCTGGAATGTTTTTACGTTTGGGGAGCGTGCCAGGTGCCCTTGACCTGGATTGGCCACTGTCGGTGACAGGATGCTGGGCTAGATGGACCTTTGGTCTTTCCCAGTATGGCACTACTTATGTACTTATGTACTAACTGATGGGCCAGGTTTAGACCATGCGGTCCACTAAGTACCTTGACTCTTACATATCCTTATTGAATTTTTTGTTTTGTCTGTGCACATATTGAAGTTTTTTGTTTTTGTCCGGTTCAGCTAAAATTGTACCTTTATGACATTGCCGTAGGCAACCCTTTCTTTTTACTTAAACGTATTCACAGGCCTCCTTGGGCACATGTGGGGTATCTGAATAGCCCTCTTTTGTGAAGTCTCCTCGGAGAACCGACATCCCTGAAGACAGGTAAGTATAAAATTCACTTCATTTTTGCTTGACTTAATTTTTAATGCAGATTTAGATATTCAGCCAGATTTGTTGTATTTTCTGTACTCTGTTAAGACTCCTGTCACACTCTAATATAGCCCAGCATATAATTACATAACACCATTTGTAGTACACTTTGTGCCTTACAGTTTTCTGACCATGACCACACCCTTAGACACAGTTCTGAAATTCTTACCGAATGAAAAGAAGACCCTCACCCGTATCTGTGAGAAATGGTTTAAAGTTTGGAATGCCAATGATAAGACCCTTGATTGGTTTGCCTCTGGTTCTTTTGAACCTGCTAAATTGCGTGCCCTCATTGCCTATAATGACTCCCGTAAAACAGGGAAGTCCAGAGATAAACATCTCAATGCCATAAATAAATTTATCCTTATTGGAGAGCAAGAAGGCAAGTCCAGACCTCTGCTCACCTCCCAAACCCCAGCACATCCACCTTTGGATGCCACTGCACCTATGGCCCTACTTCCATATGAGGGGACTCTGCCTCCATATGAGCCAGGCTTTTCCGAGAAACTTCTAACCTGTGGCGTAGCTGTTGGCTATACGCCCATACCCCCGCATCTCCTGAATCCCACACCTCCACTTCCTCCTTCCCATCCTATCACTCTGGACAAGCCCACCAATGTACAGATCTCTGGTATGGTAGATCTGTCACCTGTCCCGGTTCCTGTCCCTTCCGGTCCAGGACCTGCTGCTCCTGGTATTGCCCCCCCCCCCATTCCTCCACCTGTTGTTCCAGGTGTTGTCACCCCTCCCATTCCTTCACCCATGGTTCTAGGTGCTACTGCTCCTGCCATCCCCCAACCTATGGCTGCCATCCCTGCCATTTCTCCGCCCATGGTTTCAGGTGCCACAGGTGCGATTCCTGCTGCTGCTATCCCTACTATCCCGCAACCTGTCATCCAAGGTGCTGTTATACCTGTTCCTCCTCCCATTCTTCCTCAACCGGTACCCCTACCCAGACGCATGTCTGGTGTCCCCAGCATGGTCATACCGGCTATTCCTAATCCTGCCTCCCGTCCTCCTACTCTCCCTGCAATGATGCTCGACGCTACCGCCCCTAACCTGCCCCCTTCCCAGGGGCTTCCCATCCTTTCACGGCAGGTATCTGCCGGTCCAATACAAGCTAATCCCATGGCCGTGTTTGATTGGATAGATCAGGTTATTGGAGATTTGCTGTTACCAGGGGTTGCCACCAGGGCCGTGCCTAGGGTCTCTGGCGCCCCCCTGCAGACTATCAGTTGGCGGCAGTGGCCCTCCCCCCTCCCCCCCCGTGAAAATGATCGCTCACCACTTGCCACACTGACAGGAATTGTCAGCAATATTCTTAGAAACAAATTGCTATACATTGCAAAATAAGATAGCAGATGTAAATTCTCAAAGTGGACATATTCCAAACACTAAAATGAAAATAAAATGATTTTTTTCTACCTTTGTTGTCTGGTGACTTTCTTTTTCTGATCATGCTGGCCCAGTATCTGATTCTGCTGCTATCTGTCCTCTTAACTCCGTTTCCAGGGCTTCCTTTCCATTTATTTCTTTCCTTTCCTCCTTTCTTCTTCATTTCTGGTCCTCAGCTTCTGCCTATTTTCTTCATCCATGTGCAGTTTTTCTCCTCTCTTCCTTTTTCCTCATTTCATCTCCTTCATCTCTCTTCCCTCCCCTCTATGTCCAGCAATTTCTCCTCTCTCCCTGAGCCCTGCCCTGCAATCCATATCCATCCATGCCCATCTGTCCCCTCCATTCATCCCTATCCAGCAATTCCCCTCTCTCCCTGAGCCCTGCCCTCCCAATCCATGCCCATCCATGCTCCTCTGTCCCCTGCCCCCTCCATTCATCCCTTTCCAGCGATTCCCCTCTCTCCCTGAGCCCTGCCCTCCCATCCATGCTCCTCTGTCCCCTCCATTAATCCCTATCCAGCAATTCCCCTCTCTCCCTTCCATGACCCCCCCTCGCATCCATGCTCCTCTCTCCTCTGTCCTCCCGCTCCCATCATGTCCCAGTTGGCCTGGCCCGCCCTCTTCTCCCCTCCCCCTTCGCATCCATGCTCGTCTCTCCCCTGCCCTCCCACTCCCATTGTTCAACTGCCCACCCTCTTCTCTCCCCCCAACATCCCTTTTCTTTTTTTTTCTTTTTAAATTTACCTCCGTGGCGGTCCAGCAGTGCAGCGTCAGTGAAGGAGGCGGCGCTCCCGACGTCTCCAGCCTTCCCTTCGATGTGTTCCGCCTTCATCTGAAGTCATTTCCTTGACGTCAGAAGAAGGCGGAACACAGCGAAGGGAAGGCTAGAGACGTTGGGAGCGCCGCCTCCTTCACTGACGCTGCGCTGCTGGACCGCCATGGAGGTAAATTTAAAAAGAAAAAAAAAGAAAAGGGATGTTGGGTGGGGGAGAAGAGGGCAGGCAGTTGAACAATGGGAGCGGGAGGGCGAGCGAGGTGAGCATGGTGCGGCGGCGCCCCCCAGAGGGTGGCGCCCCCCTGCCATGCTTACCCCGCTTACCGTGTTGGCACGGGCCTGGTTGCCACCCCTTCACTCCCTGTTCAGGTCCCTCAGTCACCGGATAGGGAGCACGCTGTTCCCAATCCTATTATCCCTGCCCTACCCCCTGACCCCACTGGCCTTCCTCAAGCTGCCCTGGTTGGGCAAGCTAGGGCTTCCGCCCAGACACCGCAACTTGCTGCTGCTACAGTCAGTGATGTGCATCTCCCATCCTACCATCCCCAATCCCCTGTCCCTCCGTTCCTTCCACCGTCAAACTCATTCCAGTCTCGGTGAGGCACAACCCTCACTGAGTATGCTGTCCCGCCCCCTGTTTTACCCCACATGGCTGCCGCTCGCAGCACTGCTGCAGAGTGGCAATTCCTGGGTGCGCGTCCCAAGATTCCAATTGACCGTCCCCCTCGTCCCCGATCTGTCCCCTCAATTCCTGCTGCTGCTTCAGTTGCAGACACTCTGCCTCCTCTGAAGTATAGGGTACTCGATCTCCCCCCTGTGGGACACTCTGATCCACAGGTTGTACCCATGTCTGTACAGCCTTCTATGCCCCCCCTTGTGGCTGAGCCTACATCGGTTCAGCCTTCCCAATCTGATGCCATGCCCCACTTTTCACCACATGAGGCTCCATTAGTGAGTTCCTCCACCCAACAGCTCCCATCCAAGTTGGTGCCTTCCCATACCCCGCCAGCGGCATCTCCCACTCTAGACTGTGACTCTGCATCCTCCAGTCTACTTTTGCAGGATCGCACAATTGACAACCGAATAGAAGCCATTGTTTCCCGACACTACCACCCCGTTTATGCGGACAGCTATGCCTCACACATAGCAGACAATACCCGATCCAAACAACCTTTGGGTTACAAATTACCTGATGGTACTAACTACAGCCTTGCTGTACTCACTCCCTCCTCTCCTGAACCCCCCGCTAAAGTCTGCCGCTCCTTAACAAAATGTCTAGCGGGAAACCTCACACGGAGTATACTCCTTACTCTGCTGCTGACCTAAATACCCTTGTCCAACAACTACCCGACATCACCAATGGCGGTGGGTGATGGATTCGCCAATTCCGAGAAATCACACTTGGAACCTCATTCGCGGTTGGCGACATTAAAGCTCTATTAGGTCGCACCCCCCACACCAATGTGGGTGACCTATTTACACAAGCGGGCTATGCTGAAATCATGGCCTCCACTACCTTTGATGGTAATCCCTTCTCTTTAATTGAAACTAAATTAATGGCTGCCATTCGTACTGCCTTTCCCCCCATAAGGATGGGTTCCAGACACAGAACCAATTGAAACCTTCCTGTTGCGGATGCAGCAACTATACCGAGATGAGACTGAACAGAGGTTTGATGCTACAAATGCTCTGCCAGTCTTTTACCATCTCCTCAAGGAGACCCTTCCTCCTAAAGTTAGAGAGGGTCTTGACAGTACTGTAGGTCTGTCCCACAAAGCATGGCCCGAGATGAAGGACCATATACTTCACCATTGCAGAGTCCTAATTAAAAATTCACAGAATGAGCTACGTAAAGAAAAGGCCATGCGCACCCATCTTATGACCCTTAAGATAGCCAAACTAAAGGATGAAAGGTCCGCACCGACCACTCCTTCTTCCTCTGCTTCCTCCTCCAGTTCCAGTTCAAGTTCTCCCATGTCATCACCCTGTCTCCCCTCAACTCCTAGTTCCTGCTCACCAAATTTGTCCCCCATCCGTTACGGTACACCATCCACCAGTTCCAGTCCAGAGATTCAAAACCCTTGTGCCAATTGCCCTCCTGACTGTAGAGAGTTTCCCTTCTGTGAGAAACATGACCTACCCTCAACCCACCTCACCATGTACCCTGGTACTTATTATAATAACGCCAGAGGTCCCAACCCCAGACCTTACCACCATGATACCAGAAATGGGTACCCCATGTCTCGAGATAGACCAAAGCAGAGAGGTCCACCACATCGCAACATGCGACCCTCTGTAGATACCAACCAGTCTAGCCCCAATCGCTGTGCAAATATTGAATGGTGGCGCTGTCATTGCCTAGGCCATTTTGCAGCTGAGTGTTGCCAGGATTTAAGGTCCTTTGATAGACATGCCCTGCGCAATGATTCCCCTGTTCAGCAATCCTTCCCCAGATGGAACCCTGACAGCCGCCGTCCTCAAAGACTAGGCGTGGTTCACATTGAGGCAGGATATGAAGACCCCGTGATCACTTTGCTAATCTGCAATGTGCCCGTTTCATTTCTCATTGACACAGGCGCTTCACGCTCTGTGCTAGCACACGTCCCTCAGAAGCTGAAAAAGCATTTGAAACTGTCCCATGAAAATCTTACCTCTACAGGTTTTAATGGGGTCCCCACGGACACTCCCATTCTTGAACCTTTGCCTGTCCAGTTTGCAGATCAGCTTTTATCTGTGTCACTGCTATATGCACCTGTTTGTCCTGTTAATTTGCTAGGCAGAGACCTGTTAACTCTTTTCAGGTTTCAAATTCATTTTGACTTGTCTGGTCGTCTGGACCATAAATCCCTTTTAATGACAGTGACATCCTATGTTGATCAGCAGATCACTGCCGCCCTTGACAGGTTACCTGATTATCTATGGGCATCTCCTTCCTCACCCTACGGTGAGGTGCTCAATCAATCTCACCACATTCAACTTCTGCCCAGATGTAAGGGTCCTCAACTTCCCCAGTACCCTCTGAAACCAGAAGTTGTTGCGGGTGCTCAAGAACAAATTCGTTCCTTACTATAGCAAGGAATAATTGAGAAGTGTCACTCACCGTACAACACCCCATTGTTCCCAGTTAAGAAGAAAGAGCCAGGCCAGTGGTGCATTGTTCAAGATTTGCGCGCGTTAAATGAGGTGACCACGCCCATCTTTCCAAATGTGGAAAACCCCACTACTCTTTTAAACAGCATTACCCTTCAAAAATACCATTCCACCATTGATTTGTCTAATGCCTTTTTTTCTATCAAACTTGACCCTCAAAGCCACCCTCTCACTGCTTTTCAATTTGATAATAACACCTACCAATGGACACGCCTTCCACAGGGTTTTATTGACAGTCCCACCATATTCTCTCAGACACTGGCAGCACATATTCGTGAATTCAAGGATCACAGATATGTTCTGCCACCCCACACTTCCATCATTCAATGTCGATGACATGTTGATTACATGCCCAAATTTTGATACCTGTTTGCAGGTTACTTGTGACTTCCTAGCCTTTTTAGCTACGAAGGGTTACAAGGTGAACCGTAAAAAGTTACAGGTTGCACAGTCTCAAGTTACTTTTCTTGGCCATCAGATAGGTTCTCAGGCACGTTGCCTAGCAACTGAGACATTGCAACATGTGTTTTCCTTGCGCATGCCTGATACAGTCTCCGCTCTCAGAGCTGTACTGGGTATGCTCAATTTCTGTAGATTGTGGATCCCCAATTATTCGGCCCGCAGCCAGCCCTTTTATCACATGTTAGCAGGCAAACAAAAACTTAAAAAAGAACGTATACACCTCACTACTGAAGAAACTGAAGATCTCATGTCTTTAGTGAAAGATGTTTTGCTCAGTTCCCCATTAGCAACTATTGATGTATCCCAGGATGTCCATTTATGGGTTGTCCATTCAGAGGATACCTGGTCTGCATTAATAACTCAGGCAGACGAGGACATAGCTTCTGGGTATTTATCAGGTTCTTTTTCCTCTTTTGAAAGAGCTTTTGCTCTCTGTGAAAAAGGATTAGTTGCAGCAGCGACTGCAATCCTGAAGCTTTACAGCTATGTTCCCCATCTCCTTGTTATTTTGCACACTTCTCATGATGTTAAGTACCTTTTAGACAAACAGATCAGTCACATGACTACTTCTTGTCTCCAGAAATATCAGGTGATTTTATTTAGTGTAGTGCATTCCATCCATCCCCTGACAGTGAGAGACATTCAACGCCTTGATCCTCTGTTCACACTTACACTTACAGACCACAGTGCTCTTTTTCCACACCAGTGCACCTCACACTTGCCCCCCTTGCCTGACTCTCTTACAATTAATTATGAGATATTACAGCATGGACAAGTGTGGTTTACTGATGGGTCATTTCAGACTCAAAAAGCTGGTTTTGCAGCTGTCAATTACTCACCTGATGAAGACATACTTGATTCTGTCCAGTTTTTACTCCCTGACAATTACACTGCCCAAACAGCTGAACTGGCAGCTGTACTGTGTGTCCTACAATTTAAAGCTTTGGACACTGATCTCTCTATAGTAACAGATTCTGACTATGTCTTTTCCTCTCTGCACTCTCATGCACATAAATGGAACCAGAGGGGTATGGTTTCCTCTACTGGTCAGCCTTTAAGCCATTTACCCCTTTGGACGTCCCTCTTTGAGGCCCTCCAGCATAGCCATCAAAAAGGCCTAAGCACAGCCATTACATGGATTAGGGCCCACCAAGAGACCACCTTTTCCTTTGCAATCAATGGTAACAATCTAGCTGATGACCTGGCCCGCCAGTTGACGTCATGTCCGGTGCCACCTGGTCCTGACCTCACTCTGCCGGTGCATGTCCCGAATGCCTTCCCCACCTCACGACATACCTCCACCCACCCCCCTCCTTCTCCCCCCTCCACCCCTTCTTCCTCTTTCCCTCCACCCCTCCTTCCTCTCCCCCTCCACCCCCCTTCTTCTCCCACTGCAGCCCCTCCTTCCTCTCCCCCCTCTGTTGCGCAGCGGAGCCATGGCCCTTTTACTACCCTGGACAGAATTGTCTATCCCCTCTAGGTACTTAATTACCCCAACCTTGTATCTGCACATGACAGTGTAACCAGTCAAGGTAGTATAAACCTATGTAATTAGAAAGGAACCCAGTATTTAGTAGATAAAGAAATATAGTTTATTGACATTGATATCTAACCCAAAGATAGTACAAGCAGGTCAGGCAGTCATATGGTAGAACAGCATCTCATGCCATGTCTGTCTCCAGCCTTCTCTCTTCTCCCTTCTCTCTCTTCTGATCTAATACCCCTCAGACTGCTTCTCTTATACCATTTTGGCCCCATTGATTCCAATGGCCCCTAGCTTTCTCACCAGGGCTCTTGGCCCTTATCAGTTGATAAGAAATGACTTCACATATTCTCAAGCTCCAACTAAAAACAAGATATGTTCAGAGCGCATTTCCATATCATCATGCTGATCAATCCATAGACTAGTGGGTTGTGTCCATCTACCAGCAGGTGGAGATAGCAATCCTTTTGCCTCCCTATATGTGGTCATGTGCTGCCGGAAACTCCTCAGTATGTTCTCTATCTCAGCAGGTGGTGGTCACACACAGCAGCAGCTCTGGCTAGGTCTCCAGGCCTAATTCTTAGGTTTTGTTGAGTACCTGGGGTTGAGGGCTCTTCTTGAGCAAGTGCAAACCTGGTGGTGCCAGGTCCCTCCTTTTCTCCCCCCTCCCGCTGGCTCCGTTAAAAAAAAAAATTTGGACGTCCTTTAAGGGCGTTTATTTCAACGTTTATATCAGCGTTTATTGCAGCTGCTCACTGGGACACAAGTTCGTTACAGCGCGGAGCGAGGAGCAGGTAATTTTTACCTTTTGTAGCGGGCAGGGGATTCCCCGTTCAGTCTCCACGTGGCTTATGGCGTCGGAGGGCGAGGGCGCAAAGAATCGCTCCCCAGACCGCGTGTGCATGTCTAGCGGGGATGCGGAGGTTTCAAAGCCAGAATCGCCCTTTTTGGGCGTCAGTTTGGAGTCCGGTCAATGTCCCGGTTTTTCCTCCGGTGCAGCGGAGACATTAATGCTATGGTCGCCCTTGATTCGGGCAAGAAATCGGCCAAAGTTAAGCGCCGTTCTTCCCGCGCGGCTCCTTCTCGGAGCCGGACGCCATTTTGGATGCGCAGCATGTTTCTCCCCCACTCTAGCGAGCACCGGTTGAGGGTGCGTCTAGGGCCGTGGCCAAGGCTGCAGAAGTGCACAGTCTGGGGGGTTTCTCCCCTGAGTTCATTTTGCTGCTGCATCGGACTTTTCTTATGCAAAACGCTGCCCCTGGTCCCCTGTCTGATAAAGGGGTTGAGGCCTCCGGAAGCAAACGCCCTCGGGTGGATTTCCAGGCCCTAGAGGACTCTGTCTCCTCTGATGTAGATGAGGGCAGCGTATCTGAGTTCTCCCAATGGTCCTTTGGGGATTCCTTGGAGGAGACGGATTCCCACTCGGATGGAGCGGATGACCCCTCTGCAGCGCGGATCTTTCGCTCAGAGGATTTGCCCAACCTGTTAGTGCAGGCCATGAGCATTTTGAAGATTTCCTCTCCGGAGGACGTCTCTCCCTCAGCCTCTGCTGGCTCTGCCATTATGCTGGGGACGAAGCGCTCGCCTAGAACCTTCCACGTGCATGAAGCCATGCACACCTTGATTTCGGCTCAATGGGATTTCCCAGAAGCGAGCCTTAAAGTGGCTAGGGCTATGTCTTGCCTCTATCCTCTGCCGGAAGGCGAACGGGAGGCCTTTCTTTGGCCTACCGTGGATTCCTTAATCACTGCGGTAACTAAGAAAACGGCATTGCCGGTGGAAGGTGGCACGGCCCTAAAGGATGCCCAAGACAGAAGATTGTAGGCGGCTTTAAAGTCGTCCTTTGAGGCGGCTGCTTTAAGTTTGCAGGCCTCAGTTTGCAGCTCCTATGTGGCCAGGGCATGCCTGACGATTGTGCAGCGGGCTTCCCCTTGGATCCTTCCTTGAGGGCTGATTTGCCAGCCCTGGAATCGGGCTTGGCCTACTTGGCAGACTTGCTGTATGATGTCTTGAGAGCCTCGGCTAAAGGTATGGCTCAGACAGTCTCTGCTCGGCGCTGGCTTTGGCTGAAGCATTGGACGGCTGACCATGCCTCTAAGTCTCGCCTGGCTAAGTTGCCTTTTAAAGGCAAGCTGCTCTTTGGGGTCGAGCTGGACAAGATTGTGACCGATCTCGGCACGTCCAAGGGCAAGAGGTTACCGGAGGTCAGGGCTCGGGCCAGTGGTGCCCATCCCGGTTCCTCCAAAGGACGGTTTCAGGAAGCCCGTAGGTATCGCCCGGGCAAGTCGGGCTCCTCTGCCCCCTCTTCCTTCAAGAGGAACTTCTCCCCTAAGCAGCATTCCTTTCGCAGAGACCGCCGTCCCGGAGGTGCCTCCTCCGGTCCTCCCCCAGGGTCTCGTACCCAATGTCAGGGCCCTGGTCCATGGCCCAGAGCAGATTGGAGGACACCTATCCTCGTTTCTGGGCGAGTGGACCAGGGTAACTTCAGACGCTTGGGTGCTGGAAGTCATCAGAGACGGCTACAAGCTAGAGTTCTGCCAACCCTTAAGAGACGGGTTTGTGCACTCTCCCTGCAAGTCTCTGGTCAAAGCTGTGGCAGTGCAGCAGACTTTGGACAATCTGATCCGCCTGGGTGCGGTCGTCCCGGTGCCAGAAGATCAGCTTGGCAAGGGAAGTTACTCCATTTACTTTGTGGTACCAAAGAAAGGAGGTTCTGTGCGGCCTATCCTCGACCTCAAAGGGGTCAATCGGGCCTTGAAAGTTCGACACTTCTGAATGGAGACTTTCTGCTCTGTTATAGTGGCAGTGAAGGCAGGGGAGTTCCTGGCATCCTTGGACATCAAGGAAGCTTACTTGCATATTCCCATCTGGCCTCCTCATCAACGCTTTCTGAGTTTTGCAGTCCTGGGCCGAAACTTCCAGTTCAGAGCCCTCCCGTTCGGGTTGGCTACTGCTCCGCGGACCTTCTCCAAAGTAATGGTGGTCATCGCGGCCTTCCTACGAAAGGAAGGAGTCCAAGTCCATCCTTATCTGGACGACTGGTTGATCCGAGCCCCCTCTTATGCAGAGTGCGGCAGAGCGGTAGACCGGGTGATTGCTCTGTTGAGCTCCCTGGGGTGGATCATCAACTGGGAAAAAAGCCAGCTGTGCCCAACTCAGTCCCTGGAGTATCTGGGAGTTCGTTTTGACACCCAAGTGGGCAGAGTGTTCCTGCCAGACAATCGGATTGTCAAGCTTCAGGCTCAGGTGGACCAGTTCCTAGTAGCCTCTCCTCTTCGGGCTTGGGACTATGTGCAGCTGTTGGGCTCTATGACCAGGGCCGGTCTTAAGGCGAGGCGACCGAGGCGGCCGCATAGGGCCCCGCGCTCAGGGGGGCCCCGCGCGGCGCGCCTAAGGTCGCCCCGCCCCGACCGCCCGAGTTCCAGTCCTCCCTCCCTCCCTCGGATGGCGCGCGACGGCGGAGTGGTGGGGGTGGTCCGCCCCGGCTGTCAGCGGGTGGGGGGTGCCCTGCACCCGCTGCTCCCACCCTGTCCTACCTTTAAAAAAAGACTGTGGAAGCGCCAGAGGGACAGGCAGCGCCTCGTGTCTGCCCTCCCTGCTACTAAAAATGTCTTTGACGTCGTCATTGGGCCTTCTCACATTGAGTCCCGCCCTTCTCTGAGGTAACTTCCAATTACCGCGAGGGTGGGCGGGACTCAATGTGAGAAGGCCCAATGACGACGTCGAAGACATTTTTAGTAGCAGGGAGGGCAGACACGAGGTGCTGCCTGTCCCTCTGGCGCTTCCAAATTCTTTTTTAAAGCCAGTGAGGGTGGTGGGGACCGGAGAGCAAAGCTAGTAGGTAGGTTGGGGGGTGGGGGGACTCAGTTGGGAGAAGGGTGTTTGGGGTGGGGGTTCTCAGGTGGGGGAAGGGTGGGGAGGGGGTTCTCAAATGGGAAGGAGACTACTACTTAACATTTCTAAAGCTGAGGTGGGAGGGGGGTCATGGATGGGAGAAGGGGTGGGGAGGGGGTTCTTGGATGGTTAAAGGGGACGGGTAGGGAGGGGACTGGGGTTCTTGGATTGGAGAAGGGGACCGAGGTGGGGAGGGGGTTCACGGATGTGAGAAGGGGGTGGGGAGGGGTTCTTGGATGGTTAAAGGGGACGGGTGAGGAGGGGACTGGGGTTCTTGGATGGGAGAAGGAGACTGAGGAGGGAGTTCTCGGATGTGAGAAGGGGACGGGTGGGGAGGGGACTGGGGTTCTTGGATGGGAGAAGGGGACCGAGGTGGGGAGGGTTTCACGGATGGGAGAAGGGGGTGGGGAGGGGGTTCTTGGATGGTTAAAGGGGACGGGTGGGGAGGAGACTGGGGTTCTTGGATGGGAGAAGGGGACTGGGGAGGGGCTTCTCGGATGGAAGAAGGGGGCAGGCACTGGGGTCTGAGAAGTGGCCATATGGGAAAATGGGGGCCATGCCTGGGGCTGGTGGGAAAATGGGGCATGCGTGGGTCAGGTGGGAGAATGGTTCTGAAAAGGGGGCCCTAATACAAGGCATGTGGATGAAGGGGGCTGGAACTGGGGGCTGAAAAGGAGGGTAGGTGGGATAAGGGGGCTAGTACTGGGACTGGATGCTGAAAACGGGATAGGGAGAAGTGGCTGGGGGGCTGAAGCTCGGGACTGGTGGGAGAAAAGGGCTGGGGCTGAAATGGGGGACTGGTGGGATAGTGGGGCTGGAACTGGGGACTGAAAAAGGGGCGGAGAGAGGGGCAGATCCTGGATGGGGTAGGAGAGGGAGGGCAAACCCCAGATAGATGGGAGAGGGAGGTCAAATTGTGGATTGAAGGGGCAGAGAGAAAGGGCAGACAGTGGATGGCAGGGATAGAAAGGGCAGACAGTGAATGGATGGGGGAGAGAGAGAGGGCAGACAGGGGCAGATGGTGGATGGATCATGGAAGGGGCAGAGATAGAGGGCAGATGTGGATGGAAGAGGCAGGGAGAGAGGGCAGACATTGGATGGAGGGGACAGCAGAGAGGGCAGACACTGGATGACAGATGCTGGATGGAAGGAAGACAGTGAAAAGAAGATGAGGAAAGCAGAAACCAGAGACGACAAACTGTAAATAAAATATATATTTTATTTTTTTGCTTTAGGATATAGTATTGTAGCTGTGTTAATAAATGTTTATAAATAGAACATGTAAGTAAGGTAATCTTTTTATTGGACTAATTTTAATACATTTCGACTTAACTTTCAGAGAAGAAAACCCCCTTCCTCAGGTCAGGATAGGATACTGTAACAGTACTATATACTGTATTGACCTGAGGAAGGAGATTTTGGCCTCTGGAAGCCAAATGTATTAGTCCAATAAAATGGGATTATTTTATTTTCTGTATTTGTTTTATTTCTGTTTGTTAATTTGTAAAGTGGTGATTGGTATTTGTTAGTTTTTTCAAATTTACATCTGCTGTCTTTATATTTTGCACAGTACTAGGGGTCATTTTCTGTTTCTGTGGTGTTGAATTGTATGCAGAGTCTGGCATCTTGGGGGTTCAGTTTAATTTTTATCTAAATAGAAAGTTTAAATATTACTACTTATTCTATAGTGGATTAGGGTGTATCTGTGTTTGTGAAAAAGACATGGCTTTCAGTTGGCATTGACTGTGCAGGATCGACGATCTGTACTATTCTGTCAGGTTTCATTTTACAATAGGTGAATTGATGTTCTAGTGCTCACTGTAGTGTTTTAAGATGTTTTCCTTTTCTTTGTGTGATTCGTAGAAATGACTGCTTATGGTATGGTAGAATTGCTCAATAGGTCCTAGAGTGTTTTGTATTCTCGGCATACCTAGTAGTGGATTTTGGAGGGGGTGTTAAAAAATGACCGGGAGGGAGGGAGGGGGGCCTTGGAGCTGGGAGCCCTAGGGAGGGAAGCCCTGGAGCTGGGGGCCTTGGAGCTCAGAGGGAGCAGCCCGGGAACTCAGAGGGAGGGGTAGCCGGCCCTGGAGCTAGGGTGAGGGCGGAGTTAGGTGGGGGCAGGGCTAGGGTGGGGCCCCATCAAATTGGTCTGCATAGGGCCCCGCACTTGCTAAGACCGGCCCTGTCTATGACAGCCACGATGGAAGTAGTGCCCTGGGCCAGGGCCCATATGAGACCTCTACAGCTCTCTCTGCTGCAGCGCTGGACTCCAGTGTCGGAGGATTACGCTGTGCGCCTTCCCTTGGATCCAGCAGTGCGCAAGGCGCTGAGCTGGTGGCTGAGGACAGACAAGCTGTCCGCAGGAATGCCTCTTTTGACCCCGGAATGGGTTGTCATCACGACGGACGCCTCTTTGACGGGCTGGGGAGCCCACTGCTTGGGAAGGACAGCGCAGGGGCTCTGGTCTCCTGCAGAGGCGAAGTGGTCTATCAACCTCCTGGAACTCAGAGCCATTCGGTTGGCGCTTTTGGAGTTTCTCCCGGTATTGGCGGTGAAGCCAGTATGGGTCTTGTTGGACAATGCCACGGCTGTGGCCTATGTCAACCGCCAGGGAGGTACCAAGAGCGCCCCTCTAGCCAAGGAGGCCATGAAGCTATGCCAGTGGGTGGAAGCGAACCTGGAACAGCTGTCGGCGGCCCACATTGCGGGAGTCATGAATGTCAAGGCGGACTTTCTCAGTCGCCATACCTTGGATCCCGGAGAGTGGCAACTATCGGCTCAGGCGTTCTTGGACATCACGAAGTGCTGGGGCCAGCCGAGCATAGATCTGATGACGTCATCGGCCAATTGCCAAGTGCCGCACTTTTTCAGCAGAGGATGGGACCCTCGATCTCTGGGAGTAGATGCTCTTCTCCAATGGTGGCCGACACGGGAGCTTCTCTATGTGTTTCCGCCCTGGCCCATGTTGGGCAGGGTGCTAGACCGGGTGGCAAAGCATCCGGGTCGGATAATCCTGGTGGGTCCGGACTGGCCCAGCGGTCCCTGGTATGCGGACTTGATCAGGCTCTCGGTGGACGGCCCTCTGCGGCTGCCAGCGGTGCGGGGCCTGTTGCATCAGGGTCCCGTGGTGATGGAGGATCCCTCCCCCTTTGGTCTTAAGTCCTGGCTATTGAGCGGCAGCGTCTGAGGAGGAAGGGCTTCTCAGACAAGGTCATCGCCACTATGCTGAGAGCGAGGAAGCGCTCTACTTCTACTGCTTACGCCAGGGTTTGGCGTACCTTTGCATCGTGGTGTGAGGCAGGTTCTCTTTCTCCCTTCAATGCTCCAATTTCGTCAGTGTTGGCGTTCCTGGAAGAAGGTCTGGAGAAAGGCTTGTCGCTCAGTTCCCTTAAAGTCCTGGTAGTGGCTCTGGCTTGCTTCAGGGGTCGCCTGAAGGGTGCTTCCCTGGCCTCGCAGCCAGATGTGGTGCGCTTTCTCAAGGGAGTTAATCACCTTCGCCCTCCTGTGCGCTCGGTGGTGCCTGCGTGGAATCTCAATCTAGTGCTAAGAGCCTTGCAGAAGCCGCCATTTGAACCCTTGTCGAGGGCATCTGTGAAAGACCTGACGTTGAAAGCAGTCTTTTTGGTGGCTATCACTTCAGCCAGACGAGTTTCCGAGCTCCAAGCGCTATCATGTCGGGAACCCTTCCTGCAATTCACTGAGGCAGAAGTGTCTATTCACACGGTGCCTTCCTTCCTGCCCAAGATTGTTTCTCATTTCCATGTGAATCAGCAGCTCAGCCTACCCTCCTTCCGCAGGGAGGACTACCCAGAGGAGTATTCTGCTCTCAAATACCTAGATGTGAGACGAGTCATCATCAGATACTTGGAAGTGACCAATGATTTCCGAAAGTTGGATCATCTGTTTGTGCTGTTCGCAGGTCCTCATAAGGGTCTGCAGGCAACCAAGCCTACAGTGGCACAATGGGTCAAGGAAACCATTGCAGCGGCTTATGTGGCCGCGGGGAAGTTGCCGCCTATCCAGCTGAAGGCTCACTCCACTAGAGCACAGGTGGCCTCGATGGCAGAGGCCGGGTCCGTCTCCTTGGAAGAGATTTGTAAGGCGGCAACTTGGGCATCGGCTCATACCTTCTCCCGTCATTACCGCTTGACTGTGGCTGCTCGGGCGGAGGCCCGGTTTGGAGCTTCAGTGTTGCGGTCAGGGATTTCTATGTCCCGCCCTGGGTGAGTACTGCTTCGGTACATCCCACTAGTCTATGGATTGATCAGCATGATGATATGGAAGGTAAAATTATGTATCATACCTGATAATTTTCTTTCCATTAATCATAGCTGATCAATCCATAGCCCCTCCCAGATATCTGTACTGTTTATATTCTGGTTGCATTTCAGGTTCAAGTTTAGTCTTCAGTTCCTGTTCAGGAGGATCTTCGTGTTCAAGTTTTTTCGATGGAATTCTTCTGGAGTTGAGACGATTTTGTGTTACAGTGAGCTGCTGCATTCCTCTCCCCTCCATTTTACAGGGCTGGATTGAGACCTAAATTCTGCCAGCGCTCCCTCCCACTTCGTGCGGCAGTACGGTAGCATTATATCCCTCCCGCTTCGGCGGTGTTAGGGTCAGCCAGCTCCTCCCGCGGTTGCGGTCGCAGGATAAGCCAGATCCCCCCGCATCGGCGGGTGTGGTGTCCCTCCCCCGCTCCACGGGGATGAGCTGGACGGATTCCCCTCCCCCACTTGTATGGGGATGAGCTGGTTGATTCCCCTCCCCCGTTTCAGCGGTGGTGAACTGGGCAGAGTGTCCCTTTGTGGGTGTAATTCTCTAAGTGCTGAGTCCTGCGGATGGAGCTTTGATATCGACATAGTGAGGAGTTTCCAGCAGCACATGACCACATATAGGGAGGCAAAAGGATTGCTCTCTATCTCCACGTGCTGGTAGATGGACACAACCCACTAGTCTATGGATTGATCAGCTATGATTAATGGAAAGAAAATTATCAGGTATGATACATAATTTTACCCTTGTGAGATGACTTCACAGGTCATCTCAGTCTCTTCAGCTCCCCCCTCCCTTTGGGTATTCTCATCCTACGTATATTTAACCTTCTATCAACTTATATTAGCCAAAACAATTTGCTCATGAGGAGCGTACAACTTGATCCGAATCCGTCCGGGTGACAAATGGAAGACGGCATTCAACACCCATGAAGGGCACTTTGAATATCTGGTTATGCCTTTTGGCCTTTGTAACGCCCCGGTGGTATTTCAAGAGTTCATCAACTTCATTACAAGATCTGCTCTACTCATCTGTCATAGTTTACCTGGATGACATTCTAGTCTTCTCAGCCTCTGCCCAAGAACACCCACGTCATGTACGCACGGTCCTCCAATACCTCTACGGGACAACCATCTGTTCGCCAAATTGGAAAAATGTTCCTTTCACCAGCGTTCCATTCCTTTCCTTGGATATATCATCTCCCTGGAGGGACTCTGGATGGATCCCACTAAGCTCCGGGCCATCCAAGAATGGCCCGTAGCACACGGCCTCAGGGCCTTACAGCGTTTTTTAGGTTTTGCCAACTATTACCGGCAATTCATCAATCAATACTCCATCATCACTGTCCCTCTCACTGCCCTGACCAAGAAGGGCGCCGATGTTAAGAATTGGACTCCAGAGGCTCAAGATGCTTTCTTCACCTTGAAACAAGCATTCCTGACTGCTCCATTGCTCCGGAATCAGGATATAACTAAACCATTTTGGAGGTGGATGCCTCTTCACTGGGAGCAGGGGCTATCCTGTCTCAGACCTCTGATTCAGGCAAGCGACATCCCTGTTTCTTCTTTTTGAAAAAGTTTTCTCCGGCGGAGCGAAATTATACAATTGGAGACTGGGAGTTATTGGCCCCTTAAGATGGCCCTTCAAGAATGGCGATGCCTTCTGGAAGGGGCCTTGCACCCCATTACTGTGATCACTGATCACAAGAATCTTCTTTACCTCCAAGATGCGAAGAGACTGAACCCACGGCAGGCCCGTTGGTCACTCTTCTTTGCCCACTTCAACTTCCGCCTGATATTTTGGCCAACTGAAAAAAATATATTAGCAGATGCTCTCTCTAGAGCTTTTGATTCTCTCGAGGAACCCAAGAAACCCTACCCGATGCTGAACCCTGCTTGCATTGCCTCCACGACCGGGGTCTCCCCCTCTGTTACTAGAACCTTGGTCCAGGAAGAAAGTTCTCCACTGGGGACACTCCTCTACTTTTGCGGGTTATCCCTGATTCCATAAGACTTTCAACCTAATTTCACAATACTATAAGTGGCCGCACATGGCCCGAGATGATTTACACTTTGTATCAACCTGTCCAACCTGCGCCCGAAACAAGTCCTCTCCAAGTAAACTTTGGGGACTGCTATGTCCACTACCGGTTCCACAATTCCCTTGGCAGGAGGTGTCGATGGATTTTGTCACTTATCTCCCTCCTTCCCAAGGCGACACAGTTATTTGGGTAGTGGTGGACTGGTTTTCCGGAATGGCTCATTTCATTCCTATGCCATCCCTTCCTTCTGCTGTGAGCCTTGCTAAACCCTTTATTTAACATATTTTCCACCTGCACGGGCTTCCCCTATGAATTGTAAGTGATTGGGGGTCCCAATTCACCTCCAAGTTTTGGCAAGCACTATGTTCAGCTTTCAAGATTACCACCCACTTCTCATCTGCCTACCACCCGCAAACCAATGGACTAGTGGAATGGGTCAACTAAACCCTTAAAGCTTTCTTAGGCATGTATACCAATAACCGCTAGGATGACTGGTCCACATTGCTCCCCTGGGCCGAGTTTGCCTACAACAACAGTCTTCATTCCGCCTCTAGTACCTCTCCATTTTTTACAGTGTTTGGGCGTCATCCCAGACTACCACTTCTGATTCCTCAGGCTCCAGGCCCGCTACTGCTCCAGCAGACCCTCATGAACATCCAGGACATATGGAATAAGGTTCAGCAGCATCTTCAGCGAGCTGCTGAACATTACAAGCTCTTTGCTGACAGTAAAAACTGAGCTGCTCCTGTTTTCCAACCAGGACAGAAGGTATGGCTTAGTACCAAATATCTGAAGCTCCATGTACCCTCCTTCAAATTTGCTCCCCGATATATTGGACCCTTTCGATATGATCTCGGGTGGGAGCCATCACCTACAGTTACCTACTACTTTCAAGATCCACAAAGCTTTTCATGTTTCTCTGCTAAAACCCTGTTTGACTTCTAAATGGCATCTTGAGCCTAAGAACATTATCGCCTGAGACACTGAACCTGACCCTGAATTCGAAGTAGACCAGGTTCTTGATTCCAAATTTCAGAAGGGAAGGCTGTTTTTTTCTGTTATCCTAGAAACACTTTGGTCCTGAAGACAACTCCTGGGAGCTCGCTACCAATGTCCATGCTCCTGAACTGATTCGAGAATTTCATAACCACTACCCATTGAAACTCGGACCTGGGCAGAGAGGGGGCCCTAAAGGGGGGGTACTGTCATGTCCCTTACCTCAGTGGCGTCTTCGAGCAGTGCAGGGCTCAGTTGCTGTGCTGCCTTGATCAGCGCGACGCACTGCCAGTCTCCTTCGGCGGCAGTGCAGAGTACAGCCCTGCAGAGTACAGTGAAGATCAGCTGAGAGGAGCGCGTCTGTGTGGGCCGCGCATGCCAGAGTCAGAAGACAGCACTTCTGCTGGCAGGGGTTCGGGTGGAAGGGGCCCGGTGGTGGTGGCGGGTGGGACTGCGGCACTGAGCCCCCTTGGAGGCCCGGGCCACGGGAATTTTATCCCCCCTGTCCCCCCCCCTCTCAGCGGCCCTGGTGGCCTGTGTCCAGCTGTGCTCTGTCTGCTCAAGATCTTCTCTCTCTTTGCTAGAAGTCCCCAATGTTTCAACATGCATCTCTGTGATAAATTTCTGGTTGTCACTGATGTTTCTTAGTCTTACCACCTCCTCTCTTAGTTCTTTTACTTCTTTCATGAGGGATTCAATGTGCATCCAAGCATTCTGCATACTGAGTGCATCCAAGCATTCAATCTGGACAGAGGCAGAAGCTGTAATGAGAACCTTAGCTTTGGGGGGCTTGTTGTTTCTTTGCCATATTTCAAGTGTAGGAGAAGTTGTACTTGTGGATTTAAGAAATGAAAATGGCCTATCAAAGTGCCAACTCTATTTTTTCCAAAATAAGTTCTGTGGTATATAGGTAGTAGGTAGTTTTGGTGTAGGATCTAAGAACCTGTTCAGATTTACTCTGTGGGTGAAATTGAATGTACTTCCTTATCTATTATTAGGATATTCAGTGATTTAGCTTTTCCTTTCAGGGAGTAGGTTTTTTTTTACCCCTCCGATGCAGTGTTTGGTTGTAGGCCTAATTCAAAGGATTCATCTCATCTATGGGTAACAGATAATTGACAATGTTTTCTTGATTATCCTTCCAATACAGCTACTGTTAACAGTGCCAGAAGGGTAGTATGACTGTTCTCTTTTGAGGTGGGGGCAAAGGAAAAACCTGTAGTAAGTTGATGAACAAGTTTAATGGAAAGAGAAGGTAAATTAATATTCTTTTAATAATGGTATATAGAGAGTAACTTTTAGAGATCCTTTTAATCTAAAGCAGGAAGGCACCTGATACCAAGTAGAAGTCTGGAGAGTTGTTATAATCAGGAATGATTTACTTAAAAAAAAACAGCTGTAATTTGGATAGAATTAATTCTTTGTGATAAACAGTGTACTGAGGCAAACTATTTAGGAAGTGTCAACCTGGGGTGGGTGGGGTAAGGGATAGGGTCATGGGCGTAGTTTGGGGGGCGAGGGGTGGCATTGCCTCCCCAAACGCAGGGTCGGCCTGCCCTCAGCTCCGCAACTGACAGCCCTCCTCTCCATTCCTTCATGCCCATCCCCCGCACATATAACCCTTTTACTTTCAGTCGAAGCAACGGCAGTGAAGAAGACAACACTGTGGGCTCGCCTCCAGCTTCTCCCTTCCATCACACAGTGCCCTGCCATCGTGGAAACAGGAAATACATCATTGGAGAAGGCGGGACTCTGTGTGAGGGAAGGGAGGAGCTGGAGGCGAGCCCGCTGTGTTGTGTTCTTCATGCCGTCGCTGCGACTGAAAGTAAAAGAATTAAATGCATGGGAGGGGCAGGAAGGAACCGAGAAGAGGGCTGCCGGGGAGCTGAGGGAGGGAGAATTGCTGGACATGGATGGGAGGGGAGGGCAGGGGGAGAGAAGAGATCGCTGGAGAGGAGGGGAGGGCAGGGGAGAGAGGAGAATTGCTGGACATGGATGGATGGAGGGGAGGGCAGGGGAGAGAGGAGAATTGCTGGATATGGATGGATGGAGGAGAGGGCAGGGGAGAGAGGAGAATTGCTGGATATGGATGGATGGAGGAGAGGGCAGGGGAGAATGGAGAGTTGCTGGACATGGATGGATGGAGGAGAGGGCAGGGGAGAATGGAGAGTTGCTGGACATGGATGGATGGAGGGGAGGGCAGGGGAGAATGGAGAGTTGCTGGACATGGATGGATGGAGGGGAGAGAGGAGAATTGCTGGACATGGATGAATGAATGGAGGGGGCAGGGGAGAGAGCAAATTTGCTGGATATGGATGGATGGAGGAGAAGGCAGGGGAGAATGGAGTTGCTGGACATGGATGGATGGAGGGGAGGGCAAGGGAGAGAGGAGAATTGCTGGACATGGATGAATGAATGAGGGCAGGGGAGAAAGGAAATTTGCTGGATATGGGTGGATGGAGGAGAGGGCAGGGGAGAATGGAGATTTCCTGGACTTGGATGGAGGGGAGGGGAGGAGATAGAGGAGAATTGCTGAACATGGATGGATGAATGGAGGGGGCAGGGGAGAGAGGAAATTTGCTGGATATGGATGGATGGAGGAGAGGGCAGGGGAGAATGGAGAGTTGCTAGACATGGATGGATGAAGGGGAGGGCAGGGGAGAATGGAGAGTTGCTGGATATGGATGGATGGAGGGAAGTCAGGAAGGAGATGCACATGGATGGAGAGTAGGGAAGAGAGGAGAAATGCTGGACATGGATGGAGTGGAGGGCAGGGAAGAGAGAAGAAATGTTGGACAAGGATGGAGGGAAGGAAAGACAAAGGAAGGAGATGCACAAGGATGGAGGGGAAGGGAGAGAGGAGAAATGCTGGACATGGATGGATGGAGGGAAGACAGATGAAGTAGATGCACATGGATGGAGGGGAGGGGAGTGAGGAGAAATGCTGGATATGGATGGAGGGAAAATTGCTGAATTTAAGGGCTAGATCGGAACACTTTAAAGGCAGATGCTGAAACTGGAGGAAGGATAGGACAGGGCTACAGATGGTAGACAGGACGCATAAGGACACAGGAAGGATGGTGGACATGGTGAGAGAATAAATATCAAATGGAAAGAAGACTCTGCATAAAACAGAAGACACTGGGACCAAAGCGAATAGAAAAACTAAATGATCAGACAACAAAGGTAGAAAAAAGTATTTTATTAATTGGAATATGTCAGCTTTTGGAAATGTGCATCTGTGATATTTTGCATGTAAGTTTCAATTTTTCTAGTATTGCTACATGCTGAATCTGACTTCTTGAGGTAACTTTCCAGTTCAGTATTTTGCCTTCATATTTTGTTTCTAGTTACTTGTGTCATATCTGTTGTGTCATGTGTTTTTCATGTGTGATCAAGGTGCAGTATTCTGCTAGTGTGTAGTATTTGCAGCCCTTTTTGTTTTGTTTTTCATTAGGTAGTGTACTGGTGTTTTAGAACCCAGTGTAATTACAGTGCTGCCTTTCCACGCATAAGGTTGTAGCTCGTCCTGTCATTGGAATTAGTGCTGTTATGGTTTGGTAAGGTTATGAGTGAGTTTTGCACAAGTTTGTGTACAGTGTTTTGTGTATAGTGTATAGATAGATAGATAGATAGATAGATGCAAATGAATATGCTAATATGCCCTGCCCCATCCTTTGCCCCCCATTCAAACTACGCCCATGGGTAGGGTGGAAGGGCCTAGCCAACCAAATATCTGTAGAATGTGTTAGATATGAAATCTATCTCCAAAGTTGTATTAACAACAGAAAGTCAGAAGGGCTAGTAGCCAGTAGATATAAGAAATATTGCTTAGCTGTGGACTAGTCAGGCTCCAAGCACTCCAAGGCCAGATCTCCAAAGACCACAGGCAAGGTCTCTGCTGCACTCTTTCAAAAACCTAGTCCCACCTCTTTGCCTCAACAATCCAGTCTACAAGAGATCAAGTGATTCAGAGTTATGGGTAGAGAAAAGATGGGGGAGAGGAAGCAAAGAAACTATTGAAAGTACGTAGATATACAATTAACATAGTAACCGTAACATAGTAGATGATGGCAGAGAAATACCTGCACGTTCCATCCAGTCTGCCCAACAAGATAAACTCATATGTGCTACTTTTGTGTATACCTGACCTTGATTTGCATCTGCCATTTTCAGGGCACAGACCATAGAAGTCTGCCCAGCACTAGCCCCGCCTCCCCCACCGGTATCTAATTTTTGCTCAAACTAGCGCTAAACCCACAAATATCAAGAGGCTTAACAGTTATGATATGCAGCGTCCAGGGAATAATCCTGTATCTGTCACGCTTTCCAAAACGCAGGAACTAGGTTTGTGAGCCCTTGGGCCACTGCCGAGGAGCGGCAGTGGCAGGCAAAACCACCCCACACAGGGATAAGACAGAACTCTGACAGGGCCAGCTAGACTTCACCTGCACTTAGCCACCGTTCCTCAGGAGTTGAGCCCCTGAGTTCAGGTGGCCGGCAGGGCTTACTGGACAGGGCAGAAACTGGATACCAGCAGGATACACACAGGGACTAGAACACACAGGAAGGCTAGGCAGAATACTAGACTAGAAGACAGACAAGGGACAGAACTGAAAGCTGCAAGCAGCCACTGAAACAGGGAAAAAACACTGATAGATAAAAGACGGGACTGGAAGCTGCCAGGCAGCCACTGAACAAGAAACACAGACAACCTAGCACTAGACAAAGACATACAAACAAGAACAAGACTGGGAAACAAGGAATACAGCAAACAAGCAGTACAGAACACAAAGCTACACAAAGACTAAACTAGAATCAGGCAAGAATACAGACTATAAACTGGACTGGGCAGAAGTGCAGCAAGCACCAACAAACCAGGGCCTTAGGCGATGCAAAGGAAAAGCAGAGAGTTTCCAAATGGCTAATAAGCCCAGCAGCAGCTGAGATTCAGATGCAGCAATCACCAGGCAGCTACGGGTGCTGTGCAGGCTCAAACAAGACAAGCAAGTCTGGCAGGCTGGAAGATCCGGACTGGACTGGGCTGAAGTCTGGAACGGGAAACAGCATACAGAGACAGAGCTAACTTAGAAAGACCAGACAGGAGCCAGCTTAGAAGCTGACCACCAGAAATAAGGTAAGCCTGAGAGGGGTCACGACCACAGACGTGACAGTATCAGAATCAGCAGGTTTCAATACAATCAATGCACAGGTTCAAAACATGAGTATGCTGAGCTCTGAAAGTGTCACTATACCATTCTTTGCAGGGCTCATTCAAACACTGTAAAACATATCTCAGAATATTGGGGAAATAGTGGAATCAGAACAAGTAAATAGTCTGTTACAGTGCAGCTGTAGTTTAATGGTGAGAGGCAATGTCTATGATATAGGCTTGAGACTATAACTTTGTGGGTTCAATACCACTTTTTTTCATCAGGACTTATTTTTCTCCTCAGTTTTGGCTGAGGCTTTGGAACAGATTGAGGAGAGAGGTCATTTGTGCTGGTCCTGTAGTGCTAAAGCACTACATTAAGGCTCACAAAATGTACACCACCCTGGGGGACCCCCTCCCAGAAGGTAAGTGATCTACGCTTCACACTGTAGCATTAACATTTAAAATAGGAACAACACAGCTCATGTTATTACTTTAGGGGGTTTTGTATGCCATGATTGGAGTCTGGGAGCACATTTTCTAGTCTGGCTAATCAGGTTCAGTGGAAGATTTGGTCCCCATTGACCCACACTGTTAAAGATTGGCACTGCTGTCTTTAATGGAATGTATATTGTGTTGGTGTTTTGAATAGAACAGAAGGTAAGATCATGAAATTCCCCTAACTATCCAGTGAAAAGAGCAGATGCATTTGAACTTAATGCTGTCGATTCAAGTCCTGCCTTTTCAGCAGGATTTGTTTTGGCTTCACATTTAATTTTGCAGAAGGCCTGACTGGAATTGCACGCAGACAACCTACTATCCCCATATTTTCCAAGTTTTGAGATGCAGCCTAAGAATTACAGGAGCTGCCTGTGAATGAAAATTATGAATCTGGAATTTGGATTGAACCATACTGGTATTTGGGGGAACTGTGAAATTTATGGTGTCACTTTCTGGGTAGTAATTATATGATGTTAGTATTATTTTCTTTCAGGTTTAAGTTCTAATGTAATATATGTTACATATGTAATCCGTGGCAAATTGTAAATGACTCAATATAAATCAAAAATTGCCACTCTTTTCCAGCATTTAATTAGGTGTAGGGAGAGGTAGGCCTGCATAGAATGCCATACAAACTACTCCCCCCAAATGTTTGTTTGACACTGCCTAATATCTTAAACATTTAGGGACAGTAATGTTGTAGAATGCTAGAGCATTCTAGACAAGGCTCAGGTCCAACCCCCAAAACTACATTTTTGGCTAAGGTATAATTTGAACCTACAACCTTAGTTTCTGTGTGGAGTCTCCTAAACAGCTGCTCTAACCAGTAAGCTAAAGAATTTCTGCTGTGTTTGTCTCATGGCACACATATATGGCACAAAAATTGTCAAGGCACAGCCCCCACATATGGTCCAGCATTTTACTTTCTTCCCCACACATAGTCCGGCATTTTACCTTCTTTTTCCCCCACCCCCACACTAAGAAAGTTCAGCATTTACCTTCTCTTCCCCCTAGCCCCACCTCCACAAAAATAGTCCAGCATCTTTCCCTCCTATCCCCTCTTCAACTGGCAACCAGGCATCTCCCCTTGTCTATGGTTACCATATGTCTGGGTTTAGCTGGACATGTTCTCTTTTTAAGGGCACCGTGGGGCATCCGAGCAGGATTTTCCAGCCTGCCCTTTTGACTGGGCAGGCTGACTTGCAAGCGGGCGGGTCTCAGGGTGCCCTCCCCACATAGGAGGAAATATTTTTTTCCCTCAAGAAATATTAAGCTCTGGAACTCTTTGCCAGAGGATGTAGTCAGGATCAAGCGACCCTCAGGGGGAGGAATGCTGGCTTCGGCCTAACCCCTGGTAAGCCTTTCCTCAGCTGAGAGGTGCCCAGCTCTACCACTGGCTGCCTTTCAGGTGCTGTGGAGGACTTGCAGCTCATCTGCATATCCTTACAGCCTTCTCCGGGGTGAAACCCAGGTCCACTCCGATCCACTCAGGGCCTCCGCTCTAGGTGCCGCGCGCCGGGGCATTTTTCTCTTTACATCTAATCTTCTTCCCAGTTGCTAAAGTACCTCAGTCGTTTATGGCCCCTATTCACATTCTCTTCCTAGCCCTGTCCCTTCCTAATCTTTTCCCTCACCCCCTACCTCTCTCCGCTACAGGAACTCACTGCCCATCCATCGACTTCATCACCTCACCTTCTCTCCTACCCATGGGCGTAGACTGGGGGGGCGAGAGGGGGGCAATGCCCCCCAAATGACGACGACGTGAGACTGACGCCGCCACGTCAGTAGTTAAAAAAAACAAAATAAGCAGGCACGCGCTCGTCTCCATCCGCTTTGCTTCCCTGCCCTCTCTGTCTGCGTCCCACCTTCCTCTGACGTCATTTCCTTTCGGGCGGGACGCAGACAGAGAGAGCAGGGAAGCGAAGTGGACGGAGCGAGCGTGTCCTTCTATCCCCTCTCTTCCTCCCTCCCTCCGGCGCAGGCAGCAAGCATGCTTCTTCAGTTTTTCTGTGTTCCTGGCAGCGGTAGCGACGTACACGCTGCCTTCGGCTCTGCCCCGAAGCCTTCTCTTCAAGTTTCTGTTCCCAGGAGGGAGGGAGGAAGAGAGAGGGGGTAAACGGAGTCCACGATCCTGGACCTCGCGGGGGGGGGCAGCAGAGGGAAGATGGATGGAACTGGGAGGGGTGGGGAGCAGATGGAAGTTGGATGGGACTGGGAGGGGTGGGGAGCAGAGGGAAGGAGCAAGAGATAGATGGGACTGGGAGGGGTGGGGAGCAGAGGGATGGACCAGGAGATGGATGGAATTGGGAGAGGTCAGGCACAGCAGAGGGAAGGAGCAGAAGATGGATGGGACGGAGGGATGGTGAGCAGAGGGAAGGAACAGAAGATGGATGGGACTGGGAGGGGTGGGGAGCAGAGGGAAGGAGGAAGAGATGGATGGGACTGGGAGGGTGGGGAGCAGAGGGAAGTCTACTGGAAAGAAGACACTGCATAAAACAGAAGACACTGGGACCAAAGCGAATAGAAAAACTAAATGATCAGACAACAAAGGTAGATAAAAGTATTTTATTCAGAATTTATTAATTGAAATATGTCAGCTTTTTGAAATGTGCGTCT
Source organism: Microcaecilia unicolor (assembly GCF_901765095.1). NCBI lineage: Eukaryota > Metazoa > Chordata > Amphibia > Gymnophiona > Siphonopidae > Microcaecilia > Microcaecilia unicolor. The sequence goes on along the minus strand of NC_044040.1, from coordinate 120,623,296 downwards.
GTGATATTTTGCCTGTAAATATCAATTCCTTCCTCCGTATTAGCATATTATTTGCATATGTATATATGCAAATGAATATGCTAATATGCTCCGCCCATCCTTTGCCCCCCCCAAATGAAACAGTCAAACTACACCTATGCTCCTACTCTCTTCCTCCCTCTTGGCTTTTAATCTCCGTCTCTTTCTTCCCTCCATTTTGCCTTCCCCATTCCACCTAAATACCTCTCGCCTTCGACACCTTCGTGGCCACACCTCTCCTACTCTCCTCTGCTCTCTTTTACTCCTTCTTTTACTCTCAGCCAGTGACATCAATCCCAATCCTGGCCCTCCTCACCAACTATTATCCCAACTCTCAGATCTCACCGCGACCTCTCTAACCTCATCTCTATTCCTCTACTCCCCTCCTCTTCTCTGCCCTTCTCTAGTGCCCTATGGAATGCCCGCTCTATCTGTAACAAACTCCCCTATATCCAGGACCTCTTTATCTCGCGTCACCTCCATCTGCCCGCCATAACAGAAACCTGGCTCTGCCCTGATGACTCTGCTTCAGTCGCAGCCCTCTGCCATGGCAGTTATCATTTTTCACATACTCTTCGCCCTGCTGGTCGCAGGGGCGGTGTTGGACTTCTCTCTCCCTCCTCCAGATTTCAACCCCTTCTTCCACCTCAATCTCACTGTTTTTCCTCCTTTGAAGTCCACTCTATCCGCCTTTTCTCTCCTCTGCCTCTTCGAATAGCAGTCATTTATCGTCCCCCTGATAAGTCCCTTTCATCCTTTCTCAGTGACTTTGATGCCTGGCTTGCCTTCTTCCATGATCCTCCCCCTCTCTCATCCTTGGTGACTTTAATATTCCTGCTAATGATCCTTCCAACTCTTATATTTCCAAGTTACTCGCTTTAACATCCTCCTTTACTCTCCAACTATGCTCCACCTCCCCCACTCATCAAAATGGTCACTGTCTTGATCTCATCTTCTCCTCCAACTGTTCACCCTCTAGTTTCCTTGCCTCTGATCTTCCCCTCTCTGATCACCATCTTATAACTTTCACACTTAAATCTCCTCCCTCCCAGTCCCGTCCTATCTTATCTAATTTATCTAGGAATCTTCACGATATTGACCCTTCATCTCTATCCTCCCATGTTTCAAACCTCCTCTCTACTGTGGCACCATCCACGTCTGTCAACGAGGCTGTTTCTTCTTACAACAATACTCTATCCTCTGCCTTAGACACTCTTGCACCTTAGATGACCCGTCCTATAAGGCGTACAAAACCCCAACCTTGGCTGACTTCTAATATCCGCTATCTACGTTCCTGTACCCGCTCCGCCGAACGCCTCTGGCGGAAATCTCGGGCCCTTGCTGATTTCTTACACTTTAAGTTCATGCTGACCTCCTTCCAATCTGCTCTTTTACGCGCCAAACAGGATTATTATATCCAACTGACCAACTCTCTTGGCTCTAACCCTCGACTTCTCTTCACCACATTGAACTCTCTCCTCAAGGTGCCCCCTCCCCCAACTCCCCCTTCATTATCTCCTCAGACCCTTGCTGAATTCTTTCACAACAAGGTTCAAAAGATAAACCTTGAATTCTCTACCTCGCCACCTCTCCCTCCACTAGTCCGTTCCCCTCTCTCTCCTTCCCCTCATTCCTTTTCCTCCTTTCCTGAAGTTACTATAGAGGAAACTACACTTCTCCTTTCTTCCTCAAAATGTACCACCTGTTCCTCTGATCCCATTCCCACCCACCTTCTTAATGCCATCTCACCTGCTCTTATTCCTTTTATCTGTCACATTCTCATCCTCTCACTTTCCACTGCAACTGTCCCTACTGCCTTTAAACATGCTGTGGTCACACCTCTACTTAAGAAGCTTTCACTCGACCCTACTTGTCCCTCTAATTACCAACCCATCTCCCTCCTCCCTTTCTCTCCAAATTACTTGAGCATGCTGTTCACCACCGCTGCCTTGATTTTCTCTCTTCACATGCTATTCTTGACCCACTACAATCTGGTTTTCACCCTCTCCACTCAACCGAAACTGCGCTTACTAAAGTCTCCAATGACCTATTACTGGCTAAATCCAGAGGTCTCTATTCCATCCTCATTCTTCTTGATCTTTCCGCTGCTTTTGACACTGTCGATCACAGCATACTCCTCGATACCCTGTCCTCACTTGGATTCCAGGGCTCTGTCCTTTCCTGGTTCTCTTCCTACCTCTCCCTCTGCACCTTCAGTGTTCACTCTGGTGGATCCTCTTCTACTTCTATCCCTCTGCCTGTCGGCGTACCTCAGGGTTCTGTTCTTGGTCCCCTCCTCTTTTCTATCCACACTTCTTCCCTTGGTTCATTAATCTCATCCCATGGCTTTTTCTACCATCTCTATGCTGATAACTCCCAAATCTACCTTTCTACCCCTGATAACTCACCTTGCATCCAAACCAAATTTTCAGCGTGCTTGTCTGACATTGCTGTCTGGATGTCTCAACGCCACCTGAAATTAAACATGACCAAAACCGAGCTTCTCATTTTTCCCCCCAAACCCACTTCCCCACTCCCCCCATTTTCTATTTCTGTTGATGGCTCTCTCATTCTCCCTGTCTCCTCAGCTCGAAACCTTGGGGTCATCTTTGACTCTTCTCTCTCCTTCTCTGCTCATATCCAGCAGATCGCCAAGACCTGTCGTTTCTTTCTTTACAATATCCGTAAAATCCTCCCCTTTCTTTCCGAGCACTCTACCAAAACCCTCATCCACACCCTTGTCACCTCTCGTTTAGACTACTGCAATCTGCTTCTTGCTGGCCTCCCACTTAGTCACCTCTCTCCTCTCCAATCGGTTCAAAACTCTGCTGCCCGTCTCCTCTTCCGCCAGGGTCGCTTTACTCATACTACCCCTCTCCTCAAGTCGCTTTACTGGCTCCCTATCCGTTTTTGCATCCTGTTCAAACTTCTTCTGCTAACCTATAAATGTACTCACTCTGCTGCTCCCCAGTATCTCTCCACACTCGTCCTTCCCTACACCCCTTCCCGTGCACTCCGCTCCATGGATAAATCCTTCTTATCTGTTCCCTTCTCCACTACTGCCAACTCCAGACTTCGCACCTTCTGTCTCGCTGCACCCTACGCCTGGAATAAACTTCCTGAGCCCCTACGTCTTGCCCCATCCTTGGCCACCTTTAAATGTAGACTGAAAGCCCACCTCTTTAACATTGCTTTTGACTCGTAACCACTTGTAACCACTCGCCTCCACCTACCTTCCTCTCCTCCTTCCTGTACACATTAATTGATTTGATTTGCTTACTTTATTTTTTGTCTATTAGATTGTAAGCTCTTTGAGCAGGGACTGTCTTTCTTCTATGTTTGTGCAGCGCTGCATACGCCTTGTAGCACTATAGAAATGCTAAATAGTAGTAGTAGTAGTAGTAACAGCAGTTAGTGTATCTGGGTTTAAAAAAGGTTTTGAACAAATTCCTGGAGGAAAAGTCCATAGTTTGCTATTGAGAAAGACATGGGGAAGCAACTGCTTGCCCCGGGATTGGTAACATGGAATGTAGCTGCTAATTGGGTTTCTGCCAGGTACTTGTGACCTGGCTTGGCCATTGTTTGGAAAACAGAATACTGGGCTAAATGAACCATTGGTCTGACCCAGTATGGCTACTCTTACATTCTTATGTTCTTGTGTACCTTATCATGCCCTGGTGGTTTAGTGGCCTCTATGAGGCAGGAAAGAACCCACTCTTTCCTGCCCAGCGCAGCCCGAAGCTGACTGCTCGCTGCCAGCGCTGCTTCAAAATGGCTGCCAAAACTTCAAACAGCGGCCTTGCAAGGCTTCCACAGAAGTCTTGCAAGGTCACTGCTTGAAGTCTTGGCAGACATTTTGAAGCGGCTCCAGTAGTGAGCAGGTCAGTGGCAACACCGGGCAGGAAAGACTGGTGTTCTTTCCTGCCCCGAAGAAACCATTGGACCACGATAAGGTATGTCAGGGGAGGGGAGGGAGGGAGGGAGGGAGGAGAGGAGCTGGAAAAAAAGGTAGGTGAAGGGAAGCTGGAAAAAAAGATTGGGGAGTGGGACGTACATGGGGGGAGGGAGGGAAAAGAGGGAGATACATAGAAGGGGATGAAGAGGAGAGGGGGATATGCTGCTCATGGATGGGAGGGAAAAGAAAGGGGGGCATGCTCATGAACTACTTTTTTGTGTCCTCTTTTTTGTGGTGGCAAATATGGTAACCCTACCCTTGTCTCTCGTGACCCCACCCCACCCCATGTACCTTTTAAAATTTTTCTCGTCTCTAGCAGTTGGTGGCAGGGAGCAGCGATTTCATATAGCCTGCTCGCACTAACTCTGGAGCCTTCTATCTGACGCTTCCCACCTATATGGAGGCAGAAAGTTACATCACAGAGAATGCTCTGGGTTGGCATGAGCAGGCTGTATGAATCACTGTTCCCTCTCACTGACTGCTACAGACAAGAAAGGTTACTCCTTTCTCAGACCTGCCAAGTCTCCTGCATTCAGCGAGAGACTCCCGCTTTGGCGGGTCATCTCCCGCACTCCCGCCAAAGCAGGAAAGTCTCCCGCTGAGACACCGTCGGCAGCTCCCCCTTCCACCCAATTTTAATTTCCTGGCCTCTGCTGCTTCTCCTTTTCTGCAGCAGTGGCCTCAACCAAAAAAAATAAAAAAAAGCAAGCACGGGGCCGCAGCAGCCTTCAGGCATGGGCTTTCAGCTCTGCAACCACTCCTCTCTCTGCCCCTGAAGGAGCAGGAAGTTGACATCGACTTCCTGCTCCGCTCCGGGGACAGAGAGAGGAGCGGCTGCAGAGCCGACAGCCCATGCCTGAAGGCTGTTGAGCCCCCGCGCTTGCTTTTTAAAATTGTTTTGTTAGCTCTTTTTTTTTCTTTTGTTTTGTTGTGGCTGCTGCTGCTCAACAGGAGAAGCAGCCAGGAAACGAATATCGGGTGGAAGGGGGAGGAGGCAGGGGGGACAAAATTCCCTGGGCCCGGGCCTCCAAGGGGGGCCTGGCGCCACAGTCCCACCCGCCCTCCATCGTTGACCGTCTGCCACCGGGCTGGGTCCCCTGCATTGAAATCACAGCACCTCTCACCTCCGTGTGAAAGTGCTGCAGGCAGCAGGGCAGCAGATCACTTCCCTTTGGGCCTCCTTCCCTCCCCGTGTCCCTTACTCATCTGATGTATCTTCCGCAAGGGCAGGACACAGGGAGGGGAAGGAGGCCTGAAGGGAAGCAATCTGCTGCCCTGCTGCCTGCAGCGCTTTCACAAAGAGGTGATAGGCGCTGTGATTTTAATGCAGGGGGCCCGGCCCGGTGGCGGACGGAGGGGGGAGCAGTGACCTCGGGGGAGCGGTGACCTGGGGGGGGCGGGGCCCCGGGGCGGCCTTGCCCCGGGCCCGGCCCAGTCTCTCGGCAGCCCTGGGAGTGGGAGGCAGGAGGTAGAATGGAGAGAGTGGGAAGATGTGGAGAGAAGGAGGGGACATGGAGAAGGGCTGGAGAAAGAAAGAAGCTGCTGAAGATAAGGATAAGGAGAAAGGGGAGGATCCTGGCTGAGAGCAGAAAGAGGGAAGACGCTGGAAGGAAGGGTAAAGAGAGAAACAGGAGAGACATTGAAGGATGGGGAGAGAGAGGGGGGCATGATGCATGGAAAAGGGTAGAGAGAGAGACACTGGATGGAAAGAAGGGGATAGAGAGAGACACACACACACTGGAAGGAAGGATTGGGAGAGGGGGTAGATGTTGAATGAAAGGATCGGGAGAGGGGGTAGATGGATGGAAGGATAAGGAGAGAAAGAGGGAAGATGGATGGAAGGATGGGGAGAGAAAGAGGGAAAATGGATGGAAGGATGGGGAGAGAAAGAGGGAAGACCCTGGATGGAAGGATAGGGAGAGAAAGAGGGGAGATGGATGAAAGGATGAAGAGAAAGGGGAGAGAGAGAGGGGACACTGACCAGAAAAGGGTAGAGACACTGGATAGAAAGTAGGGGGGAGAGAGAGAGAGAGACACTAGATGGAAGGATCAGGAGAGAGGGTAGATGGGTGGAAAGATGGGGGAGAGAAAAAGGGAAGACGCTGGATGGAAAGGTAGGGAGAAAAAGAGGAGACACTGGATGGAAGGATGCAGAAAGAAAGAGGGGAAGGGAAATGGGACTTGATATACTGCCTTTCTGAGGTTTTTGCAACTACATTCAAAGCAGTTTACATATATTCAGGTACTTATTTTGTACCAGGGACAATGGAGGGTTCAGTGACTTGCCCAGAGTCACAAGGAGCTGCAGTGGGAATTGAACTCAGTTTCCCAGGATCAAAGTCCATTGCACTAACCACTAGGCCACTCCTCCACTCAGAGGGGAAACACTGGAAGGATGGGAAGAGAAAGAGGGGAGCTGCTGGATGGAAAGGGGGAGAGGACAGAGTAGTGAAAGACTGGAGAATAAAAGGAAGGAGAATGGGGAGAACAAGGGTGAGGAAAAGATGAAAAGCCATAGGTAGATGAAGTAAAAAGAAGGAAATTAAAGAATGGATAGTAAGAATGAATTAAATCTGGACAGAGAGAGAGGCAGAAAGATATTGAAGAAAACAAAGAAAAAGGAGAGAAAAATGACAAATGGACAGGAAACCCTGGCAAGAGAGTTACGAGAAGACGAAGGAAAGCAGAATCAAGAGACTGGGAGCAACACAATTAGAAAAAGTAAATGGCCAGACAACAAAGGTAAAGAACATAATTTTATTTTTAATTTAGGATAAAGTAATGTGGTAGCTGTGTTAATAAAGTTTAATAAATGCAAATAAAGCACAAAATAGAAAATAAGGTGATACCTTCACTGATTTTAAAACATTTTGGATTAGCTTTCAGAGACCAACACTTCCTTTGTCAGGTCAGGAGAGGATACCATAACAGCATTATACTGACCTAAGGCAAGAGGTTTTGGCCTCTGAAAGCTGATTGAAAAGGGTATTAGGCTATTAAATAAAATATTTTCTGAAATGGCCGTGGGTTTGAGGTGTGCCGGGGGCAGAGCCATGTAGAGTGGGTGAGCCAATGCAAAGTGGGGCGGGGCTGGGGCATGTACTAAAATCTCCCTCTCAAAAATTGGGACCCCTTGGCAGCTCTGCTTTCTGGCACAAATTAAGCTGGCCCAACTCCTGCGGCACACTGGTTGAAAAATGCTGCCATATGCTATGGCTTCAGGTAGGTGACTCTGAGGTTCATATGTGCTGGGAATGTTCATCTGCTGTGTGGAAGCCAAAGCATCATTAAGGCATTAGCAAACTAAGCATAAAAGTGTAGGGTAGACCCAGGGCTTTTTTTGAGGGGGTACTTGGGGGTACTGAGTACCGGCACCTTTTCATTGTCTGCTAAAATTGACCCATGGTCCCCAAGTTTTAATGAAAGAGCTCAGGCTCAACAATTCTGTCTTGTCATAGATTCTGTGACTGGTTGCAGGGGGCCTGGCTATATGGGGTGGGTCCCCTGAAGTGTGGCCTAGCATTTGAGTACCGGCACCTTTTTTGCTAGAAAAAAAGCACTGGGTAGACCTCTCAGATGTGTTCAGGACTGCCAAATGTCTGGATGAATTCCATATTGTAAACATTTGTATCCTATTTTTCTCTGAGGACAAGCAGGCTGCTTGTTCTCACATATGGGTGACGTCCACGGCAGCCCCAGGTCCGGAAAATCTTCTTAGCAACAAAAGTTGCTAAAGCCTTCGAATGTGCGGGCACGCACACCGCGTATGCGTGGCCATCTTCCCGCCTGTCACGCGAGGGCCCCACTTCAGTCTTCTTTTTTCCGCGGTCAAGAGCGGCTGTTTACGGCGGTTCTGTGCCCCAGAAAAGAAGAGCCTTCGTTTTTTTAGCCGTCGTTCGCTGGTTTTTTCTTCTCCGTTTGTGCTCGGGAACGAGCTGTTTCGTTTTTTCTTTAAAAAAAAGAAGTTTTTCCCTTAGCTTCTTAGTTTTGCCCTCAAGTTGCCTTTCGTCGTCGTGTGCAGCCATTTTGGCCGCCCATAAGGGTTTTCTCCCTTTTCTGTGCCTTTCCTTTGGCACCATCGCGAATTTTGATTTCGCCGCCGCTATTTTTCCGTCAATGACATCGAGGCTTGCCAGCGGCTTCAAGAAGTGCACTCGGTGCAACCGGGCAATCTCGGGTACCGACCCTCACGCGTGGTGTATCCAGTGCCTTGGGCCCGACCATTGCCCAGACGCATGTAAGTTGTGTCTTAGCCTTAAAAAGCGGACACAAGCGTCGAGATAAGCTCAACGGGAACGCCTGTTTGGAGCTTTGCCCGGTACTTTGGCATTGACGTCGACAGCAGTACCGAGGTCGGCGGCAGAGGTGTCGATGTCGGCACCGGAGAGTGCATCGACCTCAGGAACGCAGGTTATGGCTGTCCAGAGACCATTACATGCTGGCAGCAGTGAACCATCGAGCGGTCTCCACCTGCCTCGATGGCTCCTGCAGTACAGGCCCATCGGGACCGACCCCTTTTGGACCCGACCCCAAGGAGGCGTGTGGATTCCACGTCCTCCTCGTTGGTACCAAAGAGTACCGGTGACGTGCCTCAAGTGAAGGCAAAGAAGCACCGTCATCGGTCCCCTTCTTGTCACGGTACCGTGAGCTCCGGGGGTCGAGGGAATCGGCACCCGTGAAGCGTTGACGCCGGGAGGACCGCTCACCCTCCATACAAGAGTTGTCGATGTGCTGGTCTCCGGACAGCCCGGTACCGCCCCCTCCTCCTCGGCAGATTCTGGCCTCGACTCCTGTACCGACTCCACAGCTTTTCTCGACAGACACTCTTGACGAGCACCTCCATGCCATTCTTCCAGGGATCCTGGAAGGGCTGCTGCGACCGTCTGTTCCAGTACCGGGGGTGCTTGCACCTACGGTACCATTGATAGATGTGGCGGCTGGCTCCCCGCCTGTGGTGAGGCCATCGACGTCGGTGCAGCTTGCGGCATCAGCCTCGGCTGCCCCCTGAGTTGACTCGAAACAACCACAGAAGGTGATATCTCCACAGGAGAAATGAAGAACACCAGGTACACACAGTGGATCAAAAAAAGAGTCCTCTCTCATGTAATGTCTTCCCAAACAATGTCTTTATTAAAATCAATAAAAGCCCGACACAAATCGTGTTTCGGCCACACCGGCCTGCATCAGGTGTCTATAAATAAACAAATATATTGACATAAATAACTAAACATAATACAACAAATTTAAAACCAAAAAAGGATGAATATAATAAGTATAATGATACTCTAAAAACATACTTATCAGCTTTGGTTGGAACAGATGAAACAGCTGAATTACAATGAAATTGTAAAGAACAAGGATGTCTAAAAATAAGAAATACAAAACCAATATGAGTTTAAATCAATGAATTTCAAAAAAAAATTTCCATCAAACCATAGGTTGAAGTGTCACACATAGATTTTAAAAATAATACACATATATTTGATACATATCCAAAAGGCACATAACATATTTCCATGGAACCATAAACAAGAAATAAGATGAACTAGGCATGCTTCCACCTGGATAGATACCAACACACAGACATCATAATCAAATGTGAAAAATGTATAAAGGAATGCCAAGTATCAATATCAAAGTAAAACTGAAATAAAAATAATAAATATTGTGTAATCCCTTCTTTTCCAGAAGGTATGTAATATCCAAAAAATACATGGAACGGAGTATATAAAATAACGCTGATAATAATATCTGAGTGAGCTAAATATGTATGTAACGTCAAAAAAAGAAAAACTCATAAAACGAAGTATATAAAATGACGCTAGTCATAAAATCTGAATAAGCTAAATATGTGTGCGAAGTCTAAAAAGAAAATGAATCCAAAGTTGTGGCACAACCACTTTCGTTAAATGAAGCACATTCTTTAAACAGATGAGAAAACCACTTGAAAAAACGGCACACAAAATGGCCAAACTTCTTATTCGCGCCAAAACTGGAAGCTTATATCTAAATGAATACGCTTGATTTTAAAGCTAACCACATAAGGCGCTAAACAAAAATGTTAAAATATAAATAAAACCTAGATAAAAAACAAGATAAAAAACATTTTGCCAATCTCCTGAAATGAGTATTCACTCTCCCTTAATTAAAAAATGCCCGAATGGCATACTGATAAGTGCGAAGCCCCCCGCAAAAATAATATGTAATAATATGAAAAACATACCGCATTGAATGCTCTACCAAGCAAGAACTCTCTGTCGCATGAATTTCTGCGCAAGAAAAATTGAAATAGTCACTTCCGGGATTATATACCGGAAGGGGAGAGCACGTAAAAGCGGGAAACGTCACTCAAAAAAGGTGCCAAAATAATGATTGACATCAGCTATAAAATCTAGCCAATGCCGCAATAAAACGTGCGTGCAGGGAAGAGCAACGGTCTTCCCAAATCAAAAGGGAGACCGTGAACAGATCTGCGTATAGGCAGAACTATGTGGACCTGAGTATTATTTTAAAATCAACAATTAAACACTGCAGTCATGAAAGGAATAAAAATACAAAGTAGACAAAAAACTTGAAACCTAAGTGGTCTATATATATATATATAAAATAAAACTCTCACCTGTAAAAAAATATATACATACACTCACCAATAATAATATATATAAATGAGGAATATATTATATAAACTGATATCGTCATTGCAATAATTTCTATTGTATCCATGTATAATTACAATAAAAAATAAATAATAAAAAATGATGAACTGAAAATGTAGTAAAAAATGTAATAAAAAAAGAAGGAATATAATGATTACTCTAAAAAATAAAAAAATATAATAATCACGAAAAATAATGATTATTACAAAAAAAGTTAAGTATAAAAATATGTATATCTCAAGGGATGATGATACTGCAAAAAACAAAAAAACAAAATAAATGTATAAAACAATTTTTACAAAAATGTTCTATATAAAAAATATAAAAATATATATAATGTATCACAGAAGATTGTTTTACAAAAAAATGCTGAGGTCTGTGTTTGTATTCAATCCACGTGGGGCAACAGTATCCAATGTATATATTGTCCTCTGTTCTTCTTTCAATAATCTAACATCTATATCACCTCCACGCCATGACATATACATTCTTTAAAAAAAAAAACTTTAAATCATCAATAGTGTGATTTTTTTCGGTCCAATGGCTGACCAAAGGGGCAGTTTGTACACATCTGGTCAAACAACTTCTGTGTTCTATTATTCTAGTTTTTATGGACCTCTTGGTTTTGCCAAAGTATAATAAATTGCAAGGACATTTTATAATATATATGACACCCACGGTATTACAATCTGAGAAATGTCTAAGGGTATAATTTCTGTCATTATTCTGATTATAAAATGAAGTAGTTATCAAAGAATGTTTACAGACAGAACACCTGCCACAAGATATGTGGCCTACACCTTCATTGCTCATAACTCTGGGTACTGGAAGAGTGGAAGGTACCACAAATTCTTTTATATTGCGATTGCGTGAATAAGCAATAACTGGAAATGAATCTGTAAAACACGCATCAGTCTCTAGAATATGCCAGTGTTTCTTAATAATCTTGTTAATACCACCAGAAAATTTTGAAAATTCAAAGTACACACTAACCCTGGACTCTGTTTATCTCTCTTTGCAACTAAAAGCTCTTGTCTATCTTTAGCTCTAGCTTTCATCAAGCCTTTATCTATACAATCCAATGGGTAACCTCTATTCCTAAACCTATTGTGCATGCTTCTAGATTTTACTTCAAAATCATCATAATCTGTACATAATCTTCGTAGCCTCAAAAATTGTGAGAATGGCAGATTTTCCTTAAGTGATCTATTGTGGAAACTAGTGAAATGTAAATAGTTGTTTTTGTTGGTGGGTTTTCTATAGATGGTTGCCTTTAGATTGTAAGCTCATTGAGCAGGGACTGTCTTTCTATGTTAAATTGTACAGCGCTGCGTAACCCTAGTAGCGCCTTAGAAATGTTAAATAGTAGTAGTAGTAGTTTTGAAGGAATATGTAGTTTTTTGTATCAAAATGTGTAAAAATGAAATTTCCCTATCATGATAATGCATCTGAAACCGTAAGTTGGGATCCCTTATATTCAGCCAATCAAGAAAAGTGGATAGACTCTCTATGCTGCCTTGCCATAGTAAAAAGATATCATCTATATATCGTTTCTACAATTTAATTTTACTTCTATATGGATGTATCTTTAAGAATTTTTCTTCAAATTCTGCCACATATAAATTAGCAATGTCAGGAGCCATGGCTGATCCCATCACTGTACCTCTTATTTGTTGGAAAAACCTTCCATTAAAGCCAAAATAGTTCTTTGTCAATGCTATAGTTGCCAAGGTCAGTATAAATTGGTTAGGAATCCGTCTATTGTGCTTAAGTTTCAATCTCACATGTGTATAGTTGAAGATATGTGTTGATGTCAGAAAGAGAGACAATGGGGTGTGGGGGAGTCACTTCCTTCCCGGGTAGCACCTGTCAAAACTAAGAGAAGGGAGGTGCTTAAGATGTATGAGGGGGGATCGGAGGGTGGGTGGGAGGGAAGAATGAGGGGGGAGAGGGTGGGGGGGAAGTCAGATATGTCATAATCAAAATGTGGGTGCTCTTGCAGAGACTGCAAAGTGGGGATTTGTTATGCGAACAATATGAGATTAGGTATCATAGCTCTTAACTGTGTAACGTTGAATGTGAGAGGTCTTAACTCTCCGCAGAAACGCAGTCAGATGTTTAGAGAGATGTTACGTTTGAAAGCAGATGTTGTGTTTCTCCAGGAGACGCACTTGAAGCGTGGACACGAAAAATTGGTCAGGCATAAGAGGTATCCCTCAATATATTATGCATCCAATATTGCAGGGACCAAAAACAAGGGTGTCCTAATAGCGCTTTCCAGTGCGTGCCCATGGAGTGTGAAAGAAATGATACGAGATCCTGGAGGGAGGTACTTGGTTCTTGTGGCTTCACTGTTTAATGTGCAATACACTCTGATAAATGTTTACGCTCCTAATGAAGATCAAAGGGGGTTCATAAAAGAATTAGAAGGGGTAATTCAGAAGAAAGCTAAAGGCCATCTTTTGATTGGAGGCGACTTTAATGTCACCTTAAATCCGTGTGTGGATAACTCGGGGAGGACAGCGGGATATGCTCAGAAGGATAGAGCCGCAATGAGTGAATGGATGGCTCAAGAGGGTCTTATAGACATCTGGAGGGAAGTCCATGGGACTGAAAGGGATTATACATATTACTCTCCTAAATATAAAACATACTCGCGAATAGATTACTGGTTAGGTGAGGAAGCCTTTAGAGGTAAAATTTGTAAGATCAGGATTGAGCCTTGTTCCTGGTCAGATCACTGCTCGGTTAGCCTGGTGATCAACCTTGCGAGGGAACAGAGGGGTCATAGGAATTGGCGTATGAATGAAGCAATATTGTTAGACCCCCAGCATGCACGAACAATAGAAAAGTGTATTGAGGAGTACATTATGTTGAATGACAATGGAGAGGCCCGTCCTGTGAATATATGGGAAGGTATGAAAGCGGTTGTGCGGGGCCATATCATTGCCCTGCAATCCCATATAGATAAGGAAAGGAAAAATAGGGAAGCCGCATTACGCCAGCAACTAGATAATTTGGGAAAGGCCCATAAGGCAGACCCCACGGATCGTACACGAGAGGGGGAGATACAACAGCTACGTAGACAACTTAATGAATTACAGCTAGCTAAGATTGCCATTCAGTTACAGGCAGCTCAGCAGGAACATTTTGAGTTCGGGAATAAAGCTAGCAGATTACTGGCCCGTAAACTACAAAAGCGAGCACAACGCAATACTATAGCTGCTATAAAATCTACAGAAGGTGAATTGTTCACCTCCTCAGAGGCTATACAAAAAGCGTTTTGGGACTTTTATGGTCAACTCTATAAGAGGGAGCAAACAGCTAATAGGGAAGAACAGGAAGAGTATATAAATGACCTGGGCATACAGGGGATCTCAGAGAAGGAACGAGAGGGCATTTCAGTGCCAATAACAGTAGAGGAAGTGGAAGAGGCGATTGCAGGAATGCCTACGCATAAGGCACCAGGTCCAGATGGCTTCCCAATAAGATTTTATGTTTAAACTTTTTTATTATCGAAAGGCACAATACAATGCAACTTGGAGGCTTCATACAACAAAGTTCAATTTTCCATTCAGCATTGCAATAACATTATATCTGCTTCATTCACTGAATCTCATTTTTCTGTTCCCCCCCCCCCCTCAACCCCCTCCCCACCTTATATCATTATTTGTCCACAATTGTTAAAAGAAAGTCATAACACATTAACAATATAACACAACTTTTGCTTTGGCAAATATACAATTGTTAATCAACCATTGTTATACCGTGATGTAAAATGATCAGCTTATCACACTAATGTAATTCAAATCCTCTTATTCCTCTATCCCCTTCCCTACACCCTCCTCCCACTCTTCCCTATTAATCCCCCCCCCACCCCCCTTGACTAACTCAAATTAATATATCCCAATATTGTAGTGATGTATGGTTCTTTTATAAAGTATTAATGACCAAACTTCGGCCTCTCTGTGTCATTTTTTCCAGGTAGCTACCCCATGTTTTAAGAAACCTTATTTTCCTTTTGTATTGTCCTTTAACTTCTTTCGCCTCCCACACTAACAACTGATGCACCCTGTTACGCCAATGCCAGTAAGGTGGTGAACTGGCTACAGTCCAATATTGCATAATACATTTTTTCGCCACCAGACATAACTTTCGATATAATAATGTTTTGTCAGCATTGAGTCTTAAAGGTTCATCCTTCAAATCTAATATCAACTGTCGTGGATTCATGGCTATTCTACTACCCAAAACATGTGACAGGTAAGTAACTATTTGTCTCCAATATCTCTGTAGTACTACACACCCCCATATCGCATGGTATAAAGTATTGTCATGTCTATTACATTTCAAACAGAGCGCTGTCTCTAAACCCCCTGATTTATATAATTGTACCTGAGTAAAATAAGCTCTGTAAATTATTCGATACGCGCATTCCCTGTAATCTGCGCCCCCAATTATTCTTGGTATATTTTTTATCTGCGCAGTAATATCCCATGATTCTAAATTACAACTCATATCTTTTTCCCATCTCTGTCTAATCGTGGTTGTCTCCTTCAATGGAACCAGCTCCCACAACTTCCGATGTATCTGGGATATAGATGGGGCATTTTCAGATATCTCATCAAAGAATTTTTTGATTTTGTTGCCCAGTTTACACTGCAATGCTGTTTTATCTAATGTTTGTACATAATGTTTAAGTTGACAGTGCGCGTATACATCACCCCAGACCTGCTCCCTCTGAGCCAATAGCTGTGACAGTGGCAGTATGTCCCCTCTCTCTCCCAGTACATCAGCTATACAAGTAACACCTGCCTGTGCCCACCTATCAAATGTTTTATTTTCCAACCCGGGCACGAAAGACGGATTTCCCCTAATGTTTAAATACTCAGTTACTCTTGAGTCTCCCCCCAATAGTTCCCCTAAGAATCTCCACGCTGCTCTAAGTGATAATATCAGAACATTTTGTCTAAGTCTGTACGGTATCTCCTTTTTCTGTAAATGTGCTAATGTTATCCCATGATATGGACTATATAACGCTTCCTCCATCTCTAGAGGTGTGTGTTCCTGGGTTTGGTATAGCCAATCTCGTATTTGGCGCAGAAGGCATGCCATATTATAAAACTTTATATTAGGTATTCCCAGGCCCCCTTGCCTCCATCCCCCCAACATATGTTTCAACTGCATCTTAGCCCGTTTTTTTGCCCAGCAGAATCTAGATATCAATCGATATAAGCGCTTAATATCTTTTTGCAATAACACTATGGGCAGTACCTGTAATGTGTATAGCCATCTTGGCAATATCACCATTTTGATAAGACTAATCCTCCCCATCAAAGATAGTGTTAAACTGCCCCATGAATCCAACTGTTGAGTTGTCTGTTCCAACATGTTTGTAACATTTAAAGTATAAAGCTCCTTCAATCTAGCCGGTAGTTGAATCCCTAAATATGTAAAAGACTTGCTCGTACGTTTCAAAGGAAATCCTTCCGGCCAATAGGCCCGAATGTCTAAGTTTATCCCAAGAGCTTCAGATTTGTCTATGTTTAATTTAAAGCCCGAGTAATCTCCATATTCTTGAATTAACTCTAGTAGATTGTACAGGGTCTCCTTCGGTTTTGTAATAACCATCATTAGGTCATCCGCAAACGCGGCAAGCTTAAATTCCTGATTTTTAAGTTGTACCCCAGGAATCGCCGCACAATCATATATGTCTCTAATTAAGGGGTCCAACTGTAGTGCAAAAAGTAGAGGTGAGAGCAGACATCCCTGTCTAGTACCTCTACTAATCTGAATCTCCTCCGATATATTCCCATTCACCATCACCTGTGCTCTAGGTTGGTGATACAATGCCCTGATCGCCTGTACAAATCCACCCTGAAATCCATATCTTTCCAGCACAGAATACAGGAAGGGCCACTCCACTCTATCAAATGCTTTCTCAGCATCGAAGCTTATCATTAATGCTTGTGCCTGGGAGTGGCCCAAACCTTCTAATGCTGCCAGAATACTCCTCAAATTTTTGGAAACTGATCTACCCTGTACAAACCCCACCTGAGCTGTGTGGATAAGATGAGGTAGCACTCGCCCCAGTCTATTTGCTAGAATTTTTGCAAATAATTTTGCTTCCTGGTTAATTAATGAAATAGGTCTATAGGAGGTTACCAGTTTTTCATCTCTTTTAGGCTTAGGAAACACAACTATCCTAGCCAAATTTAATTGGTCTGGCATCCTACCATTCTCCATCCATTCATTAAACACCTTGACCAGTGTTGGGACCACCGAGTCCCCCATCAATTTATAAAATTCTGCTTTATACCCATCCGGGCCCGGGGCCTTGCCCATTTTACTTTGCGTTATTACCCATGTCACCTCATCAGCATTAATCTTTGCATTTAATTGAGTACTATCCCCATCTTGTAGTTTAGGGGTCTGAACCCCATCTAAAAATAGCTCTCCCGGAAGTCCTTCTTGTTCCGACGCCTTATAAAAGCTTTGGTAATATGTCTGGAACGCTGATCTAATCTCTTTATTAGTGTGGAGATAATTCCCCTCTTTATTTTTAATAGCTGTTACATTTTTAGATGAATATTTAGATGCTATAAGTCTAGCTAGAAATTTGCCTCCTTTATTTCCATGCTTATATAGCTGAAAGCGATAATAGGCTTGAGATTTCAATTCTCTATCATGTATCAGGGAGTTCAAAGTTGTTTGTAGTTCTATCACCTCTTGTCTAATCTTACTACATGGGGTTAGACCATATTGTCTATTCAACTTAATTAGTCTCTTTTCTAGCCGCACAATTTCCCTATCACGGGCACGTTTATATTGTGACACATAACTTATTATCTCCCCTCTTAATACTGCTTTCGCGGCTTCCCAAAAGCTGGTGGAACTGTCTACCGTACCCTCGTTAAAGTGCTTATACTCAGTCCATTTAGCCCGTAAATATTCCCCAAATCGTGGGTCTTTAAACAAGTAGATTGGAAACGTCCAACTATTTAATTTCTCTTCCTCCCCTCCTCCTTTCCAGCACATTCTAATCACTGAGTGATCCGATATAACACAAGGTTCTATATGTGCCTCAGTAATATCTGTTAATAAAGTGTGGGAAGCTAGCAAATAGTCAATTCTGGCTGAGGTGCCATGTGCTCTAGATTGATGGGTATATTCTTTGTCTAGTGGATGCAGTGTCCTCCATATATCTATGAGCCCGAGTGTTGTGCATAGATCCGGCAGACCTCTGGTACTAATCCGCCTTAAATCAGCCGGGGGATGTGATCTGTCCATTATAGGGTCCCAAGTCATATTAAAATCACCTCCCAGCAATAAGGGCAATGGTTCCAGTTGAGTGATCTGCCTAAGCAATCTTTTATAAAATTTTAAATCCAATGTATTAGGAGCGTAAATACTACCCAAGATTATTTTTTGTCTATTTATTGTGGCAATGCAGAGTACAAACCGGCCTTCCACATCTTTAATCGTTTTATGCACTTGGACAGCCATACCTTTTCTAAAAAGTATAGCCACCCCCCCTTTCCGGCCCAAGGCCGCCGTTGCCACACAGTCCGCAACCCACCACTTAGCCAATTTGGTGTGCTCAACATCTGACAAGTGCGTTTCTTGTAACAGCGCTATATCTGTTCCAAGACGTTTAAGCTGTCGCAGAATCTTGGAGCGCTTAATAGGGGAGTGTATACCTCCTACATTCCATGAGGCTACCTTAATTGTTTACCCTCCAAAGTCTCGCCAATCTGTATCAGATTCATCTTCTCCTTTTGAGAGAGGCCAGCCCAGCCTCCAGCCTCCCTCTCGTAAATTTCGGTCCTCTACAAGTTGTAATAATTTCACTTTTAATACAAATTGAGTTAGTTCCCCCCCCCTCCCCTTTCCCAACCCAATGTTCTCCCTCTTCCCGTTCCCTCCCAGTTCCCCCTCTCTACCCCTTCTGTTCCCTAAGGAAATGGGTCACTTCCGACACCCCTTCTCCTCTCTTAATAATAATCTTCTATATGATTACTCATCTCTTGACGTTTCAACATTACAGTTTTGCATTCCTCATCTAACCATATAGGTCTATATATCAATCGTGCTATCACATCCATTCTATCACATATTTCTTTACCGCATTTAAACTTTCTTATCAATTAAATTGTCTATCTTTTCTCTTCAGTATGTCTCATATCAGTTGCTATCTGGGAGATTATCTCCCCTTCTCTATACGATACCTGAAGCATTGATAAACAGTTCACTTTTACTTCTGTCTATGTTTACCAGGTTGACGAGTTATAATGCCTTCTTCAATTATTAAGGTTTACTAAAATAGTCCAGTTTCCACCGACATTTATCAGCAACTGTCTTAGTCTCTATGATCTTCTCCTTGACTATTTGATATAGCCTCATCTTTTAATTTACTCTTCCCGCTGAGTTTCCCCAGTGGGACATATCTTTAGGGTCTATATGCAGACTTTTTATGATTTCTTGGTGCGTCTTTTATCCGTAATCAGTCCCCCTACAGATTATTCTCAGTCTCAGATTTTATTGCATCGCATCATATCGCCGCATTATTGTCCATTTTCCATCTGTTGCACAAAAAGTTTTGCTGTTTCCACTGAGTCAAATATTTTTATTCCCGAGTGATGATTAATTCTCAATTTCGCCGGGTATAGCAGCGCAAATTTAGCTTTCCGGTTGACGAGTTCAGAACAGATTGGCGAAAACTTTTTCCTTTGCGCTGCCACTGCTGCTGAGTAATCTTGAAAACATAATACTTTGCGATTTCCACTGTGCAGTTCTTTCCCATTCCTTAAGGCCTGCAAAATCGCGTTTTTATGGGCAAAGTTTAAAATTTTGCAAATGACTACACGTGGTCTACCTTCTGCCGTCTGCTTTGGGCCTAGGCGGTGAGCTCGTTCAATTTTCAGCGGGCCCAAAGATTCCGGTAGTTCAAGTTCCTCTGCCAACCATGTTTCCAAGTATCTGCTTAAGTCTCGATCTCCTTGTCCCTCCGCCAGACCCACCATACGAAGATTATTTCGTCTTGACCTGTTTTCTAAGTCCTCAAGCTTTTCTTCATAAGAGGCAAGTGTTTTTTTCAGCTGGTTTACTTCTGACTCTAAAGTACCAACGCGATCTTCAGTATCACTGGCTCGCTGTTGGTAAGTCACCATTTCTAGCTGAATTTGATTTACACTGTTATGCAGCGATTCTAACTTAGTGTCTAGTGAGCTGAGTTTTTTCTCCAAAATAGCTTCCAAAGCTTGCGTGACTTCGCCCACTATCTCGGCGGCCCATGCGGATCCAACCGCTGAAGTTCCCGGGCTCGCCGGCGCCGCCATTTTGTCCTCAGCTTGCCGGTTCTTATCTTTCTCTTTTCTGGTTGATTTGGTCGCCATTAGCTTCTGAATCGATAGTAAGTAAATCCTCTAACGTTTCCCAAAGCTTCCTCTTGCCGATAACAATCAAACGCTTTTAGATTGAGTTTTTCAACTCGATTCTTGAGGAGAAGGCAGGAGCAATTCGACTAGCGTCCGCTCCTGTGCATAGCGTCACGTGACCTCCCTCCCAATAAGATTTTATAAGATGTACAGGAAGTGGCTTGCCCCCCTGTTACTAAGGGCGATTAGGTCCTTTGATGAGGAAAATACATTGCCATATTCCTGGAGAGTGGCGGAGGTAGTGTTGATCTTGAAGCCAGGGAAAGATCCACAACATTGCGCGTCATACCGGCCCATATCCCTGCTAAATAATGATTATAAAATCTTCACTAAAATTCTGGCCAATAGATTGGGGGGGCTGATGCCTCTTCTGATTCATCAAGATCAAACTGAGTTTATCGAGGGATGCCAAGGCAGTGACAATATAAGAACCCTGCTGCATGTGATCCAGCAGATTGAGAAGGAAGGGAGCCCGGTGTTGCTGCTATCGATAGATGCGGAGAAGGCCTTTGACCGGGTGGACTGGGCCTTCCTGCAGTCCCTGGTAGCGAAGCTGGACATGGGAGAGAGATTCTGTAAGTGGATACGTCTCATATATGACAAGCCTCTAGCCCTATTAAAAATCAATGATGGGTTATCCAATCCGGTCCAACTTTATAGAGGCACGAGACAGGGTTGTGCCCTCTCCCCCTTGCTGTTCGCACTGACTATAGAACCCCTGGCCAGGAAAATTAGAGAGCATGCAGGCATTAGAGGAGTGATTAGGGGCGCACGCGAACATACGATAATGCTCTTCGCCGATTATATTTTGTTGACCATTGCAGACCCGGTCATATCACTACCGGGGGTGATGAAGGTGTTTGCGCAATATGGGAAGATGTCAGGATTCAAGATCAATATGGCAAAATCTGAAATCCTAAATTTGTCAGTAGACCAAAAAGAAGTGCAAGAGATACAACAGAGATACCCATTTGTTTGGGCGCAAAAATCTATCAAATATTTGGGAGTGCAGATAACAGCTAAAATAGACCAGCTTTATCAGGCAAACTACCCCCTTAAAGTTAAAGAACTTTTTCTGGAATTAGATAGATGGGAAGCTATGACAGTGTCTTGGTCGGGTAGAATTAATGCAATAAAAATGATTATATTGCCCAAGTTATTGTATATGTTTACGGCCCTCCCGGTGCCAATACCGCGTTCCTTTTTCCAGCGATTGCACAGAAAAGTATTTGCTTATATCTGGAAAAGGAAGCCACCGAGGGTCCGTAGGAGAGCAATGCACCATCCACCAACGATGGGGGGGATGGGCGTCCCTGATTTCTTTTTATACTATCAAGCAGCCCAGTTGAAAATCTTGGCTGAATGGCAGCCCAGTAACAATAAGAAATGGCTTCACTGGGTAAGAGCATGGATGGGCACTAAGTCTTTGGGTAACGTGCTATGGGGGCCAAAGCAACAGATCTTGGCAGCAATACGCAGGCTGCCGGTGGGGATGGCCCATCTACTTGCCACGTGGCTGCAAATTAGAACTAGAGTGTTTCCTGAGCGACAATATTTTCTGCAAACGGCTATAAGTGAAGCCCCTGGTTTCCCTCTAGGGGTAGAGGAAAAAACCTACCAGGTGTGGGCCCGTAAAGGGTTATATAGATTGGGTCAACTATGGGAGGAGAGTGAGGTTAAAGATTTTGAAATAGTGAGAGAAGAATATGATCTGTCTGACAAGGACCTTGTTTATTACCACTGTGTGAGAAATTACATTCAGAGGAAAGCAAGGGATGAGCTTGAGCTGACAGAGACGGGCTTAGAACGGGCGCTAAAAGAGGGAGGAGGGAAGGGATGCATAACTAGACTTTACAAAGCGCTTTTACTCCTGTCCTCCCCGATAGAATTCTATACAGACAGATGGGAGAAAGCGATGCAAAAGAACTTTTCCACAAGCTGGTGGGCCAACAGTTTTAGGTTCTTATTGCGCTCATCAATCACTCAGCCGGTGGCTGAAAGCAGGTATAAGATGTTATTCTGGTGGTACTATACGCCAATGCGCCTTCATAGGATCTATCCGAATGTGTCTAAGAGTTGCTGGCGTAATTGTGGGGGCCAGGGATCTTTTCTACACATCTGGTGGGAATGTCCCAAGGTGTGTATATTTTGGGAACAGATAGTAAATGTGGTAAATGGCCTGGGTAAAGGGGGCTACACACGTCAGATAGAATATTGCCTGCTTCATGCCCGCCCTAAAAAAACGAGGGTGCAGGAACATAAGCTTGTGGTTCAAATATTTGCTGCAGCCAAAATGCAGCTGGCGAGGGCTTGGAAATCATTGGAAACACCCCCCTTACAGAGGGTAGGCTATAGAGTAGAATACATTTATCAAATGGCTAAATTGACTGCAATGCGGAAAGGCTTGCTAGTGATGTTTCAAAAAGTTTGGGGCCCATACGAGAAGAAACGAGAGAGAATCTGGCTTCCAGGGGGGGGAGATGGAAATGAGAGGGAGGGAGGGGGGAAGGGTAATTTGGAAACGATGTGAAAAGGGAATTTTATATTGCTTGTTTGATATGATAAGTGACGCTTTGATGTTGTAAGCTAGTCCTTATGTGACTGTTTGATCAGAGATGTTTCCAGTTGGATGTTAAAAAAACAAAAACATTAATAAAATATGTTTAAAAAAAAAAAAAAAACTGATCTACAAATTTAGAGAGTGGTTCTAAAACAGATCCATTTGCTGAAATAATTGGACGACCAGGTGTATTATCTAATCTTTTGTGGATCTTTGGTTACATATAAATTGTGGGCACCGTAGGTGACTTCACCATAAGAAAGTTTTTCTCTTTGATGGTAATATATCCTGCTGCAAAAGCTGCATTCACGACTTCTAAAATGTCCTCTTGTAGTGATGGAGTGGGATCATCTTCTAATGGCATATAGTATTGCCTATCAAAAATCTGACGTTCTACTTCTAATATGTAATCTGCCCTATTTTGAATAACGATCGCACCTCATTTATCTACCGGTTTCACAACGATTTCATGATTATGTGATAATTCTATCAAAGCTGAATGTTCATCTCTAGATAAATTATAAAAAGGCTTTCGTTTGTTGTTCTCTAGGCGTTCTATATCCGCGAGGACACATCTATAGAATGTAAGAACTACAGGATCAGGAGGACCAGGAGGGATCCACTTAGACTTATCCTTAACTACTGATATATCATCATGCAAATGTGCTGTGTTACCAGAAAAAAACTTCCTAATCAATAGTTTCCTATAAAATCGGAACATACAGTGGGGGAAATAAGTATTTGATCCCTTGCTGATTTTGTAAGTTTGCCCACTGACAAAGACATGAGCAGCCCATAATTGAAGGGTAGGTTATTGGTAACAGTGAGAGATAGCACATCACAAATTAAATCCGGAAAATCACATTGTGGAAAGTATATGAATTTATTTGCATTCTGCAGAGGGAAATAAGTATTTAATCCCTCTGGCAAACAAGACCTAATACTTGGTGGCAAAACCCTTGTTGGCAAGCACAGCGGTCAGACGTCTTCTGTAGTTGATGATGAGGTTTGCACACATGTCAGGAGGAATTTTGGTCCACTCCTCTTTGCAGATCATCTCTAAATCATTAAGAGTTCTGGGCTGTCGCTTGGCAACTCGCAGCTTCAGCTCCCTCCATAAGTTTTCAATGGGATTAAGGTCTGGTGACTGGCTAGGCCACTCCATGACCCTAATGTGCTTCTTCCTGAGCCACTCCTTTGTTGCCTTGGCTGTATGTTTGGGTCATTGTCGTGCTGGAAGACCCAGCCACGACCCATTTTTAAGGCCCTGGCGGAGGGAAGGAGGTTGTCACTCAGAATTGTACGGTACATGGCCCCATCCATTCTCCCATTGATGCGGTGAAGTAGTCCTGTGCCCTTAGCAGAGAAACACCCCAAAACATAACATTTCCACCTCCATGCTTGACAGTGGGGACGGTGTTCTTTGGGTCATAGGCAGCATTTCTCTTCCTCCAAACACGGCGAGTTGAGTTCATGCCAAAGAGCTCAATTTTTGTCTCATCTGACCACAGCACCTTCTCCCAATCACTCTCGGCATCATCCAGGTGTTCACTGGCAAACTTCAGACGGGCCGTCACATGTGCCTTCCGGAGCAGGGGGACCTTGCGGGCACTGCAGGATTGCAATCCGTTATGTCGTAATGTGTTACCAATGGTTTTCGTGGTGACAGTGGTCCCAGCTGCCTTGAGATCATTGACAAGTTCCCCCCTTGTAGTTGTAGGCTGATTTCTAACCTTCCTCATGATCAAGGATACCCCACGAGGTGAGATTTTGCGTGGAGCCCCAGATCTTTGTCAATTGACAGTCATTTTGTACTTCTTCCATTTTCTTACTATGGCACCAACAGTTGTCTCCTTCTCGCCCAGCGTCTTACTGATGGTTTTGTAGCCCATTCCAGCCTTGTGCAGGTGTATGATCTTGTCCCTGACATCCTTAGACAGCTCCTTGCTCTTGGCCATTTTGTAGAGGTTAGAGTCTGACTGATTCACTGAGTCTGTGGACAGGTGTCTTTCATACAGGTGACCATTGCCGACAGCTGTCTGTCATGCAGGTAACGAGTTGATTTGGAGCATCTACCTGGTCTGTAGGGGCCAGATCTCTTACTGGTTGGTGGGGGATCAAATACTTATTTCCCTCTGCAGAATGCAAATAAATTCATATACTTTCCACAATGTGATTTTCCGGATTTAATTTGTGATGTGCTATCTCTCACTGTTACCAATAACCTACCCTTCAATTATGGGCTGCTCATGTCTTTGTCAGTGGGCAAACTTACAAAATCAGCAAGGGATCAAATACTTATTTCCCCCACTGTATCTATCCTTGTCTGAAAGGGATCATATTTAGCCGTTGAAACAAAAGATAACTCTTTTTTTAGTACACTGATTTGGTGATCAGTGGGAACAAAATTGGGCAGATTGATTACTGGGGTATCATCATCAGTAATGTTGGTGTTTAATACTGTTGATTGTGACTGTATTGATGATAATAACCTCTGCCTCTGGCTCTGCCTCTCCCTCTGCCTCGATTGTGATAATGGCCTCTCATGTATTGTCTTCCGTCTGGTCCATGCTTGTTTGTTGGACCTGAGTGGTGTTGGTATCCGTTCCTCATAGGCCATATTTGATCTAAAAAAGAATTATGAGAGGGGCCCGCTGTTGGAATATTAGTGGGGCTTGAGGGAGGAGAAGTAAAACATTCATCTGAGTCACTTCTTATCCTTTTATTATTACGATTTCTTGCTGATACAACATTTCTTTTGGTCTTTTAGTCTTCTGATGTATATTAACTATGGCTTGTCGTGTATCTTGATTACTATGGAGGCGTGATCTAGATTTTGAATATGTGTTTCTAAACTTCTTTCTCGGTTTTGCCCATGGGTAAATTGATCCCTTCCTATAATCTTCAGTATCTCTATGTAATTTGCTAATCTTATTCTTTTTAATATCGTTTCTAAAACTTTCCATCCTTTTATTAACTTCTACAATTATCTCTTCAAACTTAACATCCTTATTTTTCAAAAATTCTAGTTTCTCATTGATCTAAGGTCTTAGAGTATCATTCCTCTTTTTAGACGTTTCTATGATGAGAATCATCAGATCTAAAGAACACTTGTTCAGGATTGAACACCACTGATTGAGGAATTCCTCATCATCAGTGAAAAGATGAGGTTCTTTCATAATTCTAAGACCCCTAGGGATCTTTTGATTTCTACAATACTGTAATAGAGTCGCATAATGTAATTCATTTTGTATAATGGTTTTATTCATCTTAATCATATTAGTCCATAAATCAATCAATGATTCCCACGACTCATTTTCTTCTTCTAATGGTGTGAAATCTTGCATTAGTCTTTGTAACCTCTCTCCACTGAAGCTGAGGACATCTTGCCACGGCTCAAAGGCCATGGTTACCTTCAACTCCTATAAAGCGAAACAACCACAGAAGGTGATCTCTCCACAGGAGAAATGAAGAACACCAGGTACACACAGTGGATCCAAAAAAGAGTCCTCTCTCATGTAATGTCTTCCCAAACAATATCTTTATTAAAATCAATAAAAGCCCGACACAAATCGTGTTTCGGCCACACTGGCCTGCATCAGGGGTCTATAAATAAACAAATATATTGACATAAATAACTAAACATAATACAACAAATTTAAAACATACTTATCAGCTTTGGTTGGAACAGATGAAACAGCTGAATTACAATGAAATTGTAAAGAACAAGGATGTCTAAAAATAAGAAATACAAAACCAATATGAGTTTAAATCAATGAATTTCAAAAAAAATTTCCATCAAACCATAGGTTGAAGTGTCACACATAGATTTTAAAATAATACACATATATTTGATACATATCCAAAAGGCACATAACATATTTCCATGGAACCATAAACAAGAAATAAGATGAACTAGGCATGCTTCCACCTGGATAGATACCAACACACAGACATCATAATCAAATGTGAAAAATGTATAAAGGAATGCCAAGTATCAATATCAAAGTAAAACTGAAATAAAAATAATAAATATTGTGTAATCCCTTCTTTTCCAGAAGGTATGTAATATCCAAAAAATACATGGAACGGAGTATATAAAATAACGCTGATAATAATATCTGAGTGAGCTAAATATGTATGTAACGTCAAAAAAAGAAAAACTCATAAAACGAAGTATATAAAATGACGCTAGTCATAAAATCTGAATAAGCTAAATATGTGTGCGAAGTCTAAAAAGAAAATGAATCCAAAGTTGTGGCACAACCACTTTCATTAAATGAAGCACATTCTTTAAACAGATGAGAAAACCACTTGAAAAAACAGCACACAAAATGGCCAAACTTCTTATTCGTGCCAAAACCGGAAGCTTATATCTAAATGAATACACTTGATTTTAAAGCTAACCACATAAGGCGCTAAACAAAAATGTTAAAATATAAATAAAACCTAGATAAAAAAACAAGATAAAAAACATTTTGCCAATCTCCTGAAATGAGTATTCACTCTCCCTTAATTAAAAAATGACCGAATGGCATACTGAGGTCCAGGACTATCCTTCGCCACCTAAGGAGTCATCCACTGTTCCTCTACATAATGTCCTTAAACAGACACTGTTGAGGAACTGGATGAAACCACTATCTAACCCCACCATTTCTAAGAAGGTTGAGTCCCAGTATAGGATTCACGAGGACCTGGAGTTGATGAAGGCCCAGTTGCCTCATGACTCAGGGGTTGTGGATTCTGCTCTCAAGAGAGCCAAAAGTATGAGAGATTTCGCCTCGGCGTACCCCGGGATGGGACACTCGGACTTTGGACTCTTTTGGTGGGGAAGGCCTACCAGTCAGCTATGCTCATCTCCATAATCCAGTCCTACCAGCTCTACATGATCATTCAATCATTCACTTGCAGAATAATGTAAAGCAATTGGCGGACCTGGTCGATCAGCTCCCTTCGGAGCAGGCCAGGCCTTTTCAGGAGGTGGTCAGGCAGCTGAAGGAGTGTCGTAAATTCCTGTCCAGGGGTACTTACGATTCTTTTGATGTGGCATCCAGAGCCGCTGCTCAGGGAATAGTGATGCGCAGACTCTCATGGCTGGGTGCCTCTGACCTCGACAATCGAGTCCAGCAGCGGCTTGCGGATGTTCCTTGCCGGGGGGGATAATATTTTCGGCAAGAAAGTCGAACAGGTGGTAGAGCAGCTCCACCAGCAGGAAACCGCATTCGACAAACTCTCCCACCGGGCGCCTTCAGCATCTACCTCATCAGGTAGACGGTTTTACGGCGGAAGGAGGAATGCTCCCTATGCTTACAATAAACGTAGGTACAATCCACCTTCCCGCCAGCCTGCTCAGGCTCAACCCCAGTGAGCTCATTCACTTCAACAGTGTGCGCCTCAACAGGCCCCTGCAGCACCCAGCAAAAGCAAGGGACGGGCTTTTGACTGGCTCCAAGCGAGCATAGCCGCAATAAAAGTGTCCATGCCGGACGATCTACTGGTTGGGGGGAGGTTAAAATGTTTTCACAAAGGTGGCCTCTTGTAACCTCCAATCAGTGGGTTCTTCAAATAATCCGGCGGGGATACTCCCTCAATTTGAACTCCAAACCTCCAAATTGCCCACCGGGAGCTCAGTCCTTCAGCTTGCAGCACAGGCAGGTACTTGCAGAGGAACTCTCCGCTCTTCTCAGTGCCAATGCGGTCGAGCTCGTACCACCGGGGCAAGAAGGGCTGGAATTCTATTCCAGGTACTTCCTTGTACAAAAGAAAACAGGGGGGATGCACCCCATCCTATACCTAAGGGCCCTGAACAAATATCTGATTCGAGAAAAGTTCAGGATGCTTTCCCTGGGCACCCTTCTTCCCATGATTCAGAAAAACGACTGGCTATGCTCCCTGGACTTGAAGGATGCTTATATTCACATCCCGATACTGCCAGCTCACAGACAGTATCTTCGATTCCGTCGGGGAACACAGCACTTTCAGTATTGTGTGCTGCCCTTTGGGCTTACCTCTGCGCCCCGGGTGTTCACCAAATGCTTGGCAGTCGATGCAGCGTTGCTACGCAGGCTGGGAGTGCATGTGTTCCCTTATCTCGATTGGCTGGTGAAGAACACCTCGGAGGCAAGGGCTCTACAGTCCATGCAGATGACTCTCAAACTCCTGGAGCTACTAGGGTTTGTTATATATTACCCAAAGTCCCATCTCCTTCCAGTTCAACAATTAGAATTCATAGTAGCTCTGCTGGACTCTCAGACAGCTCGGGCCTGCCTTCCCGAGGCGAGGGCGGACAAACTTCTGTCCCTGGTTTCCTTGGCCAGAGCGTCTCAGCAGATCACAGCTCGGCAGATGTTGAGACTTCTGGGCCATATGGCATCCACAGTTCATGTGACTCCCATGGCACGCCTTCACATGAGATCTGCTCAGTGGACCCTAGCTTCCCAGTGGTATCAAGCTGGGGGGGATCTAGAAGATGCAATCCTATTGTCCACCTCGTTTCACAACTCCCTGATATGGTGGACAATTCGGTCCAATTTGACCTTGGGACATCCCTTCCAAATTCCTCAGCCTCAAAAAGTGTTGACTACGGATGCATCTCTCCTAGGGTGGGGAGCTCATGTGGATAGGCTCCACACTCAGGGAGCTTGGTCCCTTCAGGAATCAGGTCTTCAGATCAATCTCCTGGAGTTGCGAGCGATCTGGAACGCTCTAAAGGCTTTCAGAGATCGGCTGTCCAATCAAATTGTCCAAATTCAGACAGACAACCAGGATAATGCAACCTCACAAGTGGTCTCTCAACAGGGCGATTGTCCACAAGATCTTCCGAGAGTGGGGCATCCCCTCGGTGGATCTTTTTGCCACTCAGATCAATCACAAGGTCCCTCAGTTCTGTTCCAGACTTCAGACCTACGACAGGCTAGCCTCGGATGCCTTCCTCCTTCACTGGGGGTCAGGCCTTCTGTATGCGTATCCTCCCATACCTCTGGTGGGGAAGACTTTGCTGAAACTCCAGCAAGACTGCGGAACCATGATTCTGATTGCTCCCTTTTGGCCGCGTCAGATTTGGTTCCCTCTTCTTCTGGAGTTGTCCTCCGAAGAACCATGGAGATTGGAGTGTTTTCCAACCCTCATCACTCAGAACGAGGGGGCGCTTCTGCATCCCAACCTCCAGTCTCTGGCTCTCACGGCCTGGATGTTGAGGGCATAGATTTCGCCTACTTGGGTCTTTCTGAGGGTGTCTCCCAAGTCTTGCTTGCTTCCAGGAAAGATTCCACGAAAAGGTGTTACTCTTTTAAATGGAGGAGGTTTGTCGTCTGGTGTGACAGCAAGGCCCTAGATCCTCGCTCTTGTCCTACATGGACCCTGCATGAATACCTTCTACACTTGTCAGAGTCTGGTCTTAAGACCAACTCCGTAAGAGTTCATCTTAGTGCAATTAGTGCTTTCCATTATCGTGTAGAAGGTAAGCCTATCTCTGGACAGCCTTTAGTTGTTCGCTTCATGAGAGGTTTGCTTTTGTCAAAGCCCCCTATCAAACCTCCACCAGTGTCATGGGATCTCAATGTCGTCCTCACCCAGCTGATGAAAGCTCCTTTTGAGCCACTGT
Source organism: Microcaecilia unicolor (assembly GCF_901765095.1). Taxonomy (NCBI): domain Eukaryota; kingdom Metazoa; phylum Chordata; class Amphibia; order Gymnophiona; family Siphonopidae; genus Microcaecilia; species Microcaecilia unicolor. The sequence continues at coordinate 120,593,067 of NC_044040.1, read as the reverse complement.
ATTCCTGCCATCTGCCATCTTGCCGAAGGTGGTGTCGGAGTTCAATCTGAACCAGTCCATTGTCTTGCCAACATTCTTTCCCCATCCTCATACCCGCCCTGCTGAACATCAGTTGCATACATTGGACTGCAAGAGAGCATTGGCCTTCTACATGGAGCGGACAAGCCCCTTCAGACAGTCCACCCAAATGTTTGTTTCTTTCGACCCCAACAGAAGGGGAGTGGCTGTTGGGGAACACACCATTTCCAATTGGCTAGCAGATTGCATTTCCTTCACTTACACCCAAGCTGGGCTGACTCTTGAGGGTCATGTCACGGCTCATAGTGTTAGAGCCATGGCAGTGTCAGTGGCCCACTTGAAGTCAGCCACTATTGAAGAGATTTGCAAGGCTGTGATGTGGTCATCAGTCCACACATTCACATCTCATTACTGCCTTCAGCAGGATAGCCGACGTGACAGTCGGTTTGGGCAGTCGGTGCTGCAGAATCTGTTCGTGGTTTAGAATCCAACTCCACCCCCCTAGGCCCATTTTTATTCTGTTCCAGACTGCACTCTCAGTTAGATGTTTCTTCGTAGGTCAATTTTTGTTATGTCCTCGCCGTTGCGAGGCCCAATTGACCCTGTTTGTTGTTTTGAGTGAGCCTGGAGGCTAGGGATACCCATATGTGAGAACAAGCAGCCTGCTTGTCCTCGGAGAAAGCAAAGTTACTTACCTGTAGCAGGTATTCTCCGAGGACAGGAGGCTGATTGTTCTCTCCCCCTGCCCTCCCCTCCATCCATCCATGTCCTGCAATTCTCCTCTCCCTGCCCTGCCTTCCCCTCCATCCATACATACATGGCCAGCAATTCTCCTCTCCAGCAGTCTATTCTCTCCCCCTGCCAGCGCCTTCTCTCCACATCCAGCGAATCTCCCTGCCTCCCTCAGCTCCCCAACAACCCTCCTCTCTGTTCCTTTCTCTCCCCCCCCCCCAACCCTTTTACTCTCCGTGGCAGCGCTTTTGCCAGGTAGCTCACCCTCCCTCCTTCCTTCCTTCCTTCCTTCTTTCCTTCCTTCCCGCTCTGGGCTCCCCGATCGGCTGCCCCCCCCCCCCGCGCGTTTCAACCTTTACTTTCCGTGGCAGCGACGTCAATCAATGAAGAAAAAGGCACTACAGGCTCGCTTCCAGCTTCTCTCTTCACACAGTGCCCCGCCCTCGCGGAAACAGGAAATGCATCATCGCTGAAGGCGGGACACTGTGTGAAGAGAGAAGCTGGAAGCGAGCCTGTAGTGCCTTTTTCTTCATTGATTGACGTCGCTGCCACGGAAAGTAAAGGTTAAAACGCGGGGTGGGGGCTGCCGATCGGGGAGCCGAGAGCGGGAACCAAGGAAGGAAGGAGGGAGAGCCAGAGCTGCCTGGCAAAAGTGCTGCGCTTGTGAGGGCAGCACTGCAAGCAGCCAAGGGAAGTCGGAAGTCCACGATTGGGCTGGGGAGGCTTAGCCTCCTATACGGGGCACCTATGCTGAGGGCCACTTTTACAAAGCCGCACTGCCGATTCTTGGTGTGACAAATGAGAGGAAACCCATTCAATTCCTATGGGCTTCCTCTCATTTGCCATGCAGGAATCACTAGCACAGCTTTGTAAAAGAAGCCTTGAATAAATAACATGGTATGGTCACATTTTGAATATGGTAATACTAGGGCCCAGCTAAGGAACAGGATATTTTGAGTTAGTCTTCACTGGACCAAACTTACTTTCTTTGTGCCAGCACCATCAAGCTGGATAGGCAGTGCCTTAAAAGTGGAAGATAAAAGATTTATTTTTTTAATATTTATATCCCATATTATCCCAAGCAAACTCAGGTTCAATTTGACTTACATTTGAAAATACAGCAAGACAGAATAATAGAATTTAGTAACAATATGGGAGCAAGTAGATGGATATGTCTGAAACATTTAACAAAGTTGAGATTAGCATATATACCCAACTGGGCATTTAAAAGTCTGTCCTTTAATGATGCTGCTTGTTCAGAAATCATAGCCACAAGTATAAACAGTTATTCAAACATTATCAACAGGCACATAGGCATCCATACACACACTGCAAAAGTAACAACAACTTCTACAGAGTACACTCAAAACTTAATTTTTATTTCCTCATTTCCATCTTCCAAAATTCTTAACAGCAGATGACATCAGATGTACAGATCAGTAGGACCCAAAGCAGTCCAAAACAAGTAAAGTCAGAAACAATACCTTTACGATTTGCCTTTGGGTTTAAAAAGCAATACCATGTGCATATTTGATCTGGATAAATGAATTAAAATAATCAAACTTTAAAGCAAGTGTCCATAATATATAATACTTGGTATCAATAATGAAACAGTGATGAAATATTCATATAGCAGGCAGCCTGAACCAACAGATTTATTTTCCACTGAACATAATTAAGGGGCCCTTTTACTAAAGCTTAGCGTGCTCTAAATGCAAAGAAGCCCATAGGTATAAAATTGGCTTCTTAACATTTAGAGCGCACTAAGCTTTAGTAAAAGAGCCCCTAACTTTGTATAAACTTGGCAGCTAATAGTATGTTGAACTGAATAATGTTGGCACATTTAGACTAACTCTGGACAGAACTTCTGCATGAAGAAAGCTCTTCCCTCATTATTCAATACCTCTTTGTGAAACAGTAATAATAAAAACGAAAGTGCATTTTAATAATATACCACAAAACAAAAGGAGTAAGTTCCCACATACCATCTTATTCTTTTGATGTACACACAGGAAGAAAAGATGTTAAATGCTCCCAGGTTTCAACCTAATTAATGTTTAATAAAAACAAAACTTTGTACTTATAAATAGTAACTCTGATTGTTGAGCGCATGTCTGTTTTGGTAGCCCTTTACTAGGTGAAAATATCTCTGCACGAATACAGGGAGTCCCTATAACCTGCCCCTCCAAATGACACAAAAATAATGATTTAGAACTAATTATGACTCTAACCAATGAAACCGATGCTTCCTCTGTGTACATCCGTATGCTTCACAAGCCAGCATGTTTTAAAATATGTGAGATTAAATAAAAATGCTACCAACAATAAAGAATGATAATGTGGATACAGCAGCTCATAGGTTTGTTTTGGGTGTATGGTGATGACTGCTACATAAGGGAAAGTGAGAGCAACCAAATTGGCTTCAGCTTTTTGACATCATGCCATCTCTTGTTCTCAATCTAACCTTCTTGGGATTAGGCCTGTAAAATGGGTGAAAGTGTGAAGGGTCTGCTGTCAGCTGAGGAAAAGGGCTGGCAATAGCGAGTGAAAATGACTTGCCCAGCTTCCCTATTTCTCAGCACACTATTGCAGAGCTGCTAAGTTACCTATTCCATGAGGGAGACTTTCTGCCAAGTCCTGGATTTCTGCCAACATCGTGGTGCATTATGGGACATGCAGCACTGAGTTAAATGGATAGAATCATGGACTACAAATATTATGTAAACAGAGTTAAAACAATTAAATTGATACCTGGAGGGGCTTTGCAGGTGGTCTGGGTCTCTTCTGACCCATTTCCTGGGTCTGGAGTTGATCTGGGGCGGCGGCCCTTGAGGTGCTGACCCATTTCAGGTCATATACAGTGGGGGAAATAAGTATTTGATCCCTTGCTGATTTTGTAAGTTTGCCCACTGACAAAGACATGAGCAGCCCATAATTGAAGGGTAGGTTATTGGTAACAGTGAGAGATAGCACATCACAAATTAAATCCGGAAAATCACATTGTGGAAAGTATATGAATTTATTTGCATTCTGCAGAGGGAAATAAGTATTTGATCCCCCACCAACCAGTAAGAGATCTGGCCCCTACAGACCAGGTAGATGCTCCAAATCAACTCGTTACCTGCATGACAGACAGCTGTCGGCAATGGTCACCTGTATGAAAGACACCTGTCCACAGACTCAGTGAATCAGTCAGACTCTAACCTCTACAAAATGGCCAAGAGCAAGGAGCTGTCTAAGGATGTCAGGGACAAGATCATACACCTGCACAAGGCTGGAATGGGCTACAAAACCAACAGTAAGACGCTGGGCGAGAAGGAGACAACTGTTGGTGCCATAGTAAGAAAATGGAAGAAGTACAAAATGACTGTCAATCGACAAAGATCTGGGGCTCCACGCAAAATCTCACCTCGTGGGGTATCCTTGATCATGAGGAAGGTTAGAAATCAGCCTACAACTACAAGGGGGGAACTTGTCAATGATCTCAAGGCAGCTGGGACCACTGTCACCACGAAAACCATTGGTAACACATTACGACATAACGGATTGCAATCCTGCAGTGCCCGCAAGGTCCCCCTGCTCCGGAAGGCACATGTGACGGCCCGTCTGAAGTTTGCCAGTGAACACCTGGATGATGCCGAGAGTGATTGGGAGAAGGTGCTGTGGTCAGATGAGACAAAAATTGAGCTCTTTGGCATGAACTCAACTCGCCGTGTTTGGAGGAAGAGAAATGCTGCCTATGACCCAAAGAACACCGTCCCCACTGTCAAGCATGGAGGTGGAAATGTTATGTTTTGGGGGTGTTTCTCTGCTAAGGGCACAGGACTACTTCACCGCATCAATGGGAGAATGGATGGGGCCATGTACCGTACAATTCTGAGTGACAACCTCCTTCCCTCCGCCAGGGCCTTAAAAATGGGTCGTGGCTGGGTCTTCCAGCACGACAATGACCCAAAACATACAGCCAAGGCAACAAAGGAGTGGCTCAGGAAGAAGCACATTAGGGTCATGGAGTGGCCTAGCCAGTCACCAGACCTTAATCCCATTGAAAACTTATGGAGGGAGCTGAAGCTGCGAGTTGCCAAGCGACAGCCCAGAACTCTTAATGATTTAGAGATGATCTGCAAAGAGGAGTGGACCAAAATTCCTCCTGACATGTGTGCAAACCTCATCATCAACTACAGAAGACGTCTGACCGCTGTGCTTGCCAACAAGGGTTTTGCCACCAAGTATTAGGTCTTGTTTGCCAGAGGGATTAAATACTTATTTCCCTCTGCAGAATGCAAATAAATTCATATACTTTCCACAATGTGATTTTCCGGATTTAATTTGTGATGTGCTATCTCTCACTGTTACCAATAACCTACCCTTCAATTATGGGCTGCTCATGTCTTTGTCAGTGGGCAAACTTACAAAATCAGCAAGGGATCAAATACTTATTTCCCCCACTGTATATTTTTTTCCCTTTTCCTTAAGGCAGGAAAATGGCCGGTTTCAGGCCTAGCCTACCAAGTGGAGCACTACTGAGCATGTGCGAACTTTTTATATGCTCAGAATGGCTCCGGAGGTCCAGGTAGGCCCGAAAATGAAGCCTGGGCCTTGATTTTTGACCTGCCCAATTTTAATTCCAGGGAATTCGCGTTTTTTTCGGACATTTTTTAACGGACATCCAATGGCGTTTTCAGCCCGTTTTGCGGGATGGAGGTGGTGGTCATCAGGTCAGGGGACTCAGGTAAGAGGCTCTCTGGGTTTGGATTATTTTAATTTTAAATGGTATTTTTAGCACATGATGGCTAGGACCCCAGGGGAAAATATTTTTAAAAATATTTTTGATGTTAGGGACATTCAGGGGTCTTATTTAGGCAAACTATGGGGTCTGATCCAAAGGAAAGTTAATTTTGGGGCTGATTTGTGGACGAACGCAGTTTTAAGAGGCTGCGCATCTCTGGGCGCGCGTTTTAAAATTCTAATGGTTCTACATGATAGAGGGGAATTTTAGGGAACTTGTTAAGTAGTTTTTGGGAAATTTGAGTAATTATTTAATTGTTTTTATTGAGGAAAATGCTGTATTTATGGGGAATGGCGGATTTTTAAAATTTAAAATTGTGGGGATGCCTAAAGAGATCTGCTACACTTGTGCAGCGAACGGGGAATGTGTACTATATATGGTTGCCAAAATATTGGAAAAATGTTCCTGCACCATTAAAGTCTAAGGGATTTCAGCATAGGCGGTCGGTGGCTGAACTGTTTGGAGAGGCTAAAGGGGGTGGGGCTTACATCCATAATTGTCTGACAACACACAGAAAAAAAAATAAGTAAAAATAAAATAGTCACAATTAATACCTTTTATTACATTTAGATATTAGATATGTATCATATGTCAAAGAATAAAGTGGTTGCTCAAAGCATATACTAACCACGATCACTCAACTGCAAAACATTATGCACAACTTTGTGCAAAAACACACTCAGAACCTTACTGTACCATAAATATTACACTGAGCAGACCTTAATACACCAATTTACCACCCATACGGAAAATGCAGACCGTCAACAATATGAAACAAGGGATCATAATATCACAATTCTCATGTAGAGCCACAAAACACTCTTTTAGGGTGGATAGTGTTCACAATGAGCTCCTTTTATTAATGACCAGATAGAGATAAGAGTTTTCAAATTTCAATTTTGGCACAGTATAAGTCATCACAAACAAAATATAGGGTTAACCAAAAGCATTAGGGGCTTATAGCCCATTAAACAAAAGAGATCTGCATGAAACAAAATATTAATTTTTTTATTTTGACTTAAACCCTTCAGAGTCAGCACCTACCTCTCCTGAAATCCAACGTGCGCTGCGTGCCACAATTTCCTCAAATTATTATGGTCTGGGTCTGGGAAGGAAGTGGGAACACCTCAGACAGCCACTCTTAACCAGCCTTGAGCCTTCCCTTCTCAGTGATGGCACAAAAAAAGCACTGTATGTTTTCAAATCTATGCTGAAAACCCACCTTTTCACTGCTACTTTTAGCTCCTAGCCACAATTGCCCTCCCCTTGTCCCTTCCTCCCTTCTCACCCATTACTTCCCTCACCCGTAACTGTCTGTATTACTTAGATTGTAAGCTCTTTTCAGCAGGGACTGTCTCTTTGTATCAGGTGTTCAGCGCTGCATGCGTCTGGTAGCGCTATACAAATGCTAATAATAATAATAATAAGTCTCTGACTCTAAAGTTTAGCAATTTCATTAAAGCAAAATGTATTTCACATATCACAAACTCTTCCTATCCAAAAAAAGCAATCAGATTTTCACTTACCAGCTCTGTCAACACTATACGTCAGCTAAATGTCCTCTTTGAACATACTGTTGGAACCATCAGCCAATGAAATGCTTTTAGCTGTAGCTATCCCAGGTTACCTGATAATTATGCACACATCATTGCAGTCATGCCCTCCTCTCGGTGTACATGCTCAGAAAAAAAACCAAAAACTTTGAACCATTTAAATATTTTAACAATTACACTATTTATTTTTTATTTCTCCCCAGTCTCACTTGCACACCTCCCTCCAAACCTGTTCTCTTTAATTTGAATGTTGTTCACTTCAAGCTCACCCTGAATGAGAAGTTCTTCCCACACCAAAGACATATATAGCACTGGTTGTATTCTTTTTTAACAACTTCAGCAGAGCATGCCTGCCTCAGTGAGCATTGCTGCGCTGCCAGGACAACTTGGGCAGTGGAGAGAGGGAAATCACAACTTCAGGTGAAAGGTTTTGCAAGTGAGCTGACCTGAGCTGGGGAGGTTTAGCCTCCCCAAGCCTCCTATACCGGGCGCCTATGGATTTCAGTTTTCAAAATGGAGCTTACACTTAAAGATTCTGAATTCTATGTTCACAATAAAAACTGTGACTTTTGTTTTGAGACTTTTGATTGGTCCGAAAGGGGCAGATGATGTCACAGAGTTCCTGTTCTTATGGCTACAGCTTGGGTGAAAGAGAAATGTCAGTTAGGAAGCTGCACTGGTAAGGGGAGGGTTTCTGCAGGGCCTGGAAAACTTTGGGAAAGGCCAGGTTAGAACTTTGATTATTAGGAGTAAAGATATTGAGATTGGGAAACCTGAATAAATCAGGATGGGCATTTAAGGGTGTATAATATGAAAGGCTAATTTTACATAGGCACACAATTGTGGAATGCACTGCCAAAGTCTGTGAAAACAATCTACGACCATCTATACTTCAGAAGATCATTAAAGACCTACTTATTCAGAAAAGCATTCCCCACCGACATAAATTAGATGCATCAACTCTGCAACACAGCAAAACCTTAGACTGTACTGGACACTATATATTCCTTCCTACCCTCGATCCCTATGTACCTGAATATATCAACCTACCCGACCTAACATCAAATTGTATTTGTTTCCATACCGGACTTTGCGATCGCCTTTACGGTACTATGTAAGCCACATTGAACCTGCAAATAGGTGGGAAAATGCGGGATACAAATGTAACAAATAAATAAAATAAATAATCCTAATCTGAAAAGGTAGTAAGGCCTCTAATCTTAAAGAGGGGTCAGAGAGGACTCATCCCACATTTTCTGAGTTTGGCACTCAGGAGAAGAGGTGGTTTGGGGAGGATCAGAGCTTAAAGGCTCAAACCCTGAGACTAATACAGAGGGAAACATTTGTTGTAGTGCAGGAGCTAATTAAAGATAGTTTCCTGATACAATATTAGAGTGCATATGTATGGGAGTCAAATTTCTTCTTGATTGGTGAGTCAGATACCAGTGCCAGCATTACAACTCCAGTATCACAGTACCAGTGTTGCAGTACCAGCGCCACAATGACAGTACCAGTGACAGTACCAGTGCCACAGCAGTGCCTCAGTTCCAGTGTCGCTGCCAAGGTGAAGCAGTTCCAGAGTGAGTGTGAGAGGAAAGCCATCGCTAGACAGCGTCTGAAGGAGATCAAGCATTGCAAGTATAATTTTTTTTGTGTGTGTGCACATGGTTTTTTTTTGTTAATTATTTTTGGGACATTAGGGTAATTTTAAAAGCACTTTAGTGTTGTGCTATAAACATTTCAAGAGTACGCTAAAGAGAACATTACTTACCTGGAGAGGTTCCTGGAGGGTTCTGGACCTGAGAAGGAGAAGAACAGAGACAAATTTCAGCACAAAGGAATATATCCTTTGATAAAAATTTAAGCAAAAGTGATACTTAAACAAAATTGAATATACTTACCTTATAAAGATTCCACAGTGATGAAGAGCTGCAAATAGAAAATTGAGTAGTTTAAAAGAGAGTATATTAAATGCTATGATTATTGGGAGCACTGTATTAAAGAAGTAATTGACTCTAAAAGAGAGTATTTGATATAAGGATAAATGTCTTGTTAGTCATTTTTATTATGCGAAACTACTTCACCTGATGTTAAAGTTTTATTGAGTGAATTTACCAATATCTTTTAAAGAATTTAGAGTAATTTATGAAAGTTTTTTTATTTGATGTGTAATAAAGATTTGTTTATTGAAAAAGTCTGAGTGCGAGTTTCTCAGGAGTTATCACACGTTCTCCAATTATTTTTAATGCAGTTTTTTTTACTGAACTTCTAAAGCGGTTTTGGGTGGATGTGTGTCTTGACCCAGGGAAGCCCTTTTTGCCACCAACCATTGTGACACCAGTAGCTTTGCTACTACTTTGGGATAAGGCCAGTGGTGTGCTGGTAAATGTTTAACAACAGGCTCTATACCCGGTCCACCTCTGCGCCCCCCCCCCCAAATTGCAGAGCTGGCTATAGCCGGGGAGAGAGCCTGGAGAGGGGGCAATGCATTACTCCAGGAAAAAAAATATTTTATGATCCCAGGTTCCAATCTAATTCATGTTTAATGTGGGATAAAATGTCATAAATAAGTAAATAAATATAAACTTTTAATGTTGAGCACCTGATTCTCAAAGTGGACATATTCCAAACACTATAATGAAAATAAAATTATTTTTTCTACCTTTGTTGTCTGGTGACTTTGTTTTTCTGATCATGCTGGCCCAGTATCCGATTCTGCTGCTATCTGTCCTCTTAACTCCGTTTCCAGTGCTTCCTTTCCATTTATTTCTTTCCTTTCCTCCTTTCTTCTTCATTTCTGGGCCTCCGCAGACTTGACTGTCCAGTGGATCCAGTTTCTGCCTATTTTCTTCATCCATGTGCAGTTTTTCTCCTCTCTTCCTTTTCCCTCATCTCATCTCCTTCTTCACTCTTCCCACCCCTACATCCATGTCCAGCATTTCTTCTCTCTCCCTTCCCTCTGCTCCATCCATGTCCAGCAACTCTCCTCTCCCCTGCCCCCCTCCAGCCATCCATACCCACCCAGCGATTCTCTCCTCTCCCCTGCCCCCCTCCAGCCATCCATACCCACCCAGCGATTCTCTCTGCTCCCCTGCCCCTCCTTCAGCCATCCATACCCACCCAGCGATTCTCTCCTCTCCCCTGCCCCCCTCCAGCCATCCATACCCACCCAGCGATTCTCTCCGCTCCCCTGCCCCTCCTTCAGCCATCCATACCCACCCAGCGATTCCGCTGCCCTGCCCCCCTCCAGCCATCCATACCCACCCAGTGATTCTCTCTACTGCCCTGCCTTTCCTCCAGCCATCCATACCCACCCAGCGATTCTCTCCGCTCCCCTGCCCCTCCTCCAGCCATCGATACCCTCCCAGCGATTCTCTCTGCTCCCCTGCCCCTCCTTCAGCCATCGATACCCACCCAACGATTCTCCTCGCTCCCCTGCCTCCATCGCAGCAGCCGCATAGAGACGGAGTTTGACTTCGTTCCCGTCAATGTCCCGCCCTCACAGAAAGAGGAAATGATGTCAGAAGAAGGCGGGACACTGATGGGAACGAAGTGAAGACTAGAGATGGGGTTTGACTGTGTCACTGAAACGGAGGTAAATCAACAATTTAAACCCCCCCCCGGAGCGGCGGGAGATGAGGTAAGCATGGCTTGTGGCGCCCTCCTGCCATGCTTACCTCACTTAACGTCGGGTTGCACTGCCCCTGGGAGCCGGCTCGCCTGCCACAACAACCGGCTCGCAAAAGCTTTAAAAATTTAACAACCGGCTCTTGCGAGCCGGTGCAAGCCGGCTCCAGCACACCACTGGACAAGGCAATGCGGAAACCTAGGGGGCACTACAATTACACTGCTTTGGGATGTAAGTGTAAAACCAGGACTGGCCAATAAGTCAGCCTCCTGGAATGGGTAACTTGGCAGCTCTGCAAATATATGTTTGCCTAGGGTCCAATATAGTGTTAATCTGGCCCTAGTGGCAGCAAGGAAGCAATCAGATACTACTGATGACATATAAGTATCTACGAAGAGCTGCAGCCTAATGGTAAGAACAGCTACCCATGAACCAATCTAAAACACTGATGGTCATTGGGTCAAGCCCTATTGGTTTGCAACATGTAATAATTGTTGTGGGTTATGTGATTTGTTGGGGGGGGGAGTCCCACATTGACAGTCATTCAACCTACTGTTCCCAAATGTGTAAGGCTTCTGGTGAAATCCTAAACATTTGGGGACAGTGTGTTGTATAGCTGTCAATGCAGTGCCTACTGAGGATATTCTTTTATTAGGATTTATTTACCACCTTTTTAAAGGAATTCACTCAAGGCAGTGTACAGTAAGAATAAATCAAACGAGCAATAGGCAATTACAGCAGTAAAAATATTCAAATAACAATACAAAGTATGGCTTGGAAAGGCATAATTGAACGAAAACGTCTATCTCCATGGGCGTTTATCTCCGAGAACGGGTCCGTGAAGGGGCGGACCGAAGCGTATTTTTGAAAAACATGGACATTTATCTTTTTTTGAGCAGGGCGTTTTTGTTTTTCAGCGATAATGGAAACCGAAAGCGCCCAGCTCAAAAACGAATAACTCCAAGACATTTATTCATGGGAGGGGCCAGGATTCGTAGTGCACTGGTCCCCCTCACATGCCAGGACACCAACCGGGCACCCTAGGGGGCACTTTTACAAAAAAACAAAAACAAGGTAAAACAGCTCCCAGGTGCATAGCACCCTTCCCTTGGGTGTTGAGCCCCCCAAATCCCCCTCAAAACCCACCGCCCACAAGTCTACACCATTACTATAGCCCTAAGGGGTGAAGGGGGGCACCTACATGTGGGTACAGTGGGTTTGGGGGGCGGTTTGGAGGGGTCCCATTTACCAGCACAATTGTAACAGGTGGGGGGGGGATGGGCCTGGGTCCATCTGCCTGAAGTCCACTGCACCCCCTAATAACTGCTCCAGTGACCTGCATACTGCTGCCAGGGAGGTGGGTATGACATTTGAGGGTGAAAATAAAAAGTTGTGAAACGGCATATTTTGTGGTGGGAGGTGGTTTGTGACCACTGGGGGAGTCAGGGGAGGTCATCCCCGATTCCCTCCAGTGGTCATCTGGTCATTTAGGGCACTTTTTGGGGCCTTATTCGTGGAAAAACAGGGTCCAGGAAAAGTGCCCTAAATTCTCGCTAAAAACGCTTATTTTTTTTCCATTATCGGCGGGCGCCCATCTCTGATCGCCCGATAACCACGCCCCAGTTCCGCCTTCACCACGCCTTCGACACGCCCCCATCAACTTTGTCCGCATCCGCGACGGAGTGCAGTTGAAAACGTCCAAATTCGGCTTTCGATTATACCGCTTTATTCGTTTTTGTGAGATAAACATCTATCTCCCGATTTGGGTCACAAAATAGGCGTTTTTCTATTTCGATTATAAGCAGGATAGTATACTACATAAAATGTCAACACAATATGTAATAGAACATTTTAATTGACAGTGAAGGGTATAAGCAAAGATGGAATATATAGGTAGGTAAGAGAGTAAGAGGAGTTAGAAAATAAGGTGACTAATTTAAAGAACCGTGTACATGAGGACAGAGAGATAGTTAAATATTATCCTATCCCCCTCCGAAGGGACACCACCTTGTAGTGGTGGAGGGGCTTCCATGTTTCAATGACTCAGAGGGCTATGCTGAAGGGTTACCCATATCAGACAGGCCTCTGAGGAGACACCAGACAAAGAGTGTCCCAAACTAGGGAGAGTGGAAAGATGGTGACCTGAAGCTCGTACGCTCAACGGCCCAGCTGTCCTCTGAAGTTCTGTCTTTGTTTATTTGAAATTTCCTCTTTGCATCTGCAGTTACCTTAACTGAGAAGAAGGGGACAATGGGGGGTCAGTCGCCGATGGCCAGTGTTTTGTCCCCTGTGCAGCAAGTGTGGGACTGCTGCGTGATGAGCTGCCCACAGAAGACTGGGTTGATGAGTCCTTTGATTAGCGTCAGCGAAGGAGTATCGATGCTCTTGGACCTGGAAACAACTTCATCACTCTCAAATCATTTAACCACTAAGTCCAAAGGAGTGGAGGAGTGAGTTAGGAGTGTATGCTGAAACGGAAGTCATTTACAGCTGAACCCGTGTCGGCGGTGCCACTCCTAAACCTGTAAGAGCTATCAGCTTGGAGTTTTTGGCTCCCGTGGAGGTTACATTGAATATCATCTGGAAGGCGCGCCAGGACCTAACGATGGTAGTAAATAATTTTGCTTCAGATATAATCTTATTAGTGAGCCACGTGGATAATCTAATCGATTCCTTTGAGAATGAAAAATTGATACAGCAAATTTTTGAAAATGTTAATAGACCAGAAAGATTTGAACAAAATGAATATTATTACAGATGATTAATATCGAGATTGTTGTTTTCCAAGAGTTCCGGGTATGACTCCTAAAGTTTTTTTTCCTCTGAAATGATTCCTTTTAGTATGTTAATTCAAAAGGAGTGAAGCCTGTGAAACTGGGATTACTTTAATCAGTGGGAATTGGATCAAAGATTCAAGTGTTTGTATTGTTAAATAATTTCTGGTTGTAAAAGGGGGAAAAATGAAATTAGGTGTATTATTTCCACTAATATTGGACAATAAGTATGTTTCCAATGAAATTAATTGACTATACACCGTCTTGGGTTTGAAGCCAACCAGATGATCAATGTGGAATAATGATTCAGATAAATAATAACTGGGGATAATCAGGTTAATACCACGTTTTCTTGGTTTACTGTTGTTTAATTGATCTCATCTTGTTTTACTCTCCCTATTTATTTTGTGGTCTAAGAAAGAGAAAGATTGTATATAATCTAGTTATTTAGTTGAGATTGTTTTCTTCTAATATTGTATTAATGTACAGTCATCTCTGTATTACTGTTTGCAAGTGATCCTTGTAAAATGAAAAATTATAAATAAATTATTAAAAATATATATGTATTATCCCAGCTAGGGTAGGAGTGGATAAACATGTCCTGCGGCAGTATGTGCAGCCCATGTCACTCCTTGTGTGTATGAGTGAGATTAACAAGTTAGTAACTTCTTCCATTAAAGGCCTGGTTGAAGAGCCAAGCTTTCGCCTGCTTCCTGAAGTAGAGATATTGTGTTAAGTGGAGCCTTTCAGGCAGTGCATTCTAGATTGTGGGAGCTACTCTGGAGAAGGCTTGTTTGCGGGTATCACATCGTGTAATGTCTTTTGGAGAGGGTGTGGTTAGTGATAGTCCTTGAGAGGACCTTAGTGTCCTTGGCGGTGTGTAGAGGATCATCCTATTCTTCAGTACTCAGGGCAGCCCAAGTAGGGGAGCACGGCAGCGGTCCAGGAGGGGGGGGGGCGGTTCTGACTCGGGCCTGGTTATGTCTCTCAGCAGCCCTGCTCACCCAGAAAGACATGAGAAAGAGAAGTACCAAACGTTAAAAATATATATATTTATGGAAAAATTAAAATTAAGCCATCTATGAGTCTTGCTGCAGTATTCTGAATCAATTGGAGCTGCTGCAGGCCCTTTGTAGTCAGACTATTGTATAGTGCATTGCAGTAATCCAGTCTTGATGTTATCATGGCATGCATAACTGGGATAAGATTTACCTTCTCGATGTAAGGAGAGAGGCAGCGTAGCTGTCGCAAATAGTAGAAGCAGCTCTTAAAGGTTGCTTGGATTTTGGGAATCAGAGTAAGTGTTGAATCTAACTGTATTCCAAGGTTCCTGATTTGTGATCTGAGGGAGAGTTTGTACTTCCCAAAAGAGATTTTGATGTCAGGTATGTATCCGCTTGTGTTAGGGACCCAGAGTAGCTCGGTTTTACTTGGGTTCAGGCAAAGTTTGTTGTGTTTAGCCCATTCTTGAACTGATGTTAGACAGGTAATCAGTTTATTCAAGGCTGTAGATTGTCAGGTTCAATGGGTATGAGTAGCTGCACATCATTCGCTTAGATGTAGAACTGAGTGTCCATTGACCGAATCAGCTCAGCTAGTGACTTGAGGTAGATATTGAACAGAATAGGTGACAGTATTGATGAGTTGCTGCCAAACATTGTGGATTGTTGCCTGTCTGATAGGATCTGAACCAGGCAGGTACTGTTCCATTGATACCTGTTTCTGTCAGTCGTGCTAGCATAATATCATGATCCACAATGTCAAAAGCTGCTGAGAAATCTAGCAGTACTAACACAGAGGCGAATCACCTGTCTCGGTTTCTGTGAAGATTATCTAGTAAGGATACAAGGATCGTTTCTGTTCCGTAACCAGGTCTGAATCCAGATTGACATGGATCTAGCCAGTTGTTCTCTTCTAGCCAAAGTTGAACACAGACTGTTTGTTCTATAAGTTTCCCTAGAAACTTATACTGGCTGATAACTTTCAAGTTTGTCCTGGTCAAGGTTGTTTTTCTTTAGCAAAGGGTGAACCACTGCCCTTTTTAATTCTTTTGGTAGTTGCCCATTAAAAAGAGAGGCATTCACAATTTTTGTGGTGCGTTCTATGAGACCCATATTTGCCTGCTGCAGTATCTGTGATGGTCAGGGGTCAACGGAGCAAGTAGTTGGTCGAAGGTCTAGGATTTTGTCAAGGCTCTCCTCTGGGATACAAGTGTCCCATCTGTCTCTATCAGGACAGGCGAGTTTGTGCACTCCTGGTTATCTGATTGGAGACTGGGTGGGATTGCTTGTACATCCTGGTGGAGACTTTTAATTATGTTGGCAAAGTATGCAGCAAAATCATTGCAGTTCAGTTTAGACTGGGTAAGCTGGTTCTGTTGTGGGGGTTGCAGTAGGCTGTTTACTATAATGAAAAACTGCTTGGTTGAATTGGCAGCTTGTGCAATGCATTGAGATAAATATTGTTTTTTGGTTGCTGTTAAGGCTTGGCAGTACTTTGTCGTGTGCTTCCTACAGTTTAGCCTGTCTTCATCCAGGCAAGATTTACACCATCTCCTTTCCAGTTTCTGTCCTTCGCTTAAGGATCCGAAGTTCTGGAGAAAACCAAGGTGAGCGTTTGTGAGTGGGGCATAAGACCTTTTTTAGTGGTGCCGTTTTCTCTAAGGTCTTGGCTAAGTGTGCATTCCAAATGTCAACCTGTTCTGACACTGTTGTTGTCTTTTCATCCACATGTGGATAGTCCAAGGCCTCTAGGAAATTTTCAACGGTCAGCTTTTTTTTTTTGTCTCTGATCTGCTTCCAAACTCTGGGCGGTGTCATTTGTTTCAGGTGGTCACTTAGGGAAAATTTAATTAGAAAATGGTCTGACCATAATAGGGGTATTATTTCAGTACTGTTATCCCAGAATTCTGGGATGCCAACCCCTTTGTTGAATATCAGGTCTAGTGTGTGACCCTTTTCGTGGGTTGGAGAATTGATCACCTGTGTAAATCCTATTGCTGTCATCGTGTCCAGAAAGGCAGCTATGGTAGTATCTGGGGTTTCAATGTGTAGACTGAAATCTCCCATGATCACCAGCCGAGGATAATTCAGGTTCACTTGAGTAATCAGGTTTAGGAGTTCTTGCACAGATAATGTGTTGTTATGAGGTACTCAGTATACCATGAGCAGCCAGATTGGTTTCTCCTCTTCAAGTTGGATTAAAAGAGATTCTGGTTCATGTAGCTGGGAGATGGAGATTCTCCGCAGTTTGATTGTATCCCAAATCAAAACTGCTACCCCTCCACCCCGTCTTCCTGGTCTTGGTTGATATTAGATGTTGTAACCTGTTGGGCATAGTTCAGCCAGTGGTAAACCCCCACTTTCATCTAGCCAGGTTTCATTGATATGTAAGTATAGGGTTGCACATTTTCTGCCACACAGAGCTCCATATGCCTGTTTGCTGCCCTTTTTTATGTAGATTGTGTTACTCTCAGCAATGGCTGCACCTCTTAGATAGTTCTAAAAGCAAGACTTTTGGTCACATAGGCTTAAATGTGATCAGCCAACCTGTGCCTTGTTCAGTTCCTCCTCAGATATCGCCTTTGAGGTGCACCAAGGACATGAATGTGAGTTAGGTAAACCAATATCATTTTATGAAATGGCCACATTGGGAACCAGTGTATGGCGTAACTGCATTATGAGAAGAGGCTGCTGTGAACCAGGCCTGTGAAGGTGCTGCAGGTGAGGTGTTAGTGGTCACTTCCCAGAGCTAATTTTCCAACTTAACAGTCATTTGGTATTGTAACGCTGCCAGGGAAAGGAACATTCCTACAGTGACTATGGGGCTCATTTTCAAAACACTTAGACTTGCAAAGTTAGGTGGAGGCGTATTTTCAAAGCACTTAGATTTATAAAGTTATGTGGAGGCTCATTTTCAAAGCACTTAGACTTACAAAGTTCCATAGTTTACTATCAGGCTCATTTTCGAAAGAGATGGACGTCCAAAAAGTGACATAAATCGGCACTTGGACGTCCATCTCTCAGAGACATCCAAATCGGTATAATCGAAACCCAATTTTGGACGTTTTTATTGGAAGTCCGTCATAAGGACGTCCAAATCTGAAGGGGGTGTATCGGAGGCATGGTCGAGGCGGGACTTGGGCATTCCTAACACTTGGATGAGTAGTTTAGTAGTAGGTGCAGTGCACTTCAGACAGGTGGACCAAGGCCCATACCCCCCCCCCCCCCACCTGTTACATTTGTGGAGGAAACAGCGAGCCCTCCAAAACCCACCAGAAACTCTCTGTACCCACATATAGGCGCCCCCTTCACCCGTAAGGGCTATGGTAGTGGTGTACAGTTGGGGGTAGTAGGTTTTGGGGGGGGCTCAACACACAAGGCAAGGGAGCTGTGTACCTGGGAGCATTTTATGAAGTCCACTTTAGTGCCCCCTAGGGTGCCCGACTGCTGTCCTGGCTTGTACTACAAATGCTAGCTCCTCCCATGTCCAATGCATCCACCACTCTCTCTGTGAAAAAATACTCCCTGACATTTTTCTTGAGTCTGCCCCCCTTCAATCTTGTTTCGTGCCCTCTAGTTCTACCGCCTTCCCATCTCCGGAAAAGGTTCGTTTGCGGATTAATACCTTTCAGATATTTGAATGTCTGTATCATATCACCCCTGTTTCTCCTTTCCTCCAGGGTATACATGTTCAGGTCAGCAAGTCTCTCCTCATACATCTTGTAACGCAAATCCCGTACCATTCTCGTAGCTTTTCTTTGCACCGCTTCAATTCTTTTTACATCCTTAGCAAGATACGACCTCCAGAACTGAACACAATACTCCAGGTGGGGCCTCACCAATACAGGGGCATTAAAACCTCTTTTCTTCTGCTGGTCACTCCCCTCTCTATACAGCCTAGCAACCTTCTACTTACGGCCACCGCCTTGTCACACTGTTTCGTCGCCTTCAGATTCTCAGATACTATTACCCCAAGATCCCTCTCCCCGTCGGTACCTATCAGACTCTCCCCGCCTAACACATACGTCTCCCGTGGATTTCTACTCCCTAAGTGCATCACTTTGCATTTCTTCGCATTGAATTTTAATTGCCAAACCTTAGACCATTCTTCTAGCTTCCGCAGATCCTTTTTCATGTTTTCCACTCCCTCCCGGGTGTCCACTCTGTTACAAATCTTAGTATCATCCGCAAAAAGGCAAACTTTACCTTCTAACCCTTCAGCAATGTCACTCACAAATATATTGAACAGAATCGGTCCCAGCACCGATCCCTGAGGCACTCCACTACTCACCTTTCCCTCCTCCGAGCGGATTCCATTTACCACCACCCTCTGGCATCCGTCCATCAACCAGTTCCTAATCCAGTTCACCACTTTGGATCCAATCGTCAGCCCGTCCAGTTTGTTCAAGAGCCTCCTGTGGAGAACTGTGTCAAAAGCCTTGCTGAAATCTAGGTAGATTACGTCTATATCACATCCCTGATTTAATTCTCCAGTCACCCAGTCAAAGAATTCAGTGAGATTCGTTTGGCACGATTTCCCTTTGGTAAAACCATGTTGTCTCGGATCTTGCAACTTATTGGCTTCCAAGAAATTCACTATCCTTTCCTTCAGCATCATGCGGCACAAATGTGGGGGGCAGCCCAAGTAGGGGAGCATGGCAGCGGTCCAGGAGGGGGGGCGGTCCTGCCCCAGTTATGTCTCTCAGCAGCCCTGCTCACCCAGAAAGACATGAGAAGACAGAGAAGTACCAAACGTTAGAAATATATATGTTTATGGAAAAATTAAAATTAAGCCAAACAAAATGAAGCAACCAGTCATTAACAAAGGTAATAAAAAATATAAATCATTAATTACAAAAGAAAACATATTTACAAAAAGGAACCAACAAAAATGAAGCAAAAACAGATAAGGAGGTTGGGAAATAAGGAAGAGGAAAGGATCATTAACCAAGATTTGGGCAGGGGGAGGGTGCTGCCTAGAGGCTATAATGGCCTCCACCACATTCACCAGGTGCTATAGTACCATGATCAGCCCATCAAAGCTGGTCCTCAAGGCCTGCATCTCCCTGACAGCGGAGGGCTGGCATAGAAGACCACCACAAGAGGCTGGACATGATGGCTGCTGGGGTCCACTTGTGTCTGCATCATCCTCCCCTTCAAACTGTGAAGAGGGGGATGATACAGAGGCAACTGGCCCCATATCCTGGGCAGCTTGTAGTGACGTTGGTGGCACTCCTGCAACTGCAGATGGTTGTGGCACTCCTGTGGCTACAGCTGGTTGTGGCACTCCTGCGGCTGGCGATGCCCCAGGGGTCCACCACCCCTGCTGCTGCACCTTGATCTGAACACTCTGTGGACACATAATTGAAGACAAAAAATGTAAGCATTTCGATATTACACATTGCTATTCTGTGCTACGAGTAAAGGCAACTGAAGAGTACTCTTTCTGCATGTCCCTTCTCCATCACAAATATCTATAGAGAGTATCTGAGGCATAAAGGGGGTGGGGGTTAATTACATTGTCCACTTGGACACAGAGCCTTAGTAGAAATTGGACCCACTTCCCCAGCCAGGGCCTCCGAGAGACTAAGCTGGGCCCGGGGAATTTTGTCCCCCCCCCCCTCTCGGCGGCCCTGTCCCCTGCATCAAAGCCCACTGCACAAACCATCATTTCACATCAGCTACACCTCAACTCACAACACATAATTTGTGGTGGGTACAGATGGGGTTGGTGCCACTACATGGACCAATTTCTATGAGATATAGGCATTTCATAAACAAGTATAACCAGATGCAATATACACATATAACAGCAATTGTTACTATCTCTGCTGCCAATGGATACATTATTGTATTAGCCCAATCACAGCTCTACATGCTGATACACAGTCACACAGATGCTCCTAATAGTCCATTGGCAGAAATGGCTAACATGCACATATGTGTTTGGTGGGGGGGTCTGATCAGCCTGTGTGCAAGGGCTTCTCAAAACATATTGGCTGACTAGCCATTCAGATGAACAGTAAGTTGTCTTGTATTTGAGGCAGGCCTCCCCTCCCCCCCCACCCCAAAAAAAAAAAAAAAAATTAAAAACCCATAATTTACATGCTTGGACAGAGTAGTGCTTGAACCAGCAGCCTTCTGTGCTACCTATATACAGACAGCAGAACTGTAGATGCTGGTGATAATTGAGGTGCATTGGCTACATGTACTAAGCACATCATGCAGAGGCCCCTTCCAGGTACCACACGCTGGGGGCTGTGCTGGTGTGGGGTGGGCAGGGTGGTGCCTGCCTTTGGGGGGTCCCACTGCCCTGCCTTCCCCTCACTTGCAAAATCTTGTATTCTGCTCTCTCTCCTGATAGGCTCTTTCTACTCAGGAGATTAGCATGCAGTTAACCAGAGTATAGAACATCACTGTGAAGACTCAGAACTCTTGAGCCAAACTCTTCTTTAATGCAAATCAACAAAAGAAAATAACTTACAGTTGTAGATGTGCTGGACAAGAGTCTCTGCCTTGCAGAACTGAGAGTCTGTTCGCTACCAGCTCACCCTGTCTCTCACTGCAGAGATAAGCTGGGGTGGCTTTCAACACTTAAGAGTGAATGCTGTAAATACTTTTAAATGGGTAAAAACCTGGTCATTTACAGTAGCTTGAAAGAGGGAGAGTATGCAACAGGGACAGCAAAGTCATCTTACAGTCCTTAGAATTCCATACTGTAGTCACACTCTCAAACTCCAAAAGGAGAGAAGAAGGGCAGGCTCCAGCCCACATTACAGAGACAAGAGGCCAGCCAATAGGAAAAGTCCCATAAGGCATAGGAAACTGGGACATGCACTCAGGGAAAGCCTATTACAGAGCACTGCAGAAAGGCTAATATTTTACATAAGTACATAAGTTTTGCCATACTGGGAAAGACCAAAGATCCATCAAGTCCAGCATCCTGTTTCCAACAGTGGCCAATCCAGGTCACAAATACCTGGCAAGATCCCAAAAAAGTACAAAACATTTTATACTACTTACCCCAGAAATAGTGCCCCAAGTCCATTTAATAATGGTCTATGGACATTTCCTTTAGGAAGCCATCCAAACCTTTTTTAAACTCCGTTAAGCTAACCGCCTTTACCACATTCTCTGGCAACGAATTCCAGAGTTTAATTACACGTTGTGTGAAGAAAAGTTTTCTCTGATTTGATTTAAATTTACTACATTGTAGCTTCATCGCATGCCCCCTAGTCCTAGTATTTTTGGAAAGCGTAAACAGATGCTTCACATCTACCCGTTCAAAGACACTTCCTGCCTTTCTTAAAGGCACAAGCAATGTAGCCTGTTACAGGCAATGTAATCTTTTATAACAATGTCCAACATATACATATAAAAAAATAAACAACCTGCCTCCACAAATATGGGGGCAGAACAATAGGGAAACTCTGATCAATAAAATAATGTTCATGTGCCTGCAACAAATGAGTTTCTTGCATAAAACAAATTGTTCCTTCCACCTCTTCAGTTCCTGCAACAATTTTCATTTTGGGGGTGAATTAAGTCCAGTCATTTAGGCAGCACTTTCAATTTGCGAGTTCCCTTCCAACTGTTAAGTAACCCCTCTCCCTATATCCAAAGCTCCCCTACATAGGGCCGCAAAGAGACTGGACCGGGCCCAGGGCAAGGCCACCCCCACTGCCCCCCCCCGAAGTCATCGTCGTCGCCACCCGACCCCTCCGTCCACCACCAGGCCGGGCCCTCCTGAATTGAAATCATAGCGCCTCACCTCAACCTCAACCTCACTCCGTGTGATAGAAGTGCAGCAGTGGCAGTCTGCAGATCGCCTCCCTTCGGGCCTTCTCTCCCTGTGTCCCGCTCTCGTCTGACGTAACTTGCATGAGGGCGGGACACAGGGAGGGAAAACCCGAAGGGAGACGATCTGCAGACTGCCGCTGCTGCGCTTCTTTCACACGGAGCGAGGTCGAGGTGAGGCGCTATGATTTCAATTCAGGGGGGCCCAGCCCGGTGGTGGACGGAGGGGGGCGGGTGGAGGGGACTGCGGCGCCCGGGGAATTTTGTCCCCCCCCCTGCCCCCCCTGTCCCCCCTGCCCCTACAGTCATCATCCCTCCCAGTCCCCCTCCTCCCCAAAAATCCCCAGTTGGAATTCCTATGACCTTCTACTCAATAAGCAGGAAGCATACTCCTGTGAGTCAACTTAAAACATTAACCTATTCCCCACTAGATCCAGCTCTCCAAATCCCAATCTCACTATCCCTTACAATAATTCCCTCACCCATAATCACCAAGATCTTTCCCTTCCATTTTCCCCCACAAACACTCAACTTCTCATGTCCCCACCACCATCACCCCAACCACAGACACACTATTAGATAGATCACTCCCCCTCATGCAATCAGCACACTGCCCAAGAGAATATGAAGAAAAACTTGCCATGGAGACAAACACTCATAGTAACACTTTTTTTCAGCTATTTCAGAAGCAGAAAGCCTTTGAGGGAAACTGTTAGATCAGGAAGGAGCAAAAGGAGCACTCAGGGAGGACAACGCCATAGTGGAGAGATTGAATAAATTCTTTGCTTTGGTCTTTACAGAAAAAGATGTAAGAGAGCTACCTATGCTGAAAATGGTTTTCAGGGGTGACGATGAAATTGTTGATCTGCTGCTAGTGATCTGTAGTACCTGAAGGCTGGAGAGTGATCCGAGAAATTACAGACCAGTAAACCTGAGTTCAGTGCCGAGCAAAATAGTGGAATCTTTTATAAAAAAAAATAAAATTACAGAACACGTAGACATACATGGTTTAAAGGGACAGAGTCAGCATGGATTCAGCCAAGGGATGTCTTGCCTCACCAATTTGCTTCATTTCTTTGAAGGCATGAATAAACATGTTGATAAAGGTGAGCCAGTTGATGTTGTGTATCTAGATTTTCAGAAAGCTTTTGATAAAGTTCCTAATGAGAGACTCCTGAAAAAGTTAAAGACTCATGGGATAGGAGGCAATGTTCTGGTGTGGATTAGGAATTGGTTATTGGACAGAAAACACAGGATAGGGTTAAATGGTCATTTCTCTCAATGGAGGAGGGTAAACAGTGGAGTGCCGCAGGGGTGCTATTTTACATATTTATAAATGATATGGAAATCAGAATGACGAGTGAGGTGATTATATTTGCAGATGATACAAAACTATTAAAGGTTGTTTAAACACAGGTGGACTGTGAAATATTGCAGGAAGGAAATTGGAAGACTGGGCATCCAAATGGCAGATGAAATTTAATCCGAATTATACTTACCTGATACTAGGGTCCACCTTGGGGGTCAGCAACCAAGAAAAGGATCTAGATGTCACTATAGATAATACACTGAAATCTTCTGTTCAATGTGCGGCAGCAGCCAAAAAAGCAAACAGCATACTAGGAATTATACTTCACCTTGAATATTGCTTCAGTTTTGGTCACCGTATCTCAAAAAAGATATAGCAGAATTAGAAAAGGTTCAAAGAAGAACAACCAAAATGATAAAGGGGATAGAACTCCTCTCATATGAGAAAAGGCTAAAGAGGCTAGGGCTTTTCATCTTGGAAAAGAGATGGATGAGGAGAGATGTAATTGAGGTCTACAAAATTCTGAGTGGTGTAGAACAAGTAGAAGTAAATCAATTTTTTACTCGTTCCAAAAGTACAAAGACTAGGGACACTCAAGGAAGTTACATGGTAATACTTTTAAAACAAATAGGAGGAAATATTTTTTTCACTCAATGAATAGTTAAGCTCTGGAACTCTTAGCCAGAGGATGTAGTAACAGCGGTTAGCATATCTGGGTTTAAAAAATGTTTAGACAAGTTCCTGGAGGAAAAGTCCATTGTCTGCTATTAAGACAGACATGGGGAACCAACTGCCTGCCCTGGGATTCGTAACATGGAATGTTGCCACTATTTGGGTTTCTGCCATGTACCTGTGACCTGGCTTGGCCACAGTTGGAAACATGATACTGAGCTAGATGGACCATTGGTCTGATCCAGTATGACTACTCTTATGTTCTTATGTTCAGATGCAAAGCATTGATAAAGAAGGCTAAAAAAGAATATGAAGAAAAACTTGCCATGGAGACGAAAACTCATAGTAACACTTTTTTTCAGGTATATCAGAAGCAGGAAGCCTGCGAGGGAATCTTTGGTACCATTAGATCAGGAATGAGCCAAAGGAGCACTCGGGGAGGGCAAGGCCATAGCGGAGAGATTGAATGAATTCTTTGCTTCTTTCTTTACAGAAGAAGATGTAAGAGATCTACCTATATTGGAAATGGTTTTCAGGGGTGATGATGCAGGTGAACTTGGAAGATGTACTGATCCAAATTAACAACCTAAAGAATGATAAATCACCTGAACCAGATGGTATATATACACCAGAGTATTAAAAGAACTCAAACATGTGTAACGTCCCTTTACCTGAATGATTCAGGGTTTGGGATACGACCTAGTAGAATTCTCCCGAAGGCAGTGTCTGTCGGAACCTTTACTCTCGTCGCTCAGTACCTTCACCTGGGGAAACAAGCATCAGTAAGTAGAATTACCCTTTCTCCTCCAAGAAACCCAAATATCATGTCCAAATGCAGACTGTGGGAAATAAGGCTGGCTGTTATGTTAGACAGGCTTGGGAGACTGTCACATTCTCTCAAGTCCAAAAACCACACCGGAATCAGCAGTTCATACAATTCAAACTGTTTATTCTCCAACTCTTGAAAAATCCAGGAACACCAACCCAAACTGTTTATTCTCCAACTCTTGAAAAATTCAGGAACATCAACCCGGATCAACTCTCCAATATTTAAGGCAAGTCTTTTAAAATCACAATCCTTCTGGTATTCCCCAATGGAACTCCTATATTCTCATTTCATATATTCATATACAGAAGCTTTTCAGCAGGACTATTTACACTTTTTACAGACTCCTGTCCATACCTATCCCAGAGAGTCACTGGGGGGAGTGACTGGGAGGTCCCTGGGTGGGAGGAAACCCAACCCATGGGGGGTAGTTTCAAAATAAAATGCAGAGACATAGTGCAATGAGACTGAAGAGTGACCGGGGGGGGGGGGGGAGGAGATTGGAAGGAGATAAAGAGGACTGTTTGCCCTTTAGGAGGGTCTTTGGTTACCTGATGGTCCCCTGCCACTGACCTGGAGGAGTAAAGGGGAATCCCAAATAGAAGAAATAAAAACTCACTGGCTGTGAAGGAGGAGTTTGGGCTCAGCAACAACTGGAGGAAGAAAAGTGAGGAGAACTACGGGTGGGCAGTGGAGATACCCAGTCCAAGAGAGTGGGATAAGAGCCAGTGAGTGCCCATTCCAAGGCCAGGGTCAGCCAACGCAAAGGTCAACTTGGAAGGAGGTCAGGTCAGGAGGGTCTGGATCTGTAAAAATGAGAGAAGGGCAGCCATTGGGACTATTCTCTGGGATAGGCATGGACAGTAGTCTGTAAAAAGTGTAAATAGTCCTCCTGAAAAGTCTCTGTACATATATGAAAGGAGAATATAGGAGTTCCATTGGGGAATAGTAAACCCCAACCTAACAGGGGATTACTGTCTCTCCCGAGTTAACCATCCCTTGCCCTCAAGGAATTACTTTGGGTTCTGTTCTGGCTTTCTCCTGGAACAACAGCAACCCCAAACAACAATTTTTCAACTTTATTCAATACATAACAACATTTCCTTTATCATTTCTCCCAGTGGTCTTCATCATCATATAACTCTTATTATTCAACCACATTATCCCATCAACTTGGTCCCCATTACTTCACATGTTGTAAGTAAATATTCCTCTCTTTCCTCCACTGCAGTCTCCTCATAAAGGGACTTATCTTTACCCTTGGTCAGCTAATCCACAACCCTTTTACCTCTAAACAGGACCCCTAACAACCACAAGGTGGCATCCTTTTAAGGTAAAATTCCACACCCCTTTCCCAGCATGAATCAGGACACCTAGGTACTGGAAGGGTAGCAGCCTGCTTAGCCTTGAATATTTACATTACTTTCTATAACATATTAATATACTCCAACACTTTTCATAGCCCCAACATTTTCACAAACAGTTGAGAACACTTTATTCAACCATAAAGCAAACTTTTATTTAACACCTTATTTAGCTCTTTTCCATCCCCCCCCCCCCAACTTTTATTCAACTTTTATTTCAAAATAAAATGCAGAGAGATAGTGCAATGAGACTGAAGAGTGGCGGGGGGGGGGGGGAGGAGTTGACTCTCCTGACTCCTCGGTTCTGTCCAAGCTCTCTTGCACATCATCCTCTGGTGGTGGGGGGGGGGGGGGGGGGGAGGGCTCTGGAATCATTGACTCAGGCTCATACTAAACCACATAGCCACAGGAACAGCACCCTATAAGAGGACAGCTTGGATGTAGTCCCCACTAGACAGGGTGAACATCTGGAACCCTGCTTGGGCAGTTGTAGCTAGACAAGGAAGGCTATATGGGAGGTGGCAGGGGAGGACTAACCCATCCAGAAGTTGTTTGTATAATTTGCTGAATGTTGAGAGTGAGAGCACTCAAACTGAACTGTATTTCAATTAGCATACAATTTGCATAGGTGGAAAACTGGGAACTTTGGCTTGTTCACAAGATCCCAAGGGTGGGGAAAGCCTTGAGGGTCTTGGACTCACCCTGAGTAAAGAGTGGGGCTCTGATCAGAACCTGGCAAAAGGTGATCACAGAAGGTTAGATACTGATTGCTCTGTTCTGGTTCAATTATTGGTGGCAGATGAATACTCAGCTTGTACCTTTCTAGGCAGCAGATGGTCACTGGATATTCATCCTATATTTTTGGATTGGCAGCAGAATCACAGTGGGTCCACAGGATGGGCTATTTTTAGTGTTTGGTTTGTCTGGAAAAAAAAAGAGGGCCAGGACTCATGCAGATGCTACTTTAGGGGATGGGATAGTCTGGACTTTTGTCTGCCAAACAACTATCTACAGCCCAGAATAGCTCCACTGGGAAGAGTGCTACTTTTGATTCAGAGAGTCACATGCTCAATGCTGGCTGGTGGACCAATGGGATAAATAATAATATAATTTCAGACTTTTTCCTATATCATCAAATAGTGTGAACTGTCACTCAGTAGGGCACACTACTGCTCAGTAATACCCGTTATTTATCAACAAGGAAAAAAGCCCGTTTCATGAAAAAATGAAATGGGCGCTAGCAAGGGTATCATCTAAGTGTGTTTTTTTTTGTTACATTTGTACCCCGCGCTTTCCCACTCATGGCAGGCTCAATGCGGCTTACATATTATATACAGGTACTTATTTGTACCTGGGGCAATGGAGGGTTAAGTGACTTGCCCAGAGTCACAAGGAGCTACCTGTGCCTGAAGTTAGAATTGAACTCAGTTCCTCAGTTCCCCAGGACCAGAGTCCACCACCCTAACCACTAGGCCACTCCTCTCATCTCTCTCCCCTGCCCTCCCCTCCATGTCCAGTGATTCTCCCCTCCTCTCCTCTGCCCTTCCATCCCATCTCATCCATGTCCAGCAATTCTCCCCTCCCCTCCATACCTGAGGTCGCAGCGGCAGCAGGCTCGGCTCGGCTCACGACGCCTCCAGCCTTTCTTTGCCTTCCCTCTCAGTGTCCCGCCCTCCTCTGATGTCATTTTGTCTTTCCACGAGGGCGGGACACTGAGAGGGAAGAGAATGCTGGAGGCGTGCTGATGTAAGCTCATTTGCATACGGTTACAAACCTAGATAGCCAGCCATCCAGGGACGCAGATGGACAAATTATTATAAGTAGATAGGCATACTATTGAAAAATAATATTCAGTTTTGCACAGTAGTGTATTAATGACATTGCCTCTGAAACACAACAAAACAAAAAACAGCAACAAATAAAATGAAATATCTCATAAATTATATGGGAAACTAACCAAAACACTCCTAAGAGGCAATATCAGTTTAACATGTAAAATAAGTGAATTTGTTTTTAGAAGTTAATGTTTTATTTGTAACTTTTCACACTAGATTGTATTATTAAAACCATCTGGTATAAGGGTAAGTACTATGGAATGTTTATAGACGTATATGTTAGTTTACACATCCTTTCACACTCAGAATCACACTGTCTATATTGCAATCTAAAATGTTTTAGTATCCATGAAAGAGGAACCTTCATGAATTATAATCAAGAGGGCAGTGGATGCGCTTTCAGCTAGACCTAGACCTGGCATAGCTCAAAGGTGTAAGGCCCTCACAATCTTAGCAAAAGCAGCATGGTAATTTTGTAAGTTACTTTCTATTGAGAAAGCACAAACATTGCAACATAACAATCTAGCATGACATAATTCAACCATTGCAATCACACCCAGTGTCCCCACCTCTTCATGCAATACAACTATATAGTAATATACTATATAGATTTAATGTGGATAATAATGTTGATTGACCATGGATAGGGTGTGAATATATCCTGCTGATCCTACCGGACCTCCCCAGCAAATCTGAGGAATGTAGGCAGAGCAGGGTCAGTCAGGGCTACTCCCTCTGTTGCTCTTTCTATCCTCTTTCTCCTAAGATACAATAATTTGTTTACCAGAGACTCTGAATTTAGATGGGAATGCATACTTAGACATGTTGAAATATT
Organism: Microcaecilia unicolor; assembly: GCF_901765095.1. Taxonomy (NCBI): domain Eukaryota; kingdom Metazoa; phylum Chordata; class Amphibia; order Gymnophiona; family Siphonopidae; genus Microcaecilia; species Microcaecilia unicolor. The sequence goes on along the minus strand of NC_044040.1, from coordinate 120,563,934 downwards.
TCACACCATTATGATTAATTTGAAAAGTACATTCTCAAACCTAAAATTATCTTTCCATAGCTTTACCTTTAAATCTTTTACATAAACTTCATTTTTAGATCAATGTGCATTTCAAGTTGCTTCTCCCAGACCGCTGACATTTAATGGGCACCTGGCTCTTTGAAGATAAAACAATAATTATAAATGTCATACTAAATGTACAGTACTTTGTGACAGAACTTTGCTTTCTAAATGTTGTGGGGATTTTGCTCCACAAAATGTTGATTCCTTATCAGTCTCTCCTAAGTTTTTATTCAAAAACAGTGTTCAAAATCTTATACACAGACACAATCAGAATCTCCTATTGATGTTGGCTAAGAGTGTGCACATGAGACCTTAGATTGGTAGTGCTCCTCTTCTTTTCCAATGTATTTAAGTATATTTTAAGGCAGATGGTTTGCATCATTCCCCAACTTTTGCACTTCTCCATAACTGTGTTTTTAAATCTAAAATTATTGTCTACTGCCTGTCATTCCTTGGGTTTGGTGGTTCTGAGCCCTGGGGTTGATTACTGTTCTGTCTTCTTAGTTTGAGATGTCTGAGTTGGGCTCGGCCTCAGCTATTTGTTATGCTAACCCTCTGGAACATTTCTGAGATACACTGCATGCCTGTGCCACTGTTGAGAAATGTGATGCATCAGACCCAGGGCCCAGGGAGGGAAACCAGAAACTCTCCAGCTTAGGGAGGGAAACCAGAAACTATCCTCCTAGGGTTCAGCAGAGATGCTCAGGCCTGCACTGGACTGATCACATGTGTTCCATTTTGTGTAATCATTATAACTTTCTAAACAAATGAGCAGACAAAGAGAAAAAATAAAAAACTAACTGGTCAATATTCAGCCCATGCTGGTCAGTGTTTTCTTAAACGCTGACTGCCGGGGGCAGAATTAGCCCGAGATATTCAATGCTGGGCCAGGTGTGGCCACTGGCACTGAATATCTGGGGCTAATTCCTATGGTGCTAGCTGCCAGAGTTTATGCAGGTCCCAGCTGATATTCAGCCTGGACCTGCAGAATGGATGTGCCCCTTTCAGGATGCCTGCTCCTCCTTCCCATCCCCCTAGAAGCCAAAGAAGCCCCTCCTTCCCATCCCCCTAGAAGCCCCTTCTCTGTTGGATCCTCTTGTCCCCCCCCCCCCCCCCTTCAACAGTAGCGAGCTTACCTGCCCATTGCTCTTGTGGAGAAATGGGCAGGATCGAAACCCACTCACTCCTGCCCATTGTGGCAGCTTCTCTAAAATGACTGCATAAGTCTCAAAGTTAGGAGCATAAATCCTTTGAAGACTGGACCCTAAGGGATCAATATTCAAAGCAATTAAAGTGAGCAATAAAGGCTCCTACCAGCTTAAATTGCACTTAGCATGCTGGATGCTGATATTCAGTGACACTTAAATGGGCAGTGTTTCTGAAAATCGGAACTAAACAACCACTTAAAATTTGGACAGGAGAAGAGCATTCTGGGGGGTGGGGATGAGGATTTGGGGAGTTATGTGGGCGCCAATAATATTTAGTGCCAGTGTCCACACAGGTAAGTGACCAAATAGAATGGTATAAGACGGTCTAAACGTTCATCATTTAGCTAGTCAAGTGCCTACGTAGTTTCCAGGTAGTGGTGGCCTGTATCTCTCACCCCTGATCCCTTCCTTCAGGACACCCCCAACAAGTTTCTATCCCCCAGCTGGCCCACCCCCAACATGACAAGCCCCCTAACAAATTCCGATCCCTACTCCTGACCCTCTTCAACATAAGCCCCCCCCCCCCCCCCACACATCCCAGTAGGCCCTCCTGACCATCACAACCCCATGTGCTCTTGTCCCTGGCTGCCTGTTTGTAAAATCAGGGCTGTGACCTCTAGTCAGATTGGTGGGGGGTAGCTACTGGGACCTAGGGGGGCCTTGTCATCTTGGGGAGATCAGGATGAAGTCCAAACTTATTGGGGGGGGGGGGGACTTGTCATATTGTGATGAGGAGGGAGATCAGAACTTGTTGGGGAGCTTGTCATGTTGAGGAAGATCCAAGGGGATGGAGAGAATCAGGGGGAATGAAGGGACCTGACATCCCTTATGTAGGTCCTGGCTGGTATTCGCACTCCCTGAAGGACAGGAACGCCACCTCAAATAACCAGAGCAGGAAAAAGAGGAAAAGGCACCAGCAGGATAGGAGCAACCACAAAAACAATGCCATGCCTATGCAGCAAGGAATGAACTGATTCAAAGAGCCTTTCTGTGAATTTTTTTTATTTTTATGAACAGCGTGTAACATGACCATCCCCCCAACTTAGTACCCATTCGCTCTTCCCTCCACCACTGTGCCACACCTACTACTACCTCTGTGTGTACACTGTGACTCCACCATCACCTGAACTCTCCCCCCTTTTGCTTTCCACCACTCCCACACTCTACTCCTGCATGTACATTAAGAACTCTACTCGACCCTGAAGCCCTCCCCCTCCCTAACACGTCATAGTTATTGCCCATCCCCATCAATGCCATGCAAACTACTTCTTTGCCCCTCCCCATCCCCTTATCCTCCCTTTCTGGGGTGCAGCATGTCCCTTCTGTTATCCCAGCAGGTTCTCCACATGTCCATCACTCTGCCTAGAACTCTGAGTACTTACATAGGCATTGGAAGAGTCTTCTGTCCCCATGCCTCCCTGGCAGTTGCAGCAGATGGCGGAAAATGCAGGGGGGGGGGGGGGAACTTGGGGCCTGTTGCTGTGCCAGTGCGTGTTCCCTTGTGGCCAATATAGCATGGCTGCCCTCAGGAATCCTCGGCACAGGCCCTGCGCATATGTCACTGAGAGACATCATAGAGACAGTCTGGCTTCCCTGCACACTTCCTTGCAGGGCAGTGCTGGGTACCAACTACTTAAAAAGTAGTTTAAATTTAACTATAGTTATTTTAATTAAAAAGTAGTTTAAATACCTGGTTAGCTACATTAAACATTTTTAAGAAAAATGTAGGTAACCAGGTATTTAAACTACTGCAGTTAAATACTGCAGTAGTTGTCTCATGTAGTTAAACATTTTTAACTACATGAGACAACTACTGCAATAGTTAACTACTTCAGTGGCATTTTAATTTGCCTTAAAATCAGTTGCACAACTATTGCACTTAGGAAGAAATGTTTAATGTTTAAAAACAGAGTTGATAAATTCTCAGCAAATCACTCATTAACTAATGCTAAATACTATTTATTACTCTGTTTTATGTTTAAAGTCTCAGAATTCTATGTCAGTTCAGTTTATACCTCAGGGGGAAAAAACAGTTTCTCAAAGTTATTGTCACTAACAGAGCATTGTCATGGCACTACAATTTGTCCTGAGCAGCTAAATAACCGTTCTACTACTGCATTGCTGGGAAGTGCAGCATTGAACGTAATAAAAGTTTTTGCCACTTTTGGAAATGCAAGCAAGCTATTGTGGAACAGTCTGAACATTCTAGGTAAAGCTCAATCTCTTCTGTTGTGCCAGATTTGGTTGCTGGAAGGTTTTTTGCAGTGGACAGAAAATCAAAGAAGTCTTCACCTCCAGTAGCAGTCTTTTCCTTGGGGGGGGGGGGGGCTGACTGTAATTCTTGCATAAATGAAAGTTGAAATACTCTACTTGCTCTCACTTCAGTCTCTGTTGCAGCCACAGCACAAAAGAGCAGCTGCTTCTTCTCATACAGTTTTTGTTCTTTTTTTTTTTTTTTTGTAAATATCTTTATTTAGCACAAAACAGAAGAATTGAAACCAGCAGCATCCACAAGGAACCTTAGTAAAGATATACAGTAGTGTATGTTTCACAGGCATGAATCGTCCTGCTCATTTTCTATTACCCAACAGACATCCCCCACGTCCTCCCCCCCCCCCCCTCCACCCCTTGCTGGAGTCCCCTGTGAGCAGGGGTGTGCTGGTAAATTTTTAACAACAGGCTCTTTCTCCGGACGTAGCCAGCTCTGCAGTTGGAAGGGCCAGGGGCGGCCGGGGGGGGGGGGGAGCAACACTTGCCTCTCTCTCCTCCCTCCCTTCGTGCTGGCACGCTAGGCATACCTTTGCTGGCAGCCAATAAATGGACTACCACCACTCCCAACGTCTTGCTCTGAGCAGCATGCTGGAACTTCTCTCACATGCTCGAGAAGTCCCAGCCTGCTGCTCAGAGCTGGAAACAAAGAGCGGGGAGCAGCAGCAGTCTATTTACTTGGCTGGCAGGGCTCAGCATCCCCACCAGCAAAGTAAAAGAGAATTCAGCAGGGGGCCCAAGCCCACATTTTGGGAGCCAGTTGTTAAAGTAGCCATGGAGGGCCCTACTTTAACAACCGACTCCCATAATTCTTAAAAACTTAACAACAGGTTCTTGCGAGCCTGTGAAAGCCTGCTCCAGCACACCACTGCCTGTGAGCCAGAAAACAATGTCTCATATGCAACCCAAAGGGCTCTGTAAGCTTGCCAGCGTACCTTATCATATGATTGTAGCCTTTGTTTTTCCCATCTAGCCATTTGCACCATCTTTGCATACCATCGCTGAGGGGCGGAGCGCTCTCCTCCACCCAATACAACAGTATGGTCTTTTTAGCCAAGACCTCTCCTTCTCTGCGCATATCCAGCAGATAGCCAAGACCTGTCGCTTCTTCCTCTATAACATTAGCAAAATCCGCTCTTTCCTCTCTGAGCACACCACCCGAACTCTCATCCACTCTCTCGTTACCTCTCGCCTTGACTACTGCAACCTACTCCTCACTGGTCTCCCACTTAGCCACCTATCCCCCCTTCAGTCCGTTCAGAACTCTGCTGCACGTCTTATCTTCCGCCTGAACCGATACACTCATATCACCCCTCTCCTCAAGAAACTTCATTGGCTTCCGATCAGCTTCTGCTACTACCCTACAAATGTACTCGATCTGCAGCCCCTCATTACCTCTCAACCCTCATCTCCCCTTATGTTCCTACCCGTAACTTCCGCTCTCAAGACAAATCCCTCCTTTCAGTAGCCTTCTCCACCACCGCCAACTCCAGGCTCCGCACTTTCTGCCTCGCCTCACCCCACGCGTGGAACAAACTCCCCGAGCCCACACGCCAGGCCCCCTCCCTGCCAATCTTCAAATCTCTGCTTAAAGCCCACCTCTTCAATGTCGCCTTCGGCACCTAACCTCTACACCTCTACCCAGGAAATCTAGACTGCCCCAACTTGACATTTCGTTCTTTAGATTGTACGCTCCTTTGAGCAGGGACCGTCCTTCTTTGTTTATTTTGTACAGCGCTGCGTAACCCTAGTAGCGCTCTAGAAATGTTAAGTAGTAGTAGTAGCCAACATTAATGCCACACACAGAAACCGACACTGGGAGGGGGAGAGCCCCTGCTTGCTAAGGCCGGAGTCGTCCCCCAAAAGTAGCACACGGTAGGACCACTCACATCAGTTACACTCTTCAGGGATTCAAGTATTCCACACCAGAACTCCTGCAACTGCACACACTCCAGAAAGTGATGAATCAGAGCACCCACCCTCAGTGGCGTAGCTAGGGTAGTTGACACCCGGGGCCGGTCATTTTTTATCACCCCCCTCCAAAATCCAGTACTAGGCATACCGAGAATATAAAACACTCAGGATCTCTAGAGCAATTCTACCATACCATAAGCAGTCATTTCTACGAGTCACATAAGGAAAAGGAAAGCATTTTAAACACTACAGTGAGCACTACAACATCAATTCACCTATTGTAAAACGAAACCAGAAAGAATAGTACAGATCGTCGATCCTGCATAGTCAATGCCTACTGAAAGCCATGTCTTTTTCACAAACACAGATACACCCTAAACCACTATAGAATAAGCAGGGCCGGTCTTAGGCCGAGGCGGCCGCATAGGGCCTCGCGCTTAAGGGGGCCCTGCGCGGCACGCCTCAACTCTGCCTCCAGGCCCACCCATCCAAGCCTGTCGCTGCCTTTTCTCCCGCCGTCCAGGAGGCAGCAATCAGTGTTGCCTGCCATTGCCTCTGTGTCTGCCCTGAAATTGTGCTTCTCCCCAGGCTCCGCCCTGCTCTTTTTTCACTCGTCGTACAACGCTGCCATTCACACAGGCAGCTCCGCTCCGCTCCCCTCTGCCGCGTCCATCCGGCCCTACTAAACAGGAAGTGCATCAGAGAGGGACGCGGCAGAAGGGAGGGGAGCGGAGCTGCCTGTGTGAATGGCAGCGCTGCGCGACTACTTGCCCAACTCAATTTCGCAGGTGAGTGAAGCGAAAATTAGAAAAGACACTTGATTGATTCCTGATCGCATTGTCAGGTCCGCGGAGACGGCCCCTGACTTTTGCACTCCCCGCCCGGGATCCGGCCTGTTGGGGGCTGGGTTGTTGTCGGCTCGGCCCGGGAGGATACATTTGGGAGAGCTCTACGCTCAGGAGATTGCCTTCTGGAAGCTCCACGTTCCGCGCTCCACGCCTCGAGGCCAAGCCCGGCCTGAGAGGAGCTCACCAGGTTTGAAGAGTTGCGGTCGCGGAGGCTCGGTTCTGGGCGCGCAGGGCCTGCAGCATGGTGGTCTTGCCTGCTTCCACGCCATAGCGCCCGACGAGCGGTGAGCCGGAACGTGATCCGCAACGGGTTTGGCGATAACATCTACCCTGGGATTACCCGCTGTTGATCATCTCCCACGTGCAAGTCACTCGCGCTTGCCCTCACCCCTCTACTAATGGCACCCGCAGTTTTCTTCTCTATAAGCAGCTGTTCGATCCATCACTGCTACGCTTTAAAAATCTGATCTAACAGGCAATCAAATCGCTCTGATAACCCTTGCTGAATTTTGCTCTCTCCCAAAATTCAACATCCAGTACTGTTTTTGTCCTATCAGAGAAATCTTTGTTCTTATACTTGTTTCTCCTGCACACTGGTTCCTGCACTACTACTACTACTAGAGGAATCTCTGCTTCCTGATTCGGAATAATACCTTCTCCTAACATCCAGCACCATATTTGCCCGGCCAGACAAATCTTTGCTCCAGTACCTGTACCTCCTGCACTCTGATTCCTGCACTACCATCAGAGGAATCTCTGTTTCGTGATTCTGAATGTTACTTTCTCCTATCATCCAGCACTGTATTGTCTTGTCAAAGGAATCTCTGTCTCCTGCACTTGAATATTGCATTCTGTTCCTGTACTGTTACCTGCTGAAACTTTGTTCCCTGCACCTGAAAACTGCCTTCTCCATTTATTCAAAACTGTATTACCTTACCAGAGGAATTCACTTGAATTATGCTGACTGTTATTTAACTGATATTTGCTTTAATTGCAGACAATTGTGCTTAGTAGTTGTTATTGAGATCCATTTGATTATAACTGCATTAAAAATTATCTAATCATAACTAGGACCAACCACCATAACACACCTATCAATTAACCTCACATAAATCCTGACTGATACCAAAATGGAAATAACTAAACTGATTCTTATAATCTACTCCTTATCCATGATACATCACATATTAACCACACCCCTTACAGCATACCTACGTTACTCAATACTAATACCTCACCTACCAATATTTTATCTTACCAAAATAAATGTAACCAGATTAATGAAAGATCCACTACATGAAGACAAAATCAATATAAAGGAAAGAAAGGACCAAACATACCTAAAATACAAGATAATTAATACATACAATTTTAATACCTTGGGGTGGAGCTAGGGTGTGGGGTGGGGCTAGGGTAGGTGGAGCTAGGTGGAGCTAGGTGGGGCGGGGCTAGGATGGGGTCCCACCAAGTTGGTCTGCACAGGGCCCCGCACTTGCTAAGACCGGCCCTGAGAATAAGTAATCATAAACTTTCTATTTAGACAAAAATTAAACTGAACCCCCAAGAGGCCAGACTGAGCATACAATGCAACACCACAGAAACAGAAAATGTCCCCTAGTACTGTGCAAAATATAAAGACAGCAGATGTAAATTTGAAAAAAACTAACAAATACCAATCACTTTACAAATTAACAAATAGAAATAAAACAAAAATAGAAAATAAAATAATACCATTATATTGGACTAATACATTTAGCTTTCAGAGGCCAAAACCTCCTTCCTCAGATCAATACAGTATAGTGCTGTTACAGTCTCCTATCCTGACCTGAGGAAGGGGGTTTTGTTCTCCAAAAGTTAGTCAAAATGTATTAAAATTAGTCCAATAAAGCTTACCTTATTTCCATGTTCTATTTATAAGCATTTATTAATACAGCTACAATACTACTTTATCCTAAAGCAAAAAAATAAAAATATATATTTTATTTACAGTTTGTTGTCTCTGGTTTCTGCTTTCCTCATCTTCTTTTCACTGTCTTCCTTCCATCCAGCATCTGCCTTCTCTCTCTCCCTGCCATCCAGTGTCTGCCCTCTCTCTCCTGTCCCCTCCATACAATGTCTGCCCTCTCTCCCTGCCCCTTCCATCCACTGTCTGCCCTCTCTCTCTCTCTCCCTTTCATCCACATCTGCCATCTATCTCTGCCCCCTTCCGTCCACTGTCTGCTCTTTCACTCCCTTCTATCCACTGTCTGCCCTTTCTCTCTGCTCCTTCGAACCACCATTTGCCCTCCCTCTCCCTCTCCCATCCGTTCAGGGTCTGCCCTCCCTCTCACTCCCCCTTCCATCCAGGATCTATCCCTCCTCTCACTGTCCCCTCTTTTCAGCTCCCAGTTCCAGCCCCATTATCCCATCTACAGCTGCCCCTAGTTCCAGATCCATTGATTCTCCCACCTACCCCTGCCCCAGGCATGACCCCATTCTCCCTCCTGCCCACTTTTCAGACCCCAGTTCCAGCTCCACGCCCCTTCTCCCATCTGTCCCCCGACCCAGTCTCTTCTGCCATCTGAGTCCCCCCCCCCCCCAACCCTCACCATCGCCCTGCCTCGTCTTCTCCCTGCCACCTGGTCTTTAAAAAGAAATGTCTGACGCGGTGGTGAGGCGCAGCGCCTCGCATTTGCATGTAAAAGAAGTGGATCGTCTCATCGGGCCTTCCCTCACTGTCCCGCCCTTGCGGAAATAGGAAGTTGTGTCAGAGGAGGGTGGGACAGTGAGGGAAGGCCCGATGAGATGATCCGCTTCTTTTACTTGCGGACATGAGGTGCTGCGCCTTGCCACCGTGTCTGACATTTCTTTTTAAAGGGCTGGTGCGGGGAGTGCCAGGAAGAAGAGGAGCAAGCAGCGGGAGCGGTGGAGCACCCCCCCTTGTGCTGACACCCGGGGCGGACCGCCCCCACTGCCCCGCCCTTGCTATGCCACTGCCCACCCTGGATTTGCAGCGCACACAGGTGTCATCCCTCCAGAGGCCCATCTGCTTTCCCTTGGCTCTGGTAATAAAAGTGCCATGCAGGAGCTTTAGCTGCATCTCTTGTAGATTTGCACTAGGGGAGACTTTAGAGGACAGTACAAAACATGCTAACAACTTTGCTTCGGTCACCTCCTCCCCCAATTGTTCCCCCCACCATCGAGCCAACTGAGCAGCACCAGAGGAAGGACGGTGCTCCCTGCCCATTGCATACCAAACTGCTAATTTGTTTGTATGTGCGGGTGCTTGACAAAAAAGCTTATCTAGGAGGGTGAAAACCAAGCCTCTTTTCCTGGATGGAGTCAAAGAAGAGCAATAGTGCCTCAATTGCAAGAAAGAGAAAAAAATCTGTGTGAGATAGTTTCCATTGTGCCTTCGCCTGCTCAAACGTTGGGAAGACATCTCCCCCCCAGAGCTATTAAATGTCCAATGTACCGACAACCACCCACCGCCCATGCTCGGAAGCGAGACACCCCCTGCCCCGCTGGGAAGCAGGGGTTATCAACCACTGATATAAAAGTGGAGGGTCCAGAACCTCCTCCGACATGGCATCTCCACCAGAGCCAAGCCTTATGCAGTGGTTGAAGCAGATAATGCAACCTCCTGCCCCTCACTGTTGGCAGTTGCAACATGTTAAAAGCCAAATAAGAGGATGAGCAAGCCTCCCAAATATAGCGCGGGGCAGAGCCGCAGACCCCCGTATGCAGTTCATGTATCCAACTAAGCAGCACCGCCACATTATGCAGCCGCAAGTCTGGAAGACTGAGTCCCCCCCTGTCCCGAGAGCGGACTAACTTAGCGTATCCAATCTGCGCCCTGCGGCCCACTCAAATAAATGCACCTATAGTCCCTTTATACAAGTCTTCTTCCCGCTTAGCAATCCATATAGGCACCATCTACAAAGGGTATAGAATCTTAGGAAGCATAACCATTTTAACTAACACTACCCTACCTAGCAGCGAGAGTGGCAGGTCTTTCCAACGGCGGCATAAAGATTTAATATGTTCCAATTTATCCTGAATGTTCTTTCGATAGACCACCTCCATATCTCTATGTAGGAACACCCCCAAATACTTTAAGACTCCAGAAGACCATGCCAAAGGGAAGGCTGGTAGCCGCTGACTCGCACAGGGGGAGGACACGGATAGAGCCTCAGATTTGTCAAAATTGATTTTAAGCCCCAAGAAAGAACCAAATTGCATAATTAGAGACACCAATTTTGGGACAGATTCCGATGCTCGATCTAGGTATATAAGCATATCGTCAGCGAACAGGTTGATCCTGAATTCCTGAGACCCGACCTTGATCCCTCCAAACTCTTTGGATTGTCTAATCTTTATGGCCAGAGGTTCCAAGGACAACACAAATAACATGGGCAGCCCTACCTTGTGCCTTGCTCCAGCTTGAATTCTGAAGTTAGAGCCCCGTTAATCAGGATCTGTGCTGTCGGGTGGCTGTAGAGAGACCTGATGCCCCCTAGAAATTCCCCCATGATGCCAAATTGTGGAAGCATCCAAAACAGGTAATCCCACATAATTTTATCAAAAGCTTTCTCTGCATCCAGGCTAGCTATTATAGCATCTCCTGGGATACCCCTCAGTTTCTGCAAAGCTGGCACTGCCCTCAGTATATTAGAAGAGGCGGAGCACCCCGGAACAAACCCAGCCTGGTTTGGGTGTATCAACTCCGGTAGTATGTTCCCCAGCCTCTGAGCTAAGATATTGGCAAAAAGCTTAATATCCTGATTAAGGAGTGAAATTGGGTGGTAGGAACCCAGCATTTCCACATTCCTCCCTGGCTTGGGCAGCACTACAATATGAGCATGAGTCAGCCTCCCCCCTCCCTCCCTGTATTGCATAAATGATGACAAAGTTCCTGGAAGGGGGGCCCGATTTTCCAACCCAGAATTTTATAGAACTCAGGGCCCAAACCATCAGGTCCAGGTGCCTTTGCCAATTTAAGGCGCCGTATAGCCTGGCATATCTCTGACACCGCAATGGGAGCATTTAGAGCATACTGTTGTACCTGCATCAGTTGCGGCAGATTCAAGTCCCTGAAAAACGAATCTCTCTGTGTCTGATCCATCTCCCCTTTATCGTAAAGTGCCTTATAGAAATCTACAAAGGCCTTCTGAACATCCTCTGGTGCTGCTACTACTCTACCCACTGGTGTTTGTATTTTAGTTATTACTTGCTTCGCTCCTCTCTGCTTCACCAGTGTAGCCAGCAGCCTACCCGCCTTGTTCCCCCATCGGTACATGTTGAACTTATACATAGAAATATCTTGGGATGCTCTATCATTTAAGAGATCATTGATCTGTTGTCATACAGCATTATATTCCTTCCTCACCCCCTCGTCCCTAGTCAAGATGTGTTTGCCTCAAGGTCAGTCAGCTTCAACAATTGGCGCTCTCTATCTCTATGAGATTGCACTATGTAGGCCAATATTTTCCCCCTTAGCACCGCCTTGCCCGCCTCCCAGTAGGTAACAGGGTCAACTGAATCCGGGTCATTATCTGCAAGATAATGCTCCCATGCCTGAATCAGGAACTGCCGAAAGTTGGCGTCTAAGTACAGGGTGGAGTTCATACGCCACATTCTCGCCCTCTCTCCCTGGTGCCATCAGATGTCCGCCCACACCAAGCAATGATCTGAGATTGCCCCATCCATGATATCAGCAGTCACTACCCGGGACAACAAGGAGGGGTCTAAAAGTATATAGTCGAGCCTCACGTGGGCTCCATGCACCTGAGAAAAGAAGGTATAATCATGGTTTTCAGGATGCAACACCCGCCAGATATCCAAAAGACCCAACTCATGCATTAGGAAGTTCACCCCTCTATCCCTCCAGACAGACGCTCTAGGTTTTGCAGGGACACAGTCTATAAGAGGGGCCGCAGTGATATTAAAGTCCTTCCCCAGAAACAGTTGATACCCACTCAAGGACACAAGATGTGCCAGCAGGCTGGGAAAAAAAGAGTGAGAGTACACATTGGGGGCATAAACAGAGCAGAGAGCAACCCTCCTTCCCACCACCTCTCCCGCTCACAGAGCAAACCGGCCTTCCGGGTCTTGAATTAATTTGTGCAAAACAACCTGATGCTTTTTATGGAACAAAATAGCTACCCCTCTTTGCCTGCCATTAAAGGAAGAAGATACCAACTCCCCCACCCAATTACGTTTCAATTTTAAATGCTCCGCCTGCGTAAGGTGGGTCTCTTGGAAAAACATGACATCCACTCTCATCTTGGCACAATATGAAAGAATTTTTGTGCACTTTATAGGAGTGGATGTCATCCACATTTAGGGAACCAAACCTCAGATTACTCATAAATCAGTAACCCAGCAATGACATTGCTCTGCCCTACATACATATCCTCTCTACCCAGGAGGCAGCGTCCTAGCCCCGCCCCTCCCAGCATCCTCCCCCCATGACTTGTCTGACACAGGAAAGAAAAAAAAAAAGAGGCATCCCCCGCTGGCTTCCAAGCTTCCAGGAATTCCATCCAGACCCAAACTTTCCCCCCACCCTTCCCCCCAACCCCCTCCCCTCCATTCCAACCACCCACAAAGACCAAACCACACATAAACCACACTCACCAACTGCCTTACCCTCCCCTCAGACATACGCCTAGGACACCCCTGACCACTACCCATAATCCCTCCAAAGAACACACAGTGTTACAACTTCCCCCCACAGTAGGCCCCCTCCCGCTCCTACTCTCCCCTCCAACCAGAATCAACAAACCAAGACGCAACAAAATTAACCTGCCACTTCTCGACATAACTAGCGTCCTTTCATAAAAAGTAAAAGTTGGAAACAAGAACAGGTGCAAGAAAATCCGCACGTGGTCACCCAAAACAGTCAAAGCAGACAAATGTTGCCACCCCTCTTGGCTGGACTGTAGTGATGTGCTCCCAGATATCTGATTGTTGTAGTCGTGGCGAATATCCAGGGAACACACACTCACAGCTGAGGGAGTGGAACAAATAAACTAACCTCGTCCTTTACTCTCAAAGAATAAAGGAGGAAAAGAAGCTAAATTTAGGATTTGTTCCTGAAATGGAAGGACCACACCTTCAGATTTGCAAAATATCTTTTTCTTTATTGAATACAAATGCAAACAAATTTTCATTCAAATAAACTCAAATTCCCAAGTAGTGTATGGCTTAACAGAACTGCAATAACATATTCAACATTCAAATGTAGAACTACATGTATACCCTTATCTTTTTCTGTTTCTTTCAACAAAATTACATAAAAAGGCAGAAAAGAACCTTTTCAGATAAATATTTAAATTGTCTTTTAATCAAAATCAGATATTTGTTTTAATACGCTTTCCTGATGTAAAAATTGGAGTCTTTGTGGGTATTATGGATGTTTGTGCAGGGATCTCACTTGAACCCAGATCACTTAGGCAAAGTAATGGAAACATGGATTTTTTTTATATTTGATGTTGTTCTGTTCTTTAGTTTTCCCTAAAAATGTTGTAAACAAAAAAAAAACTATATGTCCTTCAACACCCTTTGCCAATGTCACTTAGCTGTGATTGAATTTATTTAGGTGAGGTCTTTCTTGCGTTGGAGCTCAGCTGGAAATCCGGCAGAGGATATTTCACCAATCTCTTCTTCCTACAGCTCGCTTATAAAGAAAATAATCAGGGAAGCAAAACCTTAAACTCCCTGTACTTGTTCAGGAACTGACTCCACTCTGGTGATAATTAATCAATTCTCAATACTGTGGCCATACTCTCTAATTGAAATAAAATAAGTTAAACGAGTACTCACTTCACAGCCTATTTTTCACTGTTAATTCCCTATTATAAACTGTTGCAGAAGAAGGCTTTTGCACTGCATTCAGGGATCTCACACAGTAACCCATTCCATATTCAAACAGTAATACAACATTCCATCTCACAGACTTCACATAAAAACATAACATTTCCCTGCACAGCTATCAGATCAATCTGGAGAATACAGCACACTCTTACAAAAGCAGTGCTTAATCTGCCACCTGACAAACCTTGCACTGAACTCAGAGCACTCACAAACAACACACCTTTTCCACAGACACAGCCTAATAGCTTCTTTCTCCAAACAACAGATTCACCTTCAATTTCCCCTTAATCCCCCTTTAAATTCTAGCACATTTATTTCCCTGACACCCTTACAGTTTCTCTCACTTAGTATAATTACTAACAGAAATCACAGTCTCCCACACTCCTGTGTCTCAACTGTTTTTCCCTATTCTAAAAAGAGTAGGCAGCCATGTGTCCACTTAACACCTTAGCATACAGACTCTCATTCCACAAAATTGTAACTCACTTTTTATCTCTTGGAACCCAGTTCTATCTCTGAAACACCCTTCACACTCACCTCAGCTCACTTTCAATATCAAAGTGCCCTTTTTCAATGTCACATTTCATTTTAAACTCATAAAATATACTGTTTTCTCTTACATTACACAGACACACACCATATGTTTTTCTTTCCCAGTCCTTCCCTGATCTCTGGGCTCAGCAGTCTCCCTAGCAACTCACCCCCCCCCCCCCCCCCCCCAGAGGAACATCTGACATCACTCAACCAATCCGCTTGTCAGAAAAAGACTGGGTTTTTTTCTTATCTGTTTGGTTTAGAATCTAGGCTGTCCCTTCCCCCCATAAAAGTAACTGCAAAACTTCCTATATAGAGCATTGTAAAGTCAATTTTAACCTGACTTGTACCCAAAACAGCAAGAAACATTTTATAGTACAATCCCCACTTAATCATGGTTTATTTCTTGAAAAATAAAACCATATTTAAGAAACATCTCACACTTTCTTCACCTAACTCTATTAATAATTTCCAAACTAACTTTAAACCTTTTCCAGCCAGCAGCATCCACCAAAACCCTGGAGCAGCCCCCCCAGAGCCCCAGGAAAAAAACAATATATGTTACCATATATTACACAAATCGCAAAACACAGTTCAGTTTATCAAGTCACAAACCAGGGGCACAATAAGCCATCTTCCTTGCACTCCCCTCTCTGGTTGCAAACAGACAATACTGTTCCTCGCAGTTTTTGCATAGCATCGTCAAAAAACTGAGGCACATGCCCCCAAGCCCAGGGCTGTGCCAACACGGTAAGCGGGGTAAGCACCGCAGGGGGGCACCGACCTCTGGAGGGCGCCCCGCGCCATACTTACCCTCATCGCTTACTCCCTGCCAGTGTTTTCACTCTCATACAGAGGGATCTCTCAGCCCGGTGCCCAGTGGAGCCCTACGTGGTGCAGGGTGACTTGCCATACACCCCCCTCCTTTCCTAGGGAGCGAAATATCTGACCCTTCTGCCCACTCACCTGCCGCTCATCACAGTTGCCGCTTTCTGGGCGCTGCCATTTTGCCTGCAGTGACGTAATCTGTCCGTTCTGATTAGTGGTTACCACACTTCTCGAGTTTCGCGACACAAAGGTTCCAGGGGGCGGTCCTTGGTACAGACTATGCCTGTCGTGCCCGCCCCCTACCTCTCCTATGCACTGATTGGATACCATATGGGAGGAGGCGGGGAAAGCTAACAGGGTCTTAGTCCTGCCCATCCTTCACCCTATAGGTCTTATCAAATAACCCTTCTTGCTGTTGACTCCAGTCCTTTCCCATGCAATGATTGGATATCATAGGGGAGGAGGCGGGGCAAGCAGCGCCCTGGTTCTTTCAGGCCTGCCCCTTCACTGTACAGTATGAATGCATCCTGTATCTCCACCCCTCTCCCTCTCCTGTGCTCTATTGGTTATGGAGGGGAAAAGAGGAGGGGCATAGCACACCCGAAGACTCTTGGTCAGACCCGCCCACCAGTACAATAGTACATAAGAAGGCAGGTAGGTGACGTTACGCGTCGCTCTCTCCTCATGTCCAGTCCAGATTTCAATGGCTCATTTCTAAGAAGACTGTCCACACTCTTGATGCACAAATACAATTAATGGTCCCTTGAACTGCAGTGCACCAGCCCCCTCTGGCCTCCAGCTGCTTCAGTGATGTGGTTCCTTTTGCTAATGTATTATAATTTCACTTGCAGACTGTAAAAGGTGAGCACTCTTCCTCCCTCCCCTTTGTTTCGGGTTTACCAGCGTGGCTGACTTGGGGGGTTCTTCATGAACAGGATGAATCAGCCACACGAACCCAACCACTTTCCCCTGCAAGAAGGGCCCTTTTCAAGCTTTGCAGAGCTAATCTATTCAGGGCACTGTTGAATTACTCACTTATCATGCTGTGTAGGGAGAACCTCCATTACAGGTAAGTAATCTCAAGATTTCAGTCTAAAACAGTTAACCTGGGTGAGGGAGGGGGGCCTTCAGAGGACCACAGCACACAATACCTCTTTGTTCAGTCCATCCCCAGGGCCCCAGAGATTTTGCCCCCAGCATTACCCCCTGCCACCAGTCAATCCAGGCACAGCCAGTCTAATCACAGATACAGTGCTTAAAGGCTATTTTTAAAACATATTTAAGAGGGACATGGATGGGAGGGCAGGGCCCAGGGAGAGGAGAAATTGCTGGAAATGGAGGGGAGGGGAGAGAGGAGAATTGATGGATATGGATGGAGGAGGGAAGGGCAGAGAGGGACAAGGATGGACATGGATGGACATGGATGGGAGGGCAGGGCCCAGGGAGAGGAGAAATTGCTGGAAATGGAGGGGAGGGGAGAGAGGAGAATTGTTGGACATGGATGGAGGGGAGGGAAGGGAAGACAGAGGAAGGAGATGCACATGGATGGAGGGGAAGGGAGAGAGAAGAAATGCTGGGCATGGATGGAGGGGAGGGAAGAGAGAGGAAGGAGATGAGATGAGGGAAAAGGAAGAGAAGAGAAAAACTGCACATAGATGGAGAAAATAGGCAGAAGCTGGATCCACTGGACAGTCAAGTCTTCGGAGGACCCAGCTTTTACTTATGGATATAGAGCAAAAAATGAAGAAGAAAAGTGGAAAGTAAAGAAATAAATGGAAAGGAAGCCCTGGAAACAGAGTTAAGAGGACAGATAGCAGCAGAATCAGATACTGGGCCAGCATAATCAGAAAAAGAAAGTCACCAGACAACAAAGGTAGAAAAAATCATTTTATTTTCATTTTAGTGTTTGGAATATGTCCACTTTGAGAATTTACATCTGCTATCTTATTTTGCAATGTATAGCAATTTGTTTCTAAGAATATTGCTGACAATTCCTGTTTCCTTTGCATCTTGTGCCACACGGGGGGGGGGGGGGGGGGGCACCAACTGATAGTCTGCAGGGGGGCACCAGAGACCCTAGGCACGGCCCTGCCCAAGCCAAAGAAACTTGCACACCAACCATTCTGATATCTTCTAGGGCAGCCGTCCCAGAAAGGCCTTGAGCTCCTCCGGCGTCTCCATAAACAGTGTAGCATTGTTATGTACCACCCGCACTCACGCAGGATATTGTAAAGAGAATTTAATTCATTTGTTAAATAGCTGAGAGCAATATGGCGATAGACGCCTACGCAGGTCAGAAACGCACGGAGAAAAGTCTTGGAACATTAACACTTTATTCCCTTGGTAGGATACATCTTTTCGCTGCCGCCATTTAGCCATGAGTTGGGATTTTTCAGCATAATTGAGGATCCTGGCAATCATCAGATGCAGCTTGCTGTTTTGGTCCCAGAGCACTCCCATGCGGTGCACTCGCTCTATCCGCAATTTCTGGCCCTCCACTTCCAAGCCCAGCTCACGGGGCAGCCAAGACTCCATCACGTCCCAAAGTTCTTTTTCCTTCACAGATTCGGGCAGCCCAACCAGCCGGATATTATTACAGCGGCTCCTGTTCTCCTGATCCTCTACTCTCTCCTCCAAGCTCTTACAGCGTTTCTCCAGCTCTGTTACTTGGAAAGTCATGGCATTCGTCACATCTTCCTGCTGTTAGATTCTGTCCTCCGCTTGTTGTAAGTGTGTGTTTTGCCTGGCCATGCCCTCCCTCAACTCATCCATTGTGGCATGCAGTTTTAACAGTTTATCGTCCAAAATATCAGCCATGTTTCGCATTATTTCTTTAATCGCTGCATCCTGCAATGTAAACACTGGCGGTGCAGCTACCTCGCTTGTCATTCCATGTTCCGACGCCATCTTGGCCACTTGGGTACTTCTGCACTCCCTAATAGGCCGCAGGGTCTACGCTGGCATAGCCGCAGCACTACCCTTCCAAAATGTCCTGACTTCACCATCAAGTGCCTGGAGTCGTACCTCAGCAGGTCCCCAACTCTGGGGTCCGGTGCGTGGTGGGGAAACAGATATTGAAGCCGAATTTTGGCATAGAAGCGGTGAGATCAGCCATCAGGCATCCGCTCAGGTCGCAGCCATCACATGACCCCCTCATACCGTTTTTGTTCTGGTAGATATCTCAACTCTAAATTCGGAATAAGCATTGTTGCAATATGGTAAGTCAGCATCTTCAAATAGTGGACCAAACCTTGAAAATTCCTTTTGTGAGAGCTGTTATTAGTGACTGCATTGTCTTATCCAAGTTGACATCGTCAGCCAATTCCTGTAATTTTGACTGAATTCCCATTATTGTGGGGATTACATGTCCAATATAGCAGTCATTTTCAGCTTACAGAATATCAGTTGCAGATGCCAATGGCTTCATGATGCTGATGTAGCTCCTCAGGAACACCATCACAATATCAGTCATAGTTCTAGTCCTATTATTTATTGACATTCTCGTGTCTTCTTCCCTCTAATTGTAACCAGTCGACTGATGGCTAAGAAATCTGAAACCCACCTTCTGTAGGTCAGCTTGAGGAATGTAAGACCTGCTACCTCTTCAACATCTGTATGTTGGGTACTCCAGTTGACTGCATTGCTAAGAACCTGCACTTTTCCTCATTTCCCCCCCAAACCCACCTCCCCGCTCCCCCCGTTTTCTATTTCTGTTGATGGCTCTCTCATTCTCCCTGTCTCCTCAGCGCGAAACCTTGGGGTCATCTTTGACTCTTCTCTCTCCTTCTCTGCTCATATCCAGCAGATTGCCAAGACCTGTCGTTTCTTTCTTTTCCCAGTATGGCATTACTTATGTACTTATGTAACATCCGTAAAATCCGCCCCTTTCTTTCCGAGCACTCTACCAAAACCCTCATCCACACCCTTGTCACCTCTCGTTTAGACTACTGCAATCTGCTTCTTGCTGGCCTCCCACTTAGTCACCTCTCCCCTCTCCAATCGGTTCAAAACTCTGCTGCCCGTCTCGTCTTCCGCCAGGGTCGCTTTACTCATACTACCCCTCTCCTCAAGACCCTTCACTGGCTCCCTATCCATTTTCGCATCCTGTTCAAACTTCTTCTACTAACCTATAAATGTACTCACTCTGCTGCTCCCCAGTATCTCTCCACACTCGTCCTTCCCTACACCCCTTCCCGTGCACTCCGCTCCATGGATAAATCCTTCTTATCTGTTCCCTTCTCCACTACTGCCAACTCCACACTTCGCGCCTTCTGTCTCGCTGCACCCTACGCCTGGAATAAACTTCCTGAGCCCCTACGTCTTGCCCCATCCTTGGCCACCTTTAAATCTAGACTGAAAGCCCACCTCTTTAACATTGCTTTTGACTCGTAACCACTTGTAACCACTCGCCTCCACCTACCCTCCTCTCTTCCTTCCCGTTCACATTAATTGATTTGATTTGCTTACTTTATTTATTTTTTGTCTATTAGATTGTAAGCTCTTTGAGCAGGGACTGTCTTTCTTCTATGTTTGTGCAGCGCTGCAAACGCCTTGTAGCGCTATAGAAATGCTAAATAGTAGTAGTAGTAGTAGTAGTCTGTCATGCCTCTCACTTGGTTCAGGAAACCACTAGAGTTCTGCAGCATTTCATGCCTAGAGTCTTGTGAGTCTTTACTTCCTTGTTGCTGCTCTTCCCTTTTATAGCTCTAGATGGGGTGCTGACAGATGATCTCACTTCCTGTCTAAGGGATATTTAAGGAAGTGCTGAACACTCCACCAGTGCTTCGGCAACAGGCTTCTAGAGT
The DNA here is from genome assembly GCF_901765095.1 of Microcaecilia unicolor. Classification (NCBI taxonomy): domain Eukaryota; kingdom Metazoa; phylum Chordata; class Amphibia; order Gymnophiona; family Siphonopidae; genus Microcaecilia; species Microcaecilia unicolor. The sequence goes on along the minus strand of NC_044040.1, from coordinate 120,543,609 downwards.
TGTGCTTCTCCAGTGTTTGTTGTCTGGTCAGTTCCTGTTTCTAGCCCTGCTTGTTCCAGACCTGTTTGTTCCAGCATTCCAGCCCTGCTTGTTCCAGCTATTCCTTGGCCTCAGCTCCGTCAGGCCAGCCCAAAAGGGCCACTTTCTGCCCTGACCTATCGGGGCACCCCCAAAGGCTCTTAAGATCCAACCTCTAGACTGCTCCTGTCATGTTCCAGCCAGTCATATGGTTCAGCTAGTCCGAGTCAGGTGCTGTCAGGTCCAGCTCCCAGATTCTGCCAGGCAGCTCTGTCAAAAAGGGCCTGTGCAGCGCTTACACCACACAGGTAGAGCGAACCTCGTCACAACCACAGGGCTCACCTTCCCCAACCATGACAATGGCCCTCTCAAACATTCACTTGTAGCACAAATCTTTTCATGCTTCATGACTGTCAACAGCTCCTACAAGGTTGAGTGTGTGATTGGTACAACTCTTGTGCTTGTGAAACCAGTTGGAGTCAATGTCATCAGCACTTGATTCATCTTCAACTGCTGGGCAGACTTGTACGGTCTGTGCCCTGAAAAAGGCAGGTACAAATCAAGGTAAGGTATACACATATGAGTTTATCTTGTTGGGCAGACTGGATGGACCATGCAGATCTTTTTCTGCCGTCATCTACTATGTTACTATGTTACTATCAGAGATCTGAAAGCAGCTTCAACCACCTCTGATGCAGAAAGTGACTGCCTGTTGGACTCTGAGCATGATCCACCGTTCTCTTCATTGCCACTAGTCCAAATGTCATTTAGGAGATGCAAGGCTTTTGTAATATTTGCTGCATTGTCAATAACACAACAGATGAACTTAGTTCAGTGATGTAGCAATGGGTGGGCCTGGGTGGAACCCCACATCAACATCTCTCCTCTTCCGTGGCACCCTGACATCTGCCCACCTGTTGCTGAACCCCGTCCCCCCCCCCCAGTGTACCTTACAGGCTTCCCTGGTGCCTGCAGTGATCCATTATTGCTGCCTGCGCCGGCCCCACAGACTTCCATTGGCTGGGTCACGCCCTTGCTGATGTCATTTCCTGCTTCCTGTCTGGAAGGATTGGGCCAATGGAAGCCTGCGGGGCCAGCACAGGCAGCAATAATGGATCACTGCAGGCATCAGAGACGCCTGTAAGGTACACCGGGGAGGGATGGGGTTCAGCAACAGGTGGGCGGAAGAGGACAGAGGTTGAAGAAGTAGATGAAAAAAACACCCTACATTTTTTTACGTCTCTGGGGGGGGGGGGGGGGGTGGCATGGTGTGGAAGGTCCTGTCTAAGTTAACTCTGGGCCCATCCAAAATACTGGGTCTGGCTATGCCACCGGCTTAGTTGTTATGTGGAATTCTGTGAACAGTTCAGTCATCATTTGAGCAATCTTCTCCCCAATGTGGTAATGTTTAAACCTTCGAACAGCCCAAACATGGGAATGGTGAAATAGTGTCTTCTTGTTTATGTAACGAATGGTCATTCCAAGAAAACTGCACTTGTAGATGCTCCAAAGATCTGCTGTTAGAGAAACCATCTGTTGTAATTCTGTAATAAGCAACTTCTTGTGAATGTCATATAGTTCATTTAAGATTTCTGTTAGATTTCATCTACTTGGAGGTTGGACAGCAGGCATACATCACTGGCAAAACTTTAAAAAAAACATTTCAACTGTTGCAAGCGGCATCATATGTTCTGCTATCATCAAGACTTCATGATCAAACTGTTTCTGTGAAATAGTTCCTTGTCTGGGCACAGAGCTGTTGAGTGGAACTTAGATACATTTTTTTTCTGCTGGTGACTCTTGTTGCTTAGATTGATCACCTCCTTCAGCACTCTGCTTCTTGCCATTCTTTGTTACCTGTTGACTGCAGGGCCTTGAGCCTTACATGATCACTAGGATGTTGTTCCTGTTTTAATGCAATTTCTCCACGGACAACCAAACCAGGTGTGTTCTCACATCTGGGTGATATCAACCAACGGAGCCTGGTACAGACGCTGACTAGCAAGATGAATGTAGAAATTTCTAGCAACGGTCCCATGTTTCAGCAAAAAATATCCTTACTTCAGGAGTATCTACATACATAAATGCATAAAAACATAAAAATAGATACATCTTACATCTGTTTATTAGTATATTTTTATTTGTATATTTTTAACTACACCTTTTTTCTCTTTCAGCTTCCTTTATTTTGCTTATCATTGTGTTGATGCTGTATTTCAGTTCAAGGCAGCAATGTTTCACTCTACATTGCATATGAATGCATTTTTTTAGTCTCGTTTTGGATCCATTTAACCAAGCCACATCTTGTATTTTGTGTCTTTGTCTTTGAATGTTTCCTGTTTCCAAGCCTCATTTTCACCATTGTTACCATCAGTTATACTTATATTTTACATTTTTATTAGTACATTTTTAAGTACACTTTTCTCTGGTTCACATTCCTTTATTTAGATTATTATTGTGTTGATGCTGTATTTTAGTTCAAGGCAGCATTGTTTCACTTTACATTACATATAAATGCATTTTTACAGTCTCATGTTGGACCCATTTAAACCATGCCTTGTGTTGCACTTTGTGCTTCTGTGTTTGAATGCTTCCTGTTTCCAAGCCTCGTTTCACCACTGTTTCATGCTGAGACTGACACACGTACTCCCTTCAGATGGTTGTTCTTTTTCCTGTGTTTTTGTAGTGGTACTCTGATGCTGTATACGATCAGTGCTTTTTTTGTAGGAAAAAAGGTACCGGTACTCATTATGGGTGGGGGTCACCATCTATGGTTCCGCCCCCTATGGTAGCCACACCCACAGTAGCCACACCCCTTATATCAGCCGTGGCGCATATAAGCAGTATAATTAAAAATACTATACCAGTATAGTGATTATTTTCATTATAAATAATTTCTATAAGCTGTTACAGCTCTAGTATACCCTGTGCAAAATAAGACAGCAGATCTAAATTCTCAAAATGGACCTCTTCCAAACACTAAAATGAAAATAAAATGACTTTTTTCTATCTTTGTTGTCTGGTGACTGTTTTTCTGAGCATGTTGGTCCCAGTCTCTGATTCTGAGGCTCTTTATCTGACCCCTTAACTCCGTTTCCAGGGCTTCCTTTCCATTTACTTCTTTACTTTCCTCCTTCATTTCTTGCCCTACATCCATAGGTAAAAGCTGGGTCCTCTGCGGACTTGACTGGAGGAGGTATAGAGTGGATCCAGCTTTTGCCTATCATCCATGTGCAGATTTTCTCCTCTTTTCCCTTTCCCTCACCTTGTCAGTATGCATCTCCTTCCTCTCTCCATCACGTCCAGCATTTTTCCTCTCCTCCTCCATCCATGTCCAGCATTTCTCCTCTCTCCTCCCCTCCACCCATGTTCATCTCACTTCTTCTCTCTTCCCTTCCCTCCATCCATGTCCAGCATTTCAACTGTCTCTCCTCCCCTCCATCCATGTCCAAAATTTCTCCTCTCTCCCATAAATCCATGTGCATCTCCTCCTCTGTCTTGCCTCCCCTCCATCCATGTCCAGCATTTCTCCTCTCCCCCTCCACTCCATCCATGTGCATCTACATCCTCTGTCTTCCCTCCCCTCCATCCATGTCCAGTATTTCTCCTCTCTCCCTTCCCCTCCAACCGTGTGCATCTCTTTCCTTCCATAAGTACATAAGTATTGCCATACTGGGAAAGACCAAAGGTCCATCGAGCCCAGCATCCTGTTTCCAACAGTGACCAATCCAGGTCACAAATACCCGGCAAGATCCCAAAAATGTACAAAACATTTTATACTGCTTATCCTAGAAATAGTGGATTTTCCCTAAGTCCATTTAATAACGGTCTATGGACTTTTCCTTTAGGAAGCCGTCCAAACCTTTTTTAAACTCTGCTAAGCTAACTGCCTTTACCACATTCTCTGGCAACAAATTCCAGAATTTAATTACACGTTGAGTGAAGAAATATTTTCTCTGATTCGTTTTAAATTTACTACATTGTAGCTTCATCACATGCCCCCTAGTCCTAGTATTTTTGGAAACCTTCACATCTACCCGTTCAACTCCACTCATTATTTTATAGACCTCTATCATATCTCCCCTCAGCCGCCTTTTCTCCAAGCTGAAGAGCCCTAGCCGCTTTAGCCTTTCCTCATACGGAAGTCGTCCCATCCCCTTTATCATTTTCGTCACCCTTCTCTGCACCTTTTCTAATTCCACTATATCTTTTTTGAGATGCAGCGACCAGAATTGAACACAATATTTGAGGTGCGGTCGCACCATGGAGCAATACAAAGGCATTATAACATCCTCATTTTTGTTTTCCATTCCTTTCCTAATAATACCTAACATTCTATTTGCTTTCTTAGCCGCAGCAGTACACTGAGCAGAAGGTTTCAAAGTATCATCAAAGATGACACCTAGATCCCTTTCTTGGTCCATGACTCCTAACGTGGAACCTTGCATGATATAGTTATAATTCAGGTTCCTCTTTCCCACATGCATCTGTGCACTTGCTCACATTAAACGTCATCTGCCATTTAGATGCCCAGTCTCCCAGTTTCGTAAGGTCTGCTTGTAATTTGTCACAATCCTCCCGTGATTTAACGACTTTGAATAACTTTGTGTCATCAGCAAATGTAATTACCTCATTAGTTACTCCCATCTCTAGATCATTTATAAATATGTTAAAAAGCAGTGGTCCCAGCACAGAGCCCTGGGGAACCCCACTAACTACCCTTCTCCATTGAGAATACTGACCATTTAACCCTACTCTCTGTTTTCTATCTTTTAACCAGTTTTTATTTTTATTTATTTATTGCATTTGTATCCCACATTTTCCCACCTATTTGCAGGCTCAATGTGGCTTACAATGTATCGTTATTGGTAGATAAAGATTGGAAGATAACAATCAGTGTTGTATGATCCACAATAGAACACTACCTCCTATCCCATGACTCTCCAATTTCCTCTGGAGTCTTTCATGAGGTACTTTTTAATCCGCAAAAAAATCTTTTCCGGAGATGGGAAGGCGGTAGAACGAGAGGACATGAAATGAGATTGAAGGGGGGCAGACTCAAAAAAGATGTCAGGAAGTATTTTTTCACGGAGAGAGTGGTGGATGCTTGGAATGCCCTCCCGTGGGAGGTGGTGGAGATGAAAACGGTAACGGAATTCAAACATGCGTGGGATATGCATAAAGGAATCCTGTGCAGCAGGAATGGATCCTCAGAAGCTTAGCTGAAATTGGGTGGCGGAGCAAGTGGGGGGAAGAGGGGTTGGTGGTTGGGAGGCTAGGATAGGGGAGGGCAGACTTATACGGTCTGTGCCCTGAAAAAGACAGGTACAAATTCAAGATATGAGTTTATCTTGGGCAGACTAGATGGACCATGCAGGTCTTTTTCTGCCGTCATCTACTATGTTACTATGTTACTTTGTCAAACGCCTTCTGAAAATCCAGATACACGATATCTACCAGCTCGCCTTTATCCACATGTTTGTTCACCCCTTTAAAGAAATGTAGTAGATTGATGAGGCAAGATTTTCCTTCACTAAATCCATGTTGATTTTGTCTCATTAATCCATGCTTTTGAATATGCTCTGTAATTTTGTTCTTAATAATAGTCTCTACCACTTTGCCCGGCACCGACATCAGACTCACCGGTCTATAATTTCCCGGATCTCCTCTGGAACCTTTTTTAAAAATCGGCATTACACTGGCCACCCTCCAACCTTCCTTCCAACATTTCTCACCGGTCTATAATTTCCCGGATCTCCTCTGGAACCTTTTTTAAAAATCAGCGTTACATTGGCCACCCTCCAATCTTCCCTCCAACATTTCTCCTCTCTTCCTTGCCCTCCACGCCATCCATGTCCAGCATTTCTCCTCTGTCCCCTTCATCCATGTGCATCTCCTTTCTGTCTTCCCTCCACTCCATCCATGTCCAGCATTTCTCCTGCCCTTCCCTCCATCCATCCATGTCCAGAAACTCTGCTCTCTCCCCTGCCCTCTCTTCCCATCCATGTCCAGATTCTCCTCTGCCCTCCCATCTGTGTCCAGCGGCCCTCCATGTCCAGGGATTCTTCTCTGCCCTCCCCTCCCATCTATGCCCAGCGATTTCTCCTCTCTTCTCTTCCCTGCCTTCCCCTCCATGTCCAGCGATTCTCCTCTCTCCCATGCCCTCCATGTCCAGCGATTCTCCACTGCCCTCCCCTCCCTGTCCAGCGATTCTCCTCTGCCCTACCCTCCCATTTATGTCCAGCGATTTCTCCTCTTTCCCCTCCCCTCCCCTCCATGTCCAGCGATTCTCCTTTGCCCCCTATCCTCCCTTCCATGTCCAGTAACTCGCCCCAGGCCTCCACCTTCCTCCCCTTTTAAGCCCCCGTCGAGTTCCAGCGCCCCAGCCCCACCTGCCCGCCCTTAGCTCCCCAACAGCCCAACTCCCCCCCCCCCCCCGCGACGCATTTAAATCTTTTAATAATATGGAGTCACGTGATGCACTGAGAGGGTGAGATGTGTGCCTTTGCTCTCCGAGGCCCAACGCCCAAAATCGCTAATAAACCTCTGAAAAACAGTGCAGAGTCGCGAATAAAACATTGCTTACAGAGCCGGAAAGCCCATGGATAAATTCATCGAGGCAGCGCCAAAGACAATGCCAGCACGGAGCACAAAAAGAGAGAAAGAAAAACCACGGGCGGTGGACGCTAGCGAGGAGAAAGCCCCGCAGCAAGGTGGGCAGAGCTTCTCAGCAGAACAGTTAGCGCAGCTGACGGCTGCGGTGGCCCAAGCAATGGAACCGCGTCTCGAAGAAATCTCGACTCAGATTGCGAGCTTTGAGACTCTGCTGGCGGAGACAACGCAGAGGACCGGGGAACTAGAGCGGAGAGTCTCCGAGATCGAAGACACGCAACCCCCAGCCCAGTAACAACTGAAAAAACTACAAGCTGCGGTGGACACGCTGCATAATAAAGCTGACAAATTAGAAAATAGAACTCGACGCAGCAACCTTCACCTTATTGGCATACCTGAGTCAGTGAGCGACTTGGTGCTGGCGACGGTGGTAGAAAAATGGCTGGTCTCAGAGTTTGCCCTGTCGGATCATGCAGGAGCACTTTGCTTGGAGAGAGTACACTGATTGGGCCGCATCCAAGATGGCCACCAGGCCCCGCGACCGGTAATCCTGAAGATGCACAATTACATTCACAAGATGGAAATTCTGAGGGGATACCAATTAAAAAGAGATGAAACGGGGGTCACGTGATGACGTGAAGCAAAGCGGATGTCTCTGAGGCCAGCTCCGACCTAACTCCCCAAAAACCGGCAAAATCAACGGCAAAAAATCCCTGGAAGATTCTCAGCTTTGCGGAGCAGAGTAGTTAAAGGTGAGAGCTCTGTGAATCGGGGCTTGGAGAGGCGCATTGCAGTGTGGAAAAGCGGGTATGCCCGCCAAGACTCCGCGGGGGAAGAAGAGTGCCTGCATTCCACAAACCAAAATGGCGGCGGTGCCTGGCGCTGAAAAAGTGGAGGAGATGCCGTCGGAGCTAGTACATGACCTCGCGCAGCAAATTACAGTGCTGTTGGAAGAAAAACTCTCCAAATTGCAAACTTCGGTCGACCAGATCCGTGAGTCCATTGAGAGGCAGAGTGCGCGAATACAGCAAGTGGAAGATAGAGTTGCGCAATGCGAGGACACGGCGGAAGGCGCGAATGGAAGAATTGCAGCGCTTGCGAGAAAGTGTGAGCAGCTGGCACAAAAGGCAGACGACCTCGAGAATCGAAGCAGGCGCAACAACATAAGAATATTGGGCATACCTGAATCGATCAAGGAGAAGGAGCTCCGCAGGTTTGTGGAACAGTGGTTACCCACACAGTTGGGTCTGGACCTGGAAGGGGACAAACTGCGAGTGGAGAGGGCCCACAGGGTGGGAGCAGAACGCGCTAATGATAGCAGGCCGCGGCAGGTGATGGTCAAGATCTTAAATTACATGGATAAAGAGAAAATTCTGCAAGCGTACAGAGGGAAGCGTGGCCTGGAGTACAAAGGAAAAAAAATACTGCTGTTTCAAGATTATTCTGCTATAGTGTCAGACCAACGGAGGAAAATGGGAGCCCATTGCAAACGCCTATATGATAAAGGAGTCCGATTCGCTTTATTGTATCCAGCAAAAGTTCGAGTCTTGCATGACAATAAAACTTTGTTTTTCACTGAACCTACGGAGTTGGAGCTGTTTGTGAATCAACTGTGATAACAGTGAAGAGTGAGACCCACAATGTTTGTAGCCAGCAGGCTTGAACGCTGAGGAGAGTGGAGGTGCTCCGCAGGGCCTAAGACACCTGGCGGTAAAGCTTTTAAAAAAAATTTAATGGAACCTGCGGAGGGCCGACTGATGCAAGGTGGAAGCAAGGGACACTATTACTCTGTAGTCAGTTGGTATCTTCAGAGCGAAGGAAGAGGACAGACAAGTTTGCATGCAAGACAGGATAAGCCGGGGATGGACCTTTCCAGAGGTTTTCCTTTCTTGCCACTGTTTGAATGTTTAAATGGTTAAATATTTAAGTTACAATAATCAGTTTAACTGCAAAAGCTGTTGATAGCAGAAATGTTTCTTTCTCTTCTTTTTTCTCTCACTATATCTTTCAGGTATTCGTATGGGGGGGGGGAGGGGGGAGAGAAGTCTCGGGAGAGTTGGTGATGTGTTGGGGGCATGAGTGTTGTGATTCGTTGAGGCTGGGGAGTAAATGTGAATCACAAGGGAATTTAGTGTAGGGGAAGGGTGGAGAGGGTGGCGGGGGGGAAGGGATGGGGGGAGGGAGTTGTCTTGTATCCTCATTGCAAAAAGCGAGGAAAACTTCAAAGGGTCAGTCGCAACAGAGACAAGGGGTAAGAGAGACGCACGCTTTTCAAGGGACCATACATATGTGCGTGGTCTGGGAGCTCAGCTGGGGGGCTCCTGGAGAGTAACGTTGCTTGATCGTAGAGAGCATTGCAAATGCGAAGTATATAGGATGAATGGCACATCTTAAAATTGTATCTTTGAATGTTGATGGGGTACATTCCCCAGTAAAGCGCACAAAAATCTTGCAGGCTTTAAAGAGGCAAAAAGCGGACATAGCACTCATACAGGAAACACACTTGAGCAAATTAGAACATCTCAAATTGAAGAAAGATTGGGTAGGTGACATATTTTTTGCAGCATACAATGGCAGGCAAAGGGGGGTTGCTATATTAATAAAGAAAACGGTAGCGTTTCATATGCACCAGGTATATCAAGACCCAGAGGGACGTTTCATAATAGTGGCAGGAGTGCTGCAGGGTGTTGCAGTAGGACTCTGCAGTATATATGCACCTAACGTTTATTCTCACAAGTTTTATTCCACACTGTTAGCAAAAATAGCCACCTTCAGTGATTACAAGCTGATAATAGTGGGAGATTTCAACATCACAAGCGATCCCTCCATAGACTGCAAACCACCTAAGAGAGCGGGGAAAGATCATGATGAGAAGGGGGTAAATTTGCTTATGAGGGAATTAGAGTTAGTAGACATTTGGCGTCACCAGCATTTAGATGAGTGTGACTACACTTTCTTTTCCCACCCACATGGAGTCCATTCGCGTCTTGACTATCTGCTGGTATCCCACTCGGTGAGTTCCATCGCGGTTAGTACAGGAATTGGAATACCAGATGTATCTGATCATGCTCCAGTGTGGGCGGAACTAAATTGGGAAGGGAAACATTCGATGCGGTGGCGAATGAATCCAGCTCCGTATCAGAATAGGGAGTTCAGAACATATTTGAGGAAGAGCTGGATGGATTACATAACAGACAATGACACGCAGTCAGTAAGTGCAAGAATATATTGGGAAGCTGCAAAGGCAGTATTGCGTGGAAAAGTTATGTCCTATGTCGCGTCTCAGAATAAAAAACGTGCTTCCCGCTTAACAGCTCTTACACTGGCTTTAAGAGATGCCCGAAGAGCTTTTATCATTTCTCCTTCTGAGAGTAACAGGAAAGCCTATGTGACATGTCGGAAAGAAATGAGGGAGGTATTGGACGCAGGAGCGCTTTGCAATATCCAACTATATAAGTACAGGTTACACCAATGGGGCAATAAAACAGGTAAACTGTTAGCGTCGTTGGTGAAGCAGAAATCACCGAGAAAATACATTAGTAAGTTGAGAGATGAGGGGGGGCGGGTTTTCAAGACTCAACCAGAGATACAGAAGGAATTTGTACGCTTTTACTCAGAATTGTATAGAGAAGGCTCTTTCTCAGAAGGCAAGTGTCAGGAGTTTTTTGCTAAAGTGGGGCTCCCCAAGTTACAAGAGGATCAAATAAAGCTTCTTAACGCTCCACTTCAGGGGAAAGAGATACAGAAAGTAATTAAACGTCTGCAGCTAGCTAAAGCCCCCAGGCCAGACGGGTTAGGGCCGGAATTTTACAAGATACTGCAGGATGTAATTGTTCCACCGTTCGTGTCTATGTGCGAAGAAGTGAAGGAAACAGGCATTATGGGACCAGTATTAAACCACGTGCATATAACAATCCTTCCTAAGCCAGGAAAGGACACTGAGTTGGTTAGCTCTTATAGGCCTATCTCATTACTCAATCAGGACATAAAAATATTGGCAGCAGTACTAGCAGACCGTTTGAGTCAGGTTGTTCCCTGTCTGGTTCACTCTGACCAGGTGGGGTTTGTTAAAGGAAGATTCGCCTCAGCGAATATTTTGAAAGTAAGTCGAGTTTTATTCGAGGGCAGAGGACGGGCTGGGGACGCAATTGTAGCGAGTCTGGATGCTGAAAAAGCGTTTGATAAAGTAGTCTGGGAGTACCTATTCTGGGTGCTAGGGCACTTTGGAGTGCGAGGGGAGTTTTTAGATTGGATACGAGCGCTTTACAGCAATCCGACAGCGCAAATTATAGTCAATAATTCCCTTACGGAAAGATTTTCGTTGAAGGGAGGAACCAGGCAAGGGTGCCCACTGTCGCCATTGCTATTCATTTTGACATTGGAGCCGCTAGCAGCCAGGATAAGGCAAGAACCCGTAGTGAGGGGACTCAGAGTGGGGGGAGAAGAGTATAAAATTAACTTATTCGCGGATGATATGCTTTTGTTATTAGACAAGGCGACTACCACTCTGCCGTGTGTAATGGCCCTAATTAAAGAGTTTGGGGATTTTTCTGGGCTCACTATTAATTTTGGGAAATCTGAGGCGTTGCCAGTCAGTAAACCTTGTGATAGCAGGGCTCTGCAGAACTTTCCTCTGGCTTGGGCTAAGGAAGGCATTAAGTATTTGGGAGTTTTTTTAAATGCAGATCCCTCATGGGTATACAAGAAGAATGTAGTAGCACGGCTAGAGGAGGTCAAAAAACTCTGCGGGAGGTGGAGGGATCTGCCATTAAGTTTTTTGGGTAGAATAGCCTTGGTAAAAATGGTGATGCTGCCTAAGCTAATTTACCCGTTGCAGATGATACCACTGTGGGTGAATAAACCGGAAGACTGTATGTATCGAAGCGTGGTAGGTACTTTCATATGGCATGCGAGACGTCCGCGGATATCTTTTGTGAAGTTAACCTATAGACGTGATCAGGGAGGCCTCCGATTGCCGGACCTGAGAACCTACAATGTGGCAGCGCTGATGCGCTGGAATCATGAATTAATGTCAGGAGAGGGATTTTATGCAGTAAAGGGTTTTTGGGAGAGTTGGTGTGGTCCGAATGATCCATTCACTGTTTTGGAGTCGTGGGTAATCAAAGATGCCAAGAAGATAGTAGAGAATCCATATGTAGCGGCATTGCAGAAGGCTTGGAGGTGGTGGAGAGGGCACGGCGGGGCGAAACAGGGAATGAGTCCTTTCATGCCGTTAACAGGGAATATGGCCTTTCCCGTAGGACTTGGAGCATCGGTATTTGGCAGTTGGCGCGCGAAGGGCTGCTGTTTTATAGGCCAGTTCAGAAAGGAGGGGGATGAGGCATTTCCATCATTTGATCAGGTTAAAAATGAGCTACAGATCCCGGGATCCCAATTCTTTGCATACCTGCAGGCGAAGGACTACATACTGAGTGTGGAACGCAGTGGTCAGACGAAAGTGCGGTTCACGCAATTGGACTATGAATTTTTACGACTGGCTCCAAATTTTAACAAATTGACACAGTGGTGCAAATTGATTAGGCAATTCCAAAGGGCAACTCACATAGCCAATTTAGCAAATACATGGAGCAAAGACCTAGTTGAGAATATTTCTGAGGACCGGATGAAGGCGGTGTTCAGGGACCTACATAAGGTGACGCCAAATGCAGCCCTGCAGGACATCCAGTATAGAGTATTATATCGGGTACATATCACTAAGGAAAAAGGGAAAGTATTGGGGATGTGGGAGGATAACAGCTGCAATAAATGTGGGAAAGGCGTGGGCACTTTCTTGCACTCATTTGTGGAGTGCCCCTCTTTGCATGACATATGGGTAGGAGCGCTGAGTGCAATTGAGGAACTCCTGCAGTGTGAGGTGGAATGGAAATACTCAATCATTTTGATGGGTTGTGTGGAGTCCTTAAGGGAGCAGGGGTTGAGAGCTGACCAGAGTAAATTTGTTTTACTAGTGACTTTACTGATCAAGAAATGTATTTTGCAGGCGTGGGTGGACAAACTGCCCCCATCCCTGGAGTTATGGAAGAACTATATGAAGGAGATGGCTCATTGGGTACTTACAGCGCTCAAGTATTCAGTCTCATTGAGCAGCCACCAATATAGAGATATATGGGGGAGAGTGCTGGCCCGGTTTGTGTCACAGGACCCAGTCTCTGAGGAAGGAAAAGAAAAGGAAATGGTGAACGGACAGCAAGGGGGAGGGAGGGAGTTTTGAGGGAAGGGATAACTGGCTGGGGAGGGGGGAAACAAAAGAGGTAGAGGGATGGGAAGGGGTATAAAAAGGGGGGGGGGGAAAATTCATGGAAATAAGGGCATCCCCATTCAAAGACGCTTGAGAGTCAATATCTGTTTTAACTTTATAGAGGGGGCAATGGTTTCAAATGTTTCTTTTTCATTTTGTATCATAGTTTGCCGATGCAATTGTTTTCATGTATCAATAAAGATATTTTAAAAAAAAAAAAAAGAGATGAAACTAAATACGATGGACAGCTTATTTGTATTTTCCAGGACATTTCAGCGTCGCTGCAGGACCGCAGGAGGAAATTCACCCCGCTGTGCCGCTGTCTACAAGACCTGCAGGTAAAATGTATGCTTATATATCCAGCAGTGCTGAAAATCCATCAGGAAGGCAAATGGAGGACCCTTGATTCAGAGGCCACTGCAAATCAATACATAAGCGGCCTGGAGCAGAAGCGGCAGGAGCATAACGGACGACAGCAAGGAGAGTGAGGGCAGCTTTCCATGGACATTAAAATAATGGTAATGTGGCATAGTTGTTGATGCAATTGTAAGCAGTAAGAGAAGAGGTTTGCACTAAAACTTATAACGGGTAAGGGCGGCAGGGCCTCGAGCATGGCAGGGGCTCTTACAATTTTCTTGTTTAGAGTATGCATGGGGAAGCGGGTTTAGGAGAGAGTTCAGGGGTGGGACAGGAGGGGAGGGAGGGGAGGGGGGATGGATAGGAAGACGGGGGGGAACATTAAGTATTCACGTCTATAGGGTTTGGAAATACTGGGAGGTCAGGGAAAGAAGACAACAAACGGAGGAATTGGATAGGCTTCACACATGGTAGAGGTGCAGTGGGGGGAACACATCTCTGGGGTAAGGCTGGGAGCCCTAGAGGTAATAGTAATTTGACACTCTGCATGTATAAAGAACAAAGAGAAACAGGGCTTGGGTAATAAGGTGCGCCTTATCTCCTGGAATGTGTGCGGCATCTCCTCCCCAATTAAGAGGACCAAGATTCTATCTGCTCTTAAGCGGCACCGAGTTGGAATAGCATGCCTGCAGGAGACCAGGCTCTCAGGGGAAGAACATGAGAAGCTAAAATGGGGATGTGTAGGGGAGGTGTTCTACTCGCCAGCGACAGGCAGACGAGGGGGGACAGCAATTCTGATTCATAAAACTCTAATGTGTAAGGCTAAAATGCTATTTAAAGACGGAGTGGGGAGGTATATAGGAATCCAAATTAATTTGCAGGAGAAGGAGATCCTTCTGGTGTCGGTGTACGGCCCTAATACAGCAGCTAAAAGCTTCTACGCTTAGCTATTGGCTCACTGTCATGAACACTTAGCCCTCCCTATAGTGGTAGCGGGAGACATGAACCAAGTGATAGACCCGGATCTAGATAGGTCCAAGCAGTCTCAAGCAGGATCTGCATTTGATGAATCCCTTCTGGACGCGTTCTGCCAGAAGGTAGGATTGTTGGACCCATGGAGAATACTCCATGGAGCGGAGAGAGATTACACGCACACATCCAGGGCACACCACTCGCAGTCCCGTTTAGATTACATATTTGCATCTCAAGACCTGTTCCAGAGGGTGGTCGAATCCATAATCGGCCCAGAGGAGATCTCTGATCACGCCCTCATATGGGTGGAGATAGAGCCGGTGGCTTACCGTCATATTTGTTTTCCTCTAAAGAATTTAAGGAATACCTACAGAAGAGTTGGGAGGAGTTCCTCATCCATAATCAGGAACATGTAGAGGACCCAGTCCTGTTCTGATCCACAGCAAAAGCAGTATTACGAGGCGGGGTGATAGCGTACGTTAGCAAACGGAACAGGCAAATAACATAAGGAATAGTAGAACTGGAGCAAAAGCTCCGAGCCGCAAAGAGACAGTATGGCAGGTGGCAAACGCAATCACAATATGAGCTCCTCATGTCCACCAGAACAGCGCTTAATAGCGCACGGCCCGTTCCCTTTTATATAGAAAATATAGGTTATATAAATTCGGGGACAAAGCGGGGGGATGTTGGCCCGGTTAGTAAAAGGAATGCGTAAAAGAAACTTCATAGCAGCCATATGCAGCCACACAGGGGACATCAACACTAAGCCAGAAGAGATAGCGCGAACGTTCCGTCAGCATTTTGCTGCCTTATACGAGGGAGAATCTGAGCAGAAGGTTGTAAGAGAGGTTATAAGAACATACTTGGACAGGGTTCACATGGGGAAAATCCCACCAGAACAATTGACATCCCTAAATAAACTGGTGGAGGCTAGGGAGCTTCAAAAAGCCATTGAACTCCGCACCAGGGCCAGATGGACTATCGGGCGAGTTTTATAAGATGCTGAGGCCGCAAATAATAGGGCCATTACTAAAATATCTTAACACAGTGACAGAGACAATTTCCCACTACATGCCAATACGGCCTTAATAAGCCTAATACACAAGAAAGGAAGAGACCCACTGCAATCTAGCTCCTATAAGCCAATATCACTGATAAACGTAGAAGCCAAGCTGTTGTCTCGGATACTGGCCAACAGACTGGCGCCACTGCTGCCACAGCTGGTGAATGAAGAACAGGCTGGGTTTGTCAGGGGGCACCAGTCTGTCATAAATGTGTGAAAGGTGATTCTGACCACACTTAAAGAACCTGACAAAAAATCTCAAAGGTTGGTAGTGAGCCTGGATGCAGAACGGGCATTTGACCGGGTTCTGTGGCCCTTCCTCTTTGAAACCTTAAGTTGGATAGGACTAACAGGGTGGTTTCTGCAAGCCATAACAACATTATACTCAGAGACACGCGCCATGGTGTTAGATAACGGGATAAGAACAGAGGGTTTTGACATCCGGAAGGGGACGCACCAAGGCTGCCCGCTGTCCCCATTGTTATTTATACTAACCCTGGAGCCACTACTGTGTGAGCTCCGAACACATCAACGTATACAGGGGATACGATTTCGTAGGCACGAACTGAAGGTGCTGGCATATGCCAATGATCTGTTGCTGCTGTTGAGCAACCCACAAACCTCCCTAGAGCAGCTCCTCCGCACTATAAACAGATATTTATTTTTATTTATTTATTGCATTTGTATCCCACATTTTCCCACCTCTTTGCAGGCTCAATGTGGCTTACAGAGACCTGTTATGGTATCGCCATTCCAGGATGTCAGATACAATTGGTGATATAGAAAGATAAGGATGGGAAGAAAGGAAAGATCTAGGCAGATAGATATAGAAAGAGGACTTTTAGTACTGAATGAATTGGTGAAGTGGGATAGTTAAGCTATGGGTTCTCTTTGTAGGCCTTGTTAAAAAGATATGTCTTCAGAGATTTACGGAAGTTAGCTATTTCGTCGATTGTTTTCAAGACAATTGGTAATGCATTCCATAACTGCGTGCTCATGTAAGAGAAGGTAGTTGCATGTATTAGCTTGTATTTTAGTTCTTTGCAGCTGGGGAAGTGTAGAGTAAGAAATTTGCGGGATGATCTTTTGGCATTTCTGGGAGGCAGGTCCACGAGGTTTAGCATGTATGTCAGGGCGTCTGCATGGATGATTTTGTGTATAATCGTACAGATCTTGAACGCGATAAGTTCCTTAAGTGGGAGCCAGTGAAGTTTCTCTCTTAGGGGTTTGCACTTTCATATTTTGTTTTTCCAAATATGAGTCTGGCAGCGGTATTCTGGGCTGTTTGGAGTTTCTTGATAGTTTGTTCTTTGCAGCCCGTGTATAGTGCGTTGCAATAGTCCAGGTGACTTAGTACCATTGACTGTACCAGGTTACGGAAGATGGATCTCGGGAAGAAAAGTTTTACTCTTTTGAGTTTCCACATGGAGTGGAACATCTTTTTCATTGTATTCTTCACGTGGGTTTCAAGTGTGAGGTTTCGATCTATGGTAACTCCAAGAATTTTCAGATTATTTGAGACGGGAAGAGAGAGGTTTGGTGTGGTTATGGTGGTGAAGTTGCTTGTGTTATGTTGTGAGGTGAGTACAAGACATTGTGTTTTTTCTGCGTTAAGTTTTAACTGGAATGCATCCGCCCAGGAGTGCATGATTTTGAGGCTTTGGTTGATCTCGTTGGTGATTTCATTTAGATCACGTTTAAACGGGATATAAATCGTGACATCATCTGCATATATGTAGGGGTTAAGGCTTTGATTGGCTAGTAATTTGGCTAAGGGTATCATCATTAGGTTGAAGAGGGTTGGTGAGAGGGGGGATCCTTGGGGGACTCTACATTCAGGTGTCCATGAAGCTGATATCTCCGCATTCGTTGTTACTTGGTATGATCTTGTGGTCAGGAATCCTCTGCACCAGTTGAGAACTTTACCTCCGACTAGTATTCTAGTATATGAAGTAGTATTTCATGATTGACCATGTCGAAAGCACTGGACATGTCGCATTGTAGGAGTATGTTGTTGCCAGTTGCAATTGCTTGTTTAAATGAGTTAATTACAGACACTAGTACAGTTTCAGTGCTGTGATTCGACCGAAATCCTGATTGAGACTCGTGCAGAATTGAGTATTTATTTAGGTAATCAGTGAGTTGCTTCGTCACTATGCCCTCCATGAGTTTGGTTATGAGCGGAATAGATGCTACTGGGCAATAGTTGGTCAGGTCCATTGTGCTTTTCTTAGCATCCTTAGGTAGAGGAGTTAGCAAAATGTTTCCTTTATCCGTGGGGAAGAGGCCATTTTATAACATGTAGTTTAGGTGTTCCGTGAGGTCTGTTTTGCGTCGTTGAGGGGCAGATTTGATGAGGCTAGTAGGGCAAGTGTCTAATTTGCATTGCGACTTGGCATATCTTCCAAGCAATTGTGAGATGTCGTCGAATGAGAGTGCGTCAAAGTTGGTCCATGATCGGTCGGCTGGGTATTCCCCAGGTATTGGGTCTAAACACTCAAGAGCAGATCAAATATCTGGGAGTTGTTATTCCCTCAGATGTGGGGACATTATATGAAAGGAGTGGCCTAGTGGTTAGGGTGGTGGACTTTGGTCCTGGGGAGCTGAGTTCGATTCCCAGCACAGGCAGCTCCTTGTGACTCTGGGCAAGTCACTTAACCCTCCATTGCCTGCCGCATTGAGCCTGCCATGAGTGGGAAAAAGTGTGGGGTACAAATTAAAAAAAAAAAAAGGTTTGTATAATCAGTTATGTTGGTAGGTATCATGAGTCACAGCTTTATAATTTTTTCTTTAAAGGTTGGTTGCAGACCGGTGTAGTGTTTAGTAGTTTGTTTACTAGTAAGAAGAGTTTGTGTGTATCCTTGTAATTTGGTTTTGTAATATGTTCTTTTAGTTTGTCTGATGGTGTATTTGTATTTTCTTTGTAGTTGTTTCCAGTCTTTAAGTGTGGATTTGTCTTTTTTCTTGTTCCACACTCGTTCTAGTCTTCTGACTTGTGTTTTTAGTTCTTTCAGTTCTTCGCTAAACCAAGGTATTGAGATATGGCAGACTTTCTGGTTTTCAGTTAAATTTAACGAAATCGCTGGCAATGCCATTAGACGTGACACTACGGCGCAACTGGAAGGGACAATTCCCATTGCAGTGGGTGGAAGAGCAGATCAAATATCTGGGAGTTGTTATTCCCTCAGATGTGGGGACATTATATGAGAAAAATGTACTTCCCATGCTGGCGGAAACCAGGCGGACGTTGCAGCTTTGGGGGCCCTGTCCCCTCTCCCTATCGGGGCGCATTGGTTTATTTAATATGATGATAGTGCCTAAGTGGCTGTATCTGGTTCAGATGCTGCCACTGTACCTGAGGCGGAGGGAGGAACAGATTTTTAACAAAATCACGCAGGTTTTCCTGTGGAGGGGAAAGAAACCTCGGCTCCCATGGCATATAATTCAGAAACCGAAGGCGCATGGTGGGATGGGCCTACTTAATATAAGATACCTGACGGTAGCTTGCTCCATGCGACACATTAGGGATTGGCTGACAGGGCACCAGGAATTCTCGAATACGCAACTGGAGATGACACTCTCCCCCACTGCACACTTGGGTTGGTGGTTACATGCATCAGGTAAGGGGATAGTGGCTAGACTAGGGGCTAATCCATTGGTTACGTCAGCAAGGGCGGCATGGAAATGGCTCTGTAAGCGACATTACTTTGAATGGAAAGCGACTCCTTTCTTGCCCTGGTATCATAACCCTGAATTCCCGGAGGGATCCTCCTCAGTGGCCTTTGCTAGATGGAGTGAGAAAGGGATACACTACTTGTATCAACTGTTGACTGATGAAGGAAAAGCGCGGCCCTTCTCAGAGTTAAAGCAGGAATTTAAATTGGCAGAGACTGATCATTATGCCTACCTGCAGATCCAACATTACATGGTAGCACTGGGATGGACTAATTTAAGCGAGGACGTGCAGGATACATTAAACACAGCGCTGACATTAGGGGTGCCGCTGAGATACCATCACAGATTTCTGCAGGATACTACAGAGGACATTAATTACAGAGGCAGAGCACGGGCATGGGCCATAGAGTTGGCGGCAAAGGTGACAGAGGAAGTACTGAGCAATTTTCTGACCACAGCTCAGCGCAATTCGGTCTATACCCGATATTGGGAGCTGAAGTACAAATTTGTGCTGCAGTTATATATCTCTCCAGCAAGAGCGCTTAAAGCAGGGTTCGGTGACTCTGGGGAATGCCCCAGATGTGGTCAGACACTTGCAGCACTTGGACACATGTTCTGGCTATGTCCCCGAATCGTGCACTTCTGGTCCCAAGTCCTTGATGAAACTAAGAAATACTGGGGCCGCACAATACAAAGACACCCACTGATACTTTTTGGGATTTACAAAGGCACGAAACCCACACTCCCGGGATTTAACTCCTTTTTACGAAGGGCGGTGCTGATTCGAAACAAGGTCATACTGCTGAACTGGCGAGAGAGGGCAGCCCCTTCCGTGGGCGTCTGGAGGACACACATGATCGAGCTATTAAAGCTAGAGCGGTGTGGAGTCATAGATCTATCCTCTAGAGAGGGCAGGAACCTAGAAAAAACCTGGGTGAATTTTTGGGATACACTGCAACTAGCAGCGAGAAGCAGAATTCTAAATTAAGTACACCTATGGACTAAGACTGAATGAGTTAAATACCTTGATGTCTGACAAAAAGGGGGGAGGACGGGAGGAGGGGGGGAGGTAGTGGGATCGGGGATAGTGAGGGTATAACTGGATAACATGTTGATGTATATTGTTCATTATCAATATGGGTATTGTTTATTATCTGTTGAAAACCCAATAAAAATGAGTTAAACATAAATCTTTTATTATTTTTTTTTACGTGAAGTCACAGCCCTGGCATTAGTGAGAGGACGAGGCTCGCCTCCTCCTGCCTTCCCTTCATTCCCTCTCAGTGTCCCGCCTTCCTGTGATGTATTTTCCTTTTCCATGAGGGCAGGACACTGAGAGGGAATGAAGGGAAGGCAAGAGGAGGCGAGCCTGGTCCTTTCACTAACACCGGCGCTGCGACTTCACGTAAAAAAAAAAATAAAAGATTTAAACGCGTTGTGGGGGGGGGGGGGGCTGTCGGTAAGCTAAGGGCGGGCAGGTGGGGCTAGGGCACTGGAACTCGACGGGGGCTTAAAAGGGGTGTCGCGGGTGGCAGGAATGGAAAGCAGAGCTGGGGAGCCAAGGACGGGTAGGTGAGCGGAAAAAAAGCACTGATATATGAGAAATCTCAACTTTGTTAAATGTTTCAGTCCTATCCATGTACTTGCACCCATGATATAACTGAATTCTATTATTCTGCCTCACTGTATTTTCAAATGTTGTCACATTGAACCTAAATTTGCTTGGGATAATGTGGGATATAAATATCAATTTTGTTTTAATCCTTTATCCTCCACCTTTTAAGGCCCTTCTTATCCAACCAGATGGTGATAGCACAAGGAAAGTGTATATTCCTCCCTATATTAGGCTGTAATATGGCTTTGCTGGCCCTAAGTCAGGGGCGTAGCTACGGGTGGGCCTGGGTGGGACCAGGCCCGCCCAATCTTGGCTCAGGCCCGCCTGCCCGCCTGCCAAGTCTCCCACATTCAGCGGGAGAATCCCGCTTTGGCAGGTCATCTTCCGCACTCCCGCCAAAGTGGGAAAGTCTCCCGCTGCCGCTGCGATGATCCTCCACCGCCGCTGCTTCTCTGTGAGCAGCCTCAGCAAAAGAAGAAAATGAAGCGCGGGACCACAGCAGCCTTCAGGCATGCGCTGTCGGCTCTGCCGTCCTCTGCCCCCGCTGACGTCAATTTCCTGTTCCGACGAGGGCTGAGGACCGGCAAACCGACAGCGCATGCCTGAAGGCTGCTGCGGCCCCGCGCTTCATTTTCTTCTTTTGTTGAGGCTGCTCACAGTGGCAGCGTGTAGAAGGGATGCAGTTGAGCTGATCTCAGCAGCCGTTTGGGTGCCTGGGGAACTAAGGTACGTGGATGCTGGGGTGGAGGCAAAATATTTTGTTTGGAAGGGGAGGAGGAAGATAGTGTGTCAGGGTGTATGTTGCATGGGGGGGGGGAGAGAGAGAGATCAAAGATGTTGGATGGGGACAGAAAAAGGGGAGACACTGGATGAAAGGAAGAAGATAGAGGAGATGGATGAAAGGAGGGAGACACTGGACAGAAGGTGGAGAGTGAGAGAAGATGTTGGTGGAAGGGAGAGAGAGAAAGGGGACATGCTGGATGGAAAGAAAGAGTTGAGATGCTGGATAGAAGAAGGATACAGAGAGAAAGATGAATGGAAAGAGGGGACATGGAAAAGGGCAGGGGAGAGACAAGCTGTTGGGGAGAAGGAAGGGGAGCAAGGGGGAGACCTTGGTTGGTCAGATGGAGAGAGAAACAGGAGAAATGCTGGATGAAAGGAGGGAGAGAGAGGAAAAATGCTAGAAGTAGGGCGCACTACTCATGCCTATACACACACACATATATACAGTATATATATATATATATATATATATATATATATATATATATATATATATATATATATATATATATATTAGTGCCCACCCATATTAGCTCTGGGCCCAGCCAAAATGTCAGGTCTGGCTACGCCACTGCCCTAAGTATTCCTTGCTTTGCTGTCAGCATATTTTTAGTTTCTTCCTGCAGCTGCATGTAAGCTACAGTGCTTTCTCAGTAAATGGAAAGTACATGTTACATGTCAAGGTGACACTTAGGAGGAAATGAGGCTATGCGGCCCATATATGGCAGATATACATGGATATAACCTTGATGGTGATGAGAAACTGAGGACTCTGCAGACTCCAAGATGTTCCAACGGAAATATGTGTTCAGAGAAGGAGGACACCAGATGTTTCATACTACTTGTATGCTACATGGTTTTTGCACACTGTGAGCATGCATTATTGATAAGGAATTAGCCAATTGCCACAAAGTGTGCATGTGAACACAAGTAGGAGAGGATAGTAGAATACAAGAAATTGCCATTTTTGTATATTACTATATTGTGTGATGGAAGGAAACAGGAAGATCCATATATGATCACAAGTTAGTTTACGAGAAATCACATGATTTAGGAGAAATGAAACTTAGAACAGTATATATGTGATGGCTATGAAAGTTTTTGCTGAGCAGTTTTGTTATTCAGTCTGTGCATCTGGCTACTGGGTGACAACCTGCTCCAGAGAGAACAATTATTTTGTATTGGCTTAGTGAGATACCAATAAAGATTTTTACTGGTTGTTTCTATATCTAAGTCTGATTGTCTCTCTTATTCCAGCCTCTAGGGCTGAAGTGTTTTCCCCTCCCCAGGGGCAAGTGACAGGATTACACAAAAGCAAGTTTGGTCCAGAGAAGGCCAACTAAAAATAATCTGGGCTCTAGTATTACCATATTGAAAATGTGACCATAAAGAAAAACGAAGATAATCCTATATAATAATTCTCACCACCAACGTTCTAATGAGTAACTGCCTGTGTCCGTGCCTCCTTCTTGAGCTAGGCTCCGTAGCCAGGCTGATGTCACACACGAAGATTCGCAAAGCTGTTTTCCAGCTGATCCATGCACTCCACATTTCACACAATGCATCAATCGAGCAGCTTTCTTGGTACTAGCCATCCTGGGATTACCCGAGGAGGTCATGCCACTGTCAGGATCTTCAATCGAGAGGGCCTGCAGGGTATCTGAAATAAGCGCTGGCAGCTCATCACGGTGGAAAATCCTCACCGCGGAGGGATCATCCAGATCCTGTGGTAAATCCGCACCTGACTCTGGTTCCTCAGACCAAGAACGTCTGTCAGAGTTCTCCGAATCCTCACACCCCCGACCACGGGTGGGGGGGGGGGGGGGGGGGGGAAACGTGCACCACAATCTGAAGGGGAATTAACCCTTCTGCGCTATCTTTAGGCCAAGCATCCGGGAAAAAAGCCTCACTGGGCAGTCCCAGGCCAGATCCATCGGGGGGGCAATCAGAGGAGCCTCAGGCGACCCTTGAGAAGGGGCTCTTTTCAATCATGTAGGCTTTATGCAGCAAAAGCACAAAATCCGGGGAGAAAATCTCACCCTGGTGCACCCAAATCCTGTCCGGTGCTAGCCACTCCTGAAATAACCTCATCTCGAGGTGCCCACCCGGCTCAGGTCTCTCCGTGTCCACGGAGGCCGCGCCATGCGGTGGTAAGCAAAATGGCGCCCGCTGCCAGCTCAGAGCGGGGAAGAAACCATCGCTCGCCATGCTCGGTCCCGGCTCCTACGCCAATATAGCAGGATTTACAGAGCCCTCTGCTGATTTGCGCTTGCCACAAGTGAACAGCACTTTACATTGTCCGCAGCCATCGCCAAAAAACGGCGTAAAATCCAAAATGGAGGTTTCACGCCAAGAATCGCCCCGATCGCAGGGCCACCCCGGAGGGAGTTGTGAAAACACTCTTACCTCAAGGGATCTAGGTGTACACTACGATCCTGCTGAAAATCAGGTCAAAAACCTCTGTTCCAGCGTCTCTGCGTTTAAAAACGCGACGCGACTTTTTTTTTTTTAAGCTGTGAGGAAAGCAGAGGTATTGAAGACTCCGGAGGCTCAGATGAGTGGGAAAGGCAGGGAAAGGGCGAACCTATATGCCTGCATCCACTGTTGGTGGGTAAGGACAGGGAAAGCAAGGCAATATGTCCACATCCACAGAGGTATGGGTAAGGCAGGGAAAGGGCTAACCTATGTGCCTTTAAAGTGAAGCTGCTATAGCCTCCAACACCCCGGTTAACAACTGGCAAGCCAGGAACCACCTCCCGGCAGATTTTTCTGGAGCTCGAACAAGCTGCAGCCACCCTGCTAAGGGAGATAGAGAATACTGAAGAGGCAGTGGAGCTAGCTGGCCAAGAGGGCACTGTGAAAGTTTGAGTGCTCTCTATCTCCCCTGCTGGTTGATGGACATAACCCATACGTAATGGCTTCATCTGCTTGATGACAAGGAATATGGGGTTTTATCCTTACTTTGATTTTTTGAGATTTTAGTTTTGAGACAAATAGTGTTTCTTGTTTTGTGAGCCTTTCAGTATTATTGGCATTGTATCTTTTATAGTGAATAGATGTTAAAAGGTAAATGCAGGTTAATTAAATGTCATTTTCTACTTTTTTTTTTTAATAGTAGCACTTGAAACTCACTATTTTCACAATTCGCACAATTTTTTGAAAATTGACTTTTTAATATTTTGATAATGGACACTAATATAAACACACTGTTGCACATTTGTATATGTATTAGCTCTATTTTCTTTTTTTCCCAAGATTTTTTATTGGTTTTAATATAATGCAAATAGTATATAACAGTAACCAAAATGGTAAAATATACTAATACATAGTAGTGGAAAGTGTGCCAGTGAATTATACAAATATAATTATATTTTCAAGATAGATATTTATATTCATCTATGTAGTTTCATAAGTAATGGAAGCAAGGTAGGAAGCAATTGGAGACCATACAATATTTGTTTTAATTATTGATCCAGTAAAACTGGCTGAGGCCAATTCAAGCTTGTGGTACATTAAAACAGATTGCCACCAAAAATGTTCATTAAGCATTGAAGAGATTTTCCAGTTAGCTAGAATCATACGCTGCGCTATGTAATTAATATATATAAAATAGTTTGTAATTGTTAGGAGAGAAAGTGTAATCTGGAGAACAGGATTTCAGTATTATTAACGAAGAAGTTAATGGAATATAAGATTCAAATATTTTGCAAATGGCACTCCATATTGCTTTCCAAAATATTTGTATATGAGGGCAATCAAACAACATGTGCAATAATGTTCCAGATGTTTCATTAGAATGCCAGCACAGATTTGTGGGTGTTAGATGTGCAGAGTGTAATTTTCTCGGAGTCCACACAGATCTGTGATAAAGGAAATACATTGATTGTAAAATGTTAGCAGATGGCAATGGTTTTATGAGAGAAAACCAAAGTTTATCTTAAGACTGTTCAGGAGTTATAATATGTAAATCATTTTCCCAAATTTGTATAAGGGTGTTATATTTTTTATAGATTGAGGACAAGAATAATTTGAATAAAGCGGATGCAACATGTCCTGTGGTAAGCAAAGTCTCAGAAAACTGAAAAATTGTGGGAACTGAAGAAGAAAAATACTTCTTATTTTTAAGTGATTTTATACAATGTGATAGTTGCAGCCATCTGTAATATTGTGAAGAAGGAATGTGAAATTTAGTTTGCAAATCTGTAAATGAGTTAATAGATTGTTCTTTGTTATTATTATATATATATCTTTGAGACACCAGATGTTACACTCAGACCATACTTTCCAATAAAAAGATTTGTTATTTATAAGGAAATCTGGATTATACCACAATGAGGAATGCATAGATTTATTTAGCGGACGTTCAAGAATACTATCTAGAAACAAAAGGCTTGTTTTGGTGTTAGTGATGATTAGATTCTCTTTTTGTGTTGCACTTAATGCAGATGTGAGAAGATAAGGAAGGAGAAAGGTTTAGCTATATTTTGTTCAAAGATATCAAAGCCGGAATATAATCAGTGTCAGAAGAAAACCAGTGACATCCCTGCTGAGCATGAAGTCTGGAAAAAGTATACCAAAATGTTCTTTTGGAGCTCTCAGTTTTTTGAGTGAAATTTTGGGTTGTTTGGATTTCCATAAGAAGGAGGTTAGGAGTGTGTCAATTTGTTTGTAAAATGAAGGATGAAATAACATAGGTATCATGCTGAGGATATAAATGATTTTAGGCATTACCATCATTTTAATAGTTTCTATTCTTTCCCACCACGAAATGTTTAAAGGATGCCATGAGAGAAGAAGACGTTTGAGAAAGGTCAATATGTTGTCAGAATTGTATTTAATAGTGTCCATAGGAGCCAACTTTTCAAAATTATTGGGGGTGCTAAGCCCAATGGAAATGACCCCTCCCTGGACACATACAAGGAATTTTCTCAATATTGGGGGTGCTCAAGCACCCACAGAGTCGGCTCCAATGATAGTGTCTTGTATTGAGGAGTAAAGGTTGATACCAAAATACCTGATGGATTTACCAGACCAGGATAAACTGAAGGGACTTATCAAATCTTTGGACATAAGAATGTTGAGAAGGAGGACTTCAGATTTAGACTGGTTACTTTTATAGCCTGAGACAACTGAGAAGCTACCTATAAGAGAAAGCAATGCCGGAATGGAAGAGGATGGATTGGTGATGTAAAGAAGAATGTCATCAGCATATGCTGATAATTTATATTGTTTACTTTTATGTGAGAAACCAGTAATGTCATTTTTTGTTTGTATTGCGATTAAGAGAGGCTCTAATACTAAGTTAAATAGAAAAGGTGAGAGTGGACAGCCTTGTCAGGTGCCTCGACAGAATGTAAAGGATTCTGACAAAGTATTATTTGCAACAATTCTTGCGGAGGGATTAGTATACAATACTCTGACTTTATCAATATAATTGTCAGGGGCTCCAAACCATTTGAGCACTGCGAACAAGAACTGCCATTCGACCCTGTCAAAAGCCTTCTCTGCATCTAGAGACATGGCCATGACAGGGACAAGGCAAGATTTAGCCAATTGAGAGATGTGAAAAAATAACCTTGAGTTATCTGTAATGAGCCTATTCGGCATAAAACCCACTTGTGAAGGTGATATTATTTTACTAATAATTTTTTTAGCCTATTAGAGAGAATTTTAGCAAATAGTTTATAATCTGAGTTGAGAAGAGATATAGGTCTATAATTTTGGACAAGTTGAGGGTCTTTATTTGGTTTGGGTATTACTGTGTCAGGTTCTCAGGTTCAGAGCCCGCGGGGCCGGGCTCTGGAGCAAACGTGAGCCCTTGGGCTGCTGACGAGGAGCGACAGCAGCAGGCAAAACCCACCAACCAACACTGGGTAAGCACACCGGCAGGGACTGCAGGCACTGCCCAGCGAACCGGAACACATGGACTGGAATCCCCCGGACTGGAGGACACAGGACTGGAACACCACACCGGACCGGAACACACTGGACTGGAGCACACCAGACTGGACAAACCCTGGACTGGTCCCCCGGACTGGAGGACACAGGACTGGAACACGGGACTGGAGCACACTGGACTGGTCCAACAGCTTCACCTGTACTTAGCTACTAAGCCCCCCAGAGTTGAGCTCCTGGGTTCGAGTAGCCGACAGGACTACTGGATACCGGATGACATAGGGACCAGGACTGGAAACAGAAGTGCTCCTAACCCTAAACTGATCTACGTGCTCCCCAAGCCCTAAACACAGAGGAGGTGTCTAACAGTAAACTGACAAAAGGACTTCCTAAGCCCTATACTAAAACAGGAGCTCCTATCCTGCTCAAGAAAGGGACTTCCTAAGCCCTAAACTAACAGAGCAGGGAACTAAACACAAAGCTAACACAGGTGCTACTAAGCACCAAGCTACAAGCAGAGCTTTACACTAATAAGCTGAACACAGAACTAACCAGCTACCTAAGCACTGCCTAGCAAGCTAGATACAACTAACACGGTGCTTCCCAAGCACTACTTGGGAAGCAACCAGAAGAGCTCCTAGCACCAAAAGGGAAGACAGGGGAGCCACAGGAAAAGAAGGGAAGCTAACACATAAGCCAAAAGTGATTCTGAAGGAGTGGAACGCCAGATACTATACTATTTGAATACTATGAATTCTACTGACCACCAAAACAACCTCATGCTTTGTGTTTTGTGCCTATTGATGGACTTATACTTATGGGCTCTACCTCTGTTTTTGTGCTCTTACATTAATAAGCCTAGACTGAGACTAGACCTGTGCAGTTAGACTTTTACTAGTAGCATGTATTTGTTAACCAGCAGCTTAGATAACAAATTGTAGTAGTCAGCGATTTAAGGCAGCTGGCTCTGCCAGCCCAGTCTCGTGATCCATGCATAGAGAGGCTGTATTGTGTAGATGTGCTGGGACACTGCAATAAATTACATTTCTTGCAAAAGTAACAATTTCTATGAAAGCTATGAGACTGACGTATCTTTTCTCTGTGAGAACTACAGAACTACTAATGTATTGCGCATGTGTCTGTACTGCGCATGTGTGTGTGTGACGTATGATGCGTTTTATGCGCATGACCAGTAATCTGTATAAGAACGAGCGTCAGATGACGCCCGACACACAGTATTCTGAGATTGTACTTGGTGCTGTGTGAATTGCTAGCAATAAAAAGCTGATTTGTTTTGGAACCAATTTGTCTTTCTTCTCCTGATTTTCGGACCCGTTACATTGGCGACCACGAAGGGGACCGCAGGAGTAGAAAGGGAAATCGGATTATATTCTTTCCCCTTCCCACTGCAGGCGGATCGGCTCACCGACTCCCCCGGCCGAAAAGGCGGTTAGTGGCCACCGCTGATTTCAGCGTCCGCCTAGCGGCGGGAGGGCCGATCTATTCCGGCCGCCTGAAAGTGGGACTGTGAGGCTCCGACAAAACAGCTTTCTCATTTTTCTTTTTCCTCTCCGGGGAGGCGCGTACGACGACGCGGCCTGCTGAGGCGACGGACAGGCGAGTATACTCAACGTAGTGACCGGCCCGGTAAAGGGCCGAAGAAGAGGATTGATCACCCTCTTAGCCAGTGACTAATATGGACTAGGTCCCGGAACCTCACTAGGCTTGGGCGAAGAAACCGTAACGGGAGGGTTTCTTGTTGTTGTGCGGAAGTTGTGTGATTGGGGCCTGCAGTTCCAGGCTGGGCGACCACGTCCTGGTCAGGCCGAGTGTTGACCCTTCTGTGTCCGGTGGAACGAGACCCCTTACTCCTCCACCATCCCTCCCCCCCTTCGTCTGTCTCCTATCCTTTGGCACTCAGGTTAGATGGGCGGGGGGTGGTTCCACACCGTTAGACTTAATGACGGAACACTTTAGCGAAGTGTTCGACCACGATAAATGCAGTAGGGCCGGGATGATACAGCGATGTCAATTTATGTGGCCCGGCCTAGGAATCGCTGGATGGCCCCCGGAAGGGTCATTCGAGTACGAAAAGGTAGCGGCGGTCATGAATATTGTTATGGTTGAGGGAAACCCCGGTTGTCCAGAGGACATCCCCTACATTGAGGCGTGGTTAAATGTTGTCCGCGACCCACCAGACTGGGCCCAACATGAGGTAGAGAAGGCCGCCCTTATGGTAATAAAACAGAGGAAGGGGCGGGGAGCCAAACGAATCCCGGCCTTCGCTCTCCAAATCACGAAGCCCGGAAGGAGTCGACCAGGCGGATGCGCGAGAATGCGGATGTGTTGGCCACTGTGCTGGAAGAACGTCTGGGGTCCAGGCCACGGGGCAGAGGCAGAGGCCGAGGGGGAAGAGGAACACAGCCCCCCTTAGGATGCAACCAATGTGCAAACTGTCGAGAGGAAGGGCACTGGTGGGCGGACTGCCCGGAGAAAACGCGTGACCAGAAGAGAGAGGGGGAAGATACTGACCGCCCCAGGGGCCCCAGACAAGGACAACGAGGACGGGGCCGTGGCCGGGAACGGACCGAACAACAGGAATGGGAGATGGCTCTGGACGCCACCCGGGACCATACGGCATGAAGGGACCGGGAGGGCAGAGTCCCCACTGACCCTCTGGTGGAGATCCGCGTGGGGACGCAATTGATGAAGGCCCTCCTAGACACGGGGGCCCAACGCTCTGTCATTACCACGGCCATCGCCCCGGCCACCAAAGAAACCATACCAATCATCGGGGCCTCTGGAAAATCGCTTACAGCCCCCCTCCTCAGGGAACGCCAAGTCCAGATCGGTGGAACGATGGTGTCCCACCAGTTCATCCATATCCCCGAGTGCCCAGTCCCCCTGATTGGCCGCGACCTACTGTGTAAACTCCAAGCCACCCTGAAGTTTAAACCAACAGGCAAAGTGGAAGCCCATTTTGAAGACCGACCGGTGACGCTCCTCTGTCCGGTACGGGAAGAATGGAGACTACATGCCCCCCTTATTGCAGGCCTTGACGACGGCCGCTATCACCAGGATACCCCTTTCGCGCAACAGAGGAGGAACCTAATGGCAGAGGTGCCCAACGTATGGGCAGAAGTGAACCCCGGTGGACTAGCTGTCAACGCCATCCCTATCTGGATCGAACTCAAACCAAATGCCCAAGTTGTCAACCAAGGACAATATCACATTCCTTATGCAGCTCGGCACAGCATGCACAAACACCTACAGAAACTCCTTCAGCAAGGGGTCCTTAGACCTGTCAGATCTGCTTGGAACACCCCATTGTTGCCCGTGAAGAAGCCAGGAACGTCGGAGTATAGGCCCGTCCAAGACTTGAGGAAAGTCAACAACCAGGTAGCCGACATAGTTGCCCTCGTACCGAACCCCTACTCCATCCTTGCTCAAGTGCCAGCCCAGACCAAGTGGTATAGTGTCATTGATCTAAAGGACGCCTTCTTCTCCATCCCCCTTGCTGCCGACAGCCAGAAATTGTTTGCCTTCACGTGGGAGGACTTACAGACCGGTAATAAGCAGCAGTTTACCTGGACCCGACTTCCCCAGGGATTCAAGAACTCCCCTACCCTCTTCGGCGACCAACTCGCCCGGGACCTGAAGACGTATCAGGACGAGTATGGGCCGGTCGTCCAATACGTGGATGACTTATTGGTGGCCCGTGAAACGTTCACGGAATGTGCTGATGCCACCCTCTACCTCTTGAAAACCCTGAAAGCTCAGGGGTACCGGGCCAGCCGCAAGAGATCGAAGTCGAATACCTGGGTTTTCGCCTACGAGAAGGAACCCGAAGGCTCGGTACCCCCCGAACCCAAGCTATCCGCAACCAACCCACTCCTGCAAATAAGAAGGAATTGCGGGCACTCCTCGGAGCCGCTGGATATTGCCGCATTTGGATCATCAACTTTGCTATCCTGACCCACAGTTTGTATGCCAAACTGAAAGGACCTGAACTCGAGGGCCAAGATCTCCGGTGGGAGAAAAGCGAACTGAAAGCCCTTCAGGACCTTAAGGATGCCCTTGCGGCCCCACCAGCGCTCGGACTGCCAGATGTGACTAAGCCGTTCCACTTGTTCATCGACGAAAAGCAGGGATTGGCACTTGGAGTCCTCACCCAACTGGTCGGCACCTGGCAACGCCCTGTAGCATACCTCTCCAAGAGCATGGACAATGTGGCACGAGGATGGCCGGGCTGCCTACGAAGCATTGCGGCTGCCTGCTTGCTGATACACGAGGCCAATAAGCTCACCTTCGGCCAAAACACTCTTTGTGACTACGCCCCACCACATCCGCGGCCTACTCGAGAGCCATGGACCCAGATGGATGACCAACTCCCGATTGGTCAAATACCAAGCCCTCCTGTGCGAAACTCCGGAGGTACGGATCCTGGACACGACTAACCTAATCCTGCTACTCTCCTTCCTGCCCCTGAACCACCACTCCACGACTGTGAGAGGTAATGGCCACTGTGCACCTCGAGCAGACTGACC
This sequence comes from Microcaecilia unicolor, assembly GCF_901765095.1. Taxonomy (NCBI): domain Eukaryota; kingdom Metazoa; phylum Chordata; class Amphibia; order Gymnophiona; family Siphonopidae; genus Microcaecilia; species Microcaecilia unicolor. Next base: position 120,511,813 of record NC_044040.1, on the reverse strand, counting down.
TGAAGGACCAACCCTGGCAAGGGGGTATCACCCTTTTTACCGATGGAAGCAGCCAGGTGATAGAGGGAATTCGACGAGCAGGCTATGCGGTGGTGTCTGAGGACCACGTGATCGAGGCTATGGCTCTGACACCCGGAACATCAGCCCAGAAAGCGGAGCTGATCGCCCTCACCCGAGCCCTCCTGTGGGCTGAAGGACAAGTTGTTAACATTTATACCGACTCCAAATACGCTTTCCTCACTCTCCAGGTACATGGAGCCTTGTACAAGGAGAGGGGATTTCTGACAGCTGAGGGAAAAGGACTTGCAAATGCCGCTGAAATCTGCCAATTACTTGAGGCAGTATGGAAACCGAAGAAGGTGGCTGTGATGCACTGCAGGGCCCACACTGGAAGAACGGACCCTATTGCTCGAGGAAATCAGCGAGCAGACGCCGCCGCAAAAAGAGCAAGTCAACTCCCTTACCCTTCCTGTTCCTCTGATCCTGTACTCGTCGTTCACCTCCCCACCGAGATCCCTATCTATGCCCCGCAAGAGACGGAGTGGGCCCGGCAAGAGGGCCTGGAGTTACGCAGTGGCTGGTGGATACTACAAGACGGACGCATATGGATACCCGAAGGCCTGGCGTGGACTGTAGCCAAGGAGGCCCACGACCGCACACACCTGGGCAAGGAAGCTCTAGGACGTCTACTCGAGAAGACCTACTACATCAACAAACTATCCCTGTGGACCAAGAATGCTTCCAGCCAATGCGTAACTTGTGCTAGGAACAACCCAAGAACGGGGCCCGGCCCTGTGCCAGGACATGTTCTCCGGGGCACTAGGCCATTCCACGTTTGTCAGATTGACTTCACGCACATGCCCCCAGCACGGGGATATAAAGCTATCCTCGTCGCTGTGTGTACCTACACTGGATGGATTGAAGCTCAGCCCACCAGAACGGAAATGGCAAAGGAGGTCACCTCCTTATTGATCCAGCACATCCTGCCAAGATACGGCCTCCCAAGCAGATAAACTCCCGACAACGGCCCTGCATTCGCCAGCGAAGTTACACAACAGCTCAGTACGCGACTGGGCCTCGACTGGAAGTTGCACTGTGCCTGGAGGCCCCAGAGCAGTGGCATAGTGGAGAGAGCTAACCGTTCCCTGAAGAACCAGCTGGCCAAGCTATGCCAAGAAGCTAAAGCCAAATGGCCCGACCTGCTTCCACTGGCCTTGCTACATCTTAGATGCACCCCCAAGGCTACTGGCCTTACTCCTTACGAGATGATGTACGCTAGGCCACCACCACTACCCTCTTTTCCCGACTCCTTGCAGATACAGGGCGAGAATTCCTTAGTGAAACAGATGAAGGCCTTACGTGAAGTAGTGCAGGACATTCAACAATACACTGAAAGTGTAGGTCCCTTAGTCCTTACTAGTCCTACACACCAGTTTAGGGTGGGGGATGAAGTCTGGGTAAAAGAGTGGGATGAATCGGACTGTTTGAAACCCAAATGGAAAGGACCCTCCCTTGTTCTCCTAACGACCCCAACCGCTGTTAAAATTGCAGGAAGCCCAGTGTGGATACATTGGACCCGGCTGAAGCCTGCAGGCTCCTACTAGCAGCACCCCGAAGCGCTGGACTGCGCATCAACATCCTGACGCTCCACTACGGCTGACCCTCAGAAAGACGTGAACCGGTAGATCCATGCCTGCCCAGCACAGAACCCTGGCTTTGGACCCACTGCGTCTTTGGCTCCGCGTTTATTGTAGCCATAATCGTGGGCCTTATCATCTTCTTGCTGCAAAGGCTCGGATACCTTCCACCGCATATATGATGCTGAGCTTACTACTCCTCCTTAGCTCAGTCCCGAGCCATTACCCTTTGAGCCAGAACTGTACTGAATGTTTGCGCCTGGTGCGCCATCGCATAGAAGGAGGGTACCACCTAGTCACCAACCCTCATCCACCAGTCCGCAGCCCCCGGATAGCGGTTGTCGGCTCCTTCCGACTTGTGCCATCATCACTCCGGCAGGCCTCCAACAGTTCCACAGGTGCCTCCAAGGCAACCTCACCGTCTGTCATAGCCCCACCAAGCCAAGATACTACAATGTTACCCTCAGTTGTGGGGACTCCCTGCGTATGTGGCCGGGCCCCGGGAGTTGAAGGGGATGGCATTCTGTATTACGTCAATTCCACTCGCATCCTTGCCTGGCGGTACCCAAACTGTGGCTACACTCACCTTCGATGTTTGCGCCGCCATGGACAAACACCCTTGGTCCCGTAAGTGTGGAAGCCAAAGTTGGCGTGAGGCATATGTGAACGACCACAAGTATGTCTGCCCTTTCAGTCCAGACATGAGATGCTGCTCCCCTTGGGTTGGCTCCCGTGTGCGGCGACACTCGAGCCTCGGGCTGGGAACGAGGTATGCGCTTACACGGGAGGCGGATATACCGGATGCACCGGCCTGGGCGAATTTCGTCGCGGCTCTGGTAACTATGTGTCCCTTGACTGGCCCATCCGAGGCCATGACATGCCATGGAGAGGGACGTGGGGCCTTGGCATTGACGGAGGAGGAATGGACCCGCTGACGTACATTACCATATATCAGAGTCTTGACATTAAGCCTCCCACGCATTATCAGACTACTGTTCGTTGGGTACAGGAGGTATTCGACGAAATTGCCCGCGCTGAAGAAGCAGCGACTATGTTCCCCATCTCCTAGAAGCTCGGAATATGTTCCTCAACCTGCCGAAAATGTCGCCTTCTCCCTGGGAATTACCAACTGTTTCGTCTGTGAGCCGACGATATGGGTGAGCAATGGCCCTGGGAGCGAGAGAGATCCGACAGCAGACATGGGAGCGCTCAACACACAAACATTACCTTTCCCCAGCGCCCAAAGCCATACGAAGGGGCCCTGAGACCTAATATCATAGGTACCCTCTGCGCTAGTCGAGCGCCTCGAAACGTTATTCTGTACCCGTGGGAGATTCCGCTTGCACGGGGGTTCTACAGTTTAACGGGAGTTCAACATACCTGGTGGCAGACAGACCAGCTGCCTGCCCCGGAGCCCATCTGGACTGAACCCACCTGAACGCAACGTGGACACACGGAGGAATGCCTCCCTTAAGTGGGTAGCCCCGGAGGGCTACTATTACATTTGTGGACGCAGGGCCTATGAACAGCTCCCGGCCCGCGGGTACGGTACCTGTCTCTTGGGCACCGTCCGACCTAGCTTTCTTCCTCCTGCCCCTGCGAGTCGGCGAGACGTTGGGCATCCCCCTTTATATGGAAAAGGGACCTGATAACCTTGGCAGACGTAAACGGTCCCTCCCGAGCACCAAACCAAAGTCCAGATAGGAGACTGGAAGGACAACGAGTGGCCGCCAGAACGTTCATTCATTACTATGGACCGGCCACATGGGCTGAAGATGGTACATATGGGTACCGTACTCCTATCTACATGCTGAATCGTATGATCCGCTTGCAAGGCAGTGCTCGAGATCCTACCAATGACTCGGCCTTTGCCCTCAACGTCCTAGCTCGACAGAACACTAAGCTTATTACTGCAGTTTACCAAAATCGCTTGGCTCTCGACTACCTCTTAGCCCAGGAAGGCGGGGTGTGCGGCAAGTTTACCTCAGTAATTGCTGCTTGCAAATTGATGACCAAAGCCAAGTCATCAGTGAGATAACTGACCGGATGGTCAAATTGGCCCAAGTCCCCGTCCAAACCTGGAACAGCGCTTGGGATTGGACTTTCCTCCCTAACAAGCTGGTTGCCGACCTCCGGGAGCCTAAAGGGTCTCCTCGCCATGGGGGGCCTGTTTTTGCTGACCTGCCTATTAATACCTTTGTCTCTCCCCTTAGTTTCAGGTGTCTCCGCTCCACCATGGAAAGCATCGCTGACCGCCGTGCTGCTGCCCAACTTATGGCTCTCCAGATGTACTCCCCCATTCCCCAGTCTGATGAAGCTGATGATGAAGCACCTTGTGGCTGACGTGCACCTTTCACCTCCTGAGTCACTTAATGGGCCAGTACCCTTGTGTCAGCATAAGACCGGATACAAAGGGGGGGGATTCCACTAGGGGGCCCTCCGTCTCAACCCCGGCGAAGCAACCAACGGCTGCGCAAGGGCTTAGGCTCGCTTTTTGCCTCCCTGCTAATGCTTCTTGTCTCTCTCTTCCCCTTTCAGGCTTCTGGAGATGATACTCTCCACCAGAATGGATGTTCAAGTATCAAAAGGGGGGAATGAAGGAGTGGAACGCCAGATACTATACTATTGAATACTATGAATTCTACTGACCACCAAAACAACCTCATGCTTTGTGTTTTGGTGCCTATTGATGGACTTATACTTATGGGCTCTACCTCTGTTTTTGTGCCTTACATATAATAAGCCTAGACTGAGACTAGAACCTGTGCAGTTTAGACTTTTACTAGTAGCATGTATTTGTTAACCAGCAGCTAGATAACAAATTGTAGTAGTCAGCGATTTAAGGCAGCTGGCTCTGCCAGCCCAGTCTCGTGATCCATGCATAGAGAGGCTGTATTGTGTAGATGTGCTGGGACACTGCAATAAGTTACATTTCTTGCAAAAGTAACAATTCTATGAAAGCTATGAGACTGACGATCTTTTCTCTGTGAGAAACTACAGAACTACTAATGTATTGCGCATGTGTCTGTACTGCGCATGTGTGTGTGTGACTATGATGCGTTTTATGCGCATGACCAGGTAATCTGTAATAAGAACGAGCGTCAGATGACGCCCTACACACAGTATTCTGACATTGTACTTGGTGCTGTGTGAATTGCTAGCAATAAAAAAGCTGATTGTGTTGGAACCAATTGTCTTTCGTCTCCTGATTTTCGGACCCGTTACAATTCTAAATCACCAAACACCAACAGCAAAGACTGCAATGCTCCCAATAGCACAAACACCAGAAGTACTTCTAACAGCAAACTCTGCAGTGTTCCTAACAACACCAAACCCAAGAGTACTTCTAATAGCAACAGAGCTTCCAAAGCCCTACACATAGCAATGCTTCCAAAACCAAGAGGGAAAAGCAGGGGAACCAAAGGGAAAAACAGGAAAGCTAAACACATAGACACCAGTGCACACTGCACTAACACTAACCTGGACCTTAGCAAAAGCAAGCAGGGACCCTAGACACAATGTCCAGAAGTGCACACTGCACCACCCTACCATAAAGCAAACACAACTGTTGCAAAGGCCCTGAAGGAAACAAGACCACTTCCTTATCAAGGCCCTCCCTGATGATGTCACACTCCCTAGACCTAGGCAAAAGCACACTGACCCAGAGAGGCCCAACCCACACCAATGCAAAAACTGTGAAACACTTGAAGCCAGTACAGACCCAAAGAGAGGTAGAGCAACTCAGGCAACATACCCACAGGTGCAGTGTAGTGACACAATTAGAGCCATGCTGCTGGAAGCTGCCAGCACAGAGAGACAGAGCCAGCTCAGAAAGGACAGAGAAAAGAAACAGAAGCCGCTAAGAAGCTGACCCCCAGGAAAGAGGTAAGTTTTGAGAGGGGTTCAGATCCCAATCATAACAGCACCTCCCCCTCAAGGCTCCCGTGTCCCCACGGGAGCTCCAGGTCTCAAAAGACAATTTAGGTCTCCATGGGTAGCTGTGATGAAATCTCCCAATGGGTTTCACAACATAAATCTGGGCGGCTGGGCAGGACGTGACAAGTACATCTGGAACTAGAAAACCAGAATGGCTTTGGCCACCACGAGGCTCTTTAGAACGGCTGCTAGGCAGGATCAGAGTCTTGGATGCAACAAGTGGAGTTCTATTCAACAGGAACCATCTCCTGAAGGAGTCCACAACTTCCTTGACTTCCTGGCACTCCACTGTAGCAGCCAGAACTGGGCTAGAGCCCACACCCATCCTGGAATCTAAAGCCGGACAGGAACTCGAACAGGACTTCAGACTGGACCTTGCCTCGTGGCTGGAGCTGGAACTCAGGAGGGGTTCAACGTCTTGGTTGAAGTGGGAACTCAGAGTAGACTCAGCATCTTGCCTGAGACTGCAATCTGATCCGGCCTCAGCCTCTTGGCCGGAACTGCCACTCAATTCGGACTCAGCCTCTTGGCTGGACTCGGTACTCAACGTAGACTCAGCATCTCGGCTGGCACTGGGACTTGCTCCGGACTCAGCATCTTGGCTGGAACTGCAACTCGATCCAGACTCAGCATCTTGACTGGAACTACAACTCGGTCCAGACTCAGCAGCTTGACTGGAACTCCAACTCAATCCAGACTCAGCAGCTTGACTGGAACTCCAACTCAATCCAGACTCAGCATCTTGACTGCCAATGCTGCAACTCACTCCAGACTCAGCATCTTGACTGCCAATGCTGCAACTCACTCCAGACTCAGCATCTTGACTGGAACTACAACTCAATCCAGACTCAGCATCTTGACTGGAACTGCAACTCGATCCAGACTCCACATCTTGACTGGAACTACCACTCGATCCAGACTCAGCATCTTGACTGGAACTACCACTCGATCCAGACCCCGCATCTTGACTGGAACTGCAACTCGATCCAGACTCAGCATCTTGACTGGAATTGCAACTCGACTCCAGACTCAGCATTTTGACTGGAACCGCACCTCAATCCAGACTCAGCATCTTGACTGGAGCTGCTACTCGATCCAGACTCAGCATCTTGACTGGAACTACAACTCTCAGCATCTTGACTGGAACTGCAACTCGATATAGACTCAGCATCTTGACTGGAGCTGCTACTCGATCCAGACTCAGCATCTTGACTGGAACTCCAACTCGATCCAGACTCAGCATCTTGACTGGAACTACAACTCGATCCAGACTCAGCATCTTGACAGGCAAAGCCCTTCAGGCTGGACTCAGAAGTTTGGCGGGAAAAATCAGGAAGCCACCTTCTTTCAGTTTGGGCTTCAGGAGTATCCCGTAGGGTTGGCTCCGAGAGGAGTTGGAAGCGGTAAAAGAACAGCTTGGTAGAGGGATCAATAGCAGAAACTGGGTTTTTCTTCGAACTCCAAGCCAGGAGACACGCCTTCTTTCCGCTGCAGCTTCAGGGGTATTCTTCAGGGCTGGATCAGACAAAAGTGCAACCCGGTAATCCTGGAGTGTCAGAAACGGATCCAGATCAAAAATGGGGTTGGAACTGGGATCCAAACTGGTACTAGGAGGCTTGGTTTGAAGCGCCACTTGAACTGGACGCAGAGACTTGGCTTGAAGCGCTGCTTGGACTAGAATCGGAGACTCAGTCAGATGCATCCTCGGACTGGACTCAGAGGCTCGAGCGGGACGCTCTGCTTGAATGGGACTGGACCCCTGCTGGGCCCAGAGCATGGAATTCCCAAGACGTCTCCTCTCAGCGACAGCTTCAGGAGTATCCCACAAAAGCTGGATTCAAGACCAGGCTGCGGCGATATTCCAGCGAAGCGTGATGAAAGGGTCCATATCTGAAACTGGGTTTTCAGTGATTCCAAGCCACCGGACACGTTTTCTCTCAGCTGCCGCTTCAGGGTCTTCTTCAAAACAGGATGAGACAAAAGTTTCCCACGATATTTATAAATGACCTAGAGATGGGAATAACTAGTGAGGTAATTAAATTCGCCGATGACACAAAATTATTCAGGGTCGTCAAGTCGCAGGAGGAATGTGAACGATTACAGGAGGACCTTGCGAGACTGGGAGAATGGGCGTGCAAGTGGCAGATGAAGTTCAATGTTGACAAGTGCAAAGTGATGCATGTGGTAAGAGGAACCCGAATTATAGCTACGTCTTGCAAGGTTCCGCGTAGGAGTTACGGATCAGAAAGGGATCGGGTGTCGTCGTCGATGATACGCTGAAACCTTCTGCTCAGTGTGCTGCTGCCAGCTAGGAAAGCGAATAGAATGTTGGGTGTTATTAAGAAGGGTATGGAGTCCAGGTGTGCGGAATGTTATAATTGCCGTTGTAATCGCTCCATGGTGCGACCGCACCTGGAGTATTGTGTTCAGTACTGGTCTCCGTATCTCAAAAAGATATAGTAGAATTGGAAAAGGTACAGCGAAGGGCGACGAAAATGATAGTGGGGATGGGACGACTTTCCTATGAAGAGAGGCTGAGAAGGCTAGGGCTTTTCAGCTTGGAGAAGAGACGGCTGAGGGGAGATATGATAGAAGTGTATAAAATAATGAGTGGAATGGATCGGGTGGATGTGAAGCGACTGTTCACCGCTATCCAAAATACTAGGACTAGAGGGCATGAGTTGAAGCTACAGTGTGGTAAATTTAAAACGAATCGGAGAAAATTTTTCTTCACCCAACGTGTAATTAGACTCTGGAATTCATTGCCGGAGAACGTGGTACGGGCGGTTAGCTTGACGGAGTTTAAAAAGGGGTTAGATAGATTCCTAAAGGACAAGTCCATAGACCGCTATTAAATGGACTGGAAAAATTCCTCATTTTTAGGTATAACTTGTCTGGAATGTTTTTACGTTTGGGGAGCGTGCCAGGTGCCCTTGACCTGGATTGGCCACTGTCGGTGACAGGATGCTGGGCTAGATGGACCTTTGGTCTTTCCCAGTATGGCACTACTTATGTACTTATGATACTGACGAAGAGTCATAGAAGGATCAAGAACAATGATGGAGCTGGACCCCAGCTGGGTCAGCTGGGCGGGGGTTCTTGCCGGGCTCATGGCCTTTGCAATCTGTCAGGTTCTCAGGTTCAGAGCCCGCGGGGCCGGGCTCTGGAGCAAACGTGAGCCCTTGGGCTGCTGACGAGGAGCGACAGCAGCAGGCAAACCCACCAACCAACACTGGGTAAGCACACCGGCAGGGACTGCAGGCACTGCCCAGCGAACTGGAACACATGGACTGGAATCCCCCGGACTGGAGGACACAGGACTGGAACACACACCGGACCGGAACACACTGGACTGGAGCACACCAGACTGGAACACCCTGGACTGGTCCCCCGGACTGGAGGACACAGGACTGGAACACGGGACTGGAGCACACTGGACTGGTCCAACAGCTTCACCTGTACTTAGCTACTAAGCCCCCCAAGAGTTGAGCTCCTGGGTTCGAGTAGCCGACAGGACTTACTGGATACCGGATGACATAGGGACCAGGACTGGAAACAGAAGTGCTCCTAACCCTAAACTGATCTACGTGCTCCCAAGCCCTAAACCAGCAGGAGTGTTCCTAACAGTAAACTGACAAAAGGACTTCCTAAGCCCTATACTAAAACAGGAGCTCCTAATCCTTGCTCAAGAAAGGGACTTCCTAAGCCCTAAACTAACAGAGCAGGGAACTAAACACAAAGCTAACACAGGTGCTACTAAGCACCAAGCTACAAGCAGAGCTTTACACTAATAAGCTGAACACAGAACTAACCAGCTACCTAAGCACTGCTCTAGCAAGCTAGATACAACTAACACGGTGCTTCCCAAGCACTACTCTGGCAAGCAACCAGAAGAGCTCCTAGCACCAAAAGGGAAGACAGGGGAGCCACAAGGAAAAAGAAGGGAAGCTAACACATAAGCCAAAAGTGATTCTAAATCACCAAACACCAACAGCAAAGACTGCAATGCTCCCAATAGCACAAACACCAGAAGTACTTCTAACAGCAAACTCTGCAGTGTCCCTAACAACACCAAACCCAGGAGTACTTCTAATAGCAACAGAGCTTCCAAAGCCCTACACATAGCAATGCTTCCAAAACCAAGAGGGAAAAGCAGGGGAACCAAAGGGAAAAACAGGAAAGCTAAACACATAGACACCAGTGCACACTGCACTAACACTAACCTGGACCTTAGCAAAAGCAAGCAGGGACCCTAGACACAATGTCAGAAGTGCACACTGCACCACCCTACCTAAAGCAAACACAACTGTTGCAAAGGCCCTGAAGGAAACAAGACCACTTCCTTATCAAGGCCCTCCCTGATGATGTCACACTCCCTAGACCTAGGCAAAAGCACACTGACCCAGAGAGGCCCAACCCACACCAATGCAAAACTGTGAAACACTTGAAGCCAGTACAACCCAAAGAGAGGTAGAGCAACTCAGGCAACATACCCACAGGTGCAGTGTAGTGACACAATTAGAGCCATGCTGCTGGAAGCTGCCAGCACAGAGAGACAGAGCCAGCTCAGAAAGGACAGAGAAAAGAAACAGAAGCCAGCTAAGAAGCTGACCCCCAGGAAAGAGGTAAGTTTGAGAGGGGTTCAGACCCCAATCATAACATACTGTTATTAAAGCTTCAGAAAAACGGTTGAAACTAGGTTCATTAGGAGATAAATTATTAAATAGATTCAACAAAATTGGAGATAAAGAATTTTTAAGGATTTTATACATCTCAACTGGATATCCATCTGGACCTGGAGCTTTTCCAGATGGAAGATCAGATTGAGGGGGCGCTGGTGAGCCTTTGACTCTAATGGACATCTGAAACGTGCTCTCCCTCGCTCAGATCTAAAAAATCGTATGGATAAGCATTTTTCAACAACTTTTTACAAAACAAGTTCCTGGATTTAGAGAAAACATACATCAGAGCACTGGATGTCTTCATCGAAATCCGAGTTTTCTTTAAATCAGCAAGGCAGACCGAAGCGACTGAAGCACGATCCCCCCACACCTGAGAAAATGGCGTTGGGAAAAAGTGCTCACTCGCTGTTATCAGCCCCAGCTATGGAAGAGCTGCGAGCCCTGCGTGATCTCTCTTCTAAGCATTATGAGACCCAGGGGCGTAGCTATGGGTGGGCCTGGGTGGGCCCAGGCCCAACCAATTTCAGCTCTGGCCCGCCCACTCCCATTGCTCCCATTGCCGGTCTCTGCTGCTTTTCCTGTTGAGCAGCAGGGCCGGTGCTACAAAAAGAAGAAGCGCTCAGCTGATTGAGCTGAGCGCCGCCACCAACGCTAAAGACGAGAAAAAATGTTTTTAAAAAAAAAGCGCGGCACCGCAGGCAGCCTCGAAGCATTGGCTGCTGGCTCTGCAGGCTCCTCCCGTCTCTTACGTCACTGCCCCTGGAGCAAAGCAGGGGCATTGACGTAAGAGACGGGAGGAGCCTGCAGAGCCAGCAGCCAATGCTTCGAGGCTGCCTGCGGTGCCGCGCTTTTTTTTTTTAAACATTTTTTCTCGTCTTTAGCGTTGGTGGCGGCGCTCAGCTCAATCAGCTGAGCGCTTCTTCTTTTTGTAGCTGGGGCTGGTGGGCCTGAATCAGGTGGGCCTGAATCGGGAGAGGGAAAATGGATGGCAGGATGGGGACTGGGGAGAAAGAGGGAAAACGGAAGGATGGGGAGAGAAAGAGGGAAAACGGATGGCAGGATGGGGACTGGGGAGAAAGAGGGAAAACGGAAGGATAGGGAGAGAAAGAGGGAAAACAGATAGGAGGATGGCAGAGAAAGAGGGAAAACGGAAGGATGGGGAGAGAAAGAGGGAAAACAGATAGGAGGATGGCAGAGAAAGAGGGAAAATGGAAGGATGGGGAGAGAAAGAGGGAAAACAGATCGGAGGATGGCAGAGAAAGAGGGAAAGCGGAAGGATGGGGAGAGAAAGAGGGAAAACAGGAGGATGGCAGAGAAAGAGGGAAAATGGAAGGATGGGGAGAGAAAGAGGGAAAACAGATAGGAGGAAGGCAGAGAAAGAGGGAAAACGGAAGGATCAGGAGAGAAAGAGGGAAAACGGAAGGATCGGGAGAGAAAGAGGGAAAACAGACGGAAGGATGTTAGAGAAAGAGGGAAAACAGACGGAAGGATGGCAGAGTAAGAGGGAAAATGGAAGGATGGGGAGAGAAAGAGGGAAAACAGACAGAAGGATGGCAGAGAAAGAGGGAAAACGGATGGAAAAATGGCAGAGAAAGAGGGAAAACGGATGGATAGGGAGAGAGACACTGGATGGAAGGATGGGGAGAGAAAGAGGGGAGATGGATGAAAGGATGCAGAGAGAAAGGGGAGAGACTGGAAGGATGTGGGGAGAGAAGGGACACTGAACAGAAAAGGGTAGAGCGATAGACACTGGTTAGACGGGAGAGAGAGGCATTAGATGGAAGGATCAGGAGAGGGGGTAGATGGGTGGAAGGATGGGGAGAGAAAGAGGGAAGACACTGGATGGAAGGGTAGGGAGAAAGAGGTGACACTGGATGGAAGGATGCAGAAAGAAAGAGGGGAGACTACTGGAAGGATGGGGAGAGAGAGGGGAGACACTGGAAGGATTGGGGAGAGAAAGAAGAGAGCTGCTGGATGGAAAAGGAGAGTAGTGAAAGACTGGAGAATAAGAGGAAGGGGCATGGGGAGAACAAGGGTGAGAAAAAGATGATAAGCCATAAATAGATGAAGGAAATTAAAGAATGGATAGTAAGCATGAATGAAATCTGGACAGAGAGAGAGAGACAGACAGAAAAATATTGAAGAAAGCAAAGAAAAAGGAGAGAAAATGACAAATGGCCAGGAAACCCTGGCAGAAGAGTTAAGCGAAAACGAAGGAAAGCAGAATCTAGAGACTGGGAGCAACACAATGAGAAAAAGTAAATGGCCATACAACAAAGGTAAGAAAATAATTGTATTTTTAATTTAGGATAAAGTAATATGGTGTTAATAAAGTTTCAGAGACCAATACTTCCTTCCTTAGGTCAGGAGAGGATACCGTAACAGCATTATACTGACCTGAGGCAGGAGGTTTTTGGCCTCTGAAAGCTCACTGAAAAGGATGTTAGGCTATTAAATAAATTGTCTGAATCTGATGCACTGAAAAGCAGCACTTTACCCTGTGTGACAATGTATCTGAGTGTGACTACATTTTGCTGGGGGAGGGGGGTAGAGAGAAAATTTGTGCCCACCCACTTTGGGTTCAGGCCCACCCAAAATTGGCAGTCTGGCTACGCCACTGATGAGACCACTTATCAACTAAAAGAAGAGATAACTATCTCAACTGCTCTGACTGCCTTTCGAGTTGAAATTGTAGAGGAACGATCAGCTCAAACGGCTCTGCAATTATCACAGCTTGGCCTCTCTTTAACATCACACTTCAAAAAACTTGAATCAGACCTTGAAGATCTTGCTAACAGGTCTCGACGACGTAATAATATAAGAATACTCGGTCAAAGAGGGCTTGGAAGGGGCTAACATAATTGAATTTCTCTCAAAATGGATTTTAGCTGTACTTAACACAACATTTGATCCTCCTCTGGAATTTGAAAGAGCTCACAATTCTCCTTCCATATTAAAGCCAAATCAACAATATCCAAGACCAATTATAGCTAAATTGCTCCGTTTCCCACATGCTCTCCAGATTCTCACTACTGCTCGTGCACAATCATCACTCCGTATAGAAGGTAAAAATATACTAATTGTACCTGATCTTACAGAAACAACAGCACGCAAAAGGAAGGCCTTTCTCAGCATGTGTCCTCACTTGAAATCGATGGGAGCATGTTTTGGCCTCCAGTATCCTGCAAGAATGACGGTTACAATTCACAACTCAACTAAAACATACGATTCTCCGGAGCAGCTACAAGCCTTCATTGACCAGTTTCAGTCTCAGGGTATGACATATTAAAAGAAAAAAAGCAGATCAAAAAAGACAAAAAAATAAAGACAAAAAAATAGAACAGGAGGGTAACAGAAGAAGTGGTTTATTACAAGTTACCCGACGTGGCCACGTTTCGCCCTCAGGCTGCGTCAGGGGTAAAAAAACTAATAGGGGTAAAAAGCAAAGTGAACCCCTAAAAGTAGTCCTACAACCACCTTACATAAGTGCTTCCCAAGCTTACTCAGCAAACTTCACAATGCTATGTTGACTCTCTTGCATGCATAAGTCTCTGCATTATTAGCTCTATTTTCAATCATAATCAAAATACTGCATGTCAAAGCGGTCTCATTTTATGGTTTCTGCTTTGTCTTTGATATTCTTTCTAACATATTATATATATGTGCGTATATGTTTTTTCACATTCTCTTATATATTTTTTATTTGCTTATTTTGTATACATTCACTTGAGTTTTCTCAAGAGGGTTTATATTTAGGTCTTTTTATGTGTTCTTGTATTTTTTTATGGTTCATTTATTATGCACAACCTATTAATTGGGAAACAAACTAAATGAATGACTATGCTTATTAATAAAGTTTGTTGAATTATAAAGTAATGGAATTTTCTCTCTCTGTAAACAATACATTAAACAATTGGAGCCTCAAATCTCCCAGTGGGGAAAATCTTACTGATTATACAACCTTCAACCATACTGAGAGTTAATTCATATCATTGGTTCCTTTGAGGGAAAAATAAATCAGTGCAAAAAACTCCCTAAAGAGAAAAACTACTGATTCACAAAACCCCTCCCATCTCAAACCAGAGTGGAGAAAATAATCACACTTTATAAAAGGACTAAACAATCCCTTACATTATAAAAACTTGCTGGTGAGGCATGCCACAAAATTCAAAATTGAAAACATGTGCACTTATCTGAAAAATCATAGCACTATATTAAGATCAGTCCTTTCATTATGCCATAGCAATCAAGCCGTTCCAGCAGTGTTTAAAGTCACATTTCCTCAACAAGAGTGCCTTGTTTCGCTTTTCAACTTGCTGCATCTTGCTGTGATTTTTTTTCAGATAAGTGCATGTCTTTCCAATTTTGAATTTTGTGGCATGTCTCACCAGAAGGTTTTTGTAGCGTAAGGGATCATTTTGTCCTTTTATAAAGTGTGTTTATTTTTTCCATTCTGGTTTGAGATGGGAGGGTTTTTGTGAATCAGTAGTTTTTCTCCTTAGTATGTTTTTTTTTTGTACTGATTTATTTTTCCCTCAAAGGAACAAGTAATATGAATTAACTCCCAGAATAGTTGAAGGCTTTATAATCAGGAAGACTTTCCCCACTGGGAGATTTGAAGTTCCAATTGTTTAATTTACTGTTCACAGAGGGAGAAAATTTCATTTATTATGCATACATGTATTTATAGCATTGTTCATGTTTCTTTTTAAGAGTGTTTGTACTCATAAGTACATAAGTACATAAGTATTGCCATACTGGGATAGACCAAAGGTCAATCAAGCCCAGCATCCTGTTTCCATCAGTGACCAATCCCAGTGGCGTACCAAGGGGGGGGGGGTGGTGGGGGCGGTCCGCCCCGGGTGCACGCCGCTGGGGGGGTGCTGCGTGCCGGTCAGCGTCATTCGTTTCCATGCTCCCTCTGCCCCGGAACAGGAAGTAACCTGTTCTGGGGCAGAGGGAGCATGGAAACGAACGACGCTGACCGGCACGTGGCACCCCCCCCCCCCAGCAGCATGCACCCGGGGGTGAGGGAGTTCTTTCGCTGGGGTGGGGGGGTCCTTTCGCCGGGGGGGGTCGCGCTGCATGGGGGGCACTGCACCCGGGGGGCAGGGCGCATCGGCGATCCGCCCCGGGTGTCAGCGCCCCTAGGAACGCCACTGACCAATCCAGGTCACAAATACCTGGCAAGATCCCAAAAAAGTACAAAACATTTTATGCTGCTTATCCCAGAAATAGTAGATTTTCCCCAGGTCCAATTTAATAATAGTCTATGGACTTTTCCTTTAGGAAGCTGTCCAATCCTTTTTTAAACTCTGCTAAGCCAACCACCTTTACCACATTCTCTGGCAATGAATTCCAGAGTTTAATTACACATTGAGTGAAGAAACTTTTTCTCTGATTCGTATTAAATTTACTACTTTGTAGCTTCATTGCATGCCCCCTCATCCTAGTATTTTTGGAAAACTTTAACACCTACCCATTCAACTCCACTCATTATTTTATAGACCTCTATCACCTTTTCTTCAAGCTGAAGAGCCCTAGCCACTTTAGCCTTTCCTCATAGGGAAGTCGTCCCATCCCCTTTATCATTTTTGTCACCCTTCTCTTCACCTTTTCTAATTCCACCATATCTTTTTTGAAATGTGGCAACCAGAATTGAACACAATATTTGAAATGCGGTCGCACCATGGAGCGATACAAGGGCATTATAATGTCCTCATTTTTTGTTTTCCATTCCTTTCCTAATAATCCCTAATATTCTATTTGCTTTCTCAGCCACAGCAGCACACTGAGTGGAAGGTTCTATTTATTTATTTATTTTATTTATTTATTTGTTACATTTGTATCCCACATTTCCCCACCTATTTGCAGGCTCAATGTGGCTTACATAGTACCGGAGAGGCAATTGCAGACTCCGGTGTAAACAAATACATAGTGAAGTTGTGGTAAGATAACGTTCATGTGGTATAGCCACATAAGGGAATCGTACTCGGAAGGGTTGAGTTATGTTCTTTTTTGTTGTTGTTGCAGAGATCAGGCATTTATGTTGGATTGGTAGGGTATGCCTTTTTAAACAGGTAAGTTTTTAGTGTTCTCTAGAAGTGTAGATGGTCATACGTGTTTTTCAAGGCTTTTGGTAGTGCATTCCACAGTTGTGTGCTTATGTAGGAAAAACTGGATGCGTAAGTTGATTTGTATTTGAGTCCTTTGCAGCTTGGGTAGTGCAGGTTTAGGTACGTTCGTGATGATTCAAATGTGTTTCTAGTTGGTAGGTCGATCAAGTCTGTCATGTATCCTGGGGCTTCACCATAGATTATTTTGTGAACCATAGTGCAGATTTTGAAAGGAATGCGTTCTTTGATTGGTTTCAACGTATCATCCATGACGACACCTAGATCCCTTCCTTGGTCAGTGACTGCTAACATGGAACCTTGCATGACGTAGCTATAATTCGGGTTCCTCTTTCCCACATGCATCACTTTGCACTTGCTCACATTAAACATCATCTGCCATTTAGATGCCCAGTCTCCCAGTCTCATAAGGTCCTCTTGTAATTTTTCACAATCCTCTCGCGATTTAACGACTTTCAATAACCTTGTGTTGTCAGCAAATTTAATTACCTCACTAGTTACTCCAATCTCTAGGTCATGACTCTCCAATTTCCTCTGGAGTCTTTCATGAGGTACCTTGTCAAATGCCTTCTGAAAATCCGGATACACAATATCAACCGGCTCACCTTTTTTAAAATTATTATTTATCAATTTACATAATAAACTTCAAACAAGAATACAGAATTGTCAAGAAAATAACTATACTGTTCAACAAAACATTAGGAAAATTTTTCCAAAAACAATTACAACCAGCAAGTTAGTCAAAGTCCACATTGATGGGGTTCAAAATTTACAATATGGGAATATCAAAAGAAAAAAAAAGGAAAATTTTTTTTTAGAAAACCAAACTAGATCAGATTCCACAGTGATACCCTTATTCTTTAACTAGAGCTATGATTTAATTGCTCCCTTGCCCTTTTGCAGCCAAGAACGAGGAAAGCTGCGAGGGATCATAGAATACATACTTATTAGACTGAAATTTTATCAGGCATTTGCATGGGTATTTTAAAAAGAAAGTAGCTCCCAACTGAATCACACCGGGTCTCATAAGTAAAAATCTTTGTCTACGTCTCTGAGTTTCCTTGGTAACATCAGGGAAGAGGTGAACTTTTAAACCAAGAAAGCTTTTATCTTTATTTTGAAAGAAAAGCCTCATCAACCAATTTTTATCAAGTGATAAAGCTACTGTGGTTATCAAAGTAGAAGGACTTACTAATTCAGTATCTGAGGATTCTAATATCCTCGAGATATCTAATTCAAGATTTTCCTGAGATACTTGATTTTTTTTGAGGCAAATAATATACTTGTGTGAATGGTGGAACCATTTCTTCAGAAACACCAAGTATCTCTGTTATATATTTTCTGAGCATTTCTCTCGGTAAAACCCCAATTTTCTTAGGAAAATTCAAAAAGCGGATATTATTGTTTCTAGTTACATTTTTCAAGAACTCAGTTCGTCTTCTTAAAGTAATTAAGTCTTTCATCATAGTCTCTTGATGTAACTGTACTACTTTCAATTCTTTCTCCCTATCTGTTTTCGGTTCACTACCGTCTCTACCCTGGTTTCAAAATCTTGGACCTTTCGGTCAAGTTTAGTAACATCCTGAGATATCTGTTTCATTTGTGGGCTTAGGGTCTTCCCCAAATCCACAATCAAGGTCCACAGAGTTTCCAGTGTAATTTCAGTTGGCTTTTGAGACAAAGGAAATTGTACCTTTAGCACTCCAGGGGATTGTTGCATTCCTGATTCACTCACAGTTTCCATCTGACCCTGGCTGTTTATCAATGTTACCATCCCTCCGGAGGCACCTAGTTCTCTTAGGCCCACATTCTTCGCATGTTGTTTCACCTCCTCTGTCCGTTGGACTGCTTCACTCTTCGGTGGCATCTGACTTGGAACCAGCATCGACGTGCTCACTCCCGAGGGCTGCAAGGGAGGTTCTCTAGTGTCGGGGCTGAGCGAAATCTCCAACCCAGAGGTCTCTGTGGTGTTTCCCTCTCCACCTAGTTGACCTAGCGGGTCCGCTCCCGAAATCCTTGGCATCTCAGGTCTTTGAAGGTAAGCAGTCATAGTGGATTGCGCTGGGAGAGTTTGCCGTGGCGGGGCAACAGAGGAGGACACGCGGCCCCTTCTTTTCTGCATTTTCTCCAAGCGCTTAGAAGGCGTCCGATCTAGTTGGCGGCCATTTTGAACCTACTCAACCGGCTCACCTTTACCCACATGTTTGTTCACCCCTTCAAAGAAATGTAATAGATTGGTAAGGCAAGATTTCCCTTCACTAAATTCATGTTGGCTTTGTCTCATTAATCCATGCTTTTGAATATGCTCTGTAATTTTGTTCTTTATAATAGTCTCTACCATTTTGCCCAGCACCAACGTCAGACTCACCGGTCTATAATTTCCCGGATCTCCTCTGAAACCTTTTTTAAAAATCAGCGATACATTGGCCACCCTCCAATCTTCTGGTACCACGCTTGATTTTAAGGATAAATTACATATTACTAAGAATAGCTCCGCAAGTTCATTTTTCAGTTCTATCAGTACTCTGGGATGAATACCATCCGGTCCAGGAGATTTGCTTCTCTTCAATTTGTAGAACTGCCCCATTACATTCTACAGGTTTATAGAGAATTACATAGTAGATGACGGCAGAAAAAGACCTGCACGGTCCATCTAGTCTGCCCAACAAGATAAACTCATATGTGCTACTTCTTGTGTATACCTTACCTTGATTTGTATCTGCCATTTTCAGGACACAGACCGTAGAAGTCGTGCCCAGAACTAGCCCCACCACCCAAACACCAGCCCCGCCTCCCAATCTCGGCTAAGCTTCTGAGGATCCATTCCTTCTGCACAGGATTCCTTTATGTTTATCCCACGCATGCTTGAATTCCTCTACCGTTTTCATCTCTACCACCTCCCGCGGGAGGGCATTCCAAGTATCTACCACTCTCTCCGTGAAAAAATACTTCCTGACATTTTTCTTGAGTCTGCCCCCCTTCACTCTCATATCATGTCCTCTCGTTCTACCACCCTCCCATCTCTGGAAAAGGTTCGTTTGCGGATTAATATCTTTCTCTGACTCGTCAGCTTCGAATACTATTTCTGGCACTGGTATCTCTCCCAAATCTTCCTCAGTGAAGACCGAAGCAAAGAATTAATTTAATCTCTCCGCTATGGCTTTGTCTTCCCTGATTACCCCTTCATCATGAATCTATTTTTATGTTTTTATGCATTTATGTATGTAGATACTCTGACTCCTGAAGCAGTCATTTTTTTTCCCAAAACATGGGATCATGTCATGTTATCTTTATTAAGATGTTTTATCTACCTACCTCTGGTGTCCTGCCTGGTTTGGTTGCCAGGTGTCCCTTCCCTACTCTGTTGGACAAACATTCTTTCCATAGAGAATCCTTTCTTGTTGTCTTTGGTGAAATTTCTAGCAATGTCACATCGCACATGCACTGGTGCCTTCCTGCCCAACGCTTGAGCGTGGGTCCCTCAGCTTTTGTTTTTCCATGGAGCAGGGAGGATGTGCCATAGTGTTTGCCTCTCAGTGCATTTTTTCTGTACTTCAGCAGTGCCTTTCTGTGCAGGTATTTTTGTCCTTTTTGCATCCTCTTCATTGATTCTGTTACCTTTTAATTAATTAATTAATTAATTAATATTTTGCTCTTAAAGTTTCCGCTTAGGCCAGAGCACTGACCCCTGTTTGAACGCTGTCCCTTTTGGCTCTTAAAGTTTCCACAGGCCAGAACACTGACCTGAGTTTGAACGCTGTCCCTTTTTATAGTGCCCAAAAAGACCTCCAGTGGCTTCAAAAGGTGTCCAATGTAATCAGATGATTTCTGTGATGGACCCACACTCTTGGTGCATCAGGTGCCATGGCCATGATCATGAGTCTAGTTCTTTCTGTTTGCAACTGCAGTTGAGTCCACAGAGAGCACTGCAGGTCCAGCAGGAGAGACTTTTTGGATCCTTGATGCCCAATCCATCAACATTGACTACTACTACTACGTATCATTTCTATAGCACGTAGTGCTGTACACTTTAACTTGAAGAGACAATCCCTGCTCGACAGAGCTTACAATCTAATCAGGACAGAGAAACAGGACAAATAGGAGAAATACTTAAGGTGGGAATGATAAAACAGACATGGGTACTGAACAAGTGAATAGGGGTTAGGAGTTAAAAGCAGCCTCGAAAAGATGGACTTTTAGCCTAGATTTGAAGACAGCCAGAGATGGTGTCAAGCTCACTGCAAGAATAGTGAGTCCCTGTGCCAAATAACCCTGGTCTTACCTGCGGTAGGAGATGAAGAGCAGGGCACTGGAACCCCTACCGGGCGATAGTAAGCAAAAGCAGAAGTCAGGTTCCGGCAGGATCTCAAGGCAAGTGGCAGTCAAAAGTGATAGTCAGATTCAAGCAAAGTCTCTAGGCAGGCGGCAAGCAAAAGCAGTAGTCAGGTCCAGGCAAATTATCTAGGCAGGCGGCAAGCAAAGCAGTAGTCAGGTCTAGGCAAAGTCTCTAGGCAGGCGGCAAGGAAAAGCAGTAGTCAGGTCCAGGCAAAGTCTCTAGGCAGGCGGCAAGCAAAGCAGTAGTCAGGTCCAGGCAAAGTCTCTAGGCAGGCGGCAAGCAAAGCAGTAGTCAGGTCCAGGCAAAGGTCAGATCAGGTCAGGCAGCAAGTAGAGAATAGTCTCCCAGTCACCAGCAATCTGCCAAAGTAGAAGCCGAAGCAAAGTTCATGGAGGAGAGCTGCCTCTTAAATAGCTGCCATCATCAAGGAGACAGACACCAGCTGACGAGAGGCAGGGAGAGTGGAGTCAGCTGGCCAGGGGAACACAGATTGGCTGCCGAGAAACCAATCTGACGTCGAGGGCGTGGCCAGAGTTCCCGGGCTCCGCATCCGGAAGAGAAGTGCCCCTCCGAGTGTGCCACCACCGCCAAAATGGCCGGCGCTCCAAACTGCCACAGGGGAAACAGGGAAAAGGCTGGAACGCTGCGCCAGCCCCGCCAGCACGGTCGACGCTCCCTCTCATAGAGGCAAGGCCGGGGAGCGGCCCGGCTGCGAGGAGCGGCGCGAGGAGCGGGCGGGATGTGCAGGTGAGGAGCGCGACAGATGGGGCTTGATGTACTGACTCAGGAAGTTTATTCTAGGCACATGGTGCAGCAAGCTAAAAGGAACAGAGTCTGGAGTTGGCAGTGGAGAGGGGTACAGATAAGAGATATTTACCCAATGAACGGAGTTTCAGGGGAGGAGTGTAGGGAGAGATAAGAGTGAAGAGGTACTGAGAAGCTGCAGAGTGAATGTACTTGTAAGTCAATAAGAGGAGTTTGAACTGTATGTGGAAATGTATAGGGAGCCAATTAAGTGACTTGGCTAATGTGAGCATAGTGAGACTGGCCAAATATAAGCCATGCAGCAGAATTTTGAACAGATTCAAGGGGAGAGAGATGGCTTAGTGGGAGACCTGTGAGAAGCAAATTGCAGTAGTCTAAGCGAGAGGTGATAAGAGTGTGGATAAGGGTTTTGGTAGTGTGCTCAGAAAGGAAGGGATGCATTTTGGTGATATTCTAGAGAAAGAAATGACAGGTTTTAACAGTCTTTTGGATATGTGCAGAGAAATAGGAGTCAAAGATTACCATAAGGTTACAAGTTGATGAGACAGGGAGGATGAAAGTGTTATACATAGAGATAGAGAATAGGGGAAGAAGAGAGGTGGGTTTAGGGGGAAAAGATAAGAAGCTTAGTCTTGGTCATGTTTAGTTTCAGATAGCGGTGAGACATCCAGGCAGCAATGTCAGAAAGGCAAGCTGATACTTGGCCCTGAATTCCTGCTGAAAGTTCTGGTGTGGAGAGGTAGATCTGGAAGTCGTCAGCATAAAGGTGATACTGAAAACCATGGGATGAGATCAGAGCACCAAGGGAAGAAGTATAGATGGAGAAAAGAAGAGATCCCAAGACAGAGCCCTGAGGTACACCAACTGATAGTGGGATAGAAGTGGAGGAGGATCCACCAGAGTATACACAAAAAGTGCAAGAGATAAGAAGAAAACCAGGAAAGAACAGAGCCCTGAAATCCAAGTGAGGACAGTGTATCAAGGAGTAGGTGGTGATTAACAGTGTTAAAAGCAGCAGGTAGATCAAGAAGGATGAGGACAGAATAGAGACCTTTGGATCTGGCTAGGAAAAGGTAATTGGAGACTTTAGCAAGGGCTGTGTTATGTTTGATTGTGAGCCCTTGGACTTAGGCCGAGGCCTAGGTTAGACCAAATGCGCACTATACAAAGACAAAGGGTATGAACCCTGGCACACTCAGGGAGAATGGAGAGCACCACCAGAAAGGGAACTATACCACTCTTACGGGCTGCAAGGCCGAACTGGAACCCACATGTACAGAATCCAAACATACGGGCCACAAGGCCAAACTGGAACCGAAGCACATAAAAGGGAAGGGAACAAGAAATAGAGCAGTCCTGGAAGGGAACACCACCCAGGCTGTTCACATTGCGCAACACACAGTCTTCAATGAAAGGTCACCAGACCAAAGACACAGATACTGACAGTAGTAACAAAAACAAGGATAAGGGAATCCACACAGAGAGGCAGCTCAAGTTGTACCACACAGCTTAAATGAACGAGAAGCCCAAACAGGATTCAAACAAGAGATACAGCAAGGAAAGGGTGAAAGGGAAACCACACAGAGAGAAGGCCCAAGCTGTGCCACACAGCTTAACAGAGAGCAGTCCTCAAAAGACTCAAACAGCAGATACAGCAAGTAAAGGGTTAAAGGGAAACCACACAAAGAGACAGCTCAAGCTGTGCCACACAGCTTAACAGAGAGCAGTCCTCACAAGATTCAAACATCAGATACAGCAAGTAAAGGGTTAAAGGGAAACCACACAGAGACAGCTCAAGCTATGCCACACAGCTTAACGGAGAACAGTCCTCACTGCTGAGCTACAGCAGAGCAAAACGAAGGAAGCAAGCTCCCAGGGACACAAAAAACACAGAAAGAAAAGGGTTAAAGGTAACCCACACAGAGAAATAGCTTTCAGCTGAGCAACAGCAGAGCTTAAATGGAGGGAGCAAGCTCCTACAGACTCAAAGAACAAATACAGACAAAAGAGAGCAATGGTAATCACACATAAAGAGAACTCACGCTGTGCCACACACACAGACAATGGAGAAACAAGGTAAGTTCATAGCTGAGGGAAATAATGCTAGAGCGTCCTGTGCAAGCAGAGGTGGGCTTAAATAGGGTCTGGAATCTGACATCATCTGCCTCAGATGTCATACCAATCCCTGACATAGCCAATCAGGAGCAAGACCCTGTCGCTACCCTGCTTGTCCCAGAACAGGCTGTTTCAGTTGAGTGAAGAGGGTGAAAGCCAGATTGAAGTGGATCAAGAATAGCTTGAGATGAAAGAAAGTCAAGACAATGGTGGTGAACAGCACATTCAAGTAGCTTGGATAGGAAAGGGAGGAGGGAGATGGGGCGATAGTTGGAAGGATAGGTAGGGTCTAAAGAAGGTTTTCTTGAGGAGTGGTGTATGTGATAACTACAGGGGAATAGTTATAGGACCTGCCCTGACAAGATCTGACCACCAGGGGGAGTTTTTCCAGGGAAGCTTGATGTAGCCACATGGAAGAGGCCACTAGGGGGTGATTAGGAGTTGAAGTGACTTGCTTAGTTGGGAAGCGGCCACTAGAGGGCACTCATGAGTTGAAGCGACCTACTTAGTTGGGGAATGGCCATTAGAGGGCACTCTACTATTGGAGGGGATTTGTTTTCCTATGGAGGACACTAGAGGTAGCCCTACCTCAGAGGGAATCCAGACCTATCAGACCGAGGGAAGGGAGATAGGTTACTCTGGCTAACTGGAAAAGGGGAGGGCTTCGGCCGAGGTAAGGAAGTAGTTCCCTGTAAGAGATAAGCTCACTGGGGATGGTTCTGGATTTTTCCAGGACTTGTAGGAGGAGCCCCAAGAAGGGTGGGGTTAGTAATAGGCCATCCTTTAAGAGGGAACTTCTCCAAGAGAAGGTCAAGAAGGAAGGATGGATGGATGGATGGATGCTGAGTGACTCGTAAGCAGACTCCCAGCAGATGGGCTGAAAAGCCTGGGGATCAGACCCCAAAGAGAAGGTCCATAAAGAATTAGAAGGAAGGACGCTAACAAGAGAGAGAGAAATCAAGTCGGATTGGAAACCCTGGGGCCCAGTCCCTGAAGGAAAAGATCCCTAAAGAAGAGATAAGGTATTTACCTGAATACTAGAAAAAGATAGAAAATGTATCAGGAGGAATCTTTGTTGTAGGCCCCAATGTAAAGGGAACATTGGACCAGACTGAACTTAGTAATATTTGAACTAACAGCTGGGGGAAGAGGACAGAACTGTAAAGTTTGAGTGAAGTTAAGAGTTCTGTCCAGGGGTGTTACAAGATGGCCGCCTGAGTACTGCTAGAGGAAATGAGTGGTAGCTGAAAACTTTTCCTCTCAACAACATGCCACATACCAAGAGAAAAGGGGCGACGAAAAGCATGTTGCCTAAGGCTATGGCATCGACCCCAGTGCAGCAGTCGCTCGATAGACTCTGGCAGAATATTCCACCAGTGACTGGCATGGCGAGCCCGCTGTTGAGCCCCAACGGAGGAGCGTCAGCGTTCCTGGGCTGCGAGGTTTCTCTCACGCCGCCGGAGTTGGTCCCGCCTCCTTGCCCTGCTTCGACTCGAGGGCCGGAAACCCCGCTGGATGCGGAAGGTGCTGCTGGTGGGATCTCGGTCGGCAAGGCACCTCGAAGATCGGACGGGGAGGACTTAGGGTCCCAGGAAGAACTAGGAGAGATTACCCTGATGGCGGTCTGGAAGGCAGTACAGGCATTGACGTTAGCTGTTTCAAACTCAACAAAAGAGTTTGCTGCAATAGTGAGTAAAATTGAAAAATTTGATCAATCTTTGGAGAAAATTAAGAATGATGAGGATGCCCAAACACAAAAGACACATGAGGAAATGACTGGTTTAAAATCCTCAGTGACGGCTTTAATCAAGGATAAACAAATAATTCATAGGAAAATCGAGTCAATGGAGAATTATAATAGACGTTTGAATTTGAGACTTTTGAACTTTCCCATTTCTCCTTTATTGAAAGCAAATGAGCTATTTTCAATGTATTTGAAGGATATCCTGCAGTTGCCAGATTCAACTTTACCTCCTTATACAAAAATATATTATTTACCTCAAAAGAAAGTTTCATCTGTAGATTCTGCAGGATTGTCACAAGGGGAGGCTCAGAAACCTCAAAATTTAACTGCATTTCTTGAGGACTCAAATTTTGAGATTACAGACCGAGGAACATTGTTAGTTCAGTTTGTATTTGAGAAAGATTTGAATCATGTGTTTAAGTTATATTTCAAGAATTCTGTTAAATTGTTTTATGGACAAAAAATCTGGATGTACCCTGATGTTGCGAAGGCAACTCAGGAGAGAAGGAGACAATTCTTGGATTTAAGAAAGAATGTAAAAGCTTTGGGAGCATCGTTCTTGTTAGCTTATCCCTGTAAGTGTAGAGTTAACTTCCAGGGAAATAAGTATGTTTTTTCTGAACCATTACAGCTAAAGGTTTTTGTGGAAGCTAAGAGGATTCAGACCCCCACGGTGTAATAACATCAGACCAATTAAGATAGTTTGTGGAATAAAGGTTAGCCGATTTATTTAATTAATAGTTATGTTTAAAAAAACTTCTCCTCATGTTTCTTAACGCCCCCCCCCCCTCCCCCCACATTTGAGGTCTAAGGAAGAATGAAAATTGTCATAATTTAGACAAGGAAGTGTATTGTAATTGACTCTTGAAATTATTGCCTTCTGTGTTTCCTATGCAAGTTGTTGTACTTGTGAAATTGAAAATTAATAAAGAATTTAAATAATTAAAAAAAATAGTTCTGTCCAAAGGGTGGTGGTTTGTTGTAATCTGAGACCCAAGTCCCCATAAAGTGGGCTCAGTGGAAGAGTGTTTTGATGAACTGTTTAATGAAAGAAGAATTCCCTGCTTGTGTGATTAAGGAAGGCTAAGGGAAGTGTAATTTGCCTAAGAAGTGTCTAATTTGCATATTTTGGTGAAGCCTGCTAGTACAGTGTTGTGTTCCCCAGAAAAGTGGAGGAGTGGCCTAGTGGTTAGGGTGATGGACTTTGGTCCTGGGGAACTGAGGAACTGAGTTTGATTCCCGCTTCAGGCACAGGCAGCTCCTTGTGACTCTAGGCAAGTCACTTAACCCTCCATTGCCCCATGTAAGCTGCATTGAGCCTGCCATGAGTGGGAAAGCGCAGGGTACAAATGTAACAAAAATAAAAAATAAAAGGCACCAGGAGGGTGCACCACAAGTGTATAGAAACTTCAACCTGTTACCAAGCGAAACCTCAAAAGGGGGGGTCGGGAACAGAATGGCTGATAACTGAAGAGCAGTCACCCTGAGCGTAAGGAGGGCTCCCTATCCCTAAAACTGAAGGTATGAGCAGCAGGGCCGGTCTTAGCAAGTGCGGGGCCCTATGCAGACCAATTTGGTGGGGCCCCACCGTAGCCCCGCCCCTACCCTAGCTCCACCACATTGATAAGATTATTCCATTTTTAGAAAATTTTTTATTTATGAAATTTCAAATAAAGACAAATGAAGCTAAACTTGTACAAAAAAACTGATTGAAATAATAAGCACAATGCTATCATGAAACCTCCCCTCCCCAGAAATTATTCAGTTCAAGTCCACTACAATTAGTAGTGCCAATTCTCATAACAAAGGACCATAAAGGAAAAATATTAAGAAAAGATTCAGTACTTTCAAATTCCCCTATTACTCTGTAACCCATATATGCAATAAAATAAAAATGAAATGAAAAGATATACAATAAAATAAAGTGATGTGTGAAATATAATGTACAATATAAAAACATATAGACCACCAAGGTATTAAAATTGTTTTAAAATATATACCACAACTCTCTGACTCAAGAAGACTCCGACTCTGTCTGTCATCCATAACTGTCTGACAACACACAGAAAAAAAATAAGTAAAAACAAATTGTCACAATTAATACCTTATACACCAATATACCAGCCTTACGGAAAATGCAGACCATCAACAATATGAAGCTAGCAAGGGATCATAATACCACAATTCTCATGCAGAGCCACAAAACACCCTTTTAGAGGTAGTGTGTCATGATTTAGGCTCTACACCCTTTCTGATGTTTGGTGCCACCTTAGTAAGGCCAACACACAATCTCTCCACTGCAAAACACTATACACAAACTTGTGCAAAAACACACTCATAACCTTAACAAACCATAAACAGCACTAATTCCAAGGACAGAACGAGCTACAACCTTATGCGTGGCGTGGAAAGGCAACTGTAATTACACCGGGCTCTAAAACACCAGTGCACAACCTAGTGAAAAAAAACAAACAAAAAGGGATTCAAACTATACGCCAGCAGAATACTGCACCTTCCTTGATCACACCTGAAAAACACATGAACGCAAAATACTGAAATGGAAAGTTACCTCAAGAAGTCAGACTCAGCATGCAGCAATACTACAAAAATTGAAACGTACATGAAAAATATCACAGATGCACATTTCCAAAAACTAACCTATTCCAATTAATAAATCCTGAATAAAATAGTTTTTTCTACCTTTGTTGTCTGGTGACTTTGTTTTTCTGATTATGCTGGCTCAGTATCCGATAGTGCTGCTATCTGTCCTCTTAACTCCGTTTCCAGGGCTTCCTTTCCATTTATTTCTTTACTTTCCGCCTTTCTTCTTCATTTCTTGCCCTACATCCGTAAGTAAAAGCTGGGTCCTCCGCAGACTTGACTGTCCAGTGGATCCAGCTTCTGCCTATTTTCTATATCCATATGCACTTTTTCTCCTCTCTTCCTTTTCCCTCACCTCATCTCCTTCCTCACTCTTCCCTCGCCTCCATCCATGTCCAGCATTTCTTCTCTCTCCTCCATCCACCCATGTCCAGCGACCCTCCTGTCCCCCCTGCCATCCATCTATGTCCAGCAACCCCCCCTGTCCCCTCTGCCCTCTCCTGCCATCCACCTATGTCCAGAGATCCCCTCCCCTCCATCCACCCATGTCCAGCGACCCTCCTGTGCCCCTGCCCTCCACCTATGTCCAGAAACCCCCTCCCCTGCCATCCACCCATGTCCAGTGACCCTCCTGTGCCCCCTGCCCTCCTCTGCCATCCACCTATGTCCAGAAGCCCCCCTCCCCTGCCATCCACCCATGTCCAGCGACCCTCCTGTGCCTCCTGCCCTCAACCTATGTCCAGAAACCCCCTCCCCTGCTATCCCCCCATGTCCAGCGACCCTCCTGTGCCCCCTGCCCTCCACCCATGTCCAACGACGCGACTCTCCTCGTTCCCCTGCTCCCCCTCCCTCCAGCCACCTGAGCCCCCCTCCCCGACCCGCCAAACGACCCTCGTCTACCACCCGACCCGCCTGCACCTCACCTGACCCAGCATTTTTTAAAAAGCTACAAGCGGCAGTGCCTCCTCGCGTCTGTGAAAGAAGAAAAGTCGCTTCATCCATTGGCCGGCCTTCCCTCATGTCCCGCCCTCTGATGTAACTTCTGCAAGGGCGGGACATGAGGGAAGGCCTGCCAATGGATGAAGCGACTTTTCTTCTTTCACAGACGCGAGGAGGCACTGCCGCTTCTAGCTTTTTTAAAAATGCTGGGTCAGGTGAGGTGCCGGCAGGTCAGGTGGTAGACGAGGGTCGTTTGGCGGGTCGAGCAAGGGGGGCTCAGACGGGGGAAGGGCTCAGACGGCTGGAGGGAGGTGGAGCAGGGGAACGAGGACTGGAGAGTCGCGTCGCTGGACATGGAGGGCAGGCGAGCAGTGGCGGTGGTAGGAGAGGCGAGGCAGTCTTGAGGCGGGCCGCGTGGGGCCCCCTTAGGCGCGGGGCCCTATGCGGCCGCCTCGGTTGCCTCTGCCTAAGACCGGCCCTGATGAGCAGCTATATTTACAAGTAGTTTTTCAGATCTTTCTTGGAAGTCAGGAGGCTTTTGTAAACATCCTGAGGCTCTGCTTGAGATTCCAACTGAAGGTGGTCTTCTTAGAAGCTTGTTTTAAGAACTGCTATCTAGAAAGGAGGGGCATTTCTGATCTACAGCACCCCCTATCTGCAGAGAGGAAGCCTCACAACTGCACCTTCAGGAGAAGGGAACATCACAGTATGTTTAAAGACATCAGAAACAATTATAGTTGAAAGTGAAAAGCTGAGGATATGATAGACTGAAGGGATGATAGTAGGAGAGATAGTGCTAAGTAGATAGGAAAGTATAGGGACAGGTAGTTTGGAGGAAGAAAGAAAATGTGCAATTTCCTCTACAGTGAGTTCAGAAAAGGAGGCAGGGGTTGAAGGATGGTTGAAAGAATGGACTGCGGGAAGGGGAATTGGAGGTGACTTTGTTGACAACACAAGGTTAATCTCGTGAACCTTATCATGAAAGTACTCAGCCAGAGGCTGCGGAGAAAGTGAAGAGGGGGTTGGAGGTGAAGGCACTTTGAGGAGAGTGTTCAGTGTGGCAAAGAGATGAGCCAAGAGAGTTTGTCAACTGGAAGTTGACTGGCAAGTGAAAGAGAAGACTGGAAGGAGGTTAGCAAGAATTTGAAATGTATGAAGTGAGCATGGGCATGGGATTTCAGCCAAAGAGGTTCAGCAGATCGGGCACAGGAACATAGGTAGCAAATTATAGGGGTTAGCCAAGGCTGGGGTTTGGTACGCCTTCCAGAACTGGGAATGGGAGGAGCGAGAGTATCCAGAGCAGAGGAAAGAATAGTATTATAGGAAGAGACAGCCTCATTGACTGACTTGGATAACGTGGAGGGGCATAATCGAACAGGGCGCCCAGGTTTTCCTGAAGGCGTCCTCGCAGGACGTCCCCGCGAAGGAGTGGGGAAACACGTATTATCGAAACAAGATGGGCATCCATCTTTCATTTTGATAATACGGTCGGGGACGCCGTAATCTCAACATTTAGGTCGACCATAAATGTTGAGATGGTTGACCTTAAAGATGGCCGTCTCCAGTTTTCGGCGATAATGGAAACCGAGGACGGCCATCTCAAAAATGACCAAATCCAGCTCATTTGGTCATGGGAGGAGCCAGCATTCATAGTGCAGTGGTCCCCCTGACATGCCAGGACAGCAACCGGGCACTCTAGGGGGCACTGCAGTGGATTAACTGATGCACTAACTAAACGTCTTTTTTATTTGAGTATGGGTGAAGGATGTCCAAGTGTTAGGTGCCTTTGCTATGTCTCCGTCTCTGCGACGGCAGTTGAGGACGTCCAAAATGTGAATTTTTCTGTGAGAAGGATGTCTGTGCCTTTGCTGTGCCTCTGACACCCCCTTTATTTTTTTATTTATTTGGATTTGGGATCACAAGTAGCAGCAGTGGGATTTGAACTGGCCACCTCTGGATTGCAAGACCAGTGCTCTAATCACTAGGCCACTCCTCCACTCCATTCCCTTGAAATTTGACCGTCCCTGTGTGTGTGTGTGTGGGGGGGGGGGGGGGGGGTGCAGTTCAGGACGTCCAAAATGTTGAGAGTTGAGAGACAGGAAGGGAAGGGGGCCGAAGCTTTGATTTTTGTTTTCTTTTATTTAATGCTGGCGGAGGAAGCAGGGAGCAGCAGCGGCGACCACGGGCGGGGGGGGGGGGGGCAAGGCTGTCCATACAGGACGCTCCTGACGAGCGCCTTTGCCCCCTCCGATCCACGTGTTTGTGTTTTGTTTTGTTTTTTTGACGTTTGTGGCATGCGCAGAGCAACCAGCATAACGCTTGGTTGCTCTGCGCATGCTTTAGGGGCCGATTACCGACGGGGATTCCACCAGATTGATGCATTGTACTTTCAAATACCGCACTGAACATGTGCGACTTTTTTTTTTTGCTGCATTGTTCATTTTTTTAAATTCGGTAACAGCTTTTACGCTTTTGCTTTTTTTACGTTTGGTTGATGCATCTGGCTCTGAGAAAGAAAAAAGAGAATTATCAGGGGGTCAATAAATGACTGCTATTCGGAGAGGTAGAGGAGTGAATAGATGGATGGCATGAACTTCAGAGGAAGAAAAAGAGTGAGACTGAGGTGGAAGAAGAGGTTGAAATCTACAAGAGGGTGAGAGTAGTATCCCGACACCAACCGGACAAGGAGTATGGGGGCCACAGCTGAAGCAGAGTCTTCAGGGCAAGCAGATGGAGAGTAGAGAGATAAAGAGGTTGTGGATGTATGAAAGTTTGTTGCAGGCAGCGCAGGCATTCCACAGAGCACATGAGAAAGACAGAAAAGAAAGGGAGAGCAGAGGAACAGAAATTAGATTGGAGACATTGCGGTGTGACCTGCAGGAATAAGATGAGAGCTGATGTGAAGGACAAGGACTGGGATTGATATCCCCAGTGAAGAGCAGGAGAAGGAGCAAGCGTGTATGGAGAAGAGTAGGAGAGGCATGATGATAGTGACAAAGATTAGATGTAAACAATCTTCAGGAAAGTTCTTACATTAATCATACCATTATATTCTCATACAAATGTATTTATTTACTTCAAAAGTCATTTTTCTGTAAAGAAGCACAGCAAACTATCAAAAACATATCCTATATAATAATTCTCACCTCCAACGTTCTAAAGTAGCTGCCTGTGTCCGTGGCTCCTGGAGTTGCTGAGCTAGGCTCTGTAGCCAGGCTGATGTCACTCACAGCTGATTCCCAGGCAGGGGGTGGAGTAGGGAAACACGCGGAGCAGTTTGCTCCGCGTGTTTCCCTACTCCTCCCCCTGCCTGGGAATCAGCTGTGAGCGCTCAGACACCCCCTCCGCGCATCACCCAAGCCACCCCCCGGCACATCAAACACCTCCCCGAAGCACATCAACCCCCTCGCCACCCGCAGTGCCACTGGTAACGCTGTCCGGCCGCTGCTGCTTCTCCTGTTGAGCAGCAGCGGCCGCTACAAAAAGAGAAAAAGTCATAAATGTTTTTAAACCTGAAACGCGGCACTGCAGACAGCCATCAGGCATTGGCTGTCGGCTCTGCAGCCACTCCTCCTCTCACCTCCATGTCACTGCCCCTGGAGTAAGACCCCGGAGGAGCGCAGCGACGTGAGAGGCGAGAGGAGGAGCAGAATGCCTGATGGCTGTGTACGGTGCCACGTTTCAGGTTTAAAAACATTTATTGCTTTTTTTCTTTTTGTAGCGGCCGCTGCTGCTCAACAGGAGAAGCAGCAGCTGCCGGACAGCGTTACCAGTGGCAGCTGCGGGTGGCGAGGGGGTTTGATGCGCAGGGGGGGGAGGGGAGGATCGCTGGGCATGGGTGGCTGGAGGGGGGGCAGGAGGGGGGAAGAGGAGGAGGGGAGGGTCGCTGGACATGGGTGGCTGGAGGCGGGCAGGGGGAGAGGAGGGTCGCTAGACATGGATGGCTGGAGGGGGGCAGGGAAGAGGGAGGTGGGGAGGGGGTCCTGAGACCAGAGAGGTGGGGAGGGCCATGCAAGAGGGGGGGTGGGGGCACTCACTCACTCACTGTCTCTCACATACACTCTCTATCACACTCTCTGTATCACACTCTATCACACTCTGTGTGTGAGACTGTGTGTGTGACAGAGAGATACTGTCACACACACACAGTCTCACACACACAGACACTGTCTCTCACACACTCTCTCTCTCACACAAACACACACACACTCTGTCTCTGTCTCTCTCTCTCATTCTCTCTCTGACACACACACTCCATCTCTCACACATACTCTCTCTCTCAAACATACACACTCCGAGGAAAACCTTGCTAGCGCCCGTTTCATTTGTTTCAGAAACGGGCCTTTTTTACTAGTAGAACATAACACTACAGTCATTCATTGCCCACATCTATAACATGTTAAAAACCTTGTCCAATATTTAGGAATAAGTCCGTGGTCATAGGCGGTCGGTGGCCCAACTGTTTGGGGAGTGTTAATAATAAACCATGCTGCATAAATATAATGAGGACCAGTTAAACAGTAGAAAGTTCCAATGGTCAGTGGAGTGCAAGTAAAAGGCAAAAGAGCTCTGAGTCACAAACATTTGAAAACAATAAGGGTGTTATGGGATTAGCCTTGAGCTGGGTAGCATTGAGCTGTGAAGCAGAGACGGGAAGTCTGTGCAGGGGCAGAAAGAATGTTGCTGACATTTGCAGATAAGAAAGAACAGGCTTCAAAGATATGGGTTGCTGACGTGCAGGCATTGGGTGCAGTACAAATGTAAGTGTATATAAGCTGAGTTGAATATATGTAACATAAGCAAACTAACTTCTGTGTATTATTGCTGATTGTGTATTGTGAGTATACTTTGCTTCCTGTATGATGTTCTTATACAGCCTCTGTCCAAGGGAGGACAGTTGAAAAAATAAAAATTGTTGATTATTCTTCTTTATAATAGTTGTCAGTTTCTTTGTTTACACACATATAAGGTGTAAATAAACAGGAGGCTAAAGGGGGTGGGGTTAGGGGTGGGGCTTAAATCCATAATTGTCTGATAACAGAAAAAAAAATAAAAAAGTCACAATCCCTTTTATTAAATTTAGATATTAGATATGTATCATATGTTAAAGAATAAAGTGGTTGCTCAAAGCATATACTAACCACAATTGCTCAACTGCAAAACACTATGCACAACTTTGTGCAAAAACACACTCACAACCTTACTGTACCATAAATATTACACTGGGCAGAACCTAATACACCAATATACCACCCATACAGAAAATGCAGACCGTCAACAATATGAAACAAGGGATCATAATATCACAATTCTCATGTACAGCCACAAAACACCCTAATTCATGTTTAATGTGGGATAAAATGCCATAAATAAGTAAATAAATATAAACTTTTAATGTTGAGCACCTGATTCTCAAAGTGGACATATGCATACATGCATACATTTTGGATGAATTGCAGCCACAATCCTTACCTTGCTGGGAGCTAATGGCACCTACCACTTTCTTTTTGAAAGTGGCCATCACTTTCTTTGGCTTCACCACTGGGAAGATTGTGTCCATTTCAATCCAGTCTTCAATATCCTCCTGCTCATATAGTAACTCTCCAGTGGGTTTTCCAGCGGCAGCCACCAAACAGCCTGCTGCATAATGTGCAGTACCAAGAAAGCAATCTCTCAAAAGTTTGTATTGTGCAACCTCTTTGGGACAGTTCTTACGTAATTCATTAAAAGTTATTTATCACAGCATGCAGTCAATTCAGTTTCTTCCAGGACTAGTAGTACTGCTACTGAACTGTGTACAGTGCTATAATTTAATAACGACAGATTTTTAGCTCACCTTTCAAAAAATGTTCAAGTATAATTAGAATTCAGATACAATCCACAAAGAATCTCTGTGCCTGTCTGCACACCACTGGAGGTTTTCCCTCCATTATTTGGGCAGCGCGATTGGATCAGACTAGAGTTGTCTCCCTCCTTCCCCTGTCTGCATTTTCCTAATAACACCATCCAGAAATTAACAAGGTTTTGTTGGGGACCGTTTGACTCACAGAATCTGCTTTCCAAGCAAGCCCATGAGGGGACCACATGTTAAATCCTAAACCCATCTCCCTTAGCCAACTACCATAGAAGAAACCTCAGCTATATTTGGATTTTAATCAAAGAATTTCTTAGCCGGATCTGAAATCTATTACTGATTACAAAACAATAAAAACAATTACAGACATCTTCCAAAGCTCAATCATCCTCATTATTCATCTGCTCCATGCTCAGCTGGGGGACAGTTCATTCATCATACCTGTTTCTTCCCCCTCTCCTAAACAGATATTGCATTCATTTCATACCTCTAAATTTAGAAACAACGTCTACGTCTTCAACAACAAAATTATAGCATTTTCGTCAAAACAAATTCTGTAGTGGTGAAGGAGGGGAAAGCCCGTAATTCTTTCAATTTTCCTTGTCCTTGTAAATTTAATGGTGTAAACATAGTTTAAAAAAATCTATGTACAGTAAAAACTTCTCTGTTCATATTCTGTTGCAAAAAAATTAAGACCAAATCAAAGATCAATCTCTACCCTCCCCTCCATGTCCAGCGATTCTCCCTTCCTCGCCCTTAACCGTTTTACTCTCCCTGGCAGCAACGTCTATGAAGAAAAAGGCACTGCAGGCTCGCTTCCGGCTTCAGCTTTTCCCTTCGCTCTTCACACAGTGTCCCACGTTCGCGGAAACAGGAAATGCATCATCGCGAAGGCGGGACACTGTGTGAAGAGCGAAGGGAAAAGCTGACGCCGGAGGCAAGCCTGCAGTGCCTTTTTCTTCACAGACATTGCTGCCAGAGAGAGTAAAACGGTTCTCCGAAGACAAGCAGGCTGATATTCTCACAAGTGGGTGACGTCACGTCGGCCCCGGAGGATTTCAAAGCAAAATCTAAAAATCTCTTTTACGGCGTTCCGTCGCGCGAGCGATCGCACTGCGCATGTGCGCACACATCTTCCCGCTCGCTGTGCGGACACGCCCCTCAGTTCTTCTTTTTCCACGTCTGAGGAGACACGGAGTTCGTTAGTGCTTCGTGTTTTCTTCAGGTCCTCGGAGTTAAATCTCTTTTTTATTTTACCCCTTTGGGTGTTCTTTATTTTTTCATTTGTACTTTCTCATGGCAGGCTCATTGTGGCTTACATATACAGGTACTTTTTGTACCTGGGGCAAGGAAAGGTTAAGTAATTGCCAGAGTCACAAGGGGCTGTGCCTGAAATGAGAATCAAAACTTATAAGTTTTTCTTTATAAGTTTCTTTTTTTTTTTTCTTTTTTCTTATTAAACAAGAGTGTGCTGGTAAATTGTTAGCAGCAAAGTAAAACAGGCCCACATTTTAGGATCCATTTGTTGAAGTCCCAAAATTCTTTAAAACTTAACAAATGGCTCTCGAGAGCTGTGAGAGCCTGTTCCAGCACACCACTGTCTTTAAACCTTGTACCCGCTGCAACCGGATGCATCGAGTGAGTCTCCACCCGCCTCGGCGCCTCCTGCTTGGCAGGTCATTCGGGCGCATTGGCGGATGTGTCTTGGGCCGGATCATCTCCCTGAGAAGTGCAAGTAGTGTCTCAAAGACGAGATGTATGCTACTTGCCAGGGATGCCCAAAGGAGATCAATTTTTGAGTCCGATAGAGACCGATGCACGCTGGGTACAGTGATGCATCGAGTGGGTCTCCACCTGCCTCGGCGCCTCCTGCTTGGCAGGTCATTCGGGCGCATCAGTGGGTGTCAGTACCATCGGTGCCCAGAGCTTTGCTCCCTCTGTTATGGAGGTATCCGGGCATCAGACATCAGTCGGTGCCGAGAGCGTTGCTCCCTCTGTTATGGAGGTATCCTGGCATCGGACGTCGGTACCATCAGTACCAGGTATCATCGGTACCATGGGTACCATCGGTACCGGGTATCATCGGTGCCATCGGTACCAGGTATCATGGGCACCATCAGTACCGGGTATCATGGGTACCATCAGTACCAGGTATCATCGGTACCATGGGTACCAGGTATCATCGGTACCATGGGTACCGTCGGTACCAGGTATCATGGGCACCATCGGTACCAGGTATCATGGGCACCATTGGTACCGGGTATCATGGGTACCATCGGTACCAGATATCATCGGTACCATGGGTACCATCGGTACCAGGTATCATCGGTACCATGGGTACCATCGGTATCAGGTATCATGGATACCATCGGTACATGGGTACCATCGATACCAGATATCATGACTATCATCGGTACCAGGTACCATCAGTACCATGGGTACCATTGGTACCGGGTATCATGGGCACCATTGGTACCGGGTATCATGGGTACCATCGGTACCATGTGTACCATCGGTACCGTCGGTGCCATCGGTACCGGGTATCATGGGTACCATCGGTACCAGATGTCATGGGTACCATTGGTACCAGGTGTCATGGGTACCATCGGTACCGGGGGTCATCGGTACCATGGGTATTATCGGTACCATTGGTCCCATCTTTGTTATGGACACGCAAGTCATCTGGCAGTCTGGTTTCGATTCCCCGGCATTTCCAGATTCTGCCCTCGGCTTCGGTACCATGGGTACCATCAGATGCCATTGGTGCTAGCGCCTCCTGCGGCATCTAGCTTTTCACCTGGGATTAGATCTCCTTCACCGATGCTGCCTCCGGTATTGGTGTTCGCAGCCTACTGGGTCGATTCTCCTTCACTGGAGTCGTCTGGAGAGTCAACTTCTCGACCCCGTCGTAGAGGTAACCGCGCCTCCATGTCGGACGGGTTTGGATCTGAGCTGCTCTGTTTGAGTAGTTAGCTCAATTCAATGATGGCTCATCTGATGAACATGAAGGTCATGGGGTTTTCTCTGCTGAGAATTCTCTAGATCTTCTATCTGTCTCGACACATTACAGTGGAGATTGTGAATCAGCCCAAGGCCCCAGATGCTCGAGGTCCTGGACTATCCATCTTCACCTAAGTCTTCTGCCACAAGAAGACTGAATCCCTCTATCGGATCCCGGGGAACCCAGTTACCTCATGATTCTGCGATGGTGGATTCTGCTCTCAGAACAGATAGGAGTTCTAAGAACTTGCTTCGGCGCCCCCGGGGCCAGAGCATACATCCTTAGCCTCTTTTGGGAGAATGGCATACCAGGCTGGCATGATCGCGTCCAAAATCAAGTCCTGCCAGATCTTAACATTCCCACCGGAGTAGGCTAAACCTTTTCACCAGATAGTCAGGTAGCACACGGTGTGTCGCAGGTTCCTGTCCAGGGGCATTTTCGACACTTGTAATGTAACATCTAGATTTCTGCTCTGGGTATAGTGATGTGCAGACTCTCATGACTGTGTGCCTCTCACCTGGAGGAGGGGACTCAGCAGAAAATTGTAGATATTCTGTGCATACACTTCCTCATCTCGGAAGTTCTTTAAAGAGAAGAGTAGTTTCCTTGTGCCTTAAGGGATCGTACGTATACTCCTACTTCTCGACAGCCGGTTCAGGCTATGCCACAGCACGCTCGTTCTAGTCAACGGCGTGCACCTAATCAGGCCCCTGCAGCTATTCCGCAAAAACCAGGGAGGGGTTTTTGACTGGCTCCAATTCAGCATAGCCACCATTAAAAAAAAAAAAAAAAAAATGTCCGTACCGGCCAATCTGCCTGTCGGGGGGAAGTTTAAATTTTCTCCACCAAAGGTGACTTCTTGTAACCTCCAACCGGTGGGTTTTTCAAATAGTCCGGTTAGGATACATTCTCAATCTGGAATCAAACCCTCCACATTGCTCATTGGGAGTTTAATCCTTTAGCTTCCATCACAAGTGGGTACTTGCAGAAGAACTCTCTGCCTTTCTCAGCGCCAATGCAGTCGAGCCCGTTCCACCAGGGCAAGAAGGGTTGAGATTCTATTCCAGGTGCTTCCTTGTGGGTTGCGTCCCATCATAGACATAAGGGGCCTAAACAGATATTTGGTTCAGGATGCTTTCCCTGGGCATCCTTCTTCCCATACTTCAGGAAAACGATTAGTTATGCTCTCTGGACTTACAGGATACTTATACCCAGTTTGCGTCCACAGTATGTTTTTCCTAGTGCAGCATATCTTCATGGACTGGGAGTGCATGTGTTCTCTTAACACGATGATTGCCTGTCTCAACAGATTACAGCACAGTAAATATTGAGACTTCTAGGCACATGGCTTCCACAGTTCACGTAACTCCCATAGCACTTTTACACATGACATCCGCTCAGTGCATCCTAGCTTCCCAGTGGTATCAAGTTCAGGGTATCTAGAGGATGTGACCCAACTGTTCACCAGTTTTCAGAATTCCCTTCAGAGGTGGTCAATTCTCTCCATTTTGATTCTGAGGCGTCCCGTCCAACTTCCTCAGTCACAAAAGCTGCTGACGAAGGTTGCATCCCTCCTGGCTATCCAACCAAATTATTTTAATTCTACCAAACAATCGGGTTGTGATGTACTCGATAACAAAGGAGTACTGGATCTTGCCCTCTGAGTCAGGATGCCATGCAGATGTAGCGGTGGGCCCGCCAACGCGGCATGTTTTCTCCAAGCCACTTATCTAGTTGGTGTAAACAGCAGTCTGGCCGACAGGCTGAGCAGGATAATGCTACAGTCATGGTTGTTGAGCATGGCTGTAGCTCGAGAGATCTTCCGGAAGTGAGATACCCTCTCAGTGGATCTTTTTGCTACTTAGTCCAATCACAAAGTCCCTCAGTTCTGTTCCAGGCTGCAGGTTCACGGCAGGCTAGCATCGGATGCCTTTCTCCTTCATTGGGAGACAAGCTTTCTGTATGCGTATCCTCCCATACCTCTGGTGGAAAAGAC
The DNA here is from genome assembly GCF_901765095.1 of Microcaecilia unicolor. Taxonomy (NCBI): domain Eukaryota; kingdom Metazoa; phylum Chordata; class Amphibia; order Gymnophiona; family Siphonopidae; genus Microcaecilia; species Microcaecilia unicolor. Next base: position 120,472,073 of record NC_044040.1, on the reverse strand, counting down.
TTTGCTGATTCTCAAGCAAGATTGTAGAGCCATGATTCTCATCGCTCCCTTCTAGCCGCATCAGATATGGTTCCCTCTTCTTCTGGAGTTGGAATGTTTTCCAGCTCTCATTACGCAGAACGAGGGGGCACTTACATCTCAACCTCCAATCTCTGGCTCTCACGGTCTGGATGTTGAGAGTGTGGATTTCGTTGAGTCTTCCAGAGAGTGTCTCCCGAGTCTTGCTTGCTTCCAGAAAAGATTCCACAAAAAGGTGTTATTCTTTTTCATGGAAGAGGTTTGCCGTCTGGTGTGACAGCAAGGCCCTAGATCCTGCCTCTTGTCTTATACAGACCTTGCTTGAGTTCTTTCTACACCTGTCTGAGTCTGGTCTCAAGACCAACTCTGTCAGTGTTCATCTTCGTGCAATAAGAGCTTATCATCAACGTGTAGAAGGTTAGCCTTTAGCTGTCCACTTCATGAGAGGTTTACTTCTCCCCCAATATTGAGAGAATTCCTTGTATGTGTCTAGGGGGGGTTATTTCTGTTGGGCTTAGCACCCCCAATAATTTTGAAAGTTGGCTCTTATGCTTCGGTCAAGGCCCCTATCACTCCTTATCCAGTATCTTGGGGTCTCAATGTCGTTTTCATCCAGCTGCTGCAAGCTCAATTCGGGCCACTGGATTCCTGCCATCTGAAGTATTGGACCTGGAAGGTCATTTTCCTTGGTGGCTGTTCCTTCAACTCGTAAGGTCGGTGAGCTTCAGACTCTAGTAGCTCAAGCGCCTTACCTTACTTCTCATCTTAACAGAGTAGTTCTCCGCATGCAGCCAAAGTTCTTACTGGCGCTGGTATCAGAGTACCATCTGATCCAGTCAATTGTCTTGCCAACATTCTTTCTCCCTCATTTTACAAGCCCTGGCGAAAGCAAGCTGCGCACTTTTTACGTGGAGCGGACGAGCTCCCTCAGACAGTCCGCCCAGTTGTTTATTTCTTTTAATGCCAGTTGCTGTCGGAAACCGCACCATTTCTTCTTGGCTAGCAGATTGCATCTCCTTCGTTTTTGTCCAAGCTGGACTGACTCTAGAGGGCCATGTCACGGCTCACAAAATTAGAGCCATGGCTGAGTCGGTGGCTCATCTAAGATCAGTCACTATTGAAGAGATCTGCAAGGCTGCGGTGTGGTCATCAGTCCACACATTCACATTTCACTACTGCCTTCAGCAGGATAGCCGACGCGACAGTCGGTTTGGGCAGTCGGGGCTGCAGAACTTATTTGGGGTTTAGAATCCAACTCCAACCCTCCTAGGCCCATTTTTGTTCTGTTCCAGGCTACACTCATTTAGATGTTTCCTCTTTTCAGGTCAATTTTTATTCTGGCCTCGCCATTGCAAGACTCAATTGACCACTGTTTGTTGTGTTGTGTAAGCCAGGAAGCTAGGGATACCCCACTTGTGAGAATATCAGCCTGCTTGTCTTCGGAGAAAGAGTAGTTACTTACCTGTAACAGGTGTTCTCCGAGGACAGCAGGCTGCATATTCTCACAAACCCTCCCACCTCCCCTTTTGGAGTTGTCTCCTTCATCTTTTGGATTTAACTGAGGGGCGTGTCCGCACAGCGAGCGGGAAGATGTGTGCGCACATGCGCAGTGCGATCGCTCGCGCGACAGAACGCCGTAAAAGAGATTTTTAGATTTTGCTTTGAAATCCTCCGGGGCCGACGTGACGTCACCCACTTGTGAGAATATGCAGCCTGCTGTCCTCAGAGAACACCTGTTACAGGTAACTACTCTTTATACGCGGGGGGGGGGGGGTTACGTGCGGGGGGGGAGAGCAGGAAGGAAGGAGGGACGGTGGGAGAGCTCCCTGGCTGCTGTGCAAGCCCTGCGTTTGTGAGGGCAGCAGCCAGAGGAAGGTCAAGATTGGGCTGGGGAGGATTAGCCTCCCCAAGCCTCTTATACGGGGCGCCTATGTTGTGGTGAAAATTTCCTTTCCAATGAGTCACTAGTCCTCCAGATGAACTGAATCAATCCAGTTCTACCCTTCGCACAATCCCAGTTTGCACACATGGAAATCTTCCCGAACTCCTCAGTTCATTAGTTGGTCTAGAGTTAGGTACTCTTACTCCACTCTCCAGGTAACTGTCTAGCCCGACACAAAATTTGTGTTTCGCTCAGTTGGTGTCATCAGGAGCTGTCAATCTGTGCATATAGCATCATCTACAATTACTTTTAGATGCCATCAATTGTAATGATAGTATGTATAACATAAATTCCACTCACCAAATCTCTGATAATACAAATATTCTTAACACACCATAGCTGGAAAACTCAACCCATCCAACTTTCCATTGCTTCACAAAACTCCATACACATGCGTATTATGGAGTAGCCCGCCCCCTCAATTTAAACTCTCTCAGATTAACATCTATCCAATCATAGTTTTCCTATCTTACGTCCACAGTAGCATGATTACTTCACCTCACCAAATCCCATTCTATTTCACGATTTAAACCAGCTGACTCAAGGGTATTGTAAAGAAATACAAATTTTTGTTCTATCTGATGCAATTTATATGGACCATTCCCACCTCTGAAATTCTGCAGCTGATATAGGACCACAAAACGCAATGTGTCTATTTCATGCTTAGCCTCCATCTAATGGGAAGCAAGCAGTGCCTCTAGTTTCTTTAATTGTATATTACTAAGGTGTTCCACTATCCTGATTTTTATTTTCTTTGTTGTATAGCCAATATACCATCTGCCACATGGACAGCAGATCCCATAAACTACTTCTTGTGAATTACAGCTAGTTTCACTTTTCAAAATAATGTATTCTATTATTTCCAAATATGATACAATCAGTACATATACTATATTTGCAATTGACACACGCATTGCATTTAAAATGACCCCCAGCAGCTGGCTCCGTGGACTTATTATATCTCGTAGCAGACAGAAGCTCCCCCAAATTTTGAGCCCTCCTATACGCTATTTTTTGGGGTTCCCTAAATATTTGATGAACCAATAGTATTCTCCAATGTCTCATAAGTACCTTCCACAAATACGGCAGGATACATGTCAAACATTCGTTTTGTTCAGTTATCGTCTCGTGAAATAGACACATTGCGTTTTGTGGCCCTATATCAGCTACAGAACTTCAGAGGTGGGAATGGTCCATATAAATTGCATTGGATAGAACATGTTGAGAATAGTCCTGGAAGCACAGTATATTGTGTCCCTGGTATGTAAGCTGCAGGGGCGTAGCTACGGGTTCATGTGCCTCCTCGGCTCTATCATAGATTTGCTGTAGTTTTTTATCCAGCGCTGCTTCCACCGCCGCCATCACTTCAGCTGTTATTTCCGCTACCCACGCCAAGCCTACAGCTCTCCCGGGGTGCTTGGTTCAGCCATTTTGTTTTCAGACGGCCTCGGCTTCTCCCAGTCTTTCCTCGACGTTTTCATCGTCATTTCTCCGCTTATTCTCTATCTTTTTGATTCTTCACTGGGTTAATCACCTCCTCTGCTAACCCGTCCAATTTCTCGTGATTCCTTTCTTATTTCACTGATATTTCGCCAATATCGGCTTTTGTATGGGGAAATCTTGCCTGACCAATTTACTTCAATTCTTTGAAGGAGTAAACAAACATGTGGACAAAGGGGAACCGGTTGATATTGTGTATCTGGATTTCAAAAGGCGTTTGACAAGGTACCTCATGAAAGGCTACAGAGGAAATTGGAGGGTCATGGGATAGGAGGAAATGTCCTATTGTGGATTAAAAACTGGCTGAAGGATAGGAAACAGAGAGTGGGATTAAATGGGCAGTATTCACAATGGAGAAGGGTAGCTAGTGGGGTTACCCAAGGGTCTGTGCTAGGACCGCTGCTTTTTAATATATTTATATAGCGAGGTAATTAAATTTGCTGATGACACAAAGTTATTCAAAGTCGTTAACTCGCGACAGGATTGCGAATAATTACAGAAGGACCTTACGAGACTGGGCGGCTAAATGGCAGATGACGTTTAATGTAAGCAAGTGCAAGGTGATGCATGTGGGAACAAAGAACCCGAATTATAGCTACGTCGTGCAAGGCTCCACGTTAGGAGTTACGGACCAAGAAAGGGATCTGTGTGTCGTCGTCGATAATACACTGAAACCTTCTGCTCAGTGTGCTGCTGTGGCTAGGAAAGCAAATAGAATGTTGGGTATTATTAGGAAAGGTATGGAAACAGGTGTGAGGATGTTATAATGCCGTTGTATCGCTCCATGGTGCGACCGCACCTTGAGTATTGTGTTCAATTCTGGTTGCTGCATCTCAAGAAAGATATAGTAGAACTGGAAAAGGTGCAGCGAAGGGCAACTAAAATGATAGCGGGGATGGGACAACTTCCCTATGAAGAAAGACTAAGGAGGCTAGGGCTTTTCAGTTTGGAGAAGAGATGGCTGAGGGGAGACATGATAGAGGCATATAAAATAATGAGTGGAGTGGAACAGGTGGATGTGAAGCGTCTGTTCACGCTTTCCAAAAATACTAGGACTAGGGGGCATGCGATAAAACTACAGTGTGATAAATTTAAAACAAATCCAACAGGTTGGATGGATGGGCACTAGAGAAACACCTGCCACCTGATATGCCCTGCCCAAGCCCCTACTCCTACCGCACACCTACCCCACTCCCAATAACTTCAATGGGAGTAGCAGTGCTGGCCTCAGTGGCTGCAGGCTACATTGAGAGCTAGGGGAAATATAAGAGGGTGCACTATTTATCCTCCACTGAGCCACGGTCCACCAACACACATATTCTTCAACCAAATATGCCCTAAATATTACAGTGGGGCCCTAAAATATCAATACATCAAGAAAACTGAACAAGCCAAAGTACTATAGAATACTACATAGAAAATTGATGCTAACAGAATACTTTGGTCACACACACAGAACACAAATGCCAAATACAGAATAAGTGACCACAAACTGAAACAGGACTAGTTAGCAAGTAAATCAGGAGGCCGAGACACAGACTTCCAAAGCAAGGCAACTTTTATTAGCTAGCTGACACAGTACTAGGTTCAGACTCAGGATACTGCGCCCCAAGCGTCACCTGACACTCGTTCTTACAAATTAGTGGTCATGCGCATAAAACGCACCATACAACACACATACACATGCGCAGTACATGCACATGCGCAATACATTAGTAGTTCTGTAGTTCTCACAGAGAAAAGATACATCAGTTTCATAGCTTTCATAGAGATTGTTACTTTGCAAGAAATGTAACTTATTGCAGTGTTTCAGCACATTCACACAATACAGCCTCTGTACATGGATCACGAGACTGCACGGGCAGAGCCAGCTGTCTCCCTTACAAACCTAAATTGCTAACTACTACAACTTGTTATCTAGCTGCTGGTTAACAAATAGATGTTACTATTAAAAGTCCAAACTGCACAGTTTTAGGTTTTAGTTTAGGCTCATCATAGAAAAGCTGAGGTTTTGGTACAATGCAAAGGTGCAAGTGTGAATGCAAAGTCCAAATAGAAAATCCTGCTAGTGCAAAAGTCCACAAAAGTCCAAATAAAGTAAACAGTGCAAGATTTGCAAGTTCAGTGCAAGTTTTGCCCCCCTACAATCCCCCCCTTTGATACTTTATCAATTGTCCAAGTGAAAAGTATCACAACAACGGAGGTGGTGTAAATGTAGAGAAGTTCAAGAAGTGATGGCCCTAAGATTCCTTTCGTGGCCGTTGAGTTCTTCACCGGGGTTGAGATGAAAGGTTCCTATTGGACGCTCCCCCCTTTGTAACCGGTCTTTGCCAGGAAAGGTGTAGATGGCCCAGAGGGCAAGTGGTGCACAATATCTGGAAAAAATACAAAAGAGGTTAGGTTAGTATGAGAGGGTAGAGGTATGGTGGAATGTTACTAAAGTTAGGGGTCATCATCAGAGGAATCAGGATCCTCATCTACTGACGGCAGGGAAGAATACATCTGGAGAGACATAATTTGCAGAGCTGCACGCTGGTCAGCAATACGTTCCATGGCCCTGCGAGCAAAAGACAAAACACATGGAAGTAAACAGGGTAAGAATACAAGGCCCCCAAACAGGCAGATCCCGAAAAATACCAATTTCTTCCACCACGTGCCCCCAAAGAGAGAATCCCACCAACTATCACCTAGCATAGATGTCCATTTCTGGACGGGAACATGTGCAAGCTTTCTAATGTCAGTAGCTATATTTAGTACCGCAGCTCCAGTATCAACAATTTGCAGACAATAATTGGAAGTATTCCACTTCCCACAGACCCCGCCTTCTTCCGCAAGAAGGTAATCCAGTGCCAACCGATTCTGGTAGATGGCAGTTCACATTTGGGTTTGTTGCTTGGCTATAAGCTCTAGAGCTTCAGCCGTATGATTGGTGATAACTTCTACTACAGCTTGCAACCGGATAATACGATTTAACATATAAATAGGAGTGCGAAAGACCCATCTTGGGCCCATGTTGCGGGTCCATATGTCTCTATGATCCGCTCTGGAGGCCACTCATCCGATCCCCACTTCTGTTCCCCTCCGATGGGGAAGGACCTGCGGGAATGATGAGTTAAATCATCATACAATGGTGTGCCTAAATCTGCAGCCGCAGAGTGAGGCAGCAAGAAAAAACCAGGATACATTTACCCAATTGTATAAGATCCTGACCAGGTACCCGGCAAGCGGGCATATGCAGTATATCCACAGATCCAGAATAACCCATCAGGTGCTTGCCAATGTCGAGCACCCCGAAGACCTGGATTATTCCAGTGGCTTCTCAACTGAGAGACTCCCTGAAAGGGTTAGGTCAGAGCAATTGAACAGTTGGATGGTATCAGTAAAATTATAATGGAAACATAATTTGTTGGCAACAGAGCTGGGATACCATGTGACAGCGGCCGGCCAGTATTGCACCTGAGTGCCATTAACAGTAAGGATGGAAACACAAGGAGTGTCTCCTACAGGACTAGTGAAATTGCCATCAGGATACCGAGAAATACATTCATGGCCTATCACCAGTGAGCTAAGAGTTCATTGACCGGTACGCTGTGTATAGGAGGGGCGTTTAGTCCAATTCCAGGCTGTTAGTTGTTCCGGGGTCATGGGGGAACATCGCCAGGGCCAGGATTCTCCCATCAAGGCTCCCCCACAAATCCAACAGTTGGTAACATTAAGTGCCTGACCTATTTGGAAAGTCAGATCAATAAACAAAATTTTCCCTTGCTTGAAAACATCATCAAAATCAGAAGTAAGGTGTACAACAGAGTCAGTGCTACAGTTAGCCCCTGTATTGGGGGGTGGGGGAAGAACAGGTCGGGTAAGTCGTGCGACAGCTTTCTGCACCAGTAATTCCTGTACCATGTCCTGTTTCCCTCCCCCATCAGACAGGCCCCACTGTCCAGCATAGGTGGCACAAGCTATCGGTCTGCCTTTAGGACAGGTATGCTACTGGTCGTTGCCAAGTACCGACTGTTTGCATTAGTATTCCAAGTGCCTGGCCCTTCTTCTCATCTACAAACAGGTGGAAAGGCTTCGTTACGTCTGGGAGTCCAAGTGCTGGGGGTATACAGGGGCTGTTTTCAAATCAGCTAGGGCCCTCAATTCGTGTTTTTCACACTGGAAGGGTTGGGCCTCGGGTTCAGGCCCTTTCAGTTTGGTATACAGGTCTTGGGTCAAAACAGCAAAATTGAGGATCCATATTCGGCAATAACCAGCTGCCCCCAACAATGCCCGCAGTTCCTTTTTGTTTGTTGGTGTGGGCTGGTCACAGATGGCTTGAGTACGGAGGCGAAATCCCAGATACTCGACTTCGATCTCGCATATCTGTGCCTTCTTTCGGCTGGCTCGGTACCCTTGGGCTTCCAGGGTTTTCAGGAGGTAGAGGGTAGCTTCTGCACAGTCAGTGTACGTTTTCCGGGCCACTAACAGGTCGTCTACATATTGGATGACAGGCCCGTACTCGTACTGGTATGATTTCAGGTCTTGGGCAAGTTGCTCTCCAAAGAGAGTGGGTGAGTTCTTGAACCCTTGTGGGAGTCGGGTTCAAGTGAATTGCTGCTTGATCCCAGTTTGCAGGTCTTCCCATGTGAAGGCAAAGAACTGCTGACTCTCCTCAGCAAGTGGTATTGAGAAGAAAGCATCCTTTAAGTCTATTACACTGTACCACTTGGCTTGGGCTGGCACTTGGGCTAAAATGGAGTAGGGATTAGGTACAAGAGCAACGATATCCACAGCCTGATTATTGACTTCCCTCAAGTCCTGAACTGGTCGGTACTCGGGGGTTCCTGGCTTCTGGTAGATTTCAAGACTCTTGTTGGAGGAGTTTCTGCAAATGTGGGGGTTTCTTCAGGGAGATGGATGAGTAGGTTCAGGAGGGTAGGGTTCTTGACAGGCTTTCTTGGCTGCCTCGTCCGCCCGCCGGTTGCCCCGGTCTATGGAATCTGTCTTCCCTGTGTGGGCCCTACAGTGCATCACAGTGACTTTTCTTGGCTTCCACACAGCTTCAAGCAGGTGACAGATTTCAGTGGCATTTGCAAACCCTCTTCCTTCCGCTGTCAAGAACTCTCAGGCGAACACTACACAATCAACAGGTCACCCACGTACTGGACAACTGGTCCATATTCGATCTGGCACATCATCAGATCTCTGGCGGGTTGCTATGTCGAGTTGCATAGGATATACTGTGTTTGGGGCTGGATGAACTTTAGGATCTTGTGTTTGCAACATGAGACAATACATGCGATACCATAGAAATATGTCTTGAAACAATATCATACAGGAAACAATCAGTGGCTTCAGAGGCGTTACTGATGATGCCTATACCAAGTAAGCAAAAAGAAATCATTACAATTGAGAATGTATAGCAATATTCCTATATGGACCACCAGTTTAAATGCTGGCCTAAAGTTCAGCAGTTTATCTAACAAAATGAGTTCAACCAAAATCTCCTTCCAGCATTGGTGCAACCTTAACAGAGTTGTTTTGGGATATAAAGGTTACAATTCTGAAAAGTTCATTGCAGTAATAGGCAACAACCCTGAGAACAGAGGAGAATGCGGTGGCCAGGTCTGATTCAGGAATGGTAGACAGCAGGCCTTAACACAGACTGGTGCTGTCAGTGATCACAGTTCAAATGATGTCACGTCCTGCCTGCCAACTAAGGTGAGAGGACAATTTGATGAACCTGAAAAACAAGAAAGAGGACTCCAAACAATAAATCAATTAATCAGGCCTCTATGTAGGCCTCAGGGCATAAATGATAATAATTCACTCAATATCTGGTCAAACCCTTAACAAAATGCCATTAGCTTAATTCTATACTCAAATTTCATGCTTCTTTTGATAGGTAATACAGAATAAAATGAATTGCTATTCTGGCCTATCCCCAAAGAGTATAGTCCTGTTCAAACACTTCCACAACCCTTCTATCTAACTTACAAGTGTACTTTCGTAGCACATAATCATGTAATCCTGCCACGTGGTTATTCACACTATTCACACAACTTGCACATTGGCAGTAAATAACTTTTACAAGCTTCAAACATCTCAGTAACCTTTCAATGACTGGGAACTTGCTTCCATCTTCTTCACAATGTGATTCCCTACAATTCAAAACACATGGTTTAAATCTTTATCATGGTCACAAAGATGATTTTGGCAATGTAGGCAGGTGCCTAGAAATGTTCTATAGCAGAAAAAAACATTCTCATTCAAGATACATAAAAATGTTACATTTCTTAATCGGAACATTAGGCTAGATTCCTTTACCCTGGAAAGGGGCAATATCTCTGGAATCTCAATTACCCATGGTACAATAGCACAGATATATGGTTATCACAAGCATGATGAATTAAACATATTAAGTAGTTTAGTAGACAAACGGTTCCTTGCATAAATCACATTATTAAAACAAAAGTCTGTAATTGTTAGTCTTGTCTGTCTGTCCTGATTTAGACCGCAAGCTCCTTTGGGCAGGGACTTTCTCTCTACATGTTCACTTGTCGCCACACAGTTGTTTGTTGGTTAACTCAATTTGAGAAAGAGGTCCTGGAGAACACAAATTAGTTGTTTTTTTTTTCTCTTTTCCAAAGCAACTTGTGCATGTAGTACACAAAAAGATCAGCAGAGGGAGCAAGTCATCAATAAAAGAAAGAAGAATGACATCATCCAGCAAGGAAGAGAGGAAAAACAGAAAATCCAACCAGGAAAGTACCTGTTTCAGGCAGGGCACATGAAACCTAAAACTTATCTCTCTGAAATCTCAATTACCTGGGGTACAGAACATACACGTGGGATATTTCACTAAACAAACATTTATTGTACAAATCCTACTGAGGTAGATACAGAGAATAGGCAATAAATAGTCTGCAAGTCTTATGAATAACTTAGGAATTTGCATCCCTCCTCTGCAGTGGAGGAAAACAAATTTGGTGCAATACAATTAAGCAGCTGTGATTTGCACTGCCCATGAGACTCATAAGGTTTGCATAAAGTTTTAACACTAACCGTTATTGCACTTAATCAAAGGAATCATGGCTACAGGCAGCTGATATGTCCCTGAAGAAAAGCACAAACTGGACCCCTTTTTTTTATTTTTTTTTCGGAATGCAGGGTTGGTTTAAAGTGAATGTATCTGTGCAGAAGCGGGGAGGAAACAAGCTCTCTCGGTAACTTTGACATACGTTACAAATCTGAGTTTTAAAATCCAATGTTTTAACTTTTGGGGTGTGGGATACCTTCTGTGGTTTTCTTTACATTCTTTAGGGACTATGGTCAGTAAATGAACACGATACCATAAACCTCACAGTAAATTACAACAGATGCAACATGCTAATTGAACCCAAGTGCAGCATGGAGCTATAAGAATACAAATGTTAAATCTAATGTAATAAAAGAGAAACAAAGTGAGGCAACCCAACCTAGAAGGGCACTGGGATAGCACCAAATCCTGGTATACAAGATATTTCCTTCTTTCCCATATAAACCTCACAGAATGCCATTATACATCTTTCAGTAAATCACAAAGTTGAAAGTTAACATAGCGTGACAAAAACAGCAGGAGGAAAAAAAACCTATCAAGGCTGCATTCCTGAAGGGAGGCTTTGTATTTAACCTCCGTAATACTATACCCATAAGACTTAAAGAAAAGCATGAATTGTCAACATCGTAGGAATAAGTGTCATACCCTTTTTAACAACCAGATTCAAGAAAGATAAACAACATTATCCCCAGCAATGAAATCCTGGTGCTGCATATACAAAGCTTGCACCATCTGCTGTAGAATACATAGTTCTCCTGTTCTAGAGAAACAAAATCTTATATCTTGTAATAACTTCTAACATGATGCAACAGTTAAGTTCCCATCAAAAGGGTCATGTCACTCTGTTAACATGCACCCGGAGTAATTATTTCCTCGAGCCCACTCACACCACTGGCTGTGGTCTTATGAGTGGGTCCCAAACCCCGGACTGCTTTTACTCTATAGCACCCTGAGACAACAAAAAGCCTGCACTCCTCAGCTGCTGAACAGTTTATCTGGTTCTCAAGCAAGTTATCTAAGCACATTCCATTCCACAGCTCATGTACACAAGGTCATGGAATCTGCAGTTCAGAGAAGCCTGAGAATCTACATTTAGTTCAGAAATAGAAAGAATGTGCCAGTCACACTCTTTCACACAACATGACACCTGTCCTCCCGGTTTCCCTCCTGGAGCCTAGTGGGTTTCAGGACCTCGTCCCTACTCGACACTGGCAAAGGGGGTGATCAAGCCCCTCCTTCGACCCTTACTGGGTCGGCTGCTGATTCCCAGAGAGTATACTCGCCTGATTCAGGTGCAGGATTCAGAAGTCTCCGGAGACCCAGAAAGGTTGTCTTGCTAGGAGCACACACCCCTTCTGCAGGCTGCCCAGCCCTGCACAGTTCTCTCACAGCAGCTGAACACTGAACTCAGCGGGTGCGCACTCTCCAGTCAGCTGGAGAGAACCGTCAGTCTCGGCCCAGCCGTGCCACTATCAGGGAGGGGAGGAAATATCCTCATCCTCAGCCCCGCCCTCCTGGCTGGCTCGCCAATGAAACAGGACTAATTAGCAAGTAAATCAGGAGGCCGAGACACAGACTTCCAAAGCAAGGCAACTTTTATTAGCTAGCTGACACAGTACTAAGTTCAGACTCAGGATACTGCGCCCCGAGCATCACCTGACACTCGTTCTTATACAAATTAGTGGTCATGCGCATAAAACACACCATACAACACACATACACATGCGCAGTACATGCACATGCGCAATACATTAGTAGTTCTGTAGTTCTCACAGAGAAAAGATACGTCAGTTTCATAGCTTTCATAGAGATTGTTACTTTGCAAGAAATGTAACTTATTGCAGTGTTTCAGCACATTCACACAATACAACCTCTGTACATGGATCACGAGACTGCACGGGCAGAGCCAGCTGTCTCCCTTACAAACCTAAATTGCTGACTACTACAACTTGTTATCTAGCTGCTGGTTAACAAATAGATGTTACTAGTAAAAGTCCAAACAGCACAGTTTTAGGTTTTAGTTTAGGCTCATCATAGAAAAGCTGAGGTTTTGGTACAATGCAAAGGTGCAAGTGTGAATGCAAAGTCCAAATAGAAAATCCTGCTAGTGCAAAAGTCCACAAAAGTCCAAATAAAGTAAACAGTGCAAGATTTGCAAGTTCAGTGCAAGTTTTGCCCCCCTACAAAACCATAACCAAATTAAATCAAAATCCCAAGAGGCCAGACCTTGCATTTAGCACAGCACAAAGAGATCCATTTTTCCTATACTATGCAAAATATGATAGCACATGCAAGAGACAATGTTAGGGGAGGTACAACTAAGGCAACTGCATTTGGCCCCCTAGCCAGAGAGAACCCCAGGCCAGCTGGAAGCTGAAAAAGGTGCAGCCTGTTAGTAAGCTTTGGGGTCCCCTCCTAAATATCTGCCTTGGGCCCCAGCCATATCTAACACCAGCTCTGGCAGGATGTACATTTCGAATCTGACATATTCTAGTCACAAAATAGAAAAATAAATTTTTTTTTTCTACCTTTTGTTGTCTGCTCATTTTATTTTTCCAAGTCATGTTGGTCCCAGGCTCTGGTTTCTACATCCTTCTGTCTTCTCTTAACTCACTCACCAAGGTCTCATGCCCATTTGATATTTCTACTCTCTCTCCATGTCCACTATCCATCTTCTTCCATCTCTGTACCTCTATCTTCCTCCATCTTTAGTATCTCCCTTTCTCTGTGTCCCTATATTTCTCTGATGAGCTTCTCCCCTCTCTTTGCCCCCAGTGCCAATATATCTCTACCCTACCCCACCCAGCTTATCCCCCTCTCACTCCCTCCCTTTCCAGCATATGGTTTGGTTGCTTGATTCCCTGCCTGGCCACCCACCCACCCCGCCCTCCCTTCCTCCCTCACGCTGTAGGTTTAGTATCTGTTCCCCTTTCCTTCATCTCCTTGGTATGGTATCTGTTTCCCTTCCCTCCCTCCTTGTGCTGTACCAGCAGTTCTCACCCTTCCCTCCAGTTCTCCTCCCCCTCTTCCTCCCACGTCCACCAGCTCTCTCCCTTCCATCCAGATCCCCTCCTCCTCTTCCTCCCACATCCAGCAGCTCTTTCTCTCCAGCCTCCTCCTCCTCCTACATCCAGCAGCTCTCTCCCTTCTACCTAGATTCCCTCCTCCTCCTCTTCCTCCAGCAGCTCTCTCCCTTCCATCCAGTCCCCTCCTCCTCTTCCTCCCATGTCCAGCAGCTCTCTCCCTTCCCTCCAGTCCCTTCTTCCTCTTCCTCCCTTGTCCAGCAGCTCTCCAACCCCTTCTTCCTCTCCCTCCCTTCCATCCAGTCCCCTCCTTCTCTTCCTCCCATGTCCAGCAGCTCTCTCCCTTCCCTCCAATCCCTTCTTCGTCTTCCCCCCATGTCCAGCAGCTCTCTCCCTTTCCTCCAGTTCCTTCTTCCTCTTCCTCCCTTATCCAGCAGCTCTCCAGCCCCTTCCTCCTCTCCCTCCCATGTCCAGCAGCTCTCTCCATTCCCTCCAGTCCCTTCTTCCTCTTCCTCCCTTGTCCAGCAGCTCTCCAGTCCCTTCCTCCTCTCCCTCCCATGTTCAGCAGCTCTCTCACTTCCATCCAGATCCCCTCCTCCTTTTCCTCCCACTTCCAGCAACTCTCTCCCTTCCATTCATATCCCCTCCTCCTCTTCTCCCACATCCAGTAGCTCTCTCCCTTCCCTCCAATCCCCTTCCTCCCACAAGTTTGACTCCAGCAAAACTATCCCTTCCCTCCAGCCCCCCCTACTCCTACTCCTCCTCCCCCCAAAAGTCCAGCACTTACTTTAGTTCTGCCCTCCAGGTCCGCCCATCCAACATCCTTCGATTGCTATTGCTGCCTTTTCTCTTGCGGCTCCTGGTACGGCCATCTGGGAGGCAGCGTTCAGCATTGCCTGCCTGACCTGAAATTCTTCTCCCCAAGCTCCGTCCGCTGCCTCGGTCCCTGCATTCTCTTTTTTGCGCGTCGCGCAGCACTGCCATTCACACAGGCAGCTCCACTCCCCCCTGCCACGTCCATCTGGCCCTACGTAAACAGGAAGTGCAGGGACGGTGTAAAAGCCAGATCTGTGGGATCTTCCAGATCTGTTAAGTACTACCTTAAGACTGGAACGGTTCTTTGTTTTGACGGCCGCCGCTGCTTTATGCAGCAAACAGTAGTCATAACCCAGCGCTTTGGTTCTCTAGTCCTCTATTTCCAGGTTCTCCTGGGCCCTTTGTCGTGCATTATCAAGGAGGTTTAATAGACTGGAGTGGAAGTGAGCCTCTCTAGTCCACTGTAAGCCTTTTGGTTAATCTCTGTTTCTACTCCCCTACGCAGCCATCATTGCCATACACTCAAAACAAAGCAAGCAAACCTATGAGTTGCTTTATCCACATTGTCGTTCTTTATTGTTGGTCCATTTGTAACAAGTCTAAAGCCGTTTCAGTTGGATAGGCATGCCTTACAAGGTGGAAGATAAAAGACATAACTGAATATCATTAAAAAAAAGCTTCAAAATGTATTGTAGCTGGTAGAAACAGCAAGTATTAACTCTGTAGTTTGTAGTCATTTTTCTTCACTGTTATTCTGTGCAATATAGATGGACAGATTTCAGTGAGGATATCTTGTTTCCTAATGGGTTCATCTTAACTGTTGTTGCAATCTGTCTTGGGAAGTCTGGTTATATTGAAATTAAATGGAAGTAGAATTAAACTGTCCTTTCATTGGGGCACATGGAATCACATGTTCATCTGTTTTGTACAGGGCTTTTTTGAGGGGGTACTTGGGGGGTACTGAGTACCGGCACCTTTTTCATTGTCTGCTAAAATTGACCCATGGCCCCAAGTTTTAATGAAAGAGTTCATTCTCTACACACCAATTCTGCCTTGTCATAGGTTCTGTGACTGGTTGCAGGAGGCCTGGCTACTGTGGAATGGGTCCCTCAGTGATCACCCCACCCCTGAAGGGTGGCCTGGCATTTGAGTACCGGCACCTATTGTGCTAGAAAAAATGTACTGATTTTGTAGAAGATTACCTTTTAGATACACAGATGAATTGTTTTGAACATGTGTCAGGGGCAAGTGGTTTTATAAGTCAAAATAAAAATAAATATTTTGTTTCATGCAGATCTCTTTTGTTTAAACATAACTACATGGGCTATGGTTTTCTTATATTTTGTTCTTGTGATGTCTTATACTGTGCCAAAACTGAAAACTCTTACCTCCTTGAGGTTAAATGAGGGAAAATGGGATAAGCTTATCTGGTCCACAGGAGACAGTATGACTATAAAGTTGAAGCCCATAGCAGCCATCTCCGTTTGTCAAAAACAATAGCAAAGTAGATTTCCATTCTCTCTTGTTAGGGGATTGGGGGGGGGGGGGTAAGATATAACAGGAATTGTAGGGGGCTGCTGGAATTTTCAAGGGTCTGTGAAGGAGGGGGGGGAGAGGCTGCTTTGTTATTTCCAGTGCTGTATTGTGGTTTTCATTGGAGCGCTAGATGCTTGCGTTTTTCTTCATGATGACAATAAAGATAGTCCTCTATAAAAATACTTGCAAACATTTTAATGCCTATCCAGCTTATTTTCAAAAGAGAAAGACGCCCATATTTCAACCCAAATCGGGAGATGGGCGCCTTTCTCCTGTGGGCGCCCAAATCGGTATAATCGAAAACCGATTTTGGGCGTCTCCAACTGCAATCTGTCGCGGGAACGGACAAAGTTGACGGGGGGGTGTCGGGGCGTGGTGAAGGCGGGAATGGGGCGTGTTTATTGGCCGAGGAGAGATGGGTGCCCTTGGTCGATAATCGAGAAAAGAAGGGCGCCAGAAGCGAGAATTTGGGTCACTTTTTCTGGACCCTTTTTTCTCACGAACAAAACCCCAAAAAGTGCCCCAACTGCCCAGATGACCACCGGAGGGAATCGGGGATGACCTCCCCTGACTCCCCCAGTGGTCACTAACCCCCCTCCCACCCAAAAAAAAAAAACTTTAAAAACTTTTTTTTTCCAGCCTGTATGCCAGCCTCAAATGTCATACCCAGCTCCATCACAGCAGTATGCAGGTCCCTGGAGCAGTTGTTAGTGGGTGCAGTGGACTTCAGGCAGGTGGACCCAGGCCCATCCTCCTCCTACCTGTTACACTTGTGGTGGTAAATGGGAGCCCTCCAAACTGCCCCCAAAACCCACTGTACCCACATCTAGGTACCCCCCTTCAGCCATAAGTGCTATGGTAATGGTGTAGAGTTGTGGGCAGTGGGTTTTGGGGGGGGATTTGGGGGGCTCAGCACCCAAGGGAAGGGAGCTATGGACTTGGGAGGTATTTTAATTTTTTTTGTTATTGTTACAAGTGCCCCCTAGGGTGCCCAGTTGGTGTCCTGGCATGTGAGGGGGACCAGTGCACTACGAATCCTGGCCCCTCCCATGACCAAATGCCTTGGATTTGTTCATGTTTGAGCTGGGTGCCTTCGGTTTCCATTATCGCTGAAAACGATAACGCCCAGCTCAAATCCACCCAAATCTGATGCATTTCCCCGGCACAAACCGTATTATCGAAAAAAAAAAGTGGACGCCCATCTTTTTCAAAAATACGGTCTGGCCCGCCCCTTCACGTACCTGTCCTTGGAGATAGACGCCCATGGAGATGGGTGTTCGCGTTCGATTATGCCCCTCTATGTGTGTCATTTTTTAAAATTTGACAAAAATTTCATTTATTTTAAAGCTTCCCCTATGAACATATAACATAAAATTTAAATCAGCAAAACAGCATTACAAATTATTGTACTACTACTACTACTACTATTTATTATTTCTATAGCGCTACAAGGCATACGCAGCGCTGTACACCATACACAAAAAGACAGTCCAAAGAGCTTACAATCTAGATAAGACAGGCAAACAGACAGAACGATTAAGGGTAAGGGAATAAATAGGTGAGGATAAAGGACAGGGCAAGTGAGTAGTGGCTAGAGGTCAAAAGCAGTGGTAAAGAGGTGGGCTTTAAGTTTGGACTTGAAAACGGCCAAGGACGGGGCTAGACACACAGGCTCGGGAAGTCTATTCCAGGTGTGAGGTGCAGCAAGACAAAAGGAACGGAGTATAGAATTAGCTGTGGAGGAGAAGGGGACAGATAAGAGAGATTTATCTACAGAGCGGAGTACTCGAGGGGGGAGGGCGTGGGCGTAGGGAGAGACGAGAGTGGAGAGGTACTGGGGAGCAGCAGAGTGAATACACTTATAGGTCAACAAGAGAAGCTTGAAATGAATACGGAAATGGATAGGGAGCCAGTGAAGTGATTTAAGGAGGGGGCTAATGTGAGCATAGCAACTTTGGTGGAAGTTGAGTCGCACAACAGAGTTTTGGACTGATTGAAGAGGAGAGAGATGGCTAAGAGGGAGGCCGGTGAGAAGCAGGTTACAATAATCAAGACGAGGGGCAGTGGCGTTCCTAGGGGGGGCGGTGGGTGCGGTCCACCCCGGGTGCACGCCGCTGGGGGGTGCCACACGCCTCTCGGCGCCGCTTGTTCCGTGCTCCCTCTGCCCCGGAACAGGTTACTTCCTGTTCCGGGGCAGAGGGAGCAAGGAACGAGCGATGCTGACAGGCGCGCGGCACCCCCCTAGCAGGTAAAAATGCACCCGGGGGAGGTGTCGCTTCACCGGGGGGAGGTGTCGTTTCGCCGGGGGGGGGGGGGGGGGGAGAAGGTATTGTTTCGCATCGCCGATCGACCCCGGGTGTCAGCCGCCCTAGGAACGCCACTGACGAGAGGTGATAAGAGTGTGGATAAGGGTTCTGGCAGAGTGCTCAGAGATGAAGGGACGGATTTTGTTAATGTTATAGAGAAAGAAACGACAGGTTTTGGCAATCTATTGAATATGAGCAGAGAAGGAGAGAGAGGAGTCAAAGATGACCCCAAGGTTACGAGCTGATGAGACAGGGAGAATGAGAGTGCCATCCACAGAAATATAGAAAGGGGGGAGAGGTAGGTTTAGGGGGAAAGATGAGAAGCTCGGTTTTGGCCATGTAAAGTTTTAGATGACGGCGGGGCTGGTGTTTGGGAGGTGGGGCTTGTGCTGGACAAGACTTCTACGGTCTGTGCCATGAAAATGGCAGATACAAATCAAGGTGAGGTATACACAAGAAGTAGCACATATGAGTTTATCTTGTTGGGCAGACTAGATGGACTGTGCAGGTCTTTTTCTGCCGTCATCTACTATATGTTGAGACATCCAGGCAGCGATATCAGATAGGCAGGCTGAAATCTTGGTCTAGATGCTGGTTGAGATTTCAGGGGTAGAGAGGTAAATTTGGGAGTCATCAGCATAGAGGTGGTATTGAAATCCATGGGAAGATATCAGAGAGCCAAGGGAAGAAGTGTAGATGGAGAATAGGAGAGGACTGAGAACAGAACCCTGAGGCACACCGATTGGAAGAGCGATAGAAGTGTTTCTCATCAGAAGGGCCACATACACCAAGATCCTGGTGTATTTGGGATCAGAACGGCCACATACACCAGGATCCTGGTGTATTTTAGATCAGAAGGGCCGCATACACCTGGATCCTGGTATATGCGGTCCTTCTGATCCCAAATACACCAGGATCCTGGTGTATGTGGCCCTTCTGATTTGATATACACCAGGATCCTGGTGTATGCGGCCCTTCTGATGAGAAACAGAGCTGAATCTAGGTGTATGCTGTCCCTCAGACAATGAATACAGCTGGATCTAGGTGGAAGCAGCCCTTCCAGAAAGATTTGGACATATGAAAAAGAGAGTTTCTGTTGTGTCTAGCAGGTACAATAATTTTTAATGCTGTTTTGCTGATTTCAAATTTTATGTTATATGTTCATAGGGGAAGCTTTAAAATAAATGACATTTTTGTCAAATTTAAAAAAATGACACACATACAAGCTCATTTTCAAAGCACTTAGCCTCCCAAAGTTCCATAGAAACCTATGGAACTTAGCCTCCCAAAGTGCTTTGAAAATATGCCTCATAGGCATTAAAACCTTTGCAAGTATTTTTATAGAGGATTATCTTTATTGTCATCATGAAGAAAAAAGCAGGCATCTAGCGCTCCATTGAAAACCACAATACAGCACTGGAAATAACAAAGCAGCTTCTGCAGTACTGACAAATATATTTTGAAAATAACCCTCCCCCCCTTCACATACCCTTGAAAATTCCACCAGCCCAGCCCCCACAACTCCTGTTAGATCTTCTCCCCCCCATCCCCTAACAAGAGAGAATGCAAATCTACTTTGCTATTGTTGTTGACAAAGGGAGATGGCTGCTGCAGGGGGACCAGTTTCAACTTTATAGCCATACTGTCTCCTGTGGACCAGATAAGTTCATCCCATGTCCCCCTCATTTAACCTCAAGGAGATAAGAGTTTTCAGTTTTGGCACAGTATAAGACATCACAAGAACAAAATATAAGAAAACCACTGGACTGCATTAGGGGCTATTAGCCCATTTAGTTATGTTTAAACAAAAGAGATCTGCATGAAACAAAATATTTATTTTTATTTGGACCTATAAAACCACTTGCCCCTGAAACATGTTCCAAAACAGAATAATGCATTTGTGTATCTAAAAGGTATCTTCTACAAAACAAATGAAAATGTGATTCCTTGTGCCCCAATGAAAGGAGAGTCTAATTCTACTTCCATTTAATTTCAATATATCCCATCATCTTTAGAAACACCAGGCTTCCCAGGCAGATTACAACAGTTAAGATGAACCCATTAGGAAACAAAATATCCTCACTGAAATATGGTCATCTATATTGCACAGAACAGTGAAGAAAAATGACTACAAACTACCATTTACAATAAATTTTGAAGCTTTTAAAAAATGATATATTCATAGTAACATATAGTAAATGATGGCAGATAAAGACCTGAACGGTCCATCCAGTCTGCCCAACAAGATAACTCATTTTACATGGTATGTAATACTTTATATGTATATCCGAGTTTGATTTTCTCTCCTCTCATGCCATCCTTGATCCGCTTCAATCTGGTTTTCGCCCTCTTCACTCGACAGAAATGGCACTCACTAAAGTCTGCAATGACCTGTTCCTTGCCAAATCCAAAGGTCACTACTCCATACTCATCCTCCTCGACCTATCCGCCGCTTTTGACACTGTCAATCATAATTTACTTCTTGCTACACTATCCTCATTTGAGTTCCAGGGCTCTGTCCTCTCCTGGTTCTCCTCTTATCTCTCCCACCGTACTTTCAGAGTACATTCTCATGGATCTTCCTCCACCCCCATCCCGCTCTCTGTTGGAGTTCCTCAGGGATCTGTCCTTGGACCCCTTCTTTTTTAAATCTACACCTCTTCCCTGGGCTCGCTGATCTCATCTCATGGTTTCCAATATCATCTTTATGCCGACGATACCTAGCTTTATCTCTCCACACCAGACATCGCTGCGGAAACCCAGGCCAAAGTATCGGCCTGCTTATCCGACATCGTTGCCTGGATGTCCTACTGCCACCTGAAACTGAACATGGCCAAAACCGAGCTCATTGTCTTTCCACCTAAACCCACTTCTCCTCTCCCTCCACTCTCTATTTCCGTTGACAACACCCTCATCCTCCCTGTTTCATCTGCCCGCAACCTCGGAGTCATCTTCGACTCCTCCCTCTCCTTTTCTGCCCATATCCAGTAGACAGCCAAAACATGTCGCTTCTTTCTCTATAACATCAGCAAAATTCGCCCCTTCCTCTCCGAGCACACCACCCGAACTCTCATCCACTCTCTCATCACCTCTCGCCTTGACTACTGCAACCTACTCCTCACTGGCCTCCCTCTTAACCATCTATCCCCCCTTCAATCCGTTCAGAACACTGCTGCCTGTCTAATCTTCTGCCTAGACCGATATGCTCATATAACCCCTCTCCGCAAGTCACTTCACTGGCTTCCGATCAGGTACCGCATACAATTCAAGCTTCTCCTACTAACCTACAAATGCACTCAATCTGCAGCCCCCCATTACCTCTCTACCCTCATCTCCCCCTACGTCCCTACCCGTAACCTCCGCTCACAGGACAAATCCCTCCTCTCAGTACCCTTCTCCACCATCGCCAACTTCAGGCTCCGCCCTTTCTGCCCTATGCTTAGAATAAACTCCCTGAGCCCATACGCCAAGCCCCCTCCCTGCCCATCTTCAAATCCTTGCTTAAAGCCCACCTCTTCAATGTCGCTTTCAGCACCTAACCATTGGACCTCTATCCAGGAAATCCAGATTACTCCAATTTGATTGACTGCATTTTTGTCCTTTAGATTGTAAGCTCCTTTGAGCAGGAACTGTCCTTCTTTGTTAAATTGTACAGCGCTGCTTAACCCTTGCAGCGCTTTAGAAATGTTAAATAGTAGTAGTAGTAGTGATTTGCCCCTGCCTTTCTCAGGGCACAGACCGTAGAAGTCTGCCCTGCACCGGTTTTATTCTCCAAATGCCTTTGTTGCCACCCATGTCCTCTAAGATTCCATAGATCCATTCCTTCTAAACAGGATTCCTTTGTGTTTATCCCACGCATGTTTGAATTCCATTACTACTACTACTTAACATTTCTAGAGCGCTACTAGGGTTACGCAGCGCTGTACAAATTAAACAAAGAAGGACGGTCTCTGCTCAAAGGAGCTTACAATCTAAAGAACGAAATGTCAAGTTGGGGCAGTCTAGATTTCCTGGGTAGAGGTGTAGTGGTTAGGTGTCGAAGGCGACATTGAAGAGGTGGGCTTTAAGCAGTGATTTGAAAATGGGCAGGGAGGGGGCCTGGCGTATGGGCTCGGGGAGTTTGTTCCACGCATGGGGTGAGGCGAGGCAGAAAGGGCGGAGCCTGGAGTTGGCGGTGGTGGAGAAGGGTACTGAAAGGAGGGATTTGTCTTGAGAGCGGAGGTTACAGGTAGGAACATAAGGGGAGATGAGGGTCGAGAGGTAAGGAGGGGCTGCAGATTGAGTGCATTACCATTTTCATCTCCACCACCTCCGGTGGAGGGGCATTCCTCGTATCCACCACCCTCTCCGTGAAAAAATACTTCCTGACGTTACTACTGAGTCTGCCCCCCTGCAACCTCAATTCATGTCCTCTAGTTCTACCACCTTCCCGTCTCCGGAAAAGGTTTGAATGCGGATTAATACCTTTCAAATATTTGAAGGTCTGTATCATGTCATCCCAATTATGTCTTTTATCCTCCACCTTGTAAGACCTGCCAATCCAACTGAAACAGCTTTAGGCTTGTTACAGATGGCTCAACAACAGTGGCGTAGCCAGACTGCCAATTTTGGATGGGCCTGAACCCAAAGTGGGTGGGCACAAAATTTTCTCTCTACCCCCCCTCCCCCAGCAAAATTTAGTCACGCTAATCAGATGCATTTGTCACACAGGGTAAAGTGCTGCTTTTCAGTGCATCAGATTTCAGAAAATTTATTTAATAGCCTAACACCCTTTTCAGTGAGCTTTCAGAGGCCAAAACCTCCTGCCTCAGGTCAGTATAATGCTGTTACGGTATCCTCGCCTGACCTAAGGAAGGAAGTATTGGTCTCTGAAACTTCATTAACACAGGTACCATATTACTTTATCCTAAATTAAAAATAAAATTATTTTCTTTACCTTTCTTGTATGGCCATTTACTTTTTCTCATTGTGTCGCTCCCAGTCTCTAGATTCTGCTTTCCTTCGTTTTCGCTTAACTCTTCTGCCACGGTTTCCTGGCCATTTCTCATTTTTCTCTCCTTTTTCTTTATTTTCTTCAAAATTTTTCTGCCTCTCTCTCTCTGTCCTGATTTAATTCATTCTTACTATCCATTCTTTAATTTCCTTCATCTACTTATGGCTTTTCATCTTTTTCTCACCCTTGTTCTCCCCATGCCCCTCCAGTCTTTCACTACTCTCCTTTTCCATCCAGCAGCTCTCCTCTTTCTCTCCCCATCCTTCCAGTAGTCTCCCCTCTTTCTTTCTGCATCCTTCCGTCCAGTGTCACCTCTTTCTCCCTACCCTTCCATCCAGCGTCTTCCCTCTTTCTCTCCCCATCCTTCCATCCATCTATCCTCTCTCCTGATCCTTCCATCTAATGTCTCTCTCCCTCTTTCTAAC
The DNA here is from genome assembly GCF_901765095.1 of Microcaecilia unicolor. Taxonomy (NCBI): domain Eukaryota; kingdom Metazoa; phylum Chordata; class Amphibia; order Gymnophiona; family Siphonopidae; genus Microcaecilia; species Microcaecilia unicolor. Next base: position 120,448,433 of record NC_044040.1, on the reverse strand, counting down.
CAGTGTCTCTGTATCACTCTACCCTTTTCTGTTCAGTGTCCCTTCTCTCTCCACATCCTTCCAGTCTCTCACCTTTCTCTCTGCATCCTTCCAGTCTCTCCCCTTTCTCTCCCCATCCTTCCATCCAGAGTCTCTCTCCCCATCCATCCATGTTCCCTCTTTCTCTCCCCATCCTTCCATCTGTTTTCTCTTTTCTCCCCATCCTTCCATGTTTTCCCTTTCTCCCCATCCTTCCATGTTTTCCCTCATTCTCTGCCATCCTTCCATCTGTTTCCCTCTTTCTCTCCCCATCCTTCCATCTGTTTTCTCTTTTCTCCCCATCCTTCCATGTTTTCCCTTTCTCCCCATCCTTCCATGTTTTCCCTCATTCTCTGCCATCCTTCCATCTGTTTTCCCTCTTTTCTCCCCATCCTTCCATGTTTTCCCTCTTTTCTTCGACGAGGCCCGCCCTGCATGCCAGCGGAGCCTGCGAGCAAGCAGCCAATGCCTCAAGGCTGCCGAGACAGTGCCTGCCGGTGCCGCGCTTTTTTTTTTTTTTAACATTTCTCGTCCTTACTCCTTAGCGCCGTTAGCGCTTCTTCTTTTTGTTGCGCCGGCCCTGCTGCTCAACAGGAAAAGCAGCAGTGGCCGGCAATGGGTGCTGGTGCTGGGGCTGGCGCTGGGCGGGCCACCCGTAGCTACGCCCCTGCTCAACAATAAAGAACTCTACAACGCAGATGCAGCAGCTAATAGGTTTGCTTGCTTTGTTTTGAGTGAGTGGCAATGACGGCTGCGCGGGGGGGGGGGGGGGGGAGTGGAAATAGAGATTAACCAAATTGGCTTCCTTGCTTACAGTGGACTCCAGTCTATTGCACCTCTTTGTTTGAGGACGCCCGATCCCCTAAGTTACGCCCCCTGTGACGTAATGTTACTGTCGCACGGAGGATCGCAACTTTTAAGGAGGACAAGGTTGGTAAGGAAATAGGAGGATCCCGGGAGAATAATCCTTAGCGTTAAATTCATCAGCTGTCTTCTAGGAGGATAAATGTCCATATGTGAACGACTGGGCAAAGAAAAAAAATTAACTTTTAAAGGTTTTTAAATGTAATCCGAGAGGATCCCGCTGTATCCTTTTACCTTTTGCCGGAAGTGCTTCAGAGAGGGCCGGATGGAGGTGCCTGTGTGAATGGCAGCGCTGCACGACCAGCGGAAAAAAGAATGCAGGGACCGAGGCAGCGGACGGAGCCTGGGAAGAAGAATTTCTGGGCAGGCAGGCAATGCTGAACGCTGCCTCCACGGCCGTACCCGGAGCTGCGGGAGAAAAGGCAGCGTCAGCGAGCGAAGGATGTTTGATGGGCGGGCCTGGAGGGCTGAACAGGGATCTTGGGAGCCGAGGTTCTGGGAGTGTGCGTGGCGGTGGAGCTCTCTCCTGTTGTTGTTCCTGCTGCCCATGGTGCGGGGTCAGGCGAGATCTAATGTCAGTAACTCTCCGTACGGTAAGAGCGGTGGCTACCACCACAGTGTCCCCGGGCCCGGCCTTAGCATGTACATGAGCGAAGAGGAGGTACGGCGTCTAGTAGGTGAGTACCGCCTTGCTTGGAAGTAATACGAATCCTGTCTGCATGGTACAGTGTATGTTTCTAGGTTGGTGTGTTTTGCCAGCAGCTTACTACATATTACATCAGTACGTTCATTGCTGTGTAATGTATTGGCTGGTGTGACTGACTAAGGCATGCAGGTGATGTAACACACCCATATTAGTGCCCAGATGATCAAAAGTAAACCCAGGCGTTAGAGGTCAGTAGTGCCCTACTAGTGTGCTGAGTGCTCTGAATGCAGTGAGCAAGCATGTAAATGCATGCTAAGTAGGGCTTTACCTATTCCTACCCAGTGCTCAGCGCACAATGTGCCAAACATTGGCACAGCTTCTGCAGCAAACCAATGCCAGCTCAGAGCTGGCGTTAGGGTTTGCAGAGCAGTGGGGAGGAATGGGGAGCCCTGTTCAGTATGCGTTTGTAAGTTAACAGGCCCTCCATCTCCCTCCAATAGAACCCAAACCCAACCCGAATGAGGAGCCCCCCCACAGGAGTCCTGACCCCCAACCCCAAGTCAGTGACATGGGCTGGAGGTCCAGTGGATCTCCAGTTCCCAGACCTCCCCCTCGACACAATTGCATGGGGGGGGGGGCTGGAGACCGGTGGATCTCCAGCCTCCCCAACCTCCCCTCGCACCCTGAGAAAAAGGCCCAGTGGGCCACAAACCCAGCCCCCCACCTTGTGGTCCAGTGGCTCTCTCTCCCACCGTACCTGCTTGGTGGAGGAGGGAGTAGCACGCCCTCCTTTTCCAGTGCTGCCTTAAAAATAGCAGTGCCCTGCCCAGTGCATCCCTACAGGGCCCCCACCAGATCGCCAGTTTCCTCTGCCCTTGTGTTGGGGGGGGGGGGGGGCTCTGGGCCACCAGGACCTTGCAGTTGGAGGACCTGTCAAACAAGTGCAGGAGGATTCTGAGGCACAACCCTCCTGCACTTTTACTCTATGATCAGAACTAATGCTATTAGCTCTGATCATAGGGTAATTTTTGGCCCCGAGCTAGGGCTTCTGATCATTGGGCTGTAAGAAAGGTAAACTTTTGGGGCTTAGAACATGATACTCAAAACCTAATGCTAGCATTAACCTTCACCTGTCTTCCAAAGCATAGGCTGAGGAGATACCATGTCCAGATTTCTGCTTGCTGAAGTGCACACCGAGTGCAATCCAAGCAGTGTTTGCCGAGAACGGAAGCCAAATCTAATCCACAATTCTGCTTACCAAAGTGCAAGCTGGATTCATGCCAAGCACAGCTTGCCAAAATACAAACTGAATTAAACCCTAGAAGAGATTCCTCTCCATTTTGGTTCCCCTCTGCCAGAGTCCAGCCTTTCCTCCTCCTTTCCTCTCAGGGTGAGGGAGATACAATCCAAAGGTTCCTCAGGTACTGACCAGGGAGAAACCCCCTAGGGTCCCAACAGTCTTACAGCCTTTTTCTCGGAAGCTCCCAGAGACTTTTGTCAGCCCTCAAAGTTTCTCATATAATTCGTCCATGCAAATGAGTCCAGTCTCTTCCAACTCTCTGCTGTTCAGCTTTAAACCTCTTCTCCCTCCCAGGAGTTATTTGACTGTTCTCCAGAGGGTTAGCCCCGCCTTTGCCACTTCACACATAGTCTCCTCTACCTGACTACAACCACCCCAGCGAGGTTCTGGGATTCCCCCTAAACATAATAGTGGGGACCAGACCCAAGTGGTGGTATAGTAGGAGTCTGAAAATACCATCTTTTCTTGTGGAGACCTCTTTCCAAGTGATGGGACATACACCTTGTCACAACACCAAAGATAACTGCAAATTGAAGTTAAATGTAGTCTTAAGTACATAAGTATTGCCATACTGGGAAAGACCAAAGGTCTATCAAGCCCAGCATCCTGTTTCCAACAGTGGCCAATCCAGGTCACAAATACCCAGCAAGATCCCCAAAATGTACAAAACATTTTATACTACTTATCCCAGAAATAGTGGATTTTCCCCAAGTCCATTTAATAACGGTCTATGGACTTTTCCTTTAGGAAGCCGGCCAAACCTTTTTTAAAACTCCGCTAAGCTAACCGCCTTTACCACATTCTCTGGCAACGAATTCCAGAGTTTAATTACACGTTGAGTGAAGAAAAGTTTTCTCTGATTTGTTTTAAATTTACTATATTGTAGCTTCATCGCATGCCCCCTAGTCCTAGTATTTTTGGAAAGCGTGAACAGACGCTTCACATCTACCCGTTGAACTCCACTCATTATTTTATAGACCTCTATCATATCTCCCCTCAGCCGCCTTTTCTCCAAGCTGAAGAGCCCTAGCCGCTTTAGCCTTTCCTCATAGGGAAGTCGTCCCATCCCCTTTATCATTTTCGTCGCCCTTCTCTGCACCTTTTCTAATTCCACTATATATTTTTTGAGATGCGGTGACCAGAATTGAACACAATATTTGAGGTGCGGTCCTCATTTTTGTTTTCCATTCCTTTCCTAATAATACCTAACATTCTGTTTGCTTTCTTAGCCACAGCAGCACACTGAGCAGAAGGTTTCAACATATCATCAACAACGACACCTAGATCCCTTTCTTGGTCTGTGACTCCTAATGTGTAACCTTGCATGACATAGCTATAATTTGGGTTCCTCTTTCCCACATGCATCACTTTGCACTTGCTCACATTAAACATCATCTGCCATTTAGACGCCCAGTCTCGTAAGGTTCGTTTGTAATTTTTCACAATCCTCCCGCGATTTAACCACTTTGAATAACTTTGTGTCATCAGCAAATTTAATTACCTCACTAGTTACTCCCATCTCTATGTCATTTATAAATATGTTAAAAAGCAGCGGTCCCAGCACAGAGTCCTGGGGAACCCCACTAACTACCCTTCTCCATTGAGAATAATGACCATTTAACCCTACTCTCTGTTTTCTATCTTTTAACCAGTTTTTAATCCACAATAGAACACTACTTCCTGAAATGACTCCTCTGGAGTCTTTCATGAGGTACTTTGTCAAACGCCTTCTTAAAATCCAGATACACAATATCAGCCGGCTCCCCTTTATCCACATGTTTGTTCACCCCTTCAAAGAAATGTAGTAGATTGGTGAGGCAAGATTTCCCTTCACTAAATCCATGTTGACTTTGTCTCATTAATCCATGCTTTTGAATATGCTTGTAATTTTGTTCTTAATAATAGTCTCTACCATTTTGCCCGGCACCGATGTCAGACTTACTGGTCTATAATTTCCTGGATCTTCTCTGGAACCTTTTTAAAAAATCGGCGTTACATTGGCCACCCTCTAATCTTCCGGTACCATACTCGATAGTCAAGTGGATGTAACTGAGGTCATTTTCTGTTCCCTTCCAATTCTCAGAGAACAATGCATAAGCAAACCCTGCTGTTATCAATGGAAAAATAACACCAATCTAGAGCTGGTGTTGGGGGGATGGGGCTTAAGAGAGAATTTATTGTGATTTTCTCTTTAAAATTTGCAGGTTTAAATTTGTTTTGGAAATGGAAGGAAGCCCGTGCAAGCCTCGAAGTGCTGGTACTGAAAAACAAATGTGTGCGAGTCAGAACAAGCTCGATGGTGAAAGCACACATTGGCACCTATTTTCTGTGCTTAAGGAAGCCTTTCAAGTGAAGAAGTTTTTGAGAAGTTTATAGTTAAAAGTGCAGAAGAGTGGTGCCAATGTGTGCTTCACTTTTGTGTTTTCCCTGGCATATGTGTACAAGAGCTGCGTTTACTGTAGAACTCACATGCACCAAGCATGGCCTTATTATACTATAGAATCACCCAATATCAATGCAGTTTACAATAAACCTTATAGTAAAACATAGTAGATGACGGCAGAAAAAGACCTGCACGGTCCATCCAGTCTGCCCAACAAGATAAACTCATATGTGCTACTTTTTGTGTATACCTTACCTTGATTTGTATCTGCTATGTTCAGGGCACAGACCGTAGAAGTCTGCCCAGCACTAGCCCCGCCTCCCACCACTGGCTCTGCCAGTTACATGAAAGTAGCTACTGCACATTAACCTTTAACACAACAGATAACATGGTGCAGTTAGCGCTGCTTCAATAAGTGTAGCTAACTGCAATGCATTTAGGGCCCTGTGCTACCTGAAAGGCAGGATGCTGGGTATACCTGGACCAGTTAACACAGAGCACAATTTTAGAATGGAGATTCAATTGGACATCTATAAGTCTGTATGTCAGATATGGACATCCATTTCTCCTGTATTTTAGAACAAGATTTACCAACACACAGCCTGTTCTAAAATACACGAGAAACGGATATCTAAGTGCTGGCTACGTCCAGTATGAACACCCATTTTACAAACTGAAACATCTAAATTATGAATGGAACAAAATAAAGGACATGGATGTCTGTATGGTAGCATAGCAACATCCACATTATAAAATGGTCACAGAGGCATCTATGTGGAGTAGCAGCCTAATGGTTACAGTAACCAACTGAGAACCAGAGCAGAGATCCAAAGGTTGCCTGTTCAAGTCCTACTGCAGGATTTTTTTTTTTTTTTTTTAAATCGTGAGCCCTCCAGGGATAGGAAAACACCTACTGTGACTTCCCTTACTCCATTTAGTGGAGAGCTGCTCAAACGTAGCACATTTCTGTAACCTGGATGTGTGAAGTACTAGGTCTAATACGGATACTCATCTTTGAACATGGACATCCCTTCCCCTTCTGCAATCGGAGCTGGAAGTCACTTCTGGCCCCTCCCCAGTCCTGCCCAAAACACACCCAGACCACATCCCCTTGCCATATGACGTTCAGGAGTTTTAAGCATCTATATCCTTCCTGGCTTTAGTAAAAAAAAAAAAAAAATCAGCATTTTGACAGCCATGCTGATTTTCAGATGTACAAAACACAAATAGAGCTTCTAAAATAAGCACCAGCGTGCTAATATTTTACTACTAATGTGTGTTAATTACTAAGGAAAAAGCATTTTAGGTGCAAAACTTCTGCAGTAACTAACGGGAGCATTCCCTGCACTATGGGGAAGACAGTCACGTCATTAATGAGGGACACAATGCAATTACCTATCAAACATAAGTAGAGGAGTGTGGTAGCCGTGTTAGTCCACTCTTAAGGTTATCAATAGAAATCAAACAAAATAAAACATGGAAAAGAAAATAAGATGATACCTTCGAAAGATAATCAAGAAATGTATTAAGTTATGTCCAATAAAAAAGGTATCATCTTATTTTCTTTTCCTTGTTTTATTTTGTTTGATTTCTATTGATAACCTATCAAACATATAAATTGCGAGTAACCGTACTCACCCGCAAATGCGCAGTAGAGACTTTCCCTCTGTCCCGCCCCCGCGTCAATACGTGATGACGGGGGCGGGACAGAGAGGGAAACTGCACGAAGGGGAGGGAGGGAACCGCCGAGGTTGCTACCGCTCCTCCCCCCACCCGGAGTCACAGCCGCTGCCCCCCCTACACCCGGCCCGGGCCCTCTCTTCACAATTCAACTTACAGCACCGAAAACGCAGCAGGCAGATCAGCTGAGTTGCTGTCGGCCTTCCTTCCCTTCCTTTGTCCCGCCCTCGCCGACGTTACGTCACACGAGGGCGGGATACAGGCAGAGAAGGAAGGCCGACGGCAGCTCAGCTGATCTGCCTGCTGCGGGTTCGGCGCTGTAAGTTGAATCGTGAAGAGAGGGCCCGGGCCGGGTGGAAGGGGGGGGGTGGCGGCGACGACTCCGGGGGGGGGAATGGTAGCTGCGACCTCGGGGGGAGGGGCGGCGGCGACCTGGCAAGGAGGGTAGCTGGAAATCTCACCCGTTTTAACGGGCATAATGGCTAGTACTTCTTGAAAAAGTATTAAACATCTGCCATGTTAGCACATAAAATACAGCAATGACCCCCACATTAATTGCAAGGTGCAGTCCCTGCTCATTCCCCACTCCCCTAATGGCAACTTCTGAGTAAAGTGTTTAACATAACGATTAGCATGCACTAGCAGTTTACCAGTCACATTGTTAGCACATGTTAAACGTCATTTTAAAAATCTAACATGGTTTATTGAAAAGACCCCTCAGCCTTGAAACATATTACCCAGTGCGTGGAGAACCAGCTTCGACAAAACTCCAGAGCATTTTTTCAAAACTTACCCTTTCCTCCACTTAGTGGCTTCAAGTAGAGTGCTAAATCTTCTACACAGTTCTTCGCAACTTCATAATGCTTGTTCTCTCCTAAGCTCCTTAATTTTATTGTTTGGTGATCTGGGACCCCAAATTAATTAAACAAAAATAAAATTAACTATTGATAAAGTTTAACAGACACATAAGGAAAGGGAAAAGCATGGCATAATTGGACAGATGATCAAAAGTCCCGCGCTGTTCCAAACAACACTCTAAAAATAGTTCTAGAACAGCACGGGGCTTTACCGCCCTCTATGATCAGAGATAATAGTATGCAAATTTAAGTATGCTATTATATCTGATCATAGGGTAAAGTGCAGGATCAGGCACAATCCTTCCGCACTTGTTTGACAGGTCTGGGCTGTCAAGCATCCCCTTGAATAGAGCCCTGGTGGCCCAGTGGGCCGTGAGTCAAAACTCTCTCCGCTCCCCCGACCCCCCCCCCCCCCCGACACTAGTTTGGGGGGGCTTGAGATCCGGTGGGTCTCCAGCCCCTTAGCATCCCTTCAAATAGCCCTGGTGGCCCAGAAGGCCGCGAGTCAATTCCCCCCCTGACCTGGTGGTCTAACGGCCTTTCCCCACCCCCCTACCTTTGTTGGAGGAGGGAGGTGAAACAGGAAGTAACCTGTTCCGGGGCAGAGGGAGCTGCAGCGAAGTTAGCGAACTCAGCTGACAGGCGCGCACTGCGGCACCCCCCAGCGGCGTGCACCCGGGGCGGACCGCCCCCCCCCCCTTGGTACGCCACTGCCCTCTCTATTGATGATCCTGTTCAAGGCGAGGCCTCCTCTGGTAATCCGAGGATGGCGAGTACTAAGAAGCCTGCTTGAGCCTTTCCTTTGCATGACTCCATCCAAGAGCTTATTTCTGCTCAATGGGCTGACCCAGAGGGGCCCTTGAAAGTGGCCAGAGAGATGGGGCATCTTTACCCTCTGAGTGAGGAGCACTTGGCCCGTTTTGGGATGCCGTTTTGGGCTGTGACAAAAAAGAGCACTCTCCCAGTAGAGGGAGTCGCCCTGAAGGACATTCAGGACCGGCGCCTGGAATCAGCGCTAAAACGGTCCTTTGAGATTTTGGGCCTAGCCTTAAGGGCGTCTGTTTGCAGTTCTTATGCTGCTCGAGCCTGCCTTTCTTGGTTACAACAGGCAGTGGAACAGCCCGTGGATGGTGCGGAGTCCCTCGCTGAGGTTGCACCGTGCATGGAGTCGGCCTTGTCATTTTTAGCTGACACCCTCTATGATCAGGTCAGAGCTTCGGCTAAACAGATGCCTGTGGCGGTTTCCGCCCGCCGCCTTCTATGGCTACGGCATTGGGAGACTGACATGGCCTGTAAGCAAAGGCTGGTGAAGTTGCCCTTTTGGGGACTTCTGTTATTTGGAGAGGATTGTTAAAGACCTGGGGAATGCTAAACCCCAGCGGTTACCTGAGGATAGGCCGCGGCCTTCTTCCAAGGGTCAGGTGGTTCCCTCCTCCTCTAGACCTCGCTTCCGTGAAGCTAGAAGGTATTGCCCGGGGCGCTCTGCTGGGTTTACTCAATGTGCCCGTTTTCAGCAGAAGAACTTTCGCTCGAACAAGCGATCCGCAGTGGCCGGTGCTAGGCCTGGAGTTCAAGGGCGACCCTCTCAATGATGGTGCGCCGGTCCACTCCTCCTTTACAGCTGTAGGAGGATGCCTTTCCCTCTTTCTAGAGGAGTGGACCAAGATTACCTCGGATCAGTAGGTCCTGGACCTGATCAGAGAAGGTTACCGATTGGAATTCAGTGCCCCGGTGAGAGACGTGTTTTTGGAGTCCCGATGCGGTACTGCCGTCAAATGGGCGGCGGTAGAGGAGACCCTACAAGTCTTGTTGCACCTTGGGGCGGTGATCCCTGTGCCTCCCGCCGAACACGGCTGTGGTCGTTACTCCATTTACTTTGTGATGCCGCAAAAATGGCGGGTCTTTTCGGCCCATTCTCGACTTGAAGGAAGTCAACAAGTCTTTGAGAGTGCGGCATTTTCACATGGAAACCCTGCGCTCCGTCATTGCGGCGGTACAGCCAGGAGAGTTCCTCACGTCTCTGGACCTAAAAGAAGCTTACTAGCACATACCTATTTGGCCCCCGCACCAAAGGTTCCTCTGATTTGCGGTGTTGGGAAGACATTTTCAGTTTCGGGCCTTGCCTTTTGGCCTCGCCACAGCTCCCCGAACCTTTTCTTTTTTTTTTTATTTATCTTTTTATTAGAGTTAACAATTTTCAGAGCATACTTTAACGCATATTGACAATATATGCCATACATTTTGCAGTACCAACAAGAAAAAAACAAAAACAAAAAGCCCCCCTAAACTCCCCCCTCCCACCCCTCTCAGGAACACATCATCAAAAGGTTACACATTGTTTTGCCACAAGAGTCACCAAATATACTCCTCATCCTGTAAGCCCTCGCCACTCTACATAAGTGGACCAGGTTTTAAGAAATCTCATCATTCCTCCTCTTCGCATGGCAGTCAATTTATCCATCATACAGCAATAGTCCACCTTGGTAAGTACTTGGTCCACAGTGGGCAGTGTTTGTTGTTTCCAATACTTTGCAATTAAAGTCTTGGCTGCTGTAACAATGTATCGTAAAAGTGCTGAGCAGGAGCCTTTACTCTCTTTTGCAACTAAATTTAACAGACATATGTCAGCATCAAACTTTATCACCAGCCCCATCCCGCTCTGCAGTCTGGACTGTAAGTCCTGCCAGAACTGCTGTATCATTGGGCATTCCCACCAGATATGCCAAAATGTACCTTCTGCCCCGCACCTACGCCAGCAGACTGCCGATCCATTTTTAAAAATGCGGAAAAGTCGGCTCGGGGTCATATACCATTGATACAACATCTTATACCCATTTTCCAATAAAGGAGTAGCTACTGAAAATGCCAATAAACGTTTAAATATTCTTTTCCAGACCAGTGGATCATATGTGGCACCCAGTGTCGTCTCCCATTTCTTAATGTATTTGCCCAGTGGTTGGGTCTTATGCAACATAGCTCTGTAAATGCGGGATATCCCCCCTTTGCCTTCCCCTGATCTCATGGCTAACTCAAGCTCTGTGTCTGCAAGGGCTAAGTCCTCTCTCGCTTTTCTCTGTATAAAGTCTCTAATCTGCATGTACGAGAAGTAGTCTTTGTCCCCTAACCCAAATTCCTCCTGAAGTGTGTGAAATGAATGGCACTTCCCATCTTCCCATATTTGGCCCAGCAAGCGCAACGAGGCTGCAGACCAATGTCTATATACCCCATCTGTCCGACCTGGAGTGAAGTCGGTTGCAAAAATGATAGGGGTCATCACATGATATTTACGCCCAGGGAACCATGCCACTCTACATCTAACCCATTCCCCCAGGATCACCCCCATCGGACCCCGTATTCCCGAAATAAGGTCTCGTATGAGCGGCAAGGGGAGCCACGCTACTGCCCATATTGGCACCCCTTTTAAGCCCCATTGCGCATCGTAGGTCCACAACTTATTCGGGCCTCTCTGTACCGTGGACAGCATCTGAAATAGGGCAGCTCTATAATATAGGCTAAAGTTAGGCACTCCCATACCCCCATCTTTCCGTAGTTGAAAGAGGACACTACGGGCCACTCGAGGTGGTCTTCTACACCAGATAAAGGCGAACATTTTCTTATGAAGAGTGTGAAAAAATGTGTATGGTATATGAACTGTCACTGCCATAAACAGATACAGGAGTTTGGGGAGCAGTGTCATCTTAACCGCTGCTATTCTACCCATCCATGACATGTGTAACCCTCCCCATCTGTCCAGTTCTTGCAAAAGTTCGCGTAGTTTAGGTAAAAAGTTCTCCCGAAATAGGTCCCCAGTGTCTGGCGTTAAATTAACCCCCAGATATCTAATATACTGAGGCGACCAGAGGAGATGGAAGGAGGTTTGTAGCTGCTCCTGTAGCTCATTCGAGCACTGTATGGGCATGATCTCAGACTTCTGCATATTAATTTTGAGACCAGCCACCTGGCCGTATCCCTGAATTATCTGCATTACAGCTTGCAACGATATCTCAGGCTGCGACAGTGTCAGCAGTATATCATCTGCATAAAGCAGTAGTTTGGTTTCATGCCTCCCAATTCTAACGCCTTGTACTGCAACTTCTGCTCGAATCAAGATTGCTAGTGGTTCCATGGCTAGTGCGAACAGTAATGGGGAGAGGGCACAACCCTGTCTTGTACCTCTAAACAATTCAAAAGGCTCTGTTGTCGTGTCATTAATTCGCAGCCGACTCATCGGCTGTTGGTAGAGCGCCGCGACCCAGCTTAAGTATTGCCCGCCAATTCCAACCTTCCGTAGCAGTTCAAACAGGAAGGGCCACAGCACTCTATCAAACGCCTTCTCGGCGTCCAGTGACACAAACACTGCCGGGTGTCCCAATTGTTAATTCTATCCAGTAGATATTGTGCTCGCCTAGTATTGTCAAAGGTCTGTCTATTTGCTATGAACCCGGCTTGGTCCTCGTGAACCAGATATGGGAGTACTTTCTGCAGCCGGGCAGCCAAGATGGTGGTCAATATTTTATAGTCAGTCCCCAGCAGGGAAATAGGCCGATATGAGCCACAACTTTGCGGATCTTTATGTGGCTTTAATAATAAAACCACCTCAGCTAGGCGCCAAGATCTTGGGAGCCCGGTATCAGCCTGTATAGTATTGAATACTCTAAGTAGAATTGGTGCCAATAACGAGTTAAACATTTATAGAATCGGTTATTATACCCATCTGCTCCTGGAGCTTTTCCACTAGGCAGACCCTTGATTGCTGATGTCACCTCTTCTAGCTCTATGGGGGCAGATAGCATCTCATAATCATTCCCCCTGAGAGTTGGCATATCTATGTTACTCAAATAGGCCCGAATGGCCTCCTCCTCCATCCCCTCCTCTGGGCTATAGAGTCTCTGATAGTATTCCACAAAGAGTCTCTTAACCTCTGCCGGTTGATCCCAAAGCCGCCCATCCTCTGTTCTCACTCTACTAATGACATTCCTTTGCCTTAACTGTCTTAATTTATATGCTAGTAATTTACTAGCTTTGTTGTTGAATTCATAAAATTCCTGTTGTGTCTTCTGCATCTGCTCTTTAATAACCTTGAGGTCCAAGTCCAGCAATTGCACCCTAGCTCTATGCAATTCCTCTTGCTGACTCGGGGAGGCCTGATTCTGTTTGGCTAATGGGTCTAACCGATGTATTGTTTGTCTCAGAATTGTTTCTTTTTCCTTATGGTCTTTCTGTAGAAAGGCTTGTATGGAGATCAAGGACCCCCTAATCACTACCTTCAGGGTTTCCCATAGAATCTCTGGTGCTATGCCCGGGACATCATTAAATTGCAGGAACTCCCTGATCTCTCCTGCGAGTTTCTGAACAATTTTTGGATCGTCTAATACTCTATCAGGGAGCTGCCACCTCAACTGTCTATCTTTTACTGGGAATCCCCGGAGTGTTATAGAGAGAGGGGCGTGATCCGACCATGTTCTTGTATGTATTTCTGAAGATTCCACCTGCATAGTCACACCCGCGCTTCCCATCCACATATCTATTCTTGAATAGGAATCATGGGGAGCCGAGAAGCATGTATAGTCCCTCTCTCCCCATGTAACACCCTCCAAATATCCACCAGGCCCCACTGATTTAAAAACTGAAGCAAGTTATCCCGATCTGATTGCGCATAGTTCGCTGTCCCACTTGAGTTGTCTAACGAGGGGTCCATCGTCATATTAAAGTCCCCTCCCAGCAAAAGCTCCCCTTGCACATTGCGTGACAGCTGAGCGCCCAGTGTCTCAAAAAAGGCTCCTTGCGCGTGATTCGGGGCATAAATGTTAACTAAGGTGTAGGTATGACCCCCGAGACTCCCCACCACAATCACAAACCTGCCCCCCACATCTCTCTTGACCATTTGTATTTCCCATTGGTGCCCTTGTTTAAATAGTATCCCCACACCCGCTGTTTTTGCTGGTTGCCTATTAGATGCCAGGAATTGGAGTGGGTATCTAGGGTGCTGTAGCAGATGTTCGTGTCGGGGTAACAGGTGTGTTTCCTGTATAAAGAGAACTTCAGCCTTCACCCTTAGTGCCTCTCGGAAAAGCCTCCTACGTTTTAGAGGAGAGTTAAGACCTCGTACATTTAATGATAAGCATGTAAACCCAATCATGGTGGGGCCTTATCTGTAATTCTATCAGCCTTCCTCCTGATCCGTTGCAACTTATCTAAACCATGTGTAGTGTTATCAGTTTCCTGAGAGATCCCCAAAACCCATCCCCCTCCCTCCTCCCTTCCCCTATCCTTCTTTAACCGATGGGAGAACTGTATCCCACCTCCAAAATTGTGAGAACGGTGACTACCCATTCGCCAGTAGATATCCAACTATCCCATATCCTTGTCTATAACTACATTCTTATCTCCCTTACTTTCCCCATACATATCAACTCGTGGGCACACACATCACATCAACCAAACCTTGAGCCTCAATGTTCATAATACAGCAGTCAAGTTATATTAAATCGTGCTGATGTCAGCTGCTTCTCAGATTGTTGTCTAGTGAGGCGTCCCTTGCCTCTCGCCACTCGCGTCCAACGTTGTCTTATCGGGCGTGCATTCCCCTCCACTCTGGTCTGTTCCTCCGGGGGCCTCCGGGGTGCCTCTACTTCTGGCCATTTTTCCCTAGCTTCCTCCGCAGTAGTAACCCTGTGCCATTTTCCATCTTGGTTATATGTCAAAGCAAAAGGGTGCTGCCATCTGTAGGGTATTCCTTTATCTCGCAGGTATCTGGTATAGTTCCGCAGCTCCGCCCGTCGTTTTAATGTGGCAGGGGCAAGGTCTTGATAGATTTCAATAGGGAGGGATTCCCAATGCACCACTTCCAATTTCCGTGCCTTACGGAGGATAGCTTCCTTTGTTTTGTATTCCGTGAAGCATGCAATAATGTCCCGGGGCACGTTAGCTTTCGTGCGTGCCAGCATTCTATGCGCTCTGTCTATTTTGATCATGGAGGGCGTCACTTCTTGCCCCTCTTCAGATAGCAGCATACTCGCAATTTGCTGTATGGCCTGTTCGCAGTTCACATATTCAGCTTGCTCCGGTATGCCTCTGAAACGTAAATTAGCTCTCCTCCCTCGGTTTTCTAGGTCTTCCACCTTCTCACTCAGGGACCTGCACATGGCCTGTTGCGCTTCCAGCGTAAGTTCGACGGAGCTCAGGGCTTCCTGCTGGCTCTCCATTTGTTCATCCAGCTCCACCACGCGGTGTCCCATCTCGGAGACCTCGCCCCGGAGCTCAGCTGCTAGGGTCGCGAAATCTTCGCGGACCCCTTTAATATCCGCTCGAATCACCTCCAGCAGTGCCCAAAAGTCTCTTGCAGAAAGTTCCCCCTCCACCGCAATATCTACTGGTGATCTATCGCGTCGGGCCTTGTCGGTTTTCCCGCTTTCTTCTGCGGGCGCCATCTTGTCCGCCATCTGCAGCGGCCGGTAAGAGAAGTCTTTTAAAGATTTGCGGGGTCCAGACGCCTCTTTGCCTGCCATCCCCGTGCTCCGCTGCTCCTCTAATGCTCACTAAGTCCGATCGTGTGTTCCGATTTCGCCAACCTGTAGTTATTATTATCGATCTTCGTTACTGGCGTGTGGAGCTGTTCTCTCACACAGCCATCGCTCAGCGTGACGTCACCGCTCTCTCCCCGAACCTTTTCAAAGGTAATTGTGGTAGTAGCTGCCTTTCTCAGGCGAGAGGGTATCCGGGTTCACCCGTACCTAGACAACTGGCTCATCAGAGCGGACTCGGCAAAAGAGAGTCATCATGTCACAGCCAGAGTGCAGTACTGCAATTTCTGGGCTGGGTCGTCAATATAGCCAAATGTCACCTGACCCCCCTCTCAGTCTCTAGAATATTTGGGGGTCCGGTTCGACACGGCCTCGGGATTTGTTTATCTACCCGTCCAAAGGCGGTGCAAGCTTCAGAATCAGGTCCGTCTAGGATGCCTCGCCCACGAGCTTGGGACATTGTCCGGCTGTTGGGGTCGATGACGGCCACCTTAGAAGTGGTGCCATTGGCGAGAGCGCATAAGAGACCTCTGCAGATTGCCCTGCTTCAACGATGGTCTCCGATGTCCCAGGGTTATCAACGCAGACTCACGTGGCTCCCTGCGGCCCGAGTCAGTATGGAGTGGTGGCTCTCAGACAGCATGCTGCGGCGAGGAATGTCGCTAGCGCTTCCCAATTGGTGCCTAGTCGTAACGGATGCCAGCCTGAAGTGCTGGGGAGCACATTGCCAGGGAAGCTATGCCCAGGGTCTATGGATACCCGAGGAAACAGGTGGTCCGTCAGTTGCTTAGAACTGAGAGCGATATTTCAGGCGCTTCTGGCCTGCTTCTGGCCTTTCACAAAACCCTGGAAGGACTGGCTGTCAGAGTTCTGTCGGACAACACAACAGCAGTAGCCTCTATAAATCGACAAGACGGCACTCAGTGCAGAGCACTGGCTGCGGAGGCCGCTCTAATTTGCCACTGGGCCGAGCTACATCTGCAGCTTCTGTCAGCAGCTCACATAGCAGGTCAGAGCAACGTGCAAGCCGATTTTTTTTTTTTTTTTTTTTTTGAAAGAAGTCTTTATTGTTCAATGAAACATAACATAACATACATTGCACAGACATCAAATAAGTACTTCTCTATTGTAAGTACAAAGAATCTAGTAATAGTTTCTTCACTGTGGTGAGTAACTGGTGAGTAACAGTTTCATCATTCAGATATTAACATCACGTAACTTCAAATTTTGTCGTTTATTCCATTTTTTCCCCTTCCCTTCCCCCCTGATCTAACAATCCCCCCCCCCCCCCCACTACCCACCCTCTCTCCAAAAGGACACAGCTGACCATTAACAATCATATTACACTCGGATAATCAACATGCTAGACTGATAGGTCTTCAGAGGGGACATTGTTCCAAACCAATTTCCATTTTCCCATCTGATTTTTGCGCTCAGCCATCAATCTCTCCATTTCACTTACATACCTCAGTTTGCGAAGCCATTTTGTTATTGGGGGAACCCCCTCCCTTCGCCAGTGTGAGGCTACGACCACCCTTGCCGTTCCCACTACATGTTTCGCCAGGATCTGTTTACATGCTGTTAAGCCTGCAATCCGAGCAGAGAACAGAAACACCTCAGGAGCCCATGGGATTGTACCTCCCAACCATTTCTGCATCCTAAAGTGGACCGCTCTCCAAAATGCACGGATTTTGATACAACCCCACCATATATGCCCCATTGTGCCCCTGTGGCCACACCTCCGCCAGCACATACCCGAGGAAGACGGAAATATCCTCTGTAAACGAGCAGGTGTAAGGTACCACCTATATAATACTTTCACTGCGTTCTCCTGCAGGGGTACATGTGTCGACACTCTCACCACGCTTCTTTCTATTCTCTCCCATTCAGGCTCTTCCAGGCACTTACCCAGTTCCTTTTCCCATCTATTCCTGTGCTCCTCACTACAAATTGTTTGCTTACTTATGATGAGGTATAGGTGACTGATCAGGCCTCGAGAGGTAGCAAACTTCTCGCACACTTCCTCCAGCTCCAGCGTTTGACGCTTCATCACTTCTCGTACCGCTTTAGTCTGGAGAAAATGCGCTAATTGACGATATGCAAATTCACCTCCCTCTACCCCTGGATATCTATCCTTCAAGGCCTGAAAAGACAGCAATGAGTCCCCGTCAAACATTTGACCCCAGTTTCTCACCCCTGTCTCATACCATTTAGTAAATATCCCCTTAGTGGTACCTGGTAGGAATAGAGGATTAAAGGCTATAGGAGTGTCTCGGGTCAATATGCACTGTCTCTTAGGGAATAAGCTGTCCCAGTAATAAAGTGTTGTAGTTATAGAGGGGCAGGCTCGCTCCTCCAGAATTCTGAAAGACTTTGGTAACCACATAATTGCACTCAGCGACTTCTCGCCCAAGGAATGTTGTTCTATATGCACCCACTGACGGTCAGGATAATCCTGATGCCATTCGAGTGCCGCTTTCCCTTGTGCTGCTCTATAGTACCAAGCAAGATTGGGCACCCCTAGCCCCCCCCTCTTCCGCTCCTTGTATAACAGAGACCTCGCCAACCTAGGGTGCTTTCCGGCCCAGACGAACCGCACCAATTTATCTTGTAAGGACGCTATAAATCGCCTGGGCATCATCACAGGCAGCACCTGGAAAAGATAAAGTAAGCGGGGTAGTATGTTCATTTTAAGAATAGCTATTCGCCCAAACCAGGATATTCCCAGTTCTCCCCAGCGCTCTAGGTCCTCCGCAATAGTTTTACCCAAACCCTTATAATTGGCATTAAAGAGTTCCGAATAATCCCCAGTCAAGTTGACTCCTAAATACCTGATTTGTTTATGAGCCCATCGGAATGGAGAGGAGATCTTTAGGGTTTCCACCACGTCCTCAGGAAGCGTCACATTCAGGGCCTCTGATTTGGCCATGTTAACTTTAAACCCTGATACGGCAGAGTATTCCGCTATTATGCTCTCAAGATGTGGAAAGGTGGTTAGAGGCCGTGTTATCAGCATCAGTACATCGTCAGCGAATAAGGCTATTTTATGAGTTCTATCTGCTATTCTGACTCCAGAGATATTAGGATCCGAGCGCACTCGAGCTGCAAAGGGCTCCATCACCATAGCAAACAACAAGGGTGACAGAGGGCACCCCTGTCTGGTGCCTCTGTACAACGTAAACATCTCGGAATTTCCACCATTGACCCGGACACAGGCCCTTGGGGATTCATAAAAAGCCTGAATCCACCTCCTAAACTGCATTCTAAACCCCATAGTTTCCAATACCTTATGCAGAAAGGGCCAGTGAACCCGGTCAAAGGCTTTCTCCGCGTCGAGGCTTAAAATACAGAGCGGCTTCTGATTTCGCTTAGCTAGATACATGATGTCCACCACCATCGCTTTCCTGTATGAGACAAAGCCCGTCTGGTCAGGGTGAATAAGCACTGGGAGAATAGGGGCCAGCCGGTTTGCCAGCACCTTGGCCAGGATTTTTACATCAGCATTTAAGACCGATATAGGTCGATAGGATCCACATTCGCACTTATCTTTTCCTGGTTTAGGTAATACTGCTATCCATGCCTCCATCATGGACATCGGCAGAGGCCCCCCTCTCCCCACCTGATTAAACAAATCTGCTAAAAGGGGAGCTAATTCTGGGGCGAATTTCTTGTAAAATTCGTTGGGCAGGCCGTCCAACCCAGGTGATTTACTCGATGGCAGGCTACGAATGGCCTCCTGAATTTCCTTGGGGGTTACCGGTTCATCTAAAAAAGCCTGCTGATGATGGCTCAAAGAGGACAACTCACTGCCTTGTAAATATTGGTCTACCAAGTCCAGAGAGGGGTTAAGTTCTTGGGCATACAGTTCTTGGTAGAATTCCCTAAACCGCTTACGTATGTGTTCAGATTTATCTAAATCCCTCCCACCTACTTCACGTATCTTTAAAATAGTCCGCTCAGCTTTTTGCCGACGCATTCTGATGGCTAGGAGGCGCCCCGCCTTATTGGCAAATTCATACGAGCTCACTCTTATCTTTGCTTGTAACAAACCAAGTTGTTCTGAATAGATAGAGTCGAGTAGCTCACGCTGTGCAGTAAGCTCCCGCAAGACTCGTGCAGACCCGCTAGCCTTATGTTGAGCCTCTAACTGGCGAATGCCCTCCGTACAACGCGCTATCTGTGCCTTACGGGTCTTGGATTGTTTGCTAGCCAATTGCAAAAAGTAACCCCGAGACACAGCCTTCTTTGCATCCCACACCGTGCTAAGTGGGGGCCCTGATTCCAGATTGAACTCGAGATATTCTTGTAGCATTTTTTTATAGCCTTCCACTGCTTCCCCTACCTGCAATAGGCCTACATTTAATGACCATCTTTTATCCTTATGCTCTGCTCTGATGTTTGGCAAAGTTGCCCACACTGGGGCATGGTCCGAAATGGTCATGCTACCTATCCCCGCTGCAGGTCCCCACTCCACTAGTGTGGCATCTAGAAAAATATAATCGATACGGGAATAGGAGTTGTGGACTGGTGAGTAGAATGTGTAATCTCGCTCCCTCTGATGTTTCACCCTCCACAAGTCCAATGTGCCTAGTGAGAATGCTAGAGATCTCAATGCCGCTGAATCCTTCTGTCCCTCAGCTCTAGGGACTCCTGTACGATCTAGTTTCGAGTCCATCACAGCATTGAAATCCCCACCAATGATAAGGGAGCCCCGTGCGAAAGTGGCCAAAGAATTTTTAACTCTCTCAAGGAAGTGTGCCTGACCAGTATTTGGTGCATATATAGATGCAATTGTTAGGTCCACTTGGGCAATTCTAATATGTAAAAAAATATAACGTCCCCCCGGATCCCTCTTTACCTTAATCACCTGTGCCCCAACTGCTCCATGGATTAATATCGCTACTCCCCCCTTTTTAGATTCTGCTGCTGAGGCGTGGTACACCACTGGATACTCTGAATGGGAGAGAAGTCTTTCATGTCTACCCCTCAGATGTGTTTCCTGCAGGAGAGCCACATGTGGCCTAAGCTGTTTCAATTCTTTATAAAACTTCTGTCGTTTCTGTGGCATATTTAGCCCCTTTACATTATAGGATATTATCTTTAAATCTGTGCCCATCACTGGTTAATTAATCAGGGTTAGCCTGTAACATCTTTCCATGACCCCTCTGTACCACATCAGCTTTGTTCTCAGCCCTGTCCTCCCCTTCCCCTTCCAGTATCCCCGTCTCCCGCCCGCGCCTTCCCCTGATAGCCCCCCTCCCCCCATCCCAGTCATTCTCACCACCTGAGAGGCCTATGACCCTCAAGTGGGAATCGAGGAAGTTACCCAGCTCCCACACAGTCCCCAGCCCCAAATCCAACCCCCCCCTCCACTCTTAACGGATCTAAACAATCACTGATTCCCCCTCCTCCCCCACCTTGAACCCCCATCCAGGTCCCTTATACTTCAATATACATCCTATTCATATCATTACCGATTCATTTCTTCACATAAGTCTTAAAGATATGGCTAGAGGCCTATCCATCACAGGCCTCACAGTCTACAGGTCAGAACCGGCGCTCACGGCAGCCCTTCATTCTCCAGATCTTTGAAAACACAGTCTCTGTTTTCCCATCGAACCTACGCAGTCCAGCTCAACGATTCTGCTTGCTTCTCTTGGGTGATTCTGGAACTCTTTGCCACCGTTGAAGCTTCGCCCTTGTGGCGGGCGCCACCGCTCCAGGAGGGGCTTTTGCAGGCACGAGGTCAGCAGCGTACAAGGCCTCCCATGTGCCTCCCTGTAGGGTTTTGCACCCGGTGTTAATGCCCTTCAATGTAAAATTCAGAGAAACAGGAAATCCCCATCTATACTGTGTCTGATGTTTGTTCAGGATCCCAGCGCTGGTCTCATCTGCCGTCTTAACTGGAGGGTGTATTGCGACAGGTCTTGATAAACCTGGATCTGAGCTCCTCCATATTCCAAGGTCTTTTTCTTTCTGGCCGATGCCAAAACCCTTTCCTTGGTCTCATATTTATGGAACTTCACGATGATATCACGTGACTGTTGCTCCTTTCGCGCCCCCAGTGCTCTGTGTGCTCTGTCCAACTCACACCGGAGTTCTCCGTCCTCGGGGCCCAGCAAGGTGGAACAAAGAGTTTGCACTATCTCCGCTACATTTTCAATTTCCGCCGCCCTCAGGGACGCCACGGAAGCGAAGATTATTCCCGCCGTCCCCGATTCTCAATGTCATCTAATTTGTACTCCAGATGCGCATTTTTATGTTCCATCTCTTGTAGCAGAGTTGCATGTTTATGTAAAGTTTCGGCGTGTTCATCTATTTTTAGTTCTGCCTCCTCCATTCGGCCCCCCAGCTCCCTAAGGTCGGCACTGAGCGTGTCCATCCGCTCCAATATTTCATCTTTGGATTGTTTAATCTCCATCTGAATATTGGAGAGAAACTTGCGGAGTTCGCCGGTCATACCTTTTTTTGGAGGAGGGGCTCGCGCTTCAGACATGGATAGCGCTGAATCCGAGTCCGACGGGGAGGCGCGTTCAGGAGATTCGCGGTGCTTTGCGGCCTTGCTCGCCATGCTTTTCCTCCGCTTTTTACGCTTCTTTTTTCGCGTAGAAACGGTTTTTACCTCATGTTGTCAGCTGTTAGAGGAGGAATCCGCTAGTTTTTTGCTATGCCTTTCTCTCGTTAGATCGCTTTTTTTCCCCCGATAATTCAGTGGTGGGTGAGGGAGCTAAGGAAGCTAGGCGACCATGCTTCCCTGTGACGTCACTTCCTCCCTCCGTGCAAGCCGATTTTCTAAGCAGGCATCAATCGACCCAGCGGTAGTGGGAAACTGCAGATGAAGTATTCCTTCAGATCTGTGCTAAATGGGGAAAGCCCGTAATGGATCTTATGGCGTCAAGCACAAATGCCAAAGTCCTATCCTTTTTCAGCAGACGGAGAGATCCTCGCTCGGCGGGGTTGGATGCCTCCGTGCCTCCTGTATGTGTTCCCTCCTTGGCCCTTAATAGGGTGGCTCCTCCTGCGAATTCGGATACATCAAGGAGTGGTGATCCTCATTGCCCTGGATTGGCCCAGGCTGCCGTGGTATGTGGACCCGGCGGATGCTGGTGGAGGCTCCCCTTCCTTTGCCTCTGGTTCCGAACCTGTTGACGCAGGGTCCGGTGACCATGGAGGATCCATGCCGCTTTGGTCTTACGGCATGTCTATTGAGAGGGCGCGATTGAGAGACCAGGGCTATTCTAACAAGGTCATCTCCACTCTCCTACAGGCCCACAAGCGTTCCACTATTCCGTTGCCTGTACTCGGATCTGGCGCCATTTGAGGCTTGGTGTGCTTCTTAAAGCGATCACACCCATGCGGGCTTCTGTCTGCCGATACTTGACTTTCTGCAGGATGGTTTACAAAAGACTTGGCCTATAATTCCCTGTGTGTTCAAGTGGCAGCATTGTTATGCTTTCCGGGGGAAGGTCTCTGGCCTCTCCCTGGCTTCACATCCGGACATTGCATGGTTTCTGAGAGGGGTGCTTCGGCTCCTGCCTCCCGTGCGGGCCTTGCCCAGCCTGGAACCTGGGGCTAGTATTAAGGCTCTTCAGTGTTCGCACCCTTCGAGCTGCTGAGCGAGCTTCGGGAAGGATGTGACTCTAAAGACGGTCTTTTGTGGCCATTGCATCGGTGAGACGGGTATCTGAGCTCCAGGCGCAGTCCTGTCGAGACCCTTTTCTGCAATTCTCAGAGTCCGGAGTAATGGTATGTACTGTGCCTTCCTTCATGCCTTCCTTCAGCGTTTCACCTAAACCAGCCTATCTATTTGCCCTCCTTACTAGGGAGGACTTTCCAGAATCCTTTGAGATTTGAATTAAGTGTAATTTGGACCTGGAGGAGCCTGCGGGAGTGGTAGAAAGGATGCAGTCTCGAGTTCCCACACTGAGGATGTGGGACTGCGCTCTTTGGTCTGCTTCTTGCCAGCAGTTCTCTCTCCCGTTGCCAATTTGTCTCGCAGGGATGTTCGTCCAGTGGCCTCACATACGACAAGCTGCTCCAGCTGAGAGCACGCTGGCAGCTGCTTCCTCCAGTTTGATTGGGGGGAGGTTTTTCTGACACTCTGTCGGGGTCTGGAGCTCAGGAGCCGTTCTCTCCTGAGTTTATTCTTTTGCTTCATCAGGCCTACATTTTAAAATGGGCCCAGCCTTTTGCTTCTCAAGCTGCCCCCAGCTTGGGGCTGGAGGTTAATGTCCCCAAGAGGAGGAGAATGGGAGGCATTTCTGAAGGGGAAGGGGGCTCACCCCTGTCCACTGGACCTTCAGAAGGAGATCTTCCTGTAGCATCCATGTCTCTTTGGGGGAACCCCTGGAAGAGGCTTATGATCCCTCAGCGGTCCACATGTTTCATCAAGAAAAGTTGCCCTCTGTTATCACTAGGGCAGACTCTTAGCATCTCCATTATTGAGGACCGGACTTATGCCATCATAGGATGGCTAGTACTAAGTGGCCCCCTAAATCCTTCCTTTTCCTTGTCATCAAGCAGATGAATCCATTACGAGTGGGTTGTGTCCATTAACCAGCAGGGGGAGATAGAGAGCACTGAAAACCATAGTGCCTCATGGCCAGCTAGCTCCATCTGCCTCTTCAGTATTCTCTATCTCCCCAGCAGGGTGGTTGCAGCTTGTTCAAGCTCCTTCAGAAAATCTGCCTGGGGTGTGTCTTAATTTTAGGGTCCACAGACCCCCAAGAAGGCAGGAGTGACCTTAAATCTGACTCCATCTCTAAATAGCATTAGTACTGGGGTAATCAAGGAGTTGTGAAGTTCTAAGAGGAATTGCCACTAAGAGAGATGTTAGGTCTAAAGAAAAGATACCAGCCTTATGACAAACTGGATTTAGATTACAAGTTATACAATGCAGCGAAAGATAGCCTGATACAGCAAAAGCATTTATACTTACAGCCTCTGATCATAAAGTGAAGTCCACAGAACATCATTTGGGATGAGGAGTTTATTTGCCAAGATACAAGTCAAATCAGTGATTGACAACAGGCACGTACAATCAATTGGTTATAGGAATATAATAATCCAGCTGCAAACAGGTGTTAATTAGTTCCTAATCTTTTATAATTTCTTTTACCAATTAAAGGTTTTACAAGGGAAAGCAATTAGGTAATTTGTCAATTCTGCTGGACACATTGGTTTCCCTTGGAGAGAGAGAGTGGCAACCCTTCTCTCTAGCTTAAACCAGGAAATACTCTGATTTTTATAGGTGCCCTCAGGATATGGATAATTTGACAGTAGATATACTTGATTGGATCTATGCTAATGTCATGGTTGTCACTGATTGGCTCATGCTAATGAGTAGCTTCTATCTTGCTAACATGGTTTTGTCTTTAGCTCGCTTGACCACAAATCTTAAGCAAGACCCTGCATCCAGCTACACCTTTCCTTTCTCACACCATGGCTGACCACAATCCTGCTCACAGGAAAGTCTCCCTTATTTAGGCCTCAATCGGGGCTACAAACTAGGCCATACTTTTCCAGTAAGCTCCCAGTTATGTCAGCCATCAGATTTCTGACTCAGCCAAGGTCTGTAATGGCCTGAGCTCTATGACTGGGCCCGCCACCATTCCAGGGGGGGGGGGGTTCTCTGGCTGTACCATAATTATACAGGTGGCTCCTGTGCTTTTGCCAGTTGTAGCAGGGGTGTTGTGGCTGATGGTGCCCACTTTAAAGGCAAATAGGTTAGCCCTTTCCCTGCCTTACCTGGCCCCCGATGTGGAAGTAGACAAATAGGCAAGCCCTGTCCCTGTCTTTGCCCACGCTGTGGATGCAGGCACATAGGTTCGCCCTTTCCCTGCCTTTTCCACGCTACTGATTCTCTGGAGTTGGAAATTTGCCTCTTTTGCTGTTGCCTCAAACTTTTCTCACAGCGTTAAAAAAAAAAAAAAGTCGCGTCGTGCTTTGGTGCTGCGATCCCAGAAAAGAGGTTTTCTTCTGATTGTGCAGCGTGACCGGAGCTTGGAGACTCGGTCTGGTGAGGTAAGAGCATTTGTAGCTCCTCTGGGGAGGGCCCGCGTTCGGGATGATTTTGGCGCTAATCCACCATTTTGAATTTCCGCCGCTTTCGGCGATGGCTGCTGAGAAAGTAAAGCGCTGTTCCGTTTGTGGCAAGCGCAAATCTGCAGCGGGGCTTTGTAAGGCATGCTTTTCAGACGGTAGAGCTGGCCCGAACATGGCGAGCGATGTTCCTTCTCGCTCCGTGGAGCTGGCAGCGGGCGCCATTTTGGAACAGCATGGTGCGACCCCCGCTGAGGCGGAGGGGTTTGAGCCTGGAGGGGCGCCTCGTGTAGAGGCTAATAAAAGAGCTGTTTCCCCCGGACTGGAACCGGGAGGCCAGGGTGAGCCATTTTCCCCTGAATTTGTTTTATTGCTGCATATGCATACATGTTAAAAAGAGCTTTTTTGCAGGGTCCTCCGTGGCCCTACTTTCTGTATCCCCTCCAGTGGAGTCTGACCTTGGATTACCGTCAGGCGCGTTTTCCCCTGACAGATGGCCACAAGACAAGCGCAGAAGGGTGGATTCCCCTTCAGAAAGTGCCCCCCCCCCCCCCCCCCCCCCCCCCCGTGGTCGGGATGTTTTTTGTTTTTTTTTTTACATTTGTACCCCGCGCTTTCCCACTCATGGGCAGGCTCAATGCGGCTTACATGGGGCAATGAAGGGTTGAGGACACTGAGGGGTCTGGCAGGCCTTCGTGGTCTGGAGAGCCAGAAGAGGGTGCAGGATTGCCACCGGATTCAGATGATCCTTCCATGGTGAAGTTGCCCTTTCAAGGCCTTCTGTTTGGTGAGGAGTTGGAGAAAACTGTGAAAGGCCTGGGGGATGCCAAACCCCAGCGCTTACCCGAGGATAGGCTGCGGCCTTCTTCCAAGGGTCAGGCGGTTCCCTCCTCTTACAGACATCGCTTCCGTGAAGCTAGAAGGTACCGCCCGGGGCATTCTGCTGGGTTCAGTTCGCATGCCCGTTTTCAGCAGAGGAACTCCTTTCGCTCAGACAAACGTTCCGCAGCAGCAGGTTCAAGACCTGGAGTTCAAGGGCGACCCTCTCAATTTTGGTGCGCCGGCTCCCTCCTCGATTCCTGTGATAGGAGGATGACTTTCCCTCTTTCTCGAGGAGTGGGCCAAGATTTCCTCAGATCAGTGAGTCTTGGACCTGATCAGAGAAGGCTACAGAATAGAATTCAATGCCCCGATAAGAGACGTGTTTGTGGAGTCCCGATGCAGTTCTGCCACCAAACGGGCGGCGGTAGAGGAGACCTTGCAAGGCTTGATTCACATTGGGGCAGTTTCCCCCGTTCCTCCCGCTGAATGTGGCTCTGGCCGTTACTCCATTTACTTCATGGTGCCGCGAAAAGGAGGGTCTTTTCGGCCCACCCTAGACTTAAAAGAAGTCAAATCCCTGAGAGTGCGGCATTTTCACATGGAAACCCTGCGCTCCGTCATAGCGGCGGTACAGCCAGGAGAGTTTCTCAGGTCTATGGACCTGAAAGAAGCTTACTTGCACATACCAATTTGGCCCCCACACCAGAGGTTTCTGCGTTTTGCAGTGATGGGAAAACATTTCCAGTTTCGGGCCTTGTCTTTTGGCCTCACCACAGCTCCCGTACCTAGACGACTGACTTATCAGAGCAGACTCTGCAGAAGAGAGTCATCAGGTTACAGCCAGAGTGGTCTCAGTACTGCAATCTCTGGGCTGGGTCGTCAATATAGCCAAAAGTCACCTGACCCCCTCTCAATCTCTAGAATATTTGGGGTCCGGTTCGACACAGCCTTGGGGATGGTCTTCCTACCCGAGCAAAGGCGGTACAAGCTTCAGAACCAGGTCCGTCTGCTCCTGAGGATGCCTCGCCCGCGAGCTTGGGACGTTGTCCCAGCTGTTGGGGTCGATGACGGCCACTTTGGAAGTGGTGCCTTGGGCGAGAGTGCACCTGAGACCTCTGCAGTGCTCCCTGCTTCAACAGTGGTCTCCAATATCTCAGGATTACCAATGCAGACTCACGTGGCTCCCTGCGGCCCGGCTCAGTATGGAGTGGTGGCTCTCAGACAGCATGCTGTGGCGAGGAATGCCGCTAGCGCTCCCCGATTGGTGCCTGGTGGTAACAGATGCCAGCCTGAAGGGCTGGGGTGCACATTGCCGGGGAAGGCATGCCCAGGGTCTTTGGACACCCGAGGAGTCGGAGTGGTCCATCAATCTCTTGGAGTTGAAAGCGATTTTCCAGGCGCTTCTGGCCTTTCAATTGACCCTGGAAGGATTGGCTGTCAGAGTTCTGTCGGACAACACAACAGCAGTGGCCTACATAAATCGCCAAGGAGGCACTCAGTGCATAGCACTAGCCGGTCAGGGCCGCGCAGATTTGCCACTGGGCCGAGTTTCATCTGCAGTTTCTGTCAGCAGCTCATATTGCAGGTCAGAGCAACGTGCAAGCCCATCATCTGAGCAGGAATCAAATCGACCCAGCGGAATGGGAACTTGCAGACGAAGTATTCCTGCAGATATGTGCCAAATGGGGAAAGCCCGTAATGGATCTTATGGCATCAAGCACAAGTGCCAAAGTCCCGTGCTTCTACAGCAGACGGAGAGATCCTTGCTTGGCAGGGTTGGATGCCTTGGCTCAACCCTGTCCTCAGGGCCTCTTGTATGTGTTCCCTCCGTGGCCCTTGATAGGGTGAGTACGCTTGCGGATTCGGCTCCATCAAGGAGAGGTGGTTCTCATTGCCACGGATTGGCCCAGGAGGCCGTGGTACGCGGACCTCCGGCGGATGCTGGTAGAGGATCCCCTGCCGTTACCTCTGGCACCGAACCTGTTGTCACAGGGCCCGGTGACCATGGAGGACGCCTGCCGCTTTGGTCTTATGGCATGGCTATTGAGAGGGCGCAATTGAGAGACAAGGGATATTCCAGTAAAGTCATTTCCACTCTCCTAAAGGCCCGCATGCGTTCCACTTCCATGGCTTATGCCAGGATTTGGCGCCAATTTGAGGCTTGGTGTGCTTCTAAAGCGATCACACCTATGTGGGCTTCTGTCTCGCCGATACTTGACTTTTTGCAGGATGGTTTACAAAAAGGCTTGGCCTATAATTCCCTGCGTGTTCAAGTGGCAGCCTTGGCATGTTTTCGAGGGAAGGTCGCTGGCCTCTCTCTGGCTGCTTGCCCGGATGTGACACGGTTTCTTAGAGGGGTGCTTCGGCTCTGTCCTCCTGTGCGGGCTCCGTGTCCGGCCTGGAACCTGGGGTTAGTTTTAAAGGCCCTTCGGTGTTTGCCCGAGCCGCTTAGGTGAGCTTAAAGACCTTAAAGACGGTCTTTTTGGTGGCCGTGACATCGGCGAGACGGGTATCTGAGCTCCAGGCGCTGTCCTGTCGAGACCCTTTTCTGCAATTCTCAGAGTCCGGAGTAATGGTACGTACGGTGCCTTCCTTCATGCCTATGGTGGTTTCAGCGTTTCACCTAAACCAGCCTATTTTCCTGCCCTCCTTTTCTAAAGAGGAATTTCCAGAAGCCTATGGGCAGTTGCACCTTCTGGATGTGCGAAGGGCTCTGTTGCAATATCTGCGCATGTCAAATGCCTTCAGGACATCTGACCATCTTTTTTTGTTCTTTTGTCAGGTCCGTTCAGAGGGTCTCCAGTGTTTAAGGCCACTATAGCCCGTTGGCTCAAAGAAGCTATCTTTTCAGCATATCTGCTATCTGGCCGGCCTCCGCCTGAAGCCTTTAAGGCACATTCCACAAGAGCGATTTCCTCTTCTTGGGCTGAAACTGGAGCACTCTTTCTTCAAGAGATATGTAGTGCAGCTACTTGGGCTTCTAAGCTCTCGTTTGCCCGACATTACAGGCTGGATGTGGCTGCCAGGAGAGAAGTGCATTTTGGAGCACAAGTGCTGGTGCGTGGTGTGGCTTGTTCCCACCCTATCTAGGGATTGCTTTGATACATCCCACTCATAATGGATTCATCTGCTTGATGACAAGGAAGGGAAAATTAGATTCTTACCTTGGTAATTTTCTTTCCTTTAGTCATAGCAGATGAATCCATGAGCCCTCCCTCAGTGGTTCATTATGTGGTTTATGTTAATTTTATGTTCAGTTTTTCCTGTAGATATGTTCCCTCATTGGGAGAAGTTGGAAAACAGTCTTCAGGATTTCTGTTCAGTTACAAGAGGATGAGTTCATTCCCTCCAGGAGGATGAGTTCATTCCCTTCTTTGAATTATAGCTCCAGTTTTGGGGCGTTCATCCGCTGTGAGGAAAGTTCATGTTATTATGCTTTGCGGTGTAACACTGCTTTGGAAGCTTCAAATACTGAAGAGGCAGATGGAGCTAGCTGGCCATGAGGCACTATGGTTTTTCAGTGCTCTCTATCTCCCCCTGCTGGTTGATGGACACAACCCACTCGTAATGGATTCATCTGCTATGACTAAAGGAAAGAAAATTACCAGGGTAAGAACCTAATTTTCCCATTCATGAGGCCATTCAAGAACTTGTTACAGCACAATGGGTGATACCTACACCAGCTTAAAGGTGGCACAAACTATGTCTCGATTATATCCTCTCTCACCGGACGAGCTGGAGAAGCTCAGGTTGCCCAAATTGGATGCCCTGGTGGTGGCAGTGACTGTGAAGACCACCATTTCTTTGAAAGATGGGGTGGCCTTGAAGGACCATAAGCTTGAATCTTTATTCAAGCTTTCTTTTGAGGTGGGTGCAACAGGCGGCGGATGTTTTGCCTGCGTCAGATTCCTAGGGGTTCATTTACTTCCACTATGTTGAGACAGGTTTGGCAGATTCCTTATATGACCTGGTCAGAGGTTCAGTCCATTGCCTGTTGTGGCTCCGCCATTGGGTGGTGGATATGGCGTTTAAACAGTGCTTGATGAAGGTGCTCTTTAAAGGGAAACTCCTTTTGGGGGAGGAGTTGAAAAAATTTGTCAAGGACCTAGGGGTATTCAAGAACGCAGTGTGTACTGGAGGACAGACCCAGGGTTCCCTACTGGCTGGTCAGTCCCGCTTGTGGCTTACGGAATCCAGAAGATATTACCCAGTCAGCTACATTCCAGAGACTGCGATATCGGCAGAAACAGTCCTTTCATTCCGAAAAGTGTCCCATGGGACAGTCCTCATGTGTGGCACAGCCTACCCATTCCTCACAGTGATGGGCTACTGGCCCTTTCTCCGCAGCTTTGGATAGGGGTTCGACTGGCTGTCTTTTAATGAGTGGACCAAAATAGCTTCAGACCAGTGGGTCTTGGACATTACTTGAGTTCTCTTCTCAGGTAGTTGATTCTTTCTTGGAGTTCCTGTGCAAGGCTGCCACCAAACATCTCACTGTTAGTGCCACACTCCAGATCTTACCGAGGGGGGGGGGGGGGGGGCAGTGGTACCGGTACCCTCGCTTGTGCGTGGTCAGGGTAGGTACTCCATTTACTTTGTGGATCCCGAAAAGGGTTCATAATTCAGTTTGCTGCTCCCGGGAGGGGGGGGGGGGGGGGGGGCAGTGGTACCGGTACCCTTGCTTGTGCGTGGTCAGGGTAGGTACTCCATTTACTTTGTGGATCCCGAAAAGGGTTCATAATTCAGTTTGCTGCTCTTTGGGTTGGCAACAGCCCCCAGAACCTTTTCAAAAGTAATTGTGCTGGTGGTGGCCTACTTGTGCCGCTGAGGGATCAGGGTTCATCCCTACCTAGATGACTGGCTGATCAGGGTGTCCTCAGTGGAGGAGAGTCAGTGGAACACCTCCAGAGTGGTTCGTCCCTTGCAGTTTCAGGGTTGGGTAATCAACTTTCCCAAGAGTCGTTTGCTTTTGCAGGTTCTGGAGTATTTGAGGGCACATTTTGTTACTGCTCAAGGGCAGATCTTCCTGACAGACAGCAGGAGGGACAAGCTTAAGTCTTGGATTCAGCTTCTGCTTTGGCAGTGACTCTTGCGGTCGTACCGTGGGCAAGGGCACAAATGCGTCTTCTCCAGCAATCTCTACTGACCCTCTGGCCCATGATGTCTCAGGATTACAACATCTGGCTCCGGTGGACAGCGGTGGCATGGGCCAGCATGTCCTGGTAGCTCCTTCCAGCCATTCTGCTCCAGGGGATGACTTTTCTCCGCCCTAGATTGTGGTAGTGACTAATGCTAGTCTGATGAGCTGAAGGGGGGGGGGGGGGGGGGGCTCGCTGCCTTCAGCACGTGACCCAGGAGGCTTGATCCAGTCTGGAGGCTTCATGGTTGATCAATCGGATCAAGCTTTGGGTGGTTCGCAGGGCTGTTTAGGCCTTTTGGACCCTGGTAAGTAGTTGCAGATTTTGTTGAACAATATGTCAGTGGTAGTGTATATCAAAGGCAGAGCAGTATCCACAGTGCCCATCTGGTGGAGGAGGCCTGTCTTCTCCTTCAATGGGTGGAACTGAATCTGCTGCTTCTATCAGCGGCACATATTGTGGGAACGCTGAATGTTCAGGCAGATTTTCTCAGCCAGAACTGCCTGGATACGGCGGAGCGGCAGCTGTCCCTCCCCACAAGCCTTCCGGTTGGTGACGCAGGAATGGGTCGTTACGGTGATGGACCTCATGGCCTCTTACTGCAGTGCCAAAGTACCTCAGTTCTTCAGTTGAAGAAGGTGGGTTGGAGGGGCTAGACATGTTGCTTCTAACAGAACTCCTTTTCGTCTTCCCTCCTTGGCCATTGATAGGCAGAGTGCTTCACAGAATCGGGCTACATCTAGGGCTAATGATTCTCGTTGTGCCGGACTGACCCTGGAGACTGTGGTATGCGGATCTGGTTCTTCTCTTGGTAGACGAGCAGCTTCAACTTCCACTAGGTCCAGATCTCCTCACGCAGGGGCCAATTCGCATGGACAATGTATCCTGTTTTGGTCTTATGGCTTGGCAGTTGAGAGATCGAAACTGAGAAGGAAAGGTTATTTGGATTTGGTCTTCACCACGCTTTTGCAGGCAAGGAAGCATTTGACTTCTGCTTATGCCAGTTTGGAGAATGTTTGAGGTGTGGTGTGTGCAGTGAGCCGTTTTGCCTTTGTCTTTCTCCCTGCCCCATATTTTGGCTTTTTTTCCAGGAAGGTCTGTCGAAAGGACTGGCTTTCAGATTACTGAGGGTGCAGGTAAACAGCCTTGGTATGTTTTTGCAACAGGTTGCAGAAACTCTTTGTTGGCGACGTACCCCAATGTGATTTTGTTTCTTGAAGGGGGTTAGCCATTTGAAACCTCCCAGGTATCCTCCCAGTCCAGAGTTTAATCTTAATCTGGTGTTGCAGGCCTTACAGCAGGCTCCCCTTTGAGCCTCTGCCAAAGGTCACTTTGAAAAACTTTACATTGAAGGCGGTGTTCCTCATTGAGCTATCTTCAGCACATATGATTTCGGAACTTCAGGCCTTGTCCTGTTGGGACACCTTCCTTTGTTTTTTGGAGGATGGGGTAACCATATACATGGTCCCTTCCTTTCTGCCTAAGGTGATCTCCTCCTTTTATTTGAATCAGCCATTATTGCTTCCATCCATTTGGAAAAAGAATTATTTTAAAGAATTCGACAGACTGCTTTCCTGTTGTGCTCCAGGTGCTATTACATTATCTTCAGAGCATGAACAATTTTCGCCAGTCAGACAATCTGTTTGTCCTCTTTGCTGGTTTCGGAAGGCTGTTTCCAAGTACGTGCTGCCTTTTTCGTTGAAGGCGCATTCTACACGGGCGCAGGCTTCTTCTTAGGTATAGTCTCGTTCCTATTCTCTTGAGGAAATTTGCAGGGCGGCTACTTAGTCATTCTTGCATATGTTTTCCAAACATTACAGCATGGACATGGTAGCGTGGAGTGAGGGCTTCGGGGCATCGGTTTTGTCTTCCGTGTTCTCTTTTCCTCCCTACTTAAGGATTGCTTTGCTACATTCCACACATTTCTGGATTCGTCTGCTGCTGATGACAAGGAAGGAAAAATTAGGGCTTACCTAGTAATTTTCTTTCCTTTAGTTACAGCAGATGAATCCAGGGTCCTTACCCTTTGCTGATTGGCTGACATTGCTCTGTTCTGAATTCGGTTCAGTTCTCTGTTATTTTTTTAGGTGATAGTGGTTGCTACTTTGACAGGTTCTAATGTTTCATATTTATGTGGTTTTTCCTTTCTGTGAGGAGGGTTGTTGTAGGTTTTATTCAGTTTTGATACGAGAAATGCTGGCTGACCAGGGAGCATGTCTGATGTCATGTGATTCAGCTCAGTGCTCTCTATCTCCACATGCTCCTGCTGGTAGATGGACACAGCCCACACGTTTCTGGATTTGTCTGCTGTGATTAAAGGAAAGAAAATGTAAGTCCTTATTTTCCCTTATGTAAGCAGGCGGCCCTTGAAAGCGGGAGTTCTAAACTTATTTTAAATACTACCCATGGTAAATGCAGTGGGTGAAATCTCTGATAACCTGTGTTCTTCACCTGGGAACACTTTCCCTGGCACATAAGTACATAAGTATTGCCATACTGGGAAAGACCAAAGGTTCATCAAGTTTCCAACAGTGGCCAATCCAGGTCACAAATACCTGGCAAGATCCCCCAAAAGTACAAAACATTCTATACTGCTTATCCCAGAAATAGTGGATTTTCCCCAAGTCCATTTAATAATGGTCTGTGGACTTTTCCTTTAGGAAGCCGTCCAGATCTTTTTAAAACTCCGCTAAGCTAACCGCCTTTACCAAATTCTCTGGCAACGAATTCCAGAGTTTAATTACACGTTGAGTGAAGAAAAGTTTTCTCCGATTCGTTTTAAATTTACTACATTGTAGCTTCATCGCATGCCCCCTAGTCCTAGTATTTTGGAAAGCGTAAACAGACGCTTCACATCTACCCGTTCAACTCCACTCATTATTTTATAGACCTCTATCATATCTCCTCTCAGCCGTCTTTTCTCCAAGCTGAAGAGCCCTAGCCGCTTTAGCCTTTCCTCATAGGGAAGTCGTATTACCTCCTTTATCATTTTCGTCGCCCTTCTCTGAACCTTTTCTAATTCCACTATATCCTTTTTGAGATGCGGCGGCCAGAATTGAACACAATATTCGAGGTGCGGTCATACCATGGAGCGATACAAAGGCATATTAACATCCTCATTTTTGTTTTCCATTCCTTTCCTAATAATACCTAACGTTCTATTTGCTTTCTTAGCCGCAGCAGCACACTGAGCAGAAGGTTTCAACGTATCAACGACGACACCTAGATCCTTTTCTTGGTCGGTGACTCCTAACGTGGAACCTTGCATGACGTAGCTATAATTCGGGTTCCTCTTTCCCACATGCATCACTTTGCACTTGCTCACATTAAACGTTATCTGCCATTTAGACTCCCAGTCTCGTAAGGTCCTCTTGTAATTTTTCACAATCCTTCCGCAATTTAATGACTTTGAATAACTTTGTGACATCAGCAAATGTAATTACCTCACTAGTTACTCTCATCTCCAGGTCATTTATAAATATGTTAAAAAGCAGCGGTCCCAGCGCAGAACCCTGGGGAACCCCACTAAGTATCCTTCTCCATTATGAATACTGACCATTTAACCCTTCTCTCTGTTTTCTATCTTTTAACCAGTTTTTAATCCACAATAGAACACTACCTCCTATCCCATGACTCTCCAATTTCCTCTGGAGTCTTTCATGAGGTACTTTGTCAAACGCCTTCTGAAAATCCAGATACAAGATATCAACCGGCTCACCTTTATCCACATGTTTGTTCACCCCTTCAAAGAAATGTAGTAGATTGGTGAGGCAAGATTTCCCTTCACTAAATCCATGTTGACTTTGTCTTATTAATCCATGCTTTTGAATATGCTCTGTAATTTTGTTCTTTATAATGGTCTCTACCATTTTGCCCAGCACCGACGTCAGACTTACCTGTCTATAATTTCTTTGATCACCTCTGGAACCTTTTTTAAAAATCAGCGTTAAATTGGCCACCCTCCAATCTTCCGGTACCACACTCGATTTTGTTGCCGGAGAACGTGGTGAAAGCGGATAGCTTGGCAGAGTTTAAAAAGGGGTTAGACAGTTTCCTACAGGACAAGTCCATAAACTGCTACTAAATGGACTTGGGAAAATCCACAATTCCAGGAATAACATGTATAGAATGTTTGTACGTTTGGGAAGCTTGCCAGGTGCCCTTGGCCTGGATTGGCCGCTGTCGTGGACAGGATGCTGGGCTCGATGGACCCTTGGTCTTTTCCCAGTGTGGCATTACTTATGTACTTATGATAAATTACATATTACTAACAGTAGCTCCACAAGTTCATTTTTCAGTTCTATCAAGTACTCTGGGATGAATACCATCTGGTCCAGTTTGTAGAACTGTCCCATTACATCCTCCAGGTTTACAGAGAATTCATTAAGTTTCTCCGACTCTTCAGCTTCGAATACCATTTCTGGCACTGGTATCCCACCCAAATCTTCCTGGGTGAAGACCGAAGCAAAGAATTAATTTATGTTTAACTCTTTTTTATTAGAGAATTACAAAGATATAAAACATTCAATAATAATCATATAATGTAACAATATGTCTCATCATTTTGTAGCTTGACAAACATATATTTTTTTTTCCCCCACCTTCCTCCCCATCCCTTAAACTCCTCCCTCCCCAATCTGCCCTATTCCCTCCCCTTTCCCTCCTTACTCCAGTATCTCGCAAATGATCTTCCAGCACGTAAATTTACAGTCTCAGAAATTTAATAGATGACTTCTGGCTCCATCGTTGCTGAAATGCCTTGCCCAGCCTCGAGTCTAAATCCTTTATAGCCATACGTTCCATTCGCAGTAGCAGTATCATTTGGGTACGCCACTGTTGCCAAGTAGGTGGCTGATTTGACATCCACTCTGAAAGTATCGCTTGTTTGCCAATCAGAATAGCTCTGAGTACAAATGCTTTGTAACCTCTTTTAGTTGCCTTCCCCAATTGCGGGTGGCCAAATAGCATGCACGCATCATAATACCAGTGCTGCCCCCAGGTGCGAGTCACATTGGTTATAGTCTTTTTCCAAAACTTCTGGACACCCACGCAGTGCCAAAACATATGACCCACCGTTGCACCGAGAGTACCGCATTTTGCACATTCACCCCAAGGTGAGAGTCCCATGTAGAATGCTCTCTTCGGTGGGATATGTAAATGGAGGGCCATCTTGTACTGTAATTCCCAGTGCACAGCAGAATCTGTAACCTTCCTTATATGAAGGATGTGGGCTTGCAACTGTTGTGCCGTGACTGTCATTTGTAAGTCCTTAGTCCAGGCCTGCGCTAAGCTCTGGTAATCCAGCTCCAAGGCTGTGTCTCTTATGTGTCTATGGTGGTATGCCATGGGTACTTTCTGCTGTGACTCCAAAGAGTAGGCGGAGGAGAGTTCTTCTTGTACGTCCTCTGTCAGCGCTGTCCATTTCAGTGTTGATATATAATGTCTTAGCTGTCCATAAAAGAATTTATCGCTTGCTGGCAGTCCATAGTCTTTTTGTAGTTCCCCGAAAGGTCTAATGTGGCCTTCCCTATTCACCACGTGAAGGAGATATTTAATACCTTTGGTTTCCCATCTCCGAAATACGGAGTACATTTGCCCTGGTATAAAAGCGTGATTATCACATATAGACAGATATGGTGTAGTTTTGGGTGAAAATTGATGCAGATGGCACACCCATCCCCAAACTGCCCTAGCAGTGGTCAGTATCCCAGAAGTTCTCAAGGCCTGGGGCATGGGCACTCCCGCACCATGCAGATAGTTACTAAAGTGTATCCCTCGCATTAGGCCCTGTTTTAAAGACGTGTTAGTGTAATCTTCGGTGTGCCTATACCAATCGTTTATATGTCTCATGCCACATGCTATACTCAAGAACTTTATATTCAATAGTCCTAATCCCCCATATTCCACCGGTATACTTAACAAAGAGACAGGGAGTCGTGCCTTTTTCCCTTTCCAAAGAAAATGTTGTAAGTGACGATGCAGTATACGTTCGTCCCCCTTTTTCAGGTATAGTGGTATTGTTTGAAAGATGTATATCCATCTCGGAGCAATAACCATATTAAACAATGCGATCCTACCCAATAGGGATATAGGAAGTTCCTTCCAAGCCTGCAAGGTCTGTTTAGTCTCATATAGTAGTTTACGGATGTTTAGTTCGTAAAGCTGGGACAGATCTGCTGGTACTCGTACTCCTAGATATTTAATAGAAGTCTGTTCCCAGGTAAGGGGACTTTTGTCTTTCCAGCCCCTGTGTATGTCCGGTACTATCTCAAGGGCTACTGATTTAGTTAGGTTTAGTTTAAACCCCGAAATTCTACCAAAGTTTTCTATTTCTTTTAATAAGGGGGCCATAGAGCTGGCGGGGTCTGTCACCGTCAATAACAGGTCATCCGCAAAGGCCAGTACCTTTATGGTCTGTCCTGCCATCGATACCCCTGGGATTTTTTCTTTACTCATCAGTGTGCGGAGCATCGGTTCCAGGGACAGTACAAATAACGCTGGTGAGAGGGGACAACCCTGCCTAGTGCCCCTTTTTATGTCAAACTCACTTCCTTTTATCCCATTAACTAATACTCGAGCGGTAGGATTACAGTAAAGAGCTCTAACTGCCTGCATAAACCACCCTTTAATTCCCATCACTTTCATAGCCTGGAAAAGGTATCCCCAACTCACTCTATCAAACGCTTTGTCAGCGTCTATACTCACTACTGCTAAGGGGACTTCCTTGTCTTGGCATGATGCCATGGCCAAGAGTAGGCGTCGAACATTGTGTGTTGCTTGTCTATTTCTAATAAAGCCAACTTGTTCTGAACTAATCAATTTAGGTAAACATTTTGCCAATCTCTCTGCCAGCATTCCTGCCAATATTTTAGTGTCCACATTTAACAAAGATATAGGACGGAAGTCCTCTGCTCTATTCAGGGGTTTCCCTGGTTTAGGTATTAGCGTAATTAATGCTGAGTTGGCATATTTTGGAAATGTCCCTGCCTCTATTACTTCCTCATAATGCGCTAATAATGCTAACTGCGCTTCCAGGGGCAGGGCTCTATAATATTCCCCCGTGTAGCCATCGGGGCCTGGTGCTGTTCGATATTTTAGTTTTTTTATTGCCTGCTGAAGTTCTTTTAGGGTCAGGGGAGCATTAAGCATTTCAAGGTCCTCTGGGCTTATTTTGTCTATACCTGCCTGTGTTAAGTATTCTTGTATGGATTTTTCGTTTGCTAGTGCCTCATCAGAGTACAGCCTTGCAAAATGTTGAGTAAAGATTTTTTCGATTTCCTGTTGTTCTGTTGTTAATTTACCTTGCTCGTCCTGTATTGCTGACACTACCCTGGATCCTCCCCAGTTCTTTATAACTTTAATGAGGAGTCGTCCCGCCTTGTTCCCAAAGCGGTGTAATTTATATTTATAATATATCGAGGATCTACGCTCATTTTCGTGCAACAGGGTATTAAGAGTGATTTGTAAAGTCTTCATTTGTTCTAGTGTGGTCTGGGAGGGTGTGCATATATGGTTACGCTTAGCACCAGCTAGCTGTTTTTCCAACTGTAATATTGTCGCCGCTCGGCGTTTTTTTTTCAAACTACAGTAAGCAAGTATGTCCCCTCTAAGAACTGCTTTGGAGGCCGACCAAAACAGGACCGGATCCTCCTGAGCATGTTCCTTATTGTATAGGGCATATTCTCCCCATTTTGTCGTCAGATACTCTTGAAATTGAGGGTCATTGTCTAAGAATGCTGGATATCTTCATCCCGCACCTCCTGCACTATCCCCTGGGATTTCTAAGTCAATCCACACCGTAGCATGGTCCGATACTTCCTCTGGTCCTATACAGGCTGCCCTTACCTGATGAAATATGGTTCTTTCTAATAAGATATAGTCTAGCCTCGATAATGTGTCATGTGCCCTAGATCTATGCGTGTAATCACGTTCTCCTGGATGGAGCACCCTCCATGCATCTATCAAACCCAGCGTCTCCATAAACTTTTGTAATTCCCCTGCCCTTTGTCCTGAGTAATGTACCGATTGAGGGTTGGTGGTGTCCTCTTTGGGATAGAGAACTAAATTAAAATCCCCAAGGATTACCAGTCTACCCTTCGAGTGTTGGAGACATTTACTCCCCAGAGTATGATAAAACTCTCTGTCACATTCATTAGGGCCATACACTCCAACCAGCAAAAATTCAAAACCCTGTATCCATACTCGCAATATTATGGAGCGTCCCTCTTTCCCTCTTTCTACAATTTGTACCTTGCCGGCCAGGCCTTTACGGAAGAGTACTGCTACTCCTCCCTTGCGTCCTGTGGCCTCAGCTGCATAACATTCACCCACCCACAACCGTTGTAATTTGGCATGTTCTACTTCATTAAGTCGCGTTTCCTGTAAACAAACTATATCCGCTCGATGTCTTTTTAGGGCCGTTAATATTTTACTCCTTTTGATAGGGGATGATATGCCCCCTACATTCCATGTTATTACTCTGAGTGGCATGTCTGTGTTAAGTTTTTTTTAAACTCCTTTTGCCCGGTAATAAATGACAGTGTGAGAGACCCGTCGTGTTTACCTTGTAATGTTTCTCCTCGTGTAACCTTAATATCTTTTCCCTTTAATAACTCCTTGTCCATGTCCCAATATTGGATAACTGGCGTAAGTCCCTCCCCCCCCCCCCCAATGTTCCCGCTCCCCCCTCCCGTCCCTCCGTCCTCCCACCCATTCTTGAGCCCTATTTCCAGCCGTCTAGCCATGCCAGGCGGATGGTGTAACACCTCAGTGAACTATCGGGGGCCCCAACCCCACATGTCTCCCATACATTACACATTATAACTAAATAAACATTCACTATGTGTGCCTTGCAGTGCGTCTCACCCGTCCTTATAATAAGTTCAGTTCAGACGTTTTCGAGTATCCTATTATCAATCAGGTGCTGTCTTGCTTCTGCCTCTGTGAGAAATGTATGCCATCTCTCCTGCGTGAACACTTTTAAGTGTGCTGGATATTGCAGATGGAACCGCACCTTCTTTTGTGCCATCGCTGAGCATATGGAGTGAAATTTCTTACGTTTCTCTTGTATAATTGTTGAGTAATCCTGGAAGATCAAAATATTTCGGTGATTATATTTTAGCGATTCTCGTTTAATTTTGAACCCTTGTAGGATTTCAAGCTTATGACGGTAATTCAGCAGCTTTGCTACCACAACACGTGGTCGGGCCCGATCTTCCGCCTTTTGACCCACGCGGTGCGCCCGCTCGATCACAACTGGGCCCATCGTGTCTGTGAGTGCTAGTGCTAGTGCTAGTGCTATTCTTTGGATAACCATGATTCTAGCCATGTTTCAAGGTTTCGTTCTGGCAATGCTTCGTCCAACCCCACAATGCGGATATTATTTCTACGCGCCCTGTTTTCGTAGTCATCGAGGAGGTTGCGTTGATCCGCGAGTTGTTGTCTCAGGGTTACAATGTCGGGTCCGTATCCGCGGGAGTCATCTTCTACCGCTGAGACCCTGGTCTCCAAGTCTCCTAGTCGAATGCCGTATCCATCCAAGGTTGTCTGGTAAGCCTCCAGTTTGTTGTTCAAGGCTATCCACTTTGGTTCCCAAGCCCGTTCAATCGCCTGCGTGAGCTGTAAAAGTTGAGTCTCTGTAAATGCAGGCTCCTGCATTGCGGTCTCCTCCTTTTGTTTAGCGTCTCCGCTGCCCGTTTTACTCCCTTTCTTTGCGGATTTTTGTGCCATAGTTAGGGGTGAGGCTTTAAGATACTTTTCCATATATTGAAGTTGCACTGCAACGTTTTAAGCTGCTCAAATTAAGTTTTTGTGGGGCTGGGGCCTCGGAGCTTTGGGTGCTTGCTGCTCCTCAGCTCATGACGTCACCGGAAGTCCGCAAAGAATTAATTTAATCTCTCCACTACGACCCTTTTACCCCTTGGTCATTTAGCGATCCAACCAATTCTCTTGCTAGCTTCCTGCTTTTAATATATCTAAAAAAATTTTTACTGTGTGTTTTTGCCTCCAACGCAATCTTTTTTTCGAAGTCCCTCTTAGCCTTCCTTATCAGCACTTTGCATTTGACTTGACATTCCTTTTAGCCTTCCTTATCAGCGCTTTGCATTTGACTTGACATTCCTTTTAGCCTTCCTTATCAGCGCTTTGCATTTGACTTGACATTCCTTATGCTGTTTCTTATTTTCAGTCGGTTCCTCAACCTCAGGGAGTCTACTTGATTCCAGTGCCTCTGTAATCTATTCAGGGTGAGTTCCAAAAACTTACTTCTGTCAGATTCTATCTTCCTGCAACCTGGAAGAGTTTGCCAGAATCCTCCGCTTGAATCCTATGTCCAGAGACTCTGTCTTCCTTTTGCTCTTCTCTCTCAGAGGAGCTCCAGAGTCTTGTTTTGAGCATAGGGACCCTAACATAGAGCCCCTCTGGCACCAAGTGATCCCGAGTCTTACTACATGACTTAATACAACTGACTTCACTTGTGGACCCAGTACTTGAGACTTTGCCCTGCTGAATATGCGTTAGCGCCCTCTACAGACTTCAGTTTTAATTGAGAGTGCACTGAAGGAGCCTTCTTTCATTGTCAACTAATCGAACCTGACCCCATTATGGACCTGCTGTTTTCTTTCCTTATTTCACTTCTCTCTCTCTATTTCACCACTAGTACACAATAGCATACCCATTCTACATAATCCTTTTAGATACCCGAGCAGAAGGCCATTGCATGGAACACACTCCTGCGCCAAGCCTCTACCTTCTGCGGAACGACAACTTGTCAAACTCTACACTACACAGGCTCTGGAACCCACCACTTCTGCTGTCTCGGTCGGTTATGTAAATGCCAGATTAGTTGTCAACAAAACTTCCATTATTGCAGACTGGATCTCATCTGATGACCTCGACCTAATCTTCATCACGGAAACTTGGGTCCATACTCACACGGACCCAATTTTACTAGACTTATGCCCCACAGGTTACAAACTAGTCCATTGGCCACGACCTGGTAAGAGGGGTGGAGGAATTGCACTTCTCTATCGCTCTAACTTCCAAGTAGAGCCTGTTGCAGATTCCATTACTCCACATCTTGAAATTGCTTCGTTCCGAGTTACTAACAAACTCCTATCAGGTTCCCTCACCTGCATCCCACCTGCCTACAGACCACCTGCCAACTGGAAGGATGCACAGCCCATTTTTGCGGATTTCGTTTCCAACACGTGTTTGTCTAATCCCACTATACTTATTCTAGGAGACATAAATCTGCATCTTGAAAACAACCTGTCTAATCACACGCAAGATTGCTTGGACTTTCTCCGCTCCTGGGATTTTGTCTGCTGGAATCATCAGGCAACCCACTCTAAAGGACACACTCGACCTCCTTTCCCTCAAGACTGTTGATTCCCGCTCCTTGCAGTTAACTAAATCTCATTGGTCGGCTATCCCTTGGTCGGACCATTTCAAGCTTAAATGTATCTTACTATGGGAGGCAAAAGGTTCACATCGTGTCACGCCACAGCCATCCTACAGCACGAGAGGTTTTATAGATCCCAAGATATTCTGGGAGTCCATGTATGAGACGGCTTGGCCAGAGCCGGCGGACTCTGAGAACTTCCTCTTGCACTGGGACGATCGATGCAGTAGAGTATTAGATGCCATAGCTCCAATCAGAACAAGGACCAGGATGCGGGTCGTCGCTGCCCTTTGGTTCAATGAAGACCTCAAGAAACTGAAATCTATTAGTAGACGACTTGAACGAGCATGGAGAAAGCGTCAGGACACTCGTCATCTCACTGCCTGGAAGCAGTCGCAGCGAACGTACAAATATGCGCTTAGACGAGCCAGGAAACTCTATTACAAAACCAAAATTGGGCCGGAATACAAAGACACGGAAAAACTCTTCCACTTTGTTCACAAATTATTGGATACCAGTGCGCTCACAGCTGTCCAGTGCAGACATCCCATCTGCTGTTAGCCTGGCCAAATACTTCAAGGATAAAATCGAAAAACTACAGAGTTCCTTACCTCAGACAAACTCTAGTGTAAGTGATTTCATCAATGGTCTGGATCCGAGTGCAGAGGAACAACCAGCTGACCGTTTCTTCTCCAATTTCAAACTCCTTTCCACAGTCAAGCAGGAACTCCGCAGATTTTCCAGGAAGTTTTGCAAACTAGACATTTGCCCAGCTCACTTGCTCCAATGTGCCCCAGATTGTTTCCTTGCAGACTTAACACTGCATATTAACTTCATCCTTGGCAGTGGAAAGTTCCCAGAGAACTATGGAAACATCTTACCCAGATTCCAAAGGATGCAAAGAAAAAACGCCATGATCTTACCAACTATCGGCCGATTGCTTCTATCCCGCTTTTTGTGAAATTAATGGAGAACATGGTAGACAAGCAGCTCAACAAGTACTTGGACAAGTTCAACATTTTGCATGATTCGCAGTCGGGATTCCACCCACTTCACAGCACTGAGTCCGTGCTTGTCACACTTCTGACTACCTTTAAACGGGAGATAGTCGGGAAGAGTGTTCTACTATTGCAATTTGACATGTCCAGCGTTTTTGACATGGTGAACCACCACATCTTACTACAGTTGCTCGATTACTTTGGCGCTAGTGGAAACGTATTAGCATGGCTGAAAGGCTTCTTATCATCCAGAACCTACCAAGTGAACTCCTGCTCAAGCTTGTCTCCTATCTGGAAGGCTACTAGTGGTGTGCCACAGGGCTCCCCACTCTCCCCGACTCTCTTCAACATCATGCTGGTCCCTCTGGCCACTGCCTTGTCCAAACTTGGTCTAAACCCGTTTATTTATGCGATGACATCACAATCTCTATTCCTTTTGCATCTGACCTTAGCGAGATCCATGCGGAAATACGTCTCGGACTACAAACTGTGCTTACCTGGGCCAACTCTTTTCAGCTAAAGCTCAATACTGAGGAAACCCATTGCCTCATTCTTTCCTCCCCTTATAGCAAATACACCCCCCGCAAGCTTTAATTACTCCTGAGCTTATCCTTCCCATCTCTGAATCCCTGAAAATCTTAGGAGTGATAGTTGATCGACACCTAACGCTAGAGCAGCATACGACTTCTACCGTCAGAAGCATGTTCTTCACTCTTTGGAAACTTAAACGTATAAAACCATACCTTCCTAGAGGCGTCTTTCGCACTCTAGTGCAATCACTGGTCCTCAGCCGCCTTGACTATTGCAATGGCATCTATTCAGTGTGTAGAGATGTGCTCCTGAAA
Source organism: Microcaecilia unicolor (assembly GCF_901765095.1). NCBI lineage: Eukaryota > Metazoa > Chordata > Amphibia > Gymnophiona > Siphonopidae > Microcaecilia > Microcaecilia unicolor. Next base: position 120,403,917 of record NC_044040.1, on the reverse strand, counting down.
AAACTACAGACAGCTCAGAATACTGCTGCCAGGCTAATTTACGGTGCAACTAAATTTGACAGTGCAAGACCATTGCGAGAGAAACTGCACTGGCTTCCCGTCAAGGACCGTATCACTTTTAAAATTTGCGCCCTAGTACATAAAATCATCTACGGCGAAGCCCCTGCATACATGGACACCCTGATCAACTTGCCACCTAGGAACTCACACAGGTCTGCACGATCGTACTTAAACCTCCATTACCCAGTATATTCTGGACTTAAATACAAAAGAATCTACGCATCAACTTTCTCCTACACTAGTGCCCATCTCTGGAATGATCTACCTAAGATAGTGAAATTTACCACTGATCATCCTACCTTCAAAAAGTGCCTCAAGACCTTTCTATTTGGCAAAGCGTACACGCCACTACCGTCTGGCACCTCTACTTTCTGAACTGTCTTCCCTGTTGTCATATTACCACCTCTGCATCTTCTCTTTCTTCATCTCGCTTCTGTCCTTCCCATTATACTTCTAGAACATTTATTGTTTGACCTTGCCTGCTGTATGTTTATGTAGATTGTTGTAAGCCACATTGGGCCTACCCTTGGGTGGGAAATTGTGGGATATAAGTGCTGTAAATAAATAAATAAATACCCAATGAATCTTTTAGCAATACTGCCAATTAGAATTTGGTTTAAAATTGACAGAAGAAATTGGTGCTCTTGTATACACAAAACCCTGTAACCTACAGTGAATTTCCAGTGAATAGGTATAGTTTCATTTACTCCTCATCAGAATCATCAGTAGTTGATCTCTAAGCTTAATACCTTTTCCTTCCATTGATCACAACTTATCACAATATTGGTATGCTCTAATACAAAGATCCTTAGGCAACCAATTTGACTTTAATTTTCAAATGGTCACAAGATGGCAGTGTTGGGCAAATAATGAAAGTAGCAGCAAAATTGCCAGTTTGAGGAAACATAAGCAAGCACTCAGCGGAAAGATTCAGTTTAAACTTTTTAATAAAATCAGGAAAGAGGACAGGGACTTTACAGATGGGTAAGGAAGCAACTAGTCAAAGATAACATAAAGCCCTGAAGCAGACAATAAAGACTAACAAACAAATGCACGCACAATACTTACACATAATGCAACAACATAGAACAATTTAGGAATTCCTTCAATTTTTACATAACAGTGAACTCTTATTACATTCAATTTAGAAAAAATGTAAATTTGGTTCAAACACGTACCACAAACCAGAGGATGACTGCACTACCACTCAGCTATAAATTTAATAAAATCAAGGAAGAATCAGATCTTACTGTTTGACAAATCACAAACAGGATGCTGGCCAGTGCAGATGGTCCTTATAGTAATGGAGATAGTGTTTCTGGCTTGAAGGACCAATTTGTTGATCTAACTGTAAAGAAAGAAACAGTCTGGCCATTCATTAGAAAAAGCTTGTGCACAGTGGTGAATAAAGCAGTAATAATGTCTGGGCAAGGAAGAATGATCAGAACCTAGAGAGTCAGAGCCTCTCTCTAGATTTGATGTTCTTCAAATTACAATCAGGAACAGGGCTGCCGAGAGACTGAGCTGGCCCAGGTCAAAGCCACCCCCGGGGCCGTTGCTGCTGCCGCCCCCCTTTGGGCCTTCCCTCACTATGTCCCGCCCTCGTCTGCTTTAACTTCCTGTTTCCGCGAGGGCGGGGCACAGTGAGGGAGGGCCCGAAGGGAGGTGATCTGCTGCTTTCACACGGAGGTGAGGCGCTGCCGATTTGAATGCAGGGGCCCGGTGGCAGACGGAGGGGAGCTGTTGATGGAGCCGACGGAGGGGAGCTGTTGATGGAGCCGAGGGCGGGCAGGTGAGACCGGGGACTGCAGTGCCAGCGGCCTGGGAGCAGGAGAAGGAAGAAAGACCCTGGCGCTGGGCCCCCCTTGGAGACCCGGGCCCGGGGATTTTTGTCCCCCCTGCCCCTCCCCTCTCGGCGTCCCTGATCAGGAAAGCACGCTTTTTATAGGCAAATATTGTTAAGGCATTGTGATACAGAAATATTAATCTGTGAAAACAAGGTACAAGTGTCCTAACTAAAGTTTGATCAACATGCCTACACCAGACTGGCTCAACAGGTAGAAGTTTTTCAGATGATACCTCTTGAGTGATTATATCATTTCTGATCTTAGAAAATGCATCGTTACTTTTTTTTTGGGGTGAACAAACATCTGGTTACAGCCTCTTTTTTTGTGAGAGCAAAACAGCATTACTTGTTCAAGCTTGAGGGAGGTTTGCTAGCTCTGCATTTCTGCTTAAAAGCCAATTTCTAAGTGTTATGTTTCTTACAACACAAACTTTCAACGTTAACTCCACTTCCACAGCGTTCTTTTCTACCTATATTTAGGCTGTAAACCGTTTTATAGTGGCAACACTGAATTAGATGGTTTAGTAAATAACCAATAAACAAAGTACAGTGCAATCCGCTTAAGTGCAAGGGTCTGGGACCAAAGAAATGCATGCAGTTAACCGGAGTGTGAACTTAACGGTTGTGACCCAAAGAAGCTTGACATCTGATAAACATATATACAGTACTGTTTATTATTATACGTACAGTATACAGTCTCCGTTAACTGACGTTAGGCTTACTTGAAGTAATCAGTTATAGTCCTCTGTACACTATTGGGTCTGTGAGTTCCATAGACTACGTCTGACAGACGGTAACTGTCATAGCACAGACATCCAGTGGACTCCAGATAGGCCCGCACAGTGTTGACTCTCCAGCGCTCTTGCAAAAGTGACAGGAGGAGGTTGTTGAATTTTGTCAGCATGTGCCTCGCTGCGCATTTCATCATCTGTTCCATCATCAGCCATTGTTGCCTGCATGTAGGTGCATATCTCGACATCAGTGCTGTCTTCAGCTGTTTGTAGATCGTAATCAACAGCTACGTAGCGGTGAAACTCCTCTTCAGTAACACCGGCTGGGACGTCAATAACCTGTTCATCTGACGCGTTTGCAACAGCTGCATCTGTTTCGTTCCTCTCCACATCCTTAACAAAGCTTGCCTGCTTGTAGCAGTTCACAATGGTTGCCTGTGTAATATGATTCCAGGCTTCTTTCTGCATATGTAGGGAATCCAACAGTGATAGATTACGAGCCAATTCAACAGCACGTTTATCCTTGCCAGTCTGGTCATCCATAACGCTCATCAGACAACGTAGCACAAGAGCCCGATAATGTTGTTTGAAATTGGCTATTATGCCCTGATCCAGAGAGGATCAGAGAGGTAGTGTTTGGTGGCAGGAAGACCACCTTGACGTTAGACAGCCTGACATCACTGTGTGCAGCACAATTATCACAAAGCAACAAAATCTGACGCTTTTGTGCCCGCATTCTAGTGTCTAACTTCTTTAGCCACTGCTTCCAAATTTCCCCAGTCATCCATGAATTTGCGTTAGCCTCGTATGACACAAGAAGTCGCTTAACTTTCTTGAAGCAACGGGGCTGTTTGCTTTTTCCAATGACAAGGGGTTCCAACTTCTCACTCCCATCCATATTGCAGCAAAGGAGGATCGTCAGTCGGTCCTTCGATGTTTTACCTCCAGTAGTTTTGGCATGTTTGAATGCAGGTGTTCCATCAGGAATCGCTTGCCAGTAGAGACTGTTTTCGTCAGCATTGAAAATGTCACCAGGTGCAAACTCGTTCAAGATGGTAGGAAGAACTGAAACAACCCAATTTTCAGCACAAAGTCCATCAGTGTCTTGTTTCTCACTAGGCTGTTCTTGAATTTATGTTGTTACTCTCCTTCCATCTTTCCAACCATTTTTTTTTGTTACATTTGTACCCCACGCTTTCCCACTCATGGCAGGCTCAATGCGGCGTACATGGGGCAATTGGAGGGTTAAGTGACTTGCCCAGTCACAAGGAGCTGCCTGAAGTGGGAATCGAACTCAGTTCCTCAGTTCCCCAGGACCAAAGTCCACCACCCTAACCACTAGGCCACTCCTCCACTCCGCAACAGTGGCTTTGAATTCAGTTAGTCCAAGACTTTCAGCTAGCTGGTTAGCTTTCTCCATAAGCAGTGGACCACTGACAGGAAACTGTCTGCTCCTGACTTGAGAAAACAACCAAAGAAGAGCATCTTCTACCTCCTCAGCTTTTCCTGCCCGTTTTCGTTTCTGTTGTGGATTTGTATTGTTTGCCAGTCTTCCAGAAGCTGGTCTTTCTGCTTCAACACTTGAAATTTGACTGGGATTGACACCATATTCTTTAGCAATAGATGCTTGACTTTGTTTTCTAATTTTTTAAGTAGAGGAGTGTGGTAGCCGTGTTAGTCCACTCTTAAGGTTATCAATAGAAATCAAACAAAATAAAATATTTTATTTTCCATGTTTTATTTTGTTTGATTTCTATTGATAACCTAATTTTTTAAGACCTTCTATTCGTTCAGCCAGTGTTAAAGTCTTACAGTAACAACATTCTTTCGCTTATTCTGCCTGTGGCAGTTAAAGGGGTGGTAAATTTGAAATCTCGTTGGTTGTCACGCGCCAATCGGCTTCCATATTCCGTGCACGCGCTTATGTGGAGTCTTTCTTGCAGAGGAGCGGTCTTAAACCATGCATATAAACGAATCTTGCACTTATCAGTGGTGCGCTAAACTGAAGTTTCCTTGTCATCAAGCAGATGAAGCCATTACGTATGGGTTGTGTACATCAACCAGCAGCACTCAACTTTTCACAGTGCCTCATGGCCAGCCAGCTCCACTGCCTCTTCAGTATTCTCTATCTCCCCAAGCAGGGTGGCTGCAGCTTCTTTGAGCTCCATCAAAAATCTGCCTGGGGGTGGCTCCTGGCTTGCCAGTTGTTAGCCGGGGTGTTAGAGGCTATAGCAGCTTCACTTTGAAGGCACATAGGTTAGCCCTTTCCCTGCCTTACCCATGCACCCGTGGATGTGGACATATTAGCTTGCTTTCCCCTGTCCTTTCACACTCAGTGGATGCAGGCACATTGGTTCGCCTTTCCCTGCCTTTCCCACTCATCTGAGCCTCCGGAGTTCTTATTACCTCTGCTTTCCTCACAGCGTTAAAAAAAAAATAGAACAGAGGTTTTCCTTTGATTCTTCTATGGGACCGGAGCTGTGATACTCGGTCCGGTGAGGTAAGAATGTTTTCTAACTCCTCCGGGGTGGGCCCGCGATCGGGGCATTGTTGGCGCGAAACCGCCATTTTGAATTTTCCCGCCGTTTTTTGGCGATAGCTGCAGAGAATGTAAAGTGCTGTTCCTGGTGTGGCAAGCGCAAATCAGCAGCGGGGCTCTGTAAATCGTGCTGTACAGGTGTAAGAGCCGGCCCGAGCATGGCGGGCGATGATGCTTCCCGCTCAGAGCTGGCAAAGGACGCCATTTTGAATTCTCCGCATGGCGCGGCCTCCGTAGAGACGGAGAGCCCTGAGCCGGGGGGGGGGGACCTCGAATTGAGGCTATTCAGGGAGCGGCTAGCCCTGGACGGGATCTGGGTGCCCAGGGCGAGTTTTTCTCCCCTGATTTTGTGTTATTTTTGCATAAAGCATACATGCTGAAAAGAGCTCTCCCTCAAGTCGTCTGAGGCCCCTTCTATTGCCCCCCCCCCGGTGGATTCTGCCCTGGGACTGCCCGCTGAGGCTATTTTCCCAGATAATTGGCATAAAGAAAAGCGTAGAAGGGCTAATTCCCATTCAGATTGTGGTGCACCTCCTTCCCCCCCCCCCCCCCCCCCCCCCCCCCCGTGGTCGGACTGTGAGGATTCGGAGAGTTCTGGCAGGCCTTCATGGTCTGAGGAGCCAGAGTCAGGTGCAGAATTACACAGGATCTGGATGATCCCTCCGCGGTGAGGATTTTCCACCGTGATGAGCTGCCAGCGCTTATTTCAGATGCCCTACAGGTCCTTTCTATTGAAGAGCCTGACAGTGGCACGGCCTCCTCTGTGAATCCTAGGATGGCTAGTACCAAAAAGCCTGCTCGAGCCTTTCCTTTGCATGACTCTATCCAAGAGCTTATTTCCGCTCAGTGGGCTGACCCCGAGGGACCTTTGAAAGTTTCCAGTGCTATTGGGCAATTATACCCTCTGCGTGAGGAGCATTTGGCTCGCTTTGCAATGCCTAAAGTAGATGCCCTAGTCACTGCGGTGACAAAGAGAACTACCCTCCCTGTGGAAGGAGGAGTTGCCCTGAAGGGTATACAAGACCATAGGCTGGAAGCAGCACTTAAACGGTCCTTTGAAATTGCAGGTCTTACTGTTCGGGCGTCTGCATGCAGTTGTTATGCTGCTAGAGCCTGCCTGGCGTGGTTGCAACAGGCAGTGGAACAGCCCGGAGATGGAGCGGAGCCCTTCTTGGATGTGGCTCCGCGGCTGGAGTCGGCCTTGTCCTTTTTGGCTGGCAGTTCGCCGTCTTATTTGGCTATGACATTGGGCAGCGGACATGGCCTCTAAGCAAAGGTTGGTGACGTTGCCCTTTCAAGGCCTTCTCCTATTTGGTGAGGAGTTAGAAAAAAAAATTGTTAGGCCTGGGAGATCCTAAACCCCAGCGCTTGCCCGAAGATAGGCCGAGGCCTTCCTCCAAGGGCCAGGCGGTCCACTCCTCTTATAGACCTCGCTTCCGTGAAGCTAGAAGGTACCGCCTGGGGCGTTCTGCTGGGTTCACTTCTCGTGCCCGTTTTTCAGCAGAGGAACTCCTTTCGCTCGGACAAGCGTTCCGCAGCCACCGGCTCTAGGCCTGGAGTTCAGGGGCGACCCTCTCAATGATGGTGCGCCGGCCCCCTCCTCGCTTCCTGTCATCGGAGGACGTCTTTCCTTCTTTGCCGAGGAGTGGGCCAATATTTCTTCAGAACAGTGGGTTCTGGACCTGATCAGAGATGGCTACAGAATAGAATTCAATGCCCCAGTAAGAGACGTGTTTGTGGAGTCCCGATGCGGTTCTGCCGCCAAACAGGCGGCGGTAGAGGAGACTTTGCAAGTCTGATTCAGTTAGGGGCCATGTCCCCGGTACCTCCCGCCGAACACGGCTACGGCCGATACTCCATCTACTTTGTGGTGCCACGAAAAGGTGGGTCTTTTCGCCCTATTCTGGACTTAAAAGAATTAAACAAGTCCCTGAGAGTGCGGCATTTCCACATGGAAACCCTGCGCTCCGTCATTGCTGTGGTACAGCCAGGAGAGTTTCTCACGTCTCTAGACCTGAAAGAAGCTTACTTGCACATACCAATTTGGCCCCCGCACCAGAGGTTTCTGAGGTTTGCGGTGTTGGGAAAACATTTCCAGTTCCGGGCCTTGCCTTTTGGCCTCGCCACAGCTCCCCGCACCTTTTCGAAGGTAATGGTGGTAGTAGCTGCTTTGCTCAGGCGAGAAGGTATCAGGGTTCACCCGTACCTAGACGACTGGCTCATCAGAGCAGACTCTGTAACAGAGAGCTATCAAGCTACAGCCAGAGTGGTCTCAGTACTTCAATCTCTAGGCTGGGTCGTGAATATGTCCAAAAGTCACCTGACCCCCTCGCAATCTCTAGAATATTTGGGGGCCAGGTTCGACACAGCCTCGGGCTATGTGTTTCTTCCCGAGCAAAGGCGGTGCAAGCTTCAGAATCGGGTCCATCTGCTCCTGAGGATGCCCCGCCCGCGAGCTTGGGACATTGTCCAGCTGCTGGGATCGATGACAGCCACATTGGAAGTGGGGCCCTGGGCGAGAGCGCACCTGAGACCTCTACAGTATTCCCTACTTCAAAGATGGTCTCCAGTTTCTCAGGATTATCGATGCAGACTTTCTTGGCTCCCTGCGGCCCGACTCAGCATGGAGTGGTGGCTCTCAGACAGCATGCTGCGGCGAGGAATGCCACTGGCGCTCCCTGATTGGTGTCTAGTGGTGACAGATGCCAGCCTGAAGGGCTGGGGCGCACATTGCAAGGGAAAGCATGCCCAGGGTTTATGGACACCCGAGGAGTCGGAGTGGTCCATCAACCACCTGGAGTTGAAAGTGGTGTTTCAGGCGCTTCTGGCCTTTCAAGTGACCCTGGAAGGATTGGCTGTCAGAGTGATGTCGGAAAACACGACAGCAGTGGCCTACATAAATCGACAAGGCTGCACTCAGTGCAGAGCACTGGCCGCGCAGGCCGAACAGATTTGCCACTGGGCCGAGCATCATCTTCAGTTTCTGTCGGCAGCTCACATTGCAGGTCAGAGCAACGTGAAAGCCGATTATCTAAGCAGGCATCAGATCGATCCAGCAGAATGGGAACTAGCAGACGAAGTATTCCTGCAGATATGTGCCAAATGGGGCAAGCCCATGATGGATCTTATGGCGACAAGTTCAAATGCCAAAGTCCCGTGCTTCTTCAGCAGACGGAGAGATCCTCGCTCAGCAGGGTTGGATGCCTTGATTCAGCCCTGGCCTCCGGGCCTACTATATGTGTTCTCTCCGTGGCCCTTGATAGGACACGTGCTCCTGCGGATTCGGCTGCACCCTGGAGAAGTGGTGCTCATCGCCCCGGATTGGCCCAGGAGGCCTTGGTATGTGGACCTCCGACAGATGCTAGTGGAGGCTCCCCTTCCTTTACCTCTGGTACCGAACCTGTTGTCACAGGGCCCGGTAGCCATGGAGGACGCCTGCCACTTTGGTCTTATGGCATGGCGATTGAGCGGGCACAATTGAGGGGCAAAGGCTATTCAAACATAGTCATTTCCACTCTCCTGCAGGCCCGCAAGCGTTCCACTTCCGTGGCTTATGCCAGGATTTGGCGCCAGTTTGAGTCTTGGTGTGCTTCAAAAGCGATCACACCCATGCGGGCTCCTGTCTCGCCGATTCTGGACTTTTTGCAGGATGGTGTACAAATAGGCTTGGCCTATAATTCCCTGCGGGTGCAGGTGGCAGCGTTGGCCTCCCTTTGTGGTAAGGTTGAAGGCATGTCTTTAGCTGCTCATCCAGATGTGGCACGGTTTCTTAGTGGGGTGCTTCAGCTCCGGCCTTCTGTGCGAGCACCCTGTCCAGCTTGGAACCTGGGACTAGTTTTGAAGGCCCTGCAGGCTTCTCCTTTTGAGCCGCTTCGGCGATCATCGGAGAAAGATTTGACACTAAAGGCCGTTTTTCTTGTGGCCATTACTTTGGCGAGACGGGTGTCAGAGCTCCAGGCGCTGTCCTGTAGAGACCCATTTCTGCAATTCTCAGAGTCCGGGGTCACGGTTCGGACCGTGCCTTCCTTCATGCCTAAGTTGGTTTCAGCGTTTCACCTAAATCAGCCTATTTTCTTGCCCTCTTTGATAAGGAGGAGTTTCCAGAATCTTTTGGGCAGTTGCACCTGTTGGATGTGCGCAGGACTCTGCTGCAGTATCTGCTAGTTACTATCTCTTTCAGGATCTATGATCATCTGTTTTGCTATCAGGTCCTCGCAGAGGGTCTCCAGCGTCTAAAGCCAGTATTGCCCGCTGGCTCAAAGAAACTATCTTTTCAGCTTATCTGCTTGCCGGCCGGTCTCCGCCTGTAGCCTTTAAGGTGCATTCTACCAGAGCGATTTCTTCCTCTTCGGCTGAAACTTTAGCACTCTCTCATCAAGAGATATGCAGTGCAGCAACATGGGCTTCTAGGCTGGATGTGGCTGCTAGGAGGGATGCGCGTTTTGGAGCACAAGTGCTAGCGCGTGGTGTGACCTGTTCCCACCCTATATAGGGATTGCTTTGTTACATTCCATGCGTAATGGCTTCATCTGCTTGATGACAAGGAAGGGAAAATTAGGTTCTTACCTTGGTAATTTTCTTTCCTTTAGTCATAGCAGAAGAATCCATGAGCCCTCCCTGTATGATTGTCTGTATGCTGTGAATCTGTTTCAGGTTCTGTTCTTTTTTCCTGAAGTTCCTTCCTTGGGAGAAAGTTGGAAAACAGTCTTCAGGATTCATGTTCACTTCGCTCTTCAGCTGCAAGCAACTCAGATCCACTCACTGCAGAAGCCCTGATGCCTTGCTCCTGACCATGTGCTCATCAATCAGCTGGACCACAGCATGCTTGTAACAAGGACTGTGAGTTAACCTACCTGCTACTTTGTTCTATTTTATGCACAAATTCTCTGTTCTAAGATCCTTTTAAAAACCTACCTCTCGTGTGCAATTGTATATTAAATCAACCTTTTTGAAGCTAAAAATACGGTTTCTTTGTGTTCTGAGTATATGGTATCTTTTATATATACTTAATTTATTTAATTTATTGCAGTTATCACCTTTGGTGATTGGTGGAGAAATTAATATCCTAACACTTATAAATACAGTGCCTGCTCTTAAATTATAAACAGTAGCGAGTGCTCTAGAGCTCTTTCCCCCAAGATAAATCATTTCTTGTAACACTAGTAAAAAAGGCCCGTTTCTGACACAAATGAAACGGGCGCTAGCAAGGTTTTCCTCGGAGTGTGTATGTTTGGGAGAGTGTATGTGAGAGTGACTGTTTGAGAGTCAGAGTGAAAGTGTGAGTGTGTGAGAGAGAGAGTGAGTCTCTCCCTGAGCCCTGCCCTCCCAATCCATGGCCATCCATGTTTCTCTGTCACCTGCCCCCTCCATTCATCCCTATCCTGCATTTCCCCTCTCTGCCTGAGGCCTGCCCTGCAATCCATATCCATCCATGCCCATCTGTCCCCTCCATTCATCTATCCAGCAATTCCCCTCTCCCTGAGTCCTGCCCTTCCAATCCATGCCCATCCATGCTCCTCTGTCACCTGGCCCCTCCATTCATCACTATCCAGCAATTGCCCTCTCTCCCTTAGGCCTGCCCTGCAATCCATATCCATCCATGCCCATCTGTCCCCTCTATTCATCCCTATCCAGCAATTTCCCTCTCTCCCTGAGTCCTGCCCTCCCAATCCATGCCCATCCATGCTCCTCTGTCCCCTGCCCCCTCCATTCATCCCTATCCAGCAATTCCCCTCTCTCCCTGAGCCCTCCCCTCCCAATCCATGGCCATCCATGCTCCTCTGTCCCCTGCTGCCTCCATTCATCATTTTCCAGCAAGTCCCCTCTCTCCCTTCCATGACCCCCCCCCCCCCCTCGCATCCATGCTCCTCTCTCTCCCATGTCCCAGCCTGGCCCGCCCTCTTCTCCCCCCCCCCCCCCACACTTTTTTGTTTTTTTTATTCTTTTTAACTTTACCTCCGTGGCGTTTCCGGCAGCGAAGCGTCAGGGAAGGAGGCGGCGCTCCCGACGTCTAGCTTTCCCTTCGCTGTGTTCCGCCTTTTTTTGAAGGCGGAACACAGCGAAGGGAAGGCTAGACGTCGGGAGCGCCGCCTCCTTCCCTGACGCTTCGCTTCCGGATTTGTTTGTTTAGACGCGAGGGCGGGGCAGAGACGGCTGGGTGGCTTCACACCACGAACGCCACGAACCCTACAGCCAGGGACTCAGGGAGTGAGTCAGATGGCTTCAGAACGTTGTCCTCATTAGAACGTTCACGGTGCGTTTTATTATATTAGATATTTAATGGAGAGGAGAAGTGGCCTAGTGGTTAGGGTGGTGGACTTTGGTCCTGGGGAACTGAGGAACTGAGTTTGATTCCCACTTCAGGCACAGGCAGCTCCTTGTGACTCTGGGCAAGTCGCTTAACTCTCCATTGCCCCATGTAAATCGCATTGAGCCTGCCATGAGTGGGAAAGCGCGGGGTACAAATGTAACAAATATATATAGGAGGAATAGTCCATTGTGGTTTGCCATACTGCTTTGGAAGCTTCAAATACTGAAGAGGCAGTGGAGCTGGCTGACCATGAGGCACTGTGAAAAGTTGTGTGCTCTCTATCTCCCCCTGCTGGTTGATGGACACAACCCATACGTAATGGCTTCATCTGCTATGACTAAAGGAAAAAAAATTACCAAGGTAAGAACCTAATTTTCCCTTGTCCCCATAGAAATTGATGGTGCCAAAAATGGGACTGAAGCACGGCATGCAGTTAAACAGCACATGCGCTTATCCGACATGCACTTAAATGGAGTGCACTGTATTTGTATAGTTACAAAGGCATGTCTTATGATCCAGCACAATATTATGCTTCTAAGCCCTTTACAATTAGGCTAAAAACGAAGGAGAAGAGAAACATAATAAAAATAAGTGCAGGTTACATACAATGGAGAGTAGCATGAGAAAGCAGGGATATGTATTCTGAAATAGCCAATTCCTAAGCAGATTTTTGAATTTTGGGAAAAATAGTTTGAGTATAATATTCAATGGTGTTATGATTCTGCCGGTTTGGCAGGGGAGTGTGTGTGGACTTCATTCCTGATTATCTGTCAGGGATTGAGCTGATGTCAGTGGGTTGTACTTAAGCCTACATGTTCCTGCTACCCCTGCTTTGGCATTAATTTCCTAGGTTGCTAAGCCTCGTCAGTTCTCTGTCAGAACGTTTGTTCAATGCTCTTGTTTGAGTCTGTTTTCCCCTTTGGGGCTTTGTTACTTTCCCTTTGTCTGGGCTAACTCTTGTCAGCGTGTGTGTGTGTGTGTGGGTAATCAGTTCACTTATCTCCAGCTGTGTGTCTCTCTCTCTCTCTCTCTCTCTCGCGCTCATGATCAAAAGTAAACTCTGGCGCTAGAGGCTGTTAACGCCATACTAGCGCCAGAGTTTGCAGCCGACCCATGATCAGAGCCCTCGAGCGCCTGAAACAGCGCACTCGAGGGCTCTCAGCGCAAGTAGCATGCAAATGCATGCTAAACAGGGCTTCTAGCGCAATTAGCTTGCAAATGCATGTTAATTTGCGCTTAACGCATTCATCCCCAGTGATCAGCGACCAGCGCGCCAAAGATTGGGTCGCTGGCCGCAGCAAAATCAACGCCAGCTCCGAGCTGGCGTTAGATTTTGCGGATCATTGGGGAGGAATGGTGAGCCCTGTCCAGCATGCAGTTGCATGCTGGCAGGCCCCCTTCCCCCCCCCAAGGCAAACGCGAACGGGGGGCTGGAGGTCCGGTGGGTCTCCAGCCCCCGAAACCCCCAGAAATCGTTGCTCCATCGACGGGGGGGGGGGAGGGGGGGCTGGAGGTCCGGTGGACCTGGCCCCCTCCCGGCCCCCCTACCTTGTGTTGGAGGAGGGACGCAGCATGCCTGCCTCCCTCCTCTTCCAGTCATTCGACGCCCAAAATGGCGGCGCCCAACACCGCCCACGGCATCCTGGGATGCACTGGGCGGGGCTACAGACCATGTAAGGGAATCGCCGTGACGACGATGACGACCCCAGTATACACTCTAACAACATTCTTTCGCTTATTCTGCCTGTGGCAGTTAAAGGGGTGGTAAATTTGAAATCTCATTGGTTGTCACGCGCCAATCGGCTTCCATATTCCGTGCACGCGCTTATGTGGAGTCTTTCTTGCAGAGGAGCGGTCTTAAACCATGCATATAAACGAATCTTGCACTTATCAGTGGTGCGCTAAACTGAAGTTTCCTTGTCATCAAGCAGATGAAGCCATTACGTATGGGTTGTGTACATCAACCAGCAGCACTCAACTTTTCACAGTGCCTCATGGCCAGCCAGCTCCACTGCCTCTTCAGTATTCTCTATCTCCCCAAGCAGGGTGGCTGCAGCTTCTTCGAGCTCCATCAAAAATCTGCCTGGGGGTGGCTCCTGGCTTGCCAGTTGTTAGCCGGGGTGTTAGAGGCTATAGCAGCTTCACTTTGAAGGCACATAGGTTAGCCCTTTCCCTGCCTTACCCATGCCCCCGTGGATGTGGACATATTAGCTTGCTTTTCCCTGTCCTTTCCCACTCGGTGGATGCAGGCACATTGGTTCGCCTTTCCCTGCCTTTCCCACTCATCTAAGCCTCCGGAGTTCATATTACCTCTGCTTTCCTCACAGCGTTTAAAAAAAAAAAAAATGTAACAGAGGTTTTCCTTTGATTCTTCTTTGGGACCGGAGCTGTGATATTTGGTCCGGTGAGGTAAGAGTGTTTTCTAACTCCTCCGGGGTGGGCCATGTAAGGGAGCGATTCCCTTACATGGTCTGTAGCCCCGCCCAGTGCATCCCAGGATGCAGTGGGCGGTGCTGGGCGCCGCCATTTTGGGCGTCGACTGACTGGAAGAGGAGGGAGGCAGGCATGCTGCGTCCCTCCTCCAACACAAGGTAGGGGGGCTGGGAGGGGGCCGGGATGGGGCCAGGGGGGTGTCACGACACCACGGACCACCAGGGAATTTAAGGAGAACGCTGGGGGGAGGATTTGGGGTGGGCTGGAAGTGTACCGGACCTCCAGCCCCCACCCCCCTCGCTGGGTGGGAGAGGGTTTGGCCGCCGGCGGCCACGACGTTTTCTGGTGGTTTGGGGGGGGGGGCCTCGTTGTTCGGGCCTCGGGGCAGGCTGTTTGACAGGTTTGGGCTTTTGACAGCCCAGACCTGTCAAACAAGTGCGGGAGGATTGTGCTGAGCGCATGCTCGGCACAATTCTCCCGCACTTTAAACATGATAATCAAAGATAATAGCGCTGCTTAGATTTGCATGCATTATCTTTGATCATCGATGCAGAAAAGCCCTGCGCTGTCCCGGCGCTATTTTTAGGGCGCTGTTTGGAACAGCGCAGGGCTTTTGATCATCTGGGCCTCTGGCTGCAGGTCTCTGTGGGAAGCCAGCTACTTTGCTGCTTTGTTTGTTTGGTGGGAGCTTTGCTCTCCCTTCCTTTGGAGGTTCCCTGCTGTTCTCTGTTTGATGCTATGCTATCTTGTCCTGCCTGTTCAGCAGACTTCAGTTCCTCGGGCCTTCCCTCAGGTTTGTTTGTTTATTTGTTTTTCTCCATTGTCGGTGTTCCTGCCTCTGACTTTTGGTTCAGTGAGTTATTTTAACCCCTTGTATACTGTGTCTCTGCTTCTGACTTCTGTGTGTTTAGACAGATAGTTTTACTTCCTACCTATTGTGTCTTTGCCTCTGGCTTCTGTTCAGTAGGCTAGTTTACCTTTTGTTTTCTGCGCCCCAGGCTCTAGATTTGGTGGCTTTATAGTTAGTTTTTTCCTCTGTCCTCTGGGTTTCCTGGCTGCGGTGTTCTTGTGGTAGCCCTGCCTTCTAGTTGCTCCCTTCGTACCCTGTTGCTGGTGTTCAGTGCGCGGCTGGCACCTTGGTCCCCGTGGGGACTCCTGGGTTCTTCCCCCCTCCCTGGGTGTGAATCGGTTCCAGTTCGGCTGTGAGGCCCGTACGCGTGTAGTCTGAGTGCATCGGTTCCTGGTCGGCCGCGAGGCCCGCTTGTATGCCCTATTTTCCCTTTTCCTGAGGTGGAGTGTGGGTGTGGGGTGTTGATAGCTGGGGTGTGTAGTGGCTGTTTGGTCTCCCCTAGGCCTTGGCCTTTGTTGTCAGCAGGCCTCGGCCTGGGCTCAAGGGCTCACGACCAATCCAACAGAATAACAAATGGTAGGGAATTCCATAAATGAAATGTGGAGTAACTGAAGGCAGTGTGACATTTGAGGGAGGAGCTGGGTCAGCTTAATCATTGGATCAGGCGAGCACATGCTCAAGGTGCTTGCAATGTTTTTAAGGGCACCAAAATCCCCAGCCTCTGATGTCACTGCCAGTGCCTCATCTGGTTCGATGTTTAAGCCTTCGTTTTCCCCCTCCCACCGAGTTTAGCATCTTGCCTCTCCCATCCCTCCCTTGGTTCAGCTTCTCTCCCTTCCTCAATCCCTCGGTTCAGTATCTCACCCTCCTTCCTTCCCTTCCTTGGACCAGTATCCCTCCCCCCTCTTTTGCCCACCTCCCCAAAGGCTGGCTGAAAACAACCTGTCATCATGCTGCTGCTGGCAACCAATGTAAAGTTTACAGGACCATCTGGGGAGGGGGGGGGGGCAGGGAGGGTTGGGAGAGAAACAATGGAGTGAAGCTGGATCTATAGGTTGTGGGGGCAGTGGAGGGTGGAGAGATGATAGACCAGCTGAATACATGTGAATACAAATAGCCAATGTTAAGCAATCAAGAACGGGGACTCATGATCAAAATGATGAGTATCATAAAGGAGCTTCGTTGCAGTGAACTGGATGAGTTGGAGGTGTTTAAGAGCAGAGAGAGGCAGACTGGAGTATAGAACATAGAATATCACAGTAGATGTGAAATAGCTAAGGAAAGAATTAAGGTCTGGATAATGGAGTGGCATGAAAACTTTCACTGAATAGATTGTGTCGTGCAAAGAAGGAAGATTGCAGCACTGAGTTGATTTAGTTTATAAAAGTTAATTTAGTGTCAGAAGTGATACCTAATATTTTAACCGATTCACTGAATGTGATAGGTTGCCTGTCAGTAAGCGGGAAAGAGGGTGTGAGTGAATGTAGGTTAGAAAAATTAAAGGATTCACTTTTGGCTATATTAAGGAATAGCAAATTTTTCTTTAAGCTGTGTATTATTATTATTTTTTTTTTCTTTATTTTTTTTTTATTTGTACCCCACGCTTTTCCACACATGGCAGGCTCAATGCGGCTTACAAGGGGCAATGGAGGGTTAAGTGACTTGCCCAGAGTCACAAGGAGCTGCCTGTTCCTGTGCCTGCAGTGGGAATCGAACCCAGTTCCCCAGGACCAAAGTCCACCACTCTAACCACTAGGCCACTCCTCCACAGTGCAGAGACTGTTTGCAGGCAGTCTTTGTAAGAGTAGCCATACTGGGTCAGACCAATGGTCCATCTAACCCAGTATCCTGTTTCTAAACAGTGGCCAAGCCAGGTCACAAGTACCTGGCAGAAACCCAGTTATTAACAACATTCCCTGCTACCAATCCTGGGGCTGGCAGTTGCTTTCTCATGTCTGTCTCAATAGCAAACTATGGACTTTTCCTCCAGGAACTTGTCCAAACCTTTTTTAAACCCAGATATGCTAACTACTGTTACCACAGCTTATAACTATTCATTGAGTGAAAAAATATTTCCTCCTATTTGTTTTAAAAGTATTTCAATGTAACTTCCTTGAGTGTCCCCTAGTGTTTGTACTTTTGGAACGAGTAAAAAATCGATTTACTTCTACACCACTCAGGATTTTATAGACCTCAGTCATATCTCCCCTCATCCATCTCTTTTCCAAGCTGAAGAGCCCTATCCTCTTTAGCTTTTCCTCATATTAATTTGGTTGCTGTTCTTTGAACCTTTTCTAATTCCGCTGTAACTGTTTTGAGATACGGCAACCAGAATTGAACACAGTACTCAAGGTGCGGTCACACTATGGAGTGATACAAAGGCATTATAGTATTTTCAGTCTTATTCACCATCTCTTTCCTAATAATTCCTAGAATTCTGTTTGCTTTTTTGTTCACCACTGCACACTGAGCAGTAGATTTCAACGTATTATCTACACTGACACCAGATCCTTTTCTTGAGTGCTGACCCCCAAGGTGGACTCTAGCATCAGATAACTATGATTCGGATTATTCTTTCCAATGTTCATCACATTGCATTTGCCCACATTAAATTTCATCTGCCATTTGGATGCCCAGTCTTCCAATTTCCTTCCTGTAATATTTCACAGTCGACATGTGTTTTAACAACCTTGAATATTGTTATATCATTTTCAGATTTAATCACCTCACTCATCATTCTGATTTCCATATCATTTATAAATATGTTAAATAGCACCAGTCCTAATACAGGTCCCTGCGTCACTCCATCCTCGTCCATTGAGAGAAATGACCATTTAACCCTACCCTCTGTTTTTCTGTCCAGTAACCAATTCTTAATCCACACCAGAACCTTGCCTCCTATCCCATGACTCTTTAATTTTCTCAGGAGTCTCTCATGAGGAACTTTATCAAAAGCTTTCTGAAAATCTATACACTACATCAACCGGCTCACTTTTATCGACAAATTTATTCACACCTTCAAAGAAATGAAGCAAATTGGTGAGTTAAGACTTCCCTTGGCTGAACCCGTGGTGATGCTGTCCCATTAGACCATGTTTGTCTATGGGGCTCATTTTCAAAAGAGAACCAACGTCCCAAAAGTGGCATAAATCTTCATTTAGACGTTTTCTCACAAAAACGTCCAAATTGGTATTTTTGAAACCAGTTTTTAGACGTTTTTCTATTAAGTCCATCAGAAGTATATTCAGATCACAAGTGGGTGTGTTGTGCATGTTAAGAGTGGGGTCTGGGTATTCCTAACACTTGGACGTTTTTCTGTCAAAATGGAACAAAGCAAAAACGTCTAGGGCTGTAAGTTGGACGTTTTGGTCTAGACCTGTTTTATTAACAAATAAGCCACAAAATGTTCCCTAAATGACCAGATGACCACTGAAGGGAATTAGGGATGAACTCCCCTTACTCCCCCAGTGGTCACTAACTCCCTCCCACTCCTGAAAAATGTGATTAAAAACATTACTTACCAGCTTCTGTGCCAGCCTCAGGTGTTATACTCAGGTCCATTAGAGCAGCATGCAGGTCCCTGGAGTAGTCTAGTGGTGGGTGAAGTTCACATACCTTCCCCTACCTGTTACACTTATGGAAACTGTGAGTCTTCCAGAACTCACCAGAAACCCACTGTACCCACATATAGGTGCCCCATTCACCCGTAAGGGCTATAGTAGTGATGTACGGTAGTGGGCTTTGGGGGCTCAGCAGACAAGACAATTGTAATTTATATTTCTCCCCTCTCCATTGAAGCCCAGTAATACTACTACTACTTGACATTTCTAAAGCGCTACTAGGGTTACGCAGCGCTGTACAATTTAACATAGAAGGACAGTCCCTGCTCAAAGGAGCTTACAATCTAAAGGACAAATGTACAGTCAGTCAAATAGGGACAGTCTAGATTTCCTGAAAGGTATAAAGGTTAGGTGCCGAAAGCAACATTGAAGAGGTGGGCTTTGAGCAAGGATTTGAAGATGGGTAGGGAGGGGGCTTGGCGTAAGGGCTCAGGAAGTTTATTCCAAGCATAGGGTGAGGCGAGGCAGAATGAGCGGAGCCTGCATTTGGCGGTGGTGGAGAAGGGTACTGAGAGGAAGCTATTGCTGTATAGCCTGCACTAAAGGTTCAATTACAGTAGCAAACAATAAGGCGGATAACACACATCCCTGTCGGGTCCCTCTATTTAATAAGAACGGTTTTAATGTGTGTGCCATTAATCTTAATACAAGCAGCAGGTTTGGCATAGATCTGCATGAGCCAAGTTATAAATCTACCAGAGAACCCCATTCTATTTAGTATGCTAAACATAAAAGGCCAATGCACCCTATCATAAGTACATAAGTGTTGCCATACTGGGACAGATCAAAGGTCCATCAAGCCCAGCATCCTGTTTCCAACAGTGGCCAATCCAGGTCACAAATACCTGGCATGATCCAAAAAAAGTACAGAACAGTTTGTGCTGCTTATCCTAGAAATAAGCAGTGGATTTTCCCCAAGTCCATTTTATTAATAGTCTATGAATTTTTCCTTTAGGAAGCCGTCTAAACCTTTTTTAAAACTCTGCTAAGCTAACTGCCTTTACCACAATTTCTGGCAACGAATTCCAGAGTTTAATTACACGTTGAGTGAAGAAACATTTTCTCTGATTCATTTTAAAATTACTACTTTGTAGCTTCATTGAATGCCCCCTTTTCCTAGTATTTTTGAAAAGAGTAAACAGACACTTCGTGTCTACCCGTTCCACTCCACTCATTATTTTATAGACCCCTATCATGTCTCCCCTCAGCCATCTTTTCTCCAAGCTGAAGAACCCTAGCCGCTTTAGCCTTTTTTCATAGGGAAGTCGTCTCATCCCCGTTATTATTTTCGTCGTCCTTCTCTGCACCTTTTCTAATTCTACTATATATTTTTTTTAGATGTGGTGACCAGAATTGAACACGATATTTGAGGTGTGGTCACACCATGGAGCAATACAAAGGCATTATAACATCCTCATTTTTGTTTTCCATTCCTTTCCTAATAATACCTAACATTCTATTTGCTTTCTTAGCCGCCGCAACACACTGAGCAGAAGGTTTCAATGTATCATCAACGACGACACCTACATCCCATTCTTGGTTGGTGACTCCTAACATGGAACCTTGCGTTACGTAGCTGTAATTCGGGTTCCTCTTTCCCACATGCATCACTTTGCAGTTGCTCATATTAAACGTCATCTGCCATTTAGACACCCAGTCTCCCAGTTTCGTAAGGACCTCTTGTAATTTTTCACAATCCTCTTGTGATTTAACAACTTTGAATAACTTTGTTTCATCAGCAAATTTAATTACCTCACTAGTTACTCCCATCTCTAGATCATTTATAAATGTTAAAAAGCAGGGGTCCCAGCACAGACCCCTGGGGAAGCCCACTAACTACTCTTCTCCATTGAGAATGCTGACCATTTAACCCTACTCTGTTTTCTATCTTTTAACCAGTTTTTAATCCACAATAGGACATTACCTCCTATCCCATGACTCTCCAGTTTCCTCTGGAGTCTCTCACACATTTTCCTATGCCATTGGTACTGAAGACAGCCGGTGATGCATGAGGTCTGCCACCTTCACACCAAGCAGGCAATTGACCAGGTGATCTTCACATCCACCAGCCACCAGCTACAACAGCCATCTTAACCCTTCCCTCTTGGGCAATAGCTCCTGGAGACATATCCTCGGTGTGAGAGGATATTGCATCCCCTGGTGGGCTGGTCTTGGCTACAGGATTACTTCCAGCTGCAGCAGGGTGATGCTGTCCATTTAGGAGGCCTGTCTCCTGCAAGGCAGCACAGGGGCTGCCAGACTGGAGGTGGGACAACATCCCTGTAGGCCTCCTCTATGTACCTCTCTCAGCTCCTCCGTTACTCTAACCTCAAGAGAACGGACTCGTTTTCTGAGAGCTAGGAGCTCTTTGCATCTATCACACACACTTCTTTCCTCCGAGCAGATTCAATTTACCACCATCCTCTGCTGCCTGTTGGTCAACCAGTTTCCAATCCACTTCATCACTTTTGGGCTCATTTTCGAAAGACAAGGGCACCCATCTTTCGACATAAATAGGGAGATGGACGTCCTCCTCCCAGGGGCGCCCAAATCGGCATAATCGAAAGCCGATTTTCGGCGTCCTCAACTGCTTTCTGTCAATGGGATGACCAAAGTTCATGGGGGCGTGTCGGATGCGTAGTGAAGGCAGGACTGGGGTGTCCTTGGCCGATAATGGAAAAAAGAAGGGCGTCCCTGACGAGCACTTGGCCAACTTTACTTGGTCCATTTTTTCTTGCTACCAAGCCTCAAAAAGGTGCCTGAACTGACCAGATGACCACCGGAGGGAATCGGGGATCACTTCCCCTTACTCCCCCAGTGGTCACTAACCCCCTCCCACCCTCAAAAAAACCTAAAAATATTTTTTGCCAGCCTCAAATGTCATACCCAGCTCCATGATAGCAGTTTTAGTGGGCACTGCAGTGCACTTCAGGCAAGCGGACCCAGGCCCATCTCCCCCCCCCCCCCCCACCTGTTACACTTGTGGTGGTAAATGTGAGCTCTCCAAAACCCACCACAAACCCACTGTACCCACATTTAGGTGCCCCCCCTTCATCCCTAAGGGCTATGGTAGTGGTGTACAGTTGTGGGGCGTGGGTTTTTTTGGGGCGGGGTTTGGGGGCTCAGCACACAAGGTAAGGGAGCTATGCACCTGGGAGCTTTTTCTGAAGTCCACGGCAGTGCCCCCTAGGGTGCCCGGTTGGTGTCCTGGCATGTCAAAGGACCAGTGCACTACGAATGCTGACTCCTCCCACGACCAAATGGCTTGGATTTCATCATTTCTGAGGTGGGTGTCCTCGGTTTCCATTATCGCCGAAAACTGAGGATGACCATCTCTAAGGATGACCATCTCTGAGGTCGACCTAAATGTTGAGATTTTGGCGTCCCCGACCGTATTATCGAAACGAAAGATGGACTCTCATCTTGTTTCGATAATATGGGTTTCCCCGCCCCTTCATGGGACGTCCTGCGAGTACGCCCTCAGGAAAACTTGGGTGCCCCGTTTGATTATGCCCCTCCACGGGTCCTAAGTTCATCCCTCTCATCTTATTCATGAGTCTTCTGTGAGGAACCGTATCAAAGGCTTTGCTGAAATCCAATTAGATTAAATCTAGCACATGCTCTTCATCCAGTTCTTTCGTCACTCAAAGAAGTCAGTCACATTTGTTTGGCAGCATTTTCCTTTTTTCCTTTGGTAAAGCCATGTTGCCTCGGATTCTGCAACCCATTGGCTTCTAGAAAGTCAGCTATACTTTCTTGAAGCACGTCTCCATTATTTTTCCTACCACTGACATGAGGCTTACCATCCTTTAGTTTCCCACTTCTTCCCTGTCTGCTTTTGTGAAGAGGGACCACATCAGCTCATCTGAAATCCCACTGAACCTCTCCCGTCTCTAAAGATCTATTGAATAAATCTTTAAGGTCCTGCCATGACTTCTCTGAGCTCCCTCAGTACTCTGGGATATATCCCATCCAGCACCATAGCTTTGCCCCCTTTCAGATTTTCAAGCTGTTTATAAATATTCTTTGTGACATGTAGCAGATGAATCCAGGAACTGGTGGGTTGTGTCCAGTGGTGTGCTGATAAATGTTTCCTTGTCATCAAGCAGATGAAGCCATTACGTATGGGTTATGTCCATCAACCAGCAGGGGAGATAGAGAGCACTCAAACTTTCACAGTGCCCTCTTGGCCAGCTAGCTCCACTGCCTCTTCAGTATTCTCTATCTCCTTTAGCAGGGTAGCTGCAGCTTGTTCGAGCTCCAGAAAAATCTGCCGGGAGGTGGTTCCTGGCTTGCCAGTTGTTAACCGGGGTGTTGGAGGCTATAGCAGCTTCACTTTAAAGGCACATAGGTTAGCCCTTTCCCTGCCTTACCCATACCTCTGTGGATGTGGACATATTGCCTTGCTTTCCCTGTCCTTACCCACCAACAGTGGATGCAGGCATATAGGTTCGCCCTTTCCCTGCCTTTCCCACTCATCTGAGCCTCCGGAGTCTTCAATACCTCTGCTTTCCTCACAGCTTAAAAAAAAAAAAGTCGCGTCGTGTTTTTAAATGCAGAGACGCTGGAACAGAGGTTTTTGACCTGATTTTCAGCAGGATCGTAGTTGTACACTAGATCCTTTGAGGTAAGAGTGTTTTCCAACTCCTCCGGGATGGGCCCGCGATCGGGGCAATTTTGGCGCGAAACCGCCATTTTGGATTTTACTGCCATTTTTCGGCGATGGCTGCGGACAATGTAAAGCGCTGTTCCACTTGTGGCAAGCGCAAATCAGCAGCAGGGCTCTGTAAATCGTGCTGTATTGGCGTAGGAGCCGGCCCAAGCATGACGAGCGATGTTTCTTCCCGCTCTGAGCTGGCAGCGGGCGCCATTTTGCTTACACCGCATGGCGCAGCCTCCGTGGACATGGAGAGACCTGAGCCGGGTGGGGCACCTCGAGATGAGGTTATTTCAGGCGTGGCTAGCACCGGACAGGATTTGGGTGCCCAGGGTGAGATTTTCTCCCCGGATATTGTGCTTTTGCTGCATAAAGCATACATGATGAAAAGAGCCCTTCCTCAAGGGTCGCCTGAGGCTCCTCTGATTGCCCCCCCCCCCCCCGATGGATTCTGGCCTGGGACTGCCCAGTGAGGCTTCTTTCCCGGATGCCTGGCCTAAAGATAAGCGCAGAAGGGTTAATTCCCCTTCAGATTGTGGTGCACGTTTTCCCCCCCCCGTGGTCAGGGTGTGAGGATTCGGAGAACTCTGACAGACGTTCTTGGTCTGAGGAACCAGAGTCAGGTGCGGATTTACCACAGGATCTGGATGATCCCTCCGCGGTGAGGATTTTCCACCGTGATGAGCTGCCAGCGCTTATTTCAGATACCCTGCAGGCCCTCTCGATTGAAGATCCTGACAGTGGCATGGCCTCCTCGGGTAATCCCAGGATGGCTAGTACCAAGAAAGCTGCTCGGGGCCTTCCCTTTGCATGACTCCATCCTAGAGCTTGTTTCGGCTCAGTGGGCTGACCCCGAGGGACCTTTGAGAGTTTCCAGGGCTATGGGGCAGTTATACCCTCTGTGTGAGGGACATATAGCTCGTTTTCAAATGCCTACAGTGGATGCCCTAGTCACTGCGGTGACAAAGAGAACTACCCTTCCTGTTGAAGGAGGTGTTGCCCTGAAGGATGTTCAAGACCGTAGGCTGGAAACAGCGTTGAAACGGTCCTTTGAAATTGCAGGTCTCACTGTTCGGGCGTCTGCATGCAGCTGTTATGCTGTGAGAGCCAGCCTAGCTTGGCTGCAACAGGCAGTGGCTCAGCCCGGAGATGGAGCGGAGCACTTCTTGGATGTGGCTCCGCGGATGGAGGTGGCCTTGTCCTTTCTGGCTGATGCCCTTTATGACATTGTCAGAGCTTCGGCTAAACAAATGGCAGTAGCAGTGGCGGCTCGCCGTCGTCTGTGGCTACGACACTGGGCAGTGGACATGGCCTCTAAGCAAAGGTTGGTGAAGTTGCCTTTTCAAGGACTTCTCCTATTTGGTGAGGAGTTAGAGAAAATTGTGAAAGGCCTGGGTGATCCAAAATCCCAGCGCTTGCCCGAAGATAGGCAGAGGCCTTCCTCTAAGGGCCAGGCGGTCCACTCCTCGTACAGACCTCGCTTCCGTGAAGCTAGAAGGTACCGCCCGGGGCGTTCTGCTGGGTTCACTTCACGTGCCCGTGGTCATCAGAGGAACTCCTTTCTCTCGGACAAGCGTTCCACAGCCGGTGGCTCAAGACCAGGAGTTCAGGGGCGACCCTCTCAATGATGGTGCGCCGGCCCTCTCCTCGATGCCTGTCATCGGAGGACGGCTTTCCCTCTTTGTCGAGGAGTGGGCCAAGATTTCCTTAGATCAGTGGGTTCTGGACCTGATCAGAGATGGATACAGAATAGAATTCAACGCCCCAGTAAGAGACGTGTTTGTGGAGTCCCGATGCGGTTCTGCCGTCAAACGGGCGGCGGTGGAGGAGACTTTACAAGGTCTGACTCAGTTAGGGGCAGTGACCCCGGTGCCTCCCGCCGAGCAAGGCTGCGGCCGATACTCCATCTACTTTGTGTGGTGCCGCGAAAAGGTGGGTCCTTTCACCCTATTCTGGACTTAAAAGAAGTGAACAAGTCCCTGAGAGTGCGGCATTTCCACATGGAATCCCTGCGCTCCGTCATTGCGGCGGTACAGCCAGGAGAGTTTCTCACGTCTCTAGACCTGAAAGAAGCTTACTTGCACATACCGATTTGGCCCCCGCACCAGACGTTTCTGAGGTTTGCGGTGTTGGGAAAACATTTCCAGTTCAGGGCCTTGCCTTTTGGCCTCGCCACAGCTCCCCGAACCTTTTCTAAGGTAATGGTGGTAGTAGCTGCTTTGCTCAGGCGAGAAGGTATCAGGGTTCACCCGTACCTAGACGACTGGCTCATCAGAGCAGACTCTGCAACAGAGAGCTTACAAGCTACAGCCAGAGTGGTCTCAGTACTGCAATCTCTAGGCTGGGTCGTCAATATGGCCAAAAGTCACCTGTCCCCTTCACAATCTCTAGAGTTTTTGGGGGCCATGTTCGACACAGTCTCGGGCTATGTGTTCCTACCCGAGCTAAGGCGGTGCAAGCTTCAGAATCAGGTCCGTCTGCTCCTGAGGATGCCCCGCCCGCAAGCTTGGGACATTGTCCAGCTGCTGGGATCGATGACAGCCACGATGGAAGTGGTACCCTGGGCGAGAGCGCACCTGAGACCTTTACAGTATTCCCTACTCCGGAGATGGTTTCCTATTTCTCAGGATTACCAATGCAGACTTACTTGGCTCCCTGCGGCCCGTCTCAGCATGCAGTGGTGGCTCTCGGACAGCATGCTGCGGCGAGGAATGCCGCTGACGCTCCCCGTTTGGTGCCTAGTGGTAACAGATGCCAGCCTGAAGGGCTGGGGCGCACACTGCAAGGGGAAGCATGCCCAGGGTCTATGGACACCTGAGGAGTTGGAGTGGTCCATCAACCGCCTGGAGTTGAAAGTGGTGTTTCAGGCGCTTCTGGCCTTTCAAGTGACCCTGGAAGGATTGGCTGTCAGAGTGATGTCGGACAACACGACAACGGTGGCCTATATAAATCGACAAGGCGGAACAAGGTGCAGAGCACTAGCCGCGCAGGCCGAACTGATTTGCCACTGGGCCGAGCTGCATCTTCAGTGTCTGTCGGCAGCTCATATTGCAGGTCAGAGCAATGTGCAGGCCGATTATCTGAGCAGGCATCAGATCGATCCAGCAGAATGGAATCTGGCAGACGAAGTATTCCTGCAGATCTGTGCCAAATGGGGCAAGCCCGTGATGGATCTAATGGCGACAAGTGCCAATACCAAAGTCCCGTGCTTCTTCAGCAGACGGAGAGATCCTCGCTCGGCGGGGTTGGATGCCTTGGCTCAACCCTAGCCTCCGGGTCTACTTTATGTGTTTCCCCCATGGCCCTTGATAGGGCGCCTGCTCTTGCGGATTTGGCTGCACCCAGGAGAAGTGGTCCTCATCGCCCCAGATTGGCCAAGGAGACCTTGGTATGCAGACCTCCGACAGATGCTCCTGGAGGCTCCTCTGCCGTTACCTCTGGTACCGAACCTGTTGACTCAGGGACCGGTAGCCATGGAGGACGCCGGCCGCTTTGGTCTTACGGCATGGCTATTGAGAGGGCGCAATTGAGGGATAAAGGTTATTCCAATAAAGTTATTTCCACTCTCCTGCAAGCCCGCAAGCGGTCCACTTTCGTGGCTTATGCCAGGATTTGGTGCCTGTTTGAGTCTTGGTGTGCTTCCAGAGCCATTGTTCCAATGCGGGCTCCTGTCTCGCCGATTCTGGACTTTTTGCAGGAAGGTGTACAAAAAGGCTTGGCCTATAATTCCCTGCGGGTGCAGGTGGCAGCGTTGGCCTCCCTTCGTGGTAAGGTGGAAGGCGTGTCTTTGGCTGCTCACCCAGATGTGGCACGGGTTCTTAGAGGGGTGCTTCGGCTCCGACCTCCAGTGCGAGCACCCTGTCCAGCTTGGAACCTGGGGCTAGTTTTGAAAACCCTGCAGGCATCTCCTTTTGAGCCGCTTCGGCGAGCATCGGAGAAAGACTTGACACTGAAGGCCGTTTTTCTGGTGGCCATTACCTCGGCGAGACGGGTGTCAGAGCTCCAGGCGCTGTCCTGTAGAGACCCATTTCTGCAATTTTCAGAGTCCGGAGTCACGGTTCGGACCGTGCCTTCCTTTATGCCTAAGGTGGTTTCAGCCTTTCACTTAAACCAGCCTATTTTCTTGCCCTCTTTTTCAGAGGAAGAGTTTCCAGAATCTTTTGGGCAGCTGCACCTTTTGGATGTGCGCAGGACTCTGCTGCAGTATCTGCGAGTTACTAACTCTTTCAGGACTTCTGATCATCTGTTTGTTTTGCTATCCGGTTCTCGCAGAGGGTCTCCAGCGTCTAAAGCCACTATTGCCCGCTGGCTCAAAGAAACTATCTTTTCAGCTTATCTGCTGGCCGGCAGGGTTCCGCCTTTAGCCTTTAAGGCACATTCTACTAGAGCGATTTCTTCCTCTTGGGCTGAAACTGGAGCACTCTCTCTTCAAGAGATATGCAGTGCAGCAACATGGGCTTCTAAGCTCTCCTTTGCCTGACATTACAGGCTGGAT
The DNA here is from genome assembly GCF_901765095.1 of Microcaecilia unicolor. Classification (NCBI taxonomy): domain Eukaryota; kingdom Metazoa; phylum Chordata; class Amphibia; order Gymnophiona; family Siphonopidae; genus Microcaecilia; species Microcaecilia unicolor. The sequence goes on along the minus strand of NC_044040.1, from coordinate 120,376,376 downwards.
GTGGCTGCCAGGAGGGATGCGCGTTTTGGTGCACAAGTGCTAGCGCGTGGTGTGGCTTGTTCCCACCCTATCTAGGGATTGCTTTGTTACATCCCATACGTAATGGCTTCATCTGCTTGATGACAAGGAAGGGAAAATTAGGTTCTTACCTTGGTAATTTTCTTTCCTTTAGTCATAGCAGATGAAGCCATGAGCCCTCCTGTATGATTGTCTGTATGCTGTGAATCTGTTTTTCAGGTTCTGTTCTAATTTCCTGAAGTTCCTTCCTTGGGAGAAAGTTGGAAAACAATCTTCAGGATTCATGTTCAGTTTAAATTTAGGAGGATGTGTTCATTCCCTCCAGCATGTTTTTTTTGGAGGATGTGTTGATTCTCTCCAGGAGGCGCGTGTGTTCCCCTCCAGTTCTATAAATAGGAGGATGAGTTCATTCCCTCCAGTGTGTTGGGAGGATGTGTGATTCCCTCCAGGAGGCGCGTGTGTTCCCCTCCACTTATACAATAAGGAGGATGAGTTTATTCCCTCCAGGAGGATGTGCATTCCCTCCTTTATGAGTTCATGCCCTTGTGATGGGCCATCGTTCGCTGTGAGGAAAGCTCTTGTGATTCCCATTGCGGTTTGCCATACTGCTTTGGAAGCTTCAAATACTGAAGAGGCAGTGGAGCTAGCTGGCCAAGAGGGCACTGTGAAGTTTGAGTGCTCTCTATCTCCCCTGCTGGTTGATGGACATAACCCATACGTAATGACTTCATCTGCTATGACTAAAGGAAAGAAAATTACCAAGGTAAGAACCTAATTTTCCCTTTAACAACAGGCTCTCTCCCCAGTCCACCTCTGCGCCCCCCCCCCCCCCCCCCGTCCACCTCTGCGTCCCCCCCCCCCAAATTGCAGGGCTGGGTATAGCCGGAGAGTGAGCCTGGGGGGGGGGGGGCAATGCATTACTCCAGGGAAAAAAATTTAAATGATCCCAGGCTCCAATCTAATTCATGTTTAAAGTGGGATAAAATGCCATAAATAAGTCAATAAATATAAACTTTTAATGTTGAGCACCTGATTCTCAAAGTGGACATATTCCAAACACTATAATGAAAATAAAATGATTTTTTTCTACCTTTGTTGTCTGGTGACTTTTTTTGTTTTTCTGATCATGCTGGCTAGTATCCGATTCTGCTACTATCTGTCCTCTTAACTCAGTTTCCAGGGCTTCCTTTCCATTTATGTTTAAATGCTTTTTTATTGTTTTGCGGAATAGAAGTACATACTTATTAGTGCAGTCATATTCAAATTTGTTACATTCTCTTCCAATAAACTTCCAATTAACAATAAACTTCCAACCTATACCCCCCCTTACCCTTCCCTCTCCCTTTCCTTAGCGACAAGTCCTTTTCCTTTTATGGACCCTGTTCTTCACATATTCAATAATTATCCTTGTGCTTTAGGTGTTAATGTGTCCATGAACGGGCTCACCTACGGTAGAAGCTCCTCTCTCTGGCAGGGGGGTTGCTGTTTCATTTCCAGCCTCTCAAATCTCATTAGCTGTATCGTCTCCCCTCTCCAGGACTGGTACAGAGGCGGTTTCGGTGACAACCGTGCTGTTAATATATTATGTTTGGCTACAATAATTGTTCTAAGTGCAAATTCTTTCATGCCTGACGGCTCCGGGCCTGAGACTTGAACCTTCCCAAACAATATTGCAGGGTGTAATTGCCAGTCCTTATGCCAGATGTGTGATACCCATTTCAGTAGCCTATCCCAGAAAGCATGGATTTTTTGACATACCCAGAACATATGTCCAAGTCTCTCCCTCTGCTCCGCATTTCAGGTACGCCCCATCCGGGGACAGTCCCATGTAGAAGGCCCTTGGTGATATATAAGCTCGGAGTGCCATCTTATATTGGATCTCCCAATGTTTTATTCAGTGGGTTATCTGCCGCAGCCCCAATATATGGTCCTTCAGCGTAGAAACTGCTATGAGCACTCCCAGCTCCTCGCTCCATACCTTCACCAGTTTCTCAGTGTCCAACTCTGCCTTGGTATCGTTTATGTACCTATGATGGAACGTCAGCGGAACCTTCTGTTGGGATCTAAAAGTAATTGCTTCTGCCAATTCCTCCCGCATATCTTCAGTTATGGAGTCCCAGGGTAGGCTGGCTATATAATGTTTCAGCTGGTAGTAATAGAACATGTTCGAAGGGGCTAACTGAAAATCTTTCTGCAGCTCATTAAAGGGTTTAACTTTCCCTTCGTCTGTCAGCACCTGCGCTAGGTAGATCAGGCCTTGTTGTTTCCATCTCCTATATGCGCTATGTAATTGTCCTGGCTTAAAGTCCAGATTTCCGCATATAGGCAAGTACGGTGTAATTTTTGCTGAGAATCGATGTAATCTGCAAACCCATCTCCATACCGCACGAGTGGTCGTAAAGATTCCTGTGTCCCGAAATTCATTGCGTGTTAGTGCTGCTGGTGCATGCAACATATAGCCCAGGTGCACATTGTGTAGTGCTGCTGTCTCTATTTCAGTGGCCGTAAAATAGCTTGTTCCTCTAAGCCAATCATTTATATGGCGCATGCCACTTGCCACTGATAGATGTCGTATGCTCATGAGCCCTAGACCTCCATATTCCACTGGGGTTTGTAGTGTCCAGAGTGGTATCTAGCCCGCTTCCCCCGCAAGAGAAATCTCTGAATGATTCGGTTCAATGTCCTTTCATCTGTGGCTGTGAGGTATAGCGGTAGCACCTGAAATACATAAAGCCACCTAGGCACAATCATCATGTTTATTAGGGCTATACGGCCCATCAAAGACAGTGGGTAATCTTGCCATAACTGCAACCTTGTACGTGTATCCCCAATCAACTTGGACACATTTAGATGATACAACTGCTTCAGCTCCTTAGGTATACGGACCCCCAAATATCTAAACTCTGTTTCCGCCCAGGTCACATTGAATTCCCGTTGCTTTTGGGTCACTGCCCCTTGCACCATCATAGCTGTCGATTTTTTTTTTAATTTTTAGAAGTCTTTATTGAAGTATGGAATACAGAACAAAAAGAAAAATATGTTCAATTCAACTCAGCTCATATCAAATCAAGCTACAATAAATGTTTCACCAATGGCAGTCTTGAAAAGATAATGAAATTCTGTGTCCACTTAAATTTAGATCAAATTACATTTCAAAACATTTTTGATTTTATTATTAACCCTATTCCTCCCCTTAACCTACCCCCTCCCAAGCCTTGTTCCCTTCATCAATCACTTGCATTCAAAAAAGGTTTCCAGGCTTTTTCCTACTTTGGCATGATTTTATGTTTAATCGCTGTCAATCTCTCCATGTCACAAATATATTTCACTTTCGTAATCCAGGACACCAATGAGGGGACCCGCACCACTTTCCACTGCTGAGCCAAATTCATGCGGGCAGCGTGCAAAGACCCCCTCACCAGAACCCACTGATCAGCCGAAAGACCAGCTGGCCTCCGGCCCAGAATGAAAGTCAAAGGATGCCACTGCACAGCCCTTCCCGTCCAGACCTGAATTCGCGCCCGCACACTTTTCCAATATGCCTGCGCTTTAGGGCAGGTCCACCAGATGTGGCCCATAGTTCCTACTCCTCCACACTGTCTCCAACAGTACTACTACTACTATTTAGCATTTCTATAGCGCTACAAGGCGTACGCAGCGCTGCACAAACATAGAAGAAAGACAGTCCCTGATCAAAGAGCTTACAATCTAATAGACAAAAAAAAAAAAAAATAAAGTAAGCAAATCAAATCAATTAATGTGAACGGGAAGGAAGAGAGGAGGGTAGGTGGAGGCGAGTGGTTACAAGTGGTTACGAGTCAAAAGCAATGTTAAAGAGGTGGGCTTTCAGTCTAGATTTAAAGGTGGCCAAGGATGGGGCAAGACTTAGGGGCTCAGGAAGTTTATTCCAGGCATAGGTTGCAGCGAGACAGAAGGCGCGAAGTGTGGAGTTGGCAGTAGTGGAGAAGGGAACAGATAAGAAGGATTTATCCATGGAGCGGCGTGCACGGGAAGGGGTGTAGGGAAGGACGAGTGTGGAGAGATACTGGGGAGCAGCAGAGTGAGTACATTTATAGGTTAGTAGAAGAAGTTTGAACAGGATGCGAAAACAGATAGGGAGCCAGTGAAGGGTCTTGAGGAGAGGGGTAGTATGAGTAAAGCGACCCTGGCGGAAGACGAGACGGGCAGCGGAGTTTTGAACCGACTGGAGGGGGGGAGAGGTGACTAAGTGGGAGGCCAGCAAGAAGCAGATTGCAGTAGTCTAAACGAGAGGTGACAAGGGTGTGGATGAGGGTTTTGGTAGAGTGCTCGGAAAGAAAGGGGCTGATTTTACAGATGTTGTAAAGAAAGAAACGACAGGTCTTGGCAATCTGCTGGATATGAGCAGAGAAGGAGAGAGAAGAGTCAAAGATGACCCCAAGGTTTCGAGCTGAGGAGACAGGGAGAATGAGAGAGCCATCAACAGAAATAGAAAACGGGGGGAGCGGGGAGGTGGGTTTGGGGGGGGGAAAATGAGAAGCTCGGTTTTGGTCATATTTAATTTCAGGTGGCGTTGAGACTTCCAGACAGCAATGTCAGACAAGCACGCTGAAATTTTGGTTTGTATGCAAGGTGAGATATCAGGGGTAGAAAGGTAGATTTGGGAGTCACCAGCATAGAGATGGTAGGAAAAGCCATGGGATGAGATTAATGAACCAAGGGAAGAAGTGTAGATAGAAAAGAGGAGGGGACCAAGAACAGAACCCTGAGGTACGCCGACAGGCAGAGGGATAGAAGTAGAAGAGGATCCACCAGAGTGAACACTAAAGGTGCGGAGGGAGAGGTAGGAAGAGAACCAGGAAAGGACAGAGCCCTGGAATCCAAGTGAGGACAGGGTATCGAGAAGTATGCTGTGATCGACAGTGTCAAAAGCAGCGGAAAGATCAAGAAGAATGAGGATGGAATATTGACCTCTGGATTTAGCCAGTAATAGGTCATTGGAGACTTTAGTAAGCGCAGTTTCGGTTGAGTGGGAGAGGGCGAAAACCAGATTGTAGTGGGTCAAGAATAGCATGTGAGGAGAGAAAATCAAGGCAGCGGCGGTGAACAGCACGCTCAAGTAATTTGGAGAGAAAAAGAAGGAGGGAGATGGGTCGGTAATTAGAGGGACAAGTAGGGTCGAGTGAAGGCTTCTTAAGGAGAGGTGTGACCACAGCATGTTTAAAGGCAGCAGGGACAGTCGCAGTGGAAAGTGAGAGGTTGAGAATGTGACAGATAAAAGGAATAAGAACAGGAGAGATGGCATTAAGAAGGTGGGTGGGAATGGGATCAGAGGAACAGGTGGTACATTTTGAGGAAGAAAGGAGAAGTGTAGTTTCCTCAATAGTAACTTCAGGAAAGGAGGAAAGAGAATGAGGGGAAGGAGAGAGAGGGGAACGGACTAATGTAGGGAGAGGTGGTGAGGTAGAGAAAGCAAGATTTATCTTTTGAACCTTGTTGTGAAAGAATTCAGCAAGGGTCTGAGGAGATAATGAAGGGGGAGTTGGGGGAGGGGGCACCTTGAGGAGAGAGTTCAATGTGGTGAAGAGAAGTCGAGGATTAGAGCCAAGAGAGTTGGTCAGTTGGATATAATAATCCTGTTTGGCACGTAAAAGAGCAGATTGGAAGGAGGTCAGCATGAACTTAAAGTGTAGGAAATCAGCAAGGGCCCGAGATTTCCGCCAGAGGCGTTCGGCGGAGCGGGTACAGGAACGTAGGTAGCGGATATTAGAAGTCAGCCAAGGTTGGGGTTTGTACGCCTTACAGGGCAGGTCATCAAAGGTGCAAGAGTGTCTAAGGCAGAGGATAGAGTATTGTTGTAAGAAGAAACAGCCTCGTTGACAGACGTGGATGGTGCCACAGTAGAGAGGATGTTTGAAACATGGGAGGATAGAGATGAAGGGTCAATATCATGAAGATTCCTGGATAAATTAGATAAGATAGGATGGGACTGGGAGGGAGGAGATTTAAGTGTGAAAGTTATAAGATGGTGATCAGAGGAGGGAAGATCAGAGGCAAGGAAACTAGAGGGTGAACAGTTGGAGGAGAAGATGAGATCAAGACAGTGACCATTTTGATGAGTGGGGGAGGTGGAGCATAGTTGGAGATTAAAGGAGGACGTTAAAGCGAGTAACTTGGAAATATAAGAGTTGGAAGGATCATTAGCAGGAATATTAAAGTCACCAAGGATGAGAGAGGGGGAGGAAGGATCATGGAAGAAGGCAAGCCAGGCGTCAAAGTCACTGAGAAAGGATGAAAGGGACTTATGAGGGGGACGATAAATGACCGCTATTCGAAGAGGCAGAGGAGAGAAAAGGCGGATAGAGTGGACTTCAAAGGAGGAAAAACAGTGAGATTGAGGTGGAAGAAGGGGTTGAAATCTGGAGGAGGGAGAGAGAAGTAGTCCAACACTGCTCCCACGGCCAGCAGGGCGAGGAGTATGTGAAAAAAGATAACCGTCATGGCACATGGCTGCGACTGAAGCAGAGTCATCTGGGCAGAGCCAGGTTTCTGTTATGGCGAGCAGATGGAGGTGACGCGAGATAAAGAGGTCCTGGATATAGGCGAGTTTGTTACAGATAGAGTGGGCATTCCATAGGGCGCAAGAGAAGGGCAGAGAAGAGGAGTGGAGTAGAGAAATAGAGATGAGGTTAGAGAGGTCGCGGTGAGATCTGTAGAGTTGGGATAATAGTTGGTGAGGGGGGCCAGGATTGGGATTGATGTCACCGGATGAGAGTAAGAGAAGGAGTAAAAGAGAGCGGAGGAGAGTAGGAGAGGTGTGGCCACGAAGGCGTCGAAGGCGAGAGGTATTTAGGTGGAATGGGGAAGGCAAAATGGACGGAAGAAAGAGGTGGAGATTAAAAGCCAAGAGGGAGGAAGAGGGTAGGAGAGAAGGTGAGGTGATGAAGTCGATGGATGGGCAGTGAGTTCCTGTAGCGGAGAGAGGTAGGGGGTGAGAGAAAAGATTAGGAAGGGACAGGGCTAGGGAGAGAATGTGAATAGGGGCCATAAATGACTGAGGTACTTTAGCAACTGGGAAGAAGATTAGATGTAAAGAGAAAAATGCAGCCTTAGCGGGGTAAGATACCATCTATAAAATATTTTAATGGCATTCTCCTTTACGGCTACGGCCCGGGAGGAGCGCAAGATCGTCCTCTCAAGCCTAAGCCAGTCCGCCTCCGGTAATGTGAAATTTAATTCCTGTTCCCACCGCCGCCTGTGCAATGTGTATGGCTTAATCTGTGTGCCCACTAGCTCATACAAGTAAGTAATCATACCCCGCATGGGCCTTGAAGTTACACACACCTCCTTCATAGGATGTACCTCTCTTTTCATGCATTCTAAATAGCTTGGTCCCTGCAGAAAATGCTGTAATTGTATGTATGCATATCTGTCCTCGGGCCTGAGTCCGTAGTCTTCTACCAGTCTGTCAAATGATATCATGTCTGCACACACATGTAACTGCCCGCACATATCTAACCCCAATTCAGCCCACCTGCAAAACGTGGTATTCCCCACTCCCGGGCTAAAGCTTGGATTATCTACTATGGGCGCCAACCCAGACTCCACAGGCTGGTGGCCCTCAAACATACGATCCCAATAGTGGAATGTAGCTTGAACGGTCGGTGGGAACTTGTCCACTATGTTTACTCGGAAGCCACATTAAATGCCCTAATGTTCGAGTCCCAACCCATGCTTGTTCAATGTTCACCCATATTTTGTGATTTTCCTTTCAGAACCACTCCACCGCTGCTCTCGACTGTGCAGCGCAGTAATAACCATATAGGTTGGGCACCCCCAGGCCCCCATCCCTTTCGATCTTTTGTTCCAGATAAATCTGACCAGACTATCCTGTAACCTCGACAGAAAGGTTCTTGGGAGTCTAAGAGGTATAACCTGGAACAAGTACAATAGCCGAGGCAAAATATTCATTTTAAGGGCCGCTATTCTCCCCATCCAAGATAAGCTCATTGGCATCCATCTCTCCAGATCCCGCCGTATTTCTTTCTGAAGGCCCGGGTAATTAGCGTCAAACAACGCCGACAAGTTATTCGGAATCTGCACCCCCAGATATCTTAGTTCCCGTTCCTCCCATTTAAAAGTAAAGGATGTTTTCAATGATTCTAACATGGCCTCTGGCACACCCACAGCTAGCCCAATCGACTTACTCGCGTTAAGTTTGTATCCTGACACTCGAGTATATCTCTCTATCTCTCGCATAACATTGGGAAGGGATATCAGGGGTTTGGTTAGTGACAATAGTACATCGTCCGCGAATAATGCAATTTTGTATTCCCGTCCTCCCACGCTGACCCCCGCTATGTTTACATTCTCCCGTATGGCCTCCGCCAGAGGCTCCATCGCCAGTGCAAATAGGAGAGGGGACAAAGGGCATCCCTGCCGTGTACCATGTTCCAGCTTGAAGGCCTCTGAGTTCCCCCCGTTAACTCGTACACACGCCCTTGGGGAAGTATAAAACGCCTGAATCCAAGTTCTGTAAAACTGTCCAATCCCTACTCTCTGCAGAACCTTGTCCAGATAGCCCCAGTGGACCCTATCGAATGCCTTTTCAGCATCTAGTCCTAACAGCACCATCGGGCTAGCTTTCTTTTGTGCTTGAAACACCAGGTCCAGCGTTCTACGAATATTGTCTCCTGCCTGTCTTTTAGCCACGAAGCCAACTTGGTCCGGGTGGATCAAGCATGGTAACACCCTTCCCAGTCGATTCGCTAGTACCTTTGCTAATATTTTGACATCTGCGTTAAGTATTGAAATTGGTCTATACGCTGCACAGTCAGTTTTATCTTTGCTTGGCTTCGGTATGACTGCCACCCATGCCTCCATCATGGTCTTAGGGAGAGGAAAGCCCTCTCTCACCGAATTAATGACCAGCGCAAGGTATGGGGCCAACATTCCCCCAAATGTTTAAAAAAACTCATTGGTAAATCTGTCAAGACCTGGTACCTTCCTGGTTGGCAGAGCTTTGATAAGCTGAAGCACTTCAGCCACCTGTACAGGAGCTTCTAAATCACTCTTTTGTTGTTCTGTCAGTCCCCTTAGTCCCCTATCCTTCAGGTAGTCCTCAATTTCACCTGTCTGTACAGCGGCATCCTCTGAATACAAAGATTCGTAATATTGTGCAAATCTTTCCCTAATCTGTGTTGAGGTATGTAACATAGTTCCCTTATCATCCTTCACTCTCAGAATGTGTTTATCTGCTCTCAGCTTTCTTAATTTATTAGCCTATAACCTCCCAGGTTATTTGTGGACTCTTAGTACACCTGTTTCAAACGTGCATGTACAAATTTCAAGCTTTCCTCATGTATATCTGCTATCTCCCTTCTCAGCGCTTGGAGCCTTCGATAATCAGACACAGAGGCAGAGGCCCTGTATCCGGCCTCCAAGGCTCCCAATCTCTCCATGCACTGGGCCAGCCGTTCCTTACGTATTCTATTCTTCTGGCTAGCACACTTTACAAAATATCCCCTAGCCACCGCCTTAAAGGCATCCCACACTACGTCCAAGGCCGGCCCTGAGTCCATGTTATGCATAAAATACTCTTGCAATACCGATATAAATTTAGCCACAACTGCTGGGTCTTGCAGAAGAGAGTTATTAAGTGTCCATCCTTTATCTCTCGTCTCTTCTCTCAAAGAGGGGAGGTCAGCCCACGTCGGCGCGTGGTCTGAAATAGTAATATGGCCTATGTGGGAATCCCCTCCCCCCCTCCGAGAGTCTTATCAACAAATATATAATCCAATCTAGAGTAAGACTGATGCACCTGGGAATATAAGTATAATCTCTCCTTCTAGGGTGTCCCACTCTCCACACATCATATAACCCCATCTCCTCTACAAAGATCTTCAGGGATCGAGATATCTTCCAATCGTTTGGAGCTGGAGACTTTGACCTGTCTAGTCTAGGTTGCATGGTAGCATTAAAATCTCCAGCCACCAGCAACTTCCCTCTGGTAAAATCCTGCAGGTCTCTATGGAGTCGCCCAAAAAAGCGCTCTTGTCTCTCGTTCGGAGCATATACGTTAACTAGAGTGTACTGCTCCAAAAGGATGTGTAAGAAGAGATATCGTCCCTCCGCTTCCCTTCTCACATGTAGTATCTGGGCTTGTACATCCCTATGGAACATAATAGCCATCCCTCTCTTTTTGGCTCCCTTGGCATCAGAGGCAAAGTACACTGTCGGGTATTGTTTAAAGGCCAAATACCTCTCGTGTGTTTTTAAGAAATGAGTTTCTTGTAGGAATACCACATGTGGATGCATCATATGTAATTCCCTCCCCAAGGCATGTCGTTTATACGGAGAGTTCAGGCCCTTTACATTATAAGTTAGCCATGAACCTCTGCTTTTACATTGCCTTTTTTTGATGAAAAGTTTATGTGACCCTCATAGTCCACACTCTTATGATCCTCTCCCTCCCCCCTGCTCCCCTCCCAATCTGTCCCCTTAACCCTGTCCCGCCCTCTCTCTACCCCTTCCCCTCCCCCATCCCTAATCCCCCCTCTATCATTGCCCACCAACTAGGGCTTACTAGCACTACTTGGGAACCAGGAGAAAGAACCCCCCCCCCCCCCAGCCGAATTGAAAATAAGATTGGATTCTATGAACCCCCAGAATATGACACTCGATCTCCCGCACCCCAACCCCCCCCCCCCCCTAATCCCTCTCTTAATCCAACTACGAGCCTCTCCCCATATTCTTATGCAACCCTTATTATCATCCCTCCAAATTCAAAATGCCCCCCATACTTCCCGGTAAGCAGTAACTTAGAAAATTCACCCAGACCAGAGCCCAGTCTCTCATGTCTTGTCCACAGTCCTTTTGCTTGTTTTCTCCACTCGTTTCCACTTCTGCATCCGATTTTTGGTAGATGATGCCATACCCACAGGCACAGTATCTGTCGGGGTCAATCCCGCTTCACGCAGGACCTTCCATGCCGCCTGTACCTTTCTGCAGCGGACATTTTCTCCTTTTAACGCAAAGCAAAGAGCGAATGGGAAACCCCATCTGTAGGCTATTTTTTCCTTCACCAGGATCTCTATAACCGGTTTCATGGCTCTCCTGAGTGAGGGTAAATGTAGATAAATCCTGGTAAATCGCCACTCGTGCTCCATTAAACTCCAGAGAAGGGTTCTGGCGCGCCCTCTGCCATATTTGCTCTTTGCTGACATATGAAGTGAATCGGACCACTATGTCTCGTGGCCTGTTGTCTCTGCTTTTACCCAGCGCTCTATGGGCTCTGTCCATGCCCATGGCTGCATATGGTTCTCACCACCTTCTGGACATCTTCCATATCCTCACTTTCCGGGACTCCCCTGAATCGTAGATTCTGTCTGCGCCCTCGATTCTCAAGGTCATCCATCTGGTACTGTAGCTCCTCCGCCCTCTCGTCCAGCATCCTTAGTCTCCTGTCCACCTCTACATTCTTTCCCTCCTGTTCATCTGCTTTCTCCTCCAGCATCTCCACCCTGCTCCCCAGCTCCCTCAAGTCCGCACTCAGCGCGTCTACATGCTCCAGGATTTCGTCCTTGGATGCATGGATTTCGGCGCGAATTACCTCCAGGCATTTTGTCAGGTCAGCCGGGAGAGCTGGTATCAGGGCAGAGTCGCCGTCGTGGGAACAAGCAGCTTCGGAGTCGGCCATCAGTGAGCCTCGTGGTTTAGGAGAGGCTGGCTGCGTTAGGCCCCGTGCCAACTGCCTCATCGAAAGGCGCTCATTATCTCGCGGGAGGGCAGCGATTTTTTTGCTCATATTGATGGCGAGGTATCTACCGTCACGCCAATACTGTTTTCGCCCGATATTGAGGATTAGTGCAGTTACTGCTGTATAAACGGCGAGGGATCGCGGAGCGAGAGGATCAAGCGTCCATTCGGCTGCGTGACGTCACTTCCTCCCTCCAGTTGTCGATGTTTTAAGATTCAGGGTAAATCCTGATAGCAAACTATACTTCTCAATTATTTGTAATAAAATTGGAATTGACTTATCGGGGTTGGTAGTCATAATCAACAAATCGTCGGCAAAAGCTAACGCTTTAATCTCATACATTCCTATCTTTGCCCCCTGTACCTCCCGTTCTAATTTTATTGCTCTAAGTATGGGTTCTAGCGTCAATACAAATAGGAGGGGTGACAAGGGGCATCCCTGACGTGTTCCCCTATTAATCGGAAAACTTTCACTTTCACTCCATTAATGAGGATCATCGCCGATGGTTTTCTATATAAGGCATTGACAGCATCATAGAACCATCCCCGGAATCCCATATATCGCATTGTACCAAACATAAACTCCCAATCTACTTTGTCAAAAGCCTTCTCCGCATCAAGGCTTAGGAGTAGAGCTGATACTTTTTCATTTTTGCTACGGGCCATCGCTAAAAGGAGTCTGCGGTCATTCCCTCCTGCTTGCCTTTGGCGCACAAATCCTGTCTATTCTTCCCCAATCAGCCTCGGCAGAATCTGTGCTAGCCTATCAGCCAATATTTTCGCTATATTTTGTTGTCTACGTTTATCAGCGATATTGGCCGATAGGCCTCTGCTTGATCTTCTGATTTCCCGGGTTTTGGCAGCAATGTTATTAAGACTGTATTTGCATGGTTAGGGAACCCCCCGGTCTGCACCACAGTGTCATAATAGGCCCCCATCATACCAAATGAAGTTTCTGGTAGCAGTTTATAAAACTCCCCGGAAAATCCATCCGGGCCCGGCGCAGATGACAAAGCCAGGCCTCTGACTACCTTCTGAAGTTCCTGCCCTTTAATTGGCTCATTCAGTCGTCTAATCTCTTGGTCTAGTAAGCGTGGGACACCCAGGCTCTCCAAATAGCTATCTAAAGACACCTCCCCGGTCTTCTTCTGTTTCTGATATAATTGAGAATAATATTGCACAAATATCTGTCTGATGTCCTCACACTTAGTCTTTGTCATCCCCTGGATATCTTTCACCGCTGTGACCACCCTTTAAGGCTTCCAGTTTGCCACCAGCCTCGCTAATAGGGGACCTGTCCTATTGCCATATCTTTGTAGTCTATATTTATGGTAGAACATTGCTCTCGTGGCTTTCTCATGCAGGTGCGAATTCAAAGCTATCTGTGTTATGTTAAGGCGCTCCCAAGTTCTCTTGTTCGGGTTGCTCACATATCGTCTTTTTGCCCTCTTTGCCTGTTGTTCTAGATGCTCAATGGCCCTGGCTATCTTTTTATTCCATGCCGTTACATAAGCTATCACATCACCTCTTAAAACAGCTTTCGCTGCCATCCAATACAGACAGGGGTCATCTATATGCTGCTTATTAAATTTGGCATATTCTTCCCACTTACGTTTAATAAATTTAGAGAAGTCCTTGTTCCCATATAAATACCCGGGGAATCTCCAGCCCCTGCCAAGCTGATAACCTCCTGGAGCCTCCACATCCACCCACACTAAATTGTGGTCTGTTATCTCTTCAGGACCTATCTCCACTTGCAAAACTTCAGGGAATAGCTCTCTGCTCACCATAATATAGTCTTGTTCTGGGTCTACGACAAGATTCAAGTCGCCCATCACCATTAATGGGCAATTTAATGCGGCACATTTCTTTATTAACATTTGGTAAAAGGCTGGGTCATATACATTTGGGCCGTAAACACCCAACAATGCTAATTTCTTCCCTTGCAGCCACAACCTCACCAACACATAGCGTCCCTGTGTGTCTTTTGATATTAATTCTGACTTAACAGCCACCCTCTTCCCAATCAAGATCGCTACCCCTCTTCTCTGCCCTTCTGCCAAGGCTGAAAAAACGTCTCCAACCCAAGACCTCTTCAACTTCTCATGCTCTGTGTCGGAAAGACGGTTTTTCTGTATACATGCTATGTCCGCCCCATGTGCCGCGAGAATTTTCCCCCGCTTAATTGGCGACGTGATCCCTCCCACATTCCAGGTTACAAAATGTGTTCTTTTAACTTGTGCTATGCGGTGTCAGTGATGTGCCCCAAAGCCTTCCCCTAGTATTTCCCCCCCCCCCCCCCCGGGGCCCAGCCTCCTCCCAGGGAAGTGTGATTTGAGTTGTCCCCTTGTTACCTGGTAGCCCCTGTAACAGTATAGATAAAACACAGATACCCTTGTCATTTGGTCCTGTTCCGTCCCACTTTATTGTTGCCGTTGCCGCTTCCCTCCCCATCCCTAATCCTTCCCCCCCTCCCTTCCCCCTTCCCTTCTCCCCTCACCCTCTTCTATCACCCCAGCCATTCCGCGAGAGTACTCGTGAAAATTAAACTCCCTTCGAAGGCAGGAGGCCCCCCCTTCCCAGAGCTCAATACATCATCACAGGTTTACAACCACCCCTATACAGAATTTAACTTAAAGTTTAACATAACAGCACACAAGTTTCATAAGAGATCTCTACTCAGCCTTCTAGTTTAAATCCTTTGTCTTTGAGAAAGGAATTAGCTGAAGCCACAATTTGAAAATGTTGCCATTTTTCCTGATAGAGGATCCTGAGGCATGCTGGATACACCATACGTATCTTGTTTGATTAACCAAGAACACAACGGGTGAAATCCTCTTCGCTGCTCTTGGACAGCTTGAGAGTAATCCTGGAAAATCAGTATTTTCTGCCCCTCATAGCTTAGATCCTTTCTCTTTAAGCGAAAGCCATTCATTATCTCCACTGTGTGCTTAAAATTGAGTATTTTCGCTACGATCACTCTGGGGCGATTCTTGGCTTCCTCTTTCCTTCCCACGCGGTGCGCCCTTTCCACAACCAGCGGGTCCCTTAAATCCGTGAGTGCAAGCTCCTTTGTCAGCCATGATTCCAGCCACACTTCTAAATTTTTCTCTGGAACCCGCTCCGGTATGCCCACTATTCTGATGTTGTTCCTCCTGGAACGGTTTTCCAGGTCCTCTATTTTTAAGGCTTGCGCTGCCACCTGCTTTTGAAGGAGTGATATATCTGGGGCCTGCGCTTGGCCCCGTCTTCAAGTGTCGAGACTCTCTGTTCCAGTTCCCCTGTTCTGAGTCCCAATCCATCTAGGCGTGTTTGAAAGGATTCAAGTGTCTCTGATAGTTTATTCCAGCGTGGGTCCATTGCTTTAATCACTGCAGCTGTAATTTGCTTGAGTTGCCCGTCTGTGAAGACGGAGGTCGGCGCTGCGACCGCTTCCGCCATCTTGGATTCGCCACCCCTGGTCTTGCTCTTTTCCTTTCTCGCTGGTTTCTGTGCCATTTCTGTGGGCGATTTTTGTAGATACTTGTCCATAAAGCGTGCGCTGCTCTCTGGTAGTCAGGGCTAGTGATTTAGTTTAATTTTTCATCTGTGTGAGCGCTCGACAAGCGGAGGGCCTCGGAGCCGAATTCAGCTGCTGCCGCTCCGCTCACCGCATCACCCGAGAACCTCTCCTTTCCATTTATTTCTTTACTTTCCGCCTTTCTTCTTCATTTCTTGCCCAACATCTGTATGTAAAAGCTGGGTCCTCCGCAGACTTGACTGTCCAGTGGATCCAGCTTCTGCCTATTTTCTTCATCCATGTGCAGTTTTTCTCCTCTCTTGCTTTTCCCTCATCTCATCTCCTTCCTCACTCTTCCCTCCCCTCCATCCATGTCCAGCATTTCTTCTCTCTCCCTTCCCTCTCCTTCATCCACACATGTCCAGCAACCCTTCTCTCCCCCCTGCCCTCCCCTCCATCCACCCATGTCCAGCAATCCTCCTCTCCTCTCCCCTCCATCCACCCATGTCCAGCAACCATCTTCTCCCCCCTGCCCTCCCCTCCATCCACCCACCCATGTTAACCATCTCCTTCCACCCAGCAGCCCATGTCAACCATCTCCCTTCTAGCCCCTCCCCTACTCAACGCCAGACATTTCCTGCCTTCTTCCAGCCCCTCCCCCCGATTCCTGATCCCCCGCTCCCCAGGTCGTCCATCATCTCCTGTCTGCCCTCATCTCCCTGATAGCCCTCGTTTCCTTCCTGCCACCGCCCTGCCTTTAAATATTGTAGTTTTCCTCGAGTCGCGGCACCGGCATTGAAAGCAGCAGGCTCGGCTCCATCCTTCCCTTGCATGGTTCCGCCCTCTTCTTATGTATTTCCTGTTTCCGTGAGGGTGGAACCATGCGAGGGAAGGCTGGAGCCGAGCCTAGCCTGTTGCTTTCAATGCCAGTGTTGCAAGTCGAGGAAAAATACAATATTTAAAGGCAGGGCGGCGGCAGGAAGGAAACGAGGGCTATCGGGGAGCTGAGGGTAGACAGGAGATGATGGACGACCTCCGGAGTGGGGGAGCCTGCAGCTCGCGGGGTGGGGGGAGGAGAGGCAAGCCGGTTCACCACAACTGGCTCGCAAGATGCCAATAAATTTAACAACCGGCTCTTGCGAGCTGGCATGAGCCAGCTCCAGCACACCACTGGTTGTGTCCATCTACCAGCAGGTGGAGATAGAGATCAACAGGACTTATGGGAGTAATACCAGACGGCCAGCCCCTGCATTAGTTAGTATATCTTTTTCTCCAGCAGGTGGTGGACGGCTTCTTTTCAGCTCCTGGATTCAAGGCCACTGAGGTGCTCCTGGGCCTCTGGCCAGTTAAGCCTAGGGGGGTGTCTGACTGAGGGTGTAAACTTTGGAGGCATACTTAATTGTTAGGTCCCTGCCTCACCCCATACTCCCTCCTCACAGGCTTCCTTTCTTTCTTTTCTGCTCTTTCCTGCCTACTCACTAAAAAAAAAAAAAAAAAGAGAGCCATAGAATTTATTTTAAAAAAATAAGAGGGCTGAGAGCAATTCGATTCCTGTTTCTGCTTCTGTTAGAGCCGGAGGAGTGTTTTTCCTCGGCTCCTGCTGAGAGGTCCCTGCCTTGTTGATACTTCAGCTGGTAAGTGCTGTGGGCCAGATGCACTAAACTTAACGAGCCATTAACTAGCAAGTAATAAACCCTGGCATACACTAAAGGCCATTTTCCTATCACGGTAGCAGCAAACGAAAACGGAATGCAGGTGATTACAATGAGATGCACTAACGTTTACCGATTCCCCTTACTGTGGAAAACTTAATGTGAGGTCTGCACCTCTCGTTAGGCTGGGGCTGCTGTGAATGGACCCATGGAGACCAGTGGGAAAAGCGCCTATCACCCATGCAAAAAAAAAAAAGAACACGCTGCGTGTCCCAAGTGCTCGTCAGGGACGTCCTTGCCTAACATAGATGTCCTTCAAGGACGTCCCTGACGAGCACTTGGCTTTCTTTTTTTCCCTTCCAACGCTGTCGCCCCCTTGAGGTCATCGCCGTCGCCGCTCCCAGACGAGGACGGGCCAGGGAGGAAAGGAGGGACAGTCTGAAGGGAAGCAATCAGCTGTTGCTTGCTGTAGTGCCTTCACACTGAGGTGAGAGGTGCTGTGAGGGCCCGACATGGTGGCAGACGGAGGGGGGCGGGTGGAGGGGGAGAGCGACAGCGGTGATGACCTCAGGGGGGTGGGGGGGGTGCGGAGGATGGCGGGGAGGCCGGGGCTGCGGGAAGCTGTCATTTCAATGCGGGGGAGGGGGAGCGGCAAAGGACGTCCATAAAGGACATCCAAAGGCACAGCTCGTCTTTTTTTTATATATATAGTGAAGGACGTCCATAAAGGACGTCCTTGGCATGCGCAGAGCAGCCAGCATAACGCTTGGCTCCTCTGCGCATGCTCTACTGGCTGACTGTTTAACGATGGAATAGAGAATGCAAGTGAGCTACAACGAGCAGCTCATTTGCATTCCTATTCTGTGATGCATGCCCGTTCCTTACCGATTCGCTAAGGGAATCGGTAAGGGAAGGGCTTTAACGATTTTTTAGTGCATCTTGCCTTGTGTTTTATTTTGACTCTAGTTGGAGTTATGGCAGTGGAAACAGTGAAACACTGCTCCTGCTGTGGAAAGCAGTGTTCAGCGATGGTGTTCTGCAGCTCTGACTGTGCTGAGGTTGCAGGGGGAGAAGGCTCCATTTTGGTATCGGAGAGTGTGTTTTCCCGGTCCGACTGTCAGGGACCTTGCGCCATTTTACAGCATGCCGCCGAAGCGGCTCCGGCGGCGGTTCCTGGTCGCGCTGTTACCTACCACCGGAGCTGTTTCTGGGGGGTCTGACACATCGGCTCCTTATTTGGGTCCAGCTCTGGTGCCTTCTGCTGCAGGAGATGTTCTAGGCTGCGTTTTGGTCATGCTATTCTTATAAATCTTAGGCTAAGTTAGAAAACCAAAAGAAATCTTTATTTTTCACTGCATCAGCACAAGAAATACTATTGGCTCTTGGCATTAGTAGTTTTACAGAACACAGTCTTAACAATAGGAAGGAAAGTTTTATTCCTCACTGTCATACAAAGGTCACAGAACAGAGAGAAAGAATGAATGAATGAATGAATGAAAGAAAGATTCTTAGTTGTAAAGAATTAGTTCTTACAAGGAGGGGGGGAAGGACACCCCCCCCTTGGAAATAGGGTGTGGCAAGGATATAAAACTCTCCTGCCAGCTGCACTATTTCAGAGTCTCTTTAGATGAGCAGTTACTTATATACTCTTCCCATCACAAAGGACCACCTCATATATGGGAAAATTAGGTTCTTACCGTGTTTCCCCGAAAATAAGACACTGTCTTATATTAAATTTTGCTCCCCAAGACCTGCTAGGTCTTATTTTCAGGGGAGGCCTTATTTTTCGGGGAAACATCGGGGTCACTCCCCCCCCCCCCCCCCGAGATCGCCGGCTCCCCTCCTCGATCGGTGGCTCCCCCTGCCCTCAGTCGCTCCCGGAAGTAACTAACCTCTTAAATGCTTCCTTTCACCATTCATCTTCGCACTCGCCGCAAGCAGCAGGGCAGGCCACTCCTTCCTTCCGTGTCCCGCCCTCGCCTGACGTAACGTAACGTCAGATGAGGGCGGGACACGGAAGGAAGGAGTGGCCAGCCCTGCTGCTTGCGGCGAGTGCGAAGGTGAAAGGAAGCGGTTAAGAGGTTGGTTCCGGGAGTGACTGAGGGCGGGGGGAGCCGCTGATCGAGGGGGGGAGCCGGCGATCTCGGGTGGGGGGGTGACCCCGATGCTTCCCCGAAAAATAAGGTCTCCCCTGCTAGGTCTTATTTTCGGGGGATGCCTTATATTTTCAAATTTAAGCAAGACCTCTACTAGGTCTTACTTTCGGAGGATGTCCTATTTTCGGGGAAACACGGTACCATGATAATTTTCTTTCCTTTAGTCATAGCAGATGAAGCCATTACGTATGGGTTGTGTCCATCAATCAGCAGGGGGAGATAGAGAGCACTCAACTTTTCACAGTGCCTCATGGCCAGCTAGCTCCACTGCCTCTTCAGTATTTGAAGCTTCCAAACCAGTATGGCAAACCACAATGGGAATAACATGAACTTTCCTCACAGCGAACGATGGCCCCTTAACAAGGGCATGAACTCAAAAAAGGAGGGAATGAACTCATCTTCCTGGAGGGAATAAACTCGTCCTCCACTTTGTATAAACGGAGGGAATACTTGCATCCTCCTGGAGGGAATAAACTCATTCTCCCAAAACATGAACTGGAGGGAATGAACTCATCCTCCTATAACTGTAACAAGAATCCTGAAGACTGTTTTCTGACTCCCCAAGGAAGGAATATAACTTCAGGAAACAAGAACAGCACCTAACATCAGAATCACTGCAATACAGACAATCATATAGGGAGGGCTCATGGCTTCATCTGCTATGACTAAAGGAAAGAAAATTATCATGGTAAGAACCTAATTTTCCCTTCCTTGACATCAAGCAGATGAAGCCATTACGTATGGGATGTAACAAAGCAATCCCTAAATAGGGTGGGAACAAGCCACACAATGCGCTAGCACCTGTGCTCCAAAATGCGCATCCCTCCTAGCAGCCACATCCAGCCTGTAATGTCGGGCGAAAGAGAGCTTAGAAGCCCATGTTGCAGCACGATAGTGCTCCAGTTTCCACCCAGGAAGAGGAAATCGCTCTTGTGGAATGTGCCTTAAAGGCTTCAGGCGGAGCCCGGCCAGACAGCAGATATGCTGAAAAGATAGCTTCTTTGAGCCAACGGGCAATAGTGGCTTTAGACACTGAAGACCCTCTGCGAGGACCTGCGAACAGCACAAAAAGATGATCAGAGGTCCTGAAAGAATTTGTAATTCGCAGATACTGCAACACATCCAAAAAGGTGCAACTGCCCAAATGAATCTGGAAACTCCTCCTCAATAAAGGAGGGAAGAAAAACAGGCTGGTTTAGGTGAAACGCTGAAACCACCTTAGGCATGAAGGAAGGCACGGTCCGAACCGTGACCCCTGACTCTGAGAATTGCAGAAAAGGGTCTCTACAGGACAGCGCCTGGAGCTCTGACACCCGTCTTGAGAGGTAATGGCCACTAAAAGTCAGCCTTCAGTGTCAAATCTTTCTCTGAAGCACGCCGAAGCGATTCAAAGGGAGCCCCCTGAAGGGCCTTCAATGCTAACCCCAGGCTCCAAGCTGGACAAGGTGCCCGCACGGGAGGACGGAGCCGAAGCACCCCTCTAAGAAACCGTGCCACATCTGGATGAGCTGCTAAGGACACGCCTTCAACCTTGCCACGTAGGGAGGCCAATGCTGCCACTTGCACCCGCAGGGAATTATAGGCCAAGCCTTTGTGTACACCATCCTACAAAAAGTCCAGATTCGGCAAGACAGAAGCCCGCAACGGAGAAAGCGCTCTTGAAACACACCAGACTTCAAACTGGCGCCAAATCCTGGCATAAGCCACGGAAGTGGAGCACTTACGGGCCTGCAGGAGAGTGGAAATTACCTTATTTGAGTAGCCTCTATCTCTCAATTGCGCCCTCTCAATCGCCATGCCATAAGACCAAAGCGGCAGGCGTCCTCCATGGCCACCGGGCCCTGCGACAACAGGTGCGGAACCAGAGGTAACGGAAAGGGAGCCTCCAACAGCATCTGTCCGAGGTCCGCATACCAAGGCCTCCTGGGCCAATCCGGGGCGATGAGCACCACTTCTCCTGGATGCAGCCGAATCCGCAGGAGCACTTGCCCAATCAAGGGCCACAGAGGGAAGACATACAGCAAGCCCAGGGGCCAGGGTTGAGCCAAGGCATCCTACCCGGCAGAGCGAGGATCTCCCTCCGTCTGCTGAAAAAGCACGGAACTTTGGCATTGGAACTGGTCGCCATAAGATCCATCACTGGCTTGCCCCATTTGGCACATATCTGCAGGAATACATCGTCTGCTAGTTCCCACTCCCCTGGATCGATCTGATGCCTGCTTAGATAGTCAGCTTGCACGTTGCTCTGACCTGCAATGTGAGCTGCTGACAGGGATTGTAGATGTAGCTCGGCCCAGTGGTAAATTTGTTCACCCTGCGCGGCTAGAGCTCTGCACTGAGTGCCGCCTTGTCGGTTTATGTAGGCCACTGCTGTCGTGTTGTCCGACATCACTCGGACAGCCAATCCTTCCAGGTCACTTGAAAGGCCAGAAGAGCCAGAAACACTGCTTTCAACTTCAGGCGGTTGATAGACCACTCCGACTCATCGGGCGTCCACAGACCCTGGGCATGCTACCCCTTGCAATGTGCACCCCAGCCCTTCAGGCTGGCATCTGTCACCACTAGGCACCAATCGGGGAGCGCCAGCGGCATTCCCCGCCGCATCATGCTGTCCGAGAGCCACCACTCTATACTGAGGCGGGCCGCAGGGAGCCAAGAAAGTCTGCACTGATAATCCTGAGATACTGGAGACCATCGTTGAAGTAGAGAATACTGTAGAGGTCTCAGGTGCGCTCTCGCCCATGGCACCCACTTCCAAGGTGGCCGTCATCGATCCCAACAGCTGGACAATTGTCCCAAGCTCGCGGGCGGGCATCCTCAGGAGCAGATGGACCTGATTCTGAAGCTTGCACCGCCTTTGGGTTGAAATTCCATGTATAAAAGGGAAAAAAAATGGTGATGAGTGTACTACCATCCGCCTCGCCAGGATGAGCAGGTAGACACAGAAATGATAAAAGAAATCAGAGACGCGAACAAAATGGGCAATGTGATAATAATGGGTGACTTCAATTATCCAAATATAGACTGGGTAAATGTAACATCGGGACACGCTACAGAGATACAATTCCTTGATGAAATCAAGGACAGCTTTATGGAGCAACTGGTGCAGGAGCCGACGAGAGAAGGAAAAATTCTAGACTTGGTCCTTAGTGGAGCGCATGATCTGGTGAGGGACGTTATGGTACTGGGGCCGCTTGATAATAGTGACCATAATATGATCGGTTTTGACATTGACCTTGAAGTAACTGTACACAGAAAGTCAAATACGTTAGCGTTTAACTTTAAAAAAGGAGACTATGATAAAATGAGAAGAACGGTAAAAAAAAAACTTAGGGGGGCAACTGAGAGAGTAAAAACTGTACAAACAGGCGTGGACGCTGTTCAAAAATACCATCCTGGAGGCCCAGGCCATACATATTCCGCGAATTAGAAAAGAAAGACGGAAGTCCAAAAGACACCCGGCCTGGTTGAAAAGTGAGGTGAAGGAAGCTATTAGGGCTAAAGAAACGCCTCAGAAAATGGAAGAAGGAACCATCTGAAAATAACAAGAAACAGCATAAGTGGTGTCAAAGCAAATGCAAGGCGCAGATTAAGAAGGCCAAGAGGGGAGTATGAAAGAAAGATAGCATTAGAGGCAAAAAAACATAGTAAAAATTTTTTTCGGTATATTAAAAGCAGGAAGCCGGCAAAAGAATCGGTTGGGCCGCTGGATGACCGAGGGGTAAAAGGGGCAATCAAGGAAGACAAAGACGTAGCGGAGAGACTGAATGAATTCTTTGCTTCGGTCTTCACCGAGGAAGATTTGGGTGGGATACCGGTGTCGGAAGTGGTATTTCAAGCGGACGAGTCGGAGAAACTTACTGACTTCACGGTAAACCTGGAGGACGTAATGGGGCAGTTAGGCAAACTGAAGAGTAGCAAATCTCCTGGACCGGATGGTACTGATAGAACTGAAAAACGAGCTTGCGGAGCTACTGCTAGAGATATGCAACTTATCCTTAAAATCGAGCGTGGTACCGGAAGATTGGAGGGTGGCCAATGTAACGCCCATTTTTTAAAAAGGCTCCAGGGGAGATCCGGGAAATTATAGACCGGTGAGTCTGACGTCGGTGCCGGGGAAAATGGTAGAGGCTATTATTAAAAACAAAATTACAGAGCACATCCGAGGACATGGATTACTGAGACCGAGGTCAGCAGGCTTTTGTGTGGGGAAATCTTGCCTGACCAATTTACTTCAATTCTTTGAAGGATGTGAACAAACATGTGGACAAAGGGGAGTCGGTTGATATTGTGTATCTGGATTTTCAAAAGGCGTTTGACAAGGTACCTCATGAAAGGCTACAGAGGAAATTGGAGGGTCATGGGATAGGAGGAAATGTCCTATTGTGGATTAAAAACTGGTTGAAGGATAGGAAACAGAGAGTGGGGTTAAATGGGCAGTATTCACAATGGAGAAGGGTAGTTAGTGGGGTTCCTCAGGGGTCCGTGCTAGGACCGCTGCTTTTTAATATATTTATAAATGATTTAGAGATGGGAGTAACTAGCGAGGTAATTAAATTTGCTGATGACACAAAGTTATTCAAAGTCGTTAAATCGCGACAGGATTGTGAAAAATTACAAGAGGACCTTACGAGACTGGGAGACTGGGCGGCTAAATGGCAGATGATGTTTAATGTGAGCAAGTGCAAGGTGATGCATGTGGGAAAAAAGAACCCGAATTATAGCTACATCATGCAAGATTCCACATTAGGAGTTACGGACCAAGAAAGGGATCTGGGTGTCGTCGTCGATACACACTGAAACCTTCTGCTCAGTGTGCTGCTGCGCTAAGAAAGCGAATAGAATGTTGGGTATTATTAGGAAAGGTATGGAAAACAGGTGTGAGGATGTTATAATGCCGTTGTATCGCTCCATGGTGCGACCGGCACCATGAGTAGTGTGTTCAATTCTGGTCGCCGCATCTCAAGAAAGATATAGTAGAATTGGAAAAGGTGCAGCGAAGGGCGACTAAAATGATAGCGGGGATGGGACGACTTCCCTATGAAGAAAGACTAAGGAGGCTAGGGCTATACAGCTTGGAGAAGAGACGGCTGAGGGGAGACAATGATAGAGGTATATAAAATAATGAGTGGAGTGGAACAGGTGGATGTGAAGCGTCTGTTCACGCTTTCCAAAAATACTAGGACTAGGGGGCCATGCGATGAAACTACAGTGTAGTAATTTAAAAACAAATCGGAGAACATTTTTCTTCACCCACGTTGTAATTAAACTTGGAATTCGTTGGCCGGAGAAAGTGGTGAAGGCGGTTATCTTAGCAGAGTTTAAAAAGGGGTTGGACGGTTTCCTAAAGGACAAGTCCATAAACCGCTACTAAACGGACTTGGAAAAATCCAAAATTTCCATGATAACATGTATAGAATGTTTGTACGTTTGGGGAAGCTTGCCAGGTGCCCTTGGCCTGGATTGGCCGCTGTCGTGGACAGGATGCTGGGCTCGATGGACCCTTGGTCTTTTTCCCAGTATGGCATTACTTATGTACTTTGTTCGGAAGAAACACATAGCCCGAGGCTGGTCGAACCTGGCCCCCAAATATTCTAGAGATTGCAGGGGGGTCAGGTAACCTTTGGCCATATTGACAACCCAGCCCAGAGATTGAAGGACTGAAACCACTCTGGCTGTAGCTAGATGACTCTTTTTTTCTGAGTCTGCTCTGATGAGCCAGTCGTCTAGGTACGGGTGAACCCGGATACCCTCTCGCCTGAGAAAGGCAGCTACTTACCACCATTACCTTGGAGAAGGTTCAGGGAGCTGTGGCGAGGCCAAAAGGCAAGGCCCGAAACTGGAAATGTTTTCCCAACACCGCAAACCGCAGAGAACTTCTGGTGCGGGGGCCAAATTGGTATGTGCAAGAAAGCTTCTTTCAGGTCCAGAGACGTGAGAAACTCTCCTGGCTATACCGCTGCAATGACGGAGCGCAGGGTTTCCATGTGAAAATGCCGCACTCTTAAGGACTTGTTTAGCTCTTTTAAGTCCAGGATCGGGCGAAAAGACCCGCCTTTTCGTGGCACCACAAAGTAAATGGAGTAGCGGCCTAGACCTTGTTCGGCGGGAGGCACCGGGGTCACAGCCCGTATCTGGCACAGACTGTGCAAAGTCTCCTCTACCGCTGCCCGTTTGGCGGCAGAACTGCATTGGGACTCCACAAACACGTCTCTCACCGGGGCATCGAATTCTATTTGGTATCCGTCTCTGATCAGGTCCAAGACCCACTGATCTGCGGAGATTTTGGCCCACTCATCGAAAAAGAGGGAAAGTCTTCCTCCGATGACAGGAAACGAGGAGGGGGGCCGGCGCACTATCATTGAGAGGGTCGCCCCTGAACTCCAGGCCTTGAACCGGCAGCTGCGGAACGTTTGTCCGAGCGAAAGGACTTTCTCTGCTGAAAGCAGGCACGCAAAGTGAACCCAGCAGCACGCCCCGGGCGGTACCTTCTAGCTTCACGGAAGCGAAGTCTGTAAGAGGAGCGGACCGCCTGACCTTAGAGGAAGGCTTCGGCCTATCTTCGGGGCAAGCGCTGAGGTTTGGAATCCCCCAGGCCTTTAACAATGTTTTCCAGCTCCTCACCAACAGAGATGGCCTTGAAAGGGCAACTTCACCAACCTTTGCTTAGAGGGCCATGTCCGCCGCCCAATGTCGTAGCCAATGAGTGCGGCGAGCCACCACTGCTACTGCATTTGTTTAGCCGAAGCTCTGACATATCATAAGGGCGTCAGCCAAAAAGGACAAGGCCGACTCCATCCGCGGAGCACCTTCAGATAAGGTCTCCGCTCCATCACCGGGCTGTTCCACTGCCTGCTGTAACCAAGCCAGGCAGGCTCTAGCAGCATAACAACTGCATGCAGATGCCCGAACAGTGAGACCTGCCAAATCAAAGGACCACTTCAGAGCTGAATCAAGCCTGCG
Organism: Microcaecilia unicolor; assembly: GCF_901765095.1. NCBI lineage: Eukaryota > Metazoa > Chordata > Amphibia > Gymnophiona > Siphonopidae > Microcaecilia > Microcaecilia unicolor. Next base: position 120,350,352 of record NC_044040.1, on the reverse strand, counting down.
GTCTTGAATATCCTTCAGGGCAACATTTGCTTCAACAGGGAGGGTAGTTCTCTTTGTCACAGCTGTGACCAGGGCATCCACTTTAGGCATTGCAAAGAGAGCCAAATTTCCTCACTCTGAGGGTATAATTGCCCCATAGCCCTGGCAAACCTTCAAAGGTCCCTCGGGTCAGCGCATTGAGCTGAAATAAGCTCTTGGATGGAGGCATGCAAAGGAAAGGCTCGAGCAGGCTGTCCCAGGATCTTCAATCGAGAGGGCTTGTAAGGCATCTGAAATAAGCGCTGGCAGATCCTCGCGGTGGAAAATCCTCACCGCAGATGGATCATCAAGCTCCTGTGGCAATTCTGCACCCGACTCGGCTCCTCAGCCCAAGAAGTTCTGCCAGACCCCCTCAGAATCCTTATAGCCCGACCAAGGGGGGGGGGGGAGGGGGGTGCGCCACACTCAGAAGGGGAATTAGCCCTTCTGCGTTTATCAGGATGATAAGAAACAGGCAAAAGCCAGCTCCAAAGGCCCGGATCCACCGGGGGGGGGGGGGGGCAGGCAGAGGGAGAAAACCGCTCCCTGACCGCCCGGATCCTGCCCAGGGCTATCAGCTCTATTATTAGCCTCACTCAGAGGACCTCCCCCCCCCCCCCGGATTCAGGGCTCTCCATCGCAACGGAGGCCGCGCCATGTGGAAAATCCAAAATGGCGTCCGCTGCCAGCTCAGTGCGCAAAAGATCGCCGCTCTCGCCATGCTCGGGCCGGCTCTAACCGTCTGTACAGCACGAATTACAGAGCCCCGCTGCTGATTTGCGCTTGCCACATTTAGAACAGCGCTTTACAGTCTCCGCAGCCATCGCCGAATACGGCGGTAAAATTCAAAATGGCGGTTCGCGCCAAAAACGTCCCGATCAAGGGCCCACCCCGGAGGAGTCAGAAAACACTCTTACCTCACTAACCGAGTATCACAGCTCCCGTCCTGCAGAAGAATCTCAAGAAAAAAAGTCTCTTTCCAAGATCGCTGTGCTAAAGCGCGACGCGACTTTAATTAATTAATTTTTAATGCTGTGAGGAAAGCAGAGGCAAAGAGGTAAATAAAAACACTTCGGAGGCTCAGATACGTGGGAAAGGCGAACCAATGTGACTGCATCCACTGAGTGGGAAAGGACAGGGAAAAGCAAGCTAATATGTCCACAATCCACGGGGGCATGGGTAAGGCAGGGAAAGGGCTGACCTATGTGCCTTGAAAGTGAAGCTCCTAGCCACCCCGGTTAACAAATGGCAAGCCAGGAGCCACCCAAGGCAGATTTTTGATGGAGTTCGAAGAAGCTGCAGCCACCCTGCTTGGGGAGATAGAGAATACTGAAGAGGCAGTGGAGCTAGCTGGCAATGAGGCACTGTGAAAAGTTGAGTGCTCTCTATCTCCCCCTGCTGGTTGATGGACACAACCCATAAGTAATGGCTTCATCTGCTTGATGACAAGGAACACCCAATTAGCAAGCCTGCAAGTACATAGGAGACCTGTGAAAGGGCCTTTAGTGTCCTTGCCACACCTCTGCTCAGTTGGGATGTCATGACAACGGGGGGGGGGGGGGGGGGGGGTCTTGTCAGTTTGTTTGTAGCAAGACAGTTGTTTGGGATGTCATGGCAATGGTCTTGTCAGTTGTGGTCAGCCAGAAAATTCCTGTCTTGTAACTATCAGTGGTCACAGAAACACAAACAGAAATAAGCAGACCCAAAAGAAAAGGCCAGAAAATTCCAAAACAGAGATTTCTTTTCTCCAGAGTTTGTGCTATTAATGCATCAGGCCTATATACTGAAGCGGACCCGCCCTTTTCTGGCTCAGCTCTGTCTTCAGAGCCATCTGCGGCCTCGAGGGGTGGTAAAAGCTTATTGGGTGCTCCTGCTGAGGAAGGGGCTTCACTTAAGAAATGAAGGACCTCTCCTATTCCTCAGAAGGGGTCCTTGGTTCTAGGCTGCGGCACCATCTGTCCTAGCTTCCTCTGAGGGGTCTTGGAGGCAGGCGGCTGTGGAGAATTTGGAGGACACTAATCTTTCTCAGGATCAGCTGGATGATCCTTCAGCAATTCGTTTTTTTCACAAAGAGGAATTGCCCGCTTTCATCTCAAAGGCCTTAGAGTCTTTAAATAATGCGGACCCAGACGAAGCGGCTGTTCAGACCATAAACCTTAAGATGGCCAGTACTAGACGCCTGGCAAAGGCCTTCCCACTGCATTAGGCCATTGATGAATTAATTACAGTGCAGTAGTCAGACCCAGATGGCGCTCCTAAAATAGTCAGAACCATGGCTTGTCTTTATCCTATCGCAGCAGTTCGATCAGAACAGCTGGCCCTTCCAAAGGTGGACGCTGTAGTGACAGCTGTCACTAAGGAGACTACTTTGCCAGTTGAAGGAGGAGTAGCACTGAAGGACATGCAAGACAGATGTCTGGAAGCTTCTTTAAAACGCACCTTGAGGTGGCATCGTTGACGCTTTCATGCTTCTGTGTGTAGCTCTTATGTGCTAGAGCTTGTCTTAGTTGGTTGGCTCCATTCTGTTCAGGATTCTCTTCAGGAGTCTGATGGAGCTGGGTCTACTGCCTTTTTCTCACTTAGATGTAGGCCTTGCTTATCTAGCAGATGCCCTTTATGACTTGGTTTGTTCTTCAGCCAAGCTTATGTCTCTAGCTGTTTCCTCTCGAAGAGTGTTGTGGCTTTGTCATTGGTCTGCTGACATGGCCTTCAAGCAACATCATCATCCGTTTGCCCTTTTTGAGGGTAAACTGTTGTTTGGGGAGGACTTAGAGAAGATTGTTAAGGATTTGGGGGATTCCAAGTCCCAACACCTTCCTGAAGATAAGCCAAAGCCTACTTCTAGACAGGGGTCCTTTTAGCATTCCCGGTCCAACAAAGATCTTCCTTTTGCAATGACAAGTGAGCACCTGGAGCCTCCGCTCGTCAGGGAGCCGCTTCTCGTACCTCCCAATGATGGGGTGCTGGCCCATTCTGCGGGGAGCAGATAGGGGGATGATTGTTTCTCCCAGAGTGGGTCAAAATAACCACAGACCAATGGGTCCTCAACGTGATGCGGGGAAGGATACAAACTAGAATTCGGTGCACCCGTCACAGACGTTTTTCTGGAGTCTCGCTGTGGCACGCATTCTAAGCAAGTAGCAGTGCAAAGCACTTTGCAAGACCTTCTGCGGTTGGAAGCCATTGTTCCCGTGCTTCCTCTCGAAGTTCGCAAAGGCCACTATTCCGTTTACTTTGTGGTCCCAAAAAAGGGCAGTTCGTTTCAAGCCGGTTCTCGATTTAAGGGTGGTGAACAAGTTCCCTGTGCGTTGGCTACTTCGTATGGAAACCCTGTGAAGTGTTATAGCATCAGTCCAACAGGGAGAGTTTTTGACGGCTCTCGACTTGCGGGAAGCTTACTTACACATCCGATTTGGCAACCTCATCAGAGGTTTGCTATCCTAGGATGAACTTCCAGTTTTGAGCCCTTCCCTTTGGTTTGGCCACAGCTCCACGCACCTTTTCAAAGGTCATGGTAGTGGTGGTGGCTTTTTTACAGAAAGAAGGGATTCGGGTTCAATCCCTGTCTCGATGACTGGCTAGTTCAAGCCAACTTTCCACAGGAGAGTCCGAGCGGCCACTGACTGAGTAATAGCTCTTCTGCAGTCGATGGGCTGGATCTCAATATGAACAAGAGTCAACTTCAACCTACTCAGACCTTGGAATATCTCGGAGTGCTATTCCACACAAACTCGGGAAAGTTTTCCTACCAGATGGCTGGCATGTCAAGTCGGTTGCGCAAATCTCTCCTTGCTGGTCTGCCCCGCCCTCGTATTTGGGACTATGTGCAATCCTAGGTTCCACGGCAGCTACCCTAGAGGTGGTGCCAGGAGCAGCATGGCTTGGTGGCTCCTCCCATCCAATTTGCAGAAGGGCATGCCGTTAGCCTCCATGGACTTGGATGGTGGTTGTGACGGATGGCAGTCTGTCTGGATGGGGTTGCTCATTGTACAGAGTGGCACAAGGAACCTGGGATCCCCTAGAAGCAGTTTGGTCCATAAATCGCTTGGGAATTGAGAGCGGTGGTGAATGCCTTAGCCAGTTTCCAGGATCTCCTGGAGGGCAAAGCAGTCCGAGTTTTGTCAGACAATTCGACGACGGTGGCCTACATCAGCGAGAAGGGGATACATGCAGTTTGCCTCTAGCGATGGAGGCATCCCTCCTGATGATGTGGGTGGATGCTTGTGTTCTTAGCTCTGGCCCGCAATGTGCACCTCTGAAAGGCAATGTTCAAGCGGGTTTTCTCAGGCGAACTCTTTTGGGCCCAGCGGAGTGGGTGCTGTCATCAACTGCGTTTCGACTGATTTATCGTTGTTGAGGAACACCAGTGATGGACCTCATGGCCTCGTCCCAGAATGCCAAGGTGGCCAAATTCTTCTCCAGAAAAAGGCAATCTTGGATCTGCAGGGCTCGATGCACTGTTTGCAGCCGTGGCCAAAGAAGGGGCTGCTCTATGTATTTTCTCTGTGGCCTCTAATAGGAAGAATCCTGTATCGAATTAGTCGTCAGCCTAGTGGTTCTGGTGGCACCGGATTGGGCCCTGAAGACCGTGGTATGCAGATCTGGTTCGGTTACTACACGACTCTCCTCTGTGGCTGCCGGTGACTCCAGACCTGCTACACTGGGGTTCGGTTCAAATGGAAAATCTTTCCCGTTTTGGTCTTACGGCCTGACTATTGAGAGGCACCGATCGAGAAAGAAGGGTTTTTCAGAACCTCTTATTATCACGGAAGAGAGTGTGTATCAACAACTTGGAAAGCTAAAGGTGGACAAAGCCATGGGACTGGACGGGATCCACCCCAGAATATTGAGGGAGCTCAGAGAGGTTCTGGCGGGTCCTCTTAAAGATTTGTTTAATAAATCCTTGGAGACGGGAGATGTTCAGAGGGATTGGAGAATGGCGGATGTGGTCCCTCTTCACAAAAGTGGTGATAGGGAAGAAGCTGGAAACTACAGGCCGGTAAGCCTCACTTCGGTTATTGGAAAAGTAATGGAAGCGATGCTGAAGGAAGGATAGTGAATTTCCTGGAAGCCAATAAGTTGCAAGATCCGAGACAACATGGTTTTACCAGAGGGAAATCGTGCCAAACGAATCTCATTGAATTGTTTGATTGGGTAACTGGAGAATTGAATCATCGACATGCTATAGACGTAATCTACTTAGATTTTAGCAAAGCTTTTGATACGGTTCCCCACAGGAGGCTCTTAAATAAACTCGATGGGCTGAAGATAGGTCCCGAAGTGGTGAACTGGATAGGAACTGGTTGACGGACAGACGACAGAGGGTGGTGGTAAATGGAGTTCGCTCAGAGGAGGAAAGGTGAGTAGTGGAGTGCCTCAGGGATCGGTACTGGGGCCGATTCTGTTCAATATATTTGTGAGTGACATTGCCGTAGGGTTAGAAGGTAAAGTTGCCTATTTGCGGATGATACTAAGATTTGCAACAGAGTGGACACCCGGGAGTGAGTGGAAAGCATGAAAAAGGATCTGAGGAAGCTAGAAGAATGGTCTAAGGTTTGGCAATTAAATTCAATGTGAAGAAATGCAAAGTGATGCACTTAGGGGAGTAGAAAACCTAAGAGAGACTTATGTGTTAGGCGGTGAGAGTCTGATAGGTACTGATGGGGAGAGGGATCTTGGGGTGATAGTATCCGAGGATCTGAAGGTGACGAAACAGTGTGACAAGGCGGTGGCCGTAGGCGAGAAGGTTGCTAGGCTGTATAGAGAGAGTTGTGATCAGCAGAAGAAAGGAAGTGTTGATGCCCTGTACAAGTCGTTGGTGAGGCCCCACCTAGAGTATTGTGTCAGTTTTGGAGGCCGTATCTTGTGAAGGATGTAAAAAATGGAAGCGGTGCAAAGAAAAGCTACGAGAATGGTAAGGGATTTGCGTTCCAAGACGTATGAAGAGAGACTTGCTGACCTGAACATGTATACCCTGGAGGAAAGGAGGAACAGGGGTGATATGATACAGACGTTCAATATTTGAAAGGTATTAATCCGCAAACAAATCTTTTCCCGGCGATGGGAAGGCGGTAGAACGAGAGGACATGAAATGAGGTTGAAGGGGGGCGGCCTCGGAAGATGTCAGGAAGTATTTTTTCACAGAGAGGGTGGTGGATGCTTAGAATGCCCTCCCGCGGGAGGTGGTGGAGATGAAAATGGTAACGGAATTCAAACATGCGTGGGATATGCATAAAGAAATCCTGTGCAGAAGGAATGGATCCTCAGAAGCTTAGCCGAAATTGGGTGGCGGAGCAGGTGGGGGGAAGAGGGGTTGGTGGTTGGGAGGCGAGGATAGTGGAGGGCAGACTTTTATACGGTCTGTGCCAGAGCCGGTGATGGGAGGCGGGAGTGGTGGTTGGGAGGCGGGAAATACTGCTGGGCAGATTTGTACGGTCTGTGCCTGAATAATGCAAGTACAAATCAAGGTAAGGTATACACACATGTTTGTCTTGTTGGGCAGACTGGATGGACCGTGCAGGTCTTTTTCGGCTGTCATCTACTATGTTACTATGTTACTATTACCACACTTCTCCAAGCTAGGAAACGATCTACTTCTTATGCTTATGCTCGAGTGTGGAGAACGTTTTCCTCATGATGTACTCAGCATACTGGGTCACCCTTCCTGGCTTCAATTGCAGTGATCTTAGATTTTTTGCAGGAAGGTCTAAAAAAGAGCCTCGCCTATAATTCTCTTTGAATTCAAGTGGCTGCTGTGGCCTGCTTTTGAGGACGAGTAACTGGGTCGTCTCTGACGGCTCACCCGGATGTGGTTCGTTTTTTGCAAGGGGCTCTGCACCTTCGTCCACCCCTTCAACGACCGTGCCCTCCTTGGCGTCTAGGCCTGGTTCTCTGTGCTTTTCAAGCGGCTCCGTTCGAACCCTTACACAAGGCATCGGATAAGGATCTTACTCTTAAAACAGTGTTCTTGGTAGCCATTACTTCAGCTTGGTGTATTTCAGAGCTTCAGGTTTTGTCTTGTCGATATCCCTTTTGCAGTTTTCAGAATGGGGGTCTCTGTTCGGACAGTTCCATCTTTTTTTCCCGAAGGTGGTGTCAGATTTCCACCTCAATCAAACACTTTTTCTCCCATCCTTTTGTAAAGAGGATTTACCTGGAGAATTCGTCTCTCTTCGCCTGTTGGATGAGTGGAGGGTGCTTTTCCGTTACCTGCACGTCACTAATGAATTTCGTAGATTGGATCACCTCTTTATCCTTTTGTCTGGACCACGGAGGGGTGAGGCCGCCTCTAAAGCCGCCATAGCTCGTTGGATTAGGGAGGCAATTGGATCAGCATATATTGCAGGGTTGAGAGCCACCTATTTCTCTACAAGCTCATTCTACTTGCGCGCAGGTGACTTCTTGGGCCGAGTCTTCTATTTTGCATGTGGATGAAATTTGTCGGGCAGCTACTTGGGCTTCTTGTCATACTTTTGTCAAACACTACAGGTTGGATGTCGCCATGAGAGAAGAAGTGCTTTTCGGGGCTCAAGTGTTAGCGCGGAGGACGTCGGCATCCCACCCTACTTAGGATATGCTTTGGTACATCCCACCAGTTTCTGGATTCATCTGTTGCATGTGACCAGGAAGGTAAAATTATGTTTTACCTGATAATTTTCTTTCCTTTAGCAGCAGCAGCAGATGAATCTAGGATCCCTCCCTTTTAGCCAACTGTTTTTTCCGCTACTGTGTTCTTTTTTTCTCTAGTGCAGATTCAGTCAGGGACAAGAAAGCTGTCTGCACATCGTTTCTTCAACAGAAGTTCAATAGTTATGGTTCTCTTATTGGTTCTCTTTGCTATAGTGAGGATGGTTTCTAACTTCAGGTTGTTTATTCTGATTGGCCTACATCTACTGCTTTCAAAAGATTTATACTAACTAATGCAGGGGCTGGCCGTGTGGTATTACTCCAATCAGTTCTGTTTATCTCTATCTCCATCTGCTGGTAGATGGACACAACCCACCAGTTCCTGGATTCATCTGCTGCTGCTAAAGGGAAGAAAATGATCAGATAAGACATAATTTTACCATCAGTGAATGGCACAATATCTGCTCCACTCCCCATTCGATGTGCTCCAAGATTTCAGGCAGGAAGGGAGGATGGAGCATATCGACAGTGGGAAACTAGAGGACTCAGGACTTGGCAGCTGACCGCAGTCCTTCTCCAGGATTTTCTTCTTTGAACACCAAAGAGAAGTATTTGCTTAGCATATTCACTTTATGTATGTGTTCTTGTATCCCACTGTTATCCAAAAACAGGTTTTAGTTCAAAGTTGCATACAATTTACAATTAGGTGAAATTACAATTATGGTTCATAGTTAGGAAGTAGAAAGGACATTGATAACTTATAGAAAGGACATTGATAGTTTATATAATTAGATTTGGAATTTTTGAGGTAGGTTTTCATTTCTTTTCTGGGATGTAGTTAGCTGTATAATTTTTTTGAAGAGGTATGTTTCAGTTTTCTGAATTAAAGATAATTGGTGATGTCTCTTGTGGCCTTTGGTATTCAGTTCCACCACTTGGACACCAGATAACTAAATCCTGCTGTGTATCATCACTCTCCACATAGCTGTTCTCAGCATCCTTCAGTCTTACAGCTCCATTCCTACCTTTTCTCCTTTGCCAAATATACAGTGGGGGAAATAAGTATTTGATCCCTTGCTGATTTTGTAAGTTTGCCCACTGACAAAGACATGAGCAGCCCATAATTGAAGGGTAGGTTATTGGTAACAGTGAGAGATAGCACATCACAAATTAAATCCGGAAAATCACATTGTGGAAAGTATATGAATTTATTTGCATTCTGCAGAGGGAAATAAGTATTTAATCCCTCTGGCAAACAAGACCTAATACTTGGTGGCAAAACCCTTGTTGGCAAGCACAGCGGTCAGACGTCTTCTGTAGTTGATGATGAGGTTTGCACACATGTCAGGAGGAATTTTGGTCCACTCCTCTTTGCAGATCATCTCTAAATCATTAAGAGTTCTGGGCTGTCGCTTGGCAACTCGCAGCTTCAGCTCCCTCCATAAGTTTTCAATGGGATTAAGGTCTGGTGACTGGCTAGGCCACTCCATGACCCTAATGTGCTTCTTCCTGAGCCACTCCTTTGTTGCCTTGGCTGTATGTTTTGGGTCATTGTCGTGCTGGAAGACCCAGCCACGACCCATTTTTAAGGCCCTGGCGGAGGGAAGGAGGTTGTCACTCAGAATTGTACGGTACATGGCCCCATCCATTCTCCCATTGATGCGGTGAAGTAGTCCTGTGCCCTTAGCAGAGAAACACCCCCAAAACATAACATTTCCACCTCCATGCTTGACAGTGGGGACGGTGTTCTTTGGGTCATAGGCAGCATTTCTCTTCCTCCAAACACGGCGAGTTGAGTTCATGCCAAAGAGCTCAATTTTTGTCTCATCTGACCACAGCACCTTCTCCCAATCACTCTCGGCATCATCCAGGTGTTCACTGGCAAACTTCAGACGGGCCGTACATGTGCCTTCCGGAGCAGGGGGACCTTGCGGCACTGCAGGATTGCAATCCGTTATGTCGTAATGTGTTACCAATGGTTTTCGTGGTGACAGTGGTCCCAGCTGCCTTGAGATCATGACAAGTTCCCCCCTTGTAGTTGTAGGCTGATTTCTAACCTTCCTCATGATCAAGGATACCCCACGAGGTGAGATTTGCGTGGAGCCCAGATCTTTGTCGATTGACAGTCATTTTGTACTCTTCCATTTTCTTACTATGGCACCAACAGTTGTCTCCTTCTCGCCCAGCGTCTTACTGATGGTTTTGTAGCCCATTCCAGCCTTGTGCAGGTGTATGATCTTGTCCCTGACATCCTTAGACAGCTCCTTGCTCTTGGCCATTTTGTAGAGGTTAGAGTCTGACTGATTCACTGAGTCTGTGGACAGGTGTCTTTCATACAGGTGACCATTGCCGACAGCTGTCTGTCATGCAGGTAACGAGTTGATTTGGAGCATCTACCTGGTCTGTAGGGGCCAGATCTCTTACTGGTTGGTGGGGGATCAAATACTTATTTCCCTCTGCAGAATGCAAATAAATTCATATACTTTCCACAATGTGATTTTCCGGATTTAATTTGTGATGTGCTATCTCTCACTGTTACCAATAACCTACCCTTCAATTATGGGCTGCTCATGTCTTTGTCAGTGGGCAAACTTACAAAATCAGCAAGGGATCAAATACTTATTTCCCCCACTGTATCTGAAAAAGATCTTGTTACCTTTCTTTACATCTTTAGCCATTTTTTTCTTCCACCTGTGCTTTTGCTAGCTCTATTTCCCTCTTTGCTTCTTTGAGTTTAATCTGGTAATCTTTTTTGAGTTCCTCTTGTTGCATTCTTTTGTATTTCTTGAATGAAGCCTCTTTTGCCCTTATTTTTTCAGCTTCTTGTTTAGCGAACCATATAGGCTTCTTGTTTCTCTTGTTTTGTTTACTTTCCTTGTGTAAAGATCAGTTGCCGTATTTTTAGCAGTTTTCAGCTTGGACCACTGCGCTTCCACTTTACCTATGCCTACCCTTGCCATCAGCTGCTCCTTCAGGTATTCCCCTGTTATACCAAAATCAGTATGTCTGAAATCCAGTACTTTGAGTTTTGTGTGTCTGCTCTCCACTTTTGCTCTTATATCAAACCATGTCGTGTGATGATCACTTTTACCTATGTGGGCACCCACACGGCCTCCAGGACCAATTTGGGAAATACCGTTTTAGGTATATTAGAAGCAAGTAAAAGAAACAGTTGGATCGCTAAATGACCGAGGGGTTAAGGGGCAGTCGGGGAAGACAAGGCCATAGCAGAGAGACTAAATGAATTCTTTGCTTCAGCCTTCACCAAGGAAAATGTGGGGGGAGATACCAGTGCCAGAAATGGTTTTCAATGCTGATGAGTCAGAGAAGCTGAAACAAATCTCTGTAAACCTGGAAGATGGAATGGAGCAATTTGACAAATTTAAAAGTAGCAAGTAGCTTGGACCTGATGGTATATATCCCAGAGTACTGATAGAACTGAAAAATGAACTTGCAGAGTCATTGTTAGTAATCTGTAATTTATCTTTAAAATCAAGCTTAATACTGGAAGATTGGAGGGTGTATTTTCAAAAGGTAGTTGACAAAGTACCTCATGAGTGATGACTTGGGAAATTAGGAAGTCATGGGATAGGAGGTAACATAGTAGATGACGGCAGAAAAAGACCTGCACGGTCCATCCAGTCTGTCCAACAAGATAACTCATATTTGCTGTTTTTTGTGTATACCCTACTTTGATTTGTGCTGTTTTTTGTGTATACCCTACTTTGATTTGTGTTCTATTGTGGATTAAGAGCTGGTTAATAGGTAGAAAATAGAGTAGGGTTAATGGTCTGTATTCTCAATGTGTATGCATAGGCACGGATTAATGAGACAAAGCCAACATGGATTTAGTCAAGGGAAATCTTGCCTCTCCAGTCTACTAGATTTCTTTGAAGTGGTGAACAAGCATGTGGCTAAGGTGAGCCAGTCAATATTGTGGATCTGGATTTTCAAAAGGTATTTGACAAAGTACTTCATGAATGACTACTTAGGAAATTAGGAAGTCATGGGATAGGAAGTAGTGTTCTATTGTGGATTAAAAGCTGTAAGTGCTGGTTAAAAGACAGAATACAGAGTAGGGTTAAATGGTCTGTATTCTTAATGGAGAAGGGTAGATAGTGGGTTCCCCAGGAGTCTGTGCTGGGACTGCTGTTTTTTTTTTTGTAGCATATTTATAAATGATCTAGAGATAGGAATAACTGGTGAGGTAATTAAATTTGCTGATGACACAATGTTGTTCAAAGTTGTTAAATCACAAGAGGATTCTGAAAAATTGCAAGAGTACCTTACGAGACTGGGCACCCAAATGGCAGATGGCATTTAACGTGAGCAAGTGCAAAGTGATGCATGTAGGAAGGAGGAACCCAAGATAGCTACATGATGCAAGGTTCCACAAGGAGTTACCGCCTATTGAAAAAGACCTGGTGTCATCGTTGATGATACATTGAAATTCTGCTTAGTGTTCAGCAGCGGCTAAGAAGCAAATAGAATGTTAGGAATTATCAGGAAAGGAATGGAAAACAAAATGAGAATATTATAATGCCATTGTATTGCTCTATGGTGCGACCACAGCTCGAATACTGTGTGCCATTCTGGTCACCACATCTCTAAAAGATACAGCATAATTAGAAAAGGTACAGAGAAGGGTGCCGGAAATGAACAAATTTCCTATAAGGAAAGGCTAAAGAGGCTGGGGCTCTTCAGTTTGGAGAAGAGATGGCTGAGGGGGAGATATGACAGAGGTCTATAAACTACTGTGTGTAGTGGAATGGGTAGATGTGAATCGCTTGTTTACTCTTTCCAAAAATACAAGGACTAGGGTGCATGCTATGAAGGGAATGGGACTTGATATACCGCCTTTCTGTGGTTTTTGCAACTACATTCAACGCGGTTTACATAGTATATACAGATTCTTATTTGTACTTGGGGCAATGGAGGGTTGAGTGACTTGCCCAGTCACAAGGAGCTGCAGTGGGAATTTAACCCAGTTCCCCAGGATCAAGATCTGCACAAACCACTAGGCTACTCTTCCACTCGTATGAAGCTACTAAGTAGTAAATTTAAAACAATCAGAGAAAATATTTCTTCACTCAGTTTGTAATTAAACTCTGGCATTTGTAGTAAAAGCAGTTAGCAGGGTTTAAAAAAGGGTTAAGTCATTTCCTAAAAGTTCATAAGCCATTATTTAGATGGAGGTGGGAAAATTCCCTGCTGATGTCTTGGATAAGCAGCTTAAGCATGTTTTACTGTTTTAGGATTTTGCCAGGTACTTGCAACCTTGATTCGTCACTGTTGAAAACAGGATACTGGGCTTGATGAACCTTTGATCTGTCCTAGTAAGGCAACGCTTATTTTCTTATGATTAATGCGCACACAAAGTTCAAAACTCTTATGTTAATACACAAGGTTTATTTCACTGAATTATCACTCTATATACTCAGGACTTAGTCTCCAATCTGCTCATGCCAACCTGCTTGCCTTGCTACCCACTTTAAGACTCCATCTTGACTTACTCAGGACACTACCTTATGCTGTTTTGGACCTCATTTATGGAACTCCCTTCCCCCTTCCAGTTGCACTACACCATTCCCTTCAGAAGTACAAGAAAGCTATCAAGGGATAGCCTTTTCAGCTAGTGTTTGGCACATCGCACTCTAATGGAGGACCATTGGTCAGTTGTGTGGTTGTTGTTCCCCACATGTTTGACACCCTCCTTCCTTTATACCTTCACCTACTCTTTTCTCCTTTTTCCTTCCCATTCTGTTTTTTTCCTGTTTATTTTTCCACTCTATCCCTTCCCCTCTATCGTTATCATTTCAACTTCTGCCTCCTCTTTTATTTCACTTTTTTTTAAGCTACTCTGTTCCTGTGCTCTTATTTGTTTTTATTGTAAATTGCTGTGCTGTGAAATTTTGCCAATAGCAGTATATCAAGCTTTTGAAATAGAATATCTTCTCATGAAGAAAACTGGAGTCTGCACCTCCATAGTGACAAGGTAGAAGAAAGCTGAACCTGCCTAGCCGCTTGTAACGAGTAACATTTAAGTTTCCTCCTAGAGTACTTTGTTTGTGGATGTATGTTAGGCCAGCACTTTCCTGGCCTGGAATATAAGAGCCTGTTAAGCACCTTTTTAAGGAATTATGGAAGAGGTGATCCTGAGACCCATCCTCATTGTTTCTTCCAATAGACTTTTTGATGATGTGTTTCAAGTTTTGCTTCTGGTGTGAAGAAGGAACAGGAAAACTCAGAGGATGTCATGCTTAATGGATTAATAAACTTAATATACCGTCCTTTGTACAAGACAGCAGAGCAGTTTATAAATTAATTACAAAATTCAATAAAATCACAGAGAAAAAGAAATGCAAAGCCTAAGCACCCATTCCTGGATCATAATGTCGTCGTCCCCCCCCTTTCAGTGGAGAACCATGGTGAAGGAGTAAATCATTGACTACAAAAGCCTGTTCAAATAGGTAGTTTTTCAGGGCTGCCTTAAACCTCATGTATGAAACTTGTGCGCAAATCCAAAGACAAAGCATTGGAGCAAGGAAAAGGAAAGTACACTGACATATGTATTCTGAGTGAGCATAGTTTACCGATGGAAGCTGAAACTGGCCAGAGTGAAGTGTTCACATCGATCTTGACTGCGTATGGAAAATAAGAGATGCCAGATAAGAAAGGGAATCAGAGTAAAGGACCTTTTCGTGAGACTCTTATAGTGAATACAGAAAGCTATTGACAGCCAATGATATTTCAGTAAAAGAGGAGTGACATGGTTGCTCACAGGCTTTCTACTTCTAATGTATCTGAAAAAGTTGTTGCCAAAAAGTTTGTCTCTATGGCAAGCATCTTTTCAAATTTTCTATTATCATTCCTTATCAATGTTTTACAATCTAATTTGCTAGTGCTTACTTGTTTCCTGTTTCTTTATTCAGATTCATTTTCCATTTGTTGATGGATGTTCTTTTGGCCCTGATAAGTTTTCACCTCATCCTTTAAACATGCTAGCTGTCCTTTGACCTGATTAGGGTTTGTAAGAATTGTTTTTTAAACACCTTCCACACATTTGTAGCTGCTCCTTCCTTGTCATCAAGCAGATGAATCCATTACGAGTGGGTTGTGTCCATCAACCAGCAGGGGCAGATAGAGAGCACTGAAAAACAATAGTGCCTCATGGCCAGCTAGCTCCATCTGCCTCTTCAGTATTCTCTATCTCCCCAGCAGGGTGGTTGCAGCTTGTTCAAGCTCCTTCAGAAAATCTGTCTGGGGTGGCTCCTGTGCTTTTGCCAGTTGTAGCAGGGGTGTTCTGGCTGATGGTGCCCACTTTAAAGGCAAATAGGTTAGCCCTTTCCCTGCCTTACCCGGCCCCCGATGTGGAAGTAGACAAATAGGCAAGCCCCGTCCCTGTCTTTGCCCACGCTGTGGATGCAGGCACATAGGTTCGCCCTTTCCCTGCCTTTCCCACACTACTGATCCTCTGGAGTTGGAAATTTGCCTCTTTCGCTCTTGCCTCAAACTTTCCTCACAGCGTTAAAAAAAAAAAAAAAAAAAAGCGTCACGTTTGGGGCTGCGATCCCAGAAAAGAGGTTTTCTTCTGATTGTGCAGCGTGACCGGAGCTCGGAGACTCGGTCTGGTGAGGTAAGAGCATTTTGTTGCTCCTCTGGGGAGGGCCCGCGGTCGGGACGATTTTGGCGTGAATCCACCATTTTGAATTTCCGCCGCTTTCGGCGATGGCTGCTGAGAAAGTAAAGCGCTGTTCCGTTTGTGGCAAGCGCAAATCTGCAGTGAGGCTGTGTAAGGCGTGCTTTTCAGACGGTAGAGCCGGCCCGAGCATGGCGAGCGATGTTCCTTCCCGCTCCGTGGAGCTGGCAGCGGGCGCCATTTTGGAACAGAATGACGTGACTCCCGCTGAGGCGGAGGGGTTTGAGCCTGGAAGGGCGCCTTGTGTAGAGGCTAATAAAAGAGCTGTTTCCCCCGGACAGGAACCGGGAGGCCAGGGTGAGCCATTTTCCCCTGAATTTGTTTTATTCCTGCATAATGCATACATGTTAAAAAGAGCTTTTTCGCAGGGGTCCTCTGCGGCCCTACTTTCTGTATATGCTCCAGTGGAGTCTAGCCTTGGATTACCGTCAGGCGCGTTTTCCCCTGACAGATGGCCGCAAGACAAGCACAGAAGGGTGGATTCCCCTTCAGAGAGTGGCGCACCCCCTTTTCCCCGCCCATGGTTGGGATGTGAGGACTCTGAGGGGTCTGGCAGGCCTTTGTGGCCTGGAGAGCCAGAAGAAGGTGCAGGATTGCCACCGGATCCAGTTGATCCTTCCGCGGTGAGGATTTTCCACCGCGATGAGCTGCCAGCGCTTATTACTGATGCCTTGCAGGTCCTCTCTATAGAAGACCCTGGGAGTACTGAGACCTCCTCCGGTAATCCGAGGATGGCAAGTACTAAGAAGTCTGCTCAAGCCTTTCCTTTGCATGACTCCATCCAAGAGCTTATCACTGCTCAATGGGCTGACCCCGAGGGGTCTTTGAAAGTCACCAGGGCTATGGGGCAATTATACCCTCTTAAGTGAGGAGCATTTGGCGCGCCTAGCAGTGCCTAAAGTGGATGCCCTAGTCACGGCTGTGACAAAGAAAATTACCCTCCCTGTGGAAGGAGGAGTTGCCCTAAAGGACATGCAGGACCATCGCCTGGAGGCAGCTATGAAACGGTCCTTTGAAATTTCAGGCCTATCCTTAAGGGCGTCTGCATGCAGCTGCTACACTGCCTGAGCCTGCCTCGCTTGGTTACAACAGGCAGTGGAACAGCCCGGAGGTGGAGCGGAGCCCCTTACTGAGGTGGCACCGCGGATGGAGTCGGCCTTGTCATTTTTGGCTGACGCCCTTTATGATCTGGTCAGAGCTTCGGCTAAACAGATGGCTGTAGCAGTGGCGGCTCGCCGTCTTCTGTGGCTGCGGCATTGGGCAGCTGACATGGCCTCTAAGCAAAGGTTGGTGAAGTTGCCCTTTCAAGGCCTTCTCCTGTTTGGTGAGGAGTTGGAGAAAATTGTTAAAGGCCTGGGGGATGCCAAACCCCAGCGCTTACCCGAGGATAGGCCGCGGCCTTCTTCCAAGGGTCAGGCGGTTCCCTCCTCTTACAGACCTCGCTTCCGTGAAGCTAGAAGGTACCGCCCGGGGCGTTCTGCTGGGTGCACTTCGCGTGCCCGTTTTCAGCAGAGGAATTACTTTCGCTCGGTCAAACGTTCCGCAGCAGCAGGCTCAAGACCTGGAGTTCAAGGGCGACCCTCTCAATGATGGTGCGCCGGCCCCCTCCTCGATTCCTGTGATAGGAGGACGACTTTCCCTCTTTCTCGAGGAGTGGGCCAAGATTTCCTCAGATCAGTGGGTCTTGGACCTGATCAGAGAAGGCTACAGAATAGAATTCAATGCCCCGATAAGAGACGTGTTTGTGGAGTCCCGATGCGGTTCTGCCGCCAAACGGGTGGCGGTAGAGGAGACCTTGCAAGGCTTGATTCACATTGGGGTGGTTCCCCCGTTCCTCCCGCCGAATGCGGCTCTGGCCGTTACTCCATTTACTTCATGGTGCCGCGAAAAGGAGGGTCTTTTCGGCCCACCCTAGACTTAAAAGAAGTTAACAAATCCCTGAGAGTGCGGCATTTTCACATGGAAACCCTGCGCTCCGTCATAGCGGCGGTACAGCCAGGAGAGTTTCTCAGGTCTATGGACCTGAAAGAAGCTTACTTGCACATACCAATTTGGCCCCCACACCAGAGGTTTCTGCGTTTTGCAGTGATGGGAAAACATTTCCAGTTTCGGGCCTTGTCTTTTGGCTCGCCACAGCTCCCCGAACCTTCCCAAGGTAATGGTGGTAGTAGCTGCTTTTCTCAGGCGAGAGGGTATCCGGGTTCACCCGTACCTAGACGACTGGCTTATCAGAGCAGACTCTGCAGAAGAGAGTCATCAGGTTACAGCCAGAGTGGTCTCAGTACTGCAATCTCTGGGCTGGGTCGTCAATGTAGCCAAAAGTCAGCTGACCCCGTCTCAATCTCTAGAATATTTGGGGGTCCGGTTCGACACAGCCTTGGGGATGGTCTTCCTACCCGAGCAAAGGCGGTACAAGCTTCAGAACCAGGTCCGTCTGCTCCTGAGGATGCCTCGCCCGCGAGCTTGGGACGTTGTCCAGCTGTTGGGGTCGATGACGGCCACTTTGGAAGTCGTGCCTTGGGCGAGAGCACACCTGAGACCTCTGCAGTGCTCCCTGCTTCAACAGTGGTCTCCAATATCTCAGGATTACCAATGCAGACTCACGTGGTTCCCTGCGACCCGGCTCAGTATGGAGTGGTGGCTCTCAGTCAGCATGCTGTGGCGAGGAATGCCGCTAGCGCTCCCCGATTGGTGCCTGGTGGTAACAGATGCCAGCCTGAAGGGCTGGGGTGCGCATTGCCGGGGAAGGCATGCCCAGGGTCTTTGGACACCCAAGGAGTCGGAGTGGTCCATCAATCTCTTGGAGTTGAAAGCGATTTTCCAGGCGCTTCTGGCCTTTCAATTGACCCTGGAAGGATTGGCTGTCAGAGTTCTGTCGGACAACATGACAGCAGTGGCCTACATAAATCGCCAAGGAGGCACTCAGTGCTTAGCACTAGCCACGCAGGCCGCGTAGATTTGCCACTGGGTCGAGCTTCATCTGCAGTTTCTGTCAGCAGCTCATATTGCAGGTCAGAATAACGTGCAAGCTGATTATCTGAGCAGGAATCAAATCGACACAGCGGAATGGGAACTTGCAGGCGAAGTATTCCTGCAGATATGTGCCAAATGGGGAAAGCCTGTAATGGATCTTATGGCGTCAAGCACAAATGCTTAAAGTCCCGTGTTTCTACAGCAGACGGAGAGATCCTTGCTTGGCAGGGTTGGATGCCTTGGCTCAACCCTGGCCTCAGGGCCTCCTGTATGTGTTCCCTCCGTGGCCCTTGATAGGGTGAGTACTCTTGCGGATTCGGCTCCATGAAGGAGAGGTGGTTCTCATTGCCCTGGATTGGCCCAGGAGGCCGTGGTATGCGGACCTCCGGCGGATGCTGGTAGAGGATCCCCTGCCGTTACCTCTGGTACTGAACCTGTTGTCACAGGGCCCGGTGACCATGGAGGACGCCTGCCGTTTTGGTCTTACGGCATGGCTATTGAGAGGGCGCAATTGAGAGACAAGGGATATTCTAGTAAAGTCATTTCCACTCTCCTAAAGGCCTGCAAGCATGCCACTTCCATGGCTTATGCCAGGATTTGGCACCAATTTGAGGTTTGGTGCGCTTCTAAAGCGATAACACCCATGCGGGCTTCTGTCTCGCCGAATCTTGACTTTTTGCAGGATGGTTTACAAAAAGGCTTGGCCTATAATTCCCTGCGTGTTCAAGTGGCAGCCTTAGCAAGTTTTCGAGGGAAGGTCTTTGACCTCTCTCTGGCTGCTTGCCCGGATGTGACACGGTTTCTTAGAGGGGTGCTTCGGCTCTGTCCTGTGCGGGCTCCGTGCCCTTCAGTGTTCGCCCTTCGAGCCGCATAGGCGAGCTTCGGAGAAGGATGTGACCTTAAAGACGGTCTTTTTGGTGGCCGTGACATTGGCAAGACTGGTATCTGAGCTCCAGGCTGTCCTGTTGAGACCCATTTCTGCAATTCTCAGAGTCCGGAGTAATGGTACGTACGGTGCCTTCCTTCATGCCTAAGGTGGTTTCAGCGTTTCACCTAAACCAGCCTATTTTCCTGCCCTCCTTTTCTAAATAGGAGTTTCCAGAAGCCTATGGATAGTTGCACCTTCTGGATGTGCGAAGGGCTCTGTTGCAATATCTGCGCATGTCAAATGCCTTCAGGACCTCTGACCATATTTTTGTTCTTTTGTCAGGTGCATGCAGAGGGTCTCCAGCGTCTAAGGCCACTATAGCCCGTTGGCTCAAAGAAGCTATCTTTTCAGCATATCTGCTGTCTGTTCGGCCTCCACCTGAAGCCTTTAAGGCACATTCCACAAGAGCGATTTCCTCTTCTTGGGCTGAAACTGGAGCACTCGCTCTTCAAGAGATATGTAGTGCAGCTACTT
The DNA here is from genome assembly GCF_901765095.1 of Microcaecilia unicolor. Taxonomy (NCBI): domain Eukaryota; kingdom Metazoa; phylum Chordata; class Amphibia; order Gymnophiona; family Siphonopidae; genus Microcaecilia; species Microcaecilia unicolor. The sequence continues at coordinate 120,330,634 of NC_044040.1, read as the reverse complement.
GGGCTTCTAAGCTCTCTTTTGCCCGACATTACGGGCTGGATGTGGCTGCCAGGAGAGACGCGCATTTTGGAGCACAAGTGCTGGCGCGTGGTGTGACTTGTTCCCACCCTATCTAGGGATTGCTTTGATACATCCCACTCGTAATGGATTCATCTGCTTGATGACAAGGAAGGGAAAATTAGGTTCTTACCTTGGTAATTTTCTTTCCTTTAGTCATAGCAGATGAATCCATGAGCCCTCCCTTTGTGGGTCATTATGTGATTCATGTTAATTTTATGTTCAGTTTTTCCTGTAGATATGTTCCCTCATTGGGAGAAGTTGGAAAACAGTCTTCAGGATTTCTGTTCATTTACAGGAGGATGAGTCCATTCTCTCCTTTGACTTATAGCTCCAGTTTTGGGGCGTTCATCCGCTGTGAGGAAAGTTCATGTTTTTATGTTTTGTGGTTTGAAAGTTGAATTCTGATGCAGTAGTGTCTTCACTCCACTTGTTAACTCAGATTTGATCATGCTATGATCCAGTACAACAGTACTGTAATGTTTACAAACTTTTGAATGGATTAGATGTGTCACCTTACTGTGCCTGTCTGTATAGACCCTGGGATTGCTCAAGTCTCCCACTACTGACCCTTCTGAGGTGGATCCTTTATTGGAGGGCCTTTTGGGTCTCCTTAACTATTTTCCGCTTCTCAAGGCCCTCACTGAAATGATGTTGGTGGAGTAGGAGTTCCTGGATGAGCCCTGGATCATCATTTTCTCTGAGGACAAGCAGGCCATAATTCTCACAAGTGGGTAGCACGATCCATGTTGCCCAGTCCGGAGCTTATTCTAAGCTTGAAAGAGGTTTGTGGAGCGTGAGTGCTTTCCTGTCCACCCTGAGAGCTCAGTACCTGCAGTAGTTCTACCTTGGTGAGGAGTGGATGCCATTTTCATCTGCTCCTCATAGCCCGGTTCGGTAGAGCTTTCTAAGTGCTTTTTTGGTGTTTTTTACACTGCGGTTTTTCTTCATTCCGTGTTCAGGTTTACTCCTGTCCCTTATTTTGTTTTTAGGTTCTTTTTTTCCCTCTTTTGTTTTTCCTTTATTTTTCCATGCCACTAGGCCATATTTATGCCTTGCCTTCAGTCAGGTTCTCCCTTTCTTTTTTCTGGTGCTTTGCCCCTTTTTGGCACCATTGAGTTATTTGATTTGGCCATTGAAGTTTTTCCTTCCATGTCAATGAAAGTTCCCAGTGGCTTTAAGTGCTGATCCTGGTGCAATAGGACCATCTTTGGTACAGACACCGAGATCATCTCGCTTAGGATGGGGACCTCATGTAGATAGACTCCACACTCAAGGTGCTCAGTCCAACCAGGAAACAGATTTCCAGCCTGGCTAATGAGGGTGCACTGGGCCCCTTACTAGTTCCAGTAAGGGACAGGTTGGCCCTCTTCTTCCAAGACTGGGCTGGCATCACCTCAGATCAGTGAGTTCTAGAGGTGGTCAGAAAAGGTTACTGCCTAGAGTTTGCCTGTGCTGTTGCAGACGACTTTATAGTGTCTCCATGTGGCTGAGAGCTAAAGTGACAGACTCGCTTTTATCCTGCAACATTTGCTTGATCTGGGCATGGCGGAACCTGTCTCGATAGAGAAGCGGGTCCAGGCTACTATTACATTTATTTTGTGGTCCTAAAGAAGGAAGGCTCTTTTTTGGCCCATCCCGGATCTAAAAGGAGTGAATGCTTGTCTTCAGGTACAACATTTTCGTATGGAAACTCTCATTTCTGTGATTGCCTTCATTCATCCTTGTGAGTTCTTGACGTCCTTGGACCACACGGAAGCGTACCTGCACATTCCCATTGTGGATCACTACAAGCAGTCCCTCCACTTCTGTGTGCTTGGGCACCATTTCCAGTTTCAAGCTTTGCCCTTTGGGCTGGCTCCCGGCCTCCTGCACGTTTTCCAAAGTGATGGTGGTGGTTTTTTTTTTCCAACTTTAAATGTTTTAATGAGTTTTATAATATAAAGCCAACATTATTATATACCATCTACAATGAAAAAAATAGATTCAGAGAAGTCAATAGACCTGCAAAACGTCACAGATATTTTGGAACAATCAATTGAAGATGTAACGGAAAGAGGGACATTAATTGTTTCATTTGTATTTCAGCAGGATTTAAATGCAATAATGCGTTTATATTTTAAATCTACTGACCGTTTGTTTGCTGGTCAAAAAATTTGGCTTTACCCGGATGTGACTAAGTCTACTCAAGAAAGACGAAAAATATTTCTTTCTATGAGACCAAAAGTTTTGGAATTGGGGGCTTCATTTCTCCTGGCTTACCCTTAAATGTATTATTAGACTAAATCAGATAAAATATGCCTATTATTTGCCTAACCAACTTCAGACCTTCCTAGACAGCAAGAAATCTGTAGAGTAATAAAGAAGAAAGGAATACGGAACCATAATTAAAATATAATGATTTATGTATATATATTATGTTTAAACTTCACTATATTCCTACCCCCCCCTTATCTTCCATATTGAGGTCTAAGGAAGTCATGTTATATAAAGAAAATATTTTCTTGATTTCCTGATTTAAAAGCTTATTGTTTAATGGCTGTATTATACTTTGCAGTATTGATAATATCTGTATAAGTATTAAAAACTCAATAAAAATTATATATACATAATATAAAGCCAACATTGTAATACAGTGCAATCAAACATACAGTTATGCATTGAGCACCGGACCTGGGCCAGTTAGCTCGTGAAATACATAGTTTATTAGTACTCTTCATCGTCACTTCAGCGATGGTCTACTTACACTTTTCATGCTCCATGGGTTTTATATAATTCTTACATACAAGGTCAAATGCTTCAAACTTTGTCCCCAGGACCCGCATATCATCATGCACCCTTAAACTTACTATGTCACACACTCTGAGGTAGCTTCCCCTTCCCGCCTCCCCTCCCCTCTCTCATTCCCCCTCCCCCCTCTATTTTATAAGCTCAAATCATAACAAAGCGTTACAAAAGTCAGGCTAAGCAGTCTTGAAGTCAGGACTACCCCCTCTTGCGCTGTAACTCTCCATCTCTACGATACGCCTTGAGGCTTTCCATGGCTATCAACTGTCCCAGTTTACATTTCCAGTCCCCCATTGACGGGGGGGGGACCTGTAGTCCGCCATCTCCGCGCTACAAGACGTTTTGCTGCCGCCAGCTCCCATCTCATCATTTTGCTCCTCTCCCAGGAGTCACTCTCATTATGCAGTCCCAGCAAACACACCGATGGGCTGCACACCAGCGATTCCCCTGTCATAGTTACTAAGGCTTTCATTACTACATGCCAGAATGGGATCAGTCGTGGGCAGGTCCACCAAATATGCACAAAGGAGCCTGTATGCAACCCACATCTCCAACAAAGATCAGAGGCTTTAGGGTACATGCGCTTCAGTCTCTCAGGGGTATAGTACCACCTAGTGAGTACCTTGTAAGCATTTTCTTGCACTAATACAAATGTTAATGCCTTTTGGACCTCCCCGCAGATGACTTCCCACTCCTGTTCATTAAAATAGCAATTTAGATCTGCTTCCCATGCACCCTTAAAGCTGAAGGGGGAGGAATTTATACAGCACGGAGATGGGTCTGGGCACCCTCTGCAACAAGCCCCATAAAATTTTCCAAGCTTTCCTTCTCTTGTGGACCCTCTCCCTTCCACCCCATCATTCTCACAAAATGTTGGATTTGCAGGTAGGGGAAAATATCACCTTTGGGGAGTCCATACCTGGACCTCAACTCAAAACTCTTCAGCTTCCCCCCTGCAACAAATCTCGAAAACTCGAAAGGCCTACCTGATCCCATCTCACAAATGTGGCATTATGTCTCCCAGCCCCAAGCTTTGGTTCCTATCTCATAGGCACCCAGGTGGACACCTTAACCCCCTGTCCCCAACTCTTCCGTAGCTCCCCCCACATAACCATGAGATGCCTAAGGAATGGATTGGATATTCCCGCTAGCACCCCTCCCATTCCCTCAGTGGTCCACAAATATGTTTTCAAAGCCCTTTGGGGGCAATATGCTTGCTCCACCTGACTTGCTGGCTTCAGTCTCCCCGTTCCCAATCCAAAACCATCTTAATTAGAGCAGCCATAAAATACCATTCAATCCTTGGCACCGCTCTTCCACCCCTCTCCAGCTCTCCCCATATCACCCACCCAGCTAGTCGAGGGTGCTTGCCTCCCCATATAAACTGCAAAGTGTGTCTTTCAGCTGTCTGAGTGTCTGCCTAGGAACTGCCACAGGCAATGATTGAAACAAGAACAGCAACCTGGGTAAAACATTTATCTTTACCACAGCCATACGCCCCCACCAGGACAACCATAACCCCTTCCATCTAGAAAGTTCTGTCCGGATTTGTTCTACTATTTTACCATAATTAAATCTGTACACGCAGCTCAGGTCTCTAGGGATTTGAATCCCCAGATATTGAATGTGACTCTTAGCCCATTTATTTATTTTTTAAATAATTTTTATTGGCAAGAGAAATGCACATGTACAACCATCAACATAAATGCAACAACAACAGTACACTTCGTCATCAAATGTAGGATTCCCCCATTTCAAAACGCTACCTAGAAAATACAATGTTCTTATACACCGATCAATAAGAAGTAGGGGCCAGTGAAGTCCACCTCCACTCAATTTCACTAAACCAATTTATACAACGTGTTATATAATATCTCTCACCCCTCCTTCGTAACCATGCTGTGCCTTAATCTCTTGCACATATTTCCATTTTCTCCACCCCTCCTCCCCCATGGATTCCCCCCCCCCCCCCCCCCCGGAGACTAGCTACAGTAGGTGACTGAGCACACACCAAGTGGCTGTTATTCAGTTGTCCTCACACTGGGTAGCTGTGAGATACACTCATAGCTTCTTTTCCAGATTTTATGCCCCGCGGGTAATCTCTCCCTTTCACCCTCCAGCTCCAATTCCTTCCCTCCTTCCCAGACTGCCATTTGTTTCATAGCAGCGTACCATTGGGCAATAGGTGGTGGCACTTTGTCCACCCAGTGATGTAATATAGCTCTCTTGGCAAGCACCAGGGATAATAACACATACCGACAATGTAAGGTAGATATCCCCTGCCTTGCCAGCTCGGAGTCTAATCCCAACATTAATATTTTATAGTTCCACTCTACCTGGGAACCGATTACCTCTTCCAGATGCGCCAGGACTCCCCCTCAAAATGTCTGCAACACCATACATTCCTTGTCATCAGCAGCAGATGAATCCATTAACTGATGGGTTATGTCCACCTTCCAGCAGGTGGAGATAGAGAACACTGAAAAACCATAGTGCTCTATGGACGGCTAGCTCCATCTGCCTTCAGTATTACTCTCCCAGCAGGTGTGGACGTAGCTTGATCAGCTCCTGGAAAAATTCTGCCTGGGGTGGCTTCTGTCCTTTTGCCAGTTGAAGCAGGGGTGTTGTGGCTGGTGGTGCCCACTTTGAAGGCATATAGGTTCACCCTTTCCCTGCCTTACCTGTCCCCCTGCCTACCGGAGTACCTCTGTTGCTGCCTGCCTCCAACTTTCCTCACAGCGTTAACAAAAAACAACAAAAAAAAGGAATACACATTGGTTCTGCGTGGCTATTCTGAGGCTATTTTCCATGTGCAGCTTGACCGGAGCTCGTTTGACTTGGTCTTTTGAGGTGAGAGTGGTGCCCAGCTCCTCCGGGGAGGTCCCGCAGATGCCGTTCCAATTGGGGTAGGTTTTGGTGCAAAGCCGCCATTTTAGTTATATAATTCTGTCCGGTCGGATGATGGCTGCTGAAGCGGTTAAACGCTGCTCCCAGTGTGGTAAACATAGTTCAGCAGCCGGGGCTCTGTAAGACGTGCTGTTTAGACGCTAGAGCTGGTACGAGCATGGTGAGCGATGATTCTTCCCGCTCAATGGAGCTGGCAGCGGGCGCCATTTTGGAAGCGACGCACGCCTCGACCCTCACTGTTGCGGAGGAGTCTGAGTGCAGGGGGACGCCTCGGTTAGAGGCTACCAGAGGAGCTCCTGTTCCCGTTTCTCCTGATTCGGAGACGGAGGGTCAGGGTGAGTTTTTTTTCTCCCCGGAGTTTGTGCTTTTAATGCATAAAGCTTTCATGCTGAAAAGAGCTCTGCCACACGTGTCTGACACTGTGTTGCTACCTGGTTTCCCCCTGGGTACTGATGGCCCGGGGCTGGCTGATTCCCCCGAGCGTTGGAAGGACGCAAAACACAGACAGGTAAATTTCCCGTCGGAGAGTGGCGCACTCCTTCCCCCCCCCCCCCCCCCCCGTGGTCGGGCGGTGTGGATTCTGAGGGTTCTGGCAGGGCTTCGTGGTCTGAGGAGCCAGAGGAAAGTGCCGGTTTGCCACTGGATCTGGATGATCCCAATGCGGTGAGGATTTTCCACCGCGATGAGCTGCCAGCTTCGGACGCCTTGCAGGCCCTCTCGATTGATGATCCTGCCAAGGGCGAGGCCTCCTCTGGTAATCTGAGGATGGCGAGTACTAAGAAGCCTGCTCGAGCCTTTCCTGTGCATGACTCCATCCAAGAGCTTATTTCAGCTCAATGATCTGAACCCGAAGGGCCTTTGAAAGTGACCAGGGCTATGGGTCAGCTTTACCCTCTTAAGTGAGGAGCACTTGGCCCCTTTGGGGATGTCTAAAGTGGACGCCTTGGTCATGGCGGTGACTAAGAGGACCACCCTCCCTGTAGAGGGAGGGGTTGCCCTGAAAGACTTACAGGACCGGCGGCTTGAATCTGCGTTGAAACGGTCATTTGAAATCTCGGGCCTCGCCTTAAGGGCGTCTATATGCAGTTCCTATGCTGCCCGGGCCTGCCTTTCTTGGTTACAACAGGCAGTGGAACAACCTGCGGATGGTGCGGAGTCCCTCGCTGAGGTTGCACCGCGGATGGAGTTGGCCCTGTCATTTTTGGCTGACGCCCTCTATGATCTGGTCAGAGCTTCGGCTAAACAGATGCCTGTGGCGGTTGCGGCCCGCCGCCTTCTATGGCTTCGGCATTGGGCGGCTGACATGGCCTCTAAGCACAGGCTGGTGAAGCTTCCCTTTAGGGGCCACCTGTTATTTGGAGAGGAGCTGGAGAAGATTGTGGAAGACCTGGGGGACTCTAAACCCCAGCACTTACCCGAGGATAGGCCTTCTTCCAAGGGTTCTGTGTGGCCCTCCTCTTCCAAACCTCGCTTCCGTGAAGCTCGCAGGTATCGCCTGGGGCTCTCTGCTGGGTTTTCTCAACGTGCCCGTTTTCAGCAGAGGAAGTCCTTTTGCTCGGATAAGCGTTCCACAGCGGCCGGTTCTAGGCCTGGAGTTCAGGGGCGGCCCCCTCAATGATGGGCGCCGGTCCATTCCTCGATTCCTGCAGTAGGAGGACGTCTTTCCCTCTTTCTCGAGGAATGTACCATGATTACCTCCGATCAGTGGGTCCTGGACCTGACCAGAGAAGGCTACCGATTGGAATTCAGCGCCCCGGTGAGAGACGTGTTTGTGGAGTCCCGATGCAGTACTGCCGTCAAACGGGCGGAGGTAGAGGAGACCTTACAAGTCTTGTTGCACCTTGAAGCGGTGATCCCTTTGACTCCCTCCGAACGCGGCTGCGGTCGCTACTCCATTTACTTTGTGGTGCCTCGAAAAAGCGAGTCTTTCCGACCGATCCTTGACTTAAGGTCAGCCAAAAAGGCTCTAAGAGTGCAACATTTTTGCACGGAAACCCTGCGCTCCGTCATTGCGGCGGTACAGCCAGGAGAGTTTCTCACGTGTCTGGACCTAAAAGAAGCTTACTTGCACATTCTTATTTGGCCCCCACATCAGCGGTTTTCTCCGGTTTGCGGTGTTGGGGAAAACATTTCCAGTTTCGGGCCTTGCCTTTTGGCCTAGCCACAGCTCCCCGCACCTTTTCCGAGGTTATGGTGGTAGTAGCAGCTTTTCTCAGGCGACAGGGTATCCGGGTTCACCCGTACCTCGACGACTGGCTCATCAGAGCGGATTCGGCAGACGAAAGTCGTCTGGCCACAGCCAGAGTGGTCTCGCTACTGCAATCTCTGGGCTGGGTTGTCAGTATACCCAAAAGTCACCTGACCCCCTCTCAATCTCTAGAATATTTGGGGGTCCGGTTCGACACGGCCTCGGGATTTGTCTTTCTACCCGACCAAAGGCGATGCAAGCTTCAGAATCAGGTCCGTCTGCTCCTGCGGATGCTTCACCCGCGAGCTTGGGACTTTGTCCAGCTGCTGGGGTCGATGCCGGCCACTTTGGAGGTAGTGCCATGGACGAAAGCGCACTTGAGACCTCTGCAGATTGCCCTGCTTCAACGATGGTCTCCAATGTCCCAGGATTATCAACGCAGACTCACGTGGCTCCCTGCGGCCTGACTCAGTATGGAGTGGTGGCTCTCCGACAGCATGCTGCGGCGAGGAATGCCGCTGGTGCTTCTCTCCTGGTGCCTGGTGATAACCGATGCCAGCCTGGTCGGCTGGGGAGCACATTGCCGGGGAAGCTATGCCCAGGGCCTGTGGACACCCGCGGAGTCGGGTTGGTCCATCAATCGCTTGGAACGGAGAGCGATATTCCAGTCTCTTCTGGCCTTTCACAAGTCTCTTGAGGGGCTGGCTGTCAGAGTTCTGTCGAACAATACGACAGCTGTGGCCTACATAAATCGACAGGGCGGCACTCAGTGCAGAGCGCTGGCCGCGGAGGTCGCTCAGATTTGCCACTGGGCCGAGCTACATCTGCAGTTTCTGTCAGCAGCTCACATAGCAGGTAAGAGCAACATGCAAGCCGATTTCCTAAGCAGGCATCAAATCGACCCAGCAGAGTGGGAACTGGCAGACAAAGTGTTCCTTCAGATCTGTGCCAAATGGGGAACGCCCGTAGTGGATCTAATGGTGTCAAGCGCAAATGCCAAAGTCCTGTGCTTTTTCAGCAGACTGAGAGATCCTCGCTCGGCGGGGTTGGATGCCTTGGCTCAACCCTGGCCTCCGGACCTCCTGTACGTGTTCCCTCCTTGGCCCTTGATAGGGCGAGTCCTCCTGCGAATTCGGCTACATCAAGGAGTAGTGATCCTCATTGTCCCGGATTGGCCCAGGCGGCCGTGGTATGCGGACCTCCGGCGGATGCTGGTGGAGGCCCCTCCTCCTTTGCCTCTGGTACCGAACCTGTTGATGCAGGGCCCGGTGACCATGGAGGATCCCTGCCGCTTTGGTCTTACGGCATGGCTCTTGATAGGGCGCTATTGAGAGACAAGGGATATTCTAACAAAGTCATCTCCACTCTCTTGCAGGCCCTCAAGCGGTCCACTTCTGTTGCTTATGCTCGGATCTGGCGCCAGTTTGAGGTATGGTGTGTTTCAAAGGCGATCACACCCACGAGGGCTACAGTCTTTCCGATACTGGACTTTTTGCAGGATGGTTTACAAAAAGGCTTGGCCTACAATTCCCTGCGAGTGCAAGTGGCAGCATTGGCATGCTTTCGAGGGAAGGTCTCTGGCGTTTCCCTGGCCGCTCATCCGGACGTTGCCCGATTTCTAAGAGGGGAGCTCTGGCTTCACCCGCCAGTGCGATTGCCTTGTCTGGCTAGGAACCTGGGGCTGGTGTTGAAGGCGCTCCAGTGTTCGCCCTTAGAGCCGCTGAGGCGAGCTTCAGAGAAGGGATGCGACTCTAAAGACACAGTCTTTTTGGTGGCCATAACCTCAGCGACACGTGTTTCTGAGCTCCAGACTCTGTCCCGTCGGGACCCTTTTCTGCAATTCTCAGGGTCCGGAGTTACGGTGTGTACTGTGCCTTCCTTCCTGCCCAAGGTGGTTTCAGCGTTTCACCTAAACCAGCCCATTTATCTGCCCTCCTTTACTAGGGAGGAGTTTCCGGAATCTTTTGGGCAGTTGCATCTTCTGGATGCTCGCAGGGCTCTCTTGCAGTATCTACAAATGTCTGATGACTTCAGGACCTCTGATCACCTTTTTGTCTTGTCAGGTCCTCGAAGAGGGTCTTCGGCGTCTAAGGCCACTATAGCCCGTTGGCTCAAGGAAGTCATTTTTTCTGCATATCTGCTGTCAGGGCGGTCTCCACCTGACGCATTTAAAGCGCATTCCACGAGAATGATTTCCTCTTCATGGGCCGAAACAGGAGCACTCTCTCTTCAGGAGATCTGTAGTGCGGCTACTTGGGCTTCTAAGGTCTCCATCGTCCGACATTACAGGCTGGATGTTGCAGCGAAGCGGGACGCGCAGTTTGGAGCGCAAGTACTTGCTTGGGGAGTGACAGATTCCCGCCCTAACTAGGGAGTGCTTTTGTACATCCCATCAGTTAATGGATTCATCTGCTGCTGATGACAAGGAAGGGAAAATTAGGTTCTTACCTTGGTAATTTTCTTTCCTTTAGTCACAGCAGATGAAGCCATGATCCCTCCTTGTCTGACTCTGTTTATTTTGTTCAGTTGTTTCCTGCAGACATGTTCCCTCATTGGGAGAAGTTGGAAAACAGTCTTCAGGATTTCTGTTCTGTTACAGGAGGTTGAGATCGCCCCTCCTTTGTGTGAATATTGCTCCTGTTCTGGGGCATTCGTTCGCTGTGAGGAAAGTTCATGTTTTTCTACTTTGAGGATACACTCTGCTTTGGAAGTTTCGAATACTGAAGGCAGATGGAGCTCGCCGTCCATAGAGCACTATGGTTTTTCAGTGTTCTCTATCTAGGCGGACATAACCCATCAGTTAATGGATTCATCTGCTGTGACTAAAGGAAAGAAAATTACCAAGGTAAGAACCTAATTTTCCCTTCTAGAAAGTGATGTACCATAGTACCCTTGTGGTTTACACATTTATCACAGTCTGCTGAGTCCCAGAGACCCATTGCCTTTCCCCTGCTCCGTGTAATGTAAGCACAGTGTAATATTTTTAGCTGAGTTTCATGACAACTTACATTAGGAGTTATCCGATATGCCAGGTCAAAGCCTTTCTGGAGTTCAGATACTGAGACCCCCCATCCCCAACATGTCACTCCACTTGTGCGCCAATGAGGTTATAGTTGCATTGGGTATCTTTGTTTTGCCCAGATGGTACCAACTGGAGAGCCTGTTACTTTCCTCTGGCATCTAATGCTGTGAATGCAGGGATCTGTTTATCTTTATTGCGCACTGAGAGTAGATAATGCCTAAGTTGCAGGTACGAGAAGGAAAGCGTTTTGGGTATATTCCATCTATTTTGACACTCTTCAAAGGTTGGGGCTGACATCCTCCCCTCCGATCCCATCTGTCCCCCAAATCTACAACCCTTCTGCGCCCATATTCGAAAATGAAAGGGACCTTGTCCGGAAGGGAAGTCTGAGGTATTTTGGAATTCTATGAACAGGGAAGGTCCCCTGGCTCTCCCCACTCTCTGTCTCCACCAATCCCACGCTAGGTGAAGTGGTTTCAGTAGTGGGGACAATTTAAACCCCGCCTTCTTAGCGTGGAGGGCATTGAAGACTGACCAAGGGTGAGCAGCATTTCACCAGACCTCCGGAGATGCAAATCTGTAGTGCCCCGTGTATATTGTGTGCATCCATCTGAGGAGTGCGGATACGTTGTACATCCTGAGAATCCTGTAGGTTAACGCCTGTCAGGCTTCTTCCCTGGAAGCACTGGGTTTGTGAGCCCTTGGACCACTACCGTGGAGCGGCAGTGGCAGGCAAGGTAACCTTCAAAGCAGAGACGAGGCAAGGCTGGACTGGAACCCAGGACTGGAGTTCTGCACTGGAATACACAGGACTGGAACGCACCGGATGGGTGCGCACTGGACTGGAACCCACTGGACTGGTACACACTGGAGTGGAGCCCACTGGATTGGAACACACGGGACCGGAACCCGCTGGACAGGAACACTCTGGACCTAGGCTTCACCTACGCTTAGCCACCGTTCCCCGAGGGTTGAGCCCTCAGGTTCGGGCAGTTGGCAGGGCTTACAGGAAAACCGGAACTGGAACTAGCAAGCAGGATCAACAGGAATCAGGATACAGAAGTGCCCCCAGGCACCTAGGCGAAAGCAAGGCAGACAGGCAGGGAATGTCCAGGTTCCGGCAATAGTCAGGTCTGACCACAGGCAGAGAATATCCGGGTTCAGGCAGTAGTCGGGTCAGGCAGCCGGCAGCAAGTATCGGGGTTCAGGCAGTAGTCGAGTCAGGCAGCAGGCAGCAAGTATCGGGTCAGGCAGCAAGACTATGGCTGGAGCTCCAGTAGCAAGGAGTACTGGCAGCGGACAGGACTAGGGCTGAAGCTCCAGAAGCAAAGGAAAACACACACGGGAAAACCAGAAAGCTAAACACAAAAAAACTAGTAAAGCTGTACACAAGCTAACAAGAAAGCTACGCCCAAGCTAACTAGTCACAAGCTTGAAACTCACACTAAGCAAAACACAGGAGAACTAGTAAAGCTGTACACAAGCTAACAAGCAAAGCTATACCCAAGCTAACTAGTCACAAGCTTGAAACTCACACTAAGCAAAACACAGGAGAACTAGTAAAGCTGTATACAAGCTAACAAGCAAAGCTATGCCCAAGCTAACTAGTCACATGCTAGAAACTCACACTGAGCAAAACACAGAACTAGTAAAGCTGTACACACGCTAACAAGCAAAGCTATGCCCAGGCTAACTAGTCACACGCTAGGAACTCACACAACACAACACACCACACCACACCACACCACACCACACCACACCACACCACACCACACCACACCACACAGGAGAACTAGTAAAGCTGTACACAAGCCAACAAGAAAAGCTATGCCCAAGCTACTAGTAACAAGCTAGAAACTCACACTGAACTGGACCAAGGTAGCAGTGCACAGAGCACTCTAACATACCAGGGACCTTAGACAAGGCAAAGGCTGCAGTCTCTAAGTGATTAATAAAGCCCTTCAACACCTGAGGAGCAGCTGCAGCATCAGTAAGCAACTACGGAGGCTGTCCAGGCACAAACAAGAGAGACAAGTCCGGCAGCCTGGAAGAACCGGACCGGGCTAAAGTCTGGAACGGGTAGGAACAGCAAGACAAACTATGGCAGCCACTGGCTCTGGCCACCAGCGGGTGAGAGGAGCACAAACCAAGGAGCAGGCAGAGCGCACACAGAACATACTTAGAATACCTAGGTGCAGCACAGAGGAGCAAACAGAGCCAGGCTGGAGACAGAGATAGAGCTAACTCAGGCAGCACCCCCAGGTGCAGTAGAGTGGAGTAATTAGAGCCATGCTAGAAGCAGCCAGCACACAGAAGGAAAACTACTCCAGAAAGGATAGGCAGAAGCCAGCTTAGAAGCTGACCCCCAGAAATAAGGTAAGTCTGAGGGTGGTCACGACCACAGACGTGACAACGCCCCCCTCCTTTCTTGCCTGGATAAGCATCAGATATCCTATTCTGGCCCTACGCCCCTTCCAGATAAAAGACGAGATCACCACTCTATAAACGGCCTCATCCTTACTAGCTATCCACAGCGGCATCGTTTGTAAAGCATATAATATCTTGGGAAACACCACCATTTTAACAAGTTCCACTCTTCCCAAGAACGACACTGGAACCTCCCGCCATTTAGCGCATAGTTGTTTAATCTGGTCTAATTTTTCACATACATTTTTCTTATACATGACCGCAGGGTCTAGGTGCATATAAACCCCCAGGTATTTCATCGCCCCTTTTGTCCAAGATAAAGGAAAATCTGGATGTCCTCTGCAGGCACAATTAACAGACAGTGCCATAGCTTCCGACTTATCAAAGTTGATTTGCAATCCAGAGAAGGATCCAAATTGCTGGATAAGGTCTATTAGTATGGGAATCCCTTTAGATGCCTGTCCTAAGAATATTAACATGTCTTCCGCAGAGAGATTGATTTTATATTCACATTTCCCCACTCTTATGCCCTTCACCTCTACTTATTGTCGGATTTTACTTGCTAAAGGTTCCAGGGCCAACACAAAAAGCATGGGTGACAGAGGGCAGCCCTGCCTAGTGCCACTTTGTAGCTCAAAGGATGGAGATAGCGTGTTGTTTATTAAAAGTTGTGCAGTAGGATTTCTATGGTACTGGGGCCGCTTGATAACAGTGACCATAATATGATCAGTTTTGATATCGACCTTGAAGTAACTGTACACAAAGTCAAATACGTTAGCGTTTAACTTTAAAAAAGGAGACTATGATAAAATGAGAAGAACGGTTAAAAAAAAAACTTAGGGGGGCAACTAAAACTGTACAACAGGCCTGGACGCTGTTCAAAAATACCATCCTGGAGGCCCAGGCCATACATATTCCGCGAATTAGAAAAGAAAGACGGAACTCCAAAAGACAGCCGGCCTGGTTGAAAAGTGAGGTGAAGGAAGCTATTAGGGCTAAAAGAAACGCCTTCAGAAAATGGAAGAAGGAACCGTCTGGAAATAACAAGAAGCAGCATAAGGAGTGTCAAAGCAAATGCAAGGCGCAGATAAAGAAGGCCAAGAGGGATTACGAAAAAAAGATAGCATTAGAGACAAAAAAACATAGTAAAAATTTTTTCGGTATATTAAAAGCAGGAAGCCGGCAAAAGAATCGGTTGGGCCGCTGGATGACCGAGGGGTAAAAGGGGCGATCAAGGAAGACAAAGACGTAGCGGAGAGACTGAATGAATTCTTTGCTTCGGTCTTCACCGAGGAAGATTTGGGTGGGATACCGGTGTCGGAAATGGTATTTCAAGCGGACGAGTCGGAGAAACTTACTGACTTCACGGTAAACCTGGAGGACGTAATGGGGCAGTTCGGCAAACTGAAGAGTAGCAAATCTCCTGGACCGGATGGTATTTATCCTAAAGTACTGATAGAACTGAAAAATGAGCTTGCGGAGCTACTACTAGTGATATGCAACTTATCCTTAAAATCGAGCGTGGTACCGGAAGATTGGAGGGTGGCCAATGTAACGCCCATTTTTAAAAAAGGCTCCAGGGGAGATCCGGGAAATTATAGACCTGTGAGTCTGACGTCGGTGCTGGGGAAAATGGTAGAGGCTATTATTAAAAACAAAATTACAGAGCACATCCGAGGACATGGATTACTGAGACCGAGTCAGCACGGCTTTTGTGTGGGGAAATCTTGCCTTACCAATTTACTTCAATTCTTTGAAGGAGTAAACAAACATGTGGACAAAGGGGAGCCGGTTGACGTGTATCTGGATTTTCAAAAGGTGTTTGACAAGGTACCTCATGAAAGGCTACAGAGGAAATTGGAGGGTCATGGGATAGGAGGAAATGTCCTATTGTGGATTAAAAACTGGTTGAAGGATAGGAAACAGAGAGTGGGGTTAAATGGGCAGTATTCACAATGGAGAAGGGTAGTTAGTGGGGTTCGTCAGGGGTCTGTGCTAGGACCGCTGCTTTTTAATATATTTATAAATGATTTAGAGATGGGAGTAACTAGCGAGGTAATTAAATTTGCTGATGACACAAAGTTATTCAAAGTCGTTAACTCGCGACAGGATTGTGAAAAATTACAAGAGGACCTTACGAGACTGGGAGACTGGGCGGCTAAATGGCAGATGACGTTTAATGTGAGCAAGTGCAAGGTGATGCATGTGGGAAAAAAGAACCCGAATTATAGCTACGTCATGCAAGGTTCCACATTAGGAGTTACGGACCAAGAAAGGGAGCTGGGTGTCGTCGTCGATAACACGCTGAAACCTTCTGCTCAGTGTGCTGCTGCGGCTAGGAAAGCGAATAGAATGTTGGGTATTATTAGGAAAGGTATGGAAAACAGGTGTGAGGATGTTATAATGCCGTTGTATCGCTCCATGGTGCGACCGCACCTTGAGTATTGTGTTCAATTCTGGTCGCCGCATCTCAAGAAAGATATAGTAGAATTGGAAAAGGTGCCGCGAAGGACGACTAAAATGATAGCAGGGATGGGACGACTTCCCTATGAAGAAAGACTAAGGAGGCTAGGGCTATTCAGCTTGGAGAAGAGACGGCTGAGGGGGAGACATGATAGAGGTATATAAAATAATGAGTGGAGTGGAACAGGTGGATGTGAAGCGTCTGTTCACGCTTTCCAAAAATACTAGGACTAGGGGGCATGCGATTAAACTACAGTGTAGTAAATTTAAAACAAATCGGAGAAAATTTTTCTTCACCCAACGTGTAATTAAACTCTGGAATTCATTGCCGGAAAATGTGGTGAAGGCGGTTAGCTTAGCAGAGTTTAAAAAGGGATTGGACGGTTTCCTAAAGGACAAGTCCATAAACCGCTACTAAACGGACTTGGAGAAATCCAAAATCCCAGGAATAACATGTATAGAATGTTTGTACGTTTGGGAAGGTTGCCAGGTGCCCTTGGCCTGGATTGCACGCTGTCGTGGACAAGATGCTGGGCTCGATGGACCCTTGGTCTTTTCCCAGTATGGCATTACTTATGTACTTACAGTGGTGGAAATAAGTATTTGATCCCTTGCTGATTTTGTAAGTTTGCCCACTGACAAAGACATGAGCAGCCCATAATTGAAGGGTAGGTTATTGGTAACAGTGAGAGATAGCACATCACAAATTAAATCCGGAAAATCACATTGTGGAAAGTATATGAATTTATTTGCATTCTGCAGAGGGAAATAAGTATTTGATCCCCCACCAACCAGTAAGAGATCTGGCCCCTACAGACCAGGTAGATGCTCCAAATCAACTCGTTACCTGCATGACAGACAGCTGTCGGCAATGGTCACCTGTATGAAAGACACCTGTCCACAGACTCAGTGAATCAGTCAGACTCTAACCTCTACAAAATGGCCAAGAGCAAGGAGCTGTCTAAGGATGTCAGGGACAAGATCATACACCTGCACAAGGCTGGAATGGGCTACAAAACCATCAGTAAGACGCTGGGCGAGAAGGAGACAACTGTTGGTGCCATAGTAAGAAAATGGAAGAAGTACAAAATGACTGTCAATCGACAAAGATCTGGGGCTCCACGCAAAATCTCACCTCGTGGGGTATCCTTGATCATGAGGAAGGTTAGAAATCAGCCTACAACTACAAGGGGGGAACTTGTCAATGATCTCAAGGCAGCTGGGACCACTGTCACCACGAAAACCATTGGTAACACATTACGACATAACGGATTGCAATCCTGCAGTGCCCGCAAGGTCCCCCTGCTCCGGAAGGCACATGTGACGGCCCGTCTGAAGTTTGCCAGTGAACACCTGGATGATGCCGAGAGTGATTGGGAGAAGGTGCTGTGGTCAGATGAGACAAAAATTGAGCTCTTTGGCATGAACTCAACTCGCCGTGTTTGGAGGAAGAGAAATGCTGCCTATGACCCAAAGAACACCGTCCCCACTGTCAAGCATGGAGGTGGAAATGTTATGTTTTGGGGGTGTTTCTCTGCTAAGGGCACAGGACTACTTCACCGCATCAATGGGAGAATGGATGGGGCCATGTACCGTACAATTCTGAGTGACAACCTCCTTCCCTCCGCCAGGGCCTTAAAAATGGGTCGTGGCTGGGTCTTCCAGCACGACAATGACCCAAAACATACAGCCAAGGCAACAAAGGAGTGGCTCAGGAAGAAGCACATTAGGGTCATGGAGTGGCCTAGCCAGTCACCAGACCTTAATCCCATTGAAAACTTATGGAGGGAGCTGAAGCTGCGAGTTGCCAAGCGACAGCCCAGAACTCTTAATGATTTAGAGATGATCTGCAAAGAGGAGTGGACCAAAATTCCTCCTGACATGTGTGCAAACCTCATCATCAACTACAGAAGACGTCTGACCGCTGTGCTTGCCAACAAGGGTTTTGCCACCAAGTATTAGGTCTTGTTTGCCAGAGGGATTAAATACTTACAGTGGGGGAAATAAGTATTTGATCCCTTGCTGATTTTGTAAGTTTGCCCACTGACAAAGACATGAGCAGCCCATAATTGAAGGGTAGGTTATTGGTAACAGTGAGAGATAGCACATCACAAATTAAATCCGGAAAATCACATTGTGGAAAGTATATGAATTTATTTGCATTCTGCAGAGGGAAATAAGTATTTGATCCCTCTGGCAAACAAGACCTAATACTTGGTGGCAAAACCCTTGTTGGCAAGCACAGCGGTCAGACGTCTTCTGTAGTTGATGATGAGGTTTGCACACATGTCAGGAGGAATTTTGGTCCACTCCTCTTTGCAGATCATCTCTAAATCATTAAGAGTTCTGGGCTGTCGCTTGGCAACTCGCAGCTTCAGCTCCCTCCATAAGTTTTCAATGGGATTAAGGTCTGGTGACTGGCTAGGCCACTCCATGACCCTAATGTGCTTCTTCCTGAGCCACTCCTTTGTTGCCTTGGCTGTATGTTTTGGGTCATTGTCGTGCTGGAAGACCCAGCCACGACCCATTTTTAAGGCCCTGGCGGAGGGAAGGAGGTTGTCACTCAGAATTGTACGGTACATGGCCCCATCCATTCTCCCATTGATGCGGTGAAGTAGTCCTGTGCCCTTAGCAGAGAAACACCCCCAAAACATAACATTTCCACCTCCATGCTTGACAGTGGGGACGGTGTTCTTTGGGTCATAGGCAGCATTTCTCTTCCTCCAAACACGGCGAGTTGAGTTCATGCCAAAGAGCTCAATTTTTGTCTCATCTGACCACAGCACCTTCTCCCAATCACTCTCGGCATCATCCAGGTGTTCACTGGCAAACTTCAGACGGGCCGTCACATGTGCCTTCCGGAGCAGGGGGACCTTGCGGGCACTGCAGGATTGCAATCCGTTATGTCGTAATGTGTTACCAATGGTTTTTGTGGTGACAGTGGTCCCAGCTGCCTTGAGATCATTGACAAGTTCCCCCCTTGTAGTTGTAGGCTGATTTCTAACCTTCCTCATGATCAAGGATACCCCACGAGGTGAGATTTTGCGTGGAGCCCCTGATCTTTGTCGATTGACAGTCATTTTGTACTTCTTCCATTTTCTTACTATGGCACCAACAGTTGTCTCCTTCTCGCCCAGCGTCTTACTGATGGTTTTGTAGCCCATTCCAGCCTTGTGCAGGTGTATGATCTTGTCCCTGACATCCTTAGACAGCTCCTTGCTCTTGGCCATTTTGTAGAGGTTAGAGTCTGACTGATTCACTGAGTCTGTGGACAGGTGTCTTTCATACAGGTGACCATTGCCGACAGCTGTCTGTCATGCAGGTAACGAGTTGATTTGGAGCATCTACCTGGTCTGTAGGGGCCAGATCTCTTACTGGTTGGTGGGGGATCAAATACTTATTTCCCTCTGCAGAATGCAAATAAATTCATATACTTTCCACAATGTGATTTTCCGGATTTAATTTGTGATGTGCTATCTCTCACTGTTACCAATAACCTACCCTTCAATTATGGGCTGCTCATGTCTTTGTCAGTGGGCAAACTTACAAAATCAGCAAGGGATCAAATACTTATTTCCCCCACTGTATTTCCCTCTGCAGAATGCAAATAAATTCATATACTTTCCACAATGTGATTTTCCGGATTTAATTTGTGATGTGCTATCTCTCACTGTTACCAATAACCTACCCTTCAATTATGGGCTGCTCATGTCTTTGTCAGTGGGCAAACTTACAAAATCAGCAAGGGATCAAATACTTATTTCCACCACTGTATGTACTTATACAAGGCTCTAATCCCTTGCAGAAACTCCCCTAAGATACCAAATTGGGGCAATACCTAAAAAAGATGGCCCCACAGTATCTTATCGAACGCTTTCTCCGCATCTAGGCTTACTAGAAGGTCATCCCCCTGCCCACCCTTCTTTTCCTGAATCGCGCTCAGTGCCCATAAGATGTTAGTGGAAGCGTATCTTCCTGGGACAAACCCTGTTTGGTCTGCATGTACCAACGAGGGTAATACCTTTCCCAGTCGGGCAGCCATAATTCCAGGAAAGAGTTTGATATCTTGGTTTAAGAGGGAGATTGGGCGATATGAACTCAGTTCCTTGTCCCATCCTGGCTTCGGCAGAACTATGATTGATGCATGCGTCAGTGTACCCGTACTCTGCCGTTCTTTACATAGTGCCTCTTATAATTCACTAAATGGGCCTACTAGCTGCCCTCCCAGTATCTTGTGAAATTCGGGGCCTAAGCCATCGGGGCCCGGGGCCTTAGCTAATTTAAGTTTCTTTATTGCTTGCTGTATCTCACGCCCCTGGACCGGCTCATTAAGGAAGTTTCTTTGCTCTTGCGTCAAGGATGGGAGTCTTAGGTCTTGAAAAAAGGTCTCTCTTTTATCCCTATCGCATTGTCCCTGATCGTAAAGTGTCTTATAAAAGTCTACAAATGCCTTCTGTATTTCTCCTTCCTTATCTACCCGCTGCCCGTTCCCTCCCTTGATGTGGGTTATGACTTGTTTTGCTGCTCTGTCTCTCACCATATTAGCCAGCAATTTCCCAGTTTTGTTCCCCCATCTATGAAGGCGGTACTTATATAGTTGTATGTCTCCCAGGGCCCTCTGGTTCAGAATGTCATTAATCTTGGCTTTTATCTCTTTGAAGTTGTTCTGAGCTTCCTCATCCTCCCTTGATGCTGCTCCTCTAACCTCTTGCAACTGGCTTAATTTCTCTAACAGCTCTTTTTCCCTCCGCTTACGTGAGCTCGCTGTGTAGGCTAATATTTTTCCTCTCATTACCGCCTTCCCTGTTTCCCATAATAGCAGCGGGTCAACTTCACCAGTTCTATTGTCTGCCAAAATAACTCCCATTCCTGTGATATGTACTTCCGGAAGTCGGAATCCCTATATAAGGTAGGGTTCATTCGCCTCCCTGGCTGTTTGCTCTCTCCTGTTGTGCCTATATCTACCCATATTAGACAGTGATCAGACACAACTCCCGCTTCTATTTCTGTTGACCTGCTCATCGAGAAAAGAGATGGAGAAATCAATATATAATCTAGTCTGGCGCGACATTTGTATACATTTGAAAAATAGGTGTATTCTCTTTCATCTGGGTGCAATGCCCTCCATATATCTACTAATCCCAAATCCCGTTGCAAAATTCCTATGCGCCTCTCCTCCATTCTCTTAGGCCGGCTCTTTGGTGGGCTGCAGTCAATTAGGGGGTCCGCAGTTATGTTGAAATCCCCCCCCCCCCCCCACTAGCAATTGGTATTCTTGTAGCTGTATTAAAGTCACTAATAGGTGTGAGTAGAATTTCCTAGAATAAATGTTAGGGGTTTATACTGAACAAAGTGCTGCTTTCATCCCTTGAATAACCCCTGCCCACACCACGAACCTCCCCTCAGGATCCTGAATGGTTCTATGACAAACTGTTTCGAGTCCCTTGCACATAAGGATAGACACTCCTCGTTGTCTACCATTGTATGAGGAAAACACTATGTCTCCCACCCAGCCCTGTTTCAATTTGAGATGTTCCGGGGCAGACAGATGGGTTTCCTGTATCATAAAAACATCAGTTTACATTTGCTTCCCGTACTGTAATATTTTCTTCTGTTTAATCGGGAAGTGCACTCCATCTACATTGAGTGAAGTCACCCGAATACTACCCATTATCCCAATTTACCAGCAAGCTATCCTTAAGCCAGTGAGTCAGTATCTCTTTTCGGGGCTCCGTCCCAGCAGCGGCGCCCCTCTTGATTTCCCAGCTAACCCCATTCTGTGTACTAAGCTTCCGTTGTATTGCCATTGGTGTGAAAATCTTTAGTTCCCCCCCCCCCCCCCCCGTGCAGGTCTCCTCCGTACCCCATTCCCTTCTTATCTCCCTCCCAAACTCCCTTCCTGACCTCCTCCCTCCCTCCCCCCCTCTTCACGCCGATCAATTCTGCCACCTCTCTACATCCTTGGCATCCCCTCTCATCCAGTCCTCATTCGCTCTTCTACACGTATACCCTCCCCACTCCCATACAGCATCCCACCAATCCCAACACAAACCACAACCACTTCCCCCCACCCTCTCGCCTCCCCCTATCGGTTGAAGACCCCATTTCTCAACCACCTCCCTCATATCAATAAGCATCAATCTCCCTCCCCCATTTCTGCCCACTTTCATCATAATCACCAGTACAGTGCAACCCCTCTACATCTCCCGCCCCCACCCTCCTGTTATAAATCTCCCTCCCACAAAATATATTTTGACTATGCACAGCTATGGTCCAGAGATACATCAAAAACATACTGATAACACTTAATCAACTGTGTTGTGCCGCTGGAATGCTGCTACCTGCATAGTCTGTTAACTCTGCTAAAGAAACTAGTGCAAGTGGGCGAAGTAGACTCAAAGATGGTTATTCACCCGCTTCTTATTCCGGCCTCCGGTACTTTACCACTCCTCAAATGAAACAAAGATCTCGCTCCTTAGGCCATCCACCAAGCTCGGGGTGGGCTGCTTGTTGTCCTGGCCGGGCTCCTCTACCATCTGAGGTGCAGGTCCAAAGTTCGTGCTGTTCGTGCTGAGGGAACATCCTCAAGCCCAATCGCAGTGGAATTAAACCGCAAACAACGAGGAACAAACTAATGTAGACCCCTTCAGATCCAGTGCTGCTCACCACCGGGCCTCGCGCGCAGTTCACCGCACCTCTTCGTTTCTAACTTGGCCACTCGGTACTTTATCCAAAAAAGCTCGCAGCTCCTCTGCTTTTGTCAACGTGCAAGAGCTATTGTTATACGTGATCCGTACTCGAGCTGGATATTGGAAGGCAAACTTAATTCCTTTCTCATATAATTTGGTGCAATTCGGAGCTAATAACCTCCTCTGTTCCATCACTCTTGCTGAGAAGTCCTGAAAGAGCAAGATCTTTATGCCCTTGTACTCCACCCGGCGTATCTTTTTAAATTTCTCTAAGAGTGTGGCTTTAACCATGTAATTCAGGAATCTGGCAATTATCAGTCGTGGGTGCCCCTCAGCCTCTCTCCTTGGTCCCACGTGATGGACTCGCTCCACTTGTCCTCGGCCGAACTCTGCGCTTAATCCCAGCTGCTGTGGGAGCCAGCTTTCCAGTAAGGTCTTTGAGCTCTGCATCAGTAACGGACTCAGCAGGTATCCCCACTATGCGGATGTTGTTTCTTTGGCCTCTGTTCTCCTGATCGTCTACTCAGTCTTTCAGCATGTTTATTTGTGCTTCCATTTCTCTGATCCAGCCCTCTGCTGCTGACATGTGTTCCTCCATTTCTTGCAGTCTGACCGCATGGGTATTGATGCACTCTTTTATTTCATCCATGCCTTCATTTAACTTTGCCAGTTTGTCGTCCAGTAATTGCGACGTGTTTTAGAGAGATTTGTACCATGTCCCCGTGTACCGGGGCCGGGTTCTACGTCTGCAACGGCGGGGTTGGCAGGCTCGGTGGACTCGATGGGCTCAGCGATGCCATCTTTTTCAGCACACTGCCCTTGTCTTTCCCTGTTTTCGCCGATTTAATTGGCATTCCGCTCCACCGCTGTCTTTGATAACGCACCTTCCGATTCCTCTTATTTTCCTGTGCTGTTCAATACCTTTTCCAGCCCGATTAGGGTGCTGTAGATACCATCAAAAAGGGGCAATTTGACACAGGGGAAGGGAGCCGAGCTTACAGACGTCCGTTCAGTCCTGCAACATCACGTGACCCCTTAGCCCATTTAAAAGCCAATTTACTTCTCAGTCTATTTTCTTCCATCTGGGTTAGGGAGATCCCCAATAATTCACTTTTTATGTTTCAATCTTTTTTATTGTAACCAACCATAGTAATATAATAAACAGTGACTGTCCAACAGTTCAAACATGTACAGATAAGTTCAACTACGAAATTATGCATTTTACCGAGTTATCTCATATCTGGTTACAACATTTATTCCTTTCCCCCTCCCCCCAACTTATCCATCTTAACCCTTCCCCCCCTTATCTCTCAAATTTAAGGCATAAGAATCTAAGCATCATTCTCTCGCTTCAGTACAGTCAAGGTAATCTCTAGAGATTTAACAGATGACTCCGGGCTGCCGGAGTAAGAGTCTGCCACAAGGGTGCCCAGCACCGTTGAAATTTCTTTCCCGCTACCGAGTCTAAGGTGAAATGTTCTTGACGCTCCAGGCGCATTAGGTACAACATTCTGACTCTCCATGACTGCTGGGTGGGCGGTTTCCTTGTTATCCACTCCGCCAAAATCACTTGCTTGGCAGCGATGGTTGCTTTTATCACAAATTCCATATATCCTTTGGGCTTAGGCGTGCTTAGTCTAGGGTGTCCGAACAGCAGGGTAGTGTCATATGTCCACTTTGAGCCCCATATCTGAGATACATAAATTAGCAAGTCTCTCCAAAATTTCTCTACTGCCTTGCATCTCCAGAACATGTGCCCCAGTGTTGCCCCCTCTCTTCCGCACTTGGGGCATGAGCCCCAGGGGGACACTCCCAAATGGAAAGCTCTACGGGGGGCAACATACAGTCTCATCACAAATTTGTATTGCACTTCCCACTGACTCACTGCTTTGGTTAAGCGCCTGATGGATAGAATATGTGTCTTCACTTGCATCTCCGTGATGTCAATCAATAAGTCCTCTTTCCACTGTTCTGCCAGTCGCAAATAATCCACTTCCGCCGCTGTGTCTCGAATGTGTCTATGGTGGTAGGTTAAAGGCACTTCTTGCTGCGCCCCCAGTGAAAATGCTGTCCCTAGCTCTTCTTGCACATCCTCTGCCAGCCATTCCCATGTCAGAGTTCCAATATAATGTTTGAGTTGTAAGTAATGAAATCTGTCTCGCTCCTCCAGCCCATATTCCCTCTGTAGATCTGGGAACGGCTTTATCTTGCCCTCTAAGGTGAGTACCTGCAGCGGGTATTCCACCCCCTTTTGTCTCCACCTGTGGAATACTGCATACAAGTTTCCAGGTACAAAGTCTCTGTTTCCACAGATGGACCGGAACGGAGTCACTCTTGTGGAGAATTTGTGTAGCCGGCAAATCCAGGCCCACGTCGCTTTAGCCAAAGTCATTATCCCTGAGTACTTTAGCACCTCTGGAATGGGGCCTCCTCCCACGTGCAAGTAGTTAGAAAAGTGTATTCGGGGTACTAATTGTGTCTCCAGTGTGGTATTAGAAAACTCCTCTGTCCCCCGGTACCAGTCATTTATATGGCGCATCCCACATGCCACTGTTAGATGTCTCACACTTAGTAGTCCAAGACCCCCATATTCCACTGGGATTGTTGTGGTGGACAATGGAAGGCGCGCTCTCTTCCCCTGCCAGAGAAATCTTTGCGTGATGTTAGTCAATTTTCTCTCGTCTTTCTTTTTCAAGTATAGTGGTATAGTCTGGAATACGTACAACCACTTGGGGATTATACACATATTGTAGAGGGCAACTCTTCCCATAAGCGTAATGGGCAGTGATCTCCACATGCTCAACTTCTCCTCTGTCTCTATCAATAACCTCCTAACATTCTCTTTATATAAAGCTTCCAAATTTGCAGGTAACTGTATACCTAGATATGTGATTGGGTTCTGGGTCCATTGCAAAGATCTGGGGCCCCTCCACTTGCCCACCTCCCCATCATTTATTGGAAGTATAAATGATTTATTGTAATTTAATCTAAACCCAGAGCAAGTACCATAACTTTCGATCTCTCCCAGCACTGTTGCTAAGGAGCTATTAGGGTCTGTCAGTGTCAGTAGCAGGTCATCCGCATATGCGAGTACTTTCAGTGGCCGGCCCTGCATCTCAACTCCCTTTATTTCTTCGTTGTGGAGCAGGTGTTTTAATAATGGTTCTAATGCCAATATGAACAACAGTGGCGAAAGCGGACAGCCTTGCCTGGTGCCTCTACAGATGGGAAACTCTTTCTCTTTCCTGCCATTAACTATAACACTAGCCATGGGTTTTGTATAGAGGACCTGGACCGCTCTCGCAAACCAGCCCGTAATACCTATGGTTGCCAAGACCTGAAATAAGAACTCCCAACTCACTTGGTCAAAAGCCTTTTCCGCATCCAGGCTAACCACCCAAGCTGGCACCCCCCTCTCTTTACATATTGCCATCGCCAGTAGCAATTTCCGTACATTGTGGACTGCTCTTCGTTTTTTTATAAATCCCACCTGCTCGGGTCCAATAATGTTAGGCAAACACAGTGCTAAGCGATCTGCCAAGATTTTTGCTAGGAGCTTTACTTCTACGTTTAGTAGAGATATGGGCCTACATGACCCCGGCTGTTCTGTCGGTTTCCCCATTTTAGGAATTAGCGACACTAAAGCTGTGTTAGCAAAGGCTGGGAAACAGCCGTCATTAAGCACTTCATCATAGTAACTTAAGAGGTATACTATTGCTTTGGGAGGGAGCAGTTTGTAATACTCTCCGGAAAGTCCATCTGGGCCTGGGGCTGATCGGAGTTTCAGCGCCTTTACTGCCTTCTGCAGCTCCTTTATTGTCAGTGGGGCATTTAAAAGTCCTAATTGGTGGTCTGTCAGTCTTGGAAGCTGAGCCTCATCTAGATATTTTACCATTTCTGCCCCATGGGGTGTCTGCTGTTTCTTATATAGTGTAGTGAAATACTCTGTGAATAGGTGGCCAATTTCCTCGTGATCTCGTATTAGGTTTCCTGCTGTGTCCTGTAAGGTGGTCACTGCCCTGGGGCCTCCCTGCGACCGTATTACTCTAGCTAGTAACCTTCCTGTTTTATTCCCGAATTTATGTAATCTATACTTATAATACAGCGTTGATCTGCTTTCCTTCTCGTGCAACAGGGAATTTAGTGTAATTTGTATGGATTTGAGGGCGTCTAGTGTGGCTGGTGACGGCCGTTGCGCATGTGCTCTCTGGGCTCTCTTAAGTCTTTTCTCTAATAGTAAAATGCCTGCAACCCTGTTTTTGTTGCGTTTACTACAATAAGCGATTATGTCCCCTCTCAGGACTGCTTTAGAAGCCGTCCAGAACGAGGCAGGCTGAGTGTGCACATGTTTCGCATTATTTTTTGCATAATCCTCCCACTTGGCTGCTAGGTATTTTGCAAATTTTGGGTCTGTATACAAGTAGGCTGGGAATCTCCAGCCCCTATGCCCTTCTCGATCTATTTGCATTTCTAGGTCTACCCACACAAAGGCATGGTCCGAGATTTCCTCAGGGCCGATGTTCGCTGTCACCACGTGTGTGAACATTGTCCGCTCCACCAATATATAATCTAGCCGGGATTGCGTGCCATGCGCTCTAGACCGATGTGTGTATTCTCGCTGTGTAGGGTGGAGGGCTCTCCAAATGTCCATTAGTTCAAGGTCTCTAATAAAAGATGTCATGGCCTTTGCTCTTTGTCCAATGTAATGTGTGGAGGTGCTATTTGAGCAATCTATTTGAGGGTCCACCACTAAATTGAAGTCTCCCACTACTACCAATTTCTCTCTCCCTTTGGTAACACATTTGCCTCTCAAATTTCGAAGAAAGGCTGGGTCATAGTTATTCGGTCCATAGAGGACCACTAGCCTTATCTCCATTCCCGGCATCCATACCTTAATGATGATATATCTCCCGTCCTTCCCAGTAGCTACCTGTGTCGCTTTGTATATTAACCCCTTACGGAACAGTATGGCCACCCCTCCTTTCTTCCCTTGTGCTGGTGCCGAGAATACCTCCCCCACCCACATCTTCTGCAGTTTACTGTGCTCTAGATCATTTAGGTGTGTTTCCTGTAAGCAGGCAATGTCTGTTTTATGTCTCCGTAAAGCTGTTAGGATTTTTGCCCTCTTAATTGGGGAGCTTACTCCCCCTATATTCCATGTTACAATTCTAACCGTCATGTTGAGTATTTACAATAGCTTGTATCAAACGCGTGATGCCTTTCCACTTCTTCCTTCCAAATCTCTTATGCCAAGGTGTATAGTATCCTAATCGTGCCCCCCCTCCACTAACCCTTTCCCCCAACTATCCCTTCCCCATAACCATAAACACCCAATTTCCATCCTCTAAACCTCGAAGATGGATGTGGCGATCACCTTAGGACGTGAGTCCATGCCCTTCCGCTTACCCGACATTAGTGCTTTTCACTGCTTCCCTGGATTTAATGATCGACTTTCAGGTAGCTTCCATCAAACCGGCCTCCTTTATTGCCGCTGTAGCTGCA
The DNA here is from genome assembly GCF_901765095.1 of Microcaecilia unicolor. Classification (NCBI taxonomy): domain Eukaryota; kingdom Metazoa; phylum Chordata; class Amphibia; order Gymnophiona; family Siphonopidae; genus Microcaecilia; species Microcaecilia unicolor. The sequence continues at coordinate 120,302,592 of NC_044040.1, read as the reverse complement.
GGTACTGTTTGAAATGATTTCCATTGATCTTTGATTAAAATTCTCAAGGTTGCTGGAAACTTTAGGGTAAATTTTATGCTTTTCTGTGCCAAGGCAGAGCATATCGGATGGAATTTACGTCGTTGTTGTTGCACCTCTGCTGAAAAGTCTTGAAATATTAGGATTTTGCTTCCATCATGCATCAAAGATCCTCTGCGCAATCGGAAGCCTTGTAAGATTTCATTTTTATGGCGGAAATGAAAGATTCTTGCCATTACTATTCTTGGTCGTGTCTGCGTTTCTGCCCTGCGACCAACTCTATGGGCCCGCTCTATTACGAGGGGGCCTATGGTGTTTGAGAGCGCGAGCTCTTTTGCAAGCCAATTCTCGAGCCAGCAGGTCAGATTACGTTCTGGGATAGTCTCTGGTAAACCGACTATTCGGATATTGTTCCTGCGAGAGCGATTTTCTAGCTCTTCCAGTTTCTCATGGCTTTCTTTTAATTGTTTTGTAAGGGTCGCAATATCTGGGCCGTACCCGCGGCCATCATTTTCTAGGGCCGCCACGCACGTTTCAAGATCTCCCACGCGCGTTCCTACTCCATCCAACCGCGTGGTTAGGCTCTCTAATTTCTGCTCCATTTCTGCCCATTTCGGGTCCCAGGCTTTTGCCACGGCTGTAGTTATTTGCACGAGCTGCACCTCGGAGAATCCTCCTGGCTGCAACGCATCATCCTCCGCCATATTGTTTTGGCCGGGGCTGCTTGTTTTTGCCTTTTCTGTCTTTTCTTTCTTGGAAGATCGCTGTGCCATCGCCCCTTCCGTCTTCCTCAAGTATCTGTCCATACAACAATCGATTCGCTAGGCAGAGTACTGTCCAGGGAAGCTCTATTTATTCAATTATCGGGCATGGATCTCAGAGCCCCAGCAACGTGCTGCCGTTCAGCTCATGCCCCCACGTGATCTCCCCCAATAATTCACTTTTATCCATGTTTACCCGCAATCCTGCATGTCTCTCAAATTCCCCAATTACATCCAACGCTGCTGCCAAAGTCCGCTCTGGCTCTGTCACATAAAGCAATAAGTCATCAGCAAACAAAGCTACGCGGTGCTCCTTTTTCCCTACCATAATACCCTGAATATCAGGGTGATTACGCACCATTTCCGCCAAAAGTTCTATATAAATGGCAAATAGAAGTGGTGACAGAGGACAGCCCTGCCTAGTCCCTCTACCAATTGGGAAGAATGGGGTATAATTGCCATTAATATGGAGGCAAGCTTTCGGGTCTGCATATAGGGCCGCCAACCACCTATCAAAGTTGACTCCAATACCCATACGGTTCATGACCTCCATCAAAAACCTCCAATTCACCCTATCAAAGGCCTTTTCTGTGTCAGTGACCAACAGTGCTGCCCCTGGTTGTGTCCTCTGTGCCTCCCACAACAAGTGTAGAGTACGTCTAATGTTGTCTCCCACCTGCCTCCCTGAAATAAGCCCAGATTGGTCTACATGTATCAGTTTCTGTAAGACCCTTATTGGCTAAAACTTTAGCCAATATCTTCGCATCTACATTTAACAATGAAGTGGGTCTAAATAAACCACAAATTGTGGGGTCTTTACCCAGTTTAGGCAGCACTGAGATCCCCGCCTCTGACATAGATCTCGGCAGTCCATTACCCTCTAACACTCCATTGCCCATCCGTGTTAGCTGAGGCCCTAGCTCTCCTACAAAACACTTAGAACCTTGCTGTATAATCCGGGGGCTTTCCCATTTGGGAGATTCTTGATGACCCTTGCACTTTCCCCAGTCGAATAGGTTTCCCCAATTGGGCCTTTTCCGAATCTCTCAAACATTTTAACTGTATCTGATCCAGATATTGGGCTAGCCCAACCTCTGATTCACCCTCTGGTTTCCTGTACAATTCCTGGAAATATGTCACAAAGCTCCGAGCTATTTTGGTGTCTGTGTAATGCCAGCGTCCCCTTCCATCCCTCATTTTTTGAATAAGAGATTTGGTTCATCTGACCCGTAACAGACAGGCCAATAGGGCGCTTGATTTGTTGGCGAATTCAAAATTCTGCTGTTTAAGCTTAGCTCTCATGTAGTCAATGTCTACCATTTGCAGTTGCTGTAACGCTCCCCTTACTTTTTTAAGCTCCTCCCACAGTTTTAATGTGGGGTTACATTTATGTGCTTTTTCTAAATGGACCAGGCGGGTGTGCAACTCCACGACTGCTATCCTCGTTCTCTTTTTTTTCCGCGCCCCCCCCCCCCCATTTAATCAATACTCCTCTCACTACTGCTGTCATTGCATCCCGTAGTATCTCATCTGGAACCTCACCATTATCATTAAAGTGATAGAATTCTTGTATGGCCCCCTTTATCTCCTCCCGAACTTTTTCATTTCCAAGTATTTGTTATTGTAATTAGGGTAACAAGCAAGGAGTGCTCTTACAGAGTTTTAAATACATTTCATTACCATCTAAGAAGGAAATACTAAATAAATCATACAATATACTATGTAAAGTAAAAGATACTTTTATATTAGGCTAATATCCTTAATACTGTAGCAAGTTTTAAATTATTGAAAAACTAAAAAAAAACACTAAGATGGAGTCAGCAGTCCAGCAGCGAGAGGGGTGCTATCCAGTCTTTTGCATTGAGTGTCACATGTATGATTATCTCCCAGTTGGTGAGATGTCATATGTTTGCGCCCGATGCAAAGAGCTCCTAGCTCTTAGAGAACGTGTCCGTTCTCTTGAGGCTAGAGTAGCAGACTTGGTGGAGCTGAGGGAGACAGAGATACATAGAGGAGACCTACAGAGATGTTGTAGAGAAGTCCCACCTCCAGTCTAGTAGCCCTTGTGCTACCTTGGAGGAGGGAGGTCTCCTAGAAGGAGAACATCACCCTGGTGAAGTAGGAAGTACTCCTGTAGCCAGGACCTGCCCACCAGGGGATGTACTATCCTCTTGCACCGAGGATATGTCTCCAAGTTCTGCCTGGGAGGGAAAGTTAGGACAGCCGTTGTAGTTGGTGATTCGATCATTAGGCATATAGATAGCTGGGTGGCTAGTGGACGTGAGGATTGCCTGGTGACTTGCCTGCCTGGTGCGAAGGTGGCGGACCTCATGCGTCACCTAGATAGGATTCTAGATAGTGCTGGGGAGGAGTCCGCTGTCTTGGTACATGTGGGTACCAATGACATAGAAAAATGTGGGAGAGAGGTTCTGGAAGCCAAATTTAGGCTCTTAGGTAGAAAGCTCAAATCCAGATCCTCTAGGGTAGCATTTTCTGAAATGCTACCTGTTCCACGCGCAGGGCCCAAGAGACAGGCAGAGCTCCAGAGTCTCAATGCGTGGATGAGACGATGGTGCAGGGAGGAGGGTTTTAGATTTGTTAGGAACTGGGCAACATTCTGGGGAAGGGGGAGCCTATTCCGAAAGGATGGGCTCCACCTTAACCAGGGTGGGACCAGGCTGCTGGCATCGGCATTTAAAAAGGAGATAGAGCAGCTTTTAAACTAGAAATGGGGGGAAGGCCGACAGTCGCTCAAAAGCGCATGGTTCGGGAAAAGGTATCTTGCAAAGATACCTCACAAACAGGGAAGATAGGGTTTCTGGATAGTGAGGTTGCACAACAGACCGTGGTAGGCCAGGTGCCCTTAAATACAACTAAAGATCAGACAAAAGATGGCAAATCAGTAGTGTCAGGTACTAATCATCATGCAAATAGGAACAACAAACATACTCTGAAATGTCTATATGCAAATGCTAGGAGTCTAAGAAATAAGATGGGAGAGTTGAAATATATTGCACTAAATGAAAAATTGGATATAATAGGCATCTCTGAGACCTGGTGGAAGGAGGATAACCAGTGGGACACTGTCATACCGGGGTACAAAGTATATCGTAGTGATAGGGTGGACCGGACTGGTGGAGGGGTAGCATTGTATATTAACGAGAGCCTCAGCTCAGATAGATTACAAATTCAGCAGGACACAAATCACACCTTTTAATCATTGTGGGTTGAAATTCCATGTATAAAAGGGAAAAAAACGGTGATAGGAGTGTACTACCGTCCGCCTCGCCAGGATGAGCAGGTAGACGCAGAAATGATAAAAGAAATCAGAGACGCAAACAAAATGGGCAATGTGATAATAATGGGTGACTTCAATTATCCAAATATAGACTGGGTAAATGTAACATCGGGACATGCTAGAGAGGTACAATTCCTTGATGAAATCAAGGACAGCGTTATGGAGCAGCTGGTGCAGGAGCCGACAAGAGAAGGAAAAATTCTAGACTTGGTCCTTAGTGGAGCACGTGATCTGGTGAGGGATGTTATGGTACTGGGGCCGCTTGATAACAGTGATCATAATATGATCAGTTTTGATATCGACCTTGAAGTAACTGTACACAGAAAGTCAAATACATTAGCGTTTAACTTTAAAAAAGGAGACTATGATAAAATGAGAAGAACGGTAAAAAAAAAGTTAGGGGGGCAACTAAACTGTACAACAGGCATGGACGCTGTTCAAAAATACCATCCTGGAGGCCCAGGCCATACATATTTTATTTTTTATTTTATTTGTTACATTTGTATCCCACATTTTCCCATCTATTTATAGGCTCAATGTGGCTTACATAGTACCGGAGAGGCCTTTGCAGGCTCCAGTGTGAAAAAATACAGGGTAGCCCTTCTCTGACATCTATATGCAGTTTATATTTCTCCAGAGGTACAGGGCATCAAAGAAAAAATAATTCAGTTACCATTCCAATTCACTCCCTCACTTCTGCTGCGACTGGACTTATTTATTTATTTATTACATTTGTATCTCACATTTTCCCACCTATTTGCAGGCTCAATGTTAGAATTTTATTGTGACTTTCATGCCTACTTACTAGAAACCAGACTCTCGACAACTGCTCAATTTCACAGATACCCCAAAATGGCCACGCGATAGAACTCCCTGCCATCATCATTCAACATGACTCCACAGAAGCTAATGAAAGACTATACCAATACACTGCAATATTAGGAAGGTGTGTGGTGTTAAAAGGAGAAAGACTTAGACCACTGTGTTGTTAAAAGTCAGGAGAAAGACATAGCCTATATTGTAGGAGGGCACATGAAGCTGTAAAAACCAGTAGTCTAATGTGAAGATGATTCAGCTGAAGCCCAAATCCAGGAAGAGTACAGGATAACCCCTCCTACACAGATGGAATTCCGCGAATTAGAAAAGAAAAATGGAAGTCCAAAAGACAGCCGGCCTGGTTGAAAAGTGAGGTGAAGGAAGCTATTAGGGCTAAAAGAAACGCCTTCAGAAAATGGAAGAAGGAACCGTCTGAAAATAACAAGCAGCAGCATAAGGAGTGTCAAAGCAAATGCAAGGCGCAGATAAAGAAGGCCAAGAGGGATTACGAAAAAAAGATAGCATTAGAGGCAAAAAAACATAGTAAAACATTTTTTCGGTATATTAAAAGCAGGAAGCCGGCAAAAGAATCTGTTGTGCTGCTTGATGACCGAGGGGTAAAAGGGGCGATCAAGGAAGACAAAGACGTAGCAGAGAGACTGAATGAATTCTTTGCTTTGGTCTTCACCGAGGAAGATTTGGGTGGGATACCGGTGTCGGAAATGGTATTTCAAGCGGACAAGTCGGAGAAACTTACTGACTTCATGGTAAACCTGGAGGACGTAATGGGGCAGTTCAGCAAACTGAAGAGTAGCAAATCTCCTGGACCCGGATGGTATTCATCCTAGAGTACCGATAGAACTGAAAAATGAGCTTCAGAGCTACTGCTAGTGATATGCAATTTATCCTTAAAACCGAGCGTGGTACCGGAAGATTGGAGGGTGGCCAATGTAACGTCGATTTTTTAAAAAGGCTCCAGGGGAGATCCGGGAAATTATAGACCGGTGAGTCTGATGTCGGTGCCGGGGAAAATGGTAGAGGCTATTATTAAAAACAAAATTACAGAGCACATCCGAGGACAAGAATTACTGAGACCAAGTCAGCACGGCTTTTGTGTGGGGAAATCTTGCCTTACCAATTTACTTCAGTTCTTTGAAGGAGTAAACAAACATGTGGACAAAGGGGAACCGGTTGTTATTGTGTATCTGGATTTTCAAAAGGCGTTTGACAAGGTACCTCATGAAAGGCTACAGAGGAAATTGGAGGGTCATGGGATAGGAGGAAATGTCCTATTGTGGATTAAAAACTGGTTGAAGGATAGGAAACAGAGAGTGAGTGGGGTTAAATGGGCAGTATTCACAATGGAGAAGGGTAGTTAGTGGGGTTCCTCAGGGGTCTGTGCTAGGACCGCTGCTTTTTAATATATTTATAAGTGATTTGGAGATAGGAGTAACTAGTGAGGTAATTAAATTTGCTGATGACACAAAGTTATTCAGAGTTGTTAAATCGCGACAGGATTGTGAAAAATTACAAGAGGACCTTACGAGACTGGGAGACTGGGCGGCTAAATGGCAGATGACGTTTAATGTGAGCAAGTGCAAGGTGATGCATGTGGGAAAAAAGAACCCGAATTATAGCTACGTCATGCAAGGTTCCACATTAGGAATTACGGACCAAGAAAAGGATCTGGGTGTCGTCGTCGATAATACACTGAAACCTTCTGCTCAGTGTGCTGCTGCGGCTAGGAAAGCGAATAGAATGTTGGGTATTATTAGGAAAGGTATGGAAAACAGGTGTGAGGATGTTATAATGCCGTTGTATCGATCCATGGTGCGACCGCATCTTGATTATTGTGTTCAATTCTGGTCTCCGCATCTCAAGAAAGATATAGTAGAATTGGAAAAGGTGCCGCGAAGGGCGACTAAAATGATAGCAGGGATGGGACGACTTCCCTATGAAGAAAGATTGAGGAGGCTAGGGCTATTCAGCTTGGAGAAGAGACGGCTGAGGGGAGACATGATAGAGGTATATAAAATAATGAGTGGAGTGGAACAGGTGGATGTGAAGCGTCTGTTCACGCTTTCCAAAAATACTAGGACTAGGGGGCATGCAATAAAACTACAGTGTAGTAAATTTAAAACAAATCAGAGAAAATTTTTCTTCACCCAATGTATAATTAAACTCTGGAATTCGTTGCCGGAGAAAGTGGTGAAGGCGGTCAGCTTAGCAGAGTTTAAAAAGGGATTGGATGGTTTCCTAAAGGACAAGTCCATAAACCGCTACTAAATGGACTTGGGAAAAATCCACAATTCCGGGAATAACATGTATAAAATGTTTGTACGTTGGGAAGCTTGCCAGGTGCCCTTGGCCTGGATTGGCCGCTGTCGTGGACAGGATGCTGGGCTCAATGGGACCCTTGGTCTTTTCCCAGTATGGCATTACTTATGTATTTAAGTAGTGTATCATTCAATTTCCACACACCGCCCCGTTTCCTATCCCCCAGTCCCTTAAGCTTAATCCACGTAGGAGCATGGTCTGAAACCTGGATTGCCTCTATTTCAGCCACATCCACCGTATTTCGAAGTACCCATAGGTTATCTAAACGTGTGTATGACTGTGCTGCATGAGAGTAAAAAGTGTAATTCCTCTGTATCCCATGCAGCAGTCTCCAACAATCTACCACCTCAAGCTCTTTCAAGAATTGCAGCAGCGCCTTATGTCCAGAGCTACCAGTTTGCCCTCCCCCCGAGGAGTGGTCCAATCGCACATCTGGGGCAATGTTGAAATCTCCCCCTACTACCACCTGACCCTTAATAAAACCTTGGATTTCCCCCATCAGAGTGTGAAAAAATTGTTTTTGACCCCCATTTGATGCATATATATTGATTAGCGTGATCTTCATACCCTGCAACAGACCCGTAAGACCCAGGCATCGACCACTAGAGTCCCGAAACTCCTTTGTTATTACCAAACCACAGTTTTGTCGCACTAGTATCGCCACACCCCCTACCCGTTTAGCTCTCCCTTCCTGGTGCATTACTACATCTCTAAAAGGCCTACGCCGTAGCATATGGGTGATCTCTCCGTCTTAAATGTGTTTCTTGTAGCATCGTCACGGCCCACATCAATCTACTCAACTCTTTAAAAACTCCACTGCGTTTCCCCTGATTATTGAGCCCATTTACATTCTAAGTCCCCACCACTAAAGTCTCACCCGACCCTCCCCCTTCCTCCCCAGACCCCACCTCGCCCTCCCCAACACGTCTCTGTTCCGCCTTTGGTCCATGACCCAAACCCCCGTGCTTCAGAGTATCCCTTTCCCCTCCCCTATCCTCCCGTCCCCCGTCCACCCCCCCTTCCCCTGTGCTGATCCCTGTTGCACTCGATCAGCCACGTTTGGAAGAACAAACTCACTCTCCCAGAGGCTCAGATCGTTTGTAACTATATCCAATTCCACCTCATCAAACCAATTTCCTCCGTTCCTTCCACATTCACAATGCCCCAGCATGCACACTAAGCATTACCCCACAATTTCAAGCCCTCCTACCAACTTGCCCCACACTCCCCCCTCCTGCACATACAGTAACCAACCTAGTCCCACGCAAACCCAATACCATTCCCCTTTGTTCCTCTCTATCCCCTTCTTGCCCCTAATGTAATCCCCATTTCAACAGACATGCTTATCTGCAAAATGCCCATATTCAAGCAGCAAGTCCTGTGCTTTGTCACAATATTCGAATATCTCAACTTGATGTTACTACCTCATCACATGACAGCTGTTTGTATATTCACCTACCCTCCCCAACCCCGTAGAATGTTCCACACATTCTTGTAGTTAGGGAGAGACAAAGTGGAAGCCACATAGATATGAGAAAATGATAGGTATTTTTATTTTTGGTCACTTACCAAGCTAGAAAAACAGAATTCAAGGTTCTTTTCTCATAGGGGAGTTACATAGGCTGCTCACAGATGCAATCTCTATGTACTTCTCCCAATAAATTCAGCTGACAATCACTTTTTTTTTTATTTGCAAAAAGTTTTATTAATAAAACAAGATAACAAATTCAGAGAGACGTAGTCTCCTGCACAGTGCCAAAAACATCAACATATGAGCTCTGACTTCATCTAGTTTTTTGTTTTTTTCCCCCTCCCTTTCACTTTTATCCCCCCCTCGTTCCATTTCTCCCCCTCTCTCCCTCCTCCCTACCACCCCAAATCCTTCCCCACCAATCCCTCCTTCTGTTCTCCTCATTAAGCAGTATCCCCTAGCTCTTTTCCTCCCCCTCCCAAGACCCCCTCTAATTGCAACCATTCTTCTGCTTTTGGATTATAGTGTCCCTGGCGCCTATCAGTCAGCTTTTCCAAACCCATCAACATGTGTAATTTTGTCTTCCAGTCTTCACCCGTGGGTCCCAACTTCTGTTTCCATTTCACTGCTATGATTAATTTTGCTGCTGCTAGACATAATCGTTTGAGTCTACATTGCCATTTTTTCCCTTTCCTATTCTCATACCCCAATAAGCAACACTTGGGATCACAAGGGAACTGAACCCCGGTTGCTAAAGTTATGTGTTCTGCGACCAATTTCCAGAACCCCTGTATACTCGGGCATTTCCACCAGATGTGGTAATATGTCCCCTTCTCCCCTTCGCAGCGCCAACATGTATCCAAAGCTCCTGGGTACATAGCTCTTATTCTGTCTGGGGTATAATACCAACGACTCATGACCTTATAGACATTTTCTTTAACTAATACGCATACTGATGCTTTTTTAATCTCAAGACACATTTTCTTCCACTCTCCCCCACTGAACTCTGTGTTAAGATCTTGCTCCCATGCTTTCATATAAGACAACTTTACAAACTCAGTTCCTCTAATGTGTTCATACAATTTAGAGATTCCTTTACATCCCCAAATTATGCTCCCCCATAAATCCTCAAATTTCTTATTCTCTAGCCAATTACCCTTATGCCAGTTGGCCTTCACCATATAACTTTTGACTTGGAGATAAGCATACAGGTCAGTCTCAGGTAAATTATATTCCTGACTAAGTCCTTCAAACGTTTTAAGTTGCCCCTCTGTTGTAAGTTCCCTAAATCTAATCAGTCCCTTATTAAACCAGGATTTAAATATCTTATTCTCTCGCCCCCCTGGGAACCCGGGCTCTTGTGTTAACCACGCATAGGTAGATCTATGTTGCAATCCCCTTAATTTCAGTTTAAGTCTCCCCCATAGTAAGGACAATCACTTTTTATACTTTTTCTGTCTGCATACAGCTCAAGCAGCTTGCTAGCATTAGTTTCAACCACTGATCAAGATTATTAGGGAGGTCTAAATCAACATAGCATGTTTCTACTTGCCACATCACGGTCCATTTCGCCAGCAACCATTTATCTTATGTTAACAGGCATGTAAACTGCAAGAAGCTCCTAACCACAACTTCAGTAAACACCTTCCATGGAAAATTGCTTCATGTTATTTTTCTGCAAGCCTGTCAGCACAGCCTGTCACGAGATCTCTCTGGGTCACACAGAGGCTATGCTTTTATACTTAGTTGACAGCTTCAGGTTTCAGAACTTTGGTTCATGGAAGGCCCAGACAGATTCATTATTTACATATCCTCCCCTGAAGGCCTGCGCAAGCAAGGGCTTCACAATTAGGGATACGCAACGTTAATGGCTTTGGAAACTCTCCCAATGGAAGTAATAGTTCAGTCCTGCAGCTGGAACTGTGGTCTGTCTACAGGTGCATCATGTTAGTACTCCGGTCATAGGCTATCTTAGGTTGCCAGCACACAGGTTCCCTAGAAGGATGGGAATTAGGTGCTTATTTTACCCGTCCTGGCCACATGACCTCCAGAGCACTAAGATTAAGGCACAAAAGGGTGTATATTTTGAATGCCATATGAGTAGGATATGGGCCAACAAAACAATGTGGTCAGAGTGTGTATCTAATGGGTAATTGGGACCCCCCCCTTGAGCCTCATATAAATTGTAACTTTCAATATTCCCCATGGCTGCTGAGGAAGAGGACAAGGTTAGCAAGAATGGAGATAAGACACATCCTATAAACTTGATTGCATATATGTAGTTATATAAAAGCATAAAACCAATAAAGCATTATAAACCTAAAAATAATATGGCATAATACATATTATTAGGAAAGGTATGGAAAACAGGTGTGAGGATGTTATAATGCCTTTGTATCGCTCCATGGTGCGACCGCACCTTGAGTATTGTGTTCAATTCTGGTCGCCGCATCTCAAGAAAGATATAGTAGAATTGGAAAAGGTGCAGCGAAGGGCGACTAAAATGATAGCGGGGATGGGACGACTTCCCTATGAAGAAAGACTAAGGAGGCTAGGGCTATTCAGCTTGGAGAAGAGACGGCTGAGGGGAGACATGATAGAGGTATATAAAATAATGAGTGGAGTGGAACAGGTGGATGTGAAGCGTCTGTTCACGCTTTCCAAAAATATACTAGGACTAGGGGGCATGCGATTGAACTACAGTGTAGTAAATTTAAAACAAATCGGAGAAAATGTTTCTTCACCCAACGTGTAATTAAACTCTGGAATTCATTGCCGGAAAATGTGGCGAAGGCGGTTAGCTTAGCAGAGTTTAAAAAGGGATTGGACGGTTTTCTAAAGGACAAGTCCATAAACCGCTACTAAACGGACTTGGAAAAATCCAAAATTCCAGGAATAACATGTATAGAATGTTTGTACGTTTGGGAAGCTTGCCAGGTGCCTTGGCCTGGATTGGCCGCTGTCGTGGACAGGATGCTGGGCTCGATGGACCCTTGGTCTTTTCCCAGTATGGCATTACTTATGTACTTATGTACTTATCTAAAAACAATAAACCAAAAAGTAATAATAAGAATAATATATCTTATCTATGAAAGAAATTATATATTGGAGTGTAACTTTTCATGCAGGACAAAAGCTTGTCCTGTAGGCCTTATTTCTTACTATGAGCAGTTTCAGTTATATATTTTGGTAATATGATTCAGCAATGGATTACATATTGGAGGTGGAGGAGTGGCCTAGTGGTTAGAGTGGTGGACTTTGGTCCTGAGGAACTGAGTTTGATTCCCACTTCAGGCACAGGCAGCTCCTTGTGACTCTGGGCAAGTCACTTAACCCTCCATTGTCCCATGTAAGCCGCATTGAGCCTGCCATGAGTGGGAAAGCACGGGGTACAAATGTAACAAAAACAAAAAAATAAAATATTATCCTAAATGCAGTCTTTCACAATAGCATTCATATTTTCATATTCATTTCTAGCATTACGGCCTAGTTTCAGCTTCAACATTGTGGTTATAGTATAATTAATCCAGTCAACATTTTTATTAATAGTCACCCACCAAAAAATAGATTCGAATCCTGCAGCAATTTGGTTACGGGCGTTATACTCGTCAGGCACTCCCCTTGGCACACCAATAGCATGCAGGTAAACTTCTTCATCAAATGACCCGAGAATTTCCCTCTTTTCTCTGATCTTTTCACGACAGAAAGAAAGTTTGTCAACATGCTGTGGGGCAATAGCGATAGGGATTATCAATTGGACTAGGGCACACTGTCCTTGCCATTTATGGGGTAGGGTCGGATATAGGGTTCTATTCCCACAATACCACCACACGTCTGCTCAAGAGCGTGTGAAATCGGAAAAATCCAGATTGCCACTAGATGTGATGGTGGTGTTACATAATCATAAATTTCCCACCCAATAGGGTTAGTAACCCTTTTTCTGCGGATGCAGGTTTCGAATTTAGTTCCTGGTATAGGTGGCTTGAATCTTGGAGGTACCTTCTCACTTCCTTTGGGTGTCTCTGGAAACAAAAAACTGAGAGAGAGACAGGATTGATCATTAGTTTTGGTACCTTGGAGTAATTTCAACATGCACACAGCGCCATTATAGTCATTAAGAAAATTTAAAGGGAAAGGGACAACTAATGGTTCCGGGCAAGCAGAAGCACATACATAACAATCAGTGGCATTCAGGCTATTAGTATTATATCGTACCCAGTCTAACCATAGATTTATATCACTGTAGCCTGTCTCTATATTCCAATAACATAGAGACAGAGAAATGAATCATACCTATCGCCTTGTCATGATCAATCAGGTGAGTGGGCAACTGGTGTGAATTCTGATAATCAAGGGGGATCTACTATGGTATGTCAGGGAGAAATAATGGTGGTAAGCCAGGGAGAACTGATGGTGGTGGTGTACCTGCGCTCCAAGAAAATATTGGTGGTATGGCACCTGTGCACCAGGAGGATGAGTTTTCTATCCTGATAAGTTTAAATGGTTCAACGATTCTATTTCCCCTCTTTCAGAGGAAGTATAGGGGCTAAGTCCCTCCCAGTGTCCCACTTGTGACTAACCAGAATGTTACTAGTTCCCCAGTATTGGGTCGAGGCAATGATATTACACATTTCAGAACAGCAGCCAACATGAACACTAATAAACTGCTCATGATAATCTACTTCCTCCCCCTAATATACTACGCATGGACCATTCCCAACATTAACACCAATTTACCCACAACACGCACAACTCACAAGAACAAAAGAATAACAACCAACTAAAAGGAAAAACAAACATATATGGAAACAACCAACAGAAAGGGAAGAAAGGACACAACAAAACTAAATACCGGGAAAACAGGCAACTAATAAAAATTAACACATCTACGTCCCGAACCGAACCCTGCCATTCAATCCAAATGGGATACGTAAACTCCAGATCAGTAGTAAACAAAACAGAGACTATAACTGACTGGATTACTGCAGGTAACCTTGACTTCCTATTCATCACTGAAACCTGGATCCATGACCTTAAAGATCTTAGAATTATGCCCACCAGGATACAAAATTACCCATTGGACAAGAAATGGAAAAAGAGGAGGAGGAATAGCCATAATATACAAATCTGAATTCACTATCACAAACACAGCTGAATCCATACTGCCACAACTCGAAATTGCCTCAATAAGAATCAGGCACCCAAAACTGCAGGAACACCTTAACGCAGTTATATTTTATAGACCACCAGGCAACTGGCAAGACTCCCAAACACACTTCATGGACTTTATCTCGAACACCTGTATCTCTTCCTCAAACCTCATCATAATGGGAGATATCAACCTACACCTTGAAGATCTTACCACAACAAGTACCCAAGAATGTAAAGAGTTCCTACAACTATGGGATCTCCAAGAACCAAACTCGCAACCAACTCACATTAAAGGACACACACTAGACATCATTACACACAAATTTGATCACAATGTAAACCTTATATTAACAGATACTAAATGGACATTTATACCGTGGTCAGACCATTATAAAGCACATATCACCCTCCTATGGAGAATGAAAGACTCACCTAACAAACAAACACGAAAAACTTACACCACAAGAGGAAAACTAGATCCGGTCAAATTCTGGCAACAGATTTACCACAACGGATGGACAATAAAGGCAGATGCAATCCAATTCCTCTCAGAATGGGATAACAGATGTAAATCAATACTAGACAACATTGCCCCAATCCAAACTAGAACTTCGCACAGAAAGAACTGAATTCCATGGTTCAACGAAGAACTGAAAAAACTCAAAACACAAGTTAGAAAATTAGAACGTGCTTGGAACAAAAAGAAAGACGATCCCACACTTAACGCTTGGAAACAACTCCGAAGGAAATATAAATATACCATAAGACAAACCAAAAGACTATACTACAAAACTGAAATTGGACCAGTTTACAAAGACACACACAAACTCTTCCAGCTTGTGAATAAATTACTAGACACCACACCAGTCACGAACAACAGCAAAGACACACCAGGAGCTGACAACCTTGCGAAGTACTTCATGGAGAAAATTATACAACTGCGTCTCAAAATACCTGTTAGCCCCATCGAATACACTACACTCCTAGACTGCCTAGACCCAGACCCTGGAGTATACCCAGCAGATAGGATTTGGACTGAATTCGAGATGCTATCAGAGGACCTCATATCACAAATGCTTAAAAGATTTGCCAAATCTCATTGCAAACTAGATACATGCCCAAATAACCTTATGAAATCGGCCCCTCAACAATTTATAACAGACCTAACAAACCACGTGAACTTTATGCTACAAAATGGACTCTTCCCAAGGGAGAAAGGAAACATTTTACTCACCCCCATACCCAAAGATGCAAAGAAAAATGCTAGTGAACTAACTAACTATAGACCAGTAGCATCCATTCCCTTAATTACCAAACTAACAGAAGAGATGGTGACCAAACAACTCACAGAGTATTTATATAAGTTCTCAATACTACACGACTCCCAGTCAGGATTTCGCTCTAATCACAGTACTGAAACCGTACTAGTTACGCTCATGACCAAATTCAAACAAATGATAGCAACCGGCAAGAACATACTACTTCTACAATTTGACATGTCAAGTGCCTTCGACATGGTTGATCATGGAATTTTACTACACATCCTCAAATACTTCGGTATCGGAGGCAACGTTCTCAATTGGTTTAAGGGGTTCCTAACTACACGCTCATATCAAGTGACATCAAATTTGATTACATCAGCCACATGGACACCTGAATGCGGACTACCACAGGGATCCCCCCTCTCACTGACCATATTCAACCTAATGATGGTACCCTTGGCCAAACTACTATCGAACCAAAAACTCAACCCATACATATACGCTGACGATGTAACGAGCTTCATCCCATTCAAACAAGATCTAAGCGAAATTTCCAACGAAATCAACCAAAGTCTACATATCATGAAACTTAATGCAGAAAATAACCCAATGGCTAGTACTCACCTCGCAACACAACACGAACAAATTTACCACCATCAACACATCAAAACTAAATTTACCAATTTCGGACACCTGAAAAATTCTTGGAGTCACCATTGATCGGCACCTAACACTTGAGAATCATGCGAAAAACATAACCAAAAAGATGTTTCACTCAATGTGGAAATTAAAAAGAGTAAGACCATTTTTTCCAAGGAACGTCTTCCGCAATTTGGTACAATCATTGGTACTCAGTCATCTGGACTATTGCAACTCACTCTACGCCGGCTGCAAAGAACAAATACTCACAAAACTCCAAACAGCCCAGAACACGGCAGCCAGACTAATATTTGGAAAACCAAAATATGAAAGTGCGAAACCTTTACGAGAGAAACTACACTGACTCCCACTTAAAGAACGAATCACGTTCAAAGTATGTACCCTAGTTCATAAAATCATCCATGGTGTTGCCCCAGCCTACATGTCAGACCTAATAGACCTACCATCCAGGAATGCAAAACAATCTTCTCGCACATTCCTTAATCTTCATTTTTCCAACTGCAAAGGTCTAAAATACAATTTAATGCACGCATCTACCTTAATGCACGCAACTCTGGAATGCGCTACCACGCAATCTGAAAGCGACCTATGAACTGACCAACTTCCGCAAACTATTGAAGACTTATCTCTTTGACAAGATATACCACAAAGATCAACACACGTAAAAATCTCCAAATACACCCAGAAATGTTTTAGAGCGTCTAATGTCTTCTAATGTCTTCTGCTATACCACTATCTTGTATTTCACTACCATGTAACCCAAAATCCTTCTGTAAAACCAAATGTATATTCTTGTCTTGTCTTCTTGGTTGGTGAGCTCTTAGGTCCCCTAAGGCCCCGAAAGACCTCAAAGGACAGCCGTGCAACCCCGAATCTTCACCCGCGGCAGCCGCCGTTCACCAAGGGTTGAGCCCTCAGCTGCAGGCGGCCAGCAGGACTGCTGGAACCACGGGGTTGACGGTTGGCCTGGCTGGCAGTCAGCGAACACAGTCAAGGGGTACTAGCTAGCAAGGCGGCTAGCAATCCGTGGATAGAAACAATATAGTCTCTGGATAGTGGCTAGCAAGGGCGGCTAGCACTCCGTGGATAGAAGCAGTACAGTCTCTGGATATTGGCTAGCAAGGGCGGCTAGCACCCTGTGGATAGAATCAGTATAGTCTCTGGATAGTGGCTAGCAAGGGCGGCTAGCACTCCGTGGATGGAATCAATGTAGTCTCTGGATAGTGGCTAGCACGGGCGGCTAGCACTCCGTGGAAAGAATCAGTATAGTCTCTGGATAGTGGCTAGCAAGGGCGGCTAGCACTCCGTGGATAGAAGCAGTACAGTCTTTGGATATTGGCTAGCAAGGGCGGCTAGCACCCTGTGGATAGAATCAGTATAGTCTCCGAATAGTGGCTAGCAAGGGCGGCTAGCACTCCGTGGATGGAATCAATGTAGTCTCTGGATAGTGGCTAGCAAGGGCGGCTAGCACTTTGTGGATAGAATCAGTATAGTCTTTGGATAGTGGCTGGCAAGGGCGGCCAGCACTCCGTGGATAACCTCAGCCCAGTCTCTGGATACCGGCTAGCAAGGGCGGCTAGCAATCCGTGACACGAAACCACTGGACCGGCTTCAGGAACAGAACCGGAAGCAACGAGGTCTTCAGGCTCCTGGGTTTAAATACCGCACCATCCCGCTCCCCGGGAAGAACCCCACCAATCCGGCCCCGGGGAGTCGGCAGAGCTCCTGGATTGGCTCTGCCCGAACTCCAGGCGGAGTCATGGCTCGGGTTCGCCAATCCGGGGCGAGGTGGGAGGAGCTCCGGAACCCTTCAGCTCCGACGCACAAGAGATGTCGGCCCGGCGCTGCCATCTTGGCTGGCGCGAACCTCCTGCCGACCCTCCCTTCCCCCGAGGCCGGCGTTCGTCCCAGCGGGGCGCCGGTCTCGGCCTGACCCGCGGCAACGCTGGCTCCTCCGGGGGCCTTCTCCTGCCGTGCATCTGTACCCAATAGCAGAACGATAATAAGTCAGGAGGGTGTATTATGCTATGAGCTTCCGTAACACAATTAGTTTAGGGATAAACAGAAAGCAATTCAATATTAGTACATAAGTAATGCCATACTGGGAAAAGACCGGGTCCATCGAGCCCAGCATCCTGTCCACGACAGCGGCCAATCCAGGCCAAGGGCACCTGGCAAGCTTCCCAAACGTACAAACATTCTATACATGTTATTCCTGGAATTGTGGATGTTTCCCAAGTCAATTTAGTAGCGGTTTATGGACTTATCCTTTAGGAAACCGTCCAACCCCTTTTTAAACTCTGCTAAGTGTATAATTATGGTACAGCCAGACCCCCCCACTGGAATGGTGGAGGGCCCAGTCATAGAGCTCAGGCCATTACAGACCTTGGCTGAGTCAGAAATCTGATGGCTGACATAACTGGGAGCTTACTGGAAGAGTATGGCCTAGTTTGTAGCCCGGATTGAGGCCTAAATAAGCTAAATTAGGAAAAGTTAGGTCAATAGATATGGAAAGAAAATGGAGGATTTCAGCACAAAATGGAAGCCGTATCTGTTGCAGAGTGGAATTTTCTCTAATGTAAGTTAGAAAAACAAGTTGAGAAATGAGACTTTCCTGTGAGCAGGATTGTGGTCAGCCATGGTGTGAGAAAGGAAAGGTGTAGCTGGATGTAGGGTCTTGCTTAAGATTTGTGGTCAAGCGAGCTAAAGACAAAACCATGTTAGCAAGATAGAAGCTACTCATTAGCATGAGCCAATCAGTGACAACCATGACATTAGCATAGATCCAATCAGGTATATCTGCTGTCATATTATCCATATCCTGAGGGCACCTATAAAAATCAGGGTATTTCCTGGTTTAAGTTAGAGAGAAAAGGGTTGCCACTCTCTCTCTCCAAGGGAAACCAATGTGTCCAGCAGAATTGACAAATTACCTAATTGCTTTCCCTTGTAAAACCTCTAATTGGTAAAAGAAATGATAAAAGATTAGGAACTAATTAACACCTGTTTGCAGCTGGATTATTATATTCCTATAACTAATTGATTGTACGTGCCTGTTGTCAATTACTGATTTGACTTGTACCTTGGCAAATAAACTCCTCATTCCAAATGATGATTTGTGGGCTTCACTTAATGATGAAAGGCTGTAAGTATAAATGCTTTTGCTGTATCAGGCTATCTTTCGCTGCATTGTATAACCTGTAGCCTAAATCCAGTTTGTCATAAGGCTGGTATCTTTTCCTTAGACCTAACGTCTCTCTTAGTGGCAATTCCTTATAGAACTTCATAACTCCTTGATTACCCCAGTACTAGTGCTATTTAGAGATGGAGTCAGATTTAAGGTCACTCCAGCCTTCTTGGGGGTCTCTGAACCCCTAAATTTACAACATAAGCTAACTGCCTTCACCACTTTCTCCGGCAACGAATTCCAGAGTTTAATTATAAGTTGGGTGAAGAAAATTTTTCTCCGATTTGTTTTAAATTTACTACACTGTAGTTTCATCGCATGCCCCCTAGTCCTAGTATTTTTGGAAAGCGTGAACAGACGCTTCACATCCACCTGTTCCACTCCACTCATTATTTTATATACCTCTATCATGTCTCCCCTCAGCCATCTCTTCTCCAAGCTGAATAGCCCTAGCCTCCTTAATCTTTCTTCATAGGGAAGTCGTCCCATCCCCGCTATCATTTTAGTCGCCCTTCGCTGCTAGTAATGTATCTTCAGTGAAGATAAGACCAACTGTGTATATGATAATGCTCCCTATCAGGAGTCCTAAAATAGTAATTCCTGGTTCTGTTTCTGGGGTTCCTGGTTCTGGTGCAGTTGTTTTAAGGCTCGAAGTTTTGGTTGTGGTTTTATCCAGTTCTAAGGTCTGGTAAACTCGACTGCCCTTGAGGTGCACCCAGGAACTTTGGTCTTGTAGCTTGGCTGCTGTAGCGGTTACGGCTTCAACTTTGAATGGATCAATGTAAACAGGATCCTTCCAGGTCTTATGGGTGCAGTATTTTCCGTGGACCAGGACCAGGTCTGTTATTTTCAAGGCCTTGGGATTCTCTGAACTATCCAAACTATCCCCCCTTCTGTCTTTTAATTTCCTGAGACATGTGAGACAGAGATGTTATAAAAGATTGTAAATATTTATGGCAGGGTAAGAGAGTGCGCATAGAACTAACAAAAATAATGCGGCCCTGTACTAGCGGGGGGCCTGGGTCTTCTTGATTTGACTCTTTTTTTTTTTTTTTTTTTTTTTCCAGTGGCAGGTGAGCTGCGTCATTTATCCGATTGGTTTCGGGCGAAATAATTTTTTTCTTGCACAAGCGTAGAGACCTTTTTAATGGCACCACTTAACTTTGCATATTGGCTCCGGCGGATAAATTACCTTCTCTGGGCCCCTATGGGTATATTTTAAGTCCCCTATGGAAGACTTGGCGATGGTTAAGTAAAAGAGTGGGCTGAGACAAGGAAGTTTCCCTGTTGCTCCCTGTTGGGGGCAATATGGCATTTCCAGAGGGGGAGGGGTCCTCTAAACATTTTCAGAGATGGACCACCCGGGGGATTCTTTACTTGTTCCAGGTCGTTTCTGAGCAGGGGACCATCAAATCTTTCCAGTCTTTATGTGAAGTGTTTGGGTTAGATCAGAGAGATTTTTTGCCTACTTGCAAATTAGACATTATGTATGTTCTTTACCTGCGAGACATTTGACTCAGGGAATTTGGGACACTTTAAATGACTTATTGGGCTTAGAGGCACAGCTGAGAGTCCCCTTGCAGTACTTCCATCGTAATTTAAGAGATTTAACACCACAGAATGACTGTACTGTAGTGGTGAACCACTGGAAACAAGAACTGTGCTGGAATTTGGATTCTAATCAATTTGCGGCTTGCATAAAGTCAGTTTATAATATGACCTCCAACGCAATCTCGTGGGAAATGCAGTATAAATTTGCAATGCGACTATATATATCGCCTCACAGGGCATTTCGGGGCGACTCTGAGAGAGACTGATGATTGCCCTAAATGTGGGTATGGAGGGGCCACATTGAGCCATATGTTTTGGTCCTGTAGTATGGTACAGTCTTTCTGGAAAGAGTTGGGCAGACAGATCACCCTCATGTGGTCTGCACGGTGGGTGCCCACGCCGGGCCAACTGTTCAAGGTATTTAAGATACGAGGACAACCACCAGCAGGCATGAACACTTTTTTGAAAAGAACGGTCTTGATGGGGAAAAGATCAATTCTGCAATTGTGGTTGAAGCCCTCCGGGCCCAATGTGGCTCAGTGGAGAGGAGCGATGATGGAGTGTTGCTCACTGGAAAAGAAGGGAATCACAGACTTGGCTTCAAAGAAGGGAGACGTCTTCTGCCAGATGTGGCTGCCTTTTTGGAACTCTTTGACACCTATTGCACGTAGTAGGATCTTGAACTGTTAAATATATGGGAGGGGTAGGGGGGGATGGGTTGGAATGGGGCGGGTTGAGATGTTGGATCAGGGAGAGGGATGGGAGAAAATTGGAAAAGGGCATGTGTTCTAAGTGTTAAATGAAACTGCTGTTGTGATATTTGCTTATTGTTTCTGTATCTGACTATGTGGATTGGTTTGCCAATAAATATGAGTTAAAAAGAAAAAAGAGATTGTAAATAGTCCCAGTACAATGGGATGGGAGACTCAGGATACAAACAGTAAAGTAACATCCAGGAATCTAGTAGAAAGATAAGACATGAGTAAAAAATAGAAAACTGAAGTCCAGGAAACTAAAGTGCATAATGTCTATGTATAAATGTCCATTTAACAGATGAATTAACAGCGGTCAGCGTTGGTTTTCAGCATCTTCTCTTTTCTGGTATCGGGAACATGTAGTTGGTAGAAAGTTGCATTTGGGTGTACACAGTCAGGGTTTCACAAATGAAATGGTATGCAGCTTCTGGAAGGCGTCAACGTGGAGTAGATAAGAATAGGGTGAATCTGTAACATGACTCAAAGGAATAAAATAAGTAAATAGAGAAGGGCAAAGAAGGCCACAGTATAGGCCTCAGGTCATACAAAATAATATTTTGCTTAATATGTGCCCAATGTTGTTCTCAGATTTTATGTTTTAATCCAGAATAAAATCAATTGCTATTCTAGCCTATCGCAAAAGAGTATATCATAAGTTATATACAGATGCCAATTTAAACATTTCCACATATATTCACTTAAATTTAAAATCTTTATCATGGTAGTTTTCTCTTCTTTGGGTAACTAGAGGTAAGTCTTTGCTTAAAATCATTAGATAGGTACCTTTCAAGTATGGAAAAGCTGAGTAGAAAAAAATAAAATATCAATATTCAGTTAATAACAGTAGAAATTAAGGAGAATTAAGTTATAAACTTGTCCTAAGAAAAGTAATTAATAGCTTGCATGATAGATAAAAATAGTGCACCAAGTAATCAGGAAGATACGTCTTTACCCCGTTTATATAAAACAAAGCTGAAAAGACGCAGAGAGAGAGAGGGATAACATTCTAACTGTTTACAATGAGCATTGAAATTTTATGTGATTTAGAAACATCCTCTTGTTGTTGAGATGAGGAGGCAAACTTGTAAGGTAGGAGAAAAAGGTGATCAAATTCAGGTAATATAAAACAGGGGGGAAAACAAATTTGGGGAAGAATATATGAGAGGTTAATACACAGTAAGTTTCAGGCAAGGGTGGTCACGGGTAGCACTAAGGATACTGCACACAGTATATGCAGGATAGAATAAAAATCAGTAGTCATAACAAATATTCTTACATAGATTTAGCTTATGAATGGCAAATTTTCTGATCTCATTACAAACAGATTTTTCTCATTTGTTAAAACATATCTAGAACTGTGTACATAAAAGTTTCAAAATTGAATGTAGAAAGCTTATAGGGGCTGTACAATTGTAGTATTCCATAAATTTATTTGTAAATATTTATAAACAAGCTTCTTTAATGCGGTAGATAGGCACATTTCCTTGATGGGAAAAATAAAAATTACACCAGTATAACAAAAATAAACAGTGCAAATTATGGAAATAAAGTTCCATATTTGTGCTAAGCAAACTAATGATGTATAGCTAGCATAACGAAGAAAGTTAGGGCACCAAGTAGGGTGGAGCACAGTTTCAACATTTATATGCTATTTTAAAGCATCCTAGAAAGATACATCCTTCTTCTGCTCTCATGAATCGAGCCCTGAAACATGAAAGCAGCATGCAGGAGTGAGATGGCAAACAAAACATAGCTAATGTATTTCCAAAAATCTAGTTTCAATTTTGATACCTCCATTTGGGCTTAAATAACAATTAATAAAGGAGGTAAGGAAACAATATTATTAAGTATAGGGAAGACAGAAGCTGTTCCTAAGGCAGCCGACTTAAGCAAAAGAATTTCCCTAGAATACTACACTAAAACCCAATGATATAAGCACAAATCTTATTAGCATAAGTACATGACAATATATGACAACAGAAGTGCCCCTTCAAAATGATCTGCCCCATGCTGCAAAAGAAACCAAAACATTAGTGTAATTTTAAATATAAAATGCAAGGGCACTGTCTAAGTGGAAGTGCACCGCAGGATATACATTGCAAATAGTCTTAGTAATTGAGTTCAGGATTCCGAGTCTGTTATAATGGTAAGAGTCAAATGCTGTGAAATAGAAATGGATTTACAGTCCCTGCACATAAAGCAGAGAAATTAAACAGAACGTGGTTATGTTTCTGAGAGAAGAAAAATAGAAAAGTTTACGCCCATCTATAGCAAAGGAAGCAAGAAACAGGAACTTGATAACGAAACTGCTTTCCTGTCTGGCCAGGACAAGAAAACTTTCTCCATTATAGTTAGGAGAAAAAGTTTCAAACTTCCTGAACGGGTCTGGCCATATACATAACATAGAATATAAACTCTTCTTTTTTTTTTTTTAA
The DNA here is from genome assembly GCF_901765095.1 of Microcaecilia unicolor. Classification (NCBI taxonomy): domain Eukaryota; kingdom Metazoa; phylum Chordata; class Amphibia; order Gymnophiona; family Siphonopidae; genus Microcaecilia; species Microcaecilia unicolor. The sequence goes on along the minus strand of NC_044040.1, from coordinate 120,278,890 downwards.
TATGCTACGACACAGATCAAGTATTTCCTCATTTCTAGTGTAATCAGAATGATAACGCAAAACTCCATTCACACATAACTTATTTAATGAGAGACCTTTCTTCACTGTAACTTAAATCATTTCCCTGTAATGTAGTTTCCATCTGTAGCACCATATGCAAAATCACAGATCTCAAAAACACAAGACAAGAGCAGCACAAGTCTTAGTCAACCGACAATTCTTCCCTAATCTGGATTAGCACAAAATTTAACAGTTAAAAATAGGACACTGTTTGCAAACATAAAAGATTGAGCAGATTTTTTTTAATTTAATCGGGCTGAGTGCTCAAGCTCTGCTCCCTTTCCATAAAAATAATGATTAGAAGGGAATTTTTAAAGAACACAATTTGGAATGATTAAAAATTCTTAATTGCAATGCATTGCTTTCTGTAAAATAGTTATGCTGGGTTTTTTTTTTAATGTCAGTTCCACTGCAACTTTTGGAAATTTTTATATGTATGAGCTTTGAATAAGCCAAATATATTCAAGTACATATGATAAATTACAGAAATATTGTTCTAGGGGTACAAGTATTTCTTATGTGCACAAATTACTATGGGATAAGTATTCCAAACGCAGGAAAAAATATTTTTTAAATGCTCCATCTAGACTCTGTATCTTTGCAGCTGATCAGTAATCTAGATGCGCATAGAAATAAGTTAAAAACAAAACAAGAGAGTATTTCTTTACATTCTGCCATTGATTTAGCTATATCATTACCCCACACAGCTAAATGGAGTGGAGGAGTGGCCTAGTGGTTAGGGTGATGGACTTTGGTCCTGGGGAACTGAGGAACTGAGTTCGATTCCCACTTCAGGCACAGGCAGCTCCTTGTGACTCTGGGCAAGTCACTTAACCCTCCATTGCCCCATGTAAGCCGCACTGAACCTGCCATGAGTGGGAAAGCGCGGGGTACAAATGTAACAAAAATAAATGGAAAAAGTTAACATCCTGAAAACAAAGTAGTAGAATCCTTAGCAAAAGTGTTGTTCCTTTGTAATTATGCATGAAGTGCAAAGGGAAGGGAATAACCTGAAGTTTGGGGCAAGAAAAAAAAACAACAACTATTACAATCAGATAAATTCAAAGTCTTCAAATTGGGTACGCTAAGAATTTTGATGGGAAGTGTTAGCTCAGGTTGTTCGGGTACTTTTTCTTTGTTCAAATTGCTAGCCTGTAATGCATTTTCCTCACATAGGATTTAACAGCTTCCTTAAGGGGGCTCAGTGAGTTGTATGATAACCTTAATTAAGATATGAAATAATTTATTGGTGTGAATAAAAAAAAAAAAACCCCGACGTGGCCACGTTTCGCCCTCAGGCTGCATCAGGGGTCAAAACTAAAAAAACAAGGGGTGATGGAATTCCCCTTCTTGAATAATTTATTTAAAAACAGTACTTGACTCTCTGTGCCGCGTTTCAAAGCTTGTATTGCTGCAAACAGCATTGGTGTGCTGAGCGGGCATGGTCTCCTTGGAAGGCACAGATTCCTGATGTCTTAGGTTTTCTGCAGCAAGGGCTGGATCAGGGGCTGGTTCTGAATGTTATCAAAGTTCAGATGGCTGCCCTTTCCGGTTTTTGCAGCAAAGTGAATAACCTCTCCCTTGCAGTGCATGGGAAGGTGGCCCAGCTTCTGATGGGGGACGCACATTTGTGACCTCTATGCGTCCTTCCTGGATCCTGAATTTGGTCCTTCACATGCTTAAGGACCTTACCCTTAAGTTGGTTTTCCTTATAGTGATCTCTTTGGCCTAAAGAGTCTTGGAGTTATGGCGTTGTCCTGTCCGGGACCCATTCCTCTCATTTTTGGAGGATTCAGTGTCTATTTGTACAGTTCCCTCCTTTCTGCTCTAGATAATCTCGGCATTCCATGTGAAGTTGTTTTGCCTTCCTCTCAAGAGGAGAGTTCCGATCCTTCGGTTTGGAAACTACACGTTAGATGTCCGGAGGACATTGCTCTGTTACTTGTCTGATCATCTTTTTGTTCTGTTCCTTGGCTCCATAAGGACTATGCAGCCTCCAAGGCTACTATTGTGTGTTTGCCTGTGTTTGTATAAATCAGCCAGTGCTTCCGGGTTTGACAGCCCACTTGGTGAGAGCTCAGACGACCTCATGGGTGGAGGCCTGGAAGGTCGTTCTGGAGGGCATCTGTAGGGAGGCAATTTGGTTGTTGCTCCATTCCTTTTGTGAAGCATTTCAGGCTGGATGTACTCACCAGGGCTTGCTCGGACTTTGGCAGAGGTGTCCCCCGGGGGAGCTTTCTCTTTCCCGCACCAAGTAGTTCTTCTTGGGTACATCCCACTTGTTCAGAACAGTGCAGCCAGATGAAAAGGAAGATGAAATTATGTCTTACCTGATAATTTACTTTCCTTTAGTCATCTGCACCATTCTGACTTCTGCTGTTGGAAGATTAAAGCCTGGGGCTCTCGGGATGCTCTTCTCCTTTTATTTTATAATGAAAAATAGAGAGAAAAGGAAATAATGAGGCAATCCTTGGAGATACAGGGTAGCAAGTGCCAGTCTGTGGTGGTATGCTTGTTTGATGATCATTGCCACTGCAGTGTTTGATGGGACATAGATGTGCATTCCAATGGGACCTTCTGGTGCTTTGACAGATGTATACTGGAGATTTTCTTGAGCACTTGTAGGTTATACTGGTGAGTTCACTAGAAAAGACCAGCTGTTTCTTTACCTCCATCTACTGGTAGGAGGGGATAACACCCACATGTTCAGAACAGTGCAACTGACTACAGGAACGGAAATTAACAGCTAAGACACACCTTTCACCTAAACTAGTAAAACTACTGAAAATATAGGTATACTAGTGGAGCCATGCTCGTTTCCTCAACAATGAACCGGGCCCTAGGAAGGCTGTCATGTAAGCTTTTTTTTTCTCTCTCCCCTGCCCTCCCCTTCATGTCCAACGATTCTTCCCTCCCCTCCATGTCCAGCGATTCTTCCCTCCCCTCCCATCCGTGTCCCGCAATTCTCTCCTCTACTGTCCTCCCATCCCATCCATGTCCATCTATTTTCCTCTGCCCTCCCCTCCCTCCCTCCCCTCGATATCCCACGATTCTCTCCTCCCCTCGATTTGTACCTGAAAGTTCTCTGGCTGGCTGGCGCTGGCTTCCGTTCCGTTCGTAACATCTCTCCTGACATCAGCTCGCCTACAGCGTTCCCTTCCCTCTCACTGTTTCGCCCTCTGACATCATTACGTCTTGACGCGAGGGCGGGACAGTGAGGGGGAATTGAACGCTGGAGGCTGGCTGACGTCAGGAGAAGTTACGAACCTAGGCAGCCAGACATGGAACATTGGAGGTGCAAATTTATTATATAGGACGAGTAAAAAAAGGCCTGTTTCTGACACAAATGAAACGGGTGCTAGCAAGGTTTTCCTCGGTGTGTGTATGATTGAGAGAATGTGTGTGAGAGTGACTCTGTGAGAGAGAGAGTATGAATGTGCGAGTGTGTGTGTGACAGAGGGAGAGTGAGACTGGGTGCGAATGTGTCTGTGAGAGAGAGAGTGTGTGAGAATGAGAGTGTGTTCCAGGGTCGTCCCTCCCTCCCTCCCTGTCTCCAGGGTCGTCCCTCCCTCCCTCCCTCCCTCTCTCCCTCCCTCCCGCTCTCTCTCCAGGGTCATCATCCCCTCCCTCCCTCTGAGGTTCAGGGTCATCCCTTCCCCATCCCAGTTCAGCATCTCCCTTCTGTCACCCTACTCCCACCATGTCTACTATCTACCCTTCTCTCCCTGAGCAAGCATATTTCCTTTCTTTCCATCCTTCCTTGATCCAGTATCTCCTGTCTTCCCTATCCTCTCTACTCCTCTATCCAGCATCTTCCCCTTGACCAGTGGCGTAGCAAGGTGGGGGCAGTCTGCCCCGGGTGCACGCTGCTGGGGGGGGGTGTTGGCTCTACTGGTTCCCTGCTCCCTCTGCCTCGGGGCAGAGGGAGCAGGGAACCAGCGGAACTGACACCCCCCCCAGCAGCGTGCACTCGGGGGGGGGGGGGGCTTGGGTGATGCGCTGAGGGGGGGTGTCTTGCTGCATCCCCCCCCCAGGTGTTTTGAGAGGATGGCTGTTGAGTGCGTCAGTGGCGTCAGGCAGGCTCAAGCCTTTTTTTGTGTGTGTTGCTGTCAAGCTGTATGACAGTTTGGGGGGGGGGGGGTTGGATAAGCTGTGAGGCATGTTTTTTTTTTTTTTTACCCCGGGTTCTGATGTTGATGACCCCGGGTTCTGATGTTGATGTCACAATGCGTTTGCTGATGTCAGCCTGTGCTACGGAGCCTAGCAGACCAACTCCGAAGAAACACAGGCAGCAAGACGCATAGAACGTTGGAGGTGAGAATTATTATATAGGATATTTCAATTATAATTGTATTCAAGTTATCCATAAAGGAAGTGAGCTGGTATTCTTCACTTATCTTTTTCTTAAAATTCTGTTATTTTCATTGCTTTGATAATTGGAATATTAATATTAATTGTTAAGTAACTTATAATTACTGTTAAATAAGAGTCATATTGCAATTAATCTCTAGTTACAGATTGCAGTTGTGGTCTATTTATACTTAAATATAAATAAGCGTAGGATGAGTTTACCTGGTAAATGCCATTTGGAATAACAATTTCTCAAACAGTGGCACTGCTGAAGGTTTACCTAGAGGGACATGCTCAAAACTCTGGCTCTGTACAAAACAATGCTGGAAAATACCGTCATTACAGTGCTGAAAAAGAACTTCCCAATCCTCAGTGCTAATGGTATGCAGATTTACAAGTTTTATGCACGCTGTTAGCGCTGAGCATTGGGAAGTGGTGGTGATGGGGGGAATGCACCCACACTCTTTGCGGTTCTCCACTGGCCTTCCCAAACAGCAAGAATGTGTATCTCCCTTTACCATCTGTTTGCCTTAAAGCAAGGTTTGCACAGATTTTGAAATGAAGCCTGGCAGTGGAAGAATCCAGTCCCTTCTCTCTTCTCCGTTTAGGGCAGGGCTCATTTTGCAGAAAGACCCTCCTTGTCTGGGTAGTGAGGGGAGTCTGGGCTCCAGTGGCGAGCGATCCCCAAATTAGAAACATGCCCCAGGGGAGGGCATGTGAGAGGAGGCCGTGGAGGAAGAGCCCAGTAATCAGGAAGAGGATGACTGTGCTGTGCGGAGGGAGCAGCTGCCACCGAAGTGTCCTAAGTGGTCCAGGGTTGTGAGTTGCCTTTTTCCATGTGAGAGCAAGCAGTGGAGGAAGAGCCCAGCGGCCAGGAAGAGGGAGGGCTGTGCTGTGTGGAGGGAGGAGCTGCCGCCAAAGGTCTGGGGCTGCGAGTTGCCTTTTTCCCGCCTGTGAGAATACCCTAATACCAGCTCCAAGTTGACGTAAATATTCAAGTGATAAGGGTGCCCTTGTTTGCTGCGCTGTTCGCTGAGCATTGAGAAGGAATAGGAATGCCCTTATGTGCATCCTTTTGACTACATTAGCATCCTGTTTGCACTGTTGCTTTGCGAACTCCGCCTTTCCCACGGTAAGGGCCTCTGTGCATAAATGCGGCTGGTAGTCTGGTGCTGATGGTTTTTAGCGCCTGCATTTACTTCTGAACAATGGGCCCCTAGTGCGTCTGATTACCTTTGAGCTTACCCTGTAGAGTAAGCGGGTTTTTTTTTTTTTTTTTGCAAGTCTCATCTTTTCATTCACACATCCATCCATACGTTATAGTGACTTGGTTGCATGCAGTATTTTGAAAATAGTGCATTATTTTTACTTATTCATGAGATTATTACAACAAGACATACAAATTGTTTTACATAACTGCCTTGTTTCCTTTTTTTATGCCAAAGATAGCTTCACCATGTTGACTGTAGATGAGTGTTTGTGACAAAAACTACAGAATGTTGATACAAGTATTGCCTATATGTACTTGTAATATTGATAACAGGCTCTCTTTGACAGTCTTGCGCTTCTGAATTCTTGTTGTTTTTTTATCATTTGTCATTTCAACTTTCTTTTTGCTTTGTTTCTATAGGTGTGGATGCAGAGCTGTACTATGTGAGGAATGATATTATTAATTACTATGCGCTGTCCTTCAGCCTCATGGTGCCAAGTGAGATGAACAACCTTCATTTCAGTTGGCATGCAAAATCCAAGGTGAGAAGCTCTGGTTTGTAATTTGTATATGTAGGCTTTAGGATACATACTTATAAGTTTGACTCCATTGACTCCATTATACTACAGTTTGATCCAGGACATCTAGGGCAATTTTAAAAGCCAGTTCTTCATGTAAAGTGACATTTTATATGCAGAAATAGGTGTTTATAAAACTGTTTCCCCAATATGTGCTAATGTTATGAGCAGTAAGCCTGTTCATGTATAACTTAACCTGAATTTAGAGGAGACATTCCTAGGAGAGGGATGTGTTTGTATTTATGTGCATACTTAAAAAAAAATAAATGCGTGTAGAAACCCCCCGAGAAAATTTGTACATGGTAAAGAGAAGTTTCAGAGCTGTATAATTTTTTTTATTCTTCAAAATAAGCAAAGCAATTTTACAAATAAGTAATAAGAAATAAGTAAAATACTAACATAATCAAACCCACATCTAGGGGAGCACATAGTGTACAATTTCAAGTAATACCACAGAGAAAAAAAATCAAAATTCAGAAAAGAAATAAAAACCTACCTCTCCCAAAAAAAAACTCTACAGCTAATCACAAAGATATCGTCGCCTTCCTTTCAAATCTACCTCTTCAAAAACTATATGAATAGGTATCACCAAAACTGTACAATTGAACACAAAAGCTACCACTATCATTTCCACTTCAAGTCTATCTTTTCAAAACCTCTATGAATAACTACACAAACTATAGATGCCTTCTGCACATTGCACAACACTAATTGTAACTCTACCAAAATGTAAATTGTTGTGTTTTTTTTATTTGTGAGAAGTTTTTATTTAGCTTTCAATCTTTACAACAGAATGCTTAAACAAACGATCTGCACATTATTACATGGAAACCTTAAACAATTTATGTGCCAAATGATACATTTCACTTCCACCCCGTTGTATCAGCACTATACCGTCATAGACTTCAACAACTTTATTACATTTTATCTAATATTTTTTCCCCTCTCGCAGAAAACATCCCACCCAGAACCCCCTCCACCCCCCACTTTCCCATTTCCCTCCCTTTAGCTAAACCTTACTCTGAGCCCCCACACTCAATGACTGCATTCGCTCTCTAAATATGGTTAACTGCATTTACAAAGAACTGCCATATAGAGTTCCATTGACCTGTCTGTTGTTTTCATGCTGCTAAGAGTCTTTCCATCTCACACACATTTTAATTTGTGTTGCCATCTCGTAACTGAGGGGACTGTCTTTTGCTTCCAGTGCAACGCTACTGTCACTCGAGCCACTGCTGTCACCTGTCTCAGCAGCTGCTGTTGACAAGATGTCAGACCACCTACAGTTACAGAAAAAAGGAACACCCCAGGGAATCGGGCATCCCAACCAACCCTGAAGTCTATCTTGTACTGCCTTCCAAAATGCTTTAACTTTAAGGCAACGCCACCATATATGCCCCATGGCCCCTCTCAAACCACATCCCCTCCAGCACAGCCCCGCTGTTGTGGGGTAAATTTGCTGAAGACGATCCGGGGTGAGATACACCTATATAATACCTTCACTGCGTTCTCTTTGAGCGATACGTGTGTTGAAACACCCACCACCCTTCTTTCTATGCTCTCCCATTCTGCCTCCCTCATGTTCATACCGAGCTCCTTTTACCACACCCTCGTCTGACAACTATATCTTGGAGCCTGTGCGCTGACACATCTATATAGTCTCCCAATGAGACCTCGGGAGACAGTCAATTTTTCACATATCTCCTCTAAGGGGACAGGTTTCCGTAGAATGACCTCTCTAATTGCTGCAGTGCGGAGGAAATGCGACAACTGGCAGTATGCATACTCATCGCCCTCCACCATGGGGAACCTTGCCTTTAGGACCGCAAAAGTTAGTACATTATTACTGTCATACAGTTGACCCCATCGTCGTATTCCCTCTGCATACCATCGAGTAAGGACTCCCGTCGTACGCCCGGTAGAAATAAAGGATTGTACACAATTGGAGTTGTGCGGGACACCACGCATCGGCCCCCCGAAAATAGTTTATCCCAGTAATAAAGGATAACCACCACCGAAGGGCACACAGTCAGTCATCGTTCGAAAAGACCTCGGCAGCCACATAAGTGCCCCCAGCGCTGTCATGTCGAGGGATTCCTGTTCCAGGTGGATCCATTATCGATCCGGATAGTCTTGGTACCATTCTACAGCTGCCTTTCCCTGGGCTGCCCTATAGTACCAAAGAACGTTTGGGACACCCAGTCCTCCTCTCTTCTTCTCTTGATATAATAGGGTTCGCGACAACCTGGGATGCTTTCCAGCCCAGACGAAACGCACTATACGATCCTGCAAGGAAGCAAAAAATCGCCTGGGCACCTTCACAGGCAGCACTTGAAATAGATATGAGACGGGGCTACACATTCATCTTAATACTAGCTATATGTCCAAACCAGGAGACCTCTAGCTCTCCCCATCTCTCCATATCCTCCGCTTTAATTTTAACCAGCCCTTTATAGTTAGCCGAAAAGAGTTCTGATAGTGTCGCAGTCAGTTTTACCCCCAAGTATCTAATCTGTCCGCGGGCCCATCTGAACGGAAATGAAGACTTCAAGTCCGCTACCATTTCCTCGGCTATCGTTACATTCAAGGCCTCGGACTTCGCCATATTTACTTTAAACCCTGATACTGCTGAGTATTCATCTATAAGTTGAATGAGCCGAGGAAAAGTGGTCAAGGGCCTGGATATAGCAAGACTTCATCCGCAAAGAGTGCCATTTTGTGCGTTCTCTCCGCCACACAGGCCCCTGCGAACCCCGGATCCTGCCTTATCCGTGCAGCAAATGGCTCCATAACCATAGCAAAGAGTAGGGGGGACAAAGGACACCCCTGCCTCGTGCCTCTATGCAATATGAGCAATCCAGAATAATTTCCATTAATTTTTACACATGCTTTAGGCGAGGTATAGAACGCCTGTATCCAGCCTATAAACTTCGTACCAAAACCCAAAACCTCCAACACCCTGTACATGAAGGACCAGTGGACCCGATCAAAGGCTTTCTCTACGTCTAAGCTTAAAAGACACAGAGGCCTCTGATTCCTCTTTGCCAGATACATAAGATCAACAGTGCGTCTAATATTGTCCATCGCCTTTCGAAGAGCCACAAAACCCACTTGATCTGGGTGCACAAGGGTCGGAAGCAAGGGCGCCAGCCTATTTGCCAACACCTTGGCCAATATTTTAACATCTGCATTGAGTACAGATATAGGCCTGTAGGAGCCACATTCAGTATGGTCCTTTCCTGGCTTAGGTATCACCGCTATCCAGACGTCCCTCATGATGAGTGGCAAGATCTCCCCGTCCTCAACCTGATTGAACAAGTCTGCAAGCAGCGATGCTAGCTCGGGGGCAAACTTCCTATAAAATTCATTAGGGAGACCATCTAACCCTGGGGACTTGTAAGATGGCAAGCTGCCTTATAGCCTCCTGTATTTCATGTGGGGTAACCGGTTTCTCCAACAGCTCCCTATGCTGTCTGGTCAGGAAGGGGAGCTCGCATTCCTGCAAAAAGTCCTCTATTGCTTCAGCTGACGGATTAATCTCCTGTTCATAAAGTGCTTGATAATACTCCCCGAATCTTTGGCGTACCTTCTACTACTACTACTATTTAGCATTTCTATAGTGCTACAAGGCGTACGCAGCGCTGCACAAACATAGAAGAAAGACAGTCCCTGCTCAAAGAGCTTACAATCTAATAGACAAAAAATAAATAAAGTAAGCAAATCAAATCAATTAATGTGAACGGGAAGGAAGAGAGGAGGGTAGGTGGAGGCGAGTGGAGTCTCGGCATGACTCAGCAATCCTCCCCTCCCATCCTGCACCTGGTGGATCATCCTATCCACTCGCTGTCTGCGTAACTTTATAGCCAAGAGACGCCACGCTTTATTAGTGAACTCCATGAGGTGTGTTTGGGAGTCTTGCCAATTGCCTGGTGGTCTATAAAGTATAACTGTGTTTAGTTGTTCCTGCAGTTTTGGGTTATTGATTCTTATTGAGGCAATTTCGAGTTGTGGCAGTATGGATTCACCTGTATTTGTGATGGTGAATTCAGATTTGTATATTATGGCTAATCCTCCTCCTCTTTTACCGTTTCTTGTCCAATGGGTAATTTTGTATCCTGGTGGGCATAGTTCTAAGATGATGGGGTCTTTGAGGTCGTGTATCCAGGTTTCTGTGATGAATAGGGAATCAAGTTTGTCTGCAGTAATCCAGTCTATTATATCCTGTGTTTTGGTTATTACAGATCTGGTGTTAATGTATCCCATTTGGATTGAATGGTAGGGTTCGGTTTGGGACGCAGTTGTATTAATTCTTATTAGTTGCCTGCTTTCTTGGTCTCTAGTTATGTTGTGTCCTTTCTTCCCTTTCTTTTGGTTGTTTCCATATATGTTTATCTTTCCTTTTTGTTGATGGTTATTCTTTTGTTCTGGTGAGTAGTGCGTAGGTTGTATGTAGGGTGTGTGTGTTGTCGGTGGTTTGGTGTTTATGTTGGGAATAGTCCATGCGTAGTGTATTAGGGGGAGGAAGTAGATTATCATGAGCAGCTTTTTGGTGTTCATGTTGGCTGCTGTTCCGAGAGGCTTGCTCTGTATTTGAAAGTGTGTAGCAGCTTCCAGATCGTGCTTCCTTGCGATATTCTTAGATGTTTAGCAGTTCATACATAGGGAAGGCATTTGAAGGCCTTTAGATGTAAGGCATTGTTACAGATTAGCACGAGCAGTGCAGGATGTTTTTTATTCCGGTCGTGGCAGTCGTTCATAGAATTCGCGCTCTGCAGCTCTTTTGTCTTCCCTCCGCGCTTTTGAGCCGGTTATTTTGGCCTGGTCGCGATCTGATTCCGCCACGTGGGTATGTCTCATCCGTGTGGTCTCGGCGTTTCAGCATCTGGTTGGGTGGTGCAATCCGTTCGCAGCTGTGGTTTTGGGCGGGACGCACTGCGGTTCTCTGACTTTGCTGCGTTGGGTTGGGAGGTGCTACTGGAGGCAAGGGTTGATGAGGTGCGCGGCTACTGTGGGTTCTTTGTGGGAGAAGTTCGGCTGCCTATGCTTGCGCAGGGAGGTTGTGAGTCGGCAGGGCCCGATTGTTGAAGGTCGGCACCGAGGTGGGGTGGGCTCGCAGGTTTCAATCGCTTCTCAGTGCAAGGGATCCCAGTTGACTTCCAACTGTCCCCGTTGGGTTCAGTTTCAGAGTTGGGCTAGCCGGATCGGGTCGTGACTCGCCTTTCCTTCTCCACCGGTTCGCTGCGGAGGGAGGCTAGACCAGTTTTCGATTCAAGGGCAGCTTTAGTCAATTTATCTGATTGTTTTACCCGGTCCTCTCCCGGTATGCCACTGCGGATTCGGCCGTCGGCAATGTTCGCATGGCGGGCCTTACACCAGTGTTTCACACTCTCCGGGATCGTTTTTTCACCGCTGCCTTGTGTTGGTGATTGCCCGAGTTCGGCACTCAGAGCTCACCTTCCGGTATCGTTCTCAATCATGGACCGGTCTGTCAGCAGTGGATGCCTGCGTTAAACGCTCGGAGTTCCTCGGAGCTTCTCCAGGTGCGTTTTAGTCCGTTGCCATCTTGGAATATTTTTGAACATTATTATTATTATTATTAGCATTTGTATAGCGCTACCAGACGCACACAGCGCTGAACATCTGGCACAAAGAGACAGTCCGTGCTCAAAAGAGCGTACAATCTAAATAATACAGACAGACAAGACGGTTACGGGTGATGAAAAGTAATGGGTAATGAAATAATAGGTGATAGAGTAATGGGTGAGAAGGAAGGACGGGACAAGGGGAGGGCAATTGAGTAGTAGCTAGGAACTAAAAGCAACAGTGAAAAGGTGGGTTTTCAGCATGGATTTGAAAATAGGTAGAAATGGAGCTAGACGTATAGGTTCAGGAAGTCTATTCTAGGCATAAGGTGCCGCGAGAGAAAAGGAATGAAGCCTGGAGTTAGCAGTGGAGGAGAAGGGGGACGACAAGAGAGATTTGTCCAGTGAGCGGAGTTCACAGGGAGGAATGTAGAGAGAGATAAGAGTGTAGAGATAATGGGGGACTGCAGAGTGGATGCATTTAAAGGTCAGTAAGAGAAGTTTAAACTGTATGCGGAAGCGGACAGGGAACCAGTGAAGTGAGTTGAGGAGTGGTCTAGTGTGGGTAAAATGATTCTGACGGAAAATAAGTCGTGCCGCAGAACAGCATCCATGCCTGTTGTAAATCTTTGACCTTTGACCTCTGTTGCTTTTCGCCATTTTTCTCATTTTATCATAGTCTCCTTTTTGAAAGTTAAATGCTAACATATTGGATTTCCTGTGTATGCTTATTCCAGAGCTGATATCAAATCTGATCATATTATGATCACTGCTATCAAGCGGCTCCAGCACCACTACCTCCTGCACCACCAGATCATGTGCTCCACTAAGGTCTAGAATTTTTTCTCCTCTTGATGGCTCCTGTACCAGCTGCTCAAAAAAGCAGTCCTTGATTTTGTCAAGATATTTTACCTCTCTAGCATGTCCTGATATAATATTTACCCAGTCAATATCGGGGTGATTGAAATCACCCATTTTTATTGTGTTCCCCAGTTTGTTAGCCTCCCTAATTACTGATAGCATTTCTACACTGTCTTTTCATCTGGGCCAGGTGGACGGTAGTACACTCCTTTCACTATCCTTTACACATAGAATTTCAATCCATCGGGATTCCAAGATGTGTATCCTGCAACATTTTCTGCCTATTTGATTCAGGGTCCTCCTTAACATACAATGCTATCCCTCCACCAATTCGATCCATCCTATCGGAACGATATCATTTGTAGCCTGGTATGACAGTGTCCCACTGGTTATCCTCCTTCCACCAAGTCTTAGAGATGCCTGTTATATCTAATTTTTTCTTTAATGCAATGTATTCTAACTCTCCCATGTAGGCTTCTGGCATTCGAGTTTAGATATTTCAAGCAATGCAGTGACATCCATCCTTCAGTCTGATAAGCTGCTCTGGTTACCACCATGTTAGATGCAGAATTCCTGTAGCAGCATGTGTGTGACCTTTTCATTTATTTATTTATTTATTTATTTATTTTTAATGCACATATCCAAGGTGAACAAGGTAGTATGTGGCCTAAGGCAGGGGTAGGCAACTCCGGTCCTCGAGAGCCGCAGGCAGGTCAGGTTTTCAGGATATCCACAATGAATATGCAGGAGATAGATTTGCAAGCACTGCCTCCATGGTATGCAAATCTATCTCCTGCATATTCATTGTGGGTATCCTGAAAACCTGGCCTGCCTTTGGCTCTCGAGGACCGGAGTTGCCTACCCCTGGCCTAAGGCATCTGGTATGGGTGGGCCGTATGGTCTTTACCTGCCCTCTTTTTCTCTCTGGTTAATATTCAGTCGCTGGCAGTCAGTGTGTTTTTAAATGCTGACTGTCGCTGGCTAAGTTAGACCTAGATATTCAGTACCAGGCCATGGCCTGGCACCAGCATTTAATATCCAAGTCTGACAGGATTGCTGCAAGGTATCAGAACTTATGTGGGTCTTGGCTGACTATCATCCGGGACTTGCAAAAGTGCATCTGTCAGTCTTCCCCCCCCCCCCCCCCGCCCCCACCTCTTCTGATCCCCTTTCATGAGCCCACTGTGACCAGCCTCTCCTCCTGAACCCCTCCTCCCACCTAGGGCCTGCCTTACATCCCTGGTAGTCCAGTTGGGTTATCTTGTGCAGGAACAGTCTACTAGCGGCTCTTGCCCCCGGCTGCTCCTGCCCTAGTAGTCTCCTGATGCTGCCATTAGAGGTCAACCTGGTCTTTCAGGGATGTAAGGTAAGCCCTGGGGATCTGGTGGGGTCAGACCTAGTTGAGGGGAGGAGATGGTAGGGAAGGGAGTATATCCAACAAGTTTGGCCACAACCCAGAAGCTATGCATGTGCCAGCTGGTATTCAGTGCTGGCAACTACTTAGCTAAGCGTCCAAAGTTAGGACTGCTGTTTATGCAGTTCTGTTTGGTTGCTTAGCTTTGCAGGCACCGGCACTGAATATTGCTGGCACCTGCATAGTTGTTAGCTCCTTCCCGACTCTGCTCTTGGAATGCCTCTCTCCTGCCCACTTTGTAAATGGCTAGTTAGTGCCGATATTCAGTGGCACTTCCAAGTTAAGTGCCACTGAATATATCTGCAGCCAGCCTGCAGAGTGCTGTTTAAACAGGCAAGGAGCCTTTTCTGCCTGCTTAAATTGTTTTGAATAATGATCTGTCGGCTTCTGTCTTGTTCTAGGGATATGTTTTGTCATGATTATTGCAGTGTACCAAAGTCCTTGGCTCTGTTTATAAACTACCTTGTTCTGTTTATTATGTGAAAAGTAAAAAGTACTCACTTTTGCATAATCTGTGCATAGTTCCTTTTTTTTTTGTTTATAATGCCCCAGGTTGTAATTTAGTTTTGGCTGTTGCTTGGCTTGGTGACTATATACATTCTAAATACTAAATAGTTTCCTTTTCTACTGGTCTTTAAAACAACTTTTTTCATAATTCTTTTAACAAGCAAATTGATATAACTGCCTTGGACCTCACATACGTTTCAAATTGTGTGACATAAAATAGAGTTGTACATCTCTGATACCAAAGATACAAGGCCTCCACAACATACCTGATGTATACAGTTAAATCTTTAAGGCTTCATACTCTCTGATGTTTATTCCCTGTTTATGCCATTTCAGATTGAATATAAACTGGGATTTCAGGTGGACAATCCTTTGGCAATGGGCATACCACAAGCCAATATCTCAAGTCAGGGGGAAGTCCCTCGCTTTTTGTCAGGTGAGTATTTACACTTCTTTCAGAGTTAGAGCCACAGTTATGGAACAGAATATTTTCTGGTAGTGGTATTGATTTTTTAAAAGCTTACTTTCTGCATTGGAAAATATATATTCCATAGTGTCATCAGTAGATGAATCCAGAAACCAGTAAGTTGTGTCTGTCTATCAGCAGGTGGCGATAGAGAACTAAACTGAAGGGAGCTATACCAGCCAGCCAGCCCCTAAGCTATTTAGTATATCTCTATCTCCAGCAGGTGGTGGACGGACCTGTCCCAGCTCCTGAATTCTTAGGGTCTGTGCAGTCTCCTGGGCTTGTAGCCAGTTGAGACCTGGGGGGGGGGGGGGGTGGTCTCTGACCCCCTTTGGAAGCATATTGGCTAGCCTGCCTGTCCCTGCTTTACCCTGCGAAAGTCCCTCTCTCCCTGTGCCTTAGATTTTCTCTCTGCTAACTTTCTCACATAAAAGAAAACAAAAAAACAGAGAGAGACTGAGTGGTTCAGGCAGTGCGCTACACCTGATCTTTTTTTTGCACGAGAGTTTCCCTCCGCAGACTGGAGGTTGTTGTTCAGCAGAGGCAGCGTTCTGACTTTAGAAGGATTTTCTGTCCTCTCAGCGTTTGGTGAGTGCAGCTACTTTACTGTTTCCTCTGTCCTCGTCATGGCCATGCCTGTTGCTATGGTGGCCGAAAATGTTAAGCACTGTGCCTGTTGTGAGAAGCTTAGGTCAACGGTGGGCGTTTATACCGTGGGCTGCTCTGATCAGGCGGAGGAGATTTGGGGACTTTTTCCTCAGGAGCGGCGGTTTCCTATTTGGGGACTGCCGATGTGGGCACCATTTTGGAAATTCCTTTGGTTTCTTCCCCCCGGTTCTCTGGCGCTCTCTCATGTTCCTGTGACCCCAAAACGGCGAGATTCGGCCTGTTTGGGAGGTGAGGATGCCTCTAGGGGGTCCATTGTTCCTTCTGGAACGGTTGCTGCGGTGGAGGTGAGCTTGGCTGATGCAGGAGCAGGCTTTTCGCCTGAATTCTTCCTGTTGCTTCATCAGGCTTATTTGCTAAAGCGCACTCTTCCTCCTCCTCCTCCTCCCTCTGGGGCTCTAGGGGGACCTGCTTCTTCTGGAGGGTGCAGATAGAAATCTGATGCCTGTAGTGATAGATCAGACTAGCAAGCGCAGGCGTCTGGATTCTGGTTCAGATGCGGGTTCAGTTGGGCCGCTTTCGCTCGCCCCCTCTCTTCCTGGATGTTCAGGGGTTTCCCTGTGGGCCACAGGCAGGGAGGATTTAGAAGAGGGGGAGATCATCGTGGAGGAACCAGATGATCCTTCGGCGGTACGGATTTTTCACAAGGAGGAACTTTCTTCCCTCATTTCTTCTGCCCTGGAAGTGTTACACATTGAAGACCCTGAAGCGCAAGTAGCTGCTGCTGTGAATGTGCGCATGGCTAGCACAAGGAGACCGTCCAAGGCCTTCCCGGTGTATGAAGCCATCCAGGGCATCATCATGACACAGTGGTTGGAGCCAAATGCACCTTTATGGGTGGCTAAGACTGTCTCGCCTATATCCTGTGCAGAGCAGTCAGGCAGAGAGATTTGTGCTTCCCCACATTGATTCCTTGGTGATGGTGGTCACCAAGAAAACTACCCTGCTGGTGGAAGGTGGGGTTGCGTTACAAGACTTGCAAGACGGAAGGCTAGAAGCTACGCTGAAGTGAGCATTTGAAGTATTGGCCTTGGCCCTTAAAGCTTCTTCCGTGTGCAGTTCTTACGCAGCCTGGGCTTCCCTTGATTGGTTACAGCGGTCTGCAGAGCAGGAATGGGAGGCTTCCTGCCAGGTGGCAGTCAATCCTAAGATGGAGGCAGCTCTAGCGTACCTAGTGGATACATTATATTATTCGGTGAGAGCCTCGGCAAACCTGATGGCTTTGACAGTCACCTCTCGTAGATTGCTATGGCTGCGACATTGGGCTGCAGACATGGCATCTAAGCAGCACCTTACTAAATTACCCTTTGGGGGAAAACTTCTTTTTGGAGAGGATTTGGGAAAGATTGTTAAAGATTTGGGAGACTCCAAATCTCAGCGGTTTCCGGAAGACAAGCCCAAGCCCTCAGCTCGCTCGGGAGCCTTAAGGTCTCGATTTCGAGAATCCAGACGTTATTGACCAGGTAGATCTTCTCCAACCTTGCAACGGTCTAGGTTTCAACAGAGAAATTCCTTTTGTGTCGACAAAAGAGGATCAGGGTTTGGAACACGGCAGGGAGTGGCTGCTTGGCTTTCCGAATGATGGGGCGCTGGCCCACTCTTTGGATTTAAAGATAGGGTAGGGGGTCGGTTGACTCTCTTTTACCAAGAATGGACCAAGATTACCTCAGACCAATGGGTTCTCGAAGTCATCAAAGAAGGCTACAAAACAGAATTTGCCACACAGGTTGGAGATTCTTTCTTGGAGTCCCGGTGCGCTACTTCTGCCAAGCGGGCTGCAGTACTAATCTCTTTACAAGACCTAGTGACCATTGGAGCCATCGTGCCTGTGCTGAAGATCGAGGAATGCACAGGTCAATATTCCATATTTTTTGTGGTCCCAAAAAAAGGAGGATCATTCAGACTTGTTCTCAACCACCGGAAAGTAAATCACTTCCTGAGAGTTCGCCATTTTCACATGGAAACTCTTCAGGCAGTGATTGCGGCAGTGCAGCCTCAAGAGTTCCTGACTGCTTTGGACGTCAGAGAGGCCTATCTTCATATTCCGATTTGGCCTCCACATCGGAGATTCTTGCGGTTCACAGTGTCGGGGCACCATTTTCAGTTCCGAATGTTGCCTTTCAGATTGGCCACAACTCCCTGCACCTTTTCCAAGGTTACGGTAGTGGTGGCAGCCTCTTTATGAAAGGAGGGAATTTGGGTTCATCCCTATCTGGACTGGCTCATTCGAGCGCCGTCTTGAGTCGGAGAGCCGCCTGGCTAATCAGCGAGTGGTGGAAGTTCTTCAGTCCCTCAGTTGGATAATCAACTTCTCCAAGAGTCATCTGCTTCCTTCCCACTCACTGGAATACCTGGAAGTGCGGTTCGATACTGCACAAGGACTGGTTTATCTGCCGGAGGGCAGGAGACTCAAGTTGGTATCTCAAGTGAGATGTCTCTTGCAGATGCCGTGCCCTCAGGTGTGGAACTATGTGCAAGTGCTTGGTTCGATGGCGGCCGTTATAGAGGTAGTGCCATAGACCAGAGTGCACACGTGTCCATTACAGCTAGCCCTTCTAAGCCGTTCGTCTCCAGGGTCACAGGATTACTCTTGGCGTCTTCCGTGGTTGCCAAAGACTCAAACCAGTATGGTGGCTCCTGCCCGCCAACTTGAAACAGGGGATGCCCTTGGCATCCCCTCAGTGGGTGGTAATTGTGACTGATGCCAGCCTCTTCAGATGGGGGGCTCACTGTCTCTCGCAGTATGCCCAAGGCTGTTGGTTGATGGTGGAAGCTGCCTGGCCCATCAATCGGTTGGAGTTGAGGGCAATTGTGAACGCCCTGCTGGCGTTTCGAGAGAGTCTTCAGGGGGCCGCAGTCCGAGTGTTCTCGGACAACACGACGGTGGTGGCTTACGTCAATCAGCAGAGCAGGACTCAGAGTCAGGCTTTGCAGTCCGAAGCGAGCAAGATTCTTTCTTGGGCCGAGAAACATCTTCAACTTCTGTCGGCGGTTTACATAGCAGGTCAGGACAATATTCAGGCAGACTTTCTCAGTCTGCATCTTCTGGATGCGGCAGAGTGGAAGTTGTCAGACAGTGCGTTTCAATGGATTTGCGTTCGTCGGGGCTGGCCAGAGATGGATCTCATGGTGTCATCACAGAATGCCAAAGTGGCCCGATTCTTCAGCAGGCGCAGAGAGATCGGCTCAGCAGGGCTCGATGCTCTACTTCAGCCGTGGCCACTAGCGACTCTGTTGTATGTATTTCCTTCTTGGCCACTCATTGGCCGGGTTCTACACAGGATCAGCAGACACCAGGGTTGGTGATCCTGGTAGCTCTGGATTGGCCTTGGTGGCTGTGGTATGCAAATCTGATCCGATTATTGGCAGGGTTGCCACTTCGCCTTCCTTTGGCAATGGATCTTCTTCATCAGGGGCCAGTTCACATGGAAAATCCCTCCTGCTTTGGTCTTATAGCTTGGCCTTTGAGAGGTTGAGATTGAGAAAAAAGGGCTATTCGGATAATGTTATAGCTACCTTGCTACAGGCTCGTAAACGATCCACGACAACAGCTTATTCTCTTTGTTGCTTGGTGCTCCCTTCGGGGATGGGATCCTGCTTGGACTACGGTTTCACAGATGCTAGATTTTTTGCAAGAGGGCCTCCAGAAGGATTTGGCTTATAATTCCCTAAGAGTGCAGCTGGCGGCTCTTTCTTGTTACCGAGGTCGCCTTTTCGGGTCTTCCTTTTTTTTTAAATTTGTGAAGTTTATTGAACAAACCATGTAATGAAAAATACATTACAGTGTCTCATCTGAGACTCTATTAACATCCAACATTCCCACGTTTGAACTTCAGTATACCATTTACTTCCCCTCCATTTTCTCCCTCCCCATAGTCTCCCTCCCTCTCCCTCCCCCCCCCCCCCCCCATCCCCTTACCCATTAACCCCACTGCCATGGTCCCAGTCAGTCCCTACTCAACCTTCCCTCTCTCCCTCCCCCCATTTTAAGTCTTTTCTTTTCGGGTCTTATTTTGCGGTCCATCCGGATGTTTCACGTTTTGTTCGAGGAGTTCTCCATCTTAAGCCCCCCTGTCGACATCTGTCTGAACTGGAATTTAAATTTGATGCTCATAGCACTGCAGCGGGCTCCCTTTGAGCCTCTATGTAAGGTGTCAGAGAAGGATTTGACGCTTAAGACAGTGTTTTTTGGTGGCCCTGGCGTCTCGCGGAGCTGACATATGTTGTTTGACTTACCATGTTAAGTTACGGTTTGTGCTGTGAACCGCGCATTTGTGGTTCATTAGTTGTGAGGAAGTTGGCAATCTTTCTTGTTATAATGTTATATTGTGAGGAAGTTGGCAATCTTTCTTGTTATAATGTTATATTTTCTGCAGCTTTGTGATGGGACATATACTAAATAGCTTAGGGGCTGACTGGTTGGTATAGCTCCCTTCAGTTTATTTCTTTATCTCCACCTGCTGGTAGATGGACACAACCCACTGGTTTTCTGGAATCATCTGCTGTGACTAAAGGAAAGAAAATTATCAGGTAAGGCATAATTTTACCTTCTCCAAGGACAAGCAGGCTTCTATCTTCTCACAAGTCGGTGACGCCGATCCGCGTCTCCTGGTCTGGCATTTTGCCAAAGCTAAAAAGAGAGCTTTGTGGAGCGTGAGCTGTTCACTACCACAGATGCATGAGTGCCTTCCCCACCCGTTGTGTGAACGCAGTCTTCTCAGTTCTCTTTCTTCCGAGTGAGGAGAAGGTGCTATTTTTTTGTCCTCTCACTCGTCCGTTCTGAGAGCTATTTTGTGCCTTCCGGCTGTGTTTTCATAATTTTCCTTTTGACTCCTTTTATAGGAACCCTTTTCTTCCCTTCCTTTATTTTCCTGGAATTGTTTTTGCCCGGTTTATAAGTTTTCTTATTTTTGCATCGTCATTGGGCCGGTTTTTGGGCCCTGACTTCGGCCGGGTCTCGTCCTTGATTTTTATCCATGCCTTGCCTCTTTTTCAGGCACTATCGAGTCATATTTAGCTGGCGCAGTTTTCCCGTCCATGTCCACAAAGATTTTCAGTGGCTTCAAATGCTGTACCTGGTGGAATTGGATTATCTCGGGAAAAGACACCCATTCTTGGTGTCTGCAGTGTCTTGGGCCCGACCATAGCCCTGCTTACTGTGTTCTCTGTCTTCACGAAGAAGAGGACCCTGCTTTTCCGAGAGGCTCAACAAGAAGAGGAGTTTTGGAGCCAAGTCCGGTTCATCTATGTTGACATCAAAGTCAGAGGCGTCGACATCACTGTCGATCATCGCACCGGCATTGGGAGCGTTGGTAAGCATGGTTGCTTTTAGACCTTTAGACACTGGGAGCAGTGAAGCATCGAATGGGTTTTCACCTGTCTCAAGGCCTCCTGCTTTGCAGGCCCCCCTTGGATGGTCCATCGTTGGACTCGACCTGGAGGCGACGTGAGGATTCGATGCCGTCCTTGTCTGCACTGAGGAACCTTGGTGACACACTTCGAGTGAAGGCCAAGAAGCATCTTCATCTGTCACTCTCGGTCCATGGTGCCGAGAGCTCCGGGACATCGGAGGATTCGGCGACCGAGAAGTGTCGGCACCGGGATTTTCGCTTCCCCTCCATACAGGAGGTGCCAAAGTACCAGTCTCTGAGCTGCAGAGATCTAGCGCCTGCATCGACCCTAGTGGTTCTGCAGCCTGCACCTCAACCGGCACCCCAGCTTTTCCCGGTGTCAGCCGTCGATGAGTGCATCTGGGCCTTGCTTCCAGAGCTGCTGGATGGTGTCATACAACAGTGTGCATTGGTATCGGGGGTGCTTGCACCTACCCTGTCTCCCGTTGCGGCCCCACCTGGCCCTCAGCCTGCAGTGCAGCCTCCGACGCCGGCCCCAGTGTTGACTGCCAACCAAGCCGGCACCCCCTCGACGTCGGTGGAAGAAGCTTTGCCGGAGTCAAGACGGGAGTCGACTTCTCGACGCCATTTTCGAAGACATGTTCAGTCTCAGCAGTTTCATAGGGAGATGCTGTCAGACACCGAGGAGGAGTGCTCATAGGATTCAGAGGAGGGTCCCAGATACTTTTCCTCAGATGAGTCTTATGGAATTCCCTCTGAACCCTCCCCTCTACCTGAAAGGAGACGGTCTCTGACGGGGAGCCTTTCTTCCATCTTTTGATAAGGAAATGGCTGAGGCCATTCCTTTTCCTTTTCAAGCGGAGGATGAATCCAGGGCCAAGATGCTTGAGGTCCTGGACTATACATCTCCTCCTAAGGAGTCTGTGACTGCACCTCTCCATGAGGTATTCAAGGAAGTCCTCATCAGGGACTGGAAGTCCCCTCTGTCGGTTGCTGTTATGCCCAAGAAAATTGACACCCAGTATCGGATTCACAGTACATCTGGTTTTGATAGGCCTCAGTTGCCTCACAGTTCCATGGTGGTGGAATCTGCTCTCAAAGGAGCCAGGAATATTAGAGATTATGCCTTGGCGCCCCCAGGCAGAGAAGCTAGAACCTTGGATTCTTTTTGGAGAAAGATGTACCAGGCTTCAGTGATTATCTCCCGCATACAATCCTACCAGCTCTTTTTTCACTTGCGAAACTTGGTGTGAAGCTATCGGACTTGGAGGATGCTCTCCCTCCGGAGCACGCCAAGCTTTTTCGCCAGTTGGTCAAGCAGCAGAAGGCGTGTCGAAAGTTCTTGGCCAGGGTCACTTATGACACTTTTGACGTGGCATTCAGAATCTCTGCTCAAAGTATAGCAATGCGTAGACTCTCATATCTGCGTGTTTCTGACTTGGAAAACACTGTTCAGCAGTGGTTGGTGAATGCCTTATGCTGGGGGGGAAACCTTTATGGAGAGAAAGTTGAGGAGGTTGCTGACCAAATCAAGAAAGATACTGATACAATCTCTTCTCTCACCGGGCGCTTTCTGCATCCACCTCCTCAGCTAGGAGGTTTTTTGGCAAGCCAAGGAGCGGTTCCTACTACTATTCTAGATGTAGGTACATTCCTTCAGCTTGCCAGCCTACTCAGGCTCAGCCCCAGTGAGCTTGTTCACGTGAGCAGCGTGCACCTAAGACCTCTACTGCTCCCCAGACAAAGCAAGGGATGACTCCAGCAGAGCATAGCTTCAGTAAAAGTGTCCATTCTGGATGACTTGCCAGTCGGAGGGAGGCTAAAATTTTTTCACCAAAGGTGGCCTCTTACAACCTCCATAGTCCGTCTCAGATATGCCCTCAGATGACATCTCAAACCTCCAAATTACCCAACGAGAGCTCATTCATTCAGCTCTCAGCACAAGCAGAAATTTGCAGAGGAGCTCTCCGCCCTTCTAAAGACCCATACGGTTGAACCCGTTCCACTAGGGGGAAGAAAGGCAGGTATTCTATTCCGGGTACTTCCATGTGCAGAAGAAGAAGTCTAGAATGGCAAGTCATCCCATTCTAGACTTAAGGTTCCTGAACAAATTCCTAGTCCGAGAAAAGTTCAGGATGTTTTCCCTGGGCACCCTTCTCCCAGTGATTCAGAAAAAACGATTGGCTATGCTCTCTGGACTTAAAAGACGCATATACTCACACCCCAATATTTCCAGCCCACCAGAAGTGTCTTCGATTTCGGCTGGGAACACATCGATTTCAGTATTGCCTTTTGGCCTGATGTCAGCTCCCAGGGTCTTCACCAAGTGTCTAGCGGCAGTTACAGCATCGCTAAGCAGACTGGGAGTCCATGTTTTCCCGTATCTTGCCACTAGGCTTGTGAAGAGCACATCAGAGGACGGTGCTCGGGAGTCTATGCGGATGACTATTGGGGTGTTAGAGCTCCTAGAGTTGGTTTTAAACTACCCCAAGTCCCATCTCCATCCTTTCCAGCGATTGGAGTTCATAGGATCCCTGCTTGACACACAGAGGGTTTAAGCCTACCTCCTGGAGACGATAGCAGATAATCTTGTCTCGCTGGCATCCAAGGTTCATGCCACTCAGTGGGTCAGAGCTCGGCAGATGTTGAGATTGTTGGACCACATGTCTTCCGCAGTGTACGTTGCACCCATGACACATCTTCTCATGAGATCAGCTCAATGGACCCTGGCTTCTTAGTGGTATCAGCCCACGGGGAATCTAGAAGATGTCATCCAGGTGTCCCCAGACTTTGTACGCTCTCTTTAGTGGTGGACCATTCGATCCAGTTTGACTCTGGGACTTCCATTCCAAATTCCTCAGCCACAAAAAGTGACATATAGTAAAATAGTAGATGACAGCAGAAAAAGACCTGCGCGGTCCATCCAGTCTGCCCAACAAGATAAACTCACATGTGCTACTTTTTGTGTATACCTTACCTTGATTTGTACCTGTCCTTTTCCGGGCACAGACCATATAAGTCTGCCCAGCACTATCCCTGCCTCCCAACCACCAGTCCCGCCTCCCACCATCGGCTCTGGCACAGACCGTATAAGTCTGCCCAGCACTATCCCCGCCTCCAAACCACCAGTCCCGCCTCCCACCATCGGCTCTGGCACAGACCGTATAAGTCTGCCCAGCACCATCTCCGTCTCCCGCCACCGACTGACGATGGGTGCATCTCTCCTGAGATGGAGAGCTCATATGGATCGGCTTCACACTGAACGTGCTTCTTCCGCCCATGAAACGAATCTTCAGATCAATCTCCTGGAGTATGGGGTGATCTGGAACGCTCTGAAGGGTTTCAGAGTTTGGTTATCTCACCAAATTGTTCTCATCTAAACAGGTTGCAATGTATTACATCAACAAGCAAGGGGCACCAGATGTGTCAGGAGGCTGTCTGGATGTGACATTGGGCTCGCCAGCACGGCAAGATCCTTCGAGCCACTTATCTGGTGAGCACAATCTGGCTGACAGACTGAGCAGGATAATACAACTGCACGAGTGGTCTCTCAATATGGGCATAGTCCACAAGATCTTCTGAGTGTGGGGCCACCCCCTCAGTGGATCTTTTTGCCACTCAGATTAACCACAAGGTCCCTCGGTTCTGTTCCAGGCTTCAGGCCCACGATAGACTAGCGTCAGATGCCTTCCTCCTTAATTGGGAAAAACTTTGGTGAAACTCAAGCAAGACCACGGAATAATGATTCTGATCAAATCGTACTGGCCTCAGCATATATGGTTCCCTCTTCTTCTGGAATTATCCTACGAAGAACCGTGGAGATTAGAGTGTTTTCTGACCCTCATCACACAGAACGAGGGGTCGCTTCTGCATCCCAACCTCCAGTTTCTGGCTCTCACAGCTTGGACGTTGAGAGCCTAGAATTCACTTCCTTGGGTCTTTCAGAAGGTGTCTCCTGTGTCTTGCTGGGTTCCAGGAAAGATTCTACTAAGAGGTGTTACTCTTTTAAATAGAAGAGGTTTCCCATCTGGTGTGAGAGCAAGGCTCTAGATCCCCTTACTTGCCCTACTCAGACCCTGCTTGAATACCTTCTACACTTGTCAGAGTCTGGTCTAAAGATCAACTCTATAAGGGTTCACATTAGTGCAATCAGTGCTTATCATCAACATGTAGAAGGTAGGGCCCATCTCTGGACAGCCTTTAGTTCTTTGCTTCATGAGAGGTTTGCTTTTGTCAAAGCCCCCTGTGAAATCTCCACCAGTGTCATGGGATCTCAGCATAGTTCTCACCCATCTGATGAAAGCTTCTTTTGAGCCACTGAATTCCTGCCATCTGAAGTACTTGACCTGGATGGTCGTTTTCTTGGTGGCTGTTACTTCAGCTTGTAGGGTTAATGAGCTTCAGGCCTTAGTATTGAATGCACCTTTATATAAAGTTTCATCAGAACAGAGTAGTCCTCTGCACGCACCCTAAGTTCCTGCCGAAGGTTGTGTCGGAGTTCCATCTGAACCAATTGTCTTGCCAACATTCTTTCCCCAACCTCATGCCCATCCTAGTGAAAGCAGCTTGCACACCTTGGATTGTGAGAGAGCATTGGCCTACTACACGTAGCGGACAAGGCCCCACAGACAGTCTGCCCAGCTTTTTGTTTCTTTTGATCCCAACAGGATGGGGGTTGTCATTGGGAAGCACACCATTTCAATTTGGCTGACAGATTGCATTTCCTTCACTTATGCCCAGGCTGGGCTGGCCTTGGAGGATCATGTCACAGCTCATAATGTCAGAGCCATGGCTGTGTCGGTAGCACACTTGAGGTCAGCCTCCATTGAAGAAATTTGCAAGGCTGTGACGTGGTGTTCAGTCACTACTGCCTTGAGCAGGATAACTGACACAACAGTCTGTTCGGGCAGACAGTGTTGCAGAATCTGTTTGGGGTCTAGAATCCAACTCCACACTCCTAGGCCCATTTTATTCTGTTCCAGGCTGCATTCTCATTCAGATTGTATATAGTTTCAGATTAATCTGTGTTATGTGCTCGCCGTTGCGAGGCCTAATTAACCAACGTATGTTGTTTAGGGATTCCCCACTTGTGAGAAGCCTGCTTGTCCTCAGAGAAAGAGGAGATACTTACTTGTAGCAGGTATTCTCCGAGGACAGCAGGCTTCCCCTTTCACCTCCTCTTGGATTTGTCTCCTCGGTTATTTTTATTTTACTTTTTTGCTATAGTATTAAGCTGAGGAGACTGCGTTCGTGCGATGGGCGGGAAGGCACTCGAGCATGTGAAGTGGAGGGTGGCTCGCGCTCCACAAAGCTCTCTTTTTGGTTTGGCAAAATGCCGCATCGGGTGATGTGGATTGGCGTCACCCACTTGTGAGAATATGAAGCCTGCTGTCCTCGGAGAATACCTGCTACAGGTATGTATCTTCTCTGTTTTTCAGAAATGCACATGGAAGCTGTATCCTACACCCTGTGCCAACTAAGCAGGAGAAGGCATGGCCTGGTGGTTAGAGCAATGGGCAGAGAACCAATAAAGCTAGAGTTCCAATGCAAGCTGCTCCACTGACATTTCTTGTGCTATTGAGAAGTCATGTTTAGTTTTTTTGCAACATCAATTTATTGTACCCAAATACTAATGTAAACTACTTTGCACATTATTTGTAAAGGCAAATGAAAAATTACAATATTATTTTTTTCTGTTCTAGTTACGTGAAATGCCTCCATTTTTATATATTTGCTTTATCTGTCTGTTAATTAGGGTTGGGCTCATGCTTTTTTCAGTTGTAACAAAAGACACATTACATTGGATTTCTGAGTCTCTAGAAACTGGTTTGAAACTTTTTTTTTTTTCTCAATAGGTGTGTTAGAATAATTCACATGTTCTGGACCATCCCTAATGATGGAAGCTTAGTGTATGCTAACAGACATTAGCATGCACAAATTACTGTGTGGCCCATAGGTATAAAATAGGATGTGCAGTATTTAGCACTTGTTAATGTTTGTTTAGCACATGCTAAGCTTTCGTAAAAGAGCCCCTCAGTGTCTCTTGCCTTGTGAATGACAAAAGAATCATTAAATGTTTTGTGCTTTTCTGTGGTGCCTCTTAAATGGTCTGCAGTCCCTTGATACATTTCATTAGTTATCTGCCATCTTGACTACTATAACTCTCTTTTTTTTACTGGTCTTCCTCAATATCAAATCCATTGTCTTCAGTTAATTCAGAATGCTGTGGTTAGACTCATTCACTGTGCACGTAAATATGGTAGTGTCACTTGGAACATTGGCTCCCTGTTCATCACTGTATTTCTTTCAAAGTATTGGCACTAACCCACCAAATTATGCATAGGAGGATACCTCAGTTTTTGCTTTGTTCATTTATTCCAAGCATACCAGTGTGTACCCTGTGTTCTCTAAACCAGCACTTGTTGACCCATTGTACTTACATATTCAGTATTGAATATTGAATACTTACATATTCAATATTCTAACTTGTTTATTGACTACTAGTAAAACAGGCCCGTTTCTGACGCACATGAAACAGGCGCTAGCAAGGTTTTCCTCGGAGTGTGTATGTTTGAGAGAGTATGTGTGAGATTAACTGTGTGTGAGAGAGAGAGAGAATGTGCGAGTGTGTGTGTGATGGAGAGAGAGTGAGACTGCTGGGTGCGAGTGTGTCTCTCTGCCCCCCCTCCAGCCACCCAGCGATTCTCCTCTCTCCCCTGCTTCCCCTCCAGCCACCCAGTGATTCTCCTTTTTCCCTTGCCCCCCTCCAGCCACCCACCGATGCTCTTCTCTCCCCTGCTCCCCCTCCAGCCACCCAGTGAGTCTTCTCTGTCCCCTGCCCCCCCTCCAGCCACCCAGGGAGTCTCCTCTGTCCCCTGCCCCCCCTCCAGCCACCCGGCGAGTCTCCTCTGTCCTCTGCCCCCCCTCCAGCCACCCGGCGATTCTCCTCTGTCCCCTGCCCCCCTCCAGCCACCCAGCGATTCTCTTTGTTCCCTTGCCCCCCTCCAGCCACCCAGCGATTCTCCTATCTCCCCTGTTCCCCCTCCAGCCACCCAGCAATTCTATGTCCCCTGCCCCCCCTCCAACCACCCAGTGATTCTGCTCTCTCCCCTGCCCCCTCTCCAGCCACCCAGCGATTCTCCATCCCCTTACAGCACCACACAGCTCAAATCTCTGCCCACCGCCCAACCTCCGCTGCCTTGCACAGCTCAGCGTGCAAGCCCACTGAACGGTAGAGCCAATCGCCGCCGTGTACCCGCCCCCCCCCCCCCCAACCTGTGGTTGGTCAGTGCTGCATGTGACGTACACCGAAGTACGCTGCCATCACTTCAGGAGATGGATACAGCTTTTAGAGAGAGCATGAATGCTTCAAGGTTTCACTTTCTCAGCTTCAGTACGTTGGAGGTGCGTTTTATTATATAGGGTTTTATTTGATGTCTGTTAATCTGAGTACTAGATTTAAAAACTGCTATAACTCTGTATTAGATCTTTTTTTCTTTTTTCTTAAAGTGTGTTGAGCCCTCCCCCTTCCACACCTGTTTTTTTGTAGACAATCTGCATAGCTTAGGTATGGCTAAAGCTTCTGCTTTGAGAGAGCTGAAGCCTACCACGAGGTCTCTTTCTTGACTCCTGCCTGAAGTGCTGGTAGCTCATAGATAAGACTTGTTCTGGCATTATTTCTGGTTATCCCTACCTCTTAGAGCTGTGGTTTTGGGCATCTCTCCCCCCCAATCCTTCTCTGTCCTTGTCACTGCATTTATATTGTGGAGAATAAACGAGCAGATCAAAGTGACATCCAAAGGATTTTATTAGAGATATCATATATAAGAAAGTTGCCCGACACAGGCCGTGTTTCGCCCACAGAGGGCTGCGTCAGGGGCTACAACAAACCAACAAATCAAATTATAAAATATCAAACTCATAAAATATATATAATATACAAAATTTAAAAACATAAGATATTGCTTTTAAAACATAGACATATATTATCAACAATAAAAATTTGTTGTGAAATATTAATAAATATAATAAGCACAACAAACATAACAGAAAAATATAAAATATATTAATATAATATACAAATGAATCATCACGTCTCTAGTACCACTGATAGACTAAAACAGTATATATATATATATATATATATATATATATATATATATATATATATATATATATATATAATATCAGCAAAGCAAGGGCACTGATGCAACCAAAATATAAAAATATTTAGGAGTGTGGGTGGGAGATGAAACACCGTCTTTTTGGGTGTGGAGAAATAAATTTCATGCCCTAATGACTTTTGAACATAGATATGCTAAACGCACGCCCAAGAGGCTGAAGCAATTCCATGAAGTATGGGGAGTGTACGTGGACTCTCTTCCACACAAAGCGAGAAGTCTGCTGCTAAATGCGGGTTGAGCACCGTAGGGTTAGAGAGAGGACACTCCAGGGAGATCAGTGATTTATAAAGGATGGGGGGATGGGGTCCCCCTTTGTTTTAGGATCGCTGTCTTCCTCTTTTCCCCCCCTCACGCTGGATATATTTATATATAAATACCTGCAAGGTTTTTTTTTTTTTTTTGTTTGTGTGTCTGTGTGTCTTGGACTTGTATTTGTCTGTGGTCTGGTTTCAGATGAAGATTGTCGTTGAGAGATGGCGACTGGGTGGGAGTGGGAGGGAGGGAAGGGGAATAATTGAGAAGCAAAGGATGCTAAGTTGAAATTTCATCGGACATATCACAAAATAGAGATGTATTGATGGGAGCTTTAAGCACATATCCATATTGTTTTAATTGTCCCCTAGAACCCACAATATGCTCACTAATTGTTCAGCTTTTGGGCGACTGATAAGGTGGGGTGGGAGCTGGGAGATTAAAGATAGGAACGAGTTGAGTGCACGTGTTACCGTATAGCTATGATTGTTGATATGTTTTGGTTGACTGAATTGTACAATACACATTGTTTCAAATGAAAAAAAGGGGGAGGGTGGGGGGGGGGAAGGAGGAGAGGGGAAAAGTTTGATGACTATAAGTAATAAGATGTTTAATTGGATACGAATTCATGCTTAAAGCCATGTACATTCGAAACCTGCAATGTGTGTTTTCTTTGATCAGGTCATCAATAAAGGAAAAAGGGGGGGGGGGGGGAAAAAAGGTTGCAACAAATAGTTGGAAGGGGGGGGGGGGGGGGTTAATGCACAAATTTGATGACCATTACTATGGATGTATACCGGTGATGTTTCTGTTACAGCTGTTCTTTATGTGCTATAGTGAAGTTGTATTTTTGGATTTTGTCATCAATAAAAACTGTTGAAATCTAAAAAAAAAAATATATATATATATATACATAAGCATCACAAGAGGTCAAATAATAAAGGGACATGAACCTAAAATGTATCCTCCCAAAAAGAAGAACTAAAATGTATCTTCCCAAAAGGAACAACTAATATAAAAAAATGGAGAACGGAGAAGGTGAGAATATGTTAATAAGAAGGAAAAGAATAATAAATTAAAAAATAAATAATAATAAAAAAATATGTGAAAAAATAAAGAATAATTGATCAAAAATAAATGACTAGTAAAAAAATTGGAAATGAAAAATGAAAAATAAGCAATAACTACTACTACTACAATAAAAAAGGAATACTCACTTGCAATACTCATATAAGGACAAGAAAGAGTAAAAGAAGAAAAAACCAGCACAGACGACAAGTCCCTAAACGAACACACAAAATAAAATTAAATAACCAAAAATGATCCCTCTTAAATGAAAACAGATCTCATATATATATCCATCAGTATACTACCATATGTTATCTTGGTGTTCAATACTAGTCTGCTATGCAGGTTTATGTTGGATAAACACTATCACATTATCTCCATGTCTGTATTTGACAGCATGTTCAAGAAAACTGCCAAAGATGTATTTGCTATTTTGCATTAAAAGGCTATTCCTGCATAAAACATTGTCAAGAACCACTTCCTAAAAACCGAAGAACTTCATAATATGTAGCGGCTCATAAATTACACTAGTTTCCTAGAGCTGTGAAATCAAAACATATTGGTAAAAAGTTCACTTACTATTATGTGCTCAAATCACCAAGCAGTACTCCGTCACTGAAGCTGGAAAAACCTATTGTGATGTCAAATGATGCTTATTATATACATCATTTCCGGTTCAAAGTTCAGGTGAACTCACCAAAAAGTTATTACTTCAATTTGTCATAAAGGAATCAAAAAGATGTATGTAATCAAAACAAAAAATAAAAAATATATGTAGCGGCATGCATTGATATTCACAAAATGGAAAAGAACTAATATAGTGTCACGTCTATAACCTGTAACTTTCGCGTTGTATGCTAAAATAACATAAATAGTTTGGTATATGTCAAAGAGAAGAAAACTCTTAATTAACACATACCAATTTGGAATTAATTAGACCTGACATGAAGCAGTATGAAAAATATGCAAATGCAACCAATCCAATTATTCCTCCATTAACAATTGTGAATAAACTTTATGTTGCAAAGAGATCAGAAAAATGTATTAATAATAAAAATGGGGGAAAAGGAAAATGAAAAGAAAAAAATAAACGAAAATATGTGAGTTAAAATACTAAAAATTACTCAAATTCTCACCCTGATTTAAAAAGTACGTTTAGGTAAGGCTATATATACAGAATGAAATGATCATAAAAATGTGCACATTTTAAAAACATACAAATGTTCATAAAAATGATGTAAAAAAATAACAAAAAAAAAAATATTAAATAATAAAAAAATGAATGCAGTTGCTCAAAGGAATACTGACAAATTCGTCTCCATATTCAGACCATTGGGATGTAAGGTCTGCAACTCAAAAATAAATTGTTGTTCCTTTTTCAAAAGGAATGTGTCTTTGTCCTCCTCACCAGTTCTTCATGTAAACAAATAAGACACAAAACCGTAATTCCTCAAAATTGTGTCCTAAATTCTTTCTCGACTCCTTCCTGAAGTGCTGGAAGCTCACAGATAAGACTTGTTTTGGTATTATTTCTGGTTATCCCTACCTTAGAGCTGTGGTTTTGGGCGTTTCTGGTACATTTCTTAACCTTGTCTTCCCCTAATCCCAACCAGCTGTGTAGATAACTGGCTTAATACAGCTCTAGAGAGAGGTTTTACAGCAAACACATTCCACAGGTTTTAAGTTTAAGCCCACCTACCCCAAGACTGACACTTCCTAAATAGCTTTCCTAAATACACTACTTATTACAAATTAACTCCACCCAAATTACAGCTGTTTCTGAAAAGTAAACCATTCATTATCACAGTATATCTCCAGCCTTCTGCTCAGCATCAGGGGCTTCCTGCTCTGCATAAAAAGGACCTCTGTTAACATATCCATTGGTTGCTATTCTCATTATATATCATATAGGATACCAATTTAGCTTCTCTTCCTTAAACTTGTTCATCAAGCTTCTCTCACTGTTAGCAGTACCGTTTTGGCAGTATAATTAAAAAAATCATTGTTAATCAGCTATACCCATAGATCAGGATCAGATTTATTCTAGGTCTTTACTTTGCAAGATTAATCTATTAAATTAGGTCTACAACCAACCGGTACATCAGGGAAAGGGGGAAAAAAATACCCTGAAGGAAAAAGCTCAATCACTGGATTCCACCCACACAGTATAAATCTTAACAGGTTCTCAGTTCTTACCATAAAACTACACATTAACTACCTACTCCCTATATCCCATAGAACAGGAGTTGGAGAAATAACAGGTAGTTGTGTGACAGGCTACATATTTTATTATCACAAGTACAATAGCCCCTACATTTGGAACTATGGTAAATAAACAAAGAACCCCTAAAGCTACTGCTTTCAGTACTGCTTCCACCACTGTCAAAACCAAACCCTTGAACCATGACAAGATTCTGGTTTCATGTGATCAATGTACATACATTGAGTCCCTTGTGAATGAAGTATAATAACTAAGAGAAGAAGTGGTAAGACTAAGAAACATCTGGGACAACCAGAAATTTGATCCGGAGATGCAGGTCAAAACATTGAGGACTTCCAGCAAAGGGAGAGAAGATCTTGGGCAGACAGAGCACAGCTGGAAGCAGGTCACCAAGTCCCACAAGATCAATCCTCCAACTCCACCTTCTATTCAGCTAAAGAATTGGTTCACAACCCTGGAGGTAGAAGAGCTAGAAACATCTAAAAAAAACAGGAGGAAACAATGACCAAAAATGCCATCACAACCGGATAATTGGCCCAGAAAAAGCAAAAGGTAGTGGTGGTTGGAGATGAACTTCTCAGGGGTACCGAAGCACCCATCTGCTGGCCAGATATGTTGTCCAGAGAGGTGTGCTGTCTGCCGGGTGCCAAGATTCGTGATATTGTGGAAAGATTACCTAGACTCATCAAGCCTACGGACCACGCTCCTATGCTACTCATCCATGTTGGCACAAATGAAACAGCTAAGTATCCTACTGAACATATCATACGAGACTTCGTGGCTTTGGGTCAGAGGGTGAAGCATCTAGGTGTGCAGGCGATGTTCTCATCTCTGTCGAAGGTAAAGGTCGAATGAGAGAAGCTCTCATCTTGGAGATAAATGCGTGGTTGGTGCTGATGAGAGTGCTTTGGTTTCTCCGAGGACAAGCAGGCTGCTTGTTCTCACGACTGGGTGACGTCCGCGGCAGCCCCCACCAACCGGAAAAAAGCTTCGCGGGACGGTCGGCACACAGGGCACGCCCACCGCGCATGCGCGGCCGTCTTCCCGCCCGTGCGCAACCGCTCCCGCCAGTTCCTTTTTTTCCGCGCCTGGAGAGAGTCGTGCTTTGCCGCTCTCTCTACTTCAGCCGCCGGATTCTTGCGATCGCGTATACGCGGATCGCGCTTCGTTAATTTAATTTCCTTTTTTTTTACCTTTCTTTTTACAAAAAAAAAAAAAAAAAAGACTGCGCGTGTGGAGCACGCGCTCCCCTTTTCCCTCGCTTCCAGCGGGGACGCTACATTGCGGCCTAGTGGTCGCTCGGTCGTTTATTTTTTCGTGGTGTGATTTTAGCCACCATTGACGACTTTGACTTCGCCGACGCGATTTTTCCGTCGATGTCCTCGAAGGTCCCGAGTGGATTTAAAAAGTGTGGTCGCTGCGGCCGGCCGATCTCGCAGACCGACACCCACGCTTGGTGCCTCCAGTGCCTCGGGCCGGAGCACAATCTCAAGTCGTGTGCTTTGTGTCTCGGTCTCCGGAAACGGACTCAGGTTGCGAGGCAAGTTCTGCGGGACCGTCTTTTTGGAACTTGCGCCGGCCCCTCGACGTCGACCTCGACGGCATCGGTATCGAAGGCCGGTTCTTCGGTACCGGTATCGATGCCCGAGACATCGGCACCGATGGCAGCGACCCCAGGAGAACAGGTCCCGTCGGCCCGCCGGTCCGCCGGTGAGAGTGGGGTTGAGAGGCCGCGTGGGCAGTCGGCCCCGGTCACTCCCTCAGCTCGTGAGCCACGGGACCGAACCCTGTCTGACCCGGTGCCTCGAGACCGAGGGGGATCGACCTCCTCCTCTTCCATGCCCTCCGGCGCCGGTGACGTGCATCGAAAGAAGGAGAAAAAGCGTCGTCACCGGACGCCCTCTGTGCATCCTGAAGAGGAGTCGACGCCGAAGCGTCATCGTCGAGAGGAGAGGTCCCCGTCGGTTGTGGAGGTACCGACGCGTCGGGGTTCCGGCACCTCGGTGCCGTCTCCTGGCTCCCAGCAGCTTCCGGCACCGACACCCTTACCGGCCCCACCGCCTTTCCCGGCAGCGGGCCTGGACGAGTGCCTCAGAGCCATCCTTCCGGGGATCCTGGAAGGGCTGATGCGCCAGGCTGTGCCGGCGCCGGGGGTGCTTGCGCCCTCGGCGCCGATGACTGTGGCGCCGGCGAGCTCTAGCCCGGCGCCGGAGCTGTCGACACCGCCGCCGCTTGCGGTGCCGGTCTCGACTGCTACGCAGGTGGAGTCCCCGTCGACGTCGATGGAGGGAGCTCCGTCCCCGCCGGCGCGGGAGTCCACCGCTCGACGACACCGAGACCTCGGTGCCTCGACGTCGAGCCGGGCCCGGTACAGGACTCAGCTACATGAGCTAATGTCCGATACCGAGGATGAGGACTCGTGGGGGGAAGAGGAGGACCCTAGATATTTCTCCTCAGAGGAGTCTACGGGCCTTCCCTCGGACCCCACGCCTTCACCGGAGAGGAAGCTCTCACCTCCTGAGAGCCTCTCCTTTGCCTCCTTTGTGCGGGATATGTCGATCACCATTCCCTTCCCCGTGGTCTCTGTGGAAGAGCCGAGGGCCGAGATGCTCGAGGTCCTCGACTATCCATCACCACCTAGAGAGTCCTCCACGGTGCCGCTGCACAATGTCCTGAAGGAGACGCTGCTCCGGAACTGGGTGAGACCGTTAACTAACCCCACCATTCCCAAGAAAGCAGAGTCCCAGTACAGGATCCACTCCGACCCAGAGCTCATGCGGCCCCAATTGCCCCATGACTCAGCGGTCGTGGATTCTGCTCTCAAGAGGGCACGGAGTTCGAGGGATACCGCCTCGGCGCCCCCGGGGCGGGAGTCTCGCACTCTGGACTCGTTTGGGAGGAAGGCCTACCAATCCTCCATGCTCGTGACCCGCATCCAGTCATACCTGCTCTATATGAGCATCCACATGCGGACCAATGTGCAACAGCTGGCGGACCTGGTCGAGAAGCTCCCGCCGGAGCAGTCCAGGCCTTATCAGGAGGTGGTCAGGCAGCTGAAGGCATGCAGAAAGTTCCTGTCCAGGGGTATTTTTGACACCTGTGACGTGGCATCTCGTGCTGCGGCCCAAGGTATAGTGATGCGCAGGCTCTCATGGCTGCGCGCCTCTGACCTGGACAACCGCACCCAGCAGAGACTGGCCGACGTCCCTTGCCGGGGGGATAACATTTTCGGTGAGAAGGTCGAGCAGATGGTGGACCAACTGCATCAGCGGGAAACCGCTCTCGACAAGCTCTCCCACCGGGCGCCTTCAGCATCCGCCCCCACTGGTGGGCGTTTTTCCCGGGCACGGCAGGCTGCACCCTATTCTTTTGCAAAGCGTAGGTACAACCAGCCGGCCCGAAGGCCTCGTCAGGCACAGGGACAGCCCCAGCGCGCTCTTTCCCGTCAACAGCGTGCGCCTAAGCAGCCCCCTGCGCCTCCACAGCAAAAGCCGGGGACGGGCTTTTGACTGGATCCACGGGAACATAGCCGCCCTACAAGTGTCCGTACCGGAAGATCTGCCGGTCGGAGGGAGGTTAAAATTTTTTCACCAAAGGTGGCCTCTCATAACCTCCGACCAGTGGGTTCTCCAAATAGTGCGGTGCGGATACGCCCTGAATTTGGCCTCCCTGCCTCCAAATTGTCCTCCGGGAGCTCAGTCTTTCAGCTCCCATCACAAGCAGGTACTTGCAGAGGAACTCTCCGCCCTTCTCAGCGCCAATGCGGTCGAGCCCGTACCACCCGGGCAGGAAGGGCAGGGATTCTATTCCAGGTACTTCCTTGTGGAAAAGAAAACAGGGGGGATGCGTCCCATCCTAGACCTGAGAGGCCTGAACAAATTCCTGGTCAAAGAAAAGTTCAGGATGCTTTCCTTGGGCACCCTTCTGCCAATGATTCAGAAAAACGATTGGCTATGTTCCCTGGATTTAAAGGACGCATATACTCACATACCGATACTGCCAGCTCACAGACAGTATCTCAGATTCCGCCTGGGCGCACGCCACTTTCAGTATTGTGTGCTGCCATTTGGGCTCGCCTCTGCCCCACGAGTGTTTACCAAGTGCCTCGTGGTGGTAGCGGCCTACCTACGCAAGCTGGGAGTGCACGTGTTCCCATATCTCGACGATTGGCTGGTCAAGAACACCTCGGAGGCAGGAGCCCTCCGGTCCATGCAGTGCACTATTCAACTTCTGGAGCTGCTGGGGTTTGTGATAAATTACCCAAAGTCCCATCTCCAACCGTCCCAGTCTCTGGAATTCATAGGAGCGCTGCTGAATACCCAGACAGCTCGGGCCTTTCTTCCCGAAGCGAGGGCCGCCAATCTCCTGGCCCTGGCTTCGCAGACCAGAGCGTCCCAGCAGATCACAGCTCGGCAGACGTTGAGACTTCTGGGTCATATGGCCTCCACAGTTCATGTGACTCCCATGGCTCGTCTTCACATGAGATCTGCTCAATGGACCCTAGCTTCCCAGTGGTTCCAAGCCACCGGGAATCTAGAAGATGTCATCCGCCTCTCCACCAGCTGCCGCACTTCACTGCTCTGGTGGACCATTCGGACCAATTTGACACTGGGACGTCCATTTCAAATTCCACAGCCCACGAAAGTGCTGACGACGGATGCCTCTCGCCTGGGGTGGGGAGCTCATGTCGATGGGCTGCACACCCAGGGTATGTGGTCCCTCCAGGAAAAGGATCTGCAGATCAACCTCCTGGAGCTCCGAGCGATCTGGAACGCACTGAAGGCTTTCAGAGATCGGCTGTCCTACCAAATTATCCAAATTCGGACAGACAATCAGGTTGCAATGTTTTACGTCAACAAGCAGGGGGGCACTGGATCTCGCCCCCTGTGTCAGGAAGCCGTCGGGATGTGGCGCTGGGCATGCCAGCACAGCATGCTTCTCCAAGCCACATACCTGGCAGGCGTAAACAACAGTCTGGCCGACAGACTGAGCAGAGTCATGCAACCGCACGAGTGGTCGCTCCATTCCAGAGTGGTACGCAAGATCTTCCGAGAGTGGGGCACCCCCTCGGTGGATCTTTTCGCCTCTCAGACCAACCACAAGCTGCCTCTGTTCTGTTCCAGACTTCAGACACACGGCAGGCTAGCGTCAGATGCCTTTCTCCTTCATTGGGGGACCGGCCTCCTGTATGCTTATCCTCCCATACCTTTGGTGGGGAAGACCTTACTGAAGCTCAAGCAAGACCGCGGCACCATGATTCTGATAGCGCCCTTTTGGCCCCGTCAGATCTGGTTCCCTCTTCTTCTGGAGTTGTCCTCCGAAGAACCGTGGAGATTGGAGTGTTTTCCGACTCTCATTTCGCAGAACGACGGAGCGTTGCTGCACCCCAACCTTCAATCCCTGGCTCTCACGGCCTGGATGTTGAGGGCGTAGACTTCGCTGCGTTGGGTCTGTCTGAGGGTGTCTCCCGGGTCTTGCTTGCCTCTAGGAAGGATTCCACTAAGAAGAGTTACTTTTTCAAGTGGAGGAGGTTTGTCGTTTGGTGTGAGAGCAAGGCCCTAGAACCTCGTTCTTGCCCTGCACAGAACCTGCTTGAATACCTTCTACACTTATCAGAGTCTGGCCTCAAGACCAACTCAGTAAGGAATCACCTCAGTGCGATTAGTGCTTACCATTATCGTGTGGAAGGTAAAGCCATCTCTGGAGAGCCTTTGGTCGTTCGATTCATGAGAGGCTTGCTTTTGTCAAAGCCCCCTATCAAGCCTCCTACAGTGTCATGGGATCTCAACGTCGTCCTCACCCAGCTGATGAAACCTCCTTTTGAGCCACTGAATACCTGCCATCTGAAGTACTTGACCTGGAAGGTCATTTTCTTGGTGGCAGTTACTTCAGCTCGTAGGGTCAGTGAGCTTCAAGCCCTAGTAGCTCATGCTCCATATACCAAATTTCATCACAACAGAGTAGTGCTCCGCACCCACCCAAAGTTCCTGCCGAAGGTGGTGTCGGAGTTCCATCTTAACCAGTCAATTGTCTTGCCAACATTCTTCCCCAGGCCGCATACCCGCCCTGCTGAACGTCAGTTGCACACATTGGACTGCAAGAGAGCATTGGCCTTCTACTTGGAGCGGACACAGCCCCACAGACAGTCCGCCCAATTGTTTGTTTCTTTCGACCCTAACAGGCTAGGGGTCGCTGTCGGGAAACGCACCATCTCCAATTGGCTAGCAGATTGCATTTCCTTCACTTACGCCCAGGCTGGGCTGACTCTTGAGGGTCATGTCACGGCTCATAGTGTTAGAGCCATGGCAGCGTCAGTGGCCCACTTGAAGTCAGCCACTATTGAAGAGATTTGCAAGGCTGCGACGTGGTCATCTGTCCACACATTCACATCACATTACTGCCTCCAGCAGGATACCCGACGCGACAGTCGGTTCGGGCAGTCGGTGCTGCAGAATCTGTTTGGGGTGTAAATCCAACTCCACCCTCCAGGACCCGAATTTATTCTGGTCAGGCTGCACTCTCAGTTAGTTGTTCTTCGTAGGTCAATTTCTGTTGTAAACTCGCCGTTGCGAGGTTCAATTGACCTGGGTTCTTGTTTTGAGTGAGCCTGAGAGCTAGGGATACCCCAGTCGTGAGAACAAGCAGCCTGCTTGTCCTCGGAGAAAGGGTATGATACATACCTGTAGCAGTTGTTCTCCGAGGACAGCAGGCTGATTGTTCTCACCTACCCTCCCTCCTCCCCTTTGGAGTTGTGTGTTTCATCTTTTGCTAGTTATTCAACTGGCGGGAGCGGTCGCGCACGGGCGGGAAGACGGCCGCGCATGCGCGGTGGGCGTGCCCTGCGTGCCGACCGTCCCGCGAAGCTTTTTTCCGGTTGGTGGGGGCTGCCGCGGACGTCACCCAGTCGTGAGAACAATCAGCCTGCTGTCCTCGGAGAACAACTGCTACAGGTATGTATCATACCCTTTCGTAGACCATGGG
This sequence comes from Microcaecilia unicolor, assembly GCF_901765095.1. Lineage (NCBI taxonomy): Eukaryota > Metazoa > Chordata > Amphibia > Gymnophiona > Siphonopidae > Microcaecilia > Microcaecilia unicolor. The sequence goes on along the minus strand of NC_044040.1, from coordinate 120,239,140 downwards.
ATGATTTTCCAAGAGGTACTGAGCGGTGATGGTGTCCATCTGCTAAGGAAGGAAAGGAGTGTGTTCAGCAACAGGCTGGCTAAAGTACTAAAGAGGGCTTTAAACTAAAATTGATATGGATGGGTATAAAAGGCCACAAAGTCATAATTAACCCCAAGGAAGGTAGGACATCTAATGCCTCTATAGAAGAGAATAAAATGAGTAACATCTGGAGAGCCTTGTATACCAATGCCCATAGTATGGGAAACCAAGCTTCTAGATCTTGAGGCTACAATGATGGAAGCGGACTTGGATTTAGTGGTGGTCACGGAGATGTGGTTCACGGAGAACCATGACTGGGATGTTGCTATACCTGGCTATAATCTATTCAGGAAGGACAGAGTAGGAAAAAAGGGTGGAGGTGTGGCATTATATGCTAAGAATGATATCCAAGTGACAGAACTGCAGGATATGTAGGGTATGGAAGAAGCGCTATGGGTTAAAATGGAAAGAGGGAAAGGAAAATGTATCTATATCAGAGTGATATACAGACCACCCTCACAGTTGGAGGAAATGGACAGGGACTTAATTGAAGACATCTGCAAGATAGCTAGGAAAGGGGAAGTACTACTAATAGGAGACTTCAATATGCCAGATGTTGATTGGGGTGTCCCGGCTGCGGGGTCGTCTAGAAGCAAAGAGATCTTAGATTCCCTACAGGAAGTATTTTTTCAGCAGTGGGTAACGGAACCGGCGCGGGATGGAGCTGTTCTGGACCTGGTGCTTACGAATGGAGAGTACGTTTCTGATGTCAAGGTGGCGGACCATTTGGCATCTAGTGATCATCGTATGGTATGGTTCAATATTAAAACAGAAGAGAGGGCTCATTTGAGATTGAAGGTCCTGGATTTCAAAGGAACTAACTTTGCCGAGATGGGGGAATTTCTCAAGGAACAGTTAACGGGATGGGAACAGCTGAAGGATGTAGAACAGCAATGGACAAGACTGAAAGGAGCTATATTAAAGGCAACTAACCTTTATGTTAGAAAATTACATAAGAGGAAAAGAAGGCCTCTCTGGTACTCGAATGTAGTAGTTGAAAAGATAAGGGTAAGGAGGCTAGCCTTTGCACGTTATAAGACAGCTCAGAAAGATGAAGACAGGAGAGAATACCTAAATAAACGAAGAGAAACTGGAAAAGCTATCAGGAAAGTGAAGCGGCAAATGGAGGAAAAGATAGCTAATACGGTAAAATTGGGGGATAAGACCTTTTTCAGATATGTAAGTGACAAGAGGAAGTGCCATAATAGCATTGTGAGGCTCAAAGCTGAGGGAGAGAAATATGTGGAAGATAATAAGGATAGAGCTGAACTGCTTGATGATTATTTTAGCTCTGTGTTCATGAATGAAAGACCCGGGGGTAGGGCTGGAGAAATCAAAGGCTAAAGGGGGTGGATGTATGGTAGACCAAGACCCGTTTATGGAGGACTGTGTTAGTGAGGAGCTTGCCAAACTAAAAGTAGACAGAGCGATGGGGCCTGATGGGATACACCCGAGGGTGCTTAAGGAACTCGGAGAAGTTCTGTCAGCTCCCCTGACGGACCTCTTCAATGCTTCCTTAGAAACTGGAGTCCCAGTGAACTGGAGAAGGGCGGATGTGGTTCCTTTGCACAAGAGTGGAAGTAAGGAGGAGGTTGAGAATTACAGACCTGTCAGTCTGACCTCAGTAGTGAGTAAGCTAATGGAAATACTTCTAAAGAGGAGGATTGTGAGATTTCTTGAACTACATGGAATGCGGGACCCGAGGCAGCATGGCTTTACTGGTGACAGGTCGTGTCAGACGAATCTGACTGTCTTCATCGACTGGGTGACCAAACAGTTGGATGTGGGAGGGGCGCTTGATGTGGTATATTTGGATTTCAGCAAAGCTTTCAACACGGTTCCGCACAGGCGACTGATAAATAAATTGAGTGCCCTCGGTATGGGACCTAGATTGGGTTAAAAATTGGTTGAATGGTAGGAGACAGAGGGTAGTGGTAAATGGAGCTTGCTCTGAAGAAAAGGATGTCGTCAGTGGAGTACTGCAGGGATTGGTCCTAGGGCCGGCTCTTTTTAACGTCTTTATGAATGATATTGCGGAAGGGGTGTCTGGGAAGGTTTGTCTCTTTGCGGGTGATGCTAAACTCTGCAGCAGGGTGGATACCCTGGAGGGTGTGAATAACATGAGAAAGGACCTAGCAAAGCTAGAGGAATGGACCGATATTTGGCAACTAAGGTTTAATCCCAAAAAATGCAGGGTCATGCACTTGGGTCGCAAAAATCCGAGGGCACAGTACAGTATAAGGGGTGAAGTGCTTCAGTGTGCGAAGGAAGAGCGGGACTTGGGGGTGATTGTGTCTGATGACCTTAAAGCTTTCAAACAGGTAGAAAAAGCGATGGCCAAAGCCAGAAGGATGCTTGGGTGCATAAAGAGAGGCATGATCAGCAGGAAAAAGGAGGTGATAGTGCCGTTGTATAAGTCTCTAGTGAGACCCCTTTTGGAGTACTGCGTGCAGTTCTGGAGACCGCACCTATGGAGAGATATAAACAGGATGGAATTGGTCCAGAGGGCGGCTACGAAATTAGTAAGCGGTCTTGAATGCAAAAATTATAGGGACAGGCTTATGAACCTCAACATGTATACGCTGGAAGAGAGGAGGGAGAGAGGAGACACGATAGAAACATTTAAATATCTCAAGGGCATTTATGTACAGGAAGAGAGCCTTTTTCAAATGAAGGAGAGCTCTGGAATGAGGGGGCATGTGACAAAGATAAGAGGGAATAGGCTTAGGAGTAACCTAAAGAAGTATTTCACAGAAAGGGTGGTGGAGGCGTGGAATGGCCTCCCAGTGGAGGTGGTGGAGTATAGGACTGTTCCAGAGTTTTAAAAAGGCATGGGATAAGCATGTGGGATCGCTTAGGAACAGGTAGAATTGGGGGTTACAGAGGATGTGCAGACTGGATGGGTCATATGGCCTTTATCTGCCGTCATGTTTCTGTTTCTGTTCATTCCCACTGAGTTAGATTCACATGCTTTTCTGTGCTCCTATGTTTTGGAACTCCATGCCCTTGGTTTTCGCTTAGAATTTTCTTTCAACAATTTCAAGGTGTCACTTTCTTCTTCAGTAAAGTGTTTGGCACCACTTGAGTTTTGCAGGTTTTATATTATAGGGCCCTGGGATGTGCTTCTTGTGTGCTGTCTTTGTTTGTCTCTCTTTCCTCCCTTTTGTATTCTTAAGGTTCATTTTGTCTCCTTCCCCTTAATCCCTTATTAAGCAGAAATTGTAACCTAGCATCCCTCTTATGTTTCTCCTCTCCTATTCTTTTAGCTTGCTTCTGTACTTTCTTTTATTTTGTTTGTAAACTTCTTAGATTTTCACTAATTTGCGGTATATTAAATAAAGTTTGCGGTATATTAAATAAAGTTACCTGCCTGCTCGCTGCTACCTTGTCAACCATTGACTTACCTGCGAGCCTCTCATCCATTGACCTACCTGCCTGCCTGCTGCTAGCTTGTCAACTACTCACTTACCAGTCCATCAATTCCAAACCCCCAATCCAGCTCTCCACTCTATCTATCTGCCTAACACCTTAGTCACCTGCTACACCTCAGTCACTACGTATGGCTCCTATCCACATTCTCTTCCTTGCCCTGTCCCTTCCTAATCTCTTCTCCTCCCCACCCCCACTGTCCACCATTGGAACTCGTTGCCCTCCCGCCTGGCCCGCCACGGCAATACCCTTCTCACCCCCATCCCTCACCACCTCACCATCCCTCTTGTCCCCCTCCTCCACCCTAGCTCTCAACCTTCAACACTTCCTTCCTGCTAACCCATCCCCATTCCTCCTAAGTGCACCCCGTCTTCGTCGCCCGTCCTCCCCCTCCCTCCTCCGCTCTCTCTTGCTCCTCCTCCTGCTATCCGCGGGAGACATTAACCCTAATCCAGGCCCCCTTATCTGTCCCCGTCCCCGTCCTATCCACTCTGCCGCACGTCTTATATTCCGCCAGAACCGATGTACTCATATCACCCCTCTCCTCAAGTCACTTCACTGGCTTCCGATCAGATACCACATCCAATTCAAGCTTCTCCTCCTTACTTACAAGTGCACCCGGTCTGCTGCTCCTCACTACCTCTCTACCCTCATCTCCCCCTACGTTCCTGCCCGTAACCTCCGCTCACACGACAAATCCCTCCTCTCAGTACCCTTCTCCACCATTGCCAACTCCAGGCTCCGCTCATTTTGCCTTGCCTCACCCTATGCTTGGAACAATTTTCCTGAATCCCTATGCCAAGCCCCCTCCCTACCCATCTTCAAATCCTTGCTTAAAGCTCACCTCTTCAATGCTGCATTCGGAACCTAACCTTTCAAACATATAGGTTGCCCCAATCTGTCTGACCTTTCAGATTATCTGTACATTTGTCTTTTAGATTGTAAGTTCTTCGAGCAGGGACTGTCCTTCCATGTTAAATTGTACAGCGCTGCGTAACCCTAGTAGCGCTTTAGAAATGTTAAGTAGTAGTAGTAGTAACTTTCATATAGAGTGGAGGCAATATGGGACAGATTCTTTGAGTTAAAAATGTTCCTCAAGTCAGCTCCTAGAAGTATGCAGATTGGTTCACAGCATATGTACTTGGAGGCATAACAGATTGGCCAGGGGGAGGCAAACTGCACAGGAAGACGTGCTCAGATTTCTTCCTATTGGTAGAGTTATTTGCCTTTTCTTTTCTGTAGGCTTGCCTCTCATGAAAGCAGAGGTTAGATTGGGGTACAGGCACTGAGGCTCTGAGCAAGTTAGGGGTCTCAAGATGTAGCTGAGAGCCTCCAAATGAGTCTGACACACTCCTAATGAATGAGACTTGACATTTCTGTAACTAGAAGGAGCAGGACAAAAGAGCTGGAGAGGCCAAGTGTGGGGGAGTGAGAGGGGAATTTCTACAAAATTAGGAGTAGCCTAATGGTTAGTGCAGCGGGCTGTGATCCTGGCAACCTGGGTTCAATTTCCACTGCATCTGCTTGTCTCCTTGGGCAAGTCACTTAACCTTCTATTGCCTTAGGTACAAAAACTTAGATTGTGAGCCCTCTAGGGGCAGAGAAAGTACCTGCATATAACATGTACAGCACTGTGTGCGTCTAGTAGTGCTATGGAAATGATTACTAGTAGTAGACTAGTTGATTTCTTAGAACTTAGTATAATCAAATGACTGAAAATTTGATTTTTAAAATTAGATTTTAAATTATTAAATAATGATGCAGAATTCCCACAGAAATATTGTTAAAGTGCATGATTGAGCCCCATCCTGTCCCAGGTTTCTTTTTCCTAAACTCATTCTCTATCCTCTTCTGTTCAGCATTCTGTTCGCTCTCTTCTTCCTCACCCGTCCCATTCTCAACCTTCATTTTGTTCTTTTTTCTTACCTTTCCCAGTCTTGAAACCTGGGTTCAAGCCATAGAGGAAGAATGAAAAGAGGATGAGAAGGAAGGGAGTGATATAAAAGTTGTGCCTGAGGAAGAGTGAGCTGGAGATTGATCCTGGGGATGGGCTGACCCTGATGCACTGTTAACAGTACTCCTGGGGGAAATTCTGCATCCTTGAATAACACGTGGAGAAATAGTATATGGGGGGATATGAAATATACTGGACGATGGGATGGGAGGGAAGAGAGCAGGGAGAAGCTGGACACTTGGAGGAATAGGGATATTGAGGGGAGATACTGGGTATAGGGGGCATAGAGACACAGAGAGGGGAGATGCTGAACATAAGGGAAGATTGGAAGAGAAAGAGGGGAGATGATGAACTTGGGGAAAGATTGGGACTGAGGAAAGGGAGATGGATGATAGACATGTAGAGAGAAGAAATGTCAAGTTGACAGGAGACTGTGGCAGATGAGTTGAGAAGACAAAGGAAAGCATAAGTCAGTGACTTGGGACCAACATGGTTAGAGAAATAAAATGACCAGACAACAAAAGTAGAATTATTCCTTCCCGACGGAAACCTTGCAGGCCCCACATAACTGCCTACACCATCTGAACTTTACACACCGTTTACCGGATTTCCTGCTTCTAACTGAAGATACAGCTTGATATCCCTCAATGACCTGGAGCTACAGGGCTGAGCAATAACTCAACAGGCAACCAATGAAGTTCAGAATAGAAAGTTTGAATCGACTCAAATCTATATAACTACACTTGGCTCCAAATGAGAACATTGGACGAGCAGAGGAACAACGCTTAAAACTACAATTTGTAAGCGATACCAAATTTGAATAATCTGAAGCGCTATATTTGAACATTGCTGCATCCTTGTTTCTTAATTGTTTCATCTTAGCATCCATCTCAGCTTGCTGGATATCCAGCTCCTTTTTAAGTTTATCAAGGGTCAGCAGTATTAAATCCAGTGAGCACCTGGATATCACGGCATTCCATTGAGAAATGAATTCTCTGTCATCCAGGAACCGGGGTTCCTTATTCCACTGTAGACCACTTGGGATACGCTCATATGATATTGTGTACGTACCCATGTTTTACTTATTCTTAGTAAATCAACTCAATCCACCAGTCTCACCCTCATTAAACAGACGCTCACCGCCCATTAGTTCACAGATCCTGTCATTCGACAGGCCAGACTTAGACGACCACCATATTAGATCCCCATAATATAGTATCGTACTAAGATAACTCTGGGGTAAACAAAGCGTTCTGGTTTCAGAATCATGCTTCCATATACATACAGGAGAAACCGTCGTACACTACTTGAGTTACTTATTTTTTGTTTAGTTTTTATAATTGCTGTGAATAACACATCAAAAAAGTGGTAGCATCAGGCTAATGTTGTTAAGAGTGCTCAGTAAAAACATGCTGCTACGGCTGGGCTGCTAAAAAGCAACATGAAGTAGTCAAACATCATTGCACCCCTGCCATACCTACCGCCACTATGCTAATAATCAGTGATCTTGGCAGTCTAACACAGGTCATTAGGATCACTGTAATATGTAAAAAAAATTTTTTACTTAGCTTAGGGCTAGAGTGAATCGAGCTAGAGTAGATGTTGTGCTCTTCAGCAGTACCACAGCTTTCACTGATGTATTCCGTGTTCGTGTTACTTTTATAAAAATCTTTCTGTCTTTAATCAGATATCAGTCAGTTCAGTTCACTTCCTAGATCCATATTTGTTCCCAACACAACGTGTGTTTCGCTCTTAGAGCGTCCTCAGGAGAACTCATAAGATGATCCGGTGCTCAATCACATTGAACTGAAAGATCCAATATATGTAACATTAGCCTGCTATCTCTTGCACCAAATGTGAACTTCAATATAAATAACAGACTCTTAAAGTCGAAGGTATAGAACTAATTAAATATATTTTCAAAGTCTCATGGCCTACCTGAGAGGTACGCCGCCTCGTTCTCCCGCGGCCAGCAGAAAAACGCTGATGCCTGCGCACTTATTAAGTAGATAAACAGAAGGTGATGTCACCGACATGTCATCCGTATAACCACTCTGTCTCACGATTCAAGCCTTTCGGGACAACTGTGTCCCAGAATTTTAACTGCCAGACCCTCAACCATTCTTCTAACTTTTGGAGATCCCTTCTCTTCGTTTCTACTCCTTCCAGGGTATCCACTCTATTAGCTATCTTTGTGTCATCTGCAAAAAGGCAAACCTTTCCTGTCGGTCAACCAGTTTTCTATCCAGTTCACCACTTTCGGTCCTAAGTTCAGCGTATTCACGAGTCTTCTGTTGGGGAGTGTATCAAAGGCTTTGCTGAAATCCAAGTAGATTACATCTAGCGCACGGCCTTCATCCATTTCTTTTGTCACCCAGTCAAAGAAGTCAATGAGATTCGTTTGGCAGGATTTTCCTTTGGTAAAGCCATGTTGCCTCAGGTCCTGTAACCAGTTGTGTTCTAGAAAATTAAATATCCATTCTTTCAGCAGCAACTCCATTATTTTCCTACCACCGACATGAGACTTACCGGTTTGTAGTTTCCCACTTCTTCCCTGTCTCCACTTTTGTGAAGAGGGACCACATCCGCTCATCTCCAATCTCGTGGAACCTCTCCCATCTCTAAAGTTCTATTTAATAAATCTTTAAGAGGTCCCGCCAGGACCTCCCTGAGCTCCTTCAGTATCCTGGGATGTATCCCATCCGGCCCCGTAGCTTTGTCCACCTTCAGATTCTCCAGCTGTTTATAAACTCTTTCTTCCGTAATGGACGCAGTATCTACTCCATTCCCAGATATTCCTTCAGCAGCCAACTGTGGTCCTTCACCAGGATTTTCCTCTGTGAACACAGAAGAGAAGTAATTGTTTAGCACATTCGCTTTATCCTGCTCACTTTCCACATAAGTGTTCTCATTATCTTTGTCTCACAATTCCATTCTTATCTTTTCTCCTCCTTTCTCCAATATATCTGAAAAAGGTTTTGTCACCTCTCTTTACATCTTTAGCCATTTTTTCTTACGCTCGTGCTTTCGCTAGCCGTAGTTCCCTCTTTGCTTCTTTGAGTTTAATCCGATAATCTTTTCCATGATCCTCTCGTTGCGTTCTTTTGTATTTCTCGCTCTTATTTTTTTAGCTACTTGGTTGGAGAACCGTATAAGCTTCCTGTTTCTCTTGGTTTTGTTTACTTTCCTCGCGTAAAGATCAGTTGCCATATTTATAGCAGCCTTCAGCTTTGACCACTGATGTTCCACTTCTCCTTTCTGAGAAGTTCTGAGAGAAGAGGACATTTCTCTGGTAAGTGAACGCTACTTTGCTTTGTGCTTTGGGAACTTAAAGATTGGGGTTTAAAGGAGGAATTGTAGGTTAGTGTTAGGCAAAATAAAAATATAAAAAGCAAATTTTAACAACTAATCTCCGTAGTCTTTTCCACTTAGTTTTAAAAGCTTTGTACCACAGCATTAACAGAATCTAACAGGCACTGCAGGATCTAGTTTAGTCTTCCTGCCCACCCCAGGACAACTCTTCATTTACAGCAGTTATTGTAATAAGGGTAGCAAGCAAGAAGTGCTCTTACAGAGTTTTAAATACATTTCATTACCAGCTAAGAAGGAAACACTAAATAAATCATACAATATCCCAAACGAACCTTTTCCGGAGATGGGAAGGTGGTAGAACGAGAGGGCATGAAATGAGATTGAAGGGGTGCAGACTCAAGAAAAATGTCAGGATGTATTTTTTCACGGAGAGGGTGGTGGATGCTTGGAATGCCCTCCCGCGGGAGGTGGTGGAGATGGAAACGGTAACGGAATTCAAACATGAGTAGGATAAACATAAAGGAATCTTGTTCAGAAGGAAGGGATCCTCAGGAGCTTAGCCTAGAATGGGTGGCAGAGCCGGTGGTTGGGAGGCGGGGCTAGTGCTGGGCAGACTTATACGGTCTGTGCCAGAGCCGGTGGTGGGAGGTGGGGCTGGTGGTTGGGAGGTGGGGATAGTACTGGGCGGACTTATACGGTCTGTGCCCTGAAAAAGACAGGTACAAATCAAGATAAGGTATACACAAAAACTAGCACATATGAGTTTATCTTGTTGGGCAGACTGGATGGACCGTGCAGGTCTTTTTCTGCCGTCATCTACTATGTAGCATGTTGAAAGACTTCCTTTAAATGCTCTAAATGCTTATGCCCTAAATGCTTTATATACATCTGAACTGTACTACGGATGAGAATTGCTTTAAATGCTTTATATGCTCTAAATGCCTTATATGCTCTTAATGCCTTATATGCTCTAAATGCTTTATATGCTCTAAATGCTTTACATATATTTGAATTGTACTTCGGATGAGAAGTGCACTATGGACTGTAAGCGCAATTCGTGCTTTATATGCTTTAAATGCTCTATACGTATATCTGAATTGTACTACGGATGAGAATTGCACTACAGACTGCATATGAAATTCTTGCTTTATATGCTTTATATACATCTGGATTGTACTACGAACTATAAGCGCACACACTATGCTGCACGAATAACTGTAAATTTTTAGATAAGCACCAATGCTTTATTCAGATTATCCTATGGATTATAAACACACACACTCTACTGCATGAGTAACTGTAAATTTTTAGTCAATCACCAATGTTTTATACGGATGAACACTAACTCATACACGCTCCTACTGCACTATACAAACTAATACCAGCATGGAAACTAACAAAATACTCCTTATCATCTATTACATCTACCTAATCCACCACACACTCACAATCCCTCTCACGGTCAATAATGTACCCGTAACACCCAAAACATACACACAACCCACATACAATACACCTCTCCAAAAGACCAAAAAATGGAACGGAAAACCTTTCACCTACGGACACAATCAGCAGAAAGGAAAGAAAGAACATAACAAACTCAAACACCAAGAGAACAGACAACTAATAGAAATCATTACAGACTCAAATCCAAATGAACCCCACCAGCTAATACAAATAGGTTATATAAATGCCAGATCTGCAGTCAACAAAACCACGACAATAACAGACTGGATCACAACTGACAACCTCGATTTCCTACTCATCAGCGAAACCTGGATCCATGACCCCAAAGATCCCATAATCTTAGAGCTATGTCCTCCAGGGTACAAAATTACCCACTGGACAAGGAACGGAAAAAGAGGAGGAAAGAATAGCCATAATCTATAACTCCCAATTCACCGTCACAACAATAGCAGAATCCATACTTCCTCAACTGGAAATAGCCTCAGTTAGAATCAACCACCCAACCCTACAAGACCACCTGAACCTTATCTTGTTTTATAGGCCACCAGACAACTGGCAAAACTCCCAAACACAGTTTATGGATTTCATATCGAACACATGTGTTTCCGCCCAAAACCTTCTCAAAGCAGGTGACATCAACTTTCACCTGGAGGACACTAACCTAAATGACGTATGCGAATACAAGGACTTCCTCCAATTATGGGAGCTCCACTGGCCAAACATGCAACCTACCCATAATAAAGGACATACACTAGACATCATCACATACAAATTCTCATCAGAACCAAATTTTGCAGTGACAGAAACTAAATGGACAGCTACACCATGGTCTGATCACTACAGAGCAAACCTCTCCCTTCAATGGCGAACAAAAGATTCGCAACATAAACAAGAACAACAAACATATACCACGAGAGGCAAAATAGACCCGCTAACATTCTGGCAACAATTCTATAATGACGAATGGACAGCACCAATAGACACACCAAGTTCTTCTCGAATGGGACAATAGATGCAGAACCGTACTAGACAACATAGCACCACTTCATACTAGAGCCTCACACAGAAAAAATTCAATACCATGGTTTAACGAAGAACTAAAGGAACTAAATACACAAGTCAGAAGATTGGAGAGAACATGGAATAAGAAACAAGATGACCCCACATTCAACGACTGGAAACGACTACAAAGAAAATACAAATACACCATCAGACAAACTAAAAGAACATATTATAAAACTAAAATCGGACCAAACTACAAGGATACACATAAACTCTTCCTACTCGTAAACAAACTACTAAATACCACACTGGTTACTACTAACAACACAGACACCCCATCAGTAACCAATCTTGCAAACTACTTCAAAGAGAAAATTATAAAGCTACAACTCATGATACCTATCAACACGACAGAATACGTACACCTCCTTGCATGTCTAGACCCAATAATCGGGGAATTCCCAGCAGACCGATCATGAACTAACTTTGACATACTTTCGATGGACAACATCTATCAATTGCTTGGAAGATATGCTAAGTCGCAATGCAAATTAGATACCTGCCCTATCAGCCTGATAAAATCTGCCCCTGAACAATTCAAATCAGACCTTATGAGGCACCTAAATTACATGCTGCAAAATGGCCTCTTCCCTAAGGATAAAGGAAATATTCTACTTACCCCTTTACCTAAAGATGCAAAGAAAAATACTAATGACCTAACCAACTATCGCCCAGTGGCATCTATCCCACTAATAACCAAACTCATGGAAGGTGTAGTGACAAAACAACTCACGGACTGCCTAAATAAACACTCAATTCTACACGTCTCAATCAGGATTCCGTTTGAACCACAGCACTGAAACTGTACTAGTGATTTTAATGAACTCATTTAAACAATCAATCGCAACTGGCAATAACATACTCCTACTACAATTCGACATGTCCAGCGCCTTCGACATGATCAACCACGGAATATTACTAAATATTCTTGAATACTTTGGAGTTGGAGGGAACGTTTTCAACTGGTTCAGAGGATTCTTGACCACAAGATCATATCAAGTAATAGTGAACGAGGATACTTTAGCCCCATGGACACCTGAATGGGGAGTCCCACAAGGGGGGATCCTTGTGGGACTCCCCATTCAGGTGTCCATGGGGCTGAAGTATCCTCGTTCACTATTACTTGATATGATCTTGTGGTCAAGAATCCTCTGAACCAGTTGAAAACGTTCCCTCCAACTCCAAAGTATTCAAGAATATTTAGTGATATTCTAATGATGATACCCTTAGCCAAGCTACTAGCCAACCATAACCTCAACCCCTACATATACGCAGACGATGTCACGATATATATCCCGTTCAAACACGATGTAAAAGAAATCACCACCAAAGCCTCAAAATCATGCACTCTTGGGCTGATGCATTCCAGCTAAAACTCAACGCAGAAAAAACACAATGCCTTATATTTACCTCACAACATAACACAAGTAACTTCACCACCATATCCACACCAAACGTTTCTGTTCCAGTCTCAAACAATCTGAAAATTCTGGGAGTTACCATTGATCGAAATCTCACACTCGAAATCCACGTGAAGAACACAACGAAAAAGTTGTTCCACTCCATGTGGAAACTCAAACGAGTAAAACCTTTCTTTCCAAGAACCATTTTCCGTAACCTGGTACAGTCGATGGTGCTAAGTCACCTGGACTACTGCAACACACTATACGCGGGCTGTAAGGAACAGACTATTAAAAAACTTCAAACAGCCCAGAATACTGCAGCCAGACTCATATTTGGTAAAACAAAATATGAAAGCGCGAAACCCCTAAGAGAAAAACTTCACTGGCTCCCACTTAAGAGCGTATCGCGTTCAAGATCTGCACAATTGTTCACAAAATCATCTACGGAGATGCCCCGAGCTACATGCTAGACCTCATGGACCTGCCTCCCAGAAATGCTAGCCTGCAAACTCCTTAATCTGCACTTCCCCAGCTGCAAAGGATTAAAATACAAGCTATCACATGCGACCAGCTTCTCCTACATGAGCACACAGCTATGGAATACATTACCAACTGACTTGAAAACAATTAATGAAATAACTAACTTTCGTAAATCACTGAAAACTTATCCAGTGGCGTACCTAGGGTAGTTGACACCCGGGGCCGGTCATTTTTTAACACCCGCCCCCCAAATCCAGTACTAGGCATACCGAGAATACAAAACATCAGGACCTATAGAGCGATTCTACCATGCCATAAGCAGTAATTTCTACGAGTCACACAAGGAAAAGGAAAGCATCTTAAACACTACAGTGAGCACTAGAACATCAATTCACCTATTGTAAAACGAAACCAGACAGAATAATACAGATCGTCGATCCTGCACAGTCAATGCCAACTGAAAGTCATGTCTTTTTCACAAACACAGATACACCCTAATCCACTATAGAATAAGTAGTAATATTTAAACTTTCTATTTAGACAAAAATTAAACTGAACCCCCAAGATGCCAGACTCTGCATACAATGCAACACCACAGAAACAGAAAACGTCCCCTAGTACTGTGCAAAATATAAAGACAGCAGATGTAAATTTGAAAAAACTAACAAATACCAATCACCACTTTACAAATTAATAGAAATAAAACAAATAATATCATTTTATTGGACTAATACATTTAGCTTTCAGAGGCCAAAATCTCCTTCCTCAGGTCAATACAGTATAGTGCTGTTACATTATCCTATCCTGACCCGAGGAAAGGGGTTTTGTTCTCTGAAAGTTAAGTCAAAATGTATTAAAATTAGTCCAATAAAAAGATGACCTTATTTACATGTTCTACTTATAAACATTTATTAACACAGCTACAATACTATATCCTAAAGCAAAATAATTAAAATATATATTTACAGTTTGTTGTCTCTGGTTTCTGCTTTCCTCATCTTCTTTTCACTGTCTTCCTTCCATCCAGCATGTCTTCGCTCACTCTCTGCCATCCAGTGTCTGCCCTCTCTAATGTCCCTTCCATCCAGAGTCTGCCCTCTCTCTCTGCCCCTTCCATCCACTGCCTGCCATCTCTCTCTCTCCCTTCCATCCACTGCCTGCCATCTCTCTCTCCCTTCCATCCACTGCCTGCCCTCTATTTCTGCCCCTTCCATCCACCATCTGCCCCAATCTGCCATCTCTCTCTCTCCCTTCCATCCACATCTGCCCTCTATCTCTGCCCCTTCCATCCACCATTTACCCCAGTCTGCCCTCTTTCTCTCTCCCCCTTCCACCCACCATCTGCCCTTTCTCTCTGCCCCTTCAATCCGTCTGCCCTCCCTCTCCCATCCATCCAAGGTCTGCCCTCCCTCACGCTCCCCACTTCCATCCAGGGTCTGTCCCCTCTCTCTCTGCCCCCTCTTTTCAGTCCCCTTATTCCACCTGCCCCTAGTTCCAGCCCCAGCCCACATCTCCCACCTGCCCCCCTTTTCAGCCCCACTATCCCACCAGTCCCCAGCCCTTTTCTCCCATCAGTCCCGAGCTTCAGCCCCAGCCAGTTCTCCCTGTCCCCTTTAAAGCCCCCAGTTTCAGCCCCTGCCCCGTTTCAGCCCCCAGTTCCAGTACTAGCCCCCTTATCCCAAATACCCTCCTTTTCAGCCCCCAGTTCCAGCCCCCTTCATCCACCACATGCCTTGCATCCCCCCTTTTCAGCCCCAGACCCATTCTCCCACCTGCCCCAGGCATGGACCCATTTTCCCTCCTGCCCCCTTGTCAGACCCCCAGACCCCTTCTCCCATCTGAGCACTCCCCTCCCCAATCCCCTTCTCCCCTATGACCACCCCCACCCTCCCCAATCCCCTTCTTCCCTGTGAGCACCCTCCCCAATCCCCTTCTTCCCTGTGAGCACCCTCCCCAATCCCCTTCTCCCCTCTAAGCACCCTCCCCAATCCCCTTCTCCCCTATGACCACCCTCCCCAATCCCCTTCTCCCCTATGAGCACCCCCACCCTCCCCAATCCCCTTCTTCCCTCTGAGCCCCCCCTCTCCCATCTGAGCCCCCCCTCCATCGAGAGGCCTGAGCCCTCTTCACCCTAAAGCCACCACCCTGCTTTTTGTTTTTTAATCCGTGCAGCGATGCAGGCAGCGCCTCGCGTCTGCCCTGCATGAACTGAAAAGAGGAAATCGCTTTGCTGACGTCGGGCCTTCCCTCGCTTGTTGTCCCGCCCTCTTTTGAGGTAACTTCCTATTTCCTCGAGGGCGGGACAACAAGCGAGGGAAGGCCCGACGTCAGCAAAGCGATTTCCTCTTTTCAGTTCATGCAGGGCAGACGCGAGGCGCTGCCTGCATCGGCGATCACTGCATGGATTTAAAAAAAAAAGCTGTCTGCTCTCGCGGAGCACCCCCCACCCGCTGACACCCGGGGCGGACCGCCCCCACTGCCCCCCTCTTGGTACGCCACTGAACTTATCTCTTCAACAAGGCCTACAATGGGAATCCATAGCTTACTATACCACGTCACCCTATTCTGATAGTCATCCTTCTATAACTTTGTTCAGCTCTTTTTTCCTCATCCATAATCTTGTTGTAACACCAACTGTATCTGTCTCCTGAAATGGCGATGCCATAACAGGTTTCTGTAAGCCACATTGAGCCTGCAAATAGGTGATACAAATGCAATAAATATTTTGTGATTAGAATGTGGCAGTTTTTGGAATGTATGCCTACCAGAGCTGGTATTAGACATGAACGACATAAAATATCATTCTAACTATGCTAATTTCCCAGTTTTCTAAGCACAGAACACTAAAGAGATAACAGTACAAAGGAGCTGTGACAATCAAGGGAGGGCCACAGGCCACAAGGAATTCTACAGCAAAACACTTTATTCAGTTCTTTCTGCTTACTTGTAGAGATTAATTCTCTTTTTCCTTCTCGCTTTTGCATCAAACCAGAGTATTTCTCCATTACATTTATGGTTTATTTAATATACTGCCTTTCCTCATAGGATAACAAGGCAGTGGAATACCATTATTTTAAAAGGAAAGCGGAAGAAGCAGAGGAAAGGTTTGGATAGGTAGTATTCAGTAGGGCAGCATGAGCTAGTGGATCCCCAGACAATTATTAAGGCCCAACTAAGATATGTGATGAAACACTATCCAGTCACTCAATGAGCCTTCTCCAGCATCTCATTACTAAGCATCCTGAAATAAAGAGTACTGGTGTACTCTGCCTGCGCTGTTTGCCGCTCAGTCGCCGGTCCGTGCTTGCCTGCGTTGCCAGTTGCCTTCTGCTGAGTGTCACCAGCTGCTTTGCATTGGGGAGGCTTCTTGGAGGCTTTTGTTCATCGTGGGGATCTCACTTCCTTCTGAGAAGGGTAACGAAAATGATAAAGAGGATGGGAAGACTTCCCTATGAGGAAAGGCTACAGCGGCTAGGGCTCTTCAGCTTGGAGAAAAGGCGGCTGAGGGGAGATATGATAGAGGTCTATAAAATAATGAGTAGAGTGGAACGGGTAGATGTGAAGCATCTGTTCACGCTTTCCAAAAATGCTAGGACTAGGGGGCATGCGATGAAGCTACAATGTAGTAAATTTAAAACAAATCAGAGAAATGTTTCTTCACTCAATGTGTAATTAAGCTCTGGAATTCGTTGCCAGAGAATGTGGTAAAGGCGGTTAGCTTAGTGGAGTTTAAAAAAGGTTTGGCCGGCTTCCTAAAGGAAAAGTCCATAGACCGTTATTAAATTAACTTGGGGAAAATCCACTATTTCTGGGATAAGCAGTATAAAATGTTTTGTACATTTTTGGGATCTTGCCGGGTATTTGTGACCTGGATTGGCCACTGTTGGAAACAGGATGCTGGACTTGATGGACCTTTGGTCTTTCCCAGTATGGCAATACTTATGTACTTATAAACCCTGATTCCAGCCGTTGGCTTACGCCTGCATTACCTGTCTTGTTCGGCGGTGTCCGCTTTCCAGTCAGCCGTTTTTGACGAAGATTATGAGTGTGTGGACGGTTGAAGAGAGCTGAATCGCAACCATACTTAGTCACAATGAGTCAACACCTTCACACCATCAAATGAAAGGACCATTTTGTACTCCTTTATCTCCCCTCTTTTTTTTTTCCTTTATCTCCCCTCTATTTATCTGTTTAAATATTGTATTGGTATTTTCACTGGTTTGGCGTTAGTCTTTACAGTCTCTTGTAAGCCACTTTGAGCCTGCATCCTGTGGGAAAAGGTGGGGTATAAATACAATAAATAAAATTAATAAAGGACAAACTAGTGGATTTCTTTAAGAGAAAATGGGAAAGTATGACAGTCAAGTATTGCTACAAAGTTGTATTCTACATCATCTAAACAGGCTCTTCAAGTATCCTTTGAAATTGCACACATGATGGCAAAAAACAACGAAACATCACACTGTTGCTGGAAGTCTCATGTGTGAGGCATACACAGATAACTTCTGGGGTGTTATCAGGAAAACTGGACACTTAGTGTAAATTACCGAAGAACTCTGGAATTCGTTGCCAGAGAATGTGGTAGGGGCGGTAAGCTTAGCGGAGTTTAAAAAAGGTTTGGACGTCTTCCTAAAGGAAAAGTCAATAGACCATTATTAAATGGACTTGGGGAAAATCCACTATTTCTTGGATAAGCAGTATAAAATGTTTTGTACTTTTTTGGGATCTTGCCAGGTGTTTGTGACCTGGATTGGCCACTGTTGGAAAGAGGATGCTGGGCTTGATGGACCTTTGGTCTGACCCAGTATGGCAATACTTATGTACTTATGTCCTCTACCAAGTACCCTCTAAAGACAGTGTCAGATGAAAATGTTCCCTCTTAACCCATGATACAAGTTCCAACGCCCAGATAATAAACAGAGCTAACTCCACACCAAGGATATTATGAAGATAGAGTGCTCCTTTCCTTAGCGTCAGCAGCAGATGAATCCAGAGACTTGTGGGCTTTGACCATCTATCAGCAGGTGGAGATAGAGAGTGCTGACCTGCACTTTTAGGATGGAATCAGGGCTGGCCTTAGGGCGAGGCGACCGCATAGGGCCTCATGCTCAAGGGGGGGCCCCGCGTGGTGCTCCTGAAGTCGCCCCGCCCGCCCGCCCAAGGTCCATTCCCCCTACCCTCTGAATTTGAAGTTACCTCATCA
This sequence comes from Microcaecilia unicolor, assembly GCF_901765095.1. NCBI lineage: Eukaryota > Metazoa > Chordata > Amphibia > Gymnophiona > Siphonopidae > Microcaecilia > Microcaecilia unicolor. The sequence goes on along the minus strand of NC_044040.1, from coordinate 120,220,749 downwards.
TCGACGTCGGCGCAGCCAGCATGTAGCCTTCCTTTCTCTCGCTGAGCTCTGGTCCCGCGAGAGCTGTAGCCGCAGCAAGAGAAGGGCTGGATTTGAACTGGAATGGCAGAGCAGATTTTAGGGAGGGGACACATCCCCCTCCCTCCCGTAGCAATGGGATTGAAGCTTTTATTTAACTCGCAGTGGAGGTCGTTTTCTTTATGTATTTATTTTTTGGATGCGGAAGGTATCGTTTCTCCCAGTCCTGGTGTAAGAGGACAATGGCTGGAGCTCACGCCTTCCTACCCCACGTTCCCTGTCAGCTGAAAATAATCTAGTCTATGCGTATAATTACTTATTTCTGTTTTGATTGCACGCTTGACATTTGAGGGGAAACCTCAATACGGATTGTAATCAATTAGTCACTAGCAAATGATATAGGTAAAGACCAAATTGCTCATTAAGCTACTCAACAAATAGTCCTGTGCTAGTTGTTTCACCAGTTCCTTCCCCGGATCTATTTCTTTCTTATTTCTGTTGTGTTAAAAATTTTGGGCGTTCTGCCCAGCCTGCTCTAACTTTGATTTTTTTTTTTAAAGAACCTTTTGAATTGCTCCCCTTCAATAGTTCTATTTTCAGCTTTTGCTTATTCAGGATTAGTATGAAGGCAAGAGGAAAACTCAATGTTAGAAGATCCTGAGCGCCTTCATGAAATGGCTTCACGGGAGGAAAGCGAAAGGTATGGAGCTGTAGACCCTACAGAGTCATGTAAGTAGGCCTGGAGACTGGTGGATGTTGGTTTACACAGAAAGAGAGACGCAGTCCACACTTGGACTAGAGGGATTGTCTGGGTAAAGGAAGGAAGCCAGGCCACGATTTGATGCGGGAGAGGCTTAAAGATAATCCTTCAAGGGTCTAGACTCTGCCATTGTTGTCATCACTGCACTGTGAGCGTTACCTGTACAACGGGTATTGCTAAAGATGGGCTTAACTGTAGGGAAGAAAGAGGAATGGGCATCAAAACACTGATTTTTTAAAGCTGAGGGTGAAGTAGCGACCCTCCAGGTCGCAAAAGCATGGAAAGTTTAACCGGCACGACTTCAATCGATTTTCCGATTATAAGGCTTTTTTTGTTGTGTGTTTGTTTTAGAACATCAGTCAAAACTATTTTATTTCAAAAATATTGACTTTATAAATGGGTATTGGAGGAGAAGGTGTTTGCTAATAACGTTGGATTGTAGCTTCTAGATGACTGTTCTGGTTTCTTTTGATTTGTAATCCAAGCATAACTTGTGTTATGAAATGGGGAAGGGCAAGCTCCACCAGTGCTGGTTGTTTCAGAGACTTGGAAGCATACTAGAAGAGTTATGTGAAATGATTAAAGACTTATTCTGGTCCTTCCTTGCATACCTCTTTGTATTGTATAAATGTTCCGGTCCTACCCCTGTGCCTGTCTCCGTATTTTACAGACAAATGGGGTAGGGAGAAGACGTATTGAATAGGTTGAACTGTTCCCCACTTCAACCATTGTAACGAATGGGTAGGGCAAGCATGGAGTTCTACCTGAAAGAAATCAAGGCATTTTGTGGTTTTGGGATGGAATGTAGGAAAGGGAGTATGGGTTGGGCCACTTGAGATATCGATTCTGTTTGCCAGGTTATTAGTACACTATAGAAGAAATCCCAGCATTAGTGAGAGGATTTTGTCCCACAAAGACTGTCATTTTGGTGTTAGTAATGTGGTAGTACTAGTGATCTGGTTAACTCTTTTATTTAGTGATAAATCAGGCACTCTGGCACTGGCTCTGAAGATCAGTTAGGGTCTCAGGATGCCATTCATGGTAGAGCAGATGCTGTGTTTGATGAAAGAGAAACATCCCTTGAGCAGTTTGGTGGTATTCAGCAGTTATTGAAGATTCATAAGAAAGTAGAAATGGCTCAAAGCCTCCAACATCTCTTCCATAAGGCTTACAAAGAGAACCCATAGCCTTACAAAACTACCTTACACCTGCCATCTCTCTTCCCTTACTTAATATTTGCACACCACTAAATGTATCTGGTATAATGGAATGATTATGTCATAACCATACTCTGTAAGCCACATTGAGCCTGCAAATAGGTGGGAAAATGTGGGATACAAATGCAATAAAATAAATAAATAAATTACTAATGGAGGAACCAGACAGTGGTGTCAGAAGAATTTTAGAAACTGTCAAGACCCAGGGAACTCAATTCTTATTTTGTGATGTAGCAGTCTCTGTGTAATTACCAGCACCAGTTGGCCATATACAGTCGTCTAACTCTGTAATGTAAATTAAAAAAAAAGAACTTTGCTTATTTGGATTCAGCTCATAGTTTTTTGTTGCTTGCTTAGGGTGAGTTATGGAACGTATTTCCCTGTCCCCAGAGTTAGTGCATAGCCTGTAAAAATTGAATAATCTTATCAATGAGGTGGGGGCGGGGCTAGGATGGGGCCCCACCAAATTGATCTGCACAGGGCCCCACACTTGCTAAGACCGGCCCTGGATGGAATGCTTATTGGTTAGTCAGTATTCTTTATCTCCAGCAGGCAAATGGACGGTCTCTCACAAACTCCTGGTCTCATCTGATGGTGGATCCTTTCTGGTTCTCTCAGTTCAGTAGAGCTTTGGGGTGTGTGGCTGAGTGGTGGTGGCTTTATGGTGTACACCTGCTAATACCAGGTCCCTCTCCCCTCTCCAGCCATTCATCCATTCTCCTTCCCCACTGAAAAAAAATTGGAGCATAACTCTTTAAAGCTCACACCCTTGGCTGCAGGAGAGATACTGGCTTGGGCTAGTATAAAGGGCTTAGTAATGGAGAGAATGTGAGTGTGCTTCCTGCAGCACTGAGTTCAACAGGCAGGACTCCTGATGGCTGGCTCTCCCAGGGTGAGTGTATCTTTAAATTTTCTTTCACCTTTGGGTCAGTTGCAGTTTTACTTTTGTTTTCTTTGCAATGGCTGCCGCAGTTCAAGGGTTTTATGAAAATAGAGTGGTCTTGTATTTACAATGGCAGCAGAATAGCATGGAAATGCAAGTGTCATGAAACAGCAGTGACTTTATCATGAGAATAGCACAAAATGAACACACATCTTCTTAAGGCTCTTAATGCAGCCTGTTTCTATAAACCCATCATGTTACACAAAAGGTACAAGGCAAAACATACGACCTTGGATGATGCAGATGTCCAGGAGATAACAGAACGTTCCTTAGGTCAGCAGATACAGGCTACACTTCAGATGGAATCCAATAGTAACTCCCCAATCTTAGTTTGCAGCCTCTCTTATAGTGAAAAGAGACCAACTGCAGTTGGGTGAGGAAATGCATACTTGTCCTTGCTGTCAATGCACAACAACATGTTTGGCTCACATGTTGTGGCTCTAAGGGCCACAAAATTGTCCCACTGCACCACATTGAAGAGCAGTTTAACCACAAGGTCAGTGCTTCAGGTAAACAAAATGTGCCACCAAATCCAGAAGAATAGATTTGAAACTTCCCAAGGCTGCTTCAAAGAACTAAAACATTACATCACATTCAGAACGGAGCCATTCTGAGCAGATGTTGTAGCTATGAATAGTGCACTATCTTGTTGCACTGTGCTTCTCCAGCCATTGTGTTGGCTCAGTTTCCAAGGGAATTTTCAGGAGTCTTTGGGAAATTATTACTGCAAGGCCCTGAGCAACAGGCTTCAGCACGGAAAGATGAAATTGGTCAAAGTCTGTAATTTTGAAGTTCAGGTTTAAAAGCTGAACACTACCATGTAGTGCTGCACATACTACTTCCATGTAGGGCCGTTTTTGTCTCCACACATAGTTGCCATTGCAGTGAGAATAGTAGAAAACCAGTAGTAGACAAAGTTCCTGATTCCAATGGTACTATCTGAAGAAGAATTGAAGACATGGGAGAAGACACAAAGCAAATATCACAGAAAATAATCCTGCACTTTACAGATATTTCTAATACTGCCCAGTTAATGATATTTGTCCTGTACTTTTATTTATTTATTTATTTATTCGTTCTTATATCCCACAATTATCTAAAAACAGGTTTTGGTTCAATGTGTCTTACAGTTTTTCTTTTAGTAGATGTTACATTCTTCTGTATTTAGTATTACATTACAGTCGTGTTTTCTTCTTTACATTACATTCAGTGTCGGACAAAGTGCTTTATATGTGGTGAGTTGTTAATCATAATATTTCTTGAAGAAGTAGGTTTTCAGGCTTTTTCTGAATTGAAGGTACTCTGTGATGCTTCTTATCGTCTTAGGCATCGAGTTCCATTATTTAGAGCCCAGGTAGCTGAATTCAGCTGTGTAGATGGATTTGTAGGTTATGTTTCTACAGTTAGGCAGATGGAGTAGTAGATAGCTTCTAGTCTCTGGGCTTGCGCTCCTTGGCGAAAGTTCATTCAAGTCTAGCATGTAGCCAGGGGATATGCCGAATAGTATCTTGAAAATGAGAGTGCTAGTTTTGAAGAATAGTCTGGCCTTGATTGGGAGCCAGTGTAACGTTGCAAGCAATGAGGTTGCTCTTTCATATTTTGATTTTCTGAATATCAGTCTTGCTGCTGTGTTTTGTACAGTTTGCAACAATTTTATTATGTTGCCTATGCACCCTACGTACGCTGCATTGCAGTAATCCAGTTGGAACAGCACAAAAACAAACAGAAGTGTCTCCCTAACCTTAAAACACACAGTGAGTCCTCTAGGGACAGAGAAAGTACCTGCATATAATGTGTACAGCGCTGCGTATGTCTAGTAGCGCTATAGAAATGATTAGTAGTAGTAGTGAAAAAAAGAAAAAGGTAGAGTGTAGACCAAATGTCTGTCCAAACAGTAGGTTTATTAAAAAAAATAATTCCATGAACACAGGTATATACAAAATTCAGTTCCAAAGACTTTCTAAGATATCTCTGTACAAACAACATAGACATAAATATTTAAAAGAAATTAAAATCTAACTCAACATTCATATTACATCATCAAAATAGAAAAACACAAATAAATCAATAAATATATAAAAAGGTGTGTGTATGTGTATGTACGTATGTATGTGTGTGTGTGTGTATGTGAATACACCAAAACGTTGTACATTAATATATTTGAATGTGTATTTATATCGATGATTGAGTACACAAATCATATATTGGAGTTATTAAAAGGATATAAGAACTAAAACATAAACATTCTATCATATAACATACTAATGAACCCCACAAAATAATACTAGTTTTTTTGCCTAGTGGTGCCATCATGATGTTAAGCAGTATTGGTGATATTGGGGAGCCTTGTGCCACCCCACATTCAGAGGTCCAAGAGGTTGATAGTTGGGATGACATCTTTACCAGGTATGATCTGGTTCTTAGGAATCCATTGAACCAGGTTGCCACTGCTCCGCAGAGACCCATATTGTCAAGTAGTGTCATATATCATATGCACTTGACGTGTCGAATTGTAGTATTTTCTGGCCTTGGCTTATCAGTCTTCTGAAGTTTGTTATCAGTGTAGTTATGACTGTTTCAGTACTGTTCAGTAGTCTGAAGCCTGATTGTGAATTGTGAAGGATAGAGAATTGTGTTAAGTATTCCATTAGTTGTTGCGCCACTAGACCCTCCATTGTTTTGGTCAGTAGTGGTATGGAAGCCACTGGTCTATAGTTTGTGAGTTCACTGATTTTGTTAGTTGTGTTTTTGGGGATTGGAGTCAGTTGATTTTTCTCTTGTCTGGGGGGGGGGGGGGGGGGGGGGAGGGGAGGGGAGGGGAGGGGAGGAAGTACCCGTTTGACAGTATGTATTTCATGTGTTCCGTGAGGTGTTCGATGAACCAGTGTGGTGTATTTTCCATCAGGTAGTTGGGGCAGTTGTCTGGTTGGCAACTAGCATGTGTATATTTTGTTGACATTGTTTTAACTGAGTTGGTTGTGGGGGTTGTGAATGTTGACCAAGTTCTGTCTTCCTTGATATGTTTATTGTCAGTTTCACTTTTCATTCGTGTGAAAAATATGTGAGGGTTATTTGTGTTGTGGTGAGGTTTGCTTCTCAGAGTGGTTATTTTTTGCTCGAAGTATTTTGCGAGTTCGTTCGCTGTTGGTGGTGTTTCATTAGATGCTAGTTTGCTTTTGGTGTTCAGTACGTTCATGAATTCGAACACCTTTCTCGTGTTGATCTGATCTGGACTCACGTATGTGTTAGTGTACGACTTTTGCTCTTTTTATTTTTTGTTTTTATGTTCTTAAGGCTTTCCTCCATGTGGTTTTATCTATTTCTGATTTGTTTTTGGACCATTTTCTTTCTAGTTTCCTGCATAGTTTTTCATCTCTTGTAATTCGTTGTTAAACCATGGTTGTTTCTTGCATTTTGTTCTTGTTTTGAGTGGTGCTGTTTTTTAGTGTGTTTTTACTTAGTTACTACTACTACTTATTTCTATAGTGCTACAAGACGTACGCAGAGTCTCATAAAGTGGATGTTGTTAGGTTATTTGTCTGTTTGTTCTTGCATTATTGTTTGTCCAATTTCCTTTTAGTTCTGTTTGTTTGCGTTATTTTGTAGTCTGGTGGACATATGTCGTGTGACAAAAAACCCCCCCAAAACAAATGGGGTTCACACTCTCCACAGGAACGGAACACAACAGTAAAGGGGTGGAAAGGACATATGTCTTGTATCATCAGGTTGTCTTTGAGGTGTAGCCATGTTTCTGTTATGAATAGCAGCCCTAGTTGTTCTCTCCCCTGTGCAGAGATTCTGGGGGGTTTCCTGGGGAATGGGGATCACCTAGGGGTTTTCCTTCTTTCCTTAGTACCGTGACTCTGGTTCTGCAGTTGGCTGACAGCTGACTGGACAGCATTGACATTTTTCCTTTCTGGCCTCCTCTCCTACAATGGATTGATAATATATTGCTTATTTCTCAATCCCCTGCCAACTGGCATTTATTGGGTATCTGGGGGATGGGTATCACTGACACGGTGGAGGCCCAGCTGCCTGACTCGCTGGCCCTGCATTTTACCTCTGCTATGTGTATTTCATGAATTAGTACAGCACTCTGCTGAAAATGTGGGGCTGTAGACCACACTCTGTCTGTGGAGTGTAAGTAACACCCTTGCAGAAAGACTGTCTGAAAGTTTTCTTACTTACTGTAGAATGCCACACTCTATTTTAGGAGCAGCGGCATTTGCCCATTGTTGGTTTGTCTGTGGCTGCAGTACACAGCAGGGTGTTCCGCCTAAAGGGTGTTTTTACATTTACTCCTGGCTACAGAGTTCGTTTCCTTCGGGGACCTGAGGCCCGGCTTCTAGGTAGTACTCCAGGGGTGTTTGGTCCTCTGCTGTAACCTAGTTTGTATTCTCCTTGTCATTTGTGCCCCTTTTTTAGAGGGGTGCTTGGAGTTTGGAGCCCCCTTCCACCTTTTTGGTCAGATAGACTGGACTGATGCGCTACCCTTGTGGGGCCTCCTTTGGCTCCCTCTGTCTTTTCTATTGTCTTTGGCTGTAGGGGTGTTCTCTTTAGTTATGGGGCATTCTCTCCATTTTGAAGCTCTTAGTGTCCTCTTTCTGGGGGTTGATTGTTTTCTGTGGCTCATGCACTCTTGCTTGGGTCTTCCTGGGACCTCAGTGAGGCCATGCTTTTGTTCTCCAGATGCAGGGTTTACATTGCTTTGTGGCGCATAGTGGTTTATTTTGGTAGGTGGTTAGCGGTTACCCAATAGGTCACAGGTGTCTGGCTGGTTTGGGCAAAATTTTGGAACATGTGGAACTCAGCTCTATTCAAATAGGGCATATTTTTTTCTTCTCTTTCCATTATTGTTTGCCATGCTAGCAGTTCTTAGAACATGGGTATGCCTCCTAGGTCAGACCAGTGGTTCTTCTAGTACAGTATCTTGCTTCCTACAGTGGCCAGTCCAAATCTCTAGTACCTGGTGGAATCCCAATTATCAGCATCTTTCTGTGCTACCAAGTGCTGGGACAATGGGACTGGGACAGCTAGTCCTATGCTACAGTGCGCGGTTGGCTGTGTGGATTTTCCACAGCAGCTCTGCTCTCTTGTTTGGTGCACAGACTCTAGCCACATCTATTGTATACTAGCTTCAGCTGCCACTATGTCAGCAGCTCCTTTGACTGTGGGTTGTAGTTTCTCCTACTTCTACTATAACACCTTTACCTTTATTTCTTTGTATTGGATGGTTAGCGATTATTTTAGAGCAACTTCTTTGTAGAGGTATGGCTTTCTGGTTATTGCACCCAGCTAGAGCGAGATCTTAGCTCCAGAGGTTGCTGGTTCAAGTTCCTCTGCAGTTTGCCATCACTAAGGCTGAAGGGTGCAACCAACCATTTTCTGCTGCGCCTTCTCGCTCTGGCACTCGGCCACACTGATTAGCTCCAATGCGCAGCCATATCAGCCTGGTCTGATGGATGCATCTGGCTTAGGCATTGGACAGCTGATGTATCTTCTAGTCACATTTAGCAGGCTTCCTTTTAGGTTTTTTTTTTTTTTTGGAGGCCATCTGGAGTAGTTGGTTTCAAACCTAGGGAAATTCAGAGTTTTCTAGAGGGCAAGCTTCAAGCTTCTTTTCAACCATCTCGGTTGCATCTTAAGTTAAGTGTGGCCAAGGATGGCAGCCCAGGCAGTCTACTTTCTGGGTTTCTTCTTCAAAAAGACAAGCCGACTTTCATACTGTCAGATAGTACTGGGCTTCAATTCCAGGTCTGCCAATTCCTTCCGCATCTCCCACTGTTGGGATCTCGGTTCGCTTCTCGGGTTTTATAATTGCAAGTCTCCTCCTCTAGTTCTATGGAGAGTGGACCATCATTGCCTCAAACCAGTGTGCCAAGGGCATACCAATGCAGGGTTGCAATCTGGAGTTCTCTCATTCCTCTGCAGATTTTCCTTGGAACCTTCAGACAGGCTGCATCATGGGATCTTATTCCATTCATTTTGTAGTTCGATGAAAGGAGATTCCTTCTACCTGGGTTTGGACTGCAACGCATCCATTTTTCACACTGGGATTATGGTGGTCCATTATGGTTTCAGTCCAGCAGGGGGTGTTTCTCCCTCCTGGTTCTCTAGGAGACATTCTTTCTTATTCCTTTTGCCCCTTACCACAGCAATTTTCTGTGATTTGCAATTCTTGGTGAACATTTTCATTTGTGGCCATGGCATTCAGCCTTTCTGCATTGGCACAAACATTTTTCAAGGTCTTGGTAGTAGTGACTGCGTTTTTTTCGCAGGGATAGATTGCTGTTTCTGCCATACCGCCCAATTGGCTGCTTTGAGACTCTTCCTATCTAAGAGTCTGTAAGTTTTCTCCTTGATAACTGCTGTTGTTTTCTGTCCTTTGGGTGGTATTCCTTTCTCTAAAGGTCCGTTGTTCCCCACACTATCGGAAGATCTGGGAGTGATATTCGACATAGGCTTTCTTCCTGTTGCTCCTTCACACAGGGCTGGTTCTTTCCCTACCAGGTCCTGGGGTTTGGGAATAGTATGAGTTTTGGGCACAGTGGCCTCTATCTTAGCCGTTCTTCCATGACTCAGTTTCTATATCAGACTACTTTAGTGGTTCCTTCTCAACTGTTGGTCTCCATTCCGCTGGGTCCCTCCAAGCCAGTCTCAGCTGATGGATTCAGCACTGCCTTCCCCTTACATTTGTAGGTTTTCTTTTTCTCTCTCTGCAACTCGTATGGTACCAGGGCGTTCCTTAACTGGATGCAACAGATTCCGGATTCTGTGCAGAGTCCAACAGACACCGCCTTCTGGCTTGCCAGATGTAAGAGCTGGGGTGGCCTTGTTGGCGGACTGCTTGTAGGCCTGGAGTCAGGCATTCCCCCAGCTGCTGTCTTTGGGCTTTGGTTGCACCTCTGGGCGGCAGAGTCAGTTTCACACTATGACTGGATCGGCTTCCGTTTTCGGGCAAGCTGTGGTTTAGTGAGCACTTTCCTTGGTTGGGAATAGATCCGGGTACCTCAAAGACGCAGTGCTTTCCTGAGGTCAATTTTTCACGTTCTTTTTGGTTGGGGCAGGCTTGCCTTCATTTTGCAGATACCTGGTGGTGTCGTCCAGGGTAACCTAGTATATTCAGAGATCCAGGTTCAGTCCTAGCAGGGTCTTGGAGCTTCAGACTTTGGCCTGTCGAAGTCCTCCAGGCTTCTAATGCAGGGGGTATTTTTTTTGTTTCTTCTTGCTGACTGGACACTCCACATGCACTTCTACGCAATGTGGGGGTCACCAATGAGTTCCATAGGTCGGCTACTTTGTTCGAGCTTGGCTCGGGTCTTCAAATGGATAATGCGGCCTCCACAGCCACTCTGGCTTGCTGGGTCACGGAGGCTATCTTGTCCATATCTGTATTGGCAGCTATCCCTTTTCTGCCCAGATTCTGGGAGCCTCTACCCAGGCTGACATGGCTTCCTGGGCAAAGTTTGTCAGTTTTCCACGGAGGAATCCTGTATGGCGGTGTAATTGTCTTCCTTGCTGTCTTCTCCAGACACTTCCATTTGGATGTCTATGTTCGCTTGGGTTCCTCTTTTCCAGAGTATTGGTGTTCGCCGCAGGAGTTTACTGTTCCCACCCTACTTATGGACTGCTTTGCTACATCCCACAAGTCTCTGGATTCAGCTGCTGCTGATGCTAAGGAATGAAAAATGATGTCTTGCTTGATAATTTTATTTTCTTTAGTCTCAGCAGATGAATCCAGTGTCCCACCCAGGTTTTCTTCGGCAGTTTCTATTGGTTTATATTCTCTCGGCCGGACCGGGTTGCTGCATTTTTCCATTGTAGATGGATAAGTGTAATCGCTTTACGTATTTACAGTTCTTGTTTATCACTTTTCCCTGGGTGTAAGGAGACTATTATAATCACTAGTTTAAAAGGCCTGTTTCTGACACAAATGAAACGGGCGCTAGGAAGGTTTTCCTCGACGTGTGTATGTTTGAGAGAGTGTATGTGAGAGTGACTGTATGAGAGAGAGAGAGAGAGAGAGAGAGAGTGAATGTGCGAGTGTGTGTGTGTGTGAGACAGAGAGTGAGACTGTGTGAGAGTGTGTGTGTGTGTGACAGACTGTGTGCGAGTGTGTGTGTGTGTGTCAGACTGTGTGCGAGTGTGTGTGTGTGATAGAGAGAGAGTGAGACTGTGTGCGAGTGTGTCCGTGTGAGAGAGAGTGTGTGTGTGAGAATGAGAGTGTGTGCCAGGGTGCCCTCTCTCCCAGGGGCCCCCCTTCATTCCAGTTCCAGGGTCCTCTCTCCCTCCCAGTTCCAGGGTCCCCCCTCCCAGTTCCAGTGCCCTACCAGCTCCAGGGTCCCCCTTCCCTCCCTCCCTGCGAGTTCCAGGTTTGCCCCCCCCCTCCCTCCCAGTGCCAGGGTTCTCCTCTCAGTTTGAGGGTACCCCCTCCCGCCCTCAAAGTTCCAGGGTCATCCCCCCCCCTTCCAGGGTACCCCCTCCTCTCTCTTCACCTGTAACAGCTGTCTCTTGTTTTTTTTTTTGTAAATTGGGGGGGTGGGGGGGGGTTTGTTTGGTGGGTTTCCGGGCTTGCGAAATGGGAGGGAGTGGCGAGGGGCATTGAATGTGGTAAGTGTTGCTGGGTTCTTATAGAGAGAGTTGTGAAGGTCTACAGCAAGCAACAGCTGTTCGTTTCCGAGGGGCATGCAAAGGACTGTTGTGGGAGAAGAGGTCTGGCTGGAACTGAGTTGGAGGGAGGGGGGTCTGGAACTCGGAGGGATGACTTTTAAATTCTGGGTGGGAGGCACGGGGGAAGGCGAGCGGCGACCTCGAGGGGGGGGGATGCGGTGTGGCGGCGGCGGTGGTCAGACTCGGGACTGTAGTGGGGAGAGTGTGGAGGGTTTGTGTGTGTGTTTGAAAGTTTGGGAGGGGTGAGTGACAGCGGAGACGACCTGGGGGGGCGTGGCGTTGCGGCGATGGTGGCAGGGCCGGGGTCTCGTGCTGCTGTCGTGCGGTTGGTCAGTGCTGTGAGTGACATACCCGGAACTACGTGTCGTCAATTCAGGAGATGGAGCCTTACAGAGAGCACGAATTCTTCTAGGCTTCAAGGCTTCACTTTCTCGGCTTCAGAACGATGGAGGTGCGTTTTATTCTATAGGATGTTTCCTTCTGCTTTGTTATGAGAAATGCTGACTGACCAAGGAGCATTCCATCCTATAAGATAGTGCAGTTCAGCGTGCTCTATCTCCACCTGATTGTAGATGCTCCCAACCCACAAGTCTCTGGATTCATCTGCTGCAACTAAAAGAAAGAGAATTATCAGGTAAGACATAATTTTTTGCTCTTAAGTCATTATGAAGAAGAACTGTGGATATGCAAACTTTCTTACCTTAGTGACATTTTTGATAAAATCAGTGACCTGAATCTTCAACTGCAGGGGTTCTGCATGAACATTTTTACATTGCAAGATAAGGTGAAAGCCTTCAAGAAACTCCTGAAATTTTGGAAAATTTTGTTTTTCTCACTGCTCATAGAATTATTTTTGAAGAAAACTACATCTTTTTGCTTGAGTGTTATAGAACATTTGATATATCTGGAGTCAAATTATAAACATTACTTTCCATGTCTTGGTAAGAAAGACAGTCACAGAAGAGAGGGTAAAACAGCATACAAATATAAATAGAAACAGAAAATAAGCAACACTGGGCCTTCAGGATTGAGTTCCATTGTGTCCCACAGATCAATCCAGAGACTTGTGGGTTGTGTCCCTCTACCAACAGGTGGAGATAGAGAGAACCTCTGTGGTTTGCTATATGTGGACCTGTGCAGTCAAGTAAATCTCAGTATTCTCTCTATCTAGCAGGTGGAGGGACATCTCTGTGCAGCTCTGGTTTGATCTGGCTACTGGTGTCCTTTGGGCCTAGTTTAGCACAGATAGGGGTTAAGTGGCTGTTTGCAGCTTGTAGTGTACACCTGGTGGTGCCAGGTCCCTCCCGGTCTCCCCCTACCTTTCCTCCGCCGCCCGGGGCTGTTGGCCTGATCGGGTGTTTCCTTTCTCTCCTAACAAAAAAAGAAAAAGGGAAGCGTCTCTTTAAGAGCCTTGGTTTTTGTTTAATCATACGGAGGAGCAGTGGCGTACCAAGGGGGGGCAGTCCGCCCCGGGTGCACGGCGCTGGGGGGGTGCCGCAGCACGCGCCTGTCGGCTGCAAGTTCGAATCGCTACGCTAAACTCTCTCGTTCGCTGCAGCTCCGTCCCTCTGCCCCGGAACAGGTTACTTCCTGTTCTGGGGCTGAGGGAGGGAGCTGCAGCGAACGAGAGAGTTTAGCGTAGCGATTCGAACTCGCAGCTGACAGGAGCGCGCCGCGGCACCCCCCCCCCTAGCGGCGTGCACCCGGGGGGGGGGGGGGCGCATCGGCGATCCACCCCAGGGGTCGTCGACGCTAGGAATGCCACTGCAGAGGAGTTAGATGGACTGCCAAGTCAATTTTGGGGCAGGCGTTTGTGGAGCATGTCAGTGCCTTCTGAAGTGGCTAAGCGCTGCTCACAGTGTGGGAGCCGGAGAGCAGCGTCGGGGGAGTGTGAGTCCTGCCACTGTCAGCCCGCAGCGGGTGTTCAGTGTGACGGGGGTTCCCCTCAGGCGTACGGATAGTTGGAAGCGCAGGGGATAGTTTCGGCGGTTTCCTTGGGGCAGTTAGTGCAGCACGCGTCGGCGGGCACCATTTTCTCCTCTCAGGTGCGACCCGCTCCGCACGTGGCGGTTGACAGACGAGCGGCGCAGCACACTTCTGTGGCACAGGCTCCGATGGAGGGAAGCGATGTACAGGGAGCAGCGGAGACCCTTTCAGTTCCTTTTTCACCGGGGACAAACCTAGAACAGATTGAGAAGGACCTCGGTGCCTCCAAGGGCCAGCGCCTTCCGGAGGATAGGTCCAAGTTTGTGCGACCGGCGGGACTTAGACCTAAGTTTAGGGATACACGGTGTTAACGTCCAGGTCGCGGGGCCTCTTTTCAGAGAGCAAGGTCTTCTCAGGGACCTCAGCCCTTTCGAGGTGACAGGCGGGCCTTCCTTTCCGGTAACAGAGACCAGCCCGCAGCCAGATACGCCCAATGATGGGGCCCTGGTCCATCTCCAACCGGTTATTGGGGCAGGATGTCCCTATTCCTGGTGGAGTGGACCAGGATAGCATCCGACGGATGGGTCTTGGAGGTTATCAGAGCCAACTACAAGTTGGAATTGGCTCGTCCGATGATAGACTCGTTTCTGGAATCTCCTTGCAAATCTCCCGCCAAGGTGTGGGCGGTTCGTCACACCCTCCTCAACGTACAACGACTGGGTGCCATACAGCTTGTACCCCCAGCAGAAAGAGGGTGCGGTCGATACTTTATTTTGTGGTGCCACAAAAGAGCAGTTCTTGGTGACCCGTCCTAGATCTCAAGTGCGTCAATAGGTCCTTATGGGTTTGGCATTTCTGCATGGAAACCCTCCGCTTGGTGATCGCAGCGGTACAGTCAGGGGAGTTTTTGATGTCTCTCGATCTCAAAGAGGCCTATTTACCCATTCCAATTTGGCCTCTCCACAGGCGTGTTCTTCGCTTTGCAGTGCTCGGTCGTCATTTTCAGTTCAAAGCGATGCCCTTCAGCCTAGCCACAGCGCCTCGGACCTTTTCCAAGGTCCTTGTCGTAGTGGCGGCCTATCTCAGAAAGGAAGGGATTCAGGTCCATCCTTATCTAGACCACTGGCTTGTGCGGGCGTCTTATTTTGAGGCGAGTCGATGGGCAGCTGACAGAGTGGTCGGGTTGCTCAGTTGCTTGGTTGGGTGATCAACTTCCCAAAGTTCAGCCTTATGCCCTCCCAGATTCTGGAATACTTGGTAGTGTGCTTTGATACCCGAACAGGGATAGTTTCTCTTCCTTCAGCTCGAGCACAGTGCTTGCATGGTCAGTTGTGAGCTCTGTTCCAAACTCCAAACCCACGGGCTTGGGACTATTTACAACTTCTGGGTTCCTTGGCCTCCACCTTGGACGTCATGAAGTGGGCCAGAGCTCACATGCGCCCCCTGCTGTGGCACCTTCTGAGCCGTTGGTCTCCTCTCTTGGAGGATTACGAAGTTCGGGTGCCATGTTTGCCCGTCTTCACACAATCATGCACTGGCCCATTCAAAAGAATCTGGTGTCGAGCATTCCTCTGGCGGATGTGTCACTGTCTGGTTGGGGGGGCTCAATGCCTCCAACAGCCGGCCCAGGGCATTTGGACCTCGACGGAGGCGTCTTGGTCCATCAACTGCTTGGAGTTGCTGGCGATTCGTCTGGCCCTTCGAGAGTTTCTGTCTCTTCTCCGCAGTTGCCCAGTTCGAGTTCTGTCAGATAATGCAACGGTGGTCGCCTACGTGAACTGTCAGGGAGGCATCAGGAGTGTACCACTGGCGCGCAAGGCGGCTCTGATCTGCCGTTGGGCAGAGACTCATCTCTATCTCTTGACAGCGGCTCATTTAGCAGGGTCTCGGAATATGCAAGTGGACTTTATCAGTCACCACCAGTTGGAGCCGGGGGAGTGGACACTCTCCCCTCTGGTCTTCTATCAGATAGCTGCCCGTTGTGGGATGCCGGTGATAGACTTAATGGCCACCGCATTCAATGCAAAGGTTCCTCTTTTCTTCAGCAGGGGAAGAGAGCTGGGCTCGTAAGGCATCAATGCTCTAATACAACCTTGGCCCAGGGGCCTGCTCTATGCCTTTCCCCCGTGGCCAATGGTGGGCAGGTTACTGACTCGCATTGCCAGTCATCCCGGTCGAGTGATCCTGGTATCCGCGGATTGGCCCAGACATCCCTGGTACGCGGATATGGTCAGGTTCATGTTTGATCGTCCTCTCTGGCTCCAGGCGCAGGATGGTCTCTTGCTGCAGGGACCAGTCATGATGGAGGAACCCTCCTCCTTTGGTCTCACGGCCTGGCCCTTGAAATGGCGAATCTGAGAAGGAAAGGGTATCTGGACGCGGTTATCGCTACGATGCTTCAGGCTCGGAAAAGATCCACCTCGATAGCTTATGCTAGGATGTGGCATACCTTTGATTCGCGGTGTGTGAGTTAGGGATTGTCAGCGGCTTCGGTATCGGTTACCTTCGCGTTTCTTCAGGAAGGTGTACAGAAATCACTCGTTGAGTTCTCTTAAGGTGCAGGTGGCAGCTCTGGCCTGCTTTAGAGACCGGCTTCAGGGGGCGTCGATCGCCTCCCACCCGGATGTGGTTCATTTTTTGAGGGGCGTAAATCGGTTGTGTCCACACGTGCCAGCTCTGCCATCCTGGAACCTTAATCTAGTTCTGAAAGCACTTCAGCGTCCTCCTTTTGAACCCTAGTAGCCATTACTTCCACTCGGAGAATTTCAGAGTTGCAGGCTCTTTCTTGCAGAGACCCCTTCTTGCGTTTTTCGGAGGCGGGAGTATCGATTAGGACAGTTCCTTCGGTTTTGCCCAAGGTGGTTTCTCATTTCCACTTGGGGCAGTCCCTGCATTTGCCAGCTTTTCGCTGGGAAGATTACCCTGAGCAATTCCAGGCTCTTCGCTGCCTCGACATGAGACAGGCTCTTCTCGGGTATTTGGAGTGACAAATGAATTTCATCTTTCTGGCCATCTCTTCGTCCTTTTTGGAGGAAGTAAGAAGGGTCATATGGCTTCCAAGGTCACCATAGCGCGTTGGGTGTGGGAGGCCATCTCTTCAGCCTACGTGCCATTGGGCAAGGAAGCCCCTGCGCTCATTCTACGTGAGCTCAGGCTTCCTCCTATGCAGAGTCCCTTTTGGTTTCTGTGGAAGATATCTGCAGTGCCGCTACATGGGCTTCGGTCCATACGTTCGCTCGTCAGTGATTTCTGCTGGGTTGGGGGTGTCCCACCCTACTTGAGGACTGCTTAGGCACATCCCACAAGTCTCTGGATTGATCTGTGGGACGCTGTGGAAGGAAAAATGAATTCTTACCTGATAATTTTCTTTTCATTAGTCCCAACAGATCAATCCAGAGCCCCCCCCCCCCCCCCGCCCCCCCGGATTTACTGTATGTGGTTGGTTAGTTTTTTCGGGTTTCATGGTTTTGAATGTTCCTTTGTTTGATTAAATAATAAAAAGAAATACATTTAGGAGTGGGGGAAGTATGTTGGGCATTTGGTCTGAATGTCAGGAGAGTTTTCTATTGTTTTCCATTCCACTGCTTTGATATCGTTCATACTGAGATTTACTTGGCTGCACAGGTCCACATATAGCAAATCTCGGAGGTTCTCTCTATCTCCACCTGCTGGTAGAGGGACATAACCCACAAGTCTCTGGATTGATCTGCTAGGACTAATGGAAAGAAAATTATAAGGTAAGAATTAATTTTTCCATAATTGACGTCCTTTTTATTCTGAAAATGACTCGACACGGGCAATGTTTCGGCGTACAAACGCCTGCCTCGGGTCTAACACAAAAACTCATAAATATATTAGTCATAAATAGTTGTAAAATAGGACAAACATAACACATATGGAAAACATTACATATATAAAAACGTAATATAGAAAAATACATAAATATGTTCAAAAACAAAATTTCCATAAATTAGGTACTTAAAAGTTGCAAATTAATTGCCCAATTCTATAAAAATGAGAAAATATATATTAAAAATAAAAGTAATAATAAAACCACGTTGGACAAAAGAGGATCAAATAATATAAATGAATAATATAATTCAAAACGAGACCACTATTTTGTCATTTGGAATTATAATGAACAATCTTACCAGAAAGTTCTTTTTGGTATGTTCATGGAAACTTGGAATTAACCAAACAATCGGGGTGCAATGCCTAATTTGAAAAGGAACAAAAGGGGGAAGGGTTTTCTTTATCCATCATGAACAAAAAATGCATCTTAAATCTGTAAAATTTCAAATGTACTCATAGATGGAATATAGCCCGTATCTGGGAGGATAACATAAGTACGTGGAATGGCTTAAGTCCCACAATCTGCCACAAGAAAACAAACGAGTCACATACTGTTCCAAAGTGCATTGAGTGCAGCATGAAAAACAGAAGCAGGGGAAGCATCCCCCAGTCTGCCACAAGACAACAATCAAGTCACATACAGTTGCAAAGTGCGTTGAGTGCAGCATGAAAAACAGAAGCAGGGGGAAGCAATGCAGTGCGACCTCATAGAGGAACATCAGAAGAAGCTCTCAGGTATGAAATAACAATCTTATAATACAGCGTGACCTCACAAACAAAACCCTACCAAAATATATAATATATCATGACATTTTTCCATGCATCGCTGCTTGAAAATGGACGGCGTATGAAAATGTACAGTATTGTATATTGTCTTGAAAAAACCTGGTTTCAAGCCATGAAATACAAGATATAAAAGCTGACGTTCCTTCAGTGCAGTGCGGCGCCGTCAGCGGACGTCTTGAAATAATAAAATGTAGTATGACATTCTTTTATTGTAACGCAACATCTAAGAAAGTATCATGTCAAGATGTGCCATATTGTGCAGTGTTTCAGAGGGGCATTGTGTGATAGTGTAAAATAAATAAACTGTATACATAAACTGCATGTATAACAGTCATTTTTTATTAAAAAAAAAAAACCACGCGCCTCACTAATACATAAACATCACCGTGTCTGTAAAGTATAAATAAATGCCTACTCGCCAGCTCACCTGTTCCTGCCTGCTTGCCTCCCTGCCTCCCTCCCTGCTAGCTTACCTGCTCGCCAGCCCATCAACTTCTTCTCAGCCCATCTACCAACCTACCTACCTCAGTCACTACTACCTCAGCCACTACTTATGGCACCTGTACACATTCTCTTCCTTGCCCTATCCCTTCCTAATCTTTTCCCCCTCCCCTTACCGCTGGCTACTGCTAGATCTCACTGCCCACCCATGTCCTCGCCAGTCCTACTCACTACTGCAATACCCTATTCACCCCCGTCCCTAACCACCTCACCATCTCTCTTGTCCTCCTCCTCCTTCCTAGCTCTCAAACGTCAACACTTCCTTCCTGCCATTAACCCATCCCCATTCCTCCTAAGTGCATCCCGTCTTCGTCTCCTTCGTCGCCCTACCTCCCCCACCCTCCTCCGCACTCTCTTGCTCCTTCTCCTGCTATCCGCGGGAGACATCAATCCCAACCCAGGTCCCCCACACCTGTCCTCATCGTCGTCTCATCCATGCAAACGTTTCCGCGATGTCTCCAATCTCATCTCTATTCCCCTCCTCCCCCCCTCCTCCTTCCCCTTCTCATGTGCCCTGTGGAATGCCCGATCGGTCGGCAACAAACTTCCCTTCACCCACGATCTCTTCATCTCTCGCTCCCTTCAACTGCTCGCCCTAACTGAAACCTGGCTCTCCTCTGATGACTCTGCCTCAGTCGCAGCCCTATGCCATGAAGGTTATCTCTTCTCCCACACTCCCCGCCCAGTTGGCCGTGGTGGAGGCGTCGGTTACTACTCTCGCCCTCCTGTAGTTTCCAACCCCTCCTACTACCGCAATCTCACTGCTTCTCATCTTTTGAAGCCCTCGCCATCTGCCTATTCCACCCGTTGCCACTCCGAGTGGCAGTCATTTACCGCCCCCCTGATAAATCTCTCTCTTCCTTCCTCACTGACTTCGATGCCTGGCTTTCTGTCTTTCTTGATCCTTCATCTCCGTCCCTCATTCTCGGAGACTTTAACATACACGTTGATGACCCATCCGACTCTCATGCTTCTCAGTTTCTCACTCTAACATCCTCCTTCAACCTCCAGCTATGCTCCACCACCCCTACTCATCAAAATGGCCATTGTCTTGACCTCGTCCTCTCCTCTACCTGCTCACCCTCCAATTTCTGCGCCTCTGCTCTTCCTCTCTCAGATCATCACCTGATCACCTTCACACTTCTTCACCCCCCCTCAGCCCCGCCCAACATTAACCACTACTACCAGGAATCTCCAGGCCATTGACCCTCCCACCCTATCCTCTAGTATTTCTAATCTCCTCCCCTCCATCATGTCCTCCGAGTCTGTCGACAAGGTTGTCTTTGCTTACAATGCCACTCTCTCCTCTGCTCTGGACACCCTCGCACCATCCATCTCCAGTCCCACAAGGCGTACCAAGCCCCAGCCCTGGTTGACCCCTTGCATCCGTTACCTTCGCTCCTGCGCCCGATCTACTGAACGCCTCTGGAGGACATCTCGCACCCATTCAGATTTTTTTCACTAGAAATTCATGTTATCCTCCGTACAGTCCTCCCTATTCCTTGCCAAACAGAACTACTACACCCAATTGACCAACTCCCTCAGCTCCAACCCTCGTCATCTCTTCACCACCCTTAACTCCCTCCACAAAGTGCCCTCTGCTCCCACCCCCTCCCCCTCCCCGCTCTCTCCTCAATCACTGGCTGACTACTTCCGCGACAAGGTGCAAAAGATCAACCTTGAGTTCACTACCAAGCCCCACCCCCTCCCCTTCACCCTCCAACCCTCTCCCTCAACCAACCAACCCAGGCCTCTTTCTCCTCCTTCTTTGACATCACCGAGGAGGAAACTGCTCGCCTTCTTTCCTCCTCGAAATGCACCACTTGTTCCTCTGATCCCATTCCCACCAACTTACTTAACACCATCTCTCATACTGTCACCCCCCCCCCCCCCATCTGTCATATCCTCAACCTCTCTCTCTCCACTGCAGCTGTTCCTGACACCTTCAAGCATGCCGTAGTCACACCTCTCCTCAAAAAACCATCACTTGACTCTACCTGTCCTTCCAACTACCGCCCCATCTCCCTCTTACCCTTCCTTTCCAAAATACTTGAGCGCGCCGTTCACAGCCGTTGCCTTGATTTTCTTTCCTCTCAGGCCATCCTCGATCCGCTTCAATCCGGTTTTCGCCCTCTACACTCAATAGAAACAGCACTCTCTAAAGTCTGCAATGACCTGTTCCTTGCCAAATCCAGAGGCCACTACTCCATCCTCATCCTCCTCGATCTATCCGCCGCTTTTGACACTGTCAACCATGACTTACTTCTTGCCACACTGTCCTCTTTTGGGTTCCAGGGCTCTGTCCTCTCCTGGTTCTCCTCCTATCTCTCCCACCGTACCTTCAGAGTACACTCTCTTGGATCTTCCTCCACCCCCATCCCGCTCTCTGTTGGAGTTCCTCAGGGATCTGTCCTTGGACCCCTTCTTTTTTAAATCTACACTTCTTCCCTGGGCTCACTGATCTCATCTCATGGTTTCCAGTATCATCTTTATGCTGATGACACAGCTGTATCTCTCCACACCAGATATCACTGCGGAGACCCAGGCCAAGGTATCGGCCTGCTTATCCGACGTTGCTGCCTGGATGTCCAACCACCACCTGAAACTGAACATGGCCAAGACCGAGCTTATTGTCTTTCCACCAAAACCCACTTCTCCTCTTCCTCCGCTCTCGATCTCAGTTGATAACACCCTCATCCTCCCCGTCTCATCTGCCCGCAACCTCGGAGTCATCTTCGACTCCTCCCTCTCCTTCTCTGCGCACATCCAGCAGACAGCCAAGACCTGTTGCTTCTTCCTCTTCAACATCAGCAAAATTCGCCCTTTCCTCTCTGAGCACACCACCCAAACTCTCATCCACGCTGTCATTACCTCTCGCCTTGACTACTGCAACCTACTCCTCACTGGTCTCCCACTTAGCCATCTATCCCCCCTTCAATCCGTTCAGAACTCTGCTGCACGTCTTATATTCCGCCTAGTACCGATATACTCATATCACCCCTCTCCTCAGATCACTTCACTGGCTTCCGATCAGATACCGCATTCAGTTCAAGCTTCTCCTTCTTACCTACAAATGCACCCAGTCTGCAGCCCCTCATTATCTCTCTACCCTCATCTCCCCTTACGTTCCCACCCGAAACTCCGCTCACAGGACAAGTCCCTTCTCTCGGTACCTTTCTCCACCACCGCCAACTCCAGGCTCCGCCCATTCTGCCTCGCCTCACCCTATGCTTGGAATAAACTTCCTGAGCCCTTACGCCAAGCCCCCTCCCTACCCATCTTCAAATCCTTACTCAAAGCCCACCTCTTCAATGTTGCTTTCGGCACCTAACCTTTATATTTTATTTATTTATTTTTGTTACATTTGTATCCCGCGCTTTCCCACTCATGGTAGGCTCAATGCAGCTTGCATGGGGCAACGGAGGGTTAAGTGACTTGCCCAGAGTCACAAGGAGCGCCTGTGCCTGAAGTGGGAATCGAACTCAGTTCCTCAGTTCCCCAGGACCAAAGTCCACCATCCTAACCACTAAGCCACTCCTCCACTTTCAGGAAATCTAGAATACCCCAATTTGATGACCCCTACTTGACTAACTGTACATTTGTCCTTTAGATTGTAAGCTCTTTGAGCAGGGACTGTCTTTCTATGTGAATTGTACAGTGCTGCGTAACCCTAGTAGCGCTTTAGAAATGTTAAATAGTAGTAGTAAATGCCATACTATGGAGTTTTTAAGTGTCTTTCAAATATCGTCACTGTTACCAGCCAGCCAAACTGTGGCAGAATTGAAAAAAAGCTTACCTTTAATGTGATTAATAGTTCCATAATTAGAAAAACTCTGTCAGTGCAAAAACCGCCAATAAGAAGAGCATGCGCAAATAGAAGCTTATATTGGGGAGATGATCTGGTGCGTGTCTGACGTCACAGATTACATAGGTCCTTGCAGCTACACAGAGAGTTTGTGAAAGTTATACAAGTCCTCTTTAGTTGGTTTAGGACACTGCAAATCCTTATCAATGCTTACTTCTAATGGGGAGGCTGTCCTGGAGACGTGGTTAATGCAGGTTGATGTTTAATCTCAGCATATCCAAAAAATACGGGAACTCAATTTAAAAAGGATATAGATAATACGAATTTGATACCAAGTGCTGTGTGTCAGAGTGTGGTGCTATATTCGTAATGGATTCATCTGCTATGACTAAAGGAAAGAAAATTACCAAGGTAAGAACCTAATTTTCCCATATATAACATTAACCTGCTATAGAGTTGGCGTTCCAGAAATACACAAAAACTAAAGAAAAGGAACATGAGGAGGAATACAGGATGAAACTGAAAGAAGCCAAGAGAAAGATACATCTGGCGAAAGCGGAAGAACAAATGGCTAGAAATGTAAGGAGGGGTGACAAAAATTTCTTCAGGTATATAAGTGAAAGGAGAATGACTAAAAAGGGAATTGTGAGACTAAAAGATACTGCGACCCGCTATGTGGATAATGATGAAGAAAAAGCAAATTTGCTAAATAGATACTTTTGTTCTGTTTTCACAGAAGAAAATCCTGGAGAAGGACCGCGATGGACTGCAAAAAGTATAAATGAGATTGAAGTGGATAGAGCACCGTTCACGGAAGAGAGTGTGTATGAACAGCTTGAAAAGCTAAAGGTGGATAAAGCCATGGGACCGGATGGGATCCACCCCAGGATATTGAGGGAGCTCAGAGAGGTTCTGGCGGGTCCTCTTAAAGATTTGTTTAACATATCCTTGCAGACGGGAGAGGTTCCGAAGGATTGGAGAACGGCGGAGGTGGTCCCTCTTCACAAGAGTGGTGATAGGGAAGAAGCTGGAAACTACAGGCCGGTAAGCCTCACTTCGATTATTGGAAAAAATAATGGAAGCAATGCTGAAGGAAAGGATTGTGAATTTCCTGGAAGCCAATAAGTTGCAAGATCCGAGACAACATGGTTTTACCAAAGGGAAATTGTGCCAAACGAGTCTCATTGAATTCTTTGATTGGGTGACAGGAGAATTGAATCAGGGACGAGCTACAGATGTAAGATTGTAAGCTCTCTTGAGCAGGGACTGTCCTTCCCCTTGTCTAAACTTGTACAGCACTGCGTAACCCTGGCAGCGCTATAGAAATGCTAAGTAGAAGTAGTAGTAGTAATCTACTTAGATTTCAGCAAAGCTTTTGACATGGTTCCCCACAGGAGGCTTTTAAATAAACTGGATGGGCTGAAGATAGGACCCGAAGTGGTGAACTGGATTAGGAACTGGTTGACGGACAGACGCCAGAAGGTGGTGGTTAATGGAATTCACTCGGAGGAGGGAAAGGTGAGTAGTGGAGTGCCTCAAGGATCGGTGCTGGGGCCGATTCTGTTCAATATATTTGTGAGTGACAGTGCAGAAGGGTTAGAAGGTAAAGTTTGCCTATTTGCGGATGATACTAAGATCTGCAACAGAGTGGACACCCGGGAGGGAGTGGAAAACATGAAAAAGGATCTGAGGAAGCTAGAAGAATGGTCTAAGGTTTGGCAATTAAAATTCAATGCGAAGAAATGCAAAGTGATGCACTTAGGGAATAGAAACCCTCGGGAGATGTATGTGTTAGGCGGGGAGAATCTGATAGGTACGGACGGGGAGAGGGATCTTGGGGTGATAGTATCTGAGGATCTGAAGGCGACGAAACAGTGTGACAAGGCGGTGGCCGTAGCTAGAAGGTTGTTAGGCTGTATAGAGAGAGGTGTGACCAGCAGAAGAAAGGAGGTGTTGATGCCCCTGTATAAGTCGTTGGTGAGGCCTCACCTAGAGTATTGTGTTCAGTTTTGGAGGCCGTACCTTGCGAAGGAAGTAAAAAGAATTGAAGCGGTGCAAAGAAAAGCTACGAGAATGGTAAGGGATTTGCGTTACAAGACGTATGAGGAGAGACTTGCTGAACTAAACATGTATACTCTGGAGGAAAAGAGAAACAGGGGTGATATGACACAGACGTTCAAATATTTGAAAGGTATTAATCTGTCAACGAACCTTTTCTGGAGATGGGAAGGTGGTAGAACAAGAGGACATGAAATGAGATTGAAGGGGGGCAGACTCAAGAAAAATGTCAGGAAGTATTTTTTCACGGAGAGAGTAGTGGATGCTTGGAATGCCCTCCCGCGGGAGGTGGTGGAAATGAAAACGGTAACGGAATTCAAACATGCGTGGGATAAGCATAAAGGAATCCTGTGCCAAAGGACTGGATCTTCAGGAGCTTAGTCAAGATCGGGAGGCGGGGCTGGTGGTTGGGAGGCGGGGATAGTGCTGGACAGACTTATACGGTCTGTTCCAGAGCCGGTGGTGGGCAGCGGGACTGGTGGTTGGGAGGCGGGGATAGTGCTGGATAGACTTGTACGGTCTGCGCCAGAGCCGGTGGATGGGAGGCAGGGCTGGTGGTTGGGAGGTGAGGATAGTGCTGGGCAGACTTATACGGTCTGTGCCAGAGCCGGTGGTTGGGAGGAGGGGCAGGTGGTTGGGAGGCGGGGATAGTGCTGGGCAGACCTATACGGTCTGTGCCCTGAAGAGCACAGGTACAAATCAAAGTAGGGTATACACAAAAAGCAGCAAATATGAGTTATCTTGTTGGGCAGACTGGATGGACTGTGCAGGTCTTTTTCTTCCGTCATCTACTATGTTACTATGATTGTACCAGGTTACAGAAGACGTTCCTTGGGAAGAAAGGCTTACTCTTTTCAGTTTCCATATTGAGTGGAACATCATCTTGGTTGTGTTTTTCGCATGGTTCTCAAGTGTTAGGTGTCGATCAGTGGTAACTCCAAGAATTTTTAGGGTGTCTGAGATTGGGAGAGACAGTTTTGGTGTGTTGATGGTGGTGAACTTGTTCGTATTATGTTGAGAGGTGAGTACTAGGCATTGGGTTTTTTCTGCATTGAGTTTTAGCTTAAATGCATCCGCCCATGTGTGCATGATGTGTAGACTTTGGTTGATGTCATTGGAAATTTCTGTTAGATCTTGTTTGAATGGGATGTAGATCGTTACGTCGTCAGCGTATATATATGGGTTGAGGTTTTGGTTTGATAGTACTTTGGCCAAGGGTATCATCATTAAGTTGAATAGAGTCGGTGAAAGGGGGGATCCCTGTGGAACTCCGCATTCAGGTATCCATGTGGCTGATGAGGTCAAATTAGATGTCACTTGGTATGATCATGTGGTTAGGAACCCCTTGAACCAATTGAGAACGCTGCCTCCTATTCCAAAGTACTCGAGGATATGTAGTAGTATTCCATGATCAACCGTCGAAGGCGCTAGACATGTCAAATTGTAGAAGTAGTATGTTTTTGCCAGTTGCAATCATTTGTTTAAATTTAGTCATGAGAGTAACTAGTACTGTTTCAGTACTGTGGTTAGATCGAAATCCTGATTGGGAGTCGTGTAATATTGAGAATTTGTTTAGGTAGTTTGTGAGTTGTTTGGTCACCATCCCTTCCGTTAGTTTGGTTATTAAGGGAATGGATGCTACTGGCCTGTAGTTGGTTAGTTCGCTAGCACTTTTCTTTATATCTTTGGGTATGGGGGTGAGTAGAATGTTTCATTTCTCCTTGGGGAAGAGTCCATTTTGTAACACATAGTTCAAGTGATTCATTAGGTCTGTCTGAAATTGTTGAGGGGCAGATGTCATAAGGCTGTTTGGGCATGTGTCTAATTTGCAATGAGATTTGGCAAATCTTTTGAGCGGTTGGGAGGTGATATCCTCCGATAATGTCTTGAAGTTGGTCCAGGTTCTGTCTGCTGGATGTACACCAGGGTCTGGATCTAGACAATCAAGGAGTTCATCGTAGTCGGTGGTACTGACAGGTATTTGAAGTCGCAATTGTTTGATTTTCTCATTGAAGTATTTCGCGAGATTGTCTGCTCCTGGTGTATCTTTGCTGTCGGTTGTGACTGGTGTAATATCTAGTAGTTTGTTCACGAGTTGAAATAGTTTGTGTGTGTCCTTGTAGTTTGGTCCAGTTTTAGTTTTGTAGTATAATCTTTTAGTTTGTCTTATGGTATATTTATATTTTCTTCAAAGTTTTTTCCAGGCGTTAAGTGTGGGGTCGTCTTCCTTTTTATTCCACGCTCTTTCTAACCTTCTAACTTGTGTTTTGAGTTTTTTCACTTCTTCATTGAACCATGGTATTCAATTCTTTTTGTGTGAGGTTCTGGTTTGAGTTGGGGCAATATTGTCTAATATTGATCTGCATCTATCGTCCCATTCTAGGAGGAATTGGTTTGTATCTGTCTTTATTGTCCATCCGTTGTGGTAGATCTGTTGCCAGAATATTACCGGGTCTATTTTTCTTCTCGTGGTGTATGTTTTTCGTTCTTGTTTGTTAGGTGAGTCTTTCGTTCACCATTGGAGGGAGATGTATGCTTTATAGTGGTCTGACCACGGTACGGGTGTCCATTTTGTATCTGTTAGTATGAGGTTTGAATCAGGGTCGCATTTGTATGTGATAATGTCTAGTGTGTGTCCTTTATTGTGAGTTGGTTGCGTTTTTGGTTCGTAAAGATCCCACAGTTGTAGGAACTCTTTGCATTCTTGGGTGCTTGTAGAGGTGAGATCTTCAAGGTGCAGGTTGATATCTCCTATTATGATTAGATTTGAGGTAGAGACACAGGTGTTTGAAATAAAGTCCATAAAGTGTGTTTGGGAATCTTGCCAGTTGCCTGGTGGTCTGTAGAGTAGGACTGCGTTGAGGTGTTCCTGCAAATTTAGGTGATTGATTCTTACCGAGGCGATTTCAAGTTGTGGCAGAATGGATTCAGCTGTAGTTGTGATGATGAACTCGGATTTGTATATTATGGCTATTCCGCCACCTCTTTTTCCGTTTCTTGTCCAGTGGGTAATTTTGTATCCTGATGGGCATAAATCTAAGATTATGGAGTCTTTAAGGTCGTGGATCCAGGTTTCGGTGATGAATAGGAGGTCGAGGTTGTCTGTGGTGATCCAATCTGTTATGATCTCTGTTTTATTTACTACTGATCTGGCATTTACGTATCCCATTTGGATTGAGTGGTAAGGTTCAGTTTGGGTCATGGATGTGTTAATTTTTATTAATTGCCTGTTTTCTTGATATTTGATTTTGTTGTCCTTTTTTTCCTTTCTGTTGGTTATTTCCGTATGTATTTGTTTTTCCTTTTAGTCTAGCGAGCTGTGATTGGGTTGTCTGTAGGGTTTGTCTGCTGTGGGTAGATTGTTGTTTATGTTGGGAGTAGTCCATGCATGGTAGATTAGGGGAAGGAAGTAAATTATCATGAGCAGTTTGTTGGTGTTCCTGTTGATTAAGCTATATGGTGTTTGGTTGTGCCTGGGTGTTAGTGGATGAAATTGTGTATGAACGTCAATCATTATTGGTATTAGGCAGTGTCAACATCAAGCAATGTGATCATTAAGCAGTGAGTAAATGCAGTTACAAGCAATGTCCGCGTTAAACAGTCTTAACATCAAGCGGTATCAACATTGAGCAGTATCATCATTAAGTAGTATCAGCATTGAGCAGTGTCAGCATCGATCGATTAAACATTAGGCAGTAAATAAATGTGATATATGTGGACAATTCAACAATATGGTAATATTTCTTGTAGATTTGGTGTTTTAATTACTGTATTTTCCAGCATATTAGAAGGTTTTAAATTGAAGAGTATTTGTGGAGGAGTGGCCTAGTGGTTAGGGTGGTGGGCTTTGGTCCTGGGGAACTGAGGAACTGAGTTCGATTCCCACTTTAGGCACAGGCAGCTCCCTGTGACTCTGGGCAAGTCACTTAACCCTCCATTGCCGCATGTAATCCACATTGAGCCTGCCATGAGTGGGAAAGCGCGGGGTACAAATGTAACAAAAATAAAAAAAATTAAAAAAATTTAGCCCTGCGTATGTTATAAGATACTTGGAAAGCATGAAGACATCCATCAGGTGAAGTAGACAAGACAGGACATTAAGACAGAGTAATATAGTCCTATCTAAAACACAGAAGCAGGCATATGTCAAGAAGCAGTTTTGTTGGGTATTGGAACCTTCAAGACAGTTCAATATAGATCTATCTAATGCTATTGTGGGGTAGATTACACCGAGGGCCACTCCAGGGAGTGCGTCTCTGCCACGAGGGAGAATTGGGGCCGTGATCAAGTTCTGGCGCCGGTCCGCTCGTCACAGTGGCTACCTGCTTACCCTGATGGTGATCCGCTCCAACAGCATTCCTCGCGTGTGGCCTAGGCAATTGGTATCTGCGCGATTCCGCGCGCCATTCGAGTCCATCGGAGTATTTCTGTGCCTTCCCTGAAGGTATTCTGTATCCGTGATTACCCTCACGTGTCGCTAGGCAGTGGGAGTATCGAGCAGCGTTGGGTCCCAATCGAGCCCACCGGATCTGCAGCTCTTCCGGTAGTTCTTTCAGTCACCCTCTCCCCTCGTTCCTTCCCGCATCTCACTCTCTCCTCATTCTATCCCGCGCCCTGCTCTCTCCTCCCCGATTGGATTCCTCCTTCAGTGATCGGCGCTGGTAGGCTTGGTCAGCGGCTCCAGAGATGAGCTCAGAGGTCGATCAGCTGCTCGTAGGGAGGCGCTGTTGGGATGGTGTCAGTCGGTGCAGGCTGTGTTCATCAGCGGCTGATGTCTAGCGGTGCTGGGGTGGTTGTTTCTGGGCGGTCAGTCGGAGGTGTTGGAGGTAGGTGCAGTCGGGCTGGTGCCGAGGTCTGGGCCGAGCAGCAACGTGGTCCTTGGACTGTCGCGTGCAGGTGGTCTTACCGGGCTCTTTCTGGTCTCCGGTTCTCCTGGCCAGATTAGTTGAGTCAACTTCGGCTTTGCGGCCTTCTCGCTGCAATCTCTCGCTAGAACGGACCGGTTTGTGGGGTAATCATCATGGAACCAACATTGCACAGCTCATGTCCCTAGATGAAGCTAACGAGATAGTGGTGCTTATTTCATTTAGAGATAAACTTCCACAGTGTCAATTACATAGTTGGATCATGATTAATATAATAATTGTGTCCATAGCTAACATATTCATTATTTATGTTTGTAATACTCTTTGGGTGATGATATTTGCTCTCTGGGTGAAGGTGTTATAAAAAATTGATAAATCAATATCCGCATTCAGTCCAACAGGGGAGATTGTATTTAATTCGAAAATGGACCTTTGTTCTTGTTGTAACAAAATCCTCTCTGTCATTTCCCTGCCACGATGCTCTGATCAATTTGAGAACTAAAAACCGAAGATCAGAAAAATTATGGGAGCAGTCGATACAATGTTGTACCAAGGGTGCTGTTAAATTCTGTCTCCTGATGTTACTTCTGTGTTTGATCATTCTCATCTTGATTTTTCTAATGGTTTTGCCTACATAAATGAGTTCACAGGGGCAGAGAATAAGATAAACAACACCCGCTGTATTGCAATTGGAAGAATGTTTGTGGGGGTATTCCTTTCCCGTCCATGGATGGATGAACACTGAGATGGTGTCGTAGGTAGTGTGGCAGGGAGAGCTGAGGGGGCTAGAATCTCCTCTATATTTTTGCTCCGTGTGTGAGCCACAGTGAGCCATTTATTTTGGAAACGATGACCCTCCAGAATATGCCAATGTCTGCGTAAGATCCTTTTGATATCTTTGGAGAGGTTGGAGAATTTCTTGCTATATACAATATCCGGCCTCCTTCGTTCTTCTTCTCTTGTGTGTAATTCATCCTTGTCTGCAGCCATGGCTTTCCTAATGTCTTTTGAGATGCAGTCTTCTGGGTAACCCCTGTCACGAAATCTCTTGGCCATAGGTACCACTTGATGTTCGAAATCAGTGTAGTTGCTACAAACTCTTCTTAGTCATAAAAATTGGGAGAAAGTGAGATTCTCCTTAAGATTTCTGTTATGAAAATGAGGTAATGATTCTTGTCGGTACGTTTTTTTAATATATTGTGATATTGAAACTGTATGTATCTTTATTTTTAAGAATGTCCAGAAAAGAAATTTCATTGGAGTCATAATGCATTGTGAATTTTAAATTCAGCCACTCGTGGTGCCCTTCCATAAGACGAGAACATCATCAATATATCTCTTCCAGATCTGCAGTTCATCCTGGTATGGATGTGTCTCCAAATGGTGATACTTAAAAAAGGCCACGAATAAATGTCAATATCGGGGGGCCATAATGGCCCCCATAGCAGTCCCTTTGATTTTTCTATATTACAAGTTTTTATATATGTAATGTTTTCCATATGTGTTATGTTTGTCCTATTTTACAACTATTTATGACTTAATATATTTATGTATTTCTGTGTTAGACCCCTGAGGCAGGCGTTTGTACGCCGAAACATTGCCCATCTCAGGTCATTTTCAGAATAAAAAGGATGTCAATTATCTCAATCCTGAAGGCCCAGTGTTGATTTTTTTTTGTTTTGGTAAGAAAGACGCACACAAACTTTGGATTCTGAAATTTTTTGTTGACTGTTCTATTGAGGAAGCAGGGATACTAGTTGCTGGAAGAGAACATCTGTTTGAATGTCATTCTGATAATACGCTGGCTTTTACAGAGCTTCTCCCTTTTTTTTTTTTCAGCTTACTTATGTGAAGCCAATTTCTTTCATCTAACAATTCTCAAATGTAAAATGAGAAACCGCTTGTGTCTGGGAAGTGACCTGTTTGTGGAAACAGTACATTGAAGCCGATATTCAGAATGTTTATTTCATCCAAAAATGCCTAACAAACATTTAAGATGGTCCACACTTTGAGTTTAAGTGGCTGTGAGCATTCCTTGTATATTCTGAAGGCAGTTTCTATTTCTCTATCATTACTATGTGCTATTTATTTTTAGTTTTCCTTTTGTATGTGCATAGAAAGAGATCTTGGTTCATTGAGGCGTATTAAAAAAAATTCTTTACAAAAGTGGAGAAGTTGCCCATAGTGACCAATCAAGCTTCATCTTTTATTCTTTCGGAAAATGATACAAGGAATCTGTTCACTATGGGCACATTGTGGAGAACTTTCTTTTCTCCTGTTTTTATAGAGGGGCCTCGTCTGTAGGTCTCATTGTTCATTTTATACACATTGTAAAAACAACACATCACTTGTGAAGAGGCCAGACAGTTTATATGAGAGTGAAATATAATATATCACACTGTGTCGTGTTCTGTATGCCAGTTGAAATGTTTTATATTTAAGTATGTTGCCAAGTTAGTCAACTTTAATAATAAAATGTCCATTTCAAAATCTCTGCTGATTGGATCTCAGAGGGACTTGGTTGAAATTTGTTCGACTTAGGAAGTATTTGGCTTGAAGAATTTGACAAACATTGCTGTAGTCTGAGCACGTCAGATCTGGAAACTTCATGCACATTTTCTATCTGTCCTTTACTAGCATCACTTCTCAATGACAATTTGAAATAACAATTTCTTTGTGCTGTGAATTAACAAATGACTGGAAGTTTGCTTTGAGTTTATAAGTAGAGAGGTGTGGTAGCCGTGTTAGTCCACTTTTAAAGGTAATCAATAGAAATAAAACAAAATAAAACATGGAAAAGAAAATAAGATGATACCTTTTTTATTGGACATAACTTAATACATTTCTTAGCTTTCGAAGGTTGCCCTTCTTCGTCTGATTGGAAATAAGCAAATGTGGTAGATGACAGTATATATAAGTGAAACATCAAAGCATTTCAGTGACAGTCTAACAGGGTGGGGGGTGGATAGGAGATATGCATGGGAACATCAAAGCATTTCAGTGATAGTCTTACAGGATGGGGGTGGATAGGTGAGAGGAGGGTGACAAACAGTGCAATACAACTTTATGGTTTATAATGGGCTAGAAAACCCAGATCCTTGTTAAGTCTTGTCTGTTGGGTGTCAAAATATTCAATCATTCTGACTTCAAAGGTATTACGTTCCTGTATTGTTTTAAAGTTACCTTCAGGATTCTTACTATGAAATCACTGGTACAGTGTTCTGGTTTTGTAAAGTGCTTCCCCACAGGGGTGGAATCCTGGCTGGCACTGGCATTCTTCATGTGTTGTCTATGTAAATTAAATCTTGTCTTTAGCATCTGGCTTGTTTCTCCAATATAGCATCCTTCTTTACATTTTTTACACTGAATGATGTATACCACATTGGAAGATGAGCATGTGAAGGATTCCTTTATGTTGAATATTTTTCCTTTGTGAATGACTGTGGGGTCCTGTGAAATGTTTTGGCATAGCTTGCAGCTGGATATATTGCAAAGATGTGTGCCATTCTCTTCTTTTTGAGTCTGTGTTGGGTGTTTACTTCTGATTAGCTTGTGTTTTAAGTTGGGTGGCTGTCGGAAAGCAAGCACTGGTGGGGATGGGAATATCTCTTTCAGTAATTCATCCTCCTGGAGTAGAGGCTGAAGATCTTTTATGATTTTTCTTAATTTTTCCAGCTGTGGGTTGTATGTCACTATAAGGGGGATTCTGTCTGTGGCTTTTTTTTCTTTGTAATGTAGCAGATTTTTCCTGGGTGTGTTATCACCCTCCTCTCACCTATCTACCCCCATCCTGTTAGAGTATCACTGAAATGCTTTGATGTTCCCATGCATATCTCCTATCCACCCCCCACCCTGTTAGACTGTCACTGAAATGCTTTGATATTTCACTTATATATGATATCCAATATGCCCACTATTGTTCTTTACATATACAGCGATCTAATAATCATATGATCAATATTCATTCCAAAATACTGTATATCATTTCCTTCTCGTAACTATCCTTATTATGTCAGACCTCAGAAGTATTTTTTATGTCACACTTTCACTTTGATGTTATCGAGCATCTAGTGATTAGACTTTCATGCTCCTCTCGTCATTGGTCAATATATTCTCTTTATATATTTTAAATTATTTTAAATTTTTCAAAATGATTTCTTATTTTTTATCTAAAACTTTTTCAAATTGGTAAGAAAAATTTCGTTGTACTTAGCTTTGTATCAACTGAAACTTAGCAGTCATTTCGACTTATACTGCTCATCTCATTCATAGTCTAGGGCTCCACACCGACACGTGTTTCACCAACTAGGCTTTTTCAAGGCTGTGCTCCTAGAAAAGTAACAATAATAGCATCATCTCAATGAAAAATTTTCTTAATAAATATACCTTTCTCACAATTTTACACCGGATCTGTTACCTTGCTGTCTCATATCTGAGTATTCTCTCCTTAATCGCCAGCCTCCAATGTGGCCGCGGCGTTTTTTTGCTATTTAAAGACAATCATGTGACTCATCCAACCATCACAGCTTCATTCACAATAATGTTTACCATTCAGTTTCCCTATTTAATCCATAGGGCTCAATAGAATTTAATCTAAAAATCCAATTCTGTTCCTTATAGTTTAAAACAGACTGAATGTTACCTCCTAACACATTTGGGGGTAAAAGTATCAATGATTCTCCAACGCAGGTCTGTATATGTATGTTGCTTTTCCATCCAATGTTGGACAATAGGAGCTTCAGCTGTTTGTGTATTAATCTTTGATTTGTGCTCATTTAACATTGAGTCTGTTTTAAACTATAAGGAACAGATACTTAAACATGCTGTTCACCGCGGTTGCCTTGACTTTCATCTTGAGCTATTCTTGATCCACTTCAATCTGGCTTTCGCCCTCTTCATTCAACTGAAACAGCCCTTGCTAAAGTCTCCAGTGACCTGTTCCTGGCCAGATCCAAAGGTCTCTATTCTAGCCTCATCCTTCTCGATGTATCTGCTGCTTTTGGCACTGTTGATCACAGCCTACTCCTTGATACGCTGTCCTCACTTGGATTTCAGGGCTCTGTTCTTTCCTGGTTTTCTTATCTCTCTCCCAGCGTACCTTTAGTGTATACTCTAGTGGATCCTCCTCTACTTCTATCCCACTGTCAGTTGGTGTACCTCAGGGATCTGTCCTGGGACCTCTTCTTTTCTCCAGCTATACTTCTTCCCTTGGTACTCTGATCTCATTCCATGGTTTTCAGTATCATCTTTACGCTGATGACTCCCAGATCTACCTCTCCACACCAGAAATCTCAGCCGAAATCCAGGCCAAAGTATCAGCCTGCCTGTCTGACATTGCTGCCTGGATGTCTCAGCGCCATCTGAAACTAAACATGACCAAGACTGAGCTTCTTATCTTTCCCCATAAACCAACCTCTCCTCCTCCCCCATTCTCTATTTCTGTGGATAACACTCTCATCCTTCCTGTCTCATCCTTCCCAGCTCCTAACCT
Organism: Microcaecilia unicolor; assembly: GCF_901765095.1. Taxonomy (NCBI): domain Eukaryota; kingdom Metazoa; phylum Chordata; class Amphibia; order Gymnophiona; family Siphonopidae; genus Microcaecilia; species Microcaecilia unicolor. The sequence continues at coordinate 120,185,857 of NC_044040.1, read as the reverse complement.
TGGGGTCATCTTCGACTCCTCCCTCTCCGTCTCTGCACATATTCAACAGACTGCTAAAACCTGTCGTTTCTTTCTCTATAATATCAGCAAAATTCGCTCTTTCCTTTCTGAGCACACTACCAGAACCCTTATCCACACTCTTATCACCTCTCGCTTAGAATATTTCAACTTGCTTCTCATAGGTCTCCCACTTAGCCATCTCTCTCCTCTTCAATCTGTTCAAAATTATGCTGCACGACTAATATTCCGCCAGTGCCGTTATGCTCATATTAGCCCTCTTTCCGCATACAGTTCAAACTCCTCTTATTGGCTTATAAGTGCATTCACTCTGCAGCTCCTCAGTACCTCTCCACTCTCATCTCTCCCTACATTCCTCCCCGGGAACTCCGTTCACTGGGTAAATCTCTCTTATCTGCACCCTTCTCCTCCTCTTCTAACTCCAGACTCCGTTCCTTTTATCTTGCTGCATCATATGCCTGGAATAGACTTCCTGAGCCGTAGACTTCCTGAGCCGGTACATCAAGCTCCATCTCTGGCCGTCTTAAAATCTAAGCTAAAAGCCCACCTTTTTGATGCTGCTTTTAACTCCTAACCCTTATTCACTTGTTCAGAACTCTTATCATCCTCACTTTAATATTCCCTTATCTCTTGTTTGTCCTGTTTGTCTGTCCTAATTAGATTGTAAGCTCTTTTGAGCAGGGACTGTCGCTTCATGTTCAGGTGTACAGCGCTGCGTACGTCTAGTAGCGCTATAGAAATGATGAGTAGTAGTAGTTTGTAAAGGGAAAAGGAAATGGGACTTGATATACCACCTTTGTGTGGTTTTTGTAACTACATTCAAAGCGGTTTACATAGTATGTACAAGTACTTATTTGTACCTGAACTGCCTAGAGGGCCATTGTGGATAATATGTTTAGTATATAAAACATAAATCGCATAGCATTGTGAAGAAGTTCTTTTTTGGTGTGAGATTACGTTCTGACAGGTCATTATTACTTGGTTTTTAGTAGTTAAGTAATCTGACTCCCTCTAATTTTCTTTCATTAGCTGTTTTTAGTTGGCTCCTCAGTAGTGTCTTCAGTTCCAATGGTCGTGGGGACCAGCAGGTCTTCGTTTTTCTTATGTTTTCTCAGAGAACAAGCAGGACATTGGTTTTCACATATGGGAGTCATCATCTGGTGGAGACCGGTGTGGACATTACCCAGCATTCTGTTACTTTAAGAAGCCTTTGGCATCATTACACTTGCATGCACGAGTGCCTTCCTGCCAAGTGTGAGCATGTGGGCCAGCAGTCTTCATTTTTCTGCAGAGCAGAGAGGTTGCGTTCAGTGAGCTCTCCTTAGTGAGTCAAATTTTCTTAAACCTTTTGGAGTTCCTTCCCTCTTGGTACGTGTCTTTCTCTCACATTTCTTTCTTTCTTGATTTCTACCTTTGCCTCTTATTTTGTTTGTTTTGTTTTTTTGGCAAGTTTAGGTTTTCTTGGTTTTTTTTACGGCTCATGAAGCCCACTTAGGCTCGAGCACCAGTCAAGGAATTTCTCTATTTTCTTAGTGAAGAGATTTTTTTTCATCTCTCACAATTGAGCCGTTGATTTTGCATCTTATACCTTGATGTCACAGAAAACTCCCTGTGGTTTTAAGTAGGTGCAAGAGTCATTTCTGGTACGGATCCACATATCCAGGTGCCTAGGCCTTAACTATAAGGCCTGTAATTATGTTCTCTGTTTAAAAATGCAGAAAAAGACTCAGAGAAAAGCAAAGAGCCCCATGCGAGAAACTTTTTGTTGCGTCTAAGACCGATCCATTAACATTGGTATCAGGCACCATAGCTGGAGGAGCTGCATCAGACACTTGGGCACGCATCGGCATTAAGGAGGTTTCTCCCTGCCTTGACATCAGGCACCAGTAGAGCCCCGTTGATCCGATATGCATTGGACCCGACACAGAGGGACACCCCTGCATTCTACATCATCTTCGGCACAGAGGGAACTTGATGTCGTGCTTTGTAGCGCTATAGAAATGCTAAATAGTAATAGTAGTAGTAGTACGTTGAGCAAAGGTGAGGAAGCATCGACATTGGTCCCATTTGAAGCATGATGCCAGGAGTCCCAGGTCATCAGCACTTCTGTGGTGTTGGTGCCGTTTGCCAGTCTCTTAACTGCTGGGATCAACCTTCTGATTTGGCAGCCGTCACCGAACAGACACTGGCCCTGTTTTACCGTTGCCTGCCTCCATGGAATGGTTCCTGGCCATGCTGCTGGAAAAATTGGAGCAGATCTCAGCCCAGCATAGATGCACAGCCAATTCTGGAAGCCCATGCCTTCTCTGTCATTTGTGCTTCGACACCAGCACCTAGGAAGGGGCCGGCATCGGCCTTAGTGGAAATAGTGCTCATCTCTAGCCCACCACCTCCCCTGGAGTCGAGGTCAAGACCTGCCCTTCTGCACTCTTGCCCTGAGTGTAGACACCAGTCTAGTTGTTGACAGATTTGGCGTTCTTAAGAAGCGTACTATCCTGAGTATGACTCCAACCAATCCTGGGTGTCTGAGATAGAACCAGAGGAGGTCTCTGACGAGGGCTTCTTTGGTCTACCTTCAGACTCCTCCCCACTGTAGGAGAGGAGGAAGTACCCACCAGAGGGAGTTTTTCCTTTGTTGTTTTTTTGAGGTAAATGGTTAGGGTCATTCCATTTAATTTGGAGATTGAGGATGAGCACAAGGCTTCTGTACTTGACATCTTTGTTTATGAGAACCTCCCCCCCCCCCCCCAGTGTCCATTCACAACATTTTGTGGCAGGCACAGATGAAGAATTGGAAGACCCCTCTCTCTGAGTAACCTAAGAAGGCGGACTCTGTGTAAGCTTCCGAAATCGAGAAGCCTCAGCTGCCCCACCAATCTATGATGGTTAAATCTACTGTCAATAGAGCTAAGAGTTTCAGAACCCATGCCTTGGTGCCTCTGGGGCAAAATGCTAGGACCTTTTGGGAGGAAGGTTTATCAAGTCTCTGTTCTTGCTTCTTGCACTGAGGCCTATCAGCTCTACATGAGCATTTACTTATGAGACTTGGCATGCTGTGTGTCAGAGTTTGCAGACAGTCCGCTCTCAGATAAGGTTGCAGAACTCCTTGAGCTAATAGCCAAGCAGAAGGAGGATTGAAAGCACTGAGTCCAGGCAACCTATGATGCTTTCAATATAGTGTACAGGGTTTCCGCATTGGGTATTCATATGCACAAATTCACCTGACTGCTTGTGTCATACATAGAACCAGCTGTTCAGCAAAAGTGGACGCCCCCTGCCGAGGAATAATCCTTTTGCTGACATCATCAAGAAGAGAACTAACACCATGAAAACCCTGTCTTGGTCCACTCTTTCTGCACCCTCCACTTCTCGTAGGTATTCAGGCAGGAACCAGAGGAGGCCTTGCTATTCTCAAAGGCATATAGATATGCGTCTCAAATCAACAGTCGAAGCAGAGAACAAGCTTTTGACTGACTGCAGGAGAGCATAACTACAGTGAAAGTGACTGTCCTGGATGAACTACTGGTGGGAAAGAGAATCTCTTTTTTTCTCATCAAAGGTAGCCCTTTTAATCTTTGAAAGGTGGATTCTCAAAATAGTTGGGGGGGGGGGGGGGATAATTTACACCTTCAATTGGCATCAAATCCCTATAAATTGTTCCCCAAGGGTATCTCTTTACAGCTGTCAGCACCAGGCAGTGCTTGCAGAAGAACGTTCCTCCCTTCTGCAGGCCCACACAGTCGGATCCATTCCACCAGGGGGAAGAAGGGAAGGATTCTATTCTAGGTACTTTCCAGTGACCAAAAGGATGGAGGGATTTTGTCCAATCCTACATCTAATGGCCCTGAACAAATACCTGGTCAGAGAAAAGTTAAGGGTGGTTTCCTTGGGCATCGTACTTCCCATGATCCAGGCGAATGATTGGCTGTGCTCTCTGGATTTAAAGGATATTACAGATATTTCCCTGTCACAGAAAGTATCTCTGATTTGCATCACATCCTGGCATTTGGCCTCCCATCTGCCCCCACAGTGTTCACAAAATGCCTAGCTGTAGTTGCAGCATTGCTAGGCAGGACTAGGAGTTCATGAGTTACCCTATCTGGATGATTAGAAAAGGTCAAGAGCACATGGAAGGAGGGTACTCAAGTATCCATGCAGAGAACTATTTGGGTGTTAGAGCTACTAGTGTTTGTGATCAACTATCCCCAAGTCCCATTTGCTTCCAGTACAACAATTGGAGTATATGGAGCCCTGCTAGAAATGGTTCAGGCTTGGGCCTACCTGCCTGAGGTTGGGCAAATGCTTTAATTTTTTATCACCACTTAAGTCCAACACAGCCAGCAAGTCGCAGCTCAGCAGATGTTGAGGTTGTTAGGCCGCATGACCTTCACAGTGTGTGTCATGCCGATTTCATACCCCCATTTGATAGACGCCCAGTAGATCCTTGCTTCCCAGTGGTGCCGGGCCACAGGGAACCTTTTCAGATGTCATCTCGGTCACACGGGTTTGCTCAGTTACTTTTCCCCAATTTGACTCTAGGACTCCCATTCTGAATTCCTATGCTTCAACAGGTTTTGACCACAGGTGCATCCAGTCTGGGCTGGTTAGCTCATATGCAGGGGCTTCACACCCAGGGACCTGGAAGATCTTGGTTTTGGTGGTGGTCACTTCAACTCACAGTCAGTGAGATGCAGGCCCTAGTAGCTGCTTCGCCATAACAGAGTAGTCCTCTACACACATCCTAAGTTTCTTCCTAAGATGGTGTTGGGAGTTCCACCTTAACCAGTCAATTGTCCTTCCAACATTTTTCTCAAAACCTCATCTCCATCCTGTTGAATGCACACTGCACACCTTGGACTGCAAGCAAGCCCTAGCCTTCTATCTGGGGCGGATTAAAGCCCATAGACAGTCCTCCCATCTTTTTGTTTCTTTTGGGGGCAGCCATGAATAAACACAATTTGCTAGCAGACTGCATTGCTTTCACATTTGCTCAGGCTGGGCAAACTCTGGAGGGTCACGTCCTCAGAACATAACATAAGAATATCCATACTGGAGGAGACAGATGGCCAATCCAGGTCACAAGTACCTAGCATAAACTCATAGTAGCAATGTTCTATGCTACCAATCCCAGAGCAAGCAGTGGCATCCTCTATGTCCATTTCAATAACAGACTATGGACGCTTCCTCCATGAGCTTGTCCAAACCTTTTTTAAACCCAGATACACTAACTGCTGTTACCACATCCTCAGGCACCGAGTTCCAGAGCATAACTATTCTTTGAAAAAAATATTTCCTCCTATTTAAAAATAATTCCATGTAATTTCATTGAGTGTCCCCTGATCTTTGTACTTTTTGAAAGAGTGAAAAATTGATTTGATTTTACCTGTTCTACACCACTCAGAATTTTGTATACCTCAATCATATCCCCTCTTAGCCATCTCTTCTCCAAGCTGAAGAGCCCTAACCTCTTTAGCCTTTCCTCATACATGAGGCATTCCATCTCTTTTATCATTTTGCTCACTCTTCTTTGAACCTTTTCTAATTCTTCTAAATCTTTTTTGAGACATGATTACCAGAACTGAACGCAATACTCAAGGTGAGGTCACACCATGAATTGATACGGAGGCATTATAATATTCTTTGTCTTTTTTATTTACCATCCCTTTCCTAATAATTCCTAGCATCGTGTTTGCTTTTTTGGCCACTGCCGCACACTAGGCAGAAGATATCAGCATACTGTCTAAAATGACACCTAGATCTTTTTCTCGGGTGCTGACTCCTAAGGTCGACCCTAGTATCAGTTACCTATGATTCGGATTAATGTTCCCAATGTGCATCACTTTGCATTTGTCCATATTAAATTTCATCTGCCATTTGGATGCCCAGTCTTAAGGTTTTCCTGCAATTTATTTTGTCTGTACGTGTTTTGACAACATTTTTATAATTGTTATACATATTTAATATATTTAACTTCAAATTCTAGTCCATATATGCATGATCTCCATAAAATATTTTTATATAAATTCCAATATTAGGTCACTTTCTTTTAGATTCCAATCAGTTGCTCTGTTTGTTAGCAAATTGCATTTCAAATGGCTATTGTTCCTTCGCATCATACAATTTCTTGTTTTATCATTTGATCAAAACTATAGTCCATTATTTTTTATTTATTTTCCATTTTAAAATTCATTTCTGCACTTTATATACATTTATTATTGTTCATCTATTTATTTATATAGAAATGTATGTGTTTATTGTTTTTAATCATATAGAAATGTATGGTTTTGCCTTCTAGAAAACCATATTTTTGCCATAAGTCCACATATGCATGAGTTTTACATATTCCTTCTGTTTTCATAACTGCCATACACATTTCTTTACATTTACAGTTTTATTATTCTTTTGATTGTACATATATATACAATTTTTTAACTTGTGTCTATTTTATATGTATATTTTTATTTGTATTTTTTATTCATTTTTTCATCGTATATAAATGTATGTTTTTATAGACTCTTGATGCAGGTCTGACGGCCGAAACACGACGCTGTGTCGAGTCTCCAAACCTCTAATAAACTTTTAATTAAAGAACATCCTCCAGTTTCTGGTATCCTTGGCTGCTCTCCCATTTTTTGTGTTCTGAATTCCCTCTTTAACATATAGTGCAACCCTCCATCCAATTTGATCCTCTCTGTCATTGTGATATAATTCGTACCCTGATAACAGTGTCCCATTTATTGTTCTCCTTCCACCAGGTCTCTGAAATACCTATTATATCTACCTCTTCATTTAGTGCCATGTATTCTAACTCCCATCTTATTTTATAGGCTTCTAGTATTTGTATATAGACACTTCAAATTGTGTTTTTTTTTCTTGCATCTACAAGCTGCTTGCAAGTTGAAGGGAATAATTTGCATCATTTATTCTTCTCTTAAATACTCCTGGCATTGAAACTTCTCTATTGGAATTCCTTAAAGATCCTGTTTCAAGGAAGAGGGAACAAAAAGAGGAGAAGGTACCCAAAGAAGAGAAAAGACACTCACAAATCACTAAACCAAAAACACATACTAGGATATGTAGTTGGAAAGCAATGACCACAAATTCTTACAGTCTAAGCAATAAAATTCATGACCTTCAAGCCCTGATGTTGGAGACTGACTTGGACATAGTTGCAGTCACAGAGACATGGCTCAATGGTTCCCATGAATGGGATGTAAACATACCAGGCTATAATCTTTTTAGGAAGGATAGAGAGGGACGTAAAGGTGGAGGAGTAGCTCTGTATGTGAGAAATGATATCGCAGCAACTGAAATGACAGGGAAGTGGGGAAAGGAAGAAGCGATATGGATCACCTTAAAAAAGAGGATAGAACCTTAGTCCACGTGGGTGTTGTCTACAGACCCCCGACACAATTGGAGGAACTGGATAAAGATCTGATCGCTGATATTCAAAAGTTGGGGAAGAAAAGAGAGGTGCTGTTGTTGGGAGATTTTAATCTGCCGGATGTAGATTGGAAGGTTCCTTCTGCGAAATCGGAAAGAAGTAGAGAGATTGTGGATGCTTTCCAAAGTGCTCTGCTCAGACAAATGGTGACGGAACCCACAAGGGAGGGAGCGACGCTGGATCTGGTGCTCACGAATGGAGATAGTGTGTCAAATGTCCGAGTGGCTGCGCATCTGGGCAGCAGTGACCATCAAACGGTTTGTTTTGATATAACGGCTCATGTGGTTAGCAGCCACTCTAAACTCAAAGTCCTGGACTTCAAGCGAACTGACTTTAACAAAATGGGGGAATACCTGAGGAAGGAGCTGATGGGCTGCGAGAACGCACAACATGTGGAAGGACAGTGGTCCAAGCTGAAAGAAGTAATAAACAGGGCCACAGACCTTTATGTAAGGAGAGTAAATAAAAGCAAGAGAAAAAGGAAACCGATATGGTTTTCAAAGCAAGTGGCTGAGAAAATAAAGCCTAAAGAGTTAGCGTTCCAGAAATACAAAAAAACTCAAGTAGAGGAGCACGGGGAGGAATACCGGATGAAACTGAAAGAAGCCAAGAGAGAGGTACGTCTGGCGAAGGCGCAAGCGGAAGAACAAATGGCTAGAAATGTACGGAGGGGAGACAAAAACTTCTTCAGGTATATTAGTGAAAGGAGAAAGACTAAAAAGGGGATTGTGAGACTAAAAGATACAGCAAAACGCTATGTAGAAAATGATGAGGAAAAAGCCAATTTGCTAAATAGATACTTTTGTTCTGTTTTCACTGAAGAAAATCCTGGGGAAGGACCGAGAGGGACTGGCAAAAGTACACCTGAGAATGAAGTGAATAGAACACTGTTCATGGAAGAGAGTGTGTATAAACAACTTGGAAAGCTAAAGGTGGACAAAGCCATGGGGCCGGACGGGATCCACCCCAGAATACTGAGGGAGCTCAGAGAGGTTCTGGCGGGTCCTCTCAAAGATTTGTTTAATAAATCCTTGGAGATGGGAGAGGGATTGGAGAACGGCGGAGGTGGTCCCTCTTCACAAAAGTGGTGATAGGGAAGAAGCTGGAAACTACAGGCCGGTAAGCCTCACTTCGGTTATTGGAAAAGTAATGGAAGCCATGCTGAAGGAAAGGATAGTGAATTTCCTGGAAGCCAATAAGTTGCAAGATCCGAGACAACATGGTTTCACCAAAGGGAAATCGTGCCAAACGAATCTCATTGAATTCTTTGACTGGGTGACAGGAGAATTAAATCAAGGACGTGCTATGGACGTCATCTACTTAGATTTCAGCAAGGCTTTTGACACGGTTCCCCACAGGAGGCTCTTGAATAAACTAGAAGGGCTGAAGATAGGACCCGAAGTGGTGAACTGGATTAGGAACTGGTTGACAGGCAGACGACAGAGGGTGGTGGTGAATGGAGTTTGCTCGGAGGAGGGAAAGGTGAGTAGTGGAGTGCCTCAGGGATCGGTGCTGGGGCCCATTCAGTTCAATATATTTGTGAGTGACATTGCCGAAGGGTTACAAGGTAAAGTTTGCCTTTTTGCGGATGACACCAAGATTTGCAACAGAGTGGACACCCCGGAGGGAGTGGGAAAACATGAAAAAAGATCTGAAGAAGCTGGAAGAATGGTCTAACATTTGGCAATTAAAATTCAATGCGAAGAAATGCAAAGTGATGCACTTAGGGAGTAGAAATCCAAGGGAGGCGTATGTGTTGGGGGGGGGGGGGAGAGCCTGATAGACACGGACGGGGAGAGGGATCTTGGGGTGATAGTATCTGAGGACCTGAAGGCGATGAAACAGTGCGACAAGGCGGTGGCCGTAGCGAGAAGGTTGCTAGGCTGTATAGAGAGAGGTGTGACCAGCAGAAGAAAGGAGGTTTTAATGCCCCTGTATAAGATGTTGGTGAGGCCCCACCTGGAGTATTGTGTTCAGTTTTGGAGGCCGTACCTTGCGAAGGATGTTAAAAAAAAATGGAAGCGGTACAAAGAAAAGCTACGAGGATGGTATGGGAGTTACATTCCAAGACGTATGAAGAGAGACTTGCTGACCTGAACATGTATACTCTGGAGGAAAGGAGGAACAGGGGTGATATGATACAGACGTTCAAATATTTGAAAGGTATTAATCCGCAAATGAATCTTTTCCGGAGATGGGAAGGCGGCAGAACGAGAGGACATGAAATGAGATTGAAGGGGGGCAGACTCAGGAAAGATGTCAGGAAGTATTTCTTCATGGAGAGGGTGGTGAACGCTTGGAATGCCCTCCCGCGGGAGGTGGTGGACATGAAAACGGTAACGGAATTCAAACATGCGTGGGATATGCATAAAGGAATCCTGTGCAGAAGGAATAGATCCACAGAAGCTTAGCTGAAATTGGGTGGCAGGGGGAAGAGGGGTTGGTGGTTGAGAGGCTAGGATAGGGGAGGGCAGACTTATACGGGGTCAGTGCCAGAGCCGATGATGGGAGGCGGGACTGGTGGTTGGGAGGCGGGAAATACTGCTGGACAGACTTATATGGTCTGTGCCCTGAAAAAGACAGGTACAAATCAAGGTAAGGTATATACATATGAGTTTATCATGGGCAGAGTAGATGGACCGTGCAGGTCTTTTTCTGCCATCATCATCTACTATATAGTACCAAACCATTTGCTCCTGGGCAACTGTCGGTTCCCCCCTCCCCCATTTTAGTTTAAAAGTTCTTTCTTCTTTTTAAATATTAGCACCAGCAGCCTGTTTCTGTCCCAGTTAAGGTGGATTCTGTTCTTTTGGAGCAGGCCCTACCTTTCCCAAATTGTTGCCCAATTCCTAACAAATCTAAATCCCTTATCTATGCACCATCATCTCAACCATGCATTGAGACTTCAGAGCTCTACCTGCCTCTTTGGTCCTGCGCGGGGAACCAGGGAGCATTTCTGAAAATTCTACCCTGGAGGATCTGTTTTTCTAGCTTTCTGAGAGCCTAATTTTGGCTTCCTGAACCTCCCTTCCACATTTTTCGATGTCATTGGTACCCACATGTGCCAAGACAGTTGTCTCCTCCCCAGCACTATCTAGAATCCTATCTAGGTGATACGTGAGATCTGCCACTTTCACATCAGGCAGGCAAGTGATCAGGCGAGCCTCATGTCCACCAGCCACTGAGCCATCTACATATCTAATGATCGAATCACCAATTACAGCTTTCCTAACCCTCCCCTCTTGGGCAGAAGCTCCTGGAGACACATCCTTGGTGCAGGAGGATATTTCTTCCATTTGGGGGTGGGGCGATTTCTGGCTACAGGATTACTTCCTACTTCACCAGGGTGATGCTCTCCTTTTTGGTGACCTCCCTTCTCCAAGGCAGCACAGGGGATGAAAACTGGAGGTAGGACTTCTCTACAATGTCCCTGTAGGTCTCCTCTATGTACCTGTCTGTCTCCCTCATGCTACTCTAGCCTCAAGAGAATGGATTCATTCTCTAAGAACTAGGAGCTCTTTGCATTGTGCGCTCACACATAACCTCTCACGAAGTGGGAGATAGTCATACATGTGAAACTCAGTGCAAAAGACTGGACAACCCTCCTTTCACTGCTGGACTTCTTTCTTTATTTTAGTATTATTAGTGTATTTCTACAATTCGACATGTCCAGCGCGTTTGACATGGTAAACCATAAAATACTATTAAACATCCTAGAATACTTTGGGATTGGAGGAAGCGTACTTAGTTGGATGAAAGGCAAACTCGAATACATCATCACCATGGAAACCAGAATGCGGAGTACCCCAAGGATCACCGCTTTCACTGACCCTTTTCAACCTAATGATGACATCTCTAGCTAAATCGCTATCCAACCAAGGCCTTAATCCTTACATCTACGCAGATGATGTCACGATCTACGTCCCGTTCAAACATGATCTAACAGAAATCACAAATGAAATCAAACACAGCCTCCAAATTATGAATTCATAGGTGGATGCATTTCAATTAAAACTCAACGCAGAAAAAACACAATGTCTCATCTTCTCATCACAATATAACACGAACAAACCCACCACTATAAACACTCCAGACTACACCCTTCCTGTTTCAGATAGCCTGAAAATTCTCGGAGTTACAATTGACCGAAATCTCACACTAGAAAGCCATGCGAAAAATACAACAAAGAAAATGTTCCATTCAGTGTGGAAACTCAAAAGAGTAAAACCTTCCTTCCCAAGGGAAATAATCTGCAGCCTGGTATAATCAATGGTGCTAAGCCACCTAGATTACTGCAATGCAATCTATGCCGGATGCAAAGAACAAATCATTAAGAAACTCCAGACTGCTCAAAACACAGCAGCCAGACTCATATTTGAAAATACGAAAGCGCCAAACCCCTAAGAGAAAAACTACACTGGCTCCCACTTAAAGAACGTATTGCATTCAAAATTTGCACCCTGGTTCATAAAATCATTCACGGTGAGGCCCTGTCTACATGTCAGACCTCATAGACTTACCAACCAGGAACACAAAAAGGTCAGCATGCACATTCCTGAATCTCCACTACCCCAGCTGTAAAGGACTAAAATATAAATCAACATATGCATCCAGCTTCTCCTACATAAGCACGCAACTATGGAATGCACTACCACCTAACAAACTTCCGAAAATCACTAAAAACCAACCTGTTCAGTAAGGCATACCACAATGATCCATCCTAAATACCAGACAACGAAACTTATACCAGAACTGGACAAAACCGAACTCTCTGTACTTGACTGCTTCATTTACTTTGTCACTAATGAACTTTAAAGCAACAGCCACCGGAACAGACATAAAAAAACAATACAAAATCATAAAGAATCTCAACACGAACCCAGTAACAACTTCACCCTCAAATTGTCCATCTGCCGACCAGCTGGCCAAATACTTCAATGACAGAATCACCAATTTGTGCAACACAATTCCCCATGATGATTCCAATATCGACACTTTCCTTGATGAACTGGACCCTGACTCTGAAGAGATCCCAGCAGATCGCTACTGGACAAATTTCACCCCCCTCAGCACTAAGGAAATCTCCTCAGCACTATCCTAACTCTCCAAGTCTCACTACCACCTGGACCCATGCCCCAATTATCTGATGAAAAATGCCCCCAGAGCGATTCATTACAGAACTCACCACCCACTTAAATTTCCTACTTCAACAAGGCTCCTTCCCCACCGAACATGGTAGTATTCTACTTACATATTAGAAAAGAGAGGGAATCAAGTACAAACTAAAGTCCAAACAAAAAAAAAAAACAGCACCACGGGCCTTTAAAAATGAAACACAGTTCTTTAATGAATGAGCCTTGACAAAAAGACCCGACACGGGCTTTGTTTCGGTGACTAGCACTTGCGTCAGGGGTCACAGTGATGACCTCGAATATATTCCTCTACAATATATTATTCCTTACCCCACGTCTCATATAGTAAAAGCTACAAAGCACCAAGGCACTTTCACTTTCTGTGCCTTGGTGCTTTGTAGCTTTTACTATATAAGACGTGGGGTAAGGAATAATATATTGTAGAGGAATATATTCGAGTTATTCCCCAAGTATTCCACGTCATCACTGTGACCCTTGACGCAGGTGCTAGTCACCGAAACACAGCCCGTGTCGGGTCTTTTTGTCAAGGCTCATTAATTAAAGAACTGTGTTCCATTTTTAAAGGCCCGTGGTGATGTTTTTTTTTTGTTAGTATTCTACTTACACCAATACCGGAAATCCCCAAGAAACCAGCGAATGACATCACTAACTATCGACCTGTGGCCTCCATCCCTCTTCTAATCAAACTGCTGGAAAATAGTGACCTCCCAACTTAACAAGTTCACTCAGAAGTTCTCCATATTATATGAATCACAATCGGGTTTTCGACCTGCACACAGCACAGAAACAGTACTGCTCACCCTGATATCCAGGTTCAAACAGGAGATTTCAATTGGCAACAAAATACTTCTTCTGCAGTTCGACTTATCCAGTGCATTTGACATGGTAGACCATAATATTCTCACAAAATTACTGGACAAATTAGGGATCGGCGGAAACATCAAATGGATAAAAAGTTTTATCACCACCAGATCATATCAGGTCAAATCAACATCATCTATATCGCCTACGTGGTCATCAAAATGCGGAGTCCCTCAAGGCTCACCTTTATCCCCGATCCTCTTCAACCTCATGATGATTCATCTGGCCAAATCCCTGTCCAAATCAGGCCTTAACCCCTTTATCTACGCTGATGACATCACAATATTCATCCCTTTCCAATCCAACTTTACAGAAATCTCGGAGAAAATTATCACTGCCATGAACATCCTAACATCCTGGGCCAACGCTTTCAAGATGAAATTGAACAAAGAAAAAACTCAATGCCTAATCCTTTCATTACAACACTCAGCTCCCAACCACCCTGACCACCCCCGACGTTACAATCCCAATATCTGACAATCTAAAAATCCTAGGAGTAACATTAGACAACCACCTAACTTTTTAAACCCGTGCAAAAGCCATAACGAAGAAGAAGTTCAACATAATGTGGGTACTGAAAAGAGTAAAACCATTCCTCCCACAGAAATCTTTCCGCAATCTAGTACAATCCACAGTACTCACCCATGCCGACTACTGCAACAGCATCTTCATAGGTTGCAAAGCCCAAATCATGAAAAAACTCCAAACTTCCCAAAACACAGCAGCCAGACTCATTTTTGGCAAATCACGATTGGATAGTGCAACACCACTACGTGAAAAACTTCACTGCTCCCTATCAAAGAACGCATAAACTTCAAAGCCCACACAATGATCCACAAGATCTTCCATGGCGAATCTCCAAGCTACATGGCCGACTTGATCGACCTACCAGCCAGGAACGGGTCCAAATCTTCTCGAACATCAATTGCAAAGGCCTCAAATTCAAAACCTACTACGCATCCAACTTCTCCGTTATAGGCAGCAAACTCTGGAACGCAATACGTCGACACATCCGAACAACCAATGAACATCTACCTTTCTGAAAGCTGCTGAAAACTTACCTCTTCAAACAAGCCTACCCCAACAACCCAACTTAAATCTCGAACCTAATCCACACCACTAGCACCACCCATACGCCAATCCTCTCCCCCACGTCTCGTCCTATTGTCCTACTCTCTATAACTGGTTTACCTTTGTGACACGTTGTACCATACTTTGTTTTATCTCTGTGATACTCTGTACCATATCTTGTAAGCCGCACTGAACCTGCTATCGAGCGGGAAAGAGCGGGGTATAAATGCTATAAATAAATAAAATTTCTCATTCTGGAAATGAATTCTTTATACTTGACTTCTTAAATTACTCTGTCACTTATGAACTTTAATGCAGTACCACTCTGTATTTCTCATTATGGAATAATGTAAGCCACATTGAGCCTGCAAATAGGTGGGAAAATGTGGGATACAAATGCAATAAATAAATAACGCAACTCAGTTGTTTAAAACTTGTCATGGTACTAGGGATATTAGATTAGTGTAAAGAGCCTTAAGATTTGATGGTATTATGTGATTTATTTAGTGTTTGCTCTCAGAAAGAGATGAAATGTAATTAAAACTCTTTAATGAAGACTCACCTCTTGTTCTAATTAGAATAATCGACTATAAATGAAGACTGTAAATGAAGTGATGTGCTAAGGGTGGATGGAAGTTGTGGAGGGTGGGTGGGTATGAAGACTGAACTGGGCCCTGCTTTGCCTTGTAGATACTATCTGCGAATATTGTAGGCTGTGGTAGAAAATTCAAATGTAAAACTATGTGGAAAAGGGTTTTTATACTATGGAGACTAGTTAATAAAGTTTGCATTTTTAAGTTCAAACTGTCTTTATCAAGTAAACCTATAATTCCCATTTTTATCCCGTATTTTTAAATCACCAGAGCACAGAGTATAATAATATCCACTTACCTAGAGAAATGTCCTCTTCTCTCAGAACTTCTCAGAATCCTTTGATAATGAGTTCCAGAGCTTAACTATTCCTTGTGTGAAAAAAATATTTCTGCCTATTTGTTTTAAAGTATTACCATGTAACTTCATTGAGTGTCCCCTAGTCTTTGTACTGTTTGAAAGAACAAAGAATTGATTTACATTAAACTTATTCTACAGCACTCTGGATTTTGTAGACCTCTATCATATCCCCCCTCAGCCGTCTCTGTTTGCAGTGTTAGAGCCACGGCTGCGTCAGTAGCTCACTTGAGATAAGCTTCCATTGAAGAAATTTGTAAATCTGCAATGTGGTCTTCAGTCCCCACATTCACATCTTGTTAGTTCTTTGAACAGACTACTCAATACAATAGTCAGTTCAGCCAAACAGTTCTACAGAATTTGTTTGTTGTCCAGAATCCAACTCCCCTTCATAGGCCTACTTTTATTCTGCTCCAGGTTACACCCTCAAAAGAAGACTGTATGTAAGTCAAGGTTGTTTGGTTTCTATTTGTCCTTGATTTGTTTGCTTTCGGTGAGCATGGTAGCTAGGGATTCCCCTATGTGAGAAGATAATGTCCTCCTTGTCATCGGAAAAAACGAAGTTACTCCCCTGTAGCTGATGTTCTCTGAAGACAGATGGACAAATTTTCTCATCTCTCCTCCCACCTCCCCTAAGAGTTGTATTCTTTTAGCTTTGATATTGTACTTCTGGGCAGGACGGCACTTGCACATGTGTAGTACGGTGCGATGCTGCTAAGGCTTCTTAAAGTAACAATGCTAGTTAGTGTTGAATGATGTCACCCATATGTGATAATACGTGTCTTTTTGTCCTCAGAGACCAGTTGCTACTAGTAAGTAACATTTCTTTCTTCAAGTCCCGGTAGTTTGGATGTTTCCTAACATTACTTCCCCTGTTTGTCGAAGTTATTGCCTTGGGGAGACATAATTTTCTCAGCATCTGGTGCTCTGAGGTGGCACTTTTTTGTATATATTTCAGAGTCTACTTTCTCGTGCGCCATTTGCCTTCAACAAGCTCTTGGCAATTTCCTTTGCCTTTAACCTAATTAGGTCAAGTTCTTTCCTAAAGCTGATGCTTTCATTCTTCTTTATTGAATTATCTCCATGGCTAGCCCCTAGCACTTTGCTGTGGTTGCTGAGGCATTATTGGCAGAGCTTCCAATTACAGTACTTGGACATGCGACTCAAGAAAATGCACTTTTAAGTGGTACTTTATGCTTCTCTTTTTTTTTTTTTTTGTACCTGTGGAAATCGTCTTTCATCGCACCTACTTTTTTTTATTGTTTTTTTTTTTTGCACATTGCCTTTTGAGGTAAGGCTGTTTTAGCATTCCTTATAACTGCACATGGCTTTTGCTTGCTCTGCTGCTAATTTGTTTCTGGAAAAGCTTTGCAGTTCTGGTGTCAATGATGCCTCAGGCAGTGGGAGCCCAGCACTCTGTTTTGTGACTTGTGAAATGTTCATTTGGTTCCATGATAATGCATCTGCAGATGATTGACATGACTTATGTTCATTCTTACAAAAAAAGGAGCAAAACTCAGAGCTCACTCTTGCAGGTACACTTCAGTTTGACCAATTTAGATGTATTTGCAACTCACAAATCAATTCTCTTTATGCTGCAGTGTTTTACATATTTTTACTATTTGTATTTTATTTCACTTCAAGTCAACTAATTAGTGAATAGGAAGTGTTCTTCCCCCCATTTAGTTTGCAGGCTGTTAAACCCTTCTGACACCCCCCAACCCCCCCCCCCCCAAAAAAAAAAAAAAAAAAACAAACATATCTATCTATGTTCCACATAGGTGAATCCTCTTGTATTCTGCAGAAGTCTTCATCTTGCCTGTACAGCAGTGGCGCTTAGCTATGGAGTTACTGTGCAACTGCAGTACCCAGCTGTTCTTTGCTCCTTCAGTACTTTCGTGTACTGCTGCAGTTGCTTGGGTTCATACACATGCAGTGCCTAGTTCTCTGGCTTGCTCCCAGTGACCAGCTGAATGGCATTCATGTGGTTTGGACCAGCCTACAGAATTCTCTTGTCTAAAATGAAAGATGATCATACACTGACCGCATGGAAACAAATGCAAAGAAAATACAAATACACAATAAGACGTACCAAAAGAGCATACTACAAAACCAAAATAGGACCAGATTACAAAGACGCGCACAAACTCTACCAACTCGTGAATAAATTATTAGACACCACTCCGGCTACCACAACCAGCACAGACACCCCATCAGCAGACAACCTTGCCAAATACTTTAAAGAGAAAATTATAAAATTATGTTCAACGCTATCACTCAACACCACTGATCATGAAAAATTCATGGACTGCCTGGACCCAACTCCCGATGAATACCCTGCAGATCGAATCTGGACAAATTTTGATCTCTTAACCGATGAAACCATCACTTAAGCAACAAATTCGCCATATCCCACTGTAAACTGGATATATGTCCCAACAACTTAATAAAATACGCCCCCCAACGCTTCATAACAGACCTCACATCACACCTGAATTACATGCTACAATATGGTCTTTTCCCCAAGGACAAAGGAAATATACTACTCACCCCTATACCCAAAGATTTAAAGAAAAAATTAAATGACACAACCAACTACCGCCCAGTAGCATCCATACCTATGATGGTCAAACTGATGGAAAGTATGGTAACCAAAAAACTCACCGATTACTTAAACAAATTCACAATATTACATGAATCACAGTCTGGATTTCGATCCAACCATAGCACGGAAACAGTCACTCTCCTATCCAAATTCAAACAAATGATTGCAACAGGAAATAACGTGCTCCTCCTACAGTTTGACATGTCCAGCGTGTTGGACATGGTCAGTCACCAAATACTATCGAAAACCCTACAGTACTTCAGGATTGGAGGAAATGTACTCAGATGGTTTAACGGCTTCCTAACCGCAAGAACATATCAAGTGATAGCTAACTCAAAAACATCATCACCATGGAAACCAGAATGCGGAGTACCACAAGGATCACCGCTCTCACCAACCCTTTTCAACTTAATGATGACACCATTAGCTAAGTCGTTATCCAACCAAGGACTTAACCCATACATCTCTGCAGACGATGTCACGATCTACATCCCGTTCAAACACAACTTAGCCAAAATCACAAACAAAATCAATCACAGTCTCCAAATAATGAATTCATTGGCGGATGCATTTCAACTAAAGCTTAATGCAGAAAAGACACAATGTCTTATTATCTCATAACAATATAACAAGAACAAACCCACCACCATAAACACCTCTGACTACACCCTTCATATCTCAGACAGTCTGAAAATTCTTGGCGTTACAATTGACCGAAATCTCACACTGGAAAGCCATGCGAGAAAAACAGCAAAGAAAATGTTCCACTCAGTGTGGAAACTAAAAAGAATCAAACCTTTCTTCCCAAGGGAAACATTCCGCAGCCTGGTACAATCAATGGTACTAAGCCACCTTGATTACTGTAATGCCATTTATGCAGGATGCAAAGAACAAGCCAGAGAAACACCACACAAAGTGTGGAGGTGCACTTAATCCCCACGAGACAAATAGGAGGGAACAAAGAAAGGGTGGGGAAGATAGGCTCTATCAAAACAATAGGGGAGACGTATAATTTAATTAAACAATGATATTTATTGCAAATGGTTGACTGAAACTGCCCAAAATACAGCAGCTAGACTCATATTTGGAAAAGTGAAATACGAAAGTGCCAAACCCCTAAGAGAAAAAACTACATTGGCTCCCACTAAAAGAGCGAATTGCATTCAAAGTCTGCACCCTTGTCCACAAAATCGTTCACTGTGAAGCCCCGAGCTATATGTCAGACCTCATAGACCTGCCAACTAGGAACACAATCAGATCAGCCAGAACATTCCTGAATCTACATTACCCCAGCTGTAAAGGACTTAAATATAAATCCACATATGCATCCAGCATCTCATACATGGGCACGCACTACCGAAGGCCATAAAAACAATGCCTAAAGTGGATGCCCTGGTCACGGCTGTAACAAAGAGAACTACCCTCCCTGTTAAAGGAGGTGTTGCCCTGAAGGATATTCAAGACCGCAGGCTTGATTCAGCTCTGAAGCAGTCCTTTGATTTGGCAGGTCTCACTGTTTGGGCATCTGCATGCAGTTGTTATGCTGCTAGAGCCTGCCTGGCTTGGTTACAGCAGGCAGTGGAACAGCCCGGTGATGGAGCGGAGACCTTATCTGAAGTGGCTCCGCAGATGGAGTCGGCCTTGTCCTTTTTGGCTGACGCCCTTTATGAAATGGTCAGAGCTTCGGCTAAACAAATGGCTGTAGCAGTGGCAGCTCGCCGCACTCTTTGGCTACGACATTGGGCAGCGGACATGGCCTCTAAGCAAAGGTTGGTGAAGTTGTCCTTTCAAGGCCTTCTCCTGTTTGGTGAGGAGCTGGAAAACATTGTTAAAGGCCTGGGGGATTCCAAACCTCAGCGCTTGCCCGAAGGTAGGCCGAAGCCTTCCTCTAAGGGTCAGGCGGTCCGCTCGTCTTACAGACCTCACTTCCGTGAAGCTAGAAGGTACCGCCCGGGGCGTGCTGCTGGGTTCACTTCTCGTGTCCGCTTTCAGCAGAGAAACTCCTTTCGCTCGGACAAACGTTGCGCAGCTGCCGGCTCAAGGCCTGGAGTTCAGGGGCGACCCTCTCAATGATGGTGCGCTGGTCCCCTCCTCGTTTCCTGTCATCGGAGGAAGACTTTCCCTCTTTTTCGAAGAGTGGGCCAAAATCTCCGCAAAAGTCCTTAAGAGTGCAGCATTTTCACATGGAAACCCTGCGCTCCGTCATTGCGGCGGTACAGCCAGGAGAGTTTCTCACGTCGCTAGACCTGAAAGAAGCTTACTTGCACATACCAATATGGCCCCTGCACCAGAAGTTTCTGCGGTTTGCGGTGTTGGGAAAACATTTCCAGTTTCGGGCCTTGCCTTTTGGCCTTGCCACAGCTCCCCGAGTCTTCTCCAAGGTAATGGTGGTAGTAGCTGCCTTTCTCAGGCGAGAGAGTATCCGGGTTCACCCGTACCTAGACGACTGGCTCATCAGAGCAGACTCAGAAAAAGAGAGTCATCTAGCTACAGCCAGAGTGGTTTCAGTCCTTCAATCTCTGGGCTGGGTCGTCAATATGGCCAAAAGTTACCTGACCCCCCTGCAATCTCTAGAATATTTGGGGGCCAGGTTCAACACAGCCTCGGGCTATGTTTTTCTTCCCGAGCAAAGGCGGTGCAAGCTTCAGAATCAGGTCCGTCTGCTCCTGAGGATGCCCCGCCCGCGAGCTTGGGACATTGTCCAGCTGTTGGGATCCATGACGGCCACCTTGGAAGTGGTGCCATGGGCGAGAGCGCACCTGAGACCTCTACAGTATTCTCTACTTCAACGATGGTCTTCAGTATCTCAGGATTATCAGTGCAGACTTTTTTGGCTCCCTGCGGCCCGCCTCAGTATGGAGTGGTGGCTCTCAGACAGCATGATGCGGCGGGGAATGCCGCTGGCACTCCCCAATTGGTGCCTAGTGGTGACAGATGCCAGCCTGAAGGGCTGGGGCGCACATTGCCAGGGGCAGCATGCCCAGTGTCTGTGGACGCCCGAGGAGTCGGAGTGTTCTATCAACCGCCTGCAGTTGAAAGCGGTGTTTCTGGCTCTTCTGGCCTTTCAAGTGACCCTGGAAGGATTGGCTGTCCAAGTGATGTCAGACAACACGACAGCAGTGGCCTACATAAATTGACAAGGCGGCACTCAGTGCAGAGCTCTAGCCGCACAGGCTGGACAAATTTGCCACTGGGCCGAGCTGCATCTACAGTCCCTGTCAGCAGCTCACATTGCAGGTCAGAGCAACGTGCAAGCTGACTATCTAAGCAGGCATCAGATCGATCCAGGGGAGTGGGAACTAGCAGACGATGTATTCCTGCAGATATGTACCAAATAGGGCAAGCCAGTGATGGATCTTATGGTGACCAGTTCCAATGCCAAAGTCCTGTGCTTCTTCAGCAGACGGAGGGATCCTCGCTCTGCCGGGTAGGATGCCTTGGCTCAACCCTGGCCCCTGGGCTTGCTGTATGTCTTCCCACCGTGGCCCTTGATAGGGCGAGTGCTCCTGCGGATTCGGCTGCATCCAGGAGAAGTGGTGCTCATCGCCCCGGATTGGCCCAGGAGGCCTTGGTATGCGGACCTCCGACAGATGCTGTTGGAGGCTCCCTTTCCGTTACTTCTGGTTCCGCACCTGTTGTCACAGGGCCCGGTGGCCATGGAGGACGCCTGCTGCTTTGGTCTTATGGCATGGCGATTGAGAGGGCGCAATTGAAAGATAGAGGCTACTCAAATAAGGTAATTTCCACTCTCCTGCAGGCCCGTAAGCGCTCCACTTCCGTGGCTTATGCCATGATTTGGCGCCAGTTTGAAGTCATAAGTACATAAGTAATGCCATACTGGGAAAAGACCAAGGGTCCATCGAGCCCAGCATCCTGTCCACGACAGCGGCCAATCCAGGCCAAGGGCACCTGGCAAGCTTCCCAAACGTACAAACATTCTATACATGTTATTCCTGGAATTTTGGATTTTTCCAAGTCCGTTTAGTAGCGGTTTATGGACTTGTCCTTTAGGAAACTGTCCAACCCCTTTTTAAACTCTGCTAAGCTAACCGCCTTCACCACTTTCTCCGGCAACGAATTCCAGAGTTTAATTACACGTTGGGTGAAGAAAAATTTTCTCCGATTTGTTTTAAATTTACTACACTGTAGTTTCATCGCATGCCCCCTAGTCCTAGTATTTTTGGAAAGCGTGAACAGAAGCTTCACATCCACCTGTTCCACTCCACTCATTATTTTATATACCTCTATCATGTCTCCCCTCAGCTGTCTCTTCTCCAAGCTGTATAGCCCTAGCCTCCTTAGTCTTTCTTCATAGGGAAGTCGTCCCATCCCCGCTATCATTTTAGTCGCCCTTCGCTGCACCTTTTCCAATTCTACTATATCTTTCTTGAGATGCGGCGACCAGAATTGAACACAATACTCAAGGTGCGGTCACACCATGGAGCGATACAACGGCATTATAACATCCTCACACCTGTTTTCCATACCTTTCCTAATAATACCCAGCATTCTATTCGCTTTCTTAGCCGCAGCAGCACACTGAGCAGAAGGTTTCAGTGTGTTATCGACGACGACACCCAGATCCCTTTCTTGGTCCGTAACTCCTAACGTGGAACCTTGCATATGACGTAGCTATAATTCGGGTTCTTTTTTCCCACATGCATCACCTTGCACTTGCTCACATTAAGTTGCATATCACTAGCAGTAGCTCCGCAAGCTCGTTTTTCAGTTCTATCAGTACTCTAGGATGAATACCATCCGGTCCAGGAGATTTGCTACTCTTCAGTTTGCCGAACTGCCCCATTACGTCCTCCAGGTTTACCGTGAAGTCAGTAAGTTTCTCCGACTCGTCCGCTTGAAATACCATTTCCGACACCGGTATCCCACCCAAATCTTTCTCGGTGAAGACTGAAGCAAAGAATTCATTCAGTCTCTCCGCTACGTCTTTGTCTTCCTTGATCGCCCCTTTTACCCCTCGGTCATCCAGCGGCCCAACCGATTCTTTTGCCGGCTTCCTGCTTTTAATATACCAAAAAAAATTTTTACTATGTTTTTTTGCCTCTAATGCTATCTTTTTTTCATACTCCCTCTTGGCCTTCTTAATCTGTGCCTTGCATTTGCTTTGACACTCCTTATGCTGTTTCTTGTTATTTTCAGACGGTTCCTTCTTCCATTTTCTGAAGGCGTTTCTTTTAGCCCTAATAGCTTCCTTCACCTCACTTTTCAACCAGGCCGGGTGTCTTTGGGACTTCCGTCTTTCTTTTCTAATTTGCGGAATATGTATGGCCTGGGCCTCCAGGATGGTATTTTTGAACAGCGTCCAAAACTGTTGTACAGTTTTTACTCTCTCAGTTGCCCCCCTAAGTTTTTTTTTTTTACCGTTCTTCTCATTTTATCATAGTCTCCTTTTTTAAAGTTAAACGCTAACGTATGTGACTTTCTGTGTACAGTTACTTCATGGTCGATGTCAAAACTGATCATATTATGGTCACTGTTATCAAGCGGCCCCAGTACCATAACGTCCCTCACCAGATCATGCGCTCCACTAAGGACCAAGTCTAGAATTTTTCCTTCTCTCGTCGGCTCCTGCACCAGTTGCTCCATAAAGCTGTCCTTGATTTCATCAAGGAATTGTATCTCTGTAGCGTGTCCCGATGTTACATTTACCCAGTCTATATTTGGATAATTGAAGTCACCCATTATTATCACATTGCCCATTTTGTTCGCGTCTCTGATTTCTTTTATCATTTCTGTGTCTACCTGCTCATCCTGGCGAGGCGGACGGTAGTACACTCCTATCACCATTTTTTTCCCTTTTATACATGGAATTTCAACCCACAGTGATTCAAAGGTGTGATTTGTGTCCTGCTGAATTTGTAATCTATCTGAGTCAAGGCTCTCGTTAATATACAATGCTACCCCTCCACCAGTCCGGTCCACCCTATCATTACGATATACTTTGTACCCCGGTATGACAGTGTCCCACTGGTTATCCTCCTTCCACCAGGTCTCAGTAATGCCTATTATATCCAATTTTTCATTTAGTGCAATATATTCTAACTCTCCCATCTTATTTCTTAGACTCCTAGCATTTGCATATAGACATTTCAGAGTATGTTTGTTGTTCTTATATGCATGATGCTTAGTACCTGACACTATTGATTTGACATCTTTTGTCTGATCTTTAGTTGTATTTAAGGGCACCTGGCCTACCACGGTCTGTTGTGTAACCTCACTATCCAGAAACCCTATCTTCCCTGTTTGTGAGGTATCTTTGCAAGATACCTTTTCCCGAACCAGCAAGATACCTTTTCCCGAACCAGTCTGGTGTGTTTCAAGAGCGCTTTCTCCGTTGCGGGCTTCTGTCTCGCCGATTCTGGACTTTTTGCAGGATGGTGTACACAAAGGCTTGGTCTATAATTCCCTGCGGGTGCAAGTGGCAGCATTGGCCTCCCTACGTGGCAAGGTTGAAGGCGTGTCCTTAGCAGCTCATCCAGATGTGGCACAGTTTCTTAGAGGGGTGCTTCGGCTCCGTCCTCCCGTGTGGGCACCTTGTCCAGCTTGGAACCTGGGGTTAGTATTGAAGGCCCTTCAGGGGGCTCCCTTTGAATCGCTTCGGCGTGCTTCAGAGAAAGATTTGACACTGAAGGCCGTCTTTTTAGTGGCCATTACCTCGGCGAGACGGGTGTCAGAGCTCCAGGCGCTGTCCTGTAGAGACCCTTTTCTGCAATTCTCAGAGTCAGGGGTCACGGTTTGGACTGTGCCTTCCTTCATGCCTAAGGTGGTTTCAGCGTTTCACCTAAACCAGCCTGTTTTTCTTCCCTCCTTTGTTGCGGAGGAGTTTCCAGATTCATTTGGGTTGTTGCACCTTTTGGATGTGCGCAGGACTCTGTTGCAGTATCTGCGAATTACAAATTCTTTCAGGACCTCTGATCATCTTTTTGTGCTGTTTGCAGGTCCTCGCAGAGGGTCTTCAGCGTCTAAAGCCACTATTGCCCGTTGGCTCAAAGAAGCTATCTTTTCAGCATATCTGCTGTCTGGCCGGGCTCTGCCTCAAGCCTTTACATTCCACAAGAGCGATTTCCTCTTCCTGGGCGGAAACTGGAGCACTATCTCTTCATGAGGTTTGCAGTGCTGCAACCTGGGCTTCTAAGCTCTCTTTCGCCCGACATTACAGGCTGGATGTGGCTGCCAGGAGGGATGCGCGTTTTGAAGTACAGGTGCTAGCGCGTGGTGTGGCTTGTTCCCACCCTATTTAGGGATTGCTTTGTTACATCCCATACGTAATGGCTTCATCTGCTTGATGACAAGGAAGGGAAAATTAGGTTCTTACCATGATAATTTTCTTTCCTTTAGTCATAGCAGATGAAGCCATGAGCACTCCCTGTATTGCAGTGATTCTGATTTTAGGTGCTGTTCTTGTTTCCTGAAGTTATATTCCTTCCTTGGGGAGTCGGAAAACAGTCTTCAGGATTCTTGTTACAGTTATAGGAGGATGAGTTCATTACCTCCAGTTCATGTTTTGGGAGGATGAGTTTATTCCCTCCAGGAGGATGCAAGTATTCCCTCCGTTTATACAAAGTGGAGAACGAGTTTATTCCCTCCAGGAGGATGAGTTCATTCCCTCCTTTTTTGAGTTCATGCTCTTGTTAAGGGGCCATCGTTCGCTGTGAGGAAAGTTCATGTTATTCCCATTGCGGTTTGCCATACTGCTTTGGAAGCTTCAAATACTGAAGAGGCAGTGGAGCTAGCTGGCCATGAGGCACTGTGAAAAGTTGAGTGCTCTCTATCTCCCCCTGCTGATTGATGGACACAACCCATACGTAATGGCTTCATCTGCTATGACTAAAGGAAAGAAAATTATCATGGTAAGAACCTAATTTTCCCATCTTTCTTTTTTCTAGAGGTGGAGCATTTTATCAAAGGGGCAGCAGTGCTGTCCAATGTGTTTTTGACAGCACAGCTCCAACAACCTATCATTTCCTATGAGTTTGGGATTTCTTTTAAAAGGAGGAGTGAAGGCGGACCAAAATTGACCCTGGTCTACTTTTCGTCAAGAATGATAAGACAAGTTTAAATGGTTATAAAACTGTCTTAGTTAGAATTCACGTGAAATTGGAAGTTAAGGTATAATGATGAGACTAAATTGTAGGAACTATTGCTTACCTGTAGAAAATAAATTGGAAGAGATTTCCAATTTCTAGTCAAATAAATCTAAGTGATGTCCTTTATCATGTCTACTGGTTGTTTGGGAGACTTTAAAACCCAAAGAGTCCATGAAATTATAAAAATACATGACAATAGAATCCTGGAGATCTAGGTGTCACAGGGGTGGAGAGTCTACAAAAATGTCTACAAAATAGGTGTCTGTAAGTGCTCATATGATAAATTTCTTTTAATGACCATGTGCTGATGGCAACATAGAATTCATTTCACTTCTTCTTTCCTCCCTAATCCTATCTACCCTAATTGTACCCATATTTATTCATCTTCACTTCTTTGTTTACAAATGAAATTATGATTTAACTAGTAAAAAAGGCCCGTTTCTGGCACAAATGAAATGTGCGCTAGCAAGGTTTTCGTCAAAGCGGCACTGCTGACCCCTCCACCCCCCCCCCCCCAAGGTCGGTGCCGCTCCCTTCGTCCTGTATGCCCTTCCCCCCCTTATGGTCTCAGGACCCCCCTTCCATCCGCACCTCACTGGTGTGAGGACCCTCCTCTCAGTTCTTAGGACCCCCTTCCCCCCCCCTCTGGTGCCATGCACCCACTGTCAGTGTCTGTGGGCCCGCAGTGCAAGCAGGACGTGTGCTGCAGCCCGTACTCCGGTTCAGTGTTGCACTGAAGCTGCTGCTGTGTACGTGCAGAGGCTGAGCTGTAATATTTCCCAGTTGACTCGTAAGTGGGTAGATTTAGAACCTGTGAGCCGCTGCCGACTGCCAAGACTGGGAGAAAGAAAAGTTTGTCTTTTGTGCTCCTATGTGAAGGGGGACTTGTGCTGCAGCCTCTCCCCTTCATTAGTGCTGGCTGTTGTAAAAAAACAGTGAAGGGGAGTAGGGATGGAGGGATGCAGTTTCAGGGTTGTTTAAGCTTTGTTTTTCCTTTTGTTTCAGCTGTTTCCGCCCTCATTTCCTGTTTGTAAGGCAGCCTGAAGCTGCGTCCCTGCATGTTCCCGTTCACTGTTTTTAACAGCAGCCAGCATTAATGAAGGTGAGGGGGTGCAGCACACGTCCCCCTTCAGATAAACCAGATATCTCTGGTGCCTCAAGTTTCCGGCTTGAGGCTTCATTGGAATGTTGGAGGTGCCTTTTATGTATATAGATCTTCTTCTCTATCCATCTAACCTTAAGAACAGTTGCATCCAGGTTAATTCACCATATACGTTGTATTTGTTTTACAAAGCCAATGGTATAGCATTATTTATTGTACTTCATAATCTGTTTATGTAATTTTTAATATGTATCATTCTTTTAATTGTTATGCAAGCCACATTGAACCTGAGTCACTCTCGGGCTAATGTAAAAATGCAAGGTAGTTGAATTTAATTACTTCTACAGTCAGAGGTTGTTTGATATTGTGGAATGCATACATTTTGAGAATTAAATTAATTGTACCACATGAGATCAGTAAAACTGGTCTTTTATTAGAGCCGCATAATGGGCTCCTTTTACTAAACGGTGGTAAGACCAATGTGGGCTTACTGCTCACCGTACAGGAAGTACTGCCAGGCTACCACAGCAGCCCGGTGGTACTTCCCACCCCTAGCACCCTGTCATTTCCGGCACTGCAAAAATGTATTTATTTTTGTCGTGCCAGAGTGTACCTGGCAGTAATCAGGCAGTGCCGTTCGCTGCCTGGATACCACTGGATTAACGCAAGAGTTTTTACCGCCGCCTCAGTGGGTGGCAGTAAGGGCTCCCCCCCCCCCCCCCCGAAATGGCTGCGTGGCAAGTGCTTTACTTGCCACCCATCCATTTTCTGTCGGAAAGTGAGACTTCCCTTTTTGCCAGCTGTGGTAAAAGGGGGCCTTAGTGCACATGTAAAACACACGCCAGCGCTGGTCCCCTTCTGCCACAGCGTTGTAAAAGGGGCCCCGAATTTCTTATTAACAAGGAGGGAAGATGGGGAGAGAAATCTCTTTTCTTCCAAGCAGGGCTGTGGAGTCGGTACAAAACTCCTTCGACTCCGACTCCTCAGTTTATGGTGACTCTGACTCCTCAGTTTTTAATATGTATTTTTTTTGCATGTTGACTGAAAGAGTGCAGCATGCAAGGCTGCATGTTAATGTTTGGGTTTAAAATCTATGTCATTGTGACTTTTTATTTATTAAAGAAACTATAAATATTCATTAATCCTAAAGTTTAAACAAAAAAACACACATAAAAAAACAAGGTTATGTTTATTGTTTTTTTTTTATCAAGTATAAAGTCATCATAGCATTAGCAAGTATAAAAATCTGGAACAACCACATCCTTTGGAAATTCTAGAACATCATCCTTTGGAAATTAGAACAAAATCAAAGTTAACCTACATAAACCAAAAACATTTGGAAAACCTAAAACAACTTATATATTATTTAAACTTGGCATATATAGCTGTAGAATAGCTGTTAAACATAATCCAAAATTAACTAATATATTGTTCTTAGAAACAGAATTGCTTCTGCCAGATCCTCCTTCATAGACGCCCTTAAATCTGATTTGATTATTTTCAGTGCTGAAAAGTCTTTCAACACTGACTTGGGTGGGTGGCATTGCTGTTACGGTTCTAGCTGCATCACTGACAATCTCTGGATAAACAATGATGGCTTCTTCTATAGTCAGTTTTGATGAGCGGTCAAACTTTTCCTCTTCTTTTAATCCTTTAAAAAACTCTTGCATGAATTTCTTTATATGGACATTTACAGGTTGCTTTTCCATGCTTAACCAACATCGCTTTGCTTTTGAAGCTTCCATTTTGTCCAAATAGGCTTGAAAATTCTCTTCTTCATTTGAAGAGGATGAACGTGAGTTACCATTACCACCAGTATTTATAGCTTTAGCTTCATCCAGTGGTTTATGAGTTTCAGGTAGCAACCCTTTCATGCGAACTGCTATGTCATAGAGTGCCTGTTTTCCTGTAGCAATTTGGTCACTGCTCAACAAAATTCGGCTCATTGGATCAACATAAATAGCAGCTAAGAGAATTTGATTATCCAGCAAGAGCTCCTCTCTTTTCCTCATTGAAGATACAATGCCATCAGCAATTAACCCCCCACTTTTGTTAAGGTTATATATCAAGCCCTTCCATTCCAAGAAGAATTTACCTGGTGTTAAATCTTCATATTGCAGCTTCTTGGTAACAGCAAAAGGGTAAGAAAGTAGCCTTTCTAATTCTGTAACTTGAGCCCACTGGTTTTCTTTTAATGAAACATTTACATTGTCTAGTTCTTCAAGAAAGTCTTTTAGTTGAAGCAAACGCTTTATCATCAAGTAAGTGCTTCCCCAGCGCGTTGCTTGATCCAAAATGGCTCCTTTTCCAGCACGTCTCTTCAGAATAGCATCTGTTTTAGGGATCCTAGCTGCAACAGCTACTTGCCTCAACTTGCTAATTAGTGTAGCCGCATGACGATCCTTCAATCCATCTCTTATTGCTAGTTGCAGAGTATGAACAGCACAACGCATATGTTGAATGGTAATAAGCTTAGATGCTTCTTCAGCAATATCATCCAAACTTTCACAGCTTTCTTGAATTGCAGAACTGTCATCTTCTGATATTTGTATGCTGCTTTCTTCATCAACTTCCTTCATTTTTTCAATTGTGCTTAACATATTTGAAGCATTATCAGTTACAATACATAGAATGTGTTCCATTTTAATTTCAAAATCTTCTAAAACACCTTCCACTAACTTCTGCAGATACTCACTGGTATGATGTGCCTGAGTGTCCTTTACTCCAAATGTCCGGGTTATTGTTTTTTTGTTTTCATCAGCAAATCTAACATTAATTGCAAAATAATTGACTCTGTGACGTGTGCATGCATCCATTTTAATGAAGACAAAACGTCCCTTCAGACTTTTTCTTAGTTCTTCCTTCTTACATTTGGCCTCTTCAAGTATAAGTTTCCTTATACTTTCTCGTTCCAAAGAAACTCCAAGCTTTTTAGCCATTTCTCCATTTAAGCCTAAAAAGGCTGGTTGTGAAAAAAAAGATAGTGGTATACTATTCTTTACTGCCATTTCTTTTTTTTTTTTTCCCAAATATATTTATTGTTTTAACATTTCACAATACAGACGATATATGTTTTCCATAACAGCTTTTACATATAACATCAGATATAAGCAATTTACAAAATTCAACCCCCACCCTCCCTGCCCACCCTCCCCTCCCTCCTCCCAAGGTAACTCAAACCTTATAACATAATCCATTGTTACTGTGGCCCATGTGCCCTAGTATATCTGCAGGCCCCTCCATTCCATATATTTGCTCCATATTTTAAAAAAACGTATCACCTTCCCTCTTCTCATAGCTGTTAATTTATCCATCACACAACAAAAGTCTACTTTCGCAAATACCTGTTCCACTGTGGGGACTACTGCTTGTTTCCACTGTCTTGCAATTAGCGTACGGGCCGCTGTGGCTATATATGTAAGCAAGCAGTTTTGTGTATATCGTATACCTGCCTCATGTATGTTAAGCAGGCATAAACCTGGGGATAGCTGGACTGAGATTCCCAATTTACTTTGAATGTAAGTTATCAATTTTACCCAAAAGGACTGAATAATCGGGCATTCCCACCAGATGTGCCAGAATGTGCCCTGTGCCCCGCACCCCCGCCAGCATGTCGACGCCCCTGTTTTATATATCCGTGCCAACCTGTGCGGTGTGAGATACCACTGGTATAACATCTTATACCCATTTTCCACCAGGGGCGTCGACACCGAAAAAGACAATAGATTTTTATATATCTTAGTCCATTTCTCGGGTGCATAAGTGGCCAATAGTAGGGCCTCCCATTTTGCAGTGTATGGGGTCAAAGGGAGAGAATGGTGTATTAATGCTTTATAAATTCTAGATACTCCTCCCTTCCCTGATCCAGATCCCATTGCCAATTCCAGTTCCGTGGCAGCTAATAACAGCTCATTTTTAGCTTTCCGCTGTATAAAGTCACGAACCTGTATATAATGAAATCTGTCCCTGTCAGTCAGTCCATATTCATCTTTCAGATCATCAAATGTGTAACAGTGCCCATCGTCCCATAGTTGTCCCAATAATCTCAGTGAAGTTGCGGCCCATTGCCCATATACTCCTTCTTCCCTCCCTGCCGGGAAATCCAGCGCAAAAATTATGGGGGTATTCAGATGATATTTTCGACCTGGAAACCATGTTTGCCTGCATTTGACCCACTCCCCCAGAGCCACTCCCATCTGTCCCTGTAATCCCTCTATGAGGCCTCTCAGCAGTGGTAGTGGGAGCCATGGCACTGCCCACAGGGGAACACCCCTCAGGCCCCATTGTGCTGCATGTGACCAGGGTTTGGGTATCCCCTTCTGTCCTATAGACAACATCTGCAACAGTGTGGCTCTATAGTATAACCAAAAATTGGGCACCCCCATTCCACCATCCTTTCTAGATTGATACAGCACGTTCTGTTTGACACGTGGAGGTCTTCTCCTCCATATAAAGGCAAAAACCTTCCGATCTAGCGCCCGAAAAAATGCTTTTGGAATGTGGATGGGAATAGCCATAAACAGATAAAGTAGTCTGGGGAGTAGGGTCATCTTCACCGCTGCTATCCTCCCCATCCAGGACATACCTAGTGTCCCCCCCCCCCCCCCCCCCCCCCCCCCCCCCCATCGTTCCAGGTCATGGAACATCTCTTGGGCTTTGGGCACAAAGTTTTCTTTAAAAAGGTCAGAGGTGCTAGGCGTCAAATTAACCCCCAAGTACCGTATAGCTTTAGATGCCCATCTAAACGGAAAAAGAGCTTGGAGTTCAGCCAGCAGACCTGGGGGAAATTGTAAAGGCATAAGTTCTGATTTTTGTATGTTAACTTTTAGGCCCGCTACTTCCCCATATGAATTAAGAATATCCAATACTACTGGTAATGAGGTCCCTGGTTCTGCCAGGGTTAACAAGACATCATCTGCGTACAGCAGGATTTTAGTTTCTTGACTTCCTATGTGTATTCCCTGTACCCTCGGCTCCTGTCTTATCATCCTAGCAAGCGGCTCCATGGTTAACACAAACAACAGGGGGGACAATGCACATCCCTGCCTTGTTCCACGGAACAGCTCAAAAGGCATAGTATGAGTACCATTAATTTTAAGTTGAGCCAGTGGCTGTCGGTAGAGCGCTGATACCCAATGCAGAAACTGTCCACCAAAACCAGCTCTTTTCAGCAGTGCAAAAAGAAAGGGCCACAGCACTCTATCAAAAGCTTTTTCTGCGTCCAATGAAAGGAACACCGCTGGCTGCCCCAGTTTCTGAATTCTATCCAATATATATTGCGCTCGTCTGGTG
This sequence comes from Microcaecilia unicolor, assembly GCF_901765095.1. NCBI lineage: Eukaryota > Metazoa > Chordata > Amphibia > Gymnophiona > Siphonopidae > Microcaecilia > Microcaecilia unicolor. Next base: position 120,153,258 of record NC_044040.1, on the reverse strand, counting down.
TTATCAAAGGTCTGTCTGTTTGTGATAAAACCCGCCTGGTCCTCATGGACCAAACGGGGTAACACTTTTTGTAACCTATTGGCCAGAATGGTGGTGAAAATTTTATAGTCCGTCCCTAGCAGGGAAATTGGGCGGTAGGATCCACACCTCTGCGGGTCCTTCTGTGATTTAAGCAACAACACCACATCTGCCAATCTCCAAGAGTGTGGAAGGATGGCCTCCAATGTAATATCATTATACACTCGGGTCAGCACTGGGGTCAAGTTAGTCCTAAAGCATTTATAGAAACGGTTGCCAAAGCCATCTAACCCAGGGGCCTTCCCTCCCGGGAGTCCCCTAATAACTATGTCTATTTCCTCCTGATCTATAGGGGCCGACAGCATAGCCCGATCTGCCTCTGTCAGTCCGGGAAAATCTACGGCCTCTAACATGGAGCGGATCTGTTCCTCCGATGGAGAGATCTCCGGCCGGTAGAGTCTTTCATAGTATGTGACAAATTCTCTTTGAATATCCTCTGACTGGTCCCATATCTTTCCTTCCTCATCTTTTATGCTATGGATATTATTGCGACTAGCTAACTGTTTTAATTTGTATGCCAATATCCTGCTGGCCTTGTAGTTGAACTCATAGTATTCTTGCTGAACTCTCTGCAACTGCTCTTGGATGGTTTTGTTTTCTAAAGCAGCGAATTGGACACTAGTTTTATGTAACTCACTATGGTGATCTGAGGTAGCACACTGCTGTTTCACTAAGTTATCTAGGTCCTGTATCCTGTTTCTTAGTACTTTTTCCTGTTGCTTAGTATCTTTGTATAAATAAGCCTGAAGAGATATCATCTTTCCCCTTATCACGGCCTTCAAAGATTCCCATAATATCCCCGGTGTAATATCGGGTGTATCATTAATAGAAAGAAACTCTTTTAGTTCACCTTCGATTGCCTTCATCTGCTTAGGGTCTGTTAACAAGTTATCTGGGAACTGCCAAATTCTTTGCCCACGCACTTCCCGTTTTCTCCTCAAAGAGAGGAGAACCGGAGCATGATCGGACCATGTGCGTGTCTCTATTTCTGTGGATATGACCTGCAACAGCACTCCCTCACTACCCATCCACATATCAATTCTAGCGTGTGTACCATGGGGTGCCGAATAACATGTATAGTCTTTTTCCGCCCTATGTAGGACTCTCCAAATATCCACCAAGCCCCATGCATTCAGGAAGGAAAGCAGTCTGTCCCGTTCTGCCTGCGCATATCCAGCTGCCAACCCAGTATTATCCATCTCAGGATCCATAGTGATATTAAAATCCCCACCTATTAAAACCTCTCCTTGTACTACTTTTAAAAGTTGAGAGCTGACCTGATCAAAGAACTCCCCCTGGGCCTGGTTAGGGGCATAGACATTCACTATAGTATATATTTGACCCTCTAATTTACCCACCAGGATTACATAACGTCCCTTTATGTCCCGTTTTATCGCTATCGTTTCCCAAGCCAGCCCTTGTTTTAACATTATCCCAACTCCCGCTGTCTTCCTCTGTTGCCTATTAGATGCCAGATACTGAACAGGGTACCGCGGAGTACCTAATAAATGCTCAGCTCTCTCCAGCAGGTGTGTCTCTTGTATTAGGATAATATCCGCTCCCACCCTGTGGGCTTCCCTAAGAAGACTTTTCCTTTTTTGTGGAGAGTTTAAGCCACGGACATTTAATGTCATGCATTTTACCTGTGCCATCCTAGTCCCATATCTTTATGCTTTGTTTGTTTGGCCTGCACCTCATGTACCTTCCATCCTAATATTATATGAGCCCCTTCCTTCTGAGTTACCCTGGTACCCCTCCCCACCTTCCCCTTTTCATCCAATGGGTCCAACATATCCCACCCATTAAACAAGAGAGCGGTGACAACATACATGCCCAACTGTTAATTCTAGTTATCTTATTCTAGCCTATATATAATGTCTCCAAGTCCACGTTCATTAGATTGAACCTGTGTGTAGTATCTCACCCTTAGCCAAGCAGGGTTATAGCCTACCAAGTTTGTCTGTCAAAGTCCATCTGTGGAAGTGGATTTCTGCAACTGACTTGATTGTTGTCGAGTGAGGCGCCCTTTACCTCTGGTCACCCGGGTCCATCCATGATGTTTCGGACGTGTTGCCGGCTCTGTTGCATACTCTGGCGTGTCCTGCGCCACCTCCACCTCTGGCCAGGTTGCACGTGCTTCCTCCACCGATTGAAGTTTGTTCCACTTTCCATCCTCCTTATAAGACAACGCAAATGGATATTGCCAACGATATACTATTCCTTGATCACGTAGATATTTCGTGAAGTTCCGGAATTCTGCACGGCGTTTCAGCGTCTGCGGGGCCACATCTTGATATATCTCAATTGGGAGTAAATCCCATTTGATTATGTCCATTTTGCGGGCTTTGCTCATAATAGCTTCTTTAATCCGGTATTCTGAAAGGCACGCTATTATATCTCTGGGCACGTTTGCCCGGGTACGGCCCAACACTCTGTGTGCCCGGTCGATTTTGATATCATCCGGTTGTATCGCCTGCTTCTCCTCCGAGAGTATCATGCTGGCCACTTGTTGCACAACCCTTTCACAGTTTATGTACTCTGGTTGTTCCGGAATACCTCGGATTCTGATATTCGATCTTCTACTTCGGTTTTCTAAATCCTCCACTTTATTCATGAGCGTTCCGCAAATGTCCTGTTGTTCTCTGAGAGCGGATGTCAGCGTGCTTATAGTTTCTTGATGTTCATCAATGCGCTCGTCCACTTCTGACACCCGTCTCCCCATCTCTGCCAATTCGCCGCGGAGCTCTGTGGCCAGCTTAGTAATATCTTCTCGGCCACCTTTTACTTCTGCCCGGATTTCCACCAATAGCGCATGCATTTCTTTTGTTGAAAGCTCGCCTTCGCCTGCCATCGCGTTCCGTTCCGCTTCCTGCCTGCTGTTCTCTGACTGTGCAGGCCGTAGCCCCATCGCCATCTTGTTTCCCTCGGGCTGCGGCTGGTAAGTAAATGCTTTTAGCGATTTGCGGGGGCCGCCTAGCTCTTTCCCGGCCATTATATGCCTCACCCGCGTTCCCTATATCGGGGTCCGTCAAACTTTGGGGACTTGGAGCTCCGAGATCGCTGTATAAAACGCTTTTGTTTGCTGGGCATGCAGAGCTGTTCACTCACGCCGCCATCTTATCGCGTGACGTCACCGGACTCCTACTGCCATTTCAATGATGTGGTTTTTGAATTTTTCTGGTGTCATTGTTATAGTAACTTTGTCAGCTGTAAAAAATCTTGATAGTTGTGTCTGGCCTCCAGTAGATTTCTGATCTTTTATTGACTCTGAAGTAGATGGAATGTTTTCATTGCTATCTTTCTCATTCACAGCTTCTAACACTTTAGGATGGAAACGCTGCAAGTGTCTTTTTAAATTTGATGCTCTTGTAGGTGCATTTTTTTCATAACCACTGAAACTGCTAATTTTTGCATCGCATGCTTTTTCACCATCATCATCTTCTATAATACATTGACATACATAATGTTTCCCATCTGTTGATATTGTAAAGTATTCATAAACAGCAGACTTTGTCATGTTTCCTGACATTCTTTTTGCCATTGTGAATGGTGTGCCACTTCCACTAAAATATAAAGCTCTTCTTGCAGAGAGAGAGGAAGTTGGGTGGAGTCTCTCTGCTGCCTTATCTGTGTGTGCTGAATGATCTTCTCTTGGAGCTTAAGTTCACTGTGGGGTCAGAGAGGAGGTGCTCTACAGCAGGTCAGTAAATGCAAAGGGAGACTGAGCAGAGGGAAGCTCTCCAGCACAGCAGAGAAGTACTTTATTCAAATGTATGAGGAGTCGGTACATTTTTGCTGACTCCGACTCAATGTACCCAAAATTGCTGCTGACTCCACGACTCCGACTCCACAGCCCTGCTTCCAAGTACCCCTGAAGTTTGTTAGTCCAAAATCTCTCATTTATATCCTCAACCATATATGAGGTAATTATCTACACAAATTTCCATAACATTAGCAAGACATCTTTTTAGATTGCTGAACTGAATCTAAGCAAATATGCTAAAAGTCTAAAGTATAAGGGCATATTACAATGGAAAAACCTATTACATAGTATTTCTCAACTACATTTAATAATAGACAAATATTTATAATCTGTTCTCTTTAGTTAAACACAGAGTATGATTTGCTTTTCCAAAAGAAGACATCTATCACAAATACTGGTCAGTTTCAGACTTTCTTTAACCTTTCTTATCTAAAGGCCTTTCTTTGTCAATGTAGAGGTCTACAGTAAACAGTGATTTCTGTTTGTACATTTTGACTTTCTCCTAAGGTCAGTGGAATCTGCTAAGCTAGCATTTGTCAATAACAGACAGGTGATTAGAAGCCCCGCGCTGTTCCAAACACCTCTCTAAAAATAGCGCTGGAACAATGCAGAGCTATACTGCCCCTATGATCAGAGCTAATAACATGCAAGTATAGACATGCTATTAGCTCTGATCATATGGGAAAAGTGCGGAAGGATTGTGTCTGAGCATGCGCTCAGCATAATCCTCCTGCACTACTTTGACAGGTCTAGGCTGTCAAAAGCCCAGACCTGTGAAATGTGGAGATGGTGGTCCGTGGGACCTCCAGACCTCTGCCACCCCAAGCCCCCCCCCCCCCCCTCAGATAGTAACATGGGCGTCAGAAGGTTTGGTGGACCCCCAGCCCCCCCAACATGAGGGTCTGGAGATCCAGTGGAATTCTAGCCCCCCCTAACCCTCATCAAAACCTATGCCCTGGTGGCCCAATTGAGCTGCCATGCTAACACACATCTTCCCTGGTGGTCTAGCAGAACCCTCCCCCTCTCTCCCATACTTCTCCGACGGAGGAGGCAGTAACACACTCTTTCATCAGCACCACCTTCAAAATGGCTGCTCCCTGCATTCTGGGATGCACTGTGCAGGGCTTCACCATCATATAAGGGAGAAACTGTCTCTGTCCCTGGGAGATGGTTGTGGGAGCTTGGGAGGGAGGGCACTAGCCACCAGGGCCTTGATTGCTTTTAGGGAGAGGTTAGAGGGCCTGCAAGCATGCAAATGCATGCTGGACAGGGCTCCCCATTCCTGCCTGGCAAACCCTAGTGCCAGCTCTGAGCTGGTATAGGGTTTTCTGCTGAAGCAGTGCCAATATTTGACGTGCTGCCCACTGAATATTGGGGAGGAACAGGTAATGCCCTATTTAGCATGCATTTGCATGCTCATTGTGTTCAGAGCTGGCGAGCTCATTGTTACACGTGCTCGCCGGCTCTGATCATCGGGCAGGAGCAATTATGGGTGCTAGTACAGCTCTATTGGCCTTTATTGCCCACCTTTGCTTCTGGTCATTGGGGCCTAATTTAAGACAATTTCTTACATTTTTAAGACATAAATGTTAACTCTAACGTTTCCAGTTCTACAATACTTATAATCCCTTTTTAAATTTATGTTTTTTTGTTTACAGTGTTCCGGGTTGACCTCTTCTGCACAGGCAAAATAGACTCTGAAGTGATGTTACTCATGCAGCTTAACTTGACGACAAATTCTTCAAAAAATATCACAGTTTTAAACTTCAAACGCAGGAAAATGTGCTACAAAAGTAAGGAATCAACTTTTGGGTTACTATACATACAGCTGTTGAGACTGGAAGAGTAGGTGTCATAATTATTCTCAATGGAAGTTCAGGGTCTGGCAGAAGTAGATATGACCTTTGGCATTAGCTAAGAAAATAGCTTTCAATGTGTTCCCTCCAGTATCTTTCACACTATTTTTGTCATATAACTTCAGGTTGCTACCAAAAGGACAGAAACCTAAGTCTTTTATTCAATTTCTGTCTGTAATTTTGGGTCTGGATCTTGAAAACAATGGAAGAAGTATTTATTTTTATTATTACAGGCATAATCTTTAATTTCTTGCATAAAAGAATTTGCCACAATAGTATGTCATATTTTACTTTAATTTTGTTCAAACTTTGAGCAGAGATATGTATTGAAGATGTTGTATTTCTGGTTACATTGGGTGTAATGCATGATCATTCTGTACTAAGGAGTTAAACAATCACAGATAATTTGATAACTATAAAAGTTATATAGTTTAAATTTACATAATAGAACAGAAAATGGAAAGAGTGCAAAACGTTATATGTTCACTGGCGTAATTAAGCCGCTGACCATATGACCTAATACATTTGTGCAGCAACTGGTAAATGAGAGAAATAAGTTTTAAACACATAACAATCCTTTAAAATTTACATATGTATTTTCAGTTTAGAATTGAACCGTGGACGTGCAATAGACGTAATCTACTTAGATTTCAGCAAGGCTTTTGACACGGTTCCCCACAGGAGGCTCTTAAATAAACTGGATGGGCTAAAGATAGGACCTGAAGTGGTGAACTGGTTGACGGACAGGCGCCAGAGGGTGGTGGTGAATGGAGTTCGCTCGGAGGAGGGAAAGGTGAGTAGTGGAGTGCTTCAGGGATCGGTGCTGGGGCCGATTCTGTTCAATATATTTGTGAGTGACATTGCCGAATGATTAGAAGGTAAAGTTTGCCTATTTGCGGATGATACTAAGATTTGTAGCATAGTGGACACCCCTGAGGGAGTGGAAAACATGAAAAAGGATCTGAAAAGCTAGAAGAATGGTCTAAGGTTTGGCAATTAAAATTCAATGCGAAGAAATGCAAAGTGATGCACTTAGGGAGTAGAAATCCACGAGAGGCGTATGTGTTAGGCGGTGAGAGTCTGCTAGGTACGGACGGGGAGAGGGATCTTGGGGTGATAGTATCTGAGGATCTGAAGGCGATGAAACAGTGCGACAAGGCGGTGGCCGTAGCTAGAAGGTTGCTAGGCTGTATAGAGAGAGGTGTGACCAGCAGAAGAAAAGAGGTGTTGATGCCCCTGTACAAGTCGTTGGTGAGGCCCCACCTGGAGTATTGTGTTCAGTTTTGGAGGCCGTATCTTGCTAAGGATGTAAAAAGAATTGAAGCGGTGCAAAGAAAAGCTACGAGGATGGTATGGGATTTCCGTTACAAGACGTATGAGGAGAGACTTGCTGACCTGAACATGTATACCCTGGAGGAAAGGAGAAACAGGGGTGATATGATACAGACGTTCAAATATTTGAAAGGTATTAATCCGCAAACGAACCTTTTCCGGAGATGGGAAGGTGGTAGAACGAGAGGGCATGAAATGAGATTGAAGGGGGGCAGACTCAAGAAAAATGTCAGGAAGTATTTTTTCACGGAGAGGGTGGTGGATGCTTGGAATGCCCTCCTGCGGGAGGTAGTGGAGATGAAAACGGTAACGGAATTCAAACATGCGTGGGATAAACATAAAGGAATCCTGTTCAGAAGGAAGGGATCCTCAGGAGCTTAGCCTAGAATGGGTGGCAGAGCCGCTGGTTGGGAGGCGGGGCTAGTGCTGGGCAGACTTATATGGTCTGTGCCGGGGCTGGTGGGTGGGAGGCGGGGATAGTGCTGGGCAGACTTATACGGTCTGTGCCAGAGCCGGTGGTAGGAGGCAGGGCTGGTGGTTGGGAGGTGGGGGATAGTACTGGGCAGACTTATACAGTCCGCGCCCTGAAAAGGACTGGTACAAATCAAGGTAAGGTATACACAAAAACTAGCACATATGAGTTTATCTTGTTGGGCAGACTGGATGGACCGTGCAGGTCTTTTTCTGCCGTCATCTACTATGTTACTATGTTACATTGATTTTAATGTTTTTTGTTTTTTTTTATTTAACTTGACATCTCACAAAGTGCAGAGAACATAAGTACAAAAGTATTGCCACACTGGGACAGACCAAAGGTCCATCTAGCCCAGCATCCTGTTTCCTACAGTGGCCAATCCAGGTCACAAATACCTGGCAAGATCCCAAAAAGTTCAATACGTTTTATGCTGCTTATCCCAGAAATAAGCAGTGGATTTTCCCAAAGTCATTTTAATAATGGTCTGTGGACTTTTCTTTTAGGAAGCCGTCCAAACCTTTTTTAAAACCCGTTAATCTATCTGCCTTTACCACATTCTACTACTACTACTTAGCATTTCTATAGCGCTACTAGATGTACGCAGCACATCTAGTATCTGTCTGAAGAGACAGTCCCTGCTCTACAGAGCTTACAATCTAATTAGGACAGACAAACAGGACAAATAAGAGGGAATTACTAAGGTGGGGATGATGAAATAAGGGTACTGAACAAGTCAGTAAGGGTTATTCTCTGGCAACGAATTCCAGAGTTTAATTACACGTTGAGTGAAGAAAAATTTTATTTGTTTTAAATTTACTACTTTGTTGCTTCATTGAATGTCCCCTAGTCCTAGTATTTTTGGAAAGAGTAAACAAGCGATTCACGTCTACCCGTTCCACTCCACTCATTTATTTTATAGACCTCTATCATATCTCCCCTCAGCCGTCTTTTCTCCCAGCTTGAAGAGCCCTAGCCGCTTCAGCCTGTCCTCATAGGGAAGTCGTCCCATCCCCTTTATCATTTTTGCCGGCCTTTTCTGTACCTATTCTAATTCCACTATATGTTTTTGAGCTGCGTCGACCAGAATTGAACACAGTATTCGAGGTGCGGTCACACCATGGACCGATACAAAGGCATAAAATCCTCATTTTTGTTTTCCATTCCTTTCTTAATAATACTTAACATTCTATTTGCTTTCTTAGCCGCCGCATCACACTGAGCAGAGGGTTTCAACATATCACCAACGACGACGCCTAGATCCCTTTCTTGGACGGTGACTCCTAACGTGGAACCTTGCATTACGAAACTATAATTCGGGTTTCTCTTTCCCACATGCATCACTTTGCACTTGCTCACATTAAATGTCATCTGCCATTTAGACGCCTAGTCTCGCCAGGTCCTCTTGTAATTTTTCACAATCCTGTCGCAATTTAACAACTTTGAATAACTTTGTGTCATCAGCAAATTTAATTACCTCAGTAGTTACTCCCATCTCTAGTTCATTTATAAATATATTAAAAAGCAGCGGTCCCAGCACAGATCCCTGGGGAACCCCACTATCTACCCTTCTTTATTGAGAATTCTGACCATTTAACCCTACTCTCTGTTTTCTATCTTTTAACCAGTTTTTAATCTGCAGTAGGACACTACCTCCTATCCCATGACTCTCCAGTTTCCTCAGGAGTCTTTCTAGGCTACTTCTTCACATGAGAAACCAATCGTATTTGAATTGACAAGTAATCAATTGCTTTCTCATAAGTAGCTTTGAGTCTTTTATATCTACTAATTGGCTTTGGCATTAGAGACAGAGACCCAGAGAACACCTATGTGTAGCTGGGGTACTATATTCCCATAATCAATTGATTGTACATGTTGCTTGTATATTCTTTGAAGTCTTAGATATAGAAGTAATTTCATGTAGCAATATTTTGTACTCCCAGTGAGATATCACTGATCTGTCAATTGTACAAATACTTGATGAGGTATCTAATAAAGAGCAAACTGATGCAGCCTTGGGTGATTTATTTACTCCTAGGTATTGGGAGGGATAAATATACAGGTAGTGTCTGTGTTTACGAAACAAGTTTTAAATGTTGACTGTCAGGTGGGAGGCATGCTAGCTTTTTTGGGCAAATTTGAAAACAGTCAAGCAAGGAAATTGCAAAATTTTTCGTTATTGTTATCACTCTGGAGTAACTTTATCATGCCTATGGTACCATAGTAATCAGTATCAAGGTCTAAGGGCAATGGAGCCACAGTAGACTCTGTTCATACAGCGGAAATCTGCTTCTAATTCTGTAGGAAAGAGAGAATATTCTAAACAGCAAATTGCAGCATACTAAAAAGCATGTAAAGAAGTCAAAATTTAAACAACAGTAGAAAAAGGTTTACTCACAACCTTAAGCAAATGCATAAAGAACAGAATAAAAGTCAGTATTAGAGCTGAAATAAGGAAGAGGCAGGCTAATATTATGGTCAATAACTGAGTGATTCTAAAGAAGAATGAAAAATATTTTACAGGTTACAAAAGAAAACATACTCAGAAAGAGAGAGAGAGAGATGCATGTTCGTGTGTGTGAGTGAAGTTAGAAAAAGAGTTACAAGGGTTAATTTTTTTTTTCAATCACTCCCGGGGAAATGACAGGGTAATTTCCTGTCTTTCCTTATCTAAATCTTCTTCACTGTGAGCATCAGAATGCCTGAAAGACAGAATGCCACTTCCAAAATAAAAAAAAAAAGTAAGTGGAAATGCTTACCAATTATTTATGCAGTGGTAAGGGTAATTAGTGGATACAGAATCAATACTTAATTAATTCTTAGAGATTATATGGAAAGAAACAAGGAAGTTAAATAGAAATTTAGACAGCACTCAGACAGAAAAGGGAAGTTGTAATTTTCAGTGCATATGTATGTTGAATATACTTTAACTAACTTATCCTACAATTTTCCTAAAATAGAACAAATGAAATATTTTTATAAAACAAAATAAGAAGCATCAAATTATTGTTTGCAGCTAGCATAAACCAATCAAGTGCCAGTATATAAGACAGAATAAAAAGTATTATATTCTCAGTAGTCATCATAAGTCTCTTTAAGCAGATCTAAAAACAATTCTTATAAGATTATAATTGTTGATGTAATGAAAAACAAGTCCGAAAAGTCTCAATATAAATTCATAGCAAGTAATGCTGAAGTGCCTCTGTGTCAAGGACGCTTCCGGATTCAGCTTCTAAGAAGTTTTTGGGCAGTGTGATGTAACTCAACTGCAGTCGTGGTTATTGTTTCAAATCTGAAGGGACCGGCGTATATTGAGTCTTTCCAGATCTTGTGTGTGTATCTGGGGTCTCTGGTTTCTGGTTATCCCTTCAATACTATTTCCCCCCCCCCCCCCCCCTTCTGGCTTGTGAATCCTGAGGGGAGCAAGATAGAAATGTTATTACATATTATAAATTATCCCAATACAATTTGATGGGAGACCACAGGATATTATCTGGAAACCTAGTAGAAAAATAGATAAATAAAGTCCATATAACAGATGAATTAACAACGCTTGTTGTGCAGCATCTTCTGTTTTTCGGCAAGATGCAGTTGTCCTAAGAAAACTAATTAATAGCTTGCATAACAGATGAAATTAGGGCACCAAGTAATTAGGGAGGTACATCTGTATCCTGTTTATATAAAATGTGGCTGAAAAAAAAACACAGAAAGCAAGAGAAAAGGGTAACATTCTAGCTGTTTACAATGAGTATCTAAGTTTCAGATTTGTGATTTAAAAACATCCCTCTTATTGAGATAAGGAGACAATACTGTAATGTAGGGGAAAAGTATTCAGATTCATGTAATATAAAACAGGGAGAAAAAACATTTGAGAGAATATATACTGTTAATTCTAAGATAATCAGAGCTCAGACAAACAGCACAGCAACTTCTTTATCTGCAGTAGTGTAAGAAAAGGAACTCAGAAATACTAGAATTTAAAAAGCGGAACTTGTGAACATAAAGCTCACAATAAATGTTAAAAGTATCCTTATAAAAAACTTACTTTATAGAATCAGAAAAGTCTGTGCCAAGCTTTGAACCCAAACAATTAAAGAAGCAGCACATAGTTTTAAGATTAAACGCAAAAAGCAGCTCTAAATGTGTACGTAACAAAGGGAGGCAGTGTTTATCAGAAAGAGGAAGTTGATACGAAAGTCCTGAAAGTTGAACTTATTCTCAGTTTGAGAATCTGTTAAAATGTATCCCTATTTATACTACAAAATGAAAGAACAGACACAGGACCCATGAGTAGCTTGGAATTCTCCCCTGTGTGGCCAGTACAAGAGAGAGTTCTTATCATCCCATGTAATTCCCTTATAGTTAGGAGAAAAAGTTTTACATTATGTCTGTTTCATCTAGAAATAGGTACGGGATGTGGGCACTCAAGCAAGCAGAGTTAATTAATGAAAGTGTTTTTAGAACTTATCAACAGCATCACGAAACTTCAAAAATAAGTGATTTATATTTCTGTAAGATTTAATTATAGCTACTGGAACTGAAAAATGGCTGACTTGCCATTAGTACACTAACCCAGAACAGTAAAATGTAATGTATTTTATGCTACGACATAGCTTAACTACTTCCTCAAATGCAATATTAACTAGATGCGAAACACAGAATTTTAGTGAAACTTAGCAGATAAGCATTTCAGTACAGTTTTTTGCAACGCATTATTTTCTGTAGAAATACTTCAGATGGAATGAAATAACATAGCTAATCCATAAGTAAGGAAGAAAAAATATACGCTCCTTGGAGATCCCTTATCTCTGCAGCTGACAAGGAATCTCATGGAGTTCAATGAACTAATTTAAAAATAAAGAAATGGTTTCCTTATATTCAACTGGTTTAGCAATGCCATTTCTATAGGACACACACACACACACACACATTTAATTAAAACTGTAATTTAATCCTTATCAGTAGAGTATGTAACTGAATTCCCTCTAGCAGAAAGAGGAAGCATTTTTGAGGAAGAAAGTAATTTCACATAAGATTTTAAACCAGACAACTAAGAACTCTTACACTGGGTAGCAAAATGAGAATTTAATTATCTAATTATTATTATTATTTATTGCATTTGTATCCCACCTTATCCCACCTATTTGCAGGCTCAAAGTGGCTTACATAGTTTTGTTACACTCAGTTAATCCTGGATGTCAGGTACAATTATTGTTGTGCAGAGATTAATTAGGGGGAGAAGTAGAGAGAAGAAGAAATGAATTTAGTAGGTATATTAAACGATGGGTTTTCTTAGACGATGGGTTTCAGAGGTTTTCAGAGGTGGATTAGTACAGTTCTGGGTTTTCATTGTAGGCTTTGTTGAAGAAATATGTCTTGAGGGATTTGCGAAAGATAGTTGTTTCGTTGATTGTTTTCAGGTCTCTAGGTAGTGCGTTCCATAACTTTGTGCTCATTTAGGAGAAGGTGGTATCATGCATCGTCTTGTATTTTAGTCCTTTGCAGTTGGGGAAGTGCAGGTCAAGAAATTTGCGATGATTTTGAGGCGTTTCTGGGAGGTAGGATCACAAGGTTTAACATGTAGATTGGGGCATCTGCGTGAATGATTTTGTGTACCATTGTGCAGATCTTGAATGCAAAACGTTCCTTAAGTGGGAGCCAGTGGAGTTTCTCTCTTAAGGGTTTTGCACTTTCATATTTGGTTTTTCCAAATATGAGTCTGGCCGCAGTATTCTGGGCAGTTTGGAGTTTTTTCATGTTTTGCTCTTTACAGCCTGCGTACAGTGCATTGCAGTAATCGAGATGACTTATCACCATTGACTGTACCAGGGTGCGGAATATGTATCTCGGGAAGAAAGGTTTTATTCTTTTGAGTTTCCACATGGAATAGAACAGCTTTTTCGTCGTGTTTTTTCACGTGAGCATCGAGAGTGAGGTTTGGATCTATGGTTACTCCTAGAATTTTCAAGTTTTGAGAGATAGGCAGAGAACAGTATGGTGTGGTTATGGTAGGGAAACTTTTTGTGTTATGTTGTGAGGTGAGAACAAGACATTGTGTTTTCTCTGCATTTAGTACTGTGATTTGACCGGAATCCTGATTGAGATTCGTGGAGAATTGAGTGGTTATTTAAGTATTCAGTAAGTTGTTTTGTTACTATGCCTTCCATGAGTTTGGCTGTGAGTGGAATAGATGCTACTGGTCGATAGTTGGTTAGGTCATTGTGGATATTTCCTTTGTCCGTGGGTAAGAGTCCATTTTGAAGTCTATGATTTACATGATTCATGATGTCTATTTTGAATTGTTTGGGTGCTGATCTTATTAGACTGCTAGGGCAGATGTCTAATTTACATTGTGATTTGGCGTATTTTCCAAGCCAGCGTGAGATTTCCTTTGATGAAAGTGTGTCGAAGTTGGTCCATGATCGATCTGCTGGGTATTCTCTGGGTTTTGGGTCCAGGCATTCTAGTTAGCCATTTATTAAGAATTTGCATATGTTCATTGAGTTTTGGGAGTCTCAGCATATATAAGTAATTTGCATAGAATATTCAGATTAAAGGATTCATGTATGGGCTAACAAAGGTCAGCCTATTTATTCCACTTAAACCAACCTGGTATTTTAAACACTTTTTCTAACAAATAAATCTTCACGTAAGGAGTGCAATGGGGCAGTAAAATCCCCCCTGCACGATCAAATTTGAATAGGATCCATTTGTTTAACGCTTGAAGATGCTTGGATCTCGATTTCCCAGATTAATGGGACTTCTTATAAACAGTCAAGTGACGCAATTTAGCTGTCCCAAAGGAGCCAGAGACAGGCCACTGAAGGTCCTTGTCTTTATTCAATTTTTAAAACCATTTTTCACAGATACGGGTGAGTTCGCGTTTCTCAGAAGGGAAGAATTTGATAAGGTGTACAGGGGTGTGGTCATAGTTGTGAAAGTAGTGAAACAATGTGGTGAAGTAAAAAGTAGTGAAAAAGAACAGGGTCGGGGTCAAATAAACAGTAAATCAATAACAAGAAAAATTCCGCTATACCTTAAAAAGGCATCCAAACAGAAAGCAGAAATAAATGAATTGTATATACTCACAAATCTTCAGGCCAGGGACACACTCAACCGGTCAGCCAACCTGGGATGCACTCAACAGGCAGCACCAAAGAAACGGTGAACTCTACAGGGGAATTCCTTAAACCAGGAAGCACTCAACCGGTATGCCTCCACCCGGGACACGCTCAGCGGGGGAGCTCACAAAGGGTATATACTCACAACTCTTCAGGGGTATGCCTCCACCTGGGACACACTCAACGGGGCAGCTCACAAACAGAGTGTGCAGATACCCCTCAAAATTCAGACGTCCTGAAGGAAAGAATGAATAGAAGAGTGTGTGTCCACGGGGCGTGCAGAGCCAGTTCAGGAAGCCAGGACTAAAATCAATAAAATCTCAAGGGGCACAGTTGAACATAAGTACATAAGTATTGCCATACTGGGAAAGACCAAAGGTCCATCAAGCCCAGCATCCTGTTTCCAGCAGTGGCCAATCCAGGTCACAAATACCCGGCAAGATCCCCCAAAAATACAAAACATTTTATACTGCTTATCCCAGAAGTAGTGGATTTTCCCCGTCCATTTAATAATGGTCAATGGACTTTTCCTTTAGGAAGCCGTCCAAACCTTTTTAAAACTCCGCTAAGGTAACCGCCTTTACCACATTCTCTGGCCACGAATTCCAGAGTTTAATTACATGTTGAGTGAAGAAAAAATTTCTCCAATTCGTTTTAAATTTACTACATTGTAGCTTCATTGCATGCTTCCTAGTCCTAGTATTTTTGGAAAGCGTAAACAGACGCTTCACATCTACCCGTTGAACTCCACTCATTATTTTATAGACCTCTATCATATCTCCCCTCAGCCGCCTTTTCTCCAAGCTGAAGAGCCCTAGTCCCTTTAGCCTTTCTTCATAGGGAAGTCGTCCCATCCCCTTTATCATTTTCGTCACTCTTCTCTGCACCTTTTCTAATTCCACTATATCTTTTTTGAGATGTGGCGACCAGAATTGAACACAATATTTGAGGTGCAGTCGCACCATGGAGAGATGCAAAGGCATTATAACATCCTCATTTTTGTTTTCCAATCCTTTCCTAATAATACCTAACATTCTATTTGCTTTCTTAGCCGCAGCAGCACACTGAGCAGAAGGTTTCAGCGTAGCATCAATGACGACACCTAGATCCCTTTCTTGGTCTATGACTCCTAACGTGGAACCTTGCATGACGTAGCTATAATTCGGGTTCCTCTTTCCCACATGCACCACTTTGCACTTGCTCACATTAAACGTCATCAGCCATTTAGACGCCCAGTCTCCCAGTCTCGTAAGGTCCTCTTGTAATATTTCACAATCCTCCTGTGTTTTAACCACTTTGAATAACTTTGTGTCATCAGCAAATGTAATTACCTTACTAGTTACTCCCATCTCTAGGTCATTTATAAATATGTTAAAAAGCAGCGGTCCCAGCACAGACCCCTGGGGAACCCCACTAACTACCCGTCTCCATTGAGAATACTGACCATTTAACCCTACTGTCTGTTTTCTATCTTTTAACCAGTTTTTAATCCACAATAGAACACTACCTCCTATTCCATGACTCTCCAATTTCCTCTGGAGTCTTTCATGAGGTACTTTGTCAAATGCCTTCTGAAAATCCAGATACACAATATCAACTGGCTCACCTTTATCCACATGTTTGTTCACCCCTTCAAAGAAATGTAGTAGATTGGTAGGGCAAGATTTCCCTTCACTAAATTACTACTACTACTACTACTATTTAACATTTGTAAAGTGCTACTAGGGTTACGCAGCGCTGTACAATCTAACAAAGAAGGACAGTCCCTGCTCAAAGGAGCTTACAATCTAAAGGACAAAAAAGTGCAGTCAATCAAATTGGGGGCAGTCTAGATTTCCTGGATAGAGGTACAATGGTTAGGTGCCGAAAGCGACATTGAAGAGGTGGGCTTTGAGCAAGGATTTGAAGATGGGCAAGGAGGGACTTGACGTATGGGCTCAGGGAGTTTATTCCAGGCATAGGGTGAGGCGAGGCAGAAAGGGTGGAGCCTGGAGTTGGTGGTGGTGGAGAAGGGTACTGAGAGGAGGGATTTGTCCTGTGAGCGGAGGTTATGGGTAGGAGCGTAAGGGGAAATGAGGGTAGAGAGGTAATGAGGGGCTACAGATTGAGTGCATTTGTAGGTTAGTAGGAGAAGCTTGAACTGTATGCGGTACGTGATCGGAAGCCAGTGAAGTGACTTGAGGAGAGGGGTGATATGAGCATATCGGTCTAGGCGGAAGATAAAACGGGCAGCAGAGTTCTGAACGGATTGAAGGGGGGATAGATGGTTAAGTGGGAGGCCAGTGAGGAGTAGTTTGCAGTAGTCAAGGCGAGAGGTGATGAGAGAGTGGATGAGAGTTCGGGTGGTGTGCTTGGAGAGGAAGGGGCGAATTTTGCTGATGTTATAGAGAAAGAAGCAACAGGTCTTGGCTATCTGCTGGATATGGGCAGAGAAGGAGAGGGAGGACTCGAAGATGACCGAGGTTGCGGGCAGATGAGACGGGGAGGATGAGAGTGTTGTCGACTGAAATAGAGTGGAGGGAGAGGAGAAGTGGGTTTGGGTGGAAAGACAATGAGCTTGGTCTTGGCCATGTTCAGTTTCAGGTGGTGGTTGGACATCCAGGCAGCAATGTCGGATAAGCAGGCTGATACTTTGGCCTGGGTTTCCGCAGTGATTTCTGGTGTGGAGAGGTAAAGCTGGGTGTCGTCAGCATAAAGATGGTATTGGAAACCATGAGTTGAGATCAGCGAGCCCAGGGAAGAGGTGTAGATTGAAAAAAGAAGGGGTCCAAGGACAGATCCCTGAGGAACTCCAACAGAGAGCGGGATGGGGGTGGAGAAAGATCCATGAGAATGTACTCTGAAGGTATGGTGGGAGAGAGAAGAGGAGAACCAGGAGAGGACAGAGCCCTGGAACCCAAATGAGGATAGTGCAGCAAGAAGTAAATTATGATTGACAGTGTCAAAAGCGGCAGATAGGTCGAGGAGGATGAGGATGGAGTAGTGACCTTTGGATTTGGCAAGGAACAGGTCATTACAGACTTTAGTGAGTGCCGTTTCTGTCGAGTGTAGAGGGCGAAAACCGGATTGAAGCGGATCGAGGATGGCATGAGAGGAGAGAAAATCAAGGCAGCGGCTGTGAACGGCGCGTTCAAGTATCTTGGAGAGGAAGGGTAGGAGGGAGATGGGGCGGTAGTTGGAAGGACAGGCAGGGTCTAGTGATGGGTTTTTGAGAAGTGGTGTGACTACAGCATGCTTGAAGGTGTCAGGGACAGCTGCAGTGGAGAGAGAGAGAGGTTGAGGATATGACATATGGGGGGGTGACAGTAGGAGAGATGGTGTTTAGTAAGTTGGTTGGGATGGGATCAGAGGAACAGGTGGTGCATTTTGAGGAGGAAAGAAGGTGGGCGGTTTCCTCCTCGGTGATGTCAGGAAAAGAGGAAAAGGAGGCCTGGGTTGGTTGGTTGAGGGAGTGGGTTAAAGGGTGAAGAGGAGGAGGTGGCTTGGTAGTGAATTTGAGGTTGATCTTCTGCACCTTGTCACGGAAGTAGTCAGCTAGTGTTTGAGGAGAGAGTGAGGGGGGGTGGGAGCAGAGGGCACTTTGAGGAGGGAGTTAAGGGTGGCCAAGAGACGACGAGGGTTGGAGCCAAGAGAATTAGTCAATTGGGTGTAATAGTCCTGTTTGGCAAGGAATAGGGAGGTCTGAAAGGAGGATAGCATGAATTTGTAATGAATGAAGTCAGTATGGTTGCGAGATTTCCTCCAGAGGCATTTGGCAGATCAGACGCAGGAACGAAGGTATCGGATGCAAGGGGTCAGCCAGGGCTGGGGATTAGTACGCCTTGTGGGACGGGAGATGGATGGTGCAAGTGTGTCCAGAGCAGTGGAGAGAGTGGCATTGTAAGCAGAGACAGCCTTGTCGACAGACTCGGAGGACATGATGGAAGGGAGGAGATTAGAGATACAAGAGGATAAGGTGGGAGGGTCGACAGCCTGGAGATTCCTGAAAGTAGTGGTTAGTGTTGGGCGGGACTGAGGGGGAGGGTGATGAAGTGTGAAGGTGATCAGGTGATGATCTGAGAGAGGAAGAGCAGAGGCGCAGAAATTGGAGGGTGAGCAGGTAGAGGAGAGGACGAGGTCAAGACAATGGCCAGTTTGGTGAGTAGGGGTGGTGGAGCTCAGCTGGAGGTTGAAGGAGGATGTCAGAGTGAGGAACTGAGAAGTGTAGGAGTCGGATGGGTCATCAGCATGTATGTTAAAGTCTCCAAGAATGAGGGACGGAGATGAGGGTTCAAGAAAAACAGAGAGCCGGGCATCGAAGTTGGTAAGGAAGGAAGGGAGGGACTTATCGGGGGGGGGGGGGGGGGCGGTAAATTACTGCAACTCTGTGGCAGTGGGTAGAATAGACGGATGGAGTGAACTTCAAATCCCTGTTGACTTGGTCTCATTAATCCATGCTTTTGAATATGCTCTGTAATTTTGTTCTTAATAATAGTCTCTACCATTTTGCCCTGCACCGTCGTCAGACTCACCGGTCTATAATTTCTCGGATCTCCTCTGGAGCCTTTTTAAAAAGTCGGCGTTACATTGGCTACCCTCCATTCTTCCGGTACCATACTCGATTTTAAGGATAAATTACATATTTCTAACAATAGCTTAGAATAACCGATCTAAACCAAGTAATTGATAAGGGCGTCCCCAAACTAACTTCCTTCCTGGCATCCATTACAAGAAACAAGAAGGACAATGTATAATACCCGTTGACGGGCAGCGTCATAACAGCTCCAGGCCCGCAAACAGAAATATATGTGAACAAAAAGAAGTTAGGGCAATTTAGAGGCCAGGACAAAATCTAAAACGAGATGTCCCAGAGGCTAGAATTAAGCAGGGGAATGGAAAGAAAAAAATATAAAAATTTGAAACAGAAAAGGCATAGCAGGCTTGTACTTGTAGGAAAATAACAGCTGTAAATCTTAAACTGCAAGGACAACAAAAACAAATTATGAAAGGAAACAAAGATTAAATAAGGAAAAAAAATTGCAAAGTGAGTAGGGAATAAATTTAGTAAAAGACCGGTCAAAATCTGGGAAATCCCCCAGTTTTTTTAAAAAGAAATGAGAGCTGAATTATTAATCAGCAGTCGGGCAGTCACCAAAAATGTATAATTTTTTTAGGGTACATTTATCCCTCCCAATAGCTAGGATTAAATATATCACCCAAGGCTGCATCAGTTTGCTCTTTATTAGATACCTCATCAAATATTTGTACAATTGACAGATCAGTGATATCTCACTGGGAGTACTAAATATTGCTATATGAAATTACTTCTATATCTGAGACTTCAAAGAATATACAAGCAACATGTACAATCAATTGATTATGGGAATATAGTACCCCAGCTACACATAGGTGTTCTCTGGGTCTCAGTCTCTAATGCCAAAGCCAAAGTAGATATAAAAGATATAAAAGACTCAAAGCTACTTATGAGAAAGCAATTGATTACTTGTCAATTCAGATATGATTGGTTTCTCATGTGAGAGAGCAGCCCAGCTGGGGCTGTCTCTCTCCATTGAAGTAGGAAGTACACTCATTTTTATATGCCCATTCAGGATACAGGTAATATGACAGTAATTACACCTTATTGGATCTATGCTGATGTCATAGTTAACTCAGATTGGCTATGGTAATGAGTTGGTTAATATTTACTGGAAAGGTCAAAAATAGATTAGCTTTTACTGGAAGACTGTCATCTTCCTAATAAGCCATCTTGTTCTGTTTTTTTCCAAAAATATCTGTTACCACAATGTTGCTAAACAATGTTACTCTGTTTTTCCACCCACACCCATTCCTCATTCTGCTGCCTCAAAATGTCACAACAGATCAATCACACTGAAGTTCAGTTTAAAGTCATGGGCCTGTAAGATTTTTCCTCATTTTAAATCCTGAACCAAAGTCTCAGGCCTTGAACCAAAGCTCATAGCTGTAGTAATAATATACAGTATCCCCCATTAATACATATACGGGCTGTGGAGAGGCATACAACTCCGAAATCCAAGCCCTGAAGTGATTGCCAAACTCGCAAGACCTACTGCATAAAAGGCCACTCCACCCAATTAAACGCCTTTTTGGTGTCAATAGCTAAGAGAACAATAGAGGTCTTAGTGTGCCTAGCACACCAGTTTTGTTGGATAGCCCTCCAAATATTATTCTCCATCATCCTCTGAGAAATAATCCCACATCGGTCTTCATGAATAAGTCTCATAATGACCTTGTTAAGGTACCCTACTGATATGCTAGCAAGCAACTTAATGTCCAAATTGAGGCGGGAGATCGGCCTGTAAGAACTGCACAATTTTGGATCCTTGCTGGGTTACGGCAAAACCGTAATACCTGCTTCCAACATCGAGGCAGGCAGAGGCTTGCCCTGAAGGACCCCATTGAAGACTTGAGCTAGCAAAGGAGCCATAAAGCCCTTAAAGGTTTTATAGAATTTCTCTGAAAGGCCATCCAGCCCAAGAGATTTGCCGTCTTTTTGGATCTGTGCATCCAAGAGGTTCTTTTGAGCTTCCGATAACCTTGGAAAGTCAACACCCGTGAGTTTACACTTTATGTCTAAGGGGGTAGTCCTGGATTCAGATATATATAAATCTTGATAGAAACTGAAAAAACTGAATCTCATAGCCTCAGGATCACTTGATTTCACCCCATCTATCCCCCTAATAGTGGTGATATATGCTTGCAGCTTACTGGAGGCTTGCAACTTACTGGCCTTGTTACCCTTCTCAATAAAGAGTTGTCTGCCCCTCTTCATGGCATGAACCACCTCCTTTGACCATAAATCCTTCAGTGATTGGTGAAGTTCCCCAACTTTAGTTAATAAAGCAGGAGTAGGAAACTGTAGACGTCTCCGCTCCAAGCGAGAAATGCTCTGTTGAAGCACAGTGTCCTGGAGTGCCCTTTCCCTTTTCAGTCAACTAGCCCACATAATAAATTGGCCTTTAAGAAAAGCTTTAAAGCTGTCCCAGATGGTACCCCAAGAAACCTCTGAGGTAACATTATCTGAAAGAAGATAGGAATCTTAGCATTAATATTTTGGATGACCCTCTCATCCTCCAACAGGCTTTCATTAAGGCGCCTAAATTGAAGTTTCACATCCTACTCATACTCCTGCACTTCACCCAGAGCGGTGCATGATCTGACCACAAAATAGCTTCTATGTCTACTAGCTCCACCTTGGAGATCAAAATTTTATTCAGGAATAAATAGTCTATATGGGAATATGAGGCATGAGCAGCGGAATAAAAGGTATATTACCTACTAGTGCCATAAAAATGCCTCCACGTATCTACCAGTCCCATCTGCGACAAATACCCCTGGAGAGCTTTATGTAGGCTATTGAAGTAAAACTTGTTCCAGTGCCAAATAAAAAGGTCTCTGATTGTCATTTGGGGCATACACTGAATCTGTGCTATACAGTGAACTCTGAAGGTTTATAAGAAGAGCTAAAAATCTGCTGTGAGGGTCAACCAAAGTTTTGCTTGAGCACAGGGTGAAGAGAGCTAGAGAGAACGATACCAACACTTTGCTTCATAGCAGTGGGGTGAGAGGCAATAAACTTTTCTTCAAAAAATACTATGGACGTTTTGTATTTTGGACATTGTGTGATATGGACATTTTATTTTTTGGTCCATTTTCAAATAAAAAAAACGTCCAAATGCAAAACATCCAAAATAGAGGAGGAGTGGCTTAATGGTTAGTGCAGTGGGCTTTGATCCTGGCAACATGGGTTCAATTCCCACTGCAGCTCCTTGTGACTTTGGGCAAGTCAAATGCATAAGGGGCATTTTTGGATATGACGTCTAAGTCTGAATTTGGACGTTTTTTGTAAAACATCCAAAATCAGAAAAGAAAAGGTAATTTTCTACAAAAAACAGTCTTGTCTTTTCCTTTTGAAAATGCTGTTTAGAAAAACGTTTTGTGATTTGGATGTTTTATTTTTTGGTCCATTTTCAAACAAAAAACATCCAAATGGAAAACGTACAAAATCCACAATAGAGTGAAACCATTCACATGTTCTAAGTGTGGTAAAAGCTTTGGTTGTAATGTAAATCTCAAAGTGCATTAGAAAGTCCACATGGGAGAGAAACCATTTGCATGTATGGAGTCTGGTAAAAGCTTTGGTCAGAAGGTAAACCTCATAATACACCAGAGAATACACATGAGTGAAACCATTTACATGTCCTGAGTGTGGTAAAAGCTTTGATTGGAAAGAGAGCCTCACACTGCATCAGAGAATCCACACAGGGATTAAACCATTTACATGCACTGAGGAGGTAAAAGCTTCATTTGCGTTGGGACAGGTAATTAGGGAATGTACACTCTTGCTTTGAAGTATGGAAAAATAGCACTCTGGTATTTAGATATATGTAATGAGACCTCCTTTTCATCTATAGATCTGAATTCAAAGCCCAAATCTACTGATAAACAATAGACACAAGGCTCAGATGTTATAAAAAAAAAAAAAAAATAGAAAGCTTGGCATCAGGTAGAATAGTGGAAAAGTGATATTCCAGGAAGGCAATAGGGCATCCTTTGGGGCACTGCAGTGGACTTTATAAAGTGCTTCCAGGTACACATCTCACCATTGCTCCCTTACCTTGTCTACTGAGCCCCCCAAAACCCACCACCCCAACTGAACACCACTACCATAGCCCTTACAGGTGAAGGGAGCACCAGAATGTGGGTATAGTGGGTTTCTGGTGGGATTTGGAGGGCTCACAGTTTCCTCCAGAAGTGTAACAAGTAGGAGGAGGTAGAAGCCTGGGCCCACCTGTCCACAGTGCACTTCACCACTACTAGACTACTCCAGATACCTGCATGCTATTCTAATGTACCTGAGTATAACATCTGAGGCTGGCAAGTAATATTTTAATCACATTTGTTTGAGGTAGGAGGGGGATGTGATCCCCTCCAGTGGTCATCTGGTCATTTGGGGCACCTCTTGTGTGGAGTAGAGGAGACTTTGATTCTGGGAAGTGGGTTCATTTCCCACTGCAGCTATTCATTATAAAAACAGATCTAGCTCAAAACGTCTAAATTTTAGTCCTGTACATTTTTGTTTTGTTCCATTATGGCTGAAAAACGTTTAAGTCTTAGGAACGCCCAAGTCCCACCTTGAACACACCCCTGACATGCCCCCTTGAGATTTGGACGGACTTCTGATGGACTTTGGAGAAAAACGGCTAAAAAGAGATTTTGAAAATACTGATTTGGACGTTTTTGTGAGAAAAACGTCCAAATGCAGACTTAAGTTACTTTTTGCACGTTTTTCTCTTTTGAAAATGAGCCTGATTGCATCTTATAGGGTGATTTGAGCCCCTTTACATTGAGAGAGAAAATCTTTGAGATTAGACATCTACCATTATAGGGGCAAAAAAAGCAAAGAACTACCCAGCCTCCCCCTGTCAGTCTCTCCCTTAGCAATCCTAAAACCTACTGCGGACCTGTGTCCCTCACACTCTAGTCCAACCCAATGTCCCTGAGACTACCCATCCTCCCCCTAGACCTCCTTACTCCCTGTACCCTTATTACATCCACCAAAACCCCATCCCTTGGATATGTCATATGCAAAGAGGAAGGACGCCCCCATCCCCCCCAAACCAACCAGTTGTACTATGTCTGTGATAATGATACAAATCAACACCAAGGATCCTCCCAGCCTCTCCAAACACTCAAGACTCACAACCGCTCAGTCGCACACCAGTGAACAAGAAACCATGTTAAAACCCAGAAAAGTTCCAGTCTCTGAAGCTATATCAGTAGTGGAGGAAGAGAGAAATGCCAACTCCTCATCAGGATACAAGTCCCACAGGTGCAGACTCAAAAACACTAAAACAACGGGCAGAAAACTCAAACAACTAGTACGGCTGCACCATGCTCGCCTCAGGAAGATCTCTAGGATAACAGTACCAGCCACCTCAGGCCCTCATGAGTTCAGCATAGAGGGGTCCCCGGAAGGCCAGTTGTAGAAGCTTGCCGCTGCAGCCAACAGCCTCTCCCATTTGAGACTCGCTGCCATTTTGGTCTGTTCTGAATTTTCTTTATAACCCTGCTTCAGGTCATCAGTAGTTTCCAGCGCATCAGGTGGCAGGACTTTCAAAACCTCCTCTCTAGAGTGAACTTGGTGAAGCTGACCGTCCATCCTTGGTGAGTGAGAGAGCAAAAGGGAAATGCAGTGATAATGTACCCCTTCTTCCTGCAGGCGCTGGTTGAGAAAGTGGAGTTCTCCCTGCCTATGCAGGATCAAGGAAACCACATCCTGGTACAAAGAGATTGGGTACGTGTCCCATGGAAGCTGATCAGTGCCCCTAGCTGCTTTAAGAACTGCTTCCTTTACCTTGTAGCTTTGGAAACGGGCAACAATGTCCCTGGGCACATTAGCTCGGGGCTTTGCCAAGGACTGGTGCACTCGAAATATGTCTATCTGATCTGCC
This sequence comes from Microcaecilia unicolor, assembly GCF_901765095.1. Classification (NCBI taxonomy): domain Eukaryota; kingdom Metazoa; phylum Chordata; class Amphibia; order Gymnophiona; family Siphonopidae; genus Microcaecilia; species Microcaecilia unicolor. The sequence continues at coordinate 120,128,164 of NC_044040.1, read as the reverse complement.
AGAATAGCTTGTCTCCCGCTTCAGACAACAGATGACAGGCCAGCTTTTGTACCACATGTTCGCAATTGATGTACTCCGTAGTTTCAGGTAAGCTTCTAATGTGACTATGGCATTGTCATGACTGATTCTCAAGGTCCTCGACCTGGTGCTCCATATCCTGATTGCTCACTTTCAATTCAGCCAACTACTTTTCCAGCGCAGTGAGGGCCTCTGAATGCTCCTCCATGCATTGCTCAGTTTCTTCCATGCACCAGCCCAACTCTGCAATATTCTTCTGGAGGTCAGCCCCCAGTGTGGTTAGCTCATGCCAAACAGTGTTTACATCTGATTTAATTTCCTGCTGCCACACACAGATCTTCTCTGCAGAGTCCAAAACGGGAGCTGGAGCTTTCTCCACCATGACCACTGACTCCAGAGCAGGGTCTGCCCGGCTGGCGCATCACTCTTCCACCATCGTGTCTGATTCTGGACACTTCGACTGTACCACTGCAGAATAGGAGAACTGGGTCGGATTGAGTCCCTTCTGTTTCAGACTTATATGGCTAGATAGGACACAGTCTAAAGAGATGCCAAACATATTAGCCCTCCTGGATGCCACAGGATGCTTGAGATAATATGCGGTTTGGCCTTGGGATTGGAGAGCTATAGGCTCAAGCCTCCATCTTGGACGGTAATGTCACTTCCCCCTCTTAAAAATTCTTGTGCTTAAACAGTCCAGTATGTACTAAAAAAAATGAATGTCAAATGAATTAAAAAAATTATGAAAATTTCATTTTAAATTAAGGTACACCAATCTTTTTGGTGATGCACATCTGTAGTCTCCTTGATTTCCTTATTGCCAGCCCGCACAACTAAGCTATCTTGTGACAGGACCACCACATGTGCAGATTATCTCCAGGAAAAATATATAGCCCCTCTAATTGGGAGTGGGTGGGGGGAGTTCAGCAAATTGCTCATAAAATAGAGGGCATCTGTACGTTCAGTAGCCTGATCATCATTTCCACACTCCTACAGTGCTAATACACTGTATAGGACAACTGTCAAATAACATTGTAATCAGTTTCATACAGAGCAAAGTGTAATCCTAGGTATGTATATATATTTTTTTTTTGCCTTGTGATGAATCTGAGTTCCTTTGGCCCACAGACCAATCCAGAACTTGAAGGCTATGTACATCAACCAGCAAATGGAGACGGAGAAAGAAAGTAGTTCTGTGTACCCCCAAAGGGGATTGTGCAGCCATAGAACCTTCAGTATTCTATGCTTCTATGCTCCTAAACTATGTTGTTCTAGTTTTGTTATCTAATTTTTCCTCTGGATGAAAGAGTACAGGAGTGGAGTCACCAAGTATTTCCAGAGAGCTCCTTTCAAGTTCCTTTTTTTTTTTCCCCTACCCCTATGAGAGATCTTTGGAGTTGTGGAGTTAAGGAGTCTCTAGTGCTGTTAGCCAGTTGAATATGGGGAGTCTGCTGAATCTAAAGGGTTATACTTGATGGTGCAGAGTCCCCCTACCCTCCTCCCCCACCGCTGCTGGAAGTGCTGCAGTCCCAACTGCAAGTATATTCTGTTTCTCCCTATTTCAGCATTAATATCTTGGACAGCATTGTAGGATGAAAATGAGTAATTAGGGCAATAATTATTCCCTGATAATACTTATTGCAAGGTTCCCGCTCAGTCTAGGGGAAATATTATTATAAATATTATTATAAAGGAACCTTGCACCGGCACCCTGCCAGTGTTTTGTTTTTCGCCAAAGAACCAAAGCCATGTCACAGATGATAATTATATATTATTTATTACAGGTAGAAAAATAGACACTCTACAATAGCTTATATGCAATATAATATCTCTTACTGATATGCACATTAACAAAATATATTGTCTAACTACACTCTGATTATCCTGAGACTACGTGCAGTAATGATTAGAACAGTACAAATGATATCCTTATGATCCTTATGAAAACTTATCACAAATTATGCAAAATACACATTAGCAGCTTTCCCTGACCAAGAGCTGACATAAACCAGTCGTACTTAGATAAAACCACTGCCTAACCCCAGACCAGGAAATATATCACTGTGATCTTACCACGCTGTCGTGATGACGGCTTCATATAAGACCAGAGCAGAATCTCCCCAGACGCTATCTTAGCTGTCTGTGTCTTATGTAGTGCAGGTCTTTCTCAGCAAACAAGCAGGTTCCCGTCTCTCCTTTGGTTATCAGAGCCAATTTCTCTGCCACAGGTATTTGCACCAGTTATGCAGGTCACAAGGTTGGTATCATACAATCTCTAGCTCACCCTGAGCCTTGCTGGATTTCTCAGGTCCTTCCCAGGTACTCCTCCTCCGAGGGTCTCCGACTAACTCTCTCACTCTCCCTGCGTTCTTCCAGACCTCTCTGTCGAGTGATAGCCTGGACCAATTCTCTTCTCATACTGTCCAGTGCATGGGTAAGAAGAGTTCTTTGTTTTGTGACCTTGGAGATGGTAACTTCTGGTCATGTGTATGACTCCCTTCCCAGCCTCAGAGATAGAAGGGGGATGGTTGGAACACAGAATGTCCTTGGCTTCAGCAAGCCTGTCAGTGATTTTCCACAAGCTGAATCTGGATCTTGCTGACACAGAGAGTTGCAGCAGCCATCTTATTATACCAAAGATGTCATAGGCTTGTATAGGCCAAGACCAGCTCAGACTAGATCACAGGGAAATACCCCTACAGATTCCCCCCCTTGGAGATGGAATTTACTACAACGGAGTAAATGCCTTCTCCAACCTAACTAGCAAAACAACTAGACGGGTTGACATCAAGACTCATGGTCAGGACCAAATAAAACAAGAACTGTAAAGGTCAGTAACTCCATACTAACACAGTCTATTAATGCACTTCATGCATCATGGCTTTATGTTCACACGTAAATTCAAATGCTAAAACAGCAGATCATTAATACAGGAACAAATCATAGGGTGTTAGCAGTTATGTCCTAACACATGAAAGTATAATCAAAAATCAATTATACTATAAAATGCATGGCAAAAGCATAAGCAAATTAGTCCTTAATATGATAGTAGACTAAAACTGTTGCACCGTGGAGAATTACTCATGGTTGACCTCCACAGGCTAACAAAGTCAATGGTATGAGAGTATTTAGACTATAAAACGACATAATGTCCAAACCAAAGTCAATAGGGTGGACCGTGATGAATGATGAGGTGTAAATGGACAACTTCTCACATCAAGCAGACATCACACAGGAAGAAAATGGTCCACGTAATGGTGATGATGAAGAAAGTCTTCAAACATAAGCATTGGACACAGTTCAAAAAGAAAGTCAATGAAATGCCCCAAAAACAAACAAACATACCCAAAACTTCACTTTCAGGAACACTGGATCAGTTGAAATAAAATAAACCAAACAAATTCCCCCCCCCCCCCCCCCCCCCAACAAGAAGAATGATACTTGGGCAAAGAAAAACTCCAACAGTCATGACTAAACAATGGAAATCATGAGGAACAAGGGGAAGGAATGTTGAAAACTGTTGGATTATTTGTAGTAAATAATTAGCAGATTTTAGTACACACAGCTTCAGCTTTAGAAATGTTAATTTCTTTCTTCATCTCTCTCTCATTCACCCCTGAATAATTCACTGCTGAGTCACTTTAAAGTTGAAGTAACAAAACATCTGTTTACTCACAGTTTGTAGTTAGATTATAATCAGACAGGCTTATATATACATATTACTATACATTTGTATTATCAGCTCCTTCCATGTGCTTAGATGGTAATGGATGCTCACACCACCATAGATCCTCTCAGGTTAGGAGAGATCATGAGCTCCATGTGCTCCATGTGCTGCATGTGCTGTGTCTAACCCCCACAGGAAGTTGCATAGCTATGTGACCTCTCTAAGTAATTCACATCAGAGGTCACAGAGTAATCACAGAGAAATAATAGGTGACAGGCAATGCATGTAAAATACAATTACATTCCAACAAACCCCTTCTCATGCATAACTGTCATGCAATTATTTATTCATACAAAGTCCAAGCTTTATACGCAGATTCACAAAATGTTCTCTGGGTAACGGTTTGGTCATGATGTCAGCTGTCATCTCACTGGTGTGACAATAGTGTAGACTGATGACCCCTTCTTTCACCAACTCTCGCACGTTGTGGTATTTCGTTGCGATGTGCTTGGTGCGTGACTGAACCTTGTCATTCTGTGACAGTCGGATGCAGCTCTGATTATCTTCCATTAACTGGATTGGTCTCTGTTCAGCTATTCCGAAATCCAGCAAAAGTTTTTCAATCCACATCAGTTCTCTGCACGCTTCCGATACAGCCACATATTCAGCTTCTGTAGAAGACAAACTCACAATACTTTGTTTATGACTGGCCCATGAAATTTGTACATTTCCATACATAAACACATATCCACTTGTGGATTTATAATTAGAATGATCCCCTGCCCAATCTGAATCACAGTAACATATTAGTTTGGATTACTATTGGCTGAAATCTTTAATTTACAATCAATGGTACCCTTTAAATACCTTACCATCCTTTTAACTGCAGTCCAATCTGATTTGGTAGGTGAGCTGACCCTTCTGCTCAAAATTCCTACTGCATTTGCTATATCAGCCCTGTATGTGGTAGCTAGATATAAAAGCTTACCTATGGCTGATCTATATTGGATGTTATCTGGTAAAGGTTCTCTTACTGTTTCATCCTTCAGAAAATCAGTGATCATGGGAGTGCTTACAACTTGGGCATCTTGCATACCTAAACTTTCAATAAGCTCATTTATTTTCTGCTTCTGGCTTAGAAGATAAGAACCATCATTTTGTTTCTCAATTTCTATACCAAGATAGTATGACACATTACCAAGTTCTTTTATCTCAACATTGAGGTTTAAACATTTTACAATGTCCTTGTACTCTTGCTCACTTTTGCTTGCAATGAGCAGATCATCAACAAAAGCTAAAATGTATGCATATTGTCCATTTGTGCACCTAGTGTACAAGCATTTATCTGCTTCACCTTGCTTAAATCCTAAATTTGTCAATATTTCATGCAATTTATCATCCCAACATTCTGCACTTTGCTTTAATCCACAAAGACCTTTGTTTAATTTACACACTAGCTGTCTTTGTTTTGTATTTATGAAACCTGTTGGTTGTTCCATGTACAAGTCTTCAGTTATATCTCCGTGAAGAAACGCTGTTTTCACATCAATGTGTTTGACTTGCATGCCTTTTGAGACTGCAATGCTCAGAAGTGTTCTGATTGTCGTGTGTTTCACTACAGGTGCAAACACTTCATCAAAATCTTCTCCATATTTTTGAAGATATCCCTTTGCCACTAATCTGGCTTTATACCTTTCCACTTTTCCTTGTGCATTCCTTTTTAACTTGAATACCCATTTGCATCCTATAGCTTTCTTGCCAGGAGGTAATTTTGTAAGAATCCAAGTATTATTTTTATCCAATGCATCAATTTCTTCTTGTGCAGCTTTATGCCATTCAGCAGCTTCTTCTGCTGGCATTTTCTCAATCTCATCCCATGTTAAGGGCTCTTGAGCTTCTGCTGACTTTGTTAGGTAAGACAGTCTTGGGGGTGGAACACCTTTGTTTTCCCTGGATGAGCGTCTGACAACAGGTTGGTCTGACCTTTCCGCATCCTCTAAATCTGAGAGTTCTTCTCCAATTGATTCCCCTTCTCCAACTGTACTGTCTTCTTCAATGATCCTTTCTGTGTCTGTTTCCTCTGCCTGTTCCTCGTTAGAAACAGATGAGTTGCTTTCAGACATCTGCCTTGGTATGGCATTTATATACACTGGCATGTCTATTATGGTTCTAGTTTCATATTCTGGATGATAAGGCTCATCTGGGATAATCCAGCCTTTATCAACCCTTTTGTTTTCATCAAAATATGTAACATGTCTTATGCCAACAATGCCAGTTTTCAGATTCAAAATTCTATATCCTTTGTGTCCTGGAGCATAGCCAACTAAAATGCCCCTTTCTGTTGTGGAATCCAGCTTATGCCTTCTTTGCTTTGGTACATGAGCATATGCTGTACTTCCAAATGTTCTTATGTGTGACAGGTTTGGCTTCCTACCATGCCATGTCTCATGTGGTGTGCGCTCAGCGCCTTTAGTTGGCATTCTGTTTTGTAGGTACACTGCTGTGAGAATGGCTTCCCCCCATAGTCTTTTAGGGAGATTGCTATCTGACAGCATACATCTGGTCATTTCCACAAGTGACCTAAATTTTCTCTCTGCAACAGAATTTTGCTCTGGTGTATAAGCTACTGTTGTGATATGCTGAATGCCTTCTTGTTCTAGAAATGTGCGCATGCTTTGTGAAGTGAACTCACCACCATTGTCGGTCTGAAGAACCTTTGGTTTTCTTTCAAATTTATTGCTCACCATGGCTACGTATTTCTTCAGCATGTCTGTGACTTGACTTTTCTCTTTCAGCAAATAGGCCACACAATATCTAGAGAAATCATCCAAGAATATTAGCACAAATCTGTTATTTCCCAATGATGGGATATTAAACGGTCCACATAAGTCACTGTGTATTAAGTCCAGCACTTTATTACTCCTATTTCCTGTGTATGCAGGAAATGAGGGTCTCACACCTTTTTGAGTAACACAGTCTATGCATTTCTCCATTTTACCAGCATCTGCACTTATCTGAATGCCGGTGGCCAGTTGCTTACTGTAAAGATCCTGGATCACCTTAGAATCACGATGTCCCAGGCGGCGGTGCCAGATTTCCAGACTACATTTACCATCATTCTTCCTTACTTGCGCCAGATGTGAGGCTTCACCTGAAATGCTCAGTTTATAAACATCATTATGCATAAAAGCTTCAGCATACACTTCATCATTTTTAGAGATTGTGCACTTACTGTTTTCAAAATGAATCGCAAATCCCTTCTTATCTAATGTAGATACACTAAGCATATTACAAACTGCTTGGGGAATATACAAGACATCACTTACAGGAATTTCTTTAACTTCATTAGACACTTTGCATTTTAAGAATCCAATACCTTTTGCTTGGATCTTAGCAGTCCCTGCGTTTGCAGTTTTAAGAATACCTTCTTCTGGACACATTTCCTGAAAGAAATCTTTACAATTGGTTAAATGGCATGTGCTCCCTGAATCCAAAATCCAAGTACTTTCATTTGAATTATTATTTACCATAGTCAAAGATTTTTCTGCCATTAGAAAGCCCTTGTGTTTATCTTTGTCCTTCATACATTTCCTGGTTTGAAAATTCTTTAGTTCCATTGGCTTAGGTGAGCTAGAGGGAGTGTTTTGTGTTTCCTTACACCATTTAGATACATGTCCCTCCTTTCCACATGAGTAGCAAATCAGCTTGCCCTTGGGTGGAGTTTTCCCATAGCTCCGCCTTCCTCTGTTCTTTGCCAAGAAATTTGTTTCATTTCTCTCTGACTGACTTTGAGAACACATCTCCTCAGAATCATTTATTATGCATTCCTGCCTTAGTTTTGATGTTGTCTGTTCAAAAGATTGCCCTTCAATGGCCTCATTTACAGACCTAAAAACATCAAACTTTTTTGATAGTGAGGTAAAAAGAAATGCTCTTTTCAATGCATCACACATGGGAATTCCAGAAAGTTCTAGCTTTTGAAATGAAGACATAAGATGCATAATGTGATCATTACATTTACTTTTATCCCTTAATTTGGTTTCATTCAACTCTGCCAGCCAAATTGGTTGCTGCTTTGCATATGTAGTTGCATACATAGTTCTCAGTTTATATAAAATGTCCTTTGGTGTATCTTTTCCCTCCACTAATATGGCTTGTTTCTCTGAGAGAGCTTCCAAAAGCATGCACTTCACATAATAGTTTGCATTGTCCCATTCAGCCATATTTTCAGCTGTTCTGTCTTGGTCTAAGCATATATTTAATCTTTTTGCTCGAAGGAGACATATGAATCTTAATTCCCACTGCTGATAATTAAACTCAGTTAATTTAGGCACCTTGAGAGAATAGAACAATGGTGAATTTCTTCCCTCAGCCATTTTCTTAGCCTTCTGTCTGCTGTGTGGGGGGAGAGAGAGACAGACTGAATCTTTCCTTTAAAACTTAAGAGAAAAATGTGGCCTTTTTTTCTGCCTGGTAATATTTCTCTTCTTTTTCAATTTCTGGCCCTGGGCCCATAACCCTTTTGTTGGATTATTTGTAGTAAATAATTAGCAGATTTTAGTACACACAGCTTCAGCTTTAGAAATGTTAATTTCTTTCTTCATCTCTCTCTCATTCACCCCTGAATAATTCACTGCTGAGTCACTTTAAAGTTGAAGTAACAAAACATCTGTTTACTCACAGTTTGTAGTTAGATTATAATCAGACAGGCTTATATATACATATTACTATACATTTGTATTATCAGCTCCTTCCATGTGCTTAGATGGTAATGGATGCTCACACCACCATAGATCCTCTCAGGTTAGGAGAGATCATGAGCTCCATGTGCTCCATGTGCTGCATGTGCTGTGTCTAACCCCCACAGGAAGTTGCATAGCTATGTGACCTCTCTAAGTAATTCACATCAGAGGTCACAGAGTAATCACAGAGAAATAATAGGTGACAGGCAATGCATGTAAAATACAATTACATTCCAACAAAAACCACCAATGGGTTAGGAAGCAGGGCGTCAGGAATATCTTGAAGAATGACATCAGGAATGGAAACAGGATTAATCTGTTTGGCAACTGCACTGAATCTTCAAGGTTTTGTTTTTTTCTTTGTAGCTGAAAAACAAAAGAAGATGAAGTTATTCTGCTTCATGGTTAGTTTGGGTCATTTCAACAATGCATGAATCTGGAACCAAATGACTGGAATGACATGGTCTCAACTGATTGATGTGGACCCACTTAAGGTTATCTTCACCTTGAGAACTTTTTCTGAGGCGAATTTGGTAAGCCACAGGTGAAGCTTTTTCCACTATAGGGAAAGAACCATGCCAACTGGGTAGAAACGTCTTTTCTTTTACCTTGTTTCTGGCAAAATTGAAATAGAATACCTTGTCGCCAATTTGGTATTCTTTGGAGGTAGTCCCTTGATCATAGTAGGCTTTCCTACCTCTAGCACTACTTTCCAAGTTCTTTTGGGCAAAGGCAAAGGCACTTTGCAAATGCTGCCGCAAATGGGTGACATACTCATGAGAGGAAGTAGCACTGGACAAGTTCACATCATTAGTCCTGTAAAGCAAATGAATTGGTAACATCATTTCCCTACCTGTCATCATCTCAAAGGGTGACACGCCTGTAGACCGATGGGGTGTGGCACGTATGGCCATGAGGACCAAAGGTAACTTCATGTCCCAATCCTTACCTGAGGAGGACACGTACTTCTTCAGAATGGTGACGATGGTACGATTAGCTCTTTCCACTTGTCCTGAGGACTGAGGTCGGTAGGCAATGTGTAGTTTACTCTTCACGCCTAGCATCTTCCACATGTGTTGGATCACTTCTGCGGTAAACTGGGATCCTTGGTCTGAGTCCACTCGCATGGGCAAACCCCACCGGCTGAACACATGATTCAGTAGTAAGGTAGCCGTAGTCTCAGCAGTGCAATTGGGTGCAGGTAGGCACTCCACCCACTTGGTGAACATGCAGGTGACAGTAAGCATGTACTTGTTGCCTCTGGTGGATCGAACCACAGGTCCAACCCAATCAATCTGGATATCTGACTAGGGCATAGCAATGCCCTTCTTCCTGAGTGGTGCTCGATGGGATGGAGAAGATGGCTGGAACTGACAACAGGTCAGACAACCTCGAGTATACAGCTTCACATCCTGACGCATATGGGGCCAATAAGCCACTTGCTTCAAGGTCTCATAGGTGATGCCTTCCCCTCTATGTCCTGCACATGGTTCATCATGAGCATGTTGCAACATGATGCCACGATATGTCTGGGGCACAACCCATTGCTCAATGCCATGCTTACTCGTCCGAATAAGCAGGTCCTGTCGGATCTTGAACTTCTCCCTGGATGTATACAGTATCTTCAGTTCTTCAGATTGACACTCCTCTTCTGTCAATGGATGTTCTTGCGGATTCTGGATGTACTCATAAAATCATCCAACCACTGGATCCGATTTCTGAGCCGTGACAAGATCAAATGATGGGACTTCACTGCACCACTGGAACACGGGAGTCTCATTCGACTGTTTTGTTTACCGTCTAGTGACAGCATGAACTGCCAATGTCTCAGGTTCTGAGAACCGCCATGGCTCTTCAGTGAGTGCACCTTCCTTGGCGAGTTGGTCTGCTAAGTCATTCCCTATCTTGTCAGGACTTTCAACTTTGTCATGACCCTTAACCTTCGTCCAATAGATGGTCATGTCATGGTCCCATACCAGGCGATCTATGGCCAGAATCAAACTTCCATGATGTACCGGTTTTCCTTTTGAGTTTAGCATGTTGTTCTGCTTCCAGTTGGGTAGATGTGAGACAAAGTTCTGTCTCACATAATCGGAGTCTGTACAGATGACTAGTTCCCTAATTCCTCTCTGGACTGCAGACTGTACCGCCACCAAAGCTGCAGCAATCTCCGCGTACTGATTTGTCTGTGAACCCAAGCTGTGCTTCAAAGTCTCTTCAGGAACGGTTGGATTCCATACCACTCCCACACCTGCAACCAACTCATGGTCTGTGTCATGGCGGTAGGCACAACCATCCACATAGACTTTGGGCATGGTAGTACAAATCTTCTCATCATACAGGTGGTGTCGATGAGGTTGTACCTCTGGTGGTGGGATATCTGTTTCAGGATTACCTGCAAAGGAATCATGTCCTGCACATTCATGCAGGTCAGCCATACCTTGGGCTACTACATTGCGATGTTTTTGAGCATGCCTTACCTCTAGAGGCCATCCTTGAAGAGCCAGTGTCCAGGAGACTATCCTGCTGTTGGACACCCGACCAGATTTGATTCGGTCGCTACCCAGGAAACTAACAATTTGATGACAAGTTTCCACGATTAGCTTCTCCCCCTTGGATGTAACTCCGGAAATGTTGCAGAGCCCACACTGTGGTCAATAAGGATTTCTCACAGTCTGAATACTTCTTTTCCACTTCGGATAGGCTTTTACTGGCATAGGCCACAACCCACTTATAAGAATCATATTTCTGATATAAGACAGCTCTCAAAGAGTGGTTGGAGTATCCCAGGTCAACGTAGAACTCACGACCCCCCTCAGGGTACGCGAGGCATGGAAAAGCGGCTGAGCTGCTCCTTCAGCTCCTGTATAGCAGATTCCTGCTCTGGACCCCAAGTTCAGGGTACATCCTTCTTCAATAACTTGACCAATGGTCGGGTGATCTCCGCATACTCATTTATGAACTGTCTGGAATAATTGCATATTCCCAGAAAGGAACGAAGTTCTGTGAGATTGGTAGGTTGTTTCAGCTGTTGTAAGGCCTGTACTCGCTTCTTCTGAGGTTGCAGACCCTCAGCAGAAATTTCATACCCTAGGTAATTCAGAGATTTCTTGCACCATTGTCCTTTGGACAATGTCAGTTTAGCTCCAGCATTTGTCAACTGTCTGAAAACGTGCTCAATCTCTGACAAATGTTCTTGAAAGGTAGGGCTTTTGATCAAAATATCATCCACATAGACTACAGTTCCTCGAGCTTCAGCATCTGGAAGTGCTTTATGTAGGAAGATGTTGAATTCAGCCGGTGAATTGAGAAAACCAAAGGGAGTTCTGTTCCACATGTACTGTTTCTTCCCAAAGGTGAAAGCCAGTTTATACTGATCATGTGGATGTACAGGTATGGTCCAAAACCCTGATGCCAAGTCTAAGCTGTTGAAATACTTAGCCCCCTTGATAGTAGCAAGACTCTGATCCAGTGGAGCCATCGGCCACCTGGACAACGGTACTCGCTTATTCAGCTGACGGTAATCCAAGGCAATTCTCCAACTGTTGTTCTTTTTCAAGATGGGCCACAGAGGGGAGTTGTATGTGCTGTTGCATTGCCTAATGATGCCCCTGGTCTCCAAGGTATTGAGAATCTCTTGCACAGATTCATAGGAAGCCAATGGAATCTTATACTGGCGCACAAAGACAGGCTTACTATTTGGTTCTGTAGGCACTCTGGTGACGTGCAGGTCTGTAAGGCCATAGTCATATGAGTCTACAGCAAAAAGTTCCTTGTATTTGTACAGCAACTGAGTCAACTGCCTCTTCTCTGTGTTAGTAGTACAAGCATCAGCCTGTTCCACTTGATCTTTCACCATAGCATCAAACTCTGAGAAAGGTTGGTTGGATGGAATTTCCACTTGTTCTTCAATGTCCGCCTGCAGAGATGAGGTTTCAACAGAATTCACCACTCTAGACCTCTGGGGTAGAGACATCCTTCTGGACAAAATCAAGAAGTCATCTTCCAACTGCACCTGTGAATCCATTGCATCATATGGCCACATGAACTCCAGAGATATGAGGCCTCTGGGAGAGGTAAACAGACTCTGTCTTCCCCCGCCCCCCCCCCCCCCCCCGGCAGGTGTTCCAAGAGGAAGGCAGCCTGCCAATAATAGGCAAACTTACCTCGACATCAGGAAAAACCTCTCCCACCAGAAATCCAAAAGGGTCTCCTTTAGACACAACAACTTCATCTGATTGCGGATTGGTGACCAACAAGTGGAAAGGAGCATCAGATACCTCCAAACATGGCAGAACACCGATGGACAACCCTAGGTCATGAAAATGAGCATGAGGGTTGAAGTACACCACTTTGTCCAACAGACGCTGTCCCTGAGCAAGACGGAGCTTGATGGAAAAATCCCTCACTCTTGCCGGAATGATCACATCTTTATCACAGACTACTTCACAGACCTCGGGTATGGTCTGTCCAGACTTCAGGCTAACGGGCTTTACCTCGGATTCCACGGGGCTGCCATCAAGTCTACTCCATAACACAAGGTTCACCAGATCTACATAAACTCCCAGTCGCACAAGGCAATCAGAGCCCAGGCATAAGAGCTGTTGGAGGCCTTTCACAATAGAGAAGTGGTGTGTGAACGTCTTCTGTCCCACGGTCAAAGGGAGACTGCACATTCCCACGAGCGTCTTGGCACCTTGTCCAGGTACCTGCACCGAAGTGGAAGAACACTTACTGAAGTGAAGTTGCACAGACTTGCGCAGACGGGAGAACAGAGTGTCACTGATGAAGGAGACATCGCTAGGCAACAGCAAAGTGGACTGAAGTGTTTGGATGTCAGCTATCTGAACAGGAATGGTGAAAGCATCATCCTTTTGCTGGATGTCAGTCAACCGGCGAGGATGTGGTGTCTCATGACTGGAAGAGGATGCCGTGATCTCTTGAGGTCTGTCTGTAGCATCATCTGGAGAGTCATTCGTCATAGGCGGGTTATTCAAAACAATCTCCAACTTGCTATCCGATCTGTCTGGACTTGGATTACTTCAGCATTCTGGACTCCCCCCCCCCCCCCCCCCCCCCCCCCCCCGGTGCACCACGCAACTGGATCTCCCAAGTGAGAGGGTCTTCTGTAGTCTGGAAATTAATTCAACATGGAGAATCCCTAAGCCCCACAGAGCTGGAACCACTGACTCTGCTCATATGCCGTACCTTCCTATATGGAAGGGGACCTGTGACTTGAGCCCAGATGACTTCATGGTGATAATCCAAATCAGGCCGCAATCTTTTTAACAGATCATTGCCAATTAAGAATTTTTCGCCAGCACTGGTGGTAATGATGACAGGGTGTTTGATACTCATCTCACCGAGCTGTAAGGAAAGCCAAACCTGTCCCACAGTACCGATGCTCTGGTTGCCATAGGCCATTAGGGATAAATCGCATGGAGTGACACTCAGCACATCCGGCCCCCCCCCCCCCCCCCCTAGAGATGCCTCAAGTTTCTGAAACAGGCCTTGGGTAATCAAAGTCACCTCTGAGGCTGTATCCAGCAGACCCTGACAGGAAAATGTCTGTTGAATCAACAGCTCCACGGTATATCTGTAACCTTTAGGAGTAAGTTGACCCATAAAGTACCTGGTTTCCTTAATCGAGTCACATAATAGAGGCCCTTCCGGGTTTGAGGGGTGGACATCAGCCTGGGTCACAGGAGACTCATCACTGACAGCCGACACAGCTTCCACCTGCACTGTGGGCATGGATGGTGGTGTAGGTGGATCCAAGCCTAGTCAATCCTGGTCTTCCTCAGGCATGGACAGAGGTTCCACCTCAACGGAGTTGACACTAGGCCCAGTCGTGGTAGGCCCGAAAGACTTCTCCTTGTTTTTCAAAAAGTTGCCTCCTCTGGTTTGTGAAGAGGATGGCTGAGGTGCGGTTTCAGAATTTGTTCGTTGCAGTTGCGCCAACAATTGCTCAATCTGTGCTTGCTGCTTTCTGATCTTATCCTGAGCCCGCTGCCTTTTGTTAAAATGCTTCTTATTCGGGTCTTGTTGTTGTCCTTCACGCGCAGCAGGTTGCGCGGTGCCACCTGGCTGGCGAGGTTGGGTATTGCTAGGCTGTGATGGTGTCGACAGACTTGACACCTTGTTTTCCAGTGCAAGGGTGGAGGTGACTGCATAAACACTGGGTTGAGCCCCTGGGCTGCGATGCTTTGATGCGGGTTTGGGTGCCTCCACCGTGGGCCGGGCGCGACACATATCAAAAACCTCATCTGCCTGTTTCAGAAGCTTGGAATAAGGTTCTTTCTGTTGTCCCGTCAAGTGAAATCTCACTCGTTCAGGCAGCCCTTTCAGAAAAAGATTTCTGAATTCACCAAATTCAAGATCCTTTGCGTCTGGTATGGCCTGTCCCTGGAAAAAGGCTTGCTTCAAGCGAAAGGCCCACTCACGTGGACTCTCCTTGGGACCACAGAGCATATTATAGGCCGCCTGTTTTGCTTCCGTGTCATCTGCAAACAGACCATATCGCTTCTTCAAAGCTTGTTCCACAGTAAACAGGTCTGGGCTGTCTTCCACTATAGCCTCCAAGTACACCTGACATTCTTCGTCAAACGTCCACTTAAGTAAAGCCAGTTTATCTGACTCTGCAGTGACCTGTAAAGTTTTAAAGATTTCATGGACTGACCGCAAATGAGCATGTATTGATATCTTAGAAGACTCCTTAAAAGGTTTGATCATAGTGTGAATAGTCTTCATTTTTTGGGAGTGTTGTTCCCTAGATAAAGTGTTATTTTTAAGTATCTGAGTGGAATACCGCTGCTCACCAGTAGGGGACGAAAATGGTGGTGCGGGTGTACTGTTGCTGTCATCAGGTAGTGCAGAGGGCTGTGACCTCCTTGGGTGTGACACAGGCCCACTGTTCCTGGTGACATCATCAGGCAGGACAGAAAGCTGTGCCCTTCTTGGGAGGAGCATAGGCCCAATGATACCAGTGACCTCATCAGGAAGTGCATTGTGCTGTGCCCTTCCTGGGAGGAGCATAGGACCAATTGTACCATGACTGTCATCAGTGGGCATAGTATTCCGGGACCTGACTGGTGGGAGTCTCTGATTACTAGTGTCAGTGTCCTCATCGGGGAATACAGTGTTCCGTGACTGGACTGGGCGGAGCCTATGCTCCGGCATGCAGTCAAAGGTCTGTGGACCAAGGGTACTGTACCGGGGAGGCGCTGTCAACTGAAAAGGATTAGACTCCTGCTCTAATTCATTACAAGGGACCCATTCAGGCAGGCAAAATTGTTCTAGCACAGGGCTGGGTGATCTCACGTCATCCCTATCCTGCAACTCCGTGGGTGTAGCAGTAGCCTCATCCACCAAGTCACATACCTCCTTCTGCAACATCTCTAGGTCGCCTTTATGCTGATTGAGTGCTTTTATACACATCTCTTTATCCTGCAAAGCCTGAGATAACTGCAGTGACAGTGTATTATTTTTCTCCCAGAACTCTGCTAGTTCTCCTTCGGCTTTATGCCAAGCCTGCTGAGCAAAGCTATGACTCCCTTTCTCATGTTGTAACTCCCTACGCAAAGCAGAAATCATATCCTGATGGATTTCTCTCTCCTCCTGTTGCCGGGAGTGAGTGTGATTTACTTCTTTCATTCGCAAACTTAAAGTTCGCATTACCTCCTTAATTGATATGATTTAGCAGAGAGGGAATCATTTTTCAGCCTCAAATCAGTCTGTAAAGATTGGGCAGTCTGTTCCCAATGCAATCTGTCTTTCTCTATAGTAGCACATTTGTCATGAAGACCAACACATTCGGGGCATATACCATGATCATGGGAACTCTGTCACCCCCCCCCCTCCACCAATTGCCTGTGAAGTTTTGCTCTCAAGAGCTAATTGTAAATCAAGTCTCTCATTCTTTAGGGAGTCAACTTCAGTCTGCAACTACTGAATTTCGTTTTGCAATGTAGAGCGAATACAACCTGCAATTTCCATTTTGGCCAGCAGGGTGCATGAGAGCTCCATTAATGCTGGAACAGTCAATCTATGCTTTACCTTCAAGATTTGGTTCAAGACTATCTGATATGCTTTGAAACTTTGTGCATCTTCTTTACGAAATAAGGACAACATAGACTTCAGAGAGTCCTCCATAAGTGTTTTAGACTGGCCCCCAGCTACCATTGCATCAAACACTGCTACTTCTAGAGGCGAGAGCCTATGGCTAGGTGCTGTCATACTGACACTGTAGGGACAGGAAAGTGAAAGAAAGAAAAAAAAAAACAGCTACCCTGTTTCCCGAAAGTAAGACATCCCCCAAAAATAAGACCTAATAGAGGTTTTCCTGAATTGGTAGATATAAGGCTTCCCCCGAAAGTAAGACCTAGCAAATTTTTGTTAGAAAACAGGGCCGCCGAGACAGGACAAGGCCGCCCCCCCCCCCCCCCCCACCCATCCTCCGTCGCTCCCGGAACTAACCTTAAATGCCTCCTTTCACCTTCGCAACAAGCAGCAACAGGGCAGACCTCTCCTTCCTTCCGTGCCCCGCCCTTGGGGACGTTACATCAGGCGAGGGCGGGACACGGAAGGAAGGAGTAGCCTGCCCTGCTGCTGCTTGCTGCGAAGGTGAAAGGAGGTGTTTAAGGTTAGTTCCGGGAGCGACGGAGGGCGGGCGAGCCAACCCCGATGTTTCCATGAAAAATAAGACAGCCCCTGAAAACAAGACCTAGCGCATTTTGGGGGGGGGGGGGGGCAAAAATTAATATAAGACAGTGTCTTATTTTCGGGGAAACACGGTAGCAATTAACACAGCTAGTACAAACAAACAAAAAAAAACCTGGTTCACTGCCAGGTCATAAATCTGGCAAAAGCAACAGATTTACGACTACCAGATAAGCTTCAACAGTCTTCAGTGAACACACAGTAAGAGAATGTAAACACAAAGCTCAGATTTGAGGAGCTTAGGATTTCATTTTGAAACAGAGAACAAACCTACGGGTCTAAACTGTTATCAACTGAATGACATTCCCGGAACGCAAGTTCCCATTTGTAGGATGAAAATAAGTAATTAGGGCAATTATTATTCCCTGATAAAACTTAGCACAAGGTTTCTTTATAATTTCCCCTAGACTGAGCGGAAACCTTGTAATAAGTTTTATCAGGGAATAATTATTGCCCTAATTACTTATTTTCATCCTACAGCATTCTATTCTGTATTGCTCTGATTATTTTATTTTATGTGGAGGAGGATTGTTACAATTATGCTATTTAATGTGTTTAATTGTGAGACACTTTTCTTCCAGCTGTAGCAGTATTGTGTGGTAACAAGCAAAAAACCAAAGTAGGCTGGTATAATGGACCTCCTAATAAATCACCAGAAGGGATCCAGGAAACCAGACAAAGTCTTCATTAAGCTCAATACAAGTCGATTCAAGTTGCAGACTCAACACAGTCCTGTGTTATTTATTTATTTTTATTGCATTTGTATCCCACATTCCCCTACCTATTTGCAGGCTCAATGTGGCTTACATAAATTTGTTGACATTGTCATATCAGGATATCTGATACAGTTAGTAATGTGTAACGATCAAGGAAGGGAAGAAGGAAGGGAGTGCTTAGGATAGTTGTATAAGGTGAGCTTTCATGATTGAGTGGGTTGGTGAGGTGACTTAGTGAGGTTATAGGTGTTCATTGTAGGCCTTGTTGAAGAGGAATGTTTTCAGACGTAAACACCTGCTTCAGGAGTCATAAACTATATACAAAAGAAAAAGAAATGCACCATTCCTGAAAACTGAAAACAGTAAACACTTAATCAAAGAACATTAGTAGGTGAACATATATAGATTTTAAAACAATAACACTACAAAATTAGTCAATTGTATATTATTACAAGTAAACAGCCATAAAAATAAATTAGTAAAAACATCTTGAAAAACATGAATACTAAACGCATAACAAAATAAATAAAATAATTAAAACTATACATATGTTATATTACAAAAAAGAAACTGACTTTGCTCGTTTGTAAATGCTTTGTAAATTTTATCCTAAAAGAGCCACTATCAAGCAAGAAACTTGTCCAAGGGACACTTTAAAAGATAATAAAAAATATTAATCATTCTGACGGGATGGCGGCATAGGCTGGGCTTACAGACAAGCAGAGAGTCCCACTGCCAAAATACACACCTTGTCCTTGTATGCAACCACAGTGGTGGATACCGATGGCACCTCTGAATCAGATTGTGCAGTGCCCCCTAACGGAAACTGCAAAGCAGTATTACCACTAGTCATAGTGCCACCTAGCAAGCCGCTCCAGTGCCTTTTTGCCATGATGCTGCAACATCTTATTGCTAGGACTCTTTGATTTATTGGCAGTATCATCTATTTTCTTTTGCCACTCTTCATACTGCGTCCTACACGCTCTGCTAACATGTTTTTTTAAGGAATTCTCTTTAGTCTTTACTTACTCCACGAGTGTTCCGTTGGACAGACACTGGGCTCCGGAATCCTGATCAGAGCACCAAATTCTGTGGTCCCGTTCTAGTCTGGGTACCCAGTATTTGTATCCTTGGCTCTTGAGTCTCAGAGCGTGAGATCTGTACGAAGGAATAAGACACGACAACACGAAATGTACTTGCAAGTTAGCTAAGGCCTTAGGGAGGGTCACTGCCACAGCTGCAAAGTCCAGCTGCCTTGCTTGACTGACTTCTGTCTTCTCATACTTTAACTATCAACTGCCTTCTCATTCAGTAGATTCAGTCTCTTTTTCATGCTACTGTTTCACCTGTTTTCTGAGGCTGTGACTTCAAGCTGACCTGTCAGATTGCGACCTTCACTTGTCCTGTCCCAGGCTGTGACTTTTGGCTGCCCTCTCGGACTGCAGCTTTCACCTGCCTTCTAATCCTGCAATTTTAGTTCTTTCATACTTTAAACATATTCTGCAAATTAGAAAAGAAAGACGGAAGTCCAAAAAACAGCTGGCATGGTTGAAAAGTGAGGTGAAGGAAGCTATTAGGGCTAAAAGAAACGCCTTCAGAAAATGGAAGAAGGAACCGTCTGAAAATAACAAGAAGCAGCATAGGGAGTGTCAAAGCAAATGCAAGGTGCAGATAAAGAAGGCCAAGAGGGATTACGAAAAAAAGATAGCATCAGAGGCAAAAAAACATAGCAAAATTTTTTTTCGGTATATTAAAAGCAGGAAGCCGGCAAAAGAATCAGTTGGGCCGCTGGATGACCGAGGGGTAAAAGGAGTGATCAAGGAAGATTTTATTTGTAGCATTTCTATCCCGCATTTACCCACCTATTTGCAGGCTTAATGTGGCTTACATTTGCCGTAATGGCGGTTGCCATTTCCGGGTAATAGAATTACAAATTGTGTTGCATTAAGGTGCATACATACATGGTAACATACATGGAACATAACATATATGGAGCAGATCTTGGTATATATATATATCATGTGCATACATACATGGTGGAGAAGAGGCCATTATGGCATTGCATGAAGGTTCCTGAGTAATAAATTGGATTATAACCTATGTTGGGTCTTCGACTATAGAGAAACCCTATTTGACATAAGGTTTACGGTGGTAGTGCTTGTCATGTGATAAGATTTCGGTTTTGTGTAGATCGTTTATAGTGTTGTTGTTTAGTATTTAAGATGGATGTTTATGGTATGCCTTTTTGAAAAGATCTGTTTTCATTAGCCTTCAGAAGATGGTTAGGTCTTGCGTTGTTTTTATGGCCTTTGGTAGTGCGTTCCATAGCTGTGTGCAGATGTATGAAAAGCTGGTCGCGTATGTGGATTTATATTTTAGCCCTTTACAGCTAGGATAGTGGAGATTGAAGAATGTGCGTGATGATCTTTTTGCGTTCCTAATAGGTAAGTCTATAAGGTCTGACATATAGGTTGGGGCTTCTCCGTAAATGATTTGAATGCAATTCGTTTTTTTACTGGGAGCCAGTGTAGTTTTCCTCTTAGGGGTTTGGTGCTTTCGTATTTTGTTTTCCTAAATATGAATCTGGCTGCTGTGTTTTGATCGGTTTGAAGCTTCTTAATGATTTGTTCCTTGCATCCGGCATAGATGGCATTGCAGTAATCTAGCTGGCTTAGCACCATTGATTGTACTAGGCTGCGGAATACTTCCCTCGGGAAGAAAGGTTTGATTCTTTAAAGACATAGCAGAGAGATTGAATGAATTCTTTGCTTCGGTCTTCGTCGAGGAAGATTTGGGTGGGATACCGGTGTCGGAAATGGTATTTCAAGCGGACGAGTCGGAGAAACTTACTGACTTCACGGTAAACCTGGAGGACGTAATGGGGCAGTTCAGCAAACTGAAGAGTAGCAAATCTCCTGGACCGGATGGTATTCATCCTGGAGTACTGATAGAACTGAAAAATGAGCTTGCGGAGCTACTGTTAGTGATATGCAATTTATCTTTAAAATCTAGCGTGGTACCGGAAGATTGGAGGGTGGCCAATGTAACGCCGATTTTTAAAAAAGGTTCCAGGGGAGATCCAAGAAATTATAGACCGGTGAGTCTGACGTCGGTGCCGTGGAAAATGGTAGGGGCCATTATCAAAAACAAAATTACAGAGCACATCCAAGGACATGGATTACTGACACCAAGTCAGCAAGGCTTTTGTGTGGGGAAATCTTACCTGACCAATTTACTTCAATTCTTTGAAGGAGTAAACAAACATGTGGACAAAGGGGAGCCAGTTGATATTGTGTATCTGGATTTTCAAAAGGCGTTTGACAAGGTACCTCATGAAAGGCTACAGAGGAAATTGGAGGGTCATGGGATAGGAGGAAATGTCCTATTGTGGATTAAAAACTGGTTGAAAGATAGGAAACAGAGAGTGGGGTTAAATGGGCAGTATTCACAATGGAGAAGGGTAGTTAGTGGGGTTCCTGTGGGTCTGTGCTAGGACCGCTGCTTTTAAATATATTTATAAATGATTTAGAGATTGGAGTAACTAGCGAGGTAATTAAATTTGATCATGACACAAAGTTATTCAAAGTCATTAACTCGTGACAGTATTGTGAAAAATTACAGAAGGACCTTACGAGACTGGGAGACTGGGCGGCTAAATGGCAGATGATGTTTAATGTGAGCAAGTGCAAGGTGATGCATGTGGGAAAAATGAACCCGAATAATAGCTATGTCATGCAAGGTTCCACGTTAGGCGTTACGGACCAAGAAAGGAATCTGGGTGTCGTCGATAATACACTGAAACCTTCTGCTCAGTATGCTGCTGCGGCTAGGAAAGCGAATAGAGTGTTGGGTACTATTAGGAAAGGTATGGAAAACAGGTGTGAGGATGTTACAATGCCGTTGTATCGCTCCATGGTGCGACCGCACCTTGAGTACTGTGTTCAATTCTGGTCGCCGCATCTCAAGATGATAGCGGGGATGGGACGACGTCCCTATGAAGAAACACTAAGGAGGCTAGGGCTTTTCAGCTTGGAGAAGAGACGACTGAGGGGAGACATGATAGAGGTATATAAAATAATGAGTGGAGTGGAACAGGTGGATGTGAAGCGTCTGTTCACGCTTTCCAAAAATACTAGGACTAGGGGGCATGCGATGAAACTATAGTGTAGTAAATTTAAAACAAATCGGAGAAAAAGTTTCTTCACCCAACGTATAATTAAACTCTGGAATTCGTTGCCGGAGAACGTGGTGAAGGCGGTTAGCTTAGCAGAGTTTAAAAAGGGGTTAGACAGTTTCTTAAAGGACAAGTCCATAAACCACTACTAAATGGACTTGGGAAAAATCCACAATTCCAGGAATAACATGTATAGAATGTTTGTACGTTTGGGAAGCTTGCCAGGTACCCTTGGCCTGGATTGGCCGCTGTCGTGGACAGGATGCTGGGCTCGATGGACCTTTGGTCTTTTCCCAGTGTGGCATTACTTAGGTACTTATCAAAATAAAACATGGAAAAGAAAATAAGCTGATACATTTTTTATTGGACATAATTTAATACATTTCTTGATTAGCTTTCGAAGGTTGCCCTTCTTCGTCAGATCGGAAATAAGCAAATGTGCTAGCTGGCAGTGTATATAAGTGATAACATTCAAGCATTAATATGACAGTCTGACAGGGTGGAAGGATGGGGGTGGGTAGGAGGTGTGCATGGGGACATCAAAGCATATCATTGATATTCTAACAGGATAGGTGTGGATAGGTGAGGGGAGGATGATCAACAGAGAAATACAGCTTTATGGTTTATAATGGGCTAGGAACCCCAGATCCTTGTTAAGTCCTTTCTGTTGGGTGTTAAAATATTCAATCATTCTGACTTCAAAGGTCTTACGTTCTTGTATGGTTTTAAAGTTACCTTTCAGGATTCTCACTGTGAAGTCACTGGTACAGTGCAGTGGCATAGCCAGAAGTCAATTTTTGGGTGGGCCAACAGGTTGGATGGGTGGGCACTAGACAGTGGTGTGCTGGTAAATGTTTAACAACAGGCTCTTTCCCCGGTCCACCTCTGCACCCCTCCCCCCCCCCCCCCCCCCGTCCACCTGTGTACTTCCCCTCACAGTGGTGTGCTGGTAAATGTTTAACAACAGGCTCTCTCCCCGGTCCACCTCTGCACCCCTCCCCCCCTCCCCCCCCCCCCGTCCACCTGTGTACTTCCCCTCACAGTGGTGTGCTGGTAAATGTTTAACAACAGGCTCTCTCCCCGGTCCACCTCTGCACCCCTCCCCCCCCCCCCCATCCACCTGTGTACTTCCCCTCAAAATTGCAGAGCTGGCTATAGCCGGGGAGAGAGCCTGGGGGGGGGGGGGGGGCAATGCATTACTCTCTCCAGGAAAAAAAAATTAAGTGATCCCAGGTTCCAATTTAATTCATGTTTAATGTGGGATAAAATGCCATAAATAAGTAAATAAATATAAACTTTTAATGTTGAGCACCTGATTCTCAAAGTGGACATATTCCAAACACTATAATGAAAATAGAATGATTTTTTTCTACCTTTGTTGTCTAGTGACTGTTTTTCTGATCATGCTGGCCCAGTATCCGATTCTGCTGCTATCTGTCCTCTTAACTCCGTTTCCAGGGCTTCCTTTCCATTTATTTCTTTACTTTCCTCCTTTCTTCTTCATTTCTTGCTCTATATCCATACGTAAAAGCTGGGTCCTCCGCAGACTTGACTTTCCAGTGGATCCAGCTTCTGCCTATTTTCTTCATCCATGTGCAGTTTTTCTCCTCTCTTCCTTTTCCCTCATCTCATCTCCTTCCTCACTCTTCCATTCCCTCCATCCATGTCTAGCATTTCTTCTCTCTCCCTTCCCTCTCTTCCATCCATGTCCAGCAACCCTCCTCTCCCCTGCCCTCCCCTTCATCCATGTCCAGCAACCCTCCTCTCCCCTGCCCTCCCCTTCATACACCCATGTCCAGCAACCTTCCTATCTCCTCTTTCCTCCCCTCCATCCACGCATGTCCAGCAACTCTCCCCTCCAGCCATCCATACCTAGCAATTCTTTTCTCTCCCCTGCCCCCCTCTATCCATACATACCCAGCAATTCTCTTCTCTCTCCCCTTGTCCCCTCCATCCATCCAACCCCAGCAATTCTCTTCCCTCCCCTCCCCCCCTCCATTCATCCATACCCAGCAATTCTCCTCTCTGCCCTGCCCCTATCCAGCCATACCCAGCAATTCTGTTCTTGCCCCTGCCCCCCTCTATCCATCTATACCATACCCAGCAATTCTCATCTCTGCCCTGCCCCTATCCAGCCATACCCAGCAATTCTGTTCTTGCCCCTGCCCCCCTCTATCCATCTATACCATACCCAGCAATTCTCTTTTCTCCCCTGTCCCCTCCCTCCAGCTATCAGCGATTCTCCTCTCGCCCCTGCCGCTCCCATCCATGTCCTGCGATTCCACCTGCCCGCCCGGAGCCCTCTTCTCCCCCCCCCCCCCCCCCAAAAAAAAAAAAATTTGCAGTGCAGGCTGAGCTCCGTTCCTGCACCTGCCTTCCTCACTCACGGCAGCGCTTCCCAAACGCTGCCCACCGCCGCCACGATCGCAGGATTTACCTCCCTCCGTCTCAGCACTCAGCAGCAGTGAATTATACACGCTGCCTCCTTCTAACCCGGAAGCGTCACCTCTGCCGCTTCCGCGTTAGAAGGAGGCAGCGTGTATGATTCGCTACCGCTGCTGCTGAGTACGGAGGGAGGTAAATCCTGCGATCGTGGCGGCGGTGGGCAGCGTTTGGGAAGCGCTGCCGTGAGAGTGAGGAAGGCAGATGCGGGAACGGAGCTCAGCCTGCTCCCTCCACTCCGCTGCCTCCACTGCTGGGTGGGCCTGAATCAAACCTGGGTGGGCCTAGGCCCACCCATGGCTACGCCCCTGGTACAGTGTCCTGGTCCTGTAAAATGCTGACCAACAGGGGTGGGAGCCCTACTGGCACCAGTATTGTTCATGTGATGTCTATGTAAATTGAATCTTGTCTTAAGCATCTGGCCTGTTTCTCCAATATAGCATCCTTCGTTACATTTTTTACACTGAATGATATATACCACATTGGAAGATGAGCAAGTGAAAGATTCCTTTATGTTGAATATCTTTCCTTTGTGGATGACTGTGGGGTCATGTGAAATGTTTTGGCATAGTTTGCAACTGGATAAATTACAGGGAAGTGTGCCCTTCTGTTCCTTTTCAGTCTGTGATGGAAGTTTACTTCTGATTAGCTTGTGTTTTAAGTTGGGTGGCTGTCGGAAGGCCAGTACTGGTGGGGATGGGAATATCTCTTTCAGTAATTCATCCTCCTGGAGTATAGGTTGTAGATCTCTTATGATTTTCCTCAGTTTTTCCAGCTCTAGATTGTATGTCACTACAAGGGGGATTCTGTCTGTGGCTTTTTTCTCCTTGTACTGCAGGGGCGTATCTGCGTGGGGCCTCAGGGGCCTGGGCCCCCGCAGATTTTGCCCTGGACCCCCCTACCGCCATCAACCCTCCCCCGCTGCCGTTCTTACTTTTGCTGGCGGGGGACCCCAAACCCCCGCCAGCCGCCCCGCGGTGTTTGAAATTCATCTTCGGCCTCCGTGGCCGTGCTGCTGTGATAGGCGCTGTTGAAATCCACTTCGGAGTCTGACGTCGTTGTACGTTGTACGTGCTGCGACGTCAGACTCCGAAGTGGATTTCAACAGCGCCTATCACAGCAGCACGGCCACGGAGGCCGAAGATGAATTTTAAACACCGCGGGGCGGCTGGCGGGGGTTTGGGGTCCCCCGCCGGCTGAAGAAGAAGTTTTTACGGCAGCGGCAGGTGGAAGCAGACCTCGGCTGGCGGGGGTTGGGGTCCCCTGCCAGCAAAAGTAAGAACGGCAGCGGGGGAGGGTTGGCTGCGGGAGGGGGGTAGAGAGAGTCATTGGTGGCGGTGGGGGCTCGGCGGCGGGGGAGGGGGCTAAAATGTGCCCCCTCCCTCTGGCTCTGGCCCCCCCTACCGCCGGAGTCCAGATACGCCCCTGTTGTACTGTAGCAGATTCTCCCTGGGTGTTTTGAGGGAGGAGGCAATATTCTTGGAGATTATTTTGGGGTTGTAGCCTTTCTGTTTGAAGGATACAGTCAGGCTTTTAAGGTGTCTGTCTCTGTCCCCTGGGTCAGAGCAGATACGGTGGTATCTTGTGGCTTGGCTGTAAATGATTGATCTTTTTGTATGTGAAGGATGGAAGCTGGAGTTGTGGAGGTAGCTGCATCTGTCTGTGGGTTTCTTGTATATAGATGTTTGTATACAGCCATCACTGATTGAGACCGTGGTGTCCAAAAAAATTGACTTTTTCTGGGGAGTAGTCAATTTTGAATCTGATTGAATCGAAAGCTAATCAAGAAATGTATTAAGTTATGTCCAATAAAAAAGGTGGTATCTTATTTTCTTTTCCATGTTTTATTTTGTTTGATTTCTATTGATAAGAGTGGACTAACACGGCTACCACACTCCTCTACTTATGTACTTATGTAGCTGCTTTCTCAGGTTGTAATTTTGTTACCTTCTTGGACTGAATATTGGGAATATCTGGATTTATATTGCAACAAGGAAAGTTTATTTTTTATATTCTAGAGCAATTTTGGAAGTTAAATCATTTGAAAATTCTGGTCCCATCCAGAGAATTGCCTTAACAACAGTAGTTAGCTGGCACTTGGGACTTAATCATTACACAGCAGGAGGTAAGGGTTGAGCTCTGAATAGGGGTCAAACCATTTCTAACTTTGCTCAGGTGCTGACCTCTCTGTACCTGAAGCAAACTCCTCCAAAGTAAAACAAATTTGGACCTTTTAAATTCCAAACTTCTCAACTTTCTGGCTATAGGTGAGACCTGATATTCTCTTTAATTTAATGCTTAGTGCTTAATTAATTTTGCCCTGTGAAACCTCTTATTGTCTTTCTTTCTTTCTCTTCCTGCCAAGCTCTGAGGGAGGCTGCATTGTATTGGGGCTCTAAAGTGCATTTTACATTGTTGAAACTGATATAATTATTGGGAATATCTGGATTTATATTGCAACAAGGAAAGTTTATTTTTTATATTCTAGGGCAATTTTGGAAGTTAAATCATTTGAAAATTCTGGTCCCATCCAGAGAATTGCCTTAACAGTAGTTAGCTGGCACTTGGGACTTATAATCCCACCCACCCCAGGGTTTTCCACTCATTTATAGACAAACCAAACCTCATTAACTTTACTCAATCATACACAGGCAGTCTTACAGACTGTTAACCCCAACTAAGTACACCTGTTCATACCCAATTCAACGAATCAGGATGACTTTTATTCTCTGCAATAATTGAGGTACTTTAGTTTCAAGGCCAATCATGTGGAGACTTAGAGCTTGCCCTATCTGTCTTCAACTATCTAGTTTTAAATAAGAGCTCAGTAAAGTAATGCAAGAATTGGATACAATTAAAGCAGCTTCTAGGACTGCACAGAGAAATAGCTTCTCACCACTCCCTCAAAGAATAAAACCACATAAGAACAGATGGTTCACAGTAGGCTCAGGCAGACTTCGTCATGTGACACAGAAGCATCCACCCGCACAAGTGTTGCCACTAAAGAATTCTTTTGCTCCATTACAGCACTGTAATGCTCCTGAAAAAAGAACTGAAGCAGAGGAAAAAGCAATAAAGTTGGAACAAAAAGACATGAAGGTACCCAAAGTGAAAAGACACCCCAAAATTACTAATGTTGAAACACAGACCAAGAAATATAGGTGGAAAGCGATGGCCACAAATGCTCGTAGTCTAAGCAATAAAGTTCATGACCTTCAAGCCCTGATGTTGGAGGCAGACTTAGATGTTGTTGCAATCACAGAGACGTGGCTCAACAGTTCCCACGAATGGGATGCAAGCATACCAGGCTATAATCTATTTAGGAAGGATAGAGAGGGTCGTAAAGGTGGAGGAGTAGCTCTGTATGTGAGGAATGATATCATGGCAACTGAAATGACAGGGACCTGGGGAAAAGAAGAAGCGATATGGATCACCTTAAAAAGAGAGGATAGAACCTCTGTCCACGTGGGTGTTGTCTACAGACCCCCCACACAATTAGAGGAACTAGATAAAGATCTGATTGCAGATATTCAAAAATTAGGAAAGAAAAAAGAGGTTCTGTTGATGGGAGATTTCAATCTGCCAGATGTAGATTGGAAGGTTCCGTCTGCCAAATCAGAAAGAAGTAGAGAGATCGTGGATGCTTTCCAAAGTGCTCTGCTTAGACAGATGGTGACGGAACCCACGAGGGAGGGAGCGATGCTGGATCTGGTGCTCACAAATGGGGATAGTGTGTCAAATGTGCGAGTGTGTGCACACCTGGGAAGCAGTGATCATCAAACGGTTTGGTTTGATATGACGGCTGAAGGGGAGGGCGGCCACTCTAAACTCAAAGTCCTGGATTTCAAGCGTGCTGACTTTAGTAAAATGGGGGAATACCTGAGGAAGAAGATGATGGGCTGGGAGGACGAACATGAAGTGGAAGGTCTGTGGTCCAGGCTGAAAGAAACAATAAATAGGGCCACAGACCTTTATGTAAGGAGAGTAAATAAAAGCAAGAGGAAAAGGAAACCGATATGGTTCTCCAAGCAAGTAGCTGAGAAAATAAAGGCTAAAGAGTTGGCGTTCCAGAAATATAGAAAATCTCAAGAAGAGGAACACGGGGAGGAATACCGGATGAAACTGAAAGAAGCCAAGAGAGAGGTACGTCTGGCGAAGGCGCAAGCGGAAGAACAAATGGCTAGAAATATAAGGAGGGGTGACAAAAATTTCTTCAGGTATATTAGTGAAAGAAGAATGACTAAAAAGGGAATTGTGAGACTAAAAGATACAGTGAACCGCTATGTAGATAATGATGAAGAAAAAGCCAATTTGCTAAATAGATACTTTTGTTCGGTTTTCACTGAAGAAAATCCTGGAGAAGGACCGCGAGGGACTGGCAAAAGTACACCTGAGAATGGAATGGATATAGCACCGTTCACGGAAGAGAGTGTGTATCAACAACTTGGAAAGCTAAAGGTGTACAAAGCCATGGGACCGGACGGGATCCACCCCAGAATATTGAGGGAGCTCAGAGAGGTCCTGGCGGGTCCTCTTAAAGATTTGTTTAATAAATCCTTGGAGACTGGAGAGGTTCCGAGGGACTGGAGAACGGCGGAGGTGGTACCTCTTCACAAAAGTGGTGATAGGGAAGAAGCTGGAAACTACAGGCCGGTAAGCCTCACTTCGGTTATTGGAAAAGTAATGGAAGCCATGCTGATGGAAAGGATAGTAAATTTCCTAGAAGCCAACAAGCTGCAAGATCCGAGACAACATGGTTTTACCAGAGGGAAATCGTGCCAAACGAATCTCATTGAATTCTTTGATTGAGTAGCTGGAGAATTGAATCATCGACTTGCTATAGACGTAATCTACTTAGATTTTAGCAAAGCTTTTGACACGGTTCCTCACAGGAGGCTCTTAAATAAACTAGATGGGCTGAAGATAGGTCCCGAAGTGGTGAACTGGATTAGGAACTGGTTGACGGACAGACGACAGAGGGTGGTGGTAAATGGAGTTCGCTCAGAGGAGGGAAAGGTGAGTAGCGGAGTGCCTCAGGGATCGGTGCTGGGGCCGATTCTGTTCAATATATTTGTGAGTGACATTGCCGAAGGGTTAGAAGGTAAAGTTTGCCTATTTGCGGATGATGCTAAGATTTGCAACAGAGTGGACACCCAGGAGGGAGTGGAAAGCATGAAAAGGGATCTGAGGAAGCTAGAAGAATGGTCTAAGGTTTGGCAATTAAAATTCAATGCAAAGAAATGCAAAGTGATGCATTTAGGGAGTAGAAACCCACGAGAGATGTATGTGTTAGGCGGTGAGAGTCTGATAGGTACTGAGGGGGAGAGGGATCTTGGGGTGATAGTATCCGAGGATCTGAAAGCGACGAAACAGTGTGACAAGGCGGTGGCCGTAGCGAGAAGGTTGCTAGGCTGTATAGAGAGAGGTGTGATCAGCAGAAGAAAGGAAGTGTTGATGCCCCTGTACAAGTCCTTGGCGAGGCCCCACCTGGAGTATTGTGTTCAGTTTTGGAGGCCGTACCTTGCGAAGGATGTTAAAAAAATGGAAGCGGTGCAGAGAATGGTATGGGATTTGCATTCCAAGACGTATGAGCAGAGACTTGCTGACCTGAACATGTATACCCTGGAGGATAGGAGGAACAGGGGTGATATGATACAAACGTTTAAATACTTGAAAGGTATTAATCCGCAAAAAAATATTTTCCGGAGTTGGGAAGGCGGTAGAACGAGAGGACATGAAATAAGATTGAAGGGGGGCAGACTCAAAAAAGATGTCAGGAAGTATTTCTTCATGGAGAGGGTGGTGGATGCTTGGAATGCCCTCCCGCGGGAGGTGGTGGAGATGAAAACGGTAACGGAATTCAAACATGCGTGGGATGTGCATAAAGGAATCCTGTGCAGCAGGAATTGTGTTCAGCTTTGGATTTGATTTGCTTACTTTATTTATTTTTTGTCTATTAGATTGTAAGCTCTTTGAGCAGGGACTGTCTTTCTTCTATGTTTGTGCAGCTGGTTGGGAGGTGGGAAATACTGCTGGGCAGACTTGTACGGTCTGTGCCCTGAAAAAGGCAAGTACAAATCAAGGTAAGGTATACACATGAGTTTATCTTGTTGGGCAGACTGGATGGACCATGCAGGTCTTTTTCTGCCGTCATCTACTATGTTACTATGTAATAACTCAGCAGTATAGCCAACCTGAGTGTGTTGGTGAAGCTGTGATGTCCATTTCTCAGCTCTAGTTTAACTTCATGCGTGAGAATTTTCTTCTGTTTGGAGCTTCCTGCTGTGCCAATTTAATTTGGTTACCTATAATGCATCTTCCCAGTTTCAGATCCTCTCCTTTCTGATGTTGTCAGATGTGCTTCACATTGGGAGTTCTTCCTACCTTAATTTTATCAGATAATTAGTGTCCTACAATTTTAGGAGTTAATTTTTCTCCTACGTACCTCTTAAAAAAGAAAAAAAAAGGACCATTAAAGAGAGATATATAACTCAGCCCTGTTGGCTTTGAATTTGCAGTCTTCACAATGATTTTTACTGTTAACCCAGTTGAAGAGAATATCTGTTTCTCCGAGGACAAGCAGGCTGTGTTATTCTCACTTGTGGGTGATGTCATCCACATTGGGGATGCTGAATCGCTAGCAGTAAAGAAAGTTCTAGCAGTGTCGCACTGCGCATGTGCTGATGCCTTCCTGCCCAACGCTCGAGCGCGGGTCCCTCACTCTCTTTTTTGGACACATTTGCATAGTCTTCTCTTTACTCTGCATTTTTCAAAACATTTTTTTGCTATTGCCAGTGCCCTCCCTTGCAGGTAATCATCTTTTTACATTTTTTTCTCTTATTTTCCATTCCTTGTAGTTTTCTCCAATTTTTCAGCTTTTTTTTTTGTTTCCTTTATTTTTCGCGACTGGCTATGTGCTTAGTCCGCAACCCTGACTTCAATTTGAATTTTCCCCTTTTTTAATTCTTCAAGATTGAGGAGTTTAAATTAGGCAAAAAAAATTTCGATATCCGAGAAGTCTCCCAGTAGCTTCAAGCGGTGTGCTAAATGTTGCCACGTTATTTCACTCACAGACCTGCACAACTGGTGCATTGGGTGCCTTTGGCCATATCATGACCACTCTGTTTGTGATCTTTGTCTTCATATACAGGCCAGGACACAGAGAGTGTGATTGGCTTTTTGGCTCTTCGAAGGCTGGACCATTGTCTTTGGCACCCAGCAGCATTAACCTCCATTGCTGCTCCGACACTGGGATTGCACCAGCGTGGAGTGAGTCTCCATCTACCTCGACACCAAACGCTGTTAGCAGGCCCCGGGACTGTTCAACATTGGACCTAACACAGAGTAGACGCTTGGATTCAGCATCATCCTTGGCACCAGGGTATTGAGGCTCTATGTACCTTGGGAAGCCCAGGAAGCACAAGCATCGGTCCTGCTCGACACACAGTGCTGGGAGCACCGGGACATTGGACTCTCCGATACTCAAGAATGCTGGCATTGAAAGCAGTGCTCCCCATTCTTGGAAGAAGTGCCTGTGCGCCAATCATTTAGTGGCCAGGTCCTGATCACTGGTTCGCACCGATGACTTCACAGGCTGCTTCTGCCCCGGCTCCCTTGCCTTTGTCATTGCTTGCCTTCGATGAGCGGTTCCGGAGCGTGCTTCAAGAGGAGCTGGCACAGTTGCTGAAGGGAGCTCCCGCTTTGATATTGAGGGTGCTTGGGCCCTCAGCAGAACAGGCCCAGGCCCTCTCTGAGGCTCCACAGACGCCAGTGCTCAGAACATCGACACTGGCACCTCACAGAGCGTGGGAACCCATCTGACATCAGGAGAGGAAGCTTCCCTGGAGTCTGAGACACTAGTTGAGCATGAACGTCTTACCACTAGATCGAGGCCGGTGCAGACTCAGTCTCCTGATTCTCAAGAGGAAGAGGAGTCTGACTGGAACCACTCATAGGTAACTGAGGAGGATTCACATTCCTTCTCTGAGGAGTCATATGGTATCCCTTCTGATCCCTCTCCTCAATAGAGATGAAAATCTCTTCCAGAGGTGTTCTTTTACTGGTTTTATCAGGGAGGTGGCTGTTGCCATCCTATTTAAGTTGGAGACGGAGGAGGAGCCCAGGGTAGAGATGTTATCTGTCTTGGACTATATGTCTCCTAAGGAAGGGGTCACTGAGGCATTGCACCCTATCCTTAAGGTTGTACTGATGAGAAACTGGGAATCTTCCCTCTCAGTGCAGGTAGCACCTAAGAAGGTAGATATGCAGTATCTTATCCAGAAGGCTTCCGGATTCGAGAGGGCCTAGTTGCCTTACCACTCTTTTGTAGGTGCAGGTCCTACTACTCTCAAAGGTGTAGGTACCAGCCTTTTCTCAGTATACCCAGGTGACTTGGGGCTCCCGTCCCAGGCCTCGCCAGCCCTGTCCCCAGAAATCCTAGCTGGCTTCCCTGTCAAAGCAGGGCATGGGCTTTTGACTGGTTCCAGCAGAGCATAGCTGCCCAAAGTATCCATTCTGGATGACCTACCACTTGGAGGGAGGCTCACTGTTTACCACCACAGATGACCCCTTAAAACCTCCGACCAGTGAGTGTTTCAGATAGTCAGTCTGTCATGGGTACGCTCTTAATTAGCATCAGTGACCTCCAAATTGCCCACCAAAAGTGTCAGCTCTCAGCACAAGCAAGTACTTGTACAGGAAATCTCTAACCTTCTGCAGGCCCAAGTGGTCAAACCCATACCACCAAGGGAAGAATTGAAGGGATTCTATTCCAGGTACTTTCTTTTGATTAAGAAATCCGGGGGGGAGGGGGGGGGGATTCCGGCCCATCCTAGCCCTAAGGGCCCTGAACAAATTTTTGGTGAAAGAAAAGTTCAGGATGATATCCCTGAATACCCTACTTTCTCTCATTCAGGAAAATGATTGGCTATGCTCCCTGGACTTAAAGGATGCCTATATCCACATTTCAAAACTTCCCAGTCACAAGAGGTATCTCAGATTTTAAGTGGGGAAGCGCCACTTCCAGTATTTTGTTCTGCCATTTGGCCTAGCTTCTGCCCCCAAAGTTTTCACCAAGTGCCTGGCAGTAGTCGCAGCATATCTACAAAGACTAGGACTGTATGTTTTTCCTTACCTGGACGATTGGCTGCTGAAGAACACATCTCAGGATGTCATAAATTATCCCAAGTGGAGGAGTAGCCTAGTGGTTAGTGCAGCAGACTTTGACCCTGGGGAACTGGGTTCGATTCCCACTGCAGCTTCTTATGACCTTGGACAACTCACTTAACCCTCCATTGCCCCAGGTACCAAAACTTAGATTGTGAGCCCTCTAGGGACAGAGAAAGTACCTGCATATAATATGTACAGCGCTGTGTACGTCTAGTAGCGCTATAGAAATGATTAGTAGTAGTAGTAGTAAGCTGTTCACCGCCGCTGCCTTGATTTTCTCTCCTCACATGCTATTCTTGACCCATTACAATCTGGTTTTCGCCCTCTCCACTCAACCGAAACTGCGCTTACTAAAGTCTCCAATGACCTATTACTGGCTAAATCCAGAGGTCAATATTCCATCCTCATTCTTCTTGATCTTTCCGCTGCTTTTGACACTGTCGATCACAGCATACTTCTCGATACCCTGTCCTCACTTGGATTCCAGGGCTCTGTCCTTTCCTGGTTCTCTTCCTACCTCTCCCTCCGCACTTTTAGTGTTCACTCTGGTGGATCCTCTTCTACTTCTATCCCTCTGCCTGTCGGCGTACCTCAGGGTTCTGTTCTTGGTCCCCTCCTCTTTTCTATCTACACTTCTTCCCTTGGTTCATTAATCTCATCCCATGGCTTTTCCTACCACCTCTATGCTGATGACTCCCAAATCTACCTTTCTACCCCTGATATCTCACCTTGCATCCAAACCAAAGTTTCAGCGTGCTTGTCTGACATTGCTGCCTGGATGTCTCAACGCCACCTGAAATTAAATATGACCAAAACCGAGCTTCTCATTTTCCCCCCCAAACCCACCTCCCCGCTCCCCCCATTTTCTATTTCTGTTGATGGCTCTCTCATTCTCCCTGTCTCCTCAGCTCGAAACCTTGGGGTCATCTTTGACTCTTCTCTCTCCTTCTCTGCTCATATCCAGCAGACCGCCAAGACCTGTCGTTTCTTTCTTTACAACATCCGTAAAATCCGCCCCTTTCTTTCCGAGCACTCTACCAAAACCCTCATCCACACCCTTGTCACCTCTCGTTTAGACTACTGCAATCTGCTTGTTGCTGGCCTCCCACTTAGTCACCTCTCCCCTCTCCAGTCAGTTCAAAACTCTGCTGCCCGTCTCATCTTCCGCCAGGGTCGCTTTACTCATACTACCCCTCTCCTCAAGACCCTTCACTGGCTCCCTATCCGTTTTCGCATCCTGTTCAAACTTCTTCTACTAACCTATAAATGTACTCACTCTGCTGCTCCCCAGTATCTCTCCACACTCGTCCTTCCCTACACCCCTTCCCGTGCACTCCGCTCCATGGATAAATCCTTCTTATCTGTTCCCTTCTCCACTACTGCCAACTCCAGACTTCGCGCCTTCTGTCTCGCTGCACCCTACGCCTGGAATAAACTTCCTGAGCCCCTACGTCTTGCCCCATCCTTGGCCACCTTTAAATCTAGACTGAAAACCCACCTCTTTAACATTGCTTTTGACTCGTAACCACTCGCCTCCACCTACCCTCCTCTCTTCCTTCCCGTTCTCATTAATTGATTTGATTTGCTTACTTTATTTATTTTTTGTCTATTAGATTGTAAGCTCTTTGAGCAGGGACTGTCTTTCTTCTATGTTTGTACAGCGTTGCGTATGCCTTGTAGCGCTATAGAAATGCTAAATAGTAGTAGTAGTAGTCCCATCTCCATCCAGTATGGCAATTGGAGTACATAGAAGTCCTGCTAGACACAACGCATGCTCGGGTCTCCCTTCCTCTAGCAAGAGCAGATACCTTGGTAGCAGTTGTCTTGCAGGTCCGCCGTAGCCACCACATTTCAGCTCGGCAAATGTTGAGACTGATGGGCCACATGGCCTGCACAGTGCATGCCACTCCCAT
Source organism: Microcaecilia unicolor (assembly GCF_901765095.1). Classification (NCBI taxonomy): domain Eukaryota; kingdom Metazoa; phylum Chordata; class Amphibia; order Gymnophiona; family Siphonopidae; genus Microcaecilia; species Microcaecilia unicolor. The sequence goes on along the minus strand of NC_044040.1, from coordinate 120,092,606 downwards.
GGCCTGGCTCCATTTGAGAGCAGCCCAGTGGACCTCAGCTTCCCAGTGGTCTCATGGTGAACCTAACGGATGCCATTTGCGTCCTGCCGGAGTTAGCTCATGCCCTTCTCTGGTGGACTGTGAGACTTCCATTTCAAATTCCACCGCATCAAAAGGTGTTGACGATGGATGCGTCCAACCTAGGTTGGGGAACTCATGTGGATGGGTTTCACACTCAAGATCAGTGGTCTGCTTTGGAGTCTCATCTTCAAATCAATCTCCTCAAGCTATGGGCCATTTGGAATGTTCTAAAGGCTTTCAGAGATTGACTTCAGAACCGTATTATCCAAATTCAGACAGACAACTAGGTTGCAATGTCAAGAAGCGGTAGATATGTGGCAATGGGCTCTCCTTTACGGAATAATCCTCTGTGCCTTATAGCTTCCTGTCAAGAACAACTTCTGGGCGGACAGACTCAGCAGGATATTGCAACCGCACGAGTAGTCTTTCAACATAGACGTAGCTTGAAAGATCTTCCAAGAGTGGGGCAACCCCTCAGTGGATCTTTTCGCCACACATCTCAACAACAAGGTCCCTCAGTTCTGTTCCAGGCTCAGATCACACAGCAGATTAGCGTCAGATGCCTTTCTCCTACATTGGGGAAGAGGAGTTTTGTTTGCGTATCCTCCTATACCTCTGATAAAGAAGACCTTGCTGAAAGTCAGGCAAGACCAAGGCACCATGATGCTGTTCACTCCTCATTGTCTGTGACAGATAGGATCCCTCTTCTTCTAGAGTAGTCTTCTGCCCGAGAGGGAAGGGTTAGGATGGCAGTTGTAGTTGATTATTAGGCATGTAGATAGCTGGGTGGCTGGTCACTTGCCCACCTGATGCGAAGGTGGCGAACCTCATTCATTACCTAGATAGGATTTTAGATTTTGTTGGGAAGAAGCCGGCTGTCTTGGTACATATGGATACCATTGACATAGGAAAATGTGGGAGGGAGGTTCTGGATGTCAGATTTAGATTCTTAGGTAGAAAACTCAAATCCAAAACCTCTAGGGTAGCAATTTCCAAAGTGCTTTCTGTTTCACACGAAGGGCATAAGAGGCAGGAAGAGCTCCGGAGTCTCAATGCGTAGATGAGGTGATGGTGCAGGGAGGAGGTTTTTAAATTTGTAAGGAACTGGCCAACATTCTGGGGAAGAGGGAGCCTATTCCAGAATGATGGGCTCCACCTTAACCAGGGTGGGACCAGGCTGCTGGCATCGCCATTTGAAAAGGAGATAGAGCAGCTTTTAAACTAGAAACTGGGAGGAAGGCCGACAGGTGTTCGAAAGCACATGGTTTGGAACAAGGTATCTTTCAAAGATATGACCAAAACAGGGAAGGTAGGGTGTTTCGATAGCGAGGTTGCAAAACAGACCATAGTAGATCAGCAGGGGCATTTTCAAAAGAAAAGGGCGTCCAAAAAGTGACACAAAAGGCACATGGGTGTCCCCGTGAAAGAAGGTCACCCAAATCCAATAATCAAAACCTGGCCGTAAGGGCGTCCTCAGCGCAAGGGCGTTAGGGGTGTGTTATGGGCAGCATTACGAGATGGGCGCCCCCAGCGTATAACGGCTTACGAAATGGTTTCGCATGGGTCGAAACATGGGCGTCCTTAGACCTGAAATAAAAGCGACCAGGGTAAGGGGGAAGTCGTCTTTAACCCCATTAGCAATTTTGTGCAGTTGGAGAGTGGCGAGAGCTTTGTTGGGAGAGAAAGCTGAGAGTTAGTTGAGTACCTGTTAACTTTGTCTTCCTGCCGTAGTAGGAACATTTTCCCCCTCACCTGCCTCATTTGTGTTTTATCTTTTCAGCTTTCTCTACCCCTTCTAGACCCCAAACCCAGACACCACTACTCCTTCCTTTATCTCCCCATCCCCTCTCCCTATCCCTCTCCATCTCCATTCACTGTCCCCAAGTTCATAATTCATTCCCTTACCTGTTTGTGAAGACTGTCGTTTGCTGCTTGGAGAGTGAGTGGCTAGAGGGTGTGGCAGGAGAGTTTGTATGGGTCAGAGAGTGCTTGCAGTGTGTGACCGCATTGTTTGTCGGTGGTGGGAGAGTGAGTGTCAGCTTCTGTTTGTTGCTGCTGTGTTTCACCAAGTTGGTAGGGAGAGGTGAGCACTGGTGGCACTACATTGCACCTGTAGTGTGGGGAAGTGGAGGCATGCACAGGTGGCTTACATGTTGGAGGAAGAGGGGAGGCACCGCAGGAGGTACTCACGCCCCAGAGTTTTCAGACCCCGTAGCAGTTTCCTAGACCCCAATGACCTGCAGTGTCTCACTAGGTACCGCTTTCATAGGGCTGCCATTCAGCACCTTTCTGACCAGCTCCAACCCCTCCTGCAGCCCAGGACCCATAGGAACAACCCCATCCCTGTGCACCTAAAGATCACTGCTTCTCTATCTTTTCTGGCCACTGGGAGTTTCCAGTCTGTCCTATCTGTGAATACTGGTCTCACCCAGGCTTCCATTTCTAACTGCCTCACCCAGTTCCTTGATGCCTTCCTTACCCACACCTCTGAGTACATCACCTTCCCCCCCCCCTTCCCCCCGGCCCTGCAGAACAACATGGCTGACTTCTATGCCGTAGCTCGCTTCCCCTTGTTCATAGGCGCCATTGACTGCACACATGTCGCACTCATACCCACCCCCCCCGGGCACGAGAGGCCACTTACAAGAACAGGAAAGCATTCCACTCACTCAATATGCAAGTTGTATGTGACGCCCAGGGGGGAGATTCTAGACGTGTGTGCCCGATACCCAGGTTCCACCCATGATGCCTATATATTGCAGCACTCAAGAATCAGGTTTGAGCGAGGGGAGATCACCGGCAGATGGCTCATAGGTAAGTGCAGCATGGATCTACCTAAACTATACCTCCTCCACAAGGCAACCCTCAGCACTGTCTCCCTCTAGCTCACTCCACAACCCACTATTCCCCCCCCCCCCCCCACACCTCCACAAGGTACCCACTCCAAACAATACACACTCATCTTTCTCATCCTGCTTCTCCCCAAAGGTGACAGAGGCTACCCACAGCGGAGTTGCTTCATGACCCCCATAGTGCACCCACAAACAGGGTCAGAGGAGAACTACAACAGTACACATTGGACCACCCGTGGCATCATTGAGCGCACCTTCGGACATCTTTCTGGACCGTTCTGGAGGGGGAGCTCCTGTACATAAGTACATAAGTAGTGCTATACTGGGAAAGACCAAAGGTCCATCTAGCCCAGCATCCTGTCACCGACAGTGGCCAATCCAGGTCAAGGGCACCTGGCACGCTCCCCAAACGTAAAAACATTCCAGACAAGTTATACCTAAAAATGCGGAATTTTTCCAAGTCCATTTAATAGCGGTCTATGGACTTGTCCTTTAGGAATCTATCTAACCCCAAAAAGGTGGCAAAGATGTTCCTGGCCTGCTGCATGCTACATAATTTGGCAATGCGCAGAGGACAGGCCCTCCCAGAAGAGCCACAGCCACCACAGCAGCAGGCCCCAGATGAACAGGATGAGGAGCCCCCTCCACCTCCTGCCCACAGAGCAGAGCAGAGTGCACACCAGCTGGGGGTCAGAGCCAGGCAAAGACTGATTGAGACAAGTTTTGTGTGACAGTAAGTTGACATTTATTTCTATCACGTATTTACTCACCACCACCACCACCACCCCTCCTCCCACCACCATCACCCGCTCTGTGCATATTCCCCTCCCTCCAACCCTCACCCCCCACCCCCCCAGCATGTCTCATCACTTTCCCCTCCCCTGGCCCCCTCTCCTCCTACCCCTCCCACCATGTTCCTTTGCAACTGGTGCTGCAGGGGAACTCTGTTGAGAGTCCTCTGATGAGCTCCCACTCTCCTCCTCTGTGTCCACAAGGCAGCCTGCTGCCTCGGCTGCCCTGTGGAAATCTGGCCACCTTGCACTCTGTGGCTTGCCCTGCAACCTAGGCACAGGACCCAGAAGGGGAGCTGGTGTGGTGGCTGGGGAGGCTGAGGATCTCAAGCTCCTCTTCTTAGCAGGTGGTTGCTGTGCAGTGGTGGAAGTCTACGCCAGTTGTTATTGCTGCATCAGGGCTGTATTAGGTGCTTTCAGGTCACGGCGTAGGCCCTCAATACTGTGCTCCAGCCGTTGGAGCTGCTGTACCGCTTCCTGTTGCAGCTCCAATTTCTGGCACCAGTAGTCTTCCATCTGCACATTCTGGCCCAGCAATTGTGTGACAAGGCGCAGTAGCTGCCTCCTCTGGCTGGATGGCCTCTGCTGAGGATGTGCCCCCCCCCCCCCTTCTGCATATTCTTCTTCTTCTTATTCAGTGCCACCGTCAGCAAAGGCTGAGGGTGGTGGAGGCAGAGCCTCTGCTGCGGGTGGTGGAGGGAGGGCCTTTGTTGCGGGTAGTGGAGGGAGAGCCGGCGCTGCTGCTGCTGCTGGGTCCTATGGTTCCACCCCATGGTCCTGTGCGGTTTGTTGTGCAGGCCCACTGGTTAGCTGCTCTGTGAGCTGGGGCTGGTGGCCACTAGGGCCAGCTTCTTCCTCTGACTGGCTGTCACCACCTGCATAGCAAAAGGGAGGAAATGTGTTTGTCAAAATAACACACTTTTGTTTTTCAGCATTCATATACATAGCCCCACATGCAAAGACCCAGCAAAGAGATGGTGAGGAATGGGATTGTCAGGCAAGCCACAGATGTCATTGTACATGGTACAGAGCTGGAGACAAGGAGCGCAGTGTACTACCGAGACTGATGTGGAAGACAGCCACACAGGCAGGTGGGTAGACATAGAACTGTGGAAGAAGTGCAGAAGACACAGTGGCTACAGCACAGAGGTGTGGGAAGGAGATATGCAGAGTTTGGTGATGGGAAAAGAGGAGGGAGTGGAGAAGGCACCCAAAGCTGTGAAACAGTGGTAACCTATACACACATTGCTGGAAACCCTCCCCCACCCCCGGCTACTCCCTGTGTCATGGTCTGTAATGAATAGTGATTTGTATTGCATGTGGTATTCTCACCCGTTCCCCTACTGAGGAGCACCACATTGTCCCCCACTTGTGTAAAACAGAGTAGTGCAGCACAACAGATACCCCAGCTTCCTAATGGTGAACCTACCTGAGCCGTCAGGCTGTTCTGATGTGTCAAGGGACCCAATGCCATGGATCCCCTCCTGGGGCAAGAGCCCATGAATAATGCGCTCGATGGGGGTCAAGCGGTGTCATCTGCTGAGGGGTTGGCACCAGCCTTCCTCCTGACATCATGCCTCAGCTGGTGCCACTTCTGTTTGCAGTTTTCCACATCCCATGCCACATTGGAAGACCACGTTGAGCTGGTCCCTTACTGCCTCCCATTCTCTTTGCTTCATTGTAGCAGCCAGCCTCTGGCCCGTGGGAACAAAGAGATGCATGCGCCTCCTCTGGATTTCCTGAACCAGCAGCTCAATTTCTGGGTCGGTGAAATTACCCTTGCAGGTGGGTGGTTGCTTTGGTGCCATTGTACCAATGCGATGCAAAGAATCGAAAATACAGAGAAGGGTGCTTAAATACTTTCTCAGGGATGCCCATGTGAGGATGAGATGGGCGTCCTAATTTTGATTATCGAACAAATCCCTAAACGTCCCCAGCTGCTTTGGTTATTTGGGCGTCCTCATTTCGATTATGGGTGAAAATGATAAACGTCCGCAGCTGCTCTTCCCATTTTGAAGTTTGCATTCCCTTTATTGGAGCCTCTTTAAAACGGCTTTCTCTGTGCTTGCACTTTAGAGGGTTTTTTTTAATGGGGTGGTATTTCAAAGCGTTTTAGCTTCAGTTATAGTAAACCTTGTTTTTGCCACTGTATGCTTTTGTACACCTGTTTTTTTTGGGGTGGGTTGGTCTCATCTGCTGGGGGGTTGGCACCAGCCTTCCTCCTGACATCAGTGCCACTTCCGTTTGCAGTCTTCCACATCCCTGCCACAGTGGAAGACCGGTTGAACCAGTCCCTTACTGCCTCCCTTTCTCTCTACTTCGTTGTAGTAGCCAGCTTCTGGCCCATGGGAGCAAAGAGATGCATGTGCTTCCTCTGGATTTCCTGAACCAGCAGTTCAATTTCAGAGTCGCTGAAATTACCCTTGCGGGTGGGTGGTTGCTTTGGCGCCATTGTACCAATTTCGATGCAAAGAATCTTGTACTACAAGTTCAAGGTAAGCTCATACCTCTCAACCACCTCTTCCCTCTGCTGTGTAGGTGCTAAACAAACACTTCTTTCTTCTTGCAGGACAGCCGGTCAAGTAATACACTGGACTCTGAGAGCCATGATTGTTTCTACCCAATTCATTTTACAGATGTCTTGTTCTCTATTGGTTATGCTCAGTTGTGGCTGCCTGTGGGGTGGGCGAGGGGGAGGGGGAGAGGCCCTGAGAATAGATGTGTGCATCCCTCATGGTCAAGGGCTTCTCATTCTCTCTATGTTCTGTGCATTCAAATCTTACCTCTATTTTCACCAGGTTCCCGGGTATCCACAGCAGGTAGTTTTTCTTCCGCTTTCCACCTCATGTGTCTCCCCGCAAGGTTCCATCCTTCTTTATGTGGGGAACCCCAGTCCCCTTTTATGAAGTGCCCACCCATTCTCACGGTTGTTGGGGGTGGGAAGCATATTTACACTGAATGTCTTTTCCACATTATTCAACACAGTCCTACAGTCCTCCATAGTTATGGAACAACAACATTTCTAAATTCTATCCTTCAAATTAATTTCAAGGTGGCCACAGGTGCGTGCCTACCACGGCCTTGAGCCCTTAAGTCATGGAGAGGGAGAGGGGTTCTGGTTACAGTTCCTATTCTAAATTACCTGCAGGTGACTACAGCCCAGTGCCTATATAATTCTCCTAGCCTGTGCCCTTCTGTACCTGATGTATTATATTGCAATTGTGATGAAGTAAACATCCATCTAATGCTTTTACCGTTGTTTTCCCTTTTCTCCTCAGCATTATATACCATTGCTGATACATTCAATGTGAAAATATGACCCAGCTGTTTGTAGCTCCTTCCTCACCCTCACCAATGTGATTTGGTTGTGGGTAAGGGTGTCTTGTGATCAGAGAGCAAACATAGTCTATGTGCTACCTATGGTTATCTGCAAGTTTGTACTTGGCAGATCACTAGTGCTAGACAACATACCTATTATTTACACAACTCTGTGCTGTGGGGCTCTATGGTAAGGGGGGGAGAGGCTGGATGGGCATTTCTGTTCCTCAACAGAAATGCCCACCCAGCCTCCCCCACCCCCCTTACCATACAGCTATGCAGTTTGGAAGGAACAGGTGGCCTTCTGTATGGCCACACTTATGACACATATGTACCGAAGTTCCTCTGTCACACTTCACCTGTCATGCAACCCAGCTTGCCAACTCCTCTCACATGAACCCCAGCATTTGATATGCAGTGCACAATGTAGAGACACACACTCTGTTATATGAAAAAATATCCAACATGTATTTAACAAAACAAATAGAACTATGTAGAATCCCCCCCCAAAGTCCTTCAATTGAGGTCACGTCCTCCTCCCTGCACCCCCCCCCCCCCCCATAGTCCTTCACTGGAGGCCACATCCTCGTCCCTGCAAGGCGTTGTGCAGCAGGCTAATGAGCAGCACCAGGAGCAGTCTCTGCGCCCTTAAGTGCTGCTCGTTAGCCTGCCGCATTGCCGACACCTCCAGTCTCATTGCTGACACCTCCTGCAGCAACTGATTTTGGCTATTCACCAGTTGCTGCAGGAGGCGCGGGGATGGTGATGGTGCTGTGGATGGTGTGGAGAGGGCTGGAGGTGTTGGGCCCTCCTCCTCGAGGGGAGGCATGTCATGCCAGGGGTCGTCGTCCTCCTCCACCTCCACCATTGTTGCAGGCAGTCCTGCCTGCTCCTCCTCCACCACCAGAGCAAGCAGTCCTGCCTCCTCCTCCTGCTGCTGGCGCCATATGTATGTAAAAGGATTGTCATAGAGATCAGCACATTCAATATGTCTTGCATAGTGCAGGAGCTTGCTGGCTGGCATGAGGCAACAATGGGGAAAGTTGGGGTCAGTGGTGAGCCCTGGGGCTTGACACATGGGGTGTGAGATGCATGACATGACAGGGAACCCTGAAAACTGGTCTGAAAAAGGAGTACACTATAAAATGTGTTGGCAGGAAACACTCATTCCTCAGCAGCATGTTAGTATTTTGAGTTGTGACTATGGTAGGATGACCATTTGGTTTTTTTTTTTGGGGGGGGGGGGTGAGGAGGAGGGGGGGTGGAAGCACTATTTATTTACATTACTTTCAAATCATGCTATGACATCCACTAAGAGCAGGACATCAGGCAAGAATACCATGAAACAGTATCCACCCCAGAAAGGGGGATACAGAAGTGAGGCATTCATCTCAGAGGAGGTTGGTTGGACGTTACAACCACACTCATGGGAGGGTAGCTGTAACCTCAGGTCTTGATCTGGGACAGAGGTGTGACTTACTAGTTGCCTATTAGGCACATAGAACCTGAACATGAAATTTGCATTATTGTCGCGTTCTCGAGGGCCTTTGCATTCTGTCAGGTCCTCGAGGCAGAACCGGGAATCGTGAGCCCTTAGACCCCTGCCGAGGAGCGGCAGAGGCAGGCAAGACCACCCTGGAACTGGACATACGGAAGGACAGGACTGGAACTCTGGATTGGAAGTAGGCAACTGGAACCGGCAGAACATGAACCGCTTCACCTGCACTTAGCCACTGTTCCGTTAGAGTTGAGCTCCAGCGTGCGGGTGGCCGGCAGGGCTTGCAGGACAAGGCCGGAACTGGAGATCCAGAGGACCCACCCTGGGTCTAGGAAATACGAGGAAGCAATACTAAATACTAGACTGCACTGAGCGCTGCATGCAGCCGCTAAGCCAGAAACACAAGACAGACTTTGAAGACAAGACGTACAAGAGCTTAGCAGGAGCAAGGACTAGGGCAACATGCAAGCTAGGCAGAAGGGGGTTCAGGGAATACCCACAGGGTAAACCCACTAGCTAGGTAGAGGCAGGATACAGGATAATCACCCCGGAAATACACACTAGCTAGACAGGATTCAGGATATACACTCAGGATATACGTTAGCTAGGCAGAGCGGGAAACCAGATAACACTAGCTAGGCAGAAACAGGATTCAGGATAAACACTCAGGATATACAAGCAGGGTTCAGGATATACACTCAGGATATATGTTAGCTAGGCAGAGCGGAAAACCGGATAACACTAGCTAAGCAGAAACAGGCTTCAGGATAGACACTCAGGATATATGCTAGCTAGGCAGAGCGGGAAACCGGATAACTCTAGCTAAGCAGAAACTGGCTTAAGGGTTGACACACCAGCTGGGCAAAGCAGGGCTCAGAGTAAACATAGAAGCTGGGCAGAGCAGGGTTCAGGGTTAACATAAAAGCTGGGCAAAGCAGGGCTCAGGATAAGAGAGAAAACCAGGAATAACAGGCCACGGGTCTTGGGCTGAAGCTACAGCAGCTCCACACACAGCCAGAGAAATAAACCCTGGCTGTAGCTGAGAAGCTCCGAACCCAGGCTGAGAACAAACAAAGACTGAGGCTGCAAACACTGAGGAAAGCACTAGAAAGACTAGCAGTCCCCAGACACACAAACAGAGGGGCAAGGCCCACAGGGAAGGACAAGCAGGAGCCATCTTGGAAGCTGGCATAGAGCCGGTGGCAGCCATCTTAGCTGATGTCTCCCTAGAGAGGCAGAGCCCACACAGGTGAGGTCTAGTGGAGCAATCAGCACACAAAGCCAGAGACAACACTAACATAAAGAAAGAAGCCAGCAGAGCTGCTGACCCCCAGAAAGAAGGTAAGGCTGAGGGTGGTCACGGCCACAGACGTGACAATTATTAAATACAGTCCACACAAACCGAGTGGGATAATAACTTTAACTGCAGCTGACACTTTCAATACTGAAAATATTATACAGGATTGAAAAAGAGACCTCAGACGCCTGTGCTTTTTTGTGCTGTTATATAATGTAACAATTACAGCACAGTACTGACTTCAATCATCGGTCTCAAAATGTCCTAACAACCCAATTTTGTAATTTTCTAATTTATTTGGCGATGCAATGAAATCTTAGTGCATTAAAACATCAATATGAAAAACATGTCGGGTTTTTGTAACTTATCTTTTGAGCAACGGTTTCCAGCATAAGTGAAACGCCCCAACGGGAACCTGTTTTACCAAAAATGGCTTCCTCAGGGGACTTTTTTTTTTTAATTTAAATTTGCTTATTAATTTTAAACAGTACAACAAGCATATACTTGTTATTGGAATACAGCCATATTATTCCAAGAGGATTTAAGGAAATAAACATACATTTATACAATCATTATCTTTTCACATTCCTTTAACTATTAACATATAAATTTTGCTTCCTTACACCACGTTAATGTGGGGGGTCGGTAAAACGTAGAGAAGATTATCACAAATAATTCTAACGAAAAAATAAGTGGCGTAACATTTCTCACATTATATTGTAATATTACTGCTGTTTTGAATCAAGAAATGATTTTAGATGATCAGGTGAATGAAAGGTGTATTTAACCTGACCCAATTTAACAATACATTTACATGGAAATGCTAAGAAGAAAGTCCCTCCTACATCAGATGTTCTTGATTTCAATGCTAGAAAGGTTTTTCTTCTATGTTGGGTTGATTTCATTACGTCAGGGAAGATCTGAACCTTAATTCCACCGAAACAGGTTTTTAAATTCTTGAAATAGAGTCTCGTAATATTATTTAAATCCTGTTCAAAGATTAATGACGCAATCAAAGTGGATCTTTCAGTACTTTCATACAATGTTTGTTCTAGTATGGCTGAAATATTGTTTAAGTCCACATTGACTTCTTGAGATTCTTGTTTTTTCCCTTCCACTCCCTTAGGATTAGAAATATAGTATAATTTATTTATAGGTGGAATTGCGTCCAGAGGGATTTTTAATACTTCATTTAAGTATCTTTTAAACATGTCATAGGGAGTAATCCCAGGAAGGTTGGGGAAATTTAACAAGCGCAAATTTAATCTTCTATTAAAGTTTTAAATCTGTTCAACTCTTTTTCGAATGTCAGTACATAAGTAATGCCACACTGGGAAAAGACCAAGGGTCCATCGAGCCCAGCATCCTGTCCACGACAGCGGCCAATCCAGGCCAAGGGCACCTGGCAAGCTTCCCAAACGTACAAACATTCTATACATGTTATTCCCTGAATTGTGGATTTTTCCGAAGTCCATTTAGTAGCGGTTTATGGACTTGTCCATTAGGAAACCGTCTAACCCCTTTTTAAACTCTGCCAAGCTAACCGCCTTCACCACATACTCCGGCAACAAATTCCAGAATTTAATTACGTGTTGAGTGAAGAAAGATTTTCTCCGATTTGTTTTAAATTTACTACACTGTAGTTTCATGGCATGCCTCCTAGTCTTAGTATTTTTGGATAGCGTGAACAGATGCTTCACATCCACCTGTTCCACTCCACTCATTATTTTATATACCTCTATCATCTCCCTTCAGCCGTCTCTTCTCCAAGTTGAAAAGCCCTAGCCTCCTTAGTCTTTCTTCATAGGGAAGTCGCCCAATGCACGTTATCATTTTAGTCGCCCTTCGCTGCACCTTTTCCAATTAAACTATATCTTTCTTGAGATGCGGCGACCAGAATTGAACACAATACTCAAGGTGTGGTCGCACCTTGGAGCAAAATAACGGCATTATAACATCCTCACACCTGTTTTCCATATCTTTCCTAATAATACCCAACATTCTATTCGCTTTCCAAGCCGCAGCAGCACACTGAGCAGAAGGTTTCAGTGTATTATCGACACCGACGCCCAGATCCCTTTCTTGGTCCGTAACTCCTAACGTGGAACCTTGCATGACGTAGCTATAATTCTCCGAGGACAAGCAGGCTGCTTGTTCTCACTGATGGGTGACGTCCATGGCAGCCCCTCCAATCGGAACACTTTACTAGCAAAGGCCTTTGCTAGTCCTCGCGCGCCGATGCGCACCGCGCATGCGCGGCGGCCGTCTTCCCGCCCGAACCGGCTCGTGTTCGTCAGTCTTCTTTTGTCCGCGCTCGGTACGGTCATGTTTACGCCGTTCGCGCCCCTTAAGTTGACCTCGCGCGTCTTTTTTGACTTTTCGCTACTAAAAAAAAAAAAAAAAAGGATTTCGGAAGAAGGCCTGTTCGGTCTTTTTCCCCTTCCTCTATTTCCAGTTTTTGTCCCGTTAAGTTTTCTTTAGTTTTCGGGGTAGGCCCTTTTGAGGCCTCGGGTCGAATTTTTTTCTCCCCCTCTTTTTGGTGCCTTACCGCAATTACGAGTTTTGATTTCGCCGGCGTGATTTTTCCGCCCATGTCATCGCAGTCTCCCAGCGGCTTCAAGAAGTGCACCCAGTGCACCCGGGTAATCTCGCTCACTGATAGGCACGCGTCGTGTCTTCAATGTCTGGGGGCTGGGTACCGCCCGCAGGCCTGTAGTCTTTGCGCCCTTTTACAGAAAAGGACTCAGGTAGCGAGATTGGCCCAGTGGAACGATTTGTTCTCGGGCTCTTCGTCGGCCTCGGCACCGGGAGTATCGAGTGCGTTGACGTCGACGGTGTCAAGACCTCCGTCCTCGGCCGCGAGTGCATCGAGGCATCGACCCTCTGCGTCGGGGCCGAGACATCGGAAGGCTGCGTCGGTGGTACCGGGTCCTCCACTATTGCTGATGTCGTCGGACGGTGGTGCTTCGACTGGAGTGTAGGTGAGGGCTGTCCATTCCCCTGCTGGTGGCGGTGAGCCTTCGGGTGGGTCTCCCTCTACCCTGAGGGCTCCTGCGGTACAGCCCCCCCGAGACCGACTTTCTTCGGCCTCGGCCCCGAGGAAGCGACGGCTGGATTCTACGTCCTCGTTGGTACCGGGAAGCTCCGGTGACATGCTTCGTTTGAAAAAGTCAAAGAAACATCCACACCGGTACCCTTCCCGTGTCGGTACCGAGAGCTCTGGGTCGTCGAGGGTGTCGGCACCCAGTAGGCATCGGCACCGGGAGGACCGCTCACCCCTCTGTTCAGGAGGTGTCGATGCGCTCCACCTTGGACAGCCTGGAACAGCCTCCACGCCCGGAACAGACTCTGACATCGACACCTGCATCGGCTTCCATGTCTTTCCCCACAGCCGCTCTGCACGAGAGTCTCCAGGCCGTTCTCCCAGAGATCCTGGGAGAGCTGTTGCGCCCTTCCCCTCTGGTACCGGGGATGCTTGCGCCACCGGTGCCGGCTGGCCCCTTGGCCGGGGTGAGGTCTCCGACATCGACTGCGGTCGCCTCCCAGGAAGGCTCCTCGACGACGTCGGCGGAGGAAGCTTCGCCGGTGCGGGCGAGGGAGTCTACCTCTCGACGCTCACACCGTGGCCGTGGTTCCACGGAATCGAGCCGGGCACGGCTTCAGACACAGGTCCGTGAACTTGTTTCTGATACCGATGGTGAGGCCTCATGGGAGGAGAAGGAGGACATCAGATATTTCTCTGACGAGGAGTCTGATGGCCTTCCTTCTGATCCCACTCCCTCCCCTGAAAGGCAGCTTTCTCCTCCCGAGAGTCTGTCTTTTGCGGCCTTTGTCCGGGAGATGTCTATGGAGGACGAGCCCAGGGCTGAAATGTTTGAGCTCCTGGACTATCCTTCTCCACCTAAGGAAGCGTCCACAGTACCCATGCTTCATGTCCTAAAAAAGACATTGCTGGCAAACTGGATCAAGCCACTAAGTAATCCCCACATTCCCAAGAAGATCGAGTCCCAGTACCGGATCCATGGGGACCCAGAGCTGATGCGCACTCAGTTGCCTCATGACTCTGGAGTTGTGGATTTGGCCCTAAAGAAGGCTAAGAGTTCTAGGGAGCATGCTTCGGCGCCCCCGGGCAAGGACTCTAGAACCTTAGACTCCTTTCGGAGGAAGGCCTACCATTCTTCTATGCTCGTGGCCAAAATCCAGTCTTACCAGCTCTACACGAGCATACACATGCGGAACAATGTGCGGCAGTTGGCAGGCTTGGTGGACAAGCTCCCCCCTGAGCAAGCCAAGCCTTTTCAGGAAGTGGTCAGGCAGCTGAAGGCGTGCAGAAAATTCCTGGCCAGAGGGGTGTATGACACCTTTGATGTTACGTCCAGGGCCGCTGCTCAAGGTGTGGTGATGCGCAGGCTCTCATGGCTGTGTGCCTCCGACATAGAGAATAGGATCCAGCAGCGGATTGCGGACTTGCCTTGCCGTGCGGATAATATTTTTGGAGAGAAGGTCGAACAGGTGGTAGAGCAGCTCCACCAGCGGGATACCGCTTTCGACAAGTTCTCCCGCCGGCAGCCTTCAGCTTCTACCTCTACAGGTAGACGTTTTTTGGGGGGAAGGAAGACTGTTCCCTACTCTTCTGGTAAGCGTAGGTACAATCCTCCTTCTCGACAGCCTGCGGCCCAGGCTAAGCCCCAGCGTGCTCGCTCTCGTCAGCAGCGTGCGCCTCAGCAAGGCCCCTTGGCTCCCCAGCAAAAGCAAGGGACGAGCTTTTGACTGGCTCCAGCAGAGCATAGCCAACATCCAAGTGTCAGTGCCGGGCGACCTGCCGGTCGGAGGGAGGTTGAAAGTTTTTCACCAAAGGTGGCCTCTCATAACCTCCGATCAGTGAGTTCTTCAAATAGTCCGGCAAGGATACACCCTCAATTTGGCTTCCAAACCTCCAAATTTTCCACCGGGAGCTCAGTCTTACAGCTTCCAACACAAGCAGGTACTTGCAGAGGAACTCTCCGCCCTTCTCAGCGCCAATGCGGTCGAGCAAGTGCCATCCGGGCAGGAAGGGCTGGGATTCTATTCCAGGTACTTCCTTGTGGAAAAGAAAACGGGCGATGCGTCCCATCCTAGACCTAAGGGCCCTGAACAAATATCTGGTCAAGGAAAAGTTCAGGATGCTTTCCCTGGGCACCCTTCTCCCCATGATTCAGGAAAACGATTGGCTATGCTCTCTGGACTTGAAGGACGCCTACACGCACATTCCGATACTGCCAGCTCACAGACAGTATCTGCGATTTCAGCTGGGCACACGTCACTTCCAGTACTGTGTGCTACCCTTTGGGCTCGCCTCTACGCCCAGGGTGTTCACGAAGTGCTTGGCTGTAGTAGCAGCGGCACTTCGCAGGCTGGGGGTGCACGTGTTCCCATATCTCGACGATTGGCTGGTGAAGAACACATCCGAGGCAGGAGCTCTACAGTCCATGCAGATGATTATTCGCCTCCTGGAGCTACTGGGGTTTGTGATAAATTACCCAAAGTCCCATCTTCTCCCAGTGCAAAGACTCGAATTCATAGGAGCTCTGCTGGATTCTCGGACGGCTCATGCCTATCTCCGAGAGGCGAGAGCCAACAACTTGTTGTCCCTCGTCTCGCGGGTGCGAGCGTCCCAGCAGATCACAGCTCGGCAGATGTTGAGATTGCTGGGCCACATGGCCTCCACAGTTCATGTGACTCCCATGGCCCACCTTCACATGAGATCTGCTCAATGGACCCTAGCTTCCCAGTGGTTTCAGGCTGCTGGGGATCTAGAAGACGTGATCCACCTGTCCACGAGTTTTCTCAATTCCCTGTATTGGTGGACGATTTGGTCCAATTTGACTCTGGGACGTCCTTTCCAAATTCCTCAGCCACAAAAAGTGCTGACCACGGATGCGTCTCTCCTGGGGTGGGGAGCTCATGTCGATGGGTTTCTCACCCAGGGAAGCTGGTCCCTCCAGGAACGCGATCCGCAGATCAACCTCCTGGAGTTACGAGCGGTCTGGAACGCTCTGAAGGCTTTCAGAGATCGGCTGTCCCACCAAATTATCCAAATTCAGACAGACAACCAGGTTGCCATGTATTACATCAACAAGCAGGGAGGCACCGGATCTCGCCCCCTGTGTCAGGAAGCTGTCAGCATGTGGCTCTGGGCTCGCCGTCACGGCATGGTGCTCCAAGCCACATATCCGGCAGGCGTAAACAACAGTCTGGCCGACAGGTTGAGCAGGATTATGCAACCTCACGAGTGGTCGCTCAATT
The DNA here is from genome assembly GCF_901765095.1 of Microcaecilia unicolor. Classification (NCBI taxonomy): domain Eukaryota; kingdom Metazoa; phylum Chordata; class Amphibia; order Gymnophiona; family Siphonopidae; genus Microcaecilia; species Microcaecilia unicolor. The sequence goes on along the minus strand of NC_044040.1, from coordinate 120,076,505 downwards.
CCCGTGTAGTGGGACAGATCTTCCAGGTGTGGGCACCCCCTTGGTAGATCTCTTCGCATCTCGAGCCAACCACAAAGCCCCTAAATTCTGTTCCAGGCTTCAGGCCCACGGCAGACTGGCATCGGATGCCTTCCTCCTGGACTGGGGGGAGGGTCTGCTGTATGCTTATCCTCCCATACCTCTGGTGGGGAAGACTTTGTTGAAACTCAAGCAAGACCGAGGCACCATGATTCTGATTGCTCCTTTTTGGCAGCGTCAGAACTGGTTCCCTCTTCTTCTGGAGTTGTCCTCCGAAGAACCGTGGAGATTGGAGTGTTTTCCGACCCTCATCACACAGGACGAAGGGGCGCTTCTGCATCCCAACCTCCAGTCTCTGGCTCTCACGGCCTGGATGTTGAGAGCGTAGACTTTGCCTCTTTGGGTCTATCAGAGGGTGTCTCCCGCATCTTGCTTGCGTCCAGGAAAGATTTCACTAAGAGGAGTTACTTCTTTCTATGGAGGAGGTTTGCCGTCTGGTGTGACAGCAAGGCCCTAGATCCTCGCTCTTGTCCTACACAGACCCTGCTTGAATACCTTCTGCACTTGTCTGAGTCTGGTCTCAAGACCAACTCTGTAAGGGTTCACCTTAGTGCGATCAGTGCATACCATTACCGTGTGGAAGGTAAGCCGATCTCAGGACAGCTTTTAATTGTTCGCTTCATGAGAGGTTTGCTTTTGTCAAAGCCCCCCGTCAAGCCTCCTACAGTGTCATGGGATCTCAATGTCGTTCTCACCCAGCTGATGTAACCTCCTTTTGAGCCACTGAACTCCTGCCATCTGAAGTACTTGACCTGGAAGGTCATTTTCTTGGTGGCAGTTACTTCAGCTCGTAGAGTCAGTGAGCTTCAGGCCCTGGTAGCCCAGGCTCCTTACACCAAATTTCATCATAACAGAGTAGTCCTCCGCACTCACCCTAAGTTCTTGCCAAAGGTTGTGTCGGAGTTCCATCTGAACCAGTCAATTGTCTTGCCCCCATTCTTTCCCCGTCCTCATTCCTGCCCTGCTGAACGTCAGCTGCACACATTGGACTGCAAGAGAGCATTGGCCTTCTATCTGGAGCGGACACAGCCCAACAGACAGTCCGCCCAATTGTTTGTTTCTTTTGATCCCAACAGGAGGGGAGTGGCTGTGGGGAAACACACCATATCCAATTGGCTAGCAGATTGCATTTCCTTCACTTACTCCCAGGCTGGGCTGGCTCTTGAGGGTCATGTCACGGCTCATAATGTTAGAGCCATGGCAGCGTCGGTAGCCCACTTGAAGTCAGCCACTATTGAACAGATTTGCAAAGCTGCGACGTGGTCATCTGTCCACACATTCACATCTCATTACTGCCTGCAGCAGGATACCCGATGCGACAGTCGGTTCGGGCAGTCAGTGCTTCAGAATCTGTTCGGGGTTTAGAATCCAACTCCACCCCCCCCCCCCCCCCCTAGGCCCATGTTTATTCTGTTCCAGGCTACACTCTCTGTTAGTTGGATAAATTGTTAGGTCAATCTCAGTTATGTCCTCGCCGTTGCGAGGCCCAATTGACCATGTTTGTTGTTTTGAGTGAGCCTGGGGGCTAGGGATACCCCATCAGTGAGAACAAGCAGCCTGCTTGCCCTCGGAGAAAGCGAATGCTACATACCTGTAGAAGGTATTCTCCGAGGACAGCAGGCTGATTGTTCTCACAAACCCGCCCGCCTCCCCTTTGGAGTTGTGTCTTCCCTTGTCTTTGTCTTGCGACATATGGGACTGACGAACACGAGCCAGTTCGGGCGGGAAGACGGTCGCGCATGCGCGGTGCGCATCGGCGCGCGAGAACTAGCAAAGGCCTTTGCTAGTAAAGTGTTCCGATTGGAGGGGCTGCCGTGGACGTCACCCATCAGTGAGAACAATCAGCCTGCTGTCCTCGGAGAATACCTTCTACAGGTATGTAGCATTCGCTTTCGGGTTCTTTTTTCCCACATGCATCACCTTGCACTTGCTCACATTAAACGTCATCTGCCAGTTAGCCGCCCAGTCTCGTAAGATCCTTCTGTAATTTTTCACAATCCTGTCGGGAGTTGACGACTTTGAATAACTTTGTGTCATCAGCAAATTTAATTAACTCGCTAATTACTTCCATCTCTAAATCATTTATAAATATATTAAAAAGCAGCGGTCCTAGCATAGACCCCTGAGGAACCCCACTAACTATCTTCTGCTTTGTGAATACTGCCCATTTAACCCCACTCTCTGTTTCCTATCTTTCAACCAGTTTTTAATCCACAATAGGACGTTTCCTCCTATCCTATGACCCACCAGTATCCTATATAATAATTCTCACCTCCAACGGTCTAATGTGCCTGGTACCGTGGCTCCCTCGGAGGTGGCCTGCTAGGCAGTTTAGAATGCACTGACGTCAGTGATGTCACTGACAGCTGATTCCAAGTCAAGGGGAGGAGTACCTACTCCTTCCCCCTGCCTGGGAAACAGCTGTCAGTGCCCCCCCCCCTCTCGGTGCAACACCCAAGCCCCTGCCCTGCAAAACCACGAGCCAGGCAGGGGGGAGGAGTAAGTTTCCCTACTCCTCCCCTGCCTACCAATCAGCTCTCAGTGCCCCCCCCCCCTCGGTGCAACACCCAAGCCCCCCCGCCCCGGCGCAGCACCCAAGCCCCTACCCCCCCTCGACGCATCACCCAAGACCCTCCCCCCCGGTGCATCACAAAAGCCTCTACCCCCCCCCCCCTCTCGGGCACATGAACTCCCTCGCCACCCGCAGCCGCCAATACTAACGCTGTCCGGCTGCTGCTGCTTCTCCTGTGGAGCAGCAGCAGCCGGTATAAAAAGAAAAAAGCCAAAAAAAGATTTTTAACCTGAAACGCGGCTCCATAGACAGCCATCTGGCATTGGCTGTCGTCACTGCAGCCGCTCCTCCTCTCCCATCAACGTCACTGCCCCTGCAGGAAGACCTTCTTAATCAAATCCACTTTAGAATTTAATTCTTGAAATTTATTATTAAAGGCTCTAACTTCACCTGAAGTCTGTTGCAAGGTAACATCCATTTCATTCAGCTTCTTCCATATCATTTTGAGGTTTATCTGTGGTTCTTTTTCAGAGGCATTTGCCTCTGCTTTCGGCGTCTTTCGCAACGTCTCTTGACCCTTACTGGAAGCAGCTGCCGAAACACTTCCGGTAGGCTGCTGCTTTCCAACCAGATTTGTTGTCGATGCCGGGCACGGAAGTTTCAGCATTGATGTTGGGGAGAGAGAAACTTCCTCTCCCAGCAGGGTCTCTGCTTCTCCTGATGGTTCTGAAACGGGATCCGTATCTCTATTTGTTTGGAAAGTGGCGAAAAGAAGCGCTCAAGCCCCGTCTGGAGCGGTGAGGACGTCTAGGTAGGTGGGGGAACTAATCTCGAAGTCCCCTTTCATTTAGTATGGGGCATCGTAGCAAAAGCAATGAAGCTCTAAGCGGGACCTCAGAGCTGCCTCTCAACACACCCTGTCACGCCCTCCTTAGGGGACTTTATAATGCCATCGCTGTTGCTAAGGTATTCAAAAAAACAAAAAGAACAATTAAAAAGTAGAATGAGTCACGAGCCCAGTCTCGTAAATACAAAAATGAAATACACAAGGAGGAGCAAATTCCATTATACCTCAATGTGTGTAGTAGCTATGTATTCTAGCCACTAAGAACCAAAACATGGCGGCTACTTATAAAGAAACGCCGGCGTATGCACACTCCCTCTTTTTTAAATTTTTATTTATTTATTTTGTTTGTTTTTAAAAAGTGTCACTGTTAAGTAGATCAAAGCTGAAAGGTTTAAAGATTATATATTGTGTTCAATTCTGGTCGCCGCATCTCAAGAAAAATATAGTAGAATTGGAAAAGGTGTAGCGAAGGGCGACTAAAATGATAGCGGGGATGGGACGACTTCCCTATGAAGAAAGACTAAGGAGGCTAGGGCTATACAGCTTGGAGAAGAGACGGCTGAGGGGAGACATGATAGAGATATATAAAATAATGAGTGGAGTGGAACAGGTGGATGTGAAGCGTCTGTTCACGCTTTCCAAAAATACTAGGACTAGGGGGCATGCGATGAAACTACAGTGTAGTAAATTTAAAACAAATTGGAGAAAATTTTTCTTCACCCAACGTGTAATTAAACTCTGGAATTCGTTGCCGGAGAAAGTGGTGAAGGCGGTTAGCTTAGCAGAGTTTAAGAAGGGGTTGGACGGTTTCCTAAAGGACAAGTCCATAAACCGCTACTAAACGGACTTGGAAAACTCCAGAATTCCAGGAATAACATGTATAGAATGTTTGTACGTTTGGGAAGCTTGCCAGGTGCCCTTGGCCTGGATTGGCCGCTGTCGTGGACAGGATGCTGGGCTCGATGGACCCTTGGTCTTTTCCCAGTATGGCATTACTTATGTACTTATATATATAGATATACAGATAGATATAGAGAGAGAGAGAGAGAGAGAACATATCACCACAATTTAACAAACGTGGTGAATGCTGCTACCCTTTAGAAAAAAGCAGACCAATCAACCCTCATGTTAAGACCATGGGGTTCCACAGGTCGTAAATGGTGGATCCAATGCTGCTCTAATTGTAAAAGTCTTCTATCAAAATTCTCGCCACGTTTGTGGGTGGAAACACTATCGATCACCCAGACTTGATAATCATTGAAAGTGTGTTGCTTCAAAAAACTGTGTGCCGTTAAAGGGGCCCCTACACGCTGATATATTAAACTGTGTCTGTGTTTGTTCATGCAGATGTTAAGCCTTCTGATAGTTTTGCCCACATATAATTTATGACACGGGCATTGTAAGATGTACACGACACAGGTTGATCTATAGTTGGTCCGTTTTTTAGAATAATAAACCCTATGATTCATGGGATTGATAAAACAGTCACTTACTTTGGTGATGGAGCAGGTTTTACAATGTCTACACGTGAAATAGCCCACAATAGACTAATCAGGAGGGTCATTCAAAACAGAAGGCAGCAAAGCCGGGCTCAACATTTCCTTGATGTTTTTACCTCTGGAAAAACCAATCAGCAACTGTTGAGAAGCGAACGCCGTATGTGTCTGGGAGTGCATATGTTCCCTTATCTCAACGATTGGCTGGTGAAGAGCACCTTGGTGGACAGTGCTCGGGAGTCCATGCGGAAGATTATTCAAGTGCTCAATTTACTAGGGTTCGTAATAAACTACCCCAAGTCCCATTTCTGTCCTGTTCAACAATTGGAATTCATAGGCGCCCTGCTCGATACACAGACTGTTCAAGCCTATCTCCCGGAGATGCATGCAACCTTCTGTCCCTCATGTCCATGGTTTGGACATCGCCGTAGGTGACAACTCGGCAGATGTTGAGGTTGTTGGGCCACATGGCTTCCACAGTGTATGTTACATCTATGGCACGCCTTCACATGAGATCTGCTCAATGGACCCTGGCTTCTCAGTGGTATCAAGCCACGGGGAGCAAAGAAGATGTCATCTGAGTGTCCCCCTAGCTAGTATGCTCTCTTCAGTGGTGAACAATTCGGTCCAATCTGACCTTGGGACTTCCATTTTAAATTCCTCAGCCACAGAAAGTGCAGACAATGGATGCATCACTCTTGGGGTGGGGGGCTCATGTAGATGGGCTTCACACTCGAGGAGCTTGGCCCCTCCAGGAGATAGGTCTTCAGATCAACCTTCTGGAGCTCCTAGCGATCTGGAACGCTCAAGTCTTTCAGAGATCGGCTGACCAACTAAGTTATCCTAATTGAAACAAATAATCAGGTTGCGATGTATTACACCAACAAGCAGGGGGGCACCGGATCTCGCCCTCTGTGTCAGGAAGCCGTCCAGATGTGGCATTGGGCACGCTTTTACGGCATGTTTCTCCAGGCCATGTATCTGGCAGGCGTAAACAACAACCTGGCTGACAGGCTGAGCAGGGTAAATCAACCTCACGAGTGGTTTCTGAATATGGGCGTAGCCCACAAGATTTTCCGAGCGTGGGGCACCCCCTCGGTGGATCTTTTCACCACTTAACTCAATCACAAGGTCCCCCAGTTCTGTTCCTTACTTCAGGCCCCTGACAGACTAGCACAGATGGCTTTCTCCTTCATTGGGGAACAGGCTTTCTGTATGCATATCCTCCGATACCTCTAGTGGGAAAAACAAGCAAGACCGGGGAACCATGATCCAGATCGTACCTTACTGTCAGTGTCAGATTTGGTTCTCTCTACTTCTGGAATTGTCCTCTGAAGAACCGTGGAGATTGGAGTGTTTCCTGACCCTCATCATGCAGAACGAGGGGTCGCTTCTACATCCTAACCGCCAGTCTCTGGCTCTCATGGCCTGGAAGTTGAGAGCCTAGAATTCGCTTCCTTTAGTCTTTTGTAGGGTGTCTCCCGGGTCTTGCTGGCTTCCAGGAAAGATTCCACTATAAAAGGTGTTACTTTTTTAAATGGATGAGGTTTGCCATCTGGTGTGACAGCAAGGCCATAGATCCCCTTTCTTGTCCTAAACAGACCCAGCTTGAATACCTTCTACACTTATCAGAGTCTGGTCTCAAGGCCAACTCCATAAGGGTTAACCTTAGTACAATTAGTGCTAATTAGTGCGTATCATCAGTGTGTAGAAGGTAAGCCTATCTCTGGACAGCCTTTACTTCGCTTCATGAGATGTCTGCTTTTGTAAAAGCCCCCTGTCAAACCTCCACCAGTGTCATGGGATCTCAGTGTCATTCTCACCCAGCTGATGAAAACTCATTTTGAGCCACTGAATTCCTGCCATCTGAAGTACTTGACTTGGAAGGTCATTTTCTTGGTGGCTGTTACTTCAGCTCGTAGGGTCAGTGAGCTTCAGGCCTTATTAGTGGATGCACCTTGTACTAAGTTTCATAACAACAGAGTAGTTCTCTGCACACTCCCTAAATTCCTGCCGAAGGTGGTGTTGGAGTTCTATCTGAACGAGTCAATTGTTTTGCCAACATTTTTTTGTTCGTCCTCATGCCCACCCTGACAAAAGCAGCTTGCTCACCTTGGACTGCAAGAGAGCATTGGCCTTTTACATGGAGCGGACGAAGCATTTCAGACAGACCACCCAGTTGTTTGTCTCCTTTGATCCCAACAGGAGGGAAGTTGCCATCGGTAAATGCACCATTTCCAATTGGCTAGCAGATTGCCCAAGCTGGGCTGACTCTCTAGAGGGTCATGTCACGGCTCATAATGTCAGAGCCATGGCTGCGTCGGTGGCTCACTTAAAAGTCAGCCTCAGTTGGAAAGATTTGCAAGGCTGCAACATGGTCTTCAGTCCACACATTCACATCTCATTACTGCTTTGAGCAGGATACCCGACATGACAGTCGGTTTGGCAATCAGTGTTGCAGAATCTGTTTGGGGTTTAGAATTCTCCACCATCCTAGGCCCATTTTGTTCTGTTCCAGGCTGCACTCTCAGCTAGTTTGTATATAGTTTCTGGTTAATCTTCATTACATCCTCGCCGTTGCGAGGCCCAATTGACCATTGTTCGTTATTTTGGGTGACCCTGGATGCTAGGGATTCCCCACTTGTGAGTATGATACAGCCTGCTTGTCCTTGGATAAAGCAAAGGTACTTACCTGTAGCAGGTATTCTCCGAGGATAGCAGGCTGATCATTCTCACAATCCCGCCTACCTTCCCTTGGAGTTGTTTTGTTTTTTATTTATGCTTTTGGATTAAACTGAGGTGCGCGGTTGTGCAGCAGGTGGGAATGCACTCTGTGCATGCACGATGCGGTGCTGCACGCGCGCCAGAAGGCTCTAGCAAACGTTTTTCATTTTGCTTTTCAATATGCCTGTTCCTGGGCCGTTGTGGATCGTTGACCCACTTGTGAGAATTATTTTATTTTTTTATTTATAGCATTTTTATCCCACAATTTCCCACCCACAGGCAGGCTCAATGTGGCTTACAACAGTCTGTAAAAACATACATCAAGTCAGCAAACAAACAATCAATTTCTTAGAAGTGTAAGAGAGGGTAAAATCAAAGAAGGGAGAAAGAGTTGTGGTGATCAATATGACACCGTGACAGAGACAGGTCAGGAGTTAGAGATGCTAGGCGGGATTTGAGCATAAGCTTTTCCAAATAAAAAGGTCTTGAGGTGTTTTTTTGAAGGTCAGGTGTTCAGGAGAAAGTTTTACCAATTTAGGTAGACCTTTCCACAAATGAGCGCTAATATAGGAGAAGGTGGATGCACTATATACTGGATAATGGAGATTTAGGTACGAACGAGCTGATCTGTGAGAGTTCCTAGGTGGCAAGTTGATTAGGGTGTCCATATATGCTGGGACTTCACCGTAGATGATTTTATGCACCAGAGTGCAAATTTTAAAAGTGATTCGGTCCTTGACAGGAAGCCAGTGCAGTTTCTCACGCAGTGGTCTTGAACTTTCGAATCTCGATTTACCATAAATTAGCCCGGCAGCTGTATTCTGGGCAGTTTGTAGTTTTTTTTAGAAGCATATCTTTGCACCCTGCATATATTCCATTGCAGTAATCAAGGCTTATGACTAGTGATTTATCTAAACTGCGAAAGAATTCTCTAGGAAAATAAGGTTTTAGACGTTTAAGTTTCCAGAGAGAAAAGAATTCGTATGTTGTTCCAGTGTTAAGTTTCTATCAATAATCACTCCTAATATTTTTAGGGTCTCAGATATTAGTAAGGCAAGCTCAGGAGCGATTAATGTTGGGGGTGCTATTTGTTATAGGGTGAGGAGAGTATTAGACAATGAGGTTTCTCAGTATTGAACTTGAACTGAAATGAGTTGGCCCAATTTAACATGGTGTGCAATCCAAGTCTTATTTCGTTGGTGATCTCGCTTAGGTCTTTTTATAAAAGGAATAGAGATTGTGATGTCATCTGCATAAATAAACGGGTTGAGACCAAGATTGGATAGGGCTTTGGCCAGAGGAATCAGCATTATGTTGAAAAGAGTTGGCGAAAGTGGGGAGCCCTGTGGCACACCGCAGTCTGCTTTCCATAGAGGAGATAAGCTTGAGCTGGAGTTCACTTGGTAGGTTCTTGAGGTTAAAAAGCCTTTCAACCATGCTAATACATTTCTACTGGCTCCAAAGTAATTGAGGAGCTGCAGTAGGATGCGATGGTTCACCACGTCAAAAGCGCTAGACATAGCAAAATACTCTTTCCTACAGCTATTTCCCTTTTAAAGTTGGTCAGGAGTGTGATGAGCATGGACTCAGTGCTATGGAGTGGACGGAATCCCGACTGTGAGTCATGCAAAATATTGAATTTGTCCAAATACTTATTGAGTTGTTTGTTCACCATGCTCTCCATTAATTTCACGAAAAGCGGAATAGATGCAATCGGCCGATAGTAAGATCATGGTTTTTTTTCTTGGCATCTTTGGGAATCGGGGTGAGTAAGATGTTTCCATAGTTTTCAGGGAACTTTCCTTTACCAAGCATGAAGTTAATATGTAGCATCAAATCAGTGAGGAAGCAGTGAAGGGCACATTGGAGTAAGTAGTTTGAGCAAATATATCTAATTTGCAAAATTTCCTTGAGAATCTGTAGAACTCCTGCATGATAGAGTCAACAGAAAGAGGCGTGAAGTGTGAAAAAGATCGGTCAACTGGGTGTTCTCCTGTACCCGGATCCAGGCCACTGATGAAATCACTAACGCTTGAATTGTTCTGAGGTAGGGAACTCTGCAATTTTTTGATTTTTTTCTTTGAAAAACTTGGCCAGATTTGCAGCAGATGGGACACCTTTGCTGGATGATGTAAGCGCAGTAGTATCCATTAATTTGTGAACAAAAAAGTTGAGTTTTTTCGTGTCGTCGTTTCCGGGCCAATTTTGGTTTTGTAGTAGAGTTTCCTAGATTACCTAATTGCATATTTGTACGTTCTCTGAGATTGCTTCCATGCAGTGAGATGATGAGTGTCCTGGTGCTTTCTCCAGGCCCGTTCGAGTCTTCTGCAACTGGTTTTGAGTTTCTTTAGATCATCATTAAACCATGGGGCAGCGACGTTCCGTTTTGTTGTCCTTGTTCTGAGGGGTGCTCTGGTATCCAAAATTCTTCTGCAAAGGTCTTCCCAGTGTGAGAAGAAGTTTTCAGAATCCACCGGCTCTGGCCAATCTGTCTCGTAGATTGACTGCCAGAATACCTTACAATCAATAGGTCCTCTTGTATTGTAAGTCATGTGGGCTTCAGTATGCTGTAGACCTTTTATGCTTATCGGCTGTCTTGAGGGAGAGGAGGTCAAGCCTGCTATCCTCAGAGAATACCTTCTACAGATAAGTATCTTCGCTTTATACTCCTTCCAGTTCGGTTTCAGACCATTTTGTTTAACTAAGGCTTTTCCCTGGGCAAAATTGTTTGCCCAGGGAAAAGCTTCAATATTGTTGCAGTTTGACCTTACCACTGTCTTTGATATTGTGGACCATGATATTTTATTGTATAAGTTGAGTCTGTTAGGTATTACTGGCAGCATACTGGAATGGGTTAAGGAGCTTTTAACCCATAGACACTATAGAGTTAGGATGGATGATAAACGTTTGTCTGATTAGAGATGTGGAGTTCCGCAGGGTTCTCCATTCTCCTCGGCTCTATTTAACGTCTTTGTTTTGTCATATTTTTCTCTCTTTGGTGCAAAGTTTTTTTTCTTACTACAACATGTTTTTATTACTTCCAGTTGAGAAGGATATTACTTTTATTCTACCCGGTAGTACAGGATGTATAGAGAGAATTGAACAACCTAGTGCACATGGATTTAAGCTTAAAAAGGAAAAGGCGAAGCTGTTACGGTTAAGTCAATCTTGCGTATCTATCCCTTCAAAGTTTTCATTAGGAAATGCTTTGACTTTCGAGTTAGATTTTTTTTTTTGTTACATTTGTACCCCGCGCTTTCCCACTCATGGCAATCTCAATGCGGCTACTTCACTGTCTTTTGTCCCTCAGATTTTGTGGTTAAGTATTTTTTTTTTAATTTCTTTATTCGGGTTCTCAATAGTACAACACAGTTAGCAAAGCTTTACAGCATAAACTAAATATAACACATGTACAGCTACAGATACAACTGTCATTGCTCCTCACCAATATGGTCCACCGTTTCATCAATGTCATACCCTGTGGACCCATATCTAAAACATACAATCCAACAACTTGAGAAAACCCTCACATTTTTTCCCCTTTTTAGTTTATCGCCCCCCCCCCCCCCCCCAAGACCTTCTAAGAAACCTTCCTCCCCCCCTTACTTAATTCGATCTATCCCCTCCATCAAGACTCCTACCTTCTTCTGGGCACCTCTCACTCCCACCTAACCACTCCACCCACTCTCCACCTTTTCCTTACCCATTGAGAATCAAACTTTGCTCCTTATGAGGCAGTACAGCCCAATATGGCTCCCAGATACTCTGGAAAGATTTCCACTTTCCTCACAATTACCCACTACCCGACGCTCAAAAAGTGCCATCTCAAATAGCATCAACTTCCACGTTTGAAACTTCGGAACCTTTCGCATGCGCCAATGTATTAGGATGACTTTCTTTGCTAGTACAAGTGCCTTTGCCAAAAACAGCTGCTGCGCCCCTGACTCCCCATCGCAAATAAAAATCCCACTTGTGTATACCCTCTCAACTTCCCCACACAACGGGGCAGAAAATTACTCACCTTGGTCCAAAAAACTTGTGTCCGACCACAAGCCCAGAACATATGTCCCAGCGTAGCATTAGCTACCCCACATTTCAGGCATCCCCCCATCTGTGCAAGCCCTGCCCTATACACCCTCCATGGAGCAATATACATCCTCAGAAGAAACTTATACTCCTGCTCCCTATGCGACTCATTTATGGAGGTTTTAATGATATTCCCCAGGAACCTCTGAAGCATCTCCACCTCCACCCTAGCCCCCAACTCCCTCTCCCAAGCTTCCACCACTCCCACCAGTGATAAATCTTGGATTTCCTCGCATAAGGTCTTTACATAATGACAAAGCCGTGGTCTCTGGTCATCTTCTAGCTTCAGACACTCCTCAACCTTTTGGGCAAAACTAATGTTTAAATGGACCGCCGGCAGAGAAGCCACATAATGTCTCACCTGCATAAACCCAAAGTAATCTGAAACCTTTAAACCATATTTCACACACAAAGTCTCAAAGGACATCACTTTCCCTTCAGCATCTAAGAAATCCCCGATCCACCTTAAAGCCACTCCTGACCCGGTACGAAACAATAATCCTTTCCCCACCACTGGCCCGAAATCCAGATTCCCTCGTACCGGCAGGAAAGGTGACACAAACCTATTCCCTCCATACACCCTACGAAACTCTCTCCATACACTCCTCATATATCCCCAAATCACATGTCGCTTCACCTCCTCAGACAATTGTGCCCCCCTCGCATGCAACAGATACAAAGCCAATATAGGTTTCAAAAAACAAGTCTCCACTTCCATTGGTGTAAAACCCGAAGTTCCCAGTAACCAGTCCCTAAGGCGCCTCATACCACACCCTAGGTTGTATCTCCTCAGATCTAAAAGCCCCATCCCACCCTTAGTTCTCGGAAGCATAAGCGTATCTAAAGATATCCTACCCCTCTTACCCCTCCATAAAAACATCCGCAACACCTTGTATAATTTCTGCAGATCCTTCTCTCGCAACCATATGGGCAAAATCTGTAGCTGATAAAGCCACCTAGGCACTATGATCATATTATACAAAAAAATCCTCCCTGTAAAATTCAGCGGTAACCCCACCCACATATTTAAACACTCCACCGTTCTACCTAACAGCGACCTCACATTCACTTCATATAATGTGCTAGTGTCAGTTGGTATAACTGCCCCCAAGTACTTCAGCGAACCCCCTGCTTCCAAGGGAAAACCCTGCCCCAAGTCCTCAAGCCTCAAATTTATGGGGAGCGCCTCTGATTTTGAAACATTAAGCTTGAGCCCTGAAAGTTGTTCAAATGCACTAAACAGCTGTATTACAACCGGCCATGTGTTACCCGGGTCCGTCACCAGCAACATAATATCGTCTGCAAAGGCCATACATTTCAAAGGGGCATGCTTCTGAGACACCTTCACACCCGGAATCTGCCTCTCCCACCTAATCTGCTCCAGCAAAGGTTCCAAGAACAGAATATATAAGAGGGGGCAACAAGGGGCACCCCTGCCTCGTACCCCTCTCTAAGGGGAATACTTCTGATGCTATCCCATTGACTAACACCGCCGCTGATGGGTTGGCATATAATGCCTGTACAAAAAACCCCTCTGTACCATAGAAGCCCAAAAGTGTGAATAAGAAAGACCACTCCACTCTTATCAAAGGCCTTTTCAGAGTCGAAACTTATGGCCAGAGCAGGAGTATTCAACTGTAAACACCTCTCCAACCCTAGAAGCAACTTCCTAACGTTCACTCCAGCCACCCTTCCCTTCACAAAACCCACCTGGTCAGGCCCCACCAGTTTTGGTATCACCAAGGCCAGTCTCTCCGCCAGGATTCTCGCTAACAACTTCGTCAACATTTATATGAGAAATGGGCCTTTAGGACCCCGGTTGTAATGGATCCTTCCCAGGCTTAGGGAGCACTGTAATCAACGCTTGATTAGCCCCCTGTGAAAAATACCCCCTCTGTATGGTTCTCTACTACTACTACTAGTTAGCATTTCTATAGCGCTACAAGGCGTACGCAGCGCTGCACAAACATAGAAGAAAGACAGTCCCTGCTCAAAGAGCTTACAATCTAATAGACAAAAAATAAAGTAAGCAAATCAAATCAATTAATGTGTACAGGAAGGAGGAGAAGAGGGTAGGTGGAGGCGAATGGTTACAAGTGGTTACGAGTCAAAAGCAATGTTAAAGAGGTGGGCTTTCAGTCTAGATTTAAAGGTGGCCAAGGATGGGGCAAGACATAGGGGCTCAGGAAGTTTATTCCAGGCGTAGGGTGCAGCGAGACGTAAGGCACGAAGTCTGGAGTTTGCAGTAGTGGAGAAGGGAACAGATAAGAAGAATTGATCCATGGAGCGGAGTGCACGGGAAGGGGTGTAGGGAAGGACGAGTGTGGAGAGATACTGGGGAGCAGCAGAGTGAGTACATTTATAGGTTACTAGAAGAAGTTTGAACAGGATGTGAAAACGGATAGGGAGCCAGTGAAGCGACTTGAGGAGAGGGGTAGTATGAGTAAAGCGACCCTGGCGGAAGACGAGACGGGCAGCAGAGTTTTGAACCGATTGGAGAGGGGAGAGGTGACTAAGTGGGAGGCCAGCAAGAAGCAGATTGCAGTAGTCTAAACGAGAGGTGACAAGGGTGTGGATGCCCCCAAAATACCCAAGACCTTGTTATTCAAGATTTTATAAAACTCTCCACTAAACCCATCGGTCCCGGAGATTTATGGAGTCGTAGACTTTTAATGGCCCGCTGTAATTCCATCCCACTAATGGGCTCATTCAGCTTATTCTTTTCCTCTTCTGTCAATCTAATCAAGTTACACTCCCTTAAATAAGCCTCCACCTTTTCTCTCTGTCCCCCCCCCCCCCCCCCCCCCCTCTGCAGTATAAAGAGATCTATAAAACTGGGAAAAAATCTGCTCCAGCCTTTTTTGCTCCATTACCACCCTACCCCCCGACTCGACCAGTTTTTTTTTTTTTTACCATACTTGCCAACAGCTTTCCCGGCTTGTTCCCATACCTAAATAGCCACAACTTGTAATGAAAAGCATTTTTCTGAGCTTGCTCTTGCAGCATGTTGTTAAGCGCTTCCTGCACCCTTTCCAGAGCATGCTTACCTGCCTCAGTAGGATGAGAGTTCCATTGCCTCTTTAGGGACCTAATCTTCCTCTCCATTTCTATCATTTTGCTGACCTGCTGCCTCTTCCTTCGGGCCACGTAGGGTATAATATCTCCCCTTATAACAGCCTTCCCTGCCTCCCATAATAATATCAGGGTATGTATATGGTCTTTATAATTATTGAGATACTCTTCCCATTTCTTGCTAAGGTACTGTCGAAAACCATTTTCTAAATATAAGTGCACCGGAAACTTCCACCTCCCCCTATCCCCCCCCCCCATCCCCACTACCTCCAACTGAATAGAGATGGGCGTATGGTCTGAAATCACTATTTCCGCTGTCTTTACTGTAGGAAATATATCCCGGGTCACAAAAATATAATCAATTCTAGATTTTGTTGTGTGAGCCCTAGAGATATGAGTAAAATCTCGTTCTTGGGGATGCAACATTCTCCTAGGATCTGCCAAATCTAAGCTTTTTAGCAACATACCCAAGCCTTCTTGAGATCTCGACGTGGATCACTGTGCCCCTGCATTAATATCTAAACTCTGATCAATTATTGTGTTAAAATCCCCCAACAGAATCTTAGGCCCCGAAATCAGAGACAACCGTGCAATCATACTTTTGAAAAAAAAACCTCTGAGATACATTGGGAGCATATACTGACGCTATTGTAAGTGGTGACTGGTAAAGTCTGCCTTCCACAATCACAAATCTCCCATTATCATCTTTTGTAGTTCTGTGGTGCACAAAAGGAACAGCCTTGTGTATCAACGGCACCACCCCTGCTTTGCTTTTCGGCGCTGATGCATAAAAACATTGACCCACCCAGGAGCGCTGTAACTTCTGATGTTCTAAATCACTAAGCTTTGTCTCCTGGAGACCCACAAAGTCCGCTCCATGTGTGCCCAAATACTGTAGAATTTTTGCTCTCTTAATGGGCGAATTCACCCCAGACACATTCCACGATATGCAGTTTAACCCTTTAGGAGTCCCCATCATACACCATAGACACTCTCCCCCCTACATCAATCCATACGTTCATCTGTTGTTCCCTCTCTGAGGCCCAGCCTTCCCCAGAGTGGACATCATACAACAACCACTCTACCCGTGCCCCATTATCCACATATAGTCCCCTCTCCAACCTCCACTGCCCATCTTTCATCCGGTCTCTACCCTCCCCCTCCCCCCCTCTCCCTTACTCCCCCTCCCCCTCTCTCCCCCCTCCCCCTCTCTCCCCCTCCTCCGCCCCCCCTTCTACCTCTCCCCCATTCACAGAGATCATGACCGTGATGCATCCCAACCCCCCTCCCCCATTATACCCCCTCTCACAATCCATTCTGTTCACCTATTTACCCCACTTACAACGACCCCCCAACCATTCCCTAGCAAAAGTTCACTTTTAATAATCCCCCTTTTCAAACACTCCCCATCCGATCCCCAAACTCACAGTGAGGACAACAGCCCATAAAACTGAAAAAGCAACCATACTCTGTCAATTTCAACACAATCTCAGCCACTTCGCTCTCATCTGAGTGTAGTCTCATAATTCCTCTCCGCAACAAATAAACAGCCACAGCGTTACACCTGGTCCTATCAGTTTGGAAACCACTGGAGTAGTACTATCTGCTTTTTCGCCGCCTCACTGGTCTCAAAAACGGAGTCTTCTCGTCTCTCACCACTCGAAGTCTCGCCGGAAACTGCAGGGTAAATCTCAGCTGTTTTTCCACCTGCTTCTTATATACCTCAGAGTAGTACCCTTTTCTCAGTTGTGCAACTGCTACCGAATAGTCTTGAAACAGCAGTACTCTGGCATTTTGAAAGGTCATCCCCTGCTTGGACCTGTATTTACGTAGGATGTACTCCTGGGCAAAATTCAAGAACCTTGCCACCACCACTCTCCGCCTCACTGCGCTTTCCTGCCATCTCCCTACTTGGTGTGCATGCTCGATTATGATGGGGCCTAAATCAGACCTCGGCTCCACCAGCTCCGCGAACCACTTCTCCAAAGTCAACTTGAGATCCTTTTCATGTGATGATTCGGGTAATCCCACTACCCGCAGGTTATTTCTTCTCGATCTATTTTCAAGATCAACTAACTTTGTATTGCAATCTGCCACTTCTTTTTTGAGGGTCGCCAGCTCGTCCAACACCTCTTGCAGGCCATCCTCTGCAGCTCCCACTCTAGTTTCTAGCTCTGTTACTCTGGAATTAAAGTCAGTAACAGCCTGAGTGAGCTCCTGAACGCTAGTCCATCAAAGCGTGAGCCCAGTGCCGCCGTAAGCTTCTCGATCATCTCCAATATCTCCGGGAGCTCTCCCGCCTCCGCCGCCATTTTGATTTCCGGCACCGCTCCCATGCGGTTCTTTGCGCTGTCTTTGTACTCTTAGCAGCGATCTCCGTTCCCCCTCTTCTAATATATCTGTCCATAAAGGTGGGAATTCGCAGCCCTGCTTCAAGAGAGAGTTAAATCGTAATTATTTTCGCTCCAAGCCCTTAGTTAAGGAGGCAGGGTCGAGGAGGCCGAGGTGCACACAGCCTCTCAGCTCAAGCACATCACTTGACCTTGAAACAGGCTAGTAAATCAGAAGACAAAAGGCCAAATTTGGTTCCAAACAAGGCAACTTTATTGCTAGCAAGTGAACAGTACCGAGTAGTCTCAGGACACTGTGTGTCGCAAATCACCTGACACTTACATTTATACTTCCCTACTGGGCCTGCGCACTAGGCCCCTTACACGTCACATTTGGCATGCGCAGTAAACAGTTGTAGTTCATACAGTGCATAATTGTAGTTCTCAGTACGTACACACGTCATAATACTGAAAAGATACTGGCAAGAGAAACGAAACTTAGCAGCTTATTCTACATACACACAATGCTCCTTTCTAGCACAGGAGATAAGACTCGTCGGCTCAGAGATGCAGGGCGGGGGTGTTAGCACCCTCCAAGGCCACCTATTCATGGGGCATCTACGTGCAAGCTGATCTCGTATACGCCTTGCTACTACAGTTACAGTTACAAGCTATATGTCTAATAGCCCTGCATTCTGTCTTACATTAGTAAACAATAAAACTGAGTAAGGCACAATGGTCCAGTGCAGTGATAAAGTATGGCTAAAAGCCAAAAGCAGAGGTAGAATACATAAGTATAAGTCCATCAATAGGCACAAAACATGAGGTTGTTCTGGTAGGCAGTAGTATTCGGGTAGTATCCGGTGTTCCACTCCTACAATTCCCCCCTTTTGATACTAGACAGTCATTCTGATGGAGAGTATCATTTCCAGAACCCTAAAACAGAAAGGAGAGACAAGAAGTATTAGCAAGGAGGTCACAAGGAGCCCTAAGCCTTTGTGCAGCCGCTGGTTACTTCGCCGGGGTTGAGACGGAGGGCCCCTAGTGGAATCCCCCCCCCTTTGTAGCCGGTCTTATGCTGGCACAAGGGTATTGGCTCATAAACTGATTCGGGAGGACAGAAGTCCGCGTCAGCCACAAGGTTCTTCTTCGTCAGCCTGGGGAATGGGGGAATACACCTGGAGAGCCATAAGTTGGGCAGCAGCCCGGCGGTCAGCGATACTTTCCATGGTGGAGCGGAGACACCTGAAAACTAAGGGAAGAGACAAAGGAATTAGTAAGCAGGACAGCAGAAATAGGCCACCCATGACCAGGAGGCCTTGCAGGCTCCCGGAAGTTGGCAACCAGCTGGTAAGGGAGGAAGTCCAATCCCAAGCGCTGTTCCAGGTTTGGACGGGGACGTGGGCTAATTTGACCATACGGTCAGTTATCTCGCTGATGACTTGGCTTTGGTCATCAATCTGTAAGCAGCAATTACTGAGGTTAAACTTGCCACACACCCCGCCTTCCTGGGCTAAGAGGTAGTCGAGAGCCAAGCGATTTTGGTAAACTGCGGTAATGAGCTTAGTGTTCTGTCGGGCTAAAATGTTGAGGGCAAGTGCCGAATCGTTGGTAATGATCTCGAGCACTGCCTGCAAGCGGATAATGCGATTCAGCATGTAGATAGGAGTGCGGTACCCGTATGTGCCATCTTCAGCCCAGGTGGCCGGTCCATAGTAATGAATGATACGTTCTGGCGGCCACTCGTTGTCTTTCCAGTCTCCAATTTGGACTTTAGGTTTGGTGCTTAGAAGAGACCGTTTGCGTCTGGCAATGCTATCAGGCCCCTTTTCCACGTACAGGGGGATGCCTAACGTCTCGCCGACTCGCAGGGGCAGAAGGAAGAAACTAGGTCGGACGGTGCCTAAGAGACAGGTACCGTACCAGCGGGCCGGGAGCTGTTCATAGGCCCTGCGCCCGCAAATATAGTAGTAGCCCTCCGGGGCTACCCATTTAAGGGAGGCATTCCCTCCGTGTGTCCACGTTGCGTTCAAGGTGGGTTCAGTCCAGATGGGCTCCGGGGCGGGCAGGCGGTCCGTCTGCCACCAGGTATGTCGACTGCCGTTAAACTGAAGGACCCCCGTGCAAGCGGAATCTCCCACGGGTACAGAATAACGCTTCGATGGCGCTCGACTAGCGCAGAGGGTACCGATGATATTGGTTCTCAGGGCCCATTCGTACGGCTTCGGGCGATGGGGAAAGGTAATGTTAGTAGTGTTGAGCGCATCCCATGTTTGCTGTCGGACCTCCTTCGCTTCCCAAGGCCATTGCTCACCCATATCCGTGCCTCCACAGACGAAACAGTTGGTAATTCCCAGGGAGAAGGCGATGTTTTCGGCCAGGTTGAGGAACATATTCCGCGCTTCTGTGGAGATGGGGAACTTAGTCGCTGCCTCTTCAGCGCGAGCGATTTCATCGAATACCTCTTGGTACCCAACGACAGTAGTCTGGTAGTGCGTGGGAGGCTTTGTTTCAAGGCTTTGATATATGGTAATATACGTCAGCGGATCCATCCCTCCGCCGTCAATGCCAAGGCCCCACGTTCCTCTCCAGGGCATGTCGTGGCCTCGGATGGGCCAGTCCAGGGACACATAGTTACCAGAACCTCGACGAAATTCGCCCAGGCCGGTGCATCCGGCATATCCTCCTCCCGTATAAGCGCATACTCGTTCCCAGCCCGAGGCTCGAGTGTCGCCGGCACAGGGGAGCCAAACCCAAGGGGAGCAGCATCTCATATCTGGACTGAAGGGGCAGACATACTTGTGGTCGTTCACATATGCCTGACGCCAACTTTGGCTTCCACACTTACGGGACCAAGGGTGTTTGTCCATGGCGGCGCAAACGTCGAAGGTGAGTGTAGCCACAGTTGGGATACCGCCAGCAAGGATGTGAGTGGAATTGACGTAATACAGAATACCATCACCTTCAACTCCCGGGGGCCCGGCCACATACGCAGGGAGTCCTACACTGAGGGTGACATTGTAGTATCTTGGCTTGGTGGGACTATGGCAGACAGTGAGGTTGCCTTGGAGACATCTGTGGAACTGTTGGAGGCCATCCGGGGTGATGATGGCGCACGCCGGAAGGAGCTTGCAATTACCTTCCGTGGGCTGCGTCTGGTGGATGAGGGTGGTAACTAGGTGATATCCTCCCTCTATACGATGGCGCACCAGGCGCAAGCATTCAGTGCAATTCTGGCTCAGGGTGGTAGGATAGCTCGGGACTGAGCAAAGGAGGAGGAGTAGGCTCAGCATTATATATATGGTGGGAGGTATCCGAGCCTTTGCAGCAAGAAGACAATGAGGCCCACGATGAAGGCTGCAATGAACACAGAGCCAAAGACGCAGTGGGTCCAAAAGCTGAGCTCCTGTTGCGAGGCAGGCATGAATCTGTCGGTTCACGTCTTTCTTAGGGTCAGCCGTAGTGGAGCGTCAGGATGTTGATGCGCAGTCCAACGCTTCGGGGCGCTGCTAGTAGGAGCAGCAGGCTTCAATCGGGTCCAATGTATCCACACTGGGTTTCCTGCAATTTTAACAGCGGTTGGGGTCGTTAGGAGAACAAGGGAGGGCCCTTTCCATTTGGGTTTCAGACAGTCAGAGTCATCCCACTCTTTCACCCACACCTCCTCTCCTACCCTGAACCGGTGTATAGGACTGGTGAAAACCAGGGGAGCTACTCTCTCAGTGTATTGCTGGATGTTCTGCACTACCTCGTGTAAGGCTTTCATCTGTCTCACTAAGGAATTCTCGCCCTGTATCTGCAGGGAGTCGGGGAAAGAGGGTAGTGGCGGTGGCCTAGCGTACATCATCTCGTAAGGGGTAAGGCCGGTATCCTTGGGGGTACACCTGAGATGTAGCAAGGCCAGTGGAAGCAGGTCGGGCCATTTGGCTTTGGCTTCTTGACATAGCTTGGCTAGCTGGTTCTTCAAGGATCGGTTAGCTCTCTCCACTATTCCACTGCTCTGGGGTCTCCAGGCACAATGCAACTTCCAATCGAGGCCCAGTCTTGTACTGAGCTGTTGAGTTACTTCACTGGCAAAGGCTGGCCCGTTGTCGGAGTTTATCTGCTTGGGGAGACCGTATCTGGGTAGGATATGATGAATCAGTAGGGAGGTGACTTCTTTAGCCATTTCCGTTCTAGTGGGCTGGGCTTCAATCCATCCGGTGTACGTACACACTGCGACTAGGATGGCTTTGTAGCCCCGGGCCGGGGGCATATGCGTGAAGTCAATCTGGCAAACGTGAAAAGGGCTAGTGCCCCGGAGCACGTGTCCTGGCGCAGGACTGGGTCCTGTTCGGGGGTTGTTCCGGGCACAAGTTACACATTGACTGGAAGCGTTTTTGGTCCACAGAGACAGTTTGTTGATGTAGTAGGTCTTCTCAAGTAGGCGCCCCAGAGCGTCCCTGCCCAGGTGGGTGCGATCATGAGCCTCTTTGGTCACTGCCCAGGCCAGGGCTTCGGGTATATGCGCCCGTCCTGTAGTATCCACCATCCATTGCGTGACTCCAGGCCCTCTTGTCGGGCCCACTCCGTTTCTTGGGGGGTGTAGATAGGGGTCTCTGCGGGGAGCTGGACGACGAGTACGGGGTCAGAAGGATGAGATGAGTAAGGGAGCTGACTTGCCCTTTTTGCGGCATCATCCGCCCGTTGGTTACCACGGGCGATAGGGTCCGTCCGGCCGGTGTGGGCCCTGCAGTGCATCACAGCCACCTTCTTCGGTTTCCATACTGACTCGAGTAATTGGCAGATCTCAGTGGCATTTGCAAGTCCTTTCCCCTCAGCTGTCAGAAATCCCCTCTCCTTGTACAAGGCTCCATGCACCTGGAGGGTGAGGAAGGCGTATTTGGAGTCGGTGTAGATATTAACAACTTTTCCTTCAGCCCACAGGAGGGCTTTGGTGAGGGCGATCAGCTCCGCCTTCTGGGCTGACGTTCCGGGCGGCAGGGCCATAGCCTCGATCACGTGATCCTCAGATACAACAGCATAGCCAGCTCTTCGACTTCCCTCTATTACTTGGCTGCTTCCATCGGTGAACAGGGTAATGCCCCCTTGCCAGGGTTGGTCCTTGAGGTCAGGTCTGCTAGAATGCACAGTGGCCATTACCTCCTCACAGTCGTGGAATGGTGGTTCAGGGGCCGGAAGGAGAGTGGCGGGATTGAGGTTAGTTGTGTCCAGGATCCGCACCTCCGGATTTTCGCACAGGAGGGCTTGGTATTTAACCAATCGGGAGTTGGTCATCCATCTGGGTCCGTGACTCTCGAGTAGGCCGCGGATGGCGTGGGGTGTGGTCACAAAGAGTGTCTGGCCAAACGTGAGTTTATTGGCCTTGTGTATCAACAGACAGGCCGCCGCAATGCTTCGGAGGCAGCCCGGCCATCCTCGTGCCACGTTGTCCATGCCCTTGGAGAGGTATGCTACAGGGCGTTGCCAGGTGCCGACCAGTTGGGTGAGGACTCCAAGTGCCAATCCCTTCTTTTCGTCGATGAACAAGTGGAACGGCTTAGTCACGTCTGGCAGTCCGAGCGCTGGTGGGGCCACAAGGGCCTCCTTGAGGTCCTGAAGGGCTTTCAGTTCGTGTTTCTCCCACTGGAGATTTTGGCCCTCGAGTTCAGGTCCTTTCAGTTTGGCGTACAAGTCTTGGGTCAGGACAGCGAAGTTGATGACCCAGAGCCGGCAGTATCCAGCGGCTCCGAGGAGTGCCCGCAATTCCTTCTTATTCGCAGGAGTGGGTTGGTTGCGAATGGCTTGGGTTCGGGGGGTACCGAGCCTTCGGGTTCCTTCTCGGAGGCGAAACCCCAGATACTCGACTTCGATCTCGCATATCTGGGCCTTTTTGCGACTGGCCCGGTACCCCTGGGCTTCCAGGGTTTTCAAGAGGTAAAGGGTAGCTTCTGCACAGTCCGTGTACGTTTCACGGGCCACCAACAGGTCGTCCACGTATTGAACGACCGGCCCGTACTCGTCCTGATACATCTTCAAGTCCTGGGCGAGTTGGTCGCCAAAGAGAGTAGGTGAGTTCTTGAATCCCTGGGGAAGCCGGGTCCATGTGAATTGCTGTTTATTTCCAGTCTGTAAGTCTTCCCACGTGAAGGCAAACAACTTCTGGCTGTCGGCAGCAAGGGGGATGGAGAAGAAGGCGTCCTTCAGATCAATGACACTATACCACTTGCTGTGGGCTGGCACTTGGGCTAGAATGGAGTAAGGGTTCGGTACGAGGGCAACTATGTCGGCTACCTGGTTGTTGACTTTCCTCAGGTCCTGGACGGGTCTGTATTCTGATGTGCCTGGCTTCTTAACGGGCAGTAATGGGGTGTTCCACGCGGATCTGATCGGTTTAAGGACCCCCTGTTGAAGAAGTTTGTGTAAGTGAATTTGCATACTATGCCGGGCCGCATAAGGGATATGGTATTGTCCTTGGTTGACGACTTGGGCATTTGGTTTGAGTTCAATCCATATGGGGATAGCATTTACGGCCAGTCCGCCTGAGTTCACTTCTGCCCATACATTAGGTACTTCATCCATTAGGGCCCGCCTCTGCTGGGCAAAAGGGGTGTTCTGGTCATACCGACAGTCGCCGGCCCCTACAGTTGGGAGGGCGTGTAGTCTCCATTCTTCTCTCACTGGGCAGACAAGTGTTACTGGCCGATCTTCAAAGCTAGCTTCCACCTCCCCCGTGGTCTTGAACTTCAAGGTGGCCTGGAGCTTACAGAGTAGGTCTCGACCAATCAAGGGGACTGGGCATCCGGGGATGTGTATGAACTGATGAGACACCATCGTCCCTCCGATCTGAACTTGGCGTTCCTTGAGGAGGGGCGCCGCAAGGGACTTCCCGGAGGCCCCCACAATTGGTATGGTTTCTTTTGTGGCCGGGGCTATGGCAGTGGTGATTACAGATCGTTGGGCCCCCGTGTCTAGTAAAGCTCTCATTAACTGCGTCCCCACCCGAATTTCCACCAGAGGGTCAGTGGGGACTCTGCCCTCCCGGTCTCTTCATGCGGTACTGTCCCGGGTAGCGTCAACAGCCATCTGCCATTCCCTTTGGTCATCCCATCCTCGTCCTCCTCGGCCTCGGCCCCGGCCTCGTCTGGGGCCCCCTGTGCGGTCGTTAGTCCCCTCCTCTTCTGGGGCGGTCCCATGGTTCCTCCTCTCTCGGGCGGTCCCGTATCTCCTCTGGGCAGTCAGCCCACCAGTGCCCTTCTTGCCGACAATTTGCACACTGGTTACGTCCTATGGGGGACCGTGTTCCTCTTGTCCTTTTGCCCCTCCCCTTTGGTCTAGACCTCAGGCGCTCTTCCAGTACCGTGGCCAACACATCCGCCTTCTCCCGCATCCGTCTGGTCGATTCCTTCCGGGCCTCCGTCTTCTCTTCTTGGTCGCGATATCCGAATACGCGATCAGCTATAGCTTTTAGTTGGCTGATGCTCATCCCTTCAAACCCCTCCGTTCTCTGCAGCTTTCTTCGTATATCCGGTGCTGACTGACTAACAAAACTCATAACCACGGTTGGGAGGTTCTTGGGATCTTCAGGGTTTATTGGACTGTGCCTTCTGAATGCCTCCATAAGTCGTTCAAGGAAGTCCCCCGGGCTCTCGTCCTTCAGTTGGACTACACTATGGATTTTCCCCATATTTGTAACCTTCTGCTTCCCCTTCTTCAAGGCTGCCAGGTACGCCTGCTGATACCGGCGGATAAAGGCCTGGCCTTCAACGGTCCGGTAATCCCACGCAGGGGCAGCGAGGGGCGCCTCCGTTTCTATTAGATTCTGTAAGTTAGCATGAGTCGGGTTTGCATCCCGAACAGCTTGCTCCATATTCTGTTGTAAGAGACGGCGTTCTTCCGTGGTCAGAATATGGGCGCTTAATTGTCTAAGGTCTCCCCACGTAGGATTATAGCTGTATATAATGCCTTCCACTAATTCTACCAACTGCTCGGGCTTCTGGTCGTAAGATGGCCCATGCAATTTTCAATTGTACAAGTCGGCACTGGAGAAGGGAACGTGGCTATAAACTGTTGATTCAATGGGCTGACCCCCTTCTTCTGTCGGGTTCGGGGTAAAAGTGGTAGTCGTACTGGGTATATATTGATGGGCCCCCCTTTACGGCCGGGAGGGATGGCCTTCTGTGGACTTAATTGGGGAAACCGGGTAATGTTCTTCACCCCCCGTGTACTCTTCCGGGTAGTCGCGTGGCCCGTTGGTTCAGGTGAGGCTGGTCGGGGAATCTCTTCGGCCTCCGACTCTGACCCGGAGGCTCCGGCGTTATCCGGGCCCTCTGCTAGGCCCGCGAAGCCGGGGTACATAGGGGCATATGGCGGTGGCGCAATATCGTCTTCGTATGCTTCCGTCGTAGCAAGTATCGGGGCCTTTGGGGGCTTCTTTTCGGGCAAACCCTGAACTTTCCCTCGGGTTTCCTTCGGGGTTTTCATTCTAGAAAGTGTGTTGGTAGTACTGGGCGTGGTTTCTGCCTTAACAATGGTAGCAGGGGGCGTGGTCTCAGTGGCCTCTACGCTAGGGGCGGTCGGCCGTATAGGGGCGGTCCCTGCGGCCTTCTGAACGGCAGCGGTTGCCGGGCTTTGGAGAGCGAAGGCATAGGTCGGCAGGGCTTTAAGTTTAGTTTTCCGGCCCTTCCTCTGCTTCACCACCATAAGGGCGGCTTTCTCTACCTTCCGTTGGGCCCAAGCCGGCGGATCCCGGACCACATCCAACCACGCTTGGATGTATGGAATGTCCTCGGGGCAGCCTGGGTTCCCTTCAACTATGACAATATTCATGACCGCCGCCACCTTTTCATACTCAAATGACCCTCCCGGGGGCCATTCAGCAATCCCTAGCCCTGGCCACATAAATTGGCATCGCTGTATCATCCCGGCCCTGCTACATTTATCTTGATCGAACACTTCGCTAAAGTGTTTCGTCATTAAATCTAACGGTGTGGACCCACCCCCGCCCATCCTAACCTGAGTGCCAAAGGACAGGTGACGGACAAAGGGGGAAAGGGGTGGTGGAGGAGTAAGGGGTCTCGTTCCACCAGACACAAAAGGTTCAACACTCGGCCTGACCAGATCGCGGTCGCCCGGCCTGGAACTGCAAGCCCATTCACACACTTTCATACGCCACAAGAAACCCTCCCGTTCGCCGCTCGGTTTCGTCGTCGGAGCCTAGTGAGTTTCGGGACCTAGTCTTATACCAATAGTCCGTATTAGTCACTGGCTAAAAGAGGGTGATCACGCCTCTTCTTCGGTCCTTACTGGGCCGGTCACTACGTAGAGTATACTCGCCTGTCCGCCGGGGTCGCAGGCCGCGCCGTCGTACGCCTCTCTCTGAAATAGAAAAAGGTGCCTTGCCGGAACCACACAGCCCCCTCTACAGTCGGGCGGAGTTGATCGGCCCTCCTCCGGGAGATGGACGCTGAAATCAGCGGTGGCCACTCACCACCTTCTCGGAAGGGGATCGATGACCCGATCCGACCGCAGTGGGGGAGGGGAAGAATATAATCTGATTTCCCTTTTGATAACACTCCTGGCTGGCTCGCCAATGAAACAGGCTAGTAAATCAGAAGACAAAAGGCCAAATTTGGTTCCAAACAAGGCAACTTTATTGCTAGCAAGTGAACAGTACTGAGTAGTCTCAGGACACTGTGTGTCGCAAATCACCTGACACTTACATTTATACTTCCCTACTGGGCCTGCGCACTAGGCCCCTTACACGTCACATTTGGCATGCGCAGTAAACAGTTGTAGTTCATACAGTGCATAATTGTAGTTCTCAGTACGTACACACGTCATAATACTGAAAAGATACTGGCAAGAGAAACGAAACTTAGCAGCTTATTCTACATACACACAATGCTCCTTTCTAGCACAGGAGATAAGACTCGTCGGCTCAGAGATGCAGGGCGGGGGTGTTAGCACCCTCCAAGGCCACCTATTCATGGGGCATCTACGTGCAAGCTGATCTCGTATACGCCTTGCTACTACAGTTACAGTTACAAGCTATATGTCTAATAGCCCTGCATTCTGTCTTACATTAGTAAACAATAAAACTGAGTAAGGCACAATGGTCCAGTGCAGTGATAAAGTATGGCTAAAAGCCAAAAGCAGAGGTAGAATACATAAGTATAAGTCCATCAATAGGCACAAAACATGAGGTTGTTCTGGTAGGCAGTAGTATTCGGGTAGTATCCGGTGTTCCACTCCTACAACCTCATTAAAAAAAAAAAAAAAATTTTAAGTTTCATCAACTGAGAAATGTTCATGCTTTACTATCTGAAATAGCATTTTGCGGTTTTGGTCCAAGCCATTAACTTTGTCTCATTTAGACTATTGTAATAGTCTATATTGCTTATTGTCATCTTCTTTACTGTCCAGATTACAAGTTTTGCAGAATACAGTGGCTAAGTTAATTTTCTGCCAAAACCCCCCCAAAAGGTCCCATAAATGCTACTTCATGTCTCATGAAGCTGCACTGGCTTCCAGTGTTGCATAGATCTCTTTTAAACTTGCCTGTTTGATTTATAAAATATTTGATGGATCTGGCCCAGAATAATTGGTAAAATTGTTCTCTTTCCTTCTGTCATCATGCTCTTCTAGAGCAGGGCTGTCTCGACTTCTTATTTTCCATCTTTAGTAGGGGTTAAATATAAGAAGTGTTTGGAACTATCCTTTCCTTATCAGACAGTTAAACTGTGGTGCTCTTTATCTATTTCTCTTAGAACAGTTAATTCATATTGGTCTTTTCGTAGAAGCTCGAAGACCTATTTCTGTTGAAAAAGTTTGTGTTGTTATGATTCTTTCTTTTCTTTTTTTTACTTGAATAACCAGTTTTGAACCATTATTTGGGGAGTTGGCAGATTATAAAACTCACATATCATATATATATAAATATCTCAATGGCATAAATGCACAGGAGGCAAGTCTCTTTCAACTGAAAGGAAACTCTGGAATGAGAAGGCATAAATTGGAGATAAAAGGAGATAATCTAAAGAAATAATTCTTCCTAGAAGGGAGGGTGGTAGATGCATGGAATAGCCTCCTGGGAGAGATGTTAGAGATAAGGGCTATGTCTGAATTCAAGAAAGGGTGGGAAAAGCTTGTGTGATCTCAAAGCTTGTGTGATCTCTTGTTGGGAGAAAGAAATAGTGAATGATATGGGTAGGCCACTTAGTAAGTCATGGCCTTTGTCTGCTGTCATTTGCTCTGTTTCTATTTATGACATTCTCATCATAACAGTGTCATTACGATTAGAAATATCTCAATAGTAAATCCCAATTAGCATCTAATACTAGATGAACAAGCTAGCACCTGCTATACTTGTTGGAGGACATCTTATCCTGCTACCCTCTTTTTATAGATCAAGGAGGTAAAATAAATAAATAAATAAATAAAACCTTAGTAAACACGAGAACATGTGAGATCTTGAGTACCTCCAAAACCTATTTATATAAGAACATAAGAATAGCTATATTGGGTCAGACTAATGGTCCATCTAGCCCAGTATTCTGCTTCCAACAGTGGCCAACTCAGGTCACAAGTACCTGACAATCCCAAATAGTAGCAAGATTCATGCTACTGATCCCAGGGACAAGCAGTGGCTTTCTCCATGTCTATCTCAATAGCAGACTATAGACTTTTCCTTCAGGAACATGCCCATACCTTTTTAAAACCCAGGTATACTAATTGCTGATACCCCATCCTCTGGTAGAGTTCCAGAGCTTAACTATCGGTTGAGTGAAAAAATATTTCCTCCTATTTGTTTTAAAAGTATTTCCATGTAAGTTCCTTGAGTATACCCTAGTCTTTTTTAAAGAGTAAAACATTGATTTGTGTTTACCTGTTCTACACAAGTCAGTATTTTGTAGACGTCTATGATATCCCCCGTCAGCTATCATTTTTTCAAGCTGAAGAGGCCTAACTTCTTAAGCCTTTCCTCATATGAGAGGTGTTCCACCCCCTTAATCATTTTGGTCACCTTTCTTTGAACCTTTTCTAATTCTGCTATATCTTTTAAGATACGGAGACCAGAATTGCACACAGTACTCGAGCTGTGGTCACACCATGGAGCAATACAGAGGCATTAAAATAATCGTTTTCTTATTTTCTATCTGTTTCCTAATAATTCCTAGCATTCTGTTTGCTTTTTTTGGCCACCACCACACACTGGGCAGAAGATTTCATCGTATTGTCCATGATGACACCTAGATCTTTTTCTTGGGTGCTGATTCCTAGGGTGGAACCTAGCATAACGTAACTATGATTTGGACTATTCTTCCCAACATGCATCACTTTGCACTTGTCCACATTAAATTTGATCTGCCATTTGGATGGCCAGTCTTCCAACTTCCTATGGTCTTCCTGCAATTTCTCACAATCTGCATTCATTTTAACAGTCTTTAATAGTTTTGCGTCAACTGTAAATCTAATCACATCACTCATTCTCATTTCCAGATCGTTAATAAATATGTTAAATAGCACCAGATCCCTGTGGCACTCCTGTTCACCTTCCTCCACTGAGAGAATTGGCCATTTAACTGTACGTTCTGTTTTCTATCCATCAACCAATTCCTAATCCACAACAGAACATTGCCTCCTATCCCATGAGTTTTTAATTTTCTCAGGAGTCTCTCACGAGGGACTTTGTCAAATATTTTCTGAAAATTTAGGTACAGGTGGATGTGAAGCGTCTGTTCACGCTTTCCAAAAATACTAGGACTAGGGGGCATGCGATGAAACTACAGTGTAGTAAATTTAAAACAAATTGGAGAAAGTTTTTCTTCACCCAACGTGTAATTAAACTCTGGAATTCGTTGCCGGAGAAAGTGGTGAAGGCGGTTAGCTTAGCAGAGTTTAAAAAGGGGTTGGACGGTTTCCTAAAGGACAAGTCCATAAACCGCTACTAAACGGACTTGGAAAACTCCAAAAGGTTTCCTAAAGGACAAGTCCATAAACCGCTACTAAACGGACTTGGAAAACTCCAAAATTCCAGGAATAACATGTATAGAATGTTTGTACGTTTGGGAAGCTTGCCAGGTGCCCTTGGCCTGGATTGGCCGCTGTCGTGGATAGGATGCTGGGCTCGATGGACCCTTAGTCTTTTCCCAGTATGGCATTACTTATGTACTTATGTACACTACATCAGCCATGCTCACCTTTATCCACATATTAATCATGCATTCAAAGAAATGAAGCAAATTGGCGAGGCAAGACTTCCCGTGGATAAATGTTACATCAGAGAGCGCTAGGGAGGTAAAATTCCTAGATGTAATAAATGATTGCTTCTTGGAGCAACTGGTCCAGGAACCAACAAGAGGGGCAACCGTTTTACATGTAGTCCTCAGTGGAATGCAGGGCATAGTAAGAGAGGTAACAATGTTGGATTTGCTGGGAAACAGTAATCATAACATGATCAAGTTTGAGCTAATATTTGGAGTGAAGCCACAAAGGAAATCTACTGTAGCAGCATTTAATTTTTGAAAGGGCGACTGTGATAAAACAAGGAATGATTAAAAAGAAACTAAAAGGATCAGCTGCAAAGGTTAGGATATTAAATCTGGCATGAACGTTGTTTAAAAACATTATCTTGGAAGCCCAGATCAGATGCATTCCAAGTATTTACGAAGGTGGAAACAAAAGAAAATGACAGCATGGTTAAAATGTGAAGTGAAAGAGGCTGTTAGAGCCAAAAGAATGTCATTCAAAGAATGGCAAAAGACCCGAATGAAGAAAATAAGAAGCAACATAAGCACAGACAAGTTAGATGCAATGCATTGATAAGGAAGGCTAAAAGAGAATATGAAGAGAAACTTGCAGCAGAGACAAAAACTCACAGTAACAACTGTTTCAGGTACATCAGAAGCAGAAAGCTTGTGAGGGAATCCGTGGGATCGTTAAATCATGAAGGTGTAAAAGGGGCACTCAGGGAGAAGAAGGCCATAGTCACAAGGAGCTGCCTGTGCCGGGAATCGAACTCAGTTCCCCAGGACCAAAGTCCACCATCCTAACCACTAGGCCACTCCTCCACTACAGAAGAAGATCTACCTTATCAGAAATGGTTTTCAAGGGTGACGATGCAGAGGAACTGAAAAAAAATCTTGGTGAACCTGGAAGTTCTACTGATCCAAATAGAGTAGTAAATAACCTGGACCAGATGACGTGCATCTAAGTGTACTGATAGAACTCAAACATGAACTTGCTGATCATCTGTTAGTAATCTGTAACCTGTCTTTAAAATTGTCTATAGTACGTAGGGTGGCTAGTGTAACACCGATTTTTAAAAAGGGTTCCGGGATGATCTGGGAAATTACAGACCGGTAAGCTTGACGTCTGTGCTGGGCAAAATAGTGGAACTGGGGATCTGGGGAACTGGGTTCGATTCCCACTGCAGGCACAGGCAGCTCCTTGTGACTCTGGGCAAGTCACTTAACCCTCCATTGCCCCAGGTACAAATAAGTACCTGTATATAATATGTAAGCCGCATTGAGCCTGCCATGAGTGGGAAAGCGCGGGGTACACATGTAATAAAATAAATAAATAAACATGGTTTAATGGGACAGAGTCATCGTGGATTCAGCCAAGGGAAGTCTTGTCTTACCAACTTGCTTCATTTCTTTGAAGGTGTGAATAAACGTGTATAAAGGTGAGCCAGTTGATGTAATGTATCTAGATTTTCTGAAAGCTTTTGACAAAGTTCCTCATGAGAGACTCCTGAGAAAATTAAAAAGTCACTGGATAGGAGACAATGTCCTTATGTGGCTTAGAAATTGGTTACTAGACAGAAAATAGGGGGTACAGTCAGCATGGATTCAGCCACAGCCTCACCAGTCTGCTTCATTTCTTTGAAGGTGTGAATAAATATGTGGATAAAGGTGAGCCGGTTGATATAGTGTATCTAAGTTACCAAGTTTATTAAATGTTAATATTCCACAAATCATATAAAATATCTCAGTGGCTAATAATTTAACATAGAAAGAGGAGAAGATGAATGAAAAAGGAAATGTGTTTGTGGGGGGTGGTGGTAATAGTGTTTGAGAGAAAAAGGAACTACAATATATGATGGGAAGAAGGGGTACCAGATGGAAACAGACAAGGGTAAATGTCATTAAACAAGCTCACTCTGGAGGGGAACAGCTCTAAATGAGCTGAATTAATTTGTAGAAAAGGCATCTGCAAAGAGAAGTTTTGAGGTCAGTTTTGAATTGTTTTAAAGATGTGTACGATCTGAAATGGAAGGGTAAAGCATTCCAGAGGATGGGGGACGACAACGGAAAGGATAAAGAGTTGCGGGTGGTGTCATATCTGATATGGCAAAATGAAGATGTGAATAAGGAGCCCTTTTACTAAGCCGCATAAGTGTCTACGTTCACCCAACATGCGCCAAAATGGAGTTACCTCATGGTTGCCGCGTGGCTGTTGTGTTAATGTCATTTTTGACGCGTGTCCGATATGTGCGGCCAAAAAAGAATTTTAT
The DNA here is from genome assembly GCF_901765095.1 of Microcaecilia unicolor. NCBI lineage: Eukaryota > Metazoa > Chordata > Amphibia > Gymnophiona > Siphonopidae > Microcaecilia > Microcaecilia unicolor. The sequence goes on along the minus strand of NC_044040.1, from coordinate 120,043,861 downwards.
TTTCTGCCGCACGTATAGGACGCACACCAAGTGGCATTTGGCGCACCCAGGTCATTAGTGCTCGGTTACTGCATGAGACTTTACCACTACGTCGATGGCTGGCGGTAAGGTCTCAGACTCAAAATGGATGTGCAGCAATTTTCATTTTGCCGCACATCCATTTTCGGCAAAAATTAAATAAAGACATTTTTTTACAGGTGCGCTGAAAAATGATTCTGTATACACCCAAAACCCGCGCTTACCCTACTGCAGGCCATTTTTTCAGCGCACCTTAGTAAAAGGACCCGTGAATGATGTTGCTGGAAAGAACGCAGAACCCATAATGGTGAGTACAGGGTCAAGAAACGAACTAGGAAAGAGAAGGATGCAGAGGTGGTTATTTTAAACAACAGAAGTAGAATTTTATGTTGTTCTTTGTGGAATAGGAAGACGGTGAGTAGCTTTCAATATCAGTGTGACATGATCATATTTTTTGCTCCAGTAATTAATTTAATAGAGGTAATTTGGATCAGTTGAATACATTGTATATTTTTCTGTCATGTACACCCTTGTACAATGAATTACAATATTTTATTTAATTTTCATGAAATCTTTTGACAAAGTTCCTCACAAGAGACTGCTCAATAAATTAGATTATAAGATAGGAGGCAATGTTCTGTTGTGAATTAGGAATTGGTTATTCAACAGGAATGGGTTTAAATGGCTATTTCTCTCAATGGAGAAGGGTGAATAGTGGAGTGCCACAGGGATCTGTAGTGGGAGTAGTGCTTTTTAACATATTTATAAATGATCTGGAAATAGAAACGATGAGTGAGGTGATTAAATTTACAGATGGCACAAAACTATTCAAGGCTGTTAAAACACATGTGAACAGTGAAAGATTGCAGTAAGACCTTAGGAAATTATTTTATTTTTGTTGCATTTGTATCCCACATTTTCCCACCTCTTTGCAGGCTCAATGTGGCATACATAGTACTGTGATCGGCGTTAACCGATTCCGGTGTAACAATTACAAGTAATTTGTAATTTCAGAAGTACATAAGTATTGCCATACTGGGAAAGACCAAAGGTCCATCAAGCCCAGCATCCTGTTTCCAACAGTGGCCAATCCAGATCACAAATACCTGGCAAGTTCCCAAAAAAGTACAAAACATTTTATACTGCTTATCCCAGAAATAGTGGATTTTTCCCCAGTCCATTTAATAACGGTCTATGGACTTTTCCTTTAGGAAGATGTCCAAACCTTTTTAAAACTCCGCTAAGTTAACGGCTTTACCACATTCTCTGGCAACGAATTCCAGAGTTTAATTACACGTTGAGTGAAAAAAAATTTTCTCCGATTCGTTTTAAATTTATTACGTTGTAGCTTCATCATATGCCCCCTAATCCTAGTATTTTTGGAAAGTGTGAACAGATGCTTCACATCTACCCGTTCCACTCCACTCATTTTATAGCCCTCTATCATATCTCCCCTTAGCCGCCTTTTCTCCAAGCTGAAGAGCCCTAGCCATTTTAGCCTTTCCTCATAGGGAAGTTGTCCCATCCCCTTTATCATTTTCGTCGCCCTTCTCTGCACCTTTTCTAATTCCACTATATCTTTTTTGAGATGCGGTGACCAGAATTGAACACAATATTCGAGGTGCAGTTGCACCATGGAGCGATATAGGCATTATAACATCCTCATTTTTGTTTTCCATTCCTTTCCTAATAATACCTAACATTCTATTTGCTTTCTTAGCCGCAGAAGATTTCAGCGTATCATCGACGACGACACCTAGATCCCTTTCTTGGTCCGTGACTCCTAACGTGGAACCTTGCATGACATAGCTATAATTCGGGTTCCTCTTTCACACATGCATCACTTTGCACTTGCTCACATTAAACGTCATCAGCCATTTAGATGCCCAGTCTCCCGGTCTCGTAAGGTCCTCTTGTAATTTTTCACAATCCTCCCGCGATTTAACGACTTTGAATAACTTTGTGTCATCAACAAATTTAATTACCTCACTAGTTACTCCCATCTCTAGGTCATTCATAAATATGTTAAAAAGCAGCGGTCCCAGCACAGACCCCTGGGGAACCCCACTAACTACCCTTCTCCATTGAGAATAATGACCATTTAACCCTACCCTCAGTTTTCTATCTTTTAACCGGTATTTAATCCACAATAGAACACTACCTCCTATCCCATGACTCTCCAATTTCCTCTGGAGTCTTTCATGAGGTACTTTGTCAAACGCCTTCTGAAAATCCAGATACACGATATCAACCAGCTCACCTTTATCCACATGTTTGTTCACCCCTTCAAAGAAATGTAGTAGATTGGTGAGGCAAGATTTCCCTTCACTAAATTCCTGTTGACTTTGTCTCATTAATCCATGCTTTTGAATGTGCTCTGTAATTTTGTTCTTAATAATAGTCTCTACCATTTTGCCCGGCACCAACATCAGACTCACCGGTCTATAATTTCCCGGATCTCCTCTGGAACCTTTTTAAAAAATCGGCGTTACATTGGCCACCCTCCAGTGTTCCGGTACCACACTCAATTTTAAGGATAAATTACATATTTCTAACAATAGCTCTGCAAGCTCATTTTTCAGTTCTATCAGTACTCTGGGATGAATACCATCCAGTCCAGGAGATTTGCTACTCTTCAGTTTGTAACTGCCCCATTACATCCTCCAGGTTTACAGAGAATTCATTAAGTTTCTCCGACTCGTCAGCTTCGAATACCATTTCCGGCACCGGTATCACTCCCAAATCTTCCTCGGTGAAGACCGAAGCAAAGAATTCATTTAATCTCTCCACTATGGCTTTGTCTTCCCTGATTGCCTCTTTTACTCCTCGGTCATCTAGCAGTCCAACCAATTCTTTTGCCAGCTTCTTGCTTTTAATATACCTAAAAAAAATTTTTACTATGTGTTTTTGCCTCCAACGCAATCTTTTTTTCAAAGTCCCTCTTTGCCTTCCTTATCAGCGCTTTGCATTTCACTTGACGTTCTTTATGCCGTTTCTTATTATTTTCAGTCGGTTCCTTCTTCCATTTTCTGAAGGATTTTCTTTTAGCTCTAATAGCTTCCTTCACTTCACTTTTTAACCCCGCTGGCTGTTGTTTGGTCTTCCGTCCTCCTTTTTTAATACGCAGAATATATTTGGCCTGATGTAAATTTTTGACCCTCGCAGTCGCTCCTCTAAGTTTTCTTTTCACCGTTCCTCTCATTTTATCATAGTCTCCGTTTTTAAAGTTAAACGCTAATGTATTTGATTTCCTATATATACTTCAAAGTTAATATCAAATCCGATCATATTATGATCATGGTTATCAAGCGGCCCCAGCACCATTACCTCCCGCACAAGATCATGCGCTCCACTAAGGACTAGGTCTAGAATTTTTCCTTCTCTCTTCGGCTCCTGTACCAGCTGCTCCATAAAGCTGTCCTTGATTTCATCAAGGAATTTTACCTCCCTAACGTCTCCTGATGTTACATTTACCCAGTCAATTTCAGGGTAATTGAAATCACCCATTATTATTGTGTTGCCCAGTTTGTTTGCGCCCCTAATTTCCTTTAACATTTCTGCATCCATCTGTTCATCCTGGCCAGGCGGACGGTAGTACACTCCTATCACTATCCTTTTTCCCTTTACACATGGAATTTCAATCCACAGTGATTCCAAGATGTTTGAAATCACCCATTATTATTGTGTTGCCCAGTTTGTTTGCGCCCCTAATTTCCTTTAACATTTCTGCATCCATCTGTTCATCCTGGCCAGGTGGACGGTAGTACACTCCTTTCACTATCCTTTTTCCCTTTACACATGGAATTTCAATCCACAGTGATTCCAAGATGTGTTTTGTTTCCTGCAGAATTTGCAATCTACTTGATTCAAGGCTCTCGTTAATATACAATGCTACCCCTCCACCAATTCGATCCACCCTATCATTACGATATAATTTGTACCCCGGTATGATAGTGTCCCACTGGTTATCCTCCTTCCACCAGGTCTCAGAGATGCCTATTATATCTAATTTTTCATTTAGTGCAATATATTCTAACTCTCCCATCTTATTTCTTAGGCTCCTGGCATTCGCATATAGACATTTAATTTTATAATTTATAATTACAATTATAATTAGAAAGACTGGACATCCAAATGACAGATGAAATCTAATGTGGACAAATGCAAGGTGATGCAGATTGAGAAGAATAATCCAACTCATTGTTAGTCTACTTTGGGTGTCAGCACCCAAGAAAATGATCTAGGTATTGTTGTAGACAATACACTGAAATCTTCTGCCCAGTGTGCAGTGGGTGCCAATAAAGCAAACAGGATGCTATGAATTGTTAGGAAATGGATGGTAAATAAGCCAAGAATACTATAATGCCTATTTTCGATCCGTAGTGCGACCTCACCTTGAGTATTATGTTCAGTTCTGGTAGCTGTATCTCAAAATAATATATAGCAGAATTAGAAAAGGTTTAAAGAAGAGCGACCAAAATGATAAATGGGATGGAACTCCTCTCATATGAGGAAAGATTTAAAAGGTTAAGGCTCTTCAGTGTGGAAAGAGTCAGCTGAGGGGCGATATGATTGAGGTGTACAAAATCCTGAGCGGTGTAGAACGAGTAGAAATGAATCAATTTTTTACTCTTTCAAAAAGTAAAAAGACTAGTGGAAACTCAATAAAGTTACATGGAAAGAATTGTAAATCAAATTGGAAGAAATATTTTTTCACTCAGCGAATAGTTAAGCTCTGGAACATGTTGCTGGAGGATATGGTAAAAGCGGTTAGTGTATCTGTGTTCAAAAAAGGTTGGACAAATTCCTGGAGGAAAGGCCTATATTGTGCTATTGAGACAGACATTGGGAAGCCACTGCTTGCCCTGGGATTGGTAGCATGGACTGCTGCTACTATTTGGGTTTCTGCCAGGTACTTGTGATGTGGATTGGCAACTGTTGGCCACTGGGCTAGATGGTAATAGTTCTCACCCAGTAGGGTTATTCTGATGTTCTTATGAATCCACATCAACTCTGTCCTATTAAATCATGTTTATCTGTGTGTTATAGTTTCCATTGTTTTGTCCGGCACTGTCGTCAGGCTTACCTGTTTGTAATTTTCCGGATCACCCTGGATCCCTTTTTAAAAAATAGGCATTACATTGGCTACTCTTCAATATTCAGGTACTACGGACAATTTTAACGACAGTTTACAGAACACTAACAGTGTACCTGTAATTTCATATTTGAGTTTTTTAGTACTCAGGAGTGTATAACATCTGGTCCATTTGATTTACTGCTCTCTGATTTGTTGATTTTGGCTCAGTGTATCTTGCAGGTTTACTGAGATTTCTTTCAGTTCCTCTGCATTGTCATCCTTGTAACCCATCTCAGTTAGATCTCTTAACATCTTTTTCAAAGACTGAGGCAAAGAATTTATTCAGCCTCTTTGCCATGGACCTGTCCTCCCTGAGTGTCTTTTTACTGCTTGATGATCCCACCGATTTCCTCACAAGCTTTCTGCTTCTGATATAACTGAAAAAAGTTGCTACTATGAATGTTTGCTTCCGAGGCCTCCTTAGCATGTCTTATGAGGATACTGTTCTTAACCTGAAAAAAAAATTAGATGAATTGCTTAAACCATATTTGCTATCATTTTTAGTTTATTGTGTGGATAATGTTGACCTTTAACAAGAAATCCACTGGTGGCCTGAACCTTGTTACATACTCTGCATACTCTATATTCTTCACTTCATCTACATGCTTTCTATGTGCTTATTGCTTCTTCATTCAAGCCTGAATCTGTGTGGACAAATGGCCAGCCCACACAGAGATTGAAGAAATAGTTTCCAAAATGATCTCTTAACCATTAGGTTTAATCACTAAAGACTTCAGAGACTTGAAGCCCTGCAAATGTGCAAGAGGTCTTTCTAGTGGGAAAATAATGACATATTAGAACTTTGGGTTGACTCTTCCATAGGCCAGATTGTCCAAACTCCTTTGCCAATCTTAAATAATCTGGCCAGTGAAACTGGAGAAGACGCTATAACTTACAACAGCTTCACTACGTCCATAGATCCTACTATGTCACTTCTTAGTTAAGCAGTTCTCTCACTCCTATTGTGGGGGAGGGCAGTACACACACCCTGGGGATAAGTGAAACAGCAGGTCAAAGAGACACTGGCAGCTCACCTTCTGCTGGCAAGATCCTCAGGTACTTCTGTTTTACATCTTTCCTTCAGTTGCTACTGCCTTGTCTCCATTAACTTGCTTTCTTGTTTCTTACATGCATGCTAACTGCCTTGACCACATCTTATGATGACAGATTAATTATGTGCTGAGGGAGAGAAAACTTTGCCAGTTTGTCCCATATAAGACAAAACAAATTGGGGGAAAGGGGAAATGGGACTTGATGTACCGCCTTTCTGAGGTTTTTGCAACTACATTCAAAGCGGTTTACATATATTCAGGTACTTATTTTTGTACCAGAGGCAATGGAGGGTTAAGTGACTTGGCCAGAGTCACAAGGAGCTGCAATGGGAATCTAACTCGGTTCCCCAGGATCAAAGTTCACTGCACTAACCACAAGGCTACTAGGCTGGCTTGGGCTTTGATGGCAACTCCAGTAGTTGTGAATGTAAGGATAGTGCCGAGCAGACTTTTATGGTCTATGTCTCAGAATTGTCAAAGAAAGGTCAGGGTCAAGTATTTATACCACATTCATTGCTGGTTTAATCATGAATTGATTACGAGTGTGACTGTTGGGCAGACTGAATGGACCATTCAGGTCTTTATCAGCAGGCAGCTACTATGTTACTATGGGGCTCATTTTCAAAGCACTTAGACTTACAAAGTTCCATAGATTACTATAGAACTTTGTAAGTCTAAGCACTTTGAAAAAACACATTTATGTTTATTTTAAATGTGCCACTGATTAATTTCATGGACTTTTCCTGATAAGCCATTCCATCCTCTTTATCATATTGGTTGCTTTCTCTGTACCTTTTCTAGTAAGTGTGTGTGTTTTTGTTTGTTTTGTTTTTTTGAGATGGGCTAACTAGAACTGCACACAGTTTTGTAGTCCAGCTTGGATCAATAAAAAGGCATATTATTCTCCACCCCTTTCCAAATAATTCCTAACATTCCATTTGCTTTGTTGACCACTGCTGCCCAGCAGGCTTTAGTTTTATGCAGTATAGGACTGAATTGATTACAGCAGCAGTGATATATTTAGCGTTTTAACATTTATAGAATAGATCTAGACAGTTGGCTAGTAAACATACAGGAGGACTGGGAGGGTTCTGAAGCACCTGAGGTAAAGTTGAAGACAGTCTTTACTTGTCCTGGGATCTTCTTTTTTTGCAGATTCTCTTATTTAACCAAACATAAGAAGAATTAGAATCCCAGTACAAGTCATAACAATATAAGAATAGCTATACTGGATCAGACCAATGATCCATCTAACCCAGTATCCTGTTTCCAGCAGTGGCCAATCCAGGTCACTGGCAGAAACCCAATTAGTAGCACCATTCCATGCTACCAATCCAAGGGCAAGCAGTGGCTTCCCCCATGTCCATCTCAATAACAGACTATGAACTTTTCCACCAGGAATTTGTCCAAACCTTTTAAAAACCCAAATACACTAACCACCATTATCACATCCTCCGGCAACGAGTTCCAGAGCTTAACTATTCTTTGAGTGAAAAAATATTTCCTCATTTGTTTTAAAAGTATTTCTATGCAATTTCATTGTGTGTCCCCTGGTCTTGTACTTTTTGAGGGAACATCAATATCTTTTAGAGATACCTGGAACTACTGTAGTTCTGAAAGTTCAGTACATTTTTTTTTATTTATGTATTTATGTATTGCATTTATATCCTGCATTAGCCCAAGTATAACTCAGGTTCAATGTGGCATAACAATTAGAAAAACATGGACATGTTCAAAATATATTAATTGTAAAAGAAAGTAAAATACATCATATAATGTTAGACCAGTAAAACTTGAGTTAGGAACAGATGTAATTTTTATTTTTTGTTACATTTGTACCCCACGCTTTCCTACTCATGGCAGGCTCAATGCGGCGGGCAGTGGAGGGTTAAGTGACTTGCCCAGAGTCACAAGGAGCTGCCTGTGCCGGGAATCGAACTCAGTTCCTCAGTTCCCCAGGACCAAAGTCCACCACCCTAACCACTAGGCCACTCCTCCACTCCACTTAAATACTTGGAGATTTAAGCTAGATAATTGAAATATGGAGGAAAAAGGTAAAGGGCTAGGATTAACTGGGATAGACAGGAGTAGTGGAAGGTGGGATGAGGTAAAGATTAATGCCATGAGTTTGTTTGAAAAGAGTGCTTATTTCCTTAAACGTTAGGCTGAAGAAGTGAGTTTTCAATAGACTTTGGAATAACAAAAAATAATTGGTTCATTTGATGGTTTTAGATAAGGAGTTCCAAAGTTTTCTGCTTTTATATGAAAAGTTAGCAATATGGATTGTCTTGTAGGTTACGTTCTTACAATTTGGGAAATGTAGGATAAGATATTCTCTAGAAAATTTAGTCGTCATGTGAGGGTAATTCAGTGAGGTGGTTCATGTATATTGGGGCCGAACCATACAAAGGTTTGTGAATGAAGGTACACATAGCTTGTGTAGGGAACTTGGGGGGCTCGGACCCCTAACGTTTTCAGAGCACGCCTCTGAATAATGAAACAAGGGTTACCTGTAAGATTTATTTCATCCCCCTTAACTATTCTGTGTGCTGTTTTTAATCCTTGCAAATTAGATCAGACTGCAGAGTGACTTTGTAAAATTGTCGGATAGCCATGTTACCCACACTCCTTCTGACTTCTGCATTTAGTGTGATTTGTTGGGCAAGCAATGGGAGAAGATGAAGTGGACCCTTCACTGAGACAGATGTGTGGGGGTGGAGAAGGTTATAGAAGCCAGTTTAAGATCTTGGGGAGGGAGATGCGTCTTCAGAATGGAAAATAAAACCTGTTATTTTTGTATTTTTGCTGACCAGTGTTAAAGCCATGTCTAGGGCGAGATACTGTACAAGACAGCTTAAGAATTTATTGATTGTGAACTTTGTTACAAGCTTTTAGAGCATGCATATAGAATGGGCCATTGTAATTAAGGTGACCTTAATGGATATTTAGATTTTATATTAATCTTTGGGTCTGATTTCCTGTGTTTTATACAGTTTAAAACCACATATTTAGATAGTGAAAAGGAAAAGCTGGAAAATGTACAACCACAAGGATGGCTGGTATAACAAAAATAACTTAGTTACAGTTTGGATAAGTGATACAAAAAAACTGCTGAAGTAGCATGAGGAGGGGGACATTTAATTGTGACAAAGGTATGGGTGGGAGAGAAATTTCTAGTAGTTGTGTGACATATGCATGTGTGATCAGATGATTGGTCAGTGGGATGTGTTAAGATGTTAATTAGTTTCCGGGATTCGGGGGGCTTCTTTGTTCCCTAGGCAATGAACTGGCTTGGAGAAAAAGTGCCTCTAATCATTTCTTTTCTATATTTCAGACTTGTAATAGCCTGTGCTTGAGCCTCTATTTTACTTGTCTCCAGAATAAACTTTTATTTCACTTCTCAGTAATAAGTATTATTTGTTTTTTGAGTGTAAAGAACCCAGGGACGTGAGTGCTCCAGCTATAGTCAGTTGGGGTAAGCTCATGGGAGGTGAATGCCAAACGTGTGATAATCGTAAGCAGACCCCCATACTTGAATGATATTCTATCTTTTTTGGCAGCCAATGCAAATCGTATAGAAGGGGGTTGCTTTAGTGAAGTATGGTAATCTGAATATGAGATGTGCGGCAGTGTTTTGAGCGGTTTGTAGTTTTTTGAGGAGATCCCCTTTAAGTCCTGCATAGAGTTGCTCTAATCAAATTTTGTTAGGACTAGGGATTGAACAAGGGATGGAAGACTGGTTTTGCGAAGAATGATCTTATTTTTATTTTTGTTACATTTGTACCCCGCGCTTTCCCACTCATGGCAGGCTCAATGCGGTTTACATATTGTATACAGGTACTTATTTGTACCTGGGGCAAGGGAGGGTTAAGTGAATTGCCCAGAGTCACAAGGAGCTGCCTGTGCCTGAAGTGGGAATCGAACTCAGTTCCTCAGGACCAGAGTCCACCACCCTAACCACTAGGCCACTCCTCCACTCAATTTCCATAATGAATTGAAGACACTTGAGACCACTTGGAAATTTGGTTGTCTAGAGTGAGGAATTGATCAATTGTGACTCTTTAAGATTTTCATAGTTTAGTCAAGGAGATATGTGATGTTCTGAATGGTAAATGATTTAAGATTTATAGCATGATGAGGATTAGTAACTATTAAGAATTTAGTTTTAACGGTGTTGTTTTAATTTGAAATTGGATGCCCAAGATTCCATTAGAGAGATACCTAATCCGATGATATGAGTAATTTCATTAATTTTTTTAGTGAATGGAATATAGATGGTAACATCGTCTGTTTAAGTGAATGTTGGGAGACCATTTTCTCCAATAAATCGCCTAATGGAATCAACATGATGTTAAATAGGATGGGGGACAATAGAGCCCTGGGGCATTCCACAAACGACCATGCTGATGAAGTTGTACCTCATTGTTTTATTTGGTATGATCTATGTTTCACTTGGTATGATCTAGATCTTAGGAAGCCTGAGAATCATTTTAACACAGCTCCACAAATTCTGTAATGGTCAAGGATGTTTAGAAGGATATTATGATTAACAGTGTCAAAGGCAGTGGACATATCAAATTAGAGTATTAATATTTTATTACCAAAGCTAAGTTCTCTTCTAAATTTAGCTAGGAGGGTGAGAACAGTTTTAGTACTATGAGAAGGTTTAAAACTGGATTGTGAGCTATGTAAAATGGAGTGAAGCTGGAGATAGTTTATTAGTTGGTGCGTGACTAAGCCCTCCATTACCGTTACCAATAATGAGATTGAAGCCACTGGTCTGTAGTTAGAAACTACATTTAGGATGGTTTGGATATTCTTCGGTATGGGAGTCATTTTGCCATTTTGAGAGGGAAATAGGGCCCGAGATAGCACTAAAGTTATGTTTTAGTGCAAATAGCTTAAGAGTAAAATAGGTGCTAATTTGAGAAGGTAACTAGGGCAGTTATCAAGTTGGCATTGTGATTTAGCGTATTTATGAAGAGTGCATTTGACTTGATCAGTTGTAAGTGGGTGAAAGGCCGACCAGATTCTGTTTTCTTGGGAGCATAGTGGTGAAGGCTCATGTAGATTAAGAAAATGATCTATTGATGTTGAGTTATTTAGTTCTTGTCTACTTTTAGTTATTTTTAGCTCAAAATATGACACCAATTGATCAGCTGTTGGAGTGGGTTCATTTGTAGAATTTACAGGGTGAGTATTCAATAGTTTATTTACTAGTAAAAAAGGCCCATTCCTTGTCATCAAGCAGATGAAGCCATTACGTATGGGTTGTGTCCATCAACCAGCAGGGGGAGATAGAGAGCACTCAAATTTCACAGTGCCACATGGTCAGCTAGCTCCACTGCCTCTTCAGTATTCTCTATCTCCCCAAGCAGGGTGGTTGCAGCTTGATCAAGCTCCTTAAAAAATCTGCCTGGGGGTGGCTCCTGACTTGCCAGTTGTTAGCCGGGGTATTAGAGGCTATAGCAGCTTCACTTTAAAGGCACATAGGTTAGCCCTTTCCCTGCCTTACCCATCCCCCCAGTGGATGTGAGCACATTAGTTTCACTTTTCCCTGCTCTTTCCCACTCTATACTTGGTGGATGCAGGCACATTGATTCACATTTCCCTGGCTTTCCCACTGTTCTGTACCTCAGGAGTTGATTTGATTGCCTCTTTTGCTGTTTTCTCTACTTTCCTCACAGCGTTAAAAAAAAAAAAAAAAAAAAAAAAAAAGCAAGAGGTTTTCTTCAGTTTCTACAGCGTGACCGGAGCTTGTATACTCGGTCCAGTGAGGTAAGAGTGTTTTCTGACTCCGGGGAGGGCCCGCGATCGGGACGTTTTTGGTGCGAAGCCGCCATTTTGAATTTTCCGCCGTTTTTCGGCGATGGCTGCAGAGTGTTAAGCGCTGTTCCAAGTGTGGCAAGCGCAGATCAGCAGCGGGGCTCTGTAAAACGTGCTGTTCAGGCGTAAGAGCCGGCCCGAGCATGGCGAGCGATGATGCTTCCCGCTCGGTGGAGCTGGCAGCAGGCGCCATTTTGAAAGCACCACATGGCACTATCCTCGCTGAGGCGGAGGGTCTACAGACTGGAGGTGGCCCTCGAATTGAGGCTGGCCAAAGAGCTACTAGCCCCGGACTGGAACCGGGTGCCCAGGGCGAGTTTTTCTCCCCTGACTTTGTATTATTGCTTCATAATGCATATATGCTTAAAAGAGCTCAGCCACAGGGGTTTTCTACGGCCCCCCTTACTACCCCTCCGGTGGATGCAGGCCTGGGATTGCCCTCTGAGGCGTTTTTCCCTGATAGCTGGCCGCAAGAGAAGCGCAGAAGGGTAAATTCCCCTTCAGAGAGTGGCGCACCCCCCCCCCCCCCCCCGTGGTCGGGATGTGGTGACTCTGAGGGGTCTGGCAGGCCCTCGTGGCCAGAGGAAACAGGAAGGTGCAGAAGGGCCACTGGATCCAGATGATCCGTCCGCGGTGAGGATTTTCCACCGCGAGGAGCTGCCAGCGCTTATTTCAGATTGTCTTACAGGTCCGCTCTATTGAAGATCCTGGGAGTGGCGTGGCCTCCTCTGGAAATCCGAGGATGGCAAGTACCAAAAAGCCTGCTCGAGCCTTTCCTTTGCATGACTCCATCCAAGAGCTTATTTCAGCTCAATGGGCTGACCCCGAAGGACCTTTGAAAGTTTCCAGGGCTAGGGGGCAATTATTCCCTCTGAGTGCTACTACTACTATTTAGCATTTCTATAGCGCTACAAGGCGTACGCAGCGCTGCACAAACATAGAAGAAAGACAGTCCCTGCTCAAAGAGCTTACAATCTAATAGACAAAAAAAAAAAAAAAAGTAATCAAATCAATTAATGTGAACGGGAAGGAAGAGAGGAGGGTAGGTGGAGGCGAGTGGTTACAAGTGGTTACGAGTCAAAAGCAATGTTAAAGAGGTGGGCTTTCAGTCTAGATTTAAAGGTGGCCAAGGATGGGGCAAGACGTAGGGACTCAGGAAGTTTATTCCAAGCGTAGGGTGCAGCGAGATAGAAGGCGCAAAGTCTGGTGTTTGCAGTAGTGGAGAAGGGAACAGATAAGAAGGATTTATCCATGGAGCGGAGTGCACGGGAAGGGGTGTAGGGAAGGACGAGTGTGGAGAGATACTGAGGAGCAGCAGAGTGAGTACATTTATAGGTTAGTAGAAGAAGTTTGAACAGGATGCGAAAACGGATAGGGAGCCAGTGAAGGGTCTTGAGGAGAGGGGTAGTATGAGTAAAGCGACCCTGGCGGAAGACGAGATGGGCAGCAGAGTTTTGAACCGACTGGAGGGGGGAGAGGTGACTAAGTGGGAGGCCAGCAAGAAGCAGATTGCAGTAGTCTAAACGAGAGGTGACAAGGGTGTGGATGAGGGTTTTGGTAGAGTGCTCGGAAAGAAAGGGGCGGATTTTACGGATGTTGTAAAGAAAGAAACGACAGGTCTTGGCAATCTGCTGGATATGAGCAGAGAAGGAGAGAGAAGAGTCAAAGATGACCCCAAGGTTTCGAGCTGAGGAGACAGGGAGAATGAGAGAGCCATCAACAGAAATAGAAGACGGGGGGAGCGGGGAGGTGGGTTTGGGGGGGAAATGAGAAGCTCGGTTTTGGTCATATTTAATTTCAGGTGGCGTTGAGACATCCAGACAGCAATGTCAGACAAGCACGCTGAAACTTTGGTTTGGATGCAAGGTGAGATATCAGGGTTAGAAAGGTAGATTTGGGAGTCATCAGCATAGAGATGGTAGGAAAAGCCATGGGATGAGATTAATGAACCAAGGGAAGAAGTGTAGATAGAAAAGAGGAGGGGACCAAGAACAGAACCCTGAGGTATGCCGACAGGCAGAGGGATAGAAGTAGAAGAGGATCCACCAGAGTGAACACTAAAGGTGCGGAGGGAGAGGTAGGAAGAGAACCAGGAAAGGACAGAGCCCTGGAATCCAAGTGAGGACAGGGTATCGAGAAGTATGCTGTGATCGACAGTGTCAAAAGCAGCGGAAAGATCAAGAAGAATGAGGATGGAATATTGACCTCTGGATTTAGCCAGTAATATGTCATTGGAGACTTTAGTAAGCGCAGTTTCGGTTGAGTGGAGAGGGCGAAAACCAGATTGTAGTGGGTCAAGAATAGCATGTGAGGAGAGAAAATCAAGGCAGCGGCGGTGAACAGCACGCTCAAGTAATTTGGAGAGAAAAGGAAGGAGGGAGATGGGTCGGTAATTAGAGGGACAAGTAGGGTCGAGTGAAGGCTTCTTAAGGAGAGGTGTGACCACAGCATGTTTAAAGGCAGCAGGGACAGTCGCAGTGGAAAGTGAGAGGTTGAGAATGTGACAGATAAAAGGAATAAGAGCAGGAGAGATGGCATTAAGAAGGTGGGTGGGAATGGGATCAGAGGAACAGAGGTGGTACATTTTGAGAAAGAAAGGAGAAGTGTAGTTTCCTCAATAGTAACTTCAGGAAAGGAGGAAAGGGAATGAGGGGAAGGAGAGAGAGGGGAACGGACTAGTGGAGGGAGAGGTGGTGAGGTAGAGAAAGCAAGGTTTATCTTTTGAACCTTGTTGTGAAAGAATTCTGCAAGGGTCTGAGGAGATAATGAAGGGGGAGTTGGGGGAGGGGGCACCTTGAGGAGAGAGTTCAATGTGGTGAAGAGAAGTCAAGGATTAGAGCCAAGAGAGTTGGTCAGTTGGATATAATAATCCTGTTTGGCACGTAAAAGAGCAGATTGGAAGGAGGTCAGCATGAACTTAAAGTGTAGGAAGTCAGCAAGGGCCCGAGATTTCCGCCAGAGGCGTTCGGTGGAGCGGGTACAGGAACGTAGATAGCGGATATTAGAAGTCAGCCAAGGTTGGGGTTTTGTACGCCTTACAGGGCGGGTCATCAAAGGTGCAAGAGTGTCTAAGGCAGAGGATAGAGTATTGTTGTAAGAAGAAACAGCCTCATTGACAGACGTGGATGGTGCCACAGTAGAGAGGAGGTTTGAAACATGAGGGATAGAGATGAGTGAGGAGGATTTGGCTCGCTTTGCATACCTAAGGTGGATGCCCTAGTCACAACTGTGACAAAGAGAACTACCCTCCCGGTTGAAGGAGGTGTTGCCCTGAAGGACATGCAAGACCGTAGACTGGAATCAGCACTTAAACGGTCCTTTGAAATTGCTGGTCTTACTATTCGGGCGTCTGCATGCAGTTGTTATGCTGCTGGAGCCTGCCTGGCATGGTTGCAACAGGCAGTGGAACAGCCCGGAGATGGAGCGGAGCCCCTTACGGAGGTGGCACCGCGGATGGAGTCGGCCTTGTCCTTGTTGGCTGACGCCCTTTATGATATTGTCAGAGCTTCGGCTAAACAGATGGCAGTAGCAGTGGCGGCTCGCCGTCTTCTGTGGCTACGGCATTGGGTGGCGGACATTCTGCTGGGTCCACTTCTCGTGGTTGGTTTTCAGCAAAGGAACTCCTTTCGCTCGGACAAACGTTCCGCAGCAGCCACTGGCTCAGGACCTGGAGTTCAAGGGCGACCCTCTCAATGAGGGTGCACCGGCCCCCTCCTCGATTCCTGTTATAGGAGGACCTCTTTCCCTCTTTCTCGAGGAGTGGGCCAAGATTACCTCAGATCAGTGGGTCTTGGACCTGATCAGAGAAGGATACCGAATAGAATTCGATGCCCCGATAAGAGACGTGTTTGTGGAGTCCCGATGCGGTTCTGCTGCCAAACGGGCGGCGGTAGAGGAGACCTTACAAGGCTTGATTCACATTGGGGCGGTTTCCCCCGGTGCCTCCCGCCGATTTCGGCTGCGGCCGCTACTCCATTTACTTTGTGGTGCCGCAAAAAGGTGGGTCTTTTCGCCCTATTCTGGACTTAAAAAGAATTAAACAAGTCCCTAAGAGTGCGGCATTTTCACGTGGAAACCCTGCGCTCCATCAGTACGGCGGTACAGCCAGGAGAGTTTCTCACGTCTCTGGACCTGAAAGAAGCTTACTTGCACATTCCAATTTGGCCCCGCACCAGACGTTTCTGCGGTTTGCGGTGATGGGAAAACATTTCCAGTTTCGGGCCTTGCCTTTTGGCCTCGCCACAGCTCCCCGAACCTTTTCCAAGGTAATGGTGGTAGTAGCAGCTGCTTTTCTCAGGTGAGAAGGTATCCGGGTTCTCCCGTACCTAGACGACTGGCTCAACAGAGCGGTCTCCACAACAGAGAGTCATCAAGCTACAGCCAGAGTGGTCTCAGTACTGCAGTCTCTGGGCTGGGTCGTCAATGTAGCCAAAAGTCACCTGACCCCCTCACAATCTCTAGAATATTTGGGGGCACGGTTCGACACAGACTCGGGATATGTATTCCTACCCGAGCAAAGGCGGTGCAAGCTTCAGAATCAGGTCCGTCTGTTCCTGAGGATGCCCCACCCGCGAGCTTGGGACATTGTCCAGCTGTTGGGATCGATGACAGCCACCTTGAATTTGGTGCCCTGGGCGAGAGCGCACCTGAGACCTCTGCAGTATTCCCTGCTTCAACGATGGTCTCCAGTATCTCAGGATTATCAATGCAGACTGTCTTGGCTCCCTGCTGCCCGACTCAGCATGGAGTGGTGGCTCTCAGACAGCATGCTGCGGCGAGGAATGCCGCTAGCGCTCCCCGATTGGTGCCTAGTGGTGACAGATGCCAGCCTGAAGGGCTGGGGCGCACATTGCAAGGGGAAGATTGCCCAGGGTCTTTGGACACCCGACAAGTCGGAGTGGTCCATCAATCGCCTAGAGTTGAAAGCGGTGTTTCAGGTGCTTCTGGCCTTTCAAGTGACCCTGGAAGGATTGGCTGTCAGAGTGATGTCGGACAACACGACAACAGTGGCCTACATAAACCGACAAGGCGGCACTCAGTGCAGAGCGCTGCCCATGCAGGCCGAACAGATTTGCCACTGGGCCGAGCTGCATTTACAGTTTCTGTCGGCAGCTCACATTGCAGGTCAGAGCAACGTGCAAGCCGATTATCTAAGCAGGCATCAAATCGATCCAGCGGAATGGGAACTGGCAGACGAAGTATTCCTGCAGATATGTGCCAAATGGGGCAAGCCCGTAATGGATCTTATGGCGACAAGCTCAACTGCCAAAGTCCCGTGCTTTTCAGCAGACGGAGAGATCCTCGCTCAGCCGGGTTGGATGCCTTGGCTCAACCCTGATCTCTGGGCCTCTGGTATGTGTTCCTTCCATGGCCCTTGAT
Organism: Microcaecilia unicolor; assembly: GCF_901765095.1. Classification (NCBI taxonomy): domain Eukaryota; kingdom Metazoa; phylum Chordata; class Amphibia; order Gymnophiona; family Siphonopidae; genus Microcaecilia; species Microcaecilia unicolor. The sequence goes on along the minus strand of NC_044040.1, from coordinate 120,026,449 downwards.
AGAGCGTGTGCTCCTGCGGATTCGGCTTCACCCAGGGGAAGTGGTTCTCATCGCCCCGGATTGGCCCAGGGGGCCTTGGTATGCGGACATCCAACAGATGCTAGTGGAGGCTCCCCTTCCTTTACCTCTGGTACCGAACCTGTTGTCGCAGGGACCGGTGTCCATGGAGGATGCCTGCCGTTTTGGTCTTACGGCATGGCTATAGAGAGGGCGCAATTGAATGGCAAAGGCTATTCCAATAATGTTATTTCCACTCTCCTGCAGGCCCGCAAGCGGTCCACTTCCGTGGCTTATGCCAGGATCTGGTGCCAGTTTGAGGCTTGGTGTGTTTCAAAAGCGATCACACCCATGCGGGCTCCTGTCTCGCCAATTCTGGACTTTTTGCAGGATGGTGTACAAAAAGGCTTGGCCTATAATTCCCTGTGGGTGCAAGTGGCAGCATTGGCCTCCCTTCATGGTAAGGTTGCAGGCGTGTCTTTAGCTGCTCATCCAGATGAGGCACGGTTTCTTAGAGGGGTGCTTCGGCTCCATCCTCCCGTGCGGGCACCTTGTCCAGCTTGGAACCTGGGGCTAGTTTCGAAAGCTCTGCAGGGTTTTCCTTTTGAGCCGCTACGGCGAGCTTCAGAGAAAGATTTGACACTAAAGGCCGTTTTTCTGGTGGCCATTACTTCGGCGAGACGGGTGTCAGAACTCCAGGCGCTGTCCTGTCGAGACCCATTTCTGCAATTTCAGAGTCCGGTGTCACGGTTCGTACCGTGCCTTCCTTCATGCCTAAGGTGGTTTCAGCGTTTCACCTAAACCAGCCTATTTTTCTACCCTCTTTTGTTAAGGAGGAGTTTCCAGAATCCTTTGGGCAGTTGCACCTGTTGGATGTGCGCAGGACTCTGTTGCAGTATCTGCGAGTTACTAATTCTTTCAGGACCTCTGATCATTTGTTTTACTATCAGGTTCTCGCAGAGGGTCTCCAGCGTCTAAAGCCACTATTGCCCACTGGCTCAAAGAAGCTATCTTTTTAGCTTATCTGTTTGCCTGCCGGCCTCCGCCTGTAGCCTTTAAGGCACATTCTACAAGAGCGATTTCTACCTCTTGGGCTGAAACTGGAGCACTCTCTCTTCATGAGATTTACAGTGCAGCAACATGGGCTTCGAAGCTCTCATTTGCCCGACATTACAGGCTGGATGTGGCTGCCAGGAGGGATGCGCGTTTTGGAGCACAAGTGGTAGCGCGTGGTGTGACTTTTTACCACCCTATATAGGGATTGCTTTGATACATCCCATACGTAATGGCTTCATCTGCTTGATGACAAGGAAGGGAAAATTAGGTTCTTGCCTTGGTAATTTTCTTTCCTTTAGTCATAGCAGATGAAGCCATGAGCCCTCCCTGTATGATTGTCTGTATGCTGTGAATCTGTTTCAGGTTCTGTTCTTGTTTCCTGAAGTTCTAATTCTTCCTTGGGAGAAAATTGGAAAACAGTCTTCAGGATTCTTGTTCACTTATAGGAGGATGAGTTCATTCCCTCCAGTTCATGTGTAGGAGGTTGAGTTCATTCCCTCCAGGAGGATGTGTGTATTCCCTCCATAAATACAAAGAGGAGGACGAGTTTATTCCCTCCAGGAGGATGTGTTCATTCCCTCCTTTTGAGTTCATGCCCTTGTTATGGGGCCATCGTTCGCTGTGAGGAAAGTTCATGTTATTCCCATTGCGGTTTGTTATATTGCTTTGGAAGCTTCAAATACTGAAGAGGCAGTGGAGCTAGCTGACCATGTGGCACTGTGAAATTTGAGTGCTCTCTATCTCCCCCTTCTGGTTGATGGACACAACCCATACGTAATGGCTTCATCTGCTATGACTAAAGGAAAGAAAATTACCAAGGTAAGAACCTAATTTTCCCTTTCTGAAAGAAATGAAACGGGCGCTAGCAAGGTTGTTCTCTAATGGCAATTATGTTTTTAAGGGAACTGTTAGGAGAGAGTATGTGTGAGACAGAGTGAGTGAGTATGTGTGTGAGAGAGAGTTAGTATGTGTGTGAGAGAGAGTGAGTATGTGTGAAAGAGAGTGAGTATGTGTGTGTGAGAGAGAGAGAGAGAGAGAGAGAGTGTGTGATTGAGAGAGAGACAGAATGTGTATGTCTGTCTGTGTGGGAGAGTGTAGTGTGTGTCCCGTGTGCACCAATTATGCTCTCTCCCCTGCATTCATCCATATGCAGCAAATGTCCTCTGTGCCCTGGCCCCTTCATCCATCCATGTGCAGCATCTCTCCCCTGCCCCCTCCATCCATTGTAGTGCAGCAGGTCTCCTCTGTCCCTTGCCCTCCCCCCCTACATGTGCATCAACTCTGCATTCTCCCCTGGCCTCTCCTTCATCCACCCATATCCAGGGCCCCCCTCTCTCCATCTCTCTCCCCTCTGAGTTCCATGCCCCCTCCGTACCTCTCTGTGTGCCCTCCGAGTTCCAGGCCCCCCTCCCCTTTGAGTTCCAGGACTCCCCCCCTCCCCTTTGAGTTCCAGGACTCCTCCCCTCCCCCTTGTTCCAGGACTCCTCCCCTCCCCCTCCCCTCCCCCTCCCCTTTGAGTTCCAGAATCCCCTCCCCTTCGAGTTCCATGCCCCCCATTGTCATTCGAGTTCCACAACCCTGCGCCTCCCTCCCTCCCCTTCGAGTTCCAGGACCCCCTCCCCTCCGTCTTACAGGACGACCCCTCTTCTTCGACTTGCAGGACACTCCCTGCCTCCTTCCGAGGTCCACGCCCCCTCCTCCGATTTCCACGCCCCCTCGCCTCCCTCCCTCTCTCTCTCTCTCTGCCCTCCAAGCACAACCTGTCCTCCAGCAGCCCCTTGCCTTCCTAAGTGCTGGCTGTATTTTAAAAATTCTTACCTTGGGGTGCAGCATCCACAGTGAAGGCGAGCGGCGCTTCAGAGTGCCTTCACATGTGTCTGAGCTCTGCCTCTGGTTCCGCCCTCATTTCCTGTTTCCGGAAGGGCTGGACCAGAGGCAGAGCTGAGACACATGTGAAGGCAATCTGAAGCGCCGCTCGCCTTCTGTGGATGCCGCACCCCAAGGTAAGAATTTTTTAAATACAGCCAGCACTTAGGAAGGCGAGGGGCTGCCGGAGGACAGGTCGTGCTTGGAGGGCAGAGAGAGAGGGGGAGGGAGGCGCGGGGGCGTGGAAATCGGGGGGGGGGGGGGAGGCGAGAACCTCGGAGGGAGGGAGGGAGCGTCCTGCAAGTCGAAGGGGAGGGGGCGTCCTTTAAGACACATGAGAGGGAGGGAGGCGTGGGGGCGTGGAAGTTGGAGAGAGGGGTGGGCGTGGACCTCGGAGGGAGTGTCCTGTAACTTGGAGGGGAGGAGAGGGAGGGAGGGAGGCAGGCATGGAACTCAGAGGGGAGGGGGCTGGAACTCGGAGGGAGGAAGGAGGGGGGCGATTCTGTAGTCATCTGAGACACATCGCGGCTCCCTGCTTCGAATAGTAACATCTCCTGAAGTCAGGCAAGCAGGCTTATACTGCGGGAGAGTGACAGGAGATGGTTACGAACGCAGGCAGAGACATTGGAACGTTGCAGGAGTAAATTATTATATTAGATGTATAAAGTTTTTGTGGATTAACTGATTTTTCGCCTATAAGTTTTGAATAGTAAGTGGTTTTGCTTTGATAATCATGTTCTTGTATGATTTTAGGAGTGATATGGTGAGTATCTTAAGAAAATGTTATACTTAAAAACTTAGATATACGTATGGTATAAAAAGGCACTAAAAAGGGCACATACCTTTTGGGGAACTGAAAAAAAATCCTGCTGATCATTTTGTTTGCTCAAGTGAGCAGTCATATGAGTACCATATATACTGGAATATAAACCTATCTTAGTATAAACTGAACTAAGTCCCTCCCCCCCTCCCAAGAGGAAAACTGTTAACTCGAGTATAAACCGGGGTGAGATGTTATGTTCAAGTGTTTTTCTCCTCCCCCGTAGTGAATTGCATTTCCCCTTTACCCTATGGTGTGTAGCATTTTTGCCCTCCCCCTGCAGTGACTGGCATTTCTCTCCCTCTCCTACCTCACCTCCCTTCCATGGTGACTACCGCTTCTCTCTTGCTTCCTCCCCTTCACACCCTCTTCGGTGACTGGCAATTTCATACTTCTTACTGATACCACCTCACTATTGCTTCCGCCATGGGTTACTGCAAATTGAGCTGATGCAGGGCTTTGAGCATCTGTGCCTGCTCAAGGCCTGCTGGCTCATGCCCTATCAGGGGCAGCAGTGAGGAGCTATCAGTATCTTGAAATGCTGGTCACCATGGAAAGGAGGATGGTAGCGGGAGAGAGCATCGGTCATTGTGGGAGGGAAGAGGAAAGAGGGAGAGTGCCAGTCGTGGTAGGAGAGGGAGAGAAATACTGGCACTGAAAGGGGGGGGGGGAGGGGGGAATGGAGAGAAATTTGTATGGTCTCGCCTAGAAGCCAAGATCCCAGTTTTTGACCTTATACAGTAATTAACAGTTTTAGAATAACATAGAGACATGTTTGACATCAGTGAACGTTATGATACTATAATCTGCACAATGTTCAGATCATTGCAGAAATTATGGGGTTTTTTTTTCTTTCTGAACAGAGCTTGAACAAGAAATAAAATCTCCAACATCTACTGACAAAAACATCAGCAAAATTAACTGTAAGTACAGATGATCATCCAAGAAGCTGCACTTGTAAAGGCTATCCTATTTCTAAGTGCTGGGTCATGTGGGTTTCTTTAATGATGTTTTGTTAGGTTTCTATCACCACTGTCTAAATTGTGCACATGAAAACAAAAAAAATAGCCTGCTTATTTTTGTCAATTTTGTTAATTGTTTTGTTAAATGTTTTTGCAAAAACTTCACTGGCTACCAGTACTTTACAGGGCTAAATTTAAAACTCTACGTCTGATCTTCAAGACCCTTAAAGGAAATGGCCCCGAGTATCTGAAAAATAGGATGATCCTCCACACACCGCCAAGGACACTAAGGTCCTCCCAAGGACTTTCACTAACCACACCCTCTCCAAAAGACATTACACGATGTGATACCCGCAAGCGAGCCTTCTCTGCAAGCATTTATAGAATATCACTAGAAACACCGATAACATGTAGGTAAATGTGCATATATGTATAAACGTGTTAGCATTCTCTATTTATATATATTTTTTAGAATTTTTACGTTATTTCCACAAACAAAAAAAAAAAGGAAAATGAGATTTCCCCAAATAGGCCACATCAAGAAGAAATATGGATCAAAAATAGGAAATAAACAAAGAGCAAGACACAAGACAGTCCAACCCAATATACAGCGAATATACCATCGAACCCCCTCCATATCAAGCAGTAATCTCAGAACAGTTTCTCCCTAACAGTCAGCAATTTTTACAATTGTGAAGGATGAGAAATAATGTACTGTTTACCAGCAAGAGTAACTAAGCATTTACAGGGGAATTTGAGAAAGAATCCCCCTTTGCTATGACTCAGAATTTTAAGAACAAGGAAGGTTTCCTACGCAACATCTTTGCTCTTAAAGAAAGATCTCTGTATTAACATTTTTGTCAGACTCAGAAGCCAAAGATACCAATAAAGTGGCTGTTGTTGAAACATTTTCTTGCGAGTCTTCCAAAAACTCTGTAAGAGTTGCAAAATGTTGAGGCAGAAAAACATCCACGTCCTCACTCCCACCCCATTCCCAACAGACCTGAAGCCCATTTCTTGAAAGGCCGTTAATATCATTTGTCTAAATAAAGGCTATCTGCATTAGAGAAAATATGATTTCTTTCAGGCACTTCCTAAAGAGAATCTCAGCAGACAGTAAGTAGGTATAGAGAAAATTCAAAATACATATATTCTTTGCTTTCAACTTAATTTTCAAGTAATTCCATCAGCAGATGCAAGGAACAAGAGCCCTTAATAAATGAAGCGGAAAGTGCCTGAATTGATGAAACCTGGAAATGCAAAACTGACATACATTTATCGAGATTAACCAGGTTAGAGCCCACATTGGTTAACTTTGAGACATTATCTTGAGAAATACTTATATAGAGAGGAAAAAGGAACCCTAAAGTAATAGCATTATGTTAGCCAGAGAGAACGGCTTAGCTTCAACACAGTCAGAAACTAAAGGGGGAGTTTCAACACTCCGTAAAGTTAAAACCTTCAGAACAGGCAAAAATATTGAACCACTTCGTTCTCTCCTTAAATCTAGGCCTTCTTTAGTCAGAACCTCAGAAATAGATTTAATTAATAGAGATATAGGAGAACTAAGAGATGCCCCATCTTTAACTGGAGAAGAGGAGTTTACAGGCATGACCCAGATTCTATATAGGTCACCCAAACTTGGGTGTCCAAATTTGGGCATTGCAAGGCAGATGCGCATGCAAAATAATGAGTTAACAAGGTGTCAACAATCAATTCTTGACGTTAATTGGCACTTCTATTCCGCATACCGTTTTTAACAAACTTTTCACAACAAGAATAATATCTCATTCAGATATAACCTACAATAAATGTTAAGTATTCTTTTCAATAAAGGAATATTAGAATGCGAATAGATAAGATTTTAATACTTTATGAAAATGACTAGACTCAGGTATTAACCGTATAAACACAGGCAAACTATTCCAAATTCTCGACCCTGAAATGCAAAAGAGTGCTCCCAAACAGCTTTCAACCTCATTTTCTTCATAGATGGAATATCTTGAGTCAAATTCTTTGAACTCCTCAGATAATCTCTTGATCCGGAAAATGAGATTGTGTTTATACTGGTGTCAATAAAGGTGTTTTTCCTGTATGGGATTTCTTTATAAACACTCCAGGAGCTGCTACTTGTGTTGTTATCTCTACTCTTCCTGATATCCTTGGATTTTCGTAGAGGTGTTTTGCCTGTTGTTGTTTGTCCTACCATAACAGAGTTCATACCATAAATACACATTGACATATAATCTTGAATTGAATGCAAGATTCCAATGCTAACCATTGCAAATTATTCAATAGAGGACTAACTTTGCTAAATTTTCCCAAAAACCAAAAATCAGCCTGGCAGCTGTATTTTGGAGACGTTGAAGACGGTCTCCCCACGCCAGGAGGAATAGTGCTGCCTGAGGGAGAGGATCAACACGAGGTCCTAGGGATCAGCTGTCCCAGGTCTCCCCGCTCCCCACGCCAGAAGGAATAGTGCTGCAATCAAGGAGACGGCCAGCAGCACTCCCAAGCACCGACGTCCATGCAGATGAGCTGCTACCCGCTGCCTCGCCACCTACCCCAATCTTCTGACCCAAGCTGCTCCAGCCACCATGCAGCGGAACAGAGGAAGAACGGCTGCCACATGGACGCGCGGTCCCGTGGCGAATAGCCTCCCGTCGATCGCACTGCTCCCGCTGCTCAGAACCTCACGCCCTGCACCGCTTGCCTCTCGCCTCTCCGCCTGCTCCGGCGAGCGATGTGAAGCGGGAGGCGCAGGAACTAGGTTCCGCAGACCCAGGCCAGCCCAGCCGAGACCGATGGAGAGGTCACGGTCGGACGCCGATCCTACGCCCAGATCCGATCCGACGCCCAGAGTCTCCCACAATACAGGGATGGAGGAAGACGACAGCGGGACCGATCGGGAAGGGATCCAGGCTGTCGGGCTCACGAAGCTGGTCACAAGGCTGCCAGTTGGTCGGCCATCTTGGATCATATAATAGCTAAACACCAACTCATCACTGAGCCACCTGGGGAGCACCTTTTGTTCCATGGAAAATCACCATTTGGCCATGCCATACATTAAACTGTGACAGCCATGAGATTTTTGGGTACCATGGGGAGAATCAAGTTAGAAATTGAAATCGATGTCAGTGTCAAAAAGGTGGGTTATTAGGGAGGATTGGAAAGTAGCTATGGGGGGAGCCAACTGCACCACTGCAGAAAAGCCATTCCAGACATTTGGTAAAGTAAGGTAGAATGCATAAAGAGGCATAAATTATATCTGACCAGCAGAGTTCAGGAGGAGTTTAGCATGACAGGATAGGTGATGTGGAGCTGCAGATCGAAGGCACCTGGGAACCTTGGGTTTGGGCACTTTGTTCAGCATGGGATGCATAGTGTGGGGGGGGGGGGGCTTTTGTAATATGTACTAGAGAGGATATAACTTATGTGTGGTCTGAACATTTGACTAGTTCCTTGGTCTGATCATTTTTTGATGATATGTGGGCATTTTGTGTGTGTGTGTGTGTGTGTGTGTGTGGTGGGGGGGCATGTTGCTGTTCATAGTATGGTGTCTGTGAGATCAAAGACAGAGATTACCTCAGAGAACCTAGTAGGGTCCTTGAGCACATGGTCTCACTTCTGTACATTAGGTACGATGGTTATCCAAGTTGTGAGCCCTTATGCTGTTCCAGGACCAGCAGTCGGTAAGCCCAGTGCTTCACCTGTGATGACCTCCGTTCCCCAGGTGTTGAGCCCCTGGGTGTTGGTGGCCGATAGGACCAAGGAGGGTTCCTGGGTGAGAGAAGAGAGGAGAGGCGATACCACAAGCAGAAAGCAGGTCCAGACAGGAGGCAGCGTCAAGTTCAGGCTCAATGGTTCAGACAGCCAGCTAGCAGAATGTAGCATCGGGTTTGAACTTAAGGATACAGGCAGGCAGCTAGCAGACAGCATCAGGTTCCAGCTCAAAGGTTCAGGCAGGCGGTTGGCAGAAGGCAGAGTCGGTTCAGGCTTGAAGGTACAGACAGGCAGAAGGCAGCATCAGATTCAAGCTTAAAGGTACAGTCAGGCAGCTAGCAGAAAACAGCGTCAGGTTCAGCCACAATGGTTCAGGCAGATAGCAGTAGAAGACAGCGAAGGGGGGCAGACTCAAGAAAAATGTCAGGAAGTATTTTTTCACAGAGAGAGTAGTGGATGCTTGGAATGCCCTCCCGCGGGAGGTGGTGGAAATGAAAACGGTAACGGAATTCAAACATGCGTGGGATAAACATAAAGGAATCCTGTTCAGAAGGAATGGATCCTAAGGAGCTTAGCCGAGATTGGGTTGCAGAGCCAGTGGCGGGAGGCGGGGATGGTGCTGGGCAGACTTATACGGTCTGTGCCAGAGCCGGTGGTGGGAGGCGGGACTGGTGGTTGGGAGGTGGGGATGGTGCTGGGCAGATTTATACGGTCTGTGCCAGAACTGGTGGTGGAAGGCGGGGCTGGTGGTTGGGAGGCAGGGATAGTGCTGGGCAGACTTATACGGTCTGTGCCATGAAAAGGACAGGTACAAATCAAGGTAAGGTATACACAAAAAGTAGCACATATGAGTTTATCTTGTTGGGCAGACTGGATGGACCGTGCAGGTCTTTTTCTGCTGTCATCTACTATGTTACTATATGTTATTATGTTCAGACTTGAGGGTACAGACAGGCAGCATCAGAATCAGGCAGAAGGCAGCGTCAGATTCAAGCTTAAAAGTACAGACAGGCTGTAGGCAGAAGAGAGCATGAGGTTCAGACTCTCAAAAGCTCAGGTAGGCAACTAGTAAAAGACAACATCACATTCAGGCTCAACGATACAGACAGGAAAAGATAGCTAAATAACAAACCAGAAGCCTCCAACAACGTAGTAGCTGAGGCAGTGAGACCCAAAACTGCTCCCCTTTAAGAGCTGTAGGCATCTGACATCAAGGGGAACATCCGCCCTCATGGGGAAGGAGTCATGCGCGCTAAGCGCTCAGCCTGGGAAAAAAAGTGCAGGCATGAGCTCACAACACCTCCTCGATCAGTGGCGCTGTGGCAACATGTGCCAAATGCACCGCTCCCGATGCCAGATTCCCCTCGGTGAGTGTGACATGTGGTTATCTCAAAACTTTGTCCTGTTAGGAGTTAATAGATCAATGGAATGTGACAGTGCCAGAGGCTTTTGAGAAGATGGCACCTATGAAGCAGATTGTGATGGGGAAGAGGAAATTGGCTCCTTGATGTAATCAGTCATTCAAATTCTTAATAGAGATTTGAGATAATTATAGCAGTTATGGAGAAAGAAGGTAGTTTGGAATCCATATGCCATGTGTTATAAAGTGACCTTGTAACAGGCAGGCAGGAATATGTGAACTGGAGGACTGATGAGGCAACAAAATAGTTAACTTGAGTTGTTTGCAGCAGTGAAGGGATCATCTGAAGAGTGCGATCATGGATTTGAACAGGAATATGCATTTTATTGTAATGACATGCTTTTATTCATAGGTAAAGTGGAGAAGATCTGTGGCCAGTAGATTATTTTTGCTGATTTGGAGGGGAATGTTGGAAAGATAACTGAAGGGGTAGATATGAAAGTGATTTATATGGTGCAGGAGTTGGGGTTTGACGTAGAGGAAGTGGAAACATTGTCTGCTGCAGTGTCCCACAGATCAGTCCAGAACTTATGGGTTATGCCTGTCAACCAGTAGATTGAGAAAGAGAAAGGGGGCTGTCTGTGATTTTCCACCTAAAGGGTCTCAGGAACCATAGGACATTCAGTATTTCTCTGTCTCCAGCGAATGGTGACGGTACCCTATGCAGCTCCTTGGCTTAAAAAATATCTGTCAGTTCCTAAACTAGTTTGTCTCTAGTTTTGTTGTGCTCACTTTTCTTTCTGATGGAAAATAGGAGGAATGAGAAGCATTTTATAAATGTTTGGAAGTCTCTAAGCCCCTTTCTTTTTCTCCCCCCTTTCTTGGTATTGGTTCTTGGGTTTGAGGTGCTTCTAGTCTGCTATTATGAGGTTTGTTCCTGATTTTGTGTGAGCACCAATTGAGTATGGGGAGTTACTGTAGCTAGAAGGCAATACATAATTGGTATGGAATCCCTTCCTTTCTCCCCTGATGCCATCTGAACTGCTGCAGTCCAGCTTCACTCTCCTAATAGCAAGTATACTGTCCTGTGTTTGCTGTTTCCACTATTTAAACCCTATCTGTCTAGAGCATTATACTCTGATGTTAGCAAATTAATGTTTCTTCAGACTGCAGTGTTTCACATTGGGGTGCTTTCCTTTAGGCTATTCTGTCATTGATTTGTTCAAAATCAATATTCAATCCCTCATGCTTAGCTTTAAAATGTTTTTTATCAGGGTACCTTTATATATTCTGCTGGTACCTTTATATATTCTGCTGCTTCTGACACAGCGTTGCTAAGGCACTGGTTTGCTCTTTTTTCTTTCCACCAGAAACTGTGTGGCTGCTCCATTTTGTCTTCCATCGATGTAATGCAGCTGACAAGCCTCCTCAGCAGATCCTTTCCTGCTCTTACTCTCATTCAAATGTATTTTATCTTATACTGAAAACAGCATTTTAACTTTTTGCTTGGAAAAAAAAGAATTGAAAGAAGTATATCAGCTTTTCTGTTGTATGCATTTGTTTGGACCAGGTGCCTTCTCCATTTTTTTTCACTCGCTGCTCTCCTGAGCTTATTCTGCCTAATGTGTTAGTTGCCGTCCTGTTGGTCTCCACGGCATGCCACCAGAGGGTGAATAGAGGGAGCTGCCTTAGTGTTTTACTTCTTTCTTGAAGTCTTAGCTACTTGCTGTTACTGTGCCAGTCACGTCATCATAATGGCAGCTGTTCAACCTCTGACAATTTCTTGAGTTCCACCCCAGCAGTTTCATCTGTATTTATTGAAAGGCAGGAACTATACTGCAGCCTTCTTGTTTCTTTCAACCAGACTACCAAAAAAACAATTTTTTTAAAGGCTCTCTCTCTTTGCTTCAGCTATCCTAGTCTTTTTCTTCTAGCAGCAGATGCATAGTTTCATTAGCATTGCAGTTTGCTTCATCAGGGGATTCTTACCATCTGAAGCATCTTTGCTTATTTCCTAGAGTTTCATCTGAGGCTTTTCAGCTGTGTTCTCAGTGTTGCCAGGTGGGCGGTTTTCCGCGACCCGCCGCGGGTTGCGGTTTTTTGGGCTTCTCTTTTGTCTTTTGGGCGTTTTTTTAGGCGTTTTTTTTCAGCAGCGGGGGGGCGGGGTTAGTGACGTTTTGGGCGGGGTTAGTGATCTGGGCGGGGCCGATGACGGGGGAGGCGGGGGCGGGGTGTCAGGGGCGGGGTTTGAGTTTGGGCGGGTTTTGGGCTGGATTTAGGCTGGTTTGGGTGGGAAAAAATTTTTCCACCTGGCAACCCTGTGTGTTCTAGGCTGTGCCTCTCTTTTCTGTTATGCCAGGCTATTTTTATTTATTTTATTTTTATTGCATTTGTATCCCACCTATTTGCGGGCTCAGTGTGGCTTACAATACATTGTGAATGATGGAAATACAATTTGTCAAAGTACGGTTATGGGTTACATTGTGAAGAGTTATGAGAAGACAAAGTCAAGATATCATTTGGGAATAGAGCAATGGAAAGTAACAATGGGGAAATCATAGGCGCCCCGTATAAGAGGCTTGGGGAGGCTAAGCCTCCCCAGCCCAGCTGTGATCTTCCCCGCGGCCCTGCCTACCTCCTTCTGTAAATACAGCCCGAGACGACTCCCGACTCGAAATCTTCTGCTGCCGCTGCTTCTGTTGAGCAGCGGCAGCCTGCAGCCAGGAACAAGACTACGATCAGCCAGCATAACATAAGAAAAAAAAGAAGCGCAGGGCCGCAGCAGCCTTCAGACATGCGCTGACGGCTCTGCCGGTCTCTGTCCCGTGACGTCAATTTCCCGTTCTGGGGGCAGAGGACAGGCAGAGCCGACAGCGCATGTCTGAAGGCTGCTGCGGCCCCGCACTTCTTTTTCTTCTTCTGTCAACGCTCCTGTAAAGCGGCCCAGCCGGAGGGAGAGAAGAGAACGTGGTCACTGGCGGGAAATGGTAGGAGGAGAGAGAGGAAGAGCAGGGGAGAGCCAGGGGACATGGACAAGAGCAGTAGAGAGCCAGAGAGCGATAGGGAGAGAAAGAGGGGACATGGAAAAGAGCAGGGGAGAGCCAGGGACATGGAAAAAAGCAGAGGAGAGCCAGAAAGAGATGGGGAGAGAAAGAGGGGCCATGGAAAAGAGCAGGGGAGAGCCAGGGACATGGAAAAAAGCAGGGGAGAGCCAGAAAGAGATGGGGAGAGAAAGAGAGGGGCTGTGGAAAAGAACAGGGAAGAGCCAGAGAGAGATGGGGAGAGAAAGAGGGGACGTGGGCAGGAGAGAGAGAGAAGCTGCTGGGGAGAAACTGGGGGAGACCCTAGCTGTCAAACTGAGAAATGCTGGCAGGATGAAAGGAGGGAGAAAGAGGAAAAATGCTGGAAGGAGGGGCAGAATGAGGGAAGATGCTGGTAGGGAGGGAAAGAGGAAAGACACTGGAACGATGGTGTGAGAGAGGACATGCTGAATGGAAAAGGGTCAAGAGAGAGAACTGTCTAGAAGGAAGGGGAGATAGAGGGAGACAATGGACGGAAGGATTGGGAGAGGGTAATGGGTGGAAGGATGAAGAGAGAAAGAGGGATGACACTGGATGGAAAGGTAGGAGAGAAAGAAGGAAGGTGCTGGGCATGGATGGAGGGGAGGGAAGTATATGCACATGGATGGAGGGGAGTGAGGAGAAATGCTGGATATGGATGGAGGGAGGGAAAACTGTTGAATTTAAGAGCTGTATCGGGATACTGAAGGATAGGGACAGGGCTACAGATGGTAGATAGGACGCATAAGGACACAGGAGGATGGTGGACACTGCAGAGAAAAAATATCAAATGGAAAGAAGACACTGCATAAAACAGAAGACACTGGGACCAAAGCGAATAGAAAAACTAAATGATCAGACAACAAAGGTAGAAAAAAGTCAGAATTTATTAACTGCAATATGTCAGCTTTTGGAAATGTGCATCTTTGATGTTTTGCATGTAAGTTTCAATTTTTCTAGTATTGCTGCATGCTGAGGTGACTTCTTGAGGTAACTTTCCAGTTCAGTATTTTGCCTTCATATCTGTTGTGTCATGTGTTTTTCATGTGATCAAGGTGCAGTATTCTGCTAGCGTGTAGTATTTTCAGCCCTTTTTGGGTTTTTTTTTTATTTTACTAGGTTGTGCACTGGTGTTAGAGCCCGGTGTAATTACAGTGCTGCCTTTCCATGCATAAGGTTGTAGCTTGTCCTGTCCTTGGAATTAGTAGTGTTATGGTTTGGTAAGGTTAAGAGTGTGTTTTTGCACAAATTTGTGCATAGTGTTTTGCAGTTGAGTAATTGTGGTTAGTACATGCTTTGAGCAACCACTTTATTCTTTGACATATGATACATATTTAATATCTAAATTTAATAAAAGGTATTAATTGTGAGTTATTTTTTACTTATTTTTTTTCTATGTTGTCAGACAATTATGGATGTAAGCCCCACCCCTGGCCCCACCCCTAACCCCACCCCCTTTATCCTCCCCAAACAGTTGGGCCACCGACCGCCTATGGGGGAAATGATAGGGCAATAGAACAATAGCAAGAGAGCATTAGGGTATAACAATTTTATCTGTGGGTAGAGTTTTAAGTGTGGTGAAAGTATGGGGAAGAGAATTCAGAAAAGAGTGTATTGATGCAATTCTATTAGTGTGTATGTGTTTCATGTGTTTTGATCCTTGCAGTAAATTTTCTCAAAGAGATGAGTCTTCAATAGTTTGCGGAAGTCGGTTAATTCGTAGATCGTTTTCAGGTTGCGAGGTAGTGTATTCCAGAATTGCGTGCTCATATAAGAGAAGGTTGATGCATGCAGTACTTTGTATTTTATGCCTTTGCACTTAGGGAAGTGGAGATTGAGGAAAGTTCGGGATGATCTTTTAGCGTTTCTGGGTGGCAGGTCTATTAAATCTGACATGTATGTAGGGGCTTCACCGTGAATGATTTTGTGAACTAATGTGCATACTTCAAAGGTGATACGTTCCTTGAGTGGGAGCCAGTGTAGTTTCTCACGTAAGGGTTTTGCACTTTCGTAGTTTGGTTTTCCGAAGATGAGTCTGGCTGCTGTATTCTGGGCTGTTTGAAGTTTCTTCAGTATTTGCTCTTTGCAGCCTGCGTATAGTGAGTTGCAGTAGTCCAGATGACTGAGTACGAGTGATTGCACTAGGCTGCGGAAGACAGATCTCGGGATGAATGGTCTTATTCTTTTCAGTTTCCACATGGAGTAGAACATCTTTTTGGTTGTATTGTTCGCGTGAGTCTCAAGTGTTAGGTGGCGGTCAATAGTGACTCCAAGGATTTTTAAAGTTTCTGAGGTTGGCAGATTTAGTTTAGGCGTGTTGATAGCGGTAAATTTATTCGTGTTGTATTGGGAGGTAAGTATGAGGCATTGAGTTTTTTCTGTGTTTAGTTTCAATCGGAATGCATCTGCCCAGGTGTAGACTTTGGTTGATTTCGTTGGAGATTTCATTAATGTCTTGTTTGAAAGGAATATATATTGTTACATCATTGGCATATATGTATGGGTTAAGGTTATGGTTTGATAGAAGTTTTGCCAAGGGAATCATCATTAGGTTGAAAATAGTTGGCGAGAGGGGGGATCCCTGCGGTACTCCACACTCGGGTGTCCATTCAGCAGACGTAGTTGAATTTGATGTGACCTGATATGAGCGTAAGGTTAAGAACCCCTTGAACCAGTTTAGGACATTGCCTCCGATGCCAAAATAGGAGACTAGCATGTATTTACCACAAACATTTTGCACTTAACTGCACATTTAATGCAAAATTTAACATGTGGTAATTGCAAAGCCTACCTCACTTTTACTAAAAAGGCCTCTAAATAAACAAAATTTTAAAAATAGAAATGAAATTAATGCCAACTATATGGCTTTACAATGTGGCATTTAAACTTATTCCAGAGTTTTGTTTACCATACCTTTAGTTCCAATCTGGTTTTTGAGTATCAAAACTGCCAGGTACTTAAAATGCCAAAAGCATGTCTTTCTGGTCACTAAAACTGAAAATAGTGAGATGTTTGGAAGTCAGTTCCAAATTTAGGTTGAATCAAGTTCAATCAAGTTCAATATTAGATCACATCTGTATAAATTTGCATACAAAGAATTAGACTGATGAAGTTCAAAAGATTTTAAAAAGTACTTGTTTTAATGAATTAAAAAAAAAAAGGTTTTTTCAAACTTTAAATGATATGAAGTAGGAAGCAATACCTACTCTTATCCGAATGCCATCATCAAATATACATGAAAGAATCCAATAAGTAAGTATGAGATTAAGAGCTGCCAAAAAGCACTTTAGATTTTAAGGTTCAAAAGAGGTAAAAAAAAAAAAACCATACAGGAGATCTTCTAAGCACCAGCAGGATACAACGGTGAGTTCGCTGGAAATCGATCTACTTGGAGGGCGAAGAAGACTAACTCCCTTCAAAAAAACCGGACAACATTGGGAAGACTAGCTAAGGTCTTACCTTGAATCTGACCCCTGAAACAAGAAAGAGCCGCTACCTGAACCTTCAGAGTAGAGAGAGACAAACCTTTTCCAAATCCTCGCTGCAGAAAATCCAACATCTGCGCTACAGAAGCCCGAAAAGGAGAAATACCAGTCCCTTCACACCAAGCTTCAAATATCCTCCAAGTGCGGGTATAACCTAGAGAGGTGGAGCGGCGATGAGACCGTAACATGGTAGCAATTACTGAAGTCGAGAAACCTCTTTTAGCTAATCTAGCTCGTTCAAGAGCCAAGCTGTAAGACAAAATTGAGCCGGGTCTGGATGTGGAATTGGCCCTTGAAATAGTAGGAACTTGTGAACCAGAAGACGAAGAGGAGCCGCCGACCGAAGACGCTGAAGGTCCACGTACCAAGGACGTCGAAGCCAGTCTGGAGCTACCAGAACTACCGGACCCCCGTGTTCTGCAATCCGCTGTAGGAGGCGACCTAAGAGAGGCCACGGAGGAAACGCGTAAAGGAGACCGTAAGGCCACGTCTGTAAGACGGCGTCTATTCCCATCGCTTTTGCGTCCCTTTGGCAACTGAAAAATTGAGGAACCTTTGAACTGAAATTGGAAGCAAACAGATCTAGGACTGGAGTGCCCCACTGTGCTACTATCAAATCGCTGAGAGACCATTCCCCTGGATCGAGAGTGTGCCAACTGAGAAAATCTGCCTGAATGTTTTCTACTCCTGCTACGTGGGAGGCCAAAATGGCTTAGAAGTGAACTTCTGCCCATGCCATGATCCTGGCCGTCTCTTGACTCAAAAGGTGACTCTTCGTTCCCCCATGGCGGTTGAGATAAGCCACCGCTGTGGCATTGTCCGAGAGAACTCGAACCGCCTTCCCCTCCAGGAAGGAATGAAACTCCTGCAGAGCCAGCCGAATAGCTCTGATCTCCAAAAGGTTGATGGATTTGGACGCCTCCAGAGGAGACCAAAGACCCTGGGTCCACCTGTCCAAGCAATGGGCTCCCCAGCCTCGGAGACTGGCGTTTGTCATTAAGGCTACCCACTGAGGAGACTCCAGCGGCATTCCTGTGACTAGATTCTTTGTTCGCAGCCACCAGAAGAGAGAGCTGCGCTCCTGGAATCTGAGAGGTAACCTCATTAGAAGAGAGTCCGTCTGAGAGGACCACCGGGACAGTAGAGACAATTGTAGAGATCTCATATGAGCCCTGGCCCAGGGGACTACCTCTATCATTGCTGCCATGGACCCCAGGACCTGAAAATAATCTCGAGCACAAAGGTCACGTCTGTGAAGTAAGCTTAGTACCTGAGACTGCAGTTTGATAATTCTGCCCTGAGGAAGAAAAACTCTCCCCTGAGCCATGTTGAAGGTAACCCCTAAATAGTCCAGAGACTGAGAAGGAACCAGGCTGTATTTGGCTGTATTGGCTGCAAAAAATTTATACCACTTGATCCGTAACCTGACGACTCTCTTGATGAGTCTTCGCTCTGATTAACCAGTCGTCTAGGTGCAGGTGAACTAGGATTCCCTGCTTTCTGAGAGCCGCTGCTACCACAACCATAACTTTGGTAAAGGTGCGCGAAGCTGTTGCTAGGCCAAAGGGCAGAGCTCGAAACTGGAAATGGCGACCTAGAATCGCAAACCTTAAAAACTTGTGGTGAGCCAGCCGAATAGGAATATGTAGATAAGCTTCTGTCAGATCTAAGGCCGTTAGAAACTCTCCAGCCTGAACTGCCACTATAACTGATCGAAGAGTCTCCATTCAAAAACGTGACTCAGAGCTTGATTGACCACTTTGAGATCTAAAATAGGACGAAAGGATCCCTCCTTCTTGTGTACCATAAAGTAAATGGAATAACAACCCTGTCTGTACTCGGAAGAAGGGACTGGAGAAATAGCCTGAAGATCTAAGAGCCTTTGTAGAGTCTCCCGAACCGCGCTTGCTTTTTGACGAGAACGACACGGAGCCTCCAGAAAGGCGTCTGAAAGAGGCCTTGCGAATTCTAAGGCATAACCGTCACGAATGACATCCAAGACCCACTGATCTGAAGTAATGTGGGCCCACCTCTGATAAAACTGAGAAAACCGAGCTCCTACAGGAACCAGAGGAGAGGCCCCCACACCTTCATTGGGAAGAGCGAAAGGGGGTTCAAAAACCAGCACCTGAGACTCTACCTCCTCTGCGGAAACCGCGAAAGGACTGAGTCCTACTAAACATCTAGACCTCTGAGCCTGAGCTCCGCGCCCAGCATAAAATCTACGGAAATCTCTCGCCCTACCACGACCAAAGAACCCCGACCAGATAGACGAGGCCTATCCTCTGGAAGGTGAGGAACCTTAGAATCTCCCAAAGAATGCACCAACTTATCCAAATCCTCTCCAAATAAAAAAGAGCCCCTAAAAGGAAACTTACTGAGTTTAGACTTGGAAGCCGCAAACGCCGACCAACCTCGTAACCAAAGAGATCGGCAAGCTGCGACACCCAAAGCCAAAGACTTAGAAGAAGCTCTAAGGAGATCATACAAGGTATCTGCTAGAAAAGCAGATCCCGTCTCAATCTTAGCTACCTCTACATCAAAAGCAGCGAGATCGTCCATAGGTCTATCTAGGACACTTTCCGCCCAGCGAAAACAGGCTCTGGCCACCAAAGATCCGCAAATAGCCGCCTGCACCGCCAGAGATAAAACATCAAAACTATTCTTAAGCAGAGAATCTAACCTCCTGTCCTGAACATCGCAAAGAGCTGTTCCTCCGTCCACAGGAACAGTTACACTTGGTAACCGCCGATACCACTGCATCCACCACCGGAACTTTAAGAAGAGCTCTGTCTACTTCTGGCACAGGGTAGAGGCGGGACATGGACCTGGCTGGACGAAAAGCAGAATCTGGAACTTCCCATAAGTTTTAATGACGTCCCAAATATCCTGATGCATGGGAAAAGTTTTTGTTGAAGATCTAGAACCTTTAACTAACAAGTCTACCTTACGAATCTCTGGAGTCTGAGGTAGATCCTCGAAATGCAGAGTAGATGAGACAAGAGATATGAGCTCCTGCAAATCTTCCTTATGAAAAACCCTAGCTACTGAAGGATCTTCCCCTTGGGAAAAGAAACTGTTTCAGAATCAACAGGAGACTGATCCTCCAAAAGATCCTCAGCCAAGCCATCCTCTACTTCCAAGAAGGGAATATCTTGATCTTGGTCAGAGAAAAAAAAATCAGTCTGTGAATCGTATCCTCTAAACCTCTTAGCAGGAGGAAAAGATGTGGAAAACTCCTTTGAAACTCCTGGCCCTAAACCAGCCTTTTTCATCAAAAAGGCCTGGTACATCTGGAGGACAAACTCTGGGGGGAAAACCCCCTTCTTGAGACCCTCCAGACTGTACCAGAGTCCCTGGCTCTGCTTGCACTGCTGAAGACCAAGAAACAGAGCCCTCACGAGAAGAAACCGCCAAATTCAAAATGGCGGCCGTTTGCGCCAATTTCGCGGTTCCTGAATCTAGGGCAGAGGAAGAGGCGTCTGAGGAAAATTGAACTGCCTTCGCCGAAGCGGCAGGCAAAGACGGCGACTGAGAATCCTCTACTGCAGTACAAAATTTACAGGATTCAGAAGCGCCCACGCCCTGGCGCTGACAAACTAAACAGCTTCTGAGGATCCATTCCTTCTGAACAGGATTCCTTTATGCATATCCCACGCATGTTTGAATTCTGTTACTGTTTTCATCTCCACCACCTCCCGCGGGAGGGCATTCCAAGCATCCACCACCTCTGTGAAAAAATACTTCCTGACATCTTTCCTGAGGCTGCCCCCCTTCAACCTCATTTCATGTCCTCTCGTTCTGCCGCCTTCCCATCTCCGGAAAAGGTTCGTTTGCGGATTAATACCTTTCAAATATTTGAACGTCTGTATCATATCACCCCTGTTCCTCCTTTCCTCCAGGGTATACATGTTCAGGTCAGCAAGTCTCTCTTCATACGTCTTGGAACATAATAAGATCACTGTGTCTGCACCCTTCCCCCAAACTCCTCGCCAAATAGCTACTGCATCCTTCAAGCAATTTCATTCTAATATCTGCCTATGACAGGTTGTGCAAGTTCTGCACAAAAGACACAAGAAAAACAGCCCTGGGGGAACCTCAAGAAGCAGGAAAATGTTGGCAAAAGCCAGCACAGGCTCTTGATTACACTGGATTGATAAATTGGATAACTGTGCTATAATGGAGCCTTTGTAAAGGATCATTTTGTGTTACTTGTTGTTAGAAAAGTTGCATTAATAAAGTTAGAAAAATGAGAGCAGGACCAAGCATGCCCAGTTGGGAAGGTGCAACAGCCAGCTTGCAAACCACCTGGTAGCACAAGCCTAAATGTGTGAAGCAAGAATAACAAGCCTTCACTGTTGAGTTTATGTGAGGCCAATCTGACAAATCTTTCCAACTGACGAAGAAGGGCAACCTTCGAAAGCTAATCAAGAAATGTATTAAGTTATGTCCAATAAAAAAAGGGTATCATCTCATTTTTTTTCCATGTGAGGCCAAGGGAATAGTACAGCCAGGAAGCCTGAATTTACAAAACAAAGTATTCTGGCTGTGATATAATTGCTGCAGAAAAGGAAAGGAGATTTGTGTTTGGATGGAAACAAAATCATGAAATAAAGACTTCAAGCTTTCACAGTACAGGGTCGGGAATGTTCACAGACTGCACCTGAAGCAAACAAAAAAGTTACCAACAGGCTGAAAACCAAGATGAGGGGAAAGTTTCCTCTTTGGATCAAAAACGCCTTGGTGAATAAATATGCTATCTATACACTGACTTTTGATGCCACCTTATTCTGACTGAGTTGTGAAGATGTCATAGATAGAGCTTCCTGTGACCTGTTACTCACAATTTTCATATGTCCTTGACACTTGGAATCCTTATTTCTTTTATTTACTGTATATAAACAGGCTGGGCAGAGGAGTAGCCTAATGCTTAGAGCAGTGAATCATGGGTTATTCTTTCGTAAAAAAAAAAAAAAAAAAAAAATTTTAAGAAACATCTCACATTTTCTTCACCTAACTCCATTAAAATTTCCCAAACTAAATTTAAACCTTTTCCAGCCAGCACCATCCACCCAAACCCTGGAACAGCCTCCCCAGAGCCCCAGGAAAAAAACATGTAATATATCTTACCAAATATTACAATACACTAACTGAATTTCAGTAGATGAAGATAGAGAATACAAGCTGCAGAACTGTCAACAAGAAGAGCAATAAAAACATCACTCTGATTTGTTTTAAATTTACTACACTGTAGTTTAATCGCATGCCCCCTAGTCCTAGTATTTTTGGAAAGCGTGAACAGACGCTTCACATCCACCTGTTCCACTCCACTCATTATTTTATATACCTCTATCATGTCTCCCCTCAGCCGTCTCTTCTCCAAGCTGAATAGCCCTAGCCTCCTTAGTCTTTCTTCATAGGGAAGTCGTCCCATCCCCGCTATCATTTTAGTTGCCCTTCGCTGCACCTTTTCCAATTGTGCTATATCTTTCTTGAGATGCGGCGACCAGAATTGAACACAATACTCAAGGTGCGGTCGCACCATGGAGCGATACAACCTTGTCAAACGCCTTTTGAAAATCCAGATACACAATATCAACCGGCTCCCCTTTGTCCACATGTTTGTTTACTCCTTCAAAGAATTGAAGTAAATTGGTCAGGCAAGATTTCCCCACACAAAAGCCGTGCTGACTCGGTCTCAGTAATCCATATCCTCGGATGTGCTCTATAATTTTGTTTTTAATAATAGCCTCTACACAGGGGAAGGACTGAGAGGTGAATTTGATATTTGGAAAAAGAAGCCGTTAAGCTGTGTCTGTGGGAAAGTTGTGTTGTTTGTGAGAGTTCTGAGTTCAGTGCAAAGTTTGGAATCTGACTTCAGATTAAAGAAAATCCAGCACTGCCTGTGTATGAGTGTGCTGTATTCTCAAGATAGATCTGATAAAAGGGTATTATTGTGGTTTTATGTGAAGTCTATGAGAGGGAATGTTGAATTACCATTTGAATATGGAATGGGTTACTGTGTGAGATCCCTGAATGCAGTGTAAAAGTCTTCTGCAACATTATAGAATAGGGAATTAACAGTGAGAAATAGGTTTTGAAGTGAGTACTCCTGAAAATTATTTTGTTTAAAATAGAGAGTGTGGCCACAGTATTGAGAACTGATTAAATGTCACCAGAGAGGAATCAGTTCCTGGACAAGCACAGGGAGTTCAGGGTTTTGCCTCCATTTATTTTCTTTATAAGTGAGGTTAGGAAGAAGAACTCTATAGATCATCCGCTGAAGGATTTCCAGATGAGCTCCAACGCAAGAAAGACATCACCTAAATAAATTCAACTACAGTTAAGTGACATTGCCAAGGGTGTTGAAAGAAATATATTATTTTTTCACAACATCTTAAGGGAAACAAAGGAACCGAACATCAAATAGCAAAAATCCATGAGATCCCTGCAAAAACACCAATAGTGCACACAAAGACTCCAATTTTTACATCAGGAAAGAGAATAACAACAAATATCTGATTTTGATAAAAGACAATTTAAATACTTATCTGAAAAGGTTCTTTTCTGCCTTTTTAGGTGAAACAGAAAAAGTTAAGGGTATATATGTAGTTCTACATTTGAATGTTGAATATGTGTCAGGCTTCTTCCCTGGAAGCACTGGGTTTGTGAGCCCTTGGACCACTACCGTGGCAGGCAAGGTCACCTTCAAAGCAGAGACGAGGCAAGGCTGGACTGGAACCCCGGACTGGAGTTCTGCACTGGAATACAGGGTCGCTTTACTCATACTACCCCTCTCCTCAAGTCGCTTCACTGGCTACCTATCCGTTTTCGCATCCTGTTCAAACGTCTTCTACTAACCTATAAATGTACTCACTCTGCTGCTCCCCAGTATCTCTCCACACTCGTCCTTCCCTACACCCCTTCCCGTGCACTCCGTTCCCTGGATAAATCCTTCTTATCTGTTCCCTTATCCACTACTGCCAACTCCAGACTTCGCTCCTTCTGTCTTGCTGCACCCTATGCCTGGAATAGACTTCCTGAGCCCCTACGTCTTGCCCCATCCTTGACCATCTTTAAATCTAAATTGAAAGCCCACCTCTTTAACATTGCTTTTAATTCGTAACCACTTGTATCCACTCGCCTCCACCTACTCTCCTCTCCTCTTTCCTCTACAGATTAATTGATTTGTTTGCTTTATTTTTTGTCTACTAGATTGTAAGCTCTTTGAGCAGGGACTGTCTTTCTTCTATGTTTGTGCAGCGCTGCGTGCGCTTTGTAGCGTTATAGAAATGCTAAATAGTAGTAGCAGTAATACAGAGGACTGGAACGCACCGGACGGGTGCGCACTGGACTGGACTGGAACCCACTGGACTGGAACACACGGGACCTTAGACGATGCAAAGGCTCTAAGTGATTAATAAAGCCCTTCAACACCTGAGGAGCAGCTGCAGCCATCAGTAAGCAACTACGGAGACTGTCCAGGCAAAAACAAGAGAGACAAGTCCGGCAGCCTGGAAGAACCGGACTGGGCTAAAGTCTGGAATGGGTAGGAACAGCAAGACAAACTATGGCAGCCACTGGCTCTGGCCACCAGCGGGTGAGAGGAGCACAAACCAAGGAGCAGGCAGAGCACACACAGAACATAGAGAGACTTAGAATACCTAGGTGCAGCACAGAGGAGCAAACAGAGCCAGGCTGGAGACAGAGGTAGAGCTAACTCAGGCAGCACCCCCAGGTGCAGTAGAGTGGAGTAATTAGAGCCATGCTGGAAGCAGCCAGCACACAGAAGGAAAACTGCTCCAGAAAGGATAGGCAGAAGCCAACTTAGAAGCTGACCACCAGAAATAAGGTAAGTCTGAGGGTGGTCACGACCACAGACGTGACAATATGTTATTGCAGTTCTATTAAGCCACACACTAATTGTGAATTTGAGTTTATTTGAATGAAAATTTGCTTGCATTTGTATTCAATAAAGAAAAAGATATCTTGCAAATCTGAAAGTTTTGTCCTTCCATTTCAGGAACCAATCCTAAATTTAGCTTCTTTTCCTCCTTTATTCCTTGAGAGTAAAGGACGAGGTTAGTTTATTTGTTCTACTCCCTCATAAGTACATAAGTAATGCCACACTGGGAAAAGACCAAGGGTCCATCGAGCCCAGCATCCTATCCACGACAGCGGCCAATCCAGGCCAAGGGCACCTGGCAAGCTTCCCAAACGTACAAACATTCTATACATGTTATTCCTGGGATTTTGGATTTTTCCAAGTCCGTTTAGTAGTGGTTTATGGACTTGTCCTTTAGGAAACTGTCTAACCCCCTTTTAAACTCTACCAAGCTAACCGCCTTCACCACGTTCTCCGGCAACAAATTCCAGAGTTTAATTATGCGTTGGGTGCAGAAAACTTTTTCTCTGATTTGTTTTAAATTTACTACACTAGTTTCATCGCATGCCCCCTAGTCCTAGTATTTTTGGAAAGCGTGAACAGACGCTTCACATCCACCTGTTCCACGCCACTCATTATTTTATATACCTCTATCATGTCTCCCCTCAGCCGTCTCTTCTCCAAGCTGAAAAGCCCTAGCCTCCTTAGTCTTTCATCATAGGGAAGTCGTCCCATCCCCGCTATCATTTTAGTCGCCCTTCGCTGCACCTTTTCCAGTTCCAGTATATCTTTCTTGAGATGCGGCGACCAGAATTGAACACAATACTCAAGGTGCGGTCGCACTATGGAGGGATATAACAGCATTTTAACATCCTCACACCTGTTTTCCATACCTTTCCTAATAATACCCAACATTCTATTCGCTTTCCCTCGGCTGTGAGTGTGTGTTCCCTGGATATTCGCCATGACTACAACAACAGGTATCTGGGAGCACATCACTACAGTCTAGCTGAGAGGGGTGGTAACCGTATGTACTTTATAAATGTGCATTTGCTCCTCTTTGAGATCAATCCGTCATTTCAGAGGGGGCATCTCTACTCAGTACTGGCATTTAAAATTTTTACTGTCCTCAGTTTTGGCTTTCATCTCTGCCTCAGTTTTAAGTAGCCAAGTGTTTCTCCTCCTAGACACAGCTCTGCTCCAGAACTGCCATGTTGCTTAATGCAAACCTAACACAACTGAGTCTCACATGTTGCTTAATACAAACCTAACACTGCTGAGTCTCACATGTTGCTTAATGCAAACCTAACACTGCTGAGTCTCACATGTTGCTTAATGCAAACCTAAGAATACTGAGTCTCACAGTCTTAATTCAGGAGTGCCTATCTTCTCAAATTCAGCTGTGTTATCATAGACTAGAGCTGTGGTTATTTTTCAGATTCACTTTGCCACATCTTTTCAGGCTCCACTATGATTTGTCTTCACATGTGTTTATCTTTGCAGACTCAGCTGAGTATCTTTACATACTCAGTGGTTCTTCCTGTCACAGATTTGTCTAGATTGCAGAGCAGAAGAGTAGTCTAATGGTTAGTGCAGCAGTCTGAGAGCCAAGGCACTTGGGTGCAATTCCCATTTCAGCTTTTTGTGATTCAGATAGACTTTTCTTTATAGGTTCAGTTTGGCATCTCTAATTCAGCTAGACTTTTCTTTATAGGTTCAGTTTGGCATCTGTAATTCAGCTGGGATTATCTTCTCAGTCTGAGTGCTTGACTCTGCTTATCTGCACTGACCTAGCTGAACATGGCTTCACAAACTCACTGGTGTTTAGCCTTTCTCAATTACATGAATTTAATATCAAAGATTCCATCTTCTTTACCTTGCAGACTCGTATTATCCTTGAAGTGTATACTCTCCTTTTTGTCTATACCAGAATCAGCTAAAACAAAACCTCAGATACTGCTGACTTTGAGGTACCCTTTCCAAGACAATTTAGTTTTCTGCCACGATCCCGCTGTGCTTTTCCTTGTAGATCTGTGAGTGAGTTATTCCCACATAATCAATTCTGCTTCTTCTCACAGGTTCAGCTACACTTTCCCTTAGAGAATCATTTAGGCAACTTCTCACAAATCTATGGGAAATATTCTCTTGCTTTCAGGAAACCTTTCTTCCAGAATTGGTGGACCTTCATCTTCTATAATTTGTTGGATCTCTCCTCATTAAATCAACTGGGATGACTTTAGCAGAATTGCCTGAGCTTTCTCAGCTTATATAATAAAAAGCACCTCCAACGTTCTGAAGCTGACTCCGTGGCACTTAAACCTTGAGCCATTCGTGCTCTCCGTGTGATGAAATGATGTCGGCACTTCCTGGTACGTCACCAGCGATACTAACCAACCACAAGAAAGCAACACGATCCACAGGAATCGCACTCGCTCTCATAGCCCACCCTCAGAGCCCTCCCGCCCTTGGAGCACAGCTAACGCGACGTCAAGAGAAGGAAACAAACACAGGAATTGCACTTGCTCTCATAGCCCCGCCCTCGGAGCCCAGCTAACACGATGTCAAGAGAAGGGACAAACCACAGGAATCGCACTCGCTTTCATAGCCCCACCCTCGGAGCCCTCCCGCCCTTGGCGCTGATCTGAACAGCCAGCTGGCTACGTTCCTCGCGCCCTGTTCCGCCCTCCCGCCCCTCGTGCCGTGTCCTGCCCCCCCCCCCCCCCCCCCCCACAGACGCAGCACAGAACAGTACTACAGGCTCCTATAAGAAGCAAACTAAACTCACACTGTCACACTGATTCCAGCATTGTTTCTACCTTCAAACTGCATTTCAGAAAGAGCAGGAAAGATCTCAAAGTGGGGGAGACGAGATCAGAGGAAACCTTGAAAGAGCACAGCAGCTCAGAGGACAGTAGAAGATGCAGAGCGGACGGCAAAAGGCTACGACAACGTACTACAAAGCAGCCATACAGGATACCTGAAATAGAGAAATAGTCACAGAAGCAACAAAGAAAATAATAGAACCTTGGGACAGAAATAAACAAACAAACACACAAATGCCCGAAAGAGAGAAGATATCGGAAGGGAGAAACCACAGAGCAGAGGGCAGAAAAGATTCACCAGGCAGCAGTCTCACAGAGAGTCTGTGTAACGCACACATACTCTCACACTCTGTCTGAACCACATTCTCTATATCAGCACACACACTCGCACCCACACTCTCTCTCTCTGTCACACACACACACTCGCACATTCACTCTCACACACACTCAGTCAAACATACACACTCTGAGGAAACCTTTCTAGCGCCAGTTTCATTTGTGTCAGAAATGGGCCTGATTTACTAGTTTCAGTATAAATTGGGTTTTGCCCACTCTTGCTCAGTTGAGGTTCCCCGTTCTCTTGTCAGAATCAGATGGGCTTTATCCTCGCAAGCCCAGCTGTGATTATCTTTGCTGCATCAACTGTGCTTACTTTACAGAATCAGCTGTGCTTAGCTTAGTTTTAGTCACATTCAGTTAACTGGTTTTGGCCTCACAAGAGCAGTTGTATTTTCTCTTGCAGTTCCATCAAAGCTTGGCCTCACAGAACTTGCTTAATACAGTTGGTTGTATTTGGTCTCATATGATCATTTATGTGTAGCCCTGTACAGTTAACTGAGCTTTTTCCCCTCGGTCAACTATGCTTAGCCTTGATCATCCACCTATTTTGCACTTCACACTGTCAGGAGAGTTTACTACCCAGAATCAGTTATTTGGTCTCCAAACTGAATAGAATCACCTCTTCATTGCTTGTTTTGCTAAGCAGTTCTTTCTTCTCATGAGATTGGTAGCGGTTCACCTTTTACTCTCAGCAAGATTTTTGCATCTGTGTATTAACGATGTTTCACTTTCTTAGTACAAGCTAGAGCGTTGAATCCTCTAATGGAACTCTTATCTCAGTAGCTCATATAATTGAATTTCTAATGTACTTTTCATATAGCTGGTTTTCAGTTGTTTGCTGCATCTTGGAGTCATAGTTTTGGGTGAACTTCAGCCATTTTTATTGTTATGCATCTCAATTTCAGTCTCTCAATATCTGCGGTTTTATAGTCTTTCAGTATTAGCTGTTTTCAATTTCAATGTCAGCTGAGCATTTTTCACTACTGCTGCTGTTTCTCTAATCAACGTACTTGGGGTACAGCATAAGACTGTCTTGCCTTCTTCAGTGTGGCACCCTCACATGTGTCTTCACAGTATCGGCTACATTTCAGGTTCTACCTAGCACTACTTCATCTACTTCTTCAGCCTAACAATGTTACTGACTTCTACCCTCTTATTCTATTCTTCTTTGGCTTTTTGGTACCAGCCGTGATTCACCCTTTCACTGGCTATGTTCATAGGCTTATCAATGGCTGTTGTGCCTCTATTTTTCAGTATTCTATGCCATTAGGCCTTCAGTCTCTTTAGCGCCTTTCCCTCTGTGTTTACACTCTGGCATCTTCTACATGTTGTAGATGTTCATTTTCCACTTTAAATTTCTTTCTCTTTTAGTTATAGCCTTTCTATTCTTTGATTAGGATGGTTGGACTATAGGTATACTCTCCCACCCTATTTGAACTGCTTTGCTACATCCCACAAGTTCTGGCCTGACCTGTGGAATAAGGAAGGAAGAATTATCTTTTATCTGATAATTTTTTTTGTTTAGTTCCAACAGATCTGTCGAGATGCCCACTCTTGCAATTTATATACTTTTCTTTCTATTGCATAGGTCATTCTGTTCACTGGAGAAACTTTTTTTTTGCAGCTATATATACACTAGCTATTTCTTTGATAGCAGAGTTTTTGCCGAGGACAAGCAGGCGGCCCATGACACAGGTGGAGGTTTGACAGGGTGCTTTGACAAAAGCAAACCTCTCATGAAGCAAACAACTAGAGGCTGTCCATAGATGGGCTTACCATGTACACATTGATGATGAGCTCTAATTGCACTGAGGTGAACCCTTACGTAGTTGGTCTTGAGACTCTGAAAGGTGTAGAAGATATTCAAGCACGGTCTGTGTAGGGCAGGCAAGGGGATTTAGGGCCCTGCCTCACACCAGAGGGCAAACCACCTCCATTTAAAAGAGTAACAGTAGAATCTTTTCTGGAAGCCAGCAAGACCCGGGAAACACCTCTGAAAGACCCGAGTAAGCAAATTCTAGGCTCTCAACATCCAGGCTGTGAGGGTCAGAGAGTGAAGGTTAGGATGCAGAAAAGATCCCTCATTTTGCCTGATGAGGGTCGGAGAACTCTCCAATCTCCACGGTTCTTTGCAGGATAACTCTAGAAGAAGAGGAAACCAGATCTGCTGAGGCCATTAAGGTGTGATCAGAATCATGGTTCCACAGTCTTACAGTTTTTTCCCTCAAAGTCTTCCCTACAAGAAGAATGGGAGGATACATATACAGAAGGCCTGTCCCCCAATGAAGGAGGAAGGCATCTGACACTAGCCTGTCGTGAGCCTGAAGCCTGGAACAGAACTGAGGAACATTATGATTCATGTGAGTGGCAAAGAGGTCAACCGAGGAGGTGCCCCACGCTCGGAAGATTTCTCAGGCAATGCCCATGTTGAGGTACTACTTGTGCGGTTGCATAACCCTGTTCAGTCTTTGGCCAGGCTGTTGTTTTTGCCTGCCAGATAAGTGGCTCGATGGTACATGCCATGCTGGCGAGCCCAGCGCCACATCCGGATGGCCTCCCTGTTTGGCTTTCAGAGCGTTCCAGATCACACGAAGCTCCTGGAGATTGATCTGGAGATCTGTTTCCTAGGGGACCAAACACCTTGAGTGTGAAGCCATCTACATGAGGCCCCCCCCCCCCCCAAACCCAGGAGAGATGCAACTGTAATCAGCACTTTCTGTGGCTGAGGAATTTGGAATGGA
This sequence comes from Microcaecilia unicolor, assembly GCF_901765095.1. Lineage (NCBI taxonomy): Eukaryota > Metazoa > Chordata > Amphibia > Gymnophiona > Siphonopidae > Microcaecilia > Microcaecilia unicolor. Next base: position 119,996,334 of record NC_044040.1, on the reverse strand, counting down.
AGTCCCAGAGACAAATTGGATCGAATGGTCCAGCACAACAGAGGGCGAGCGAGCACCGGGGACACTCGAATGACGTCTTCCTGACCTCTTGTGGCTTGGCACTTCTGAGAGACCAGCGTCTATTGGACGGATTTCATATGAAGGCGTGTCATGGGAGTCACATAAACTGCCGAGCTGTGAACTGCTGAGAGTCTTGAACCTGAGAAGCCAGTGTGACTAGGGCATCTGCTCTCAGATCTGGGAAAAAAATCGCGAACCTGCTGCATATCTAACAGGGCTCCAATGAATTCCAATGGCTGGGCAGGGAGAAGATGGGACTTGGGGTAGTTTAGGATGAACCCTATAGCTTATTATTGTATATTTGGGTTTGCTATACCACCGCTAACTAACTCACAGATCACAACTAGTAGCTCCAGCACCTGTATAGTCCTCTGCATGGACTCCCCAGCCTTATTCTCTGAAGTGCTCTTCAGCAAGTCATCGAGGTAAGGGAACACGTGCACCCCTAGCCTGCATAGCGATGCTACGACTACTGCTAGGCATTACGTAAAGACCCTGGGAGCTGAAGTGAAGCCAAAGTGCAACACACTGTACTTGAAGTGCTGTGTTTCCAGCCAAAACCAAAGATACTTCTGGTGGGTTGGAAGTGTCGAGATGAGTATATATTCATCCTTTGTCCAGAGAGCATAGCCAATCTTTTTCCTGAATTACGAGAAGAAGGGTGCCTAGGGAAACCATCCTGAACTTTTCTTTGACCAGGAATTTGTTCATGGCCCTTAGGTCTAGGATGGGACGCTTCCCTTCTGTTTTCCTTTTACACAAGGAAGTACCTGCAATAGAATCCCAGCCCTTCTTCCCCTGTTGGAACGGGTTCATCCGCACGGGCCTTTAGAAGCGCAGAGAGTTCCTCTGCAAATACCTGCTCAGAGCTGAAGTAATGAGCTCTTGGTAGACAATTTGAAGGTTTCTGATACCAATTTAGGGCATATCCGAGACGGACTATTCGGAGAAACCACAGGTCAGAGGTTATAAGGGGCCACCTTTCGTGGAAAAACTTCAGTCTCCCCCTGACCGGCAAGTCACCTGGGATAGATACTTTTACAGTGGCTATTCTCTGCTGGAGCCAATCAAAAGCGCATCCCTGTCTAGGACTGGGGAGCAGCAGGAGCCTTAGGTGTACATTGTTGATGGGAATGAGTACGCTGGGGCTGAGCCTGAGCAGGCTGGTGAGAGGAGGTGGCATATCTACGCCTCTGAGAGTAGTAAGCACCCTTCCTCAACTTGCCAAAGACCTCTTAGATGAGGAGGCTGATGTAGCTCAAATTGAATATAGCAAGATTAACATTTTGTGTTAACCCTCCCACCACCACTAAGGTACTCAATTTTGAATGCTCAGGGTTCAGATTTTTTTTCTGGAAACTTCCCTAAGATATTGAGGATTTATTTGGACTCCTATTTAACTATGGAATTTCAGATTTCACAACTAGTTAAGAAAGTGTGTTTTAGGTTGAGATAGCTCCAATGTATTAAATGTCTGATGAATAAATCAAACTTTCAGGTAGTAGTTCAGGCTTTGGTGCTGTCTCAACCAGATTAATGTAATGCACTTTACATTGGTTGTTTTTATTTATCTTTGAGATATTTACAGATTTTGAAGAATACGGCTGCAAAACCGATTTGTGGAAAACATAAATTTGATCATGTTACTCCTGTCACATCTGTGGCCGTGACCACCCTCAGCCTTACCTTGTTTCTGGTGGTCAGCCTCTGTGCTGGCTTCTGTCTGTCTCTCTGTTAGTTTTGTCTCTGGCTCTGTGTGCTGATTACTTCTCTAGACCTCACCTGTGTGGGCTATGCCTCTCTGGGGAGCCAGCATCTAAGATGGCTGCCGCCTACTCTGTGCCAGCTTCCAAGATGGCTCCTGCTTGTCTTTCCTGTGTGTTCACTTCCTATGTGTTCCCAGCCTCCCCTTGGTGTGAGTGTGTTTCCTGCTCCTGTCCTGCGCAGGTGACATCATCAGTGAGGACCTTCATAAGGAAGTGCTGTGCTAGCATTCAGGGCCTTTGCATGGTGTTATGCTATAAGTACATAAGTAATGCCATACTGGGAAAAGACCAAGGGTCCATCGAGCCCAGCATCTTGTCCACGACAGCGGCCAATCCAGGCCAAGGGCACCTGGCAAGCTTCCCAAATGTACAAACATTCTATACATGTTATTCCTGGAATTTTGGATTTTTCTAAGTCCGTTTAGTAGCGGTTTATGGACTTGTCCTTTAGGAAACCGTCCAACCCCTTTTTAAACTCTGCTAAGCTAACCGCCTTCACCACATTCTCCGGCAATGAATTCCAGAGTTTAATTACACGTTGGGTGAAGAAAAATTTTCTCCGATTTGTTTTAAATTTACTACACTGTAGTTTAATCGCATGCCCCCTAGTCCTAGTATTTTTGGAAAGCGTGAACAGACGCTTCACATCCACCTGTTCCACTCTACTCATTATTTTATATACCTCTATCATGTCTCCCCTCAGCCGTCTCTTCTCCAAGCTGAATAGCCCTAGCCTCCTTAGTCTTTCTTCATAGGGAAGTCGTCCCATCCCCGCTATCATTTTAGTCGCCCTTCGCTGCACCTTTTCCAATTCTACTATATCTTTCTTGAGATGCGGCGACCAGAATTGAACACAATACTCAAGGTGCGGTCGCACCATGGAGCGATACAACGGCATTATAACATCCTCACACCTGTTTTCCATACCTTTCCTAATAATACCCAACATTCTATTCGCTTTCCTAGCTGCAGCAGCACACTGAGCAGAAGGTTTCAGTGTGTTATCGACGACGACACCCAGATCCCTTTCTTGGTCCGTAACTCCTAACGTGGAACCTTGCATGACGTAGCTATAATTTGGGTTCTTTTTTCCCACATGCATCACCTTGCACTTGCTCATATTAAACGTCATCTGCCATTTAGCCGCCCAGTCTCCCAGTCTCGTAAGGTCCTCTTGTAATTTTTCACAATCCTGTCGCGAGTTAACGACTTTGAATAACTTTGTGTCATCAGCAAATTTAATTACCTCGCTAGTTACTCCCATCTCTAAATCATTTATAAATATATTAAAAAGCAGCGGTCCTAGCACAGACCCCTGAGGAACCCCACTAACTACCCTTCTCCATTGTAAATACTGCCCATTTAACCCCACTCTGTTTCCTATCCTTCAACCAGTTTTTAATCCACAATAGGACATTTCCTCCTATCCCATGACCCTCCAATTTCCTCTGTAGCCTTTCATGAGGTACCTTGTCAAACGCCTTTTGAAAATCCAGATACACAATATCAACCGGCTCCCCTTTGTCCACATGTTTGTTTACTCCTTCAAAGAATTGAAGTAAATTGGTCAGGCAAGATTTCCCCACACAAAAGCCGTGTTGACTCGGTCTCAGTAATCCATGTCCTCGGATGTGCTCTGTAATTTTGTTTTTAATAATAGCCTCTACCATTTTTCCCGGCACCGTCGTCAGACTCACCGGTCTATAATTTCCCGGATCTCCCCTGGAGCCTTTTTTAAAAATGGGCGTTACATTGGCCACTCTCCAATCTTCCGGTACCACGCTCGATTTTAAGGATAAGTTGCATATCACTAGCAGTAGCTCCGCAAGCTCATTTTTCAGTTCTATCAGTACTCTAGGATGAATACCATCCGGTCCAGGAGATTTGCTACTCTTCAGTTTGCCGAACTGCTCCATTACGTCCTCCAGGTTTACCGTGAAGTCAGTAAGTTTCTCCGACTCGTCCGCTTGAAATACCATTTCCGACACCGGTATCCCACCCAAATCTTCCTCGGTGAAGACCGAAGCAAAGAATTCATTCAGTCTCTCCGCTACGTCTTTGTCTTCCTTGATCGCCTCTTTTACCCCTCGGTCATCCAGCGGCCCAACCGATTCTTTTGCCGGCTTCCTGCTTTTAATATACCGAAAAAAAATTTTACTATGTTTTTTTGCCTCTAATGCTATTTTTTTTTCGTACTCCCTCTTGGCCTTCTATATCTGCGCCTTGCATTTGCTTTGACACTCCTTATGCTGCTGCTTGTTATTTTCAGACGGTTCCTTCTTCCATTTTCTGAAGGCGTTTCTTTTAGCCCTAATAGCTTCCTTCACCTCACTTTTCAACCAGGCCGGCTGTCTTTTGGAGTTCCGTCTTTCTTTTCTAATTCGCGGAATATGTATGGCCTGGGCCTCCAGGATGGTATTTTTGAACAGCGTCCACGCCTGTTGTACAGTTTTTACTCTCTCAGTTGCCCCCCCTAAGTTTTTTTTTAACCGTTCTTCTCATTTTATCATAGTCTCCTTTTTTAAAGTTAAACGCTAACGTATTTGACTTTCTGTGTACAGTTACTTCAAGGTCGATATCAAAACTGATCATATTATGATCACTGTTATCAAGCGGCCCCAGTACCATAACGTCCCTCACCAGATCATGCGCTCCACTAAGGACCAAGTCTAGAATTTTTCCTTCTCTCGTCGGCTCCTGCACCAGTTGCTCCATAAAGCTGTCCTTGATTTCATCAAGGAATTGTATCTCTGTAGCGTGTCCCGATGTTACATTTACCCAGTCTATATTTGGATAATTGAAGTCACCCATTATTATCACATTGCCCATTTTGTTCGCGTCTCTGATTTCTTTTATCATTTCTGTGTCTACCTGCTCATCCTGGCGAGGCGGACGATAGTACACTCCTATCACCGTTTTTTTCCCTTTTATACATGGAATTTCAACCCACAATGATTCAAAGGTGTGATTTGTGTCCTGCTGAATTTGTAATCTATCTAAGTCAAGGCTCTCGTTAATATACAGTGCTACCCCTCCACCAGTCCGGTCCACCCTATCACTACGATATACTTTGTACCCCGGTATGACAGTGTCCCACTGGTTATCCTTCTTCCACCACTATAGGTCATCAGGTTAGTGAGTGCACTGCTGCGCTGCTACTTAGCCTTTCTCTGGGGCTTTTGCCCATCTGCTACTTTGTGTCTGTGGACTGCTAGTCCTTCCATGGGGGGCTCTGCCCTGCTGTTCTGTGTCTGTGGACTGCTTGTCCTTCTACTCCCTTGCTCTGTGTTTGGAGTCTGAAGCCTTCAGCCACTCTCCCTCGGTTTGTGGTGGGAGTCTGTAGCTTCAGCCTGACTCTGCTAGTTCCCGGTGCTTTCTATCGTCTGCTGCCTGTCTGTGACTATTGCCTGAACCCCGATATTCTCTGCTTGCTGCCTGCCTCTGACTGTTGCCTGAACCCCGATACTCTCTGCTTGCTGCCTGTCTCTGACTATTGCCTGAACCCTGATATACTCTGCTACCTGCTGCCAGCCCTAGACTCTTAGTTCCTGGTTACTCCTTCTGTTTGCCTGACGTGTTTGACTCCTGCTTGTTCCTGACTTTCCTCGCTTGCTGCCAGCCCTGTCCTATGTCGGTTCCTGTCGAACCCTACTTCTGCCTAGCTATGGTGTTTACCCTGAGTGCCTATCCTGACCCCTGCTTGTATATCCTGAACCCTACTTCTGCCTAGCTAGGGCGTTTACCCTGAGGCTTATCCTGTACCCTGCCTCTGCCTAGCTAGGGCTTTTACCCTGAGTGTATATCCTGAACCCTGCTTGTATATCCTGAGTGTACATCCTGTACCCTGTCTCTGTCTAGCTAGTGTGTTTTCCCTGGGTGCTTATCCTGGATCCTGCCTCTACCTAGCTAGTGGGTTTACCCTGTGGGTTTTGTCTGAACCCCGTTCTGCCTAGCTTGCTGTGTGCCCTAGTCCTTGCTCCTGTTACATTTTTGTTCGTCTTGTCTCCCTGGTCTGTCTTGTGTTCCTTGCTAGTGGCAGCACCGAAGCTTTCAGTCTGAGTCTAGTAGTTAGTCTAGCTTCCTCGTGTTTCCTGACCCAGGGTGGGTCCTCTGGATCTCCAGTTCTGGCCTCGTCCTGCCGGCCACTTGCACGCTGGAGCTCAACTCCAGGGGAACGGTGGTCAAGTGCAGGTGAAGCTGTTCCTGTTCTGCTGGTTTCAGTTGCCTGCCTCAGTCCCGACTCCAGTCCAGAGGTCCAGCGCTGTCCTTCTGTGTATCCAGTTCCAGGGTGGTCTTTCCTGCCGCTCATCGGCAGTGGTCCAAGGGCTCACGTATTCCGGTTCGGCCTCAAGGACCTGACACTCCTCTGTTGCGATCTTTGCATTGGCTTCCTATTGAGGCATGATACAAATTTAAGCTCCGTGTCTTTATTCACAAACTGTTTTATGGCTTTATTCCAGATTATTTAGTTGAACTGTTCATGGTAGAAACATCAGTTTATTCACTTAGATCAAAGGATCGTTGATTATTGCAATTTCCACCTGTAAAAAACATGAGATATAAATCTTTTATTATAGCTCCAGTTTTGTATATTGTTCAGTACAATGTTGGGATTCTCTTCCTTTGGGGATGAGAGTGGTGTCCTTATTCTAGATTTTGTAAATTGTAGGAAGCTCATCTGTTTTTTACATATTTGATCTAGTTTTCTGACTAAATTATAGATATGGCATAGTTTGGGTTATTAATATATTTGTGTGATCATTGTACTTTTCCTAGTGATGGCCTAGTTTTTATTCACATTGTAATCCACAATATGTCACAACTGTCAGGATGTGCAGAGTAGTGAGCCCTTGGACCACTGCCAGTGACCAGCAGCAGCAGGTGTACCACCCAAACAGGAAGCGAGGCTGAACACAGACATGCTGGTACGAGCAGGACTGGAGCTAGCAAGATTGGAACTGAAGCTGTTGGTAGGCAGGACTGGAACAGGATTCTCGAACAGGCTTGGCTGGAACCGGATGCTGGAACGGACTGGGCTTGGTTGGAACCAGATGCTGGAACGGACTTGGCTTGGCTGGAACCGGATACTGGAACGGACTTGGCTTGGCTAGAACCGGATTCAGGATTCTCAAACAAACAGGATTCAGGATTCTCACACAAGCTTGGCTGGAACAGGATTCAGTATTCTCAAACAGGGCGGACACAAGCAGGAAGGGAACTGAAGCTGTAGACAAGATTCCTTTGTGTTTATCCCACGCATGTTTGAATTCCATTACCGTTTTCATCTTCACCACCTCCCACGGGAGGGCATTCCACGTATCCACCACCCTCTCTGTGAAAAAATACTTCCTGACATTACTCCTGAGTCTGCCCCCCTGCAACCTCAATTCATGTCCACTAGTTCTACCACCTTCCCGTCTCCGGAAAAGGTTCGTATGCGGATTATTACCTTTCAAATATTTGAACGTCCTTATGTCACCCCTGTTTCTCCTTTCCTCCAAGGTATACATCTTCAGGTCGGCAAGTACAGTTTGCAACGAAAATCCCATACCATTTTCGTAGCTTTTCTTTGCACCGCTTCCATTCTTATTATATCTTTAGCCAGATACGACCTCCAAAACTGCACAATACTCCAAGTGGGGCCTCACCAATGACTTGTAGAGGGGCAGCAACACCTCCTTTCTTCTGCTGGTTATACTTCTCTCTATGCAGCCTAGCATCCTTCTAGCCATGGCTGTCGCTTTGTCTCATTGTTTCTTCACGTTCATATCGTCCGACATCAACACCCCAAGGTCTCTCTCCTGAGTCGAGCTTACTAATCTCTCCCCTCCTATTCGGTATCTGTCTTTTGGGTTTCTACACCCCAAATGCATCACTCTGCAGTTCTTGGCATTAATTTTAACTTACTAAGATAACTCTGGGGTAAACAAAACGTTCTGGTTTCAGAATTATGCTTCCATATACGTAAAGGAGAAACCGTCGTACACTACTTGTTACTTATTTTTTGTTTAGTTTTTAAAATTGCTGTGAATAACACATCAAAAAAGTGATAGCATCAAGCTAATGTTGTTAAGAGTGCTCAGTAAAAACATGCTGCTATGGCTGGGCTGCTAAAAAGCAACATGAAGTAGTCAAACATCATTGCACCCCTGCCCTACCTACCGCCACTATGCTAATAATCAATGACCTTGGCAATCTAACACAGGTCATTAGGATCACTGTAATATGTAGAAACTTTTTTACTTAGCTTAGGGCTAGAGTGAATCGAGCTAGAGTAGATATTGTGCTCTTCAGCAGTTCCACAGCTTTCACTGATGTATTCCATGCTCATGTTCGTGCTACTTTTATAAAAATCTTTCTGTCTTTAATCAGATATCAGCCAGTTCAGTTCATTTCCTAGATCCATATTCGTTCCCAACACAGCGTGTGTTTCGCTCTTAGAGCGTCCTCAGGAGAACTCATAAGATGATCCAGTGCTCAATCACATCGAACTGAAAGATCCAATCTCCTTGTCATCAAGCAGATGAATCCATCACGAATGGGTTGTGTCCATCAATCAGCAGGGGGAGATAGAGAGTACTGAAAAACCATAGTGCCTCATGGCCAGCTAGCTCCATCTGCCTCTTCAGTATTCTCTATCTCCCCAGCAGGGTGGTCGCAGCTTATTCAGCTCCTTCAAAAAATCTGCCTGGTGTGGCTCCTGTGCTTTGGCCAGTGGTAGCAGGGGTGTTGGGGGTACACTTTCAGAACAAAGGTCTTTTTTAAGGTACATTTGTTGCCAAAAAGATGTTCTACTCCATGTGGAAACTGAAAAGAATAAGACCATTCTTTCCAAGATCTGTCTTCCACGGTCTAGTGCAATCACTCGTACTCAGTCACCTGGACTACTGCAACTCACTATACGCAGACTGCAAAGAACAAATACTGAGGAAACTTCAAACAGCCCAGAATACAGCAGCCAGACTCATCTTCGGAAAACCAAAATACGAAAGTGCAAAACCCCTACGTGAGAAACTACACTGGCTCCCACTCAAGGAACACATCACTTTTAAAGTATGCACCTTAGTCCACAAAATCATTCATGGTGAAGCCCCTGCATACATGTCTGATTTAATAGACCTGCCACCCAGAAACGCTAAAAGATCATCCCGAACTTTCCTCAATCTCCACTTCCCTAAGTGCAAAGGCATAAAATACAAAGTACCGCACACATCAACCTTCTCTTATATGAGCACGCAATTCTGGATTACACTACCGCGCAACCTGAAAACGATCTACGAACTAACCGACTATTGAAGACTCATCTCTTTGAGAAAATTTATTGCAAGGATCAAAACACATGAAGTCCATACACACTAATAGAAATGCATCAATACACTCTCTTCTGAGTTCTCTTCTCCCGTATTTTCACCACACTTATAACCCTACCCACAGATAAAATTGTTATACCCTAATGTTCTCTTGTTATTGTTTTATCGCCCATCAATTCCCCATTGTTACATTCCATTGGTCTATTCCCCAAATGATACTTTGACTTTGTCTTCCCATAACTCTTCACAATGTAACCCATAATCGTACTGCAACAAATTGTATTTCCATCATTCACAATGTATTGTAAGCCACACTGAGCCCGCAAATAGGTGGGAAAATGTGGGATACAAATGCAACAAATAAATAAATATAGCTTTGTGATACCCTGTTATAAGGATCTTTCCCCCCCCCCCCCCCCCCCCCTTTTTTTCCCTTTCACTTACCTGTGGCAAAGTTTCTTGACTGTGGCTAGTTCAGAATGCAGTATACACATTGTATCAGACAGTGTTTAAATTTCTTTGTGTTTGGTATAAACTCACAGTATATTGAAGTCCCCATTTCATTGCATTTTTCCTGATGGCCACCCCTGTTTCTGATTTAAAACAATTCTTGTTTTCAACAGTCACACTGAGCTCTGGTTTTAACAGCCATACTAAGCACTTGTTTATGAGATCTTCAGGCAGTGTCTCACATTACATTGCATTTCTCCCTGCACACCTAAACAAATTCTTGGTTTCAACAGGTCTCACTGAGCTCTCGTTTTAACAGTCACATTGAGCTCTTGTTTTAACAGCCATACCAAGCACTTCTTTATGAGGTCTTCAGGCAGTGTCTCATATTGCAGTGGCTTTCCACTTCATTGCATCTCTGTGTACAGTCACACCTAGACTTAACCCGTGTTTCTGGTTTAAAACAATTCTCGTTTTTAATGGTCACATTTCGGCTCTAGTTTTAACAGCCATAGCCAGCACTTCCTTATGTATTCAGGCAATGCCTCACATTACAGTGGTTTTCTCTTTCTGTTTAGTTACTGTGGTGTGCTTTTTACTATTTTCACAGACCACTACAATACAGACTGTATTTTACAACATTGCTAATTCTGGATCATCATTATCGTTCTCAAGTATTTAGGGTTGTCCTACTTTTTCCTCTGGATTGTTTCATTTTGTGTATGTTCATTTTTAAAAAATGGAAGTATTTATTCATATCAATGTTTTAGGTTTTATTTACTATTATTATGCTTCATGTTATATGAATGCTCTTGCTGTTTTGTTCTTTATATTAGCTTTTCACTTTAAAATCACATCACATTTGCATAGCATTTAAATTTTAAATTTTATATTTGTTATATATATGTTTTAAGCTTTATTTACTTTCAAGATGTTCATGTTTCATGACATATGAATGCTCTAGCTGTTTTGTTCTTTATTTTCTCATTTGATATTTGCATAGTTTTCAGATTATATATGTATTATCATTTGTTTTTAGTGTTATATTCTTTTATATTTTGTTTATATATTGTTTTTATTTGTAGACTCCTGATGTAGGCCCTTTGGCCGAAACACAACGTTGTGTCGAGTCAATATACTGATTAATAAAGTTTGGTTCATCTTCACTCTGGAACTCCTGGTTTTTTACCCACTGTTTTGTTGCATTGTGACTATCCGTGGGATTTCGTTGAGTTCTCCACGTTTGTGGATTCTCTACTGGGGGCTATTGCAGCTCCACTTTAAAGGCACATAGGTTCACCCTTTCCCTGCCTTACCCGGTCCCCAATGTGGATGTAGACACATAGGTTTGCCCTGTCCCTGTCTTTTCCCACACTCTCCTTTGTGGATGCAGGCACATTGGTTCGTCCTTTCCCTGCCTTTTGCACTCTACTGATCCTCCGGAGTTGGAAATTTGCCTCTATTGCTGTTGCCTCTAACTTTCCTCACAGCGTAAAAAAAAAAAAAGTTGCGATTCCAGAAAAGAGGTTTTCTTCTGATTGTGCAGCGTGACCGGAGCTCTGGGACTCAGTCTGGTGAGGTAAGAGCGTTTTGTAGCTCTTCCGGGGAGGGCCCGCAATCGGGACGTTTTTGGCGCAAATCCACCATTTTGAATTTTCCACCAATTTCGCTGATGGCTGTGGAGGTTGTTAAGCGCTGTTCCCGTTGTGGCAAGTGCAGATCCGCAGCAGGGCTCTGTAAATCGTGCTCGTCAGACAGGGCCGGCACGAGCATGGCGAGCGATGTTTCTTCCCGCTCAGTGGAGCGCACCTGAGACCTCTGCAGTGCTCCCTGTTTCAACGATGGTCTCCAATTTCTCAGGATTATCAATGCAGACTCACGTGTCTCCCTGTGGCCCGGCTCAGTATGGAGTAATGGCTCTGAGACAGCATGCTGCGGCGAGGAATGCCGCTAGCGCTCCCCGATTGGTGCCTGGTGGTAACAGATGCCAGCATGAAGGGCTGGGGTGCACATTGCCGGGGAAGGCATGCCCAGGATCTCTAGACACCTGAGGAGTTGGAGTGGTCCATCAATCGCTTGGAGTTGAAAACGATTTTCCAGGCTCTTCTGGCCTTTCACTCGACCCTGGAAGGATTGGCTGTCAGAGTTCTGTTGGACAACACGACAGCAGTGGCCTACATAAATGGACAAGGAGGCACTCAGTGCAGAGCACTGGCCGCGCAGATTTGCCACTAGGCCGAGCTACATCTGCAGTTTCTGTCAGCAGCTCATATTGCAGGTCAGAGCAACGTTAAAGCCGATTATCTAAGCAGGCATCAAATCGACCCAGCGGAGTGGGAACTGGCAGACAAAGTGTTTCTTCAGATCTGTGCCAAGTGGGGGACGCTCATAGCGGATCTTATGGCCTCAAGCGCAAATCGTCCCGTGCTTTTATAGTAGACGGTGAGATCCTCGCTCGGCGGGGTTGGATGCCTTGGCTCAACCCTGGCCTCAGGGCCTCCTGTATGTGTTCCCTCCGTGGCCCTTGATAGGGCGAGTACTCCTGCGGATTCGGCAACATCAAGGAGAGGTGGTTCTCATTGCCCCAGATTGGCCCAGGAGGCCGTGGTATGCGGACCTCCGGCAGATGCTGCTAGAGGCTCCCCTTCCTTTGCCTCTGGTACCGAATCTGTTGTCACAGGGCCCGGTGACCATGGAGAACGCCTGCCGCTTTGGTCTTACGGCATGGCTATTGAGAGGGCGCAATTGAGAGACAAGGGTTATTCCAGTAAAGTCATTTCCACTCTCCTTCAGGCCCGTAAGCATTCCACTTCCGTGGCTTATGCCAGGATTTGGCGCCAATTTGAGGCTTGGTGTGCTGCTAAAGCAATTACACCTATGCGGGTTTCTGTCTCGCCAATACTTGACTTTTTGCAGGATGGTTTACAAAAAGGCCTTGCCTATAATTCCCTGCTGTTCAAGTGGCAGCCTTAGCATGTTTTCGAGGAAAGGTCGCTGGCCTCTCCCTGGCTGCTTATCCGGATGTGGCATGGTTTCTTAGAGGGGTGCTTTGGCTCCGTCCTCCCATGCGGGCTCCATGTCCGGCCTGGAACCTGGGGTTCATTTTAAAGGCCCTTCAGTGTTCGCCCTTCGAGCCGCTTAGGCAAGCTTCAGAGAAGGATGTGACCCTAAAGACGGTCTTTTTGGTGGCCATTACTTCAGCGAGACAGGTGTCTGAGATCCAGGCGCTGTCCTGTCGAGACCCTTTTCTGCAATTCTCAGAGTCCGGAGTTATGGTACGTACAGTGCCTTCCTTCCTGCCTAAGGTGGTTTCAGCGTTTCACCTAAACCAGCCAATTTTCCTGCCTTCCTTTTCCAGAGAGGAGTTTCCGGAAGCCTTTGGGCAATTGTACCTCCTAGATGTGCAAAGGGCTTTTTTTTTTTTTGTTATATTTGTACCCCGCGCTTTCCCACTCATGGCAGGCTCAATGCGGCTTACATGGGGCAATGGAGGGTTAAGTGACTTGCCCAGAGTCACAAGGAGCTGCCTGTGCCTGAAGTGGGAATTGAACTCAGTTCCTCAGTTCCCCAGGACCAAAGTCCACCACCCTAACCACTAGTCCACTCCTCCACTCCTGTTGCAGTATCTGCGCATGTCAAATGCTTTCAGGACCTCTGATCATCTTTTTGTCCTGTTATCAGGTCGGCGCAGAGGGTCTCCAGCGTCTAAAGCCACTATAGCCCGTTGGCTCATGGAAGCTATTTTTTCAGCCTATCTGCTGTCTGGCCGGCCTCCGCCTGAAGCCTTCAAGGCACATTCCAAAAGAGCGATTTCCTCTTCTTGGGCTGAAACTGGAGCACTCTCTCTTCAAGAGATATGCAGTGCAGCAACATGGGCTTCTAAGCTCTCATTTGCCCGACATTACAGGTTGGATGTGGCTGCCAGGAGAGACGCGCTTTTTGGAGCACAAATGCTGGCGCATGGTGTGGCTTGTTCCCACCCTATCTAGGGATTGCTTTGATACATCCCATTCGTAATGGATTCATCCGCTTGATGACAAGGAAGGGAAAATTAGGTTCTAACCTTGGTAATTTTCTTTCCTTTAGTCATAGCAGATGAATCCATGAGCTCTCCCTTAGTGATTCATTGTGTGATTGATGTTGTTTTATGTTAAGTTTTTCCTGTAGTTATGTTCCCTCATTGGGAGAAGTTGGAAAACAGTCTTCAGGATTTCTGTTCTGTTATAGGAGGTTGAGTTTGTCCCTCCTTTGTGTTATTGCTCCTGTTCTGGGGCGTTCATCCGCTGTGAGGAAAGTTCATGTTATGCTATTTTGCGGTGTAACACTGCTTTGGAAGCTTCAATTACTGAAGAGGCAGATGGAGCTAGCTGGCCATGAGGCACTATGGTTTTTCAGTGCTCTTTATCTCCCCCAGCTGGTTGATGGACACAACCCATTCGTAATGGATTCATCTGCTGTGACTAAAGGAAAGAAAATTACCAAGGTAAGAACCTAATTTTCCCATATCTAACATTAACCTGCTATACTCTTGCACCAAATGTGAACTTCAATATAAATAACAGACTCTTAAAGTCGAAGGTATAGAACTAATTCAATATATTGTCAAAGTCTCATGGCCTACTTGAGAAGTACGCCGCCTCGCTCTCCCGTGGCCAGCAGAAAAACGCTGACGGCTGCACACTGATTAAGTAGATAACAGAAGGTGACGTCACCGACATGTCATCTGTATAATCACTCTGTCTCACGATTCAAGCCTTTCGGGACAACTGTGTCCCAGTCGAAAATAAATCTTTGTTCCCTCCGTTTTAGCATCTTGACTGCGTCACCACCATGAGGAAGATTAATTTGTTTCAATACAAGATATTTTAAATCTGAAATCTCATGATGTAGAGCAGTCCAGTGCTCTACTAAAGGAGCTTCTCGTTTCTGAAGACGCAAATTGCTAATAGTAGATGACGGCAGAAAAAGACCTGCACGGTCCATCCAGTCTGCCCAACAAGATAAACTCATATGTGTATACCTTACCTTGATTTGTACCTGTCTTTTTCAGGGCACACACCGTATAAGTCTGCCCAGCACTATCCCCTCCTCCCAACCACCAGCCCCGTCTCCCACCACTGGCTCTGGCACAGACCGTATAAGTCTGCCCAACACTATCCCCAACCACCAGCCCTGCCTCCCACCACTGGCTCTGGCACAGACCGTATAAGTCTGCCCACCACTATCCTCGCCTCCCAACCACCAACCCCTTTTCCCCCCACCGGCTCCGCCACACAATTTCGGCTAAGCTCCTGAGGATCCATTCCTTCTGCACAGGATTCCTTTATGTATATCCCACGCATGTTTGAATTCCGTTACTGTTTTTATCTCCACGACCTCCGGGCATTCCAAGCATCCACCATTCTCTCTGTGAAAAAATACTTCCTGACATCTTTTTTGAGTCTGCTATGTGCTGCTTGATCTTCCGTGTAATGAAACCAATATACCATTTATTACATGGGCAGTTGATCCCGTATCCCAGTTGAATCAACTCACAATTAGTTATAGTGGAAAAATAAAAAGGTCTACCTGTTTTGGGATGGATCACCTGATCAGTTTGCCAAACTGGCAATACACACATTGCATACACGGATTGTGGCCCCCTTTTCCTGCTGTCAAAGTTTCTTTTAATTGAGACCTAGATCGTAATAATTTCCCCATATTCCTGGATCTAGTGTTAGCAAAATGTGGATAATCCTTGAATTGTAGCAAGGATAACATTGGCCAGTGTTGTTTAATAATTTCACGAACACGGGCTGTTCTTGTTGAATGGGGTAAAATACATGTAAATCTTTCTTGTCTTCTCCTGAGCCGATCGCCCTGAAGGTGCAGGAGCCATTGTTGATGAGTATTCGAGACTCGCTTCCAGGATGTTTTTAATAGTTTAGAAAGGTAACCACGAGCTCTGAACCTGTTATACATGTGTTTAGCTTCCAGTCTGAAATTATCAGTCGTGCCACATAGCTTTCTGATACGAAGAAATTGCCCCGTAGGGGATACCCTTTTTCACCGCAGAGGGATGGAAACTGTTGTAATGCAGTATCGTGTTAGTATCAGTGGGCTTCCTATAAACTTTCGTATCAAACCCACAATTGTTCAGTGATATATTGATATCCAGGTAGTTAATTGACGAGCCCCCAACAGTGGATTCAAACCGGATGTTAACGTCACACCTGTTGACATAGGCCATGAAAACCTGAATGGTCTCGGTGTCCCCTGTCCAAACAAGGACATCATCAATGAATCTTTTCCTTATTTTAATATGGCTGCTAAATCTGGTGCCGTAGATGTTAAGTTGCTCAAAATTAGCCATGTAAAGGCAGGCTATATTGGGAGCAACTGTGGCTCCCATCGCAATGCCATGCTTCTGAATGTAATTACTTCCCTCAAACTGAAAGGAATTTTTCTCTAAGATCTTCTTTGCCATTTCAACGAGAAGCTCAATTTTATTATGAGAGAGTTCTAATTGGTTCAAATACCTGGTGACCAGCTCTAAAGCCTCTCGATGTGGAATATTCATGTACAAGGAAACGACATCCATGGAAATTAACGTAGCTTGCTCTCCTACTGTAGTTAATCCTTTTAACATAGAGATTAAATGAGCTGAATCCTGTACATAAGAAGGAATCCCATGAAGGAGGGGCTGTAGATAATAATCTAGATATTGTGACAGGGGTTAATTGAAGGAGTCTCTACTGGAAACAATCGGTCGACTTGGAGGTTTTTGAAGAGTTTTATGAATTTTAGGTAAAAAATAAATCTGAGGGATAAATGGATTTGTATAAATGTTTGTTGTATAAATATTGAAATTCGTGTATTGTGATCGTGCCATTATTTGCATTACTTATGTACTCCTATGCCTTCCCACTCCAACAGCTCCTTTTTCAGATATTCACCCATTTTATCAAAATCAGTACATCTGAAATCCAGTACTTTTAGTTTTGTACGTCCACAATCTGCCTTTGCTGTTATTTCAAACCATATTGTGTGATGATCACTATTACATATGTGGGCACCCGCCCGGATATTAGAAACACTTCCTCCATTCGTGAGCACTAGATCCAGCATCGACCCTTCCCTCGTGGGTTCTGTCACCATTTGTCTGAGCAAGGCACTTTGACAGGCATCCACAATCTCCCTACTTCTTTCCGATTCCGCAGACGGGATGTTCCAATCCACATCAGAGAAGTTGAAATCTCCCAACAGTAGCACCTCCCCTGTCATACCAATCTTTTGAATATCCTCTATCAGATCCTTGTCTAGCTTCTCCATTTGTGCCGGAGGTCTGTAGATAACCCCCGTGTGGATACAGGTTCCGTCTTCTGTTTCCAGTACGATCCATAAAGCTTCTTCCTTTCCCCAGGTGCCCCGCATTTCAGCCGCTCTGATATTGTCTCTCACATACAGCACCACTCTTCCACCCCTCAGTATGGGCATTGCCCAGAAGATTTTCCGAGTGTGGGGCACCCCCTCACTAGTACTCTTTGCCACTTGTTGCATGCTCCCTGCCAGCCAGGAAAAGCACTATTGGACTCCCTTGGGATCATTCTCGCCTATCCACAGAGAAGAGAGAAAAGCTCCACCCCAAAAACTCTTCCTCCTTCAATAGAGGTAGGCTGTTCTACTCCTTCTCCTTCCAACAGGAGGTGCTAGAGAGATAGAATTACCTTCCACAAAAGGAGCCTATAGGGAACTTGTCCCGCACTCAAAGTCCTTCTTTTTGTTCACACAGTCGAACTTAGCAGTCCCCTTTCTTTTAGGGTGAGCTGATCTCAGTCAATCCTTTGAACTCCTTTTCTCAACAGGCATAACAGGACAGTTACTTTGTTAGTAGGTTTTTTCCTTTTTATTCTTGGAGAAGGAAGAACAACTGGCTCAATGTTCATGAAAAAGGAAAGTAAAGCTGTATGCAAATCAGTTCCAAACTGAGTCAATGACTTACATCCCTTCCTCGCCCACCCCTCCCTAGTTGAGTCCCAATTTATGACAGCTGGTTCTCAACATCAATGAAAACTCTTCTTATTGTTTATCTTTCTCTTCAACACAGTCATGCATTTCAAGGAAGAAAACAAAACGCAACAAAAAGCCTCTCTTCCCCCATTTAGAGTTGGGCCCTCTTTATCAGCAAGCCTAGGGCTTAACGACTGGCAGACCCAACCCTTTTCCACACCACAGAAGGCTTAGGCTGCAATGTGACCCACCCCAATTCTGCCAGTAACAGGGATTTCATATGAAGAAAGAAAAAAGTGTCCTGTTTCTTCATAGGTTAATCATTCATTTCTTGTTTCGCGGCCTTGAAATAAGAGGGAAAACTTGTGGTGCTCTGGGGATTTCTTCCTCCATTCCAGGTTCCCTTTTACACACTTAGTCCAATCACAAATTCCCTTAGTTCTGTTCCAGGCTTCAGGCCCATGACATGCTATTGTCTGATGCCTTCTTCCTTCATTGGGGGACAGGACTTCTGTATGAGTATCTTCCCATTCTTCTTATGGGGAAGACTTTACTGAAGCAAGACCGCGGGACCGTGATCTTGAACGATTCCTACTGGCCCCAGCAGATCTGGTTCCCTCTTCTTCTGGAGTTATATTCTCAGGAAGTGTGGACTGTTTTCTGACCCTCATCACGAAGAATCTCTTCTGTATCTCAACCTCTGGTCTCTGGTCCTCACGTGAGGGCAAAGCCCTAGATCCTGGTTCCTGCCCTGTGCGGACCCTACTTGCATACCTTCTGCACTTTCGGTCTCAAGACCAACTCTGTAGGGGGTTCAGAACATAGGAGTCAACTTTTCAAATATTATTGGGGGTGCTAAGCCCAGTGGAAATAACCCATCCCTGGACACATACAAGGAATGTTCTCAATATTGGGGGTGCTCAAGCACCCACAGAGTCGGCTCCTATGGTTCAGAACCTCAGAGCAATTAGAGGGTAAGCCCATCTCTGGATACCCTTTAGTTGTTTGCGTCATGAGAGGTTTGCTGTTAACCAAGCCCCTTGTCAAACCTCCACCTGTGTCATGGAAACTCAACATTATTCTAACCCAACTGACAAAAGCTCCTTTTAATTCTTGTCATCTGAAGTACTTGACCTGGAAGGTTATATTTTTGGTGGCTATTACTTCAGCTTGCAGGGTCAGTGAGCTTGAGGACTTAGTGGTGGATGCATCTTATACAAAGTTCCATCATAACAGAGTAGTCCTCCAAACGCAGCCTAAGTTTCTACCATAGGTTGTGTTGGAGGAGACCATATGAACCAGTCAATTGTCTTGCCAACTTTTTTCTCCTGACCTCATGCCTGTCCTGGGGGTCGCCATTGGGAAATGCACCATTTCCAATTGGCTGGCAGATTGCATTTCTTTCACTTATGCCCAGGCTGGGCTGACTGTTGATGGTCATGTCAAGGCTCAGAATGTCATGTCCATGGCTGCGTCGGTAGCTCAATTCTGGCCAGCCTCCATTGAAGAACTTTGTAAGTCTGAGATGTAGTCTTTAGTTCACATGTTCATATCTGATTACTGCCTTGAGCAGAATATCTGGCGTGATAGTCGGTTTGGACAGACAGTTCTGCAGAATTTGTTTGGGATCTACAGTCCAATTTCACCCTCCTTGGCTCGTTTTGTTCTGTTCCAGTCTGCATTCTCACTCAGATTGTATATAGTTTCAGGTTAATTACTTTTTGCCCTCACTGAGGTGAGGTCCAGTTGACCACTGGTTGTTGTTTTCAGTGAGCCTGGTAGCTAAGGATTCCCATATGTGAGAATTATAGGCCTGCTTGTCCTCAGAGAAAGCAAAGATACTTACCCGTGGCAGGTATTCTCTGAGGACATCAGGCCTTTTATTTTCACATACCCTCCCACTTCACCTTGGAGTTGTCTTCTTTATTTTCTTATGCAATATATTGTATTTCTGGTCCCACACTCTTTCATGCAGGAAGGCACATGAGCATGCGTGGTAGAGCATGTATCACGCTCAAGACCTATTTTAAGCTTGTTACAAGCTCTGGACTGGCAACACAGACCTGCATGGCCCCACTGTGAGACTATAAGGCTTGCTGTCCTCGAGGAATACTTGCTTACAGGTAAGTATTTTTTATCAGTATTCAATTTAAGATGTACAGAAACAGATCATTTCCTAATTTTATTAATGCTATAATATCCTACAAAGTAGGACGCCTAGATCCCTTTCTTGGTCGGTGACTCCTAACATGGAACCTTGCATTACGTAGCAATAATTCAGGTTTCTCTTACCCACATGCATCACTTCGCAGCTGCTCACATTAAACTTCATCTGCCATTTAGATGCCCAGTCTCCCAGTCTCATAAGGTCCTCTTGTAAATTTTCATCATCCTCTTGCGATTTAACAACTTTGAATAACTTTGTGTCGTCAGCAAATTTAATTACCTCACTAGTTACTCCCATCTCTAGGTCATTTATAAATATGTTAAAAAGCAGCAGTCCCAGCACGGACCCCTGGGGAACCCTACTAACTACCCTTCTCCATTGAGAATACTGACCATTTATCCCTACTCTCTGTACTCTCTTTTAACCAGTTTTTAATTCACAATAGGACACTACCTCCTATCCCATGACTCTTCAATTTCCGACTGTCATTTGGTCTTCCTTCCTCCTTTTTTAATACGCGGAATATATTTGGCCTGGGCTTCCAGGATGGTAATTTTGAACAGCATCCACGCCTGATGTAAATTTTGACCCTCGCAGCCATTCCTCTAAGTTTTTTTTTTTCACCGTTCTTCTCATTTTATCATAGTCTCCTTTTTGAAAGTTAAACGCTAATGTATTGGATTTCCTGCATATACTTACTCCAAAGCTAATATCAAATCTGATCATATTACATAGTAACATAGTAAATGACTGCAGATAAAGACCTGAACGGTCCATCCAGTCTGCCCAACAAGATATAAAGTAAATGAGTTTATGTATATGAGTTTGATTTGTCCCTTTCTTTCTCAGGGCACAGACCGTAGAAGTCCGCCCTGCACCAGTTTTATTCTCCAAATATCGTCGTCGCCACCCAATGTCCATTAAGATTCCATACATACGTTCCTTCTAAACAGGATTCCTTTGTGTTTATCCCACGCATGTTTGAATTCCATTACCGTTTTCATCTCCACCACCTCCTGCGGGAGGGCATTCCACATATCCACCACCCTCTCCGTGAAAAAATGCTTCCTGACATTACTCCTGAGTCTGCCCCCCTGCAACCTCAATTCATGTCCTCTAGTTCTACCACCTTCCCTTCTCCAGAAAAGGTTCGTATGCGGATTAATACCTTTCAAATATTTGAACGTCTGTATCGTATCACCCCTGTTTCTCCTTTATGATCACTGTTATCAGGTGTCCCCAGCACCATTACCTCCGGCACCAGATCTTGCGCTGCACTAAGGACTAGGTCTAGAATTATTCCTTCTCTTGTCGGCTCCTGTACCAGCTACTCCATAAAGCAGTCCTTGATTTCGTCAAGGAATTTTACCTCCCTAGCATGCATTATAAGCTGCCTTTTTTATTAGGTTTTTGTTATAATATTCATTTGAATTGATGATAATTAAACTGCAGTTCTGACTACTTTATATTATATTTTATATTATGCCTATATTACACATTAATAAAGTGTTTGTTGTATGATAAATCTCACCTGTTTCTGACATAGTTAACAACAATTTAATGATAATTGTATTAGTATTTAGTATTTTAATTACTGAAATATTTGTTTTAACTGTTAATATTAATGTTTCAATTTAAGTATTTCTCTCATAACAATGCATTCAGTTTCATTTTTTACAACGAAATTTCATTAGTGGTTTACAGCAAGATCTAGTTAGAATTTTTCTAAACAAACATTTTTATGTTGAAATTATATACATATGTTAAAAAAAAAAATCACAAATGTATTAGATTTATCTGTGTTTAGCATGTTGTGTATTTATTATCTGATTTGTTGGCAATGTTGCTTGAATTACATTTGTTTTGGTGTTAATACCAATTGTTTTTAATGTGATATTAACATGTCTATTTTGCTGTCAAATATTATATATATATTTTTTTTAAAAAGGAATATATCACACAATTTTGTAAAGCATCAGCCTTTTGAAATTAGTCTATTGATGCCTCCTTTGTCATTGGTGTGGTGAGTTATTTTCTTACCATTCTATTCATTTTATATATATATATATATATATATATATATATATATATATATATATATAAACATACATTTTTTTATATGTGTATATATTTTAATTTTTTGGCTTAGACACACTTTTTTTGATCTAAGTTTATTTGCATGTGTGTTACTATTAAATGAAATATATTTTCTTATATATGAAAAATCTTTAAACAAACATAATTTACATTTGCCTTATTTCTTTGTTAATGAGTGGGTACAAGTTCGAAATACATAATATTTTATTTTATGTATGTATCTGGATCTTTTATGTATTTTTATTGATATTCTTGGTTCCTATCTAAGTGTTTTTATTTATATATTTTTTTGATTATTGTAAAAAGTTTAATGCAGACCCCGTGACGCAGGTGCGGTAGCACCGAAACACGGCCCATGTCGGGTCTTTCTTCAATCAAAGTTCACTATTAAAGGATTTTTTAAATGAAAAAACTGTGTTCCCTTTTGTTTTTAAAGGCCCTTTGTGCTGTTTTTTTGCTTGTTAAATTTACCCAGTCAATATTGGGGTCATTGAAATCACCTATCATAATTGTGTTGCCCAGTTTGTTAGCGTCCCTAATTCCTTTAAAATTTCTACATCCATCTGTTCATCCTGCCCAGGCGGACGGTAGTACACTCCTGTCACTATCCTTTCTCCTTTTACACATGGAATTTCAATCCATAGGGATTCCAAAATGTGTTTTGTTTCATGCAGAATTTTCAATCTATTTGATTCAAGGTTCTTGTTTAAAATATAGTGCTACCCCTCCACCAATTTGATCCACCCTATCACTATGATATAATTTGTATCCCGGTATGACAGTATCCCACTGGTTATCCTCCTTCCACCAGGTCTCAGAGATTCTTATTATATCTAATTTTTCATTTAGTGCAATATATTCTAACTTTCCCATCTTATTTCTTAGGCTTCTGGCATTCGCATATAGACATTTCAAACTGTTTGTTGTTCCTATTTACATCATCATGCTCAGTACTTAACAGTATTAATTTGCAATTTTTTGTCTGATTTTTATTTAAGGACACCTGATCTACTATGGTCTCTTTTGCAACCTCACCGTGTTTTGGTGATTTCTTTGAAAGATACCGCATTGTGAACCACGCACTTTTGAGCGTCTGTCGGCCTTCCCCCAATTTCTAGTTTAAAAGCCGCTCTTTCCTTGTCATCAAGCAGATGAAGCCATTACGTATGGGTTGTGTCATTCAACCAGCAGGGGGAGATAGAGAGCACTCAACTTTTCACAGTGCCTCATGGCCAGCTAGCTCCACTGCCTCTTCAGTATTTGAAGCTTCCAAAGCAGTATGGCAAACCACAATGGGAAAAACATGAACTTTCCTCACAGCGAACGATGGCCCCTTAACAAGGGCATGAACTCAAAAAAGGAGGGAATGAACTCGTTCTCCACTTTGTATAAACGGAGGGAATACTTGCATCCTCCTGGAGGGAATAAACTCATCTTCCCAAAACATGAACTGGAGGGAATGAACTCATCCTCCTATAACTGTAACAAGAATCCTGAAGACTGTTTTCCGACTCCCCAAGGAAGGAATATAACTTCAGGAAACAAGAACAGCACCTAAAATCAGAATCACTGCAATACAGACAATCATACAGGGAGGGCTCATGGCTTCATCTGCTATGACTAAAGGAAAGAAAATTATCATGGTAAGAACCTAATTTTCCCTTCCTTGTCATCAAGCAGATGAAGCCATTACGTATGGGATGTAACAAAGCAATCCCTAAATAGGGTGGGAACAAGCCACACCACGCGCTAGCACCTGTGCTCCAAAACGTGCATCCCTCCTGGCAGGCACATCCAGCCTGTAATGTCGGGCGAAAGATGGACACAATCCATACGTAATGGCTTCATCTGCTATGACTAAAGGAAAGAAAATTATCATGGTAAGAACCTAATTTTCCCATCTCCTTTTTAAATGCCGATGCAAGCAGCCTGGTACCACCCTGGTTAAGGTGGAGCCCATCCTTTTGGAGTAGGCTCCCCTTCCCCAGAATGTTGCCCTCCTCTCTGCACCATCGTCTCATCCACGCATTGAGACTCTGGAGCTTTACCTGTCTCTTGGGCCCTGTGTGTGGAATGGGTAGCACTTCAGAAAATGCTTCCCTAGAGGTTCTGGATTTGAACTTTCTACATAAGAGCCTAAATTTGACTTCCAGAACCTCTCTCCCACATTTTCCTATGCCATTGGTTCCCACGTGTAGACTAAACTAGGTCCTGCTCTGCCTGTTAGAGGCTATCTGTTAATGATGTGGTACAAAGTTCAAGTTTTAAAACTAGGGGGAAAAGAGTATGGCGATTAGTTGATAAAGTTTGCTGTTTTATATTTTTATTCTGTCTATCACTAACCTACAATTTTTCCTTTACACCCCAATCTTCAAGTTCCCAAAGCACAAAGCAAAATAGTGTTCACTTAACAGAGAAATGTCCTCTTCTCTCAGAACTTCTCAGAAAACAAATGGATTCAGTGTCTTGAACAACAGGAACCAGTACAAAAAAGTCATCTGCATATGAAAGTGTCAGCTCACCTGGATTCAATGAAATTTTTCCACTTTAACTGATATATAAATTGTACAAAATTGGAGAAATGTGAGAACCCTGTGGGAGATGAGAGCATTCCATCTTGTAATACCAGATACTGTCTATTCTTCATAAAGAACTCAAACCAATGTAAAATAGAGTCTGCAAATCCAAGCTCAGGTAGTAAAGTAAGTAACATATGATTGACACTATCGATGGCTGCAGAAATATAAAATTGTAATAATACCATCTCCCCCCCTCTGTACAATACCCACGTTACCTCAGAAGTCAAAGACAACCTTAGGGTCTCGGTACTAGAAAAGCAACGGAGCCCATGCTTTGAATTATGTAACAGATTATATTCATCGAAATAATCCCAGAACTGAGATCCAACTACAAATTCCACCATCTGAGCTAAAGAACATTTGTGTCCTTAAATTCTGGTCGCCGAATCTCAAGAAAGATATAGTAGAATTGGAAAAGGTGCAGCGAAGGGCGACTAAAATGATAGCGGGGATGGGACGACTTCCCTATGAAGATAGACTAAGGAGGCTAGGGCTTTTCAGCTTGGAGAAGAGACGGCTGAGGGGAGACATGATGGAGGTATATAAAATATTGAGTGGAGTGGAACAGGTGGATGTGAAACGTCTGTTCACGCTTTCCAAAAATACTAGGACTAGGGGGCATGCGATGAAACTACAGTGTAGTAAATTTAAAACAAATCAGAGAAAATGTTTCTTCACCCAACACATAATTAAACTCTGGAATTCGTTGCCGGAGAACGTGGTGAAAGCGGTCAGCTTGGCAGAGTTTAAAAAGGGGTTAGATGGTTTCCTAAAGGACAAGTCCATAAACCACTACTAAATGGACTTGGGAAAAATCCACAATTCCGGGAATAACATGTATAGAATGTTTGTACGTTTGGGAAGCTTGCCAGGTGCCCTTGGCCTAGATTGGCCGCTGTCGTGGACAGGATGCTGGGCTCGATGGACCCTTGGTCTTTTCCCAGTGTGGCATTACTTATGTAATAAAGTTACTCTTCATACCCAAGCAGTCTTTAATAAGCCCCATACCCACCTGCTTCAAGAAGAAGAAAATCTCCTCCTGCAGTTCAACACAATAGAGTGACTGCACCAGGAGTATTGTGTTCAGTTCTGGTCGCCTCATCTCAAAAAAGATATTAAGGAATTGGAGAAGGTGCAGAGAAGGGCGACGAAAATGATAAAAGTGATGGGACGACTACCCTATGAGGAGAGGTTAAGAAGGCTAGGACTCTTTAGCCTGGAGAAAATGTGGCTAAGGGGTGATATGATAAAGGTGTACAAAAGAATGAGTGGGGTAGAGCGGACAGATGTGAAGTGTTTGCTTACACTTTCTAACAATAATAGAACCAGGGGACACAAGGTGAAATTAGAATGTGGTAAGTTTAAAACAAATTGGAGAAAGTTTTTCTTTACTCAGCGCTTGGTTAGTCTCTGGAACTCATTGGCAGGGAAGGTAGTGACGGCAGCTGGCCTTGCTGAGTATAAAGGGGGTCTGGACAGATTCCTGAAGGAAAAGTCCATTGATAGTTATTAAATTTTGGGGTTTTGCCAGGTTCTTGGGACCTGGATTGGCAGCTGTCGGAGACGGAGTGCTGGGTTTGATGGACCTTTGGTCTTTTCCCAGCGTGGCAGTGCTTATGTACTTATGTGCATGTAGGAAAGAAACCAAAGTTTCTACTCCAGGTACTTCCTAATTCCTAAGAAGACAGGAGGCTTACTCTCTGTATTATATTTCAGAGGTCTATAAAATCCCGAGTGGAGTGGAATGTGTTATATGTAGCATTCAAGGGAACATTTGAGATGAGCATACTTCCCTCCTTTCTTCTCTGTTTGAAGAGAGGACTGTAACTGTGCACATTGAATCTCAGATATTTACATACCCATTCCAGTCCATTCATATTGCAGGAAATTCCTCCAGTACCTTATCCATATAGGAAATATATCAATACAAAGTACTTTTGGTCACTTATCAGCCGCCCCCCCCCCCCTCGAGAGAGAGAGAGTATTTGCCAGGTGGTTTGTAACATAGTAGATGACGGCAGAGAAAGCCCTGTATGGTCCATCCAGTCTGTCACACTTGCATAGTTGAAGTTGCCTAATCTTTTCATATCTTGATGATTGGCTTCCTGGTAGAATCAGATTCAGTGACAGAACAATTCAGAGTCTAGGCTTCATCCAACAAACAGGATTTCATTTTTAGGAACTATTCTAAACACCATAGCCACCGAGAGGGGGGGGGGGGGCGCAGGGGGGACAAAATACCCCGGGCCCTTTGTTGTCGACCGTCTGCCACTGGGCCAGGCCCCCTGCATTGAAATCACAGCACCTCTCACCTCCGTGTGAAAGCGCTGCAGGCAGCAGGGCAGCAGATTGCCTCTCTTCAGGCTTTCTTCCCTCCCTGTGTCCCACCCTCGTCTGACGTAACTTCCATAATGGCAGGACACAAGGAGGGAAGGAGGACCGAAGGGAGGCGATCTGCTGCCCTGCTGCCTGCAGCACTTTCACACGGATGTGAGATGCGCTGTGATTTCAATGCAGGGGGCCCGGCCTGGTGGTGGACGGAGGGGGGGGGGGGGGAGTGGCGGCGGCGACCTCGGGGGATGTGGAGGGGGGAACAGCGGCAACCTCAGGGGGGGGGGTGTAGGGGGGAGCGGCTGTGGCGGCGACCTCGGGGGGCGGCCCTGCCCCGGGCCCGGCCCAGTCTCTCGGCGGCCCTGCTGAACACACAGCTAATCACATACAAATCCAAACAGCTTATTTTCCTGTCCTTTAGAGCCAGATAGTAAATGGACTTGGTAAAGTTCTTCAATCTCATGAGTGGTTGCTCGACCAACAGAAACTGTAAAGCATCTTACGGATGTATGGAGCCCCCTAAACAGGCCTCTTCTCCAGCCGCAAAAATGCAAATTTCCCTCTCTCTTGTTCAAGATATCCATCCCTGGGTCAATTGGCAAGGAATGCTCTATCTTATTTATTTAAAAACATTTTTATATTCTCTATGCAAAGTTCCAGGTAGAGTACAGATTAACATACATAATTAAAATGCAAAAGAATAAGATATAAAACAGACAAAAACAAGCTTAAAAAGTTTCATAAAAATATTCATCTATCACATAAAATCAATCAGTAGATACTACAGAATCTCCTGTAATTATTCATTATACAATATTTAGACAGCAAATGCTTCTTTAAATAAAGCTACTTTCAAATACTTTCTAAAAGCTTCTTGGGTAGATTGTTGCATTGGAAACCACTACAGAAGACGATCTTTTATAGGTCTGAGCAAGTTGATATTGCTATCAGTTTGACAGCTTTAAGCCTCCTTGCATTTTCTGATCATAGTATATGAGCAGTAACATACGGCTTTAGAATAGAGATAAAATAAGGAGACACATCTCCTTTCTTGTGAACTAAACAATTTTTTTAAAATTTGAATGACAGATTAAGGGGGGGGGGGGGGGGGGGGCAGTGCAAAGAACATAAAGTAGGACTAATATGTTCAAAACAAGAAATACCAGCCATAAGCTTGGCAACTGAATTTTGAATAGCTTGTAAAGTTTTCAGCATAGTACATGGCAACTCTAAGAATAGGCAGCATACAACAGAGAGGGTCAAAGTACACAACACAAGCAGTAAAAAAACAAACAAAAAGCTAAACAAACACACACAAAAAAACAGCACAAAGGGCTTTTCAAGTTTGGGACAAGTGTGTTTTATTGGTGACCTGACACGGGCCATGTTTGTGTGAAATATACCTGCCTCAGGGGTCAATTCTATAACATGAACAGACATAAAAAAATAAAATATATATATATAAAACTCACCCTCAATGTTCTATTTGCACTGACGTCACTGAAGCCAGGTTCGTAAGTTCGAAGCTCTGAAGCCATACAAAATCACAGTCTGTGGGCCCCGCCCTCGCGTCAAACGTTATGACGTCGAGGCGGAGGCTGCAGGGGGGCCGGTGACACACGGAGACACAAAGGGACGGAGGGGAGCCTTGCTAGCGCCCGTTTCATTGCGATTTGAAACGGGCCTTCGTTACTAGTATTATAATATAAAAGCAAAAAAAAAAAAATATATATATATATACACACACATACACAAATGTATGATGCAATGACATAATACATAACTTTACTCTGAAATAAAAACTTAATAGAAAAGCAATAATCAAAAGTGTTTAAAAAAACATTAAAGCATGCTCTATGTACACTGATATTCAACTAATGTACTTAAAGAGCTTTCCAGAGTGATGTGAAATGATAATTAAGTCGATCTACCAATAAACTATCAATATACTAAAGTGAAAATAATGTGAAGAAAAAAATAAGTGATAACTTGATTAGTATAGTGACGTGGAGGGGCATAATCGAACGGGGCGCCCAAGTTGTCATGAGGGCGTCCTCGCAGGACGGGCCCGCGAAGGGGCGGGGAAACCCGTATTATCAAAACAAGATGGGCGTCCATCTTTCATTTCGATAATACGGTCGGGGATGCCCAAATCTCAACATTTAGGTCGACCTTAGAGATGGGTGACCTAAATGTTGAGATGGCCAACCTTAAAGATGGTCGTCCCTGGTTTTCAGCCATAATGGAAACCGAGGACGCCCGTATCAAAAACGACCAAATCCCAGGCCCTTTGGTTGTGGGAGGAGCCAGAATTCGTAGTGCACTGGTCCACCTGACATGCCAGGACAGCAACCGGGCACCCTAGGGGGCACTGCTGTAGACTTCACAAATTACTCCCAGGTGCATACCTTGGGTGCTGAGCCCCCCAACCCCCCCCCCCCAAACCCACTCCCCACAACTGTACACCACTACCATAGCCCTAAGGGGTGAAGGGGGGCACCTACATGTGGGTACAGTGGGTTTCAGGTGGGTTTTGGAGGACTCACATTTACCACCTCAAGTGTAACAGGTATGGGGGGTGGTATGGGCCTGGGTCCGCCTGCCTGAAGTGCACTGCCCAGGGACCATGGAGCTGGGTATGACATTTGAGGCTGACAAAAAATATTTTTAAAGTTTTTTTTTTTTTTTTTTTTTTAGGGTTGGAGGGGGTTGGTGACCACTGGGGGAGTAAGGGGAGGTTATCCCCGATACCCTCCGGTGGTCATCTGGTCAGTTCAGGCACCTTTTCATGGCTTGGTCGCAAGAAAAAATGAAACAAGTAAAGTCAGCCAAGTGCTCGTCAGGGACGCCCTTCTTTTTTCCATTATTGGCCGAGGACGCCCATCTTTTAATCACACGCCCCAGTCCCGCCTTCGCTACGGTGCCAACACGCCCCCATGAACTTTGGTCGTCCCCATGACGGGAAGCATACATACACGAGAGGAAAAATAGACCCCACAACATTCTGGCAACACGTCTACCAAAACGAATGGTCAACAAATACAGACACCATTCAATTCCTCCAAGAATGGGATGACATATGTAAGACAACATTAGACACAATTGCCCCAATCCAAACCAGAACATCACATAGGAAAAAATCTAATCCATGGTTCACCGAAGAGCTGAAAGAACGCAAAACACAAGTCAGAAAACTAGAACGCGCATGGAACAAAAAGAAAGATGAACACACACTGAATGCCTGGAAATCACTTCGGAGGAAATACAAATATACCATTAAACAGACTAAAAGACTACACTACAAAACAATGATTGGACCAAACTACAAAGACACACACAAACTCTTCTACCTTGTAAATAAATTGCTAGACACCACACCAGTTACAAACAACAGCAAAGATACACCAGGGGTCGATGACCTCGCGAAATACTTCAAGGAGAAAATCATACAATTACGACTTAAAATACCCACCAGCCCTATTGAATACGCCACACTCCTAAACTGTCTAGACCCAGAAGACGGAATATATCCAGCAGACAGGATCTGGACCGAATTCGAATTACTGTCAGAGGACCTCATCTCTAAAACGCTCAAAAGATTCGCCAAATCCCAATGCAAACTAGATATATGCCCAAACAACCTCATGAAATCAGCTCCTCAACAATTCATAATAGACCTAACGAACCACGTGAACTTCATGCTACAAAACGGACTTTTCCCAAAGGAAAAAGGAAAAATTTTACTCACCCCAATATCCAAAGACACAAAGAAAAACGCAAGCGAAATAACTAACTACAGACCAGTAGCATCTATACCACTAATAACCAAAATAACCGAAGGGATGGTAACCGAACAACTCACAAACTATCTCAACAAGTTCTCAATACTGCATGATGCCCAATCAGGATTCCGGTCAAATCACAGCACAGAAACAGTATTAATTACCCTAATGACCAAATTTAAACAAATGATTGCAACCGGCACCAATATACTCCTCTAACAATTTGACATGTCAAGTGCCTTTGATATGGTTGACCACGGAATCCTATTACACATTATTGAATATTTTGGCATCGGAGGCAATGTCCTAAACTGGTTCAAGGGGTTCTTAACCTTACGCTCATATCAGGTCACATCAAATTCAACTACGTCTGCTGCATGGACACCTGAGTGTGGAGTACCGCAGGGATCCCCCCTCTTGCCAACTATTTTCAACCTAATGATGATCCCTTTGGCAAAACTTCTATCAAACCATAACCTTAACCCATACATATATGCTGATGATGTAACAATATATATTCCTTTCAAACAAGACATTAATGAAATCTCCAACGAAATCAACCAAAGTCTACACATCATGAACACCTGGGCAGATGCATTCCGATTGAAACTGAACGCAGAAAAAACTCAATGCCTCATACTTACCTCCCAATACAACACGAATAAATTTACCGCTATTAACACACCTAAACTAAATCTGCCAATCTCAGAAACTTTAAAAATCCTTGGAGTCACTATTGACCGCCATCTAACACTTGAGACTCACGCGAACAACACAACCAAAAAGATGTTCTACTCCATGTGGAAACTGAAAAGAATAAGACCATTCTTTCCAAGATCTGTCTTCCGCAGCCTAGTGCAATCACTTGTACTCAGTCATCTGGACTACTGCAACTCACTATACGCAGGCTGCAAAGAACAATTTCATATCATCATGCTGATCAATCCATAGACTAGTGGGTTGTGTCCATCTACCAGCAGGTGGAGAGGACTTCCGGTTGGGGAATGGAGTAGAGAGGCGGAAGGTGAAGCTACTCCGGGACACGAAGTGATCCGCACTCGTAAACAGCGTTCTAAACGAAAATAAAGCGCTTATTTGAAAGCGGGAAGGTGCCCTGCACAGGCGTGAGCCAAACAGTTGAAAACCGCGAGCCATGGCAGCGAAAATAGGGCGGAAAGAGCCTAAAGACCGAGCACGCCCCGGAGAAAACAAAATGGCGGATAAAGGAGCGCCTGACTCGCCCTCGCCTAGTTCGCTTTGGGCCGCGGAGATCACTGAGGAAGTGAAGGCGGCAGTGGAGCAGACGATCGATCACAAAATGCAACTGATCATAGATAAGCTGGACGGCATGGAAGAGAGGCAAACCACGCTGATGACTGAGTTGCACGAGGTACAACAGCGAGTGGGGCAGGCGGAGGAGGAGATCCGGAAAGTAGCAGAGGAGCACCCGAAAATGACCCGTAGGTTGGGAGAACTAGAAGCAAAGCTGGAGGATCTTGAAAATCGCTCAAGGAGGAACAATTTGAGACTAGTGGGACTCCCAGAGAGCTTGGGGGAAAAAAATCTGAGTGCTTTTCTTGAAAAATGGCTGCCGGGAGCGTTGGAACAGCCAGGTCTGGAAGGCAAGCTGAGAATAGAGCGGGCACACCGGCTGGGACCCAGACGGGACAACGCAGAGAGACCACGGGTAACCATATTAAAGATCCTGAACTATGCTCACAAGATGGAGATTCTGCAGAGCCTGAGAGCAGGGCAGAAATTGGAATACCAGGGAAAAAAAATTTTATGTTTCCAAGACTATTCACAGAAAGTATCTACAGCCAGAAGGGACTTTGCCCCCATCTGCTCAGCTTTGTTTGATCTTAAATATAAGTTTAGTCTCCTGTACCCAGCAAGATTGAAGGTGATTCATAATGGCCAAGCAGTCTTCTTTGAATCAGTGAGGGAGGCTAAAGATTTTGTGAATAAACTAAAAGGAGCAGACGGAGGAGCATCTGGAGAGAACATTGGTTGAAGTGAACACCGAATAGTAGACCACGATGAAAGGCTGACAGAGAGATGGGGGTTAAAGACAGCAGAAACATGGAGGAGACTTTGCTTTGATTAATACACATGTTGATGGTGACTCGTCGTTGCGAGTCAAAAGGACTTCTGGTTGTAGTTGTGCGTAGACTGTTCACTGGTCAAGGACACCAGAGGGTTGTAGCCCTCAGAACAATAAGAGAGTGTCCTAATCCTGGGGACACGGAAGCTCACTTGCCTTTGGGCATGTTGGGGGTAAAGTATACTTGGGGGGGAGAGGGGGGGGAAGGGTTCAAGGGGCAGAAGGGAGGGAGGAATAGGAAGCGAGGGGTAGGCCAAAGAAGGGTTAAGAAGAATGGACGAATGTGGGTGAATGAGATGTATGTAAGAAAGATGTGGCTGTTTGATAATAATGGTGGGCGAAATGTAGACAAAAAACTGAACCCGGGAGGTGGAGGCTGGGACACCTCCGGGGTGTATAAAAAATGGAAAGCAGAATGGGAATCACACATTAATATACAGGGATGACAACTTTAAAGATTGTGACTTGGAATGTGGGGGGCATTCACTCACCAATAAAGAGACAAAAAATCTTGAAGGTCCTTAATGACCAGAAAGCGACAATAGCCCTCCTACAAGAAACGCACCTGACACACATAGAACATGAGAAGCTAAAGAGATGGTGGGTGGGTGAGATCATAGATTCCCCGGCAGTGGGAGGGAAAGGAGGAGTGATAATTTTGATTCGTAAGGGGCTGCATGTAAAAATACGGAAAACTGTAAGGGACACTAGAGGGCGGTATGTTCTGGTGGCCCTGGAGATAGAGAGGCAACCAATGTTTATATGCAACATATATGCACCCAATACTTTTGAGAAGGTGTTTTATAAGACACTCTTGCGCAGAATGCAGGACATGGGAGAAAGCCTTATAGTGATGGGTGGCGATTTCAATGAAGTCAGAGACCCGCTACTACACAGATCGAGGCCGACGGGGAGGGAGCTGTCCAGGGGCCAGAGGGGATTGGGGATACTAGAGGAGGCGCTGGATGTGATAGATGTCTGGAGAACCTTGCATCCACTGGAAAAAGATTACACGCACCTGTCCAGAGCCCACTCCACACTGTCCCGTATTGATTATATATTGATTGCAAGGGAACTGTTAACACAAGTGCATAGGGCTGAGATAGGACCAATAGCTGTTTCTGACTATGCCTGGGTATCGATGGAGATGCGACTGGATAATAGCGCGCAGAGGAATTTCTCTTGGCGTTTCCCGACATACCTCTATCGAGATAGGCAGTTTCAGTTACAATTAAAGGCTAGATGGGAACAGTATCAAGGGGAAAATGAGGCCCATAGGAATGATCCGGTGCTTTTTTGGGAAACCGCAAAAGCGGTTCTCCGAGGTGAGACAATAGCCTATAATAGTTTCCAAAAGAAGGTACGAAAGCGAGAAGTATTGAGATGGGAGAAGAGGGTAACAACCTTAAGGAGAGAATATGGCCACACTCAGACACCAGAAGCGCGAGCCCGGTTATTAGAGGCGCAGCAAACCTTAAATGAACTGCTGCAGCAGACAGCGCAAAAGTCTGCAATGTACTACAAATATCAATTGTATAAATTTGCTAACAAAGGTGGGAGATTTCTGGCTAGACTATTGAAAAGACAGGTGGGGTCCAGAAAAGTGCTATCACTAGCTAATAGCCAAAAAGAGTTGAAACACACGGATAGTGCGATAGCGGAGATCTTTAGGCACTTTTATGAGCAACTGTATAAACTGCAAGTAGAGGTGGTGACCCCGAGTGCAGCATATCTTGGCAGTGTGGAGATACCAAAGTTGGAAACTGCAGACTTAAAGATTTTAAATGCAGAAATATCAGAGGATGAAGTAGACTGGGTAGTGCAGCAGAGTTCCCTGGGGAAGATACCTGGGCCGGATGGCCTTAGTAATGAATTTTATAAATTACTTAGACCAGGAATTGGACGACAACTAGCAGAAGTATTCAATGAAGTGGTTAGAAGGGGGCAGATGCCTGAACATATGAATAAGGCTAATATTACGGTAATATTGAAGCCACATAAGCAGGCACACTTACCGGAATCTTACCGACCTATTTCTTTGCTGAACTCGGAGACGAAATTTTTAGCTAAGATTCTGGCGAATAGACTGGCCCGGTTTCTGCCGACATTGCTGGAAGAATCGCAGGTGGGTTTCGTGAAAGGTCGAAAAGTGGTTAGGAATCTGAGACGAATACTTGGGGCACTGGAGAGAGTAAGGGACGAAGGTTTGCAAGCCATGTTAATAAGCTTTGATGCCGAAAAGGCCTTTGACAGAGTGGACTGGGGCTTTCTGTTTGAGATCTTAGCGGCCTATGGCATAAAAGGCTTTTTCGAAAAAGCTGTAAAGACGTTATATACGGATCCTAAGGCGCGAATTAGTGTCAATGGGTTATTCTCCGACTGGTTTGATATAAGGCGGGGCACCCGGCAGGGATGCCCGCTTTCGCCGCTGCTGTTTGTATTGACCCTGGACCCGCTATTGCGGGAAATTAACAGCAATGTAGAAATTAAAGGCGTTCGGATCCTGGATCAGGAATTTAAAACCGCTGCATTTGCAGATGATTTACTGGCGTTGATAACGGAACCGAAGAAATCATTGACCCGGTTGTTGGAAAGTATGGGGGAATACGGGGATTTTGCGGGCTTCAAACTGAATCTAGAGAAATCAGAAGCCCTAGTCAGTACTGGGGTAGATCCAGAGATTTGGAGTAGGCCAAAGATTCGCCAGGCGCACATGGAATTTAAGTATTTGGGAGTGCAACTGTCGATGGATCTGGCAAATTTATATAAAATTAATGTCCCTCGATTAATTGGGGAAACTAAAGCACAACTAACAGCCTGGGTTTCCTTGCCGCTGTCTTTTCTAGGTAGAATTCATTTACAGTGGGGGAAATAAGTATTTGATCCCTTGCTGATTTTGTAAGTTTGCCCACTGACAAAGACATGAGCAGCCCATAATTGAAGGGTAGGTTATTGGTAACAGTGAGAGATAGCACATCACAAATTAAATCCGGAAAATCACATTGTGGAAAGTATATGAATTTATTTGCATTCTGCAGAGGGAAATAAGTATTTAATCCCTCTGGCAAACAAGACCTAATACTTGGTGGCAAAACCCTTGTTGGCAAGCACAGCGGTCAGACGTCTTCTGTAGTTGATGATGAGGTTTGCACACATGTCAGGAGGAATTTTGGTCCACTCCTCTTTGCAGATCATCTCTAAATCATTAAGAGTTCTGGGCTGTCGCTTGGCAACTCGCAGCTTCAGCTCCCTCCATAAGTTTTCAATGGGATTAAGGTCTGGTGACTGGCTAGGCCACTCCATGACCCTAATGTGCTTCTTCCTGAGCCACTCCTTTGTTGCCTTGGCTGTATGTTTTGGGTCATTGTCGTGCTGGAAGACCCAGCCACGACCCATTTTTAAGGCCCTGGCTGAGGGAAGGAGGTTGTCACTCAGAATTGTACGG
Source organism: Microcaecilia unicolor (assembly GCF_901765095.1). NCBI lineage: Eukaryota > Metazoa > Chordata > Amphibia > Gymnophiona > Siphonopidae > Microcaecilia > Microcaecilia unicolor. The sequence goes on along the minus strand of NC_044040.1, from coordinate 119,960,254 downwards.
TACATGGCCCCCATCCATTCTCCCATTGATGCGGTGAAGTAGTCCTGTGCCCTTAGCAGAGAAACACCCCCAAAACATAACATTTCCACCTCCATGCTTGACAGTGGGGACGGTGTTCTTTGGGTCATAGGCAGCATTTCTCTTCCTCCAAACACGGCGAGTTGAGTTCATGCCAAAGAGCTCAATTTTTGTCTCATCTGACCACAGCACCTTCTCCCAATCACTCTCGGCATCATCCAGGTGTTCACTGGCAAACTTCAGACGGGCCGTCACATGTGCCTTCCGGAGCAGGGGGACCTTGCGGGCACTGCAGGATTGCAATCCGTTATGTCGTAATGTGTTACCAATGGTTTTCGTGGCGACAGTGGTCCCAGCTGCCTTGAGATCATTGACAAGTTCCCCCCTTGTAGTTGTAGGCTGATTTCTAACCTTCCTCACGATCAAGGATACCCCACGAGGTGAGATTTTGCGTGGAGCCCCAGATCTTTGTCGATTGACAGTCATTTTGTACTTCTTCCATTTTCTTACTATGGCACCAACAGTTGTCTCCTTCTCGCCCAGCGTCTTACTGATGGTTTTGTAGCCCATTCCAGCCTTGTGCAGGTGTATGATCTTGTCCCTGACATCCTTAGACAGCTCCTTGCTCTTGGCCATTTTGTAGAGGTTAGAGTCTGACTGATTCACTGAGTCTGTGGACAGGTGTCTTTCATACAGGTGACCATTGCCGACAGCTGTCTGTCATACAGGTAACGAGTTGATTTGGAGCATCTACCTGGTCTGTAGGGGCCAGATCTCTTACTGGTTGGTGGGGGATCAAATACTTATTTCCCTCTGCAGAATGCAAATAAATTCATATACTTTCCACAATGTGATTTTCCGGATTTAATTTGTGATGTGCTATCTCTCACTGTTACCAATAACCTACCCTTCAATTATGGGCTGCTCATGTCTTTGTCAGTGGGCAAACTTACAAAATCAGCAAGGGATCAAATACTTATTTCCCCCACTGTATATCGCATGGTCATATTCCCAAAATGGCTGTACATGTTGCAGATTTTGCCTATCAAGCTGCTGGTCAGAGATCTGAAAATTCTGCAGAGGCACATAGCATGGTTTTGCTGGGCAGGGAAAAAATCGAAAATGAAGTGGAAGTATGTGTTTGGGACTCAACGTGAAGGTGGATTAGGCATGCCTGATTTAAAAGATTATAACTGGGCTTGCATGGCTAGACATTTGCGAGATTGGGTCTTGCACTCGACAACATACACTGACATAGGTTGGGAACAAGCTTTGTTTCGACCATGGTCTTTAAATTGCTTATTACACACTAGAAAAGTGAAGTTACCAACTCCTTTCCAAGATAGTGTGCTTTTACAACCTCTACGATACGCCTGGAGGACGCTGTTGGGTCTCTGGGGGCAGGACCCAGAGGCCAGTGTGCTGTTAACGATAGTGGGGAATGTAGATTTCCCGGCGGGCAGGGAAAACCGAATCTTTAAAGACATGGAGCGACAGGGAGTGACATTACTGGAGAGTTTTCTTCAGGTGGATGGGTCGCTGCTGCCCTATGGGGAGTTTGAAAGGAGGTGCGCAGGAGGCTCACTGGCGAGATTGGCCTATTTACAACTGGAACACTATTTTAGAAGCTTGCCCAGACATGCACTCACATTGGATTTTGGGAAGAAGGTTAGGGATTTTCTGAAAGGGGATGCAATAGGGCAAACATCAATCTCCTGGTTTCACAAGGCGCTGAGGGACTTAAAACCCCCCAAAGATGTCAAAGAGGTAGTGGGGAGATGGGAACAAGAGCTGGGAAGATCATTTGCTATGGAGAAGGTGATAATAGCACTAAAAGGGATGACAGGAGTAGTGCATAGTGCAGAACTGCAAGAATGTCATTTTAGAACAATACATAGAGCATACTTCTCGGGTAAGCAAGCATGGCATGCAGGGATAGTGGAGGCCGATAGATGCAGGAAGTGTGGAGTAGCCATGCCTTCTTTGGCACATGGGTTATGGCAGTGTCAGCGGATTCGGGGTTTCTGGACAGCTCTTGCCCGGTTTGTATCGAGGATTCTGAGGTGTAGAATACAGTTCACTTTTGAACGAATCATGTTTAGCTCGCCAAGAGTGTGGACACGGGGAACAAAAGAAGAGAAGCTATTTCTGAGTAAGTCTTGCATTTTGGGGAAGAAATGCATACTGAATCATTGGTTAATGGACATACCGCCCTCCTACTGGTATTGGAGGAATAAATTGCATGCGCTTATGATGTGGGAGGCCAGAGGAGCGCGATTTACTCCCAAAAGAAGGAAACATTTCATAAAAATTTGGACAGCATATCTGAATGTAGTAGCGCCCAGAGTTAGAAGTCAGGTATTGAATGAGTTGGAGTGAATGGGGATGACTGTGGAGATAAGAGCGAATGGTGAGGTAGGGAGAAGTATTGGGGGGGGGGGGGAGAGGGAGGGGAGGGAGGGAAGAGGAGGGGGGACGATGCTGAGACATACACCGCCGACAACTGATCATATGGGAACTGTTTTAGTCTTTAAGGGTGTTGATGTGAACAATAAAGCTGTACGACTCATGTAAAAGGTGGAGATGCTAGACGAAGGGCTATAAGAAACAAGGCCCTAGGCAGCAGGTCGTGCTTTTAATCTACTGCCTCATGAGGAAGATTTTTCTTCTTCTCAATACCTTGAACGATATACCCTACGGATGGTAGCACTGTTTGAAGCTGGTTTTGATCATAGCTTGAGGGGAGAAGGGGGGGGGGGGGGGAGAGGGGATGGGAAGAGGAGGGGGGAAAAAAAGTAAAATGTTAACAAGCTGACTTGAATTAGCACATTGTTACTTGGTTGGATACCTTTCATTGTATAACATGTACAATTGTTGTTGTTCTTAATAAAAAAGATTTAAACATACCAGCAGGTGGAGATAGAGAGCAATTCTTTTGCCTTCCTATATGTGGTCATGTGCTGCCGGAAACTCCTCAGTATGTTCTCTATCTCAGCAGGTGGTGGTCACACACAGCAGCAGCTCTGGCTAGGCCTCCAAGCCTAATTTTTAGGTTTTGTTGGGTGCCTGGGGTTGAGGGCTCTTCTTGAGCAAGTGCAAACCTGGTGGTGCCAGGTCCCTCCTTTTCTCCCCCCTCCCGCTGGCTCCGTTTAAAAAAAAAAAAAAAAATTTTGGACGTCCTTAAGGGCGTTTATTTCGACGTTTATTTAAACGTTTATTGCAGCTACTCACTGGGACACCAGGTCGTTACAGCTCGGAGCGGAAAGCAGGTAATTTTTACCTTTTTGTAGCGGGCAGGGGGTTCCCCGATTGATCTCCACGTGGCTGATGGCGTCGGAGGGCGAGGGCGCAAAGAATCGCTCCCTGGACCGCGTGTGCGCGTCTAGCGGGGATGCGGGGGTTTTAAAGTCTGATTCGCCCTTCTTGGGTGTCAGTTTGGAGGCCGGTCAGTGTCCCGGTTCTTCCTCGGGTGCGGCGGTTTTTCCCGCCATAAACGCCCATCCCCCGCTGCTCGCCTCCGCCATCTTGGCCGGCCACTCTGCTCGGACGGATTCTTCTTGGGCCACCCTTGAGGTGGGAGACGTTAATGCCATGGCCGCCCTTCATTTGGGCGACGGCAGAAAAGCGGCTAAAGTTAAGCGCCGTTCTTCCCGCGCGGCTCCTTCACGGAGTGTCGTGCCGGACGCCATCTTGGATGCGCAGCATGTTTCTCCCCCGCTCTTGCGAGTGCCGGTTGAGGGTGTGTCTAGGGCTGTGGCCCAGGCTGCTGAAGTGCACAGTCTGGGGGGTTTCTCCCCTGAGTTTATTTTGCTGCTGCATCAGGCCTTTCTTATGCAAAACGCTGCCCCTTCTCCCTTGTCCGATAAAGGGGTTGAGGCCCCCGGAAGTAAACACCCTCGGGTGGATTCCCAGGCCTTAGAGGACTCTGTTTCCTCTGATGTAGATGAGGGCAGCGTATCTGAGTTCTCCCAACGGTCCTTTGGGGATTCCTTGGAGGAGACGGATTCCCGCTCGGATGGAGCGGATGACCCCTCTGCAGCATGGATCTTTCGCTCAGAGGATTTGCCCAACCTGTTAGTGCAGGCCATGAGCATTTTGAAGATTTCCTCGCCAGAGGACGTCTCTCCCTCAGCCCCTGTTGGCTCCGCCATTATGCTGGGGATGAAGCGCCCGCCTAGAACTTTCCACGTGCATGATGCCATGCACACCTTAATTTCGGCTCAATGGGATGTCCCGGAAGCGAGCCTCAAAGTGGCTAGGGCTATGTCCCGCCTCTATCCTTTGCCTGAAAGTGAACGTGAGGCCTTTATTTGGCCTACCGTGGATTCTTTAATCACTGCGGTGACTAAGAAAACGGCGTTGCCGGTGGAAGGTGGTACGGCCCTAAAGGACGTCCAAGACAGAAGATTGGAAGCGGCTTTAAGGTCGTCCTTCGAGGCGGCTGCCTTAAGTTTGCAGGCCTCAGTTTGCGGCTCCTATGTGGCCAGGGCGTGCCTGACGATGGTGCAGCGGGCTTCCCCCTCGGATCCTTCCTTGAGGGCTGATTGGCCGGCCCTGGAATCGGGCTTAGCTTATTTGGCAGACTTACTGTATGATGTCTTGAGAGCCTCGGCTAAAGGTATGGCTCAGACAGTCTCTGCGCGGCGCTGGCTTTGGCTGAAACATTGGTCTGCGGACCACGCCTCTAAGTCCCGCCTGGCTAAGTTGCCTTTTAAAGGCAAGCTGCTCTTTGGGGTCGAGCTGGACAAAATCGTGACCGATCTCGGCACGTCTAAGGGCAAGAGGTTACCAGAGGTCAGGGCTCGGGCCAGTGCTCGCCCCGGTATCTCCAGAGGACGGTTTCAGGAAGCCCGTCGGTACCGCCCGGGCAAGTCTGGCTCCTCTGCCCCCTCTTCCTTCAAAGGAACTTCTCCCCCAAGCAGCATTCCTTTCGCAGAGACCGCCGTCCCGGAGGTGCGCCCTCCGGTCCTCCCCCAGGGTCTCGTACCCAATGACGGGGTCCTGGTCCATGGCCCAGTGCAGATTGGAGGACGCCTGTCCTCGTTTCTGGGCGAGTGGACCAGGGTAACTTCAGACGCTTGGGTTCTGGAAGTCATCAGAGACGGCTACAAGTTAGAGTTCTGCCGACCCTTAAGAGACGGGTTTGTACTCTCTCCCTGCAAGTCTCCGGTCAAAGCTGTGGCAGTGCAGCAGACCTTGGACAATCTGATCCGCCTGGGTGCGGTCGTTCCGGTGCCAGAAAATCAGATTGGCAAGGGACGTTACTCCATTTACTTTGTGGTACCAAAGAAAGGAGATTCTGTCCGGCCTATCCTCGACCTCAAAGGGGTCAATCGGGCCTTGAAAGTGCGGCACTTTCGCATGGAGACTCTCCGCTCTGTTATAGCGGCAGTGAAGGCAGGGGAGTTCTTGGCTTCCTTGGACTTCAAGGAAGCGTACCTGCATATTCCCATCTGGCCTCCTCATCAACGCTTTCTGCGTTTTGCAGTCCTGGGCCGACACTTCCAATTCAGAGCCCTCCCGTTCGGGTTGGCTACTGCTCCGCGGACCTTCTCCAAAGTAATGGTGGTCATCGCGGCCTTCCTGCGATAGGAAGGAGTACAAGTCCATCCTTATCTGGACGACTGGTTGATCCGAGCCCCCTCTTATGCAGAGTGCGGCAAAGCTGTGGACCGGGTGATTGCTCTTTTGAGCTCCCTGGGGTGGATCATCAACTGGGAGAAGAGCCAGCTGCGCCCGACTCAGTCCCTGGAGTATCTGGGAGTTCGATTCGACACCCAAGTGGGCAGAGTGTTCCTGCCGGACAATCGGATTGTCAAACTTCAGGCTCAGGTGGACCAGTTCCTAGTAGCCTCTCCTCTTCGGGCTTGGGAATATGTGCAGCTGTTGGGCTCTATGACGGCCACGATGGAAGTAGTGCCCTGGGCCAGGGCTCATATGAGACCACTACAACACTCTCTGCTGCAGCGCTGGACTCCGGTGTCGGAGGATTATGCTGTGCGCCTTCCCTTGGACCCAGCAGTGCGCAAGGCGCTGAGCTGGTGGCTGCAGACAGACAAGTTGTCTGCAGGAATGCCTCTGGTGACCCCGGAGTGGATTGTCGTCACGACGGACGCCTCTTTGTCGGGCTGGGGAGCCCACTGCTTGGGAAGGACAGCGCAGGGGCTCTGGTCTCCTGCAGAGGCAAAGTGGTCTATCAACCTCCTGGAACTCAGAGCCATTCGGTTGGCACTTTTGGAGTTCATCCCGGTACTGGCGTTGAAGCCAGTACGGGTCCTGTCGGACAATGCCACGGCTGTGGCCTATGTCAACCGCCAGGGAGGTACCAAGAGCGCCCCTCTAGCCAAGGAGGCCATGAATCTATGCCAGTGGGCGGAAGCTCCCGGAGAGTGGCAGCTATCTGCTCAGGCGTTCTTGGACATCACGAAGCGCTGGGGCCAGCCGAGCCTAGATCTGATGGCGTCATCGGCCAATTGCCAAGTGCTGCGCTTTTTCAGCAGAGGACGGGACCCTCGATCCCTGGGAGTAGATGCTCTTCTCCAACAGTGGCCGACACAGGAACTTCTCTATGTGTTCCCGCCCTGGCCCATGTTGGGCAGGGTGCTAGACCGGGTGGCAAAGCATCCGGGCCGGATAATCCTGGTGGGTCCGGACTGGCCCAGACGTCCCTGGTATGCGGACTTGATCAGGCTCTCAGTGGACGATCCTCTGCAGCTGCCAGTGGCGCAGGGCCTGTTGCATCAGGGTCCCGTGGTGATGGAGGATCCCTCCCCCTTTGGTCTTACGGCCTGGCTATTGAGCGGCAGCGTCTGAGAAAGAAGGGCTTCTCAGACAAGGTCATCGCCACTATGCTGAGAGCGAGGAAGCGCTCTACTTCTACTGCTTACGCCAGGGTTTGGCGTACCTTTCCAGCGTGGTGTGAAGCAGGCTCACTTTCTCCCTTCACTGCTCCAATTTCTTCAGTGTTGGCTTTCCTGCAAGAAGGTCTGGAGAAAGGCCTGTCGCTCAGTTCCCTTAAAGTCCAGGTAGCGGCTCTGGCTTGCTTCAGGGGCCGCCTGAAGGGTGCTTCCCTGGCTTCGCAGCCAGATGTGGTACGTTTTCTCAAGGGAGTTAATCACCTGCGCCCTCCTCTGCACTCAGTGGTGCCTGCGTGGAATCTCAACCTGGTGCTAAGAGCCTTGCAGAAGCCGCCTTTTGAACCCTTGTCAAGGGCATCTCTGAAAGACCTGACGTTGAAAGCAGTCTTTTTGGTGGCTATCACTTCAGCCAGAAGAGTTTCCGAGCTCCAGGCACTCTCATGTCGAGAGCCCTTTCTGCAGTTCACTGAGGCAGGAGTGCCTATTTGCACAGTGCCTTCCTTCCTGCCCAAGATTGTTTCTCGCTTCCATGTGAATCAGCAGCTCTGTCTCCCTTCCTTTCGTAGGGAGGACTACCCAGAGGAATACTCTGCTTGCAAATATCTGGATGTGAGACGAGTCATCATCAGATACTTGGAAGTGACCAATGATTTCCGGAAGTCGGATCATCTGTTTGTCCTGTTTGCAGGTCCTCGTAAGGGTCTGCAGGCTGCTAAGCCTACAGTGGCAAGATGGGTCAAGGAAGCCATTGCAGCGGCTTATGTGGCCGCGGGGAAGGTGCCGCCTATCCAGCTGAAGGCTCACTCCACTTGAGCTCAGGCGGCCTCGATGGCAGAGGCCGGGTCCGTCTCCTTGGAAGAGATTTGCAAGGCGGCAACTTGGGCATCGGCCCATACCTTCTCCAGGCATTACCGCTTGACTGTGGCTGCTCGGGCGGAGGCCCGGTTTGGAGCTTCAGTGTTGCGGTCAGGGATTTCTATGTCCCGCCCTGGGTGAGTACTGCTTCGGTACATCCCACCAGTCTATGGATTGATCAGCATGATGATATGGAAGGTAAAATTATGTATCATACCTGATAATTTTCTTTCCATTAATCGTAGCTGATCAATCCATAGCCCCTCCCAGATATCTGTATTGTTTATATTCTGGTTGCATTTCAGGTTCAAGTTTAGTCTTCAGTTCCTGTTCAGGAGGACTTCGTGTTCAAGTTTTTCAATGGATTCTTCAAGAGTTGAGACGAATTTGTGTTACAGTGAGCTGCTGCATTCCTCTCCCCTCCATTTTACGGGGCTGGATTGAGACTTAAATTCTGCCGGCACTCCCTCCCGCTTCGTGCGGCAGTAGGGCAGCTTTGTACCCCTCCCGCTTCGGCGGTGTTAGGGTCAGTCAGCTCCTCCCGCGGTTGCGGTTGCAGGATAAGCCAGATCCCCCCGCATCGGTGGGTGTGGTGTCCCTCCCCCGCTCCGCGGGGATGAGCTGGACGGATTCCCCTCCCCCAGTTGTGTGGGGATGAGCTGGGTTAATTCCCCTCCCCCGTTTCGGCGGTGGTGAGCTGGGCAGAGTGTCCCTTTGTGGGTGTAATTCTCTAAGTGCTGAGTCCTGCGATGGAGCTTGGATATCGACATACTGAGGAGTTTCCGGCAGCACATGACCACATATAGGGAGGCAAAAGGATTGCTCTCTATCTCCACCTGCTGGTAGATGGACACAACCCACCAGTCTATGGATTGATCAGCTATGATTAATGGAAAGAAAATTATCAGGTATGATACATAATTTTACCATACTGAGGAAACTTCAAACAGCCCAGAATACAGCAGCCAGACTCATCTTCGGAAAACCAAAATACGAAAGTGCAAAACCCTTACGTGAGAAGCTACATTGGCTCCCACTCAAGGAGCGTATTAAAGTATGCACCTTAGTTCACAAAATCATTCACGGTGAAGCCCCTGCATATAAGTCTGATTTAATAGACCTGCCACTCAGAAACGCTAAAAGATCATCCCGAACTCTCCTCAATCTCCACTTCCCTAAGTGCAAAGGCATAAAATACAAAGTACTGCATGCATCAACCTTCTCTTATATGAGCACGCAATTCTGGAATACACTACCACGCAACCTGAGAACGATCTACGAACTAACCGACTTCCGCAAACTATTGAAGACTCATCTCTTTGAGAAAATTTATTGCAAGGATCAAAACACATGAAGTCCATACACACTAAAAGAAATGCATCAATACACTCTCTTTTGAGTTCTCTTGCCCCGTATTTTCACCACACTTAAAACTCTACCCACAGATAAAATTGTTATACCCTAATGTTCTCTTGCTATTGTTCTATCGCCCTATCATTTCCCCATTGTTACATTCCACTGTTCTATTCCCCAAATGATGTTTTGACTTTGTCTTCCCACAACTCTTCACAATGTAACCCATAATCGTACTGTAACAAATTGTATTTCCATCATTCACAATGTATTGTAAGCCACACTGAGCCCGCAAATAGGTGGGAAAATGAGGGATACAAATGCAATAAATAATAAATAAATAAATAAGCAGTTGAGGATGCCCAAAATCGGCTTTCGATTATTTCGATTTGGTCAACCCTGTGAGGACGTCCATCTCCCGATTTGTGTCGAAAGATGGGCGCCCTTCTCTTTCGAAAATAAGCCTGATTGTGATGCAATAGGTTGAGTGTAATTGAGCAAGAAGAATAATGAGAAGTATATAAGTGCAGTGAGTGAGGAGAAGCGCATTGCAATTGGTCAAGCTGTTCTGACCAAACCTGTCTTGTAGCATGGGCAGCTGTCTCATCATGATCCTGAAAGTGGCCCATTGGCTCCCTCTGCCCCACTCTATCGTCTACAAGATTCTGAATAGCACCATCATTCCGAGAAATAATTCATCAACGTACTTGGAAAGCAATTTTTATTTGGTTTAAGGCCCTGAACATCAGAACAAAAATTTTATTTATTTATTTAGGTGCATTTTTACCCCACATTTTCCCACAAGAGCAGGCGCAATGTGGCGTACATTAATTCAAAAGGATACAATATGGGCAATACATGAAAATTTTCTGCGCAGTGTGCACAGGCAACCAAAAAATGAAACAGAATGTTAGGAATTATTTGGAAAGGAATAGATCATAAATCAAAGACTATCATAATGCCTCTCATTCGCTCCATGGTGGGGCTGTACCTTGAATATTGTGTGCAGTTTTGGTGGCTGCATCTCAAAAAAGATCTGGAGGGGCATAATCGAATGGGGCGCCCAAGTTTTCATGAGGGCGTCCTCGCAGGACGGCCCCGCGAAGGGGCGGGAAAACCCGTATTATCGAAACAAGATGGGCGTCCTTTCATTTCGATAATGCGGTCGGGGATGCCCAAATCTTAACATTTAAGTCGACCTTAGAGATGGTTGACCCAAATGTTGAGATGTTCGACCTTAGAGATGGTCGGCCCCGGCTTTCGGCCATAATGGAAACCGAGGACGCCCATCTCAAAAATGACCAAATCTAAGCCTTTTGGTCATGGGAGGAGCAAGAATTTGTATTGCACTGGTCCCCCTGACATGCCAGGACACCAACCGGGCACCCTAGAGGGCACTGCAGTGGACTTCACAAATTGCTGCCAGGTGCATAGCTCCCTTACCTTGTGTGCTGAGCCCATAGGCGCCCGGTATAAGAGGCTTGGGGAGGCTAAGCCTCCCCAGCCAGAAGTGCAGCAAGGGCGGGGCGGGTGCAGCTCGTGAACATGTCCCTCCCGGCTCCCTTCCCCCCCCGACTGGTGCACGACGGTCCCGATCTTTACCCCACCCCCACCGTCCCCCCGACTAGTACGGTGCCACTCTCCCCCTCCGCTCCTGTCACGTCGTCTTTCAACGAGGCTTCCTGTTCCCGTAGCAGCAGCAGCATCAGCAATGATGTGAGCACCGCTGCTTTCAGCCTGCCCCGGAAGGCTTCTCTGGACAGCGTCCCTCCTACGCGGGAAGCTGTTCAGAGTGCTTCCAGGGCAGGCTGAAAGCAACGGTGCTTACATCATTGCTGATGCTGCTGCTGCTACGGGAACAGGAAGCCTCGTTGAAAGACGTGACAGGAGCGGAGGGGGAGAGCAATATGGTACCGCACTAGTCCGGGGGGGGGGGGAGGGGAAGCGATGCCAGACAGACCGACCAAAGGGAAAGGGGGGTGGAGAGAGGAGGATGTGAGATGCCACATCTAAGGAGAAGAGGGAGGAAAGAAAGCAATGGCAGGGCATGGGAATGGGAAAAGTGGGGTGGAGAAAGGAGTAAGAGTGATGGAAGCAAGAAGGGGAGGGAAGAGAAAGGTGGGGTGCATGAGGGCGAGGAGAGATGCATGAGGACACTGGAGGAGAGAGAGAGAGAAAGTGGAAAAGTGCAGGGGAGAGCCAGAGAGAGATGGGGAGAGAAAAAGAGGACATGGAAGAGAGCAGGGGAAAGCCAGGGACATGGAAAAGAGCAGGGGAAAGCCAGAGAGAGATGGGGAGAGAAAGAGGGGCCATGGAAAAGAGCAGGGGAGAGCCAGGGAGAAGATGCTGGATGGAAGAGGGGTAAAGAGAGAGAGCGAGAGAGAAATTAGTGGAAAGATGGGGGGAGAAAGAGGGGACATGGGCAGGAGAGAGAAGCTGCTGGGGAGAAACTGGGGGATACCCTAGCTGTCAGACGGAGAAATGCTGAATGAAAGGAGGGAGAAAGAGGGAAAAGCTGGAAGGAGGGGGCAGAAAGAGGGAAGACAATGGACGTAAGGGTAGGGAGGGAAAGACACTGGAAGGATGGGGATAGAGAGGACATGCTGAATGGAAAAGGGTCGAGAGAGAACTGTTTAGAAGGAAGGAGATATAGAGGGAGACAATGGATGGAAGGAGAGGGAGACAATAGACGGAAGGATTGGGAGAGGGTAATGGGTAGGAGGATGGAGAGAGAAAGAGGGCTGACACTGGATGGAAGGGTAGGAGAGAAAGAGGGAAGGCGCTGGACATCGATGGATGGATGGAGGGGAGGGAAGAGAGGAGAAATCTGGACAAGGATGGAGTGGAGGGCAGGGAACAGAGGAGAAATGTTGGACAAGGATGGAGGGAAGGAAAGACAAAGGAAGTACATGCACATGGATGGAGGGGATGGGAGAAATGCTGGATATGGATGGAGGGGAAATTGCTGAATTTAAGGGCTGGATCGGAACACTTTGAGGGCAGATGCTGAAACTGGAGAAAGGATAGGGACAGGGCTACAGATGGTAGACAGGATGCATAAGGACACAGGAGGATGGTGGACATGGTGAGAGAAAAAATATCAAATGGAAAGTAGACACTGGGACCAAAGTGAATAGAAAAACTAAATGATCAGACAACAAAGGTAAAAAAAAGTATTTTATTCAGAATTTATTAACTGGAATATGTCAGCTTTTGGAAATGTGCATCTGTGATATTTTGCATGTAAGTTTCAATTTTTCTAGTATTGCTGCATGCTGAGTCTGACTTCTTGAGGTAACTTTCCAGTTTTGCCTTCATATCTGTTGTGTCATGTGTTTTTTATGTGTAATGAAGGTACAGTATTCTACTAGTGTGTAGTATTTACAGCCCTTTTTGGGGTTTTTTTTTTGTTTCACTAGGTTTTAGAGCCCGGTGTAATTACAGTGCTGCCTTTCCACGCATAAGGTTGTAGCTCGTCCTGTCCTTGGAATTAGTGCTGTTATGGTTTGCTAAGGTTATGAATGTGTTTTTGCACAAGTTTGTGTATAGTGTTTTGCAGTGGCGAGATTGTGTATTGGCTTTACTGAGGTGGCACCAAAACATCAGAAAGGGTTTTAGAGCCTAAATCACGACACACTACCTCTTGAAGGATCTACATATAGTCGTTAATAAAAGGAGCTCATTGTGAACACTATCCAACCTAAAAGGGTGTTTTGTGGCTTTAATGAGAATTGTGATATTATGATCCCTTGTTTCATATTGTTAACGGTCTGCATTTTCCATATGGGTGGTATATTGGTGTATTAGGGTCTACCTAGTGTTATGGTACAGTAAGGTTCTGAGTGTGTTTTTGTACAAATTTGTGCATAGTGTTTTACAGTTGAGCGATTGTGGTTAGTATATGCTTTGAGCAACCACTTTATTCTTTGACATATGATACATATCTAATATCTAAATTTAATAAAAAGGTATTGTGACTTTTATTTTTATTTATTTATTTTTTCTGTGTGTTATCAGACAATTATGGATTTAAGCTCCACCCCTGGCTCCACCCCTAACCCCGCCCCCATTTAGCCTCCCCAAACAGTTGGGCCACCGACCGCCTATGGCTGAGCCCACCAAACCCCTCCCAAAATCCACTCCCCACAACTGTACACCACTACCATAGCCCTAAGGGGTGAAGGGGGGCACCTAGATGTGGATACAGTGGGTTTCGGGTGGATTTTGGAGGACTCACATTTACCACCACAAGTGTAACAGGTGTGGGGGGGGGATGGGCCTGGGTCCGCCTGGCTGAAATGCACTGCACCCACTAAAACTGCTCCAGGGACCTGCATACTGCTGTCATGAAGCTGGGTATGACATTTGAGGCTGGCAAAAAAAAAAAATTTAATTTTTTTTTTAGGGTGGGAGGGGGTTGGTGACCACTGGGGGAGAAAGGGGAGGTCATCTGGTCAGTTTGGGCACCTTTTTGAGGCTTGGTCGCAAGAAAAAATGGACCAACTGAAGTCGGCCAAGTGGGATCCAAGATGGCGACTTTGTGACTGACGCTAACAGACGCGTTTGTGAGACGGGCTCCAGCGGATCCTGAAAGAGCGTTCTTACCTGTCGGATAGATGGGTAAGAGGCCAGGGAAAGTCAGGGAGACTCCCTCTCTCCCCGGCGGGAAACCTCCGCTCCAAAAGCCGACGCTCAAGCAGTTCGGAATCGCGTCTGGCTCGGCGATGTTTTCTACTCCTGTTGCTGGAGTCAGCACATTGGAGCTGACCGACAGTGCCGACGGGGCTTCTTTGAGCCCTGTTTTTCGTGCAGCGCCCCCCCCAACCAGGAAGTGAGAGTCTTCAGGAGAGTCCTGGCACTTCAACTCCTGGAGGTGTAGGGAGCACAGGGAGGGAACCCGCCTGCAGCCGGTTCAACAGCTGAGCGCTTGAATATACCAGAGAAAAGTGCAGCTCCTGTTGTGGTCTCCTCAGCTGTGAGTATCCTGTAACAAGCGATTAAAGGGGAATTTTGGAAAACCTGCTCTAGTGACTTTAGAGTCACTTTGGGATCTGAACTTCACGACCCTCTCAACTTTGCAATCAGTGATTAAAAAAAATTCTGAAACTATTAAGGTTTTGGCTGAGACTGCACTAAAACAATTGCAAATTAATGATGTCCATGCTGCTGAAGTAAAAAGTCTTTCTGTTAAACTTGAGAAAATGGAACTGGTGGAACAATCGCTGATTAAAGAAAGAAACTTTGCTTCTAGACGCATGGAATATTTGGAAAATCAGTCCAAGAGACTTAACCTGCGTATTATAAATTTTCCAAAATCACCTTTAATCTCTCCTGTACAAATGGTTAAGAAATATTTGGTGGAGATTTTGGGGATGCCCGGCACTTCATTGCCACCTATTACAAGAGCATATTATCTTCAATTTACTGGTAAAATACCAGAAAATTTGAACCCTCAAGATTCAATGAACTTGATGGCATTCCTGGAATCATCATTAGAAGTGGTTACACAGAGAACCACTCTGTTGGTAACATTTGCCTTGGAGTTAGATAGAGATGCAGTACTCAGGTTGTCTTTGAGACATTTGAATTATTTATTCTTGGGTTCAAAAGTTAGGGTTTTCCCAGACTTGTCTAGGGAAACCCAAAAAAGACGTAAACTATTTTTTGTATTGCGTCCAAGAGTTTTAGCCCTTGGAGCAAATTTTTTGTTGAAATTTCCTTGTGTTTGTAGGATACTCTTGCAAGCAAAACAGTATCAGTTTTTTGAACCTAAACAATTGGAGGATTTTCTAAAAAGTAGAGAGGATATAAATGTGAAAGTTTAGACCTGAATGTAACACTGTATAGCAACTTGGAGTAAACCGCCAGAGCTTGGCGCAGTTTTTTGGTTTATTAGGTATGAGGATAAATCTAGCTATTAGGGTTAGAATTATATATACACTTTTCTTGTTTCTTGGATCAGATTACCTTGATTTTGTGGTCGATATTTTTGAATTTATTTCTATATTTTGTTTCTACTTAATTCATGATGAAGACTTGCATATATTGTGTATTATTATTCAAGATTGAATATTATGTATTATAAAATTCTATAAATAAAAAATAAAATAAAGTCGGCCAAGTGTTCTTTTTTCCATTATCGGCCGAGGATGCCCATCTCTTAATCACACCCCAGTCCCGCCTTCGCTACAGTACCGACATGCCCCAGTGAACTTTGGTCGTCCCTGCGACGGAAAGCAGTTGAGGGCGCCCAAAATCGGCTTTCGATTATGCCGATTTGGGCGACCTTAGGAGAAGGACGCCCTTCTCCCGATTTGTGTCGGAAGATGGGTGCCCTTCTCTTTCGAAAATAAGCCTGATAGTGGAACAAGAAATGGGTCAGAGAAGGGAAATCCAAAATTATTAAGGGGATAGAAGTGCTTAAGGAAAGGCTTAAGAGGTTAGAGCTCTTCAGTTTGGAGAAGAGACGGCTGAAGGGAGATATAACCGAGGTCCATAAAATCCTGAATGGGTGGAACAGGCAAACATTATCAATTATTTACTCCTTCAACAAGTACAAAGACCAGGGGGATACTCCATAAAAGTTACATAGTGGCACATTTAAAACAAACAAAAGCGAAGATACTTACCTGTAGCAGGTATTCTCTGAGGACAGCAGGCCTCACATTCTCACATGGGTAGACGTCGATCCGCGTCGCCCAGTCCGGCATCCATGGCAAAGCACAAGTCAGAACCCCGTGAAGCACGAGCCACACCCCACTGCGCATGCGCGAGTGCCCTCCCCCCCACCATGAGAACGCACAGCCCCTCTGGCATCAAACATCTCTCTAAAACTTAAAACAGAACTCAAAACCTTTCTTTCTCGGATGTGTATTTCTAGTCCTTCCATTGCAGTCCGTGAGCCTGATGAACCTGACTGACTAGATCAACCCTTTCCTTCCCTTACTCCTTCTTCTTCTGTCCTATCAAAATTGTAGATCTATTCTGTCTTTCCTCATTCACATCTTGCTATTGACCTTTTCTCCTAAGTATTTTAAATTGTAAGCCACCTAGACATGCGTTTTGACAGATAGGATAGTAAATTCTAATCAAATTTCAAGTTTATTTAGAATTTACTATTATAACAGTAAGAATAGCCCTAAGTTTGGGAGTCAATACCTGACTAAGTTTTGTGTCTGGATGGAAAAAGCATTCTTTCTTACCTGTAGCAATTGTGTCCCTCTCAGCTCCCTGTGATGTACATTCCTTCTTGTGCTGTTGAACATGTGGTAAGAGCCACATAGGCTCAGAACTTTACATTTAGTTCTGAGCTCTGGGAGAGTTGCTCCACCATGGTGATGTATGGGGATGTAACCCAGTTGTGTGCCTGCTCATTCTTGTTGTCTATGGAAAATACCTGTTAAAGGTGAGAGAGAATGCTTTTCAAATTGCCTATAAATTAATTTTTCCTCCTTTACAGTTACAGAATATCTGCTGCTCATAAAAACTCCTTTCTGATTTCTCTAATTCTTCTGGGGAGCTCTGTGATGCTTTACAGTCATGTGTGCTAGCTAAATAGGTAAAATAGCTATGTTGGACACCCCTGTCCTGTAAAGAGCTATAAAGCTTTTCCACCCTTGTAGTCATATACATATATACTTACGCTTTTATAGATGTATATTTTGATAGAAAATGGAATATATGTATATTTGGTTTGATTTTTGCCCTTGCTCTTTCTGCTCAGATGATCCAGTAAACGTGGCTCCCACTACCTCCACCCGTGTGTTTTATATCAGCGTTGGTGTCTGCTGTGCAGTCATATTCCTGGTAGCAATTATATTATCTGTCTTGCATCTCCACAGTATGAAGAGAGTTGAGCTAGATGATAGGTAAGTTCTCAATGGTTTTGTTAGATAGCTGTAGTGGGCATTATGGGCCTGATTTTCAGCAGGACTTAACTAGGTAGGGTCGGCTACTACCTGGATAAGTATATTCAGCAGGTCATAGCCAGATTTGCAGTGGCACTTAGTGCTGCTGAAAATTTGGTTAGACAGCCTCAGCAGTATCCAGGCTGTGCCACGACAGTCCAGGGACAGAGTCTTGGGAGGAGCTTCCCAGTCTGCTAACTGGATAACTATCTGGATAAAGTTAAGACAGCAAATAGGCTCTCATAACTTTATTCAGGTACCAATTTGAATATTGCAGATACCCGGATTTGTGCTGGTGGTTGTATTATATCTGGACATTTAGCACTGGTAGCTGCGTATAAGCCCGGCACAGAATATCTAGATATAAAAGCCTTTAGTGCCCATTGTTAAAAAAAAATACTGACTGTTGTGGGATGAATATTGATCTGTATATTAAGTACACAGTATAGCTGAGTTTATTTTATGATCAGCCCAAACCAACAAGAGTGGAAATGCATACTAATTTTGTAACCATTTTTCTTTCCACTGTCTTCTACTGTTTCTAAACTAAATACATATAATTGAAATCTTCTTAGTTAGAAAAAAACATGCTTTCATGAGACATGGACCCAAAAGAGAGCCAATCAGAACCAAACTTGTTATACAAAGCTGTATGTTCAGCAGAGGCATAGCCAGGTTTTGATTTCAGGGGGAGCAGACTTTTATAAAATAGGCGTCAGTTGGTGTCAGCTAGACAGCAGTGTCTGTGTTGTTCCTAAGGGGCTGTGGCAGGCAATGATTAATATAGGCTGTCTCTGTTGCGTCCTGCCTACAAGGAAACAGTAAGTTACATCAGTAGGCAGGATGCAGAAGAGGTCCCTGGACTGGCCAGAGCAGGCAACCTGTCTTCTTAACTTAAAATAAAAATATTCAAATCGTGACCACCTCAGGAATAGCACACCCAGTCCTTCCACTGCTAGACACCTTGTTTAAATCAGATTGGCTTTTGTTTGTGTGGCGACTCTAAGGATATGAAGAACACTAGTCTTGAGCGTTTTTATCTTGGGTGACCTTTGGTGGCCCTTGCCCCAGAGCCTACTTTCAAATAGGGCTAGACACTTTGTGAAATAACACAAACCCCTTTCAAAAAGACACCCACAACATATACTGAAAACTTACCACACCAAAACAACCCTAACCCACCTATGAAAAGACAATGCTATAAATATTACAGTGGGGACCTAGAGAAGTGTTTCCCTAGGTGGTCCTGGAGTACCCCCTTGCCATTTAGGTTTTCAGGCTATCCACAATGAATCTGCATGGAAAACGATTTGCATGTAATGGAGGCAGTATATGCAAATCAATGTCATACATATTTATTGTGGATAGCCTGAAAACCTGACTGGCAAGGGGGTACTCCAGGACTGCCCTAGAACACAAAACTTACCACACCATAATAGCCCTAAACCACCTATCAGAAGACAGTGCTATATATATTACACTGGGCTCTGGAGCACCAATATACCTACTATTGGGAAACTGGAACAAGCTGCACTGTTACACATTCCTACATAGATACTACATGCTGGCAGAATCCTTCACCTCAGTCACACATGCAAAACATGGACAGACCCTCATCTATATAACACAAGCGTAGCCATACTGGGTCAGACCAATATCCTGTTTCTAGCCCAGTATCCTGTTTCTAACAGTGGCCAACCCAGGTCACAAGCACCTGGCAGAAACCCAAATTGTGACAACATTCCATGCTACCAATCTAATGCATAATAGGGAGCCACGACCCCCCCCCAAAAAAAAAAAAAAAAAATTGAAATAGAGACCCCCTGCCCAAGGAAGCCAGACTCTAAACAGTGTAATACTGGTAAAAAAAAGAGACAGAAATGTATTTTCTCCTGTACTTTGCAAAAAAAAAAAAAAGAGACAGAAATGCATTTTCTCCTGTACTTTGCAAAAAAAAAAAATGTACATTTTACAAAGCAGGTACATCTCCGTGCTTACAAAGTATTAAATAAAAATAAATTTTTTCTACCTTTGTTGTCTGGGAATAGTCTTTTTTTCCATGTTCCATGACTCAGCCTTACAAATTCTTTTACAAATTCTTTTCCAGGTTGACCTTTCTATTTCTTCTCTTGCCTCTTGTCTTCTGCCTTTCATTTTCTATATCTGTTTGGCACTGATCTTTCGTTTTCTGTCCCCACTATCAAATAGCTGTGTATAGAGCTGCCAAGTGATCCAGTTCCAGAAGGGAGATTTTTCAACCAGTCCTAGTGTGAACTCACATCCCAAATTCATGTGGGATTTGCAGTCCCTGATTCTACCCATCAATATCTGTGCTGCAGTACATCCAAAATGACTTAAGAAAATGCACTCGGACCCCTCTACTGTTGTTTGACCAATTTATTTTCTCATTTGCTTTGGTCCCACTGTCCCTTTTCTGTTTTTCTCTGTTTCTTCTACCTTTACAGGGTCTACTACTACTATTTAGCATTTCTATAGCGCTACAAGGCGTACGCAGCACTGCACAAACATAGAAGAAAGACAGTCCCTGCTCAAAGAGCTTACAATCTAATAGTCAAAAAATAAAGTAATCAAATCAATTAATGTGTACAGGAAGGAGGAGAGGAGGGTAGGTGGAGGCGAGTGGTTACGAGTCAAAAGCAATGTTAAAGAGGTGGGCTTTCAGTCTAGATTTAAAGGTGGCCAAGGATGGGGCAAGACGTAGGGGCTCAGGAAGTTTATTCCAGGCGTAGGGTGCAGCGAGACAGAAGGCGCGAAGTCTGGCGTTTGCAGTAGTGGAGAAGGGAACAGATAAGAAGGATTGATCCATGGAGCGGAGTGCACGGGAAGGGGTGTAGGGAAGGACGAGTGTGGAGAGATACTGGGGAGCAGCGGAGTGAGTACATTTATAGGTTAGTAGAAGAAGTTTGAACAGGATGCGAAACCGAATAGGGAGCCATTGAAGCGACTTGAGGAGAGGGGTAGTATGAGTAAAGCGACTCTGGCGGAAGACGAGACGGCAGCAGAGTTTTGAACCGATTGGAGAGGGGAGAGGTGACTAGTGGGAGGCCAGTAAGAAGCAGATTGCAGTAGTCTAAACGAGAGGTGACAAGGGTGTGGATGAGGGTTTTGGTAGAGTGCTCGGATAGAAAGGGGCGGATTTTACGGATGTTGTCTTGCCCATCTGACATTTCTTCTGTCTCCAAGTGCACCATCCTTTTTTCCTCTGCACCACTATTTGTCCTGTTCAGCATCTCCCTTCTGTGTCCCCTTGTCCCTATCGTATCGCCATGTTCAGCATCTGCCCTTTCTTTGTCCCCATCTCCCCCCTTTTTCAGCACAAGCCTACCTGGTCTCCTCATCTCCCACTTTCTAGCATCTGCCGTCCTGGTGTCCCCACCGTTTTCTAACATTGTCCTGTGTCCCCATCTTCCCCTTTTCCAGCATTACCTCTTTGTCCTCATCTCACCCATTTTCCACCATAGTCCCCATATCCCCATTCCCCCTTCCAGTGGTGCCCCTCTCTGTCCCTATCTCCTTCTCCCCTTTCCAGTAGTGCCCTCTTTGTGTCCCTATCTCCTTCCCCTCCCATGTGATAATCTTTGAATAACTGTCTATACTTATGGCTATGATTTCTGAACATGTGGTATCAATAAATGACAAACTTTTAAATGCCCAGTTGGGTATATATGCCAATCTCAATTTTGTTAAATGTTTCAGACACATCCATCTATTTATTCCCATGATATAACTAAATTCTATTATTCTGTCTCACTGTATTTTCAAATGTAAGCCACACTGAATCCGACTTTGCTTGGGATAATGTGTGATATAAATCTAAAAAAAAAAATCCTTTATCCTCCACCTTTCAAGACACTGCCTATCCTGCTGGTTAGTGATGGCACAAGGAAAGCAAGTTTGGTCCAGTGAAGACTAACTCAAAATAACTTATTCCTTAGCTGGGCCCTAGTATTACCATATTCTACCAGCAACAATAATTTTTGATGCTCTTTTAGTGATACTCTACTACTACTACTACTACTTAATATTTCTAGAGCGCTACTAGGGTTGCGCAGCGCTGTACAGTTTATCAAAGAAGGACAGTCCCTGCTCAAAGGAGCTTACAATCTAAAGGACAAAATGTCAAGGTGGGGCAGTCTAGATTTCCTGAATAGAGGTATAGTGGTTAGGTGCCGAAGGCGACATTGAAGAGGTGGGCTTTGAGTAAGGATTTGAAGATGGGCAAGGAGGGGGCCTGGCGTATGGGCTCAGGGAGTTTATTCCAAGGATGGGGTGAGGCGAGGCAGAAAGGGCAGAGCCTGGAGTTGGCGGTGGTGGAGAAGGGTACTGAAAGGAGGGATTTGTCTTGACAGCGGAGGTTACGGGTAGGAACGTAAGGGGAGATGAGGGTAGAGAAGTAAGGAGGGGCTGCAGATCGAGTGCATTTGTAAGTTAGTAGGAGAAGCTTGAACTGTATGCGGTACCTGATTGGAAGCCAGTGAAGTGACTTGAGGAGAGGGGTGATATGAGTATATCGGTCCAGGCGGAAGATAAGACGTGCAGCAGAGTTCTGAACGAACTGAAGGGGGGATAGATGGCTAAGTGGGAGGCCAGTGAGGAGTAGGTTGCAGTAGTCAAGGCGAGAGGTAATGAGAGAGTGGATGAGAGTTTGGGGTGATGTGCTCGGAGAGGAAAGGGTGAATTTTGCTAATGTTATAGAGGAAGAAGCAACAGGTCTTGGCTATCTGCTGGATATGCGCAGAGAAGGAGAGGGAGGAGTCGAAGATGACTCCGAGGTTGTGGGCAGATGAGACGGGGACGATAAGGGTGTTATCAACTGAGATAGAGAGTGGAGGGAGAGGAGAGGTGGGTTTGGGTGGGAAGACAATAAGCTCGGTCTTGGCCAATGTTTAGTTTCAGTTGGCGGTTGGACATCCAGGCAGCAATGTCGGATAAGCAGGCCGATACTTTGGCCTGGGTTTCCGCAGTGATGTCTGGTGTGGAGAGATAAAGCTGGGTGTCATCAGCATAAAGATGATATTGGAAACCATGAGATGAGATCAGGGAGCCCAGGGAAGAGGTGTAGATTGAAAAAAGAAGGGGTCCAAGGACAGATCCCTGAGGAGCTCCAACAGAGAGCGGGATGGGGGTGGAGGAAGAACCATGAGAATGTACTCTGAAGGTACGGTGGGAGAGATAAGAGGAGAACCAGGAGAGGACAGAGCCCTGGAACCCAAATGAGGACAGTGTGGCAAGAAGTAAATTGTGATTGACAGTGTCAAAAGCGGCGGATAGGTCGAGGAGGATGAGGATGGAGTAATGACCTTTGGATTTGGCAAGGAACAGGTCATTGCAGACTTTAGATAGTGCCGTTTCTGTCGCGTGTAGGGGGTGAAAGCCGGATTGAAGCGGATCGAGGATGGCATGAGAGGAGAGAAAATCAAGGCAACGGCTGTGAACGGCGCGTTCAAGTATCTTGGAGAGGAAGGGTAAGAGGGAAATTGGGCGATGGAGGGACAAGTAGGGTCAAGTGATGGTTTTTTGAGGAGTGGTGTGACAACAGCATGCTTGAAGGTGTCAGGGACAGTTGCAGTGGAGAGAGAGAGGTTGAGGATATGACAGATGGGGGGGGGGGGGGTGACAGTAGGAGAGATGGTGTTAAGGAAGTTGGTGGGGATGGGGTCAGAGGAACAGGTGGTGCATTTCGAGGAGGAAATAAGATGGGCGGTTTCCTCCTCGGTGATGTCAGGAAAAGAGGAGAAGGAGGCCTGGGTTGGTTGATTGAGGGAGTGGGTTATAGGGTGAAGAGTAGGAGAAGGTTTGGTGGTGAATTCGAGGTTGATCTTCTGCACCTTGTCGCGGAAGTAGTCAGCCATTGATTGAGGAGAGAGTGAGGGGTGGGGGGGAGGGCACTTTGAGGAAGGAGTTAAGGGTGGCGAAGAGACAACGAGGGTTAGAGCCGAGGGATTTAGTCAATTGGGTGTAATAGTCCTGTTTGGCGAGAAATAGGGAGGACTGGAAGGAGGATAGCATGAATTTGTAATGAATGAAATCAGTATGGGTGCGAGATTTCCTCCAGAGGCGTTCAGCCGATCGGGCGCAGGAGCGAAGGTATCGGGTGCAAGGGGTCAGCCAGGGCTGGGGATTAGTGGGACGGGAGATAGATGGTGCAAGGGTGTCCAGAGCAGAGGAGAGAGTGGCATTGTAAGTGGAGACAGCTTTGTCGACAGACTCGGAGGACATGATGGAAGGGAGGAGATTAGAGATACTAGAGGATAAGGTTGGAGGGTCGACAGCCTGGAAATTCCTGGAAGTAGTGGTTAGTGTTGGGCGGGACTGAGGGGGAGGGTGATGAACTGTGAAGGTGATCAGGTGATGGTCAGAGAGAGGAAGAGCTGAAGCATAGAAATTGGAGGGTGAGGAGGTAGAGGAGAGGACGAGGTCAAGACAGTGGCCAGATTGGTGAGTGGGGGTGGTGGAGCTCAGTTGGAGGTTGAAGGAGGAGGTTAGAATGAGGAACTGAGAAGCGTATGAGTCGGATGGGTTATCAGTGTGTATGTTATAGTCTCCAAGAATGAGGGATGAGGGTTCAAGAAAAACAGAGCCAGGCATCGGTTGGTAAGGAAGGAAGAGAGGGACTTATCAGGGGGCGGTAAACGACTGCAAATCTGAGTGGCAGCGGGTAGAATAGACGGATGGAGTGAACTTCAAAGGATGAGAAGCAGTGATACTGCGGTAGGAGGAGAGGTTGAAAACTGCAGGAGGGCGAAAGTAGTAACCCGACACCACCGTGGCCAGCTGGGCAGGGAGAATGAGAGAAAAGATAACCTCCATGGCATAGGGCCGCGACTGAGGCAGAGTCATCAGGGGTGAGCCAGGTTTCAGTTAGGGCGAGCAGTTGAAGGGAACAGGAGATGAAGAGATCATGGGTGAAGGAAGTTTGTTGCAGACCGAGCGGGCATTCCACAGGGCACATGAGAAGGGGAGGGTGGAGGGGGGGAGGAAGGGAATAGAGATGAGATTGGAGACATCGTGGAAACGTTTGCATGGATGAGACGAGGACAGGTGTGGGGGACCTGGGTTGGGATTGATGTCTCCCGCGGATAGCAGGAGAAGGAGCAAGAGAGTGCGGAGGAGGGTGGGGGAGGTAGGGCGACGAAGGCGACGAAGACGGGATGCGCTTAGGAGGAATGGGGAGGGGTTCATGGCAGGAAGGAGGTGTTGAAGGTTGAGAGCTAGGAAGTAGGAGGAGGACAGTAGAGATGGTGAGGTGGTGGATGTTGCAGTAGTGAGCAGGACGGGAGAGGACAGGGATGGGCAGTGAGTTTGTGCGGTATACAGCGGTGGTGGGAGGGGGAAAAGATTAGGGAGGGACAGGGCAAGGAAGAGAATGTGTATGGGGGCCATAAGTAGTGACAGAGGTGTTTACGGGTGCATATGTAGTGACTGAGGTGTTAAGCAACAGGTAGGGCAGGAAAGCTGGAGGCTTAAAACTGGAACAGCAGGCAGCGATTTGGAACAGAAGGTGGGTAGGCTGGTGGGTAGGCAGGTGGTATGACTGGCAGATTGGCAGGTGAGGAGGTAGGTAGAGGGGCTGGCGGCGGGTGGGTAGGTTGATGGAGGGCAAGCAGGTAGGTAGGTTGCTGGGCTGGGGGCAGGCAGGTAGATGTGCTGTGGAGAGCTCAGCAGCAGGACTGGAACAGGCTGGAATAATTTGGAGGTTGGTTGGTTGATTGGCTAGCAGGCAGGCAGGAACAGGTGAGTGCGGTGGAGAGCACAGCAGCTGGGGGGCAGGCAGGTTGATGGGTGAGCTGGCAGGCAGGAAAGTTGATGGGCTGGCAAGCCGGCAGGCGGGAGGCAGGTAGGTAGTTGTGCTGGGCTGAAGGCAGACAGGTAGTTGATGTGCTGACAAGCAGGCAGGTTGGTTGGTTGATGGGCTGATAGGCAGGCAAGTTGATGGGCTGACAAGCAGGCAGGTTGGTTGATGGGCTAGCAGGTGGGCAGGTAGGCTGATGCGATGTGACTGGAGTGGAGAGCTCTGCAGCAGGACTGGAACAAGCTGGAATAATTTGGAGCAGAAGAGAGCGGAGCAGCAGGACTGGGGCAACTGTGATTTCTTTATTCCTCCAGCTTTTAAGGCACTGCCTATTCAACTGCAACAATTTTAGCGTTGTTACAGATGGACCAACAATAAAGAACAATGTGCATGCAGCAGATCATAAGTTTGCTTGCTTTGAACTGAACGGCAATGACAGCTGCACTTGGGGGGGGGGGGGGGGGTGGAAGTGGAGACAGATTACCCAAATTGGATTCCTTGTTATAGTGGACTAGATAGGCTCACTTCCACTCCGGTCAATTAAACCTCCTTGGGCAGCCCCCCACCCCCCCCCCCCGGGCAGCTTTCTCCCTTCTCCAGCTCCCCCCCCCCCCCAGCGTTGCATCTTTCACCTTCCCTTCTTGCCCTTCTCTCCCATCCACGTGGTCACTTTTTACTTCCCTGAAGTCTTCTTCCTCCTGCGCAGCACCGGCGATTCACATTCAGCCTTCTGCCAGCATCGGGGCCTCTCCTCAGGCACGTCCCGCCTACTCTATTTCAACTTCCTGTTTTCCGCAGAGGTGGGACGTGCCTGAGGAGAGCCCCCGACGCTGGCAGAAGGCTGACTGTGAATCGCCGGTGCAGTGCTGCGCAGGATGGAGAAGGCTTCAGAGAAGTAAAAAGTGACCACGCGGATGGGAGAGACGGGCAGAAGAGACTGGAAAAGATTAAGAATCGGGAGGGAAGGAGCAGAAAAAAATATTTATTGGCACGAGGCGCATAGGCGCCATTTTTTTCTAAACAGCTGTTTGGGGGAGCAACCGCTCCCCCTGCGCCCCACCTAGCTACGGCACTGATGTTGAGTATATCACATGAAATTTGTTAGAACAGTGACTTCCATTATATTCCAAGGATCAGTCCAGACAAATGGAATGTGACCGTCTGCCAGCAGGTGGTGATAGAGAACTCTAATGAGTTGTGCCTCATAAGCTCCTGCGCTTAGCAGCCAAGCCAGTACTATCTATCTCCAGCAGGTGGGATAGCAGCTCCTGTGTGCTGTGGTTACTTCTGTGTGGTCTCCTGTCCTGCTTGCAGGTTCAGTTGAGTTTGGAGTTGAGAATGTTCTGTGCCCCAGGTGTAAACCTAGTAGTCTGTCCCTCCCTGCTCCCCCATTGCCATTTTCTACCTCTTTATCTCAGTCTTCGCTTCTGCCTCTATCTTAAAAAAAAAAAAAAAAAAAAGCAGCCACTATGGTTCTTTTGAGAGTGCTTGTACTATGGGAAGATTGTGGGGTATCAGTGCCTTGGAGGTCACGAGACTGGCTGTTTTCGTTGAGTATGTTTGTTGTTCTCTTTGTCAATCCAGAACATGTTTCCTGCGGAATATGGTTCCTGCGACTTTTGGATGTGAAGCACTACCTTACAGCTACCAATGTTTTCAGGCAGTCTGATACTTTTTTGTCCTCTGTGGGACTTGGAAGGGTTTGCCGACCTCTAAAGCGACAGTCACTTGATGGCTTAAGGAGGCTATTTCTTCAGCTTACAATCTGAGGGGTAGATCTGCTCCCATGCAAGTTGAGGCTCATTCTACCAGGTCTTTGACTACTTCTTTGGCAGAGTCTAGGGCAGTTTCATTGGCAGAGATTTGTCGGTCATCAACATGGTCTTCTTTTAATTCCTTTGTTAAGCATTACTGTTTGGATGTGTTTGCTCGAGCAGATGCTTTCTTCAGGGCCACAGTTGTCACTGCAGGGTTATCACAGTCCCTCCCCTCTTAAGGATTGCTTTTGTACATCCTATTTGTCTGGACTGATCCTTTAGACGTAATGGAAGGAAAAATTTGTTAATTACCTGATAATTTTCTTTCCTTTAGGCCCAAAGGATCAGTCCATAGCCTGCAATTCTGTGAGGGTTTTGATTTTTCTGGATTCTGTATAATTTTCGGATGTTTGTATTGTTTTGGTTCTATTATTTCTAAGGCACAAGTTTTGCCCTTTATTTTATAATTCTTTTTCTATCTAGAGGATGGAGTTTTTTCTTTGGAAGTCACTCTTTCACTGCTTTGTTATTGAATACTGGCTTGGTTGCTAAGCACAGGAGCTTATGAGGCAGAACTGATTAGAATTCTCTATCTTCTCCTGCTGGCGAGTGGTCACAACCCATCTGTCTGGACTGATCCTTTGAGACTAAAGGAAAGAAAATTATCAGCTAACTTATTTTTCCATCTTATCCTCCTTTCTCAAATGAATGTGAAACAAAGAATGTATCTGAAATAGCATTTATCTAACTGACCTGATAGTGGATTTTTGCATCAATATTTCAATAATGTGCAGTTAGGCTGGTATGACATTCTCCGAGGACAAGCAGGCTGATATACTCACATGTGGGTGATGTCACGTTGGCCCGGAGGATTTTCTGGTAAAATCTACAGTCTCTTCAAACAGTGTTCCGTCGCGCGAGCGCTCGCACCACGCGGACACGCTCCTCAGTTCTTCTTTTTCCGTGTCTGAGGAGACACGGAGTTCGGTAGCGCTTCATGTTTTCTTCAGGCCTTCGGAGTGAAGTTTTCTTCCAGTTTTTACCCCTTCGGGTATTGTTTAAAAACAGAAAAAAAAAACTCTTTATTTTCTAGTGTCTTTTTTCTAAGTTTCCCTTATTTTTTCGTGCGACCCTTCTTAGGTCGCTCGGTCGGGTATTGTTTTTCCCCTTTTTTTGTGTGTGTCTTTTTTGTGACACAATCGCGTCTTTTGATTTTGCGGAGGCGATTTTTCCCTCGATGTCATCGAAGGCGCACAGCGACTTCAAGCCTTGCGCCCGCTGCAACCGGGACAATCTCTGGCACTGATCCTGGTGCCTTCAGTGCCTTGGGCCCGACCATCATCCGGAAAGTTGTAAATTGTGCCTGAAAATGAAAAAGCGCACTCAACTTTCTCGAGAGGCCCAGAGAGAAAAACTTTTCGGATCCGGTATGTCGGCGTCGAGAGCAGCGTTGGCATCGGGAGACCGGGTACCAGCTGCCAAAAGGACCGATGCACGCTGGGAGCAGTGATGCATCGAGTGGGTCTCCACCTGCCTCGGCGCCTTCTGCTTTGCAGGCCCCCTGGGACCGACCTTTATCGGACCCTGCCACGAGGAAGCGTGTGGATTCCACGTCTTCCTCACCGGTACCGGAGGAGGTCTCGATGATGGGGCCTCGGGTGAAGGCCAAGAAGCACCGTCATCGTTCTCCTTCTCGACACGGTACCGCGAGCTCCGGGTCATCGAGGCATTCGGTACCCGAGAAGCGTCGGTGCCGATAGGATCGCTCTCCCCTCTGTTATGGAGGGTATCGACGGGCAGGTCGTCTGGCAGCCCGGTACCACGGCTCCCCAGCCTCTGCAGATTCTGCCTCCGATGACCGCCCGGCACCGCAGCCTTCCCTGACAGCTTCTGTGGATGAGCATATCAAGGCTATTTTTCCAGATTTCATGGAAGCAGTGCTGCAACATTTGCGTCTGGCATCGGAGGTACCGGTACCGACGGTGCCGGAGGCTCCTGCGGCACCGTGCCTTTTGGCGGTGGTGAGGTCTCCTTCTCCGGTACCGCGTCCGGTATCGGGGTCGGTTGCGTCCCGGGTCGACTCTCCATTGCCTTCGGTGGAGGAAGCTTCACCGGAGTCTCCTGGGGAGTCAACTTCTCGACACCGTCATCGAGGTCACCGCACCTCTATGTCGAGACGGGCTCGGATCCGGGCTGCTCTTTCTGAGTTGTTAGCCCCATCCGATGATGGCTCATCTGATGAAGATGGGGGTCATGGAGTTTTCTCTGCCGAGGATTCTCTAGGTCTTCCATCTGATTCAACCCCCTCACCTCAGAGGCAGCTCCACCCTCCGGAGAGTTTGTCTTTTTCATCTTTTGTGCAGGAAATGTCTGAGGCCATTCCCTTCCCTGTGGAGACTGTGGATGAGCCCAGGGCCTATATGTTCGAGGTCCTGGATTATCCATCTCCACCTGTCTTCTACCACAGCTCCTTTTCATGATACACTCAGGGAAGTGCTAATGAGGAACTGGGAGAAGCCTCTTTCTTGTCCAACTGTTCCCAAAAAGGCTGAATCCCAGTATCGGATCCACGGGGAACCCAGTTTCATCCGGCCTCAGTTGCCTCATGATTCTGCGATGGTGGATTCCGCTCTCAGAAGAGCTAAGAGTTCTAGGAACTTTGCCTCGGTGCCCCCGGGGCGAGAACATAGAACCTTGGACTCTTTTGGGAGGAAGGCATATCAGGCTGGCATGCTCGCTTCCAAAATCCAGTCCTACCAGCTCTTTACGAGCATTCATTTGCGGAACTCAGTGTGGCAGCTTGAGAGTTTGGTTGATGCAGTCCCACTGGAGCAGGCCGAGCCTTTTCGCCAAGTGGTCAGGCAGCAGAAGACGTGTCGCAAGTTCCTATCCAGGGGCATTTATGACACTTGCGATGTGACATCTAGATTTTCTGCTATGGGTATAGTGATACGCAGACTCTCCTGGCTGCGTGCCTCTAACCTGGAGGAGAGAACTCAGCAGAAAATTGCAGATATCCCTTGTCGGGGGGATCATCTTTTTGGTGAGAAAGTCGAAGAGTTGATTTATCACCTCTATCAGCGTGATAACGCTATGGACTCTCTCTCCCGCCAGGCGCCTTCTGCATCCGCTTCCTCATCTAGGAAGTTTTTTAAAGGGAAGAGAAATGCGCCTTACGCCTCTAGGGGCCGTAAGTACACTCCTACTTCTTGACAGCCAGTTCAGGCTCTGCCACAGCACGCTGGTTCTCGTCAACAGCGTGCGCCCATGCAGGCCCCTGCAGCTCCCCAGCAAAAACCAGGGACGGGTTTTTGACTGGCTCCAGCTGAGCATAGCCACCATAAATGTGTCCGTGCCAGATGACTTGCCTGTCGGGGGGGGGGGGGGGGGGGGGGGGTGGGGAGGTTAAAATTTTTTCACCAAACGTGGCCTCTGATAACCTCCGACCGGTGGGTTCTTCAAATAGTCCGGTTAGGATACACCCTCAATCTGGAAACCAAACCTCCAAATTGCCCACCGGGAGCTCAGTCCTTCAGCTCCCAACACAAGCAGGTACTTGCAGAGGAACTCTCCGCCCTTCTCAGCGCCAATGCGGTCGAGCCCGTTCCACCAGGGCAAGAAGAGCTGGGATTCTATTCCAGGTACTTCTTTGTGGAAAAGAA
This sequence comes from Microcaecilia unicolor, assembly GCF_901765095.1. Taxonomy (NCBI): domain Eukaryota; kingdom Metazoa; phylum Chordata; class Amphibia; order Gymnophiona; family Siphonopidae; genus Microcaecilia; species Microcaecilia unicolor. The sequence goes on along the minus strand of NC_044040.1, from coordinate 119,930,032 downwards.
AACAGGGGGGATGCGTCCCATCCTAGACCTAAGGGGCCTGAACAAATATCTGGTTCGAGAAAAGTTCAGGATGCTTTCCCTGGGCACCCTTCTCCCATGATTCAGGGAAAACGATTGGCTATGCTCTCTGGACTTAAAGGATGCTTATACCCACATTTCGATACTTCCAGCTCACAGAAAATATCTACAGTTTCGGTTGGGAATGCAGCACTTTCAGTACTGTGTGCTGCCCTTTGGCTTGGCGTCTGCGCCTAGAGTATTTACCAAGTGCCTGGCAGTCGTTGCAGTGTGGCTACGCAGGCTGGGAGTGCATGTGTTCCCTTATCTCGACGATTGGCTGGTGAAGAGCACCTCCCAGGCAGGAGCTTTACAGTCCATGCGGATGACTATTCAACTGCTGGAGCTTCTAGGGTTTGTCATCAATTACCCAAAGTCCCATCTCAACCCAGTTCAAAAATTGGAATTCATTGGGGCTCTGTTGTGTACGAGGACAGCTTGTGCCTACCTTCCCTAGCCAAGAGCGGACAATCTTCTGTCTCTAGCCTCCAGGGTTCAAGCGTCTCAACAGATCACGGCTCGGCAGATGTTGAGACTTCTGGGGCACATGGCTTCCACAGTTCATGTAACTCCCATGGCACGTCTTCACATGAGATCGGCTTAGTGGACCCTAGCTTCCCAGTGGTTTCAAGCTGCAGGGAATCTAGAAGATGTGTTCCAGCTGTCCATCGACTTTCGAAATTCACTTCAGTGGTGGACAATTCGATCCAATCCGGTTTTGGGACGCCCATTCCAAATTCCTCAGCCACATAAAGTGCTGACGACGGATGCATCCCTCCTCGGGTGGGGAGCGCATGTAGATGGGCTTCACACTGAAGGAGCTTGGTCCCTTCAGGAAAAGCGTCTTCAGATCAACCTCCTGGAGTTGCGAGCGATCTGGAATGCTCTAAAGGCTTTCAGAGATCGGTTATCCAACCAAATTATTCTGATTCAAACAGACAATCAGGTTGCAATGTACTACACAAACAAGCAAGGGGGCACCGGATCTCGCCCTTTGTGTCAGGAGGCCGTGTAGATGTGGCTTTGGGCTTGTCAACACGGCATGTGTCTCCAAGCTGTATATCTGGCCGGCGTAAACAACAGTCTGGCCGACAGATTGAGCAGGTTAATGCAACCTCACGAGTGGTCACTCAACATGGCTGTCGCCAGGAAGATCTTCCGAATGTGGGGCACCCCCTCGGTGGATCTTTTTGCCACTCAATTCAATCACAAGGTCCCTCAGTTCTGTTCCAGACTACAGGGCCATGGTAGGCTAGCGTCGGATGCCTTTCTCCTTCATTGGCGGGCAGGCCTTCTGTACGCGTATCCTCCCATATCTTTGGTGGGGAAGACTTTGCTGAAACTCAGGCAAGACCGCAGAACCATGATTCTGATTGCGCCTTTTTGGCCCCATCAGATCTGGTTCCCTCTTCTTCTGGAGTTGTCCTCCGAAGAACCATGGAGATTGGAGTGTTTTCCAACCCTCATCACTCAGAATGAGGGGGTGCTTCTGCATCCCAACCTCCAGTCTCTGGCTCTCACGGCCTGGATGTTGAGGGCGTAGAGTTCGCCTCCTTGGGTCTTTCTAAGGGTGTCTCCCGAGTCTTGCTTCCAGGAAAGATTCCACTAAACGATGTTACTCTTTTAAATGGAAGAGGTTTGCCGTCTAGTGTGACAGCAGGGCCCTAGACCCTTTTTAATGTCCTACACAGATCTTGCTTGAATACCTTCTACATTTATCAGAGTCTGGTCTCAAGACGAACTCCGTAAGAGTTCACCTTAGTGCGATTAGTGCTTACCATCAACGTGTAGAAGGTCAGCCTATCTCTGGACAGCCTTTAGTTGTTTGCTTCATGAGAGGTTTGCTTTTGTCAAAGCCCCCTGCCAAACGTCTTCCGGTGTCATGGGATCTCAATGTCGTTCTCACCCAGCTGATGAAACCCCCTTTCAAGGCACTGAATTCCTGCCATCTGAAGTACTTGACCTGGAAGGTCATTTTCTTGGTGGCTGTTACTTCAGCCCGTAGGGTCAGTGAGCTTCAGGCTCTAGTAGTTCATGCTCCTTACCTTAAATTTCATCATAACAGAGTAGTCCTCCGCAGTCACCCTAAGTTCTTGCCAAAGGTGGTGTCGGAGTTCCATCTGAACCAGTCAATTGTTTTGCCAACATTTTTTCCTCGCCTTCATACAAGTCCTGGCGAAAGCAAGCTGCACAGTTTGGACTGCAAAAGAGCATTGGCCTTTTATGTGGAGCGGACAAGCCCCCACAGACAGTCCGCCCAGTTGTTTATTTCTTTTAATCCCAACAAGAGGGGAGTTGCTGTCGGGAAATGCACCATCTCTAATTGGCTAGCAGATTGCATTTCCTTCACTTATGCCCAAGCTGGGCTGACTTTAGAGGGCCATGTCACAACTCATAATGTTAGAGCCATGGCTGCGTCAGTGGCTCATCTGAGGTCAGCCACTATTGAAGAGATCTGCAAGGCTGCGATGTGGTCATCAGTCCACACATTCACATCTCACTACTGCCTTCAGCAGTTTAACCGACGCGACAGTCGGTTTGGGCAGTCGGTGCTGCAGAATCTGTTTGGGGTTTAGAATCCAACTCCAACCCTCCTAGGCCCATTTTTATTCTGTTCCAGGCTGCACTCTCAGTTAGATATTTCTTGTTTCAGGTCAATCTTTCTTATGCCCTCGCCGTTGCGAGGTCCAGTCGATCATTCTTTGTTGTGTTGAGTGAGCCTGGGGGCTAGGGATACCCCACATGTGAGTATATCAGCCTGCTTGTCCTTGGAGAAAGCGAAGTTTCTTACCTGAAGCAGGTGTTCTCCGAGGACAGCAGGCTGTATATTCTCACAAACCCTCCCACCTCCCCTTTGGAGTTGTATTTCTTTCATCTTTTGGATTCAACTGAGGAGCGTGTCCGCGCGGCAAGCAGGAAGACGTGCACCCGCATGCGTGGTGCAATCGCTCACGCGACGGAACGCTGTTTGAAGAGACTTTGTAGATTTTACTAGAAAATCCTCTGGGCCGACGTGACATCACCCACATGTGAGAATATACAGCCTGCTGTCCTCGGAGAACACCTGTAATTATGTTTTATCTCTTTCCTCCAGTCCCACATCCAGGCACAATCATACCGCCTCCTGGAGCAGAGAAGAGATCATTACTCCTGCTATATGCCACTCCTTCCATCTATAAAACACTAGCATCACAAGGGAGCATTGTTGTAGCTTATAGACTAGCTTTGTTGGTATCTTGTACACCTAGCCTGCAAGGTTTGAAAATGCTTGGTTGCTATGCTAGCATTGTTTGACAAAATATATTTGGCATAATCTCCAGAGAGCTTCAGTTGAATTTAAGCTCTGTTTATATTTCCTTTTCAGTTTACTTATAGATACTAGAAATCTTGATTATCATACTTTTATAAACTAAGTAATATCTATAATCAACAAGAAACTATCAAATATGATTGCAGATTAAAAACTGCAAGACCTGTTTAGTCTGCCCATTTCTCCATCTACAGCAGTACCACTGACCCTACTGAAATAGTGCTTACCTTTTTACTTCCCCTGCTTCTCTATCAAGTATCTTCTGTGTTTGTCCCGGGGTAGATATTTAGAAGGTGGCGGTGAGTGTTTTTTTTGTTTTTGTTTTATAGCAGCAGGCAGCATTATTCCTGGATGTTCAGTGCCAAGGCAGGTCTGGGCACTGGCATTGAATATTCAGGTTTATGCAGCTGGCTCTCTCTTATGCAGTTAAGTGCGATATTCAGCACTTAACCGCCTGTGTGACCCCCACATAAAGATAGAACTGACTTTAATGTGGTCTGATTTGGCTACGTAGGTGGTTAAGTGGTGACTGTCCGCACTTAACCGCATTAGTGCCAACTCTGCCTCTTGACTGCCCACGAAGTAGCTGTCTTTCAGTTGTCTGTGGTGATATTCAGTAGCAGTAACCTGTTAAGTGCTGCTGAATATCTGCAGATGGCCATTCATAAGCAATTTAACTAACCAAGAGCCATTTCTGGCTGGTTGAATCGCTTTGAAGATTGACCCCCCCCCTGCCCCCCCCCCAAAAAAAAATTTTCATGATGTTTCCCTCTCTCCTTCATTTGGAAAGCTTTTCTATGCATCTCCCTTCCTTTCTTGGAGGAAAACTTGCCTACTTCTAATGTGTATTTTTGTTTATTTTTCAGCATCAGTGACAGTGGCACCTCACAAGGTTTATCCCAGCCCTCTACACTGACCACACAATATTTGAGAGCGGATACCCCAAACAATGCAACACCAGTCACCAGTAAGAGTTAATTTAGTTTTAGCTGGTCATTATGTGAAATAATAGTTACATATATATTCCAGAGAGGCATGGATAGCACCCTAACCAACAATTTATCTAGGATTCTATCATATAGAACTGTGATATTTCCCCAGAAATGTGTATTCAAATCTAAATTTCAAAGGTCTAGATTAGCCTGATTGTAAAATCTGCCTTTTAAAAATGTAACTATATTTATCAGCCATGCAGTTCTACAAATAATCAAGAGTTATCAAAGTTAATATTTGTCATTTTTACTACCAGGCTTGATTATTGTAATCCTCTCTATCTTGATTCTTCCAGCTAAGTAGATTAATAGGCTTCAGGTTATCCAAAACTCAGCTGCCTGTTCTTTTATCCAGTTGAAAGATAATTGGCGACCTGTTGTATAGTGGTTTTAAATTTAAAGTATTGATTCTGACCCTAAGCCTTAAGGGAGAGGAAGCCCAGAATGCCGTAGGGAATGATTGATTTATATGCCCCTTTACAAACTCTTAAGGCCAGCTTATATTGCTTTTACTTTGTTGCAGTGCTGGATGTTCACATTTGTAGTTTATTTCATTGCCAGCGGAACTGTGAGTGGCCATAGATAATTGTCATCTGAAAACTTGGCTTTTTTAGTTAGCAGTTTCTATTCACCAATTAATTTTTGACTGCTGCTTGAATTGTTTGTAGTTCTTTAGCTTGTTGATTTTGCTCAGATTTTTTCTTTTCTAGTTTTGGCTTAGACATTTTTTCAGATTGTTTAGAAGTTGGCTTTTTGGGTTTAATCTCAGGTGTTGCTGAATCATCATTTCTTCTTGGACAAGCAGGCTATAATAAGCCATACGCAGGAGTGACATCACCCTGATGGACGGATCTCTAACCATGAGGAGTGAAGTGAAAACCACAATAGAATCCTACTTAAACTTCACTATACTAGTGTTGAAAGTTCTTATTGACACTGGTACATTCTCATTGATACTTGGTACATTTGGAAAAAAAGGAGGGAAAAAGCCTCAGAACTCCATGGGTGTTGATTTTACACACACCTCTAGCTCTCAGTCATCGGGTTAAAAAAAACCCCAAAACTTCAGTCTATAATTTAAACTGGTACATTTCAGGTTTCTTCCTTTTTTTAAAGAATTTTTTAATTATATTTTTTTATGTTAGAAATATTACTTAGCTTCTGTTCTGTTTTAAACTGGTCACCCCGATGCTGGCCACCGTTTTGCTGTGCCTTGTCTCGCTGTTTCAGGGTAAAACTTTCAGACACTAAAAACAAGTAAAACAAACATTTGTCTTGAAATTGCAATGCATGAAAAATAAAGTCTATCATAATTATGACACAATTCAAAGGTTCAAACACGACCTTCACACTGTTTCAAATATGGTTGCTTGGCATCTGAGGGATGTAATATATATCCCCACTTCATCCAATTAAACAATTCAATTTGAAACTTGTTCAATGATTCGTTAAAAATGATGACATTCAGTCCAGATTGACTTGACATTGGCTGGATCAGATACATAGGCATTTCCACTAACAATATTGTTGTGCACTCAAACTTGATATAAAAAAATGTTTATAATCCAGTAGTCAGTAGGAATAGTGCCACACAATCATGGAGTTTAACCCTATAGGTTCTAATGGTTTTAGTCTATGAATCCAACGTTGCTCTTTCTGGAGAAGATGTAAATGCCAGTTTCTTCCCCGTACATCTATCAAATGGCATTTCAAATCATTGAAGGTGTGCTTATATTCCAAACATTGATTCACTGTTGGTACTTCCTTCAGTTCTCTATTTAAAGCACTCTGATGTTCAATCAGTCACATTTTAAATTTTCTAGATGTTTGTCCTACATAGATCTTCAAACACAGGCAAAAAATAATGTACACCACATACGAGGTATCACAAATGGTATTAAATCTCAATGTATAATGTTCTGATCATATGGGTTAATAATGAGGTTGGTAGATAACATAACCCTGCAAACTGAGCACGATTGACATGACTTATATCCTCTTACAGTTTCATCATCAATTCTGGGAGTAACTGGAAGGAACGTTGGATAAAGTATTTCCTTCAGATTCCTGTCACGTTTAAAAGCTAATCTTATCCTCTTCTCTTGAAATTCTGGAAATTAAGTCAATACACCACAATACTTCTGAAGAATATGCCCAACTTTACACATAAGTAATTGTATCCTCAATTTTCTGCCTTCTATTAGGAATACAGAGTGCCTCTCAGTTGTTACAAAGAGCCCTTTTGTAGGCTGTTCTTACAATTTGTTTTGGGTATCCTCTGACTTGCAATTTTTTCTTTAGACTTTGACTGATATTTAAAATCCTCCCTTAAAGACCACAACCGTCTATACCGGAAAAATTGCAAAAGAGGTAAACTATTTTATAACATTACAGAATGACAGCTGGCAAAATGTAAAAAAAATGTTCCGATCCATCGGTTTTCAAAACACTGTGGTAGAAAAACCGCCCTTTGATAGGGAGATCTCAATTTCTAAAAAAATATTACACCCTTGCAGGTTCATTACAAATTGAATAGTGGCATGGTACCTATTCAAATATTGAAAGAGAGTGGTCTTAAGGGAGAATTTCTTACAATTAATGAATTTTTATACTTGAATAAACACCCGAAGACACCTGATATATATATTGCCGAAGATACATAAAACTTTAGTGAAGCCACCAGGGAGACAAATGGTTTCCAGTAAAGATTCCGTATTGGAACCATTGTCCATCTTTGCGGATCATTCTTTACATTCATTAGTCGCGAAGTCAGCTTCTTACATCAGATATTCCACTCATATTTTTGAGTCGTTTTAGAAACAGTACATTTCAGGAATGAAGAAAAGATCTGGCTAGTTACACTAGATGTAGTGTCGCTTTATACTGTGATTTCCCAACAAGAAGCTTAACTAGTGTTAAGCATTTTTTAGAATTACGATCAGGCTCCTTGAGGGTACTGACTGATTTTTTGTTGAAACTGATAGAAATAGCATTCTCCGAGGACATGCAGGCTTATAATTCTCACAAGTGGGTGACACCGATTCACGTCACCCGGTCTGGAATTTACCAAAGTCTAACGAGAGTTTTGTGGAGCATGAAATACTCTCCAATGCGCATGTGCGAGTTTCTTCCCGCCTGCCATGAGAACAAGGTCTCAGTTCTTTTTCTGCTACAGTAAGGAGAGGGCGTGGTTTTTTTTTTTTACCTTTTCCTCACATTGCTCAGTCCTAGAAAGAGCTTTTTGTGTCTTTCAGCTATTTTTTCATTTGTTTTTTCCTTCCTTAATTGTGTTCCTGTTGTGGAACCTCCATCCTTTTATTTTTCCTTAAGTTTTAGTGATTTTTCCGGGGTTTAAGTTTCCCTTATTTTCCGTCGTCATCAGGCCGCTTTTAGGCCTTGACTTTGGTTGGGAACTTTCCTTTTCCTTTTTGCCATGTCTTGCCCCTTTTTCAGGCACCATCGCTTCGTTTAATTTAGCTGAGGAAGTTTTTCCTTCCACGGCCACGAAGGTTCCCATTGGCTTCAAGTGCTGTACAATCAGACAGTGTCTGGGAAAGACACCCATTCTTGGCATCTACAGTGTCTTGGGCCCAACTATAGCCCCATTAACTGTGTTCTTTGTCTTCGCATGAAGAGGAGGACTCAGGTTTCCAGAGAGGCCCACGAGAGAGGATTTATAGAGTCAAGTCTGGTTCCTCGACATCGGTATCGAGGTCTTTGGTGTCGTCATCAATGTCGGGCATTGCACTGGCATCTGGAGCATCGGTAAACATGGCTGCTGCTAGATCCTTAGACAGTGGGAGCAGTGAAGCATTAAGTGGGTTTCCATCTGCCTCAAGGCCTCCTGCTGTGCAGGACCCTCAGGACCGTCCATCATCGGACCCGACCCCGAGGCAGTGTGTAGATTTGATGTCTTTGCCGGCACTGAGGAGCCTCAGTGACAAGCTTCAGGCGAAGGCTAAGAAGCATCATCGCCGTTCACATTCAACGCATGGTGCCAGGAACTCTGGGGCATTGAAGGATTTTACACCGAGAAGCGTCGGCGCTGGGAGGACTGCTCCCCCCTCCATACAGGAGATGCCGATGTGTCAGTATCCCAGCAGCCAAGACCCTGCTCCTGTATTGACCCCGTTAGTTCTGCAACCTGTGCCTGAGCCGGCACCTCAGTTTTCCCTGGTGTTAGCTCTGAATTAGAGCATCCAGGTCTTAATCCCTGAGCTGCTGGATGGCCTCATGCAATGGTATGCTTTCTCCTTGAGGGTCCTTGCGCCTAGCTTGCCTCCCATTGCGGCCCTGCTTGGCCCTCAGCCTGCGGTGCGGTCTCCGATGCCGCATGGGGCCCTATTGTTGATTGCTACAGCATTCCCTTGACGTCAGTGGAGGAAGCTTTGCTGGAGTCGAGGTGGGAGCCGACTTCATGACGCCACTCTCGAGGGCGTGGTTCCTCCATGTCGAAGCAGGTTCAGTCTCGACACTCCCATAGGGGAGGTATTGCCTGACACTGAAGTGGAGCACTCATGGGATTCAGAGGAGGATCCAAGGTACTTTTCCTCTGACGAGTTCTATGGAATTCCCTCTGAACTTTCCCCTCCACCGGAAAGGAGAAAGTCTCCTCCGGTAAGCCTTTTATTTCCATTTTTTGTTGATGCCATTCTCTTTCCTTTGGAAGTGGTGGATGAACCCAGTGCTCGAGGTTCTGGACAACACATCTCCTCCTGAGAAGGCTGTGACTGCCTCTCTCCACAAGGCACTCAGGGAAATCCTTGTCAAAAACTGGGAGTCCCCTCTTTCAGTCCCTGTCATGCCCAAGAAGATTGACACCCAGTATTGGATCCACGGTGCACCTGGTTTGATAGGCCTCAGTCGCCTCACAATTCTATGGTGGTGGAATCCTCTCTCAAAAGGGCCAGGAGTTCCAGGGACTATGTCTCAGTGCCCCCAGGTAGAGAAGCTAGAATCCTGGATTCTTTTGGGAGGAAGATGTACCAGGCTTCAATGCTCATCTTCCGTATACAATCGTACCAGCTCTTCATGAGTGTCCACTTGTGAAACTCGGTGCATAAGTTGTCTGACCTGGCTGAGATACTCCCTCTGGAGCAGGCTGAGTCAGTTTGCCAGTTGGTCAAGCAGCAGAAGGTGTGTTGAAAATTCTTGGCCAGGGCAATTTGCAATACTTTTGATGTGGCATCTAGGATTTCTGCTCTTAAGTATAGCAATGCATACTCTCATGGCTTGCGTGTTTCTGACTTGGAACATTCTGTTCAGCAGAGGTTGGCGGATGCCCCATGCTGGCTGATAACCTTTTTGGCGCCTTCTGCATCAGCCTCCTCAGCTAGGATCTTAAGCATAGGTACAACCCTTCAGCTCGCCAGCCGCACTCGTTCACATCAATAGTGTGCTCCTAAGGCCCCTGCTGTTCCCCAGTCAAAGCAAGGGACGAGTTTTTGACTGACTCCAGCAGAGCATAGCCAAAGTAAAAGTGACCATCCTGGATGACTTGCTGGTAGGGAGGAGGTTGACGTTTTTTTTTTAACCAAAGGTGTGGCCTCTTGTAACCTCTGACCAGTGGATTCTTCAAATAATCCGTCTCGGTTACACCTTCAATTAGTATTTCAAGCCTCCGAATTGCCTACCGAAAGCTCATTTGTTCAGCTCTCAGCACAGGCAGGTACTTGGAGAGGAACTCTCCGCTTTTCTGAAGGCCCATGTGGTCGAACCTGTTCCACCAGAGAAAGAAGGGCAGGGATTCTATTCCAGGTACTTTCTTGTGCAAAACAGGGGAGATGAGTTCCATCCTAGACCTAAGTTCCCTGAACAAATTCCTAGTCTGAGAAAAGTTCAGGATGGTTTCCCCCGAGCACCACTCTTCCAATGATTTAGGAAAACGATTGGCTATGCTCGCGACTTAAAGAATGCATATACTTATGTCCCAATGCTTCCAGCCCACCAGAAGTATCTCCGATTTTGGCTGCCAACACATCACTTTCAGTATCACTTGCTCCCTTTTGGCCTTGCGTCAGCTCCCAGGGTCTTCACTAAATGTCTAGCGGTAGTTGAAGCATCACTATGCAGACTGGAAGTCCATGTGTTCCCGTATCTCGATGATTGGCTGGTAAACAGCACCTCGGAAGAGGGTGCTCGGGAGTTCATGTAGATGACTATTCAGTGCTCGAGCTACTAGGGTTCGTTTTATACTACCCCAAGTCCCATCTCCGCCTTATCCAGCGATTTGAGATCATAGGAGCCCTGCTCGATACTTGTATGGTACGAGCCTATCTCCCGGACACCAGAGCGGACAATCTTCTTGCATTCACGTCCAAGGTTCATGCCTCTCAACTGGTCACAACTTGCCAGATGTTGAGATTGTTGGGCCACATGGCTTCCACAGTGTATGTTACACCTATGACATGCCATCTTATGAAATCAGCTCAATGGACCCTGGCTTCCCAGTGGTATCAAGCCATGGGGAGTCTGGAAAATGTCATCCAAGTATCCCCATTCAATCCAATTTGACTTTGTAACTTCCATTCCAAATTCCTCAGCCACAAATAGTGCTGACAACAGATGCATCTCTCCTGGGATGGGGAACTCATGTAGATGGGCTTCAAACTGAAGGAGCTTGGTCCTCCTGGGAAATCTTCAGATCAATCTCCTGGAGCTCCGGGTGATGTGGAACGCTCTGAAGGCTTTCAGATATCAGCTATCCCACCAAATTGTGCTTATCCAAACAGACGAGTTGCAATGTATTACACCAACAAACAGGGGGGCACTAGATCATGCCTTCTGTGTCAGGAGGCCATCTGGATGTGGCATTGGACTCACCAACATGGCATGTTCCTTTGTGCCACTTATCTGGCGGGTGCAAACAATACCTTGGCTGACAGACTGATCAGGATAATGCAACCGCATTAGTGGTCTCTCAACATGGGCATAGCCTGCAAGATCTTCCGAGTGTGGGGCACTCGCTGGTGGATCTTTTTACCACTCAGTTCAACCACAAGGTCCCTCAGTTCTGTTGTAGGCTTCACGCCCATGACAGACTAGCGTCAGATGCCTTCCTCCTCAATTAGTATCCTCCCATACCTCTAGTGGGGAAGACTTTCTCCGAGGACAAGCAGGCTGCTTGTTCTCACTGATGGGTGACGTCCACGGCAGCCCCTCCAATCGGAATCTTCACTAGCAAAATCCTTTGCTAGCCCTCGCGCGCCGATGCGCACCGCGCATGCGCGGCCGTCTTCCCGCCCGAAACCGGCTCGTGCCGGCCAGTCTTCTTTTGTCCGCGCTCGGTACGGTCGTGTTTCGCCGTTCGCGCCCCTTAAGTTGACCTCGCATGTCTCCTTTTTGGTTTCGCTACTAAAAATAAAAAAATTAAAAAAAGGATTTGGAAGAGGACCTTTTCGGTCTTTTTCCTTTTTTCCGCTACTTCCAGTTTTTGCCCCGGTAAGTTTTCTTTCGTTTTCAGGGTAGGCCCTTTTCAGGCCTCGGGTCGATTTTTTCTTCCCCTCGTTTTTTGGTGCCTACCGCAATTACGAGTTTCGATTTCGCCGGCGAGATTTTTCCGCCCACGTCATCGAAGTCTCCCAGCGGCTTCAAGAAGTGCACCCAGTGCGCCCGGGTAATCTCGCTCACTCACAGGCACGCGTCGTGTCTTCAGTGTCTGGGGGCTGGGCACCGCCCGCAGGCCTGTAGTCTGTGCTCCCTTTTACAAAAGCGGACTCAGGTAGCGAGATTGGCCCAGTGGAACGTTTTGTTCTCGGGCTCTTCGTCGGCACCGGGGGTATCGAGTGCATCGACGTCGCCAGCGTCCAGACCTTCATCCTCGGCCGCGATTGCATCGAGTGCATCGAGGCATCGACCCTCTGCATCGGGGCTGAGACATCGGAAGGCTGCGTCGGAGTCGGTGGTACCGGGACCTCGTCTGCTGATGTCGTCGGACGGTGGTGCTTCGTCTGGAGTGCAGGTGAGGGCTGTCCATTCCCCTGCTGGTGGCGGTGAGCCTTCGGGTGGGTCTCCCCCTACCCTGAGGGCTCCTGCAGTACAGCCCCCCCGAGACCGACCTTCTTCGGCCTCAGCCCCGAGGAAGCGACGGCTGGATTCTACGTCCTCCTCGTCGGTGCCGGGAAGCTCCGGTGACGTGCTTCGTCCCAAGAAGTCGAAGAAGCATCGACACCGGTCCCCTTCCCGTGTCGGCACCGAGAGCTCTGGGTCGCTGAGGGAGTCGGCACCCAGCAGGCATCGGCACCGAGAGGACCGCTCACCCTCTGTTCAGGAGGTGTCGATGCGCTCCACTCTGGACAGCCCGGAACAGACTCTGACATCGACACCTGCATCGGCTTCCACGTCTTTCTCCACAGCCGCTCTGCATGAGAGTCTCCGGGCCGTTCTCCCAGAGATTCTGGGAGAGCTGTTGCGCCCTTCCCCTCCGGTACCGGGGGTGCTTGCGCCACCGGTACCGTCGAGTGAGGCGCCGGCTGGCCCCTTGCCCGGGGTGAGATCTCCGACATCGGTGCCGCTTGCGGTACCGACTGCGGTCGCCTCCCAGGAAGGCTCCCCGACGACGTCGGCGGAGGGAGCTTCGCCGGTGCGGACGAGGGAGTCTACCTCTCGACGCTCCCACCGTGGCCGTGGTTCCACGGAGTCGAGCCGGGCACGGCTTCAGACACAGGTTCGTGAACTTGTGTCTGATACCGATGGTGAGGCCTCGTGGGAGGAAGAGGAGGACATCAGATATTTCTCTGACGAGGAGTCTGATGGTCTTCCCTCTGATCCCACTCCCTCTCCTGAAAGGCAGCTTTCTCCTCCCGAGAGTCTGTCTTTCGCTTCCTTTGTCCGGGAGATGTCTACGGCCATCCCCTTCCCGGTGATTGTGGAGGACGAGCCCAGGGCTGAAATGTTTGAGCTCCTGGACTATCCTTCTCCACCTAAGGAAGCGTCCTCAGTACCCATGCATCATGTCCTCAAAAAGACATTGCTGGCGAACTGGACCAAGCCATTAACTAACCCCCACATTCCCAAGAAGATCGAGTCCCAGTACCGGATCCATGGGGACCCAGAGCTGATGCGCACTCAGTTGCCTCACGACTCTGGAGTTGTGGATTTGGCCCTAAAGAAGGCTAAGAGTTCTAGGGAGCATGCTTCGGCGCCCCTGGGCAAGGACTCTAGAACCTTAGACTCCTTTGGGAGGAAGGCCTACCATTCTTCTATGCTCGTGGCCAAAATTCAGTCGTACCAGCTCTACACGAGCATACACATGCGGAACAATGTGCGGCAGTTGGCGGGCTTGGTGGACAAGCTCCCCCCTGAGCAAGCCAAGCCTTTTCAGGAGGTGGTCAGGCAGCTGAAGGCGTGCAGAAAATTCCTGGCCAGAGGGGTATATGACACCTTTGATGTTGCGTCCAGGGCCGCTGCTCAAGGTGTGGTGATGCGCAGACTCTCATGGCTGCGTGCCTCCGACCTGGAGAATAGACTCCAGCAGCGGATTGCGGACTCGCCTTGCCGTGCGGATAACATTTTTGGAGAAAAAGTCGAGCAGGTGGTAGAGCAGCTCCACCAGCGAGATACTGCTTTCGACAAGTTCTCCCGCCGGCAGCCTTCAGCTTCTACCTCTACAGGTAGACGATTTTTTGGGGGAAGGAGAACTGTTCCCTACTCTTCTGGTAAGCGTAGGTACAATCCTCCTTCTCGACAGCCTGCGGCCCAGGCTAAGCCCCAGCGCGCTCGCTCTCGTCAGCAGCGTGCGCCTCAGCAAGGCCCCTCGGCTCCCCAGCAAAAGCAAGGGACGAGCTTTTGACTGGCTCCAGCAGAGCATAGCCGACATCCAAGTGTCAGTGCCGGGCGACCTGCCAGTCGGAGGGAGGTTGAAAGCTTTTCACCAAAGGTGGCCTCTCATAACCTCCGATCAGTGGGTTCTCCAAATAGTCCGGCAAGGATACACCCTCAATTTGGCCTCAGAACCTCCAAATTGTCCACCGGGAGCTCAGTCTTACAGCTTCCAGCACAAGCAGGTACTTGCAGAGGAACTCTCCGCCCTTCTCAGCGCCAATGCGGTCGAGCCCGTGCCATCCGGGCAAGAAGGGCTGGGATTCTATTCCAGGTACTTCCTTGTGGAAAAGAAAACAGTGGGGATGCGTCCCATCCTAGACCTAAGGGCCCTGAACAAATATCTGGTCAAAGAAAAGTTCAGGATGCTTTCCCTGGGCACCCTTCTCCCCATGATTCAGAAAAACGATTGGCTATGCTCTCTGGACCTGAAGGACGCCTACACACACATCCCGATACTGCCAGCTCACAGACAGTATCTGCGATTTCAGCTGGGCACACGTCACTTCCAGTACTGTGTGCTACCCTTTGGGCTCGCCTCTGCGCCCAGAGTGTTCACGAAGTGCTTGGCTGTAGTAGCAGCGGCACTTCGCAGACTGGGGGTACACGTGTTCCCATATCTCGATGATTGGCTGGTGAAGAACACATCCGAGGCAGGAGCTCTACAGTCCATGCAGATGACTATTCGCCTCCTGGAGCTACTGGGGTTTGTGATAAATTATCCAAAGTCCCACCTTCTCCCAGTGCAGAAACTCGAATTCATAGGAGCTCTGCTGGATTCTCGGACGGCTCGCGCCTATCTCCCAGAGACGAGAGCCAACAACTTGTTGTCCCTCGTCTCGCGGGTGCGAGCGTCCCAGCAGATCACAGCTCGGCAGATGTTGAGATTGCTGGGCCATATGGCCTCCACAGTTCATGTGACTCCCATGGCCCGCCTTCACATGAGATCTGCCCAATGGACCCTAGCTTCCCAGTGGTTTCAGGCTGCTGGGGATCTAGAAGACGTGATCCACCTGTCCACGAGTTTTCTCAAATCCCTGTATTGGTGGACGATTTGGTCCAATTTGACTCTGGGACGCCCTTTCCAAATTCCTCAGCCAGAAAAAGTGCTGACCACGGATGCGTCTCTCCTGGGGTGGGGAGCTCATGTCGATGGGCTTCACACCCAAGGAAGCTGGTCCCTCCAGGAACGCGATCTGCAGATCAATCTTCTGGAGTTACGAGCGGTCTGGAACGCTCTGAAGGCTTTCAGATATCGGCTGTCCCACCAAATTGTCCAAATTCAGACAGACAACCAGGTTGCCATGTATTACATCAACAAGCAGGGGGGCACCGGATCTCGCCCCCTGTGTCAGGAAGCCGTCAGCATGTGGCTCTGGGCTCGCCGTCATGGCATGGTGCTCCAAGCCACATATCTGGCAGGCATAAACAACAGTCTGGCCGACAGGTTGAGCAGGATTATGCAACCTCACGAGTGGTCGCTCAATTCCCGTGTAGTGCGACAGATCTTCCAGGTGTGGTGCACCCCCTTGGTAGATCTCTTCGCGTCTCGAGCCAACCACAAAGTCCCTCAGTTCTGTTCCAGGCTTCAGGCCCACGGTAGACTGGCATCGGATGCCTTCCTCCTGGACTGGGGGGAGGGTCTGCTGTATGCTTATCCTCCCATACCTCTGGTGGTGAAGACTTTGTTGAAACTCAAGCAAGACCGAGGCACCATGATTCTGATTGCTCCTTTTTGGCCGCGTCAGATCTGGTTCCCCCTTCTTCTGGAGTTATCCTCCGAAGAACCGTGGAGATTGGAGTGTTTTCCGACCCTCATCACACAGGACGAGGGGGCGCTTCTGCATCCCAACCTCCAGTCTCTGGCTCTCACGTCCTGGATGTTGAGGGCGTAGACTTTGCCTCCTTGGGTCTGTCGGAGGGTGTCTCCCGCATCTTGCTTGCTTCCAGGAAAGACTCCACTAAGAGAAGTTACTTCTTCCATTGGAGGAGGTTTGCCGTCTGGTGTGACAGCAAGGCCCTAGATCCTCGCTCTTGTCCTACACAGACCCTGCTTGAATACCTTCTGCACTTGTCTGAGTCTGGCCTCAAGACCAACTCTGTAAGAGTTCACCTTAGTGCAATCAGTGCATACCATTACCGTGTGGAAGGTAAGCCGATTTCAGGACAGCCTTTAGTTGTTCGCTTCATGAGAGGTTTGCTTTTGTCAAAGCCCCCTGTCAAGCCTCCTACAGTGTCATGGGATCTCAATGTCGTTCTCACCCAGCTGATGAAACCTCCTTTTGAGCCACTGAATTCCTGCCATCTGAAGTACTTGACCTGGAAGGTCATTTTCTTGGTGGCAGTTACTTCAGCTCGTAGAGTCAGTGAGCTTCAGGCCCTGGTAGCCCAGGCCCCTTACACCAAATTTCATCATAACAGAGTAGTCCTCCGCACTCACCCTAAGTTCTTGCCAAAGGTCGTGTCGGAGTTCCATCTGAACCAGTCAATTGTCTTGCCAACATTCTTTCCCCGTCCTCATTCCTGCCCTGCTGAACGTCAGCTGCACACATTGGACTGCAAGAGAGCATTGGCCTTCTACCTGGAGCGGACACAGCCCCACAGACAGTCCGCCCAATTGTTTGTTTCTTTTGATCCCAATAGGAGGGGAGTGGCTGTAGGGAAACGCACCATATCCAATTGGCTAGCAGATTGCATTTCCTTCACTTACGCCCAGGTGGGGCTGGCTCTTGAGGGTCATGTCACGGCTCATAATGTTAGAGCCATGGCAGCGTCGGTAGCCCACTTGAAGTCAGCCACCATTGAAGAGATTTGCAAAGCTGCGACGTGGTCATCTGTCCACACATTCACATCTCATTACTGCCTGCAGCAGGATACCCGACGCGACAGTCGGTTCGGGCAGTCAGTGCTTCAGAATCTGTTCGGGGTTTAGAATCCAACTCCACCCCCCTAGGCCCATGTTTATTCTGTTCCAGGCTGCACTCTCAGTTAGTTGGAAAAATTGTTAGGTCAATCTCAGTTATGTCCTCGCCGTTGCGAGGCCCAATTGACCATGGTTGTTGTTTTGAGTGAGCCTGGGGGCTAGGGATACCCCATCAGTGAGAACAAGCAGCCTGCTTGTCCTCGGAGAAAGCGAATGCTACATACCTGTAGAAGGTATTCTCCGAGGACAGCAGGCTGATTGTTCTCACAAACCCGCCCGCCTCCCCTTTGGAGTTGTGTCTTCCCTTCTCTTTGTCTTGCTACATATGAGACTGGCCGGCATGAGCCGGTTTCGGGCGGGAAGACGGCCGCGCATGCGCAGTGCGCATCGGCTCGAGGGCTAGCATTTTGCTAGTGAAGATTCCGATTGGAGGGGCTGCCGTGGACGTCACCCATCAGTGAGAACAATCAGCCTGCTGTCTTTGGAGATACCTTCTACAGGTATGTAGCATTCGCTTTCTTGAAACTCAAGCAAGACCACGGAACCATGATTCTGATCGCTCTGTGCTGGCCGTGGCAGATATTGTTCCCTCTACTTCTGGAGTTATCCTCAGAACCGTGGAGATTGCATTGTTTTCCAACCCTCATCACGCAGAACAAGGGATCCGTTCTTCATCCTAACCTCTATTCCCTGGCTTTCATAGCTTGGATGTTGAGAACCTAGAATTCGCTTCCTTGGGTCTTTTGGAGGGTGTCTGCAGGGTCTTGCTGACTTCCAGGAAAGATTCCACTAAGAGTTGTTATTCTTTTAAATTGAGGAGGTTTGCCATCTGGTATGACAGCAAGGCCATAGATCCCCTTTCTTGTCCTACACAGACCCTGCTTGAGTACCTTCTACACATCAGAGTTTGGACTAAGGACCAACTCCTTAAGGGTTCACCTTAGTGCGATTAGTGCTTATCATCAACTTGTAGAAGGTAAGCCCATCTCCGGACAGCCTTTAGTTGTTCACTTCATGAGAGGCTTGCTTGTGTCAAAGCCCCCCCTATCAAACCTCCACCAGTGTCGTGGGATCTCAACATCGTTCTCGCCCAGCTGATGAAAGCTCCTTTTGAGCCACTGAATTCTTGCCATCTGAAGAATTTGATCTGGATGGATGGTTGTTTTCTTGGTGGCTGTTCCTTTAGCTCATAGGCAGTGGTGTGCTGGAGCCGCTTGTGAAATTTTGACAGCTCTTGCGAGCCGGTTGTTGTTGGGGGCGAGCCGGCTCCATTGCGGGAGGTAAGCATGGCAGGAGGGCGCCATCACATGCCATGCTTACCTCCCCTGCCGCTCCAAAGCATGTCCAAAGATGTCCTTCGCTCCCACCCTCCCCTCCCGCTTCCCTCCATCTTTTTTTAATTACCTCCGTCGAAGCGCGCGCTATTTAAAGCCCTGCTGCGTGCTGGCCGTCTCCAGGCTTCCCCTGCTTGATTCGGATGATGTTCGTGCCTTAGTCCCGCCTTTGCGAAAAGAGGAAATGACGTCAGAATGAAGGCGGGACTAAGGCACGAACATCATCCGAATCAAGCAGGGGAAGCCTGGAGACGGCCAGCACGCAGCAGGGCTTTAAATGGCGCGCGCTTCGAAGGAGGTAATTAAAAAAAGACAGAGGGGAGCGGGAGGGGAGGGTGGGAGCGAAGGACATCTTTGGACATGCTTTGGAGCGGCAGGGGAGGGAGGAGAATCGCTGGATGGGTAGAGGGGGGCAGGGGAGAGACCTGCTCGGCATGGGTGGGTAGAGGGGGGCAGGGGAGAGACTTGCTGGGCATGGGTGGGTAGAGGGGGGCAGGGGAGAGACTTGCTGGGCATGGGTGCGTAGAGGGGGGCAGGGGAGAGACTTGCTGGGCATGGGTGCGTAGAGGGGGGCAGGGGAGAGACTTGCTGAGCATAGGTGGGTAGAGGGCGGCAGGGGAGAGACTTGCTGGGCATGGGTGCGTAGAGGGGGGCAGGGGAGAGACCTGCTGGGCATGGGTGGATAGTGGGGGCAGGGGAGAGAAGAGAATTGCTGGGTATGGATGGATAGAGAGGGGCAGGGGAGAGAGGAGAGTTTCAGGACATGGATGGAGGGGAGGGCAAGAGAAATTCTGGAGATGGAGGGGAGGGAAGGGAGAGAGAAGAAATGCTGGACATGGAGGGAAGATAGAGGAAGGAGATTAGATGAGGGAAAAGGAAGTGAGGAGAGAATCTGCACATGGATGGAGAAAATAGGCAGAAGTTGGATCCACTGTACAGTCAAGTCTGCAGAGGACCAGAAATGAAGAACAAAGGAGGAAAGAAAAGAAATAAATGGAAAGGAAGCCCTGGGAACGGAGTCAAGGGAACAGATAGAGAGCAGCAGGATCAGATACTGGACCAGCATGATCAGAGAAACAAAGTCACCAGACAACAAAGGTAGAAAAAGAAATAATTTTATTTTCATTATAGTGTTTGGAATATGTCCACTTTGAGAATCAGGTGCTGAATGTTAAAAGTTTATATTTATTTACTTATTTATGGCATTTTAATCCCATATTAAACATGAATTAGGTTGGAACCTGGGATAATTTAATATTTTTTTCCTGGAGAGAGTAATGTGTTGGCCGCCCCCCCCCCCCCCCCCCCCCCCCCCCGGGTATAGCCAGCTCTGCAATTTTTTTTTTTTTTTGGGGGGGGGGGGGCGCAAAGCTGGGTGGGGGGTGCAGTGGTGGACGGGGGGGCGCAGAGGTGGACCATGGAGAGAGCCTGTTGTTAAAAATTTACCAGCACACCACTGCTCATAGGGTCAGTGAGCTTCAGGCCTTAGTAGTGGATGCACCTTTTATTAAGTTTCATCACAACAGAGTAGTCCTGTGCACGCACCCTGAGTTCCTACTGAAAGTGGTATCGGAGTTCTGTCTGAACCAGTCGATTGTCTTCTCAACATTCTTTCCCCAACCTCGTGCCCGTCCTGGCAAAAGCAGTTTGCACACCTTGGATTGCAAGAGAGCATTGGCCTACTACATGGAGAGGACAGGGCCCCACAAACAGTCTACCCAGCTTTTTGTTTCTTTTTATCCCAACAGCATGGGGGGTCACCATCCGGAAATGCACCATTTCTAATTGGCTGGCAGATTGCATTTCCTTCAGTTATGCCCATGCTGGGCTGGCCCTAGAGGGTCATGTCATGGCTCATAATTTCAGAGCCATGGCCTCGTCGGTAGCCCACTTGAGGTCAGCCTCCATTGAAGAGATTTGCAAGGCTGCAACATGGTCTTTAGTCCACACAATCACATCACATTACTGCCTTCAGCAGGATACCCAACGTGACAATCGGTTTGGGCAGACAGTGTTGCACAATCTGTTTGGGGTCTATAATCCAACTCCACCCTCCTAGACCCATTTTATTCTGTTCCAGGCTGCACTCTCATTCAAATTGTATGTCGTTTCAGATTAATCTGTGTTATGTCCTCGCTCATGCGAGGCCCAATTGAACACTGGTAGTTGTTTTTGGTGAGCCTGAATGCTAGGGATTCCCCACTTGTGAGAATTAAGCCTTCTTGTTCTCTGAGAAAGCGCAGGTACTTACCTCCCAGCTCCCCTTGGAGTTCTCGCCTTTGTAGTTTTTTACTTTATTTTTTGCTTTAGTATTAAACTGATGAGACCACGTTCTCTCGGTGGGCGTGAAGGCAGTTGCACACGCGCAGTGGAGCGTGTCTCGCCCTTCACAAAGTTCTCAGACTTTGGTAAATTCCGGACCAGGTGATGCGTGTGGTTGTCATCCATTTGTGAGAATATAAAGCCTGCTGTCCTCAGAGAACAATTGCTCTATGTCAAAAATTGTTTTCTTTTTTGATAGAAGCTTTTTTCAACAGATTTCAGGTGTAGCCATGTGGGCAACGATTGCCTCCTCTGTGGCTAAATTTATGTAGTTTGAAGAAGATGATATGTATCAATCAAGATCAAGTTTTTATGAACATGTAAAACCCAAGGCACAAAATACTGTGAGAGGAAAGTACTCCATAATTTGCTAAGGACACAATTCCAAAGGGCTCAAAGTGGTATCTGTGGGTTCTGTCATTCTAATGAGAATAACTTACACCATGGGAAGCTCAGATAAGTACCCACAGGTCTCTATGCCATCAAATACGCAACAGTGCTGCATATGTCTAGTAGTTCTACAGAAATAAGTAGCAAATATAAAGTGGTTGTATGTGCTTTATAGCACTGTTTCATGAGGGTCTGTGAAGGTCTGGTGGAACCGCAGTCCAGAAATTTATTTCAGCGGGTCCCAATGGGGAACCGCAGTCCAGAATGTATCTCAACAGGTCCCAGTGGTTTCAATATAACACCCACAGGATCTGGTCTGCTGAAACTAATTGACTTGCTTGGACAGTTGTATGATAAATTAGAACTTTAAAAGAAAAAGAAACAAACTGTGAGCCACAATGCCTTTGTACTCTGGGATCCCTTGTTCACAGTGTGAGAAAGCAGCTTTTGGGTAACTGATGATATCTTGGACATAATCATCTGCTGGTAGGTCTTCAGAGGTCACTGAATCTACACTGGCAGATCATCAGGTTTCTTATCAACTCCCTGACAGCTGGACATTAGGCAGCAGGAGGCACTGTGCTCTTAGTGCTTTGTCCTGACTCCACCCCTCATTACTGAGAATTGTCTGTGGGCACTGCCTTAGAGGCCCAAGAATGTGAAAGTGCTGACTCCACCCTTCACACGGGGCATTTTCTCTTTACATTTATTTTTCTCCCAGTTACTACTTATGGCTCTAGTACACTTTTTCTTCTTGGTATTGTCCCTTCCTAATCTGTTTCTCCATCTGAAACCACTGTACACTGCAGGAACCCTCTGTATTCATCATCTCACCATATCTTTTTTTCCTCTTCCTTTTTCTCAGCTCTCAACCTTCAACATTTCCTTCCATTCATCCATCTCCTTTCTATCTGAGTACATCTTGCTTTCGTTGCTATCATCATACCTCTCCTACTCTTCTCCATACTCTCTTGCTCCTTCTCCTGCTCTCCGCTGGGGACATTAATCCCAATCCTGGTCCTCGACATCAGCTCTCATCCTATTTGTGCAGGTCACACAGTGATATCTCCAGTCTAATTTCTGTTCCTCTTCTCCCCCCTTCTTCCCTGCCTTTCTCTTGTGCTCTGTGGAATGCCCACTCTGTCTGTAACAAACTTTCCTACATCCATGACCTCTTTATCTCTTGTACTCTCCATCTGCTTGCCCTAACTGAAACTTGGCTTTACCCTGAAGACTCTGCTTCAGTCGCGGCCCTATGAAATGGAGGTTATCTTTTCTCCCATTCTCCTCGCCCGGTTGGCTGCAGAGGTGGTGTCGGGCTACTACTTTCACCCTCTTGTAGATTTCAACCTCTTCTTCCACCTCAGTCTCACTGTTTTTCTTCCTTCGAAGTCCACTCCATCTGTCTATTTTCTCCTCTGCCTCTCCGAGTAGCAGTCATTTATTGACCCCCTGATAAGTCCCTTTCTCACTGACTGTGATGCCTGGCTCTCCTTCTTTGTTGAACCTTCATCTCCTGCCCTCATTCTTGGGAATTTTAACATTCATGCTAACGATCCCTCTGACTCTTATACTTCTTAGTTTCCTGCTTTAACATCCTCTTTCAATCTTCAACTGTGCTCCACTGCCCCCACTCACCATAATGGCCACTGTCTTGATCTTATCCTCTTCTCAAACTGCTCACTCTCCCGTTTCTGTGCCTCAACTCTTCCCCTCTCTGACCATCATCTGATAACTTTCACACTTACACACCCTCCTCCCCAGTCCCGTCCAATCCTAACCAATACATTTAGGAATTTTCAGGCTATTGACCCTTCTACTGTGTCCTCCAGTGTCTCAAATCTCTTCTCTACCACTATGTTATCCAAGTCTGTCAATGAGGCTGTCTCTTCCTATAATACTATTCTCTCCTCTGCACTGGATACTCTCGCTCCTCCCATTCCCCGTTCGGTAAAACGTACCAAACCCCAGCCTTGGCTGACCTCTAGAATCCGCTACCTACGTTCCTGTGCCCGCTCTGCCAAACGCCTTTGGCTGAAAATCCCGTGCCCATGCTGACTTCATACATTTCAAATTCTTGCTGACCTTCTAGTCTGCTCTTTTACTTGCCAAACAGGGCTATTACATCCAGTTGACAAATTCTCTTGGCTCAAACCCTCGACGTCTCTTTGCCACACTGAACTCTTTCCTCAAAGTGCCTTCACCTCCAACTCCCACTTCACTTTCTCCCTCCTCCCTTTCCTATCCAAGATACTTGAACGTGCTGTTCACCGCCGTTGCCTTAACTTTTTTTCATCTCAAGCTATTCTTGATCCACTTCAATCTGGCTTTCGTCTCCTTCATTCAACTGAAACAGCGCTTGCTAAAGTCTACAGTGATCTGTTCCTGGCCAGATCCAAAGGTCTCTCTTCTATCCTCATCCTTCCATATCATCATGCTGATCAATCCATAGACTGGTGGGTTGTGTCCATCTACCAGCAGGTGGAGATAGAGAGCAAACTTTTGCCTCCCTATATGTGGTCATGTGCTGCCGGAAACTCCTCAGTATGTTCTCTATCTCAGCAGGTGGTGGTTACACACAGCAGCAGCTCTGGCTAGGCCTCCAAGCCTAATTTTTAGGTTTTGTTGAGTGCCTGGGGTTGAGGGCTCTTCTTGAGCAAGTGCAAACATGGTGGCGCCAGGTCCCTCATTTTCTCCCCCCTCCCGCTGGCTCCGTTAAAAAAAAAAAAAAAAAAATTTTGAACGTCCTTAAAGGCGTTTATTTCGACGTTTATTTAAACGTTTATTGCAGCTACTCACTGGGACACCAGGTCGTTACAGCTCGGAGCGGAAAGCAGGTAATTTTTACCTTTTTATAGCGGGCAGGGGGTTCCCCGATTGATCTCCACGTGGCCTATGGCGTCGGAGGGCGAGGGCGCAAAGAGTCGCTCCCCGGATCGCTTGGGCGCTTCTAGAGGGGATGCGGGGGCCTTAAAGTCTGATTCGCCCTTGTTGGGTGACAGTTTCGTGACCGATGAGTGTCCCGGTCCTTCCTCCGGTGTGGCGGTTTTTCCCGCCATAAACGCCCATCCCCCGCTACTCGCCTCCGCCATATTGGCCGGCCACGTGGCTCGGACGGCTTCTTCTTGGACCGCCCTTGAGGTAGGAGACATTAATGCCTTGAACGCCCTTAATTTGGGCGACGGCACAAAAGCGGCTAAAGTTAAGCGCCATTCTTCCCGCGCGGCTCCTTCGCGGAGTGTCGCGCCGGACGCCATCTTGGATGCGCAGCATGTCTCTCCCCCGCTCTTGCGAGCGCCGGTTGAGGGTGCGTCTAGGGCTGTAGCCCAGGCGGCGGAAGTGCACAGTCTGGGGGGTTTCTCCCCCGAGTTTGTTTTGCTGCTGCATCAGGCCTTCCTTATGCAAAACGCTGCCCCTGCTCCCTCGTATGGTAAAGAGGTTGAGGTTTCCGGAGGTAAACGCTCTCGGGTTGATTCCCAGGCCTTGGAGGACTTTGTCTCCTCCGATGTAGATGAGGGCAGCGTATCTGAGTTCTCCCAACGGTCCTTTGCGGATTCCTTGGAAGAGACGGATCCCCGCTCGGATGGAGCGGATGACCCCTCTGCAGCGCGGCTCTTTAGCTCAGAGGATTTGCCCAACCTGTTAGTGCAGGCCATGGGCATTTTGAAGATTTCCTCTCCGGAGGACGTCTCTCCCTCAGCCCCTGTTGGCTCTGCCATTATGCTGGGGACGAAGCGCCCGCCTAGAACCTTCCACGTGCATGATGCCATGCACACCTTAATTTCGGCTCAATGGGATGTCCCGGAAGCGAGCCTTAAAGTGGCTAGGGCTATGTCCCGTCTCTATCCTTTGCCTGAAAGCCTATCTGTGGCCTACCGTGGATTCTTTAATCACTGCGGTGACTAAGAAAACGGCGTTGCCGGTGGAAGGTGGCACGGCCCTAAAGGACGCCCAAGACAGAAGATTGGAGGCGGCCTTAAGGTCGTCCTTTGAGGCGGCTGCTTTAAGTTTGCAGGCCTCAGTTTGCGGTTCCTATGTGGCCAGGGCGTGCCTGACTATGGTGCAGCGGGCTTCCCCCTCGGATCATTCCTTGAGGGCTGATTGGCCGGCCCTGGAATCGGGCTTAGCCTATTTGGCAGACTTGCTGTATGATGTCTTGAGGGCCTCAGCTAAAGGCATGGCTCAGACAATCTCTGCGCGGCGGTGGCTTTGGCTGAAGCATTGGTCTGCTGACCACGCCTCTAAATCCCGCCTGGCTAGGTTGCCTTTTAAAGGCAAGCTGCTCTTTGGGGTCGAGCTGGACAAAATCGTGACCGATCTCGGCATGTCTAAGGGCAAGAAGTTACCAGAGGTCAGGGCTCGGGCTAGTACTCGCCCCGGTACCTCCAGAGGATGGTTTCAGGAAGCCCGTCGGTACCGCCCGGGCAGGTCGGGCTCCTCTGCCCCCTCTTCCTTCAAGAGGAACTTCTCCCCCAAGCAGCATTCCTTTCGCAGAGACCGCCGTCCCGGAGGTGCTCCCTCCGGTCCTCCCCCAGGGTCTCGTACCCAATGACGGGGCCTTGGTCCACGCCCCAGTGCAGATTGGAGGACGGCTGTCCTCGTTTCTGGGCGAGTGGACCACAATAACTTCAGACGCTTGGGTGCTGGAAGTCATCAGAGACGGCTACAAGCTAGAGTTCTGCCGACCCTTAAGAGACGGGTTTGTACTCTCTCCCTGCAAGTCTGCGGTCAAAGCTGTGGCAGTGCAGCAGACCTTAGACAATCTGATACGCCTGGGTGCGGTCGTTCCGGTGCCAGAAAATCAGCTTGGCAAGGGGCGTTACTCCATTTTCTCCGAGGACAAGCAGGCTGCTTGTTCTCACGACTGGGTGACGTCCGCGGCAGCCCCCACCAACCGGAAAAGGCTTCGCGGGACGGTCGGCACGCAGGGCACGCCCACCGCGCATGCGCGGCCGTCTTCCCGCCCGTGCGCGACCGCTCCCGCCAGTTCCTTTTTTTCCGCGTCTGGAGAGAGTCGTGCCTCGCCGCTCTCTCTGATTCAGCCGCCGGATTTTCGATCGCGTTTACACCGATCGTG
The DNA here is from genome assembly GCF_901765095.1 of Microcaecilia unicolor. Classification (NCBI taxonomy): domain Eukaryota; kingdom Metazoa; phylum Chordata; class Amphibia; order Gymnophiona; family Siphonopidae; genus Microcaecilia; species Microcaecilia unicolor. Next base: position 119,903,808 of record NC_044040.1, on the reverse strand, counting down.
CTTTTCTTTGTTTATTTACAATTTAGTTACCGTCCGGTTTCTTTTTGAAAAAAAAAAAAAAAAAGAAACCCTGCGCGTGTGGAGCACGCGCTCCCTTTTTCCCTCGCTTCCAGCGGGGACGCTACATTGCGGCCTAGTGGCCGCACGGTCGTTTTCCTTTTCGTGGTGTGATTTCAGCCACCATTGACGACTTTGACTTCGCCGACGCGATTTTTCCGTCGATGTCCTCGAAGGTCCCGAGTGGATTTAAAAAGTGTGGTCGCTGCGGCCGGCCGATCTCGCAGACCGACACCCACGCTTGGTGCCTCCAGTGCCTCGGGCCGGAGCACAATATCAAGTCGTGTTCTCTGTGTCTCGGTCTCCGGAAACGGACTCAGGTTGCGAGGCAAGTTCTGCGGGACCGTCTTTTTGGAACTTGCGCCGGCCCCTCGACGTCGACCTCGAAGGCATCGGTATCGACGCCCGGCCCTTCGGTACCGGTATCGATGCCCGAGACATCGGCACCGATGGCAGCGACCCCAGGAGAACAGGTCCCGTCGGCCCGCCGGTCCTCCGGTGAGAGTGGGGGTGAGAGGCCGCGTGGGCAGTCGGCCCCGGTCACTCCCTCAGCTCGTGGGCCACGGGACCGAACCCTGTCTGACCCGGTACCTCGAGACCGAGGGGGATCGACCTCCTCCTCCTCCATGCCTTCCGGCACCGGTGACGGGTATCGTAAGAAAGATAAGAAGCGTCGTCACCGGTCGCCCTCGGTGCATCCGGATATCGGAGAGGAGGCGACGCCGAAGCGTCATCGTCGAGAGGAGAGGTCTCCGTCGGTTGTGGAGGTACCGACGCGTCGGGGTTCCGGCACCTCGGTGCCGTCTCCTGGCCCCCAGCAGCTTCTGGCGCCGACACCCCTACCGGCCCCACCGCCTTTCCCGGCAGCGGGCCTGGACGAGTGCCTCAGAGCCATCCTTCCGGGGATCCTGGAAGGGCTGATGCGCCAGGCTGTGCCGGCGCCGGGGGTGCTTGCGCCCTCGGCGCCGATGACTGTGGCGCCGGCGAGCTCTAGCCCGGTGCCGAGGTCGTCGACGCCGCCGCCGCTTGCGGTGCCGGTCTCGACCGCCACGCAGGTGGAGTCCCCGTCGACGTCGATGGAGGGAGCTCCGTCCCCGCCGGTGCGGGAGTCCACCGCTCGACGACACCGAGACCTTGGTGCCTCGACGTCGAGCCGGGCCCGGTTCAGGACTCAGCTACATGAGCTTATGTCCGACACCGAGGATGAGGACTCGTGGGGGGAAGAGGAGGACCCTAGATATTTCTCCTCAGAGGAGTCTACGGGCCTTCCCTCGGACCCCACGCCTTCACCGGAGAGGAAACTCTCACCTCCCGAGAGTCTCTCCTTTGCCTCCTTTGTGCGGGATATGTCTATTAGCATTCCCTTCCCCGTGGTCTCTGTGGAAGAGCCGAGGGCCGAGATGCTCGAGGTCCTCGACTATCCATCACCACCTAGAGAGTCCTCCACGGTGCCGCTGCACAATGTCCTTAAGGAGACGCTGCTTCGGAACTGGGTGCGACCATTAACTAACCCCACCATTCCCAAGAAAGCAGAGTCCCAGTACAGGATCCACTCCGACCCAGAGCTAATGCGGCCACAATTGCCCCATGACTCAGCGGTCGTGGATTCTGCTCTCAAGAGGGCACGGAGTTCGAGGGATACCGCCTCGGCGCCCCCGGGGCGGGAGTCTCGCACTCTGGACTCGTTTGGGAGGAAGGCCTACCAATCCTCCATGCTCGTGACCCGCATCCAATCATACCTGCTCTATATGAGCATTCACATGCGGACCTATGTGCAACAACTGGCGGACCTGGTCGAGAAGCTCCCGCCGGAGCAGTCCAGGCCTTATCAGGAGGTGGTCAGGCAGCTGAAGGCGTGCAGAAAGTTCCTGTCCAGGGGTATCTATGACACCTGTGACGTGGCATCTCGTGCTGCGGCCCAAGGTATAGTGATGCGCAGGCTCTTTGTCGGGCTGGGGAGCCCACTGCTTGGGAAGGACAGCGCAGGGGCTCTGGTCTCCTGCAGAGGCAAAGTGGTCTATCAACCTCCTGGAACTCAGAGCCATTCGGTTGGCGCTTTTGGAGTTCATCCCGGTACTGGCGTTGAAGCCAGTACGGGTCCTGTCGGACAATGCCACGGCTGTGGCCTATGTCAACCGCCAGGGAGGTACCAAGAGCGCCCCTCTAGCCAAGGAGGCCATGAATCTATGCCAGTGGGCGGAAGCGAACCTGGAACAGCTGTCAGCGGCCCACATTGCCGGAGTCATGAATGTCAAGGCGGACTTTCTCAGTCGCCATACCTTGGAGCCCGGAGAGTGGCAGCTATCTGCTCAGGCGTTCTTGGACATCACGAAGCGCTGGGGCCAGCCGAGCCTAGATCTGATGGCGTCATCGGCCAATTGCCAAGTGCGGCGCTTTTTCAGCAGAGGACGGGACCTTCGATCCCTGGGAGTAGATGCTCTTCTCCAACAGTGGCCGACACAAGAGCTTCTCTATGTGTTCCCGCCCTGGCCCATGCTGGGCAGGGTGCTAGACCGGGTGGCAAAGCATCCGGGCCGGATAATCCTGGTGGGTCCGGATTGGCCCAGACGTCCCTGGTATGCGGACTTGATCAGGCTCTCAGTCGACGATCCTCTGCGGCTGCCAGTGGAGCAGGGCCTGTTACATCAGGGTCCCGTGGTGATGGAGGATCCCTCCCCCTTTGGTCTTACGGCCTGGCTATTGAGCGGCAGCGTCTGAGAAAGAAGGGCTTCTCAGACAAGGTCATCGCCACTATGCTGAGAGCGAGGAAGCGCTCTACTTCTACTGCTTACGCCAAGGTTTGGCGTATCTTTGCAGCGTGGTGTGAAGCAGGCTCACTTTCTCCCTTCACTGCTCCAATTTCTTCAGTGTTGGCGTTCCTGCAAGAAGGTCTGGAGAAAGGCCTGTCGCTCAGTTCCCTTAAAGTCCAGGTAGCGGCTGTGGCTTGCTTCAGGGGCCGTCCGAAGGGTGTTTCCCTGGCTTCGCAGCCAGATGTGGTGCGTTTTCTCAAGGGAGTTAATCACCTGCGCCCTCCTCTGCACTCAGTGGTGCCTGCGTGGAATCTCAACCTGGTGCTAAGAGCATTGCAGAAGCCGCCTTTTGAACCCTTGTCGAGGGCATCTCTGAAAGACCTGACGTTGAAAGCAGTCTTTTTGGTGGCTATCACTTCAGCCAGAACAGTTTCCGAGCTCCAGGCACTCTCATGTCGAGAGCCTTTTCTGCAGTTCACTGAGGCAGGAGTGACTATTCGCACAGTGCCTTCCTTCCTGCCCAAGATTGTTTCTCGCTTCCATGTGAATCAGCAGCTCTGTCTCCCTTCCTTTCGTAGGGAGGACTACCCAGAGGAATACTCTGCTCTCAAATATCTGGATGTGAGACGTGTCATCATCAGATACTTGGAAGTGACCAATGATTTCCGGAAATCGGATCATCTGTTTGTCCTGTTTGCAGGTCCGCATAAGGGTCTGCAGGCTGCTAAGCCTACAGTGGCAAGATGGGTCAAGAAAGCCATTGCAGCGGCTTATGTGACCGCGGGGAAGGTGCCGCCTATCCAGCTGAAGGCTCACTCCACTAGAGCTCAGGCGGCCTCGATGGCAGAGGCCGGATCCGTCTCCTTGGAAGAGATTTGCAAGGCAGCAACTTGGGCTTCGGCCCATACCTTCTCCAGGCATTACCGCTTGACTGTGGCTGCTCGGGCGGAGGCCCGGTTTGGAGCTTCAGTGTTGCGGTCAGGGATTTCAATGTCCCGCCCTGGGTGAGTACTGCTTTGGTACATCCCACCAGTCTATGGATTGATCAGCATGATGATATGGAAGGTAAAATTATGTATCATACCTGATAATTTTCTTTCCATTAATCATAGCTGATCAATCCATAGTCCCTCCCAGATATCTGTATTGGTTATATTCTGGTTGCATTTCAGGTTCAAGTTTAGTCTTCAGTTCCTGTTCAGGAGGACTTCGTGTTCAAGTTTTTTCACTTGGATTCTTCAAGAGTTGAGACGAGTTTGTGTTATAGTGAGCTGCTGCATTCCTCTCCCCTCCGTTTTACGGGGCTGGATTGAGACTTAAATTCTGCCGGCACTCCCTCCCGCTTCGTGCGGCTGTAGGGCAGCTTTGTACCCCTCCCGCTTCGGCGGTGTTAGGGTCAGTCAGCTCCTCCCGCGGTTGCGGTTGCAGGATAAGCCAGATCCCCCCGCATCGGCGGGGTGGTGTCCCTCCCCCGCTCCGCGGGGATGAGCTGGACGGATTCCCCTCCCCCACTTGTGTGGGGATGAGCTGGGTTGATTCCCCTCCCCCATTTCGGCGGTGTTGAGCTGGGCAGAGTGTCCCTTTGTGGGTGTAATTCTCTAAGTGCTGAGTCCTGCGGATGGAGCTTTGATATCGACATACTGAGGAGTTTCCGGCAGCACATGACCACATATAGGGAGGCAAAAGTTTGCTCTCTATCTCCACCTGCTGGTAGATGGACACAACCCACCAGTCTATGGATTGATCAGCTATGATTAATGGAAAGAAAATTATCAGGTATGATACATAATTTTACCTTCTCGATCTATCTGCTGCTTTTGACACTGTTGATCACAGCCTACTCCTTGATATTCTGTCCTCACTTGGATTTCAGTGTTTTGTTCTTTCCTGGTTTTCTTCTTATCTCTCCCAGCGTACCTGGGAATGTTAAAGGAAATTAGGGGCACAAACAAACTGGGCAACACAATAATAATGGGCGATATTACCCTGATATTGACTGGGTAAATGTAACATTGGGACGCACTAGGGAGGTAAAATTCCTCGATGAAATCAAGGACAGCTTTATGGAGCAGCTGGTACAGGAACCGACGAGAGAAGGAAAAATTCTAGACCTAGTCCTTAGTGGAGCGCATGATCTGTGCAGGAGATAATGGTGCTGTGGCCGCTTGATAACAGTGATTATAATATGATGGATTTGAAGTAAGTATACATAGGAAATCCAATACGTTAGCGTTTAACTTTAAAAAAGGAGACTATGATAAAATGAGAAGAACAGTGAAAAGAACACTTAGAGGAGCGACTGCGAGGGTCAAAAATTTACATCAGGCGTGGATGCTGTTCAAAAACACCATCCTGGAAGCCCAGGCCAAATATATTCCGCGTATTAAAAAAGGAGGACGGAAGACCAAACGACAGCCGGCATGGTTAAATAGTGAGTTGTAGGAAGCTATTAGAGCTAAAAGAAAATCCTTCAGATAATGGAAGAAGGAACCGACTGAAAATAATAAGAAATGGCATAAGGAATATGCAAAGCGCTGATAATGAAGGCTAAGAGGGACTTCGAAAAAAAGATTGCATTGGAGGCAAAAACACATAGTAAAAATTTTTTTTAGGTATATTGAAAGCAGGAAGCCGGCAAAAGGTGTCCGAGGAGTAAAAGGGGCGATCAGGGAAGACAAAGCCATAGCGGAGAGAGTAAATGAATTCTTCGCTTCGGTCTTCACCGAGGAAATGGTATTCGAAGCTGACAAGTCGGAGAAACTTAATGAATTCTCTGTAAACCTGGAGGATGTAATGGGGCAGTTCTACAAACTGAAGAGTAGCAAATCTCCTGGACCGGATGGTATTCATCCCAGAGTACTGATAGAACTGAAAAATGAGCCTGCGGAGCTATTGTTAGAAATTTATCCTTAAAATCGAGCGTGGTATCGGAAGATTGGAGGGTGTACATAAGTACATAAGTACATAAGTAGTGCCATACTGGGAAAGACCAAAGGTCCATCTAGCCCAGCATCCTGTCACCGACAGTGGCCAATCCAGGTCAAGGGCACCTGGCACGCTCCCCAAACGTAAAAACATTCCAGACAAGTTATACCTAAAAATGAGGAATTTTTCCAGTCCATTTAATAGCGGTCTATGGACTTGTCCTTTAGGAATCTATCTAACCCCTTTTTAAACTCCGTCAAGCTAACCGCCCGTACCACGTTCTCCGGCAATGAATTCCAGAGTCTAATTACACGTTGGGTGAAGAAAAATTTTCTCCGATTCGTTTTAAATTTACCACACTGTAGCTTCAACTCATGCCCTCTAGTCCTAGTATTTTTGGATAGCGTGAACAGTCGCTTCACATCCACCCGATCCATTCCACTCATTATTTTATACACTTCTATCATATCTCCCCTCAGCCGTCTCTTCTCCAAGCTGAAAAGCCCTAGCCTTCTCAGCCTCTCTTCATAGGAAAGTCGTCCCATCCCCACTATCATTTTCGTCGCCCTTCGCTGTACCTTTTCCAATTCTACTATATCTTTTTTGAGATACGGAGACCAGTACTGAACACAATACTCCAGGTGCGGTCGCACCATGGAGCGATACAACGGCATTATAACATCCGCACACCTGGACTCCATACCCTTCTTAATAACACCCAACATTCTATTCGCTTTCCTAGCCGCAGCAGCACACTGAGCAGAAGGTTTCAGCGTATCATCGACGACGACACCCAGATCCCTTTCTTGATCCGTAACTCCTAACGCGGAACCTTGCAAGACGTAGCTATAATTCGGGTTCCTCTTACCCACATGCATCACTTTGCACTTGTCAACATTGAACTTCATCTGCCACTTGCACGCCCATTCTCCCAGTCTCGCAAGGTCCTCCTGTAATCGTTCACATTCCTCCTGCGACTTGACGACCCTGAATAATTTTGTGTCATCGGCGAATTTAATTACCTCACTAGTTATTCCCATCTCTAGGTCATTTATAAATACATTAAAAAGCAACGGACCCAGCACAGACCCCTGCGGGACCCCACTAACTACCCTCCTCCACTGAGAATACTGGCCAATATAATGTCAATTTTTTAAAAAGGTTCCAGAGGAGATCCGAGAAATTATAGACCGGTGAGTCTGATGTTGGTGCCGGGCAAAATGGTAGAGACTATTATTAAGAACAAAATTACAGAGCATATTCAAAAGCATGGATTAATGAGATAAAGTCAACATGGATTTAGTGAAGGGAAATCTTGCCTCACCAATCTACTACATTTCTTTGAAGGGGTGAACAAACATGGATAAAGGGGAGCCGGTTGATATTGTGTATCTGGATTTTCAGAAGGCGTTTAACAAAGTACCTCATGAAAGACTTCAGAGGAAATTGGAGAGTCATGGGATAGGAGGTAGTGTTCTATTGTGGATTAAAAGCTAGTTAAAAGATAGAAAATAGAGAGTAAGGTTAAATGGTCATTATTCTCAATGGAGAAGTAGTTAGTGGGGTTCCTCAGGGCTCTGTGCTGGGACCACTGCTTTTTAACATATTTCTAAATGACCTAGAGATTGGAGTAACTAGTGAGGTAATTAAATTTGCTGATGACACAAAGTTATTCAAAGTCGTTAAATCGCGGGAGGATTGTGAAAAATTACAGGCGGACCTTACGAGACTGGGAGACTGGGCGTCTAAAAGGCAGATGACATTTAATGTTAGCAAGTGCAAGGTGATGCATGTGGGATAAAGGAACCCGAATTATAGCTATGTCATGCAAGGTTCCACGTTAGGAATCACGGACCAAGAAAGGCATCTAGGTGTCGTCGTTGATATATTGAAACCTTCTGCTCAGTGTGCTGCTGCAGCTTAGAGAGCAAATAGAATGTTAGGTATTATTAGGAAAGGAATGGAAAACAAAAATGAGGATATTATAATGCCTTTGTATCGCTCCATGATGCAACCATACCTCAAATATTGTGTTCAATTCTGGTTGCCGCAACTCAAAAAAGATATAGTGGATTAGAAAAGGTGCAGAGAAGGGCGACAAAAATGATAAAGGGGATGGGACGACTTCCCTATGAGGAAAGGCTAAAGCGGCTAGGGCTCTTTAGCTTGGAGAAAAGGCAGCTGAACTGGAATGGAAATCATACACTAGGGAAGGGAAAAGAACAACGAGGGGTCCCCGAGGGGACTGGAGCTCAAGCAACGCACATAGCGCCAGCCAGTGACACAAAGGGAAGGGCGACAGACAAAACTGGTGGATACTGCCTACGACCAGAGGGGCAGCATACAGACAAATGCTACACAGAAACTCAGGTAGTGGAGGGCAAAGCCCACAGGGAAAAAGTGAAAGCCAGGGACAGAATGGGACACTATAGACATGGAATATACAAGAGCGAAGCTCCACAGGAATGGCTAAACAGGGAAAAACAGACTGAAGGAAAAGGCTGCTTTCAAATAAGGACAGGAAAGAAGCAGGCACACAAGACTACTGAAAAGGATAAGGCAAACACTAGAGAAAGACTGCCTAACAGAGGCAGCGCTCATAGAAGGCAAATACCAAGCACTGTACACAAAGGGTTAACACTGAGCAAAGGGAAACTTAAACAAAGCAGGAATGAGCTTACCATGGACAGAAAGGATGCCTAACAGAGAGGACTCACAGAAGGCAAATATCAAGCTCTGCACATAAAGGGTTAACACTGAGTAAAGGGAAACTTAAAGCAGGAACGAGCATAGCACGGACAGAAAGGCTGCCTAACAGAAGCAGGGAGAAATGAGGCAGAAGACAGACCCACCTGCACTGCAGAGAAGCAATCAAGGACACGCTGGACACAACCAGCACACACACACACGGAGACCACAAACAAAAGGAGAGCAAGCAAAACTCCACAAAATACACACTGTGTCACGAGCACAGACAGAGTAAGAGAACCAGAGCTCAGCTGACGGGAATTAACACTAGAGCATCCACTGTAGGGAGAGGTAAGTTTAAATAGGTCTGACTTCTAACGTCTGCTGCTTCAGACGTCATCTCAATCCCTGACAGGCCAATCAGAAGCGAGTCCCAGTCATTCCCCTGCTCGTCTTAGTAGAATCATATCACCCTTACTCCCCACCCCCAAAAAATGTGATTAAAAATATAATTTGCCAGCCTCAGATGTTAGGTCAATTAGAATAGCATACACATCCTTGGAGTAGTCTAGTAGTGGTGCAATGCACTGCAGACAGGTGGACCTAGGCTTTTACCTCCACCTACTTGTTACACTTGTGGAGGAAACTGTGAGCCCTCCAAAACCCACCAGAAACCCACTGTACCCACATATTGGTTCTCCCTTCACCTGTAAGGGCTATGGTAGTGGTGTACAATTGGGGGTACTGGGTTTTGGGGGGCTCAACAGACAAGGTAAGGGAGAAATGGTGAGATATGTACCTGGGAACATTTTATAAACTTCACTGCAGTGCCCCCAAGGATGCTCTTGCTTTCCTGGTATGTCACTTTTCCACTATTCTACCTGATACCAAGCTTTCTATTTTTTTTTTTTTAATAACATCTGAGCTTTGTGTCTATTGTTTATTGTTATATTTGGACTTTGAATTTAGATGTATAAATGAAAAGAAGGTATCTAAATACAGAGTGCTATTTTTCCATTCTTCATAGCAAGAGTGTACATTCTCTAATTACCTGTTCCAATGCAACTGAAGCTTTTACCTCCTCAGTGCATGTAAATGGTTTCATCCCTGTGTGGATTCTCTGTGCCATGTGAGGTTTTTTTTTTCCAACCAAAGCTTTTACCACACTAAAGACATGTAAATGGTTTCACTCCTGTGTGTATTCTCTGGTGCATTGTGATGTTTACCGTCTGACCAAAGCTTTTACTAGACTCTATACAAGCAAATGGTTTCTCTCCCGTGTGGACTTTCTGATGCACTTTGAGATTTACATGACAACCAAAGCTTTTACCACACTTAAAACATGTGAATGGTTTCACTTTATTGTGAATTTTCTTGTGTATTTTGTACGTTTTGCATTTGGATGTATTTGTTTGTTCTCCGAGGACAAGCAGGCTGCTTGTTCTCACTGATGGGTTGACGTCCTCGGCAGCCCCCTCCATCGGAAAGTTTACTAGCAAAGGCCTTTGCTAGTCCTCGCGCGCCCATGCGCACCGCGCATGCGCGGCCGTCTTCCCGCCCGAAACCGGCTCGAGCCGGCCAGTCTTCTTTCGTCCGCGCTCGGTACGGTCGTGTTACGCCGTTCGTGCCCTAGAGAGTCGACCTCGCGCGTCCTTTTCGACGTGTTTTTCTTCTCTTTTTCTCAAAAAAAGTTCGGGAAGCGCTCCGGAAGTGTTCCGGAAGGCCCTTTCGGGTTTTCTGCCCTTCCCGTATTTCTCAGTTTTTTTGCCCCGTAAGTTTCTTTCGTTGTCGGGGTAGGCCTTTTTTGGCCTCGATCGAGATTTTTCTCCCTCTAAATTTTGGTGCTTCAATTTTCGCCATTTCGGCTTTTGATTTCGCCGGCGTGATTTTTCCGCCCATGACATCGAAGCCTTCCAGCGGCTTCAAGAAGTGCACCCAGTGCGCCCGGGTAATCTCGCTCACTGATAGGCACTCTGCGTGTCTTCAGTGTCTAGGGGCCCAGCACCGCCCTCAGAACTGTAGTCTGTGTTCCCTGTTACAAAGGCGGACTCAGGTAGCGAGATTAGCCCAGTGGAACGTTTTGTTCTCGGGCTCTTCGTCGGCATCGGCACCGGAGGCATCGAGTGCATCGACGTCGTCAGCGTCCGGACCATCTTCCTTGGCTGCCGCTCCATCGACTGCATCGAGGCATCGGGCCTCTGCATCGGCGCCGAGACATCGGGCGACTGTATCGACGTCGGTGGTACCGAGACTTCGTCTGCTGATGTCGTCGGACGGAGGTGCATCGTCAGGAGTGCAGGTGAGGGCTGTCCATTCCCCTGCTGGTGGCGGTGAGCCTTCGGGTGGGTCTCCTCCTACCCTGAGGGCTCCTGCGGTACAGCCCCCCCGGGATCGACCTTCTTCGGTCTCGGCCCCGAGGAAGCGACGGATGGATTCTACGTCCTCCTCGTCGGTGCCGGGGAGCTCCGGTGACATGCTTCGGAAGAAGTCGAAGAAGCATCGACACCGGTCGGCACCGAGAGCTCTGGGTCGCCGAGGGATTCGGCACCCAGCAGGCATCGGCACCGAGAGGACCGCTCACCCTCTGTTCAGGAGGTGTCGATGCGCTCCGCTCTGGACAGCCCGGAACAGCCTCCTCGCCCGGAACAGGTTCTGACGTCGACGCCTGCATCGACCTCTCAGCCTTTCTCTGCAGCCGCTCTAAACGAGAGCCTCCGGGCCGTTCTCCCAGAGATTCTGGGAGAGCTGTTGCGCCCTACCCCTCCGGTACCGGCGGTGCTTGCGCCACCGGTACCGTCGAGCGTGGCGCCGGCTGGCCCATCGCCCAGGTTGAGGTCCCCGACGTCGGTACCGCGTGCGGTGCCGACCGCGGCCACCTCCCAGGAAGGCTCCCCGACTACGTCGGCGGAGGGAGCTTCGCCGATGCGGGCGAGGGACTCTTCCTCTCGACGCCCCCACCGTGGACGGGGTTCCACCGAGTCGAGCAGGGCGAGGTTGCAGACACAGGTTCGTGAACTTGTGTCTGACACCGAGGGTGAGGCCTCGTGGGAAGAGGAGGAAGACCCCAGATATTTCTCTGACGAGGAGTCTGAGGGTCTCCCTTCCGATCCCACTCCCTCTCCTGAAAGACAGCTTTCCCCTCCTGAGAGTCTGTCTTTTGCTTCCTTTGTCCGGGAGATGTCTACGGCCATCCCCTTCCCGGTGGTTGTGGAGGACGAGCCCAGGGCTGAAATGTTTGAGCTCCTGGACTATCCTTCTCCACCTAAGGAAGTGTCCACTGTTCCCTTGCACCATGTCCTGAAAAAGACATTGCTTGCGAACTGGACCAAGCCACTAAGTAATCCCCACATTCCCAAGAAGATTGAGTCCCAGTACCGGATCCATGGGGACCCAGAGCTGATGCGCACTCAGTTGCCTCATGACTCTGGAGTTGTGGATTTGGCCCTAAAGAAGGCTAAGAGTTCTAGGGAGCATGCTTCGGCGCCCCCGGGCAAAGACCCTAGAACCTTAGACTCCTTTGGGAGGAAGGCCTACCATTCTTCTATGCTCGTGGCCAAGATCCAGTCTTACCAGCTCTACACGAGCATACACATGCGGAACAATGTGCGGCAGTTGGCGGGCTTGGTTGATGCTCTTCCCCCTGAGCAAGCCAAGCCTTTTCAGGAGGTGGTCAGGCAGCTGAAGGCGTGCAGAAAATTCCTGGCCAGAGGAGTTTATGACACTTTTGATGTTGCGTCCAGGGCCGCTGCTCAAGGTGTGGTGATGCGCAGGCTCTCATGGCTGCGTGCCGCCGACCTGGAGAATAGACTCCAGCAGCGGATTGCGGACTCGCCTTGCCGTGCGGACAACATTTTTGGAGAAAAAGTCGAGCAGGTGGTAGAGTCTCTCCACCAGCGGGACACCGCATTCGACAAGTTCTCCCGCCGGCAGCCTTCAGCCTCTACCTCTACAGGTAGAAGATTTTTCGGGGGAAGGAAGACTGGTCCCTATGCTTCTGGTAAGCGTAGGTACAATCCTCCTTCCCGACAGCCTGCGGCCCAGGCTAAGCCCCAGCGCGCTCGCTCTCGTCAGCAGCGTGCGCCTCAGCAAGGCCCCGCGGCTCCCCAGCAAAAGCAAGGGGCGAGCTTTTGACTGGCTCCAGCAGAGCATAGCCGACATCCAAGTGTCAGTGCCGGGCGACCTGCCGGTCGGGGGGAGGTTGAAAGCTTTTCACCAAAGGTGGCCTCTCATAACCTCCGACCAGTGGGTTCTGCAAATAGTCCGGCAAGGATACACCCTCAATTTGGCCTCAAAACCTCCAAATTGTCCACCGGGAGCTCAGTCTTACAGCTTCCAGCACAAGCAGGTACTTGCGGGGGAACTCTCCGCCCTTCTCAGCGCCAATGCGGTCGAGCCCGTGCCATCCGGGCAAGAAGGGCTGGGATTCTATTCCAGGTACTTCCTTGTGGAAAAGAAAACAGGGGGGATGCGTCCCATCCTAGACCTAAGGGCCCTGAACAAATATCTCGTAAAAGAAAAGTTCAGGATGCTTTCCCTGGGCACCCTTCTCCCCATGATTCAGCAAAACGATTGGCTATGCTCTCTGGACTTGAAGGATGCCTACACACACATCCCGATACTGCCAGCTCACAGACAGTATCTGCGATTTCAGTTGGGCACACGCCACTTCCAGTACTGTGTGCTACCCTTTGGGCTCGCCTCTGCGCCCAGGGTGTTCACAAAGTGCCTAGCTGTGGTAGCAGCGGCACTTCGCAGGCTGGGGGTGCACGTGTTCCCATATCTCGACGATTGGCTGGTGAAGAACACATCCGAGGCAGGAGCCCTGCAGTCCATGCAGATGACTATTCGCCTCCTGGAGCTACTGGGGTTTGTGATAAATTATCCAAAGTCCCATCTTCTCCCAGTGCAGAAACTCGAATTCATAGGAGCTCTGCTGGATTCTCGGACGGCTCGCGCCTATCTCCCAGAGACGAGGGCCAACAACTTGTTGTCCCTCGTCTCGCGGGTGCGAGCGTCCCGGCAGATCACAGCTCGGCAGATGTTGAGATTGCTGGGCAACATGGCCTCCACAGTTCATGTGACTCCCATGGCCCGTCTTCATATGAGATCTGCTCAATGGACCCTAGCCTCCCAGTGGTATCAGGCTGCTGGGGGCCTAGAAGACGTGATCCACCTGTCCACGAGTTTTCTCAAATCCCTGTATTGGTGGACGATTTGCTCCAATTTGACTCTGGGACGTCCCTTCCAAATTCCTCAGCCGCAAAAAGTGCTGACCACGGATGCGTCTCTCCTGGGATGGGGAGCTCATGTCGATGGGCTTCACACCCAAGGAAGTTGGTCCCTCCAAGAACGCGATCTACAGATCAATCTTCTGGAGTTGCGAGCGATCTGGAACACTCTGAAGGCTTTCAGAGATCGGCTGTCCCACAAATTATCCAAATTCAGACAGACAACCAGGTTGCCATGTACTATGTCAACAAGCAGGGGGGCACCGGATCTCGCCCCCTGTGTCAGGAAGCCGTCAGCATGTGGCTCTGGGCTCGCCGTCTCGGCATGGTGCTCCAAGCCACATATCTGGCAGGCGTAAACAACAGTCTGGCCGACAGGTTGAGCAAGATTATGCAACCTCACGAGTGGTCGCTCAGTTCCAGGGTAGTGCGACAGATCTTCCAAGCGTGGGGCACCCCCTTGGTGGATCTCTTCGCATCTCGAGCGAACCACAAAGTCCCTCAGTTCTGTTCCAGGCTTCAGGCCTCCGGCAGACTAGCATCGGATGCCTTCCTCCTGGATTGGGGGGAGGGCCTGCTGTATGCTTATCCTCCCATCCCTCTGGTGGGGAAGACTTTGTTGAAACTCAAGCAAGACCGAGGCACCATGATTCTGATTGCTCCTTTTTGGCCGCGTCAGATCTGGTTCCCCCTTCTTCTGGAGTTATCCTCCGAAGAACCGTGGAGATTGGAGTGTTTTCCGACCCTCATCACACAGGACGAGGGGGCGCTTCTGCATCCCAACCTCCAGTCTCTGGCTCTCACGGCCTGGATGTTGAGGGCGTAGACTTTGCCTCCTTGGGTCTGTCGGAGGGTGTCTCCCGCATCTTGCTTGCTTCCAGGAAAGACTCCACTAAGAGAAGTTACTTCTTCCATTGGAGGAGGTTTGCCGTCTGGTGTGACAGCAAGGCCCTAGATCCTCGCTCTTGTCCTACACAGACCCTGCTTGAATACCTTCTGCACTTGTCTGAGTCTGGCCTCAAGACCAACTCTGTAAGAGTTCACCTTAGTGCAATCAGTGCATACCATTACCGTGTGGAAGGTAAGCCGATCTCAGGACAGCCTTTAGTTGTTCGCTTCATGAGAGGTTTGCTTTTGTCAAAGCCCCCTGTCAAGCCTTCTACAGTGTCATGGGATCTCAATGTCGTTCTCACCCAGCTGATGAAACCTCCTTTTGAGCCACTGAATTCCTGCCATCTGAAGTACTTGACCTGGAAGGTCATTTTCTTGGTGGCAGTTACTTCAGCTCGTAGAGTCAGTGAGCTTCAGGCCCTGGTAGCCCAGGCCCCTTACACCAAATTTCATCATAACAGAGTAGTCCTCCGCACTCACCCTAAGTTCTTGCCAAAGGTCGTGTCGGAGTTCCATCTGAACCAGTCAATTGTCTTGCCAACATTCTTTCCCCGTCCTCATTCCTGCCCTGCTGAACGTCAGCTGCACACATTGGACTGCAAGAGAGCATTGGCCTTCTACCTGGAGCGGACACAGCCCCACAGACAGTCCGCCCAATTGTTTGTTTCTTTTGATCCCAATAGGAGGGGAGTGGCTGTAGGGAAACGCACCATATCCAATTGGCTAGCAGATTGCATTTCCTTCACTTACGCCCAGGCGGGGCTGGCTCTTGAGGGTCATGTCACGGCTCATAATGTTAGAGCCATGGCTGCGTCGGTAGCCCACTTGAAGTCAGCCTCCATTGAAGAAATTTGCAAAGCTGCGACGTGGTCATCTGTCCACACATTCACATCTCATTACTGCCTGCAGCAGGATACCCGACGCGACAGTCGGTTCGGGCAGTCAGTTCTTCAGAACCTGTTTGGGCTTTAGGATCCAACTCCACCCCCCGAGGGCCCTGTTTGTTCTGTTCCAGGCTGCACTCTCAGTTAGTTGGTAAATTTTTTAGGTCAATCTCAGTTATGTCCTCGCCGTTGCGAGGCCCAATTGACCATGGTTGTTGTTTTGAGTGAGCCTGGGGGCTAGGAATACCCCATCAGTGAGAACAAGCAGCCTGCTTGTCCTCGGAGAAAGCGAATGCTACATACCTGTAGAAGGTATTCTCCGAGGACAGCAGGCTGATTGTTCTCACAAACCCGCCCGCCTCCCCTTTGGAGTTGAGTCTTCCCTTGAAGTGTATTGTTTTGCTACATACTGGACTGGCCGGCTCGAGCCGGTTTCGGGCGGGAAGACGGCCGCGCATGCGCGGTGCGCATGGGCGCGCGAGGACTAGCAAAGGCCTTTGCTAGTAAACTTTCCGATGGAGGGGGCTGCCGAGGACGTCAACCCATCAGTGAGAACAATCAGCCTGCTGTCCTCGGAGAATACCTTCTACAGGTATGTAGCATTCGCTAAAATGGACCAAAAAAATAAAACATCCAAGTCACAAAACATTTTTCCAAACAGCATTTTCAAAAGGAAAAGAGCCTTTTTTTTTTTTTTTTTTTTTAGTAGAAAATGACCTTTCCTGTTGTGATTTTGGACGTTTTACAAAAAACGTCCAAATTCATACTTAGATGTTATATCCAAAAATGCCCCTTGTGTATCTGACTTGTCACAAGGAGCAGCAGTGAGAATTGAACCCATGTTGCCAGGATCAAAGCCCACTGCACTAACCATTCCTCGTCTGTTTTGGACATCTTTTGTTTGAAAATGAATCAAAAAAAAAAAGGACGTCCAAATCACAGGATGTCTGTAGTATTTTCGAACAGAAAAGATAGACTTCCATCTTTTTCGAAAATTACCTTCTCTTCTGTTCGGAATTTGGACATCTTTGTAAAACGTTCAAATTCTGATTTAGATGGTGCTTTTGAAAATGCCCCTCTAAGTTTTGGCCATTTTTAAGTTTCCTTTCTTTTCGATGCGACTGGCTTTAGGCCGCGCGGTCAGGTTTCTTCTTATTTTTGTTTCCCTTTTTATTGACACGATGAAGTCTTTTGATTTCGTTGTAGCCGTTTTTCCTTACATGTCATCAAGAACACCCAGCGGCTTCAAATGTTGTACTCGGTGTAACCGGACAATCTCAGATACCGATACTCATTCCTGGTGCATCCAGTGCCTTGGGCCTGACCACAGCCTAGCTGTATGAAGAAACAGAGCTAAGTAGCTCGAGAAGCCCAATGTGAGAAACTTTTTGGGGCTCGGTCCGATCCTTCGACTTCGGTACCGAGGTCGTCAACATCGAGGGAAGCATTGACGTCAGGAGCAGAGGTAATGGCTGCTAAGAAGTCAAGACATTCTGTGAGCAGTGAGGCATCGAGTGTGTCTCCACCTGTCTCGAGGCCTCCTGCTTTGCAGACCCCCCGGGACCGAACATCGTCGGACCCGACTTCGAGGAGATGTGAGGATTCCATGTTGTCCTCTTTGGTACCGAGGAGCCTCAGTGACGGGCATCGAGCGAAGGTGAAGAAGCACCATCACCAATCTCCTTCGACATACGGTGCCAGGAGCTCCGGGGCGTTGAAGGATTTGGCATCTGAGAAGTGTCGGCGCCGAGAGGATCGCTCCCCCTCCATATACAGGAGGTGCCGATGCATCGACCTCTTAGCAGCCCGGTACCTGCATCTGAGCCTCAGCAGATTCTGCCACCGGCTGATCCACCAACCCCGCAGTCTTCCCCGATGGCACCTCTTGACGAGCGCATCCGGGCCCTGCTTCCAGAACTTCTGGAAGGATTACTGCACCAATCTGCTTCGGTGTCAGGGGTACTTGCGCCATCCATGCCGTCTGCTCCAGTGGCGTCTGGCCCTTCGCCTGCGGTGAGGTCCCCGTCCTTGGTGCCAGCTGCCACCCAGGTCGACTCCCCTTTGCTGCAGTCCGTGAGTCGTATGGGATTTCCACTGAATCTTCCCCTCCACCTGAAAGGAGATTGTCTCCTCCTGAGAGTCCTGATAATGAGCTGAAAAAAGCTAAACTAACACAAGAGTTAGAGAATATGTGGTAACATAGGCGTAGCGTTACTTGTTTGCTTTTTTTTCAGATTATAGTGGAGAAAAAGACCTCAATAGTCACTGTTAGGCATCAATGTGCAAAATGCACTCAAGTTCCAACGTAAGTTTAGCTTTTTTCAGCTCATTACCAGTACTTTTGTTACTTTTGCTGAAAATTTTGCCAAGTATTTTCTGTTCCTCCTGAGAGTCTACATCTTTTGTCCTGGAAATGGCTACAGCTATTCTGTTCCCTATGGAGGTGGAGATTGAGCCCAGGGCTGAGATGCACGAGTTCCTGGACTATCCCTCTTCACCTAAGGAGGCTGTGATGGCTCCTCTGCATAAGGTACTGAAGGAAGTCCTTATGCGGAACTGGTCTTTTCCTCTGTCTGGCCCCATGATCCCAAAGAGAGCTGATTCCCAGTATTGGATCAATGGTGAACCTAGGTTGATGAGGTCTCCGTTACCTCACAATTCCCTTTTCGGTGGACTCCGCCCTCAAGAGAGCCAAGAGTACTAGAGACTATGCCTTGATGCCCCCAGGCAGAGAAGCTAGGACCTTGGATTCTTTTGGGAGGAAGACATATCAGGCCGCAATGTTCGCTGCCCGTATCCAGTCCTACCAGGAGTACTGGAGACTATGCCTTGATGTCCCCAGGCAGAGAAGCTAGGACCTTGGATTCTTTTGGGAGGAAGACATATCAGGCTGCAATGTTTGCTGCCCGTAAGCGTACACTTGCGGAACTCGGTGAGGCAGTTGTCTAGTTTGGTCAATGCCCTCTCTCCGGAGCAGGCCAAGCCTTTTCGCCAGGTGGTCAGTCAGCAGATGGCGTGTCGTAAATTCCTGGCCAGGGGTGCTTACGACTCTTTTGATGTGGCATTCAGAATCGCTGCTCAGGGTATAGTGATGCGCAGACTCTCATGGCTGCGTGTCTCTGACCTGGATCATTCGGTCCAGCAGTGGATGGCGGATGTACCTTGCTGGGGGATAAACGTTTTGGAGAAATAGTAGAGGTTCTTGTTGACCAGATCAAGAAGCACAATGATGCTATGGATTCTCTCTCCCGCCGGGTGCCTTCTGCTTCAACCTCCTCAACTAGGAGGTATTTTGGTGGGAAGCGGAGTGCTCCCTATTCCTATGCTAGGCGTAGGTACACTCCGGCTTCTCGGCAGCCTACTCAGGCTGAGCCCCAGTGCACTCATTCTCGTCAACAGCGTGCGTCTAAGGCCCAGGGTGCTCCCCAGAAAAAGCAAGGGACAGGCTTTTGACTGGCTCCAGTTAAGCATAGCCTCAGTAAAAGTGTCCGTGCCAGACAGCTTGCCGGTTGAGGGAGGTTAATGTTTTTTCACCCAAGGTGGCCTCTCAACCTCTGACTGGTGGGTTTTTCAAATAGTCCAGTTAGGATACACCCTCAGTCTGGAATCCAAACCTCCAAATTGCCCACTGGGAGCTCATTCTTATAGCTCCCAGCACAGGCAGGTACTTGCAAAGGAACACTTCACCCTTCTAAAGACCCATGTGGTTGAACCTGTTCCACCAGGGGAATAAGGGCTGGGATTCTATTCCAGGTACTTTCTTGTGCAAAAGAAAACAGGGGGGATGCGTCCCATCATAGACCTAAGGACCCTGAACAAATTCCTAGTCCTAGAAAAGTTCAGGATGGTTTCCCTGGGCTCCCTTCTTCCCTTGATTCAGGAGAACAACTGGCTATGCTCTGTGCACTTACAGGATGCTTACACACACAACTCGATACTCCCAGCTCACAGGAAGTATCTTCAATTTCAGCTGGGGACATCACTTTCAGTACAGTGTACTCCTCTTTGGCCTGGTGTCTGTGCCCAGAGTGTTTACAAAGTGTCTAGTGGTAGTCGCAGCTTCGCTATGCAGTCTGGGAGTGCATGTGTTTCCTTATCTTGACGATTAGCTGGTGAAGAACACCTCGGAGGACGGTGCTCGTGAGTCCATGTGAATGACTATTCAGGTGCTAGATCTACTGGGGTCTCATCTCACTCCTGTTCAAAAATTGGAGTTCATTGGAGCACTGCTGGACACGAAGACAGCTCTAGCTTATCTCCCCAAGACAAGGGCAGACAACCTCCTGTCATTGGTGTCCACAGTTCGAGCGTCTGATCAGGTCACAGCTCGGCAGATGTTGAGACTTCTGGGGCACATGTCCTCCACAGTTCATGTAACACCCATGGCAGGTCTACATATGAGATCAACTCATTGGACCCTAGCTTCCCACTGGTGTCAAGCTGCAGGGAATCTGGAGGTTGTGATCCAACTGTGCACCGATTTTCGCAATTCTCTTCAGTGGTGGACAATCCGGTCCAATTTGACCTTGGGACAACGATTCCAAATTTTTCAGCCACAAAAAGTACTGACGACGGATGCATCCCTCCTAGGGTGGGGAGCTCATGTGGATTGGCTTCACACTCAAGGAGCCTGGTTCTTCCGGGAAACAACCTCAGATCAACCTCCTGGAATTACGTGCGATCTGGAACGCTCTAAAGGCTTTCAGAGATCGGTTGTCCAACCAAATCATTTTGATTCAAACAGACAATCAGGTTGGGCTGTACTTATCCAACAAGCAGGGGGGCACCGGATCTCGCCCTCTGTGTCAGGAAGCTGTTCGTATGTGGCTTTGGGCATGCCGTCAAGGCATGTATCTCCAAGCCACTTATATGGCGGTTGTAAACAACAGTCTGACCGACAGACTGAACAGGGTAATACAACCTCACTATTGGTCACTGAGTATGGGCATAGCTCGCAAGATCTTCCAAGCATAGGGCACCCCCTTGGTGGATCTTTTTGCCACTCAAATCAATCACATGGTCCGTCAGTTCTGTTCCAGGCTTCAGGCCAATGACAGACTATCGTCAGACACCTTTCTCCTTCATCGGTGAACAGGTTTTCTGTATGCATATGCTCCCATACCTCTAGTAGAGACTTAGCTGAAACTCAAGCAAGACCACGGAACCATGATCCTGATCGCACCCTTCTGGCTGCGACAGATTTGGTTCCCTTTTCTTCTGGAGTTGTCCTCCGAGGAACCGTGGAGATTGGAGTGTTTTCCAACCCTCATCACTCAGAACGAGGGGTCACTTCTACATTCCAACCTCCAGTCTCTGGCTCTCACGGCCTGGATGTTGAGATCTTAGAATTCGCCTCCTTGGGTCTTTCAGAGAGTGTCTCCCGAGTCTTGCTTGCTTCCAGAAAATATTCCATGAAGAGGTGCTACTCTTTCAAATGGAGAAGGTTTACCTTCTGGTGTGACAGCAAGGCCCTAGATCCTCTCTCTTGTCCTACACAGACCCTGCTTGAATACCTTCTGCACTTATCAGAATCTGGTCTCAAGACCAACTCCGTAAGGGTTCACCTCAGCGCAATAAGTGCTTATCATTGGCGTGTAGAGGGTAAGCCTATCTCTGGACAGCCTTTAGTTGTTCGCTTCATGAGAAGTTTGCTTTTGTCAGAGCCCTTGTCAACCCTACACCAGTGTCATGGGAGCTCAACGTCGTTCTCACCCAGCTGATGAAAGCTCCTTTTGAGCCACTGAATTCTTGCCATCTGAAGTACTTGACCTGGTTGGTGGTCATTTTCTTGGTGGCTGTTTCTTCAGCTCATAGGGTCAATGAGTGTCAGGCCTTAGTCGTGGATGCACCTTTTATTAAGTCTCATCACAACAGAGTAGTCCTCCGCATGCACTCTAAGTTCCTACCAAAGGTGGTGTCTGAGTTCCATCTGAAACAGTCAATTGTTTTGCCAACGTTTTTTCCCATATCTCGTGCCCACCCTGGCAAAAGCAGCTTGCATACCTTGGACTGCAAGAGAGCATTGGCCTTTTACGTGGAGCGGATGAAGCCCTTCAGGCAGTCTGCCCAGTTGTTTGTTTGTTGTAGCACTATAGAAATGCTAAATAGTAGTAGTAGTAGATCCCAACAGGGGGAGTCGCCATCGGAAAACACTCAGTCTCCATTGGCTAGCAGATTGCATTTCCTTCACTTATGCCCAAGCTGGACTGACTCTGGAGGGCAATATCACGGCTCATAATGTTAGAGCCATGGCTGTGTCGGTGGCTCACTTAAAGTCAGCCGCCATTGAAGAGATTTGTAAAGCTGCAACATGGTCTTCAGTCCACACTTTCACATCTCACTACTGCCTTTAGCAGGATACCCAACACAACAGTCGGTTTGGGCAGTCTTTGCTGCAGAATCTGTTTGGGGTTTAGAATCCAACTCCACCCCCCTAGGCCTGTTTTTATTTTGTTCCAGGCTGCACTCTCAGCTAGCTGTATATAGTTTTCAGGTTAATCTATGTTAAGTCCTCGCCGTTGCAAGGCCCAATTGATCAGTGGTTATTGTTTTGAGTGAGCCTGGATGCTAGGAATACCCCATGTGTGAGAATTAGCAGCCTGCTTGTTCTCGGAGAAAACGAAGATACTTAACTGTAGCAGGTATTCTCTGAGGACAGCAGGCTGATTATTTTGATATTTATTTATTTATTTGTTGCATTTGTATCCCACATTTTCCCCCTTTGGAGTTTTAAGGTTATATGTTATACTTTTTGATTTAGCTGAGGTATGTGTTCGTGCGGCGGGTGGGAAATCAGTCTGCGCATGCGCAGTGCGTGCTACACGTGTGCCAGAACACTCTAGCAAAGTTTTTTTTTAGTTTTCTATGGCAAAATGCTGGATCCGAGGCTGACATGGACGTCGACTCATGTGTGAGAATAATCAGCCTGCTGTCCTCGGAGAATACCTGCTACAGGTAAGTATCTTCGCTGTTCCTCTTCTGGTGTTTCTGGATACTGAATACACATCGACATTGAGGAGGTCTCCCACAGCTTCAACTTCGGGCACCGGTACCGCCTGTTCAGGCCATGCATTCCTGCATTCGTCACTGAGGACCTGTTTGGATTCTACTTTATCCTTGTCAGTACAAAGGGATCCTGATGATGAGCACCAAGTGAAGGTGAAGAAATATTGACACAGTGCCAGGAGCTCTGGGGCACTGGAGTCGCCAGTACCTGAGAAGTGTTGACATGAAGTTGACTGCTCCCCTTCCGTACAAGTGGTGCCGATGCACTAGTCTCCCGAATGCTGGGATCCTGCCTCTGATTTGGCTCCAACATCTTTGTAGACTGTCTCCACATTGATTCAGGCCCAATCTTTAATGATGCTTGCCCTTGAGGAGTGGCTCAGGACATGTTACAGGAGGAGCTCGTGTGCACCCTGGATTGGTGTGGCTGGTGCTGTCTGTGATGCTGTTCTAGCCCATCCTGAAAACCCATGTTCTGTTTGTTGGCCATTCATCAATTCCAGTGCCTCATTTGGCATTGAGGCTAGCACTGACTAATACTTAAGTCTGTGGACACTCCCACTGGAGCAGGCTGGTGAACTTTGCCAGATAGCCATGAAGCAGGAGTGCAGAAAACACCTGGCTAGTGCCACTTTTGATGTGATATACAGACTTCCTGCTATAGGTATCAGCATGTGCATACTCTCATGGCTGCATGCTTTAGACCTTAAATTAGCAGTTCAGGAAAAGTTTGTGGATGTCCCTTGCCAAGGATACCAACTTTTTGGGGACAAGGTGAAAGAGGTAGCAGACCTCATCAAGAAAAGAACTGACACCAAATCTTTTTCTTAGCTCACTCCTTATGAAACCTCCAATTCTTGGAGGTTTTCGGGCAGAAATTGGAAGAGTACCCACTACTCTAAAAGGTGTAAGTTCACTCCTTTGTCCTATCCTTCCCAGCAAGACCAGTCTCCACGCTCTAGCAGAACATAGCCGCAGTAAAAGCATCTGTCCCAGGCCACCTACCGGTAGGAGAAAGACTTAACTTTTTCCAAGAAGGGAGGTCCCTTGTAACCTCAGACCAGTGGGTTCTGCAAATAGTCTGTGGTAGGTTGGTGGTTATACCCTCAATTGGCATCAACCTCCTCTAAATTGCCCACTGAGAACATCAAGAATCAGCTCTCAGCATCAGGAAATGCTTGTAAAGTAACTCTTCTCCCTTCTATAGGCCCCTGCAGTCAAATCCATTCTACCATGGAAAGAAGGGAAGGGATTCTATTCCAAGTACTTCCTCATGTCCCCCGAGAATGAGGAGATTTTGTCCCTTCTTAGGCCTAAGTCCCTTTATTAAATATCTGCTCAAAGAAAGGTTAAGGATGATTTCACTGGGCATCCTTATTCCCATGATTCAGAAGGGCAATTGACTATGCTCTTTGAACTTAAAGAATGCTTTTATGCACATCCAGATAGTTCTCCAATACAGGAAGTATTTCTGAAGGTGAAACACAACTACCAGTATTGCTTGGAGAAAACAAAACAGCTGAGAGGAAGATATACAGTCTTTATCTGCCGTCATCTACTATGTTAGTATGTATGTAGATATGATAGAGGTCTGTAAAATCATGAGTGGAGTGGAATGGTAGACGTGAATCGCTTGTTTACTCTTTCTAAAAATACTAGGACTAGGGGGCACACAATGAAGCTGCAAAGTAGTAAATTTAAAACGAATCGGAGAAAATATTTCTTTACTCAACATGTAATTAAACTCTGGAATTCGTTGGCAGAGTATGTGCTAAAAGCAGTTAGCTTAGCCGGGTTTAATGAAGGTTTGGATGGCTTCCTAAAGGAAAAGTCCATAGACCATTATTAAAATGGACTTTGGGAAAATTCACTGCTTATTTCTAGAATACACACAACAAAAACTGGACAAAGTTCACGTATTGCAATAGGACCATAAACGGCTAGGGAGGTTATCTCATAACGTCAGAAGTATCCGTGTGTGCCAACTGTTGTTCTGGCTCACCGGTCTGTATGTATTTGTAATCATTGAACACCTCCAGCCAACCAATGGTACCCGCTAATACTCATATGTGAAAAAAATTGCCTATATATTGTTCATTAATTTCAGGAAAAAGGCACAACAATGTCCGTGGGTACCATTGTTCAAAAATTCAAAAATTAAACATTATTGCAATTAATAAGCAAGTAATGCACTAACCTAAACTGAAACCCGATGAGCTCCAGCCGTTGAAGTTATTAGACAGCGCTGGGAGCTTACAAGCTAAGTTGATTTTGTGCATTACTTGCTCATTTACTTAAGTTGATTTTGTGCATTACTTGCTTATTAATTGCAATAATGTTTAATTTTTGAATTTTTGAACAATGGTACCCACGGACATTGTTGTGCCTTTTTCCTGAAATTAATGAACAATATATAGGCAATTTTTTTCACATATGAGTATTAGCGGGTACCATTGGTTGGCTGGAGGTGTTCAATGATTACAAATACATACAGACCGGTGAGCCAGAACAACAGTTGGCACACACGGATACTTCTGACGTTATGAGATAACCTCCCTAGCCGTTTATGGTCCTATTGCAATACGTGAACTTTGTCCAGTTTTTGTTGTGTGTTTTTTACAAATTTTTGTTGGACTAAGTTTAGCCATTATTTATTCTTTGTTGTTATATTTCTAGAATAAGCAGCATAAAATGTATTGTATTGTTTTGGGTATTTCCAGGTACTTGTGACTTAGATTGGCCACTGTTGGAAATAGGATACTGGGCTTGATGGACCTTCAGTCTGTCCCAGTATGGCAATACTTATGTATTTATCGTATTCTGCCATTTGGTCTTGAATCTGCTCCCAGACTTACAAAATGCCTTGCTGTAGTCGCAGTGTCACTATGGAAGCTGGGAGGCCATTTATTTCCCTATCTGGATGATTGGCAAGTCAAGAGCATATTGAAGGAAGGTGCTCAAGAAAAACTGCAGAGAGCTATTTGGGTGTTCGAGCTACTAGGGTTGGTTTCCAGCTACCCAAAGTTCCACCTGCTCCCAGTTCAGCAATTGGAGTACATTGGAGCCCTGCTATACGTGGTTCAGGCTCAAGCATACCTGCTTCAGGAGTGGGCAGATTCTCTCATCTTCAGCACCACTCAGGTTCAGCACAGCCAGCAGATCACAGCTTGACAAATGTTGAGGTTGTTGGGCCACATGGCCTTCAAAATGCATGTAACACCCATGACAGTGCTCTATTTGCAAGGCATCCTGTTGGTCCTAGCTTCCCAGTGGTGTCAGGCTACAGGGAACCTTGCGGATGGTGTCTCTGGTCGCCCCGAAGTTAGCACAGTTGCTTCTGTGGTGGACAATTGAAACCCAATTTGACTTCAGAATTTCCATTCCAAATTCCTCCTCACCAGAAGGTGTTGACCACAGATGCATCCAATCTGGGATGGGGATCTGATGTAGATGGGCTTCACATCCAAGGTCACTGGTCCACAGAAGACCTAGTTTGGCTTCAATGTACTGGAGCTCCGGATGAAATGGAATGCTGTAAAGGCTTTCAGAGATTGGCTATTGAATGAAATTGTTTTCATTCAAGCAGATAATCAGATTGTCATGTACTGGCAATGGGCCTCTCACCAAGGAATGATTCTCAGGGCCACATACCTGGCAGGTGAGGACAACAGTCTGGCGGACAGACAGAGCAGAGTGATGCGGTTAACCGCACGAGTGGTCTTTCAGTGTAAGCATTGCCCACTAGATTGTCTGAGAGTGAGGCACCCCCTCAGTGGATCTCTAAGCCACTCATTTCAACAACAAAGTCCTTAGTACTATTCAAAACTACTACTACTACTATATGGCCAGCATTGATGCCTTCTCAATTGGGGGGAAAGCTTTCTGTATAAGTATCCTGCAATCCCTCTAATACAGAAAACTCTGCTGAAAGTCAAGCAAGACCAGGGAAACATGATCCTCATTGCACCTTATTGGCTGAGGCAGATATGGTTTCCGCTTCTGGAGTTGACCTCCGAAGAACCTTGGAGATTGGAGTGTTTTATGACCCTAATCACGCAGAATGAGGGGTTTCTTCTACATCCTTACCTCCAGTCCTTGGCCCTCAAGGCTTGAATGTCAAGAGCATAGAATTTACATCTCTTCAACTGCCTGAAGGTGTCTCCAGAATCCTGCTGGCTTCCTGAAAGATCTCACCAAGAGGTGCTATACTTTTAATTGGAAGAGGATTGCCAACTGTTGTGAGAGCAAGGCCCTAGATAACATCTGTTGTCCAACACAAAAACTGTTCCAGTAGGGGGGACCCAGCTCAAGGCACCCAGCAAGGACCCAGTCCTCCAGAAGGTGGACAGAGTTTTCACCTTCAGATGAAGGTCAGAGAGTTTCTGGCCAGCACCTTCCAGAAAGTGTTGTGGTAGAAGGATTATCCATACCAGTGTTTTCTTTCATTTTACAATGACCTGGGGAAATAGCTTTATCGTCGATCTGATCTGCTATTGAAGAGCTAGGTAAACTTTTAACTTCACAATTCTCATTTCAGGCTACACAAACTCAAACTTTTTCTGACAAATTTGTGACTTATCAACAACAATTGGATATGGTGAAAACAGATATCCAAAAAATATGTTCCCAAATGGGCTCTGTTTTTCAACAGAATTCTGCCTTGATTAAAGACTTTTTGCACAATAAAACTGAAAATATGGAAAATGTCCTGAGAAAGAAGAACTTCCTATGTCCCCTTAATTTCTTTAGACTTTTGCCCGCATCCAAGTTTCTGTTCTTTTTCGACACGGGCCATACTTAGGTCTCTTTTTTGTGCCTTTCCCCCCTTTTTAGGCACCATTGCGACTTTTAATTTAGCCAAAGTCATTTTTCCTTCAATGTCCACGAAGACTCCCAGTGGCTTCAAGCGGACCATCTCGGGGAAGGACACTCATTCTTGGTGTCTTCAGTACGTTGGGCACAGCCATAGCCCTGCCAACTGTGTCCTTTGTCTTTGTATGAAGAAAAGGACCCAGATTTCCTGGGAGGCTCAACGCGAGAAAATTTTTGGAGCCAGGTCCGAATCTTCGGCATGGAGGTCGTGGGGCGTCGGCATCGAGATCGAGTGCTGCACTGGGCATTGGGAGTCATGGTAGGCATGGCTGCTTTGAGACCCCGAGACACCGGGAGCAGTGAGGCATCGAATGGGACCGTCAATCATCGGACCTGACCCCGAGGTGATGTGAGGATTCAACGTCATCCGTGTCAGCACCGAGGAGCCTAGGTGATGTGGATTGGGCGAAAGCCAAGAAGCACTGTCACCGATCTTCAACGACGCATGGTGCAGGAAGCTCTGGGGTGCCGAGGGAATCGGCACCCGAAAAGCATCGGTGCCGAGAGGATCGCTCCCCCTCTATCCAGGAGGTGCTGATGCTTACGTCTCCAAGCAGCTGAAATGCTGCTCCCGTACTGGCCCCAGCGATTCTGCAGCATGCGCCTCAGCCGGCCCTGCAGTCTTTCCCAGTGGCTGCCCTCGAGCGCATCCGGGCCTTGCTCCCTGAGCTTTTGGATAGCCTTATGCAGTGATGTGTGTCGGTTTCAGGGGTGCTTGAGTCTACTATACCTTCTGCTGCGGTCCCACCTGTCCCTCAGCCTGCACATCACCTGTATCCAGTCATACGAGCTCTTAGTCGGACTTAGTCGATGTGCTCCCTCCGGAGGAGGCCGAGCCCTTTCGCCAGTTGGTCAAGCAGCAGAAGGCGTCTTGTAAGTTCTTAGCCAGGGACACTTTTGACGTGGCATCCAGGATCTCTGCCCAAGGTATAGCAATGCGCAGACACTCCTGGGTGCATGTCTTTGATCTGGAACATGCTGTTCAGCAGAGGTTGACGGATGCCCCCAAAGGGGGGGGGGGGGATTTTTTTTTTTTTTTTTTTTTAATGTAGAGAAGGTTGAGGAGGTCGCTGAACAAATCAATAAACACACAGGTACTATATGTTCTTTCTCCTGCCAGGCGTCTTCTACAACTGCCTCCTCCTCTAGGAGGTATTTTGGAAAAGTCGCAGAGTACTCCCTACTCCTACTCTAGGCGTAGGTACACTCTTGCCACCCACCAGCCTGCTCAGGCTCAGCCCCAGCATGCTGATTCTCATCAACAGTGTGCGCCTAAGGCCCCTGCCATTCCCCAGCAAAAGCAAGGGACGAGCTTTTGACTGGATCCAGCAGAGCATAGCCACTGTCCAAATGTCTGTCCCGGATGACTTACCGGTTGGGGGGAGTTTACAATTTTTTCACCAAAGGTAGCCTCATAACCTCCAACTGGTGGGTTCTTCAAATAGTCTGGCTTAAATACATCCTCAATTTGCTTTCAAAACCTCCAAATTGTTCACCGAGAGCTCAGTCTTTCAGCTCTCTGTACAGTTAGGTACTTGCAGAGAAACTCTTCGCCCTTCTCAAACCTGTTCCACCAGGGGTAGAAATGCAGGGATTCTATTCCAGCTACTTCTTTGCTCTCTGGATTTGAAGGATGCATATACTCGCCTCCTGATACTTCCAGCCCACTGGAAGTATCTTTGATTTCAGGTGGGAACACATCACTTTCAGTACCGCGTGTTGCCTTTTGGCCTTGCATCAGCTCCGAAGGTCTTTACCCAGTGTCTAACAGTAGTTGCAGTGTTGCTACGCAGACTGGGAGTTCATGTGTTACATTATCTTGACGATTGGCTGGTGAAGAGCACCTCGGAGGACTGTGCTCAGGAGTCCATGTGAATGACATTCGGATGGAGCTACTAGGATTTGTTATCAACTACCCCGTCTCATCTCCAACCGGTTCAAAAATTAGAATTCATAGGAGCCCTGCTCGACACGAGGGTGGCTCGAGCCTATCTCACAGAGACGTGTGCAGACAATCTTCTTTCCCTACCGTCCAAGGTTTAGGTATCGCAGCAGGTCTCGGCTCGGCTGATGTTGAGATTGTTGGGCCACATGGCTTCCACAGTGTATGTTACACCCATGGCACGACTGCACATGAGATCTGTTCAATGGATCCTAGCTTCTCAGTGGTACCAAGCCACGGGGAATCTAGGGTTCCCAGAGCTTGAACCCTCTTATCAGTGGTGGACAGTTTGGTCCATTTTGACCTTGGAATTTCCATTGCAAATTCCTCATCCGCAAAAAGTGCTGATGACAGATGCATCACTCCTGGGATGGGGAGCTCATGTAGATGGGCTTCACACTCAGCTTGCTTGGTCCCTAAAGGAAACAAATCTTCAGATCAATCTCCTGGAGCTTCGAGCAATCTGTAATGCTCTAAAGACTTTCAGAGATTGATAGTCCCACCAAGTTATTCTAATTCAAACAATCAGGTTGCAATTAATTACACCAACAAGCATGGGGGCACCGGATCTCACCCTCTGTGTAAGGAAGCCGTCCAGATGTGGTATTGGGCTCGCCAACACGGCATATGTCTGCAAGCTACTTATCTGGCGGGTGTAAACAATGACCTGGCCAACAGGCTGAGCAGGATAATGCAGCCACACGAGTGGTCTCAATATAGGCATAGCCTGCAAGATCTTCCGAGTGTGGGGCACCCCCTTGGTGGATCTTTTTGCTACTCAGATAAATCATATGGTCCCTCAGTTCTGTTCCAGTCTTCAGGCCCATGGCAGACTAGCCTTCCTTCTATATTGGGAGCAGGCCTTCTGTATGCGTGTCCTCCAATACCTCTAGTGGGAAAGACTTCGTTGAAACTCATGCAAGACCGCGGATCCATCATACTGATTGCGCCCTACTTATTCTCCGAAGAACCATGGAGATTGGAGTGGTTTCTGACCCTCATCACTCAGAATGAGGGATGGCTTCTACATCCCAACCGCCAGTCTCTGGCTTTCACGACCTGGATGTTGAGAGCCTAGAATTTGCTTCCTTGTGTCTTTCGGAGGGTGTCTCCCGAGTCTTGCTGGCTTCCAGGAAAGATTCCACTAAGAGGTGTTATTCTTTTAAATCAAGGAGGTTTGCCATCTGGTATGACAGACCCTGCTTGAGTACCTTGTACACTTATCGTAAGGGTTCACTTTAGTGCACTTAGTGCTTTTCATCAACGTGTGGAAGGTAAGCCTATCTCTGGACAGCCTTTAGTTGTTCACTTCATGAGAGGTTTGCTTTTGTTAAAGCCCCCTGTCAAGCCTCCACCAGTGTCATGGGATATCAACGTTGTCTTCACCCAGCTGATGAAAGCTAGGTTGTTTCTCGTTGGCTGTTTCTTCAGCTCATAGGGTCAGTGAGCTTCAGGCCTTAGTAGTGGATGCACCTTATACTAAGTTTCATCACAACAGAGTAGTGTTCCACATGCACCCTAAGTTCCTGGTGAAGGTGGTATACTGCTGAACTAGTCGATTGTCTTGCCAACATTTTTTCCCTGACCTCATGCTCACCCTTGCGAAAGCAGCTTGCACACCTTGGACTGCAAGAGAGCGTTTGCGTTTTACATGGAGTGGACGAAATCCTTCAGATAGTCTGCACAGCTTTTTGTTTCTTTTGATCCCTACAGGATGGGGGTTGCCATCGGGAAACGCACCATATCCAGTTTGGCTAGCAGATTGCATTTCCTTCGGTTTTGCCCAGGCTGGGCTGACTTTGGAGGGTTATGTCATGACTCATAATGTCAAAGCCATGGCTGTGTTGGTAGCCCACGAAGTCAGCATCTGTTGAAGAGATTTGCAAGGTTGTGATGCGGTTTTCAGTCCACACATTCACATCTCACTTCTGCCTTGAGCAGGATATCCGATGTGACATTTGGTTTGGGCAGTCAGTGTTGCAGAATCTGTTTGGGGTCTAGAATCCAACTCCACCCTCCTAGGCCCGTTTTATTCTGTTCCAGGCTGCACTCTCATCTAGTTGTCCTAGCCGCTGCGAGGCTGAATTGACCAATGGTGTTATTTTGGGTGAGCCTGAATGCTAGGGAGATGGGCGGGATAGTGAGAATATTGGAGCCTGCTTGTCCTCGGGGAAAGGGAAGATACTTACCTTTAGCAGGTGTTCTCCAAGGATAGCAGGCTTCATATTCTCACTATCCCGCCCATTTCCCATTGGAGTTGTTACCTTTCTTGTATTCATTTGTTTTTTTGCTTTAGTATTAAACTGAGGGAGTCGCATTCGCGTGATGGGTGGGAAGGCAGTTGCGCATGTGCTGTGGGGAGCTGTGCGTGCTCCTCAAAGCTCTTGTTTTTCTATGGCATGGATGCCGGACCGGGTGACATGGATCTGCGTCTACCTACTTAGAATATGATGCCTGCTGTCCTCCGAGAATACCTGCTACAGGTAAGTATCTTCGCTTTTTCAACATAAGGCCATTCTGTTTTGTGGCCTGAAAGTTTGTGTGTTTCCTGATGTGGCCCAAGCCACTCAAAAAAAAAAAAAAAAGACGCAAGTTTCTTCTCTTGTATCCTAGAATGCAGCATATAGGGGGCTCATTTTTATTGATGTACCCCTGTACGCTGAACCCTCTCATCTCACTGTTTTTGGCTGGTAAAATACCTGTAATTTCTTCTACTCCAGGTCCGGTTGTTCCTCCTCCCACAGCCTTAGGATAGATAAGTCAGTAAGAATCGCCCATAGAGAAATATAGGCTACACTCTGCAAATTATTTCTTAATGTTATTTTGTTCCTAAATTTATGGTTGCTTTGACCCCCCCCCCCCCCCCCCCCCCCCCCTCAATTAGTGGATTTTGTGGATGGGGCCTTGGAAATCAGCAACTGCTACAGGAGCTGACAAGAGAAGAAAAAATTCTAGACCTAGTCCTTAGTGGAGCGTATTATCTGGTGCGGATGCTGATGGGGCCACTTGATAACAGTGTTCATAATATGATCACATTTGATATTAGCTTTGGAGTAAGTATACATAGGAAATCCAATATGTTAGCGTTTAACATTCAAAAACGAGACTTCGATAAAATGAACAGTGAACAAAAGGAGGAGCCAGCTGCAAGGGTCAAAAGTTTACATCAGGCGTGGATGCTGTTCAAAAATACCATTCTGGAAGCTGTGGCCAAATATGTTCCGTGTATTGAAAAAGGAGTGAGGAAGTCCAAATGACAGCCAGCTGGTTAAAAAGTGAGGTGAAGGAAGCTATTAGAGCTAAAAGAAAATCCTTCAGAAAATGGAAGAAGAAGCCGACTGAAAATAATGAGAAACAGCATAAGGAATGTCAAGTCAAATGCAAAGTGCCGATTAGGAAGGCAAAGAGGGACTTTGAAAAAAAGCTTGCTTTGGAGGCAAAAATACATAGAGGCATATTTTCAAAGCACTTTGGGAGGCTAAGTTCCATAGGTTTCTATGGAACTTTGAGAGGCTAAGTGCTTTGAAAATGAGCCCGATAGTAAAAAATTTTTTAGGTATATTAAAAGCAAAAAGCCGGCAAAGGAATCGGTTGGACCTCTAGATGACTAAGGTGTAAAAGGGGCAATCAGGGAAGACAAAGCCGTAGCGGAGAGATTAAATGAATTCTTTGCTTCGATCTTCACCGAGGAAGAATTGGGAGAGATACCGGTGCCAGAAATGGTATTCAAAGTTGGCGAGTCGGAGAAACTGAATGAAATCTCTATAAACCTAGAGGTTGTAATGGGGCAATTTGACAAATTGAAGAGTAACAAATCTCCTGGACCGGATGGTATCCATCCCAGAGTACTGATAGAATTGTAAAATGAACTTGCGGAACTATTGTTAGTAATATGTAATTTATCTTTAAAATCGAGTGTGGTACCGGAAGATTGGAGGGTGGCCAATGTAACAGATTTTTTAAAAAGGTTCCAGAGCAGATCCAGGAAATTATAGACTGGTGTGCCTGACATCGGTGCCGGGCAAAATACAGACTATTATAAAGAACAAAATTACAGAGCATATTCAAACGCATGGATTAATGAGACAAAGCCAATTTGGATTTAGTGAAGGGAAATTTTGCTTCACCAATCTATTACATTTCTCTGAAGGGGTGAACAAGCATGTGGATAAAGTTGAGCTGGCTGATATTGTGTATCTGGATTTTCAAAAGGAGTTTGACAAAGTACCTCATGAAAGACTCCAGAGGAAACTGGAGAGACATGGGTTAGGAGGTAGTGTCCTATTGTGGATTAAAAACTGGTTAAAAGATAGAAAACAGAGAGTAGGGTTAAATGGTCAGTATTCTCAATGGAGAAGGGTGGATAGTGGGGTTCCCCAGGGGTCTGTGCTAGGACCGCTGCTTTTTAACATATTTGTAAATGATCTAGAGATGTGAGTAACTAGTGACGTAATTAAATTTGCTGACAACACAAAGTTATTAAAAGTTGTTAAATCGCGAGACGATTGTGAAAAATTACAAGAGAACCTTACCAGACTGGGCGTCTAAATGGCAGATGACGTTTAATGTGAGCAAGTGCAACATGATGCATGTGGGAAAGAGGAAACCAAATTATATCTACGTCATGCAAGGTTCCATGATAGGAGTCACTGACCAAGAAAGGGATCTAGGCATCGTCAATGATACGTTGAAACCCTCTGCTCAGTTTGCGGCAGCGGCGGCTAAGAAAGCAAATAGAATGTTAGGTATTATTAGGAAAGGAATGAACAACAAAAATGAGGATGTTATAATGCCTTTGTATCGGTCCATGGTGCAACCTCACCTCGAATACTGTGTTCAATTCTGATCACTGCATCTCAAAAAAGATATAGTGGAATTAGAAAAGTACAGAAGGGCATCAAAAATGATGAGGGGGATGGGACGACTTTATATGATATGATAAAGGTCTATAAAATGATGAGTGGAGTGGAATGGGTAGACGTGAATACTAGGACTAGGGGGCACACAATGAAGCTTCAAAGTATTAAAGTTAAAATGAATCAGAGAAATATTTTCTTCACTCTGCGTGTAATTAAACTCTGGAATTCGTTGCCAGAGAATGTGATAAAGGAAGTTAGCTTACTGGGGTTTAAAAAAATGTTTGGACGGCTTCCTAAAGGAAAAGTCCATAGACCATTATTAAAATGAGTTGGGTAAAATCCACTGCTTATTTCTGGGATAAGCAGCATAAAATGTATTGAATTGTTTGGGGATCTTGCCAGGTATTTGTGACCTGGATTGGCCACTGTTGGAAACAGGATGCTGGGCTTGGTGGACCTTTGATCTATCCCAGTGTCGCAATACTTATGTACTTTCATTTTCTTTTGAATTCAAATTTTTATACCTTGTACCTCATTTTGTTAAGTAAGTGTACTCCTGTGATTGTATGTTTGTAGTTTCATAAATAAAAAATGTTAAATAGTACCGCTCGAGTACCTTCTACACCTCTGTAAGAGTTCACATAAGTGCAATTACTGTTTACCGTCACCGTTGAGAAGGGAAGCACATAATTGTAGAGCTTCTAGTTCATTTTATGCAAGGTTTGTTGTTGAGAGCCCCCCTCCCCTGTCAAACCTCCAACAGTACTCTTTTAGTATAATGATTGGAAACAAGTCATAAAGTAAGCTACTACGTGAGTCTATCAGGGAGGAAAAAAAGCCTCGAGAAGCACCTTTATCCCACTCACAATGCCGGTAAAGGGCTAGGACTTCTTCATCATCGGTAAAACCCCCACTATTCTTAACTTGCCTTCTTATCAAAAAACCAATCTGAAAAGCTTGCTAGTGTTTTTTGAGCTTTTTCTTATGTTGGCAAAAAAGAGAAGGTACTTAGCTTGAGAGGTACTATTCTGCTCTAGGGCTCCTCCGTTATTTGTGACCATGGTCAACGTTGGCCTCCGTTTCACTGCTGCTGCCTCAGAACCACTGGTCAAGTATTCTGCCGGAAAAACAGAACACAAGCTAGGAACCGCTATATACTTCCAATATCAAGTATTATAAATATAGACAGCAGCTTACACTCCGTTCAGTGTGCCGACGGACGCATGAAGGGCAAGCATCAGATTCCAACATGGCGGCTATTTCTCTCAACTGTGACATCACATGCTACCAGTCACTATCCAATCAAATTAATCTACAGCTTGGGCGGGGTCTCTAATGTAGCGGGAAAATTCAAAACAAATTGATCCACTCGATTTTTCCATTGAGCCCATTGGGGTGTAGTGAATTCAACGTAAAAATCCACTGCTGCTCTTTTCTCAGAAGACAGCGACGATACTCATCCTCATTGTTTACACATCTGATCTGTTAAAGCACTATACACTTGAGAGAATCAAAAGTGTGTGCTTGTTCTGTACAGTGGACTGCTAAAGGTGATGTGATTTTCTTCATTGTAATCACGCTTCTGTGTTCAATTAGTCTGACATATAGCTGGCGAGAGGTTTGACCTATATAGAGCAACTGGCAAGGACATATTAAACAATAGATTACTCCTTTGGATTTACATGTAGCGTTTGTATAAAGGGTAAGTTTAAGACCTGTCACCGGATCCTTAAATTCTTTTGTCTTCAAATGATAGTGCACATCGGAGAGTTACCACACTTCTTATGTCCTTCGTAGACGACCATGTTGTT
Source organism: Microcaecilia unicolor (assembly GCF_901765095.1). Taxonomy (NCBI): domain Eukaryota; kingdom Metazoa; phylum Chordata; class Amphibia; order Gymnophiona; family Siphonopidae; genus Microcaecilia; species Microcaecilia unicolor. Next base: position 119,867,896 of record NC_044040.1, on the reverse strand, counting down.
ATGTAGAGTTCTAGAAGTAGCTGCACATAATATTTCTTTTAAATTAACTCCTCTGCTGTATGCAAATCTTAGCGTAGAGTTAGCGAATACTGGCAGTGTTTGCATAATATTCCACTGCTTGCGAATAATTCTGGAAGCATAAGGCGCTTGGGAGGTATGCTTAAGCACATACGTGAACACGGATGTTTCAGTGGCATCTTTCCTCATCTGGGACTGCAAAAGTAACTCTCTGTTGTTGAATCTGGCTCTATTGTAGGCAGTTTTTACCACTTTTTTGAGGTAGCCTCTCTCTATCAGCCGGTTCCATAAATCTTTTGCTTGATGTCGAAAATTGTCATCTTCTGAGCAGCTCCTCCAATAACGTAAGAATTGTGAAAATGGTAGCTTATCTTTTAGGGCTTGAGGATGACCACTGGAGTAATGCAGAAGTGTATTTCGGTCAGCAGTTTTTTTAAATACTGATGTCTGAAACTGATTCGACCTCTTCCACACTCTCACATCCAAATAAGTTATTTCTTGCCAATCCGATTTTCTGGTAAATTTTATGCTGGGATGACATCCATTCAGGTACGAGTTAAATTGGCCCAACAACTCATCATTCCCCTCCCACACCATGAACACGTCGTCAATGTACCTTACCCAAAATTTAATCTTATTCTGGAAAGGACAGGAGTACACAAACTGATCTTCAAAGTGTCTCATGAATAAGTTAGCCATAGAGGGCACCATCGTTGCACCCATGGCTACCCCTGAAACTTGTTGAAAGAACTTTCCATTACATTCAAAATAATTCTTCTCCATAGCCAGTGCAGCTAATTTTAAAATAAAAGCCAGCAAATCCGAATTGAATTGTAGTTGTTGCGCTAGGAACCCTTTAATTACATCCAACACTTCCTTTTGAGGGATGACTGTATACAAAGACACAACATCTAGAGTCACAAGCTGCAACAGTGTCATGGGACCTCGGCATTATCCTCCCCTAGCTGATGAAAGCTCTGATGTACCTGACCTGGAAGGTCTCCTTTTATGGTAGTAGTTGCTTTAGCTCGCAGAGTCAGTGACCTTCAGGCCCTAGTAGCATATCCAATTTGCACCAAGTTCCATCATAAGAGTCGTTCTTCGCACATGCTAGGTTCCTTCTTAAGATGGTGTCAGTTCCTGCTTAACTAGTCAATTGTCCACTAATCAGTTGTCCTTCCATTATTTTTCTCAAAACCTCATGCCTGTCCTTGTGAAAGTGTACTACACAATGTGGACTGCAAGGGAGTTGTAGCCTTCTATCTCAAGCATACTAAATCCCGTACAGCCCACCCAGCTTTTTGTTCCTTTTGACCCAAACAAGATGGGTGCAGCTATTAGTAAACACACTTTGTCCAGTTGGCTAGCGGACTGCATCTCCTTCACTTAAACGCCCAGGCTGGATTGACTCTTGAGATCTATGTCACGGTTCCCAGTGTCAGAGACATGACTGCGTTGGTAGCTCACTTGAGGTCAGCCTCCATTGAGGATATTTGCTGAACTGTATTGTGGTCTTCAGTCCACACATTGACTTCTCACTGCTTTCTTGAGAAGAATACCTGATGCAATAATAATTTTGGTCATCCAATTCTGCAGAATTTGTTTGGTGTCTAGAATCCAACTCCAGCCTTCTATGCCCATTCTTTTTTGTTCCAAGCTGCACCTTCAGAACAGAGCTGTTATTGGTTCTTGTTGGCCTTGCCATTGCAGGTCCCAGGTTTTTGGTGAGCCTGGTAGCTAGGAATTCCCAAGTGTGAGAAGACTATGTCCTGCTTGTCCTCAGAGAAAGCAGAGTTACTCACCTGTAGCAGGTGTTCTCTGAGGACAGAAGGACAAGAATTCTGGCATACATTCCCACCTCCCCAATGATTTGCATTCTTTATGCTTTTGTATCCAACTGCATTAAGGCACTCATGCGTGCATTGTGGGGGGCCTGCTAAAGGCTTCTAGTAACAATATGGATACCGGAATGTGAAGTTCCCCAAGGATCTCCACTCTCCCCGACCCTCTTCAACCTTATGATGACACCCTTGGCCAAGATATTGTCCAGTCAAGACCTCAATCCGTACATATATGCAGATGATGTAATGATCTACATCCCTTTCAAACATAATTTATTGGAAATTATGGATATTATCAATCACAGCTTCCATATTATGCATTCTTGGGTGAATGCCTTTCAATTAAAACTTAACGCTGAAAAAACACAGCGTCTTATACTTACATCACAATATAACACAAACAAATTCACCTCCATAACCACTCCAAACTTTTCCCTTCCTGTTTCAGACACTCTGAAGATTCTTGGAGTAACCATTGATCGTAATCTCACACTTGAATGCCATGTTAAGAATACAACTAGGAAGATGTTTCAGTCAATGTGGAAACTTAGAAGAATAAAACCTGTCTTCCCAAGGGGCATTTTTCGCAACCTGGTATAATCAATGGTGTTGAGTCATCTAGATTATTGCAATGCGCTGTATTCTGGCTGTAAAGAGCATATCACCAAGAAACTTCAGACAGCCCAAAACACCGCAGCTAGACTCATTTTTGGAAAATCAAAATATGAAAGTGCTAGACCCCTAAGAGAGAAGCTCCATTGGCTCCCAGTTAAGGAACGCTCTGTGTTCAAAGTTTGCACTCTGGTTCATAAAATCATTCATGGAAATGCTCCGGCATACATGTCAGACCTTATTGATTTACCACCCAGGAATGCTAAAAGATCAGCACGCACATTCTTGGGACTTCATTTCCCTAGCTGCAAAGGTCTAAAGTACAAACTACTACATGTAACATAGTAACATAGTAGATGACAGCAGAAAAAGGCCTGCACGGTCCATCCAGTCTGCCCAACAAGACAAACTCATATGTGCTACTTTTGTGTATATCTTACCTTGATTTGTAACTGTCATTTTCAGGGCACCGACCGTACAAGTCTGCCCAGCACTATCCCCGCCTCCCAACCACCAGCCCTGCCTCCCACCACCGGCTCTGGCAGAGACCGTATAAGTCTGCCCAGCACTATCCCCGCCTCCCAACCACCAGCCCCGCCTTCCACCACCGGCTAAGCTCCTGAGTATCCATTTCTTCTGAACAGGATTCCTTTATGTTTATCCCACACGTTTGAATTCCTGTTTTTCTTACATTGGCACGCAGCTGTGGAATGCATTACCACTGGATCTGAAAAATATTCACGACCTCATCAACTTTCGAAAATCTCTAAAGACTTTCCTTTACAACAAGACTTACCATAATAATCAATAATAGGAATTCCAACACATCACTAATTACTCGATACTCTGCCTTCTGATTTATTGAATTGATTATATGCGCTATGTTACACTTGTTCTTTATGTAACCAATTGTTTATCTACTCTCGATTGGCACTTGTTATGATGTATTATTGTAAGCCACATTGAGTCTGCAAATAGGTGGAAAAATGTGGGATACAAATGCAATAAATAAATAGAACTCTGGGCAGCCTCCACACCAGGGCTGCATTGGTGATCTCACCCACATGTGAGAATACTTGTCCTGCTGTCTTCAAAGAACACCTGCTACAGGTAACATGTCTATTTTAACAATGGATGCCTCCAACATGGATTAGGAAACTTCTAGAAATGGACATATGTGCACCAGTTATGTATGATGTGAGTATTCGTTTTACAAGCATTCGTGTCTAAAATATCAACGGAATGAACATGACAACATGGATATGCATGTGACAGCACATACACCAGTATGTTGGTATTTCAGAACAGTGTTGTATGTCAACCATTTTAGAAATGTACACACATCTTATGTTTTTCTGAAGCTGTCAGAAAGCCCACTATCCTTTGCCAGAATTGCTTAGGAGGGGGTGTGGGAGGTGGCAAAAACACTGGGGGATTAAGGGAGTGAGCACTATTTATTTATTTATAGTTCATTTGTATCCCACATTTTCCCACACATGCAGGCACAATGTGGCTTACAGAAGAATTTAGCAAAGAAATTACAAATTGTGAAGATGCAGATAAAGTGAACAAAGGATATACAAGGGAAGCAATAACTTAACAGTGGAAAACTAGGCAAGAGGGGGAATGCATTGGGGAATATTAGACAGCAGATTAACTGGGAGAGTACGTTTTAACAAAGAGGTATGTTTTCAGCATTTTCTTGAAGAGGGTGTGGTCCATTTGCATTTTGAGGTGCTTCGGCAAAGCATTCCACAATTTTGGGCAACAGTAGCGGAAAGAGGAGGAAAAAAATCATCTTATATTTGACGGGGGTAAAACATTGGGAGAATGGTTGTGATCAAATTAATTCCGTGAACCATATGGGAAGAAGGAGAAGGGGGAGCACCAGACGTGTGGGAAGTGCCAGTGGTGTAGGTTGGCGATGGTATGGCCGAGTTGGATGGCCCCGGGGACTCGGAGTATCTTAAGGGCTAGGGATATCACCAATTGCAACACCAGCAATGTAGTCTGTCATAGAGTGTCCTTGTAAGTTTATATATGTGGGGAGAAGTGCTCGCCCCATAAAAATATGTTTGTTTGAATGAACGTAAGTCTCGAATTATGACTCAAAATATACAGGCACCTCTAGTAGATCATTGGTTACAACATCAGCATATGGTGGAGGATATTAGGTGGCGAATAGTGGAACATATCCGGATGGGCAATGAGGGTGCTTCAATAAGTAGATTATTAAACTATAGAGAACAATAGCATCTATATTGTAACCAGGCGCCTCTCTTGTGCAGCCAGGGATAGAACAATCTCCTCTAGCCACAGGCTCCCGGTACAATGAAGAAATAGATATCCACCAGTAACTTCAAACTCAAGGACTTTATTCCATGCAGGTTTCTAGTACACAGTTCCAACAGCAGCATTCACCTTCAATCTTAAACACATATAAGCCACCTGAAAGTGGGTGGCCAGTAGTCCCCTTTAAGCCAAAGGCTCTTAGCACATGTCAGGATTCAATATAGGCTACAGTCAGCTTCAGTCTAGGCTCTTTATCCCGTGCACCATAAACATTAGTTCAATTCCATACAGCAGCAGCTCATTCAATTCATCCTCATAGTTAAATCACCAAGCAGCAGTTATACTTTCTATTCTCGTCACCCTCATAATGAGTTCCATATTTTAGGGACTTCTCACACCCAAGGGATTCCACCCTGCAACAGCTTCACTAGTAAAGTCAATACTTTAGGGACTTCTTCTTACCCAAGGATCTCAGCCTGCAAATACTTCCAAGACTTCAGTACTTTAGGGACCTCACTGCCCAAGGGTTTTCAGCCTGCAACTGCCTCTCTCCTTCCTTGCTGCTCTCTCCTGAACTGAACTACTGAGACTCCTTCCCACCTGCCTAATCAATCCCTGGCTTCTGCTCTCACAACCAATCATTCTCCTTTCATTAGCTTCTCTACACACCCATACCAGCTGAGTTAAGCATTAGACTAATGAGGAGCTCCTGCACACAGGGTTTCCTATCTCTCTTTCCCCCTAGTGGCAGCCAATCTACACCTCCTGTTAGCTTACACCCATGTCCTCCCTTATTGCAGCTAGGAGTCCAGTCCGGGTTTTCCATCTCACCCCCTGGCTCCTTGCCTGCAATGCCTTCTGGGACTTGTAGTTTAGACTGTCACTAACATAATTCTATTAGAGGAGTAAGTTTAGCTGTCCAGTGGGAGCCAAGGGGTGGGATTCTGATGTCAGTAATATTGGAATTGTGGGTTGAAATATTGGAATAAGTGGGTTGAAAAAAACGCCATTGCCATCTTTGCAGGAGTGCCATCTTTGCTGGCGCTAATGACGGTAGGGGGATGGGGGGGTTGACAGCGGCCCACTGGGCCACCAGGGAGCTCTTACCAATGCTGGGGGGATGTTAGGGGGGGACTGGAGACCCACCGGAACTCCAGCCCCCCTGAACCTATGTTGGGGGGTCGGGGGGGACCTGAGGTACACCGGACCTCCAGCCCCCGTTTCGCCTTGCTTAGGGCAGGAGTGGTTGGGGTCTGGTGGTCCCATGGACCTCCAGCGCCTTTTTTGTTTTTTACAGGTCTGGGCTGTCAAAAGCCCAGACCTGTCAAACAAGTGTGGGAGGATTTAGGCACAATCCTCCCGCACTTCTACCCCATGATCAGAGAGAATTGCATGCTTAAATTTGCTTGCAATTATCTCTGATCATAGGTGCGATAAAGCCCCGCACTGTTCCAGCACTATTTTTAGAGCACTGTTTGGAACAGCGCAAGGCTTTTGATCATCTGCCCATAAGAAAAACAGAACAAAAATTTAAGAATTCTTTGAAATTTAAGAACTTATCTTTGTTTTATCCAGAGGTTTTCTGACCTAAGCTTGGTCAGCTTGGAAAAGAAAAAAAAAAAAAAAAAAGTAAAAATTAAATTTTCCTGCCAGAGCAAAAAGGTTACCTCTTAAAGGAGGACAGCTTTGCTATGTGTGAGTGAGCCTGTAAGAGGAATGCTTTCTTTCTGGAAGAAGCCAGCCCAACCAGAAGAAACTAGAATAGTGAGGGAAATAAAAATAAAACACAGAAAAGGGATTCTAAGAAGGAAATAGTAGCTTACTAAGGGCAGGGCAGTGGGTACGGTCCGCCCTGGGTGCAGGCAGCAAGGGGGTGCACGGAGCAGTTGCTCAACTGTCGGCTTTGTCGGTCCCCTGCCCTCTCTGACACTATTTCCTGTTCCAGGGCAAGGGACCGGTAGAGCCGACAGTGTTCCGGGGCAAGGGACCGGCGGAGCTGACAGCCACGTGACTGCTCTGTGCACCCCTTTCTAGGAGGAAGGGGGGTGATGTGCCTCGGGGTGGGGGTGTGACACACCTTGCCTGGGTGGGGAGCGCAGCAGTGACCCGCCCCGAGTGGCAAGCAAGCTAGGTACGTTACTGGGAGGAAATTAAGAATATTGGTTTATTTCAAGTAATAAGGTTGTCACACAGTGTCGGGATTCAGAGACTTCCATAGGAACACAAAGGCAGTGCCCACAGATAGTTTCTGTTTCTTTCTTTAAAGTTGGGTACAGATTTTTAACTGGATTCTTCAGCATCTGGCATAGAAGAAGGGCCCCAACATTAACCAAGAAAGGAGAAGAAATGAAGTTTAAAGAGAGTTGGAAGCAGATAACTGCTGTCATCTACACTGCAACATATATCACACTCGAGGACCGTTCTAGAAAAGCACTCTAGATATTTTTCTGATCAACTAAAAAAGGAGGAAAATTAAGTAAAGTTGAAGTTTTATTTGAATTTATGCTTGCCCGAGAGGCACTGCCATTCACTAGTGGATCCAGTCACCTAGAGTAAAAGCAAGCCATAAGAAGGAGAATTGGCTCTTAAGGGTTAATGATATTCTAAGGAAAACAGAGTATAGAAAGAAGTGTTTGTTTGAGATATATTCATATTTACCTTATGTGAGTTGAAAGGGTTCATGAGTAAAAGTTCTTGAAGCCTATAATGACTGTAAGAAAGAAGGAACTTAAACATATACTGTGAAAATTCAGCTGAATTTATTTAAAAGGGAATTGATGCTTAAGACAAGTTTGTATTTTGGAACTTTATTGTGTTTTGAACAGTTTCAAAGCATTCAAACAGTAATTTAAACTTAAATCTTCATAACATCTTATTTAAATACTAGTAAATAAGGCCCGTTTCTGACAGAAATGAAACGAGCGCAAGCAAGGTTTTCCTGGGAGTGTGTATGTTTGAGAGAGTGTTTGTGAGAGAGAGAGAGTGAATGTGCGAGTGTGTGTTTGTGACACAGAGAGAGTGAGTCTGGGTGCGAGTGTGTCTGTGAGAGAGAGTGTGTGTGTGTGTGAGAAAGTGTGTTTCAGTATGTGCGAGTGCATATGTGAGACAAAGTGAGTGTGTTTTACACATACACCGTGTATGAGAGTGTGTCTGTGAGAGAGAGAGAGTGTGTGTGATTGTCCTCTGTCCCCTGGCCCCCTCCAGCCACCCAGCGATTCTCCTCTGTGCCCTGACCCCACTTCCAGCCACCCTACCATTCTCCTCTGTGCCCTGGCCCCCCTTCCATCCACCCAGCGATTCTCCTGTCTCCCCTGCCCCCCCTCCAGCCACCTAGCAATTTTCCTCTATCCCCTGCCCCCCCTCGAGCCATCCAGCGATTCTCCTCTCTCCCCTGCCCCCCCTTCAGGCACCCTATGATTCTCCTCCGTCCCCTGCCTCCCCTCCAGCCACCCAACGATTGTCCTCTGTCCCCTGCCCCCCCTCCAGCCACCCTTTGATTCTCCTCTGTCCCCTGCCCCTCCTCCAGCCACCCAGCGATTCTCGTCTCCCCTTCTCCCCTCCAGCCACCCAGCTATTCTCCTGTGTACCCTGCCCCCACTCCTGCAGCCACTCAGCGATTGTCCTCTCTCCCCTGCCCCCCCTTCAGCCACCCAGCGATTGTTCTTTGTCCCCCCCCCAGCCACCCAGCTATTCTCTTGTGTCCCCTGCCCCCCCCTCCAGCCACCCAGCGATTGTCCTGTGTTCCCTGCCCCCCCTCCAGCCACCCAGCGATTGTCCTGTATCTCCTGCCCCCGTTATTGAAAGCCCTGGCCGTCTTGAGTTTGTTCCCTAGTTAGTCCTGCCTTCTGAGTGCCCGCCCTCGACGTCGTCATGTTTTGACGCAAGGGCAAGGCCCGCCGTTGACGTCAGCGCATTTTGACGCGAGGGTGCAGGAGAGAGAGATATGACACCGTTACGAACCCTTCAGTGAAGCCACGGAGTCAGCTTCAGAACGTTGGAGGTGCGTTCTATTATAGTAGGTATCTTTATTTATTTAAACAATTTATATATCACCTATAACGTAGGTGGTTTACAAAAAAATAATATACATAATAAAAACAAACTCAGAAAAAAAACAATCACATTCCACATATCACAAATAAACTATAAACTGCTTATACTGCTCTGTTCAATAGATTAAACACAGACTGCTCCTACATAAAATCTTCCACTGCTTTATTAGTAGTTTCTTGAACCACATTGCTGCACAAATGAAGTTGTCCAGGGAAAGTGATGAATAGCTGAAACCACACAATGGAAAAAGCATCTGTTGACTTTTATTTCTCTACCATCTTATCCAGATATCTATATTAAATAGAATATAACACCTTTTCTCTGCCTGCACTAAATTCACTTGCTGCAACAAACTAATTTAAAATACTCCTCCTTTCTTTGAGAGAGAAGGTCAAGGTTTTTTTTTAATGAGGTGGATCCTCCAATTCCGGGTCACCTTACCTGTGGTAGATCTTGGCCCTGTGACTTTCATTATTTCAGATCTGGGAAATTGTAGGGTAAGGTCAGCTCATTAAAGAGGTTAGGGCTGTTCAGCTGAAGGGATATGATAGAGGTCTGCAAAATTCTGAGTGGTATAGAGTGGTAAAAGTGAATTGATTTTTTTACTCTTTCAAAAAGTACAAAGACTAGGGGACACTCAATGACGTTACATGGTAATACTTTTAGAGTGAATAGGAGGAAATATTGTTTCACTCAACGAATAGTTAAGCTCTGGAACTTGTTGCCAGATGATGTGGTTACATTGTTTATCATATGTGGGTTTAAAAAAGGTTTGGACAAGTTCCTGGAGGAAAAGTCCATAGTCTACTCAGAGGCGTAGCCAGGTTTTGACATCAGGGGGAGCAGACCTTTGTAAAATAGGCGCCAGTGCGAGGCTGAAGGGCCAGGAGAGAGGAAAGGGTTAAAATCCTCATAGGCATATATGTGTGGTCAGTGATTCAGTTGTTTGGGGAGGCAAAGATGGAGTGAGGTGGGCCTAGAGTGGGGTTGGGGCAGGACAGGGCTAGGTAAAATCCTTAGGGTGAAGGCAGCACTTATGTCAGCAGCAAAGGGACAGTGAGGGCACTTTTGAACACATCAGTGAAGGACCCCTTCACTGTGTCTCGGGTGCACCTGCACTAATCATTTCCCCCTAGTATCTCTATTACTGAAGGTATTTACACTGAATACCCTCCAGGGAATTATGTCCCAAAAACATCCATGTACTGTACCACAATGATACTAATTAAACAGAATAGTATTTACAGTATTCTGTAAATATATGCAGGTACTTTTAAAACTTGGCTCCCAGTCAGTCCTAGCTCTCTAGTCCAGCATCTTCTGTTATCCATGTGAACAGTGATGTTCAGCAGCACTGTAACAGAAATTCTGTGGTTACTAGCAACCATAAGATGATTTGGCTATCACATTTTTGATAGTTGCCAAATGGCCACCAGGTTTTTACTGCAGAGTTACAAAACATGTTTGGAATAGGCATTATCTATATTAGATGAATCCAATAGTTAGAGAAGTGAGCTGAGAACCAGAGAAGCCAGGGTTCAGATTCCACTGCTGCTCCATTACCTCCTGTACAAACTTAGAGTGTAAGCCTCCAGAGGCAAGAAAATATCTGTTGTGTAGCTAAATGTAACTCACCTACTACTACTACTTAACATTTCTAGAGCGCTACTAGGGTTACGCAGCGCTGTACAAAATAAAGAAGGACGGTCCCTGCTCAAATAAGCTTACAATCTAAAGAACGAAATGTCAAGTTGGGCAGTCTAGATTTCCTAGGTAGAGGTGTATAGGTTAGGTGCCGAAGGCGACATTGAAGAGGTGGGCTTTAAGCAGAGATTTGAAGATGGGGAGGGAGGGGGCCTGACGTATGGGCTCGGGGAGTTTGTTCCACGTGTGGGGTGAGGCGAGGCAGAAAGGGCGGAGCCTGGAGTTGGCGGTGGTGGAGAAGGGTACTGAAAGGAGGGATTTGTCTTGAGAGCGGAGGTTACGGGTAGGAACGTAAGGGGAGATGAGGGTTGAGAGGTAAGGAGGGGCTGCAGATCGAGTACATTTGTAGGTTAGTAGCAAAAGCTTGAATTGAATGCGGTACCTGATCGGAAGCCAATGAAGTGACTTGAGGAGAGGGGTGATGTGAGTGTATCGGTTCAGGCGGAAGATAATACGTGCAGCAGAGTTCTGAACAGACTGAAGGGGGGATAGGTTGCTAAGTGGGAGACCTCCAGCTCAAAATACATGTAGAAAATGTACCATAGAACAGTAGCACTGATTCCTATGATTTAAACAATAAGAACCCTATGTAAGAACAGGCAGCACAACAAACAATACACAGAGTGCTAGAATACCAATACACCTACCACTGGTACAACAGAACAAGTGGGACTGCTACAGAATTCTACAAACTGCCAACAGAATACTACACCTCGGTCACACACCAAATACACTACTAGTACTACTACTATTTAGCATTTCTATAGCGCTACAAGGCGTACGCAGCGCTGCACAAACATAGAAGAAAGACAGTCCCTGCTCAAAGAGCTTACAATCTAATAGACAAAAAATAAAGTAATCAAATCAATTAATGTGTACAGGAAGGAGGAGAGGAGGGTAGGTGGAGGCAAGTGGTTACGAGTCAAAAGCAATGTTAAAGAGGTGGGCTTTCAGTCTAGATTTAAAGGTGGCCAAGGATGGGGCAAGACGTAGGGGCTCAGGAAGTTTATTCCAGGCGTAGGGTGCAGCGAGACAGAAAGCGCGAAGTGTGGAGTTGGTAGTAGTGGAGAAGGGAACAGATAAGAAGGATTTACCCATGGAGCGGAGTGCACGGGAAGGGGTGTAGGGAAGGACGAGTGTGGAGAGATACTGGGGAGCAGCAGAGTGAGTACATTTATAGGTTAGTAGAAGAAGTTTGAACAGGATGCGAAAACAGATAGGGAGCCAGTGAAGCGACTTGAGGAGAGGGGTAGTATGAGTAAAGCGACCCTGGCGGAAGACGAGACGGGCAGCAGAGTTTTGAACCGATGGGAGAGGTGACTAAGTGGGGAGGCCAGCAAGAAGCAGATTGCAGTAGTCTAAACGAGAGGTGACAAGCGTGTGGACGAGGGTTTTCGTAGAGTGCTCGGAAAGAAAGGGGTGGATTTTACGGATGTTGTAAAGAAAGAAACGACATGTCTTGGCGATCTGCTGGATATGATCAGAGAAGGAGAGAGAAGAGTCAAAGATGACCCCAAGGTTTCGAGCTGAGGAGACAGGGAGAATGAGAGCCATCAACAGAAATAGAAAACGGGGGGAGTGGGGAGGTGGGTTTGGGGGGGAAAATGAGAAGCTCGTTTTTGGTCATGTTTAATTTCAGGTGGCGTTGAGACATCCAGACAGCAATGTCAGACAAGCACGCTGAAACTTTGGTTTGGATGCAAGGTGAGATATCAGGATTAGAAAGGTAGATTTGGGAGTCATCAGCATAGAGATGGTAGGAAAAGCCATGGGATGAGATTAATGAACCAAGGGAAGAAGTGTAGATAGAAAAGAGGAGGGGACCAAGAACAGAACCCTGAGGTACGCCGACAGGCAGAGGGATAGAAGTAGAAGAGGATCCACCAGAGTGAACTCTAAAGGTGCGGAGGGAGAGGTAGGAAGAGAACCAGGAAAGGACAGAGCCCTGGAATCCAAGTGAGGACAGGATATCGAGGAGTATGCTGTGATCGACAGTGTCAAAAGCAGCGGAAAGATCAAGAAGGATGAGGATGGAATAGAGACCTCTGGATTTAGCTAGTAATAGGTCATTGGAGACTTTAGTAAGCACAGTTTCGTTTGAGTGGAGAGGGCGAAAACCAGATTGTAGTGGGTGAAGAATAGCATGTGAGGAGAGAAAATCAAGGCAGCGGTGGTGAACAGCACGCTCAAGTAATTTGGAGAGAAAAGGGAGGAGGGAGATGGGTCGGTAATTAGAGGGGCAAGTAGGGTCGAGTGAAGGCTTCTTAAGGAGAGGTGTGACCACAGCGTGTTTAAAGGCAGTAGGGACAGTTGCAGTGGAAAGTGAGAGGTTGAGAATGTGACAGATAAAAGGAATAAGAGCAGGTGAGATGGCATTAAGAAGGTGGGTGGGAATGGGATCAGAGGAACAGGTGGTACATTTTGAGGAAGAAAGGAGAAGTGTAGTTTCCTCTATAGTAACTTCAGGAAAGGAGGAAAAGGAATAAGGGGAAGGAGAGAGAGGGGAACAGACTAGTGGAGGGAGAGGTGGCGAGGTAGAGAATTCAAGGTTTATCTTTTGAACCTTGTCATGAAAGAATTCAGCAAGGGTCTGAGGAGATAATGTTGGGGGAGGGGGCACCTTGAGGAGAGAGTTCAATGTGGTGAAGAGAAGACGAGGGTTAGAGCCAAGAGATTTGGTCAATTGGATATAATAATCCTGTTTGGCGAATAGAAGAGCAGATTGGAAGGCGGTCAGCATGAACTTAAAGTGTAAGAAATCAGCAAGGGCCCGAGATTTCCGCCAGAGGCGTTCGGCGGAGCGAGTACAGGAATGTAGGTAGCGGATATTAGAAGTCAGCCAAGGTTGGGGTTTTGTACGCCTTATAGGGCGGGTCATCAAAGGTGCAAGAGTGTTTAAGGCAGAGGATAGAGTATTGTTGTAAGAAGAAACAGTCTCGTTGATAGACATGGATGGTGCCACAGTAGAGAGGAGGTTTGAAACATGGGAGGATAGAGATGAAGGGTCAATATCGTGAAGATTCCTAGATAAATTAGATAAGATAGGACGGGACTGGGAGGGAGGAGATTTAAGTGTGAAAGTTATAAGATGGTGATCAGAGAGGGGAAGATCAGAGGCAAGGAAACTAGAGGGTGAACAGTTGGAGGAGAAGATAAGATCAAGACAGTGATCATTTTGATGAGTGGGGGAGGTGGAGCATAGTTGGAGATTAAAGGAGGATGTTAAAGCGAGTAACTTGGAAATATAAGAGTTGGAAGGAATATTAAAGTCACCAAGGATGAGAGAGGGGAAGGAAGGATCATGGAAGAAGGCAAGCCAGGCATCAAAGTCACTGAGAAAGGATGAAAGGGACTTATCAGGGGGACGATAAATGACCGCTATTCGAAGAGGCAGAGGAGAGAAAAGGCGGATAGAGTGGACTTCAAAGGAAGAAAAACAGTAAGATTGAGGTGGAAGAAGGGGTTGAAATCTGGAGGAGGGAGAAAGAAGAAGTCCAACACCGCCCCCGCGACCAGCAGGGCGAGGAGTATGTGAAAAAAGATAACCGCCATGGCAGAGGGCTGCGACTGAAGCAGAGTCATCAGGGCAGAGCCAGGTTTCTGTTATGGCGAGCAGATGGAGGTGACGCGAGATAAAGAGGCCCTGGATGTAGGGGAGTTTGTTACAGATAGAGCGGGCATTCCATAGGGCGCAAGAGAAGGGCAGAGAAGAGGAGGGGAGTAGAGGAATAGAGATGAGGTTAGAGAGGTCGCGGTGAGAATCTGTAGAGTTGGGATAATAGTTGGTGAGGAGGGCCAGGATTGGGATTGATGTCACCGGCTGAGAGTAAGGGAAGGAGTAAAAGAGAGCGGAGGAGAGTAGGAGAGGTGTGACGTTGAAGACGTCGAAGGCAAGAGGTATTTAGGTGGAATGGGGAAGGCAAAATGGAGGGAAGAAAGAGATGGAGATTAAAAGCCAAGAGGGAGGAAGAGGGTAGGAGAGAAGGTGAGGTGATGAAGTCGATGGATGGGCAGTGAGTTCCTGTAGCGGAGAGAGATAGGGGGTGAGGAAAAAGATTAGGAAGGGACAGGGCTAGGAAGAGAATGTGAATAGGGGCCATAAACGACTGAGGTACTTTAGCAACTGGGAAGAAGATTATATGTAAAGGGAAAAATGCCCCGGCGCGCGGCACCTAGAGCGGAGGCCCTGAGTGGATCGGAGTGGACCTGGGTGTCACCCTGGAGAAGGCTGTAAGGATATGCAGATGAGCTGCAAGTCCTCCACAGCACCTGAAAGGCAGCTGGTGGTAGAGCTGGGCACCTCTCAGCTGAGGAAAGGCTTACCAGGGGTTAGGCCGAAGCCAGCATTCCTCCCCCTGCGGAGAACAAGGGATCACAAATTAGAAATATAAAGACAAAAACTGAACTGGGAAACCGAAGAAGTTCGATTCCCACTTCAGGCACAGGCAGCTCCTTGTGACTCTGGGCAAGTCACTTAACCCTCCATTGCCCCAGGTACAAATAAGTACCTGTATACAATATGTAAGCCGCATTGAGCCTGCCATGAGTGGGAAAGCGCGGGGTACAAATGTAACAAAAAAAAAAGAAGTCAAACTCGGTATGTACCACAACATAGGAAAAATAAAAACAGAAATGCGTTTCCTCTTGTACTGAAAAAAAATACAAAGACACCCATGATGCACACTTCCCAAAGTTAATGTATTCCACCAAATAAATTCAGATAAAACACTTTTTTTCTACTTTTGTTGCCTGGGTACTTTATTTTTCCAAGCATATTGTTTCCAGTTTCTTCTTTTCTGTTTTCCTGTATGTCTTCTGCTCTATTTCCAGTAAGTGCAGTCCATTTGTCCTTTCTCCACATTACTCTTATCGTTTCCTGTTCCCTCACTATATCTCTCTGATATATTTCCTCTCTCTCTCCCCTCAAATTTCACCTTCTTGCTCTTCAGTCCTCCACCTATATTTTACTTGCCAGTACCTATCAACTTTTCATGTCCTCCTATTCCCCCTACATCTCCTGTGTCTCTCCATCCCTGGCCTCATTCCCTTCTCTTTCACCTACTCCTCATTAGTACAATTCTTCCCTCTGTACTTACTATCCTCCTCTCACACTCCTCTCCTTGAGATCCCCCATGATCTCTCCCACATGGTTCCAGCATGCCAAGTATCTCCCCTTCCCTCTCCATTCTTACACCCTTGTAGCCCAGCATCTCTCTGTCCCTCCCCTCTCCTCCACCAATATGGTCCAGCATTTCCCTGTCCCCTCTCCCTTTTCTTCCACCCCTATGATCCAGCAATTCCCTTTCTCCTCCCCCCTTCCTCCCTATGGTCCAGCAACTCCCTATCCCTTCTTCCTTTCCCTCCACCCCTATGGTCCAGTAACTCCCTATCCCCTCTACACCTATGGTCAAGGAACTTTCTGTCCTCTGCCCCTCCACCTTTATGGTCCAGCAATTCTCTGTCCTCTCTTCCTTTCCCTCCACCCCTATGCTGCAGCAACTCCATGTCCTCTCTCTCTTTCTTCCCCCCCCCCCTTATGGTCCAGCAGCTCCATGTCCCCCCCCCCCCCCCTCTCTCCCTTTCCCACACCTCAAAGTGAAGCTTCAGTGTTCAGCAGGGCAGCAGCTCAGAGAGGAGAGCCTACTCAGGAAATCCAGCCTGGTGCCAAGAGGCTACAAATATCCCAGTGCCATGCACCTTTCCAGGTTGTGTAAGTGGCAAACTGCACAGTAAAAATAAAAGCCTGCTAAGCATGGTTTAACCCCTACGCAACCCAGGAAGGAGCACCACATCAAGGTTTGTGTACCTTCATCTCCTGTGAGTCCAGCATCTCTTCCCTTCTCCTACTTACTCTCTCCATCCGCCTGTGGTCTTCCATCTTCCTGTCTCCCTGGTCCCCTCACCTGTAGTCTGGCATCTCTCCTATCCCCTACCCCTGCAGATCTAGCACCTGTTCCCTTCCCTCCCTCTTTCTCCCCCCCCCCCCCCCATGGGTTCAGCACATCTCCCTTTTCCCCAATGAGTCCAGGACCTTTCCCTCTTCTTCCGTAAGCCCCCCTGGAGTCCAGAACCTCTCCTTCTGCCCTCAGCCCCCCCTATGAGTGCAGCAACTTTTCCTCTCATTCCCTCTGCCTCTCCTGTATCCAGCAACTTTCTCTTTATCCCTCAGTCCCCCCCCCCCCCCCCCCCCCCCCCCCCCCCCCCCGGTGAGTCCAACACCACTTTCTCTTTATCTCTCTCTTTTTTTCTAGCCCTCTTGAGACCAGCACTGCTCCTTTTTCCCTTCAATCCCTATCCTGAGTCCAGCACCTTCTTCTTCCCTCAACCCCCCACCCCCTTTCCCGGTCCAGCACCTCTTTGTGTATCTAAAATGTAACCTTCTACAAAACATGAAGTGAAGATGTGATTCCATGAGCCCCAATGAAAGGAGAGCTTAATTTTACTTCCATTTAATTTCAATGTATTCCATCCACTTTATAACACCTGGCTTCCCAAGGCAGATTACAACAGTTAAGATGAACCCATCAAGAAACAGGATATCCTCACTGAAATTTCATCTGTATTGTATAGAACAGTGTAGAAAAATGAGCAAAAAAAAATACAGAGCTTTTAACTGCTATTTCTACCAGCTACACTATTTTTTTAAATCTGTTGTAGTGATACTCAATTTTTATTTCAAATCATGAGCTAGATAGGCTGACTCACCCTGGCTGTCTTCTATTTTTATCCACCTTCCTTGGCTGATACCGTCTTTTGTTCTCAATCTAACCTTCTCCTCCCCTTCCATCCCTCAAACCTGCTTTCTGTAGCAGCCCCTCCCTGCTGCTGTTTCCCTGCAGTGATAACAGGCTGCCTGAGCCGGTGCCGAATGCTTCCCTCTGCCACGTCCCACCCTCGCGTACACAGTTGCGTCAGAGGGGCAGGGGTGGAGCAGATGGAAGCATCAGACTCTGGCTCACTCAGGCAGCCTGTGATCACAGCAGAGAAACAGCAACAGGGAGGGGCTGCTAGAGAAAGCAGGTTTGAGGAACCGAGGGGGAGGGGGAAGAGAAAGCAAAAGCGCTGGTGTTAGTCTGCTAGGCTCGGGCGGGGGGGAGTGTTTGAGGAGAGGAAAGAAGAGGGACGGTCATTTTGGTACGATGAGAGAAAGGGGAGAAGAAGTGCAGCGAAGTTTAAAATAAAATCCATGCTGCTGTGTGGCGGCTCAGCAGCAGGCGAGGTAGGGGCCGTTTTCGTTTGAAATCTGATTGGGGGAGCGGCCGCTTCCCTTGCGCCCCATCTAGCTACGCCACTGAGTCTACTATTGAGATAGACACAGAGGAAGCCACTGCTTGCCATGTGATTGATAGCATGGAATCTTGCTACTGTTTGGTATTCTGTCAGGTACTTGTGACCTGGCTTGGCCACTGTTGAAAGGATGCTGGGCTAAATGGACCATCAGTCTGACCTGTATGGCTGTTCTTATATTCTTATGTACTCCAGGAGAAAATTAGTGTCAGTGCTTTCTCCCTTTGTTAGGGAATAGGTCTTCTGAATTTGCCTTCTCTCATGCTTCCTGGCTGAAAAGCTCCCAAAACTCAGAAAAGTCCAAGGAACCATTCTTCCTAAAGCTTCGTTTTGGCTGAGAATGGTTTGGGTTTTATACCTGTGGCAGTTGTCCAAGAGGAGGCCAGTCAGTTTGGCATTTCATGAACTTTTCCACAGACAGTTGAGGAATGTATTAACCCAGGTTTCAGTCTCTAGCCCTTAACAAAAAAAAAAAACTGCTTGAATACTTGTACATTTTTCAAAGTTTGGCCTCAAAACTAACTGTAAGGATGCATCTCATTGCAACTGGTGCTTATCTCTAATATGTAGAAAGAAGCCCCATCTCTGTAAAGCCGTTACCAGATCTCTGTAGTGCTTACCCAGTTTATGAAAGCTTACTTTGAGCCTGTTTGCTGTTATGGACTCAGATACGATACATGACCTGGAAGGTCATATTTTGGTGGCAGTCACTTTAGCCTGCAAAGTAAGTGGGTTTTAAAATGTAGTGAGTTATCCACCCAATTCTAAGCTTCATTGCAACAGGGTAGTAGTGCTGCACACTTTTGTCCTAGGTCCTGCATGTCAGATTTTCACCTTAGTGAGTTGTTCTACCAGCTTCCCCCCCCCCCCCCCTCTTTTATTTTTCATCAATATGATTGCAGAGTAAAGAAGCCCTGCACAATCTGAATTGTAAAAGAGCTGTTATCTTATCCCTTGAGTGAACCAAACCTCTTGCTAGGTACATGCATTCGTTTGACCCCCCCCCCCCCCCCCAACAGACCTAGGATTGCTGTACCTCAAAACACTCTTTCAAATTAAATAGATTACATCTCCTTGCCCCTGGTACAAAATAAGTACCTGAATATATGTAAACCGCTTTGAATGTAGTTGCAAAAAACCTCAGAAAGGCAGTATATCATGTTCCATTTCCCCCCATTTCCCCTTTTGTTATATCTAGGTAGATCTGACTTTAGAAGGACATGTCAAAGCTCATAATTCTATACTGTGGCAACATCAGTGCTTCATCTAATGTCTGCTTACCCTGAGGAGATCTGCAAGTCTCTTATGTAGACTTAACATGGGATAGGAGGAAAAGTCCTATTGTGGATTAAAAACTGGTTGAAGGATAGGAAATAAGAGAGTGGGGTTAAATGGGCAGTGTTCACAATGGAGAAGGGTAGTTAGTGGAGTTCCTCAGGGGTCTGTGCTAGGACCGCTGCTTTTTAATATATTTATAAATGATTTAGAGATGGGAGTAACTAGCGAGGTAATTAAATTTGCTGATGACACAAAGAGGCATATTTTCAAAGCACTTTGGGAGGCTAAGTGCTTTGAAAATGAGCCTCAAAGTTATTCAAAGTCGTTAACTCGTGACAGGATTGTGAAAAATTACAGAAGGACCTTACGAGACTGGGCGGCTAAATGGCAGATGACGTTTAATGTGAGCAAGTGCAAGGTGATGCATGTGGGGAAAAAAGAACCCAAATTATAGCTACGTCATACAAGGTTCCATGTTAGGAGTTACGGACCAAGAAAGGGCTCTGGGTGTCGTCATTCATAATACACTGAAACCTTCTGCTCAGTGTGCTGCTGCGGCTCGGAAAGCGAATAGAATGTTGGGTATTATTAGGAAAGGTATGGAAAACAGGTGTGAGGATGTTATAATGCTGTTATATCGCTCCATGGTGCGACCACACCTTGAGTATTGTGTTCAATTCTGGTCGCTTCATCTCAAGAAAGATATAGTGGAATTGGAAAAGGTGCAGCGAAGGGTGATGAAAATGATAGCGGGGATGGGACGACTTCTCTATGAAGAACGACTAAGGAGGCTAGGGCTTTTCAGCTTGGAGAAGAGACGGCTGAGGGGAGACATGATAGAGGTATATAAAATATTGAGTGGAGTGGAACAGGTGGATGTGAAGCGTCTATTCTCGCTTTCCAAAAATACTAGGACTAGGGGGCATGTGATGAAACTACAGTGTAGTAAATTTAAAACAAATTGGAGACAATGTTTCTTCACCCAACGCGTAATTAAACTCTGGAATTCGTTGCCGGAGAACATGGTGAAGGCGGTTAGCTTGGCAGAGTTTAAAAGGGGGTTAGACGGTTTCCTAAAGGACAAGTCCATAAACCGCTACTAAATGGATGGGAAAAATCCACAATTCCGGGAATAACATGTATAGAATGTTTGTACGTTTGGGAAGCTTGCCAGGTGCCCTTGGCCTGGATTGGCCACTGTCGTGGACAGGATGCTGGGCTCGATGGACCCTTGGTCTTTTCCCAGTGTGACATTACTTATAGTAACATAGTAGATGACGGCAGAAAAAGACCTGCACGGTTCATCCAGTCTGCCCAACAAGATAAACTCATATGTGCTAGTTTTTGTGTATACCTTATCTTGATTTGTACCTGTCTTTTTCAGGGCACAGACCGTATAAGTCCGCCCAGTACTATCCCCGCCTCCCAACCACCAGCCTCGCCTCCCACCACCGGCTCTGGCACAGACCGTATAAGTCTGCCCAGCACTATCCCCGCCTCCCACCCACCAGCCCCGGCACAGACTGTATAAGTCTTATGTACTTATGTATGTACTTATATGTTTAGACTTATTACTGTTTAGCTGCTGACTCATAGAGTGACAAAGCTAGATAATCTGTTATCCAAAGGGCTGTAAGGGGAGAATCAAATTCCATTCCTCCCTGCTAATAATGTGAGTTTTATAATCTCAAGTACAGCTGGGAAGAAGGGATATGATGCTCAGGATATGAGTATTCTGTTTGTGGTTTGGTTATGCCCTTGGACTAGGGACGTGTATCTGGCATCTAAAGTGAAGCTAACATTTCCCATCCTAGTACTTAATGACTGAAGAAAGCAATCTGTGTGTTTTGGGGGACTGAGACCCTCCTTCGTGCTCTTTGGAAATGAGTTAATCACGAGAGTCTGGGCATCAGGCCAGCAATTGCACAAACACTTGTAGTTGATGTTGAGGGCAGTAACACGAAACTGTTACCTCAGGGAATCTGTACAAAAGCTACATTTTTTTGTTAAAGTACCTGAAGCAGAGAGCATTTATTCTTTTATCAGAATAAATTATGCAGAAGCATGGCTTGGCAGCTCATAATGGCAGATGTACTTTTACATACCAAACAAGTTTTCTGCTGCATTGATGAAATATGAGGGCAAAACCTGAGTGTAGTGGAACAGGCTTCTTGTTTCATCACTTTCCCTCTTTTCTAAAAGTCTTTGCTGTGAAAACATAGTTGGCACAATAACAAGTCTGCATATGCTTGTAGCAATCCTGTGCATGAGGAAGGCCTGCAAGGTTAAGAACTAACTCCTATTTTAGGGGTTTGCTTTTCTTATCCTCAAAAATGAATTGTTATTTGTCTTAAATCTTGTCTTAATATGGAGATGGGTTAAGAGGGTGGAGAAGAGATGTTACACTACAAATGATTTCTGACCCAACAGTTTTCCCCTGTGTTTTTTTTTTTTTGTTTGTTTTTTTTTTTTTTGGGGGGGGGGGGGGAGAGGCTGTAATTCAAGTGGAGCCAGTCCTGTAAGCCTTCATTCACAGATATTTCTGCTATTGTTTAATTCCTCTCTTTTTAACCCATTATTACCAGCACACCTAGTCTGGTTATCAGATTGATAATAATCCCAGAGCTGCTGCTGGAACCTTGCAGTCACAGTCCCTTATTCTTGAGTGATCACTGTGACTTTACCCTGCCTACTTGTCCTCCTCTCCCCTCCTTTGGAGATTGTGAAAGCTGAATTGACAGCATCCCTAACCAGCAGGGAGCAGAGGGCCTGACTTGAAGAAATAACTGTGGACCTGTTGCATGGAAGTATGCTAGCCTGCCGGTCAACCTCTTGGGTGGGCACTATCAGTCAAATTGAAGGAAATGTTAGCTATCTTGAATTTAGTCATTTCCATCTCCCTACCCCTTCTCCTTTCCCTGGAAACAGACCAGCCAATATTCAGCTGGCAGCAGTCAGAGATTTTTTCTTTTTTAATGGACAGTTATGCGAGCCCCAGCTAAATATCGACTGGGATCCACGTAAAATTTAAAAAGACCTCAGCCCGTCTAATCACTCTGCTGATCCCCTGTCCCCGGCAACACCAAGCCTCTTTCCTACTCTTCTTCCATGCAGGATCGCCCCGGAAGGCCTACCTGCAATTCCTGATGGTCCAGTGGGGGTGATAGGAGCAGACGTGAACCCCACCCCAAGTAGTACTTCGAGAGATCTTTTTGATGATGTGCTGTTTATTCTATCTGCTGTCTGTAACAAGATTGAAACCTGAATTTGCTTGCATTTTAGGGACGAGGATGAATAGACTATGAATGCTATCTACTCATCTGCATTTTTTCTTATCTACTTTTTCTCAAATTTGTTTTATTATTTTCCATTAGAAACATAACAGTATCCACACTATATCCTTGTACAGAGATTAGAACTTCTCTTTCAACTAACATGTTTCCAACTATTACCCTCCCTCCCCTGTTATATTCCCCCCTCTTATCTACTTTTTCAATTCTTTTTTACAAGATGCCTGCCATAATTGGCAAGCCTTGCAATATGTCCTAAATCAGTGAAGAGCTGTATATTTCGAAATGCCTTCTAGTTGATATCCTGGACAAAAGTCTCAGTTGGAAGATTTCAGAATTTATTTATTTTTTGATTCCAGGATTGATTAAACCTGATTTAATGATAAAACTATTTTCAATGTGTGAACCCACTCTATTAAGCAGACTCCAGCACAGAATTATTATTGCAGTCAATGAACACCTCTGGTAGCAGCACTAATCCCTTTTTCAGAGTAGAATTGCATTCCCCTAATCCATTTATGCAAAACCCTGAGAAGAAATGAGCGGTTTCTTGTGGTCAGGCTTTGTTTTATTTTGTGGTTTCTGGAGGCAGGGAAGGGTTCAAGGATAAGCCAAGAAGGAAAGCAGAAGAATCTAGAAAGAGTTTATGGGCGAGGAGCAACTTGAGTACTACCAGCTCCTGCTTCCATTTGAAGATCCTAGCCAACTTGTGGTGGCATATGAAGAGTCTGAAGAGTTAATCTGTTATGTATTGCCATATTGGTAATGGTAGTATATTGTTGGGTAGCAGAGAAGGACTGAAACAAGTAAATGCAATTCTGTAATGCTACTGACTACTGACCTTGATGGGGAATATCACCAACACAGAAACAGATAGCCATTGCCTGTGTAGGTCTTTCCCCCTGACATTTGCATGGGGGAGGAAAGTAATGACACAGTCAGGACTGAGACAGAAAGGCAATGAGGGGCATAATTGAACGCGAACGCCCATGTGTAAAAACGTCCATCTCCGGAGACGGCTCCGCGAAGAGGCGGAGCGAACCGTAAAATCGAAACGAGATGGCCGTCCATCTTCGGTTTCGATTATATGGTTCGGCCCGCTGAAATCCTATCATTTGTGTCGACTCTAGAGATAGATGACACAAATGGTGAGATCGCTGGACCTAGAGATGTCCGTCCGCGGTTTTCAGTGATAATCGAAACCGCTGCCGGCCATCTCAAAAACGGACCTAATCCAAGCCATTTGGTTGTGGGAGGGGCCAGCATTCGTAGTGCAGTGGTCCCCCTGAGATGCCTCTATGCCAGCCTCAAATATCATACCTAGCTCCATGACAGCAGTATGCAGGTCCCCGGAGCAATGTTAGTTTAGTTGGTGCTGCGCGGGACCCATGCAGAGAGCAAAAATCGGAAGAAAAAAAAAACATGCAAGTGCAGTCAGGGACGTCCAAATTAAAACAATAGTAATAGGGGGATTTGAACCAGAGCAATTTTAGTTTAGTTGGTGCTGTGCGGGACCCATGCAGAGAGCAAAAATCGGAAGAAAAAAAAAACATGCAAGTGCAGTAGTCAGGGACGTCCAAATTAAAACAATAGTAATAGTGGGATTTGAACCAGCCACCTTCTGATTGCAAGACCTGTGCTCTAACCACTGCACCACTTATTCAGCTGCCTAGACCTCCTTCCCTTTCCATTAAGTCCCTCCAAGTTTCTGTCAGCCAATCACAGCTCGTTTAGCTGACACCGCTCTCTCTGTTTTCAGCCCCGGAAAAACCGTCGCGTTTACGCGAACCCTTTATTTTTATTTTATTTCGTTGCCCGCGCGCTCCACTTTTCTTTTCTTTAAAAAAAAAAAAAAAAGGAGCACGCGCTCCCATTTTCCCTCGTTTCTAGCGGGGGTGTCGCGTTGCGGCCTAGTGGCCGCATGGTCGATTTCTTTTTCGAGGTGTGATTACCGCCACCATCGACGACTTTAACTTCGCCGACGCGATTTTTCCGTTGATGTCCTCGAAGGTCCCGAGTGGATTTAAAAAGTGTGGTTGGTGCGGCCGGCCGATCTCGCAGACCGACACCCACGCTTGGTGCCTCCAGTGCCTCGGGCCGGAGCACAATATCAAGTCGTGTTCCCTGTGTCTCGGTCTCCGGAAACGGACTCAAGTTGCGAGGCAAGTTCTTCGGGACCGTCTTTTTGGAACTTGCGCCGGCCCCTCGACGTCGACCTCGACGGCATCGGTATCGACGGCCGGTTCTTCGGTACCGGTATCGATGCCCGAGAAATCGGCACCGATGGCATCGACCCCAGGAGCACAGGTCCCGTCGGCCCTCCGGTGAGGGTAGGGGTGAGAGGCCGCTTGGGCAATCGGCCCCGGTCACTCCCTCGGCCCATGGCCCTCGGGACCGAACACTGTCGGACCCGGTTCCTCATGACCGAGGGGGATCGACCTCCTCCTCCTCTGCTCCACCTGGCGCCGATGACGGGCATCGCAAAAAATCAAAAAAGCACCGTCATCGGTCGCCCTCGATGCACCAGGGTTCCGGTGCCGGCAAGGAGTCGACGCCGAAGCGTCCGCGTCGAGAGGAGAGATACCCTTCGGTAGTGGAGGTACCGCCGCGTCAGGGTCCCAGCACTTCGGTGCCGTCTCCTGGACCCGAGCAGCTTCTGGCACCGACGCCTCTACCGGCCCCACCGTCTTTCCCGGCAGCGGGCCTGGACGAGTGCCTCCGAGCCATCCTTCCGGGGATCCTGGAAGGGCTGATGCGCCAGGCTGTGCCGGCGCCGGGAGTGCTTGCACCCTTGGCGCCGTTGACTGTGGCGCCGGCGAGCTCTAGCCCGGTGCCGAGGCCGTCGACACCGCCGCCGCTTGCGGCGCCGGTCTCGACCGCCACGCAGGTGGAGTCCCCGTCGACGTCGATGGAGGGAGCTTCGTCCCCGCCGGCGCGGGAGTCCACCGCTCGACGACACCGAGGCCTCGGTGCCTCGACATCGAGCCGGGCCCGGTTAAGGACTCAGCTACATGAGCTTATGTCCGATACCAAGGAAGAGGCCTCGTGGGGGGAAGAGGAGGACCCCAGATATTTCTCCTCAGAGGAGTCTGCGGGCCTCCCCTCTGACCCCACGCCTTCACCGGAGAGGAAGCTCTCACCCCCGGAGAGCCTCTCTTTTGCCTCCTTTGTCAGGGATATGTCTATCTGCATTCCCTTCCCCGTGGTCTCTGTGGATGAGCCGAGGGCTGAGATGCTTGAGGTCCTCGACTATCCATCACCACCTAGAGAGTCCTCCACGGTACCGTTGCACAATGTCCTCAAAGAGACACTGCTTCGGAACTGGATGAGACCGCTATCTAATCCCATCATCCCCAAGAAAGCGGAATCCCAGTACAGAATCCACTCTAACCCAGAGTTAATGTGGCCCCAATTGCCCCATGACTCGGCGGTTGTGGATTCTGCTCTCAAGAGGGCACGGAGTTCGAGGGATACCGCCTCGGCGCCCCCGGGGCGGGAGTCTCGCACTCTGGACTCGTTTGGGAGGAAGGCCTACCAATCCTCCATGCTCGTGACCCGCATCCAGTCATACCAGCTCTATACGAGCATCCACATGCGGAACAATGTGAAGCAACTGGCGGACCTGGTCAATAAGCTCCCGCCGGAGCAGTCCAGGCCTTATCAGGAGGTGGTCAGGCAGCTGAAGGCGTGCAGAAAGTTCCTGTCCAGGGGTATCTATGACACCTGTGACGTGGCATCTCGTGCTGCGGCCCAAGGTATAGTGATGCGCAGGCTCTCATGGCTGCGTGCCTCTGACCTGGACAACCGCACCCAGCAGAGACTGGCCGACGTCCCTTGCCGGGGGGATAATATTTTTGGTGAGAAGGTCGAGCAGCTGGTGGACCAACTGCATCAGCGGGAGACCGCCCTCGACAAGTTCTCCCACCGGGCGCCTTCAGCATCCACCTCAGCAGGTGGACGTTTATCCCGGGCCCGGCAGGCTGCACCCTATTCTTTTGGAAAGCGTAGGTACACCCAGCCGGCCCGAAGGCCTCGTCAGGCATAGGGACAGCCCCAGCGCGCTCGTTCTCGTCAACAGCGTGCGCCTAAGCAGCCCCCTGCGCCTCCACAGCAAAAGCCGGGGACGGGCTTTTGACTGGATCCACGGGAACATAGCCGTCCTCAAAGTGTCCGTACCGGACGATCTGCCGGTCGGGGGGAGGTTAAAATTTTTTCACCAAAGGTGGCCTCTCATAACCTCCGACCAGTGGGTTCTCCAAATAGTGCGGTGCGGATACGCCCTGAATTTGGCCTCCCTGCCACCAAATTGTCCTCCGGGAGCTCAATCTTTCAGCTCCCATCACAAGCAGGTACTTGCAGAGGAACTCTCCGCCCTTCTCAGCGCCAATGCGGTCGAGCCCGTACCACCCGGGCAGGAAGGGCAGGGATTCTATTCCAGGTACTTCCTTGTGGAAAAGAAAACAGGGGGGATGCGTCCCATCCTAGACTTGAGAGGCCTGAACAAATTCCTGGTCAAAGAAAAGTTCAGGATGCTTTCCTTGGGCACCCTTCTGCCAATGATTCAGAAAAACGATTGGCTAGGTTCCCTGGATTTAAAGGACGCATACACTCACATCCCGATACTGCCAGCTCACAGACAGTATCTCAGATTCCGCCTGGGCGCACGGCACTTTCAGTATTGTGTGCTGCCCTTTGGGCTCGCCTCTGCCCCACGAGTGTTTACAAAGTGCCTCGTGGTGGCGGCGGCGTATCTTCGCAAGCTGGGAGTGCACGTGTTCCCATATCTCGACGATTGGCTGGTCAAGAACACCTCGGAGGCAGGAGCCCTCCGGTTCATGCAGTGCACTATTCAACTCCTGGAGCTGCTGGGGTTTGTGATAAATTACCCAAAGTCCCATCTCCAGCCAACCCAGTCTCTGGAATTCATAGGAGCTCTGCTGAATACCCAGACGGCTCAGGCCTTCCTTCCCAAAGCTAGGGCCAACAACCTCCTGTCCCTTGCTTCGCGGACTAGAGCGTCTCAGCAGGTCACAGCTCGGCAGATGTTGAGACTTCTGGGTCATATGGCCTCCACAGTTTATGTGACTCCCATGGCTCGTCTTCACATGAGATCTGCTCAATGGACCCTAGCTTCCCAGTGGTTCCAAGCCACCGGGAATCTAGAAGATGTCATCCGCCTCTCCACCAGTTGCCGCACTTCACTGCTCTGGTGGACCATTCGGACCAATTTGACCCTGGGACGTCCATTCCAAATTCCGCAGCCCACGAAAGTGCTGACGACGGATGCATCTCGCCTGGGATGGGGAGCTCATGTCGATGGGCTTCACACCCAGGGTCTGTGGTCTCTCCAGGAAAAGGATCTGCAGATCAACCTCCTGGAGCTCCGAGCGATCTGGAACGCACTGAAGGCTTTCAGAGACCGGCTGTCCTACCAAATTATTCAAATTCGGACAGACAATCAGGTTGCAATGTATTACACCAACAAGCAGGCCCCGTCAGATCTGGTTCCCTCTTCTTCTGGAGTTGTCCTCAGAAGAACCGTGGAGATTGGAGTGTTTTCCGACTCTCATCTCGCAGAACGACGGAGCGTTGCTGCACCCCAACCTTCAGTCCCTGGCTCTCACGGCCTGGATGTTGAGGGCGTAGACTTCACTGCGTTGGGTCTGTCTGAGGGTGTCTCCCGTGTCTTGCTTGCCTCTAGGAAGGATTCCACTAAAAAGAGTTACTTTTTCAAGTGGAGGAGGTTTGTCGTTTGGTGTGAGAGCAAGGCCCTAGAACCTCGTTCTTGCCCTGCACAGAACCTGCTTGAATACCTTCTGCACTTATCGGAGTCTGGCCTCAAGACCAACTCAGTAAGGAATCACCTTAGTGCGATTAGTGCTTACCATTATCGTGTGGAAGGTAAAGCCATCTCTGGAGAGCCTTTAGTCGTTCGATTCATGAGAGGCTTGCTTTTGTCAAAGCCCCCTATCAAGCCTCCTACAGTGTCATGGGATCTCAACGTCGTCCTCACCCAGCTGATGAAACCTCCTTTTGAGCCACTGAATACCTGCCATCTGAAGTACTTGACCTGGAAGGTCATTTTCTTGGTGGCAGTTACTTCAGCTCGTAGGGTCAGTGAGCTTCAAGCCCTAGTAGCTCATGCTCCATATACCAAATTTTATCACAACAGAGTAGTGCTCCGCACCCACCCAAAGTTCCTGCCGAAGGTGGTGTCGGAGTTCCATCTTAACCAGTCAATTGTCTTGCCAACATTCTTCCCCAGGCCGCATACCCGCCCTGCTGAACGTCAGTTGCACACATTGAACTGCAAGAGAGCATTGGCCTTCTACTTGGAGCGGACACAGCCCCACAGACAGTCCGCCCAATTGTTTGTTTCTTTCGACCCTAACAGGCTAGGGGTCGCTGTCGGGAAACGCACCATCTCCAATTGGCTAGCAGATTGCATTTCCTTCACTTACGCCCAGGCTGGGCTGACTCTTGAGGGTCATGTCACGGCTCATAGTGTTAGAGCCATGGCAGCGTCAGTGGCCCACTTGAAGTCAGCCACTATTGAAGAGATCTGCAAGGCTGCGACGTGGTCATCTGTCCACACTCACATCACATTACTGCCTCCAGCATGATACCCGACGCGACAGTCGGTTCGGGCAGTCGGTGCTGCAGAATCTGTTTGGGGTGTAAATACAACTCCACCCTCCAGGACCCGAATTTATTCTGGTCAGGCTGCACTCTCAGTTAGTTGTTCTTCGTAGGCCAATTTTTGTTATGCCCTCGCCGTTGCGAGGTTCAATTGACCTGGATTCTTGTTTTGAGTGAGCCTGAGAGCTAGGGATACCCCAGTCGTGAGAACAAGCAGCCTGCTTGTCCTCGGAGAAAGTGAATGATACATACCTGTAGCAGGTGTTCTCCGAGGACAACAGGCTGATTGTTCTCACCTACCCTCCCTCCTCCCCTTTGGAGTTGCGTTTTCATCTTTTTGCTTGTCATTCAACTGGCGGGAACGGTCGCGCACGGGCGGGAAGACGGCCGCGCATGCGCGGTGGGCGTGCCCTGCGTGCGGACCGCCCGCGAAGCTTCTTCCGGTTGGTGGGGGTTGACGCGGACGTCACCCAGTCGTGAGAACAATCAGCCTGCTGTCCTCGGAGAACACCTGCTACAGGTATGTATCATTCACTTTTTCAGGGCACAGACCGTACAAGTGTGCCCAGCAGTATTTCCCGCCTCCCAACCACCAGTCCCGCCTCCCATCACCGGCTCTGGCACAGACCGTATAAGTCTGCCCTCCACTATCCTCACCTCCCAACCACCAACCTCTCTTCCCCCACCTGCTCCGCCACCCAATTTCGGCTAAGCTTCTGAGGATCCATTCCTACTGCACAGTGTTACTATGTTACTATGACACAGTATTTATTTATTTATTTATTTATGCATTCTTTTATTCCACTTATCCAAAAAACAAATTTTGGTTCAAAGTGACTTACAATTTACATTTTGGTGCAATTACAATAGTGTTGTGCAATGTGGAGAGGGCATCTATAGTTCATGTGGTTATTCATAGAGTTTTTGAAGAGATAGATTTAAAGAGGAGAATGTAGTGGTAGCTTTTGTGGTCAGTTGTAGAGTTTTGGTGATGTTTATTCATATAGCTTTTGAGGGGGCAGATTTGAAAGGAGGGCGATGATATCTTTGAGATTAGCTCTAGAATGTTTTGAAGAGGTAGGTTTTCATTTCTTTTTCTGAATTGGAGGAGATTTGTGATGCTTCTTATGGTTTTTGGTATCAAGTTCCACCATTTGGAACCCTAATAGCTAAATCCTGCTGTGTAGTGGTTTTGTAGATGTAGGAATAGATTGTTTCTGTTTACTGGGCTGGCATTTCTTGAGAATAGTTCAATCATGTTAAGCATATGTTCAGATGCCATTCCAAATAGTACCTTGAAGATTAGGGTGCTCGCTTTGAAAAATTATTCTTGCCTAGCAGTGGGGTTGCTTTTTCGTATTTCAATTTCTTGAAAATTAGTCTTGCTGCCATGTTTTGGACTTTTTGCATCGATTTTAGTGTGTTTTCCTTGCACCCAATGTATGCTTCATTGCAGTAGTCTAGTTGCAATAGTATCGTTGATTGGACTAGTATATGGAAGATTATCTAGGGAAATAGTCTCTTATTCTTCTCAGTTTCTATAGTGTTCTGAAGCATTTAGATGTTACTGCTGATATTTGATTGTCCAGTGTTAGATGTTTGTCAAGAATGATTCTTAATATTTTTAAGTTGTGTTTCGATGTGGTATATTTGTTGGATGATTGTGAATTTTTGGTTGGCTAGTACTAGGAATTTGGTTTTGTCTGTGTTCATTTTGAGTTTGAAAGTTATTGCCCATTCTTCCATGAGATCCAATTCTTTTTTTATTTTGTCCTGTATGTTTGTGATACTGTTTTGGAAAAGTATGAAGATGGTGACGTCGTCTGCATATATAAATGGATTGAAACCCATTAACTCCAATTTTTTTCCCCGAGTGGTGCCATCATTACATTGAACAGTATTGGTGATATTGGCGATCCCTGAGGTACCCCACACTTAGAGATCCATGAAGCTGATGTTTGGTTCGACATCTTTACCATGTAGGATCTGGTCTTCAGGAAGCCATTGAACCATGTTGCCACTGCACCGCTGATTCCCATGTTGTCGAGCAGTGTCATTAGTGAGGTATGGTCTACTAGGTCGAACACACTTGACGTGTTGAATTGCAGTAGTAATATGTTTTATCCTTGGCATATTATGCTTCTGAATTTCATTATCAGGGTGCTTATGAGTGGAGGAGTAGCCTAGTGGTTAGAGTGGTGGACTTTGGTCCTGGGGAACTGGGTTCGATTCCCACTGCAGGCACAGGCAGCTCCTTGTGACTCTGGGCAAATCACTTAACCCTCCATTGCCCCAGGTACAAATAAGTACCTGTATACAATATGTAAGCCGCATTGAGCCTGCCATGAGTGGGAAAGCGCGGGGTACAAATGTAAGAAAAAGAATGACCATCTTAGTGCTATGTTGTGGTCTGAAACCTGATTGGGATTTATGAAGAATTGAGAATTTTGTCAAGTATTCCATTAGTTGCTGTCTTACTAGACCTTCCATCCTTTTGGCTACTGTTCTGTAATTTGTGATATCACTGATCTTGCTGGTAGTGTTTTTGGGGATAAGTGTGAGTACTATGTCGCCTTTGTGTGTTGGAAATTTACCTCTTTCTTTCATACATGTATGCGATGTGTTTGGTGAGGTACTCGATGAACCAGTCTGGTGGGTTTTTCATCATGTAGTTGGGGCATTTGTCAAATAGGCAGTATATATGTGCCTATTTTGTCAATAGTGTCTTTACTGTGTCTAGTTGGGGTGATTTGAATGTGGTCCATATTCTGTCTGCTACGGTGTGGTTGTTGTGGGTATTATAGTCCTTTAGGTAGTCTTTGATGTTTATTTGTGGTTTTGCAAGGTTTGATCTTGTGTTTGTTATTTTGTTTTTGAAGTATTGTGCAAGCTTGTCTGCAGTTGGTGATGTTTCAGTTGTTGCCAATATGTTCTGGGTTTTCAGTAGTTCATGAGTTTTAATGCTTTTTTCATATTGGTCTGGTCGAGGTTCGTATATGGTAGTGTTCTGCTTTTGCTTTCTTTATGCTGGATTTGTATGTTCTTAAGGCTTTTTCAGTTCCTTTTTCTCCGTATTTTGTTTTATTAATGCACAATGCCTTTCTTCTGAAAAAGTCAGGAGCTTCTCTTCAGGCAGCCCCGTCTCTTCCTCAGCAAACGGTTGCTGCAGCCTCTCAGTCTTTCCTGCCAAAACGTCCCCTGGTGGAGATTTTGGATCCCGAGGAGCTGACACAGATGGCCCGGTTTTGTCTCTGGGCTCTCCCTCAGAATCATTGGATTTGGCAGATGAAGTCACCCTGTCTTCTGAGGAGGGGGATGACCCGACAGCTGCCCGCCTTTTTCGCAGGGAAGAGCTTCCCTCCCTGAGTAATAGGGCTTTTGAGGTTTTGACCATTTCACCCCCTGAATCGTCAGGGGGAACAGGTCCGGTGCCCTCTATTATGTCTGGCACCAAATGCCCACCTCGTTCCTTTCATGTGCATGAGGCCATGAAAATCCTTACTTCGGCGCAGTGAGATACGACGGACAATGGGCTTAAGGTTGCTTAGAGCTATGTTGCGTCTTTACGCGCTGCATGCTGCTGACTTAGGCTTGCTGAAGGTTCCTATGGTGGATTCATTAATCACAGTGGACACTAAGAAAACCACTCTCCCTGTGGAGGGTGGCACGGCGCTCAAGGACCCTCAGGATTGTAAGTTGGGGACTTGCTTGAAGCTGTCCATTGAAGTAGCGGCCCTTTCCCTGCAAGCGTCAGTTTGTGGCTCATATGCGGTGCAGGCATGCTTATTGTGGGTACAGAAAGCCTCCTCTCCGGAGGACCTCGTGGCTGTTTTGCCGGCCTTAGAGTCCGGTTTAGCCTTCCTTGTGGATCTTCTTTATGATCTTTTGAGGGCTTCGGCGAAGGAGGTTTCCATAGTGGTCACTGCTTTTGTTTGGGACAGACCTAGAACAGATTGTGAAGGACCTCGATCACTCTTAAGGCCAGCGCCTCCCGGAGGACAGGTCCAAATTTGTGCGACTGGCGGGACCTAGACCTAAGTTTAGGGATATACGTCATTACCGTCCAGGTCGTGGGGCCTCTTTTCAGAGAGCAAGGTCTTCTCAGAGACCTCAGCCCTTTCGAGGTGACAGGCAGGTCTTTCTTTCCGGTAACAGAAACCAGCCCGCAGGCAGGTCTGCCCAATGATGGGGCCCTGGTCCATCTCCAGCCAGTTATTGGGAGCAGGCTGTTCCTATTCCTGGTGGAGTGGACCAGGGTAACATCGGACGGATGGGTCTTGGAGGTATCAGAGACGGCTACAATTTGGAATTGGCTCGTCCGATAGTAGGCTCGTTTCTGGAATCTCCTTGCAAATCTCCCGTCAAGGTGCGGGCAGTTCATTACACCCTCCTCAACTACAACGACTGGGAGCCGTCCAGCCTGTACCCCCAGCAGAAAGAGGGTGCGGTCGATACTCCATTTATTTTGTGGTGCCAAAAAAAGGGCGGTTCTTGGCGACCCGTCCTAGATCTCATGTGCCTCAACAGGTCCTTATGGGTTTGGCATTTCCGCATGGAAACCCTCCGCTCGGTGATCGCAGCAGTACAGCCAGGGGAGTTTTTGACGTCTCTCAATCTCAGAGGCCTATTTGCACATTCCAATTTGGCCTCCCCACAGGCGTTTTCTTCGCTTTGCGGTGCTCGTTCGTCATTTTCAATTCAAAGTGATGCCCTTCAGCCTAGCCACAGCACCTCGGACTTTTTCCTTGTTGTAGTGGCGGCCTACCTCAGAAAGGAAGGGATTCAAGTCCATCCTTATCTAGACGACTGGCTTGTGTGGGCGTCTTCTTTCGAGGAGAGTCGACTGGCAACCGACAGAGTGGTCGGGTTGCTTCTATCGCTTGTTTGGGCGATCAGCTTTCCAAAGTGAAGCCTTACGCCCTCCCAGACGCTGGAATACTTGGGAGTGTGCTTCGATACCTGAACAGGGATAGTTTCTCTTCCTTCAGCTCGAGCACAGCAGTTGCAGGGTCAGTTGCGAGCTCTGTTCCAAACTCCAAACCCGCGGGCTTGGGACTATGTACAAGTTCTGGGTTTCATGGCCTCCACCTTGGACGTCGTGAAGTGGGCCAGAGCTCACATGCGCCCCCTGCATTGGTCTCCTCTCTCTGAGGATTATGAGGTTCGGGTGCCATGTTCACCCCGTCTGCACACAATCATGCACTGGTGGTTCATTCAAAAGAATCTGGTGTTGGGCATTCCTCTGCAAACCCCGGAATGGAAGATCGTGACCACGGATGTGTCACTGTCTGGTTGGGGGGCTCATTGCTTCCAACAGACGGCCCAGGGCATTTGGACCTCGACGGAGGCGTCTTGGTACATCAACTGCTTGGAGTTGTGGGCGATTTGTCTGGCCCTTCGGGAGTTTCTGTCTCTTCTCCGTGGTTGCCCAGTTCGAGTTCTCTTGTTCAATGCGACGGCGGTCTCCTACGTGAACTGTCGGGGGCACCAGGAGTGCACAACTAGCGTGCGAGGAGGCCCTGATGTGCCATTGGGCAGAGACTCATGTCTCTCTCTTGACAGCGGCTCATATAGCGGGGTCACAGAATGTGCAAGTGGACTTTCTCAGTCGTCATCAGTTGGAGCCCTTTTTCCTGTCACAGAAAGATGTAGCCCATCATTACTGTACAGCCTGTTATTTTTCCACGTATATTACCCCATCCTCCTATATATCTAAAACCTTCTTCTTTACACCAAGATTCAAGCCACTTATTGAATTCCTATGTTTTATGTAGTCTTTCCTCTTCCTTACCACATGTAGGAATTACTTCAGAAAAAGATGCAGTCTGAACCAAAGACTTCAGTCTCTCCCCAAGCTTCTGGAACCGCTCTCTGTGCTCTAAACTTGCTATGGTTGGCCAAGTCATTTGTCCCCCAATTGAATTACAACATTAGTTTTAGAATCCTTGCTCTCTTCTCACATCACATTCAGTATTTGGTTAGTACTTCTGGTAGCTGATGATCCTGGAAAGCATTTCACTAGTTTGGGACCCTTGAACTATGTTCCTAAGTTAATTCCTCGGATAATGGAGTCTCCTAACAGTAAGAATTTCTCATTTTGAACCGATCTGACATTGTTTTGGGGATGTCCCTTGGATTGTGTTACACTCCTTGCCCCTGGTTCTACATTAGTACTTTTCTGAGCATCATAATACTCCAATACAGGAAAGGAATTATACAGGGGTAAAGGTTGGGAGAGTGAATGCTTCCGTGTCGCATGTCGTAACCTACCTGAGCCTACTGTGATCCATCTTTTCCTCAGTTGCTTTATTCTCTGTGGCAATGCTGGTGGTAACTGAATGGGGAATTTGGTAATCCTGGATGCTTCCTTAATTATGGGTTCCATGGCAGTCACGCTGGATGTAGTTCACATGCGGCCTCTTCAGAGGTCGCTTCTGAGCCGGTGGTCCCCCTTGTCGGAGGACTACATAGGATGCCCCTCATAATGCCAGAATGGTAGTTGTGACAACTGATACCAGCCTCGCAGGCTGGGGGGCTCATTGTGCGCAGGGGTCTTGGACCTCAGTGGAGGGTTCCTGGTTCATCAACCGCTTGGAACTACTACTACTATTTGTCATTTCTATAGCTGAGGGCAATTCAGCTGGCGCTACAGGCCTTTCACTTGATTCTGACAGGTAGACCTGTTCAGATTCTCTCCAACAATGCAACAGCGGTAGCATATGTCAACCGTTAGGGGGTCACCAGAAGTGCACCGCTGGCTAAGGAGGCGTCGCTTCTCTGCCTTTGGGTGGAGGGGCGCTTACCCCTTCTCTTGACAGCTCACATAGCAGGGTCGCTAAACATCAAAGCGGACTTTGAGTCGTCACGTGCTGGATTTGGGGGAGTGGGAGCTCTCCGATCTGGCGCTAATCACGGACCAGTGGGGAGTTCCTGCCATAGACCTGATGGCACGGGGAAACAATGCAAAAGTTCTGCAATTTTTCAGCAGGGGCAGGGATCCCCTGTCTCAGGGGATCGATGCATTTCTTCAGCCCTTGCCTCTGTCCGACCTCCTGTATGTGTTCCTGCCGTAGCCCATAGTAGGCAGGCTAATAGGATGTGTGGCTCGTCACCCAGGTCAGGTGATTGTGGTGGCTCCAGATTGACCCCAGCGTCCGTGGTACGCAGATCTGGTTCGCCTTTAAGTCAACAGTCCGTTATGCCTGCCAGCTCGTCAGGGGTTGTTGCGACAGGGTCCGATCGTTATGGACGATCCCTTCCCGTTTGTTCTTATGGCCTGGCTATTGACAGGGCAAGATTGAGGAAGAAGGGCTATTCGAACAGAGTGAGTGCCACTATGTTGTGAGCTAGGAAGCGTTTCACTTCTACAGCATATGCTCGAGTGTGGCGGAGTTTTGAGTCTTGGTGTGCGGCGGCTTCTATCCTGGCCTTTTTGCAGGATGGCTTCGATAAATGCCTGTCTTTCAGCTCCCTGAAGGTTCAACTTTGGCGTGTTTTAGGGGCCATCTTCAGGGGTCCTCTCTGGCCTTGCACCCTGACATCGTTCGCTTCCTGCTGGGAGTGAATCATTTGCGTCCGCTGCACATCTTGGTGTTTCTGACCTGGAATCTTAATTTGGTTCGGGCCTTTCAGCGGCCTCCCTTTGAACCTCTGTTTCGTTTATCGGTGAAGGACTTGTCATTGAAAACGGTGTTTTTAGTAGCTTTTTCTTCGGCGAGGAGAGTCTCAGCTACAGGCCTTATCCTGTAGGGATGAGTTCCTTCGTTTTACTGAGGCAGGGGTTACGCTGCAGACAGTTCCTTTGTTTCTGCCCAAGATTGTGTCGCCTTTTCATATAAATCAGCAGCTCTGTCTTCCCACTTAATGTAGGGAGGACTATCCTATGGAGTTCCGTACTCTGAGGTGTCTGGACGTGAGATGTGCTCTCATCAAATACTTGGAGGTTACGAATGATTTTCGTCACTCGAATCATCTTTTTGTTCTGTTTGTGGGTCGTAAAAAAGGGCAGAAAGCCTCTAAGGCCACGGTAGCATGCTGATTAAAAGAGGCTATTATTTCGGCTTACATCTCATCAGGGAAAGATCCACCATCTCAGTTACGAGCTCATTCCACTAGGGCGCAAGCGACTTCTTTGGCTGAGTTGAGGTTAGTTTAGTTAGAGGTGATTTTCAGGTCGGCGACTTGGTTATCCGTATATACTTTTTCGAAGCACTGTTGTTTGGACGTAGCAGCACGAGCTGACGCCGCATTCAGGGCTTCGGTCCTGGAAACTGGGATCTCTGTGTCCCACCCTAATTAAGAACTGCTTGGGTACATCCCACCAGTCTCTGGATTGATCTGTGGGACGCTATAGAAGGTAAAATTAGTTCTCACCTGATAATTTTCTTTCCATTAGTCACAATCCAGAGGCCCACTGTATGATTTTCTGCTTGTCTCGTTTGTTTGGTTTCTTGTTCGTGTTTCGTGTTTATTGTTGCAAGTTGTTCGTTATTTGTTCAGCGAATCTCTCCAGATCAATCCAGAGGCCCACTGTATGATTTTCTGCTTGTCTCGTTTGTTTGGTTTCTTGTTCGTGTTTCGTGTTTATTGTTGCAAGTTGTTCGTTATTTGTTCAGCGAATCTCTTTACTTGCTATGAGCTGCACAAATTCCTCCCACTTTTGCGGTTGCAGGATATCTTAAGTCTTATTCTCCTGTCTTCAGAAAAATTAAAGTTGTGGTTTGAAGTTTCACATTGCTTTGATATCGATAATACTGAGGTTTGGGTGGCTGCACATGACAATGTATAGTGAACCTCGGAAGTTCTCTCTATCTCCACCTGCTGGCAGAGGGACATAACTCACCAGTCTCTGGATTGATCTGTCGGGACTAATGGAAAGAAAATTATCAGGTAAGAACTAATTTTACCATCTATTGGGGATATATACATGAGGAAGGCTGGAGAGAAGCCACCAGACTTAAACCCTGTGAACCTCAGGCCTGTGCATAATATGGTACACAGATTTATTCCCAGGACCTCATTCCTTTCCCCCCCTTTTTTGCTGGTTAGGCAGGCAGCTGCAATTGAGTGTCTTCATGACATTCACAGCTGCACATATGCTCACAGTCCCATAGCGTTAGTTTTTAAACAATAAATAGATAAATAGTATGAAAGCAGTTTGTATTACAGTCCACTGCTGTCCTTTGTGTTTCTGCAGTGCCTGTGCTCTATCTTCTCCAGCAGCCATGTCCTACAAAAATCCTTTGTTAGCAGAGACATAAAGCAGACCAGGTCAGCTCCCTATCAGAAAGGGAAGGCTAGGATCAAAGGTCTCTACTTACCTGAACAAAGCGGCAAAAAAGACCTCCAGCTGACTCATGACTTCCAGGGTTCACTTGCCTTATGCTGCAGAGACAGAATGGAGAGCAAATAAGTTAGTTTCCTAGTTGTGGAAGATTTCTGACAGATAATAAACCACCTCCCCTTTAGGAATGTTAAGGTAACTTTGAGGGTTGAAAATAGCATCTAAATCACAGGATTAGATCTTCTTCTTCCCAAAACATTTTCATCTGGGGGTCATTATCAAAAGGAAAACGTTCATCTCCTAAACGTCTAAGTTGCTGCAGCTGAAACATCTTCAGTGCCCTATGAAAACATGCATCTCAGGATTTCACATCGCAAACTAGTTATGGCACCAAAAAAGGAGGCCCCAAGCATGAAGTGCAGTTTCAGTGATGACCAGATTGAGCTCCTTGTCAAGGAACTCGCAGCACGCCATGCCAATCTCTTTGCTCCCAAGAGGCAAAATATATACGTTTATACCAAGGGAAAAGAATGGGTCAAAATATGCGACAAGCTTAATGTGGTCTACCACGCACATAGAGATATAGAGGACATCAAAAGAAAATGGAGGCAGCTGAAGAGGTTTCTGAGGCGTGCGGACACTGTGAGCCTCACCCCTATGGAGTGAATGGTGTACAGCTTCATTGGTAGTACTCCCATGTGTAGTGTAGGTTCTTGGGTAGAGGAGGGGGGTTGGAAGGCACACCAGAGTACATCTGAGGCCACTCAACTCGCCGGGTGGAGAGCTCTGATATGTGTAAGATGTAAGTGCCTTCTCCCCCCCCCCCCGCCTAGACCCATCACCAACCAGTGTCTATTCCTGCTTTCTATGTCTCCGTTTTCCTCTCATTGTGCCCTCCACACCACTTCCAGAATCCTTCCTTCTGTACCCACTTTGCTATGTGGCTGTCTGGAACCCTGGCCTCTGAGGTACACAGTGCCCCATACCCCTTGACTCCTGCATACATCTTTGTGGTGCATGACAATGCCATTCCTCATCACCTGTGGTCTAGAAGTGCACATGGAGGGGTATGTTCAGGAAGGTTACAACAGACTGCCAGGTTATCTAGTGCAACACACACATATCCTCTACTTTCCATATGCAGATGAGGACATGGAGTCTGGTGGAGAGCTGGGAACCAGCAGGCAACACAGGCACATCAGGAGGAGGAGGGTGAATTGGTGGCTGCTGAGGGCTCACCTTTGGAGAGGAAGAGCACACCAAGGACTCCAGCCAGGAGCAGCCTGTAGGGGATGAAGAGCAGGAGCAATTAGTAATGGACTCCTTTCACCCCATGGCATTTACAGATTGCCCAATAAAGGCAGAGGAGGTTGATCAGGAGGCACACCAGCCTGTAGGGGACCCAACTACCACAGGCAGCAGGAACTGAGTTCGATTCCCACTTCAGGCACAGGCAGCTCCTTGTGACTCTGGGCAAGTCACTTAACCCTCCATTGCCCCAGGTACAAAAAAGTACCTGTATACAATATGTAAGCCGCATTGAACTTGCTATGAGTGGGAAAGCGCAGGGTACAAATGTAACAAAAAAAAAAAAAAAAAAGTCAAACTCGGTATTAAAGCTCAAACAGTGTCAACTTTACAACATTCCTTGATATACAGTAATACATTAAACAAGACAAGCATCAGGACTTTACCAATAAACTTTTATACTTCGTCATATTTACTAGAGTGCTCTAATTTTTATTTTCTCCCCCCTCCTCCTTCCCTAACTGCCCTTCTCCCCTCCCCTCCCCTCCCCTCCCCTTGCCTTCCCTCTGCTACTTAAGTGTCTTTTCTCCCAAATTACACAGGCTAGCCCAGTTCAGAGATTTAACAAATGACTCTGTGCTGCTGGGCTCATGGTATCCCAGAACGGACTCCATCTCTGCTGAAATTTTATACCATGCTTAGAGTCAAGATTTTTTTATACCCAGTCGCTCCATACGCACTAGCAACAACATACGAGTGCGCCCCTGTTGCCACGTGGGATATTGGTAGGATAACCATTCAGCTAATATAGTCTGTTTGCCAACAATTACTGATCTCAGTACAAATGCTGTATATCCTTTTCTGGGTGAGGGCCCCAGGCTCGGGCCAGCAAATAGCAGGTCCGGACCACACCTCCAAGTCTGTCCCCACATGTCAGAGACTTAGGTTGTAATCAGTTTCCAAAATTTCTGGATACCTGAGCAAGTCCAAAACATGTGGCCTAGGGTTGCTCCACTCCCCCCGCACTTCGGGCACTCCCCCCAGGGTGAGAGCCCCATATAAAAGGCTCGGCGTGGGGGTATATATATGCACATAACCATTTTATACTGTAATTCCCAGTGCATGATCAAAGCTGTAACTTTGCGGATCGACAGTAGATGTGCTTTTATGTGCGCCGATTGAACAGTTACTTGGAGATCTGCTGACCATGATTCTGCCAATTTGTGGTATTCTACTTCTGGAGTTGTATCTCGTATGTGCATGTGATGAAAGGACATTGGCACTCTTTGTTGTGATTCAAGTGAGAAAGCCGTTGAAAGTTCTTCTTGAACATCTTTCGTCAATGATGTCCATGGCAATGAGGTCACATAGTGGCGCAGTTGTTAGTGATGAAACTGATCCTTACTTGGAATACCATATTCTGTCTGTAAGTCCAAAAACGGCCTCACATGGCCCTCCCTGGTCACTACTTGCAGCAAGTACACAATTCCATGATGCTTCCATCTTTTGAAGGTTGTGTACATCTTTCCAGGCGCAAATGCATGGTTATGACATATTTGCAGGAACGGAGTTACTTTTGCAGAGAAGTGATGTAAACGGCACACCCATCTCCAGACTACCTGTGCTGTTCTCATTATCCACGAATGGTGTCAAGCATAAGGTATGGCCACCCCGGTTCCAAGCAAATAATTATTGAAGTGGGTTCCCGGTGAGAGGCTTAGCTCCAAACCTGTATTTGAATAGTCCTCAGTGCTCCTAAACCAGTCGTTAATAGTCCTCATGCTGCTTGCGGTATTAAGATACCTCAAATTTAATAAACCTAGTCCTCCATACTCCACTGGAATACTTAAGGTGGTGATGGACAGACTTGCCTCCCCCCCACCTTCCAAAGAAATTTCTGCAGTATGGTGTTGTAGGTTCGTTCGTCCCTCCGAGTCAAATAGATCGTGATCGTTTGAAAGATATATATCCACTTTGGTGCCACTATCATATTATGCAGAGCGATCCTCCCGAGCAGGGAGATAGGCAGT
This sequence comes from Microcaecilia unicolor, assembly GCF_901765095.1. Lineage (NCBI taxonomy): Eukaryota > Metazoa > Chordata > Amphibia > Gymnophiona > Siphonopidae > Microcaecilia > Microcaecilia unicolor. The sequence goes on along the minus strand of NC_044040.1, from coordinate 119,826,321 downwards.
GCCGCCCATGCTTGCAGCTTCATTTTACTATCAGATAATATTCGTTGTGTATTCAGTTCATATAAGTGGTCTAGTTCGACTGGGATGTGCACTCCCAAATACTTTATGTGGGAGTCCGCCCACTTGAGCGGGAATTTAGTTTTCCAACGTTCTGAACTTCCTTTTACTACTTCCAGCGCTGATGACTTGGTCAGATTCAATGTAAAGCTAGTGATTCGGCCAAATCGCTCTAGCTCCGCAAGTAGCACTTCCATGGACCTAGGTGGATTCGTCACAGTCAGCAGCAGGTCATCGGCAAACGCCAATACTTTCACTTCTTGCCCTGCCATCAAAACTCCTTTAATTTCAGTCTTATTCCTTAGGGCACACAGCAGTGGTTCCATTGATATCACAAATAGTGCGGTTGAAAGGGGGCAACCCTGTCTAGTACCCCTCTGCATATCAAATGCTTGTTCTTTTATACCATTGACTAAAACATTTGCTCCTGGGTTACTATACAGAGTATATACTGCCTGTTGAAACCAGCCTGTTATTCCCATAGCTGTCAATGTACTGAATAAATAATCCCAGCCTACCCGGTCGAACGCTTTATTGGCATCCAAACTAACCACTGCTGCTGGCGTCCCCTCACCCTGGCATGTTGCCATTGCTAAGAGCAGGCGTCGAACGTTATGCGTAGCCTGTCTCCCTCTAACAAACCCAACCTGGTCCTTGCCCACTAACTTAGGCAAGCACTGCGCCAATCTGTCAGCTAATATGCCAGCCAGCATTTAGTATCCACATTAAGGAGTGAGATCGGCCTATAATCCTCTGCCTTATCTAATGGTTTCCCGGGTTTTGGTAGTACGGTAATTAGGGCCCTGTTGGCATGCTGTGGGAAATGCCCTACCTCTATTACTTTTTCATAATAGTCCAGGAGGGCCACTAGTGCATCCAGGGGAAGGGTTTTGTAATATTCCCCTGTGTACCCATCGGGGCCCGGGGCGGAGCGCAGTTTTAATCTCTTAATAGCCTGCTGCAGCTCCTTCAGTGTCAAGGGGGCGTTGAGTGTATATAGCTCCTCTGGTGTTAAAGTTTTTAGTCCTGCCTTTTGCAAATAGTCTTGCATCTCCTCTATACTTTGTGGAACTTTGGAAGAGTAAAGAGAGGCAAAGTAGTTTGTAAAAAGGTGTCCAATTTCTTTTTGGCTAGTTGTAAGTTTACCTTTTGCGTCCCTTAATGCGGTCACCGCCCGAGGCCTTCCCCAATTCTTTATTACTTTTGCCAGTGAACGTCCTGGCTTATTACCAAAACGTTGCAGTTTATATTTACAGTGGGGGAAATAAGTATTTGATCCCTTGCTGATTTTGTAAGTTTGCCCACTGACAAAGACATGAGCAGCCCATAATTGAAGGGTAGGTTATTGGTAACAGTGAGAGATAGCACATCACAAATTAAATCCGGAAAATCACATTGTGGAAAGTATATGAATTTATTGCATTCTGCAGAGGGAAATAAGTATTTGATCCCCCACCAACCAGTAAGAGATCTGGCCCCTACAGACCAGGTAGATGCTCCAAATCAACTCGTTACCTGCATGACAGACAGCTGTCGGCAATGGTCACCTGTATGAAAGACACCTGTCCACAGACTCAGTGAATCAGTCAGACTCTAACCTCTACAAAATGGCCAAGAGCAAGGAGCTGTCTAAGGATGTCAGGGACAAGATCATACACCTGCACAAGGCTGGAATGGGCTACAAAACCATCAGTAAGATGCTGGGCGAGAAGGAGACAACTGTTGGTGCCATAGTAAGAAAATGGAAGAAGTACAAAATGACTGTCAATCGACAAAGATCTGGGGCTCCACGCAAAATCTCACCTCGTGGGGTATCCTTGATCATGAGGAAGGTTAGAAATCAGCCTACAACTACAAGGGGGGAACTTGTCAATGATCTCAAGACAGCTGGGACCACTGTCACCACGAAAACCATTGGTAACACATTACGACATAACGGATTGCAATCCTGCAGTGCCCGCAAGGTCCCCCTGCTCCGGAAGGCACATGTGACGGCCCGTCTGAAGTTTGCCAGTGAACACCTGGATGATGCCGAGAGTGATTGGGAGAAGGTGCTGTGGTCAGATGAGACAAAAATTGAGCTCTTTGGCATGAACTCAACTCGCCGTGTTTGGAGGAAGAGAAATGCTGCCTATGACCCAAAGAACACCGTCCCCACTGTCAAGCATGGAGGTGGAAATGTTATGTTTTGGGGGTGTTTCTCTGCTAAGGGCACAGGACTACTTCACCGCATCAATGGGAGAATGGATGGGGCCATGTACCGTACAATTCTGAGTGACAACCTCCTTCCCTCCGCCAGGGCCTTAAAAATGGGTCGTGGCTGGGTCTTCCAGCACGACAATGACCCAAAAACTACAGCCAAGGCAACAAAGGAGTGGCTCAGGAAGAAGCACATTAGGGTCATGGAGTGGCCTAGCCAGTCACCAGACCTTAATCCCATTGAAAACTTATGGAGGGAGCTGAAGATGCGAGTTGCCAAGCGACAGCCCAGAACTCTTAATGATTTAGAGATGATCTGCAAAGAGGAGTGGACCAAAATTCCTCCTGACATGTGTGCAAACCTCATCATCAACTACAGAAGACGTCTGACCGCTGTGCTTGCCAACAAGGGTTTTGCCACCAAGTATTAGGTCTTGTTTGCCAGAGGGATTAAATACTTATTTCCCTCTGCAGAATGCAAATAAATTCATATACTTTCCACAATGTGATTTTCCGGATTTAATTTGTGATGTGCTATCTCTCACTGTTACCAATAACCTACCCTTCAATTATGGGCTGCTCATGTCTTTCTCAGTGGGCAAACTTACAAAATCAGCAAGGGATCAAATACTTATTTCCCCCACTGTATATTATATGGCCGATTTAGTTGCGGACTCATATATTAAGGAGTTTAATGTAATTTGTATCGTTTTCAAAGTTTCTAAGGTACCCGGCGTGGGCCTACTCATATGAATTTTTTTGCTTTACTTAGTTGTTTTTCTAAATGTAGCAGGCTAGCCACTCGGCATTTTTTCCTCATGCTGCAGTATGCAATGAGGTCTCCTTTCACGACCGCTTTGGAGGTCGACCAGTACAATATGGGGTCTACTTGGGCATGTTCTGCGTTATTTTTCGCATAGTCCTCCCATCTTTTGACTACGTATTCGCGCAATTGGGGGTCTGAGTGCAAATACGCCAGGTACCTCCATCCTGCCCCTCCTACTATATCCACCGATGATTCCAAATCCACCCAAACCAGGGCATGGTCCGAAACCTCTTCTGGCCCAATTGAGGCCGCCCTCACCATCGGGAACATGGATTGCTCCATTAGTATGTAATCTAATCTCGCTAATGTGCCATGGGCTCGCGATCTATGTGTATAATCTCTATCTCCTGGATGGAGAGTTGTCTATACATCTACTAAGTTTAGTGACCGTGCGAACCTTTTGAGCTCTCCTGAATCTGCCCTGAGTAAAGTGTAGAAATTGGGTTTGAGGAATCTTCCTTGGGGTCCCGGAACAAATTAAAATCTCCCAATACCATCAATTTGTGGCCTTCTTGCTGCAAACATCTACTCCCAAGAGACAAAAAACTTTGGGTCATATTCATTAGGCTCATAAACTACTACCAGTGATAACTCAACCCCGTGTAACCACACTCGTAGGATAATAGAACGGCCCTGGGCCCCTTTTTCCACCCTAGTTACCTTGTATGTTAACCCTTTTCGAAATAACACTGCCACCCCACCTTTTCGTCCTGCAGAGGGCACCGAATAACATTCACCCACCCAGGAATGCTGTAATTTCGCGTGTTCCATGTAATTTAAACGTGTTTCTTGGAGACACGCTATGTCCACCTTATGTCGTTTTAGGGCTGACACTATTTTACTCCTTTCCATGGGGGATGTTATGCCCCCCACGTTCCAAGTTATTACCCGTGTACGCATGACTCTATTACCGGCGCTTCAATGCTGACTCTCCCACCCCCATTGTTTTCCCCAGTTAGGAGTGTAACGTTGTGGGGTGCCTGCTGCCTTCTACCCTTCACTCCCCCAACCATTACTTGTTGTCTGGACTTTGATACTAGTTTATATCTCTCAGCCTGCAGAGGCACCCCTTTTTCCTCCCACCCCCCTCCTCTCCCCTTTTCCCATATTCCCCCAACCCGGTTACTACCCCGTTTCATCCACCTAAGCTAGCTTGGTGAAAAGAGATAGACCTCGGTTTCAGCCTCAGAACCCCCAACTCCGCATCCTATTCAACCTTTGTGTGTACATGTTTTCCTCGTTTAGAACAATATAATCACATACCCCACATTCCACACTGCTGTGCGCTTAGGATCAATTCTGTCCGCATCTATCACCTTACAGTCTATCAGTTGCCTCTGGGCCTCTTGCACCGTCGGAAACGTGTGCCATTGATCCTGGTAATGAACCTTTAGCTGGGCTGGATACTGTAAAGCGAACTTGATTTTCCGGCTCGCCAGCTTTGCGCACAAAGGATGGTACAATTTCCGTTTCTCTTGCACCAGTAGGGAAAAATCCTGAAAGATCAAGATATTTTTTCCATTGTATTTAAGGAGGTCTCTTTTTAACTTAAAACCTTGAAGGGTTTCCACCTTATGCTTATAATTTAAGATCTTTGCCACTATTATGCGGGTTGTTGTCTGGCCTACATGGTGCGCCCGTTCGATCACAAAAGGGCCCATAGTATCCGTTATCGCCAGTTCTCTGGATAGCCAGGTTTCTAGCCATGTGTCCAAGTTCCGCTCCGGGAGAGCCTCATCTAGGCCCACGATTCTAATATTGTTCTTGCAAGCTCTATTTTCATAGTCGTCAAGCAGACTCTTTAGATCTTTTAGCTGTTGCTGGAGGCTCGCAATATCGGGGCCGTCCCCTCTTGAGTCATCCTCCGCTACTGAAATTCTGGTCTCTAAGTCTCCTACGCGAATTCCGAGACCATCTAGCGTTGTTTGGCAGGTTTCCAATTTAGCATTGAGCACTGACCATTTAGGAGACCAAGCTTTTTCAATCGCTTGTGTTAGTTGTGTGAGTTGCGCCTCTGTAAAGGCATTTCCTGGTGGAGCTGGCTCGTCTGCCATCTTGGTGTCTCCGCTGCTCATTTTAATTTTCTCTCGCTTTGCGATTCTTTGTGGCATTCCCGCTGGTGGGCTTGTGAGGAACTTTTCCATATAACAGTGTGGATCTGTGATGGTCCATTACTCCGTCGCTTATCACAATTGCGGAGTCGGGGGTCCCAGAGCTTCGGCAGCGCTACTCCTTAGCTCATGACGTCACCGGAAGTCTCTCATGAGGAACTTTATCAAAAGCTTTCTGAAAATCTAGATACACTGCATCAACCGTCTCACCTTTATATCCACATGAATGAAGCAAATTGGTAAGGCAAGACTTTCCTTCACTGAAACCATGCTGACTCAGTCACATTAAACCATATTTACCTATGTGTTCTGTAATTGTATTCTTTATAGTAGTTTCTACTATTTTTCCTGCCACTGACATCAGGCTTACCGGTCTGTAATTTCCCAGATCACTCCTGGAACCCTTTTTAAAAATTCAACGTCACATTGGCCACCCTCCAGTCTTCAAGTACTGCGGATGATTTTAACGACAGGTTACTTATTCCTAACAGCAGATCAGCAATTTCATGCTTGAATTCTTTGAGTACCCTTGGATGTATGACATCCAGTCCAGGTGATTTAGTACTCTATAATTTTGCTATTTGCCTCAGTATATCTTCCAGGTTCCCTGAGATTTCTTTCAGTTCCTCTGCATCATCACCCTTGAAAACCATTTCCAGTACAGGCAGATCTCTTACATTTTCTTCCGTAAAGACTGAAGCAAAGAATTAATTAAGTTTCTCCGCTGTGGCCTTTTCCTCCCTGAACACCCCTTTTTCTCCTTCGTGATCTATCAGTCCCATGGAATCCCTTGCAGGCTTTCTGCTTCTGATGTATCTGAAGCAGTCTGTTGTCTTTCCAATAGTTTTTCCCAAGCCTCATGCCCATCCTGGCAAAATCACACTGCACACCTTCTACTGCAAGTGAGCATTGGCCTTTTACCTTTAGCAGACTAGGCCCTAGAGACAGTCCACCCAGCTTTTCATTCTTTTGATCCCAACAGGATTGCAGTCAGCATCAGGAGATACCCAGTCATCAGTTGGCTGGCAGGTTGAATTTCTTTCACTTATGCCCAATCTGAGCTGACTCTTGAGGGTGATGTCAAAGCTCATAATGTCAGAGCCATGGTGGCATCAGTAGCCCACTTGAGGTCAGCCTCTACAGAAGAAATTTGCAAGGCTGCAACGTTGTCTTCTTCATTCCATTCATTCACATCTCACTATTGTCTTGAGCATGATACCCAACGCAATAGTTGGTTTGTTTTACTGTTGTTTTTGGAGAGCCTGGAAGCTATGGATTCCCACATGTGAGAATTACATGACCTGCTTATCCTCGGAGAAAAAAAAGATACTTACCTGTAGCAGGTATGCTCACAAGACAGCAGGCCATTAATTCTCACACATACCCTTCTACCTCCCTTTGGAGTTGTCTCTTACAGCCATTGTACTGTACTGATGGTCTCATAGCGGGTGGAGCGGCACTCGCACCTGTGCAGTGGGGATACTGTTGCATGCTCTTAAAGTTGTAATACGTTGTAAAAGCATTCCACACCGGACAATGTGAGAATGATTGGCCTGCTGTCCTTGGAGAATACCTTCTATAGGTAAGTATCTTTGCTTTTCTTTAATTGCTATTGTTGCTATGAGATCAAAATGTTGTAGTGGTAGAAAGGAGTAAGGTTTGAGGAGGGATAGAGAGAGAGAGAGATACTGGATCATGTGAGAGCAGGGTAGGGGAGATTTTGGGTTGAGGGGGGGGGGGAGATGCTGAAATGTTACCTTATCTGCCAGGGGTCCCTAAACTAGACCCTGGAGCTTCAGCCACATTTGCTGCATCATACAACAGAGCAAGAGATAGCAAGAGAGACTTTTTTGTGGGGGTGGGGAAAGATGTTTTGGGGGTTATCTCCCTGCTCAGCAAACTCTTCTAACCCTTTCAGCCATCTGAAAGGTCCAGTATGTCCCCCAGTTCATAAGGTTTGGGGACTCACGCTTTGTGTTGGAGACCATTTTTTGCCCTGTTTGAGTTAAATATGAAGGAAACTGTGGAAATCATTAAGCACTGCTGCGCCACTTTGGAGTATCTCTTCACTGTACCCTCTGTATCATCTAGATGGAGTGCTCTACTAGAACCTTCCTTCTCATTATAAGTTAGCCTCAATTTCTGTACCCTGCTATCTCCTGGCCTCACCACCACTTTTGACTGTCTCCCCACAGTCATTACCCTTTCTGAAACTTATACACTACCATGTCTGTTAGGGTACTAGTATATTTCTTTCTTCGATAATGGAAGCAGATCACACGCATTTCAGGGTTTTCATCATTATTAAAATGGGTTGCTCCTTATGATTTCTCACCGTTCTGTCCAAATGACCTATTCTGTTATCTTACCTAGAAACTCAAACCTGCCCCAGCAAGAAGTCAGAATTACCCTACAATTCAATTCAATAGAGACTGTTTTTCTCTTGCTAAGTTAGTGGTACCATCACAGATTGCACTCTTGGGTAATGTGGTGACAGTTTCTCACCAAGTGCAGAATCTGAGGGTTATTTTTGATTCGTTGACATTTAAGCTCCAGGTACAGGCCATGGTCAGAGTCTTTTTTTCTTTTTTTAAAGCTTCATTTGCTGAGTAAAATTATGTGTTTTTTCTCAGTATGATTTTTGGACTGTAGTTCAGGCTATGGCATTGACCAGGCTAGACTATTGTAAATGATTTATTTTTAATTGTCTGAAGTGTGTACCTGTTTGTTTTACAGATGTTAGAGAATTCTGTAGCACGTTGTCTTCTCTTCATTCCTCAGTTCAGGGCCGGTCTTAGCAACTGCGGGGCCCTATGCAGACCAATTTGATGGGGCCCCATCCTAGCCCCACCCCACCATAGCCCCACCCTAGCTCCACCCCATTGATAAGATTATTCCATTTTTAGAACATTTTTTTATTTATGAAATTTCAAATAAAGACAAATGAAGCTAAACTTGTACAAAAAACTGATTGAAATAATAAGCACAATGCTATCATGAAACCTCCCCTCCCCAGAAATTATTCAGTTCAAGTCCACTACAATTAGTAGTTCCAATTCTCATAACAAAGGAGAATAAAGGAAAAATATTAAGAAAAGATTCAGTACTTTCAAATTCCCCTATTACTCTGTAACCCATATATGCAATAAAATAAAAATGAAAGAAAAAGATATACAATAAAATTAAGTGATATGTAAAATATAATGTACAATATAAAAACATATAGACCACCAAGGTATTAAAATTGTTTTAAAATATATACCACATTCTCCGAGGACAAGCAGGCTGCTTGTTCTCACTGATGGGTGACGTCCACGGCAGCCCCTCCAATCGGAATCTTCACTAGCAAAGTCCTTTGCTAGCCCTCGCGCGCCCGCGCGCACCGCGCATGCGCGGCCGTCTTCCCGCCCGAAACCGGCTCGAGCCGGCCAGTCTTCTTTCGTCCGCACTCGGTACGGCTGTGTTTTTTGCCGTGTCGAGCCCCGGAGAGTCGACCTCGCGCGTCCTTTGTACAAATCGACGTGTTTTTTCTTCGGAAAAGATTTAAATTCGTTCGGAAAGTGCTCCGCAAACCCCCTTGGGTTTCGTTTGCCCCTTCCCGTATTTCCAGTCTTTGCCCCGGTAAGTTTTCTTTCGTCGTCGGGGTAGGCCTCTTTTCGGCCTCGGTCGAGATTTTTCTCCCTCAAAGTTTTTGGTGCTCAAATTCGTCATTTCGGATTTTGATTTCGCCAGCGTGATTTTTTCGCCCATGACATCGAAGCCTTCCAGCGGCTTCAAGAAGTGCACCCAGTGCGCCCGGGTAATCTCGCTCACTGATAGGCACTCTTCGTGTCTTCAGTGTCTGGGGGCCGAGCACCGTCCTCAGAACTGTAGCCTGTGTTCCCTGTTACAAAGGCGGACTCAGGTAGCGAGATTGGCCCAGTGGAACGTTTTGTTCTCGGGCTCTTCGTCGGCATCGGCACCGGGGTCATCGAGTGCATCGACGTTGTCAGCGTCCACACCTTCATCCTCGGCCGCCAGTGCATCGAGTGCATCGAGGCATCGGCCCTCTGCATCGGCGCCGAGACATCGGATAGCTGCATCGGCGTCGGTGGTACCGGGACCTCGTCTGCTGATGTCGTCGGACGGTGGTGCATCGTCAGGAGTGCAGGTGAGGGCTGTCCATTCCCCTGCTGGTGGCGGTGAGCCTTCGGGTGGGTCTCCCCCTACCCTGAGGGCTCCTGCGGTACAGCCCCCCCGGGATCGACCTGCTTCGACCTCGGCCCCGAGGAAGCGACGGATGGATTCTACGTCCTCCTCGTCGGTGCCGGGGAGCTCCGGTGACATGCTTCGGAAGAAGTCGAAGAAGCATCGTCACCGGTCTCCTCCCCGCGTCGGCACCGAGAGCTCTGGGTCGCCGAGGGAGTCGGCACCAAGCAGGCATCGGCACCGAGAGGACCGCTCACCCTCTGTTCAGGAGGTGTCGATGCGCTCCACTCTGGACAGCCCGGAACAGCCTCCACGCCCGGAACAGGTTCTGACGTCGACGCCTGCATCGGCCTCCATGCCTTTCTCTGCAGCCGCTCTGAACGAGAGCCTCCGGGCCGTTCTCCCAGAGATTCTGGGAGAGCTGTTGCGCCCTATCCCTCCGGTACCGGCGGTGCTTGCGCCTCCGGTACCGTCGAGCGTGGCGCCGGCTGGCCCATCGCCCGGGGTGAGGTCACCAACGTCGGTACCGCATGCGGTGCCGACTGCGGCCACCTCCCAGGAGGGCTCCCCGACTACGTCGGCGGAGGGAGCTTCGCCGATGCGGGCGAGGGAGTCTACCTCTCGACGCCCCCATCGTGGACGTGGCTCCACTGAGTCGAGCCAGGCGAGGTTGCAGACACAGGTCCGTGAACTTGTGTCTGACACCGAGGGTGAGGCCTCGTGGGAAGAGGAAGAAGACCCCAGATATTTCTCTGACGAGGAGTCTGAGGGTCTTCCTTCCGATCCCACTCCCTCTCCTGAGAGACAGCTTTCTCCTCCCGAGAGTCTGTCTTTTGCTTCCTTTGTCCGGGAGATGTCTACGGCCATCCCCTTCCCGGTGGTTGTGGAGGACGAGCCCAGGGCTGAAATGTTTGAGCTCCTGGACTATCCTTCTCCACCTAAGGAAGCGTCCACTGTTCCCTTGCACCATGTCCTGAAAAAGACATTGCTTGCGAACTGGACCAAGCCACTAAGTAATCCCCACATCCCCAAGAAGATCGAGTCCCAGTACCGGATCCATGGGGACCCAGAGCTGATGCGCACTCAGTTGCCTCACGACTCTGGAGTTGTGGATCTGGCCCTAAAGAAGGCTAAGAGTTCTAGGGAGCATGCTTCGGCGCCCACGGGCAAAGACTCTAGAACCTTAGACTCCTTTGGGAGGAAGGCCTACCATTCCTCTATGCTCGTGGCCAAAATCCAGTCTTACCAGCTCTACACGAGCATACACATGCGGAACAATGTGCGGCAGTTGGCGGGCTTGGTTGATGCTCTCCCCCCTGAGCAAGCCAAGCCTTTCAGGAGGTGGTCAGGCAGCTGAAGGCGTGCAGAAAATTCCTGGCCAGAGGGGTGTATGACACCTTTGATGTTGCGTCCAGGGCCGCTGCTCAAGGTGTGGTGATGCGCAGGCTCTCATGGCTGCGTGCCTCCGACCTGGAGAATAGACTCCAGCAGCGGATTGCGGACTCGCCTTGCCGTGCGGACAATATTTTTGGAGAGAAGGTCGAGCAGGTGGTAGAGCATCTCCACCAGCGGGATACCGCATTCGACAAGTTCTCCCGCCGGCAGCCTTCAGCATCTACCTCTACAGGTAGAAGATTTTTTGGGGGAAGGAGGACTGTTCCCTACTCTTCTGGCAAGCGTAGGTACAATCCTCCTTCTCGACAGCCTGCGGCCCAGGCTAAGCCCCAGCGCGCTCGCTCTCGTCAGCAGCGTGCGCCTCAGCAAGGCCCCGCGGCTCCCCAGCAAAAGCAAGGGGCGAGCTTTTGACTGGCTCCAGCAGAGCATAGCCGACATCCAAGTGTCAGTGCCGGGCGACCTGCCGGTCGGGGGGAGGTTGAAAGCTTTTCACCAAAGGTGGCCTCTCATAACCTCCGATCAGTGGGTTCTGCAAATAGTCCGGCAAGGATACACCCTCAATTTGGCCTCAAAACCTCCAAATTGTCCACCGGGAGCTCAGTCTTACAGCTTCCAGCACAAGCAGGTACTTGCAGAGGAACTCTCCGCCCTTCTCAGCGCCAATGCGGTCGAGCCCGTGCCATCCGGGCAAGAAGGGCTGGGATTCTATTCCAGGTACTTCCTTGTGGAAAAGAAAACAGGGGGGATGCGTCCCATCCTAGACCTAAGGGCCCTGAACAAATATCTCGTAAAAGAAAAGTTCAGGATGCTTTCCCTGGGCACCCTTCTTCCCATGATTCAGGAAAACGATTGGCTATGCTCTCTGGACTTGAAGGATGCCTACACACACATCCCGATACTGCCAGCTCACAGACAGTATCTGCGATTTCAGCTGGGCACACGTCACTTCCAGTACTGTGTGCTACCCTTTGGGCTCGCCTCTGCGCCCAGGGTGTTCACAAAGTGCCTGGCTGTAGTAGCAGCGGCACTTCGCAGGCTGGGGGTGCACGTGTTCCCGTATCTCGACGATTGGCTGGTGAAGAACACGTCCGAGGCAGGAGCCCTGCAGTCCATGCAGATGACTATTCGCCTCCTGGAGCTACTGGGGTTTGTAATAAATTACCCAAAGTCCCATCTTCGCCCAGTGCAGAGACTCGAATTCATAGGAGCTCTGCTGGATTCTCGGACGGCTCGCGCCTATCTCCCAGAGACGAGAGCCAACAACTTGTTGTCCCTCGTCTCGCGGGTGCAAGCGTCCCAGCAGATCACAGCTCGGCAGATGTTGAGATTGCTGGGCCACATGGCCTCCACAGTTCATGTGACTCCCATGGCCCGCCTTCACATGAGATCTGCTCAATGGACCCTTGCTTCCCAGTGGTTTCAGGCTGCTGGGGATCTAGAAGACGTGATCCACCTGTCCACGAGTTTCCTCGAATCCCTGTATTGGTGGACGATTTGGTCCAATTTGACTCTGGGACGTCCTTTCCAAATTCCTCAGCCACAAAAAGTGCTGACCACGGATGCGTCTCTCCTGGGATGGGGAGCTCATGTCGATGGGCTTCACACCCAAGGAAGCTGGTCCCTCCAGGAACGCGGTCTACAGATCAATCTCCTGGAGTTGCGAGCGATCTGGAACGCTCTGAAGGCTTTCAGAGATCGGCTGTCCCACCAAATTATCCAAATTCAGACAGACAACCAGGTTGCCATGTACTATGTCAACAAGCAGGGGGGCACCGGATCTCGCCCCCTGTGTCAGGAAGCCGTCAGCATGTGGCTCTGGGCTCGCCGTCTCGGCATGGTGCTCCAAGCCACATATCTGGCAGGCGTAAACAACAGTCTGGCCGACAGACTGAGCAGGATTATGCAACCTCACGAATGGTCGCTCAACTCCCGAGTGGTGCGCAAGATCTTCCAAGCGTGGGGCACCCCCTTGGTGGATCTCTTCGCATCTCGAGCGAACCACAAAGTCCCTCAGTTCTGTTCCAGGCTTCAGGCCCCCGGCAGACTGGCATCGGATGCCTTCCTCCTGGATTGGGGGGAGGGCCTGCTGTATGCTTATCCTCCCATTCCTCTGGTGGGGAAGACTTTGTTGAAACTCAAGCAAGACCGAGGCACCATGATTCTGATTGCTCCTTTTTGGCCACGTCAGATCTGGTTCCCTCTTCTTCTGGAGTTATCCTCCGAAGAACCGTGGAGATTGGAGTGTTTTCCGACCCTCATCACGCAGGACGAAGGGGCTCTTCTGCATCCCAGCCTCCGGTCCCTGGCTCTCACGGCCTGGATGTTGAGAGCGTAGACTTTGCCTCTTTGGGTCTGTCAGAGGGTGTCTCCCGCATCTTGCTTGCTTCCAGGAAAGATTCCACTAAGAGGAGTTACTTCTTTCTGTGGAGGAGGTTTGCCGTCTGGTGTGACAGCAAGGCCCTAGCTCCTCGCTCTTGTCCTACACAGACCCTGCTTGAATACCTTCTGCACTTGTCTGAGTCTGGTCTCAAGACCAACTCTGTAAGAGTTCACCTTAGCGCAATCAGTGCATACCATTACCATGTGGAAGGTAAGCCGATCTCAGGACAGCCTTTAGTTGTTCGCTTCATGAGAGGTTTGCTTTTGTCAAAGCCCCCTGTCAAGCCTCCTACAGTGTCATGGGATCTCAATGTCGTTCTCACCCAGCTGATGAAACCTCCTTTTGAGCCACTGAATTCCTGCCATCTGAAGTACTTTGATCTGGAAGGTCATTTTCTTGGTGGCAGTTACTTCAGCTCGTAGAGTCAGTGAGCTTCAGGCCCTGGTAGCCCAGGCCCCTTACACCAAATTTCATCATAACAGAGTAGTCCTCCGCACTCACCCTAAGTTCTTGCCAAAGGTCGTGTCGGAGTTCCATCTGAACCAGTCAATTGTCTTGCCAACATTTTTTCCCCGTCCTCATTCCTGCCCTGCTGAACGTCAGCTGCACACATTGGACTGCAAGAGAGCATTGGCCTTCTATCTGGAGCGGACACAGCCCCACAGACAGTCCGCCCAATTGTTTGTTTCTTTTGATCCCAATAGGAGGGGAGTGGCTGTAGGGAAACGCACCATATCCAATTGGCTAGCAGATTGCATTTCCTTCACTTACGCCCAGGCGGGGCTGGCTCTTGAGGGTCATGTCACGGCTCATAATGTTAGAGCCATGGCTGCGTCGGTAGCCCACTTGAAGTCAGCCTCCATTGAAGAAATTTGCAAAGCTGCGACGTGGTCATCTGTCCACACATTCACATCTCATTACTGCCTGCAGCAGGATACCCGACGCGACAGTCGGTTCGGGCAGTCAGTTCTTCAGAACCTGTTTGGGCTTTAGGATCCAACTCCACCCCCCGAGGGCCCTGTTTGTTCTGTTCCAGGCTGCACTCTCAGTTAGTTGGTAAATTTTTTAGGTCAATCTCAGTTATGTCCTCGCCGTTGCGAGGCCCAATTGACCTTGGTTGTTGTTTTGAGTGAGCCTGGGAGCTAGGGATACCCCATCAGTGAGAACAAGCAGCCTGCTTGTCCTCGGAGAAAGCGAATGCTACATACCTGTAGAAGGTATTCTCCAAGGACAGCAGGCTGATTGTTCTCACAAACCCGCCCGCCTCCCCTTTGGAGTTGTGTCTTCCCTTGTATTGTCTTGCTACATACTGGACTGGCCGGCTCGAGCCGGTTTCGGGCGGGAAGACGGCCGCGCATGCGCGCGAGGGCTAGCAAAGGACTTTGCTAGTGAAGATTCCGATTGGAGGGGCTGCCGTGGGCGTCACCCATCCGTGAGAACAATCAGCCTGCTGTCCTCGGAGAATACCTTCTACAGGTATGTAGCATTCGCTTTATCGGTAGCAGGGAACATGAGGCACATCTCCGATTGGTTTAGAGGAACGAGCTACTTTACTTGCTCAGAGGAGGAACAGTTATTGTTGGCGCCAATACATTTTAGCGCTTGGCTACATATAAAGTCGTGGGCGTCGGGTACCTAGTGCCTATGCAGTGTTATTCTTGCCATTGAGACGAGCATGGAAATGGGTGTGCCATCTCTTCGGGCTTCGGTCGAGATACTCTCCTTTGTTACCATTTCAGGGCAACCCGGATTTTTCCCCGGGTTCGACCTCGGCCCAATTTATGGCCTGGGGAGCTCGAGGGGCTCATTATTTACATCAGCTTTATGCGGAGGAGGGACAGGGGAAGACATTGGGAGATTGGCGGTTGGAATTCGGGACCGTGACGGGTGATTTTTTCGCTTGGCATCAATTACAACACTATATCCGGTCGATTCCGCAGGCTTCCTTGACCTCTGAGACATGGGAGAAGTTGCTCGCTCTGTTTGCCCTGGATGCGCAATTGGCAGTCCCCCTAAAGTACTTTCACTCATGCCTGAGGGAGCAGTTGGGGGAGGTAGATTATGAGAAACTGGCAACCCAGTGGAATAATGAGCTATCTTTGAATCTGAAGGGCGAGCACTTAAAAACTTATATGTTAAATATTTCTAAAGTGACGGAGAACGTGACGCTGAGAGAAACTCTTTATAAGTTTGTAATGAGAATGTATTTTTCTCCACATAGGACGATGAGGGCAGCCATGAGAACTGATGACGCCTGTGCCAAGTGTGCTCGCTTCCTGGCGGGTCTTGGCCACATGTTCTGGCAGTGCCCGAGGGTTCTAGAGTTTTGGAAACGGGTGGCTGGGCATGTGTCGGCTCTCTGAGGGGGTGACCTGGAGCCCCTATGCATCTCTTTTATTTGACCAGTTCAAACTATCAGCTCCAGGGGCAGTGGGACTTAGGCTCTTTTTGAAACGGGCGGTTCTTATGGGTAAGAAAGTAATCCTTCACCAATGGATAACGGCAGAAGCCCCCACTTATCAGCAATGGAGGTCTAGAATGATTTCCTTATGTGCATTAGAACGTAGGGGGGTGGGAGACCTGGCCTCACCCAAAGGGGATGCTTATTGTCGGAGGTGGTCGCCTTTCTGGGATTCATTAACCCGGTAGCGCGTAGTAGAATTCTTAATTGTTGACAGCACACCATGGAAACTCAGGGGGGGGGAGCGAGGGGGGGTTGGGAGGTTTGGTAGGGAAGAGACTTTAGACCATTTGAGGACAATGTCTGTTGATGCCCTGATGGGAATTTTTGGTTAGTTGGGAAATGACTTGTGGTTATTTGAGTCATGGAGTGCCGTTGGGGATCATTAGAGTTTTTTAGATGCATTGGGAATTTTAGAGTTAGGTTTAGCCACTATAGGTATATGTATGTACTTAATGGTGTGGGGGGGAGGGGGAGGGGGAAAACTGTTATGATGGTTTAAATGTGTTGAATTTGATACCTGTTAATGGCCAAAGGTGCTGGTGTCTTGTATGGTACTTGGTTATTATTTGCATATATCAGTAACAAAAATGACTGACATAGAAAGCACGTGGAGGAGGCTAAAATTGTGAATGTTTGCATGATAGATCTATTAGTATGAGTTTTTATATAAAATAATAATACTGTTTTGATATGGAGTCTCATCACATAATTTCTCCATTAAAACGTTGAAACCATAGAATAGAAAGTGATGGAGGGAGGAAGATGGGAAGCGGGGAGAAAATGTAAAATACACTGTGACTTCAGTTGTATGATGATACTCTGTATGTATTCTTTACTGCAAGTAATGTACATGTTATTTTATGCTATAGCTAATAATAAAAAAAGATTTAAATAAAATATATACCACAACTCTCTGACTCAAGAAGACTCCGACTCTGTCATCCATAATTGTCTGACAACACACAGAAAAAAAATAAGTAAAAAAAAAAAGTCACAATTAATACCTTATACACCAGTATACCAGCCATACGGAAAATGCAGATTATCAACAATATGAACCTAGCAAGGGATCATAATATCACAATTCTCATGTAGAGCCACAAAACACCCTTTTAGAGATAGTGTGTCATGATTTAGGCTCTACACCCTTTCCGATGTTTGGTGCCACCTTAGTAAGGCCAACACACAATCTCTCCACTGCAAAACACTATACACGAACGTGTGCAAAAAAACACACTCATAACCTTTACAAACCATAAACATTAATTCCAAGGACAGGACGAGCTACAACCTTATGCATGGCGTGGAAAGGCAACTGTAATTACACCGGGCTCTAAAACACCAGTGCACAACCTAGTGAAAAAAACAAAAAGGGCTGCAAACTATACGCTAGCAGAATACTGCACCTTCCTTGATCACACCTGAAAAACACATGAACGCAAAATACTGAACTGGAAAGTTACCTCAAGAAGTCAGACTCAGCATGCAGCAATACTACAAAAATTAAAACTTACATGAAAAATATGACAGATGCACATTTCCAAAAACTGACATATTCCAATTAATAAATCCTGAATAAAATAGTTTTTTCTACCTTTGTTGTCTGCTGACTTTGTTTTACTGATCATGCTGGCTCAGTATCCGATTGTGCTGCTATCTGTCCTCTTAACTCCGTTTCCAGGGCTTCCTTTTCAATTATTTCTTTACTTTCCGCCTTTCTTCTTCATTTCTTGCCCTACATCCGTAAAAGCTGGGTCCTCCGCAGACTTGACTGTCCAGTGGATCCAGCTTCTGCCTATTTTCTATATCCATGTGCACTTTTTCTCCTCTCTTCCTTTTCCCTCACCTCATCTCCTTCCTCACTCTTCCCTCGCCTCCATCCATGTCCAGCATTTCTTCTCTCTCCTCCATCCACCCATGTCCAGCGACCCTCCTGTCCCCCCTGCCATCCATCTATGTCCAGCAACCCCCCCTGTCCCCTCTGCCCTCCCCTGCCATCCACCTATGTCCAGAGACCCCCTCCCCTCCATCCACCCGTCCAGCGACCCTCCTGTGCCCCCTGCCCTCCACCTATGTTCAGAAACCCCCCTCCCCTGCCATCCACCCATGTCCAGCGACCCTCCTGTCCCCCCTGCCATCCATGTCCAGCAACGTCCCCTGTGTCCTCCCCTGCCATCCACCTATGTCAAGAAACCCCCCTCCCCTGCCATCCACCCATGTCCAGTGCCCCTCCTGTCCTCCCTGCCCTCCCCTTATGTCCAGAAACCCCCTCCCCTACCAACCACTCTTGTCCAGCGACCCTCCTGTGCCCCCTGCCCTCCACCTATGTCCAGAAACCCCCCTCCCCTGCCATCCACCCATGTCCAGCGACCCTCCTGTCCCCCCTGCCATCCATGTCCAGCAACCCCCCCTTCCCCTGTGCCCTCCCCTGCCATCCACCTATGTCCAGAAACCCCCCTCCCCTGCCATCCACCCATGTCCAGTGCCCCTCCTGTCCTCCCTGCCCTCCCCTGCCATCCACCTATGTCCAGAAAACCCCTCCCCTGCCATCCACCCATGTCCAGCGACCCTCCTGTGCTCCCTGCCCTCCACCTATGTCCAGAAACCCCCCTCCCCTACCATCCACCCATGTCCAGCGACCTTCCTGCCCCCCCTGCCATCCATGTCCAGCAACACCCCCTGTCTCCTATGCCCTCCCCTGCCATCCACCCATGTCCAGCGACCCTCCTGTGCCCCCTGCCATCCACCTATGTCCAGAAACCCCCCTCCCCTGCCATCCACCCATGTCCAGCGACCTTCCTGTCCCCCTGCCATCCATGTCCAGCAACACCCCCTGTCCCCTATGCCCTCCCCTGCCATCCACCCATGTCCAGCGACCCTCCTGTGCCCCCTGCCCTCCCCTGCCATCCACCTATGTCCAGAAACCCCCCTCCCCTGCCATCCACCCATGTCCTGCGCCCCTCCTTTCCTCCCTGCCCGCCCCTGCCATCCAGAAGCCCCTCTCCCCTCCATCCACCCCATGTCCAGCGACCCTCCTGTCCCCCCTGCCAACTGCCATCCACCTATGTCCAGTAACCCCCCCGTCCCCCCTGCCTTCCACCCATGTCCCGCGACGCGAGTCTCCTCGTTCCCCTGCTGCTCCCCCTCCCTCCAGCCACCTGACCCCTCCCATCTGAGCCCCCCCCCCCCGACCCGCCAAACGACCCTCTTCTGCCACCCGACCCGCCCGCACCTCACCTGACCCGACCCAGCATTTTTAAAAAACCTCCAAGCGGTGGTGCCTCGCGTCTGAGAGAAGAAACCTCGCTTCGTCGTTGGCCGGCCTTCTCTCAAGTCCCGCCCTTGCAGAAGTTACATCAGAGGGCGGGACTTGAGGGAAGGCCGGCCAACAACGAAGCGAGTTTTCTTCTCTCAGACGCGAGGCACCGCCGCTTGGAGGTTTTTTAAAAATGCTGGGTCGGGTCAGGTGAGGTGCGGGCGGGTCGGGTGGCAGAAGAGGGTCGTTTGGCGGGTTGGGGAGGGGGGGCTCAGACTGGAGGGGTCTCAGGTAGCTGGAGGGAGGGGGAGCAGCAGGGGAACGAGGAGACTCGCGTTGCAGGTCATGGGTGGAGGGCAGGCGAGCGTGGTCGGAGAGGTGAGGCAGAGGCGCGAGGCACGCCGCGCGTGGCCCCCTTAGGCGCGGGGCCCTATGCGGCTGCCTCGGTCACCTCTGCCTAAGACCGGCCCTGCCTCAGTTTGCCCATATTACTCCATATCTTATTAAGCTGCATTGGTTGCCTGTCACCTTTAGAGTTAAATTTAAGATGCTGCTTTTGGTACATCAGGCATTATATCACTACTCTTATTATTTGAAGTCGTCCTTACAGGTTTATCAGCCTGTATGCTCTATGTATTCTGAAAATACTAACTTACTTGCAGTGCCTGATTTACAATCTTTCTTGTTAAAAGAGACTAGGCATAGTATCTTTTTGGTCACCGCACCATGGGAGTGGAATCGTTTTTCCCATTACATTGCGACTGTTAAAAGATACCTCAATGTTTAAAAGAGTTGAAGTCGTCCTTACAGGTTTATCAGCCTGTATGCTCTATGTATTCCATGGGAGTGGAATCGTTTTTCCTATGATATTGCGACTGTTAAAAGATACCTCAATGTTTAAAAGAGTATTAGAGCATCATCTGTTCAAGACTGCGTATGCAACAGTGCTTGGTTAAGTTGGCTTCTTTGGATCTTTGTTGTAGTTGTTTCTTTTGCTATATAAAGAGTAAAGGTCCTACTGAACTTTCTTTCTGAGAAGTTCTGAGAGAAGAGGACATTTCTCTGGTAAGTGAATGCTACTTTGCTTTGTGCTTTGGGAACTTAAAGATTGGGGTTTAAAGGAAGAACTGTAGGTTAGTGTTAAGCAAAATAAAAATATAAAAAGCAAATTTTAACAACTAATCACCATAGTCTTTTCCACTTAGTTTTAAAAGCTTTGTACCACAGCATTAACAGAATCTAACAAGCACTGCAGGATCTGGGGGTCACGTGATGCCTGCTATCTGAGAGGCAGCAAGAAGGAGAGGCTCCATCTAGTACTCACAAAAACGGCTAAAGCACGAGACTAAAAGATCCCCGAACGCTCCAAGATTGGTGCAAAGACCCCTTGGCTTGGTCTAGGGCATCACCGTGGGAGTTCGTGAGAGGTATGCCCGCAAAATCGCACAAAAAAACAGCAATCGTCGTGAAGCAGGCACAAAACAATATGGCGGAGAGCTCGTCTCTGCAGTCTGACGCTCCAGCCCTATCGATGGATTGGGCGCAAGAAATTTCGCGATCTGTGACCACAGTGTTGGAGGATAAGTTTAATAAGCTGCAGTCCGCAGTGGACGAAATTAACGAAAAATTTGACTCTCACGCGGTGCAGCTCACTGAGGTAGAGCAACGGCTCTCGGCGTGGGAGGACGAGACGCAGAGGGCCGCAACGCAAATCGCGGCAATGCAGAGGGAGGTGGACACCCTGAAAGATTGAATGGAGGAACAAGAAAACCGCGCCAGAAGGAATAACCTGAGGGTAGTTGGACTACCGGAATCTATGTCAGATAACAAGCTGTATGAATTCTTTGGCAAATGGTTACCGGAGCGTCTGGGTATTGGTGGCTCGGGTCTCTCCTTCTGCTGTGACTGAGTGCATCGCATAGGAGCACGTGGGGCCAACAACAACAGGCCCAGGACAGCGATCGCCCATTTCTTGAATTGGAGAGAGAAGGAGCAGATCTTGAAGGCGTTTCGTCTGCAGAAGACGCTGGAATATGAAGGGCAGCGCCTGTTGCTCTTTAACGACTATTCAGCCAGAGTGGCGCTTTTGAGAAGAGCAATGGCACCTATGTGTTCGACGCTTCACGAGAAGGGAATACGATTTGCCCTGATGTACCCGGCAGCGCTGCGCATATGGCATGAGGGGAAATCAACCCTGTTCACAGAAGTGGCGGCAGCGAAAGAGTTCGTGGAGAAGCTTAACTGGGAGCGTGATCAACAGCCTGGAGCCCCTGACTGAAGGAGCACTAGAGAGCTGGAGGAGGAGCGATTAAGCAGAGTTCCTATGCGGGTATTGTGACTGGGGATCTGTATGGCATCATTGTACTGTTCTACTGTTATATTTTTTGGTTTGTTGTTGGGGCCTTGTGGACTGATGAATATGACTGAATGGGGAAGGGGTTCCCCCTTCCCTGTCCTCCTTTTGCTCAGCTCTCTGCTAATGCTCAGTAAGGAGACGTGCTGAGGGCTCCATTTGACTGGATTGTATGGTTCGCCACTGGGAGCCTCAACAGAACAAGAAAGAGAGCAAAGGGGGAAAAAACAAAAAAGAAAGAACAGACAGTAGGGAGAGGATAAGTGTTGTCACGTTGTTTGCTTTGATAAAGTGGGGGGATGGGGGCGGATCCGCAGCTGGTCTTGGGTAGGTGAAGGATAGGAAGACTGAGGGGGAGGGGGGTACGGGGGGTTGGGATGGGGGGCAGGGATGGACAGGAGGGGAGGAGGGAGGGAATGGGGAAGGAATTGGAGAATGAATGGGGGGTGCATGTGGATGTGCGTGTAGGCTGTGCTGGGGGGCCTGCGAGAGGTTTGATCAAATGAATCCTGCGAATGATGGTAAAGAGTCCCTGCAGTGTAGTAAATTTAAAACAAATTGGAGACAATGTTTCTTCACCCAACGCATAATTAAACTCTGGAATTCGTTGCCGGAGAACGTGGTGAAGGCGGTTAGCTTAGCAGAGTTTAAAAAGGGGTTAGACGGTTTCCTAAAGAACAAGTCCATAAACCACTACTAAATGGACTTGGGAAAAATCCACAATTCCATGAATAACATGTATAGAATGTTTGTACGTTTGGGAAGCTCGCCAGGTGCCCTTGGCCTGGATTGGCTGCTGTCGTGGACAGGATGCTGGGCTCGATGGACCCTTGGTCTTTCCCCAGTGTGACATTACTTATGTACTTTTGTGTTTTATTTGGATACAGTTTGTTTTGTTATTCTTGTTTTAAATATGTATGTGTTTATTTTATCCCACCTTGAGTAAAGGCAGGATATAAATAAACATTGCTGTCTTGAATGTGTGTCTGTGGCTGTATGTATAGATAGGGATAGAATGCTTGAAGAGCTATGGTTGTGGCAGGTTTGTTTTATTGGTCTGTGTGTTTGAGTTGATCTCTGTGTGATGGGTATAAGTATGGGTTTCAGTGGGTGTGCTAGTGCACAAGTGTGATAGGTTTCCTTGTCATCAGCAGCAGATGAATCCATTAACTGATGGGTTGTATCCGCCTACCAGCAGGTGGAGATAAGGAACACTGAAAAACCATAGTGCCCTCTTGGACGGCTAGCTCCATCTGCCTTCAGTATTTCTCTATCTCCCAGCAGGTGTGGATGTAGCTTGATCAGCTCCTGGAAAACTTCTGCCTGGAGGGGCTCCTGTGCTTTGCCAGTTGAAGCTGGGGTGTTGTGTCTGATGGTGCCTACTTTGAAGGTATGTAGGTTCGCCCTTTCCCTGCCTTACCCATCCCCCTGCCTACCGGAGTACCTCTGTTGCTGCCTGCCTCCAACTTTCCTCACAGCATTAAATAAAAAAAAGGAGTACACATTGATTTTGCGTAATTATTCTGAGGCTATTTTCAGCGTGCAGCTTGACCGGAGCTCGTTTGACTCGGTCTTTTGAGGTGAGAGTGGTGCCCAGCTCCTCTGGGGAGGTCCCGCGGATGCAGTTCCGAACGAGATAAGTTTTGGCGCGAAGCCGCCATTTTACTTATATAATTGCGTCCAGTTGGGCGATGGCTGCTGAGGGAGTTAAATGCTGCTCCTGTTGTGGTAAATGTAGATCTGCAGCGGGGCTTTGTAAGACGTGCTCTTTAGACGCTAGAGCTAGTACGAGCATGGCGAGCGATGATTCTTCCCGCTCAATGGAGCTGGCAGCAGGCGCCATTTTGTAAGCGCCGCATGTCTCAACCCTCGCTGTTGCGGAAGAGTCTGAGTGCAGGGGGACGCCTCGGTCAGAGGCTACCAGAGGAGCTCCTATTCCTGTTACTCCTAATTCGGAGGCGGAGGGTCAGGGTGAGTTTTTCTCCTCTGAGTTTGTGCTTTTAATGCATAAAGCATTAATGCTGAAAAGAGCTCTGCCGCAGGTGTCTGACACTGCACTGCTACCTGGTTTCCCCCCGGGTGTTGATGGCCCGAGGCTGGCTACAGAATTATTTCTTCCCCCGAGCATTGGAAGGACGCTAAACATAGATGGGTAAATTCCCCATTGGAGAGTGGTGCACTTCCCTTCCCTCCCCCCGTGGTTGGGCTGTGTGGATTCTGAGGGTTCTGGCAGGGCCTCATGGTCTGATGAGGCAGAGGAAGGTGCCGGTTTGCCACCGGATCTGAAAGATCCCAGTGCGGTTTGGATTTTCCACTGCAACGAGCTGCCAGTGCTCATTTCTGACGCCTTGCAGGCCCTCTCGATTGATGATCCTGGCAAGGGCGATGCTTCCTCTGGTAATCCTAGGATGGCGAGTACTAAAAAGCCTGCTCGAGCCTTTCCTGTTCATGACTCCATCCAAGAGCTTATTTCAGCTCAATGGTCTGAACCGGATGGGCCTTTGAAAGTGGGTAGGGCTATGGGTCTGAGTGAGGAGCACTTGGCCCCTTTGGGGATGCCTAAAGTGGATGCCTTGGTCACGGCGGTGACTAAAAAGACCACCCTCCCCGTGGAGGGAGGGGTGGCCCTGAAAGACATGCAGGACTGCGGCTTTAATCCGCTCTGAAACGGTCCTTTGAAATATCGGGCCTCGCCTTAAGGGCGTCTATTTGCAGTTCCTATGCTGCCCTGGCCTGCCTGTCCTGGTTACAACAGACAGTGGAGCAGCCCTCGGATGGTGCGGAGTCCCTCACTGAGGTTGCACTGCGGATGGAGTCGGCCCTGTCATTTTTGGCTGACGCCCTTTATGATCTGGTCAGAGCTTCGGCTAAACAGATGTCTGTGGCAGTTACTGCCTGCTGCCTTCTATGGCTACGGCATTGGGCGGCTGACATGGTCTCTAAGCACAGACTGGTGAGGTTACCCTTTCGAGGCCTCCTGTTATTTGGAGAGGAGCTGGAGAAGATTGTTAAAGACCTGGGGGACCCTAAGCCCCAGCGGTTAACCAAGGATAGTACGAGGCCTTCTTCCAAGGGTTCTGTGTGGCCCTCCTCCTCTCCCAGACCTCGCTTCCATGAAGCTCGCAGGTATCGCCCGGGGCACTCTGCTGTGTTTTCTCAATGTGCCCGTTTTCAGCAGAGGAACTCCTTTCGCTCGAACAAGCGTTCCACAGCGGCCGGATCAAGGCCTGGAGTTCAGGGGCGGCCCCCTCAATGATGGGGCGCCGGTCCATTCCTCGATTCCTGCAGTAGGAGGACGCCTTTCCCTCTTTCTCGAGGAATGGACCAAGATTACCTCAGATCAGTGGGTCCTGGACCTGATCAGAGAAGGTTACCGATTGGAATTCAGCGCCCCAGTGAGAGATGTGTTTTTGGAGTCCCAATGCGGTACTGCCGTCAAACGGATGGCAGTAGAGGAGACCTTACAAGTCTTGTTGCACCTCGGAGCGGTGATCCCTGTGCCTCCCACCGAGCGCGGCTGCGGTCGCTACTCCATTTACTTTGTGGTGCCTCGAAAAGGCGGGTCTTTCCAACTGATCCTCGACTTAAGATCAGTCAATGAGGCACTAAGAGTGCGGCGTTTTCGCATGGAAACCCTGCGCTCCGTCATTGCGGCAGTATAGCCAGGAGAGTTTCTCACGTCTCTGGACCTAAAAGAAGCTTACTTGCACATTCCTATTTGGCCCCCGCATCAATGGTTTCTCTGGCTTGCGGTGTTGGGAAAACATTTCCAGTTTCGGGCCTTGCCTTTTGGCCTCGCCACAGCTCCCTGCACCTTTTCCAAGGTAATGGTGGTAGTAGCTGCCTTTCTCCGGCGGAAGCTGGTGGGGGGCCCTCTTCCTTTGTCTCTGGTGCCGAACCTGTTGATGCAGGGACCGGTGACCATGGAGGATCCCTACCGCTTTGGTCTTAAGGCATGGCTCTTGAGAGGGCGCAATTGAGAGACAAGGGCTATTCTAACAAAGTCATCTCCACTCTCTTGCAGGCCCGCAAGCGGTCCACCTCCGTTGCTTATGCTCGGATTTGGCACCAGTTTGAGGCGTGGTGTGTTTCAAAGGCGATCACACCGACACGGGCTACAGTCTCGCCGATACCGTACTTTTTGCAGGATGGATTACAAAAAGGCTTGGCCTACAATTCCCTGCGAGTGCAAGTGGCAGCATTGGCATGTTTGCGAGGGAAGGTGTCTGGCTTTTTCCTGGCCGCTCATCTGGACGTTGCCCGATTTCTAAGAGGGGCACTCCAGATCCGCCCGCCAGTGCGGCTGCCATGTCCGGCTTCGAACCTGGGGCTGGTGTTGAAGGCTCTCCAGTGTTTGCCCTTCGAACCGCTGAGGCGAGCTTCGGAGAAGGATGTGACTCTAAAGACAGTCTTTTTGGTGGCCATGACCTCGGCGAGACGTGTGTCTGAGCTCCAGGCGCTGTCCTGTCGAGACCCCTTTCTGCAATTCTCGGAGTCCGGAGTAACGGTACGTACTGTGCCTTCCTTCCTGCCTAAGGTGGTTTCAGCATTTCACCTGAACCAGCCCATTTATCTGCCCTCCTTTTCTAGAGAGGAGTTTCCGGAATCTTTTGGGCAGTTGCATCTTTTGGATATCCGCAGGGCTCTGTTGCAATATCTGAAGATGTCAAATGCCTTCAGGACTTCTGATCACCTTTTTGTGTTGTTATCAGGCCCTCGAAGAGGGTCTCCAGCGTCTAAGGCCACTATAGCCCATTGGCTCAAGGAAGTCATTTTTTCAGCATATCTGCTGTCAGGGCGGTCTCCTCCTGATGCGTTCAAGGCGCACTCCACGAGAGCGATTTCCTCCTCGTGGGCTAAAACGGGGGCACTCTCTCTTCAAGAGATCTGTAGTGCGGCTACTTGGGCTTCTAAGCTTTCTTTTGTCCGGCATTACAGGCTGGATGTTGCAGCACAGCGGGGCGCGCATTTTGGAACGCAGGTGCTTGCTCGCAGAGCTGCCTGTTCCCGCCCTAACTAGGGAGTGCTTTTGTACATCCCATCAGTTAATGGATTCATCTGCTGCTGATGACAAGGAAGGGAAAAGTAGGTTCTTACCTTGGTAATTTTCTTTCCTTTAGTCACAGCAGATGAATCCATGATTTCTCCCTGTCTGACTCTGTTTTTTGTTCAGTTCTCTCATGCAGATATGTTCCCTCATTGGGAGGAGTTGCAAAACAGTTTTCAGGATTTCTATATACTGTTCTATTACAGGAGGTTGCGATCATCCCTCCTTTGTATGGTTATTGCTCCTGTTCTGGGGCGTTCGTTCACTGTGAGGAAAGTTCATGTTATTCTACTTTGAGGATTCACTGTGCTTTGGAAGTTTCAAATACTGAAGGCAGATGGAGCTAGCCGTCCAAGAGGGCACTATGGTTTTTCAGTGTTCTCTATCTCCACCTGCTGGTAGGCGGATACAACCCATCAGTTAATGGATTCATCTGCTGTGACTAAAGGAAATAAAATTACCAAGGTAAGAACCTAAATTTCCCATGATAAGGTACAGAGCTGTATAAGTGTGTAGTTGTGGGTCTGCTCTTTCCTAACATTGTATGTGAAAATACATTGTGAAAATGATTCAGCACCATGTGTTGGCTACCAGAATGTCCAAGTAGGTAGTATGAAACAGTCAAAATTCTGTTAGAAATGGAGATAACCATTCAGTTGGATCTGTCTGGCAGGTTATGATGCAGTGATAGTTAATTGGTAGCTGGGTTTGACTGGAAGTCCTACCAGAAGTGTTGGTATTCATGTAGCTGAGATTGCAGGCTGCACAGATGCACATACAGCAACCATACTGTTTATTATTGGTAACCATTTAAATCATTTATGATCCTTGTGGTTAGACGTGGATAGGTAGGGTAGCTGGGTATGTACTAACTGAAAGAATTGATATGCTGTTTGTTTGAGATGGTAGAGTACAAATTAGGAAGACAACAACTTTAATTGACAGCAATAATCTTTCTCTGGGTACGTTTTGATTGATGTATGACTGCTTGATGTGTCAATTTTTAGAAGCACCATGAGTTTTTATGTAAGTGAGAATTTCTAACAGATTGTGATCCCTGGTGAAGCCTACTTTAGTGAAACATGGCCACGTTGGATTATCTTATTAATAAACTTGTGAACTTTTTACTTGGAGTTCTTGTATGGTGTAATTTGTTTTTAGTTTCCTCTCTGGTTCTTTAGCAGTAGCCTCTTCCCTTTTTAAAAAAAATATGTGTTGTTTTTAAGGAGAGAGATCTTATAAGTGGTCACATTCTATAGCCAGTGCATATCTTTAGCAATGTGGACTGGAAAAACTGGGCAATTTGTGTTTCTGCCATCTAGTACGGTATGTTTTTGAGTTAAATTGTTTAAGAAATATTATCTGCACCTTGTAGAAACGTTCCCATAAGGGTGTTCATATTGGTTTTGTTTGGGTTTGCTGGTTCCTCAGGTTACCCAACACTAAGGATTGAGAAGAACGACTTGAAGAGTGTGACCCTGATGGAAGCCAAGGCAAAAGTGAAGGACATTGCAATTTCCAGGGAAAGGGTCACCCTCAAAGATGTGCTTCAAGAAGGTAAACCGCCTCAATTTTCTGTTACACATCTATAATAATCAAAATGAGACAAACTCCTAATTTTATGACGTTTCTAATTCACTTTGGTTTCACTGTGGGTTAATTATTATGGGGTAGTTTTAAAATTGTATGCAAATGTTATGGGTACTTTTTATCCCCTGGGGCTTTCACCATATTCAAAACACAAGTACATTAGTATTTTTGCTTTGAGATTTCTGCCTGCTTTTATTGCTTTATATTTTTTTAAAGCACAAAACATGGTTGAATTACTTATCCTTTTTCTGGGACTACCTCTGCACTGTGTGAGTAAAACTACACAAGCTCTTAAACGAGGTGCCTAATTTACCTGCAGACAGGTTGGGCAGTTTTAAAATCACAGATATTTTTGTGTAAAATACTTTTTAACCTGTGGAAATAGTTTTGAAATTTGCCCTCCTTATAAAACGGATTCAAAGTTGATTACTATAAATCTGGATCTTGGTTACTAAGGAGAATGCTTTATATGTGGAAAATTCGTTATAGAATTATGTTTTAAACATTGAAAATGGCTATATTGTATAAAGAGAAGTTCACGGGCCATTTGAGAGTCCAGAGGGGCTGCTGGTGAGAAAGTTAGCCCAGTCAGGGTTTCTTGGAGTGCCATTGGAGGAGGAGATTGAGGTGTTCATTGCCCAGGGATAGCCACAAAATCTCTATCATTATCAATCTGGGCCAGCATTTCTCATTAAATTCAGGCCCCTTCCAAGAACACAGTTCCACTCAAGGATGTTAGATTGAGAAACGGGAGACGGCATGGCATCAAAAAGCTGAAGCCAAATAGGTTTAATCTCCCTTTTCTTCTCTGCACGGCCGTCATCCTCATGCACCCAAAACAAAGCAAGTAAACCTATGAGCTGCTCTATACATGTTGTCGTTCTTTATTGTTGGTAGCATTTTTATTTGATTTCACTTATATTTTCAAACATGCCGGCTTATGCATCATACAGATGTATACAAAGGAAGTATTGGTTTCTTCTGTTAGAGTAGTAATTAGTTCTAAATTGTAAATCATTGTGTCATTTGAAGGGGCTGGTTTTAGGCACTCCCTGTAAGGGTGCTATTTCGTCTAGTATATGTCTGCATCTTTTGTCCCATTCTGAGAGGTAGTGTATGGAATCCGTTTGAGCTGTCCACTCGTTATTGTATATCTGTTGCCAGAAGGTGTCCGGGTCTATTTGGCCTCTCGTGGTATGGGTTGTGTGATCTCGTGTGTGGGGAGAACCCCTTTTCCGCCATTTTAGGGATAGGTTTAGTTTGTAATGGTCAGTCCATGGTGTTTCTGTCCAACTAGTTTGTGTAATGGTTAGGGTCTGATCAGTGGACAATTTGTATGAGATGAGGTAGAGTGTATGACCCTTCGCATGGGTTGTTTGCATGTGTGGCCATGTAAGATCACATAAATGAAGAATGTCCTTACATTCTCGTGTGTTGATAGAGTGTGGGTCTTCTAGGTGAAGGTTAATGTCTCCTTATACTAGTATATTGGAGTTGGATACACATGTATTTGAAACGAAGTCCATGAAGTCTGCTTGGCTTTCGTTCCAGTTGCATGGTGGTCTGTAAAATAGGACACAATTTAGGTGGTCGAGCAGGGTTTTATGGTGGATTCTGATTGAGGCTATTTCGAGGTGGGTTGCTATAGATTCGGCAGTGGTTTCAATAGTGAGATGTGATCGGTATATTAGCGCTATACCCGCTTGCGGTACCGGCTACGGCCGCCTCCCAGGCAGACTCCCCAATGACGTCGGCGGAGGGAGCTTCGCCAATGCTGGTGAGGGAGTCCACCTCTCGACGCTCCTACCGTGGCCGTGTTTCCAAGGAGTCGAGTCGGGCACGGCTTCAGACGCAGGTTCGTGAACTTATGTCTGATACCAGTGGTGAGGCCTCGTGGGAGGAGGAGGAGGACATCAGATATTTCTCTGACGAGGAGTCTGATGGCCTTCCTTCTGACCCCACTCCCTCCCCTGAAAGGCAGCTTTCTCCTCCCGAGAGTCTGTATTTCGCGGCCTTTGTCCGGGAGATGTCTACGGCCATCCCCTTCCCGGTGAGTGTGGAGGATGAGCCCAGGGCTGAAATGTTTGAGCTCTTGGACTATCCTTCTCCACCTAAGGAAGCGTCCACAGTACCCATGCATCATGTCCTAAAAAAGACATTGCTGGCGAACTAGACCAAGCCACTAACTAATCCCCACATTTCCAAGAAGATCGAATCCCAGTATCGGATCCATGGGGACCCAGAGCTGATGCGCACTCAGTTGCCTCACGACTCTGGTGTGGTGGATCTGGCCCTGAAGAAGGCTAAGAGTTCTAGAGAGCATGCTTCGGCGCCCCCAGGCAAAGACTCCAGAACCTTAGACTCCTTTGGGAGGAAGGCCTATCATTCCTCTATGCTCGTGGCCAAGATTCAGTCCTACCAGCTCTACACGAGCATCCATATGCGGAACAATGTGCGGCAGTTGGCGGGCTTGGTGGATAAGCTCCCTCCTGAGCAAGCCAAGCCATTTCAGGAGGTGGTCAGGCAGCTGAAGGCGTGCAGAAAATTCCTGACCAGAGGGTTATATATGATACCTTTGATGTTGCGTCCAGGGCCGCTGCTCAAGGTGTGGTGATGCGCAGACTCTCATGGCTGCGTGCCTCCGACCTGGAGAATAGGATCCAGCAGCGGATTACGGACTCCCCTTGCCGAGCGGACAACATTTTTGGAGAAAAAGTCGAACAGGTGGTAGAACAGCTCCACCAGAGGAATAACGCTTTCGACAAATTCTCCCGCCGGCAGCCTTCAGCATCTACCTCCTCAGGTAGACATTTTTATGGGGGAAGGAGGGCTGTTCCCTACTCTTCTGGAAAGCATAGGTACAATCCTCCCTCTCGCTAGCCTGCGGCCCAGGCAAAGCTCCAGCACGCTCGCTCTCGTCAGCAGCGTGCGCCTCAGCAAGGCCCCACGGCTCCCCAGCAAAAGCAGGGGGCAAGCTTTAGACTGGCTCCAGGAGAGCATAGCCGACATCAACGTATCCGTGCCGGGCGATCTGCCGGTCAGGGGGAGGTTGAAAGTTTTTCACCAAAGGTGGCCTCTTGTAACCTCTGACCGTTGGGTTCTTCAAATAGTCTGGCAAGGGTACACCCTCAATTTGGCCTCGAAGCCTCCAAATTGCCCACCGGGAGCTCAGTCCTACAGCTTCCAGCACAAGCAGGTACTAGCAGAGGAACTCTCCGCCCTTCTCAGGGCCAATGCGGTCGAGCCCGTGCCATCCGGGCAAGAAGGGCTGGGATTCTATTCCAGGTACTTCCTTGTGGAAAAGAAAACAGGGGGGATGCGTCCCATCATAGACCTAAGGGCCCTGAACAAATATCTGGTCAAGGAAAAGTTCAGGATGCTTTCCCTGGGCACCCTTCTTTCCATGATTCAGGAAAACGATTGGCTATGCTCTCTGGACTTGAAGGACGCCTACACGCACATCCCGATATTGCCAGCTCACAGGCAGTATCTGCGATATCAGCTGGGCACACGTCACTTCCAGTACTGTGTGCTACCCTTTGGGCTCGCCTCTGCGCCCAGAGTGTTCAGGAAGTGCCTGGCTGTAGTAGCAGCAGCGCTTCGCAGGCTGGGAGTGCATGTGTTCCCATATCTCGACGATTGGCTGGTGAAGAACATATCCGAGGCAGGAGCTCTACAGTCCATGCAGATGACTATTCGACTCCTGGAGCTACTGGGGTTTGTGATAAATTATCCAAAGTCCCATCTTCTCCCAGTACAGAGACTCGAATTCATAGGAGCTCTGCTGGATTCTCGGACGGCTCGTGCCTATCTTCCGGAGACAAGGGCCAACAACCTGCTGTCCCTCATCTCCCGGGTACAAGCGTCCCAGCAGATCACAGCTCGGCAGATGTTGAGATTGCTTGGCCACATGGCCTCCACAGTTCATGTGACTCCCATGGCTCGGCTTCACATGCGATCTGCTCAATGGACCCTAGCTTCCCAGTGGTTTCAAGCTGCTGGGGATCTAGAAGACGTGAGCCACCTGTCCACGAGTTTTCTCAAATCCCTGTATTGGTGGACGATTTGGTCCAATTTGACTCTGGGACGCCCTTTCCAAATTCCTCAGCCACAAAAAGTGCTGACTACGGATGCGTCTCTCCTGGGGTGGGGAGCTCATGTCGATGGACTTCACACCCAGGGAAGCTGGTCCCTCCAGGAACGCGATCTGCAGATCAATCTTCTGGAGTTACGAGCGGTCTGGAACGCTCTGAAGGCTTTCAGAGATCGGCTGTCCCACCAAATTATCCAAATTCAGACAGACAACCAGGTTGCCATGTATTACATCAACAAGCAGGGGGGCACCGGATCTCGCCCCCTGTGTCAGGAAGCCGTCAGCATGTGGCTGTGGGCTCGCTGTTACGGCATGTTGCTCCAAGCCACATACCTGGCAGGCGTAAACAACAGTCTGGCCGACAGGTTGAGCAGGATTATGCAACCTCACGAGTGGTCGCTCAACTCCAGAGTAGTGCGCCAGATCTTCCAGGTGTGGGGCACCCCCTTGGTAGATCTCTTTGCATCTCGAGCCAACCACATGGTCCCTCAGTTCTGTTCCAGACTTCAGGCCCACGGCAGACTGGCATCGGATGCCTTCCTCCTGGATTAGGGGGACGGCCTGCTGTATGCTTATCCTCCCATACCTCTGGTGGGGAAGACTTTGTTGAAACTTTAAGACCGAGGCACCATGATCCTGATTGCTCCTTTTTGTCCGCATCAGATCTGGTTCCCTCTCCTTCTGGAGTTGTCCTCCGAAGAACCATGGAGATTGGAGTGTTTTCCGACCCTCATCACACAGAACGAAGGGGCGCTTCTGCATCCCAACCTCCAGTCTCTGGCTCTCACGGCCTGGATGTTGAGAGCGTAGACTTTGCCTCTTTGGGTCTGTCAGAGGGTGTCTCCCGTGTCTTGCTTGCTTCCAGAAAAGATTCCACTAAGAGGAGTTACTTCTTTTTATGGAGGAGGTTTGCCGTCTGGTGTGACAGCAAGGCCTTAGATCTTCGCTCCTGTCCTACACAGACCCTGCTTGAATACCTTCTGCGCTTGTCTGAGTCTGGTCTCAAGACCAACTCTGTAAGGGTCCACCTTAGCGCAATCAGTGCATACCATTACCGTGTGGAAGGTAAGCCGATCTCAGGACAGCCTTTAGTTGTTCGCTTCATGAGAGGTTTACTTTTGTCAAAGCCCCCTGTCAAGCCTCCTACAGTGTCATGGGATCTCAATGTCGTTCTCACCCAGCTGATGAAACCTCCTTTTAGCCACTGAACTCCTGCCATCTGAAGTACTTGACCTGGAAGGTCATTTTCTTGGTGGCAGCTACTTCAGCTCGTAGAGTCAGTGAGCTTCAGGCCCTGGTAGCCCAGGCCCCTTACACCAGATTTCATCATAATAGGGTAGTCCTCTGCACTCACCCTAAGTTCTTGCCGAAGGTAGTGTCGGAGTTCCATCTGAACCAGTCAATTGTCTTGCCAACATTCTTTCCCCGTCCTCATTCCTGCCCTGCTGAACGTCAGCTGCACACATTGGACTGCAAAAGAGCATTGGCCTTCTATCTGGAGCGGACACAGCCCAACAGACAGTCCGCCCAATTGTTTGTTTCTTTTGATCCCAACAGGAGGGGAGTGGCTGTGGGGAAACGCACCATTTCAAATTGGCTAGCAGATTGCATTTCCTTCACTTACGCCCAGGCGGGGCTGGCTCTTGAGGGTCATGTCACGGCTCACAGTGTTAGAGCCATGGCAGCGTCAGTGGCCCACTTGAAGTCAGCCACTATTGAAGAGATCTGCAAAGCTGCGACGTGGTCATCTGTCCACACATTCACATCTCATTACTGCCTGCAGCAGGATACCCGACGCGACAGTCGGTTCGGGCAGTCAGTGCTTCAGAATCTGTTCGGGGTTTAGAATCCAACTCCACCCCCCCTAGGCCCATGTTTATTCTGTTCCAGGCTACACTCTCAGTTAGTTGGATAAGTTGTTAGGTCAATCTCAGTTATGTCCTCGCCGTTGAGAGGCCCAATTGTCCATGTTTGTTGTTTTGAGTGAGCCTGGGGGCTAGGGATACCCCATCAGTGAGAACAAGCAGCCTGCTTGTCCTCGGAGAAAGCGAATGCTACATACCTGTAGAAGGTATTCACCGAGGACAGCAGGCTGATTGTTCTCACATACCCGCCCGCCTCCCCTTTGGAGTTGTGTCTTCCTTTGCATTTGTCTTGCTACATATGGGACTGACGAACACGAGCCGGTTCGGGCGGGAAGACGGCCGCGCATGCACGGTGCGCATCGGCGCGCGAGGACTAGCAAAGGCCTTTGCTAGTGAAGTTTCCGGTTGGAGGGGGCTGCCGTGGACGTCACCCATCAGTGAGAACAATCAGCCTGCTGTCCTCGGAGAATACCTTCTACAGGTATGTAGCATTTGCTTTACACCCTCCCCATCTCAGATAGCCTAAAACTGCTCGGCGTTACAATTGACCACAACTAATACTAGAGAGCCACATGAAATTCACAGCTAAGAAAATGTTCCACTCAATGTGGAAACTCAAACGCGTGAAATCATTCTTCCCGAAGGAAACGTTTCAGAACTTGATACAATCAATGGTACTAAGCCACCTAGATTATTGCAATGGAATTTATGCGGGATGCAAAGAACAACTCATAAAGAAACTTCAGACCGCTCAAAATACGGCAGCCAGGCTTATACTTGGAAAAGCGCGATTCGAAAGCGCCAAACCCCTCCGTGAAAAATTGCACTGGCTCCCAATCAAAGAATGTACTGCTTTCAAAATTTGCACCCTGTTTCATAAGATTATCTTCGGCGAGGCCCCGGGACTGACCTTATCGACCTACCAATCAGAAATACAACCGGATCAACATGAACATACCTAAACCTCCACTACCCAAGCTGCAAAAGACTCAAATACAAATCAACTTATGCATCCAGCTTTTCCTACATAAGCACACAACTATGGAACGCACTACCAAAAGCCGTGAAAACAACCTATAACCACCTAAACTTGCGGAAATCACTAAAAACCTACTTGTTCAAAAAGGCATACCCTACCGACCCTACTTAAATACCTGAACCCTGCAACACTACGAAACCAAAGAATGTAATGGATATAACTTAACGATTCCATAATATGTTTGTTCCACATGAACCTTATTGTACCATAACATCAGTGTGTAACTGTTTATACCGGAATTGGCGAACGCCTTTATGGTACTATGTAAGCCACATTGAGCCTGCAAATAGGTGGGAAAATGTGGGATACAAATGCAACAAATAAATAAAAGGCAGCTGAGGGGAGATATGATAGAGGTCTATAAAATGAGTGGAGTGGAACGGGTAGATGTGAAGCGGCTGTTTACGCTTTCCAAAAATACTAGAACTAGGGGGCATGCGATGAAGTTACAAAGTAGTAAATTTAAAACTAATCGGAGAAAATGTTTCTTCACTCAACGTGTAATTAAACGCTGGAATTCTTTGCCAGAGAATGAGGTAAAGGCGGTTAGCTTAGCGGAGTTTTAAAAAAGGTTTGAATGGGTTCCTAAAGAAAAAGTCCATAGACTACAGTGAAACCTCGGTTTTCGTCGATAATTCGTCCGAAAACTATCGACGAAAACCGAAACCGACGAAAACCGAGGGAACAAGCAATTTTTCTTTTAAATGAATAAAAAAGGCTAGTGTATAGAATAAATGAATATTTAACATGGCATTTACCTTTCTGAAGACTCTTCTTGGTGTATGGAAGATGGAGAGAGAGGAGCAGAGATTATTGTTTGGAAGGGGGATCCCCCTCCATAAGGACACTATCTGGGGGGGTCACATCCCTTCTTGTTCTTTTGCCACTAGGACCAGCTTCAGAGTCTGTGGACCCATGCCGCACAAGAAACGTGTCCAAAGAGATTTGTTTCTGTCGCCTCTAAGATTTGCCTAAAATGGGGCAACACATTATCATTGAACAAGTTGCAGACACGGCTTGCAACAGCTTTGTCTGGGTGATTTTTCTCCACAAACACCTGTACTTTACTCCACATGGAGAGGATGTTCTTAATCTCTGAAGAAGGCACATTCTTTATTGTTTCATCCTCATTATCCGAAGCAACTTCTTCATCTGCCGTCTGTTGCACTTCTAGTTGAAGGTCTTGCAGCTCTTCAGTGGTGAGTTCTTCTTTGTGGTCATCCACCAACTCTTCCACATCTTCACCACTCACCTCCAAACCCATGGAATTACCTAAATGAACAACTGACTGCACAACATGTGTAGGGTCATCAGGTGAAGGATCTAACCCTTCAAAATGTCTCTCATGCACACATCCTGGCCATAATTTCTTCCATCCACAGTTTATCATCCTGGATGTCACTCCCTGCCAAGCCTTATCTATGAGGCTGATGCAGTTGAGAATGTTGAAATGGTTTTTCCAGAACTCTCTTAAGGACAATTCTATATCTGATGTCACCTCAAAGCACCTTTGAAACAATGCTTTTGTGTACAGTTTCTTGAAATTGGAAATTACATTCTGGGCCATGGGCTGGATGAGTGGTGTGGTATTAGGGGGCAAGAACTTCACAGTGATAAAACTGAACTGCTCCAACAGTGCATCTTCCAAACCTGGAGGATGTGCAGGAGCATTGTCCATTAACAGGAGGCACTTAAGGGGCAAATGATTTTCCTGGAGGTATTTTTCACACTCGGGCCAAACACTTCATTCATCCACTCAATGAAAATTGCCCTCATGACCCATGCTTTCTTGTTTGCTCTCCACATCACACACAGTTTACGTTTGATCACATTGTTTCTGCTAAATACTCTAGGAGTTTCTGAATGGTACACCAATAAGGGCTTCACTTTACAATCACCACTAGCATTACCACACAACAGAAGAGTAAGCCTATCTTTCATAGGCTTATGGCCTGGCAGTGCCATTTCCTCCTGTGTAATGAACGTTCTCTTTGGCATTTTCTTCCAAAACAGGCCAGTTTCATCACAGTTGAAGACTTGTTGGGGGATGAATCCTTCAGCCTCTACGTAATCTTTGAATTCAGACACAAATGTTTCAGCACCAGACTTGTCTGAACTCGCAGCTTCTCCGTGCCTAGTAACACTGTGTATGCCAGTGCGCCTCTTGAATTTTTCAAACCAGCCTCTGCTGGCCTTAAAATCACTTAGTGAAGTAGCACTTGTCTCGGGCATTTCTTTATGAGATCGGCATACAGCAGTCTGGCCTTTTCACATATGATGGTCTCAGAAACAGAATCGCCATCTAACTGTTTTTGATTGATCCAAATTAATAATAACTGTTCCACATCTTCATTTGTTTGTGATCTCTGTTTTATCATCACATTCACACCTGTTGCTACTACTTTTGCCTCCTTTATTGCTTCCTTTTTTGCAACGATTGAACTTATCGTGGATGGTGACTTCCCGTACATGCGGGCGATTTCAGCAATCTTAATGCCACTCTCGTATTTTTCAATGATTTCCTTCTTCAACTCAATCGTGTTCCTGTCCTTCTTCTTTGAAGGACTGCTGCCCATAGAAACTTTTTTGGGTTCCATGATGAGAGCAGGGACTTTGATACAGGCACTCAACCAGCTGTAGTAGTAGTGTGGCAAAACAACGAAATTTGGGTCCTAATACCTGCAGGGACTTTGATACAGGCACTCAAGCAGCAGCAGCAGCAGTATTGTGTCAAGACGACGAAATTTGGGTCCTAATACCAGCAGGGACTTTGATACAGGCACTCAACCAGCTGTAGTAGTAGTGTGGCAAAACGACGAAATTTGGGTCCTAATACCTGCAGGGACTTTGATACAGGCACTCAATCAGCAGCAGCAGTATTGTGGCAAAACGACGAAATTTGGGTCCGAAAACAGCAGCAGTGTGATCCCACAACTGGAAACAACGCCCCAGAAGAACG
Organism: Microcaecilia unicolor; assembly: GCF_901765095.1. Taxonomy (NCBI): domain Eukaryota; kingdom Metazoa; phylum Chordata; class Amphibia; order Gymnophiona; family Siphonopidae; genus Microcaecilia; species Microcaecilia unicolor. Next base: position 119,788,499 of record NC_044040.1, on the reverse strand, counting down.
ACACGTGAGATCGCAAGATTAGCTGCGTGAGCACGCCGACGAAATCTGAGGCGATCGACAAAAACCAAGACAAAATGTTCGCAAAAAAAAATCGACGATAACCGAAACTGACGAAATCCCAAGTCAACGAAAACCGAGGTTTCACTGTATTATAAAATGGACGGGGAGAATCCACAATTTCTGGGATTTGCAGTATAGAATGTTTTGTACTTTTTTGGGATCTTGCCAGGTATTTGTGACCTGGATTGGCCACTGTTGGAAACAGCTTGATGGACTTTTGGTCTTTCCCAGTATGGCAATACTTGTGTATTTATGTAGATCCAGGAAATTATAGACCGGTGAGTCAGACGTCGGTGCCGGACAAAATGGTAGAGCCTATTATAAAGAACAAAATTACAGAGCATATTCAAAAGCATGGATTAATAAGACATGGAGGGGCATAATCGAAAGGGACATCCAAGTTTTATTGAGGATGTCCTCGCAAAATGTCCCGATAGAGGGGTGGGGAAACCCATATTATCGAAACAAGATTGATGTCCATCTTTTTTTTCGATAATACGGTCAGGGACATCCAAACCTTGAAATTTTGGTCATCCTTAGAGATGGTCGTCTCTAGACTTTGTCGTTTCTGATTTTCAACGATATTCGAAACCAAGGACGTCCATCTCAGAAATGACCAAATGCAAGCCCTTTGGTCGTGGTAGGAGCCAGCATTTCTAGTGCACTGGTCCCACTGACATGACAGGACACCAGCCAGGCACCCTAGAGGTCACTGCAGTGGACTTCATAAATTGCTCCCAGGTACATAGCTTCCTTACTTTGTGTGCTGAGCCCCCCAAACCCACTACCCTACAACTGTACACCACTACCATAGCACTTACAGGTGAAGGGGGGCACCTAGATGTGGGTAAAGTGGGTATCTGTTGGGTTTTGGAGGGTCTCGCTTTTTCATCCACAAACGTAACAGGTAGAGGGGGGATTGGCCTGGGTCCGCCTGTCTGAAGTGCACTGCACCCGCTAAAACTGCTCCAGGGACCTGCAGACTGCTGTCATGGACTTGAGTATGACATCTGAGGCTGGCAAAAAGTATTTTGAAAGATATGTTTTGAGGGTGGGAGGGGGTTAGTGACCACTGTGGGGGGAGGTAATCCCCGATTCTCTCCGTTGGTCATCTTGTCATTTCGGGCACCTTTTTGTGCTTTGGTCGTAAGAAAAACAGGACCAGGTAAAGTCATCCAAGTGCTCGTCAGGGCGCCCTTTTTTTTTTCCATTATGGGTTGAGGACGTCCATGTGTTAGGCACGCCCAAGTCTACGCCTCCGATATGCCCCCTTGAACTTTGGCCATCCCTGCGACGGAAAGCAGTTGGGGACGTCGAAAATCGGCTTTTGATTATACCGATTTGGACGACCCTGTGAGAAGGACGCCCATCTTCCGATTTATGTCAAAAGATGGGTGTTCTCTTTTGAAAATAAGCCCAAAAGTCAACATGGATTTAGTGAAGGGAAATCTTTGCTCACCAATCTACTACATTTCTTTGAAGGGTGAACAAACATGTGGATAAAGGTAAGCCGGTTGATATTGTGTATCTAGATTTTCAAAAGGCGTTTGACAAAGTACCTCATGAAAGACTCTAGAGGAAACTGGAGGGTCATGGGATAGGAGGTAGTGTTCTAATGTGGATTAAAAACTGGTTAAAAGATAGAAAACAGAGAGAAGGGTTAAATGGTCAGAATTCTCAATGGAGAAAGGTATTAAATGAACTTGGGGAAAATCCACTATTTCTGGGATAAGCAGTATAAAATGTTTTGTACTTTTTGGGATCTTGCCAGGTATTTCTGACCTGGATTGGCCACTGTTGGAAACAGGATGCTGGGCTCGATTGACCTTTGGTCTGTCCTAGTATGGCAATAATTATGTACTTATGAGTAACTGCCAGTAATATGTCCATTAGTTTGCACTGTTTGGGGGAGGTGGGAAGGAATATTGGGCAACCAAGGGATCTAAGGATAATTATAGGAAAGCTTAAAGAAAAATGAATATCCAGTAATGAGGAGATTCTATCCCATACCTGATGCCAGAACAACTGCAAATTTGGACAACTAAATATCATGTGTTCAATTGTACCAGGCATTGAATTACAAGACCAACATAAATTAGATGTGTTACCACTCAGTCTTGTTAATCTCACTGGAGTCCAGGTTATTTTATGTATAATAAAATATAACGATTGTTGTATGGGCGCAGAAGCTAAGGGTCTATTGACTTTTGACCAAAAAGTAGCCCATTGTTGCTCAGAAAGGGAATGCGACAAGTTGGCAGACCATGAGTTCTGTAAGACAGTAATATGTTGATCATAAGTGGATAGAAAACTGGTGTAGTATTTAGAGGCTGAATCACCTTTAAATAGAGCTTCAGAAACAGCTTCAAACTTTCTCAGAATTTGTGAATACTTTACACCCCCGTCAGTCAGGATTCCGAATGGGGTTTAGTTCAGAAACTGTAATCGCTACATTACTAAGTGAGCTTCACAGTAATTTAGAGTCTGGTAAACTCGCCTTAGCAGTTTCATTAGACCTTTCAGCTGCCTTCAACATAATTAACCTTAAACTTCTGCTTCATCATTTGGGTTCTTTAGGTATCACAGGAACAGTCTTTGCTTGGTTCACATCATTTTTGTCACCATGATAGTTTAAGGTCACTCAGTCAGTTACTGATTCAGAGTCCTTCCCTTTGATATGTAGTGTACCTCAGAGCTCCGTCCTCTCCCCATTACTTTTTAACCTCTTTGTCACTCCATTGGCCATGCTAATCCAGTCGCTTGGGATGAGCACTTGCTCATACGCTGATGATTTTTTAATAGCGTACTATGTGAGTACTTTAACACTTGATCTTCTACCTCTCCAGCATTGAATCAGGTGGCACAATGGCTTTCTGAACAGCGACTTCTCTTAAATCCTGAGATGATAGTAGCTTGTTGGATCATTGGTTCCGTGTCCCCTCCTTTAGGTAATCTTACGTTGCTTGTAGACCAATTAATCCAGTTCCGTCTTTTAGATATCTCGGTATCATTATTGATTCTGCACTGACATTTTCCCCTCAGATTTCACAAGTGATTAAGACAGGATTGTTCTTTCTTTGCAAGTTAAGATTAATCAGATCCTGGCTGAATTTTGATTTGCTTTATACTGTCACATTTGCTTTCATACACTCGTGATATTATTGTAATGTTATATATGCTGGGATCTCTAAATCAAATCTCAAAAGACTTCAAACTTTACAGAATATAACGGCACGTCTCATCTGTCAGGCAAACCGTTTTGATCATGTCACCATTTACATTGGATTCCTATCGAGTACCATATCAAATCTAAGATTCTCGCTTTAATTCATAAAGTGTTGTATACTAATATTCCAGCATATCTTTAATCTTCTCATCATCCCATATACTCCTATATGTACTCTGCGTTCTCTTAATGACAATAGGCTGGTTATTCCAAGTCCTGTTAAAGCTTGATGAGAATCTACAAGGGTACATGCTTTTTTCTTTTTGGTGCCTGCATTATGGAATTCTCTTCCACAGTACCTTTGATTAGACACTTCTTGTCCTGCTTTTCGCAAAACTTTGAAAACTCATTTTTTTTTAATCGCTTTTGGAGCCAGAAGATGATCTGTGTCACGTTTTCCAAAAACGCAGGAACTCGGATTGTGAGCCCTTGGGCCACTGCTGAGGAGCGGCAGCGGCAGGCAAAACCACCCCACACCGGAGAATAGGCAGAACAGGACTGGAGTAGCAGCAGAGGCAAACAAGCAGGAAAGCAGAGCAGGCACACTTAAGCTTCACCTGCACTTGGCCACCTTTCACCAGGAGTTGAGCTCCTGACTGCGAGTGGCCGGCAGGACTTACTGGGCAAGGCAGGACAGAAGAGAAAACCAAGACTCTAGCCGGGTCAGGGACAGGCAGCAGGCAGAAGAGAAAAACAGGATACTAGCCGGGTCAGGGACAGGCAGCAGGCAGAAGAGAAAACCAGAAAACAAGCCAAGTCAGGGCAGGCAGCAGGCACAAGAGAAAACTAGAAAACAGGTCAAGTCAGGGGAGGCAGCAGGCACAAGAGAAAACCAGAAAACAAGCCAAGTCAGGGCAGGCAGCAGGCACAAGAGAAAACCAGAAAACAAGCCAAGTCAGGGCAGGCAGCAGGCACAAGAGAAAACCAGGAAACAAGCCGGGTCTGGGCAGACAGCAGACTCAGGCAAGAAACTAAAACAAGAAACCAGACTAGGCAGAAGTGCACATTGCACCAACATACCAGGGACCTTAGACAATGCAAAGGCCAAGCAGAGAGTTTCAAAATGGCTAATAAGCCCAGCAGGAGCTGAGGCTCAGCTGCTGCAATCACCAGGCAACTAAGGGTGCTGTGCAGGTTCAAACAAAACAAGCAAGTCTGGCAGGCCGGAAGATCTGGACCGGACTGGGCTGAAATCTGGAACTGGTGACAGCACACAGACAATTTAATGCAACCAGCACACAGAGACAGAACTAACTCACAAAGAGCAGACAGAAGCCAGCTCAGAAGCTGACCACAGGAAATACGGTGAGTCGGAGAGGGGTTATGGCCATAGACGTGACAATCTGCTCCTGTGGTGAGAAATGGTTTTTTTTTATAGATTGACTAATGTAAATTCTGCTTTGTATGAGTGATATGACTCGTTCAAACACTATGGTACAAGAGTATATATTCTGTGTGCTTGCCTGTTCTTATTTTAAAGTGGTGTTCCTTTCTATCTTTAATAAATATTATTGCATGTATAAACCGCCTCGATTTGCTTGCGAGGCAGGTGGTATATTAAATTAATAAATGATAAATATTTGGTATATTAGTGCTTAAATTAACAGAAGTTATAGCAGATGATATTGCTCACCTAAGTTGTAAATACTTTAAAAAATTGGGGATTAGGTAGTAAAAACCTATCATATAAAGTATTAAATGATAATAAGCACTTCCTTGTCACCTGCAGCAGATGAATCCAGGAACTGGTGGGTTAAGTCCGCCTACCAGCAGGTGGAGATAGAGATAAACAAACTAAAGGCAGTGACGTCAGACAGACAGCCCCGTCCTCAGTTAGTATGTCTCTATCTCCAGCAGGTGGTGGACGGCTTTTTCTCCAGCTCCTGGATCCAAGGCTTCTGAGGGTGCTCCTGGGCCGGTAGCCATTTTGAGCCAGGGGTGGCGGACTGGTGGTGTCCCCTTTGGCAGCATACTCAGCTGCGGGGTCCCTGCTGCACCTCAAATTCCCTCTGAACAGGCTTTTGCTGTTCTTTCCTTCCCTGTTTGTTTCTGCCTCCTCACTAAAAAAAAAAAAGAGAGAACCATAAGATTATAAAAAAACAAAACAAAACAGTGAAGCAGAGGGGAAGTGTGTTATTCTGAGAGCATTGTGTTCCTGCCGTCTGAGTCCTGCTTTCTGTTGCCTGCTTGTCTGAGCCAGTTGGAGAGTTTTTTTTCTTCGGCTCAGCTGACAGTTCCCGCGCTTTCCCGGTCCAGGGTAAGTGCTGCAGGGTTCCCTTTCTTGGGCGGGCGATGGCAGCTAAGGCTGTGAAACGCTGTTCCCGATGCGGGAAACGGCGTTTGGCGCGGGCCTTTGCAGCGCGGGGTGCTCTGATTTTGCGGGACTCGATGGAGCGATGGCCCGCATGCTTTCCTGCCCAGAGCCTGGCGATTCTTGTGCCATTTTGCGATCGGCCATGGAGTCGGTTGCGGTTTTAGGTAAAGTTTCTTCTCCCCTGGTAAGGAAGTCGGGGGTGTCAGGCGCTGTGGTGCAGGGGCCATGGCTGCAGCCTCCTCCGTTTCGGTGGAGGGGTTTTTGCCTGAATTTATTTTGCTCCATCAGGCTTTTTTGCTGAAGAGGGCCTTACCCCCCCCCCCCCCACCACCACCACCACCACACACACACACTGCTGCAGCTTCGGGTATTGATCCTCTTAGGGGGTCTGGGGGTAGCCAAGAGATTTTGGGGTTTTGCCCAGAGGATTTCTCCTCCCTTAAAAAGCCTAGACTTTCTTTGGGGTCTGAGGAGGGGTCCTGCGTGGTGGCTCTTTCGGAGCAGACAGGGATAGAGGAGGTGGAGGATGGTGTCCTCGCTGACCAACCAGAGGACTCTTCGGCCATGAGGATTTTCCGTAAGGAGGAATTGTCCTCCTTTATCTCTCAGGCGCTGGAAGCCCTGAATATAGAGGACCCAGAGGTTACGGCTTCTCAGGCGGTCAACCCCAAGATGGCTAGTATCAGACAACCTTCTAAGGCCTTTCCGGTGTATGAAGCTATTGAGGAGTTGATTTCGGCCCAGTGGACGGACCCGGATGGAGGGCTGAAAGTGGCCAGGGCTATGGCCAGACTGTATCCGGTTTCAGCGGACCGATTGGAGCAGTTTGCTCTGCATAGGGTGGATTCCCTGGTAACGGCAGTCACTAAGAAGACTACTCTTCCAGTGGAAGGTGGTGTGGCACTTAACGATATGCAAGACAGACGGCTAGAGGCCTCTTTAAAACATGCCTTCGAGGTGGCCACTTTGACACTTCAAGCTTCTGTTTGTAGTTCTTATGCGGCTAGAGCTTGTCTCAGTTGGGTACATGCTGTCTTGGATTCGATTTCAGAGTCTGATATGCCGGAAACTCCTCAAATGTTGCTGATGGATATTGGGCTGGCATACTTGGCGGATGCTTTGTATGATTTGGTCCGTGCTTCGGCCAAACTCATGGCCTTGACCGTTTCCTCTTGGTGTCTTCTGTGGCTCTGTCATTAGACCTCAGTTATGGCCTATAAGCAATGGCTCATTAAATTGCCTTTCCGAGGGAAATTGCTTTTTGGGGAAGACCTAGAAAAGATTGTTAAAGATTTGGGGGATTCCAAATCTCAGCGTCTCCCGGAGGATAGACCCAAGTCTACATCCAGGCAGGGAGCCTCGCGGTCACGTTTCAGAGAGACATGATGGTATCACCCGGGGAGGTCCAACGCAGCCTTTCAGCGTCCTCGTTTTGGGCAGCGTTCTTCCTTTTGCAGTGAGAAGCGTCCGGCGGGACCCCCCCTCTCGTCAGGGGGCTCCTTCTCGGGCCTCCAATGATGGGGCACAGGTCCACTCAGGAGGAGAGCAGATCGGTGATCGCCTTTCTCTGTTTCTTCCAGAGTGGGCCAGAATTACTTCAGACCAGTGGGTCCTCGATGTGGTGCGAGAAGGTTACAAGCTAGAATTCTTCTCTCCCATCACAGACTTTTTTCTGACGTCCCACTGTATATCGCAGGCCAAGAGGACAGTGGTTCTGCAGTGTTTGCGAGACCTGCTAAGGATTGGGACTATCGTGCCTGTTCCTCCTCTCGAAAGGCACGATAGGTATTCCATCTTCTTTGTGGTTCCAAAGAAAGGAGGGGCTTTTCAGCCTGTTCTCGATCTCAGAAAGTAAACCAGTTTTTGCAGGTGCGTCACTTCCGCATGGAGACGTTGAGGGCAGTTATTGCTGCTGTTCAGCCAGGCGAGTTTTTGACGGCTCTCGATTTGAGGGAAGTTTACCTGCACATTCCCATCTGGCAGCCCCATCAGAGATTTCTCAGATTTGCAGTGCTGGATCAGCACTTCCAGTTTCGGGCCCTTCCTTTCGGAATGGCCACTGCACCACGCACTTTTTCCAAGGTCGTGGTGGTGGCGGCGGTGGCGTTCCTACAGAAGGAGGGGATTCGAGTGCATGCAGATTTGGGCGACTACAGCAGAGGAGAGTCGAGTGGTCACCGACCGTGTGATTACGGTTTTGCAATCCGGTTGGGTGGTCAATATGGACAAGAGTCATCTGGTTCCTACTCAGAGTCTGTAGTACCTTGGAGTGCAATTCGATACGAAGTGGGGGAAGGTGTTTCTCCCCGAGGGGCGAAAGCTCAAATTACTTTCTCAAGTCCGGACCTTGTTGGGTTGTCGTGCTGCCCGAGTGTGGGACTATGTTCAGCTCCTCGGTTCCATGACGGCGACCTTGGAGGTCATTCTGTGGGCGAGGGCTGACATGCGGCCACTTCAGTGTTTCCTTTTGAGCAAATGGTCGCCGACGTCGCTGGATTATCAACGGCGCCTTCCTTGGTCGAGCTGGGCAGGGGGCAGTCTTGCCTGGTGGCGCCGGCTGACCAATTTGCAGAAGGATGTTCTTCTGACGTCTCCCAATTGGGTGGTAGTCATGACGGATGCCACTCTTATGGGCTGGGGGCCCATTGTCTACATTGAGTAGCCTAGGGATCGTGGACCCCACTCGAAGTGACTTGGCCGATAAGTCGTCTGGAGTTGCGGGCAGTTGTGAATGCGCTGCGGAGTTTTCAGGACCTTCTGCAAGGGCAGGCAGTTCGTGTATTCTCGGACAACATCACGACAGTGGCCTACATCAATCAGCAGGGGGGCACTCGCAGTCTTCCCCTGGCAGTAGAAGCGTCTCATCTTCTAGTGTGGGCGGAGGTGCATGTTTGGTGTCTGTCGGCAGCGCACATTGCAGGTCAATACAATGTTCAAGCGGATTTTCTCAGCCGGACTCTTTTGGACCCAGCGGAATGGACGCTGTCGGCATTACGGCTGATCTGTCAGCGTTGGGGAAGGCTGGTGATGGATCTCATGCCCATGGCTTGCAATGCCAAAGTTCCCCAGTTCTTCAGCCGCAAAAGGCAGCCAGGAACCGCAGGATTGGACGCTCTTCCTCAGCCCTGGCCAGAACAGCAGCTACTATATGTTTTTCCTCCATGGCCTCTGATAGGGAAAGTTTTTTGCCGCATAGGACGGCATCGAGGGCCAGTCGTTCTAGTGGCCCCAGACTGGCCCTGGCGTCCGTGGTATGTGGATCTCGTTCGGGCGCTCGCAGAGCCACCGTTGCGACTTCCGATGACTACTACTACTACTATTTAGCATTTTTATAGTGCTACAAGGCGTACGCAGAGCTGCACAAACATAGAAGAAAGACTCTGCATCAAGGGCTAGTTCAAATGGAAAATCCGTCCCGCTTTGGTCTTAACGCCTGGCTATTGAGAGGCAGCAGCTGAGGAAGAAAGGATTTTCAGGTCCAGTCATTGCCACTCTTTTGGGGGCACGAAAGCAGTCTACTTCGGCAGCGTACAAAGAAGTGTGGAAATCTTTCTCAGCGTGGTGTGCTCTACGTGCGGAGTCGCCTTTCGGACAAACATTCCCGTTATTCTGGAGTTCCTTCTGGACAGGCTTCAAAAAGGGGTTGGTATATAATTCCCTTCGAGTTCAGGTGGCCGCGCTAGCTTGTTTTAGAGGCAAGCTGGACAGTTCCTCTTTAGCAGCTCACTCTGATGTGGTCCGTTTCCTGCGCGGGGCTCTTCGTCTTCGACCTCCACTGCGGCAGCCGTGCCCTTCGTGGCATTTGAATGTGGTGCTGCGAGCCCTCCAGGCACCACCCTTTGAGCCATTGAATAAGGTTTCTGAGAAGGATCTTACACTTAAGACAGTGTTTTTGGTGGTCATCGCTTCGGCTAGGAGGATTTCTGAAATTCAGGCTTTGTCTTGCAGAGATCCTTTTTTGCAGTTTTCTGAAGCAGGGGTGTCGATTTGGACAGTGGTTTTGGCTTTCCATGTCAATCAGGCAGTTTATCTTCCTTCTTTTTGAAGAGAGGATTATCCGGGGGAGTTGCGTTGCTTCATTTCCTGGATGTGCGGAGAGCCTTGTTTCGGTACCTGCAGATCTCAAATGCGTTTCGACGCTTGGATCATCTCTTTGTGCTCTTGACGGGATCGAAAAGAAGTGAGGCGGCTTCTAAGGCTTCCATTGCTCGCTGGATTAAGGAGGCCATTGGGGCGGCGTATCTGTTACAAGGGCGGGCGTCTCCAGTGTAGGGCTGTGGAGTCGGTACAAAAATCCTTCGACTCCGACTCCTCAGTTTATGGTACCTCTGACTCCGACTCCTCAGTTTTTAATATGTATTTTTTTTGCATGTTGACTGAAAGAGTGCAGCATGCAAGGCTGCATGTTAATGTTTGGGTTTAAAATCTATGTCATTGTGACTTTTTATTTTATTTATTAAAGAAACTATAAATATTCATTAATCCTAAAGTTTAAACAAAAAAACACACAAAAAAAACAAGGTTATGTTTATTGTTTTTTTTATCAAGTATAAAGTCATCATAGCATTAGCAAGTATAAAAATCTGGAACAACCACATCCTTTGGAAATTCTAGAACAACATCCTTTGGAAATTAGAACAAAATCAAAGTTAACCTACATAAACCAAAAACATTTGGAAAACCTAAAACAACTTATATATTATTTAAACTTGGCATATATAGCTGTAGAATAGCTGTTAAACATAATCCAAAATTAACTAATATATTGTTCTTAAAAACAGAATTGCTTCTGCCAGATCCTCCTTCATAGAAGCCCTTAAAACTGATTTGATTATTTTCAGTGCTGAAAACAGTCTTTCAACGCTGACTTGGGTGGGTGGCATTGCTGTTACGGTTCTAGCTGCATCACTGACAATCTCTGGATAAACAATGATGGCTTCTTCTATAGTCAGTTTTGATGAGCGGTCAAACTTTTCCTCTTATTTTAATCCTTTAAAAAACTCTTGCATGAATTTCTTTATATGGACATTTACAGGTTGCTTTTCCATGCTTAACTGACATCGCTTTGCTTTTGAAGCTTCCATTTTGTCCAAATAGGCTTGAAAATTCTCTTCTTCATTTAAAGAGGATGAACGTGAGTTACCATTACCACCAGTATTTATAGCTTTAGCTTCATCCAGTGGTTTATGAGTTTCAGGTAGCAACCCTTTCATGCGAACTGCTATGTCATAGAGTGCCTGTTTTCCTGTAGCAATTTGGTCACTGCTCAACAAAATTCGGCTCATTGGATCAACATAAATAGCAGCTAAGAGAATTTGATTATCCAGCAAGAGCTCCTCTCTTTTCCTCATTGAAGATGCAATGCCATCAGCAATTAACCCCCCACTTTTGTTAAGGTTATATATCAAGCCCTTCCATTCCAAGAAGAATTTACCTGGTGTTAAATCTTCATATTGCAGCTTCTTGGTAACAGCAAAAGGGTAAGAAAGTAGCCTTTCTAATTCTGTAACTTGAGCCCACTGGTTTTCTTTTAATGAAACATTTACATTGTCCAGTTCTTCAAGAAAGTCTTTTAGTTCAAGCAAATGCTTTATCATCAAGTAAGTGCTTCCCCAGCACGTTGCTTGATCCAAAATGGCTCCTTTTCCAGCACGTCTCTTCAGAATAGCATCTGTTTTAGGGATCCTGGCTGCAACAGCTACTTGCCTCAACTTGCTAATTAGTGTAGCCGCATGACGATCCTTCAATCCATCTCTTATTGCTAGTTGCAGAGTATGAACAGCACAACGCATATGTTGAATGGTAATAAGCTTAGATGCTTCTTCAGCAATATCAACCAAACTTTCACAGCTTTCTTGAATTGCAGAACTGTCATCTTCTGATATTTGTATGCTGCTTTCTTCATCAACTTCCTTCATTTTTTCAATTGTGCTTAACATATTTGAAGCATTATCAGTTACAATACATAGAATGTGTTCCTTTTTAATTTCAAAATCTTCTAAAACACCTTCCACTAACTTCTACAGATACGCACTGGTATGATGTGCCTGAGTGTCCTTTACTCCTAATTTCCGGGTAATTGTTTTTATGTTTTCATCAGCAAATCTAACATTAATTGCAAAATAATTGACTCTGTGACGTGTGCATGCATCCATTTTAATAAAGACAAAACGTCCTTTCAGACTTTTTCTTAGTCCTTCCTTCTTACATTTGGCCTCTTCAAGTATAAGTTTCCTTATACTTTCTCGTTCCAGAGAAACTCCAAGCTTTTTAGCCATTTCTCCATTTAAGCCTAAAAAGGCTGGTTGTGAAAAAAAAGATAGTGGTATACTATTCTTTACTGCCATTTCAATGATGTGGTTTTTGAATTTTTCTGGTGTCATTGTTATAGTAACTTTGTCAGCTGTAAAAAATCTTGATAGTTGTGTCTGGCCTCCAGTAGATTTCTGATCTTTTATTGACCCTGAAGTAGATGGAATGTTTTCATTGCTATCTTTTTCATTCACAGCTTCTAACACTTTAGGATGGAAACGCTGCAAGTGTCTTTTTAAATTTGATGCTCTTGTAGGTGCATTTTTTTCATAACCACTGAAACTGCTAATTTTTGCATCGCATGCTTTTTCACCATCATAATCTTCTATAATACATTGACATACATAATGTTTCCCATCTGTTGATATTGTAAAGTGTTCATAAACAGCAGACTTTGTCATGTTTCCTGACATTCTTTTTGCCATTGTGAATGGTGTGCCACTTCCACTAAAATATAAAGCTCTTCTTGCAGAGAGAGAGGAAGTTGGGTGGAGTCTCTCTGCTGCCTTATCTGTGTGTGCTGAATGATCTTCTCTTGGAGCTTAAGTTCACTGTGGGGTCAGAGAGGAGGTGCTCTACAGCAGGTCAGTAAATGCAAAGGGAGACTGAGCAGAGGGAAGCTCTCCAGCAAAATAGTTCAGCTGGACTTCACACTAGTGAAACAACTAGGTACTAAGCTTTATTCACAGCAGAGAAGTACTTTATTCAAATGTATGAGGAGTCGGAGTCGGTACATTTTTGCCGACTCCAACTCCGACTCAGTGTACCCAAAATTGCTGCCGACTCCGACTCCACAGCCCTGCTCCAGTGGCCCTGAAGTCTCATTCTGTTTAGGTGCAGGCGGCTTCTTGGCCGGAGGCGTTGGCCTTATCTCTGGAAGAGGTTTGTCGGGCGGCTACTTGGGCTTCCCGTCATACTTTTGCGAAGCATTACAGGCTAGACGTGTATGCTCGGGAGGATGCGAGTTTGGGGCGGAGAGTGTTGGTGCGGGCAGTGTCGGCTTCCCACCCTACTTAAGGAATGCTTTGGTACATCCCACCAGTTCCTGGATTCATCTGCTGCAGGTGACAAGAAAGGTAAAATTATGTCTTACCTGATAATTTTCTTTCCTTTAATGCAGCAGATGAATCCAGAATCCCTCCCTAGTTCAGCCGACTGTTTTTTCGTTTTCCGCACAGGGTGACTGTTTTGTCCTTCTGGGTTCTCTTTTGCAGAGTTCAGTCAGATATGGGACCACGGCAAGGATTCCAATTTTTGGAACAAGTTGGAGTTATTTCGAGGTTCTTATTTGGTTCTCTTTTTAATAGTGAGAATGGTTTCTGGTTGTTATTGGTTTCATATTTTTGGCCTTGGTTACTGCTTATGAATGACATACTAACTGAGGAAGGGGCTGGCCGTCTGGCATTACTGCCTTTAGTTTGTTTATCTCTATCTCCACCTGCTGGTAGGCGGACTTAACCCACAAGTTCCTGGATTCATCTGCTGCATTAAAGGAAAGAAAATTATCAGGTAAGACATAATTTTACCTTACTATCCATTATATCAGTGAAGCGTTGTATACCTAGAGAAATCCATGAACGCAAAGCAAATGGAAAGTTATTAAATCTTAATTTTCGTGTATTCTTATCCCAAAAAGATGCATAATTGGACTGAAAGATTTAGTGTTTTTGGGTAGTATCCAATTTCTTAATAGTCAATAAATTATCATTAATTATACTGATATCAGAATAATCAGATTTAGGAAAAAAGGTACTCATTCTTATTATCAAGGGAATGGGGAAGGATAGCTGTTGCTTTACTGTGAGCAACAGAGGGGAAGTGTCATCAGGGGAGTCTAGCATCCACCAAGTGGACGCTCACAGTAGAAATGCTTGGTTGGAAATTCAATGTCCTTTATGCTTTTGTAGTTCACAGAAATTTGTAGCAACACCGTGGAACATGAAAATTATTCGGGTTGTCTTTTCTTTTCTAGTAGAGAACATAATATTATAAACATCCTGTAATAAGACATGGCATGTAGTACACAAATATATAACTTTTTCCTAAGAAGGACATTTAATGCTGTAGGTAATGAAGTTTATGTCATCAAAATGTCCTGTGTGTCGCACAGAGAATTGCGCTACTGCTAAGAGACTCTTTATTCAGAGGCATTAACTTAGGAACACAGTTCAAGGGTCCCAACCAAGTGAAATGCCTTCCAGGATTCTCTGCTACCAGAAGTACCAACCAAATACTAAATGTGGTCAGAGAAGAGAGTAAGGATTCTAATACTAATATTGATTTGATGTGACCAACAATAGCAAGTTTGGAGCACAGAGTATTCCAGAAATTTGGGACGGGACTCAAATCTTTGGTTTGGGCTGTAGCTTTTTCTGAAGTTATTCCTACATATGGAAAGGGAGAGGAGTCTATGTAAAATGGAGTTGAATAAGTGGCTTGAAGCCTATTGTAAAGAAGGTGGTTTTAGATAGATAGAAGGACGGGGCAGTATGTAGAAATGATGGGCTACATATTTCTGTGACAGGAAAAAGGATCTTTGGGGAGAAATTCAGACAGTATCCACTTGATATTTTTAAAGGGAAATGACCACCAAAATGGCACTTAACTGACTATCTGGTGATATTCAGCACCGAATAGCCAGCTATCCAAGCAGAATACCACCGGGTAGCGACTTAAAGATAGCCGGTTATATCACACGATATAACTGGCTATCCTGCGATTTTCATTGCGGAGTTAGCTATATTTGGCTGCCACAATAGGTGTAATAACTTTGGCCAGCGCCAACTTAACTGGCCAGCTTGAAAAGATGAAACTGGCTAAAGTTAAACTGGATATTCAGTGCTGGTCACCAGAAATGGCCTGCCATTGAATATTCGGGTTCAGCATGGACTGCGGTAAATAGCCCGGCTATCTCCCGTCGTCTGAATATCAGGGCCTATGTTTCTAGACATTTAAACTAGGGGGTGGGGGTGACAAAAGGAATCAAAGGAATTCAGAAAGTCACCCCCAGCAAAAACATGACAACAGTGGGGAAGGTAATGTTGCTATAGAAAACCATTTAAACAACTCACTTAACACATGGAAAGCAGTGAGCACAAATGCTTGTAGTCGAAGTAAAAAGGTTCAAGATTTGCAAGCCCTGATATTTGAGGCAGACTTGAATATTGTTGGTATTACAGAGACATGAGTCAATGATTCCATTACATGGGATCCAACCATACTGGGCTATGACTTTTGTTAGGAAGGATAGGGAGGTGTTAAGAAGGATAGGGAGGGCCAAAAATGTGGGGGAGTGGAACTGTATTAGAACAGCTGAAATGCGGGGAACCTGGGGAAAAGAAGAAGCAATATGGATCATCTTAGAAAGAGAAAATGGAACTTGTATCTACATGGGTGTTATCTATAGAGCTCCCACAGCATTAAACGTAATATATAGAAGGATTATTTAAATGTTAATGGATCTGCCAGAAACGCATAATTAAACTCTCAGGCAATAACTTAGCCAATCAAATATAGGGTGAATATGTAATCTTCATTGATCCATAAAGTACAAAGTCCTTCTCATATACTGTCAAAAATATGAAGGATACTTATCTTTTATTTATTTCTTCATCCGTTTATAAATTTTTTATATATATAAAATTCAAAACAGAGGTCATTCCATGCCAAATGGTCTAAACCTTCCCACCATCATGTCTCCAATTTTGTTCAAATTTTATCTGTTGCGTGAGTCAGGTGTTAAACGAAGTTTCTCAAAATTTGAGGTCTCTAACTACAATAGTTGCAAGCATACTAAATATAACATACTTTAACCTGAGTAAATGGCTACTTAATGGTGGCATTGCAAAACAAAAACATAACAGTGTTGTAGAGCACAATTTTCTCTTTCAGCTGATACTGTTCACAAGCTGATTCAGGCAGACTCTTTAATAATTGGCTTTGAACTTTGGTACATTTTACCATTTGCGCTGACAGTGCCAACTTTGAGAGATCCTGCAGGGCGGTTATAGATGCTGGTTAGTTGGAATCTGGCAGTATTATGTCCAGCACAAGCATAATGCTTGTTCAAAATTTCAAGTCCGTATCTTTGTTTGCATGGAAGTTGTTGCGGTCTGAATATTGGTCCAAATATGTTCCGATGAGTCGCGACCAATTTTGATGCACACTTTGAGTCAACTTGTTTGACTGGATTTTGCAATCTATCATGTTAAATGTATTTCATCGGAATTAGCATCAAAAACCACAGGATTTGAATTTTTTTAGCCATTCTTATAAATGTGTTTGGTTTTTATTAGACCCCAAAAATGGCATTTTGGTAAATGTCGCATGCTTATGGACTGAAACCTTCAGAAAAGGGGGTCTAGATCTGCAACTATTGCAGTTAGAGACCTCAAATTTTGGGAAACTTAGTTTAACACCTGACTCACGCAACAGATAAAATTTGAACAAAATTGGAGAACATGATGGTGGGAACTTTTTTTAATTTTAGACCACTTGGCATGGAATGACCCACAGGAGACCCATCAAACTGACATGAATTCATGTTTCGCCATATAGCTGTTTCAAGGTCTGTCTCCATATAGATTCATTATCATGGTAGATTTAAAATGAATCAATTACAAATTCAATCTAGACTCTCTATCATTTACCTTGATGTATTCTATATATGGCTCGGCAGTGTAGGGCATTTCTATCGGGCAAGTAAAACACCATTCCAGATATCACTGGCTTACCACAATGTAAAGCAACTTACTCTTACAGAGATCAAGATGTAATTTAGCATATACTTTTCTTAAAACCTATTAATTAAACTGTAGATAATCATATCAAATATTTTTTATTTAGTACAAATCAGTAAACATGGATACATAAAACCATTCATCATCTCCAGCCACTCCACACAGATTTTTTCATTAATAGTGAATCAATGCTTTTTGCATTACCTGGAGGTAAAAAGTTCAGTCATGGGATTCTGGTGAGGATTTTTGAGACCCGTTGACTGAACCTTTAGCTTTGGGTATACGTTTGCTCCTCCTAATGAAGCAACTAGTGAAATGCGCGGTCCCCAGTATAGAGAGGAGTGAAGCTGAAGATTATCCCATGCGTTATCTGAAGTTCAGTCATTCACACATTCTGACACTGGATTTACAGTTTTCTGTTATGATGCTTGGATTGATGAACACAACAAGGCTGGCAGCTTGCTGAAGTGACGTGGAACTGTTTCACATTCTTCCCTGCAGTAATAAGACAGAGATGAGGGGAAGTAACGTGATATTTGTTGCTTATTAAGTAAAGTTCAGCTGAACACTAAGTAAGTTGAGGTCTGGCCTGTTTAGAGGGCTAACTAACTTGTTGAAAAAGCATTGATTCACTATTAATGAAAAACCTGTGTGTGAGTGGCTGGAGATGAATGAATGGTTTTGTGTGTCCATGTTTATTGATTTATTACTAAGTGGACTCTAGCTTTAATTTAAATAACCCCAAATTTTTGATTAATATACTTTCTTACACAGGCACTTGGGAAGTCCAGTTTGCAGATCCTGCATCTTAACTGGTGTTGTCTGATACAAAGTTCCAAACTCGCAATGTCCTAAAGGAGGAAGCTCCAAATTTAAATATGAACTACTCTGTCTGAAATGTCTTGATGCATGCATCAAGACATCAGCTAAGAGTCTGACTATCCCAGACTAATAGAAATTAAATGTTCTCACCTTTAGTTCAGTTATATATTTAGAAATCTTTAACAAATTGTTCTAAAATAATATTTCTTATAAATATTAGTTGAAATGGGCTTATAATTCTTTTGACAATCTTTTGCTTCAGGTACTTTTGGACGAATTTTCCATGGAATTCTTGTAGATGAAAAGATCTCCACAAAACAGAAACATGTCTTCATGGAAACCGTGAAAGGTAAGCTATTCAAAGGAGGTTTTTTTTTTACTTAAACAGAATGGAATGGTTTTCTCTTCTAGTACTGGTCTCTCTAAGAGATGATGTTAAATGCAGATGGAGTTCTCACACAAAAGGAAGGCACACCGACCTCCAGCAGCAATATTGTGAGACTGCTGCTGGAAGGTCACGGGCAGCCATTTTGGCTGAGGAAGACAGCATGGGTGAGGATCACCTGCCCCGACTTTCCACTAGGACAGTCAGGAGTATATGTCATTTCCTCTTTGATCCCTCATACCCTCTCTAATCCAGGATCTCTTTCTACTTTCCTCCCTTCATTCCTGTCCCCCAGCTGCCTTCTGCATATTTACTTTTTTCTGTCTCCACCATGACTTCCAATGTCTGTCCCTCTGTCCATTCTTTGATAACCCCTACCTATTCTCTGAAATCTTTGTCCCTTTCCTCCCTTCCTAGCACCAGTCACTAAGACTTCTCCCCAATAAAATAGCCAAAAATTGATTGGAACAGCAGAAAGAGACTTGATTTTTACTTTTAATATGTAAATATGTATATTTATGCAAATATGCTTTCTGATCAGCCTGTTTAAAAAACAAACAAACATTTTTCCAGACCAAAATTGAAAGTTTGACACTTTGGAATAGATTGCAGAGGGAAGGGGTGGAGAAGGAACAAATCTATGGCAGTGGGTGGAGGTTAAGTAGAGGAATGAGAAAATGTCAGAAGCAGACCAAAATTGGAGAAACTGTAGGTAATTATTCTCTGGCATTTTAAATATTAACTTATTTTGGAACCAATGCTGTACAAATATTTACCTCCAGATTTTTCCTTGTCTCTAAATATATTAGTTATTAAACCCCCAGATCTCTAGTTTACTAAACAAGTTGAGAAATTATGCACGCTATGACTTAGGAATGCTTTCCAGTGAACGTTGTAGAAGGAAAATGAACTTACAGCATGCAGAGGAACTGAGCATCATGTTTTCAGAGAGCTCCCATGAGATCCAGTTAAAGTTTAACCTAGGCACACCCCAAGTTTTTCTTAGTGACTGTAGCAGCCTGAGGTAACTGTAGAGCTCAAAAGGACACATTGTTTCCCTGATGTGGGCTATATTGTATTTTTGTTCTCTGACTTCTTGTGACATTCTTAATTTAAAAAAAAGACACATTGGATGCCTCCCGTTTGGAGTTTGGTAGGTGGAATGCAAATCCCATAGGTGCAATGAGAGCAAAGCAAAGACTTAGACGTAAAGCTGGTGGTTGAACAGGACAGCATCTCAATGATCCTGGCAGACAAGTTCACTCAAGAGATTTTCTAAAACTTTCTTGCAGTGCTTGAAGACAAACTCAATAAATTATAATCTGCTTTGGAGGACACAAGAGAAAAGCTTGATTCTCACACTCGAAGGGTGGGGTGAAGCAGAGGTCAGGAATCTCTGCGCAGGATGTATGGGCTGGCTGTCTCAAGACCCCTCTTGAGCTGCTATGTATGGCCTATGTGGTTATGGTTGAATGCAATAGCATTCATCTAATAGAGCTGCTAGAGACCGTGAGAATTTGGAACTGGTAGCTATTTTTGAACGCTGGCTACCGGAAGAGCTGGGACTTCTGAATCCGGAGAGATTACTTTCACATGTGAGAGGGCTCATAGGGTAGGTCTGCTGGGAGACCATACTGCACCCATGTCCAGTTATTGCTCAAATTCTTAACTGGACAGAAAAGGAGAGGCTTATGTGGTGCATTCATCGCAATGGCACTTCGAGAATACAAGGGAGAAAAAACTGATGCTCTTTGACCAATTATTCTGTGCAAGAGACACACAAGCGTGAACAGTTGTAGATGGAAAATGTGATACGCATGTGTGTGAAGAGACTGTATGCCATGGATGAAGATTCTGAGTGTGTGTGTTTATGACTGTCAGAACATTTGGCAGTCTGTGTGTTTGTATAAGAAGTAAAGGCTTATGTATATGTGGGAGGATGTCTATGAAGGGGTTTTCCATATATGGGGGGGCTTGTGTGTATATGTTTTTGAGGGAGGGTGTAGGCTGAATGTGTGGGAGGCTTGTATGTTTGTGGTAGGGGTTGTATTCTTGGCGGTGTTTGCAGGACAGGAGGGGGCATTTGGAGGTATGTAGACAGGCTTGGTATAGTGATTGGGTTGATAGTGGTTTATATATGATATATTTTTGAGAGGTATGGCTGTGTCTGTAGGAGATGAGTGGGTGGCTGGGAGGAATATATGTGGGGGAATATAAGGATGTGTGTAGGGAGAATGATGCAGTATGGGTTTGTGTGGACGAGGGTTATAAGGGTAGGAAAGAACTAAGGGTTATGTGTGTTTTTAGGGAGCTATGACTCTGTATCTGGGATGTGTATGTGTGGGGAGATATGTTTTGGAAACTGCCTTTCAGAACCATTTTTTACTAGCTGTACTAGGGGCAGGTATATATGATATATGTTTAAGAATTTGGAAATATGGAGGATGTGATTTTTGAAAGCTTGGTGCCATCCTTCACCAGCTATTTATTTGCCTATGATGTTCTGTGTCAAAGTGCTGGAAGATTGGTGGAGGTGGAATGAGGGTAGTTTTAAATGGGATTTCGAGATGTAGTGGGTCACTGAAAATTAAAAAAATCCATAATCTTAGATTTTTAAGTTTTCCACTGACCCATACCTGGCACTTTTTGAACTTCTCAAAATGTACCTGAAAGAGATTTTACAATATCCTCAAGCTGATACAATTTTACGCAAAGAAAAGTTAAACTCTGGAAGTTGCTGCTGGTAATGGCTGTTAACGTATCTGCGTTTTAAAAAGGTTTGGACAAGTTCCTGTTGGAAAAGTCCATAGTCTGCTATAGAGATAGAAATGGGGAAACCACTGCTTACCCTAGGATTGGTAACATGGAATGTTGCCACTATTTGGGTTTCTGCCAGGTACTTGTGACTGGATTGGCCAGTATGGCTTTTCTTATGACTTCTTGCATATGTCATCTGCAAGTAGGAAGTGACACAAGGAGGAGGGAAGCGGCTCGAGCACTGTATGTATTTTGCCTGATGGGGCCTCGGTGTCCCTGCCAACAAAGGTATGGTTAGCACGTGCGAGGCAGGGGGAGGGAGCAGGATACTAGGCTAGACGGACCATTGGTCTGACCCAATATGGCTGTTCTTATGTTAGTTCAGAATATATTTTATATTTTGAGATGCTTCAAGGTGACTAAGGAAGAAGGTAATTTAGATCAGATTGTATCAATAGATAGTCTTGACATGTCTCAATTGGAGTTATCTGAAGGCGTAATTACCAAACAAGGTACCTTACTGGCTAAATTCTGAAGCAGAAAAAAATATGATTTTTTTTGTAATCATCAGGTTTATGTTCCCTGAGGTAGCCAGACAAACACAGCTTCGTAGGAAGCAATTTCTGCATTTGAAACCTGGAGTTGTCTGCAGGAGCCACTTTTTCTTAACGCTTCCCTGCAAATACATGTATGGTCACCTATGGGAATAATAGTTATATTTTTGTAGACCATGTTCTTGAAGAAGATGTTACTTAAATAATTTTTCTTTGGTTGAGTTAGGTAGAAGTGGAACTATTTTGTAAATTTAAGTTATATACCTGTTCAGCGCTTTGGAAATTGTTTTCTTGGTCTATTTTTCTTTTTCAGGTGTCACCACTTGTTAGCTCCAAAGTGTGGACTAAATGATTTATTAATTTTCTTCTGAATGTTTATTTTCAAATGTAGTATTTCTAGTCATTTTTTTTTTACTATTAGTTTGTAAAAATGTAGAAATACTGCTAAAAAAAAAAAAAAAGATGGAATTCTGGTCAGCTTGAGGCCTATAAGTTTTTTTGCATAGAAAACATTGGGGATTTTTTGGGAGGTTTGGTTCTCCAAAAATAGTTATATATTTACACATTTCTACATGCTAATTGTGAGAACTTCCATCCTTTGTTTAAGTAAGTTGTTATGCCAACAAGCAGGTAGACAGATGGACATTGACCCCTTTTGTATTTTATTTAATTTATTTCTTGTACTTGATATACCGCAAATAGATCCAATACTGGCGACTAAGCAGTTTACAATAAAAACAAATCAAAGCTGACGATGGAGGGGGCATACAAGAGGGAAGAGGGGGGATGGAAATCAGTAAGGAAAGGGAAGAGAAAAGCTAAGTGGGAGGTGAATTAGAAGAGAAAAGAGAGGTTTTAAAAAGTTTTAAAGGACTGGATGTGTTGATAAACAAGAGAATATTTGATTTGTTTACATTTAGGGCCCTGTTTACTAAGCTGTGCTGTAAGCGCGCAAACGATAGAGACACCCATTATATTCCTGTGGGTGTCTGTAGCGTTAGCGTGCGCTAATTTTGAGTGTGTGCTAAAAAGTTAGTGCGCCTACAGCGTGGTTTAGTAAACAGGGCCCTTAGTTAATTGGCTCTCTGTTAAGTTTCAGGTACTATCAGGCTCATTTTCGAAAGAGATGGACGTCCATCTTTCGACATAAATCGGAACAGGGACGTCCATCTCCCAGGGACGTCCAAATCGGTATAATCGAAACCCGATTTTGGACGTCTCCAACTGCAGTCCGTCAGAAGGACGTCCAAATCTCAAGAGGGCGTGCCAGGGATGTGTTCAAGGCGGGACTAGGGCATTTCTAAGACATGGACGTCTTTCAGCGATAATGGAACCAAAACAAAGATGTCCAAGTCTAAAACTTAGACGTTTTGAGCTAGACCTGTTTTTATAATGATTAGCTGCAGTGGGAATTGAACCTACTTACCCAGGATCAAAGTCTGTTGCACTAACCACTAGGCTAGTCCTCTACTCCACACTAGAGGTGCCCCAAATGACCAGGTGACCACTGGAGGGACTCGGGGATCACCTCCCCTTACTCCCCCAAATCATAAAACATTTTTCCAAACAGCACTTTCAAAAGAAAAATACTTCTTTTTTTTTTTGTAGAAAATGACCTTTCCTGTTCTGATTTTGGGTGTTTTACAAAATACGTCCAAATTCAGACTTAGATGTCAAATCCAAAAATGGCCTTTCTGTATTTGACTTGCCCAAAGTCTCAAGGAGCAGCAGTGGGAATTGAACCCATGTTACCAGGATCAAAGCCCACTGCACTAACCATTAAGCCACGCCCCCTCTGTTTTGGATGTCTTGCATTTGGACCTTTTTTTGGTTCGAAAATGGACCAAAAACAAGGATGTCCAAATCACAGGACATCCTTGGTATTTTCGAAACAAAAGATGGACGTCCATCTTTTTTTGAAAATGACCTTCTCCCCACCTCCAAATTTGGACGTCTGTAAACCGTCCAAATTCCGACTAAGACGTTTCTTTCAAATTTGCCCCTCTATATATATATGCAATACAGTCAGAAACATATCATCACAAAATATACATAAATAATTTTTAAACAGCATATACTAGCCCCGTCTTTGGCCGTTTTCAATCCAGGGCTAAAAGCCTCACCTCTTAACGCTGCTTTTGACTCCTATTTAGATTGTGAGCTCTTTGAGCAGGGACTGTTTTTTCATTTATAGTGTACAGTGCTGCGTATGCCTTGTAGTGCTATAGAAGTGATAAGTAGTAGTAGTAGTAATATATTATATTTGTGTACTACCTTCATTAAACATATGTTGACTATAATTACAAGTCCAAACAAAAAAAACAGCACCACGGGCCTTTAAAAATGGAACACAGTTCTTTAATGAATGAGCCTTGACAAAAAGATGGATCCATTTTGATACAGAAAGTGAAAGTGCCTTGGTGCTTTGTAGCTTTACTACATGAGACGTGGGGTAAGGAATAATATATTGTAGAGGAATATATTCGAGTTATTCCCCAAGTTTTCCACGTCATCACTGTGACCCCTGATGCAGGTGCTAGTCACCGAAACACGGCCGTGTCGGGTCTTTTTGTCAAGGCTCATTCATTAAAGAACTGTGTTCCATTTTTAAAGGCCCGTGGTGCTGTTTTTTTTGTTTGGACTTTAGTTTTGTACTTTGTTCCCTCTCTTTTGTTTACATACGACTATAATTACAAGAACACAACATAGGTGTTAATATCAGTACAACACTTATAAACTACTAATTTCCCCAAGAAAGGTTCATTGCGATGTTTGAAAAATAGAAATTAAAAAGCCAACTTGTCATACATTACATAACCATTAGTGGCGTAGCTAGGGGCGCCAGGGAGCGGCCGCTCCCCCAACAGACTTCCGCTGGTGCCAGAGCCTACTTTTTACTCAATGTGTTGGCATTTAAAACACGCGCTAGCAGAAGTCCACTCTCGATCCCCCTGCGCCTTCAACCTGGCTCCGCTTCTGATAACCATAATATAAAACCTTCCAAAACTAAACAGCATGTTAGAGTCACTCAAATAAAAAAGTTTTAATCTTTTTCTGGAATACTAAATAATTCAATTAATGTCTTATAGTTCGTGGGAAGGGAATTCCAAAGAGAAACCCCCAAGACTGAAAAAATTGAGTTATTTCTGATGATATATATATGAAAAAAAAGGAAGGCATAATAACAGCCAAAAGTTACTTAAATGATGCGACAATCTAGGGAAGGTAATAGAAACTATGTTTATCAATAACTCAGAAGTATCGCTGTGCAGAATTTGAAAAACAAACAAACATAATGTTTTAAATTGGCTTCCAATTCATAAATTTGTTCAGTGAAGATTCGAAATATGAGGCTACACTACTATATGTACTGAGTTTGAAAATTAATTTAGCTGAAGTATACTGTGTAAGTTGTAACTTCTTCAGTAGTTTGTAGATAAACCAAGGTAAAGAGTGTTATGGTAATCAAGATGTGGTAAAATAACATTTGAATTAATATAGCAAATGCAGCTTGATAAAGTAAGATCTTAAGAGCCACAGTTAGTTACTTGTGGACTGTATGAGAAAGAAGAGTCCAATATCTCACCCGGAACCTTGGATTCAGTTTCAAATGGGAAAATTTGATCGTTCAACAACATAATCATGAGGGAACAATAGTATCTATGTTCCTAAACAACAATACCCTTTGTTTCGTTAGAATTGTTTCAAGTTATTATCCAAAGCCTATGTTTGTATCTTATTCATTAAATAATAAATACCCAACAAAATCTTACTAATGAAGTCAGAGCTTTCAACAGGAATTGATAATAACAGAATATCATCAGCATAAGACAAAAGAAGTTCTCCCAAATCAAGTTCTACCAGTGTACTCATTAAAAAATTTTAAAGGCTAAGGGATAGCACAGAACCCTGTGGAACACCGCACCCTGGCGCCCAAATTTAGAAAATGATTTATTCAACTGGACACAATAGATCCAGTTGTATAGAAGTTCACGAAACCATGTGAATAATGTTCCTGAAATACCATTACCACTCAAGCAATAAAGAATGATCAACTGCATCAAAAGCCGCAGATATTGGAGCAATATTGCTTGCGTACACACTCTAATAGCTCTTTCACGTAGATAGGCAATGCTTTTAGCATTGTTTCTGTAGTTTGGACAGTTCTGAACCCAAACTGAGACTTATACAAATAATAAATTTATCTAAGATTCAGTCAGTTTAGGAGTCCTTTTACTAAGGTGCGCTGGAAAATGGCCAGCGGTAGTGTAGACATGTGTTTTGGGCGTGCGCAGAATCATTTTTAGCACACCTGCAAAAATGCCTTTTTAAATTTTGCCGAAAATGGACGTGCGTCAAATGAAAATTGCTACGTGTCCATTTTGAGTCTGAGACCTTACCACCAGCCATTGACCTAGCGGTAAAGTCTGACGCGGTAACTGTGCAGTAATGACCTACACATGCCAAATGCCAATTGGCACGCGTAGCTGACGTGCACCAGAAAATAAAAAAAAATTTTGGCCGCGCATAGCAGACGTGCGCCAAAATGAAAGCAAGGGCCATGCGGTAGCTGTGCAGTAACTCTATTTTGGTGGATGTTGGGTGCGCGTAGACGCTTACGCAGCTTAGTAAAAGGGACCCTAATTAAAGAAAGGGATGTTTGCCACTGGACGGTAACTAGAAGGTAATATCAAATCTAAATTAGAACCTTTGGGTAAGGGCTAAGAACTATACCAACCCATACCTAAAGATAAAGTGTCAAATAATATCCAATCATTAATTCAGGAAACAAGCCACGATAGAACAGTCTGAGGGTTGGTGGAAAACAATGAAACAGGACAATTATCCAAACAACATTGTGATTTTGAAACTTTTAATCAAAAGAGAATGAACCTCTTCCACAGTCATTGGCTTAAACTTACCCCAAATTTGATCAGCAATTACAGAGGTAATACTATCTATCTCATTACTGATTATGGAAATTACCAGCAGCAAATCACGAAGAATGTTAAATCAGCAAAAACGTCAGCCAGAGCTTATGCTGAAGGCATCAAAATATTGGAATCATTAGAAAATAAAGACTGATTAGTTAAATTTCTTACAAGAGCACAATGTTTTTTTTGCTATTAATTGAAGCAGAACCAACTATCCTACTATAAGATTTTCTAGCATTTGCTACCTCCCTCTTATAATGCAGAAAATCCAGCTTCCTAGATTTGTGCTATTGTTTCTCTAATCGTCAGCATAATTGTTTCAATTTCCCTACCTTACCTTGGGGAGTTTCTTGAAGAATTAACCTTTTTATTTATTTTTGTTACATTTGTACCCCGCGCTTTCCCACTCATGGCAGGCTCAATGCGGCTTACATGGGGCAATGGAGGGTTTAAGTGACTTGCCCAGAGTCACAAGGAGCTGCCTGTGCCTGAAGTGGGAATTGAACTCAGTTCCTCAGTTCCCCCAGGACCAAAGTCCACCACCCTAACCACTAGGCCACTCCTCCACTACAGAGACCTGAGTCCCAACAAGAGTTTAAAGAGTCAACATTGGACCCAGATGGAGGCAGGGAAGTAACATCTCAGATGAAAAAAGGTCAGAATTCAGTTTGCCCTTAGTTGTAATCCATCCAACAGGTTGTTTTAAAATAGTTTTAGATAATCAATATTAATAAAAAATCTAGCTGAAATGGTCCAACCAAGGAACAATTGACCAAGCTAGCGATTCAACTAAATTAGAGGGATAAGTTGCACTAAAATCTGAAGAATGACCTTTTTCATGAGTAGGTCCGCCATTATGATAAAACAAATCATACGATTTTAAAATGCTTTAAAATTCAAATATCTGTACTAAAATCATCCTGTACATGAAGATACACATCCCTAAGAACTGACAAACTGCTTGAGAATAATTTCA
This sequence comes from Microcaecilia unicolor, assembly GCF_901765095.1. Lineage (NCBI taxonomy): Eukaryota > Metazoa > Chordata > Amphibia > Gymnophiona > Siphonopidae > Microcaecilia > Microcaecilia unicolor. Next base: position 119,761,420 of record NC_044040.1, on the reverse strand, counting down.
ACTATCTTACTCCAAGTCTCTGGGAGACAATAAATCAGACGCAGACCAATAGCATTGGAACTACAGTGACATCATCATGAAATCTGAATAGCATTATTTCCCAAATCTGGATAAGTACCGGAATCAAGACACCTTTATAAATCTACTGTATAATAATGCTAATCCACCACCTCTTTTACCTTGTCAGGGGCGTGAACAATGCCAAACACAATGGACATTACTGGGTAAGAATCAGACTATCTTGATCAGTAAGGCAAGTTTCAGTAGTGAACAAAAAGCCTAGATCTAAGGAACTAGAAGATCGTGTAATAATAGGGTCTTATTATTCACAGACCTAGCATATATATTGTGACACTTGTGAGGAGGTAGGCAGATCCAGGAACCGGAACTCTGGACCCCGGGGCACTGGAGAGGCAGGCGGAGGTGGGAAAAATGGAAGGACTACTGATCCCAGCGTCCTCAGGAAGGATCACCTGAACCCTCTAGAAAGGCTAACCAGCGCTGCAATGCCCCTGACTCCCAGAAGAGGCCACTAGACTCCCTTAGAGAAGGTAAACCAGACTACAACTCCCAGGTTCCAAGGTGGGAGGAGGAGGAGGCTTTTGAGCAGGCTCATGATACATTGGGAGCAGCTGGGGAGAGGAGAGCGAGATGGATAGAGCCTATGGAATGGATGCCTGAGGAGGTGATTACCGAGGCCAAAGAGGTTGATGAAGGGAATGCAGCTAGAGCCCATGGATTAGGGTTACCATATTTTGTCCTCTGAAAAAGAGGCCACATGTCACACACACCCTGCCCTGCCCACACCACGCCCCTTTTGCATCCTCACCCTGCCCTTTCCTCGCTCTCACCTGTAAGCATTTATAGGTGAATAACTCTTCTGGGCAAGCTACCCAATGAGTAATTCCCAGGTTCCGTTTACAGAAGTCTGGCTAAACCAACTTCCTAGCTCTGTCCAGGGGTTATATATTATAAAGGAACCTGGCTGTTCTGGGCCTACACCAGAACTTTTCTTCTGTTAGAGAGAACTGGAATAAAAGTAAAGTCACTGCTGTGAAATATATTAATTTATTATATAGGTAAGAAAATAGAATAATACACCCTACACTACAGCTCAGCTGTACAAATGTAGCTCCCTTATGCTGATAAGCAACTGTAGAATGTATTGTCTAACTAAAGCACTGATATCGCTGGTTACTAGGTTATTACACAATCCTGATTAGTAATACTGACTAGGTCATGAAGTAATACAGTTAGCAGCACATCTTCCTGATCACAAAGTTCTGACTAACCCGCCTTTGCTGAGATAAGAACCCACTAGCTAATCCCGACTATAGGAAACAAATCCCTGTAATTCTCACCGAGCTGACTCTAGGTGGTCTCTCAGATGAAGTGACACAGGTTTTCCCTTACACCGCCAGCTGTTTTCCACAGCGAGTCCCCTCTTAGGAAACAGCACAGGCTCTCTGCAGCATGCAGGATTACAGTCTCTCTGGCCGGTAGAGCTGAACCAACAGGTACTTTCTTCAGATGGTCAGTTCACAAGATGTGGACCACTTCAGGTCTCGCTGGTCTTCTTGCCAGCTATCCTTCTTCCAGTAGAACCAGACAAATTCTCCCTTTCTTCTTTCTTTCTTCTGTCTGTACTTTTCTTTTCTCTTTTACATAAGTACATAGTAATGCCATACTGGGAAAAGACCAAGGGTCCATCGAGCCCAGCATCTTGTCCTCGACAGCGGCCAATCCAGGCCAAGGGCACCTGGCAAGCTTCCCAACGTACAAACATTCTATACATGTTATTCCTGGGATTTTGGATTTTTCCAAGTCCGTTTAGTAGCGGTTTATGGACTTGTCCTTTAGGAAACCATCCAACCCCTTTTTAAACTCTGCTAAGCTAACCGCCTTCACCACATTTTCCGGCAATGAATTCCAGAGTTTAATTACACGTTGGGTGAAGAAAACTTTTCTCCGATTTGTTTTAAATTTACTACACTGTAGTTTAATCGCATGCCCCCTAGTCCTAGTATTTTTGGAAAGCGTGAACAGACGCTTCACAATCCACCTGTTCCACTCCATTCATTATTTTATATACCTCTATCATGTCTCCCCTCAGCCGTCTCTTCTCCAAGCTGAATAGCCGTAGGCTCCTAGTCTTCTTCATAGGGAAGTCATCCCATCCCCGCTATCATTGTAGTGGCCCTTCGCTGCACCTTTTCCATTCTACTATATCTTTCTTGAGATGCGGCGACCAGAATTGAACACAATACTCAAGGTGAGGTCGCACCATGGAGCGATACGACGGCATTATAACATCCTCACACCTGTTTCCATACCTTTCCTATAATACCAACATTCTATTCGCTTTCCTAGCCGCAGCAGCACACTGAGCAGAAGGTTTCAGCGTGTTATCGACGACGACACCCAGATCCCTTTCTGGTCCGTAACTCCTAACGTGGAACCTTGCATGACGTAGCTATAATTCGGGTTCTTTTTTCCCACATGCATCACCTTGCACTTGCTCACATTAAACGTCATCTGCCATTTAGCCGCCCAGTCTCCCAGTCTCGTAAGGTCCTCTTGTAATTTTTCACAATCCTGTCGCGAGTTAACGACTTTGAATAACTTTGTGTCATCAGCAAATTTAATTACCTCGCTAGTTACTACCATCTCTAAATCATTTATAAATATATTAAAAAGCAGCGGTCCTAGCACAGACCCCTGAGGAACCCCACTAACTACCCTTCTCCATTGTGAATACTGCCCATTAACCCCCATTCTCTGTTTCCTATCCTTCAACCAGTTTTTAATCCACAATAGGACATTTCCTCCTATCCCATGACCCTCCAATTTCCTCTGTAGCCTTTCATGAGGTACCTTGTCAAACGCCTTTTGAAAATCCAGATACACAATATCAACCGGCTCCCCTTTGTCCACATGTTTGTTCACTCCTTCAAAGAATTGAAGTAAATTGGTCAGGCAAGATTTCCCACACAAAAGCCGTGCTGACTCGGTCTCAGTAATCCATGTCCTCGGATGTGCTCTGTAATCTTGTTTTTAATAATAGCCTCTACCATTTTCCCCGGCACCGACGTCAGACTCACCGGTCTATAATTTCCCGGATCTCCCCTGGAGCCTTTTTTAAAAATGGGCGTTACATTGGCCACCCTCCAATCTTCCGGTACCACGCTCGATTTTAAGGATAAGTTGCATATCACTAGCAGTAGCTCCGCAAGCTCATTTTTCAGTTCTATCAGTACTCTAGGATGAATACCATCCGGTCCAGGAGATTTGCTACTCTTCAGTTTGCCGAACTGCCCCATTACGTCCTCCAGGTTTACCGTGAAGTCAATAAGTTTCTCCGACTCGTCCGCTTGAAATACTATTTCCGACACCGGTATCCCACCCAAATCTTCCTCGGTGAAGACCGAAGCAAAGAATTCATTCAGTCTCTCCGCTACGTCTTTGTCTTCCTTGATCGCCCTCTTTCTGGTCCCCGCTCTCTGGCCCCTGATTCCCAGGTGACCAGACCGCAACCAATCAGGATCTTGTCCAGCTCCTTCACTGAGCAAGAAAAACCTTTTTGATCTTCCAGTTGTTACATTGTGGTATGCATTCCTGTCTCTCATCAGACTCGCTGGCACCATGGCCTTACCCCCTGTAGCTCATCAGGGAGGTGCAAGGGTCAGGTAGCCCACTGCATATCCTTGAGTTTTTTTCCAGACCTGCCAGTTATTTACCACAAACAGAGCTCTGCCACAAACAGAAAGTTGAATCTGCTTGGTCACTGAAGTGCAGGGTCTTAGTTCACAGACTCCATCTTGACATAGTGTATACACAGGCAGAGACCAGCAGAGTGAGGCTCACAGGGAAATAGCCCTACACACCCCATCCCCTGTCACATATTCCCCTCCCCTCCCCCCACGTCACTTCCCCTCCCTTTACTTACTATCTAATGCCCTGGTCTTGCGAGGCCGCTTCTACTGTCAGCGGCCATTTGAATCCTGAGACCGTCACACAGCAACAGGATGCAGGGCAAGGGCAGCGCTCCGGGCAGGAAAGAGGGGGCTCTTTCCTGCACCGAAGAGGTCACTAGACCACCAGAGCAGTAGATAGTAAGTAAGGGGAGGGGAAGGGGAGGCTAGGATAGGTCCGCCGCCCGCCCACCCACCCGTTTGTCCAGAAATCCGGACAAACGGGTGGACTGGCAAAACCCGCCGGTACGCCCAGACATGTCCTCAAAAAGAAGGAATCTGTTAATTCAATTCATTGAGAGAAAAGCCCAGAGAAGTATCTGAGCGGGTTCCCTGGGGAAGTAGCTTCCACCTGGCCCTGGGCTCAAGCATGACCCTTGGGGAGGATAACAGGAGTTAATGGCTGGTATGAATGGAAGGGGGTCCCCTTTCCTTAGGTTGCTCTGAGGTGAGGGTTTGCTCGGGTGAGTGTGAAGCGCGCAGCAGAACCTTTGGGTGAAAGAACTTTGGGGCTTTTTGCTGAATGGACTTTGGGAAACTTTTTGCTGGGGAAAATGCTGGAACTTTTGCCCAAGGATTAGTGGACTTGATGAACTCGAGGAGGGAAGGATTTGGATGGTGGGACTCAGGGCTGGGTTAATACCTGTTGGAAAAGAGCTTATTTTTGTTTTCCTTTCTGTTGCTGAGTTGAAGCTACAAGAGTGCTGGAGCTATGTACTAAGCCCAGGGAGGCATGTAGCCCCAGGGAAGTGACTATTCCTAATTAAATACAGGAAATTTCTGATTGGTTGATATTGTTTGAACTGCCAAGCATCCAGAGTTACCTAGTAAACCTGGTGTGGATTTGGGCCCAGGTCTGGGAAAGTCGAAGCACAGCCAAGCGGCGTGGGAAGTGTTTACAATATATTGCGGGAACAGGGATAAAATTCAACTTAGTACTAAAAGAAGTATCAATTTCTACTGGTTTGACATAACATACAGTACCAATTTTTCAGAATAGTGTTTATGAGTACATTTACATTTCTCTATTCCCAATGTGTGTTTCAATATATCGAGGACAAACAAGTGAGCAATCTATCAGGTTCCCATAATTAGAAAAGAACTTAAATCTATATCTTGGTTATGATTAGAGGTAGTCCAAACAGGAATAAGTAAATCACATTCTGATAAAATACCTGAATGTCCATAAAGCGTCCCAATCAAAGTTATACAAAGCAATACAAGCCAACACATGATGAAAAAATAAAACAATCTAGCCTGTTTACTATGCAAAACCAGAAGAAAAGCTGAAAATCAACAAAGTCGTGCACCTTTGGCTTGCACCTTAGGCGATGCACTGAGTAGCGGTGCACTGCTAGGCACAACCAGGATATACCTGCATCATGTGACGACACTAATGAGTGGGCAGGGCTTGCTCCTATGCCCTCCCGATGGTCTCAGGAACTGGAACAAAGTGATGTCAACGTCAGGGTCAGAATCGCCAAGTTAGCACAGTAGCAGAGATGACACAACTACAAACAGTGCAATTTTAAATATACCTGCTTCGTCTGACAACACTAATGAGTGGGCATAGCTAGTGAAATTTTAAGGGAGAAAGCCCCTTCCAAGACCTTCCTGTTGTCGTGTGGCTGAAAAAATATCAGTAAAACAAAATAATTCCAGAACAGAAGCTACCTTGTTTTAGCACAGTGTCACCTTGCGAGGGGCCGCCCCCCCCCCCCCCCCTCTCGACTCCTGTGGTGCTCCTTTGGGGCCTCCGACCCGGGCCTCTGCTTTCTCAGACTCGTTGACAAGCCCACACCTCACTCAGGTAGGGCCGGATAGGCACCGTAAAGAGGGTTTCCACTAGGCTACCCTGGGCCGCCCCCCCCCCCCCCCCCCTTTCCCTGTGCTGGCTCTTGCAGTCCCTTCCGGTGTGCCCTTTCCCAAAGCAGAAGAAAATCACAGCCCAACTCTGGCAAAGTCCACGATTTATTTCTCACCAAACAAAAAACATACAGTCTGTGGCGGTTTACATCCTATCAGGCCTCTTCCTTTAAGGGTAGTACACACCACACTTTCTTGCCCCTTCCCCCCCCCCCCTTCCTTTTTAGCTCTGGTTCAGTCAATCCTTGCCCTTTTTCCTCCTGTCCAAAAAAAGAAAAAAAAGAACCTGTGTTCCCCTCCCCACGGTCCAGAGGAAGGAAGCAATAGGGCTCAAACAAAAGCTTTTCCCTCTGCTGTGCCCCAGAGACCCCTTACTAGGGTTACCATATTTTGTCCTCTGAAAAAGAGGACACATGTCACGCCCCTTGTCGCGCCCCTGCCCGCCCACACCCCTGCCCCGCCCACACCACACCCGTGCCCCACCCACACCACACCCGTGCCCCACCCACACCAAGCCCCTTTCAGATCCTTATCCTGCCCCACCACATATTCCCCCCCCCCCCGGGTGATATACTCCCCTCCCCCTTGTCACATAGTCCCCTTCCCTTCCCTACTATCTGCCCTGGTGGTCTAGTGACCTCTTCGGGGCAGGAAAGAGCCCCCTCTTTCCTGCCCGGAGCGCTGCCTGCCCTTGCCCTGCATCCTTCTCGGCCTCGGCTGGGGGTTCAAAATGGCCGCCGAGAGTTGAAGCGGCCTTGTGAGGAGGCGAAATGGGAAATAAACCGTCTATAGTATCCGATCAAACCCAAGAAACCTCATAACTGCTTTTTGTTCTCTGGCCGCAGGATCTCCCTGATACTCTGAACTTTGTCCACTAGCGGCCTCACCTCCCCGTGGCCCCCCCTTATATCCCAGGTACCATACCTCCTGCTGGAGAAAATGGCATTTCTGGGGATTAAGGGTTAGTCCCGCCTGCATAAAAGCCCCTAGTTCTTGCCTTGTATGAGTCATAGGGGTTCCCCAGTCGGGGCTGTGGATTATAATGTCGTCCATGTAGGCCGCCGCATATGTTCGGTGGGGACGTAACACTCTATCCAGCAAATGTTGACAGCTTGCAGCCGCTGAGTTTGACCCAAAAGATATATGTTTAAGTTGATACAAACCCATAGGGGTGCAGAAAGCTGTCTTGGGGTGTGCTGCTTCCGATAGAGGAATCTGCCAGTAGCCCTTGGTAAGATCCAGGGTGGACAGATACTGAGCGGTCCCCAACCTGTCCAGCAACTCCTCTATACGGGGCATGGGATAGGCATCTGGGGCAGATAGGGCGTTGACCTGGCAGAAATCTATACAGAACCGCCACGTACCATCTGACTTCGGTACCAATACCACCGGACTGACCCATGGACTGTACGATTCCTCTATTACCCCAAAGTCAACCATCTCCTTCACCTGCCTTACCACTTCCTGTTCCTTCTGAGCAGATAAGTGATACGGCCCCTGTTTTACTACCCTCCCCCCTCCGTCAACAATGTCATGGGTCAGCAAATGGGTTTCCCCAGGACAGGGGGTTAGTACATCCCTGAATTCTGTCAACAATCCCTCTATTTCCTCTTGTTGTTCCCTAGTCAGCCCCCTATTAATGTGAGGTTTTGCTACCTGAAAGATCTCTGAGATTTGGGGCCCTAATTCCTCATCCTGTTCTTCCCTCCCCTCCGCTATCCAGCACTCCTTCTCCCTCTAGGGTTTCAGGGCGTTAATATGGTATGTTTGCTTCCCCCCTTTATTGTTGCATATTTCATATGTGCATGGGCCCAATATCTTGTGCACCACCCAGGGACCCCTCCATCTACTTGTAAATTTGTGCGGGGAGTCCGGTTCCATAATCAATACCTTGTTCCCCACCTGGAACTCCCTTCTCTTAGCAGTACGGTCGTAGTAAGCTCTCTGTTTCTCCTGGCTATTTTTAAGGTTTTCCCTAGAATACTGCCCCAATTGCCCCAGGTGCCCCTTCAAATCCCTCAGATATGACACTACTGTCTTATCTTCTGGATCTGGGGGAACCCATTGCTCTTTTACAATGTCCAGTACCCCCGGGGCACTCGCCCGTACATGAGTTCAAATGGCGACACGCCCAGGGAGGCTTGGATACTCTCCCTACAAGTATATAGGACAAAGGGAAGGAGTTGGGCTCAGTTTTCATAGTTGGCCCCCAAACCCCTCCTGAGAAGAGCCTTCAAGGTTTTGTTAAACCTTTCTACCAACCCATTCGTCTGGGGATGATAATCCACCGTATGCAAATTCTTAATGCCAAAGGCTTCCCAGACCTGGGCAAGGGTGTGCGATAAGAAGTTGGTCAACCTTGTCCATTAGGATCTCCCTGGGGAACCCTACCTCACAGAAAATACGTATGACCTCTGCCGCTATTATCCTAGCAGAGATGTTTCGCAAAGGTACTGCCCAGGGGAATCGTGAGACCAAATCCATAATCACGAGGATATACGAATACCCCCGGCTACACTTGATGAGGGGCCACACTATGTCTATCGCTAGCCGTGCCATAGGCTGACCTATGCGTGGTAGGGGTTGCAGGGGTACCTTGCTCGGCCACCTTCTGACAGTTTGCTCAGGAGGCACAGTATAATTCTACCTCATTATAGACCCCGGGCCAATAAAACTGGTTTAATACCTTGGTTAAAGTATTTTGGGCCCCCTTGTGCCCTCCCAGGGGATGGTCATGGGCCAGTTGCAGAATCTATTGCCTGAATCACCTAGGTATCACTATTTGTTTTCTTTCTTCCTCCCCTCCCACTTCTTTAGGGGCTAGCCTTACCAACAAACCTTTGTCCGTTATGAACCTGGGATACCCTCCCTTGTCATAGTAACATAGTAGATGACGGCAGAAAAAGACCTGCACGGTCCATCCAGTCTGCCCAACAAGATAACTCATAATTGCTGCTTTTTGTGTATACCCTACTTTGATTTGTACCTGTGCTCTTCAGGGCACAGACCGTATAAGTCTGCCCAGCACTATCCCCGCCTCCCAACCACCTGCCCCTCCTCCCAACCACCGGCTCTGGCACAGACCGTATAAGTCTGCCCAGCACTATCCTCACCTCCCAACCATCAGCCCTGCCTCCCAACCACCGGCTCTGGCACAGACCGTACAAGTCTGTCCAGCACTATCCCCGCCTCCCAACCACCAGTCCTGCTGCCACCACCGGCTCTGGCACAGACCGTACAAGTCTGTCCAGCACTATCCCTGCCTCCCAACCACCAGCCCCGCCTCCCGATCTTGACTAAGCTCCTGAGGATCCATTCCCCTTTCGCTGCTTCCCAAGCATATTTTAATGAGGGTTCCGCCTCCTGCTCCCTCGAAAAATAGGGAAACTTCCTGCAGGGTTTCTAAACTTGTAGGAAATAATTCCATTCCCTCCAAACTTTCCATGGCCCTTCGCCGGTCCCTCTGGCCTCTTTTTTTTTTTTCTCCCCCTTCCCTCTCCTAGGCTTCCCGGGAGCGGCCATAACCTCCTCGTGAAAAGGAAAGAGCTGAGAAACCATGGGCTCTCCAGCCTGTCCCAGTTGACTCTATGCCCTGGTAGTCACCATGGCTTCCCTTTCCTCTAAACACTTGAAAACCCGGACCAGTCCCTTCCTAATATCAGGTCTTGGGGCAGTCGTGGTAACCCCGCTGGTCCCTTGAGTTTGACCTGATGTAACGCATACCGGGTTCGGGCTCCATGTATGCATTGAATGCCGAACTCCCCCTGGTATGATTTTGCCTCGCCCCTTAACTTGGTTTTTACCCGATCCCAAAATTCATGGGAGATCATGGTCTGATCGACCCCAGAATCCAACAGCCCCTCTAACCGAATCCCCCCCCCCCACCTCCATCCACTGAGTATATCGTGGAACCTTGGAACAGAGGGCCTGAGAGGTCAACCCTAAGCATTCCCCACACTCCTTCCACAGGTGTCCCTTCTTCCCACACCTGTAACATAAATTTCTCCCTATTCCCCTCCTTCAAGGACCTAAAAAAACTTGCTCGTCTCCCCACATTCCCACCCTTTCCCAGGTGCTGGGACTCTGAGTACCATTCCATACCAGGAACAGCTTCCTCCAGGGACTTACATCCCCTTCGGATCAAATCAATCCTTATTTCTCTGGGTACGGCCTCCAGATACTGTTCTAAAACTAAATCCTTCATTAGTTGGGGTACAGTTTTTCTCTAAGGCTCCAACCATTTGCATGCAAGGTCCATCAACCTCTGGGCTAGAGCCCGAGGGGTTTCCCCGTCAATCCAGTGCAGTTCCCTAAATTTCCTCCTATAAGTCTGCTTACTTAGGCCATATCGATCTAGTATCGCTCCTTTCAGTTTTGCATAATCTGTCGCATCCCCTGCCGGCAAACTCTGAAAAGCCACCAGGGCTTCCCCGGACAGGGAAGGGGCTAGACGAATATCCCATTGCTCCAGAGGCCAGCCCGTCGCAGTGGCCACCCTCTCAAATGCCCCCAAGTAATCCTCTATATCATCGGAGTCTGACAACTTTCCCCAATGAAGTCAGTTAATATTTGGGGGTCCTACCGCCACCTGGGCTCCCTCCAGTCCTATCGGTCTGGCTGCTGGGTTCCTTGCCGGAGCCGCTTCTCCTCCCCTCAGAAAGTCCTGGAATAAATCCAACAGGGGTTGCTGCTGGGCATTTGAGACTGCTAAGGATTCCTCCATCAGCTTCTGAGCCATTTTTTGCTGCTTCTGGAATTGGTGGGTCAAAAAGGAAAACAGCTCCTTGGGATCCATGCGGCCCTTCCTTCTCCGTCACCTGTAAAGGAAACACAAAAAAACAAAATCAAGTGTGGCCTTCCAGAAAGTGTATGGCCCCAGCCGGTAGTGAGGTCTCCCCAACCTCTTTGCCCCTGTTTCTCTGTGCGCTTACCAGAAACAAGCTTATGCTGCACCTTTCAATTGACACTCTCCAAAACCGTCGCTGACAAGCCTGCACCTCACTCACTCTGGTGGGGCCGGATAGGCGCTGTAAAGGGGGTTTCCACTAGGCTTCCCTGGGCTGTCTCCCCCCCCCCCCCCCTTTCTTTGTGCTGGCTCTTGCAGTCCCTTCCGGCGTGCCCTCTCCCAAAGCAGATGAAAGTCACAGCCCAACTCTGGCAAAGTCCACGATTTATTTCTCACCAAACAAAAAACATAAGTCTGTGGCCGGTTTACATCCTATTGGGCCTCTTCCTTTAAGGGTAGTACACACCACGTTTTCTTGCCCCCTCCCCCCCTTTTTAGCTCTGGTTCAGTCAGTCCTTGCCCTTTTTCCTCCTGTCCAAAAAAAGAACCTTTGTTCCCCTCCCCCCCCCCCCCCCCCCGGGTCCAGAGGAAGGAAGCAATAGGGCTCAAGCAAAAGCTTTTCCCTCTGCTGTGCCCCAGAGACCCCTTACACCCCTCCTTCCCTCCTTAGTGCTAACCACACGCACCAATTTTCTCCAGGGCTCTCTGAAAGGCTCTAGAAAGGCAGCCCACAAACCTTTTAGTTTACCCTCCCCTTTGTGCTAGGGCAGAAAGGTCTATCCACTCTCCTTCATCTCCTCCCCCTTCAGTTCCTTCCTCCTCCCTTTTGCCTGCTTCCCAGTCCATCAGCTCCTCACCACCTGTGTTTTCCACCTGTTCGTCTTTCCCCTGATTAGTTTCCATGCAGCAATCTTCCCCCTCCCCCTCGGCCTCTTGGGACTTGTTCCCTTCTCTCTGGATCCTCCCCCCTTCGCCGGGGCACTTGGGAATCGTGGTTCTCCCTTATCCCCCTAGACCTGGCATGGCTCCTCCTCCCCTGGATCCTAACTGGTTGGTCTGAGGCATCCTGGGACTTGTAATTGTAAGCACCAGGGGAACACAGACTGCTACCAGTTTGCTGCTTCTTCTTCACCTGTTCCCCTCCCAGGGACCACTCATAACAGACAGGTCCTTAATAGAAATCAGTAATCTACCTCTCAGAACCATTTTTTACTTTCTGGAGGAATCCAGAATCACTGCACCAGATCTACTGTCAAACCTCAGTGGATAGAGGATAGAGTAATTAACTAGAAGTACAAATCACTTGGCGGGCTGGCAAGACCTCTAAAAAAAAAAAAGTATCTGTTACCATTAGGGCTCACCGACACCTATAGGTTTGTATATTGTATATGATTAGAGCTGCTAATTTTAGGTTTAAGAATCAATTATAATAGCAAAAACAAGGGTGTGCAATCAAAAAATAGTTACTAGCAATCATAAAACAATACGTTCCACTTTCATAGCAATGGAGACCAGGGCCGCCGAGAGACTGGGCTGGGCCCGGGACAAGGCCGCCCCTGCCCCCCCCCCCCCCCCCCCCCCCCCCGGGGTCACTGCCGCTCCACCCGCTCCCTTCCGTCCGCCACCGGGCCGGGCCCCTGCGCTATATGTAGATCCTTCAAGAGAGGTAGTGTGTCATGATTTAGGCTCTACACCTTTTCTGATGTTTTGGTGCCACCTCAGTAAGGCCAAAACAGAATCTCTCCACTGCAAAACACTATACACAAACTTGTGCAAAACCCACTCATAACCTTACCAAACCATAACAGCACTAATTCCAAGGACAGGACGAGCTACAACCTTATGCACGGAAAGGCAGCACTATAATTACACCGGGCTCTAAAACACCAGTACACAACCTAATGAAAAACAAAACAAAAAGGGCTGCAAATACTACACACTAGCAGAATACTGTACCTTGATCACACATGAAAAACACATGGCAACAGATATGACACAAGGAACTAGAAATAAAAAAAAATATGAAGGCAAAATACTGAACTAGAAAGTTACCTCAAGAAGTCAGACTCAGCATGCAGCAATACTAGAAAAATTGAAACTTACGTGAAAAATATCACAGATATGGGATTTACGTTACAAGACGTATGAGAAGAGACTTGCAGACCTGAACATGTATACCCTGGAAGAAAGGAGAAACAGAGCTGATATGATACAGATGTTCAAATATCTGAAAGGTATTAATCCACAAACAAACCTTTTCCGGAGATGGGAAGGCGGTAGGGCATGATATGAGATTGAAGGGGGGCAGACTCAGGAAAAATGACAGGAAGTATTTTTTCACAGAGAGAGTGGTGGATGCTTGGAATGCTCTCCCACGGGAGGTGGTGGAGAGGAAAACGGTAACGGAATTCAAACAAGCATTGGATAACTTAAAGGAATCCTGTTTAGAAGGAATATATCTATGGAATCTTAGCGGACATTGGGTGGCAGAGCCGGTGGGGGGAGGCGGGGCTGGTGGTTGGGAGGCAGGGATAGTGCTGAGCAGACTTATACGGTCTGTGCCCTGAAAATGACAGATACAAATCAAGGTAAGGTATACACAAAAAGTAGCACATATGAGTTTATCTTGTTGGGCAGACTGGATGGACCGTGCAGGTCTTTTTCTGCCGTCATCTACTATGTTACTATGGTACACATTTCCAAAAGCTGACATATTCCAATTAATACATTCTGAATAAAATACTTTTTTCTACCTTTGTTGTCTGATCATAGTTTTTCTATTCGCTTTGGTCCCGTTTTCTGTTTTATGCAGTGTCTTCTTTCCATTTGATATTTTTTCTCTCACCATGCCCACCATCCTCCTGTGTCCTTATGCATCCTGTCTACCATTTGTAGCCCTGTCCCTATCCTTCCTCAAGTTTCGGCATCTGCCCTGAAAGTGTTCCGATCCAGCCCTTAAATTCAGCAATTTTCCCTCTATCCATATCCAGCATTTCTCCTCTCTTCCCTCCCCTCCATCCATGTGCATCTCCTTCCTGACTTCACTCCCCTCCATCTATCCATGTCCAGCAACTCTCCATTCTCCCCTGGCCTCTCCTCCATCCATCCATATCCAGTAAATTTCCTCTCTCCCCTACCCCCTCCAATCATCCATCCATGTTCAGCAATTCTCCTCTCTCCCCTGCCCTTTTGTCCAGCGATCTCTTCTCTCTCCCCCCTGCCCTCCCCGCTTGTCCAGCGATCTCTTCTCTCTCCCCCCTGCCCTCCCCGCTTGTCCAGCGATCTCTTCTCTCTCCCGCCTGCCCTGCCCTCTTTTCCACCAATCTCTTCCCTCTCCCCCTGCCCTCCCCTCTTATCCAGCAATCTCTTCTCTCTCCTCCCTGCCCTGCCCGCTTGTCCAGCAATCTCTTCTCTCCCCCCTGCCCTCCCCTCTTGTCCAGCAATCTCTTCTATCCCCCCTGCCCTCCCCTCTTATCCAGCAATCTCTTCTCTCCCCTCTGCCCTCCCCTCATGTCCAGCGATCTCTTCTCTCCCCCCTGCCCTCCCCTCATGTCCAGCGATCTCTTCTTCCATATCATCAAGCAGATCAATCCATAGACTGGTGGGTTGTGTCCATCTACCAGCAGGCGGAGGTAGAGAGCAATCTTTTGCCTCACTATATGTGGTCATGTGCTACCAGGAAATCCTCAGTATTCTCTCTATCTAGCAGGTGTGTGGTCATACGCAGCAGCTCTGGCTTGGTCTCCTCACCTATTTACTTAGGCTTTGTTGAGTACCTGGGGTTGAGGGCTCTTCGTGAGCAAGTGCAAACCTGGTGGTGCCAGGTCCCTTCTTTTCTCCCTTCTCCCGCTGACTCCATAAAAAAAAAAAGAAAAACAAAACGTAACAATCTTGAAGCAGAAAAGATTTTACTTGCAGCTGCTCACTGGGACACAATTCGTTGCAGCTCGGAGCAAGAAGCAGGTAATTTACCTTTTCCTAGCGGGCAGGGGGATCCCCGAACGTTTCCCTCATGGATCATGGCATCGGATGGTAGGGGCGCGAAAAAGCGCTCCCCGGACCGCGATCACGCGGCTAGTGGGGAGGCACGTGGATAGGAGGCAGAGAAGCCCTTTTTGGGCGCCCTTCCGGACTTTGCTGATTTAGCCTGTTTTTCCTCCGCTGGGGTGTCGGCGCCCATCCCCCGATCCGCCCTTCTGACGTCAGCCGCCCATGCAGCTCGGACAGCCTCTGGTATGGGTGCCTTTGAGTTGGGCGGTGGTAAGAAGATGGCGAAGTTTAAGCGCCATGCTTCCCGCGCGGCTCCTTCGTGGAGTGACGCACCGGACACCATTTTGGATGCGCAGCGCGCCTCTACCCCACTCTATGGAGTGGAGGTTGAGAGTTCCTCTAGGGCTATGGCCCAGGTTGCAGAGATGCGCAAACGGGGGTTTCTCCTCGGGTTTATTTTGTTGCTGCATCAGGCCTTTCAACTGCTGCTCATGCTCCCCTGTCAGATAAGGGGGGAAGAGGCTTCCCTGATCAAGCGCCCTCGGGTGGATCTTCAGGTCTTGGGGGACTCTGTCTCCTCTGATGTAGATGAGGGCAGCATTTCTGAATTCTCCCAAAGGTCCCTTGGGGATTCTTTGGAGGAGGCTGATCCTTGCCTTGATGGGGGAGATGACCCCTCTGCAGCGCGGCTTTTTTGCTCAGAGGAATTGCCTAACCTGTTAGTTCAGGCTATGAGCATCTTGAGTATTTCCTCTCCGGAGGATGGCCCTCCTTCAGCCTCGGCGGGTTCCGCTATTATGTTGGGAACCAAGCGCCCTTCCAGGACCTTCCACATCCATGAAGCCATGAAAACTCTAATTTCGGCTTAATGGGATTCTCCTGAGGCGAGCCTCAAGGTAGCCAGAGCCATGACTCGTCTGTACACTCTGCCAGAGGGTGAACAGGAGGCCTTGCCCTGGCCAGCAGTGGACTCTCTAATCACTGCTGTGACAAAAAAGACGGCTTTGCCGGTGGAAGGTGGCTCTGCCCTTAAAGATTCACAGGACAGGAAATTGGAAGCAGCCTTAAAGTTAGCCTTTGAAGCGGCCACCTTGAGTTTACAGGCCTCGGTTTGCGGCTCCTATGTGGCCAGGGCATGCCTGACGGTGGTGCAGCGGGCCTCCCCCTCGGATCCTTCCTTGAGGGCGGATTGGCCGGTCCTGGAGTCGGGCTTGGCTTACTTGGCAGACTTGCTGTATGATGTTTTGAGAGCCTCGACTAAAGGTATGTCTCAGACAGTCTCTGCCCGTCAATGGCAGTTCTTCAGCAGAGGACGGTACCCTCGATCTCTGGGGGTCAATGCTCTTCTCCAGCAGTGGCCGGTACAGGAGCTTCTCTACGTGTTCCCACCTTGGCTTATGCTGGGCAGAATTCTCAGCCAGGTGACGAAACACCCAGGCCGGGTGGTCCTGGTGGGTCCAGACTGGCCCAGACACCCTTGGTATGCGGACCTGATCCGGCTTTCCGTAGACAGTCCTCTGCGGCTTCCAGCGGAGCGGGGCCTCTTACATCAGGGTCCCGTGGTGATGGAGGATCCTTCCCCCTTTGGTATTATGGCCTGGTTCTTGAGCAGAAGCGACTGAAGAAGAAGGGCTTCTCGGACAAGGTCATCACCACTATGCTGAGAGCACGGAAGCGCTCTACTTCTACTACATACGCCAGAGTATGGCGTACCTTTGTATCATGGTGTGAGGCAGGATCCCTGTCACCCTTCACGGCGCCAATTGCTTCAGTGTTGGCGTTCCTGTAAGAAGGTCTGGAGAAAGGCCTGTCGCTCAGCTCTCTTAAGGTCCAGGTAGCGGCTCTAGCTTGCTTCAGGAGTCACCTGAAGGGTGCTTCCCTGCCTTCTCAGCCAGATCTGGTGCGTTTTCTCAAAGGGGTTAATCACCTACGCCTTCCTCTGCACTCTATAGTGCCTACGTGGAATCTCAATCTGGTGCTGCGGGCCTTGCAGAAGCCGCCCTTTGAGCCATTATCGCGGCTGTCTCTGAAGGACCTGACGTTGAAAGCGGTCTTTTTGGTGGCAATCGCTTCAGCCAGGAGGGTTTCCGAATTCCAGGCACTCTAGTGTAGAGGGCAGAGGAGTGTCTATTCGCCCAGTGCCTTCCTTCCTGCCCAAGATTTTCTCGCTTCCATGTGAATCAGCAGCTTTGTCTACCCTCCTTCCGTAGGGAGGATTATCCAGAGGAGTAACGTGCTCTCAGATGCCTGGATGTTAGACGAGTTATCATCAGATACTTGGAAGTGACCAACGATTTCCAGAAGTCGGATCACCTGTTCGTGCTGTTCGCGGGCCCTTGTAGGGGTCTGCAGGCATCTAAACCTACCATGGCACGTTGGGTCAAGGAAACGATTGCGGCGGCTTATGTGGCCGCAGGGAAGGTGCCGCCTATCCAGCTGAAGGCTCATTCTACTAGAGCAGAGTCCAGGTCCGTTTCCTTGGAGGAGATTTGCAGATTGGCGACTTGGGCGCCGGCTCATACCTTCTCACGGCATTATCGCTTGGACGTGGCAGCACGGGCCGAGGCCTAGTTTGGAGCTTCAGTGTTGTGTTCTGGGATTCCGCCCTGGATGAATACTGCTTGGGTACATCCCACCAGTCTATGGATTGATCTGCTTGATGATATGGAAGGTAAAATTATGTATCATACCTGATAATTTTCTTTCCATTAATCATAGCAGATCAATCCATAGTCCCTCCCAGATATCTGTACTGTTTGTTCAGTTATATTTCAGGTTCAAGTTTAGACTTCAGTTCCTGTTCAGGAGGACTTTGAGTTCAAGTTCTTCCACTTGGATTTCCCTGGAGTTGGGATGACAGTGAGGCATATTTTCAAAGCACTTTGGGAGGCTAAGTTCCATAGGTTTCTATGGAACTTTGGGAGGCTAAGTGCTTTGAAAATGAGCCTCTTTGTGTTACAGTGAGCTGCTGCTTCTTTCCCCCCGTTTCGACGGTGGTTGGATTCATAACTAAATTATGCCAGTGCTCCCTCCCGCTTCGTGCGGTAGTAGGGTAGCTTTGTTTCCCTCTCGCTTTGGCGGTGATGGGTTAAGCCAGCTCCTCCCGCGGTTGCGGTAGCAGGACATGCCAGTTCCCCCCATGTCAGCGGCGGTTGGGTGGCGGAGTGTCCCTTTGTGGGTGTAATTCTCTGTTTGGTGATTCCTGCGGATTGAGCTTTGATATCGACTATACTGAGGATTTCCTGGTAGCACATGACCACATATAGAGAGGCAAAAGATTGCTCTCTATCTCCGCCTGCTGGTAGATGGACACAACCTACCAGTCTATGGATTGATCTGCTATGATTAATGGAAAGAAAATTATCAGGTATGATACATAATTTTACCCTTCTCCCCCCTGCCCTCCCCTCCCTCCAAGATCCAAGGCCCCCCCTCCCTCCCTCCCTCCCTCCAGGATCCAAGGCCCCCCTCCCTCCCTCCGAATTCCAAGGCCCCCCTCCGTCCGAATTTCAAAAGTGATCTTCTTACTTCGTCGGGGTTACAGCGACAGCAACACGCAGTGAAAAGCGTGGAGGCTCGCGCTTCAGCCTTCCCTTGTCTGTCTCTCAGCTCTGGTCCCGCCCTCATTTCCTGTTTCCGCAAGGGTGGGACCAGAGCTGAGAGACAGACAAGGGAAGGCTGAAGCGCGAGCCTGCACGCTTTTCACTGCGTGCTGCTCTCGCCAAACCCGACGAGGTAAGAAGATCGCTTTCGAAATTTGGATGGAGGGCGGGCCCTGGAACTCGGACTCGGAGGGAGGGACAGAGGGCGAGCGAACCCTGGAACTCGGAGGGAGGGGCGAGCACCTACGGACTTGGCACCTATGCATGCGGCGCCGGGCCCCCCTGGAGGCCCGGACCTGGGGAATTTTGTCCCCCCTGTCCCCCCCCTCCCGGCAGCCCTGATGGAGACCAATTTAAAATAGGAAGGGAAAGCCTCAAAGAGCTCCAAATCCAAAGATTTATAGAGCTAGATATGATCAATAAAATCTGCTCCTCTTGATCGGCTAATGCGTGTGTGTGTGTTTATATTCCTATTTTAAATTGGTCTCCATTGCTATGAAAGTGGAACATACTGTTTTTTGATTTTACGTTTAATCCATAAACACCAATAAAATACCCTGATGTAAAAATAATTGAAGTAGGTGTTGACTGGATAAATACTAAAAAAAACACCAGTTCTCCCAGGACAAATAGGGTGATAATATTCTTATTCTTAGGTGATGTCATCTGATGGAGCCCACACAGTAATGCTACCCAGCATCTATTCTAGAAGCTTTTGGAAGCATTCACTTCACATGCGTGCACCTTCCTACCTGTTGCTGCTGTGCGGGATCAGTTCAGTTTTTCTTTTTCCACTAAATAAGTCAGATGCCTTTTATAGTCTTCCAGAACTCACATCAGAAAGTTGTTCCTGAAGCGTTTACTTTGTGTTAATTTGTTTTCCTCATGGGGGTAGTTTCTCCAAATGGGTTAGTTTTCAACATACCATGACAGGGATGAACCTCGCTTCTAAACCAGGGTATTTGGACTGTGATCTCAATCTCTCAAATTTACTGCTAACACTTGCCACCGTTTTTAAATTGTGCCAAAGAGTTTGTAAGGTATAGCATAAGAACATAAGCATTGCCATACTGGGACAGACTGAAGGTCCATCAAGCAAGGTGTCCTGTTTCCAACAGTGGCAAATGCAGGTCACAAGTACCTGACAAGATCCCAGAACAACAAAACAGATTTTATGCTGCTTATCCTAGAACATGCATTGGATTTTCCCAAGTTCATCTTAATAATAGCTTATGGACTTTTCTTTTATTATTATTTGTTTATTTATTATTATTTATTGCATTTGTATCCCACATTTTCCCACCTATTTGCAGGCTCAATGTGGCTTACATAGTTTTGTTAACATTGTCATTACAGGATAACAGATACATTTAGTATTGTGCAGAGATTAAGTAAGGGAAGAAAGAAGAAGGAAGGGAGTGATTAGGGTAATTATAGAAGGTGGGTTTTCTTAACTGAGTGGGTTGGTGAGGTGGATTAGTGTGGCTATAGGTTCTCATTGTAGGCCTTGTTGAAGAGATTTGTCTTCAGAGATTTGCGAAAGATAGTTGTTTCGTCGATTGTTTTCAGGTCTGTAGGTAATGCATTCCATAATTGCTCTCTAACTCCGCCTGCTGGTAGATGGACACAACCTACCAGTCTATGGATTGTTCTGCTATGATTAATGGAAAGAAAATTATCAGGTATGATACATAATTTTACCTTTCTCCCCCCTGCCCTCCCCTCCCTCCAAGATCCAAGGCCCCCCTCCCTCCGAATTTCAAAAGTGATCTTCTTCGTCGGGGTTACAGCAACACGCAGTGAAAAGCGTGCAGGCTCGCGCTTCAGCCTTCCCTTTTCTGTCTCTCAGCTCTGGTCCCGCCCTCATTTCCTGTTTCCGCAAGGGATGTACCCAAGCAGTACTCATCCAGGGCGGAATCCCAGAACGCAACACTGAAGCTCCAAACTGGGTCTCGGCCCGTGCTGCCACGTCCAAGCGATAATGCCATGAGAAGGTATGAGCCGGCGCCCAAGTTGCCGATCTGCAAATCTCCTCCAAGGAAATGGACCTGGACTCTGCTCTAGTAGAATGAACCTTCAGCTGGATAGGCGGCACCTTCCCTGCGGCCACAGAAGATAGTAGCATGCATCAGCTTGTATTTTAGACCTTTACGGCTGGGGAAGTGTAGGTTGAGAAATTTGCAGTATGATCTTTTTTAAACCCTGCTAAGCTAACTGCTTTTTATCACATTCCAGAGTTTAATTATTCCTTCAGCGAAGAAATATTTTTTCTGATTCGCTTCAAATTTACTACTTTCTAGCTTCATTGCATGCCCCCTAGTCTACAAGCAATTTACATCTACCTGTTCACGCCACTTAGTATTATATAAACCTTTATGATGTCTACCATCAGCTGTCTCTTCTCCAAGCTGAAGAGCCCCAGCCACTTTAGCCTTTCTTCATAGGGAAGCTGTCCCATCCCCTTTATCATTTTCGTCGCCCTTCTCTGTACCTTTTCTAATTCCACTATATCTTTTTTGAGATGCGGTGACCAGACCTGCATACAGTCAGTATTCAAGGTGCAGTTGCACCATGGAGTGATACAAAGGCATTATAACATTCTCAGTTTTGCTTTCCATTCCTTTCCTAATAATTCGTAACATTCTGTTTGCTTTTTTGGCTGCTGCTGCACATTGAGCATATGGTTTCAACATATCATCAGTGATGACACCTAGATCCTTTTCCTGGGTGGTAACTCCTAATGTGGAACCTTTCATCACGAAACTATAGTTCGGGTTCCTCTTTGCCACATGCATCACTTTGCACTTGCTCACATCTGTCATTTGGTTGCCCAGTCTCCTAGTCTTGTAAGGTCTTTCACAATCCTCTTGTGATTTAACAACTTTGAACAACTTTGTGTTATCAGCAAATGTAATTACCTCACTGGTTATTTCCATCTCTAGATCATTTATAAATATTTTAAAAAGCAGCAGTCCCAGCACAGAACACTGGGGAATCCCACTATCTACCCTTCTCCAATACTGACCATTTAACCCTATTCTCTGTTTTCTATCTTTTAACCAGTTTTTAATCCACAATAGGACATTGCCTCCTATCCCATGACTTTCTAATTTCTTCAGGAGTCTTTCATGAGATACTTTGTCAAATGCCTTTTGAAAATCCAGATACACAATATTGACCGGCTCACCTTTATCCATATGCTTATTCAACAAAGAAATGTAGTAGATTGGTGAGGCAAGATTTCCCTTTGTTTCATTAATCCATGCTTTTGTATATGCTCTGTAATTCTTTATAATAGTCTCTACCATTTTGCCCGGCACCAAAGTCAGACTCAGTGGCGTTCCTAGGGGGGCTGACACCCGGGGCGGATCACCGATGCGCCCCAGCCCCCGGTGCAGTGTGATCCCCGGCGAAAGGATACCCTCCCACCCCGCCGAAAGACCCCCCCCCCCCGGTCAGCTTTGTTCGTTTCCATGGAAACGAACGAAGCTGACCGGCGCGCAGCACTCCCCCCCAGCGGCGTGCACCCGGGGCAGACCGCCCCCCCCCCCCCCACCCTTGGTACGCCACTGGTCAGACTCACTGGCCTATAATTTCCTGGATCACCTCTGGAACCCTTTTTAAAAATTGGTGTTATATTGACCTTTGCAGCTGCTCCTCTTAAGTTTTTGTTTTTGTTTTTTTGACTGCTCTCATTTTATCATACTCTCCTTTGTGAAAGTTAAATGCTAATGTATTGGATTTCCTATGTGTACTTACTCCAGAGCTGATATAAAATCGGATCACATTGTGATCACTGTTCTCAAGTGGCCCCAGCACCATTACCTCCTGCACCAGATCATGTGCTCTACTAAGGACTAGATCTAGAATCCCACCCCCTTGTTGCTTCTTGAATCAGCTTCTCCGTAAAACAGTCATTGATTTCATCAAGGAATTTTACCTCTCTAGCATGCACTGATGTTAAATTTACCCAGTCAATATCAGGGTAATTGAAACCACCCATTATTATTGTGTTGCCCACTTTGTTAGCCTCCCTAATTTCTGATAACATTTCTACATCAGTCTGTTCATCCTGGTCAGGTGGACGGTAATACACTCCTATCACTATCTTTTCCCCCTTTACACATGGAATTTCTATCCATAGAGATTCTATGATGTGTTTCGTGTCCTGCAGAAATTTTAGTCTATTCAATTCAAGGCCCTATTTAACATATAATACTACTCCTCCATCAATTCAATCCACCCTATCACTGCGATATAATTTGTACCCTGGTATGACTGTGTCTCACTGATTATCTTCAGGTCTCAGAGATGCCTATTATATCTATCTTTTCATTTAGTGTAATATATTCTAACTCCTCCATCTTACTTCTTAGGCTTCTGACATTTGCGTATAAACATTTAAAACAATGTTTGTTATTCCTATTCACAACTTGCTTCACCTGATCTAGTATGGTTTCAATTGCAACCTCGCTATTGGAATGTCATACCTTCCCTGTTTTGGTGATATCGTTTATGTTTCAATGTTTTTATTAATGACAACATAGAAAAAAATTATACATGTGCCCTACAAATATGTATACAATAAAATAGCGTCAACTTCTTTCAACAAACATTCCAATATATTCAGTCATCATTCTTTTATCTTTTCCTCCCCCCCACCTCATTATATTTTCCCCCCCTTCAACTTTATTATTGGTGATATATCACTTTGAATAATATCAGTAACATCAAACATGTGGCTTATATTCTATATGTCATTATGTCTATGTATATCTATATGGTATCTACCATCATCAGCATTTATCTAATTCCCCCTTCTCTTTTAGTCCCCTTTTGCTCCCTCCCCCCTCCCCCCCTCCCCCCTTCTCTTTCAATCCAGTCTCCTTACAGTAACATCCAGGCTATAATATTTCATATGTCCTCACATCCGTAATTATCTCAAATCTATACATGTGTACTATTTATCACTAAACTTCGTATTCGATAATGAAGGGTTTGAATATAAGGTTCCCATATTGCCCAAAACTCCTTGGTCCGTCGAAGCGAACCTCTACTATCTTTCGCTTCCCATAAGACCAACATATGTAGACTATTTCGCCATTGCCAATAGGATGGAGCCTCCGTTGCCAACCAACGTTGCATGATACAATGTTTCCCTATTATACAAGCTTTATATAGGAATTTACGCTCCCAACATCGAAGCGCAGGCTCATATCCTCTATTTCCCAATAGACTACCTGAAGGTGTCAATCGTATCTGCTTATTCAGTAGGTATGCACAATAGTTCTGTATATGTCGCCAAAATCGTTTCACCTCCTCACATTCCCATAGCATGTGAATTAAAGACGGATCTATATGATCACACTTAGGACATTTACATTCCGAGATCAGTCCTGCATGAAATGCCTGTTTAGGCGAGAAGTATGCTCTT
Organism: Microcaecilia unicolor; assembly: GCF_901765095.1. Classification (NCBI taxonomy): domain Eukaryota; kingdom Metazoa; phylum Chordata; class Amphibia; order Gymnophiona; family Siphonopidae; genus Microcaecilia; species Microcaecilia unicolor. The sequence continues at coordinate 119,737,771 of NC_044040.1, read as the reverse complement.
GTAATTATTCTATATTGGGTCTCTCTATGTCGTGCACTTTGTATATGATCTTTAATTGTTCTTATATTTGCTAAAATCTCTGTTGTACTAATTGTTGTTCCCAAATCCCGTGTCCATCTTTGCGCCACCTCCTCATACTGTTTAGGCGGCAGCACCTTAGTGAGTTCCCTATATATTCCAGAAACTGTTACTCTTTGGTATCCTGGGGGTAGGAAGAATTGCTCTAAAATCTGATACATTTCCTTAGTGTATCCTCTTGTAGTTAGTCTAGTTGTGTATGTCTTCACCTGTAAATATGAATACCAATCAATGTTTTGCTCCCCCACTATCCTCCTTAATTCCTCACATGTTCTGAACTCTCCTGTATCTTGATATAGGTCTGCCACCACTATTATCCCCGCTGTGGCCCAATTATCATATCTGCCCAATATGAGTCCCTGTGCAAATTCTGCATTCCCTTTCAAGGGTAAGAGGTCAGTGTATCTGGGGTTACCTCCCAGCAATTTTACCAAATATTGCCAGGTTCGTTTCATCGGTTCTAATAATATATGTTTCCTCCATTGGGACGGGATTTCCTTGGTGGCCGCATGTAGCAAATAATATGGATGGTATGGTTTAAATAGAGTTCGTTCCAGCTGCCACGAAGTGTAGTCATCCGATGCTAATATCCAGTCTGCCAAATGTCTCATCAAACACGCCCAGTTATACCCTCTAAGGTTTGGCACTCCCAATCCTCCCAGTCTCAAATTTCCCATTAATTTCTCTAATGCAATTTTAGGTTTTTTCCCCCCCCCCCAGCAGAAGTGGGATAGCATCTTTCGTAACTGTCTCATATCACTATTTTGTATATATAATGGCAATTGCCGCAACACATATAGCCACCGAGGAAAGACCACCATACCATACAAGCTGACTCTACCGCTCAGCGTTAGCGGCAAATTCTGCCATTGAGTCAATGTATATTTAGTATGTTGTAGTAATTTATCTATATTCTCCCGATATATTTTTAGTGGGTTCGCAGTTAATATAATTCCTAAATAGTTAAGACGTCCCATAGCCCACCTTAATGGAAACTCCCCTTCCCACCGCTCTGGGATCGTTGCATTAGTAGGCATACTTTCTGATTTTGTCATGTTCAGCAAGAATCCCGAAAAGGATCCGTATTCTTTGATTCTGTCCAATAGTACTGGTAGTACCTCCCTCGGCCTGGCCACATGTACTAATAGATCATCCGCAAAAGCGGAGATTTTAAATTCTCGATCTCCAATGTTTATTCCTGTGATCTCAGTATCTGTTAGGATTGTCCGGATCAGGGGGTCTAATGTTAAAGCAAAAAGTAAAGGAGATAATGGGCAGCCTTGCCTTGTTCCCCTATGAATCTCTATTGCCGATGTATAATCTCCATTGATAAATAGCCTAGCTGATGGTGTGTTATATAACGTGGCTATAGCTTGTACAAACTGTCCTTCAAATCCATATGCTCCCAATGTACTAAACATAAACCCCCAATCCACTCTATCAAACGCCTTTTCGGCGTCAAAATTTATAACCAGTGAATCTACCTTCTGTGTTTTAACCACTTCTAGCGAAGCTAATATTTGCCTTATGTTCTTAACTACTTGCCTCCCTTTTATAAATCCTCCCTGTGGTGTCGCTATCAAGTCTGGTAATATCCTGGCCAATCTATTGGCATAAATCCCTGCGAATAATTTTGCTTCATAATTGATTAGAGAGATCGGTCTATAGGATTCCGGTCTGTTATGGTCTTTCCCAGGCTTTGGGAATACCACTATATCTGCCAACTTCAGTGTCTCTGGGAGTTCTTCCTGTTCCACTGCCCTATTGAATGAACGCATAAGTGGTTGTGCTATTTCTGGTTCGAGTAGTTTATAAAATTCGGCTCGATATCCATCAGGTCCTGGGGCTCTATGGTGGGCGCTTTGTTTAATTGCTGTAGTGATTTCATCTATTTCAATGGGCTTATTAATCCTCACCTTTTGAGTCTCTGTTATCTGGGGCATGGTTACGTTACTTAGGTACATAGCTGGATCTAGCAGCTCATCACTGTTTGGATTATATAGTTTAGTATAATATGTTAAAAATATCTGTCTAATTTCTTCATCTGAATGAACTACTTTCCCAGAAGATTGTTGTAACGCCAAAACTTTCTGTGGTCCTTTCTTTCTCCTAATTAATCCCGCTAGAAATTTTCCTTGTTTATTGCCAAATTTATAGAGATGATATTGATAATATGTAGCAGACTTTGTCGCCCTTTGATGTATTAGTGTGTTCAGTTGTATCTGTGTGGTCATCAGTTGTTCTCTAATCGCTCTCTGATCTTTGGATCTATATGTCCTTCTTAACCTGACTAATTGTTTCCCCAGGCGAATTATTTCTTTTTCTCTACTTTGTTTCTTGTGACTACTATAGGAAATTATGAATCCCCTAAGCACCGCCTTAGCTGCTTCCCAGTATAATATTGGGTTCGAGATATGTTCCTCATTATGTTTCTTGTATTCATTCCATTTTCCTCTAATATAAGGAAGAAAATTTCTGTCATAATATAAGTCTAAGGGGAACATCCATTTGCGTGTTTGATTTTGTGTTCCTATGTTATGAAACCTTATATATATTGGTGCATGATCAGATATGATAGTGGGATCTATTCCCACTTCTCGAATTTCAGTAACCCCATTTTCATCTATCAGTATATAGTCAATCCGAGATTGTGTTTGGTGTGCTCGGGAGTAATGAGTGTAGTCTCGAGTGTGTGGATTTAAAATTCGCCAGATATCGACTACTGCAAGTGTGTCACATATAAGTGGTATCCCCTTCGTGTGATCCCCTTGTTTTGTACCCAAATTCCCCGTTCTATCCATCCCTGGCTCCGCTACTGTATTAAAATCTCCTCCTATAATTATTCGAGCCTGTTGATCTTGTAGTTTGATCCGTTGTATATTTTTAAGTAATTTCCCAAAAAATGTTTTATTATATACATTAGGGGCATAGACGTTGACCATTATCATCCTCACTCCATTAACCTTTACCTTAGCTATGATATATCTACCCTCAGGATCACAGTATATATATTCTTGTTCCACCTGCAGTGTTTTGTGAAATAATATTACCACCCCCGCTCTTTTCCCCACTGCTGACGCCTCTATCACTGTACCAACCCACCAGGACTTAAGTTTTTGGTGTTCCTGTGTTGTGAGATGTGTTTCTTGTAACATAGCAATTGACGCTCCTTTTTTTTTCAATGCTCCTAATATTTTCTTTCTCTTTATCGGAGAATTAATTCCTCCCACGTTCCATGAATATAATGTTAACCCCTTCATGTTTCTCCATTAGGCTGAGTTCCTACTCGCATACTTTCCCCTCTAAACATTACGGGTCGCTGTCCCAGCTGCAGCCAGCCCGTGTATTTCCTTCCTCCATCATTATATAAATTTCTTACAGCACATATATATACATATTTCTTAGATGTCACATTATAACAAACATTTTTCCCTCTTATCTGATCTATACAATAGCCCCTCCACCCTTTGTTCCTCCCCTATCCCCCCCCTTTCTCCCCCCCCCCCCCCACCCTCTAAACCATATCCCATCCATCCTATTCATTAGAGGATCACTTCATATCACCATCATTCCCCCCCATCTTGGTTCTGCCTCCTGTATTTTCCCCCTGATAATATCCTCATCTCTTTATTTCTCAGTCCCCTTTCTATAATCTGTTCATATGCTGTTACTTCTCACATTTCTTCAAAAGTACGGTCTTGGCACACATGTCCTGCAGGTCTTACTACTGTACAAATGTACAAACCATTGGAAGTCTCAGGTAGCTTCTCTGCTGTTCTCTCCCATCTGGCCCGCCAGTATCTTCTGCACGTACTCCTTCGCTGCTGGCACCTGCTCAAAGATCTTAGTAACCCCATTCTCATTAATTTTAAGTTTGGCGGGGTAGAGCAGCGCAAATCTGATTTTTTTCTGATACAGTTCCGTACATAGCGGGGAAAATGCCTTCCGCAGTTGTTGTACATGTTGGGAGTAGTCCTGGAAACACAATATTTTTTTTCCTTGATATTGTAGTTGACCTCCTTTCCTTAGTTCGTTCACTATTTGTTGTTTATGACGAAAATTCAGGCTTTTGAAGATTACTATTCGCGGTCTTGAGCCAGCATTCCTTTGTGGGCCGATTCTGTGTGCCCTCTCCACCGCAAAGGTAGTGAAACTGCTTTCTAATTGGAGTTCCCTGGGTATCCATTCCTCCAGGAAGCGTGGCAGATCTTTTTCCAAAATGTCTTCCGGCAGTCCCACCAGCCTCAGATTATTTCGGCGGCTGCGGTTTTCGAGATCATCTATATGAGACTCCAAGTCCTGCACTTTCCGTACCAGGGCTGTATTGTCTGTTCGAAGCGTCGCCACCTGATCTTCCAGGTCGGAGGTACGTTGTAGGCCCGCATCCAGCTCGAGACTGACTGAGTCTAGTCTTTCATGCGCTTCCTCCGTTCGATCGTATATTTGTTGTAGTTTGCTATCCAGTGCCGCTTCCACAGCCGCTTTGATTTCGGCAGTGATTTCAGCGACCCATGCCGATCCCGCCGATGCCTCTCCTGGACTGCTAGGCTCCGCCATTTTGTTCGTCGGTAGTTTCGTTTTCTCCCGATCCTTACGGACTGTTTTTGTCGCCATCTTCTCAAGCTGATGACCCAAATTTCAGAGAATATCTCTAGGGCTAGTTACCCTATCTCCCTGTAATTTCCCTGTATCTTGGGAGGCGTTTTAAAGTTCGTTTGCTGGGCTTTTGAGGGAATGAGCACGGAGCTTAGCTTTTCAGCGTCTGCCCCGCAGCATGGCGACACGTGATCTCCTGGTGATATCGTTTAAAGATACCTTGTTCTGAACCATGCACTTTTGAGTGACTAGTAGTCTTCCCCCCTATTTCCAGTTTAAAAGCTGCTCTATTTCTTTTTTAAGTGTTGATGCCAGCAGCCTGGGTCCATCCTGGTTATGGTCAAGCCCATCCTTACGAAACAAGTTCCCCCTACCCCAGAATGTTGCCCAGTTCCTAATAAATTTAAATCCCTCATCCCTGCACTATTGTCTCAGCCATGCATTGAGACTTCGGAGCTCTTTCTGCTTCTTGGGTCCTGCACGTAGAACGGGGAGCATTTCTGAAAATGCTACCTTGGAAGATCTGGATTTCAACTTTCTACCTAGGAGCCTAAATTTGACTTCCAGAACTTCCCTGCCACATTTTCCTATGTCATTGGTACCCACATGTTCCAGGACTACCGGCTCCTCCCTAGCACTATCTAAAATCCTATTTATGTGACGTTCGCCACCTTTGCACCAGGGAGGCAAAGACTGAGCTCATCGTCTTTCCACCCAAATCCTCTTCTCTCCCTCCACTCTCTATCTCAGTTGATAACACCCTCATCCTCCCCGTCTCATCTGCCCGCAACCTCTGAGTCATCTTCGACTCCTCCCTCTCTTTCTCTGCACACATCCAGCGAACAGCCAAGACCTGTCGCTTCTTTCTCTATAACATCAGCAAAATTTGCCCGTTTCTCTCCGAGCACACCACCCGAACTCATCCACTCTCTCATTACCTCTCGCCTTGACTACTGCAACCTACTTCTCACTGGCCTCACACTTAACCATCTATCCCCCCTTCAATCCATCCAGAACTCTGCCATGCGTCTTATCTTCCGCATGGACCGATATACTCACATCACCCCTCTCCTCAAGTCACTTCACTGGCTCCCGATCAGATTCTGCATACAGTTCAAGCTTCTCCTACTAACCTACAAATGCACTCGATCGGCAGCCCCTCATTACCTCTCTACCCTCATCTCCCCGTACGTTCCTACCCGTAACCTCCACTCACAGGACAAATCCCTCCTATCAGTACCCTTCTCCACCACCGCCAACTCCAGGCTCCGCCCTTTCAGCCTCGCCTCACCCTATGCTTGGAATAAACTTCCCGAGCCCATACGCCAAGCCCCCTCCCTCCCCATCTTCAAATACCTGCTCAAAACCCACCTCTTCACTGTAGCTTTCGGCACATAACCATTTACCTCTACTCAGGAAACCTAGACTGCCCCATTTAATTGATTGATTGATTGACTGCATACTTGTCCATTAAATTGTAAGCTCCTTTGAGCAGGGACTGTCCTTCTTTGTTAAAATTGTACAGCGCTGCGTGACCCTAGTAGCGCTTTAGAAATGTTAAGTAGTAGTAGTAGGCAAGTGACAGGGTGATTTTCATGTCCACCAGCCTCCCAGCTATCTATATACCTAATAATCGAATCACCAACTACAACAGCTGTCCTAACCCTTCCCTCCGGGGCAGAAGCTCCTGGAGACAACTCTTTGCTGTGAGATGATATTGCATCCCCTGCTGGGCTGGTCCTGGTTACAGGATTACTTCCTTGTTCTCCAGTGTGATGTTATCCTTTTAGGAGACCTCCCTCCTCCAAGTCATTACAGGGACTTCTCTACAATGTCTGTGTAAGCCTCTTCTATTTACATCTCTGTCTCCCTCAGCTCCTCCAAGTTTGCTGCACTAGCCGCAAGAATGGACTCGTTCTCTGAGAGCTAGAAGCTGTTTGCATTAAGCATGTACATTCAACCTCTCACCCACTGGAAGATAATCATACATGTGACACTCAATGCAAAAGACTGGATAGCACCCCTCTCTCTGCTGGACTGCTGTCTGCATCTTAGTATTATAGATTTGTTTAATTAAAACTTCTTAATGTACTAGGGATATTAGATGAGTACAAAGAGCCTTAAGATAATAAAGTACATTATGTAATTTATTTAGTGTTTGCTTATTTATTTATTGAGAACATTTATATCCCACATATTCCCACTATGGCAGGCTCTATGTGGCTTACAGCAATTAAGAAAAGTACATCATAGCAAATCTAGTTCAACACAGAGAATAAGGTACATAAAGGGGAGGGAAGGAACAACAGGAGAAACACAAGAGGGACAACAAGAAGTTAAGCAGCAGAGGAGTAAGATCGATCACATAGATAAGTCTTTAGGGATTTCTTAAACAGATTGTGATTGGCAGTCTCTTTTAATGTTGATGGCAGAGCATTCCAGTAATGGAGACATAGAAAGCAGAAAGAGGAGGCGAAGAGTAGCTTGTATCTTAGGTTCCTGCAGTTAGGATAGTGGAGATTGAGATAATTGCGGGACGGCTTCTTGGAATTTCTTGGAGGGAGGTCAATCAGGCTGAACATGTAAGCTGGAGTGTCCCCAAATATGATAGTGTGGGTACGTGCACAGATTTTGAATTCAATGCTCGCTTTAATCGGGAGCCAGTGGAGCTTCGCTCTAAGAGGCTTTGCTGCTTCAAACCTAGATTTACCAAATAGTAATTTCGCCGCTGTGTTCTGCGCCATCTGGAGTTTCTTAAGGGTTTGCTCAGAAACTAATATAATTCAAACTAATGAAGATTCTCCTTTTGTTATCCTAATTAGAATAATTGACTATAAATCTATAAATAAAGAGATGTAGCTAGGGGTAGGTAGGAGTGGGGAAGGGGAGGTGGGAATGATGATTGAAGTAGGCTTTACTGTGCCTTCTAGAGGCTATCTGTTAATGCTGTGTGGCAAAAAATTCAAGTTCTAAAACCTTGGGGAAAAGGGTATGGAGACTAGATAATAAAGTTTGCTTCTCTTTTTTTTTTTTTTTTTTTTGTCTTTATCAATAATCTACAATTCCTGTTTTAAACTCCAATCTTTAAGATCTTTAAGTTACCAAAGCACAGAACAAAATAATGTTCACTTACCAGAGAAATGTCCTCTTCTCTCAGAACTTCTGAGAGAAGGCAAGTTATCTAGGTGTGCTTGGAAGTTCTTTCTTTTCAAGCCCAAAATGGTGGGAATTGTTGCTGTATCTTTCTGCCACATTTTCTTGGACTTGGATTGCATTTCTTGGTACTTGAGCATCTTCCCTGCCTCCACATGATTTACTGAGACGTGAAGTAAGTGATAATTTATTTTTAATATTTAATATTTGTATATGAATTCGGTTTTATTTTTTGCTATATTTGTTTACATTTTATTTATTTATGTTTTTTGGGATATATCTTTATACTTTGTATATTTTATTTGTTTTTGGTGTTTTTACTAGGGCTGTACTGAATATTCACATTCAATTTGGTTTGACCCCGAATAGAGCCCTGAAAACATTATTTATATTCGGCAGTACAGCAATTTAAATTTGAATACAGATAATTCGGGGCTCTACTGTGCCAAATCCTACTGAAATAAACACTTAATCTCTAATTTCACGTTGCTTCTTTTATTATTTGTTATTTTAAAGTTCAGTGCCCATTTTTCGTATTCAGCTGAATGATATTTTTCATTATTTGTATTTGACCGAATGGTAAAATACGTTATTCGGTACAGCTCTAGTTTTTACCCCGAAGAAGATATATTTTGAAAACATGGCCATGTTGTGTATCTTGCTTGATCAATAAAAGTCCAAATATATATGTTCTTTTACATACACTGCTCTGTAACTGGTGTAACAGAATCATATCCATCATAGATTCATGTACGAGGGATAAATGAAAAGTAATGCCTCGACCTCCTAAAGTTATATTTAAATGAAGATATAGTAATAAATAAAAAATGAAAATAGTACTTGGAACTTGCTGTTTCATTACATGTATTTACTTTTCTACATAATCACCGCCATTTGCTACACATATCTGCCATCTACCAACAATAGACACGTTTTTAAAAGCCATTACAGATGAACTGCACATCTTGTCTCTTCAGCCAGTTGCTCACCATCCTTTCCTCCTCTTCATTCAAGTCAAACAGATGCCCCCAAAGGGCATTTTCAGTTTCGGGGAAAAGATGGTTATTGCATGTCACGATTGTGCCCATGTTTCATGCTCTCATTCATTTCGCCACCTGGTGGCCACCTTGTATCCATTAAATATTGTTTTCCACATATATATCTGCTTCGTTTGGTTTCCATCTTGGAGTTTGCAGATCGATTACCCTGCTGTTTTCTTGGACCATCCCAGTGTGACAGATTTCCTGACCAATGTGACAGATTGCAAAGGCCATGAGCTCGGAAGAATTACCTGTGATTAGAGAGCTTCAGAGACAGATTGCTCATTGCTGTAAACTTTTTAATGAATTGAGCCCATGTGTGGAAGGACTGGACAAAGAAATGTCCCTCCAGATGGAGCGACTACAGGGATATGTGCAAGACAATTGCCCGGGACCGGGAGCTCCTCAAGTTTCAGCGCCTTCGCTTGCAGATTCGGTACCGGCTATGCTTCTGATCACGACAGGGATTCGTCTTCAGGCTCCTCCGAGATATGACAGTAATCCCAAGGACTGTAGAGGTTTTCTTAATCAATGTGAAATAATTTTTGAACTTCAGCCCCGAGATTTCCCTTCTGACAGAACCCGAGTAGCCTATATCATTTTGTTGCTGTCCGGTCAAGCCTTGGCATGGGCTTTGCCTCTCTGGGAGATGCATGACCCGGTGCTTCAGGATTTCCCTAGGTTCCTGGAACAGTTTAAATGAATTTTTGAAGAACCTGGGAAGGTTACCTCCGCAGCGTTGGCGCTCCTGAGATTAAAGCAGGGGACGCAGACCCTGGGCAATTATGCCATCAGATTCCGCACTGTGGCGTCTAAACTGGCTTGGAACAATGAGAGTTTGGTGGCGACCTTCTGGCAGGGGTTGGCACCCCAGATTAAGGATGAGTTAACCAGATGTGAACTCCCGAACAGGCTAGATGACCTGATTGGACTTTGTAACCTGATAGACATTCGTTTTCAGGAGCATAACTGGGAACGGCGCTCTACAGAAAAGATAGGCACAAAGAGACTGAGTTTTTGAAATACCCCACAGGATCCTAGTCCTAGAGGGGCTCCTCCTTTAGAGCCGGTAGAGCCTATGCAATTGGGTCATACTCCACTCTCGATGCAAGAGAAGCAGAGACAGCGGACCCTTAACCTACATAAGTACATAAGTAATGCCACACTGGGAAAAGACCAAAGGTCCATCGAGCCCAGCATCCCGTCCACGGCAGCGGCCAATCCAGGCCAAGGGCACCTGGCGAGCTTCCCAAACGTACAAACATTCTATACATGTTATTCCTAGAATTGTGGATTTTTCCCAAGTCCATATACAGGCTCATTTTCAAAGCACTTAGCCTCCCAAAGTTCCATAGAAACCTATGGAACTTAGCCTCCCAAAATGCTTTGAAAATATGCCTCATAGTGTAGTGGTTTATGGACTTGTCCTTTAGGAAACCGTCTAACCCCTTTTTAAACTCTGCTAAGCTAACCACCTTCACCACGTTCTCCGGCAACGAATTCCAGAGTTTAATTACGCATTGGATGAAGAAAGATTTTCTCTGATTTGTTTTAAATTTACTACACTGTAGTTTCATCACATGCCCCCTAGTCCTAGTATTTTTGGAAAGTGTGAACAGACGCTTCACATCCACCTGTTCCACTCCACTTAATATTTTATATACCTCTATCATGTCTCCTCTCAGCCATCTCTTCTCCAAACTGAAAAGCCCTGGCCTCCGTAGTCTTTCTTCATAGGGAAGTCGTCCCATCCCCGCTATCATTTTAGTCGCCCTTCGCTGCACCTTTTCCAATTCTACTATATCTTTCTTGAGATGCAACGACCAGAATTGAACACAGTACTCAAGGTGCGGTCGCACCATGGAGCGATACAACGGCATTATAACATCCTCACACCTGTTTTCCATACCTTTCCTAATAATACCCGACATTCTATTCGCTTTCCTAGCTACAGCAGCACACTGAGCAGAAGGTTTCAGTGTATTATCGACAACGACACCCAGATCCCTTTCTTGGTCCGTAACTCCTAACGTGGAACCTAGCATGACGTAGCTATAATTCTGGTTCTTTTTTCCCACATGCATCACCTTGCACTTGCTCACATTAAATGTCATCTGCCATTTAGCCGCCTAATCTCCCAGTCTCGTAAGGTCCTTCTGTAATTTTTCACAATCCTGTCGCGAGTTAACGACTTTGAATAACTTTGTGTCATCAGCAAATTTAATTACCTCGCTAGTTACTCCCATCTCTAAATCATTTATAAATATGTTAAAAAGCAGCGGTCCTAGCACAGACCCCTGAGGAACCCCACTAACTACCCTTCTCCATTGTGAATACTGCCCATTTAACCCCACTCTCTGTTTCCTATCCTTCAACCAGTTTTTAATCCACAATAGGACATTTTCTCCTATCCCATGACCCTCCAATTTCCTCTGCAGCCTTTCATGAGGTACCTTGTCAAATGCCTTTTGAAAATCCAGATGCACAACATCAACCGGCTCCCCTTTGTCCACATGTTTGTTTACTCCTTCAAAGAATTGAAGTCAATTGGTCAGGCAAGATTTCCCCACACAAAAGCTGTGCTGACTTGGTCTCAGTAATCCATGTCCTTGGATGTGCTCTGTAATTTTTCTTTTTGATAATAGCCTCTACCATTTTCCCCGACACCAACGTCAGGCTCACCGGTCTATAATTTCCCGGATCTCCCCTGGAACCTTTTTTAAAAATCGGCATTAAATTAGCCACCCTCCAATCTTCCAGTCCACACTCGATTTTAAGGTTAAATTACATATCACTAACAGTAGCTCCGCAAGCTCATTTTTCAGTTCTATCAGTACTCTAGGATGAATACCATCCAGTCCAGGAGATTTGCTACTCTTCAGTTTGCTGAACTGCCCCATTACGTCCTCCAGGTTTACCGTGAAGTCAGTAAGTTTCTCCGACTCATCCGCTTGAAATACTATTTCCGACACCGGTATCCCACCCAAATCTTCCTCGGTGAAGACCGAAGCAAAGAATTCATTCAATCTCTCCGCTACGTCTTTATCTTCCTTGATCGTCCCTTTTACCCCTCGGTCATCCGGCGGCCCAACCGATTCTTTTGCTGGCTTCCTGCTTTTAATATACCAAAAAAACTTTTTGCTATGTTTTTTTGCCTCTAATGCTATATTTTTTTCGTAATCCCTCTTGGCCTTCTTTTTTTTTTTTTTTAATCATTTTTTTATTATTATCAGAACACATTGTTAACAAGCAACGTCTCATGTTACAACCATGTATACTAGTTCATCACATTCAACTTCCCCGAGTTTTGTTTTCTCCCTCCCACCCCTCCCCCACCTCCCCCCATCTTAGCTCAAGCATTCAAGATCTTGCTTTTAGCAACTGAAGTTAGTGTGTCCCAGTAGGGGGACCAAGTTCTACAAAACCGGTCCCCTGCTTCTGATGCCAAATCCTTGATACTTTGTCTTTCCAAAGCGCACATTTGTATCATCATCGACCTCCAACAACTGATTGTGGGCTGTTCATCTGTCAACCACACCTGTAGTATTGTTTTCTTTCCCATCAGGATTGCTCTCTGAAGAAATGTCCTCATGCCTGCCGGCATTTGTCCCTGCACTGTAAAAACATGAAACAACTGTCTGGGAGAACACTGCCATTGAAGTCTCCACATGCCCGATACATGTTCCGCTAAGTTTTTCCAAAATCTCTGTATCCTTGGGCAGGACCAGAACATATGGCCCAAATGTGCGTTTGTACGAGCACATTTCGGGCAGGAATCATTGTCTCTCAACTTAGCTCTGAACGCCCTGTGCGGTGATATGTACAATCGAAAAATAAATTTATACTGAGTTTCCCGCCAGCTCACATTCTCAGTTAATTTATGTAGTCGTTTAATGCACACTTCCAGTTGTTCCTGTGTAAGTTGTATTCCAAGCTCTGATTTCCACTGTTGTAACACCTTAGAATAATTTGTTGCTTTGGTATTGTCTCTCAGGTGCGTATGAAAATATTTCATTGGGACTCTAGCTTGTGCGTCCAGACCCAACAGTTCATTATATTTCCCCCAAGTTTCTATTGTTAATGTTTCTTTAGGCAAAGATCGCACATAGTGTTTTAACTGTAAGTATGCAAACAAGTCTGACTCAGGTATTCCAAACTCTCTACAAAGTTCCGCAAATGGCTTCATTATTCCTTGCTCATTCACCACATGATACACATACCGCACTCCCCTTGTTGCCCACGTCTGAAAGGCCCGTGAAGTGCTACCCGCGGGAAATTGGGGATTCCCCCTGATGGGCAGCATCGGGGAGCTTACTTTGCTAAGTCTTAAAAATTTACAGAGCCATCTCCAAGCACATCTCAGAGGTTGAAATATCGGTGTCACTGGCCCTAGCTTTCGTGCCTGTCCCCCAGGAGCCTGTAACCAACTTGCAAAGTGTTGTTCCCGAAACCAGTGTGTCTCAGATAATGTAAGAGAAAAATATTCCGTGTTTCGGAACCAGTCAGAGAGATGTCGAACCCCACCAGCCAGCGATAGTAGGCGCAGGTCCAACACTCCCAGACCTCCCTTCTCCCTAGGTAACATTGCCTTATGCATTGTCATCCGGGCCCTTTTACCCTGCCATAAAAATTTTGCTAGTTTATTCTTTACCCACCTTTCATCTCTTCCTCTAAGGTACATGGGCATCATTTGGAAGGTGTAAACCCAGGTTGGGAACAATATCATGTTGTATAATGCCACACGTCCCATCAGAGATATGGGGAGCGCTTGCCACCTGCCCAAGGCACTCTCCACCTTTCTTTTTAAGGGTTCCATATTTAATGTGTAGATATGAGTTAGATCGATTGGAATTTTCACCCCCAAGTACGTCATTGTCTCCTGCGCCCATTGCATTGGGAAAGGACCCTCCCATGTCTCTTTTATCTCTGGGTCCGAGGGTAAGGCTAAGGACTTACTGGCATTCAGTGTAAACCCAGAATGAAACCCAAACTCTTCAATTACTTCTATCAATCGTCCTAGTGACTCTTGAGGCCTAGTCAATGTCAACAGCAGATCATCAGCGAAGGCTAGCACTTTTACCGTTTGGCTCGGGAGTGTGACCCCTTGTATCCCAGGGTCCTGATCAATCGTGCGGAGAAGCGGTTCTAGGTACAGGAGAAACAGCAAAGGGGAGAGGGGGCAACCCTGTCTGGTACCAGCTTGTATCTCTAATGGATCAGATCGTTTTCCATTTACTAACAGCCTAGCTGTGGGTGTCGTATATAAAGTCTTCACAGCTTCTAAAAACCAGCCCGACACACCCACATGCTCCAGTACCTGAAATAAATAACTCCATCTCACTTTGTCGAAAGCCTTTTCGGCATCAAGACTTGTCAGTAGTAGATGGGTATCTGTTGCACTGCACTGGGCAATAGTCAACAGGACCTTCCGTACGTTAAGCACAGAGTGTCGTCCTCGCACGAATCCTACCTGATTTTGCCCTATCAAATTGGGTAAGTAAGATGCTAGCCTGTTAGCCAATACCCGTGCTAATATCTTAAGATCCACATTAATAAGCGATATGGGTCTATAAGAACCCACTCGATCTTCTGGCTTCCCTGGTTTGGGTATTAGTGTAATCCAGGCCTCATTCTCTCCCCTAGTAAAACTCCCTCTCTGCACCACCGCCTCGTAATATTCTAATAATGGGGCCCCAAAGTCTGCTGGGAGAAGTTTGTAATACTCTGCTGGATAGCCATCTGGCCCCGGCGCCGAGCCCTGTGGCAATGATTTAAGCACCTGCTGTATCTCCTGCACCTGTATCGGCCTTGACAACCCCTCACAAATGTCAGGCGGCAGGGTGGGCATCCCTGCATCCTCTATATAATCTTGTACCGGGGTCTCTTCTTCTTCTCCCCCCTTTGCATAAAGGCTCGTAAAAAATGTGTGAAACTCTCCCACTATGCCCTCTAGTGTCCTTATCCTAGTTCCCGAGGAAGATCTCACTGATGTAATTATCCTCTTCCGCTCCTGCGCACGGGCTACTTGTGCCAACATCTTCCCCGTTTTGTTCCCAAATCGTCTAAATTTCATCCCTCTCGCCCATAGCCTTTTTTTTGTCTGGTCATGTATAAGGGAGTTAAGGGCCACTGAAATTGCCACCATAACATCCTTGTGCTCTCTCGATGGGGTTTTGACATATTTCTTTTTCGCCTGCCTCAACTCTGTTTCTAGCCTAATTATTCCCGCTGCTATTCTCTTCTTCCTTGCGCTCATGTATGCTATGATACTACCCCTAAGGACCACTTTCGAAGCCTCCCAGAATACTGTTGGGGATTCACAGGATTCTGCGTTTGTGTCCACATAGGCCATCCACTGTTCTTTAATGTACTTCCCGAAATTCTCATCTTTATATAGAAAGGCTGGGAATTTCCATATCCTATCCCACTCCCGGGCCCAGCAAAATCTACTTCCACCCAAATTATTGAATGGTCGGATACCTCCAAGGGGCCTATTTCAGCTCCTGTTATGCGTGAAAATAATGATTGGGCCACTAGTATGTAGTCCAATCGGGACCATGTTAAGTGAACCTTAGATTGATGAGTATAGTCATTTGTGAGGGGATGGGTCAAACGCCACGGGTCCACTAAGGTTAAAGCTGTGCACATAGAGTCAAGCAACCCCTCCCTTTCTACCAATCGTCTTGTTCCCGATCGATCAGCTTGCTGATCCATAACTTCATTAAAATCTCCCGCCCATATCCATGGTGCATCATTGTATTTTAGACCCAGCGCTATTAGTTTCCTCTTGGCCTTCTTTATCTGCGCCTTGCATTTGCTTTGACACTGCTTATGCTGCTTCTTGTTATTTTCAGATGGTTCCTTCTTCCATTTTCTGAAGGTGTTTCTTTTAGCCCTAATAGCTTCCTTCACCTCACTTTTCAACCAGGCCGGCTGTCTTTTGGACTTCCATCTTTCTTTTCTAATTCGCAGAATATGTTTAGCCTGGGCCTCCAGGATGGTATTTTTGAACAGCGTCCATGCCTGTTGTACAGGTTTTACCCTCTCAGTTGCCCCCCTAAGTTTTTTTTTTAACCGTTCTTCTCATTTTATCATAGACTCCTTTTTTAAAGTTAAACGCTAACGTATTTGACTTCATGTGTATAGATACTTCAAGGTTGATATCAAAACTGATCATATTATGATCACTGTTATCAAGCGGCCCCAGTACCATAACGTCCCTCACCAGATCATGCGCTCCACTAAGGACCAAGTCTAGAATTTTTCCTTCTCTCGTTGGCTCCTGCACCAGCTGCTCCATAAAGCTGTCCTTGATTTCATCAAGGAATTGTACCTCTCTAGCGTGTCCCGATGTTACATTTACCCAGTCTATATTTGGATAATTGAAGTCACCCATTATTATCATATTGCCCATTTTGTTTGTGTCTCTGATTTCTTTTATCATTTCTGCGTCTACCTGCTCATCCTGGCGAGGCGGACGGTAGTACACTCCTATCACCATCCTTTTCCCTTTTATACATGGAATTTCAACCCACAATGATTCAAAGGTGTGATTTGTGTCCTGCTAAATTTGTAATCTATCTGAGTCAAGGCCGTGTGGAAGGTAAGCCGATCTCAGGACAGCCTTTAGTTGTTCGCTTCATGAGAGGTTTGCTTTTGTCAAAGCCCCCTGTCAAGCCTCCTACAGTGTCATGGGATCTCAATGTCGTTCTCACCCAGCTGATGAAACCTCCTTTTGAGCCACTGAATTCCTGCCATCTGAAGTACTTGACCTGGAAGGTCATTTTCTTGGTGGCAGTTACTTCAGCTCGTAGAGTCAGTGAGCTTCAGGCCCTGGTAGCCCAGGCCCCTTACACCAAATTTCATCATAACAGAGTATTCCTCCGCACTCACCCTAAGTTCTTGCCAAAGGCTGTGTCGGAGTTCCATCTGAACCAGTCAATTGTCTTGCCAACATTCTTTCCCCGTCCTCATTCCTGCCCTGCTAAACGTCAGCTGCACACATTGGACTGCAAGAGAGCATTGGCCTTCTATCTGGAGCGGACACAGCCCAACAGACAGTCCGCCCAATTGTTTGTTTCTTTTGATCCCAACAGGAGGGGAGTGGCTGTGGGAAAACGCACCATATCCAATTGGCTAGCAGATTGCATTTCCTTCACTTACGCCCAGGCTGGGCTGGCTCTTGAGGGTCATGTCACGGCTCATAATGTTAGAGCCATGGCAGCGTCGGTAGCCCACTTGAAGTCAGCCACTATTGAAGAGATTTGCAAAGCTGCGACGTGGTCTTCTGTCCACACATTCACATCTCATTACTGCCTGCAGCAGGATACCTGACGCGACAGTCGGTTCCGGCAGTCAGTGCTTCAGAATCTGTTCGGGGTTTAGAATCCAACTCCACCCCCCTAGGCCCATGTTTGTTCTGTTCCAGGCTGCACTCTCAGTTAGTTGGTAAATTTTTTAGGTCAATCTCAGTTATGTCCTCGCCGTTGCGAGGCCCAATTGACCATGGTTGTTGTTTTGAGTGAGCCTGGGGGCTAGGGATACCCCATCAGTGAGAACAAGCAGCCTGCTTGTCCTCGGAGAAAGCAAATGCTACATACCTGTAGAAGGTATTCTCCGAGGACAGCAGGCTGATTGTTCTCACAAACCCGCCCGCCTCCCCTTTGGAGTTGTGTCTTCCCTTCTCTTTGTCTTGCTACATATGAGACTGGCCGGCACGAGCCGGTTCGGGCGGGAAGACGCATGCGCGGTGCGCATCGGCGCGCGAGGACTAGCAAAGGACTTTGCTAGAAAGTGTTCCGATTGGAGGGGCTGCCGTGGACGTCACCCATCAGTGAGAACAATCAGCCTGCTGTCCTCGGAGAATACCTTCTATAGGTATGTAGCATTCGCTTTGTGAAAAAGACATGGCTTTCAGTTGGCATTGACTATGCAGGATCGGCAAGCCCTAGAGCTAGGGTGGGGGCGGAGCGGGGGGCGGAGTTAGGGTGGGGGCGGGGCTAGGGTGGGGCCCCATCAAATTGGTCTGCATAGGGCCCCACACTTGCTAAGACTGGCCCTGCTGGCAAGTTCGGTTTTTCCTTTTCTTCTGGTTGAGGTAAGTGTGTCCTCTGCTTTCAACTGAGGACACTTTTCTGGTTCTGTTCTGCACATCAGTTATTCTTTTCCTGCCTTGTCTGGCTCTGGGCCGTTCCTACCCCTTGGGTGGGAAGAAGGGATGCTATGTAGTTAATTGCTCTGCTCGAGTTTCCGTTGCTTCTCCTACCCCTTGTTTAATAAATACATTATTTAAAATTAAAGAAAAGAAGTGGAGGGGAGGCGCAGGCGTTGTTCAGTTTTCTGGGGTTAAGGAAGTCTGCCTTTTTCCATGCCTGCTCTCGCCTACCTTTGCCACCCCAGTTTTTTGCTCATGGTGTAGTGGGTGGTGTCTGCTGGTCTCCAGAAGACTGGTCCTCCCCCCCCCCCCCCCCAAACCCCTGGGCTGTATGTCGGTCTTCTGGGGCTCCTGGAGCAAGCGCTCTAATAGGGGCTTTGTTCGGGGCCCGGCGGGTTTTCTGACAGTGCTGATTGATATGTGTACCGACCAGGCTGCTTAGGGTGGACGGCGTCCTCAGAGTCTGCCTGCTTGATGAGATACAAACTGATCCTTCTGGGGCTCGTGTGTGGCTTTGGCATTATGTGCATTGCCAGGTAGACCTCTTGGCTCGCTGTTTAGGCTGCACATTAAGTTTTCCTTCTCATGAGAGCTCTCTTCAGGGGCACTTCTCCCGGTTGGCTGGACAGCTAGGCTTAGCTATCTGAAACTCTTTTTTCAGCTGGGCCAGCGGCTCCTTCGACTGCCTATCTGTCGGTGAGGCAGTGTTCTTGGTGGAGCCGTGTCCGGTTATTGGCAGCTTCTAAGGCTTTTCGTACGTGGACATTTGTGTTCTGCTTCTTTGTGTCTTCTGCACTGTGTGTAGTACTTTCAGGTATGTGTACCTCCCTGCCCTTGGGTATGGGGGGCATTGTCAGCTCCCTGTCATGTTTCTGGGCAACTGGCTTTTCATGGTTGTTTTTGGACAGCTTATTCTTCATCTTCTTCTTGGGCACGACAATCTCAGCAGTGCTGTTTGGGGCAGTCCCTAGGTTGCCCTTTGGGGCCTTTTTGAATCTGCTGAATTTCTTCTTCTAGCTTGGATTCTTGCCGCGATCTTCTGCTCAGGCTGTTTCTGTGGTCTCCTCTCCTGACTTCCATTGTCAGCCTTCAGGGCCATTTCTGTGCTTCACCCCTTGGGATGGTTTTCTTCTATATCCCTGCTGACCGGGTGTGGAGCATTTCCCTTCTCTGGGTTCTTGATGTGGTTTGCGGTCGCATGTTCCAGGGGTGCTTCGGGTTGTGGTGTCACTACAGCCTAGTGGTCTCTATTCCTCTCACCATCTTGGCTGGAGTGGCATTTCTTCTCTGGGCTTCATTGGCTCTGTCTTGGTCATGTCTATGGGGTGACTGTTCCTCTAATTTTAGAGATACCCTGCTGCAATGCTTCTGCACTTAGAGTTCTGATTTGTGGCCGGCTATGGACCACTTCTCCATCTATGCATGAGAAACGTGTTTTCTGGTCTGCCTCTTATTGCAAACCAGTATTTTTGACCATGTGGCACAGCTCAGTTGCTGGTTCGGCTTTGCAGCTCTACTCTGACATTTGCTGCTCGGCATTGATTCCATACCTGGGTGGGGGCTGCATCTCCCACTTTCAGCTTCTGCTTCTCTCTCTGTGCATGTTGGAATCCTGCTTCATAGAGGTATGTAGAGGACTTCCTTACCTTGACTTGTTGCGCCCAGTGTTCTCTCGATTTGTTGAGGGATGTTCCCTTTCTCCAAGTAACTCCATCTCCAGATGTTAGGCACTAATCCATTGCTGGATGTTGAGTCCTATTCCACCTCTGCTCCTTTTCGTGAGTTTGAGCCTTGCTCCATCTATGTGGTTTTACCCTACTCCAACTCTACATTTTGAACCCTACTATATCTCCGGCTGTTGGGCCTGCTCCATTTCTGCACGTTGGGCCATGCACCATTTCTGGTTTCGGCAGGGCTCCATCTCTGCTGGAGGGGTTTGGTGCCATTGCTGTATGAGACCACTGCTCTGGTGGCTGCTAGTAGAGCTTTCCTCTCTCCCTCTGCATTTCAGCTGAGGGGCGCAGCTAATTCTCTGTGGGTGCAGTGCTGCTCCATCTCTGCATGTAGATCTTGGTCCTGCCTTTCATTATGGCTCGTCCCTGTCTTTGTATGTGGACCACGGCTTCTCTCTGATAGTGAGGTGCAGTTTCCTTTCAGGATGTGGTTGGTGGCTTGGTCGCGGTCTCCCTGGAGCACCTCTGTCTCTGAAGAGCAAGCACCATATTGTCTCCGTTTGCTATGCAGCACCTTTCTGTGCCGGTTGTGGAGGCCCTGCTTGGGATCTAGAGTTTGCCGCCATCTGTAGTCCAGGTCCTCACTGCCATTCAGGGTTCTGGCCCGCAGTCTTTGTCATTTATCCACATTGTGTGTGGTATGTCCTATGTCTTCCAGCCTGGGGCATGAGCTCCGATGTCTGCCTCAGGACCCACATCTCACTGTTGCATCCTTCTGCTCTGCAGTAGAGGCTGTTGATTTTCAGTGTTTCCACATGGATGGCCTAGTCTCCTGGGGGATGCTTTCCTGCAGTCTCCTTGGTCCTTTACATTGGTCTAGGCTGTCTTCTATCTTCTCCGATGGCCTTTTCTTCTGCAGTAGTCTTTTTTTTTTTTTTTTTGTGCTGGTGGTCTTTGGGAACTTGGTCCCACCCTCATGAGGCCACAGTTTTGCGGCATTCCATTCATCTGGACTGGTCTGGTATAGATGACAAGGAAGGAAACATTTATGTTCTTACCTGATGATTTTCTTTCCTTTAATCATACCAGACCAGTCCAATCTCTCCCTCATTGTATTGGTTCTGGCATGTGTTGTCTGGTTCCTCTTTAATCTACTTCCTTCTAGGTTTCATTCTACCTGTCTTTGGGGTGGCACTGCTGCTGCTGTTGCTGCTTCTGTGACTACTGGCTCTGTACATTTTTCCAGGTCAGTGGATTGTCTATCTTCCTGCTCCTGCCTCTGAAATACCGGAATGTCGGTTGCATTTCTGCCTCACATCAGTGGATGATCTGCCACACGACTCCTGATGCAGTAGTACACCTGTACTTTGGTTGAGTCTCTGCATCACTTGGAAGGATCTGTGGACTGTGGCCATTGTTCTTCAGTGTTCCACAGGGGCATTCTGAAATTTGTAGCACCACTGTTTGGCTATTTAACATACTGAACATTATAGGGATGCACTAATCCCTTAGAAGGAACGGTTCACTTGGAACTACTTTGTTCTCTGTCTCCTTCTGCTGGTGGATGGACACAACCCATTCATCTGGAGTGGTCTGATATGATTAAAGGAAAGAAAATTATCAAGTAAGAACATAATTTTCAATAAGAAGGTGGACTTGATTCCTTAAGTCTAAAATGCTTGGGGATTCAAGAAGCTTCCTCACCATTCCATTCATGTAAAAAAAAAAACTAAGATTATGAAGACTCATCCTTAGTAAGAGCGGCAAGGACCTTGGAGTCTTTTGGGAAAAGGTTTTCTAGAATGTTATGCTAACATTCCGCATTGCTTCTTACCAGCTCTTTATGAGCATACAGAACATGGTGTGCAGTTGGCTGAGTTTGCAGTTACTCTTTCCCAAAAGAAGGCTGATGAGGTCTGTTGCATCAAAATAAAGCTCCATAGTCTAAGAAACATGCAGGAAAGCGTGTCCTCAACTGAATTCCAACAGGACTGGACTCAACACTGATCTTTGTTTTGCTAAAATATAGCATCATCAGGAGTTCAAACTGGAAAAAAAACATATACAAGTATCACCATAATAAGCACTCTTATAAAAATACATGAACATCAAACAATATACATAATTCTGTCAAACATAATTTCAAATACATACCAGAAAATGTCTTCACAACCATTAAACCAGGGTAAATACTCCAAAAGTGGCAGCCTCACAACTGAGACTGACCAACATATGCAGGAACCATCAGCTGTAGCACATCATCCACTTAAATACCTCACAATGGATCCTCTCACTAAATCCACTCCACCTCTTTGTTCAAACCCTGTGGTTCTACTGTTTGCCAGATATAAATCATTCCCTGTTCTGTTCTAACCAATATCTCTGAAATATTGTAAGCTCTTTGAGCAGGGACTGTCTTTCTTCTATGTTTGTGCAGCGCTGCATATGCCTTGTAGCGCTATAGAAATGCTAAATAGTAGTAGTAGTAG
Organism: Microcaecilia unicolor; assembly: GCF_901765095.1. Taxonomy (NCBI): domain Eukaryota; kingdom Metazoa; phylum Chordata; class Amphibia; order Gymnophiona; family Siphonopidae; genus Microcaecilia; species Microcaecilia unicolor. Next base: position 119,715,588 of record NC_044040.1, on the reverse strand, counting down.
TAGTAGTAGTAAATATCACCTCCTCTAACATGTCTCAACACAATAAATCTTAACATATTAATCTCATGTTTAAAACATAACCATTGGTTTACCAGAGGGGAACCTACTCGCTGCACTGTAAGATTACTCAAATGTTGAGCTATACGTAATTAAACTGTTTTATAATCTGCCCAATATACCATTTATTGCACGGGCAGCATATTCCATACATTCTCCGAGGACAAGCAGGCTAGACATCATCACGCATGGGTCGTCGTCCGCGACAGCCCAGGAGCTCCGGAATTTTAAAGAAAAACTTTAAAGCTTCTAGAAGCAGCGTGACGGGCGCGGGGACAACGCACTGCACATGCGCGAGTGACTTCCCGCCCGCGACGCCCACACGCTTCCCTCAGTTTCTTTTTTTCCGCTTCGCGAAGAGGGGTTGTTTTTTCTGCCGCTCCTCGCATTTTTGTGGCCCAGGAGACATTTTTCCGTCACGTTTACACGCTCCGATTGTGGCTTTTTACTACCTTTTTCTCTTCATTCAAAGTAAAAACGAAAACAAAAGAACCACCTTATTTTTCTTAGTTTTTTTTCCCCGTTTTTAAGTTTCCTTTCTCCTCCGGTCGTGGCCGTCTTTAGGCCGCCCGGTCGCGTGGCTTTTTCCTTTTTTCATGCCTTTTCGTTGGCACCATCAAGTCGTTTGATTTTTCGACTGCTATTTTTCTTCCCATGTCATTGAGGACTCCCAGCGGCTTCAAATGCTGTTCCCACTGCAACCAGACCATCTCGTTGACCGATCCTCATGCCTGGTGTCTCCAGTGCCTCGGACCCGACCATGTGCCAGCTTCGTGTAAGCTTTGCAAATTAATGAAAAAGAGGACCCAGGTAGCTCGAGAGGCTCAGCGTGAGAAGCTTTTTCCAGATCGGTCCGGGCCTTCGACATCGGTACTGAGCTCAACGACATCGACGTCGAGGGAAGCAGCATCGAGAGTCCAGGTAATGGCTGCCGAAAGACCTGTTACAGCTGGGAGCAGCGAGGCATCGAGCGGGTCTCCACCCGTCTCCAGGCCTACTGCTATGCAGGCCCCCTGGGACTGCCCTGAGTCGGACCCGGCCCCGAGGAGGTGTGAGGATTCTACGTCCTCCTCATCGGTACCAAGGAGTGTCGATGATGTGCGTTGCGCGAAGGATAAGAAGCATCGCCATCGATCTCTTTCCCGTCACGGTACCGAGAGCTCCGGGGAGCCGAGGGAGTCGGCACCCGAGAAGCGTCGGCGCCGGGAGGATCGCTCGCTCTCCTTTCAGGAGGTGCCGACGCGTCGGTCGTCTGGCAGCCAGGTACCGGCTCTCAAACCTCATCTGATTCTACCACCGACTCCCGTACCAATCCCACAGCTTGTTCCGATGGCAGCCCTCGATGAGTGTCTCCGGGCCATGCTTCCAGGCCTTCTGGAGGGGATGATGCGTCTTTCTGCCTCGGTACCGCAGGTGCTTGCGCCTCCGGTACCTACTGCTGAGATGGCGCTTACCCATCTCCTGCGCGGAGATCCCCGCCCTCGATACCACTTGCGGTGCCTGAGCCGGTTGCCACCCGGTTGGACTCTCCTTCGACATCGGTGGAGGAAGCTTCGCCGGAGTCCAGGCAAGGGTCTACTTCTCGACGCCCTTCATGAGGACATCGATCCTCGAGGTCAAGGCAGGATCGGGTTCGGGCTGCTCTTCGAGAGCTATTGTCCGACACCGAACAGGAGCACTCATGGAGTGAGGAAGAAGACCCCAGATTTTTCTTCGGAGGAAGATTCTCAGGGGCTTCCATCTGATCCCACTCCGCCTATTGAGGTTAGACAATCTCCACCTGAGTGTGTCTCCTTTTCATCTTTTGTGCGGGAAATGTCTAGGGACATTCCTTTTCCCATGGAGGCTGTGGATGAGCCCAGGGCTGAGATGTTCGAGGTTCTGGATTATCCTTCTCCGCCAAAAGAGGTTGCAACAGACCCCTGCACAATACACTCAGGGAAGTGATGTTGCGGAATTGGTCTTGCCCTCTATCTAATTCAGTTGTCACCAAGAAGTCCGAGTCCCAGTACAGAGTCCATGGTGAGCCTGTGATGGTGAAGGCCCAACTTCCTCACGATTCCATGGTGGTGGCCTCTGCTCTCAAAAGATCCAAGAGTACTAGGGACTATGCTTCGGCACCCCGGGGCAGAGAGTCTAGGACCTTGGATTATTTTGGGATACCGCGGCCAAGATTCAAACATGCCAGCTGTACACCAGCATCCACTTACGGAACTCGATAAAGCAACTGTCCAGTTTGGTTGAAACTCTTCCTCCTGAGCTTGCCGAGCCTTTTCCCCAGGTGGTCAGGCAGCTGAAGGCGTGTCGCAAATTCCTGGCCAGGGGAGCTTTTGATTCTTTTGATGCTGCATCCAGGGCGGCTGCTCAAGGTATTGTGATGCGCAGACTCTCCTGGCTGCGTGTCTCGGACCTGGATCAGAAGACCCAGCACCGTATGGCGGATGTTCCTTGCCGGGGGGACAATCTTTTTGGAGAGAAGGTTGAAGATATGGATGATTCCCTCAAAAAGCACCATGATGCTATGGACTCTCTCGCCCGCCGGACGCCTTCTGCTACTACCTTCTCCTCTAGGAGGTTTTTTGGAGGGAGGAGGAGTACTCCCTATTCCTCTAATAGGCGTAGGTACACTCCTGCTTCTTCAGGCTCGCCCCCAGCAGGCCCGCTCTCGTCAGCGGCATGTGCCTCAGGCCCCTCCAGCTCCCCAGCAAAAGCAAGGGACGAGCTTTTGACTGGCTCCAGAGCAGCACAGTCGACATCAAAGTGTCTGTACCGGACGATCTTCCTGTCGGAGGGAGGCTTATATTTTTTCACCAAAGGTGGCCTCTCATAACTTCCAACAGGTGGGTTCTACAAATAGTCCGGTCCGGATATGCCTTCAATCTGGAATCAAAGCCTCCCAATTGTCCTCCGGGAGCTCAATCTTTCAGTTCCTGCCACAAGCAGGTACTTTGGCTATGCTCTCTGGACTTAAAGGACGCCTACACTCACATTTTGGTGCTCCCAACTCACAGGCAGTACCTTCGATTTCGTCTGGGAATTCAGCACTTTCAGTACTGCGTGCTTCCATGCGTTGTGTGTGTATTCGTCCTTTATTTTTGTCAATGCTCGTTCAAGCCTCCTAACTTGTGTTTTTAGTTTTTTTCAGTTCTTCGTTATACCATGGTATAGAGTTGTGTCTTCATGAGGTTCTTGTTTGTAGTGGTGCTATTTTGTCTAATATGTTTTTGCATCTGTTGTCCCAATCTAGTAGATAGTGTATCGAGTCCGTTTGAGCTGTCCATTCGTTTTTGTAAATCTGTTGCCAGAAAATTACCTGGTCTACTTGGCCTCTCGTGGTATAGGTTGTACGTTCTTGTTTTTGGTTAAATTCTTTTTTTCGCCATTGTAGGGTTAGGTTTAATTTGTGGTGGTCAGACCATGTGTGATAAAGTCACATCCAGGATAGTTGGGTTAAGGCAGTTTCAGTCTGAAATACAAGTCCCAGAAGGCATTGCAGGCAAGGAGCCAGGGGTTGAGATGAGGAACCCGGACTGGACTCTTAGCTGCAATGGGGGAAGACATGGGTGTAAGCTGGCAGGATGTGTAGATTGGCTGCCACTAGGGGGAAAGAGAGATAGGAAACCCTGTGTGCAGGAGTTCATCATTAGTCTAATGCTTAACTCAGCTGGTATGGGTGTGGGGGGAAGCTAATGGAAGGAGAATGATTGGTTGTGAGAGCAGAAGCCAGGGATTGATTAGGCAGGTGGGAAGGAGTCCCTTGGGAGAAGCAGAAGGAGAGAAGCAGTTGCAGGCTGAAAATCCTTGGGTAAGAGAGGTCCCCAAAGTACTGAAGCAGGCTGAAATCCCTTGGGTGTGAGGAAGTCCCAAAAGTATTTGCAGGCTGAAAATCCTTGGGTAAGAGAGGTCCCTAAAGTATTGAATTTACCAGTGAAGCTGATGCAGGGTGAAATCCCTGGGGTATGAGGAGTCCCTAAAATATTGAACTCTTCTTAAGGTAAAGAAAGTAGAAGGGTAGAAACTGCTGTTTTGTGATTTAACTGTGATGATGAACTGAAAGAACTGCTTCTATTTGGAATTGAACTACTGTTTATTGTGCACTGGATAAATAGCCCAGACTGGAGCTGACTGTGAGCCTGTATTGAATCTGATATGTGCTGATAGCCTACTGCTTAAAGGGAACTATTTGCCATACACTTTCAGGTGGCTTATATGTGCTTAAGATTGAAGGTGAATGCTGCTGTTGGAACTGTGCATCAGGTCTACTAGAAACCTGCATGGAATAAAGTCCTTAAGATTGAAGTTGCTGGTGGACATTTATTTCTTTACTGTACCAGGAGCCTGTGGCTGGAGGAGATTGTTCTATCCTTGGCTGCACTTAGAGGTGCCTGGTTACACATGGTATATCTGACCATTTTGTATTTGATAGTATTAGGTTCTGGTCTGAAGATAGTTTGTGTGTGATGAGGTTGAGTGTGTGCCCTCTGACATGGGTTGCTTGCATATTTGGCCAATTAACACCCCATAATTGGAGGAATTCCTTGCATTCTCGTGCATTATTTATAGTTTGGGTCTTCGAGGTGTAAGTTTATGTCCCCTAATATAATTAGATTGGAGTTAGTCACACAGGTTTTGATATGAAATCCATGAAGTGTGATTGGCATTCGTGCCAGTTACCTGGTGGTCTGTAGAACAAGACACAGTTAAGGTGGTCGAGCAAGGATGTATGGTGGATTCTGACTGAGGCGATTTCAAGTTGAGGTGTAATGGACTCGGCTATGATTGCAACGGCGAAGTGGGATCTATGGATTAGTGCTATGCCTCTGCCTCGTTTTTCCTTTCTAGTCCAGTGAGTGATTTTATAACTTGGGGGGCATAGCTCTAGAATTATGGGGTCCTTTTGATCATGGATCCAGGTTTCACTAATGAATAGTAGGTCCAAGTTCTCTGATGTGATCCAGTCTGTTATTGTTATTGCTTTGTTAACTGCTGATCTGGCGTTTATGTATCCCACTTGAATTATTTGGTAAGGGTCATTTAAGGTCGAATTTATTTTGATTTGTGTTAGTTGTCTATTCTCCAGTTGTGTGGGTTTGTTGTGTCCTTTCTTTCCTTTGTGCTGCTTTTGTGCGCGTATTGGAGATCTACCATTGTTTTGGTTGTTGTTAGTTTGGTGAGGTGTTTTATATCTGGACAGTCTATTGAGGTTGAGTATTGTGGGTATGATGTTGGTCTGTAAAAGAGGGGTGGTTAGTGTATGGTGTATCAGGGATAGGGAGTAGATTATAAGGAACAGTTTGGCGGTGTTTATTGTGGTGCTAGTTTGTTTTGGGCTGATGATTGAGTGCATTTGATGATTGTGATGTGGGTTTAGTTTATAGGATGGTATCTAAGGATCTGAGGTGGCTCTAATGTTTTGTACCTCATGCACCGCAATCCCCATTCTTCTCGTCACCTTGTCAGTCCCGGTCACCGCAGATCATGTGTGCTGGGTCACGGGAAGCTCTTGTTTGGCCCACAGCTTTGCTCACTACCGCCGCTGTACTGCCCTCGCAAGCTCTCACACCTCTCGATGCTACTGACGTCTCGAACTCGGTCGCCCCGCGTGTTTGGCCATCATGGCTTCTGTGATCCTAGGACAGCTCCCCTGAACGCTGGTGGTCCTTGTGCCGCTTCGCACTAGACTTGGCACGGACGGGTGGCGGGGGAACTTCCCTGAATGCTGGTGGTCCTTGTGCCATTTCGCTCTAGACTCTGCATGACGGGCGGCGGGGGAACTCCGGGAGCGCGATCGCCAACGGTACGCTCCTCGTGGTAGTCTTCCCGGGGAGGGTCGGACGACTGCCTCGCTCATGGGTGGCTGACAGACGACGGGGGAACTCCGGGAGCGTGATCGACAGTGGTGGGCTCCTCGTGGTAGTCTGCCCAGGAAGGGTCAGCCGACTGCCTTCATCCTGGGTGGCTGACAGATGGCGGGGGAACTCCGGGAGCATGATCACCAGCGGCAAGCTCCTCGTGGTAGTCTGCGCAGGGAGGGCCAGCCGACTGTCTCGCTTCTGGTGGCTGACGGGCAGGGAAGTAGAGCCAGGTGCGTGGCCGCTGGCTCGTGTTGTCCCTTTGCATTATCTTTGCATTATCAGTACGAAGTCTTGCTGTTTAGCTTGGCTTCAGTCCCGCGAGTCTTCACAAAGTATCTGATAGCAGTAGCTGCAACACTGTGCAGTTGGGGCATACATGTCTTCCCCTACCTCGATGACCGGTTAGTCAAGGCAGCCCCCCCAGAATTGACACAGACCTCAATTCAATATGCCATAAGCAGGGGCATAGGCCCCCACCCACTTAAGCCCAAGGCCCACCCAGGAATGGTGCACCCCGAGTCGCTCCGCATGGCATTCCTCCGTCCCTCCCTGGCCCGACCGTCAGCCCTCCTCCGTTCCGTCTGCCCCCCCCCCCCCCATGCAAATGTTTAACCTGTCCTTTTTGTTTCAGTAGCACTGAGCGACGTGAAGGCACTGCAGTGCTCGCCAGCTTCAAGTTCTCCCTTTCCTCTTCACGCAGTGTCCGTCCCGCCTTTACGATGACGTTTTTCCTGTTTCCGCGAAGGCGGGATGAACACTGTGTGAACAGGAAAGGGAGAACTTGAAGCTGGCGAGCGTTGCAGTGCCTTCACGTCGCTCGCTGCTGCTGAAAGAAAAAGGACAGGTTCAACACATTTGTGTGCGCGGGAGGCGGGGGGACGGAGATGACTCTGAGGGCTTTTGGGGAACTGAGGGAGGGCAGGGAGACTCGCTGGCCATGGGTGGGGGGGGGGGGGGAACGGAGAGGACTCGGAGGTCTTTTGGGGAACTGAGGGAGGGCAGGGAGACTCGCTGGCCATGGGTGGGGGGGGAACGGAGAGGACTCGGAGGGCTTTTGGGGAGCTGAGAGAGGGCAGGGAGACTCGCTGGCCGTGTGTGTGGGGGAACGGAGAGGACTCGGAGGGCTTTTGGGGAACTGAGGGAGGGCAGGGAGACTCGCTGGCCATGGGTGGGAGGGGAGGGGAGGGGGGAACGGAGAGGACTCGGAGGGCTTTTGGGGAACTGAGGGAGGGCAGGGAGACTCGCTGGCCATGGGTGGGGGGGGGAACGGAGAGGACTCGGAGGGCTTTTGGGGAGCTGAGGGGGAGGGCAGGGAGACTCGCTGGCCATGGGTGGGAGGGGAGGGGGGAACGGAGAGGACTCGGAGGGCTTTTGGGGAACTGAGGGAGGGCAGGGAGACTCGCTGGCCATGGGTGGGGGGGAACAGAGAGGACTCGGAGGGCTTTTGGGGAGCTGAGGGAGGGCAGGGAGACTCGCTGGCCATGGGTGGGAGGGGAGGGGGGAACGGAGAGGACTCGGAGGGCTTTTGGGGAACTGAGGGAGGGCAGGGAGACTCGCTGGACATGGAGAGGAGGGCGGGGGGGAGAGAACAGATTGCTGGAGGGAAGGGGACAGAGGAAATTGCTTGACATCAGGACATGGATGGATGGAGGGGAGAGAGGAAATTGCTGGACATGGATGAGAAGGGAGGGGAGGGGAAACATAAGGACACAGGAGGATGGTGGACATGGTGAGTGAAAAAATATCAAATAGAAAGAAGACACTGCATAAAACAGAAGACACTGGGACCAACGCGAATAGAAAAACTAAATGATCAGACAACAAAGGTAGAAAACATTTTTTAATTCAGAATTTATTAATTGGAATAGGTCAGCTTTTGGAAATGTGCATCTGTGATATTTTGCATGTAAGTTTCAGTTTTTCTAGTATTGCTGCATGCTGAGTCTGACTTCTTGAGGTAACTTTCCAGTTCATAAATTTGCCTTCATATCTGTTGTGTCATGTGTTTTTCATGTGTGATCAAGGTGCAGTATTCTGCTAGCGTGTAGTATTTGCGGCCTTTTTTGTTTTGTTTTTTTTTTTGTTTCACTAGGTTGTGTACTGGTGTTTTAGAGCCCGGTGTAATTATAGTGCTGCCTTTCCACGCATAAGGTTGTAGCTCGTCCTGTCCTTGGAATTAGTGCTGTTATGGTTTGGTAAGGTTATAAGTGTGTTTTAGCACAAGTTTGTGTATAGTGTTTTGCAGTGGAGAATTTGTGTATTGGCCTTACTGAGGTGGCACTAAAACATCAGAAAGGGTGTAGAGCCTAAATCATGACACACTACCTCTTGAAGGATCTATATATGGTCGTTAATAAAAGGAGCTCATTGTGAACACTATCCACCCTAAAAAGGTGTTTTGTGGCTCTACATGAGAATTGTGATATGATCCCTTGTTTCATATTGTTGACGGTCTGCATTTTCCGTATCGGTATATTGGTGTATTAGGGTCTGCCCAGTGTAATATTTATGGTACAGTAAGGTTCTGAGTGTGTGTTTGCACAAATTTGTGCATAGTGTTTTGCAGTTGAGCGATTGTCGCTTTGATTGATGCTTTGAGCAACCACTTTGTTCTTTGACATATGATACATATCTAATATCTAAAATTCTTTGACATATGATACATATCTAATATCTAAATTTAATTAAAGGTATTAATTGTCAATGGGGTGCAGCTAGGGAGAGGTGCCAGACCGTAGACTGGAGGCGGGGAAGGGAGAAAAGTGCTGGACTGATTGGTATTAATTGCCTTTGGAGAAAGTATTCAGCTAACAGAGCTTGAGGATCCTCATTAGCTAAAGTATTTATATTTTGAGGTGGAGGTATGGCAGAGCAGAGATAATTTTGTGCCCACCCACTTTAAGCTCAGACCCACCCAAAATTGGCTGTCTGGCTACGCCACTGGCCATAAGGCTCTTAGAACTCCTTGGTTTTGAGATAAACTACCCCAAATCACATCTTCAACCAGTTCAGACCTTACAGTTCTTTGGGGCTCTTCAGGACCCTACTCAGGGTTGAATCTTCCTCCCTCAACCGAAAGCAAACAACATAATGCACCTCTTCGCTGAGGTTTCCAAATCCACCCAGATATCTGCTCATCAGATGCTCTGTCTAGTTGGTCGCATGGCTTTGATAGTCCATGTAATAACATTGGCTCAAATCCGTTTCCGAATTCCTCAGTGGACACTCTGTGGTCCTAAGGCACGAGATTGTTCTTGGCAAATAACTCCACAGCTACATCACTGTCTACAGTAGTGGATGGTGGCCCAGAATCTCACCAGGGGACTTCCATTTCAGCTCCTTCCACATCACAAAGTCTTCACCATAGATGCCTCCATGGTAGGTTGGGGTGATCACCTCGATGGTCTGCACACACAGGGTTCCTGGTTCCCATGAGAAAAATTACATAATCAGGCTCATTTTCATAAGAGATAGACGTCTAAAAAGTGACATGTCGGCATTTGGACGTCTATCTCACGGAAACGTCCAAATCGGTATTATCAAAACCTCATTTTGGACATCTTTCTCTGAAGTCTATCAGAAGGACGTCCAAATCTCAAGAGAGCATGCCAGGGGCATGTTCAAGGCAGGTCTTGGATGTTCCTAAGACTTGGACGTCTTTCAGTCATAATGGAACAAAGCAAAAACGTCCATGACTAAAACTTAAACGTTTTGAGCTAGACCTGTTTTTAATATGAATATAGCACAAAAAGGTGCCCCAAATGACCAGATGACCACTGGAGGGAATCAGAGATGACCTCCCCTTACTCCCCCAGTGGTCCCTAACCCCCTCCCACCCCCAAAAAGTGTGTTGAAGAACATTTCTTGCCAGTCTCTATGCCAGCCTCAGATGTCATACTGGGGTTCATTACAGCAGCATGCAGGTCCCTGGAGTAGTTTAGTAGTAGGTGCAGTGCACTTCAGACAGGTGGACCCAGGCCCATCCCCCCACTACCTGCTCACTTGTCAAGGAAACCGTGAGTCCTCCAAAACTCTCCAGAAACCCACTGTACCCACATATAGGTGCCCCCTTCACCTGTAAGGGCTATGGTAGTGGTATACAGTTTGGGGTAGTGGGTTTTGGGGGAGCTCAGCACACAAGGTAAGGCAGCAGTGCTCAGATGTGTACCTGGGAGCATTTTATTAAGTCCACTGCAGTGCCCCCTAGGGTGTCCTATTGCGGTCCTGGGTTGTCAGGGGGACCAGTCTACTAAAAATGCTGGCTCCTCCTACGTCCCAATGGCTTGAGTTTGAACGTTTTACTCTTGGACGTTTTTTGTTTTTTTTTCCAAAAATGGCCAAAAAACAAAGACGTCCAAATCACAGGACATCCATAGTATTTTCGAACACAAAAGATAGACATCCATCTTTTTCGAAAATGATCTTCTTTCCTGTTCGGAATTTGGGCATCTTTGTAAAATGTCCAAACTCTGATTTAAACGTTTCTTTCGAAAATGCACCTCAATATCTCCTGGAATTGCGAGCAGTCTGGAACACCCTCAAAACTTTGCAAGTCTGCATTCTTAATCAGAAAATACTAATTTGCACAAACAACCAGGTTTTGATGCATTACCTGAAAAAGAAGGAGGAACAGGTTCTTACCACTCTGTCGACAAGCAATCCAGATATGAACTTGAGCAGCTTTTCAAAACATCTCTATAAGAGCTGTTTACTTAGCTGCAAACAGAATGCTGTGGCAGACAAATTTAGCAGAGTCCTTCAGCTTCACGAATGGTCCCTCAGCATGTCTGTAGATTGTCAAATATGCCAGCAGTGGGGGACCTTAACGATAGACCTTTTCCCTTCTCAGTACAACAGGCTTTCCCGCTTTTGTTCCAGAATCTATGCTCCCAACCGTGCAACCTCAGATGCCTTCTTGCTCCACTGGGAAATGGATCTTCTTTAAGAAAAGGCACTCAGGCAATACACAAACTTCAAATAAAATACAGTAATGCCCAGCCACCCATAACCATCCCTCCCCAGGGTAGGTCAATCCATAAAGATTACTATAAGCCCACTTAACGGGCAACTGTAAAAATTTACATTTCAAAATCCTGCTATGTGCAGGAGGAGTGAATGTAGTCCAGAAAGGTTCCCAAGTAGCCTGAAACCGACATCCAGTCTGGGATGTCAGATCTGAAATGCGACACCTCTTTAGAGAGCACCTGTATTACTTTTTTTGTAATGCTTCTTCTTAATTATGTAAGGCACATTGAACCTGAGCTTTCTTGGGAAAATACGAAGTAGAAATGTCATAATAAATAAATATGCCTTTCCCCCACTGCCTCTCATAGGGAAAACTCTTCTGAACTACATGGAGACCAAGATCTTAATTGCTGCCTATTGGCCATGTCAAGTTTGGTTCCCTCTTCTCCTAGAGTTTTCATCCAAGGAGCAATTGAGGTTAGATCCTTTTCTATCCCTTATAACACAGAACAAGGGATTCGTCCTCCATCCAGATCCCTGCTCTGTAACCCCGACAGCTTGGTTTTTGATGACATAGACTTACATTCCTTAAATCTTCCAGAAGAGGTCTCTAGGATACTATTAGCCTCTAGGAAACTTTCTATGCAGAAATGTTACACTTTTAAGTGAAGAAGATTTTCCCTCTGATGTGCAGCCAGAGTACCCGATTCGGGTCTCTGTTAAATGCACTGACGTGAAAGAGTAACTGAGTTACAAAAAAGCTAAGTAAACGCTAAATAATTAATATATAAAAAAGTCATAAAAAGATTTTTTTTTTTTTTTTTTAAACTGAAAAAATGGATCGATGAGGATTACGTCACTACCCCCAAGATATGCTTGGCTTAAATTCAGCCATAACAGGGGGTAGATGTGCGGATCTGAGGATCCTATAAAGGGTATTATACTGGACTATTAAGGATATGAATGTACAGAGTTATATTTGAAGCTGAGTATATCGTGAACATATATGTTTTGACTCCCTTCAATTAATGAGAAGTTGCTTGATGATCACATTCCTGTAGGAATTGTGTTATAACATTTAATGTGTAGAATTGTTCAGAAGTTAATATGTGGGTTCCATGAAGAATTTGAAGGAGGTATTTGTATATTTAATTATATATGGTTTGTTTTATATATATTATGAATGTGTATATTGTTATCTGCCTATAATGATTGCGCAGAATACAAGTTGTTTTTAAATAAATATCTCCTATATGTATACACAGGCTGGGCTGATCCTCCATGGCCAGGTCATTTCCATTCAGCCTCTATTCAAGACATTTGCAATGCAGCTACGTGGTCTTGTATCCACAGCTGTCTGGAGCGGTATTCCAGCGGGATAGCTGATTTGTCCTGCAGATCTATTTACTGTTTAAAATTCAAATCCACCCCCCCCCTCCCCGGCCCATTGTTTCCACCAGGCTCATTATCTACTTAATTACAAAAAAATGTAAACAAAAAGTCTTTCCTGTGAGCCTGGTAGCTAGTGAGTCCCATATATGAGAATATTATGCCTGCTTGTCCTTGGAGAAAGCTAAGTTACTTACCTGTAGCAGGTGTTCTCCAAGGATAGCAGGTATATATTCTCACATCCCTCCTGCCTCTGCTTGGAGTTGTCTTCTTAACACTGTATTGTTGGTATCACTCTTGTGTGTCGGGTGGGAATGCACCCACACATGCATAGTGGGGGCACTGCCTCAAAGATTTAAAGTGACAGTGCACTTTATAGTGTCTGCACCAGGCTCCGTGGATCACGTCACTCATATGTGAGAATCTATGCCTGCTGCCAGTAAGTAACTTAGGGGTATGTTTACTAAAGCGTGTTAGCATTTTTAACATGCCTATAAAGTTAAGGCACATTAAACGCTAACGCACCAATACATTCCTATAGGCGTGTTAGCATTTGACGAGCGTTAAAGACGCTAATGCGCCTATAGTGCGCCTTTGTAGACACAGACGTTAACTTTTCCTTGCTATTGCTGTCAGAAAAAACTGAATTGTATATTTTCATTTCTCTTCAAAAACAATGTAAATCAGCAGAAAATGTTGCAGATGCTGTAGTACAAGGTTAGAGAAATAATACAACCTGTTATCATATCCTCTTATAGAGGTAGAACTGGTGTATAGTAGAACTATTCAAGGTATTTCCTTATTTTTATTGAGCTATGGGCTTTTACTAGATAAATCCAGACATCGCAAGTTTTTGCTTGTAATTCTGTCAGTTCATATTCTTTTGGGTCTTCATGAGCACCTACTATTTAGTACATGGACCCCATAAACATCACAGATAGTATTACCTGAATCCTATTCCCACACAGTTGTATTTCTTCAGCAATGTCCTTACTTGAATAAAGCTGCTCTTCTGTCTGATGTATCTTGTACAGTTCTGCTTATGTATATGAGTGGTAAAGAAATAAGAAAGCAAACTGAATGGTATTATCTTATATATGTATGCCATAAATTCTTAAATTTCTATGAACACTTCCTTTCCATTGTCTTGCATGTCTGAATTAAAAGTAATTTTAGGGCTGTACTGGGATATAGTTCCAAAGAAAGCATTTGTAATTTACATCATTTTTTTCCCAAAGAAATGGGTTGCCATATAGATAGTGAGGGGAAATAATACTGATAAGAGAGTACAATACGGATGCTGGAACTGTTTAAGTAGATAAGATTTGGATTTCCTTATATGCTAGAACAAAAGTTCATCTTTCATCTTCATGTTGGACAATATTAATTAAGAATGTAAACTTCTGTTTAAGTTAGGTGGAAATGGAGTTCAGAGCTACAAGCTGGACTACTGCTTGGGTGTAAGAGAAAAAAAAGGAAGAACATCAACAGTTTTATAGTTTATTTCATGGTTTAAAAGGACATCATGTAAATGCTGAAATAAAATATCCATCAGAAAGGTTACTTGATGAATAGTTGACAATATGTGAGACTAGTAAAAAAAGGCCCGTTTCCGTAACAAGTGAAACGGGCGCTAGCAAGGTTTTCCACGGAGTTTGTATGTTTGAGAGAGTGTCTTTGACTGTGTGAGAGAGAGAGTGTGTATGTGCAAGTGTGTGTGTTTGACAGAGTGGAAGTGGGTGCGAATGTGTCTGTGAGAGAGTGTGTGTATGTGAGAATGAGTGTGTGCGAGTGCGTATGTGAGACAGTGATTGTCCTCCCCTCTCCCCCCTCTCAGATCTCAGGACCCCCTCCCCTGTGGTCTGAGGACCCCCTTCCTCTCTGTGTTCTTAGGGACCCCCCCTTCTCCCCGGCTCTGGTCTTAGGGACCCCCTCCCCCCTCTCTGGTCTTAGGGGCCCCCCTTCCCACCCCCTCTTGTCTCTGGACCTCTGAGATTGAGTGTAATTGTGTGTTTTTGAAAGATTGAGAGAGCGTGGCAGGCAGCAACAGTGTGTTTTTTTTTTATTTTTGTTTTTGTGACAGCCTTCCTCCATTTCCTTTTATTTTAGTGTCCCCTTCCACATGTGTGGGATATACATAAAGGAATCCTGCGCAGAAGGAATGGATCCTCAGAAGCTTAGCCGAAATTGGGTGGCGGAGCCGGTGGGGGGAAGAGGGGTTGGTGGTTGGGAGGCGAGGATAGTGGTGGGCAGACTTATACGGTCAGTGCCAGAGCCGGTGGTGGGAGGCGGGACTGGTGGTTGGGAGGCGGGGAATAGTGCTAGGCAGACTTATATGGTCTGTGCCAGAACCGGTGGTGGGAGGCGGGGCTGGTGGTTGGGAGGAGGGGATAGTGCTGGGCAGACTTATACGGTCTGTGCCCTGAAAAAGACAGGTACAAATCAAGATACGATATACACATGAGTTCATCTTGTTGGGCAGACTGGATGGACCGTGCAGGTCTTTTTCTGCTGTCATCTACTATGTTACTATGTTACTATTTCCTTGCACCTGACATTTAACTTGTTAATTCAGTGGCTGTGTTTGGGGTTTTTTTTTTTTTTCTTTCACTGGGGTGGGAAACGGAGGTGCATTGCTGCCAGCAGGTCTGGTCTCAGATGGGATACAGGCCAGCCCAGTGCAGGGGAGAGAGCCTGATTAGCACAGAGGGAATGAGGGAGGAATAACTGAGCCTGCTAGGCAGCTTCCTGCCTTAGGGAGGGAGGAAAAGCAGAGACTGCAAGGCATAGGAAGGGTTAACCCCCCGTGGCGTATGGAGGAGGATGTGCGGGGAGCGGGGTTGTGTATTGGAGGGGTCTGCTTCTGTAGTTCCGTTTCTCTTTGTAAACTCGTGTTGGCTATGCGGACCGTCTAGTTTGCTGGTGCGACTTTGGGGAAGGGGTGGAGGGTGGAGAAGGTATTTTTGATAGGTCCGTGATGCGTGTGTTCTGATTCGTTCAGTGTCTGCTCCGCCTCAATGTCATTACGTTCTGACGTGAGGGCGGGGCAGACAGACTGTGATCTTACAGCTTCAACTTTAGAATGTTGGGAAGAAATTTCTGAGGCTTCATTAGAACGTTAGAGGTGCGTTTTATATAGAGAGATGTTTCATAGATAAAGGACTGCAAATATTATATTTTGTTGGAAAAGAAGCACATTTGACTATGAACAGTGGGTACTCAGGGTAATTTTTTAAAGCATTTCTTTGCATGTAAAACAAAGTTTATGTACAATATTAAGCTGCTTTAAAAATACCTGGGGATAGCCAGCATTATGCAACTATACCCCTCGGGGCAGGTAGAAGGGAGGGAAAGGGAATTCAATTTACAGGGAGTGGAGGAGGTGAAGTACTTAGGAGTGCAAATCCCACAAGATTTAACGAAACTCTATGAGCGCAACATTAACCCCTTGTTAAGGGAGACCATAACAAAACTGAAGCAATGGCAGGGGCTCCCACTTTCGCTGTTGGGGCGTATAGCAATTTGTAACATGATGATAGCACCTTGTTGGCTGTATAGATTCCAGATGTTACCCCTATACCTTAATAGAGCAGATGAATTAAAGTTGAACGCTGCACTTCAAAAATTCATATGGAAAGGGAAAAGGTCGAGACTGGTGTTGGACATGATGTGCATGCCAACAGAATATGGCGGCTTGGGCCTAATGAACATAAGAACACTATCAATAGCATGTGCCATGAGACATCTAAATGACTGGTTCCGAGGCACGGCAGATTTTTCTGCAACTCAAATTGAGATGAACCTCTTTAAAAACCACCATTTCAGTAGCTACTTACATGGGTTGAAATGCACTCCAATACCAACGCTGATGACATCACATATTTTACCCACCCTACAAAAAGCGTGGGCATGGATCTGCAAATTGCATCACTGCTCCCCTAGAGTCACCCCCCTCTTACCAGTGTGCGGAAACCCGGCGTTCCCTCCGGGTGATTTACACGAAATATTTGGAAAATGGAAAGCCAAAGGAGTAATATATTTGTTGAATATAATCACCGAAGAAGGGAGATTGAAAACTTTCACTGACTTAAAAGAAGCACAACTTTTTGGACCTAGAGATCACTTTTACTATTGGCAATTAGGGCACTATGTGAGGAGCTTGCCATGGGAGGCATTGACAGAGGATGCCCAGGAGGAACTGACTTCAGCTCTGTCTTTGAACTCACAACAGAAGGTGCCTCAATCATTCCACCATAGACACATCAAGGACACTAAGCTGGAAATGGACTATGTTAAACAAGCTAAGGTTTAGAGTGGAGACTTACCAACTCCAATACCAGCAAGTGTGTTTAAGTCTCATGTGTTGACGATCCGAAGAACAACCCCTTGGTCAGCATACTGGGAACTCCAATATAAGTTTGCGGCACGACTCCACATTCCCCCTCGCAGAGCGTTCCACATGGGCTTGTCCCCGGATGGAGCGTGCCCAAAATGTGGGGGGGAAGGAGCAACGTTGGGACACATGTTTTGGAGTTGCCCGAAAGTTCAAAAGTTCTGGGTGACCATTGTGGAATATACTCGGAGAACCTGGGACGCAACATGGATAAGCACTCCCTTGATGTTGTTTGGAAAGTTAGAGCTGGGCACATCAAAGCCCAGAGGATACACGGACTTTGTGAAACGGGCAGTGATGGTGGCAAAAAAGACCATACTTGTGGATTGGTTAGAAGCAAAGGGGCCGCGGATCCAAACGTGGCGGGCCCAGATGATTTTCCTTCTAAGAATGGAGAGATTAAACTGCAAAGACCGACCAAGTCAAGAACTCGATCAATTTTTGACAAGATGGACCCCATTTTTGAGGACTCTATCCCCGGCTGCACGAAGCCAACTGTTGAATATGTAGCCAAATTAATAACTAATGGTTAACTCTGTATGTATAAGATAGTTTGAAGGGAGAAGAGGGGGGAAGAGGGGAGGGTGGGAAGGGAATAAAAATGGAACTGATGATGGAATCAATACGGAATTGTATATGCTCTGATTGTCATCAATAAAAATGATTTAGACATAAAAAAAAATACCTGGGGATATATACTTCTGTAATAGTGTGCCTGTTGTATATAGGAAGTAAGTGCCTTTTTTCCTGTGTAGAATAGTAGCATACCAAGTATTTGCACCTAAATTACAGGTGTATATTTCATCTAACACTGTAGAGCTGTGTACGTGCTTGTGCCTCAATGCCAGAGATACATGTGTAACTTATAGAATGTGTAAGTGCGAATTCCTCCCACGCTTCACCCAGACTCTGCCTAGACTTTGCTTATGTGTATACCTACCTGCAAAATACATGCCATATAAGATATGCACCTATATCAGAATAGCGCTTAGGTGATACTTTAGCATTTACCTACTAAATGTGGAGGAGTGGCCTAGTGGTTAGGGTGGTGAACTTTGGTCCTGGGGAACTGGGGAACTGAGTTCGATTCCCACTTCAGGCACAGGCAGCTCCTTGTGACTCTGGGCAAGTCACTTAACCCTCCATTGCCCCAGGTACAAATAAGTACCTGGAAGCCGCATTGAGCCTGCCATGAGTGGGAAAGCGCGGGGTACAAATGTAATAAAAATAAATATTTGCACACATAGGCATGTATATTCCATTATTCTTTTTTTTTTTTAATTTTGTAAAGTTTATTGAACAAACCTTATGAAATTTACATTGCAATGTCTCATCCTAAATTCTGGTAACAACAATCATTCCTTTCTCTGAACTTCAGAATACAAATATATATACAATAAAGAATGTCCCCGCCTATGTCTCCTCCATTTTTCCCCACCCCCTATTTCCCCCCCCTCCCCCCCATTCCCACTTCCTTGGTCCCTTCCATTCCCAAGTTCCCCTCCTTATATCCCCCCCCCCCCCTTGCATTTCTTTCCCCAATAGTCAATCAAATTGTTTCCATTCTTTAGCCTGGGCATTAAACCTCCCCCTCCGTTTATCTGTCAACTCCTTCATCACCATTAAGCCCTTGACCTTCCCAATCCAGTTATGTAGTGTAGGTCCCTTGTCTTGTTTCCAGAACGCCGCTACTATAGATTTTGCAGCCGCGAGGCCTAACCTCTTAATCCTTTGTCCCCATTTTGCTCCTTTCTGGTTCCCCCACCCCAATAAGCACCATTTTGGATCATATGGGAAAGGAGTGTCTAGGGCCTCTGTAAATAGTCCCGTAACCCCCTCCCAAAATTTCTGTATGAGCACACACTCCCACCATATATGATAAAAGGTGCCCTTTTCCTCCTTACATCGCCAGCACATATCTGAGGCTTCCAGGAACATTGCCTTTACTCTCTCCGGCGTATAGTACCATCTACTTAATACTTTATATGCATTTTCTTTCAGTAATACACATACAGAGGCTTTTTTAACCTCTCTGCATACTCTTCCCCACTCAGAGTTGGTCAGTTCCTGTTTCAGGTCCCTCTCCCAGGCCTGCATGTATTGATGCTTTACGAATTGTGACCCCCGTATATGATCATACAGCCTAGATATTCCCTTTCCCCATAAATCGATCTTCCCCCATATGTCTTCCATCTTTTCCTTTTCTACTAATTTATCCTTAATCCACCTTGTGGAAGTTATATAGTGTTTTACTTGCGTATACGCATAGATATCTGATGGTGGTAATTCATAGGCCTCCTGTAATTCTGCAAAGGGTTTAATCCCCTCTTCTGTCTGCAGGTCTCGGAATCTAATCAGCCCTTTATGGAACCATGTTTTAAACACTCCACCCTGAATCCCGGCTGGGAAGCCTGGGTCCTATGTGATCCAAGCGAATGTGGATTTAGTCTTAGATCCCCTAAGCCTATATTTTAAAGTACCCCATAATACTAAGAGATGTGATACAAAGGGATTCAGGGTGAGTCCCTTATATGTATTATCCGGGATCTGGGCCCATAACAATCCCTCTAATACCCCTTCTTGGACGAAGATCTGCTCTAATTTTGTTATTGATGATAAGTCTACCTTTCCCCATACCGCAATTTGTTTAAGCTGTGATGCCCAATAGTACCAGAGGATATTTGGTATCCCCCTCCCTCCTTGGTCAGGTGTACCCCACATTATTTTCCGTGCTAACCTTGCCGGTGCTCCCCCCCAAATAAATGTTCCTATATCCGTTTGCAACTTCATGAGCTCCCTCTTAGGTACTGGGATTGGTAGTGTTTGAAACAAAAATAGTAGCCGAGGGAGAATATTCATTTTTACTGACGCAATACGGCCCCACCATGAAAGCCACCCCTTTTGCCATTTGGTCAAATCCCCTCTCACTTCTTTTAATAAGGGTATATAATTTAATTGATATAATTTAGTGAGATTCCGCGGGATCTGTATCCCTAGGTACCTAAAACTATCTTTAGCTACTTTAAATTTGAACACTTCTTTTATTCTTTCTTCCTCCACTTCTGGTATAGTAACCCCCATCACCTCTGACTTATCATAGTTCACCTTAAATCCTGATACCCATCCATAATTCTTCAACTCTTCAATCAAAGTAGGCATTGTCGTCATAGGGGATGAGATGTAAAATAAAATATCATCCGCAAATAGTGCGATCTTGTGCTCCTTACCCCCCATCCTAACTCCCCGTATCTCTTGGAGCATACGGATCCTCTGAGCAAATGGCTCTATAGCTATGGCAAATAATAATGGGGAGAGCGGGCATCCCTGCCTAGTTCCCCTCTGAATGTCAAACTGGTCAGAGTATCCCCCATTAATTTTAATTTTTGCCACCGGACGGGCATATAATTTCTGCAGCCAGCCTAAAAGATTCTTCCCCATCCCCATCTGTGCCAAGCTCTCCCATAGGAACTCCCAATCCACTCTATCAAATGCTTTCTCTGCATCAATCGCTAAGAGAGTTAGGGAGTCCCCTCTCCTCTGTGCTCCCCACTTAATATTCAAAGTTCTGCGGATATTGTCCGCTACTTGCCTGTGTGGCACAAACCCCGCTTGATCCTCATGGATCAAGAATGGTAAAAGCTTGCCCAAGTGCTCCGCCATCACCTTAGCCAAAATCTTAACATCTATGTTCAACAAGGAGATCGGCCTGTAGGAGCCACATAAAGTGGGGTCCCTCCCTGGCTTGAGGAGTACTGTGATCCCCGCTGCATGCATACTTATAGGCATCTCTTCCCCCTTAAAGCAGGCATTACCCACTCTTATCAGCAGGGGAGCCAATTCTTGTCTAAATACTTTGTAATATTTCCCCGTGTATCCATCCATCCCCGGCGCTTTCCCTCCTTTTAATCCTTTGATGGCTCCTAACACTTCCTCTAATGTTATTGGGGCTTCTAAGTTTACCCTTTGAGTCTCCGTTATTCTATTGAGGCTTAAGTCCCTTAAGTAATTTCGCTTCTCCTCCAGTGTTGCTCCCTCTTCTTTCGAATATAATTTCATATAATATTTCACAAACTCGGTTCTAATATCCCCGTCCTGATGCACCATGTTTCCTCCTCCCCTTTTTAGTTTAGTTATCGTATTTTGTACCTGTCTGCAGCGTAGTTTCCGAGCTAACATACTGCCTGCCTTATTGCTGTATTCAAAGAATTTTTGTTGTAATAGTTTCCGTTGGAATTCCATCTTCCCAATTTGTAACTTTTGCAGCTCAGCTCTACAAGCCACTAATTCTCTGAACACTTGGGAATTCCCCTCTGCCTGGTGGAGTGTCTCACATTCTGCCAACCTTTGATGAATCACCATTTCCCGAATCCCTTGTTCCCTCTTTCGTTGTGCCCCTTTTTTAATCAGGTGCCCCCTCACCACTGTTTTAAGGGCATCCCATAAGGTCCCGTCTGTTACTTCTGAGTTATCATTGAATTTCAGGTATTCCTTGATTATATCCTTCACTTCCTTACAATTTTCCTCTGTGTCTATCAAAGACTCGTTAAGCCTCCATACCCTTCCCCCTCTCTCCTTGCCCAATCCTCCCACCCACACCGGGGCATGGTCCGAGGCATGTATATTATCAATTTCAGACCCTCTAAGGGCTCCCCATAGCGAACGACTACCCCAGATCGCATCTATCCTACCATATGTCTTTTGTGCATGTGAGTAATGCGTGTAAGTTTTTTGTCCTGGATGTTGTAACCTCCAAAAGTCCAGTAAATCTAATTCCCGCATTAGTTTGATAAATTTCCCTCTTGTGTATTTCGCCCCTTGTTCTTTTCCTTTCGAATGGTCTAGCCCTGCTGCGGGGAAGTTAAAGTCACCCCCCAACATTATTTGACCCTCAACAAAAGGTATTTTTCAAAAATTTCCCCTTGTCCCTCGTTTGGTGCATAGATGTTAATGAGTGTAATTGGGTGACCCTTAATTGATCCTTTGATTGCCAGACATCTACCTTCCCTCCCCCTGAATTCTTGTTCTTTGGTGAATTGCAGATTATCTTTAACATATATAGCCAGCCCCCCGGATTTCCCCCCTTTGGGATTCACACATAGGTACCCCTCGCCCAGTACCTGGTTCCTTAACAATTTTTCATCCTTCTTTTGTACATGTGTCTCTTGTAACATTACTATATCCCACTCCAGCCTGCGCAGTTCTCGGAAAATAATACTTCTCTTCCCGGGACTGTTAAGACCATTTACATTCCAAGATCCTACCCTCAAAATCCCCCCTTCCCCCCCCCCTTGCCCTCTAACCCCCCTCCCCCCGCCCTTCCCTTCCCCTTCAACTGGCTCTCCTCCCTTCTCGCCAGTTCCTCCCAAAGGAAGTGAGTCTCCGCTGGAAATGTCCCCCGACATTAGACTCCTCCATATTCTCCCCCTCCTCCCCAAACAGACCTCCCCTTCAATCCCGCAGCCTCAGTGAACTGTCATGTTACTTTATATTCTATAGCTTAATTCACTATATATGAGAACTTAAGTCCCCATGAATAGCTTATCTGATTGTATTCAGTCCACTCCTTCATCTTCGGATTCTCTCTGCCTCTCCTTCATGATGTTAGGTTCCTTTTCTCCTCTGGTCTGGCTCACTCCAAAGCTCCGATCTTTCACTGGTGTCTGCTTGCGGTGTGGTGTTGAGCTCTCCCCATTTGGCAAGTCCTCACACCCCATTTCTCTCAAGGTCTTCCATGCTCCTTTAGGTGATTGCAATCTTCTGTGTGTAGTTCTGACAGTGACCTGGAGCCCAAATGGGTACAGCCACCGGTATCTTAGGCCCATCCGTTGCAAGTATTGAGTCACCTCTTTAAATTCCTTCCGTTTCTGAAGAGTGGCTCGAGCTAAGTCTTGGTAAATTTTTGGTTTGCAGTTTTTCCAGTTGAAATCTCCCATTACACGGGCTGCTTTCCATACTGCTTCTTTCACTCTGAATTCATGGTAACATGCAATAATATCCCTGGGTTGCCCACCTCTTTGTGGCCCCAGGCTCCGATGTGCTCTGTCCAGGACTGGTAGTTCTCTCTCTTGTTGGTCACCACCTCCCTGCCGCTCTTTGAGTATACAGTGGGGGAAATAAGTATTTGATCCCTTGCTGATTTTGTAAGTTTGCCCACTGACAAAGACATGAGCAGCCCATAATTGAAGGGTAGGTTATTGGTAACAGTGAGAGATAGCACATCACAAATTAAATCCGGAAAATCACATTGTGGAAAGTATATGAATTTATTTGCATTCTGCAGAGGGAAATAAGTATTTGATCCCCCACCAACCAGTAAGAGATCTGGCCCCTACAGACCAGGTAGATGCTCCAAATCAACTCGTTACCTGCATGACAGACAGCTGTCGGCAATGGTCACCTGTATGAAAGACACCTGTCCACAGACTCAGTGAATCAGTCAGACTCTAACCTCTACAAAATGGCCAAGAGCAAGGAGCTGTCTAAGGATGTCAGGGACAAGATCATACACCTGCACAAGGCTGGAATGGGCTACAAAACCATCAGTAAGACGCTGGGCGAGAAGGAGACAACTGTTGGTGCCATAGTAAGAAAATGGAAGAAGTACAAAATGACTGTCAATCGACAAAGATCTGGGGCTCCACGCAAAATCTCACCTCGTGGGGTATCCTTGATCATGAGGAAGGTTAGAAATCAGCCTACAACTACAAGGGGGGAACTTGTCAATGATCTCAAGGCAGCTGGGACCACTGTCACCACGAAAACCATTGGTAACACATTACGACATAACGGATTGCAATCCTGCAGTGCCCGCAAGGTCCCCCTGCTCCGGAAGGCACATGTGACGGCCCGTCTGAAGTTTGCCAGTGAACACCTGGATGATGCCGAGAGTGATTGGGAGAAGGTGCTGTGGTCAGATGAGACAAAAATTGAGCTCTTTGGCATGAACTCAACTCGCCGTGTTTGGAGGAAGAGAAATGCTGCCTATGACCCAAAGAACACCGTCCCCACTGTCAAGCATGGAGGTGGAAATGTTATGTTTTGGGGGTGTTTCTCTGCTAAGGGCACAGGACTACTTCACCGCATCAATGGGAGAATGGATGGGGCCATGTACCGTACAATTCTGAGTGACAACCTCCTTCCCTCCGCCAGGGCCTTAAAAATGGGTCGTGGCTGGGTCTTCCAGCACGACAATGACCCAAAACATACAGCCAAGGCAACAAAGGAGTGGCTCAGGAAGAAGCACATTAGGGTCATGGAGTGGCCTAGCCAGTCACCAGACCTTAATCCCATTGAAAACTTATGGAGGGAGCTGAAGCTGCGAGTTGCCAAGCGACAGCCCAGAACTCTTAATGATTTAGAGATGATCTGCAAAGAGGAGTGGACCAAAATTCCTCCTGACATGTGTGCAAACCTCATCATCAACTACAGAAGACGTCTGACCGCTGTGCTTGCCAACAAGGGTTTTGCCACCAAGTATTAGGTCTTGTTTGCCAGAGGGATTAAATACTTATTTCCCTCTGCAGAATGCAAATAAATTCATATACTTTCCACAATGTGATTTTCCGGATTTAATTTGTGATGTGCTATCTCTCACTGTTACCAATAACCTACCCTTCAATTATGGGCTGCTCATGTCTTTGTCAGTGGGCAAACTTACAAAATCAGCAAGGGATCAAATACTTATTTCCCCCACTGTATGTGCACTAAGTTCCTGCACCACTTTCAAGGCATCTCTAAATTGTTCTTCCTCTGGTATGCCTTTAAATCTGAGATTGCATCTCCTTGAGCGGTTTTCCAAATCTTCTACTGTTTGTTCAAGATCCGATCTGGACTGCTGTTCTTTCTTCAATGCTACCTGTAGCGTCTGCACTTCGTCTCCCAGCGTATCCACGCGTTCCTCCGTCTCAGCTACCCGCAATCCAATGTCCTTCAACTCCTCTCGGAGCTCTGCCACAGAGGCCTGTATTCCCTTCCGGGTGGCAATCATTTCTGCCTTCAATTCTTTGAACCAGCGCGACACTTCATTTCTATCCAGATCTGTGCCACTCACTGCTGGTTCCTCGGGGTCCGGATCTGTTTCGGAGTCTCCGGCCACCATCTTGCCGCCTCGTGTGCCCGATCGCGATCCCGCGATCTTGCTTGCCTCTCCTTTTTCGCTCGCGAACTTGAACTTTGCGAGACTTTTTCGGGCTGCCATAAGTTTAGCTATCCTTCCGATAGTAAGCTGCGAGTACTGCGCTCAATTTGGAGGGGTTTTATCTTATTTTAGTTCCGTCAAGAGCGGAGCTCTCTCTTCAGGCGTCCATCAACCAGCGCTGACGTCCTATGCCATTATTCTTATCATTTACGCATGTAATACTACTACTACTATTTAACATTTCTAAAGCGCTACCAGGGTTACACAGCGCTGTACAATCTAACAAAGAAGAACAGTCCCTGCTCAAAGCAACTTACAATCTAAAGGACAAAAAAGTGCAGTCAATCAAATTGGGGGCAGTCTAGATTTCCTGGATAGAGGTACAATGGTTAGGTGCCGAAAGCGACGTTGAAGAGGTGGGCTTTGAGCAAGGATTTGAAGATGGGCAGGGAGGGGGCTTGGCGTATGGGCTCAGGGAGTTTATTCCAAGCATAGGGCGAGGCAGAAAGGGCAGAGCCTGAAGTTGGCAGTGGTGGAGAAAGGGTACTGAGAGGAGGGATTTGTCTTGTGAGCGGAGGTTACGGGTAGGAGCGTAAGGGGAGATGAGGGTAGAGAGGTAATGAGGGGCTGCAGATTGAGTGCATTTGTAGGTTAGTAGGAGAAGCTTGAACTGTATGCGGTACGTGATCGGAAGCCAGTGAAGTGACTTGAAGAGATGGGTGATATGAGCATATCGGTCTAGGCGGAAGATAAGATGGGCAGCAGCGTTCTGAACAGATTGAAGGGGGGATAGATGGTTAAGCGGGAGGCCAGTGAGGAATAGGTTGCAGTAGTCAAGGCGAGAGGTGATGAGAGAGTGGATGAGAGTTCAGGTGGTGTGCTCGGAGAGGAAGGGGCAAATTTTGCTGATGTTATAGAGAAAGAAGCGACATGTCTTGGCTGTCTGCTGGATATGGGCAGAGAAGGAGAGGGAGGAGTTGAAGATGACTCCGAGGTTGCGGGCAGATGAGACGGGGAGGATGAGGGTGTTGTCGACTGAAATAGAGAGTGGAGGAAGAGGAGAATTGGGTTTGGGTGGAAAGAGAATGAGCTCGGTCTTGGCCATGTTCAGTTTCAGGTGGCGATTGGACATCCAGGCAGCAATGTCGGATAAGCAGGCTGATACTTTGGCCTGGGTTTCCGCAGTGATTTCTGGTGTGGAGAGGTAATGCTGGGTGTCGTCAGCATAAAGATGGTATTGGAAACCATGAGATGAGATCAGCGAGCCCAGGGAAGAGGTGTAGATTGAAAAAAGGAGGGGTCCAAGGACAGATCCCTGAGGAACTCCAACAGAGAGCGGGATGGGGGTGGAGGAAGATCCATGAGAATGTACTCTGAAGGTACGGTGGGAGAGATAAGAGGAGAACCAGGAGAGGACAGAGCCCTGGAAACCAAATGAGGATAGTGCAGCAAGAAGTAAATTATGATTGACAGTGTCAAAAGCGGCGGATAGGTCGAGGAGGGATGAGGATGGAGTAGTGACCTTTGGATTTGGCAAGGAACAGGTCATTACAGACTTTAGTGAGTGCCGTTTCTGTCGAGTGTAGAGGGCGAAAACCGGATTGAAGCAGATCGAGGATGGCATGAGAGGAGAGAAAATCAAGGCAGCAGCTGTGAACGGGGGCGCATTCAAGTATCTTGGAGAGGAAGGGTAGGAGGGAGATGGGGCGGTAGTTGGAAGGACAGGTAGGGTCTAGTGATGGTTTTTTGAGAAGTGCGGTAGTTGGAAGGACAGGTAGGGTCTAGTGATGGTTTTTTGAGAAGTGGTTGGTGTGACTACAGCATGCTTGAAGGTGTCAGGGACCGTTGCAGTGGAGAGAGAGAGAGGTTGAAGATATGACAGATGGGGGGGGGGGTGACAGTAGGAGAGATGGTGTTTAGTAAGTTGGTAGGGATGGGATCAGAGGAACAGGTGGTGCATTTCGAGAAGGAAAGAAGGTGGGCGGTTTCCTCCTCGGTGATATCAGGAAAAGAGGAGAAGGAAGCCTGGGTTGGCTGGTTGAGGGAGTGGGTTAAAGGGTGAAGAGAAGGAGGTAGCTTGGTAGTGAATTCGAGGTTGATCTGCTGCACCTTGTCACGGAAGTAGTCAGCTAGTGATTGAGGAGAGAGTGAGGGGGGAGCAGAGGGCACTTTGAGGAGGGAGTTAAGGGTGGCAAAGAGACGACGGGGGTTGAAGCCGAGAGAATTAATCAATTGGGTGTAATAGTCCTAAGGAATAGGGAGGACTGGAAGGAGGATAGCATGAATTTGTAATGAATGAAGTCGGTATGGGTGAGAGATTTCCTCCAGAGGCATTCGGCAGATCGGGTGCAGGAGCGAAGGTATCGGATGCAAGGGGTCAGCCAGGGCTGGGGATTAGTACGCCTTGTGGGATGGGACATGGATGGTGCAAGTGTGTCCAGAGCAGTGGAGAGAGTGGCATTGTAAGCAGAGACAGCCTTGTCGACAGACTCGGAGGGTATGCACAACCTTCAACTGCTTTAAATAGAGGGCAACTGAACCTGGTACGAATTGATTTAACTACAATTGACTACCATGCTTTAAAAGGGTAAGAGTATAGACATGTCCAGCATTACTAATAGCATAAATTAAAAGTACTTAACTTGCTCTGATTCCCAGCCAAATAAGCCACCCTGCACAATTATGCACCAACTACAGATACATGCTTGCATGCTCTGACTACAAACTAGCACTATCAGTAGAAACAGTTGCCAAGTTTAAATGCAAATATAGGTTGGCTTACTATGAATTGTTGCCAAGCTTTGAACTGTTGCTAAAGCCTAAATACAAGTGTAAGCTGTGAATTGTTGCCTAGCTTGAATTGTTGCTAAGCTTAAATGCAAATGTAAACTGTAAATTGTTGCCAAGCTTTGAATTGTTGCTAAGCTTAATAGCAAAGGTAAGCGTTCCCTCGCCTGAATTGTAGCCAAGCTCAAATGCGAATGTAAACCTTGAACCACCTAGCCACAAAGCAAAGGTAAGCTTGACTCGCCTGGATTTAAACCAGCTGAATGTTTGCCGCAACACCCTAGAAATAGATATGTATACCAGTAAAACACTCCTAACCATCCATTATCTCTCCCTACTCATATACGCCAACACAACCTGCAACCCAGATAATAACAAACCCATTATCCACAAATCACACAGCACTCACACACACACAATGTCCACCCTAGAGAACATCCACAACAACTCATCCACAATACAACAATACTATTTACAACCAAACGACAACCCACCAAACCAAAGACACAACAATCAACCAAAACGAACAACCTCCAGATTTGAATACCGCCGACTAACAAAGGAAAACAACAACGACAGCAAATTCAATCATCGAAGAAACAGACAACTAATAAAAATAAACACATCGAACCCCCCCACGGAACCATACCATTCAATCCAACTAGGATACATCAATGCAAGATCAGCAGTAAGCAACGCAGTAGATATACTAGACTGGATTACCACAGATAAATTAGACCTTCTATTTATCACAGAAACCTGATTCCACAGCCCTACAGACCCCGCCATCTTAGAAACATGCCCACCAGAATACAAAATAACCCACTGGACAAGAAATGGGAAAAAAAGAGGCGGCGGAATAGCTATTATCTACAAACCCAAATTCACAATCACGGGTGAATCTACCTCGCCTCAACTTGAAATTGCATCGACAAGAATCAATCATCCAAACCTAATAGGACACCTTAACACAATCCTATTCTATAGACCACCAGGAAAATGGCAAGACTCCCAAGCACAACTCATGGATTTCATCTCGAACTCCTGCATGTCAGCCTCAAACATCCTCATACTAGGAGACATCAACCTACACCTAGAAGATGACACTTCACCAAGCACACGAGAATGCAAAGAATTCCTAAAACTCTGGGATCTGCAAATACCCAACACACAACCAACACACGAAAAAGGACACACACTTGATATCATAACAAACAAATTCGAACCGGATTCCACCATCATACTCACTGATACAAGATGGACACCCACACTATGGTCAGACCACCATAAAGCAAATGTCTCTCTCTGCTGGCGAAAAACACACACTAACACAATCAATAAACACGAGCGAACAACATACACAACGAGAGGAAAAATTGACCCCACAATATTCTGGCAAAAGATCTACCAGAACAAATGGCCAACAAACGCTGACACCATCCAATTCCTCCAAGAATGGGACGATCTTTGTACAACAACATTAGACAAAATCGCCCCAATCCAAACCAGAACATCACGCAGGAAGAAAACAAATCCATGGTTCAACGAAGAGCTGAAAAAACTTAAAACACAAGTCAGAAAACTAGAACGAGAATGGAACAAAAAAAAAAAAAACGAACAAACACTGAACGCATGGAAACTACTTCGGAGAAAATACAAATACACCATAAAACAGACCAAAAGACTACATTACAAAACAATAATAGGACCAAGCTACAAAGACACACATAAACTCTTCAACCTTGTGAACAAACTGCTAGACACCACACCAGTTACAAACAACAGCAAAGATGTACCAGATGCGGACAACCTTGCGAAATACTTCAAGGAGAAAATTATGCAACTACGACTCAGAATACCTGCCAGCCCTATTGAGTACGCCACAATTTTAGACTGTCTAGACCCAGAAGAAGGAACATACCCTGCAGACAGAACTTGGACCGAATTTGAAATACTATCTGAAGACCTCATCTCCGAAACTCTCAAAAGATATGCAAAATCCCACTGCAAACTAGACACGTGCCCAAACAACCTCATGAAATCTGCTCCTCAACAATTCATAACAGACCTAACGAGCCACGTAAACTTCATGCTACAAAATGGACTCTTCCCAACAGAAAAAGGAAAAATATTACTCACCCCAATCCCTAAAGACACAAAGAAAAGCACAAGTGAAATAAAACAACTACAGACCAGTAGTATCCATACCTTTAATAACCAAAGTAACAGAAGGAATGGTAACCAAACAACTCACAAACTATCTAAACAAACACTCAATATACTACATGACGCCCAATCAGGATTCCGATCGAATCATAGCACAGAAACAGTATTAGTCACCATTATGACCAAATTCAAACAGACAATCGCAACTGGCAACAACATACTCCTCCTTCAATTCGACATGTCAAGTGCCTTTGACATGGTTGACCACGGAATCCTGTTACATATACTCGAATACTTTGGCATTGGAGGTAATGTCCTGAATTGGTTCGAAGGGTTCCTAACCCAACGTTCATATCAAGTCACATCAAATTCGACCACATCTAAGACATGGATACCTGAATGTGGAGTACCACAAGGATCACCTCTCTCACCAACCATTTTCAACTTAATGATGATCCCTTTGGCAAAACTCCTATCAAACCAGAACCTTAACCCATACATCTACGCTGATGATGTGACAATATACATCCCCTTCAAACAGGACATTAACGAAATCGTCAACGAAATCGATCAAAGCCTACACATCATGAACACATGGGTGGATGCATTTCGACTGAAATTAAATGCAGAAAAAACTCAATGCCTGATTCTCACCTCTCAATACAACACAAAAGAATTCACAACCATTAACACTCCAAACCTGAACCTTCAAGTCTCAGAAACGCTAAAGATCCTTGGAATCACCATACTTCCCAAGATCCGTCTTTCGTAGCCTAGTGCAATCCCTTGTGCTCAGCCACTTGGATTATTGCAACTCACTATATGCAGGTTGCAAAAAACAAACACTGAGGAAACTGCAAACAGCCCAGAATACGGCAGCCAGACTTATCTTTGGAAAGCCAAAATATGAAAGTGCAAAATCATTAAGAGAAAAACTGCACTGGCTTCCACTCAAGGAATGCATAACTTTTAAAGTATGCACATTAGTCCACAAAATCGTTCACGGTGAAGCCCCAGCCTACATGTCAGAGTTGATAGACTTACCACCCAGAAATGCCAAAAGATCATCTCGAACCTTCCTTAACCTCCACTTCCCCAATAGCAAAGGCGTGAAATACAAAATGTTACACGCGTCAACCTTTTCTCACAAGAGCACGCAGTTTTGGAATACACTGCCGCGCAACCTAAGAACAACCAACGAGCAAGCTTCCTTCCGCAGATTATTGAAGACCCATCTTTTCGAACAAGTCTACGGAAAAAAACAAAACACATAAAGTCCATACTTACTGTTTACTAATGCATCGTACATTCATCTCAGAACTCCCACTCCCAAATTATCACATCACTCATACCTTTACTCACAGAAAGTTATATACCAAATGACTTCATGTCTTTTTATCGCCCCTAAAATACCATTGTTTCCTTCCAAAGTTGCAATGCCTATGTCCCATTAGTACATCTCTAACGACACCTCAACTGCTTCGCTTAACCCTGCATAATATAATCTCTAACTATCTGTAACAAATTGTATTTCCAACATTCAAATCATATTGTAAGCCACACTGAACCCGCAAAAAGGTGGGAAAATGTGGGATACAAATGCAATAAATAAATAAAATGATGGAAGGGAGGAGAGTAGAGATACAAGAGGATAAGGTGGGAGGGTCAACAGCCTGGAGATTCCTGAAAGTAGTGGTTAGTGTTGGGCAGGACTGAGGGGGAGGGTGATGAAGTATGAAGGTGATCAGGTGATGATCTGAGAGAGGAAGAGCAGAGGCGCAGAAATTGGAGGGTGAGCAAGTAGAGGAGAGGACGAGGTCTAGACAATGGCCAGTTTGGTTAGTAGGGGTGGTGGAGCTCAGCTGGAGGTTGATGGAGGATGTCAGAGTGAGGAACTGAGAAGCGTAGGAGTCAGATGGGTCATCAGCATGTATGTTAAAGTCTCCAAGAATGAGGGACAGAGATGAGGGTTCAAGAAAAACAGAGAGCCAGGCATCGAAGTTGGTAAGGAAGGAAAGAAGGGACTTATCGGGGGGGGGGGGGCCTTAAATGACTGCAACTCTG
This sequence comes from Microcaecilia unicolor, assembly GCF_901765095.1. NCBI lineage: Eukaryota > Metazoa > Chordata > Amphibia > Gymnophiona > Siphonopidae > Microcaecilia > Microcaecilia unicolor. The sequence continues at coordinate 119,683,775 of NC_044040.1, read as the reverse complement.
AGTGGCAGCGGATAGAATAGACGGATGAAGTGAACTTCAAAGGATGAGAAGCAGTGAGACTGCGGTAGGAGGAGGGGTTGAAAACTACAGGAGGGCGAAAGTAGAAACCCGACTGCTCCTCCGCGGCCAACTGGGTGGGGAATGAGAAGACATAATAACATAACAATAGCCATACTGGGTCAGACCAGTGGTCAATCAAGCTACGTATCCTGTTTCCAACAGTGGCCAATCCAGGTCACAAGTACCTGACAGAAACCCAATTAGTAGCAACATTCCATGATTCCATTGCCGGGGCAAGCAGTGGCTTCCCCCATGTCCATCTCAATAACAAACTATGGAGGAAAATCTCATCTAAACCTTTTTTAAACCCAGATATGCTAACTGCCATTATTATCACATCCTCCGGCAACAAGTTCCAGAACTTAGCTATTCTTTGAGTGAAAAAATAATTCCTTCTATTTGTTTTAAAAGTATTTCCATGTAACTTAATTGAGTGTCCCCTAAGCTTTGTACTTTTTGAAAGTGTGAAAAAATGATTTACTTCTTCTCATTCTACACCACTCAGGATTTTGTAGACTTAATCATATCTCCCCTCAGCCGTCTCTATTCCTAGCTGAATTGCTCTAACCTCTTTAACCTTCTCTCATATGAGAGAAGTTCCATCTCCTTTATCATTTTGGTCGCTCTTTTTGGACCTTTTCTAATTCCACTATATTTGGTCGCTCTTTTTGGACCTTTTCTAATTACACTATATTTTTTTTGAGATACAACAACCAGAACTGAATGCAATATTCAAGGTGAGATTGCACCATGGAGTGATGCAGAGACATTATGTTATTCTTGGTCTTATTTTGCATCTCTTTCCTAATAATTCGTAGCATCCCGTTTGCTTTTTTGGTGCTGCCACAGACTGGGCAGAAGATTTCAGCGTATTGTGTACTCCATTGCCTCAGGTACAAACTTAGATTGTAAGCCCTGTAGGGACAGGGAAATACCCGGTGTATCTGAATGTAACTCACCTTGAGCCAGTGGCGTAGCAAGGGTGGGGTGGTGGGGGCGGTCCGCCCCGGGTGTCAGCGGGTGGGGGGGTGCTCCGCTCCCGCTGCTCCCACCCTGTCCTCTCTTAAAAAAAAAAAAAAATCGAAGCGCCGGAGTGGCAGGCAGCGCCTCCCATCTGCCCTGCTTCTAAAAATCTCTTCAACGTTGCATCGGGCCTTCCCACATTCAGTCCCGCCCACCTCTAAGGTAACTTCCTAATACCGCGAGGGCGGGCGGGACTGAATGTGGGAAGGCCCGACGCAACGTTGAAGAGATTTTTAGAAGCAGGGCAGACGGGAGGCGCTGCCTGCCACTCCGGTGCTTCGATTTTTTTTTTTTTTTAAAGAGAGGACAGGGTGGGAGCAGGCGAATGGAGGTGCCTGGTAGGTGTGTCAGGTCGGGTCAGGTGGGAGGGGGGACTCGGATTAGGGAGGGGTGGGGGAGCTCAGAGGGGAGAAGGGGATTGGGGAGGGTTGGGGGAGCTCAGAGGGGAGAAGGGAATTGGGGAGGGGTGGGGTGCTGAAAGGGGATTGGGGAGGGATGGGGAAGCTCAGAGGGGAGAAGGGGATTGGGGAGCTCAGATAGGTGCTCAAAGGGGGGTGGGGAGCTCAGAGGGGAGAAGGGGATTGGGGAGCTCAGAAGGGAGAAGGGGATGGGGGAGGGGTGGGGGAGCTCAGATAGGTGCTCAGAGGGGAGAAGGGGATTGGGGAGGGGTGGGGGAGCTCAGATGGGTGCTCAGAGGGGAGAAGGGGATTGGGGAGGGTGGGGGAGCTCAGATGGGTGCTCAGAGGGGAGAAGGGGATTGGGGAGGGTGGGGGAGCTCAGATGGGTACTCAGAGAGGAGAAGGGGACTGGGGAGGGGAGTGCTCAGATGGGAGAAGGGGTCTGAAGCTGGAACTGGGGTCTGACAAGGGGGCAGGAGGGAAAATGGGTCCATGCCTGGGGCAGGTGGGAGAATGGGTCTGGGGCTGAAAAGGGGGGATGCAAGGCATGTGGTGGATGAAGGGGGCTGGAACTAGGAGCTGAAAAGGAGGGTAGTTGAGATAAGGGGGCTAGTACTGGAACTGAAAAGGGGCAGGGGCTGAAACTGTGGGGACTAGGGGCTTTAAAGGGGACGGGGAACTGGCTGGGGCTGAAGCTCGGGACTGGTGAGAGAAAAGGGCTGGGGTTGAAACTAAAGGGGACAGGGAGAAGTGGCTGGGGGCTGAAGCTTGGGACTGATGGGAGAAAAGGGCTGGGACTGGTGGGATAGTGGGGCTGAAAAGGGGGGCATGTGGGAGATGTGGGCTGGGGCTGGAACTAGGGGCAGGTGGAATAAGGGGGCTGGAACTGGGGGCTGAAAAGAGGGGGCAGAGAGAGAGGGGACAGACCCTGGATGGAAGGGAGAGGGAGGGCAGAGGGATTGAAGGGGCAGAGAGAAAGGGCAGATGGTGGGTGGAAGGGGGAGAGAGAAAGAGGGCAGACTGGGTTAAATGGTGGATGGAAGGGGCAGAGATAGAGGGCAGATGTGGATGGAAGGGAGAGAGAGAGATGGCAGACTGGGGCAGATGGTGGATGGAAGGGGCAGAAATAGAGGGCAGATGTGGATGGAAGAGAGAGAGAGAGAGAGATGGCAGGCAGTGGATAGAAGGGGCAGAGAGAGAGGGCAGACACTGGATGGAAGGGACATTAGAGAGGGCAGACACTGGATGGCAGAGAGTGAGCGAAGACATGCTGGATGGAAGGAAGACAGTGAAAAGAAGATGAGGAAAGCAGAAACCAGAGACAACAAACTGTAAATATATATTTTAATTATTTTGCTTTAGGATATAGTATTGTAGCTGTGTTAATAAATGTTTATAAGTAGAACATGTAAATAAGGTCATCTTTTTATTGGACTAATTTTAATACATTTTGACTTAACTTTCAGAGAACAAAACCCCTTTCCTCGGGTCAGGATAGGATAATGTAACAGCACTATACTGTATTGACCTGAGGAAGGAGATTTTGGCCTCTGAAAGCTAAATGTATTAGTCCAATAAAATGATATTATTTGTTTTATTTCTATTAATTTGTAAAGTGGTGATTGGTATTTGTTAGTTTTTTCAAATTTACATCTGCTGTCTTTATATTTTGCACAGTACTAGGGGACGTTTTCTGTTTCTGTGGTGTTGCATTGTATGCAGAGTCTGGCATCTTGGGGGTTCAGTTTAATTTTTGTCTAAATAGAAAGTTTAAATATTACTACTTATTCTATAGTGGATTAGGGTGTATCTGTGTTTGTGAAAAAGACATGGCTTTCAGTTGGCATTGACTGTGCAGGATCAACAATCTGTACTATTCTGTCTGGTTTCGTTTTACAATAGGTGAATTGATGTTCTAGTGCTCACTGTAGTGTTTAAGATGCTTTCCTTTTCCTTGTGTGACTCGTAGAAATGACTGCTTATGGTATGGTAGAATTGCTCTATAGGTCCTGAGTGTTTTGTATTCTCGGTATGCCTAGTACTGGATTTGGGAGGTGGGGGGTGTTAAAAAATGACCGGCCCCGGGTGTCAACTACCCTAGCTACGCCACTGCCTTGAGCTACTACTGAAAAAGGTGTGAGCCAAATCCAAATGAATAAATAAATTCAACACCTAGATCTTTTCCTTGAGTGCTGATTCCCAAGGTGGACCCTAGCATCAGGTAACTATGATTTGGATTATTCTTCCCAATGTGCATCACTTTGCATTTGTCTACATTAAATTTCATCTGCCATTTGGATGCCCAGCCATCCAATTTCCTAAGGTCTTCCTGCAACTTTTCACAGTTCGTATGTGTGGCGAAACAGGGCGTTTTCAAACCTGTGAATTGTAATATTTTCATTGAATGTATTTCTCTTGTTTGGCCAGCAGGTGGTGTTTGTTCTTTGTTTTAAAGCTGTTGCAGAGAAAGCTACTTTCTTTTTAGCCCTGTGGAAAGGCAACTTGCAGTACCATTGACCAGATATAGTAGAATGCCGATTATCCGAATGCTGATCATCTGGATGTCCAGTTATCCAGAGCAGTTATCTGCCCGATAGTAATGTACCTTCCCAGCCAATCCTCGCAGTTCGCAAAGTCTGCTGCAGGAAATAATATGAACGGGAGCGGGGATGCAGCAGAGAAAATCCCTGTCCTTTCCTGATTCATATGCAGCAGAAAAAAGCATTTGCAGCCTGGACGCAGCAGAGGAAATGGCCTTGCTCTTTCAGCTTGCAAGGATGCGGCAGGGGAAACAGCCTTGCTCTTTCAGCTTGCGGAGATGCGGCAGGGGAAACAGCCTTGCTCTTTCAGCTTGCGGAGATGCAGCAGGGGAAACAGCCTTGCTCTTTCAGCTTGCGGAGATGCAGCAGAGGAAACGGCCTTGCTCTTTCAGCTTACGGGGACATGGCAGAGAAAAGCCCTACCCTTTCCTAACTCATATGCAGCAGAAAAAATGGAAACAAAGTGAAAAAGGCACGTTTTGTCATTAAAAGAGAAAATTGATATCGTGGAGAAATTAAGAAAGGGAGTGTCGAGGAGAAATTTGACAGAAGAATTTGGTGTAGGAACATCAACAGTATCTGACATAAAAAGACAAAGTGATCCTATTGTAAACTGTCTCAGTTTTTGAAAAAGAGGAAGGGAGTTCTAGAAAAACCATGGAAAGATCACCTGTTGAAAAGGTTGATAAAGCTCTATAACTTTGGTTTCTGCAAAAAAGATCCTTGGACCACCCGATTTCTAGGCCGCTATTTGCCAAAAGGCTATGTTTTTCAGTAAATGGCTTCAGGGGGTTCAGACTTCAAAGCCAGCACTGGATGGCTTTGAAATTTCAAGCACTGCCCCGGAATAAGGCAAACTGAAATCCATGGTGAAAACTTCCACAAATTTGCCAGTAGCTAATGACCTTCTTGGTAACTTTAATGACCTTATTAAGAACTATGACCCTGATTGTGTTTTTAATGCAGACGAAACAGGTCTGAATTGGAAATCGCTTCTCAGTAAATCACTGGTTAGTCACAAGGACCAATCTGCTCCTGGATTCAAGTCATCTAAAGAACGTGTCACACTGTTGGTTGGAGGAAATGCAGCCGGTAGTCATAAGTTGGAGCTATTGCTGATTGGTAAATCTAAAAATCCTTGTACATTCAAAAACATACATAACCTTCCACTGTTGTACAGAAGCCCTCCAAAAAAAAGCCTGGATGAGTTGTGGTTTTCCTTAACTGGTACAACGCTTCATACCAGAGGTGAAAAGATTTCAGCTTTGTACAGGAAAAGATGGAGATTTGATTTTGCTGTTGGACAATGCACCATTACATCCTACAGCAGAAAGCCTAGAGTGAGAGGAAAGTAGATTCAGAGTGCCTTTTTTGCCACCAAATGTGACATCTGTAATGTAGCCAATGGATCAAAGAGTTATTGTTTCATTGAAACGACTTTATAGGAAACAACTTCTAAAAAAACTTATTTTGGCTGACATAGAAACTGAATGTGGCATGATCCAATTCATAAGAGAACTGAACATAAAAGATTGTTCCTACGTGGTTGCTTACGCTTGCAATCAGGTTAAAAACCAAACCCTGAAAAACACATGGAATGTAATTCTAAACAAATCAGAAAGACACAGAGAGGGGGAAGGGAAAGGGAAATGGGACTTCATATACCGCCTTTCTGAGGTTTTTTGCAACTACATTCAAAGCGGTTTATATATATTATTTGGTCCACTTGTATCCCACATTTTCCCAGCTTATGCGGGCTCAATGTGGCTAAGAAAGTTACATCAAAATTACATAATACAACAGGAGAAAAGTGTTCCAGTAATAGGACACAAAGAAGTACAGAGGAGCTAAAATAAGAGAATATGTATGGGAAAACAGGAGCAACCAAGGAGAAGCTGACAGAGGGTAAAGAGCAGGTAAACTACCAAAACGGGAAAAAAAAAGGAGATTAAACAACATTGCTGACTTTGGGGTAGTATTCAGGCAGTGGCGTACCAAGGTGGGGGCGGTCCGCCCCGGGTGCACGCCTCTGGGGGGGTGCTGCGCACCTGTCGGCTCTTCGTTTTCATGCTCCCTTTGCCCCGGAACAGGTTACTTCCTGTTCCGGGGCAGAGGGAGCATGAAAACGAAGAGCCAGCAGACGCGTGGCACCCCCCCCCCCCCAGCGGCGTGCACTGGGGGGGGGGGTTCTTTCGCTGGGGGATCGGGGGGGTTCGCCGGGGGGCGTCGCACTGTTCCAGGGGGGCGGGGCACATCGGCGATCCGCCCCGGGTGTCAGCCCCCTAGGAACGCCACTGTATTCAGGTACTTATTTTGAAGATGATGTCCTTAAAAACATTGCTAAAGACCATCTACAATTTCAAATAACTAGGGGAAATATCAAATTTGTATAATCCAAAGATTAAACAAACAGTATTCTGTATTTTCTGAAGTCTCCAAATGAGACCTTTGTTGAATCCTAAATACAAAAGATTATAGTAGTCAAGCTGAGAAAGCAAAAGTGACTGGACCAGTAATCTAAATTGATCTTGTTCAAAGTAACTGCACAAGCATCTTAATTTCTTCATTAGAAAGAAACATTCCTTCACTAATGAGGATAGTTGATTTTCCAAAGTGATAGTGCTATCAATTAATACACCCAATATTTTATGTTTCAACACTTTTATTAAGATCCAACTGACACGGTGCAAACAATTACACCATTTGCAAGAAGTACAAACATGAGCTTGAAATAAGTTCACACCCTCCAATACTAGTCAACACTCAATGGGATTTTTTTACATATACTGATTGTTACATTTGTACCCCGCGCTTTCCCACTCATGGCAAGCTCAATGCGGCTTACATGGGGCAATGGAGGGTTAAGTGACTTGCCCAGAGTCACAAGGAGCTGCCTGTGCCGGGAATCGAACTCAGTTCCTCAGTTCCCCAGGACCAAAGTCCACCACCCTAACCACTAGGCCACTCCTACAGGGCACTCAAGAATAATTCAGAGTAAAATTGTGTTTTGGGTTTAATCCCCTCCTTTTCTGAATCCCCCTCCCTCCACCCCCTTCCCGTAAATCTACCCCCCAACCAAAGCGGTGCAACTAAAGATACTCCATAATAAGGCACATGTGCATCCAAGTGGACATTCCTGTACCTTCCCCTCTCCTTTAAACTCCCCCTCCCCCTTAAAAAAAAGGATTATAAACCGTTTAACACTGAGCTGCGCGCACGTGGAGCCAGAGTCTGAATGTAAGGACCCCAAATCTCCAGAAACTGTGTCCTCTTCTTCTGTGAGGGTCCCACCGCCCTACGCTCATGCAATAGAAGATTATGAAATCTGTTCCTCCAATGCCAAAAATCAGGTGGGTCCGCAGAGACCCACCCATGCATAATCACTTTTTTCCCCATTAAACAGGCCTTGCGGATCAACTGTCTCGAGCCCCTCTTCTGGAAGGCAAAAAGCTCATATTTATCAAATAGTATCCCCAGAGGAGTAAAACTTATTCGAGACTGTACCAATCCCTCCAAATATTCTATGATCTTATGCCAATATTTTTGTGTGGCAGTGCATCCCCAAAGACAGTGGTACAGTGTGCCTTCCTGCCACTGACACTTAGAGCAGAGCGGATCAGGCACCCCTCCCATCTTAAACATCTGCGGTTTGGTCATATAAGCCCTGTGTAAAATTCGAAATTGACATTCCCGCAGACTCGCATTCACAGAGATCTCCGGTATTCGGGACACCAACTTTGTATAATCTAAAGTCAAACTGGGTCTCTGCATGTCACGGACCCATCGAGTGGTGATTGCTGCAGTATGTCTCTGCGGGTCTAATACCCAAAGAAGCTTATGCAGGCTCGATATTGAGGGCCGCTGTCCCGGAGTCTCCTTAAAGAACTCTCTGACTTTCCTCCCATGCCCACAATTCAACTGTTCCATATTGAGAGACCAAATATAATGAGCTAGTTGCTGATATGCAAATTCATGACTTGCACTAATTCCTATCCCCAATGCCCCCAAGCTTAGCAGGCCACCCCTTGTCCCCAATACATGTTCCACTCTTGTTATTCCCATTGATGCCCACCTCCGAAATACCTGATTCTCAGATCCAGGCGTAAATGCTGGATTCCCCTGCAGCGGTAATAGATCAGATAAGTCCGCTCCCAAACCCCAGTACCTATTTAAATCCCGCCACACCTCCCTTATGGGTCTTAGCAACAAACTACCCCTAAATTGAGACGGTACCGAACTCTGTGGACCATGTAGTAAATAGTGTAAGTGAAAGGGTGCAAAAAAAGCTTGCTCCAGCTTCCGCGGGGTAAAATCTTGTTTGTCCAGTAACCAGTCACCCAAATGTCTTAGCAGGCAGGCTTGATTATATTTTTGTATATCTGGCAGGCCGAAGCCTCCCACTTTCCAGGTGCCCATTAACAATTTCAGCGGCAGCTTAGACTCCCCCCTCCCCCCAAACAAACTTTCATAAATGCTGATTGAATTCCGTAGTATCTTTATTTCGCAAACGCAGTGGAAGAACCTGCAGCATGTACAACCATCTAGGGAATTCTGCCATGCGAAATAATTGGACCTTCCCATGCAACGAAAGCGGCAATATTGCCCATTTTTGCAGCCTAAGCTGCATATTCTCCAACAACCGTGTAAAATTAAGGTTGTAAAATTCCGTCATCCACATGGCTACCTGTACCCTCAAATATGTAAAACTCCCTTTGGCCCATTTTAAGGGGAACCCCCCCCCCCCCCCCCATTCTGCCCTCACATTGTCCCTTGCCGTTAATGCTAAAGACTTGGAAAAGTTGAGTTTAAATCCAGCATAATCCCCATACTCCCTAAACAATTCTAGCAGTGCGGTTAGAGATTTCTTAGGGTCAGTGATATGTACCAAAATATCATCCGCAAAAGCAGAAATCTTAAATCCCACCTTTCCCCATTTTACTCCTGCAATTTCCGGGTGTGACACAATCTCTCGTACCAAGGGGTCCAAAGTCAGAACAAACAACAATGGGGAGAGTGGACACCCCTGTCTCACCCCTCTTCGAACCTGGAATTCCCGCGATTTCTCCCCATTAATCCACAGGAACGCCTGAGGGTTTACATAAAGCGCCCCTACCGCTGTTCGGAAAAAACCCTCGATGCCCACCTTCTGCAGTTCAGCAAATAAGAACTGCCATGCCACCCTATCGAAGGCCTTCTCTGCATCAAAACTTATCAGCAGAGAAGGCCTTCCCTGCTCTTCCACTTTCTCCAAGGAAGCAATGAGGGCCCTCATATTACTTACCACCGATCTACCCCTCAAAAACCTCACCTGTGGCGACGCTACCAAATTGGGGAGCACCCGCGCCAATCGGTTAGCGAGAATTTTCGCGTAAAGTTTAGCATCGCAGTTTAACAACGAAATTGGTCTATAGGAACCTATATCTTCCGGGTTTTTCCCTGGTTTCAACAACATGATCATTTTGCCTTGGTAAAAGTCTCCGGAGCCTCACCGGAGATCGCCATAGAATTAAACAGATTCAACAAAGGCGGAGCCACGTGTTTGTACATCAATTTGTAAAAGGCTATGCTATAGCCATCTGGCCCTGGCGCCTTATGGATATCACTCTGTTGTAAAGCTAATAATAATTCCCCCTCCTCTATGGGGGCGTTAAGAGTTTCTTTCTGTGATGTCGACAACTCTGGAAGGTCAATATTATCCAGAAATAACGTACTATCAGGTATTATATCTGTATCCGCTTCATACAGTCTTGCATAATAATTGCGGAAACTTTCTACTATGTCCTGTTCAAGTCTATGCACTCTACCATCCGGGTTCTGCACTTGTAAGATCCGGGATATACCCCTTGACCCTCTGGCAAACCGGCCCAACAAGTGCCCTGCCTTGTTCCCATACATAAACAACTGATGTTTATAGTACATGATCGATTTGTATGCCCTCTCCTGCAAGAGCTCATTTAATGCCCTCTGGGACTCCAAGTATACTAATTTCTGTTCCTCTGTCTGGACCATCCCATACCTCCGCCGCTGCACACGAACCTCCCTATCCAAACGCAAGATCTCCTGATCCCTTTGCCTCCTTTTCCATGCTCTATATGCAATTATTTCTCCTCTCAGAACCGCCTTTGCGGTTTCCCAATATATAACCCATGCTGTTCTATATGACCTTTATTGTGGAATTCATACTCCCTCCACTTTTCCTGGAGAAGTTCCTTAAATTTTACATCCCAGTAAAGCTCAAATGGGAAGGACCACCCCCCATAACCCCTCTTACTCCCCGTTACTTCCAATGTCACCCACACTGGTGAATGATCTGAAATTTCTCCAGGTCCAATCTCCGCTGCCACAGTTTTAGAGAAGAGCGACCTTGAAACAAATATATAATCAATCCTAGATGAAGATGAGTGGGCTCTGGACAAATGTGTATAATCTCTACACCCCGGATGGAGAACCCTCCACACATCTATCAATTCAAGGGCAGTGCACAAAAACAGCAATCCTTTGGAATAGTATCTCTGCCCCAAACCCCCCTGACTTGTCTTATCCAGTAGTGGGTCGTAAACCATGTTAAAATCACCCCCAAGGACCACCGGTCCCTGCTGGTAGGGGGCTAGCAGTGTCACAATCTCTGAATAAAATTTCTTATCATATACATTGGGCGTATATATATTACAAAAAGTATAGGAGACCCCCTCCCAACTCTGCCTGAACCAACACATGTCTACCCACTGAACTCCTCTTTACTGATTTGATATTTAATTGCAATCCCTTCCGGAATAGAATCAGTACACCAGCCTTCTTTTTGTAAGCTGGGGATCCAACTACGGCTTCCACCCAGCCCTGCTTAAATTTATCATGTTCTGTGGAAGTCAAATGCGTTTCTTGGAGGAACGTTATGTCCACCGCATGGTGCTGCAAAGCCTGCTGAATTTTTTTCCTCTTTACGGGTGATGAGACCCCCCCCCCCCCCCCCCACATTCCAAGACATAGTAACATAGTAGATGACGGCAGAAAAAGACCTGCACGGTCCATCCAGTCTGCCCAACAAGATAACTCATATTTGCTGCTTTTTGTGTATACCCTACTTTGATTTGTACCTATGCTCTTCAGGGCACAGACCGTATAAGTCTGCCCCGCACTATCCCCGCCTCCCAACCACCAGCCCCACCTCCCAACCACCGGCTCTGGCACAGGCACAGACTGTATAAGTCTGCCCAGCACTATCCTCACCTCCCTACCACCAGCCCTGCCTCCCAACCACCGGCTCTGGCACAGACCGTACAAGTCTGTCCAGCACTATCCCCGCCTCCCAACCACCAGTCAAGACATTAACTTAACCTGCCCCAGCGCTCCAAGTTAAGGCCTTTCTCAATCCCCTGTTGTCTGAGGACCCCCTTCCCTCCCTCTGTGTTCTTAGGGACCCCCCTCTCCCCGGCTCTGGTCATAGGGGCCCCCCTTCCCCCCCCCCTTGTCTCTGGACCTCTGAGATTGAGTTTTTGAAAGATTGAGAGAGCGTGGCAGGCAGCAACAGTGTGTTTTTTTATTTTTGTTTTTGTGACAGCCTTCCTCCATTTCCTTTCATTTTAGTCTCCCCTTCCACATGCGTGGGATATATATAAAGGAATCCTGCGCAGAAGGAATGGATCCTCAGAAGCTTAGCCGAAATTGGGTGGCGGAGCCGATGGGGGGAAGAGGAGTTGGTGGTTGGGAGGCGAGGATAGTGGTGGGCAGACTTATACGGTCAGTGCCAGAGCCGGTGGTGGAAGGCGGGACTGGTGGTTGGGAGGCGGGGAATAGTGCTGGGCAGACTTATACGGTCTGTTCCAGAGCCAATGGTGGGAGGCGGGGCTGGTGGTTGGGAGGAGGGGATAGTGCTGGGCAGACTTATATGGTCTGTGCCCTGAAAAAGACAGGTACAAATCAAGGTAAGGTATTCACATGAGTTCATCTTGTTGGGCAAACTGGTAGGACCGTGCAGGTCTTTTTCTGCCGTCATCTACTATGTTACTATGTCTAGTGTATGGAGAACGCACCTCCCAGTCCTCAGGTGCTCCCTCTTCTAACCGCCAAATGTTCCTTTGCCTCCCCCCAGCGCACGCAGCCAGTCTACCGTGAAAATAAAAGGTCCCGAAAACAAACCTCAAGAACCCCCCCCCCCCTCGCCCTCCCTTTTTTACCCCCCATTCTCACCAACCGTCCGGAGTCCTTCCGGAGCACTTCCATTTTAGGCCTGAAGCCACCTTATTCAGGTATATCCAACCCACCTCTATTCCCCATCTTCCCCCCTTCCATTCAGAAGCAGGCTTAAACTTCACAATTTCCAGTTCTCGCAAACCTCCACGCCAACCCTCCTCTAATGCACTCGTAAGGCATGACCCATGCATTTATTAAGAGACAGCAGTCAACGCTTTTCATCCACTGCCTTCCTACTCACTAATTCCTGTTTCCACTCATCTCATCCTCCCTCCCTGTCCAAGCCCCTTATATTCCCTCCTGACACACGCATTCAAAACCCCACTATCCATACTCTTCCACTTCAAACATCCATTCGCCCTATGTACAAGAAACTCTTTCATATAATCACCCCACTCAGACCTATAAGAACCCCAACAAACATCTCTCCCCTGCTTCCGTCCTTATCTTACAGGATACTTGCTGAAACCTGATACATACTCAATTGACTTCCCTCCGGTCCCTTCTGCCAAGAAATAACATTCAAGATCAGGTCCAAATAGTTCATTACTTCCCAGGATAATCAATCAATGCAATCACCCCACCCCAGTTCGCATCTGTGTATCTCTAATTCCGAAATCCTGAGTCCTCTACCCACATTCTCGATTCCCCGGCTTTGGAGGACTCCCGCCAAGTTGCAACAAAGTATAAATAGCTTCCAACAAATGTCCAACTAATCAAGCTGTTCATCTTCCTGCTTTATCTCCCGAATTCCAGTGTCTTTTATATCCCAGCTGTGCTCTTTTTGCAGGCTTGTAAATTCTTGTCACGCTTCTAGTGATAATTCCTGCTTATCGTGAACTGCTAACATTACCAGCTGCCTAGTGTAATAAAACTTCAGCAATTTGCTCCTTCACAGTCCACTGTCAGCAGGAGGATTTTCTGGGCTCAAAACTCCCTAATTCAAGGTGAAAACAACTGCTTCAAACAAACTTGGTATCAGGGCTGTCACCAAACTACAGCTTAAAACAACCGCTGTCTACAAAGATTAACTTACTGGTCCGTCTGTCCTGCTACAGACTCAACTGCTACCTCTTTGTTGTCTGCTCGCATGGCCAGCAGTTCTGCGTTCACTCTGGTGCAGCTCTCTTTTTGACCATTTCCTCCAGATATCCATTGGCGTCTTCCACGTGCTCAAAAAATAGCACCCTGTCGTGCTCCATAACTTTCAATTTCGCTGGATACAAGAGGCTGAAACGAATCTTGTGTGCGAAAAGTGCAGAGCATGCTGGTACAAACGCCCTCCGGGCTGCGGCTACTTTGGTCGAATAGTCCTGAAAACAAAGGACTTTATTATTCTGATATTTCAGGTGCTTGCCTCCACGCAGCGATTGCAAAATTTGCAGCTTGTGAGCATCATTAAGCACTTTAAGGATTGTCACTCTAGGGCGAGTTTCATCCGCCCTTCGCGGCCCCAGCCTGTGTGCTCTCTCTATACAGAGCTCCCCCACCAACTCCGGTAACTCTGCTACGTCTTTGTCTTCCTTGATTGCCCCTTTTACCCCTTGGTGATTCAGCGGCCCAACCGATTCTTTTGCTGGCTTCCTGCTTTTAATATACTGAAAAAACATTTTACTATGTTTTTTTGCCTCTAATGCTATCTTTTTTTCGTAATCCCTTTTGACCTTCTTTATCTGCACCTTGCATTTGCTTTAACACTCCTTATACTTCTTCTTGTTTTCAGACGGTTCCTTCTTCCATTTTCTGAAGGCGTTTCTTCTAGCCCTAATAGCTTCCTTCACCTTCTCTACAACATCCCTGTAGGTCTCCTCTATGTACCTCTCTGTCTCCCTCAGCTCCACTTAGGAGGCATCTAGCATTATCTATCAGAGAATTAACTACTGTTCCTGTACTATAAAAGGACCAAAATCCTGACTGAGAAGAACACAATACTGAAAATATTCCTAAATAGTTTGTTTACTGCTGAGTTATTAAGCCTTCTGTCAGTTCAGTGAAAAATGGAATGGAATCTATGGGTCTACAATTAGCTATAGTAGTGGCAGATAGTTTTGAATCTTTTAATATGGGAGTAACAATTATTTCACTAAGTTGTTTGGGAAAAAGACCAAGAGACAACTGCTGCTGAATCCAGTTATATAAAGCTATTTAGAAAAATGGAGGAGCTGCTTGCATTAAATAATGATAGCATCTATCCAGTATGCAGTATGCAGATGTACTATATTTGTTTTTATAAAAATTAACAAAATCATCCCAACAGATAAGGAAAAAATCATTCCAGATTCTTTCAACTTCCTTCTAAATTAGTAATTGAGGATTAAATAGCTATTTCAAATTGATCATCTGAAAATCCAGCTCTTAATTTTATTATCTTTAAAATATTCAGCTAGCTGGTTTGCTGAGGGTGATTGGTCTATAGCATCAGTTTGAGGAGATAATTTAATGAGAATTTACTATTCAAAATAATTGCTTGATGTTAGAATGCTCTCTATCAAAATGAGAATATTTTTTTTTTCTTGAAGCCTTTAGTACCAATTTGTATTCATGTATGGCTTTTCTCCAATTTCTCTTTGATAGCTCAGATTTATCTTTATGCCAATTATGTTCTAATTTTCTACATAAACATTTAAACTTCATTAAGTCCAGGGTGTACTGTTTATTGCTCTGCTTTTGTAATCTAAGTTTTTTATATGAAAAGGAACTAATTTATCTAGGATGTTAATACTGTGATAATAAATCCATTAGATGGGAATGGGAAATGAGACGTCATATACCGCCTTTCTGTGGTTTTTGCAACTACATTCAAAGTGGTTTACATGGTATATACAGGTACTTATTTGTTCCTGGGGCAATGGAGGGTTAAGTGACTTGCCCAGAGTCACAAGGAGCTGCAATGGGAATCAAACCCAGTTCTCCAGGATCAAAGTTCGCTGCACTAACCACTAGGCTACTCCTCCATTATTAGCTCTGATGTTTTGGACTGAGTAAGAATCCTGGTGGGTTTTTTTGGGTCTGAGAGTACTTTCTAGGAACTGTGGAACGCCTGGGAGTGTGGCCCCAATGTCCTAGAAATCACCGGGAAATAACTTGAAAGTGGGAGACTAGCCCAGAAGCAATCGGGGACCCTGAGCAGTGCTAGGGACAGACCCTCCAGGTAGCCGCAGGGTTAACCCCAGGTGGGTGATAGGTGTTTTATGGCAGACCTTTGTCCTTTTTTGTGGCAGCAGTGGGATTTTCAGACTCAGTGTGTGGTTTGAGGGTCACCATCCACTGAGTGGTTCAGAGTGTTTTTTATCTGTAACCTCCAAACACAGAGCACAGTGAACGAGTTCAGCAGTAACAGGGTCCTTTCCCTGTTCAGTTTTATTGTGTTAGATTAGTAGCATGCTGATGGCGACTGGCAGAAGCTCTCAGACACTGGATAAGCCTAATCTAACATAAGAGCTACCGGATGACCTCAGTGAGAAGCAGCGGCAGGACTGGCCTGTGCAGAGTTCTCCTGAGGGGGAGACCAGACTTCTTGTGGGCAGAGGCCTGTGGTTTGGCAGGGCCAGATGCCACACCAACTGATATCTGGCAGATCTCCATGGTAGAGTGACAGTGACTAGACCAACAGCAGCTGCGGTGAGAAGAATAGGAACAGCAGCGAGAGGAAGGCCAATGGCGGTGTGAGGAGCATGAATTCCAGCTGCAGAAAATGGAGATGAAAATGGCTTGTATCCAAAGCTCCAGCCCAATCCCTGCACCAAGGCCAGAGGCAGGATCCATAGCCCAGTTTGGGACTAACTTGTTTGAGCAGTTTGTTGATACCTGAGGTGACATGGATGGATTTTTTTTTTAATTTAGATTTGATCTGACCTTTTTCAGTAGTAGCTCAAGGTGAGTTACATTCAGGTACACTGGGTATTTCTCTGTCCCAAGAGGGCTCACAATCTAAATTTGTACCTGTGGAAATGGAAGGTTAAGTGACTTGCCCAAGATCACAAGGAGCAGCAGTGGGAATTGAACTAGGCACCTCTGGATGTCAAGACCGGTGCTCTAACACTAGGCCACTCCTCCACTACTTCTTTTGAGAAAATTTGCCACCTCAATGAGATTCCTGAGAAAGACTGGGTGCGCTATTTGAGAGGAAAGCTCACTGATGGAGCATTTGAAGCATTCCAATGACTGTCCATGGACACATGCTCCCAGTTTGAGGAGGTGCACAAAGCTTTGTTGAACCGTTATGCCATTACCCCCAAGACCTACGAACTAAAGTTCCGGACATTGCAAAAGGGGGTGGATGATACAGCGAGATTTCTATTCAGTTAAGATACCAGCATCAGCGGTGGCTCAGTCGAGCTGAGGTTAAAACCCTGGAAGGACTGCCAAAACCTGATGGTCCTGGAGCAGTTTCTTCAGCATTCTTGTCCAGAGGAGAGGGAACACGTTCAAGATCACCAGCGGCTGAGTTAGCTGACATCTTTCTGACTAACCGTCCCTGTTTGGCAAAGAAAAGCCTTCCTTATCCACAGCAGCCAGGATCTAAGAACAGCCAGGGTCCTAAGCCAAATATCCCTGCAACCTTAGAGACAGTCATCAACCTTATAGTGTTCCCCAAAAACCTAAAGACTTTAGGCACCAACTCTAGTATGACTTTGTTATGACCAGAGCTGGTGCAGGAAGTGCTATTCTACCAGGGCGTACTGCAAATGTAGTGGTAGCCAATGGATCCAGAGAGACTATACCCATTGGTCGAGTATACCTGGATTGGGATACCAAGCTTGTCTACAGAGAAGTAGGAATAATGAAGAACATGCCGGTACCAGTTCTGTGTGGAACCGACATTGGTCCAGTGAACATTACCCTTGACAGCAGAGTCAGCCTTTCCGCTATGGTGACCCATAGGCACGAGCGGTCCAACAAACAGAAGTAGCAGAGACCACTGCTCCTGTTCCAGATCCTGAGCCAGTCCAGGTGGAACCATCTGACCAAGCATCAGGAGGAGGTGCTCCAGTGCTTCCAGCAGAACCAGTTCCTGAGGTGTCTGGGAGCATGAGTATGGAACAACCTGACTTTTCTTACATACCTGTTGATCAGACTGTTCACCATGATTTGTCAGAGTCACCAGCAGAGACCTTTTCAGATATAGATACTGAGATAGGACAGAGACATGCTTTCCAGGAAGCACAGCACTCTGACCCTGACCTGGAAGCCCTGCGGCAGAGGGCTGGTCAGCCAACTGATGAGACTTGTAAAGATCGTATCCTGTGGAAAGGGGGTTTGTTGAACAGAGAGGTTGATCCTAACAGGCCCTGGATAGCAGGCAAACAGCTTATAGTGCCCAAAACATACAGAGAACAGCTCCTACAGATTGCGCATGACATTCCACATGTATACACACTAGATTGACACAGAACTTCTATTGGCCGGGAGTATCTTGAGCCATAGTTGACTGTTGTCGAAACTGTGATGTGTGCCAGAGAGTTGATAAGCCCCAAATCACCCAAATCCCCTCTGAAATCCTTACCTATTATCAGTGAGCCATTTGAGAGATTAGCTGTGGATATAGTGGGGCCTCTAGCTGTCCCTAGCCGGACTGGGAAAAGGAATATATCGACAGTGGTGGACTTTGCTACCAGATATCCTGATGTGGTAGCCTTATCCTCAATGGAAGCAGAAAAAGTTGCCATTGCCCTGCTGGGAATATTTTCCCGGGTAGGATATCCACGAGAAATACACTCAGACCAAGGGACACAGTTTATGTCTGAGTTGATGCAAAATCTGTGGACACACTGTGGAGTGTGATCTGTCTGTACCACCCCATATCACCCTGAAACTAATGGGTTGGTGGAGAGATTTAATGGGAGATTAAAGCATATGTTAAAAACTTTTGTAGAGTTGGGAGTCCAGGACTGGGAAAAGTACTTGCCCAACCTGTTTGCATATAGCAAAGTACCCCAGGGGTCTACTGGGTTCTCCTCATTTGAGCTACTTTATGGCCGGAGGGTGAGAGGGCCCCTTGACCTAATAAGAGAACATCGGGAAGGGAAAATTGACACCTCTGACACCCCTTTAATTGAATATGTAGTCAATATGTGCCAAAACTGAGAAGACCTCATGGGCTTTGTCAGAGATAACTTGCAGGCAGCCCAATCTAAGCAAAAGACCCGGTATGATCATAAAGCCTGAAATAGAGTTTCATGAGGGCCAGCAGGTACTTGTTTTAGTCCCAGTATGTCAGAATAAACTTCAGGCTAACTAGGTGGGACCTTACAAGATCATACAGCACCTAAATGATACAAACTATGTTGTATCTATGGACTCTCAAGAGAGAAAGCGGCACAACTATCATATAAATATGTTAAAGGCCTATGTAGATCGCACAGCCATGCTGCCAGCTGTGTGCAGCCCACTAGAAGAGTGCCAGGATAGTGAACCCATACCCAGTGCTTTTTTTGTAGGAAGAAAGGTGCCGGTACTCATTGTGGGCGGAGTCACCACATATGACTCCACCCCCATTATAGCCACACCCACATTTGCCACACCCCTTATACTAGCCATGGCGCATATAAACAGACATCATTGAAAATATTATACTAGTATAGGAGAAAAAAAATGTGATTTTTTTTCATTATAAATAATTTCTGTAAGCTTACAGCTCCAGTATACCCAGTGCAAAATAAAACAGCAGATGTAAATTCTCAAATTGGACATATTCCAGACACTAAAATGAACATAAAATGATTTTTCCTATCTTTGTTGTCTGGTGATTTTGTTTTTCTGATCATGCTGGCTCCGTATCTGATTCTGTTGCTATCTGTCCTCTTAACTCAGTTTCCAGGGCTTCCTTTCCATTTATTTCTTTACTTTCCTCCTTTCTTCTTCATTTCTTGCCCTACATCCGTAAGTAAAAGCTGGGTCCTCCGCAGATTTGACTGTCCAGTGGATCCAGCTTTTGCCTATTTTCTACATCCATGTGCAGTTTTTCTCCTCTCTTCCTTTTCCCTCTTCTCATCTCCTTCCTCACTCTTTCCTCGCCTCCATCCATGTCCAGCATTTCTTCTGTCTCCCTTCCCTCTCCTCCATCCACCCATGTCTAGCAGCCCTCCTCTCCCCTGCCCTCCATCCACCCATGTCCAGCGACCCCCCGGTCCCCTCTGCCATCCACCCATGTCTAGCGACCTTCCTGTCCCCCCTGCCATCCACCCATGTCCAGCAACCCCCCCTGCCATCCACCCATGTCCAGCGACCCTCCTGTCCCCCCTGCCATCCACCCATGTCTAGCAACCCCCCCCCGTCCCCCTGCCCTCCATCCATATCCAGCGACTATCCTCGTTTCCCTGCTCCCCCTCCCTCCAGCCACCCATACCCATCTGAGCCCCCCTCCCCAACCCAGTCCCCACCTGCCTACCAGCTCCGTGCAGACGACCCTCTTCTCCTGCCACCCGGCACCATGATGACCCAGCATTTAAGAAAATCAAGGAAGCGGCGGAGCAGTGCCTCGCATCTGTCCTACATCCGCAGTCTTTCCCGGACCCCACTGCCCCTCCCATCCTGTCTTATCCCATCTCTTTCTGCCCCTTTCATCCACCCACCTTGCAGCACAATATCCCTCCCATCCCGTTCCACTTTGCTTGCTCTGCGCTAATAAGCATGGCAGAAGCGCGGGACCGTGGCTCTTTGCCTGCCGCTACTGCTTCTTGTGCGAGGTTAACTTCCGGGTCGGCACAGGAAGCGAAGCAGTAGCGGCAGGCAGAGAGCCACGGTCCAGCGCTTCTGCCATGCTTGTTTATTAGCGCAGAGCAAGCAAAGTGGAACGGGACGGGAGGGATATTGTGCTGCAAGGTGGGTGGATGAAAGGGGCAGAAAGGGATGGGAGGGGTAGTGGAGTCCGGGAAAGATTGCAGATGCGGGACAGAGGAAGTGCAGGACTCGCTGTGAGGGGGGGGGGGGGGGCAAAAAAAGGTGCCGGTACGCCGTACCGTCGCGTACCGGCACAAAAGAAGCACTGCCCATACCTGACCTCTTATCAGAGACATTACCAGAGGGAGCTACAAAACAAGTTGCAGAGAGAGAGCAGTTAACCCCCACTCAAACAGCAGCTGGAAGCAGTACTGCAAACATATGCTGATGTGTTTTCTTCTAAACCGGGAATTACTCAATTGGCTAATCACGATGTAGATATTGGTGACCATAAGCCACTGAAGCAGAGTGCCTATTGAATATCTGCTGAGGTGGAGAAACATATGAAGCAGGAGATTGATAAGATGCTAGCCCTAGGTGTTGTAAAGAAGTCTCATAGTCTCTGGGCTTCTCCTATAGTTCTTGTTTTTAAGAAAGATGACACAACCTTCTTCAGTGGGGATTACAGGAGGCTTAATGATTGTTCTGTATCTGATGCTTATCCGATGCCTCTGATGGATGAGTTGTTAAACCACTTAGCAAGGGCCAGTACCTGACTACCATGGACCTTAGTTGAGGGTACTGGCAGATTCCCTTAACAGCTGCTGCTCAGGAGCGATCAACATTCATTACCCCATTTGGTCTTTATGAATTTACTGTGAAAAATGCCCCTGGGGACTTTCAATGTTGGGTGAATCATCAGTTAGATGAACTCTCCAGGAAGGAAGAGCCAGGACTGCCCTGACACTGGACTGTCAAGAACCAACCAGCGGACTGAAGAGGCCGCAGTCCAGGGTCTCAAAGGGGGGAGGTGTGGCAAAATTGGGAGTTTTCAAGCCTTGGAATTGTAATAATATTTCTCCAAGGACAAGCAGGCTGCTTGTTCTCACATGTGGGTCGTTGTCTGCGGCGGCCCAGGAATCGGCAAACAGATTTTGGAAGCAAAATAAAACAACAAAGTCTTTCAGGAAAGTTCCGTCGTGCGAGCAGCACAAACCACACATGCGTGAATGATTTCCAGCCCGCCGCGTGAGCATGCCTTTTTAGTTCTTTTTTTCTCCGCTGTGAGGTGTGGATTGTTTTACGTGTCGCTCTTCTCTCAGGCCCAGGAAGAACTTCTCTGCGAGGATCGCTTCTTGTTTCTGTTTTTCTTTTATATATATATATATATATATATATATATATATATATATATATATATATATATATATATATATGTGTGTGTGTGTGTGTTTCAACGGTTTTTATTGATGACAAATCAGAAAATACAACTTTACTATAACACATTAATAGCATGTTTGACATGAACACCACTGGTACACATCCTTATTGATAGTCATCAAACTTTTACATTTTAACCTTCCCCCTTCAACTATTTTATGTTCCAACTATTTTATTGACACCTGAATATAATACAACCCAATATTAATTGCAGTATAACAGAACATTTAAAACCTACAGTGCTTAAACCACCTTAACATTTCAACAGTATCAAATTTTTATTGTTTAACCCTCCTCCCCCCTCCAACCCACCCCTATTATTCTTTGTACTTGCTGGAGCATGCTAATTGTTTGCCAGATGGGCTGCAACACTTGGCCAATCATATCTCTCCATGTGGCTAGAAACCACCCATCCTCTCGGCATCTGGACTCTATCGAAAGGGACGCCTCATTAACCCAAAGATATCAAAGCACATCCATGGATCCCTGCAATATTAACTTCATACCAGATCCCTGTCCTTCACCTTAACACACAAGCCTCCAATCCATCCAGACACCTCCCAAACCTATCCCCAAACAACCCCCCACCCCCCTAGCAAGCATCAATGGTCCTACCTCTGTCTCCAGCTTCGGGCAGCCTTCGCTCCCCCACCGCTTCCCTTTAATTTTATCAGGCATTGAGAAGCAAGCTACGTCCTCTCGGGCTAAGAATTTGCAGGTACAGCATCCAGATCTGGATAAATTGTGCTCTACGTTTGGGAGATTGCTTTTGAGTCTCTAGCCTCCCAGGAAGCCAAAAGGTGCACCTGGTTACACCAGTGCCAGTAAGCCGGCTCATCCGGAGAGGTCCAATATTGCATAATGCATTTTCGAGCTACCAAACTCAGCTTCCTACATAGCTTTATAGCGGGGGCACGTAGCGGGGCAAAAGCTCTTGGTTGATCGAGCAGAAACTGCCTTTCTGTGCCTTGAATCTTATTTCTCAGTCTAATCAAAAGCCCCTTTACCCGCTGCCAAAACACTTGCACCTTGGGGCATTGCCATAGTGCATGATATAATGAGCCGGGACCCCTTCCACATTTGGAACATGCTGAACTGTCCGGCCCCAACACATGAGCCAGCTGTGCTTTAGACATGTAGCCCCGAAGGACCACTCTATATCCACATTCTCTCAGTCTTTCATCCTGTACTAGCGTACGAATTCCATTCAAAGTAGCTGCCACATCCCAAAATGCTAGCGAGGACACTAAATCCTGCTCCCATTTGTGTTTAAGGCTTTCATATTGTCTCTTAGGTCTACGCCGAACCAGGGTTCCATACAGACCAGAGACCAAATACCTCTCTGTCATCAACTCCTCAAAGAAACCTCGAATTGTTTCACCCATCCGCCCCTTCAGGGTTGCCTGGTTCAAAGATTTTATGTCATGTGTAATCTGTGCGTAAGCAAACCTGTTGCCCCATGCAATCCCCACCTTATCCTGGAGAGCGTCAAATGTTATCACCTCCCCACTTTCCAATAATAAATGTTCCAAGCGCGTAATGCCCAGCCCTCGCCATCTACCAAAGACCGGGTTGTCTAGACCCGCTTCAAAAACTGGGTTGCCTACAATCGGTATTTGATCCGTAATGTGTGGATGTCCCCCCATCTGCCTCATCCACCATTGCCACGCCTCCCAAAGAGGTTGAAGTAAAATACTTTTTTTAAATTTAAAAGGGATCAGGCTACAAGGTAAGTGGAAAAGGGCCAACACTTCGTAAGGCGCAAAAAAAGCTTGTTCCAGAGTTAGGGGTGTATAATATTGCGTAGCATTGAACACGTCTCCCAGATGTCTTAGGAGACACGCCTGATTGTATAAGAACAGGTCCGGGAAGCCTATACCTCCTTGCTTCCAGCTCCCAACTAACACGTCCTGGCTGAATTTGGGTTTCTTCCCTGCCCAGCAAAATCGACTAAAGAGGCGCGTCACCCGTTTCAAATCTTTCTGCAACAAGCGGATTGGCAGTGTTTGTAAAACATGCAACCATCGAGGGAACAACACCATCTGTATTAGGTTCACCCGTCCCATTAATGACAAAGGGAGATTCATCCAAGAGTCTAATTTATCTCTAGTATGTTCGAGTAAGATCTTAACATTTAAGTGATATAAGTCAGAGGTATTCATTGTGAGCCGAATTCCTAAGTATTTAAAAGAATCACTGGCCCACCTCAAGGGGAAACCAGTCCCCCAGTCCCTTCGATTCACCGTTTGAGAGGCAAGAGCTTCAGACTCGTTCAAATTTATCCTAAAACCTGCATAGTCTCCATATTCACGAAATGATTCCAATAATGTGTCTAGCGACTCTCTTGGATTCATAAGGTGTACCAAAAGATCATCTGCAAATGCTGCGATCTTGAATATATAAGACCCCACTCGGACTCCCTGAATCATAGGATTTTCCATAATCTCTCTAATAAGGGGGTCTAATACCAAGACAAAAAGAAGGGGGGATAAGGGGCATCCCTGTCTCGTGCCCCTCCTGATAGGAAAGCTCTCTGATTCAAGCCCATTTATCCACAGTGTTGCACTGGGATTGGCATAGAGAACATGAATTGCTTCAACAAACCTCCCTGGGAATCCATATCGCTCCCAAGTGGCAAAGAGGAATTCCCAGTGGACCCTGACAAAGGCCTTTTCCGCGTCAAAGCTGACTAGCAGCGACGCCATGTTTCCCTGCGAGCTGTGTTCCAATGATGTCAGGATCGCCCTTAAGTTTTTACTCACCATCCAACCCCCCACAAAGCCAACCTGGCTTTTGTGTATCAATCTAGGTAACAATCTCGCCAACCTGTTGGCCAAGATTTTCGCCAACAGCTTGGCGTCATAGTTCAGTAAGGAGATAGGACGGTATGATGTCGGTTCCAAAGGATCCCTCCCAGGCTTAAGCAAAACTATTATTTGAGCTCTGTTCAAATCAGGGGGCATCGCCTGTCTCTCTATTAATTGATTCAAAAATCTAGTGAGGGCTGGTAAAACATCGCCTTGCATTAATTTATAAAATTGCCCCCGTAAACCATCAGGTCCCGGGGCCTTCAACCGTGGGCTGTGAGCTTATGGCCAAGCTAACTTCATCTTCATTGATTAATTGATTAAGGCAACCCAGCTCCTGTGGCGTAAGTCTTGGCAATGCTATATTGTCTAGGTACATCTGGTTAGAAAGGCCCTCGTCCTCCGGAGGGGCGTACAGCTCCTTATAGAAAGTCCGAAAAGTGTCACAAATTGCCTTGTCGGTTATGTGGAGACCTCCCCGTCTTTGCCGAAGCGCTAAAATGTTTATAGTCCCACCCCGGGGAGTAATTAGTTTTGACATTAGTTTACCCGTTTTATTACCGTGTTTATAAAGCATGTAGCAATAATAGGCCTGTGACTTATATACCCTCCCCTGCAGGAGCTCGTTCAAGGCGGTCTGAAGCTCCAACACTTCTTGCTTGTCATCTATCGCATGTGTGTCCCCATACCTCTTCCACGCTTGACAGAGCTGTTTACTCAGTAAGATTTCTCTATCTCGTGTCTTCCTCACATAATGGGCATGGCTTATGATTTCACCTTTGAGAACCGCCTTAGCTGCCTCCCAAAACAAAACTGGGTCATCTAAGTGTTCTTGATTATGGATACTATAGTCTGCCCAGCTAGCGTGTAAACGGCCCTTAAGCACTGGATCTGAACTTAACTCCAGAGGGAATTGCCATCTACACATCCACTGGGCGGTACCCCTAGGGATCCACTCTATCTTAACCCAGGCATGGTCAGAAACCGCATACGGCCCTATTTCCACCATGTTCACCTCCCCAAACATCTGACGCGATGTCAGCAGGGCCGCCGAGAGGGGGGGACAGGGGGGACAAAATTCCCCGGGCCTGGGCCTCCAGGGGGGCCCAGCGCCGCATGTCCTTTGCATGCGCCGAGTCCGTGGGTGCTCGCCCCTCTGTCCGAGTTCCAGGGCCCTCCCTCTGGCCCTTCCTCCGACTCCGAGCTCCAGGGCCCACCCTCCGTCCCTCCCTCTGAATTTCAAAAGCGATCTTCTTACCTAGTGGGGGTTACGGCGAGAGCAGCACGCAGATGCAATGAAAAGCATGCAGGCTCGCGCTTCAGCCTTCCCTTGTCTGTCTCTCAGCTCTGGTCCTGCCCTCATTTCCTGTTTCCGCAAGGGCGGGACCAGAGCTGAGAGACAGACAAGGGAAGGCTGAAGCGCGAGCCTGCATGCTTTTCACTGCGTCTGTGTGTTGCTGTCGCCGTAACCCCGACGAAGTAAGAAGATCACTTTTGAATTTCAGAGGGACGGAGGGGGGCCTTGGATCTCGGAGGGAGGGAGGCAGGCCTTGGATCTCGGAGGGAGGGAGGGGGACCTTGGATCTCGGAGGGAGGGGAGGGCAGGGGGAAGAAAGAAGAAATTGCTGGACAAGAGGGCAGGGCAGGGGGGAGAGAGAAGAGATTGCTACACAAGAGGGCAGGGGGGAGAGAGAAGAGATTGCTACACAAGAGGACAGGGCAGGGGGAGAGAGAAGACATTGCTGGACAAGAAGACAGGGCAGGAGGGAGAGAGAAGAGATTGCTGGACAAGAGGGCAGGGCAGGGGGGAGAGAGAAGAGATCACTGGACAAGAAGGCAAGGCAGGGGGGAGAGAGAAGAGATCGCTGGACAAGAGGGCAGGGCAGGGGGGAGAGGAGAATTGCTGAATATGGATGGATGATTGGAGGGGGCAGGGGAGAGAGGAAATTTACTGGATATGGGTGGATGGAGGAGAGGCCAGGGGAGAATGGAGAGTTGCTGGACATGGATGGATGGAGGGGAGGCAAGTCAGGAAGGAGATGCACATGGATGGAGGGGAGGGAAGAGAGGAGAAATGCTGGACATGGATGGATGGATGGAGTGGAGGGCAGGGAAGAGAGAAAGACTGAAAGGCTGAAGGGAAGGGAAGGAAAGACAAAGGAAGGAGATGCACACGGATGGAGGGGAAGGGAGAGAGGAGAAATGCTAGACATGGATGGAGGGGAGGGGAGTGAGGAGAAATGCTGGATATGGATGGAGGGAAAATTGCTGAATTTAAGAGCTGGATCGGAACACTTTCAGGACAGATGCCGAAACTTGAGGAAGGATAGGGACAGGGCTACAGATGGTAGACAGGACGCATAAGGACACAGGAGGATGGTGGACATGGTGAGAGAAAAAATATCAAATGGAAAGAAGACACTGCATAAAACAGAAGACGGGACCAAAGCAAATAGAAAAACTATGATCAGACAACAAAGGTAGAAAACAGTATTTTATTCAGAATTTATTAATTGGAATATGTCAGCTTTTGGAAATGTGTATCTGTGATATTTTTCATGCAAGTTTCAATTTTTCTAGTACTGCTGCATGCTGAATCTGACTTCTTGAGGTAACTTTCTAGTTCAGTATTTTGCCTTCATATTTTTTTTTATTTCTAGTTCCTTGTGTCATATCTGTTGCCATGTGTTTTTCATGTGTGATCAAGGTACAGTATTCTGCTAGTGTATAATATTTGCAGCCCTTTTTGTTTTGTTTTTCATTAGGTTGTGTACTGGTGTTTTAGAGCCCGGTGTAATTATAGTGCTGCCTTTCCGTGCATAAGGTTGTAGCTCATCCTGTCCTTGGAATTAGTGCTGTTATGGTTTGGTAAGGTTATGAGTGGGTTTTTGCACAAGTTTGTGTATAGTGTTTTGCAGTGGAGAGATTGTGTTTTGGCCTTACTGAGGTGGCACCAAAACATCAGAAAAGGTGTAGAGCCTAAATCATGACACACTACCTCTTGAAGGATCTACATATAGTGCAGGGGCCCGGCCCGGTGGCGGACGGAGGGGAGCGGGTGGAGGGGGGAGCGGCAATGACCGTGGGGGGGGCCCAGGGGCAGCCTTGTCCCAGGCCCGGCCCAGTCTCTCGGCGGCCCTGGATGTCAGAACATAATCAATACGTGACTGAGTCAAATGTGCCCGTGAAAGGTGGGTGTAATCTTTCTCACCTGGGTGCAGCAGCCGCCAAACATCAATGAGATCTAACAGCTGGCTCAGCTGCAAAAGGCCTCTATTGTTATAATATGAGGAGGTTGCCCCTGGGGCTGATCTGTCCAAAGAGAGGTCCCAGGCTATATTAAAGTCACCCCCCACTATTATGGGTGTATGCGGTTGTTTTAACAGGAAGTTGATCAGAGTTTGAAAAAACCTCTGATCGTAACTATTAGGAGCGTATACATTACAGATTAACAGTTTCTGCCGTCCAACTACTGCTTCCAGGATGACATAACGTCCTGCGGCGTCAATCAAAAGGGGGTTGATCACTGAGGCTATACCCTTTCTAAATAGTATAGCTACTCCTCCCTTTTTGCCTTGCACATTCGCCGCTATACAGTTTCCTACCCACCAAGTGCTGAGTTTGGCATGCTTGATCTGATCCAAGTGCGTCTCCTGTAGGAGTGCAATATCTGTTTTCTGCCTATTTAGCTGTTGTAATATCTTAGAGCGTTTTATTGGCGAATTCACTCCGCCTACATTCCATGATATAATTCTAACTATTGTACAACATGAAAGTGAGTGGTTAATTCCATGAAAATCCGTTTTTGTAGTGGGAGAGAGCAGCCCAGGCTCTACCCTCCCCAGCTTCTTACTTCCAGCTTATCTCCCATAGCTCTAGATCCTAGACCCGATCTATCCGCAACCTGCCTCCTACCTGCAAGCCGCCCTCCAGAGAAAAACAGGGATATGAAACTCCAAAAATATCCCCGCTACCCTCCCTTGCCATTCCCTTTTGTAGGTCTCATCTCCTGCTTGCTTCCACCCACTTCCCCCCTCCCGCTTCCCACCCACCATCCCCCCTTCCAAAACCCCCCCTGCCCTTTGCACCCAGACCCACGAACTGGGACCATTACTTCCTTACGTCCTCCCTCCTCCCTCCTTATTACGTAACAGTAAACATTAAACAGTTCCCCCAAAAAAATTTCCAATGGAACAATTGTATACAATATCATCCCCCCCCCCCCTCACCAGGGGCATTACCCACTCCTCTCTTCATCCACACCCTCCGTGGGTGGATTCATCCAGCTACTAGTAACTATAACTTCTCGACTGCAGCAGTCTTGCAAAACAGTCCATCTGTGTCCAAGTAGTCCATCTCTTTAATGCATATTCGCTGCTATTTTAATTTGAACAATGAAATTGAACCTTTAACTTCGGGTCCCCTCTGACCCTTGTCGTTGAACCCCCTCAAGGCCCTCACGTGACCATCTCCCAAGGGCTACTCAACGTACTTCTGGGGGTATTGTGTCCAGCTGTTTTAGGAAGTCCTTGGCCTCCCCCGCCGTCTCGTATATCTTGGTGGTGCCCTCATATGTGACCCGCAGCTTAGCGGGGTATTGCAGTGCGAATCTGATTTTTTTCCGAAAAAGAGTAGAACAAACTTCTGAGAACTGACGACGCCTAGCCGCCACTCCTGCTGAATAGTCCTGGAAGCAAGCATCTAACAGGGATTCCGTCGTATGTCAGCGTTTTCCCCACTCGAATTAGCCGCAACACCTTCTGCTTCTGGGCGTAGTTCAGAAATCATATAATGACCACTCTAGGTCTATTAGTACCAGTCATTTTTGCCCCTAAACGATGGGCTCGTTCTATCTGTAAAGGTCCCAAGGCTTCTGGGAATTGTAGTTCCGTTGTAAACCAACGGGTTAGGAAAACCTCCAGACCCCGCTCAGGTACAGTTTCCGGCAAGCCCACCATACGAATATTATTTCGTCAGGACCTGTTTTCCAGGTCCTCGATCTTTTCCTCCATTGCTTGCAGCTTTTTCTTGGTTTGATCTTGTGCGCTCTCTACCTCTGTCACTTTGTCCTCAATTTCCCCCACCCGCGACTGAAACGTTGCGGGAAAGATCTGTAAGCTGGGCTTGTACCTTTTCCAGGTTGGAGTTTATGGGTGATAGTTGGCACTCCAGCATGTCCTCCAACACTGAGGACATCTCCGCTGTAATTTCAGCAATCCAGGTCGATGAAACCGTCGGTCCAGGCAGGCTTGCGGGCAGCGCCATCTTGTCATCTGTTACCCTGCCGCGGAGCTTGTCTCTATGCGCGGTTTTGGCCGCCATCACGCCATCGGGGGGTCAGTAAATGCACGTACCAGCTGCACCAGGTGTTCAGGCTGCCGTGGGTAGTATTTGTTTTCGCGGGGTATATCCGATTTATATTAAGGATGGAGAACCGGAGCCGGAGAGATCGCTGTTTTTACCCTCTCGCGGACATGACATCACCGGAAGTCCTAAATATATTTATATATGGAAGTGACGTCCGTGTCCTCAGAACGTTGAGGGTGAGTTTTATTATATTATATATATGTATATATATATATATATATACATATATATAATAAAACTCACCCTCAACGTTCTGAGGACACTGACATCACTTCCGTAATGAAGGGTTCGTGGTGGTGAAGCCGCCGAAAGCACCAAGTCCCTGGGCCCCGCCCTCACGTCAAACGTGATGACGTCGAGGGCAGAGCAATGGCGTAATGCATCAAGGGCGGGGCAATGGCGTCAGTGGCTTCACAACCAAGAAGCTGATGAAGGTCCGTTCACGAGGTGCGGACCTATGGCGTCAGTGGCTTCTGAACGACGAACCGGTGGGTAGGGAGGGAGGGGGTGTTGGGGAGGAAAACTTTGCTAGCGCTCGTTTCATTTGATCCAGAAACGGGCATTTTTTACTAGTATATATATATTAAAAACAAGTAGTTCTTGTAGTCTCCCGTACTTCTTTTATTCTTTTTCCCTGTTAAAGTTTCC
This sequence comes from Microcaecilia unicolor, assembly GCF_901765095.1. Classification (NCBI taxonomy): domain Eukaryota; kingdom Metazoa; phylum Chordata; class Amphibia; order Gymnophiona; family Siphonopidae; genus Microcaecilia; species Microcaecilia unicolor. The sequence goes on along the minus strand of NC_044040.1, from coordinate 119,653,640 downwards.
TTTCTTTTTCGACGCGGCAGGCCTTTTGGCCATGCGGTCGGGTTATTCCCCTTTTTGTGGTTTTTCTTTTTTGGCACAATCACGTCGTTTGATTTCGCCGAAGCCGTTTTTTCTTCCATGTCATCGAAGACACTCAGCGGCTTCAAATGTTGTACTCTGTGCAACTGGACCATCTCAGGTACCGATACCCACGCTTGGTATATCCAGTGCCTTGGGCCCAACCATAGCCCAGCTGCATGTAGTCTGTGTCTTCATATGAAGAAATGGACCCAAGCGTCTCGAGAAGCCCAACGGGAAAAGCTTTTTGGGGCTCACTCCAGACTTTCGACATCGGTACCGAGATCGACGTCGTCGACATCGACAGGAGCATCGACGTCGAGGAGAGATGTAATCGCTGCTGAGAGGGAAAGGGAAATGGGACTTGATATACAGCCTTTCTGTGGTGTGTTCCAACTACATTCAAAGCAGTTTACATAGTATATTCAGGTATTTATTTTTTGTACCAGGGGCAATGGAGGGTTAAGTGACTTGCCCAGAGTCACAAGGAGCTGCAGTGGGAATCGAGCTCAGTTCCCCAGGATCAAAGTCCACTGCACTAACCACTAGGCCACTCCTCCACTCGACCAACTCGCGCTGGGAGCATTGAGGCGTCGAGTGGGTCTCCACCTGTCTCGAGGCCTCCTGTTACACAGCTGAGCTTTGGCCGGATTTACTTTAAGTCCAGCTTCCAAAAGAGCTTTTAAAATCTCTCTTACATGGGCCCAGTGGTCAGATTAAGTTTCAGATTGAATTAGAACGTCATCAACATGTTTTGGAGATCACGTGATGTGCGGAAGAGAGCGGAGGTAGGGAAGCTCTCCTCCTAGGCCGAACCCACCCCGCCGCTATTAAACGCTCGCAGATCCAGTTATAAATAACAAAATCCAGGCGAGAAGAAGAGGCGATTGTATGGACCCTTTCGTCACTCGCTTGGAACCGACGATGCCCCCCAAAAATGTCAAGAAAGAAGCGGACAAATCCTGCGCCGCAGATAGCAAGATGGCGGCGAGCCCGCCACCCGAGGCGCCTTCAACGATGTTCACGACGCCGCAGCTACAACAATTGACAGAGGCCGTGAAGATGGCGCTGGACCCACAATTGCAGCAGTTATCTAATCAGCTAACAGCGGTGGAAAGCCTGCTGGCGGACACGACCAGGCATACAGGGGAACTGGAGCACAGAGTGTCCACCCTGGAGGACGAGAGGACCGGAACAACTGAACAACTTATGGAACTGCAGCGCCAGGTACAAAACCATCTCAACAGCTTGACGATCTCGAAAACAGATCTCGCAGAGATAATCTGAGAATTATAGGCATACCGGAGACTGTATCGGAGCGCTTGCTGTCCTCCGTGCTAGAGAAGTGGCTGCAGTCAGAATTTGCTCTGTCTGACGGAGTGGGATCCATTTGTCTCGAGCGAGCGCACCGCGTGGGCCGGAAAGCAGACAACAATCAGAGGCCCAGGATGGTCATGATAAAGCTCCATAACTTTGTGCACAAGGTAGAAATTCTAAGAGGAGCACGCCTGAAGCGAGATTCCCTGACTTTTGACGGCTCGCCGGTGAGAATATTCCAAGACTACTCCATTGCGCTACAAGAGCGGCGGCGAGCCTACCACCGATTTGTACATCGTTAGCGGAGGCGGACAAAAAATTTATGCTTGTTTACCCAGCCACTCTGCGAGTTAATCATCAGGGCTCCTGGCACAGCTTTACAAACCCAAAAGCAGCGCAAGATTGGGCTATAGAGACATTGAAATTAAAAACAGCACAAGCTAGGGCCTAAAGCATCCGGAATCCAGATCAGGATCAGGAGGGAACAATTGCCATTATGTTGGAGGTACCGGATAAGAATTCTTCAATTTAAGAATAGTATGGGGGGAGGGAAGGCCACACACCATTGATCCCACTATTTCTCACACTTGATAGGATAGGGAATAATTTGGAGGTAACGGGAACAGATAAGGGGGAAGGGGTGGGAGAAGGGGGCAGGGGAGGGTGGCAGGGAACACAGGGAAGTCTCAAAGCAGGAAGAATATTAGTAATGACCAAAATATTTGTGCAGGTAGGGAAACCATACAAAAAGGTAGGAGAGCACTTGACAAGTAGCGCCATTAATAGACCCTTGGGTGAGGCTGGACGCCCGAGGGAGGTGAACCGAGGTAAAGCGCGGCACATAATCATACATAAACTAGAGAAGTATTAAGGCAACACGCTTTGCCTCCTGGAATGTGGGAGGGGTGGCAACCCTGATAAAGCGAGCAAAAATTTTAGCGAGCCTTAAAAGACACAAAGTGGACATAGGATGTCTCCAGGAGACTAGACTCACAATGGAAGAGCATTCTAAATTGAAGAGGCAGTGGGTAGGGGAGATACATGCAGCATCCTCTGGGGACCGTAGAGAAGGGGTGGCAGTGCTGATCCGAAAAGGGTTGGCGGCCAGGTCGGAGATGGTGAGAGCAGACCCGGATGGCCGATATGTCCTGGTGAGAATGTGGGTACAACAAAGGGAATTTTTAATCCTGGGAGTATATGGGCCTAATAAATATGATGCAAAGTTTTATCCGAGTTTAGTGCAGTTATGTCTCCCATACAAATCAGGACAGCTCATAATGCTGGGCGACTTTAATCTGGTAGCAGACCCCAATACAGATTGTTCACACCCGCAGGTAGCGTCCAGGGGAGGGCCCAGGGCCCATGCACTCTCATCGTTTCAACGATCCCTCAATTTAGTAGACACGTGGCGTTGCTTACATCCGGGAGAGCGCGATTTTACCCATCTTTCTAGGGTACATGGCACATACTCCCGGATAGATTATATATTAATTGCCTAGCCCGCATTCTCCTGGCTGCTTGCCGCTGAAATAGGCCCGGAGGAGATATCAGACCACTCTATAGTGTGGATAGATGTGGAGGTGCCCAGTTACTATCAACAGGATAGAAATTGGAGGTTTCCGGGTTATCTCTCCCGCAATAGTGACTTCCAAGCATTCATCAGGCAGAGATGGGAGGATTATATTCATAATAATAGGGAACATATGGATCAGCCCTGCCTGTTCTGGAGCACAGCTAAAGCTGTAATCAGAGGAGAGGTAATTTCCTTTGTTCATGCTCTTAATAAAAAACAATCTAATGCAATTGTGAGACTAGAGCAAAGTTTACGGAAAGCTAAATCCCAACATATTGCACATCCTACAGCAAAGACGAAAGATCAACTGCACGCAGTACAGGTAACACTCAATGCCCTGCTTCATGAGCGAGGCAAGAAGTTTCTAGCCCACCAGAAATATAAGTTTTGTAGGTTTGGCAATAGACCTGGAGCGATGCTAGCACACTTAACTGCAGCATGGGGACCCCGCAGGCCGATAGTCACACTAAGAGATGACGCAGGGACCCTTCACAATAAGAGTGAGGAGATAGCGGAGATTCTCACAAAGTTTTTCTCGACCCTGTACGGAGCCCCCGATGATCCGGCTGATCCGGACTTACAGGAATTCTTAGCACGGGCAGGGCTACCTAGCCTAACAGATAGGGAGAGGGCAACGCTGGAGACTCCATTAGATGCAAAAGAGATACAAGAAGTCATAAAGTCCCTGCCAACCCGGTCTGCCCCGGGCCCGGACGGATACACTGGGGATTTTTACAAAATCTTGCCACATACTTTTTACCCTGTGATATGTGACTACTATGAGCAGGTGACTAGAGAAGGACACTTTCCACAATATGCAAATTCCGCACCTGATTTTGAAGCCAGGACGGCCGGAGCAGCAGGCGGGCTCATACCGGCCTATTTCATTAATTAATGTCGATTTAAAAATTTTAACCAAAATTCTTGCTAATCGCCTGGCCACAATCTTACCGCGGCTGGTGGGGGAGGAGCAGGTAGGTTTTGTTAAGACACGGCAGGCAGCTAAGAATGTACGTCGCCTTTTATTAGCTATGGCGACAGCCCAATTGACAGGAACACCTGCCTCTCTGTACTCATTAGACGCAGAGAAGGCATTTGATCAGGTGGGATGGAAATATATGATGACAGTGTTGCAGCACATGGGATTTGGGGGGTGGTTCTATAGAGCTAAAGAAGCCTTATACACTGACCCTACTGCTATGGTGTTAGTAAATGGGATAAGAGCCCACCCCTTTGAAATCACTAGAGGCACAAGACAGGGCTGCCCCCTGTCCCCAATGTTGTTTGTGTTACCCTGGAGCCCTTATTGAGAGTTCTGAAGAGGGACGGGGGGGGGGGGGGTCCCGGGTGTCCGGCTAGGGAGGGATACTGTTAAAGCCCTAGCTTTTGCAGATGACTTGCTGATAGTTACTGCCCGGCCCTCAGACTCCCTAGGCCAGATGTTGCAGCTCATTGGAGAATTTGGACGGCTCTCCGGATTTACCCTCAATAATAAAAAATCCTTGGTTATGGACGTATTTCCAGAGGGAGATCAGTCTGGCCGGGTGGAGGGCCCACTATCAAGGGTAGAGAACAGGATTAAGTACTTAGGTACCACCATACCGCAGGATCTGACTAGACTATACCAGGAGAATGTGGAGTCCTTGCTTGAAACAACCCGCCTAAAATTTAGACTGTGGGAGATTTATCCATTGTCCCTTATGGGACGAATCGCCATGTATAACATGATGATAGTGCCAAAATGGACATACATTTTCCAGACCCTTCCGCTCTTTTTGACACAAGAAGATGAGAAACGCTTAAATGGACATGTACAGCGATTCTTGTGGAGAGGTCGAAAAGCACGCATCTCGATTTCAAATTTACAAATACCACGGGAATATGGAGGCCCAGGATTGCTTAGTACCAGATATCTTACAATAGCCTGTGGCATGAGACACATCTCAGACTGGTATAAGAATACCTCGGACTTCTCTGCTACCACATTGGAACTTTCGTTAACGCAGGGAGTCCACTTTAGCTGTCTCCTACATGTGGGCAGAGGGCAGATTCCTAATGTGTTGCGGCACTCCCATATACTTCCCACAGCCAAGGAAGTGTGGTGGTGGGTCTGTAGACAACATCATTTTTCTGGACGAGTCACCCCATTCTTAGCAATCTGTGATAACCCACAATTCCAACCCGGAATCTTACATCAACGGTTCCGGCAGTGGCGACAGCATGGACTGGTATACATATGTCAGGTCTTGACAGCAGAAGGGAGAATTAAATCATTTGAAGAACTCAAAGGTCAATTCTCATTTACAATGGCAGATCACTTCTACTACTGGCAATTAAAGCACTACATTGGCAGTTTACCCTGGGAATGCCTCACAGAAGATGTGCAGGAAGAGCTACTATCTGCCTACTCGCTGCAATCGCAGAATAGAGTGTCACTGACAATGCATCATAGACATCTGAGAGATATGACAGAAGAGCTTGACTATAAGTCACTGACCAAGGCATGGAACACAGAGTTGGGAACGACTTGGGAGCCACAGCTTCTACAGGAATACATCTACTTGATCCACAAATCCTCAAAAATGATATTATACTAAGAGATGGAATATAAGTTTGCATTATGAACTTACATACAACCGCGGAGAGCTTTCCACATGGGAGTCTCTCCAGATGGAGCATGCCCCAAGTGTGGGGCACAAGGAGCGACGTTGGGACACATGTTTTGGACATACCCACAAATCCAGCGATTTTGGACCCTATTTATCCAGACGACATCAAACCTGTGGGGCGCAACATGGAAGAAAGGGCCTCGATTGCTGTTTGGTCGTCCAACACTGGTAAGCCCGATTCCAGCAGGATTCCAGAGCTTCACCCACAGAGTAACAATGATAGCGAAAAAGCTAATTCTCACAGAGTGGATTACAAATAAAACACCCACACAACAACAGTGGCGAGGTCTGATGATGGATTATATGATGTTTGAAAAGAAAATGGCAGACTACAAATGGGACCGGAGATTTACTACAAAAGACTTTTATCGCATATGGACCCCTTTCTGGCAGACTATACCCCCAGGGGGTAGAGGACGCATACTAAACATGTAAAGTGAAATGGTCATTACGTTGCAGAGGAGACTGGTCAAGAATACAAGGGGAGAAAGGGGAGGGTATGGGAGGAGGAATGGGAGGGGGAGGGATTAAAGGGGGCGGGGAGTTATCTTTAGGAATGTTAGGAGTTGGACACGTTTAGCATGCCTAAGAATTGAGAGATACATGGCCTTTGCCTAGGTTCAGATTTGGTTTTGTGACATAGGATTGCTTTCAGTCTTGACCTTAGTAACACCACAGAACATAGGTAGCCAATCAAGTGTATCTTAGAATTATATGAGTGTTGAAGTTCTGTTAATTAGTACTTAACTCTGGGAATACTTAAGTTCCAGTAACTTTCTGAGGTGGGGACTATAATGAAGAGCTATAAGAGCCAAGGCTCTTCTTGATATATATGTTAGTGGATGACACCAAGCCGTCTGTACTATCAGCAATGTGATTGTATTAGTTAGAATGTATATTTTCACATATTGAAATTTAATAAACAGATTTCAAAACAAAAGAATGTCATCAACATATTGGATTATATTGTCTCTACAAGACACCTGGGCTAGGGCTTCCTGCATGTATTTGTGGAAAATGGATGGAGAATCCTTATAACCCTGAGGTAACACAGTCCATGCGTACTGTTTATTTAGCCACTGAAATGCTGTTTTGTACTGGCATTCTGGGGCCAAGGGCAGGCTCCAAAACCCATTTGAAATGTCTAGGACAGGAAAAAATTTACAGTTGGGGTTTAATTTTGAGATCATTTCCGGGTATGAGGCTACCACCGGTACCACAGATTTTGATACTTGATTTAGGGCACGGAAATCTATGGTCAGTCTAAAGGAGCCTCCTGGTTTAACTATTGTCCATGCTGGACAGTTGCATGTAGAAGAGATTGGTCTAATGATGCCCCTCTCTTCCAGTACCTGTATAATCTTAGCTACGGGTTCTATTGCCTGATGAGGTACTGGATATTGCTTTTGTGGCGGAGGATCCTCTCCTTCTAACAGAATTTCTGTGGACATTCTGCCACATTCTAGTTTGTCTTGTGCCCAGACAGGGATGTCTGTAACCTCTGTGGGAATTACACTCAGATCATACTGTTGGTCAGCTTTTGTGCATTGTGTGGCCAAATGCATGGGAATTGCTTCGTGCACCAAAATTGTAGACATTTTTGGAGATCCAATACATTGCCACAATGTAAGATTAGCCATATCCACTACCAAATTTAACTGGTTGAGGACATCAGTTCCAATTATCTCCTTTTCTGTGCTTACTATAATGACGGCATTGGTTTCCAAAATTTCATTATCATACCCCATTTAACTGGGATAGCCACACAGTTGGTAACTGTGTCATTGACCCCTTGGATTTTATATGTTTGCACATTTTCCTGGTCTGAAGTGGGAGAAACCCTGCTTGTAAAACTGATTCCAGCCCCTGTGTCAATCAACGCTAATTTATCCTGACCCCCTATCCTGCTGTTCACATTGGGGCGTCCACAAGTGTCCAAAATCAAGGGCGCCACAAACTTTAATTTATATTCTGAATCTGTCTCCTTTCCCCTCTCCTGAGGTGCTGGAAGTACGTGCCCAGGTAAGTGAAAGGAGTCAGGCTGGGCACAAAAAAATTGGGATTGTTTGATATTTGGACACTGGAGATCAGGACATCCCTAATTCATGAAACGGGATGTAGCCTGAGGAATTTCTAAAATTACCTCTGCCCTGCCCTCTCCATGAGGCCTGTCCTGTGTTTCCTGACCTATTGCTGTGGGATGGCCCTTCTGCTTGCCATTTTTCGCTTCTGACACAGTAATTACCTAGGATGGCTGAGTTTTCCACACAGATCCAATCCTGAGCATTAGCGTGTCAAAAGGAGTTTCTTTGGGGTCCTCGGCAAACAATCGGAGATGTTTAGTAATCTCAGGGGATAGGATTTCCAATAAAAATGATTTATGATGTTCTTGACCATAATCTTCTGTTTTGGGCCAACCCTCTTGGTCTCGAAAGGCTGCTTCCAGTACCCACAATCTGTGCGCAAATTGTTCTAATGTGTTATTTGGCAGGGGTGTAAGTGTTCTAAATGCTTGCATTTGAGTATAGCGAAATAATTGCTCAAGACCCTTTTTCACCAACTGGTATGGGTGGGTGAGAGATCCTACTTTAAAATAGGAGGTCCTAAAGCCACGTGCATAAGTCTGTCAAAGTCAGACGTTTTCCTCTTATACTTTCCTAGTTCCCAGTGAATCAGAATATCAGTGGCCCATTTGCACCATTCATTCATATTAAAAGGCATAGGGCCGACCTTCTGTGTTATCCTTTCAATGTCACTATCCTATAATGAGTCATACAGTGCCAGGTTTACTGGTGTTCTGGGGTCTGTACTGTGTCTGCAGAATTCTCCCTGACCCTCATGTTAGTGCTTGAGCCTGGGGTTTTCTCATCTGTGCATGTCTGAGTGCTTAAGTCGATGTTTCCAGTCTTAGATTTTTCCCCACTTCTCAAATCCACTACACACACTTCTGTGTGCTTTTGTGGTTCTATGAATTGAAAACCTGGCTTGTAGGGTGTTTCATAGGCTGGAGATGCTGAGGGAGAAATACCCGGGGCTTGCCAGTGCACAGAGTTAATCTGGTCCTTTGAGGCACATTTACTTTTCAAATATTTTAATTCTGTTTTAGGTTCATCCAATTGTTCATTTACATGTAAGAAGGAGTTTGTAGCTTGCACAACTTGTGCCCTTTGCATAGAGATGCAAACTTGTGCTTCCTCGAGGTCCCTGGTTAACTGAGTGCACTGAGTGGTCAGCTCTGCATTTTCCTGTTTCAAGCTAATGAGCCCCCTACACAGGCCTTGTATAAAAAGGCATTTCCATTTATTTGTTTTCTTTTTGAACTCTTGGGAATGGTGTACCATTTGGTTTTGGATGTTAAACCAGGAATCCTCTGGGAATTCCCCTTCATATGGGCCTCCCTTTTTGTTACAATAAGTCTGTACCATTACCTTTAGTTCTTTAAGATCAAAAGCGTCCATGGTTGAGGCTGCTGAAAATACTTTTATTGGTACCGGGGCCTGGCTAGCTTCTTTATAGATAGATAGATGGAACTAGCTCTGTGTGGCTCTTGGAGTTGGAAATGCCCTCTTTTATAAAGAAGAGGGACTAGAGAGACCGTGCAGAATGAATATAGATTAAGCAAGGTAGGTGTTAAAAGATTAGATATGCCAACTGTCAGTTCCTGTCAGACTGAGCTGACTTTCATCAAGACAGAGACAGGCCGAATATAGAGAAATAGTATAAAGTGACAGAACATTAAGTGGTTACTCAATACAGATATGTAGTGTTTAAAAATGTGGGACTGTTCCACTTGGTACCCCTTCCAATAAAGTTGGAAGATCTATCAGTCTTTTCTGAGCAGCCCCAAACACAGCATTAAATTTAACTTTCGATCCCCCCTAACAAGCCTATAAGTACATATCCAAATATGCAGAAAGCAAAATAAAATTTCTTACTTACCCAGCTAGAGATCCTCTTGCGAAACCGAGACGGAGCCCCCAAATGTCAGCAGTCGTTGTCTAGGGATGGTCCTGGGTACAGTTCACAGAGGCAGTGGGTTCCCAAAGAATACACAATCCACACGGGTTCTCAATCCACAGCTTCTCCCTGCTTGTTCCAGCCATCTACTCCAGTTTCTTCCAGCCCGCCTGATCCAGATTATTCCAACCCGCCTGCTCAGCTTCTCCCTGTTTGCTCCAGTCCTTCTGCTTCAGCTGTGCCAGCCCGCCTGATCCAGCTTGTTCCAGTACACCTGATCCAGCCTCTCCCTGCTTGTTCCAGCTACCTGCTCCAGCTTGTCCCAGTCCGTCGGATCCAGCTTATCCCTGCCTGTTCCAGTCATCTGCTCCAGCTTGTTCCAGCCCACCTGATCCAGCTCGTTCAGCCTCTCCCTGCCTGTTCCAGCTACCTGCTCCAGCTTGCCGCAGTCCATCGAATCCAGCCTCTCCCAGCTTCTCCCTGCTTGTTCCAGTCCATCTGCACCAGCTTGTTCCAGCCCACCTGATCAGCTACCTGCTCCAGCTTGCCGCAGTCCGTCGGATCCAGCTTCTCCCAACTCCTCCCTGCTCATTCCAGTCCATCTGCACCAGCTTGTTCCAGCCCACCTGATCAGCTACCTGCTCCAGCTTGCTGCAGTCCGTCGGATCCAGCCTCTCCCAGCTTCTCCCTGCTCATTCCAGTCCATCTGCACCAGCTTGCTCCAGCCCACCTGATCAGCTACCTGCTCCAGCTTGCCGCAGTCCGTCGGATCCAGCCTCTCCCTGCTCGTTCCTGTCCATCTGCACCAGCTTGTTCCAGCCTGCCTGATCAGCTACCTGCTCCAGCTTGCCACTGTCCGTCGGATCCAGCTTCTCCCTGCTTCTCCTTACTCGTTCCTGTCCATCTGCACCAGCTTGTTCCAATCCCTCCACTCCAGGTGTTGCAGCCCGCCTCATCCAGTTTGTTCCGGCCCGCCTGATCCAGCTTCTCCCTGTTCGTTCCTGTCCATCTGCACCAGCTTGTTCCAGCCCACCTGCTAGCTTGTCAGCCATTGACTTACTTGCCTGCTAACTTGTCAGCCATTGACTTACCTGCTCTCCAGTCCATCAATTCTCCCTGCTCGTTCCTGTCCATCTGCACCAGCTTGTTCCAGCCCGCCTGCTAGCTTGTCGGCCATTGACTTACCTGCTCTCCAGTCCATCAATTCCATCATTTCCACCAATTCCAAGCCTCCAATCCAGCTTTTCTGCTCTATCTATCTGCCCCACACCCCAGTCACTACACATACACCTGTTACACCTCAATCACTACTTATGGCACCTTTCCACATTCTCTTCCTTGCCCTGTCCCTTCCTAATCTTTTTCCCCTCCCCCTACCGCTGTCTACCGCTGGAAATCATTGCCCTCCCGTCCTGCTCGCTACAGCAATACCCTATTCACCCCATCCCTCACCACCTCACCATCTCTCTTGTCCCCCTCCTCCTTCCTAGCTCTTAACCTTCAACACTTCCTTCCTGCCATTAACCCATCACCATTCCTCCTAAGTGCATCCCATCTTCATCGCCTTCGTCGCCCGACCTCTCCCACCCTCCTCCGCACTCTCTTGCTCATCCTCTTGCTATCCGCGGGAGACATTAATCCTAATCCAGGCCCCCCTCACCTGTCCTCCTCCTATCCATGCAAACGATTCCATGATGTCTCCAATCTCGTCTCTATTCCCCTCCTTCCCCCCTCCTCCCTCCCCTTCTCATGTGCCCTGTGGAATGCCCACTCGGTCTGCAACAAACTGCCCTTCACCCACAATCTCTTCATCTCTCGTTCCTTTCAACTGCTCGCCCTAACTGAAACCTGGCTCTCCCCTGATGACTCTGCCTCAGTCGCGGCCCTGTGCCATGGAGGTTATCTCTTCTCCCACACTCCCCACCCAGCTGGCCGCGGTGGAGGCATCGGGCTTCTACTCTCGCCCTCCTGTAGTTTCCAACCCCTCCTCCTACCGCAGTCTCACTGCTTCTCATCCTTTGAAGCACACTCCATCCGGCTATTCTACCCATTGCCACTCAGAGTGGCAGTCATTTACCGCCCCCCCTAATAAATCCCTCTCTTCCTTCCTCACCGACTTTGATGCCTGGCTTTCAGTTTTTCTCGAACCCTCATCTCCGTCCCTCATTCTTGGGGACTTTAACATACATGTTGATGACCAATCCGACCCTCACGCTTCTCAGTTCATCACACTAACATCCTCCTTCAACCTCCAGCTATGCTCCACCACCCCTACTCATCAAAATGGCCATTGTCTTGACCTCGTCCTCTCCTCTTCCGGCTCTCCCTCCAATTTCCACGCTTCAGCTCTTCCTCTCTCCGATCATCACCTGATCACCTTCACACTTCTTCACCCCCCCCCCCCCCTCAGCCCCGTCCAACTTTAACCACTACCTCCAGGAATCCCCAGGCTATTGATCCTCCCACCCTATTCTCTAGTATTTCTAATATTCTCCCCTCCATCATGTCCTCCGAGTCTGTCGACAAGGCTGTCTCCGCTTACAGTGCCACTCTCTCTTCTGCTCTGGACACCCTCGTACCATCCACCTCACGTCCCACTAAGCGTACTATTCCCCAGCTATGGCTGACCCCTTGCATCCGTTACCTTCGCTCCTGCGCCCGATCTGCTGAACGCCTCTGGAGGAAATCCCGCACCCATTCAGATTTCCTTCACTACAAATTCATGCTATCTTCCTTCCACTCCTCCCTATTCCTTGCCAAACAGGATTATTACACCCATTTGACCAATTCTCTCAGCTCCAACCCCCGTCGTCTCTTCGCCACCCTTAACTCGCTCCTTAAAGTGCCCTCCGCTCCCACCCCCCCCCCCCCCCTCGCTCTCTCCTCAATCACTGGCCGATTACTTCCGCGACAAGGTGCAAAAGATCAACCTTGAGTTCACTACCAAGCCATCTCCTCCTCTTCACCCTTCAACCCTCTCCCTCAACCAATCAACCCAGGCCTCCAGGAAACCACTCGCCTTCTTTCCTCCTCAAAATGCACCACCTGCTCTTCTGATCCCATCCCCACCAACCTACTTAACACCATCTCTCATACTGTCACCCCCTCCATCTGTCATATCCTCAACCTCTCTCTCTCCACTGCAACTGTCCCTGACACCTTCAAGCACGCCGTAGTCACACCTCTTCTCAAAAAACCCATCACTTGACCCTACCTGTCCCTCCAACTACCGCCCCATCTCCCTCCTACCCTTCCTCTCCAAAATACTTGAACGTGCCGTTCACAACCGCTGCCTCGATTCTCTCTCCTCTCATGCCATCCTCGATGCACTTCAATCCGGTTTTCGCCCTCTACACTCGACAGAAACAGCACTCTCTAAAGTCTGTAATGACCTGTTCCTTGCCAAATCCAGAGGCCACTACTCCATCCTTATCCTCCTCGATCTATGCGCCGCTTTTGACACTGTCAATCATGATTTAATTCTTGCCACACTGTCCTCATTTGGGTTCCAGGGCTCTGTCCTCTCCTGGTTCTCCTCCTATCTCTCCCACCGCACCTTCAGAGTTCACTCTCATGGACTCTCCTCCACCCCCATCCCGCTCTCTGTTGGTGTTCCCCAGGGATCTGTCCTTGGACCCCTTCTCTTCTCAATCTACACCTCTTCCCTGGGCTCCCTGATCTCATCTCATGGTTTCCAGTATCATCTCTATGCTGATGACACCCAGCTGTATCTCTCCACACCAGACATCACCGCGGAGACCCAGGCAAAGGTATCAGCCTGCTTATCCGACATTGCTGCCTGGATGTCCAACCGCCACCTGAAACTGAACATGTCCAAGACCGAGCTCATCGTCTTTCCACCCAAACCCACTTCTCCTCTCCTGCCACTCTCTATCTCAGTTGATAACACCCTCATCCTCCCCGTCTCATCTGCCCGCAACCTCGGAGTCATCTTCGACCCCTCCCTCTCCTTCTCTGCGCATATCCAGCAGATAGCCAAGACCTGTCGCTTCTTCCTCTTTAACATCAGCAAAATTTGCCCTTTCCTCTCTGAACACACCACCCGTACTCTCGTCCACGCTCTCATTACCTCTCGCCTTGACTACTGCAACTTACTCCTCACCGGCCTCCCACTTAGCCACCTATCCCCCCTTCAATCTGTTCAGAACTCTGCTGCACGTCTTATATTCCGCCAGAACCGATATACTCATATCACCCCTCTCCTCAGCTCACTTCACTGGCTTCCAATCAGATACCGCATTCAGTTCAAGCTTCTCCTTCTTACCTACAAATGCACTCAATCTGCTGCCCCTCACTACCTCACTACCTCTGTACCCTCATCTCCCCTTACGTTCCTGCCCGAAACCTCCGTTCACAGGACAAATCCCTCCTCCACCACCGCCAACTCCAGGCTCCGCTCATTCTGCCTCGCCTCACCCTATGCTTGGAACAGCCTTCCCGAGCCCTTACGCCAAGCCCCTCCCTGCCCATCTTCAAGTCTTTGCTTAAAGCCCACCTCTTCAATGCTGCGTTCGGCACCTAACTCTTACCTTTCAGGAAATCCTGACTGCCCCAATTTGTCTGCCCCTATCAGACTTGACTGTTCACGTGTCCTTTAGATTGTAAGCTCTTTGAGCAGGGACTGTCCTTCTATGTTAAATTGTACAGCGCTGCGTAACCCTAGTAGCGCTTTAGAAATGTTAAGTAGTAGTAGTAATATATATAGTATATTATATTTCCATATATGTATAGGCTCACAGCACTTAGTACAGGTAAATGGTACAAGGCTTTCTCTGGGAGTGTGTTTAGAGAAAGAGAAAGAACAGTTAAGCCTGCAGAGCCATGTGCTCTGGTGGCTAAAGATGGAGGTGTGCAAAGGGAAAGAAAGAGAGAGGAGAAAAAGAAGATCCTGAGCAGAGCCATGTGCCTCTGCTTTATACCTCCAGAACAGGAAGAGATCAAAAAACTTCCTTCCCAGCCAAACTCCAGTGTACCTACTCTGAAGTCAGGAAAGGTGACTAATTTCATAGGATCTCCTTTGAAGTTACTAGTCATGGAGCCTCTCTGTCTGGCTTCCTTTGTTCTTAGAGAGCCCTGCTCCCAAATAGGACAGAAGGTATGTTAATCAGGAGTAATTAAGAAAACACAGGTCTAGCAGGCAGGTTGTCCTTACTGATTCCTGAGGGAGGGGGAGAGTTATCAGAAGTCAGAAGCTGGTTTAATATTAATCTAAGTATGTCAAGAGGGATATCCAGCAATCCTGACAATATGTATCATATGTCAAAGAATAAAGTGGTTGCTCAAAGCATATAAAACCACAATCGCTCAACTGCAAAACACTATGCACAGCTTTGTGCAAAAACACACTTAGAACCTTTCTGTACCATAAATATTACACTGGGCAGACCCTAATACACCAATATACCACCCATACAGAAAATGCAGACCGTCAACAATTTGAAACAAGGGATCATATCACAATTCTCATGTAGAGCCACAAAACACCCTTTTAGGGTGGATAGTGTTCACAATGAGCTCCTTTTATTAACGACTATATGTAGATCCTTCAAGAGGTAGTGTGTCATGATTTAGGCTCTACACCCTTTCTGATGTTTTGATGCCACCTCAGTAAGGCCAACACACAATCTCTCCACTGCAAAACACTATACACAAACTTGTGCAAAAACACACTCATAACCTTACCCAAACCAAACAGCACTAATTCCAAGGACAGGATGAGCTACAACCTTGTGCGTGGAAAGACAGCACTATAATTACACATGAAAAACACATGACACAACAGATATGAAGGCAAAATACTGAACTGGAAAGTTACCTCAAGAAGTCAGACTCAGCATGCAGCAATATTGGAAAAATTGAAACTTGCATGCAAAATATCACAGATGCACATTTCCAAAAGCTGACATATTCCAATTAATAATTCCCTATCATCAAGCCGATCAATCCATAGACTGGTGGGTTGTGTCCATCTACCAGCAGGTGGAGATACAGAGCAATCTTTTGCCTCCCTATATGTGGTCATGTGCTGCCGGAAATTCCCCAGTATGTTCTCTATCTAGCAGGTGTGTGGTTGCACAGCAGCAGCTCTGGCTAGGTCTCCAAGCCTAATTGTTTAGGTTTTGTTGAGTACCTGGGGTTGAGGGCTCTTCGTGAGCAAGTGCAAACCTGGTGGTGTCAGGTCCCTCCTTTTCTTCCCCCTCCCGTTGGCTCCGTTTAAAAAAAAAACAACAAAAAAAACCAGAAAAATAGATGTCCTTGAGAGAAAGACGTCCTTGGTTGCAGCTACTCACTGGGACTCCAAATCGTTGCAGCTCGGAGCGAGAAGCAGGTAATTTTACCTTTTCCTAGCGGGCAGGGGGTTCCCCGAACGGTCTCCACGTGGCTATGGCGTCAGATGGCAAGGGCGCAAAAAGACGCTTCCTGGACCACATGCGCGCGTCTAGCGGGGAAGCGGGGAGTTCAAAGGCAGAGACGCCTTTCTTGGGCGCCTTTTCGGAATCGGGAGAGTTCCCCGGGTTTTCCTCCGGTGCGGCGGTTTTTCCCACCTTAGGCGCCCATCCCTCGCTGGCTGCCCTTCCAGTTGTGGCCGGCCACGCTGCTCGGTCGGCTCCTTCTTGGGCCGCCCTTGAGGTTGGAGACGTTAATGGTATGGTCGCCCTTGACTCGGGTGACGGTATAAAGTCGGCGAAATTAAAGCGCCATTCTTCCCGTGCGGCTCCTTCGCGGAGTATCGCGGTGGACGCCATTTTAGATGCGCAGCGCGCCTCTCCCCCGCTCTTGGGAGCGCAGGTTGAGAGTGCCTCTAGGGCCGTGGCCCAGGCGGCAGAAGTGCACAGACTGGGGAGTTTCTCCCCTGAGTTTATTTTACTGCTGCATCAGGCTTTCCTTATGCAAAACGCTGCCCCTGCTCTGCTCTGCCTGATAAGGGTGATGAGGCTTCCATGATCAAGCGCCCTCGGGTGGATCTCCAGGCCCTAGGGGACTCGGTCTCCTCTGATGTGGATGAGGGCAGCGTATCTGAGTTCTCCCAAAGATCCTTAGGGGATTCTGTGGAGGAGACTGATCCCCGCTTGGATGGAGCGGATGACCCCTCTGCAGTGCGGCTTTTTTGCTCAGAGGATTTGCCCATTCTGTTAGTGCAGGCCATGAGCATTCTGAAAATTTCCTCTCCGGAGGAAGGCCCTCTCTCAGCCTCAGCTGGCTCTGCCATTATGCTGGGAACTAAGCGTCCGCCCAGAACCTTCCACGTTCTTGAAGCCATGCAGACTTTAATTTCGGCTCAATGGGATGCCCCTGAAGCGAGCCTCAAAGTAGCCAGAGCCATGTCCCGTCTGTACCCTCTACCTGAGGGTGAATGGGAGGCTTTTCTCTGGCCTACAGAGGACTCTTTAATCACTGCAGTGACTAAGAAGATGGCTCTGCCGTGGAAGGTGGCTCTGCCCTGAAGGACGCTCAGGACAGGAGATTGGAGGCGGCTGCCATGAGTTTGCAAGCCTCGGTTTGCGGCTCCTATGTGGCCAGGGCATGCCTGACCGTTTTGCAGCGGGCTTCCCCCTCGGATTCTTCCTTGAGAGCGGACTGGCCGGCCCTGGAGTCGGGCCAGGCCTACTTGGCGGACTTGCTGTATGATGTCTTGAGAGCCTCGGCTAAAGGTATGGCTCAGACAGTCTCTGCCCGGCGGTGGCTGTGGCTTAATCACTGGTCTGACCATGCCTCAAAATCTCGCCTAGCCAAGTTGCATTTTAAAGGCAAGCTGCTCTTTGGGGACGAGCTGGACAAGATCGTGACAGAGCTCGGCACATCTAAGGGCAAGAGGTTGCCGGAGGTCAGGACTCAGGCCGGCAGTTCTCCCCCTGGTTCCTCCAAAGGCCGATTTCAGGAAGCGCGTCGGTATCGCCCGGGCAAGTCGGCCTCCTCTTCCTCCTCTTCTTTCAAGCGGAACTTCTCCCCCAAGCAGCATTCCTTTCGCAGGGACCGCCATCCCGGAGGTTCTTCCTCCGGCCCTCCCCCAGGGTCTCGTACCCAGTGACGGGGCCCTGGTCCATGTCCCAGAGTAGATCAAAGGACGGCTATCCTCGTTTCTGGGCGAGTGGACCAGGGTAACTTCAGACATTTGGGTTCTGGAAGTCATCAGAGACCGCTACAAACTAGACTTCTGCCGGCCCCTAAGAGACGGGTTCTTAAACTCTCCCTGCAAGTCTCCAGTCAAAGCAGCGGCAGTACAGCAGACTTTGGACAACCTGCTCTGCCTGGGCGCGGTGGTCCCAGTGCCAGAAGATCAACTTGGCAAGGGGCGTTACTCCATTTACTTTGTGGTGCCAAAGAAGGGAGGTGCTTTGCGGCCTATCCTCGACCTCAAAGGAGTCAATGGGGCCTTAAAGATACGGCACTTCCGTATGGAGACTCTCCGCTCCGTAATAGCTGCGTTGAAAAAGGGAGAATTCCTCACATCCCTGGACATCAAGGAAGCTTACCTACATATTCCCATCTGGCCGCCTCATCAGCGCTTTCTGCGCTTTGCAGTACTGGGCCGACACTTCCAGTTCAGAGCCCTCCCGTTCGGGTTGGCTACTGCTCCGCGGACCTTCTCCAACATAATGGTGGTCATCATGGCTCATCTCCGCAAGGAGGGAGTGCAAGTCTATCCCTATCTGGACGACTGGCTGATCCGAGCCCCTTCCTAAGCGGAGTGCGGGAGAGCTACAGACAGGGTCGTTGCTCTTCTGAGCTCCCTGGGATGGATCATCAACTGGGAGAAAAGCCAGCTGCGCCCGACTCAGTCCCTGGAGTATCTGGGAGTTCGATTCGACACCCAAGTGGGCAGAGTGTTCCTGCCGGACAACCGGAGCGTCAAGCTTCAGACCCAGGTGGACCAGTTCCTAGCCTCCTCTACTCTTTGGGCTTGGGACTATGTGCAGCTGTTGGGCTCCATGACGGCCACAATGGAGGTAGTGCCCTGGGCCAGGGCTCATATGAGACCACTACAGCACGCTCTTCTGCAGCGGTGGACACCAGTCTCGGAGGATTATGCTGTACGCCTTCCTTTGGATCCAGCGGTGCGAAAGGCGCTGAGTTGGTGGCTGAGGCCAGGCAAGCTGTCCGCAGGAATGCCTCTTACGACCCCGGAGTGGGTTGTCGTCACGACGGATGCCTGCTTAACGGGCTGGGGAGCCCACTGCCTGGGACGGACAGCGCAGGGGCTCTGGTCTCCTGCAGAGACGAAATGGTCCATCAACCTCCTGGAACTCCGAGCCATTCGGTTGGCGCTTCTAGAGTTTCTCCTGGTACTGGTGCCAAGGCCTGTGCGGGTCCTGTCAGACAATGCCACGGCTGTGGCCTATGTCAATCGCTAGGGAGGTACCAGGAGCGTCCCTCTAGCCAAGGGAGGCCATGAAGCTATGCCTGTGGGCGGAAGCGAATCTGGAACAGCTGTCGGTGGCCCACATTGCGGGAGTCATGAACACTCCTTGGAAACACTCCTTGGAAACACTCCTTGGAATCACTGTGGATTGAAATTCCATGTGCAAAGGGGAAAAGGATAGTGATAGGAGTGTACTACCGTCCGCCTGGCCAGGACGAACAGACGGATGCGGAAATGTTAAAGGAAATCAGGGACGCAAACAAACTGGGCAACACAATAATAATGGGGGATTTCAATTACCCGCATATAGACTGGGGTAATGTAACATCTGTACACGCAAGGGACATAAGATTTCTTGATGAAATCAAGGACAGCTTCATGGAACAGCTAGTTCAGGAGCCGACAAGAGAAGGAAAAATACTAGACTTAGTCCTTAGTGGTGCTCATGATCTAGTGCAGGGGGTAACGATACGAGGGCCGCTTGATAACAGTGATCATAATATGATCGGTTTTGATATTGGCATTGAAGGAAGTGAAACTAGGAAATCAAGTACGCTAGCGTTTAACTATAGAAAAGGTGATTACGACAAAATGAGAAAAATGGTGAAAAAAAGACTGAAAGGAGCAGCTCGCAGAGTAAAAAACTTGCATCAGGCGTGGATGCTGTTTAAAAACACCATCCTGGAGGTTCAGGACAAATATATTCCACGTATTAGAAAAAAGGGAAAAAAGACTAAACGTCAGCCGGCGTGGCTAAACAGTAAGATAAAGGAAATCATTAGAGCCAAAAAACAATCCTTCAGAAAGTGGAGAAGAGAACCAACTGAAAGTAACAGGATAGATCATAAGGAATGCCAAGCCAAATGCAAAGCGGAGATAAGGAGGGCAAAAAAGGACTTTGAGAAGAAATTAGCGTTGGAAGCAAAAATACATAGTAAAAACTTTTTTAGATACATTAAAAGCAGGAAACCGGCCAAAGAGTCGGTTGGGCCGCTGGACGAAAATGGTGTTAAAGGGGCGATCAAGGAGGACAAAGCCGTAGCGGAGAAATTAAATGAATTCTTTGCTTCGGTCTTCACCGAGGAGGATTTGGGGGGGACACCGGTGCCGGAAAGAATATTTGAAGCGGGGGAGTCGGAGAAACTAAACAAATTCTCTGTAACCTTGGAGGATGTAATGGGTCAGTTCAGCAAGCTGAAGAGTAGTAAATCACCGGGACCTGATGGTATTCATCCCAGGGTATTAATAGAACTAAAAAATGAACTTGCGGAGCTACTGTTAGAAATATGCAATCTGTCCCTAAAATCGAGTGTAATACCGGAAGACTGGAGGGTAGCCAATGTTACTCCGATTTTTAAGAAAGGTTCCAGAGGAGATCCGGGAAATTATAGACCGGTGAGTCTGACGTCGGTGCCGGGCAAGATGGTGGAGGCTATTATTAAGAATAAAATTGCAGAGCATATACAAAAACATGGACTGATGAGACAAAGTCAGCACGGATTTAGTGAAGGGAAGTCTTGCCTCACCAATCTAATGCATTTTTTTGAGGGGGTAAGCAAACATGTGGACAATGGGGAGCCGGTTGATATTGTATATCTGGATTTTCAGAAGGCGTTTGACAAAGTGCCGCACGAAAGACTCCTGAAGAAATTGCAGAGTCATGGAATCGGAGGTAGGGTATTATTATGGATTAAGAACTGGTTGAAAGATAGGAAGCAGAGAGTAGGATTGCGTGGCCAGTATTCTCAGTGGAGGAGGGTAGTTAGTGGGGTCCCGCAGGGGTCTGTGCTGGGTCCGTTGCTTTTTAATGTATTTATAAATGACCTAGAGATGGGAATAACTAGTGAGGTAATTAAATTCGCCGATGACACAAAATTATTCAGGGTCGTCAAGTCGCAGGAGGAATGTGAACGATTACAGGAGGACCTTGCGAGACTGGGAGAATGGGCGTGCAAGTGGCAGATGAAGTTCAATGTTGACAAGTGCAAAGTGATGCATGTGGGTAAGAGGAACCCGAATTATAGCTACGTCTTGCAAGGTTCCGCGTTAGGAGTTACGGATCAAGAAAGGGATCTGGGTGTCGTCGTCGATGATACGCTGAAACCTTCTGCTCAGTGTGCTGCTGCGGCTAGGAAAGCAAATAGAATGTTGGGTGTTATTAGGAAGGGTATGGAGTCCAGGTGTGCGGATGTTATAATGCCGTTGTATCGCTCCATGGTGCGACCGCACCTGGAGTATTGTGTTCAGTACTGGTCTCCGTATCTCAAAAAAGATATAGTAGAATTGGAAAAGGTACAGCGAAGGGCGACGAAAATGATAATGGGGATGGGACGACTTTCCTATGAAGAGAGGCTGAGAAGGCTAGGGCTTTTCAGCTTGGAGAAGAGACGGCTGAGGGGAGATATGATAGAAGTGTATAAAATAATGAGTGGAATGGATCGGGTGGATGTGAAGCGACTGTTCACGCTATCCAAAAATAATAGGACTAGAGGGCATGAGTTGAAGCTACAGTGTGGTAAATTTAAAACGAATCGGAGAAAATTTTTCTTCACCCAACGTGTAATTAGACTCTGGAATTCGTTGCCGGAGAACGTGGTACGGGCGGTTAGCTTGACGGAGTTTAAAAAGGGGTTAGATAGATTCCTAAAGGACAAGTCCATAGACCGCTATTAAATGGACTTGGAAAAATTCCGCATTTTTAGGTATAACTTGTCTGGAATGTTTTTACGTTTGGGGAGCGTGCCAGGTGCCCTTGACCTGGATTGGCCACTGTCGGTGACAGGATGCTGGGCTAGATGGACCTTTGGTCTTTCCCAGTATGGCACTACTTATGTACTTATGTACTTATGAATGTCAAGGCGGACTTTCTCAGTCGCCATACCTTGGATCCCGGAGAGTGGCAACTGTCTGCTCGGGCATTCTTGGACATCACGAAGCGCTGGGGCCGGCCGAGCCTGGATCTGATGGCGTCCTCGGCCAGTTGCCAAGTGCCGCGTTTTTTCAGCAGAGGATGGGACCCTCGATCTCTGGGAGTCGATGCTCTTCTCCAGCAGTGGCCGGCACAGGAGCTTCTCTACGTGTTCCCGCCCTGGCCCATGATTGGCAGGGTGCTAGGCCGGGTGGCAAAGCATCCGGGCCGGGTGATCCTGGTGGGTCCGGATTGGCCCAGACGTCCCTGGTATGTAGACAATCAGACTCTCGGTGGACGGCCCTCTGCGGCTGCCAGCGGAGCGGGGCCTCTTGCATCAGGGTCCCTTGGTGATGGAGGATCCCTCCCCCTTTGGTCTTACGGCCTGGCTCTTGAGCGGAAGCGGCTGAGGAAGAAGGGCTTCTCAGACAAGGTCATTGCCACTATGCTGAGAGCGAGGAATCTCTCTACTTCTACCACTTACGCCAGGGTTTGGCATACTTTTGCGTCGTGGTGCGAGGCAGGCTCTGTATCGCCCTTCACTGCTCCAATATCTTCAGTGTTGGCGTTCCTGCAAGAGGGACTGGAGAAAGGCCTGTCGCTCAGTTCGCTGAAAGTCCAGGTGGCGGCTCTAGCTTGCTTCAGGAGTCGTCTGAAGGGGGCTTCCCTGGCTTCACAGCCAGATGTGGTGCGCTTTCTCAAAGGAGTTAATCACCTGCGCCCTCCACTGCACTCGATAGTGCCTACGTGGAATCTCAATTTGGTGCTACGGACCTTGCAGAAGCCGCCCTTCGAGCCCTTGCCAAGGGCATCGCTGAAGGACCTGACGTTGAAAGCAGTCTTCCTGGTGGCTATCACCTCAGCCAGAAGAGTTTCCGAGCTCCAGGCGCTCTCCTGTAGAGAGCCGTTCCTGCGATTCACTGAGGCAGGAGTGTCGATTCGCCCAGTGCCTGCCTTCCTTCCCAAGATTGTTTCTCGATTCCATGTGAATCAGCAGCTTTGCCTACTCTCTTTTCGTAGGGAGGATTACCCAGAGGAGTACCCTGCGCTCAAATACCTGGATGTTAGACGGGTCATCATCAGATACTTGGAAGTGACCAATGATTTCCGGAAGTCGGATCACCTGTTCGTGCTGTTCGCAGGCCCTCGTAAGGGTCTGCAGGCATCTAAGCCTACGGTGGCACGTTGGGTCAAGGAGACGATCGCGGCAGCTTATGTGGCGGCAGGGAAGATTCCGCCTATTCAGCTGAAGGCACACTCTACTAGAGCACAAGCAGCCTCAATGGTGGAGTCCAGATCTGTCTCCTTGGAAGAGATTTGCAGAGCGGCTACTTGGTCGTCGGTTCATACCTTCTCACGACATTACCGATTGGATGTGGCTGCTTGGGCCGAGGCCCAGTTTGGGGCTTCAATGTTGCGTTCAGGGATTTCCATGTCCAGCCCTGAGTGAGTACTGCTTCGGTACATCCCACCAGTCTATGGATTGATCAGCTTGATGATAGGGAAGGTAAAATTATGTATCATACCTGATAATTTTCTTTCCCTTAATCATAGCCGATTAATCCATAGCCCCTCCCAGATATCTGTATTGTTTGTGTTCTGGTTATATTTCAGGTTCAAGTTCAGCCTTCAGTTTCTGTTCACGATGACTTCGTGTTCAAGTTCTTCCAATTGAAGTTTCTTCAAGTTGAGACGATTTTGTGTTACAGTGAGCTGCTGGATTGATAACTAAATTATGCCGGCGCTCCCTCCCGCTTCGTGCGGCTGTAGGGTAGCTTTGTATCCCTCCCGCTTCGACGGTGTTAGGGTAAGCCAGCTCCTCCCGCGGTTGCAGTAGCAGGATAAGCTAGTTCCCCCGCGTCAGCGGGTGTGGTTTCCCGCCCACCGCCCCGGCGGTGGTGCGCTGGAATATTTCCCCTCCCCCGCTTTGGCAGTGGTGAGCTGGGCAGAGTGTACCTTTGCGGGTGTAATTCTTTAAGAGCTGAGTCCTGTGGATGGAGCTTTGATATCGACATACTGGGGAATTTCCGGCAGCACATGACCACATATAGGGAGGCAAAAGATTGCTCTCTATCTCCACCTGCTGGTAGATGGACACAACCCACCAGTCTATGGATTGATCGGCTATGATTAAGGGAAAGAAAATTATCAGGTATGATACATAATTTTACGATTCTGAATAAAAAAATGTTTTCTACCTTTGCTGTCTGAGCATTTAGTTTTTCTATTAGCTTTGGTCCCAGTGAGTCATATTTTCAAAGCACTTAGCCTTCTAAAGTTCCATAGAAACCTATGGAACTTTGGAAGGCTAAGTGCTTTGAAAATATGCCTAGTGTCTTCTGTTTTATGCAGTGACTTCTTTCCATTTGATATTTTTTCTCTCACCATATCCACCATCCTTCTGTGTCCTTATGCGTCCTGTCTACCATCTGTAGCCCTGTCCCTATCCTTTCTCCAGTTTCAACATCTGCCCTCATAGTGTTTCAGTCCAGCCCTTAAATTCAGCAATTTCCCCTCCATCCATATCCAGCATTTCTCCTCACTCCCCTCTCCTCCATCCATGTTCATCTACTTCCTCTGTCTTCCCTCCCCTCCATCCATGACCAGCATTTCTCCTCTGTCCCTTCCACTCCATCCGTGTGCATCTCCTTCCCTTGTCTTTCCTTCCCTCCATCCATGTCCAACATTTCTCCTCTCTTCCCTGCCCTCCACTCCATCCATGTACAGCATTTCTCCTCCCTTCCCTCCCCTCCTCTCCATCCATCCATCCATATCCAGCAAATTTCCTCTCTCCCCTGCCCTCCCCTCCATCTATGTCCAGGAACTCTCCATTCTCCCCTGCTCTCTCCTCCATCCACCCATATCCAGCAAATTTCCTCTCTCCCCTATCCCCATTCATCCATCCATCCATGTCCAGCAATTCTCCTCTCTCTCCTTCCTTCCCCTCCTCTTCTGTCCAGCGATCTCTTCTCTCCCCCTACCCTCCCCTCCATCCATCCATGTCCAGCAATTCTCCTCTCTCCCCTGCCCTTCTCTCTCCCCTGCCCTCCCCTCCTTTCCTGTCCAGCGATCTCTTCTCTCCCAGCAATTCTCCTCTCCCCTGCCCTCCCCTTCTCTCCATGTCCAGTGATCTCTTCTCTTCCCCTCCCCTCCATATCCAGCAATTCTCCCTGCCCTTCCTCAGCTCCCCGACAGTCCTCCTCTCCTCTCCGTTCCTTCCTCTCCCCCCCCCCCCCCCACCAAGCATTTAACCCTTTTTCTGTCCGTGGCAACGACGTCAGTAAAGAAGGCTCTGCAGGCTCGCCTCCAGCTTCTCCCTTCCCTCATCACACAGTGTCCCGCCCTCGCGGAAACAGGAAATGCATCATCGCAGAAGGCGGGACACTGTGTGAAGAGGGAAGGGAGAAGCTGGAGCCGGAGGCGAACTCGCAGTGCCTTCTTCCTCACTGATTACGTTGCTACCATGGAAAATAAAACACACGTGCGCGCGGGGGGGGGGGAGGAGGAACGGAGAGGAGGAGGGCTGCTGGTCGGAGAGCTGAGTTGGGAGGGAAGGAGCCCTGCGCTTGTGGGGACAGCAGGGGAAGGTCACGGTTGGGCTAGCCTCTTATACGGGGCGCCTATGCCATTTGGCGCAATGTTTGGAGCAGCTTGATCTCCTGAAGGCTCGGCACAAGGCCTCCGGGCTGGTGTCGGGCCTCCGGAAGCTTCAGCCTGTCAGATTAGAATTAGCTGCTATATATGATGAACAATTGCAGTTTCTTAATGCATGCTTGAAACACACTCACTATGAATGTAGTAATAAACCAGGTCGCCTTTTGGCTATTAATTTGCAGAGGGCTTGCAATGCTCTTTTGGGTTTTGCTTTTGACCCTGTTTTTCCCTTTATGTGCAGTATGCTGACTTGCTAGGTTCCAGCTTGATTTTTGCAAATTGTGTAGTGATTTTAGGATTTGCCGCTTTTGTATATATTTAAATTGTCCAACCACAGCAACTGATAAAATCTGTATCATCTAAAAACATTTTAGATTCTTTTAAAATCCTCAGCCTCTAATGGATTATCTGTACCATGATGAATTCTAAAAGTTGGCGTGGTTGGACTATTTAAATTGTTGACGTCTGTAGCTTCCCGGTACTATCTTTAAGCCAGTGATGGTAGAGTGCAATTCCTTGGATACGTACTGTTTTTTCCTGACGCAGCATGGAAAATAGCGAAACAAGGCGCTCTTGGTGAAGATTGGGCTGTGTTTGTCAAGGGGATCCAGCAGTGCACTGCCTACTTTGATTGGAGTTATATTGGGGGTTCCATGGAGTAACAGCCGGATATTAGATGAGCGGCAGTTCCAGCGACTAAGTTTTTTGAGGGCTGGCCATGCTCTTTTAGGTTTTGTTTTTGACTCTGTATTTTTCCCTTTATGTGCAGTATGCTGACTTGCTAGGTTCCAGCTTGATTTTTGCAAATTGACTAGTGATTTTAGGATTTGCCATTTTTGTATATGTTTAGTGTGATCATTCACTTACTCTTCTTTTCATATAGGTGCGGGTTTGTTTGTTTTTTAATCAGTTAATTTACTCCATGGGTGGGAGTTTTTGTTGCTGATTCTTTTTTCCCTCCTCTCTTTTCTAAACGGACCAATGATAATACCTTACTCCCATTTATGATAGTGGACTTTGTAATACTTTATGTATTTGTCCCTATATCAGGAGTTTTGAGGTCTTATTTGTTTAAAATTTTATAAAGAAGTTTTGAAGGTTATAGGTGAATGAGATACAAATTTTCAAACTATTTTTCAAGTAGCTTGAGATTTTATTGATAAATGGAATTCTATATTGAACAAATGTTCACTTGATCTCATGGCCAATTAATTGGAAAGTCTCCAGTCTGTCTTATGTGATGGCTTCCCCAAATGTAACACAATAGATTTTCCAGAATAAGTATTGCTTTTAGTTCATAGGTACCTAGCTGAATCCCTGAGATCTTCCCATCCTTTAGTAAACTTTGAGCCAAAGGTCACGGAAAGAACAAGAAAAGTAGGAGACAAGGGGCAACCCTGTTTAGTTACGCAGTTTATGGGGGAAGGAGGTGATATCTTCCCATTAACTGGGACCTGGGCATGAGGCCCCTGATCTAAAGCTTGGATCCTGCTTAAAACATTTCCGTCAAAATCATAATAACATAGGACCTCCCACATATAGTCCCACAAAACGGTATCAAAAGCTTTTTCAGTATCTAATCTAAGACAACATCCAAATTATCTCTCTGTGTTGTGTTCAGGGCTTCCACCATACTACTAGCATTAGGTACACCTGAGTGTTCCAGAACAAAACCTACTTGTTGGGAACCCACCAAATTTAGGAATGAATGATCCCAGTCTAGAAGCTATAATTTAGTGTAAATTTTTAAATCAACATTTATAAGAGAACTGGGTCTATGGGACTCTACCTGAGTGAAATCTCTGCTTGGTTTTGGTATAGTTATTATCAATTCTGTTTTAGAAGCATCAGAGAAGCTCCCACTCTATCTGGCCTTTTCAGAAACCACCACCAGAGTAGTGACTGTTTGATAACCCAGAATCCATTAGAAATCCACTAGAAGATCATCAGGGTGTGGTGTTTTATGTTAGTCCTGTGTTAGGCTATTTTCTTGCATTAAAAATGTGTTGGAGCTTAATGTATGTTACTAAAAAGGCTCCCAAGACTCCTTTTGTTTCCCATTAGTCTCACTTTAGGTGGTAAGCATATTTTCAATTTTATCAATTTTACACAATTTTTTCAGTATGCATTGTTGCAAATTTGTTTTATATATAACATGTATTTGTCATACAGTTACAGCAATTTAAAGGGTCCTTTTTCTAAAATGAGCTAATGGATTTAGCACGCGCTAATGATTAGTGTGCACAAAATAAGGGGCCCATTATATTCCTATGGGCATTTTATCATTTAGTGCTCCTTAGTAAAAAGACCCCTAGGTTATTTAACATTTTGTATTAATTTCATGATTTGCATGCTCATTTGTGAATATGTACTAATTGTTTATACCTTTATAATCAATATTATATAAATAATCTGTTTTATTTTTATATGCATTATCTTCATATGCTTCATTTATATTATATATGAGTGGGAAAGCACGGGGTACAAATGTAACAAAAAATATATATATTTCTAAAAGCAAAATATGGGCAACACCATCTGAAAAAACTAAGGGAATTACAATAATCTCTCATCCAAAAATCTCCTGTGGGCCTCAAAGTCAACAGTCGGCTAACACAAAGGGTATTTCCAAGAAGAAATATGCCACAATCGTCATTAGTCCAAAGATGAGCACTTAAGAATTTGATTAAATCTTGATTAGAAGGAAGTATTAAATTCTAAAATTCAAAATTTTGAATTTTGAAACAGTTTGAAAAATTTAGACTAATGGCAATTGTGGCTTATGTTTTCTCAGAAATAGTCATTGTTATCCAATTGTTGCCTCTGAAGTCCAGCATACATTATAAAATTGAATATCCCCATTGGGAGATTTTTGGATGAGAGATTGTTTATATTATAATCATTTTATCCTTTGTTTGTTTGTGGTGCTTGATATACCGCCTTTCGTTGACATTGGGCGGTTTGCAATAAAATTATAATAGACTAGAACAGTGGAGGAGTGTTGTAATGGTTTGCAAACCTGGGGAACCAGGTTAAATTCCCGCTGCTGCTTAATGGTCGGCAGTGGGTTGAGATCCAGGAGAACCAGTTAAATTCCCTCTGCAGCTCCATGTGACCCTGGGTAAGTCACAGAGAGGCATATTTTCAAAGCACTTAGCCTCCCAAAGTTCCATAGAAACCTATGGAACTTAGCCTCCCAAAGTGCTTTGAAAATATGCCTCTTAGCCCTCCATTGCCCCAGGTAGAATATATAACACTGAGATTGTGAGCCCATTATAGAAGTACTAAACGTGTATAGAAAATTATACTTGTTAACCACTGTATGCCTATGTGAAGGCCTCAGTGGTATATCAAATGCACTAAATAAATAAATTTAATTGCTAGGAAAGCAAATAGATAGAAGATAAGAGGGGTATGGGGAGTAAACCATTGCAGACACCTAGCCATACTACCTACCTCCATCCTGGTATCTAGGCACCACTGAAGGCCTGAGCGCAAAAAAAAAAAAAAGATAGAAAGTTTTTAGAGCATTCTTTAACTTTGGAAAGGATGCCTCCAATTGATTGTAAAGAAGTAGCTGGTTCTATAGTGTGGAACTAGAAAGAAAAAGGCTGAATGCCTTGTACTCTCTAAACCAGCCATTATGATTTTATGCTATGTTTATTCAACAGTATGGGTCTCCCTTTTTAAAAAGAAATGTTGGTTTGAAATAATTTATTTTTAATTCAAATCATTTTTTATTGTGAATTTGTCATTTACAAAGAAACATTAAACAAAAACAGAACAAGAACATAGCAGTGTGTCAATATAATAGTAGTAGTACAGTGACAGCAACAGCCTAAGTAAGATATAACTGTTATATATGCTCACAGAAGGATATAAAAGGCTTCCAAACAGTTACATGGTGATCTACATAGTTTTTTCAGCTGTATACTTTTCATATATGTAAAACAAACAGTATTCCACTATTGCTAAAAGGACACTTTTGAATTTTCTTTCCATTCAGATATCACTTTGATGGCAAGTCACATCAATATATCAAATAACTTCAAATGTCCTTTTGGGAGATCATACTTATAAAGGCTAACAAATTGTGAAATAATGATTTTATAAAAGAGGTCTACATTGGTTGGAATGATTTCATTGTTTCGAGTCCAGGTAGCCAGAAAAGAGCACAAGGAGCCTTCGTTGTGCTCATGGCAGATTTGCACAACCAGCAATTGTTAGACAGGGAACTATTGGCTCTAGTTTGTTTTATAGGTGTCCATAAAAAAAAAAAAAAAAAACAGAATGGCTGCCAATGCTAAAGGCCAGTTAACTTTAGACCACAAAATATTACATGGATTAATCGATAGTTCAAAGCGAACATCCATTGGCAGTAAATTTTGCAATGCCTTGGTAGAAGCAGGATGTTTATGAAGCAATTTATACAATCTACATTTAGGTTTATCTAGGCACGTGGATCTGACAATAATTGTAAAATATCAGGGGGAGATGAATTAAGCTGATTATAGTTTAGTTTATCAACTAAGCTGGAATGAAGTAGAAGGTAGTGGACGTATTGCGAGGAGGGCAGTGGATATATAGCACATAAGTACTTAAAAGATCTAAAAGAGCCTTCATGAATGACATCTTTTAAATAAAGAATTCCACATTTTATCTATATAGACCAAGATATTGTTTTCTTCTTTTCAATTCGAAATGCATGGTTATTCCAAATAGGGGAGTTAAGATTATTGACCATTGACTTCGGAAGTTTGAGATCTAAGGGTCCTGTTTACTAATCCACACTGTAAGCGTGCTAACATTTTAGCGTGCACTAATGATAGAGACACTCATTATATTCCTATGGGTGTGTCTAGGAGCACATGCTAATTTTTAGGATGCCTACAGCATGGCTTAGTAAACATGGCCATAAATTTCTAATTACTAGAAGTAAGTCATTTATAATAGAGTGTCTATCATAATCTTTTACATAAACAGATCACAATTTACTCTGCAAAGTAAAGCGTTTGACAATGTTTTGTCCAATGAGTAACCATAGCGGAGAATTCTCCGGTATTACATCAGAAATCCACCAGGTGGTACCACGTAACAGAAAAGCTTGGTTATATTGTTGGAATATTGGAAAATTTATACCACCTGATTTTTTCCGTAACTGCAATTTCTGTAGAGATATTCTAGCTCTTATTTTTGTTCCAGAGGAAACTTGTTAAGATTTTGTTTAGTTGTTTAAAAAAAAATAATGGGAAATTGAAATGGAACCATGCTAACTGTATACATAACTTACTACTACTTATCACTTCTATAGCGCTACAAGGCATACGCAGAGCTGTATACCATACATGAAAAAACAGTCCCTGCTCAAAGAGCTCACAATCTAAATAGGACAGGCAAACAGACAGAACAACTAAGAGGTAAGGGAATTAAAGAGGTGAGGCTAGGGAGGAAATGACATCACCGAGTGGTATGGATGCCTGAAAAGTTAGCTCCGGTGGCCCCGCGGCGAAAACGGCAATAAATAGAGTTTAAAAGTCTGGCTAGAGAGTCAAACTTACCGAGAGTATAGCCTGGAAGACAGCGGAACGATAGCGCATGAGCCTGTCCCAGTCTGCAGTGGATCTTAAGCGGTTTGCTTTTGTTAGTGACGCAACAACGCCATAAAACAAAATGGCGGCCGTGCAGAAAATGAAAGAGTCAGCACAAGCGGAACGCATCAGACCCCAGGAGACCTCGCTGGAACAGTGAACGGTAGCGGAAGCCGCGGAAGGGGATCAATTAAGCCTGCATGTCTGACTACAGAACATCAGTGCGGACCTTAAAGCGTTGTGTGCGGAGGTGGCGACAATGGGAGCAGACCTATGGGGTGAAATCCGAGAGCTGGGAGCACGCTTGGAAAGCACAGAGGTGCAGGTAGAAGCTCACAGTGAAGCCTTAGACACGCTAGACCACCAGATCGCGGAAATGCGGAGCACACAACAACAGTTGCTGGACAAAGCAGAAGACTTAGAAAATCGGGGGAGATGCAGCAATTTACGATTCTGAGGTCTACCAGAAACATCAACCTACCAAGACAGCGAACAGGTGGTCCAAAAAATTGTGCGTGAACTGTTTGCTCTTAGTGGAGCCTGAAACAATAATACTGGAGAGGGCGCACCTGGCGTTGGGACCCGTTCGCAACAACAAACCCAAAGATATCATTGCGTGCTTCTCTAGTTATAAACTCAAAGAACAAGTGCGAAGATGGCGCGTCAAACCCAGGATTTTAAATGGGACTCGTATGCCATTGAAATATACCAAGATTTAGCAGCGGCGACATTGAGACGGAGGGGGGAACTGAAACCCTTCACAAGGCATTTAAGAGACTTAAAGATTCAATATAGGTGGCGACATCCCTTTGCCTTGGTGTTTTATAAGGATGGGAAAATGCACCAAATTCAGTCTATCACAGAAGCACGAAACATCTGCCCGGAGGCAGTGGAACCCGAGAATCGTCAGGAGGCCAATTCTGGAACCAGGCCCAGCCCCCACCCCCTCCCGCCAAAGTAGCAGTGGGTGGGGAAGGGTCCAAAGAGGCTACAGCGTCAGCAATCCTCCACACGAGTCACCTGAAGAGATATAGGTTCTTGTCCTGGATTTATCATTGACACATGCGATACAGTTGATTTTGAAGTTATATATGTTGAGCCACTCTCCAGCCTTGGATAAGAGGTAGCTCGAGCTATGTTTTTGTTGTGGGGTACACGGGAATGGGCTCTATGCTACTCCTTCCTCTCTGATTAGGCAACTACGGGGGTTTATAGTGGTGTCTAAATTACTTAAGGATAGCAGGGGAAGGGGGAGGGGATTTCTCAAAGGGAGGGGAGGGGAGGGAGCGACTCCAATATGGTACAAAATGCGAGTAAGATACAGGATCATGACCAAAATTACTGGGGAATTACAGGGGTGGATCCATAATCCTTAAAGAAGGATGGGTGATATTAAATGTCTGTCACTTAATGTCAGAGGATTGAATATACCTAGGAAGCGACAGCTACTATTCCGCAAACTACAGCGACTGGGGGTGGACATAGGACTGATACAGGAGACTCACTTAAAACCAAGATATGAATATTTATGTAAACATAAGAGGTTCCCCATTATCCACTTTGCCTTCAACACTGACAACACAAAAAGTAGAGGTGTCTTAATAGCATTTGGGGGCGGTAAACCCTGGGAGATCAAGAAAGTAACAAAAGATAAAGGAGGGAGGTATCTGTTAGTAGTCTTTACATTAGCAGGGCGCCTCTACACAATGGTGAATGTTTCTGGCCCTAACACAAAGCATGGAGACTTCTTTACAGAACTAGACCAATTACTGACCAGACACATAGAGGGGTCACTGATAATAGGAGGGGACTTTAATCTTACATTGAACCCGCATCTAGATAATACAACTCGCAACACAAATTATGCTAAATACGATAGGAAACAATTCCATGAGTTTGTGACATGCTGGCAACTTATAGACTATTGGCGTAGGGACAATCCCACTCAGCGGGCTTATATATATTTTTCTACGGTACACCAGTCTTCCTCCAGAATTGATATGTGGCTAGGGGACACCTCCATGCTGGGAGCAGTGGGGGAACATGCCATCCTTCCCTGCACTTGGTCAGATCATGCCCCGGTGCTGGTTCAACTCAAAGGATTAAGTCTCAATAGAATGCAGCAGCAGTGGCATCTAGATGATGCCTTGTTAGTGGATCCAGCCAATGTAACTCAGATAGAACAGTATATTAAGGAATACATTCAAATTAATGACAATGGGGAGGTCTCTCCAACAGTGCTATGGGAGGGCTTCAAAGCAGTGATACGAAGTCAATTGATAGTTTTGAGGTCTAGGAGGTGGAGGGAGAGAAGCGCTAAAGAAACTGCTCTCCGCCAAAAATTAGCGCACACTGAGAAGCTACTCCAAGAGGAGAAGGCTCAGAATCCCTTGGCACTCAGAGGGCAGGTTCATGAACTTCACACTCAGCTTCACGAGCTAGAGCTAGTAGACATAGCAGAAAAACTACAGAGAGTGCGTCAGGTACATTTTGAGTTTGGCAACAAACCTAGTAGACTCTTAGCTCATAAATTAGCGCAGCATAATAGTAGGAACATGATAGGTGGATTTAAAGATGAAGGGGGAGTAGTGCACTCAGATTCAGATTTCCTCGAATCAGCTTTTAGAGAATACCATAAAACTTTATATAATATTGAAGGAGGCTGTAATGATGGGGAGATAGCGACCTATTTAAGGGATATAGACCTCCCGAGATTCCCTGAAGTGGCTGACCAAAAATTAGGGGAACCAATCACACTGGAGGAGGTACAGCAGACGATCAAGGGCATGGCCTTGAATAAAGCCCCAGGGCCCGATGGGTTTACAAATAAATTTTATAAAGCCTTTGGAGGGTTGCTAGCTCCTTTGTTGCTAAGGTTTTTTTAACTCATTGGATGAGACTACAGGACTGCCACCTACTTGGAACCTGGCCACAATCACGGTTCTGCTCAAGCTGGGCAAGGACCCCCAGCAGTGTGGCTCTTACAGACCTATCTCATTGCTGGGAGTAGACTATAAGATCTTTTCAAAGATTATGGCTACTAGGCTACAAACCTTCCTCCCACAGTTAATACATGAAGACCAAGCAGGCTTTGTCCATGAACGCCAGACATTTGACAATATACGAAGAACATTGCAAGTAATTCAAGGGGCTCAGATACTCCAATCGCCACTCTGTATATTGTCTCTGGACGCAGAGAAGGCATTTGATCGGGTCCATTGGCCATTCCTCCTTGCAGTGTTGGAAAGGGCGGGCATCGGGGGGGGCGCTACGTGGAATTGCTACCTCTTATTTATAAGACCCCCGACTGCAGCAGTGAGAGTTAATGGGACACTGACTCAACCCTTCTTTTTACACAGAGGAACACGGCAGGGTTGCGCATTGTCACCTCTGCTGTTTGCTCTGGTGATGGAACCTTTAGCAGCCAGAATCAGAGCAAACCCGAGAATTAAGGGCCTTAGAGGGGGAGGCATTGAGACCAAGATACTCCTCTTTGCAGATGACATCCTGCTCACCTTAAAAGATCCTTTGTCAGCTTTCCCGGCCCTAGGAGAAGAAATTCACACATATAGGTCACTATTGGGCTTTAAGGTTAACTTCAACAAGTCTGAGGTATTAGATATAAATCTATCTCATACTACATTAGAAACCCTGAGAAAACAATTCCCTTATAGATGGGCTAAAAGGTATATCAGGTATCTGGGAGTTAACATAACTCGACAGGTGGCAGATTTATTTGAATATAACTTCCCTCCTAAAACACGAGAACTCTTTAAAGAGCTAGAACAGTGGGAAGGTTTAACATTATCTTGGATGGGCAGAATTAATGCTATTAAGATGATAGTTCTCCCCAAGCTGTTGTACTTATTTATGGCTTTACCGATTGAAATACCAGATACCTTCTTCCGAGGTCTACAAGGCAGAGTATTCTCATTTATTTGGAAGAAAAGGCCATCAAGGGTAAACCGGGAGACGATGTATCAATTCCGAGACAGGGGACGTATGGGGGTCCCCTCATTTCAGGGATACTATTGTGCGGCCCATTTGTGGTTATTAGCGATGTGGCTCCAGAAATCGGAGAAAATCTGGGTGGATATAGAACAGAGCTGGCTGGAACCATATCCACTTAGGGCCATACCGTGGCTGCCAAAACATACACTGAGAGAATTAATAAAAAGAAGTCCACACATTATTCAGTGGCCACTGGCAACCTGGTATAAGATTAGGGACCAATTTTTCCCGGAGCGCA
This sequence comes from Microcaecilia unicolor, assembly GCF_901765095.1. Lineage (NCBI taxonomy): Eukaryota > Metazoa > Chordata > Amphibia > Gymnophiona > Siphonopidae > Microcaecilia > Microcaecilia unicolor. Next base: position 119,618,286 of record NC_044040.1, on the reverse strand, counting down.
CCTATTTTAAGCATACATACCTTAGATTTGCCCCCCAGTTCGGCACAGGAAGCCCAGATACCGTGTACAAAGAATGGGAAGACATGGGATTGTGCGAATTGGGGCAAATGAGCGAAGAAGGTGCGCTCCCTTCATTTTCAGAACTCTGTGGGGAGCATGGGCTGTCCCCATTACAGGCATTCCATTACTACCAAGTACAGGATTTCATTAAACACATAGCAGGGGAGGAACTTGAACTTACTGAGACACAATTGGAGAAGGGAATGACAAGTGGTGGAGGCAGAGGGGGTATCTCTAGGATATATAAGACCCTTCTATTCCGGCAATACCCAGTAGAATATTACACGCATAAATGGGAACTAGCAGTGGGGACTACATATGATCCTAGACAATGGGCGAGAGCTTTTAAATCCTTGCTTAGAGTGTCGGTATCCAGCGCACTGGTAGAAAATGGACATAAGATGTTATACAGCTGGTAACACACCCCTAGCCGATTGGCTAAGATGTTTAGGACAAGCTCTGCACAGTGCTGGCGGGCATGTGGAAATGAAGGTGACATGCATCACATATGGTGGTCGTGCAAACATGCATGCCAGTACTGGGGACGTATTGTGGATTTTGTATGCTCAGTGACTGCTGTGAAATATCAGATGAAACTGGAATATTGTCTCCTACACTTTAGACCACAGGAGGTTCAACGATACATACATCAGTTTGCTACCCAGGTGTTTGTAGCGGGTAAGCTGGTATTAGCGGCATCATGGAAAAAACCCCACCTGCCAGACATTTCAGCAATGCTGGAAAAATTGAACTATATTCAACTGATGTCCAAACTCACTGCATTGAGCAAGGGGCGTTTGGCCCAACACCAGAGGACATGGGATTTGTATACTACTCTAAGAACGCATAATGCCAAGCGAGTTGCTCGGGGGGGGGGGGAGAGGGCGAGGGGAGGGGGGGCAGTTTCAAAAGCAGACACTGGGTTTATATCTGTATTATGTGCCATTTACAAGTTTATTTACCAAATGTTGGAAATATGATTGAATCTTGTTTGTATAAGGTTATGAAAAAAGCATAAATAAAAAGTAAAAAAAAAAAAAAAAAGAGTAGTACAGGGCAAGTGAGTAGTGGTTAGGAGTCAAAAGCAGCGTTAAAGAGGTGAGCTTTTAGCCTGGATTTGAAAACGGCCAAAGACGGGGCTAGTATATGCTTGTTTAAAAATTATTGATGTATATTTTGTGAATGCACAACGCCTCTTCGTGAAAAACTTCACTGGCTCCCTGTCAGAGTAAGAATCTATTTGAAAGTCTACACATTAATCCACAAGATTATCCACGGTGAATCTCCGGACTATATGCTCAATCTGATTGACCTTCCCACCAGAAACATATCTGAAACTTTGTGAACTTACCTCAACCTACATTACCCTAATTGCAAAGGACTCAAGTACAAAACCTATTATGGATCCAACTTCTCCTTCTTAGGCAGCCAACTCTGGAATGCCCTCCCTAGACCCATACGATCAATCAGCGATTATCTACCCTTCCAGAAATCACTAAAAACCCATTCAAGCAAGCCTATCCAAATGACCCTAACTAACCCTATGAACCCATCTACCCAACACATATTCAGAAAACAAAGACAATGACCCCGATTATGTCTCCCACCAAATTTCCCCTTATCTATCTCATGTCCCATCCCGCCTCCTCCACCCCTCCTCCAATACTCACCTACCCTTTGCTTATGCCTCTCCTACTCCCTTCACCATTCCCCATCTCTACCTATCTCTTTTATTCTGCTATAATTAACTCATTTTTTTTCTATCAATACTATGTAATCCATATTATTATGTAAGCCGCATTGAGCCTGCCTTGAGTGGGAAATCGCGGGGTACAAGTGTAATAATAAATAAAATCAATGCTAAAATGAAAGTAAACTGAAAATTAAATCTAAAAACCATAAGGATCCAGTTATGAACGTCCATTTACAATGGAAACTGTCATTAGCAACATGAATTAGCTAAAAAGGGAATAATAGGAAAAAATAGAATAGACCCTGTCCAATATAAACAGAATTAATGCTAAGCTAACAATAAAACAAAATATGAGCCCATAATGTCCATAAATAGCAATTGTGAATCTCAAATTAATTATCTCCTGATTTGCTTGGTTGTATTGTGCTAAAGTTTCTAGTACTAAGATGTCTCCAGTTGTGATTCTAAGTCCTGGACTTTACTGAAGACTGTAATATATTTCAGGAGAACCCAAGATGAATGGTTCTCAAACTTGGTTGTAGTAGAGGTCAAAGTCACAACTTCAACTTTAGAAAGGGTATACATTCTATGGTCTAAGTCTCTTATGTTCAAGGAATTGGGGTTTGCAGAATATCCCCACTTCTGGCTTGCGTAATCTGGATGAAGCAAGACAGATATGTTATTTTTAATTTAAAATGGTCGTTAAATAGTCAGGATGAGAAAATAAAAGTCATAATTATTATGTAGAAAGTTAATCTTTCTGAAGAATTTCCAGAAGATCATGTCACTCGGTGTAGGTTCACAATCGTAGTGGAGTGTATAGATGGTAATACATGGGAAATGGCATGCAGGTTTTAGAAAGGATGAGTCTGCAAAGTATTCAAAAACAATAGAATATCCAACATCATAGCCCAGAGGGCATAAATAAATGACATCACGTGAACAAAGAAGTTTCATTGTGGAAGGTGACATGGCCGGGCCTTCTCTAGCTTGCCATAAATAGGTCGAAGGAGTGGAATGGAGGCTGTAGACCAGAAATTGAATTAGTAGTCTTCACCTGCGTCGACTACTTTTCCCCAAGGGTTGGGCCCTCAGGTGCTAGCGGCCTGCAGGACTTAAAAAATTGAACTGGTGGACAAGTGATGCTACAACAGACAGAGTAGAAAAACAGTTTTGGAGGCCGTACCTTGCGAAGGATGTAAAAAGAATTGAAGCGGTGCAAAGAAAAGCTACGAGAATGGTAAGGGATTTGTGTTACAAGACGTATGAGGAGAGACTTGCTGACCTGAACATGTACACTCTGGAAGAAAGGAGAAACAGGGGTGATATGATACAGACGTTCAAATATTTGAAAAGTATTAATCCGCAAACGAACCTTTTCCGGAGATGCGAAGGAGGTAGAACGAGAGGACATGAAATGAGATTGAAGGGGGGCAGACTCAAGAAAAATGTAAGGAAGTATTTTTTCACAGAGAGAGTAGTGGATGCTTGGAATGCCCTCCCACGGGAGGTGGTGGAAATGAAAACAGTAACAGAATTCAAGCACGCGTGGGATAAACATAAAGGAATCCTGTTCAGAAGGAATGGATCCTAAGGAGCTTAGCCGAGATTGGGTGGCAGAGCCGGTGGCGGGAGGTGGGGATAGTGCAGGGCAGACTTACACGGTCTGTGCCCTGAAAAGGACAGGTACAAATCAAGGTAAGGTATACACAAAAAGTAGCACATATGAGTTTATCTTGTTGGGCAGACTGGATGGACCATGCAGGTCTTTTTCTGCCGTCATCTACTATGTTACTAGCTAAACTTTAAATGAGTCAGAGGCATAAAATCTAATAATGCCTTTGTGTGTTCTATTGTAGTAACAGGACCAAGTAGTAACAGGTAATCAATATGAGCAATGGATGTCGGGGAACGATTGCTGAGCAGGGGTAGGCTGGCGCTTCTGATTTCTGGGCCGGTGTCGTGGGGGGTCGTTGCACTCAGCCGCATAATGGCCACGACGATGGCAACGGAAACATTCAACACTGGCTCGGCAATTAGGACTAGCCTGTGGGGGGTCACAAGAGCAGTTAGAATCCCTAAAAGGGTTCCGTACCTTGGGGAAGCAACTTATGTTGCCACCTTTATATGGCTGTTGATTATGGGGTCTGGCATTATGAGTAAAGTTGTCAGGTGGGAAAGGAGCTGGAGCTCTGGTATTGTGGCTTGTGTTCTGAACACCATGACCGGACCGGTAATTATGCCTACACTCAGGCATAGTGACCAAATTTGCTGCATTGCCAACACTGAACGTTAGAATGACGTCCGTTGGGGCAATGGGAGCTAGGATAGTGGCTAGACTGTGATGGGTTAGTCTGGGTGGGGTATGATGGGTCAGGGTCCTGGCAACCAGGGGTGGCTTCTACAGGAGGTCACTCAACAGGCAGCTGTTTCAGATGGACCGTACCTTTCTGCCTCGCCTCACCCCATGCTTGGAACAAACTCCCTGAGCCCATACGCTGGGCCCCCTCCCTACCCATCGTCAAATCATTGCTCAAAGCCCACCTAGTCACTACATCTCTTCTCAGGAAATCTCATCTACCCCAACTTGACATTTCGTCCTTTAGATTGTAAGCTCTTCTGAGCAGGGACCGTCCTTATTCGTTAATTTGTACAGCGCTGCGTAACCCTAGTAGCGCACTAGAAATGTTAAGTAGTAGTAGTAGTGATGGTGGAAATCCATCTCCTGATAATTTGGTGATGTAGACCATAGGTAGAATCCGGTGTGTAGGTTCTAACAAAGTAAATTAATCTTTAGAGAATTTTTACATTAAAAGTACCATTTCGAGGCCAACAAACACCTGCCCATACTTTATTCCATTTATACCAGGTATTGCAAAATTTAATAAGATTCTTGCGGTCTCCTGGAAAGTGACTTATCACTTTCTCAAGAGGCAGCGTAATGAAATGGTAAAACACTTATATATAGGTTGTGGCAAACTCTACTAACAAACCTAGTCCTATAAAACACCTATTTCACTATACACCTATTTCACTGTTATTTCAAAAAGAATTCTTAATATAATGTTGAAACCCAAAGACAAATAAACACCAACTCTGAAGCGTTACCACAACTAACGTGGCAACAATCAACTGGTACACAGGGAGATCGTTTAAATCCGACCAACGTCTCAGAATTCAAAAAACGACTCAACCCTCTCTGTTTCCTGACTCTGCGTATCTGGGTAACCAGACTGAGTCAAGACTCTGCGTATCTGTGTAACCTCTGCGTATGTTAGTTACCAGACTGAGTCTCCACAAGGGTCCGCGCTGTGCAAATCTTATCTAACTATATGACTCAAATGTCCATTATTCCCTAAACTATAGCTAACCATATCACCAATATCCCCTAAACTATATCTAACTATATCTCCATTATTCCCTAAACTATATCTTCTATGACCCAAATATCTGTTATGTATCTACTATGACTCAAATATCTCTTAATGTCTAGACCTCATATAGCCTCTCCAAAGAACTAGGAAATTCCCTTACCATCAAAGTACTTGTACAAGATTTTCACTACTCACAAAATGCGATGGTAAAGGACTCCCCGTAAGTTGGAGTAACCAAAGACCAGCATTTACTCACAACCCAAAATAAGTGTTAACTTTAACATGGAGTAATAAAGAAAAGAAAGTTTTAAATGTAAATAGGGAGTATACTTACCCCTCTTCTCGTTCCTAAGTTTTCGGATTCAGAAACCCCTGGTACCTCACCGTCTAGGAACTCTAGGGTCAATCCAGACCGACTGCAAAAGGTGAAGGTGACTGGATGCAAGAGAGGTCTAGTACACGGGGTATGGCCCCACCATCCCGGGACGGTGGACTCGACACGCAAAACAAAACACCTCACTAGAGAAAACCCTAAAACGGGCTTAAATCCAAATGCCTACATTTTTAGTTACTGTCACCCACATATGGTTAACCTATAGGCAAGTATTAGTTCCATTGTTGAGTGTAAATTGCCCCGCACACAGGTATCAGTAAATGCCAATTGTACTAACTTATTTAAGACGAAAATATTGAAATAGAAAAGGTATAGAGCATAGGAATGGGATTTAACATTTCCGAAATTTAGATGACTAAATTAAGCAGGGACCTTTCACTAACCTCCAGCTTTTAACAGCAGAGCATGGCCTTATATCTGTATGTCTATGTATATGAAGAAAAACTTTTGGGGCAATTTAAAGGCACAATTAAAGGGTACTAAAGAATACTCAGTATTGATAATTCCTATATTAAGGGAAAAGTATCTAACTTTTAAAACTGAACTAGCAAGGCTTCTTGCAACACAGGAACAGCTGTTTCCTAGCGCTAATGAAACCAGGTAATGGGCTAGATTACCAAGCATAGCATCTTTGCTCTGAAAGCCCCAGAAGCAGCTTTACAAACAAGAGTAGGAGCAGAACAGAAGTTTTTTCCTTTTTTTTTTCCTTAAAGCGTGCAGTCAGAAAGTAATTTAGCAAGGGCAAGAATCAAGTTGGAGATTTATAATTAAAACTCTGTCAGTATGAAAAAGGGGAAGTGAGAGAGAAAAATATGACGCAAGTAAATTAAATACTAGCAGTCATCTAGGCACATATAAAGTTAAATAACACAAAAACAGAGCAAAGTTATAAATAGGAATATGAAGAAAAAAGTGGTAGGGCATCAGAGGACGTGCAGTGCGAAACACAGCGAACTGTCCTCTGTTAGAAAACAAATGACAGATGACAGTCTTGGTAGAGGGTATTAAAATACTTGTCACTTGTGACTTGGTCAGTCAGTCAAGTGTAACAAAGAGTCAGAAGTTGGCAGAAGAACACCAAAACATGATTAGGCGGAGATGAGCTGGCAGAAGAAACAATGACAAGTATAACTAAATTTTAATAAATTAGAACTAAAGGAGAGAAAGTAAGTAATTGCAAGCACAGTTCTGAGACAGATAGCAAAGTGGAAGGAGAAACAGGTACAGTGCACTGTGAGCTCTCAGGAGCTAGAAGTTAACAGAGGAACAGAGATAGAGTGCATTTTGGTCAACTCAGATTCAATAACTCAATCCCCTCTTTGACCAAAATGAGTAAGAGAAAGAAAGAATAGAAAACAAGCATGTCCAACCAACGGAGGGACGTCACCAAATGAATTAATTCCTGGGGTTATTTCCAGTCCCCGAGACACCCCCCAGACCAAATGGAGGTATCTCGAGCACAGGAAACTCCCTAAGGCTGCTTTTAATACATTCACCTTGTATATCTGAACTCCTTACTTACCAGAGCCGTGTACTAGCTCATAAGTAGCCAAGAACACATACTAAATATAGTTAAGAGTATAAGAAGGTATGTTTTATTTCTTAGGCATCAAGTATGATTACAATTAGCCATTAGTCTGCAGATACAATTTACAGAACACCATATGTAATGAGAAATACAACTCAATTGGTTATGGGAATATAGTTTTCTGGGTCTGAGTCTTTAATGTTATATTTCACCACTCAAAGCCAATTAGTAAATATAAAAGACTCAATTGATTATCTGTGAGAAAGCAATTGGATTAATTTGCCAATTCAAATACCGGTCATTGGGTTCTCGCAGGAGAGAGCAGCTTAACTATCTCTCTAACTTGAAGCAGGAAGTATGCTAATTTTTATAGGTTTACTCAGGATATGGGTAATATCACAGTAAGCACATCTGATTAGATCTATGTTAATGTCATGGTTAGCACTGATTGGCTTATGCTAATAAGTAGCTTCAAATTTTAAACATGTTCTCATCCTTAGCTTGCTTAACCACAAACTTAAGCAAGACCCTGCACCTGGCAGTACTGACCACAAACCCTTCCTTTCCCACCATTTTGCTGAACACAATGTCACTCTGTCAGTTAGACCCCCACCCTTGTGATTTCCTGTTGTTCTCTGCAGTGCTCCAACACTGGAGGTCAAGTCAGAGTTACACAGGCCTGCAAGCTTTTCTCTCATTTTGGAGCCTGAACCAAAGTCTCAGGCCTGGGCTGTCAAATAACAATACATTAGGTAGCTGGGGCAGGTATCCAATTGACAGTGAGTGTTGGAGAACCTGTTAATCGCCTGGGTTAGTGTATCGACAGTGAGGAGAGTGAAGTTTGACCAGGGGTATTCACCAGGGGTTGGGCCCAAACCATCGAGGAAGTTTTCGATGTCTGATGGTAACGTTTTGCGTAGCTTTGCAATTTTTTCATTGAAGTATTTAGCAAGATTGTCTGCAGATGGGATGTTATTATTAGTTGTGGTGGCCACAGTTATATCTAGTAGTTTGTTCACGAGTTGGTATAGTTTCTTCGTGTCTTTGTAGTACGGCCATCTTTTAGTTTTATAGTATGACCTTTTGGTCTATCTTATTTAGTATTTGTATTTTCTTTGTATTTGTTACCATGCATTGAGTGTGTATTCATCTTTTATTTTTTTTCCATGCACGTTCAAGTTTCCTGTATTGTGTTTTTAATTTTTTCAGTTCTTCGTTGAACCACGGTATCGAGTTATGTCTGCGTGAGGTTGTTCTTCGTAAGGGCGCTATTTAGTCTAATATGTTTCTACATCTTTTGTCCCATTCTGAGAGGTAGTATATAGAGTCCATTTGTGCTGTCCAATCATTATTTTATATCTGTTGCCAGAATATTTCTGAGTCTATTTGGCCTCTTGTTTTGTGGGTTATGTATTCTCGTATGCGAAGAGAACCCCTTTTACGCCATTTTAGGGATAGGTTTAGTTTGTAGTGGTCGGTCCATGGTGTTTCCGGCCATTTAGTTTTTGTTATTATTAGGTTCTGATCTGTGGACAGTTTGTGTGAGATGAGGTCAAGTGTGTGTCCTTTCACATGGGTTGTTTGCATGTGTGGCCATTTAAGATCCAGTAAGTGAAGGAAGTCCTTGCATTCTCGTGCATTGGTAGAGTTTGGGTCTTCTAGGTGAAGGTTGATGTATCTTAATACTAGTATATTGGAGTTAGATACACACGTATTTGAAATTAAGTCCATGAAGTTTGGCTGGCTTTCATTCCAATTGCATGGTGGTCTGTAAAACAGGACATAACTTAGATGGTCGAGCAAGGTTTTGTGGTGGATTCTGATTGAGGCTATTTCGAGTTGGGTTGTTATGGACTCGACAGTGGTTTCGATGGTAAAATGGGATTGATATATTAGTGCTATGCCTCCGCCTCTCTTTTCCTTTCTGGTCCAGTGAGTGATTTTGTATCCTGGAGGGCATACGTTTAGGATTATAGGGTCCTCTTGATCATGGATCCAGGTTTCAGTGATGAAGAGTAAATCAAGTTTTCTGACATGATCCAGTCTGTTACTATTGTTGCTTTGTTTACCGCGGATCTGGCATTAACTTAGCCTACTTGAATTTTTTGGCATGGGTCTTCTGTGTTCGGTGTTATGTGGACTTTTGTCAGTTGTCGTTTCTTAGTTTGTGTGGATTTTTTATGATCTTTCTTTCCCTTTTGTTGAAGTTGTCCGTTTGTTTGTGTTCTTCCTTCGTTTTGGTTGTTGTCAGTGTGGTGAGGTGTGGTGTGTCTGTTTAGTCTATGATAATTATGTAGTATGGGTATGGTGTTACTTTCTGTGAGAGGGGTGGTTAGTGTTAGGTGGATCAGCGATAAGGAGTAGATTGTTAGGGGTAGTTTGACGATATTCATTATGGTATCAATTCACTTTGGGCTGCAAGTAGGCCGTGTTTGATAGGGTGCATGGTAGGACGTTGTTTTTAGTGATGGAAGCTTGTGTTTTGGTCTTGTGTGATTTATGTATTTTCGGCTTGCCTTGAGCTATTGAGATCAATAGTTGCTCCGGTCCTGTATGATATGGTCACCATCAGTATCTTTGAACCTCATAATTCCAGCCCTGGTCATCCTCCCTCGACCAACCTATCTGAAGAGAGTTGTCCCCTATATTTGCACCATTTGCCATTTTTAATCTGCTGTCCTTTCTTCATTTTACTCAGCTTTATGTGATATTGTTCCTCTGTTTGCGATCTTCTGTATTTTGCAGGGCTTTTTTTTGAGGGGTACTTGGAGGTACTGAGTACCGGCACCTTTTCCATTGTCTGCTAAAATTGACCCATGGTCCCCAAGTTTTAATGAAAGAGCTCAGGCTCTGCACACCAATTCTGCCTTGTCATAGATTCTGTGACAGGTTGCAGAGGGCCTGGCTATTGTGGGGTGGATCTCTCAGTGATCACCCCATCCCTGAAGGGTGGTCTGGCATTTGAGTACCGGCACGTTTTTCGCTAGAGAAAACGCACTGGTATTTTGTAAACGATACCTTTTTTTTCCTTTATTTTTTCACTTCTTTGGAGAACTATATTGGTTTCCGTTTCCTCTTGCTTTTACTTAACTCTACTTTTGTAAAGATCTGTTGCCCTATTTATAGTTCCTTTCAATTTAACCCACTGTCCTGCTTCCTTTATCTCCTCTCATTCTGCCAGCTGTTCCATTTTGTCAAAGTCTGTGTTTTTGAAATCCAGGACTTTGAGTTTGGTATGACAAGACTCCACTTTTGTTCTTATATCAAGCATAGTTTTCAGTGATCCTTGCTGCCAGGTGGACCCCCACCTGGACATTAGGCAGTCCCTTATTTGTCCTGTTTGTCCTGATTAGATTGTAAGCTCTTTCAAGCAGTGACTGTCTCTTCATATTGAAGTATACAGTGCTGCATACATCTAGTAGCGCTATAGAAATAAGTAGTAGTAGTACTTTCAATGTGTGAGTATTATTTATTTATTTGGATTTTGCTCACGTCTTTTCAGTAGTAGCTCTTACATTCAGGTATACTGGGTATTTCTCTGCCCCTGGAGGGCTCACAATCTAAGTTTGTACCTGAGGCAATGGAGGGTTAAATGACTTCCCAAGATCACAAGTAGCAGCAGTGGGATTTGAATCGGCCACCTCTCAAGATGGGTATTCTAACCAGTAGTCCACTTCTCCACCAAATTAATAACAACCCTTCTCAGGTTGGTTTCTTCTCCATTGTCTACATAGAGCCCCTTGTGGGCTCTGAGAAAGGGTCATGAGTAGAACTGCAGCCATCCACTATCTTTCTGTTTCTTTCTACGTTTGCAGATGCAAAGGGGCATTTTCAATATGCTGTCTAAATCTGATTATGAACCTTTTTCTGAAAACATCCAAAAATCAGGTGACAAACATACTGATTTTCTAACCAGAAAAACGTCTATCTCTTTGTTTTGAAAATGGCAGTTTCCTAGATGTTTTGTGCTCAGTGCATTTTTCATCTGTGACCATTTTCGGAGAAGGTGGGGGGGGGGGGGGGGGAGTCCAAGGGAAAAACATACAAAAGCAAGCTATTGGGACGTATAAGGGGATCCGCATTCTTAGTAGACTGGCCACATAGATATCCCAGCAGAGCAGTGGGGCACCCTAGGGGGTGCTGCAGTGGACTCACATAAAAGGTCCTTGGTACACATCTCACTGTTACCATCTTTGTATTGTATAGGGAACCCTCCAAAACCCACCAAAAACCTTTTGTTTACCATTACAATACTACTACTACTTATCACTTCTGTAGCACTACAAGGCATACACAGCGCTGTACACCATACATGAAAGAGCTCACAATCTAAATAGGACAAACACACAGACAGACAACTAAGAGGTAAGGGAATTAAAGAGAGGTAGGGCTAAAAAGGGACATGGCAAGTGAGTAGTGGTTAGGAGTCAAAAACAACGTTAAAGAGGTGGGCTTTTAGCCTGGATTTGAAAACGGCCAAAGACGGGGCTAGACAATAGCCCTTATGCCTGCAGGTGTCACCTATGTGTGGGTATAGTAGGTTTTTGGTGGGTTTTGGGGGCTCACACTTTCCATCACAAAGTGGGATATGGGCCTGGGTCCCCTTCTCTACAGTGCACTGCACTGATCACTAGACTACTTGAGGCACCTGCTTGCTGCTCTAATAGGACTGGCCATAACATCTAAGGCTGTCATAGAGGCTGGTATATACTGTTTCTTTCACATCTTTAGGGTGAGAGAGGGGGTCAGTACTGCTGGGGGATCATGCCTTAATCCCTCTAGTGGTCATCTCATCATTTAGGGCACCTTTTTTGTGACTTAGTCGTGATTGAAACATTTAAGTTTTAGCCCTGCTCATTTTTGCTTTGTTCCATTATGGCAGAAAAATATCCAAGTTTTAAGAATTCCCAAACCCCACCACCAGTATGCCCGCGACACATCTCCTTGTGATTTGGAGGCACTGCAGATGAACTGGATAGAAAAGCATTGTAAAAACATGTTTTGAAAATAGCAATTTGGATGTCCATCTGCCACTGTGTACCATTTTTTGAATGTTTTTCTGTTTCGAAAATGAGCCCCATAATGCTCCAGTCCACATCAGGTAGATTGAAGTTAACCAGTGTCAACACCTCCCATTTCTGCCCCAACCTTGCAATGTCATCAATCAAGTCTCTGTCCAGCTCATTTGTTTGAGTCAGAGATGTGTAGACTACACCAGTGTGGATGAGAGTACCATCTTCTCTTTCCTACCCAATCCACAGGTCTTCCTCTTTTCCCCATACCTGATGCATTTCTGCTGCTTTTATATTGTCTTTTACATAGAGAGCTATTCCTCCTCCTTTCCTGCCATCTCTGTCCTTTTGAATAGGTTATAGCCAGGTATGGTGATATCCCATTAAGTGACCTCACTTCTAGTTCTAATTTTTGATGTTTGCATACAGTGAAATGTCATGGACTGTATTGCATTGTCATGTGTAGGGATATGAACTTCTAATGATGTCCACATTTCTAGGGCTATAAAACAAATTTAAGGGAAGTCTCTTAATAGAACAAGGAACATGGAGTGACAGGAATGACCTTCACCTAAATAAGATGCTACAAACGTGTGTTCTCTGCAAGCACTGACTTATGGCAGATAAACTTTTGCTGCTTCTTATCAAGACATGTTTTTATAAACTATGCATATATAAACACTATAGTTTAGCTTAGCTAAAAATAAGTCCTCCATTTTATACTTTCACTTTTTCCTGGTCTTATGTAAATTTTTTTAGTATTTTCAAAATACTATTGTGGCTACAAACTATTCTTAATATTGTTTTTAACATTAGATCAAGCCTCAGAGGTTCAGGTGACAATGATGTTAACCGAAAGCTGCAAGCTACGAGGCCTTCATCACAGGTAAGAGCCTTGGTGCTATTTTTCACTGGTTCATCAAGAGCATCTGTCATTGGGTTTTCTATGTCTGAGAATAGAGGAAGGGTAAAAGGTAAACTTGCTTTTTAAGAATCTGGTCTTACAAATGCCATTTTTAAGTGTTATATTTGCATGGGTTTGAAATTCTTTTGTTGCATTCTATTCTTTCCAACCCAGGAGAGGTTGGAAAGAATTATATAAAATGGTTCAAGATTGTCTGTCTTTTTTGGGGGGTACAAAATTACTCTCCAAAAATTTAAGAGATATACCGACATTGTTTGTGTGTCTGTACTTGTTTGCATGTATGAATTTGTAAATGAGTGTGTGTGTTAGTATACGTGTGTGTATTCATGTTGGTTCTCAATGTGTCTGACCAGGGAAGGAGATGAGAGGGGAGGATTGTCTGAAAGTGCAAATCTGTAATTGGTATGTTACTGTGAGCCAACGTTCTATGCCGCAGCTGTTAGAACTAGCATTCTCGTAGGCAGGATCCTACCCAGAGTCTCCACTGTTGGTTACCCTGGAAATAAACAGGGCAGGCCCACTTGCATAAGGGATGACTGGAGATCTGCAGATGAGAGCTTTTAAACACAGAAAAATGTCCAGGCATGTTAGCCACCCTTCTAGCTTCTGGATATGAATGTAAAAATCAGTAGAATAAACAAAAAAAAAAGCTCTGTAACTCTATCTCCACCTGCTGGTTGATGGACACAACCCACCACTTCCTGGATTCATTTGCTGCTACTAAAGGAAAGAAAATTATCAATAGGTAAGGCATAATTTTACCATCTAGTGGCTTGAGGTAGATATTGAACGGAATAGGTGACAGTATCGATTCTTGTGTTACCCCGCAGGTCAGTGTCCATGGTGGTGATGAATTGCTGCCAAACATTCTCCAAGGACAAGCAGACTGCTTGTTCTCACAGGTGGGTCGGCGTCCACGGCAGCCCAGGAACAGAGATTTTTCCAGTAAAAATCCACAAAGCTTTGCAACAGCCTCCAGAGCCCGGGACGGACGCACTGTGCATGTGCGGCCATCTTTCCGCCTGCGCGCGTCCGTTCCCGCCTCAGTTTTTCTTTTTCCGCGGTGGAGAATGGCTATGTGCCGGTCTCTCTCCCTCAGGCCCAAGGAAAGACTTAGGCGTTCTTCGCGTTGTTCTTTAGCGCTTTCTTTTTGTTTTACGTTGCCTTTTTTTGTCTTTTTCTTTTTTCCAGTTACAAAAAAAAAAAAACCCTCTTTTATCTCCAATGCCTTGAGCCCGACCGTCGCCCAGACGCAAGTTATGTCTGATTTTGAAAAAACGGACACAGGCGTCGAGAAGAGCTCTTCGGGACTGTCTTTTCGGAGTTCTGACTGATTCCTCGGCGTCGACATCGGTACCGCGGTCGGTGGTGTTGATATCGGCACTTGGGATGGCATCGACATCGGGAGCGCAGGTAATGGCTGTCCGGACATTACCACTAGCTGGGAGTAGCGAGCCGTCGAGTGGGTCTCCACCTGTCTTGAAGGCTCCTGCTGTGCAGGCCCACCGGGACCGACCACTGTCAGATCCGACCCCGAGGAGTCGTGTGGATTCCACGTCCTCCTCGTCGGTACCGAGGAGTACCGGTGATGTGCTTCGAGTGAAGGCGAAGAAGCATCGGCACTGGTCTCCTTCGAGGCACGGTACCGGGAGCTCTGGGTCGTCGATGGATTCGGCACCCGGAAAGAGTTGACGCCGGGAGGAGCACTCCATACAATAGGTGTCGGTGCGTCGATCTTCGGACAGCCCGGTCAGGGCCAGTCTTAGCAAGTGTGGGGCCCTGTGCAGTCCAATTTGGTGGGGCCCCGCCCCTGGCCTAGCCCCGCCCCGCCCCTAGCTCCACCCTATTGATAAGATTATTCAAGTTTTAGAAACTTTTTTATTTATGAAATTTCAAATAAAGACAAATGAAGCTAAACTTGTACAGAAAAACTGATTGAAATAAGCACAATGCTATCATGAACCTCCCCCCCCCCCCCCCCCCCCGAAATTATTCAGTTCAAGTCCACTACAATTAGTAGTTCCAATTCTCATAACAAAGGAGAATAAAGGAAAAATATTAATTAAGAAAAGATCCAGTACTTTCAAATTCCCCTATTACTCTGTAACCCATCAAACCAGAGAGGCAACTGAGATCCTCAAGTAGCCAAAAAAGATGTAAGTAAGTGCATAGGTTCCCATTAAAGACAAAACCACAACACATTTACAATAGCAAATTTTTCCATAAATCAGCTATATTGGAGATAGACTTACTGTCCTAAACAGAGTCCTCCTGCTCCTGAGTGTGCTGCTTTGAAATCAGCTCCCTCTGCTGCCGCGAAGCTTCCATGAAGAAGGAAGAATTAACTTTTGTATCTGAATGTAATTCACCTTGAGCTACTTCTGAGAAAGGCGTGATCTAAAATCACATCCCAAAGACTAGTACCACACATAATAAAGTGATATAAAACACAAAAAATGTCCTTAGGACCTAAAGAACAATTCTACAATACCATAATAGCACTAACTTCCAGGA
Organism: Microcaecilia unicolor; assembly: GCF_901765095.1. Classification (NCBI taxonomy): domain Eukaryota; kingdom Metazoa; phylum Chordata; class Amphibia; order Gymnophiona; family Siphonopidae; genus Microcaecilia; species Microcaecilia unicolor. The sequence goes on along the minus strand of NC_044040.1, from coordinate 119,602,786 downwards.
GTCACACAGCAAGGGCAGCAGCGTAAACAATGCAACATTAATACTGGAAAACTAAACAAGCCGGATTAGAACAGATCAGCCCTACATAGACATTCAGTGTTAACAGAATACCTGGTCTTTCACACGTACAGAACATGGATAGACCCTTACCAGGTATAGAATAAGTAACCATGAACTAAAAATAGAAATATGTAGACAAAAATACAAATGCTTATGGATTAATTTACAGCAATATAACTAGGCATACCTCAGATGTACAGTCATATGTAAAATATTTACATTTTCTTCAACCCATATTGTTAAAAATACACTAATATGATTTTAAGAACTTCTGAAATTAAACCAAACCCCAAGAAATTAGACTCTCCAATGAATGCAACACTAAAATATATGCCAAATGTAAAGATAGCAGATGTAAATTTTAAAATATGACATATTTCAATCACATTACAAATTAACAAAAATAAAGCAAAAAAATGGAAATAAGGCATTTCTTCTTTCCCCCTTCCATCTAGAGTATCCCCCTCTCCCCATTCATCCAGTGCCCCCCCACTCTCCCATTCCAACCAATGTATTTCCTCTCTCCCCCTTCCGTGTCTCCCTTTCTCTATCTCCCCCTCCCATCTAGCATGTCCCCACTCTCTCCTCCATTCAGCTTCTCCCCTTCTCTATCTCTACTTACATCCAGCTTATCCCTGTGTGGCAATACTTATGTATTTATTTAGGGTTCGTAAATAAGGATCCAGCTCCAATCACAGGGCATGAGGAGAGTTAATTGTAATGTGAAGGGAAGATAATATTTCTTTTCTCTATCCAAAATACATGGAAGAAACTCAAAGTAAAATTGAGGACTGGTGCCTCAACACAGACTGAGCAGCAGTCAATAAAAGTTTGGGTTGTAAATAAGCAGAAAATGTAATTATTTAATCGACGTTGCAGAGCCTGATGTGAACCCAGCCAGCCTAGCATCTATATGTGGGTACAGTCATATAAATATAGTAGATTTAACTGGTATGATAAGAGGAAATTCTCTCCCAGACATTCCAAAATAATTGTAAGTTTGTACTGGAAATAAACATATGTTCAAATGGATCTATATTCATGCCACATGACCAGCAACAATTATCCACCTTGTTCTTGTATTATCTGTAGCAAGCCTTTTCTGTACAAAGCCAGTTTGTTAGGGCTCAATCAATTTAGATATTACCTTAGATAAACAATCTGGAAGGACCTTAGCATAAATTTTACAATCTTAATTCAAAAGAGAAATGGGTGTATAATTTTTTGTTAGAAAAGGATCACGGCCTGATTTTTCTAAAACAACAGTAGTTGCCTCTATAAAAGTACCTTTATTTTGTTACATATAAAGTTATTATATAATTTAAACAGTTTGGGGAAGTGAGAATGTTGATAAAATTCAACAGGTAAGCCATCTCTACACAGAAAAAGTATATGAACTCTTTATACTTGTCTGTTTAATCTACCATGCCAATCATGATCTCTAATGTAATATCACTTGTATCTCTCACTCCGGAAATGGCGATCGCCATGACGGAACAATGTATGCCACATTGAGCCTGCAAATAGGTGGGAAAATGTGGGATACAAATGCAACAAATAAAATAAATATCAAGTCCCATCCACCTTCAGACAATTCTACTTGTCTGAAGCCATCTCTCCAAAGAAATATAAGAAATCATTCCAGAAGTGTTAGTTAGCAATTATATGTATAAAACGCTAGTTTACACACGCACAAAATGATGCAAGGGGACATTTCAAAAAGTGTCCTCTGCATCATTCATACCTTCTCTGAATCATGCATTAGCTAACTGCAGCTTTGAACCTGGGGTTTTGATGGATGTACAAAGGGGCAGTTGTTTTTCTCTGGCCTTAAAAGCCATTTCAAGAGCCAAAAATTTGAGGTTTAGAACTTGGCTCCTTAGGTGCTTAAACCTTTAACACCTGACTGCAGCTGCCTTTATTTTTTGGATATTTTAAATAAAATGGCTGTTCCTATAGTTCATGCTGGCAAATAACCAATGGGTCCAGTACAGCCCCTTCCCACTGTCGGAACAGTTCTCTCTGTAGAGAATCCAGGATCTCCCTACTTCTAGATGATCCAACAACATGAATACTGCAATTAACTTCTGGCATAAATAACCTATTAGCAGTTCTTCCCCTTTTGTAGCTGTATTGTGAATATCTTTAATTAAATATCTGTCTGCTTTTCCTTGTGAAGGACGTCTGTATATCACACCATTCCCTCTTTCCAGATTAACCCACAGTACCTCTTCGTTACCCTGTTAAGTCCTTCAAGTCTGTCTCTTTTTAATGTTATTTTTTTTAACATATGATACCTCTCCTCCCTTTCTTCCTACCCTGTTTTTACTGAATAGATTATAGCCGTAAAACAAACCTTATCCGGAGATGGGAAGGCGGTAGAACTAGAGGACATGAATTGAGGTTGAAGGGGGCAGACTTAGGACTAATGTCAGGAAGTATTTTTTCACGGAGAGGGTGGTGGATACATGGAATGTCTTTCCGCGGGAGGTGGTGGAGATGAAAACGGTAATGCAATTCAAACTTGTGTGGGATAAACACAAAGGAATCCTGTTTAGAAGGAATGGATCCACAGAATCTTAGCGGAGATTGGGTGTCAACACTGGTAATTGGGAAACAAAACCAGTGCTGGGCAGACTTCTACAGTCTACGCCCTGATCGTAACTGAATAGATATGGATGGGCTGGAGTGTTTAAAAGGCTTCAACGTTAGCTTCAGAACTTTTAGTACAAGAACAGTGCTGGGCAGACTTCTACGGTCTGTGTCCTGAGAATGGCAAGGTCAAATCAAACTCTGGTATACATATAAAGTATTGTATACCATGTAAAATGAGTTTATCTTGTTGGGCAGACTGGATGGACCATACAGGTCTTTATCTGCCGTCATTTACTATGTTACTATGTTATTAAGACATTTTAAAAAGTCATTAATTTGTTGTTGAGAGGGTGGTTTCTGGGTTTTGTATATCTGAGTGATATTCTAAAAAGTAGGAAGCAATATCTTCTGGTTTAGTAAGAAGAGAATTACCTTTTTGAATGGCACTGATGTGATTAGCCCTCTTTTTCGGTTCTTTAAATAGTTTGACAAAATCCTTCCTGCTCTGTTCATCCTAGAATATGTTGCTTGCTCAGATAAAAGCAGTACCAACTTATGCACTCAGAAAGTAATTAAATTGAAATTTCAGGTTCAGTTTAGACACAAAATCAGATGGGTCGGCCAATTGTTAATATTTCAACTCTAGTATGTTTATCTCTTGTTCAAATTTAGTATCTCTGTTTTTACGTGAGTTGTTAGAACACAGTATATTTTATAATTTCACCTTTTATATATTTAGTAGGATTTATTAATGTTTTGTAAGCATCCCAAACTATAGAAAAGTGCATATTTTCCATTTCATTGTATAAGAAATACCCTTCTGACCATGTTTTTAAATTTTGACAAAAGGAATCATCTGTAGGAGAGAAGTATTCAATCTCCAAGTCTTAGGATTGGATTCAGTTATATCAAGATATGTCACAAATGCATGGTCCAATAATGGATTTAATACTTAGAGCTTTAGACACAAAAATGCAATCCACACGGGAAAAAGGTATTGTGAGAAGCTGAGTAAAAGGAAGTTTCTAATTCTTTTGGGAAACAGGATGCTACCATAGTAAATTCCGTGAGTCTATAAGGTTCCATGTATTAATTAAATGTTGTAATGCCATAGATGGTTTCAGGGCCTGGTTTTTACAGAAGATTTACAGTTTAAATATATATCCAAAGGTAAGCTGATATTACCACCAACTACTACATAATCAGCACCTGCTAGGGCTAGTTCTAAGAAAATATGAAAAAAGAAGGTTGATCCATATTCTGAGCATATACATTTAAAAAAAAAAAAACATATTTTTCTGTGCTATTGGTATTACCAGTAAAATCCTGCAGCTTTCATCTGTTGTGTGATAATAGAGAGTATTGAAGAGATTTAGGAGTCCTTTTATTAAGATGTGGTAATCGCTAGCGTCCACTTGCTGCAGCTTAAAATGGCTTACCACGAGACATGCTGAGGCATCCTGAGGTAAGTTTGGGATCTGCGTGTGCTACCTGCGCACTAAAAATATTTTGCAATTTTTCTGGGAGAGGTATGTCTGAGGGGCAGCGAGTTGTGTTTGCGCTCCTCAGCACATCTACATTACCGTGTGCCAACTGATTAATGCAGGATTACCACATGAGCTTTTACTGGTTACAGAATGGGTGGCGGTAAGTGCTCACCCATTAATTGTTTTTAATAACCATGTGTTAATGGCAACATTAGCACATGGCCATTAATATAAAAAATTGAAAATTGGCCATTTTATTACTGCAGTAAAAATGGCCTTAGCTCACAGGAAAAACCCTTATACGAAAGGCCGCTTTCTACCACAGCAGCGTAAAAGGACTCCCTACATTAGAACATTAGTATTTCCATACTGGGACTGACCAAAGGTCCATCAAGCCCAGCATCCTGTTTCCAACAGAAGCCAATCCAGGTTACAAATACCTGGCAAGATCCCAAAACACTGCAGTATATTTTATACTGCTGATCCTAGAAATAAGCAGTGGATTTTCCCCAAGTCCACTTTAATAATGGCTTATGGATTTTTTGTTTAGGAAGTTATCCAAACCTTTTTTAAACCCCACTAAGCTAACTGCTTTTACTACATTCTCTGGCAATGAATTCTATAAGTACATAAGTAATGCTACACTGGGAAAAGACCAAGGGTCCATCGAGCCCAGCATCCTGTCCATGACAGCGGCCAATCCAGGCCAAGGGCAAGATTTTCCCACACTAAAGCCATGCTGACTTGGTCTCAGTAATCCATGTCCTCAGATGTGCTCTGTAATTTTGTTGTTTGTTTTTTTTTCTCATTTGAAATGTTTTTTATTCAATTTTCTATTTCGTTCCATAAACTTACAAAAGATACAATAACACATATCAACTTCTACAACTGTACATAATCCTATTCATTGCTAGTTACAAACATTTTCTTCTGTGTACATTCTTCATTGAACCCCCCTCCCCTCCCTCCTCCCCTCCCCTCCCTCCTCCCTGACAGCCCCCCATATTACTTCTGTGCATGTATGCTCCCCCTCAGTCTCTATTTCTAGTATGCTCTTCAAAGCTGTCCATTCTTGTGCCTTCTGGTTGTAGTGACCTCCTTTTCGGTCCTTTAATTTTTCCAGCTCCAGCAGAAGTTGAAGTTTCAATTCCCAACTATAATGCGATGGACCCACACTTTTCTTCCAGTGTGTCACCGTTTTAGCAGCCGCTAAACACATTCTTTTCACCCTACGTTCCCATTTCAATCCCCTTTTATTTCCCCATCCCAGCAAGCACCATTTGGGGTCCATAGGGAATATACTTTTCAAAACTGATGTCAATTTACTAGTAATTTCCTCCCAAAACCCTACTATAGAGGGGCAAGCCCACCACACATGAAAAAAAGTCCCTTGAGCCCCCCCACATCGCCAGCATATATCCGACGCGGTGGGGTACATTATTTTCACTCTATCTGGTGTATAGTACCATCTACTTAATACCTTATATGCGTTTTCCTTTATAAGTACACATATTGATGCCTTTTGAACCTCTAAACATAACATTTCCCATTTTTTCATACTAAATTCTTCTTGCAGATCTCTCTCCCATGCTTTCATGTAAGCTAATTTCCATATCATCATGCTGATCAATCCATAGACTGGTGGGTTGTGTCCATCTACCAGCAGGTGGAGATAGAGAGCAATCCTTTTGCCTCCCTATATGTGGTCATGTGCTGCCGGAAACTCCTCAGTATGTTCTCTATCTCAGCAGGTGGTGGTCACACACAGCAGCAGCTCTGGCTAGGCCTCCAAGCCTAATTTTTAGGTTTTGTTGAGTGCCTGGGGTTGAGGGCTCTTCTTGAGCAAGTGCAAACCTGGTGGCGCCAGGTCCCTCCTTTTCTCCCCCCCTCCCGCTGGCTCCGTTAAGAAAAAAAAAAAAAAAATTTTTGGACGTCCTTAAGGGCGTTTATTTCGACGTTTATTTAAACGTTTTTTGCAGCTACTCTCTGGGACACCAGGTCGTTACAGCTCGGAGCGAGAAGCAGGTAATTTTTACCTTTTTATAGAGGGCAGGGGGTTCCCCGATTGATCTCCATGTGGCCTATGGCGTCGGAGGGCGAGGGTGCGAAGAATCGCTCCCCGGACCGCGTGTGCGCTTCTAGCGGGGATGCGGGGGTTTTAAAATCTGATTCGCCCTTGTTGGGTGTCAGTTTGGAGGCCGGTCAGTGTCCCGGGTCTTCCTTCGGCACGGCGGTTTTTCCCGCCATAAACGCCCATCCCCCGCTGCTCGCCTCCGCCATCTTGGCCGGCCACTCTGCTCGGACGGCTTCTTCTTGGGCCGCCCTTGAGCTGGGACATGTTCATGCCATGGTCGCCCTTGATTTGGGCGACGGCAAAAAAGCGGCTAAAGTTAAGCGCCGTTCTTCCCGCGCGGCTCCTTCGCGGAGTGTCGCGCCGGACGCCATCTTGGATGCGCAGCATGTCTCTCCCCCGCTCTTGCGAGCGCCGGTTGAGGGTGCGTCTAGGGCTGTGGCCCAGGCTGCTGAATTGCACAGTTTGGGGGGTTTCTCCCCCGAGTTTATTTTGCTGCTGCATCAGGCCTTCCTTATGCAGAACGCTGCCCCTTCTCCCTTGTCCGATAAAGGGGTTGAGGCCCCCGGAAGTAAACACCCTCGGGTAGATGCCCAGGCCTTAGAGGACGCTGTTTCCTCTGATGTAGATGAGGGCAGCGTATCTGGGTTCTCCCAACGGTCCTTTGGGGATTCCTTGGAGGAGACGGATTCCCGCTCGGATGGAGCGGATGACCCCTCTGCAGCACGGATCTTTCGCTCAGAGGATTTGCCCAACCTGTTAATGCAGGCCATGAGCATTTTGAAGATTTCATCTCCGGAGGAAGTCTCTCCCTCAGCCCCGTTGGCTCCGCCATTATGCTGGGGACGAAGCGCCCGCCTAGAACCTTCCACGTGCATGATGCCATGCACATCTTAATTTCGGCTCAATGGGATGTCCCGGAAGCGAGCCTCAAAGTGGCTAGGGCTATGTCCCGCCTCTATCCTTTGCCTGAAAGTGAACGTGAGGCCTTTCTTTGCCCTACCGTGGATTCTTTAATCACTGCGGTGACTAAGAAAACGGCGTTGCCGGTGGAAGGTGGCACGGCACTAAAGGACGCCCAAGACAGAAGATTGGAAGCGGCTTTAAGGTCGTCCTTCGAGGCGGCTGCCTTAAGTTTGCAGGCCTCAGTTTGCGGCTCCTATGTGGCCAGGGCGTGCCTGACGATTGTGCAGCGGGCTTCCCCCTCGGATCCTTCCTTGAGGGCTGACTGGCCGGCCCTGGAATCGGGCTTGGCTTATTTGGCAGACTTACTGTATGATGTCTTGAGAGCCTCGGCTAAAGGCATGGCTCAGACAGTCTCTGCGCGGCGCTGGCTTTGGCTGAAACATTGGTCTGCGGACCACGCCTCTAAGTCCCGCCTGGCTAAGTTGCCTTTTAAAGGCAAGCTGCTCTTTGGGGTCGAGCTGGACAAAATCGTGACCGATCTCGGCACGTCTAAGGGCAAGAGGTTACCAGAGGTCAGGGCTCGGGCCAGTGCTCGCCCCGGTATCTCCAGAGGACGGTTTCAGGAAGCCCGTCGGTACCGCCCGGGCAAGTCGGGCTCCTCTGCCCCCTCTTTCTTCAAAAGGAACTTCGCCCCCAAGCAGCATTCCTTTCGCAGAGACCGCCGTCCCGGAGGTACGCCCTCCGGTCCTCCCCCAGGGTCTCGTACCCAATGATGGGGTCCTGGTCCATGGCCCAGTGCAGATTGGAGGATGCCTGTCCTCGTTTCTGGGCGAGTGGACCAGAGTAAGTTCAGACGCTTGGGTGCTGGAAGTCATCAGAGACGGCTACAAGTTAGAGTTCTGCCGACCCTTAAGAGACGGGTTTGTACTCTCTCCCTGCAAGTCTCCGGTCAAAGCTGTGGCAGTGCAGCAGACCTTGGACAACCTGATCCGCCTGGGTGCGGTCGTTCCGGTGCCAGAAAATCAATTTGGCAAGGGACGTTACTCCATTTACTTTGTGGTACCAAAGAAAGGAGGTTCTGTCTGGCCTATCCTCGACCTCAAAGGGGTCAATCGGGCCTTGAAAGTGCGGCACTTTCGCATGGAGACTCTCCGCTCTGTTATAGCGGCAGTGAAGGCAGGAGAGTTCTTGGCTTCCTTGGACATCAAGGAAGCGTACCTGCATATTCCCATCTGGCCTCCTCATCAACGCTTTCTGCGTTTTGCAGTCCTGGGCCAACACTTCCAGTTCAGAGCCCTCCCTTTCGGGTTGGCTACTGCTCCGCGGACCTTCTCCAAAGTAATGGTGGTCATCGCGGCCTTCCTGCGAAAGGAAGGAGTACAAGTCCATCCTTTTCTGGACGACTGGTTGATCCGAGCCCCCTCTTATGCAGAAGTGCGACAAAGCTGTGGACCGGGTGGTTGCTCTTTTGAGCTCCCTGGGGTGGATCATCAACTGGGAGAAGAGCCAGCTGCGCCCGACTCAGTCCTTGGAGTATCTGGGAGTTCGATTCGACACCCAAGTGGGCAGAGTGTTCCTGCCAGACAATCGGATTGTCAAACTTCAGGCTCAGGTGGACCAGTTCCTAGTAGCCTCTCCTCTTCGGGCTTGAGACTATGTGCAGCTGTTGGGCTCTTTGTCGGCCACGATGGAAGTAGTGCCCTGGGCCAGGGCTCATATGAGACCACTACAACTCTCTCTGCTGCAGCGCTGGACTCCGATGTCGGAGGATTATGCTGTGCGCCTTCCCTTGGTCCCGGCAGTGCGCAAGGCGCTGAACTGGTGGTTGCAGACAGACAAGTTGTCTGCAGGAATGCCTCTGGTGACCCCGGAGTGGATTGTCGTCACGACGGACGCCTCTTTGTCGGGCTGGGGAGCCCACTGCTTGGGAAGGACAGTGCAGGGGCTCTGGTCTCCTGCAGAGGCAAAGTGGTCTATCAACCTCCTGGAACTCAGAGCCATTCGGTTGGCGCTTTTGGAGTTCATCCCGGTACTGGCGTTGAAGCCAGTACGGGTCCTGTCGGACAATGCCACGGCTGTGGCCTATGTCAACCGCCAGGGAGGTACCAAGAGCGCCCCTCTAGCCAAGGAAGCCATGAATCTATGCCAGTGGGCGGAAGCGAACCTGGAACAGCTGTCAGCGGCCCACATTGCCGGAGTCATGAATGTCAAGGCGGACTTTCTCAGTCGCCATACCTTGGAGCCCGGAGAGTGGCAGCTATCTGCTCAGGCGTTCTTGGACATCACGAAGCGCTGGGGCCAGCCGAGCCTAGATCTGATGGCGTCATCGGCCAATTGCCAAGTGCCGCGCTTTTTCAGCAGAGGACGGGACCCTCGATCCCTGGGAGTAGATGCTCTTCTCCAACAGTGGCCGACACAGGAGCTTCTCTATGTGTTCCCGCCCTGGCCCATGTTGGGCAGGGTACTAGACCGGGTGGCAAAGCATCCGGGCCGGACAATCCTGGTGGGTCCGGACTGGTCCAGACGTCCCTGGTATGCGGACTTGATCAGGCTCTCAGTCGACAATTCTCTGCGGCTGCCAGTGGAGCAGGGCCTGTTACATCAGGGTCCCATGGTGATGGAGGATCCCTCCCCCTTTGGTCTTACGGCCTGGCTATTGAGCGGCAGCGTCTGAGGAAGAAGGGCTTCTCAGACAAGGTCATCGCCACTATGCTGAGAGAGCGAGGAAGCGCTCTACTTCTACTGCTTACGCCAGGGTTTGGCGTACTTTTGCAGCGTGGTGTGAAGCAGGCTCACTTTCTCCCTTCACTGCTCCAATTTCTTCAGTGTTGGCGTTCCTGCAAGAAGGTCTGGAGAAAGGCCTGTCGCTCAGTTCCCTTAAAGACCAGGTAGCGGCTCTGGCTTGCTTCAGGGGCCGCCTGAAGGGTGCTTCCCTGGCTTCGCAGCCAGATGTGGTACGTTTTCTCAAGGGAGAATCACCTGCGCCCTCCTCTGCACTCAGTGGTGCCTGCGTGGAATCTCAACCTGGTGCTAAGAGCCTTGCAGAAGCCGCCTTTTGAACCCTTGTCTAGGGCATCTCTGAAAGACCTGACGTTGAAAGCAGTCTTTTTGGTGGCTATCACTTCAGCCAGAAGAGTTTCCGAGCTCCAGGCACTCTCATGTCGAGAGCCTTTTCTGCAGTTCACTGAGGCAGGAGTGACTATTCGCACAGTGCCTTCCTTCCTGCCCATTCTCGCTTCCATGTGAATCAGCAGCTTTGTCTCCCTTCCTTTCGTAGGGAGGACTACCCAGAGGAATACTCTGCTCTCAAATATCTGGATGTGAGACGAGTCATTATCAGATACTTGGAAGTGACCAATGATTTCCGGAAATCGGATCATCTGTTTGTCCTGTTTGCAGGTCCTCGTAAGGGTCTGCAGGCTTCTAAGCCTACAGTGGCAAGATGGGTCAAGGAAGCCATTGCAGCGGCTTATGTGGCCGCGGGGAAGGTGCCGCCTATCCAGCTGAAAGCTCACTCCACTAGAGCTCAGGTGGCCTCGATGGCAGAGGCCGGGTCCGTCTCCTTGGAAGAGATTTGCAAGGTGGCAACTTGGGCATCGGCCCATACCTTCTCCAGGCATTACCGCTTGGCTGTGGCTGCTCGGGCGGAGGCCCGGTTTGGAGCTTCAGTGTTGCGGTCAGGGATTTCAATGTCCCGCCCTGGGTGAGTACTGCTTCGGTACATCCCACCAGTCTATGGATTGATCAGCATGATGATATGGAAGGTAAAATTATGTATCATACCTGATAATTTTCTTTCCATTAATCATAGCTGATCAATCCATAGTCCCTCCCAGATATCTGTATTGGTTATATTCTGGTTGCATTTCAGGTTCAAGTTTAGTCTTCAGTTCCTGTTCAGGAGGACTTCGTGTTCAAGTTTTTCAATGGAATCTTCAAGAGTTGAGACGAATTTGTGTTACAGTGAGCTGCTGCATTCCTCTCCCCTCCGTTTTACGGGGCTGGATTGAGACTTAAATTCTGCCGGCGCTCCCTCCCGCTTCGTGCGGCAGTAGGGCAGCTTTGTACCCCTCCCGCTTCGGCGGTGTTAGGGTCAGTCAGCTCCTCCCGCGGTTGCGGTTGCAGGATAAGCCAGATCCCCCCGCATCGGCGGGTGTGGTGTCCCTCCCCCGCTCCGCGGGGATGAGCTGGACGGATTCCCCTCCCCCACTTGTGTGGGGATGAGCTGGGTTAATTCCCCTCCCCCGTTTCGGCGGTGGTGAGCTGGGCAGAGTGTCCCTTTGTGGGTGTAATTCTCTAAGTGCTGAGTCCTGCGGATGGAGCTTGGATATCGACATACTGAGGAGTTTCCGGCAGCACATGACCACATATAGGGAGGCAAAAGGATTGCTCTCTATCTCCACCTGCTGGTAGATGGACACAACCCACCAGTCTATGGATTGATCAGCTATGATTAATGGAAAGAAAATTATCAGGTATGATACATAATTTTACCTTGCCTGCCAATCCTCCTCTGAGGAATTTATATAATCTTGAAATGTTCCTACGGCCTGTGGCCACTGTGTCCCAAAAATTCTCCCCAACTTCCCTCTCCAATATGTCTCCCTTCATCCAACCTTGGCCCCGCATGAAATTTCTAACCTGAGTATAAGCGAACATATCTGTATCTGGTAACCCAAACTCCGTTGAAGTTCTCCAAATACTTCATATCTCCTTCTTCCAATACATCTCTAAACTTAACCAGGCCTTTTTGCCTCCATTCTTGAAATACCCCTCCTGCCGGGAACTCATAAGTACATAAGTAATTCCATGGGAAAAGACCAAGGGTCCATCGAGCCCAGCATCCTGTCTACGACAGCGGCCAATCCAGGCCAAGGGCACCTGGCAAGCTTCTCAAATGTACAAACATTCTATACATGTTATTCCTGGAATTGTGGATTTTTTCCCAAGTCCATGTAGTAGCGGTTTATGGACTTGTCCTTTAGGAAACCGTCCAACCCCTTTTTAAACTCTGCTAAGCTAACCGCCTTCACCACTTTCTCCGTCAACGAATTCCAGAGTTTAATTATACGTTGGGTGAAGAAACATTTTCTCCAATTTGTTTTAAATTTACTACACTGTAGTTTCATCGCATGCCCCCTAGTCCTAGTATTTTTGGAAAGCGTGAGCAGACGCTTCACATCCACCTGTTCCACTCCACTCATTATTTTATATACCTCTATCATGTCTCCCCTCAGCCGTCTCTTCTCCAAGCTGAATAACCCTAGCCTCCTTAATCTTTCTTCATAGGGAAGTTGTCCCATCCCCGCTATCATTTTAGTCGCCCTTCTCTGCACCTTTTCCAATTCTACTATATCTTTCTTGAGATGCGGCGATCAGAATTGAACACAATACTCAGGTTCCTGTGTTATGTGTGCTAAGGTAGATGTCTTTTTCCCCCCCTTAAATTTACACTGCAGATGTTTCCATGTATTGGCCAACTGGACCACAAAAGGATTCTCTGTTTTTAACTGATGGGTATTACCCGGTGACCTTGATGCCCACAAACTACTACTACTCCTTCCTCCATCTTCAATTCCTCCCCACAATATTTTTTTTGAAATCCTTGCTGCTTTCCCTCCCCATTCGAGTTAAATCTCCCTTGGGAATTCCTATTGGTAACGTCTGAAATAAAAATAACAATCTTGGGACTATGTTAATGTAATTTTGTTTTTGATAATAGCCTCTACTATTTTCCCCGGCACCGACGTCAGACTCACCAGTCTATAATTTCCCGGATCTCCCCTGGAACCTTTTTTAAAAATCGGCGTTGCATTGGCCACCCTCCAATCTTCCAGTACCACGCTCGATTTTAAGGATAATGTCAGGTTCTCAGGTTCAGAGCCTGCGGGGCCGGGCTCTGGAGCAAACGTGAGTCCTTGGGCTGCTGACGAGGAGCGAGAGCAGCAGGCAAAATCCACCAACCAACGCTGGGCAAGCACACCGGCACCGGCAGGGACTGCAGGCACCGCCCAGCAAGCCGGAACACATGGACTGGAATCCCCCGGACTGGAGGACACAGGGCTGGAACACTGAACTGGAATCCCCCGGACTGGAGAACACAGGACTGGAACACTGGACTGGAATCCCCCGGACTGGAGGACACAGGACTGGAACACACTGGACTGGAGCACACTGGACTGGTCCTTACAGCTTCACCTGCACTTAGCCACTGCCCCCCAAGGGTTGAGCCCCTGGGTTTGAGTGGCCGTTAGAACTTACCGGATGACACAGGGACCAGGACTAGAACACGCTGGAAACAGCACTACTCCTAAATCCTAAACTGACATAAGTGCTCCCAAGCCCTAACCAACAGAAGAACTCCAAACAGAAGCCAACAAAAGTGTTCCTAACAATAAACCAACAAAAGGACTTCCTAAGCCCTATACTAACAGAAGTGCTACCAATAGCACCACTAGGAAAAGCAGGGGAGCCACAGGGAAAGAGCAGGAAACCTAAACACATAAACTAGCACAGGTGCTCCTAAGCACCAAGCATAACCGCTCTACAACCCTAAACTAACTACGGTGCTCCTAAGCACCAAACTACCAGCAGAGCTCCTAGCACTAAAAGGGAAGACAGGGGAGCCACAAAGGAAAAAACAGGGAAGCTAAACACAGAAGGCAAACGTGCTTCTAAAGCACCAAACACAAAAGTGCTTCCTAAAGCACTAGACCCAGAAGTGCTTCTAAAGCACCAAACCCAGAAGTGCTTCTAAAGCACCAAACACAAAAGTGCTTCCTAAAGCACTAGACCCAGAAGTGCTTCTAAAGCACCAAACCCAGAAGTGCTTCTAAAGCACCAAACCCAGAAGAGCTTCCAAAGCCCCAAACACAGAAGAGCTTCCAAAGCCCCAAACACAGAAGTGCTTCTAAAGCACCAAAAGGGAAAGCAGGGGAGCTACAAGGGAAAAGCAGGAAAGCTAAACAGAAGAGTCAAAAGTGCACACTGACCTGGCCCTATAGCAAGTGCAAATGCCAACCACTAAGCAAACGTTGCAAAGGCCCCGAAGGGAAGAACACCACTTCCTTATCAAGGCCCTCCCTGATGATGTCACACTCCCTAGACCCCGGCAGACAGCACACTGAAACCCAGAGAGGCCCAACCCACACCAATGCAGCACCGTGAAGCACTTGAAGCCAGTACACCCAAAGAGAGGTAGAGCTAACTCAGTCCACACACACAGCTGTAGTAAAGTGAAACAATTAGGGTCATGCTGCTGGAAGCTGCCAGCATAGAGAGAGAGAGCTAGCTCAGATAGGACAGACAAAAGAAACAGAAGCCAGCTAAGAAGCTGACCCCCAGGAAAAAGGTAAGTTTGAGAGGGGTTCTGACCACAATCATAACAGATAAATTGCATATCTCTAACAGTAGCTCTGCAAGCTCATTTTTCAGTTCTATCAGTACTCTAGGATGAATACCATCCGGTCCAGGAGATTTGCTACTCTTCAGTTTGCTGAACTTCCCCATTACATCCTCCAGGTTTACCATGAAGTCAGTAAGTTTCTCCGACTCGTCCTCGTGAAATACCATTTCCGACACCGGTATCCCACCCAAATCTTCCTCGGTGAAGACCGAAGCAAAGAATTCATTCAATCTCTCCGCTATGTCTTTATCTTCCTTGATCGCCCCTTTTACCCCTCGGTCATCCAGCGGCCCAACTGATTCTTTTGCTGGCTTCCTGCTTTTAATATTCCGAAAAAAAATTATGTTTTTTTGCCTCTAATGCTATCTTTTTTTTTCGTAATCCCTCTTGGCCTTCTTTATCTGCGCCTTGCATTTGCTTTGACACTCCTTATGCTGCTTCTTGTTATTTTCAGACGGTTCCTTCTTCCATTTTCTGAAGGCGTTTCTTTTAGCCCTAATAGCTTCTTTCACCTCACTTTTCAACCATGCCGGCTGTCTTTTGGACTTCCGTTTTTCTTTTCTAATTCGCAGAATATGTTTGGCCTGGGCCTCCAGAATGGTATTTTTGAACAGCGTTCATGCCTGTTGTACAGTTTTTACCCTCTCAGTTGCCCCCCTAAGTTTCTTTTTAACCGTTCTTCTCATTGTATCATAGTCTCCTTTTTTAAAGTTAAACGCTAACGCATTTGACTTCCTGTGTATAGTTACTTCAAGGTTGATATGAAAACTGATCATATTATGATCACTGTTATCAAGGGGCCCCAGTACCATAACGTCCCTCACCAGATCATGCGCTCCACTAAGGACCAAGTCTAGAATTTTTCCTTCTCTCGTCGGCTCCTGCACCAGCTGCTCCATAAAGCTGTCCTTGATTTCATCAAGGAATTGTACCTCTCTAGCGTGTCCCGATGTTACATTTACCCAGTCTATATTTGGATAATTGAAGTCACCCATTATTATCACATTGCCCCTTTTGTTTGTGTCTCTGATTTCTTTTATCATTTCTGCATCTACCTGCTCATCCTGGCGAGGCGGACGGTAGTACACTCCTATCACCATCCTTTTCCCTTTTATACATGGAATTTCAACCCACAATGATTCAAGGATGTGATTTGTGTCCTGCTGAATTTGTAATCTATCTGAGTCAAGGCTCTCGTTAATATACAATGCTACCCCTCCACCAGTCCGGTCCCACCCTATCACTACGATATACTTTGTACCCGGTATGACAGTGTCCCACTGGTTATCCTCCTTCAACCAGGTCTCAGTAATGCCTATTATATCCAATTTTTCATTTAGTGCAATATATTCCAACTCTCCCATCTTATTTCTTAGACTCCTAGCATTTGCATATAGACATTTTAGAGTATGTTTGTTGTTCCTATTTGCATGATGCTTAGTACTTGACACTAACGATTTGCCATCTTTTGTCTGATCTTTGGTTGTATTTAAGGGCACCTGGCCTACCACAGTCTGTTGTGCAACCTCACTATCCAGAAACCCTATCTTCCCTGTTTGTGAGGTATCCTTGCAAGATACCTTATCCGCTGTCAGCCTTCCCCCCATTTCTAGTTTAAAAGCTGATCTATCTCCTTTTTAAATGCCGATGCCAGCAGCCTGGTGCCACCCTGGTTAAGGTGGAGCCCATCCTTTCGGAATAGGTTCCCCCTTCCCCAGAATGTTGTCCAGTTCCTAACACCTGTTCCACTCCACTTATTATTTTATATATCTCTATCATGTCTCCCCTCAGCCGTCTCTTCTCCAAGCTGAAAATCGAGACTCCGGAGCTCTGCCTGTCTCTTTGGCCTTGCGCGTGGAACAGGTAGCATTTCAGAAAATGCTACCCTAGAGGATCTGGATTTGAGCTTTATTACAGAGTTTTATTACACGTTGAGTGAAGAAATATTTTCTCTGATTTGTTTTAAATTTACTACTTTGTAGCTTCATTGTGTACGCCCTAGTCCTAGTATTTTTGGAAAGAGTAAACAAGCGATTCACATCTACCTGGTCCACTCCACTCATTATTTTATAGATCTCTATCATTTCTCCCCTCAGCCAAAGAGCCCTAGCCGCTTTAGCCTTTCCTCATAGGGAAGTCATCCCATCCCCTTTATCATTTTCTTCGCCCTTCTCTATACCTTTTCTAATTCTATTGTATCTTTTTTGAGATGCGGTGACCAGAATTGCACTCAATTTTCGAGGTTCGGTTGCACCATGGATTATAACGTCCTCATTTTTGTTTTCTATTCCTTTCCTAATAATACCTAACATTCCGTTTACTTTCTTAGCTGCCGCTGCACGCTGAGCAGATGGTTTCTTAGCCGCCTTCGCACACTGAGCAGAGGGTTTCATCGTATCATCATCGATGACACCTAGATTCCTTTCCTGGTCGGTGACTCCTAATGTAGAACCTTGCATCACGTAGCGATAGTTCAGGTTCCTCTTTCCCATATGCATCACTTTGCCCTTGCTCACATTAAACGTCATCTGCCATTTGGATGCCCAGTCTTGTAAGGTCCTCTTAATTTTTCACAATCACAACTTTGAATAACTTTGTGTCATCAAATTTAATTACCTCACTAATTACTCCCATTTCTAGATCACTTATAAATATGTTAAAAAGCAGTGGGCCCAGCACAGACCCCTGGGGAACCCTACTATCTACCCTTCTCTATTGATAATACTGACCATTTAACCCTACTCTCAGTTTTCTATCTTTTAACCAGTGGAAAATCCACTGCTTATTTCTGGGATAAACAGCATAAAATGTATTGAACTTTTTTGGGATCTAGCCAGGTATTTGTGACCTGGATTGGCCACTGCTGGAAACAGGACGCTGAGCTTAGTGGAACTTTGGTCTGTACCAATGTGGGAATACTTATGTGCTTGCATCTCTCTCATACATCCATTCTAGGTCCTGCAGTGCCTGCTAGAGGCTATCTGTTAATACTGTGGTAGGAAGTTCAAGTTTTAAAACTAGCAGGAAAGGAGTATGCAGATTAGTTGATAAAGTTTGCTTTTTTATATTTTTATTCTGCCTATCACAAACCTACAATTCCTCCTTTAAACCCCAATCTTTAAGTTCCCAAAGCACAAAGCAAAATAGTGTTCACTTACCAGAGAAATGTCCTGTTCTTGCAGAACTTCTCAGAAAGAAAGTTCAGTGGGACCTTTCCTCTTTATATAGTATTGAATTTAAGGGGACTTTTTCAAAACAGGCTCTTTCAAGCTAACTCAGTAATCAGGTTGCCCTTAGTAACCTATACAAATATTCTACTTCCTCACACCTTAATTAACACCTAATTGAGGTCAGTGGCAGTGCTACCTCTCCAGGAACCAAAGAATAACTGTCTTTTAGAACAAGATTTGAGCCTATTTTTTTTGTTTTTGTTACATTTGTACCCCGCGCTTTCCCACTCATGGCAGGCTCAATGCGGCTTACATGGGGCAATGGAGGGTTAAGTGACTTGCCCAGGAGCTGCCTGTGCCTGAAGTGGGAATTGAACTCAGTTCCCCAGGACCAAAGTCCACCACCCTAACCACTAGGCCACTCCTCCACTCCACTCACTCTATCTTTTAATTTTTTTTTTTTAACTTTTAAGTTTCTACCTCTAGAAAAGGTTTCAGTTTAAAACTATGGGGAAAGGGTTGTACACTATGGAAACTAGTTAATAATGCTTACTTTTTTTCTCTCTCTCTCTCTCCCCCCCCCCCCCCCCCTTCAATACTAAACTAGGTCCTGCAGTGCATGCTAGAGGCTATCTGTTAATGCTGTGGTACAAAGTTCAAGTTTTAAAACTAGGGGTGAAAGAGTATGGAGATTAGTTGTTAAAGTTTGCTTTTTTTATATTTTTATTCTGCCTATCACTAACCTACAATTCCTCCTTTAAACCACAATCTTTAAGTTCCCAAAGCACAAAACAAAAGTGTTCACTTACTAAGTAAATGTCCTCTTCTCTCAGAAGGTACAGAAACAGTACTGTTCCAGGTGCCACATAATGATAGCCGTTGTAAGGTGTCTTGATATTCCAAGATGCCTGTGGAATCTGTAAAAGAAGCAAAAGATCATCGGTAAAGGCCAGTGTTTTAATCATGTTTTCACACAATTATACCTCCACTATTTCTGGAGAGAGTTGCAGTATGTGTAGGAGCAGTTCTAAAAAAATAAAAGAAATAGTAATGGGGATAAATGGCATCCTTGTCTTGTTCCATGTTCAATTGAAAATGAAGATGTTTTAACCCCATTTAATGAAAGAGATGCTGAGGGAGCAGAATAACTTCTAAAACTGGTGAGAACTATATGAAAAAATGTCTGAAAATAGTACAAACAATTGACTCTAGCAAATGCTTTCTCTGCAGCTAGACTCACTATTATTAATGGTATATTCTGCCTCTGACAGTGGCACATTGACAGAAGAACTCATTGTCTCTGTTGTACAAACCCCACTAATACTGATAAATGAATTGACAATCGAGAAGCCAATATTATGGGCAGAAGTTCTACATCTACGTTGATTAGATGTATTGGCCTATATGAGTCAGGCCTATCTTTTGGTCTCCTTGATTTGGGAATGAGGGTTATAAGAGTCTCATTTGACTTTCGAGGTAATTTGCCCTTTGATATCACTCTCTCAGAGTAGCTAATTAAAGGGCCGTACAACTGGTACATAACAATGACCATACTGGGGCAGACCAAAGGTTCGTCTATCCCAGTATTCTGCTTCCAATAGTGGCCAATCCAGATCACAAGTACTTGGCAGAAACCCAATTAGTAGCAACATTCCATGCTACCAATACTAGGACAAGTAGTGGCTTCCCCCATGTCCATCTCAATAATGGACTTTTCCTCCAAGAATTCGTCTGAACCTTTTTTAAACCTAGATACACTAACTGCCATTACCAGATCCTATAGCAATGAGTTCCAGAGATTAACTATTCTTTGAGTGAAAAAATACTTCCTTCTATTTGTTTTTAAAGTATTTCCATGTAATTTCATGGATTGCCCTCTGGTTTTTATACTTTTTGAAAGAGTGAAAAATCGATTCACTTTTACCTGTTCTACACCACTCAGGATTTTATAGACTTCAATCGTATCTTCCCTCAGCCATCTCTTTTCCGAGCTGAAGAGCCCTAACCTCTTTAGTCTTTTTTTCATATGGGAGGAGGTCCATCCTCTTTTTCATTCTGGTTGCTCTTCTTTGAACATTTTCTAATTCCACTATAACTTTTTTTGAGATACGGCAACCAAAATTGAACACAATATTCAAGGTGAGGTAGCACCATGGAGCATTATTATAATCTTATTTTGCATCCCTTTCCTAATAATTCCTAGCATCCTATTTGCTTTTTTGGTCGCCGTCACACCCTGGGCAGAAGATTTCAGCGTATTGTCGACAATGACACCTAGATCTTTTTCTTTGAGTGCTGACTCCTAAGGTGGACCCCAGCATCAGGTAACTATGATTTGGATTATTCTTCCCAGTGTGCATCACTTTGCATTTGTCCATATTAAATTTTATCTGCCTTTTGTATGCTCAGTCTTCAGTTTCCTAAGGTCTTTCTACCTGGTGCTGTATGGTTTTTGAGCCCTTTAATTGTTACCTAAGCTTCCTTTTCCTACGGTGGCCTGTTTAGGATGTTCAACACTTCCTCATCTGCCTTATACATTTATTTTTATGATAATCCACAAAAATTGTGGCAGTTGTTTGGGTTTTATTCTTTACCACTCTTGTGGAATCTTGCAAGGCCTATACATACTGTGGCCCACTCTATTTTTTGACAGTGTGCCAATAATTTGCTTGACTTGTTTCCATATCTGCAGAATTGATATTTGTAATAAATAAACATTTTTTGGGTGCATTCTTGAAGCACAGTATTAATCATAGTTTGCACTACAAGGTAGCCTTCTTTATTTTGTTGGGTTAGGGTTAGAAATGTATGCCTGTTTAGCTAGTCTTAGTTTCCCATCCATTATGTTCTTGGAGATGCACCTGTCTCTAGCATTGGTATAGACCAGTGATGGCGAACCTATGGCATGCGTGCCAGAGAGGGCACGCAGAGCCCTCTCCTTTGGCACACGCGCCGTCGCTGGTCTGACCACTCTCCCTCCCTCCGAGCACCAGGCCGCCCGCCCGCCCTCCCTCCCAGCACCAGGGCCCCCTTCATCCGAAATTTAAAAGGCGTACTCGGGGTTAAGGCGGCAGCGGCAGCAAAAAGCGTGTTCTTTGCTCGGCGTGCCTTCGGCCTTCCCTTCTGTCTCTCAAGCTCTGGTCCTACCTATGGGTGGGACCAGAGCTTGAGAGACAGAAGGGAAGTCTGAAGGCGCGCCGAGCAAAGAACACACTTTTTGCTGCCGCTGCCGACGCCACCTTAACCCCGAGGTACGCCTTTTAAATTTCAGAGAAGGAGGGGGGCCCTGATGCTGGGAGGGAGGGCGAGCGGGCGGCCTGATGCTTGGTTGGAGGGCCTACATCCACGTGATTACTAGCTTTTATTTTACAAGAATTATATGACTGTAGGCACACACTCCAGCAATATAGGTGGGAGGATTGGCTACATTGGTCTGTAATTGATGTTCTTTTATTTTATGAGATACATTTAAGGATGACCTGGGCCACTATCTGGCAGCCAAGGGTCTACTTCAAGGAAAAGAAGTGATCTTGGTAAATTTGTATGGGCCAAATAGTGGACAAGGAAGTTTCTTAAGGGGAGTCTTATCCACCCTTTGGCTGAATTCTGTCAGGGAACGGCAATGGCGTACCTAGGGTAGTTGACACCCGGGGCCGGTCATTTTTTAACACCCCCCCCCCCCCCCCCCCCAAATCCAGTACTAGGCATGCCGAGAATACAAAACACTCAGGACCTATAGAGCAATTCTACCATACCATAAGCAGTCATTTCTACGAGTCACACAAGGAAAAGGAAAGCATCTTAAACACTACAGTGAGCACTAGAACATCAATTCACCTATTGTAAAATGAAACCAGACAGAATAGTACAGATCGTAGATCCTGCACAGTCAATGCCAACTGAAAGCCATGTCTTTTTCACAAACACAGATACACCCTAATCCACTATAGAATAAGTAATCATAAACTTTCTATTTAGACAAAAATTAAACTGAACCCCCAATGCCAGACTCTGCATACAATGCAACACCACAGAAACAGAAACTGTCCCCTAGTACAGTGCAAAATATAAAGACAGCAGATGTAAATTTGAAAAAAACCTAACAAGTACCAATCACCACTTTACAAATTAACAAATAGAAATAAAACAAATATAGAAAGTAAAATAATACCATTTTATTGGACTAATACATTTAGCTTTCAGAGGCCAAAACCTCCGTCCTCGGGTCAGTACAGTATAGTGCTGTTACAGTATCCTATCCTGACCTGAGGAAGGGGGTTTTGTTCTCCGAAAGTTAGTCAAAATGTATTAAAATTAGTCCAATAAAAAGATTACCTTATTTACATGTTCTATTATAAACATTTAACATATCTACAATACTTTATCCTAAAGCAAAAAAATAAAAAAATATATTTTATTTACAGTTTGTTGTCTCTGGTTTCTGCTTTCCTCATCTTCTTTTCACCGTCTTCCTTCCATCCAGCATCTGTCTTCATTCTCTCTCTCTCTCTGCCATCCAGTGTCAGCCCTCTCTGCCGTCCCTTCCATCCACTGCCTGCCCTTTCTCTCTGCCCCTTCAATCCACCATTTGCCCTCCCTCTCCCATCCATCCAGGGTCTGCCCTCCCTCTCGCTCCCCCTTCCATCTAGGATCTGTCCCCTCTCTCTCTCTCTGCCCCTTTTTTCAGCCCCCAGTTCTAGCCCCCTTCTCCCCTCTGAACACCCCCACCCCAGTCTCCTTCTCCCCTCCCCTTCTCCTGTCTGAGACCCCCACCACAGTCCCCTTCTCCCCTCCCCTTCTCTCCTCTGAGATCCCCACCCCAGTCCCCTTCTCCCCTCCCATTTTCCCCTCTGAACACCCCCACCCCAGTCCCCTTCTCCCCTGTCTGAGATCCCCACCCCAGTCCCCTTCTCCTCTCCCCCTCCCCTGTCTGAAATCCCCACCCCAGTCCCCTTCTCCCCTCTGAACACCCCCACCCCAGTCCCCTTCTCCCCTCCCCCCGTCTGAGACCCCCACCCCAGTCCCCTTCTCCCCTTTGAACACCCCCACCCCAGTCCCCTTCTCCCCTCCCCTTTTCCTGTCTGAGACCCCCACCACAGTCCCCTTCTCCCCTCTCCTGTCTGACCCCCACCCCAGTCCCCTTCTCTCCTCTGAACACCCCCACCCCAGTCTCCTTCTCCCCTCCCCTTCTCCCCTCTGAGATCCCCACCCCAGTCCCCTTCTCCCCTCCCCTGTCTGAGATCCCCACCCCAGTCCCCTTCTCCCCTCCCCTTTTCCCCTCTGAACACCCCCACCCCAGTCCCCTTCTCCCCTGTCTGAGATCCCCACCCCAGTCCCCTTCTCCCCTCTGAGATCCCCACCCCAGTCCCCTTCTCCCCTCCCCTTTTCCCCTCTGAACACCCCCACCCCAGTCCCCTTCTCCCCTGTCTGAGATCCCCACCCCAGTCCCCTTCTCCCCTCTGAACACCCCCACCCGAGCCCCTTTCGCCCCTCTCCTTCCCCACCGGCGAAGCAGCGTCACAGGCAGCGCCTCGTGCCCTGTTTGTAAAAAAAAAAAAATCAAATCTCCTTCCTTCTCCTCGTCTTGACGTCTGGACGTCGACTCGGGCCTTCCAATCAAATTGATTGGAAGGCCCGAGTCGACGTCAAGACGAGGAGAAGGAAGGAGATTTGATTTTTTTTTTTACAAACAGGGCACGAGGCGCTGCCTGCGACGCTGCTTCGCCGGTTTTTTTTAATGTGCGGCGCCGCGGGAACAGCCACGGGAGGCGGCGGGAGCGGAGCACCCCCCACCCACTGGCACCCGGGGCGGACCGCCCCCACCGCCCCCCCCTTGGTACGCCACTGGGGAACGGTGTTAATGAGAGGGGATTTTAATATTGTTCCTGATGAGAATGTAGATCATTCAAAAGGAGGTGGGGGTTACAATGTTTCTCATAGCCTTTAATGGCTTTGATGCGAAGGTTGAAATTAGTGGACGCTTGGCGCTTGCACCACCCACTCAGAAAAATTATACTTTCTAGTCACATTTCAGAGACACTTATATACATACTGACTAACTGGTGTCACAGGAATTTCTTCGGACAGGTACAAGATGCACATATCGAACCTGTACAGGTATCAGTCCATGCTCCCATTTGGTTAGAGATGGACCTTTTGAGAGGAAGTGTTGCTGAAGCTTTTGCAGGCTTAATGAAAATGTATTAGTTGATAGATCTGTCTGCGATGATATTAGAAGAATTATTCAAAGTTCTTTACAGGATAACGATAATGGGTCAGTTAATGATAGCTTTTTGTGGGATTCCCTTAAAGCAGTAGTGAGGGGCCATTTAATTAAATAGAGTGCCTGGAAGAAAGGGGAAAAGGGGGGAATGGGACTTGATATACCGCCTTTCTGAGGTTTTTGCAACTACATTCAAAGCGGTTTACATATATTCAGGTACTTATTTTGTACCAGGAGCAATGGAGGGTTAAGTGACTTGCCCAGAGTCACAAGGCGCTGCAGTGGGAATTGAACTCAGTTCCCCAGGATCAAAGTCCACTGTACTAACCACTAGGCTACTCCTCCACTCCAAGACAGAAACCTATGATAAAGAGGTCTTGTCCTTACAGGAAAAGCTCTATTATTTGGAAAGTCACCATTAACCTGCCTCAACCAGGGCTGCTGCAGGAATTAAATAAAGTTTGGGCTGAATTAAGCAGATTGCAGATTGAGAAAATTGATTTTATGTGAAACAGGCTTAAAATGTTTTAAAAATATATCAGTAAATCGGGTACTTTTCTTTTCTTGCGATTGTCTTGGTAGCACTTTCGAAACCATCCAGAAGATAAAGGATATGCGGGATACCATTCACTATTCAAATAAACAAATCGGTGATGAATTTCTGCATTTTTAAATTAGCTATATATAATTGAATACAAATATAAACAACCAAGCATATGCCACTTGTACAGAAAAGTGATTAAATCCGTACACCATACATTATCAAAGGAAAAATAGAAAAGGAATTCAACCAGGAAAACTCTAGAAATTAAATTTATCTTTTGAAGATTCATCAATCTTCAAAAAAATATTTGATCTTTGTTTACGATGAGATATTTCCTTCTTCAGTCTCATCCTCCCATATTCGGGAGCCTTAACCAGTATGCATGGTAGATGCAGGATAACAATTTGAATAAAATACATCATAATCTATAAGTCACATATTTTCTGAGCACATCACATTCACATAATTTATTTTTTATATATATATATTGTTTTATTTTTATCTTTCTTGGTTTATTTTGGTAGTATACATTATCATAAGAGTCATATGTTTGCCGGCGGCCTCCAGAGTAAACTGCCAGATACAAAATCATGAAACGTAGCCTTTTCTTTATTAGCCTACTGCAGAATGGGTGAAACTTGCATTGTTTCGCCATTAAAGTAAAAAAGGAATTCTGGAACAATTGCATTGGCTATTCTTCATAGGCAAGCCCATCTATTTTGTTTTTATATTGTTTAATTACTTCCACCTTGTGTATATAATTGTGAAATTTCACAATTGCTCCTCATGGGCTAGATCCCTTCTTTTTTTCTCTCTCTCTCTCTCTCCTCATACAATGTGCGCATTCCAGACACACTGGACCAAGGCCTTCCTTTAGTGGTAATTCTTTCTCAAGCCACTGTTCCATCACAGTCAGAATACGATATCATCTCTAGGACGCATAAAATGTAGAGATTTTCCCTCCGAGAATGATTTTCCAAGTCAAGTTTTTCATGCTGTGCATCCACTTGAACTTGCAAGGCCTTGAGGTATGCATGTATGGTCTGCAAAGTATCTTCCACTGTTGATAATCACTGCTTTTACTCTCCAGCATGAACATTTTTGGGTGTGATCATATATGATGATCTTAAGGTGGCCAAACAGAACAGGCAACAGCAAAAGCTTAGAAGAATGCTTACATGAACAGGCAAAGGAATGTGTACTCACAATGTCAAAATCAGAGAAAATCCAAAGCTCACCAAATATGCAAAACATTAAAAACCAAAAATGAGCTTGGATTTTTTGGTATGTACAACAGATGTCTATTTTACCACCTTAAATCCTGTAGTAATAAAAATAAAGGAGGAAAAGACTTCAGACACCCTGCTCACTATTAGCACAAAATGCTTATGGCTGGGGCTGTACTTTCAAGTCATTGATCAGAAAACACTCCTTAATTTCAAAACAGAATTTAAGGGTTCTTTTACTAAAGCTTAGCTCGAGTTATCTGCAGCAGGGCCAATTTTATTCCTGTGGGTCCTGCTGTAG
The DNA here is from genome assembly GCF_901765095.1 of Microcaecilia unicolor. Taxonomy (NCBI): domain Eukaryota; kingdom Metazoa; phylum Chordata; class Amphibia; order Gymnophiona; family Siphonopidae; genus Microcaecilia; species Microcaecilia unicolor. Next base: position 119,576,798 of record NC_044040.1, on the reverse strand, counting down.
ATAACTCAAGCTAAGCTTTAGTAAAAGACCCCCTTCCTTTTTATAGTGAACTAGAGAAAAAGGCCCCTTTCTGTTAGAAATGAAATGGGCGCTAGCAAGGTAATCTCATTTTGCCATGAATGTTTATTTTTTTTTTTTTACAGGTGGTGCATTCCCCCCTCCTTCATCCCCCCTCCACCTCCCTCCGAGTTCCAGGCCCCCTCCCTCCCTTCGAGTTCTAGGCCCCCCTCCCTCCCAGTTCCAGGGTCCCCCCCTCCCAGTTCAAGATCCCCCCTCCCTCCCTTCCAGTTCCAGGGTACCCCCTCCCTCCTTCCCAGTTCCAGGGTCCCCCTCCCTACGAATTTTAAAAAACCATCTTGACTTACATCAGCGGGGTTACGGCGGCCGGCAGCAGCAGTAAAAAGCTGCAGGCTCGGCCCTTCTCTCTCTCAGCTCTGGTCCCACCCTCATTTCCTGTTTCCGCAAGGGCGGGAGGGAGGGAGGGATGGATGGATGACGACCCTGGAACTCGGAGGGAGGGAGGGAACGAACGAACTTCCAGTGGGTGAATATTGGCGGTTTCCCTGGCAACACGGTGACATCACCGGAAGGCTTCAGACATTACGAACCGAGAGCTTCAGAACGTTGGAGGTGCAAATTATTATAGTAGATTATTGAATTCCATCCAAATTTTTTTATGATGAATTATTATCTTTTAAAGTGATGCAAAACCCAACAGGGCCCCTGCTTTATATCAGCTTTGTCAGGGGTTGAACGTTAAAGTTGCAGTGTCATATTCAATCACAGCCTCAACACAAGCTACATACATAAGTACATAAGTATTGCCATACTGGGACAGACCAAAGGTCCATCAAGCCCAGCATCATGTTTCCAACAGTGGCCAATCCAGTTCACAAATACCTGGCAACATCCCAAAAAAGTACAAAACATTTTATACCGCTTATCCCAGAAATAGTGGATTTTCCCCAAGTCCAATTTAATAATAGTCTATGGACTTTTCCTTTAGGAAGCCATCCAAACCTTTTTTAAAACTCTGCTAGGCTAACCGCCTTTACCACATTTTCCGGCAACAAATTCCAGATTTTAATTACACGTTGAGTGAAGAAAACCTTTCTCAGATTCGTTTCAAATTTACTACATTGTAGCTTCATTGCATGCCCCCTAGTCCTAGTATTTTTGGAAAGCATAAACAGATGCTTCACATCTACTTGTTCAACTCCACTCATTATTTTATAGAACTCTATCATATCTCCCCTCAGCCACCTTTTCTCCAAGCTGAAGAACTCTAGCTGCTTTAGCCTTTCTTCATAGGGAAGTCGTCCCATCCCCTTTATCATTTTCGTTGCCCTTCTCTGCACCTTTTCTAATTCCACTATATCTTTTTTTAGATACGGCGACCAGAATTGAACACAATATTCGAGGTGCAGTCGCACCATGGAGCGATACAAAGGCATTATAACGCCCTCATTTTTGTTTTCCATTCCTTTCCTAATAATACCTAACATTCTATTTGCTTTCTTAGCCCACAGCAGCACACTGAGCAGAAGTGACGACACCTAGATCCCTTTCTTGGTCTGTGACTCCTAATGTGGAACCTTGCATGACATAGCTATATTTCAGGTTCCTCTTTCCCACAATCATCACTTTGCACTTGCTCACATTAAACGTGATCTGCCATTTAGACGCCCAGTCTCCTAGTCTTGTAAGGTCCTCTTGAAATTTTTCACAATCCTCCTGCGATTTAACAACTTTGAATAACTTTGTGGCATTAGCAAATTTAATTACCTCACTAGTTACTCCCATCTCTAGGTCATTTATAAATATGTTAAAAAGCAGCAGTCCCAGCACAGACCCCGGTTGAACCCCACTAACTACCCTTCTCCATTGAGAATACTGACCATTTAACCCTACTCTGTTTTCTATCTTTTAACCAGTTTTTAATCCACAATAGAACACTACCTCCTATCCAATGACTCTCCAATTTTCTCTTGAGTCTTTCATGAGGTACTTTGTCAAACTCCTTCTGAAAATCCAGATACACAATATCAACCGCCTCACCTTTATCCACATGTTTGTTCACCCCTTCAAAGAAATGTAGTAGATTGGTAAGGCAAGATTTCCCTTCACTAAATCCATGTTGACTTTGTCTCATTAATCCATGCTTTTGAATATTTGAATTTTGTTCTTTATAATCGTCTCTACCATTTTGCCCGGCATCAACGTCAGACTCACCAGTCTATAATTTCCCAGTTCTCCTCTGGAACCTTTTTTAAATATCAGCGTTATGTTGGCCACCCTCCAATCTTCTGGTACCACACTCGATTTTAAGGATAAATTACATATTACTAGCTCCGCAAGATCATTTTCAGTTCAATCAGTACTCTGGGATGAATACCATCCGGTCCAGGAGATTTGCTACTCTTCAGTTTGTAGAACTGCCCCATTATATCCTCCAGGTTTATAGAGAATTCATTCAGTTTCTCCAACTCAGCTTTGAATACCATTTCTGGCACTGATATCTCACCCAAAACTTTCTCGGTGAAGACCAAAGCAATTCATTTAATGTCTCTGCTAAGGCTTTGTCTTCCCTGGTCACCCCTTTTATTCCTCGGTCATCTAGCGGTCCAACCGATTCTTTTGCCGGTTTCCTGCTTTTAATATATCTAAAAAAAATTTTACTGTGTGTTTTTGCCTCCAACGCAATCTTTTTTTTTTTTTTTTAATTCCCTCTTAGCCTTCCTTATCAGTGCTTTGCATTTGACTTGACATTCCTTATGCTGTTTCTTATTATTTTCAGTTGGTTCCTTCTTCCATTTTCTGAAGGATTTTCTTTTAGCTCTAATAGCTTCCTTCACCTCACTTTTTAACCATGCCGGCTGTCATGTGGTCTTCCATCGTCCTTTTTTAATATTCAGAATATATTTGGCCTGGGCTTTCAGGATGGTTTTATAGAACAGCATCCACACCTGATGTAAATTTCTGACCCTCGCAGCCGCTCCTCTAAGTTTTTTTTTCACTATTCTTCTCATTTTATCATAGTCTCCTTTTTTAAAGTTAATATCAAATCCGATCATATTATGATCACTATTATCAAGCAGCCCCAACACCAATACCTCCCGCACCAGATCATGCACTCCACTAAGGACTAGGTCTAGAAGTTTTCCTTCTCTCGTTGGCTCCTGTACCAACTGCTCCATAAAGCAGTCCTTGATTTCATCAAGGAATTTTACCTCCCTAGCTTGCATTTATCCAGTCCATATCGAGGTAATTGAAATCACCCATTATTATTGTGTTGCCCAGTTTGTTTGCATCCCTAATTTCCTTTAACATTTCTGCATCCGTCTGTTCATCCTGGCAAGGCAGACTGTAGTACACTTCTATCACTATCCTTTTCCCCTTTACACATGGAATTTCAATCCATAGTGATTCCAAGAAGTGTTCGTTTCCTGCTGAATTTTCAATCTATTTGATTCAATGCTCTCCTTAATATACAATGCTACCCCTCCACCAATTCGATCCACCCTATCACTACGATATAATTTGTACCCCGCTATGACAGTATCCCACTGGTTATCCTCCTTCCACCAGGTCTCAGATATGCCTATTATATCTAATTTTTCATTTAGTGCAATATATTCTAACTCCCATCTTATTTCTTAGGCTCCTGGCATTCACATATAGACAATTTCAAACTGTGTTTGTTGTTGCTATTTACATCATGTTCAGTACTTGACAGTATTGATTTGCAATCTTTTGTCTGATTTTTATTTTTATTTGAGGACACCTGATCTACTATGGTCTCTTTTGCAACCTCACTATCAGGATACCCTATTTTCCCTATGTTGGTGATATCTTTGAAGGATACCTTATCCTGAACCATGCGCTTTTGAGCGTCTGTCAGCATCCCCCCCCCCACCCCCCCCGGTGTTCCTCAATTTGTTAGCATCCTTAATTTGTGATAACATTTCTACATCCGTCTCTTCATCCTGGCCAGATGGACGGTAGTACACTCCTATCACTATCCTTTTCCCCTTTACACATGGAATTTCAATCCATAGGGATTCCAAGATGTGTTTCGTGTCCTGTAGAATTTTTAGTCTATTCAATTCAAGGCCCTCCTTAACATACAATGCTACCCCTCCACCAATTCGATCAACCCTATCACTGCGATATAATTTGTATCCTGGTATGACAGTGTCCCACTGGTTATCCTCCTTCCACCTGTCTCAGAAATGCCTGTTATATCTATTTTTTTCATTTAGTACAATATATTCTAACTCATTTTATTTATTAGGCTTCTGGCATTCACATATAGACATTTTAGACTATGTTTGTTGTTCCTATTTACATCTTGCTCAGCAGTTGATAGTGATGATGTGCAGTCTTGAAAATCTGTCTACTTTTTATTTAAAGACTCCTGGTCTACTATGCTCTCTATTGCAACCTCACTATTGGGATGCCCTATCTTCCCTTTGAAAGACACCTTATTCCAAACCATGCTCTTTTGAACAACTGTTGGCCTTCCCCTCTAGTTTAAAACTGCTCTATCCTTTGATGCTAGTATCAATATATAAAAATACATCTTAGACAACTGGCAACTGAATTCAGTGATAAAGAACTACAGAAGCTGCTTTTGGATTTAAATGAAGCACTGTTAAATAACATCATTGGTATCTTGTCTGCCTTTGATATGGCAACAAGAATCTTGTCGTCTGATCAGACTCTTACCATCTACAATGTCCTTCCATCACATGCCCAGTTGCCCAAGCTACTGTTACTACAACAGATTCATCATTGTTGCTGGCATCAAGGAGCATTTCCAACACTTACTTGACACTTATTTTCCTGTTCATCCACTACACAGTGTTGGTTCTCTTCTTCATCCATGTCTGAAAGACAATACAGTTATCTTCCCAGATGATGTAAAAACATAGGCAACCGAAGATTGAAATGGAATGCTCAAGTCCGTCAACATCAACAACTCAGGATCCTTCACAATTCACATTCCTAGAAAGTGTCACATCTGTGGAAGCGCCGCCATCCAAGTTTTATATTTCAACGGTTTTTATTGAAAACAGTGTACATTTTTGTCAACATCAAATATTCAATATGTACAATCAGTCATGTAATTCCCTTCTAATCAACCATCAAACAAATTGGGCCTACTGTTTTCACTTTTTATTCCTTTTCTCCAATCCCCCCTCCCTTTCCCTGTTTCCCCTACCCCCTAACCTCCCCCCCCCCTTCTGTTACCCCTCCTATTCTCTCCCTCCCCCCGGAAAACTCACAATCATCTTAAAGAGGAACTGACCCACCCACAACTTCAATATAGTGTCTACAGCACATTAAGCACAAAACTCTTACCCTTAGCTGATAGGGTATCTATATATTTTCCCCAGATCTTCAAAAACTGATTATTTCGTTTTGGGGATCCTCTGGCTTCTCTTGCCTCCCACATCAGAAGCTGGTGCACCATATTCCGCCAGTGCCAAAATTCTGGTACAGCCTCCGAAGTCCAATTTTGAAGTATGCATTTCTTTGCCAGAAGACATCCCTTACGAAAAAATAGCGTTTCCTCTGAGGTATTCCCTCTAAATGACCCATAGATATCCAGTAACATCTGTGAGGGGGTTCCTATTATTTCACAAGACAGCAGGTTTGACAGATAGTTGGCCACTCTGGACCAGAAGCCCTGTATGACTTCACAACTCCAAAATGCGTGATAGAATGTGTTTTCTGCGATTTTGCATCGCAAGCATATTGCATTTTGTGTTCCCCCAAATTTTGCTAGTTGAACTTGTGTGAAGTAGGCTCTATGAAGTACCCGAAATGCACATTCCCGATATTGGGCTCCACTAACTAAGTTTGCAATACCCTTCACTTGTCTGTTAATGTCCCAGTTGGGGAGGGCTATTCCCAAATCTTTCTCCCACCGTTCTTTAACTATTTTCAAGTCTTTATTCATCCCCACTGACCCTAATGCCTTATACACTTCAGAGACTGATGGTTCAGTATCCGAAATTTCCTCAAAGAATTCTTTCAACTTGGACCCTGATTTTTGTCTCAATTTCTCCCCATCTAAAGAATGTATAAAATGTTTCAGCTGGCAATAAGCAAAAGTGTCCCCCCATTGCATCGGCTCATTACCCAGTATTTGTTCTCGCGGTTTTATCTGCCCCTCAGCTCCCATTATGTCTTCCAAATACATTATTCCTCTTTCCTCCCATCTTTTAAATACTGGATTCTCCAAGCCTGACACAAATTTAGGGTTCCCCCGAATGGTCATTAATTCCGTGACTTCAGTATCCACTTCCAGACATTTTCCCAAAAATTTCCACGCCTCACGCAGCGGCGTCAACAACAAACTTCGACTTAGATATTTAGGGATCAAAGATCTCTCCACTTGCAACAATGACATCAAACGATATGGAGCATAGTATGCCTCTTCCATCTCTAGGGGGGTGTAATTATTCGATTAAAAAAGCCAATCTCTAATATGTCTCAGTAAACATGCCATATTATATAGTTTCACATTAGGCAAGCCTAGTCCCCCCTGTGACCAGCCCCCCCATAGCAGCTGGAATTTCATTTTCGCCTTTTTATTCGCCCAGCAAAATCTCATTACCAGTCTGTAAAACGTCATCAGATCTTTGTTCAACAGCCTGAGGGGAAGGGTTTGCATGACGTATAGCCAGCGAGGAAGAATTACCATACGTATAAGCCCCAAACGACCTATCAAAGAGAGTGGCAATGCTTCCCATTTTTCCAGCTGTTGTTTAGTTTGTGCCAAAAGTTGTTTTATATTAAGTTTATAAAGGTCCCTAGTCTTCGTTGATAGCAAGATTCCTAAATAGCGGAAGTGTCCCCTTGCCCACCGCAACGGGAATATCCCTGGCCAGTTTCTATTCATCTCTTCGTCAGCAGCCAGTGCCTCTGACTTTTCCAGATTTAACTTAAGACCAGAGAAATCCCCAAATTCTTGAAATGCTTCTAATAGAGCTGGTAACGATGTCTCTGGTCTCGTGATCACAACTAACAAGTCATCAGCAAAGGCTGCCAATTTGAATTTTACAGTACCCAAGGTTACACCATGAATTTCTGCATTAGAATATACCTCTCTTATCAGTGGGTCCAAATACAATGCAAACAATAACGGTGACAAGGGGCAACCTTGACGAGTTCCTCTCTCTATCCTCACATTTTCTGAACAATTACCGTTCACCATCACTCTCGCTTTTGGTGAGGTGTAAAGAGATTTAACCGCTCCCAAAAACCATCCGTCAAATCCATATTTTCCCATTACTGTGAACAGAAACTCCCATTTCACACGATCAAAGGCCTTTTCTGCATCAAAGCTTACTATGAGTGCTGATCTATTTGCCTTACCAATCTGTTCCAAAGAGATTAGAATCTGCCTGAGATTCTTAGATACAGCTCGGCCTTTAACAAAACCCACCTGTGCTTCATGCACCAGTCTTGGCAACACCCGACTCATTCTGTTTGCCAGTATCTTTGCAAAAATTTTAACTTCACAGTTTAATAGTGATATGGGTCTATAAGACTCAGGTAAAGTCACATCTCTCTTGGGTTTCGGGATTAATATGATACGAGCTATATTCAGTTGGTCTGGCAGTGACCCCTTCTCCACCCATTCATTATATGCTTCCACCATTGGTGGCAGAATGGTCTCTCCCATCAATTTATAAAACTCTATCTTCAAACCATCCGGTCCAGGAGTTTTCCCTGATTGACTACTTCCAATGGCCCATCCCACCTCATCACTAGATATAGGTGCATTGAGCTGGTCTCTCTCCCCATCAGTCAGTCTCGGAGAATCCAGATTGTCCAAATATAAAGTACTGTCAAGGCCTGAATTATCCCTTTCTGCATATAATTGCTGATAGAAGTTTTGGAAAATATCTCGGATTTCCGCGTCTGAATGGCATAGTTTACCTGTCTGATCTTTCAAAGCTGCTACTATGCGGGTAGCCTGTTTCCGAGCTATAAGTCGCGCCATCATCTTCCCACCCTTGCCCCCAAATTTGTATAATTGAAATTTATAGTAGGTTTGTGATTTCACCTCACGTTCATGGATCAGCGTGTTCAGCGTCACCTGTGCCCCTAGGAGCTCCTTTCTAGTATGAACGTTTGGAGTTTCACCAAGTCTTTTCCGTAACGTACGGATCTGGGCCTCTAATCTCAAAATTTCTTTGTCCCTCGCTTTTTTAAAATGACTGACATAGCTGATCATTTCTCCTCTCATGACAGCCTTGGCTGCTTCCCAATAAGAGGAGGCACTCTCAACTGAATATTCATTAGTAGCTTTATATTCAGCCCACTTAGCCAACAATCCCTCTTTAAAGCCTATATCTTTGACTAAATAGCTCGGAAAAGACCACCATCTCATTTTCTCTTCCATCCCCAATGGTTGCCAATTCACCCATACTTCTGCGTGGTCTGAAATGGCGTAGGGTCCTATTCTCGACTCTCTAACCCCTCCCAACAGTGATCGAGACATCAGTATGTAATCTATCCTCGATTGGGTATTATGCGCCCTTGATATATGAGTATAGTCCCTATCTTGCGGATGTAACACTCTCCATACATCTAACAGGTCCAATACAGTGCAAAGATTGGGCAGCCCTCTCGAGGGCCAGTGTCTTAGCGTGGGCGGAGGCTGAGATTTATCCAGTTCTGGGTCACACACCATGTTAAAGTCCCCTCCTAGGATTAATGGGATGGGGTCTACTGCAGTAAGTATGTCCACCAAACTTCTGTAAAATTGAGCCTCAAAGTGATTGGGAGCATATATGCTGCCTAGTAGTACCTGCTGTCTTGCTATTATCGCCTTACCAAAAACATAGCGCCCCTCTTGATCTTTAGTCACGTCACTCAGTTCTGTCACCAGCCCTTTCCTGATTAGAATAGCTACTCCTCCCTTTTTCCCCTTAGCTGGTGAGGCTACACACTTTCCTACCCACCACCTAGCCAGCTTTTCATGTTCTTTATCCGAGAGATGTGTTTCTTGTAAAAGGGCTATGTCAGCTTGAATTCTTTGCAGATATTTCAAAATTTTTGATCTTTTAATGGGTGAATTAATACCACCCACATTCCATGTTACAATTTTTATCATTTAAGGAACATAAAAGCATCCTATTTGCCATTGAAACCTTTTATCTTCCGAAAGAGGCCACCCCAGCCCATGACCCCTCTCAGTTACCTCTGTGTGCTGTAAGTTAATGTGTTCCAATTCCTCTTTACCTCTGTAGTGTTCATATTTACCCTTTGAGTTTTCCTTCCTATGAAAATCTGAATCCCCTTCCCTTAAAACTCCCCTTCTCCTCCCATATCCCCCTCCCCATCCCCTTTTATTATCCCTGCTAATTCCCCCCAAGGAATTTAGTCACGTTCGACCCCCCCCCCCCCCTTGCTATTCCCCGCTCCTTAAACCGGTTTAAATTGTACTCTCATTTTACATGTAAGAGCCTCTATATTCCCTCTAACTCCCTTTTCCCCAGATTTAAAGTTTACAGCTTTCCCATATATTATCCCGCAAAGATGCTCAAATCGTGTGAACCTTCTACAACTTCCTATAACTGTCAAGCAATTTTACTATTTCAAACATTCTTAGATTATTCTCTCAGTACTGTTAAACTTCAATGAAGTGCGGAAGTATATAAAACAAAAACATTTATCTCAACTCTCTTCCGCATATCATCATATCTTCATACATAGGCTTGGCTCCCAACTTTAACAGACTGTGTTTCTCCTCCCTGGTGTTGGGTCAATCAACAGATCTGATAATTAAACCGTTTGTTCTGTAAAAACTCTGCAAAGCTGGAGAGTTTAATTTCTGATCTCCTTAGTCCTCTTATAGCAGTTCCTTTCTCTCCTGCTTCTCTCCAAGCTGCTTCTCCAAAGCCTTCTGATCATTCTCACTAATGTGTCAACTTCTATTATATTTCAGACTTGTCAACATCCCAATATAGTTACAAACAATACTTCTATGGAGCTCCAATTAGTTTCTCCATTGTCTTTTAATTCGTATCCCAATGCTCCTCTTTTGCCCAGGGGTCATCAGCAGACCATACTTCTAAACTTACTTAAGTTATTCTGCGTATTGTAATTGTCCGCCGCTTGCCGCCAAAAGAAGCAATTCTTTACTTGAATAACTTTCAGTTACAACGTGTGCCTTTCGTTACCTTATTCATCTCTCATCTGCAGCAGTTGTTTTACAAAGTCTTGTGCTGCTTGTGTTGTTTCATAGGTTTTCGTCGTAGACTGATGGGTTACCCGTAGTTTCGCCGGGTACAGCAAGGTAAATTTAACCTTATGTTGAATTAATTGGGAGCAAATTGGTGAAAAGCTCCTTCTCTTCGCCGCAACTGCCGCCGAGTAGTCCTGGAAGCAAAGGATTTTTTGGTTGTTATATTTAAGAGCCATACCTCCTCTCATAGCTTGCAATATCGCTGTTTTTTGAACAAAATTCAGGAAACGGCAGATAACTATTCTGGGTCTGGCGTCACCCGCTCTCTGCATCCCCATGCGATGTGCTCTTTCAATTTGCAACGGGCCCAGCTCTGTGCTCAATTTTAGTTCTTTCATCAGCCATGTTTCAAGAAAAGTACGTAGGTCTTTATCGCTGATTTCTTCGGGGAGCCCCACGAAGCGCAAGTTATTACGTCGGGATCTGTTTTCTAGATCCTCGAGTTTCTCAGCTTGGTCTTCTACCAGCTTTTGAAGTTTAGCATATTTTTCTTCTACGACTCCTGTACGATCTTCCAGGGCCCCCGTGCGTTGTTGGTGCGCTACAAGGTCTTGGCTCAATTGCGCCATATGATTTTGTAATCCCTCCAGTTTTGAATTTAAGCCTTCCAATTTTTTATCTAGGATCGCCTCCATCGCGGTCGTCACCTCTCCCACAATCTCTGCTGCCCACGCCGACCCGACTGCAGAGGTTGGCGAGCTCGCTGGGGCCGCCATTTTGTCTTCCAGCGCTTTACTCTTATCTCTGTCTTTTTTTAGCGATTTAGCCGTCATAATTGCTATCAATTTCTCTTTCGGCCGCAGAATCTTAATGCGTCAGCTTTCCGCTAGCAATTGTGGTTCACACCGTCTTGTTTCTGGAGTTAATTCGATGGGAATTACAAGGAGGTACCTGGAGCTAGTCTAGCATCGACCGCTCCGGTACATAGCGTCACGTGACCTCCCCGCCATCCAAGTTTTATGAGCGACTTTTATGGAACAACGCCTCCTTTGAAGGCTATTGTTAATGATTTGGACAGTTACTCATGTTTGAGTGATGCAGATGACGATGTTTTGACTTTTTGGAAAAACAAGCAAATGTGCTGGTGAAAACTGGCAACATTTGCACGGGTCCTGTTATCAGCATATCTTTTGCGAGGACATTTTGTTTTGCAGGAAGACAGGAGAACTAGATGAGTCATGAGTTTGTTGATTTATTATTCATCCACAGATTAAAAAATCATAACAGTGCTTCATAGGTATATTTCTCCCCCACTAGGGCTTACAGAGAGGGTTGTCTCCCTCAACATTTTAACAGGGTGGATTAAGGTTCCTTGTTGTAGTAGAAGTCAGATATTTTTAGGGTTGGAAGGATGACTGGGAAAGGGATGTTTGCTTGTTGCTTGTTGGTATTATTGTCTTCTATTTGTAATTTATAAACAACAGTTGTACAGAATATTGTTCTTTTTATACTTTAATAAAAAGATCTAAGTATAAAATCATAAGTGTTCAAGGCTTGTGCTGATGAGATGTGAACTGGTCACCCTTCCAGGACCTGGCCAGGGCTGACCCTGCTTAGCTTCCTTCACAAATGTTCACCAACATCAGGCTTCTTATAAGCAAAGGTTTTATTAGTTGCCATTTAACATCATCTTCATGGCTTATTTCTGCTTTCACTCAAATATTTCTTCTTCAACTTAAACATAGCAAAAAGGCAGTTACTCAGAGTCTTCTAATTAAACCCTTTCCATACTTAAAGCAGTGCCTCAAACTTTCACAGTTCAAACAGCCAAACCAAAGCATTTACTTTTTTTTTTTTCATTTAAAGACTTTCTCAGCTGGTAGTGCAGCTGTCACCTTTTCAGCAGATAGTTTCAAAAAGTCCACAGAGTTCAGCCAGCACCTTCAAGGGGATCTTCTTCCTCAAGCTGCCAGATCCCAGCTTCTCCCTTCTCTTTCACTACTCAGGCAGGTATAAGGTGGTTAATTAGCTTCTCCACCCCTTCAGGCTCTTTCCCCCTAATTCCAGGCAGGATCCAGCCCATAACTACCTACACCTGTTTCCAGCCCAGGACTCTCCTTGGTCCTAGCAACCTCAACCTGGACGTTCCCCCTACTGGCTCCCTCTAGTGACTCATCCTGGACATCTGTGTTACCTATTACTATGTAAGCCGGCATTGTGCCTGCTTTTAGTGGGAAAGGGTGGGATACAAATATAATAAATAAATAAACTTTTCCCAGAGAGGTCACGTGATGTGCTGGGAGCGGTAACAGCATAGAGGCTGAGCTCCGGGTCCCCGCTCCTCTTATTTCACGATAAATACCTGAATACAGCAGCAAAACCGGAATCTAAAGTAAGACCCTGACCTTCGGAGTGTGCATGGAACATTTCTTGCTCCCCATGCCGGCTGGAACGTCTAAACGAAGTGTAAAGGTGGAGAAGGGGAAGCTACCACCCTCTCCCGCGGAACCCAAGATGGCGGATGGCGGGCGGGAAGTACGCGATGAATTTTCAGAACGGCAGCATACTCAGTTGACCACGGCAGTAGTGGCGGCCCTGGAACCGAGATTCCAATTGCTGGCAAATCAGCTGGGGAAGATGGACGCGAATGTGGCGGAGCTATCAAAACGAACCCACGAACTAGAACAAAGGGTATCGACTATAGAGGACACGTGCAACGTTCACCAGCCACGAATGGCGGAAATGGAACAACAGCTCCGGTCGCAGGCCAAGAAAATGGAAGATCTTGAAAACAGAGCGCGACGCTCAAACCTGAGGCTGGTCGGTATCCCCGAATCGATTGCCGAGAAAAGTCTGGGCCCCCTCCTGGAAAAGTGGTTGCAGCAAGAATTCGCTCTCTCAGATAGCAGTGGGGGTTTTTGCATTGAAAGAGCCCACAGGCTGGGGAGATTACAAGCAGAGAAACAAAAACCCTGTGTGGTCATCATTAAAATCCATAACTATATCCACAAAGAAGATATTATGCAAGGATTTAAATCAAAAAGGGACACTCTACAATACGATGGAAGGCGAATTTTAATTTTCCCTGATTACTCTGCAGGCCTGCAGGAAAAGAGACGACGGTTTCATCCAGCATGTTCGGCGCTGGCGGAGAAGAAAATTCGTTTTGCCCTGACATACCCAGCGATTCTTAAAATCCAGAAAGACGGGAAGTGGAGCTCCTTTACCTCTGAGAAATTGGCCATGGACTATATAAACAGAGAGCTGGGCCAACAAGAGGCGGTTCCATGAACTATGATCTGGTATAAGACTAACTGGATTTTATTTGTTGGGTCACAGTGTTCTAAATAACTGGTGGAAATGAATACTAAATATAGACATTTGGAAAGCGGTTTAATATTGTGTTTTGAAAGTTGAAGTAAGTAATGAGGTTAAAGGGGAGTGGGGACCCTTGCAGAGAGGTGACCTCGGTGACGACAAATTGGTGTCACTCTCTTGTAGCTATGATAAGGGACATAAGGGGGGGGATAGTAAATGTTTAGAACAAGTTACGTTGGGACAAGGAAAAGGGTTTGGAGCGGGTGGTGGATCGGGTTGGGTCGTGGGCTGCCATAAATATGAATATGGGGCGACAAGCTGCGAAATCTTAACTTGGTGGGGAAGAGATAGGTTTCCTAAGACAACAGTAAAAAGGAACAATTGGGTGCCGGGGAAGGGCTGGGGCCCTGGCACTGACTTATATATAGTTAGGGTTCTACTGATGGAACATTTTATGTGTTGGCTCTTCTAACTATAAAATAGTTACATGGAATGTGGGGGGAATTTCCTCCCCAATAAAAAGGAGGAAGATCCTAACACATTTGAAGAGGATGGGAGTGGACATAGCCTGCATACAAGAGACAAGGCTCTCTGACGCAGAGCATCAGAAATTACAGAGAGCCTGGGTGGGGCAAGTGGACTATGTTTCATCCGGTAAGAGAAAGGGGGGAGTAGCGATCTTATACCGCAAACACCTGGCCTGTACATCTGAGGTTATAATGCGGGATGATAATGGGCGCTATCTGTTAGTCAAACTAAACCTGCAGGGGTCTGAAATATTCTTGTTATCTGTATATGCACCCACCCCCTCTACTTCAGATTTCTTTTCAGAGCTATTGCGGGTCCTGTTACCTTATAGGGACAAGAGTTTAATAATTACTGGGGATATGAACACACTGATGAACCCAAGCATGGACTGCACAGGCAGTCGGAACGTGGGGGCTGGGAGTTACGGGGACCGAGGGATCCTTCCATCGTTCATCACGGATATCGGGATGGTGGATGTTTGGAGGTCCCTGTATCCTGAGGTAAGGGACTACACTCACCGATCTCGGGCCCATGGGACATGGGCCCGCTTAGACTATCTGTTTATATCAGGCCCGCTCTTCTCAAATGTAACAGGAGCTGGCATAGAGCAAGAGCTGATTTCAGACCACTCTCCAGTGTGGTTTCAGTTGGCAGACCAAACAGAAAGTCGGGCAGCTAGGACATGGAGATTCCCCAATTACTTAATTAAAGATGTGGCTTTTGTGAAGTTCTTGCACCAAAAATGGGAGGAATTCTCATTACACAATCAACAGCATAAATCTGACCCGACTTTGTTTTGGTGCACAGCAAAAGCTGTGATGAGGGGGGAAGTTATCTCCTATGTAGCAGCGAGACGACGGAAAGTAGCAGCTAGCATTATTAATTTATCAGATCGGCTGGGGGGGGCCAAGCGCACATACTTAAATTCCCCGACTCAAGTTAACAGAGACAATTACGAGGCTCTCCAAACCACCTTAAATTCGCTAATACACGAGCAGACCCAAAGAGGCATAATATATCAAAAGTACAGATTACACAAACACGGCAATAGACAAGGGAGTGTATTGGCAAAGTTAGTCTGGCCATGGGCGGGGAACCGTACCATCACGGCCCTGAGGAATAAAGAGGGAGAGCTGAGGAATAGAACAACTGACATTTTGCAAATTGTACAGACACATTTTCGGGACCTTTATAATTCAACTGGTTCGCCCCCACAACGAGCAGTAGAGGCACTCAATTAGGGCAGGGATACCAAAGTTAACACCAGAAGCTCGGGAGCAATTAGCTCAGCCTATACAATCGAGAGAGCTACAGAGGGCTATCAGTGGTTTGAAGCATAATTCGGCGCCCGGGATTGACGGTTTTTCTGGAGAGTTTTATAAAGCATTACAATTGCCTCTGATTCCGACTTTGTTAGATTACTTTCAGGAAGTGACAGAGAGAGGGGAGTTCCCGAAACATGAAAATACGGCCCTAATCACGTTGCTACTAAAGCCTGGGAAAGTGGCGTCTGATCCTGATTCCTACCGCCCAATATCGCTCATCAATGTAGATATTAAACTACTTGCCAAGATTTTGGCCAACAGACTGGCAGAACATATTCCAGCTTTGGTAGGCCCCGCACAAGTGGGATTCGTACCCAAACGTCATTCGGTTTCACACGTTCGAAAGATCCTCCTTGCCATGGCACATTGTAAAAGTAATAATGACCCCCTTATGCTAGTGAGTTTAGACGCCTCAAAGGCATTTGATCATGTCAATTGGGGATACCTGCTACAGTTACTGGAATGGGTGGGACTCCCGGGAGAGGCCATGCAGATTATTCGGGTGCTTTATACAGGATTGGGGGCACAGATCATAGCAAATGGAAATCGATCGGAGTGGTTCCCCGTCCAGCGAGGAACGAGGCAGGGGTGTCCTCTGTCCCCGTTCCTCTTTGATCTCTCGTTGGAGCCCCTGATACGGCTCTTGAATGGGTCTGGGGAGATTAAGGGAGTACAGATGAGAGGGGAGGAGGTCAAAACCTTAGCTTATGCGGATGATATCCTTTTGGTTTTGCGTGACCCCCGGCCCTCACTGCAAAGTGCCCTAGAAATTCTGAAAGAATATGGTGAGCTGTCGGGTTTTTCTTTAAACCTACAGAAGTCTTGTGCCTTAGCAGTAGATGACGTTGTTCGTGAGAGGTGGCAGGGAGCCTTTCTGCTGCAATGGGCAGATCAGACTTTAAAGTATTTAGGAATAATGATCCCACGGGATATGTCCTCCCTGTACAGAATTAATGTAGGTCCACTGATGGAAAGTACGAAACACAGACTATCCCTGTGGTAGACCTTGCCATTATCTCTATGGGGGTGTATTGCTCTCTTTAATATGCTTCTAGCCCCGAGATGGCTTTATCTTTTTCAGCAGTTACCCCTGTACTTGAAAAGAAAGGATGAAAAAGCCCTAGATAGACAGATTCAGGGGTTATTGTGGAAAGGGAAGCGCCCCAGACTGCCGATGACAGTGATCACAACCCCGAGGGAACAAGGGGGGATGGGACTCCTGAGCGTGCGGAACTTATCAATTGCCAGTGCGATGCGTCATATTAATGATTGGTATCGGGGTACCCAGGAGTTCTCTGTCACTGAAGTTGAGACTTCTATCTTTCCGGAGATACATTTCAGTTATTTATTACACTCAGGCAACCGATTACCTACACGAGCGTTTCAGAAGCACCCCCTGTTGCAATCACTTAGAAATACATGGCAGTGGGTGTGTAGGAAACATTACTTTACAGCAAAAACCACTCCTCTACTGCCTATTATTAATAATCCTGATTTTCCACCAGGACAGGGTAACAGCGTCTTCAGACAATGGGCAGCGCGGGGTATCCTTTATTTGTCACATGTAGTTAATGAAGAGGGGAAAATAAAACCCCTTCAGACACTGGTGGAGGAATTCGGTATACAGGGGGGACATTATTTTGAACATTTTCAGTTGAAACATTACATAACATCCCTGATGTGGACCGACCTAACAGAGGATGTAATAGACACTCTGACAGAGACATACTCACTGGGTGCTCAGTTATCAGTTCCCCTCAGGTTTCATCACCAGCAATTAAAGGATTCCACCTCTGAAATAGACTATGTGCGCTTGGCCCGAGATTGGTCAACAGATTTGGAAGCTGCAATCACGACTGACATATGCAAGGATTTTATTAAAAAAACTTTATGGGTTGCAAGTGTCGGTCATACAGTTGAGAGACTATACAGATTTTTATTAAGAACATATATACCTCCCAAGAGGGCTGCACGTATGATAGAGTCCTGTGATGGGACCTGTCCTAGGTGTGGTAGAGAGGAGGCCAGTATAGGTCATATGTTTTGGTTGTGCCCCTTAGTAATGGAATTCTGGGGTGAGATCACTCAAACATTACAACAAATGTGGGGGTGCACCGTGGTCTGCGATCCCCTCCTATTGTTTTATAAATATAAACTTTCGGAATTGCCACCCCAGGGGTTCAAGCGTTTTGTGTGTTTGGCGATATTATATGGGATCTCCACCATTTTGAAGTTTTGGCTGTCCGACTCGAAGCCTCCATTGGTCTACTGGAGAACACAGTTACTTTATCAGATGAAACTTGAGAGATGCGGTGTCCACTGGATACTGAATCGGGTGAGAAATTTCGCATACAATGGGAACCGTTGTGGCTGACCTTGCCTTCCAGAGGCCGCAGCTATATCTTGAACATCTAAGCAGCTCACAAGGGGAAGGGGAGGGGGGTAGGGAGGGACTGTCACATGGGAAATACGATTTATTGCTTGTACAAATTTCAAGGTCAAGATGTATTTCTATATAAAGACATTATATTTTGCTAATAAGTTGGGTAAGGGGAGGGAGATGGGTAGTTTTGGAAAATGTTAAATGAGATGAATCACAGACAAGTGTAGATTTGGTTCAAGGTGGTTACTGATATATACATTGTACTTGGATTAGAAGATTGTATTATTTCCTGTTTGTGTGATGTCATCAATAAAAATTATTAAACTTTTCCCATTTCTATGGGAACAGCGCCATCTAGTGGCCTACCCAGGACAGCCCCTTATTCTTCACAGAGAACAGAGCACATGGGGACGGGGACAAACTTTGTCCCTGTGTGATTCTCTGCCTCCTATGATCAGGTCTGATACTCCTGCTCATCCCAGTACCATCTTTAGGAAGATGACTCTACTGACACCTACAGGTCGTATAGTCAAGTTCTTCACATTCACATCAGAGTTTAGTTAATTGCTATTTATCTGGAAAGTGAAGTGTGTATTTTTGTACCAAGTAACATTGGGCTTGTCTGTGCTAGACTTTAGTGTTGGTAATACTTTGAAACTGTTTCTATTTCTCCATTGTTATCTGCTTTTTTTGCTCTGCTAAATAAACCAGTATACTTTTGTAATCCAGAGGGTTCAATTCTTTTATGAGTAGATAGAGGGTTTGGGCTTTGGGACCAGTTATAGGTGTGTTTATCCTCTAGACTAAATGCCATCATCTACACAACTGTCTGAACACCTTGGGGTATCACTGTTTCCCTCACAATACAGAGTTTATAATTAAGTTTAAATAAATACCCCAAAGATCCCTGAAAGAACTGTAGGAGGTATGCATGGACAGCCTCCCCAATTTGTTTCTATCTGTGTGATTGCCAAAATTTGTATTCGTCTGTGTCTTGTATTTGTGTTTTGTGTGTTTGTATATATATATATATATATAGTGCACGTTGGATAAGTGCATGCTTTGTTTAACTGCATGCCGTACTTCGGTCCCATTTTTGGTGCCATCAATTTCTGATAACTGCAAGATTCACTTATATACATGGTTTAAGACCGCTCCTCTGCAGGAAAGACTCCGCATAAGTGCGCGCACGGAATATGGAAGCCGATTGGTGCGTGACAACCAACGAGATTTCAAATTTACCGCCCCTTTAACTGCCACAGGCAGAATAAGCGAAAGAATGTTGTTAGAGCGTACACTGGGGTCGTCGTCGTCGCGCAACTGTAAGACTTTAACACTGCCTGAACGAATAGAAGCTCTTTAAAAATTAGAAAACAAAGTCAATCCCAGTCAAATTTCATGTATCTTGAAGCAGAAAGACCAGCTTCTGGTTAGGGTGGTGGACTTTGGTCCTGGGGAACTGAGAAACTGAGTTTGTTTCCCGGCACAGGCAGCTCCTTGTGACTCTGGGCAAGTCACTTAACCCTCCATTGCCCCATGTAAGCCGCATTGAGCCTGCCATGAGTGGGAAAGCGCGGGGTACAAATGTAACAAAAAAAAAAAATACAAATCCACACAGGAAATGAAAACAGGCGGGAAAAGCTGAGGAGGTAGAAGATGCTCTTCTTCGGTGGTTTTCTCAAGTCAGGAGCAGACAGTTTCCTGTCAGTGGTCCACTGCTTATGGAGAAAGCTAACCAGCTAGCTGAAAGTCTTGGACTAACTGAATTCAAAGCCGCTGTTGGATGGTTGGAAAGATGGAAGGAGAGGAACAATATAAAATTCAAGAAACAGCATAGTGAAAAACAAGACGCTGGTGACTTTGGTGCTGAAAATTGGGTTGTTTCAGTTCTTCCTACCATCTTGAACAAGTTTGCACCTCGTGACATTTTCAATGCTGACAAAAACGGTCTCTACTGGCGAGCGATTCCTGATGGTACACTTGCATTCAAACAAGCCAAAACTACTGGAGGTAAAACGTCAAAGGACCTACTGACGATCCTCCTTTGCTGCAATATGGATGGGAGTGAGAAGTTGGAACCCCTTATCATTGGAAGAGCAAACAGCCCCATTGCTTCAAGAATGTTAAGCGACTTCATGTGTCATACGAGGCTAACGCAAATTCATGGATGACTGGGGAAATTTGGAAGCAGTTGCTAAAGAAGTTAGACACTAGAATGCGGGCACAAAAGCGTCAGATTTTGTTGCTTTGTGATAATTGTGCTGCACACAGTGATGATGTCAGGCTGTCTAATGTCAAGGTGGTCTTCCTGCCACCAAACACTACCTCTCTTATCCAACCTATGGATCAGGACATAATAGCCAATTTCAAACAACATTATCGGGCTCTTGTGCTACGTCGTCTGATGAGCATTATGAATGACCAGACTGGCAAGGATAAACGTGCTGTTGAACTGGCTTGTAATCTATCACTGTTGGATTCCCTACATATGCAGAAAGAAGCCTGGAATCATGTTACACAAGCAACCATAGTGAACTGCTACAAGCAGGCAAGCTTTGTAAGGGATGTGGAGAGGGACGAAACAGATGCAGCTGTTGCAAACGTGTCAGATGAACAGACTATTGACATCTCAGCCGGTGTTACTGAAGAGGAGTTTCATCACTACATAGCTGTTGATTACGATCTACAAACAGCTGACGACTGCACTGATGTCCAGATATGCGCCTACACGCAGGCAACGGCTGATGATGAAATGAGCAGTGAGACACATGCTGGCGAAATTCAACAACCTCCTGTTACTTTTGCAAGAGCGCTGGAGAGTCTCAACACCGTGCAGGCCTATCTGGAGGCCACTGGATGTTAGTGCTATGACAGTTTTTACCATCTGGCAGACATAGTCTATGGAACTCTCAGACACAAGAGTGTACAGAGGACTATGACTGATTACTTCAAGTAAGCCTAACGTCAGTTAACGGAGACTGTATACTGTACGTATAATAAACAGTACTGTACATATGTTTATCAGATGTCAAGCTTCTTTGGGTCACAATGGTTAAGTGCACGCTCCGGTTAACTGTATGTGTATAGATGTGTATAGATGTGCGGTTGTGCGCACACATATTCAGAGGAGTTGAAAAGAAATCCATGAGCCATTCTCTTTATGCTTTTCCTAGTTTACTGTCAGAAGCAAATACTAGTACCAGTGCCACAGTGGAGCCTAGGACCACTGCAGAAAAACCTAAGGGGCCATTTGCAGTTTGAAGGTGAAGAAACAAATTGCTGGGAAGGCTGTCCATGCATACCTCCTATAGTTCTTTCAGGGATCTTTGGGGTATTTATTTAAATTTAATTATAGACTCACTCATGTAGACAAGCCAAGCATGATGCAACATATGAAAAGTACAATCTGGAGACATCAACACACAGTAAAGCAATGAGAATGTTTTAGTCCTATTAATTCTAACATTTGGTTTTTGATATAGTTGATCAAACTGTTTTGTGTTTAATCGACTGGTGAATATGACTTTTCATAAGATATTTGGGACTTGGCTTTTTAACTGAGTTTTAATCAGTCATATGGAATTCTGGTTATTTTATACTACTACTACTATTTGACATTTATAAAGCACTACTAGGGTTACGCAGCGCTGTACTATTTAACATAGAAGGACAGTCCCTGCTCAAAGAGTAAAAGAAGCCCGTTTCAGAGCAAATGAAACGGGCGCTAGCAAGGTTTTCGTCGCCAACACCCCCCTCCCTCCCTCCCTGGCCAACCCCTTCGTTGTTCTGGCATTGCTTCGCCCCCAACGTCATGATGTTTGACGCGAGGGCGGGGCCCGGAGCGATTTCCCACCCCACCCCCCCGCCTCCCTCCCTGCCAACCTCTTCGTTCTGCCATTGCTCCGCCCTCGAGGGCGGGGCCCAGAGCAATTTCCCACCTCCCTGCCAACCCCTTCGTCGTTCTGCCATTGCTCTGCCCTCGAGGGCGGGGCCCGGAGCGATTTCCCACCCCCCGCCTCCCTGCCTCCCTCCCTGCCAACCCCTTACTTGTTCTGCCATTGCTCCGCCCTCGAGGGCGGGGCCCAGAGCGATTTTGGTGGCTTCACCACCACGAACCTTCGAACCTTTTTGAAGGAAGTCAGAGCTTGGCTTCACTGACATCAGTGTCCTCAGAACGTTGAGGGTGAGTTTTATTATAGTAGATATGTCTTTATTCTTTCCAAACGAAGCCAACACCAACAGAAGGTGTGTTGTGGCTTTATTCTTTCCAAGCCAACCCATCTTACACAGGGAATCCATGTTAATGTTAAAATATGTAAGCGTCAACACTTACACCCACCTCGAGGCATGCATAACTGCCTGCTTGAAGGGGCAGGTGCCAATGCTGACTTCTGTCTGTCCTTCCACCCCTCAGATCACCATCCCCCCAAGGCTTAAAACCCTCCAATCACTCCTTCCCCGACATACAATATTCCTACCTCCACCTCCTGAGGCATCCAAAGATCCACAGTTCCCCATCTCTTGATGTCATCCCTGGCCTTGCAGGGAGTCCCTGGTGTCTTTTGGAAGCAGAAGTATTCCCCAGTTTCTTTTGCTGTTACAGCCTTTGTGTCTGCAGTGTCGTGGTCCCTAGTGGTATTATCTTGAATTTGAATGATCACTTTTCATTTCATCGTGCATATTTGTACATGTTTGAAAGGGTTTTATTTTATTTTTAAGGAATCTGCTTCCTATCAGTCATGTTTGCATAGAAGAAGGAGAGAAGCCGATAGTGATGTTACCATACATGAATTGGGGAAACCTTAAGCTGTTTCTTCGGCAGTGCAAGTTAGTGGAGGCCAACAACCCACAGGTAAAGAGCCAGAAGTAAAATCCGTACTAACATAGATGGACTGTATGTTACACCTGAATTTACTATAACACAGACCAAAACTTAGAAGTACAAGCAAGGTAGACTGTAAGCATTTTTCTTTTACTATTTGTTTACTATTTGTAAATTGCATTATCTATTTGTTTTGTAATGAGTCATGCCAAAGCAGTTACTTATGCTTCTTTAGATTAATGCCATCTAGTTATTGACATGTTTTAATTAATTTGCATTCTCTGAGGACAAGTAGGCTTCTATAGTCTTACAAGTGGGTGACGCCGATCTGCGTCACCTGGTCCAGCATTTTGCCAAAGCTAAAAAGAGACTTTTGTGGAGCGTGAGCCACTGCGCATGCACAAGTGTCTTCCCGCCCGTCACGCGAACACGATCTCCTCAGATCTCTTTTTTCCGTGTGAGACGAAGGTGCTGTTTTTGTCTTCTCCTCACTCATCCAGTCTGAGAACTTTTTTTTTGTGCCTTCTGGCTGTTGTTTTGTTGATTTCTTTTTGGCTCTTCTCGTAGGATTCGTTTTTCTACCCTTCCTTTATTTTCTTAGTATATTTTGGCCAGTTTTAAGTTTTCTTAATTTTTCATTGTCACTGGGCTGGTTTTAGGCCATAACTTTGGCCAGGTTCTTTTTTGGGTTTTCTCTGTGCCTTGCCCCTTTTACCATCGAGTCATTTGATTTAGCCGGTGAAGTTTTCCTGTCCATGTCAACGAAGATTCCCAATGGCTTCAAGCGCTGTACCAGGTGCAGTCGGACTACCTTATTTATTTATTTATTTATTGCATTTGTATCCCACATTTTCCCACCTCTTTGCAGGCTCAATGTGGCTTACAATACATCATGAAAAGTGGAAATATATAAGAAAATATACATTTAATATAACAGAAGGATCTTGAGTAACATGATAACGATAAAACATGATAGAGGTTTGACGAGTAAATACTGTAAGGCAATTCTGGATATATGTATAGGAGTTCATATTTGTTGATCTTTGTGGTATGCCTTGTTGAAGAGATGGGTCTTCAGTAGTTTATGGAAGTTGGTTAATTTATAGATCGTTTTTAAGTTGCGTGGCAGCGCATTCCAGAATTGTGTGCTCAGGTAGGAAAAGGTTGGCGCATGCGTTAGTTTATATTTTAGACCTTTACAGTTGGGGAAGTGAAGATTAAGGAATGTGCGGGATGATTTTTTTCGTATTCCTGGGTGGTAAGTCTATCAGGTCTGACATATAGGCTGGGGCATCTCAGTGAATGATTTTGTGAACTAGGGTGCATATTTTGAACATGATGCATTCTTTGAGTGGGAGCCAGTGTAGCTTTTCACGCAGGGGTTTAGCACTTTCATATTTTGTTTTACCGAATATGAGTCTAGCTGTGGTGTTCTGAGCTGTCTGAAGTTTCTTGATTATTTGCTCTGTGCAGCCAGCGTAGAGTGCATTGCAGTAATCTAGATGACTGAGTACCATTGATTGTACCAGGTTGCGGAAGACGGTCCTTGGGAAGAAAGGTCTTACTCTTTTTAATTTCCACATTGAGTGGAACATTTTCTTGGTTGTGTTTTTCGCGTGACTCTCAAGTGTTAGGTGTCGATCAATGGTAACTCCAAGAATTTTAGGGTGTCCGAAATTGGTAGATTCAGTTTTGATGTATTGATAGTGGTGAATTTGTTCGTGTTATGTTGCGAGGTGAGTATTAGGCACTGAGTTTTTTCTGCATTGAGGTTCAGCTGAAATGCGTCTGCCCAGGTGTGCAACCCATTCTTGGTGTCTGCAGTGTCTTGGACCTAACTATAGCCCTTCTCATTGTGTTCTCTGTCTTCATACGAAGAAGAGGACCCTGCCTTCCAGAGAGGCTGAACAAGAGAACATTTTTGGAGCCAAGTCCAGTTCCTCAATGTAAGCATCAAGGTTGGAGGTGCCTATTGACATTGATGTCGAGCATCACACCGGTATCGGGAGTGTCGGTAAGCATGGCTGCTTCGAGACCCTTAGACAGTGGGAGCAGTGAAGCATCGAGTGGGTCTCCACCTGATTCGAGGCCTCCTGCTGTGCAGGGCCCCTGGGGCTGTCCATCGTCAGACCCGACCTCGAGACAACATGAGGATTCGACGTTGTCCTCATCGACACCAATGAGCCTTGGTGACACACTTCGGGCGAAGGCCAAGAAGCATTGTTGTTGGTCACCCAAGAACCATCAGCACCAGGAGGATTGCTCTCCCCTCCATACAGGAGATGCCGATACGCCTGTCTTCAAGCAGCTGAAATCTTGCTCCCGCGTCTACTCATGTGGTTTTCCTGGTGTTGGCTCTCGATGAGCGCATCCGGGCTTTGCTTCCAGAGCTGCTGGATGGCCTCATGCAGCGGTGTGTATCGATATCAGGGGTGCTTGCACCTGCCATACCACCCATTGTGGCCCTACCTGGCCCTCAGCCTGCGGTGCAGTCCTGGTGTCGACTGTCATCCAAGCCGACACCCCCTCGACGTTGGTAGAGGAAGCTTCACCGGAGTCAAGATGGGAGCTGACTTCTTGACGCCGCTCTCAAGTGCGTGGTTCCTCGACGTCAAGGCAGGTTCAGTCTCGGCATTCCCTGGCAGAGAAGCTAGAACCCTGGACTCTTTTGGAAGATGTACCAGGCTTCAGTGTTCATCTCCCGCATGCAATCCTACCAACTGTTTACGAACGTCTACTTGCTAAACTTGGTGTGACAAATGTCGGACTTGGTGGATGTGCTCCCTCCGGAACATGCTGAGTCTTTTCACCAGTTGGTCAAGCAGCAGAAGGTGTGTCGAAAGTTCTTGACCAAGGGCATTTAAGAAACTTTTGATGTGGCATACAGGATCTCTGCTCAAAGTATAGAAATACAGTTGGCATCTCAAACCTCCAAATTGCCCACCGAGAGCTCATTCGTTCACCTCTCAGCAAAGGCAGGTACTTGCAGAGGAATTCTCCGCCCTTCTGAGGCCCATGCAGTCAAACCCGTTCCACCAGGGGAAGAAGGGCAGGGGTTCTTTTCCAGGTACTTTCTTGTGAAGAAAAAGACGGGGGGGGGGGGGGGGGATATGTCCGATCCTAGACCTAAGGGCCCTGAACAAATTTCTAGTCCGAGAAAAGTTCAGGATAGTTTCCCTGGGAACCCTTCTCCCAATGATTCAGAAAGACAGTTGACTATGCTCTGTGGACTTAAAGGATTTATATACTCGCATCCCGATACTTCCAGCCCACCAGAAACATCTTCGATTGCGGCTGGGAACACATCACTTTCAGTACTGCGTTTTGCCTTTTGGCCTTGTGTCAGCTCCCAGGGTCTTCTCCAAATGTCTAGCAGTAGTTGCTGCATCATTACACTCTCGCCCTCCTGTAGCTTCCAACCCCTCCTCCTACCACAGTCTCACTGCTTCTCATCCTTTGAAGTCCACTCCATCCGTCTATTCTACCCGTTGCCACTCAGAGTGGCAGTCATTTACCGCCCCCCTGATAAATCCCTCCCTTCCTTCCTCACCGACTTCGATGCCTGGCTTTCTGTTTTTCTTGAACCCTCATCTCCATCCCTCATTCTCGGAGACTTCAACATACACGTTGATGACCTGTCCAACTCTCACGCTTCTCAGTTCCTCACTCTAACATCCTCCTTCAACCTCCAGCTATGTTCCACCACCCCTACTCACCGTGATGGCCATTGCCTTGACCTCGTCCTCTCCTCTTCCGGCTCACCCTCCATTTCCACACCTCAGCTCTTCCTGTCTCTGATCATCACCTGATCACCTTCACACTTCTTCACCCTCCCCCTCAGCCCCGCCCAACATTAACCACTACTTCCAGGAATCTCCAGATTAGTGACCCTCCCACCTTATCTAGTATTTCTAATCTCCTCCCCTCCATCATGTCCTCCGAGTCTGTTGACGAGGCTGTCTCCGCTTACAATGCCACTCTCCTCCTCTGCTCTGGACACCCTTGCACATCCACCTCCCGTCCCACAAGGCGTACTAATCCCCAGCCCTGGCTGACCCCTTGCATCCGTTACCTTCGCTCCTGCGCCCGATCTGCTGAACGCCTCTGGAGGAAATCTCGCACCCATCAGATTTCCTTCACTACAAATTCATGCTATCCTCCTTCCAGTCCTCACTATTCCTTGCCAAACAGGACTATTACACCCAATTGACTAATTCTCTCAGCTCTAACCCTCGTCGTCTCTTCGCCACCCTTAACTCCCTCCTCAAAGTGCCCTCCGCTCCCACCCCCCCGTCACCCTCTACTCAATCACTGGCTGACTACTTCCGCGACAAGGTGCAAAGATCAACCTTGAGTTCACTACCAAGCCACCTCCTCCTCTTCACCCTTCAACCCTCTCCCTCAACCAACCAACCCAGACCTCCTTCTCCTCCTTTCCTGATATCTCCGAGGAGGAAACCACCCGCCTTCTTTCCTCCTCAAAATGCACCACTTGTTCCTCTGATCCCATCCCCACCAACTTACTTAACACCATCTCTCCTACTATCACCCCCTCCATCTGTCATATCCTCAACCTCTCTCTCTCCACTGCAACTGTCCCCGACACCTTCAAGCATGCTGTAGTCACGCCACTCCTCAAAAAAACCATCACTAGACCCTACCTGTCCCTCCAACTACCGCCCCATCTCCCTCCTACCCTTCCTCTCCAAGACACTTGAGCGCGCAGTCCACAGCCGCTGCCTTGATTTTCTCTCCTCTCATGCCATCCTTGATCCGCTTCAATCCGGTTTTCGCCCTCTTCACTCGACAGAAACAGCACTTTCTAAAGTCTGTAATGACCTGTTCCTTGCCAATCCAGAGGCCACTACTCCATCCTCATCCTCCTGGATCTATCCGCCGCGTTTGACACTGTCAATCATGACTTACTTCTTGCCACACTGTCCTCATTTGGGTTCCAGGGCTCTGTCCCTCTCCTGGTTCTCCTCCTATCTCTCCCACCGCACCTTCAAAGTTCACTCTCATGGATCTTCCTCCACCCCCATCCCCTTATCTGTTGGTGTTCCCCAGGGATCGGTCCTTGGACCCCTTCTCTTCTCAATCTACACCTCTTCCCTGGGCTCCCTGATCTCATCTCATGGTTTCCAGTATCATCTCTATGCTGATGACACCCAACTGTATCTCTCCACACCAGACATCACCGCGGAGACCCAGGCAAAGGTATCGGCCTGCTTATCCGACATTGCTGCCTGGATGTCCAACCGCCACCTGAAACTGAACATGTCCAAGACCGAGCTTATCGTCTTTCCACCAAAACCCACTTCTCCTCTTCCTCCACTTTCTATCTCAGTTGATAACACCCTCATCCTCCCCGTCTCATCTGCCCGCAACCTCGGAGTCATCTTTGACTCCTCTCTCTCCTTCTCTGCGCATATCCAGCAGATAGCCAAGACCTGTCGCTTCTTCCTCTTTAACATCAGCAAAATTCGCCCTTTCCTCTCTGAACACACCACCCGAACTCTCGTCCACGCTCTCATTACCTCTCGCCTTGACTACTGCAACTTACTCCTCACCGGCCTCCCACTTAGCCATCTATCCCCCCTTCAGTCTGTTCAGAACTCTGCTGCACGTCTCATATTCCGCCAGAACCGATATACTCATATCACCCCTCTCCTCAGGTCACTTCACTGGCTTCCGATCAGATACCGCAGTCAATTCAAGCTTCTCCTTCTTACCTACAAATGCACTCAGTCTGCTGCCCCTCACTACCTCTCTACCCTCATCTCCCCTTACGTTCCCGCCCGTAACCTCCGTTCACCAGGATAAATCCCTCCTCTCAGTACCCTTCTCCACCACCGCCAACTCCAGGCTCCGCTCATTCTGCCTCGCCTCAACCCTATGCTTGGAACAACCTTCCTGAACCCTTACGCCAAGCCCCCTCCCTGCCCGTCTTCAAGTCTTTGCTTAAAGCCCACCTCTTCAATGCTGCGTTCGGCACCTAACCCTTACCGTTCAGTGAATCCAGACTGCCCCAATTTGACTGCCCCTATCGGACCGACCGTTCACCTTGTCTATTAGATTGTAAGCTCTTTGAGCAGGGACTGTCTCTCTTTGTTAAATTGTACAGCGCTGCGTAACCCTAGTAGCGCTCTAGAAATGTTAAGTAGTAGTAGTAGTAGACTGGGAGTCCATGTGTTCCCGTATCTAGACGACTGGCTGGTGAAGAGCACCTCTCTTGAAGGAGCTCAGAAGTCCAGGTGCTCAAGCTTCTAGGGTTTGTTTGTACGCTCCCTTCAGTGGTGGACCATTCAATCCAATTTGGGACTTCCATTCCAAACTCCTCAGCCACAAAAAGTGCTGATGACGTATGCATCTCTCCGAGCATGGGAAGCTCATGTAGATGGGCTTCACACTCAAGGAGCTTTGTCCTCTCAGGAAACGAATCTACAGATCAATCTCCTGAAGCTCCTGGTGATCTGGAATGCTCTAAAGGCTTTCAGAGATCGGCTATCTCAGAAAATTGTTCTTATCCAAACAGACAACCAGGTTACATGTATTATACAACAAGAAGGAGGGCGCCGGATTTTGCCCTCTGTGTCGAGAGGTCGTCCTGGATGTGGCATTGGGCTTGCCACCATAGCATGTTTCTTCGAGCCACGTATCTGGCAAGCACAAACAACACCCTGGTTGACAGAGTGAGCAGGATAATGCACTTCACAAGTAGTCTCTCACATGGGAGTAGCCCACAAGATCTTCAGAGTGTGGGTCACCCCCTCGGTGGATCTTTTGCCATTCACCTCAACCACAAGGTCTCTCAGTTCTGTTCCAGGCTTCAGGCCCAATACAGACTAGCATTACATGCTTTTTTTCCTCATTTGGGGGACAGGTCTTTTGTATGCATATCCTCCGATACCTCTAGTGGGAAACACTTTGTTGAAATTCAAGCAAGACCGCAAAACCACGATTCTGATCACGCCATACTTGCTGCAGCAGATATGGTTCCCTCTTCTGGAATTATCCTCTGAAGAACCATGGCGATTGGAGTGTTTTCTGACCCTCATCACACAGGACGAAGGGTCACTTCTGCATCCCAACCTCCAGTCTCTGGCTCTCACAGCTTAGATATTGAGAGCCTAGAATTAGCTTCTTTAGGTCGATGAAAATCTTCCTCAGTCTATCTCAATAGATTAAGGAATATACGACCATTTCCATGGCTCCCCTTTTTATGTTCCCACACTTCCCTGCTTCTTATGTGATACTCTTAACTTTCTATTATGTCTTATTTTTCATATTCTAGGGTAAGAATAAACTGGGGTAAAATGTGAAAGCTTCTCTTGTTTATGGTTGTGTTTTGTACTTTACCCAGCCAGGGGTCTAAAAAATCAGTTGAGGAATCTGTCTGGGAAAGGTGTCGGGTTGCTGGTTCTGAGATCCAACACCTATTGGCCCAAACAAAAGTGGTGTTTCTGCTCGGTTCTATTTGGATCAGAACCGCCAAGTGTGACAGGTGCACATGTCGCAATTGACAAAGTCCAGAGAATTGGCCCTAACTTGCAACTGACCGAGGGTACGATTCTTAGGACATACGGCGAACGGTGAGAAAAAAGGAAGATGGCTGTGGTAAGTACTTGGGGTATTTTGGGGTTTATGTTTGTGTAGCGCTGCGTATGCTTTGTAGCGCTATAAAAATGCTAAATAGTAGTAGTTTAGGTCTTTCGGAGGGTGTCTCCCGTGTCTTGCTGGCTTCCAGGAAAGATTCCACTAAGAGGTGTTACACTTTTAAATGAAGGAGGTTTGGTGTCTGTTGTTGGGGCAAGGCCTTAGATCCCCTTACTTTCTGTACACAGACCCTGCTTGAATACCTTCAACATCTGTCAGAGTCTGGTCTCAAGACCAACTCCGTAAGGGTTCACCTTAGTGCGATTAATGCTTACATTCAACTTGCAGAAGGTAAGCTGATCTCTGAACAGCCTCTAGTTGTTTGCTTCATGAGAGTTTTGCTTTTGTCAAAGCCCCCTGTCAAATGTTCACTAGTATCATGGGATCTCAATTTTGTTCTCACCCAGCTGATGAAACCTCCTTTTCAGCCACTAAATTCCTGCCTTCTGATATAATTTACCTGGAAGATCATTTTCTTGGTGGCTGTTACTTCAGCTTGTAGGGTCAGTGAGCCTCAGGCCTTAGTGGTGGATGCACCTTATACTAAGTTTCATCACAAAAGAGTAATCCTCAGCACGCATCTAAGTTTCTGCCGAAGGTGGTATCGAAGTTCCATCTGAACCAGTCGATTGTCTTGCTGACATTCTTTCCCCTACCTCATTCCCTGGTGAAAACAGCTTGCACATCTTAAATTGCAAGAGAGCATTAGCCTACTACATGGAGTGGACACTGCCCCACAGACAGTCCGCCCAGCTTTTTCTTTCTTTTGATCCCAACTGGAGGGGGGGTTGCCATCGGGAAACACACTATTTCAATTTGGCTTGCAGATTGCATTTCCTTCACTTATGTCCATGCTGGGCTGGCCCTAGAGGGTCACATTACAGCTCACAACGTCAGAGCCATGGCTGCGTTGGTAGCCCACGAGATCAGCCTCCATTGAAGAAATTTGCAGATCTGCAACGTGGTCTTCTGTCCACACATTCACATCACACTACTGCCTTGAGCAGGATACCTGACGCGACAGTCGGTTCGGGCAGAATCTGTTTGGTGTCTAGAATCCGTCCACCCTCCTAGACCCGTTTTATTCTGTTCCAGGCTGCATTCTCATTCAGATTGTATATAGTTTCAGGTTAATCTGGTTAATGTCCTCAACATTGCGAGGCCTAATTGTCCAATGTTGTTTTAGTAAGCCTGTATACTAGGGATTCCCCACTTTTGAGAATATAGAATCCTGCTTGTCCTTGGAGACAGCAAAGATACTTACCTGTAGCAGGTATTCTCTGAGGACAGCAGGCTTCATATTCTCACAGTCCTTCCCACCTCCCCTTGACATTGTCTCCTCTGTTACTTTTACTTTATTTTTTTTGCCATAGTATTAAACTGAGGAGACTACTTTTGCGCAACAGGCAGTAAGGTACTCGCGCATTCACGTTGCAGCGCAGCTCACATTCCCTCTTTTTAGCTTTGGCAAAATGCCGGACCGGGCGACGCGGATCGGCGTCACCCACTTGTGAGAATATGAAGCCTGCTGTCCTCAGAGAATACCTGCTACAGGTAAGTATTTTCATTAGCATTAGAAAAAGAATAATGCTAATGATGTCTCAAGGGGAAATGTCCTTGAGAGACAGCCCATTATGGACGAAACGTGCATGTCGGGCAGATGTTCCCCTGGGTCCGACAAGTATGATAAATTGAAAAGATAAGTGATGCTAAAGCTATATATATATATATAAATTAAGAAATTAGAAAAAGAACCGGTGAAGAGCTTGATGTTTTGAAATTGCTGTAACCTAAATGGATAGCGATTAACATCATTGAGGTTCTGGGATAAATATATGATAAATTTTTGATTTTGAAGTATTTACATAGTAACATAGTAGATGACGGCAGAAAAAGACCTGCACGGTCCATCCAGTCTGCCCAAGAAGATAAATTCATATGTGCTACTTTTTTTTATTTGTACTGTCCTCTTCAGTGCACAGACCGTATAAGTCTGGCCAGCCCTATCCCCGCCTCCCAACCACCAACCCCGCCTCCCAACCACCAGCTGTGGCACAGACCGTATAAGTCTGCCCAGCACTATCCCTGCCACCCACCACCGGCTCTGGCACAGACCGTATAAGTCTGCCCAGCACTATCCCCGCCTCCCAACCACCAATTTCCAAATACTATGTTCTAAGATGCGAGCACACTTATTTCCCTTGGTCATTTTTTCAGCACTCTTTACTGCTTGCTAGATTTTATGAGCTTGGGCTGTAGGATTCTGCCTTTGTCTGGTTTCAATCCAATCTGGACAATAGATCATTCAAAGTGTGCTGGTGGAATCCATTCTCAGTCTCCTATCTTCTCCATTGTGGCTCCTCAGGGATCTGCATTAGCTTATTTTCTGCTTAATGCCTTTTTAGCTCCTTTGGCTCTGCTCATTAGGATATAGTACTTTTATTTATGCTGTTGATGTTCAATTGTTGTTTACCTCAGATCTATTGTGCGAAGATCTCAGTAATATTTTCTTTAATCTTGCAGAGTGGCTAACTAATAGCTTAAATTGAACCCTGATAAATCAAAAGATGTGAACTTAGTACCTCCTTTAACCTTAAAGCTCTCCATCTTCTGGCTTTCTCAATCCCTGAACTACCCTTTATTAAAATGTTAGGTGTTTTCATAGAAAGGGAACTTTATTTTCAGTTACAGATGACTAACCTGGTTAAGTGATGTTTCCACAAGTTGTGAATGATTCATCAAGTCTGTTCTCTTTTAGACATGTGGGAACTAATTTTATAAAGTAGCCACCTGTAGTTAGGCAGCATGTTCTCACATAAATGCTGGTGTTTCGGTCATTTATGCATATACTAGCCGTTGAGCCCGTAAAAACAGGCTAGTAAAGGAAGGGGGGGGGGTTGAAAGCCCCCCCCCCCCCGATAGGTCGCCGCCGCCCCCCCCCTCCCCCCCCAGAGTCCCCTCCGCCACCCCTCCACCCGGGCCGGGTACCTGGCTTTACTATTCAAACTGCCGGAACGCAGCACACAGCTCATCTGAGCTGACGTCGGCCTTCCTTCTTCTCTGCGTGTGTTCCGCCCTCATGTGACGTAACGTCGGCGAGGGCGGGACACAGGCAGGTAAGGAAGGCCAATGGCAGCTCAGATGAGCTGTGTGCTGCGTTCTGGCGGTTTGAATAGTGAAGCCAGGTACCCAGGCCGGGTGGAGGGTGGGTGGCGGCGGCAACCCTGGGGGGGGGGGAGCGGTGGCGGCAGCGGTTCCCTCACTCACAGGTGCGCAGGTTCCCTCTCTGTCACGCCCCCGTCATCATGTATTGACGCAAGGGCGGGACAGAGAGGGTCTGTACTGCACATTTGCGAGTGAGTACGCCCAGTGGTGTGCTGGAGCAGGCTCTCACAGACTCTCGAGAGCCGTTTGTTAAGTTTTTAAGAATTTTGGGAGTCGGTTCTCCATGGCTACTTTAACAAATGGATCCCAAAATGTGGGCTTGGGCCCCTCCTGAATTCTCTTTTACTTTGCTGGCGAGAGAGAGCCCCCTGTTAACAATTTACCAGCACACCCCTGAGTACGCCTCTTGCCATTTATATGTTTGATTTGGATTTTGAACACAATAGCACCAAAGTTTCTTCAACAATGGATATAAATAGAAATAAAACAAAACATAGAAAAGAAAATAAGATGATACCTTTTTTATTGGACTAAATACATTTTTTGATTAGCTTTCAAAAGTAACCCATCTTCTTCAGATCAGAGATAACCAAATGTTGATAAATTACAGTCTATATAAGTGAAACATCAAAGCTTTCCAATGACAATCTCCCACGTTTCTCTCTTTACCCACCCCACTCTCTTCCTGTGAGATTGTCATTGGAATGCTTTGGTGTTTCACTTATATAGACTGTTATTTATCAACATTTGGTTATCTCTGATCTGAAGAAGATGGGTTACCTTCAAAAGCTAATCAAAAAATGCATTGTTAGTCCAATAACAAAATTATCATCCTATTTTCTTTTCTTTTCTTTTCTGTTTTGTTTTTATTTCTATTTAATACCTTTTAAAGTGGATTAACATGGTACCACATCACTGTACTTCAAAAATGGAGAAAGACTAGAGAAAGTAGAATATCATGTTACACCTCTTTATAGGAATTAACACGTGCTTATAGAATTCTTTTAAAAATACTAACACTCGATCACAAGATTTTCTATATTGGATACTAACTTTTCTCTCATGTTTGCTAATCCACTACTGCACAGACATAAATATCCTATCAATGCTCCTTCATTAAACATGTTTGCCTACAACCACCAATGAGCCTTCAGTGTTTCTGCCCCTTCCCTCTGGAATGCTCCTTTTACTTTTGGAGTAAAAATCTAAATTATTACTTTAATAATGCATTTGAAAAGCAATTCTATAAATTTGAACCTATGAATAGGCATCAAATAACTACATGGCACTCATTTTTGAGGCAGATGGACATTTTAAAATGGGCAAA
The DNA here is from genome assembly GCF_901765095.1 of Microcaecilia unicolor. Taxonomy (NCBI): domain Eukaryota; kingdom Metazoa; phylum Chordata; class Amphibia; order Gymnophiona; family Siphonopidae; genus Microcaecilia; species Microcaecilia unicolor. Next base: position 119,542,067 of record NC_044040.1, on the reverse strand, counting down.
AAAAGTCCATCTGCTGAAAACATCCAAATCACGATTTTCAAAAGTCAAAATTTGGATGTTTTACACTGCAGTTCATCCAAACAGCAAGGGGGGCATGTTGGAGACATGTTTTTGATAAGTTATTGCTGATAACTTTTGCTGAGCTGACGCTATAAGAAACACGGGGGGAATGTCCTTGAGACAGCCCATTATGGGCGAAACATGCATGTCAGGCAGATGTTCCCCTGGGTCCGACAAGTATGATAAATTGAAAAGATAAGTGATACTAAAGCTATATATATATATAAATTAAGAAATTAGAAAAAGAACCGGTGAAGAGCTTGATGTTATTGAAATCGCTGTAACCTAAATGGATAGCGATTAACATCACTGAGGTTCCGGGATAAATATATGATAAATTTTTGATTTTGAAGTATTTACATAGTAACATAGTAGATGACGGCAGAAAAAGACCTGCACGGTCCATCCAGTCTGCCCAAGAAGATAAATTCATATGTGCTACTTTTTTTTATTTGTACTGTCCTCTTCAGTGCACAGACCATATAAGTCTGGCCAGCGCTATCCCCGCCTCCCAACCACCAACCCCGCCTCCCAACCACCAGCTCTGGCACAGACCGTATAAGTCTGCCCAGCACTATCCCTGCCACCCACCACCGGCTCTGGCACAGACCGTATAAGTCTGGCCAGCCCTATCCCCGCCTCCCATCCACCAACCCCGCCTCCCAACCACCAGCCCCGGCACAGACCGTATAAGTCTGCCCAGCACTAGTCCCGCCTCCCAACCACCAGCCCCAGCACAGACCATATATGTCTGCCCACACTAGCCCCGCCTCCCAACCACCAGCTCTGCCACCCATTCTAGGCTAAGCTCCTGAGGATCCCTTTCTATACTCTGGAGGAAAGGAGGAACAGGGGTGATATGATACAGATGTTCAAATATTTGAAAGGTATTAATCCGCAAACGAATCTTTTCCGGAGATGGGAAGGCGGTAGAACTAGAGGACATGAAATGAGATTGAAGGGGGGCAGACTCAGGAAAGATGTCAGTAAGTATTTCTTCACAGAGAGGGTGGTGAACGCTTGGAATGCCCTCCCGCGGGAGGTGGTGGAGATGAAAACGGTAACGGAATTCAAACATGCATGGGACAGGCATAAAGGAATCCTGTGCAGAAGGAATGGATCCACAGAAGCTTAGCTGAAATTGGGTGGCGGGGGGAAAAGGTGTTGGTGGTTGAGAGGCTAGGATGGGGGAGGGCAGACTTATACGGGGACTGTGCCGGAGCCAGTGTTGGGAAGCGGGACTGGTGGTTGGGAGGCGGGAAATACTGCTGGACAGACTTATACGGTCTGTGCCCTGAAAAAGACAGGTACAAATCAAGGTAAGGTATACACATATGAGTTTCTCCGAGGACAAGCAGGCTGCTTGTTCTCACGACTGGGTTGACGTCCACGGCAGCCCCCACCAACCGGAACAAAACTTAGCGGGCGGTCCCGCACGCCCACCGCGCATGTGTGGCCACCTTCCCGCCCGTGCGCGACCGTTCCCGCTCAGTTCTTTCTTTTCCGCGCTGGAGAGAGCCGCATTCGTCTCTCTCTGTCAGCCCCGGAAACCGGATAATTTTTCTTCTTTTCTTCTATTCACCGGTTCGCGTTTCTATTTTGTTTTAAAAAAAAACGCTGAACTTTGTTTCCCTCGTCTCTTAGCGGGGGCGTCGCCTTGTGGCCTTGTGGCCGCGCGGTTGATTTGTTTTCGAGGGTGTGAATTTACCGCCACCATCGACGACTTTGACTTCGCCGACAACGATTTTTCCGTCGATGTCCTCGAAGGTCCCGAGTGGATTTAAAAGTGTGGTCGGTGCGGCCGGCATATCTCGCAGACCGACACTCACGCTTGGTGCCTCCAGTGCCTCGGGCCGGAGCACGATACCAAGTCGTGTACCTTGTGTCTCAGTCTTCGGAAACGGACACAAGTAGCGAGGCAAGTTCTTCAGGACCGTCTTTTTCGAACTTGCGCCGGCCCCTCGACGTCGACCTTTGACGGCATCGGTACCGATGTCTACGAAATCGGCACCGATAGCATCGACCCCAGAAGTACAGGTCCCGTCAGCCCGCCGGTCCTCCAGAGACGGCAGGGGTGAGAGGCCGCGCGGGCAATCGGCCCCGGTCACTCCCTCTACCCAGGGCCCTCGAGACCGAACCCTGTCGGACCCGATCCCTCGAGGCAGAGGGGGATCTACTTCTTCCTCGTCAGTCTCCCACCGAGCGCCGATGACTGGCACCCGCAAAAAGGCGAAGAAGCACCGTCATCGGTCGCCACGACGCATCCGCCTCCCGGCGCCAGAGAGGAGTCGATGCCGAGGAAGCGGCAGCGTCGAGAGGAGAGGTCCCCCTCTGTAGTAGAGGTACCACCACGGCAGGGTGCCGGCACTTCGGTGCAGTCTCCTGGACCCGAGCAGCTTCCGGCACCGACACCTCCACCGGCCCCCTCGCCTTTCCCGACAGCGGGCCTGGACGAGTACCTCCGAGCCATCCTTCCGGGGATCCTGGAAGGGCTGATGCGCCAGACTGTGCCGGCGCCGGGGGTGTTTGCGCCCTCGCCGTTGATGGAGGCGCTGGCGTGCTCTAGCCCGGTGCCGAAGCCTTCGATGCCGACGCCGCTTGCGGCGCTGGTCTCAACCGCCACGCAGGTGGAGTCGACGTCGATGGAGGGAGCTTCATCCCCGCCGGCGCGGGACTCCACCGCTCGACGACGCCACCAAGGCCTCGGTGCCTCGACGTCGAGCTGGGCCCGGTTGAGGACTGAGCTGCAAGATCTCATGTCCGACACCGAGGAAGAGGCCTCGTGGGGGGAGGAGGAGGACCCCAGATATTTCTCCTCAGAGGAGTCTGTGGGCCTTCCCTCCAACCCCACGCCTTCACCAGAGAGAAAGCTCTCGCCACCTGAGAGCCTCTCCTTTGCCTCCTTCGTCAGGGACATGTCTATATGCATTCCCTTCCCCATGGTCTCTGTGGATGAGCCAAAGGCTGAGATGCTCGAGGTCCTCGATTATTCATCACCACCTAGAGAGTCCTCCACGGTGCCGTTGCATAATGTCCTTCGGAACTGGTTGAGACCATTATCTAATCCCACCATCCCCAAGAAAGCAGAGTCCCAATACAGAATCCACTCGGACCCCGAGTTAATGCGGGCCCCATCTGCCTCATGACTCGGCGGTCGTGGACTCTGCTCTCAAGATGAGCACGGAGTTCGAGGGATACCGCTTCGGCGCCCCCAGGGCGGGAGTCTCGCACTCTGGACTCGTTTGGGAGGAAGGCCTACCAATCTTCCATGCTCGTGACCCGCATCCAGTCTTACCAGCTCTACACGAGCATCCACATGCGGAATAATGTGAAGCAACTGGCGGACCTGGTTGACAAGCTCCCGCCGGAGCAGTCAGGCCTTTTCAGGAGGTGGTCAGGCAGCTGAAGGCGTGTAGAAAGTTCCTGTCCAGGGGTATCTATGACACCTGTGACGTGGCATCTCGTGCTGCGGCCCAAGGTATAGTGATGCGCAGGCTCTCATGGCTGCGTGCCTCTGACCTGGACAACCGCACCCAGCAGAGACTGGCCGACGTCCCTTGCCGGGGGGATAATATTTTCGGTGAGAAGGTCGAGCAGCTGGTGGACCAACTGCATCAGCGGACAACCGCCCTCAACAAGCTCTCCCACCGGGCGCCTTCAGCATCCACCTCAGCAGGTGGACGTTTTTCCTGGGCCAGGCAGGCTGCGCCATACGCCTATAACAAGCATAGGTACACCCAGCCGGCCCGAAGGCCTCGTCAGGCACAGGGACAGTCCCAGCGCGCTCGTTCCCGTCAACAGCGTGCGCCTAAGCAGCCCCCTGCGCCTCCACAGCAAAAGCCGGGGACGGGCTTTTGACTGGATCCATGGGAACATAGCCGCCCTCAAAGTGTCCGTACCGGACGATCTGCCGGTCGGGGTGAGGTTAAAATTTTTTCACCAAAGGTAGCCTCTTATAACCTCCGGACCAGTGGGTTCTCCAAATAGTGTGGTGCGGATACGCCCTAAATTTGGCCTCCCTTCCACCAAATTGTCCTCCGGAGCTCAATCCTCAGCTCCCATCACAAGCAGGTGCTTGCAGAGGAACTCTCCGCCCTTCTCAGCGCCAATGCGGTCGAGCCCGTACCACCCGGGCAAGAAGGGCAGGGATTCTATTCCAGGTACTTCCTTGTGGAAAAGAAAAACGGGGGATGCGCCCCATCCTAGACCTGAGAGGCCTGAACAAATTCCTGGTCAAAGAAAAGTTCAGGATGCTTTCCTTGGGCACCCTTCTGCAATGATTCGAAAAACGATTGGCTATGTTCCCTGATTTAAAGGACGCATACACTCACATCCCGATACTGCCAGCTCACAGACAGTATCTCAGATTCCGCCTGGGCGCACGGCACTTTCAGTATTGTGTGCTGCCCTTTGGGCTCGCCTCTGCCCCACGGGTGTTTACGAAGTGCCTAGTGGTGGTAGCGGCGTATCTACGCAAGCTGGGAGTGCACGTGTTCCCATATCTTGACGATTGGCTGGTCAAGAACACCTCGGAGGCGGGAGCTCTCCGGTCCATGCAGTGCACTATTCGCCTCCTGGAGCTGCTGGGGTTTGTGATAAATTACCCAAAGTCCCATCTCCAACCTGCCCAATCTCTGGAATTCATAGGAGCTCTGCTGAATACTCAGACGGCTCAGGCCTTCCTTCCAGAAGCGAGGGCCAACAACCTCCTGTCCCTGGCTTCCCAGACCAGAGCGTCTCAGCAGATCACAGCTCGGCAGATGTTGAGACTTCTGGGTCATATGGCCTCTACAGTTCATGTGACTCCCATGGCTCGTCTTCACATGAGATCTGCTCAATGAACCCTAGCTTCCCAGTGGTATCAAGCCACCGGGAATCTAGAAGATGTCATCCGCCTCTCCACCAGCTGCCGCAATTCACTGCACTGGTGGACCATTCGGACCAATTTGACCTTGGGGCGCCCATTCCAAATTCCACAGCCCACGAAAGTGCTAACGACGGATGCATCTCTCCTGGGCTGGGGGGCTCATGTCGATGGGCTTCACACCCAAGGACTGTGGTCCCTCCAGGAAAAGGATCTTCAGATCAACCTCCTGGAGCTCCGAGCGGTCTGGAACGCACTGAAGGCTTTCAGAGATCGCTGTCCTGTCAAATTATCCAAATTCGGACAGACAATCAGGTTGCAATGTATTACATCAACAAGCAGGGGGGCACCGGATCTCGCCCCCTGTGTCAGGAAGCCGTCGGGATGTGGCGTTGGGCCTGCCAGTTCGGCATGCTCCTTCAAACCACATACCTGGCAGGCGTAACAACAGTCTGGCCGACAGACTGAGCAGAGTCATGCAACCGCACGAGTGGTCGCTCCATTCCAGAGTGGTACACAAGATCTTCCGAGAGTGGGGCACCCCCTCGGTGGACCTTTTCCGCCTCTCAGACCAACCACAAGCTGCCTCTGTTCTGTTCCAGACTACAGGCACTCGGCAGACTAGCGTCGGATGCCTTTCTCCTCCATTGGGGGACTGGCCTCCTGTATGCTTATCCTCCCATACCTTTGGTGGGGAAGACCTTACTGAAGCTCAAGCAAGACCACGGCACCATGATTCTGATAGCGCCCTTTTGGCCCCGTCAGATCTGGTTCCCTCTACTTCTGGAGTTGTCCTCCGAAGAACCGTGGAGATTGGAGTGTTTTCCGACCCTCATCTCGCAGAACGACGGAGCGTTTCTGCACCCCAACCTTCAGTCTCTGGCTCTCACGGCCTGGATGTTGAGGGCATAGATTTCGCTTCGTTGGGTTTGTCTGAGGGTGTCTCCTGTGTCTTGCTTGCCTCTAGGAAGGATTCCACTAAGAAGAGTTACTTTTTCAAGTGGAGGAGGTTTGTCGTTTGGTGTGAGAGCAAGGCCCTAGAACCTCGTTCTTGTCCTGCACAGAACCTGTTTGAATACCTTCTGCACTTATCAGAGTCTGGTCTTAAGACCACTCAGGTAAGGAATCACCTTAGCGCGATTAGTGCTTACCATTATCGTGTAGAGGGTAAAGCCATCTCTGGAGAGCCTTAGGAGTCGTTCGATTCATGAGAGGCTTGCTTTTGTCAAAGCCCCCCTGTCAAGCCTCCTGCAGTGTCATGGGATCTCAACGTCGTCCTCACCCAGCTGATGAAACCTCCTTTTGAGCCACTGAATTCCTGCCATCTGAAGTACTTGACCTGGAAGGTCATTTCTTGGTGGCAGTTACTTCAGCTCGTAGGGTCAGTGAGCTTCAAGCCCTGGTAGCTCATGCTCCGTATACTAAATTTCATCACAACAGAGTAGTGCTCCGCACTCACCCGAAGTTCCTGCCGAAGGTGGTATCAGAGTTCCATCTTAACCAGTCAATTGTCTTGCCAACATTCTTTTCCAGACCGCATACCCGCCCTGCTGAATGTCAGTTGCACACATTGGACTGCAAGAGAGCATTGGCCTTCTACTTGGAGCGGACACAGCCCCACAGACAGTCCGCCCAATTGTTTGTTTCTTTCGACCCTAACAGGATAGGGGTCGCTGTCAGGAAACGCACCATCTCAAATTGGCTAGCAGATTGCATTTCCTTCACTTATGCCCAGGCTGGGCTGACTCTAGAGGGTCATGTCACGGCTCATAGTGTCAGAGCCATGGCAGCGTCGGTGGCTCACTTGAAGTCAGCCACTATTGAAGAGATTTGCAAGGCTGCGACGTGGTCATCTGTCCACACATTCACATCACATTACTGCCTCCAGCAGGATACCCTACGCGACAGTCGGTTCGGGCAGTCGGTGCTGCAGAATCTGTTTGGGGTGTAATCCAACTCCACCCTCCAGGACCCGAATTTATTCTGGTCAGGCTGCACTCTCAGTTAGTTGTTCTTCGTAGGTCAATTTCTGTTATACCCTCGCCGTTGCGAGGTTCAATTGACCTGGGTTTTTGTTTTGAGTGAGCCTGAGAGCTAGGGATACCCCAGTCGTGAGAACAAGCAGCCTGCTTGTCCTCGGAGAAAGCGAATGATACATACCTGTAGCAGGTGTTCTCCGAGGACAGCAGGCTGATTGTTCTCACCTACCCTCCCTCCTCCCCTTTTGAGTTGCGTTTTTGATCATTTGCTTGTCATTCAACTGAGCGGGAACGGTCGCGCACGGGCGGGAAGGCGGCCGCGCATGCGCGGTGGGCGTGCCCTGCGTGCGGGACCGCCCGCAAAGTTTTGTTCCAGTTGGTGGGGGCTGCCGTGGACGTCAACCCAGTCGTGAGAACAATTAGCCTGCTGTCCTCGGAGAACACCTGCTACAGGTATGTATCATTCGCTTTATCGTGGGCAGACTAGATGGACCGTGCAGGTCTTTTTCTGCCGTCATCTACTATGTTACTATGTAGAATATCAACCATTTCTGACAAAACTTGAAAATAGCTTCTGGTATCTGAATTAGATATTTAAGTTGTAAATTTGACATATGGATTTCTGTACAGCTTACTTTTTTAACCAACCTTGTTGCACTCAACTAGTACAAAAGTAAAATGACTTCAGATCCCCAACTTGTGTTTGTATGGCTCAAGAAAGAATTCACCAATGTCTGCTGTTTCATTGAGCCATAGCGTGTATAATTCGATGTCAGTTGAGGTAAATCAAAAAAGTGATTCTAGTGACCAGCCTAGTGACCCAGTGGTAGTGCTGCACATTGCCTTGAAGAGGAGTATGGGTTTAGTTCTTCGGTTGGTCTTCTATTCTTCTATTCCCTGGGCCATCCAGGATTGGGGATGCTGTAGATGCTCTGTCTCTTGGGGAAGGAGTCTCAACTGTTGCTCAACATTAACATATGGTGTCCAAATTTAGTGCCAATAATTGTACAGTTCCCAAGGAGTTGTGGCATGTGGCCCTGGTGAAGGATTGCACTAATGACTGGACTAAGTGAGTTAGGAGGGGGATATAAAATAGGCAACTCTCCATCCCCTTTGAGTAGCTACTAATTAAGACTAATTTTCCCTTTCTAAAAGGAAGGCTGATTAAAATTGGTCTGGAAGCTCAAATGAGAAGGAGAAAAATTGCTACCCCCCCCCCCCCCCCCCAAAAAAAAAAATGTATCTCAACCTGTAAACACAGGAAGCGAAAAGTTTTTCTGAGTACACACATGCAACCTGAGGCAGAATTTTAAAAAGTGATGTCTGTTTATTTATTGGCAGTGAAATTAACTTCTGTATTTTTTGAATAAGGCACCTTACCCCATTTGCTAGCTAAGCCTTTTTGCATTCTTTAAGTGTTTTGTCAAATAATTTTATATTCCAGATTAGATTGTGTTTAGAGTTGAAAGCACATGTTATGTTTACAAAATTATCAGTTCAATGCTGAAGTAATTCATTTCTATTGATGGGTTTTAAAGTGCCCTAAATGCTGTTTTTAAGATTGGAATTACTTATGGAGATTTTTTGTTTTTTTTTACAATTAGGTAGTTTCTTCCTGCTTTTTTAAAATTTCTATCTAAATTACAACTGGCCTCTGGGTTATGGAACCACAAGCCTTCATTTCAAGCTACCTAATGATTTTTCCTTCTACTTTATATCCTCTACCAACACACATATCCCAGTTGGGGGCATACCCATGGGCCAGGGCCGTCTTAGGCAGAGGCGACCAAGGCGACCGCATAGGGCCCCCGCGCCTAGGGGGCCCCGGCGCAGCGGTCTCAACTCTGCCTCGCTCGTGCCTCCGCCTCCGACCTCCACCGCTGCTCGCCTTAGTCGCCTGAGATGATCCCCATTCCCGCAGCTCGGCCCGATGCCGCTCTCCCGCCACCACCGGCGCGGCGCCCACCCCCGGCTTGGGCCCGCTGAGCCCGCCGTCAGCTCCTGAGTCCCCGGACCCCGGCGACTAACTGAGCGATGCCAGCGAGCCAGCCCAGGCAGCGATGGCCCCGCCCCCGACGGCGACGACAGACAGTTGCAGCGCGACGGCTCACCTCCAGGCTCCAGCTTCCCGCTCATTGTCCCGCCTTCTGATGTATTTCCTGTTTTCCGGGCGTGAGGGCGGGAGTCACTGAGCGGGAAAAGCTGGAGCCTGTCGGAAAGTGGTGAGGACGTGAGGTGAGCCATTTCTTGCTGACGCCAACAGTTGTGCACTTATGCAAATCGAAATCGGATTCCATGCAGGGCAGGAGATCAGGAGAAGTCCTCTCTCATCATTAACGATGCTTGTTGGACGGTGCAAGGGTTGGAAATGTCTGCCTCCCTGAGAGGATTTGGCCCAACAACATTAGTTGCTGGAGAAGCTGAGCAAGTAAGATCTTCTGGTTGGAAGAGGCTGTTTCGTAACATATCTGGGTTATTTTCACATAGATCTGCAGATATTTCTCCTGATAAAATTTGGATGGCAATAGCAGATTTAGCTAAAACACTGCTTCCAGTAATTAATGATATGACACCTCGAATTAATCATTTGGAAGCTAGACTGCAATCACAGGAAGAAAAGATTAATAAGCTAAAATCTGAGAATGGAAATCATGAAGTAGCAAAATCTGATATAAACGTAGGTACAATCAGTTCAAATTATTTAGTAACTGATGTGGCTACTTGCCTCTCTGGTTTGATGGGTTACAGAGTAATAGGGGAATTTGAAAGTACTGGATCTTTTCTTATATTTTCCTTTATTCTCCTTTGTTATGAGAATTGGAACTACTAATTGTAGTGGACTGAACTGAATAATTTATGGGGAGGGGGAGGTTTCATGATAGCATTGTGCTTATTATTTCAATCAGTTTTTTTGTACAAGTTTAGCTTCATTTGTCTTTATTTGAAATTTCATAAATAAAAAAAATGTTCTAAAAATTGAATAATCTTATCAATGGGGTGGAGCCAGGTTGGGGGCAGAGCTAGGGTGGGCAGGGCTAGGATGGGGCCCCACCAAATTGGTCTGCATAGGGCCCCGCACTTGCTAAGACCGGCCCTGCCCATGGCTCTTTCCAGCATGCTGCAGTCATGGACTGTTTGTCCTGTCATGAGATATGGGCATTATGTAGTGGTTAGGCTGTGAGCACTGTCTCTACAGCACCCACAGCTCATGGAACAGAAGACATGTGAACTGATAGTATGTAGCTTTTCTGTCAAAACAGACCTAAAAGAAATCCTGAAGCATTAATAGCACTCTGTGGACTGACTCCAGTTGCAGAAGGTATTCATAGTGCTTGTAGATATAACATGACATGATATGAATGCGTATATTTTGCGAAACTTGGTCAGCTCAATTCGAATTGCAACCAAGAGAACTAGGAACAACTCAGAGAACAATATATCCAATCACTACTTAGTAAAACAAAACAGAAAAGCTTAACTCAGGTATTTCTGAAAGAGCCAAGTTTTCAGATATTTCCTATAACACAGTTTTTTTTTCAGGAGGCGGTTCGAAAAACCAGTAGACAAGTACCTGATATTTGATTTCAAAATTCTCCAATAGTGAACCCCTGTGGAAGAGGGGAAATTCAATACAAGGAAATCTCATATTTTTGACAGTATTTCTGAAATAGGACGTATGATAAGAGAACAAATGTAATAGGGAGCTAAACCATGGAGTATCTTAAATAACAGTGTACAAATTCTTGAACTTAATCCTGGCATAAACAGGTAACCAATGACCTTTAATTAAGAGAGGTGTTTTATGCTTATATTTGCCCACCTCGTGGGACCTGTTCTGCAATGTTTTGCAACCTTCTCAATAGAAAAGAATTGCAACCGCATACAATGAGTTGTAATAATCTAGTTGCCTTAAGATTAATGCTTGCATCAGAAATTCAAATTGAAATGATTCGAAGCAACTATGGACCCGACACAAGTGCCTTAAACAGAAAAGTTTTTTTTGACAAGATGAATGATATGCTTTTCAAATGAAAAAATGCTATCCAATATCATTCCCAGGACCTTCATTTCTGAAACTAAAGGAAAGTCAGTCAGGTTAATATTCAGACTCTGATGCCACGGAGATTGAAATTGAGGAACGGCAATGAAAAACTCAGTCTTCTCAACATTAATTTTTAACCTATGGCTAGACACTCATTTGTCTACAATATTAATGCAATGTTCCACATCTGTTTTAATGTCAATGTGGGACCAGGGATGGGGAGCAACAGAGTCACATCATCAGTTTAAATAAAATATTCTATCCCATTTCTTCCTAATAATATACTAAGAGAAAATAACATCACATTAAATAAAATGGGTGACAGAGGGATCCTTGGGGTACTCCACATCCATTTGACTATGGCATAGAAAAAGCATTCTCCAAGGATAAGCAGACTATATTATTCTCACAAGTGGATCGACAATCCACGTTGGCCTAGAACCGGCATAAAATATAGCAAAGAAAGAAAACATTTTGCCAGAGCCTTCTGCGCGGAGTTCCTTAATACCCGCCATGCGTCCGTGCTCAGTTCATTTTTTTTCCACGTGAGGAGCAGCGGTTCTCTCTGCAGCTCCTCTACTGCCCAGGAAAGAGCCTTCCTTTAGTGCCTTTCAGCTATTTTTTTGCCTTTTTCACTTTGTTTTAAAAAAAAGAAAAGTTCCTTTATTTATTTTTTGTTTTATTTGCCTGTGTTAAGTTTACTTTGTTTTTTTCGTTGGGGGCCGCACTTAGGCTTGCTCGGTTGGGATAGCCCCTATTTTTGTGCTTTTATTTTTTCATAGGCACAATCGAGCCTTTTGATTTCGCCAAAGCCATCTTCCCTTCCATGTAATCAAAGACTCTCAGTGGCTTCAAGTGTTGTACTCGATGCAACCGGACCATTTTTGGGTACTGATACACATTCTTGGTGTATCCAGTGCCTCGGGCCTAACCATAGCCCAGCAAATTGCATTCTTTGTCTTCGTATGAAGAAAAGAACGCAAATTTCCTGAGAAGCTCAGAGAGAGAAACTTTCTGGAGCTTGGTCTGGTCCTTTGGCATCAAGGGAAGCATCGACATCGGGAGTCACAGTAGGGATGGCTGCTGCTGCGAAACCCAGAGACACTGGGAGTAGTGAGGCATCAAGTGGTTCTCCGCCTATCTTCAGGCCTCCTGCTGTGCAGGCCCCCCAGGACCGACTGTTGTTGGCCCCGACCCCGAGGTGTCATGAGGATTCCATGTCGTCCTCATCTATACCGAGGAGTCTCGGTGAGGTGCATCAGGCAAAGGCCAAGACGCACCGACACTGATCTCCTTTGATACACAGTGCCGGGAGCTCTGAGACATCGAGGGATCTGGCACCCGAGAAGCTTCGGGGCCGGGAGGAGCGCTCCCCCTCCGTTCAAGAGGTGTCGATGTGCCTCTCTCCCAGCAGGCAAGATCCTGCTCCTGTACCCCAGGCGGTTAGTCAATCTGAGCCCACAACCTTTACCAATGGCAGCTCTTGACGAGCGACTCTGGGCCTTGCTCCCAGAGCTCTTAAAGGCCTTTATGCAGCGATGTGCATTGGGTGTGCCTGCGCCTATCATGTCAACTGCCATCCAGTCTGGTTCTCCTTCGACGTTGGTGGAGGAAGCTTTGCTGGAGTCGAGGAAGTAACCGAACCCTCGATGCTGTTCTCGAGTTCATGGATCCTCGAGGCAGGTATGGTCTCGGACATCCTTGAGGGAAGTGCTGTCTGACACCGAGGAGGAGCGCTCGTGGGAGTCTGAACAGGACCCCAGGTACTTTTCCTCCAATGAGTCCTTTGGGATCCCTTCAGAACCTTCCCCTCCACCTGAGAGCCTCTTTCACCTCGTAGAAGTGGAGGGATGAGCCCAGGACTAAGATGCTCGAGGCCCTGGACTACATCTCTCCACCTATGGAGGCAGTGATGGCTCCTCTGCATGAGGTACCTAAGGCAGTCCTAATGCGGAACTGGGTGTCCTCTCTGTCTGTCCCTGTGGTCCCCAAGAAAACCCACGGGGAACCTGGGATGGCGAGGTCTCATTTACCCCACAACTCCATGATGGTGGATGCCGCTCTCAAGAGAGCCAAGAGTACTAGAGACTATGCTTCGACTCCCCCAGGCAGAGAACCCCAGGACCTTGGACTCTTTTGGGAGGAAAATGTATCAGGCCGCAATGCTCATCGCCCGTCTTCAATCATGCCAGCTCGTCATGAGCGTCTGCTTGCGGAACTCAATGAGGCAGCTGTCTGACTTGGTTGATGCACTCCCTCCGGAGCACGCAGAGCCTTTTTGCCAGCTGGTCAAGCAGCAGAAGACGTGTCGCAAGTTCTTGGCCAGGGGCACTTACGACACTTTTGACATGACATCCAGAATCTCTGCCCATGGTATAGCGATGCGCAGACTCTCATGGTTGCGTGTCTCTGACCTGGACAATTCTGTCCAGCAGAGCATGGCGGATGCCCCATGCTGGGGGGATAACCTTTTCGGAGAGAAGGTTGAGGAATTGGTTGACCAGATCAAGAAGCATTCTGATGCTATGTCTTCTCTCTCCTGCTGGGCACCTTTTGCAACCACCTCCCCATCTAGGAGGTATTTTTGGAGCACTTCTTGCACCTTTTCTAGGCTTATGTATGCTCTGGTGGCTCTCCAGACTACACCCCTGCGCACTCCTTCTCATCAATAGCATGCGCCTAAGGCCCCTGCTGCTCCTCAGCAAAAGCAAGGGATGGGCGTTTGACTGGCTCCAGCAGAGCATAGCCACCATAAAAGTGTCCATGCCGGATGACTTGCCGGATGCGGGGAGGTTAAAATGTTTTCACCAAAGGTGGCCTCTCATAACCTCCAACCGGTGGATTCTTCAAGTAGTCCAGTTAGGATACACCCTCAACTTGGTATCCAAACCTCCAAGTTGCCTACCAAGAGCTCATTCATACAGCTCCCAGCACAAGCAGGTACTTGCAGAGGAACTTTCTGCCCTTCTAAAGGCCCATGCGGTCGAACCCGTTCAACCAGGGGAAGAAGGGCAGGGATTCTATTCCAGTTACTTCCTTGTGCAGAAAAAGACTGGGGGGATGTGTCCCATCTTAGACCTAAGGGCCCTGAACAAATTCCTAGTCCGAGAAAAGTTCAGGATGGTTTCCCTGGGCACCCTTCTTCCCATGATTCAGAAAACGTTTGGTTATGCTCTCTGGACTTGAAGGATGCATATACACACATTACAATACTTCCAGCTTACAGGAAGTATCTCTGATTTCGGCTGGGAACACATCATTTTCAGTACCGCATGTTTCCTGTTGGCCTCGCGTCAGCTCCCAGGGTGTTTTATCAAATGTCTAGTGGTAGTTTCAGCGTCGTTACACAGACTGGGAGTTCATGTGTTCCCTTATCTCAACGATTGGCTGGTAAAGAGCAACTCGGAGGACGGTGCTTAAGAGTCCATGTGGAAGACCATTCAGGTGCTCGAGCTACTAAGATTAGTAATAAACTACCCCAAGTCCCATCTCCGTCCTCTCCAGCAATTGGAATTCATAGGAGCCCTGCTCGACATGCGGACTGTTTGAGCCTATCTTCTGGAGATGTGTGCCTACAACCTTCTGTCCCTCGTGTCCAAGGTTCGGACATCGCAGTAGGTGACAGCTTTGGCAGATGTTGAGGTTGTTGGGCCATATGGCTTCCACACTGTATGTTACACCCATGACACGTCTTCACATGAGATCTGCTTAGTGGTATTAAGCCACAGGGAGTCTAGAAGGTACGTTCTCTTCAGTGGCGAACAGTTCGGTCCAATTTGACCTTGGGACTTCCATTTCAGATTCCTCAGCCACAAAAAGTGCTGATGACGGATGCATCAGTCTGGGTGGGGGGCTCATGTAGATGGGCTCCACACTCAAGTAGTTTGGTCTCTCCAGGAAACAGGTCTTCAGATCAACCTTCTGGAGCTCCGAATGATCTGGAACGCTCTAAAGACTTTCAGAGATCGGCTGTCCGACCAAATTATTTTAGTTCAAACAGACATCAGGTTGCGAAGTATTACACCAACAAGCGGGGGGGGGGGGGGGGGGGGGCAGGAAACTGGATCTCACCCTCTGTGTCAGGAAGCTGTCCAGATATGGCTCTGGGCATGCTGTTATTGCATGTTTCTCCAAGCCACGTATCTGGCAGGCATAAACAACAGCCTGACTGACAGGCTGAGCAGGGTAATGCCTACAACGAGTGGTCTCTGAACATGGGCATAGCCCACCAGATCTTCTGAGCGTGGGGCACCCCCTCAGTGGATCTTCTTTCCACTCAGTTCAATCAAAGGGTCCCTCAGTTTTGCTTCAGACCCACGGCAGACTAGCCTCAGACACCTTCATTGGGGGACAGGCCTTCAAATAGAGGAGGTTTGCCGTCTGGTTCGACAGCAAGGCCGTAGATCCTCTTTCTTGTCCTACACAGACTCTGCTTGAATACCTTCTACACTTATCAGAGTCTGATCTCAAGACCAACTCCGAAAGGGTTCACCTTAGTGCAATTAGTGCTTATCAGTGTGTAGAAGGTAAGCCTATCTCTGGACAGCCTTTAGTTGTTCACTTCATGAGAGGTTTGCTTTTGTCAAAGCCCCCTGTCAGACCTCTGCCAATGTCATGGGATCTCAACGTCGTTCTCACCCAGCTGATGAAAGCTCCATTTGAGCCACTGAATTCCTGCTATCTGAAGTACTTGGCCTGGAAGATCGTTTTCTTGGTGGCTGTTACTTTAGCTCGTAGGGTCAGTGAGCTTCAGGCCTTAGTAGTGGATGCACCTTATACTAAGTTTCATCACAAACAGAGTAGTCCTCAGCACGCACCCTAAGTTCCTGTTGAAGGTGGTGTCGGAGTTCCATCTGAACCAGTCGATTGTCTTGCCAACATTTTTTCCCCGTCCCCATTCCCACCCTGGTGAAAGCAGCTTACACACCTTGGACTGCAAGAGAGCGTTGGCCTTTTACATGGATGGAAGAAACCCTTCGGACAGTCCGCCCAGTTGTTTGTCTCTTTTGATCCCAACAGGAGGGGAGTCGCCATCTGTAAACGCACAGTCTCCAGTTGGCTAGCAGATTGCATTTCCTTCGCTTATGCCCAAGCTGGTCTGACTCTGGAGGGTCATGTCACGACTCATAATGTCAGAGCCATGGCTGCATTGGTGGCTCACTTAAAGTCAGCCTCTATTGAAGAGATTTGCAAAGCTGCAATTTGGTCTTCAGTCCACACATTCACATCTCATTACTGCCTTGAGCAGGATACCCGACGCAACATTCAGTTTGGGCAGTCAGTGTTGCAGAGTCTGTTTGGGGTTTAGAATCCAACTCCACCCTCCTAGGCCCGTTTTGTTCTGTTCCAGGCTGCACTGTCAGCTAGTTTGTATATAGTTTCAGGTTAATCTGTGTTATGTCCTCGCCGTTGCGAGGCCCAGTTGACCAGTGTTTGTTGTTTGGGTGAGCCTGGATGCTAGGGTTCCCCACGTGTCAGAATAATATAGCCTGCTTGTCCTCGGAGAAAGCAAAGATACTTACCTGTAGCAGGTATTCTCCGAGGACAGCAGGCTTATTATTCTCACAATCCTACCCACCTCTCCTTAGAGTTGTTGCTGTGTTGAATTAAACTGAGGAGCGTGGTCGTGCAGCAAGCGAGAAGCATTCCGTTCATGCGCAGCGGGAGCAGCATGCGCAGCAGAAGGCTCTGGCAATCATTTTTCTTTCTTTCTTTCTTTGCTATATTTTATGCCTGTTCCCGGGCCAACATGGATCGTCGACCCACTTGTGAGAATAATATGCCTGCTGTTCTCAGAAAATACCTGCTACAGGTAAGTATCTTCGCTTTATTCATCTTTACAATATAGGTACGTGAAACAAGGAAACCTTTAAACCAATTCAATGCTGTATCAGCAATACCAATTTCCTCAAGTAGATACAATAAAATCTGATGATTCACAACTTCAAATGCTGCAGCTAGATCAAATTGGACCAGAAAGACTTTGCACCCTTTACTCAACCACATCTTAGCCATAGCTACTAAAGAACACAACAGTCTCTTTGCTATGGTTTCCTCTAAATCCAGGCTGAGAAGGGTGCAAGATTAAATGATCTAATTAATTAACCAATTGAACAGTCACTGTGACTTCCATGATCTTAGCAAACAAAGGGATTGAAGCGACAGGATGATTTTTGGACACGGCAGAGAGGTTCCCTTGATGAATCCTTTTGGGATTGGTGTTAAGACAATGTTTCATCAAATAATGTACTCCTTAATTATAGATCAATTAGTTTTTATTTCTACATACCTCCAAACCCATACATACATTTAGAAGTTATCTAACAACAGTCTAAGGAACTCACTCATTCAAACTTTCGCTCCACTATCCTATCGCGACTCTATGTAAATCATTAATTTCACATCACTGCTTAAATCTGGCAACATGAAATCTCAAAAGTTCTTAATGTCCATGAATTTTCATGTTATACTCCCATTATTGATCTTCATGCAGTGTCCAATATCCTATACCGTCAGTTCGTTTGATTCAGTGATTCCTTAATATGTAGCGGAAAAACTCCACTACTTTTACTGAAGAAAAAGTTCATAGAACCTCAGTATCTTCATAGGCTCGTTTATATAGCAAAGCACAGCTTGAAGAGGGCTTGCATCAGACTCCAGACAAAGTTAGTACAGCTGACCACATTTTAGCTCCTCTATGCGAGACCGCATTTCATGTTGCTCTTCATCAGGAAGAGCAATTTCCATCCCCTATAATATTAAAGCGTAAATATATATTTTTTCTCACTGAAATACTTACTATCACATTAATTAAATGTATTCATCAATCTATATTAATACATTATAAAGGCTGCCTGCCTTCGGGACTGAAAACCAGCTTTCCAAGCAGGACACACTGAGTCCTGCACCTTTCTCTAACTGAGCCAGTCTAATTATGTGACCCCTTTATATAAGACTTAAAGGCCAATCAAATTCACCTGATCTCAATCTCTAAACTCAAATCCATTCCACCTTTAAGTTAAGGCCCCAGGGAAACACCGTGCCCCACATAAAAATGAAGCATTCCATATCATCATGCTGATCAATCCATAGACTGGTGGGTTGTGTCCATCTACCAGCAGGTGGAGATAGAGAGCAATCCTTTTGCCTCCCTATATGTAGTCATGTGCTGCCGGAAACTCCCCAGTATGTTCTCTATCTCAGCAGGTGGTGGTCACACACAGCAGCAGCTCTGGCTAGGTCTCCAAGCCTAATTTTTAGGTTTTGTTGAGTACCTGGGGTTGAGGGCTCTTCTTGAGCAAGTGCAAACCTGGTGGCGCCAGGTCCCTCCTTTTCTCCCCCCTCCCGCTGGCTCCGTTAAAAAAAAAAAAAAAAAAAATTTTGGACGTCCTTAAGGGCGTTTATTTCGAAGTTTATTTAAACGTTTATTGCAGCTACTCACTGGGACACCAGGTCGTTACAGCTCGGAGCGAGAAGCAGGTAATTTTTACCTTTTTATAGCGGGCAGGGGGTTCCCGATCGATCTCCACGTGGCCTATGGCGTCGGAGGGCGAGGGGTGCGAAGAATCGCTCCCCGGACCGCGTGTGCGCTTCTAGCGGGGATGCGGGGGTCTTAAAGTCTGATTCGCCCTTGTTGGGTGTCAGTTTGGAGGCCGGTCAGTGTCCCGGGTCTTCCTCCGGTGCGGCGGTTTTTCCCGCATAAACGCCCATCCCCCGCTGCTCGCCTCCGCCATCTTGGCTGGCCACTCTGCTCGGACGGCTTCTTCTTGGGCCGCCCTTGAGCTGGGAGACGTTAATGCCATGGCCGCCCTTGATTTGGGCGACGGCAAAAAAGTGGCCAAAGTTAAGCGCCGTTCTTCCCACGCGGCTCCTTCGCGGAGTGTCGCGCCGGATGCCATCTTGGATGCGCAGCATGTTTCTCCCCCGCTCTTGCGAGCACCGGTTGAGGGTGCGTCTAGGGCTGTGGCCCAGGCTGCTGAAGTGCACAGTCTGGGGGGTTTCTCCCCCGAGTTTATTTTGCTGCTGCATCAGGCCTTCCTTATGCAAAACGCTGCCCCTGCTCCCTTGTCCGATAAAGGGGTTGAGGCCCCCGGAAGTAAACGCCCTCGGGTGGATTCCCAGGCCTTAGAGGACTCTGTCTCCTCTGATGTAGATGAGGGCAGCGTATCTGAGTTCTCCCAACGGTCCTTTGGGGATTCCTTGGAGGAGACGGATTCCCGCTCGGATGGAGCGGATGACCCCTCTGCAGCGCGGATCTTTCGCTCAGAGGATTTGCCCAACCTGTTAGTGCAGGCCATGAGCATTTTGAAGATTTCCTCTCCAGAGGACGTCTCTCCCTCAGTCCCTGTTGGCTCCGCCATTATGCTGGGGACGAAGCGCCCGCCTAGAACCTTCCACGTGCATGATGCCATGCACACTGTCAGCAATCACCCCTCCGTGCTGTCCGCTCTTGCTGCGACACCTCTCTGTGCTGTCCGCGCTCCACTCAACACCTCTCTGTGTGGTCTGCGCACCTCTGAGCACCTCTCCGAGCTGTCCTTCTTCGCCCACACAATTGGGGCTAATCCATCTCCTCAACAGAACTGTTCCGGCTCACTTGCAAAAAGCAATTCACAGTACTGTTTATTCTGCAGAGCACTTTTATTTCAGAGCCCCACCAGCAGGCGCATACAGTATGCGCTGTATTCCAGCTGCTGGTCTCTGTACAACTTACTTCCCTTCTTCTTCCTCCCTCCCCACAAGCCCCCCACAGTTCCCAAAAGTTCAGTCTTGAGACTCCAAACCCAAATGAAATAGACCTTTGAGTCAGTCAGTTCCTCTACTCACTTTCTCCTACTGCCTAGGAGATAGAGGCATTTTCTCCTCCCTCACTTGTTAGCCACCAGCACTCTGACAACCTCCCACTCCATGGAGTCTTCCCCCACCCTCTCTCCCAGGTGCTGCTCCTCCCCTTGATTGTCCTCCATCTCCCAATCACCTGCTGACCTTTCGGCCTCCTGGGAGTTGGAGTGCTGTCCCTCATGTTCCCTCCTCCCTTGCAAGTGCTGCTGGGTTCTGTAGTTCACTTCCTTTCTTGCAAGTCTCCTACCCCCTTTCCCCAGCAGAGAGTGATCTTCCTTTCTAGGCCTACTGCCCCTGTCAGTTCTTCTCTGCCTTCCCTCTACCTCCTCCTTACATACCCCCCCGCTTAAGAACCTTTTACCCTCCCGGGGCTTGACTCCTTCAACCTCCTGACCGGCCATTCGGGACAAAATATCCACATTCCCCAATAGTTTGCCTGCCCGATGCTCCACCCGGAACTGAAAGGGTTGCAAGGACAGATACCAACGCATAAGTCTGGCATTAGCACTTTTCATCTGCATTAACCATTTCAGGGGGGCATGATCCGTAATAAGCCTAAAGGGCCGTCCCTCTAAATAGTATTGACACATTTGGGTGGCCCACTTAATAGCCAGACACTCCTTCTCAATGGTGGCATATCCTTTTTCATGAGGAAGGAGTTTACGGCTCAAATATAACACAGGATGTTCCTCCCCCTCATGAATCTGAGAAAGTACTGCCCCCAAGCCCACCCCCGAGGCATCCGTTTGCAGCACAAAGGGTTTGTCCCATTCAACTGCCTTCAGTACCGGATCCTCACATAGCGCTAAACGCAACTCTTGAAAGGCTTCTTTCTCCTTCTCCCCCCATTTCAACTGATTCGGCCGATTCCCTTTCAGCATATTTGTTAAGGGCTCAGCCTGTGAGGCAAAATGGGGAATGAACCTGCGGTAGTACCCGACTAGCCCAAGGAAACTCCGCAGCCTTTTTTTGGTTGTCGGATAAGAAAACTCCCTAATACTTTGTACTTTATCCAACAAGGGTTTTACCTGCCCACCCCCCACCTTATAGCCCAGATATTTAACCTCCTGCTGGGCGAAGTGACATTTCTGGGGATTAAGTGTGAGACCTGCCTCCCGGAAAGCTGTTAACACCTTCCTGACCTGCCTCATGTGTGTAACCCAGTCCTCACTATGGATAATGACGTCATCCAGATAAGCCGCAGCATAACTCTGATGAGGCCGTAAGACCCTATCTAGCAGGCGCTGACAGGACGCCGCTGCGGAGTTTAATCCAAACGGCATCCTCTTAAATTGAAAGAGCCCCAAGGGGGTAGAAAAGGCCGTCTTGGGCTTAGACTCCGCAGATAAAGGAATCTGCCAATATCCCTTGGTCAAGTCCAGCGTAGACAGATATTGAGCCGACCCCAACCTATCTAATAAATCCTCAATACGAGGCATAGGATAGGCATCAGGCGAGGAGAGGGCATTAACCTGGCGGAAATCAATACAAAACCGCCAGGTATCGTCTTTCTTAGGCACCAGCACCACTGGACTTGACCAAGGACTATATGATTCTTCAATAATACCATACTCCAGCATTTCCTTCACCTGTCTAACCACCTCTTGTTGTTTCACCGGGGACAGCCTATAAGGTCTTTGCCTAACTACCCGGCCCTGATCTGTAATAATCTCATGCATGCTCAAATGTGTCTCCCCCGGACAGGGAGTAAGGACATCCTGGAACTCTTCTAGTAGTGCCCCAAGTTCCTGCTGCTGATCCTTATTTAACTCCTCTGCAATGTGGGGCTTCAGGGACTTAAAGATGTCTGAGATCTGAGGCCCCAGATCCTCCTCCTCCATCGCCTTAGTCCCGCCCCACAGCACCTTCCTTTCCCTCCACAACTTTAACACATTCACGTGATATGTTTGCTTTCTCCCCCTCTTATTCCTCACCTCATACGTAACGGGCCCCCAATTTCTTAGTAATCACCCCCGGTCCCCTCCACCGACTTTCAAATTTATGAGGGCCATCTGCTATCATAATTATGACCTTCTCCCCTTCTGCAAACCCTCGCTCTTTCACTCCCTGATCATAATATGATTTTTGATATTCTTGACTTTTACCCAATTTATCCCGGGCGTAGCCCCCCAATCGTCGCAACCTACCCTTCAGGTCAAACAGATAAGAGACCACCGTACAGTCTCCTCTATCCGGTGGCACCCATTGTTCCCTCAGGATATCCAAAATTCCCCGCGGGCCCCTCCCATACATTAATTCAAACGGAGACACTCCTAATGAAGCCTGCACACTCTCCCTACAGGTGTATAAGACAAATGGCAAGAGGCGATCCCACTCATCCATACAGCTCCCCAACCCTCTACGCAAGAGAGTCTTAAGAGTCCTATTAAATCTCTCTACCAGACCATTGGTCTGAGGATGGTAAGCTGCGGTACGGATGTGTGTAATACCAAACGCCTCCCATACTTGAGCCAATGTACGGGAGAGAAAATTAGTGCCTCTATCAGTAAGTATTTCCCGGGGAAACCCCACCGTACAAAAAATGTGAATCAGCTCCGCGGCAATCACCTTAGCTGACACTGTACGCAGGGGCACCGCCCATGGGAAATGGGTGGCCATATCTAACACCACCAAAATATACACAAAACCCCTCCGTGACTTGGGGAGCGGTCCTACAATATCCATAGCCAGGCGGCCTAGCGGAACCCCAATACGAGGCAAGGGACATAAAGGCGCCCGCTCTGGCCCCCTCTCGGCTACCTTCTGACAGAGCCCACAGGAATTGCAATACCCTTCCACTTCTTTATAAACCCCTGGCCAATAAAACCTTCGCAAAACCTGGTCCAGGGTACCCTGTGTCGCCTTATGTCCCCCCAGCGGGTGATCATGAGCTAATCTCATGATCAGGCTCCGAAACCCCTTGGGTATCACCAACTGTTTCTGCCACCCGCTCCCTATTGCCGAGCTAACTCTAAATAACAGCCCCTTCTCCACCCTAAAATGCGGGGAAGAGCCCCCCTCCCCTTCTCGGGCCCTACTCCAGGCGTAATGCAAGGTCCCGTCAGACTCCTGCTCCCTCTGAAGAGGGAAACTGCTCTAGGAGCTTCCCCAGGTCCCTTGGAAAATCTCCTTCCCCCTCGACCTCTATCATGGCCTGCCTTCTTTTCCATTGAGCTCCCTTATTTTGCCGGACCCCTTTCCTACTTTTCCCCGGGGTACCAAAAATCTCAGGATGAAAGGGAAAAACCTGATCCAAAGGAAGAACCTTCCCACCCTCCTGCTGTGACTGACCCTGAGCCCGGGTAGTTACAAAGGCTTTTCCCCCTTTCACATATAGGGAAAAAGGGGCCCAGTCCCTCCCCAGTATCAGGTCCTGTGGCAGCCGAGACAACACCGCTACTAATATCCGGTGTGCCCCCATAGGCCCTTTTACTGTCACCCAATGTAAAGGATACCTAGTACTAGCCCCATGAATGCATTGAATAGCTACCTCCCCCTGGGTAGCCCCTCTCTGATCATACTTTCCCTTACTTATACGGGACCATAACCTCCTTGAAAGCATAGATTGGTCAGCTCCCGAGTCTAACAGGGCCTCCACTTTCACCCCCCCCCCCCCCCCCCCACCTCCACGACCTGAGTAAAGGGATTGGACACCTGTTTATAAGAATGAGAAGTAAAGCCCTCCTTGGCCCTACAATCCTTCCTTACGTGCCCTTTATGCCCACACCTATAACAAATACGATCCCCGGCATACCCCGAGACCCCCATTCCCCCTTCACCCTTACCGGCCAGTTCCCTCTTTGCCTGCAGAGGCTTAGCCCCTGTCATATATCTTTCCTTTCCCGCCCGCACCCCGCCCCCACCCACATGTTGGGACTCTAGAAAGCATTCCATACTTTTAACAGCTTCATCCAAAGACCCACAGCCCCGCCTAATCAAGTCCCTTCTCAATTCTGCTGGTAAGGCCTCCAGAAACTGCTCCAACACCAGCTCTAACATTACTTGAGTCACTGAGTTTTTTTCTGGTTCTAACCACTTGGTGGCCAAATCCAGTAATTTCTGGGCCAAAGCCCTGGGCGTCTCTCCTTCTGCCCACCTCCACTCTCTAAATTTCCTTCGGTAGGACTGCTTACTTAGCCCATACCTGTCCAGAATAGCCCGTTTAAGCTTAGCATAGTCCGCAATCTCAACAGCCGGGAGACTGCGAAATGCTGCCAGTGCCTCCCCGGATAATGCCGGAGCCAGTCTCATAGTCCATTGCTCCCCTGGCCAGGCTGCAGCAACCGCTACCCGTTCAAATGCCCCCAGGTAATCCTCTATGTCGTCCTTATCGGACAGCTTACCCCAGGGTAACCAGTTCATCCCCGTCAGGCCTCCGGTCAACGGTGCTCCTCCCGTTGCAGCTCCCTCTGGCATCGTCGGCCCTGGCTGTTCCCGTGCTCCTCCTTTCAACAACTCCTGACACAGTTCCAGAAGCGGCTGTTGCTGGGCCCTCGATGCGGCCAAGGAGTCCTCCATCAATTTGTGTGCCAGTTCCTGTTGTTTTTTGGAATTGATGGGCCATGAAGGAAAACATCTCCTTTGGATCCATTGTGCTGGCCTTCTTCTCTCCTAGACAACACACAAAAACAACAACCTCCAAGTGCAGCTGCTTTTATAGGTTTACCACCCTGCAACCACACCCATGCATCAGCAAAATCCCTTTCCAGCCCTGCTATATGCTCACCGGATAGCCCAGGATTTTGCGCCTTGCTCCTCCTTCTCTTGGAGAACCAGGAAGTTCTGTCAAATATCCCACCACTGCCACCAAATGTCAGCAATCACCCCTCCGTGCTGTCCGCTCTTGCTTCGACACCTCTCTGTGCTGTCCGCGCTCCACTCAACACCTCTCTGTGTGGTCTGCGCACCTCTGAGCACCTCTCCGAGCTGTCCTTCTTCGCCCACACAATTGGGGCTAATCCATCTCCTCAACAGAACTGTTCCGGCTCACTTGCAAAAAGCAATTCACAGTACTGTTTATTCTGCAGAGCACTTTTATTTCAGAGCCCCACCAGCAGGCGCATACAGTATGCGCTGTATTCCAGCTGCTGGTCTCTGTACAACTTACTTCCCTTCTTCTTCCTCCCTCCCCACAAGCCCCCCACAGTTCCCAAAAGTTCAGTCTTGAGACTCCAAACCCAAATGAAATAGACCTTTGAGTCAGTCAGTTCCTCTACTCACTTTCTCCTACTGCCTAGGAGATAGAGGCATTTTCTCCTCCCTCACTTGTCAGCCACCAGCACTCTGACAACCTCCCACTCCATGGAGTCTTCCCCCACCCTCTCTCCCAGGTGCTGCTCCTCCCCTTGATTGTCCTCCATCTCCCAATCACCTGCTGACCTTTCGGCCTCCTGGGAGTTGGAGTGCTGTCCCTCATGTTCCCTCCTCCCTTGCAAGTGCTGCTGGGTTCTGTAGTTCACTTCCTTTCTTGCAAGTCTCCTACCCCCTTTCCCCGGCAGAGAGTGATCTTCCTTTCTAGGCCTATTGCCCCTGTCAGTTCTTCTCTGCCTTCCCTCTACCTCCTCCTTACAACACCTTAATTTCGGCTCAATGGGATGTCCCGGAAGCGAGCCTCAAAGTGGCTAGGGCTATGTCCCGCCTCTATCCTTTGCTTGAAAGTGAACGGGAGGCCTTTCTTTGGCCTACCGTGGATTCTTTCATCACTGCGGTGACTAAGAAAACGGTGTTGCCGGTGGAAGGTGGCACGGCCCTAAAGGACGCCCAAGACAGAAGATTGGAGGCAGCCTTAAGGTCGTCCTTCGAGGCGGCTGCCTTAAGTTTGCAGGCCTCAGTTTGCGGCTCCTAAGTGGCCAGGGCGTGCCTGACGATTGTGCAGCGGGCTTCCCCCTCGGATCCTTCCTTGAGGGCTGATTGGCCGGCCCTGGAATCGGGCTTGGCTTATTTGGCAGACTTACTGTATGATGTCTTGAGAGCCTTGGCTAAAGGTATGGCTCAGACAGTGTCTGCGCGGCGGTGGCTTTGGCTGAAGTATTGGTCTGCTGACCACGCCTCTAAGTCCCGCCTGGCTAAGTTGCCTTTTAAAGGCAAGCTGCTCTTTGGGGTCGAGCTGGACAAAATTGTGACCGATCTCGGCACGTCTAAGGGCAAGAGGTTACCAGAGGTCAGGGCTCGGGCCAGTGCTCGCCCCGGTATCTCCAGAGGATGGTTTCAGGAAGCCCGTTGGTACCGCCCGGGCAAGTCGGGCTCTCTGCCCCCTCTTCCTTCAAGAGGAACTTCTCCCCCAAGCAGCATTCCTTTCGCAGAGACCGCCGTCCCGGAGGTGCGCCCTCCGGTCCTCCCCCAGGGTCTCGTACCCAATGACGGGGTCCTGGTCCATGGCCCAGTGCAGATTGGAGGACGCCTGTCCTCGTTTCTGGGCGAGTGGACCAGGGTAACTTCAGACGCTTGGGTGCTGGAAGTCATCAGAGATGGCTACAAGCTAGAGTTCTGCCGACCCTGAAGAGACGGGTTTGTACTCTCTCCCTGCAAGTCTCCGGTCAAAGCTGTGGCAGTGCAGCAGACCTTGGACAATCTGATCCGCCTGGGTGCGGTCGTTCCGGTGCCAGAAAATCAGCTTGGCAAGGGACGTTACTCCATTTACTTTGTGGTACCAAAGAAAGGAGGTTCTGTACGGCCTATCCTCGACCTCAAAGGGGTCAATCGGGCCTTGAAAGTTCGGCACTTTCGCATGGAGACTCTCCGCTCGGTTATAGCGGCAGTGAAGGTAGGGGAGTTCCTGGCATCCTTGGACATCAAGGAAGCGTACTTGCATATTCCCATCTGGCCTCCTCATCAATGCTTTCTGCGTTTTGCAGTCCTGGGCCGACACTTCCAGTTCAGAGCCCTCCCGTTCGGGTTGGCTACTGCTCCGCGGACCTTCTCCAAAGTAATGGTGGTCATCGCGGCCTTCCTGCGAAAGGAAGGAGTACAAGTCCATCCTTATCTGGACGACTGGTTGATCCGAGCCCCCTCTTATGCAGAGTGCGGCAAAGCTGTGGACCGGGTGATTGCTCTTTTGAGCTCCCTGGGGTGGATCATCAACTGGGAGAAAAGCCAGCTGCGCCCCCCTCAGTCCCTGGAGTATCTGGGAGTTCGATTCGACACCCAAGTGGGCAGAGTGTTCCTGCCGGACAATCGGATTGTCAAACTTCAGGCTCAGGTGGACCAGTTCCTAGTAGCCTCTCCGCTTCGGGCTTGGGACTATGTGCAGCTGTTGGGCTCTATGACGGCCACGATGGAAGTAGTGCACTTGGGCCAGGGCTCATATGAGACCACTACAACACTCTCTGCTGCAGCGCTAGACTCCGGTGTCGGAGGATTATGCTGTGCGCCTTCCCTTGGACCCAGCAGTGCGCAAGGCGCTGAGCTGGTGGCTGAAGACAGACAAGTTGTCTGCAGGGATGCCTCTTGTGACCCCGGAGTGGATTGTCGTCACGACGGACGCCTCTTTGACGGTCTGGGGAGCCCACTGCTTGGGAAGGACAGCGCAGGGGCTCTGGTCTCCTGCAGAGGCAAAGTGGTCTATCAACCTCCTGGAACTCAGAGCCATTCGGTTGGTGCTTTTGGAGTTCCTCCCGGTACTGGCGTTGAAGCCAGTACGGGTCCTGTCGGACAATGCCACGGCTGTGGCCTATGTCAACCGCCAGGGAGGTACCAAGAGCGCCCCTCTAGCCAAGGAAGCCATGAATCTATGCCAGTGGGCGGAAGCGAACCTGGAACAGCTGTCAGCGGCCCACATTGCCGGAGTCATGAATGTCAAGGCGGACTTTCTCAGTCGCCATACCTTGGATCCCGGAGAGTGGCAGTTATCGGCTTAGGCGTTCTTGGACATCACGAAGCGCTGGGGCCAGCCGAGCCTAGATCTGATGGCGTCATCGGCCAATTGCCAAGTGCCGCGCTTTTTCAGCAGAGGACGGGACCCTCGATCTCTGGGAGTAGATGCTCTTCTCCAACAGTGGCCGACACAGGAGCTTCTCTATGTGTTCCCGCCCTGGCCCATGTTGGGCAGGGTACTAGACCGGGTGGCAAAGCATCTGGGCCGGATAATCCTGGTGGGTCCGGACTGGCCCAGACGTCCCTGGTATGCGGACTTGATCAGGCTCTCAGTGGACGACCCTCTGCGGCTGCCAGTGGAGCAGGACCTGTTGCATCAGGGTCCCGTGGTGATGAAGGATCCCTCCCCCTTTGGTCTTACGGCCTGGCTATTGAGCAGCAGCATCTGAGGAAGAAGGGCTTCTCAGACAAGGTCATCGCCACTATGCTGAGAGCGAGGAAGCGCTCTACTTCTACTGCTTACGCCAGGGTTTGGCGTACCTTTGCAGCGTGGTGTGAAGCAGGCTCACTTTCTCCCTTCACTGCTCCAATTTCTTCAGTGTTGGCGTTCCTGCAAGAAGGTCTGGAGAAAGACCTGTCGCTCAGTTCCCTTAAAGTCCAGGTAGCGGCTCTGGCTTGCTTCAGGGGCCGCCTGAAGGGTGCTTCCCTGGCTTCGCAGCCAGATGTGGTACGTTTTCTCAAGGGAGTTAATCACCTGCGCCCTCCTCTGCACTCAGTGGTGCCTGCGTGGAATCTCAACCTGGTGCTAAGAGCCTTGCAGAAGCCGCCTTTTGAACCCTTGTCGAGGGCATCTCTGAAAGACCTGACGTTGAAAGCAGTCTTTTTGGTGGCTATCACTTCAGCCAGAAGAGTTTCCGAGCTCCAGGCACTCTCATGTCGAGAGCCTTTTCTGCAGTTCACTGAGGCAGGAGTGACTATTCGCACAGTGGCTTCCTTCCTGCCCAAGATTGTTTCTTGCTTCCATGTGAATCAGCAGCTCTGTCTCCCTTCCTTTCGTAGGGAGAACTACCCAGAGGAATACTCTGCGCTCAAATATCTGGATGTGAGACGAGTCATCATCAGATACTTGGAAGTGACCAATGATTTCCGGAAATCGAATCATCTGTTTGTCCTGTTTGCAGGTCCTCGTAAGGGTCTGCAGGCTGCTAAGCCTACAGTGGCAAGATGGGTCAAGGAAGCCATTGCAGCGGCTTATGTGGCCGCGGGGAAGGTGCCGCCTATTCAGCTGAAGGCTCACTCCACTAGAGCTCAGGCGGCCTCGATGGCAGAGGCCGGGTCCGTCTCCTTGGATGAGATATGCAAGGCGGCAACTTGGGCATCGGCCCATACCTTCTCCAGGCATTACCGCTTGACTGTGGCTGCTCGGGCGGAGGCCCGGTTTGGAGCTTCAGTGTTGCGGTTAGGGATTTCAGTGTCTCGCCTTGGGTGAGTACTACTTCGGTACATCCCACCAGTCTATGGATTGATCAGCATGATGATATGGAAGGTAAAATTATGTATCATACCTGATAATTTTCTTTCCATTAATCATAGCTGATCAATCCATAGCCCCTCCCAGATATCTGTACTGTTTATATTCTGGTTGCATTTCAGGTTCAAGTTTAGTCTTCAGTTCCTGTTCAGGAGGAATTTGTGTTCAAGTTTTTTCAATGGATTCTTCAAGAGTTGAGACGCGTTTGTGTTACAGTGAGCTGCTGCATTCCTCTCCCCTCTGTTTTACGGGGCTGGATTGAGACCTAAATTCTGCCGGCGCTCCCTCCTGCTTCGTGCGGCTGTAGGGCAGCTTTGTACCCCTCCCGCTTCGGCGGTGTTAGGGTCAGTCAGCTCCTCCCGCGGTTGCGGGATAAGCCAGATCCCCCCGCATCGGCGGGGTGGTGTCCCTCCCCCGCTCCGCGGGGACGAGCTGGACGGATTCCCCTCCCCCACTTGTGTGGGGATGAGCTGGGTTAATTCCCCTCCCCCGTTTCGGCGGTGGTGAGCTGGGCAGAGTGTCCCTTTGTGGGTGTAATTCTCTAAGTGCTGCGGATGGAGCTTGGATATCGACATACTGAGGAGTTTCCGGCAGCACATGACCACATATAGGGAGGCAAAAGGATTGCTCTCTATCTCCACCTGCTGGTAGATGGACACAACCCACCAGTCTATGGATTGATCAGCTATGATTAATGGAAAGAAAATTATCAGGTATGATACATAATTTTACCTTGTTCTAGAGAGAACAGTTACGTACTGACATCACCACCTCCCCTCTTCGGGTATCTTTGCTCCAGCACAACACATCTCAAATCATCTATAGTGTGTTTTTGGTATGCCCAATGGGCTACCAAAGGCGTGTCTTTTTTGCCAATTTTAAAGTTACTAATATATTCTGCTAACCTATTTTGAAATCGGCGCTTAGTATGCCCTATGTAGTATAGATCACATGGGCACATGATACAGTACACAACCGCCTCACTGATGCACGAAGTCTTATTGTGCAAAAAATATTTCTTGGTGGCCCCGGGATTGTCACCCATTCAGTGGAAAGGGAGAATTTACAATAGACACAGTTTCCACACTGGGAGTGACCTCCCCCTTCCCTGTTGACCATAGGTCTGTGTAACAATTCTTCTAAATTTGACATGCGTGAATATGCGATTTTGGGGTGCTCAGCAAATTCTGAATGAACCCCAAGAACATGCCAGAATTTATGTATGGAATGACCAATCTTAGTAGCACATCGAGAGAATTGTAAGACACACGAAACAGGGACAGAGGTGTTCAGCTGTTTGGGCATATAAGAAGGCATATAAACGTGCTTTATATGCCCATCGTACATGGTTGCTACTGCCCAAACAGCTGAACAGCTCTGCCCCTGTTTCGTGTGTCTTACCGTTCTCTCGATTTGCTACTTGAAATTAATGATTTACATAGAGTCGCGATAGGATAGTGGAGCGAAAGGTTGAATGAGTGAGTTCCTTAGACTCTTGTTAGATAACTTCTAAATGTATGTACGAGTTTGGAAGTATGTAGAAATAAAAACTAATTGATCTATATAATTAAGAAGTACATTATTTGATGAAAGATTTTATGTGAGTACTCTGGGTTAAAAAATTCCCCCAGATTGTGATACTTAAGACAATGTGCCAAAATTTATAGAACAATTCTAAATGCAAGTTATGGTAAACATACAGGAAATACAGGAATCAAAATCTCTGATTTTTAAAAATAAGGAGGAAAAGACCTCATTAGGACCTTAATCAACAATATTGGGGCTTATAGCCATAGGCGCCCGGTATAAGAGGCTTGGGGAGGCTAAGCCTCCCCAGCCAGAAGTGCAGCAAGGGCGGGGCGGGTGCAGCTCGTGAACATGTCCCTCCCCCCCCCCCCCCGACTGGTGCGCGACGGTCCCGATCTTTACCCCCCGTCCCCCAACTAGTACGGTGCCGCTCTCCCCTTCCGCTCCTGTCACATTGTCTTTCAATGAGGCTTCCTGTTTCCATAGCAGCATCAGCAATGATGTAGGCGCCGTTGCTTTCAGCCTGCCCCGGAAGCCTTCTCTTGACAGCGTCCCTCCTACGCGGGAAGCTGTTCAGAGAGTGCTTCCGGGGCAGGCTGAAAGCAACGGCGCTTACATCATTGCTGCTGCTACGGGAACAGGAAGCCTCGTTGAAAGTCGACGTGACAGGAGCGGAGGGGGAGAGCAATACGGTACCGCACTAGTCTGGGGGGGGAGGGGAAGCGATGCAAGACAGATCGACCAAAGGGAAAGGGGGGTGGAGAGAGGAGGATGTGAGATGCCACATCTAAGGAGAAGAGGGAGGAAAGAAAGCAATGGCAGGGCATGGGAATGGGAAAAGGGGGGGTGGAGAAAGGAGTAAAAGTGATGGAAGCAAGAAGGGGAGAGAAGAGAAAGGTGGGATGCATGAGGGAGAGGAGAGATGCATGAGGACGAGGAGAGATGCATGAGGACGCTGGAGGAGAGAGAGAGAAAGTGGAAAAGTGCAGGGGAGAGCCAGAGAGAGATGGGGAGAGAAAAAGGGGACATGGAAGAGAGCAGGGGAAAGCCAGGGACATGGAAAAGAGCAGGGGAAAGCCATAGAGAGATGGGGAGAGAAAGAGGGGCCATGGAAAAGAGCAGAAGAGAGCCAGAGAGAAGATGCTGAATGGAAGAGGGGTACAGAGAGAGAGAGAGAGATTAGTGGAAAGATGGGGGGAGAAAGAGGGGACATGGGCAGGAGAGAGAAGCTGCTGGGGAGAAACTGGGGGAGACCCTAGCTGTCAGACGTAGAAATGCTGAATGAAAGGAGGGAGAAAGAGGGAAAAGCTGGAAGGAGGGGGCAGAAAGAGGGAAGACACTGGACGTAAGGGTAGGGAGGGAAAGAGGAAAGACACTGGAAGGATGGGGATAGAGAGGACATGCTGAATGGAAAAGGATTGAGAGACAGAACTGTTTAGAAGGAAGGGGAGATAGAGGGAGACGGATGGAAGGAGAGGGAGACAATAGACGGAAGGATTGGGAGAGGGTAATGGGTAGAAGGATGGAGAGAGAAAGAGGGATGACTGGATGGAAGGGTAGGAGAGAAAGAGGGAAGGTGCTGGACATGGATGGATGGATGGAGGGGAGGGAAGAGAGGAGAAATCTGGACAATGATGGAGTGGAGGGCAGGGAACAGAGGAGAAATGTTGGACAAGGATGGAGGGAAGGAAAGACAAAGGAAGTACATGCACATGGATGGAGGGGATGGGAGAAATGCTGGATATGGATGGAGAGCAAATTGCTGAATTTAAGGGCTGGATCGGAACACTTTGAGGGCAGATGCTGAAACTGGAGAAAGGATAGGGACAGGGCTACAGATGGTAGACAGGACGCATAAGGACACAGGAGGATGGTGGACATGGTGAGAGAAAAAATATCAAATGGAAAGAAGACACTGGGACCAAAGTGAATAGAAAAACTAAATGATCAGACAACAAAGGTAAAAAAAAAAAAGTATTTTATTCAGAATTTATTAACTGGAATATGTCAGCTTTTGGAAATGTGCATCTCATCTGTGATATTTTGCATGTAAGTTTCAATTTTTCTAGTATTGCTACATGCTGAGTCTGACTTCTTGAGGTAACTTTCCAGTTTTGCCTTCATATCTGTTGTGTCATGTGTTTTTCATGTGTAATCAAGGTGCAGTATTCTACTAGTGTGCAGTATTTACAGCCCTTTTTGGGGTTTTTTTTTTTGTTTCACTAGGTTTTAGAGCCCGGTGTAATTACAGTGCTGCCTTTCCACGCATAATGTTGTAGCTCGTCCTGTCCTTGGAATTAGTGCTGTTATGGTTTGCTAAGGTTATGAGTGTGTTTTTGCACAAGTTTGTGTATAGTGTTTTGCAGTGGAGAGATTGTGTATTGGACTTACTGAGGTGGCACCAAAACATCAGAAAGGGTTTTAGAGCCTAAATCACGACACACTACCTCTTGAAGGATCTACATATAGTCGTTAATAAAAGGAGCTCATTGTGAACACTATCCACCCTAAAAGGGTGTTTTGTGGCTCTACATGAGAATTGTGATATTATGATCCCTTGTTTCATATTGTTGACGGTCTGCATTTTCCATATGGGTGGTATATTGGTGTATTAGGGTCTGCCTAGTGTTATGGTACAGTAAGGTTCTGAATGTGTTTTTGCACAAATTTGTGCACAGTGTTTTACAGTTGAGCGATTGTGGTTAGTATATGCTTTGAGCAACCACTTTATTCTTTGACATATGATACATAAATAAAAATAAAAGTCACAATTAATACCTTTTTATTAAATTTAGATGTTAGATATGTATCATTTATTCTCCGAGGACAAGCAGGCTGCTTGTTCTCACTGATGGGTGACGTCCACGGCAGCCCCTCCAATCGGAAACTTCACTAGCAAAGGCCTTTGCTAGTCCTCGCGCGCTCCTGCGCACCGCGCATGCGCGGCCGTCTTCCCGCCCGAACCGGCTCGTGTTCGTCAGTCTTCTTTTGTCCGCGCTCGGTACGGTCGTGTTTTCGCCGTGTCGGGCCCCGCAAAGTCGACCTCGCGCGTTCGTCGTGTTGTTTCAGAAAAAAAAAAAAAATCCATTCTGTGTGGAAAAAGACTCTTGGTCTTTTTTCCCCCCGCTATTTTCAGCTTTTTCGCCCCGGTAAGTTTTCTTTCGTCGTCGGGGTAGGCCGCTTTTAGGCCTCGGGTCGAAGTTTTCTTCCCCTTGTTTTTTCGGTGCCTTTTCCGCCATTTCGACTTTTGATCTCGCCGGCGTGATTTTTCCGCCCATGACATCGAAGTCTACCAGCGGCTTCAAGAAGTGCACCCAGTGCGCCCGGGTCATCTCGCTCACTGACAGGCACGCGTCGTGTCTTCAGTGCTTGGGGGCTGGGCACCGCCCGCAGGCCTGTAGTTTGTGTTCCCTTTTGCAAAAGCGGACTCAGGTAGCGAGATTGGCCCAGTGGAACGTTTTGTTCTCGGGCTCTTCGTCGGCATCGGCACCGGGGGTATCGAGTGCATCGACGTCTTCAGCGTCCAGACCTTCATCCTCGGCCGCCAGTGCATCGAGGCATCGGCCCTCTGCATCGGCGCTGAGACATCGGACAGCTGCATCGACGTCGGTGGTACCGGGACCTCGTCGGCTGATGTCGTCGGACGGTGGTACTTCGTCTGGAGTGCAGGTGAGGGCTGTCCATTCCCCTGCTGGTGGCGGTGAGCCTTCGGGTGGGTCTCCCCCCATCCCGAGGGCTCCTGCGGTACAGCCCCCCCGAGACCGACCTCCTTCGGCCTCGGCCCCGAGGAAGCGACGGCTGGATTCTACGTCCTCCTCGTCGGTGCCGGGAAGCTCCGGTGACCTGCTTCGTTCCAAGAAGTCGAAGAAACATCGTCATCGGTCTCCTTCCCATGTCGGCACCGAGAGCTCTGGGTCGCCGAGGGAGTCGGCACCCAGCAGGCATCGGCACTGAGAGGACCGCTCACCCTCTGTTCAGGAGGTGTCGATGCGCTCCACTCTGGACAGCCCGGAACAGCCTCCACGCCCGGAACAGGTTCTGACGTCGACGCCTACATCGACCTCCATGCCTTTCTCTGCAGCCGCTCTGAACGAGAGCCTCCAGGATGTTCTCCCAGAGATTCTGGGAGAGCTGTTGCGCCCTAACCCTCCGGTACCGGCGGTGCTTGCGCCACCGGTACCGTCGAGCGTGGCGCCGGCTAGCCCATCGCCCGAGGTGAGGTCTCCGGCGGCTGCCGTCGCCTCCCAGGAGGGCTCCCCGACTACTTCGGCGGAGGGAGCTTCGCCGATGCGGGCGAGGGAGTCTACCTCTCGACGCCCCCATCGTGGACGTGGCTCCACAGAGTCGAGTCGGGCGAGGTTGCAGACACAGGTCCGTGAACTTGTGTATGACACCGAGGGTGAGGCCTCGTGGGAAGAGGAAGAAGACCCCAGATATTTCTCTGACGAGGAGTCTGAGGGTCTTCCTTCCGATCCCACTCCCTCTCCTGAGAGACAGCTTTCTCCTCCCGAGAGTCTGTCTTTTGCTTCCTTTGTCCGGGAGATGTCTACGGCCATCCCCTTCCTGGTGGTTGTGGAGGACGAGCCCAGGGCTGAAATGTTTGAGCTCCTGGACTATCCTTCTCCACCTAAGGAAGCGTCCACTGTACCCATGCACCATGTCCTAAAAAAGACATTGCTGGCGAACTGGACCAAGCCTCTAACTAATCCCCACATTCCCAAGAAGATCGAGTCCCAGTACCGGATCCATGGGGACCCAGAGCTGATGCGCACTCAGTTGCCTCATGACTATGGAGTTGTGGATTTGGCCCTAAAGAAGGCTAAGAGTTCTAGAGAGCATGCTTCGGCGCCCCCGGGCAAAGACTCTAGAACCTTAGACTCCTTTGGGAGGAAGGCCTACCATTCCTCTATGCTCGTGGCCAAAATTCAGTCCTACCAGCTCTACACGAGCATACACATGCGGAACAATGTGCGGCAGTTGGCGGGCTTGGTTGATGCGCTCCCCCCTGAGCAAGCCAAGCCTTTTCAGGAGGTGGTCAGGCAGCTGAAGGCGTGCAGAAAATTCCTGGCCAGAGGGGTGTATGACACCTTTGATGTTGCGTCCAGGGCCGCTGCTCAAGGTGTGGTGATGCGCAGGCTGTCATGGCTGCGTGCCTCTGACCTGGAGAATAGAATCCAGCAGCGGATTGCGGACTCGCCTTGCCGTGCGGATAATATTTTTGGAGAGAAAGTCGAACAGGTGGTAGAGCAGCTCCACCAGCGGGACACCGCATTCGACAAGTTCTCCCGCCGGCAGCCTTCAGCCTCTACCTCTACAGGTAGAAGATTTTTTGGGGGAAGGAAGACTGTTCATAAGTACATAAGTAATGCCATACTGGGAAAAGACCAAGGGTCCATCGAGCCCAGCATCCTGTCCACGACAGCGGCCAATCCAGGCCAAGGGCACCTGGCAAGCTTCCCAAACGTACAAACATTCTATACATGTTATTCCTGGAATTTTGGATTTTTCCAAGTCCGTTTAGTAGCGGTTTATGGACTTGTCCTTTAGGAAACCGTCCAACTCCTTTTTAAACTCTGCTAAGCTAACCGCCTTCACCACTTTCTCTGGCAACGAATTCCAGAGTTTAATTACACGTTGGGTGAAGAAAAATTTTCTCCGATTTGTTTTAAATTTACTACACTGTAGTTTCATCGCATGCCCCCTAGTCCTAGTATTTTTGGAAAGCGTGAACAGACGCTTCACATCCACCTGTTTCACTCCACTCATTATTTTATATACCTCTATCATGTCTCCCCTCAGCCGTCTCTTCTCCAAGCTGTATAGCCCTAGCCTCCTTAGTCTTTCTTCATAGGGAAGTCGTCCCATCCCTGCTATCATTTTAGTCGCCCTTCGCTGCACCTTTTCCAATTCTACTATATCTTTCTTGAGATGCGGCGACCAGAATTGAACACAATACTCAAGGTGCGGTCGCACCATGGAGCGATACAACGGCATTATAACATCCTCACACCTGTTTTCCATACCTTTCCTAATAATACCCAACATTCTATTCGCTTTCTTAGCTGCAGCAGCACACTGAGCAGAAGGTTTCAGTGTGTTATCGACGACGACACCCAGATCCCTTTTTTGGTCCGTAATCCTAACGTGGAACCTTGCATGACGTAGCTATAATTCGGGTTCTTTTTTCCCACATGCATCACCTTGCACTTGCTCACATTAAACATCATCTGCCATTTAGCCGCCCAGTCTCCCAGTCTCGTAAGGTCCTCTTGTAATTTTTCACAATCCTGTCGCGATTTAACGACTTTGAATAACTTTGTGTCATCAGCAAATTTAATTACCTCGCTAGTTACTCCCATCTCTAAATCATTTATAAATATATTAAAAAGCAGCGGTCCTAGCACGGACCCCTGAGGAACCCCACTAACTACCCTTCTCCATTGTGAATACTGCCCATTTAACCCCACTCTCTGTTTCCTATCCTTCAACCAGTTTTTAATCCACAATAGGACATTTCCTCCTATCCCATGACTCTCCAATTTCCTCTGTAGCCTTTCATGAGGTACCTTGTCAAACGCCTTTTGAAAATCCAGATACACAATATCAACCGACTCCCCTTTGTCCACATGTTTGTTCACTCCTTCAAAGAATTGAAGTAAATTGGTCAGGCAAGATTTCCCCACACAAAAGCCATGCTGACTTGGTCTCAGTAATCCATGTCCTCGGATGTGCTCTGTAATTTTGTTTTTAATAATAGCCTCTACCATTTTCCCAGGCACCGACGTCAGACTCACCGGTCTATAATTTCCCGGATCTCCCCTGGAGCCTTTTTTAAAAATGGGCGTTACATTGGCCACCCTCCAATCTTCCGGTACCAAGCTCGATTTTAAGGATAAGTTGCATATCACTAGCAGTAGCTCCGCAAGCTCGTTTTTCAGTTCTATCAGTACTCTAGGATGAATACCATCCGGTCCAGGAGATTTGCTACTCTTCAGTTTGCCGAACTGCCCCATTACATCCTCCAGGTTTACCGTGAAGTCAGTAAGTTTCTCCGACTCATCCGCTTGAAATACCATTTCCGACACCGGTATCCCACCCAAATCTTCCTCGGTGAAGAACGAAGCAAAGAATTCATTCAGTCTCTCCGCTACTCTTCTGGCAAGCGTAGGTACAATCCTCCTTCTCGACAGCCTGCGGCCCAGGCTAAGCCCCAGCGCGCTCGCTCTCGTCAGCAGCGTGCGCCTCAGCAAGGCCCCTCGGCTCCCCAGCAAAAGCAAGGGACGAGCTTTTGACTGGCTCCAGCAGAGCATAGCCGACATCCAAGTGTCAGTGCCGGGCGACCTGCCAGTCGGAGGGAGGTTGAAAGCTTTTCACCAAAGGTGGCCTCTCATTACCTCCGACCAGTGGGTTCTCCAAATAGTCCGGCAAGGATACACCCTCAATTTGGCCTCAAAACCTCCAAATTGTCCACCGGAAGCTCAGTCTTACAGCTTCCAGCACAAGCAGGTACTTGCAGAGGAACTCTCCGCCCTTCTCAGCGCCAATGCGGTCGAGCCCGTGCCATCCGGGCAAGAAGGGCTGGGATTCTATTCCAGGTACTTCCTTGTGGAAAAGAAAACAGGGGGGATGCGTCCCATCCTAGACCTAAGGGCCCTGAACAAATATCTGGTCAAAGAAAAGTTCAGGAAGCTTTCCCTGGGCACCCTTCTTCCCATGATTCAGGAAAACGATTGGCTATGCTCTCTGGACTTGAAGGATGCCTATACACACATCCCGATACTGCCAGCTCACAGACAGTATCTGCGATTTCAGCTGGGCACACGTCACTTCCAGTACTGTGTGCTACCCTTTAGGCTCGCCTCTGCGCCCAGGGTGTTCACAAAGTGCTTGGCTGTAGTAGCAGCAGCACTTCGCAGGCTGGGGGTGCACGTGTTCCCATATCTCGACGATTGGCTGGTGAAGAACACATCCGAGGCAGGAGCCCTGCAGTCCATGCAGATGACTATTCGCCTCCTGGAGCTACTGGGGTTTGTGATAAATTATCCAAAGTCCCATCTTCTCCCAGTGCAGAGACTCGAATTCATAGGAGCTCTGCTGGATTCTCGGACGGCTCGCGCCTAGCTCCCAGAGACGAGAGCCAACAACTTGTTGTCCCTCGTCTCGCGGGTGCGAGCGTCCCAGCAGATCACAGCTCGGCAGATGTTGAGATTGCTAGGCCACATGGCCTCCACAGTTCATGTGACTCCCATATCCCGCCTTCACATGAGATCTGCTCAATGGACCCTAGCTTCCCAGTGGTTTCAGGCTGCTGGGGATCTAGAAGACGTAATCCACCTGTCCACGAGTTTTCTCGAATCCCTGTATTGGTGGACAATTTGGTCCAATCTGACTCTGGGACGTCCCTTCCAAATTCCTCAGCCACAAAAAGTGCTGACCACGGATGCGTCTCTCCTGGGGTGGGGAGCTCATGTCGAGGGGCTTCACACCAAAGGAAGCTGGTCCCTCCAGGAACGCGATCTGCAGATCAATCTTCTGGAGTTGCGAGCGATCTGGAACGCTCTGAAGGCTTTCAGAGATCGGCTGTCCCACCAGATTATCCAAATTCAGACAGACAACCAGGTTGCCATGTACTATGTCAACAAGCAGGGGGGCACCGGATCTCGCCCCCTGTGTCAGGAAGCCGTCAGCATGTGGCTCTGGGCTCGCCGTCACGGCATGGTGCTCCAAGCCACATATCTGGCCGGCGTAAACAACAGTTTGGCCGACAGGTTGAGCAGGATTATGCAACCTCACGAGTGGTCGCTCAATTCCCGTGTAGTGCGACAGATCTTCCAGGTGTGGGGCACCCCCTTGGTAGATCTCTTCGCATCTCGAGCCAACCACAAAGTCCCTCAGTTCTGTTCCAGGCTTCAGGCCCACGGCAGACTGGCATCGGATGCCTTCCTCCTGGACTGGGGGGAGGGTCTGCTGTATGCTTATCCTCCCATACCTCTGGTGGGGAAGACTTTGTTGAAACTCAAGCAAGACCGAGGCACCATGATTCTGATTGCTCCTTTTTGGCCGCGTCAGATCTGGTTCCCTCTTCTTCTGGAGTTGTCCTCCGAAGAACCGTGGAGATTGGAGTGTTTTCCGACCCTCATCACGCAGGACGAAGGGGCGCTTCGGCATCCCAACCTCCGGTCCCTGGCTCTCACGGCCTGGATGTTGAGAGCGTAGACTTTGCCTCCTTGGGTCTGTCA
Source organism: Microcaecilia unicolor (assembly GCF_901765095.1). Classification (NCBI taxonomy): domain Eukaryota; kingdom Metazoa; phylum Chordata; class Amphibia; order Gymnophiona; family Siphonopidae; genus Microcaecilia; species Microcaecilia unicolor. Next base: position 119,502,172 of record NC_044040.1, on the reverse strand, counting down.
GAGGGTGTCTCCCGCATCTTGCTTGCTTCCAGGAAAGATTCCACTAAGAGGAGTTACTTCTTTCTATGGAGGAGGTTTGCTGTCTGGTGTGACAGCAAGGCCCTAGATCCTCGCTCTTGTCCTACACAGACCCTGCTTGAATACCTTCTGCACTTGTCTGAGTCTGGTCTCAAGACCAACTCCGTAAGGGTTCACCTTAGTGCAATCAGTACATACCATTACCGTGTGGAAGGTAAGCCGATCTCAGGACAGCCTTTAGTTGCTCACTTCATGAGAGGTTTGCTTTTGTCAAAGCCCCCTGTCAAGCCTCCTACAGTGTCATGGGATCTCAATGTCGTTCTCACCCAGCTGATGAAACCTCCTTTTGAGCCACTGAATTCCTGCCATCTGAAGTACTTGACCTGGAAGGTCATTTTCTTGGTGGCAGTTACTTCAGCTTGTAGAGTCAGTGAGCTTCAGGCCCTGGTAGCCCAGGCCCCTTACACCAAATTTCATCATAACAGAGTAGTCCTCCGCACTCACCCTAAGTTCTTGCCGAAGGTTGTGTCGGAGTTCCATCTGAACCAGTCAATTGTCTTGCCAACATTCTTTCCCCGTCCTCATTCCTGCCCTGCTGAACGTCAGCTGCACACATTGGACTGCAAGAGAGCATTGGCCTTCTATCTGGAGCGGACACAGCCCAACAGACAGTCCGCCCAATTGTTTGTTTCTTTTGATCCCAATAGGAGGGGAGTGGCTGTGGGGAAACGCACCATATCCAATTGGCTAGCAGATTGCATTTCCTTCACTTACGCCCAGGCTGGGCTGGCTCTTGAGGGTCATGTCACGGCTCATAATGTTAGAGCCATGGCAGCGTCGGTAGCCCACTTGAAGTCAGCCTCTATTGAAGAAATTTGCAAAGCTGCGATGTGGTCATCTGTCCACACATTCACATCTCATTACTGCCTGCAGTAGGATACCCAACGCGACAGTCGGTTCGGGCAGTCAGTTCTTCAGAACCTGTTTGGGCTTTAGGATCCAACTCCACCCCCCGAGGGCCCTGTTTGTTCTGTTCCAGGCTGCACTCTCAGTTAGTTGGTAAATTTTTTAGGTCAATCTCAGTTATGTCCTCGCCGTTGCGAGGACCAATTGACCATGGTTGTTGTTTTGAGTGAGCCTGGGGGCTAGGGATACCCCATCAGTGAGAACAAGCAGCCTGCTTGTCCTCGGAGAAAGCGAATGCTACATACCTGTAGAAGGTATTCTCCGAGGACAGCAGGCTGATTGTTCTCACAAACCCGCCCGCCTCCCCTTTGGAGTTGTGTCTTCCCTTGTCTTTGTCTTGCTACATACGGGACTGACGAACACGAGCCGGTTCGGGCGGGAAGACGGCCGCGCATGCGCGGTGCGCAGGAGCGCGCGAGGACTAGCAAAGGCCTTTGCTAGTGAAGTTTCCGATTGGAGGGGCTGCCGTGGACGTCACCCATCAGTGAGAACAATCAGCCTGCTGTCCTCGGAGAATACCTTCTACAGGTATGTAGCATTCGCTTTTTTTCTGTGTGTTATCAGACAATTATGGATTTAAGCTGCACCCCTGGCTCCACCCCTAACCCCGCCCCCTTTAGCCTCACCAAACAGTTGGGCCACCGACCGCCTATGCTTATAGCCATCTTTCAGTGTGATCGGTTGAAAAAAGTCATCATTGCTCTAGAAAAACCTCCCCAAAAAAAGAGTGTTGGGTAGATCAAATTTCAAAACTTTAATTCTCAATCTAAATTTCTACCAACAACCAAATAATGAATAAAAATGGCACTTAGCTTAAGCTGCACAGCAAGGTGACTTCACTTTAAACAGATTTGTGCAATTCCACACAATCAAAAACTGTAGAGGATCGTCTCTGTAAATATTCTCTAACAATCCTTGATATAACACCAAACTGTCTTATTTATTGGGACATATTTAAGACATTGGTTATAGGTATTTTAAAAAGTGCTTTTGAATCCAAGGCCACCGTTCTGACCAAATGGGAATAATAATGTTTTCTGGAGGATTTTAAGGCTGACTTTTAGATTCTAATCTGGAAGGACTTGTATAAATTCATGTGTGCATAGTTTTCAGCATTCTTCACCCTTATGTAAAGCAATTTTTGGCTGTCCAAGTAATTATTAGAATGATTTGTAATGGGATTCAGTATAATTGGGAGGGCAAACAGATGAAAGGTTCTACAGGCCTTGTAGAATAATTTATTTATTTACTAGTAAAAAAGGCCCGTTTCTGGAGCAAATGAAACGGGTGCTAGCAAGGTTTTCCTCCACAACCCCCCCCCCCCTTCGTCGTTGTGAAGCCACTGACGCCATTGCTCCGCTCCTGGTCAACGCACCTTCATCACCTTCTTCGTTCTGAAGCCACTGACGCCATTGCTCCGCCCTCGATGTGTGACGCCATTGCTCCGCCCTCGACGTCATCACGTTTGACGCGAGGGCGGGGCCCAGAGACTTGGTGATTTCGGTGACTTCACCACCACGAACCCTTCATGAAGGAAGTGACGTCAGTGTCTTCAGAACGTTGAGGGTGAGTTTTATTATATAGATTACATTTGTACCCCGCGCTTTCCCACACACAGCAGGTTCAATGCGGCTTACATAGTAAAAAAAAGCATTACAAAAGTCCTGTAAGAGGAATATTATATTCTATATTATATTCAAAGAAGAGCTGTAGGAAAATCAAGATGGACACACAAAACATGTGAAGGATTATGTTACCACAGAGCATTTGTGTGAAAAGTCCAAAAGGGGCTTTATTTTATAAGGATAATAAAGATACCTATGTTCCTTTATAAAATAGTCTTACACAACACCCCCTATAGCGCACAAGTGCTCTCATACAAATTTGCACCTGCTCTGCCTCACTGCCCATCCTACTTCAGGCACAAATATAACTACATTCCATATTTCAGTAGGCATACTTGCACATGCATATTTGGCCACGTGTTTTTATAAGAGCCCTTTCATCTGTGCAAAACAAGACTAACATGTTGAAAATGCTTTTTAAAATTACAGCTATGGGGACTAATTTACTAAGGCTTTTCACTCATTCTGCATCTATGGGGAAAGAAAGCTTAGTGATTGAGGCTTTTTGTAAGTTAGCACTGTTAAAGTTTCACTGTCATTATTAATACGTGCATCTTTTATGTTAAAGACTTAACATTGGAGGATATGATGTCACTGGCTTGGATGGTCACTTGAACAGGGAGATCATGCTGAACTTTTGTCTTATTTGGGATTTTGTTAGTAAATTTGATCCCTGTTCATCAAAGACATATATGTGGAGCACAGAGGTGAAAGGGTCCTCAAAGATGTTGGTGTGGTGACATCAGCAGGAGGTGACCATAGTAACCAGCCCACCTCTGAGTCGTCGGAATCCTCCCTGCGCTGTGAAATTTGAACTGAACAAATTTCTTCTTCCCTGCACACTCTCTATGACTTTAAAATCACTTCAGTTTCGCTGACTGAACTCACATTTCCTGTCACTCCTGCTTCCATAGCGGGAGCAGTTGCTGATGTCAGCAGACGGTGGCCTTAGTAACCAGCCAACCTCTGAGGCATCTGAATCCTCCCTGTGCTGGGAAATTTGAACTGAGCAATTTGGATTCGCTTCTTCCCTGCACATTCTCTAGGGCTTTAAAATCGCTGCAGTTTTGCTGACTGAACTCACAGTTGTTTCCTGTCATTCCTGCTTCCATAGTGGGAGCGGTTGCTGACGTCAGCAGGAGGTGGCCATAGTAACCAGCCCACCTCTGAAGCATTGCACCCTTTGTGCGGTGCTTTGTCGGTGTTTGGAGGCCTCTCATCTTTGCTATCCTATATAATAAAAAGCACCTCCACCGTTCTGAAGCTGACTGCGTGACACTAACCTTGAGGCATTCGTGCTATACATTCAATGGACTGATGTCAGTACTTCCTGGTACGTCACAAGCAGCTGTGACCAACCAGAACAAAGCACCACGATACACAACAATGCAATCGAAGAATATCGTACGCCGCGCCCACCAGCATCAGTCTGCGCCCAACATTGCCCCCGGTATCAAGAAGACTAAAACGGTAATGGCGCCGCAACCACCCCCCCTGAAATCAACTCACTGCCTCCCTCACAAACACACCACCTGCTCACCCAACGTCGCCGTTAACAATGCTGACGGTAATGGCGCCGTAACCACCCACCCTGAAATCCACTTGCCGCCTCCCTCACAAACCCCCTCCCAAACACACGACCCACTCTCCCAACATCGCCGGTATCAATGCAGACGGTAATGACGCCGTAAACACACCCCCTGAAATCCACTTGCCACCTCCCTCACAAACACCCTCCCACACACAACGACCCACTCTCCCAACGTTGCCGGCACCGCAAACAACCTCCTTCCCAGTTCCACCCCCCCCCCCCCCCCTGAAATACACTCGCAACCTCCCTCACAAACGCCCTCATACACGCGCACTGTAAAAAAGGAAAAACAGCATCTCTCTCACTCAGACACACACACACACACTCTGCCATGGAGAGACAGCATCTCTCTCTCACTCACACATACTCACGCTCCCCCCACCCCCCCTTAATACACAAACTCTAACAAGGAAATTCAACATCTCTGTCTCCCACTCACACCCACACACTCCCCCTCCCCCCAACTAAATACAGAAGATCTACCATGGAGAATCAACATCTCTCACTCACACCCATACACACAACCAAACTCCCCACCCCCCACACCAACATACACACACTCTGCCATGGAGAGACAGCATCTCTCTCTCTCATTCATTCATTCACTCACTCACTCACTCACTCACTCACTCACTAACACACACACCCACACTCCCCCCCCCCCCACAACCCCCTTAATACACAAACTCTAACAAGGAAATTCAACATCTCTCTCTCTCAAACACACACACACAGCCCCCCCCCCAAAAAAAAAACACATACACTGATGCGGAACAACGCTACCCTCCCCCCCCCCCCCCCCCACCAAAATGGCACCGCTGATTGGTCATGCAACTCACTCCCAACCATAACAATAACCAAGGCCCCCCCACACCCCTCCTTCCGGTACAGGGCTAAGGAAAGGGAAGTACAGGGGAAGAACGGCTATTGTCCCCCATACACTCTCACACACACTCTCTCAAGCATACACACTCCGAGGAAAACCTTGCTTGCGCCCGTTTCATTATGTTCAGAAACGGGCCTTTTTTACTAGTTTCTCTATATTCTCACCCTTTAGGTCCATTATCTAGCTGAATAATAAAATCACAACTGCCTCTTTTTTATTTTGTTTTCATTATGCTTATCACATATTTGCTTTCGCACAGACATTGAGTGCTTGTTTCATAGTATTCCTTACAGAATGCTAAGAGTCCTGCTGTATTGTTTAATTTCTTTTCTCATTCTATCTAGACCAGAGATTTTCAACCCAGTCTTCGGGGCACACCCAACCAGTCAGGCTTTTCAGTATATCCCCATTAAATTCAATGGAGATATCCAGAAAACCCCAACTGACTGGGTGTGCCCTGAGGACTGAGTTGAAAACCTCTGATCTAGACACTTAATCCATTCTGCTAATGGGTTTGATTCCTATTTTGCTTTCCCAGTGATATATTCTACAAGATATTATTATCCTTATTGGTTACCAACTTATCACCAAAGGAAGCCCTCTGGTTTTGCTCCTAGCTGTTTGAATCACAACAATCCGAACATTGTGCCTTCTACTAACCATCATACTAACAAAGGCCCTAAAACCTTTTGTAATAAATGCCACTTGATTAAAGTCCTACTATCGAACAACTTGTTCTTATTTTCCTCTGTCTGTAGGTTATGTCAATGCTCGATCAGTTGTTAACAAAGCTGTAATTATTAAAGATTGAATAATTGATGCTCAATGTGATGTTGTTATAATCTCTGAAATTTGGCTACATGCAAAAGATGATCCTGTTATTTAAGATGTATGCCCACCTAGTTATTCCATTCTTCATTTCACTAGAGCTAAAAAAATAAAAAGGGAAGGTGGTTTAGCTATCATCTATAAATCTTTATTTGAGGTAAAAACGATCTCTGAATTCCAATCTCCTAATCTGGAAATTCCTACTTGTTCTGTATCTTGCAATTCTTTATTTAAAACTATCTGCCTTCTAATGTTATATCGTCCTCCTCCTAATTGTTGGAACTTAGTTCAGGCTGATCTCACTGAATTCATCTCCAGTGCATGTTTTAATAATGATAATATCCATTATGGTTGGAGATGTTAATTTACATCTTGAAAACGTTACCAACCAATACATTAAGAATTTACTAGAATTCCTTACTGTTTGGCAATTCTCGCTTTTCAATGGAATGTTAAAGGTCATCAATTAGATATATTAGCAACAAAATTTACAGACCCAACTACTTTTTTCATCTCAAGAGTTTTATTAGACACCAGTACCTTGGCCAGATCACAATAGCCTCTTTTTAAAATTGTACTGGAAGGAAATTAATTATCATTCTAAATCCCGAAATTTGTTATATTCCTTTAAAACTAGAGGTAAAATTGACCTTTTAAAATTCTGGTTCATTGAGTCATTCAGTGCATTACTTACCTCAAACCGTTCCCTGAATTTCATTCAAGAATGGAATGATACTTGTAAAGCAGTCCTTAATGTTATTGCACCTGTGACTGTCAAATCTCGTCTGAAAAGATTAGCTCCTTGGTTCAATGATGATGATTTACAAATAAAACGAAAATGCAGGTGACAGGAGAGAATTTGGAGTAAGGACAAATCCACTGAACAGTGGATCGCTTGGAAAAAACTTTTGAAAATCTAGAAGGGTATGATCTCCAATGCAAAAATGCTATTCCAAATTCATTGGTGATACAGTAATCAACCCAAGGAAACTTTATTCATTAGTTAATAGTTTATTAGACACTCAACTAATAACCAATTCAACTGATCTCACACCTAGTGCCGACCACTTGGCTACTTATTTTAAACAGAAAATAGCTAAAATCAGAGTAGAACTTAACAATACCTCTTCATCTATAAACTGTTTTCTCTATTTACATGATCGTTTACTGCCTCATTCTCAAGCAGATAGAATGTGGTCCGTTTTTTCATCCAATCACTACTGATCAGTTCAGTCATGCGTTACGGAAATATTCAAATTCACATTGTCTGCTTGATATGTGCCCTACTTATCTCCGCAAGTCAGCTCCTGATTTATTCTTACATCATTTACACTCAAATCTTATTTTGATGTTGTCTCAAGGTTTCTTTCCCTCTGATAATGGCAATATTATTTTGACCAGACACAGTGAAAAGTGACTTGTCAATAAGGGGAAAATGTCTCATCAATTTGCGGCAAAAGATTAATTGTTCAATGCTCGTAGCACAAAAAGTAATCATAGACACCCCCCCCAAAGTTTTTTTTATATATTTTTCTTATGAATTTAAAGAAAAAATAAGAGTCAAAATAGACTTCTCTGTCTTTAATAATGATTTCTGTATTCCATATATGACAGCGCACTGCAAGTGAAAATTTTTTTTTACTTATCTTTGACACGCTATCCAGTTATGTGCAGAGTGGTGAGTCCCAGCTTGTAAAATAGATGAATGTGCGGTCCCAACGGTCCCGTTTCACATTGCTTCTTCAGGGAACCACACCTCAAAACATTGAAACTCTAGAAACAAAAACACATATCTTAAACCATGAACTCAAAAATCCTCATTACAAAGAAAAAGTCACTGTGGTTTAAATGCTAACTTCTGAAGCGCTGGAGAGTAAGCTTCCTGCTGCCCCACTACTGACAAACATCGAGGCAGGGAAGACTGCTAGCTATAAACCGTTTGTTGTCCAATCACAATTAATCGCGTCATCCTCAGCTGATGACAGGACAACCAATCCAATGCATCAAACACACAACTCAGTGGTGAATGTCAGAACCCAGACGATACATGTCAAAAAAATGGAAACAAAGAAAATTGTTGAATTATAAGAAGGCAGCCCATTGCATAGTGGAATTAAGACCTTGAGTGTTTGTAGACAATAAATCCACCGCTGTTCCACTTGCAGTAGCCTCCTGCTGTGACCCCCAACTTTAAATTAGAAACAAATGATTTATGCTCCCTCAAGCGTAAACTTAATCTTCTGTCCGTTTTGCCCACATATAATTTCCTGCATGGACATTGAAGAACGTATACTACATGATCGGTTTTGCATGTAGTCTGATCTCTAAGTTTATAGTTCCATATCATCATGCTGATCAATCCATAGACTGGTGGGTTGTGTCCATCTACCAGCAGGTGGAGATAGAGAGCAAAGCTTTTGCCTCCCTATATGTGGTCATGTGCTGCCGGAAACTCCTCAGTATTTTCTCTATCTCAGCAGGTGGTGGTCACACACAGCAGCAGCTCTGGCTAGGTCTCCAAGCCTAATCTTTAGGTTTTGTTGAGTACCTGGGGTTGAGGGCTCTTCTTGAGCAAGTGCAAACCTGGTGGCACCAGGTCCCTCCTTTTCTCCCCCCTCCCGCTGACTCCGTTAAAAAAAAAAAAAAAATTTTTTTTGGACGTCCTTAAGGGCGTTTATTTCGACGTTTATTTAAACGTTTATTGCAGCTACTCACTGGGACACCAGGTCGTTACAGCTCGGAGCGAGAAGCAGGTAATTTTTACCTTTTTATAGCGGGCAGGGGGTCCCCCGATCGATCTCCACGTGGCCTATGGCGTCGAAGGGCGAGGGCGCGAAGAATCGCTCCCCGGACCGCGTGTGCGCTTCTGGCGGGGATGCGGGGGTTTTAAAGTCTGATTCGCCCTTGTTGGGTGTCAGTTTGGAGGCCGGTCAGTGTCCCGGGTCTTCCTCCTGTGCGGCGGTTTTTCCCGCCATAAACGCCCATCCCCCGCTGCTCGCCTCCGCCATCTTGGCCGGCCACTCTGCTCGGACAGCTTCTTCTTGGGCCGCCCTTGAGCTGGGAGACGTTCATGCCATGGCCGCCCTTGATTTGGGCGACGGCAAAAAAGCGGCTTAAGTTAAGCGCCGTTCTTCCCGCGTGGCTCCTTCGCGGAGTGTCGCGCCAGACGCCATCTTGGATGTGCAGCATGTTTCTCCCCTGCTCTTGCGAGCGCCGGTTGAGAGTGCGTCTAGGGCTGTGGCCCAGGCTGCTGAAATACACAGTCTGGGGGGTTTCTCCCCCGAGTTTATTTTGCTGCTGCATCAGGCCTTCCTTATGCAAAACGCTGCCCCTTCTCTCTTGTCCGACAAAGGGGTTGAGGCCCCCGGAAGTAAACGCCCTCGGGTGGATTCCCAGGGCTTAGAGGACTCTGTCTCCTCTGATGTAGATGAGGGCAGCGTATCTGAGTTCTCCCAACGGTCCTTTGGGGATTCCTTGGAGGAGACGGATTCCCGCTCGGATGGAGCGGATGACCCCTCTGCAGCGCGGATCTTTCGCTCAGAGGATTTGCCCAACCTGTTAGTGCAGGCCATGAGCATTTTGAAGATTTCCTCTCCAGAGGACGTCTCTCCCTCAGCCCCTGTTGGCTCCGCCATTTTGCTGGGGACGAAACGCCCGCCTAGAACCTTCCACGTGCATGATGCCATGCACACCTTAATTTCGGCTCAATGGGATGTCCCGGAAGCGAGCCTCAAAGTGGCTAGGGCTATGTCCCGCCTCTATCCTTTGCCTGAAAGTGAACGTGAGGTCTTTCTTTGGCCTACCGTGAATTCTTTAATCACTGCGGTGACTAAGAAAACGGCGTTGCCGGTGGAAGGTGGCACGGCCCTAAAAGACGCCCAAGACAGAAGATTGGAGGCGGCCTTAAGGTCGTCCTTCGAGGCGGCTGCCTTAAGTTTGCAGGCCTCAGTTTGCGGCTCCTATGTGGCCAGGGCGTGCCTGACGATTGTGCAGCGGGCTTCCCCCTCGGATCCTTCCTTGAGGGCTGATTGGCCGGCCCTGGAATCGGGCTTGGCTTATTTGGCAGACTTACTGTATGATGTCTTGAGAGCCTCGGCTAAAGGTATGGCTCAGACAATCTCTGCGCGGCGGTGGCTTTGGCTGAAACATTGGTCTGCTGACCACGCCTCTAAGTCCCGCCTGGCTAAGTTGCCTTTTAAAGGCAAGCTGCTCTTTGGGGTCGAGCTGGACAAAATTGTGACCGACCTCGGCACGTCTAAGGGCAAGAGGTTACCAGAGGTCAGGGCTCGGGCCAGTGCTCGCCCCGGTAACTCCAGAGGACGGTTACAGGAAGCCCGTCGGTACCGCCCGGGCAAGTCGGGCTCCTCTGCCCCCTCTTCCTTCAAGAGGAACTTCTCCCCCAAGCAGCATTCCTTTCGCAGAGACCGCCGTCCCGGAGGTGCGCCCTCCGGTCCTCCCCCAGGGTCTCGTACCCAATGACGGGGTCCTGGTCCATGGCGCAGTGCAGATTGGAGGACGCCTGTCCTCGTTTCTGGGCGAGTGGACCAGGGTAACTTCAGACGCTTGGGTGCTGGAAGTCATCAGAGACGGCTACAAGCTAGAGTTCTGCCGACCCTTAAGAGACGGGTTTGTACTCTCTCCCTGCAAGTCTCCGGTCAAAGCTGTGGCAGTGCAGCAGACCTTGGACAATCTGATCCGCCTGGGTGCGGTCGTTCCGGTGCCAGAAAATCAGCTTGGCAAGGGACGTTACTCCATTTACTTTGTGGTACCAAAGAAAGGAGGTTCTGTACGGCCTATCCTCGACCTCAAAGGGGTCAATCAGGCCTTGAAAGTTCGGCACTTTCGCATGGAGACTCTCCGCTCGGTTATAGCGGCAGTGAAGGCAGGGGAGTTCCTGGCATCCTTGGACATCAAGGAAGCGTTTTGCAGTCCTGGGCCGACACTTCCAGTTCAGAGCCCTCCTGTTCGGGTTGGCTACTGCTCCGCGGACCTTCTCCAAAGTAATGGTGGTCATCGCGGCCTTCCTGCGAAAGGAAGGAGTACAAGTCCATCCTTATCTGGACGACTGGTTGATCCGAGCCCCCTCTTATGCAGAGTGCGGCAAAGCTGTGGACCGGGTGATTGCTCTTTTGAGCTCCCTGGGGTGGATCATCAACTGGGAGAAAAGCCAGCTGCGCCCCCCTCAGTCCCTGGAGTATCTGGGAGTTCGATTCGACACCCAAGTGGGCAGAGTGTTCCTGCCGGACAATCGGATTGTCAAACTTCAGGCTCAGGTGGACCAGTTCCTAGTAGCCTCTCCGCTTCGGGCTTGGGACTATGTGCAGTTGTTGGGCTCTATGACGGCCACGATGGAAGTAGTGCACTTGGGCCAGGGCTCATATGAGACCACTACAACACTCTCTGCTGCAGCGCTGGACTCCGGTGTCGGAGGATTATGCTGTGCGCCTTCCCTTGGACCCAGCAGTGCGCAAGGCGCTGAGCTGGTGGCTGAAGACAGACAAGTTGTCTGCAGGGATGCCTCTTGTGACCCCGGAGTGGATTGTCGTCACGACGGACGCCTCTTTGACGGTCTGGGGAGCCCACTACTTGGGAAGGACAGCGCAGGGGCTCTGGTCTCCTGCAGAGGCAAAGTGGTCTATCAACCTCCTGGAACTCAGAGCCATTCGGTTGGTGCTTTTGGAGTTCCTCCCGGTACTGGCGTTGAAGCCAGTACGGGTCCTGTCGGACAATGCCACGGCTGTGGCCTATGTCAACCGCCAGGGAGGTACCAAGAGCGCCCCTCTAGCCAAGGAAGCCATGAATCTATGCCAGTGGGCGGAAGCGAACCTGGAACAGCTGTCAGCGGCCCACATTGCCGGAGTCATGAATGTCAAGGCGGACTTTCTCAGTCGCCATACCTTGGATCCCGGAGAGTGGCAGTTATCGGCTTAGGCGTTCTTGGACATCACGAAGCGCTGGGGCCAGCCGAGCCTAGATCTGATGGCGTCATCGGCCAATTGCCAAGTGCCGCGCTTTTTCAGCAGAGGACGGGACCCTCGATCTCTGGGAGTAGATGCTCTTCTCCAACAGTGGCCGACACAGGAGCTTCTCTATGTGTTCCCGCCCTGGCCCATGTTGGGCAGGGTACTAGACCGGGTGGCAAAGCATCTGGGCCGGATAATCCTGGTGGGTCCGGACTGGCCCAGACGTCCCTGGTATGCGGACTTGATCAGGCTCTCAGTGGACGACCCTCTGCGGCTGCCAGTGGAGCAGGACCTGTTGCCTCAGGGTCCCGTGGTGATAGAGGATCCCTCCCCCTTTGGTCTTACGGCCTGGCTATTGAGCAGCAGCATCTGAGGAAGAAGGGCTTCTCAGACAAGGTCATCGCCACTATGCTGAGAGCGAGGAAGCGCTCTACTTCTACTGCTTACGCCAGGGTTTGGCGTACCTTTGCAGCGTGGTGTGAAGCAGGCTCACTTTCTCCCTTCACTGCTCCAATTTCTTCAGTGCTGGTGTTCCTGCAAGAAGGTCTGGAGAAAGGCCTGTCGCTCAGTTCCCTTAAAGTCCAGGTAGCGGCTCTGGCTTGCTTCAGGGGCCACCTGAAGGGTGCTTCCCTGGCTTCGCAGCCAGATGTGGTACGTTTTCTCAAGGGAGTTAATCACCTGCGCCCTCCTCTGCGCTCAGTGGTGCCGGCGTGGAATCTCAACCTGGTGCTAAGAGCCTTGCAGAAGCCGCCTTTTGAACCCTTGTCGAGGGCATCTCTGAAAGACCTGACGTTGAAAGCAGTCTTTTTGGTGGCTATCACTTCAGCCAGAAGAGTTTCCGAGCTCCAGGCACTCTCATGTCGAGAGCCTTTTCTGCAGTTCACTGAGGCAGGAGTGACTATTCGCACAGTGCCTTCCTTCCTGCCCAAGATTGTTTCTCGCTTCCATGTGAATCAGCAGCTCTGTCTCCCTTCCTTTCGTAGGGAGGACTACCCAGAGGAATACTCTGCTCTCAAATATTTGGATGTGAGACGAGTCATCATCAGATACTTGGAAGTGACCAATGATTTCCGGAAATCGGATCATCTGTTTGTCCTGTTTGCAGGTCCTCGTAAGGGTCTGCAGGCTGCTAAGCCTACAGTGGCAAGATGGGTCAAGGAAGCCATTGCAGCGGCTTATGTGGCCGCGGGGAAGGTGCCGCCTATCCAGCTGAAGGCTCACTCCACTAGAGCTCAGGCGGCCTCGATGGCAGAGGCCGGGTCCGTCTCCTTGGAAGAGATTTGCAAGGCGGCAACTTGGGCATCGGCCCATACCTTCTCCAGGCATTACCGCTTGACTGTGGCTGCTCGGGCGGAGGCCCGGTTTGGAGCTTCAGTGTTGCGGTCAGGGATTTCAATGTCCCGCCCTGGGTGAGTACTGCTTCGGTACATCCCACCAGTCTATGGATTGATCAGCATGATGATATGGAAGGTAAAATTATGTATCATACCTGATAATTTTCTTTCCATTAATCATAGCTGATCAATCCATAGCCCCTCCCAGATATCTGTACTGTTTATATTCTGGTTGCATTTCAGATTCAAGTTTAGTCTTCAGTTCCTGTTCAGGAGGACTTCGTGTTCAAGTTTTTTCAATTGGATTCTTCAAGAGTTGAGACGAGTTTGTGTTACAGTGAGCTGCTGCATTCCTCTCCCCTCCGTTTTACGGGGCTGGATTGAGACATAAATTCTGCCGGTGCTCCCTCCCGCTTCGTGCGGCTGTAGGGCAGCTTTGTACCCCTCCCGCTTTGGCGGTGTTAGGGTCAGTCAGCTCCTCCCGCGGTTGCGGTTGCAGGATAAGCCAGATCCCCCCGCATCGGCGGGGTGGTGTCCCTCCCACACTCCGCGGGGATGAGCTGGACGGATTCCCCTCCCCCACTTGTGTGGGGATGAGCTGGGTTAATTCCCCTCCCCCATTTCGGCGGTGGTGAGCTGGGCAGAGTGTCCCTTTGTGGGTGTAATTCTCTAAGTGCTGAGTCCTGCGGATGGAGCTTTGATATCGACATACTGAGGAGTTTCCGGCAGCACATGACCACATATAGGGAGGCAAAAGGATTGCTCTCTATCTCCACCTGCTGGTAGATGGACACAACCCACCAGTCTATGGTTTGATCAGCTATGATTAATGGAAAGAAAATTATCAGGTATGATACATAATTTTACCATCTTCCCATCCACTGGATTGGAGAATTCATCACATTCAACCCTCATAACAGTATGTGCATGACCCACATTGTTTGTGAGCACCATCTTCCAGGGAGAATCTCCTTGAGTGAGTATAAATCATGTGTTTCTAATTTAAAGTTGGGGGCGCCTTTGGTATCCCACTGTAAAGAATTCCAGCATGGTTTTGATTTGCTCAAGTGTTGGGCTATTGACAGTGTAAAGGACCATATACATTGGGGAGACCGCAGCAGTACTGCAAGTGGTACAGCAGTGGATTTATCATCTACAAACACTGGAACCTCAAGGTCTTAATTCCACTATGCATTGGGCTGCCTTATAATTCAACAATTTTCTTTGTTTCCATTTTTTGACATGTATCATCTGGGTTCTGACATTCACCACTGAGTTGCATGGGATTGGTTGTCCTGTCATCAGCTGAGGATGACGTGATTAATTGTGATTGGACAACGAATGTCTTATAGCTAGCAGTCTTCCTTGCCTCGATGTTTGTCAGTAGTGGGGCAGGAGGAAGCTTACTCTCCAGCGCTTCAGTAGTTAGCATTTAAACCACAGTGACTTTTTGTTTGTAATGAGGATTTTTGAGTTCATGGTTTAAGTTACGTGTTTTTGTTTCTAGAGTTTCTATGGTTTGTGGTGTGGTTCCCTGAAGAAGCAATGTGAAACGGGACCGTTGGGACTGCACATTCATCTATTTTACAAGCTGGGACTCACCACTCTGCACATAACTGGACAGCGTGTCAAAGACAAGTTAAAAAAAATTTTCACTTGCAGTGAGCTGTCATATATGGAATACAGGAATCATTATTAAGACAGAGAAGTCTATTTTGACTCTTATTTTTTCTTTAAATTCATAAGAAAAATCTATTAAAAAAATTTTTTTGGGTGGGGGGGGGGGGTTGTCTATGATTACTTTTTGTGCTGTGTGCATTGAACTATTAATCTTTTGCCACAGATTGGTGAGACATTTTCCCCTTATTGACAAGTCACTTTTCACTGTGTGTGTTTTTGATACGTATCAGTAGTAGGTAACAGTGAAGTAGATCTGTGGGGACATTTAATATTATTTTGACTCCTATATTTTAAAATACCCAAACTAGCCTAAGTTCCAACTGTAGACCAGTTGCCTCAATTCCTCTTCTTGTTAAAGTAATGGAAGGACTTGTCATGTGCCAACTTATGGAGTATCTCCAGCTTCATGCTATTTTGCATAGTTCATAATCTGGTTTTATGCCCTCTAACAGTACAGAAACTGTGCTTACCACCCTGTTAGCTAACTTTAAGAGAGAATTAAGTTTTGGCAGCAAAATATTGATACTTCAATTCCATCTGTCCAGTACTTTTGATACTGTTGATCATTGTATTCTTTTAAATATTCTTGACTATTACGGAATCTATGGAGTTGTCCTGAAATGGTTTTCTGGCTTCTAGGTCATACACAGAGGCACTAGGCAGGGCTGCCCTTTGTTGCCCATGCTTTTTGTATTATCTATGGATCCCTTGATTAGGGATATGGGGAACCCTAACATTAAGGGGGTAAAAATAGGTCCCCATGTATTTAAGATTTCGGCGTTTGCGGATGATTTATTGGTACATGTTGTAGATCCTCAGACCTCATTAGAGACGTTAATGGAAAGTTATGTAGAATACGGCGATTTTTCGAGTTTCAGTTTGAATTTAGATAAATCTATAGCGATGCCTACTAGGTCATCGGTTCGAGAGAACTGGGTGGGCCCCTTTCCGTTACAATGGGAACGCACTTCGTTTCGGTATTTAAGTAGTCAGTCGCCTCGCTGCACGGGGATGCTTTATAAAACAAACATAACAGTTCTGTTGGATCATTGTAAGACTGTTCTATCTAAATGGCAGCACTTCCCTCTCTCAATTCATGGTAGAATTCAGTTATTCGCTATGATATTATTCCCGAAATGGTTATATATCCTCCAAATACTACCACTTAAGTTATTAAAAAGTGATCTTAAGGCCCTACAGAGGATGATATCTTATTTTTGTTAGGGGGGATATCTTATTTTTGTTAGCTAATTGGTTCTTGGAAATATGGAGATCTGGGTCTCCCCAATTTATCATTGTATAATTATGCATATTTACTTCGTCATTTGGGGGATTGGATTCTGGAAGAACAAGGCTATGCTCCAAGAGAATACGAGGCAGCATTTTACTCTCCCTGGAAGGTTAGCTCTCTCTCGCATTGCTCCCCGGGTTCACTCCCCGTCTGGTTGAGAAATAGTGTGGTACTCCGATCATTGTGTCTGACTTGGCAGTTCCTGATTTTGCGGCTAGGAGGCAGGCCTGATATTTCGGATCAGCTTCCGATTAGAGGAAATATATCATTTCTCCGGGGAGGGAGAATGCTAGCTTCACTCGTTGGGCGACCAAGGGAGTTTCTTTGTTGCAGCATGTATTAGACTTGGAGGGTAAACTGATCTCTTGGGAGGCCTTATTAGCGAAAGGAATAGCAGAGTTGCAGGACTTGATGGCTTATCTTCAATTACGTCATTATGTACATTCCTTGGATCGAGGGGCTCTTGTCCCATCCTTGGGCATAAGTCTGCAGGCATTTTTTGATAAATTTCGGGGGGGGGGGGGGGGGGGCGGTTATCGGTTTCCGGGTTGCACAAAGCATTGCAGTTGAGCTCCCAATCTGGGATATATGATGATCTTACTGCAAGATGGGGTCAGGATTTAGGGAGATTAGGTATTGTTATAGAGCCTCTAAAACTTATCAGGCGGATCCCTGAGATCTCAGTGAGCATTGAGTTAAGGGAGTGCCAGTTTCAAACTCTACATAGGGCATATTTCACCCAAGATTGAATGTTTAAGATAGGGGCAGTAGAGACCCCGATATGTCAGAAGTGTAAGCAAGGGACTATCTCATTTTTCCATTCCTTTTGGGAATTCCGGAAGGTGAAGGTTTTTTGGAGAGCAGTTTTAAATTATCTGGGGAGGCTGTTGGGCTGCGATATATCTCCTGCAGCTGTAATATTGGATAATTATGAAATCTTTCACATTCGCAATAGGTCACATAACTCTGTTTCTTAGAAAGGCTGGGGTTCTGGGCAAGAAAGTGATCCTTGGGGTGTGGATTGGGGAGGAAGCTCCATTTTTTTAAACATGGAGAAATTGATTGCATGGCTTGATGCTTTTAGAATGCCAGTATGCAAGACAAACCCCTAAAAGATTAAAAGTTTTTCATGCAGTATGGGATGTGTATGTTGAATCCCTTCAGCATAGGGCCAGGAGTCTGCTCTTGAACTCTTTATAGATTAATGGCTATGGTAGAGCATGCTGGGTGGGAGACAGAAGTCGCACGGGTCCTGTCCTGGTTGGATCCCCTCCTCCTTTCCCTTTTTTTTGGGGGGGGGGGGAAGAGTTGACGTGGGAAGTGGGAGGGTTTGGGAGGGGTTGGATTGTTTGTGCTATAAATCTTGATTACGGTTATCAGTTGGTATAACAGTTGAAGCTGTTCAAATTGATAGTATGTATTCAAATGCTATGCTATTTGTTGTATGATTTATATTGAATGTGTCATCAATAAAAATTGTTGAATCATAAACTGATGAGGTTCACACTGGAAATGAAAGGGCGTCCGCTGGCACAGGCTAGGGTCCATTGGTTTGAATGATGTCCAATTATTGTCCAGGGGCTGCACCCATGCGAGATGGTCCAAAGGATACATTGTGAGAGAAAATCCGCCAGAAACGCGGAGAACTCAAACACCCCACGGTAAAGACAATATAACAAAAAAGTGGGAGAGCGACCAAGGATGCCAGAAAACTGGAGAATGTTAAATGGTAAACAATTTTATTAATAAATTTGAAGACTCGACACGTCGTGTTTCGGCCGTCAGGCCTGCATCAGGAGTCTATAAAAACATACATATTATATAAAGAAAAGTAATAAAAAACACCAAAATATAATACTCACAAAAAATATATATATATATATAAAACAATAAATTTGTAAAATGAATGAACCTATAAACTATAAAATCTATATAAAGATCTTTTTCAAAATTGTACATAAATATACAAGTATAAAACCATACTGTGTAATGGATATGTTAAAGAGGCAAAAAACATGCAAAAAATGCACATAGAGTTGGGCAAAGAATAGCAAATAAATATCAACCAAACATATATATTAAAAAAACATATATATTAATGAGTCTTAACATCTTAACGTGAGAACTTAATTGCCATTATATATACCACATAAAAATAACATACATATTTAAAACTATTAAATGTAAAATGCAGATGATATGATTTCACTTGAGCTATATGATACAAAATTGATGGGTAAAATTATGTGAAAAAATGGCAAATTTAGATATCTGACATAGAATGGAGAAATTGCAGATTAAGAGTACCAAATTTTCATTTAAGGGTAAACTGCTTTATATTGTACTACGTAACAATGGACCTTTTGAAATATTTCTATCGGAAAATATGAGACATGGAATATGGACATGAATAACACCTGATAATTTGATATGTGATATTGTTAAAAGACTAACCTCTGGGACAATAACGTTGAAAGTAATTATTCAGACGTAACGCTATAGTCTGTTGAAAGAAAAGACAGAAAATTATGTGCGCAACTGATTGTGCTTAAGGAGCAGAGAATGCAAAGGGTTAGGGTACTCAAACGTTGTCATGTAAGCAACGGGGACAATGGTTAAGCTAGGATGACACAGGGCTTCACATAGGGTTAAATGAAAATAAGAAAAAACATAGAGTGATGAAAAAAAAGGGGAGAAAGAAATTAAACCCATATACATTACTGCAATAAAGGGTGCAAAGAAATAAAGTAAGAAAGAGTTGAGCGGTGAAAGTGCTTTGCGATATTTACCTTTAAAAAGACTGTGTTTGAAAAAATAGCCGTCTGATGCGCTGCGTGCGCTGTTCGTAGTGCAGTTCGAAAAAAAGTACATTGAAAAAAAGCCGGTGTTATAAGGAAAAAAGAGCGCCAAAAACAAAAAAAGACGAAATCCACGGGAGCCAATGACTCGGTACCGGAAGTGACACACACTGCTGTGTGCTGATGATACTTAGAAGGAATGAAAGAATGCGGAAAAAATAAAATAAAACGAAAAGAGCCAAAGTGGAACATCAAAAATAATATACAGAAAAAATATTAAAAACAGAGAGAAAAAAAGAGAAAAAAACTAAAACGGAAGTGACGTTGGCAAAGAAACCGAACTTAAAAAAGAAAGAAAATGGATGACGTAACGTACTGAAATACAAAAAAGTAATGATTGACAGAAAGTCGTGATAATACTAAAAAGTGATGCGAAAATAAAATGGTGAAGGAAAAAAGATTGTATCGCATGAGTATCAAAAAAAGGGGGGGGGGAAAACGAACGCTGTCTGAATTAAAGATGACGGTGGCTACTATCTGGGAAATGAAAACTTGATATAATATAATGGGAAAGCAGCACTAAGCCAAAAAATAAAACGTGTTTAAAAAAAGGAGGTAAATAGAAAATAAAAAATAAATAATACATAAAAAATAAAATAAGTAAATAATTAAAAAATTGATTAAAAAATTGAAGTGACAGAAAAAAGCTGGTCCTGGGGAACTCGGGAACCAAAACTGACGAAGTATAAAAAATGAATAAACAGAGGACAGTAGTTAAAAAGGAAACTAAATCGAAAAAATAATAATAAATAAATAAGAACACACAGTGGAAAACCAAAAATGAAAAAAATAGTGGAAAACCAAAAATGAAAAAAAATAAAATAAAAAAATATAAACCAAAAAAAAGGAAAAGAATAAAAAAAAGAAGAAAGACAAAAGGGAAGGGGAAAAGATAATAAAATAATAAATAAAAAAGGTTATGGAACTGAAAACACTCAAAAGTTACTCGTGTGATTACATAATAATACATGAATAAAAATAACATGGAATGTTAAAAAAACGACAAAAATGTTGTATATTGAATTGTGTGGTAAAAAAAGGGGGGGATAGCTGGAAAATAAATATGTGATTGAATAATAAAAAATAAAAAATAGTAAAAACAATAAAAAAAGGGGGGGAAAAAACATCCTGAAGCTGAAGAATATGAGCACTATCATGGGTGACCTTATTTGTCACAGAAAAATAGACTATGTGAGAAAGAATGAGAGATAAAAAAGATTGAAAAACAAAAAATTGAGAAAAGAGGATAAAATGAAAATGTTGAATGAAAAAAGTGCCAATATGTATAGGTGTTAATTTCAATGTAGACTATATCAAAAAGGGTGTTCATAAAAATGGCCGGTAGTCAATTTCGTTGTTTAATCCATTGGGTGCCAGGGTATTTAGATCAAAAATAAGTTTCTGTTCTTCCTGTAGCAATTGTCTATCAAGGTCACCTCCTCTCCATTTCTTAATCCTGGTTTTGAAAACGAGAAATTTGAGGTCTGAAATCAAATGATTTGCTGCATACCAATGTTCTACGAGAGGAGCAGACTCAATCTTCCTTCTGATGCAACTTCTGTGTTCTATGATGCGGGTCTTTATTGCTCTAAGTGTTTTGCCAACGTATAACATGGAACAGGGGCAAATAATAATGTAGATAACGGAAGAAGTGTTGCAATCTGACATATGATTTAATTTGAAAGATTTCTTGGTCTTGGGATGGATAAAATTGCTGGTTTCAATGCAATGGGTACAGATACTACAATGGCCACATTTCCGAAATCCAAGTGGCGGTGAGTCTATAGTCACGTCAGGTAACGTGGAAGGCACGAGATGTTCTTTCAGATTTTTATTTCTAGAATAGGCAATAACCAATTGCTTATTCTGAAAACATTCTAGTCCTTCTAAAATGTGCCAATGTTTCTTGATTGATCGTGAGATATGTTTGGCCAGAAAGGAGTATTTTAATGTACACACTATGTCTGGTGTGGTCTTAATTGCTGATGATTCCAGTAATTCTTTGCGGTCTTTCTCAATGGCTCGATTAAGACCATTGTTAATGTGTTGTTGTGGATAGCCCCTGGTTGTAAATCTATTTTTCAAAATTTTTGCTTGATGCTGAAAATCATCGAAGTCTGAGCAGAGGCGTCGGAGACGAAGGAATTGACTAAGAGGCAAATTGCTCTTCAAGCTAGGGTTATGGTAACTTGAATAATGCAGGAACATATTTCGATCTGTGGGTTTTCTGTAAATATTGGTTTTGAAGAAATAGTCCGTTTTGGTGATTGAGATATCAAGAAAGTGGATATTATTATTGTCGTATTCCAAGGTAAACTTGAGATTTGGATCTTGTGTATTCAGCCATTGGTGGAATGAATGAAGGCTTTCCTCATTTCCTTGCCAAAGGATGAAGACGTCATCTATATAGCGTCGATAGATTTTGATGTACTGTAAAAATGGATGATTAGTGAGAAATTTTTCTTCGAATTTTCCCACATACAGATTGGCTAAATCTGGTGCCATACTAGCGCCCATCGCGGTGCCTTTGATCTGTTGGTAATATCTATCGTTAAATCGGAAATAATTTTTAGTAAGTGCTATGGTTGCGCAGGTCAAAATCAAGTGATTAGGTATTCTGCGATGGGTGGTCCTTTTTTGTAAGGTTTCTTCAATTACATTCAATGCTTCGAGTTGAGGAATATTAGTATATAAAGACTCAATGTCCATGGTTACCATGATGGTATCTGTGATTGGACCGTCATAATGTTCAAGAATATTAATCATATGAGTAGTGTCTTGTACATATGACGGAATGATAGGTACAAAAGGTCGTAAAAAGAAATCTACAAAAATGGATAATGGTTCTAAAATGGAACCATTACCTGAAACGATAGGCCTCCCTGGTGGGTTAATAGTAGACTTGTGTATCTTAGGCAATGTGTAAATGGTTGGAATGACAGGATGTCTTACCTGTAAAAATTGTTTCTCTTTTTCAGTGAGGAAACCCATTTTGGCTGAGATATTTATGAGTTCGTCTATATCTTTCTGGATTCCTCCTGTGGGGTAAAGGGATATAGAAATTGGGATCGTCTAGTTGTCGCTGAACTTCTGAGATCTCAGTGAGCATTGAGTTAAGGGAGTGCCAGTTTCAAACTCTACATAGGGCATATTTCACCCAAGATTGAATGTTTAAGATAGGGGCAGTAGAGACCCCGATATGTCAGAAGTGTAAGCAAGGGACTATCTCATTTTTCCATTCCTTTTGGGAATTCCGGAAGGTGAAGGTTTTTTGGAGAGCAGTTTTAAATTATCTGGGGAGGCTGTTGGGCTGCGATATATCTCCTGCAGCTGTAATATTGGATAATTATTAAATCTTTCACATTCGCAATAGGTCACATAACTCTGTTTCTTAGAAAGGCTGGGGTTCTGGGCAAGAAAGTGATCCTTGGGGTGTGGATTGGGGAGGAAGCTCCATTTTTTTAAACATGGAGAAATTGATTGCATGGCTTGATGCTTTTAGAATGCCAGTATGCAAGACAAACCCCTAAAAGATTAAAAGTTTTTCATGCAGTATGGGATGTGTATGTTGAATCCCTTCAGCATAGGGCCAGGAGTCTGCTCTTGAACTCTTTATAGATTAATGGCTATGGTAGAGCATGCTGGGTGGGAGACAGAAGTCGCACGGGTCCTGTCCTGGTTGGATCCCCTCCTCCTTTCCCTTTTTTTTGGGGGGGGGGGGGGAAGAGTTGACGTGGGAAGTGGGAGGGTTTGGGAGGGGTTGGATTGTTTGTGGTATAAATCTTGATTACGGTTATCAGTTGGTATAACAGTTGAAGCTGTTCAAATTGATAGTATGTATTCAAATGCTATGCTATTTGTTGTATGATTTATATTGAATGTGTCATCAATAAAAATTGTTGGATCATAAACTGATGAGGTTCACACTGGAAATGAAAGGGCGTCCGCTGGCACAGGCTAGGGTCCATTGGTTTGAATGATGTCCAATTATTGTCCAGGGGCTGCACCCATGCGAGATGGTCCAAAGGATACATTATCACATTATTAACTTGCACACCAATATTAACAACAGGGTAAATAACTGTATGTTGTCCTGACCATGGGATCAAAGTACAGATAGAGCATTCTTGTTGTGAACAGATTGGAACACTAACCGTCCACCAATTAAGGTGAGCTATAGCAAATTCCGGTAATTTGGTGCTACCCATCTGAACAAGAGTTGGTGGCCAGTGGCCTAACTTAGACGTGATCAGAATTTCCTTTGAAATAGTAATAAGCTCGATCTGTATTTGATGACAGGCCATTGCCCATGAAATATTCTTTCCCAACCTGTATTCTTCATGTGCTAAAGTCACAATTTTCTGTTCTATAATGGGTGATATAAGAGCAAAGGTATCTACAATTACATTAAATAGTTTAGCTGAAGCCTCACCAATAATATGTTGTGAGGTAAACCCTTCAGAAGCATGTTGAGCTGTGGATCCCATCTTATTCTGGAGCACTTCTATATCAATTGTATTAAGGGCTCCCAGTGCAGTTCCTGTGCCCCCTAAAATGGTGTCCAATAATTCCCGCTTGTATCTAGAGGGATTGGCTGGGGTGTGACTGACTGCATATCCAACCACGTATTAAGCATATGTATGTGGTTGGCAACAAATTGAGAGCAGTTTGGATATTTGGTAGTGACTAGAAATACTTTAGGAAACAGATGCCAACTAAGAAAGTGGTATTCTACATCATATAAAACATAATGGGGTGCATCGTATTTAATCTAAAATGGTTTCCCCTCCTGGAACAAATTAATATCTGAGAGGTACAGAATAGGAGGAGCTGAAGTGGTAGGGGGCAGGGGCGTAGCTGCTATGGGGCCATGGGGGCCTGGGCCCCCGTAAATTTGGCCCTGGACCCCCGCCAACGCCCCTCTCAACCCCCCTGCCAACGCCGTCTGTACCTTTGCTGCCTGGGGACCCCAACCCCCGGCAGCCAAAATCTTCTTCCTGCGTTTGGTTTCTTCTGAGTCTGACGTCCTGCTGCACGTACAACGTGCAGGACGTCAGACTCACAGAAACAGAACGAAGCCCTGCAGATCGCAAGGCTTTGTTCTGTTTCTGTGAGTCTGACGTCCTGCACGTTGTACGTGCAGCAGGACATCAGACTCAGAAGAAATCAAACGCAGGAAGAAGACTTTGGCTGGCGGGGGTTGGGTTCCCCGCCAGCAAAGGTACAGATGGTGACGGATGGTGTGCGGGTCGAGGGGGGGGGGTCAAACTTGTTGGAGGTGGTGCTGGCGGTGGCAGGGGGTCAGCAATAGCGGCGAGGGGGGCTAAAATGTGCCCCCTCACCTCGGCTCTGGCCCCCCTTACCGCTGAAGTCCAAATACACTGCTGTTAGGGGGGTGGGAGGAGGGGTGGTAGGTAAGAAGTGTACATCAAAAAAGAAAGAAGTCTCAGTAATGTGCCGTTGATTACTTTGAATCCACGTATAAGTGATCTGCCAAGTACCTTTATCCTGACAGGAAATATTGTACAGAATCAAGGCAGGAGGGCCTAGAAAGTATTTCTCTGGGGGTGCAATCAATTCCTGTGTTCTTTCTAGGGAAGTGGAAATTGGTGGAGCCCACTGTGCGTGAGTGATGTTTAAGGAATAGTATGCTGGTCTGTCTTGTGCCGAACAGAAACTCAGGATAACCAGGTCTTTTCCTTCAGGGAATGGTGGGGGTATTTCTTCATAGTGATATACCCCATCTGTGGAATTGGCCCAACCAATTGTGCATATTTTGACGATAGTTCCTGTAATGAGACTTGGGTAAAGGGGAACACATACCACACTAAACAGAAAACGTGCCATACTAGAAGCACACTGATTATTACAGTACAATTATTATTATTATTTGTTACATTTGTATCCCACATTTTCCCACCTTTTGCAGGCTCAATGTGGCTTACTTATATAAAACCTCAACAGAAATAATGTTTACTAAGTATTATCATCCCTATTGAATGCGTGTATAGGACTCCTCAATTATACAGATACTATACATCATGAGTGACTACTATAGTTACCACTCTTCAGGGATCAGCCGTCTGTGCTGTATTCAGGTGGAATATGAAAACAGAAACTGGTAACCACTCATTATCCATATGGTTTCAACTGAGTGATGTGTTTCCAACATCGCTGGTTGTCTGGCCTTAGGATCTGATATAGGCTTGGGCAGGAGGTGGGTTGGGCTCTGATAGAGAGACTGAGACCACTTGCTTGTAGCATTCCTTCTCCGAGGACAAGCAGGCTGCTTGTTCTCACTGATGGGTGACGTCCACGGCAGCCCCTCCAATCGGAACACTTTCTAGCAAAGTCCTTTGCTAGTCCTCGCGCGCCGATGCGCACCGCGCATGCGCGGCCGTCTTCCCGCCCGAACCAGCTTGTGCCGGCCAGTCTTCTTTTGTCCGCGCTCGGTACGGTCGTGTTTCGCCATTCGCGCCCCAAAGTTGACCTCGCGCGTCGTTCTTCGACTTGTTAAAAAAAAAAAAAAAAAAAAAACAAGAGAAGAAAAAAGGTGTCGGGAGGAGGCCTTTTGGTTTTCTCCCTTCCCGTACTTCGAGTTTTGTGCCCCGGTAAGTTTTCTTTCGTTGTCGGGGTAGGCCCTATTTAGGCCTCGGTTGAAGTTTTTCTTCCCCCTATTTTTGTGGTGCCATTTTCGCCATTTCGAGTTTTGATCTCGCCGGCGCGATTTTTCCGCCCATGACATCGAAGTCTCCCAGCGGCTTCAAGAAGTGCACCCAGTGCGCCCGGGTAATCTCGCTCACTGACAGGCACGCGTCGTGTCTTCAGTGTCTGGGGGCTGGGCACCGCCCTCAGGCCTGTAGTCTGTGTTCCCTCTTACAAAAGCGGACTCAGGTAGCGAGGTTAGCCCAGTGGAACATTTTGTTCTCGGGCTCTTCGTCGGCATCGGCACCGGGAGTATCGACTGCCTCGACGTCGTCGGCTCCCGGACCTTCATCCTCGCCCCCGATTGCATCGAGTGCATCGAGGCATCGGCCCTCTGCATCGGGGCGACATCGGAGGGCTGCGTCGGTGTCGGTGGTATCGAGACCTCCTCGTTTGCTGATGTCGTCGGACGGTGGTGCTTCGTCTGGAGTGCAGGTGAGGGCTGTACATTCCCCTGCTGGTGGCGGTGAGCCTTCGGGTGGGTCTCCCCCTACCCTGAGGGCTCCTGCTGTACAGCCCCCCCGAGACCGACCCTCTTTGGCCTCGGCCCCGAGGAAGAGACGGCTGGATTCTACGTCCTCCTCGTCGGTGCCGGGAAGCTCCGGTGACGTGCTTCATTCCAAAAAATCGAAGAAGCATCGTCACCGGTCCCTTTCCCGTGTCGGCACCGAGAGCTCTGGGTCGCCGAGGGAGTCGGCACCCAGTAAGCATCGGCACCGAGAGGACCGCTCGCCCTCTGTTCAAGAGGTGTCGATGCGCTCCCCTTTGGACATCCCGGAACAGCCTCCATGCCTGGAACAGGTTCTGACATCGACTCCTGCATCGGCTTCCATGTCTTTTTCCACAGCCGCTCTGCACGAGAGCCTCCGGGCCGTTCTCCCAGAGATTCTTGCGCCACCGGTACCGTCGAGCGAGGCGCCGGCTGGCCCATTGTCCGGGGTGAGGTCTCCGACATCGGTGCCGCTTGCGGTACCGACTGCGGTCGCCTCCCAGGAAGGCTCCCCGACTACGTCGGCGGAGGGAGCTTCGCCGGTGCGGGCGAGGGAGTCTACCTCTCGACGCTCCCACCGTGGCCGTGGGTCCACGGAGTCGAGCCGGGCACGGTTGCAGACACAGGTCCGTGAACTTGTGTCTGACACCGATGGTGAGGCCTCGTGGGAAGAGGAAGAAGACATCAGATATTTCTCTGACGAGGAGTCTGAGGGTCTTCCTTCCGATCCCACTCCCTCTCCTGAAAGACAGCTTTCCCCTCCTGAGAGTCTGTCTTTCGCTTCCTTTGTCCGGGAGATGTCTACGGCCATCCCCTTCCCGGTGGTTGTGGAGGACGAGCCCAGGGCTGAAATGTTTTTTTATTTATTTTTGTTACATTTGTACCCCGCGCTTTCCCACTCATGGCAGGCTCAATGCGGCTTACATGGGGCAATGGAGGGTTCAGTGATTTGCCCAGAGTCACAAGGAGCTGCCTGTGCCTGAAGTGGGAATCGAACTCAGTTCCCCAGGACCAAAGTCCACCACCCTAACCACTAGGCTACTCCTCCACTCCTGGACTATCCTTCTCCACCTAAGGAAGCGTCCACAGTACCCATGCATCATGTCCTCAAAAAGACATTGCTGGCGAACTGGACCAAGCCATTAACTAATCCCCACATTCCCAAGAAGATCGAGTCCCAGTACCGGATCCATGGGGACCCAGAGCTGATGCGCACTCAGTTGCCTCACGACTCTGGAGTTGTGGATTTGGCCCTAAAGAAGGCCAAGAGTTCTAGAGAACATGCTTCGGCGCCCCCGGGCAAGGACTCTAGAACCTTGTACTCCTTTGGGAGGAAGGCCTACCATTCTTCTATGCTCGTGGCCAAGATTCAGTCTTACCAGCTCTACACGAGCATACACATGCGGAACAATGTGCGGCAGTTGGCGGGCTTGGTGGACACGCTCCCCCCTGAGCAAGCCAAGCCATTTCAGGAGGTGGTCAGGCAGCTGAAGGCGTGCAGAAAATTCCTAGCCAGAGGGGTGTATGACACCTTTGATGTTGCGTCCAGGGCCGCTGCTCAAGGTGTGGTGATGCGCAGACTCTCATGGCTGCGTGCCTCCGACCTGGAGTATAGAATCCAGCAGCGGATTGCGGACTCGCCTTGCCGTGCGGATAATATTTTTGGAGAAAAAGTCGAGCAGGTGGTAGAGCAGCTCCACCAGCGGGACACCGCATTCGACAAGTTCTCCCGCCGGCAGCCTTCAGCCTCTACCTCTACAGGTAGAAGATTTTTCGGGGGAAGGAAGACTGTTCCCTACTCTTCTGGCAAGCGTAGGTACAATCCTCCTTCTCGACAGCCTGCGGCCCAGGCTAAGCCCCAGTGAACTCGCTCTCGTCAGCAGCGTGCGCCTCAGCAAGGCCCCTCGGCTCCCCAGCAAAAGCAAGGGACGAGCTTTTAACTGGCTCCAGCAGAGCATAGCCGCCATCCAAGTGTCAGTGCCGGGCGACCTGCCTGTCGGAGGGAGGTTGAAAGCTTTTCACCAAAGGTGGCCTCTCATAACCTCCGATCAGTGGGTTCTCCAAATAGTCCGGCAAGGATACACCCTCAATTTGGCCTCAAAATCTCCAAATTGTCCACCGGAAGCTCAGTCTTACAGCTTCCAGCACAAGCAGGTACTTGCAGAGGAACTCTCCGCCCTTCTCAGCGCCAATGCGGTCGAGCCCGTGCCATCCGGGCAAGAAGGGCTGGGATTCTATTCCAGGTACTTCCTTGTGGAAAAGAAAACAGGGGGGATGCGTCCCATCCTAGACCTAAGGGCCCTGAACAAATATCTGGTCAAAGAAAAGTTCAGGATGCTTTCCCTGGGCACCCTTCTCCCCATGATTCAGGAAAACGATTGGCTATGCTCTCTGGACTTGAAGGACGCCTACACGCACATCCCGATACTGCCAGCTCACAGACAGTATCTGCGATTTCAGCTGGGCACACGTCACTTCCAGTACTGTGTGCTACCCTTTGGGCTTGCCTCTGCGCCCAGTGTGTTCACCAAGTGCTTGGCTGTAGTAGCAGCAGCACTTCGCAGACTGGGGGTACACATGTTCCCATATCTCGACGATTGGCTGGTGAAGAACACATCCGAGGCAGGAGCCCTGCAGTCCATGCAGATGACTATTCGCCTCCTGGAGCTACTGGGGTTTGTGATAAATTACCCAAAGTCCCATCTTCTCCCAGTGCAGAAACTCAAATTCATAGGAGCTCTGCTGGATTCTTGGACAGCTCGTGCTTATCTCCCAGAGACGAGAGCCAACAACTTGTTGTCCCTCGTCTCGCGGGTGCGAGCGTCCCAGCAGATCACAGCTCGGCAGATGTTGAGATTGCTGGGCCACATGGCCTCCACAGTTCATGTGACTCCCATGGCCCGCCTTCACATGAGATCTGCTCAATGGACCCTAGCTTCCCAGTGGTTTCAGGCTGCTGGGGATCTAGAAGACGTGATCCACCTGTCCACGAGTTTTCTCAAATCCCTGTATTGGTGGACGATTTGGTCCAATTTGATTCTGGGACGTCCTTTCCAAATTCCTCAGCCACAAAAAGTGCTGACCACGGATGCGTCTCTCCTGGGATGGGGAGCTCATGTCGATGGGCTTCACACCCAAGGAAGCTGGTCCCTCCAGGAACGCGATCTGCAGATCAATCTTCTGGAGTTACGAGCGATCTAGAACGCTCTGAAGGCTTTCAGAGATCGGCTGTCCCACCAAATTATCCAAATTCAGACAGACAACCAGGTTGTCATGTATTACGTCAACAAGCAGGGGGGCACCGGATCTCGCCCCCTGTGTCAGGAAGCCGTCAGCATGTGGCTCTGGGCTCGCCGTCACGGCATGGTGCTCCAAGCCACATATCTGGCAGGCGTAAACAACAGTCTGGCCGACAGATTGAGCAGGATTATGGAACCTCACGAGTGGTCGCTCAATTCCCGTGTAGTGCATCAGATCTTCCAGGTGTGGGGCACCCCCTTGGTAGATCTCTTCGCATCTCGAGCCAACCACAAGGTCCCTCAGTTCTGTTCCAGGCTTCAGGCCCACAGCAGACTGGCATCAGATGCCTTCCTCCTGGACTGGGGGGAAGGTCTGCTGTATGCTTATCCTCCCATACCTCTGGTGGGGAAGACTTTGTTGAAACTCAAGCAAGACCGAGGCACCATGATTCTGATTGCTCCTTTTTGGCCGCGTCAGAT
Organism: Microcaecilia unicolor; assembly: GCF_901765095.1. Lineage (NCBI taxonomy): Eukaryota > Metazoa > Chordata > Amphibia > Gymnophiona > Siphonopidae > Microcaecilia > Microcaecilia unicolor. Next base: position 119,472,218 of record NC_044040.1, on the reverse strand, counting down.
CTGGTTCCCTCTTCTTCTGGAGTTGTCCTCCGCAGAACCGTGGAGATTGGAGTGTTTTCCGACCCTCATCACACAGGACGAAGGGGTGTTTTTGCATCCCAACCTCCGGTCCCTGGCTCTCACGGCCTGGATGTTGAGAGCGTAGACTTTGTCTCTTTGGGTCTGTCAGAGGGTGTCTCCCGCATGTTGCTTGCTTCCAGGAAAGATTCCACTAAGAGGAGTTACTTCTTTCTGTGGAGGAGGTTTGCCGTCTGGTGTGACAGCAAGGCCCTAGATCCTCGCTCTTGTCCTACACAGACCCTGCTTGAATACCTTCTGCACTTGTCTGAGTCTGGTCTCAAGACCAACTCTGTAAGGGTTCACTTTAGTGCAATCAGTGCATACCATTTCCGTGTGGAAGGTAAGCCGATCTCAGGACAGCCTTTAGTTGTTCGCTTCATGAGAGGTTTGCTTTTGTCAAAGCCCCCTGTCAAGCCTCCTACAGTGTCATGGGATCTCAATGTCGTTCTCACCCAGCTGATGAAACCTCCTTTTGAGCCACTGAATTCCTGCCATCTGAAGTACTTGACCTGGAAGGTCATTTTCTTGGTGGCAGTTACTTCAGCTCGTAGAGTCAGTGAGCTTCAGGCCCTGGTAGCCCAGGCCCCTTACACCAAATTTCATCATAACAGAGTATTCCTCCGCACTCACCCTAAGTTCTTGCCAAAGGCTGTGTCGGAGTTCCATCTGAACCAGTCAATTGTCTTGCCAACATTCTTTCCCCGTCCTCATTCCTGCCCTGCTAAACGTCAGCTGCACACATTGGACTGCAAGAGAGCATTGGCCTTCTATCTGGAGCGGACACAGCCCAACAGACAGTCCGCCCAATTGTTTGTTTCTTTTGATCCCAACAGGAGGGGAGTGGCTGTGGGAAAACGCACCATATCCAATTGGCTAGCAGATTGCATTTCCTTCACTTACGCCCAGGCTGGGCTGGCTCTTGAGGGTCATGTCACGGCTCATAATGTTAGAGCCATGGCAGCGTCGGTAGCCCACTTGAAGTCAGCCACTATTGAAGAGATTTGCAAAGCTGCGACGTGGTCTTCTGTCCACACATTCACATCTCATTACTGCCTGCAGCAGGATACCTGACGCGACAGTCGGTTCCGGCAGTCAGTGCTTCAGAATCTGTTCGGGGTTTAGAATCCAACTCCACCCCCCTAGGCCCATGTTTGTTCTGTTCCAGGCTGCACTCTCAGTTAGTTGGTAAATTTTTTAGGTCAATCTCAGTTATGTCCTCGCCGTTGCGAGGCCCAATTGACCATGGTTGTTGTTTTGAGTGAGCCTGGGGGCTAGGGATACCCCATCAGTGAGAACAAGCAGCCTGCTTGTCCTCGGAGAAAGCGAATGCTACATACCTGTAGAAGGTATTCTCCGAGGACAGCAGGCTGATTGTTCTCACAAACCCGCCCACCTCCCCTTTGGAGTTGTGTCTTCCCTTCTCTTTGTCTTGCTACATATGAGACTGGCCGGCACGAGCCGGTTCGGGCGGGAAGACGGCCGCGTATGCGCGGTGCGCATCAGCACGCGAGGACTAGCAAAGGACTTTGCTAGAAAGTGTTCCGATTGGAGGGGCTGCCGTGGACGTCACCCATCAGTGAGAACAATCAGCCTGCTGTCCTCGGAGAATACCTTCTACAGGTATGTAGCATTCGCTATGTGCTGGACCTGAACCAAACTACTGCTAAGTAAATTCTGATTATTTTTTTCTAATTTCTCAACGTTTTGGCTACAAGTTTAGATACCTGATATTTTCTTTAATTTAATGCTTATTGCTTAATTAATTTGTTTTGTGAACCCTCTTTCCTGCCTAGCTCTGATAGAGGAGAGGCTTTTCAAACTGCATTGTGGTTATAAAGTTTCTTTTTACATTGATGGAACTGCTATAATTTAGTGGGAATATTTAGATTTATTTACAAAAGGAAAGTTATATTCCAGGGGAATTTGAAAGTTTAATCTTGAACTGAAAATTCCTTGATCAGACTTTACTAGAGAACTTTAATTGATACAGCACTTAGCTGTCTCACTGGCAGGAAATCACTGCACAGCAGGAGGTGGGTTCCGCTCTGATAGAGAGATTAAGACCACTTGCTTGTAGCATTCCATGTGCTGGACCTGAACCAAACTACTGCTAAGTAAATTCTGATTATTTTTTTCTAATTTCTTAACTTTTTGGCTAAAGGTTTAGATACCTGATATTTTCTTTAATTTAATGCTCATTTAATTTATTGCTTATTGCTTAATTAATTTGTTTTGTGAACCCTCTTTCCTTTCCTGCCTAGCTCTGATAGAGGAGAGGCTTTTCAAACTGCATTGTGGTTATAAAGTTGCTTTTTACATTGATGAAACTGCTATAATTTAGTGGGAATATTTAGATTTATTTACAAAAGGAAAGTTATATTCCAGGCATAGGCGCCCGGTATAAGAGGCTTGGGGAGGCCCGGCCTTCCATGCCTGCTGCTTTCTTCCTAGTATTGCCCTTCTCTTTCTTCCCTGCCCCACCTCCTGCCTTAGGCTGTAGAGGTTTTCCTTCCCTGTCTACTGTTTCCACCTATGCCGTTCCTACAGTACTAATTATAAATCAAAGCTGCGCAGGACCGTGACTCTCTGCACGCTGCAGCTGCCTCCTCTGAAAGAGGAAGTTATAGCAGGAGGCAGGGTCAGCTAGAAGTGGTAGCTGCTGCGTGCAGAGACCCACAGCCCCATACAGCTTTGCTTTATAATTAGCGAGGCAGAAATGGCAACAGGAGCAGTGTTGCCAGGTGGGCGGTTTTCCGCGACCCACCGCGGGAAATGTTTGCCCGCGGCGGGTCGCGGTTTTTTGGGCTTCTTTTTTTTCTTTTCCGCGGTTTTTCGGGCGGTTTTCTCGGCCGCGGGGGGCGGGGTTAGTGACGTTTTGGGCGGGGCCGATGACGGGGGAGGCGGGGCCGGTGACGGGGAGGCGGGGCCGGTGACGGTGGGGGCGGGGGTGGGGGTGTCAGGGGCGGGGTTTGAGTTTGGGCGGGTTTTGGGCTGTTTTTGCGTTGGATTGGGTGGGAAAAAAATTTTCCACCTGGCAATACTGAACAGGAGGGAGGGAGCTTCTGCTTTCATAGCACAGCTGTCGGCTCTGCTGGTCACACTCCCTCTGACATCAATTTCCTGTTCCAGAGGGGGAAGGACTGGCAGAGAGCAGGCAGCCACACCTATGAAAGCAGAAGTTCTGCAGTTTGTTTTTAAAATTGCTGCTGCTCTTTTGAGGAGAAGCAGACGGGTCTGCAGGAAGTTCAGAGAGAGAGTAGAGGTGCTGGTTGAAAGAGGGCAAAGAGAAAGGAGGGAGATTCTGTGTGGGAGGGGGAGTTGGAGAAAGAAGAGGCTAGCTGCAAGGGGATACAGAGCAGAGGGACATGCTGGCTGAAAAGGTGGGGGGAGGAGAAAGGTGGGAGAAACACTGGATATAAAAGGTGAAGAGAAAAAGGGATATGCTGCATGAAAAGGGGGAAATAGAGGGGAGTTGCTGGATGAAAGATGGAAGAGAAGAGAAATTCTGTCAGGAAAGGGGTAGAGAGAGGAAGACATTGGCTGGAAAGGGTGGAGAAAGAGAGGGGAAGATGCCGCATTGAAATGAGGAGAATGGAGGAGCACTGAAGAGAACAGAGGAGAAATACTGGCTGAAAGGGATGGAGAAGATGGGGAGATGCGAAATGGAAAATGGTAGAGAGGGGAAATCTGCATGGAAAGGTGGAGGGAGAGGGGAGATATTGAATGGGAGGGGCAGAGGATAGAATTAGTGAAAAACTGGAGAATATAAGGAAGGGGAATAGAAGAACTGGGCTGAGGGAAAGAGTTAGAAAGCTGTAGGTAGATGCAGTAAAAGAGAGAAATTGAATAGTAAGAATAAAATAAATTTGGACAGAGAGGTAGAAAAATAAATAAAGCTGATAGGAAAAAAAATCAATGTTGGAGACAGAAGTGTTAGAGGAAATGAAGATGACAGGAGAAGAGAAATGGCTGGGCCTTCCGGCACGGGGTTATGAAAATCTTCTTTTATGTTGATTTTCCTCTAAGTGTCTATGATGTCACATAAATGTATGAAGATAGTCTCCTGGAATGTGTTGGGTATAAACTTGCCAATTAAAAGATCTCAGATTTTGCAATATTTGCATAGGCATAAAGCTAGTATTGTGGGGTTACAGGAAACCAAGCTTAATGATCTTGAACATCAGAAATTGCAACTTTATGGGTTGCACAATGCTACTATGCCTCGACGCCTAAAAACAAAGCACATATGGCTTCTAATTCATAAATCTGTACCATCCACACCACACAAGATTACCCAGGGACCCAGAAAGTAGATAGTGGGGGGGAAGTTACATCAAATGAACATTACTCTTGCTACTATTTATGCCCCCAACACTGCTACAAAGGCATTCTTCAGGGGACTCCTGGTAAAACTGTCCACCATCGCTAGCCCTAAGATTCTTATGGGTGATTTTAATGCTATACTACACCCTCAGCTGGATACCACTGCTGTGTTGCAAAGGTCTAGGCCTCGATCACAGACGTCTTGGGAGTCTTTCTCATTAGCCTGGATTTAGTGGGTCCTTGGAGAACCTTTCATCCACAAGAGAGGGGTTTCACATGTCTCTAAGGCTCATGCTACCCAATCCCGAATTGACTATATTTATGTCACAAAGGACCTGTTTCATAATATAGAATCAGCTGATATTGGACCCTTGGTGATCTCAGACCAGTGGCATAGCCAAGGGTGGGCCCGGGTGGGCCCAGGCCCACCCACTTTGGTGTCAGGCTCACCCAGTAGCAGCACACCTATGATGCCCCACCAGCCGAAAACTCCCAACTGTCCCTCCTGCATACCTTGTAAATAGCAGATATTCGCCTGCAGTGAGCAGCAACTGATGCATACTGTTCGCACCGGCCCCACAGCCTTCCCTCTGGTGTATTACCGATTATACGGAAACAGGATGTTGCCTCAGAGGGAAGGCTGTGGGGCCAGCATGAGCAGTGTGTATTAGTTGGTGCTTGCTGCCGGTGAAAATCTGCTATTTAAAAGGTATGCAGAGGAGGGGGGATGTTTGAGAGACCATATGGCATGCAGGCAAGAGAGAGTGGGACCAAATCACTTGCGGGACAGGGCGGAGTTCTTCTGTTCACCCATCTTTGGCCCAGGCCCACCCAAAATTGGGTTTCTGGCTACGCCCCTGTCTCAGACCACACACCCGTTTACATAATTACTGAATTGGGAGACATACAGGGGGAGAAAAGAGGTAGATGATGCTTTCTGGCCCATCTCTACACAGACCCAGCTTTTAGATGATACCTGACACAAAAGTGGGATGAATTTCTCTGTAACAATAAAGAACATACAGTGGGGGAAATAAGTATTTGATCCCTTGCTGATTTTGTAAGTGTGCCCACTGACAAAGACATGAGCAGCCCATAATTGAAGGGTAGGTTATTGGTAACAGTGAGAGATAGCACATCACAAATTAAATCCGGAAAATCACATTGTGGAAAGTATATGAATTTATTTGCATTCTGCAGAGGGAAATAAGTATTTGATCCCCCACCAACCAGTAAGAGATCTGGCCCCTACAGACCAGGTAGATGCTCCAAATCAACTCGTTACCTGCATGACAGACAGCTGTCGGCAATGGTCACCTGTATGAAAGACACCTGTCCACAGACTCAGTGAATCAGTCAGACTCTAACCTCTACAAAATGGCCAAGAGCAAGGAGCTGTCTAAGGATGTCAGGGACAAGATCATACACCTGCACAAGGCTGGAATGGGCTACAAAACCATCAGTAAGACGCTGGGCGAGAAGGAGACAACTGTTGGTGCCATAGTAAGAAAATGGAAGAAGTACAAAATGACTGTCAATCGACAAAGATCTGGGGCTCCACGCAAAATCTCACCTCGTGGGGTATCCTTGATCATGAGGAAGGTTAGAAATCAGCCTACAACTACAAGGGGGGAACTTGTCAATGATCTCAAGGCAGCTGGGACCACTGTCACCACGAAAACCATTGGTAACACATTACGACATAACGGATTGCAATCCTGCAGTGCCCGCAAGGTCCCCCTGCTCCGGAAGGCACATGTGACGGCCCGTCTGAAGTTTGCCAGTGAACACCTGGATGATGCCGAGAGTGATTGGGAGAAGGTGCTGTGGTCAGATGAGACAAAAATTGAGCTCTTTGGCATGAACTCAACTCGCCGTGTTTGGAGGAAGAGAAATGCTGCCTATGACCCAAAGAACACCGTCCCCACTGTCAAGCATGGAGGTGGAAATGTTATGTTTTGGGGGTGTTTCTCTGCTAAGGGCACAGGACTACTTCACCGCATCAATGGGAGAATGGATGGGGCCATGTACCGTACAATTCTGAGTGACAACCTCCTTCCCTCCGCCAGGGCCTTAAAATGGGTCGTGGCTGGGTCTTCCAGCACGACAATGACCCAAAACATACAGCCAAGGCAACAAAGGAGTGGCTCAGGAAGAAGCACATTAGGGTCATGGAGTGGCCTAGCCAGTCACCAGACCTTAATCCCATTGAAAACTTATGGAGGGAGCTGAAGCTGCGAGTTGCCAAGCGACAGCCCAGAACTCTTAATGATTTAGAGATGATCTGCAAAGAGGAGTGGACCAAAATTCCTCCTGACATGTGTGCAAACCTCATCATCAACTACAGAAGACGTCTGACCGCTGTGCTTGCCAACAAGGGTTTTGCCACCAAGTATTAGGTCTTGTTTGCCAGAGGGATCAAATACTTATTTCCCTCTGCAGAATGCAAATAAATTCATATACTTTCCACAATGTGATTTTCCGGATTTAATTTGTGATGTGCTATCTCTCACTGTTACCAATAACCTACCCTTCAATTATGGGCTGCTCATGTCTTTGTCAGTGGGCACACTTACAAAATCAGCAAGGGATCAAATACTTATTTCCCCCACTGTATCTCTGATACGGTTTTAATGTGGGACACAGGGAAGGCGGTGATATGGGGAGATATCATAGCTTTTATCATCAAGAGTTAAAAGCAACTCGCAAGTCGTTTGGTAGACTTGGAGCGGCGAATCTATTAAAGAAACGGTTGCAGTCGCATCCTAATGTTGCCTGTAAGCACTCTCTTGAGCAGATATAAGTGGCCCTGAATCGTCTCCTGCAGGAGCAGGCCCAGAAAAATATATTTTATTATAAATACCACCTTTTTCGATTTGGTAATAAACTTGACAGTCTATTGGCAAACCTTACAAAAAGCTGGTCTGGGCCAACAGCAATATCCTCGCTCCGAAACTCAGGGGGTCGGGTTGTGACTGAACAGAAGCAATTAGAATTGTTATTTGTACAATTTTATATTGCGCTATGTAGGACAGAGGGTAGCAGGCCCAAGGAACAAATACAATCTTTCTTGCATACTTGTGGAGTCTCTAGGCTATCAGAGGAGGAGAGCAACCATTTAAATGAGCCTCTGTCTGACCTTGAACTCCAAGCTATCAAGAACCTGAAGCTACACAAGTCACAAGGATCTGATGGTTTTAATGGAGAGTTTTTTTAAATCCTAAACTGTAACTTGGTGGGCCTTTTTGGGGGCTTATTTTGATACAGCTGTACAACGAGGGTTCTTTTCCCAGTGGTCCAATGAAGCTTTGATCACGGTTCTCCCAAAGCCTGGGAAAGACCCTCTGTGCCGGAGTCCTACAGACCTGTCTCTCTCATAAATGTAGATCTTAAATTGTTAGCAAAAATTCTAGCTGATAGATTGGCTGTGTACATACCTAAGCTTGTTGGACAGGATCTGGTTGGTTTTGTGAAGGGTCAACATGCTGGAGTGAATGTAAGGCATCTAATTCTGGCCCTAGAACGGTTCGCTCAATTGTCCATCCCTGCCTTGGCAATTAGCTTTGATTCTGAAAAGGCTTTTGACAGTGGTCATTCTTGTTTTCTTTATTGGGTTACTATGGTATACATGGATTTTTTTTTAAGGCACTACAAACCTTGTACAGTAATCCTACAGCGGCCATGTTAGTGAGTGGAATAGCATAAGTGGTGTTTCCTTTGGGGCGAGGTGCAAGACAGGGATGTCCGCTTTCGCCTTTGTTGTATATTCTTTTTTTAGAACCTCTGTTGGTGCAATTTAGAGGTAACCCGCTTATACCAGGGATCGATGTGCCAAAGACATGTACTTCAGTGAAGTGTATGGCTTTTGCAGATGATGATATGCTAGTTGTTATTGATCCAAGGCAGACTCTACTGCTTGTACTTCAGATGTTTGCAGACTTAGCTTTCTGGGCTTAAACTAAATGTCTCAAAGTCTGATGCTCTGCTGATTAACTTGATGATTGGCAATTTGTGGGCAGATTTTCCCCTGAAGGAGGCCATAGGCTCTGTCAAATACTTGGGTATGCATATACCAACTGATAAGAAGAGGCTTTATGAGTTGAATGTGAGTCCGCTTCTATGGAAATCGGTGGACTGCTTGCAGCTGTGGTCTGGATTGCCCCTGGCCCTTACGGGTAGAATATTTTTGTATAATATGCTCATAGTACCAAGGTGTCTGTACCAGCTGCAGAGAGTCTGCCTTTGTGGCTGAGAGAGGTGGATCTGCGGAAGTTGTATAAGGCTCTTAGTCTGTTTCTTTGGAAAGGTTGGAGGGCTAGGATTGCTATCTCCACACTTATGCTTCCTAGATCAAAGGGTGGTCTTGGACTTTTAGATCTTCGTTAGTACAATGTGGGATGTGGTTTGCAGCATGTAAGAGATTGGCTGTTGGGTACTTCTGGTTTTACACCAAGTGAGGTGGAAGCTGCATTTCTTTACCCCATATCTGCTTCATGCCCAGAGGGCAAAGTTAGGGGAAGCTTTTGAGGACCATGTGGTTTGGCGATATATTAGCAATGTTTGGAAAGCTTTTTGTGTATCTTTAAAGGGTTACAGGTATCTCTCACCATTTCTGACCGTGATAGGAAACCCAGATTTTCCTCCAGGATTAGGGAGGGGTGGAGTTTTTCGGGATGGGAGAGGGAGAGATATACACTGGATTGGTGATTTTCTCGATGCGGACAGCAAAATGCTTTCCTTCTCTGCTTTGCGGGAGAGATACGAGCTGCTGGACTCTGATTTATATGCATTTTTGCAATTGAGGCATTATATCTCCTCATTACCAGTGGCTCATCTCCAGGCCTCTTTTGCTCAGCAGGTGACATTTTTTCTGAGATTGGAGGACTCTGCGCACCCATGTCTCTAAACTGCTGCCTGATTTTTCTCTGCAAAAATTGCAGATGACTAGGCAAAGGACCTGGACTGCAATATCAATGTTGCCTTGCTTCAGATTTTTTTTAGCAATATTGTCAAAACATCTATCAATATGCTTCACAGAGAACAGGAGTACAGATTTTTGCTCCGCACTTGTATATCCCCCTGGAGGGCATTTAAAGCACATTTTGCTGAGTTGGGTAACTGTCCCAAGTGTGGACAAGACAGGGCTATTGTATATAGGGCACTCCTTTCTTGCCTCTAAAAGGTGTGTGTGGGGGGGGGGGGGGGTAGCTGAACAGAAGAGACTGAAAAAAAGCAAGCCCTTCGGCAAAGGAAAAACAATTTAGAGTTCAGTTTTTCTCTTTTATAATAATACTAAAATTTATTATAGTAAATAAATGGTTACAATAAAAATTATTTTATCCCAGTATTACAGAAAATTGAATTACTATTTATATCAGTCCAAATTTCAGTATAAGGAAAATAAAACTCTCTCTCTCTCTTTTCCTTTGGAAGCTATCAGAATACTGAAGCTTAATTTTCTCCAATCACTTAATGCCTTATATTTTCTCTCTTACTTATCTGGTATTCTTCAACTGTGACCTCTTAAGGTCACCTTCACATAATTCTGTTTCTTTGGTATTTTTCTCAAATATTCATCATTTGCCCTTTATAACCTCTTTTCCTTGAATACCTATCACTGATACTAGTCGATCACTGAAAATGGCTCTGTGTTAATTCAGTCTGTTTGAAGCAAACAAGCAGACACTTGTTAAAGTTTATGGCCCATTACTAGGGCTAAGCAAGCCTGTCTATGGTCTGTGAGAAAACCAAGACAGAAGCTACCTAATTGCCCTACTAGATCATAGATAAGGGAATGTTATATATACAAAGCTGACTGATGTACAGAACCAGACAGCTCTATACATCTCCCTCTTATGGGCCCTTGAAACCATAGTGTAAAGGGGCCATAAATCAGTGAGGTTCCTGAATGGCATCTTATTCAGAGTGGGCATGCAAAGCAACAAAAGGCTAAGGTTCATTCTACATCAGAGGTTTAGAAGGTGACAGAGGGAGTGTGGAGCACCATAACTTTACTAACTGATAACATGTTGCGCTTAAAAAAGGTAATAAGGCAAGAACAAAACAACAAAAACACATAGCAATAAGGCAAAAACCCAAAAGAGAGAGTAACGTTTTAAATCCAGAACCCAGAGAAGCCTACCAAAAAGAAAACATATTCATAAAATTGGAAACAAAAGCATCTCCTGTAACAGCATATTTTAAATTATGTGCTAATTTATGCAGGTCTTGTAATTTCTGTTCTATAAGCAGACCGTTATCAGTTAAATTAAAGCAGCACATACCTTCAAATTGGTCACAGCCATGATTAGCGCGTAATAAAAGGTAATCTATCACTAAACTACTACTACTACTTATCATTTCTATAGCGCTACTAGACGTACGCAGCGCTATACACTTGAACATGAAGAGACAGTCCCTGCCCGACAGAGCTTACAATCTAATTCTGAGATGGGAATGGGAGACCAGTGATTCCTGCTTTCTGCCTTAGCTGTTTGATCTCATGTAGTAGCACCACTTATAATAAAAAAAACAAGTTCGAAGGGAAAGACAACTAAACCTGACATTCTCCTCTTTATGGTTGTGGTGATCTCCTTAAAGTCCATTCTTCTTTTCAATGCTGTTAGTGCTAAGTCCACAAAATCTTATTGCCCTCCGATAGAAAAGGTTATAAAGCCTGGACTGTGTTCTTTCACTGTGTATTTATGAAAACAAACTACTATGTCACGAGGCAGGTTGTTCTTGGGGTGGGGGGCAAAGGGCCCAATTTTGCACAACTGCTTTGCGAAGGCTATGTGTTTCTTCTGCAAGAGCAGAAATTAATGTGAAAGTTGTATTAATAGTTTTTGTCAATGCACAGGCTAGCTTGAGGACAGCAAGATGGGCGTGAAGAGCTAAACCAGGAACACCTACCAGAGAGACAGAAAGTGCTAAAGATTCCTCTTTAGAGAAAAGATGTACGTCTGAATCACAGGTAGAGTCAAAAGACATAAATATAGAGTGAGTCCATTGATGCTGGTTGAAATTCACAGGCCTAGGAAGAAAAGCACCAGTAGTGAGCCTACCAGTGGTGCAGGGGCCTCATGAAGCATTTACAGGAATATAAGAAAAGGCCATTCTTCCACAAAGAAGGTACCAGCCAAGAGGAAGATAAACAGGAGTAGTGGCATAGGAAACAGGTCTAATTAAAGCAGTACTATGTAAACCAGGATAAGTGACATTGTTTATGCGAACAGAAGCATTAACAAACATGAAACAGTCAGTTGCTTTAGTAGCGTTAAGCAAAAGAAGAGAAAAAGGTTGAGAATGGGTATATAATGTGGGTGTTTTTAAAGCACCCAGATTATACAGAGTAGATGCGAAACAAAACTGATTAGTGATAGCATCAGGGTAAATTCTAAACTGGGTGACTTTTTTCATTTCAGTAAAATTAGAAGCAACTCCAATAAAGCATGTGGCTAAGGTTTCACTAGCAGTAAAAGTACTATGAACACAGAAATCAGAAGAATTTAAAGCTGATTGTGCTAATTGAATAAAGGAATTAACATATGAGTTTACACCTAGTAAGCAGAGGAGTGTGGTAGCCGTGTTAGTCCACTCTTAAGGTTATCAATAGAAATCAAACAAAATAAAACATGGAAAAGAAAATAAGATGATACCTTTTTTATTGGACATAACTTAATACATTTCTTGATTAGCTTTCGAAGGTTGCCCTTCTTCCTCAGATCGGAAATAAGCAAATGTGCTAGCTGATAGTGTATATAAGTGAAAACATTCAAGCATTACTATGACAGTCTGACAGGGTGGGAGGAGGGAGGCAAACCTCCCGAGCAGGACTGGACTAACAATCTTGGTTTGGCTGGAACCAGTTGCTAGGACTTGGCTTAGCAGGAACAGGATTCAAGATGCTGGAACCAGGTTCAGGATGCTCGAACAAGCTGGACGGGAACAGGATTCAGGATGCTGGAACAAACTTGGCAGAAACAGGAGCTGAAAGCAAACAAAGCAGAGACGAGCAGGCAGGGGACTGGAGCTGAAGACAACCAGGATAGACACAAGCAGGATACAAAGCTAGCCCTCACAGACAAACAACAGGACTAAGGCTGAAGCTAAGGCAGAGAGGGACTAGTAAGCAGAAAGGACTTAGGGTTAGAAGGAGAGAAACAAAGAAAGAAATAATCATAACTCAAAATGTAACTTAATTAAAGATTATACAAAAAGAGTAATATTCCTTCCTTCAGTCAACCAACAGTTTAAATGCTGGATTAGGGTTTAACAGTTCATCCAGTAAATGGAGCAGGTCTTAAATCACACAAATGAGTCCAACTAAAGTCTCCTTCCAGCAATGCAGCTGTAGGTGTCACTGTTTGGATACTATATGGTCCCGTATAGATTGGGTCTTGCCATGTTTTATGGGTTAAATTCTTCTTATATACCAGCTGGCCAGTCTGATATTTGTAAACAGGAAAACCTAAGACTGTGGCAAAAGTGGATTCACGTAACACTGTCAACTGTTGCGTTGCAATCTGCAAGTAGCGAACAAAAACAGACAATTTATCAGGTGTTACAATTACATTTGGTAGGTGTGACAAAATAGGCAAAGACATTAAGTGCCCACTGCACAATTCAAAAGGGGTAACTCTAGAAACCCTTAAAGATGTGTTTCACAAAGCATATAATGCTGCACGTAATGCTTGAAGCCAGGTCTGAGGCTCTTGTGCCATGATCAGCCGCAGCTTCTGTTTCCGCAAACCATTACACCTTTTCACCAATCCATTAGAAGTTGGAGAATAAACAGAAACATATCTCCAGTCAAAGACAAGTCTGCTCTTAAGGCTGTCATTAAAGTATTTTTAAAATGTGTCCCATTATAATACACTGAAGGACTCCAAAACGAGGCACAAGTTTAGTTAACAAAAAAGTAGCCACTTCCTGATTAGATTCATGGATACATGGCTCAGCCTCAATCCACTGACTAAATCCACATACACACAATAAAATATAACACTTTCGCTCACATGGTTGGATCATGTCAGTAAAATCACAGTGCCATTCTAGATAGGATCCTGAGTTTCTGGATAAACTGCCAATAGGTATGACAGGACCCCTTTTCACAACATTAGAATTGCAAATCAAACAGTGCATCACATAATCATCACAAACCTGTTTTAAATCTGGGACCCAAATTAATTGTGACAATTTATCATATAGCCCTGCAGAAGATAAATGCTGACCATTGTTATGGAGTTCATGTAACAGTAAATGTAAAGTATCTTTAGGACAACAAGGCAAACCATTCTTCCCAAACCATCCCTGTTGACTGTGTGTGGCACCCAATTGACTCCACCTATTCTGTTCATCTGCAGTAGCAGTAACTTGCATTGCTTGTGCAGTAGGACATGAATTTAGCCATACAGGACCTCCCCTGGTGCGTTCAACAAAATATTCCTCTGGAATAACAGTGAGAGGAGCAGCATCACGAGCTTCAGCATCTGCAATTGCATTTCCTCTAGCTACCCAAGTATCAGTAGTTTTATGGGCATGATGCCAAACTATAGAAGTAAGTGTCTTGTTATTAGCCCGTTCTGCTAATAATGTTAACAAATGTTGCCATAATATCATAGCTTTTAATGGTTCACCACTAGCAGAAATAAATCCTTTTTATTCCATTTCCTTATGTGATAATGCAAATAAGTAACTACATAATGAGAGTCTGTCACACAAGTTACTGGCTCTGTGGGTAATGTCTTCTGTAGTACTACAATGATACCTGCTAATTCTGCTTACTGAACAGTATAGAAATCTAGGAGGCTAAAAGTCTGGCAGCTCAAAATCTCATCATCAGGAGTATATCTGACAATAGCAAGTCACAGCTAGCCATTGACAGAGCCGTCGGTAAACCATACAGGGTGGTCAGACAATATAGGCAGAGGTAGTTCATGAATACCACACAGAGGATTCATGAATACCACACAGATGATCAATTTGTGAAGAAAAATCTAATAAATCCTATAAGAATTTAAAAAGGTTGTTTTTCTGTAAAGGTTCTAATTTCACAGCTGTATTTAACAATAAGGGGACACACTTCACCAATCTTGTACTAGTAAAAGTAAGTTGAGTTTGGATAAGTAACATTTTTACATCATGTGAAGTATGTAGAGTTATTCTACAGCCTGGCAGATGTGCTTGTAATTTACCAACTGCTTGTGCAGCAGCTACCAATCCTTGTTCACATGAAGTAAATCCTGCTTCTGCGGGTGTAAATGTTCCTGAAAAATAGACTAGTGGGATCTCTTTTCCTTTCTGAGCAGCAGCCGCAGCCCAGCCTGATACTCCATGATAAACATACAAATGAATGACATCCCAGCACCATTGTCACCAAATCCTCAATCAGTTGCACATCAGATTCAGACATCTGTATGTGTGTATCACTAGCAGGATTGCCTTTAAGAAACCTTCTTAAAGGGATAGTTTGAGTACTAAAAGCTGGAATCCACAGTCGACAAAAAATCAACAACCCTAATAATCCTCTGAGCTGTTTAATAGTTTTAGGTACACTCAAATCAGAGCGGATTTTGTAAAGCACAAGTCAAAGTCTTTCCTTTAAAGCCCAAAATATATCCTAAGACATTTACTTGTTGCTTACAAATCTGAGCCTTCAATGGATTAACTTTATATTCCTTTTGTTGCAACACATTCAGCAATTCATGAGTGTATTTCAAACATTCTTCCTCAGTCTTAGCAGATATCAGTAAATCATCTACATAATGTAACAAAACCACACTATCCGGCAATGACTCTTTAAATGACAACAAATCATGAGACAGTACCCTGGAGAAAACTGAAGGACTCTACATATCCCTGGGGTAGCCGTGTAACCCCTATACTGAAAAGCAGTCAGGGATCTACTTTCTTCGGTTAATGTTATGCAATAAAATGCATTAGATAAATCTAGCACTGTATGATAATTTACCAGAGTAGCAGATTGTAAAATAGTAGCTGGGTTTTCTACATTAGGGTATTCTGACTCAACCAATTCATTCAGATCTCTCAAATCATGTACAATCCTCCACTTAATTTCACCTTTTGCCACAGGGAATAAGGGCATATTATAGGCAGTGCTTTTTTGTAAGAAAAAAGGTGCCGGTACTCATACAGGGCAACCTTAGGGGTGGGGCTACTATAAATGCTCCTCCCCGGCATATAGCTCCACCCCTACAGTAGCCACACCCCCTTTACCAGCCATAGAGCATATAAAAAAAGCATCTTTGAGAATATTACACCAGTCCCTAGAATACCAATATATCTCTTACTGATAAAACATAACAAACAGGATTTTCCATACAGAAACTATATATCAGAAGAACACTGTACCTCAGTCATATATACACAAAACATGGATTAGTGACCACAAATTATTTTATGCTGCTGTTATCATTATGGATACATAGGTCAATACATCCCATCATATAGGGCAGGCATAAAAGGGGAAACATGGAACTGAAATGACTACATATAAATCCAGAGTAATTCTGAATGCATCAGGGCTCATTTTATTCTTATGGGTTCTGCTGCAGATAACTTGACCTAAGCTTTAGTAAAAGACCCCCAAAGTGTATGGGGACAGAGAAAGATCTAATATGTATACTTTGGATGAAAAGCAGAAGAGGGGAGCTATGATGATAGAGACGTTTAAATACCTACATGTTCAGGAGGCAAGTCTCTTTTAATTGAAAAGAAGCTCTGGAAAAAGGGGGCATAGGACAAAGATGAAAGAGGATAGACTCAGAAGAAGTAACCTTTGGACAGTGGTGTGCTGGAGCCGGCTCGCACGAGTCGGCTGTTAAAATTTTGAACATTTTGTGAGCTGGTTGTTCAGGCAGAGCGAGCTGCTCACTCTTGCTCCCACTCCCTGTTAAGCTCTCCCTCCCCCGAACTACGGGATCCCTGCACATACCTGAAGGCAGCCACCCTGTTGATCTAGTGGATTCTTCTGGGCAGGAGAGATCCCCAGTTTTTCCTGCTCGCTGCCAGCGCTGATCCTCCTGCAGCCACATAGCGAGGCCACTGTTGTAAGTCTCGACAGCCATTTTAAAGAAGATGCGGCTGCAGGAGGGTCAGCGCCGGCAGTGGGCAGGAAAGACTGGGGATCTTTCCTGCTCAGAAGATTCCACTAGACCAGCAGGGTAGCTTCAATTCAGGTATGTGTCCGGGACCCTGAGGCTCAGGGGACTGGGGGAGCGGGGAAGGAGGTCTGGAATAGTTAGGTAGGTGGGGTGAGAATACAATTTAAAAAATTGTGCATTTTTATTTAATCTCAGTTCATTTACATTTTCAAACATGCCGGCTTGTGCATACGGATGTACACAGAGGAAGTATAATAATAACAGAATAATCAAACATATAAACGGCGAGTGACCGTACTCACTCGCAAATGTGCAGTAGAGACTTCCCTGTCTGTCCCGCCCCCGCGTCAATACGTCATGACGGGGGGGGGGGGGCGGGACAGAGAGGGAAACTGCGCGAAGGGGAGGGAACCGCCGAGGTCGCCACCACTTCCCCCCCCCCCCCGAGGTTGCTGCCACTGGTTCCTCCCCCCCCCCCCCCCCGGAGTCGCCGCTGCTGCCACCCCTCCACCCGGCCGTCTTTTTGCTATTCAACTTACATCTCTGCAGCAGGCAGAGATCAGCTGAGCTGCCGTTGGCCTTCCTTCCCTTCCTGTGTCCCGCCCTCGCTGATGTTACGTCTCACGAGGGCGGGACACAGGCAGAGAAGGAAGGCTGACGGCAGCTCAGCTGATCTCTGCCTGCTGCGGAGATGTAAGTTGAATAGCGAAGAGACGGGCCGGGTGGAGGGGCGGCGAACTCGGGGGGGAGGGGGCGGTGACCCACCAGCCCGTTTTAACGGGCTCAACGGCTAGTTTTGTTGCAGGAATGGATGCATGAATTACCCCTATTGTTAGCAGAATCTGTGGTACTTCAGGAGTCAGACAGCACACATCAAAATGAGAGAGAAATCTTCTTTATTTGCCAGCAAACAAAGTAGAACATCAGCATTAAGTCTCTTCTTCTCTTTCTCAGCTCTCTGTGTCTTTGTGGCTTCTGTCTCAGCTGCTTCTCTCCTTCTGCTGTCTCTCCCTCTGTCTGTTCCTTCTGCTCTCTTTCTGACGTAAGCTGCTTCTGCTCCCTCTTATATACAGTTCTAAGCCCCCTCCTAGCCTAGCCCCCCTTACTCTCCAGATGGTAAAGAATAGATTGGTTACCTTGCCTCAGCCAATCAGCTCTATAAAAATATCAGTTACATAGGTTCCAGACATCCTAAACTGACCTGTGACCTGGGCCCCTCACACCAGACATTTGGGCTCCAGAACTCCTGCATGTTATTATGATTAATTTCTCATATTCCTAGTACTAACTGCTAACTGAACTCTGGCATTCATTAAAGGGTCAAGGGCCAATCTTACTTAATAGCATACAGCTATAGTTTGTTATTTCTTTCAAGATCCATTCCTACATTTACCTATAATTAATCAAGGAGAAGCTTTTCCTGACCTTTTTCACCCACCAGCTCCATACATTAAACCAGCCAGAACTGCAGATAAGTCAAAACACATGTTTGACCTCTTCACTGCAGTCCTTGCTTGAAACGTCAGACAAAGAGTAATACAGAATTTAACAGACATTCTACACAGAAACAAAACTTATTAATTTACACAGAATACAGCATATTCTAAAGTAAGCATCCTTATAAGACATATTCTACATACTTATAATGGTCTCTATATCTATATCTAAGCTATCTCCTTCTAAGCATTTTTAACTAATCCTAAACAAACTGCCTGCTTTTAAACTACAGTATGTCTGGCTCATTCCTTTGTTCATTCATAATAGTTTACAGCTGTGCCAGCATTAACAATCCATCATTCACAAAGGACAGAGTTTCATTTCTCACTGACCTTTTTGACCTGCAGCTCAGTAGAGCTAGATTCTAATAATTAAATCCAGCTGCCATTCCTCCATCACTTGCAGGACTTAAAAAGTTGAATTCAAACACCAAGCTTTTAAACACCAGATTTTTAAACAGAATTAATATGGCTTCTTATATATATTATGCCCATGGCTGCCTCAGTTTGTTATAAATCGTAATAGGTGTGTCATTTGGAAGGGCTTGTTATAGGGACACCCTAGCACGTGTTATATTCGTGCAGAGATTTTTTTTCCTCCTGGTAAAGAGCCACTAAAACAGACATCATGTTATAATAATGAGGTGCTCAACATTCAGAGTTTCTATCTTATGATTCTTATCCCACATTAAACATGAATTAGATTGGAACCTGGGAGATTTACATTTTTTTTTCCTGGAGAGAGTAATGCATTGCCCCCCCCCCCCCCCCCCAAATTGCAGGGCTGGCTATACCCAGGGAGAGAGCCTGTAGTTAAAAATTTACCAGCACACCACTGCCTATGGAATTACTTCATCATGGAAAGGGTAGTAAATTTGTGGAACAGCCTCTCCCGGTGGAGGTGGTGGAGATTAAAACTCTATCTGAATTCCGGAAAGCTTGGAACAAGTACACAGGATCTGTAAGGGATGGAAAGGGAGAGTAGATGGCATGGATGGGCAGACTGGGTGACTGAGAAAGGACAGAATCTAAGAAAACACAGGATCCTCAGCCCTGGTCTGTTCCAGCCCTTTCTTCCTTCCACATGCCATCCATATTTTTTTTTCAGCCACCTGCTCAGGTACATGCAGGCAGCAGCAATAACACAAAATACATCATCATCTATCCCTATAGTCCAGAATCAACCAACCCTAACCTTCCCAGCCCCCCATCCATCTCTGTAGCCCAGCATCAGCCCTGCCCCCACTCCTCCCTGTAGCCCAGACCAGCCCTACCCTACCTCCAAGCCCTACCCATCCTCCATAGTGTGGCATCTGCATCCCCCTCCTACACTGATCCCCCTGTCTACACATCCAACATAATTCCAACTTTGTCCCCTTCCCTCACCCTCCATTCAGCCCCTCAACCATTCCCATTCCTTCAGTTTTTTTCAGGCCCATTTTTCTTACCTTGCTTCCAGAGCCTAGAGGGGGGGTCCATGTCCACAGCAGAGCAGACACTTGTCCAGTTGTCCTTTCCTTGTCCTCTCAAGGAGCCTGGGGGAAGGGGGCGCAGCTGAACCAGCCTTTCTGTGAGGGGAGGGGCAGGGACATGGCAGCACAAACAGCCTTAAGTGCAGGCTGAACCCTGCCTGTTGCAGGCGCTTTTTTACAACTTCGGAACCGACTCGGAGGGAGCTGGTGTGCACTTGTTTCACTTCTCTTCTGCGTGATCCGACAGCAGTGAGTGCACGAGGCATTCAAGATCGGGACCTGGCGACAACACGCAAACGCCATCGATCAGGTGACGTCTCTTTCTTTCTAGCTATCGGGTGTGTGCTGTTGCTGGGCCAGTTCAGCCGCCACAGCAGAGCCGCGCAGCAAAACTCCGACGTCCCGAGAGAGTGCTATCAGCTGACAAGTTAAAAAAGGTGCCGGTACACTGTACCATCGCGTACCGGCACAAAGGAAGCACTGATTTGCTTCTCAAACTGCTAATCTCAGTTATTCCATGGGCTAGTAATCGCTGAATCTCAGGAGCTATGCCTTTAATAGCATCTTGGCTAAGATGGTATTGACCTTGTCCTGGATCTTTTAACTCTATTATTACCTTCTTCACAGAGGTAGCATTTCCATGTGGGTTATTTTCTGTAGCCCATACTTCATCATGCCCTTCTAATGGGAATGCATTTAAAATGTCTTGTGACTTAGAGAAAAAATGACTCAATGGCAATGGAAGTGAGGAGGGCGCCGAAGAAGGTGTAAAATCAATGTTAATACTAAACTGGGTCAGGAGATCTCGTCCTAATAAATTAACTGGACATTTTGGGGCATATAACAAAGATGCCCGTGTAGATTCATTACCACATTGAATTAAGCATGGTTTAGTCAATCGGGTCTCCTGATCCATTCCAGCAAATCCAGTGGTTACTACCATGGAGTCAGATAAAGCAACAGAGGCAGGGACACAAGTTATCAAAGAGCATGTAGCCCCTGAATCAACTAGAAGTGGTAAAGGGGTACCTGCTATAACCAAGGTAAGGAAAGGTTCTTCTAACCCTCTCTTAACCCGCATTGCCGCAAGGAGTCATAATACCGCCCCAACTGTTCCTCTGGATCCTACCTAAGTGGTGTGTTCCTTCTGGTATCCTGGGGAGGGGGTCTCACTCCCGTATTCTGTCTACACTCAAAAGAATAATGTCCCCTATTTCCACAATTCCAGCACTTACTATTAACCCTTTGATTAGGTCTAGCTATACTATCCTCCCTAGAAGAGAATCTAGTTGGACCTCGCTGTGTCCTCCTACCCCTTCCTCCTAGAGCATTCCAAGTAATCTGTGCTCCCTGAAATAAACCTCTCATCATTAACTTTCTTATCATACATTCATCTTCAGAACTATGATCATCCTCATCACTATCCCCATAATAATCAGAGGAATTCTCCCCTTTCTCTGGCCTTACCTTATCCCTATTCTTTTTCCCTTTTCTTAACTGCACCTTTTTACTAGGCTTTTACTCATCAACTGCCCCTTTTCCCTTATCTACATCCTGTTTCAATCCCTCTTGTAACTGCATGGAACACACTCTACTCTGTAAATTCATTAAATCCTTCTGTGGTTTTATCTAGTTCCTGTTTATATTGCTGGCAAAAGTGTATTAAAGAAGCATAAACTTTTGTTCTACTCTCCAACCCCACTATGTTTTCTAATTTCTTCCTCACTGGCAAAAACATAGCATTGTGGAGAGACTGTATGAAAAGAGACAGCATGCCAGAGGCATCAAAACTCTGTTCAGTTTGTTGCCTCCATTCTTCCTGAAATTCATGTAAAAAGGTATGAATAGATTCTGTTTGTGGGTCCCATACTCTATTCATCAATTTAGTAAAATCCCTAACCGTAGGGGAAAGTTCTCTTAATGCAGTTCATACTCTCTGTCGGTATGAATTAAAAGTAGTACCATCATAGGCACTGCTGTTCATAGTGAAAGCAGTCGCCTGTGTTTGTTTGAACACTGCATCTGGGTCAACACCTGAAAGCTTAGCCAATAAAGCCTTAATATCTCCTAAACACAAACAAGTCCCTGCAGTAGTTCTCTCAAATGCTGTTATCCAGGCATCTGCACCCTGCTCTAGGAGTGATAAAGATTCAATTAAAGTATTTAAATCTGTAAAAGTCCATGGAACATATTTTTTAGTCACAGGTTGATTCCCAGTCCTTTTTCCATATAGCATAGGATACTGACCTGTTTTAGTTTATCCCAAACTTCATACTTTTCCCATAACTGTAATCCAGCCCGCATATACTTAAAATCCCATGAAGGGTCTTCTAATGCTCCCCTAATGCATAACCGGGCAGTATTCATATGTCTAGGGCTAAAGGAGCCCTCCCTGGGTTATGGTGTTATTTGAGAGCTTACATTTTTCGTCCATCCCGCTAAGTTAGCAATCTAGGGGTCCACAAAATAGTCAGATTTTTCAGCACGAGCTACTATTTCCTTAGGGGTTTTATTCTGGACAGAGAAATTAGTGATGGTGCTGATTTCCTCTTCCAAACGCCTAATTCGTTCATCTACCTGCTCTATTTCCTCCTGCTCACCCATTCCAGCTAAAGTTTCCACAAACCCTACAGGATCCATTAAAGGAATTGTTTGTACTGCCCCTGAAATATAACTCCACTGCATTTCAGCTGTTGTATTATTATCTACTGGAGAACTTATAGATGTAGAAGATAGCAAAGCCCCTGACTCCTTAGGAACTAATTTTTTTCTGAGGTGTTAATCATGGCATGGACACTGTAGAGTCCTGCACAGATGAGGAGGTTTCAGACATCCTCATCTAATGGAGGGGCCTTATATCCTGCTGCTACTTCATGGGATTCCGTTAATGGAATTGATTTGTTTGAACTTTCTACACATGGAAATAAACCTGTCTCATTTTGATTATATGGAAGAGGCAGTGGAGCCGATGGGGAACTACCCCTATCAGCTGTCTTATTCCAAAGGTCCCATAATTTTAAATGATCAATTAAAGACTTCCCCTTTTTCTCCTGTTCTAAGATGTTCAAAAGAGTAAGCAACGAACATGTCTTCAGAGTCTCTTTAGGCCACTGGAACTGTGAATCTTTCTTAGTCAACTTAGCCCATTTCTCTGAATATCTAACTAACAGGCTTATTTTCGAAAGAGAAGGACGCCCATCTTTCGACACAAATCGGGAGATGGGTGTCCTTTTCCCAGGGTCACCCAAGTCGGCACAATCGAAAGCTGATTTTGGGTGTCCCCAACTGCTTTCCTTTGCAGGGACGGCCAAAGTTCCCGGGGGAGTGCTGGAGGTGTAGCAAAGGCGGGTCTTGGGCGTGCCTAACACATGGGCATCCTCGACCCATAATCGAAAAAAAGGGCGTCCCTGACGAGCACTTCGACGACTTTACTTGGTCCTTTTTTTCTTACGACCAAGCCATGAAAAAGGTGCCCGAACTGACCAGATGACCACCAGAGGAAATCGGGGATGACCTCCCCTTACTCCCCCAGTGGTTACTAACCCCCTCCCACCCTCAAAAAATTTTTAAATATTTTTTGCCAGCCTCAAATATCATACCCAGCTCCATGACAGCAGTATGCAGGTCCCTGGAGCAGTTTTAGTGGGTGCAGTGTACTTCAGGCAGACGGACCCAAGCCCACTTCCCCCCCAACCCACCACCTGTTACACTTGTGGTGATAAATTTGAGCCCTCCAAAACCCACACAAACCCACTGTACCCATATCTAGGTGCCCCCCTTCACCTGTAAGGGCTATGGTAGTGGTGGGTAGTGGGTTTTGGGGGGCTCAGCACACAAGGTAAGGGAGCTATGTTCCTGGGAGCAATTTCTGAAGCCAACTGCAGTGCCCTTTTGGTGTCCTGGCATGTCAGGGGGACCAGTGCACTACAAATGCTGGCTCCTCCCATGACCAAAGGGCTTGCATTTGGTTGTTTCTGAGATGGGTGTCCTTAGTTTCCTTTATCGCCGAAAATCAGAGACGACCGAGTCTAAGGACAACCATCTCTAGGGACGACCTAAATGTCAAGATTTGGGCATCCCCGACCGTATTATCGAAACGAAAGTTGGACGCCCATCTTGTTTCGATAATACGGGTTTCCCTGCCCCTTCGCTGGGACGTCCTGCGAGGACGTCCTCAGGAAAACTTGGGCGCCCCTTTCAATTATGCACACCTTTCTTCAGTGCTGCAGGCACCACCCAGTTAAGGACTGGTCGGGACATTCTATTCCATGTCCACATACAATCGAAGGTCTACCGCCTGAGACAATATGCCCTATCCCAATTGCTCCTCACACGGGGCAACAAAAATGTTATACATACAAAGCTGACTGATGTACAAAACCAGACAGCTCTATACACTACCTTAGGCCATATGTTTTGGACTTGTGTAAAAACTCAGGTTCTATGGGAATGGGTGAGGAGTTTTTTGTCTCGATGCCTGGGGAGACAGATTCTGTTGCATCCAGCCAGATTCTTGTTCCAGGATGCGGCATGCCTGCAGTCAGTGACGGACGCCCAGAGTCTCTTTCTGGCAAAGGCATTGCTCTTGGCCAAGAAGGTTATTCTCACTCATTGGCGGTTGCGCAGAGTCCCTCAGTTGTCACTGTGGCACACCTATTTGTTTGAGTTGGCTCTTCTAGAGCGCAGGTCATTGGGTAATGGTAATGAAACTCGCTGGTAGCTCTTTCAGTCTATATGGGAACCTTATTGGGGAAGGGGAAATGGGCCTTGATATACCGCCTTTCTGAGGTTTTTTTTTTTTTTTTTTGCAACTACATTCAAAGCAGTTTACATGTATTTAGGTACTTATTTTGTACCAGGGGCAACGGAGGGTTAAGTGACTTGCCCAGAGTCACAAGGAGCTGCAGTGGGAATCGAACTCAGTTCCCCAGGATCAAAGTCCACTGCACTAACCACTAGGCTACTCTACTTACTCATAAAGAGCGCAGACTTCTAAATGTTTAGTGTTAAATGTGGTTTCTTAAGCTTAACACTATGTTTATTCAGGATAGTGTTTGGGTCTACTGTTAATGCATATACTCTATTATGACATACATGTTTATACCTTGGACTTTTTATATACTCAATTCATTCTGTACTGCTACTATTTAGTCACCTGCATTGACTTTTGTTTATTGTATTTAGGGGTAACTCAATATTGTGTTGTTCTCATGCTCAGTATTTTCTCTTTTCTCTTTAATTCAGTATGTTGGACCTGATGTATTAGCTCTCTATCTTTCTTAACTTACTGTTCTTTCTTTTATATTGGGGAGGGGGGACTATGAGGGGTTATACATGTAAAAATGTACTGGATGTTCATGTGTTGTTGTTATATTCATCTGGATCTGTATTTGCTATAGGATTATGTTGTTATTGCATGAGAAGCATGAAGCTTAGCTCCATATCATTGGTTCTTCTCTGTTGTGTATTGAGTTTATATTTGTATATGTGATACATCCAAGTAAAAACATATTGGAGAAAAAAAAAGTCATTGCTGGTTGTACCCAAGGAAGTTTATCCTAAGGGTTTCTGAGGTCTCTTTCTCCTGAAAATGAATGTGTCTTTATGCACGTGGAGCTTGATATGAACTGGTGTTTCTTGTTGCTAGTATAAAAGATAGGGCCAGGCTGAGGATAAGGAGGGTCAGGGAGAGAAAATTTGAATCCCCAGCATATGGCATGCAAGGCAGTGTTCCATAATCACGATCTGGCAGAGGTAAGCCATTGATTTACCAGATTGAACTTCATAAATTTTGCTTTGAACCTGAACCTCGGTAGAGAACCGAGGACTTATCGGCTGTGTTTGGGGCGTTGCAACCCTGGCAGTCACAGACTGTGCTTGGCCTACCGCCCGAGGCCACTGAGAATATTGGATATATTTTTCACTCCCCAAAATAATTTCTCTCTCTGCCAAAAATAATTTCAGAACAATTAGTCCCTTTCTAAATTTGTAGCCAAAGTTACTACCAGTGTTGCAAGAGAAAGCTTCCATTTGAAAAGTAGCAAAGAGCTCTGATCTAGATGAATCATGCACTTGGCAGGGTGTTTGAAGTAAAGCACAGTGCTAAATCTATTAATGTTTGGACAGAGTGCCAGAAATAACTTCATTTTCATCTTTTTTAGATGAAATAGATCTGGAAAATGAAACTTTAATTAAAATCTGCAAAGGTTTTCTAGATTACGACTTAAAATCATAGAACCCAATTATTATCAAGTTCTCCGAGGACAAGCAGGCTGCTTGTTCTCACTGATGGGTGACGTCCACGGCAGCCCCTCCAATTGGAATCTTCACCAGCAAAAGCCTTTGCTAGCCCTCGCGCGCCGATGCGCACCGCGCAGGCGCGGCCGTCTTCCCGCCCGAAACCGGCTCGTGCCGGCCAGTCTTCTTTTGTCCGTGCTCGGTACGGTCGTGTTTACGCCGTTCGTGCCCCTTAAGTCGACCTCGCGCGTCTTTTTTGACTTTCGCTACTAAAAAAAAAAAAAAAAAAACTGCATTTTGGAAGCAGACCTTTTCGGTCTTTTTTCCCTTCCTGTATTTCGAGTTTTTGCCCCGTTAAGTTTTCTTTCGTCGTCGGGGTAGGCCCTTTGTGGCCTCGGGTCGAAGTTTTTTCTTCCCCTCTTTTGTGGTGCCATCTTCGCCATTACGAGTTTTGATCTCGCCGGCGCGATTTTTCCGCCCATGACATCGAAGTCTCCCAGCGGCTTCAAGAAGTGCACCCAGTGCGCCCGGGTAATCTCGCTCACTGATAGACACGCGTCGTGTCTTCAGTGTCTGGGGGCTGGGCACCGCCCGCAGGCCTGTAGTCTGTGCGCTCTTTTACAAAAGCGGACTCAGGTAGCAAGATTGGCCCAGTGGAACGTTTTGTTCTCGGGCTCTTTGTCGGCATCGGCACCGGGAGTATTGAGTGCATCGACGTCGCCAGCATCCAGAGCTTCGTCCTCAGCCACGACTGCATCGAGTGCATCGAGGCTCAACCCTCTGCATCGGGGCTGAGACATCGGAAGGCTGCGTCGGCGTCGGTGGTACCGGGACCTCCACGTCTGCTGATGTCGTCGGATGGTGGTGCTTCGTCTGGAGTGCAGGTAAGGGCTGTCCATTCCCATGCTGGTGGCGGTGAGCCTTCGGGTGGGTCTCCCCCTACCCTGAGGGCTCCTGCGGTACAGCCCCCGGAGACCGACCTTCTTCGACCTCGGCCCCGAGGAAGCGACGGTTGGATTCTACGTCCTCCTCATCGGTGCCGGGAAGCTCCGGTGACATGCTTCGTTCCAAAAAGTCGAAGAAGCATCGACACCGGTCCCCTTCCCGTATCAGCACCGAGAGCTCTGGGTCACCGAGGGAGTCGGCACCCAGTAGGCATCGGCACCGAGAGGACCGCTCACCCTCTGTTCAGGAGGTGTCGATGCGCTCCACTATGGACAGCCCGGAACAGCCTCCACGCCCGGAACAGACTCTGACATCGACACCTGCATCGGCTTCCATGTCTTTCTCCACAGCCGCTCTGCACGAGAGTCTCCGGGCCGTCCTCCCAGAGATCCTGGGAGAGCTGTTGCGCCCTTCCCCTCTGGTACCAGGGGTGCTTGCGCCACCGGTACCGTCGAGTGAGGCGCCGGCTGGCCCCTTGCCCGGGGTGAGGTCTCCGACATCGGTGCCGCTTGCGGTACCGACTGCGGTCGCCTCCCAGGAAGGCTCCCCGACGACGTCGGCGGAGGGAGCTTCGCCGGTGCGGGCGAGGGAGTCTACCTCTCGATGCTCCCACCGTGGCCGTGGTTCCACGGAGTCGAGCCGGGCACGGCTTCAGACACAGGTCCGTGAACGTGTCTGATACTGATGGTGAGGCCTCGTGGGAGGAGGAGGAGGACATCAGATATTTCTCTGACGAGGAGTCTGATGGCCTGCCTTCTGATCCCACTCCCTCCCCTGAAAGGCAGCTTTCTCCTCCCGAGAGTTTGTCTTTTGCGGCCTTTGTCCGGGAGATGTCTACGGCCATCCCCTTCCCGGTGGTTGTGGAGGACGAGCCCAGGGCTGAAATGTTTGAGCTCCTGGACTATCCTTCTCCACCTAAGGAAGCGTCCACAGTACCCATGCATCATGTCCTAAAAAAGACATTGCTGGCGAACTGGACCAAGCCATTAAGTAATCCCCACATTCCCAAGAAGATCGAGTCCCAGTACCGGATCCATGGGGACCCAGAGCTGATGCGCACTCAGTTGCCTCACGACTCTGGAGTTGTGGATTTGGCCCTAAAGAAGGCTAAGAGTTCTAGGGAGCATGCTTCGGCGCCCCCGGGCAAGGACTCTAGAACCTTAGACTCCTTTGGGAGGAAGGCCTACCATTCTTCTATGCTTGTGGCCAAAATCCAGTCTTACCAGCTCTACACGAGCATACACATGCGGAACAATGTGCGGCAGTTGGCGGGCTTGGTGGACAAGCTCCCCCCTGAGCAAGCCAAGCCATTTCAGGAGGTGGTCATGCAGCTGAAGGCGTGCAGAAAATTCCTGGCCAGAGAGGTGTATGACACCTTTGATGTTGCGTCCAGGGCCGCTGCTCAAGGTGTGGTGATGCGCAGACTCTCATGGCTGCGTGCCTCCGACCTGGAGAATAGGATCCAGCAGCGGATTGCGGACTCGCCTTGCCGTGCGGATAATATTTTTGGAGAAAAAGTCGAACAGGTGGTAGAGCAGCTCCACCAGCGGGATACCGCTTTCAACAAGTTCTCCCGCCGGCAGCCTTCAGCTTCTACCTCTACAGGTAGACGATTTTTTGGGGGAAGGAGGACTGTTCCCTACTCCTCTGGTAAGTGCAGGTACAATCCTCCTTCTCGACAGCCTACGGCCCAGGCTAAGCCCCAGCGCGCGCGCTCTTGTCAGCAGCGTGTGCCTCAGCAAGGCCCCTCGGCTCCCCAGCAAAAGCCAGGGACGAGCTTTTGACTGGCTCCAGCAGAGCATAGCTGACATCCAAGTGTCAGTGCCGGGCGACCTGCCTGTCGGAGGGAGGTTGAAAGCTTTTCACCAAAGGTGGCCTCTCATAACCTCTGATCAGTGGGTTCTCCAAATAGTCCAGCAAGGATACACCCTCAATTTGGCCTCAAAACCTCCAAATTGTCCACCGGAAGCTCAGTCTTACAGCTTCCAGCACAAGCAGGTACTTGCAGAGGAACTCTCCGCCCTTCTCAGCGCCAATGCGGTCGAGCCCGTGCCATCCGGGCAAGAAGGGCTGGGATTCTATTCCAGGTACTTCCTTGTGGAAAAGAAAACAGGGGGGATGCGTCCCATCCTAGACCTAAGGGCCCTGAACAAATATCTGGTCAAAGAAAAGTTCAGGATGCTTTCCCTGGGCACCCTTCTGCCCATGATTCAGGAAAACGATTGGCTATGCTCTCTGGACTTGAAGGACGCCTACACGCACATCCCGATACTGCCAGCTCACAGACAGTATCTGCAATTTCAGCTGGGCACACGTCACTTCCAGTACTGTGTGCTACCCTTTGGGCTCGCCTCTGCGCCCAGAGTGTTCACGAAGTGCTTGGCTGTAGTAGCAGCGGCACTTCGCAGACTGTGGGGGTACACGTGTTCCCATATCTCAACGATTGGCTGGTGAAGAACACATCTGAGGCAGGAGCTCTACAGTCCATGCAGATGACTATTCGCCTCCTGGAGCTACTGGGGTTTGTGATAAATTATCCAAAGTCCCATCTTCTCCCAGTGCAGAAACTCGAATTCATAGGAGCTCTGCTGGATTCTCGGACGGCTCGTGCCTATCTCCCAGAGGCGAGAGCCAACAACTTGTTGTCCCTCGTCTCGCGGGTGCGAGCGTCCCAGCAGATCACAGCTCGGCAGATGTTGAGATTGCAGGGCCACATGGCCTCCACAGTTCATGTGACTCCCATGGCCCGCCTTCACATGAGATCTGCTCAATGGACCCTAGCTTCCCAGTGGTTTCAGGCTGCTGGGGATCTAGAAGACGTGATCCACCTGTCCACGAGTTTTCTCAAATCCCTGTATTGGTGGACGATTTGGTCCAATTTGACTCTGGGACGTCCTTTCCAAATTCCTCAGCCACAAAAAGTGCTGACTACGGATGCGTCTCTCCTGGGGTGGGGAGCTCATGTCGATGGGCTTCACACCCAGGGAAGCTGGTCCCTCCAGGAACGTGATCTGCAGATCAATCTCATGGAGTTACGAGCGGTCTGGAACGCTCTGAAGGCTTTCAGAGATCGGCTGTCCCACCAAATTATCCAAATTCAGACAGACAACCAGGTTGCCATGTATTACATCAACAAGCAGGGGGGCACCGGATCTCGCCCCCTGTGTCAGGAAGCCGTCAGCATGTGGCTCTGGGCTCGCCGTCACGGCATGGTGCTCCAAGCCACATATCTGGCAGGCATAAACAACAGTCTGGCCGACAGGTTGAGCAGGATTATGCAACCTCACAAGTGTTCGCTCAATTCCCGAGTAGTGCGCCGGATCTTCCAAGTGTGGGGCACCCCCTTGGTAGATCTCTTTGCATCTCGAGCCAACCACAAAGTCCCTCAGTTCTGTTCCAGGCTTCAGGCCCACGGCAGACTGGCATCGGATGCCTTCCTCCTGGACTGGGGGGGAGGGTCTGCTGTATGCTTATCCTCCCATACCTCTGGTGGGGAAGACTTTGTTGAAACTCAAGCAAGACCGAGGCACCATGATTCTGATTGCTCCTTTTTGGCCGCGTCAGATCTGGTTCCCTCTTCTTCTGGAGTTGTCCTCCGAAGAACCGTGGAGATTGGAGTGTTTTCCGACCCTCATCACACAGGACGAAGGGGCGCTTCTGCATCCCAACCTCCAGTCTCTGGCTCTCACGGCCTGGATGTTGAGAGCGTAGACTTTGCCTCTTTGGGTCTGTCAGAGGGTGTCTCCCGCATCTTGCTTGCGTCCAGGAAAGATTCCACTAAGAGGAGTTTTCTTTCTATGGAGGAGGTTTGCCGTCTGGTGTGACAGCAAGGCCCTAGATAAGTACATAAGTAATGCCATACTGGGAAAAGACCAAGGGTCCATCGAGCCCAGCATCCTGTCCACGACAGCGGCCAATCCAGGCCAAGGGCACCTGGCAAGCTTCCCAAACGTACAAACATTCTATACATGTTATTCCTGGAATTTTGGATTTTTCCAAGTCCGTTTAGTAGCGGTTTATGGACTTGTCCTTTAGGAAACCGTCCAACCCCTTTTTAAACTCTGCTAAGCTAACCGCCTTCACCACTTTCTCCGGCAACGAATTCCAGAGTTTAATTACACGTTGGGTGAAGAAAAATTTTCTCCGATTTGTTTTAAATTTACTACACTGTAGTTTCATCGCATGCCCCCTAGTCCTAGTATTTTTGGAAAGCGTGAACAGAAGCTTCACATCCACCTGTTCCACTCCACTCATTATTTTATATACCTCTATCATGTCTCCCCTCAGCCGTCTCTTCTCCAAGCTGTATAGCCCTAGCCTCCTTAGTCTTTCTTCATAGGGAAGTCGTCCCATCCCCGCTATCATTTTAGTCGCCCTTCGCTGCACCTTTTCCAATTCTACTATATCCTTCTTGAGATGTGGCGACCAGAATTGAACACAATACTCAAGGTGCGGTCGCACCATGGAGCGATACAACGGCATTATAACATCCTCACACCTGTTTTCCATACCTTTCCTAATAATACCCAACATTCTATTCGCTTTCTTAGCCGCAGCAGCACACTGAGCAGAAGGTTTCAGTGTGTTATCGACGACGACACCCAGATCCCTTTTTTGGTCCGTAACTCCTAACGTGGAACCTTGCATGACGTAGCTATAATTCGGGTTCTTTTTTCCCACATGCATCACCTTGCACTTGCTCACATTAAACATCATCTGCCGTTTAGCCGCCCAGTCTCCCAGTCTTGTAAGGTCCTCTTGTAATTTTTCACAATCCTGTTGCGATTTAACGACTTTGAATAACTTTGTGTCATCAGCAAATTTAATTACCTCGCTAGTTACTCCCATCTCTAAATCATTTATAAATATATTAAAAAGCAGCGGTCCTAGCACGGACCCTTGAGGAACCCCACTAACTACCCTTCTCCATTGTGAATACTGCCCATTTAACCCCACTCTCTGTTTCCTATCCTTCAACCAGTTTTTAATCCACAATAGATCCTCGCTCTTGTCCTACACAGACCCTGCTTGAATACCTTCTGCACTTGTCTGAGTCTGGTCTCAAGACTAACTCTGTAAGGGTTCACCTTAGTGCAATCAGTGCATACCATTACCGTGTGGAAGGTAAGCCGATCTCAGGACAGCCTTTAGTTGTTCGCTTCATGAGAGGTTTGCTTTTGTCAAAGCTCCCTGTCAAGCCTCCTACAGTGTCATGGGATCTCAATGTCGTTCTCACCCAGCTGATGAAACCTCCTTTTGAGCCACTGAACTCCTGCCATCTGAAGTACTTGACCTGGAAGGTCATTTTCTTGGTGGCAGTTACTTCAGCTCGTAGAGTCAGTGAGCTTCAGGCCCTAGTAGCCCAGGCCCCTTACACCAAATTTCATCATAACAGAGTAGTCCTCCGCACTCACCCTAAGATCTTGCCAAAGGTTGTGTCGGAGTTCCATCTGAACCAGTCAATTGTCTTGCCAACATTCTTTCCCCGTCCTCATTCCTGCCCTGCTGAACGTCAGCTGCACACATTGGACTGCAAAAGAGCATTGGCCTTCTATCTGGAGCGGACACAGCCCAACAGACAGTCCGCCCAATTGTTTGTTTCTTTTGATCCCAACAGGAGGGGAGTGGCTGTGGGGAAACGCACCATATCCAATTGGCTAGCAGATTGCATTTCCTTCACTTACGCCCAGGCTGGGCTGGCTGTTGAGGGTCATGTCACGGCTCATAATGTTAGAGCCATGGCAGCGTCGGTAGCCCACTTGAAGTCAGCCACTATTGAAGAGATTTGCAAAGCTGCGACGTGGTCATCTGTCCACACATTCACATCTCATTACTGCCTGCAGCAGGATACCCGACGCGACAGTCGGTTCGGGCAGTCAGTGCTTCTGAATCTGTTCGTGGTTTAGAATCCAACCCCACCCCCCTAGGCTCATTTTTATTCTGTTCCAGGCTGCACTCTCAGTTAGTTGGATAAATTGTTAGGTCAATCTCAGTTATGTCCTCGCCGTTGCGAGGCCCAATTGACCATGGTTGTTGTTTTGAGTGAGCCTGGGGGCTAGGGATACCCCATCAGTGAGAACAAGCAGCCTGCTTGTCCTCGAAGAAAGCGAATGCTACATACTTGTAGAAGGTATTCTCCAAGGACAGCAGGCTGATTGTTCTCACAAACCCGCCCGCCTCCCCTTTGGAGTTGTGTCTTCCCTTCTCTTTGTCTTGCTACATATGAGACTGGCCGGCACGAGCCGGTTTCGGGCGGGAAGACGGCCGCGCATGCGCGGTGCGCATCGGCGCGCGAGGGCTAGCAAAGGCTTTTGCTAGTGAAGATTCCGATTGGAGGGGCTGCCGTGGACGTCACCCATCAGTGAGAACAATCAGCCTGCTGTCCTCGGAGAATACCTTCTACAGGTATGTAGCATTCGCTTTCTATGTGACAGTCATAAATTCCACAGAAGTTTCACACTCTTACAAAGATGATTGACTAACAGAATGAGAGGAATTTAAAGAACAAAAGTAATAGGCCTTAGAAGTGTGTGGAATTTTGTCTTCGAGGGTTCTTACTGTTTCTTTTTTTTTTTTAAACCTCAAAAGCAAAAAAGGCAGATCACATTACATAAATATCAACAAATTTGTTTTTACTTTTAAAAACTGTATCAAATAACATAACAGCATACATGCTAAACCTAAATATTTATTTATTTTGATGGACCACCTTATTGTGCATTAACAGCAGGCAAGGCATTGCAGGGCTGAGTGTATGTGATGGGCACAGTAATTAATAGGAAAAAAATCCTCAAATTAATAATGTGACCTTAACTAGCCTAGTAAACAGCTGGCGAAAGGGCAGAATTCTTACCTCAAATACAGGAAGTATGTCTTAGGAAGCTTAGGAAGCTGTATGCAAAATCAAGGTCAACATAATTATTCTGAAAGGACAGAAGTCAGGATGCTTTATTTTTGTGGGCAATGGCCAGTCCATTCAATCAACCTGGGAAATCAGTGTGAAGGAATTTGTGTGAGAGAACATTAAGAGGAGCCTGGGCAAAGTGGAAAGTTATCTTAATTAGAATTATCACCACATTCCATTTCCTTCTGTTGGGACTGATGCACATCCTTTCAGATTCTATTTTTTTTTCTCCATGCCTTTTCATCTCCACCAAGGACATTTAACACTTAGTGTGACAGATCTGAAGAGCCTGTTGGAAATATTCAGCCTTTTATGGTAGGAAATTACTTTAGGAAGGCGAAAATATCTTGGGGTTTGAAATGCTTGTTGGTTATGCCTATTTATGGATTATTCTTATACAAGTGAATCAAGTATAATCCCTAGGGGAAAGGACTATATCCCTGAATCCATATTTACTTCAGTACTGCAGAAGGGCTGTCAGGAAAAGTTTGGCTTTTGCATATGATACCAAAATCTGTAAGAGGACAGATATTTATTTATTTGCTGCATTTGTATCCCCATAGGCGGTCGGTGGCCCAACTGTTTGGGGAGGCTAAAGGGGGCAGGGTTAGGGGTGGGACCCGGGGTGGAGCTTAAATCCATAATTGTCTAATAACACAGAAAAAAAATAAATAAAAATAAAAGTCACAATACCTTTTATTAAATTTAGATATTAGATATATATCATATATCAAAGAATAAAGTGGTTGCTGAAAGCATATACTAACCACAATCGCTCAACTGCAAAATACTATGCACAACTTTGTGCAAAAACACACTCAGTACCTTACTGTACCATAAATATTACACTGGGCAGAACCTAATACACCAATATACCACCCATACGGAAAATGCAGACCATCAACAATATGAAACAAGGGATCATAATATCACAATTCTCATGAACAGCCACAAAACACCCTAATTCATGTTTAATGTGGGATAAAATGCTATAAATAAGTAAATAAATATAAACTTTTAACGTTGAGCACCTGATTCTCAAAGTGGACATATTCCAAACACTATAATGAAAATAAAATGATCTTTTCTACCTTTGTTGTCTGGTGACTTTGGTTTTCTGATCATGCTGGCCCAGTATCCGATTCTGCTGCTATCTGTCCTCTTAACTCCGTTTTCCAGGGCTTCCTTTCCATTTATTTCTTTACTTTCCGCCTTTCTTCTTCATTTCTTGTCCTACATCCATAAGTAAAAGCTGGGTCCTCCACAGACTTGACTGTCCAGTGGATCCAGCTTCTGCCTATTTTCCTCCATCCATGTGCAGTTTTTCTCCTCTCTTCCCCTTTCCCTCATCTCATCTCCTCTCCTTCCTGTCTCTTCCCTCCCCTCCCCTCTCCTCCCCTCCCCTCCCCTCCCCTCTATGTCAGCAATTTCTCCCTCTCTCCCTGGGCCCTGCCTTCCCATCCATGTCCATCCATGCTCCTCTCTCCCCTGCCCCCTCCCATTCATCCATATCCAGCAATTCCCCTCTCTCCTTGAGCTCTGCTCTCCATCCATGTCCATCCATGCTCCTTTCTCCCCTGCCCCCCTCCATTCATCCATATTCAGCATTCCCCTCTCTCCTTGAGCCCTGCTCTCCCACCATGCTCCTCTCTCCCCTGCCCTCCTCCATTCTCCATATCCAGCAATTCCCCTCTCTCCCTGAGCCCTGCCATCCCATCCATGTTCCTCTCTCCCCTGCCCCAACTACCCCCCCCCCCCCCCCCCAAGATCCCTTTCCTTTTTTTTTTCTTTTAAATTTACTTCCGAGTCCGGCAGCGCAACGTCAGTGAAAGCGCTTCCCTTCGCTCAGTGTCCCCGCCTTCTTCTGACGTCATGATGGTTATGTGATGCAGGGTTGGTGCAACAGGTAAGCAGGTGCAGCTTGCGCCCTCCGTACTGTCGATGGAAGCGGCAGCTGGCTCTATGCCTGTGGTGAGGTCTCCGACACCGGTGCTGCCTGCGGCATCGGCGTTGGCTGCCACCCAGGTCCACCCGTCGACATCGCTGGAGGGAGCTTCATCACAGCCATCATGGGAGTCGACTTCTCGACATCGCCATCGAGGACATGGTTCCTCGGCATCGAGACGGGCCCGGTTTCGGACTGCAGTTAAGGAACTCTTATCCGATACCGATGAGGATGCCTCGTGGGATGAAGGGCAAGATCCCAGGTATTTCTCTTCTGAGGACTCTTGTGGTCTTCCCTCTGATCCTACTCCTTCACCAGAAAGAAAGTTTTCTCCCCCGGAGAGTCTTTTTTTCTCTTCATTTGTCCGGGAAATGTCTGTGGCTATTCCCTTCCCTGTGGTGTCTGAGGATGAGCCCAGGACTGAGATGCTCGAGGTCTTTGACTATCCTTCGCCACTTAAGGAGTCATTCACGGTTCCTTTGCTTAATGTGCTCAAGGAGACACTTATGCGGAACTGGATGAAACCACTAAGTAATTCCACCATTCCCAAGAAAGCTGAGTCCCAATATCGGATTCACAGAGAACCTGAGCTGATGAAGTCGCAGTTACTACACAACTCTATGGTTGTGGATTCCGCTCTCAAGAGAGCCAGGAGTTCTAGAGACTTTGCCTCGGCGCCCCTGGGGAAAGAATCTAGAACCCTGGACTCTTTTGGGAGAAAGGCGTATCAGGCATCTTTGCTCGTGGCCAAAATTCAATCTTACCAGCTCTATACGAGCATTCACTTGAGGAACACAGTGAAGCAACTGGTGGACTTTGATGATAAGCTCATAAGTACATAAGTATTGCCATACTGGGAAAGACCAAAGGTCAATCGAGCCAAGCATCCTGTTTCCAACAGTGGCCAATCCAGGTCACAAATACCCGGCAAGATCCCAAAAATGTACAAAACAGTTTATACTGCTTATCCCAGAAATAGTGGATTTTCCCCAAGTCCATTTAATAACGGGTCTATGGACTTTTCCTTTAGGAAGCCGTCCTTTAACTCTGCTAAGCTAACCGCCTTTACCACATTCTCTGGCAACGAATTCCAGAGTCAATTACACGTTGAGTGAAGAAATATTTTCTCCGATTCATTTTAAATTTACTACATTGTAGCTTCATCGCATGCCCCCTAGTTCTAGTATTTTTGGAAAGCGTGAACAGATGCT
This sequence comes from Microcaecilia unicolor, assembly GCF_901765095.1. Lineage (NCBI taxonomy): Eukaryota > Metazoa > Chordata > Amphibia > Gymnophiona > Siphonopidae > Microcaecilia > Microcaecilia unicolor. The sequence goes on along the minus strand of NC_044040.1, from coordinate 119,435,500 downwards.
TCACATCTACCCGTTCAACTCCACTCATTATTTTATAGACCTTATCATATCTCCCCTCAGCCCGCCTTTTCTCCAAGCTGCAGAGCCCTAGCCGCTTTAGCCTTTCCTCATAGGGGAAGTCGTCCCAATCCCCTTTATCATTTTCGTCGCCCTTCTCTGCACCTTTTCTAATTCCACTAAATCTTTTTTGAGATGCGGCGACCAGAATTGAACACAATATTCGAGTTGCAGTCGCACCATGGAGCGATACAAAATCATTATAACATCCTCATTTTTGTTTTCCATTCCTTTCCTAATAAGTGCATAAGCACCGCCATACTGGGAAAAGACCAAGGGTCCATCAAGCCCAATATTCTGTCTCTGACAGTGGCCAATCCAGGCTTCAAGAACCCGGCAACCCCCCCCCCCCCCCCCACACACACACAAAAAAACAACAAAAGCTTAATTCTTAATAATGTTCAATGGACGTTTCCCTCAGGAATCTGTCCAAACCCCCATTAAATTCCGTAAGGCCAGCTGCTGTCACTACATTTTCCGGCAACTACACGCTGAGTAAAGAAAAACTTTCTCCTATTTGTTTAAATCTACCATATTCTAGCTTCATCTTCTGTCCCCTGGTTTTGTTGTTGTTTGAAAGTGTAAACAAATGCTTCACATCTGTCCACTCTATTCCACTCATTATCTTGTAGACTTCTATCATATCACCCCTCAGCTGCCTTTTCTCCAAGCTGAAGAGCCCTAACCTTCTCAGCCTTTCCTCATACCTAACATTCTATTTGCTTTCTTAGCCGCAGGAGCACACTGAGCAGAAGGTTTCAATGTATCATCAACGACGACACCTAGATCCCTTTCTTCGTCTGTGACTCCTAACGTGGAACCTTGCATGACATAGCTATAATTTGGGTTCCTTTTTCCCACATGCATCACTTTGCACTTGCTCACATTAAACGTCATCTGCCATTTAGATGCCCAGTCTCGTAAGGTCCTCTTGTAATTTTTCACAATCCTCCCGCGATTTAACGACTTTGAATAACTTGTGTCATCAGCAAATTTAATTACCTCACTAGTTATTTATAGGTCATTTATAAATATGTTAAAAAGCAGCGGTCCCAGCACAGAGCCATGGGGAACCCCACTAACTACCCTTCTCCATTGAGAATACTGACCATTTAACCCTACTCTCTGTTTTCTATCTTTTAACCAGTTTTTAATCCACAATAGAACACTACCTCCTATCCCATGACTCTCCAATTTCCTCTAGAGTCTTTCATGAGGTACTTTGTCAAACGCCTTCTGAAAATCCAAATACACAATATCAACCGGCTTGCCTTTATCCACATGTTTGTTTACCCCTTCAAAGAAATGTAGTATATTGGTGAGGCAAGATTTCCCTTCACTAAATCCATGTTGAGTTTGTCTCATCAATCCATGCTTTTGAATATGCTCTGTAATTTTGTTCTTAATAATAGTTTGTACCATTTTGCCCGGCACCGATGTCAGACTCACTGGTCTATAATTTCCTGGATCTCCTCTAGAACCTTTTTTAAAAATCAGCGTTACATTGGCCACCCTCCAATCTTCCGGTACCACGCTCGATTTTAAGGATAAATTGCTTATTTCTAACAATAGCTCCACAAGCTCATTTTTCATTTCTATCAGTACTCTGGGATGAATACCATCCGGTCCAGGAGATTTGCTACTCTTCAGTTTATAGAACTGCCCCATTACATCCTCCAGATTTACAGAGAATTATTAAGTTTCTCCGACTCGTCAGCTTCGAATACCATTTCTGGCACCGGTATCCCACCCAAATCTTCCTTAGTGAAGACCGAAGCAAAGAATTCATTTACGCTCTCCGCTACGGCTTTTTCTTCCCTGATCACCCCTTTTACTCCTCGGTCGTCTAGCGGTCCAACTGATTCTTTTGCTAGCTTCCTTCTTTTAATATACCTAAAAAAAATTTTACTATGTGTTTTTGCCTCCAACGCAATCTTTTTTTCAAAGTCCCTCTTAGCTTTCCTCCGGAGCAGGCCAAGCCTTTTCAGGAGGTGATCAGGCAGCAGAAGGCATGTCGTACATTTCTATGCAGGGGTGCTTTTGATTCTTTTGATGTTGCATCCAGAACCGCTGCCCAAGGTATAGTGATGCCCAGACTCTCGTGGCTGCTTGCCTCTGACCTGGACAATCGAGTCCAGCAGCGGATTGCGGATGTCCCTTGCCGGGGGGATAATATTTTTGGTGAGAAAGTCGAACAAGTGGTTGATCAGATCACTCAGCGGGAAACCGCTATGGACAATCTCTCCCACCAGGCACCTTCTGCTACTACCTCATCAGGTAGACGATTTTTCCGGGGAAGGAAGAATGCTCCCTATGCTTATATAACAAGCGCAGGTACAATCCTCCTCCTCGACAGCCTTCTGAGGCTCATCCCCAGCGCGCTCGTTCTCGTCAACAGCGTGCACCAAGGCAGGCCCCTGTGGCTCCCCAGGAAAAGCAAGGGACGGGCTTTTGACTGGCTCCAGTTGAACTTGGCCACTGTAAAAGTGTCCGTGCCGGACGACTTACCGGTCGGAGGGAGGTTAAAACTTTTTCACCATAGGTGGCCTCTTATAACCTCCAATCAGTGGGTTCTTCAAATAGTCCGGTTAGGATACTCCCTCAATTTGAAATCCATATCTCCAAATTGCCCACCGGGAGTTCAATCCTTCAGCTTCCAGCACAGGCAGGCACTTGCAGAGGAACTCTCTGCCCTTCTCAGCGCCAATGCGGTCAAGCCCTTTCCACCAGGGCAAGAAGGGCTGGGATTCTATTCCAGGTACTTTCTTGTGCAAAAGAAAACATCCTAGACCTAAGGGCCCTGAAAAAATTCCTAGTCCCACAAAAGTTCGGGATGGTTTCTCTAGGCACCCTTCTTCCCATGATTCAGGAAAACGATTGGCTATGCTCTCTGGACTTAAAGGATGCTTATACTCACATTCCGATACTTTCAGCTCACAGGAGGTATCTTCGATTCCGTCTGGGAGCGCAGCACTTCCAGTATTGTGTGCTGCCCTTTGGTCTGTTGTCTTCGCCCAGGGTCTTTACAAAATGCCTGGCAGTAGTTGCAGCGTCGCTACGCAGACTGGGAGTGCATGTGTTCCCTTATCTCGACAATTGGCTGGTGAAGAATACCTCAGAGGCAGGAGCTCTACAGTCCATGCAGATGACTATTCAACTGCTGGAGCTACTCGGGTTTGTTATAAATTACCCCAAGTCCCATCATTTTCCCTGTTCAGAAACTGGAATTTATAGGAGCTCTGCTGGACTCACGGACGGCTCGAGCTTATCTTCCAGAAGCAAGAGCAGACAATCTTCTGCCTCTAGTTTCCATGATCAGGGCATCTCAGCAGATCACAGCTCGGCAGATGTTGAGACTTCTAGGCCATATGGCCTCCACAGTCCATGTGACACCCATGGCCCGTCTTCACATGAGATCAGCTCAATGGGACCCTAGCTTCTCAGTGGTATGTAGAGGATGCAGTCCAGCTGTCCATCGATTTTCACAATTCCCTTCAGTGGTGGACAATTCGATCCAATTTGACCTTGAGACGTCCCTTTCAAATTCCTCAGCCACAAAAAGTGCTGACAATGGATACATCCCTCCTAGGGTGGGGAGCTCATGTCGATGGGCTTCACACTCAAGGAGTTTGGTCCTTCCAGGAAACAGGTCTTCAGATCAATCTCCTGGAGTTGCGAGCGGTCTGGAACTCTCTAAAGGCTTTCAGAGATCGGCTGTCCAATCAAATTATCCAAATTCAGACAGACAATCAGGTTGCCATGTACTACATCAACAAGCAGGGGGGCACCGGATCTCACCTCCTGTGTCGGGAAGCCGTCCAGATGTGGCTTTGGGCTCGCAGTTACGGCATGTTTCTCCAAGCCACTTATCTGGCAGGTGTAAACAACAGTCTGGCCGACAGACGGAGTAGGATAATGCAACCTCACGAGTGGTCGCTCAATTCGAGTGTCTTATGCAAGATCTTCCAAGAGTGGGGCACCCCCTCGGTGGATGTTTTTGCCACTCAGATCAATCACAAGGTTCCTCAGTTCTGTTCCAGACTTCAGGCCTACGACAGACTAGCGTCGGATGCCTTTCTGCTTCATTGGGGGAAGGGCCTTCTGTATGCGTTTCCTCCCATACCTCTGGTGGGAAGACTTTGCTGAAACCTCAAGCCAGACCGCGGGACCATGATTCTGATTGCTCCTTTCTGGCCGTGTCAGATTTGGTTCCCTCTTCTTCTGGAGTTGTCCTGCAAAGAACCCTGGAGACTGGACTGTTTTCCAACCCTCAGAACGAGAGGGTGCTTCTGCATCCCAACCTCCGGTCTCTGGCTCTCACAGCCTGGATGTTGAGAGTGTAGAATTCGCTTCCTTGGGACTCTCTGAAGGTGTCTCCCGGGTTTTGCTTGCTTCCAGGAAAGATTCCAAGAAGAGGTGCTATTTTTTCAAATGGAGGAGATTTGCCATCTGGTGTGATAGCAAGGTCCTAGATCCTCTCTCTTGTCCTACTTGAATACCTTCTACACTTGTCAGAGTGTGGTCTCAAGACCAACTCCGTAAGAGTTCATCTTAGCGCAATTAGTGCTTTTCATCAACGTGTAGACGGTAAGCCTATCTCTGGACAGGCATTAGTTGTTTGCTTCAATGGGAGGTTTGCTTTTGTCAAGCCCCCTGTCAAACCTCCACCAGTGTCATGGGATCTCAACGTCGTTCTCACCCAGCTGATGAAGCCTCCTTTTGAGCCACTGAATTCCTGCCATCTTTAGTACTTGACCTGGAAGGTCATTTTCTTGGTGGCTGTTACTTCAGCTCGTAGAGTCAGTGAGCTCCAAGCCTTGGTAGTGCATGCTCCTTATCTCAAGTTTCATCACAACAGAGTAGTCCTCCACACGCACCTTCTTGCGAAGGTTGTGTCGGAGTTCATCTGAACGTCAGTTGCACACCTTGGACTGCAAGAGAGCATTGGCCTTTTACGTGGAGCGGACAAGCCCCTTCAGACAGTCCGCCCAAATATTTGTTTCTTTTGATCCCAACAGAAGGGGAGTCGCAGTCGGGAAACACGCCATTTCCAATTGGCTAGCAGATTGCATTTTTTTTCACTTATGGCTGACTCTTGAGGGCCGTGTTAGAGCCATGGCGGCGTCGGTGGCTCACTTGAAGTCAGCCACTATAGAAGAGATTTGCAAGGCTGCGACGTGGTCATCAATCCACAAATTCACATCTCACTACTACTTTCAGCAAGATACCCGATGCGACAGTCGTTTTGGGCAGTCGGTGCTGCAGAATCTGTTTGGGGTTTAGAATCCAACTCCACACCCCTATGCCCATTTTCATTCTGTTCCAGGCTGCACTCTCAGTTAGACGTTTCTGCTTTAGGTCAATCTCAGTTATGTCCTCACCTTTTCGAGGCCCAATTGACCTTCTTTGTTATTTTGAGTGAGCCTGGGTGCTGGGGATACCCCATCAGTGAGAACAAGCAGCCTGCTTGTCCTTGGAGAAAACGAAGATACATACCTGTAGCAGGTATTCTCCGAGCACAGCAGGCTGATTGTTCTCACAAACCCGCCCATGTCCCCTTTGGGGTTGTTCTTCTCCTTGCTATTGCTTTTTGATCTAACTCTCGCGCGATGGGCGGGAAGATGGTCGTGCATGCGCGGTGCGAGCACCCCGCACGCATGGAAGGCTCTGGGAAAGTTTTGTTTGTTTGCTCTGGCAAATTGCCGCCGTGCCTGGGCCGCGGTGGACGTCGACCCATCAGTGAGAACAATCAGCCTGCTGTCCTCGGAGAATACCTGCTACAGGTATGTATCTTCGCTATTTCCCACTGGGACGAGGAAGGAGTCCTTTTACTCGATGGTGAAATCAAGGCATAGTTTATGTGCTCTAAATGATGCTTAGAAGTCAGACCCAAGTCTTTTGAGCTATTACAGCAGGTGTTTCATATTCCTGCATCAGATACCTTCATATTAGGATCACAGTTGATGATGCCATTTCGCTTTCATCATCGGCATTTGTTGGACATGACCCCAGACATTGATTATGCCCAACTAGCAAAACAATGGAATGCCGAGCTACACACTGCCCTATTAAGTGACCAAATACAAGCGTTTATACTTAAGAGCTTGGCTTATACTGCATATGTTGCTCACAAGGAACGTTATACAAATTTGCACTCAGATTATATATAGCGCCTAATCGAGCTTGTAAGGCTAGCATTGTTACAAGGAATAATTTATACTTGGGGATAGCTAGAGCACTCGCTATATTTATAAGTTTTAATTTTCCACCAGTTGCCGATTAAAGCAACAAGATTCACAATTGCAATGAATTAAGCATTAAGTACATTTATTGGATTGCATTAACCTGCATTACCAGGTTTAAGAACATATGTAAAAAAAAAAAACAGAATATATATATTTAGCTTCAAAAGGAATTTATTTTAAAATACAATTGCAGCGAGAGATAAGAGTCTTAAGAGATCTTACAGAGAATCTGTGCTTAAGTAAGGTAGCCGGTTTAAAAGTTAAGGTTATAATTTAACTTACAGGAGAGTCTTTGTTACAGAGCATGCTGTGGTCCAGCTGATTGATGCGCACATGGTCAGGAGCAAGGCATCAGCAGAGATGGATCTGGGTTGCAGCTGAAGAGAAGAATCTGTATTGTGTAGAACACGTCTTCCTTTTATATTCTTAGTTTGCAGGGAGAAATGAGTGCATGTCCTGGATCATTTGCTTCCTGGTTTGCACTGGACCCTGGGTATTTGCAAAGCATAGTGGTATCTTGGTCTCATGTCTTATGACATCACAAGACTTCCTGTCTGGATTTTGCTGACAAATGGTCTTTTGAAGCACAAGATTTCCAGTCTCTGTAGCAGATACACATTATACTTTCCTTTTGTTAATAGGTGTGTGGATTCCCGCCTTCACAGGTTTTCTGTCTCCTTGCCTCTTTGATCTTTGTTGTGTTGATCAGCCAGGCTTTTGATCAGAGGAAGAAAGTTAAACCTTTGAAGCAGCCTCTTACTTGTTTGTCCTTTTGCTAAGTAGTAGTAGAGGTGTTAATGGCTTTTAGGTGAACGCCTAGCCAAGCTTTTATTAACAGTCCTTCAAGTGGGAGGGGGAGAGGAAGTTTGAAGACTTCTGAAGTAGTGCCTTTTGTCCTTTTAAATGTTCCCAAAGGGAGGGGGAAGATGAAATTCAGGCTAGCTGATCTCAAAGCTGTATTTTTATATTGGTATCTGATTCAGCTCAATCAGTAATTATGCTACATCAGGGGCGTATCTGCGTGGGGCCACAGGGGCCTGGGCCCCCGCAGATTTCGCCCTGGCCCCCCTCCCCGCCGTCAACCCTCCCCCGCTGCTTACTTTTGCTAGCGGGGGGCCCCAACCCCCGCCAGCCAAGGTCCGACCCGCAGTCTTCATATTTCGTCTTCCTCCGTGGCCATGCTGCAAGGAAGTAACGCTGCAGTGCTAATTCGCTGAATCCAGTTCGGAGTCTGATGTCGCAGCACGTTGTACGCGCGTACAACGTGCTGTGACGTCAGACTCCGAACTGGATTCAACAAAGCAGCACTGCAGCGTTACTTCCTTGCAGCATGGCCACGGAGGAAGACGAAATATGAAGACTGCGGGTCGGACCTCGGCTGGCGGGGGTTGGGGCCCCCCGCCAGCAAAAGTAAGCAGCGGGGGAGGGTTGATGGCGGGGAGGGGGGTGGAGAGAGGCGGCGGGGGGGGGGAAGGGAGGCAAAAATGTGCTCCCCCCCTCTGGCTCTTGCCCCCACTACCGCCGGATTCCAGATACGCCCCTGTGCTACATATATTCCAATAATCCTGACAATTAAACTGATACCATAACAGCATAACACCAACAGGACATTGTCCCAAGTGTCATAGCCCCAACACCCATCTGGGACATATGTTTTGGACTCGTTCAGAGGTTCAATTTTTCTGGTGTTCCTACTCCAGTACTTTGTTCAGTTGTGGGACATCAACAAAGAGAACAACCGATTCCTGAAAAGAATGGTGCTGTTTGCTATCAAAGCAATCCTACTGCACTGGTGTATGTAAGCACATCAGACCAATAAAACAGTCCTGGAGAACTTTGATGATACAGGACCTTCACATCAGGGGCGTATCTGCTATGGGGCCACGGGCCTGGCCCCTGTAGATTTGCCCCTGGACCCCCCTACCAACGACCCTCTCAACCCCCCCTCCTCCCGATTTCACTCCGCCGTCGTGCCTCACCTCCCTTTGCTGGCGGGGGATCCCAACCCCCGCCAGCCAAAGTCTCCTTCCTTCCGTCCTTCGTTTGGGTTTGGTTTCTGACGTCCTGCACGCACGTACAACGTGCAGAATGTCAGACTCACAGAACTTGTTTCTGTGAGTCTAATGTCCTGCACGTTGTATGTGCGTGCAGGACGTCAGAAACCAAACCCAAACGAAGAAAGGAAGGAAGGAGACTTCGACTGGCGGGGGTTGGGGTCCCCCGCCAGCAAAGGGAGGTGAGGCGCGATGGCGGAGTGACGGCGGGAGGGGGGGTTCAAAGTAGTTGGAGCCAGGTGGTGGTGTCGTCGTCTTCGGCGAGAGGGGGGGGTTTAATGTAGTTGGAGGTGGTGTTGGCGGCGGGCGGGGTGGTGGTGTCGTCATCATCTTCAGCGGGAGGGGGGCTAAAATGTGCCACCTCGCCTCTGGCGCCCCCTACCATTGAAGTTCAGATACACCCCTGATAGAGTGCTTGAGATTCAGAACATTAGGAAAGGAAAGGAGCCCCAATTTCAGGCGACATGGTCACCTGTTCTGGGAGACTATGATTCCAAAGGCTGGAAGCATAGGATAAAGTTAAGAGGAAATAGGCTTAGGAAGAATCTAAGAAAATACTATTTCACTGAAAGGGTGGTGAATGCTTGAAATCGCCTCCTGGTGGAGGTCATGGAGATGAGGACTGTGTCAGAATTTAAGAAAGTGTGAGACAGGTATGTGGGATCCATTAGGAAAAGGAGGAGCTAATGGTTACTGAGGAAGGGCAGACTGGATGGGCCATTTGGCCCTTATCTGCCGTCATGATTCTATGTTTCTGTGTTTAAGCCTGTTATTGAACATGCGAATTTGTTCTGCTAGGGAAAGGTTTGGAGTCTGCTGTAGTAGGGAAGGTTGAGGTAGTTTTTTGGGGCAAGGAAGGATTGCGGGGGGGGGGGGGGGGGGGAGGAGGGTTGTGGAAGATTGAATTACCCAGAGGATACTTGAACATCCAGGTTGTTAGTCTTATATAAAGCTGATAAAATTCTATATGTGCTTGTCTGTTTATAAAGTTGTTGTTATCTTCTGAGTTCAGTAAAAAGAATTTATACATATTTTCTTATAAAAATCCAAGAAACCTTTTTCTAGCTCAACCTGTGTGGTCACCATCCGTACTTCGGGATTTTTAAGTGCTGTCATTATTTATTACACTCCCATGATTTAGTAAGATTGATCAAGAGCTCACTAGGTTTATTACCATACTTATACAATCTGTATTTATGAAATTGAATATTTTTCATAGTCTTTTTGTGAACTAGAACATTAAGAACAACGAGCCTTGAAATATGCATTTTTATTTGTAGGAGTCGGGACATGCTGGCACTGACCCTTTAGTCTCTTACAGCACACTTCCAATTCATACAACTGGGAAGCTGTTCTTATTCCTTGTATTAACATAGGCTATGATATCCCCTCTTATAACAGCCTTTGCAGCCTCCCAAAAAACTAGAGGTTTATGGATATGGTCAGCTTTATTGTCACAGTATTCCTGCCACTTGCTCCTGAGATATTTGTAAAATGCCACATCCCTGTATAAGTAAGCTGGAAGTGTCCATCTTGGACCCCGTCCTATCTCTGACCCATCTCTTCTACAGTGACATCTATCTAATAAGGTATGATCTGAAATAAGCAATGGGTCTATGTTTGCATTGATTATCCTTGGAAACAGGTCATTGGACACAAAAATAAAATCTATAGGAGGCATAGTTATGAGTGTAGTCTTTCTTCATTGGATAAAGTAGACTCCAACAATCTATAATGCCCAAACTACTACTACTACTACTACTATTTAGCATTTCTATAGCGCTACAAGGCATACGCAGCGCTGTACAAACATAGAAGAAAGACAGTCCCTGCTCAAAGAGCTTACAATCTAATAGACAAAAAATAAATAAAGTAAGCAAATCAAATCAATTAATGTGAACGGGAAGGAAGAGAGGAGGGTAGGTGGAGGCGAGTGGTTACAAGTGGTTACGAGACAAAAGCAATGTTAAAGAGGTGGGTTTTCAGTCTAGATTTAAAGGTGGCCAAGGATGGGGCAAGACATAGGGGCTCAGGAAGTTATTCCAGGCGTAGGGTGCAGCGAGACAGAAGGCGCGAAGTCTGGAGTTGGCAGTAGTGGAGAAGGGAACAGATAAGTAGGATTTATCCATGGAGCGGAGTGCACGGGAAGGGGTGTAGGGAAGGACGAGTGTGGAGAGATACTGGGGAGCAGCAGAGTGAATACATTTATAGGTTAGTAGAAGAAGTTTGAACAGGATGCGAAAACGGATAGGGAGCCAGTGAAGGGTCTTGAGGAGAGGGGTAGTATGAGTAAAGCGACCCTGGCGGAAGATGAGACGGGCAGCAGAGTTTTGAACCGACTGGAGAGGGGAGAGGTGACTAAGTGGGAGGCCAGCAAGAAGCAGATTGCAGTAGTCTAAACGAGAGGTGACAAGGGTGTGGATGAGGGTTTTGGTAGAGTGCTCGGAAAGAAAGGGGCGGATTTTACGGATGTTGTAAAGAAAGAAACGACAGGTCTTGGCGGTCTGCTGGATATGAGCAGAGAAGGAGAGAGAAGAGTCAAAGATGACCCCAAGGTTTCGAGCTGAGGAGACAGGGAGAATGAGAGAGCCATCAACAGAAATAGAAAACGGGGGGAGCGGGGAGGTGGGTTTGGGGGGAAAATGAGAAGCTCGGTTTTGGTCATATTTAATTTCAGGTGGCATTGAGACATCCAGGCAGCAATGTCAGACAAGCACGCTGAAACTTTGGTTTGGATGCAAGGTGAGATATCAGGGGTAGAAAGGTAGATTTGGGAGTCATCAGCATAGAGATGGTAGGAAAAGCCATGGGATGAGATTAATGAACCAAGGGAAGAAGTGTAGATAGAAAAGAGGAGGGGACCAAGAACAGAACCCTGAGGTACGCCGACAGGCAGAGGAATAGAAGTAGAAGAGGATCCACCAGAGTGAACACTAAAGGTGCGGAGGGAGAGGTAGGAAGAGAACCAGGAAAGGACAGAGCCCTGGAATCCAAGTGAGGACAGGGTATCGAGAAGTATGTTGTGATCGACAGTGTCAAAAGCAGCGGAAAGATCAAGAAGAATGAGGATGGAATATTGACCTCTGGATTTAGCCAGTAATAGGTCATTGGAGACTACATATAAATAGCTCTAGACCCCTGTCAGTTCTGTTTTGTACTTTACCAGTAGCCCTGTTCATATCTAAATCAGCATCTAGTATAGTGTTAGTCTCCAGCCAAGATAAGGGTATATCTCGCAAAGCTGTAAAAATGGGTAACAGTGTACTAAAAAGCTGCTGGTGCTTGACATTTGGTGCATAAATTGAGGTTACATTAACCTTGGTTCCATTGAAACATCCATGCACTATAATATACCGTCCTTCAGGATCCTGAATAAATCCCAGTTCTTTAAAATCAATGGTTTTATTAATAAGTACAGCAACATTTGCTTTTTTCTTGGATGAGGATGCAAAATAGCTGTGACCCACCTAAGAGGACTTCAGCTTCTCATGCTCTAATGTAGAGAGCTAGGTTTCCTGTAAACAAGCTACTCCAGCTTTAAATCATTTCAAGGTTTGCAATATCTTAGTTCGTTTGACAGGAGAATTAGCACCCAAAACATTCCATGAGAAAAACTTTCAATGGGAACTAACCATAGCATTAAAGAGCATACCATTTCCAATACATATTAATTTATTTATTTTGGATTTGGATTTTGTTCACACCTTTTTCAGTAGTAGCTCAAGGTGAACTATAATCAGGTACACTGGTACTAAATTTGTACCTGAGGCAATGGGGGGTTGACTTGCCCAAGATCACAAGGAGCAGCAGTGGGATTTGAACCAGGCACCTCTGGAAGTCAAGACTGGTACTTTCACTACTAGGCCACTCCTCCACATCTAGTTCATATGTGTATTCCAGAAACCACAAAGGTGCCGAGACTTCATCCCCACAGCCAATTTCCCATACAGTGATCTTTGCTCACCTCCACCAAACCCAACCCCCATTTCACAGACATGGGCCCGACTCCGGGGTTCCCTCTGCCGCGTGCGTCCTGCCCTAACAAGAAGTTGCATCGGAGAGGGCGGGATGTGGAAGAGCGAACCCTGAAGTCGGCCTGTGTGTGTGAATCGCTGACAGGTAGCGCACACTAATACTCTTCAGTTGAAAGCACTGCGGCAAATGGCCAAAAAAAGACAGAATTGAAGGATTCGCCGGACAGGAGTGGGAGCAAGCCAGCTATGGATACGGTATTGGTTGGGGACATCGAGTGCATCATTCCTGGGTGGGCCTTGGGCAAAAGTGGGTGGGCCTGGGCCCACCTAGGCCCACCCGTGGCTACGCCCCTGGATATGGTTACTTCATTCTTGGTTAAGCTTCACTGGCTCCCCATTGAAGCTAGAATTTGTATTAATTATACTGTGTGATATTTAAGATTATTCATGGCACAGCACCGTACTACATATTTGAACTTATCAGTAGATTTCCTTCTAATAGAGAACATTTAATGCAAAACGTTGACAATATAACCATCCCAAATCCCAGAGGCATTACATCACAAAAGCTTTCTCTTCAACATTCACCTATCAGGCAGCTGAATCTTGGTCTTCACTAACAAATGAAGTAAGATCCCTGTTTATGATATTTTAAGAAAGCTATAAAATCGAGACAGGGGATTCGCCTCGGTGTTAGTACTTCTAGATTTCCCAGCAGCTTTTGACACTGTGGATCATGGTACCATGCTAGCATGACTGACAGAGACAGGTATCAATAGAACAGTACTTGCTTGGTTCAGATTCTATCTATCAGAAAGGCAACAATCCATAATGTTTGGCAGCAGCTCACTGCTACCATGGGCACTGACCTGTGGGGTACCACAAGGATTGATACTGTCACCTATTCTGTTCAATACCTACCTCAAGCCACTAGCTGGGCTGATTCAGTCAATGGACACTCAGTTCTACATCTACACGGATGATGTGCAGCTACCCATACCCATTGAACCTGACTTACCTACAGCCCTGAATAAACTGATTACCTGTCTAACATCAGTTCAAGAATGGGCTAAACACAACAAACTTTGCCTGAACCCAAGTAAAACTGAGCTTCTCTGTGTCCCTAAACACAAGTGGATACATACCTGACATCAAAATCTCTTTTGGGAAGTAAGAACTCCCCCTCAAATCACAAGTCAGGAACCTTGGAATACAGTTAGGTTCAACACTTACTCTGATTCCCCAAATCTAAGCATCTTTCAAGAGCTGCTTCTACTATTTGTGACGCTATACTGCCTCTCTCCTTACATCGAGAAGGTAAATCTTATCCCAGTTGTGCATGTCATGATAACATCAAGACTGGATTACTCTAAAGCAGTATACAACGGTCTGACTACAAAGGGTCTGCACCAGCTCCATCTGATTCAGAATGCAGCAGCAAGACTCATAGAAGGTTGCAAGCGACGTGACCACATCACACCATTTTTGCAAAAACTTCACTGGCTACCAGTACAATACAGGGCTGAATTTAAAACTCTGTGTCTGATGTTCAAGGCCCTGAAAGGAAATGGCCCCGAGTACCTGAAGAATAGGATGATGCTCTACATACCTCCAAGGGCACTAAGGTCCTCCCAAGGAGTATCCCTAACCACAACCTTTCCAAAAGACATTACACAATGTGATACCAACAAGCGAGCCTTCTCCGGAGTAGCCCCCACACTCTGGAATGTGCTCCCTGAAAGGCTCCACTTAACGCAAGGCTATCTGTACTTCAGGAAGCAGGAGAAAGCTTGGCTCTTCAACCAGGCCTTTAATGGAAGAAGTAACTAACTTGTTAGTCTCACTCACACATACAAGGAGTGACATGGGCTACACATACTGCAGCAGGACATGTTTATCCACTTCCACCCTAGCTGAGATAATATTTAACCATCTCTCTAACCTCATGTGCACCTTTCTTTAAATTAGTCACCTTACTTTCTAACTGCTCTTACTCTCTTACCTATCTATATGTTCCATCTTTGCTTATATTCTTCTACACTGTCAGTTAAAATGTTATATTAAGTATTGTGTTGGCATTGTAAGTAGTATACTATCCCATACTTTGTATTGTTATTTGAATGTTTTTACTGCTGTAATTGTCTATTCCATATCATCATGCTGATCAATCCATAGACTGGTGGATTGTGTCCATCTACCAGCAGGTGGAGATAGAGAGCAATCTTTTTGCCTCCCTATATGTGGTCATGTGCTGCCGGAAACTCCTCAGTATGTTCTCTATCTCAGCAGGTGGTGGTCACACACAGCAGCAGCTCTGGCTAGGTCTCCAAGCCTAATCTTTAGGTTTTGTTGAGTACCTGGGGTTGAGGGCTCTTCTTGAGCAAGTGCAAACCTGGTGGTGCCAGGTCCCTCCTTTTCTCCCCCGCTCCCGCTGGCTCCATTTAAAAAAAAAAAAAAAAATTTGACGTCCTTTAAGGGCGTTTATTTCAACGTTTATTTCAACGTTGATATCAGCGTTTATTGCAGCTGCTCACTGGGACACCAGTTCGTTACAGCTCGGAGCGAGAAGCAGGTAATTTTACCTTTTTATAGCGGGCAGGGGGTTCCCCGTTCGGTCTCCACGTGGCTTATGGCGTCGGAGGGCGAGGGCGCAAGGATTTGCTCCCCGGACCGCGTGTGTGCGTCTAGCGGAGATGCGGGGGTTTCGAAGCCTGAATCGCCTTTGTTGGGCATCAGTTTGGAGTCCGGTCAGTGTCCCGGTTCTTCCTCCGGAGCGGCGGTTTTTTCCCGCCATAAGCGCCCATCCCCCGCTGCTCGCCCACTCCATGTTGGCCGGCCACTCTGCTCGGACGGCTTCTTCTTGGGCCGCCCTCGAGCAGGGAGACGTTAATGCTATGGTCACCCTTGATTCGGGCGACGGCAAGAAAGCGGTGAAAGTTAAGCGCCGTTCTTCCCGCGCGGCTCCTTCTCGGAGTTTCGCGCCGGACGCCATTTTGGATGCGCAGCATGTTTCTCCCCCGCTCTTGCGAGCGACGGTTGAGGGTGCGTCTAGGGCCGTGGCCCAGGCGGCAGAAGTGCTCAGTCTAGGGGGTTTCTCCCCTGAGTTCATTTTGCTGCTGCATCAGGCTTTTCTTATGATAAACGCTGCCCCGGCTCCCCCCTCTGATCAAGGGGCTGAGGCCTCCGGAAGCAAACGCCCTCGGGTGGACTTCCAGGCCCTAGAGGACTCGGTCTCCTCTGATGCAGATGAGGGCAGCGTATCTGAGTTCTCCCAACGGGCCTTTGGGGATTCCTTGGAGCAGACGGATTCCCGCTCGAATGGAGCGGATGACCCCTCTGCAGCGCGGATCTTTCGCTCAGAGGATTTGCCCAACCTGTTAGTGCAGGCCATGAGCATTTTGAAGAGTTCCTTTCCGGAGGACGTCTCTCCCTCAGCCTCTGTTGGCTCTGCCATTATGCGGGGGACTAAGCGCCCGCCTAGAACCTTCCACTTGCATGAAGCCATGCACACCTTGATTTCGGCTCAATGGGATTTCCCAGAAGCGAGCCTTAAAGTGGCTAGGGCTATGTCCCGCCTCTATCCTCTGCCTGAAGGTGAACGGGAGGCCTTTCTTGGGCCTACCGTGGATTCTTTAATCACTGCGATGACTAAGAAAACGGCGTTGCCGGTGGAAGGTGGCACGGCCCTAAAGGACGCCCAAGACAGGAGTTTGGAGGCGGCTTTAAAGTCGTCCTTCGAGGCGGCTGTTTTAAGTTTACAGGCCTCAATTTGTGGCTCCTATGTGGCCAAGGCGTGCCTGACGCTTGCGCAGTGGGCTTCCCCCTCGGATCCTTCCTTGAGGGCTGATTGGCCAGCCCTGGAATCGAGCTTGGCCTACTTGGCAGGCTGGCTGTATGATGTCTTGAGAGCCTCGGCTAAAGGTATGGCTCAGACAGTCTCTGCACGGCGGTGGCTTTGGCTGAAGCATTGGTCTGCTGACCACGCCTCTAAGTCTCGCCTGGCTAAGTTGCCTTTTAAAGGCAAGCTGCTCTTTGGGGTCGAGCTGGACAAGATTGTGACTGATCTCGGCACGTCCAAGGGCAAGAGGTTACCGGAGGTCAGGGCTCGGGCCAGTGGTGCCCGCCCCGGCTCCTCCAAAGGACGGTTTCAGGAAGCCCGTCGGTATTGCCCGGGCAAGTCGAGCTCCTCTGCCCCCTCTTCCATCAAAAGGAATTTTTCCCCCAAGCAGCATTCCTTTCGCAGAGACCGCCGGCCCAGAGGTGCCTCCTCCGGTCCTCCCCCAGGGTCTCGTACCCAATGACAGGGCGCTGGTCCATGGCCCAGAGCAGATTGGAGGACGCCTATCCTCGTTTCTGGGCGAGTGGACCAGGGTAACTTCAGACGCTTGAGTGCTGGAAGTCATCAGAGACAGCTACAAGCTAGAGTTCTGCCGACCCTTAAGAATTGGGTTTGTGCACTCTCCCTGCAAGTCTCCTGTCAAGCTGTGTCAGTGCAGCAGACTTTGGACAATCTGATCCGCCTGGGTGCGGTCGTTCCGGTGCCAGAAGGTCACCCTGGCAAGGGATGTTACTCCATTTACTTTGTGGTACCTAAGAAAGGAGGTTTTGTCCGGCCTATCCTCTACCTCAAGGGGTCAAAGGGGTCAATCGGGCCTTGGAAGTTCGGCACTTCCGGATGGAGACTCTCCGCTTTGTTATAGCGGCAGTGCAGGCAGGGGAGTTCCTGGCATCCTTGGACTTCAAGGAAGCTTACTTGCATATTCCCATCTGGCCTCCTCATCAACGCTTTCCGCGTTTTGCAGTTCTGAGGACACTCCAGTGCAGAGCCCTCCCTTTCGGGTTGGCTACTGCTCCGTGGACCTTCTCCAAGTTATGGTGGTCATCGCGGCCTTCCTACGCAAGAAAGGAGTACAAGTCCATCCTTATCTGGACAACTGGTTGATCCGAGCCCCCTCTTATGCAGAGTGCGGCAGAGCTTCAGACCGGGTGATTGCTCTTTTGAGCTCCCTGAGGTGGATCATCAACTGGGAGAAAAGCCAGCTGCGCCCGACTCAGTCCCTGGAGTATCTGGGAGTTCGATTCGACCCCCAAGTGGGCAGAGTGTTCCTGCCAGACAATTGGATTGTCAAGCTTCAAGCTCAGGTGGACAAGTTCCTAGCAGCCTCTTCTCTTCGGGCTCGGGACTATGGGCAGCTGTTGGGCTCTATGACGGCCATGATGGAAGTAGTGCCCTGGGTCAGGGCCCATATGAGACCTATACAGCTCTCTCTGCTGCAGCGATGGACTCCAGCTTCAGAGGATTACGCTGTGCGCCTTCCCTTGGATCCAGCGGTGCGCAAGGCGCTGAGCTGGTGGCTGAGGCCAGACAAGCCGTCCGCAGGAATGCCTCTTGTGACCCCGAAGTGGGTTTTTCGTCACGGCGGACGCCTCTTTGTGGGGCTGGGGAGCCCACTGCTTGGGAAGGACAGCGCAGGGGCTCTGCTCCCCTGCAGAGGCAGAGTGGTCTATCAACCTCCCAGAACTCAGAGCCATTTGGTTGGCGCCTTTGGAGTTTCTCCTGGGCCTGGCGCTGAAGCCAGTACGGGTCCTGTCGGACAATGCCACGGCTGTGGCCTATGTCAATCGCCGGGGAGGTACCAGGGAGCGTCCCTCTAGCCAAGGAGGCCATGAAGCTATGCCTGTGGGCGGAAGCAAACCTGGAACAGCTGTCGGTGGCCCACATTGCGGGAGTCATGAATATTGCTCAGCTGTTCTTGGACATCAAGAAGCGCTGGGGCCAGCCGAGCCTAGATCTGATGGCGTCTTCAGCCAATTGCCAAGTGCCGCGCTTTGTCAGCAGAGGACGGGACCCTCGATCTCTGGGAGTAGATGCTCTTCTCCCACAGTGGCCGACACAGGAGCTTCTCTTTGTGTTTCCGCCTTGACCCATGTTGGGCAGGGTGCTAGGCCGGGTGGCAAAGCATCCGGGCCGGATAATCCTGGTGAGTCCGGATTGGCCCTGACGTCCCTGGTCTGCGGACTTTCTCAGGCTCTCAGTGGACGGACCTCTGCAGAGGCCAGTGGAGCGGGGCCTGTTGCATCAGAGTCCCGTGGTGATGGAGGATCCCTTCCCCTTTGGTCTTACGGCCCGGCTATTGAGCGGCAGCGTCTGAGCAAGCAGAGCTTCTCAGACAAGGTCATCGCCACTATGCTGAGAGCGAGGAAGCGCTCTACTTCTACTGATTATACCAGGGTTTGGCGTACCTTGCATCGTGGTGTGAGGCAGGCTCACTTTCTCCCTTCACTGTTCCAATTTCATCAGTGTTGGCGTTCCTGCAAGAAGGTCTGGAAAAAGGCCTGTCGCTCAGTTCCCTTAAGGTCCAGGTAGCGGCTCTTGCTTGCTTCAGGGGTCACCTGAAGGGTGTTTCCCTGGCATTGCAGCCAGATGTGGTGCGCTTTCTCAAGAGAGTTATTCACCTGTGCCCTCCTCTGCACGCAGTGGTACCTGTGTGGAATCTCAATCTGGTGCTAAGAGCCTTGCAGAAGCCGCCTTGTGAACCCTTGTCGAGGGCATATCTGAAAGAATTGACGTTGAAAGCAGTCTTTTGGTGGCTATCACTTCAGCCAGAAGAGTTTCCGAGCTCCAGGCGCTATCATGTCGAGAGCCCTTTCTGCAGTTCACTGAGGCAGGAGTGTCTATTCGCACAGTGCCTTCCTTCCTGCCCAAGATTGGTCCTCGCTTCCATGTGAATCAGCAGCTCTGTCTACCCTCCTTTCGTAGGGAGGACTACCCAGAGGAGTACTCTGCTCTCAAATATTTAGATGTGAGACGAGTCATCATCAGATACTTGGAAGTGACCAATGATTCCGGAAGTCAGATCATCTGTTTGTGCTGTTCGCAGGTCCTCGTAAGGGTCTGCAGGCTGCCAAGTCTAGAGTGGCACGATGGGTCAGGAACCCATTGCAGCGGCTTATGTGGCCGCAGGGAAGGTGCCGCCTATCCAGCTGAAGGCTCACTCCACTAGAGCACAGGCGGCCTCAATGGCAGAGGCCTGGTCCGTCTCCTTGGAAGAGATATGCAAGGCGGCAACTTGGGCATCGGCCCATACCTTCTCCAGGCATTACCGCTTGACTGTGGCTGCTCGGGCGGAGGCCCGGTTTGGAGCTTCAGTGTTGCGGTCAGGGATTTCAATGTCTCGCCCTGGGTGAGTACTGCTTCGGTACATCCCACCAGTCTATGGATTGATCAGCATGATGATATGGAAGGTAAAATTATGTATCATACCTGATAATTTTCTTTCCATTAATCATAGCTGATCAATCCATAGCCCCTCCCAGATATCTGTATTGTTTATATTCTGGTTGCATTTCAGGTTCAAGTTTAGTCTTCAGTTCCTGTTCAGGAGGACTTCGTGTTCAAGTTTTTCAATGGATTCTTCAACAGTTGAGACGAATTTGTGTTACAGTGAGCTGCTGCATTCCTCTCCCCTCCGTTTTACGGGGCTGGATTGAGACTTAAATTCTGCCGGTGCTCCCTCCCGCTTCGTGCGGCAGTAGGGCAGCTTTGTACCCCTCCCGCTTCGGCGGTGTCAGGGTCAGTCAGCTCCTCCCGCGGTTGCAGGATAAGCCAGATCCCCCCGCATCGGCGGGTGTGGTGTCCCTCCCCCGCTCCGCAGGGATGAGCTGGACGGATTCCCCTCCCCCACTTGTGTGGGGATGAACTGGGTTAATTCCCCTCCCCCGTTTCGGCGGTGGTGAGCTGGGCAGAGTGTCCCTTTGTGGGTGTAATTCTCTAAGTGCTGAGTCCTGCGGATGGAGCTTGGATATCGACATACTGAGGAGTTTCCGGCAGCACATGACCACATATAGGGAGGCAAAAGGATTGCTCTCTATCTCCACCTGCTGGTAGATGGACACAACCCACCAGTCTATGGATTGATCAGCTATGATTAATGGAAAGAAAATTATCAGATATGATACATAATTTTACCTTGCTAATGTTTGATTTATTCTTATTGTACTTCCTTGAGTGAATTCCTTCAAAAAGGCGGTAGGTAAATCCTAATAAAATCCATTTTTGTTTCACAAATATGTTTTATCTCAGAATTAATATATTTTTAAAAATTTTAATTTTACAATTTTAAATCGTAATGAACTGTTTAATTTGTATCAGATTGTATGTTTCCAGATAGGTAATCTGGTTTTCTGATTGTAATCTGTTTAGAAAAGCCAGTGGGCTACAATTATTTGTATTAATGTCAACCTACACCTTATCCCCTCCCCCCCCCCCCCAAAAAAAAATGTCTATTAGATTGTAAGCTCTTTGAGCAGGGACTTTCTCTCTTTGTTAAATTGTACAGCGCTGCGTAACCGTAGTAGCGCTCTAGAAATGTTTAGTAGTATTAGAATTTACCGGAATTTAGCAGAATATAAGAAGTGGAAATGTAATGTAATGATGAATGTGACTATGCTGAAGCCATAATAATAAAATCATTCTTTAGACTAATTGCATTCTGTTGTGATATTGGATCGCCAAAATGCATTGTGTATAACTGCCTATATGTGATTGGCATGGCTGCGAACAGGAAAATCAGGGGGGGAAAAAACATTTTCACATCACTGTAGGTATTTTTCCTGATAACGAAAGATATGTTTGAGAGAGTGGACGAGGTGGAGATTGGTCTCATAGGAGTGACTGATAAACCCATGTTCTGGTTAGGTTTCTGGTAGGGAGTCTGTCAAGGAGGATGGAAGACATGTAGAATTTCCCTATATCTTTAAGAGTTTTGGTAATTTTTGATCTGGGATGAGTTTGAGAGCATAAACACTGAGCATAATACTAACCCACCACTGTTTTTGAAAAATGCTAAAATAGTACTCAGAGGGGCAATTATTGGATATGTTATTGAAAGAAGGAGGGATCTTAACAAGTGAATTCTAGAATTAGAGAGTATGAGTATTGTGAACGGAAGCTTTATGCCAGAACTCCTAACAAAGTCCAGAAAATGAATATCCTAGCAATTGTTTTGAACAAAATTTTATATGAGCAGGCAAAGAAGTCAATCCAGTATTAGTATAAATTGTTTTAATATGATGATAGCCCAGGAAAACTCCTCTCCATATTGATTAGGAATAGGGAGGGGCACAGATAAGCCCGGGCAATTAGAGATAAACAGGGAAGAATTCAGAGCACAAGAAAAGATTGGCAAGGTGTTCTAGGATTTCTTTCAAGCTTTTTGTATGAGGGAGGAAGCAAATGTGGAAGCATCACAGAGGTACCTGGATACTTGTGTTTTGCCTAGGTTCTCCGTGCGCACAGGTGAGCCAGGCTGCGAGAAGCAGGACCTCGCCCCAAACTGAGGACAGGAAGCGTGAACCTTCTGTGGGAACAGCGGTTTGCAGTTTCCAGAACTGCAGTTGTTGCGGTCTGCGCTGATCCCTCTTGCAGTCTCTCTTTGTATTAATTTCAGAGCCTTTACTATATCAAATTCAGCAGATAGCTTCTATTAATGGAGTTCAGTTGGGATAAGTGGAATTCAGAGTTGCTGTACTTGGAGATGACTTGTTGGTTCAACTGGTAGACTCACTTGTCTATTTGGCACAGCTGATGCAGGAGTTTATTAACTTTGGAAGAATCTCCGGGTTCAAGCTAAATCTGGAAAAGTCAGAGGTACTTCCAACATCTTTGAAGTTACGAGCAAAATGGAGGGACAATTTCCAGTGAAGTGGGTGGAATTGTCTTTTAAATATATAGGTGTTTCATTGGCAACTGATCCCTTCCACTTGTACTGTGACAATGTAACATCTCTATTGAGTGAGACAGAATAATTAAAGTGCTGGCGAGAGTTACCATTTTCTTTGGGGGCAGGGTGGTGCTATACAATTGTAGATGGACCTTTTTCTCAAGTGGTTGTACCGATAGAAAGAGAGATCCAAAAATGTAACTCCTGTTTCTCCTGTAACAGAAAACGGCCTTTATTCCACTGGCAGTATTACAGCAGCCTTGACAAAAAAAAGGGGGGGGGGGGGAGGCTGGAAGTCCTTAATCTCAGCCAGTACTATTCTGGTATTTTAAAAAGACACATAAACACTTGCATGCCTTTATAAAATAGGGCCAAAATAAACAGCTTACTTGGCCTTCCCACTTAGGTGACCTGTTATAAAATTACCCTTCTGTGGTAATGTTTTAAAGCATGTTTCCCCCATGTATAACTTGCTTTACACACGAAAAATGGCTTTTATAAAATTGTGCTACCACAGTTGTGCGTTAAAAGTATGTGAATGGAAAGAATGTGCCTACTTTTACACAATTGGCACATAGGCACTCCCAGGAGCATAGCTAGGTGAACAGAGTAAGAGTGCAATATATTTGTGTATTCTGTTAAATATGTATGTACACATGTAGAATACATGCACAGATTTATACTTTTTTTGGAGCAGGTGATTAATAGAAATAAAATAAAACACAGAAAAGATAATAAAATGATACCTTTTTTTTATTGAACTAACAATACATTTTTTGATTAGCTTTCGAAGGTAGCCCTTCTTCAGATCAGAGTATAATCTTATTTTCCTTTTTTTATTTTATTTCTATTGATTACATTGAAAAGTGGACTAACAGAGCTACCACATCACTGTACTCAGAGCAGGTGTAAATTTGTGCATGTATATTTGCATATTGTTGGGTCTTGTTTTGGGAACCTATTTTATATAGGCACATAGGTGCCTATGTTGCCTTTATGGTATAAGTGTCCTTTTGAGCATCTTACATAGGCACCCAGTTATAAAATTACTCTCATGAGTTTGTTCAGCAGCTGAACTTCTCTGCGGAGCATAATATTTTCACCTTAACTCCTTCCCAAACCATGCCCCTTTTTTAAATGTATAATTTTGGCTAGTATGTAAATAAAATAGATGTTATTTGTATAACTGTTAGATTTTCTTAACCACTTATCCTACTCAGCAAAACATATTGTTATGAAGAATGGTGTTCAACATCTGTATCTTACATAAGTATTGCCATACTGGGAAAGACCAAAGGTCCATCGAGCCCAGCATCCTGTTTCCAATAGTGGCCAATCCAGGTCACAAATACCTGGCAAGATCCCCAAAATGTACAAAACATTTTATACTGCTTATCCCAGAAATAGTGGATTTTCCTCAAGTCCATTTAATAACGGTCTATGGACTTCTCCTTTAGGAAGCCGCCCAAACCTTTTTTAAACTCTGCTAAGCTAGCCCCCTTTACCACATTCTCTGGCAACAAATTCCAGAGCTTAATTACACGTTGAGTGAAGAAAAAGTTTCTCTGATTCGTTATTTGCTACATTGTAGCTTCATTGCATTCCCCCTAGTCCTAGTATTTTTGGAAAGCGTGACCAGACGCTTCACATCTACCCGTTCAACTCCACTCATTATTTTGTAGACCTCTATCATATCTCCCCTCGGCCGCCTTTTCTCCAAGCTGAAGAGCCCTAGCCGCTTTAGCCTTTCCTCATAGGGAAGTCGTCCCATCCCCTTTATCATTTTTGTTGCCCTTCTCTGCACCTTTTCTAATTCCACTATATCTTTTTTGAGATGCAGCGACCAGAATTGAACACAATATTCGAGGTGCGGTCGCAACATGGAGCGATACAAAGGCATTATAACATCCTCATTTTTGTTTTCCATTCCTTTCCTAATAATACCTAACATTCTATTTGCTTTCTTAGCCGCAGCAGCACACTGAGCAGAAGGTTTCAACGTATCATCAACGACGACACCTAGATCCCTTTCTTGGTCTGCGACTCCTAATGTGGAACCTTGCATGACATAGCTATAATTCGGGTTCCTATTTCCAACATGGATCACTTTGCACTTGCTCACATTAAACGTCATCTGCCATTTAGACGCCCAGTCTCCCAGTCTCGTAAGGTCTGCTTGTAATTTTTCACAATCCTCCCGTGATTTAACGACTTTGAATAACTTTGTGTCATCAGCAAATTTAATTACCTCACTAGTTACTCCCATCTCTAGGTCATTTATAAATATGTTAAAAAGCAGCGGTCCCAGCACAGAGTCCTGGGGAACCCCACTAACTACCCTTCTCCATTGAGAATACTGACCATTTAACCCTACTCTCTGTTTTCTATCTTTTAACCAGTTTTTAATCCACAATAGAACACTACCTCCTATCCCATGACTCTCCAATTTCCTCTGGAGTATTTCTAACAATAGCTCCGCAAGCTCATTTTTCAGTTCTATCAGTACTCTGTGATGAATACCATCCGGTCCAGGAGATTTGCTACTCTTCAATTTGTAGAACTGCCCCATTACATCCTCCAGGTTTACAGAGAATTCATTAAGTTTCTCCGACTTGTCAGCTTCGAATATCATTTCCAGCACTGGTATCCCACCCAAATCTTTCTTGGTGAAGACCGAAGCAAAGAATTCATTTAATCTCTCCGCTACGGCTTTGTCTTCCCTGATCGCCCCTTTTACTCCTCGGTCATCTAGCGGTCCAACTGATTCTTTTGTCGGCTTCCTGCTTTTAATATACCTAAAAAAAATTTTACTATGTGTTTTTGCCTCCAACACAATCTTTTTTTCAAAGTCCCTCTTAGCTTTCCTTATCAGCACTTTGCATTTGACTTGACATTCCTTATGCTGTTTCTTATTATTTCCAGTCGGTTTCTTCTTCCATTTTCTTAAGGATTTTCTTTTAGCTCTTTTAGCTTCCTTCACCTCACTATTTAACCACGCCAGTTGTCGTTTGGTGTTCCGTCCTCCTTTTTTAATACACAGAATATATTTGGCCTGGGCTTCAAGGATAGTGTTTTTGAACAGCATCCACGCGTGATGTAAATTTTTGACCCTTGCAGTCGCTTCTTTAAGTTTTCTTTTCACCGTTCTTCTCATTTTATCATAGTCTCCTTTTTTAAAGTTAAACGCTAACGTATTTGATTTCCTACGTATACTTACTTCAAAGCTAATATCAAATCCAATCATATTATGATCACTGTTATCAAGCGGCCCCCAACACCATTACCTCCCGCACCAGATCATGCACTCCACTAAGGACTAGGTCTAGAATTTTTCCTTCTCTCGTCTGTTCCTGTACCAGCTGCTCCATAAAGCTGTCCTTGATTTCATCAAATCTTCCTTTGTAAAATGTAAAGATTAAGAGATTTGGATTATTCTCTGCTCAGGTTTATCATTGCTGCAGGATAATTATCCCAACAAAAGAAATATCTTCAGATCAGAGAGGTCTTAATGCAATAGCACAGATGAATCAGGTTCATGAGAAAAGGATCCATTTACCAATTAATTGAATTCATCAATTAGGCATAGAGCATTAGAATTATAACCTCCTTTCAGCTTTAACGTATGATTTGAATTGAAGGCACTGTTACTCATAACTATGTTATTCAGCTTCTCTGAGGACAAGCAGGCTGCATTATTCTCACACGTGGGTCGACGCCCGCATTGGCGCAGGAACCGGCATTTTGCCATAGGAAAACAAAAAAAACTTTACTAGAGCCTTCTGGCGTACGTGCAGCACTCACCGTGCATGTACGTACCTCAGTTACTTTTTTTTGCACAACAAGGTGTGGCAGGTTCCTCCTCTGCTCCTCGTTCTGGGCCAAGAAAGAGTTTCTTCTTAGCGATTTTTTGCGTTTCTCTGTGTTCATTTACTTTATTTTTCAAAAAAACAACAACATAGGATTCCCTTTTCAAATAAATCCTCACTCTTTTTTCCCTATTTTTAAGTTTTCTTTCTTTTTCAACATGACCGGGTTTCTCTTTCTTTTTGTGACCTTTTTTATTGGCACAATTGAGGCCTTTGATTTTGCTGGAGCTGTTTTTCCTTCCATGTCATCTAAGACACCCAGCGGCTTCAAATGTTGTACTCAGTGCAACTGGACCATCTCGGGTACCAATACCCACTCTTGGTATATCCAGTGCCTTGGGCACGACCACAGCCCAGCTACTTGTGCTCTGTGTCTTCGTAGGAAGAAGCAGACCCAAGTAGCTCGAGAAGCCCAACGCGAGAATCTTTTGGGGGCTCGATCCGGTCCTTTGGCTTCGTTACTGAGGTCAGTGGCGTCTTCATCGAGGGAAGCATCGACGTCAGGAGCAGAAGTAATGACTGCTGAGAGGTCAAGACACGCAGGGAGCAGTGAGGCATCAAGAGGGCCCCATGGGACCGACCATCATCAGACCTGACCCTGAGGAGATGTGAGGATTCCACATCATCCTCGTCGGCACCGAGGAGCCTCAGTGACGAGCATCGAGCGAAGGCGAAGAAGCACTGTCACCGTTCTCCGACACACGGTGCCAGGAGCTCCGGGGCGTCAAAGGACTCGGCACCTGAGAAGTGTCGGCACCGAGAGGACCGCATCCCCTCCATACAGGAGGTGCCAATGCGTCGGCCTCTTGGCAGCCTGGTACCTGCTCCTGAACCTCAGCAGATTCTGCCACCGGCTGCTCCTCAAGCCCTGCAGCCTTCTCCAATGGCAGCTCTTGACGAGCGCATCTGGGCCCTGCTTCCAGAACTACTGGAAGGACTGCTGCATCAGTCTGCTTCAGTGTCAGGGGTACTTGCGCCTTCCATGCCGTCTGCTCCAGCGGCGTCTGGCCCTTCACCTGCGGTGAGGTCCCCGTCTTCGCTACTGCTTGCGATGCCGGCTGCCACCCAGGTTCACTTCCCTTCGATGTCGATGGAGGAAGTTTCACTGCAGTTCATGTGGGCGTCGGCCTCTCGACATCGCCATCAAGGACGTCGATCCTTGGTGTCGAGGCAGGATCAGTCTCGGAGTTCCCTTAGGGAAGTGCTGACCGATACTGAAGAGGAGCGTTCGTGGGAGTCAAAGGAAGATCCCAGATACTTTTCCTCCAGTGAGTCTTTTGGGATTCCCTCTGAACCTTCCCCTCTACCTGCAAGGAGACTGTATCCTCCTGAGAGCCTCTCTTTTACATCTTTTGTACAGGAAATGGCTACTGCCATTCCATTCCCTATGGAGTTGGAGGATGAACCTAGGGCAGAGATGCTCGAAGGTCCTGGATTATCCCTCGACACCTAAGGAGGCTGTGACGGTTCCTTTGCATAAGGTACTGTTTTTAGCCATAAAGTTCTACTTCAGGTATGCTGCATCCCCCATCTTTCTTTCCTGTCAGCCACATACAGGAATTTCTGGCTGGTCACAGGCCTCATGTTGCTAGGGCAACTCAGCTACCTGCTATAACTTGGTACAAATGTAATTTACTGAGAAGAGGTATGGCAAGGACACCAATTGCAAGCCTCCAGCACATATGAAAGACCCAATTACAAGTCTCCAGCACATATGCAGCACCTATGATTGTTCCAGGGTAGAGGAGAGGTGGATGCTCACCACAGCCTATAAAACCACGCTGCAGACAAAGAAACTCTGAAAAACAAGGCATGCTTAGAAAGAGAGTTTCAGATCCATCCGATGACCTATTGTTTTTCCCCGCTCTCCCCCTCCATAGAAACTAATTCTTTACAGCTAAGAATCTTTCTTCCATTCATTCTTTCTTTCTTTCTTTTTCTTTCTCTTTCTCTTCTTTCTCTCTGTTCTGTGACCTTGTATGAGGAATAAGCTTTCCTTCCTTCTTTTTCTCTTCTTTATATAATTAGTCTAATTACTTATAATTACCAGAGGTACTGATGTTAAATTTTGAAAGTTTGTTATAACTTATCACTGATGTCTGATGCTGTGCTGGTGGGCGAGTAATTAAAAAACTTTTTAATTCTCTGATTCCTGTACAATTTTTCTATAATATTTTGTAATATTTTGTAAGTTGTTTAGCAAACCAAATGCGCAGCCTAGTACAGTACTGAAGGAAGTCCTTATGCGAAACTGGTCGTTCCCTCTGTCTGCCCCTGTGATCCCAAAAAAGACTGATTCTCAGTATCGTATCCATGATGAACCTAGGTTTATGAGGTCTCAGTTACTCCACATTTCCATGGTGGTGGACTCTGCCTTGGCGCCCCCAGGCAGAGAAGCTAGGACCTTGGACTCTTTTGGGAGGAAGACCTATCAGGCCTCTATGCTCGCTGCCCGTCTTCAATCTTACTAGCTCTTCATGAGCGTTCACTTGCAGAACTCGGTGAGGCAGCTGTCTATCTTGGTCGATACCCTCCCTCCGGAGCAGGTGGTCAGGCCGCAGAAGGTGTGATGTAAATTCCTGGCCAGGGGTGTTTACGATACTTTTGATGTGGCATCCAGAATCGCTGCTCAAGGTATAGCAATGTGCAGACTCTCATGGCTGCGTCTCTCTGACCTGGATCATTCGGTCCAGCAGCGGATGGCGGATGTACCTTGCCGGGGGGATAATCTTTTCAGAGAGAAGGTGGAAGATCTGGTTGACCAGATTAAGAAGCATAATGTTGTTGTGGCTTCTCTCTCCCTCCGGGCACCTTCTGCTACATCCTCCTCAAACAGGAGGTTTTTTTTGGGGGGCACAGAGTTATTCCTGTGCTAAGCGTAGGTACACTCCGGCGTACCAACAGCCTATTCAGGCTGAGCCCCAGCGCATTTGTTCTCATCAACGGCGTGCACCTAAGGCCCTGCTTCTCCCCAGCAAAAGCAAGGGACGGGCTTTTGACTGGCTCCAGCAAAGCATAGCCACAGTAAAAGTGTCCGTACCAGATGACTTGCCGGTTGGAGGGAGGTTGATGTTTTTTCACCAAAGGTGGCCTTTCTTAACCTCCAACCGATGGGTTGTTCAAATAGTCTGGTTAGGATACACCCTTGATCTGGAATCCAAACCTCCAAATCGCCCACTGGGAGCTCATTCATACAGCTCCCAGCACAAGCAGGTACTTTCAGAGACACTCTCCACCCCTCTAAAGGCCCATGCGGTCGAACCCGTTCCACCAGGGAAAGAAGAGCTAGGATTCTATTCCAGGTACTTCCTTGTGCAGAAGAAAATGGGGTTGCGTCCCATCCTAGACCTAAGGGCCCTGAACAAATTTCTAGTCCGAGAAAAGTTCAGGATGTTTTTTCTGGGCACCCTTCTTCCCATGATTCAGGAAAATGATTGGCTATGCTCTCTGGACTTTTACACACATACAGTGGTGTGCTGGTAAATTTTTAACAGGCTCTCTCCCCGGTCCACCTCGGCGCCCCCCCCCCACCTCTGCTTCCCCCCCCCCCCCCAAAAAAAAAAAATTGCAGAGCTGGCTATACCCGGGGGGGGGGGGGGCGGCGGCCAACACATTACTCTCTCCAGGAAAAAAAAAATTTAATGATCCCAGGTTCCAATCTAATTCATGTTTAATATGGGATAAAATGCCATAAATAAGTAAATATTCCAAACACTATAATGAAAATAAAATTATTTTTTTTCTACCTTTGTTGTCTGGTGACTTTGTTTCTCTGATCATGCTGGTCCAGTATGTGATTCTGCTTCTCTCTATCTGTTCCCTTCACTCCATTTCCAGGGCTTCCTTTCCATTTATTTCTTTTCTTTCCTCCTTTCTTCTTCATTTCTGGTCCTCCGCATACTTGACTGTACAGTGGATCCAGCTTCTGCCTATTTTCGCCATCCATGTGCAGTTTCTCTCCTCACTTCCTTTTCCCTCATCTAATCTCCTTCCTCTATCTACCCTCCTTGTCCAGGATTTCTTCTCTCTCCCTTCCCTCCCCTCCATCCATGTCCAGAATTTCTCTTGCTCTTCCCTCCATCCATGTCCTGAAACTCTCCTCTCTCCCCTGCCCCTCTCTATCCATCCATACCCAGCAATTCTCTTCTCTCCCCTGCCCCCTCTGCCCATCCATGCCCAGCAGTTCTCTCCCCTGCCCCCCTCTGCCCATCCATGCCCAGCATTTCTCTCCCCTGCCTCCCTCTGCCCATCCATGCCCAGCAGTTCTCTCCCCTGCCCATCCATGCCCAGCAATTCTCTCCCCTGCCCCCCTCTGCCCATCCATGCCCAGTAGTTATCCTCCCTCCCCTGCCCTCCCGCTCCCATCCAGGTCTAGCGATGTCCTTCGCCCCCCCCCCACCCTCCCCAGCAATTCTCCTCCCTCCCCTGCCCTCCCGCTCCCATCCAGGTCTAGCGATGTCCTTCGCCCCCCACCCTCCCCAGCAATTCTCCTCCCTCCCCTGCCCTCCCGCTCCCATCCATGTCTAGCGATGTCCTTCGCCCCCCCCCCCATCCTCCCCTGCCGCTCCCATCCGTCAGTTTCAATTAACTGCCTCAAAGTGCCGCATTATTTAAGGCCTGCCTGCTGCCCGTCTCCAGCTGCCTTCCCTGCTTGCTTCTCAGGAGTTTGGTTCGCACCCTTAGTCCCGCCGCGGGAAAAGGAAATGACGTCAGAAGGCGAGACTAAGGACGCGAACCAAACTCCTGAGAAGCAAGCAGGGAAGGCAGCTGGAGACGGGCAGCAGGCAGGCCTTAGATAATGCGGCGCTTCGAGGCAGGTAATTGAAACTGACGGATGGGAGCAGCAGGGGAGGATGGGGGGGCGAAGGACATCACTAGACATGGATGGGAGCGGGAGGGGAGGTAAGCATGGCGCCCTCCTGCCATGCTTACCTTGTGCAATGGAGCCGGCTCGCCCCGTACAACAACCGGCTCGCAAGAGCTGTCAAAATTTAACAAGCGGCTCCTGCGAGCCGGTGCGAGTCGGCTCCAGCACACCACTGCACACATATCTCGATACGTCCAGCTCACAGGAAGTACCTTCGATTTTGGTTGGGAACACAGCACCTTCAGTACCATGTACTGGCATTTAGCCTGGCTTCTCTGCCCAGAGTATTCACAAAATGTCTAGCAGTAGTCTCAGCGTTGCTACGCAGATTGTGAGTGCATGTGCTCCCTTATCTCAACAATTGGCTGGTGAAGAGTACCTCGGAGGACAGGCTCGAGAGTCCATGCAGATGACTATTCGGGTGCTGAAGCTACTAGGGTTTGTAATAAATTACAGCATCTGTTCAAAAATTGGAGTTCATTGGAGCACTGCTGGACACGAAGACAGCTCAAGCTTATCTCCCAAACACGTGGGCAAACAACATCCTGTCCCTGGTGTCCACAGTCTGTGCGTCTGAGCAGGTCACAGCTCGGCAGATGTTGACTCTTGGGGCACATGACCTCCACAGTTCATGTAACACCCATGGCATTTCTACATATGAGATCAGCTCAGTGGACCCTAGCTTTCCAGTGGTATCAAGCCGCGGGGAATCTAGAGGATGTAATCCAACTGTCCACCAACTTTCGGAATTCTCTTCAGTGGTGGGCAATCCGGTCCAGTTTGACCATGGGACGATTATTCCAAATTCCTCAGCTGCAAAAAGTGCTGAAGACAGATGCATCCCTCTTAGGGTGGGGAGCTCATGTAGATGGACTTCACACTCAGGGAGCTTGGTCCTTCCAGGAATCAGGTCTTCAGATCAACCTCCTTGAGCTCTGAGCGTTCTCCAAGGACAAGCAGGCTGCTTGTTCTCACGACTGGGTGACGTCTGCGGCAGCCCCCACCAACCGGAAGAAGCTTCGTGGGTGGTCCGCACGCAGGGCACGCCCACTGCGCATGCGCGGCCGTCTTCCCGCCCGTGCGCGACCGTTCCCGCCAGTCTTGTTTTTTCCGCGCTGGAGAGAGTCGTGCGTCGCCGCTCTCTCTTGTTCAGCCCGAAAAACCGTCGCGTTTTCGCGAATTTTCTTAGTTTTTTTGTTTGTTTCTAGGCGCGTTCCGGCCTTTTCTTAAAAAAAAAAAAGTGTGAACGCGCTTGTTTTCCCTCGTTTTCTAGCGGGGGCGTCCCTTGTGGCTGTGCAGCCGATTTATTTTTCGAGGTGTGATTTACCGCCACCATCTACGACTTTAATTTCGCCGACGCGATTTTTCCGTCGATGTCCTCGAAGGTCCCGAGTGGATTTAAGAAGTGTGGTCGGTGCGGCCGGCCTATCTCGCAGACCGACACCCATGCTTGATGCCTCCAGTGCCTCGGGCCGGAGCACAATATCAAGTCGTGCTCTTTGTGTCTTGGTCTCCGGAAACGGACTCAGGTTGCGAGGCAAGTTCTACGGGACCGTCTTTTCGGAACTTGCGCCGGCCCCTCGACGTCGACCTCGACGGCATCGGTATCGACGGCCGGTTCTTCGATACCGGTATCGATGCCCGCGAAATCGGCACCGATGGCATCAACCCCAGGAGCACAGGTCCCGTCGGCCCGCCGGTCCTCCGGTGAGGGTAGGGGTGAGAGGCCGCGTGGGCAATTGGCCCCGGTCACTCCCTCGGCCCATGGTCCTCGAGACCGAGGGGGATCGACCTCCTCCTCCTCCATTCCACCGGGCACCGATGACAGGCACCGCAAGAAATCTAAGAAGCACCGTCATCGGTCGCCTTCGATGCATCCGGCTCTCGGTACCGGCGAGGAGTCGACGCCGAAGCGTCCGCGTCGAGAGGAGAGATCCCCTTCGGTAGTGGAGGTACCGACGCGTCAGGGTCCCAGCACTTCGGTGTAGTCTCCTGGACCCGAGCAGCTTCCGGCACCGACACCTCTACCGGCCCCCCCCCCCCCCCGTATTTCCCGGCAGTGGGCCTGGACGAGTGCCTCCGAGCCATCCTTCCGGGGATCCTGGAAGGGCTGATGCGCCAGGCTGTGCCGGCGCCGGGGGTGCTTGCGCCCTCGGCGCCGTTGACTGTGGCGCCGGCGAGCTCTAGCCCGGTGCCGAGGCCGTCGACGACGCTTGCGGCGCCGGTCTCGACCGCCACGCAGGTGGAGTCGACGTCGATGGAGGGAGCTTTGTCCCCGCCGGCGCGGGAGTCCACCGCTCGACGACACCGAGCGGTGCCTCGACGTCGAGCCGGGCCCGGTTAAGGACTCAGCTACATGAGCTTATGTCCGATACCGAGGAAGAGGCCTCGTGGGGGGGAAGAGGAAGACCCCAGATATTTCTCCTCAGAGGAGTCTGCGGGTCTTCCCTCGGACCCCACGCCTTCACCAGAGAGGAAGCTCTCGCCTCCTGAGAGCCTCTCCTTTGCCTCCTTTGTAAGGGACATGTCTATTTGCATTCCCTTCCCCGTGGTCTCTGTGGATGAGCCGAGGGCTGAGATGCTCGAGGTCCTCGACTATCCATCACCACCTAGAGAGTCCTCCACGGTGCCGTTGCACAATGTCCTCAAAGAGACACTGCTTCGGAACTGGATGAGACCATTATCTAATCCCATCATTCCCAAGAAAGCAGAGTCCCAGTACAGAATCCACTCGGACCCAGAGTTAATGCGGCCCCAATTGCCCCATGACTCGGCGGTCGTGGATTCTGCTCTCAAGAGGGCACGGAGTTCGAGGGATACCGCCTCGGCGCCCCCGGGGCGGGAGTCTCGCACTCTGGACTCGTTTGGGAGGAAGGCCTACCAATCCTCCATGCTCGTGACCCGCATCCAGTCTTACCAGCTCTACACGAGCATCCACATGCGGAACAATGTGAAGCAACTGGCGGACCTGGTCGATAAGCTCCCGCCGGAGCAGTCCAGGCCTTATCAGGAGGTGGTCAGGCAGCTGAAGGCGTGCAGAAAGTTCCTGTCCAGGGGTATCTATGACACCTGTGACGTGGCATCTCGTGCTGCGGCCCAAGGTATAGTGATGCGCAGGCTCTCATGGCTGCGTGCCTCTGACCTGGACAACCGCACCCAGCAGAGACTGGCCGACGTCCCTTGCCGGGGGGATAATATTTTCGGTGAGAAGGTCGAGCAGCTGGTGGACCAACTGCATCAGCGGGAAACCGCCCTCGACAAGCTCTCCCACCGGGCGCCTTCAGCACCCACCTCAGCAGGTGGACGTTTTTCCCGGGCCCGGCAGGCTGTGCCCTATTCTTTTGCAAAGCGTAGGTACACCCAGCCGGCCCGAAGGCCTCGTCAGGCACAGGGACAGCCCCAGCGCGCTCGTTCTCGTCAACAGCGTGCGCCTAAGCAGCCCCCTGCACCTCCACAGCAAAAGCCGGGGACGGGCTTTTGACTGGATCCAAGGGAACATAGCCGCCCTCAAAGTGTCCGTACCGGACGATCTGCCGGTCAGAGGGAGGTTAACATTTTTTCAGCAAAGGTGGCCTCTCATAACCTCCGACCAGTGGGTTCTCCAAATAGTGCGGTGCGGATACGCCCTGAATTTAGCCTCCCTGCCACCAAATTGTTCTCCGGGAGCTCAATCCTTCAGCTCCCATCACAAGCAGGTACTTGCAGAGGAACTCTCCGCCCTTCTCAGCGCCAATGCGGTCGAGCCCGTACCACTCGGGCAGGAAGGGCAGGGATTCTATTCCAGGTACTTCCTTGTGGAAAAGAAAACAGGGGGGATGCGTCCCATCCTAGACCTGAGAGGCCTGAACAAATTCCTGGTCAAAGAAAAGTTCAGGATGCTTTCCTTGGGCACCCTTCTGCCAATGATTCAGAAAAACGATTGGCTATGTTCCCTGGATTTAAAGGACGCATACACTCACATCCCGATACTGCCAGCTCACAGACAGTATCTCAGATTCCGCCTGGGCGCACGGCACTTTCAGTATTGTGTGCAGCCCTTTGGGCTCGCCTCTGCCCCACGAGTGTTTACAAAGTGCCTCGTGGTGGTAGCGGCGTACCTACGCAAGCTGGGAGTGCACGTGTTCCCATATCTCGACGATTGGCTGGTCAAGAACACCTCGGAGGCAGGAGCCCTCCGGTCTATGCAGTGCACTATTCAACTTCTGGAGCTGCTGGGGTTTGTGATAAATTACCCAAAGTCCCATCTCCAGCCAACACAGTCTCTGGAATTCATAGGAGCTCTGCTGAATACCCAGACGGCTCAGGCCTTCCTTCCCGAAGCGAGGGCCCACAACCTCCTGTCCCTCGCTTCGCAGACCAGAGCGTCTCAGCAGGTCACAGCTCGGCAGATGTTGAGACTTCTGGGTCATATGGCCTCCACAGTTCATGTGACTCCCATGGCTCGTCTTCACATGAGATCTGCTCAATGGACCCTAGCTTCCCAGTGGTTTCAAGCCACCGGGAATCTAGAAGATGTCATCCGCCTCTCCACCAGTTGCCGCACTTCACTGCTCTGGTGGACCATCCGGACCAATTTGACCCTGGGACGTCCATTCCAAATTCCGCAGCCCACGAAAGTGCTGACGACGGATGCATCTCGCCTGGGGTGGGGAGCTCATGGCGATGGGCTTCACACCCATGGTCTGTGGTCCCTCCAGGAAAAGGATCTGCAGATCAACCTCCTGGAGCTCCGAGCGATCTAGAACACACTGAAGGCTTTCAGAGATTGGCTGTCCTACCAAATTATTCAAATTCGGACAGACAATCAGGTTGCAATGTATTACACCAACAAGCAGGGGGGCACCGGATCTCGCCCCTTGTGTCAGGAAGCCGTCGGGATGTGGCGTTGGGCTTGCCAGTTCGGCATGCTCCTCCAAGCCACATACCTGGCAGGTGTAAACAACAGTCTGGCCGACAGACTGAGCAGAGTCATGCAACCGCACGAGTGGTCGCTTCATTCCAGAGTGGTACGCAAGATCTTCCGAGAGTGGGGCACCCCCTCGGTGGACCTTTTCGCCTCTCAGACCAACCACAAGCTGCCTCTGTTCTGTTCCAGACTTCAGGCACACGGCAGGCTAGCGTCGGATGCCTTTCTCCTCCATTGGGGGACCGGCCTCCTGTATGCTTATCCTCCCATACCTTTGGTGGGGAAGACCTTACTGAAGCTCAAGCAAGACCACAGCACCATGATTCTGATAGCGCCCTTTTGGCCCCGTCAGATCTGGTTCCCTCTACTTCTGGAGTTGTCCTCCGAAGAACCGTGGAGATTGGAGTGTTTTCCGACCCTCATCTCGCAGAACGACGGAGCGCTTCTGCACCCCAACCTTCAGTCTCTGGCTCTCACGGCCTGGATGTTGAGGGCGTAGACTTCACTGCATTGGGTCTGTCTGAGGGTGTCTCCCGTGTCTTGCTTGCCTCTAGGAAGGATTCCACTAAAAAGAGTTACTTTGTCAAGTGGAGGAGGTTTGTCGTTTGGTGTGAGAGCAAGGCCCTAGAACCTCGTTCTTG
The DNA here is from genome assembly GCF_901765095.1 of Microcaecilia unicolor. Classification (NCBI taxonomy): domain Eukaryota; kingdom Metazoa; phylum Chordata; class Amphibia; order Gymnophiona; family Siphonopidae; genus Microcaecilia; species Microcaecilia unicolor. The sequence continues at coordinate 119,399,168 of NC_044040.1, read as the reverse complement.
CCCTGCACAGAACCTGCTTGAATACCTTCTGCACTTATCAGAGTCTGGCCTAAAGACCAACTCAGTAAGGAATCACCTTAGTGCAATTAGTGCTTACCATTATCGTGTGGAAGGTAAAGCCATCTCTGGAGAGCCTTTAGTCGTTCGATTCATGAGAGGCTTGCTTTTGTCAAAGCCCCCGATCAAGCCTCCTGCAGTGTCATGGGATCTCAACGTCGTCCTCACCCAGCTGATGAAACCTCCTTTTGAGCCACTGAATACCTGCCATCTGAAGTACTTGACCTGGAAGGTCATTTTCTTGGTGGCAGTTACTTCAGCTCGTAGGGTCAGTGAGCTTCAAGCCCTAGTAGCTCATGCTCCATGTACCAAATTTCATCACAACAGAGTAGTGCTCCGCACCCACCCAAAGTTCCTGCCGAAGGTGGTGTCGGAGTTCCATCTTAACCAGTCAATTGTCTTGCCAACATTCTTCTCCAGGCCGCATACCCACCCTGCTGAACGTCAGTTGCACACATTGGACTGCAAGAGAGCATTGGCCTTCTACTTGGAGCGGACACAGCCCCACAGACAGTCCGCCCAATTGTTTATTTCTTTCGACCCTAACAGGCTAGGGGTCGCTGTCGGGAAACGCACCATCTCCAATTGGCTAGCAGATTGCATTTCCTTCACTTACGCCCAGGCTGGGCTGGCTCTTGAGGGTCATGTCACGGCTCATAGTGTTAGAGCCATGGCAGCGTCAGTGGCCCACTTGAAGTCAGCCACTATTGAAGAGATTTGCAAAGCTGCGACGTGGTCATCTGTCCACACATTCACATCACATTACTGCCTGCAGCAGGATACCCGACGCGACAGTCGGTTCGGGCAGTCGGTGCTGCAGAATCTGTTTGGGGTGTAAATCCAACTCCACCCTCCAGGACCCGCATTTATTCTGGTCAGGCTGCACTCTCAGTTAGTTGTTCTTCGTAGGTCAATTTTCTGTTGTATCCTCGCCGTTGCGAGGTTCAATTGACCTGGGTTCTTGTTTTGAGTGAGCCTGAAAGCTAGGGATACCCCATTCGTGAGAACAAGCAGCCTGCTTGTCCTCGGAGAAAGTGAATGATACATACCTGTAGCAGGTGTTCTCCGAGGACAGCAGGCTGATTGTTCTCACCTACCCTCCCTCCTCCCCTTTGGAGTTGCGTTTTCATTTTTTTGCTTGTCATTCAACTGGCGGGAACGGTCGCGCACGGGCGGGAAGACGGCCGCGCATGCGCGGTGGGCGTGCCCTGCGTGCGGACCGCCCGCGAAGCTTCTTCCGGTTGGTGGGGGCTGCCGCGGACGTCACCCAGTCGTGAGAACAATCAGCCTGCTGTCCTCGGAGATCACCTGCTACAGGTATGTATCATTCACTATCTGGAACGCTCTGAAGGTTTTCAGAGATCAGCTGTCCAACCAAATTATCTTGATTCAAACAGACAATCAGGTTGCAATGTGCTACACCAACAAGCAGGGGGGCACCGGATCTTGCCGTCTGTGTCAGGAAGCCATCCAGATGTGGCTTTGGGCGTGCCGTCAGGGCATGTTTCTCCAAGCCACTTATCTGGCAGGCGTAAACAACAGTCTGGCCGACAGGCTGAGCAGGGTAATGCAACCTCACGAGTGGTCGCTGAACATGGAAGTAGTCCACAAGATCTTCCGAGCGTGGGGCACCCCCTCAGTGGATCTTTTTGCCACTCAACTGAACAACAAGGTCCCTCAGTTCTGTTCTAGGCTTCAGGCCCATGACAGACAAGTGTCAGATGCCTTTCTCCTTCATTGGGGAGCAGGCTTCCTGTATGCGTATCCTCCCATACCTCTTGTAGGGAAGACTTTGCTGAAACTCAAGCAAGACTACGGAACCATGATCCTAATTGCACCCTTCAGGCTGCGTCAGATTTGGTTCCCTCTTCTTCTCGAGTTGTCCTCTGGAGAACCATGGAGATTGGAGTGTTTTCCAACCCTTATTACTCAGAATGAGGGGTTACTTCCACATCCCAACCTCCAGTCTCTGGCTCTCACGACCTGGATGTTGAGAGCTTAGAATTTGCCTCCTTGGCTCTTTTCAGAGGGTCTTTCTTGCTTCCAGGAAAGATTCCACGAAGAGGTGTTACTCTTTTAAATGGAGAAGGTTTACCATCTGGTGTGACAGCAGGACCCTAGATCCTCTCTCTAGTCCTACACAGACCCTGCTTGAATAGCTTCTACACTTATCAGAGTCTGGTCTCAAGACCAACTCCGTAAGGGTTCCCCTCAGTGCAATTAGTGCTTATCAGCGTGTAGAGGGTAAGCCTATCTCTGGATAGCCTTTAGTTGTTCACTTCATGAGAGGTTTGCTTTTGTCAAAGCCCCCTGTCAAACCTCCACCAGTGTCATGGGATCTCAGCGTTATTCTCACACAGCTGATGAAAGCTCCTTTTGAGCCACTGAATTCCTGCCACCTGAAGTACTTGACCTGGAAGGTCATTTTCTTGGAGGCTGTTACTTCAGCTCGTAGGGTCAGTGAGCTTCAGGCCCTAGTAGTGGATGCACCTTATACTAAGTTTCATCACTACAGAGTAGTCCTCTGCACGCACCCTAAGTTCCTGCTGAAGGTGGTGTAAGAGTTCAATCTGAACCAGTTGATTGTCTTGTCAACATTTTTTCCCCATCCTCATGCCCATCTGGCAAAAGCAGCTTGCACACCTTGGACTGCAAAAGAGCATTGGCCTTTTAAATGGACCGGACAAAGCCCTACAGACAGTCTGCCTAGTTATTTGTTTCTTTTGATCCCAACAGGAGGGGAGTCGCCATTGGAAAACGCACAATCTCAAATTGGCTAGCAGATTGCATTTCCTTCACTTACACCCAAGCTGGGCTGACTCTGGAGGGCCATCTCACAGCTCATAATGACAAAGCCATGGCTGCGTCAATGGCTCACTTAAAGTCAGTCTCCATTGAAGAAATTTGCAAGGCTGCAACGTGGTCTTCAGTCCACACATTCACTTCACATTACTGTCTTGAACAGGATACCCGATGCAACAGTAGGTGCTGCAGAATCTGTTTGGGGTTTAGAATCCAACTCTACCCACCTAGGCCCGTTTTATTCTGTTCCAGGCTGCACTCTCAACTAGCTGTATATAGTTTTAGGTCAACCTACGTTATGTCCTCGCCATTGCGAGGCCCAATTGACCATTGTTTATTATTTTGGGTGAGCCTGGATGCCAGGGATACCCCACGTGTGAGAATAATGTAGCCTGTTTGCCCTCAGAGAAAGCGAAGATACTTACCTGTAGCAGGTATTCTCCGAGGACAGCAGGCTGATTATTCTCACAATCCCACCCACCTCCCCTTTGAGTTATTTGTTATTCGTTTATGCTTTTAGACTTAACTGAGGTACCCTCTCGCGCGGCGGGAAGGAAGTCAGTCCTTGCATGCGCAGTGCGTGCTGCACATGCACCAGAAGGCTCTAGCAAAGATTTTTGTTTTTGCTATGGCAAAATGCTGGTTCCCGGGCTGACGTGGATGTTGACCCACGTGTGAGAATAATCAGCCTGCTGTCCTTGGAGAATACCTGCTACAGGTAAGTAGCTTTGCTTTTTCACCATTCTGTGCAGCTCACTTAGTACTATAGACCTGTCTTTTAGTGCATTCAGTAATGAGGTGCTATACAGGATCAGGGGAGCGGGGGGGGGGGGGGGGGGCAAGATTCCCTGGTCCCAACCTCCAAGGAGGGCCCGGCGCAGTTGATCAAAAAAGACTGCTCTGCCATTCACAGGTACTTCCGCATCCTGCCTATGTGGAAATAGGAAGTTACTTCACAGTAGGTGGAACACAGCAGGAACAAGGATCTATAGCTGGCAGAGCACTCTCTCACTGCTGCGGGGTGGAGGGGAGCATGGGCGGCGGCGAGGCCCTGAACATTGTTTACCCTGGGCCCAGAACATTGTTTGCCCTGGGCCCAGCTCTTGTGTCTCTCAGCCTCCCTGTACAGGATATCTGCTGGACAGCCAAAATAGTGCTTGTATACCTGCTTCAGAAACCTTTACGAACAGCATACTACTGCTTCACTGAGAACAAATATTTCCATATCATCATGCTGATCAATCCATAGACTGGTGGGTTGTGTCCATCTACCAGCAGGTGGAGATAGAGAGCAATCCTTTTGCCTCCCTATATGTGGTCATGTGCTGCCGGAAACTCCTCAGTATGTTCTCTATCTGAGCAGGTGGTGGTCACACACAGCAGCAGCTCTGGCTAGGTCTCCAAGCCTAATTTTTAGGTTTTGTTGAGTACCTGGGGTTGAGGGCTCTTCTTGAGCAAGTGCAAACCTGGTGGCGCCAGGTCCCTCCTTTTCTCCCCCCTCCCGCTGGCTCCGTTAAAAAAAAAAAAAAAAAATTTTGGACGTCCTTAAAGGCGTTTATTTCGACGTTTATTTAAACGTTTATTGGAGCTACTCACTGGGACACCAGGTCGTTACAGCTCGGAGCGAGAAGCAGGTAATTTTTACCTTTTTATAGCGGGCAGGGGGTTCCCCGATCGATCTCCACGTGGCCTATGGCGTTGGAGGGCGAGGGCGCGAAGAATCGCTCCCCGCAGCGCGTGTGCGCTTCTAGCGGGGATGCGGGGGTCTTAAAGTCTGATTCGCCCTTGTTGGGTGTCAGTTCGGAGGCCGGTCAGTGTCCCGGGTCTTCCTCCGGTGCGGCGGTTTTTCTCGCCATAAACGCCCATCCCCCGCTGCTCGCCTCCGCCATCTTAGCCGGCCACTCTGCTCAGACGGCTTCTTCTTGGGCCGCCCTTGAGCTGGGAGACGTTAATGCCATGGCCGCCCTTGATTTGGGCGACGGCAAAAAAGCGGCTAAAGTTAAGCACCGTTCTTCCCGCGCGGCTCCTTCGCGGAGTTTCACGCCGGACGCCATCTTGGATGCGCAGCATGTTTCTCCCCCGCTCTTGCGCCGGTTGAGGGTGCGTCTAGGGCTGTGGCCCAGGCTGCTGAAGTGCACAGTCTGGGGGGTTTCTCCCCCGAGTTTATTTTGCTGCTGCATCAGGCCTTCCTTATGCAAAACGCTGCCCCTTCTCCCTTGTCCGACAAAGGGGTTGAGGCCCCCGGAAGTAAACGCCCTCGGGTGGATTCCCAGGCCTTAGAGGACTCTGTTTCCTCTGATGTAGATGAGGGCAGCGTATCTGAGTTCTCCCAACGGTCCTTTGGGGATTCCTTGGAGGAGACGGATTCCCGCTCGGATGGAGCGGATGACCCTTCTGCAGCGCGGATCTTTCGCTCAGAGGATTTGCCCAACCTGTTAGTGCAGGCCATGAGCATTTTGAAGATTTCCTCTCCAGAGGACGTCTCTCCCTCAGCCCCTGTTGGCTCCGCCATTATGCTGGGGACGAAGCGCCCGCCTAGAACCTTCCACGTGCATGATGCCATGCACACCTTAATTTCGGCTCAATGGGATGTCCCGGAAGCGAGCCTCAAAGTGGCTAGGGCTATGTCCCGCCTCTATCCTTTGCCTGAAAGTGAAAGGGAGGCCTTTCTTTGGCCTACCGTGGATTCTTTAATCACTGCGGTGACTAACAAAACGGCGTTGCCGGTGGAAGGTGGCACAGCCCTAAAGGACGCCCAAGACAGAAGATTGGAGGCGGCCTTAAGGTCGTCCTTCGAGGCGGCTGCCTTAAGTTTGCAGGCCTCAGTTTGCGGCTCCTATGTGGCCAGGGCGTGCCTGACGATTGTGCAGCAGGCTTCCCCCTCGGATCCTTCCTTGAGGGCTGATTGGCCGGCCCTGGAATCGGGCTTGGCTTATTTGGCAGACTTACTGTATGATGTCTTGAGAGCCTCGGCTAAAGGTATGGCTCAGACAGTCTCTGCGCGGCGGTGGCTTTGGCTGAAACATTGGTCTGCTGACCACGCCTCTAAGTCCCGCCTGGCTAAGTTGCCTTTTAAAGGCAAGCTGCTCTTTAGGGCAAGAGGTTACCAGAGGTCAGGGCTCGGGCCAGTGCTCGCCCCGGTATCTCCAGACGACGGTTTCAGGAAGCCCGTCGGTACCGCCCGGGCAATTCGGGCTCCTCTGCCCCCTCTTCCTTCAAGAGGAATTTCTCCCCCAAGCAGCATTCCTTTCGCAGAGACCGCCGTCCCGGAGGTGCGCCCTCCGGTCCTCCCCCAGGGTCTCGTACCCAATGACGGGGTCCTGGTCCATGGCCCAGTGCAGATTGGAGGACGCCTGTCCTCGTTTCTGGGCGAGTGGACCAGGGTAACTTCAGACGCTTGGGTGCTGGAAGTCATCAGAGACGGCTACAAGCTAGAGTTCTGCCGACCCTTAAGAGACGGGTTTGTACTCTCTCCCTGCAAGTCTCCAGTCAAAGCTGTGGCAGTGCAGCAGACCTTGGACAATCTGATCCGCCTGGGTGCGGTCGTTCCGGTGCCAGAAAATCAGCTTGGCAAGGGATGTTACTCCATTTACTTTGTGGTACCAAAGAAAGGAGGTTCTGTACGGCCTATCCTCGACCTCAAAGGGGTCAATCGGGCCTTGAAAGTTCGGCACTTTCGCATGGAGACTCTCCGCTCTGTTATAGCGGCAGTGAAGGCAGGGGAGTTCCTGGCATCCTTGGACATCAAGGAAGCGTACTTGCATATTCCCATCTGGCCTCCTCATCAACGCTTTCTGCGTTTTGCAGTCCTGGGCCGACACTTCCAGTTCAGAGCCCTCCCGTTTGGGTTGGCTACTGCTCCGCGGACCTTCTCCAAAGTAATGGTGGTCATCGCGGCCTTCCTGCGAAAGGAAGGAGTACAAGTCCATCCTTATCTGGATGACTGGTTGATCCGAGCCCCCTCTTATGCAGAGTGCGGCAAAGCTGTGGACCGGGTGATGGCTCTTTTGAGCCCCCTGGGGTGGATCATCAACTGGGAGAAAAGCCAGCTGCGCCCGACTCAGTCCCTGGAGTATCTGGGAGTTCGATTCGACACCCAAGTGGGCAGAGTGTTCCTGCCGGACAATCGGATTGTCAAACTTCAGGCTCAGGTGGACCAGTTCCTAGTATCCTCTCCTCTTCGGGCTTGGGAATATGTGCAGCTGTTGGGCTCTATGACGGCCACGATGGAAGTAGTGCACTTGGGCCAGGGCTCATATGAGACCACTACAACACTCTCTGCTGCAGCGCTGGACTCCGGTGTCGGAGGATTATGCTGTGCGCCTTCCCTTGGACCCAGCAGTGCGCAAGGCGCTGAGCTGGTGGCTGAAGACAGACAAGTTGTCTGCAGGGATGCCTCTTGTGACCCCGGAGTGGATTGTCGTCACGACGGACGCCTCTTTGACGGTCTGGGGAGCCCACTACTTGGGAAGGACAGCGCAGGGGCTCTGGTCTCCTGCAGAGGCAAAGTGGTCTATCAACCTCCTGGAACTCAGAGCCATTCGGTTGGTGCTTTTGGAGTTCCTCCCGGTACTGGCGTTGAAGCCAGTACGGGTCCTGTCGGACAATGCCACGGCTGTGGCCTATGTCAACCGCCAGGGAGGTACCAAGAGCGCCCCTCTAGCCAAGGAAGCCATGAATCTATGCCAGTGGGCGGAAGCGAACCTGGAACAGCTGTCAGCGGCCCACATTGCCGGAGTCATGAATGTCAAGGCGGACTTTCTCAGTCGCCATACCTTGGATCCCGGAGAGTGGCAGTTATCGGCTCAGGCGTTCTTGGACATCACGAAGCGCTGGGGCCAGCCGAGCCTAGATCTGATGGCGTCATCGGCCAATTGCCAAGTGCCGCGCTTTTTCAGCAGAGGACGGGACCCTCGATCTCTGGGAGTAGATGCTCTTCTCCAACAGTGGCCGACACAAGAGCTTCTCTATGTGTTCCCGCCCTGGCCCATATTGGGCAGGGTACTAGACTGGGTGGCAAAGCATCCGGGCCGGATAATCCTGGTGGGTCCGGACTGGCCCAGACGTCCCTGGTATGCGGACTTGATCAGGCTCTCAGTGGACGACCCTCTGCGGCTGCCAGTGGAGCAGGGCCTGTTGCATCAGGGTCCCATGGTGATGGAGGATCCCTCCCCCTTTGGTCTTACGGCCTGGCTATTGAGCGGCTTCTCAGACAAGGTCATCGCCACTATGCTGAGAGCGAGGAAGCGCTCTACTTCTACTGCTTACGCCAGGGTTTGGCGTACCTTTGCAGCGTGGTGTGAAGCAGGCTCATTTTCTCCCTTCACTGCTCCAATTTCTTCAGTGCTGGCGTTCCTGCAAGAAGATCTGGAGAAAGGCCTGTCGCTTAGTTCCCTTAAAGTCCAGGTAGCGGCTCTGGCTTGCTTCAGGGGCCGCCTGAAGGGTGCTTCCCTGGCTTCGCAGCCAGATGTGGTACGTTTTTTCAAGGGAGTTAATCACCTGCGCCCTCCTCTGCACTCAGTGGTGCCTGCGTGGAATCTCAACCTGGTGCTAAGAGCCTTGCAGAAGCCGCCTTTTGAACCCTTGTCGAGGGCATCTCTGAAAGACCTGACGTTGAAAGCAGTCTTTTTGGTGGCTATCACTTCAGCCAGAAGAGTTTCCGAGCTCCAGGCACTCTCATGTCGAGAGCCTTTTCTGCAGTTCACTGAGGCAGGAGTGACTATTCGCACAGTGCCTTCCTTCCTGCCCAAGATTGTTTCTCGCTTCCATGTGAATCAGCAGCTCTGTCTCCCTTCCTTTCGTAGGGAGGACTACCCAGAGGAATACTCTGCTCTCAAATATCTGGATGTGAGACGAGTCATCATCAGATACTTGGAAGTGACCAATGATTTCCGGAAATCGGATCATCTGTTTGTCCTGTTTGCAGGTCCTCGTAAGGGTCTGCAGGCTGCTAAGCCTACAGTGGCAAGATGGGTCAAGGAAGCTATTGCAGCGGCTTATGTGGCCGCGGGGAAGGTGCCGCCTGTCCAGCTGAAGGCTCACTCCACTAGAGCTCAGGCGGCCTCGATGGCAGAGGCCGGGTCCGTCTCCTTGGAAGAGATTTGCAAGGCGGCAACTTGGGCATCGGCCCATACCTTCTCCAGGCATTACCGCTTGACTGTGGCTGCTCGGGCTGAGGCCCGGTTTGGAGCTTCAGTGTTGCGGTCAGGGATTTCAATGTCCCGCCCTGGGTGAGTACTGCTTCGGTACATCCCACCAGTCTATGGATTGATCAGCATGATGATATGGAAGGTAAAATTATGTATCATACCTGATAATTTTCTTTCCATTAATCATAGCTGATCAATCCATAGCCCCTCCCAGATATCTGTACTGTTTATATTCTGGTTGCATTTCAGATTCAAGTTTAGTCTTCAGTTCCTGTTCAGGAGGACTTCGTGTTCAAGTTTTTTCAATTGGATTCTTCAAGAGTTGAGACGAGTTTGTGTTACAGTGAGCTGCTGCATTCCTCTCCCCTCCGTTTTACGGGGCTGGATTGAGACCTAAATTCTGCCGGCGCTCCCTCCCGCTTCGTGCGGCTGTAGGGCAGCTTTGTACCCCTCCCGCTTCGGCGGTGTTAGGGTCAGTCAGCTCCTCCCGCGGTTGCGGTTGCAGGATAAGCCAGATCCCCCCGCATCGGCGGGGTGGTGTCCCTCCCCCGCTGCGCGGGGATGAGCTGGACGGATTCCCCTGCCCCACTTGTGTGGGGATGAGCTGGGTTAATTCCCCTCCCCCGTTTCGGCGGTGGTGAGCTGGGCAGAGTGTCCCTTTGTGGGTGTAATTCTCTAAGTGCTGAGTCCTGCGGATGGAGCTTGGATATCGACATACTGAGGAGTTTCCGGCAGCACATGACCACATATAGGGAGGCAAAAGGATTGCTCTCTATCTCCACCTGCTGGTAGATGGACACAACCCACCAGTCTATGGATTGATCAGCTATGATTAATGGAAAGAAAATTATCAGGTATGATACATAATTTTACCTTATTCTCCATGCCAACACATAACTGCTTGTCTTGCTTACTTGTACGAAACACATCTTATATAATAAAACGCACCTCCAACATTCTGAAGCCGAGAAAGTGAAGCCTTTAAGCATTCCTGCAACGTTCCGGAACTATGTGTCATCAGTTGAGGAGATGGAGCCTTACAGAGCACACGAATGCTTCAAGGCTTCAAGGCTTCACTTTCTCACACACACACACACTCACTCTCTGTCTCTCATATACACTTTCACACACAGACTCACACACACACTCTGTCTCTCTCACACACTCTCTCTCTCTGACACACACACACACTCTGTCTGTCTGTCTGTCTCACTCATTCTCTCTCACATACTGTTAGGACTTGAGTTGTGAGCCCTTGTGCCACGACTGAGCACGGTGGATGAAGAGCAGCGCCGCACTCAGTCAGGCAGCCAGACAACCCCTAGCTTCACCTGGGAAACGACCACTGTTCCCCAGGAGTTGAGCCCCCATGTGCAGGTGGCCACCAGGACTTCGGGATCCGGATGGGGTTGTGCAGCCAATGACCTGGCTAGTGATAAAGGCGGGCGTAACTCAGCGGGTAATCAGGTACAGTCCAAAGTTCAAGGCAGGCAGCAACACAGCGGGTAGTCAGGTCCGGTCCAAAGGTCAAGGCAGGCAGCAACACAGCGGGTAGTCAGGTCCGTTCCAAGTAGTCAGGTATCAGCAGACAAGTAAGCAGTGAAACACACGATGCGAGCACCAAACCCCTATAATCATAGAAGCCGAAGCAAAGGTGGTGGCTCAGGCCAGCTTTTAAATAGGCCTCCAATCAGAGAGTCCTGTTCTCAGCTGTGAGGCAAGAGCTCAAGATGGCTGCCTCCTAGTGAGCTACCTAAGATGGCTGCTCCTCAAATGATCCTTCCAAGATGGCTGCCCTTCAGATGATCTTTCCAAGATGGTTGCTGCTCAGATGATCCTTCCAATATAGTCGCTGCCAGAAGAACAACGTAGGGTTGCAACACATACATACTCCACCTGTCACCCACACACTCTCTCTCAAACATACACACTCCAAGGAAAGGGGGTATGGAACACGCTGGGGAGAAGAGGGAAGGGTGCATGGAACTCAGAGGGAAGGGGGGCCAAGAACTCGGAGGGGAGGAGAGGGAGGGAAGGAGGGGGTCATGGAACTCGGAGCCACACACACACTCTGTCTCTCACATACACTCTCACACACTCTATCTCTCTCTCACACACACACTCTCTCTCTCTCTCTCTCTCTCTCTCACACACACACACACATACTCACTCTCACACACACATACACTCTGTCTCTCACACACACATACACTCTGTCTCTCACACACACTCTCTCTCTCTCTGTCACAAGCACATATACACTCTGTCTGTCTCTCTGTCACTCATTCTCTCGCTCTCTCTCACTCACACACACACGCCATCTCTCACACACACTTTCTCTCTCTCTGAAACATACACACTCCGAGGAAAACCTTGCTAGCGCCTGTTTCATTTGTGTCACAAATGGGCCTGTTTTACTAGTAAGTACATAAGTATTGCCATACTGGGAAAGACCAAAGGTCCATCGAGCCCAGCATCCTGTTTCCAACAGTGGCCAATCCAGGACACAAATACCCGGCAAGATCCCAAAAATGTACAAAACATTCTATACTGCTTATCCCAGAAATAGTGGATTTTCCCCAAGTCCATTTAATAACGGTCTATGGGCTTTTCCTTTAGGAAGTCGTCCAAACCTTTTTTTAAACTCCGCTAAGCTAACCGCCTTTACCACATTCTCTGGCAACGAATTCCAGAGTTTAATTACACGCTGAGTGAAGAAACATTTTCTCCGGTTCGTTTTAAATTTACTACATTGTAGCTTCATCGCATGCCCCCTAGTCCTAGTATTTTTGGAAAGCGTGAACAGACGCTTCACATCTACCCGTTCAACTCCACTCATTATTTTATAGACCTCTATCATATCTCCCCTCAGCTGCCTTTTCTCCAAGCTGAAGAGCCCTAGCCGCTTTAGCCTTTCCTCATAGGGAAGTCGTCCCATCCCCTTTATCATTTTTGTCGCCCTTCTCGGCACCTTTTCTAATTCCACTATATCTTTTTTGAGATGCGGCGACCAGAATTGAACACAATATTCCAGGTGCGGTCGCACCATGGAACAATACAAAGGCATTATAACATCTTCATATTTGTTTTCCATTCCTTTACTAATAATACCTAACATTCTATTCTATTTGCTTTCTTAGCCGCAGCAGCACACTGAGCAGAAGGTTTCAACGTATCATCAATGACGACACCTAGATCCCTTTCTTGGTCCGTGACTTCTAATGTGGAACCTTGCATGACATAGCTATAATTCGGGTTCCTCTTTCCCACATGCATCACTTTGCACTTGCTCACATTAAACGTCATCTGCCATTTAGACTCCCAGTCTCTTAAGGTCCACTTGTAATTTTTCACAATCCTCCCGCGATTTAACGACTTTGAATAACTTTGTGTCATCAGCAAATTTAATTACCTCCCCTCAGCTGCCTTTTCTCCAAGCTGAAGAGCCCTAGCCGCTTTAGCCTTTCCTCATAGGGAAGTCGTCCCATCCCCTTTATCATTTTTGTCGCCCTTCTCTGCACCTTTTCTAATTCCACTATATCTTTTTTGAGATGCGGCGACCAGAATTGAACACAGTATTCCAGGTGCGGTCGCACCATGGAACAATACAAAGGCATTATAACATCTTCATTTTTGTTTTCCATTCCTTTCCTAATAATACCTAACATTCTATTCTATTTGCTTTCTTAGCCGCAGCAGCACACTGAGCAGAAGGTTTCAACGTATCATCAATGACGACACCTAGATCCCTTACTTGGTCCGTGACTCCTAATGTGGAACCTTGCATGACATAGCTATAATTCGTGTTCCTCTTTCCCACATGCATCACTTTCCACTTGCTCACATTAAACGTCATCTGCCATTTAGACTCCCAGTCTCTTAAGGTCCACTTGTAATTTTTCACAATCCTCCCGCGATTTAACGACTTTGAATAACTTTGTGTCATCAGCAAATTTAATTACCTCACTAGTTACTCCCATCTCTAGGTCATTTATAAATATGTTATCAATAGAAATCAAACAAAATAAAACATGGAAAAGAAAATAAGATGATACCTTTTTTATTGGACATAACTTAATACATTTCTTGATTAGCTTTCGAAGGTTGCCCTTCTTCGTCAGATCGGAAATAAGCAAATGTGCTAGCTGACAGTGTATATAAGTGAAAACATTCAAGCATTACTATGACAGTCTGACAGGGTGGGAGGATGGGGGTGGGTCGGAGGTATGCATGGGGACATCAAAGCATATCATTGATATTCTAACAGGATGGGTGTGGATAGGTGAGGGGTGGGGTGATCAACAGAGACATACAGCTTTATAGTTTATAATGGGCTAGGAACCCCAGGTCCTTGTTAAGTCCTTTCTGTTGGGTGTTAAAATATTCAATCATTCTGACTTCAAAGGTCTTACGTTCTTGTATGGTTTTAAAGTTACCTTTCAGTATTCTCACTGTGAAATCACTGGTACAGTGTCCTGGTTCTGTGAAGTGCTGTCCCACCGGGGTGGGGGCCATACTGGCTGTATTGTTCATGTGATGTCTATGTAAATTGAATCTTGTCTTAAGCATCTGGCCTGTTTCTCCAATATAGCATCCTTCATTACATTTTTTACACTGAATGATATATACCACATTGGAAGATGAGCAAGTGAAAGATCCCTTTATGTTGAATATCTTTCCTTTGTGGGTAACATAATAATCTCAGAACAAGCAGCTTGTGAGATTGTGGTGTTCAATGAAATTATCCTTCTCTTGCTACTTTTTATATTGATTTATTTTTTGCCATTTCCTTTCTAGGCAATATCCCAACAGGACCTTGTACATATGGCCATTCAGATTGCTTGTGGAATGAGTTATTTGTCCAGAAGAGAAGTCATTCATAAAGATCTAGCTGCTAGAAACTGCGTGTAAGTACCTTTTGTCATGATTTAAAATAGCAGGACCTGGTTTGTTAAGCTTCTTATCTGCTTCTTGGAAGACCTAAAACCTCTATACTGTGGACCCCTTTTACCAAGCTGTGGCAAAAGGGGGCCTGCGCTGACGTGGACGCATGATTTTGACACGTGCTTAGGCCCCCTTTTACCGCAGCTGGTAAAAGGGTAGTCTTTCTTTTCTGCAGGAAATGGCCGTGTGGCAAGTAAAGCACTTGCCGCGTGGCCATTTTGGAGGACAGCCCTTACCTTCACCCATTGAGGTGGCGGTAAGGGCTCCCGTGCTAACCTGGCGGTAACCGGGCAGCACGTGGCACTGCCCGATTACCGCCAGGTACACCTCAGCGCTACAAAAATAAATATATTTTTGTAGCTGTGGATATGACGGTGCTGGGAGTGGGAAGTACCACCCGTCTGCTTCCTATTTAGCGTGTGGTAGACTGCTACTTTGTAAAAGGGGCCCTATATGTCTATATGTCCATTGAATTCAGGTGAGATATCCTGAAAACCCGTACTGACTGGGTGTGCCCCAAGGACTGGGTTGAAAACCTCTGAGCTAGTGCATTTAAAAGAACCTGGAAGAGGCCAAGGGCTGCATTCAGAAAGTAAACATCGAGTAATCTGTTACCTTAAAATAGGCAGTAAATGAATGGGGTTTTCCATATATTATATTGCTGGTAACTTCGGAAGAGGTGAGAGCAGAATTAGAGAAATGGAAAATTACAGCTTCAAGATAAACAAATCCCAAAAGGAGTGAGTATAAGGAGAAAGAAGCATACTTGATTAAGAGAAAAAATATTAAGGCCTCATAAATCAGCCACTAGCAGTCAGAAGGAAAATGTCTGGCCCAGACACAAAGTAGAAATAACAAAATTGTACCAGTTACCACTGATATTCTAAATGGCTAATCTCTCTGTATAAAACGCACCTCCAACATTCTAATGAAGCCTCACTTTCCCAACGTTATAAAAGTGAAGTGGCTGCGATCGCTTTTCCTCCATGAGTGTCTGCCCCGCCCTCGCGTCACAACGTGATGACGTCGAGGGCGGAGCATTGACACTCAACCAATTGCATCGCTCAACCTATTTGACACGTTGGAGGTGCGTTTCACATAGACAGATGACGTCCCATAGCAACGTTGGAGGCGCAGTATCCACCCTTCGCCATGCCCCCCCAAAGTTGCAGCACCTCACTCCTACACCCCCCCCAAGTTGCCACCACAAGCACCCTCCCCCCCCCCCCCCCCCACATGTTGGCACTGCTCCCCCCCTCAACCCACCCCCGAGGTCGCAACAGCCACTGCTCCACTCTCCACCCCTCCCAAACAGGTCGCCGCCGCTCCCCCCCCCCCCCCCCCCCCCCGTCCTCCTACATAGCTCAGCGACGCTACCCCCCCCCCCCCCCCCCCCGGTCCGATACAAAAACAAACAAAAAATGCTTTTAAAAAGGAAGCGGGGCACCGCAGGCAGCCATCGGCTGTCAGCTGTGCATCCGCTCCTCCTCTCACCTCTCATGTCGCTGCGCAGTGCACTCCTCCGGGGTTCTTCTCCAGGGGCAGTGACGTCAAAGATGAGAACAGGAGCGGATGCACAGCTGACAAACGATGGCTGGCTGCAGGGCCTTGCTTCCCTTTTAAAACCATTTTTAAAGGTACAATTTGATTTTTTTTGTTTTTGTATTGGACCGAGGGGGGGGGGGAGCGGCACTGAGCTGATGTAGGACGGGGGGGGGGAGCGGCGGCGACCTGTTTGGGGGGGGGGGGTGGAGGGTGGAGCAGTAGCTGGTGCGACCTTGGGGGAAGGTGGAGCACTGGCTGGTGCGACCTCGGGGGGTGGGGGTGGGTAGAGGGGGGAGCGGTGGCAATATGTGGGGGGGGTGGAGGATGGTGTGGTGGCAACTTGGGGGGAGGGGTGAGGGCGGCGACTTTGGAGGGTTGTGGCGGAGGGTGGATACTGCGCCTCCAACATTGCAATGGGATGTCATCTGTCGTCCTGAGGCCAGAGGGGAGGGGTTTCAGAGTCCTGAGAGGGGGGAGGGAGACGGAAGAGGGAGGGGTCCTGAGACCAGAGGGGGAAAGGGGGGGGTCCTGAGACCTGAGAGGAGGGGGAGAGGGGGAAAAGAAGGGGGTGGGGGTCCACAACCACACAGAGGGAGGGGGGGAGGTATCTCTGGCACACACAGTGTCTCTCTCACTGTCATACACTGTCCACCACACTGTTTCTACATTCACACACACACTCTCTCACAGAACACACTCGACAACCACACACACTCCTTATACTCTCTCTGTCACACACACACATTCACTCTCTCTCTCTCTAACACAGTCACTCTCACACACACAGTCTTTTGTTGCAGATAATACCGTACCTGTAACAGGGAGGGGGCTTGGCGTAAGGGCTCAGGAATGGTTGTTTCCAAGCATAGGGTGGGCGAGGCAGAATGAGTGGAGCCTGGAGTTGGCTGGTGGTGGTAGCAGGGTACTGAGAGGAGGGATTTATCCTGTGAACGGAGGTTACGGGCTACGGGAACATAAGGGTAGATGAGGGTAGAAAGATAGTGAGGGGCAGCAGACTGAGTGCATTTGTAGGTAAGAAGGAGAAGCTTGAATTGAATGCGGTATCTGATCGGAAGCCAGTGAAGTGACCTGAGGAGAGGGGTGATATGATATATCGTTCTGGCGGAATATGAGACGTGCAGCAGAGTTCTGAACAGATGGAAGGGGGCGGATAGATGGCTAAGTGGGAGGCCGGTGAGGAGTAAGTAACATAAGTACATAAGTACATAAGTAGTGCCAACTGGAAAGACCAAAGTCCATCTAGCCCAGCATCCTGTCACCGACAGTGGCCATCCAGGTCAAGGGCACCTGGCACGCTCCCCAAACGTAAAAACATTCCAGACAAGTTATACCTAAAATGCGGAATTTTTCCAAGTCCATTTAATAGCGGTCTATGGACTTGTCCTTTAGGAATCTATCTAACCCCTTTTTAAACTCCGTCAGCTAACCGCCCGTACCACGTTCTCCGGCAACGAATTCCAGAGTCTAATTACACGTTGGGTGACAGAAAAATTGTTCTCCGATCGTTTTAAATTTACCACACTGTAGCTTCAACTCATGCCCTCTAGTCCTAGTATTTTTGGATAGCTGTGAACAGTCGCTTCACATCCACCCGATCCTTCCCTCATTATTTATACACTTCTATCATATCCTCCCCTCAGCCGTCTCTTCTCCAAGCTGAAAAGCCTAGCCTTCTCAGCCTCTCTTCGTAGGAGAAGTCGTCCCATCCCCACTATCATTTTCGTCGCCCTTCGCTGTACCTTTTCTAATTCTACTATATCTTTTTGAGATACGGAGACCAGTACTGAACACAATATCCAGGTGCGGTCGCACCATGGAGCGATACAACGGCATTATAACATCCGCAACCTGGACTCCATACCCTTCCTAATAACACCCAACATTCTATTCGCTTTCCTAGCCGCAGCAGCACACTGAGCAGAAGGTTTCAGCGTATCATCGACGACGACACCAAGATCCCTTTCTTGATCCGTAACTCCTAACGCGGAACCTTGCAAGACGTAGCTATAATTCGGGTTCCTCTTACCCACATGCATCACTTTGCACTTGTCAACATTGAACTTCATCTGCCACTTGCACGCCCATTCTCCCAGTCTCGCAAGGTCCTCCTGTAATCGTTCACATTCCTCCTGCGACTTGACGACCCTGAATAATTTTGTGTCATCGGCGAATTTAATTACCTCACTAGTTATTCCCATCTCTAGGTCATTTATAAATACATTAAAAAGCAACGGACCCAGCACAGACCCCTGCGGGACCCCACTAACTACCCTCCTCCACTGAGAATACTGGCCACGCAATCCTACTCTCTGCTTCCTATCTTTCAACCAGTTCTTAATCCATAATAATACCCTACCTCCGATTCCATGACTCTGCAATTTCTTCAGGAGTCTTTCGTGCGGCACTTTGTCAAACGCCTTCTGAAAATCCAGATATACAATATCAACCGGCTCCCCATTGTCCACATGTTTGCTTACCCCCTCAAAAAAATGCATTAGATTGGTGAGGCAAGACTTCCCTTCACTAAATCCGTGCTGACTTTGTCTCATCAGTCCATGTTTTTGTATATGCTCTGCAATTTTATTCTTAATAATAGCCTCCACCATCTTGCCCGGCACCGACGACAGACTCACCGGTCTATAATTTCCCGGATCTCCTCTGGAACCCTTCTTAAAAATCGGAGTAACATTGGCTACCCTCCAGTCTTCCGGTACTACACTCGATTTTAGGGACAGATTGCATATTTCTAACAGTAGCTCCGCAAGTTCATTTTTTAGTTCTATTAATACTCTGGGATGAATACCATCAGGTCCCGGTGATTTACTACTCTTCAGCTTGCTGAACTGACCCATTACATCCTCCAAGGTTACAGAGAATTTGTTTAGTTTCTCCGACTCCCCCGCTTCAAATATTCTTTCCGGCACCGGTGTCCCCCCCAAATCCTCCTCGGTGAAGACCGAAGCAAAGAATTCATTTAATTTCTCCGCTACGGCTTTGTCCTCCTTGATCGCCCCTTTAACACCATTTTCGTCCAGCGGCCCAACCGACTCTTTGGCCGGTTTCCTGTTTTTAATGTATCTAAAAAAATTTTTACTATGTATTTTTGCTTCCAACGCTAATTTCTTCTCAAAGTCCTTTTTTGCCCTCATTATCTCCGCTTTGCATTTGGCTTGGCATTCCTTATGATCTATCCTGTTACTTTCAGTTGGTTCTCTTCTCCACTTTCTGAAGGATTGTTTTTTGGCTCTAATGATTTCCTTTATCTTACTGTTTAGCCACGCCGGCTGACGTTTAGTCTTTTTTCCCTTTTTTCTAATACGTGGAATATATTTGTCCTGAACCTCCAGGATGGTGTTTTTAAACAGCATCCACGCCTGATGCAAGTTTTTTACTCTGTGAGCTGCTCCTTTCAGTCTTTTTTTTTACCATTTTTCTCATTTTGTCGTAATCACCTTTTCTATAGTTAAACGCTAGCGTACTTGATTTCCTAGTTTCACTTCCTTCAATGCCAATATCAAAACCGATCATATTATGATCACTGTTATCAAGCGGCCCTCGTATCGTTACCCCCTGCACTAGATCATGAGCACCACTAAGGACTAAGTCTAGTATTTTTCCTTCTCTTGTCGGCTCCTGAACTAGCTGTTCCATGAAGCTGTCCTTGATTTCATCAAGAAATCTTATGTCCCTTGCGTGTACAGATGTTACATTAACCCAGTCTATATGCGGGTAATTGAAATCCCCCATTATTATTGTGTTGCCCAGTTTGTTTGCGTCCCTGATTTCCTTTAACATTTCCGCATCCGTCTGTTCGTCCTGGCCAGGCGGACGGTAGTACACTCCTATCACTATCCTTTTCCCCTTTGCACATGGAATTTCAATCCACAGTGATTCCAAGGAGTGTTTTGTTTCCTGCAGAATTTTCAATCTATTTGATTCAAGGCTCTCGTTAATATACAATGCTACCCCTCCACCAATCCGATTCACCCTATCACTACGATATAATTTGTACCCCGGTATGACAGTGTCCCACTGGTTATCCTCCTTCCACCAGGTCTCAGAGATGCCTATTATATCTAATTTTTCATTTAGTGCAATATATTCCAACTCCCCCATCTTATTTCTTAGGCTCCTGGCATTCGCATATAGACATTTCAGCTAGCCTTGTTATTATCTCTGTACCACCAAATGTATTTCTGCTCCCTGAAATGGTGAAGCCATTACAGGTTTTTGTAAGCCACATTGAGCCTGCAAATAGGTGGGAAAATGTGGGATACAAATGCAATAAATAATAATAATAATAATATTCTTCTAGCAGCTGCTATAATTGTTTTAACAGTTACATGATGCCTCAGGGTCTAGACCCCCTCCTCCCTCCATCCTAGTTGCTCTGTTTTATAACATTCCTTTTGAAAGCTGTTTTTGGTAGGTCAACCTATAGCCTATTAGTCAATTCTGGTAAAAATCTGAACATGTACCACTGTAAGCAAATTTCTAAAGTAAGGTGTATGTGATGATTTCATTCAAAGCCATCCAAATCCTGCTTTAATCACTGTTGTCATCTGATCAAATCAAACACACAGATATTTGGTTTTGATCATTTGCCCTTATACTATCAGAATTTGAAAGTGTGATGAGGGTGTCATCACTTACCCACGTTGTCTCGGTTTTACTAAGTTTCAGTTAATGATTCTATATCCATGTGGCCACCACCTGGAGTTCCTCATTTACCAACTGTAGCTCCTGTAAAATAGAACTGAGTGAAATTCAGTGTCAATTTCAGTTCTGGTGCCAAAACCGAACTCAGAAGCTGTTTTCATTGTTTGTTTCTGCAAAAAAACTTTCTGCAGGGTATCGGTTACAGCTGAAACTGGTCTCTTATTTACGGTAGTTGCCAAAATCCAGTCCCACACCCAGTACTACAAAAGGAGCTCACCTCCAGCAGCAAAAGAAGCAGCTCCCCAGCTCTGGCAGCAAAAGGAGCAAAACAAAGTGTGCTCTAATTAATACTGCTATGGGCAAGACGCTGAAGTTCAGTAAATGGCCCCAAGAGTACAACCAATGCATCAGAATAATACCAAACAGAACTCATATCCAAAGAGATACAGATTCAATGCATTTACTAGCAAAACAGTTAGAAACTTGAAGAACTTAAAGCTCTGAGTCTGCATTGAAATAACATGCATAGCTTAAATTCCCTTCAATCAGCCTATTTACCTTAGTGGAATCTTTCGTACACGTTCCAGCTTCAAGCCTCAGCCTTCACTGCCCTCTGACTGTATCTCTGACTACTAGGCCAGCAAGGGGTGGGGGGGGGGGGTGCTACTCTGTTAATATATGGAAAATTTAAACAGTTTCATAGTAGTGAATTAGTTTTTGGTTGGTTAGTTGGTCTTTATTTTATTATAGTAGTCTGGTGTCAATAAACCCAAAATATAAAATGATAACAAATCCAATTTGGAATTTCTTTGAAAAACTTGCTGAGCCAGGAAAAGCAATTTGCTGATCCTGTAGATCCTTGGCATTACAGACAAAAATCAGAGAAGTATTACCATATTACCATATTTCACTCATGCGTGCAACTTACAATACCACTGTTGAGCATGTTAACGAAATTACTAGGAGAGACAAAAATGGGTGTCCTTTACAACTGACATGTGGACAAATCCAACAAAAACCCGCTCATTGCTCAGCTTCATGGGACACTGTCTTCGTGGACCAATCAGGCTAATGTTATCTTAAGCGCGATGGTTTTTGAGGAGTGGACTACCATGAAAATGTGTATATTGCTTCAAAGCTGCAAGAAACTGTAATGCAATGGGGGACTGCAAGGAAACACTGGAGTTTGCGATAATGTTGTGAATATGATCCGTGCACAGAACACACCTGAGATCTGTGACATTGGCTCTGATCAAAAAAGCCTGCAAGATTGTTTCACATTTGAAGCATATCGAGCAGGCATCCAGAAAGTTTCCTGACTGTCAAAAGTCTTTTGATGTACCAGCACAAACTTCTGCAGGATGTGGAGACACGCTGAAACAGCACCTACATAATGCTGGATTGTCTGATTGAACAGTGCAGGGCTGACAGTCTGTTCAATGTGGACCATGGAGGCATTAACACACTTTCTTCTGCAGAATTGGAACTCGCAGAGCACATGGTAGAAGTGTTGCAGCTATTTTATGCTGCAACACTTGAAGTATCATCAGATGACACATGCATCTACAGTCCAGTTGCAATGTTGCAGGGCAAGGTGCATTCTTCTGATGATCATGGTCTACTGTGGATGAATGTTGCCTCAAGTGATGCCATGAAAAGACGCTTTTCCTGTGTTAAAACAGCTCCTCACATCATTGCTGCTACGCTTCTGGATCTGTGCTTCAAAGATGCATACCTTATCGGGTAGGAAGCATTGGCTGCTAAAGTTGAAATTCTAGAATTTTTGTATGGCTGCATTTTGATTAAAATTTTTAATCTCAATTAATTCTGCAGTTAAAGGCAGACATAGCCAGCAGTCCATGGGGGGGGGGGGGGGGGGGAGGGCAGGGGTGGGCTGGGGGAGCACACATTTCCTCCCCCTCCCCCTGATATCTTACCTTTGCTGGTGAGGATTCTGAAGCCCCACCAGTTGAAGAAATCCACTGCCAAAGTGTCCCCCTTCCTCTTTGTACTGCCTCAGGAGTAAGGAAGTCAGCAGGGTACCTCCAGCCACCACTCCCCAAGCATGCTCAGTTCATGTACAGTCTTGGGGAGTGCAAGCATCACTTCTACTACTACTACTTAACATTTGTAGAGCGCTACTAGGGTTACGCAGCACTGTACAGTTTAACAAAAAGGACAGTCTCTGCTCAAAAGAGCTTCCAATCTAATGGGCTGGAGGCATGCCACTGTCTTCCTCGTTCCTTACAAGGAGGAAGGGGGTGACTCAGCGGACTTCTTCGGTTGGTGGGGTTTCAGCAACCCCACCCCAGGTTCATTATCTCTCTCCGATTTTGTTGCACATGAAATGAAAAAATAATTAAAATAGTAAAAACTGGGAGGTTTTTTTGACTCATGAGGAAGCTGCTTAGTATTGATATGTATACTATGCAATTGGCATCCAAACTGAGCTTCTGAAGTCTTTTCCTCCCCTTTTCCAATTTTGCATTAGAATTAGAGACACTTTACAGAAAATTTGAAGTAACTTGCACTATTGTTGGGTTAATAAATTTGTTCACATCCATAAAACCAGACTCGGGCCTTTTTCTATTGTTTAGGTTTCATTTTCTTTTCCATGTTTTATTTTATTTTATTTCTATTGATTACCTTTAAAAGTGGACTAACACAGCTACCACACCTCTCTACTCAAGTACAACAAGAAACCAAAGCAAAACAAAAAGCACAAGTGGACCTTCAGGAACAGGACAAAGGGAATTCTTTATTAAATGGACCAGACACGGGCCATTTTTCAGCGACCAAGCGCCTGCGTCAGGGGTCACAGCAATGTCCAGTGCTCATATTAGTATGAATCACATAGCGTAATCAAAATAGAGAGTTAGGCAGAAATCTGTCAATCCCGCACAATGTCAGGAAATGAGACCGCCTATCTCAAAGGTTGTAACTTCAAATTGGGATCCAGCATCCTTCCCAGTGGCCTCCCCAGAGGGTCTATTTAATAAAGAATTCCTTCTTTCCTGTTCCTGAAGGTCCACTTGTGCTTTTTGTTTTGCTTTGCACCATAGTTATCCAGTTTGTATCTCAGACCTGCTGCTCCCATATATATCATCCTCTCCCTCAGGTCCTCTCAAAACAACCCCTTTCCCTGCCAAAATTAGACTTGAAATAATTCATCAGAATATCATCAACTGCCTGACCTTCACAGCTGAATGCCCTCTGCCTCCTGACCAGTCTCACTCTGTCTGTCATACACACACACTCACACATTCACTGTCTCTCTATCACACACTCACTCTCGCACACACTCTGTAAAACTTACACACTCCGACAAATACCTTGCTAGCGCCCGTTTCATTTGTGTCTGAAACGGGCCTTTTTTCCTAGTTTATAGATAATTTAGAAATGGGAATAATTTTAGTTTACTTTAATTCTGACATTTATGTTCCACTTCACCATCAAGTTCAAGACAGAGGAACAATCACTTGTTATGAGCAGGTACTCTCTCTAGCATGAAATAACCAGGTTTTAGTAATTTTTTAAATTTTTGGTATGATTTTTCCAATTGCATATTCAAAAGGAGCGAATTCTAGAACTGTGAGCCAGGGTATATATATATATTATATATTTATTGCATTTGTATCCCACATTCCCCCACCTATTTGCAGGCTCAATGTGGCTTACATAGATTTGTTAACGTTGAATCAGGATATCAGATACAGTTAGTAATGTGTAGCGATTAAGGAAGGGAAGAGAAAGCAGAATGTCTGGTAATGTCTAGGCATAGCTGATCGTGGGAAGGGAGACATAAGAGAGACATCTGAAAAGATCGACGAGAGTGGGGGGGGGGGGGGGGGGGAATGTAAAGGATCAAAACCTTGGAGAGAGAATCTTGATCCAAGGGGAAGGGAGAGACCTTTAAATATTAGGATCAAGTTTTTGTATTTTATACTAGCCAAAATTCATAGCCAGTATTACTTGGAGATAAGAGTGCTTTTGACCCTGCTTTATTTGTATTTGCTTATTGTTTTACTTTATGGAATATTTCATCAAGCAGATCAATCCATAGACTGGTGGTTGTGTCCATCTACCAGCAGGTGGAGATAGAGAGCAATCTTTTGCCTCCCTATATGTGGTCATGTGCTGCCGGAAACTCCTCAGTATGTTCTCTATCTCAGCAGGTGTGTGGTCACACAGCTGCAGCTCTGGCTAGGTCTCCAAGCCTAATTGTTTAGGTTTTGTTAAGTACCTGGGGTTGAGGGCTCTTCATGAGCAAGTGAAACCTGGTGGTTCCAGGTCCCTCCTTTTCTCTCCCCTCCCGCTGGCTCCGTTAAAAAAAAAAAAACAGAAAAATAGACGTCTTTGAGAGAAAAACGTCTTTGGGTTGCAGCTGCTCACTGGGACTCCAAATCGTTGCAGCTCGGAGCAAGAAGCAGGTAATTTTACCTTTTAGAAGGTGTCAGGGACAGTAGCAGTGGAGAGAGAGAGGTTGAGGATGTGACAGATTGAGGGGATAACTGTAGGAGAGATGTTGTTAAGCAGATTGGTGGGAATGGGATCAGAGGAACAGGTGGTGCACTTAGAGGAAGAAAGAAGGCGAGCAGTGTCCTCTTCGGTGATCGAGGAGAAGGAGGCCAGGTTAGGTTGGTTGAGGGAGTGGGTTAAGAAGTCACAGGGAGGAGAAGGCTTGGAAGCGAGTTCAAGGTTTATCTTCTGCACTTTATCGCGGAAGTAGTCAGCTAGTGTTTGAGGAGAGAGTGAGGGGGGGGTGGGAGCGGAGGGCACTTTAAGTAGGGAGTTGAGGGTGGCGATGAGGCGACGAGGGTTGGAGCCAAGAGAATTGGTTAATTGAGAGTAATATTCCTGTTTGGCAAGGAATAGGGAGGACTGGAAGGAGGACAGCATGAATTTGTAATGGGTGAAGTCTGACAGGGTGCGAGATTTCCTCCAGAGTCGTTCAGCAGAACGGGTGCAGGAGCGAAGGTAACGGTTGCAAGGGGTTAACCAGGGCTGAGGATTGATGCGCTTAGTGGGGCGAGAGACAGATGGTGCTAGGGTATCCAGAGCAGTGGAGAGAATTTCATTGTAGGTAGAGACAGCCTTGTAGACGGATTCAGAAGACAAGATGGAAGGGAAGAGATTGGAGATGTGAGAGGATAGGGTAGGGGGGTCGACGGCTTGGAGATTCCTGAAAGCAGTGGTTGTAGTTGGGCGAGGTTGGGGGGGGGGGTGATGAAGTGAGAGGGTGATTAGGTGATGATCTGAGATTGGAAGGATTGAGGTGCAGAAGTTGGAAGGTGAGCAGGAAGAGAAGAGAAAGAGGTCGAGACAATGGCCATTACGGTGAGTAGGGGTGGTGGCGCAGAGTTGGAGGTTAAAGGAGGATGTCAGAGTGAGGAATTTAGAAGCGTAGGAGTTGGATGGGTTGTCAATGTGAATATTAAAATCACCAAGAATGAGGGATGGAGAGGAGGGATCAAGAAAGACGGTAAGCCAGGCGTCGAAGTCAGTAAGGAATGAAGAGAGGGGCTTATCGGGGGGGCGGTAGATGACTGCAACTCTGAGTGGTGTCGGGTAGAATAGCTGGATGGCATGAGTTTCGAAGGATGAGAAGCAGTGAGACCTCCAATATTGGTGTGCCACAAGTTGAGGAGTTCTTTATTTTTGGGTGACCCACAAGTTTGGAGTCATTTGCGCACTGTGAGATCTTCCCTCTTAATTACTTAATAGATAGTAAGTAAGGGGAGGGGAGGCTAGAATAGGCCCGCTGCCGCCCGCCCGTTTGTCCAGAAATTCAGACAAACGGGCAGACTGGCAAAACCTGTCCGGACGCCAGGACATGTCCTCAAAAAGAGGATATCTCCGGGTAAATCCGGACGTATGGTAACCCTAACTGCAGGAGAATTAGCTCGTGGTTGCACACTTGCTTAGCAAGCAAGAGGTAGTGAGATCGATGCCCACATTCTCCATGTAGCTTTTCTGATATCAAAGAGTTAAAATATACTGTGTGAAATGCAGCTGGAGCTCAGACTAGCTAGACCAGGTGTAAGGCACCTTTTGGGATCAGCATGGAATCTTGCTTCTCTTTGGGATTCTGCAGGCACAAATGACCTGAATTTTTGGAAACAGGACACTGGGATATATAGACCATTGGTTTGACCAAGTATGACTATTCTTATGAGATGCATTGGCACATAGCAAAAATGCAGGCTCCTGTGCTGCTTACTAGCATTAGACGTTGACAGCTCTCACTTTTGTCATTATCCAATTATATATGTTGTTTCTCTTTCCATTGTTATAAAGTTCTGTACATCTTCCAACTTTGTAAAAATATGAATGTGATGATGCAGGATTATTAACATGTGCCAGGTAGAGTAATCCATATCAATTGCCCAGGTCTTTCAGTTGGAGACATATAAGCAGTTCCTCACGCTTACTTGCTGTAGCACTTGAAAAGTCTGGAACTGTAGTGAGCCTCTGACCTTTGACAATTAATAACATCATTCAGAATCTGGAGTACATATGGCTATCAGAGGAGTTTTGCCACTAAAGGGTGCAGATGTGCTGATTTCCCATTCAATCACTTTGGGACCCAATGAGCCCTTTTGATCTCCAGGAGCTGAGTAAAAGTGATGTTTTACAACTTAGGGAGAAGCTGTACCAGATAGGAGTCGTATTTCTTCACAGAACCTTCTGCTAGTCTCAACAGGTAGATATTCAGGTAATTGTAATTAGCAATGTCCTCAAGATTGTTTTGTAATTATGCAATGTCTTTTACATTCCTTTGGATGTGCTGAGTGTTGGGTTCCAGTTTAAAAACTGTTTCCTCCGCATTGTTTCAAAGCAAGCACTTAGTGATCAGGCTTTCTAAATTTTTTTTTCATATCATAGGAGGTATCTATCTGCTTCATTAACACTTTGAGGGATTGTAGCACAAACCTGCTGTTTACTCAACATGTACTTTACGGGTGTTGAGGAAGTTAGTCTTACACCTTTTAACTACTGGGGCCATCAAGACAGAAGGATGATATGAATAATCTTCTTGAGGAAGAAAGAGTGTTGATAACTTTCTTTTTATTAGATTTTTTAAGAATCTTTACAGTATAGGTTTGAGATCAGTAGTCCAACTCATAGGAAGGATCACACTCTAGATTTGGTTGCCACATTACCTAAGCAAAGGGAGATTGGTATGCGATCAGATATTGATTGGTCGCAGGTTCCCTGGACAGATCACAATATTGCTAAGTTTACACTCTATTTTTCTTCTCCTTGATTGATAAGACCACAGTTAGTTCAGAATTTATGTCCTCGAAGAAAGATCAAAGAGGACAAATTCTGGAATTATATTCAACATAACATAGATCATGGGATGACAACATCAGGTGTGATGCTGCAAGAGTGGAATAGGAGTTTTTGATGCTTTGCATCAATTCCCAGAAACAAAAGCAAAATTTAAATCAAGGAGAATTAAGCCAGCATAGTATTCAGATCATTTAAGAGAATTGAAAAGAACATGCAGAAAATTAGAAAGGGCTTGGAATAAGTCACATGATTATGGCGATCTTCTATTAAAACTTATCAATCAGTAATTACGTCTTATAATACCTCAACAATTACTGCAATTCCTGAAACACAGCATCCGTCAGCAGAGGTACTGGAAACATTTTTTGTAGATAAGGTAGAGAAAATTAGATCATCCCTATCAGGTGTAGTTTCTGTATATGATATTGAGAGTAGAAATGAAGAGTTTTTTGTTAGGGATATCCCAGTCGATCAAACATGGACCTTATTTCAAATCATTCAGGAGAGCGAGGTATTAACTAAGTTAGATTCTCTCACTAAAAAATTGTTTGCCTGATTATTTATTCTCTTATTTGTTAAAGAGCGTCCCTAAGGAAGTAGGTTGGCTGACTTTTTTTGTCAATTCAGCGCTTAAGGAAGGAAGGAATGTTTCTCTGTGAGTTAGGAGAAATAATTCTTAACACCTATTCCAAAATCAGAAGGTGCAAATTTAACAATTTCCTCTAATTTTCGTCCAATAGCAAGTATACCATGGGGCTAAGGTTGTTGAAACTTTGGTTGCAACTCAAATAGTGACTTATTTGGATAACTTTCTATGTATACATGAGACACAATATGGTTTTAGAGCTATGCACAGTACAGAGGCTTTATTGATGACTTTAGTATTGAGGGTGAAGCTGTTTCTAAGTTAAAAGATACCATCTGTTCTACTCCAATTTGATGCATCTGGCTTTTTTGACAATGTAGACCATGTTGCATTGTTGAGTAAGCTAAGGACTTCTTTTACAAAGCTGCGCTGCCGATTCTCGATTTGGCAAATAAGAGGAAGCCCATTCAGTTGCTGTGGGCTTCGTCTGATTTGCCGTGCAGGAATCGTTAGCGCGGCTTTGTAAAAGAAGCCCTTAGTGATCTAGAAATGTCTGGACCAGTTCTTAATTGGTTTCGAGGCTTCTTGAAAATAGGTGTAGAGTTAAAAAGAATAATATCTTTTCAAGTGGTTCATCTCCTAATTATGGAATTCATTGAGGTCTTATTTGGATTCTTCTTTGTATTATGTTTCCTCTTATGCGGATGATATTTTTATATTAGTTCCAACAACTTCTGGATTTGAAGAAGGTCGTAAATTGATATTGGATTGTATAAATAAGACATGAAATTGGGCATCTGAAAATTATCTAAAACTTAATACAGATAAAATGAAATGGCTCTATTTTTGTAATACACTATTGGATACGCCAAAAACTGTTATTTTAAATTCAGGGGAGATATTTAAGTTTGAAACATCATCACGGGTATCGGGTGTTGTACTTGATACACAATTGAATATGGAATGTCAGATAAGTACCTTGTGTAAAAGAATATTTTTTAAGTTGCATCAATTGAGGGCAGTGCATTCTTTCTTTTTTCTAGAACAGTTTTGTTTGATACTACAAATGATTATTCTCTCTCCGGTTGATTATTGCAGTGCTTTGTATGCTGGTATACTTCAAAAGTTGCTGAGTCGACTGCAGTTGTTTCAAAACTACAGCTAGATTAATATTTGGACATAAGAAAGATGATCAGGTGTCACCTATTTTGAGAGAATAAGACATAAGCATCGCCACACTGGGACAGATCAAAGGTCTATCTAGCCCAGCACCCTGTTTCCGACAGTGGCCAATCCAGGTCACAATCACCCAACAGGATCCATAGAGCAAAGCATTTTGTACTGCTTGTCCCAGGAATAGTGGATTTTTCCCTACGTCCATTTAATAACATTCTATGGCCTTTACCTTCAGGAAGCCGTCCAAACCTTTCTTAAACTCTGCTAAGCTAACCGCCTTAACCACAATCTCCGGCAACGAATTCCAGAGGTGAATTACGTGCTGAGTAAAGAAAATTTTTCTCTTATTTGTTTTAAACTTACTGCACTGCAGCTTCATCGCATGCCCCCTTGTCCTAGTATTTTTGGAAAGCGTAAACAGACGCGCCATATCTATCTTTTCCACTCCACTCATTATTTTATATACCTCTATCATATCACTCCTCAGCCGCCTTTTCTCTAAGCTGAAGAGCCCCAGCCTCTTCAGCCTATTCTGATAGGGAAGTCATCCCATCCCCTTAATCATCTTCGTCGCCCTTCTCTGCACCTTTTCTAATTCCACTATATCTTTTTTGAGGTGCGGCGACCAGAATTGAACACAATACTCTAGGTGCGGTCGCACCATGGACCGATACAGTGGTATTATAATATCCTCATTTTTGTTTTCCATCCCTTCCCTAATAATATATTTGCTTTCTTAGCCACAGCAGCACACTGAGCAGAAGATTTCAACGTATCATCAATGATGACTCCCAGGTCCCTTTCTCGTTACGTGACTCCTAACGCTGAACCTTGCATGACGTACCTATAGTTTGGGTTCCTCTTTCCCACATGCATCACTTTACACTTGCTCACATTGAAAGTCATCTGCCATTTAGACGCCCAGTCTCCTAGTCTCACAATATCTTCTTGCAAGTTTTCACAATCTTCCCGCGATTTGACGACCTTAAACAACTTTGTGTCGTCAGCAAATTTGATAACCTCGCTAGTTACCCCCACCTCCAGGTCATTTATGAAAATGTTAAAAAGCAACGGTCCCAGCACAGATCCCTGAGGGACCCCACTAACTACCCTTCTCCATTGCGAATAGTGACCATTTAACCCTACTCTCTGTTTCCTATCTTTCAACCAGTTTTTAATCCATAACAATACACTACCTCCGATCCCATTTCCTCTGGAGCCTTTCATGAGGGACTTATGTCTTATGTAAGAAAGATGATCAGGTGTCACCTATTTTGAGAGAATGTCATTGGCTGCCAGTGACGGCTCGAGTAGACTTTAAAGTGGCTTGTTTGGTCTATAAGATATTTTCAGGTAGTAGTCCAGTTTCTCATAGTCAGTTATTAACTTATCTTTCGGGTAGGACAATGGTTTGTTCTACCTCTTTTTTTAAGACTTGGTTTTCCCTCTGTTAACAATGTACAGTATAAACGAATCCATGAGAGTTGATTTGCATATCAGTCTTGTAAAATTTGGAATATTATTCCTGTTTTCATTCATATAATTCCTACCTATTTAATGTTTAGAAAGGCTTTGAAATATTATTTCCATAGCGTCCCTCAGATCAATCCAGAGACTTGTAGGTTGTGTCCCTCTACGAGCAGGTGGGGATAGAGAGAACCTCCGAGGTTTGCTATATGTAGACCTGTGCAGCCAAGTAAACCTCAGTATTCTCTCTATCTAGCAGGTGGAGGGACATCTCTGTGCAGCTCTGGTTTGATCTGGATACTGGTGTCCTTTGGGCCTAGTTTAGCACAGTCAGGGGTTGAGTGGCTGTTTGTAGCTTCTGGTGTACACCTGGTGGTGCCAGGTCCCTCCCGGTCTCCCCCTACCTTTCCTCCATCGCCCGGGGCTGTGGGCCTGATCGGATGTTGCCTTTCTCTCCTGAGTATAAAAAAAAAAAAAAAAAGTAAGCGTCTCTTTAAGAGACTTTGTTTTTGTTTAATCATACAGAGAAGCTAGACGTGCTGCTGAGTTTGTTTGAGGGGCAGGCGTTTGTGGGGCATGTCAGTGCCTTCTGAGGCAGCTAAGCGCGCTGCTCCCGGTGTGGGGGCCGGAGAGCAGCATCGGGGGAGTGTGAGTCGTGCCGCTGTCAGCCCACAGTGGGTGTTCAGTGCGACGGGGGTTCCCCTCAGGAATCCGGTGAGTCGGAAGACCAGGGGTTAGTTTCGGCGGTTTCCTCGGGGCAGTTAGTACAGCGCGCATCAGCAGACACCAATTTTTTCCTCTCAGGTGCGACCAGCTCCACACGTGGTGGTTGACAGACAGGAGGCACAGCGCACTTCTGTGGCACAGGCTTCGTTGGAGGAAAGAGGAAAGGTCCCACTGAACTTTCTTTCTGAGAAGTTCTGAGAGAAGAGGACATTTCTCTGGTAAGTGAACGCTACTTTGCTTTTGTGCTTTGGGAACTTAAAGATTGGGGTTTAAAGGAGGAATTGTAGGTTACTGTTAGGCAAAAATAAAAATATAAAAAGCAAATTTTAACAACTAATCTCCATAGTCTTTTCCACTTAATTTTAAAAGCTTTGTACCACAGCATTAACAGATAGGATCTAATTTAGTATTCCCACCCACCCCTAGGACTACTCTTCATTGATAGTCAGTTATTGTAATTAGAGTAACAAGCAAGGAGTGCTCTTACAGAGTTTTAAATACATTTCATTATCATCTAAGAAGGAAACACTAAATAAATCATAAAATATACTATCCTGCTTATAATCGAAAGAGAAAAACGCCTATATTGCGACCCAAATCGGGAAATGGACATCTTTCTCCCGTGGGCACCCAAATCGGTATAATCTAAAGCCGATTTTGGGCGTTTCCAACTGCAATCCGTCGCAGAAACGGGTAAAGTTGACGGGAGCGTGTCAGATGCGTGGTGAAGGCGGAACTGGGGCGTGGTTATCGGCTGAGGAGAGATGGACATCTTTACCTGATAAAAGGGGGGGGGGGAAGCGTTTTTAGCGCGATTTTGGGTCACTTTTTTTGGACCCTTTTTTTTCACGAGCAAGTCCCAAAAAAGTGCCCCAACTGCCCAGATGACCACTGGAGGGAATCGGGGATGACCTCCCCGGACTCCCCCAGTCGTCACTAACCCCCTCCCACCAAAAAAACCCACTTTAAAAACTTTTTTTCCAGCCTCTATGCCAGCCTCAAATGCCGTACCCACCTCCATGACAGCAGAATGTGTTCTATCCTCTGACAGCCTTTCCCTGGTTCTGATGTGGCTCTCGGGTGAGTGTGACACCTTTTCTGTTAAGGGCACTGCAGAGTCACATCAGCAATGCATTGTGGTGGATGTAGGGTATTGGGCTCCGTGATTCCACTAGCTTGTGCCACATGCTCATGATGATGGTAGTTGATAGGCTCTACTCCCATGGTGCTTTTCCCTCTGCTTACTGGGTCAGAGTGTGCCCTGTTTTGTTTCTGGTAGTCTATGAGGTAGTGACCATTTTTGTAAGTCAGTTTTAGATCCCTTTCACGTGTTAGCCACGTTACAGAACTTAGTTCTTACCGTGAATGTGGCTGAAAGAGGGCATTGTACAGCATTCTGCCAGCTCTGACCTACTGCTAATCTCAGTACCAGGGAGACTCGTTGCCAGTGGGGCACAACTTCTGCTGTGAGTAAGCGTGCTTATTCCAATAAAGGACGTTTTCAGAGAGATTAGTCTTCAGGTGTCAACTGGTGTGCCAGTGTTATATAGCAGCAACAAGTCCGAGGCCTGTGTGTATGCATGTCCCTGGAGCACTTTTAGTGGGTACCGCAGTGCACTTCAGCCAGGTGGACCCAGGCCAATCCCCCCCCCCCCCCACCTGTAACACTTGTGCTGGTAAATGGGAGGCCTCCAAAACCCACTGTACCCACATTTAGGTGCCCCCTTCACCCCTAAGAGCTATGGTAGTGTTGTACATTTGTGGGTACTGGGTTTTGGGGGAGAGGGGTTGGGTGCTCAGCATCTGTGGTAAGGGAGCTATGCATGTGGGAGCGTTGTGTGAAGTCCACCGCACTGACCTCTAGGGTGCCCAGTTGGTGTCCTGGCATGTCAGGGGGGCGATCAGATTAGGATGTTTTTGAGTTGGGCGTTTTTAGTTTCCATTATCACTAAAAAAAAAATACAAACACCCAGCTGAAAAACGTCCATTTTTTCGAAAATACGGCCTGCCCTGCCTCTTCATGTACCCGTTTTCGGACATAGACGCCCATGGAGATAGGCATTCGCGTTCGATTATGCCCCTCCACATAAACTAAAAGACACTTTTATATTAGGCTAATATCCTTAATACTGTAGCAAGTTTTAAATTATTGAAAAACTCAAAAACACTAAGATGGAGTCAGCAGTCCAGCAGCGAGAGGGGTGCTATCCAGTCTTTTGCATTGAGTGTCACATGTATGATTATCTCCCAGTTGGTGAAATGTCATATGTGTGTGCCCGATGCAAAGAGCTCCTAGCTTTCAGGGAACGTGTCCGTTCTCTTGAGGCTAGAGTAGCACACTTGGTGGAGCTGAGGGAGACAGAGAGGTACATAGAGGAGACCTACAGGGATGTTGTAGAGAAGTCCCACCTCCATTCTGGTAGCCCTTGTGCTACCCTGGAGGAGGGAGGTCTCCTAGAACGAGAGCATCACCCTGGTGCAGTAGGAAGTACTCCTGTAGCCAGGACCTGCCCACCAGGGGATGTACTATCCTCTTGCACCAAGGATATATCTCCAAGTGCTGCCCAGGAGAGAAAGGTTAGGACAGCTGTTGTAGTTGGTGATTCGATCATTAGGCATATAGGTGGCTGGTGGATGTGAGGATCGCCTGGTGACTTGCCTTACTGGTGCGAAGGTGGCGGACCTCACGCGTCACCTAGATAGGATTCTAGATAGTGCTGGGGAGGAGTCCGCTGTCTTGGTACACGTGGGTACCAATGACGTAGGAAAATGTGGGAGAGAGGTTCTAGAAGCCAAATTTAGGCTCTTAGGTAGAAAGCTCAAATCCAGATCCTCTAGGGTGGCATTTTCTGAAATGCTACCTGTTCCACGTATAGGGCCCAAGAGACAGGCAGATCTCCGGAGTCTCAATGCGTGGATGAGACAATGGTGCAGGGAGGAGGGTTTTAGATTTGTTAGGAACTGGGCAACATTCTGAGGAAGGGGGAGCCTATTCCGAAAGGATGGGCTCCACCTTAACCAGGGTGGGACCAGGCTGCTGGCATCGGCATTTAAAAAGGAGATAAGCAGCTTTTAAACTAGAAATGGGAGGAAGGCCGACAGTCACTCAAAAGCGCATGGTTCGGGATAAGGTATCTTGCAAAGATACCTCACAAACATGGAAGATAGGGTTTCTGGATAGTGAGGTTGCGCAACAGACCGTGGTAGGCCAGGTGCCCTTAAATACAACTAAAGATCAGACAAAAAATGGCAAATCAGTAGTGTCCAGTACTAAGCATCATTCAAATAGGAACAACAAACATACTCTGAAATGTCTATATGTAAAAATGCTAGGAGTCTAAGAAATAAGATGGGAGAGTTGGAATATATTGCACTACATGAAAAATTGGATATAATAGGCATTACTGAGACCTGGTGGAAGGAGGATAACCAGTGGGACACTGTCATACCGGGGTACAAAGTATATTGTAGTGATAGGGTGGACCGGACTGGTGGAGGGGTGGCATTGTATATTAACGAGAGCCTTGACTCAGATCGATTACAAATTCAGCAGGACACAAATCACACCTTTCAATCATTGTGAGTTGAAATTCCATGTATAAAAGGGAAAAAGGACGGTGATAGGAGTGTACTACCGTCCGCCTCGCCAGGATGAGCAGGTAGACGCAGAAATGATAAAAGAAATCGGAGACACAAATAAAATGGGCAATGTGACAATAATGGGTGACTTCAATTATCCAAATATAGACTTGGTAAATGTAACATCGGGACACGCTAGAGAGATACAATTCCTTGATGAAATCACGGACAGTTTTATGGAGCAGCTGGTGCAGGAGCCGACGAGAGAAGGAAAAATTCTAGACTTGGTCCTTAGTGGAGCGCATGATCTGGTGAGGGACGTTATGGTACTGGGGCCGCTTGATAACAGTGATCATAATATGATCAATTTTAATATCAACCTTGAAGTAACTATACACAGGAAGTCAAATATGTTAGCGTTTAACTTTAAAAAAGGAGACTATGATAAAATGAGAAGAACGGTGGGAAAAAAAACTTAGGGGGACAACTGAGAGGGTAAAACCTGTACAACAGGCATGGGCGCTGTTCAAAAATACCATCCTGGAGGCCCAGGCCAAACATTCCACTAATTAGAAAAGAAAGACAGAACTCCAAAAGACAGCCGGCCTGGTTGAAAAGTGAGGTGAAGGAAGCTATTAGGGCTAAAAGAAATGCCCTCAGAAAATGGAAGAAGGAACCATCTGAAAATAACAAGAAGCAGCATAAGGAGTGTCAAAGCAAATACAAGGCGCAGATCAACAAGGCCAAGAGGGATTACGAAAAAAAGATAGCATTAGAGGCAAAAAAAAACATAGTAAAATAAATTTTTCGTTATATTAAAAGCAGGAAGCCGGCAAAAGAATCGGTTGGGCCGCTGGATGACCGAGGGGTAAAAGGGGTGATCAAGGAAGACAAAGACGTAGCGGAGAGATTGAATGAATTCTTTGCTTCGGTCTTCACCGAGGAAGATTTGGGTGGGATACCGGTGTCGGAAATGATATTTCAAGCGGACGAGTTGGAGAAACTTACTGACTTCACGGTAAACCTGGAGGACGTAATGGGGCAGTTCAGGAAACAAGAGTAGCAAATCTCCTGGACCGGATGGTATTCATCCTAGAGTACTGATAGAACTGAAAAATTAGCTTGTGGAACTACTGTTAGTGATATGCAATTTATCCTTAAAATTGAGCATGGTACCGGAAGATTGGAGGGTGGCCAATGTAATGCCCATTTTTTAAAAAGGTTCCAGGGGAGATCCGGGAAATTATAGACCAGTGAGTCTGACGTCGGTGCCGGGGAAAATGGTAGAGGCTAGTATCAAAAAAAAAATTACAGAGCACATCCATAGACATGGATTACTGAGACCGAGTCAGCACGGCTTTTGTGTGGGGAAATCTTGCCTGACCAATTTACATCATTTCTTTGAAGGAGTAAACAAACATGTGGACAAAGGGGAGCCGGTTGATATTGTGTATCTGGATTTTCAAAAGGCGTTTGACAAGGTACCTCATGAAAGGCTACAGAGGAAATTGGAGGGTCATGGGATAGGAGGAAAAGTCCTATTGTGGATTAAAAACTGGTTGAAGGATAGGAAACAGAGAGTGGGGTTAAATGGGCAGTATTCACAATGGAGAAGGGTAGTTAGTGGGGTTCCTCAGGGGTCTGTGCTAGGACAGCTGCTTTTTAACATATTTATAAATGATTTAGAGATGGGAGTAACTAGCGAGATAATTAAATTTGCTGATGACACAAAGTTATTTAAAGTCGTTAACTCGCGACAGGATTGTGAAAAATTACAGAAGGACCTTACGAGACTGGGAGACTGGGCGGCTAGATGGCAGATGACGTTTAATGTGAGCAAGTGCAAGGTGATGCATGTGGGAAAAAAGAACCTGAATTATAGCTACGTCATGCAAGGTTCCACGTTAGGAGTTACGGACCAAGAAAGGGATCTGGGTGTCGTCGTCGATAATACACTGAAACCTTCTGCTCAGTGTGCTGCTGCGGCTAGGAAAGCGAATAGAATGTTGGGTATTATTAGGAAAGGTATGGAAAACAGGTGTGAGGATGTTATAATGCCATTATATCGCTCCATGGTGTGATCGCACCTTGAGTATTGTGTTCAATTCTGGTTGCCACATCTCAAGAAAGATATAGTGGAATTGGAAAAGGTGCAGCGAAGGGCGACTAAAATGATAGCAGGGATGGGACGACTTCCCTATGAAGAAAGACTAAGGAGGCTAGGTCTTTTCAGCTTGGAGAAGAGACGGCTGAGGGGAGACATGATAGAGGTATATAAAATATTGAGTGGAGTGGAACAAGTGGATGTGAAGCGTCTGTTCACGCTTTCCAAAAATACTAGGACTAGGGGGCATGCGATGAAACTACAGTGTAGTAAATTTAAATCAAATCGGAGAAATGTTTTCTTCACCCAACGCGTAATTAAACTCTGGAATTCGTTACCGGAGAACGTGGTGAAGGCGGTTAGCTTGGCAGAGTTTAGAAAGGGGTTAGACGGTTTCCTAAAGGACAAGTCCATAAACCACTACTAAATGGACATAGAAAAATCCACAGTTCCAGGAATAACATGTATAGAATGTTTGTACGTTTGGGAAGCTTGCCAGGTGCACTTGGCCTGGATTGGCCGCTGTCATGGACAGGATGCTGGGCTCGATGGACCTTTGGTCTTTTACCAGTGTGGCATTACTTATGTACTTATGACAGTTGTCATGGAAAACTGACTCTTCCTTTTGAATATTTTGTTTTGGGTAGTCCTTCTGTTGAATTTTTTTACAATAAGTCAGTTGGTCCACCAGTACTCCTTTTTGTTGATATCATCCACAAAAAAAGCAAATTTTTCCTTCTGTCCCTTTGGCCATGTCACCCAGTACCAATCCCTGAGGCACTCCACCATTCACCTTCATTTCCACCAAGCGGATTCCATTTGCCATCATCCTCTGTCATCTGGGTTCTAAGTTCAGCCTGCTTGGTTTATTCATGAGTCTCCTGTGAGGAACTGTATCAAAGGCTTTGCTGAAATCTAAGTAGGTTACATCTAGTACATGTCCTTTATCCATTTCTTTGTCACCCAGTCAAGGAATTCAAGTCAGATTCACTTGACAGGTTTTTCCTTTGGTAAAACCATGTTGCCTCGGATCTTGCAACTCATTGGATTCTAGAAAGTTCACTATCCTTTCCTTCAGTAGTAACTTCATTATT
Organism: Microcaecilia unicolor; assembly: GCF_901765095.1. NCBI lineage: Eukaryota > Metazoa > Chordata > Amphibia > Gymnophiona > Siphonopidae > Microcaecilia > Microcaecilia unicolor. Next base: position 119,360,963 of record NC_044040.1, on the reverse strand, counting down.
TTTCCAACCAAGGACATTAGGCTTACTTACCAGCCTGTAGTTTCCCATTTCTTCCCTGTCCTCACTTTTGTGTAAAGGGGCTACCTCTGCTTTTCTGCAATCCCACGAAACACTTCCCGCCTCATAAGATCTATTAAATAAATCCTTTAAAGGTCCTGTCTGGAGTTTTCTGAGCTTCCTTGGTATTTTGGGATTTATCTCATCGGCTCCATAGTTTTATCCACTTTGAGATTCTGAAGTTGTCTGTAAACACTTCCCTCTGTAAACGGAGCATTCTCCGAGGACAAGCAGGACATTGTTTCTCACATTTGGGTGATATCATTTGATGGAGCCCGGTGCAGACACTACTTAGCATTCTATATCTTTAAGAATCCTTTGGAAGCATCCCCCACCATGCATGCGCGAGTGCCTTCCTACCCAACGTGAGCACAGAGGACCAGCAGTCTTTGTTTTTACACAAAGCAGTGATGTCGCATATGGTGAGCTTTCCTCAGCATGTCTGTTTTCTGGGCTTTGAAGTTAGTACAACAAACCTTAGACTCTGACTCCGCTATATTTCTACTGTCTGACTCCAACTCCTACTGATGTTTATTTATTTATTTATTGCATTTGTATCCCACATTTTCCCACCTCTTTGCAGGCTCAGTGTGGCTTACAATACATCATGAATGGTGGAAATATATAAGAGAATATACATTTAGTATTACATAAGGATATTGGGTAACATGATAATGATGAAACATGATAGTAGTGTAGCAAGCAAATATTATAAGACAATTCTGGATATATGTGTAGGAGTTCACATTTGTTGATCTTTGTGGTACTCCTTGTTGAAGAGATGGGTCTTTAGTAGTTTGCGGAAGTTAGTTAATTCATAGATTGTTTTCAGGCTGCGCAGCAGTGCATTCCAGAATTGTGTGCTCAAGTAGGAAAAGGTTGACACATGCGTTAGTTTGTATTTTAGACCTGTACAGTTGGGGATGTGAAGATTGAGAAGTGTGCGGGATGATTTTTTAGCATTCCTGGGTGGTAAGTCTATCAGGTCTGACATGTAGGCTGGGGCATCTCCGTGAACTAGAATACATATTTGAAATAGAATACATATTTGTGAACTAGAGTACATATTTTGAATGTGATGCGTTCTTTAAGTGGGAGCCAATGTAGCTTTTCTTGTAGGGGTTTCGCACTTTCATATTTTGTTTTTCCGAATATGAGTCTAGCTGCAGTGTTCTGAGCTGTCTGAAGTTTCTTGATTATTTGTTCTTTGCAGCCAGCGTATAGTGCGTTGCAGTAGTCTAGATGACTGAGTACCATTGATTGTACCAAGTTGTGGAAGATGATCCTTGGGAAGAAAGGTCTTACTCTTTTTAGTTTCCACATTGAGTGGAACATCGTTTTGGTTGTGTTTTTCGTGTGACTCTGAAGAGTTAGGTGTTGATCAGTTGGTAACTCCAAGAATTTTTAGGGTATCCAAAATTGGAAGGTTCAATTTTGGTGTGTTAATGGTGGTAAATTTGTTCGTATTATATTGAGAGGTGAGGATTAGGCATTGGATTTTTTCGGCATTGAGTTTCAGTTGAAATGATTTGCCCATGAATGCATGATATGTAGGCTTTGGTTGATGTCATTGGAAATTTCCTTTAAATCTTGTTTAAATGGGATGTAGATCGTTACGTCGTCTGCGTATATGTATGGGTTGAGGTTTTGGTTTGATAGTAGTTTGGCCAAGGGTATCATCATTAGGTTGAATAAGGTTGGTGAGAGGGGGGATCCCTGTGGAACTCCGCATTCAGGTATCCATGTGGCTGATGTAGTCGAATTAGATGTCACTTGGTATGATCGTGTGGTTAGGAACCCCTTGAACCAATTGAGAACGTTGCCTCCAATTCCGAAGTACTCGAGGATATGTAGTAGTATACCATGATCAACCATGTCAAAGGCGCTAGACATGTCAAATTGCAGTAGTAGTATATTTCTTGCCAGTTGCAATCGTTTGTTTGAACTTATTCATGAGAGTAACTAGTACTGTTTCGGTACTATGGTTAGACCGCAATCCTGACTGGGAGTCATGTAGTATTGAGAATTTGTTTAAGTAGTTTGTGAGTTATTTGGTCACCATCCCTTCCGTTAGTTTGGTTATTAAGGGAATGGATGCTACTGGCCTGTAGTTGGTTAGTTCACTAGCACTTTTCTTTGCGTCTTTGGGTATGGGGGTGAGTAGGATGTTTCCTTTCTCCTTCGGGAAAAGTCTATTTTGTAACATATAGTTCACGTGATTCGTTAGGTCTGTTATAAATTGTTGAGGGGCATATGTCTAGTTTGCAATGAGTTGTGGGGAATCTTTTGAGCTCTTGGGAGATGAGATCCTCCGATAATATCTCAGAGTTGGTTCAGGTTCTGTCTGCTGGGTATACACCAGGGTCTCGGTCTAGACAATCAAGGATTATGGCGTAATTGATGGTACTGCCAGATATTTTAAGTCGCAATTGTACGATTTTCTCATTGAAGTATCTCGCAAGATTGTCTGCTCCTGGTGTATCTTTGCTGTTGGTTGTGACTGGTGTGGTATCTAGTAGTTTATTCACGAGTTGGAAGAGTTTATGTGTGTCCTTGTAGTTTGGTCCAATTTCAGTTTTGTAATATAGTCTTTTAGTTTGTCTTATGGTATATTTATATTTTCTTTGAAGTTGTTTCCAGGCGTTGAGTGTGGGGTCGTCTTTCTTTTTTTTCCACGCACGTTCTAACCTTCTAACTTGTGTTTTGTGTTTTTTCAGTTCTTCGTTGAACCATGGTATTGAGTTCCTTCTGTGTGAGGTTCTAGTTTGAGTTGGGTCAATGATGTCTAATATTGATCTGCATCTATCAATCCCATTCTAGGAGGAATTGTTTTGTATCTGCCTTCATTGTCCATCCGTTGTGGTAGATCTGTTGCCAGAATATTACCAGGTCTATTTTTCCTCTTGTGGTGTAGGTTTTTCGTTCTTGTTAATTGTGTCTTTCGTTCGCCATTGGAGGGAGATGTATGCTTTATAATGGTCTGACCACGGTGTAGGTGTCCATTTTGTATCTGTTAGTATAAGGTTTGAGTCGGGATCGAATTGTGTGTGATAATGTCTAGTGTGTGTCCTTTAGTGTGAGTTGGTTGTGTGTTTGGTCCGTGAAGATCCCACAGTTGTAGGAACTCTTTGCATTCTTGGGCGCTTGTTGAGGTAAGATCTTCGAGGTGCAGGTTGATATCTCCTATTATGATAAGGTTTGAGGTAGTGACACAGGTGTTCGAGATAAAGTCCATAAAGTGTGTTTGGGAATCTTGCCAGTTGAGTGGCGGTCTGTAGAGTAAGACTGCTTTAAGGTGTTCCTGCAGATTTGGGTGGTTAATTCTTACCGATGCGATTTCAAGTTGTGGCAGAATGGATTCAGCTGTGGTTGTGATGGTGAACTCGGATTTGTATATTATGGCTATTCCTCCTCCTCTTTTTCCGTTTTTTGTTCAGTGGGTAATTTTGTATCCTGGTGGGCATAAGTCTAAGATTATGGGGTTTTTAAGGTCGTGGATCCAGGTTTCGGTGATGAATATGAGGTCAAGATTGTCTATAGTGATCCAGTCTGTTATAATCTCTGTTTTATTTACTACTGATCTGGTGTTTACGTACCCCATCAGGATCGAATGGTAAGGTTCGGTTTGGGTCCTAGATGTGTTGATTTTTATTAGTTGTCTGTTCTCTTGGAATCTGGTTTTGTTATGTCCTTTCTTCCCTTTCTGTTGGTTATTTCCGTATGTATTTGTTTTTCCTTTTAGTTGATTGTTATTCTTTTGGTCATTTGAGCTGTGTATGGATTGTCTATAGGGTTTGTGTACTGTAGGTAGATTGTTGTTTATGTTAGGAGTAGTCCATGCTTGGTAGATTAGGAGGAGGAAGTAAATTATCATGAGCAATTTGTTGGTGTTCATGTTGGCTATGGTCGTGGTGTTTGGTTGTTCCTGAGGGTGTTAGTGAATGAGATTTTGTGTGAACGTCAAGCAGTATCAGCATGAGGTAGTGTCAACATCAAGTAGAACATTAATTAGTGAGTAAATGAGCATTAAGTAGTGAGTAATGTAATTTCAAGCAGTGTCCGCATTAAGCAGTCTTAACATCAAGTAGTATCAATATTAAGCAGTGTCAGCATCTCCGCATGAACATTAATTAGTGAGTAAATGAGCATTAAGTAGTGAGTAATGTAATTTCAAGCAGTGTCCGCATTAGCAGTCTTAACATCATGCGGTATCAACATTAAGCAGTGTCAGCATCTCTGCATTAAGCAGTCTTAACATCAAGCGGTATCAACATTAAGCAGTGTCAGCATCAGGCAGTAACAACAATAAGCAGTGTCACCATTAAGCGGTATCAGTATTAAGCAGTTTCAGCATCGGTGGAGGTTTTTTAGACTGGGGAAGATATACTTTGATGTCCCCATGCATACTTCCTACCCACCCCCATCCTCCCACCCTGTCAGACTGTCATAGCAATGCTTGAATGTTTTTCACTTATATACACTGTCAGCTAGCACATTTGCTTATTTCCGATCTGACGAAGAAGGGCAACCTTCGAAAGCTAATCAAGAAATGTATTAAGTTATGTCCAATAAAAAAAGGTATCATCTTATTTTCTTTTCCATGTTTTATTTTGTTTGATTTCTATTGATAACCTTAAGAGTGGACTAACACGGCTACCACACTCCTCTACTTAGACTGGGGAGAAAGTTAGCCTATCCTTTCCACATTGAGTAAGGAAGCCCATTTGCTTAATCTTTGTTTTCCCAACCCTGTGCAGCCATCATCCAGAACACTCAAAGCAAAGCATGCAAACCTATGAGCAGCTGCAGGAAGTTTAATAGACAAGAGTGAGAGTGAGTCTTTCTAGTCCATTGTAAGCAAGGAAGCCAATTTGGTTAGTCTCTGTTTCTACTACCCCTAAGCAGCCATCATCTTGTGCACTCAGAACAGAGCGTGTGAGTCTATGAGCTGCTGCAAGTGGTTCTGTATCTAAAATACTGGTACCAGTACTTTAGATCCAGGACAAAGATATGTATATATAAGCCTAAAATGATTTACATAGTAACATAGTAGGTGACGGCAGAAAAAGACCTGTACGGTCCAAATAGTCTGCCCAACAAGATAAACTCATATGTGCTACTTTATATGTAGGAGGAGGTGATCCACCGAGGTGGATGAACACTAACTCCCAACGAGAAAACAACAGTTAAAAGGAAGTGGGAAGTGGACCAATGACTCCAGGGAGACGGGATACTGATGTATAAAGTACCACTTTATTCACAGACTCGATACAGTACCGTGTTTGGGCCACAGGCCTGCCTCAGGAGTCTAAACAATTACGCTGCTACAACATGACTAGAAAGGAACAAGAAGCTGTTGCCAATCTCAGCCGCAATCAAGAAATAGTGATCAAACCAGCAGATAAGGGAGGAAGAATTGTAATTATGAACCGAGATGATTATGTAGGAGAAGTCATGAGACAACTTTCAGACCTGGAATTTTACATTCCCCTTGACAAGGATCCGACTCCAGAGTTACAAGAAGAACTTATAGACATATCATCACGTATGGGTTTTCTAACCAAGAAAGAAAAAGAATTTCTACAGGTTAAGCATCCAGTTATCCCCACCATCTACATCCTTCCAAAGATTCATAAATCTTTAGAGAATCCTCCAGGCAGACCCATTGTGTCTGGAAACGGATCTGTTCTGGAGCCCCTATCTATTTTTGTTGATTTTTTTCATTCACCCCTTTGTCCCTCAGATCCCCTCTTACGTACAGGACACTACAGACATGATCAATATACTACAAGGTTATGAAGGACCATTAACAGTTACAATTATGGTAACATTGGATATAGAATCACTGTACACTAACATTCCTCAGATGGAAGCACTCAAAATTATTGAAACAACCCTTCTTAAAAGGACTTTGCACAAAAGAATTCCCAACCACCTTATCTTAACTTTTGCAGCTCTGGCCCTCACTAAAAATTATTTTTTATTCAAGGATACCTTCTATCAACAAATCAGAGGGACAGCCATGGGATCCACCATGGCTCCCGATCTGGCCAACTTATATGTTGGCAATTTTGAACATCATCATCTGACATCCTGTGCCTTCTTGAAGAACATTAAGATTTACAGAAGGTATATCGACGACATTTTCATTCTGTGGAACTGCGATATTGAGTCACTACATCTCTTCCATACATGGTTGAACTCTAGGGATCGTAATCTCAAATTTAAAATGGAAGCTAGTGAAGACCACATACATTTTTTGGATTTGGACATTTTCAAAAAAACATACTTCTTCCAGACCACAATATATAGGAAACCTACAGACAGAAATGTTTTCTTACATTACACTAGTCACCACAACCCATCATTGAAACGTAATTTACCTCTCAGCCAATTTCTCAAGTTACGTAGGATCTGTTCAAATTTTGATGATTTTAACATACAATCAGAAAAATTAAAGAAGAGATTCCAGAATAGGGGCTACCCTGGGGAGTGCATACAAGATGGATATGTGAAAGCATTATCTAAAGACAGATCTACTCTACTACAATCCACCAGCCAGAAAGCAAAACCAGATATTGTCTGCACCCTTAGATATTCCCACTTGGCAAAAGATATACAAAAATCAATAGACGTAATTGGCATATTCTTGGAAATTTGGACTGCTTCAAAGAGAAAAACCTAGTGGTAGCATACTCGAGAAACAAGAACCTTAAGGAACATTTGGTACCCTACTTTCTACCAGAAACAAAAGAATCTCAAGTTTATCATGGTCATCGCCCGTGTGGTAAATGCAGCATTTGTAGACACTCTATAGATACATCTGTCTTTCTACATCCACAAACTCTCCAGACTTTTTATCTGCGCCATACTTCAGATTGCAACACTGCAGGTGTGATTTACATTACACAATGCCCATGCTCCAAACTGTATATCGGCAAGACTATCAGAGCAATAAAAACCAGAATGATTGCGCATCGAAGCTGTATTAATAGAAAAATTGAGAGTGCCCCTCGTGTTTCTCACTGGATAACAGCTAACCATGAAATTTCCGATCTCAGATTTGTGGTTTTCAAAGTACTACACCCCAATAGGCGAAGAGGAAACATTGATAGCTCTTGCGAGAGGAACAGAAATTGATTTTTGAATTAAAAATCCCCGCTCCTGAAGGTCTTAACAATGAAATAGACTTTTCTGTATATTTATAAAAGATATAGAATAGACTATGACTCTTGAAAAACCCTTGCTTCTGAAGGTCTTAACAATGAAATAGACTTTTCTGCATATTTATAAAAGATGTAAAATAGATTATGACTCTCGATTAACTCTTCTAGCATTGGTACCTATAATGACATCAACATGACCACTTTTAGACAAAGATGCAAATGAAATTTTCTGCTCATATAAGCTTATCAAAGTCAGCTCTTCTGTACAGGTTCATTTTGCAATTGACCAATATTCTGTAAAATATGCTCAACAGAAGGATTCTGTGTTTTTATCATTGTTCTTTTATTTTACATTTATTTTTTCACCCTTTACTCTGCTCATATAAGTTCATCAGGGTCAGCTCTTCTGTACAGGTACAGGTTCCGTTTTTTTTAAATTTTTATTTAATTGACTGACTGATATTTTGTAATATAGGCTCCACATAAGGATTTAGCATTATTTGGTTTATCATTTTTAACACTTTCATTCCATATTTTTATTTCAATATTTTTATTTTATCATTTTTCCAGACACTTATACTTTTATTTCCATATTTTTATTTCATCATTTTTCCAGACACTCATAGCTTTTTTCACGGAGAGAGTGGTGGATGCTTGGAATGCTCTCCCATGGGAGGTGGTAGAGAGGAAAACGGTAACGGAATTCAAACATGCGTGGGATAAACATAAAGGAATCCTGTTCCAAGGGAATGGATCCTCAGAAGCTTAGCTGAGATTAGGTGGCAGAGCCGGTGATGGGAGGTGGGGCTGGTGGTTGGGAGGCGAGGATATTCATGGGCAGACTTATACGGTGGTTGGGAGGCAGGGATAGTGCTGGACAGACTTATACGGTCTGTGCCCTGAAAATGACAGATACAAATCAAGGTAAGGTATACACAAAAAGTAGCACATATGAATTTATCTTGTTGGGCAGACTGGATGGACCGTGCAGGTCTTTTTCTGCAGTCATCTACTATGACTACCATTTATTATTTTTTATTCATTATTTATTTTTATTCATCTATTTTATCTGTCTTCGGTCTTGCTCTATTGCGTCTAGTACTTATACCATTTAGTACTTATACCATTACGTACTGATTTCATCACCACTTTCTGCATGGAGATCACCTCTGCGCCTGCATGTAAAATTCACCCTTTTGTTTTGGTGCACAATATGTTCACCTTCTACTTATTTACCTTTGCTTCCAGGGTTTAAACTATTATGAACCGTCTCCAAACCCTTTTGTTTGGATGCAATATATGCCAATCTTCAACCCCCTACTATAGTTTAAAGTTATATCTTCTTCCCGATTGGATGCATTATATGTCAATCTTCATCACCACTGCTAATGGATATATATCTTTTTCCAGATTGGACGTTATACATGTCCATTATCTTTTTCTAGATTGGACGTCACACATGTCCATTATCTTTTCATGCTTCTGACTCGTATCTACTTCATCACTGCAATTACTCTCTTCGATTGGACACAATGCATGACAATCTATTGGATGTCTTCACTTCCTTTTTTGGGGGGCCAAACAAACCTTTCCATATCATCATGCTGATCAATCCATAGACTGGTGGGTTGTGTCCATCTACCAGCAGGTGGAGATAGAGAGCAATCCTTTTGCCTCCCTATATGTGGTCATGTGCTGCCGGAAACTCCTCAGTATGTTCTCTATCTCAGCAGGTGGTGGTCACACACAGCAGCAGCTCTGGCTAGGCCTCCAAGCCTAATTTTTAGGTTTTGTTGAGTGCCTGGGGTTGAGGGCTCTTCTTGAGCAAGTGCAAACCTGGTGGCGCCAGGTCCCTCCTTTTCTCCCCCCTCCCGCTGGCTCCGTTAAGAAAAAAAAAAAATTTTGGACGTCCTTAAGGGCGTTTATTTCGACGTTTATTTAAACGTTTATTGCAGCTACTCACTGGGACACCAGGTCGTTACAGCTCGGAGCGAGAAGCAGGTAATTTTTACCTTTTTATAGCGGGCAGGGGGTTCCCCGATCGATCTCCACGTGGCCTATGGTGTCAGAGGGCGAGGGCGCGAAGAATCGCTCCCCGGACCGCGTGTGCGCTTCTAGCGGGGATGCGGGGGTTTTAAAGTCTGATTCGCCCTTGTTGGGTGTCAGTTTGGAGGCCGGTCAGTGTCCCAGGTCTTCCTCCGGTGCGGCGGTTTTTCCCGCCATAAATGCCCATCCCCCGCTGCTCGCCTCCGCCATCTTGGCCGGCCACTCTGCTCGGACGGCTTCTTCTTGGGCCGCCCTTGAGCTGGGAGACGTTCATGTCATGGCCGCCCTTGATTTGGGCGACGGCAAAAAAGCGGCTAAAGTTAAGCGCCGTTCTTCCCGCGCGGCTCCTTCGTGGAGTGTCACGCCGGACGCCATCTTGGATGCGCAGCATGTTGCTCCCCCGCTCTTGCGAGCGCCGGTTGAGGGTGCGTCTAGGGCTGTGGCCCAGGCTGCTGAAATTCACAGTCTGGGGGGTTTCTCCCCCGAGTTTATTTTGCTGCTGCATCAGGCCTTCCTTATGCAAAACGCTGCCCCTTCTCCCTTGTCCGATAACGGGGTTGAGGCCCCCGGAAGTAAACACCCTCGGGTGGTTTCCCAGGCCTTAGAGGACGCTGTTTCCTCTGATGTAGATGAGGGCAGCGTATCTGAGTTCTCCCAACGGTCCTTTGGGGATTCCTTGGAGGAGACGGATTCCCGCTCGGATGGAGCGGATGACCCCTCTGCAGCGCGGATCTTTCGCTCAGAAGATTTGCCCAACCTGTTACTGCAGGCCATGAGCATTTTGAAGATTTCCTCGCCAGAGGACGTCTCTCCCTCAGCCCCTGTTGGCTCTGCCATTATGCTGGGGACGAAGCGCCCGCCTAGAACCTTCCACGTGCATGATGCCATGCACACCTTAATTTCGGCTCAATGGGATGTCCCGGAAGCGAGCCTCAAAGTGGCTAGGGCTATGTCCCGCCTCTATCCTTTGCCTGAAAGTGAGCGTGAGGCCTTTATTTGGCCTACCGTGGATTCTTTAATCACTGCGGTGACTAAGAAAACGGCGTTGCCGGTGGAAGGTGGCACGGCACTAAAGGACGCCCAAGACAGAAGATTGGAAGCGGCTTTAAGGTCGTCCTTCGAGGCGGCTGCCTTAAGTTTGCAGGCCTCAGTTTGCGGCTCCTATGTGGCCAGGGCGTGCCTGACGATGGTGCAGCGGGCTTCCCCCTCGGATCCTTCCTTGAGGGCTGACTGGCTGGCCCTGGAATCGGGCTTGGCTTATTTGGCAGACTTACTGTATGATGTCTTGAGAGCCTCGGCTAAAGGCATGGCTCAGACAGTCTCTGTGCGGCGCTGGCTTTGGCTGAAACATTGGTCTGCGGACCACGCCTCTAAGTCCCGCCTGGCTAAGTTGCCTTTTAAAGGCAAGCTGCTCTTTGGGGTCGAGCTGGACAAAATCGTGACCGATCTCGGCACGTCTAAGGGCAAGAGGTTACCAGAGGTCAGGGCTCGGGCCAGTGCTCGCCCCGGTATCTCCAGAGGACGGTTTCAGGAAGCCCGTCGGTACCGCCCGGGCAAGTCGGGCTCCTCTGCCCCCTCTTCCTTCAAAAGGAATTTCTCCCCCAAGCAGCATTCCTTTCGCAGAGACCGCCATCCCGGAGGTACGCCCTCCGGTCCTCCCCCAGGGTCTCGTACCCAATGACGGGGTCCTGGTCCATGGCCCAGTGCAGATTGGAGGACGCCTGTCCTCGTTTCTGGGCGAGTGGACCAGAGTAACTTCAGACGCTTGGGTGCTGGAAGTCATCAGAGACGGCTACAAGTTAGAGTTCTGCCGACCCTTAAGAGACGGGTTTGTACTCTCTCCCTGCAAGTCTCCGGTCAAAGCTGTGGCAGTGCAGCAGACCTTGGACAACCTGATACGCCTGGGTGCGGTCGTTCCGGTGCCAGAAAATCAGATTGGCAAGGGACGTTACTCCATTTACTTTGTGGTACCAAAGAAAGGAGGTTCTGTCCGGCCTATCCTCGACCTCAAAGGGGTCAATCGGGCCTTGAAAGTGCGGCACTTTCGCATGGAGACTCTCCGCTCTGTTATAGCGGCAGTGAAGGCAGGAGAGTTCTTGGCTTCCTTGGACATCAAGGAAGCGTACCTGCATATTCCCATCTGGCCTCCTCTTCAACGCTTTCTGCGTTTTGCAGTCCTGGGCCGACACTTCCAGTTCAGAGCCCTCCCTTTCGGGTTGGCTACTGCTCCGCGGACCTTCTCCAAAGTAATGGTGGTCATCGCGGCCTTCCTGCGAAAGGAAGGAGTACAAGTCCATCCTTATCTGGACGACTGGTTGATCCGAGCCCCCTCTTATGCAGAGTGCTGCAAAGCTGTGGACCGGGTGGTTGCTCTTTTGAGCTCCCTGGGGTGGATCATCAACTGGGAGAAGAGCCAGCTGCGCCCGACTCAGTCCCTGGAGTATCTGGGAGTTCGATTCGACACCCAAGTGGGCAGAGTGTTCCTGCCAGACAATCGGATTGTCAAACTTCAGGCTCAGGTGGACCAGTTCCTAGTAGCCTCTCCTCTTCGGGCTTGGGACTATGTGCAGCTGTTGGGCTCTATGACGGCCACGATGGAAGTAGTGCCCTGGGCCAGGGCTCATATGAGACCACTACAACTCTCTCTGCTGCAGCGCTGGACTCCGATGTCGGAGGATTATGCTGTGCGCCTTCCCTTGGTCCCGGCAGTGCGCAAGGCGCTGAGCTGGTGGATGCAGACAGACAAGTTGTCTGCAGGAATGCCTCTGGTGACCCCGGAGTGGATTGTCGTCACGACGGACGCCTCTTTGTCGGGCTGGGGAGCCCACTGCTTGGGAAGGACAGTGCAGGGGCTCTGGTCTCCTGCAGAGGCAAAGTGGTCTATCAACCTCCTGGAACTCAGAGCCATTCGGTTGGTGCTTTTGGAGTTCATCCCGGTACTGGCGTTGAAGCCAGTACGGGTCCTGTCGGACAATGCCACGGCTGTGGCCTATGTCAACCGCCAGGGAGGTACCAAGAGCGCCCCTCTAGCCAAGGAGGCCATGAATCTATGCCAGTGGGCGGAAGCGAACCTGGAACAGCTGTCAGCGGCCCACATTGCCGGAGTCATGAATGTCAAGGCGGACTTTCTCAGTCGCCATTCCTTGGAGCCCAGAGAGTGGCAGCTATCTGCTCAGGCGTTCTTGGACATCACGAAGCGCTGGGGCCAGCCGAGCCTAGATCTGATGGCGTCATCGGCCAATTGCCAAGTGCCGCGCTTTTTCAGCAGAGGACGGGACCCTCGATCCCTGGGAGTAGATGCTCTTCTCCAACAGTGGCCGACACAGGAGCTTCTCTATGTGTTCCCGCCCTGGCCCATGTTGGGCAGGGTGCTAGACCGGGTGGCAAAGAATCTGGGCCAGATAATCCTGGTGGGTCCGGACTGGCCCAGACATCCCTGGTATGCGGACTTGATCAGGCTCTCAGTCGACGATCCTCTGCGGCTGCCAGTGGAGCAGGGCCTGTTACATCAGGGTCACGTGGTGATGGAGGATCCCTCCCCCTTTGGTCTTACGGCCTGGCTATTGAGCGGCAGCGTCTGAGAAAGAAGGGCTTCTCAGACAAAGTCATCGCCACTATGCTGAGAGCGAGGAAGCGCTCTACTTCTACTGCTTACGCCAGGGTTTGGCGTACCTTTGCAGCGTGGTGTGAAGCAGGCTTATTTTCTCCCTTGAGAGAACAAAACCATAGAACGAAAGCAGTAGCTATTAGAGCAGAACAAGTAACCTAATACAAAAAACAAGGCTCTAGTATCTGAATACGTGCTTGCGAAAAAATGAAGAAAAAGCCCTCAGAAACCGTGGGTAGAATACCCAGGGTTTAGTGCGCGGTTATGTTATTTTTATAACACACGCCACGATTCTATCATAGGGCAAAAAACTTCATTTTTAGGTGAATTCACTATTCAATAGCCTCTAATGAGGCTTATAGAATGTATCTTTTCGTGAATATATTTTTTTCTTTTCTTTTTTTAAATAATTATTTAGCAATCCAACATAATCTGTTGTACTTAGCTTTGAAAGCTGGGCACTCTTCAATTTCAATATCTGTTCAACGGGAACCCGTTTCGCCCAAAACCTGGCTTCATCGGGAACAGAGTGCTTTAAATGTGCTGAAAACAAAGTGCAATAAATGCAGAAAGTTGTTATCATAGAAAGAAATATAACAGCACATTAAATTTCACCTCACGATCAAACATACTTTAGTGAAAGCGTGCAGCATTTCAAAAAAATGGCGCCTCAGCGTTCCTATGCATTCAATTGCCTGAAATACTTGCACGTGTGTTACGTAATGACGTCAGTAAAGATTTTACCAATCAATGGAACTGTTATGCGTGTATGTTGCGCAATGACGTCAGTAAAAGTTGTGCCAATCAATGGAACTGTTAAGCCCATTTGGCTCTAAAGTGTCAAAGTCAAATATCCATCTGGTTTCCCTTCTCAACAAAGTGAGTTTGCGATTCCCTCCTCTGTGGTGAGCCTCTACATGATCTATTGCAAAACATTGAAGCTCTTCAAACTTGTGTTGGTGAGAAATGCAATGTTCCACGATAGGTTCTTTTACAACACCTCTACGAATGTTAGATCTATGTTCTAAAATTCTAACTCGCAGAGGTCTCGTTGTCATGCCTATATAAAATTTTTTGCAAGGACAGCCTAGAATGTACACCACATGATCAGATGAACAGTTTGTAAAATGCACTAATTTGTGAATTTTTTTGGTTCTAGGATTTGTAACTTGTTTCATCTGTTTGGTTATTTTGCATATTTGGCAATGTCCACAACTATAGTGTCCCTGTATTTTCCTTTCGCTGGTGGTTGAAGGTCTTACATCAGCAGGACTGATGATTTCTTTGATATTAGTTGTCCTTGCATATGCAATACGTAAATCAACATTTTCAAATGCACTGGTGGACTTTATGATGTCCCATCTGTTTTTAATCAAATTCGAGAGAAGAGGACTGTGTTCGTTGTGTTGCATAACCATTGTGAATATGGTTTCATCCGTTTGGTGTGCTGGTTTGCTGGACATGAGTAAACTTCTGTCATTAAATTTCGCTCTGCGATATGCTTTTTTTAAAACGGACTTAGTGTAGCCTCTCATTGATAAATCATTCATCAGTTGTTTGGCTTGAATCTTGAACATAGAGGTATCTGTACAGATGCGTCTAAGTCTTAACAGTTGAGAAAACGGGAGACTGTTTTTGAGGTGCTTGGGGTGGCAACTGGAACTGTGTAAAAATGTATTTCTGTCAGTGTTTTTCTTATACACTTTTGTGATGAATTTCTTTGAGACGATGTTGATCTCAACATCAAGAAAATGTATATGGTCTGGTGAATGTTGTTCAGTGAATTGAATGTCATGATTACAGCTGTTAAGCCATATCATGAATTGTTGGAGGTTAATCATTGAACCCCCCCAGAGCATGAAAATGTCGTCGATGAATCTCCACCAATGTATGATGACTTCTTGGAAAGGGGACTTTGTGATCCAAGAAGATTCAAAATTGGACATATATAAATTTGCTATAGATGGGGCAAACGTAGCCCCCATCGCCACCCCACTTGTTTGCAGGTAGAATTTATCAAGAAACATGAAATGGTCTGGAGAAAGACCTGTCGCTCAGTTCCCTTAAAGTCCAGGTAGCGGCTCTGGCTTGCTTCAGGGGCCGCCTGAAGGGTGCTTCCCTGGCTTCGCAGCCAGATGTGGTGCGCTTTTTCAAGGGAGTTAATCACCTGCGCCCTCCTCTGCACTCAGTGGTGCCTGCGTGGAATCTCAACCTGGTGCTAAGAGCCTTGCAGAAGCCGCCTTTTGAACCCTTGTCTAGGGCATCTCTGAAAGACCTGACGTTGAAAGCAGTCTTTTGGTGGCTATCACTTCAGCCAGAAGAGTTGCCGAGCTCCAGGCACTCTCATGTCGAGAGCCTTTTCTGCAGTTCACTGAGGCAGGAGTGACTATTCGCACAGTGCCTTCCTTCCTGCCCAAGATTGTTTCTCGCTTCCATGTGAATCAGCAGCTCTGTCTCCCTTCCTTTCGTAGGGAGGACTACCCAGAGGAATACTCTGCTCTCAAATTTCTGGATGTGAGATGAGTCATCATCAGATACTTGGAAGTGACCAATGATTTCCGGAAATCAGATCATCTGTTTGTCCTGTTTGCAGGTCCTCGTAAGGGTCTGCAGGCTGCTAAGCCTACAGTGGCAAGATGGGTCAAGGAAGCCATTGCAGCGGCTTATGTGGCCGCGGGGAAGGTGCCGCCTATCCAGCTGAAGGCTCACTCCACTAGAGCTCAGGCGGCCTTGATGGCAGAGGCCGGGTCCGTCTCCTTGGAAGAGATTTGCAAGGCGGCAACTTGGGCATCGGCCCATACCTTCTCCAGGCATTACCGCTTGACTGTGGCTGCTCGGGCGGAGGCCCGGTTTGGAGCTTCAGTGTTGCGGTCAGGGATTTCTATGTCCCGCCCTGGGTGAGTACTGCTTCGGTACATCCCACCAGTCTATGGATTGATCAGCATGATGATATGGAAGGTAAAATTATGTATCATACCTGATAATTTTCTTTCCATTAATCATAGCTGATCAATCCATAGCCCCTCCCAGATATCTGTATTGTTTATATTCTGGTTGCATTTCAGGTTCAAGTTTAGTCTTCAGTTCCTGTTCAGGAGGACTTCGTGTTCAAGCTTTTCAATGGATTCTTCAACAGTTGAGACGAATTTGTGTTACAGTGAGCTGCTGCATTCCTCTCCCCTCCGTTTTACGGGGCTGGATTGAGACTTAAATTCTGCCGGCGCTCCCTCCCACTTCGTGCGGCAGTAGGGCAGCTTTGTACCCCTCCCGCTTCGGCGGTGTCAGGGTCAGTCAGCTCCTCCCGCGGTTGCGGTTGCAGGATAAGCCAGATCTCCCCGCATCGGCGGGTGTGGTGTCCCTCCCCCGCTCCGCGGGGATGAGCTGGACGGATTCCCCTCCCCCACTTGTGTGGGGATGAGCTGGGTTAATTCCCCTCCCCCGTTTCGGCGGTGGTGAGCTGGGCAGAGTGTCCCTTTGTGGGTGTAATTCTCTAAGTGCTGAGTCCTGTGGATGGAGCTTGGATATCGACATACTGAGGAGTTTCCGGCAGCACATGACCACATATAGGGAGGCAAAAGGATTGCTCTCTATCTCCACCTGCTGGTAGATGGACACAACCCACCAGTCTATGGATTGATCAGCTATGATTAATGGAAAGAAAATTATCAGGTATGATACATAATTTTACCATATGATTCCCTCCCAAGCAGTCATACGCAGTTTTACTTTTGACAGACTACACAGAGACTTTAAAGTATCTGTTTCAATCATTCAAAGGTCTTTTTCAAGGTATGTTATATTCTCCCTTCTCCTCCCCCCGCTCTGCGTTACACTGTCAGTCCTAGCTTCTTCATTATTTATGTCTTTCCTTTTCAGACCACCTATCTTTCAGACGATTCCTAGTACCAGAATCATTTAAGGTTTGTGAAATCACTTTTCATTGAGCGACAATATCCAATCTTCCTTTGTTTTTTCATGTACACTATTTTTAAACCATTTTCTAGTACCCTCTCTTTCTATCAATGATTGTAGCTTCTCTGTTTAGCATTATGCATTTCCCTGGGTAAACACATTGCCATCACTGTATTAATACCATGTACTGTATATTTATATTCATGCATACTGTTTAAGCATTATGCACTTTATTTATATCTTTTAATAGTTATACGTACATTTCACTATGGAAATCTCAGATTAATTCAATTCATTTAGAATTTCGATTAATATATATTCAAGTATCTTTTAATATTATATATATATATATATATATATATATATATATATATATATAATATATATATATATATATATAATATATATATGTCATCATTCACTTTTTTTATCAAGTGTATTTATTCTGTTAAGGTTATACTATGATATATACATTTTTAAATCAACAGTCCCATACATATGTGTGGTGTGTGTGTGTGTGTGTGTGTATATATAGTATATATATTCTGTACATTGCTTATGATTTGTTTTATTTATTTTTAAGTATAATCTATATGTATCTTGACATTTGAGTTTATGTAATATATTTTTTTCTTTAGAGGTTTCTGTGTATGTTTTTCTGAGATATCTCTTTGCCTGTTTATATTAGTGTATATGTGTATGTATATGTGTATATTTTATTTTATTATTATTATTATTTTTTTAATCATTATTTTCTGACCTATGTGTTTAGACTCCTGAGGCAAGGCCTGTGGCCGAAACACGGTACTGGTGTCAAGTCTGTGAATAAAGTGGTACTTTATACATCAGTATCCCGTACTCCCTGAAGTCATTGGTCCACTTCCCACTTCCTTTTAACTACTTTTTGCATTTGTTTCTTCCGTTTCTTCTGAACAGGATTCCTTTAATGTTTATCCCACACACTTTTTAATTCCATTACCTTTTTCATTTCCACCAACTCCCTTGGGAGGGCATTCCAAGTATCCACTACTCTCTCCGTGAAAAAATACTTCCTGACATTTTTCTTGAGTCTGCTCCCCTTCAATCTCATTTCATGTCCTCTAGTTCTACCGCCTTCCCATCTCCGGAAAAGGTTAGTTTGCAGATTAATACCTTTCAAATATTTGAACGTCTATATCATGTCACCCGTCCTCCAGGGTATACATGTTCAGGTCATAAGTACATAAGTAATGCCATACTGGGAAAAGACCAAGGGTCCATCGAGCCCAGCATCCTGTCCACGACAGCGGCCAATCCAGGCCAAGGGCACCTGGCAAGCTTCCCAAACGTACAAACATTCTATACATGTTATTCCTGGAATTTTGGAGTTTTCCAAGTCCGTTTAGTAGCGGTTTATGGACTTGTCCTTTAGGAAACCGTCCAACCCCTTTTTAAACTCTGCTAAGCTAACCGCCTTCACCACTATCTCCGGCAACGAATTCCAGAGTTTAATTACACGTTGGGTGAAGAAAATTTTTCTCCGATTCGGCAAGTCTCTCCTCATAAGTCTTGTAACGCAAATCCCATACCATTTTTGTAGCTTTTCTTTGCACCGCTTCAATTCTTTTTACATGCTTAACAAGATATGGCCTCCAAAACTGAACACAGTACTCCAGGTGGGGCCTCACCAGTGACTTGTACAGGGGCATCAACACCTCCTTTCTTCTGCTGGTCACACCTCTCTCTATACAACCTAGTAACCTTCTGGCTACAGCCACCGCCTTGTCACACTGTTTCATCGCCTTCAGATCCTCAGATACTATCACCCCAAGATCCCTCTCCCTGCCTGTACATATTAGACTCTCACCGCCTAACACATACGTTTCCTGTGGATTTCTACTCCCTAAGTGCATCACTTTGCATTTCTTCACATTGAATTTTAATTGCCAAACATTAGACCATTCTTCTAGCTTCCGCAGATCCTTTTTCATGTTTTCCACTCCCTCCGGGGTGTCCACTTGGTTACAAATCTTGGTATCAACCGCAAAAAGGCAAACTTTACCTTCTAACCCTTCAGCAATGTCACTCACAAATATATTGAACAGAATCGGCCCCAGCACCGATCCCTGAGGCACTCCACTACTCACTTTTCCCTCATCCGAGTGAATTCCATTAACCACCACCCTCTGGCGTCTGTCCGTAAACCGGTTCCTAATCCAGTTCACCATGTTGGGTCCTATCTTCAGCCTGTCAAGTTTATTCAAGAGCCTCCTGTGGGGAACAGTGTCAAAAACTTTGTTGAAGTCTAAGTAGATTACATCTAAAGCATGTCCATGATTCAATTCTCCGTTCACCCAGTCAAAGAATTCAATGAGATTCATTTTGGCACGATTTACCTTTGGTAAAACCATGTTGTCTCGGATCTTGCAACTTATTGGCTTCCATGAAATTCACTATCCTTTCCTTCAACATCGCTTCCATTACTTTTCCAATAACCGAAGTGAGTCTTACCAGCCTGTAGTTTCCAGCTTCTTCCCTATCACCAGTTTTGTGAAGAGAGACCACATCCGCTCTTCTCCAATCCCACGGAACCTCTCCCGTCTCCAAGGATTTATTAAATCTTTAAGAGGACCCACCAGAACCTCTCTGAGCTCCCTCAATATCCTGGGGTGGATCCCATCTGGTCCTATGGCTTTGTCCATCTTTAGATTTTCAAGTTGTTCATATACACACTCTTCTGTGAACGGTGCTATATCCACTCCATTCTCATATGTACTTTTCTCAGTTAATCATGGGCCTTCTCCAGGATTTTCTTCAGTGAAAACAGAACAAAAGTATTTCTTTAGCAAATTTGCTTTTTCTTCATCATTATCCATATAGCGGTTCGCAGCATCTTTCAGTCTCACAATTCCATTTTTAGTCTTCCTACTTTCACTAATACACCTGAAGAAATTTTTGTCGCCTCTCTTTACATTTCTAGCCATTTATTCTTCCGCTTGCGCTTTCGCCAGACGTATCTCTCTCTTGGCTTCTTTCAGTTTCATCCAGTATTCATCTCCGTGTTCCTCTTCTTGTGTTTTTCTGTATTTCATGAACGCCAACTCTTCAGCCAGAACTATATTAGTTTCTTTTTTCTCTTTCTTTTATTTACTCTCCTACATAAAGGTTGTGGCCATATTTATAGCTTCGTTTCAGGCCTGAAACCACCGCCCTTCCACTATCTCGTATGTCCTCCTAGCCCATCAGCTCCTTCCTCAAGTATTCCCCCATTTTACTAAAGTCAGCATGTTTGAAATTCAGGACTTATTTTACTATATATTATAATGTTTTCTTATTTGAAGCTGGAGTCAGAATCGGTACGTGTTTTTACAAATCTGAATCCAACACCCGAAAATTGCTTCCGACTCCACAGCCCAGCTATTTTTATTGTTTTATTTCTAAATTGCCCTTCCCTTGCGATGCATATTCTTAATTTTTCATTATATTTTTATTGTTCTCCCTTGTACCTTAGTTAATTTTAGTTTGTTTTGCTCGATTTTCACAGCTTGTGAGTACCTCTTAGGACTGAGCACTAGTCAGGGAATTTTTCTATTTTTTTTTGTGAAGAGATTTTTCATCTCTCACAATTGAGCCATTTGATTTCACTTTGCTATTTTCCCCTGGAGGTCCCAGAAAATTCCCAGTGATTTCAAGCAGTTCTCTTAAGTACACAGAGTTATCTCTGGGACTGAAGCATAAGGCCCTAACTCCTGCTCTCTGGTTACAAATGCAGAAAAGACTCAAAAGAGCGAAGAGGCTTCTGTAGCATGGCCTGGAACCGTTCCTTTGAGACAGGCATCAGTAAAGGCATGGACGGCATTGGTTTGGCGACAGTCTGTGATGTTGTTTGTGCTGAATCAGAGGGCTGTTCCTGGTGGTCAGGAGACTGAGCACATCGATGCTTCTAAACCGATACCTCAATATTGGAGACATTGGGCCTCATGGCTGGTGGAGCTGCTTCGTATACGGGGGGGGGGGGGGGGGGGGGGGGGGGGGGATGCAGCAGCATTGAGGAGGTCTCCCCCTGCCTCAGCACTGGTACCAGTAGTGCCCTTTTGGCCTAGTCATATCAAACTTGTCACCGAGGACACTCCGGGATTTGACATTGTCCCTCATCAGCACCAGGGACCCCGATGTGCATCAAGGAAAGGTGAAAAAAAGCACCGTATTGGTTCCTAAAAAACATGTGATGGGTCACTCTGGCCTCCATGGAGTCGGTACTGATGAGCCAGTCTCCTGACCGCAAGGACCAGCCTTCCATTCAGCACCGAAAGATATATCACAGACTGTCCCCAAACCATACCGCCCTGCCTTACCAATTACCTGCCTCTGAGGATGGTTCCAGGCCATGCTACAGTAAAGTTGGAGCGATCTTAGCCCCACACGATACTGTGCTCTGAGAGCATAGATGCTATCCTGAGCTCCCACTTCAGCCGATTCTAGAGGCCCACATGTTATCTTTCACCCGTGTCAAACAGTGATGTCTAGAAGGAGGCTGGCTAAAAGGCAGTACTCCTCTTCAGCCTATTGGGAGAGAAAGCGTCCTTGATAGCCAGGTCACGACCTGCCCTTGGCACTAATGCCCTGAACCTAGAAATCTGTCTAGGTCGATCAAAGTGGACACAGACTCAGCCTTTTCCAGAAGAGTTCTATGCTGAGTCTGACTCTGACTGTTCCTGGGTGTCTGATGTAGAACCAGTGGAGGTCTTGGAGGAGGCATCCTTTGGTCTACCTTCAGACCTCCCTTCCCACCTCAGGAAAGAAGAAAGACCGCACCAGAGATTTTTGAAGGAAATGGTCAGGGCCATTCTATTTAATTTGGAGGTTGAGGATGAGCCCAGGGCTGCTATTTTGTATATTTGTTATGATGAGGTGGTGAGCCCTTGGTCCACAGAGATAGGAACTGCAGTAGATGAGTTTCCGGTGGGACAGGAGGGCTGCTAGTAGAAGTCACACAGGGTCAGCGTTCAGAGCATCTCAGAAGCAGGGTTTGCCTCTGGATCGAGGGTAGTCTCTCAAGAACAAGGCTAGTGTCTCTGGGGCAAGACTAATGCATTTCAGGTAGAGCCCTCAGGGTATGTGTGTGTGGAACAGGTCAGTGTCTCAGGAACTGGACAGCGTCTCAGGAGCAAGGCTAGCATCTCTGAAACAGGTCAACATCTCAGGAGCAAGGCTAGTGCCTCTGGAAACAGGTCAGCAACTCAGAAACAAGATATGTCTCAGGAGCTGAAGGTTGGAGATGCAAAGGCACAGGAACACATCTTAGGGTGATTAATGTCCCACTGAGATGTCATCAGCCCCTAGCGTCATACGAGTGTCTCTCGCTAGGACCAGAAAAACGTTGAAGCAGCGTGTGCCTGTCCTGGTGTGTGGCGTCTGCTGATGGATCTCACCAAGGAGTTTTTGTAGGACCATGACAGCACCTCCTCGTCTAGGGCCTCTCGTGCCCTGGATCCAGAGTTTGAGTTTGTGAGGAAACAAGTGATGGAAGCGCCACAGAAGAACAGGAGCATGGATTTGTGCAGCCAGTTCCTACGAGTTATCCTTGGATCCAAATCTTTCCAGCTATGAAGTATTGAAGTTGGCCACGTATCTGTGAGAGTCTAGCATGTACTCCTCAGTGGACTCTGTTGCTACAGGAGGATGGAGGGGAGGCATCCAGGGCTGACGTCCTTAAGAACCACTGGTTTAAGCAAGGACACCTGGAAGGTGTATTATAAATAAATTGCTTTGCAGTTTTAATTAATATGTAACAGGACCTACCTGGTGAAGTACTTAATAGGGACTGATGAACCGGGGGGCAAACCGGGCCGAAAGGGTCTTCAATTGGAGGAGTTGAGTGGACAGCTAAACCAGGTCCCCCTTGTGAAAGCACGGAGCTGGGCGTCTTTTCTTGTCCACCTTTTGTTTAGTTTGGAGCCTGGTTTGTCACAGGACATCCTGGGTAGTCTGCCGGATCTGTGTTAAAGGAGGTGAGAGCCTTATTGGCAGCAGGAACCTCTGGAAATAGTATTGGTACAGAGAGTCATGGATGCTGCCCATACACAATCCAGAAAGGGGATGCTCCCTTGGAGCTGCAGACTCCTTGGAGCTGCAGTTATGACAGAATTCGGCCCATGACAGTAACTGCGCCCAATCATCCTGGAGGGTGAAAGCATACAACCTTAAAAACAGTTTCAGGCTTTGGTTGGTCTGCTCAGTCTGCCAAAACTTGGAAACAAACTACACCCCACGATCAGATGTGATGGTAATGGGCAGCCCATTCAAATGGAAAATCTCAGAAATGGTCGGGCTAATGCAGCGGCTGAAGGCAGTTCTGGAAGTGGCATGAAGTGAGCCATTTGGGAGAAGCAGTCAACTACCACCCAGATGGTAGTGTATCCCCCAGAAGAGGGTAGAACTGTGAAATCCATGGAAAGAAGGGTCTAGGGCCTCTCAGGCGTGGGAAGTAGTTGTAATAGTCCTTGGAGATGAGTATAGTCGGGCTTGTGTCGAGCACACTCTGAAGAGGCTGCGACAAATTCTTGGACATCTTTCTCTAGAGAAAGGCCACCAATAGAACCAAGAAATGAGATTCCTAGTGCCCTGGATACCTTGGTTGCCCGATGTTTTAGCTTCATTCCTCTATTTGAGGACCTCCTCCCATCATCAACTAGGCACAAAGATCTTGCCTGGTGGTATAGATATTACGGTTGCAGTCGGGATACTGGCAGGATCAATAATGGGTTAAAGTCTGTTAGTCTCCCCTTCAGGTTCCATCGATTGGATAGAGCGTCGGCTTTGATATTTTTGTTGGCGGACTGATAGGACAATGTGAAGTTAAACCGAGAGAAGAATATGGACCAACGGACCTGTCGGGGTTTAAGGCGTCGTTCTTCTTAGAAGTATACCAAATTCTTATGGTCTGTGAAGACAGTAAAGGATATATTAGCTCCCTCCAGTAAATAGTAACATATAACATAGTAGATGACGGCAGAAAAAGACCTGCATGGTCCATCCAGTCTGCCCAACAAGATAAACTCATATGTGCTACTTTTTGTGTATACCTTACCTTGATTTGTATCTGTCATTTTCAGGGCATAGACCGTATAAGTCTGCCCAGCACTATCCCTGCCTCTCAACCACTGGCTCTGGGACAGACCGTATAAGTCTGCCCAGCAATATCCTCGCCTTCCAACCACCAGCCCCGCCTCCCACCACCGGCTCTGCCACCTGATCTCAGCTAAGCTTCTGAGGATCCATTCCCTCGGAACAGGATTCCTTTATGTTTATCCCACGCATGTTTGAATTCCGTTACCGTTTTCCTCTCCATCACCTCTCGTGGGAGAGCATTCCAAGCATCCACCACTCTCTCCGTGAAAAAATACTTCCTGACATTTTTTTTTAATCTGCCCCCCTTCAATCTCATATCGTGCCCTCTAGTTCTACCGCCTTCCCATCTCCGGAAAAGGTTCGTTTGCGGATTAATACCTTTCAGATATTTGAACGTCTGTATCATATCACCCCTGTTTCTCCTTTCCTCCAGGGTATACATGTTCAGGTCAGCAAGTTTCTCCTCATACGTCTTGTAACGCAAATCCCGTACCATTCTCGTAGCTTTTCTTTGCACCGCTTCAATTCTTTTTACATCCTTAGCAAGATACGGCCTCCAGAACTGAACACAATACTCCAGGTGGGGCCTCACCAACAACTTATACAGGGGCATTAAAACCTCTTTTCTTCTGCTGGTCACTCCCCTCTCTATACAGCCTAGCAACCTTCTACTTACGGCCACCGCCTTGTCACACTGTTTCGTCGCCTTCAGATCCTCAGATACTATCACCCCAAGATCCCTTTCCCCGTCCGTACCTATCAGACTCTCCCCGCCTAACACATACGTCTCCCGTGGATTTCTACTCCCTAAGTGCATCACTTTGCATTTCTTCGCATTGAATTTTAATTGCCAAACCTTAGACCATTCTTCTAGCTTCCGCAGATCCTTTTTCATGTTTTCCACTCCCTCCCGGGTGTCCACTCTGTTACAAATCTTAGTATCATCCGCAAAAAGGCAAACTTTACCTTCTAACCCTTCAGCAATGTCACTCACAAATATATTGAACAAAATCGGTCCCAGCACCGATCTCTGAGGCACTCCACTACTCACCTTTCCCTCCTCCGAGCAAATTCCATTTACTATCATCCTCTGGCGTCTGTCCGTCAACCAGTTCCTAATCCAGTTCACCACTTCGGGTCCTATCTTCAGCCCGTCCAGTTTGTTCAAGAGCCTCCTGTGGGGAACCATGTCAAAAGCCTTGCTGAAATCTAGGTAGATTACGTCTATATCACATCCTTGATTTAATTCTCCAGTCACCCAGTCGAAGAATTGAATGACATTCGTTTGGCACGATTTCCCTTTGGTAAAACCATGTTGTCTCGGATCTTGCAATTTATTGGCTTCCAGGAAATTCACTATCCTTTCCTTCAGCATCGCTTCCATTACTTTTCCAATAATCAAAGTGAGGCTTACCGGCCTGTAGTTCCCAGCTTCTTCCCTATCACCACTTTTGTGAAGAGGGACCACATCCGCCATTCTCCAATCCCACGGAACCTCTCCCATTTCCAATGATTTATTAAACAAATCTTTAAGAGGACCCGCCAGAACCTCTCTGAGCTCCTTTAATATCCTGGGGTGGATCCCGTCCGGTCCCACGGCTTTGTCCACCTTTAGCTTTTCAAGTTGTTTATACACACTCTCTTCCGTGAATGGTGCTATATCTACTCCATTTTCATTTGCACTTTTGCCAGTCCATCGCGGTCCTTCTCCAGGATTTTCTTCTGTGAATACAGAACAAAAGTATCTATTTAGCAAATTTGCTTTTTCTTCATCATTATCTACATAGCGGTTTGCAGCATCTTTCAGTCTCACAATTCCCTTATTTGTCTTCCTCCTTTCACTAATATACCTGAAGAAATTTTTGTCACCCCTCCTTACATTTCTAGCCATTTTTTTCTTCCGCTTTTGCCAGACATATCTCTCTCTTGGCTTCTTTCAGTTTCCTCTGGTATTCCTCCACTAGAGTCAGTTTGATAGCTAATAACTCTTGCTCCCCAATGGTGTAAATTTTATCTGCTGGGGAGTACTTTTCGAGAAAAGAAGGCACAGGGAAGGAGCTTGCCTCCAGGAAGGAGCATGGGACAGAATGACGCCAGTACCAACCAAGGACTCATTTAACCTCCCCATAGAATTTCTTTGTAGGATCAGGGTGCCAAAAGATCAGAACTGAAACAAAGGCCTGCTTAAGTCATTCAAAGGCTTTGCAGTCCTCAGGGAACTAGGTCTGAGGGTCTGCATCCTTCTTGGTTAACACCATCAGGGGAGCCATGATTGTAGAATAATCTTGGATGAATTTGCGGTAATAATTGGCGAAGCCAAGGTATCTTTGAAGGGTCTTACATCCCACAGGCTGAGGCCATCGAAGATTCACCGAAAGCTTGCTAGGATCCATCAGAGATAATATAGCCCAAAAAGGGTAACTCTGTACAATGGAAGGCACATTTTTCTAGTTTGACATAGAGATGGTTGTTGAAGGGCCACCTTGACATACCATTGACGCTGTTCTAGAGAAGTACTCCTCTTCAGCCCATTGGGGGAGGAAGTTCCCTTGATGTCCAGGTCACGATCTGCCCCTTGGCACTAATGCCCTGAGTCTTAAAGATCTGTCTAGTCGACCAAGGCAGACACAGACTCAGCCCTTTCCAGAAAATGTCTTTGCTGCGACTCTGACTGTTCCTGGGTGTCTGACATAGAACCAGAGGAGGTCTTGGAGGAGGCATCTTATGGTCTGCCTTCAGAACCCACTTCCCACCTCAGGAAAGGAGAAGGACCCCACCAGAGGAACTCTCCTTTGTTGGAATTTTGGGAGAAATGGTTAGGGCCATTCCATTTGGAGGTCAAGGATGAGCCCAGGGCTACTATTTTACATGTCTTATGATCAGGGTGGTGAACCTTTGCTCCACAGAGATGGGAACTGCGGTATGGTCAGCTTCAGAGCGTCTCAGAAGCAGGGCTTGCGTCTGGATCGAGGGTGGTGTCTCAGGAACAAGACCAGTGTCTCTGGGGCAAAACTAATGCATCTCAGAGCTTCAGGAACATGGTTACGTTAGTTAAGTTATTCTCTGGAACTCTTTGCCAGAGGATGTGGTAACAGCGGTTAGCATATCTGGGTTTAAAAAAAGGTTTGGACAAGTTCCTGGAGGTAAAGTCCATAATCTGCTATTTTGACAGATATGGGGAAGCAGCTGCTTGTCCTGGGATTTGTAGCATGAAATGTTGCCACGATTTTGGTTTCTGCCAGGTATTTGTAACCTGACTTGGCTACTGTTGAAAAGAGGATATTGGGCTAGATGGTGCAGATGAGAGTGGGATGTTTGACCACGGAAATACAATACTTGGAGACAAAGATCTAAAAAAAACTTCTTTATTGATGGAAAGACTCGACACAACTGTTGTGTTTCAGCCGACACGCCTGCATCAGGAGTCTTATTCAATAACGTAATATATATTGAATCTCAGGCGTCAGAAGTCAGCTAAAACAATGGCGTAGATAATGTTGGAGTCTTGAAAAAGACTTTTGATTGTAGATTTGCTCATGGCGTATCAAATCTCGCAAAAACCATGAAAGGTAGCATAAAAATGGACCATTGGTCTCACCCAATATGGCTGCTCTTATGTTCTTATGTAAAGCTTACATCTCTGGAATAGGTCAGCGTCTCAGGAGCAAAGCTACCATTCTGAACAAGACAGCATCTCAGGAGCACGGCTTTCTACCTAAGAGCCTAAATTTGGCTTTTATAATCTCTCTCCCATATTTTCCTATGTCATCAGTACCCACATGTACCAAGACAGCCGGATCCTAAAATCTTGTCTAGGTGATGTGTGAGGTCCGCCATCTTCACACCAGGCAGGCAAGTGACCAGGAGAGCCTCACATCCACCAGCCACCCAGTTATCTACATGCCTCATAATCGATTCACCAACTATAACAGCCGTCCTAATCCTTCCCTCCTGGGCAGTAGGCCCTGGAGACACATCCTCGATGTGAGAGGATATTGCAACCCCTGGTGTGTTGGTCCTCGCGGCAGGATTACTTACTACTTCACCAGGGTGAAGCTCTCTTTTTAGAAGCCCTCTCTCCTCCAAGGTCGCACAGGGGCTGCCAGATTGGAGGTGAGACTTCTCTACAACGTCCCTGTAGGCCTCCTCTATGTACCTGTCACGTTTTCAAAGCTGGAAACTGGGTTTGTGAGCCCTTGGGCCACTGCCGAGGAGCGGCAGTGGCAGGCAAAACCACCCCACACCGGAGACTAGGCAGAACAGGACTGGAACCCCAGACTAGAGTTGCAGCAGAGGCAAACAAGCAGGACTAAAGCAGAGCAGGTACCCTTAAACTTCACCTGCACTTGGCCACTTTTCACCCGGAGTTGAGCTCCTGGCTGGAGGTGGCCGGCAGGACTTACTGGGCAAGGCAGGACTGGATACCCACTAGGCTTAACCAGGACTGAGGGTCAGAGGGGAAAGGAACATACAGGGGCAGTAGGGCAAGGAAGGGATAAGCTAAAGGACAGAAACTGGAAGCTGCAAGCAGCCACAAAAGCAGGAAACAAACACTGACAAACAAGGGAAAGAACTAAAAGCTGCAAGCAGCCACTGAAGACAGACAACACAGAAACCTAAGCACTACACAAAGAACTACAAACAAGGAGCAAGACTAAGAAACAAGCAAACCCTAAACATAGACTAACTAGAAACAGGCAAGAACTTCAGGCAAGCAACTAGAACAAGGAAACAAACTCAGGCTGAAGTGCAACAAGCATCAGCATACCAGGGCCTTAGACGATGCAGAGAGATTCCAAATGGCTAATAAGCCCAGCAGCAGCTGAGGCTCAGCTGCAGCAATCACCAAGCCACTACGGGAGCTGTGCCAGGCTCAAACAAGACAGACAAATCCGGCAGCCTGGAAGATCTGGACTGGACTGGGCTAAAGTCTGGAACGGGTGATAGTCCATAGCAGCCACCGGTTCTGGCCACCAGAGGGCGAGGTGAGCACAGACGTAACAGTACCTCTCTGTTTCCCTCAGCTCCTCCAAGTCTGCTACTCTAGCCTCAAGAGAACAGACTCGTTCTCTCAGACCTAGGAGCTCTTTGCATCGAGCAAACACATATGACCTTTCACCAACTGGGAGATAATCATACATGTGACACTCAATGCAAAACACTGGATAGCATCCCTCTCACTGCTGGACTGCTGTCTGCATCTTAGTATTATAAAGATGTTTAATTAAAACTTCTTAAGGTACTAGGGATATCAGATGAATATAAAGAGCCTTAAGATTATATGGTGTAATTTGTAATTTATTTAGTGTTTGCTTCTCAGAAACTAATTAAATGTTATTAAAACTCTAATGAAAACTCTACCCTTGTCTTAATTAGAATAATTGACTATAAATGAAGAGTTGAGCTAGGGGTGGGTGGGAATGAGAACTGAACTAATCCCTACTGTGCATTCTAGAAACTATCTTTGTTAATGCTATGGCAGAAAATTAAAGTTTTAAAACTATGGGGAAAGGGTATGGGGACTAGCTAATAAAGTTTGCTTTTATTTTTCTTAATTCTGTTTTTATCACTATCCTACAATTCCTCTTTTAAACCTAAACTTTAAGTTACCAAGCACAGAGCAAAATAATGTCACTTACCAGAGAAATGTCCCCTTCTCTCAAAACTTCTCAGACAACTGACAGATGGGGGTACTTATAAATTGTTAAATGAGAATCCTGTGAGTCTATTACAAGTAGAAATTAAATGGTTTGTGATTAATGTATTCTTAGTGAATATGTTGATGGCAAACAAGATGGCTTTTTGTGTATGATTCACCCTAATAGTCCATGGATATATTTTGTCTCCAAGATCCATAAGACTATGCTTAACCCTCAGGATACCTTATAGTGGCCCTCCGCAACACTTTGAAACCACTGAGTAAATTATTAGATAAGTTTTTACAACCTAAAGCTAAATTAGGCTAAATTAGTGTGTTCCTTTATGTAAGACGCCACTCATTTTTTGATGATGTTAGAATGAGTTCCGGTTAACTCCTGAGCTTTATTTGTTTCCTTTCATATAATTTCATTATATACTAATATTTCGCAAGAGACAGCATTAGTAGTCATCAGGAAACATTTAGAGTTGCGAGAACCTCCTCAGAGATTGACTACTGATTTTCTTATGCAATTGGCTAAATTAGTAATGTCACGAAACGCTTAGCCACCCATCTAGGTTACCCCGCGGCCACTTAGAGGGTCTACCCCCAGAACAGCTCAGGTCTGCCTGCACCTGCCACTTGTGCTCTATACTAGCACCGTCCTCCCACCGACTGGGTCACAACCCCTCTGGGTGAGTCTCCCACTCCTAAATTATCCCCAGTGATTTCTAGGTTACTGGAGCCACACTCCCAGTGCTCCCACAGTTCCCAGAAAGCACTCACAGACCGAACACACAAACAACCAGGATTCTTTATCAGTCCAGACAGGCAGAACGAACAAACAATTGTGTTTATTCTCAGAACTTGAAACAGTGGACAAAAATGTGCAATTGGCAAACAATAGATAACTGAAATATGGATCAATTATAACACTAACTAAACATCTATATACTGTCTAAACAGCACCTGGGAAGATCAGGACATATAAATTCACTGAGCCTCAGCAAAGAGATCTGTCTCTGTTTCTTCCTGACTAAGACTGAAGGCAAAATCAGTACACTGTAAAACAGTGTTTGCCAAACCTGATCCTGTAGACACCCCAGCCAGTTGGGTTTTCAGGATATCCACAATGAATATTCATGAGATAGATTTGCATGCAGTGGAGGTACTGCAAATCTCTCTCATTAATGTTCATTGTGGGTATCCTGAAAACCTGATTGGCTGGGGTGCCTCCAGGACCAGGTTTGGAAACCACTGTTGTAAAGGAAATGAGCTCCTGGGCCATTCAGAACCCAGTGAACAAGATTCAAAAATATACTGCTTCTTGCTTCCTATTTGTGTCAAAGTAAAGAAAAAAACATTCAGTTCTCTGTACAGCAAAGAAACACCACTTGCTGGCCAAATAGGAGAAATACACTTCAGAACATAATCAATGCAGGAAAATATCCAATACATTTTACAGGCTTAAAACACACAGTTTCTTCACAAGTAATTTGCAAAAATTACTTTTATTTCCAAGGGCGATATTATGAACAACATAGATGTATAACTGGGGGGGGGGGGGGGGGGGGGGCTCCATAGCGCCATCAGTGGCCACTTTAGTGGTAGCAGAATGTGAGGAAGAATATCTTTACCCCTCCCAGTGGTTTAAATTTGTTAAATTATGAAGACATTTTTTGGATGATATCTTTTTTTATATGGGAGGGGGAAAGGATCAGTTACAGGTATTTTTACAGTGGTTGAATACTTTGATGATTTACAATTTACTTCCACTTTTGATGATTGGAGTATAGTATTTTTGGATGTACAAATTTATAGAGATGGGAACAGTGTACAAACCACGTTACATCGAAAACTCGTTACTAGGAATACCTTGTTAAAATTTGGTAGTTTTCATCCATATAGTTTAAGATCCCAAGCTGCAAGGGACTTAGGTGCAGAGCGGCATGCACATCTGGTTTTTCCTGCATGGGCGCACAGCTGTGGAGTGCATTGCCAGGGGCCTTGGGGATGGCGTGCAACCGCCTAGACTTCTGGAGATCACTAGGGACCAGCCTTTTTGGGGGGGCATACCCTACCGATCCAATTTGGATGCCTAGTCTCTGCAGCACGGCCAGGCTGGAGCGCGTGGTGGACATAACACAACTCTTCCATTCTCCGATTCCCTGGTGTGGCTGTGCCACGTGAACTTGATCTTACCACATCACCACCCTGTATTTGTTCACACCGGAGCCTGCAAAGGCCTCTCCAGTACTATGTAAGCCACATTGAGCCTACAAATAGGTGGGAAAATGTGGAATACAAACATTGGTGTGCTGGTAAATGTTTAACAGGCTCTCTTCCCGGTCCCCTCTGCGGCCCCCCCCCCCAAATTGCAGAGCTGGCTATAGCCGGGGAGAGAGCCTGGGGGGGGTGGCAATGCATTACTCCAGGAAAAAAAATTAAATGATCCCAGATTCCAATCTAATTCATGTTTAATGTGCGATAAAATGCCATAAATAAGTAAATAAATATAAACTTTTAATGTTGAGCACCTGATTCTCAAAGTGAACATATTCCAGACACTAAAATGAAAATAAAATGATTTTTTTTCTACCTTTGTTGTCTGGTGACTGTTTTTCTGATCATGCTGGCCCAGTATTCGATTCTGCTGCTATCTGTCCTCTTAACTCCGTTTCTAGGGCTTCCTTTCCATTTATTTCTTTCCTTTCCTCCTTTCATTTCTGGTCCTCAGCTTTTGCCTATTTTCTTCATCCATGTGCACTTTTTCTCCTCTCTTCCTTCCCTCATCTCATCTCCTTCCTCACTCTTCCCTTCACTCCATCCATGTCCAGCATTTCTTCTCTCTCTCTCCCCTCTTCTCCCCTGCCCTCCATCCACCCATGTCCAGCGACCCTTCTCTCCCCCTGCCCTGCATGTACCCATACCCAGTGAACCTCCTCTCCCCTGCCCTGCTCTCCATGCACCCATACCCAGCAGCAATAAGATCCAAACAAAATAATGAATAGTTTTTGTAACTGGCAATTAGAACTGTGCAGTAAATTATTTTTCAAGTCCAGCATAAGGTATTTTTTAATAATACATTATATAAAAGCTGTCGAGACATGAAATTAACAAGCTTTTTTCTGTGTTTTTCATTTTAATTCTGATGGAACCAGAAAAGCTATACTTGCCCTACCTCCTCCACACTCCTGTTTAAAAACATGTCCAGGCTCTTCCACAGCACAGCGGGATGTACACCATATTGTGCATCCATACTGCCATATGTATGCCCCTCTGCTTCAAGAACTGCCAACGATGTGACAGAAAGTTTTTTTTCTTTTTTTTACTTTCACAGTATTCATTTGTAAGCAGTAACTGAAAGGTGAGCTCTGATATTAGAGTGCTAATCTGCCTTACAGTAGCCACCAAGAATAGAAGGAAGCAAGAGCCTAATGTACCTTAAACCAAATGTTCTAACTGAGAAGAGAACGCAGAAAAGATTCCTCAGTTCTTCATAAACACGACTCAAGAATTCCACATCCATTCCTGCCGAAGAAGTATCCAGAAGCACTTGCCAGCTGATGACAACAGGCATGCAAGTGATGGCAACAGGCTGCCAGCGCTGACTCTCCCCCGCTGGCACTGCCGATTTGCGCTTCAAAATGG
Source organism: Microcaecilia unicolor (assembly GCF_901765095.1). NCBI lineage: Eukaryota > Metazoa > Chordata > Amphibia > Gymnophiona > Siphonopidae > Microcaecilia > Microcaecilia unicolor. The sequence goes on along the minus strand of NC_044040.1, from coordinate 119,327,776 downwards.
CCACCGAGATTTACAAGGGCGGCATCCAAGACTTCAGCAGAAGTCTCGTGAGGCCGCCTCTGGAAGTCTTGGCAGCCATTTTTAAAGCGTGAACCAGCAGCGCCAGCGGGGGAGAGTCAGTGCTGGCAGCGGGCAGGCAAGAGTGCCTGCCCCGAAGAATTCAGTCAGGTCGGTGACGTGAGGGACCGGATCCGGAGGGAGGAGAGCCGGCTCACGCGTTTTAACAACCGGCTCGGAAGTCGGTTGAAAAGTTAACAACCAGCTCTTGCGAGCCGGCTCCAGCACACCACTGGATACAAATGTAACAAATAAATAAATAAAGATCCAATCTCCCTATTAGTCAGTTTTTGAGAATAAGGAGAATTGCTCTTCCTTGTCTGAATTTGAGGCTCATGCTCAGGATCTAATGGATCGTCTAAGGTCTCAGGATTATCCAGACTCTGTTATTAAAAGAGCCTATTTTAGGGCTAGGTATGCACTTAGGGAGGCTTTATTGCAATATCAGTCTATGAGGGTGTTGAACAAAATAGTGGTGGTTTTTTCTTATACTATACATATTTCATTAGTTACAGCTTTATTATTTAAGTATTGGTCTGTGTTAAGTATTCATGATTGTTTCACGGAGGCTCCTTTGATAGCGTATAATAGGGGATGTACTATAGGTGAGATATTATCTTATTGTTATGATTCTACTGAGACAGGCAGGGGAATGACTGGGACTCGCTTCTGATTGGCCTGTCAGGGATTGAACTGACGTCTGAGGCAGCAGATGTCACACCTTATTTAAACTTGCCTCTCCCTACAGTGAATGCTCTAGCGTTTATTTCCTCTCAGCTGAGCTCTGGTTCTCTTGCTTAGTCTGTGCTCGTGGCACAGTGTGTATTCTTTGGAGTTTGTTTCCTCTTCTCTTTGTTTGTGGTCTCTGCAGTGCAGCTGGGTCTGTTGTCTCTCCTCTGCCTCATTTCTCCCTGCCTGGCTGTGATGTTGATTTGTCTGTGGTAAGCTCCCTGCTTTGTTTGTTTAGTTTCCCTCTACTCTGTTTTAACCCTTTATGTGCAGTGCTTGGTATTTGTCTTTTGTGAGCCCTGTCTCTTTTAGGCAGCCTTTCTGTCCATGGTAAGCTTGTTCCTGCTTTGTCTGTTTTAGCTTCCCTCTACTCTGCTTTAACCCTTTATGTGCAGTGCTTGGTATTGTAAACGGGTACCTTTCTTGTGCAGCCAAGGATAGAACAATCTCCTCCAGCCACAGGCTCCCGGTACAGTGAAGAAACAGATGTCCACCAGTAACTTCAATCTTAAGAACTTTTATTCCATGCAGGTTTCTAGTACACAGTTCCAATAGCAGCATAGCACATACCAGGATTCAATACATGCTTACAGGCTCCAGTCTGGGCTCTTTATCCAGTGCACAATAAACAGCAATTCAATTCCCAAGACAAACAGTTCTTTCAGTTCATCATCACAGTTCAGTCACCAAGCAGCAGTTTCTACCTTCTATCCTCTTTACCTTCAGGAGAGTTCAATATTTTAGGGACTCCTTCTACCCAAGGGTTTTCCCCTGCATCAGCTTCAAAGTGAATTCAATACTTTTGGGACTTCTCACCCAAGGAATCTCAGCCTGCTTCAGTACTTTAGGGACCTCCCTGTCCAAGGATTTTCAGCCTACAAATACTTCTCTCCTTCTGCTTCTCTCTCCTGAACTGAACTGAACTCCACTCTCCTTCCCACCTGCCTAATCAATCCCTGGCTTTAGCTACCACCACCAATCATTCTCCTTCCATTAGCTTCCTCACACCCAAACCAGCTGAATTAAGCATTAGACTAATGAGACCAATGATGAGCTCCTGCACACAGGGTTTCCTAACTCTCTTTCCGCCTAGTGGCAGCCTCTCTACACAACCTGCCAGCTTACACCCCTGTCTTCCCCGATTGCAGCTAGGAGTCCAGTCCGGGTTCTTCATCTCACCCTCTGGCTCCTTGCCTGCAGTGCCTTCTGGGACTTGTATTTCAGACTGAAACTGCCTTAACCCAACTATCCTGGAGGTGACTTTATCACAGTATTTGTCTTTCTTGCCTCTTTTAGGCAGCCTTTCTCTGGTCTCTGCTTTAACCCTTTCTGTTCTCTTGTGTGCCCTGCTTCTTTCCTGTCCTTATATTTGAAAGCAGCCTTTCTGCTTTTGCTTGTTATTTTGCTGTGGGCTCTGGTCCTTTTCTTGCGTGTGTATTTTAAGGCAATCCGTCCCTCTGTTCTGTTTTTACTCTGGGTGCCCTGTTTGTTATTTGACTTTGGGGAGCTCTGTCCTCCTTTTCTGCTGTAGTTAGTTAGAAGCTGCCTTTTCTTTCTGTCCGCTTGTGCCCTTGGCGTACTGTGTTTGATTTGGCCCTGGTGGGTCCTGGCCCTCCTCCACATGGGGAATTCTAACAGCCTTTTCCTTCAATCTGTTTTTCCTGCTCAGCCATTTCTGTGGAGCTTCGCTCTTTTAGGTTCCGAGTCTATAGTGTCCTGCCCTGACCCTGGCTTTCTCTTTTTCCCTGTGGGCTCTGCCCTCCGCTACCTGGGTTACTGTGTAGCCTTTGTTTGTATTCTCTCCCTCTGGTTGTAGTCTGTATCCGCCAGTTTGGTGTTTCGCCCTTCCCTTTGTGTCTGCCTGGTGCTGTGTGTGCTACTTGTGCTCAAGTCCCTTCTGGGACCCCTCGTTCTTTTCCCTTCCCATTGTATGATTCGGTTCCAGTTCGGCCTTGCGGCCCGCCTGAGTGGTCTATTTCTCTTTTCTGGTGGTGCTTGTTTATTTTCTTGAATGTGCAGGGCTTTGTGGCCCGTGGTATTGCATAGTGCCTGTTTGGTCTACTCAAGGCCTTGGCCAAGGTCCTTCCTAAGCCTCGGCCTGGGCACAAGAGCTCATGATCAGATTAACACTTATAAGTGAATTGGTTATCCTATAATGACTGATACATTGATAGGACATAGGGGGTGTGATCATTGTCAGTGGTGTACTTCAGCTATAGTGGGACTACAGTGGACAATAAAGAATTCTGAAAAATTTTTTACTGCTAGAGATAACACAGATTGTGACTCAATCAATGTTGTTTATCTAATTCAGTGTCCTTGTGACCTGTATTACATAGGGCATACTTCTAGATCTATAAAGTTACGCTTGAATGAGCATAAGTCCCACATCTAGGTTGAGAGGGTGGGGACGTGGAGAGGCTATTAAATTATTGTGAACACTATTGGATCTTTTCTTTAAGAACAATGTTACTGATGAGACTTAATTTAGAAATTGATTGGGCTTCATTACAGTAATGTGGATTGTTGAGTGGGAGGAGTTCCATAGGGTAGGATCCTATCAGAAAACAGATTTAAAGAGCGTAACGTTTTGAGGTTCATGAGTAATTACTGAAGGAGACGCCAAAGTTGTATGGCGTCTTAGTTGAGGTAGGTGGGTTAAGTCTTGTTTGTGTATAATTTTGTATATTTGGAGGGGTTTAACTTACTCATATTGTATATTTTATTTGTATTTTAGACCCCAGCCCTGATGCAGCGTGGCAAAACATGGCCCATGTTGACGTGGGTCTGATATATGTTGAAATTTAATGAAGATTATATGAGTGAAGATGTTTTAAGATTTTCTAATGATTAGTTGAAGATGTTTCAATAAAAATTCTCAAAATTGAAGATTTTTTATAAACAAATACAGTTCAAGAGTGATTAATACATGTTGGATATACCTCCACTGTTGTAGAGGTGTTCATCGGACTATTTAACATTTGATTTATCATATGTTCTAACTTATGACGTACCTTATGCTTTTTACAGTCTTAAGGTGGGTCAGGGGCTATATTAAATGCAGCCTCTGACATAGCCTCTAGGAGGTGAAATGTGGCCACATCAGGCATTTGACGTAATAAATATTGTGTGGTTTTATATTCTAGTCTGCTCCAATCTGTTCCGAGGATTGTCTGCGTGCAGATCAGTGCCTGTGTTGTTTGTACAGTTTTAAGATGGTACACACTGCATATTTTCAGAAATGCTTTCCAACACACCAATCCTTACTGCATGTTCTTGAACCGCCCTATCCATCACAAGTTGACTCTTAAATTCACTAAGTGAGCTCTCAGCTTTATTCAGTTCATTATTCAGTCATGTTCAGAATGGTTCTAGCTTGGTAGATTGCTTTTTTACCTCCCAAACGTGATACAAGTACCACATCTCCAGCATAATCTTACCCAGCACCCAACAAAGAATTTTGCAGTGCAGTGCTCTTTTAATAACAGAATCAGGATTCCCTACCCACCCCACTTGTTTGGGAGTAAACTGACTGGTACCCAGGACATTCTGACACAACAGCAGGCCACATATAGCTTCACTAGGTCAGATTCCATGCAGCAACCAGTGAACTTGCTGTAGATGTTTTGGGAGGGTTGTGAGCAACTGGGCTGAGTGATGCTTCTTCCTCAAGACACCATCAAGGATACTCCCCAAAGTCGTGGCTTCACTTCATGTGCCAGTGAAAGACAAAATAGACATCTGGCCATCAAGCAGGGGGGCCTGTCAAAACACCCACACTAATGGGATGGGTAGACATAGGAGAAGTGGAAAGACAGAGGTCCAAACTAAAAGGAGCTATAAATATGGCAATAGATCTTTATATTTTAAAAAAAGTAAATAAAAACAAGAAAAACGGGAAACCAATATGGTTCTCTAACCAAGTGGCTGAAAACATAAAGGCAAAAGAGGCAGCATTCAAAAAATACAGAAAAACACAACAAGAGGACCACATAAAAGATTGCGAAGAAAACCTCAAAAGAAGTCAAGAAGGATATACAGCAAGCAAAATCACACTCAGAAGAAAAAATAGCTAAAGATGTGAAAATAGATGACATCTTTTTCAGATATATTTGGGAAAGGAGGAAGGCTAGAAACGGAATGGTAAGACTGAAAGATGCTGAAATTCTATGTGGAGAGTGGTAAGCATAAAGTGGATGTGTGTTAGGCTTTCAAGGCAGAACTGGATTTGTGAGCCCTTGGACCTCTGCCGAGGAGCGGCAGTGGCAGGCAAAACCACCCCCAAACCAGAGACAAGGCAGAACAGGACTGGAACCCCGGACTGGAGTTGCAGCCGAGGCAAGCAAGCTGGAACAGGCAGAGCAGGAACAGCTAGACTTCACCTGTGCTTGATCACCGTTCCCCAGGGGTTGAGCCCCTGGGTGCAGGCGGCCGGCAGGACTTACCGGACAGGGCAGGAACTGGATACCAACAGGAGATACACAGGGTCAAGAAAACACAAGGGAGACTAAGCAGCATACTAGACTAGGACTCTCAGACAAACAATACCACACTAGGTAGAAAGCAGACAGGCTCAAGAACAAGGACTGAAAGCTGCCAAGCAGCCACTAAGAAAGAAACACAGACAACCAAGAACTAGGCAAGGACTACAGACCAGAAACAAGACTAGGAAATAGGCAATAAACCAAAGCTAAACTACACACAGACTGACTGGACAAGGAACTCGGACAAGGAACTAGGCAGAAGTGCAACAGCGCACACCAACAAACCCAGAGACCTTAGGCGATGCAAAGGCAAACACAGAAGTTTCCAGGTGGTTAATAAAGCCCATCAGCAGCTGAAGTTCAGCTGGAGGAATTACAAGGCAGTTACGGGTGCTGTTCAGGCACAAACAAGAAAAGCAAGTCTGGCAGCCCGGAAGATCCGGACCGGACTGGGCTGAAGTCTGGAACATGTGACAGTCCATAGCAGCCACCAGTTCTGGCCACCAGAGGGCAAGGTGAGCACAGACAAGGAAACAGTCACCATCATGACAGTACCTCCCCCTCAAGGCCCCCCCCCCCCGACCTCCACATGGAATTCAGGTCTCCATGGGTAACAATGGTGAAACCTAGAGAGGAGCTTCAAAACATGACCAGGGGTAGCTGGGCTGGAGCATGAACAGGAGTCAAGACTGGAACCCGGACTGGCATCAGGACTAGACCTCTGACTGGAATCAGGACTGGAACTCGCCTCTTGGCTGGAGCTGGAACTCAGAATGGGTTCAACATCTTGGCTGGAACTGGGTTCAGCATCTTGGCTGAAACGGGAACTCGGAGTAGACTCAGCAGTTTTGGCTGGAAACTGGAACTCGGCGTGGACTCAGCAGCTTGGCTGGAACTGGAACTTGGCGTGGACTCAGCAGCTTGGCTGGAGCTGGAACTCGGCTTGGACTCAGCATCTGGGCTGGAACTCAGAGTGGACTCAGCCTCTTGGCCAGAACTGGAATTCGACGTGGACTCAGCCTCTTGGCCGGAACTGGAACTCGGCGTGGACTCAGCCTCTTGGCTGGAGCTGGAACTCGGCCTGAACTCCACATCTTGGCTGGAACTAGAACTCAGACTAGACAGCCTCTTGGCTGGAGCTGGAACTCGGACTCAGCATCTTGGCTGGAACTAGAACTCGGCTTGGACAGCATCTTGGCTGGAACTGGAGCTCGGCGTAGACTCAGCATCTCCGGCTGGAGCTGGAACTCGGACTGGGCTCCCAAGGTGGCAGGCGGGCCAGACGCCCTCTTTCAGCGTCGGCTTCAGGAGTATTCCGCAGGGTTCGATCAAAGAAAAGTCTGCTGCGGTACTCCAAGAGCGTGATAGACGAGTCAATAGCAGGCACTGGATTTATCCAGAACCCAAGCCACCTGACACGCTCTCTCTCAGCAACCGCTTCGGGGGTATACCTCAAGGCCGGATCAGAACAGAGTTTCTCATGGTAGGCCTGAAGCGTCATTAAACAATTAAGATCCAAAACTGGGTCAGGACGGACTTTCAAACTAGGAGCTGCACCCGGACTAAGACCTGGATTGCCAATAGGGGAAAAAATCCTGGGCTGGAGGCCCAGCTGGAAGGATGACCTTGACGAGCTCATCGCCTTTGCATTCTGTTAGGCTTTCAAGGCAGAACTGGATTTGTGAGCCCTTGGACCTCTGCCGAGGAGCGGCAGTGGCAGGCAAAACCACTCCCAAACCAGAGACGAGGCAGAACAGGACTGGAACCCCGGACTGGAGTTGTAGCCGAGGCAAGCAAGCTGGAACAGGCAGAGCAGGAACAGCTAGACTTCACCTGCGCTTGACCATCGTTCCCCAGGGGTTGAACCCCTGGGTGCAGGCGGCCGGCAGGACTTACAGGGCAGGAACTGGATACCAACAGGATACACAGGGTCAAGAAAGCACAAGGGAGACTAGGCAGAATACTAGACTAGGACTCTCAGACAAACAATACCACAGGCTCAAGAACAAGGACTGAAAGCTGCAAAGCAGCCACTAAGAAAGAAACACAGACAACCAAGAACTAGACAAGGACTACAGACCAGACTAGGAAATAGGCATAAACCAAAGCTAAACCTACACACAGACTGACTGGACAAGGAACTCAGACAAGAAACTAGGCAGAAGTGCAACAGTGCACACCAACAAACCCAGAGACCTTAGCGATGCAAAGGCAAACACAGAAGTTTCCAGGTGGTTAATAAAGCCCATCAGCAGCTGAAGTTTAGCTGCAGGAATCACAAGGCAGCTACAGGTGCTGTTCAGGCACAAACAAGAAAAGCAAGTCTGACAGCCCGGAAGATCCGGACCGGACTGGGCTGAAGTCTGGTGAGCACAGACAAGGAAACAGTCACCATCGTGACAATGTGCTAAACAAATACTTCTATTCTGTGTTCACAGAGGAAAATCCCAGAGAAGGACCCGTTACCTATAGCTGGTGTTTTCTGAGGACAGTAGGACATATACTCTCACATTTGGGTGAAGCCATCGGACGAAGCACTGTGTGAAAGCTATTCAGCATTCTATAGCTTTAAAAAGTACCACATCACCAGCATAATCTTATCTGGCACCCAACAAATGATTAGCCGAGGATGTTTCAATAAGAATTCTCAAAATCAGACTACTCACCTATTGAAGATTTTTTATAAACAAATACAGTGCAAGGGTGATTTATATATAAGGTAAAACATAGCCACCAGCCTTTCAAAATGATTAAGGGTGTCAAACACAGTACAACGTCCCCTCCTGCATAGTGAAAGATCTTTCCTCTGTGATGAGAGTGCTCAGCACCCACTGGTACCCTCAGAGCTAGCACCTATGAGTTGGAACAAGTTTAGAATAGATTGAGGCATCTTCGTATCAGAGTGCAAAAGTTTCTTTGGGTTCCATCCATAAAACCCTCTCAAAAACTCTTAAGAAATAATTGATGGAGACTTTGAGTTTCCAGCAGAGTTCTGACCCTGCTGAATAAAATTTTCTACTTTCAAGGGGCGGAGCCTGCAGCATACAAGATGGCGGCCTAATCTCCATGTCTCCCTCCCCATGTTTGTATTTCCATTGAAGACAAATGCGATCTTCTTTGTGACATCTCGTTTTGGACATCTTCAAGGGGGTGGAGCCTGCAGCGTACAAGATTGCAGCCTAATCCCTATGCTCTCCCTCCCCATGTTATATTTTCCTTGAGGACACATGTGATGCTCTTTGTAACATCTCATTTTGGACACCGATTGACTTTGGAGATGACAGCATCTGAGCAAAACAAGCTGGAAACTGCTTTTGGAGCCCAGAGCAGTGGTGAAAGACCAAAGCAAGACCTACCCAAGCCACTGAAGACAGACTCTCCGTGAGAAATTCAGGACTTGATGGATACTGTTATGAAAGAAATTGGCGGAAATCAAGGTTTGATTCATGAGAGTGCCACAAATATTGCAGACACAGAAAGAAAATACCTCAGTTTTGCCCAATTAACTGCAATGGACTGAGCGCATCACTCTCCTACAGAAGGACACGCCCTACGATTTTAAGCATTCTTAGATACCCACAGGCTATGGAAATTCTGGCCAAGGCCAGAATAAATCAGATCTCCAATGGATGAGATGGGTAGTATGTTGCTATGTGGCAGATGTATGATTGTGGTATCTTTTATGTATGGATGTGTGGAACTGGTGGGGAAGGTTGAGGGGAAGAAATTATGGGTTTGGTTAGTAGAGGAGTGTGGTAGCCGTGTTAGTCCACTCTTAAGGTTGTCAATAGAAATCAAACAAAATAAAACATGGAAAAGAAAATAAGATGATACCTTTTTTTATTGGACATAACTTAATACATTTCTTGATGGGTTTGGTTAGGAATCTGGTGCTAAGATGCACTTGGTGTATAGCATCTTTGAATGTATATTCGCTTAATTTAAATGGTTTAAACCACCCTGTGAAGCATAAGGAAGTTCTGGGTTACTTGAAACTGATGGGGGTTGGATGTATGTTGTTTTTTTTTTTTTTTACAGGAAACACACTTGAATGGAGCAGAAGCCCTTAAAGTGCAGGGTGGTTGGGTATAGGCATGTTATTACTCCTCAGCTTAGAGAAGATGAGGCGGGGTAGCAGTTTTGAACAGATGGGGGGGGCTAATATTTTGGTAAATCAGCAACAAAATAATAATGCTGGGAGATGAATATTGCTGGATGTTTCTATAGAGTTGGTGTGGTATGTGCTGGTCAATGTGTATGCCCCTTCTGTGGGAGGGAAAATTTTCTTTCAGAGCCTGCAATCCTTGTTGGTCTCAATGGGTGAGGTGCCTTTAATCGTGGCAGGAGATTTTAATTCTGTTCTTGACCCTATACTGGGTAGGCAGCCGAGAGTGAGGAAGGAAGACTCTAACAAGTATATTCAGGATCTAATGATTAATGCTGGACTAGTGGATATATGGAGGCTTTGTAATCCCTGTGGACAGGAGTTCACATTCTGCTCTCAGGTTAACACAGTGGCGTAGGAAGGGCGGGGGGCGGTGGGGGCAGAGGGAGCAGAGAGCCAGTGGAGCCGACAGGCGCGGCTGCTCTCTGCACCCTCCAGCAGCCAAGAATACACCCGGGGGGGGGCTTGATGCGCCGGGGAGGGGGGTGTCATTGCGCCGGGGGGGGGGGCTTGATGCGCTGGGGAAGGGGGTGTCATTTTGTTGTGGGGGAGTGTTGTGCTGCACCCTTGGGGGATGGACGCCGCTGCACCTGGTGGGGAGAGGTGCACAGCGGCAATCTGCCCCGGGTGGCAGCCAACCTAGGATCGCCACTGGGTTCACAAATCCTTTTCTAGAATTGATTATTTTTTAATCTCCCTAGTTATTAATCCCCATGACAATCCATGCTTCTATTGGGGATATTGATAGTGCAGGTACTTCTATATCAGATAATCACACACAAAAGCAATTATTCTGGACTCATTTGCTCAGGGATATGACAGTACCTAATTGGCCCTTAGACTCTCACTAACTAGCTGTACCAATGAAAGGAACAATGCCACAAATAGAAATAACTTATTATTTATTAGGTATAAAAATAATGTGGCAAATGCAAAGCATTACAAAAATAAGCTTGTACTACCAAAAATAAATTATCACCAAGATATATATATATATACACACACATACAAAAATATATGATTAAGCAAATAACGCTGTATGACTAAGTGATAATATAACTAATCACACCACTAATATCCTAAAGATTATTATGAGAACTTACACAACTAATATGTCTTGTTCAAAATATACACTTAGCAGCTGCTAATTCACTGACCACCAGTCCTGAAAAACCAGTCTGTCTCAGATAAAACTGTGGACTAACTATTCCCTGAACCATAGGTAGTATATCCTGCTTATCTCTTACCCTGCAGTCCTTATTGCAGACTTCCAGTGGTAAAGAATCAGATTTCACTATTGAGACTCTAGCAGAAGTTCCCTTTGAGTCTTATCTCAGTCCAGGAATAAAGTCCAAGGTCTGTATTCTGGTACTGATAGCACAGTCTTTTGGGTGAGGCCTAGTATTGTAGTTTAGTTGACCTTGTCAGTTTGTTACAAGGTATGCAGTTCACTGGTGTATTTAGAAAATCAGTGTCTCGCTTCTCTCAGAGACATCTATCCACCAACAAGTCTTCTGGTCTTCTCCTTTCTCTTCTTCCTCTTCAATCCACATTGGCATCTTTCTGGTATCAATGATACCTATGGACCAATCACAAACGGCATAATTCTGTCCAGCAGAATTCATGGTCATGAAGAGAGGCCTTGTTATTAGCAAAGAAAACTCTCCCTGTCGATTCTCATACTCCTGCAGCTATCTGTCCCAGTGAGGTATGCTCCTCCGCTCTTCCCAGAAGATAACTGGAGGCTAGTTTGCAGTAAACAATGTGTCCTTGGATGAAGTCATCATGGTATGCCCAGCAGTAATTTTTCCTTTGTGAAAAGCTGGTTTCTGATTGGTTCAGATGTATTCAGGCTACAGGGTGTAGAATCCATATTGGTTATAAAAGAATGGTTCAGGCTTGTATAGACCCCAGACCAGCAAAGATGAGCAGGCAGGAAAATACCCCTACAGTACATCGTGCAGGGATCAAGATCTCTATTTTGACTAAACAAGCTAACTCCCCAAAACTGGTATGGTGGTTTAATAATGCTTTAGTGCAGGACCCAGAGTTTATAAAGAAAATGTTCTCTGCCATACAGAACTATTTTTACTTTAACACAGGGACCCCAGTTTCCCAAGTCATTAGATGGGATGCCATGAAAGCTAATTTGAGTGGTGAAGTCTTAATGTATACAGGGCTTCTTAACAAAAAACGTAAACAGGAACTAGAAATCTTGAAGAAGGAAATTCATGACGCCGAAACTATTCTACTTGGTAAATGGACCACAGAAGCCCTTACTAAATACATTAAGGCCAAATATCAATACAATGCCCTCTTAAGCTCTAGGGCTCAGGGTGAAGTTTTTGTCCAACAATCCACATATTATGAGACCTCCAATAGGGCAGGAAAGACCTTAGATGCTTTTCTGAAAGGGAAGAAGAATAGGGAGCGCATTTTGTGTTGAGACATACTAATAGGGATGTTCTTACTGCCCAGACTTACATCTTAGGTAAATTTGTTGACTTTTATCAAAAACTTTACACTTCTGAAGGCCCTCCCTCTACTAAGGTAGTAGATGAATTCTTATGTACTATACAGCACCTAAACTTGAGGATCAGGTCAGGAAATTGGTGGGAAGGGCCTGTTACTGAGTCTGAGATTGCAAAGGCACCAAATCAGTTGCAAAACGGTAAAACTCCTGGCATGGATGTCTATACAGTTGAATTTTATAAAGTCTTTCAATCTCTATTGATACACCACTTATCAAATACGTACCAGTCCATGTTAGAGAATGACACCTTTCAGGGAACGATGAATGATGCTCTCATGATAGTGTGTCCGAAACCAGATAGAGACCAGATATACCATCATTGTGCAATATACGCTGATCCCACTTCACTCGGATCACATCTTTTTCGAGACTGTTCTCCAGTGGAGTGGAGGAGTGGCCTAGTGGTTAGGGTGGTGGACTTTGGTCCTGAGGAACTGAGTTCAATTCCCACTTCAGGCACAGGCAGCTCCTTGTGACTCTGGGCAAGTCACTTAACCCTCCATTGCCCCATGTAAGCCGCATTGAGCCTGCCATGAGTGGGAAAGCGTGGGGTACAAATATAACAAAAAAAAAAGTGATTACATTTGTCTATATTCTTCAGTGATTTCGTGTACAGACCCCTGATGTAGGCTTTATGCCGAAACAAAGTGCTGTGTCAGTTCCAGAAGAATAAAGGTTTTATTTATTATATTCATCGTCTCCTGCTTCTTTATGGAAGAGCCTTGCTGGTCACACTACTCCTTACTTTGACTTTTGTTGACATAGTGGAATATGATCCTCCACTTTGCTGTGCTTCTCCAACTTCTATGACTGTCACTGGGCATACATATTGGAGGCTCCTGAATGTCTGAGGTTGAAGGATAACCTGCTGGCTCCTTTTCGTATGGGTATGAAGATGTCATCTATGCTGAAACATAACCCAATGTCTTTCACACAGTTAGGTCTTGCTTCTTTGTATGCCAAGCTTTCTACTTCGACCTTGTGCTCACTCAGAATGCCAATATGGAGAAACCCTAAATGCGGATAAACGGGAACATAATATTCTGGTCAGAGTGGCTGAAAAAGGGCATATATTTTATTTATTTATTTATTTTATTGCATTTGTATCCCACATTTTCCCACCTATTTGCGGGCTCAGTGTGGCTTACAATACATTGTAAATAATGGAAATGCAGTTTGTTACAATCAGTTATGGATTCCATTGTGAGAAGTTAAGCGAGACGAAGTCAAGGTGTCGTTAGGGAATAGGACAAGGAATGGAACAATGGAAAGAGACAGCGGGAAATTGGTAGGGTGATAGAACCTTAGCAAAAGAACATTCGGTATAACATTTTCTGTGAGTGAAGGTTTAAGTGTGATAAGATTACGGGGGATGAGAGTTCAGAAAAGAATGTATTGGTGTATTTCTGGAATAGTGAGTGTGGACTTCATGTGTATTGTTCCTTACAGTAAATTTTATTGAAGAGATGAGTCTTCAGTAGTTTGCGGAAGTTGGTTAGTTCGTGGATTGTTTTCAAGTTGCGTGGTAGTATATTCCAGAATTGCGTGCTTAAGTAGGAAAAGGTTGATGCGTGCAGCGCCTTGTATTTTATGCCTTTGCAATTAGGGAAGTGGAGGTTAAGAAAAGTTCGAGATCTTTTAGCGTTCCTGGGTGGTAGGTCTATTAAGTCGGACATGTAGGCTGGAGCTTCACCGTGGATAATTTTGTGGACTAATGTGCAAATCTTAAAGGTAATGCGTTCCTTAAGTGGGAGCCAGTGCAGCTTCTCTCGTAAGGGTTTAGCACTTTTGTATTTTGGTTTTCCGAAGAAGAGTCTGGCTGCAGTGTTCTGGGCTGTTTGAAGTCTCCTCAGTATTTGCTCTTTACAACCTGCGTATAGTGAATTGCAGTAATCCAGATGGCTGAGGACGAGGGATTGCACTAGGTTGCGAAAGACGGATCTAGGGAAGTATTGTCTTATTCTTTTCAGTTTCCACATGCAATAGAACATCTTTTTGGTTATGTTGTTTGCATGGGTTTCAAGTGTTAGATGGCGGTCGATAGTAACTCCAAGGTTTTTTAAAGTTTCTGAGATTGGAAGGTTTAGTTTTGGTGTGTTTAAGGTGGTATATTCATTCGTGTTGTATTGAGAGGTGAGTATTAGGCATTGAGTTTTTTCCGCGTTTAGTTTCAATCGAAATGCATCTGCCCAGGTGTTCATGATGTGTAAACTTTGGTTGATTTTGTTGGATATTTCTTTGATATCTTGTTTGAACGGGATGTATATTGTTACATCGTCGGCGTATATGTATGGGTTGAGGTTGTGATTTGATAGGAGTTTTGCCAATGGGATCATCATTATGTTGAAGATGGTTGGTGAGAGGGGTGATCCTTGCGGTACTCCACATTCAGGTGTCCATGAAGCGGACGTAGTTGAGTTTGATGTAACTTGATATGACCGCAGGGTTAGGAACCCCTTGAACCAGTTTAGGACATTTCCTCCGATGCCGAAGTATTCAAGTATGTGCAATAGAATTCCGTGGTCAACCATATCAAAGGCACTTGACATGTCGAATTGTAGGAGAAGTATATTGTTGCTGGTTGCGATCATTTGTTTGAATTTAGTCATTAGGGTGATTAGTACTGTTTCTGTGCTGTGGTTCGATCGGAATCCGGATTGGGCATCATGCAGTATTGAGAACTTGTTTAAATAATTTGTAAGTTGTTTAGTTACCATCCCTTCGGTTATTTTGGTTATCAGTGGTATGGATGCTACTGGTCTGTAGTTGGTTATTTCACTTGCGCTTTTCTTTGTATCTTTGGGTATTGAGGTGAGTAAGATTTTTCCTTTGGGAAGAGTCCGTTTTGTAGCATGAAGTTTACGTGGTTCGTTAGATCTGTTACAAATTGTCGAGGGGCTGATTTCATGAGGTTGTTTGGGCATTTGTCTAGTTTGCAGTAGGATTTAGCAAATCGTTTAAGTGTTTCAGAGATGAGGTCTTCTGATAGTAATTCGAATTCGGTCCAGGTTCTGTCCGCTGGGTAAATTCCGTCTTCTGGGTCTAGACAGTCTAGAAGTGTGGTGTATTCAATAGTGCTGGCGGGTATTTTAAGTTGTAGTTGTATAATTTTCTCCTTAAAGTATTTCACAAGGTTGTCGACATCTGGTATGTCTTTGCTGTTGTTTGTAGCTGGTGCGGTGTCTAGCAATTTATTCACAAGGTAGAAGAGTTTGTGTGTGTCTTTGTAGTTGGGTCCTATCATTGTCTTGTAATGTAGTCTTTTAGTCTGTTTTATGGTATATTTGTATTTCCTCCGAAGTAGTTTCCAGGCATTTAGTGTTTGTTCATCTTTCTTTTTGTTCTATGCGCGTTCTAGTTTCCTGACTTGTGTTTTGAGTTTTTTCAGTTCTTCGGTGAACCATGAATTTGATTTTTTCCTATGCGATGTTCTGGTTTGGATTGGGGCGATTTTGTCTAATGTTGTTGTGCATATATCATCCCATTCTTGGAGGAATTGAGTGGTGTCAGCATTTGTTAACCATTCGTTCTGGTAGACCTGTTGCCAGAATGTTATGGGGTCTATTTTTCCTCTCGTGTTGTATGTTGTTCGTTCATGTTTGTTGATTGTGTTTGTGTGTGTTTTTCGCCAGTTGAGGGAGACATATGCTTTATGGTGGTCTGACCATAGTGTAGGTGTCCATCTTGTGTCAGTAAGTAGTATGTTTGAGTCTGGGTCAAATTTGTGTGTTATGATGTCTAGTGTATGTCCTTTTGTGTGTGTTGGTTGCGTGTTAGGTGCGTGCAGATCCCAAAGTTTTAAGAATTCTTTGCATTCTCGTGTGCCTGTAGAGGTGTCGTCTTCAAGGTGTAGGTTGATGTCTCCTATGATGAGGATGTTTGAGGCAGAAATACATGTGTTCGAGATGAAGTCCATGAGTTGCATTTGGGAGTCTTGCCATCTTCCTGGTGGTCTGTAAAATAGGATGGCGTTGAGGTATCCTAGTAGGTTTGGGTGAGTGATTCTTGTTGAGGCAATTTCAAGTTGTGGAGAAGTGGATTCGCCCAAGGTTGTGATGGTGAATTCGGGTTTGTAAATTATGGCTATTCCGCCTCCTCTTTTTCCATTTCTTGTCCAGTGGGTAATTTTGTATTCTGGTGGACATATCTCTAATATGGCGGGGTCTGTAGGGCTGTGGAACCAGGTTTCTGTGATAAAAAGAAGGTCTAAATTATCTGTGGTAATCCAGTCTAGTATATCTACTGAGTTGCTTACTGCTGATCTTGCGTTGATGTATCCTAGTTGGATTAAGCGGAAGGGTTCGATGTGTTTATTTTTATTAGTTGTCTGTTCCTTCGGTGGTTGGATTTGTTGTTGTTTTTCTCTGTTTGTTGGTGGTGTTCGTAAGCGTGGGTTTTTTCTTTTGGTAGGTTATTGCGTTTTTGGTTTGTTAGGTTGTGAGTGGAGTTGGTGTATTGTGGTTGGCTTGTTATCAATGTTCTTCAGGGTGGGCATTGTGTGTGTGTGAGTGCTATGCAATTTGTGGGTTATGGTGTTATTGTTGTCTGGGTCGTGGGTAGTGTTTGCGTGAGGAAGTAGGGTGATGCAGAAAATGGTTAGGAGTGTTTTACTGGTATTCATATCAGTGTTTAAGGTGCTGTAGCAAGCAATCTGCGAGTTTATATTCAAAGCGAAGCAAAGCCTGTAGTTGCATTTAAGCTTGGCAACATTTCATGCTAATCATGCTTGGTTAATCAGAGCAAGCAAAGCCTGTATTTACAATTAAAGCATAACAGTGAGCGTTATATGTTGATCCAATTATCTCACTGTGCAAGGTGGCTCATTTGTCTAGAGGTCTTAAGCAAGCAGAGTGAGATAATTACATCTAGATTAAAGCTGTAGCGGTGCAAATTACAATTTTCTTTGTTTTACAATTGAACAAAGCTGTTCACTTGCCTTGTATTTAGGTCAAGGCAATTGCAATTAAATCATTATAGAAAATAGTATTTGGCTAAGCAGCTTAATTGCCTTCTATGTACAATATTTAAGATATTTAAAGCATCTGCATTAAATCATAACAGAAAGTGGTTTTATTGTGGCATAGCAGCTCTTTAACTTCTATTTAATGCTAGCAAAGCAGAGTATAAAGCTGTAAATCCTAGCTGACATCGGTGCATGCAGTGAAGCAAAGCAAGCAGTTAATTTTAGTAGTTTTTTAGTAGTTATTCTTTTTTGGCCTTCACCACGTGGTCCTGGGTTCCCATGTGGTTTGTCTACGGTGAAAGGCAGTTAGTCCCCTTGAGTGTCTCCGATCGGCAGTCATCCGTTGTAGCGTTCCCCAGCCGGTTAATTCTGCAGCGCTCAGCGTGCAAGGGGCAGGCGCATCTCACGCCGCTTCGGAAATCCGTGGGTGCCCCGGTCGGGGCGATCGTCCGCTGCTGCGTTTTCCAGTTTACCCAGGCGCCAGCAGTGTGCACCTACTGCTCGTAAGGGGCAAGCGCACCGCCGTGCCGCCTCAGGAATCCGCGCCACCACCCTCCTTCGGGTCCGACACTCTGGTCACGCTCGGTCTGCCCAGGCCCAATTGGACGGGACACTCTCCTGCGCTCGACAGGCTCACAGCTTTTCCGCACCCCAGGCCTGCTCCGAGGTAGGTTCTGGCCTTGGTTTAGTGCGTTTCTCCCCTGTCTCGCTCCGTTCGCGGTCGTGGCCCGGCCTGCCGAGTCCAGCCAAGGTGGTGTCTCTCCCGATTTCCCACAGCCTCGGTTTCTCGGCCTCTGAGTCCTCAGCGAACTCGGGATCCGCGAGGTTCGCTCTGGTCTGGGAGCTCGTCGCAGGGCTGCTGGTTCGTAGTGCCCTATGATGTCCCGGTGGGTCACTACTTTGGATTCCGGCTTACTATCTTCAGTGGTCCCCACATTGAAGGAGATATTCCACCTCCTCGTTAACAGCAGGGCCACTTGGATCGCGGTCTTTGGGCGATCTTGCCGATTTTCAGGCGGAGCTCCCGTTTCAGGAGTCCATTCTGGTCGCCATCTTGCCACCAGTGGAAGATATCTTCTTAGAAGGGAAACTCCTTTGTTTCTCTGACATCTGAAGGAAATATGCTATCCCTTTTTCACACTGTTTCATATGGGCGCAACTTAATCATGCTATCCACTGTGCTTTTCCTTCTCTGGCTCAAGTGCAACCATTAGACACTATTGACTCAGTCTGTAATCAGATCAGAGAGATGGGACATGAAGCCTCCAGCTGGTATAAGATTCTTGTGAAGTTGAAATTTTCCCCTAGAATGACTGGATACTCTTAAAGCTCTTTGGGAAAAGGAAATGGGGATGTATTTTATGGATGTTCAGTGATCCTATTTTTGGTCTAATCATGTGAGGTGCAGTGTTTCAGCATCATTTCATCATTCCCTATTTTGAATAGCCAGAAGAGCGGTATGGACACCTGCCAAGCTGCATGGAATGTTTCCAGCATATGCAGCGACTTGCTGGTCATGTAAACAAAACACAGGAACTTTGGATCATATGTTATACGATTGCCCTAATGTTCGATCTTTTTGGCAGATGGTCTGGCGGATAACCAACCACTTAATCCTGACTTGTGCCACCATTGGTCTCACTAAAAATTACTTCGGTTTTGAGAACACAAACTACCAGCAGATAAAAGGCACTGCCATAGGTGCTAATATGGCTCCCGACCTGGCAAACCTGTATGTTGGTAATTTCAAAAAAGAACATCTTACTACCCATCCTTTTTTACCGCGCATCAAGGTTTACCGACAGTTTATTGATGACATTTTTATCCTCTGGCAAGGGGACCAAGATACACTCATATCGTTCCACCAGTGGTTAAATACAAGAGACCCCAATCTCTAATTCAAAATGGAATACAACAAGGATGAAATCCATTTCTTGGATCTTTTGGTGACAAAGAATGATTATTTCTTCAAAATTAATATTTATAGGGAACCCACAGATCAGAATACCTTTTTACACTACTCCAGCTATCAGAATCCAAAACTTAAAAGCAACCTTCCTTTGAGTCAGTATCTCCACTTACGCTGTATTTGCTCAGATTTTGAAGAATTTCATCATCAAGCATGCATTATGAGCGAAAGATTTTTGACTACATAGTAACATATAGTAACATAGTAGATGACGGCAGAAAAAGACCTGCACGGTCCATCCAGTCTGCCCAAGATAAACTCATGTGTATACCTTACCTTGATTTGTACCTGTCTTTCTCAGGGCACAGACCATATAAGTCTGCCCAGCAGTTTTTCCTGCCTCCCAACCACCTGTCCCGCCTTCCATCACCGGCTCTGGCACAGACCGTATAAAAGTCTGCCCTCCCCTATCCTCGCCTCCCAACCACCAACCCCTCTTCCCCCCACCTGCTCTGCCACCCAATTGTAGCTAAGCTTCTGAGGATCCATTCCTTCTGCATAGGATTCCTTTATGCACATCCCATGCATGTTTGAATTCCGTTACTGTTTTCATCGCCACCACCTCCCGCGGGAGGGCATTCCAAGCATCCACCACCCTCTCCGTGAAAAAATACTTCCTGACATCTTTTCTGAGTCTGCCCCCCTTCAATCTCATTTCATGTCCTCTCGTTCTACTGCCTTCCCATCTCCGGAAAAGATTTGTTTGCGGATTAATACCTTTCAAATATTTGAACGTCTGTATCATATCACCCCTGTTCCTCCTTTCCTCCAGGGTATACATGTTCAGGTCAGCAAGCCTCTCTTCATACGTTTTGGAACGCAAATCCCATACCATCCTCGTAGCTTTTCTTTGCATCGCTTCCATTTTTTTGACATCCTTCACAAGGTACGGCCTCCAAAACTGAACACAGTACTCCAGGTGGGGCCTCACCAACGTCTTATACAGGGGCATTAAAACCTCCCTTCTTCTGCTGGTCACACCTCTCCCTATACAGCCTAGCAATCTTCTAGCTACGGCCACCGCCTTGTCACACTGTTTCGTCGCCTTCAGGTCCTCGGATACTATCACCCCAAGATCCCTCTCCCCGTCCGTGCCAATCAGACTCTCCCCGCCTAACACATACGTCTCCCTTGGATTTCTACTCCCTAAGTGCATCACTTTGCATTTCTTCGCATTGAATTTTAATTGCCAAACATTAGACCATTCTTCTAGCTTCTTCAGATCTTTTTTCATGTTTTCCACTCCCTCCGGGGTGTCCACTCTGTTGCAAATCTTGGTGTCATCCGCAAAAAGGCAAACTTTACCTCGTAACCCTTCTGCAATGTCACTCACAAATATATTGAACAGAATGGGCCCCAGCACCGATCCCTGAGGCACTCCACTACTCAGCTTTCCCTCCTCCGAGCAAACTCCATTCACCACCACCCTCTGGCGTCTGCCCGTCAACCAGTTCCTAATCCAGTTCACCACTTCGGGTCCTATCTTCAGCCCATCTAGTTTATTCAAGAGCCTCCTGTGGGGAACCGTGTCGAAAGCTTTGCTGAAATCTAAATAGATTACGTCCATAGCACGTCCTTGATTTAATTCTCCCGTCACCCAGTCAAAGAATTCAATGAGATTCGTTTGGCACGATTTCCCTTTGGTGAAACCATGTTGTCTCGGATCTTGCAACTTATTTGCTTCCAGGAAATTCACTATCCTTTCCTTCAGCATCGCTTCCATTACTTTACCAATAACCGAAGTGAGGCTTACCGGCCTGTAGTTTCCAGCCTCTTCCCTATCACCACTTTTGTGAAGAGGGACCACCTCCGCCGTTCTCCAGTCCCTCGGAACCTCTCCCGTCTCCAAGGATTTATTAAACAAATCTTTAAGAGGACCCGCCAGAACCTCTCTGAGCTCCCTCAATATCCTGGGGTGGATCCCGTCCGGTCCCATGGCTTTGTCCACCTTTAGCTTTCCAAGTTGTTGATAAACACTCTCTTCCGTGAACGGTGCTCTATCCGCTCCATTCTCAGGTGTACTTTTGCCAGTCCCTAGCGGTCCTTCTCCAGGATTTTCTTCTGTGAAAACAGAGCAAAAGTATCTATTTAGCAAATTGGCTTTATCTTCATCATTTTCTACATAGCGTTTTGTTGTATCTTTTAGTCTCACAATTCCGTTTTTAGTCTTTCTCCTTTCACTAATATACCTGAAGAAGTTTTTGTCTCCCCTTCTTACATTTCTAGCCATTTGTTCTTCCGCTTGCGCCTTTGCCAGACGTACCTCTCTGTTCAAAACGCATATCCAGTGGTTTCACCAAAGCCTTAGAAAAGGATCGCGTTGATTGCTACAACCAACTGACACTAAGAAGACACCAGACATTGTCTGTACACTGAAGTACTCTTTTTTTGGCATATTTTAGAGGGCTTGGAATGTTTCAAGGACAAAGAGCTGGTAATAGCATACTCCTAGAAACAAGAATCTAAAGGAAGATCTGGTCCCTTCTTTACCAGATTTGACAACAGGACCAACATCCCCTCCACTGGGACATCGCAAATGCGGCCACTGCAGTGTGTGTCACCTTAGTCTAGAGGCAACTAGCCTTACCCATCCCATTACCAAGAAATCATATAATCTGCAACACACTTCAGATCAGTGGCGTTCCTAGGGGGGCGGACACCCGGGGCGGCGCCCCCCCCCCCCAATGCAGCGTGGACCCCCCCAGCGAAAGACACCCCCCCTCCCGTGAAAGAACCCCCCTCCTGGGTGCATGTCGCTGGGGGGGGGGTGCCGCAGCGCGCGCCTGCTGCGAGTTTACTAACTTTGCTCGTTCGCTGCAGCTCCCTCAGCCCCGGAACAGGAAGTAACCTGTTCCGGGGCAGAGGGAGCTGCAGCGAACGAGAGAAGTTAGCGAACTCTCGCAGCAGGCGCGCGCCGCGGCACCCCCCAGCAGCGTGCACCTGGGGCGGACCGCCCCACCGACCCCCCCAACCTTGGTACACCATTGCTTCAGATTGCACTACATCATCTGTAATCTATATCATTTTTGCCCATGCCCCCTGTCAAGACCATAAAAGTTATAAAAACGAGAATCATTGAACATAGAAGTTGTATCAGGAGGAAAGTGGAATCTGCACCCTTGGTCAATCACTGGCACCCTACCAATCACTCTGTAACAGATTTGAGATTTCTTGTCTTTAAAATTTTCACAAAAAAATGGAGGAAAGGCAACCTGGATAACCGTCTCCTCCAAGAACAGAAATTCATTTTTGAGCTACAGACTTTGATCCCTAAGGGATTAAACAATGAGGTTGACTTTCGGCCTTTCTTATAAACATCACATAATACCTCAAATTTCACATTTTATGTCTTTATCACACTACAGCTAGACATAGCAACACCAACTATGTTAAATCTGATGACGGTCTGTACATGTTCTAAAATGTGCATTGGCGGTAGTTTATAACAGTTCTTATGTTTTTACATATGGTCTCTTTTATTTCAAGTCAACAAATGTATTGCAAGCTCATTGCATATACACACTTTTACGTTTAATTGGTTTTTTATTGCAAGTGTACACGTGGAGGGGCATAATCGCAGGACGGCTCCGTGAAGGGGCGGGGAAACCCATATTATCGAAACAAGATGGGCGTCCATCTTTCGTTTCGATAATACGGTCAGGGATGCCCAAATCTCAACATTTAGGTCGTCCTTAGAGATGGTTGTCCCCGGTTTTCGGCGATAATGGAAACCGAGGACACCCATCTCAGAAACGACCGAATCCAAGACATTTGGTCGTGGGAGGAGCCATCATTCGTAGTTCACTGGTCCCCCTCACATGCCAGGACACCAACTGGGCACCCTAGGGGACGCTGCAGTGGACTTCATAAATTGCTCCCAGGTGCATAGCTCCCTTACCTTGTGTGCTGAGCCCCCCAAAACCCCCTACCCACAACTGTACACCACTGCCATAGCCCTTACGGGTGAAGGGGGGCACCTAGATGTTTCCTCCACAAACGTAACAGGTAGGGGGGTGGGGCTGGGTTCGCCTGTCTGAAGTGCACTGCACCCACTAAAACTGCTCCAGGGACCTGCATAAATGCTGTCATGGAGCTGGGTATGACATTTGAGGGTGGCATAGATTCTGGCAAAAAAACATTTTTTAAGATTTTTTTTTAGGGTGGGAGGGGGTTGATGATCACTTGGGGGGAGTAAGGGAAGGTCATCTCCGATTCCCTCCGATGGTCATCTGGTCAGTTCGGGCACCTTTTTGAGGCTTGGTCACAAGAAAAAATGGACCAAGTAAAGTCGGCCAAGTGTTTGTCAGGGACCCCTTCTTTTTTCCATTATTGGTCGCGGACACCCATCTTTTAAGCACGCCCCAGTCCCGCCTTCACTATGCTGCTGACGCGCCCCTGTGAACTTTGGTCATCCCCGTGACGGAAAGCAGTTGAGGGCACCTAAAATCGGCTTTCAATTATGCCGATTTGGGCGACCCTGGGAGAAGGATGCCCATCTCCCGATTTGTGTTGGAAGATTGTGTTCGAAAATAAGCCTGACAGTATTTTATGTTGACATTCATTCATCTTTTTAAATATAGGTTCCTGCAAAGTACCATGCTTTATTGTAAGTGTACATATACACATTGCATACAATATATAACCGCATTCCCTCCTGTTTTTTGTTCTTTTGGATTCAGTCTACATCCTATATTCATATCACATCCACTATCTATATTTTTATTCTTTTTCCTCATCTGTCTTCCCCCTTTTTTTGTACTATTGGCACCCTATTCATATCCAGTTTTTAACACAGTAGGTGACACGTCACCATTCGTCTACTACTACTGCATTCATATCCCATACACATTCTAGCATGCCCATTCTCAGGACCTTTTTATCATTTTTACGTTAACAGTTCTCCACACTAAATTGTGGAGGTTTCTTTCACTTACTGTATATGAATATGAATTGTCATGTCATTTTATTCTTTCCC
Organism: Microcaecilia unicolor; assembly: GCF_901765095.1. NCBI lineage: Eukaryota > Metazoa > Chordata > Amphibia > Gymnophiona > Siphonopidae > Microcaecilia > Microcaecilia unicolor. The sequence goes on along the minus strand of NC_044040.1, from coordinate 119,303,901 downwards.
ATATCACTGCTGACCAACTAGATTGTCAAGTGTTACACTAATTATCACCGTTGGGTGTTTGTTTTCTATCTGATGCTACTCTTTATCAGCACTGTTCACTTCCCAATTGCACCACCATTCTATTTGCGCATTTGTAAGCGCATTTTCCAAGCACTTTCTTTCATTTTTATTTCTTAGTCTTTCATACATTACAACATACATTTTTTTATCATCCATCTCGTTTTTTCACTCCAAAGGTATCTACAGATACTCTGTTGAGATCTGTGTTGTAATTTGCATATAGATCAGGCCACATGATGTTCTTTCATTTTTTGCACTTAGGCTTTCCCATATGTCATCACACGTCATTTTCTTTAAATTTTGGTGCCAATTTCACCTTTATAATGCACCTCTTGTTTAGCCATCTCTCTTTTGGCAAACGCTAAAAGACTATCTTCACCAACACGATCTTTTCAAACCAAAGGTCTTTTTCAAGGTAAGATTAGTCTTCACACCTGTTTCACTCCTTGACACTCACAGGACCCGTGATGGGCACTGCCTGAGCTACACTTTACTGTATTTCACTGTGCATGCCACTTTGAATGTACCAGTTTTCCCACTGTTTTTTTTATCATAGTCTCCCATGCCTTGTTCTGTTTTCATTCTTAGATATGCTATCCAACTTCGCATTCTTTTTCTGTCATTCTTTTGTAAGTGGTTTAACGATACTTGTTTTTTGTTTTTTCTCGTCTGCTCCACATGTTGTCTAACACTGTATTCTTTTTCTGTTTTTTCATAAGTTGTTTCACCTGCAGACCTGTTTTTGTTTTTTGTCTTTTGCTTTTCCCATTAGTTTTTTGAGGTAACATCTTTTTTGTTTTTTTTTAACCTCACATGCTGGTTAACTCTGCACACATTTTCTGTTGTTCTTTCGCAGGGTGTTTATCGATCCTTGTATTTTGCAATATCTTTTGTTTTCCCCTTTGCAATTTTTTGCCACACTATTTGCAGTGCGATACTAATTCTGTTTGTCAGATTGTCTCCGAAACATCTTGTATCCATTTGTTTCACACATCACTCCATTTCTTTATATGGGGTGCACAAATATGCATCTTTTTTCTCTCCACTGTTCTTCATCATCCATATGCCTAACATATTTTTGCAAACCATTATCTAACTTATTCAATCAAGAATTTGGATATAGCCTATGTACAAAGACCATTCAGTATTCCACCACATCAGGGTATTGGAAGTTTTCTGTCAATACAGGCCAGTGTCCTTTTTGGTACGTTTATACATAGCTATTTAGCCTATTCTGCAATCATCTACATCTCTTATATTCATCATTTATTTACGTACTAGTAAATCAGGCCTGTTTCTGACACAAATGAAACGGGCGCTAGCAAGGTTTTCCTCGGAGTGTGTATGTTTGACAGAGTGTGTGTGAGAGTGACTGAGTGTGTGTGGGTGCGAGTGTGTGTGTGAGATAGAGAGTGTGGTTGAGACAGATGGAGTGTGAGAGTATGTGTGCGTTACACAGACTCTCTGTGAGACTGCTGCCTGGTGGATCTTTTCTGCCCTCTGCTTTGTGGTTTCTCCCTTCTGATATTTTCTCTTTCAGGCATTTGTTTGTTTATGTATTTATGTCCCAAGGTTCTATTATCTTCTCTGTTGCTTCTTTGACTATTTCTCTACTTCAGGTATCCTGTATGGCTGCTTTGTAGTACGATGTTGTAGCCTTTTGCCATCTGCTCTGCGTCTTCTACTGTCCTCTGAGCTGCTGTGCTTTTTCGTTTCCTCTGATCTCGTCTCCCCCGCTCTGGGATCTTTCCTGCTCTTTCTGAAATGCAGTTTGAAGGTAAAAACAATGCTGAAATCCAGTGTGACAGTGTGAATTTAGTTTGCTTCTTATAGGAGCCTGTAGTACTGTAAGCATAGTTCTGAATTGCAGTGCAAAGTGCCTGTCTGCGTCTGTGTTTCTTTAAAAACCCTGCTGTTCAGAAGCATGCACTTTCCACATAGAGGTCTAACCTCTGCCCCTCTGAACTATACCAGCTCTGGCTCTTGTTTTCAGCATGGCGACGTGGAGGGGGGGAATGTTGGCGATCCTGGGGGGGAGGGGCGGGACACGGCGCGAAGAACTCTGGCTGTTCAGATCAGCTGGGCTCCGAGGGCAGGAGGGCTCCGAGGGCGGGGCTATGAGAGCGAGTGCGATTCCTGTGGTTTGTCCCTTCTCTTGACGTCACGTTAGCCGGGCTCCGAGGGTGGGGCTGTGAGAGCGAGTGCGATTCCTGTGTTTGTTTCCTTCTCGACATCGCGTTAGCTGTGCTCAGAGGGTGGGAGGGCTCCGAGGGCGGGGCTTTGAGAGCGAGTGGGATTCCTGTGGATCGTGTTGCTTTCTTGCGGTTGGTCAGTGTCGCTGGTGACGTACCAGGAAGTGCCGAGGTCATTTCATCACACGGAGAGCACGAATGGCTCAAGGTTTAAGTGCCATGGAGTCAGCTTCAGAACGTTGGAGGTGCTTTTTATTATATAGGATATTTTAGCACTCTCTTATGCTCTAACGTTTTTTTTATTATATTGTATTTATCATAGATTCATACAATTGGTGGTATTTTAATGTCAATTACACATGATGTTTCACTTGTTAAACATTTTATATTGTTTTTTTCTCCGAGGACAAGCAGGCTGCTTGTTCTCACGAATGGGTGACGTCCACGGCAGCCCCTCTGATCGGAGATCTTCACTAGCAACAGCGTTGGCTAGCCCTCGCGTGCGCATGCACCGTGCGCATGCGCGACCGTCTTCCTGCCCGAACGCGCTCGTGTTCGCCAGTCTTCTTTTTTCCGTGGCTCAGGACGGCTGTTTTTCGGTCGGTCTGTGCCCCAAGGAGACCCCTCGCGTCTTTTTTGCTGCGCTCTTCCGGTCGGAAGTGTCCGGTTTTTCTCTTTTTCCATTGTGTGTTTCTTAGTTTTTTGTTATTTTTTAAACTTCCCTTATGTCGAGTTTTTTTCCTCGTAAGTTTCCTTTCGTTGTCGGGCGTGGCTTTTTTCGCCGCCCGTACGGGTTTTTTCTAAATTTTTTGTGCCATTAGCCATCATCACGAATTTTGACTTCGCCGGTGTGATTTTTCCGCCCATGTCCTCGAAGCCTGCCAGCGGCTTCAAAAAGTGCACCCAGTGCAGCCGGACTGTCTCCCTCACTGACAGGCACGTTTCGTGCCTTCAGTGTCTGGGGGCCGGGCATCGCCCCCCAGGCCTGTACTCTCTGCCTTCTCTTGAAGAAGGCGGCGAGATTGGCCCAGTGGAATCTGTTGTTCAGGGCCTCGTCCGGTGCTTCGATGTCTTCGGTACCGAGGTCATCGTCTGGTGCGTCAACGTCGGCGGTACCCAGCTCTTCTGCCGGTGATCCAGCATCTACGATACCGAGGTCATCAGTGCTATCGATGTCGTCGGAGGGTGCTTCGTCTTCCGGAGTGCAGGTGAGGGCTGTCCATTCCCCTGCTGGTGGCGGTGAGCCCTCGAATAGGTCTCCGCCTGCCTCGAGGGCTCCTGCGGTACAGGCCCCCCGGGATCGACCTCTTTTGGACCCGGCCCACAGGAGACGTTTGGATTCGACGTCCTCCTCTTCGGTGATGTGCTTTGTGCAAAGGCAAAGAAGCATCATCATCGGTCACCTTTCAGACGTGGTGCCGAGAGCTCTGGGTCGCCGGTGCCACCGGCACCCAAGCGTCAACATCGGGAGGACCGCTCACCCTCCATTCAGGAGGTGTCGATGCGCTGTCCTGTGGACAGCCCGGTACCGCCTCCTAGACCAGGACAGATTTGCAGCTCATCGGCGGTACTGCACTCCTTGCCTCTCTCGACAGCCGCTCAGAACGAGAGCCTCAGGGCCATCCTTCCAGGGATCCTGGAAGAGCTGTTGCGCCCTTCTCCGGTGCCGGGGGTGCTTGCGCCGCCGGTACCAATGACTGAGGCGACGGCTGGGCCCTCGTCCGTGGTGAGGTCTTCCGTACCGGGACCGCTTGCGGTACTGGCATTGGCTGCCTCCCAGGCAGACTCCTCGACATCGATGGGAGGGAGCTCCATTGCCGCCAGTGCGGGAGTCTTCCTCTCGACGCTCCCACCGTGGACATGTTCCTACGGAGTCGAGGCGGGCACGGCTTCGGACAGAATTTCATGAACTGGTGTCCGACACCGATGGTGAGGCCTCATGGGAAGCAGAGGAAGACATCAGATATTTCTCAGATGAGGAGTCTGACGGTCTTCCTTCTGATCCCACTCCTTCCCCTGAAAGACAGCTTTCTCCTCCCGAGAGTCTATCTTTTGCAGCCTTTGTCCGGGAAATGTCTACGGCCATTCCCTTCCCTGTGGTTACGGAGTATGAGCCAAGGGCTGAAATGTTTGAGCTTTTGGACTATCCTTCACCACCTAAGGAATCGTCCACAGTACCCATGCATCATGCCCTCAAGAAGACATTGCTGGCGAAGTGGGCGAAGTCGCTAACTAATCCCCACATTCCCAAGAAGATCGAATCCCAGTATCGGATCCATGGGGACCTGGAGTTGATGCGGACTCAGTTACCTCACGACTCTGGTGTGGTGGATCTGGCCCTTAAGAAGGTCAAGAGTTCTAGAGAGTATGCTTCAGCACCCCCGGGCAAAGATTCTAGAACCTTGGATTCTTTTGGGAGGAAGGCCTACCATTCTTCAATGCTCATTTCCAAAATTCAGTCCTACCAGGTCTACATGAGCATTCATATGCGGAACAATGTGCGGCAGTTGGCGGACTTGGTGGACAAGCTCCCCTCTGAGCAAGCCAAGCCTTTTCAGCAGGTGGTCAGGTAGCTGAAGGCGTGTCGTAAATTCCTGGCCAGGGGTGTTTACGATACTTTTGATGTCGCGTCCAGGGCCGCTGCTCAAGGTGTGGTGATGTGCAGACTCTCATGGCTGCGCGCCTCAGACCTGGAGAATAGGCTGCAGCAGCAGATAGCGGATTCTCCTTGCCGGGGGGGGGGGGGGGAAATAATATTTTTGGAGAAAAGGTCAAACAGGTGGTAGAACAGCTCCATCAGCGGGACACCGCTTTCGACAAATTCTCCCGCCAGATGCCTTCAGCATCTACCTCAACTGGTAGACGTTTTTATGGGGGAAGGTGGACTGTTACCTATTCTTCTAATAAGCGTAGGTAAGTCCTCCCTCTCGCCAGCCTGCTGGCCAGGCCAAACCCCAGCACGCTCATTCTCGTCAACAGCATGCGCCTCCACAGGCCCCTGCAGCTCCCCAGCAAAAGCAAGGGACGGGCTTTTGACTGGCTCCAGCAGAGCATAGGGACCTAAGGGCCCTGAACAAATATCTGGTCCGAGAAAAGTTCAGGATGCTTTCCCTGGGCACCCTTCTCCCCATGATTCAGGAGAACGATTGGCTATGTTCTCTGGACTTAAAGGATGCTTACACTCATATTCCAATACTGCCAGCTCAAAGACAGTATCTTCGATTCCGTCTGGGAACACGGCATTTTCAGTATTGTGTGCTACCCTTTGGTCTCGCCTCCACGCCCAGGGTGTTCACAAAATGCCTGGCTGTCGTAGCGGCGTCTCTACGCAGACTGGGAGTGCACATGTTCCCTTACCTCGACGATTGGCTGGTGAAGAACACCTCGGAGCTGTACAGTCCATGCAGATGACTATTCGACTCCTGGAACTACTAGGGTTTGTGATAAATTATCCAAAGTCCCACCTTCTTCCAGTTCAAAAACTCGAATTCATAGGAGCTCTGCTGGATACTCAGACAGCTCGTGCCTACCTTCTGGAAGCGAGGGCCGACAATCTTCTGTCCCTTGTTTCCTGGGTGTGAGCGTCTCAGCAGATCACAGCTCGGCAGATGTTGAGATTGCTTGGCCACATGGCCTCCACAGTTCATGTGACTCCCATGGCTCATCTTCACATGAGATCAGCTCAATGGACCCTAGCTTCCCAGTGGTACCAAGCTGCTGGGGATCTAGAAGATGTAGTCCAGCTGTCCACCAGTTTTCTTCTATCCCTGCAGTGGTGGACAATTCGGTCCAATTTGACTCTGGGACGTCCCTTCCCTCAGCCACAAAACGTGCTGACGACGGATGCATCTATCCTGGGATGGGGAGCTCATGTCGATGGGCTTCACACCCAAGGGAGTTGGTCCCTCCAGGAACAAGGTCTACAGATCAATCTCCTGGAGTTACAAGCGGTCTGGAACGCTCTAAGGGCTTTCAGGGATCGGCTGCCCCACCAAATTATTCAAATTCAGACAGACAACCAGGTTGCCATGTATTACATCAACAAGCAGGGGGGCACCAGATCTCGCCCTCTGTGTCAGGAGGCCGTCAGCATGTGGCATTGGGGTCGCCGATATGGCATGTGTCTTCAGGCCACATATCTGGCAGGCGTAAACAGTCTGGCCAACAGATTGAGCAGGATCATGCAACCTCACGAGTGGTACACGAGATCTTCCAAGTGTGGGGCACCCCCTTGGTGGATCTTTTTGCTACCCAAGCTAACCACAAGGTCCCTCAGTTCTGTTCCAGACTTCAGGCCCACGGCAGACTAGCGTCGGATGCCTTTCTCCTGGATTGGGGGGAAGGCCTCCTGTATGCTTATCCTCCCATACCTTTGGTGGGGAAGACTTTGCTGAAACTACTACTACTACTACTACTTAACATTTCTAAAGCGCTACTAGGGTTACGCAGCTCAGGCAAGACCGAGGCACGATGATTCTGATCGCTCCTTTCTGGCCGCGTCAAATCTGGTTCCCTCTTCTTCTGGAGTTGTCCTCCGAAGAACCGTAGAGATTGGAGTGTTTTCCAACCCTCATTACGCAGAACGAGGGGGCGCTTCTGCATCCCGACCTCCGGTCTCTGGCTCTCACGGCCTGGATGTTGAGAGCGTTGATTTTGCCTCCTTGGGCTCTCCGAGGGTGTCTCCCGGGTCTTGCTTGCTTCCAGGAAAGATTCCACTAAAAAGAGTTACTTCTTTCTATGGCAGAGGTTTGCCGTCTGGTGTGACAGCAAGGCCCTAGATCCTCGCTCTTGTCTTACACAGACCCTGCTTGAATACCTTCTACACTTGTCTGAGTCTGGTCTTAAGACCAACTCTGTATGAGTTCATCTTAGTGCGATTAGTGCATACTGGAAACGGACTCGTGGACACCCGTGCCAGGCCAGGGAGATCCCCAGGGACCCGCGAGGCTGACGACACGATCCGGGACACTCACCGGGAGAAATCACCCGAAAACCCGCCATTCAAAGGCCCCCCCCCCCCCCCCGACGCTGATCCTGAGAAGCAACACGGTGGTGGCTGGGACGGAATCACCCACTGAAAGACCCTCCAAACGCGTGCTGCCCCGGAGGAACTCAATCTCCGAACCACGATCCGCCTATGGGCGCAAGCTGCCTAGAAGGCACGCAACGACAGACACACTGATGAGATAGCCTCTGATGGTGAGCCCAGCAGCGGAGCCACGAGGAGAGCAGAGAAGCCGCTGCGACCAACTGCAGACCGGTAAGCAACTGCTCCCCCCACACTGTCACTCCAACCCGGAGATATTGACTAACACCACTTATCCAAACCGCTCCAAACCCACCACCCGACCACGTGGATGCGACATACCCGTGTGGTGGTGCCCAAAGCATCCAACGAAAGGCCCCATCACCGAGCAGAGAGGCTTCCTGAAAAAGAAAAAAACTCTCAGAGCAGGACTCCACTCTACACAACCTATGTATAGCTCCTGCTGTTGTCTGTAGGACTGAATGAGGCAAGCTGCAGGTATTTACCGGCAGGCATATACTCCTCTAAGAAACTCTGTAGAATTCTATTTGTAGGACTAAACGAGGCAAGTTGCAGGTATTTACCAGCAGGTATATACTCTCTCTAAGAAACTCTCTCACACAATAATACAGTGTTTCACACACATCCGAAACTGCTAATACCATATCTGCTTAGTGTTTAGATTGTGTACACTGCTAAAATCATCTGATACTGCTTGATACTACTTACCAGTACTTAACTGCCCATGTTGTTGATGCTGACACTCACACAAAAGAGCGTAATACATGCGTAATACTACTCAGCTGAAACCCATACAAATTTGCTTAATATAGGCTTAGATATACTTAGATATGCTTAAAATTGATATTGCTCGATGTTCATGCAAGATTGATTCAGATATGCTATATATGTTCTATATGCTTATACATGCTTAATATTGACACTGCTTGATGTTCACGCAAAACTGCTCAGACATGCTTAAAATTGATACTACTTGATGTTCATACAAGGATGATTAATACATGCTTATGTATGCTTATACATGCTTAATATTGATGATGTTCATGCAAACTGCTAATATATGCCTATATTTACCTATATATGCTTAATGTGTAACTGTTTGAGGCTCACACAAAAATTCATTCACTAACGCTAACCACCAACCACTACCAAATATAGCCAACATGAGGATCAACAAACTGCTCATTATAATCTACTTCATCCCCCTAATCCATTAAGCATGGACCACTCCCAACATAAATAACAATCTACCAACAGCATACAAACCTCGCAGACAACCCAATTACAACTCACTAGTCCAAAAGAACAACAACCAACTAAAAGGAAAAACAAACACATTCGGCAATAACCAACAGAAAGGGAAGAAAGGACACTCCGGAGCCAGAAACCAAGAAAACAGACAAATAATAAAAATTAACACAACCATGTCCAAAAATGAACCGTACCGACAAATCCAAATGGGATATGTAAACGCCAGATCAGTAGTAAATAAAACAGAGATCATAACAGATTGGATCACCACAGATAATATTGACCTCCTGTTCATCACTGAAACCTGGATTCATGACCTTAAAGACCCAATAATCTTAGACATGTCCACCAGGATACAAAATTACCCACTGGACAAGAAACGGAAAAAGAGGAGGAGGAATAGCCATAATATATAAATCAGAATTCACCATCACAACCACAACTGAATCCATTCTGCCACAACTCAAAATTGCCTCGGTAAGAGTCAATCACCCAAATCTGCAGGACCACCTCAACGCAGTTATACTTTACAGACCACCAGGCAACTGGCAAGATTCCCAAACACACTTCATGGATTTTATTTCGAACACTTGTGTCTCTACCTCAAACCTCATCATAATAGGAGATATTAACCTACATCTTGAAGATATCACCACAACAAGCACCCAAGAATGCAAAGAGTTCGTGCAACTATCGGATCTTCATGGACCAAACATGCAACCAACCCACAAAAAAGGACACACGTTAGACATCATCACATACAAATTCGATCACGACTCAAACCTTATACTAACAGATACAAAATGGACACCTACACCGTGGTCTTACCACTACAAAGCATACATCTCCCTCCAATGGAGAATGAAAGACTCACTTAACAAACAAACACAAAAAACCTACACCACGAGAGGAAAAATAGACCCGGTAACATTCTGGCAACAGATCTACCACAACGGATGGACAATAAAAGCAGACACAATCCAATTCCTCTTAGAATGGGACAATAGATGCAAATGAGTATTAGACAATATTGCCCCAATTCAAACCAGAACCTCACACAGAAAGAACTCAATACCATGGTTCAACGAAGAACTGAAAAAACTCAAAACACAAGTTAGAAGATTAGTACGCGCGTGGAATAAAAAGAAAGACGAACCCACACTCAACGCTTGGAAACAACTTCGAAGAAAACATAAATATACCATAAACGACAAACCAAAAGACTATTATTACAAAACTGAAATTGGACCAAACTACAAGGACATACATAAACTCTTCCAACTCGTGAATAAACTACTAGACACCACACCAGTCACAAACAACAGTAAAGACACTCCAGGAGCCGACAACCTCGTGAAATACTTCAAGGAGAAAATTTAACAACTGCAACTAAATATATCTATCAGCCCCATTGAATACTATGTACTCCTAGACTGCTTAGACCCAGACCCTGGAGCATACCCAGCAGATAGAACTTGGACCGAATTTGAGATACTATCAGAAGATCTCATCTCCCAAACGCTTAAAAGATTTGCCAAATCCCAATGCAAACTAGACATATGCCCAAACAACCTTATGATATCGGCCCCTCAACAATTTATAACAGACCTAACAAGACACATGAACTTTATGTTACAAAATGGACTCTTCCCAAAGGAGAAAGGAAACATCCTACTCACGCCCATACCCAAAGATGCAAAGAAAAATGCTAGCGATAGACCAGTAGCATCCATTCCCTTAATAACCAAAATAACAGAAGGGATGGTGACCAAACAACTCACTAATTATCTAAACAAGTTCTCAATATTACACGACTCCCAGTCAGGATTCCATTCTAACCACAGTACTGAAACAGTACTAGTTACGCTTATGACTAATTTCAAACAAATGATTGCAACCGGCAAGAACATACTACTTCTACAATTCGACATGTCTAGCACCTTTGACATAGTTGATCATGGAATTCTACTACACATCCTCGAATACTTCGGAATCAGAGGTAACGTTCTCAATTGGTTCAAGGGGTTCCTAACCACACGCTCATATCAAGTGACATCAAACTCAATTACATCAGCCAAATGGACACCTGAATGCGGAGTTCCACAGGGATCCCCCTTTCACCAACCTTATTCAACCTAATGATGATACCCTTGGCCAAACTACTATCAAACAAAAACCTCAACCCATACATATACGCTGATGACGTAACAATCTACATCCCATTTAAACAAGACTTAAAGGAAATCTCAAACGACATCAACCAAAGTCTACATATCATGCATTCATGGGCAGATGCATTCCAGCTGAAACTTAATGCAGAAAAAACCCCAATGTCTAATACTCACCTCCCAACACAACTCGAACAATACACCAAAACTGAACCTACCAATCTCGGACACCCTACAAATTCTTGGAGTCACCATTGATCGGCACCTAACACTAGAAAATCACGCGAAAAACACAACCAAAAAGATGTTCCACTCAATGTGGAAATTAAAAAGAGTAAGACCATTCTTCCCAAGGACTGTCTTCCGTAAATTGGTTCAATCATTGGTACTCAGTCATCTAGATTATTGTAATGCAGTTTACGCTGGCTGCAAAGAGCAAATACTCAAAAAACTCCAGACAGCCCAGAACACTGCAGCTAGACTCATATTTGGGAAATCAAAATATGAAAGTGCTAAACCCCTACAAGAGAAACTACATTGGCTCCCACTCAAAGAACACATCGCGTTCAAGGTGTGCACCCTAGTTCACAAAATCATCCATGGTGATACCCCAGCCTACATGTCAGACCTGATAGACCTACCACCCAGGAATGCTAAAAAAATCATCTCGCACATTCCTTAATCTTCATTTCCCCAATTGCAAAGGTCTAAAATATAAACTGATGCACGCATCAACCTTTTCTTATATGAGTACACAATTCTGGAACGCGCTGCCACGCAACCTAAAAACGCAAACTACTGAAGACAAAGTTCTTCAACAAGACAGATCACCAAGATCATCACATGTGAAATCCCCCACATGTACCCAGAATTATCTTAAAATGTTTTCTTGTTATTTTACTATTATGCTTTATTATTATCATGTAAAACAAAATCCTCTGTAATACCAATTGCCTATTCTCTTCTCATTTCCACTATTCATGATGTATTGTAAGCCACATTGAGCCTGCAAAGAGGTGGGATAATGTGGGATACAAATGCAACAAATAAATAAATACCATTACCGTGTGGAAGGTAAGCCAATCTCGGGACAGCCTTTAGTTGTTCGCTTCATGAGAGGTTTGCTTTTGTCAAAGCCCCCCATCAAACCTCCTACAGTGTCATGGGATCTCAATGTCGTTCTCACCCAGCTGATGAAACCTCCTTTCGAGCCACTGAATTCTTGTCATCTGAAGTACTTGATGTGGAAGGTCATTTTCTTGGTGGCAGTTACTTCAGCTCGCAGAGTCAGTGAGCTTCAAGCCTTGGTAGCTCATGCTCCTTATACCAAATTTCATCATAACAGAGTAGTCCTCCGTACTCACCCTAGGTTCTTGCCGAAGGTGGTGTCGGAGTTTCATCTGAACCAGTCAATTGTCTTGCCAACATTCTTTCCCCGTCCTCATACCCGCCCTGATGAACGCCAGCTGCACACATTGGACTGCAAACGAGCATTGGCCTTCTATCTGGAGCGGACACAGCCCCACAGACAGTCCGCCCAAATGTTTGTTTCTTTTGATCCCAACAGAATGGGAGTGGCTGTCGGGAAACACACCATATCCAATTGGCTAGCAGATTGCATTTCCTTCACTTACGCCCAGTCTGAGCTGACTCTTGAGGGTCATGTCACGGCTCATAGTGTTAGAGTCATGGCGGCGTCAGTGGCCCACTTGAAGTCAGCCACTATTGAAGAGATTTGCAAGGCTGCGACGTTGTCATCCGTCCACACATTCACATCTCATTACTGCCTTCAGCATGATACCCGACGCGACAGTCGGTTCGGGCAGTCGGTGCTGCAGAATCTGTTCGGGGTTTAGAATCCAACTCCACCCCCCTAGGCCCATTTTTATTCTGTTCCAGGCTGCACTCTCAGTTAGTTGGTTAAGTTTAGGTCAATCTCAGTTATGTCCTCGCCGTTGCGAGGCCCAATTGACCCTGTTTGTTGTTTTGAGTGAGCCTGGGGGCTAGGGATACCCCATTCGTGAGAACAAGCAGCCTGCTTGTCCTCGGAGAAAGCGAATGTTACATACCTGTAGATGGTATTCTCCGAGGACAGCAGGCTGATTGTTCTCACCAACCCGCCCGCCTCCCCTTTGGAGTTGTGTCTTCCCTTGTCTATGTCTTTGCTATGTACTGGACTGGCGAACACGAGCGCGTTCGGGCAGGAAGATGGTCGCGAGGGCTTGCAAACGCTGTTGCTAGTGAAGATCTCCGATCGGAGGAGCTGCCGTGTACGTCACCCATTCGTGAGAACAATCAGCCTGTTGTCCTCGGAGAATACCTTCTACAGGTATGTAGCATTCACTTTATTTCATTTTTTATTTTATTTGCTGATGACACAAAGTTATTCAAAGTCGTTAACTCGCGACAGGATTGTGAAAAATTACAAGAGGACCTTACGAGACTGGGAGACTGGGCGGCTAAATGGCAGATGACATTTAATGTGAGCAAATGCAAGGTGATGCATGTGGGGAAAAAAGAACCCGAATTATAGCTACGTCATGCAAGGTTCCACGTTAGGAGTTACGGACCAAGAAAGGGATCTGGGTGTTGTCATCGATAACACACTGAAACCTTCTGCTTAGTGTGCTGCTGCGGCTAGGAAAGCGAATAGAATGTTGGGTATTATTAGGAAAGGTATGGAAAACAGGTGTGAGGATGTTACAATGCCGTTGTATCGCTCCATGGTGTGACCGCACCTTGAGTATTGTGTTCAATTCTGGTCGCCGCATCTCAAGAAAGATATAGTAGAATTGGAAAAGGTGCAGCGAAGGGCGACTAATATGATAGCGGGGATGGGACGACTTCCCTATGAAGAAAGACTAAGGAGGCTAAGGGCTATTCAGCTTGGAGAAGAGACGGCTGAGGGGAGACATGATAGAGGTATATAAAATAATGAGTGGAGTGGAACAGGTGGATGTGAAGCGTCTGTTCACGCTTTCCAAAAATACTAGGACTAGGGGGCATGCGATTAAACTACAGTGTAGTAAATTTAAAACAAATCGGAGAAAAGTTTTCTTCACCCAACGTGTAATTAAACTCTGGAATTCATTGCCGGAAAATGTGGTGAAGGCGGTTAGCTTAGCAGAGTTTAAAAAGGGGTTGGACGGTTTCCTAAAGGACAAGTCCATAAACCGCTACTAAACGGACTTGGAAAAATCCAAAATCCCAGGAATAACATGTATAGAATGTTTGTACGTTTGGGAAGCTTGCCAGGTGCCCTTGGCCTGGATTGGCCGCTGTCGTGGACAGGATGCTGGGCTCGATGGACCCTTTTCCCAGTATGGCATTACTTATGTACTTATGATATATCTTATTGTATATCTCTTAATAATATATATATATATACAAAATCTGTTTTTAACATATAGTTTTATATATATTTTTTACTGTTGTGTTTTATTGCATCAATGTTATTACATTGTCAATTATATATGTATATTATTTTACTATATGGAAAAAGTACAGAGCAGATCGTTAAGAACGTAATTTATTAAGACAACTAAAAATATAAAAAATAATATAAATACATATGAAAAGTAAGCCCGACACAGGCCGTGTTTCGCCCAGCAAGGGCTGCTTCAGGGGCTACAAAAAATCATAACATAAATATAGTTATTATACAGTTACTCTTCTAAAATCATAATACGGTCACATGTATATATAAACAATATATATATATTCCATAAATACACATGGAAAGAAACATATATCAAGATTCACTATAGATATGTATATGTCCATAACACCAAAAACCCACAAACAAAACATATAAATAAATATATATGTGTATATAGCCAGACAAGTATAATAAAACTTAAATATACATGTATATATTAAAAGTAAATATTAAAAAATCATATTAAAAAAAATCATCACATTCAATAGGGACATGTATATCATAAAATGAACTACATATATATATATATATATATATATATATATATATATATATATATATATATTTCCTTATAAAAAATATATATATAATAAAACAAACTACATATATATATACATATTTTTCTTTATAAAAAATAGCATGAGAGACTTATAGAGGATATTTATCGTATCGAGGAAGGGGCCGTGGTAGAGGTAGAGGAAGGGGTGGCTTCTCTCTTAACAAGTATGGACAGGAAAACATAAGCAGGTATTGAGTACAGTATATAATATTTCAGGAAGAGAATTAACCAATATTGAAGAGAGAGTCCTAAGTAAAGGACTATCATTTATACCAACACCGAAATACAATGCATTTAAAACTCGGGTGGAATTTTTTAAGTTTATACGAAAATTGAGAATTATGGAATTTTTCTCCAAAAATCCGTCGGATTACATTGACCATTCAATAGTCAAGCAAAACAGTAAATGGCTCCCGCCTGGCAATGTCCATCACTTAATACAAACCTATGAGACTGTAGTGCTTAATGAAATAACAGCATTAGAGAAACAAGGAAAGCAAAGGGCCTTTTACAATTTGACTAAAGAAGAGAAAGTGGCAGTTAAGACTCTACAAAAAGATAGAAATATTATTATAAAACCTGCAGACAAAGGGGGAGCCATAGTCGTAATGAACAGGGACGACTACATTCATGAAATCCAAAGACAACTGAGTGATCCAACTTTCTATAAAATTTTGAAAAAAGATCCGACAAAGGATATTCAGAATAAAATTTCCATTTTGGTGGAAATAGGTATAAAAGCACAATATCTAACACAAAAGGAGGCTAATTTTTTGGTTGTTAAAGAACCAACTATACCAACCATATATATTCTACCCAAGATACATAAATCCTTGTCCAAACCCCCAGGCAGACCTATTGTTTCTGCCTGTGGCTCGTTATTAGAACCATTATCCATCTTTATAGATAAATTTTTGCGTCCTCTGGTTTATAAAATTCCATCATATACACGAGATTCAGTAGATATGATTAATACACTAGATAAAATTACTCCAAGCAAAAACATGATTCTAGCCACTTTAGATGTAGAAAGTTTATACACCAATATCCCACAAGATGAATCTATAGATATCATACAAGAAGAATTGATTAAATGTGATAAACATCCTAGGATTCCAGTACAATATGTGACTGAGCTTGCTACTCTAGCATTAACTAAGAATTTCTTTTTGTTTAATGGTAAGTTTTATCAACAGATTAAAGGCATAGCTATGGGCTCTACATTTGCACCATCTATTGCTAATTTATATGTAGCACGCTTTGAAGAGAAATTCATATCAAAAAATAAACACATAGATAAAATATGTCTGTGGAAAAGATACATAGACGACATTTTTTTGATTTGGAAAGGTACAGAAAGTGAGTTGAAAGATTTCCACAATTGTTTAAATACTATGGATGTCAATTTAAAATTTCAAATGAATTACAGTAACAAAAGTATTTCTTTTTTGGATATAAATATTAGTATTCTTCAAAATAGATTTATAACAGATATTTATCGAAAACCAACAGATGTCAACAAATATTTAAATTATGAGAGTTGCCATAGCAAAAGTCTTAAAACAAATTTACCTTATAGTCAATTTTTAAGGTTAAAGCGGCTATGTTCAGACTCTAGCACATATACATTAAGATCGAAAGATATATCTAAACGCTTCATAGAGAAAGGATATCCATCAAAATGTATACGAGAAGGGTTAGAAAAAACCTCTGGCATTTCAAGAGAAACACTATTGAAGCCGGTTCACAGAATTGGTAATGAGAAGATTGTTTGTACACTACCATACACAAATATGTCTAAACCTATTGTTAATATTATCAAAAAGCACTGGCATTTGCTTGCTAATTTAGAGGTATTTGAACAAAAGAAACTGATTGTTGCATATAAAAGAGAGAAAAATCTTAGAGATCTCTTAGTACCATCTACATTACCTGCAATTGATACACCACTAAACAGTCGCCCTAGTGGCCATTATCCATGTGGCAAATGCTCAGTGTGCATTGTTAATGTTAAAACTAGGAATCTATTTATACAATCAGCTAATAAAGAGATCAAACTTTATGAATTTACAAATTGTCAAACAAGTCGAGTCATATATACAGCCATATGCCCATGTAACCTTGTTTACATAGGGAAAACAAAAAGGAAACTGAACACTAGGATTATAGAACACAAAAGTGCATTAAAAAGAAAATCTTTAGATAAACCATTGGTACAGCACTCTATTGATTTAGGCCATAGATTTGAAGAATATAAGTTTTGTGTGATCTATGTCCATAAGAATAGATTAAGAGGAGGACCAGTTGATATTCACTTGCTACGCAAGGAACAAGAATTTATATATGATTTAAATACTCTTCATCCCTATGGTCTGAATTCTGAGACAGACCTTTCGGTCTTCTTATGACCAGACGATATATTTGACCCGATATAGATATGTTGAACATCCACCACACAGAAATTCTTTTATCATATTATTCATATATTTTTTCTAAGTATTATTGAGATATCCTCTGACCTTTCACTGTATTGTTGTATTATAAGGTATTATCTTTTACGTTTTGCGCTGTTTTTTATATTTTTGCTATTATTCTTAACTTTAGTCTGTATAATTGGATGTTACGTAGGATATACGATATATATTATTTTTATTTTTATTTTTACCTGAGTATCGCTGTGCATACTTTCTTTTTAACTGAGTATCGCTATGCATACTTTATTTTCCTCTGGACCCCCTCGGTTTAGCTATGACATTCCATTTCACGTTGTTTCCCCCGTTTTGTTGTGGTATCACACCATGAACTTTAACCCGGAGATCCTGTATTTAACTTCCTGCAATTTTTTCGCGCGTTTTTCAGCTTTCTTCAGAGACAAGAGACGCCAGATAGACTGGATGTAAGTAGTTTTTATTAGGTTTTTTTTGACGTTTGCCGATTTGCTGCATCACTATTGATATAAGATAAGTAACTCACCCCGGACGTTTGATATTTTACTTCTAGCATTCTTTTGCGCATTTCAACCTTCCTCAGAGTCAAGAGATGCTCGATAGAAGCCTAGCTTATATATATATATATATATATATATTTTTTTTTTTTTCCGACGGAGACACCAGATAGATGGTATGTAAGAAGTTCAGCTGATACAATTTTCCCGACGGCGACTGTTCAGCGATACTATTAGCAGCAGTAATACCCTTATATCGAAATGATGATTTTTTCACTCTTTTTGCAACTAGATATATGATTTAAAATTGTGCGCTAGTAAGCACCTTTTGAAATCGCATTTGAGCCCCTTAGAAGATGGATGTTGATAACACTATTGATCTGTATATGAATTAATATTGATGATATTATTATACTTTTATATATATTTTTTTAGGTTATGTTGATTTGGCCCTATTTATATAAGATAAGTAACTCACCCCGGACATTTGATATTTTACTTTTTGCATTCTTTTGCGCATTTCAACTTTCCTCAGAGTCAAGAGACGCTCGATAGAAGCTTAGCGTATATATATATATTTTTTTTTTCCGACGGAGACACCAGATAGATGGTATGTAAGAAGTTCAGCTGATATAATTTTCCCGACGGCAACTGTTCAGCGATATTATTAGCAGCAGTAATACCCTTATATCGGAGTTGTGCAGTATAAAATGATGATTTTTTCACTCTTTTTGCAACTAGATATATGATTTAAAATCGTGCGCTAATAAGCATCTTCTGAAATCGCATTTGAGCCCCTTAGAAGATGGATGTTGATAATACTATCGATCTGTATATGAATTAATATTGATATTATATTTTTATATATTTTTTTTTAGGTTATGTTGATTTGGCCCTCTCGAAGAGCTGTTTTTTCACACTGAGATTGCTAGCATATGTGAGTTCTCGTTTTATGATATGCTCTTCACTAATTTATTTGTATTTCTGAAATTTAATTTTTGATTTACTCTTGTTTGTTAATTTATTATTATTTTTTCCCCCTTTTTTCTTTACAGTGCATTTTTGCAAATTGTTCATTATTCTTCCAACTTAAAAGGATTTTTGTGTAGGTGGGTGTGTACCTTATTTTTGTAAAAGTCTTCCATGTCATTTTCTTATAAGTCTCTCATGCTATTTTTTATAAAGAAAAATATGTATATATATATGTAGTTTGTTTTATTATATATATATTTTTTATAAGGAAATATATATATATATATATATATATATATATATATATATGTAGTTCATTTTATGATATACATGTCCCTATTGAATGTGATGATTTTTTTTAATATGATTTTTTAATATTTACTTTTAATATATACATGTATATTTAAGTTTTATTATACTTGTCTGACTATATACACATATATATTTATTTATATGTTTTGTTTGTGGGTTTTTGGTGTTATGGACATATACATATCTATAGTGAATCTTGATATATGTTTCTTTCCATGTGTATTTATGGAATATATATATATTGTTTATATATACATGTGACCGTATTATGATTTTAGAAGAGTAACTGTATAATAACTATATTTATGTTATGATTTTTTGTAGCCCCTGAAGCAGCCCTTGCTGGGCGAAACACGGCCTGTGTCGGGCTTACTTTTCATATGTATTTATATTATTTTTTATATTTTTAGTTGTCTTAATAAATTACGTTCTTAACGATCTGCTCTGTACTTTTTCCATCTTGGAGCTTGCAGACCGTCTGCCTTTGTGCTTTCTTGGACCCCCCCCCCCCCCCTATTATTTTACTATATAATTTTTGTACATGTTTTTACACATCATTTCATTGGTATTCTTATATATACAGTGCAATCCGCTTAAGTGCAAGGGTCTGGGACCAAAGAAATGTGTGCACTTGACCGTTGTGACCCAAAGAAGCTTGACATCTGATAAACATATGTACAGTACTGTTTATTATTATACATACAGTATACAGTCTCCGTTAACTGACAGGCTTATTTGAAGAAATCAGTTATAGTCCTTTGTACACTATTGGGTCTGTGAGTTCCATAGACTACGTCTGCCAGACAGTAAAAACTGTCATAGCATTGACATCCAGTGGCCTCCAGATAGGCCTGCACGGTGTTGAGACTCTCCAGAGCTCTTGCAAAAGTGACAGGAGGAGATTGTTGAATTTCGTCAGCATGTGCCTCGCTGCTCATTTCATCCTCTGTTTCATCATCAGCCGTTGTTGCCTGCGTGTAGGTGCATATCTCGACATCAGTGCTGTCGTCAGTTGTTTGTAGATCATAATCAACAGCAATGAAACTCCTCTTCAGTACCACCGGCTGGAATGTCAATAACCTGTTCATCTGACGCGTTTGCAACAGCTGCATCTGTTTCGTCCCTCTCCACATCCTTAACAAAGCTTGCCCGCTTGTAGCAGTTCACACTGGTTGCCTGTGTAACATGATTCCAGGCTTCTTTCTGCATATGTAGTGTTAATATGGAACATGCTGGACATGAACCATAGAACAGGCCTACAAATTGTAATATCTGTAACCCCGGTAGCAAACCTTCAGGGGTGGTAGGCTCCCTTCAGCAGTCCACAAACAAAGTCCTTCCAGACAACACAGCTTTTAGTTCCAAACAGTTTATTTCCCCTCCTCCATAAAAATCTCAGTTCAAGGGGGTTAAAGTCCCATTCAGTTTCCAAAATAAAGCAACAAGAAAAAAACTTCCCTTTAAATCCAAGTTCTCCCCCAGTTCAACAGCCTGGCTTTCAGTTTTAAAAGTCTTTCCGCTTGGGTGGTTGCAGAATGGCAGTACACCGCCCACAACACAGCTAATTGACTCCTGTGACCACCCACTGCCTTCAGTCCCTGCAACTCTGCCCCAAAGTACAATTACAGTCCATGTCTACCGGCCCCTCCAAACCTGGTGTGTTGGTCTCTCCAGCCTCCCCTTCCTCCAAGCACTCCATTAACTCTCCTTCTCTGCTAGGCTGTTGGTTTGAGACCTCCTCCCCCTCCCAGGTGGAAGGAATCTTGTACTGATTTCTAACCCAAGGGAATTGAGCTTTGTCATCCCTGCTCCCCCTTCTGGCCCTCGTCTGCCATAGCAGCTGCTCTTTCCAGTCCTTTTCCCCCTCCCTTCCACGTGGGGGCCATACCGGGTTTTGGGACCTACCCCCCCAATCCCTTCTCTCAGGGCCTTGTGGGGAATGTAGTCTGGCCCCATACCTCCTCCTGACCTGCTTAGACCCTCCAACCTCCTTACAAAATGTAGTCTGCTTAGTTTTGTGTTGAGCTAGGCCTCAATAAAGGTCAAAAGAACATTCACTGAGATGCCAGTTAACAAGTGTGACAAATGTTCCCCTAAGTGATTGCAAAACAAGCTTAGAGAGGAACAACATTTCCCTAACTGCAAAGGTCTAAAATACAAACTAACACATGTGTCAACCTTTTCCTACTTGAGCACACAATTCTGGAACGCGCTACCACGCAACTTAAAAACGATCTATGAATTAACTAACTTCCGCAAACTACTGAAGACCCATCTCTTTAACAAGGCATACCACAAAGACCAACAAATGTGAACCTTTGCACATCTTTTTAACAAGGCATACCACAAAGACCAACAAATATGAACCCTTACACATATATCCAGAATTGTCCTATAATATTTGCTCGTTATATTAATATCATGCTTTAGCATTATCATGTTACCCAAGATCCTTCTGTAATACTAATTGTTTACTTCTTATATATCTCAATGTGGCTTACAATACATCATGAATAGTGGAGAAGTATAAGAAAAACATTTAGTCTAGCAGAAGGATCTTGGGTAACATGATGGTGAAAAAAGCATGATATTAGTATAGCAAGCAAATGTTGTGAGACATTTCTGTGGAGGGGTTCACATTTATTACTCTTTGTGGTATGCCTTGTTGAAGAGATGTGTCTTCAGTAGTTTGCGGAAGTTAGTTAACTCGTAGGTCATTTTTAAGTTGCACGGTAGCGCGTTCCAGAATTGTGTGCTCAAGTAGGAGAAGGTTGACGCGTGCATTAGTTTGTATTTCAGACCCTTGCAGTTGGGGAAATGAAGATTGAGGAATGTGCGGGATGATTTTTTAGCATTCCTGGTTGGTAAGTCTATCAGGTCTGAAATGTAAGCTGGGGCATCTCCGTGAATGATTTTATGAACTAGAGTACATATTTTGAACGTGATACTTCCTTTAAGAGGGAGCCAGTGTATGTTTTCTCGTAGGGGTTTAGCACTTTCATATTTTGTTTTACCGAATATGAGTCTAGCTGCTGTTTTCTGGGCTGTCTGAAGTTTCTTGATTATTTGTTCTTTACAGCCAGCATAGAGTGCGTTACAGTAGTCTAGATGACTGAGTACCATTGATTGTACCAGGTTACAGAAGACATTCCTGGGGAAGAAAAGTCTTACTCTTTTTAATTTCCACATTGAGTGGAACATCTTTTTGGTTGTGTTTTTCGCGTGTCTCTCAAGTGTTAGGTGTCGATCAATGGTGACTCAGAGAATTTTTAAGGTGTCCGAGATTGGAAGATTCAGTTTTGGTGTGTTGATGGTGGTGAATTTGTTCGTATTATGCTGAGATTTGAGTATTAGACATTGGGTTTTTTCTACGTTAAGTTTCAGCTGAAATGCATTCGCCCATGAATGCATGATATGTAGACTCTGGTTGATGTCATTGGAAATTTCCTTTATAACTTGTTTAAATGGGATGTAGATCGTTACGTCATCTGCGTACATGTATGGGTTGAGGTTTTGGTTTGATAGTAATTTGGCCAAGGGTATCATCATTAAGTTGAATAAGGTCGGTGAGAGGGGGGATCCCTGTGGAACTCTGCATTCAGGTATCCATGTGGCTGATGTAATCGAGTTAGATGTCACTTGGTATGATCGTGTGGTTAAGAACCCCCTGAACCAATTGAGAATGTTGCCTCCGATTCCGAAGTACTCGAGGATATGTAGTAGTATTCCATGATCAACCATGTCGAAGGCGCTGGACATGTCAAACTGCAAAAGTAGTATGTTCTTGCCAGTTGCAATCATTTGTCTGAATTTAGTCATGAGAGTAACTAATACTGTTTCGGTGCTGTGGTTAGTCCGAAATCCTGCCTGGGAATCATGTGGTATTGAAAATTTGTTTAAATAATTTGTGAGTTGTTTGGTCACCATCCCTTCCGTTAGTTTGGTTATTAAGGGAATGGATGCTACTGGCCTATAATTGTTTAGTTCACTGGCGCTTTTCTTTGCGTCTTTAGGTATAGGGGTGAGTAGGATGTTTCCTTTCTCCTTCGGGAAGAGTCCGTTTTGTAACATATAGTTCAAGTGGTTCGTTAGTTGTGTTATAAATTGTTGAGGGGCACATGCCATAAAGTTGTTTGGGCATATATTGCAATGGGATTTGGCGAATCTTTTGAGCGTTCGGGAGATGATATCCTCTGATAATATCTCAAATTTGATCCAGATTCTGTCTGCTGGGTATACATCAGTGTCTGGATCTAGACAGTCAAGGAGTACGGCGTAGTCGATGGTGCTAACAGGTATTTTAAGTCGTAGTTGTACGATTTTCTCATTAAAGTATTTCACGAGATTGTCTGCTCCTGGTGTATCTTTACTGTTGTTTGTGACTGGTGTGATGTCTATTAGTTTGTTCACAAGTTGGAATAGTTTATGTGTGTCACAGAAAACAACAAGGCAAACGATCTGCAAAATCCAATGTGGAAAACAAACCAGCAGATCAGTATAACATCCAAAAAAACTTTATTGAAGATACCGTGTATGAAACAAATGCCCGGCTTGTGTCGGGCATTTGTTTCATACACAGTATCTTCAATAAAGTTTTTTGGATGTTATAGTTTATGTGGGTCCTTGTAGTTAGGTCCAATTATAGTTTTATAGTGTATTCTTTTTGTTTGTCTTATGGTATACTAGTAAAAAAGGCCCGTTTCTGACACAAATGAAACGGGCGCTAGCAAGGTTTTCCTCGGAGTGTGTATGTTTGGGAGAGTGTATGTGAGAGTGACTGTGTGAGAGTCAGAGTGAAAGTGTGAGTGTGTGTGTGAGAGAGAGAGTGAGTCTGGGTGTGAGTGTGTTTGTGAGAGTGTGTGTGTCAGAATGAGAGTGTGTGCAAGTGTGTATGTGAGACACAGTGTGAGAGTGTGTGTGTGTGTGCGAGAGAGAGAGTGTGTGTGAGACACAGATTCTCTGTGAGAGTGAGTGTATGAGACCAAGCGAGTGTGTGAGTGACTGTGTGGCACATAGAGAGTGAATGTGATACATTGTGAGACAGAGTGTGTGAGAGTGAGAGTCAGAAAGACATTGTATATGAGAGAGAGAGTGTGAGCCTTGCCCTCCCAATCCATGCCCATCTGTCCCCTGCCCCCTCCATTCATCCTTTTCCAGCAATTCCCCTCTCTCCCTGAGCCCTGCCATCTCAATCCATGCCCATCCATGCTTCTCTGTCCCCTGCCCCCTGCATTCATCCTTTTCCAGCAATTCCCCTCTCTCCCTGAGCCCTGCCATCTCAATCCATGCCCATCCATGCTTCTCTGTCCCCTGCCCCCTCCATTCATCCTTTTCCAGCAAGTCCCCTCTCTCCCTGAGCCCTGCCATCTCAATCCATGCCCATCCATGCTTCTCTGTCCCCTGCCCCCTCCATTCATCCTTTTCCAGCAATTTCCCTCTCTCCCTGAGCCCTGCCATCTCAATCCATGCCCATCCATGCTTCTCTGTCCCCTGCCCCCTCCATTCATCATTTTCCAGCAATTTCCCTCTCCCTGAGCCCTGCCATCTCAATCCATGCCCATCCATGCTTCTCTGTCCCCTGCCCCCTCCATTCATCCTTTTTACAGCAATTCCCCTCTCACCCTGAGCCCTGCCATCTCAATCCATGCCCATCCATGCTTCTCTGTCCCCTGCCCCCTCCATTCATCCTTTTCCATCAATTCCCCTCTCACCCTGAGCCCTGCCATCTCAATCCATGCCCATCCATGCTTCTCTGTCCCCTGCCCCCTCCATTCATCCTTTTCCAGCAATTCCCCTCTCTCCCTTCCATGACCCCCCCTCGCATCCATGCTCTTCTGTCTCCCATGTCCCAGCATGTCCCGCCCCCTTCGCATCCTTGCTGTCGTTTCTCCTCTGCCCTCCCGCTCCCATTGTTCAACTGCCCACCCTCTTCTCTTCCCCCTACATCACTTTTTTTTTTTTTTAATTTACCTCCGTGGCGGCGGTTCCGGCAGCGTCAGGGAAGGAGGCGGCGCTCCCAACGTCTAGCCTTCCCTTCGTTGTGTTCCGCCTTCTTCTGACGTCATCCTTGACGTCAGAAGAAGGCGGAACAGCGAAGGGAAGGCTAGAGACGTCGGGAGCGCCGCCTCCTTCCCTGACGCTGCGCTGCCGGAACTGCCGCCACGGAGGTAAATTTAAAAAATTTTTTGCGCCGTCGACGTCATGACGTTTGCCCTGGACGTCATGACGTTTGACGCGAGGGCGGGGCAGAGACGGCTGGCAGCCTGGCTGGCTTCACAACACGAATCCACGAACCCTAAGAAATGTTTGAGTGACTTCAGAAAGTTGTCCTCATTAGAACGTTCACGGTGCGTTTTATTATATTAGATTTATATTTTCTTTGAAGTTGTTTCCAGGCATTAATTGTGGCGTCCTCTTTCTTCTTATTCAATGCTCATTCCAACCTTCTGTCCTGTGTTTTAAGTTTTTTCAGTTCTTCGTTGAACCACGGTGTGGAGTTCTTTCTCTGTGAGGTTCTGGTTTGAGTTGGGGCTATATTGTCTAGTATTGATCTACATCTATCGTCCCATTCTAGGAGGAATTGTCCATCCGTTGTGGTAGATTTGTTGCCAGAATATTACCGGGTCTATTTTTCCTCTCGTGGAGTATGTTTTTTGTTCTTGTTTGTTAAGTGGTTCTTTCGTTCGCCATTGGAGGGAAATGAATGCTTTGTAGTGGTCTGACCATGGTACGGGTGTCCATTTTGTATCTGTTATTATAAGGCTGGAGTCAGGATCGAATTTGTGTGTGATAATGTCTAGTGTGAGTTGGTTGTGTGTTTGGTCTGTGAAGATCCCACAATTGTAGGAACCTTTTGCATTCTTGGGTGCTTATTGAGGTAAGGTCTTCAAGGTGCAAGAACTATAATAGGACCAAATTACAAGGATACGCATAAACTCTTTTCACTTGTAAATAATCTCCTAAATACCACACGTCACTTCAAATAGCATAGAAACCCCATCGGTGGCCAACCTAGCAAACCATTTCAAGGAAAAAATTATAAAGCTCCGACGCACAATACCATGCAATACCACTGAGTACATAAGCATCCTTGAATGCTTAGACCCGAAACCTGGGGAATATCCAGCCGATCGATCATGGACCAACTTTGAATTGATTTCAGTAGACGAACTCACATACTGACTCGGAAAATATGCCAAATCTCAATGCAAACTTGACATCTGCCCTACTAGCCTACTAAAAGCCGCCCCCAAACAATTCACAAAAGACCTCACAAACCAAGTAAATTATAGACTCCTAAACGGTCTCTTCCCCACGGACAAAGGAAATATCCTTCTCACTCCACTGCCAAAAGATGCCAAGAAAAGTACAATGGACCTAACCAACTACCGACCAGTTGCTTCGATCCCGCTCATAACAAAACTGATGGAAGGCATAGTGACGCAACAATTCACAGAATACCTAACCAAACACTCAATCCTACATGAGTCTCAATCAATGCATTCAAAAAAACAATAGCAACAGTCAAGAACATACTCGTACTACAATTCGACATGTCTAGTGCTTTTGACATGGTAGATCATGGAATATTACTACACCTGCTAGAATACTTTGGAATCGGAGGCCCAGTTCTCAAATGGTTCAAAGGATTCCTCACCACCAGATCCTACCAAGTAACAACGAATAATGGCAGATCTCCACCTTGGACACCGGAATGTGGAGTTCCTCAGGGATCCCCCCTTTCACCAACTATTTTCAACCTTATGATGATACCACTAGCCAAACTACTAGCCAACCAGAACTTCAACCTCTACATATACACGGATGATGTCACGATCCACATCCCGTTCAAAAGTAACTTAAACGAAATAACCAACGAGATCAACCAGAGCCTCCAAATCATGCACTCTTGGGCGGACTCATTCCAGTTAAAACTGAACGCAGAAAAAACTCAATGTCTAGTCCTCACTTCCCAATACAACACAATCAACTACCCCACCATAACCACACCTTATTGCACACTCCCTATTTCAGACAATCTGAAAATTCTTGGAGTAACTATTGATCGATACCTCACACTTGATACCCACGTGAAGAATACAACGAAAAAAATGTTCTGCTCAATGTGGAAACTCAAGAGAATAAAGCCTTTTTTCCCAAGAAACATCTTCTGTATCCTAGTGCAGTCATTAGTAATAAGTCATCTGGACTACTGTAACACTTTGTACGCAGGCTGTAAAGAACAGACCATTAAAAAACTCCAAACAGCCCAGAACACTGCAGCCAGACTCATCTTTGGAAAAACTAAATACGAAAGGGCGAAACCTCTAAGAGAGAAACTACATTGGCTACCACTCAAGGAACGAATCGAGTTCAAGATCTGCACAACCATCCACAAAATCATCCACGCAGACACCCCACTTTACATGTTAAACCTAGTGGACCTACCACCTGGAAACGCCAAAAGATCGGCCCGCAAATTCCTCAATCTAAACTTCCCCAGCTGTAAAGGAATTAAATACAGACAGTCATATGCTACTACTTTTGCATATAAAAGCACACAGATCTGGAACGCACCACCCATGACCCTGAAAAATATGGACAATCTAACCAGCTTTCGCAAATCTTTGAAGACACACCTCTTCAACAAAGCCTACGAAAGACATCCTTAATAATTTATTCGTCAAATCACTCAGATGCATCAAAAACGCCTCGCACAACACCTTTCTAGCACCTTGTATCTAATTCATCTACTTCCAGCTTATGTATTTAAAATCATAAAATGACTTTGCATCTAAATCATTTACTTTCAGCTTATGTATTTAAGATCATGTAATGACTGCATCATAACAACACTCTGTAAGCCACATTGAGCCTGCAAAAAGGTGAGATAATGTGGGGTACAAATGCAATAAATAATAATAATAAATAATAATATCTCCGATTATGATGAGGTTTGAGGTAGAAACACAGGTGTTCGAGATAAAGTCCATGAAGTGTGTTTGGGCATCTTGCCAATTGCCTGGCGGTCTGTAAAGTAGGACTGCGTTGAGGTGGTGTTGTAATTTTGGGTGATTAATTCTGACCGAGGCGATTTCAAGTTGTGGCAGAATGGATTCATCTGTGGTTGTGATGATGAATTCGGATTTGTATATTATGGCTATTCCTCCTCCTCTTTTTCCGTTTCTTGTCCATCACATGGTTTCCAGTACCACCTCTATGCTGATGACACCCAGCTTTATCTCTCCACTCCCGACATCACTGTCGAAACCCAGGCCAAAGTTTCGGCCTGCCTCTCAGACATCGCTGCCTGGATGTCCAACCGGCATCTGAAACTGAACATGGCAAAGACTGAGCTCCTTGTTTTTCCACCCAAACCCTCATCTCCTCTTCCCCCACTTTCCGTCTCTGTGGACAACGCCCTCATCCTCCCTGTCTCTTCAGCCCGCAATCTCGGAGTCATCTTCGACTCCTCCCTTTCCTTTTCTGCCCATATCCAGCAGACAGCTAAGACCTGTCGCTTCTTCCTCTATAATATTAGCAAAATCCGCCCTTTCCTCTCTGAACAGACCACCCGAACCCTCGTCCACTCGCTCGTTACCTCTCGCCTTGACTACTGCAACCTTCTTCTCGCTGGCCTCCCGCTCAGCCACCTATCCCCCCTTCAATCTGTTCAAAATGCCGCCGCACGTCTTATCTACCGCGTGAACCGATACTCTCACATCACCCCTCTCCTCAAGTCGCTTCACTGGCTCCCAATCCGCTACCGTATACAGTTCAAGCTTCTCCTATTGACCTTCAAGTGCACTCAATCTGCAGCCCCCCACTACCTCTCTGCCCTCCTCTCCCCGTATGTTCCCACTCGTAACCTCCGCTCTCAGAACAAATCACTCCTATCTGTACCCTTCTCTACCACCGCTAACTCCAGACTCCGCCCCTTCTGCCTCGCATCACCTCATGCCTGGAACAGACTTCCTGAGCCCATACGCCATGTGCCCTCCCTGCCCATCTTCAAGTCCTTACTCAAAGCCCATCTCTTCTCCCTTGCCTTTGGCGCCTAACCACCTTCTCCATTCATGTTACCTACACTGACTACATAGTTTTTAACCCCTAGATTGTAAGCTATTTAGTTATAACCTTTGATTGTAAGCTACCTACACTGACTACATAGTTTGTAACCTTTAGATTGTAAGCTCTCCAGAGCAGGGACTGTCCTTCCCCTTGTGAAACTTGTACAGCGCTGCGTAACCCTGGCAGCGCTATAGAAATGCTAAGTAGTAATAATAAATAATAATATCTCCGATTATGATGAGGTTTGAGGTAGAAACACAGGTGTTCGAGATAAAGTCCATGAAGTGTGTTTGGGCATCTTGCCAATTGCCTGGCGGTCTGTAAAGTAGGACTGCGTTGAGGTGTTCTTGTAATTTGGGGTGATTAATTCTGACCGAGGCGATTTCAAGTTGTGGCAGAATGGATTCATCTATGGTTGTGATGATGAATTCGGATTTGTATATTATGGCTATTCCTCCTCCTCTTTTTCCGTTTCTTGTCCAGTTGGTGATTTTGTATCCTGGTGGGCATAAATCCAAAATTATGGGGTCTTTGAGGTCGTGGATCCAGGTTTCGGTGATGAATAGGAGGTCAAGATTATCTGTAGTGATCCAATCAGTTATGGTCTCTGTTTTGTTTACTACTGATCTGGCATTTACGTATCCCATTTGGATTGGATGGTATGGTTTGGTTTGAGACATAGATGTGTTAATTTTTATTAGTTGCCTGTTTTCTTGGAATCTGGTTTTGTTGTATCCTTTCTTTCCTTTTTGTTGGTTATTTCCGTATGTATTTGTTTTTCCTTTTAGTTGATTGTTGTTCTTTTGGCCTTGTGAGTTGTAAGTGGGTTGCCTATAGGGTTTGTGTGCTGTGGGTAGGTTGTTGTTTATATTGGGAGTGGTCCATGCGTGATAGATTAGTGGGAGGAAGTAAATTATCATGAGCAGTTTGCTGGTATTCATGTTGGCTATGGTTCATGGTGTTTGGCTATAACTGAGTGTATTAGTGAGTGGGAGTTAGTATGAATATCAGGCAGTGTCAGCATTAGGTAGTGTCAACATCAGCATTGTGGACATTAGACAGATATTTAAATGTAGTTTTAGGCAGTATTCGCATTAAGCATGCTTAAAACAGCGTTATCTGCTTTAAATAGTGTCAGCATCAGGCAATATCGACGTCTAGTAACTAATATTAAGCTGTATCAGCATTAAGCAGTGTCAGCTGCGATCAGTATCAATATTGATAGAGCTTATAAAGCATTGGAGTATTTAAAGGGAGTCAGTTAACATGTTGTAAGGTAGATATAAAGCTTTTAAAGTCTATAAATAGAGGAGTGTGGTAGCCGTGTTAGTCCACTCTTAAGGTTATCAATAGAAATCAAACAAAATAAAACATGGAAAAGAAAATAAGATGATACCTTTTTTATTGGACATAACTTAATACATTTCTTGATTAGCTTTCAAAGGTTGCCCTTCTTCGTCAGATCGGAAATAAGCAAATGTGCTAGCTGACAGTGTATATAAGTGAAAACATTCAAGCGTTACTATGACAGTCTGACAAGGTGGGAGGATGGGGGTGGGTAGGAGGTATGCTTTGATGTCCCCATGCATACCTCCTACCCATCCCCATCCTCCCACCCTGTCATAGTAATGCTTGAATGTTTTCACTTATATACACTGTCAGCTAGCACATCTGCTTATTTCCGATCTGACGAAAAAGGGCAACCTTCGAAAGCTAATCAAGAAATGTATTAAGTTATGTCCAATAAAAAAGGTATCATCTTATTTTCTTTTCCATGTTTTATTTTGTTTGATTTCTAAAGTCTATAAAGCAATTAAACATTTCGAAGAAAGACAGATGTAAAGCTTTTAAATTCTGTCAAGCATTTAGATATTTAAAGGAAATCTTTCATCATATTGCAAAGCATGGCAAGCATTTGGAGCTATTGGTGCAATTTTTAAAGCATTTACAACATTTAAGAGGTCTTACAGAGTGTTGTAAAGTGTTGGTTCCCAGCTACTAGTAGATGGTCTTTGCTCCCCTCATCTTGTGCTCCTTGGTTGTGTTGAGCGGTTCACCAAATCGTTTCACCTGGGAGGGTCTTCGGAGGAAGTCCCACTTCACTGCTCGCAAGTTGGTCCTCCCCTCCGATGGCGGGTGGGATTCGATCGGGCAGGATCCAGGCAGGGATGTGCCCCACCGTTGAGCTGATCTCACAGTTGCAGTTTGCCTCCGTTTGTCTCGCTGCTCTCCCTTCCGCTCCCTCCGCCGATTCCGTGTTGGAGTCTATTTCGGTGGGGTGCTTGCTGTGGGGTGCCTCTCTAGCTGGTATGCGTGCATGGTCCGCCGGTTAGGTAGGTCACTCTCCGGTGGTTCCGTGCCCTTTCCAGGCTGACACGCGTTCGGGTGGAGTGCACCAGCGGGAGTGGCTTCGCTCTACTGGGTCTGCACCGTGGAGGTCCACAAATTGAGGGCAGACCGGGCCACCAGGTGAGTTTTTGATTGAATTGACCTCTCACATCTGGCGATTCGCCTGGAAGGCCGCGAGCAGTCCGGTGGCCACGAGGTCAGCTGGCTCAATTGGTGGTCGTTGTTCTCAGCCTTGTTCACTAGGCCTCGTATCGGACCTCCTGTTAGTCCACCTGGGCTTCGATTAGATCAGCTTTCAACCCCCAGGTTTTGCGAGGAGCCCTCCGCTGGTCTGTTTGGGTACTGAGTGGGTCGGCCTCACTCGTCCGGTCTGTCCGGATGGTCGCTAGATCGGTTGGATTATTTGGCAGCCACGAGGTCCACTAGATTTCTCCAGTGATCGCTGCATCCAAACGTCACCAGGTCTCGCGGAGAGCTCTCCACCAGCCCAACTGGTCCTCGACTGGTTTCCAACTGGGTCTGCCTCCTTTGTCCGGTGGCTCGTCTGGAAGGTCGCAAGTTCGGGCGGGTTGCCCGGCGGCCACGAGGTCGGCTAGTTCAAGTGATGGTCGTCGCTCTCACTAATTCGTTCACCAGGCCTCGTAGTGGACCTTCTGCTATTTTATCTGGTCTCCGGTAAGGTCAGCTTTTACCTCCGTATTCCGCGGTTGGTTTCAGCTGTTTGTTACTAAATATTTTTTGTGTGGTTTCGGCCATGGGCTAAGGAGCTCCTTGACTCCGTGACCCTTAGTTAGCGGCCATTTTCTTTAGTAGTTAGAGAAGTAATGACTGTGGAAATGCTCTTTGCGGCCTGGTTACCCTCTCATATGAGAATTGCTTATGGAATATATTGATTGACTTTACTGGTTAGCTGTACCTTCTAACCAGGAACAATTGTAAACAAGTGAACCTTCATTTGGTAAGTTTAATAAATGCTTATTCTCATATTACAATAGCCTTCTGTGTCTGTCTCTCCTTATTTAGTATGTTATAAGTCTTTCTACTAGCTGAAGTAGTGGATACTTCCAGTTAGACAAGACTGAGTATATTACCTGAAGGAGAGCAGACAAACTGGAGGTAACTAAATTCAGTTGATGACTCCGACATGATTATATACCTTACTCGTTTGTTGTGATTCTGCCTTGATGAGATAAAATAGTAAAAAAAACTTTTCCTGGGATCCCACCTTGTGCGAGGGTATCCATCTACTACATCTAGTCAATACTAATATTTTTTTGTGTGATTCTGTCTTGTGCGATGGCAGCCGTCTGTGGACGCTATTAAAACATTTTTCTGTGTTTTCTTACATCTTTTTTATACAAAAGTATGTCAGTAAAAGCGATTGTTTTCTTTTTATGGTGATACTAAGGGTGCACACGTTTACTGGGACACCAGTAACGGCACCCCTTAAGAACTGTTGGTGATAGCGGATCACCCAGGGTACTCTGCGAAACCCGTGGGGAAGACCATTCTGAGATCATGTCCAACTTCTTTCGCAGGAGTTTTGGGGCACATTCAGCTTGACGAGTGGTGAGTATTACTTTTTATACATATTTACATAACTTGTAGGGTATACAATGACTTGTCCCTCTCCTCTGGACACGGTTATTACATTTTTCCCTAGTGATAAACATTCTCTGACTCTTATTTGTGCCCAATGGTACAATAAAATGGAATAAAAAAAGATCATGACCTTCACTGGCCTATTAATGGTTCTTTTGACCCCGTTGTTTTAAAACGACTCATTGCATACAATGAAAGCCATAGGACGGGTAAATCGCACCTGAGGCACTTACAGGCCATTAACAAATGGGTGTTAATTGCTGACAGAAATGCTGAATCTAGATCCCTGCCAAGTTCTACCAATCTCCCACCTCCGCCTCTGCCACCCTCAGATCCGGATCTTACGCCATCATATCAAAATCCCGTTGGTCCTGCGGCTTCTACAATTATGACTTGTGAAACCGCTGTGGGCTATTCGCAGCTATATCCAGACCTTCCTTCCACTGATCTACCTATAGACACTCCTCCAAAACCTTGCCAAGGCGAGTCACTTGTGTCACATTCCATTACTTGACAAAGCCTACTACTGTACAGATTTCTGGCAGTGTTGATCTTATCCCACTTCCCAGTGTTGCACCTGATAATGACAACTCTCGCAATTTGGATATTACAACTCTTAACCAGGTTCCCGGCTCTGTACCGATAGTTGCCCCTGACCCTTTCCCTAAATCTGACCCATGCTGTCAATCGCTTGGGATTGAACCTACACCTGTGCTTACCAATGCACCTCCTCTTCTTAATGACGCTGAATACAAGGCTTGAATGCAGGATCACTCTCGTCACCTTGCCTTTGCCTTTAAGCAAGATACTCCCTTTTTAGATGAGCTACGTCTTTCTGCAGCTCGAAAACGTACTGCTCAAGCACTGGCACTTTAGTAATAACACAAGAAGACCTATTTCATGGGTATGTGAGATATAAAATTGAACAAGCAACACTTCCTCTGCCCAGACGCCATCTTGGTGAATTAGTAATATACTGGTTAATTTCCTTTCAGCTCCTGGGTGGACCGTGGGAACCCCGATATTTCTTTAGAAAACGGGGGACTAAAGCAACTTTTTGAACTTCGATTGCCAGGAAAATCTCCTTTTTCTAACATTGGAGCCATACCTACTGCTCACAATTTTACAATATGAATAGGTCTCATGAATCCCCTGACTCCCATGGAACCCCTGTTTTGAGTTGAGACCCTGGTCCTGACGATAATGATATGTGGAACCCTTTTATCAGATATTATAATCTTTGTGAGCCTTTACTTGACAGTTGGACCACAGTTCCAGCTACCCATACCCTAGAGGTAATCGAAGTTTATGGGATTGGCCAGATTAAACTCGAACAAGGAGACATACCACTGTCCTGTCCAAATAATGGGGAATTAGTTTATTTCTGGCTAATTTCGTATGACATATTGAATAGAGGATGGCAACCTTGGATTTTTGTCAGAAAAGGGGAAACAGATCTGTAGAAATGTATGAGCTTGTTCACACACATTACCGCATACAAACTTGTATGGGAGCTATTCCTTTACCCTATTAATGGTTAATTTCAGATTGAGGCCTCATTTCTACAAGACACCCTTCCTATCTCCTGCTCTCGACATATATGTTTTACTCGACCCAACAGGACACTGTCTTCACTTTCTATGATTTGAAACTTGTCTCGATAAGAGAACCTCATATTTAGCCAATATGTGCAGTGCATATAGACCACTTGCTCCTGAATGGAATCCTGGTATTGATGACAATGATGCATAGAATCCTTTGATTAGATTCCGTAATCTGTGTGAACCCTATTTGATATATGGACCACAGATCCCGGGACCTCTACTATTGATTTGACCAACCTTTGCGGGATAGGTCACATAAAACTGGAGCAGATGGAGGAAGTACATAAAAACCTCTATCCCGACCTAATACTGGAGAATTAGTGTATTTTTGGATAATCTCCTATAAAGTACGAGGAAGATGTTGACGTCCCTGGTTTTTCCTCAGACAAAGGGAAAACAGGATTGCTGAAATATTTCAGCTTATACTCCAAATTAGCAATACCCCTTTTGGAATGCACAGAAGTATAGGTGCTGTTCCTTTATTTTCTTAATGCTTTATTTCAGGTTGACACTTCATATCTGTGAAACAGGACACCATGTTACTTTACTCTCTTTTTTCCCTTTGTACTACTGATGAATGCTGAGCGCAACCCAACGAGATTCTGAATCGGATTTTTGGGCCAATTGTGCTATCTGGCTTTTGGTATTTGCAGCTATAATTTCTTTACTGCTTATTGTTTTATGGTTTTTGCGAGTCCTGAGCCCCTGTTAGTTTATATTTCATAATGTCGCTCATAAACTACTGCTTGTGACTTTTTCCCTCCTGCACTTGATCCTTGATGTCTTGAGCACTAATTGCTCTTATGGAACTGTAGTAGAATCTTGGGGCCCAAGAGATGACTCCACCATGTTTGGACCGTACTCTGAAAATTGTGACATGGATCAGTTCTATCTTAATAGCGACTATCCTGTCAAAGCCATTTTCCACTGATTCAAAGCAATAGAACGGTAACGATCCAGTTTGATATCTGTAAAGTTGCTGACTGTGGAAATTTAAACTGGCAACGGTCACATTCAAAGTTCTATGTTTATCTGTGCACTTATTGCCCGTTTGGATTCTGCTGTTTACTCTACTAGCCCATGTCATTCATGGTCAGATGTATGGTGGTATACAGGCCCAAATTATCCTACAAGTAGTCATCCAGCCTGGAATAAACCTCTACGGAAGAGAATTACTCTTACCCGTAGACCTGTCAATAAAGACACATGTACTCTTGGAAAATGCAACCCTGTTTCGATTACTTTTAGAAGAGTGGATCTTTCTATAAACCGTACCTATGGTGTAGACATAGAAGCTACCACCAACTCAGATCCTGTTGGTCGTTTCCGTATCCTTGTCCGCTCTGCTAAAAGGACCACCTTACCTAATTGGTTTAATCCTTTACTGCCACAAATTCCCGAGATTAACATACCCTTTCAGGTCCATAACATTACCAACCTTAGAGATACATTTACTATTGAAACTGGCTATGCTGATACGAATTTATGGCTAGATTGGGTAAAATATACTACTCATTCTTTACACCTGTCTAATTTCTATGTTTGTACTGCTTCTCGCCCTCTCCCTTGAATTTCAGGAATGATTACACTGGTGCCATATGTATGTTATATTTACTTTATGGTGATAAGACTACTAATGCTTCTTGTAAATCTCTTGAACTAATGTTTCCTGAGATTTCTAAAGAAAAAGTGAGAGTGCCTCCAGTATTTCAACCACCTCATAAAAATACAAAATTTGAAACTTATATATGAAGAAAAAAAGCTACAAATCCATATGCTGTTGGACATTTGTCTTCTTGTAATACCAGCTTAACTGCTAGTGGCTCAATGGACTTCTCAGATTTTACTACTGCTAGAGCTGATGTTTGGTGGTACTGTGGAAATAGAACATTGTACTCTACCCCGTGATTGGGAAGGGCAATGTGCTGTTGTTCAGTTGGTAATACCATTTACCATTGCTGCTTTGCATACCGACCATGGTCTATCCAGATCTAAGAGAGCTTCTCCAGCTGGTTCTTTTGATTCCAGAGTATATCTTGATACTATTGGAGTTCCAAGGGGAGTCCCTGATGAATTCAAGGCCCGCAACCAAATTGCTGCTGGTTTTGAAGCCCTATTCCCTGTGATCACCATTAGTAAGAATGTGGATTGGATTAACTACATTTATTACAACCAACAAAGATTTATCAACTATACAACAGATGCTATCAAGGGTATTGCAGAACAATTGGATGCTATTAGCCGCATGACTTGGGAGAATCGATTGGCCCTTGATATGATATTAGCTAAAGAAGGAGGTGTTTGTGTGATGATTGGTAGTGGAGACTGTTGTACTTTCATGTCTTATAATATTGCTCCTGATGGAAGTATTACAAAGGCTTTAGAAGGACTTACTGTGCTAGCTAATGAATTAGCCGAAAACTCTGGTATTGATACCACCTGGACTGGATGGTTGGACACTATGTTTGGAAAATGGAAAAGTATCATACTTTCAGCTTTAACTGCTATCATTGTGGTCATAGCAGTTTTTATGCTATGTGGCTGTTGTATCATACCTTGTAGCAGGAGATTAGTGGATCATGCTGTTGAAACTGCTATAAGTAAAAAAGATCCTATGGGACAATATGTACAAAAGAATGATTCGTTGTGTTGCTTCAGAAAATTCTGAAATCTATACCGATCTTGACCATGAAATGAATGATGACACTGAACCTAATGTCGATGTTAATACTAATACAGTTACCATTGATGATGCTAATACTCCTAAAGACAATATTCTTGAAAGTAAGGTGTAATTCATTACCTATGTCTTCTCACTTGCATATGTTTACCTATAACCATACATAATGGGGGACCCATAACATTGTAGGATAACTATTTTGAATATCCTACTGAAATCATATTTCCTTCCAGCTTCCTGCATAATGACCTGTGATGGACACTAGCCACTACAACAGAATGCTCACCTTTCCTTACAGGCTGCAGACACAATGCTCCTCATTGGAGTAGATGGAGACCCAGAGATGTCCAGCACATGTGAAGGCCTGGCATTCGCATGCCTTCAAGAGGGGAGCTGTTAATATGGAACATGCTGGACATGAACCGTAGAACAGGCCTACAAATGTAGTCTGCTTAGTTGTGTGTTGAGCTAGGCCTCCATGAAGGTCAAAAGAACAGTCCCTGAGATGCCAGTTAACAAGTGTGACAAATGTTCCCCTAGGTGCTTGCAAAACAAGCTGAGATAGGAACAACATGTAGTCTGCTGAGAAACAGAATGTCAGGTTCTCAGGTTCAGAGCCCGCTGGGCCGGGCTCTGGAGCAAACGTGAGCCCTTGGGCTGCTGCTGAGGAGCGACAGCAGCAGGCAAAACCCACCAACCAACACTAGGCAAGCGCACCAGCAGGGACTGCAGGCACCGCCCAGCGAGCCGGAACACATAGACTGGAATCCCCCGGACTGGAGGACACAGGACTGGAACACTGGATGGGAACACCCCGGACTGGAGCACACTGGACTGGTCCGTACAGCTTCACCTGCACTTAGCCACTGCCCCCCAAGGGTTGAGCCCTTGGGTTTGAGTGGCCGGCAGGACTTACCGGAACCCGGATGACACAGGGACCAGCACTAGAACAAGCTTGAACTGAAGTGCTCCTAGGTACAGAACTAACAGATGTGCTCCTAACAGAAAACTAACAGACCTAAGCCCTAACCTACCAGGGGAGCTCCTAAGCCCTGCACAACAAAGGGACTTCCTAAGCCCTAAACTAACAGGAGTGCCCCTAGGCACTGACCTAACAAGAGTGCTTCTCACAGCACCAAAAGGAAAAGCAGTGGAGTTACAAGGAAAAGGCAGGGAAGCACAAGGGAAAAGCAGGAAAGTACAATACAAGCTACCACAGGTGCTCCTAAGCACCAAGCTATCACAGAGCTCCTACAGCACTAAACTACCAAAGGTGCTCCTATCAGCACCAAAACCTGAAGTACTTCTATCAGCAACAAGAGGGAAAAGCAGGGAAACTAACCCAAGCAAAGCAGAAGTGCTTTAAACACAGCAGAAACAGAAGTGCTTCCAAAGCACCAAACACTGAAGGGCTTCTAAAGCCCCAAACACAGAAGGCTACTAAAGCCCCAAGCAAAGCAGAGCTTCTAAAGCCACAGAAGGGGAAGCAGGGGAACCACAAGGAAAAAAGGAGGAAAGCTAAACACACAGTCACCAGTGCACACTTCACTAACACTAACCTGGACCTTTAGCAAAAGCAAGCAGGGAAACGACACAAAGTCAGAAGTGCACACTGCACCACCCTACCTAAAGCAAACGTTGCAAAGGCCCTGAAGGGAAGAACACCACTTCCTTATCAAGGCCCTCCCTGATGATGTCACACTCCCTAGACCCAAGCAG
The DNA here is from genome assembly GCF_901765095.1 of Microcaecilia unicolor. Taxonomy (NCBI): domain Eukaryota; kingdom Metazoa; phylum Chordata; class Amphibia; order Gymnophiona; family Siphonopidae; genus Microcaecilia; species Microcaecilia unicolor. The sequence continues at coordinate 119,264,932 of NC_044040.1, read as the reverse complement.
ACAGCACACTGAAACCCAGAGAGGCCCAACCCACACCAATGCAGCACCGTGAAGCACTTGAAGCCAGTACACCCAGAGAGAGGTAGAGCTAACTCAGTCCACACACACAGCTGCAGTATAGTGAAACAATTAACCCCAAGCTGGCAGCAGCCAGCACAGAGAGAGAAAGCTAGCTCAGAAAGGACAGACAGAAGAAACGGAAGCCAGCTAAGAAGCTGACCACCAGGGAAAAGGTAAGTTTGAGAGGGGTTCTGACCACGATCATAACACAGAAATATGATTTATAGCTTTTGCTGTTGTAAGGGGAAATCTTGGTAACTAAACAGGTGGTAAGAGAAAAGCAGAACTATGGTTACTGGAAAATAATGTTGCAAATGAGAATGACCTTTATGGTACTTATATTAGGCAAGATTACTGTAAATGTAAAATTAAGTAAGTTTTCAGTAAATGAGTGCTGATGACATGGAAAATCACTAATTGCACATGAAATGTGTATCTCTGATGAAAAAGCATGGGATCAGAAAGGTATAAAAGTAACAGTTGTAATCTTTAGTAGTTAGAGAAGTAATGACTGTGGAAACGCTCTTTGCGACTTGGTTACCCTCTCATATGAGAATTGCTTGTGGAATATATTGATTGACTTTACTGATTAGCTGTACCTTCTAACCAGAAACAATTGTATACAAGTGAACCTTCATTTGGTAAGTTTAATAAATGCTTATTCTCATATTACAATAGCCTTCTGTGTCTATCTCTCCTTATTTAGTATAAGTCTTTCTACTAGCTGAAGTAGTGGATACTTCCAGTTAGACGAGACTGAGTATATTACCTGAAGGAGGGCAGACAAACTAGAGGTAGCTAAATTTAGTAGGGAATCCAACAGTGATAGATTACGAGCCAGTTCAACAGCACGTTTATCCTTGCCAGTCTGGTCATCAGACGACGTAGCACAAGAGCCCGATAATGTTATTAAAAATTGGCTATTATGCCCTGATTCATAGGTTGGATCAGAGAGGTAGTGTTTGGTGGCAGGAAGACCTTGACGTTAAACAGCCTGACATCATCCCTGTGTGCAGCACAATTATCACAAAGCAGCAAAATCTAATACTTTTGTGCCCGCATTCTAGTGTATAACTTCTTTAGCCACTGCTTCCAAATTTCCCCAGTCATCCATGAATTTGCGTTAGCCTCGTATGACACAGGAAGTCACTTGAAGCAACGGGGCTGTTTGCTCTTTCCAATGGCGAGGGGTTCCAACTTCTCACTCCCATCCATATTGCGCAAAGGAGGATCGTCAGTCGGTCCTTCAACGTTTTACCTCCAGTAGTTTCGGCATGTTTGAATGCAGGTGTTCCATCAGGAATCGCTTGCCAGTAGAGACTGTTTTCGTCAGCATTGAAAATGTCACGAGGTGCAAACTCGTTCAAGATGGTAGGAAGAACTGAAACAACCCAATTTTCAGCACCAAAGTCATCAGCGTCTTGTTTCTCACCATGCTGTTACTTGAATTTTATGTTGTTCCTCTCCTTCCATCTTTCCAACCATCCAACAGTAGCTTTGAATTCAGGTAGTCCAAGACTTTCAGCTAGCTGATTAGCTTTCTCCATAAGCAGTGGACCACTGACAGGAAACTTCTCCTGAATCGAGAAAACCACCGAAGAAGAGCATCTTCTACCTCATCAGCTGTTCCCGCCCGTTTTCGTTTCCGTTGTGGATTTGTATTGTTTTGCCAGTCTGCCAGAAACTGGTCTTTCTGCTTCAAGATAAGTGAAATTTGACTGGGATTGGCACCATATTCTTTAGCAATAGATGCTTGACGTTGTTTATTTTCTAATGTTTTAAGAACTTCTATTCGTTCAGCCAGTGTTAAAGTCTTACAGTTCCACCACGACGACGATGACCCCAGTGTATGCTCTAACAACATTCTTTTGCTTATTCTGCCTGTGGCAGTTAAAGGGGCAGTAAATTTGAAATCTCACTGGTTGTCACGCGCCAATAGGCTTCCATATTCCGTGCTCACATATGCAGAGTCTTTCCTGCAGAGGAGCGGTCTTAAACCATGCATATAAGCAAATCTTGCACTTATCAGTGGTGTGCTAAACTGAAGTTTGTCCTCATAGAAATTAATGGTGCCAAAAATGGGACAGAAGTACGGCATGCAGTTAAACAGAGCATGCGCTTATCCAACGTGCACTTAAATGGAGTGCACTGTATATATTTCTTTATAGCAGTGTGTTTTTTTCTAGTAAAAAAGGTGCCAGTACTCAAATGCTAGGCCACCGTTCAGGGGTGGGGTGATCACTGAGGGACTCATCCCACAATAGCCAGGCCCCCTGCAACCAGTCACAGAATCTATGACAAGGCAGAATTGGTGCTTAGAGCCTGAGCTCTTTCATTAAAACTTGGGGTCGGGTCCATAGGTTAATTTTAGCAGACCATGGGAAAGGTGCCGGTACTCAGTACCCCCAAGTACCACCTGTATAATTATACTAAGTGGAGAGTTATAATATCATGAAAGTTTCAGACGGGGGGGTTTCCAAAGCAGGCATAGAAATAAATGTGGTTTATCAAGTATAAAGCTGTATGACAGGAAGGAAGAGGGGGGGGGGAAAGGAGTTATCAGAGCGGAAGATGGTTACAGCGTACGAACGGACAGCAAGCTCTCAAGGCATGAGACACACTTGCAAAATAGAGACACCGGTTAACAATACTTAGAACTGGCAACAGACCTGTCATAGGGAATATTTATAATCAAAGAAATAACTAACAAGATAATATGGCAGAGAAATCACGGACGGAGAAGAGAACATAACCTTACTGACAGATAGCCTATATATAAGAGCAGGGAACAGTGGCCAGAAACAGAATCAGAGAGACATGCAAGGTAGAGGTTAAGTACCTCTCAGAGGTTTAAGTACCGCACAGAGGAAATGAGCACAGATCTCTTAGAGGGCAGGGAAGGGACACTCCCTCCATCCGAGATCTAGAAGCAGAAGTGTATAGGCAGGAAAGGAGGTTGGGGCTCTGTGGGCTGTCAGTTTAACCAAAATGATTTTAAAGGAGAGATATAGGATTTCAGGGAACTGCAGTGAATAGGAGCTCAGACAAAAGTAAGAACACATGATCTACAGGTAGGGATGGTGGGAAACATAACGGGGATCAACTTCAACATACACTGAATAGCCTAAAAAGACAGGAGAATCTTCGCTCAAGGGAGGACGGAGACTTAAGACACGAAATGTCAAGGCGTTAGGCTAAGAATAGCCAGCATGAGACCGCTAATGACAATCGTGGCGAAACGAGAAAAAAACAGCCAGCATCTGCTAGGCGTGGTCTCCCAGCCTAGAACCTAGATGCCACTCGTACCCTTGCACACACCAAGCGCTCGAAAGGGACAGGGTATAGGTGATGAATAAAAGAAAAGATATAAGGGTACTTATCACATAATAATCGTTAGACAGACTCACAAAAGGACAGGAACAGAAAAACAAATGCGCCAGCCAAGCGCAGACGGAGAAAGCGATAAGGAAACAGAGGAAGAAAGCAGAAAAACAGAATAGTACCAGAGGAAGGGGTTAGAAAAGGAGCGGACTGAATACCAGTTCCCAGTACCCCTCAAGTGGGCACTTTTCACCAGGGTATATGCCAGTGCAGTGAAATAAAGGCAGAAGAATAGCGTTAGTAGACATACATAAGAGTAATGATACAGTACTCTGTTACCTGATTGTGCATGTATCCACAATCCTGGTGACGGGTGAGAGAAGACAATGATTTATGAAAGACCACACATGCTCCAGAAGTTAGGCGTATAGCCCGCATTAAGACCTTGCTGGTGCCATGTGGACGAACTCTGAGCGTACCAATCCCCGAAAAGGTTTGGAAGTTTTAGGAGGTAAGAAAGACCGGCACCAAGGTACCTTAGGAGAACATGATATAAAAAGTAACAGATAAGAATAGAGACAGATATAACAGCACCCGCAGTGGACCATACCGTACCAAAGCACTAGAAATCAGTGACACGCTGGGACAGCTGCATTCAAAGGGAAAACAAAAACATAAGTGAATAACAACCGGCTGAAAAGGGACAGAGGTGGCAGGGACCATGTAAAAGCTGTGGCTTAAAGAAAAAAAACCCCACAGGAAGGTGTGGCGACAGACTACCAAGAATGAAGAGGGAAGGGGAGAAATTATTTCACATAAGTGTGTTTTTGAAAAAACCAACTATGGGGAGAATTAACATGTCAGCAAGGGGAAAGAGACCGGGAAAATAGCAGTGCCAAGAAGGGGAGATAGGAATCAGAGAGAAGAAATAAAGCGCAGTCTTGGACGCAACTAAGAGGGGAAAGAAAGCACAAGGCTTACATATTATCACTGACTGCGATAGGGAAGAATAACGGAAGTGGCTTAACCACAGGAAAGAGTGAAAGCTTAGAGAGAGAACAGCAGACTGCTATAATAAGGGACATGAGACATCAGGGAGGAAATTCTTGATCTTTAAATATTGAAAGACAAAAACGTGGATGTGGACGCATAAATAAGAAGGAGAAGGACAGGAAAGGGTGGAGCAGCGTACGGGAGTCACCAATGTTGAGAATAGAGGGGTCTCGGGCCCCCCCCAAGAAGGCTAGAGTGACCTTAATCTGGCTCCATCTCTAAATAACACTAGTACTGGGGTAATCAAGGAGTTATTGCCTCTAAGGGAGACGTTAGGTCTAAAGAAAAGATACCAGCCTTATGACAAACTGGATTTAGACTACAGGTTATACAATGCAGCGAATGATAGCCTGATGTAGCAAAAGCATTTATACTTACAGCCTTTCATCATTAAGTGAAGCCCACAAATCATCATTTGGAATGAAGAGTTTATTTGCAAATCAGACTTTAATCAGATACATTCATCAGACAAATTCTGGATTCAGCTGACTGGAGCTCTGCGTCCTAGATACGTTGGGGAGAACCTCCGAAATATGCTTGGGAGACCAGTCCTTATATACCATCTGGTCCCCATACAAGTCTATTGAGAGGGACTTTTTTCTAATCTTGCTCAATCTATGAGTCATGCCCTCCGGCCAGGTGTTTCCGTTTTTGTAAACACTTCCCTAGATACGGACATCCAAACATGGCTATTGTGTAATTTCCTTTTTTGTAAACACTTTGTTCTTATGAAGATATCTAAATATAGATATATCAATTTCATAACATCTTGTGATCTGGGTGCCAACTTATTAAAGACAGACTCCGTGTTATGAACCAAACTTCTTATCATTTCTGTCTTTAATTTCTACATCATGTGTGTTACACTCAATTTGGAAGTTGCACCAGGTTTCATTAGAACTCACCAAGCAGTCCTTGCTCTTGCAGGCTCTCTGCTATAAGGCCATCATCTTGTTATCAGGCCTACTCAGTGCTTTTCAGGTGTTTAAAGCTATGTAGCTTGGCCCACCACTATTCCAGTGGATAGGTCTTTAGCTAGAACACATATTAACTTGCAGGAAAAGCAAGTCCTTGCTCAGCCAGTCATTGATTTTTAAACCTAGCTGGTATTTTTACAGCCTGAGTCCTAAATCTGGCCTTCCACCCTTCCGGTGGGCATCCAGTGAGGGCCTCTTGCTGTAGTATAATTATACACACCTCAAAAAAAAGCCCTTTGTAGATTACTGATTCAGGCCTAGCAGCCAAAACACAACGTTTGTGTTGAGTCATTTTTCCATTAAACATTTTTTATTTCCAAGTACATTGTTTCAGTCTTTGGTATCTGTGGTCAACCTCCCACCCTTTTTCTTCATATCTTTCTGGTCCTTTATACAGCAGCTGTTGCAGATTAAGTTTCCACTGTCATTCGAAGAGCTCCTGTTTAATGTGTTTCCAATGGAACATCAGTGATGACCAGATCCACTTGATATCAGTGCTTACTGCTGTGGCACTATAGTCTATATTGTGTATGTAGAAGAATTTCTCTCTCTCATTTTTTTATTTATTTATTTATTGCATTTGTACCCCACATTTTCCCACCTCTTTGCAGGCTCAATGTGGCTTACAATACATCATGAATGGTGGAAATATGTAAGAAGATAGACATTTGGTATTACAGGAGGATCTTGGGTAACATAATGATGATAGAACCTGATAGTAGTGTGAGAAGCAAATATTGTAAGACAGTTCTGGATATGTGTGTAGGAGTTCACATTTGTTGATCTTTATGGTATGCCTTGTTAAAGAGATGGGTCTTCAGTAGTTTGCGGAAGGTAGTTTGTTCGTAGATCGTTCTTAGGTTGCGTGGCAGCGCGTTCCAGAGTTGTGTACTCAAGTAGAAACACCATGGAAGCATCAAGTTTACAAGGCTTTAAGCAGCTCTGATGTTTAATTAAACAAGCCTTAAGAGGGTAGATAGTCTTTCCAATGCAACATGAAATAGAGACATTATAATATCTCCAATGTATGCAAGCACAAAAAGCAAACATTTTTAATTGGAAAGAAAATTCTGGAAAAAGATGCTCAAAGGGCATAGACTCAGGAGTAAATCTCTTCACAGTAATAGTAGTGGATGCATGGAACAGCATCCTAGAGGATGTGATAGAGGTAAGAGCATTGAGCGAATTCAGGAAGACCTAGGATAAACAAAAAAATGTTCTTACTTTTGTAGAAGTAAAAGGAAAGATAGCAAACTGTCATTACGGCTTACAAAAAGAAACAAATGAGCAAATTAAATAGGCCCTGCCATTCTTATCTGCTCCCACATTCTGTGTTTCTGTCATTTTCATTAACTTACAGAACATATATGGCCTTAAAGAGAGTGAGGTAATGATATATGTTCACTTGTGTAAGGTAGTTTTTTAACCTGTGTGATAATTTCCAAATGATTTTTTTTTTCACTATACATATATTGTCATCTTGTCTGTACCTCTAGGATTGACGACACACTTCAAGTGAAGATAACAGACAATGCCCTCTCTAGAGATCTATTCCCCATGGATTACCATTGCCTTGGCGACAATGAAAACAGGCCAGTCCGATGGATGGCATTGGAAAGTCTTGTCAATAATGAGTTCTCCAGTGCAGGCGATGTGGTAAGTTTGTCTGGATTATTGAAAACTATTACTTGGCATCTTTTTCTAAACCATGTTGGCCCTTTTCCTGTTAGAGCAGCAGTCTCCAAACTGTAGACTGTGCCCACAAATGGAATCACAAGAAACAAGACTGCTATCTTCATATGAACCTTCACTCCAACATGCAACCAGATCAGTTCACATATTCTGAAGCCTTACTCTTCCTCCTCTTAGACCAGTAACTTTTGTTGGCCTGGGCCTGTGAGCACCAGGACCAGCTTAACCTATGGACCAAATGAGGCACTGGCTTGCTTATAAAGGGCACTAGAGCCCTAGCCTCTGACATCACCAGCTTCATAGATTAAGCTGGCCCAGGGCTTAACTGGATACTGCTGTCATGTGCCACCATGGATGTAGTTTTTTGGTGGGGGCATTGTCCATCTGCAAACAGTGCAGGACACACTGCCTCTCTCTCTCCTTTCAATTCCTCGCATGGTCCACCATCTTGCCTCTCTGTCCCCTTCCTCCCTCCCCCCTCGAGCATCACTGCTTCTTGCCATCCCTCACCCCAATCTTGCCCTCCTCCCACAGCTCCTTCAATTTGTCATAACTGTCAGGGTTAAAAAAAAATTAAAAGTAAAACAGTAGCCAGCACAGAGCCCTTGTACTCAAGCATTCAGCCAGGCTGCACTGGCCCCAACCTGCCCCCGTCCCACCCCCTTTGACATACACTTACTGCTGCTGTAGGAGCACAGCCAGTGCATCCTGGCTGAATGCTTGAGAACTAAGGCTTTGTGCCAGCTGCTGTTTCATTTTTTTAAAACCCTGACAGTCATGGCAAAGGGAAGAAGCCATTGGAGGAAGGCAGGTTGGAGGGGAGGGATGGCAAGAAGCAGTGATGCTCGGAGTGTGGGGGGGCGGCTATATGCTTGACCATGTTGGGGGAGAAGAAAAATACTGGACTGTTTTGAGATGGGAGTGGATGGAGTGGGTTGATGCTGGACACTGGAAAGGGAAGAATAGGGGGAGAGAGGGACATACTAGTTGAGGGGAAGGGGTAGGTGGATGAATCAAGAGGTCTGACACTAACAAATAGGAGCATGGGTCTGATATGGGGGCCGAAGTAGGCTGACTTGGCAGATGCTGGGGTGGGGGGTTGTTAGGAGAAAGGGTTGAGGGGGGGTCACGTGATGCTCTGTAGCTGAGCGGACGTCTCTATTCCCGGCTCCGTTTCTTCCACCCCGAAATCTTTAAAATTAGCCTGCAAAAAACTCCTGGGGAGACTCCATAGTCACACGAACGAGAAGCGAGGGGAACGTGGGTTTTCTCCGCCAAATCTGGGCGGGCTTTGGGTGTCGTGGAAGTTTGTTATGCCCGCGAATACCCCGTGCACCAAGAAGCCCCGCACACATGACTTACGCTTCAAAATGACGGCGATGCAGGCGGGCACTCGGGCGGCAGGCCTGCCGGCGGAGGCCATCCAGGAGCTGATCCAACAGATTTCCATAATACTGGAGGAGAAATTGTCTAAGCTCCATGCTTCGGTTGACCAGATCCGAGAGTCAGTGGAGAGGCAAGGTGCGCGCTTGCAGCAGGCTGAGGACCGCATCTCACGCCATGAAGACCAAACGGAAGTGGCGGATGTGAGGATCGCGGCATTGGAGCAGAAGTGTGCTCAGTTAGTGCAGCAGGTTGATGATCAAGAAGAAAGAAGCCGAAGGAATAACCTTAGAATTATAGGGGTCCCGGAAAGAGTGAAGGACAAAGACCTCTGGCAACTGGTTGAGCACTGCCTGCCAGATCAATTGGGCCTGCAGCTCCCAGAAAGTGCATTGCGGATCGAAAGAGTCCACAGAGTGGGAGTGCTGCGTGAGGGTGAAACACGGCCACGGCCAGTGCTGGCCAAGATTCTGAATTATGCAGACAAGGACAAAATATTACAAGCATTCAGAGGAAAGAAACAGGTGGAATACGAGGGCAGCAATATTCTGCTCTTCCAAGACTACTCGGCACTGGTCTCAGACCAAAGAAAGCAGATAGGGCGCCACTGCAAATGCCTCTTCGATAAAGGAGTACGTTTTGTGTTGTATCCAGCTAAAGTGCGAGTTCTACAGGATAACAAAGCACTGTAATTTACTGATCCCAAGGACCTTGGGGTTTTTGTGGGTAGACTACAGTGACCCCACGGATATACCCACTGTTGCTGGAGCAGCCTTGGTGAAAGTTGTAAATGCTACCGGATGGTCTGTGGCCTAATGTTAGTTTGTTTGCCAGTTGCTGAGTTTGCTTACTCATTGCTAGTTTACTGCCGCCGCGGAGTTTAGAAGGACTGGAGGTCTTGGGGAGGTGTCCAAACCCTGACATCTTTCTGGAGAACTAAAGCCTTAAAATCGGTAGCTGGTGAGGAAGAGCAGCTCCCAAGAGGCCTCTGAGGCAAGGCATGACAACTTACACCTTGCGACCAGAAGTGACCCTGCAGAACCGACTTTGCCTGTTTGCTTCACCAGTGACATTGTTGGATCTAGGCTGATCGGCGGCTATCCAGTCGGTCTGGAAATATTTAAAGTTTGATTTACAGTTTTATCACATGATACTATAAAGCAGATGGGGGGAGCAGAGGCGATAGGGGGTGGGGAGTTTTCCTTATGGAGTGTTATGTATGATTTGGGGGGGGGTGGGGTGGGCAGCGGGGGCGCTCCCCCCGTTTTCTATTTCTGTTGATGGCTCTCTCATTCTCCCTGTCTCCTCAGCTCGGAACCTTGGGGTCATCTTTGACTCTTCTCTCTCCTTCTCTGCTCATATCCAGCAGACCGCCAAGACCTGTCGCTTCTTTCTTTACAACATTCGTAAAATCCGCCCCTTTCTTTCCGAGCACTCTACCAAAACCCTCATCCACACCCTTGTCACCTCTCGTTTAGACTACTGCAATCTGCTTCTTGCTGGCCTCCCACTTAGTCACCTCTCCCCTCTCCAGTCGGTTCAAAACTCTGCTGCCCGTCTCATCTTCCGCCAGGGTCGCTTTACTCATACTACCCCTCTCCTCAAGACCCTTCACTGGCTCCCTATCCGTTTTCGCATCCTGTTCAAACTTCTTCTACTAACCTATAATGTATTCACTCTGCTGCTCCCCAGTATCTCTCCACACTCGTCCTTCCCTACACCCCTTCCGTGCACTCCGCTCCATGGATAAATCCTTCTTATCTGTTCCCTTCTCCACTACTGCCAACTCCAGACTTCGCGCCTTCTGTCTCGCTGCACCCTACGTCTGGAATAAACTTCCTGAGCCCCTACGTCTTGCCCCATCCTTGGCCACCTTTAAATCTAGACTGAAAGCCCACCTCTTTAACATTGCTTTTGACTCGTAACCACTTGTAACCACTCGCCTCCACCTACCCTCCTCTCTTCCTTCCCGTTCACATTAATTGATTTGATTTGCTTACTTTATTTATTTTTTGTCTATTAGATTGTAAGCTCTTTGAGCAGGGACTGTCTTTCTTCTATGTTTGTGCAGCGCTGCGTATGCCTTGTAGCGCTATAGAAATGCTAAATAGTAGTAATGCTAAATAGTAGTAGTAGTAAGGGGGGATGATTGTTGCGATATGGTTGTATGTGTGGCTGGGGCTGTTTCAGGTTGTTATAATTAATAATGGGAGGGAGGAGGAACGTGGGTGGTATGTTTCTTCTGTGGGGAGGGGGGGAGGGATGGGGAAATTGGGAGGGACTGTTCAGTATCTCCTTGTCCAGATATACAAATTGGTCACAAAGGGAACTGCACCTTACTGTGTCAGGAGGAGCACTTTTCCTACTGATCTACCCAGATGGTTATAGCAATGTCGGGAGGGTCCAGCTGGGAGACCCTCTGGGCAATTCAAAGTCTGTAATCAGTTTGTTTAGAACCTTATTATCATTGCTCCCATATGGCTAACCTCAAGATTGTTTCCCTCAATGTTGATGGCATCCATTCCCCCACAAAAAGGACCAGGGTGTTGCAGGCACTCAAAAGACAGCATGCTGATTTAGCAATGCTCCAAGAGACACACTTAGGGAAGTCAGAGCACCTTAAATTAAAGCGGGATTGGGTGGGAGACCTATATTTTGCCACTTATAATAGCAGGCATCGAGGAGTGGCTATATTAATAAAGAATTCATTAGTGTTTGAGATGCATAGGCTTTATCAAGATCCAGAAGGCTGCTACATGATTCTTGCGGGGCTCCTGCAGGGAGTCAAGGTGGCTTTGTGCAGTATATATGTGCCTAACAATTACTCACATAAATTTTTTACTCTCCTTGAAGCTAAACTGGTGACTTTTGATGAATATCCATTAATCTTAGGGGGCGATTTTAACATCACTAGTGACCCTTTGATAGATTGTCGACCTCCAAAACAGCCAGGTAAATATCATGAAGAGCGGGGGATGAATTTATTTCTAAGGAATTGGAAAGTAGTAGACATCTGGAGGCTCCAGCATATAGATGAACATGATTATGCTTTTTTTCCCCACCCACATGGGGTTCATGCACACTTAGACTATATTCTTTGTCCCACTCTCTGGTCCAAGTGACTGATCACACCGGGATAAGGGAGCCTGTCATCTTGGACCATGCACCGGTATGGGCCACTTTGAGGTGGGGGGGAGAGGGTTGGAACCTTTCGCTGGCGAATGAACCCTGCCTTGTATCAGGACCGAGCTTTCCGCACATATTTGCAGCATGGATGGCTTGATTATGTAGCTGAGAACGATGCCAGTCAGTAAGTGCCAGAACCTATTGAGAAGCTGCCAAAGCCATGCTCTGCAGTAAGATTATTGCTTATACTGCGTCTTTAAGTAAGCATCAAGAGCAGGAAATCAGGGATCTTATGATTAAGTTGAAAGAAGTTCGGAGACTCTTTATTCTTTCTCCTTCTGAAACCTCCCATAAGGAATACTTTGAGACAAGGAAGCCGCTGCAGGCGGTATTGAACGCCAGGGCGCTTTACAGTGTTAAACTTTATAAGTACCGTTTACACCAGCGGGGCAACAAGACTGGCAAGCTGCTTGCTTCTTTGGTAAGGCAGCGGACTGCAAAAAAATCACATTAGTAGCATAGGGATGCAAAAGGGGTCTCACATTCTGGGATGGATGCTATTAAGCACAAATTTGTTGGTTTTATTCATCGCTTTATAAAACGGGTTCGTTCTCTGCTGATAGTTGTGCAGACCTTTTTTTACTAAAATGGATCTCCCTTCTTTGACAGCAGAGCATTGGTGGGCCTTAATGCGCCATTGCAGGGAAAAGAAGTGCAGCGGGTCATCAAGCAACTGAAGTTGGCCAAAGCACGGGTCCGGATGGCCTGGGCACAGAGTTTTATAAGATATTACAGGATCAAAAGATCCCATCATTTGTCTCTATGTGTGATGACTTACGGGATTCACAAACTATGGGGCCCTCAATGAATCAATTATCGGATATAGACTGGTGAATGAAACATCGGTACATCCAAGGGAGGTGAAATTCTTGATGAAATCAAGGACGGCTTCATGGAACAGCTGGTTCAGGAGCCAACAAGAGAAGGGAAAATCTAGACTTAATCATTAGTAGAGCTCATAATCTGGTCGGGGGGTAACAGTGCGAGGGCCGCTTGATAACAGTGATCATAATATGATCGGTTTTGATATTGGCTACGAAGTAAAGTGAACTCAGGAAATCAAATACACTAGCGTTTAACTTTAGAAAAGGAGACTACGATAAAATGAGGAGAACGGTGAAAAAAGACTGAAGGGAGCGGCTGAAAGGGGTAAAAAACTTGAATCAGGCATGGATGCTGTTCAAAAACACCATCCTAGAAGTACAGGACAAATATATTCCGCGTATTAGAAAAAGAGGGAAAAAAGACCAAACGTCAGCCGGCGTGGCTAAACGGTAAGGTAAAGGAAGCTATTAGAGCAAAAAAAACAATCCTTCAGAAAATGGAGAAGGGAACCAACCTGAAGACAATAGATAAAGCATAAGGAATGTCAAGCCAAATTCAAAAAGGAGACAAGGAGGGCTAAGAAGCACTTTGAAAAAAAGTTAGCGTTAGAAGCAAAAACACATAGCAAAAATTTTTTAGGTATATTAAAAGCAGAAAGCCGGCTAAAGAATCGGTAGGGCCGCTGGACGACGGTGGTGTTAAAGGGGCGATCAGGGAAGACAAAGCTGTAGCAGAGAAATTAAATTAATTCTTGCTTCGGTCTTCACTCGAGGAGGATTTGGGAGGGGTACCGGTGCTGGAAAAGTATTTGAAGGCGACGAGTCAGAAAGACTAAATGAATTTCTCTTAAACTTGGAGGATGTAATGGGGCAGTTCTGCAAACTAAAAAGTAGTAAATCACCAGGACCGGATGGTATTCATCCCAGAGTATTAATAGAGCTGAAAAATGAACTTGTGGAGCTACTGTTAGTAATATGCAATTTATCCCTAAAATCAGGTGTGGTACCGGGAAGATTGGAGGGTGGCCAATGTAACGCCGATTTTAAAAAGGGTTCCAGAGGAGATGCGGGAAATTATAGACTGGTGAGTCTGACGTCGGTGCCGGGGAAAAATGGTGGAGGCTATTATTAAGAATAAAATTACAGAGCACATACAAAAGCATGGGCTACTGAGACAAAGTCAGTACGGATTTAGTGAAGGGAAGTCTTGCCTCACAAATCTACTGCATTTTTTCGAGGGGGTGAACAAGCATGTGGACAAAGGGGAGCCCGGTCGATATTGTATATCTAGATTTCAGAAGGCGTTGACAAAGTGCCTCATGAAAGACTCCAAAGAAACTGGAGAGTCATGGGATTGAGGGCAGTGTATTATTATGGATTAAGAGCTAGTTAAAAGATAGGAAGCAGAGAGTAGGGTTGAATGGTCATTATTCTCGATGGAGAAGGGTAGTTAGTGGGGTCCTCAGGGGTCCTGTGCTGGGACCGCTGCTTTTTAACATAGTTATAATTACCTTGAGATGATGACACAAAGTTATCCAGGTTCGTCTCGTCGCGGGAGGAGTGTGAAAGATTACAAGAGGACCTCGTGAGACTGGGGGATTGGGTGTCCAAATGGCAGATGAAGTTCAACGTTGACAAGTGCAAAGTGATGCACGTGGGAAAGAGGAACCCGAAATTACGTCTATGTCATGCAAGTTCCACTTTAGGAGTTACGGACCGAGAAAGGGATCTGGGAGTCATCTTGGATAGGACGTTGAAATCTTCCGCTCATTGTGCTGTGGCGGCTAAGAAGGCGAACAGAATGTTGAGTATTATTAGAAAAGGGATGGAAAACAAGCTATGAGGATGTTATAATGCCGTCATATCGCTCCATGGTGCGACCACACCTAGAGTATTGTGTTTCAGTTCTGGTCGCCTTATCTCAAAAAAGATATTAAGGAATTAGAGAAGGTGCAGAGAAGGGCGACGAAAATGATAAAAGGGATGGGACGACTACCTTAGAGGAGAGGTTAAGAAGGCTAGGACTCTTTAGCCTGGAGAATAGGCGGCTGAGGGGTGATATGATAGAGGTGTACAAAATAATCAGTGGGGTAGAGCGGACAGATGCGAAGCGTTTGTTTACGCTTTCTAACAACAATAGAACCAGGGGACACAGATGAAATTAGAATGCGGTAGGTTTAAACAAATTGGAGAAAGTTTTTCTTTACTCAGCGCGTGGATAGTCTCTGGAAACTCATTGCTGAGTTTAAAGGGGGCCTGGACAGATTACTGAAGGAAAAGTCCATTGATCGTTATTAAATTTTGGGGTTTTGCCAGGTTCTTGGGGCCTGGATTGGCCGCTGTTGGAGATGGAGTGCTGGGCCTTGATGGACCTTTGGTCTTATTCCCAGCATGGCAGTGCTTATGTGCTTTATATACGGTCCTCCCCAAACCAGGAAGGATGCAGGACTGGTGGGCTCTTATGCCCCATTTCTCTTTTGAGCCAGGATGTCAAGATTATAGCAGCAGTACTGGCAGCCAGGCTGAGTGTGCTGAGTCCCCAACTTGTTCCACTGTGATCAGTAGGTTTGTGCTGGGGCGGTTCGCCTCAGCTAATATTCTGAAAGTGAGCCGAGCCTACTTGAGGGGAGCCAACAGGTGGGGGACAAGATATGGCCAGCTTAGACGCAGAGAAAGCCTTCGATAAAGTAGTGTGAGAATATTGTTTTGGGTGTTACAGTTGCTTCGGTATCGAGGGAGGTTTTTAGAGTGGATTCGGGTGCTCTATAGTAACCCCAGATATTCTTAATGACTCTTGACGGAGGTGCTCTCCCTGGGAGATGGTACTAGGCAGGGGTGCCCCTTGTCCCCTCTTTTATTCATCCTTACACTGGAACCCTTAGCAGCTAGAATCTGGCAAGACCCATTTTTCAAGAGAATTGTCAGAGGGCAGGAGTACCGAATAAACATATTCGCGGATGACATGTTGTTGCTGCTTGATAATGCATCCTCGAGTAGGCCTTTGTATAAATTTTGGGAAGTCGGAGGCCTTACCTATTAGCAATCCTTGTGTCAGCACTACAATTTCCAACTGTCCTCTATCCTGGTCTAAGACTGGTATCAAATATTTGGGGGTATATCTGTGTGGATCAAGCATGGGTTTATAGGAAAAATGTGTTGGATAGGCTGGAGGAAGTAAGACTCTGCCATCAGTGGAGGGACCTCCCAGTGAGCTTTATGGGAAGGATTGCACTTGTAAAAATGGTATTACTTCCAAAACTCCTATATCCCCTGCAGATGCTCCCCCTCTGGGTGCACAAACACGAGGATAATCTATATCGCAGTATAATCAGCTCGTTTATTTGGCATGCTAAACGCCCAAGAAAATCTTTTGCCAAATTGACGCTGGACAAGGCTCAGGGGGGACTTCACCTACCTGATCTGCAGGCTTACAATGTCACTGCGCTTATGCGCTGGATCCATGAGGCTCACTTGGGGGCCAGTTTCTTCTTCCCTGTCAATTTTTGGTTAAGCTGGTGTGCACCTTATGACCCATTTGTTGTACTAGAATCTCAACATTCCCAGAGGCTGGGGGAGCTGGGGAGGAATCCCTTTTTGGCTGCGGTGCGGCGCACTTGGAAGTGGTGGAGGGAGCATGGCGGAACGATGAGAGGGTTGAGACCCTTTCTAACTGATGGACAACATTGACTTTCCCGCGGGTATAGAGGCTTTTGTGTTTAGATAGTGGAGGAGAGGCGGGTGTCGATACATGGGACACTTTAAACAGTTGGGAGGTGAGACCTTTCCTTCATTCGAGCAAGCTAGGCGTGCATGGCAAATCCCCAATTCACAAGTTTTTGCTTTCCTTCAGGTGATAGATTACATTTTGGTAGCTGAGCGTAAGCAAAGAGGGCAGACGACCTT
The DNA here is from genome assembly GCF_901765095.1 of Microcaecilia unicolor. NCBI lineage: Eukaryota > Metazoa > Chordata > Amphibia > Gymnophiona > Siphonopidae > Microcaecilia > Microcaecilia unicolor. Next base: position 119,248,533 of record NC_044040.1, on the reverse strand, counting down.
TACGCAATTGGATTATTTATTTTTACAAATTCCCCCTAGCTTAAACAAACTGTCACAATGGTACCAGCTGATTCGTACCACCAGGAAGGCCCCTTACCTGGCGCAGATGGCTGAGACTTGAAACAAGGACATAATAGATCCTGTATCAGCGGACATGTTGGGGGCAACATTTGGGAGTTTTCACTCCATGACGCCTAATGCGACACTCCAGGACATCCAATATCACATCATACATAGAGTACACATCACCAATCAAAAAGGGAGAGTCATGGGGTTATGGGCAGATGATACTTGTGTCAAATGCAAGGCGCGTGTGGGCACTTTTCTACACTCCTTTATGGTTAACACGGTTAACTTAGCGGACTTCAAAAAAGGGTTGGACGGCTTCCTGGAGGAAAATGCCATAGAAGGAAAAATACTAGACTTAGTCATTACTGGAGCTCATGATCTGGTGTGGGGGGAAATGGTGCGAGGGCCGCTTGATAACAGTGATCATAATATGATCAGTTTTGATATTGGCATTGAAATAAGTGAACTTAGGAAATCAAATACACTTCTGGGAAGTTCTGAGAGAAGAGGACATTTCTCTGGCAGTTATTTTCTGTTCCTTGGCTGCTGGAGAGGTAGCTCATCCAGCGACCTCAATTAAGTGTTAATTAAGGTGTGGGGAAGTAGAATACATGCATAGGTTGCTGAGTCAGCTTTAAAGAGCCTGTTTAAAAGAGGCACCTTAGATTCAAAACTATATAAAAAGGAAAGGTCCCACTCAACTTTCTTCTAAGAAGTTCTGAGCGAAGAGGACATTTCTCTGGTAAGTGTAAATATAGTAAACATAGTAGATGATGGCAGAAAACGACCTGCACGGTCCATCCAGTCTGCCCAAAAAGATAAATTCATATGTGCTACTTTTTTATTTGTACTGTCCTCTTCAGTGCACAGACCATATAAGTCTGGCCAGCCCTATCCCCGCCTCCCACCACCAGCTCTGGCACAGACCGTATAAGTCTGCCCAGCACTAACCCTGCCTCCCACCACCGGCTCTGGCACAGACCGTATAAATCTGCCCAGCACTATCCCCGCCGCCCAACCACCAGCCCCGGCACAGACTGTATAAGTCTGCCCAGCACTAGTCCCGCCTCCCAACCACCAGCCCCGGCACAGACCATATAAGTCTGCCCAGCACTAGCCCCGCCTCCCAACCACCAGCTGTGCCACCCATTCTAGGCTAAGCTCCTGAGGATCCCTTCCTTCTGCACAGGATTCCTTTATGTTTATCCCACGCATGTTTGAATTCCTTTACCATTTTCATCTCCACCACCTCCTGCGGGAGGGCATTCCAAGTATCCACCATCCTCTCCGTGAAAAAATACTTCCTGACATTCTTCTTGAGTCTGCCCCCCTTCAAGAAGAATGTCAGGAAGTATTGCTTTGTGCTTTGGGAACTTAAAGATTGGGGTTTAAAGGAGGAATTGTAGGTTAGTGTTAGGCAAAATAAAAATATGAAAAGCACATTTTAACAACTAATCTCCATAGTCTTTTCCACTTAGTTTTAAAAGCCTTGTACCACAGCATTATCAGATAGAATCTAACAGGCACTGCAGGATCTAGTTTAGTATTAAGGGGGAATAAAGAGAGCGAGAGAGAGGGAAAAGCAAGCATCATTAACTAGTTGCCATAGTGTACAAACCCTTTTCCCATAATTTTAAACTGAAATTTTCTCTACAAATAGGCATTTTTCCCATAGTTTTAAACTGAAACCTTTTCTAGAAGAAGAAACTAAACAGCCAAAAACTCTTGTTCTAAAAGGCAGTTATTTTCTGTTCCTTGGCTGCTGGAGAGGTAGCTCATCCAGCGACCTCAATTAAGTGTTAGTTAAGGTGTGGGGAAGTAGAAGACTTGCATAGGTTGCTGAGTCAGCTTCAAAGAGCCTGTTTAAAAGATGCCCCTTAGATTCAAAACTATAGAAAGAGGAAAGGTCCCACTGAACTTTCTTCTGAGAAGTTCTGAGCGAAGAGGACATTTCTCCGAGGACAAGCAGGCTGCTTGTTCTCACTGATGGGTGACGTCCACGGCAGCCCCTCCAATCGGAAACTTCTCTAGCAAAGTCCTTTGCTAGTCCTCGCGCGCCCGCGCGCACCGCACATGCGCGGCCGTCTTCCCGCCCGAAACCGGCTCGAGCCGGCCAGTCTTCTTTTGTCCGCACTCGGTACGGTCGTGTTTCGCCGTGTCGAGCCCCGGAAAGTCGACCTCGCGCGTCCAAATTTATTTTTGACGTGTTTTTTCTTCGGAAAAAGTCTTTAAAGTGTCGGGAAGTTCTTCGGAAACCCCCCCCCCCCCCGGGTTTCAGACCAACCCCTTCCCGTACTTCCAGCTTTTTGCCCCGATAAGTTTTCTTTCGTCGTCGGGGTAGGCCTCTTTTCGGCCTCGGTCGAGATTTTCTCCCTTCTAAATTTTTTGGTGCTCTTTTTCCGTCATTTCGGATTTTGATTTCGCAGGCGTGATTTTTCCGCCCATGACATCGAAGCCTTCCAGCGGCTTCAAGAAGTGCACCCAGTGCGCCCGGGTAATCTCGCTCACTGATAGACACTCGTCGTGTCTTCAGTGTCTGGGGGCCGAGCACCGCCCTCAGAACTGTAGTCTGTGTTCCCTGCTTCAAAGGCGGACTCAGGTAGCGAGATTAGCCCAGTGGAACGTGTTGTTCTCGGGCTCTTCGTCGGCATCGGCACCGGGATCTTCGAGTGCATCGACGTCGTCAGCGTCCAGACCATCTTCCTCGGCCGCCACTGTATCAAGTGCATCGAGGCATCGGGCCTCTGCATCGGCGCCAAGGTATCGGGCGACTGCATCGACGTCGGTGGTACCGGGACCTCGTCTGCTGATGTCGTCGGACGGTGGTGCATCGTCAGGAGTGCAGGTGAGGGCTGTCCATTCCCCTGCTGGTGGCGGTGAGCCTTCGGGTGGGTCTCCTCCTACCCTGAGGGCTCCTGCGGTACAGCCCCCCGAGACCGACCTCCTTCGGCCTCGGCCCCGAGGAAGCGACGGCTGGATTCTACGTCCTCCTCGTCGGTGCCGGGGAGCTCCGGTGACATGGTTGGAAGAAGTCGAAGAAGCATCGACACCGGTCGCCTCCCCGCGTCGGCACCGAGAGCTCTGGGTCGCCGAGGGAGTCGGCACCCAGCAGGCATTGGCACCGAGAGGACCGCTCACCCTCTGTTCAGGAGGTGTCGATGCGCTCCACTCTGGACAGCCCGGAACAGCCTCCTCGCCCGGAACAGGTTCTGACGTCGACGCCTGCATCGACCTCTTTGCCTTTCTCTGCAGCCGCTCTGAACGAGAGCCTCCGGGCCGTTCTCCCAGAGATTCTGGGAGAGCTGTTGCGCCCTTCCTCTCCGGTACCGGCGGTGCTTGCGCCTCCGGTACCGTCGAGCGTGGCGCCAGCTGGCCCATCGCCCGGGGTGAGGTCCCCGACGTCGGTACCGCGTGCGGTGCCGACTGCGGCCACCTCCCAGGAGGGCTCCCCGACTACGTCGGCGGAGGGAGCTTCGCCGATGCGGGCGAGGGAGTCTACCTCTCGACGCCCCCATCGTGGACGTGGCTCCACGGAGTCGAGCCGGGCGAGGTTGCAGACACAGGTTCGTGAACTTGTGTCTGACACCGAGGGTGAGGCCTCGTGGGAGGAAGAGGAAGACCCCAGATATTTCTCGGACGAGGAGTCTGAGGGTCTTCCTTCTGATCCTACTCCCTCTCCTGAAAGGCAGCTTTCTCCTCCTGAGAGTCTGTCTTTCGCTTCCTTTGTCCGGGAGATGTCTACGGCCATCCCCTTCCCGGTGGTTGTGGAGGACGAGCCCAGGGCTGAAATGTTTGAGCTCCTGGACTATCCTTCTCCACCTAAGGAAGCGTCCACTGTTCCCTTGCACCATGTCCTAAAAAAGACATTGCTGGCGTACTGGACCAAGCCTTTAACTAATCCCCACATTCCCAAGAAGATCGAGTCCCAGTACCGGATCCATGGGGACCCAGAGCTGATGTGCACCCAGTTGCCTCATGACTCTGGAGTTGTGGATTTGGCCCTAAAGAAGGCTAAGAGTTCTAGGGAGCATGCTTCGGCGCCCCCGGGCAAAGACCCTAGAACCTTAGACTCCTTTGGGAGGAAGGCCTACCATTCTTCTATGCTCGTGGCCAAAATTCAGTCGTACCAGCTCTACACGAGCATACATATGCGGAACAATGTGCGGCAGTTGGCGGGCTTGGTTGATGCTCTTCCCCCTGAGCAGGCCAAGCCTTTTCAGGAGGTGGTCAGGCAGCTGAAGGTGTGCAGAAAATTCCTGGCCAGAGGGGTGTATGACACCTTTGATGTTGCGTCCAGGGCCGCTGCTCAAGGTGTGGTGATGCGCAGGCTCTCATGGCTGCGTGCCGCCGACCTGGAGAATAGACTCCAGCAGCGGATTACGGACTCGCCTTGCCGTGCGGATAACATTTTTGGAGAGAAGGTCGAACAGGTGGTAGAGCATCTCCACCAGCGGGACACCGCATTCGACAAGTTCTCCCGCCGGCAGCCTTCAGCATCTACCTCTACAGGTAGAAGATTTTTTGGGGGAAGGAAGACTGTTCCCTATGCTTCTGGTAAGCTTAGGTACAATCCTCCTTCTCGACAGCCTGCGGCCCAGGCTAAGCCCCAGCGCGCTCGCTCTCGTCAGCAGCGTGCGCCTCAGCAAGGCCCCGCGGCTCCCCAGCAAAAGCAAGGGGCGAGCTTTTGACTGGCTCCAGCAGAGCATAGCCGACATCCAAGTGTCAGTGCCGGGCGACCTGCCAGTCGGGGGGAGGTTGAAAGCTTTTCACCAAAGGTGGCCTCTCATAACCTCCGACCAGTGGGTTCTTCAAATAGTCCGGCAAGGATACACCCTCAATTTGGCCTCAAAACCTCCAAATTGTCCACCGGGAGCTCAGTCTTACAGCTTCCAGCACAGGCAGGTACTTGCAGAGGAAGCTCTCCGCCCTTCTCAGCGCCAATGCGGTCGAGCCCGTGCCAATCCGGGCAAGAAGGGCTGGGATTCTATTCCAGGTACTTCCTTGTGGAAAAGAAAACAGGGGGATGCGTCCATCCTAGACCTAAGGGCCCTGAACAAATATCCTCGTAAAAGAAAAGTTCAGGATGCTTTCCCTGGGCACCCTTCTCCCCATGATTCAGCAAAACGATTGGCTATGCTCTCTGGACTTGAAGGATGCCTACAACACATCCCGATACTGCCAGCTCACAGACAGTATCTGCGATTTCAGTTGGGCACACGCCACTTCCAGTACTGTGTGCTACCCTTTGGGGCTCGCCTCTGCGCCCAGGGTGTTCACAAAGGTGCCTAGCTGTGGTAGCAGCGGCACTTCGCAGGCTGGGGGTGCACGTGTTCCCATATCTCGACGATTGGCTGGTGAAGAACACATCCGAGGCAGGAGCCCTGCAGGTCCATGCAGATGACTATTCGCCTCCTGGAGCTACTGGGGTTTGTGATAAATTATCCAAAGTCCCATCTTCTCCCAGTGCAGAAACTCGAATTCATAGGAGCTCTGCTGGATTCTCGGACGGCTCGCAGCCTATCTCCCAGAGGACGAGGGCCAACACTTGTTGTCCCTCGTCTCGCGGGTGCGAGCGTCCCAGCAGATCACAGCTCGGCAGATGTTGAGATTGCTGGGCCACATGGCCCTCCACAGTTCATGTGACTCCCATGGCCCGTCTTCACATGAGATCTGCTCAATGGACCCTAGCCTCCCAGTGGTATCAGGCTGCTGGGGGTCTAGAGAACGTGATCCACCTGTCCACGAGTTTTCTCGAATCCCTGTATTGGGTGGACAATCTGGTCCAATTTGACTCTGGGACGTCCTTCCAAATTCCTCAGCCACAAAAAGTGCTGACAACGGATGCGTCTCTCCTGGGATGGGGAGCTCATGTCGATGGGCTTCACACCCAAGGAAGCTGGTCCCTCCAGGAACGCGGTCTACAGATCAATCTCCTGGAGTTGCGAGCGATCTGGAACGCTCTAAAGGCTTTCAGAGATCGGCTGTCCCATCAAATTATCCAAATTCAGACAGACAACCAGGTTGCCATGTACTATGTCAACAAGCAGGGGGGCACCGGATCTCGCCCCCTGTGTCAGGAAGCCGTCGGCATGTGGCTCTGGGCTCGCCGTCTCGGCATGGTGCTCCAAGCCACATATCTGGCAGGCGTAAACAACAGTCTGGCCGACAGACTGAGCCGGATTATGCAACCTCACGAGTGGTCGCTCAACTCCAGAGTGGTGCGCCAGATCTTCCAAGCGTGGGGCACCCCCTTGGTGGATCTCTTCGCATCTCGAGTGAACCACAAAGTCCCTCAGTTCTGTTCCAGGCTTCAGGCCCCCGGCAGACTGGCATCGGATGCCTTCCTCCTGGATTGGGGGGAGGGCCTGCTGTATGCTTATCCTCCCATTCCTCTGGTGGGGAAGACTTTGTTGAAACTCAAGCAAGACCGAGGCACCATGATTCTGATTGCTCCTTTTTGGCCGCGTCAGATCTGGTTCCCTCTTCTTCTGGAGTTATCCTCCGAAGAACCGTGGAGATTGGAGTGTTTTCCGACCCTCATCACGCAGGACGAAGGGGCTCTTCTGCATCCCAGCCTCCGGTCCCTGGCTCTCACGGCCTGGATGTTGAGAGCGTAGACTTTGCCTCTTTGGGTCTGTCAGAGGGTGTCTCCCGCGTCTTGCTTGCTTCCAGGAAAGATTCCACTAAGAGGAGTTACTTCTTTCCTATGGAGGAGGTTTGCCGTCTGGTGTGGACAGCAAGGCCCTAGCTCCTCGCTCTTGTCCTACACAGACCCTGCTTGATACCTTCTGCACTTGTCTGAGTCTGGTCTCAAGACCAACTCTGTAAGAGTTCACCTTAGCGCAATCAGTGCATACATTACCATGTGGAAGGTAAGCCGATCTCAGGACAGCCTTTAGTTGTTCGCTTCATGAGAGGTTTGCTTTTGTCAAAGCCCCCTGTCAAGCCTCCTACAGTGTCATGGATCTCAATGTCGTTCTCACCCAGCTGATGAAACCTCCTTTTGAGCCACTGAACTCCTGCCATCTGAAGTACTTGACCTGGAAGGTCATTTTCTTGGTGGCAGTTACTTCAGCTCATAGAGTCAGTGAGCTTCAGGCCCTGGTAGCCCAGGCCCCTTACACCAAATTTCATCATAACAGAGTAGTCCTCCGCACTCACCCTAAGTTCTTGCCAAAAGGTCGTGTCGGAGTTCCATCTGAACCAGTCAATTGTCTTGCCAACATTCTTTCCCCGTCCTCATTCCTGCCCTGCTGAACGTCAGCTGCACACATTGGACTGCAAGAGAGCATTGGCCTTCTATCTGGAGCGGACACAGCCCCACAGACAGTCCGCCCAATTGTTTGTTTCTTTTGATCCCAATAGGAGGGGAGTGGCTGTAGGGAAACGCACCATATCCAATTGGCTAGCAGATTGCATTTCCTTCACTTACGCCCAGGCGGGGCTGGCTCTTGAGGGTCATGTCACGGCTCATAATGTTAGAGCCATGGCTGCGTCGGTAGCCCACTTGAAGTCAGCCTCTATTGAAGAAATTTGCAAAGCTGCGACGTGGTCATCTGTCCACACATTCACATCTCATTACTGCCTGCAGCAGGATACCCGACGCGACAGTCGGTTCGGGCAGTCAGTTCTTCAGAACCTGTTTGGGCTTTAGGATCCAACTCCACCCCCCGAGGGCCCTGTTTGTTCTGTTCCAGGCTACACTCTCAGTTAGTTGGTAAATTTTTTAGGTCAATCTCAGTTATGTCCTCGCCGTTGCGAGGTCCAATTGACCATGGTTGTTGTTTTGAGTGAGCCTGGGGGCTAGGGATACCCCATCAGTGAGAACAAGCAGCCTGCTTGTCCTCGGAGAAAGCGAATGCTACATACTGTAGAAGGTATTCTCCGAGGACAGCAGGCTGATTGTTCTCACAAACCCGCCCGCCTCCCTTTGGAGTTGTGTCTTCCCTTGAAGTGTATTGTCTTGCTACATACTGGACTGGCCGGCTCGAGCCGGTTTCGGGCGGGAAGACGGCCCAGCGCAATGCACGGTGCGCGCGGGCGCGTGAGGACTAGCAAAGGACTTTGCTAGAGAAGTTTCCGATTGGAGGGGCTGCCGTGGACGTCGCCCATCGGTGAGAACCATCAGCCTGCTATCCTCGGAGAATACCTTCTACAGGTATGTAGCATTCGCTTTGTCTGGTAAGTGAACGCTACTTTGCTTTGTGCTTGGGAACTTAAAGATTGGGGTTTAAAGGGGAGAATTGTAGGTTACTGTTAGGCAAAAATATAAAAAGCACATTTTAACAACTAATCGCCAATAGTCTTTTCCACTTAGTTTTTAAAGCCTTGGTACCACAGCATAACAGATAGAATCTAACAGGCACTGCAGGATCTAGTTTAGTCTTCCCACCCCTAGGACAACTCTTCATTTATAGTCAGGTATTGTAATTAGGGTAACAAGCACGGAGTGCTCTTACAGAGTTTAAAATACATTTTTATTACCATCTAAGAAGGAAACTCTAAATAAATCATACAATATACTATATAAACTAAAATATCCTTATACTGTAGCAAGTTTTAAATTATTGAAAAACTCAAAAACACTACGATGGAGGTCAGCAGTGAGAGGGGTGCTATCCGGTCTTTTGCATTGAGTGTCACATGTATGATTATCTCCCACTTGGTGAGATGTCATATGTGTGTGCCCGATGCAACGTGTCCGTTCTCTTGAGGCTAGAGTAGCAGACTTGGTGGAGCTGAGACAGAGGAGACCTACAGGGATGTTGTAGAGAAGTCCCACCTCCAGTCTGGTAGCCCCTCTGCTACCTTGGAGGAGGGAGGTCTCCTAGAAGGAGAGCATCACCCTGGTGAAGTAGGAAATACTCCTGTAGCCAGGACCTGCCCACCAGGGGATGTACAATCCTCTCGCACCGAGGATATGTCTCCAAGTGCTGCCCAGGAGGGAAAGGTTAGGACAGCCGTTGTAGTTGGTGATTCGATCATTAGGCATATAGATAGCTGGGTGGCTGGTGGAAGTGAGGATCACCTGGTGACTTGCCCCTTGCCTGGTGCGAAGGGTGGCAGACCTCACGCGTCACCTAGATAGGATTTTAGATAGTTTTTGGGGAGGAGTCGGCTATCTTGGTACATGTGGGTACAGTGACATAGGAAAATGTGGCAGAGAGGTTCTGGAAGCCAAATTTAGGCTCTTAGGTAGAAAGCTCAAATCCAGATCCTCTAGGGTAGCATTTCTGAAATGCTACCTGTTCCACGTGCAGGGCCAAAAGACAGGCAGATCTCCGGAGTCTCAATGCGTGGATGAGACGATGGTGCAGGGAGGAAGGTTTTAGATTGTTAGGAACTGGGCAACATTCTGGGGAAGGGGGAGCCTATTCCGAAAGGATGGGCTCCACCTTAACCAGGGGTGGGACCAGGCCTTCTGGCATCGGCATTTAAAAAGGAGATAGAGCAGCTTTTAAACTAGAAATGGGGGGCAGGCCGACAGTTGCTCAAAAGCGCATGGTTCGGGATAAGGTATCTTGCAAGGATACCTCACAAACAGGGAAGATAGGGTTTCCTGGATAGTGAGGTTGCGCAACAGACCGTGGTAGGCCAGGTGCCCTTAAATACAACTAAAGATCAGACAAAGATGGCAAATCAATAGTGTCAGGTTCTAAGCATCATGCAAATAGGAACAACAAACATACTCTGAAATGTCTATATGCAAATGCTAGGAGTCTAAGAAATAAGATGGGAGAGTTGGAATATATTGCAACTAAATGAAAAATTGGATAAATAGGCATTACTGAGACCTGGTGGAAGGAGGATAATCAGTGGGGACACTGTCATACCGAGGTACAAAGTATATTATAGTGATAGGGTGGACCAGACTGGTGGAGGGGTAGCATATATATTAACGAGAGCTTGACTCAGATAGATTACAAATTCAGCAGGACACAAATCACACTTTTGAATCATTGTGGGGTTGATATTCCATGTATAAAAGGGAAAAGGACCGGTGGATAGGAGTGTACTACCGTCCACCTCGCCAGGATGAGCAGTGTAGAGGCAGAAATGATAAAAGAAATCAGAGACGCAAACAAAACGGGCAATGTGGGTGGCTTCAATTATCCAAATATAGACTGGGTAAATGTAACATCGGGACATGCTAGAGAGGTACAATTCCTTGATAAAATCAAGGGACAGCTTTATGGAGCAGCTGTTGCAGGAGCCAACGATAGAGAAGGAAAAATTCGAGACTTGGTCCTTAATGGAGCACATGATCTGGTGAGGGACGTTATGGTACTGGGGTCGCTTGATAACAGTGATCATAATGTGATCAGTTTTGATATCAACCTTGAAGTACTATACACTGGAGGTCAAATAAAAAAAAAAAAAAGGACACACCTTAGATATTATCACCTACAAATTCCCATCAGAATCCACCCTCACCTTCCAGATACAAAATGGACAGCCGCGCCATGGACCGATCACTACAAAGCAAAACTCTCCTTACGTTGGAAAACAAAAAAGACACAACAAAAACAAGTGATTAAAACTATAGTACGAGAGGGTAAAATTGACACGCAAACATTCTGGCAACAATTCTTACAGATGAATGGACAACTCCCACAGACTCCCCCCAATTTCTCCAAGAGTGGGACAACAGATGCAAAACAGTACTAGATAGCATAGCACAATACAAACCAGAACCTCACATAGAATAAATTCCATACCATGGTTCAATGAAGAATTGAAAGAACTAAAACACACGTCAGAAGATTAGAACGAGCTATGGATCAAGAAAAAGACGAACATACACTCAATGACTGGAAAAAACTACAAAGAAAATACAAATACACTATCAGACAAACTAAAAGACTTACTACAAACCACAATAGGACCAAATTACAAGGACCACACCAAACTCTTCACACTTGTAAACAAACTCCCTAAACACCACACCGGTCACCTCTAACAACACAGACACCCCATCTGCAACCAATCTTGCAAAGTACTTCAACCAAAAAATCACAAAGCTACAACTCATGATATCTACTAATAAACTGAGTACACAAGCATCGTTGAATGCCTAGACTCAAATTAGGGGAATGCCCAGCAGATCGATCATGGACCAAGTTTGACCGATATCTTCGGATGAATTCTCAAAATGGCTCGGAAAATACGTTGTCACAATGCAAATTGGACGTCTGCAACCAATAGCCTAATAAAATCAGCCCCCAAACAATTCAAAAAAGACCTTATGAAGCACATAAACTACAGGCTTCAAAACGGCCTCTTTCTCACGGAGAAGGAAACATCCTACTTACCCCACTGCCAAAGATGCGAAGAAAACCACACCGGACCTAACTATCGCCCAGTAGCATCTATCTACTCATAACCAAATTCATGGAGGGCATAGTGACGAAACAACTCTCTGAGTACCTAACCGAACATTCAATTCTGCACGGAATCGCAGTCAGGATTCCAGACAAATCACAGTACCGAAACGGTACTAGTGCGGCAATAAATGCTTCAACAAGCAATTGCAACCGGCAACAACAGACTCCTCTTACAATTCGACATGTCCAGCGCCTTTGACATGGTCAACCATGAAATACTATTACACAATCCTAGAATACTTCGGAGTAGGAGGCACAGTTCTCAAATGGTTCAAAGGATTCCTGACCACAAGATCATACCAAGTCACAATCAACGCGGACACCTCCATCCCCCTGGACACCTGAAGGCAGAGTTTCCCCAAGGATCCCCCCTATCACCAACTCTCTTCAAACTAATGATGATACCACTAGCCAAACTCCTAGCCAATCAAAACCTCAATCCCTAATATTATGCAGACAATGTCACGATCTACATCCCCTTCAAGCAGGATCTAAACGAAATCCACCAACAAGATCAATCAAGCCTCCAAACATGCACTCCTGGCTAATGCGTTCAAACTGAAACTCAACGCAGAGAAAACACAATGTCTAGTACTAACCTCACAACACAACAAAAAACACGTACTCCAAAATAACCACACCATACTGTTCTCTTCCCATCGCGGCAAAACCTAAAAATTCTTGGAGTGACTATCGACCGAAACCTCATACTTGATACTCATGTGAAGAATACAATGAAGAGAATGTTTCAATCAATGTGGAAACTCAAAAGAGTAAAACCTTTCTTCCCGAGACATATCTTCCGCACCCTGGTACAGTCAATGGACTACTGTAATGCACTATACGCCGGCTGCAAAGAACAAAACTATTTTAAAAACTCAAGCAGCCCAGAATACAGCCACCAGACTCATATTTGGAAAAAATAAATATGAAAGTGCTCAACCCTTAAGAGAGAACTCCATGGCTCCCACTCAAAGATGTGTTGAGTTCAAGATCTGCACGATAGTACACAAAATTATATACGCAGACGCCCCAATCTACATGCTAAACAGCTGTGAAATGATCTACCTACAGACCTGAAAACTATTGACGAATTAACTAACTTCCGCAAATCTCTGAAAACTCATCTCTTCCAAAAGGCCTACAAGGAAAATACATAGCCTACAAACTACTTCAACAAATCACACAATTACCACAGCTCACCTCTAACTTACCTAACACTTCTCGTCTATCCTCCCCTACTTGTCATCATGAAACAACTATGCTTATCTTCTCTTACCAACATTCAAACTATAAGAAATGTACTTGTTAACACGAAATGATTATGTCATAACCACACTCTGTAAGCCACTTTGAGCCTACAAATAGGTGGGAAAAGGTGGGATACAAATGCAATAAATAAATAAATACGTTAGCGTTTAACTTTAAAAAAGGAGACTATGATAAAATGAGAAGAACGGTTAAAAAAAACTTAGGGGGGCAACTGAGAGGGTAAAAACTGTACAACAGGCATGGACGCTGTTCAAAAATACCATCCTGGAGGCCCAGGCCAAACATATTCTGTGAATTAGAAAAGAAAGACGGAAGTCCAAAAGACAGCCGGCATGGTCGAAAAGTGAGGTGAAGGAAGCTATTAGGGCTAAAAGAAACGCCTTCAGAAAATGGAAGAAGGAACCCTCTGAAAATAACAAGAAGCAACATAAGGAGTGTCAAAGCAAATGCAAGGCGCAAATAAAGAAGGCCAAGAGGGATTACGAAAAAAGATAGCATTAGAGGCAATAAAACATAGCAAAAAATGTTTTCGGTATATTAAAAGCAGGAAGCCGGCAAAAGAATCAGTTGGGCCACTGGATGACCGAGGGGTAAAAGGGGCAATCAAGGAAGATAAAGATGTAGTGGAGAGATTGAATGAATTCTTTGCTTCTGTCTTCACCGAGGAAGATTTGGGTGGGATACCGGTGTCTGAAATGGTATTTCAAGCGGACGAGTCGGAGAAACTTACTGACTTCACGGTAAACCTGGAGGACGTAATGGGGCAGTTCAGCAAACTGAAGAGTAGCAAATCTCCTGGACTGGATGGTATTCATCCTAGAGTACTGATAGAACTAAAAAGTGAGCTTGCGGAGCTACTGTTAGTGATATGCAGTTTATCCTTAAAATCGAGCGTGGTACCAGAAGATTGGAGGGTGGCCAATCTAACGCCGATTTTTTAAAAAGGTTCCAGGGGAGATCCAGGAAATTATAGACCGGTGAGTCTGATGTCGGTGCCTGGGAAAATTGTAGAGGCTATTATCAAAAACAAAATTACAGAGCACATCCAATGACATGGATTACTGAGAACAAGTCAGCACAGCTTTTGTGTGGGGAAATCACACATAGTAAAATTAAAACAAATCGGAGAAAATGTTTCTTCACCCAACGCATAATTAAACTCTGGAATTCATTGCCGGAGAACGTGGTGAAGGCGGTTAGCTTGGCAGAGTTTAAAAAGGGGTTAGACAGTTTCCTAAAGGACGTCCATAAACCACTACTAAATGGACTTGGGAAAAATCCACAATTCCAGGAATAACATGTATAGAATGTTTATACGTTTGGGAAGCTTGCCAGGTGCCCTTGGCCTGGATTGGCCGCTGTCGTGGACAGGATGCTGGGCTCGATGGACCCTTGGTCTTTTCCCAGTGTGGCATTACTTATGTACTAGCGTTTAACTTTAGAAAAGGTGATTATGACAAAATGAGAAAAACGGTGAAAAAAAGACTGAAAGGAGCAGCTCACAGGGTAAAAAACTTGCATCAGGCGTGGATACTGTTTAAAAGTACCATCCTGGAGGTACAGGACAAATATATTCCGCGTATTAGAAAAAGGGGAAAAAAGACCAAACGTTAGCCAGCGTGGCTAAACAGTAAGGTAAAGGAAGTCATTAGAACCAAAAAGCAATCCTTCAGAAAGTGGAGAAGAGAACCGACTGAAAGTAACAAGATAAAACATAAGGAATGCCAAGCCAAATGCAAAGCAGAGATAAGGAGGGCAAGAAAGGACTTTGAAAAAAGTTAGCATTAGATGCGAAAATACATAGTAAAAAAAATGTTTGATACATTAAAAGCAGGAAGCCGGCTAAAGAATCGGTTGGGCCGCTGGACGAAAATGGTGTTAAAGGGGCGATCAGGGAAGACCAAGCCGTAGCGGAGAAATTAAATGAATTCTTTGCTTCGATCTTCACCGAGGAGGATTTGGGAGGGACACCGGTGCCGGAAAGCATATTTGAAGCAGGCGAGTCGGAGAAACTAAACGAATTCTCTATAAACTTGGAGGATGTAATGGGTCAGTTCTGCAAACTGAAGAGTAGTAAATCACCAGGACCTGATGGTATTCATCCCAGAGTATTAATAGAACTGAAAAATGAACTTGTAGAGCTACTGTTAGTAATATGCAATCTATCCCTAAAATCGAGTGTAGTACCGGAAGGACTGGAGGGTAGCCAATGTTACGCCGATTTTTAAAAAAGGTTCCAGAGGAGATCTGGGGAATTATAGACTGGTGAATCTGACGTCGGTACCGGGCAAAATGGTAGAGGCTTTTATTAAGAATAAAATTACAGAGCACATACAAAAACATGGGCTGATGAGACAAAGTCAGCACGGATTTAGTGAAGGGAAGTCTTGCCTTACCAATCTACTGCATCTTTTTGAGGGGGTGAACAAACGTGGACAATGGGGAGCCGGTGGATATTGTGTATCTGGATTTTCAAAAGGTGTTTGACAAAGTGCCTCATGAAAGACTCCAGAGGAAACTGGAGAGTCATGGGATCGGAGGTAGGTTATTACTATGGATTAAGAACTGGTTGAAAGATAGGAAGCAAAGAGTAGGGTTGAATGGTCAGTATTCTCAGTGGAGAAGGGTCGTTAGTGGGGTCCCGCAGGGGTCTGTGCTGGGACTGCTGCATTTTAACATATTTATAAATGACCTAGAGATGGGAGTAACTAGTGAGGTAATTAAATTTGCAGATGACACAAAGTTATTCAGGGTCGTCAAGTCACAGGAGGAGTGTGAAAGATTATAGGAGGACCTCACGAGACTGGGGGATTGGGCGTGCAAGTGGCAGATGAAGTTCAATGATGACAAGTGCAAAGTGATGCATGTGGGTAAGAGGAACCCGAATTATAGCTATGTCATGCGAGGTTACGCGTTAGGAGTCTCGGACCTAGAAAGGAATCTGGGAGTCATCGTTGATAAGACGTTAAAAACTTCTGCTCAGTTTGCTGCGGTGGCTAAGAAAGCACACAGAATGTTGAGTATTATTAGGAAAGGGATGGAAAAGAAACACGAGGATGTTGTAATGCCGTTGTATCGCTCCATGATGCGACCGTACCTCGAGTATTGTGTCCAATTCTGGTTGCCGCATCTCAAAAAAGATATAAAGGAATTAGAGAAGGTGCAGAGAAGGGTGACGAAAATAATAAAGGGAATGGAACGACTTCCCTATGAGGAAAGGCTGAAAAGGTTAGAGCTCTTCAGCTTGGAGAAAAGGCGGCTGAGGGGTGATATGATAGAAGTCTACAAGATAATGAGCGGAGTAGTGCAGACAGATGTGAAGCATTTGTTTACACTTTCAAACAACAACAAAACCAGGGGACACAAGATGAAGCTAGAATATGGTAGATTTAAAACAAATAGGAGAAAGTTTTTCTTTACCAGCGTGTAGTTAGACTCTGGAACTCGTTGCCGGAGAATGTAGTGACAGCAGCTGGCCTTACAGAATTGAAAGGGGGTTTGGACAGATTCCTGAGGGAAAAGTCCATTGAACATTATTAATTTTTTTTTTTTTGGGGGGGGGGGGGGGGTGTTGCCGGGTTCTTGAAGCCTGAATTGACCGCTGTTGGAGCCAGGATGCTGGGTATGATGGACCCTTGGTCTTTTCCCAGTATGGCGGTGCTTATGTACTTATGTAATGTTATTGAATGGATGAGGGAATAATACAGTATTTCTAGGATGGGCGGGACAAATTGTTTGTTCTTTTGGCCGCTGTCGGTGATAGGGTGCTGGGCTCGATGGGCCCTTGGTCTGTCCCAGCATGGGGATGCTTATGTACTTATGAGGAACACAAAAAGATCAGCACGCACGTTCCTCAATCTTACTACTACTACTACTTAAAATGTCTAGAGCGCTACTAGGGTTACACAGCGCAGTACAAATTAAACAAAGAAGGACGGTCCCTGCTCAAAGGAGCTTACAATCTAAAGAACGAAATGTGAAGTTGGGGCAGTCGAAATGTCAAGTTGGGGCAGTCTAGATTTCCTGGGTAGAGGTGTGGTGGTTAGGTGCCGAAGGCGACATTGAAGAGGTGGGATTTAAGCAAGGATTTGAAGATGGGCAGGGAGGGGGCCTGGCGAATGGGCTCAGGGAGTTTGTTCCATGCGTGGGGTGAGGCGAGGCAGAAAGGGCGGAGCCTGGAGTTGGCGGTGGTGGAGAAGGGTACTGAAAGGAGGGATTTGTCTTGAGAGCGGAGGTTACGGGTAGGAACGTAAGGGGAGATGAGGGTTGAGAGGTAAGGAGGGGCTGCAGATCGAGTACATTTATAGGTTAGTAGCAGAAGCTTGAACTGAATGCGATACCTGATCGGAAGCCAATGAAGTGACTTGAGGAGAGGGGTGATATGAGTGTATCGGTTCAGGCGGAAGATAAGACGTGCAGCAGAATTCTGAATGGACTGAAGGGGAGATAGGTGGCTAAGTGGGAGACCAGTGAGGAGTAGGTTGCAGTAGTCAAGGCAAGAGGTAACGAGAGAGTGGATGAGAGTTCGGGTGGTGTGCTCAGAGAGGAAAGGGCGGATTTTGCTAATGTTATAGAGGAAGAAGCGACAGGTCTTGGCTATCTGCTGGATATGCGCAGAGAAGGAGAGGGAGGAGTCGAAGATGACACCGAGGTTGCGGACAGAAGAGACAGGGACTATGAGGGTGTTACCAACCGAGATAGAGAGTGGAGGTAGAGGAGAAGTGGGTTTGGGTGGGAAGACAAGAAGTTCGGTCTTGGCCATGTTCAGTTTCAGGTGGCGGTTGGACATCCAGGCAGCAATGTCGGATAAGCAGGCCGATACTTTGGCCTGGGTTTCCGCAGTGATGTCAGGTGTGGAGAGATAAAGCTGGGTGTCGTCAGCATAAAGATGATAGTGGAAGCCATGAGACGAGATCAGGGAGCCCAGGGAAGAGGTGTAGATAGAGAAAAGAAGGGGTCCAAGGACAGAACCCTGAGGGACTCCAACAGAGAGCGGGATAGGGGTGGAGGAAGAACCATGAGAGTGTACTCTGAAGGTACGATGGGAGAGATAAGAGGAGAACCAGGAGAGGACAGAGCCCTGGAACCCAAAAGAGGACAGTGTGTCAAGAAGTAAGTTGTGATTGACAGTGTCAAAAGCGGCGGATAGGTCGAGGAGAATGAGGATGGAGTAATGACCTTTGGATTTGGCGAGGAACAGGTCATTACAGACTTTGGATAATGCCGTTTCTGTCGAGTGTAGTGGGCGAAAGCCAGATTGAAGCGGATCGAGGATGGCATGAGAGGCGAGAAAATCAATGCAACGGCTGTGAACGGCGCGTTCAAGTATTTTGGAGAGGAAGGGTAGGAGGGAGATGGGGCGGTAGTTGGAAGGACAGGTAGGGTCAAGTGAAGGTTTTTTGAGGAGAGGTGTGACTCCAGCATGCTTGAAGGTGTCAGGGACAGTTGCGGTGGAGAGAGAGAGGTTGAGGATATGACAGATGGTGGGGGTGATAGTATGAGAGATGGTGATAAGTAAGTTGGTGGGGATTGGGTCTGAGGAACAGGTGGTGCATTTCGAGAAGGAGAGAAGATGGGCGGTTTCCTCTTCGGTGATATCAGGAAAAGAGGAGAAGGAGGCCTGGGTTGGTTGGTTGAGGGAGTGGGTGATAGGATGAAGAGGAGGAAAAGGTTTAGTGGTGAATTCGAGGTTGATCTTCTGGATCTTGTCGCGGAAGTAGTCAGCCAGTGATTGAGGAGAGAGTGAGGGGAGGGGTGGGAGCGGAGGGCACTTTGAGGAGGGAATTGAGGGTGGCGAAGAGACGACGAGGGTTAGATCTGAGGGAATTAGTCAGTTGGGTGTAGTATTCCTGTTTGGCGAGGAATAGGGAGGACTGGAAGGAGGATAGCATGAATTTGTAGTGAATGAAGTCAGTATGGGTGCGTTCAGCCGATCAGGAGCAAGAGCGAAGGTAACGGGTGCAAGGGTTAAGCAAGGGCTGGGGATTGGTGCGCCTTGTGGGACGGGAAACGGACGGTGCAAGGGTGTCTAGGGCGGAGGAGAGAGTGGCATTGTAATTGGAAACAGCCTTGTCGACAGACTCGGAGGACATGATGGACGGGAGGAGATCAGAGATACTAGCGGATAAGGTGGGGGGGTCAACAGCCTGGAGATTCCTGGAGGTAGTGGTTAGTGTTGGGCGGGACTGAGGGGGTGGGTGATGAAGTGTGAATGTGATCAGGTGATGGTCAGAAATGGGAAGAGCAGAGACGCAGAGATTGGAGGGCGAGCAGGTAGAAAAGAGGATGAGATCACGACAGTGACCAGATTTGTGAGTAGGGGTGGTGGAGCTCAGTTGGAGGTTGAAGGAGGAGGTTAGAGTGAGGAATTGAGAAGCGTATGATTCGGATGTGTTATCAGTGTGTATGTTGAAGTCACCAAGAATGAGGGATGGGGATGAGGGCTCAAGAAAAACGGAGAGCCAGGCATCGAAGTCAGTAAGGAAGGAAGGAAGGGAGGGACTTATCAGGGGGGCGGTAAATGACTGCAACTCGGAGTGGCAGCGGGTAGAATAGACGGATGGAATGGACTTCAAAGGATGAGAAGCAGTGAGACTGTGGTAAGAGGAGGGGTTGAAAACTGCAGGAGGGCGAAAGTAGTAGGCCAACGCCGCCACCGCGGTTAGCAGGGCGGGGCGAATGGGAGAAAAGGTAGCCTTCGTGGCAAAGGGCTGCGACTGAGGCAGAGTCTTCGGGGTGTGAGCCAGGTTCGGTTAGGGCGAGCAGATGAAGGGAATGGGAGATGAAGAGATCATGGGTGAAGGTAAGTTTGTTGCGATTGAGTGGGCATTCCATAGGGCACACGAGAAGGGGAGGGAGGAAGGGGAGAGGAGGGGAATGGAGATGAGATTGGAGATATCGCGGGAACATTTGCATAGATGAGACAAGGACATGTGTGGTGGACCTGGGTTGGGATTGATGTCTCCCGCGGATAGCAGGAGAAGGAGCAAGAGAGAGCGGAGAAGGGTGGGGGAGGTAGGGCGACGAAGGCGCCGAAGGCGGGATGCGCTGAGGAGGACTGGGGAAGGGTTCATGGCAGGAAGGAGGTGTTGGAGGTTGAGAGCTAGGAAGGAGGAGGAGGACAGTAGGGATGGTGAGGTGGGGGATAGGGGTAGGTATTGCAGTAGTGAGCAGGACGGGGGAGGATGGGTAGTGAGTTCGTGTGGTAGACAGCGGGGGGAGGGGGAAGAGATTGGGGAGGGATAGGGCGAGGAATAGAATGTGAATGGGGGCCATAGGTAGTGAGTGAGGTGTTTATGGGGGCAGTGAGGTGTTCATGGGGGCAGATAGGTGGGTTTGGGAGACAGGCAGGTTGAGGTGAGCAGCCGTGCAGTAGAGTGATGGGCTGTAAAGGACTTAAATATAAATCAACATATGCCTCCAGCTTCTCCTACATATGCACGCAACTATGGAACCCACTACCGAAGGCCATAAGAACAATGCACAACCTAATAATCTTCTGAAAGCTGCTGAAAACTGATCTATTCAAGAAGGCATATCACAACGACACATCCTAAATACGAAACAATCAGACCATACAAGCAGACTCTACATCATCCAGACAAAACCTGAACTCTTCTCACCAGACTAGATAACCTCATTGCTATTATTGCTATTTGCACTATCACTTTATTCCTCATGTTGAATTGAACTTTCTATAGTTGATTATCCAACTATGTCATAACTCACTATATCACTCAGGAACCTCTTTGCAATCCCATAATGTACTCTACTGTACCATGTATGTATGTGCCTTAATATAATACCATTTGTAATCCTCAACCCGGAAATGGCGATCGCTATTACGGCATAATGTAAGCCACATTGAGCCTGCAAATTGGTGGGAAAATGTGGGATACAAATGCTACAAATAAAATAAATAAATAAATAAATGTTGCACTTTGACACCGCTTTGGTCGGGTGCTCTGAGGACTATTGAGAATACCCTGCAATGCATACCCGAGTGGTCATATTTGGCATTACTGTTGGGTTGCGCGGCTACTCTCAGAGATCAGGGGTTGGGAGAGGCACAATGTAAGTTTATTCTGGTAGCCACCTTACTTGTTAAAAAAATGCATTCTACAGGCCTGGGCAGACAGCACACCCCCTTCAATAGTTGCTTGGTACGGCCTCATGCGCGAAATGGGCAGTTGGTTACTTAGTTCCCTTAGGTTTTCTACCTCAATGGGGCAATGCCAGTATCATGATTTGTGGAGCAGAGTCTCTTCTTTGCTTATGACAGAGCATCAAGCTGAAGATGCTACTCTCTGATAGTCATCCTAGCCACGTGGGTGAAGGTTGAAAGGGGGTGATCCCGATTCCGTCAGATACTAATGGGTAGGGGCTGCTTCCTAAAGATGTGATGAACGGACAGTGGGGGAGGGGGGCAGGAGGAGGGGAGGGGGGCATTTTAGCTCAAAAATTGAGTCAGAGATGTCTTTTATGTTCTGTTTCCTTCTGAATAGTGTGTATTACACATAGGTTAAGCAACTATTTGTAAACAAATCTCTTTTGTATTGGCAGCAATGTGTTCTTGCGGTTTATCTTTTATAAGTACATAAGTACATAAGTAGTGCCATACTGGGAAAGACCAAAGGTCCATCTAGCCCAGCATCCTGTCACCGACAGTGGCCAATCCAGGTCAAGGGCACCTGGCACGCTCCCCAAACGTAAAAACATTCCAGACAAGTTATACCTAAAAATGCGGAATTTTTCCAAGTCCATTTAATAGCGGTCTATGGACTTGTCCTTAGAATCTATCTAACCCCTTTTTAAACTCCGTCAAGCTAACCGCCCGTACCACGTTCTCCGGCAACGAATTCCAGAGTCTAATTACACGTTGGGTGAAGAAAAATTTTCTCCGATTCGTTTTAAATTTACCACACTGTAGCTTCAACTCATGCCCTCTAGTCCTAGTATTTTTGGATAGCGTGAACAGTCGCTTCACATCCACCCGATCCATTCCACTCATTATTTATACACTTCTATCATATCTCCCCTCAGCCGTCTCTTCTCCAAGCTGAAAAGCCCTAGCCTTCTCAGCCTCTCTTCGTAGGAAAGTCGTCCCATCCCCACTATCATTTTCGTCGCCCTTCGCTGTACCTTTTCCAATTCTACTATATCTTTTTTTGAGATACGGAGACCAGTACTGAACACAATACTCCAGGTGCGGTCGCACCATGGAGCGATACAACGGCATTATAACATCCGCACCACCTGGACTCCATACCCTTCCTAATAACACCCAACATTCTATTCGCTTTCCTAGCCGCAGCAGCACACTGAGCAGAAGGTTTCAGCGTATCATCGACGACGACACCCAGATCCCTTTCTTGATCCGTAACTCCTAACGCGGAACCTTGCAAGACGTAGCTATAATTCGGGTTCCTCTACCCACATGCATCACTTTGCACTTGTCAACATTGAACTTCATCTGCCACTTGCACGCCCATTCTCCCAGTCTCGCAAGGTCCTCCTGTAATCGTTCACATTCCTCATGCGACTTGACGACCCTGAATAATTTTGTGTCATCGGCGAATTTAATTACCTCACTAGTTATTCCCATCTCTAGGTCATTTATAAATACATTAAAAAGCAACGGACCCAGCACAGACCCCTGCGGGACCCCACTAACTACCCTCCTCCACTGAGAATACTGGCCACGCAATCCTACTCTCTGCTTCCTATCTTACAACCAGTTCTTAATCCATAATAATACCCTACCTCCGATTCCATGACTCTGCAATTTCTTCAGGAGTCTTTCGTGCGGCACTTTGTCAAACGCCTTCTGAAAATCCAGATATACAATATCAACCGGCTCCCCATTGTCCACATGTTTGCTTACCCCCTCAAAAAAATGCATTAGATTGGTGAGGCAAGACTTCCCTTCACTAAATCCGTGCTGACTTTGTCTCATCAGTCCATGTTTTTGTATATGCTCTGCAATTTTATTCTTAATAATAGCCTCCACCATCTTGCCCGGCACCGACGTCAGACTCACCGGTCTATAATTTCCCGGATCTCCTCTGGAACCCTTCTTAAAAATCGGAGTAACATTGGCTACCCTCCAGTCTTCCGGTACTACACTCGATTTTAGGGACAGATTGCATATTTCTAACAGTAGCTCCGCAAGTTCATTTTTTAGTTCTATTAATACTCTGGGATGAATACCATCAGGTCCCGGTGATTTACTACTCTTCAGCTTGCTGAACTGACCCATTACATCCTCCAAGGTTACAGAGAATTTGTTTAGTTTCTCCGACTCCCCCGCTTCAAATATTCTTTCCGGCACCGGTGTCCCCCCCAAATCCTCCTCGGTGAAGACCGAAGCAAAGAATTCATTAATTTCTCCGCTACGGCTTTGTCCTCCTTGATCGCCCCTTTAACACCATTTCGTCCAGCGGCCCAACCGACTCTTTGGCCGGTTTCCTGCTTTTAATGTATCTAAAAAAATTTTTACTATGTATTTTTGCTTCCAACGCTAATTTCTTCTCAAAGTCCTTTTTTGCCCTCCTTATCTCCGCTTTGCATTTGGCTTGGCATTCCTTATGATCTATCCTGTTACTTTCAGTGGTTCTCTTCTCCACTTTCTGAAGGATTGTTTTTTGGCTCTAATGATTTCCTTTATCTTACTGTTTAGCCACGCCGGCTGACGTTTAGTCTTTTTTCCCTTTTTTCTAATACGTGGAATATATTTGTCCTGAACCTCCAGGATGGTGTTTTTAAACAGCATCCACGCCTGATGTCAATGTTGTGCTCTGACTTAATAAAGACATTTTCCAAAAAAAAAAAGGAGAAAGAGTTGAGGGCTGATGCTGTGATTTGGGGTTGAATTGAGAGAAAGGGGCTTGTTTAGGGAGAGGAGTCTAATGCTGTGGCTGGGAGAAGGCGGCTGAAGGCTGACACGGGGGTTGGGGATTAAGTTGACAAAAGAAGTTCTGGCAGAACGGGTATTCTTCGAGGATAGTCAGGCTCCAATATTCTCACAATTGGGTAGACGCCGATCTGCATCGCCTGGTCCGGCATTTATGCAAAAGTAAAAAAAATCTGAGCTTTATGAAACGTGAGCCGCATTGCACTCTTCATGCGCGACTGCCTTCCCGTCCGCCGCGTGAACGTGGTCTTTTCAGTTCTTTTCTTTCCACGTGATGAGCAGCTGTGTTTTTTCGATCTCTCCGCGCACACCCGGCTCTAAGAGCTTTTGAGTGCCTTACAGCTGTTTTCTTTTATTTTTCATTGTGGATTTTGTTTTTTAAACTTTAAAACCCACCCTTTATTTTCTAGCAAGTTTTGCCTGAGTTTGTTTCCTTTATTTTTCGATGTCACGGGCCGGCTTTAGGCCCTGACTTTGGTAGAGTTCTTCCGTCTTTTTTTCATGCCTTTGCCCCTTTTTCAGGCACCATTGAGTCATTTGATTTGGCTGACAAGGTTTTCCTGTCCATGTCCACGAAGACTCCTAGTGGATTCAAGCACTGTACCCGGTGCAACCGGACCATCTCGGGGAAGGACACCCATTCTTGGTGTCTGCAGTATCTTAGGCCCGACCATAGCCCTGCTGTGTTCTCTGTCTTCGCATGAAGATTTCCCGAGAGGCTCAATGAGAGAAGATTTTGGAGCCAAGTCCAATTCCTCGGTATCGAGATCGAGCATCGCACCAGCATCGGGAGCTTCAGTAAGCATGGCTGCTTCGAGACCTTTAGACACTGAGGCATCGAGTGGTCTCCACCTGTCTCAAGGCCTCCTGCTGTGCGGGCCCCCCGGGACTATCCATCGTCGGCAGCGAGGAGCCTCAGTGACGTGCTTTGGACGAAGGCCAAGAAGCACTGTCATAGGTCACCCTCAATACATGTTGCCAGGAGCTCCGGTGCGTCGAGGGATTCGACACCCAAGAAGCAACGATGCCGGGAGGATCGCTCTCCCTCCATACAGGAAGTGCCAGTACAATCATCTCTAAGCAGCTGAGATCCTGCTCCCATATTGGCCCTAGCGGTTCTGCAACCTATGCCCTACCAGCACCACAGCTTTTCCCAGTGTCTGCCCTTGATGAGCGCATCCGGGTCTTGCTCCCTGAGCTGCTGGATAGCCTTATGCAGTGATGTGCATCTGTATCGGGTGTGCTTGCGCCTTCCATACCTTCCATACCTTCCATTGTGGCCCCACCTGGCCCTCAGCCTGCGATGCGACCTCCAGCATCACTTGCGGCCCCGGTATCGACTGCCACCCAAGCCTGTACCCCCTTGACATCGGTGGAGGAAGCTTCGCCATAGTCAAGGCAGGAGCCAGTTTCTCGATGCCGCTCTCAAGAACATGGCTCCTCAGCATCGAGGGAGATTTGGTCTCTGACAATCCATAGGGAGATTCTGTCCAACACCGAGGAGGAGTGCTCATGGGAATCAGAGGAGGATCCCAGATACTTTTCCTTAGATGAGTCTTATGGGATTTATTTATTTATTTATTATATTTTATTTATTTATTTATTGCACTTGTATCCCACATTTTCCCACCTATTTGCAGGCTCAATGTGGCTTACAAAGACCTGTCATGGCATCACCATTTCAGGGTATAAAGATACAATAGATGTTACAGGGATAACAAGAATGAGAAGGCTAACATTTTGATCTAAACATCAATTTTAGAAAGAGAAGAGACTGTCATAGCCCTCCCCACAACCTGAAAGGAGACGGTCTCTTCCGGAGAGCCTTTTTTTTCCCATCACCATTCTGTTTCCTTTAGAGGTGGAGGATAAGCCCAGGGCCAAGATGCTCGAGGTCCTGGACTACACATCTCCTCCTAAGGAGGCTGTGACGGCTCCTCTCCATGAGGTTTCAAGGAAGTCCTCAGGAACTAGGCATCCCCTCTGTCGGTCCCTGTTGTGCACAAGAAGATTGACACCCGGTATTGGATCCACAGTGAGCCTGGGTTTGTAAGGCCTCAGTTGCCTCACGATTCTTTGGTGGTACAATTCGCTTTTAAAAGAGCCAGGAGTAGTAGGGACTATGCCTCAGCTCAAGGCAGGGAAGCTAGAACACTGGATTATTTGGGGAGGAAGATGTACCAGGCTTCAATGCTGATCTCTCTTATACAGTCATATCAGCTCTTCACAAGTATTTACTTGCGAAACTCAATGAGACTGCTGTCAGACTTTGTCAATACGCTCCCTCTGGAGCAGGTCCAGCCTTTTCACCAGTTGGTCAAGCAGCAGAAGGCATGTGGAAAGTTCTTGGCCAGGGGTACTTACAACACTTTTTTTTTGTGGCATCTCTGCTCAAAGTATAGCAATGCGCAGACTCTCATGCCTGCGTGTTTCTGACTTGGACATTCTGTTCAGCAGAGGTTGGTGGATTCCCCTTGCCAGGAGGATAACCATTTTGGAGAGAAGGTTGAGGAGGACGCTGACCAGATCTAGAAACACACTGATACCATCTCTTCTCTCTCCCGCCGGATGCCTTCTGCATCTACCTCCTCATCTAGGAATTTTTTTGGCAAGCCACAGAGTGGTCCCTACTACTATTCTAGATGTAGGTACACTCCTGCGGCTCATCAGCCTGCTCAAGCTCAGCCCCAGTGTGCTCATTCATGTTAACAGTGTGCACCTCAGTTCACTGCAGCTCCCCAGTAAAAGCAAGGGGCAAGCTTTTGACTGGCTCTAGCAGAGCATAGCCACAATAAAAGTGTCCATCCCAAACAACTTGCTGGTCTGGTGGAGGCTAAAAAAGTTTCACCAAAGGTGGCTTCTTATAACCTCCCAACCAGTGGGTTCTTCAAATAGTCTGTCTCGGATACGCATTCAATTGGCATCTCAAACCTCCAAATTGCCCAACGAGAGCTCATTCATTCAGCTCTCAGCACAGGCAGGTACTTGCAAAGGAACTCCCCCCCTTCTAAAAGCCCCCGTTCCACTAGGGGAAGAAGGGCAGGGATTCTATTCCAGGTACTTCCTTGTGAAGAAAAAGATGGGGGGGGGATGCGTCCCATCCTAGACCTAAGGGCCCTGAACAAATTCCTAGTCTGAGAATAGTTCAGGATGGTTTCCATGGGCATTCTTCTCCTCATGATTCAGAAAAATGATTGGCTATGCTCTCTGGACTTAAAGGATGCATGTACTCACATCCCAATACTTCCAGCCCACCAGAAGTACCTTCGATTTCAGCTGAGAACACATCACTGTCAGTACTGAGTGTTGCCTTCTGGCCTCGCGTCAGCTCCCAGGGTCTTTACTAAGTGTCTAGCGGTAGTTGCAGATCGCTACGCAGACTTGGTATTCATGTGTTCCCATATCTCGACGATTAGCTAGTAAAGAACACCTCAGAGGACGGTGCTCAGGAGTCGATGCAGATGACTATTCAGGTGCTAGAGCTACTAGGATTCGTTTTAAACTACCCCCAAG
This sequence comes from Microcaecilia unicolor, assembly GCF_901765095.1. NCBI lineage: Eukaryota > Metazoa > Chordata > Amphibia > Gymnophiona > Siphonopidae > Microcaecilia > Microcaecilia unicolor. The sequence continues at coordinate 119,221,383 of NC_044040.1, read as the reverse complement.
TCCCATCTCCACCCTGTTCAACAACTGGAGTTCATAGGAGCCCTGCTTGACACGCAGACAGCCTACCTTCTGGAGATGTGAGCGGACAATGTCTCCTTAGCGTCCAAGGTTCGTGCCTCTCAGCAGGTCACAGCTCGGCAGATGTTGAGATTGTTGGGCCACATGGCTTCCACAGTGTACGTTATGCCCATAAGTGAAGACATGCCATGGGCATAACGTACACTGGCTCAATGAGATCAGCTCAATGGACCCTGGTTTCCCAGTGGTATCAAGTCATGGGGAGTCTAGAAGACGTCATTCAAGTGTCCCCAGAGCTTGTACAGTGGTGGACCATTCGATCCAGTTTGACTCTGGGACTGCCATCCCAAGTTCTTCAGCCGCAGAAAGAGCTGACGACGGGTGTGTCTCTCCTGGGTTGGGGAGCTCATGTAGATAACTACATAAGTATTACCACACTGGGACTGACCAAAAGTCCATCAAGCCCAGTATCCTGTTTCTAACAGTGGCCAATCCAAGTCACAAATACCTGGCAAGATCCCAGAAAAGCTCAATACATTTTATGATGCTTATCCTAGAAATAAGCAGTGGATTTTCCTAAGTCAATTTAATAATGGTCTATGGACTTTTCCTTTAGGAAGCTGCCCAGACCCTTTGTAAACCTTGCTAAGCTAACCGCATTTACCACATTCTCTGGCAACGAATTCCAGAGTTTAATTACTCATTGAGTGAAGAAAATTTTTCTCCGATTCATATTAAATTTACTACTTTGTAGCTTCATCGCATGCCCCCTAGTCCTAGTATTTTTGGAAAGTAAACAAACGATTCACGTCCACCCATTCCATTCGTCTCATTATTTTACAGACCTCTATCATATCTCTCCTCAGCCGTCTCTTCTCCAAGCTGAAGAGACCTAGACGCTTCAGCCTTTCCTCATAGGGAAGTCGTCCGGGATACAAATTATATCGTAGTGATAGGGTGGATCGAATTGGTGGAGGGGTAGTATTGTATATTAACGAGAGCCTTGAATCAAATAGATTGAAAATTCTGCAGGAAACAAAGCACTTCTTGGAATCACTGTGGATTGAAATTCCATGTGTAAAGGGGAAAAGGATAGTGATAGGAGTGTACTACCATCCGCCTGGCCAGGATGAACAGACGGATGCAGAAATGTTAAAGGAAATTAGGGACGCAAACAAACTGGGCAACACAATAATAATGGGTGATTTCAATTACCCTGATATTGACTGGATAAATGTAATATCGGGGCACGCTAGGGATGTAAAATTCCTTTGATGAAATCAAGGACAGCTTTATGGAGCAGCTGGTACAGGAGCCAATGAAAGAAGGAAAAATTCTAGACCTAGTCCTTAGTGGAGTGCATGATCTGGTGCGGAAGGTAATGGTGCTGGGGCCGCTTGATAACAGTGATCATAGTATGATCGGATTTGAACTTTAAAAAAGGAGACTTTGATAAAATGAGAAGAGCGACTGCGAGGGTCAAAATTTACATCAAGCGTGGAAGCTGTTCAAAAACACCATCCTGGAAGCCCAGACCAAATATATTCCGCATATTAAAAAAGGAGGACGGAAGACCAAACGACAGCCGGCGTGATTAAAAAGTGAGGCGAAGGAAGCTATAAGAGCTAAAATAAAATCCTTCAGAAAATGGAAGAAGGAACCGACTGAAAATAATAAGAAACAGCATAAGGAATGTCAAGTCAAATGCAAAGCGCTGATATGGAAGGCTAAGAGGGACTTCGAAAAAAAGATTGCGTTGGAGGCAAAAACACATAGTAAAAATTTTTTAGGTATATTAAGAGCAGGAAGCCGGCAAAAGAATCTGTTGGACCGCTAGATGACTGAGGAGTAAAAGCGGTGATCAGGGAAGACAAAGCCGTAGCGGAGAGATTAAATTAATTCTTTGCTTCGGTCTTCACTGAGGAAGATTTGGGTGGGATACCGGTGCCAGAAAGCTGACGAGTCGGAGAAACTTAATGAATTCTCTGTAAACCTGGAGGATGTAATGGGGCAGTTCTACAAACTGAAGAGTAGCAAATCTCCTGGACTGGATGGTATTCATCCCAGAGTACTGATAGAACTGAAAAATGAGCTTGCAGAGCTACTGTTAGAAATATGTAATTTATCCTTAAAATTGAGCGTGGTACCGGAAGATTGGAGGGTGGCCGATGTAATGCCAATTTTTAAAAAGGATCCAGAGGAGATCCAGGAAATTATAGACCGATGAGTCTGACGTCGGTGCCGGGCAAAATGGTAGAGACTATTATTAAGAACAAAATTACAGAGCATATTCAAAAGCATGGATTAATGAGACAAAGTCAACATGGATTTAGTGAAGGGAAATTTTGCCTCACCAATCTACTACATTTCTTTGAAGGGGTGAACAAACATGTGGATAAAGGTGAGTTGCTTGATATTGTGTATCTGGATTTTCAGAAGGCGTTTGACAAAGTACCTCATGAAAGACTCCAAAGGAAATTGGAGAGTCATGGGATAGGAGGTAGTGTTCTATTGTGAATTAAAAACTGGTTAAAAGATAGAAAACAGAGAGTAGGGTTAAATGGTCATTATTCTCAATGGAGAAGGGTAGTTAGTGGGGTTCCCCAGGGGTCTTTGCTAGGCCCGCTGCTTTTTAACATATTTATAAATGGCCTAGAGATGGGAGTAACTAGTGAGGTAATTAAATTTGCTGATGACACAAAGTTATTCAAAGTGATTAAATCGCGGGAGGATTGTGAAAAATTACAAGAGGACCTTATGAGACTGGGAGACTGGGCGTCTGAATGGCTGATGATGTTTAATGTGAGCAAGTGCAAAGTGATGCATGTGGGAAAGAGGAACCCGAATTATAGCTACGTCATGCAAGATTCCACGTTAGGAGTCACAGACCAAGAAAGGGATCTAGGTTGTGTCGCTGATGATACGTTGAAACCTTCTGCTTAGTGTGCAGCTGCGGCTAAGAAAGCATATAGAATGTTAGGAATTATTAGGAAAGGAATGGAAAACAAAAATGAGGATGTTGTAATTCCTTTGTATCACTCTGTGGTACGACCGCACCTTGAATATTGTGTTCAATTCTGGTCGCTGTATCTCAAAAAAGATATAGTGGAATTAGAAAAGGTGCAGAGACGGGCAACGAAAATGATAAAGGGGATGGGACGACTTTCCTATGAGGAAAGGCTAAAGCAGCTAGGACTCTTCAGCTTGGAGAAAAGGCGGCTGAGGTGAGATATGATAGAGGTCTATAAAATAATGAGTGGAGTGGAATGGGTGAATTGTTTGTTTACTCTTTCAAAAAATACTAGGACTAGGGGGCATGCGATGAAGCTACAAAGTAGTAAATTCAGTGCTTTTTTTGTGCCGGTACGCGACGGTATGGCGTACCGGCACCTTTTTCCTGAGGTCTGCTCACTTGCAAAATCTTTTTCCTGAAGTTGTGATTCTCCTCTCTCCCCTGCCCTCCCCTCTTCACATCATGGCAAACCAGAAGTAAAGGCAGCGCAGCAGTGCTCACTGAGGCAGGCAGGCTCTGTTGAAGTTGCTTGAAAGAATACAACCAGTGCTATATATGTCTTTGGTGTGGGAAGAACTCCTCATTCAGGGTGAGCTTCAACAACATTCAAATTAAAGAGAACAGGTTTGGAGGGAGGTGTGCAAGTGAGACTGGGGAGAAATAAAAAATAAATAGTGTAATTGTTAAAATCTGTAAGTGGTTCAAAGTTTTGGGTTTTTTTTCTGAGCATGTACACCGAGAGCAGGGCATGACTGCAATGATGTGTGCATAATTATCAGGTAACCTGGGATAGCTACAGCTAAAAGCATTTCATTGGCTGGTGGTTCCAACAGTAGGTTCAAAGAGGAAGTTTAGCTGACATAGTGTTGACAGAGCTAGTAAGGGAAAATCTGATTGCTTTTTTTGTGTTTGTTTTTATATTATATATTCTCCTTGGATAGGAAGAGTTTGTGATATGTGAAAATACATTTTGCTTTCATGAAATTGCTAAACTTTAGAGTCAGAGACTTATCAATGAGGGATACATACAGTGCTTTTTTTGTACCGGCACCTTTTTCCTGAGGTCCGGCTCACTTGCCCACTCCCTTCTGTTCCTGCTCTCGCGCTCCAAAATCTTTTACTCGAAGTCGCAATTTATCTCTCTCCCCTGCCCTCCCCTCCATGTCCAGCACAGGGGCGTAGCTAAGGGTGGGCCTGGGTGGGCCCAGGCCCGCCCCACCCAGAAGCAGAGTCCGTCAGCTCCCGGACCCCAAACAGTTTGCCACCGCTGATCGCGATTCCGACTCCACCCCTCTCTTCCTCCCTCGGCGCTGCAGTAATGTACCTGGGATCCCGGTAGCATTAGCGATGTATCCATGCTGCCTTCGCACTGCCCCGGAAGCCTTAAAGCTTCCGGGGCAGTGCGAAGGCAGCGTGGATACATCGCTAATGCTGCCGGGATCCCAGGTACATTACTGCAGCGCCGAGGGAGGGAGGAAGAGAGGGGTAGAGTCAGAATCACGCGATTCTGGACCTCACGGGCGGGCACCTTCGCACTGCCCCGGAAGCCTTCTCTTAAAGAGAGGGCTTCCGGGGCAGTGCGAAGGCAGCGTGGATACTTAGCCAATGCTGCGGGGATCCCAGGTAGAAGCACCGGAGGGAGGAAGAGAGGGGTAGACGGTCACGGAATCGGCGATCCTGGACCTCGCGGGCGGGCGAAACAGTAACTTGATTTGGGAGAGGTGGGGCACAGCAGAGGGAGGGGTGGTGAGCAGAGTGAGGGAAAGAGCAGGAGATGGATGGGACTGGGAGGGGTGGTGAGCAGAGGGAAGGATGGGACTGGGAGGGGTGATGAGTAGAGGGTGGATAGGACTGGGAGAAATGGGGCACAGCAGAGGGAAGGAGCAGGAGATGGATGGGAGGGCAGGGCCCAGGGAGAGAGGAGAAATTGCTGGACATGGAGGGAAGGGTAGGGGAGAGAGAATTGCTGGGTATGGATGAATAGAGGGAAGGGCAGGGGAGAGAGGAGAATTGCTGGGGATGGATGGATGGAGGGGGGCAGGTGAGAGAAGAGAATTGCTGGGTATGGATGGATGGAGGGGACGGGAGAGAAGAGAATTGCTGGGTATGGATGGAGGGGAGAGGAGAGTTGCTGGACATGGGTGGATGGAGGGAAGGGCGGGAGATAGGAGGGTTGCTGGACATGGATGGAGGGAAGGGCAGGAGAGAGGAGGGTTGCTGGACATGGATGGAGGAGAGGGAAGGGAGAGAGAAGAAATGCTGGACATGGATGGAGGGGATGGAAGAGTGAGGAAGGAGATGAGATGAGGGAAAAGGAAGAGAGGAGAAAAACTGCACATGGATGAAGAAAATAGGCAGAAGCTGGATCCACTGGACAGTCAAGTCTGCGGAGGACCCAGCTTTTACTTACGGATATAGAGCAAGAAATGAAGAAGAAAGGCAGAAAGTAAAGAAATAAATGGAAAGGAAGCCCTGGAAACGGAGTTAAGAGGACAGATAGCAGCAGAATCGGATACTGGGCCAGCATCATCAGACAACAAAGGTAGAAAAAAATCATTTTATTTTCATTATAGTGTTTGGAATATGTCCACTTTGAGAATCAGGTGCTCAACATTTTTATATTTATTTACTTATTTATGGCATTTTATCCCACATTAAACATGAATTAGATTGGAACCTGGGATCATTTAATGTTTTTTTTTTCCTGGAGAGAGTAATGCATTGCCTCCCCTCCCCGGCTATAGCCAGCTCTGCAATTTTGAGGGGAGGTGGACGGGGGGGGGGGGGGGGGGGGGGGGCGCAGAGGTGGACCGGGGAGAGAGCCTGTTGTTAAACATTTACCAGCACACCACTGTCTAGTGCTCACCCATCCAACCTGTTGGCCCACCCAAAAATTGACTTCTGGCTACGCCACTGGTCCAGCAATTCTCTCTCCCCTCCCCTGCCCTCCCCTCAATGTCCAGCATGTCGCCTCCCTCCCCTGCCCTCCCCTCTCCAAGTCGCGGCAAACCAGAAGTGAAGGCAGCGCAGCAGTGCTCACTGAGGCAGGCAGGCACGCAGGCAGGTTCGTCTCCTCTCGCGTCGCTTCCCTCTCAGTATGTCCCGCCCTCCAAGGTGGGAAGCACTAAGAGGGAAGCAACGCGAGAGTGGACCAACCTGCCTGCGTGCCTGCCTCAGTGAACACTGCTGTGCTGCCTTCACTTCCGGTTCGCCGCGACTTGGAGAGGGCAGGGGAGGGAGGCGACATGCTGGACATGGAGGGGAGGGCAGGGGAGGGAAGAGAGAATTGCTGGACATGGAGGGGAGGGCAGGGGGAGAGGAGACATGCTGGACATGGATGAGGAGAGGGCAGGGGAGAGAGGAGACATGCTGGACATGGAGGGGGAGGGCAGGGGAGAGAGAATTGCTGGACATGGAGGGGAGGGCAGGGGGGAGAGGAGACATGCTGGACATGGAGGAGAGGAGAGGGCAGGGAAGAGAGAATTACTGGACATGGATGAGAGGGGAGGGCAGGGTGCAGAGGACAGACATACTGGACATGGAGGGGAGGGGATGTCAGCGAAGAGAGATTCGCTGGACATGAAGGGCAGGGGAGAGAGGAGAATCGTTGGACATGGATGGGAGAGGAGGGCAGGGGAGAGAGATTCTCTGGACATGGATGGATGGAGGATTTGGTGGGGAGAGAGGAGAAATGCTGGTCTTGGATGGAGGAGAGGGGAGAGAGAATTATTGCTTTATATGGATACAGGGGAGGGAAGAGAGAGGAGAAATGTTGAACATGGATGGAGGGGATGAGAGAGGAGAAGTGCTGGACATGGATGGAGGTGAGGAAAGAAAAAAGAAGAAGATGCACATGGATGGAGATGAGGGAAAGGGAAGAGAGGAGAAAAACTGCACATGGATGGAGAAAATAGGCAAAAGGTAGATCCACGTTATACCTCCTCCAGTCAATTCCACGGAGGAGGACACAGCTTTTACTTACGAATGTAGGGCAAGAAATGAAGAAGAAAGGAAGCCCTGGAAATGGAGTTAAGAGAACAGATAGAGAGCAGCAGAATCAGAGACTCGGACCAATATGGATAGAAAAACAAAGTCATCAGACAACAAAGGTAGAAAAAAATCATTTTATTTTCATTTTAGTGTTTGGAATATGTCCAATTTGAGAATTTACATCTGCTGTCTTATTTTGCACTGGGTATACTGCAGCTGTAACAGCTTACAGAAATTATTTATAATGAAAAAAAATCACGTTATTTTTTTCTCCTATACTAGTATAATATTTTCAAGGATGTCTGTTTATATGCGCCATGGATGGTACAAGGGGTGTGGGTAATGTGGGTGTGGCTATAAAAGGGGTGGAGCCATATGTGGTGACCCTGCCCATAATGAGTACCGGCACCTTTTTTTCTACAAAAAAAGCACTTTTTTGAGGGGGTACTTGGGGGTACTGAGTACCGGCACCTTTTCCATTGTCTGCTAAAATTGACCCATGGTCCCTAAGTTTTAATGAAGGAACTCAGGCTCTACACACCAATTCTGACTTGTCATAGATTCTATGACTGGTTGCAGGGGGTTTGGCTATTGTGGGATGGGTCCCTCAGTAATTACCCCACCCTTGAAGGGTGCCTGGCATTTGAGTACCGGCACCTTTTTCGCTAGAAAAATCGCACTGCATAATTGTGATACAAGGCTAGTGGAGGGGGTTGGTATGTAGACTCACTCCCACCCCCCCCCCACCCCCACCCAATTCTTTGTTTTTGTGCACTGGTTGCTGGTTATATAGAGAATCAAGTTGGTTATTCATTTTTAAGATATTATTTTTGCATTTGCATATACCATTATCTTTACAGTTATCTTTTTATTGGTCATTTGTTGAATGTATTTTCATTATAAATTGCAAGGATAGTGGGAATGCAGGCGTGCATGTTTTCAGTCACAGCTCCTCAGCAGTGGAATACTCCGCCTGAGATACTGTGTTCTGAATTTGATTTGCGCATTTTTTGCAAGAGATTAAAATAATTTTATTTTTCTGTTGTTCTTAATAACATTTTGTGTAATTTGTCTTTGCTTTCTCTCTGACTTCTGTATAATATGTTTTATAAAGTACCTACATATAATAAATGTAAAACCACTTTAATTGTACCACAGAAAAGTGGTATATCAAATCCTATTATCGTTATATCTGTGTGATTGATGGAATTGAAATACTTTTTCAATAATTACAACTACAGTATGTAGCCCTAGCCAATAATTTTTTCTGCTGTGCTTAGCCTAGAAGAAAAGAGCGGTAAAAAATCAGATGAAAGAATATTGTCATTGGAAGTGAAGACATATATGAGGCATATTTTCAAAGCACTTTGGGAGGCTAAGTTCCATAGGTTTCTATGGAACTTTGGGAGGCTAAGTGCTTTGAAAATATGCCTCTTAAGCTAAATCCAGTTCTGACTGAACTGGAAACGTAAAGGAATAAAAGAGAATTGTTATAAGTGTGGTGTCATTGTTAACATGGAATTTTCCATTTGTTTTGCCTAGTGGGCCTTCGGAGTCACACTGTGGGAGCTAATGACCCTGGGACAGACTCCCTATGTGGATATCGATCCCTTTGAAATGGCTGCATATTTAAAGGATGGTTACAGAATAGCTCAGCCAATCAACTGCCCTGATGAGCTGTAAGTATCAGAGGACTTAAACGTCTTAACTCCATTATATATTTTTTACATTTTGCTGTCTAAATAAACTATCTGATGCATGTCATACTCTATATCTTCAAAGTTAAAGAAGAATTGCAGAATTATTCCAAAAGTTATTAAGAAACCAGTCTTGATTGTATTTGTCTTTGCACCCTTTTTCTCAATATTTAGTGGAGACCCCTTTTGCAACAGTAACCATGATTTGTTTACAATACGTGTAGGTTTTACCTATTCTTCTTGGCAGGGTAAGTTAAGCTCTTTCAAGATGACTGGCCATCATCTGTAGACTGCAGTCTTCAAGCCTTGTTATGGATTTTCCATTGTATTAAGATCTGGGTCTTGACTGGGTCATTTGAGGACATTCACTTTATTCTTGCTGAGCCACTCCACTGTTGATTTTACTTTATGCATAAGGTCATTGTCCTTCTGAAAGGTGTGTCTTCTTCTTAGTTTCTAGTCTGTGGCAGAGTAGAACAGGTTTTCCTTCAGAATCTGCATGTACTTTACACCATACTTCTTCTATTGGTCTTCTGAGTCCCCCTGCCCCTTCTGTTGCAGAGCATCCCACAATATAAAGTGCTGTCACCATGCTTAACTGTAAGTATGGTGTTAGGAAAGTGATCTGCTGTATTTTATATTGCAGATATTGTTTAACCTAGAGAGAAAAGAAGGAAGTCCATAGTCTGCTATTGAGACAGAAATAGGGAAAGCCACTACTGTCCCTGAGATTGGTAGCATGGAACCTTGCTTCTATCTGGGGTTCTGCCAGGTACTTGTGACCTGGATTGGCCAATGCTAGAAGCAGGATACTGGGCTAGATGGACCATCGCAGGGGTGCAGCCTACCCACTTTTTCCTGATCCTCCAATCAACGAGGTCTTCGGCTGCAGTGGGAGTGCACAGCCTTTCAGGAAATTGCCACGACTCCAACCCCCTTGGCTCAGCTCACAGCCACATGCATTAGGCAATCGGCAGCAAAAAACAAGAGCTCTACTCTCCAGTTCTCCTACCTGTGATAACCAGCCTAATTTTGTTTTAGTGCAGGTCGGGAAGTCAGCCCCTCTAGCTCCGCACTGCCGCTGAAGCTGTTGAGTGCTCTGCTGCTGTCACCCCAACGCCGACTGTCAGTCAGTATGCCTGCCTTGCCTTACCTTACCCCCTCCCCCATTCCCCGCGGCATGCAGGCCAGCGCCACAAGGAAATGCCTGTCGCCAGTGCTGCAGCTCGGCTGGAGGAGACCCAACTGTGCTGCAGCATTGGCAGCAGAGATTTCCTTGTGGCACCAGCCTGCTGGGCGCAGGGGGTAAGGCAAGGCAGGCATCCTGACTGACGGTCGGCGTTGGGACAAGAACAGCAGAGCACTCAACAGCAGCACTGGCGGTGCGGCGCGAGAGGGGCTGGAGAAGACGTTACTGGCCGCTGAGCTCACTCAGCTTTTAGTTGAGTCCTCAAGGCCTCAGCACTTCTCTGTAACCCCAAACAGGCACAGGACACAGCCAGCACACAAATTTTGAAAACTCAGGCCCAGCTGCACAGGTAAAATATATTTTTTAAATGTACAGTATAATGCTGGTAGTGGTCTTCTTGGTGAGTATGGGCTCTTCACTGCCTAGAGGAAAAAAAGGTATATTTAATCATTAAGTATACCTTCCCCCCCCCCAGGCAGTGAAGAGCCCACCCCCACCCAGAAACTCACCAACAATAAATTTTAATGTTGGGGTTTTGGGTAGGGGTGGCCTCAGTGCCAAAGTTGTATTTTTTTTATGTTGGTAGGTTTTTGGGTGGGGATGGTCTCTACAGTGTCCAGGTTAAAATAATAATATTAAAAAGCTTTATATTTAATGTGGGCAGGTTTCTGGGTGGGGGGGTGAGCTCTACAGTGCCCAGGACATTAAAAAAAAAAGGTTTTGTATTTAATGCTGGTGTGCTTTGGAGTTGGGACAGGAGATGCCAGACTAGGGGGGGTATGGGTAAGGGGGTAGGACAGGGCTGATGCTAGGCTACAGGGAGGGGTGGGGGATGGGGGGGGCAGGTGCGTAGCTATGGGATGGATGGTGGGGAAGGGAAAGCTGATGCTGGGCTATGGGAATGGATGGGGGGGTAGAGTATTATTATTATTAGCATTTGTATAGCGCTACCAGACGCACGCAGCACTGAACACCTGACACAGAGAGACAGTCCCTGCTCAATAGAGCTTACAATCTAAAATAATACAGACAGACAAGACAATAAGGGCAAGGGAAGTACTGGGTGAGAAGGAACAAGGGGGAGGCAAATGAGTAGTGGCTAGGAGCCAAAAACAGCAGTGAAAAGGTGGGTAGAGAAGGGCTGATGCTGGGTTATGGGGATGGAGGGGAGGTAGGGAAAGGAAGGGCTGGATGGGGGGGATAGGGAAGGGAAAGGCCGATGCCGGGCTACAGGAATGGATAGGTAGGGAAGGGAATGGCTGATGCCAGATTACAGGACAGTTTCTGATTTTTGGTCCTTAATTCTGTAATTGATGAGGGTTGTTCTGCATGTGAAAGAGCAGGTGAGAGATTTTGCTGGCATGTAGTTTGTGTGGGGGATCTAGGAGTATGACTTTTCTGCCCATGTGTATTGCTGTTGTGTATATTCATTGCTGCCTTTTTAAAGGTACTGTTGTTGGTATTTGTATTCAGAATTGGTGTTATGGTTTGCAACATAGGCTCCAAGAAGCTTCTTTGCAGGATTTAGTGTTGCTTCACAAAGTACCTGGAGGTGAAGGGATTTTGTGTTGCTATTATTGAGGTGCTACCAGAATTTGAACACATTTTTCCTACGGAAAGTTATAAGAGGAAACAATCTAGCTATGTTCTTTATGCTACAAATTCCACAATAGGTAGAAAAAGAAGAAGTCTTCAAAAGTATATTTACCAAATTTTAAATGTTCGATTAATACAGCTTAATGGCATATATATTTATTATAATGCAAAGTTGAAGGATATGTGCCAAACTGTGGTCTTTTTGTTTTGTCAGCATCAGAAGGGAGATAAAGAGTAGACACAGAGGAACGAAAAAGATTTCAAAGTTTACTTAATCAGGCATTTGTTATAAAGCAAAGTTTGAAAGATAGGCCATTGCTTTAATTATATTACAGGATCCTGTCATATGTGTTGAGATGTTTGCCATTATTGCAGACTTATGTCTGGTCAAGTTTAAGATATGGGATAATGTAACTGTATTTAAAAATATCTGTTTTTCTATTAAGTATATATGGTTTATATTGATGCAGGGCAGCTGTTGGGCAGACTACTTGGAAATCCATTATTATGTGCTACTCATACCTATATACATAGTGCCCACCCATATTAGCTCTGGGCCCGCCCAAAATGTCAGGTCTGGCAGGTCTGGCTATGCCACTGGACCATCGGTCTACCCCAGCATGGCTATTCTTATGTTATGTTATCTTAGATCTTGTGTTACTGGCCAAGATGGATGCTTAGAGCATTAGTTCTGTCCAGCTACCACCCTAGTTTTTAATGCCAGAAAAAACTTTCCTTTAAGCCTGAGTGTTATGTGAAACATCTGGGAAGGTCTGAACAGTCTTCCCACAGAACAACATGGTCTTCTTCTTAAAATAAGTCAATGATTTTATCAAATTCATTCAAATGGGTGACCAACAAAATTGACCTGTGTAACAAAACTGTGTGTTTTAAGCCTGTAAAAAACTGCTTTTATTAAATCTTGACATGCATTTCTCAAGTTTGGCCAGCAGGTGCATGTTATGTTTTAAGCTGTTACAAAGAACTGACCTTTCCCTTCTTTAGTTAAAAGGCAAAGGAAGAACACAGAAACAGAAGACTAAGGTCCACTACGTATAAGAGTCCACACAAAGGAATAGTGTGACCAGCAAGGCATTTCCAAAGAACAAGACAGAAATACAGTGAAAAAGCTTTATTCGTATAATGCTCAACACGGAACTGTGTTTCTGCCAGGGGCCTGCCTCAGGGGTCTAAAATAAAACATTAATTTGAAGTAATAATTTCAAACAATAATTTAAAACAGAAGTCAATAGAATAAAAATGTATATATACAAATATTACAAAAATGGAGAATAAAAACAGGAAGATAGAAACATATGGTTGTAAATATACATGTATAAATCTATATGAATAATAATGAAAAAATATATACAAGATACATAAATTTGAAAAGAAAAATAATACATCATAGGTGTTGCATTTGTAATACAATGGCTTTGTACAAACAGGAGATAAGCCCCATGTAATAAGACAGAAAAAAATGTGTTAATATAATCATAAATATATCACAAAAGAGAAAGAGAGCAATACTACCAAGTAATCAAAAAAAAGGAAAACTCTCACGATAACTGTGGCGCAGAAAAAAGTACTTGAATCTGACCCAATAAAGATTCTGTGGAATGTATCAGTTCTAATCTTGAAAGTACAACAAGGGAAAAGTCTCAGCATTCCCTAACCTCCAGCCTGAATATATATATTCAGGCTGGAGGTTAGGGAATGCTGAGACTTTTCCCTTGTTGTACTTTCAAGATTAGAACTGATACATTCCACAGAATCTTTATTGGGTCAGATTCAAGTACTTTTTTCTTATATATATATAAGGCTTCACTTTGAGAACCTAGTGCTCTTCTAATTTCGGAGGGGGTTGTCATCACAGACAGAAAAACCCTTGTGTTTCAAAAAGTAAAGGATACTAAAAGAATCCACAGAATCAAAAAAACGGGGGAGGATCCATCTCGGAAGAATGAATATTAACAAATTAAACTTAACTTTTTCACATGCAGGTATAGATAAAGAAGTGTCATAGGTTCCAAACACACTGACTCAGGCCTCAGTTTTGCAAAAAATCACTGTATCAAGGCGTGTATTTACCACAAATTTAAACACAGGTCTAATTCCTGCTTGTTAGTCCCCAAAAGGGGTTAGTAACATAGTAAATGACGGCAGATAATGACCTGTACGGTCCATCCAGTCTGCCCAACGAGATAAACATTTTACATAGTATGTGATTCTTTATATGTATACCTGAGTTTGATTTGTCCTTGCCTTTCTCAGGGCACAGACCGTAGAAGTCTGCCCAATACTGTTATTATACTAAGTTCTGAAGCTAACGTCGAAGCCCCTTAAAATTTAAACTCCAGCCCATCCCTATCTATTCAGTCACGATCAGGGCATAGACCATAGAAGTCTGCCCAGCTCCCGTTTTGTTTCCCAATTACTGGTGTTGCCACCCAATCTCCGCTAAGATTCCATGGAACCATTCCTTCTAAACAGGATTCCTTTGTGTTTATCCCACGCATGTTTGAATTCCATTACCATTTTCATCTCCACCAACTCCCGCGGGAGGGCATTCCACATATCCACCACCCTTTCCATGAAAAAATACTTCCTGACATTAGTCCTGAGTCTGCCCCCCTTCAACCTCAATTCATGTCCTCTAGTTCTGCTGCCTTCCCGTCTCTGGAAAAGGTTCGTTTGCAGATTAATACATTTCAAATATTTGAATGTCTGTATCACGTCACCCCTATTTCTCCTTTCCTCCAAGGTATACATGTTCAGGTCAGCAAGTCTCTCCTCGTACGGTTTGCAACGCAAATCCCATACCATTTTTGTAGCTTTTCTTTGCACCACTTCCAGTCTTTTTACATCTTTAGCAAGATATGGCCTCCAAAACTGAACACAATACTCCAAGTGGGGCCTCACCAATGACTTGTAAAGGGACATCAACACCTCCTTTCTTTTTGCTGGCTATACCCCTCTTTATGCAGCCTAGCATCCTTCTGGCCATGGCCGTCGCCTTGTCGCATTGTTTCTTCACCTTTAGATCCTCAGTCACCAACACCTCAAGGTCTCTCTCCTGAGTCGAGCTTACTAATCTCGCCCCTCCTATCTGTCTTTTTGGGTTTCTGCACCCCAAGTGTATCACTCTACACTTCTTGGCATTAAATTTTAACTGACTAAGACCTATATCAAGAAGCCTCTTAGCATTAAAACCTAACTATACCTATCCCAGTGCCCTGTGTATAACTCATTTTTTAAACATGCTGTGCTCAGTGGGGGGGGGGGGGGGTGGGGGGGGGGGGGGGGGGGTATCGTCCACAGGACTCACATGCAGTCTTCACTGCTTCGACCCCTTGTTGAACATCATTGCACACCTCCTTCCTACCCTAATCTCAATGTTTTCAACGTGCAACATATAATCAATATTTATTTTATTTTTATTTTACTTATGGCATTTGTATCCCACAATATTCCCGCCAGCAGGCAGGCTCAATGTGGCGTACAATAGTCTATTAAGCAAAAACAATAGTACAAAATACAGTATTCAGAGTCATAAGAGGAGAGAGAGACAATTGAGGGAGGAAGGGAGAGAAGAGAGGTAATGATTTGTCGCTGAGATAGCCGTGGTTCAGAAGGATGTGGTGCCAGGCGGGCTTTCAGAGTATGCTCTACCAAATACGAAGGTCTTGAGTTACCTCTTAAAGGTCTGATGATCTAGAGTGAATTTGACCTCTTGGGGCAGCCCGTTCCACAATTGAGTACTGAGATAGGGGAAAGAGGAAGCATAGACGGTCTTATATTTGAGGCCACTAAAAGCTGGGTAGTGGAGATTGAGGTATGAATGAGCTGACTTGCGGGAGTTCCTAAGTGGCAGGTTAATGAGAGTATCCATATAAGCAGGGGCTTCTCCATAGATGATTTTGTGCACCAATGCGCAGATCTTGAAAGCAATGCGGTCCTTCACTGGAAGCCAGTGCAACCTCTCACGTAGTGGCCTTGAACTTTCATTTTATTTTGAAATTTGTTTATTGAGTTTCACATAACATAACAGTGTATTCATTTGCCCCTAGACATCTTGATCCTGTCAGAAAGGTCATCTACCACTGCAAGTAGTCGCAGAGCTAACTAACTATACAGAAATGCTATGGTTTTAGCTACTATTATCTGGTCTTCCATGCTTCTACCACTAATTAACAATCTCGCCATGGGGCGCTAGTTACAACTCCAGCTAACCTATAGAACCCCCTCCCTATCTCCTCCCCCCCCCCCCACCCCTACACCCACCCTAGCCCCCCACCCCCAGGGAAAGACTCGTGTGAAAGTTACACTTTCCATGTCCATATGTCCAATTTACATGTTCAAGATGCACCCTCTGCCTCCTGAGGGAATGGTCTGCCAGAATGGGGTCCAGATCTTGTAGAAGTCTTTCTCAGTAAATCTCCGGTCCCCCTTGTAGTCTGCCATTTTCTTTTCAAACCTCATATACTCTATCATCAGGCCACGCCACTGTTGCAAGGTTGGCACTTTATTTGTAATCCATTCAGTGAGTATTAACTTTTTGGCTGTTAATGTTGCCCTGTGAGTAAAGCTTTTAAATCCTGCTGGGATGGGGCGCACCATCACTGGCTGCCCAAACAGCATCCAAGGTCCCTTCTTCCAGGTCGCTCCCCAAATCTTGGATGTCGACTGTGTAAGAGAGTTCCAGAATCTTTGGACACCGGGACACACCCAAAACATGTGGCCAAGTGTCGCTCCCTGTGCCCCACACTTAGGGCAAGCGTCATCTGGTGAAACTCCCATATGGAATGCCCTCCTTGGGGGGATATGGGTTCGCATTACGAATCTGTAATCCATTTCACTATACATGACCATCTTAGAGGAGTTGTGTATCGCGTATATAAACTCTTGCAGATCCCGTGATGTCAAATTTATGCCCAAATCCTCATTCCATTTCTGGGATAAAGTCTCATAGTCGGGCTCTGCTGTCATATCTCTTAAGTGTCGATGGTGCATTGTCAAAGACACTCTGCCCTGTGATTGTAAAGAGTAGGCCAATGATAGTTCCTCCTGCACATCTTCCGTGAAGCACTCCCAGGGCAGGCTTTTAATGTAGTGCATTAGTTGCTAATAATGGAAGCGGTCTGTTGAATTAAGGGAAAACTGAGCCCGCAGATCATCAAATGTCCTCATTTGCCCCTCTTCTGTTAAAACATGGTATAGATACACAAGGCCATTACACCGCCATCTGCGAAAGGCTCCATGCAAAGTTCCTGGCGGGAAATTCAGGTTGTCGCAGATAGCCAAAAAAGGGGTAACACTACCATTAAAGTGGTGATACCTGCAGACCCACCTCCAAACTGCTCGTGCTGAGGGCAATATATGTGATTATTTCAAAACTTGGGGGATTTGCCCCCCTCCCATATGCAGTAGGCAACTGAAATGTATTCCTTGTGTTAGGGACGTCTCCAAAGGAGTGTCCGAAAATTCTGAAGTAGCTCTGTACCAATCGGAGATATGTCGCATGCGGCTGGCTATGGTGAGATATCTCATGCTTAGTAGGCCCAAGCCTCCAAATTCGCGTGGGATTTGCAGTATTGCAATTGGAAGTCTTGCTTTGCGCCCTCTCCACAGAAATCTCTGTATGAGTTTATTTAAACGCTTTTCATCCGCTTGTTTGAGAAAAAGTGGGAGAGTCTGAAACACATACATCCATTTGGGTGCTATCATCATATTATAGACTGCAATGCAGCCCATTAAAGACAAAGGATAATTCTCCCGTAGCCGTAATTTTGTACAAGTTGTCTCAAGCAAAGGTTCCACATTCTCTTGGTACAATTGCGTCAGGTTCTGTGGAATGTTAGTACCCAAATATCTTATCTTGTTCTCCGCTCTTGTCAGAGGGCAAACGGCTCCCGGCTGCCCCTTATCTGGGTACACTTCCATGACCAGAGACTTTTTAAGGTTTAGGGTAAAGCCTGAAATTTGACCAAATTCCTCTATGAGTTGTAATGTCCGGTCTAGAGTATCTAACGGGCGGGTGGTTGCAATCAACAAGTCATCTGCGAATGCTAGGGGTTTGATTATTTCACTCCCCACCCGCACATCTGGAATTTCGTCTGCTTTCTGTAAAGCCCTCAAGGGCTCCAGGGATAGTATAAACAGGGCCGGGGACATGGGGCAGCCCTGTCTAGTACCTCTGGCGATTTCAAAGAGTTGGGCGCTCACCCCATTCACTAGCACTGAGGCCTTTGGTCCTGTATACAGCGCAACTATGGCACTATAAAACCAACTCCCAATACCCATGTACCGCAAGACTGTAAACAGGTACTTCCACCGCACCTGATCAAAAGCCTTTTCGGCATCTAAAGCGTACAAGGAGGCTGGTGTTTCTGATATTTGAGTTGTTGCCATAGCAAGCAGTAGTCTGCGGACGTTCCTGGCTGCCTGTCTGGACTTGACAAATCCCACTTGTTCCTCTCCCACCACCCTAGGCAATATCTTGGCCAGGCGGTTGGAGAGGATCTTTGCTAATTTCTTCATGTCCACATTAAGCAGGGAAATGGGTCTGTAGGAGTCCGCCTGGTAGACTGGTTTCCTAGGTTTTTGAATCAGAGTGATGGATGCTGTGTTTTCATATTTCGGGAAGTGGCCAGTACTAACCACCTGCTCATAATATGTGCTTATCACTGGGATGAAGGAGGTGGACAAAGCCTTATAAAATTCGCCAGCAAATTCATCCGGTCCAGGCGCGGACCCTGCGGGTAGTGACTTTATTACCTCCTGTATTTCCTTAGCATCTAAGGGTGCCTCCTGTTCCCCCTCGGTCAATTTCGGTAACCCTGCCCCGTCCAAAAATGTATTTATCTGCTCTTCATCTGGGTCTTTATCAGATTTGTATAAAGTTGCGAAACATTTTGTGAGGATCTGGGATATTTCTTCACTCTTATTTTGAATGTGCTCTTGCGCATCTCTGAGTGCCAATATTGGTTTACGGGGTCCCCACACTGTAATTAATTGTGCTAACATCGCTCCTGATCTGTTGCCATATCTGCGGAACTTATACTGTTGAGAGGCCAGATATTTTTGCCCCCGCTCATGTACTAACGCGTTGAGCGTTACTTGAATAGCTCTCAGTTGCTCTTTTGACTCTGCAGTCGGGTGTCTAATATATTGGGCCTTTGCTTTCTGTAAATCTCAATCTAGCCTCACTATTAAGGAAAGGATCCTCAGAAGCTTAACCGAGATTGGATAGCAGAGCCGGTAGTGGGAGGCGGGGATAGTGCGGGGCAGACTTATACGGTCTGTGCCAGAGCCAGTGGTGGGAGGCGGGACTGGAGGTTGGGAGGCAGGGATAGCGCTGGGCAGACTTATACGGTCTGTGCCAGAGCCGGTGGTGGGAGGCGGGGATAGTGCTGGGCAGACTTATATGGTCTGTGCCCTGAAGAGCACAGGTACAAATCAAAGTAGGGTATACACAAAAGTAGCACACATGAGTTGTCTTGTTGGGCAGACTGGATGGACCGTACAGGTCTTTTTCTGCCGTCATCTACTATGTTACTATGTTACTATTGCTACCGTCTGCTTTTTGTTTTTTGCATATACATAGGCAGTTATCTCGCCTCTTAACACAGCCTTGGCAGCACTCCAGAGCATTTTGGGCTGGCCTGAATACGCTCTATTGTTATGAAGATAATCTTCCCACTTCTGTCTAAGAAATTCTTGGAATTCACTATTTTGCGAAAGGTAACCCGGAAATCGCCAATTATGGGCTTGTTGGTAAAAATTTGGTACCTCTACATCGATCCACACCAGGGAATAATCCGTTATCTCCTCTGGTCCTATCTCAGATGCCAGCACCCAGGGGAAGGCTGGTTGGGCAATACAAATATAATCTAATCTGGAATACGTTCCATGGGCCCTAGACAGGTGAGTGTAATCGCGTTCCCCGGGGTGCAAACAACGCCACGTATCTATTAAATTGAGGGCTTTTTGGAAATAGGAGAGTGCATGTGCCTTGGGCCCCCCTCTCGAAGCCACCCCTGGGTTTGAGCAGTCAACACTAGGGTCTACCACCAAGTTGAGGTCTCCCATCACTAGAAGGTGAGCGGACTTATACGGGAGACACAGCTGTACTAAGTTTGGGTAGAACTTTGCATCAAACGTATTGGGTCCATACACTCCCAATATTAGAAAGTCTCTTTGATGCACCCATAGTCGTATCAGAATATAGCGTCCGTTTGGGTCTGCTTTTACTAGCTCCAACTTCATGGCCAACCCCTTGCGAATCAGCACTGCCACCCCAGCTTTACGATCTCCAGACAACGCTGCATGGACTTCACCTACCCACTGCCTCTTTAATTTATCATGCTGTTCAGTAGTGAGCTTGGTTTCCTGGAGGCAACCTATATCAACTTTGTGGCGCTTAAGGCTCGCTATGATTTTTGTCCTCTTTACCGGGGTGGAAATACCTCTCACATTCCAGGAGGCGAACCTTATGGACTTAATGTTATGTTTTTTCCATGAGTGCTTGCGCTCCAACTCTTCTTAAATTTCGCCTCCTCGGGCGCCCAGCCTCACCCAAGGGTACGATATTGTCACTACCTTCCCAGCCCCCCCCCCCCCCCCTCTCAGCAAAAGGCACATCCCTACAGCACAGCATACTTTGGACATTACTAGTGACTTTCCCTCTCTTGTTTTCTGTAGATCCCTCTGGTGCCTAGATCTTTCCTTTTCCCTTTCCCTCTCCCCCCCCCCCCCCCTCCCTGTCCCTTCTCTTTTCCTCGGATCTCCAATCTATCCCCCCTCTGGTGTCTATGGGATGGATAGAGGGATCAATGAAGTGGGGTCTCCCCCTCCCCCACCAGTTTTTTATTCCTTAATTTTACCCAATACCTCCAGTGTAAGAAGGCAGCTCCCGAGCTCCGGTATCTCACAACTCTGTTCACAATCTAACTCATTTGGGCCTGTTCTGGTGGTTATTGGCATTTAAATTCTCAGCCATCCAGTCTTGCGCTTCCTTTGGAGATTGGAAAATGTGCCATTTATTCTGGTGGTTGATCCGCAGAGTGGCCGGGTATGTCAGCATGAATTTTTGGTTGGAATCCACAAGCGATTGGCACACCCTCCCGTAGGTCCGCCATCTTTCTTGCAAGGCAAGGGAGTAATCTTGAAAAATTTTTACTGATGATCCTTCAAAAGTCAATGAGTCGCGTTTTACTCGTGCTCCTTTTAGGATTTCCATTTTTTGCACAAAATTGTGGACTTTAATCATGACCACTCTGGGTCTCTGATCTGTGTTGGCCTTCCTGCCTACGCGGTGGGCGCTTTCCAGGCAGATTGCCCCAATACTGTCTGACAGTGTAAATTCCGCCTGAAGCCATTTTTCCAACATGCAGGGTAACGAGCGCTCTGGTACTGTTTCTGGTACACCGACAATTCGGAGATTATCTCTTCACGATCGATTCTCGAGGTCATCCAGTAATTGTGATTGTTTTTGCACTGTCCGTCTCAATTCTTCAAGGTCTGTTGTCGTTCCGGCCTGCTCGTCTTCGGCGGCGGACACCCTCTGTTCTAACTCTCCAGTGCGTCTCGTCGTGTCCGCCAACAAATTCTCCATCGCCGCCAGTTGGCCAGATAGCTGTTGTAAATCCGGTTGCAGGGCCATTTTTACGGCCTCCGTTAATTGTTGGAGTTGTGGCGTGGAAAACATCGCCTCCTGTACTTCAGGCAAAGGGCTCGCCGCCATTTTGGGCTCCGAGACACGGGGCCTGTCCGCCTCTTTTTTGACTGATTTTGGTGGCATTTTAGGCTCCAATCTCATAACGAAATGGTCCATGCACTCACGAATCCCTCTTGTCGTGTTTGCTCGTTAGTGGAGGTCGGTCGGCACTCAAGCGATGGGGAGGAGGGTTCGGCCTAAGAGAGGAGCTTCCGCTCCTCTCAACACATCACGTGATCCCCCCCCCCCCCCCCCCGGCCTTGAACTTTCAAATCTCGATTTGACGAAGATGAGTCGGGCTGCTGTGTTCTGAGCAGTTTGTAATTTTTTTAGGAATATGCTTGTGCATCCCCCATAGATACAGTTGCAGTAATCTAGGTGACTTATGACGAGAGACTGGACTAGGTTGCGGAATACTTCTCTAGGGAAATAAGGCTGGATATGCTTAAGCTTCCAAAGAGAGAAGAACATTTGCTTGACTGTAGAGTTCACATGCTGTTCCAGTGTCAAGGATCTATCTACTATGACTCCCAAGATTTTTAGGCTCCGAGATTGGTAGGACGAACTCAGGAGTGAGCAGTGTAGGAGGCCTGAGTTTGTTATAGGGAGAGGAGAGAATCAAACAATGTGTTTTCTCGGCGTTGAATTTGAATCGAAATGAGTTGGCCCAGTCGAGTATGGTGTTGAAGCCTCGCCGAATCTTACTGGTTATTTCATTTAAGTCTTTCTCAAAGGGGATGAAGATAGTGATATCATCAGCATAGATACATGGGTTAAGACTCAGTTTGGAGAGAGCCGCCACCAAAGGAATCAACATCATGTTGAAGAGGGTTGGTGATAGTGGGGAACCCTGTGGCACTCCACAGTCTGCTTTCCAGTGAGATGAAAAGTTGGAGTTGATGTTTACTTAGTAAGTTCTTGACTTAAGAAAGCCTCTCAGCCAGGATAGTACGTTTCCGCTGGCACCAAAGTAATCTAGGAGCCACAGCAGGATGCCATGGTGCACCATATCAAAGGCACTGGACATGTCGAACTGCAAGAGCAAAATACTCTTCCCTACAGCTATTTCACTCTTGAAATTGGATAAGAGAGTGGCAAGTACGGTCTCAGTACTGTGGAGTGGTCGGAATCCCGATTGCGAGGTATGCAGAATATTAAACTTGTCCAAGTGCTCACTAAGCTGTTTGTTCACCAAGCTCTCCATGAGTTTCACGAAAAGGGGAATTGATGCTATCGGCCGGTAGTTGGACAGATCACTACTCTTTTTCTTGGTATCTTTGGGTACTGGGGTTAGTAAGATGTTTTACAACCAACTAATTAACTATAGGGATTTTTTGCACAACCAGAGTCAGTTTTAACACATGGCTACTTAAGACTCCAGAACATATGAGAGAACCTTTTCTTTATTGACAATAAATATCAATCATCCATACAAACCTACATACAATATAGTTTTAACTCACTCAGACATTCGCACGCTCCAGCCATCCATCCATATTCGTAAAAGTAGTGCACAGCTATATATGCCTCTCACAAAGATGATACAGCTCGTCATCAATCAATGCAGTATACATATACCAATCTAGAACTTGTCAATTTGATCAAAAAATTCATCATCAACGCTGGTTCTATAAACTGGAACCTGCGTGTGATCTGTACCCATTGTCCTTTGTGTGGCTGAAACAAACTTAATACAGTGTTGCACCATATACGTAAATTATAAGAATATTCCTCAAGCCACAATAGTGTTCCCAATTGAAGACAAATGTCACTGAGAATATCCAAAACCCCCAAACTGGGTTGGCTGGAAACGTGTGTCCATGCTTGAAAACTTCAAATCGCCGGTTCCCCGATGCTGATCGGCATTTCGTCTCCTTCCTCAGGAGGAACCAAAACTGTAACAACATTAATGCTCATCACCCACTACATACTCATATTTACTTTAAACTAATTTTACAAATCAACATTTTAAATCGTACTTACTAATAATACTATATCAGGCTGCACGCCTACGTGGTAGTCGGCCAGGCTTCCGCCCAGGAATCGCACCACCGGAAACTGTTGTACGTCAGTAAGGGGTGCTTAGTAAGATGTTGCCATAGCTTGTAGGGAACTTGCCATTGCCAAGCATGAAGTTGAGATGTAGTGTTAAGTCTTCCAGGAAACAGGCTGGGGCACATTGAAGTAAATAGTTGGGGCACACATCCAGCCTGCAATACTTCCTGACAAATCTGCGAAGCTCCAGCTTGACGGAATCTACAGAGAGAGGTGAAAAGTTTGAGAGCAATCGGTCTGCTGGTTCCTCGTCAGGACCCGGATCCAAGCCACTGATGAAGTCACTAATGCTGGAACTGTTCGACGGAAGGGAGCTCTGTAATTTGATGACTTTATCTTGGAAAAATTTGGCTAAATCTATAGCCGATGGGGTGCCTTCTCCTATAGTGGTAACTACTGTGGTGTCCATTAGCTTGTTTACAAAGAAGTAGAGCTTTTTTGCATCTTTGTAATCCGAGCCTATCATGGTTTTGAAGTAGTGTTTTTTTTTTGCCTGCCTAATTGCATAGTTGTACTTTCTGTGAGACTGCTTCCATGCTGTGAAATGTTGAGTATCTTGGTGCTTTCTCCGGGCCCTTTCAAGTCTTCTGGTGTTTGTTTTGAGCGCTCTAAGCTCAGCATTAAACCACTGGGCAGCTACTTTCCTTTTCATTGAACAAGTCTTGAGTGGCGCAATGGCGTCTAAGATACTTCTGCATCGGTTATCCCAATTGGGGAAGAAGTTGTCCGAATCCACCGGGTCAGGCCAGTCTGACTCATAGATGGACTGCCAGAATGCCGCTGGGTCGACATACCCTCTTGTCATGTACAACGTTTGGGAATGTGTGCGCCGTGGACCTTTTATCTGCCACAAAATTGAGCAGGTGAGCTTGAAGTGGTCTGACCAAGGGACAGCTGACCACAGGGCCTTGGTTATGTGCAATCTATCGTAATGAGCCGATTTGAGGGAGAGGAGGTCTAAAGTGTGCCCTCTAGAGTAGGTTGCCTGAGTATTCCAGCAGGTAAAGTCCCAAGTGCTAAGGAAGTCTAAACAGTCTCGCGTGTGTGCTAAGGAATAGTCTTCGAGCTGCAGATTGATGTCTCCCACGACAAGTACGTTGGGACAGGACAAGCATGTATTGGAAATGAAATCAGCAAAAATGGGCTGCGCTTCACTCCAGTTGCCGGGCGGCCGGTAGAATAGGATACAAGTCAAATGACCAGATAAGGTTTTATTAAGGATTCTCACTGAGGCAATTTCATGCTCTGGCGTAATGGAGTCAGCAATGGGTTCAATGATGAAGGTGGAACGATAGATGAGTGCAATGCCTCCACCTCTCCTCCCAGGGCTCGGCCAGTGAACAAGCTTGTAGCCCAAGGGGCATAAGTCAAGCAGGATGGGATCAGTTTGTAATAGATGTTACTACTTAGCTTGTTCCGGAGCCAACACTGCTCAAATCCGTTGATGTTAATGTCCTGTGGGGATCCCCATCCTTGGTGAAGTTAAAAACGGAATCATAGTTCACTGTTCCCTTAGTGCGGGACTGGAATTCTCACTCAAAGCCGATGTTCCTGGTTCCCTACATGCTCGGCATATTTTGCATTGTGCTTCCTCAGGGGAACACCATGTGAGCTGTGGTGGTACTTTGACGCTTTTCAAACCAACCGTCGGTTAGGTTTTAATGCTAAGAGGTTTCTTGATATAGGTCTTAGAAAGAAGCAGGTAGAAACCGGACAGTACCTACTTACCCCGGAAGAGTGTGTTTGATTAAATTTTAACTGCCAGACCCTCGACCATTCTTCTTATGTTTGGAGATCCCTTCTCATCATTTCTACTCCCTCCAGGGTATCCATTCTACTGGCTATTTTTGTGTCATCCGCAAAAAGGCACACCTTTCCTTTCAACCCTTCAGCAATATCTCCCACAAATATATTAAACAGAATAGGCCCCAGCACCGACCCCTGAGGAATTGCACTGCTCACCTTCCTTTCCTCTGAGCGGATTCCATTTACCACCACCCTCTGCCACCTGTCAGTCAACCAGTTTCTCATCCAGTTCACCACTTTCGGTCCTAAGTTACAGAAACATAGGGTTATAATGAATATAATGAATATACTTATGTGTATAAGACACATTCCAAATACATCTATGAAATGGAAAAGAGGGAAGATAACCAGTGGACAAAATCACAAAGAAAGAATATGTGTATGTAAACATATACATAAAAAATATATAAACACAAGGATAAAATGTGTGTGTGTGTATGTATATATATATTTATATATTTATTTATTTATTTATTGTGACAAGGCTACATCCCAGATGTATAGAATGAAGCAGCAAAACCCTAAACTACATCTCCCAGAATGCATCTCCAGTCCCAGCCGTGAGAGCCCAGGGGATAGGCAAGCTGGCCATATACCGTCTCTGACCACAAGAGGGAGGGAGAATGAAGGAGTCCAGTTCCCCTGGACCCGCAATCTGTATATCATGCTGCCCACCTGTAATAGGGAGGGGTGGGGTGAGAAGCAGGAGGAGGATTGGATGGAAGAGGGGGTTAATCAGGCTGAGCAGGGAGAAGAAACCAGAAGGGAATGGGAGCTTGAGAGCCTGGGGAGAGCAGCACCTGAAAGTTTGAAAATCCACAGTGGCGTACCAAGGGGGGGGCGGTCTGCCCCGGGTGCACGCTGCTGGGGGGGGGTGCCATGCGCCGGTCAGCGTCGTTCGTTTCCATGCTCCCTCTGCCCCGGAACAGACCTGTTCCAGGGCAGAGGGAGCATGGAAACGAACGACGCTGACCGGCGGACGGCACCCCCCCCAGCGGCGTGCACCCGGGGGTGAGGGTGTTCTTTCGCCGGGGTGGGGTCGCGCTGCACGGGGGGCACTGCACCCGGGGGGGTGGGACGCATCGGCGATCCGCCCCGGGTGTCAGCGCCCCTAGGAACACCATTGAAAATCCATATTGTTTTGAAAGTTTTTTGATTGAAACCTGCTTAAAGAGAGAAGCCTGTTTTCTTTTGTGTTAGACCTGTTTGCTGTGGGGAAACCATTGACTGTTGGGGGAGGTTGCTGGAAGAATTACAAACCTGGTTCCCTCAAAAGCTTACCCTCATTATGTTGGAAAACTCTGTGGAATTTGAGAGACTTGTTTGGAGAGGGGGAGAAAATCCTGCTGAGGCAAGTACTGATCTTGCTATTGACTTGAAAAGGAAGGATTTTCAAAAGACTATTGCAGCCCTGCAGGACAGGGGACCGAGACTTTGTGTTTGGGGGCTTGTACACTAAGGTGGCTGTTTGATACTGAGACCCAGGTCTCCCCAAATAAGGGGGCTCAGTGGAGCAGCACAAGTTAAAGGATGAGTGTGAAAGAACTTGTTCCCCACAGGACGAACTAATAAAGTGAATTTGCATATGATGACTGCCTTATTTGCATATTTGTGAAGTCTGGAGAATCCTAGTTAGAGTCCCCGGGAAAGTGCAGTGGGTCACTGCCCGTGAACTAGAGGAGTGACTGGGGCACACTGGACATAACAGGGAAGGATTTCCAGCAGGAGGAAGGTAGGGCAGAGCAGTCACCCTGAGTAAGGAAGGAGCCCAGGATATAGAACTTGGTGCGTGATAATGACTGGGAGAGGACCAGCCAGCGCCCTGCTCAGGATCCGAGGGGCCATTGAAGCTGGGCGTGAGCAGGAAGTGCATGCGTCTGTACAAGCTGCTCAGAAGTCATGGGCCAGTGAGGACGGATGGAGAGCCTGTGCAGGAGCCACTAGAGGGCCTCAGCACACACCAGCACCCCCTGGGGGTTTACTATATATATATATATATATATATATATATATATATAGTACACTCCATTTAAGTGCACGTCGGATAAGCGCATGCTCTGTTTACTACTACTACTACTAATCATTTCTATAGCGCTACTAGACATACGCAGCGCTGTACACATTATATGCAGGTACTTTCTCTGCATGCCGTACTTCAGTTCCATTTTTGGTGCCATCAATTTCTATGGGGACAAACTTCGGTTTAGCATACCACTGATAAGTGCAAGATTCGCTTATATGCATGAAGACCGCTCCTATGCAGGAAAGACTCCGCATAAGCACGCGCATGGAATATGGAAGGGGCGGTAAATTTGAAGTCTCGTTGGTTAACTGCCACAGGCAGAAGAAGCGAAAGAATGTTGTTAGAGTGTACACTGAAGTCGTTGTCGTTGCGCAACTGTAAGACTTTTAACACTGGCTGAATGAATAGAAGTTCTTAAAAAATTAGAAAACAAAGTCAAGCATCTATTGCTAAAGAATATGGTGTCAATCCCAGTCAAATTTCACGTATCTTGAAGCAGAAAGACCAGCTTCTGGAAGACTGGCAAAACAATACAAATCCACACCGGAAACGAAAACAGGCAGGAAAAGCTGAGGAGGTAGAAGATGCTCTTCTTCAGTGGTTTTCTCAAGTCAGGAGCAGACAGTTTCCTGTCAGTGGTCCACTGCTTATGAAGAAAGCTAATCAGCTAGCTGAAAGTCTTGGACTAACTGAATTCAAAGCCACTGTTGGATGGTTGGAAAGATGGAAGGAGAGGAACAACATAAAATTCAAGAAACAGCATAGTGAAAAACAAGACGCTGATGACTTTGGTGCTGAAAATTGGGTTGTTTCAGTTCTTCCTACCATCTTGAATGAGTTTGCACCTTGTGAGATTTTCAATGCTGACAAAAACGGACTCTACTGGCTAGCGATTCCTGATGGAACACTTGCATTCAAACAAGCCAAAACTACTGGAAGTAAAATGTCAAAGGACCGACTGACGATCCTGCTTTGCTGCAGTATGGATGGGAGTGAGAAGTTGGAACCCCTCGTCATTGGAAAGAGCAAACAGCCCCATTGCTTCAAGAATGTTAAGCGACTTCCTGTGTCATACGAGGCTAACGCAAATTCATGGATGACTGGGGAAATTTGGAAGCAGTGGCTAAAGAAGTTAGACACTAGAATGCGGGCACAAAAGCGTCAGATTTTGTTACTTTGTGATAATTGTGCTGCACACAGGAATGATGTCAGGCTGTCTAACGTCAAGGTGGTCTTCCTGCCACCAAACACTACCTCTCTGATCCAACCTATGGATCAGGGCATAATAGCCAATTTCAAACAACATTATCGGGCTCTTGTGCTATGTCGTCTGATGAGCGTTATGGATGACCAGACTGGCAAGGATAAACGTGCTGTTGAACTGGCTCGTAATCTATCACTGTTGGATTCCCTACATATGCAGAAAGAAGCCTGGAATCACGTTACACAGGCAACCATTGTGAACTGCTACAAGCGGGCAAGCTTTGTTAGGGATGTGGAGAGGAACAACACAGATGCAGCTGTTGCAAACGTGTCAGATCAATAGGCTTTTGTCATCTCAGCTGGTGTTACTCAAGAGGAGTTTCATCACTGTGTAGCTGTTATTACAATCTACAAACAGCAGACGACAGCACTGATGTCGAGATATGCGCCTACACGCAGGCAATGGCTAATGATGAAACAGAGGATGAAATGAGCAGTGAGGCACATGTTGACGAAATTCAGCATCCTCCTGTCACTTTTGCAAGAGAGCTGGAGAGTCCCAACACCGTTCGGGCCTATCTGGAGGCCACTGGATGTCAGTGCTATGACATTTTTTACCGTCTGGCAGACGTAGTCTATGGAACTCACAGACACAAGAGTGTACAGAGGACTATGACTGATTACCTCAAGTAAGCCTAATGTCAGTTAACGGAGACTGTATACTGTACGTGTAATAAACAGTACTGTACATACGTTTATCAGATGTCAAGCTTCTTTTTTGGGTCTCAACGGTTAAGTGCACGCTCCGGTTAACTGCATGTATTTCTTTGGTCCCAGCCCCTTGCATTTAAGCGGATTGCACTGTAGTGGCCTAGTGGTTAGGGTGGTGGACTCTGGTCCTGGGGAACTGAGTTCGATTCCCACTTCAGGCACAGCTCCTTGTGACTCTGGGCAAGTCACTTAACCCTCTATTGCCCCAGGTACAAATAAGTACCTGTATATGTAAGCCGCATTGAGCTTGCCATGAGTGGGAAAGTGCGGGGTACAAATGTAACTAAAATAAAAATATGTATATGTGTGTGTGTGTGTGTATATATATATATATATATATATATATATATATATACACATATATAAAAGGGAAGTGTGTTAAAATGCACATGCATATTCATTCATACACCTACATGCACATTCCCACATATATATTCATATGTGGGCCAACTTACACGTACACATATACATATATTTGCATACTCATGTTTTGGTGTGTAAACCCTAATGCACATATTAATGGTCGTTTAAAATGTACACAAGACAAAGGGGAATATCAATAAACAACAAAAGTATGAGGAATAGTCACCATGAACGGTTGAACATGCAGATACAGATATGTTGTAATGTGTCTATATATATGTGTGTGCATGTATTCATATGTATCATGGCTTGTATCTATACCATTGCTAAAAAATCTTAAATGTGTGCATAAGCAGAAGTATAAAAAAAGGGATATATATTTATGTGTGTGTGTGTGTATATATATATATATATATATATATATATATATATATATATATATATATATACATACACACAATGTGTGTGTGAATCAACTTATATATGTGTGTGTGTTTCATACATATGCGCATGCTCATATCGTAAAACTCTAATTTAAGTGTATATACTAATGGTTATGTGAAATACATATCTAAAAGGTAAAAAGGAAGAAGTCAGTGATAAATGAAATTACAACCATAGAAAAGATAAAACATGTATAGAAAGAGATATTCCAGCACAGTTAACACAGATAAAGGAAATGTCTATAGTGATTCCAGATTTTTTTTTTTTTTTATGTTGTTGACTGGCCTCTGATTCTCCCAGGAGCTCTTTTCATTTGAACTGTATTGGTTTTTCCCCCCGCTTCAGCTCGGGAGAAGAGAGAGAAAAAGCTCTTTTTTGAAGCTCTGTAAAACAGTTATATTTGGTAACTGGTGAGCAACTGTATGTCCTGATTTTCCCAGCTACTTTCCAGGAAGTAAACAAATGTTTAGTTAGTGTTATAATTGATCCATTTTTTTGTTACCTGTTATTGTTTGCTGATTGCACATTTTTGTTCATTGTTCAATATATTTTTAAGACAATAAACAATTGTTTATTGCCTTTTCTTTTCTGAACTGAAAAAATAATCCTGGTGGTCTGTGTGTTGGGTCTGTGAGTTCTTTCTGGGAACTGTGGGACCACTGGGAGTGTGGCCTCAGTAACCTAGAAATCACTGGGAATAATTTGAGAGCGGGAGATTTGCCCAGAGGCGGTTGTGATCCAGTCTATGGGAGGAGGGTGCTAGTATAGAGTACAAGCAGCAGGTGCAGGTGGACCTGAGCTGTGCTGAGAATAGACCTTGGGTAACCCCACATGGATGGCTAGGTGTTTTGTCACAGACTTGTCCTTCTTTCTTGGTGGCAGCATGGTGGGATTGTCAGGCTCAGTGTGTGGCTTGAGGGTCACCATCCACTGAGTGGTTTAGTCTTTTTTATCTGTTATCTCCAGACACAGAACACAGTGAACAAGTGCAGCAGTAACAGGCTCTCTTTCCTGTTCAGTTTTTTTTATTTTTTTGTAGTGTTAGGCGATTAGCAGCATACTGATGGCAACTGGCAGCAGCCAACAGACACTGGAGATGCCTGACCCTAACACAAGAGCAACTAGATAACCTCAGTGGGGAGGAGCTGCAGGACCGGCCTGCACAGAGTTCTCCTGAGGGGAGACCAGACTCCTTGTGGACAATGGCCCATGTGTTGACAGGGCCGGGTGCCACACCAGCTGAAATCTGGCAGATCTACATGCTAGAGCAACAGCAACTAGACCAGCTTCGGCGAGAGGAATGGGAAGAGCGGCAGCGGCAAGAGGAACGGGAAGAGCGATAGCAGCGTAAGGAGCGGGAGTTGGAGATGGAAATGGCTTATATCCAAAGCTCGAGCCCCACCCCTATGCAGAGGCAGGATCCACAGCCCAAATCGGTCCCAACTTGTTTTAACAGTTTGATGATACCAGAGGTTACATAGATAGATATCTAAGTGCCTTGAAAAAATTTGCTGCCTCAATGAGATTCTTCAGAAAAACCGTTTGCGCTATCTGGGAGGAAAGTTCCCTGGTAGAGCACTTGAGGCGTTCCAAGGACTGTCCATGGAGACGTGCTCTCAGTTTGAGGAGGTGTGCAAAGCTTTGTTGAACCGTTATTCCATTACCCCTGAGACCTACAGACTAAAGTACTGGACTTTGCTAAAGGGTGCGGATGATACTCAGCGAGTTTGTGATTCAGTTAAGATACCAGCATCAGCAGTGGCTCAGTGGAGCTGAAGTTAAAACCCTGGAGGACTGCCAGAACCTGATGGTCCTGGAACAGTTTCTTCAGCGTCCAGAGGTGAGGGAACATGTTCAAGTTCACCAGCTCAGTGGCGTAGCCAGACCTGAGATTTTGCATGGGCCCAGAGCTAATATGGGCGGGCACTGTGTATATAGATATGAGTAGTGGGGATGGGACGACTTTCCTACAAAGAGAGGCTGAGAAGGCTAGGGCTTTTCAGCTTGGAGAAGAGACGGCTGAGGGGAGATATGATAGAAGTGTATAAAATAATGAGTGGAATGGATCGGGTGGATGTGAAGCGACTGTTCACGCTATCCAAAAATACTAGGACTAGAGGGCATGAGTTGAAGCTACAGTGTGGTAAATTTAAAACGAATCGGAGAAAATTTTTCTTCACCCAACGTGTAATTAGACTCTGGAATTCATTGCCGGAGAACGTGGTACGGGCGGTTAGCTTGACGGAGTTTAAAAAGGGGTTAGATAGATTCCTAAAGGACAAGTCCATAGACCGCTATTAAATGGACTGGAAAAATTCCTCATTTTTAGGTATAACTTGTCTGGAATGTTTTTACGTTTGGGGAGCGTGCCAGGTGCCCTTGACCTGGATTGGCCACTGTCGGTGACAGGATGCTGGGCTAGATGGACCTTTGGTCTTTCCCAGTATGGCACTACTTATGTACTTATGTACTTATGTAGTGTTTCTTGTGATACTACAAAATAATGCCTTAGAATGCACTTGATGATAAATTTCTAAGTAGTCTACCCAACAGCTGCCCTGCATCAACACAACCACATGAATACTTAATGGAAAAATTGATATTTTAAAATATAATTACACTATCCCATATCTTAAAATTGACCAGACATAAGTCTACTACAAAGGCAAACCTCTCAACTCACATGGCAGGATCCTGCAAAATAATTATATAGGAAAAATTTGTGCAAATTCTGGTAGCACCTCAATAATAGCAATACAAAAATCCCTTCACTGCCAGGTACTTTGTGAAGAAACATTAAAGCCTGCAAAGAAGCTAGGGGAAGAAAAGGCAAGGATGTCAATTAATGGTGGTTCTCAGACATCACCAGGCATTGATAGATGGAGACAGTAGGAGATATTGCCTGGTCAAGTATGTGTCGTCCTCCATGCAATCTGATCCACTGTACATTGAAGTTCTACAAAAGTACATAAGTGTCCTGCCTGCACTCCTATGTTACCCCTACCCTGGAATGATTGAAACCCTCCATGAAGGAGACCTACACAGTTGCCGCTGCACAAAAAATTACTGGTCATTCATCAAACAAGGAAACAGATGGGTTTCCACAACACTACAGCACCCCAGTAACTGTGAATCAGACCTAGGTAGCTGAGCTTGTGGACACTGGCTCTAGCATGACTTTATTATGACAAGGTCTAGTGCCAGAAGATGCTATTCTTCCAGAGCACACTGCAGAGGTAGTGTTAGCCAATGGATCCAGAGAGACTACCCATTACTCGAGTATTCCTGGATTGGGGTACCAAGCCTGGATACAGAGAAGTAGGCATAATGAAAAACATGCCAGTACCAATGCTGTATGGGACCAATTTGGATCCAGTGAACATTACCCTTGATAGCAGAGCCAGCATTTCTGCCATGGTGACCCGTAGTCAGGCCTGGGTGGCCCAACAAGCAGAAGCAACAGAGATCACCTCTCTAGTTCCAGATCCTGAGCCAGTCCAGGTGGAACCAACTGACCAAGCAACAGGAGGAGGCGTTCCAGTGCTTTTAGCAGCACCAGTTCCTGAGGTGACCAGGACCGTGAGTATAGAGCAGCCTGACTTAAGTGACATACCTATGGACCAGACTGATGACCCTGATTTGTCAGAGTCACCAGCACAGACCCTTCCAAGTATGGATACTGATATAGGACAGAGACATGCTTTTCAGGAAGCACAGAGCTGACCTGGAAGCCGTGAGGCAGAGGGCTGGTCAGCCAATCAGTGAGACTTGTAAAGATCATATCCTATGGAAAGGGGGCTTGTTGTACAGAGAGACTGAGCCTGTTGATCCTAATAGGCCCTGGGCAACAGGCAAGCAGTTTATAGTGCCCAGGGCATACAGAGAACAACTCTTACAGATTGCACATGATATTCCACTGGCAGGACATCAGGAGGTAACACGCACTAGATTGACCTAGAACTTCTATTGGCCGGGAGTATCTCGAGCCATAGCTCAATATTGTTGAACCTGTGGTGGTGAGTGCCAAAGAGTGGGTAAGACCCAAGATCACCCCCGAGATCCCCTGAAACCTTTACCCATTATCAGTGAGCCCTTTGAGAGAATAGCTGTGGATATAGTGGGGCCTCTAGCTGTACCTACCCAGAATGGGAAAAGATATATATTGACTGTGGTGGACTTTGGTACCAGATATCCTGAAGTGGTAGCCTTATCCTCCATAGAATCAGAGAAAATTGCCACTGCCCTGCTAGAAATATTTTCCCGGGTAGGATATCCATGAGAAATACTGTCAGACCGAGGGACACAGTTTGTCTGAATTGATCCAGAATCTGTGGGCACACTGTGGAGTCAAATCTGTACCTTCCACCCCATATCACCCTGAAACTAATGGGTTGGTGGAGGGATTTAATGGAACATTAAAGCAAATGTTAAAGACTTTCGTAGAAACAGGGGACTATGACTGGGAAAAATACCCTACCTGTTTACATACAGAGAAGTACCTCAGGAGCCTACAGGGTTCTCCCCATTTGAGCAGCTTTATGGCCGGAGGGTGAGAGGGCCCCTTAACTTAATAAGAGAACATTGGGAGGGGAAAGTTGATACTTCTGACACAACTCTGTAATTGATTGTGTAGTTAATATGCAGCAGAGATTAAAAGAACTTCTGGGCTTTGTCAGAGATAACTTGTAGGCAGCCAAGCAAAAGACCTGGTATGATCGTAAGGCCCAAAGTAGAGAGTTTTATGAGGGCCAGCAGGTGCTTGTTTTAGGCCCAGCACATCAGAATAAACTTCAAGCGAATTCTGCAGGACCTTCCAAGGTCATAAGGCACCTGAATAACACAAACTATGTTATATCTATGGACTCTCAAGACAGAAAGCAGCGTACCTTTCAAGTAAATAAGTTAAAGGCCTATGCAAATCACACAGCTATGGTGCTAGCTGTGTGTAGCCTACCAGAAGAGTGTCAAGATAGTGAACCCATACCTGACCTCTGAGCCAGAGACCTTACCAGAGGGATCTATACAACAAATTGTAGTGGGAGAGCAATTAACCCCCACCCAGAGACAGCAGTTATTTGACTAATCACAATGTAAACACAGGCGGCCTTGACCCCCAGAAGCAGGGTGCCTATCGAATATCTGCTGAGGTGAGGAGACAAATGAAACAGGAGATTGGTGAGATGGTAGCCTTAGGTGGTATAAAGAAGTCTTATTGTCCCTGGGTTTCTCCTTTAGTTCTTGATCCCAAGAAAAATGGCACAACCCACATCTGTGTGAATTGCAGGAGACTTAATGATTGTACTGTATCTGAAGCCTATCCAGTGCCCCAGATGGACAAGTTACTAGTTCATTTAGCTGGGGCCCAGTACCTGACTACAATGGACCTTAGCTGAGGGTACTGGCAGATTCTCCTAACAGCTGCTGCCCAGGAGCAGTCAGAATTTATTATCCCATATGGTCTGTATGAATTTACTGTGATACCTTTTGGAATGAAAAATGCCGCTGGTACATTTCAATCCTTGGTGAATAGTCTGTTAGATGGACTCCAGGAGCATACTAGGGCTTATCTTGATGACATTGCTGTATACAGTTAGACTTGGATGACCACCTGATCCATTTGAGTGGAGTACTGGACCGGATCAGGGAGAACTACCTGACTATAAATCCAAGCAAATGTCAGATGGGGATGACAGAAGGGCAATATTTAGGGCACAGAGTGGAAGGACAGCTGAAGCCTGAACCAGCTAAGGTGAAAGCTATACAAACTTGGCTCATGCCCCAAACTAAAAAAGCAAGTGTTGGCCTTCCTTGGAACAGTGAGGTATTACAGGACGTTTGTGCCTCACTACAGCACTATAGCCTAACCCCTGACTGACTTGAGTAAAAAAAGACTACCCCAAATAGTTACCTGGTCGCCAGAGTGTGAAGCAGCCTTCCAAGCATTAACGACAGTATTAGCTACCAATCCAGTACCGGCTGCACCTGATTACCAACAAAGATTTGTGGTACAGACTGCCTTTTCATATGGCATTGAGGCTGTATTCAAGTGAATAGCAGAGGGGAGAAGCACCCCATTGTGTATCTGAGTCACAAGCTCCTTGACAGAGAGGTAGCCTATGTCACTATTGAAAAAGAGTGTCTGGCCTAAGTGTGGGCCTTCAAGAAGTTACAACTATATCTGTATGTGTGAGACTTTACTGTCATCATAGATCACAATCTGTTGGTTTGGCTTAAGAGAGTCTCAGGAGAGAATTGGAAGCTACTCCGGTGGAGCCTGTCTCTGCAAATGTACAACTTCACCATTCAGCACCGGAAAGGCAGTGAACATGGTAACGCTGATGTCCTCTCCAGAAAGTAAGAGCCAGAACCACCCTGACACTGGACTATCGAGACCCAATCAGCAGTCTGTAGAGGCCACATTCTGGGGTCTTTCTCTTGAGGAGGGAGGTATGACAGAACAGTGGGCTAGATGCACTAAAGTCCTCGGAAGAGCCGTTCCCTTACCGAATCCATAGCGAATCATTAGGGAACGGCTATTCATCAAGGAAAGGGAATGCAAATGAGCTGCTCGTTGTAGCTTACTTGCATTCTCTATTCCCTAGGAAGCCAGTCGGCCGGTCGAGCATGCGCAGAGCAGCCAAGCGTTATGCTGGCTGCTCGGCACATGCCAAGGACATCCAAAAAGGACGTCCCTGACGAGCACTGCCAGAGCCGTGGGCCGGAGCACAAGCTGCAGCCGCCAGTACAGCCGGTGATCCCTGCCACCCCACTCTCGGAAGATGGGGAAGGATTGTGCATCGGGACGTGCGAGGACGTCCAAATCAAAAACTATTTGGATGTCCCTTTCGATTATGCCCCTCCTCCAGGTCTCTCTCAGCCAATCAAAGCGCATTTAGCTTTTTAGTTTTTGATTTGGACGCCCTCTCACGTCCGATGCCTGCGTTATTTGGGGCACCTCCAAAAAAGATATAAACATAAATAATTTTCGTCTGTTTTCTTTCTGAAGGAAGAGTCAGCAGGAACAGTGCCTGGGTGCAATCCCGAACAGGAGGGAAGCAGAGAGCAGGCAGAGCCGCCGGGGAGGGGTCATTTCTCAGTCGGTGGGCATTCCGGACACCCATAACAAAAATATCTGGGGGGGAAAAAACATCCAAGTGCTCTTCAGGGACGTCCTTTTTTTTAAATTTTGTTTTAGTGAAGGACATAGTAACATAGTAAATGACGGCAGAAAAAGACCTGCATGGTCCATCCAGTCTGCCCAACAAGACAAACTCATATGTGCTACTTTTTGTGTATACCCTACTTTGATTTGTACCTGTCCTCTTCAGGGCACAGACCGTATAAGTCTGCCCAGCACTATCCCCGCCTCCCAACCACCAGCCCCGCCTCCCACCCCGGCTCTGGCACAGACCGTATAAGTCTGCCCAGCACTATCCCTGCCACCGGCTCTGCCACCCAATCTCGGCTAAGCTCCTTAGGATCCATTCCTTCTGAACAGGATTCCTTTATGTTTATCCCACGCATGTTAGGCACCTTAGAAGGATAGCCCTAACGAGCACTTGGACGTGGCTAGGCAGTGAAGGACGTCCATAAAGGATAACCATGACGAGCACTTGGACGTTTTTTTCCCGATTTTTTTTTTTTTGTTACATTTATAGAAGTTTTGAAATCCCGCGCAGCCCCAACGAGAGGTACAGACCTCCCGTTAGATTTTCCACGGTTAGGCAATCGGAAAACGGTAATGCACCTCATTACAATACGATTTCTACACATTATAATACTACTGGTAAATAAGGCCCGTTTCTGACACAAACTTAAACGGGCGCTAGCAAGGTTTTCCTCGGAGTGTGTATGTTTGAGAGAGTGTGTGTGAGAGTGACTGTGTAAGAGAGAGAGAAAGTGAATGTGCGAGTGTGTGTGTGTGACAGAGAGTGAGTCTGGGTGCCAGTGTGTGTGTTTGAATGAGAGTGTGTTCGAGTGCGTATGTGAGACACAGTGAGTGTTAGAGAGTCTGTTTCACACAGATACACTGTGTGTGAGAGAGCGTGTGAGAGAGAGAGAGTGTGTGTGAGAGTGTGAGAGAGTATGTGTGCAATACACAGACTCTCTGTGAGACCAAGAGAGTGTATGAGACCGAGTGTGTGAGACCGAGAGTGAATGTGATACAGTGTGAGACACAGTGTGAGAGACTGTGTGAGAGAGAGAAAGACACTGACTGTGAGCGAGTGTGTGTGTGTGAGAGAGAGAGAGAGAGAATGTATGACAGAGATACCTCCCCCCTCCCCCCCTCTAGTCTCAGGATCCCCTCCCCTCTGGTCTCAGGATCCCCTCCTCCCCTCTCAGGTCTCAGGACCCCCTCCCCTGAGGTCTCAGGACCCCCTGCCTCCCCCCCCCCCCGCGTGGTTGGCAGCACCGTGAGAGTGTGTGTGTGTGACAGAGTGTGAGACTAGGTGCGAGTATGTCTGTGAGAGAGAGAGTGTGTGTGATTGTCCTCTGTCCCCTGCCCCCTGTATATATATGGCCGCCCTTGCTCTCAGTAAAATACAGGTCAATGGCTCAGGCTAAAGAGCTAGGCCTCTGCAAGCAAATGGCTCATAATAAGAGCTAGGCTTCTTAAAATCAGAATCATCTCTGATATAAAAGAGAGCTAGCTTGTAAAAATCAGAGATCACCTTTGACACAGTTACATTTCACTGTGGCAAGTGCTGAACTGGCAAGGGTGGGGGCAATCTACTCTATAAACAATCCTGAGATTGGCACCTGCAAGACGTCATGAGCAAGAGTTGCTATGGTTACGTAGAGATAGTGCTGGGTCAGCTGCACCCTGGGTGAGAATATCCAAAGGGGGGGCTACAGGAAGGTTTGGGAATATGTGAAGTCATTCTGATCAACTGATAAGGACTAGGAGCCCAGTTGAGACAGCTGGGGTCCATTGAAATGAATAGGGCCAAAATTGTATATAAGCAGCAGTTTGAGGAGTATTAGTTCAGACGAGACGAGAAGAAGAAGGAGATGAGAGGAGAAGACGAACAGAGAAGGGAGACTCCAGAAGGCTAGAGAGAGAGGACGTGCCATGATATGCGGTTCCATTATGTGAATGCTTAACCTACCTGTATTACCATTGGTAAGATTGTAATAAACTATCTTATTATATCTACTACATACTGGGTTCCTTTCTAATTACAAGAGTCCATACTGCCTGACGGTGTAAGCCTGTCATGAGCAGATTCAAGGTTGGGAAAGCTAGATATTTGGAGGGCATATGTAACTTTGCCCAGAGAGATGAGACGGGCCACTGCTTCCGCTGCTTGATTAGCAAAGGCAGATTCAGAGAAAATAAACACCCCCTGCAGCCATCCACCGATTCTCCTCTGTCCCCTGGCCCTCCTCCAGCCACCTAGCAATTCTCGTGTCCCCTGGCCCCCCTCCAGCCACCCAGCGATTCTCGTCTCCCCTGCCCCCCCTCCAGCCACCCAGCAATTCTCCTCTATCCCCTGCCCCCCCTCGAGCCATCCAGCGATTCTCCTCTATCCCCTGCCCCCCGAACCATCCAGCGATTCTCCTCTCTCCCCTGCCCCCCCTTCAGCCACCCAGCGATTCTGCTCTCTCCCCTGCCCCCCCTCCAGCCACCCAGCGATTCTGCTCTGTCCCCTGCCCCCCCTCCAGCCACCCTGTGATTCTCCTGTCCCCTGCCCCCCCCTCCAGCCACCCAGAAATTGTCCTCTGTCCCCTGATTAGCTCCGTTGAAGCGGCAGCATTATTGAAAGCCTTGGCCGTCTCTAGCCTGCTCGTCTCCAGCCTTCGAGTTTGTTTCCTCAGTCCTGCCTTCTGATTACCTGCCCTCGACGTCATCATGTTTTGACACGAGGGCGGGGCAGAGAGAGATGTGACAGACTTACGAATGTTACGAACCCTTCACTGAAGCCACGGAGTCAGCTTAAGAACGTTGGAGGTGCTTTTTATTATAGTAGATTTTGCATTCCGTTTTCGTTAGCTGCTACCGTGATCAGAAAATGGTTCGGAGAAGACTTTTGTGCATGCCACAGTTTACTACTTGATTGTTAGTGGTTCGTTAATGGCTCGTTAAGTTTAGTGCATCTGGCCCAGTGTGTTTTAAGCCTGTAAAATATTGCTTTTACTAAATCTTGAAGTGCATTTCGCTAGTTTGGCCAGCAGGTGGTGCATGTTATGCTTTAAGCTGTTACAAAGAACTGACCTTTCCCTTCTTTAGTTAAAACAGATAAAGGAAATGCCTGTAGTGATGTAACCAGTTTTTTTTTAAATATTGTTGACTGGGCTCTGATTGGCACAGGAGCTCTTTTCATTTGAACTGTACTGGTTTTTTCCCCCGTTTTAGCCCAGGAGAAGAGAGAGAGAGAAAGCTCTTTGCTGAAGCCCTTTAAAACAGTTATATTTGATAATTGGTGAGCAGCTATATGTCCTGATTTCCCCAGGTACTTTCTAGGAAGTAAACAAATGTTTAGTTAGTGTTATAATTTATCCATACTTCAGTTCCCATGTTATTGTTTGCTGATTGCACATTTTTTGTTCATTGTTCAATATATTTTTAATACTATATTACTAACGTACTCCTTTTAATTTTATCAAACAGTTTATTTTTGATGACATAACACATACAAAACCTATACAACTTCAATACAGTCTCTGGAACTCACTCATTCAAACCTTTCACTTCATCATTCAGCCGTACTGCATACTATATAGGAATTAGAAATTTAACCAATATGGTTAAATTTCTAATTCCTATATAGTATGCAGTACGGCTGAATGATGAAGTGAAAGGTTTGAATGAGTGAGTTCCAGAGACTGTATTGAAGTTATATAGGTTTTGTATGTTTGTATGTGTTATGTCATCAAAAATAAACTGTTTGATAAAATTAAAAGGAGTACGTTAGTAATATAGTATTCAGGAGTTGTACTCTTAGTTAATTTACTTTTTCCCCTTATATGAGTACAATATATTTTTAAGACAATAAACAATTGTTTATTGCCTCTGCCTGTCTGGACTGATAAAGAATCCTGGTGGTCTGTATGTTGGGTCTGTAAGTGCTTTCTGGGAACTGTGGGACCACTGGGAGTGTGGCCCCAGTAACCTAGAAATCAATGGGGATAATTTGAGAACGGGAGACTCACCCAGAGGTGGATGTGATTCCGTCAGTGGGAGGAGGGTGCTAGTGTAGAAAACAAGCAGCAGGTGCAGGCGGACCTGAACTGTGCTAGGGATAGACCCTCTAAGTGGTCGTGGAATAACCTCAGACGAGTGGCTAAGTGTTTCGTGACAACCTGGCTAAGATGGTATTGGTGGAATCCTCAAGAAATGCAGTCACTGAAGTTCCAACTTCCCCAGACCATACTGATGGTAACCCAACAACCTTCTTTTTAGGAATATCGGTATGCTTAATCAAAGAAATAATTTCAGTGTTAGGCAAACAAAGGACTTCCTTAAATATTTCCTAACCAACATTTCTGGAGATAAGTAATGAGTAATAGTAAAATTAAGGAAATAAAGATTTCTGTTTCATAAGGCGTATCCATAGCCTCAAAACTATGATAGAGACTCGATCCATTTTAGTATATTTCCCTTTAAATTAAGAATTGTATCTGAAGTGAAAGCCGAGGTATTACATCTTTCAATAAAGATTCAGTGCGAGTCACAACTGTCCATATATCTTTAAGCGTAACTTCAGTATCAGGTATTGAAGTGTCAACCCAGAGGAAAATAATACTTCTTTAAGCATCAAAAATTGCTATCTCATCAAGAAAGCCCCCTGTTCTTGGGATTCTTCTTTCTGGAACAAAATTTTCATCAGTGATATTGGCCTGGAATGTGGAGTTTATTGTGTATTGAACTTGATATACCGTTTCTCATTGGAACAAACCAAAACGGTTTACATATGAATAAAATATATTAGAAAAGGAAAAGAACGCCAATAAAAATAGGAAACTATTCATTCAGAACAAAACAGGCAAACAAACCAAACATTCCAGAAAGAAACAAAGATATAAGGAAGCAACAAAACACACCAAAGGGTACAACTTAAAACAGTGGTTCAACAAACCATTTAATTTGAACTAAAAAAAAAATCTCTTCCTCCCAAACCCCCATCACAGAAGCCAAACCAGAAAACCATCAGTAGTCATAAGCTAATTTAAAAAGTATGTTTTTAGGGACTTGTGAAAAACTGGATAAGATTTTTCAAGACATAATTCTTTTGGAAGCGAGTTCCAAAGGGCGGGAGCATGGTAGAAGAAAGCAGAAGAACGTGTGGATTTGCAGTGCATGCATGTGTGTAGGGGAAGATTAATGAGTCTAAATAGGAAGGGGTGGTAGTATGGAGTGCCTTATGTGTTAGCATAAGTATTTTAAATTTGATTCAGGATTCGATAGGGAGCCAGTGAAGTGTGTCCAGCAAAGGTGACATGATTATAGCATTTAGCGTAACAAATATTACAAGCAGCAGTATTCTGGAGAGTTTGCAGGAAAGGTATGGAGAACAGGTGTGAGGATGTTATAATGTCGTCGTATCGCTCCATGGTGCGACCGCACCTTGAGTATTGTGTTCAGTTCTGGTCACCGCATCTCAAGAAAGATATAGTAGAACTGGAAAAGGTGCAGCGAAGGGCAACAAAATGATAGCGGGGATGGGACGACTTCCCTATGAAGAAAGACTAAGGAGGCTGGGGCTTTTCAGCTTGGAGAAGAGACGGCTGAGGGAGACATGATAGAGGTATATAAAATAATGAGTGGAGTGGAACAGGTGGATGTGAAGCGTCTGTTCACACTTTCCAAAAATACTAGGACTAGGGGGCATGCGATGAAACTACAGTGTAGTAAATTTAAAACAAATAGGAGAACATTTTTCTTCACCCAAAGCATAATTAAACTCTGGAATTCGTTGCTGGAGAACGTGGTAAAGGCAGTTGGCTTGGCAGAATTTAAAAAGGGGTTGGACGGTTTCCTAAAGGACAAGTCCATAGACCGCTACTAAATGGACTTGGGAAAAATCCACAATTTCGGGAATAGCATGTATAAAATGTTTGTACGTTTGGGTAGCTTGCCAGGTGCCCTTGACCCGTATTGGCCGCTGTCAGGGACAGGATGTTGGGCTCGATGGACCTTTGGTCTTTTCCCAGTATGGCATTACTTATGTACTTATGTAAATTGGCTTTTGTAACACCGGCATAAACTAAATTACAATAGCCATAACAGGAATTTATCATGGACCATGGAACAGAGTGAAGGTGTGTCAAGTAGACTGCAAAGCGATCACAAACAGCAAAGAAAAAAGAAACCTGACTTCAAGTCCTGAGAGGTTTGTGGAGTAAATGACAGCTTAGAGTCCAGAGTAACACCTAAGTATTTAAAAGAACTGATAGGATTGATTTACCTACCAAAAAGAAGCAGAATTGAAGTTGGGATTGGGGGGTGAGCCAGTGATCCAACTAGTAACACTTTTTTCAGGATTTAGAACAAGGTGATTCTGACTAATCTAGTGAGTCACCTCTAGCAGGCACCTCTGGAGAAGCATTAAGTCAATGGTCAAAGAATCCGTGTAATAAACTAACAAAAAATCATCAGTGTACAAGTAGGAGCTAATACCAAATGTTTGGATAAGTAGTGCCAAAGGACTTACAAATAGATTAAAGAGAGTGGGTGAAAGGACAGATCCCTGGGGAATGCCACATGACAAGGCACAAAGAGTAGAAATAGATGTTGATTGAACAATTGTAAATGAGCGATTTTGCAGAAAAGAAGTGAACCAATTAAGAACAGTACTAAGTGTTGAAGTAGAAATGTATGATCTGGTTCCAAATGACCAAGGCAGTCAAGGAGTAAGAGCGTCCAAAAAGTTTATTCGCCAAAATAAACAGACCCAAATGACCCTACACGGGATCTTTCACTCACAGAGAAGACTGCTTTCCACATCACAAAGTGTATTGTGCTCCAGTATTCAACGATTTTTACACTCTCTGCGATGCTGATTTATCTGAACCATATTGAATCCTGAAGAAGGCTTTGTGCCAAAACACAGCCCGTGTAGGATTATTTGGGTCAGTTTATTTTGGCGAATAAACTTTTCAGATGCTATTACTCCTTGTCTGCCTCGGTCAATTTGCTCCACTTTCACCCCTGTTGTTTTGTGCTTGCCTCTCTTGTGGAAGTTGTGGACCCTT
Organism: Microcaecilia unicolor; assembly: GCF_901765095.1. NCBI lineage: Eukaryota > Metazoa > Chordata > Amphibia > Gymnophiona > Siphonopidae > Microcaecilia > Microcaecilia unicolor. The sequence continues at coordinate 119,177,301 of NC_044040.1, read as the reverse complement.
TTTCCCCTTTGTTCGCCTGAAGTGTATGATCTACAAGGTCAAACGCAGCTGAGAAATCCAAAGATACCACCAACACAATTTTACCTCGTTCAAAATTACTGTTTATTTCACTAAGAAGTGCAGTAATAGATGTTCCCGTACTGTAGCCTGCTCTGAAACCCGATGTAATGCGTTTGTTGTTTCTGCATAAGATTGCAGTTGATGAAGGACTACAGTTTCAATTATTTTTGACAGGAAAAGCAAATTAGAGACTAGACAATAGTGATTTGGACGTACTGGATCTAAGTTGTCCTTTTTCAGAATAGGTTTTGCCAGGGCTTGTTTAAGAGGGAATGGTACTGAACCAAATGATAGGCTTTTGGAAATCAAGTGTAGGAATGGAAAAACTTTGAGAGAAGGCTGGACCAGCCAACTTCAAGGTAGTGGATCTATAGAGCAGAATGTTATGTGCAACTGGGATAATATTGTACTTAAACAATCAGCTGACAGAATTTGAAATGCTGCCCAGGATGCAAGATTTGGTTGAGGATCCAGAGATAAAGAGGCATTCGGGACAGGCTAGAATGTTGCACATAGTTGGTGATAAAATAGGACGCCAAGTTCCCCGACATGAGATGGACTGTAAAGGAGTTCCTAGTAGAGGGAGACACAAGATTGTTGACAATCTTAAAAAGTTGCTTAGTTGAATTAGAAGCACGAGCAATTTGACTAGAGAGATACTCTTTTGTAGCAACTTGAATTTGGTTATTGTAATAATATTTTATCTGTTTACAGTAACTGAGCGACATTTCAGATTTATGTTTCCACCAGAGACGCTCAGCTCTCCGTACTTGTTGTTTACATAGAGATAGGCCTGGGTGATACCTGCTGACTAACTCTAGTGCACTTCTGAACATAAGTTAGAGGAGCTATTCGATCAAAGGCCTGTTGTAGGGTTGAGTTCCAGATAGGAACCTGCTCATCAACTGAAAGAAGATATAGCGGAATTAGAAAAGATTCAAAGAAGAGTGACTGAAATGATAAAGCAGATGGAACTCGTATGAGGAAAGGCTAAAGAGTTTAGGGCTTTTCAGCTTGGAAAAGAGACAGATGAGGGGAGATATGATTGAGGTCTACAAAATCCTGAGTGGTGTAGAACGAGTAGAAGTAAATCGATTTTTTACTCGTTCCAAAAATACAAAGACTAAGGGACACTCGAGGAAGTTACATGGAAATAATTAAAAAAATAGAAGGAAATATTTTTTCACTCAACAAACAGTGAAGCTCCGGAACTCTTTGCTGGAGGATTTGGTAATAGCGGTTAGCGTATTTGGGTTTAAAAAAGGTTTGGACAGATTCCTGGAGGAAAAGTCCTTAGTCTTCTATTGAGACAGACATAGGAAGCAACTGCTTGCCCTGGGATTTGTAGTGTGGAGTGTTGCCACAAATTGGGTTTCTGCCTGTCTTGTGACCTGGCTTGGCCACTGTTTGGAAGTATTTCCATGTAATTTCATTGAGTGTCCCCTGGTCTTTGTGCTTTTTGAAAGAGTGAAAAATCAATTAATTTCTACCCATTGCACACCACTCAGGATTTTGTAGATCTTAATCATATCCCCTATCAGCTGACTCTTTTCAAAGCTGACGAGTCCTAACCTCTTTAGCCTTTCCTCATATGGGAGGAGTTTCATCACCTTTATCATTTCTTCTTTAGACCTTTTCTAATTCCGCTATACCTTTTTTGAGATACGGTGACCAGAATTGAATGCAATACTCAAGGTGAGGTCGCACTATGGAGCAGTACAGAGACATTATATATTCTTGGTCTTATTTTGCATTCCTTTCCTAATAATTCCTAGCATCCTGTTTGCTTTATTGGCTGCTGCACACTGGGCAGAAGATTTCATCGTATTGTCTACAATGACACCTACATCTTTTTCTTGAGTGTTGAATCCTAAAGTTTACCCTAGCATCAGGTAACTATGATTTAGATTATTCTTCCCAATATGCATCACTTTGCATTTGACCACATTAAATTTCATCTGCCATTTGAATACCCAGTCTCCCTGTTTCCTAAGGCCTTCCTGCAATTTTTCACAATGTGCATGCGTTTTGACAGCTTTGAATAGTTTTGTGTCATCTGCAAATTTAATTGCCTCACTCGTCACATTTGCAGATCATTTATAAATATGTTAAATTGCAACAATCCTAGTACATTTCCTTGCGGCGCTCCTCTATTCACCCTCCTCCATTGAGAAAAATAACCATTTAACCTCTGTTTTCTGTCCAATAACCAATTCCTAATCCACAGAAGGACATTGCCTCTTATCCCATTACTTTTAAATTTTCTCAGGATTCTCTCATGAGGAACTTTGCCAAAAGCTTTCTGAAAATTTAGATATACTACATCAACCAGCTCACCTTTAGCCACATGTTAATTCATGCCTTCAAAGAAATGAAGCAAATTGGTGAGGCAAGACTTCCCTTGACTGAACCTATGCTGACTCTGTGTGTTCTGTAATTTTATTCTTTATAATAGTTTCCACTATTTTGCCCACCACTGAAGTCAGGCTTACTGGTCTCTAATTTCCCAGATCACCCCTGGAACTCTTTTTAAAAATTGGTGTTACATTGGCCACCCTCCAATCTTCAGGTACAACAGATGATTTTAGCGACAGGTTACAGATCACTAACAACAGATCAGCAATTTCATGTTTGAATTCTTTCAGTACCCTGGGGTGTATGCCATCTGGTCTAAGTGATTTATCACTCTTCAACTTGTCAGTTTGGCTCAGTACGTCTTCCAGGTTCACCGATGTTTCTTTCAGTTCCTCTGCATCGTCACCCTTGAAACCCATTTCTGGTACAGGTAGATCTCTTACATATTCTTCCTTAAAGACCGAAGCAAAGAATTCATTCACTCTTCGCTATGGCCTTGTCCTCCCTGAATGCCCCTTTTTCTCCTTCACGATCTAACGGTCTCACGGAATCCCTCAGTGGCTTTCTGCTTCTGATATACCTTTGTCTCCACGGCAAAGTTTTCTTCATATTCTCTTTTATCCTTCTTTATCTGAGAAGTTCTGAGAGAAGAGGACATTTCTCTGGTAAGTGAACACTATTTTGCTTTGTGCTTTGGAAACTTAAAGATTGGGGTTTAAAGGAGGAATTGTAGCTTAGTGATAGGCAAAATAAAAATATAAAAAAAAGCTAATTTTGTCAACTAATCTCCATAGTCTTTTTCCCTTAGTTTTAAAAACTTTGTACCACAGCATTAACAGATAGACTCTAGCAGGCACTACAGGATCTAGTTTAGTCTTCCCGCCCACCCTCTCAAACACCCACCCACCCACCCCTAGGACAACATTTATAGTCAGTTATTGTAATTAGGGTAAGAAGCAAGGAGTGCTCTTACAGAGCAGAGTTTTAAATACATTTCATTACCGTCTAAGAAGGAAACATTAAATAAATCATACAATATACTATATAAACTAAAAGACATTTTTATATTAGGCTAATATCCTTAATACTGTAGCAAGTTGAAAATTATTGAAAAACTCAAAAACACTAAGATGGAGTCGGCAGTCCAGCAGCGAGAGGGGTGCTATCCAGTCTTTTGCATTGAGTGTCACATGTATGATTATTTCCCAGTTGGTGAGATGTCATATGTGTGTGCCCGATGCAAAGAGCTCCTAGCTCTCAGAGAACATGTTCGTTCTCTTGAGGCTAGAGTAGCAGACTTAGTGGAGCTGAGGGAGACAGAGAGGTACATACAGGAGACCTACAGGGATGTTGTAGAGAGGTTCCACCTCCAGTCTGGTAGCCCCTGTGCTACCTTGGAGGAGGGAGGTCTCCTAAAAGGAGAGCATCACCCTGGTAAAGTAGGAAGTACTCCTGTAGCCAGGACCTGCCCACCAAGGAATGTATTATCCTCTCGCACCGAGGATATGTCTCCAAGTGCTGCCCGGGAGGGAAGGGTTAGGACAGCTGTTGTAGTTGGTGATTCAATCATTAGGCATATAGATAGCTGGGTGGCTGGTGGACATGAGGATTGCCTGGTGACTTGCTTGTCTGGTGTGAAGGTGGCAGACCTCACGCGTCACCTAGATAGGATTTTAGATAGTGCTGGGGAGGAGTCGGCTGTCTTGGTACATGTGGGCACCAATGACATAGGAAAATGTGGCAGAGAGGTTCTGGAAGCCAAATTTAAACTCTTAGGTAGAAAGCTAAAATCCAGAACCTCTAGGGTAGCATTTTCTGAAATGCTACCCGTTCCACGCGCAGGGCCCAAGAGACAGGCAGAGCTCCGGATTCTCAATGCGTGGATGAGACGATGGTGCAGGGAGGAGGGTTTTAGATTTGTTAGGAACTGGGCAACATTCTGGGGAAGGGGGAGCCTATTCCGAAAGGATGGGCTCCACCTTAACCAGGGTGGGACCAGACTGCTGGCATCGGCATTTTAAAAGGAGATAGAGCAGCTTTTAAACTAGAAACGGGGGGAAGGCCAACAGTCGCTCAAAAGCACATGGTTTGGGATAAGGTATCTTTCACAAGATATCACCAAACCAGGGAAGATAGGGTATCCAGATAGTGAGGTTGCAAAAGAGACCATAGTAGATCAGGTGTCCTTAAATAAAAATAAAAATCAGACAAGAGATTGCAAATTAATACTGTCAAGTACTGAGCATGATGTAAATATGAACAAACATAGTTTGACATGTCTATATGCGAATTCCAGGAGCCTAAGAAATAAGATGGGAAAGTTAGAATATATTGCACTAAATGAAATCTCTGAGACCTGGTGGAAGGAGGATAACCAGTGGGACACTGTCATACCGGGGTACACATTATATCGTAGTGATAGTGTGGATCGAATTGGTGGAGGGGTATTAAGGAGAGCCTTGAATCAAATAGATTGAAAATTCTGCAGGAAACAAAACACTTCTTGGAATCACTGTGGATTGAAATTCCATGTGTAAAGGGGAAAAGGATAGTGATAGGAGTGTACTACTGTCCGCCTGGCCAGGATGAACAGACCGATGCATAAATGTTAAAGGAAATTAGGGACGCAAACAAACTGGGCAACACAATAATAATGGGTGATTTCAATTACCCCGATATTGACTGGATAAATGCACGCTAGCGAGGTAAAATTCCTTGATGAAATCAAGGACTGCTTTATGGAGCAGCTGGTACAGGAGCCAACGAGAGAAGGAAAAATTCTAGACCTAGTCCTTAGTGGAGTGCATGATCTGGTGCAGAAGGTAATGGTGCTGGGGCCGCTTGATAACAGTGATCATAATATGATCAGATTTAATATTAGCTTTGAAGTAAGTATACATAGGGAATCAAATACATTAGCGTTTAACTTAAAAAAAAAAAAAGACTATGATAAAAAGAGAAGAACTGTGAAAAAAAAATTTAGAGGAGCGGCTGCGAGGGTCAAAAATTTACATCAGGCGTGGATGCTGTTCAAATATATTCCGCGTATTAAAAAAGGAGGACGGAAGACCAAACGACAGCCAGCATGGTTAAAAAGTGAGGCGAAGGAAGCTATTAGAGCTAAAAGAAAATCCTTCAGAAAATGGAAGAAGGAACCGACTGAAAATAATAAAAAACAGCATAAGGAATGTCATCAAATGCAAAGCGCTGATAAGAAAGGCTAAGACAGACTTTGAAAAAAAGATTGGAGGCCAAAACACATAGTAAAAATTATTTATGTATATTAGTAGGAAGCCGGCAAAAGAATCGGTTGGACCGCTAGATGACCGAGGAGTAAAAGGGGCAATTAGGGAAGACAAAGCTGTAGCGGAGAGATTAAATGAATTCCTTGCTTCGGTCTTCATTGAGGAAGATTTGGGTGGGATACCAGTGTCAGGAAAGATATTCAACATAAAGGAATCTTTCACTTGCTCATCTTCCAATGTGGTATATATCATTCAGTGTAAAAAATGTAACGAAAGTTGCTATATTGGAGAAACAGGCCAGATGCTTAAGACAAGATTCAATTTACATAGACATCACATGAACAATACTGGTGCCAGTAGGGCTCCCACCCCTGTTGGTCAGCATTTTACAGGACCAGGACACTGTACCAGTGACTTCACAGTGAGAATCCTGAAAGGTAACTTTAAAACCATACAAGAACGTAAGACCTTTGAAGTCAGAATGATTGAATATTTTAACGCCCAACAGAAAGGACTTAACAAGGATCTGGGGTTCCTAGCCCATTATAAACCATAAAGCTGTATTTCTCTGTTGATCACCCCCTCACCTATCCACGCCCATCCTGTTAGAATATCAATGATCTGCTTTGATGTCCCCATGCATACTTCCTACCCACCCCCATCCTCCCACCCTGTCAGACTGTCATAGTAATTCTTGAATGTTTTCACTTATATACACTGTCAGCTAGCACATTTGCTTATTTCCGATCTGACGAAGAAGGGCAACCTTCGAAAGCTAATCAAGAAATTTATTAAGTTATGTCCAATAAAAAAGGTATCATCTTATTTTCTTTTCCATGTTTTATTTTGTTTGATTTCTATTGATAACCTTAAGAGTGGACTAACACGGCTACCACACTCTACAAAAAGAATTGAAGTAAATTGGTCAGGCAAGATTTCCCCACACAAAAGCGGTGCTGACTCGGTCTCAGTAATCCATGTCCTCGGATGTGCTCTGTAATTTTGTTTTTAATAATAGCCTCTACCATTTTCCCCGGCACCGACGTCAAACTCACCGGTCTGTAATTTCCAGGATCTCCCCTGGAACCTTTTTTAAAAATGGGCGTTACATTGGCTAACCTCCATTCTCCTCGCTAGTTAAGCTATGGGTCCTCTTTGTAGGCCTTATTGAAGAGGTACATCTTCAGCGATTTACGAAAGTTGGATATTTCTTCGATTGTTTTCAGGTTAGCTGGTAGTGCGTTCCATAACTGCGTACTCATGTAGGAGAAGGAGGTCGCATGTACAAGTTTGTATTTTTGTCTTTTACAGCTGGGGAAGTGTAGATTAAGAAATTTTCGAGATGATCTTTTGGCATTTCTGGGAGGCAGGTCCACGAGGTTTAGCATGTAGGTCGGGGCATCTCGGTGGATGATTTTGTGTACGATTGTGCAGATCTTGAATGTGGTCCATTCCTTAAGTGGGAGCCAGTGGAGTTTCTCTCTTAAGGGTTTTGCACTTTCAAATTTTGGTTTTCCAAATATGAGTCTAGCGGCGGTGTTTTGGGCTGTTTGGAGCTTCTTGATGGTCTGTTCTTTGCAGCCAGCATACAGTGCGTTGCAGTAATCCAGATGACTTAGTACCATTGATTGTATCAGGATACAATTGGATCAGATACCGAATACAGTTCAAGCTTCTCCTACTCACCTACAAATGCACTCGATCTGCAGCCCCTCCTTACCTCTCTACCCTCATCTCCCCTTACGTCCCTACCCGTAACCTCCGCTCTCAAGACAAATCCCTCCTTTCAGTACCCTTCTCCACCACCGCCAACTCTAGGCTTCGCCCTTTCTGTCTCGCCTCACCCCATGCTTGGAACAATCTCCCTGAGCCCATACGCCGGGCCCCCTCCCTACCCATCTTCAAATCATTGCTCAAAACCCACCTCATCAATGTTGCCTTCGGCACCTAATCACTACATCTCTTCTCAGGAAATCTCATCTACCCCAACTTGACATTTCGTCCTTTAGATTGTAAGCTCTTCTGAGCAGGGACCGTCCTTATTCGTTAATTTGTACAGCGCTGCGTAACCCTAGTAGCGCTCTAGAAATGTTAAGTAGTAGTAATAGTAGATACGAAAGATGGATCTCGGGAAGAAAGGTTTTACTCTTTTGAGTTTCCACATGGAGTGGAACATCTTTTTCGTAGTATTTTTCACGTTGTGATAAGGAAGAGGCTATCCTACCCTGGTTAGGCCCCTAGAGGGCGCTGTTCCCCTAAAATGTCCAGGGAGAAGGGCTGGGTGAGTCACTAAAGGGAGCCAGTAAGGGGATGTATAGCTGGAGGTCGCTAGGACCGGGGAGAGTCCTGGGGGTGGAAACAGGTGCAGCAGGTTATGGGCTGGGTCCTGTTTGGCCATTAAGCACTTAATACCCCACCTGAGTTGTGAGGGAGAGGGGAGAGAGCTAGCCGCTGCAGAAGAGAGCTGGTAGCTGAAGCAGGAAGATCCCCATGGAAAGTACTGGCTGAACCCTATGGCCTGGTGGTGCACTGTGTGTTACAAAGAAGGACTGAGTTAATACGGCTGGGGTAAGAAGGCCCTAGAGTATCAAGTATAAGAACTGTGTGCTACAAGGAAGGACTGTGTGTCCAGGACTGAGTTAGTACTGAGCCCAGATGCCTGTGTGGGAGGGCTCAGGGGGAAGAAATCTGTTGGGTATTGAACTGTGCAAGAAGAAATGTTTAAGCTGGAAGATTGCACTGAGTAGGAAGAAATGGTTAAGCTGGAAGAACTGTTTAAGCTTGTGAAAGTGTTTTAGGCTAAAAGAAGTGTGCCCCAGAGGCTGGAATAAAGATTTGTATGAGAAAAATCCTGTTGAAGAGACCTGACTATGTTTGCCTTTTTGAGAACCAGGTCACCCCCGAGTAGAAAGGGGTAGGAGACTAATTTGCATAAACTCTGCATACTGAGAACCAGCTCACCCTGTGTGAAAGAGGGACCGGGGACCCTGAGGTGGGAGCTTCATCTTCATAATAGCCTCATCTTCACAACGTGGATTTCGAGTGTGTGACAAAAAGAGTGATAAATCACCTGGACCAGATGACATATAAACCAGGGTACCGAAAGAACTCAAACATGAAATTTCTGATTTGCTCTTAGTGATTAACCTGTCATTAAAATCGTCCATAGTACCTGAAGATTGGAGGGTGGCCAATGCGCCCCGCCCCCCTGGGTGCAGCGCGACCCCCCCCCCCCGGCGAAAGAACCCCCTCACACCCGGGTGCACGCCGCTGGGGGGGGTGCCGCGCGCCGGTCAGCGTTGTTCGTTTCCATGCTCCCTCTGCCCTGGAACAGGTTACTTCCTGTTCTGGGGCAGAGGAAGCATGGAAACGAACGACGCTGACCGGCACACGGCACCCCCCTAGCGGCGTGCACCCGGGGCGGACCGCCCCCACCGCCCCCCCCCCCCCCCCCCCCCCGGCACGCCACTGTCCAGGGGTGATCCGGGAAATTACAGACTGGTAAGCCTGACTTCAATGGTGAGCAAGCAAAACAGTGGAAACTATTATAAAGAATAAAAATACAGAACACATATACAAACATGGTTCAGCCAAGGGAAGTCTTGCCTCACCAATTTTCTTCATTTCTTTGAAGGTGTGAAGTAGTATGTGGATAAAAGTGAGCTGGTTGATGTAGTGTATCTGTATCTAGATTTTCAGAAGCTTTTGGCAAAGTTCCTCATGAGAGGCTCCTGAGAAAATTTAAAACTCATGGGATAAGAGGCAATGTCCTTCTGTGGTAGGAATTGATTATTGGACAGAAAACAGAGGGTAGGGTTAAATGGCCAAATTCTCTGAAAGGAGGAGAATGAATAGTGGAGTGCCTCAAGGATGTGTACTGGGACTGGTGCTATTTAACATATTTATAAATGATCTAGAAATCAGAATGATAAGTGACATGATTAAATTTGCAGATTACATAAAAACTATTCAAAATTGTCAAAACGCATGTTGATTGTGAAAAATTGTGGAAAGACGTTTGGAAGACTAGGCATCCAAATGGAAGATGAAATTTAATGTGAACAAATGCAAAGTGATGCACATTGGGAAGAATAATCCAAATCATAGTTACCTGATGCTGGGTCCACCGTAGAATTCATTCAAGAAAAAGATGTAGGTGTTATTATAGAGAATATGCCAAAATCTTCTGCCCAGTGTGTAACGGCGGCCAAAAAAGCAAACAGGATGCTAGGAATTATTAGGAATGGGATGCAAAATAAGACCAAGAATATTATAATGCCTCTGTATTGCTCCATAGTGCGACCTCACCTTGAGTATTGCGTTCAATTCAGGTTGCTGTATCTAAAAAAAGATGTAGCAGAATTAGAAAAGGTTCATAGAAGAGCAACCAAAATGATAAAGGGGATGGAGCTCTTCCCATGTGAGGAAAGACTAAAGCTGTTAGGGCTCTTCAGCTTGGAAAAGAGACAGCTGAGGGGGATTGTGATTGAAGTCTACAAAATTAGATTTATTTATTCATAAAATTTGTAGCCCACATCATTTACAGTTCTGAGCAGATAACAAAATACAGTAATCATTGTCAACATAGATCACAAATACAAAACAAACTCTTATTTAAACAAATAACGATCGAAAAACAACAGTTCCAGTCTATGACTCACATCCTGATAAGCCCTTAACTCACAGGGTAAAGAATTCCAAAGCTTCAGCCCAACAATATAGAAAATAGAATTTCTATACTCATCTAAATAGATCAGCGTAAAAGAGGGAACATCCAAAATATTACTGGAAGTAGGTCTCAATGTTCTGGCAGGTTGATGTCAGTTTAAACTAGAAGCAATGGCTAGTGAACTCTTAGTAATCATCACTTTAAAAACTATCAGTAAAATCTTATACTGGATCCTGAAATTCTCTGGAAGCCAATTCAAAGAAACCAAAGCAGGCGTGATATGCTCAAATCGCCTTAACTCTAAAAATCGTGCACAGTGGCATTCTGGGCAACCTGCAAAGAACATAAAACATATTTTGGTAATCAAAATGTGGCGTCACTATCTTTCGACAACCATTCAAAAGGTGAGTAGTGGAGTGCCTCAAGGATCAGTGCTGGGGCCAATTCTGTTCAATATATTTGTGAGTGACCTTGCCGAAGGGTTAGAAGGTAAAGTTTGCCTATTTGCGGATGATACTAAGATCTGTAACAGAGTGGACACCCCGGAGGGAGTGGAAAACATGAATAAGGATCTGAAGAAGCTAGAAGAATGGTCTAAGGTTTGGCAATTAAAATTCAATGCGAAGAAATGCAAAGTGATGCACTTAGGGAATAGAAATCCACGGGAGACGTATCTGTTAGGCGGGGAGAGTCTGATAGGTACGGACGGAGAGAGGGATCTTGGGGTGATAGTATCTGAGGATTTGAAGGCGACGAAACAGTGTGACAAGGCGGTGGCTGTATCTAGAAGGTTGTTGGGTTGTATAGAGAGAGGTGTGACCAGCAGAAGAAAGGGAGTGTTGATGCCCCTGTATAAGTCGTTGGTGAGGCCCCATCTGGAGTATTATGTTCAGTTTTGGAGGTCATATCTTGCTAAGGATGTAAAAAGAATCGAAGCGGTGCAAAGAAAAGCTACGAGAATGGTATAGGATTTGCGTTACAAGACGTACGAGGAGAGACTTGCTGACCTGAACATGTATACCCTGGAGAAAAGGAGAAACAGGGGTGATATGATACAGACGTTCAAATATTTGAAAGGTATTAATCCGCAAACGAACCTTTTCCGGAGATACGAAGGCGGTAGAACGAGAGGACATGAAATGAGATTGAAGGGGGACAGACTCAAGAAAAATGTCAGGAAGTATTTTTTCACGGAGAGAGTGGTGGATGCTTGGAATGCCCTCCCGCGGGAGGTGGTGGAGATGAAAACGGTAACGGAATTCAAACATGCGTGGGATAAACATAAAGGAATCCTGTTCAGAAGAAATGGATCCTCAGGAGCTTAGCCGAGATTGGATAACAGAGCTGGTAGTGGGAGGCGGGGCTGGTGGTTGGGAGGCGGGGATAGTGCTGGGCAGACTTATACGGTCTGTGCCAGAGCCGATGGTGGGAGGCGGGGATAGTGCTGGGAAGACTTGTATGGTCTGTGCCCTGAAAACGACAGGTACAAATCAAGGTAAGATATACACAAAAAAGTGGCACATTTCTTGAGCAGACTGGATGAACCGTGCAGGTCTTTTTCTGCCCTCATCTACTATGTTACTATTCAAAAATTTTCTTAGAAAAGATAATCTTTCAGCTGTCTAATAAGCTGCAATTTAAAAAACACCTTGACAATCTGGGATTTCATACTCCATGCTGGATCCAGAATCACACCCAAAGATCGTATAGTTTTAAACTGCAGGACCTAGTTTAGTAGTAAGGGGGGGGGGGATAGGGAGAGAGAGAAAAAAGAGCAAGCTTTATTAACTAGTTTCCATAGTGTACAACCCTTTTCTCGTAGTTTTAAACTGAAATTTTCTCTAGAAATAGACATTTTTCCCATAGTTCTAAACTGAAACCTTTTCTAGAGGTAGAAACTTAACGGCCAAAAAACTTAAAAAGATAGAGGGAAGGCTCAAATCTTGTTCTAAAAAGAGAGTTAGTTTCTGTTCTTTGGTTGCTGGAGAGGTAGCACGGCCAGTGACCTCAATTGTTAATTAAGGTGTGAGGAACTAATCTCCATACTCTTTTCCCCCTAGTTCCCTCTCCTTCTCTGCACATATTCAACAGACTGCTAAAACCTGTCGTTTCTTTCTCTATAATATCAGCAAAATTCGCCCTTTCCTTTCTCAGCACACTACCAGAACTCTCATCCATGCTCTTATCACCTCTCGCTTAGACTATTGCAACTTGCTTCTCACAGGTCTCCCACTTAGCCATCTCTCTCCTCTTCAATCTGTTCAAAATTCTGCTGCACGACTAATATTCTGCCAGGGTCGTTATGCTCATATTAGCCCTCTCCTCAAGTCACTTCACTGGCTTCCTATCCGTTTACGCATACAGTTCAAACTCCTCTTATTGACCTATAAGTGCGTTCACTCTGCAGCTCCTCAGTACCTCTCCACTCTCATCTCTCCCTACATTCCTCCCCTGGAACTCCATTCACTGGGTAAATCTCTCTTATCTGCACCCTTCTCCTCCACTGCTAAGCTAACTCCAGACTCCGTTCCTTTTATCTTGCCTCACCATATGCCTGGAATAGACTTCCTGAGCCGGTACGTCAAGCTCCATCTCTGACCGTCTTCAATTCTAAGCTAAAAGCCCACCTTTTTGATGCTGCTTTTAACTCCTAACCCTTGTTCACTTGTTCAGAACCCTTATGTTATCATCCTCACTTTAATATTCCCGTATCTCTTGTTTGTCCTGTTTGTCTGTCCTAATTAAATTGTAAGCTCTGTCGTGCAGGGACTGTCTCTTCATGTTCAAGTGTACAGCACTGCGTACGTCTAGTAGCGCTATAGAAATGATAAGTAGTAGTAGTAAAACTTGAACTTTGTAACACAGCATTAACAGATAGCCTCTAGCAGGCACTGCAGGATCTAGTTTAGTCTTTATCCTGCACACCCACCCCACCCCTAGCACAACTCTTCATTTATAGTCAGTTATTGTAATTAGGATAATAAGCAAGGAGTGCTCTTTTCGAGTTTTTAAAACATTTCATTACCGTCTAAGAAGGAAACATTAAATAAATCACACAATATATCATATAAACTAAAAGACATTTTCATATTAGGCTAATATCCTTAATAGTTTAGCAAGTTTTAAATTATTGAAAAACTCAGAAATACTAAGATGGAATCAGGAGTCCAGCAGTGAGAGGGGTGCTATCCAGTCTTTTGCATTGAGTGTCACATGCATGATTATCTCCAGTTGGTGAGCAGTTATATGTGTGTGCCCCCTGCAAAAGAGCTCCAGGCTCTCAGAGAACGGGTCTGTTCCCTTGAGACTAGAGTAGCAGACTTGGTGGAGCTGAGGGATTCGGAGAGGTGCATAGAGGAGACCTACAGGGATGATGTAGAGAAGTCCCACCTCCAGTCTTGTAGCCCCTGTGCTACCTTGAAGGAGGGAGGTCTCCTAGAAGGAGAGCATCACCCTGGTGAAGTAGGAAGTACTCCTGTAGCCAGGACCTGCCCACCAAGGGATGTACTATCCTCTCGCACTGACGATGTGTCTCCAAGTTCTGTCCAGGAGGGAAGTGTTAGGACAGCTGTTGTAGTTGGTAATTCGATCATTAGGCATATAGATAGCTGGGTGGCTGGTGGACATGAGGATCGTCTGATGACTTGCCTGCCTGGTGCGAAGGTGGCGGACCTCATGCATCACCTAGATAGGATTTTAGATAGTGCTGGGGAAGAGCCAGCTGTCTTGGTGCATGTGGGTACCAGTGACATAGGAAAATGTGGGAGAGAGGTTCTGGGAGGCAACAAAAGAAATCGGGGAGGACAAACCAACAGACTGTGGACCAGATCTCAACGGCAAAACCAGTGGTAATTAACCTGTCAGATAGATCTTTAAGCCCCTGTGATTATAATGTTCTCTCAAAAGGTTTATCTTTTGTCCCGTCTCTCCAATTTAATCAATTCCAATTTGCAGTAGAATTAGAGAAATTCATCAGGAAACTCCATCTAAAACTATTTTTTGACAAGTTTGAAAGTATCCCGGATAGAACAATTATTAAACCTAGATCCAATTGGACACCACCCATACCATTAGATCCAGCTATTCACTTATTCAAACAACTGGTCTATAAAGACATTGAGCAGTTTGTAAAAGAGAAAATATATAGTAGGCAATACAATCTGTCCAGAGAAGAATCACAAGCTTTAAGAAACTTACAGTGATTAATAAATATAGTGATTAAAAAAGCGGACAAAGGGGGAGCGATAGTTGTACTCAACAAGAACGACTACTTAGAGGAAGGATATCGTCAATTAAATGATACAACAGCATATAAGAAAATACCTTTGGACCCCAATAAACGTTTGTTGTCCACAATGTGGACAGCAACACCTTGATGACAACACTTGATGTCCGTTCTTTATATACATCTATACCTCAAGATGAAGCAATGCAAACAATTAAATCCACTTTGGATTCAAGGGAAAGACCCCACCTAATATCCACAGACTTCCTAATGATTCTAGCTAGGATTGCACTTAAAGAAAATTACTTCATGTTTGATGGCAAATTCTTCCTTCAAGTGAGTGGAGTAGCAATGGGAACTACTTGTGCCCCATCTATCACTAACCTTTTTATGACACAATTCGAAGAGGAATGGATTACCAACTCACTATTTCAAGAACTGATAATATGTTGGTTGAGATTCATAGACGACATATTTATGCTCTGGAGAGGTTCAATAAAAGATTTGTCTGCATTTATGCTCTGGATCAACAGTTGTAACTCTAATATACAATTCACAGAACAGCACTCACATTCAGTTATACACTACTTAGATGTAGGAGTAGCGTTAATCAATCAAGAATTTGTTACACAAATGTTCAAAAAGGATACAGATAGAAATACTTTTCTTCATAAAACTAGCTGTCACCCATACATGTTGAAGAATAATCTCCCATTCTCCTAGATGTTGAGATTGAGAAGAATTTGCAAAGAAACATCAAGCTTTAAAGTACAAGCGAAAAAACTAAAAATTGATCTGATGGATAGAGGCTATTCTTTACAAACAGTAGATAGAGCTTACAAAAGAGCCAGGGACCTTCTCATTCATCATTCGACAGTAAGAGAAGTAGATGAGAATATTGTGACTATGGTCATGAAATTTAATGCATTTAGTCCCTATATTACCCATATTAGTTTGTAGTATTTCCCATCTGTTCTTAATAATAATAGATGGGAAATACTACAAACTAATATGGTTCTCCAAAATAAAACTTTACGTATAGCCTTCTCTAGAGGTAACAATCTAAAAGACCTGCTGAGTCCAGCAGAGATCAGATCTACCATCAAGAAAAAAGTTTTAACAACCAGTGGTCATTTTAGATGCGGTACTTGTTCAATCTGTCGTTATACGGCACAGACCAAAACCTTTTACAATAAAGTGACAGATCAAACTTTTGAATTGAAACAGTTCACCAATTGTCTATCCGATCATGTTATTTACTCTATGACATGTCCATGTCCCAAGGTATACATAGGGATGACCACAAGGGCTCTTAAAATCAGACTACTGGAACATAAATCAAATATTAAACGGAAGGCTATTAAAGAACCGCTGGTACAACACTGTTTAGAAATGAAACATTCATTTGAGGAACTGAAATGTTGTGCCATTGACAAAGTGAGCCCATTAAACAGAGGAGGGAACAGAAAACAGTTATTGCAAAGAAAAGAAGCACGCTGGATCTTTGACCTCAAGTTGATGGAACCTTGGAGGCTTAACAGCTCAATAGACTGGCATGTCTTCTTTTGAAACCATTTATTTAGGTGACGATCGGGGCTCATTTTCAAAGCACTTAGCCTTCCAAAGTTACATAGAAACCTATGGAACTTTGGAAGGCTAAGTGCTTTGAAAATAGCCATATATAGTAACATAGTAGATGACGGCAGAAAAAGACCTGCACAGTCCATCCAGTCTGCCCAACAAGATAAACTCATATGTGCCACTTTTTCTGTATACCTTACTTTGATTTGTACCTGTCTTTTCCAGGGCACAGACTGTATAAGTCTGCCCAGCACTATCCCCGCCTCCCAACCACCAGCCCCCCCCCCCCCCCCACCGGCTCTGGCACAGACCGTATAAGTCTGCCCAGCACTACCCCTGCCTCCCACCAGCCCCGCCTCCCACCACCGGCTCTGCCACCCAATCTCGGCTAAGCTCCTGAGGATCCATTCTTTCTGAACAGGATTCCTTTATGTTTATCCCACGCATGTTTGAATTCCGTTACCGTTTTCATCTCCACCACCTCCCGCGGGAGGGCATTCCAAGCATCCACCACTCTCTCCGTGAAAAAATATTTCCTGACATTTTTCTTGAGTCTGCCCCCCCTTCAATCTCATTTCATGTCCTCTCGTTCTACCTTCAGAAAATGGAAGAAGGAACCGTCTGAAAATAACAAGAAGCAGCATAAGGAGTGTCAAAGCAAATGCAAGGCGCAGATAAAGAAGGCCAAGAGGGATTACGAAAAAAAGATAGCATTAGAGGCAAAAAAACATAGTAAAATTTTTTTTTACTATTAAAAAGCAGGAAGCCGGCAAAAGAATCGGTTGGGCCGCTGGATGACCGAGGGGTAAAAGGGGCGATCAAGGAAGACAAAGACGTAGCGGAGAGACTGAATGAATTCTTTGCTTCGGTCTTCACCGAGGAAGATTTGGGTGGGATACCGGTGTCGGAAATGGTATTTCAAGCGGACGAGTCAGAGAAACTTACTGACTTCACGGTAAACCTGGAGGACGTAATGGGGCAGTTCGGCAAACTGAAGAGTAGCAAATCTCCTGGACCGGATGGTATTCATCCTAGAGTACTGATAGAACTGAAAAATGAGCTTGCTGAGCTACTGCTAGTGATATGCAACTTATTCTTAAAATCGAGTGTGGTACCGGAAGATTGGAGGGTGGCCAATGTAACGCCCATTTTTTAAAAAGGCTCCAGGGGAGATCCGGGAAATTATAGACCGGTGAGTCTGACGTCGGTGCCGGGGAAAATGGTAGAGGCTATTATTAAAAATAAAATTACAGAGCACATCCGAGGACATGGATTACTGAGACCGAGTCAGCACGGCTTTTGTGTGGGGAAATCTTGCCTGACCAATTTACTTCAATTCTTTGAAGAAGTAAACAAATATGTGGACAAAGGGGAGCCGGTTGATATTGTGTATCTGGATTTTCAAAAGGCGTTTGACAAGGTACCTCATGAAAGGCTACAGAGGAAATTAGAGGGTCATGGGATAGGAGGAAATGTCCTATTGTGGATTAAAAACTGGTTGAAGGATAGGAAACAGAGAGTGGGGTTAAATGGGCAGTATTCACAATGGAGAAGGGTAGTTAGTGGGGTTCCTCAGCAGTGCTAGGACCGCTACTTTTTAATCTAATATAATAAAACGCACCCTCAACGTTCTGAGGACAACGTTCTGAAGTCACTCAGACTCCCAGAACGGTTCGTAAGTTCGTGGTGGTGAAGCCACTGACCAAGACTCGCTGCCCCGCCCTCGCGTCAAACATAATGATGTCGAGGGTGGAAAACCGAAAGAAAAACGAAAGAAGGGACCGCATTCGCGTGTTTCCCTACTCCTCCCCCTGCCTAGGAAACGCTGGGAAACAACCTTGCAAACCAGCCCCGCACACAGAACGACCGAGGAACAACACCCCCCCCCCCCCCACCGCAACAACCAACAAAGCACATCAAAAGAAAAGAAGCCCAGCCAATAAATTGATGGAGGTGCAACAACCACCCCGAGCCGCCCCCCACCCCCCAAAGCCACACACCGTCGCGTAGCTTTGCTGGCGGGGGACACAAAACCCCGCCAGCACAAGTCCTGTCTTCAGACTCTAGCGTGAACTTCAGCATTTACTAGCCTATGCAGGCAGGGCTTCTGTGCGTCTGACGTCATGCACGTGCAGGACGTCCGACGCACAGAACCCCGCCCAGCAAAGGCTAGCAATGCTGAAGAACAAGCGGAGTCAGCAGACAACAAAGGACTTCTGCTGGCGGGATTTTGGGTCGCCCGCCAGCAAAACAACGTAACGAACGGTGGGTGGGATGGCGGCGGGGCTGGGGGCATCGCGGTGGGTGGGACGGCAGCGGCAGCGGGGGGGGGACGACATCACACGGAGGAGGCAATAAACGAAAAAAAAATGGCAATCTGGCAGCGCTACCTTCCCTCATCCGCTTCCAAAACCCCCTGCCCCCCCACACTCACTCACTCCCTCATCTGGCAGCGGTACCTGAACCCCCCCCCCCCAACCAAACACACACACTTACTCACTCTCATTTGGCCACACTTCCTAAACCCCCCCCCCCAACACACACATACACACACTCACTCTCTCATCTGGCAGCGCTTCCTGAAAACCCTGCCCCCACAGACACACACTCACTCACTCATCTGGCAAACCCCTCTCCTCCCCACCACATACATTCACTCTCTCATCTGGCAGCGCTTCCTGAAACCCCTGCCCCCCATACACTTACTCTCATTTGGCCCCGCTTCCTGAACCCCCCCCCCCCCCCCCCCACACACACACACAAACACTCACTCTCTCATCTGCCAGTGCTTCCTGAACCCACGCCACAAACACTCACTCTCATCTGGCAGTGCTTGAAAAACCACCCCCCACACACACACACTCACTCACTCATCTGGCAGCGCTTCCTGAACCACCCACACCCCTCTTCTTCCAAGCTGAACCCCCCAACACCCCCCCCCCCCACACACACACACACACACTCACTCACTCAAATCTGGCAGCGCTTCCAGAAACCCCATACACACACACGCACTCACTCTCTCATCTGGCAGCGCTTCCTGAACCCCCCCCCCCCCCCCCCCCCACACACACACACACACACTCTCTCTCTCTCATCTGGCAGCGCTTCCTGAAACCCCATACACACACTCACTCTCTCTCTCATCTGGCAGCGCTTCCTGAACCCCCTGCCCCCCCCACACTCACAATGTCATCTGGCATTGCTTCCTGAACCCCCCACCCACACCCACACACTCACTCTCTCACTCTCATCTGCCAGCGCTTCCTGAACACCCCACACCCCTCTTCTTCCAAGCTGAACCCCTCCAACACATCCCCCCCCCCCCCACACACACACTCTCTCTCCCCCTCCTCCAGCACACCAATTGCTTAGGTGCAGTGGTGGCAATCTGAGACACCAGAGAGAGAGGGGGGGCCTGACACCATAGAGAGAGAGGGAGGGAGGTATCTCTGTCACACAGACACTCTCTCTCTCACACACACTTTCTCTCTCACAGACAATGTCTTTCTGTCTCTCACTCTCACACACTCTATGTCTCACAGTGTATCACATTCACTCTCTATGTGTCACACAGTCACTTACACACTCGCTTGGTCTCATACACTCAGTCTAACAGAGAATCAGTGTCTCACACACACTCTCTCGCACACACTGTATCTGTGTGAAACACACTCTCTCTCTATCACACTGTGTTTCACATATGCAATTGCACACACTCACATTCTCACACACACACTCTCTCACAGACACACTCACACCCAGACTCACTCTCTCTCACACACACACACACACACTCGCACTTTCACTCTCTCTCTCACACACAGTCACTCTCACATACACTCTCCAAAACATACACACTATGAGGAAAAACTTGCTAGCGCCCGTTTCATTTGTGTCAGAAACGGGCCTTTTTAACTAGTATATTTATAAATGATTTAGAGATGGGAGTAACTAGCGAGGTAATTAAATTTGCTGATGACACAAAGTTATTCAAAGTCGTTAACTCGCGACAGTATTGTGAAAAATTACAAAAGGACCTTACGAGACTGGGAGACTGGGTGGCTAAATGGCAGATGACGTTTAATGTGAGCAAGTGCAAGGTGATGCATGGTGCAAGGTGGTGCATGTGGGAAAAAAGAACCCGAATCATGCAAGGTTCCACGTTAGGAGTTACGGACCAAGAAAGGGATCTGTGTGTCGTCGTCAATAACACACTGAAACCTTCTGCTCAGTGTGCTGCTGTGGCTAGGAAAGCGAATAGAATGTTGGGTATTATTAGGAAAGGTATGGAAAACAGGTGTGAAGATGTTATAATGCCGTTGTATCGCTCCATGGTGCGACCGCACCTTGAATATTGTGTTCAATTCTGGTCGCCGCATCTCAAGAAAGATATCGTAGAATTGGAAAAGGTGCAGCGAAGGGCGACTAAAATGATAGCGGGGATGGGACGACTTCCCTATGAAGAAAGACTAAGGAGGCTAGGGCTATTCAGCTTAGAGAAGAGACAGCTGAGGGGAGGCATGATAGAGGTATATAAAATAATGAGTGGAGTGGAACAGGTGGATGTGAAGCGTCTGTTCACGCTTTCCAAAAATACTAGGACTAGGGGGCATGCGATTAAACCACATTGTAGTAAATTTAAAACAAATCGGAGAAAATGTTTCTTCACCCAATGTGTAATTAAACTCTGGAATTCATTGCCGGAAAATGTGGTGAAGGCGGTTAGCTTAGCAGAGTTTAAAAAGGGGTTGGACGGTTTCCTAAAGGACAAGTCCATAAACCGTTACTAAAACGGACTTGGAAAAATCCCAGGAATAACATGTATAGAATGTTTGTACGTTTGGGAAGCTTGCCAGGTGCCCTTGGCCTGGATTGGCCGCTGTCGTGGACAAGATGCTGGGCTTGATGGACCCTTGGTCTTTTCCCAGTATGGCATTACTTATGTACCGCCTTCGCCTCTCCGGAAAAGGTTCGT
Source organism: Microcaecilia unicolor (assembly GCF_901765095.1). Taxonomy (NCBI): domain Eukaryota; kingdom Metazoa; phylum Chordata; class Amphibia; order Gymnophiona; family Siphonopidae; genus Microcaecilia; species Microcaecilia unicolor. Next base: position 119,156,188 of record NC_044040.1, on the reverse strand, counting down.
TTGTGGATTAATACCTTTCAAATATTTGAACGTCTGTATCATATCACCCCTGTTTCTCCTTTCCTCCAGAGTATACATGTTCAGGTCAGCAAGTCTCTCCTCATACGTCTTGTAATGCAAATCCCATACCATTCTCGTAGTTTTTCTTTGCACCGCTTCAATTCTTTTTACATCCTTAGCAAGATACGGCCTCCAAAACTGAACACAATACTCCAGGTGGGGCCTCACCAATGACTTATACAGGGGCATCAACACCCCTTTCTTCTGCTGGTCACACCTCTCTCTATACAGCCTAACAACCTTCTAGCTACGGCCACCGCCTTGTCACACTGTTTTGTTGCCTTCAAATCCTCAGATACTATACCCCAAGATCCCTCTCCCCGTCCATATTTATCAGACTCTCCCCGCCTAAAACATACGTCTCCCGTGGATTTCTGTTCCCTAAGTGCATCACTTTGCATTTCTTCGCATTGAATTTTAATTGCCAAACCTTAGACCATTCTTCTAGCTTCCTCAGATCCTTTTTCATGTTTTCCACTCCTTCCGGGGTGTCCACTCTGTTACAGATCTTAGTATCATCCGCTCCCACACACCCCCCTCGCTCTCTCCTCAGTCACTGGCTGATTACTTCCGTGACAAGGTGCAAAAGATCAACCTTGAGTTCACTGCCAAGCCATCTCCTCCTCCTCTTCACCCTTCAACCCTCTCCAACCAACCAACCCAGGCCTCCTTCTCCTCCTTTCCTGACATCACCGAAGAGGAAACCGCTCGCCTTCCTTCCTCCTCGAAATGCACCACCTGTTCCTCTGACCCCATCCCCACCAACTTACTTAACACCATCTCTCATACTGTCACCCCCTCCATCTGTCATATCCTCAACCTCTCTCTCTCCACTGCAACTGTCCCTGACACCTTCAAGCACGCCGTAGTCACACCTCTCCTCAAAAAACCATCATTTGACCCTACCTGTCCCTCCAACTACCGACCCATCTCCCTACTACCCTTCCTCTCCAAAATACTTGAGCGTGCCGTCCACAGCCGCTGCCTTGATTTTCTCTCCTCTCATGCCATCCTCGATCCACTTCAATCCGGTTTTTGCCATCTACACTCGACAGAAACAGCACTCTCTAAAGTCTGTAATGACCTGTTCCTTTCCAAATCAAGAGGCCACTACTCCATCCTCATCCTCCTCGATCTATCTGCCGCTTTTGAACTGTCAATCATGATTTACTTCTTGCCACACTGTCCTCATTTGGGTTCCAGGGCTCTGTCCTCTCCTGGTTCTCCTCCCATCTCTCCCACCGCACCTTCAGAGTTCACTCTCTTGGATCTTCCTCCACACCCATCCCCCTATCTGTTGGCGTTCCCCAGGGATCTGTCCTTGGACCCCTTCTCTTCTCAATCTACACCTCTTCCCTGGGCTCCCTGATCTCATCTCATGGCTTCCAGTATCATCTCTATGCTGATGACACCCAGCTGTATCTCTCCACACCTGATATCACCGCTGAGACCCAGGCAAAGGTATCGGCCTGCTTATCCGACATTGCTGCCTGGATGTCCAACCGCCACCTGAAACTGAACATGTCCAAGACCGAGCTCATCGTCTTTCCACCAAAACCCACTTCTCCTCTTCCCCCACTTTCTGTCTCTGTTGATAACACCCTCATCCTCCCCGTCTCATCTGCCCGCAACCTCGGAGTCATCTTCGACTCCTCCCTCTCCTTCTCTGCGCATATCCAGCAGATAGCCAAGACCTGTCGCTTCTTCCTCTTTAACATCAGCAAAATTCACCCTCTCCTCTCTGAACACACCACCCGAACTCTCGTCCATGCTCTCATTACCTCTCGCCTTGACTACTGCAACTTACTCCTCACCGGCCTCCCACTTAGCCATCTATCCCCCCTTCAATCTGTTCAGAACTCTGCCGCACGTCTTATATTCCGCCAGAACCGTTATACTCATATCACCCCCCTCCTCAGGTCACTTCACTGGCTTCCAATCAGATACCGCATTCAGTTCAAGCTCCTCCTTCTTACCTACAAATGCACTCAGTCTGCTGCCCCTCGCTACCTCTCTACCCTCATCTCCCCTTACGTTCCCGCCCAAAACCTCCGCTCACAAGACAAATCCCTCCTCTCAGTGTCCTTCTCCACCACCGCCAACTCCAGGCTCCGCTCATTCTGCCTCGCCTCACCCTATGCTTGGAACAACCTTCCTGAGCCCTTACGCCAAGCCCCCTCCCTACCCATATTCAAGTCTTTGCTGAAAGCCCACCTCTTCAGTGCTGCTTTCGGCGCCTAACTCTTACCTTTCAGGAAATCCAGACTGCCCAATTTGACGGCCCCTATTGGACTGACTGTTCATTTGTCCTTTAGATTATAAGCTCTTTGAGCAGGGATTGTCTTTCTATGTTAAATTGTACAGCGCTGCGTAACCCTAGCAGCGCTTTAGAAATGTCAAATAGTAGTAGTAGTAGTATCATCCGCAAATAGGCAAACTTTACCTTCTAACCCTTCTGCACTGTCACTCACAAATATATTGAACAGAATCGGCCCCAGCACTGATCCTTGAGGCACTCCACTACTCACCTTTCCCTCCTCCGAGCGAATTCCATTAACCACCACCTTCTGGCGTCTGTCCGTCAACCAGTTCCTAATCCAGTTCACCACTTCGGGTCCTATCTTCAGCCCATCCAGTTTATTTAAAAGCCTCCTGTGGGGAACCGTGTCAAAAGCTTTGCTGAAATCTAAGTAGATTACTACTACTACTTCTACTTAGCATTTCTATAGCGCTGCCAGGGTTACGCAGTGCTGTACAAGTTTAGACAAGGGGAAGGACAGTCCCTGCTCAAGAGAGCTTACAATCTTACGTCTGTAGCTCGTCCCTGATTCAATTCTCCTGTCACCCAATCAAAGAATTCAATGAGATTCGTTTGGCACAATTTCCCTTTGGTAAAACCATGTTGCCTCGGATTTTGCAACTTACTGGCTTCCAGGAAATTCACTATCCTTTCCTTCAGCATTGCTTCCATTACTTTTCCAATAACCGAAGTGAGGCTTACCGGCCTGTAGTTTCCAGCTTCTTCCCTATCACCACTTTTGTGAAGAGGGACCACATCCGCCATTTTCCAATCCCTCAGAACCTCGCCCGTCTGCAAGGATTTATTAAACAAATCTTTAAGTGGGCCCGCCAGAACCTCAGTATCCTGGGGTGGATCCCGTCCGGTCCCATGGCTTTGTCCACCTTTAGCTTTTCAAGTTGAAACCTATGGAACTTTGGAAGGCTAAGTGCTTTGAAAATATGCCTCTATGTACCTTTGAGACATCTCATAAGGTGGAGCATATAGCTTGATGATTGAAACTAAACACTTGTTATATTGATAAATGCTTAATAACAGTGTTTAAAACCAGAGACCTAGTGTCCCTGGTTTCTGAGGGCTTTTCTTCGAACAGTATTTGAGCTACTTTGAACGTTTTGAGCTTGAGCACTTTTTTGCATGTATTAGTTTACCATATTTTGCTCGAGCATTTACTGCAAAACTTTTCAGTCACCACAAGAAGCGCTGGGAACGCCTCAAGGACATGTTAGCCTCAGAAGACATTAAAACATGAGGCAAGGTATCTAAGTCACTTGTGCAATGCTTTTTTTAAATAAGATGTTGGTGGCAAAGAATCTGATCAAAGGGGTTACATAGAAATGTTAAATAAGATTGTAACTGTAGGGGTGTGCAGAGGCTAACGCATAAGGCTGCACCCAATTGGTTATAGGACAAGGAAGGGCAGCAGCAAGCTGGGGGGGGTGGGGAGAAGCCATCTTATACAATCTCAATCCGTAAGTTGGATGGGGTTACTATTGGGGGGGGGGGGCAGGGGGGAGAGGGTGGGGGGATGGGGAGTGGGTAAGGGAGAAGGAGATGGGTTGGAGACAACGGAGGAAACAGAAGCACAGAGGATTAGGAATCAGGAGGCAGTAGGACAAGGCCATGGAAAGAAGCAGATAGGGCTATTTGGGGACCAGGAGGAGCCATCTAAGCAGCAGTACAGGGGAAGGCGTATGGAGGGTTTGAGAGTTTATGGATGGAGCTGGGCATCCGGAACTCGTTGGTATACAATATATAGGCGCATCATAAAGCCTGACAGATAGAAATATGGCACAGGTTAAAAGGCCCAATTTGTAACATGGAATGTGGGAGGTATAACATCCCCGGTTAAGCAGGCAAAAATCTTAGCAGCTCTAAATCGCCATAAGCAGACATAGCTTGCCTACAAGAAACTCGGTTAACAGCAGCGGAACATCAAAAGCTACAACAAGATTGGGTAGGGGAAGTGTAGGCGGCATCCGCTTAGTGGCGCCAGAGAGCAGTAGCTATATTAATCAGGAAAGGAATAGCAGCAAAAACTCAATTAATAGCCAAAGACCATGAAGGGCAGTATGTAGTGGTTCGGCTCTGGTTGCAAAACTCAGAAATACTGGTGGTAGCCATTTATGGGCCTAATACCTACGATCATTCTATACCCATTTGATTCAGCTGTGTAACCCACATCCAAATTTACAGTTGTTAATCTTAGGGGACTTTAACATGGTAGCAGATCCTATGTTGGACTGCTCAATGCCGAGGAAAGCTCACAGAGGAGGACCTAGATCCCGTGCGCTACCGAGGTTTATGAGATCACTAGATGTACTGGATGCCTGGTGGGTACTACACCCAGGGGAGTGGGATTTCACACATATATCAAGGGCTCATTGTACACTCTCCCGTATAGACTATATTTTAGTAGACAGAAGGCTCTTCTCGAGGGTGCGAGGAGTAGAGATTGGCCCGGAAGAAGTGTCCGACCATGCCTTGGTATGGTTAGACTTAGAGGCTCCTGCCTTCTATCAGGGCCAATCGGGTTGGCGATTTCCATCATTTCTATATGAAGATAAAGAATTTAGGGCATATCTCCATAAGAAGTGGGAAGAATTTGAGCAATTCAATAGAGAACATATAGACAAGCCAAGTTTACACTGGTCCACTGCTAAAGCGGTGCTGCGGGGTGAAGTAATAGCGTTTATGCACAAGAAAATGAAAAAAACAGCGGCAGCAATAGTCAATTTAGAAGCACACGCTAGGAGAGCCAAGCACAGATATATATATAACCCTAACAAGCAGACGCGAGAGCAATTGCAAGCTACCCAGATAGCATTAAACTCCCTGCTCCAAGAAAAAAGCAAATAAGGGCCTTATCTAATATAATAAAACGCACCCTCAACGTTCTGAGGACAACGTTCTGAAGTCACTCAGACTCCCAGAACGGTTCGTAAGTTCGTGGTGGTGAAGCCACTGACCAAGACTCGCTGCCCCGCCCTCGCGTCAAACATAATGACGTCGAGGGTGGAAAACCGAAAGAAAAACGAAAGAAGGGACCGCATTCAGGCAGGGGGAGGAGTAGGGAAACACGCGGAGCGTGTTTCCCTACTCCTCCCCCTGCCTAGGAAACGCTGGGAAACAACCTCGCAAACCAGCCGAAAGCTAAGGAGGTAAAATGAAGCCCCGCACACAGAACGACCGAGGAACAACACCCCCCCCCCCCCACCGCAACAACCAACAAAGCACATCAAAAGAAAAGAAGCCCAGCCAATAAATTGATGGAGGTGCAACAACCACCCCGAGCCGCCCCCCACCCCCAAAGCCACCCACCGTCGCGTAGCTTTGCTGGCAGGGGACACGAAACCCCGCCAGCACAAGTCCTGTCTTCAGACTCTAGCGTGAACTTCAGCATTTACTAGCCTATGCAGGCAGGGCTTCTGTGCGTCTGACGTCATGCACGTGCAGGACGTCCGACGCACAGAACCCCGCTCAGCAAAGGCTAGCAATGCCGAAGAACAAGCGGAGTCAGCAGACAACAAAGGACTTCTGCTGGCGGGATTTTGGGTCGCCCGCCAGCAAAACAACGTAACGAACGGTGGGTGGGATGGCAGCGGGGGTGGGGGCATCGCGGTGGGTGGGTGGGACGGCAGCGGCAGCGGGGGGGAGACGACATCACACGGAGGAGGCAATAAACGAAAAAAAAAACGGCAATCTGGCAGCGCTACCTTCCCTCATCCGCTTCCAAAACCCCCTGCCCCCCCACACTCACTCACTCCCTCATCTGGCAGCGGTTCCTGAACCCCCCCCCCCCAACCAAACACACACACTTACTCACTCTCATTTGGCCACACTTCCTAAACCCCCCCCCCCCCCCAACACACACATACACACACTCACTCTCTCATCTGGCAGCGCTTCCTGAAAACCCTGCCCCCACACACACACACTCACTCACTCACTCACTCATCTGGCAAACCCCTCTCCTCCCCACCACACACACATTCACTCTCTCATCTGGCAGCGCTTCCTGAAAACCCTGCCCCCACACACTCACTCACTCACTCATCTGGCAAACCCCTCTCCTCCCCACCACACACATTCACTCTCTCATCTGGCAGCGCTTCCTGAAACCCCTGCCCCCCACACACACTCACTCATCTAGCACCGGTTCCTGAACCCCCCCCACACCCCTCCCCCCCCCCCCCCCCACACTCTGTCACATATGGCAGCGCTTCCAGAAACCCCGTACACACATACACACACACACACACTCACTCACTCTCATCTGGCAGCGCTTCCTGAAACCCCTGCCACAACCACACACAGTCACTCACTAATCTGGCAGCCGTTCCTGAAACCCCCCCCCCCCCCCCCCCCCCCCCCCCCCCCCAACACACACACACACACACACTTACTTAATCACTCTTATTTGGCCACACTTCCTGAACCACCCCACCACCACCACCACACACACACACACACACACTCTCATCTGGCAGCGCTTCCTGAACCCCACCCTACACACACAAACTCACTCTCATCTGCAAACGCTTGATAAACCGCCCCCCCCACACACACACTCACTCATCTGGCAGCGCTTCCAGACCCCCCACACACCCCTCTTCTTCAAAGCTGAACTACCCAACTCAACCAACACACCCCTCCAACATACACACTCTCTCACTCAAAATCTCATCTGCCATCGCTTCCTGAACCCCCCCCCCCCCCCACACACACACACACACACACACACACACACTCACTCTGTCTCATCTGGCAGCGCTTCCTGAAACCCCTGCCACCCCACACACACAGTCACTCACTAATCTGGCAGCCATTCCTGACCCCCGCCCCCCACACTTACTCTCATTTGGCCCCGCTTCCTGAACCCCCCCCCCCCCCCCCCCCACACACACACACACAAACACTCACTCTCTCATCTGCCAGTGCTTCCTGAACCCACGCCACAAACACTCACTCTCATCTGGCAATGCTTGAAAAACCACCCCCCACACACACACACTCACTCACTCATCTGGCAGCGCTTCCTGAACCACCCACACCCCTCTTCTTCCAAGCTGAACCCCCCAACACACACACACTCACTCACTCTCATCTGGCAGCGCTTCCAGAAACCCCATACACACACACGCACTCACTCTCTCATCTGGCAGCGCTTCCTGAACCCCCCCCCCACACACACACACACACACACACACACACACACTCACTCTCTCTCTCTCTCTCTCATCTGGCAGCGCTTCCTGAAACACCATACACACACACTCACTCTCTCATCTGGCAGCGCTTCCTGAACCCCCCGCCCCCCCCCCCCCCACACTCACAATGTCATCTGGCATTGCTTCCTGAACTCCCCCCCCCCACCCACACCCACACACTCACTCTCTCACTCTCATCTGCCAGCGCTTCCTGAACACCCCACACCCCTCTTCTTCCAAGCTGAACCCCTCCAACACATCCTCCCCCACACACACACACTCTCTCTCCCCCTCCTCCAGCACACCAATTGCTTAGGTGCAGTGGCGGCAATCTGAGACACCAGAGAGAGAGGGGGGGCCTGACACCATAGAGAGAGAGGGAGGGAGGTATCTCTGTCACACAGACACTCTCTCTCTCACACACACTTTCTCTCTCACAGACAATGTCTTTCTGTCTCTCACTCTCACACTATGTCTCACAGTGTATCACATTCACTCTCTATGTGTCACACAGTCACTTACACACTCGCTTGGTCTCATACACTCAGTCTCACAGAGAATCAGTGTCTCACACACACTCTCTCGCACACACTGTATCTGTGTGAAACACACTCTCTCTCTATCACACTGTGTTTCACATACGCAATTGCACACACTCACATTCTCACACACACACTCTCTCACAGACACACTCACACCCAGACTCACTCTCTCTCTCACACACACACACACACTCGCACTTTCACTCTCTCTCTCACACACAGTCACTCTCACATACACTCTCCAAAACATACACACTATGAGGAAAAACTTGCTAGCACCCGTTTCATTTGTGTCAGAAACGGGCCTTTTTAACTAGTATACCAGAAATACAAACTGCATAGATTTGGTAATAGAACAGGTGCAATGCTTGCTAGGGTAGTAAAAAGGTGTGTGTGTGGGGGGGGGGGAAATAGAGTGATATCAGCTTTGAAGAACAACAGAGGGGCCACACATAACTCTAGTGAAAAGATCTTTCAAAACCACTTCAGCCAATTGTATGAGCCACATAACATGCCAAAGGGAGCTAACTTAGAAGATTATTTGAGAAAGGCAGGACTAGCACAAATGCATCCACAGGCGATACAAACACTGAACGAGCCCATAACCGGGAAGGAATTACAAGAAACGCTTAAAGCTCTACCAAGGCACTCAGAGCCGGGGCCTGATGGGTACTCATGGGAGTTCTACAAATTATTGCCCCCGGCAGCGTTGGGAGCATGCCAAGCATACTTGGAAAAGGTAGTGGAAAAGGGAGAATTTCCCCTTCACAGCAATAGAGCACTTATAACATTGCTGTTAAAGCCGGGATGTCCGGAGGATAGGGCAGATTCCTACCGCCCCGATCTCCCTATTGAACTTAGATGTTAAAATCCTGGCCAAAATACTAGCAAACCGCTTGGCAAAGTGCCTGCCTCAGCTCATTGAGCAGGAACAAGTAGGTTTTGTTAAAGGGAGGCAATCAGGGGTTAATGTGCATAAGCTTTTAATGGCAATGGCCCAATGTCAACAAGATAACAGGTCAGCTGTGGTTATAAGCCTAGACACCGAAAAAGCCTTTGATAAGGTCGGGTAGGATTTCCTGTTTGGGGTGTTCAGATACATGGGTATTCAGGGCTGGTATTTACAAGCAATCCAAGCACTATACTCCGACCCAAAAGCTTTTCTATTGATTAATGGTAGGAGGGTAGGTATGATTGATATTAAAAGGGGCACAAGACAGGGATGCCCTCTCTCCCCATTGCTGTTTTTGTTGTCAATAGAGCCACTATTAGGCACATTGAAGAGGGAAAGAGATGTAGCGGGGGGGGGGGGGTGGTATTGGTTGGGGGTGAGATTGTAAAGATCTTAGCATTTGCAGATGATCTGTTAGTGGTTACAACCAATCCAGGGGCATCAGTGAAGGTACTATTTGAAAAGGTGGAACAATACAGCCGGTTGTCAGGATTTAAGGTGAACAAACAAAAATCACAGGTAATGCCGGTACAGCAAGGGGAGGAGGGGTTTGGGAGTGAAAGTTTGGAGCAAGCAGACTGAGGGTCGATCCAAGATGGCGTTTTGAAACGGATGTGCGCTGCAGCAGCTCCTGACTACCAGTTTGTGTCCTAGACCCTGGGCTTTCCTTAGAACCAGCGATGGGGAAAAGGAAGGGGAAACCTAACGTGCTCACCTCCACGAGCCGGGTAGAGTCTTCCACCATGCGACAGGCAACTCTGGATACGATGGTAATGCAAGCGCCGGGACCCTCGATGAGCACTTTGATGAAACCAATAGAAGATCTGGAACATAGTATCGAGGGGGTTACATTGAGTCCTCCCTCGTTTGCAGCCCCTCCGAGACCCGGAAGTGTAACAGTGGCTTCGGTGGAGCAGCAACTTGGTGCACCCGATGGAGGACAAGCCCCTGCTGCTGCTGCTGCTGCTGCAGGAGGAGGCCCCGTAGCCACTTCTCCTGTGTTAACAACTGACCTGTGACGACAGGGTTTACATCTCCTGTCTGCACTATCGCCTTCACAGGATGTTCCTTTCGGAAGTCACGGAGAGAGACCAGCTGTAGTAACCCTAGAGAGTTTATGGGATGCGATTCAGGGATTGAATTCTACTTTGAAGCAGATCTCAGTCTCCACTCGAGGAGAAATGGCGGAAATTAAACAAATCCAAGATCAGTTTGCTGGCAGGCTCGAGACTTACACTGCCAAAATAGAGGTACTTGAAAGTGAAATTCAATTGTTTAAGAGTTTTACATTGACAGTTTCAAAAGATAACATTTTTCAAACTTGGAAAATCGAGTATCTAGAACATCAGATTAGGAGAAATAATTTAAGACTATTGAATTTTCCTAAATCACCTCTTGTTTCTCCAATAGAAATGTTTAAGAAATATCTTATGGAAGTTTTACATATTTCTTCTGATAATTTTCCACCTATAACAAGGATTCAATATATTACTGGTATAAGAAATGTGAGGAATCCTTCTCAGCCTGATCTGAATATAACTGAATTTCTTGAAAATTCATTGGAAATAGTAACTGAAAGGACCACTATGCTGGTAACATTTGCTCTTGAACTTGACCATAATAATATATTTAAACTATATTTCTGCCATATAAATGATAACTTTCTAGGATCAAGAATTCAAATCTTTCCTGACTTATCGAGGGATACTCAAAAAAGAAGGAAAGAATTTCTTCAATTAAAATCAAGAATGATTAGTTTAGGTGGAACCTTTTTGCTTAAATATCCCTGTAGATGTGTTATTTGATTAAATTCATCAAATTATATCTTTTTTGAACCTGGGAAATTGTTAGAATTTATTACAAGTAAAGAGCAGAATAGAAACCCCTGATTGTAATACTATGCATTGGCTGTGCTTATTGAGAGAGCCTTCTGTTTTCATTGTTGATTAATATTATGTAAAATATTTTTTTCTTTGTTCTTGGATTATTTTGTGGAATAAAACATTTAATTTAGTTTTCTTCACCGTTATAAAAGCATAATGTTTCAGAATTACTATATGTTTATGTAATGACATGAATGTAAAATGTAAAATTAAAAAAAAGAAAAATGTTTGGAGCAAGCAGAAGGGAAAATAAAGTATTTGGGGGTTCAGATAACGCAGGATCTCTCACAATTGTATGACTTAAATGTGAATAAGTTGCTAACGGACACTGCGGATAGGTTACGGGTTTGGCAGGCCTATCCACTCTCACTGCTGAGGAGAATAGCGTTGTACAATATGACGATTATTCAGAGATGGTTGTATGTTTTTCAAACCCTACCTTTGCACCTAGCCCCTCAGGATGAGCACAAGTTAAACAAAATGTTATAAAAATACTTGTGGAAGGGAAAAAAAACGAGAATGTCCATAACAGGTCTACAGATTCCTAAAGATTATGGAGAGCTGGGACTTTTGAGCCTAAGCAGGGGTGTGCTGGTAAATTTTTAACAACAGGCTCTTTCTCCGGATGTAGCCAGCTCTGCAGTTGGAAGGGCTAGAGGTGGCCGGGGTGGGGGGGGAGCAACACTTGCCTCTCTCTCCTCCCTCCCTTTGTGCGGGCACGCTAGGCATACCTTTGCTGGCAGCCAATAAATGGACTGCCACCACTCCCAACATCTTGCTCTGAGCAGCATGCTGAAATTTCTCACACATGCTGGAGAAGTCCCAGCTTGCTGCTCAGAGCTGGAAACAAGGAGCAGGGAGCAGCAGCAGTCTATTTACTTGGCTGGCAGGGCTCAGCATGCCCACCAGCAAGTTGTTAAAGTAGCCATGGAGGGCCCTATTTAACAACCGGTTCCCAAAATTCTTAAAAACTTAACAACCGGCTCTTGCGAGCCTGTGAGAGCCTGCTCCAGCACACCACTGAGCCTAAGACAATTAACAGTGGCATGTGGCCTTCGACATGTGAATGACTGGTTTAGGAATACGTCAGACTTTTCGGCCACAAATATGGAAATGAACTTATTTGAACATTGAAGCTTTAGTAGTTATCTGCACGGTTATAAAGGCAATATACCAGAGGTGTTAAAAAAACAGCAATCCTAGACACGGCTATAGCGGCCTGGAAATGGACATCTAAGGCTCGTCATTTCTCCCACAAAGTAACCCCATATTTGTCAATTTGTGGGAACCCACAGTTTGAACCCGGAAACTTGTATGTGGTGTTTGACCGATGGAGAAAGAAAGGCTTGGAGTACTTAAGTCACGTGCTAACGGAGGAAGGGCGAATGATGACATTTCAAGAGCTACAGGAACAATACTCGCTGGGGGCTAAGGACCAATTTTATTACTGCCAGTTAAAGCACTACATATCAAGTTTGCCCTGGGTAGATCTAACAGAAGATGTAAGAGAGGAACTAGCATCAGCCCTCTCGTTGGGGGCACAATAGAGGGTGCCCCTGGCGTATCATCACCGCTATATGCGAGACACAATGTCTGAATTAGACTTTGCAGGATATGCAACTAAATGGAGTCAAGATCTGGCCTCGACAGTATCCGCGGAGATATTTAAGGAGCATGTGTTATCACTTCCTAAAACTGCCAAAGTGGCAGACTTATGGGAACTGCAGTATCGATTTGCTCTTCGCTTGTACATTCCTCCAAGAAGAGCATTCCACATGGGGGCATCCCCGGATGGAGCTTGTATGAAGTGCAAAAGCGAAGGGGCAACGTTATCCCACATGTTTTGTTTATGCCCAGTGGTATCGAGATTTTGGAAAAACCTCCTACAAATTTCAACCCTATGGACTACAACTTGGCGATATGATCCTCTAGTACTTTTCGGTAGACCAAGACTGAGCTATCCAACCCCAAAGGGGTTCAAAAACTTTGTACAGCGCTCGGTGTTAATGGCAAAGAAAACTATACTACTGGATTAGCTGACCAGGAAAGCTCCTTCAATACAGAAATGGCGGGTCCAGATGATATTGTTGCTACATATAGAACGCATAGCTGTACGTAATCTTCCGTTGAGGGAACTGCAGCAGCTGCAAGAAAGATGGGACCGTTCTGGGATTCACTCACGCCAACTACTAAGAGTCAAATATTGAACTTGTAAAGGAATGTTATGTTATCCTCTGGTATAACGGGGAGGGGGGGGAGGGGTTAATGTGGATAGTTCAGTGGGTATGGCAGCAAGAGTGGGAGGGAGGGGGATAATAGGGGGGGTATAAAAGAAAAATGCGGTCATCTGTTCTAGTAAGTGTTATGGTATTTGTATCAGAGTTATTTCATGTTCATACTGGATTAACATGATTAATAAAAATGTTTGAAACATAAAAAGGAGATAGAGCAGCTTTTAAACTAGAAACGGGGGGAAAGCCGACAGTCGCTCAAAAGTGCATGGTTCGGAACAGGGGCACATCTGGACTCTGGCAGTAGGGGGGACCAGGGCCAGAGGGAGGGGGCACATTTAGCCCCCCCCCAGCACCACCGACCCCCCCCCGCCATTGCCAGAGCCCCCCCTGCCACCAATGACTCCCCCCCACCATTGCCAGAGCCCCCCCTTCCACCAACGACTCTCTCCACCTCCTCTCCCGCCGCCAACCCTCCCCCGCTGACGTTGTTTACCTTTGCTGGCAGGGGACCCCAACCCCCGCCAGCCGAGGTCCGCTTCCGCCTGCTTTTAAAAATAATTCTTCAGCTGGCGGGGGACCCCAACCCCCGCCAGCCGCCGAGGTCTTCAAAGTTCTTGTTCGTCGTCCTCCTCCGTCCGTGGCCATGCTGTACGCTGTTGATTCGGAGTCTGACGGGGAAGGGTTGGCGGCGGGAGGGGGGCCAGGGCGAAATCTGCGGGGGCCCAGGCCCCCCTCACGCAGATACGCCCCGGTTCGGAATAAGGTATCTTTCACAGATATCACCAAAACAGGGAAGATAGGGTATCCAGACAGTGAGGTTGCAAAAGAGACCATAGCAGATCAGGTGTCCTTAAATAAAAATCAGACAAAAGATTGCAAATTAATACGTCAAGTACTGAGCATGATGATGTAAATAGGAACAACAAACATAGTTTGAAATGTCTATATGCGAATTCCAGAAGCCTTAGAAATAAGATGGGAAAGTTAGAATATATTGCGGTAAATGAAAAATTAGATATAATAGGCATCTCTGAGACCTGGTGGAAGGAGGATAACCAGTGGGACACTATCATACCGGGGTACAAATTATATCGTAGTGATAGGGTGGATCGAATTGGAGGAGGGGTAGCACTGTATGTTAAGGAGGGCCTTGAATCAAATAGACTGAAAATTCTGTAGGAAACAAAACACATCTTGGAATCCCTATGGATTGAAATTCCATGTGTAAAGGGGAAAAGGATAGTGATAGGGAGTGTACTACCATCCGCCTGGCCAGGATGAACAGATGGATGTAGAAATGTTATCGGAAATTAGGGACGCTAACAAACTGGGCAACACAATAATAATGGGTGATCAGGGAAGACAAAGCTAGGGCGGAGAGATTAAATTAATTCTTTGCTTCTGTCTTCACCGAGGAAGATTTAGCAGAGATACCAGTGCCAGAAATGTTATTCAGAGCTGGAGTCGGAAAAACTGAATGAAATCTCTGTAAACCTGGAGGATGTAAAGGGTCAATTTGACAAATCGAAGAATAGCAAATCTCCTGGACCAGATGGTATCCATCCCAGAGTACTGATAGAATTGAAAAATGAACTTGCGGAACTGTTATTAGTAATATGTAATTTATCTTTAAAATCGAGCGTGGTACCGGAAGATTGGAAGGTGGCCAATGTAACGCCGATTTTTAAAAGGTTCCAGAGGAGATCCGGGAAATTATAGACCGGTGAGCCTGACGTCGATGCCGGTCAAAATGATAGAGGCTATTATAAAGAACAGAATTACAGAGCATGTTCAAAAGCATGGATTAATGAGACAAAGCCAACATGGATTTAATGAAGGGAAATCTTGCCTCCCCAATCTATTACATTTCTTTGAAGGGGTGAACAAACATGTGGATAAAGGTGAGCTGGTTGATATTTGTGTAACTGAGTTTTCAAAAGGCGTTTGACAGAGTACCTCATGAAAGACTTCAGAGGAAATTGGAGAGTCATAGGATAGGAGGTAGTGTCCTATTGTGTATTAAAAACTGGTTAAAAGAGAGATCCAAGATGGCGGCTGAGTAGGAGGACATGTCCCGAGTACCTCAGAGACACTGCACCCAAAAAGGTACGGATGCACACCCGTACCTGCCCAGTGTGAGAGCTGAGATCGCCAGGAACTGGGGGCTGAGAGGTCGGTGGCCAGGAGGTGCTGATTTGAGGAGATCAAGGAGCGGGAAGGATCAGAAGAGTGTGCCCATGCCTGCACGTGGTGGGCGCAGTGGACCGGCGACTTTGGGAGAGAGGTGCCGCCGCTGAAGACGGGAGGATACAGCGTCTATCGCGAGGCAGGAGCGGTGGACCGGCGAGGTGGAAGGCAGCCGCTAAGGAGACAGTGAGCCGCGGAGGGTGACAGCATTTGAGAGCTGTTGCCGGACCCTCTCGGAGCGTTGGGGCCCGGCTGTGTCGGCGTCTTCCTTCGGGGTGGAAGCCGGGGCCTAACCCGGGTGGAGAGTGAAGGAGAATCGCCGTTCCTGTGGAGAGGCTAGCTGGGGCACTGCTGGGAGAGGAGCTGCACACTACAGAGACTTGAAAGGTAGTGCAGTTCTCTGTATAGAATCTACACTAACAGTACAGCTTTGAAAGTAAGACTGTCTACAGCCGTTTTTTCACTGCTTCGGCCCATGCCTTGCTCCTTTCCTTTAGAAAGGACTGATCTTCTGAAGAAGAGCGTATGCAGGCCGAGTGAAAGAGAAGAAAAGACTGGAAAAGACAGAAATAGATCCGTGGGGTGTCTGCGGGTCACGGACTGAGAGGACAGCTTAAGTGCAGAGCTCCATTGGGGCCTTGATCTGAGTGAGTGAATCCTATAGAATTAATTGGCATCCTGAAGGGTGCCTGGGGGGGGAAAGATCCTTGAGGAATGCCACCAAAGAAGGGATTGGAGAGATTCCGTTATTCAACAGAGCAAGGGGAAAAAACCTTGGTGGCGTCGGGGACAGAGAGGAGTGGAACAAAGATGGCGGCGAGTCCGGTGGGGGCCAGGGAGGAGCAGGCTGAGGAGGGCCCTGAACCTGGTGACATCGCAAAAAGGGAGATGGTGGATTGGTTTAAGGGACTTGAAGGCTGATTTGGCAGGGGTCAGACAGGATATACAAACTGCCCTGAGAGAAATTAGGGCAGAAATTCGTGATTTGGGAACGCATGTCGGTGAGGTGGAGGAGGGGATGGAGATTTTCAAGCAAGATGTAGGAAAACTACACAAAGTGGTAAATGAGGACACGCGGGAATTACAACAACTCAGGGAGCAGGTGGAAGACCTGGAGAATAGGTCGTGTCACAATAACCTGCGATTTAAGGGAATTCCTGACTGATAAATTTAAAAATTGCGAAGCAGTCATTCGGGAACTGCGCAGGTTCATTTTGAATGGGGAGAACGGGGACCAATTGCCGGACATTGGCATTCAGAGAGCGCATAGAGTGGCTGGCCCGCTGCGGGACGCTCGCCAGAGGGACATTGTGGTGTGTTTTGCTGACTTCCCCATGAAAGAGAAGATATTGACCAAAGCAAGGCAGCAAAAAGAAATTATTTGGAAAAATTGTAAGATTTGGAGTGTTCCAAGACTTGGCCTGGACTACACTGCAAAAGTATCTATCCTTCAGAGAAGCCATGTTATATATGAGGTCAAAGGGGATCCGGTATAAGTGGCTATTTCCATTTGGGATGTGGCTAACAGTGGATGGTAAATCGCGTTAAGTCAAGACCCCGGAAGAGGCATGGGCAACACTGCGCTCGTTGGGGTGCAGAGATGTTCCCGTTCAGAAGGAGTTGTGAGAGATCACCAGGTAACCCAGATTTGGCGTGGCAGAAGGTGGTGGAGCGGGGAAAAACTTCTAACAAGCAAGCTTCCTGAGGGACCACAGATTTGTGTGGACTGGTGGTGAAATGCTCAAATCAGTGGGGAGGTTGGGTGGAGGAATGTGGGTTGCATGAATGTAAGGGGTGTGGGTGAAGTAGGGTGCTGAGAGGGATAGGGATTAGCGTTGGAGAGATTAAAGTTCAGGAGAGTGTGTGGATTCCTCGTGGGATGGCTGATTTACTGACAGAGAGATCAGCTACAGGGAAGGGGGGATGGGGGAGGGGTTGGGGATAAGTTGGAGCAGAGGAGTGTGGGTTTGGAGCAGGGTGGAGGGCAGTGATTGTGTGTGGGGAAGGAGAGGGGACAAGGGGAGGGGGAGGGAGGGAGAGACTTTATTGGTGGGAACATGGAATGTAAATGGGCTAAATAACCAGGGGAAGCATAGTAGAGTATTTAAGAAGCTGGGTAGGCAGAAATGGGATGTGATGTTTTTGCAAGAAACACACTTAAGACCGAGGGATGGTCACCTGTTGTGTCGTAGGCCTTTTTGGGAAGTGGTGGTACATCAGGGAATAGGGCCAAAACGGATGGGGGGAGTGGCTATTCTGATAAGACAAACTTGTGGTATTGTGATTAAAGAGGTGTTTCGGGGTACTAGTGGGCGTTGTGTGGGTCTCAGAGGGTGGTTGCAGGGGACGGAGTTGACATTGATTAATATTTATGCTCCGAATGTGGGGCAGAGGAACTTTTTTCAAACATTAAAGGAAGAAATTTCGGGATTTGTAGGAGGGCAGGTTGTGGTAGGGGGGATTTTAATATTGCCCTGGGTGCGAGATTAGATCATTTGACGGGAGGAGGGCATCAGAGTGGCCCTGGGAGAAAAGCATTGTTACAATTTTTGAAGGGGTTGGAGGTGGTGGATTGTTGGAGGTTGTTACTTGGGGTGCAGCGGAATTGCACCTTTTACTCGCATGCAGCACAGACTTATTTCCAGATAGATGGGTTATGGGTGCATCGCAATGGTTAGCATATGGTGGGGGCTGCTGAGATAGAGACCATGTGTGTTTCTGATCATGCGCCAACGTGGATTAAATTAATTGGGTTGGGACAATGCAGGCGACAAGGACTCTGGAGACTCAATGAGTCATTGCTTGGGGATGAGAAAGTGCGGGAAGATATTCAGCACACTATTCAAAAATATCGACACTTTAATGACAATGGGGAAGTAACAGATGGGATGGTCTGGGATGCGCTAAAGGTAGTGGTGATGGGTGTTTTGATTAAGTGGGGGTCGCGCAAGAAAAGGGAAAGGGGGTAGCATGCACTGACTTTGCAGAAGAGGTTATTGCATTTAGAAGAGCGGCACAAAAGAAACCCTACACCACAGGTAGGGACAGAACTGAAGCAAGTGTTATGACCTGATGAATGTGAGCCCTTGTGCCCCGACTGAGCACGGCTAGGATGGAGTGACACCGCACTCGTCAGGCAGCCAGACAACCCCTAGCTTCACCTGGGGAGCGACCGCCGTTCCCTGGAAGTTGAGCCCCCAGGTTCGGGCAGCCACCAGGACTTCTGGAACCGGCGGGGTTGCAGGACCACTGACCAAACAGGCAGGCAAACAGACACAGTCCAAAAGTCAGGTAAATCCGTAAAGCAACGAGTAGTCAGAAACAGTCTCCAAGGTCAAGGCAGGCAGCAAAACAAGCGAGGTCCAGGAAACAAGCCGAGGTCTGGAACACTGGAACTGAAGACAAGGAGCACCGGAGTGGACCTCATACACAATTGAGGCCGAAGCAACGAAGGAATGGAGGCAGGGCTTTAAATAGTATAGGAATCAGTCTCAAACGTGCAGCTGATCCAAGATGGCTGCCCCCATCAGCAGAGAAGCACACCGCCCAAATATGGGCTTCCTTCCTGCAGCCGGCCAACCCCAAGATGGCTGGCTATCTCTGCCAGACCGCGCCTCACCGGCGACTCGGCCACGCCGGCCTGGAACCAGGTGAGGAATGTAACAGTATCCCCCCCGAAAGCCTCCCCCTTCTCCCTGGCCCGGGCCGAGTAGAGTGATGAGAATGGTACTCACGGACCAGGTCTGGAGCATGGACATTGGTTGCTGGTTCCCAGGAGTTGTACTCTGGTCCGAAATGCTTCCAGGACAGCAAATAGAATAGCTTTCCTCCCCGCAGCTTCGAGTCCAGGATGCGATCTACCTCGTACTCGGGATCTGGGTCACTCTCAGGCACAACCACCCTCTTGGGTTCGGGATGCCACTTGGACCTGCGGAAAGGCTTCAAGAGAGACACGTGGAAGGCATTGTGCACTCTGAGATGACCGGGTAGATGCAACCGGTAAGTCACTGCTCCTATCCTGGAGCGCACCGCAAAAGGGCCGATGAAGCGTGGAGCAAACTTGAGCGATGAGAGCCGCAGTCTCAGGTACCGGGTGCTTAGCCATACCTTCTCTCCTGGCTGGAACGTGGGAGCTGCCTGTCTCCTGCGGTCGTACGTTTCCTTGGCCTTGACTGCTGCCCGGTGCAACTGCTCCTGAGCCTTCCTCCAAGCCTCCTGAAGTGTATGGACCGTGGGCTGTACCTGAGGTGGGACCTCTGCGGGGGAAATTGGCGGAGGTAGATGTGGATGACGCCCATAGATGGTACTGAAGGTAAACTTCCTCGATGAAATAAAGGACAGCTTTATGGAGCAAGATGGTACAGGAGCCGAAGAGAGAAGGAAAAATTCTAGACTTAGTCATTTGTGGAGCGCATGATCTGGTACGGGAGGTAGCGGTCCGGGGTCTGCTTGACAACAGTGATCATAACATGATCGCCTTTGAAATTTGCTTTCAAAAAGGTAAACATAGGAAGTAAAATATGTTAGCGTTTAACTTTAAAAAAGGAAGCTATGATAAAATGAGAAAAACAGTAAAAAAAAAAAAAAAAAAACTTAGAGGAGCGACTGAGAGGGTAGGAAACCTACAACAGGCGTGGATGCTCTTCAAATACACCGTCCTGGAGGTCCAGGCCAAACATATTCCGACAGCCGGCGTTAAAAAGTGAGGTAAAGGAGGCTATTGGAGCTAAAAAGGAATCCTTCAGAAAATGGAAGAAGGAACTGAATGAGGAAAATAAGAAGCGGCATAAGGAATATCAAGTCAGATGCAAAGCGCTGATGATAGAGGCAAAGAGGGATTTTGAAAGAAAGATAGCATTAGAGGCGAAAACTGATAGTAAAAATTTTTTTAGATACATTAAAAGCAGGAAACCGGCAAAAGAATCGGTTGGCCTGCTGGATGACCGGGGTGTAAAAGGGGGCGATGAAGGAAGACAAAGAAATAGCAGAAAAACTAAATGAGTTCTTTGATTCGGTCTTCACAGAGGAAGATTTGGGTGGGATACCGGTGCCGGACAGGGTATTTGTAGCTGAAGAGTCGGAAAAACGTATTGAAATATCTGTAAATCTGGAAGACGTAATGGAGCAGATATGCAATTTGAAGAGTACCAAATTTTCTGGACCGGATGGTATTCACCCTAGGGTACTGATAGAACTAAAAAATGAGCTGGCGGAGCTACTGTTATTGATTTGTAATTTATCCTTAAAATCGAGCGTGGTACCGGAAGATTGGAGGGTAGCCAATGTAACGCCAATATTTATAAAAGGTTCCAGAGGAGACCCTGGAAATTATAGACCAGTGAGTCTGACGTCAATGCCGGGCAAAATGGTAGAGACTATAATCAAGAACAAAATTACAGAGCACGTTCAAAAGCATGGACTAATGGGACAAAGTCAACATGGATTTAGTGAAGGGAAGTCTTGCCTCACCAATCTGCTGTATTTCTTTGAAGGGATAAACAAACATGTGGACAAAGGTGAGCTGGTTGATATTGTGTATCTAGATATTCAGAAGGCGTTTGATAAGGTCCCTCATGAAAGACTACAGAGGAAATTAGAGGGACATGGGATCGGAGGTAGTGTCCTACTGTGGTTTAAAAACTGGTTGAAAGATAGGAAACTGTTATGTCTGGGGATGTGAGCCCTTGTGCCCCGACTGAGCACGGCAAAGATAGAATGCACCGCACTCGATCAGGCAGCCAGACAACCCCTAGCTCCACCTGCACTTAGCCACTATTCCCCAAGAGTTGAGCCCCTGGGTTCAAGCGGCCGGCAGGACTTCCGGAACCGGTGCGGGGTTGCAGGACCACCGACCAGACAGGTAGCCAACAGACACAGTCCAAGAGCCAGGAAAACAGTAGAGCTGAGAATAGTCAAACACAGTCCAGGGTCAGAGGCAGGCAGCAACACAACGCATGGTCAGGAAACAAGCCAAGGTCTGGAACACCGAAAATACTGGAAACAGGAACCGACAAGGAACACGGATGTGGACCACGACCTCTTTGCAGCAGAAGCCGAAGCAGCGAAGGGCTGGAGGCAGTGCCTTAAGTAGGGAAGGAATTAGGCTCAAGCATGAGCAGCTGATCCAAGATGGCTGCCCCCATCAGCAGAGTAGCACAACACCCAAATATGGGCTTCCTTCCTGTTCTCGTATACAAGATGGCTGCCGTCCTTGATCCAACCAAGATGACGGCTGCCAGAAATAGGAAACAGAAACAGACCCATCCTGGAGAAACCACATCCAAAATAGCCGGCTATCTCTGCTGGACCGCGCCTCGCCGGCGAATCGGCCGCGCAGGCCTGGAACCAAGTGAGGAATGTAACAGTATCCCCCCGGAAGCCTCCCCCTTCTCCCTGGCCCGGGCCGAGTAGGTCGAAGAGAATGGTACTCACGGACCAGGTCTGGAGCATGGACAAGGTTGCTGGTTCCCAGGAGTTGTCCTCTGGTCCGAAATGCTTCCAGGACAGCAAGTAGAACAGCTTCCCACCACGCAGCTTTGAATCCAGGATCCGGTCCACTTCGTACTCAGGGTCCGGATCACTCTCAGGCACAACTACCTTCTTGGGCTCCGGATGCCACTTGGACCTACGGAAAGGCTTCAGGAGAGGAGTGGCCTAGTGGTTAGGGTGGTGGACTTTGGTCCTAGGGAACTGAGGAAGTGAGTTCGATTCCTGGCACAGGCAGCTCCTTGTGACTCTGGGCAAGTCACTTAACCCTCCATTGCTCCATGTAAGCCGCATTGAGCCTGCCATGAGTGGGAAAGTGCGGGGTACAAATGTAATAAAAATAAATACATGGAAGGCATTGTGCACCCGGAGTTGATTGGGTAGGTGCAACCGGTATGTCACTGCTCCTATCCTGGAGCGCACAGCAAATGGTCCAATAAACCGGGGAGCAAACTTCAGAGAGGGGAGCCTCAACTTCAGGTATCGGCTTCTCTCCCGGCAGAAACGTGGGAGCCGCTTGTCTCCGGCGGTCGTAAGTCTCCTTGGCCTTGATTGCTGCCCGTCTCAGGCCCGTCTTGGACCTTCCTCCAGGCATCCTGGAGTACATGAACTGTGGGTTGTACCTGAGGTGGAACCTCCGCAGGAGAAATGGGCGGAGGTAGACGCGGATGGCGTCCATAGATGGTGTTGAACGGGGTAGTCCGTGAGGCTGAATGCAGACTGTTGTTGTAGGTGAACTCCGCCCAGGGCAATAGAATGGCCCAATCATCCTGGTGCTGATTCGAGTAAGCCCGGAGGAACGCCTTTACCGTCTGGTTGACCCGCTCCACCATACCGTTGGTCTGAGGGTGGTAGGCAGATGAAAATAGTGTAGTCACCCCAAAAGCTGAGCACAAGGCTCTCCAGAAACGCGAGGTGAACTGTGAGCCCCAATTGCTAACGATCCTCAGTGGTAGTCCATGGAGCCGGAAGATGTGAGTGATGAAGCTAGCGGCAAGGTTGGCAGCAGTGGGTAAGGACTTCATAGGAATGAAGTGGGCCATCTTGGAAAACCGATCAATCACCACCCAGATGACCGTGTTGCCCTGTGAAGGCGGCAGATCCGTGATAAAGTCCATAGACAAGTCCTCCCATGGCTGCTGTGGTACCGGCATGGGTTGCAGAAGACCCCACTGTTTTTGATGGGAACTCTTAGTTCGGGCGCACACTGGACAGGTCTTGCATCATCCGAGGCCACCAGTAGGACCGGGAAATGAGATGGAGGGTCTTGTGGAACCCGAAATGCCCGGTGAACTCAGAAGCGTGCCCCCAGTGGAGCACCTTCCTACGGAGACCCACCGGCACCGCCTTCCGACACGCAGCACTGGCCCCGGGCATGGAGGGAATACAGGCCGGATTCAGCATCGGGTAGGGTTCCTCCTGGTCCTCGGAAGCCTCAAAACTGCGAGAGAGGGCATCCGCCTGGACGTTCTTCTCCCCCTGCCTGAAGATCAGACAGAAGTCAAACCGGGCAAAGAACAGCGACCACCGCGCCTGGCGAGGATTCAGTCTGGTGGCATTCTGTAGATACAGTAGATTATTGTGATCAGTTATTACAGTCACTGGATGCGCAGCTCCCTCTAGCAAGTATCGCCACTCCTCAAAAACCAACTTAAGCGCCAGCAGCTCCCGATCACCCACCGTATAGTTCCGCTCTGCGGGGGTGAACTTGCGAGAAAAGGAAAAACAGGGATGTTTCTTCCCAGCTTCCGACATCTGGGAGAGTACTGCCCCTGTTCCCAAGGAGGATGCGTCCACCTCCAACAGGAAAGGCTGAGTCGGATCCGGACTGCGGAGTACCGGGGCAGAAAGGAAGGCCTTCTTCAGGGTGTCGAACGCCGCGAATGCTTCCGGCGTCCAATTCCTCGTATCAGCACCCTTCCTCGTGAGGGCCGTCAGAGGAGCTGTGATAATGGAATAGTTCTGGATGAACTGCTGGTAGTAGTTCGCGAACCCCAGGAACCTCTGCAAGGCCCGCAGACCCTGGGGAGCTGGCCAGTCTTGAATCACCGTCACCTTACCCAGCTCGGCTTATGGATCCATCTGTAAGCCGGTGGAAGACACGATATACCCCAGGAAGGGCTGTTGGTGGAATGCACATTTCTCCAACTTGGCATACAGCCGATGCTCTCGAAGGCACTGGAGCACTATGCGGACATGGGTGACGTGCTGTGACAGAGAAGGGGAAAAAATCAGAATATCATCCAGATAGACGATCACGGAGGAGTAGAGTAAGTCTTGAAAAATGAAATTCACAAAATTCTAGAAGACCGCTGGGGCATTGCAGAGGCCGAATGGCATTACCCGGTATTCGAAGTGCCCTTTGTGGGTATTAAAGGCTGTCTTCCACTCATCTCCCTTCCGGATCCGCACCAGGTTGTAGGCCCCACGCAGATCCAACTTGATGACTATCTTGGCCCCTTGAAGTCAGTCAAATAGTTCTGGGATGAGAGGAAGCGGATACCGGTTCTTGATGATAATTTTATTCAACCCCCGGTAGTCAATGCACAGGCAGAGTGACCCGTCCTTCTTCGAGACAAAGAAGAATCCGGCCCCAGCTGGCGAAGTGGAGGCTTGGATGAATCCCTTGTGAAGATTTTCTTGGATGTAGTCCCTCATGGCTCGGGACTCTACCCGAAACAAGGTATACAGGCGTCCCCTGGGGGGGGGGGGGGGGGGGGTAGCTCCTGGCAGCAAGTCAATGGTGCAGTTGAAAGACCGATGAGGAGGAAGCATGTCAGCCGCCCGGGCACTGAACACATCATGGAAATCTTGATAGTCCTTAGGCAGCCCGGGTGACCCTTCCTGGGAGGTCTGGAGCTGAGCAGAGCAGATAGGCATGGGACGCTTGACCTGCTGGAGACAGTTCTGGGCACACCGGGAAACCCCATTGTCCGATCTACCCAGTGGACCAGTCGATAACCGGAGCATGTAGACGGAGCCAAGGCAACCCGAGGATCACTGGGTGAATGGCTTGAGCGAGCACCAGGAACTGGATCTCCTCCTGATGTAGCGCCCCTACCTGCAGATGCAGGGGCGAGGTGATCCGGGTGATGATCCGGGGAAGACTATTCCCCTGGATGGAGGTGACCCAAAGCACCGGTTGGCAGGGCACCGTGGAGACACCCAACTGCGACAGGAACTCGGCATCAATTAAGTTTCCTCCAGCCCCAGAGTCCAGCAAGGCCCACGTATGAACCTGACGCCCTTCTCCTTGAAGCAGTACGGGAACAGAGAGTAAGTTGTCAGGAAGGAATGGCAACCGACCCAGAGCCACTCCCTTCACGGGGCTCGGATCGGAGCATTTCCCGACTCTCCAGGCTTATTTGGGCAGGCATCCATCAGGTGGCCCGGTTGGCCACAGTATAGGCACAAATGGTTCCTCCAGCAGTACACCCTCTCTTGTCTGGATAACCAATGCCGTCCCAGTACCATGGGCTCCTCTTCAGCTCTTTCCGAACCTTCGTCAAGAACCCGGGGCATCTCTGGTCAGCGCGGACGGAACCTGGGTCTCTGAACAGACTGCTGAGTAGTCCTCTCCTGGGCTCGTTCCTGGAACCGGACGTCAATCCTGGTACAGAGGGCAATAAGCGCATCCAGAGTTGCAGGAATCTCTCTACCCACCAATTCGTCCTTGATCCTGCCATTCAGACCCTGCCAGAATATGGCCGTTAAGGCCTCCTGGTTCCACCGGAGTTCTGCGGCTAGGGTACGGAACCGGACGGCATACGTCCTGACCGACCCGGAGCCCTGCTGGATCTGCAGCAGCTCCCCAGAAGCAGAAGAAGGTTGGCAGGCACGTCGAATACCATCCGGAACTGCCATAGGAACTCATCAAGGTCTGCCAGAATCGGACTCCGCTGCTCCCACAGGCGGCACCAGAAAGCAGGGAGATGATGTAGGTCACTTTTACTTTGTCAGAAGGAAAAGCCTCCGATTGCAGCTCAAACAGGATTTGGCACTGGTTGAGAAAACCCCGGCATGCTAAAGGGGTACCGTCGAACTGCGGAGTCTCGGGAAGTCGCAGTCGTACGGCGGAAGCCTCCGCCTTAGAGCCCGGAGGAGCCGCGGCAGCCTGTTGCTGGAGCGCTGGTAGCTGGTTGCAGACATCCTGCAAGGCACTAGACAAGCGGGTTAGCTGAGCCTGCTGCTGGTGTAGAACCTGAGCCAGGTTGGAAAGCTCGGTCTTGTCTGGCGAGCTCATGGCTTCGGCTTACTGTTATGTCTGGGGATGTGAGCCCTTGTGCCCTGACTGAGCACGGCGAAGATGGAGTGCACCGCACTCGGTCAGGCAGCCAGACAACCCTTAGCTTCACCTACACTTAGCCACTATTCCCCAAGAGTTGAGCCCCTGGGTTCAAGCGGCCAGCAGGACTTCCGGAACCGGCGGGGTTGCAGGACCACCGACCAGACAGGTAGCCAACAGACACAGTCCAAGAGCCAGGAAAACAGTAGAGCTGAGAATAGTCAAACACAGTCCAGGGTCAGAGGCAGGCAGCAACACAACGCGTGGTTAGGGTTACCATATGGCTCCAGAAAAAGGAGGATGGATTGAGCCAGCCGGGTTTTACTTCCATTGCTTTCAATGGAAGTAATTGAGCCAGCCGGGTTTTACTTCCATTGCTTTCAATGGAAAGCAATGGAAGTAAAACCCGGCTGGCTCAATCCGTCCTCCTTTTTCTGGAGCCATATGGTAACCCTACGCGTGGTCAGGAAACAAGCCAAGGTCTGGAACACCGAAAATACTGGAAACAGGAACCGACAAGGAACACGGATGTGGACCACGACCTCTATGCAACAGAAGCCGAAGCAACAAAGGGCTGGAGGCAGTGCCTTAAGTAGGGAAGGAATTAGGCTCAAGCATGAGCAGCTGATCCAAGATGGCTGCCCCCATCAGCAGAGTAGCACAACGCCCAAATATGGGCTTCCTTCCTGTTCTCGTATACAAGATGGCTGCCCCCTCCTGAGCTAGCCAAGATGGCTGCTGTCCTTGATCCAACCAAGATGACGGCTGCCAGAAATAGGAAACAGCAACAGACCCATCCTGGAGAAACCACATCAAAAATAGCCGGCTATCTTTGCCGGACCGCACCTCGCCGGCGAATCCGCCGCACAGGCCTGGAACCAGGTGAGGAACGTAACAGAAACAGAGAGTTTGACTAAAAGGTCAATATTCGCAATGGAGAAGGGTAGTTAGCGGGGTCCCTCAGGGATCGGACATCTGCTTTTTAACATATTCATAAATGACCTAGAGATGGAGGTAACTAGTGAGATAATCAAATTTGCTGATGACACAAAGTTATTCAAAGTAGTTAAATCACAGGAAGATTGTGAAAAACTACAAGAGGACCTTACGAGACTGGGAGACTGGGCATCTAAATGGCAGATGACATTTAATGTGAACAAGTACAAAGTGATGCATGTGGGAAAGAGGAACCCAAACTATAACTACGTCATGCAAGGTTCAGCGTTGGGAGTCACTCTGCTGCCCGTCTCATCTTCCGCCAGGGTCGCTTTACTCATACTACCCCTCTCCTCAAGACCCTTCACTGGCTCCCTATCCGTTTTTGCATCCTGTTCAAACTTCTTCTACTAACCTATAAATGTATTCACTCTGCTGTTCCCCAGTATCTCTCCACACTCGTCCTTCCCTACACCCCTTCCTGTGCACTCCGCTCCATGGATAAATCCTTCTTATCTGTTCCCTTCTCCACTACTGCCAACTCCAGACTTCGCGCCTTCTGTCTCGCTGCACCCTACGCCTGGAATAAACTTCCTGAGCCCCTACGTCTCGCCCCATCCTTGGCCACCTTTAAATCTAGACTGAAAGCCCACCTCTTTAACATTGCTTTTGACTCGTAACCACTTGTAACCACTCGCCTCCACCTACCCTCCTCTCTTCCTTCCCGTTCACATTAATTGATTTGATTTGCTTACTTTATTTATTTTTTGTCTATTAGATTGTAAGCTCTTTGAGCAGGAACTGTCTTTCTTCTATGTTTGTGCAGCGCTGCATATGCCTTGTAGCGCTATAGAAATGCTAAATAGTAGTAGTAGTAATGTTGCCGTTGATGATACATTGAAAACTTCTGCTCAATGTGTGCTGCTGCAGCTAGGAAAGCAAATAGAATGTTGGTATCATTAGGAAAGGGATGGAAAACAAAAATAAGGATATTATTCTGCCGTTGTATTGCTCCATGGTGATGGTGCGACCGCACCTCAAGTATTGTGTTCAATTCTGGTCGCCGCACCTCAAAAAAGACATAGTGGAATTGGAAAAGGTGCAGAGAAGGGCGACAAAGATTATACAGGGATGGGACGGCTTCCCTATCAGGATAGGCTGAAGATGCTGGGGCTCTTCAGCTTGGAGAAAAGGCGGCTCAGGGGAAATATGATAGAAGTCTATAAGATAATGAGTGGAATGGAATGGGTTGATGTGGAGCATCTGTTTACGCTTTCCAAAAATACTAGGACAAGAGGGCATGCGATGAAGCTGCAGTGTGGTAAATTTAAAACGAATCGGAGGAAATTTTTCTTCACTCAACGCGTAGTTAAACTCTGGAATTCGCTGCCAGAAAAGGTGGTTAAGGCGGTTAACTTAGCAGACCTCAAAAAAGGGTTGGACGGCTTCCTGGATGAAAAAGCCATAGAATGTTATTAAATGCACGAGGGAATACAGTATTTCTAGGATGGGGAGGACAAATTGCATGTTCTTTTGGCCGCTGTCAGTGACAGGGTGCTGGGCTCGATGGACCCTTGGTCTGTCCCAGCATGGTGATGCTTATGTACTTATGACCTTACGAGACTGGGAGACTGGAAGTCTAAATGGCATATGACATTTAATGTGAGCAAGTTCAATGTGATGCATGTGGGAAAGAGGAACCCAAATTATAGCTACATCATGCAAGGTTCCACGTTAGGAGTCATCGACGTTGAAAGGGATCTAGGTGTCGTCGTTGATGATACGTTAAAACCTTCTGGTCAATGTGCTGCAGTGGCTAAGAGAGCAAATAGAATGTTAGGTATTATTAGAAAAGTAATGGAAAACAAAATGAGGATGTTATAATACCTTTGTATCGCTCCATGGTGCGACCACACCTCGAATATTGTGTTCAGTTCTGGTCGCCGCATCTCAAAAAAGATATAGTGGCATTAGAAAAGGTACAGAGAAGGGCGATGAAAATGATAAAGGGGATGGGACAACTTCCCTAAGAGGAAAGGCTAAAGCATCTAGGGCTCTTCAGCTTGGAGAAGAGATGGCTGAGGGGAGATATGATAGAGGTCTATAAAATAATGAGTGGAGTGGAAAGGGTGGACGTGAAGCGTCTGTTTACTCTTTCCAAAAATACTGGGACTAGGGGGCATTCGATGAAGCTACAAAGTAGTAATTTTTTAAACAAATCTAAGAAAATGTTTCTTCATTCAACATGTAATTAAACTCGTTGCCAGAGAATGTGGTAAAGGCGGTTAGCTTAACGGGGTTTAAAAAAAGGTTTGGACAGCTTTCTAAAGGTCCATAGACCATTATTAAAATGGACTTTGGGAAAATCCACTGCTTATTTCTGGGATAAGCAGCATAAAATGTTTTGTACTTTTTGGGAACTTGCCAGGTATTTGTGACCTGGATTGGCCACTGTTGGAAACAGGATGCTGGGCTTGATAGACCTTTGGTCTGTCCCAGTATGGCAATACTTATGTATTAAACAATGCTTCTACTCCATCTATCATAAAAGATCACAGCACATTATCCATTGGAAAACTAGATCAAAACCACTTGAGTCTTAGACATATTTAAACTAAGAAATAGAAAATTCTGAGTAGAGCAGAACGAGTAAAAGTGAATTGATTTTTCATTCTTTCAAAAAAGTACAAAGACCAGGGACATGCGATGAAATTACATGGGAATACTTTTAAAACAAACAGAAGGAAATATACTTTTAGTCAAAGAATAAGCTCTGGAACTCCTTGCCAGAGGATTCAATAGTTTAGACAAATTCCTGGAGGAAAAGTCCATAGTCTTCTATTTAGATGGACACAGGGGAAGCCACTGCTTGCCCCTGGGATTTGTAGCATAGAATGTTGCTACTCATTGGGTTTCTTCCAGATACTTGTCACTGGATTGGCTACTTGTTGGAAGCATCATACCCGGCTAGATAGACCATTGGTCTGCCCCAGTATAGCTATTCTTATGTTCATATCTGGGTTTGGACAAGTCCTGGAGGAAAAATTCGTAGTTTGCTATTGAGATTGACATGGAGAAGCCACTGCTTGCTCTGGGATTGGTAGCATTGAATCTTGCTACTATTTGGGATTCTGCGAGGTACTTCTGACCTGGATTGGCCACTGTTGGAAGTAGGATACTGGGCTAGATGACCATCTGTCTGACCCATTATGGCTGTTCTTATGTTCTTTGGGTTTTTTAAAAATTGTTCTTAAAACATACTTTCTTAAGTGGCGTTTGAGTGTGAATTACTGGTTCCTTTGGTATTGAAGCAGGATGACTCGTACATAGTGAATTGTTCCTTTCCACCTAACCTCAAGATGACTGAGTTATTGACACCAAACACTTCCACTCCATTGATAGTGCCAGTAGACTAGTCAGTGAAATCTCTACTTTGGCACCATGCACTATACCTCTGAAGTTAATGATTCAGCACTGAGGCCATAGGGTTAACAGTTGAAGCCTGTAAGAGAAGGAAGCTTGATCTGAGCCATCTTTTTTTTTTCTTTTTTTTAAGATAAGGATTCTACAGACCTCTCCCTAGAATTCTCTATAGGTAAAAAAATAGGTCTGGTCCTGAGCACCTTTCTTTCCCTTTCTTTGTGCAGAGTTTTTTCTGAGGTATGTATTATACACAGTTCTCCACAGAACAGTCAGAATTCCACATGCCACATTAGCCAAGCCAGTTAATATACTCTTTACCTGAACTGCTCTTTGGACTGTGTTTCAAAAGGCCTGTGCCTTTTGAATCCAGCTGTCAGCCATATTCCTCTGCCACTGCTAAATCCTCTGCTTCTGAAGGCCTTCTCAGTAAGTTACTTTGTTCAGGAACCATGTTCAAGATCCTGACAGTTTCAAAGTCACACTCCTGACACCTCATGCAATCATAAATGCTTAGCCTGGCCTCCTCTGTCCTCTGGAAGTTGATCTATAATGCTAAACATGTCTATAGGCCAAACAGAGGGTAAAAATAATCACAAAATGGATAAAGAGCACCCAAAACCAGTTCAAAACAGCACTTTCAATAATAGGCCTATAAAACAAGGAAAAAGACCTTCAATAGTGAAGGCTCGCCGGCATTGGTTTCAGCCGGCTGTTCCAAGTATCACAGATACTTCACAGGCAGCCAGCCTGTCACTGAATCAGCATAAAAATAGGGGAGGTTCAAAACTCCACAGAAAGAGAACCACAGACAAAGAGTGGGAGGTGTCCACATAAAGTTAGCTTTTATTAAAAGGATCCGACATAGGCAATGTGTTTTGGCTTGACAGCCTTCATCAGGAATCAAAATAACAGGACCCTGGGCTAATATTTTATTTATCATCTCATTTGTACCCCACAGTTTCCCAACAGTGTCAGGCTCAATGTGGCTTACAATGCACCACAGAGGCAGACGCCAATGCAGTAAAATGAAGCTAATACAGCAAAAAACCTACAAGAGATACTGAGGAAGAGTAAGAATGGACGGAAGGAGAAGGGAAACTATGAGGGAAGGGGGATGTGTCCAAGTGTCTCTAGATCGATGCGCTTCCAGCAGTGGAGACACATGAAGAGGCCGTGGGATAAGCACTTCCAAATAACATGGTCTTCAGAGATTTCCTGAAAGTTAGATGATCTGTGATGGTTTTTATGGTCCTCGGCAAAGAATTCCAAAGCTAAGTGCTTATGAAAGAGAAGGAGGTAGCATACGTGGACTTGTACTTGATGCCATTGCAGTTGGGAAAATGAAGGGTAAGATATGAACGGGAGAGTCTGAAAGTATTCCGAAGCAGCAGGTTGATGAGATCTATCATATAGCCAGGTACTTCACCATGTAGGATTTTGTGAACTAGAGAGCAGAGTTTGAAGGTGATACGTTCTTTGACAGGAAGCCAATGTAGTTTCTTTCGGAGGGGCGTGGCGCTCTCAAACTTGGGCTTTCCACAAACCAATCTGGCCGCTGTATTTTGGGCTGTCTGCAGTTTCTTAATTAGTTGCTGTTTACATCCAGCATACACTCCGTTACAGTAATCCAGATGGCATAGTACGACGGACTGTATGAGGCTGCGAAAGACCTCTTGAGGGAAAAATGGTTTTATTCTTTTAAGTTTCCACAGCGAGAAGAACATCTTCTTTGTGGTGGCGTTAACGTGTTGTTCGAGTGAAAGTGAACGGTCAAGGGTGACTCCCAAAATTTTGAGGCTATTTTGTATGGGAAGGTTTAAGGTGGGGGTGTTTAATGTGGGAAGTCTGTACTTGCTGTGCTGAGATGATAATAGTAGACAGTGTGTTTTGTCAGCATTCAGCTTGAGTTTGAAAGAAGATGCCCAAAAGTACATCGTATTTAAACAGCAGTTAATTTCTCTACAGATCTCGGACAAGTCATTTTTGAAGGGAATATAAATAGTAACATCATCAGCGTAAATATGCGGGTTAAGTCCTAAGTTACTTAAGGTCTTGGCCAGTGGAATCATCATAATATTGAAGAGAGTTGGCGATAGTGGAGAGCCTTGAGGGACTCCACAGGTTGCTTTCCACAACTGCGATAAATCTGAGTTGGCAATAACTTGGTAAGTTCTGGAAGAGAGAAAGCCTTTAATCCAGTTATGAACATGTCCGCAGATTCCTATGCTGTCAAGGGTGTGATCAATCATGTCAAAAGCACTTGACATATCGAACTATAAAAACAGTAGGCTTTTGCCTAGAGCTATTTCCTGCCGAAAGCTGTTAAGTAAAGTAATTAGCGAGGTGTCGGTGCTGTGAAGGGAATGAAACTCAGACTGAGATTCGTGAAAAACAGAAAACTTGTCAAGATAGTAACTTGTTTTGTCACCATGATCTCCACCTGTTTTACAAAAAGTGGAATTGAAGCAATAGGGCGATAGTTGGTAAGATCACCACTTTTTTTCTTGGGGTCCTTTAGAATTGGCGTAAGTAATATGTTGCCATGTGATACAGGGAGTAGACCGCGTTCGAGTATATAGTTGAGGTAGGTAGTGAGGTCTGCAAGAAAGCAGGAAGGTGCTGATTTGAGCAAGTAATTAGGGCAGGGGTCTAGCCGACAGTACTTTTTGGAAAATTTGTGAAACCCCTGGGTGACAGCCTCCAAGGTGAGTGGGGCAAAGTTAGACAAGAAACGGTCTGCAGGATGTTCACCAGAGATAGGTGTGAGACATCGGAGAAAGGAATCAATGTCAGTAGTGTTCTGTGGAATTGTTTTCTGCAAATTAGTAATTTTTTCCTGAAAGTATTTTGCAATATCGTCAGCAGGTGGAATATCTATGCAAGTGGTGATCAGTGAATTAGAATCCGTTAATTTATTGACAAAGTAAAATAGTTTCCTTAAGTCTCTAAAGTTTGGACCTATTTTGGTTTTGTAGTAGTGCCGCTTAGACTGTCGTATTGAATATTTATACTTTTGTTGCACTTGTTTCCACGTGTGAAGAGTATGCTTGTTTTTATTTTTTCTCCAGGACCGCTCAGCACGTCGAATAAGTATTTTAAGTGTTCAAAGTTCTTCATTATACCAAGGCATCAAGTTCTGTCGGTGTGTTGCGCGAGTGTGTACAGGAGCTAAAACATCTAAGACGGTTCTGCACCTAGCATCCCAGTCAAAGTGGAAGGAGTTAGAATCCGTACTAGCTGTCCAAGGAATGTCATAAACCATTTTCCAAAAGTCCCTAGGGTCAATTCTATCTCTAAAACTGTAAGGTATACGGCCCGGTGAGAATTGGGGACCCTTTTTCCGCCATAAAAGGGTTAAGTTTAACTTGTAGTGATCGGACCATGGAGTTTCTGTCCATTTAAATTTTTTTATGCAAAAATTATCATCAAAGGATAATTTGCAGGAAAGAAGATCGAGGGAGTGCCCTTTGGTATGGGTAACTTGTAGGGATGGTAAAGAAAAGTCCCATGAGAGGAGAAAATCAGTGCAATCCCGCACACTGGCCGATGTGGTATCTTCTAGGTGGAGGTTGATGTCACCTACAATAATAATGTTAGGATTAGTTAAACATACGTTGGAGATGAAGTCAGTAAAGATAATTTGCGATTGTTTCCAATTACCAGGAGGTCTATAAAATAGAATGCAATTTAAATGGCCATGCAACGATTTGTTGGTGATTCTCAAGGAGGCAATTTCAAGATGAGGAGTTAGTGAATCCGCTGTAATATCAATAGTAAAATGGGAGCGGTAGATCAAAGCAATGCCACCTCCTCTTCTTCCTTGGCGAGACCAATGTGTTAGTTTGTATCCTTGAGGACATAAATCGAGAAGAATGGGATCTTGCTGGATAGGAATCCATGTTTCACTGATAAAAGGCAAGTCAAGGTGTTCCGCAGAGATCCAGTCAGATATAATAGTTGCTTTGTTAACCATCGATCTGGCATTAATGTAGCCCACAAGGAGATTTTGAAAGAGGGCTGTCTGGTTTGTTGAGGGAGAAATCCATAAAAGTTGTCTTTTGGGGGATGATGTAGGTTTAAGATGACAAGTCTGACCATAGAGTGAAGGTGGAGTTCTGCAAGACCCTCTGTTTTTTATCCGATTCTAGGCAAATCGGCTAGACCGGCTGTGGAAACTGTGAATGATGGGAATAAAGTTATTTTCAGTGGGCGAGATATGAAGAACAGGGCAAGACAGTAGTGGGAAGAGGGACCTGAAAAAAAGGTGTAATAGTTTCATGTTTCATATAGGCAGTACAATCCAGACTGCAACACAGGATCACCGCGAGAGCAGCAGTATAGCACCAGAGACCACATGCAAGGAGCATGCAGAAGCCTCACCTGGGATGAGTGATGAGCTGGAGTCCCATTTAGAAGTGCTTGAAAAAAATTAGCAATAGATGGATATCTAAGGAGACTAAAACAGCATGTGAGTAGATTGCTAGTGTTCATGGCTGAGCTTCGGCTCCTTATGAAGGACACAAATCAGAGGAGCAAGGGGTTACTTGTGCTGGAGAAACAACTGGACAGCCTCTGCAGGGTGAATGAGAATCTGACCTTAAAGGTGGAGAATAAGAGCCATTAGTGCAATTTACGGTTCATGGGAGTTCCAGAGACACCAGAATATCTTGACTGTGCACAAGCAGTTCAAAAAATTGTTACTGCAGTTTTGGCTGAAGATGTAGCTATATCATCCCCTCCCACTGTGAAATTGAGCAGGCACATTGAGTTGGAGCTAGACTAAGATCTAACCTTCTTAAAGATATAATTGCTCACTCTCATAGATACCATGAGAAAGATGGCAGGGGGCCACCAAAGCTTGCAAGATGGATGGTATCACTTGGGAGACTTATGATATTGAAAATTTCCAAGATTTAGCTGCATTTACTTCACAGCACTGTCAAGAGCTTTGGGATTTAACAAAAAAAGCCAAAACAGCACCAAGTTCATTGTAGATGGTTGTACCAGTTTGGGCTGGCTTTTACCATCAAAGGGAAAGCATACACAATGAGGCAGCTGTGGCCACTCTGTCACAAGCAGGGGTGGCTGTTCTTACTGTTGAGGTGGAACCGCAGGCAATGCCTGTTTGCACGTACCCTTACTGGCATACAGTATGCCATGGGAGAGGATCAGCTACGTCACTAGTCAATGGATAGGAATATATTCCACATAGGACAGCACTCTTTTCCTTTTGTTTTGCATACAGTGGGGAAATGTTTTATCCTTAAAGCCTCTGTGTCTGGGCTTGTGCTGCACTGACTGAGGGATACTGGTTTGACTCTGGGGTGTCTGTTTTAAACAAAGTGGGTTAAAGTGTGAATAGTTTTTGTGCAGTCCAAGGGAATTTGAGCTTGAGCTTTTGAATTATGGGGGCAGGGGTGAGATAGGGTCCACTTCCTCAAATGGTAGCCTGTGATGGAGGAGCTTATGCAGGCACAAATTGGGGCAGATGGGGGGCTGGGGGGGGGGGTTCCATGTTGGTATGGCTGTTTTCTCTCACATTGCCCTTTATACGCATCTAGGATTGTTTACAGAACAAAAATGAGTGTCAGGCTGAAGATTTTAAATGTGAAAGAGCTGAATTCTCCCTTTAAGCGCTGCTCCCTGTTTAAGGAGGCAATTGAATATGTGCTAAGGCAGCAATTATTGTGATTCAAGAAACCCATTTGCAGGTGAAAGTCAAGAGATTGCTTCACTCATCTCAGTATCTTTTGGGCATTTATGCCCAAATTCAGGCTCTTCATCAGGT
This sequence comes from Microcaecilia unicolor, assembly GCF_901765095.1. Classification (NCBI taxonomy): domain Eukaryota; kingdom Metazoa; phylum Chordata; class Amphibia; order Gymnophiona; family Siphonopidae; genus Microcaecilia; species Microcaecilia unicolor. Next base: position 119,119,903 of record NC_044040.1, on the reverse strand, counting down.
TAAAAAAAACCTGAGAGTAGTTTTTAGCCTTGACAGTTGCCCTGGCTGCTACAATTTACCATTTAGTCACTGTGTATACTCCCAATTACAACCAGTAAACATTTTACAAGGATTTGGGAGGGTAAAATGCAGGGTTTGGAGGTGGTAGAATGGATTGTAGGAGGGGATTCCAACACAACATCTTTGCCATGTTTGGATGCTACAACAGGGAGAGTTTAGGAACGACAGACAACTTGGAGTGGAAGTCTGTGCATCAAATTGGGAAAGGGGATGGGATTTGATACACCGCTTTTCTGAGGTTACAATCGAAGTGGTTTACCTATTATATACAAGTATTTATTTGTACCTGGTGAAATGGAGGGTTAAGTGACTTGCCCAGAGTCACATGGTGTCACATCTGTGGCCGTGACCACCCTCAGACTTACCTTATTCCTGGGGGTCAGCTTCCTAGCTGGCTCCTGTTTCTTCTGTCTGTCCTTTCTGAGCTAGCTCTGGCTCTCTGTGCTGGCTGCATCCAGCAGCATGACACTAATTGCTTCACTATACTGCACCTGTGGGTGTTGCCTGGGTTAGCTCTCTCTCTCTCTCTCTCTCTCTCTCTCTCTCTCTCTCTCTCTCTGTGCTGGCTGCTTCCAGCATGACTCTAATTGCTTCACTACACTACACCTGGGTGCTTCACTGTGCTTTCTGCCTGCTCTGTGGTTTGTGCCTGAACAGCCTCCGTAGTTACTTAGAGATTGCTGCAGCTGCGCCGCTGGTGTTGAAGGGCTTTATTAAGCACTTAGAGTCTGCAGCCTTTGCCTTTGCATCGTCTAAGGTCCCTGGTATGTTAGAGTGCTCTGTGCACTGCTACATTGTCCAGTTCAGTGTGAGTTCCTAGTGTATGACTAGTTAGCTTGGGCACAGCTTTGCTTGTTAGCCTGTGTACAGCTTTACTAGTTCTCCTGTGTTTGCTTAGTGTGAGTTCCTAGCGTATGACTGGTTAGCTTGGGCATAGCTTTCCTGTTAGCTTGTGTACAGCTTTCTAGTCTTCTTGTGTTTAGCTTTCTGGTTTTCCGGTGTGTGTTTTCTTTTGCTTCTGGAGCTTCAGCCCTTGTTCTGTCTGTTGCCAGTACTCCTTGATACTGGAGCTCCAGCCATAGTCTTGCTCCTTGACCTGACCATTGCTTTGAACCTGACTACTGCTTTGCTAGCCGCCCGCCCAGAGACTTGCTTTGAACCTGACTACTGCTTTGCTAGCCGCCTGCCCAGAGACTTGTTTGAACCTGACTACTGCTTTGCTAGCTGCCTGCCCGCCCAGAGACTTTGCTTTCAACCTGACTACTGCTTTGCTAGCCGCCTGCCCAGAGACTTTGCTTTGAACCTGCCTACTGCCGGAACCCGGACATTCCCTGCCTGTCTGCCTTGCTTTCGCCTAGGTGCCTGGGGGCACTTCTGTATCCTGATTCCTGTTGTTCCTGCTTGCAAGTTCCAGTTCCGGTTTTCCTGTAAGCCCTGCCGGCTGCCTGAACCTGAGGGCTCAACCATCGGGGAACGGTGGCTAAGCGTAGGTGAAGCCTAGGTCCAGCGGGTTCCGGTCCCGTGGGTTTCAGTCAGTGGTGTGCTGGAGCAGGCTCTCACAGGCTCTCGAGAGCCATTTGTTAAGTTTTTAAGAATTTTGGGAGCCGGTTCTCCATGGCAACTTTAACAAATGGATCCCAAAATGTGGGCTTGGGCCCCTCCTGAATTCTCTTTTACTTTGCTGGTGAGAGAGAGCCCCCTGTTAACAATTTACCAGCACACCCCTGGTTTCAGTCCAGTGGGTTCCGGTCCCGTGGGTTCAAGTCCAGTGGGTTCCAGTCCAGTGGGCTCCACTCCAGTGCGTTCCAGTCCAGTGGGCTCCGCTTCAGTGTGTCCCGGTCCAGCGGGCTCCACTCCAGTAAGCACCCGTCCGGTGCGTTCCAGTCCTGGGTATTCCTGTGCAGAACTCCATTCCGGGGTTCCAGTCCAGTCTTGCCTCTGTCTCTACCTTGAAGGTGACCTTGCCTGCCACTGCCGCTCCACGGTAGTGGTCCAAGGACACACGAACCCAGTGCTCCCGGGGAAGAAGCCTGACAGAATGCCAAGGTCCTCGAGAATGCGACACATGGATCCACAGTGGAAATCAAACCCAGTTCCCCTGGTTCTCAGGCCACTACATTAACCATAAGGCTACTCCTCCACTCCAACCAATTGAGTCATATTGTCAACCTGTCAGTTTCCTGGCGAACCTCTGGATAGTGAGCCCTTGGACCACTGCCGAGAGGCGGCAGCGGCAGGAGAATCACCCAAACACAAGACAAGGCAAAACGGAACTGGAACACACTGGACTGGAGCAAGGCTTCACCTACACTTAGCCGCCCTTGACCAGGAGTTGAGCTCCTGGCTGCAAGCGGTCGGCAGGACTTACCGGACAGGACAGGAAGGCGGAACTGCAGGACACAGCAGCTGGTTGACAAACAGCAGGTCACACTAGAAACACGCTGGGGTCCCAAGTAGGCAGCAGGCAGACGAATAGTCCAGAAACAAGCCGGGTCTGGGCAGGCAGGAGAATAATCCAACAACAAACCAGGTCTGGGCAGGCAGCAGGCAGGAGAATAACCCAACAACAAACCAGGTCTGGGCAGGCAGCAGGCAGAAGAATAGTCCAGAAACAAGCCAGGTCTGGGCAGGCAGCAGGCAGGAGAATAATCCAGGAGACAAGCAGGGTCAAAGGCACAAAAGGAAAACAATAGCACAGACGCACTGCAACAACTCTCACCAAAGGAAACACCTCTTGAGGACCTCTGTTGCAAAGCAAACTAGAGACCTACCCAGGTGGTTAATAAAGGCAACCTACAAGGGAGTTCACTAAGTACGGGTACTGCTTGGGTCCAAAAAACTCCCAAAACACTCTGGAAGGCTGGAAGATCCGGACCAGACCAGCATATCTTCTGGAACATGGGAAACGGTAAGCCATCAGTTCCCAGCACCAGCCAAGTTTAACCACCGGGGGCCGAGGTGTCTGTAAGCAAGGAACCTGGGCACAGCCGTGACAATACCTCCCCCTAAAGGCCTCCCCGGACTTCTCGGGGGGGTCTGGATTTCCTTGGATCCTCTTGATGGATTCAGCTAACAAGTTTAGGCCTGTCCCCAATGTCCATAACATTAGGTGCGGGACGTGATATGGCCAGTTGAGGGCGAGACGGGGCTTGGTCTACAGAGCTGTGTTGAATGCCCAGCGCTGGAGTAGAGCTATAGACCATGGTTTGCTGCGACCTAGTCCTCTGATTCTTAGATCTCTGGTTCTCCGGATTGTCCTGAAGCTTAGGGCCTGAAGTAGGCTTCTTACGTAAAGTGCAGGTCCACTGGCCCCAAGGCATCGTCTTAGAACTCCTTTTGGCCGGGCCCGGGCACATTACCAAGTTCCGCTTGGCACTGGCTGATCGGGGGTAATGCACATGCGCAGGGCGTTCCCCTCGTAACAGTTGTAGAGTCCTGGGAGTCACTAATATCCGTCCATGCATCTGAGTCCTGGTCCGGCTGTTCACCGACCACACTATCGGTGTCAGGGAATAAAGTTTTCGGCACGACTCGCCCTAGTCCACGATCTCACCCTTTCCCCAGTCCAGGACCAGATTGTGTCTCTGTAGCCAGGGAAGACCCAAAACAATGGGCTGTACTGCTGAGGGAAGGACATATAGAGAGAGATCCTCCCTGTGATTGCCAGTCTGTAAGTTCACGGGAACCGTTTGAGTGTTTACATATCCTTGAATACTTCCATACACTGAAAAGAGCGGGATGGTCTTGGGTAGTTCTTGTGTGGGAATGTTAAGTTGCTGGACCAGGGACGCAGTTAAAAAGCTTCCACCCGCCCCAGAGTCCAGAAAGACCTCAGTATGCTCCTGTCTGTGACCTAGATCGAGTACCGCTGGCATTAGGAACTGGGTACGCAGGAGGTTAGAAGATTGGCTTATTACTGTGCCTGCAGTCAAACCTAGCCCTAAGGAACCGGGTTTCTGTGGACAGTTGACCACGTAGTGTCCCGTCTCACCACAATGTGTACACAAAATGCACATCAAGGCTTAAAAACTGGATAAATATTGCAACGTGACAAAGCTGACCTTCAGTCAAATCTACTTTTAGACTTTGTTTTCGTGGCGGGAGAATATCACAGTGCACTGTTATTGCTTCTTGTCATCAGTAGAGCCTTGTTGATTTAAATGAAAGTAGTTGCCACCTGCCAGTTATTGTTATTGACGAGCAGTTTTTTCTCCATTACCTCTTATTAATGGTTCATCCAGTAACCTCTCTAAATTGCTTGGGAAGCTAAGCAGGGTCTGCTGTTATGTTATATTCAGTACTTATATCTTGTCATATCCCTGATGAAGCAGATTCAAGGTGGATAACAAACAACTAAACACAGCATCAAACCCGAAAATATAAGTATACAATATTAGAGAAAAAAATTTAAAAAATAGAATTTGTGAAATAATTAACATTTCAGCATCTTTCAAAAATTAATATAACTAGAAGACAACTGAATATTTAAAGGCAAGTGTTCCATAGTTTCACTGAAAAATAACTAAAGGATTTATAATGAACAGATTCAACTCTCACTCCTTTCACAAAAGGAAATGCTAGAAGAGGGCGATCAGCATTTCAAAATCTATTAGCATTACCCAGCAAATGAAGCAACAGCAGGCATTGCAAAACTCACTATAGAAGTATAGGGGAACTCCTTGGTACAAGTAACCCAAGCACTACAGGCACCCAAACTGCAATCCACATCTAGCCACATCTCCAGTTCTGGTGCTAAAAAAAAAATTGTACCGGAAGATGACCCAGGCTATTTTTTTAACAATGTTTGAGAGGACAGCTCGCTTGTCTGGTTGGCTGAACATGATGATTTCAGCCAACCAGACAAGCGAGCTGTCCTGCCTAATTGGACTGCCTAATTAAGGAACCTTCTAACAGGTAGCAACCAGATTGCCTTTCAGGACATCAACTCCACTGGACAACCACCTATGTGGAAATGAAGGCCTCCATTTTGAAGAGGGCAGGCTGCACCCTAGAGTCCTACCAGCAACAATTCAGGAAGGGGTCTTTACAAGTCAAGAAGAATTCCCTGAGTTTCTTCTACAGGTTCAAGGAAGCAGCCTGGAGATGGCTCTAACCAAAGGGCAAGATGGGCCTGGATATAGCAAGAGTCATCCTCCTTGAACAATTCCTTGAAGGGCTACCCCCATCTATGAGACTGCACCCTAAATTGATGGCAGAGAGCACTCTAGAAGCAGCTGAAGCTTTTTAACAAGCACAATTATATTGCTATGGCTGCAGACTAATTTTGTGTTTATTTTCTCTCCCCTACCTGTGAATGGAATAGGATCCCTACCCGATACTTATAATATTGTTTTTTCTTATACCTGCACCCTTTGTGTAGTTCCAGTTTGTCCTGGCTTTCAGGCCTGCCTTTGCTCATGTTACCACTAGGGTATATAACAAGCTCTTTATTAAACCACCTCCACTGGGAGATTGTTCCATATATTCACCACCCTTTTTATAAAGAAGTATTTCTTTAGATTGCTGTAAGTCTATCCCCTTTTTAGTATGTGGTCTCCAGAATTTTACAGAGTTCTCATAATGAGATCTCACCAGAAACTTACATAGAGGCACTAGCCCTTCCTTTGTCCTGTTGACCACTCCACTCCCTGTGCGCTCAAGTATCCTGGCTTTTGCTGTTGCCTTTTCTATCTGTTTGGCCACCCTAGATCATCAGACATCACTTCCTAGGCATATAGATAGCTGGGTGGCTGGTGGACGTGAGGATCGCCTGGTGACTTGCCTGCCTGGTGCGAAGGTGGCGGACCTCACGTGTCACCTAGATAGGATTCTAGATAGTGCTGGGGAGGAGTCCGCTGTCTTGGTACATGTGGGTACCAATGACATAGGAAAATGTGGGAGAGAGGTTCTGGAAGCAAAATTTAGGCTCTTAGGTAGAAAGCTGAAATCCAGATCCTCCAGGGTAGCATTTTCTGAAATGCTACCTGTGCCACGCGCAGGGCCCAAGAGACAGGCAGAGCTCCAGAGTCTCAATGCGTGGATGAGACGATGGTGCAGGGAGGAGGGCTTTAGATTTGTTAGGAACTGGGCAACATTCTGGGGAAGGGGGAGCCTATTCCGAAAGGATGGGCTCCATCTTAACCAGAGTGGGACCAGGCTGCTGGCATCGGCGTTTAAGAAGGAGATAGAGCAGCTTTTAAACTAGAAATGGGGGGAAGGCCGACAGTCGCTCAAAAGAGCATGGTTCGGGATAAGGTATCTTTCAAAGATATCACCATAACAGGGAAGATAGAGTATCCTGATAGTGAGGTTGCAAAAGAGATTGTAGTAGATCGGGTATCTTTAAATAACAATAAAAATCAGACAAAAGATTGCCAATTAATACTGTCAAGTACTAAGCATGATGTACTTAGGAACAACAAACATAGTTTGAAATGTCTATATGCGAATGCCAGGAGCCTAAGAAATAAGATGGGGGAGTTAGAATATATTGCACTAAATGAAAAATTAGATATAATAGGCATCTCTGAGACCTGGTGGAAGGAGGATAACCAGTGGGACACTGTCATACCGGGGTACAAATTATATCGTAGTGATAGGGTGAATCGGATTGGTGGAGGGGTAGCATTGTATATTAACGAGAGCCTTGAATCAAATAGATTGAAAATTCTGCAGGAAGCAAAACACTCCTTGGAATCACTGTGGATTGAAATTCCATGTGCAAAGGGGAAAAGGATAGTGATAGGAGTGTACTACCGTCCGCCTGGCCAGGACGAACAGACGGATGCGGAAATGTTAAAGGAAATCAGGGACGCAAACAAACTGGGCAACACAATAATAATGGGGGATTTCAATTACCCGCATATAGACTGGGTTAATGTAACATCTGTACACGCAAGGGACATAAGATTTCTTGATGAAATCAAGGACAGCTTCATGGAACAGCTAGTTCAGGAGCCGACAAGAGAAGGAAAAATACTAGACTTAGTCCTTAGTGGTGCTCATGATCTAGTGCAGGGGGTAACGATACGAGGGCCGCTTGATAACAGTGATCATAATATGATCGGTTTTGATATTGGCATTGAAGGAAGTGAAACTAGGAAATCAAGTACGCTAGCGTTTAACTATAGAAAAGGTGATTACGACAAAATGAGAAAAATGGTGAAAAAAAGACTGAAAGGAGCAGCTCGCAGAGTAAAAAACTTGCATCAGGCGTGGATGCTGTTTAAAAACACCATCCTGGAGGTTCAGGACAAATATATTCCACGTATTAGAAAAAAGGGAAAAAAGACTAAACGTCAGCCGGCGTGGCTAAACAGTAAGATAAAGGAAATCATTAGAGCCAAAAAACAATCCTTCAGAAAGTGGAGAAGAGAACCAACTGAAAGTAACAGGATAGATCATAAGGAATGCCAAGCCAAATGCAAAGCGGAGATAAGGAGGGCAAAAAAGGACTTTGAGAAGAAATTAGCGTTGGAAGCAAAAATACATAGTAAAAACTTTTTTAGATACATTAAAAGCAGGAAACCGGCCAAAGAGTCGGTTGGGCCGCTGGACGAAAATGGTGTTAAAGGGGCGATCAAGGAGGACAAAGCCGTAGCGGAGAAATTAAATGAATTCTTTGCTTCGGTCTTCACCGAGGAGGATTTGGGGGGGACACCGGTGCCGGAAAGAATATTTGAAGCGGGGGAGTCGGAGAAACTAAACAAATTCTCTGTAACCTTGGAGGATGTAATGGGTCAATTCAGCAAGCTGAAGAGTAGTAAATCACCGGGACCTGATGGTATTCATCCCAGAGTATTAATAGAACTAAAAAATGAACTTGCGGAGCTACTGTTAGAAATATGCAATCTGTCCCTAAAATCGAGTGTAATACCGGAAGACTGGAGGGTAGCCAATGTTACTCCGATTTTTAAGAAAGGTTCCAGAGGAGATCCTGGAAATTATAGACCGGTGAGTCTGACGTCGGTGCCGGGCAAGATGGTGGAGGCTATTATTAAGAATAAAATTGCAGAGCATATACAAAAACATGGACTGATGAGACAAAGTCAGCACGGATTTAGTGAAGGGAAGTCTTGCCTCACCAATCTAATGCATTTTTTTGAGGGGGTAAGCAAACATGTGGACAATGGGGAGCCGGTTGATATTGTATATCTGGATTTTCAGAAGGCGTTTGACAAAGTGCCGCACGAAAGACTCCTGAAGAAATTGCAGAGTCATGGAATCGGAGGTAGGGTATTATTATGGATTAAGAACTGGTTGAAAGATAGGAAGCAGAGAGTAGGATTGCGTGGCCAGTATTCTCAGTGGAGGAGGGTAGTTAGTGGGGTCCCGCAGGGGTCTGTGCTGGGTCCGTTGCTTTTTAATGTATTTATAAATGACCTAGAGATGGGAATAACTAGTGAGGTAATTAAATTCGCCGATGACACAAAATTATTCAGGGTCGTCAAGTCGCAGGAGGAATGTGAACGATTACAGGAGGACCTTGCGAGACTGGGAGAATGGGCGTGCAAGTGGCAGATGAAGTTCAATGTTGACAAGTGCAAAGTGATGCATGTGGGTAAGAGGAACCCGAATTATAGCTACGTCTTGCAAGGTTCCGCGTTAGGAGTTACGGATCAAGAAAGGGATCTGGGTGTCGTCGTCGATGATACGCTGAAACCTTCTGCTCAGTGTGCTGCTGCGGCTAGGAAAGCGAATAGAATGTTGGGTGTTATTAGGAAGGGTATGGAGTCCAGGTGTGCGGATGTTATAATGCCGTTGTATCGCTCCATGGTGCGACCGCACCTGGAGTATTGTGTTCAGTACTGGTCTCCGTATCTCAAAAAAGATATAGTAGAATTGGAAAAGGTACAGCGAAGGGCGACGAAAATGATAGTGGGGATGGGACGACTTTCCTATGAAGAGAGGCTGAGAAGGCTAGGGCTTTTCAGCTTGGAGAAGAGACGGCTGAGGGGAGATATGATAGAAGTGTATAAAATAATGAGTGGAATGGATCGGGTGGATGTGAAGCGACTGTTCACGCTATCCAAAAATACTAGGACTAGAGGGCATGAGTTGAAGCTACAGTGTGGTAAATTTAAAACGAATCGGAGAAAATTTTTCTTCACCCAACGTGTAATTAGACTCTGGAATTCATTGCCGGAGAACGTGGTACGGGCGGTTAGCTTGACGGAGTTTAAAAAGGGGTTAGATAGATTCCTAAAGGACAAGTCCATAGACCGCTATTAAATGGACTGGAAAAATTCCTCATTTTTAGGTATAACTTGTCTGGAATGTTTTTACGTTTGGGGAGCGTGCCAGGTGCCCTTGACCTGGATTGGCCACTGTCGGTGACAGGATGCTGGGCTAGATGGACCTTTGGTCTTTCCCAGTATGGCACTACTTATGTACTTATGTACTTATGGTCCTGCAGTTCTTAAAGAACTTCACACTATATTGCTTCCTTGGGTTTTTGCAGCCCACATGCATGACCCAGGATTTTGTAGCTTTAAATTTTAACTGCCAAATTCTAGACCATTCTTAAGCTTTGTTAGATCCTTCCTTATATTATCTATAATTTTTGGTGTGTCAACCATATTGAAGATTTTGGTATCATCTACAAAGAAGTGTACCTTTTCCAACATTCTTTCAGCAATATCACTTATGGTGAGCACCATTTACCACTTCCTTCTGTTACCTCCAACTTATCCAGTTTCTGACCCATTCAGTCACTTGAGGGCCCTTTTTTCAAAAGTGTTCAGTTTGATTGCATTTGTTATGTGGAACCAAGTTAAAGGTTTTCTTAAAATCTAAGAACACCACATCTCTCCCCAGTCAACTGTTTCATCACTCAGTGATGAAATTGAACAGCTTCACTGACAAGACCTTCCTCTAGTAAAACCAAGCTGCCTTGGATCTTGTAATCCACTGTATTCCAAGAGCTGCACTACCTTCTGTTTTAGTAGCTCTTCTGTTAACATGCTTTTGTGAAGGGGAGCCATATCAGCCGCCTCCAGTCCTCTGGGACTATTCCTGACTCTGAAGAAGCATTGAAAAGATCAGACAGCGGAACCACCAGAACTTCTCCAAGTTCCTTCAGTAACTTCATCATTTTGACAACTTTTAGTTTAGCTAGCTGCTGACAAACACAGTCTTCTGAAAATTGTTCAAGGGTCATCTCACTTTCACTCCTATTTGTGTTTGTATCCTGAGGTACAGCATGGAAACTGTCCTTATGGCTTTGTTAAATAAAATTTATATGCCCCTTGAAGAAGATGCTCCATGGTGCGACCGCACCTTGAGCATTGTGTTCAATTCTGGTCGCCGCATCTCAAGAAAGATATAGTAGAATTGGAAAAGGTGCAGCGAAGGGCGACTAAAATGATAGCGGGGATGGGACGACTTCCCTATGAAGAAAGACTAAGGAGGCTAGGGCTATTCAGCTTGGAGAAGAGACGGCTGAGGGGAGACATGATAGAGGTATATAAAATAATGAGTGGAGTGGAACAGGTGGATGTGAAGTGTCTGTTCACACTTTCCAAAAATACTAGGACTAGGGGGCATGCGATTAAACTACAGTGTAGTAAATTTAAAACAAATCGGAGAAAATGTTTCTTCACCCAACGTGTAATTAAACTCTGGAATTCATTGCCGGAAAATGTGGTGAAGGCGGTTAGCTTAGCAGAGTTTAAAAAGGGGTTGGACGGTTTCCTAAAGGACAAGTCCATAAACCGCTACTAAACGGACTTGGAAAAATCCTAAATCCCAGGAATAACATGTATAGAATGTTTGTACGTTTGGGAAGCTTGCCAGGTGCCCTTGGCCTGGATTGGCCGCTGTCGTGGACAAGATGCTGGGCTCGATGGACCCTTGGTCTTTTCCCAGTATGGCATTACTTATGTACTTATGTAAGATTATCCTTTTAATCCAGCCAGCTCATCCTTCGATGATATTGACACAGGCATTACTTGACTAGAGGAAGTGGATGGTACTGGAACATGGCTCCAGGCTTGTTCTTCTTCATATAACATTTGGGATTGTGATGAATGAACCTCTAGTATATCCTCTATGTAGTAGTGTGCCCCAGTTCTTGATTCTAGCCCCAGCTTTATTCAACATATTCCTTGCTCCACTTGCAACACTTTATCATTGATTAGAGTTCAGCTCATATCTCTTTGCAGGTAACATTAAAATACTTCTTGCCCATAAATCCAGGGATCTAAAATTTCAGTCCACTGCAGTCTTCCTTAAGCCATTGTATCAAAGCCCATAAACTGATCTTAAACCCTCTGACATCCAAATCAGTTTGGTTCTTTGAGAAAAAAATCAGCTTTTTTGGTTCATTTGAGCATGGCCAGCATCCAGATTCCTTTGAAGGATTCTGTTTGTTCGTTAGGGGTAATGTTGGACAGCTCACTTTCTTTCACTCCCTATATTTTAATCTCTGGTGAGAAAATCCTTTAGAGTTCGCAGATAATTAGATCAATCAAGCCCTTCCTTGACCTCAAAGTTCTGAAAACCCTAGTTCTTGCCTTAATCTTAACCGGCTAGACTAATGTAACTCTCTATTAGCTAGCATCCTCTATAGCCTAAAATGAATACAGCTAGTATAAAACATAGCTGTGAAACTACTGGATTAATCAGAATGCATCAATCATATCTCATCCCTTTTAATAGAGCAATACTGAGTCCAATAAGGGCGTCACGTGACGCTATGCAGAGGAACGGTTGCTAGTTGATCGGCTCCTGCCACCTCTCATTAATCCCCACGTTAGAAGCGTATCAAAACCCAATTTTTTCATCTGAAAGTGTGTAGGAATCTTGTGCCAGTCACTTGCTGTTTGTGTGGATCATGGGAGAAGATGGAGTCTAAAGCGCTGAGGAAAGAGAAAGAAAAAAGCAAGCTGCACGAGGACAAGATGGCGGCGCCAGCAAGCCCTGGATGCTCAGTGGTTGGATCAGCATGGGTCTCAGAGGTTGCAGCGGAGGTAACTGGGGCGATGGAAGTAATCTTGGACAAAAGGCTAAGCCCAATTGATTCTAAGCTAGAACACCTCCAAAGTAATGTGGAACAGCTGGGGCAAGATCTGGCTGGGTATCAGCAGCGAACAGGAGAGTTAGAGGACCGGGTAACAAAGGTTGAGGAGGTACAAGACCGCTTGCAAAAATTAGTTGAGACCTACGCGGAAAAGCTGGAGGACTTGGAGAACGCTCCAGACGTAATAATTTACGTTTTGTGGGCTTACCTGAAGTAATGGCAGATCGAGACCTTCATGGGTTCCTGGAAACATGGCTGGCTAGGGAATTGACACTCCCAGCATCAGTGGGCCCCTTGCAAATAGAGCAGGCGCACAGGATTGGACGTAAACATCCTAATACTACCCGTCCAAGGGTGATTATCTGCAGATTTCTGAATTTTGCACAAAAATCAGCGGTCCTGCAAGCTTTACGTGGAGGCAGAGAGCTGAAATATGAAAAGAACAGAGTCCTATTGTTTATTTTCTCAGAATCTGCCTTTGCTAATCAAGCAGCAGAAGCAGTGGCCCGTCTCATCTCTCTCTGGGCAAAGTTACATATGCCCTCCAAATATCTAGCTTTCCCAACCTTGAATCTGCTCATGACAGGCTTACACCGTCAGGCAGTATGGACCCTTGTAATTAGAAAGGAACCCAGTATGTAGTAGATATAATAAGATAGTTTATTACAGTCTTACCAATGGTAATACAGGTAGGTTAAGCATTCACATAACGGAACCGCATATCATGGTACGTCCTCTCTCTCTAGCCTACTGGAGTCTTCCTTCTCTGGTCTTCTTCTCCTCTTGTCTCCTCCTCTCGTCTCGTTTGAACTAATACTCCTCAAACTGCTGCTTATATACAATTTTGGCCCTATTCATTTCAATGAACCCCAGCTGTCTCAACAGGGCTCCTAGCCCTTATCAGTTGATCAGAATGACTTCATATGTTCCCAAACCTTCCTGTAGCCCCCCCTTTGGATGTTCTCACCCGGGATGCAGCTGACCCAGCACTATCTCTACACAACCATAGCAACCCTTGCTTATGACGTCTTGAAGGTGCCAATCTCAGGATTGTTTATAGAGTAGATTGCCCCCACCCTTGCCAGTTCTCAATTACCTCATTTCAGTACTTGCCACAGTGAAATGTAACTGTGTCAAAGGTGATATCTGATTTTTACAGGCTAGCTCTCTTTTGTATCACAGATGATTCTGATTTTAAGAAGCCTAGCTTTTATTATGAGCCATTGGCCTGTATTTTACTGAGAACAAGGGCTAGCATAACTCTTCATTCCCCTCTTGCCAGGCCCCTCAGAGGGGGCTGGCACACATGACTACTAGTTGGTGTGGCCGTCCTTTCCAGAGGGCTCTTAGAGTTCTGTGGGGGGGAATGTATTGGATTGAGGTGACAGGGGTGCTCTGGCACAATAAGGGACAAGGCCATAGCAAGAGTCAGTATGTGGATACATAATTATATGCTGGATGAAATGCAGCGTTAGGTTTCCCCTTTTATCATAACCAAGGGGTCTAACTATCTTACACCCACCCCTTTAGGGCGGAGTTAGACTTGGAAACATGTGAAGTCAATTAAGTCTAGGTACCATACAATGGAATCAATAAGGTCAAGTGCATATGATTGTGATTGATTGATTAATATATCATGATTACAAAGCTGATGTTGGGAGGCAGGAGAAAGAAAACTTCAATCAAAGTTTATCATTAGTCAAACTTTGAATGTGTAAATATAGCTAAAACTGGTGTTAATAGGGAACAAATATTTCATTTTAGCACTCAAAAAGGATTAATATTGGCCAAATAATGAATAACTACTGCAAATTCAGGAGTATTATAATTACAAGTATTGCAAAGGCTAAGCTATGGGTGTTATAGGCCTACATTATATATGAAGGGCCTGCTGCTTAACCTGCAGTAGTCTTATAATTATGGGCAAGATAATAGTTTTGTCATTATCTTACTGCTAGGTGTAATGGATCTAGATCATATATGAAGGCACTATTGAGTTATAGTGTTTTTGGAAAATACATAGGAACATAATCTTCTTGTTCCTTTATACAGAATATGAAGCAAATATGTGTTAAAGAAATGAATTGCATTATCTTCTTGTTCCTTTATACAGAATATGAAGCAAATATGTGTTAAAGAAATGAATTGATCTGCTTCACTTTCTCTTGATGATTAAGAAATCATCAACAGTAGTAGTTACCATTTAAGGTCCAGTGATGAAAGGTACAACAGTTTAAAAATGGAGAGAAAGCAATCTAAACCTGTCTATACAAATTAGCAAAATGTAACAAACTAGAAAGAAACATATGATAGTTCAATTAAACAGCATAAGCAGAATAAATATCTTCCTTAATAAAAGAGGTGTACTTGCGTTACAGGCAATAAGAGTAAAATAAGTAAAATAAATAGCAGTGGTCCTACATTTATTGTGGAAATGTAGTTTGTCTTGTTCTGAGAGTAGTAACAAGGAGGCTTAAGACAAACCTCTGAACAAAGGGAATAATGTACCAGACAACAGTATCAACACCTGATTTAGTAGCTAATTCTGTAGGCTAAGGCAAAAAGGTCTTATAATGCCTTTATAATGGAACCTATCAGTGTCAATATTATTGGGAATGTAAGTACAAAAATGATTTCTGGCTTTAAATTGATCAAGTACCCCTCTTGATAGTGACAATAGAGGATGAAAAACCAAGGATGCCACCCACTTTAATCAATGTTATAGGTGACATACCAAAAATATACAGGTTCTCTGATAGAGGGTCTGATTGTTGGATGTGTAATCTGTTAATTTTAATTTGTCAACATCCCTGAAAAATTTCAAAGTTATCAAACATGGACCTATTAGATCTGGTAGTCCATGTATCAAATACAGGGTAACAGAAAATATTTAATCTAGTTAAAGGGTCTCAGTTAGGATCATCATCCATTCCAGGATCCCAATTTAGGGGGTGAGTGGGACAGGTACCGTTCAGAGGCTCATTAGAGTGAGCACCAGCCGTTTAATAGCTAGGCAGGTGTAATGAAAGTCAAAAGAAAATAATAAAACAAAACAAATGATGATTGGTATTGTCAGGAATTATAAAATTAAATAGAATTAAAAAGGGCAAGTAATGATTAGATATAGGGTTTCAATTAAAACAGAGTAAATCAACTGTTGGGGTACTTAGGGTGGAATTTTGTGATTATTACTATGTATACTGAAAAAACCTGTGAGTCTTTTCAAATGTATAATAGATTAGTCCTGGAACCAAAATTAGGAATAATAGAAGTACAACAAGTCCCAATACAGTTGTTGGAGTACAGAGTACAGTGTCCTCTTGTAGGTAGTTGGACTTGCATCACACGGTTCCACTGGAAAAATGGCAAGTGCAGTAGTAGGCTCTCTTTGATGTGCAATGTTCCATTCAGGTAAGATGATAATGTCTGTAGTTGTCAGATGCTTGGAAAATGTTCTTTTAGTCCATCAACTTGAAGTGGTGGCGGAGGCTGCAGAACCAGTGGTAACTACTGAGCTGGTGGGGATGGCTTGAAAGGGACTGAATCAGGAGCCTTGTAGATGCGGATATCTTTTAGGTGGACCCAGGAAGTGTGGTCTTGCAACTTGACTAATTTAGAAGGGTCCTATGTAAATAGGGATGTAGTACTCCCGGTGAACCAAATCTCCAGCTGTGAGAGCTTTTGGATAACCGGTGGCAGGGGAAGGGCTATCATTACGCCTCCCCTCTTCTGACTGAGATTTCCTGTGAAAATCGAAGACAGAAAAAGTAATGATAATAAACAGAATATTGGCAGGCAAGTTGTTATCAGGATTGGCTATAAAAAGGCAGATTGGGTAGCTTGAAGAGCTAGCAAAGCAAGCAGCAGAGCATTGAGCCAATTGTTAATTCAATTTACCATAAGTTGTATTAATTTAGTTTTTTAAAAGTGCATCATAGTGCTCAACTAGGCCATTGCTAGTAGGTTTGTAAATACAAATAGTATGATGTGAAATACTTAGTACAGGAATAAAAAGACTTTAGGAACTCATCAAAAATGAAAAACATCGTCTGTAGTAATTTTGCAGGGATTGCCAAATATGGGAATAATCTCTTTGATGCAAGGATAAGCTTCTATTTATTATTATTATTTTGTTAAAAATGGTTTTTAGAAAGCATCTACTCAGACAAGCAGGTACCTTTTATCTTTCACAGGTATCTGCATATCTGTAAAATTAGTATAGGCCTGGCCCTTGCACAAGTGACCAGTAGGTATACAGCAGATGATACACTGATCTGGAATGACATTAGATAGAGAAGCTTGCTCATGTGGTATTCAAATTTGTCGCTAGTGGGCTGGGGGATGGCAGGGGCAACAGCACCTGGAATCATGGGTCCTGGACTGGAAGGAACAGGGACAGGTGACAGATCTACCATACCGGAGATCTGTACAGATGTGGGCTTGTCCAAAGGGATGGGTGGGGGGAAGTGGAGGTGTGGGATTCAGAAGGTGGGGTGGTATGGGCGTATAACCAACGGCAATGCCACAATTTAAAAGTTTATTGGAAAGACCTGGCTCATATGGAGGTGGAGTCCCCTCATATGAAGGTACAGCCATGGGTGCAGTGTCATCCAAAGGTGGATGTGCTGGGCTTTGGGTGTTGAGCAGAGGATTAGAATTACCTTCTTGCTCCCCAATAAGAATAAATTTGTCTATGGCATTGAGATTTTTATCTCTGGACTTCACTTTTTTATGGGAGTTGTTGTAAGTAATTAAACCACGTAATTTGGCAGGTTCAAAAAAGCTGGACACGGGCCAATCAAGGGTCTTGTCCTTGGCATTCCAAACTTTGAACTATTTCTTACAGATACGGGTGAGAGCCTCTTTTTCATTCTGGAAGAACTTTAGAATTGTGTCTAAGGGCTTGGGCTTGGTCATAGTCAGAAAAGTATATGGCACAAAGGGTGGTACAACTGGTGTTGTGTAATTATGTGCTTAACTTTATTACAGTGTGAAAGGGGTTTAATAGACTGACTAAATCTTCATTAGAAATTGATTCTAACAAAAATGAAGTGAATTTTATACTTACCTGTCTTCAGAACTTTCCAGTGTGCAGGGATACTTCACAAAAGGGAAGGAAACCTGTGAATAAGTCTAAGTAAAAAGAAAAGGTTCCCTAGGGCAAATTTCATAAAGGTACAAAAAGAAAATTACAATGTGCACGCAAACAAAAAAAATCTCAATATGTGTTTGTAATAGTCAAGGTACTTAGCAAAATCCCGCGGTCTAAACCTGGCCCATCAATTAGTGCGTCCACTTATTGAGAGTACACTCAGGATCCATCACAAGACACTTAAGACAGGGTGGCTAAAGGTTACCTGCATTACAAAAAAAAAACGCGGTTCACCTGGAACCGGAAGAAAAAAAAACCCTCAACCTCGGTCAGGAGATCGGACAAAAAAAAAAAACCTTAGTTACTCTGAACTGGACCCTCAGTTTCACTGGACTGGACCCTCAGCCTCTCTGGACTGGACCCTCAGCCTCTCTGGACTGGACAAACTCTCGGTCACAGTAGACCGGGGAAAAGAAGAACCCTCAGTTCCGTCTGAAAATAACAAGAAGCAGCATAAGGAGTGTCAAAGCAAATGCAAGGCGCAGATAAAGAAGGCCAAGAGGGATTACGAAAAAAAGATAGCATTAGAGGCAAAAAAACATCGTAAAAATTATTTTCGGTATATTAAAAGCAGGAAGCCGGCAAAAGAATCGGTTGGGCCGCTGGATGACCGAGGGGTAAAAGGGGCGATCAAGGAAGACAAAGACGTAGCGGAGAGACTGAATGAATTCTTTGCTTCGGTCTTCAACGAGGAAGATTTGGGTGGGATACCGGTGTCGGAAATGGTATTTCAAGCGGACGAGTCGGAGAAACTTACTGACTTCACGGTAAACCTGGAGGACGTAATGGGGCAGTTCGGCAAACTGAAGAGTAGCAAATCTCCTGGACCGGATGGTATTCATCCTAGAGTACTGATAGAACTGAAAAATGAGCTTCCGGAGCTACTGCTAGTGATATGCAACTTATCCTTAAAATCGAGCGTGGTACCGGAAGATTGGAGGGTGGCCAATGTAACGCCCATTTTTAAAAAAGGCTCCAGGGGAGATCCGGGAAATTATAGACCAGTGAGTCTGACGTCGGTGCTGGGGAAAATGGTAGAGGCTATTATTAAAAACAAAATTACAGAGCACATCCGAGGACATGGATTACTGAGACCAAGTCAGCACGGCTTTTGTGTGGGGAAATCTTGCCTGACCAATTTACTTCAATTCTTTGAAGGAGTAAACAAACATGTGGACAAAGGGGAGCTGGTTGATATTGTGTATCTGGATTTTCAAAAGGCGTTTGACAAGGTACCTCATGAAAGGCTACAGAGGAAATTGGAGGGTCATGGGATAGGAGGAAATGTCCTACTGTGGATTAAAAACTGGTTGAAGGATAGGAAACAGAGAGTGGGGTTAAATGGGCAGTATTCACAATGGAGAAGGGTAGTTAGTGGGGTTCCTCAGGGGTCTGTGCTAGGACCGCTGCTTTTTAATATATTTATAAATGATTTAGAGATGGGAGTAACTAGCGAGGTAATTAAATTTGCTGATGACACAAAGTTATTCAAAGTCGTTAACTCGCAACAGGATTGTGAAAAATTACAAGAGGACCTTACAAGACTGGGAGACTGGGCGGCTAAATGGCAGATGACGTTTAATGTGAGCAAGTGCAAGATGATGCATGTGGGAAAAAAGCACCCAAATTATAGCTACGTCATGCAAGGTTCCACGTTAGGAGTTACGGACCAAGAAAGGGATCTGGGTGTCGTCGTCGATAACACACTGAAACCTTCTGCTCAGTGTGCTGCTGCGGCTAGGAAAGCGAATAGAATGTTGGGTATTATTAGGAAAGGTATGGAAAACAGGTGTGAGGATGTTATAATGCCGTTGTATCGCTCCATGGTGCGACCGCACCTTGAGTATTGTGTTCAATTCTGGTCGCCGCATCTCAAGAAAGATATAGTAGAATTGGAAAAGGTGCAGCGAAGGGCGACTAAAATGATAGCGGGGATGGGACGGCTTCCCTATGAAGAAAGACTAAGGAGGCTAGGGCTATTCAGCTTAGAGAAGAGACGGCTGAGGGGAAACATGATAGAGGTATATAAAATAATGAGTGGAGTGGAACAGGTGGATGTGAAGCGTCTGTTAACGCTTTCCAAAAATACTAGGACTAGGGGGCATGCGATTAAACTACAGTGTAGTAAATTTAAAACAAATCGGATAAAATTTTTCTTCACCCAACGTGTAATTAAACTCTGGAATTCATTGCCGGAAAATGTGGTGAAGGCGGTTAGCTTAGCAGAATTTAAAAAGGGGTTGGACGGTTTCCTAAAGGACAAGTCCATAAACCGCTACTAAACGGACTTGGAAAAATCCAAAATCCCAGGAATAACATGTATAGAATGTTTGTACGTTTGGGAAGCTTGCCAGGTGCCCTTGGCCTGGATTGGCCGCTGTCGTGGACAAGATGCTGGGCTCGATGGACCCTTGGTCTTTTCCCAGTATGGCATTACTTATGTACTTATGTACCTAGAACTGGAATAACCCTCAGTCAATTTAGACTGGAATACAAAAATATCCCTCAGTATTAAACTGGAACTCTTGGTCACCTTGACCAATATAAAACCTCTCGGCCAACCGTAGACTGGTGAACAAAAAAAAAAACCTATTTAAAAAAAAAAAGTAATGGTCAGCTAAAATTATAGTACCTGAATGAGGGCAACCCCAAAAAACCACTTGTTGGTATTCACAATAAAAAATTAATCTGGGGGACAATTTGGAAAGTACCCCATATAGAGGCACCTAGACAATCAATTCTATATATTCACAACGGGCTGGAACAGTAAGGATAAAACTACTTTTAAAATCAGCGTGGCTATGCTGCTTCAGCAGGGCTGAATTGGTAAGCAAGCTAGGATTGGCAGCCTTCCCAGAAACAAGAAACCCTGAAAACAAAGTAAGTGTTCCGTTCGGTGCCCAATTTTAAAGATGCCCAGGTTTAAAGGTGGCAGATTTAAAGAGGGACACAAGAGTGCACAAGGACAGTAAAAAGTGTGTTTGAAATCAGCTTGTCTATCCTGCTTCAGTGAGTGTCTTTAGACAGCACAAGCAGGGCTGAATCGGTAAACAATGTATGGTTGGCCACTTGCCCAGAAACAAGACAAAGAAAATGTACTGTGCAATGGCCAGTCTCAAAAAATTGTCCTTCATAAGTAATGCCATACTGGGAAAAGACCAAGGGTCCATCGAGCCCAGCATCTTGTCCACGACAGCGGCCAATCCAGGCCAAGGGCACCTGGCAAGCTTCCCAAACGTACAAACATTCTATACATGTTATTCCTGGGATTTTGGATTTTTCCAAGTCCGTTTAGTAGCGGTTTATGGACTTGTCCTTTAGGAAACCGTCCAACCCCTTTTTAAACTCTGCTAAGCTAACCGCCTTCACCACATTTTCCGGCAATGAATTCCAGAGTTTAATTACACGTTGGGTGAAGAAACATTTTCTCCGATTTGTTTTAAATTTACTACACTGTAGTTTAATCGCATGCCCCCTAGTCCTAGTATTTTTGGAAAGCGTGAACAGACGCTTCACATCCACCTGTTCCACTCCACTCATTATTTTATATACCTCTATCATGTCTCCCCTCAGCCGTCTCTTCTCCAAGCTGAATAGCCCTAGCCTCCTTAGTCTTTCTTCATAGGGAAGTCGTCCCATCCCCGCTATCATTTTAGTCGCCCTTCGCTGCACCTTTTCCAATTCTACGATATCTTTCTTGAGATGCGGCGACCAGAATTGAACACAATACTCAAGGTGCGGTCGCACCATGGAGCGATACAACGGCATTATAAACATCCTCACACCTGTTTTCCATACCTTTCCTAATAATACCCAACATTCTATTCGCTTTCCTAGCCACAGCAGCATACTGAGCAGAAGGTTTCAGTGTGTTATCGACGACGACACCCAGATCCCTTTCTTGGTCCGTAACTCCTAACGTGGAACCTTGCATGACGTAGCTATAATTTGGGTGCTTTTTTCCCACATGCATCACCTTGCACTTGCTCACATTAAACGTCATCTGCCATTTAGCCGCCCAGTCTCGTAAGGTCCTCTTGTAATTTTTCACAATCCTGTTGCGAGTTAACGACTTTGAATAACTTTGTGTCATCAGCAAATTTAATTACCTCGCTAGTTACTCCCATCTCTAAATCATTTATAAATATATTAAAAAGCAGCGGTCCTAGCACAGACCCCTGAGGAACCCCACTAACTACCCTTCTCCATTGTGAATACTGCCCATTTAACCCCACTCTCTGTTTCCTATCCTTCAACCAGTTTTTAATCCACAATAGGACATTTCCTCCTATCCCATGACCCTCCAATTTCCTCTGTAGCCTTTCATGAGGTACCTTGTCAAACGCCTTTTGAAAATCCAGATACACAATATCAACCGGCTCCCCTTTGTCCACATGTTTGTTTACTCCTTCAAAGAATTGAAGTAAATTGGTCAGGCAAGATTTCCCCACACAAAAGCCGTGCTGACTCGGTCTCAGTAATCCATGTCCTCGGATGTGCTCTGTAATTTTGTTTTTAATAATAGCCTCTACCATTTTCCCCGGCACCGACATCAGACTCACCGGTCTATAATTTCCCGGATCTCCCCTGGAGCCTTTTTTAAAAATGGGCGTTACATTGGCCACCCTCCAATCTTCTGGTACCACGCTCGATTTTAAGGATAAGTTGCATATCACTAGCAGTAGATCCGCAAGCTCATTTTTCGGTTCTATCAGTACTCTAGGATGAATACCATCCGGTCCAGGAGATTTGCTACTCTTCAGTTTGCCGAACTGCCCCATTACGTCCTCCAGGTTTACCGTGAAGTCAGTAAGTTTCTCCAACTCGTCCGCTTGAAATACCATTTCCGACACCGGTATCCCACCCAAATCTTCCTCGTTGAAGACCGAAGCAAAGAATTCATTCAGTCTCTCCGCTACGTCTTTGTCTTCCTTGATCGCCCCTTTTACCCCTCGGTCATCCAGCGGCCCAACCGATTCTTTTGCCGGCTTCCTGCTTTTAATATACCGAAAAAAATTTTTACTATGTTTTTTTGCCTCTAATGCTATCTTTTTTTCGTAATCCCTCTTGGCCTTCTTTATCTGCGCCTTGCATTTGCTTTGACACTCCTTATGCTGCTTCTTGTTATTTTCAGACGGTTCCTTCTTCCATTTTCTGAAGGCATTTCTTTTAGCCCTAATAGCTTCCTTCACCTCACTTTTCAACCAGGCTGGCTGTCTTTTGGAGTTCCGTCTTTCTTTTCTAACTCGCGGAATATGTATGGCCTGAGCCTCCAGGATGGTATTTTTGAACAGCGTCCACGCCTGTTGTACAGTTTTTACTCTCTCAGTTGCCCCCCTAAGTTTTTTTTTTACCGTTCTTCTCATTTTATCATAGTCTCCTTTTTTAAAGTTAAACGCTAACGTATTTGACTTTCTGTGTACAGTTACTTCAAGGTCGATATCAAAACTGATCATATTATGGTCACTGTTATCAAGCGGCCCTAGTACCATAACGTCCCTCACCAGATCATGTGCTCCACTAAGGACCAAGTCTAGAATTTTTCCTTCTCTCGTCGGCTCCTGCACCAGTTGCTCCATAAAGCTGTCCTTGATTTCATCAAGGAATTGTATCTCTGTATTCTCCGAGGACAAGCAGGCTGCTTGTTCTCACTGATGGGTGACGTCCACGGCAGCCCCTCCAATCGGAAACTTCTCTAGCAAAGTCCTTTGCTAGTCCTCGCGCGCCTGCGCGCACCGCGCATGCGCGGCCGTCTTCCCGCCCGAAACCGGCTCGAGCCGGCCAGTCTTCTTTTGTCCGCACTCAGTACGGTCGTGTTTCGCCGTGTCGAGCCCCGGAAAGTCGACCTCGCGCGTCCAAATTTATTTTTGACGTGTTTTTTCTTCGGAAAAAGTCTTTAAAGTGTCGGGAAGTTCTTCGGAAACCCCCCCCCCCCCCCGGGTTTCAGACCAACCCCTTCCCGTACTTCCAGCTTTTTGCCCCGATAAGTTTTCTTTCGTCGTCGGGGTAGGCCTCTTTTCGGCCTCGGTCGAGATTTTCTCCCTTCTAAATTTTTTGGTGCTCTTTTCCGTCATTTCGGATTTTGATTTCGCCGGCGTGATTTTTCCGCCCATGACATCGAAGCCTTCCAGCGGCTTCAAGAAGTGCACCCAGTGCGCCCGGGTAATCTCGCTCACTGATAGACACTCGTCGTGTCTTCAGTGTCTGGGGGCCGAGCACCGCCCTCAGAACTGTAGTCTGTGTTCCCTGCTTCAAAGGCGGACTCAGGTAGCGAGATTAGCCCAGTGGAACGTGTTGTTCTCGGGCTCTTCGTCGGCATCGGCACCGGGATCTTCGAGTGCATCGACGTCGTCAGCGTCCAGACCATCTTCCTCGGCCGCCACTGTATCGAGTGCATCGAGGCATCGGGCCTCTGCATCGGCGCCAAGGTATCAGGCGACTGCATCGACGTCGGTGGTACCGGGACCTCGTCTGCTGATGTCGTCGGACGGTGGTGCATCGTCAGGAGTGCAGGTGAGGGCTGTCCATTCCCCTGCTGGTGGCGGTGAGCCTTCGGGTGGGTCTCCTCCTACCCTGAGGGCTCCTGCGGTACAGCTCCCCCGAGAACGACCTCCTTCGGCCTCGGCCCCGAGGAAGCGACGGCTGGATTCTACGTCCTCCTCGTCGGTGCTGGGGAGCTCCGGTGACATGCTTCGGAAGAAGTCGAAGAAGCATCGACACCGGTCGCCTCCCCGCGTCGGCACCGAGAGCTCTGGGTCGCCGAGGGAGTCGGCACCCAGCAGGCATCGGCACCGAGAGGACCGCTCACCCTCTGTTCAGGAGGTGTCGATGCGCTCCACTCTGGACAGCCCGGAACAGCCTCCTCGCCCGGAACAGGTTCTGACGTCGACGCCTGCATCGACCTCTTTGCCTTTCTCTGCAGCCGCTCTGAACGAGAGCCTCCGGGCCGTTCTCCCAGAGATTCTGGGAGAGCTGTTGCGCCCTTCCCCTCCGGTACCGGCGGTGCTTGCGCCTCCGGTACCGTCGAGCGTGGCGCCAGCTGGCCCATCGCCCGGGGTGAGGTCCCCGACGTCGGTACCGCGTGCGGTGCCGACTGCGGCCACCTCCCAGGAGGGCTCCCCGACTACGTCGGCGGAGGGAGCTTCGCCGATGTGGGCGAGGGAGTCTACCTCTCGACGCCCCCATCGTGGACGTGGCTCCACAGAGTCGAGCCGGGCGAGGTTGCAGACACAGGTTCGTGAACTTGTGTCTGACACCGAGGGTGAGGCCTCGTGGGAGGAAGAGGAAGACCCCAGATATTTCTCGGACGAGGAGTCTGAGGGTCTTCCTTCTGATCCTACTCCCTCTCCTGAAAGGCAGCTTTCTCCTCCTGAGAGTCTGTCTTTCGCTTCCTTTGTCCGGGAGATGTCTACGGCCATCCCCTTCCCGGTGGTTGTGGAGGACGAGCCCAGGGCTGAAATGTTTGAGCTCCTGGACTATCCTTCTCCACCTAAGGAAGCGTCCACTGTTCCCTTGCACCATGTCCTAAAAAAGACATTGCTTGCGAACTGGACCAAGCCACTAAGTAATCCCCACATTCCCAAGAAGATCGAGTCCCAGTACCGGATCCATGGGGACCCAGAGCTGATGTGCACCCAGTTGCCTCATGACTCTGGAGTTGTGGATTTGGCCCTAAAGAAGGCTAAGAGTTCTAGGGAGCATGCTTCGGCGCCCCCGGGCAAAGACCCTAGAACCTTAGACTCCTTTGGGAGGAAGGCCTACCATTCTTCTATGCTCGTGGCCAAAATTCAGTCGTACCAGCTCTACATGAGCATACATATGCGGAACAATGTGCGGCAGTTGGCGGGCTTGGTTGATGCTCTTCCCCCTGAGCAGGCCAAGCCTTTTCAGGAGGTGGTCAGGCAGCTGAAGGCGTGCAGAAAATTCCTGGCCAGAGGGGTGTATGACACATTTGATGTTGCGTCCAGGGCCGCTGCTCAAGGTGTGGTGATGCGCAGGCTCTCATGGCTGCGTGCCGCCGACCTGGAGAATAGACTCCAGCAGCGGATTGCGGACTCGCCTTGCCGTGCGGATAACATTTTTGGAGAGAAGGTCGAACAGGTGGTAGAGCATCTCCACCAGCGGGACACCGCATTCGACAAGTTCTCCCGCCGGCAGCCTTCAGCATCTACCTCTACAGGTAGAAGATTTTTTGGGGGAAGGAAGACTGTTCCCTATGCTTCTGGTAAGCGTAGGTACAATCCTCCTTCTCGACAGCCTGTGGCCCAGGCTAAGCCCCAGCGCGCTCGCTCTCGTCAGCAGCGTGCGCCTCAGCAAGGCCCCGCGGCTCCCCAGCAAAAGCAAGGGGCGAGCTTTTGACTGGCTCCAGCAGAGCATAGCCGACATCCAAGTGTCAGTGCCGGGCGACCTGCCAGTCGGGGGGAGGTTGAAAGCTTTTCACCAAAGGTGGCCTCTCATAACCTCCGACCAGTGGGTTCTTCAAATAGTCCAGCAAGGATACACCCTCAATTTGGCCTCAAAACCTCCAAATTGTCCACCGGGAGCTCAGTCTTACAGCTTCCAGCACAGGCAGGTACTTGCAGAGGAACTCTCCGCCCTTCTCAGCGCCAATGCGGTCGAGCCCGTGCCATCCGGGCAAGAAGGGCTGGGATTCTATTCCAGGTACTTCCTTGTGGAAAAGAAAACAGGGGGGATGCGTCCCATCCTAGACCTAAGGGCCCTGAACAAATATCTCGTAAAAGAAAAGTTCAGGATGCTTTCCCTGGGCACCCTTCTCCCCATGATTCAGCAAAACGATTGGCTATGCTCTCTGGACTTGAAGGATGCCTACACACACATCCCGATACTGCCAGCTCACAGACAGTATCTGCGATTTCAGTTGGGCACACGCCACTTCCAGTACTGTGTGCTACCCTTTGGGCTCGCCTCTGCGCCCAGGGTGTTCACAAAGTGCCTAGCTGTGGTAGCAGCGGCACTTCGCAGGCTGGGGGTTGTAGGTGTATTTCCCTGTGTGTCTCACCTTGCGGGCCTTGGCCTGTATATGACAGCAAATGGAGACTGTAAACTCTGACCCGCACATCTCTGTGTCAGCAAGTAACAGCTTTGCAGCTTGTGGAAAATTACAGCAGAAGCTCAACACCAAGGACATGCTGTGGGCAAAGCAGGCCCCCTTATCTCCCTGAGAGGCTGGCTCCAGCAAGGCGGGTGAGAAACAGAAAATGCATACCAAAATGTAACAACTTGAAGGTCAAGAACAACGAACTGTTCTTGCCACGCAGTGAACCAAGGAAGATCCAGATTGGTCCCGGCTGGTCACCTGGGCATCAGGGACTGAGGAGAGCGGGAACAACGAGAGAAGAGTGAGTAAGAAGCCTTGGAAGAAGGTGGAGGTGAAAAGAAGACCAGTGAGACCTACTAAGGTCCACCAACTGATGAACTGTGTATCTGGAGGAAAGTATCGTGGTTCAGCTGTACCTGCCCTGCGTGACCTGTGACCACCTTATCTGCTGCAGAGTTCCCTTCCAGCTGCGACTGAGACTCGCTGTGAATCCAGCTTGAGTCTGTGAGGTGTCCCGTGCCAGCTCCCAAGAGACACGACCCTGAGGTCTGGTGAGAAACACGGAGATTCATTTCCTACTAGTCGGGGGCTAGTTAGTGGTATTTACCTGAGCAGAAGGCTGGTGCTGTCGTACTTGTGATTAGGAGAAGCTGCTAATAACTGTACTACCTCGTAACATAGTGTGACTGATCAGTGGTGTAACTTTACCTGGTAACCAATAAGAATTAGTTGTTTAGTAGTGTGACGTATGAGTGTAATTTTTATCAGCCAGTAATTTTGTAATCAGCCAAAGCTTGCAGAGTTCTATTTTGTATACCTTAGCTCTATTTTCTTACCTGACATACTATAATAAATCTAATATATATATCTCAGCCTACGGTCTCAGCTACAGTTCTTTCTAACGGAAGTATTTGGCTAGGTTCCAAGGTTCCCACCCCTAGACCTAATTCAGGATTATTTGCTTGCAGATAGTTCTGCTTAGGGGAACCTGGACACAGGTAATTTATTATCTGTGATTTATCCTACAGATAATGGGGGCTCGTCCGGGATTCCCCTAAGCAGAACTATCTGCAAGCCAACAACTTGTTGTCCCTCGTCTCGCGGGTGCGAGCGTCCCAGCAGATCACAGCTCGGCAGATGTTGAGATT
Organism: Microcaecilia unicolor; assembly: GCF_901765095.1. NCBI lineage: Eukaryota > Metazoa > Chordata > Amphibia > Gymnophiona > Siphonopidae > Microcaecilia > Microcaecilia unicolor. Next base: position 119,092,466 of record NC_044040.1, on the reverse strand, counting down.
GCTGGGCCACATGGCCTCCACAGTTCATGTGACTCCCATGGCCCGTCTTCACATGAGATCTGCTCAATGGACCCTAGCCTCCCAGTGGTATCAGGCTGCTGGGGGTCTAGAAGACGTGATCCACCTGTCCACGAGTTTTCTCGAATCCCTGTATTGGTGGACAATCTGGTCCAATTTGACTCTGGGACGTCCTTTCCAAATTCCTCAGCCTCAAAAAGTGCTGACAACGGATGCGTCTCTCCTGGGATGGGGAGCTCATGTCGATGGGCTTCACACCCAAGGAAGCTGGTCCCTCCAGGAACGCGGTCTACAGATCAATCTCCTGGAGTTGCGAGCGATCTGGAACGCTCTAAAGGCTTTCAGAGATCGGCTGTCCCATCAAATTATCCAAATTCAGACAGACAACCAGGTTGCCATGTACTATGTCAACAAGCAGGGGGGCACCGGATCTCGCCCCCTGTGTCAGGAAGCCATCAGCATGTGGCTCTGGGCTCGCCGTCTCGGCATGGTGCTCCAAGCCACATATCTGGCAGGCGTAAACAACAGTCTGGCCGACAGACTGAGCCGGATTATGCAACCTCACGAGTGGTCGCTCAACTCCAGAGTGGTGCGCCAGATCTTCCAAGCGTGGGGCACCCCCTTGGTGGATCTCTTCGCATCTCGAGTGAACCACAAAGTCCCTCAGTTCTGTTCCAGGCTTCAGGCCCCTGGCAGACTGGCATCGGATGCCTTCCTCCTGGATTGGGGGGAGGGCCTGCTGTATGCTTATCCTCCCATTCCTCTGGTGGGGAAGACTTTGTTGAAACTCAAGCAAGACCGAGGCACCATGATTATGATTGCTCCTTTTTGGCCGCGTCAGATCTGGTTCCCTCTTCTTCTGGAGTTATCCTCCGAAGAACCGTGGAGATTGGAGTGTTTTCCGACCCTCATCACGCAGGGGCTCTTCTGCATCCCAGCCTCCGGTCCCTGGCTCTCACGGCCTGGATGTTGAGAGCGTAGACTTTGCCTCTTTGGGTCTGTCAGAGGGTGTCTCCCGCGTCTTGCTTGCTTCCAGGAAAGATTCCACTAAGAGGAGTTACTTCTTTCTGTGGAGGAGGTTTGCCGTCTGGTGTGACAGCAAGGCCCTAGCTCCTCGCTCTTGTCCTACACAGACCCTGCTTGAATACCTTCTGCACTTGTCTGAGTCTGGTCTCAAGACCAACTCTGTAAGAGTTCACCTTAGCGCAATCAGTGCATACCATTACCATGTGGAAGGTAAGCCGATCTCAGGACAGCCTTTAGTTGTTCGCTTCATGAGAGGTTTGCTTTTGTCAAAGCCCCCTGTCAAGCCTCCTACAGTGTCATGGGATCTCAATGTCGTTCTCACCCAGCTGATGAAACCTCCTTTTGAGCCACTGAACTCCTGCCATCTGAAGTACTTGACCTGGAAGGTCATTTTCTTGGTGGCAGTTACTTCAGCTCGTAGAGTCAGTGAGCTTCAGGCCCTGGTAGCCCAGGCCCCTTACACCAAATTTCATCATAACAGAGTAGTCCTCCGCACTCACCCTAAGTTCTTGCCAAAGGTCGTGTCGGAGTTCCATCTGAACCAGTCAATTGTCTTGCCAACATTCTTTCCCCGTCCTCATTCCTGCCCTGCTGAACGTCAGCTGCACACATTGGACTGCAAGAGAGCATTGGCCTTCTATCTGGAGCGGACACAGCCCCACAGACAGTCCGCCCAATTGTTTGTTTCTTTTGATCCCAATAGGAGGGGAGTGGCTGTAGGGAAACGCACCATATCCAATTGGCTAGCAGATTGCATTTCCTTCACTTACGCCCAGGCGGGGCTGGCTCTTGAGGGTCATGTCATGGCTCATAATGTTAGAGCCATGGCTGCGTCGGTAGCCCACTTGAAGTCAGCCTCCATTGAAGAAATTTGCAAAGCTGCGACGTGGTCATCTGTCCACACATTCACATCTCATTACTGCCTGCAGCAGGATACCCGACGCGACAGTCGGTTCGGGCAGTCAGTTCTTCAGAACCTGTTTGGGCTTTAGGATCCAACTCCACCCCCCGAGGGCCCTGTTTGTTCTGTTCCAGGCTACACTCTCAGTTAGTTGGTAAATTTTTTAGGTCAATCTCAGTTATGTCCTCGCCGTTGCAAGGTCCAATTGACCATGGTTGTTGTTTTGAGTGAGCCTGGGGGCTAGGGATACCCCATCAGTGAGAACAAGCAGCCTGCTTGTCCTCGGAGAAAGCGAATGCTACATACCTGTAGAAGGTATTCTCCGAGGACAGCAGGCTGATTGTTCTCACAAACCCACCCGCCTCCCCTTTGGAGTTGTGTCTTCCCTTGAAGTGTATTGTCTTGCTACATACTGGACTGGCCGGCTCGAGCCGGTTTCGGGCGGGAAGACGGCCGCGCATGCGCGGTGCGCGCGGGCGCGCGAGGACTAGCAAAGGACTTTGCTAGAGAAGTTTCCGATTGGAGGGGCTGCCGTGGACGTCACCCATCAGTGAGAACAATCAGCCTGCTGTCCTCGGAGAATACCTTCTACAGGTATGTAGCATTCGCTGCGTGTCCTGATGTTACATTTACCCAGTCTATATTTGGATAATTGAAGTCACCCATTATTATCACATTGCCCATTTTGTTCGTGTCTCTGATTTCCTTTATCATTTCTGTGTCTGCCTGTTCATCCTGGCGAGGCGGACGGTAGTACACTCCTATCACCGTTTTTTTCCCTTTTATACATGGAATTTCAACCCACAATGATTCAAAGGTGTGATTTGTGTCCTGCTGAATTTGTAATCTATCTGAGTCAAGGCTCTCGTTAATATACAATGCTACCCCTCCACCAGTCCGGTCCACCCTATCACTACGATATACTTTGTACCCCGGTATGACAGTGTCCCACTGGTTATCCTCCTTCCACCAGGTCTCAGTAATGCCTATTATATCCAATTTTTCGTTTAGTGCAATATATTCCAACTCTCCCATCTTATTTCTTAGACTCCTAGCATTTGCATATAGACATTTCAGAGTATGTTTGTTGTTCTTATTTGCATGATGCTTAGTACCTGACACTATTGATTTGACATCTTTTGTCTGATCTTTAGTTGTATTTAAGGGCACCTGGTCTACCACGGTCTGTTGTGCAACCTCACTATCCAGAAACCCTATCTTCCCTGTTTGTGAGGTATCTTTGCAAGATACCTTTTCCCGAACCATGCGTTTTTGAGCGACTGTCGGCCTTCCCCCCATTTCTAGTTTAAAAGCTGCTCTATCTCCTTTTTAAATGCCGATGCCAGCAGCCTGGTCCCACCCTGGTTAAGGTGGAGCCCATCCTTTCGGAATAGGCTCCCCCTTCCCCAGAATGTTGCCCAGTTCCTAACAAATCTAAAACCCTCCTCCCTGCACCATCGTCTCATCCACGCATTGAGACTCTGGAGCTCTGCCTGTCTCTTGGGCCCTGCACATGGAACAGGTAGCATTTCAGAAAATGCTACCCTAGAGGATCTGGATTTGAGCTTTCTACCTAAGAGCCTAAATTTGGCTTCCAGAACCTCTCTCCCACATTTTCCTATGTCATTGGTACCCACATGTACCAAGACAGTGGACTCCTCCCCAGCACTATCTAAAATCCTATCTAGGTGACGCGTGAGGTCCACCACCTTCGCACCAGGCAGGCAAGTCACCAGGCGATCCTCACGTCCACCAGCCACCCAGCTATCTATATGCCTAATGATCGAATCACCAACTACAACAGCTATCCTAACCTTTCCCTCCCGGGCAGCACTTGAAGACATATCCTCGGTGCGAGAGGATAGTACATCCCCTGGTGGGCAGGTCCTGGCTACAGGAGTACTTCCTACTTCACCAGGGTGATGCTCTCCTTCTAGGAGACCTCCCTCCTCCAAGGTAGCAATTAGAAAGGAACCCAGTATGTAGTAGATATAATAAGATAGTTTATTACAATCTTACCAATGGTAATACAGGTAGGTTAAGCATTCACATAACGGAACCGCATATCATGGTACGTCCTCTCTCTCTACTGGAGTCTTCCTTCTCTGGTCTTCTTCTCCTCTTGTCTCCTCCTCTCGTCTCGTCTGAACTAATACTCCTCAAACTGCTGCTTATATACAATTTTGGCCCTATTCATTTCAATGGACCCCAGCTGTCTCAACAGGGCTCCTAGCCCTTATCAGTTGATCAGAATGACTTCACTATGCTTTCAGGACTACACTGCCTCGGTAGCGGTGTTGAGAAGGACTTTCTCACCGATTTGCTCACAACTGGTTAAACGTACAATCAAATTTGCCCTTCTCTACCCAGCCAAGCTGAGAGTCACTTACCAAGCAGCCACAAATTTTTATGCTATGGTTGAGGAGGCAAAGTGTTTTTGAATCAGCTAAGCCCAGAAACTCCACAAAGGGAAAACCTAGATGTGTGAGTGTCCAGAGTTCTTTGGGTTATGGATTTACTTTGTTCCAGAGAGTAAGACTGGTTGGTGACTCAAACAAATGTAAGCATCTGAGAGCTAAAAAGTCATCTTAATGGACTATATACAGTTATAGATAACAATTTTTTTCTTGGACCTGTAATACCCAGCAAAATGACTCATGGGAGGTTGAGTTGTTATAGCAAGGAGTGGCCGTATTTGGAATCGCCTGGGCGGAGTCATTGGCGGTCTCTAGCGGCTTCATGCAGCAGCATCCAGCGAGATGGAACATGTAGATTGGAGCGAGGGGGAGTCTTCCTGCCATCATGGATGTATATTTGCGGGGGATGAACTGTGTTATAGCCCGATTCTTTCATGGACCCTATGCGACAACAGTGGATATGCTGATTTCAGTGGACTGAGTGGTTGTGGGGCCTTCTCGAGCTCTGTCCATATAATAGATCTGCATTGTTGCAGCTTTGAATGTTTATGTTGGATTGAACTGATACTCAGCTTTGACATAGCTCCTAATGGGATAATATAACAAATGGAGTCATTGGACTTGGAGCGAGGGGAGGGTCTGCCACATTGAGCCTGCAAAGAGGTGGGATAATGTGGGATACAAATGCAATAAATAATAATTCTTTATGAACATGTTTGTGCGAGTGTGGGGATCCACCCCTCTCCTTTTTTTTTTCTAATATGTATAGGTACGCAGATCTGTTGGACAATTGGTAAAAGGAGAACTTATTATTTGAATGAATGTGTGTGCGGATGCTTTATGATCGACGGGGTTGCCTGAGTGGCAAGTAGAGATGTATTGGTAGGAGGGAATGTGTGAGAGTGTTATGATGGCTGGGGGATTTGGAAGGTCATGACAAAGGGGATGATGAGGGGGGGAGGCGTTAGAACTTGCCCGGTTCCAAGTTGGAACGAGATACTTGGTTAAGGGGAAGAAGGGCAGGGGGGAGGGATGGTACGACCAGTTCAGGATAATTTGGGGGGTAAAAGGGAAGGCCTGGAAAAAGGGAACTTTTCTGATTTTTTGGATTTGAATGGATAGAGTGGGGCGGCTTTAGGAGGACTAACCAGTCTGCAGAGGGATAGAAGGGGAAGAGACCGGGAGCTGGGGCGGTTTCTCTCTGACTTGGATTCTAGATTGAAGGTGGTTCATTTAATCCTTGGTTTCCCATTAGGGTGAGGGTTGTCACTTGGAATGTGAGAGGTATTCATTCACCTATTAAGCGTTCTAAAGTTTTACAACAGCTCCAGTGTCTTAAAGCGGATGTCGCTTTTTTAAAGGAAACACATCTTTCTGATGCAGAACATGCAAAATTGGTAAAGTGGTGGGTAGGGGATTGTGTAGCAACACCAGCAGTGGGTAGGAAAGGTGGAGTAGCCATTCTGTTTAGGAAGGGGGTGGCCACTCAGATACAAAAGGTGATAAAAGATACAGAGGAGCGTTTTATTTTTGGTAAGGTTATGATAGCGTGTAAGGAGGTTCTAGTGGAAAGTATTTATGCCCCATATCAAATAGATAAAGCCTTCTATAAAAAGATGGTGGGTATTTTGGCCAAAGTGGACTCTATTCCTATGATCCTGGGGGGAGACTTCAACATGTTGGGGAACAAGTTGGGGAACTTGATAGATTGCATCCACCCTCGGGACAGAGGATGGGATCTGTCAGAGGCCTACCCAACTTCTGCAATGTATTAGACCTTTTGGATGTTTGGCGGGTTTTACACCCAACAGACAGAGACTATACACATGCAACTCAATCGCATATTGACTATTTGTTGGTTTCCAGATCACTTTTCACAGAGGTGGTGGATGTGCAGATTGGCCCATATGCGGTCTCTGATCGTGCTTTGGTTTGGTTGGATTGGGAGCCGGGTGGATCAGTGATTCCCTCTAAAACCTGGGCATTTCCGAGTTTACTATATCATGACGTGAAATTTAGAGAGAGATTAGTAGCAGGTTGGGAGGAATATGTTATTTAATGAATCGTCTACAAGTGACGCAATTCTTTTCTGGGAAGCAGCAAAGGTGGTTTTGAGAGGGGATATAATTAGTTACTCTTGCCATCTCAAGAAAACCGGAGATAAGAAATTCTTCGCCTAGAACATCAAGTGAGAAGTCTGCGCAGGAGATTTGGTAGACATCCTAGTGCATCCCTTAAACAGGAATTGCTGTCAGTGCAAACAGCTTTAAACACTTTAATTCGTGATAGGGCGGTTAAATCTCAAGCTTTTTATAGGTATCAACTGTATAAACATGGTAACAAAGGGGGTAAACTGTTGGCTAGACTGATAGCGAAGAAGCAGGCATCAAGACCGTTACTCACTATTCGGGGTCAGGATGGGAGGCTATGTCACACGGATAGCGCTATTTGCGACACTTTTAAATCCTTTTACCAAGAGTTGTACACTTCTTCGGAATTGGATAACCTCCCAGGTAGTTTATATCTGGAAGGATGTGCTCTTCCTCGACTCTCTTATGCAGATAGGGAGGTTCTGAATGCACCCATTCAGCCTGATGAGGTTTCCTGGGCAATTAGCTGCAGTCATTTGGGAAAGGCCCCAGGACCAGATGGTTTCCGGGCTGAGTTTTACAAATTGCTGGGTGATGCGATTGTCAAACCTTTAACTAAGGTGTTTAATGCTTGGGTGGATGCACAGATTCTACCAGGGCACTTGAATTTGGCACAAATTATAGCACTGCCTAAACCAAATTGGGACCCTCTTTTGCCAGCATCATATCGGCCAATATCGCTTTTAAATTATGAGGTAAAAATCTTTGCAAAAATACTAGCTAGTAGATTAAGCCGTATTCTGACATCTCTTGTTCATAAATCGCAGGTGGGATTTGTCCAAGGGCGGTCTGTGTCGAAAAATCTTAGGTGGATTTTGGTATCACTGGAGTCGGTGAGGACACATCGGAGGCCTTCTTTGCTGGTTAATTTTGATGCTGAGAAGGCCTTTGGGTTCAGTGGGAGTTTTTGTTTGCGGCATTGGAGGCCTATGGCTTTACGGGATGGTTTGTTACGGCAATCCAGACTTTATATGCTTCACCACGTGCACGGGTGATGTTGAATGGTCAAATTTCTGAACATTTCCTGATAGGCTATGGGACCCAACAGGGGTGCCCTTTGTCACCACTGCTTTTCGTTCTTTATTTGGATCCCCTCATCAGAGATATTTATGCTAATCCTGATATTCATGGAGCTATGGGTGGTGAGGAGGGTTTTAAAGTGGCAGCGTTCGCTGATGATCTTTTGGTGTTGCTGACTGATCCGCAGGCCTCATTGAGGGCCCTGCTGGAGACGTTTAGTGAATTTGGAGACTTTGCGGGGTTTAGGTTAAATTTAGATAAATCGGAGGCACTAGCTATTTCGCCGCAATTTCGGTTTTCTTGGCCAGGGACATTTCCTTTGAGATGGGCAGACCGATCTTTTAAATACCTGGGGGATTTTCTCACGGCTGATGTGGGGGATCTGTATCATATAAATGTGGCCCAAATGTTGCTTAAAACTGAGCAGCAACTGGAGTTATGGAAAACCTTACCTCTACTGTTGATAGGACGTATTGGTCTCATTAAGATGGTAATATTACCTAGATGGTTGTATTTGCTCCAGATTTTACCCTTACAGCTTTTGCAGCGTTTGATTGTACTCTTTTGTTGGGCTAACAAGAAAGCAAAAGTGAGGGGGCACTGTTTGTTGGGGAACTGGGATCAGGGGGGGATGGGTCTTCCCAACTTGAGGCTGTATAATATTGCTTGTCTTGAGATATGTTCGAGATTGGGTATATTCTTCTCATTGCTGCACCACCTTAACATTGGAAGTAACATATTTTGCCTCAATTTGCTCTCGCTTTTGCAGGTGGATGGCTCGTTGATCCCTAAACATTTGTAATATAGTGTGTTATTGAGCCCATTACGAGAGGCATGGCGGGTTTTGGTGTAGGAGGAGATCCGCAAATTACGGATCTGTTGTCTATTAAGAGGAATCCTGCTTTTCAACCGGGTCTGGACAATTCAGCTTTTGCCAGGTGGGGAGAGCTGGGACATGATTATTTGCTACACTTCATAGAAACGAATGGAGCCCTGAAGCCTTTAGATCTTCTGAGGGGCCACGAGAATATTCAATGGAGTGATACCTTTGCATATTGTCAATTAAAACATTATGTACAGTCCCTCAATGTGGAAGCTTTGAACAGGCACATTGGAACCAGTCTTAAAAACTTTTTTGATGCTATATCGGAAGATGATCCTACAATTTCGGGCATTCATAAGGTCTTATGGCAATTTTGGAGGGCTAAAGACCTGGAAGGGATTAAACAAAAATGGGAGTTAGATCTGGGGAGGAATTTGATCTCGTGGGACTTACGTTTTTCTATTAGGAGGATACCACAATTGGTCAGTAGTGCTAGTTTTAGAGAATGCGCATTTCGGGTGTTACATAGAGCTTACTTTACTCAAGTTCAGTTGTACACAGCAGGCGGAGTTTAGTCGCCCCATTGCCCAAAATGTCAGATAGATACCAATACGTTCTTCCATGCTTTTTGGGAGTGTGTAGTGATACGCCGGTTTTGGCTTAGGGTTACGGAGTATCTTTCCTTCCTTTTTTCCTGTACCATTGATGGTACTCTGGTTCAACTGGTGTTACACTGCCCTGGGTCCTTCAGGGGATCTACAGTGGAAGGTACTTTGCTTTTTCGTAAGTTGTGCTTGTTGGCGAGGAAATGCATTTTGCTGGAATGGACCTCGGCGCAACCACTTGATTTTTGGTATTAGCATAACTTGGTTCATTTATTGTTGTCCTGGGAGGCGAGGGAGGTAAGGGGGTTCTTTAAGCACAAAACCTGATTTTTAAAGATTTTGGGGGTATATCTGGATACACTATCATCGCGCGGTAGGAGTTTGGTCCTCAACGCTTTGGGAGACTGATTAGTGGGGTCTCTTCTACTAGGAGATTTGTCATTTCCATGGGCTTGGTTGGGATAGGCGTATGAGAAAGAGAGGAGAGTGGGGGGGGGGGGAGTAGTGAGTTGGTGGGGAACAAAGAGCAGCAATTATATGATAGCACAGTTTTTGAAACACGAGGATCTTGTGTCCCCAGAATAAGAATATTTTCTTGCCCTTGAATAACAATGGTTTGTACTTTACTGGTAGGGGGTGGGAGGGACGGTTTGGGAGGGGAGGAGGAGTAATAGTGTTTATCGAGAGGAGGGGAGGGGGGTAGTGGAAGTTCAATATAAGTACTATTAACAGGAGTGAATTGTTTCTTTCACTTGGTTTAATAAAAATGTATGTAATTTAAGCATATTCAGTACGCATGAGAAAATGTTCGGCCATAGAGATTGAGTAAGGACTGCAGTTTATAGTTGGGAAGTTACCATAGAAATGTGTTTAACAAGCTGAACATATATTAGAAGAGGAGGGTGGGAATAAAAAGTTTGATGACGGTATGTATCATTTTGTCCATAATGAATACTTTTTCCTATTTGAATCTTTGTATATTGTAAAGCTCCTGGCCACTGGGTGATTCAGAAATGCAGCCCTCTGCTGGCTGGAGTCTCACTTGCCAGTCTCCTCAGAGTTCCCTTGGCTCCCAAGCCAAGCTATATATTGTAGTAATCTACCAGACAAACCATTCAGCCACAGGCAGTTCTAACCAAAGCAGTTCAAAATAACCAGTGGTGAATCTCTGGTAACTCCAGCAAAAACAGCACAGAAGCAAACAGTTCAAAACAAAGTGGTTTCCTTTATAACCCCCTCAGGGTGCTCAGCCCTCTGAGGCTCTCTAGCCCTTGGCTTCGGAGCCGCTTGTAAAGACATGTGCACTTCCTGTTCTCCACGTGGCCTCACTGGCCCCGTGCTCCTGAGCAGGACTCCAGCTGGTCTTCTCCCAGTCCCTGGCAAGCACCCACCTCTATATCCTGGGCTTCTTCCTTACTCAGGGTGACTGATCTGACATGCCTTCCTCCTGCTGGAAATCCTTCCCTGTTATGTCCCGTGTGCCTCAGTCACTCCTCTGGTTCACGGCCAGTGACCCACGGCACTTTTCCTGGGACTCTCACTCGGATTCTCCAGACTTCACAAATATGCAAATTAGGCAGTCAACATATGCAAATTCAATATATTAGTACTTGGATTCAGTCCTGTGGGGAACAACTTCTTTCCAGTTCTCATTCACTTGCAAATACACTGAGCCCCTTTTGTTTGGGAGACAGGGGTCTCAGTGTAAAACAGCCACCACCCCTGGATAGGACTTTCTTCACTCTCATTGACCTTATAGTCCTATCCTCCACCCCACAGCTGTTAGTTCATTTTAAACACTTCACAAGTCCATCAACAACCTGGCCGGGTTCACAAGTCCATCACAACATGGCCTGGTAAGTACCTTCCCTCTTAGGGTCTCCTTCTCGCTCTCTCTTCCCTCTTCCAGGTACTCCTCCTCCAGCTGGCTTCCCAGGCTCCTCCAGGTTCCCATCTCGTCTCCCCCTAGCTTCTCAGGAGGTACTGTTTATATAGGGCTGCTAATAGCCCACCACACCCCTTCAGGGCCCCTCCTCCCAGTTCTGGAAGTCTCTTAACAGGGAACCTCTGCTACAGCTACTCCCTGGTCCCCATGTTCAGGCCTTAGCTGGAGCTCCCTCTGCTGGCCCTTTCAGGTCATTACCCTGATGTCCCAATTGGAGCTCCCCCTAGGGACCAGATAATGGCATTTTCCCTACTTCTTGTAGGAAAGCTCCCTCCAGCGGCCTCCTCAGGGTAGGGCAACCACTGTGTTTATCACAATATTCATCCTGTGGATGTGATTCCTTTGTTCTGTTATTAATAAAAAAAACGTTGAAATTAATAGAGCAATACTGGCATCTTACAACATGTAGAATAAAATATTTTTAAAAAATTGGGGGGTAGATATTCAGCCTGCGGCATTCAACATTTTTTTAAAATACTGACAGCTATAAGAAGAATTAGCCCCAGTTAATCAGTGTCGGACCATGCCCGGGCACCAGCACTGAATATCGGGAGCTAATTTTGGCGGGGCTGGCCATGGAGCTTATGTGGGTCCTGGCCAATATTCAGCCGGGGCCTACAAAAGACAGATATGTGGGCCCCAGCCTTACAAAACTACCTCACCAACCCATCCAGTTATTAAAGTTCACAGTCTATACTATCCTGCCTAACACCTTCCTTCTCTCTTCTCTTATTCAATCTTTGTACAATATTAACTGTATTTGATTTCCTGTAATGACTTTGACATAACAAAACTCTGTAAGCCACATTGAGCCTGCAAATGGGTGGGAAAATGTGGGATACAAATGCAATAAATAAATAAATATCGTCCGGGACCTGCATAATATTTTTTTAAGCCTCTGCAATCCCCTTACCACCCCCCGGTGCAGCCCCCCCTCCTTGCCTTCCCCCCTCCCCAGCCAGCAACAGTCACAAGTACCCAACCCCCTTCCTCCCCCCCTCCCCCAGTCTAGAAAGGCCCATATCCATGGTGATCCAGTGGAGATGATGGAGGCGGCTGCCTTCACAAAATGGCTGCCACAACCGCCTGCATTTGAACTGTTCTAACTTAATTGGGTAAGCTATATGAGTCCTAGCACTAAATATAACTGCTGGCTCCTCCCCAGTGCCACCCCCTGCACCACCCCTGACCTGCCCATTTTTTATTGGTGATGAGATCTGATATTCAGTGTCGCTGCCTGGTTAAGTGCCACTGAAAGTGCCACTGAGTATCGGCGGTTGGGCATCTCAAGGGGATTTAAGCAAGCCAGAGCCACTGCCCACTTAAATTGCTCTGAATATTGGCTGGTGTGAAGTTAGCATATTGAGCTTACTACACAGGGTTGCCTTTCTATCTGAATTCCTTAGTCATTCCTTATAATGCCCAATATATGCTAAAATCCTTCCAGTCTAATTATCTTATAATCCCTCCCACATCTCAATTCAGACTTCAGGCTACTAATGCCACTTTCAATTTTTTGGCTATTTCACTGTGGAACTCTCTACCCATTGATGTTCATTTGGAAAGCTCACCTCCTAAATTTGAAAAGGGGTACAGAACTGGTCATTCTGCACTGTGTTCCCTGGGTTCCTATCTTCCACTGTTTAAATTATATTACCAGATTTTTCATTGATGTATTATGGTTGCCTCTCAATATTTGGGAACCATCCTTGTCCTTCTGCTATTAGGTATGTTTGAGTTCTGCATTGTATCAGGTTTTTATATTGTCATGCTTTACACTCACTCGCCACTGTGTCATGTCTTGTCAGTAGATAAGATCTAGCTCTTCCTCAGCCTTGGCTGTATTTGATGTTATCCCGCCTACATTCGTTAATGTAAACAGCAGTGATTTCAATTTTATTATTCAAGTGGCTGTATACCAGAACTTAAATGGGGGGTGGATTATGGATTTGATAAATTCATTTTACTGTACTGGCTGTTTTTCTTACATTTGCATCTTTGCTTTTCTGACTGTGTTACCAGTACCTCTTTCTGTGCTCTCTTGCAATATATGGATGCAAACCCCTGTTTACTTATTTTTGGGCTACTTCTTTCAAAAACCATAGTGGCTTCTTTTTCTTCTAAGTTCTTATAAAATACATTTTTGTTATTCTTAAATAATTCATTTCGTTTTTGCTTACTGCTTTTCTATTTCTCCCAGATAATTCCTTGAGGTATTTCCCATCTTGACAAAGTTAGATTTCTTGAACTTTAGGATCCTCATTTCTGGGTGAACCATGTCCACCTGTGTCCTAATACTGAAGCACACCATTCCAGGAGAAAGAATATGTTTTTTTGCGGTTGCTTGGGTATGGGGAGAGAAGGGTGTACGTGTTTTTGCTATTGCTTGGGTATGTGTGGAGGGGGTTGTTAGGCTTAGGAGAGTGAGCTAGCTGTGGAAATGTGGACATGATTGGGAGGGTGAGAAATATGTTTTTGGAGGAAAGCAAGAAGTGTGGGTGTTACACACTTGTACCCTCTCTATTTCTCCATGATCTGTTCCCAACCTCTTACTCTCACTCTCTTCCTTATGGCCCTTGTACGCTGCCTCCCATTCCTAGTTCATGTTCTCTCCACTCTGGTCTCTCCATTTTCATCCCCCACTTCAACCCCCCCCCCCCCCCTTTCACACTCGCTTCAGTTCCTCCTCTCCTTGCAATGTTCTGTCCTTCCTTGTCTCCACTCCATCATAACTCTCACATTTCTTCCTTATCTACTTTACTTTACTTCCACACAGCCACTAGCACAGCAGACAGCATACATAGCAACCAGAGCACTAGGACAGGTAGTAATGGAAGGGCTGGACATGCATGGCTGCTAACTCTTCCATGTCTTTGGAAGATGAGACTTGCCACTTTTCTCTTCCTCTTCCTTTTCCTCTTCATCTGATGAGGTCTGGAAAATCTCAACAACCCACCACCCCCACAATTCCAATGCCTATGACTCTACTTTGTCCACCACCTTGTTGTTGTTTCTTGTCTGTGACATCAGTGTCATAGGTGGATGGACAGATAGATAAAGCAAAACCATAAGCACTTTTTAGAAAAGATGCTAAAAGGTAGAAATAGATCTTGCCCATAAAACATGGTTTGTGGCTTTGCTGTTTTTCTATTAACCTATTTTTGTTGCAAGACAACCCTATCTTTGTTGCATTATCCTGCTTTATTTTTTGAAGAAAACAGCACTTATTACCTATAACAGGTATTCTCTGGAGATAGCAGTTCCATAGCCATCTTCCTCCTCTTATGAAGTTGTTCTTCTCATTCTTGTATAGTGTACAGCCCACATGGCATGTTCATGGAGGCAGCAGAGTCAGAAATGCTGTGCATACCCCAGTGAGCTTTTTAGATCTTCTTACAATTTTTCATAAATAACTGTGTCAGTATTCTTGAATTATGTCATCCACTGCTTATCATGCTATCTCTCTGTCCTTGTTTGTAAATGTTTATTCTATTAGGCTGAAAAAGCTTACTGTTAGTGGATTACAATCTAAAACAATCCTTTCTGAATATGTGTTACAGATAAGCAATTCTGCTTTCACTGGAAAGGAAGTCTAGAACAAAGGATCCAAAGGGTAGATTCAGGAAAGGGTGTGAATACATAGAATATGTTCTGGCAGAAGTCAAAAGGGTAACAGACTTAGAGCATGGGATAAGCTGGTAGCAAAATGTGGCTATAGCAGCATATATTTGTGTTTGTGTTCAGTGATGTTGGAATTAATTGTCAAAATAGTTAATATGAAATGATATAAATCATTGTGGAAATGCAGACAGCTTCATAGATCTGTCAAGCAGGCTGCAACTAGCAGCTAGGTCTGTCTGGCAGGCTATGAGTACAGAAAAAAATTAGAAACCCTAGTGGAAATGAAGGCTTTCACATAGCTGTGTCTGGCGGGCTGTATTGGGAACATATGAGGCCATATTTTCAGCAGCTATTACTCTGGTGTTGATGGTAGATTATATTGGGCACATAGGAGGCCAGATTTTCAGCAGCAATTACTCTAGTGTTGATGGTTATTTAGATCATCATTATTGTTATAACATTTTTATGGTTAGACATGAGAATATAGGACTACAGATTGTGAACTGAATTAGGGATATTGTATGCCTATGATGATGAAGTACAAATGAGAATGATGACAAAACCTTCCTGGATAAAGAATCTTACAAGCAGTCATGCTGTTTGGCTGACAATTGGAATATATGGTTGGCAGCATGGCTAGGAATAACTGGGCAGATGAGATGGGCAAGTTAGTCTCTTTCTACCATCATCTGCTTTATTGTGTTCTGTAAGTTTGTGGCTATACAAGAACTGAGAAGCGCTTCAGAGTCATCATAGTGTAGGACATCCAGTACATGTTCAATAAAAACACTGTATTTTCCAGAAAGCTCTTAATTTCCACATTGTGCAGTCACATGACCCACCTATATGAGTAGTAGACTGCTGTCTTCAGAGAACATTTGTTACAGGTAAGCAACCTTACCTTTTAACTGACTTCATCAATTGTTGTACAGCTCTTTTGCTCAAAATCATTTTATAACATATCTGGTAGGAAATAGGACAATTGTATGATGGCTTAGTGTTCCTGTTTTTCAGTCATGAAATAACATTTAATTGTAGTGGAAATTGAATTTTATTTTTCTGAAGAGTCACTGTTGAGAGAGGTTAGGAGATTTCTTAAAGCAGAAATACATTCCCTAGTTGTTTCCTTCATTGTGTTAGAGAAATGGAATGACTATGTACAATGGGACTGTACTTTTGGGATGGCAGTGATTTGACATAATAATTTGTGAAGTGCAATTGAAGTAACAAGTGATATTTTCTTCTGGGAACAAACAGTTGTGTAACTACCGTATTTTTCGGACTATAAGATGCACTTTTTTCCCCCCAAAATGGGGGGTGCGTCTTATAGCCCAAAGGTAGAGAAATTTAGCAGGCCGCCCTCCCTCCTGCGAGTTCCGGGATCGCCCTCCCGCCAAGTTCCCCTGCCTCCCTCCCTCTGAGGTCTAAAGTAATTTTACCTAGTCGGGGCTGCAGCTAAAAGCATGCAGGCTCAGCACATCACTCTTCCCTTCTGTCTCTCTCAGCTTTCTGGCCCCGCCCTCAAACAGGAAATGAAGGCGGGACCAGAGCTGAGAGAGACGAAGGGAAGAGTGACGTCCTGAGCCTGCATGCTTTTCGCTGCAGCCCGACTAGGTAAAATTACTTTTAGACCTCAGAGGGCGGGACCAGAGCGCTGAGAGAGACAGAAGGGAAGAGTGATGTGCTGAGCCTGCATGCTTTTTGCTGCAGCCCCAACTAGGTAAAATTACTTTAGACCTCAGAGGGAGGGAGGGCAGGGGATCTCGGAAACTCAGAGGGAGGGAGGGAGATCCTGAACTCGGAGGGAGGGATTCGGACAAGATGCACCGGAGCACCTAGGTTTTAGAAGAGGAAAAAAGGTGCGGTCTTATAGTCCGAATTTTTTTTTCCTATTTCCCTCCTCTAAAACCTAGGTGCGTCTTATGGTCCAGTGCGTCTTATAGTCCGAAAAATACGGTAGTTAATATTTTATCTTTCTGTCTCAAATGATGTTTTCTGTCTTCTTTCCTACAGTTTCGCAGTAATGGCCTGCTGCTGGGCATTAGACCCTGAGGAAAGACCTAAGTTCCAGCAATTGGTACAGTGCTTGACTGAATTCCATGCAGCACTCGGAGCATATGTCTGAATCCTTAAGATGTCTCCTAGAATTCTCCCTGTCATTAAGAAACAGAAGGAGAGAGTATACCCAACATTCCAGGCCCCATTGCCATGTAGTGCTCATCATGGCGCTACATGTAGGAAATGGATATTTCTAGAATTGGACTCTTTCCAGAAAACTTAGATGTTAAGAGAAAAAGACACCTTTGAAACAAGACTGCAGAAACTTCTACGTTTTTAAGAAATATGTCAATTGACACCTAATAGACTGGAAACATCACAGAACCACTAATTATGTGGAAATGGATATATCTGGAATATAAACTTTCCAAGAACCACTGTAGGAGCAGACATATCAATGAAAGAGACCCTTTTCATACTGGCCAAATTAGGAAGCAGAAACCTCTGGACTCAGAATGCAGAAATTAACTATATGTACGAAGTAAATACTTTTTAGAATGAGATTATTTTTTCCAGAATATTATCTGTTGGAAGCAAATGCTACAAACAAAAAACAGTTTCACAAAGCAAAAGCCTATGGGTGTCTTCTCTCAAGCACTCATGCCTTTATATACTTTAGTAAACCATTTTTTGTAAAATGTCTTGGTCATGCATATTTTCTAGATACGCTGTCTATGTGTTACTAAATTTAATGGAGAGAGTTTTTTTTGGAGAAGCAAGCTCTCAGAAAGAAATTAAGACTGAATATATTATTGGATGAGCTTTGCCCACTTGATCAAAAGGACTCGAACATTTGAGATTTTTCTGCTTGTTTTTTTAAAAATGAAAACATTTGTACTTGGATTTGTTTACATATTTTACTGTCTATCTGCCGTCATCTACTATGTTATTATCGGGCTCATTTTCAAAACAGAAAAACGTCTAAAAAGTGGCATAAAGCAGCATTTGGACGTTTTTCTCACAAAGACGTCCAAATTAGTATTTTCGAAACCTGTTTTTAGACATTTTTCTATGAAGGCCATCAGAAGTACGTCCAAATCTCAAAGGGGTGTGTCAGGGATGTATTCAGGGTGGGACTTGGGCGTTCCTAATACTTAGACATTTTTCAGCCATAATGGAACAAAACAAAAATGTCCAGGACTAAAACTAAGACGTTTTGAGGTAGACCTGTTTTTATAACGAATAAGGCACAAAAATGTGCCCTAAATAACCAGATGACCACTGGAGGGAATCAGGGGTGACCTCCCCTTACTCCCCCAGTGGTCACTAACCCCCTCCCACCCCTAAAAAATGTGATGAAAAACATTACTTGCCAGTCTCTGTGCCAACCTCAGATTTTTGCAAAACGTCCAAAGTCAGACTTAGATGTCATATGGAAAATGCCCCTCCACGTCTTGGTGGTAGCATTGAAATTGGCTTATTTTAGAGGCAAAGAATTTTATTCCATCTAATTTTTCTCCCCTTCTTGGTAATGCTGAGTTTTAAAGTTTGAGTCTCTTCTGCAAGAGAAATAATGTAGCAGAGTAGCCTAGAAAATATTGTCTTAAAGTACTAGTTCTTAGAACATGGTCACTGGCACACAGATAAATAGCTCTGGTTCTTGAGTGCTTCCAAAAGGTCTGATTGTCAGGATAACCCTATATGTAAGTATATGATGAATATTTGATACCAGTGGAGAAGCCCATCAAAAATGATGGGTAGAAAGGTAAGCAAAGGGATAGCAATTTCCCTCCCTTGCTCTCTTGTTTTCCCTTGGGTTCTCAATGACATCCACACATCCACCACTTTGTATCAGCTGTACCGCTGTTGCAGCTGGTGGAGCCTACAAGCTGCCGCACTTAGTCTCAGATGCTAAAAGGGTTTGGCTTCCTTACCAGCTGTAAAGATCCTCCCCTCATTCACTTGACAGGCTAAGATTCCCCACTTGCCTTGCTAGTTAGTCTGTTTTATATGACTTATCAGGCTGTGCATACACAGACTACGCTGTCAACAAATCCTAGGTACACAAACAAATGCCTTGTTTTTAGTTTTCAACAATTTTTATTGAAGACAACATCAAACTGACCATCATAATGACTTCAACATACAGTAATAGTAACCGCCAACTAAGGTTCAGCTGGAACAAACATAATATTTCGTCTTCAAGCTTTCCCTATAGATCTCCCACCCCACCCCCCAACTCTAGTTAAACAAATAATCTAACTCGTCTAAATATAAGCAAATGCAAGAGATCTATCTAACATCCTCTCAGGAAAGGAAGGAAGGCCTGTACGCTGATGGCCCTCCCTCTCACCTTCTGAAAACTATTTCACACATAAGAAAGAGAGAGAAAAAAACCCCTCATATCTTGCCCAACCCCAAATCCCCAACCCCACCCCTCTTCTGCTCCACCAAAGTTACTACCAATCCCTAAGAGGAAGAATTATAGGGCCCTTCTAAGTGCTACTACGTACTGCAAGAGAATCAGACAAAGCTCCAAGTTTATTAAGAATATGACTCCGAGCTTGATGAGACAATATATTAATGTATCCTGCCCAAGTAAGATAAAAATTACGTTGGGTTTTAAAACTACGCAGAGAGTCCTGGAGCGCCATCATAAGCAAGGCATGAAAGCGGTTACGCCACTGCCAAAATGAGAGAGGTGTTTCCTGAGTCCAATTAATTAGGATGCACTTCTTGCCAATAAGAAAAGCCTTGTGAGCCAGTACAGTCTAATGAACCGTTCCACCCTCCAATGGTGTCTTGCATCCCAATAGTATACACTCTGGCTGCTGCCTTACCTTGTGTACCAATAAGCCTTCCATATACCTAACAACTCTAATCCAAAAAGCTGTAATAGCCAAGCACTTCCAAAAGGAATGATAAGAATCATTGTGAGCCGCACCACATCGTCAACATTGAGCAGATTCCAAAAAAACCCATTCTACATAATCGCAATGGAGAGGTATACACCCGGCAAATCACTCTGACCTGGCATTCCTGGAGCTCTACACTCTGTGCCCATCTCGAAACCCACTTCAAGCCTTTCAGTAAGTCCTGCGTATTAACCTCCTTCTGTATGTCTGCAGATCACCGAACAGCCGCCTGATCAAGATCTCTCTGCGGACATACCGGTAGCAGCCGTTTATATAACAGAGAAATCGAAATGGGTTCCCTTGACACCATCTCGAATAATTCCTCCAACCTAGTGGGCAAATCAACACTAAGAGACGCTCGGGGCAAGGTTGCTATATCATGTCGAACCTGTTCATAGGCAAAACATACCCCCAGTCTGAAGCATCCAACTGTAGTTCCGCCAAAGTCTTAATAGCACCACTAGTCTCCAATAAATGTTGCAAAGATGTAATACCCCGCTCCCCCCAAGACAACAAGCCAGGGTTTTCCATTCCGGGAAGAAATTCTCCATTCCCCCGAAGGGGTAGTAATCTACAACGATGATCAAAAGACCACAACTTGGCCAAATCCTTCCACATCTCCTTCAAGGGTCGTATCAAGTCACTATACCACAAGTAGGCAGGCAAATCTTTTAGTGCAGCATGCAAAACATAATGTAAGTTCAAAGGACTGCAGCTTCCATTTGTAACGGAGTGTATGCCTCCGTCTGTTGGAACCAGTCCCCTAAATGGCGTAATAAGCAAGCCATATTCTCAAGTTTAACATCTGGTACTCCCAGCCCACCGCTTTTCCAGCTCCCCACTAGGTTCGAATAGCGTATCTGAGGGATTTTTTTTTTGGCCAGAAAAATTTGGAAAGTAAGCTTTGTAAAGCCACTTGTAACCACTCGCCTCCACATACCCTCCTCTCCTCCTTCCTGTACACATTGATTTGATTTGCTTACTTTATTTTTTGTCTATTAGATTGTAAGCTCTTTGAGCAGGGACTGTCTTTCTTCTATGTTTGTGCAGCGCTGCGTATGCCTTGTAGCGCTATAGAAATGCTAACTAGTAGTAGTAGTAGAGCTCGCACATCCCGCTGTCTAAGATATATTGTTTGTAAAAAGTATAACCATTTAGGGAAAAGCACCATGTTAAACAATGAGATACGGCCCATCAGTGATAACGGTAAGCCCTCCCATCTCCCAAGAATTTCCCTAGTGACTTCTAACAAATACGCTATATTGGTGTCACAAAGATGCCTGGGGTCTCCAGTGAGCTGAATTCCCAAGTATGTGAATGCAGTCCTTGATCTCTTAAATGGGCAATTTAATCCCTCCCAATGTTCCTCCTTCAAATGAATTGTCATAACCTCAGGCTTATCTAAGTTAAGGCGAAATCCGGAGAAATCCCCAAATTCAGCAAAAATACCCAGCAATGATGGCAAAGATATCTGGGGTTCCCACACCACAACTAAGAGGTCATCTGCGAAGGCAGAAATCTTGAATTGTTCAGTACCTATCTGGACCCCTCTCACATCTTCTGCCCTCAGAATTTCTCTAATCAAGGGATCTAACACCAACACAAAAAGAAGCGGAGAGAGAGGACACCCTTGTCTAGTTCCTCTAGCAATCTCGAATGTCGCAGATGACCATCCATTAACCCATACCTCTGCAGTCGGCCCCTGATATAGGGCCTCTATCACCCTCTGAAAGAGCCCCTCCATCCTATAGGCCCGCAGAATAGCAAACATAAAATCCCAATGGACATGGTCAAATGCCTTTTCTGCATTGAAACTAATTATTAAAGCTGGTGTTGAGTGATGGTGTAAACTCTCCAAGGCCGCCAAAATCTGTCTCATGTTTCGGGCCACTGATCTTTCCCGCACAAAACCCACCTGCGACTCTTTCTACTATCTTTGGCAGTATCCTTGCTAGCCTATTTGCCAAACATTTTGCAAATAAACTTTGTTCAAAAGGAAGTAAAGAAATAGGCCTGTAAGAACTGGCCTGAAGAGGGTCTCTCCTGGTTTTTAGCAACACCACTATTTGAGCTTTCCGCAGAGTCTCTGGCAAGACACCCGTGTGTACAAACTGGTTGAACACCACTGTCAGGCAGGGCACTATATCTGAGATAAGAAGTTTATAAAATTCTGAAGGGAGACCATCCACTCCCGGCGATTTATGCAAAGGGCTGTTCCTGTATAACACCAACTCACCTCTTCTGAAATTGCCACATTGAGACATTCTTGTTGCTTGCCCGTAATCTTAGGAATTTGTTGACCTGAAAGATACCAATCCGCCATGAGCCCCTGATCCTCTGGGGGAGAGTACAAACTCTCATAAAACTGCCGAAAGACCTCATTCACCCCCTCAGATGTACGATGAAAGCCTCCCTGTGCATCCCGAATTGCGACACAAAGCGCGAGCCTCCTACCTGTTTCCACCAGCCGCGCCAACAACTTTCCTTGTTTATTTGCATGTTTATACAACTGATAACGATAATATTGATTGATTTTGGGGTTTTTGCATGTATTAACTGATTCAAGGAAATCTGGGCCTCACAAACCTTGGGGAGACTTATTTAAGATTGTCGGGCTGGATCCAAACCGCTGACGCGCCTTCCTCACTAAATTTCCCATCCGAAGCAGCTCCGCATCTCGGGCTCTCTTCTTATGTGAATAATATGATATAATAGAGCCTCATAACACCGCCTTTGTCACTTCCCAAAATAATACAGGATCAATTTCATAGCTTTCGCCATTAAACTCTGTATATTCCTTCCATTGAGATTGTATATAGGGGGCAAACTGCGCATTGTAATACAGTTCCCTAGGAAAACACCATCGAGCCCTCTGACTCCTATCCATCCCACAAGAAAGAGAGACCCATATCAAGGCATGATCCTGAGTCGGCCCTATTTCCGCCTGAAACAAAGACGATACACTATTCAAGAGACCAAAATATAGTCGATGCGCGATAAGGTGTCATGTGCTCTGGAGAGATGTGTGTAGTCTCTCTCCCCTGGGTGAAACAGCCATGAATCCACCAGGTCCAGCAAGGAGCATAACCACAAACAAATGCCTTTAATTATTGAGTAGATGAGTGTCTTGAAAATTAGGCCTCCCTGTGACTTTTCAGACACTGGAGTTTCCTATTCACTATCATCCTCCAAACTGCATCTTAAGTTTTCTTTATAACATTTTTCATATTTTGTTTATTAATCTTACTGTGGTACTGTCCTCATTCGAGGAAAAGCAGAGTAGGGAGTCTTCATAACAGGGGTGACATCACCAAGGTTACACTTTTCCAGCTTATAGTTTCTGGACGTTTTTGAATAGACTCACCATGCATGCACACCAATTTGCATATCGCTGTCACACAGGATTGCTTCATTTGTGTTTTCCTGTGGAGCTGAGTCAAACCTGTACCTCTGAAGCTTACATCATTTTTCCTTAGTGACTTTTTTCCTTCAAGTTCCTAACTTTTTGTAAGTTTTTTTCTCTCAAGTCCTGTCATTGTCATGTGGTGTGTTCCCAATAGAAGCTTTAGTTAGGTTTTTCAGTTGTTTTATTTTCTCTTATCAATTTCCTGTGAGAGTCAGTGTAGGCTCAAGCTCCAGTTGAGTATGTTTTCATCATCAAGTCGCTTGATTTTGCTGCAGCTATTTTTCCAGGTGACATGTCCCAAAAGAAAGCCCAGAACAGCTTAAAAAATTGCACCTGCTTTTTGGAAACAACCGTAATTGGTATCCCTGTGTGTCCCACCATTATCCCTTTTATTGGAAATTAAGTTCACGGATGTTCAAGAGAAGGATTTGTTAAGAAAAACTGTGAATGCTTTCTCTGAAGAAGGTTCACATGGTTTAACATTAGATCCCTCCCTACCTCATGAGAGAAGAAAATCCCACCAGAAGAGTTCTCATTCATTGATTTTGTGAGGGAAATGGTTCATGCCATTTGACTTAAGGTAGAGGCCCTCTTGTATATTGGTACAGCACAACCCTTTCCACTAGGGGAAAGGGGACAGGGATTTAATTTCAAGTATTCCCTGGTCATGAAAGATGGGTAGATTTTTTTTTCCCATCCTAGACTTACGGAGAGGACCAGAGCTGGCAGGCCTGTAGCATACACAGATGCTCAAGGCCCTGTACTGGCTTGCCGCGTTGATGACTCCTCTTACGCAGATTGTAGAGTCATCGCCCATGTGGAGCAAGGTAAATAAGTAACCATCTCAGAGGAAGCGAGGCAAGTAAGGAAATTTTTGGGGTGCCAAAGCACCTGTGGTCCCCCCTCCCCATTTCATCACCTATGAGAAGAGGCATCGAGCATCCAACCAGTGAGAGGATTTGAGCATCTGGGCATGTTCAAGGTCTGGCAGCTTCTGTCCCTTCCAAAACTGGAGGCTTTGAGGGGGAAGGGGCCACCAGGCCTTGAGCATTCTCAGATACTCAAGGCCCAGCACTGGTCATCTGTGTGATGCCTCTTTTTATGCAAATTGTAGAATCACTGCCATAGGGGAGTGAGGTAAGCAATTGAACAGCTAATGGATGAGGAAGGAAGAGAAGGAAAATTTTGGGGGTGCCATGGCACCTGTTGCTCCCCCTGTTCTGATACCTATGTTTTCTTAAGTCATTCTTCACACATGGCACTGAGGTTTTTGAGGCGGTGGTGAAGAGTGTTCTCTTGAGTAGCCATAGAGTTGCCACAAAGCCATATTCTAATGATATTCCTTGGTCAATAACTTTACTATGAAAATGAAAGCAAAATGATTGACCTGACTTGTTCAGCTGCAGCCAAGTCTCTCCACTTGACTATGTTTATCTTTCTGCTGTATCACATAGTAGATAAGGCTCACCCTTTTTGACAATTCGTACCTACTTCCTGTGCTACTGTAAATCACACAATATTTGATCACAGCAGTAAACAAAATTTTTAGTCCTTGCTCTCTAGCATTCTGTAACTGTAAAACTTACATTTTAACTAAAAAGATGTAACGTGCAGTGAGAACGATCAATAGCTGACTGAAAATAAAAACACAGGAGAGGCCCAAAGATCACAGAAAAATAGTGGTGTGCAGTGCAAAAAAATTTATTTTGTTTAGTTTCCTGTGTCCTTTATAGGAATTGTTCTTTTTTTTTTCCAGGAGCAATATTGCTATTACTGCACACTCTTTCAAAAGAAAAAGGAACAAAGTTTAAGGGGTGGGGTTTCCTGTAGTTTCGGACAAAAGACTCAAATATAATTTCTCAGATTTGTGCTGCACAAACAGTTTCAAAGGAGAACCAAACTGTAGCAAAACTTTCACTCTAATGCATTGGGATTTTTATTTATTTATTTTTATTTTATTTTAATAATTTATTTATAATTTTTTCATTTTACAAGGATCACTTGCAAACAGTAATACAGCGATGACTGTACGTTAATACAATATTAGAAGGAGGAGTGGCCTAATGGTTAGGGTGGTGGACTCTGGTCCTGGGGAACTGAGTTCGATTCCCACTTCAGACACAGGCAGCTCCTTATGACTCTGGGCAAGTCACTTAACCCTCCATTGTCCCAGGTACAAATAAGTACCTGTATATAATATGTAAGCCGCATTGAGCCTGCCATGAGTGAGAAAGCGCGGAATGTAACAAAAAAAAAAAATCTCAACTAGATAAATAGATTATATACAATCTTTCTCTTTCTTAGACCACAAAATAAATGGGGAGAGTGAAACAAGACAAGGAGATCAATTAAACAACAGTAAACCAAGAAAATGTGGTATTAACCTGATTATCCCCAGTTATTATTTATCTGAATTATTATTCCACATTGATCATCTGGTTGGCTTCTTCAAACCCAAGACGGTGTATAGTCAATTTCATTGGAAACATACTTATTGTCCAATATTAGTGGAAATAATACACCTGATTTCATTTTTCCCCCTTTTAGAACCAGAAATTATTTAACAATATAAACACTTGAATCTCTGATCCAATTCCCACTGATTAAAGTAATCCCAGTTTCACAGGTTTCACTCCTTTTGAATTAATATACTAAGAGGAATCATTTCAGAGGAAAAAAAAAACTTTAGGAGTCATACCCGGAACTCTGGGAAAACAACAATCTCGATATTAATCATCTGTAATAATATTCATTTTGTTCAAATCTTTCTGGTCTATTAACATTTTCAAAATCTTAACCGTTTCCTATTCCTGTAGAACTTAATTTGCTGTATCAATTTTTCATTCTGAAAGGAATCGATTAGATTATCCATGTTGCTCACTAATAAGATTATATCTGAAGCAAAATTATTTAGTACCATCGTTAGGTCCTGGCGCACCTTCCAGATGATATTCAATGTAACCTCCACGGGAGCCAAAAACTCCAAGCTGATAGCTCTTACGGGTTTAGGAGTGGCACCGCCGACACGGGTTCAGCTGTAAACGACTTCCGTTTCAGC
This sequence comes from Microcaecilia unicolor, assembly GCF_901765095.1. Taxonomy (NCBI): domain Eukaryota; kingdom Metazoa; phylum Chordata; class Amphibia; order Gymnophiona; family Siphonopidae; genus Microcaecilia; species Microcaecilia unicolor. The sequence goes on along the minus strand of NC_044040.1, from coordinate 119,066,563 downwards.
ATACACTCCTAACTCACTCCTCCACTCCTTTGGACATGGTGGTTAAATGATTTGAGAGCGATGAAGTTGTTTCCAGGTCCAAGAGCATCGACACTCCTTCGCCGACGGTAATCAAAGGACTCATCAACCCAGTCATCTGTGGGCAGCTCGTCACACAGCGGTCCCACACTTGCTGCACAGGGGACAAAACGCTGGCCATCGGCGGCTGACCCCCCATTATCCCCTTCCTCTCAGTTAAGGGAACTGCAGATGCAAAGAGGAAATTTCAAGTAAACAAGACAGAACTTCAGAGGACAGCTGGGCCGTTGAGCATACGAGCTTCAGGTCACCATCTTTCCACTCTCCCTAGTTTGGGACACTCTTTGTCTGGTTTCTCCTCAGAGGCCTGTCTGATATGGGTAACCCTTCAGCATAGCCCTCTGAGTCATTGAAACACAGAAGCCCCTCCACCACTACAAGGTGGTGTCCCTTCGGAGGGTGGGATTTTTATTATTAAAACTGAAACTATACTACATCCATATTGTTAAAGTTCAAACCAAAAACACATTCTTTTAGTTTTAGGGGCCCTTTTACTAAAGCTTAGCACTCACTAACAGACATTAGTATGCACTAAGTGCTACATGACCCATAGGTATAAAATAGGACACGCAGCATTTCGTATGTGTCAGTATCTGTTGAGAGGTCTTTTACTAAGCCACAGTAGAAATCAGCTGTCAGTAAAAGCCAAGACACCCATTATTCCTATGGGCGTCTAGGCATTTACCGCCAGCTGATTTCTACCACGAGCTAAAAATGCTGCTGTGGCTTAGTAAAAGACCTCCTTAGTGTGCTAAGCTTTAGTAAAAGGACCCCTTTATTTGAAAATATCACAGGAGTAGCCTGTATTTTCTAATGTTCCCTTGTTCTCCTGATGCTAAGTCCCCCCAGTTTAGATTTTTTTCCTTGATTCCTGTATTTGAAAATAAAAATATCTAATAATGTGGTAAATGCAATTGCTGTCTAAAAAGAAAACAAATTGAACTTTTAAATACTAAAGTAAGGTAATTTTAAAAAGCACATGTTCTCAGTATCTGTATTAAAAAAAAAAATCCATACCACAAACTCTTATTACTGACCTTGTACCAAGATCACTCATCACATACTCTGAACGTTGCTGATCACCCATGGCACCCCCACCCTCATATACCAAACACCATACATCACACATACATCTCTCATACACCACACACTGCTTTTCACCCATCACAGATTTGGCACACACCTCCATACTTAACACAAACTGCGTTCACCACACAGCTCATGCACTGCACACACCTTCTGTAACATAAAACACACCCCCATGGGCCACTCCTCTTCTAGTACATATCTTATGACACACTCTGTGACCAATCACATACCCCACATACCATTCACCTTACACAAGGCACCTCACACACTGCTGCTCCCCCACTTTACCTGCAACACACTCCTCACCCAATGCAGACACCACTTAAACACCACCCATTCCATACATTTCATTTGAGCTAACAAACCCCCACAGCCACCACAAACTCTCCATACTACCCTTGCCAACCACACACAACATGCATCCACTCTGGCACTACATTTCATACACTGCCAGTCACCCACCATATTCTAAGCCCCAGAGAGATTGTGGAGGACTGACTAGCTAAACCTACTGTCATGTCAGGAGTGCTGTTTCTTTCCTTGTTCTCACCAACCTAACACCCCAGACCCTCTACACTCTATACTGTTCCTCAAGCATTGCACATGCTTATCTACACCCCCCCCTCAAACCTCACATGCCTTCTCCATCCTTCCACTCTCATCTTCCTCCCTTTCTCTCTCTCTCTCCCTTGCACTATTCCTAGTTCCTTCCCCTCTGAACCACTCCTTAAATCTCCCTCCCCTCCCCCTTTGCACTATTTTCCCCATACTGACGACACATGCCATGCACCACCCTTTCCTCTTCACTTGCACTCTCCTTCCTCTCACCTCACCCAAATCACCTTTGCACTATCCTTCCTCTCACCACCCCACATATAACCCCTCACCCACAGTAAACCATTTTATACACACTTCCCTCCACCTTGCACTGTCCACTGACCTTTTGAATTCTTCTCCCCAGACATGCCCCTATATAATTTTCCCATTACAATTGTCCCAGGCAACTATGTTCTTATACACAATGCAATAGCAGCCATATGCACTTTTGCCAATTCTTTTACATAGTATAATAGTATCAATTCAGCAAATGTATATATAGTTCTTAACAGGATTCTCGGAGTTCACAGCATCAATGTTGCTTAAACTGGAATGTGCCAGAGCAACAGTGTGCAAAACTTAATCAATCCAATTTGTTTAAAGTCATTCTTCTATCTTTTTATTACTTTTTGTTATTTTCGCTTAAAATCATCCAACAGCTTTCCACGCCTTCAAATTTTGATGAAACATATAATAAGATAGTGCCACTTATTTCAAGTCTGTAAGAACCTCCACCAACATGGCTAGGTTTCAGTACTTCATCAGGGGAGAGGTTCACTAAAAAAAGAGACATATGGCACTCTATACAAACTCAAAGTCCATTGTGAACTCTTTAGTAGCACCAAACTATCAAAAAACTATGATATTAACCCTAGTGCATCTACTTACAGAACAATGGCTTGCATAGTAGCTCGCATGGAAAAATGGCTGCGGCTTTTTTTCAGCCACCGCTGAAGTTTAAATGTCCATCAGCTGATCACACTTCAGACCACCTGATTGGATATGCAGATGAGAGATACAAAGCACCTGATTGGATATACAAAACTCCCCCACAATCAATCAGACTAATGATCACCATTCCAGTTCTGAATTCAACCCCGAAGACTGAAGTGTTTTAAGTATATAAATCCAGCACTGTTCTTTATAATTCAGTAGTGAAAACAATAAAGACAAAAGAAAGTGGAAACTGTTTTTTTGGTGATCCCCATGAACAAAGTATTTATATTTTAGCAAACAATAGAAAAAAATCAAATCAGTAAGCAGCACAGTGCCTTAATTGTCACTGAGATCAGGAATTAGTAAGTGAGCCCTTGTGCTGATCCTGAGACCTGCGGTCAGAAACCCAACACTTCACCTGCAGGGACCGCCATTCCCCAGCGGTTGAGCCCCTGGGTTCGGGCAGCCAGCAGAACTTCAGGCGGTGAGACAGACTGAGGCTCAGATAAGAAAAGGAGGCAAACTCAGAGCTGGCAGAAGTCAGGTCCAGGCAGTAGTCAGGTCAGGCGGCAATCCAGCAGAGGTCAGGTCCAGGCAGTGGTTGGGGCAGGTGGTGATCCAGCAGAGGTCAGGTCCAGACAGTAGTCGGCAAGGAAGAACAGCAACGAAAAAAACGCACCAGACATCAAGAAGGTAGTAGCTGAGGCAGTGAAGTAGTGAGAAGTTCCTGGTTTTAAAGTGAAGGCGATTGACGTCAGAGTAGGCGCGCCCAGACATAGGCGCATTAAAGTGTGGGTGCACCCAATGTGTAGGTGCACCCAAGCTTTAGACGCTCCAAAACTGGAGCTACTCAGAAGAGAGGTATTAATCGCATTGTAGGTGTGTACATCTGGCTCCATGTTTGATATTCCAGATTCGTGATAGTACCCCCCCCCCCCCCCCCCCACAGGCCGGGCTTGGATCTATATTGAGAGTGGAAGTCTCTGAGCAGGTCAGGAGCATGTATGTTCATAGCGGGCTCCCAGGAATTTTTTTCCTGGTCCGTAATATTTCCATGATATTAAGTAATACAGCTTGCCTGCATGGCGTTTTGAGTATTCTGCTACCTCGAATTCAGGGTCTGGAGTAGTGTCAAGGAGATTGGGTCGTTTAGGTTCAGGATGCCATTTGGAGGGTACGAAGGGCTTCAAGAGCGACACATGGAATGCGTTATGTATCTTGGAGTTGGAAGGCAGATGTAACCGATACATAAGGGTTCCAAAAGGGGACCAGATAGTGAAAGGCCCAATAAACCTAGGGGCAGATTAATAGGAGGGTAGCCAAAGGTGCAGGTATTTGGTATTTAACCAGAGCTTTTGTCCAGGTCGAAAGGCAGGAGCTGGTCTACGTTGTCGATCAGCGAAGCATTTGATGGGCAGCAGCTTGCTGAAGATGTGTCTGAACCTTATTCCAGATGTCCTGAATGTTTTGGAGAGTTTGATGAACTGCTGGAGGTTCCAAGGTTCCAGGAATGGGCAGAAGTAAACAAAGATGGTGACCATAGACTACATAGAATAGAGGCAGGAGGACTCGTACAGGTTATTGTATGCAAATTCAACCCAGAGAAGAAGGGCACACCAGTTATCCTGTTTGCTGTTCACGTTCATACAAAGAAAATTCTTGAGAGTTTGGTTCGCTCTACCAGTCCATTCGTCTGAGGATAGTAAGCGGAAGAGTAGTGAGTGGTGATTCCCAAGATAAAGCAGAGAGTTCTCCAGAAGCGGGAAGTAAACTAAGGACCCTAGTCACTCACTATCCGTTGTGGAAGCCCATGGAGGCAGAATATGTGCTGGATGAAGACCCGAGCCAAATTTGTCACAGACGGAAGAGAGGGCATAGTAACGAAATGAGCCATCTTAGAGAGACGATCCACCACCACCCAGATTACAGTGTTCCTGTCAGAAGCAGGTAGATCAATGATGAAATCCACAGAGAGTTATTGCCACAGGGCGTTAGGAACAGGCAACGGTTGAAGGAGTCCCCAGGGTTTAGCATGAGTGTACTTATTACATGCACAGGTGGGGCAGGTAGTGACAAAGTTTCGAATGTCCTGAGCCATCCAAGGCCATCGGTAGTACTGTTGGATGAGATGCAGAGTCTTACGAAACCCTGGATGTCCAGCCAGACATGAAAAGTGACCCCATCGCAGGACAGAACGACGAAGTCTGGAGGGAACTGGAGTGATACCTGGAGGAATGGGGAGGTTAGCCAAAGCTACAATACATGCAGGATTTAACATGGGTCGAGGTTTGCCAATGTCGTCTTGTGGTTCGAAGGCCCTGGACAAGGCATCAGGAAATGTCAGACGGAAGTTAAAGCAGGCAAAAAACAAGGACCATTGAGCCTGTCTTGGATTCAGATGTTTAGTGTCTTGTAGCGGGAAGTGGGAGGTTCATGTGATCTGTTATGAATGTGAACAGGTGGCTCGCTCCCTCTAAGAGATAACGCCATTCAGAGTGAACTTCAAAGCTAATAATTCCCGGTCCCCAATGGTATAGTTGCATTCGGTGGGTGTAAACGTTTTGGAAAAGAAGAAACACAGGTGGCATTTCCCTGTCGAGGAGGGCTGGGACAAAATTGTTCCAGCCCCCAGAGAGGAGGCATCCACTTCCAATATGAAGGGTTGAGTCATGTCCGAGCTCCGGAGAACCGGGGCAGAAAGAAAGGCCTGTTTCAGGTAGTCGAAGGCTTGAAGGTCTTCAGGAGTCCAATTCTTGATATCTGGCCCTTTTTGGTGAGAGCAGTAAGGGGTGCTGTGATGAGAGAGTATTGGTTGATGAACTGTTTGTAGTAATTGGCAAAGCCTAAAACAAATTGCAAAGCTCGCAGGGTTTGGAGTTGAGGCCATTTTTGAATAGCCTGTAATTTGTCCGGATCCATCTGTAGACCAGTAGCGGAAATAATGTACCTCAAAAAGGGAATGGAGGTTTGATGGAAGGAACACTTCTCCAGTTTAGTATATAGTTGATTGTCCCAAAGTTGGAGCACAGTTCATGCGTGGGTCGGATGTTCTTGAGGGGACAAGGAAAAGATGAGTATATCGTCCAGGTACACTATAACAGAGGAATATAGAAGATCCCGGCGAATGTGATTTGATGAAGTTTTGGAAGACAACAGGTGCATTGCATAGACCGAATGGCATGACCCAGTATTCATAATGCCCATCGTTCGTATTAAAGTCTGTCTTCCATTCGTTGCCACTGCGTATTCAGATCAGATTGTAGGCTCCACGGAGATCCAGTTTGGTGAAAATGGTGGCCCCTTGTAAGCGATCAAACAACTCTAGTATGAGTGGAAGTGGGTAGTGATTCTTGACCGTGATGTTGTTTAATCCTCAATAATCTATGCAGGGTCAAAGGGTCCCATCCTTCTTGGTGACAGAGAAGAACCCAACAAAAAAAACCTTCCTTCCTGACTAACAGCAGGAACAGCGCTAGCTGGGATTCAGGGATAACTGTGGCTCACTAACTAACAAAATAAATAATAATTGTATAACCTTAAATCGTTTCTCTGTTCTTGTACTGAGTTCCCTAACTAAGGAAGTGCACTCTTCATTGGATCTTGTAGTCACACTGCTCACAGCAACTTTGTCTCTCCAAACTCATGCAATCTTCCACTCTAGTTCACCAGCATGTGAACAGACATACTGCAAGCCCAACCTTAAGCTTGGAGACCAGTTTTCCTAGTGGCTTAACTGGGATTAATCCACTTGCATAAACCTGTCTTACACAACCTTGCACAGGGTCTCTCCACCACAGTCTTAACTGTAAAACCTTTAAACAGCACACACACAACAAAAAAAAACAGTTTAGTTCTTTCTTTCTTTTGTTCAAATCCAACACCTTTCACCTTCAGCACACTTCACCTGCATTCAGTGTTTCAGCACTAAACACTGGCAGAGAAATTCCCTTTCAGATACTTAAACAGTACACAAAAAAAAACCATCCGTTTTAGAACTTTCTTTCTCTGCTCAAATCCAACACTTTTCACCTTCAACTCTCTTCACCTGCATTCAGGAATTCAAAGCTCACAGAAAAACTTACCTTCACATGCTTTTCTGCCTAGAAATCCTGTCATGCACTCAGAGCTCTCCCAAACACATCTTTCCTCTTCAGTGTCTTCAGCCCCTCCCCTCCTCCACTTCCTGGCAAGCTGTTGCCAAGGGATACTGGGTCTCTGAGTCACCAGCTGACCTCTGCTGGCCAATAAAGTGTCAAAACACAGGGTGTTTTCCTCATGGACACTAATTAACATTTTTTCACAATCTCCATTTTGGAAAATAACTTTCCATAGGAAATAATAGAAAAGTTATATTTTTAGACAAAAACCCAAAACATTTCTATACAATCAGATCAAAATATCTTATAATCATTGGTGCCATCAAACTATACATACAGTATATTTTTTATATGTTTAAACACAGACTTTTATCATAAATCTGTCAAAACTCTTATAAAACTAGAAATGTTCAAAAAAAACAATTCCAACACTCAGAGCATTAGGGCAAGCCGCAGACAACGCAGCTCCGTGCAGGAAGTCCAGAACCGCTTCTGGAGTCACAGCACTGGCCACCAACAATCTCTGGGAGCCCAGAGCCTCCCCCGGACCCCAGGTAAAAATAAAAATAAATAAATATAACCCACCAGGTTACAATAAGTCATGGAGCTGCATCAAAAGCTGGAGATGCATTAGTCACCTGTAAGCTTTGTTTATAGTCTTGTACGTGGTTCCTTTCTTTGGTCCCAGGTCCACTTCTCAGAGGCAGTGGGGTTGTAGCACAATAAGACAACAAATGGGTGTGGTTTGGAAAAGGGTATTTTATATAAAAATAGGCTTATTACAAATGCACAGCGCTTAGAACAGAAATTTGTTACAGAGCTGCTTCTGGGTGTAAGTGAATGTGTGTCTGTCCTTCCCTTGGTAGCTGAGGAGGGAAGTGTGTGTGGAATGGCTGGCTGAGCATGAATGTCTGTAGGTATGAATGTGGATGGGTGTTCCTCTCCTGTGATTGTGTGTCCAACTGTGTGAATATCTGAAGGTGTGTGTGTATGTCCCCTCCTATCTATGTTTGTCCCTCTTTGGGTTTATATAACTGGATTATCTCTTTTCCAGCACCTTCTAGTGTCATAATTTGGTTTGTGTGATCTGATGTCTCCTGATTACTTAGGAGCTGTGTATTCCTTTAAAGGCCCAGTTCTAAAAGATAGCCTGTCTGGCTACCCTTGTAAACTAATCCCATCAGGTCAATTAATCCCATCAGATATGGAGCTATCCTGTCTAATTAGACTGATAGCATTAGGGGTCAGACCAGAGAGGGAGGTGGTCAGAGCTGCCTGCAGTATATCCAAGAGGCCTTTGGTTAACTCTCTGGGTAGGCCCTGAATCCTTAGTTATGCTAACTTTCAGAATAGCCATGATCAGCACAATGTCATGATGACATCTCCCACACTTTTTTTGTGTGTGTGCATGGGAAAAGATGTAAGCAAACTTGTGGTACCTATCATCATGGCATTCACACTTGCCACTACGTTACAGCAGTGGCCAGGCTGCCATTCTTATGTGCCTCTCATACCTCTAATAGTATATATCCTGCTAGTTCCAGCAGGCCTTCTGTCCTACATAAGTACATACGTATTGTTACATTGGGACAGAACAAAGGCCCATCAAGCCCAGCATCTTGTTTCCAACAGTGGCCAATCCAGGTCACAAATACCTGGCAAGATACCGAAAAAGTTCAATACATTTTATGCTGCTTATCCCAGAAATAGTAGATTTTCCCAAATCAATTTAATAATGGTCTATGGACTTTTCCTTTAGGAAGCCGTCCAAACCTTTTTTAAACCCTGCTAAGCTAACCACCTTTACCACATTCTCTGGTAATGAATTCCAGAGTTTTAATTACACGTTGAGTGAAGAAAAAGTTTTTCAGATTCGTTTTAAATTTACTACTTTGTAGCTTCATCACATGCCCCCCCTAGTCCTAGTATTTTTGGAAAGAGTAAACAAAAGATTCACGTCTACCCATTCCACTCCACTCCACTCATTATTTTATAGACTTCTAGTCATTATTTTATAGACCTCTATCATATCTCCTCTTAGCCATCTTTTCTCCAAGCTGAAGAGCCCTAGATGCTTCAACCTTTCCTCATAGGGAAGTCGTCCCATCCCCTTTATTATTTTTGTCGCCCTTCTCTGTACCTTTTCTAATTCCACTATATCTTTTTTGAGATGCAGTGACCAGAATTGAACACAATATTTGAGGTGCAGTCGCACCATGGACCGATACAAAGGCATTATAATGTCCTCACTTTTGTTTTGCATTCCTTTCCTAATAATACCTAACATTCTATTTGCTTTCTTAGCTGCCGCCGCCACCACCACACACTAAGCAGAGGGTTTCAACGTATCAACAAACAACGCCGAGATCCCTTTCTAGGTCGGTGACTCCTAATGTGGAACCTTGCATGATGTAGCTATAATTCGGGTTCCTCTTTCCCACATGCATCACTTTGCACTTGCTCACATTAAACGTCATCTGCCATTAGATGCCCAGTCTCGTAAGATCCTCTTGTAATTTTTCACAATCCTCTCACGATTGAATAACTTTGTATCGTCGGCAGATTTAATTACCTCACTAGTTACTCCCATCTCTAGATCATTTATAAATATGTTAAAAAGCAATGGTCCCAGCACAGACCCCTGGGGAAACCCCACTACCCTTCTCCATTGAGAATACTGACCATTTAACCCTACTTTCTGTTTTCTATCCTTTAACCAGCTTCTAATCCACAATAGAACACTATCTCCTATCCCATGACTCTCCAATTTCCTCTGGAGTCTTTCATGAGGTACTTTGTCAAACGCCTTTTGAAAATCCAGATACACAATATCAACCGGCTTGCTTTTATCCACATGTTTGTTCACCCTTTCAAGGAAATGTAATACATTGGTGAGGCAAGATTTCCCTTCACTAAATCCATGTTGGCTTTGTCTCATTAATCCATGCTTTTGAATATGCTCTGTAATTTTGTTCTTTATAATAGTCTCTACCATTTTGCCTGGCACCGTCGTGAGGCTCACTGGTCTATAATTTCCCAGATCCCCTCTGGAACCGTTTTTAAATATTGGCGTTACAAGGGCTCCCTCCAGTCTTCCGGTACCACAATCCATTTTAAAGATAAATTACATATTACTAACAGTAGTTCCGCCAGTTTATTTTTCAATTCTATCAGTACTCTGGGATGAATACCATCCGGTCCAGGAGATTTGCTACTCTTCAATTTGTCAAATTGCCCCATTACATCCTCCAGGTTTATAGAGATTTAATTCAGTTTCTTCGACTCATCAGCTTCGAATACCATTTCTGGCACCGGTATTTCTCCCAAATCTTCCTCGGTGAAGACCGAAGCAAAGAATTCATCTAATCTCTCCGCTATGGCTTTGTCTTCCCTGATCGCCCCTTTTACCTCTCAGTCATCTACGGTCCAACCAATTCTTTTGCTGGCTTCTTGCTTTTAATATACCTAAAAAAAAATTTACTATATGTTTTTGCCTCCAACGCAATCTTTTTTTCAAAGTCCCTCTTTGCATTCCTTATCAGCGCTTTGCATTTGACTTGACATTCCTTACGCTACTTCTAATTATTTTCAGTCTGTTCCTTCTTCCATTTTCTGAAAGATTTTCTTTTAGTTCTAATAGCTTCCATCATCTCACTTTTTAACATGCCGGCTGTCGTTTGGTCTTCCTTCCTCCTTTTTTAATACATGGAATATATTTGGCCTGGGCTTCCAGGATGGTATTTTTGAACAGCATCCACGCTTGATGTAAATTTTTGACCCTGCACAGTATTCTTTCCATAGCTATGGAGATAAGAAAGTCCCATTATGAGTCCAAACCTCGTGTCTTAGGTAGGGCAGCCACTACTAGGTGGGGAAACCCAATATGCCACCTCAGTGCCCATCATAGAGAGAATGAACAGTGCATAAAAGATGCAGGTATTTCTGAAGAGGTTAAGGCCTAAAGGTACCTGGATGCCATAAGTAAGGGTATGATAATGTAGGAAGCAATAATATACTACAACTGATCCTGGTGTGCAATGCAGTAGAAAAAGTCAAATTAGGCCAAATTAAACTGGTTTCAGAGGTAGATGCTGGAACAAATTATGTGTATTACCTTAAAATGTTGATGGTATTTTTGTAGTACATGCGCTGGAAAGAGATGTACATGATTTCATTTTACAGCACAGGAAAATCATGACAATGCATAGCAAAACTTGTGCAACAGTTAAAATAATGATAGGGTGAATAAGAACATTAAAGACATGATCAGCAGTAGGTGAATATCTAAACAAAAGTTCCCATACAGAGACATGAGCATCTTATAGCAGATTTTCAACAGTTAAATTAATCTGTCCATTCTGATAAGTGATGGTATGCTTCACTTCTTTGGAGGTTGTTTTACGGTGATCAATATAGGCATAGAGTCCTGTAAAGTTCAGCAGTTGATGTAAAATCTCTTCTCCCATGCCAAGAGGTAATGGGTGCATAGCATATAGGATAAAGTCTGGAATGTCAGAGTCATTGGTAACCAGAGGTGTGGAATATGTTGTCCCACTAATGTTGATTAAGATCAGAGGTATATGACTGCACCATGTATTATTCTGTAAATAGTTCAAACTGTACAGCAAAGTATCCTTAGGAAGGCGGATGTTATGTACGGGGGGAGCAATAGAAAAAGACATATTTTTTTTTTTGGGGGGGGGGGGGAAACATTAAAAAATGTCCAGCTCCAAGGTAGTAAATGTGTGAGGTAGTGGGTGAGTATGAGAGCTTGGCAGTCAGGGAACAGGAGCATGAATTGTTCCAGCATGAGTTATCAGCCTCTTTAAACTGATGAGGTTTAGACTTGAAATTAAACAGTATCTGCTCACACAAACTGAGGTCCATAGGCTTGAACAAAGTCCAGTTATCATGCAAGTGAAATGGTCCAAAGGATACATTAGCATACAACAAGGTAAATAACTGTGCTGTCCTGACCGTGGGATCAAAGTACAGATACAGCATCCTTCTGACAAAATCATTGGAACAGTAACTGTCCACCAAAAAAGATGAGCAATAGCAAATCCATGCAATTTGGTGCTAGCTATCTGGACAAGGGATGGTGGCCAGTGACCTAACTGAGCAGTGATCAGATTTTATAAGCTCTATCTGTACTTGATCACAGGCAATAGCCCATTGTGACAGCGTTTATAGAACACTTCCCCACTATAACTAACCAGAGCTACCTTAAGAGCACAAGTCCACAGGAGGAAGTGAGCTGGGCAGACAGTTGAAACCAGGCAGTTCAATGGGAAGGGCCAAGCAGAGGCAAGAGAGGCCCCAGGAAGGAAAAGGAATGGGACTTGATATATGGCCTTTATGTAGTTTGCAACTACATTCAATGCGGTTTACATAGTATATACAGTACTTATTTGTACCTGGGGCAGTGGAGGGTTAAGCGACTTGTCCAGAGTCACAAGGTGCTGCAGTGGGAATTGAACCCAGTTCCCCAGAATAAAAGTCCGCTGCACTAACCACTAGGCTATTCCTCTGCTCTGGAAGAGGAAGAGGATACGCCCTAGCATATGCCTTGACTAAAGACTTCCCAATGCTGTGATTGGGCAGAGATAAGCCCTTGTTAACTAATTGAACTTTTGCAAGTTTGCTGGAGGTCTGGCCAAAGCCAGACCTGAGATGGAAAATAGAACTGAAAGGCTGTGTTTGGGGTGTGGCAACCCCGCAGCTGCAGACTGTGTTTGAAACTGCCGCCAGAGGCTGTCTGCTGAAACCACCAGGGTTTTTCCCCATTCTATGCCTCAGCTCTGTGAAGAAATAGACCGAGAGTATAGGAAAATGGATACTAGGAACTGTGTTCTTGAACCACAGAGGTTTACCCTTGCTATGACTTGTGCCCAGGAACTCCTGTTCTTGTAAATAAATACTTATGTTTGCAGTCTACCTTTTACTTTTTAATCTTTTATTAACTTTTAAATAAAGACATAACCATAGTAATGTACATTACAAAGTATCACATGTCAAATCATAAAAAAAAAAGAACAATGGCAAGTATGATATAATTACCTGAGCTAAACAAATTCTGATTTTCTCCAGAAAAAAAAAAATTATCTGACAAATCCCGGCACTCTACTATTGGTAATACATATGAATCTGTATAATAGGACAAATTGACAAAGTACTACCACAACAAAAACAACCTTTCTTTAACCTAAGGTTTTCGTAACATATACTAAATTCAAACATCTTTAAATTGATGTGTTATCCAAGGTCTATACCTCTGGTAAACGTAACCCATGAGCACTAGCTCTCCTACCATTATCCAACTTAAAACAAATTATACCATTAAGCACCTCTGACCCCCCCCCCCCTTTCCCCTCCTAAAACCTCAAAGTTACCCCCCACTCTCCCATTAAAACCCACCCATCCCCCCCCCTTTTTGAGAATGATACCTACTCAAATTCTGTGGCGGATTATAGCAAGGTGTGATTCAATAGAAGACTGCGACCTCTCGAGGATAAAGACATTATATATGGTTCCCAAATGGACCAACATTTTTTCCTGCGTTTTGGAGTTAAGCATGCATCTCTAGCTTCCATAAGAGCTAGGGCATGAAGAGCATTCCGCCAAGACCAAAAGTCGGGCGCCCTGCTCTGAGTTCAACATTGCATGATGCACTTTTTCCCCACTACCCCTGCTTTATATATGAAAATACGTTCATATGACAATAGAGAATCATCACAGCCCACCCAGCCCAACAGAAGTCTGGTGAAATAATCACTCGTTTATGCAACAAATGCTCCCAATATCTAATCAGACGCTTCCAAAAAAGTTGTACCCTTGAGCAATACCACAGCGCATGAGCCAAAGTAGCATCAAGATTTCCACACTTACCACAATTCTTAACATCCAGACACTTCGCCTAAAAGGCCTGACGGGGAGAGAATTAAGACCTGGTTACAGTTCGAAATTGACACTCTCTATATTGTGTACTATAAAGGTAACGTGGAATCAGCTGTATGAAACGCAAATTGTACCCCAACTCTGCTTGCCATTGACTCGTCACCATATCAAAATCCTTTCCGGGCAAGTACGAAACTAGAGACTTATGCAGGGAAGCTACTGAAATATAAATCCGACTCGGTCTAAAAAACACCTCTAGTTTCTCAAACAAGTCTCTAGTGCAGTTCGGCAGCAAGGATTTAACATAATGACAAGCCTGCATGTAAGCATAAAAATTAAGTGGATGTGATTGGATATGTTCCAGCATATGTTCAAAAGTTTTCACTGACCCATCGTTCCCTCAATAGATCAGCTACATAAAATATCCCTTTGGAAGCCCAGTTATGAAATACCCCTTTGGTCTGACCTGGACAGAATTCTAGATTCCCCACTAACGGCATAAAATCCGTACATCGTGGATTCATTTTAAGATATTTTGACAAATAGTTCCACACAAATCTCATTGAATGTAACAAAACATGTTTTTTCAATGTAGGAGGTAATCTTTTTTGCGCTACATGTAACAAATAGTGAGGGTGAAGCGGTAAAAACAACTCTTTCTAATGACCAACATGTATAATGTTCTGTTCGCAGGATCCAATCAGCCAGATGTCACAGCAAACATGCTATGTTATACAACCTTAAATTAGGTAATCTTAAGCCTCCTGTCCTCCAAGAACCAAACAAGTATTCCAAAGGAATCTTAGGCTTCCTTCCTGCCCAGCAAAAATATGTAAGAAATCTCCGAAGTTTGCGCAAATCGTTCTTCAACAAACAAAGAGGTAAGTGTCTTAATACATATAACCAACGGGAAAATATAATCATGCTAAACAAATTGATTTTGCCACTAAGCGGGAGAGGCAGTGTTTGGTAGCTCTTAGCAAATAATCCACATTCTGTATAGATTCCTGAGATCACTAGGTAGCAGTATACCCAAATAACGAAAAGACCCCGATGCCCACTTCAGGGGAAACTCTCCCTCCCAACTTGTGCGAACTTCTGGGCTAGTCGGCATGCCCTCTGACTTATGCATGTTAAGTCGAAATCCCGAGAATGAACCATACTCTCTAAAACTCTCCAACAAGGCGGATAGGGATCTCCATGGCGAAGACAATTGTACTAACAAGTCATCAGCAAAAGCTGAAATCTTAAACTCATAGCTTCCCAGCTTAATACTTGTAATATCTGAATTATGCAGAATTTCTCATATCAATGGGTCCAACGTAACAGCAAACAACAATGGGGACAATGGGCACCCCTGTCGCGTACCTCTCAATATATGAAAAGTTTCAGAGAACAAACCGTTAACCATAACTCTAGCCATTGGTTTACTACTACTACTAGCATAAAGTGTCTGAATGGCCTTTGCAAAAAATCCCTCTATACCATACTTACATAACACTGCAAAGCAAAAATTCCATGTCACCCTATCGAAAGCCTTTTCCACATCAAAACTAATAATAATCAATGGTGTTTGTAATTCTTGGACCCTTCTCCATTGTGGCCAATAGAGTCCTAATATTCTTAACCACCTGTCTCCCATGTATAAAGCCTACCTGTGGCTCCGCTATCACTGACAGCAGCACACAAGCCAAACGATTTGCCAAAATCCCAGCTAATAACTTTGCTTCATATCCCATCAAAGAAATTGGTCTATAAGACTCGGGAAATCCTGGATATTTTCCGGGTTTGAGAAACACTACAATCTCAGCCATGTTCAAAGAATCAGGCAATCGCTGATTCTCTATAACTCCACTGAACAGACGAGCCAAAACTGTTTGAATTTCAGATAGTAATAATTTATAAAATTCAGCTCTATAACCATCTGGTCCTGGAATCTTATAAAGCGCGCTCTGCCCCACTGCCCAAACAACTTCATCGATTCCTATAGGCACATTAAGACTTAAGGCTTGACTGGCGGAGATTCTAGGTAAATCTAAGCTATGTAAGTAGACATTTGAATCCAAGTCTTGTACCAAATCAGAGCTATATAAGGATTGATAATAATTACGAAATACCTGGACCATTTCCTCATCCGTATTGACCATATACCCTGACTTATTATGAACAGCTAACACTCGCTTAGATCCCCTGCCAACAGTTTGCCTGCCTTACTGCCATGTTTATAAAGTTGATATTGATAATATAGAGCCGATTTCTTGGCTCTCTGATGAAGCAGTTCATTAAGGCAACTTTGGGCCACCAGAAATCTGTCTCTATTTTCATCAGAGGAAACCCTCCCATACTGCCGCCGATAAAAAACTACTTGTTTCTCCAACTGCAGAATAGCCGCATCTCTTCTTTTTTTCTTCCGTGTACTGAATGCAATAATATCACCTCTTATAACCGCTTTAGCGGTTTCCCAGAACAGTACTATATCATCCCTATGTTGAGCATTAAACTCCCTATAATCCTGCTATCTGGCTTTTAGATAGGCTCTAAAATCAACATCACAATATAAATCCATGGGGAATCTCCAACGCCGACAGGAAGATTCCATCATCCCACTTCCCAACTCTACACATGTGGGGGTATGATCTGATATAGCGGTAGGTCCAATTGAGACAGATCTTACTTTGGAAAATAGGATTTCCCCTATCAAATCTATAAGTGATTGTGTCCGATGGGCTCTAGACAAATGGGTATAATCTTTTTCTCCCGGATGTAAAACATGCCAAACATCTACCAGGCCCAATGTGCTACAAAGCAGTGGTATCCCCTTGGTACAATCATACTTAACTACCTTAACTATCCATAATAGGATCCGCCACTATGTTAAAATCACCTCCAATTATCATAGAGGAGCCCACATAAGGAAGTAACTTATGGATGATCAGACTAAAGAATTTTTTATCATAGACATCAAACATATAAATGACAAGTGACCGACTCACCCGCAAATGCGCAGTAGAGACTTCCCTCTCTGTCCCGCCCTCGCGTGAAGACGTGATGACGTCAGAGGGCGGAACAGAGAGGGAAACAGACGCTGCCACTGGAGCCTGGAGATGAAGCAACATCGCCGGCGCACCAACCTCCACTCCCCCCATCCCCAACGTCGTCGCTGCCGCCACTCCCGCCTCCCTCTGTATTGGGCCCCCTGCACTGACATGACAGCGCCTCTCACCTCCGTGTGGAAGCGCTGCAGGCAGCAGCAGAGCTTTCACACCGAGTTGAGAGATGCTCTCATGTCAGTGCAGGGGACCCGGCACGGAGGGGGGAGGGAGCGGCGGCGAGGAGGGTAGCTGGACATGGGGGGAGGGCAGGGGGAGAGAGGAGGGTTGCTGGACATGGGGAGAGAGCAGGGCAGAGAGGAGGGTTGCTGGACATGGGGGGAGGGCAGGGGAGAGCAGGGGGGAGGCCAAGGGAAAGCGGAGGGTTGCTGGATATGGGGGAGGGCAGAGGAGAGAGGAGGATCGGTGGATGGGGTGAGGCCAGGGGAGACAGGAGGGCTGCTGGACATGGGGGGGAGGGCAGGGGAGAGAGCAGGGTTGCTGGACATGGATCAATGGAGGGGAGGGCAGGGGAGAGAGGAGGGTTGCTGGACATAGGGGGGCAGGGGAGAGAGGAGGGTTGCTGAACATGGGGGGAGGGCATGGGAGAGAGCAAGGTTGGTGGACGGGGGGGGGAGGCCAAGGGAAAGAGGAGGGTTGCTGCTTATGAGGAGAGAGCAGGGTTGCTGGACATAGATTGGGGGAGGGGAGGGCAGGGGAGAGAGGAGGTTTGCTGGACATGGATGGATGGAGGTGAGAATTATTACATTTTGCAAAACACAAATCTCGCCTGTTTTAACGGGCTTAACGGCTAGTTAGGAGCATAAATGTTACATAACAAGACTGGACTTCCATCAAGAACTAGCTACGCTATAACATATCGTCCCTCCGGGTCAACCTCCACCACTTTTTTCTCCACTTGTAAGTGTTTATAAAATAAAATAATAACCCCAGCCTTCTTGCCTTTTGCTGGAGCTTCAACATAATCCCCCACCCACCAACTACGTACTTTACTGTGCTCTTGCAAGGAAAGATGGGTTTCTTGTAACATTGCTATAGTGGCCCCTTTGCGGTGTAAACTGTGAAGGATTTTTTTCCTCTTTATAGGGGACCTAATACCTCCCACATTCCAAGAATAAATCCTCCAATCCTTCATGTAACATCCAGCATAGATATTCCCCTACCAAACTCATTCTTTCACCAACATCAGATGCATTGTCCCAGCCTCCAACACATCCCTCCAAATCGCCTTCCCTCCCTCAAGATTCGCCAATTTCCATCCTCCTCCATAACATAATAATCCTCCCAACCCAATTTATCTGCTATTATGTAGGTATCTCTATCCCTCCCTCTCCCCCCATTTACCTCTACCTGTCCCCCCCATCCCTTTCCAAGGTCCCCCTACCTAACCACAGTACCTTCCCACTGATTGTCACTCCCCCCCCCCCGACTCAATTATGAATATGTCCATTGTAGCCATAGAACTGCGAACCCACAGTGCTTCCAAAACACACCGTGATCCATCCATGCCACCAGTCAACCCACCATCACACAGAGCAACCAACCAAAACATTCATACTATGACATATTACATAAAGTGATCATACCTCACCCATCATCGGAACTCCCCTCCCCCCCCCCCAAAAAAAAAAACAGAATTGATGGCAGAATAATCACTGACATCATCAAATCAATGTAGTCTTTCTGCTAGCAGGAGTGTCCAAAAAAAATAGTATGTGTATAAACACCAGCTGTTGCTGTTGCCCCACAAATCATCATTGGACCATAAACCGTTTAAAATTACTTCCCAAGACTAAGTTACAATTATGTCTTACCCTAATTGGTCAGACATTATAGGTGACATTGGTAACAAATGTAAGCAAGACATCCTACTTCTCAGACTTTACAGTTTAAACCTATAAATGGGTCTAAGACCTCACCGGAGATAGTAGTGAAATGTAATATATCATTGAACCATAGCACAGAATAGGCATGAAAAGTAATTCAATCAAGTTCAACAACGTTGTTCAGACACTGCGGATGACTGGGGTAAGGATGACAGATTATGTGCCTCTTCAGAGTTTGTAAACATACAGACTTGATTTCCATGAGTAATTCTGAGTCTCGCTGGGTAAAGTAAAGCAAAAGGGATACGTCGTTCAATCAGAGAAGCACAAACTGAGGAGAAGGATTTCCATTGCTGTTGGACTTGCGCTGAATAATCCTGAAAGCAAAGAATCTTACGGTTTCGATGCTGTAATGCCATCCCTCCTCGAATAGAATGTAAAATCAGCATTTTGTGCGTATAGTTTAAGACCTTCATAATCACTATCCTCGGCCTGCTTCCCGAGGTGCCCAAAGGCCCCAACCTGTGAGCCCATTCAATACAGAAATTATTCAGCTGCTTTTCAAGCTTCAATGCTGAGGGAATCCAAGTTTCCAGGAACTTCACTTAATCCAAGGTACTCTCCGTTTCTTCCAAGCCCACCAGTCGCAAATTATTGCGCCTCGATCGATTTTCAAGATCATCCACCTTGCTCTGAAGCTCGGCAACGGTCTTCATTAATCTCTCTCTCTCCTCGGTCATACCGCGTACCTCACCCTCCAGCACCGATGTTCTGTGCAAACACTTATCAAGCTCCAAATTTACACTGTCTAATCGCTCGTGAGCTTCTTCCGTCTGATCAAGCAGTTTTTGTAGCTTATAATCAAGAGCTGCTTCTACTGCCGCTTTAATCTCCGCCACCAACTCCGAAGTCCACACACCATTGTGCAGGGGAACTCGTGGCGCCATGCAAGTCCACCATTTTAGGCTCCATCAACTTCTGCCGCTCTTGGTCTTGCTTCAGTGTCTTTGTACTCATAATTCCTTCAACTGCTCGAGTTAAAGTATCACCAATCTAGTCTCTGTATCACAGAAAGCTGATTGTACGAATGTGCTGCCAAGTAAGCCAGTAACACTTGAATGAGCAGGGGAAATAGCAGGAGCTATTCTCTACTGCGTGGTGGTGATCAGGTGACCTCTTGCAGTCTACCTTTTATTCAGCTGTATTATTTCCTCCGGCCACGCCCAACCCCCGCTCATACCATGCAAGAGAGGCTGAAGAAAGCAGAAGACACAACCAAGCTTAGCCTGGAAAAGGCTCTGGCAGGTCAAGCCCGAGCCTACAACCAAAAGGCCATTTTGTGAACCTTCCAGCTTTGGATAGAGTCTTAGTCCTTCTACCCTCTTCTGAAAGCAATACAGGAACGTAGGACCTTTGAAATAAGAATGATTGAATATTTTGACACCCAACAAACAGGACAATAAGGATCTGGGTTTTCTAACCCATTATAAACCATAAAGCTGTATTTCTCTATTTATTTCTCTGTTTATTACCCTCCTCTCACCTACCAACACCCATCCTGTTAGAATATCAATGAAATGCTTTGATGTCCCCATGCATACCCCCACCCTCCCACTCTGTCAGACTGTCAAATTAATGCTTTGATGTTTCTCTTATATATACTATCTGCTAACACATTTGCTTATTTCCGATCTGATGAAGAAGGGCAACCTTCGAAAGCTAATCAAGAAATGTATTAAGTTATGTCCAATAAAAAAGGTATCATCTTATTTTCTTTTCCATGTTTTATTTTGTTTGATTTCTATTAATAACCTTTGAGTGGACTAACACGGCTACCACACCTCTCTACAAACCAAAACAGGGAAGATAGGGTATTCTGATAGCGACATTGCCGCAGAGACCATAGTAGACCAGGTGCCAAATAAAAAGCAGATAAAAGATTGCAAATTATTGCTCTCAACTGCTGAGTAAGATATAAATAAGAACAACAAACATTGTTTGAAATGTCTATATGCAAATGCCAGAAGCCTAAGAAATAAAATGGGAGAATATATTGCACTAAATGACAAATTAGATATCTCTGAGACCTGGTGGAAGGAGGATAACCAGTGGGACACTGTCATACCGGGGTATAAGTTATATCGTAGTGATAGGGTGGATCAAATTGGTGGAGGGGTAGCATTGTATGTTAAGGACACAAAACACATCTTGGAATCTCTATGAATTGAAATTCTGTGTGTAAAGGTGTAAAGGCGAAAAGGATACGAGTGTACTACCATCCACCTGGCCAGGATGAACAGACAGATGTAGAAATGTTATCAGAAATTATGGAGGCTAACAAACTGGGGAACACTATAATAATGGGTGACTTCAGTTACCCCAATATTTGACTGTAAGATCAATTGTAAGATCAGGGCATGCTAGGGAGGTAAAATTCCTTTACGAAATCAAGGACTGCTTTATGGAGCAGCTGGTACAGGAGCCAAGAAGAGGAGGAAAAATTCTAGACCTAGTCCTTACTGGAGCACATGATCTGATGCAGGAGGTAGTGGTGCTGGGGCCACTTGATAACAGTGATCATAATATGATCAGATTTGATATTGGCTCTGGAGGAAGTACACTCAGGAAATCCAATATGTTAGCATTTAACTTTCAAAAAGGAGAGTATGATAAAATGAGAATAATGGTGAGAAAAAACTTAGAGGAGCATGTGTGAAGGTTAAAAATTTATGTCAGGCGTAGATGCTGTTTAAAAATACCATCCTGGAAGCCCAGGCCAGATATATTCCATGTATTAAAAAAGGAAGAAGGAAGGCCAAACGACAGCCGGCATGGATAAAAAGTGAGATGAAGGAAGCTATTAGAGCTAAAAGAAAGTCCTTCAGAAAATGGTAGAAGGCATCCAACTGAAAATAATAAGAAACAGCATAAGGAATGGCAAGTCAAATGCAAAGAGCTGATAAGGAAGACAAAGAAGGACTTTGAAAAAAAGATTGTGTTGGAGCAAGAACACATAGTAAAATCTTTTTTAGGTATATAAAAAGCAAGAAGCCGGCAAAAGAATCAGTTGGACCGCTAGATGATCAAAGGATAACAGGGGCACTCAGAGAAGACAAAGCCATAGCGGAGAGATTAAATTCAGTGTTCACCGAGGAACATTTGGGAGAGATACCGGTGCTAGAAATGGTATTCAAAACTGGCAAGTCAGAGAAACTGAATGAAATCTCTGTGAATCTGGAAGATATAATGGTGAGGAAGGAGATGATGGGCTGGGAGGAAGTACAAGAAGTGGAAGGACAGTGGCGTTCCTAGGGGGGCTGACACCTGGGGCGGATCGCCGATGCGCCCCACCCCCAGGTGCAGCGCCCCCCCGGAACAGTGCGACAACCCCCCCGGCGAAAGAACCCCCGATCCCCCGGCG
The DNA here is from genome assembly GCF_901765095.1 of Microcaecilia unicolor. Classification (NCBI taxonomy): domain Eukaryota; kingdom Metazoa; phylum Chordata; class Amphibia; order Gymnophiona; family Siphonopidae; genus Microcaecilia; species Microcaecilia unicolor. The sequence continues at coordinate 119,044,512 of NC_044040.1, read as the reverse complement.
AAAGAACACCCCCCCCCCAGGTGCACGCCGCTGGGGGGGAAGGTGCCGCGCGCCTGCCAGCTCTTCGTTTTCATGCTCCCTCTGCCCCGGAACAGGAAGTAACCTGTTCCGGGGCAAAGGGAACATGAAAACGAAGAGCTGACAGGCGCGCGGCACCCCCCCAGCGGCGTGCACTCGGGGCGGACCGCCCTCCCCCCCCCCCCCCCCACAGGGTGGTCCAGGCTGAAAGAAGCTATAAATAGGGCCACAAACCTTTATGTAAGGAAAGTAAATAAAACCAAGAGAAAAAGGAAACCGATATGGTTCTCCAAGCAAGTGGTTGAGAAAATAAAGGCTAAAGAGTTGGCGTTCCAGAAATACAGAAATACTCAAGAAAAGGAACACAAGGAGGAATACCGGATGAAACTGAAAGACGCCAAGAGAGAGATATGTCTGGCGAAAGCGCAAGCATAAGAACAAATGGCTAGAAATGTAAGAAGGGGTAACAAAAATTTCTTCAGGTATATTAATGAAAGGAGAATGACTAAAAAGGGAATTGTGAGACTAAAATATACTGCGAACCGCTATGTGGATAATGATGAAGAAAAAGCAAATTTGCTAAATAGATACTTTTGTTCTGTTTTCACAGAAGAAAATCCTGGAGAAGGACTGCGATGGACTGGAAAAAGTACAAATGAGAATGAAGTGGATAGAGCACCGTTCACGGAAGAGAGTGTATATCAACAACTTGAAAAGCTAAAGGTGGACAAAGCGATGGGACCGGACGGGATCCACCCCAGGATATTGAAGGAGCTCAGAGAGGTTTTGACGGGTCCTCTTAAAGATTTGTTTAATATATCCTGTCAGACGGGAGAGGTTCCAAGGGATTGGAGAACGGTGGATGTGGTCCCTCTTCACAAAAGTGGTGATAGGGAAGAAGCTGGAAACTACAGGCCGGTAAGCCTCACTTCGGTTATTGGAAAAGTAATGGAAGCGATGCTGAAGGAAAGGATAGTGAATTACCTGGAAGCCAATAAGTTGCAAGATCCGAGACAACATGGTTTTACCAAAGGGAAATCGTGCCAAACGAATCTCATTGAGTTCTTTGATTAGGTGACAGGAGAATTGAATCAGGGACGAGCTATGGACTTAATCTACTTAGATTTCAGCAAAGCTTTTGACACGGTTCCCCACAGGAAGCTCTTAAATAAACTGGATGGGCTGAAGATAGGACCCGAAGTGGTGAACTGGATTAGGAACTGGTTGACGGACAGACGCCAGAGGGTGGTGGTGAATGGAATTTGCTCAGAGGGAAAGGTGAGTAGTGGAGTGCCTCAGGGATCGGTGCTGGGGCCGATTCTGTTCAATATATTTGTGAGTGACATTGCCAAAGAGTTAGAAGGTAAAGCTTGCCTATTTGCGGATGATACTAAGATCTGTAACAGAGTGGACACCCGGAAGGGAGTGGAAAACATGAAAAAGGATCTGAGGAAGCTAGAAGAATGGTCTAAGGTTTGGCAATTAAAATTCAATGCGAAGAAATGCAAAGTGATGCACTTACGGAATAGAAATCCACAGGAGACGTATGTGTTAGGCGGGGAGAGTCTGATAGGTACGGACGGGGAGAGGGATCTTGGGGTGATAGTATCTGAGGATTTGAAGGCGACGAAACAGTGTGACAAGGTGGTGGCTGTAGCTAGAAGGTTGTTAGGCTGTATAGAGAGAGGTGTGACCAGCAGAAGAAAGGGGGTGTTGATGCCCCTGTATAAGTTGTTGGTGAGGCCCCACCTAGAGTATTGTGTTCAGTTTTGGAGGCCGTATCTTGCTAAGAATGTAAAAAGAATTGAAGCAGTGCAAAGAAAAGCTACGAGAATGGTATGGGATTTGCGTTACAAGACGTATGAGGAGAGACTTGCTGAACTAAACATGTATACTCTGGATGGAGGAAAGGAGAAACAGGGGTGATATGATACAGAAGTTCAAATATTTGAAAGGTATTAATCCGCAAACGAACCTTTTCCGGAGATGCGAAGGCAGTAGAACGAGAGGACATGAAATGAGATTGAAGGGGGGCAGACTCAAGAAAAATGTCAGGAAGTATTTTTTCACGGAGAGAGTAGTGGATGCTTGGAATGCCCTCCTGCGGGAGGTGGTGGAAATGAAAACGGTAACGGAATTCAAACATGCGTGGGATAAGCATAAAGGAATCCTGTGCAGAAGGAATGGATCCTCAGGAGCTTAGTCGAGATCAGGAGGCGGGGCTGGTGGTTGGGAGGCGGGGATAGTGCTGGGCAGACTCATACGGTCTGTGCCAGAGCCGGTGGTGGGAGGCGGGACTGGTGGTTGGAAGGCAGGAATAGTGCTGGGCAGACTTATACGGTCTGTGCCAGAGCCGGTGGTGGGAGGCAGGGATAGTGCTGGGCAGACTTATACGGTCTGTACCAGAGCCGGTTGTGGGAGGCGGGGCTGGTGGTTGGGAGGCGGGCATAGTGCTGGGCAGACTTATATGGTCTGTGCCAGAGCAGGTGGTTGAGAGGCGGGGCTGGTGGTTGGGAGGCGGGGATAGTGCTGGGCAGACTTACACAGTCTGTGCCCTGAAGAGCCCAGGTACAAATCAAAGTAGGGTATACACAAAAAGTAGCACATATGAGTTGTCTTGTTGGACAGACTGGATGGACCGTGCAGGTCTTTTTCTGCCGTCATCTACTATGTTACTATGTAAATTGACAAATTGAAGAGCAGCAAATTACCTGGACCAGATGGTATTGTAGAACTATTGTTAGTAGTATGTAATTAAAAATCAAGCATGATACTGGAAGATTGGAGAGTCACCAATGTAATGCCAATTTTTAAAAAAGGTTCCAGAGGTGATCCAGGAAATTATAGACTGGTGAACCTGACATCGGTGCAGGGCAAAATGGTAGAGACTATTATAAAGAACAAAATTACAGAGAATATTCAAAAGCATGGATTAATGAGACAAAGTCAACATGGATTTAGTGGAGGGAAATCTTACCTCACCAATCTACTACATTTCTTTCAAGGGGTGAACAAATATGTGGATAAAGGTGAGCCGGTTGATATTCTGTATCTGGATTTTCAAAAGGCATTTGACAAAGTACCTCATGACAGATTTCAGAGGAAACTGGAGAGTCATGGGATAGGAGGTAGTGTTCTATTGTGTATTAAAAACTGGTTAAAAACATAGAGTAGGGTTAAATGGTCAGTATTGTCAATGGAAAAGGGTAGATAGTGGGGTTCCCCAAGGGTCTGTGCTGGGACCACTGATTTGTTTTACATATTTATCAATAATCTAGAGATGAGAGTAACTACTGAGGTAAGTGGAAAACATGAAAAAGGATCTGTGGAAGCTAGAAGAATGGTCTAAGGTTTGGGAATTAAAATTCAATGCAAAGAAATGCAAAGTGATGCACTTAGGGAGTAGAAATCCACGGGAGACGTATGTGTTAGTTAGTGGAAGTCTGTTAGGTACCAAAGGGGGGAGGGATCTTGGGGTGATAGTATCTGAGGATCTGAAGGTGACGAAACAGTGTGATAAGGCGGTGGCCATAAGTAGAAGGTTGCTAAGCTGTATAGAGAGGGGAGTGACCAACAGAAGAAAAGAGGTTTTAATGCCCCTGTATAAGTCGTTGGTGAGGCCCCACCTGGAGTATTGTGTTCAGTTCTGGAGGCCTTATCTTGCTAAGGATGTAAAAAGAATTGAAGCGGTGCAAAGAAAAATGGTATGGGATTTGCGTTACAAGACTTATGAGGAGAGACTTGCTGACCTGAACATGTATACCCTGGAGGAAAGGAGAAACAGGGGTGATATGATACAGATGTTCAAATATTTGAAAGGTATTAATCTGCAAACGAACCTTTTCCAGAGATGGGAAGGAGGTAGAACTAGAGGGCATGAAATGAGATTGAAGGGGGGCAGACTCAAGAAAAATGTCAGGAAGTATTTTTTCACGGAGAGAGTGGTGGATGCTTGGAATGCCCTCCCACGGGAGGTGGTGGAGAGGAAAACGGTAATGGAATTCAAACATGCGTGGGATAAACATAAAGGAATCCTGTTCTGAGGGAATGGATCCTCAGAAGCTTAGCTGAGATTGGGTGTCATAGCCAGTGGTGGGAGGCGGGGCTGGTGGTTGGGAGGCGGGGATAGTGCTGGGCAGACTTATACGGTCTGTGCCCTGAAAATGACAGATACAAATCAAGGTAAGGTATACAGAAAAAGTAGTACATATGAGTTTATCTTGTTGGGCAGACTGGATGGGCCATGCAGGTCTTTTTCTGCCGTCATCTACTATGTTACTATGTTACTATGCTGATACACAAAGTTATTCAAAGTTGTTAAATTGCAAGAGGATTGTATAAAATTACAAGAGGAGACTGGACATCCACATAGCAGATGATGTTTAAAGTGACCCAAGTGCAAAGTGATACATGTGGGAATGAGGAACTCAAACTATAGTTATATAATGCAAAGTTCCGAGAGATCACGTGATGCGTCGAGGTGAGCAGACATGAAAAGCTCGCCTCTTAGGCCCTCACCCTTTCTCCGGCGACAAAAACCGATGGAACATCCCCAGAACAACCCCAAATCCATCTCGGGCAGCGGACGGGTGCATGGACCTCTTCGTCACGCGATCACCAGCAACCATGCCGACGAAAGGAGCCAAAAAAGAGGTAGAGAAGCCTCGTGCGACCGACAACAAGATGGCGGTGAGCCCCGCACTAGAGCCACAGATGCCGATGTTCTCCGATCCCCAAATACAACAGCTAACGGAGGCGGTTCGGCTAGTGATGGCCCCACAACTTCAACAGATTATGAGTCAGCTATCATCGGTAGAATCTTTATTGGAGGACACGACATGCCGAACTGGCGAGCTAGAGCAATGCGTGTCAACGCTGGAAGATGAAGGGCCCAGAACAGCGGTACAGATAAAAGAGCTGCAACAATTAACACAAAAACAAGCGCAGCTACTCGACGATTTAGAGAACCGCTCGAGGAGAGCGAATTTACGCATTATAGGTATACCGGAGACAGTGCCGGAGCACCTATTAGCAAACAACTTAGAAAAATGGCTGAAAGACCAATTCGCCCTCCCAGACAACGTGGAATCGCTGTGTTTAGAGCAGGTACACCGCGTGGGACGTCGGACAGACAACACGCAAAGGCCGAGAGTAGTAATGCTCAAGGTCCATAAGTTTATCCACAAAGTGGAAATATTGCGAGGGGCCCGATTAAATAGAGAAAATCTCCAGTTTGAAGGCTCCCAGGTAAAGGTATTCCAAGATTTTTCTCAAGCCTTGCAGGAGCGAAGGAGAGCCTATGGACCAGTGTGTAAGACGCTCTCGGAGGCCAAACAGAAATTTATGTTGATTTACCCGGCCACATTGAAAATCCACCACCAAGGTAAATGGCGCAATTTCCAAACCCCATCAGCAGCACAACAGTGGATGACAGAGACACAGATAAAATGATGAAACGCGAAGCACGCTGTCAAACACTAAAAAGGAAAATCAAAGCATGGCCTGCAACCTCAGGAAAAACGAAGTTGGGATGTATAACACTGAACATACTGAGATAAGTAATGAGCTGGGGGAGGGGGGAGGACCATCCATCATTGATCTCACTCTATTTTCCCTTCCATTAGGAGAGGGCAGATAGAATAGGGAGGGAGAAGAGAAGGGGGGTGGGGGGTTGAAGATGGGGATTGGGACAGGGTTGGCAGGGATTAATATGAAACAAGGAAAGGAGTGGAATCAGTTTAAATTGCAGAAGCCATGGTCAAAGAAGGGCAAGTTACACTTAGCTGGAAGAGGGGGAGGAGAGAGAACTACTCATACCATTGCTTCGGGTGAGGCTGGGCACCCGAGGCACAAGGACAGACAAAACACACTGACAGAAATCCCGAAAGCAAATATAACACACTAACTCCACTAGGTTTGCCACCTGGAACGTAGGAGGCATTGCAACTCCCATTAAACGCACCAAGATATTACCAGCCTTGAAGAGACATAAGGTCGATATCTGCTGTTTACAAGAAACTAGGCTAACCATAGAGGAACATTTAAAGCTTAAGAGGCAGTGGATGGGTGAAGTACACGCGGCCTCCTCAGGAAACCGTAAAACAGGGGTAGCGCTACTGATTCGCAAAGGATTGACCTCCAGAGCCGAACTGGTAAAAGCAGATCCACAGGGACGTTATGTTCTTGTGCGGCTGTGGCTGCAACACCGGGAATTCTTGATCTTAGGAGTATATGGGCCTAATACATATGACAAACAGTTTCTGGCAAATATCACACAATTATGCCTCCCCTTCCGCACACAACATCTAATGGTGATGGGAGATTTCAATTTAGTAGCGGACCCTCAATGTGATCGCTCTGAACCCAAAGCAGCACACGAAAGGGGACCTAGGTCCCAGGGCCTGACCTCCTTTCAACGCACATTAAATTTAGTAGATGCATGGCGCTGTCTACACCCCGATGAGCGAGATTACACACACCGCTCAAGAGCGCACGGAACATTCGCCAGGTTAGATTACATTCTGATAGAGCAGAATGCGTTCTCATGGGTAACTTCTGCAACAATTGGCCCAGAGGAAGTGTCAGACCATTCAATAGTATGGCTAGACTTAGAGGCACCACTGTTCTACCAGCAGCGGAGGGGATGGCGCTTTCCCACTTATTTAGCATACAACAAAGAGTTTCAGGAACATATAAAGCAAAAATGGGAGGACTATGTACATAATAACGAACAGCACAAAGACCAACCAGACATATTCTGGAATACAGCCAATGCAGTCCTCAGAGGGGAAGTGATAGCATATGTCCATGCGAGAAACAGGAAACACACTAATGCCATAGTGAGACTGGAGCAAAATGTGAGGAAGGCTAGAAACCGCTATCTGGCACACCCATCAGTGGACGCTAGAGAGAACATGAAGGCCATACAGGTGACTCTTAACGCCCTTCTACATGAACGTGCGAGTCGTTCCTTAGCCTATCAGAAATTCAGACTTCATCGCTATGGGAACAGATCTGGCACCATGCTGTCAAACCTGATTAAAGCATGGAGCCCACGAACACCAATAGAGACACTTAAAGATGAGTCAGGCCACATACACAATAAAAGCGAGAAGATAGCGGAAATACTCACAAAATTTTTTGCTTCTTTATATAGCCCAAGGCAAACCCCCAAGGAATCAGAGATCCAGAACTTTTTAGAGCAAGCGGGCCTTACAAAACTCACAGAAAAAGAACAAATAGAGCTAGCGCTACCTCTAACAATAAAAGAAATACAAGCAGTGATTAAAAATATAACAGGTAAAACAGCACCAGGCCCGGATGGGTACACGGGAGAATTTTACAAAATACTACCCAATTCCTTTTACCCGGCAATCTGCGAGTATTATGAATAGGTCATTGAAGACGGCCATTTTCCTCTACATACCAACACAGCTTTGATAACATTAATATTAAAGCCTGGACGTCAGGGTAACATAGCAGATTCATACAGACCCATATCACTACTGAACGTAGATCTGAAAATTTTGGCGAAAGCTCTGGCAAATCGCCTAGTAGACATTTTGCCTAGATTAATTGAGGAAGAGCAAGTGGGCTTTATCAAAAACAGACAGGCAGCTAAGAATGTCAGGAAATTATTGCTAGCTATGTCAACGTGCCAGCTCTTAGAAATCCCAGCATCCATGTATTCATTAGATGCCACAAAAGCCTTTGATCAAGTAGGATGGGAATACATGTTCGCTGTCCTGAAATATCTGGGATTTGAGGGGAGGTTCTACAAAGCAATAGAGGCCCTATACACTAACCCAAGTGCAGAAGTATTAGTGAATGGTGTAAGAGGCCAATCCTTTGAAATTGCAAGAGGCACGAGGCAAGGGTGCCCCCTATCTCCAGCTTTGTTCATCCTAACTTTAGAACCCCTACTAAGAATACTCAAACAAGCAACAGATATACCTGGAGTAAAGGTGGGGAGACAGCTAGTCAAAACGCTTGCTTTTGCGGATGACCTCATGATTATTACGACACAACCCCGCAGCTCCCTCAAAGGCCTCCTACGTCAGATACAGAGCTTTGGAATCCTTTCCGGGTTTACCTTAAATATGAGTAAGTCGCTACCCGGAAGGGGAGATGCAAGACTCGGAAGATCTTCCGATAACACAAGCGAGAGAGAAGATCAAATACCTAGGCACCCAAATAACAAAAGATCTAACCACACTTTATCGGGAGAATGTAGGCCCCTTATTGGAGTCTACATGTGTCAAACTAAGACTATGGGAGGCCTACCCACTAACTTTATCGGGACGCATAGCACTGTATAATATGGTGATTGTGCCAAAATGGCTCTACATTTTCCAAACCCTACCACTCTACCTAAAACCAGAAGATGAACAGACATTGCAAAAATATCTGCAATGATTTCTCTGGAAAGGCCGGAAAGCACGCATACCACTTGCAGTCTTACAGACACCCCGGGAATATGGTGGGCTGGGACTCCTAAATTTTAGACTTCTCACAGTAGCAAGCGGAATGAGACATATTGCGGACTGGTATAGAGCTACCGAGGACTTTACAGCAACAAAAATGGAGATGGAATTGATGGGAGAAACGCACTTCAGTTGCCGTCTACATGTCGGAGGAGGCACAATGCCTAAGGAGTTGCAGAGAACACATATACTTCCGACGGCAAAAGCGGTGTGGCAGTGGATATGTAGACATCACCACTTCTCAGGGACGGTCACTCCATTTTTATCGATCTGTGATAACCCTGAATTCCCACCGGGCACGCTTTATCCAGTCTTCCGCCGGTGGCGGAGGGGAGGACTTATCTACATCCTTCAAGCAGTGACAGAAGAGGGACAAGTAAAGACGTTTTCAGAGTTACAAAAACAATTCTCCCTAAAAAAGACGGATTATATGCACTATATACAATTAAGACATTATATACAAAGCCTGCCTTGGGAATGCTTAACCGAAGACACACAGGAGGAATTATCCTCGGCATACTCCCTGCAGTCACAAACTAAAGTCTCACTATCCATGCATCATAGACATTTACGAGACACAACTGAAGAGCCAGATTTCTGGGGACTGACACAGGCGTGGAGCACGGAATTGGAAAGATCAGTGACCCCCCAACTATTTCAAGAGTACCTTGTCTCAATACATAAACTGTCTAAAATGACCTCCTACACTGAAATGGAATACAAATTTGCCATGAGATCCCACATTCCGCCACGCAGAGCATTTCATATGGGGATCTCACCTGATGGCGCCTGCCCCAAGTGCCACATGGAGGGAGCGCGCCTGGGACATATGTTTTGGGACTGCCCAGTTACCCAGAGATTTTGGAAGATGGTAACCCAAGCCACTTCACAGCTGTGGGGTGCGACCTGGAAGAGGGATCCATTAATGTTGTTTGGGCACTTCATGCTGATAAGACCTACCCCGACCGGATTCAAGGGATTTGTACGCAGAGCAGTGATGATAGCAAAAATATTGAACCTCCTGGAATGGATTACAAATAAGACGCCCTAAGCTCAACAGTGGCGTAGCTATATGATGGCGTATATGAGATTTGAGTACAGAGTGGCGATTGACCAGCAAGACCCGAGGTTCAAAGAAAAGGAATTCTATCGCATGTGGACCCCCTTCTGGCAATCTATACCTCCTGGAGGTAGAGACCGCATTTTGAACATGTAACTGATATCCACATCTGGACCATCTACTGATAGATACTAGGGGAAGGGGGGGAGGGAGGGAGGGGGTTAAAAGGGGGGGGGGAGAAATAGTCAAAGGAACGTAGTTGTAGGTAAGGGACGGGAACATAAGGGAGTTTGTAGTTGCAGGACTGGTTAAATAATATATTTAGAATGTTCCAATTAGGCCTAAATTGTGTACTTCACAACAGACCATGCAGTCCGAAGTAGGTAATTAGAGGAGTAACGAGAGCAATGAGACATGACAGAGATAATAAATGTATAGTAACAAAGCTGTAAGTGTAAACTCACAATGCGTAAATTGATGTTTTGTTCAATTTGAATGTTCACTTGCTTAATAAACAAATTATTAAAATAAAAAATAAAGTGCAAAGTTCCACATTGGGAGTCACTGACCAGGAAAGGGATCTAGGTGTCATCATCAGTGATACGTTGAAACCCTTTGCTCAGTGTGCGGCGGTAGCTGAGAAAGCAAATAGAATATTTATTTATTTGTTACATTTGTATCCCACATTTTCCCACCTACTTGCAGGCTCAATGTGGCTTACATGGTACCGTATCAGCTTTCGCCAATTCCGGTATGAACAAATACAAGGTGATTTTGTGGTAGAATAAGGTTCGTGTGTGATATACACATTGGGGGATCTTAGAGAGGAAGAGTTAAGTTGAGCTTCGTGAGGCTTTTTCCTCCTGTAGCATAAACATGCTGGAGTCAGACCACTAGAGAACTCTCAAGATCTATTTATATATATTGATTGTACATTATAGAGGGTTCTACCCTCTTTTTAGGTTTAGTTTATATCACATGCTAATTTTCCCATTAGCACGTGAGCCCCCAACTGCCACCCATTAGGTAGGCAGCAAGTGCTCACATGCTAGGAAAGGAATGGAAAACAAAAATGAGGATGTTATAATGCCTTTGTATCGCTCTATGGTGCAACTCCACCTTGAATACTGTATGCAATTCTGGTCGCCGCATCTCAAAAAAGTTATAGTGGAAGTAGTAAAGGTACAGAGAAAGGCAATGTAAATGATTAAGGGGATGGGGTGACTTCCCTATGTGGAAAGGCTAAAATAGCTAGGGCTCTTCAGCATGGAGAAAAAATGGGTGAGGAGAGATGTTATAGAAGTCTATAAAATAATAAGTGGAGTGAAGTGTAACGGGTAGACGTGAAACGTTCTTTACTCTTTCCAAAAATACTAGGACTAGGGGGCACACAATGAAGCTACAAAGTAGTAAATTTATGTTTCAATCATTTTTATTGATGACATAGTAAATATAATACAGGCAATATTGGAACATAAAAGTCATCTGAATATTGTATATAACATAGAACTCCCTTAGCCACCCACCAAATACCCTCCCTTCCCTTACTACCCCCTCCCTCCCCTCAACCTCGATGCCAGTGAACCTTACGTTACAATCTTTTTACACATTCAGTTCTGCCAAAGCAGTGCCATAGAAATCCGCAATCAATAATCAAAAAAATAAAAAACAGCTTCCCTCCCCAAATCCTTCCCTCAACACCCCCCCCCCCCTTTTCACTTCTACTACATCAAACTTAGTCATAAAATAAATTGAAATACACAGGAGTCTATTCAACAAGCGGCTTTGAGCTGCAGGGGTCAAGGTGTTCCAAAACAGGCACCAGCACTGATAAAACCTTCATCCTTGTACTGATGTGATATCTTTCATTCCCATCCTTTCCAAGCGCAGTAGAACAATCTATATTAGCAAAATGGCTAATATAGTCTGTTTAGCTACTATTGTGGCCTTAGACCACCTGCAGTTGGAGTACCCAGCATTGGACGTCCAAACAAAAGCACTGGACCATAGTGCCATCCCACTTTCCACATTTTAGAAATGTGGGTTAATATAGCCTTACAAAAGCCGATAATCCCACTACAGGTCCAAAACATATGTCCCAGCATTACTCCATCCAAGCCGCATTTGGGACAGGACCCCCAGGGAGACATCCCCATATGAAAAGCTCGCCGTGAGGATATATATAAACGTAGAGCAAACTTGTACTGTAGTTCCCAGTGTATTTCAAAGGGGGATAGCTTATGAATAGAAAGGATATGTGCTTTTAATTGTAGCACTATCAGTGAAAATTGCAAGTCTCTCTTACACTGTGTCAAGAGGCGAGAGTAATCCAATTCAGATACTGTGTCTCTGATATGCTGACGGCATAGGCGGTCGGTGGCCCAACTGTTTGGGGAGGCTAAAGGGGGCGGGGTTAGACAACATGGATGGCAAGTTGGAGGGTCTGCGAACTGACATGACGAGCTTTCAGCAAAGATTATCAGATATGGAGGATTGGAGCGCACAGCAGGAAGGCCAACATAAGGAGTGCCAAAAGAGGATCTCCCAGCTAGAACTGAAATTGGAAGATCTGGAGAATAGGACAAGAAGGAATAACCTTAGGCTGGTGGGGATCCCTGAAGCCATAAGGGAGGTGGATCTGAGAGAATTTCTTGAGTCCTGGCTGCCCAAAGTGTTGAAGTTGAAGCTCTTGGAGAACACTTTGAAAATAGAATGCGCGCACCATCTGGGTTAGCCGAGACAAGATGCACAGCGCCCGAGAGTGGTAATCTGCAGAATATTAAATTATACTCACAAGCAGGAGATATTGAGAGTGTGGCGTTCACTTGGCAAAGTGTGCTACGAAACACATAGCGTGCTGTGTTTCCAAGATTTCTTGGCAACAGTGGCAGCGCAACGCAAGCAGTTTGCGGAGACGTGCACAGAGTTATTTCAGACACGAGTCCGTTTTGCATTGCTGTACCCGGCCCGGCTGAGGGTTCACCACGATGGCAAGCCCCATTTTTTCAATTCACCAATGGAAGCATTGCAGTTTGTCAAGCAGATCACTGGCGGAGCGGAGAAGGAAGCCGGGGAGACAGCAAGCTGAAGTTAGTTGGGACCTCACCGCGAGTGATAAGGACGGTTGGTACTGTTTAAGAAGAAGAGTAGGAGACCCCAGACCCATGAGGGTTTTGTGGGGAACAAGACATGTATTTGCAAGAATTTTTACGAGAGGCCCGAATAAGATATGTCTGGGTAATCAATGGATGGGGGCTTAGTCTGGGGATTGTTGCCAAGTGGTAACTGTGTGATATATTGCTGGGAACTGTATGGTGTTTTGGGATATAATGTTTAAGTATCGGTATTGGAGGAATGAGATATAACTGTGTTAGGTCAACGACTTGGTGGGTTAATTTTCTATGTAAGAGTTGAGGCTGCGGAGGAGAGGGGCAGGGCGGAAACGTGACCAGTTCTCTAGAGAGAACAAAGTTAGGTTGCCCTATGGGAGGAGGGAAGGGGAGAGGGGCTGGGAGGCGGGGAGGGGTTGGGGAGAGGGGGGAGTTTACGTTTTTTTTTGTTTTCTTTTATTGTTTTTTCTTTTTCTTTTTCTCGCGCACTGGAGGGAGGGAGCAGAGAGCAAGTTGGTCAATAGGGAGGGCACCTAAGGGCTGGGGGGTGCACTCTCAAAAGTGTGTAAGTAAATACACGGGATTTCCATGCTCTAAGTTGGGCTGTTGGGGCAAGTTAAGTTGATCTCTTAGAATGTGGGGGAGTCTCATTGCCCGTAAAGCGTTAAAAAATTCTGTAGGTGCTGCAGCGACATACTGCGGACATAGTGTTCCTCCAAGAGACACACCTGACCTCAATAGAACACAATAAATTTCAACAAGGCTGGGTGGGCAGTGTGGTGGGATCCCCAGCTTGTAACAAGAGAGCAGGGGTGCTGGTACTGTTTCGTAAAGGGCTACAGTTCTACATACAATCGGTTAAGAGGAGTACAGAGGGCTGATACGTATTAGTAGAAGTTGAGCTGGGGGGGGGGAGCTCATATGTAATTTATATGTTATCCTGGGGGGAGATTTTAACATGGTGTTTGATCCACTGGTGGATAAAACAGGTCAGTGGGGCCCAGGGCAGAGGCACTTTTTGAGGGGATTGCCTTTTCTGTGTTCCACTTTGGACTTGATAGATCTGTGGAGAGTTTTGCATCCCACGTGCAAGGACTATACTCATCTATCTCGGGCCCATTCATCCTTGTCTCGGACAGATTATCTATTCATTTCGGGCTCCCTTTTCTCAAAACCTTTGGAAGCGGAGATAGGTCCGTGTGAGATCTCAGACCACTCCATCATATGGGTGAAGCTGGAGACGGTAGGGGGTAGGAGAGGGCAAGGGGGTTGAAAATTTCCATTTGAGCTATATAGGGACACAAAGTTCCGGGAACTCTTGCAGGGAAAGTGGCGAGAGTTTGAGCATTATAATAGAGAACACATGGAACAGCCTTGTCTATACTGGGAGACAGCAAAGGTGGTCATGAGGGGAGAGATTATTGCTTATAGGGCATGGAGGAGGAAAATGAGGGATAAAGAGATACTGCGTTTGGAGCGGGAGGTTAGGGCGCAAAGGATAAAATATGGGACATACCAGACAGGAGAGCAGAAATTGTCTTATTTGGCCTCCCAGAGAGAATTAAATGAACGCCTTCATGAGAGAGCACAGAAATCCACTTTGTACTATAAACACCAGCTGTTTATGTATGGGAATCAGGCAGGGTCCTTGTTGGGCCGTTTGGCCCGGGGGAAAGGGGGCTCACCCAGAATTCTTCGTGCGGGGCCTAGACAGTAGAGTGCTTAGATCTACACAGGACATAGTAGAGGGATTTCAGCAGTATTATGCAGGACTGTATAAGGAGCCCACGGGGATAATGCCTGATAGTGCAGTGTTTTTGGACAAAAGTGAACTCCTGAAGATCTCAGCTTAGCAGGAAAAATTTCTTAATGCTCCTATTGTGGAGGGGGCATTGATGTTGGCACTGCAGCAGAGTGATATTCATAAGGCACCGGGACCGGACGGGTACGGTATGGCATTCTATAAATTGTTGCAAGAACAGGTGACACCGCCTTTGTTGAAACTATTCAATTCCATTGCGGGTCTGGGGCAGGTGCCAGAGGCCCTCAACACGGCTAGAATGATTGTCTTGTTGAAACAGGGTAAGAACCCGGAGGAGATAGGGTCATAAAGGCCAATATCCCTGTTGAACTGCGATGTTAAATTGTACGCAAAAATATTAGCGAATCGGCTGGCCCGGGTGCTTCCGGATCTGGTGGCGTCTCCACAGGTGGGGTTCGTGAGGGGGAAGGTCAGTTGTAAGTAATGTGAGGCCTCTTATTGCTTCGTTGGAGAGGGTGGAAGAGCAGAGAAGACCTTCTTTGCTTGTCAGTTTTGACGCAGAGAAGGCGTTCGACCGGGTGTTTTGGCGCTTTATGTTTGTGGTCCTGCAGAGAGTAGGCATTGAGGGCTTCTTCAGAGATACTGTGGGGGCCCTCTACTCGAACCCCCGGGCGTTTATGTGGATTAATGGTGAAAGATCTTCAGTATTTCCGATTAGGAGGGGAGTGAGACTAGGGTGCCCTCTTTCCCCCTTGCTATTTGTTCTTGCATTGGATCCCTTGATAAGAGAGATCGAGTCTTATCCGGAAGTGGCAGGAGTAACATGGGGTTCATCCGTATTTAAGGTATCTCTGCTTTTGCGGATGATATTCTGGTACACCTCATGGATCCCAAGACTTCTTTGACAGCACTGTTGGAATTGTTTCGGGAATATGGGGATTTTGCTGGGTTCAAAATCAATTTCTCTAAATCTTTGGCATTGACGGCTACAGACTGTGTGAAGGTGGAGTGGGGGGAGGGGGTTCCCCTTAAAGTGGGCTTCGCAATGCTTTACATACTTAGGCGTGCAGGTGGCCATGAGGACGTCGGAATTCTATACCCTTAATATGATAATGTGAGGGAGAGGTTGAGAAAATGGGCAGTATTGCCACTTACGTTACATGGGCGGATACAGCTGTTCCGTATTGTAGAGTTTCCCAGGTGGCTCTATATGCTCCTGGTGCTACCGTTGCGTTTGCGAAACAAAGATCTAAAGCAATTTTATAAGCATTTACGATTCTTTATAAGGGGGGGGGGGGGAGCCAAAGTTGCCGATGGGATTGTTGTTAGGCTCGTGGAAAGTGGGGGGTATGACAGTTCCAGATATTAAAAGATATAACCAAGCATGCCTGTTGCAGCACTTAGGAGATTGGCTGCTGGATAGGTGAGATTTCACACCAAGGAAGATGGAACAGGACTTTTTTGAGCATAAAGGAATCCTGTTCAGAAGGAATGTATCCTTGGGAGCTTAGCCGAGTTTAGGTGGCTGAGCCGGTGGTGGGAGGCGGGGCTAGTGGTTGGGAGGTGGGGATAGTGCTGGGCAGACTTATACGGTCTGTGCCAGAGCTGGTGGTGGGAGGCGGGACTGGTAGTTGGGAGGCGGGGATAGTGCTGGGCAGACTTATGCAGTCTGTGCCAGAGCTGGTGGTGGGAGGCGGGGCTGGTGGTTGGGAGGCGGGGATAGTGCTGGCCAGACTTATACGGTCTGTGCCCTGAAGAGGACAGGTACAAATAAAAAGTAGCACATATGAATTTATCTTGTTGGGCAGACTGGATGGACCGTGCAGGTCTTTTTCTGCCGTCATCTACTATGTTCTACGTTCATTTATACTTTTTGCTCCATGGTTCGCGGTGAATGGTGCCAAATAAATTCAAGCATAGTTTCTTATTAGGGCCTATGAGGGAGGTCTGGAGAGATCTGAATAGATATTGGGGACTGGCTGAAGATGTTTCAGACCTTCTGCCATTGCAAGATAACCCTTCGTTCTTGCCCGGCTCTGACAACAAAGTGTTTCGAAGTTGGGTGTCTTTGGGGATTACGAGATTGGAACATGTATTGGGGACAGGAGAGGCCTGTTAAGTCTGGAAGCGTTGGGGGTGGGCATAGATCTTAGACATGAGTTTGCCTATCAGCAACTGGCGCATTATATACGGACTCTGAGCTTGGAAAAGTTGAATAGTGGGCATGGGCGGAAAGTCAGGGAATTTTTCAAGGCAATGCCTGGAGAATGGCTATCAATATTGGGACTATATAAGATTTTTTGGATAATAGGTCCCCAAAAAGATACGTAGGCCGTCACAGCACGTTGGGCGCTGGATTTGCAGAGACCCAGTCTGGAGTTAGACTATAAAAAGCTAGTGTCCCCTTATACCCATGCTCTCAGTCAATGCAAATCTTAGAGAATGTCAATTCAGAATCTTGTATAGAGTTTACATGTCCAAATCACAGGTGTTCAAGATGAGAGGGGTGCCAGACCCGCTCTGTTCCAAGTGCCAGCAAAGGGAGGGTACGTTCTTTCATTATCTCTGGGAGTGCCCTATTATAAAAGCTTACTGGGAAGAGATATCCATGTATTTGGAAGGTTTAGTGAAGTCCCGGATTAGTCTTACCCCTAAGGGGATTATCTTGGATAAATACGAGCTCTTTGTCCTCCAACGAAGGGGAAATAAACAATTAATACGTAAGGCTTGCATATTGGGGAAGAAATTGATTATGAATGGGTGGTTAGGTGTGGCCCCGCCGGACTTCTGGCACTGGAGGAACAGACTACATAATCTTTTATTGCACGAACGTAGGGTGGTGGGACCCTCCCAGAAGAGAAGAGCTTGGTTCCTGGAAATATGGAAACCTTACATACAATCACTGTCTTCCAGGGCGTGAAGTTTAGTGTTAAATGGCCTATGATTTTTTTTTCTCTGTGTGTGGGTGGAGGGGGGAAGTAGGAGGGGGAGGAGGGGGGTTTGGGGCGGGAGGTAGTTGGAGGGGGGGGGACTCATTGAGGGTGGGGAAATTGTGGGGGCCCCATTCGGGGTCCACTTTTGCTGTATGGTCCCAGTGAAAATGTTGTTTGCTCTTTGGGGAATCAACTCGAACATTGCTGATCCACAAGAATGGTCTAGCTGGAGAACGGGAGGCTCGGTCTTCGAGCTACACAGCTGAAGGATCTCCTGCAATTGCAGGACAGAGGTGGTTGTACTGATTCTATCCTTTTTGTTGTCAGACCATGTGATTGTTTGGACAGACTGAAGAGGTTGAAAGTGTTGTTACATGTAACATTCCAATTAGATGTTTGAAGGGTTGAAGGGGGTGGGCGGGTTATGGGAATGGATGGGAATGAAAATGTTAAACTGTTGATGATAAGATATATTCGCCGTATTTCCCTGGCAGGTTTGATTTGTACTATGTTTATCCTTGTTTATGGGGGTTTGTTGGTACCTCTTTTGATATATCATCAATAAAAAATGTTGAAACTAAAAGGGTGTCACCCTAGGATGGAAGTGATGTAAGCGACAGATCCACCTCCAGACTGCCTTTGCTGTGGTCGCAGTGCTGGAGACCTTTAACACCCCAGGTATCACGCCTCCAAAAGTGTGCAAAAGGTTGCTGAAATGAATGGTTTGAGTCATTTGAAGTTCCAAAGCTGTGTTAGAATAATCCTGCCGCGAGCGAAACCAGTCATTTACATGTCGCATACCAGTGGGCACTGTAATATGCCGTATACTTATTAAACCCAAGCCTCCATGTTCCACTGGGATAGGCAACGTGGACAATGAAACACAGGCTTTTCCCCCTTTCCAGAGGAATCGCCTCAGTAGTTTATTTAGCTTTTTTCATCTGACAGTTTCAAATACAATGGCAATAATTGAAAGACGTACAACCAGTGCTTTTTTTGTGCCGGCACCTTTTTTGTGAGGTCCGGCTCACCCATAGGCACCGACTCCAGAAGTTTGCTCCCTCCCTCTCTCCCTCCCTCCGAGTTCCAGGGTCGTCCCCCCTCCCTCCCTCCCTCCGAGTTCCAGGGTCATCCTCCCTCCCTCAAGTTCCAGGGTTGTCGTCCCTCCCTTCCTCCCTCCCTCCATTCGAGGTCCAGGCTCCTTCCCTCCGAATTTTAAAAGTCATCTTGACTTACCTCATCGGGGTTACGGCGGCCGGCAGCAGTGATGAAAAGCGTGCAGGCTCGGCGCTTACTTCAGTTTTCCCTTCTCTCTCAGCTCTGGTCCCGCCCTCATTTCCTGTTTCCGCAAGGGCGGGACCAGAGTTGAGAGACAGAGAGAGAAGGGAAAACTGAAGTAAGCGCTGAGCCCGTGCTATTTAAAATTCAGTCTCCCTAATACCATTAACCAACAGACTGGCTGTGGGTTTATTATATAAGGATTGCAGTGCCTTCAAATACCAGCCTTGGAAACCCATAAAGGCCAGAATCTGAAACAGATAATCCCATCTTACCATATCAAAAGCCTTCTCTGCATTTAGGCTTAATATCAGGGATAGAGTTTTAGTGTCCTGACAATGGGCCATTGCCAATAACAAACGTCTAACGTTGAGGACAGACTGACGATGTCGTATGAACCCTACTTGTTCTGTTTCTATTAATCTAGGTAGGAGGGGGGCCAAACGTTCTGCCGGTATTTTAGATAACTTAATGTCCACATTCAAAAATGATATTGGCCTATAGGACTCCTTATTTTCACTTGGCTTGCCCGGTTTGGGTAATAGTGTTTGAAAGCTGCATTTGCATATGGAACTGACCCATATGTATCACCTCTTCATAATAGTCCAGCAGCGCCCCCAGTGCCCTTGGAGGCAGTATCTTATAGTATTCTCCCGTATATCCATTGGGCCCAGGGTTAGAGTGTAGCTTCAGTGATTTAACCACTGCCTGAATTTCAGACAGTTGTAGTGGGGCATTAAGGGATACCAGCTTGGTCGATGTCAACCTGGGAAGACCTGCATCCTTCAGATAGTCTATCAAATATTGATCAAGGGGTGAACTATCTGCGGCATATAAAGATGAAAAGTAAGAGGTAAAAACTTGTGCTATTTTGGCTCGGTCATTTGTTAGGTTCCCACAACCATCTCGTATCACAGTTATTGCCTGTGGCCCTCCCCAGTTCTTGATCACTTGCTCTAGTAGTCTCCCCGGGTGGTTCCCAAATCTCTGCAATCTGTACTTGTGATAAAGTAAAGAATGAGTCTCCTTTTCATGCAATAAAGTATTGAGTGCTATTTGGGTAGCTTGCAAGGTCTCTAAAGTATCTCTAGTAGGTCACTGAATGTGAGTCCGCTTAACCTTCTTCAACTTATCTTCCAGTTGCAGTATGCCTGCTGCCAACCATTTCTTACGGGTCTGCACATATGCGATTACATCCCCCCTGAGAACCGCCTTTAGATGCTGACCAGTACAAAAGTGGCTGGTCCTCAAGCACGGCATTATTAAAAGCATACTTGGACCATTTCTCTTGTATATATTTCTTGAAATCAGTGTCATAGTATAAATAGGAAGGATACCGCCACCCTGGACCATTATATTTATCCGCCACCGTTTCAAAATCTATCCACACTGGGGAGTGGTCAGAAATCTCTTCTGGGCCTATTATCACAGAGAGAATAACACTGAACAGTGAGCGTTCCACTAAAATGTAGCCTGGCCTAGCCTGAGTTCCATGTGCCCTAGAACAATGTGTGTAATCACGTTCTCCTTGGTGAAGCACACGCCACGCATCTATCACACCAAGGGAATGGGCAAAAGATGAAATAATTCCTGACCTCTGGCCTTTATAGTGAGGGGAAACTGGGTTCGAACAATCTAATAGCAGGTCAGAAACTAGATTAAAGTCCCCGAGGACCATTAAATCCATTGTAGCATGTTGTAGACATTGCCTAATCAAAGACTGAAAAAAAGGGGGGGTCATAATTATTAGGACCATAGAGTATTAGCAAGAGAAGCTCTGTACCTTGCAACCAGAGATGTAACAATAAGTAATTCCCTTGTTTCTCCATATTTGAGTTTACAGCTTTGCCTCTAAGCAGTGCTGAGATCTGGCCCTCTCTTTGCCTCTAAAGTGGCTGGTATGGACTCCATGTTGCAATAGGTACAGTTCTTACAGGCAGCTCAATTGCAAATTGGATTCTCTTTGTGTATTGGGAGAATTGCAATAAAGAAGATTTGCCTAAGAATTGAGAGTCTAGTAGAAAGGTTTCTTCTACTTGGGGAGGAGGAGGAGGTTTAACTGTGAGGTCATACTGGTCAATAACACTGGTCAGTGTTTGGACTGGACAATAGCACTGGGCACTGACCTGGACAGTAACACTTTGTCCTGTTCTAAACAAGGGCGCACTTCTATTACGCTGGAAGGGGTCAAGGCCAAGTTATTTGAATATTCAGTTTCACAGCTACCTTCACAGTACTTCAGCAGCCAAGTCTAAATGTGATATTCAAGCCTGCTTATAATCTTGTAAAATAAAAAAATTACCTTCTTCACAGTGCTACCAACGTATGCTAAGACTTTTAATGATTTGCCAACAATTGGATGACTATGCAAGCTATATTTTCAGTCTTCTTTACCATTTCTGTTATAATAGCATGTTCTTGCAATAACATACTTTTCCAGTTCTTAGGATGTGAGAGTAACCTATTATGAATGGCTCTCTTGCCTATCAAAGCTGTTCCTTTGTGAATTCTTAGTGAATGAGCATGACAAAGGGAAGTTAAGCCCCCCCCCCAGGAACCCTAAACATATATTAGACCTTACAAGTGTCTTTCTGCTATGTGACCTGCCAGCCCTCTCTTTCCAGGATTGTTTTCCAAGTGTACAGAATCTTGGCATTATCTACCACTGAATCACTTTCTGGGAAGGGCAGGAGCAATGACAGTCCTCTGCCGCCTTCTTGCATTGTTTAAGTGTAGTTTTACTGGAAGTTGGAGAAAAAGACAAGGATTTCAAACAGACATAGAGGAGGCTAACAGCCACCTCCCAATTTATTCTTTCTAGTCTGGGAAAGATAAATGATCCTTATGTTTATCCCCAGGTTAAGTTTACGGTCATAACTCTTTTATGCCACTTTTCAATGAGAAAATTAGCATACACTAAGGGAAAGGGGAAGGTGAGCTGGCTTTCCCATTCCTGGAGTGTCTGTCTGCTGTCTATTAATAACGCAACAAAGAAGAAACTCCTCTGACAATAATGGAAATTCAGAGGAGACATTTGTACAAAAGATTGTTGGCAGCTAACAAACCTTTTTTTTTTCTCAAAAAGTTTGATATTTTTACAAAAACAGAAGGGAAACATCTGAAAATAGAGCACAGACAATGAGGGAATACAGAAGGATTTGCCTGCAATGTCATGCATAGTTCAAGTCCATTCCTAGCTGAAAGTAGCCAAGGACTGCAGTTTTATGGTCCCATTTGAAATTAATGGTTCATCTTATCAGTGGCTTAGATTCTGGGTGCGCCTTAGCCCAAAGCGGGTGGGTATGCAATTCTCCGGACCCCGACCCCAGTCTCTGCCCTCAGCTCATCAAAATGTAAATGCCTGAGCAGACTGACATGCCAAGCCCTGCCAGCTGAAGAGCTCTCCTGCTTGAGTCATGCCTGCAGCAGCACTTATTCAGCAGGTGCACTTTGCCGCTAATGCCGGCTCTCCCGCATATGCTCAGTTAGATCTGATCAAAGCATGCACGAGAGAGCCAGCATTAGCTCTCCCCCCAACATGGGTTTTTGTTTTTTTTTCTTGTTTTTAAATTTACCTCTGTGGCGGTTCCGGCAGCGAAGCGTCAGGGAAGTAGGCGGTGCTCCCGACGTCTAGGTTTCCCTTCGCTGTGTTCCGCCTTCTTTTGACGTCATCCTTGACGTCAGAAGAAGGCGGAACACAGCGAAGGGAAGGCTAGACGTCGAGAGCGCCGCCTCCTTCCCTGACGCTTCGCTGCCGAGCGTTGCGATTGGTTGAGTGTCATTGCTCCGCCCTCGACATCATCACGTTTGACGCGTGGGCGGGGCAGACACAATGCGATCTCACCCCCTTCACTTAGAATGTTGGCTAACTAACAGAGGCTTCATTAGAACGTTGGAGGTGCGTTTTATATAGAGAGATTTGTTGCATTTGTACCCCACATTTTCCCACCTATTTGCAGGCTCAATGTGGCTTACACAGTACCATAAGGTGTTTGCCAAATCCGGTAGAGAACAGATACAAAGTTGTGTTGTGTATGAATAAGGTACATGTATTCCAAGCTCCATTATGGTCGAAAGGAGGAAGGTTGTATATTGTCCAGTACGGTCTTTGGTTTAGTTGTGTGGCCGGATGTGGGGATTTACGTTGGATCTGTAGTGTAGGCCGCTTTGAAGAGGTTGGTTTTTAGTGATTTTCTGAAGTTTAGGTGGTCGTGGAATGTTTTCACAGCTTTTGGGAGTGCATCCCATATTTGTGCGCTTATATAGGAGAAACTTGATGCATAGGTTGTTTTGTATTTGAGTCCTTTGCAAGTTGGGTAGTGAAGGTTTAGATATGTACGAGATGATCTGTTTCTGGTTGATAGGTCTATGAGGTCTATCATGTATCCTGGGACTACACCATAGATAATTTTGTGGACAAGAGTGCAGATGTTGAAGGTAATCCATTCTTTGATTGGAAGCCAGCGTAGCTTTTCTCGGAGGGGTTTGGCACTTTCGAAATATGTTTTACCAAATATTAGCCTGACCACTGTGTTTTGGGTGGTCTGGAGTTTTTTTGTGAGTTGTTCTTTACATCCCGCGTAGATTCTGTTGCAATAATCTGCATGGCTTAGAACCATTGATTGTATTAGGTTTCAAAATATTATTACCCTCGGGAAGAAAGGTTTTTCGTGTTTGAGTTTCCACATTGAGTAGAACATTTTCTTTGTTACAGAGTTTATGTGGCTCTCAAGAGCAGTGGCATAGCCAGACTGCCAATTTTGGGTGGGCCTGAACCCAAAGTGGGTGGGCACAAAATTTTCTCTCTACCCCCCCCCCCCCCCCCAGCAAAATTTAGTCACACTCAGATGCATTTGTCACACAGGGTAAAGTGCTGCTTTTCAGTGCATCGGATTTCAGACAATTTATTTAATAGCCTAATCCTTTTCAGTGAGCTTTCAGAGGCCAAAACCTCCTGCCTCAGGTCAGTATAATGCTGTTATGGTATCCTCTCCTGACCTAAGGAAGGAAGTATTGGTCTCTGAAACTGTATTAACATCATATTACTTTATCCTAAATTAAAAATACAATTATTTCCTTTACCTTTGTTGTATGGCCATTTACTTTTTCTCATTGTGTTGCTCCCAGTCTCTAGATTCTGCTTTCCTTCGTTTTCGCTTAACTCTTCTGCCAGGGTTTCCTGGCCATTTGTTATTTTTCTCTCCTTTTTCTTTGCTTTCTTCAATATTTTTCTGCCTCTCTCTCTCTCTCTCTCTGTCCAGATTTAATTCATTCTTACTATCCATTCTTTAATTTCCTTCATCTACTTATGGCTTTTCATCTTTTTCTCACCCTTGTTCTCCCCATGCCCCTTCCTCTTATTCTCCAGTCTTTCACTACTCTCCTTTTCCATCCAGCAGCTCTCTTCTTTCTCTCCCCATCCTTCCAGTGTCTCCCCTCTCTCTCCCCATCCTTCCAGTAGTCTCCCCTCTTTCTTTCTGCATCCTTCCATCCAGTGTCACCTCTTTCTCCCTACCCTTCCATCCAGCGTCTTCCCTCTTTCTTTCTCTCCCTATCCTTCTACCCATCTACCCTCTCTCCTGATCCTTCCATCTATTGTCTCTTTCCCTCCTTCTAACCAGTGTCTATCTCTCTACACTTTTCTGTTCAGTGTCCCTTCTCTCTCCACATCCTTCCAGTCTCTCCCCTTTTTCTCTGCATCCTTTCATCCATCTCCCCTCTTTCTCTGCCATCCTTCCATCTGTTTTCCCTCTTTCTCTGCCATCCTTCCATCTGTTTTCCCACTTTTTCTGCCATCCTTCCCATCTGTTTTCCCTCTTTCTCTCCCCATCCTTCCGTTTTCTCTCTTTCTCTGCCATCCTCCCATCTGTTTTCCCTCTTTCTCTCCCCATCCTTCCATTTTCCCTCTTTCTCTGCCATCCTCCCATCTGTTTTCCCTCTTTCTCTCCCCATCCTTCCATTTTCCCTCTTTCTCTGCCATCCTCCCATCTGTTTTCCCTCTTTCTCTCCCCATCCTTCCATTTTCCCTCTTTCTCCCCATCCTGCCATCCATTTTCCCTCTCCCGATTCAGGCCCACCAGCCCCAGCTCCCATTGCCGGCCACTGCTGCTTTTCCTGATGAGCAGCAGGGCCGGCGCTACAAAAAGAAGAAGCACTCAGCTGACTGAGCTGAGCGCCCACACAAACGACGACTCGACAAGAAAAAATGTTTTTAAAAAAACGCGCCACCGCAGGCAGCCTCGAAGCATTGGCTGCTGGCTCTGCAGGCTCCGCCCGTCTCTTACGTCACTGCCCCTGGAGCGAAGCATGAAAATAGCATGATTTGCATGAAAATGATTTAAGAGAATACAAGATCTCCAGGCTTACCTTGAAGACATATTGGGTGCTGCACACAGGGTATGTCTATCAAAGCTCTGCATAAAGATAAGGACAAAACTTGCTCACAGGAAGCTAAGGTGGTGGAGGCACACACTTCCCCTCCTTTGTTGGCAGGGGCAGCATGGATGGCAGAAATCATCTCCAAAGTTATGGCGGCAGAAGCAGTCTTTGGCATGCTGGCTGCAAGTGATCCTGGGTAAGATTGAATCACTGCAACACCAGATGGTTGGAATTGGTTCAGAATTCGTGGAATGGTGGCAGCGGGTGAACAATTTGGAAGACACATCATATACTGCAAACTCGCATGCAGGAGAAATTGCAGCAATTAGAAAATAAAATGGATGAGTTGGAAAACTGTTCCAGGCGGAAACATTTGTGAGCCGCTCTGAGTCTATTGCAAACTAAGTGGACTCCAGAAAATCTGGTTGAATAATCACTATAGCTGAAAAGTCTGGTGGGCCCTATAAAAATCGAACATGTGCATAGACGGGAAACAGGAGAAGAGCCCAAAATAAACAAAGAGTGATTATTTTTTATTTGTGTTACTTTGCGCAAAAAGATTGAGATCTTGTAAGTTTGGTGGCAGGCAGATCTTTAGATTATGAGCATAAACACATCCTGTGCTTTCAGAACTTATCCACCCATGTCTCCAAGAAGAGGCATGGTTTTGCGCCATTGTGCACCAAGCTGTTTTCTCATTAGATTCGCTTTTCTTTGGCGTATCTAGCCCAATTGAAGATCTGGCATCATGGAGACCATCTTGTTTATACAGAAGTACAATGGACAAAGGACTATGTGGACACTTTGATTCCCCAGTAGGGAAGAGTCAAATTGACCTTTTGAATGTAGTCCACTTGGGCTCATTTTTACACTGGTTGAAGTTTCCTGGTTTCAGTTTCAAAATGGTTCAATTTTTACCATTCCTAAATGGACAGTATAAACACTGTAACTTGCTGTGATATAGTTGGACATGCTGCCTGATGAACCATGCAACTTCCTTCCTACATTGGAACAAAATCAGCATTTGACAAAGGATCCGGAACATTTTTGGAAACGTATGGATTGGCATTGTGGTAAAGAAATTGGCAAATGGCTTCTCAGTGCTCTACAGGTTTTGAAACTTGCTGTATGTTTGCTGCAACTTTGGAAGTATGTGCTCCTACAATTGATACACAGAGACTAGGTTTGTCTTCAAAACCTGTAGAGTGCTGAGAAGCCATATATTTACATTTTACAGGGACTCCTGAAGCAGGCCTTTGTGGCTGAAACACGATTCGTGTTGAGTCCATTATACTTTGAATAAAGCTTTTGATGTGAACTCTTTGAGTCTTTTGGACGTTTTGTTGTATCAACTTTGGTGTCACCTTCACTGCGTTTACCTGCTTGTACTGACTTGTTCAAGGCTCTTTTGCTCTTCTATGCTTGTCATTCTAATCTGACTTCTACAGCAGACTGTCTCTATCAGAGAGATGCCCCAGTTAAGGTAACCTGCCCACTCTTCCTACCTGGGGCAACATTTGGGATTATCAGTAGGTCTGAGAAAAAGTAAAGGAAAACCCCTGGCGAGTATCAGGGGTCAAGCATAGGGCACAGGTAGAACTAGACATGACAGAGGATTACCCAGTTGACACTGTTTGAGGAAGCAATGGAGATGGATCGAAGCAGGTTTGGTTTATTTTGGTGCATGCTCAGATACCTGACAGTGCAGTGTGGGAATTGTGTGACCTAGTCCTGGACATGTGGCTCAATAGTGGAGCAACCTCCTGACATACACCAGGCTGTGATATGATCTCAGCATGACAAACATACATCTACTGAGGAGAGTGGCACTCAGAGTTGCTCCGCTCTTACAAACACTATAATGTGGGAAAATGACAAGACAAAACATGACACACTGAGTACATACATCATAGCAGAAGTACTTGTTTGGACATCATCATCATCATTCAACTTACCTATTATTTATTTATTTATTTATTTATTTGTTGCATTTGTACCCCACATTTTCCCACCTATTTGCAGGCTCAATGTGGCTTACATAGTACCGTCAAAGGCGTTTGCTCAGTCGGTGGATGACAAATACAAATATTAGCCAGCAGTGGCCATACCTACCCTTCCCAAAGTGCTGGTACAGGGCGGAGTGATGCAGGATATAGGAATCCCTACTTGCTCCAGTACATCTACACCTGTTTGTCCCAGCGTGTTCCGGTCCTGCAGCGCTGCTGTCTTCTGCTCCAACTTGCTCCAGTCCATCTGATCCAGCTTACTCCAGCCCACCTGGCCTAGCCTGTTCCAGCTTGTTCCAGCCCATGTCCCAGCTCGTTCCTGCTCTAATGCTCCAGCTTGTTCCAGCCCATTCCAACTTGTTCCAGCCAACTCCAGCTTGTTCCTGCTCATCTGCTGCAGCCTGATCCAATCCGTCTGCTCCAGCTTGTTCCAGTCCACCTGCTCCAGCCCGTCTGCTCCAACTTATTCCAGTCCACCTGCCTGCCTGCCTGCCTGCCTACCAGCAACTTGCCTATCAATCCATCAACCACCTGCCTGCCATCTAGCTTCCTTAACTACCTTACTGCCTCCCCGCCTGCCTCAAGCCTGCACAAATCCCTAACTGCCTCCCTGCCTGCCTCCCCACCTGCCTTCAAGCCTGCACAACTACCTAACTGCCTCCCCGCCTGCCTACCTGCTCACATATCACCCCGTCTGCCTACCAGCTCATCTATCACCTACCAGCCTCCCTGACCATGGCCCCTTTACACATTACATAAGTAATGCCATACCGGGAAAAGACCAAGGGTCCATCGAGCCCAGCATCTTGTCCACGACAGCGGCCAATCCAGGCCAAGGGCACCTGGCAAGCTTCCCAAACGTACAAACATTCTATACATGTTATTCCTGGGATTTTGGATTTTTCCAAGTCCGTTTAGTAGCGGTTTATGGACTTGTCCTTTAGGAAACCGTCCAACTCCTTTTTAAACTCTGCTAAGCTAACCGCCTTCACCACATTTTCCGGCAATGAATTCCAGAGTTTAATTACACGTTGGGTGAAGAAAAATTTTATCCAATTTGTTTTAAATTTACTACACTGTAGTTTAATTGCATGCCCCCTAGTCCTAGTATTTTTGGAAAGCGTGAACCAGACGCTTCACAACCACCTGTTCCACTCCACTCATTATTTTATATACCTCAGCCATC
Organism: Microcaecilia unicolor; assembly: GCF_901765095.1. Classification (NCBI taxonomy): domain Eukaryota; kingdom Metazoa; phylum Chordata; class Amphibia; order Gymnophiona; family Siphonopidae; genus Microcaecilia; species Microcaecilia unicolor. Next base: position 119,016,298 of record NC_044040.1, on the reverse strand, counting down.
TCTTCTCCAAGCTGAATAGCCCTAGCCTCCTTAGTCTTTCTTCATAGGGAAGTCGTCCCATCCCCGCTATCATTTTAGTCGCCCTTCGCTGCACCTTTTCCAATTCTACTATATCTTTCTTGAGATGCGGCGACCAGAATTGAACACAATACTCAAGGTGTGGTCGCACCATGGAGCGATACAATGGCATTATAACATCCTCACACCTGTTTTCCATACCTTTCCTAATAATACCCAACATTCTATTCACTTTCCTAGCCGCAGCAGCACACTGAGCAGAAGGTTTCAGTGTGTTATCGACTACGACACCCAGATTCCTTTCTTGGTCCGTAACTCCTAACGTGGAACCTTGCATGACGTAGCTATAATTCGGGTTCTTTTTTCCCACATGCATCACCTTGCACTTGCTCACATGAAATGTCATCTGCCATTTAGCCGCCCAGTCTTCCGGTCTCGTAAGGTCCTCTTGTAATTTTTCACAATCCTGTCGCGAGTTAACGACTTTGAATAACTTTGTGTCATCAGCAAATTTAATTACCTCGCTAGTTACTCCCATCTCTAAATCATTTATAAATATATTAAAAAGCAGCGGTCCTAGCACAGACCCCTGAGGAACCCCACTAACTACCCTTCTCCATTGTGAATACTGCCCATTTAACCCCACTCTGTTTCCTATCCTTCAACCAGTTTTTAATCCACAATAGGACATTTCCTCCTATCCCATGACCCTCCAATTTCCTCTGTAGCCTTTCATGAGGTACCTTGTCAAACGCCTTTTGAAAATCCCGATACATAATATCAACCGGCTCCCCTTTGTCCACATGTTTGTTTACTCCTTCAAAGAATTGAAGTAAATTGGTCAGGCAAGATTTCCCCACACAAAAGCCGTGCTGACTCGGTCTCAGTAATCCATGTCCTCGGATGTGCTCTGTAATTTTGTTTTTAATAATAGCCTCTACCATTTTCCCCGGCACCGACGTCAGACTCACTGGTCTATAATTTCCCGGATCTCCCCTGGAGCCTTTTTAAAAAATGGGCGTTACATTGGCCACCCTCCAATCTTCCGGTACCACGCTCGATTTTAAGGATAAATTGCATATCACTAGCAGTAGCTCCGCAAGCTCATTTTTCAGTTCTATCAGTACTCTAGGATGAATACCATCCGGTCCAGGAGATTTGCTACTCTTCAGTTTGCCGAACTGCCCCATTACGTCCTCCAGGTTTACCGTGAAGTCAGTAAGTTTCTCCGACTCGTCCGCTTGAAATACCATTTCCGACATCGGTATCCCACCCAAATCTTCCTCGGTGAAGACCGAAGCAAAGAATTCATTCAGTCTCTCCGCTACGTCTTTGTCTTCCTTGATCACCCCTTTTACCCCTCGGTCATCCAGCGGCCCAACAGATTCTTTTGCCGGCTTCCTGCTTTTAATATACCGAAAAAAATGTTTACTATGTTTTTTGCCTCTAATGCTATCTTTTTTTTCGTAATCCCTCTTGGCTTTCTTTATCTGCGCCTTGCATTTGCTTTGACACTCCTTATGCTGCTTCTTGTTATTTTCAGACGGTTCCTTCTTCCATTTTCTGAAGGCGTTTCTTTTAGCCCTAATAGCTTCCTTCACCTCACTCTTCAACCAGGCCAGCTGTCTTTTGGAGTTCCGTCTTTCTTTTCTAATTCGCGGAATTAGATCCTGCAGTGGCTGTTAGATTCTATCTGTTAATGCTGTGGAACAAAGCTTTTAAAACTAAGTGGAAAAGACTATGGAGATTAGCTGTTTTCTGTTAGCTGTTGAAATTTGCTTTTTAATTTTGCCTAACACTAACCTACAATTCCTCCTTTAAACCCCAATCTTTAAGTTCCCAAAGCACAAAGCAAAGTAGCGTTCACTTACCAGAAAAATGTCCTCTTCTCTCATCGCCCTGTCCCTTCCTAATCTTTTCTCCTTCCCCCCACCGCTGGCCACCACAGGTACTCATTACCCACCCATGTCCCCTCCAATCCTACTCACTACTGCATTACCCTACCCACCCCCGTCCCACACCACCTCACCATCTCTTCTATCCCCCCACTCCTTCCTAGATCTCAACCTTCAACACTTCCTTCCTGCCATTAGCCCATTCCCATTCCTACTTAGCTCATCCCGTCTTCGTCGTCTTCGTCGCCCTACCTCCCCCACCCTCCTCCACTCTCTCCTGCTCCTTCTCCTACTATCGGCCGGAGACATTAATCCCAATCCAGGCCCTCCACACATGCCCTCGTCTTATCCATGCAAACGCTTCCGAGACACCTCCAATCTCATTCCTGTTCCCCTCCTTCCCCCTTCTTCCCTCCCCTTCTCGTGCGCCCTGTGGAATGCCCGCTCCGTGTGCAACAAACTTCTCCTCATCCACGATCTCTTTATCTCCCGCTCCCTTCATCTGCTCGCCCTAACTGAAACCTGGCTCATCCCTGATGACTCGGCCTCAGTCGCGGCCCTATGCCATGGAAGCTATCTTTTCTCCCACACCCAGTCGGCCGCGGAGGAGGTGTCAGGTTACTACTCTCACCTGCCTGTAGTTTTCAACCCCTCCCCCTACCACAATCTCACTGCTTCTCATCCTTTGAAGTTCACTCCATCCATCTATTCTACCCGTTGCCACTCAGAGCTGCAGTCATCTACCGCCCCCCTGATAAATCTCTCTCTTCCTTCCTCACTGACTTTGATGCCTGGCTTTCTGTTTTTCTTGACCCCTCATCTCCGTCCCTCATTCTCGGAGATTTTAACATACACATTGACGACCCCTCCGACTCTCACGCTCCTCAGTTCCTCACTCTAACATCCTCCTTCGGCCTCCAGCTGTGCTCCACCGCCCCTACTCACCGCGATGGCCATTGTCTTGACCTCATCCTCTCCTTCTCCGGCTCACCCTCCAATTTCCACACCTCGGCTCTTCCTATCTCTGACCATCACCTGATCACCTTCACCGTCCATCACCCCCCCACCTCAGCCCCGCCCAACATTAACCACTACTTCTAGGAATCTCCAGGCTATTGACCCTCCCACCTTATCCTCTAGTATTTCTGATCTCCTCCCCTCTATCATGTCCTCCGAGTCTGTCGACAAGGCTGTCTCCGCTTATAATGCCACTCTCTCCGCTGCTCTGGACACCCTCGCACCATCCATCTCCCATCCCACAAGGCGTATTAATCCTCAGCCCTGGTTGACCCCTTGCATTCGCTACCTTCACTCCTGCGCCCGATCTGCTGAACACCTCTGGAGGAAATCCCGCACCCATTCGGATTTCCTTCATTACAAATTCATGCTATCCTCCTTCCAGTCCTCCCTATTCCTTGCCAAACAGGACTACTATACCCAATTAACCAATTCTCTCAGCTCCAACCCTCGTCATCTCTTCACCACCCTTAACTCCCTCCTCAAAGTGCCCTCCTCTCCCACCCACCCCTCCCTCTCTCCTCAATCTCTGGCTGACACTTCCATGACAAAGTGCAAAAGATCAACCTTGAATTCACCACCAAGCCACCTCCTCTTCTCTCTTCAGCCCCCTCCCTCAACCAACCAACTCTTTCTCCTCCTTTCCTGTTATCACCAAGGAGGAAACCGCCCGCCTCCTTTCCTCCTCGAAATGCACAACCTGTTCCTCGGATCCCATCCCCACCAACTTACTGAACACCATCTCTCATACTGTCACCCCCTCCATCTGTCATATCCTCAACCTCAACCTCTCTCTCAAGCACGCCGTAGTCACACCTCTCCTCAAAAAACCTTCACTTGACCCGGCCTGTCCCTCCAACTACCGCCCCATCTCCCTCCTACCATTCCTCTCCAAAATACTTGAGCGTGCCGTTCACAGCCGCTGCCTCAATTTCCTCTCCTCTCAGGCCATCCTCGATCCACTTCAATCTGGTTTTCGCCCTCTACACTCGACAGAAACAGCACTCTCTAAAGTCTGTAATGACCTGTTCCTTGCCAAATCCAGAGGCCATTACTCCATCCTTATCCTACTCGATCTATACGCTGCCTTCGACACTGTCAATCATGACTTACTTCTTGCCACACTGACCTCATTTGGATTCCAGGGCTCTGTCCTCTCCTGGTTCTCATCCTATCTCTCCCACTGCACCTTCAAAGTACACTCTCATGGATCCTCCTCCACCCCCATCCTGCTCTCTGTTGGAGTTCCCCAGGGATCTGTCCTTGGACCCCTTCTTTTCTCAATCTACACCTCTTCCCTGGGCTCATTGATCTCATCCCATGGATTCCAGTATCATCTTTATGCTGATGACATCCAGCTGTATCTCTCCACACCAGACATCACCGTGGAGACCCAGGCCAAGGTGTCGGCCTGCTTATCCGACATTGCTGCTTGGATGTCCATCCGCCACCTGAAACTGAACATGGCCAAGACCGAGCTTATCGTCTTTCCACCAAAACCCACTTCCTCTTCCTCCGCTCTCGATCTCAGTTGATAACACCCTCATCCTCCCCGTCTCATCTGCCCGCAACCTCGGAGTCATCTTCAACTCTTCCCTCTCCTTCTCTGACATATCCAACAAACAGCCAAGACCTGTCGCTTCTTCCTCTTTAATATCAGCAAGATTCGCCCTTTCCTCTCTGAGCACACCACCCAAACTCTCATCCACGCTCTCATCACCTCTCGCCTTGACTATTGCAACCTACTCCTCACTGGCCTCCCTCTTAACCATCTATCTCCCCCCTTCAATCAGTTCAGAACTCCGCTGCACGCCTTATATTCCGCTTGAACCGATATACTCATATCACCCCTCTCCTCAAGTCACTTCACTGGCTTCTGATCAGATACCGCATACAGTTCAAGCTTCTCCTTCTTACCTACAAATGCACTCAGTCTGCAGCACCTCATTACCTCTCTAGCCTCATCTCCCCTTATATTCCCGCCCGTAACCTCCGCTCACAGGACAAATCCCTCCTCTCAACACCCTTCTCCACCACCGTCAATTCCAGGCTCCGCCCATTCTGCCTCGCATCACCTTACGCATGGAATAAACTTCCTGAACCCCTACGCCAAGCCCCCTCCTTACCTGTCTTCAAATCATTGCTCAAAGCCCACCTCTTCAATATTGCGTTCGGCACCTAACCTTTATACCTTTGTACCTTTCATGTAATCGTGAATGCCCAAATTGACTACCCCTACTTGACTGACTCTACACTTGTCATAAGTACATAAGTACATAAGTAGTGCCATACTGGGAAAGACCAAAGGTCCATCTAGCCCAGCATCCTGTCACCGACAGTGGCCAATCCAGGTCAAGGGCACCTGGCACGCTCCCCAAACGTAAAAACATTCCAGACAAGTTATACCTAAAAATGCGGAATTTTTCCAAGTCCATTTAATAGCGGTCTATGGAGTTGTCCTTTAGGAATCTATCTAACCCCTTTTTAAACTCCGTCAAGCTAACCGCCCGTACCACGTTCTCCGGCAACGAATTCCAGAGTCTAATTACACGTTGGGTGAAGAAAAATTTTCTCCGATTCGTTTTAAATTTACCACACTGTAGCTTCAACTCATGCCCTCTAGTCCTAGTATTTTTGGATAGCGTGAACAGTCGCTTCACATCCACCCGATCCATTCCACTCATTATTTTATACACTTCTATCATATCTCCCCTCAGCCGTCTCTTCTCCAAGCTGAAAAGCCCTAGCCTTCTCAGCCTCTCTTCATAGGAAAGTCGTCCCATCCCCACTATCATTTTCGTCGCCCTTCCCTGTACCTTTTCCAATTCTACTATATCTTTTTTGTAAGCTCTTTGAGCAGGGATTGTCCTTCTGTATTAAAATTGTACAGCGCTGCGTAACCCTGGCAGCGCTTTAGAAATGTTAAGTAGTAGTAGTAGTAGAATCATGGGTTGATCCTGGGAACCTGGCTACCACATTTAGGATTTGCATGTTTGTATCACAAACCACCTGCACATTAGGGAATAAAAGCGCTTATGGTTGCGATATATTGCTTTTCTTTCACTGGGTGGTATAATCGTAACGTGTGCAATCAATTGCTCCCATCACATGTGATAACCCTGTTATGTTCTGAAACTGGTCACTCTGGGTCTCCCATTGTTGCCTAGTATTAAGGAAGTGAACCTAGTCCTCAAGCCAGCACATCATGGCCCGCAGTACCTGGTGGAAAAGTGAGACATGGAGAAGGAGCCCATGCCACCAACTGCAGCCACAGATGGTTGAAAGCTGCCAGAGGCAAAACAATGTAACAAGCTCAACAGCTTTGCCAGATAGGGTATAGCATGGGATCTGTCTGTGAGGGAATATAGATCAACCCTTAGGTGCTGGTATAACTTCATTTTGGCTGCTGAGCTCAACCAATACAGGGCAACCACATGGTTCTCGCAGTGGCTTGCAGTATGGTGGGGACTGCGAACATCCATGGGCGCTGAGGGTATTGTTCCCACCTCCATGGCTGGTGCTGCCTCTGCACTGGTTGCTGTTGTCCCTGCTGTTGCTGATTCTCTAGTGCCTGGATGGGAGGTGGAAGCTGAGGCTGATCCTGGCCTGGGACATAAGCCTCAGGACCGAGGACATGGCCTGCATCTGCAGCTGCTACCAAACATAATTAGGCCATTGTGAGGACAATGATTGGTGTCTGTGTATGTGCATGTGTCTTTATTGGCTGAAGGTGTATGTAGGCGGAGCCATCGACTGATACTACTCTTTCTCTTTCTGTTACCTGCAAGCTGTTGCTCGCTACAAAATCTGCCATGTAAATGCCCCCAAATCCCTTAACTACACCTATTTTCATGGCCCTAGGAGCTCCTGTGCTATCTCATGCATTAAGGACCAGTGCACATTTACACCATGCCTACAAAATGCCCTTTTCTTCCCATGTCCGCCCATGTCCATGTTAGGCATTAACGCATGGATCACCATGCGCTGCAGCCGATTTTAACACATCAGCCATCTACTGTGGCACTGTGCTAGCAGTTAACATGCACTAATCCACACGTTAACGCCCTAACACACCTTAGTAAAAGGACCCCTAAGTTAATCACGTTATACTACTGTCTAAATTGGATAGTTTAGGAGTAGGTGGGAGGGTAGTGAAATGGTTTGAAGGTTTCTTGAAAGAGATACAGATTAGGTGGCAAGGAGGCGTCTCAGACTCATGGTGTATGGAGAAGGTGTTCCTCAGGGGTTTCCCCTGTCCCCTATTCTTTTTAATATTCATATGAGCGAAATGTTACAGTACGTAAATGGAATATTGAATATTGTTTATATGCAGATGATATTGTATTGATTTTTCCTATCTTATCAAATAGTAGCGCTGATAAATCTTTGGCTATTCAAGGAAAAATTAATTCTTACCTGATAATTTTCTTTCCATTAGCACCAACAGATCAATCCAGACACTTGTGGGTTGTGTTCCTCTACCAGCAAGTAGAGAGAACCTCCGAGATTTGCTATATGTGGACCTGTGCAGCCAAGTAAACCTCAGTATGAATGAGACCAAAGCAGTGGAATGGAAACAATAGAAAACTATCCTGATATTGTCAGACTCTGCATAGGAGGAAGCCTGAGCTCGCGTAGAATGAGCACAAATTTGCGCAGGGGCTTGCTTGCCCAATGCCATGTAGGCCAAAGTGATGGCCTCCCGCACCCAACGGGCTATGGTGGCCTTGGAAGCCATATGACCCTTCTTACTGCCTCCAAAAAGGACGAAGAGATGGTCAGAAAGACGAAATTCACTCGTCACCTCCAAATACCTGAGAAGAGTCTGTCTCATGTCGAGGCAGCAAAGAGCCCAGAATTGCTCAGGGTAATCTTCCCGGTGAAAAGTTGGCAAATGCAGAGACTGCCCCAAATAGAAACAAGAAACCACCTTGGGCAAAAATGAAGGAACTGTCCTCCATAAAACGCAGGAAGGGGTCTCTGCAAGAAAGAGCCTGCAACTCTGAAATTCTCCAAGCCGAAGTAATGGCTACTAGGAAAATCACCTTCAAGGTAAGATACTTAACTGTAATCCCCGATAAGGGTTTGAAAGGAGGATGCTAAAGCGCTTTGAGAAGTAGATTAAGGTTCCAGAATGGCAGAACTGGCACGTGTAGAGAACGCAATCGTTTTACGCCCCTCAACAAACAAAGCACATCCGGGTGGGAGGCAATCGACGCCTCCTGAAGCCAGCCTCTAAAGCATGCCAGAGCTGCCACCTGCACCTTAAGAGAACTCGAGAGTGATTTCTGTACACCCTCCTGAAGAAATGCAAGGATAACCAAAGCCGAAGCTGCTGACAATCCCTAACTCGCACACCATGAATCGAAGGTACACCACACCCTAGCATAAGCTATCGAGGTGGATCTTTTCCCATCCTGAAGCATTGTAGCGATAACCGCGTCCGGATACCCTTTCCTTCGCCCTTTCAAGGGCCGTAAGACCAAAGGGGGAGGGATCCTCCATCATGACTGGTCCCTGCAGCAAGAGACCGTCCTGCGCCTGGAGCCGGAGAGGACAATCGAACAGGAGCCTGACCATATCCACGTACCAAGGACATCTGGGCCAATCCGGGGCCACCAGGATCACTCGACTGGGATGACTGGCAATGCGAGTCAGTAAGCTGCCCACCCATGGGGGAAAGGCATAGAGCAGGCCCCTGGGCCAAGGTTGTAGAAGAGCATCGATGCCTTCCGAGCCCAGCTCTCTTCCCCTGCTGAATAAACAGGGAAACTTTGCATTGAATGCGGTGGCCATTAAGTCCATCACCGGCATCCCCCAACGGGCAGCTATCTGATCGAAGGCCAGAGGGGAGAGTGTCCACTGCCCCAGCTCCAACTAGTGGCGACTGAGAAAGTCTGCACATTCTGTGACCCCACTATATAAGATGCCGTGATGAGAGAGAGATGAGTCTCTGCCCAACGGCAGATCAGGGCCTCCTCGCGCACTAGTGGTGCACTCCTGGTGCCCCCCTGACGTTTCATGTAGGCGACCGCCGTTGCATTGTCCAAGAGAACTTGAACTGGGCAACCATGGAGAAGAGACAGAAACTCCCGAAGGGCCAGACGAATCGCCCACAACTCTAAGCGGTTGATGGACCAAGATGCCTTCATCGAGGTCCAAATGCCCTGGGCCGTCTGTTGGAGGTAATGAGCCCCCTAACCAGACAGCGACACATCTGTGGTCACGATCTTCCATTCCGGGGTTTGCAGAGGAATGCCCGACACCAGATTCTTTTGAATGAACCACCAGTGCGCATGATTGTGTGCAGACGGGTCGAACATGGCACCCAAACCTCATAATCCTCTGAGAGAGGAGACCAATGGCTCAGAAGGTGCCACTGCATGGGGCGCATGTGAGCTCTGGCCCACTTTACGACATCCAAGGTGGAGGCCATGGAACCCAGAACTTGTACTTAGTCCCAAGCCCGTGGGTTCGGACTTTGGAACAGAGCTCGCAACTGACCCTGCAACCGCTGTGCTCGAGCTAAAGAAAGAGAAACTATCCCTGTTCGGGTATCGAAGCACACTCCCAAGTACTCCAGCATCTGGGAGGGTGTAAGGCTGCACTTTGGGAAGTTGATCACCCAACCTGGCTGCGGGCTGGTTTCTGTTACTGGAAAGGAAGAACCGCCTGTCACCTCGAAAGGGCTGAGATCTCTGAGAAGACCTTGCTCTCTGAAAAGAGGCCCTGCGACCTGGATGGTAACGTCGTGTATCCCTAAACATAGGTCTAGGTCCCGCCGGTCGCACAAATTTGGACCTGTCCTCCGGGAGGCGCTGGCCCTTAGAGTCACCGAGGTCCTTCACAATCTGTTCTAGGTCTGTCCCAAACAAAAGCTTTCCCCTAAAAGGAAGCCTTGCCAGCCGTGACTTAGAGGCCACGTCTGCAGCCCGATGTCGCAACCACAGCCAGTGACGCGTGGTGACCACTAGGGAAACAGCCTTCGCCGAAGCCCTCAAAAAATCATAAAGAAGATCCGCAAGGAAGGCTAAACCGGACTCTAAAGCCAGCAAAACAGCCACGAGGTCCTCTGGAGAGGAGGCTTTCTGTACCCACAATAAGCATGCCCGCACCACATAGGAGCCACAAACTGAAGCTTGCAGGGAAAGGGCCGCTACTTCAAAGGACAGCTTCAAGCAAGTCTCCAACTTACAACCCTGAGGGTCCTTGAGCGCCGTGCCACCAGGGCCGTGCCAACACAGTAAGCGAGGTAAGCACGGCAGGAGGGCGCCGTCCTCTGGGGGGTGCCCCGCTGCACATGCTTACCTCGCCCTCTCCCATGGCCCAGCTGCCCGCCCTCTTCTCCCCCCCCCCCCCCAACAAGATCCCTTTTAAATTTACCTCCGGCAGCGAACGAAGGCGCAGCGTCAGTGAAGGAGGCGGCGCTCCCGACGTCGCTACTAGTCTTCCCTTTGCTCAGTGTTCCGCCTTCTTCTGACGTTAAAGAAATTACGTCAGAAGATGGCGGGACATTGAGCGAAGGGAAGACTAGAGACGTCGGAAGCGCCACCTCCTTCACTCTCGCTGCGCCTTTGTTCGCTGCCGGAGGTAAATTTAAAAGAGATCTTGGGGGGGGGGGAGAAAAGGGCGGGCAGTTGGGACATGGCCCAGGGAGCGGGAGGGCGGCGATCACCTTCACGGGGGGGTGGGCGAACAACTGTTCATCTGCGGGGGCGGGGGTGCGCCAACTGATCATCTGCAGGGGGGCGCCACAGACCCTTGGCACGGCCCTGCGTGCCACCCTCCACAGGGAGAGTGGTTTTCTTAGTGACTGCTGTGATTAATGAATCCACCGTAGGAACTTTCAGCAAGTCTAAGTCAGCAGCAGGCAGCGCGTAAAGACGTGACATAGCTCTAGCAACCTTAAGCCCACTGTCCGGCGTATCCCACTGCGCCGAAATAAGGATGTTCATGGCCTCATGCACATGAAAGGAACGAGGTGGGCATTTGGTGCCAGACATAATAGAGGGCACCGGACCTGTTCCCCCTGACGATTCAGGGGGGTGAAATGGCCAAAACCTCAAAAGCCCTAATAATCAGGGAAGGAAGCTCTTCCCTGCAAAAAAGGCGGGCAACCGTCGGGTCACCCCCTCCTCAGAAGGCAGGGTGACCTCATCTGCCAAATCCAATGATTCTGAGGGAGAGCCCGGAGACAAAACCGGGCCATCAGTGTCAGATAGCTCCTCGGGATCCAAAATCTCCACCCTGGGACATTTTGGCAGGAAAGGCTGAGAGGCTGCAGCAACCGAAGCTTGCTGAGGAAGAGATGGGGCTGCCTGAAGAGAAGCTCCTGACTTCTTCAGAAGAAAGGCATTGTGCATTAATAAAATAAAATCCAAGGAAAAAGGAACTGAAAGGGAGTCCCCTGCTCCCTCTAAATAGCTTTCCTTCATCGGAGCCTGTGCCACAGAAGCACGCTGTGCCTCCTTCCTGTCTGTCAATCGCCACGTGCAGAGCTGGTTGCGCCCGAGAGGAAAAATGGCGCCCGCCAACGCGCGCTGCACTAACTGCCCCAAGGAAACCGCTGAAACTATCCCCTGCGCTTCCAACTTACTGGATGCCTGAGGGGAACCCCTGTCATGCTGAACAACTGTTGTGGGTTGATGGCGGCACGACTCACACTCCCCCGACGCTGCTGTCCGGCCCCCACACTGGGAGCAGCGCTTAGCTGCCTCAGAAGGCACTGACATACTCCACATACGCCTGCCCCTCAAACAGACTCGGCAGCCCGTCTAGCTCCTCCGTATTATTAAACAAAAACAAAGTCTCTTAAAGAGACGCTTACTTTTTTTTTTTTACTCAGGAGAGAAAGGCAACACCTGATCAGGCCCACAGCCCCGGGCGATGGAGAAAAGGTAGGGGGAGACCGGGAGGGACCTGGCCACTACCAGGTGTACACCAGAAGCTACAAACAGCCACTCAACCCCTGACTGTGCTCAACTAGGCCCAAAGGACACCAGTAGCCAGATCAAACCAGAGCTGCACAGAGATGTCCCTCCACCTGCTAGATAGAGAGAATACTGAGGTTTACTTGGCTGCACAGGTCCACATATAGCAAACCTCGGAGGTTCTCTCTATCTCCACCTGCTGGTAGAGGGACACAACCCACAAGTCTCTGGATTGATCTGTGGGACGCTATGGAAGCAGCACGATTATGGAAAAACATTGCTGGAAAGTTCTCTCTCACAATCATATCTTTTGTTTAGGACGAACATAAAAACTTTTTTATTAAAAAAAACATGCAATATAGTTAGATTTTTCTGTCAACATTACTATAATTCCCAGAGTTTTGTTCTGATTTTTTTTTGTCTTTAACCTGCTGTGATAGTGCTAGTTGGGGCACCCCCTTCTGGCTTCAGGGTTAAGACTTTTACCCTCTACTCTAGAAAGCTTCCCCCGATGTTTTGGGCTGCCCACAATGAGACACAATCTAAACACCATTCAGTAAGATGCATGTTCTTTAATACGTCTGAACTAAACAGCATATAACAAGTTTTATAATTTAACTACATTTCTCGTATTCCTACAACCTCTTACTTAAATCTCCTGCCTGACCTCGCTCACACACACAGTCCAGGTTTTCTAACTGGTTCTATATAGTGTAGCTCTAAGCACAGCTTACTTTACAAACAAGCAATCAATGGGACATTTTCCCTATATCATTTATAAAAAGGATTAAATCAAATTCCTATTCAACCATTCAAGTAGCTAAGGGGTATTTCTTAATAACTGACTTCCCCCACTGTGCTACCTTACAAAACTCAGGGTTAAACACCATTTCTTTTCATCCTTTAAGTTACCTACAGGGTTTGGCTTTTCCACTAGTCCTTCTCTCACTGTGTTACCAGAACAAACACCATTCTTTCATCACTTGAAATAGATATATGGTTTTTGCTTTTCTACTACCCAGGCCAGAATATTCTCTGTGCCCTTGTTTCCACAGACATCCATACAACAAAATCAGACGCCTCTCCCTTTACCACATCACTCAAGAGAGTAAACACAAAGAATTGTCCAGGAATTTACTCATGGAGCTGGACTGAGTGGAAGTTCACTCCCCAACACTTAGCTCCTTGTCTCTGTTACAGTTTGAACCCTCCTGTCTCAACCACTGAGCAGTTCCTAGCCCTGAGGAATCCTGTTCCCTTGTCTCAGGCACCGAACTTTCATTTCAGAGCACTGCCCCTTTTTGCCTCTCCTCAGGCTGGGGCTCCTTTGGCAACAGAGCTTTATCAACCCTTTCCTTTTCCCACTCCAGACATAGCTTTGAGCTAACAGGGTACAGCCTTGCCCTTCCCTCTAACCACAGAGCCTCTCTAGAACTCTGAAGTGGTGCTCTTTCCCTTGAATGTGTCCTTCCTTTCATAACTGAACCCTTCCTTTTAAATTCCCCTTTCACATTCCAAGAAGGCACTGCTAATTAGCCTATCTGGAAGCCTGATGAGTCAGCAGCTTCCCCATCTCTATGCATAGCCCTCCTGGCTTCGCAATGAATAGCCTTCTGGGAATTGTAGTCAGACCCCTTTTAAAGGGACCAAGCATAAAAATACCTAAACTTGAACAAAGGATTTTTCATGTTTTGTCCACTTTTCTTACCACATGCGCAGCAGCCCCCAGACTACTTGCCATAGCTCTTAGAACTGAAAGATGGTAGTGGGATATGTCTAGATATAATGTAATAATAATAAAGATATAATAACAATGGTTTTATAGATATATCAAATTGGATGTCTTTCAACATTTTCAATTATCATGACAAAGCAAATATTTTAAGGGTATACTCAAAGAGAGCAGCTTTAGAAATAGTAACCAGGATATTGTTAGACTGCATGATGTTGACATAGTTATTAAAACAGGGGTCTGGCTGGATTCACATTTAACTATGGAAATACATGATAATCATGTGGTTCAGAAGGTCATCATGTTTAAGCTGAAATTGTTACACAGGTTAAGATATTTTTTAGAGAGTCGTTATTTCCAGCTTGTTATTCAGGCAGTTATTATTTATTATTATTTATCATTTTATTGCATTTGTATCCCACATTCCCCCACCTATTTGCAGGCTCAATGTGGCTTACATAGATTTGTTGACATTGTCATATCAGGATATCAGATACAGTTAGTAGTGTGTAGCGATCAAGAAGTGAAGAGGGAAGAAGGGAGGGAGTGAATTGGATAGCTGTATAAGGTAAGCTTTCATAGTTGAGAGGGTTGGTGAGGTGAGTTAGTGAGGTTGTGGGTGCTCATTGTAGGCCTTGTTGAAGAGGAATGTTTTCAGCAATTTTTGAAAGATAGTTGTTTCGTTGATTGCTTTCAAGTCTGTGGGTAATGCATTCCATAACTGTGTGCTCATGTACGAGAAGGTAGTGGCATGCATCAGTTTGTACTTCAGTCCTCTGCAGCTGGGGTAGTGCAGGTTAAGAAATTTACGAGATGATCTTGTGGCGTTTCTGGGCGGTAGGTCCACGAGGTTTAGCATGTAGATTGGGGCATCTGCATGAATGATTTTGTGTACAATTGTGCAGATCTTGAACGCAATGCGTTCCTTCAGTGGAAGCCAGTGAAGTTTCTCTCTTAGTGGTTTTGCACTTTCATATTTAGGTTTTCCAAATATGAGTCTGGTGGCTGTATTCTGGGCAGTTTGGAGTTTTTTGATTGTCTGTTCTTTGCACCCGGCGTATAGTGCATTGCAGTAATCCAGATGACTTATTACCATTGACTGTACCAGGGTACGGAAGATGTATCTCGGGAAGAAAGGTTTTACTCTTTTAAGTTTCCACATGGTGAAGAACATCTTTTTGGTCTTGTTTTTCACGTGGGTGTCGAGAGTGAGGTTTCGATCAATGGTGACTCCAAGAATTTTCAGGTTTTGTGAGACCGGAAGGGAACAGTATGGCGTGGTTACGGTGTTGAAGTTTTTTGTGTTATGTTGTGAGGTGAGTACAAGGCATTGTATTTTTTCTGCGTTAAGTTTTAGTTGGAATGCATCTGCCCAGGTGTGCATTATTTGGAGGCTTTGGGTGATCTCGTTGGTGATTTCAGTTAGATCATGTTTGAATGGAATGTAAATTGTGACGTCATCTGCATAAATGTAGGGGTTGAGGTTTTGATTGGCTAGTAGCTTGGCTAGCGGTATCATCATTAGGTTGAATAATGTTGGTGAGAGAGGGGATCCCTGGGGGACTCCACATTCAGGTGTCCAAGGTAGTGATCTGTCCTCGTTCGTTGTTACTTAGTATGATCTTGTGGTTAGGAATCCTTTGAACCATTTGAGAACAGTGCCTCCTACTCCGAGGTATTCTAGTATTTGTATTAGTATATCATGGTTAACCATGTCAAAGGCACTGGACATGTCTAATTGCAGGAGGAGGATGTTGTTACCAATCGCAATTGCTTGTTTGAATGCGTTCATTGCGGACACTAGTACAGTTTCGGTGCTGTGATTCGTCCGAAATCCTGATTGGGACTCGTGCAAAATTGAGTGTCTATGTAGGTATTCAGTCAATAGTTTCGTCACTATGCCTTCCATGAGCTTGGTCATGAGTGGGATGGATTCTACAGGTCGATAGTTGGTTAGGTCCATTGTGTTTTTCTTAGCATCTTTTGCTAACGGAGTGAGTAGTATGTTTCCTTTGTCCATGGGAAAGAGTCCATTTTGGAGCCTGTAATTTATGTGGTTCGTGAGGTCTGTTTTGAATTGTTTGGGTGCAGATCTTATTAGACTGTTAGGGCAGATGTCTAATTTGCATTGCAATTTGGCTTATTTTCCTAACCAGTATGAGATTTCTTTTGGTGAGAGCGTGTCAAAGTCGGTCCATGATCGATCTGCTGGGTATTCTCCGGGCTTTGGGTCTAGACATTCAAGGATATTTGTGTAGTCCGTTGTGTTAGTGGGAATCTTGAGTCGGAGATTTGAGATTTTTTTCCTTGAAGTAGTTTGCAAGGTCGGTTGCTGATGGGGTATTTGCATTGTTAGAGGTGACTTTGGTAGTATTTAGAAG
Organism: Microcaecilia unicolor; assembly: GCF_901765095.1. NCBI lineage: Eukaryota > Metazoa > Chordata > Amphibia > Gymnophiona > Siphonopidae > Microcaecilia > Microcaecilia unicolor. Next base: position 119,000,325 of record NC_044040.1, on the reverse strand, counting down.
ATTGTTTACAAGTGTGAAGAGTTTGTGCGTATCCTTATAGTTTGGTCCTATTTTGGTTTTGTAATAGTTCCTTTTAGTTTGTCTGATTGTGTATTTGTATTTTCTTTGTAGTTGTTTCCAGTCTTTGTGTGTATTTTTGTCTTTTTTCTTGCTCCATGCTCTTTCTAATCTTCTGACTTGTGTTTTTAGTTCTTTCAATTCTTCGTTAAACCATGGAATTGAGTTTTCCTATGTGAGGTTCTGGTTTGAAGTGGTGCTATATTGTCTAACGTTATTCTGCATCTGTTATCCCAATCTTGGAGAAATTGAGATGAGTCTGTAGGTATTGTCCATTCGTCAGTGTAGATTTGTTGCCAGAATGTTAGTGGGTCTATTTTGCCTCTCGTAGTATATGTGTGTTGTTTTTGTTTTTGTTGTGTCTTTTTTTTTGTTCTCCAGTGGAGGGAGAGGTTTGCACTGTGGTGGTCAGACCATGGCCTGGCTGTCCATTTTGTGTTTATTAGTGTGATATTTGGTTCTGGTGAGAATTTGTGGGTGATGATGTCTAGTGTGTGTCCTTTGTTGTGGGTAGGTTGTGTGTTTGGCCAGTGGAGATCCCATAGTTGCAAAAAGTCTTTGCATTCGCGTACATTGCTTGAGTTCTTAAATTCCAGGTGAAGATTAATGTCTCCTGCTATGAGGAGGTTCTGGGTGGTGACACAGATGTTTGATATAAAGTCCAGAAAGTGTGTTTGTGAGTCTTGCCAATTGCCCGGGGGTCTGTAGAATAGGATTAGGTTTAGGTGCTCACATAGGTTGGGGTGGTTGATTCGAGGCTATTTCGAGTTGGGGAAGTATAGATTCTGCTGTTGTTGTGACTGTAAATTGTGATTTATAGATTATTGCTATTCCTCCTCCTCTTTTTCCTTCTCTTGTCCAGTGGGTAATTTTGTATCCTGGAGGGCAGAGCTCTAGTATTATTGGATCTTTGGGGTCATGGATCCAGGTTTCGCTGATAAGTAGGAAGTCGAGATGATCAGTTGTGATCCAGTCTGTTAGTATCGTGGTTTTATTGACTGCTGATCTGGCATTGATGTATCCAATTTGTATTTGTTGGTGGTGTTGTTCGATTGAGTTTGCGGTGGTGTTGATTTTTATCAGCTGTCTGTCTTCTTGGTGTGTGAGTTTGTTGCGTCCTTTCGTTTCTTTCTGTTGATGGTGATCATGATTGGCAGGTTTTCCGTGCCATTGTTTAATTTTTTGAATATGCATATTGTGTATTGTTTGTGTGAGTAGTTTGTGTGTTTTGGGAGTCGTGTTGTCTGTGTTGGGGGTTGTGAATGAGTAGTAGGTTAGGGAGAGACAGTAGGTAGTTAGGAATAGTTTGTTGGGGTTCATATCAGTGTTAGTTTGTGTATTGTTATGTGTGTTTGAGGCGTTAGGGGATTCGTTATTAAACCGTAATACTTCTGTTGTAAAGTGTTAGTCTTGTTAATTATGTGGAAGGTATGTAGTGCATTTTAGAGCATTTAGAAAAATTAAAGGCAGCATTTAAGCATTTAGAGCATTTAGGAGGTCCTTCAGCATGCTACAGCATTATTGAACAGATATATCATTAAAGCTTTAAAGGAATTTTTTTCAGCCTGCTAACAGCATTATTAAACAGATAAAAGTGTTTGAATCATTTTAGGAGTAGTCAAAGCATTAGATAGTTGAGCATTTAAATTATTCAAAGGGAGCATTTAAATGAGAACATTCAGCATGCTACTTCATTGCTAGTCACCCAAAGCATTTGAGTCTTTTTAAAGAAAGAAGGCATATGCAGGTAGACTTTCAGCATATTCCGAAAGAGCTCAGAGTTCAGTAATTAGCTTTCAAACCCTTCAAATTTAGTGTTGCTCACAATCAGCATCTGATGTTCCGTTGGGTCGCGTCTGCTGGGCTGGTCTAGACAGGTGATCCGGTCCAGTCGTCTGCTACGCCGCCTAACTGCTCTCCTCGCGTGTGCAACTCTTCAGAGGAACCGTTCGAGTTCTGGCGGTCTTCTCTCTGATCTGCAGCTTGTTTTCCCGGTTGGGCTCTCGGGGTTCAGTCCCCTGGGCCACGTCTCGGTGGGAAACCATGAGGGAGAGAGCTACAGGGTTGTGATTAATTTCAGTGGCAGTTGCCTGCCTAGCGGGCCTCTCACTTGCTGTTCCCGGCCAGTGCCTCCCGTGCCCCGCGGCTTCTCCTGTTGTACTGCAGGTCAGTTTCCCAATCGGTCGGGGAGAGTTGAGTCCCTCCCTGGGCTGCGTCTCCACCACGAGGCAGGCTGGATCGCGTTCCGGTTCTTTTCGGCACAGATGAAAGTGTACAGATAAGGACGCAGTTGGGAAGAATCAGTGCTGACCTGTTTCACCCGCCAACTTCCCCGGATCAACTTCCCTGTCTCTCTCCGATTCAGGCCTATGGGCCCAGGGTCGACCATTGATCTGGTGAATTGACTGCGTTCACTGGGTGGGTCCTACGTCGGTTGTCGGCTTACATTACGGCTCGGTCCGGTTTGGCTCAGTCTTCTTTCTGGGGCTCCCGCGGTTGTTCTCAGCCAAGGCTGAGTTCTCCAGTTCGGGGAGTCAGGGGTAGGTTGTATGTGAGAGGACCGTCGCAGTGTCGCGCCTCCTCTGGAGTTCCAGGCGGTCCCACTCTTGCCGGTTTTGTTACACGAGCGGAGCCCGGTTGGCTCCGTCCGTCCCAGTTCGGATATTGCACCTCCAGGCGCTCGACGGCTCTCCGCCCTGGCTCTTGGCCTCAATGTGTGCCCGGGACTTCCGAGACCGGCCCTGTGTCCCGCGTGGTTTCTCCCCGTTGGGCTCAGCCGGCTTAATTCCAGCAGAGATGGCGCTCCTCCCGGTGTTTGGCAGTCCCGTCTAGTTTCCCAGTCTCAGTGCATTTTCGGTATCTACGGGATCTGCTCTGGGTCTGGGGGAGTCACCACTGGGCTCCTGGTCCTGGGGAGCTCGCCACTGGGCTCTTGGTCAGTCGGCCATCTTACTACTCTCTACTTTTGCAATGCCAGTTGTCTGGGTTTATCAAGTAAAGAATTACAACAATTAAAGGTTTTGCAAAAGGTAATAGATTCAATCATGCAATGCCATTTTTGCGAAGATTGCATTAGTTGCCCATAAGAGTGAGGATTGAATAAGCTGTTGACTTTCCTTTTAAAAATGTTATATGGTCTAAGCCCTGGATATTTAGCAGACTTAATAATGGTATATAGAACATTTCGTCATCTATGATCCTCAAATGAATTATTGTTGGCACCGCCATCGATTTCAAGATGTCAATTGAGTACTACTAAGAAGATTACACTGTTTGGAAGAGCATCAAGTCTTTGGAATAATCTTCCATCTGCTATTAGAAGCATTTCACATGACATGACTTTCAGAAAAGCTGTTAAAAAATGGTTATCCCAACATTAATTGTAATTTCTTTGGTTTTTATGTTTTTCTGATTCTCAGGAAAGCTGTGAAAATATGGCAACCTAATGCTATCTATAAATTTTTCTTTATTTTAAATTGTACCCTGTTGCTTTTTATTGTTTATTCTTATTTCATATAACCCACTTTGAACCTATAGATTAAGCAGGCTATAAACATTGTTACCTAAGTCTTTGTTTTGTATACCTGAGTTTTTGCCTCTGATATTAAAGTATGAACTTTGAATATCAATGACCTTAACATCATCTATTAACATAGTAAATGACGGCAGATAAAGACCTGAATGGTCCATCCAGTCCGCCCAACAAGATAAACTCATTTTACATGGTATGTGATACTTTATATGTATACCTAAGTTTGATTTGTCCTTGCTATTCTCATGGGCACAGACTGTAGAAGTCTGCCCAGCACTGTTCTTGTACTAAACGTTCTGAAGCTAACGTCAAAGCCCCTTAAAATGTACACTCCAGCCCATCCATATCTATTCAGTTACAATCAGGGCGTAGACTATAGAAGTCTACCCAACACTGGTTTAGCTTTCCAATTACCGGTGTTGCCACCCAATCTCCGCTAAGATTCCGTGGATCCATTCCTTCTAAACAGGATTCCTTTGTGTTTATCCCACGCATGTTTGAATTCATTACCATTTCATCTCCACCTCCTCCCGCAGGAGGGTATTTTATGTATCTACCACCCTTTCCATGAAAAAATAGTTTCTGACATTTCTCCTGAGTATCTGCATCATGTCACCCCTGTTTTCCTTTCCTCCATATTCAGAAATTCTCCATCCTACACGAATCACAGTCGGGCTTTCGTTCCGCCCATAGCACTGAAACGGTTCTTCTTACCTTAATATTCAAACTCAAACAAGAAATAGCAATTGGAAACCGTATCCTTCTCCTACAATTTGACTTATCCAGCGCTTTTGACATGGTTGATCATACTATCCTAACTAAAGTTCTGGACAAACTTGGGATCAGTGGCAATATCATCAACTGGATAAAAGCTTTATTAACACAAGATCTTACCAAGTCAAAGGAACTACAAACATATCTTCCCCATGGTCATCTGAATGCGGAGTACCTCAATTTACACCTTCCCGACTGCAAAGGCATTAAATACAAAACCACCTATGTATCCAGTTTCTCCTTTTTGGGCCATCTACCATTCAGAAAAATGTTGAAGACCCATCTCTTCAAGAAAGCTTACCCTGATGACCCAACTTAACTTAGCCCACCCACATGATTCCTGCCCCGACGATTATTATACCTTTGACCATGTCTTACAATCTCCTTATGCTCATTCCTCAATCTCTTCCTCTCCATCCTTCCTACTCCTTACCCCTTCCAATCTCTTCTCCTTTTGCTCATCCTATCTTTGTTTACCTCTCCATGCTCAATTTACATATCCTTAAAACCCCACTACTACTATGTTTACTACAACTTGTAACATTCTCCTTTAAGACTTTGTAATTCTATTTACTATGTAAGCCGCATTGAACCTGCTATGTGTGGGAAAGCGCAGGGTACAAATGTAATTAATAATACATAAGTATTGCCATACTGGGACAGACCAAAGGTCCATCAAGCCCAGTATCCTGTTTTCAACAGTGGCCAAGATCCCAAAAAAGTACAAAACATTTTATGCTGCTTATCCCAGAAATAAGCAGTGGATTTTCCCCAAGTCCATTTTAATAAAGGTCTATAGACTTTTCCTTTCGGAAGCCATCCAAACCTTTTTTAAACTCCAGTAAGCTAACCACCTTTACCACATTCTTTGGCAACAAGTTTAATTACACGTTGAGTGAAGAAAAATATTATCCGATTCGTTTTAAATTTACTACTTTGTAGCTTCATTGAATGCCCCCTAGTCCTAGTATTTTTGAAAAGAGTAAGCAGATGCTTCACGTCTTCCCTCTCCACTCCACTCATTATTTTATAGACCTCTATCATATCTCCCCTCAGTCATCTTTTCGCCAAGCTGACAAGCCCTAGCCACTTTAACCTTTCCTCATAGGGAAGGCATCCCATCCCCTTTATCATTTTCATCATCCTTCTCTGCACCTTTTCTAATTCCACTATATCTTTTTTTAGATGCGGTGACCAAAATTGAACACAATATTCGAGGTGTGGTTGCACCATGGAGCGATACAAATGTTTTCCATTCCTTTCCTAATAATACCTAACATTCTATTTGCTTTCTTAGCCACCGCAGCACACTGAGCAAAAGGTTTCAACGTATCATCAACAACGACACCTAGATCCCTTTCTTGGTTGGTTACTCCTATCGTGGAGCCTTGCATTACATAGCTATAATTCGGGTTCCTCTTTCCAACATGCATCACTTTGCACTTGCTCACATTAAACATTGTCTGCCATTTAGACACCCAGTCTCTCAGTCTCAAAGTTCCTCTTGTAGTTTTTCACAATCCTGCCGCGATTTAACAACTTTGAATAACTTTGTGTCATTAGCAAATTTAATTACCACACTAGTTATTCCCATCTCTAGATCATTTATAAATATGTTAGAAAACAGTGGTCCCAGCACAGACCCCTGGGGAACCCCACTAACTACCCTTTTCCATTGAGAATACTGACCATTTAACCCTACTCTCTGTTTTCTATCTTTTAACCAGTTTTTAAGCCACAATAGGACACTACCTCCTATCCCATGATTCTCCAATTTCCTCTGGAGTCTTTCATGAGGTACTTAGTCAAACGCCTTTTGAAAATCCAGCTCACCTTTATCCACATGTTTGTTCACCCCTTCAAAGAAATGTAATAGATTGGTGAGACAAGATTTCCCTTCACTAAATCCATGTTGGCTTTGTATCATTAATCCATGCTTTTAAATATGCTCTGTAATTTTGTTCTTTTTATAATAGTCTCTACCATTTTACCTGGCACTGACATCACGCTCACCGGTCTATAATTTCCCGGATCTACTCTGGAACCTTTTTTAAAACTTGGTGTTACATTGGCCACCCTCCAATCTTCCAGTACCATACTCCATTTTAAAGATAAATTACATATTATTAGAAATAGTTCCGCAAGTTCGTTTTTCAATTCTGTCAGTACTCTGGGATGGATACCATCCGGTCCAGGAGATTTGCTACTCTTCAGTTTGCAGAACTGCTCCATTACGTCTTCCAGATTTACAGATATTTCAATAAGTTTTTCCGACTCTTCAGCTACAAATACCCTGTCTGGCACCGGTATCCCACCCAAATCTTTCTCGGTGAAGACCGAAGCAAAGAACTCATTTAGTTTTTCTGCTATTTCTTTGTCTTCCTTGATCGCCCCTTTTACACCCCGGTCATCAAGCGGGCCAACCGATTCTTTTGCCGGTTTCCTACTTTTAATGTATGTAAAAAAAATTTTACTATCAGTTTTCGCCTCTAACGCTATCTTTCTTTCAAAATCCCTCTTTGCCTTTCTTATCAGCGCTTTGCATCTGACTAGGCATTCCTTATGCCGCTTCTTATTTTCCTCATTTGGTTCCTCCTTCCATTTTCTGAAGGATTCCTTTTTAGCTCCAATAGCCTGCTTTACCTCACTTTTTAACCACGCCGGCTGTCGTTTGGTTTTCCGTCCTCCTTTTCTGATACTTTCTAATGACACTTTCTATTCTTCTCCCCATGCTTTATATTCACATATTGGCTATATTTTCCTGGCTACCTCTTTCAGTGGTCAAACTGGAGGTGCCAGTATTGGGAACATAGACTTTTCAAACCATGCTCCCTGTTGAGTGGGTTTGACTGCTCTCCGAGATGAACCACCTGAGAGGTTCTGGACTCTGAACACTAGTCTGCGGATAATGAGATAGTATGGGACTATAAGCAGACTCTTAGGGACAACTTAGAGCACAGTCTAAATTCTGGTCCCCCCTCCCCACCTTCATATTGTTTTGGATGCTTTAAAGACAGCCGTGACAGGATATTTTCTGAATCATGCTGCTTGGAAAAAGAAAAAAGAGTGAAGCTCTTAGCATGAAGTACTTGAATCAGATTTCTCACCTTGAAGTACAACATAAACAGACTGGGGCCCAGATGCACTAAACCTAATGAGCCAACAATGTAGTTTTTAAACTAGTTCTAGCCCGTTTAGCGAGCAAGTAGTAAAATGAGACATGCACAAAAGGGTTCTCCAAGCCATTTTCCTGTCACAGTAGCAGGTAATGAAAACAGAATGCAAATCTATTATAATGAGCCAGGGGCGTAGCCAGACACACAATTTTGGGTGGGCCTAGACTAAACATGGGTGGGTAGAAGAACTCTGACCTGTCCCACAAGTGATTTGGTCTCTCCCTTTCTCGCCTGCATACCAGGGGCGTAGCTACGGGTGGGCCTGGGTGGGCCCAGGCCCACCCAATCTCAGCTCAGGCCCACCCAGTTTGTCCTGCTCCTCCAATCGGTGCCGGTCCTCTAGGCGCCGATTAGGCTGCAGCGGGAGAGAGAGTGAACAGTCTTCTGCCCCTTCTGAGCAGCTAAAGCAGCAATGTCTAAGGCCAGCAGAAAAAACAGCAGCTCACCAGATTTTAGTCCTCCGGAACTCTGGCATAGTTTGGAGGGGAGAGGGGGGCATTGCCTCCCCCCCCCAAACGCATGGCTGGAGCAAAGCTGTAGGCAGCTCTTCCTGCCCTCAGCTCCCGGACAGGCTTCCCCCTCGTTCCTTCCTGCCCCCACCCCTCGAACGTGTCAGTAGTAGTTATAGTAGTGGGGAGGACATGTACTTCCGAGCTCCTGGGCTCCCCTTCATATTTATCAGCATTTTGTCTTCAGCACGGATTTCTCTCAACAAAGCTTGCTGAACCTATGGACAAATTTGTGGAGCGACTGAGCAATCCTAAACCTGCTAAATCAACCTGAGCAGATCGAGCTCAAGGTAAGCAAGGGAAGAAAAGAACAGGAGCGGTAATTAAGTTTACAACAGGCAGTTCCTCTGCTGTAAACACAGCCTGACAAGTGAATTTGCAGGCTGTGGTTTCCACTGTAGCTGCACTAATTGAATCAGAATGCATTCTCCAATTGTAAAACCTTAGGAATTTGCTAACATCATCCTGTTAATGGCTCATTACCTTTGGGCCCTATTTGGGGCTTTCTCCTGTTCTATGCTAGTAGCAAAAAGCATTTATCAATGAATCCTTTTTTTTTTTGTTTAATTGACTGTGTATTATCAACCTTACAAAAATGTGAAATATGGGTAGAAGAGCTGGAGTACCTGAAACTTTTAATTCTTAATCTTTTATTGAGGTTTCCAACCTGAATTCTCAAAATACAGGTGTGTGTGTATGTACATACACATACACACACACACACACTTGCAGGTTACCAAAGTGTCAAAACTTCACGCATTCTAACAGTGGTACTCAGTAATACAAATTTGATTTAACACTATTCTGTACAAAAAGTCTACACAAGTGATGAGATTCTATTAATGATTCTTGTTTAATTAACAGATGTAAGCATAAATGTCGTTGTAAATAGTTGCTATTCTCAACAAGCGCCTGCAGATTTAATTAAAATATGATAAAAACTCTATAGTTTAAAGCTAAAACCTGCTTTAAGCCTTAAATCTCTACAATCTCTTTGGAAGAGAGTCAGTTTCTTAGAATCCTGCAGATTATATGACTTTTTCCAGCAAGTGCTTCTGAAAATCCCATGAAACCAAGCTGCTTCAGTTTGTATAACTCTTCCCTACAGTTTTACATAATATTGTGCAGAGATGGTATTGCTGAGGTTTTTTCCCCCCCCTTTTTTTTTTGTTTTAAAGGTAAACTACTTTTTCCAGGGGCAGTCCTAAAAGGATGAGTGCTGTGTGTTTAAATAGGGTTGTCCTTGCTATACTTAAAATTCAATTGTCAGATGTGGCATATAGAACTTTGCATGCCTTGAAAAGTTTGTATTTATGTTTTGCAAGCAGATATATTCTAATTCCACTATATCTTTTTTGAGATGTTTATCCCCTCCTCTTTAATCCCCCTTACCCTTTAGTTGTTTTGTCTGTTACCTGAGTTACAGGACAATTTAAAAGTTTTGGTCCTTTATTCTGTAATTGATGATGGTTGGTCCAGGGCCGTGCCTAGGGTCTCAGTCTGCAGGGGGGTGCCAATCAGTTGGCACCCCTACCCCCCGTGAAAATGATCACGCCCCCCCCCCCCCCCCCCGGTGAAAATGATTGCTCACCACTTGCCACACTGACAGGAATTGTCAGCAATATTCTTAGAAACAAATTGCTATACATTGCAAAATAAGATAGCAGATGTAAATTCTCAAAGTGGACATATTCCAAACGCTATTTAGACAAAAATTAAACTGAACCCCCAAGATGCCAGACTCTGCATGCAATGCAACACCACAGAAACAGAAAATGTCCCCTAGTACTGTGCAAAATATAAAGACTGCAGATGTAAATTTGAAAAAAACTAACAAGAACCAATCACCACTTTACAAATTAACAAATAGAAATAAAACAAATATAGAAAATAAAATAATACCATTTTATTGGACTAATACATTTAGCTTTCAGAGGCCAAAACATCCTTCCTCAGGTCAATACAGTATAGTGCTGTTACAGTATCCTATCCTGACCTGAGGAAGGGGGTTTTGTTCTCCGAAAGTTAGTCAAAATGTATTAAAATTAGTCCAATAAAAAGATTACCTATTATAAACATTTATTAACACAGCTACAATACTACTATATCCTAAAGCAAAAAAATAAAAGTAAATATTTTATTTACAGTTTGTTGTCTCTGGTTTCTGCTTTCCTCATCTTCTTTTCACTGTCTTCCTTCCTTCCATCCAGCATCTGTCTTTGTTCTCTCTCTGCTATCCAGTGTCTGCCCTCTCTGCTGTCCCCTTCATCCAATGTCTGCCCTCTCTCCCTGCTCCTTCCATCTACACCTGCCCTCTATCTCTGCCCCTTCCATCCACCATCTGCCCCTGTCTGCCCTCTCTCTCTCCCCCTTCCATTCACTGTCTGCCCTTTCTATCGCTTCCATCCACTGTCTGCCCTTTCTCTCTGTCCGCTCAATCCACCATTTGCCCTCCCTCTCCCATCCATCTAGGGTCTGCCCTCCCTCTCCCTCTTCCATCTAGGATCTGTCCCCTCTCTCTGCCCCTTTTTTTCAGCCCCCAGTTCCAGCCCCACTATCCCACCAGTCCCCAGTTTCAGCCCTAGCCCTTTTCTCCCACCAGTCTTGAGCTTCGGCCCCCAGCCACTTCTCCCTGTCCCCTTTTCAGCCCCCAGTTTCAAACCCAGCCCTTTTCTCTCACTAGTCCCGAGCTTCAGCCCCAGCCACTTCTCCCTGTCTTCTTTTCAGCCCCCAGTCCCCACAGTTTCAGCTCTTGTCCCTTTTCAGCCCCCAGTCCCAGTACTAGCCCCCTTATCCCACCTACCCTCCTTTTCAGCCCCCAATTCCAGCTCCCTTCATCCACATGCCTTGCATTAGGGCCTCCCCTTTCAGCCCCAGACCCCATCTGGGCTCCCCTCCCCATCCCCTTCTGTCATCTGGGCACCCCACCCCATCCCCTTCTGCCATCTGGGCTCCCCTCCCCATCTGCCATCTGGGCTCCCCTCCCCATCCCCTTCTGTCATCTGGGCTCCCCTCCCCATCCCCTTCTGTCATCTGGGCACCCCACCCCATCCCCTTCTGTCATCTGGGCTCTCCACCCCATCCCCTTCTGCCATCTGGGCTCCCCTCTCCATCCCCTTCTGTCATCTGGGCTCCCCACCCCATCCCCTTCTGCCATCTGGGCTCCCCTCCCCATCCCCTTCTGTCATCTGGGCACCCCACCCCATCCCCTTCTGCCATCTGGGCACCCCATCCCCTTCTGCCATCTGGGCTCCCCTCCCCATCCCCTCCCCATCCCCTTCTGCCATCTGGGCTCCCATCCCCTTCTGCCATCTGGGCACCCCTCCCCATCCCCTTCTGTCATCTGAGCACCCCACCCCATCCCCTTCTGCCATCTGGGCACCCCATCCCCTTCTGCCATCTGGGCTCCCCTCCCCATCCCCTTCTGCCATCTGGGCTCCCCTCCCCATCCCCTCCCCATCCCCTTCTGCCATCTGGGCTCCCCTCCCCATCCCCTTCTGCCATCTGGGCACCCCATCCCCTTCTGCCATCTGGGCTCCCCTCCCCATCCCCTCCCCATCCCCTTCTGCCATCTGGGCTCCCATCCCCTTCTGCCATCTGGGCTCCCCTCCCCATCCCCTTCTGTCATCTGGGCTCCCCACCCCATCCCCTTCTGTCATCTGGGCACCCCACCCCATCCCCTTCTGTCATCTGGGCACCCCATCCCCTTCTGCCATCTGGGCTCCCATCCCCTTCTGCCATCTGTCATCTGGGCACCCCACCCCATCCCCTTCTGTCATCTGGGCACCCCACCCCATCCCCTTCTGCCATCTGGGCACCCCATCCCCTTCTGCCATCTGGGCTCCCCTCCCCATCCCCTTCTGCCATCTGGGCTCCCATCCCCTTCTGCCATCTGGGCTCCCCTCCCCATCCCCTTCTGTCATCTGGGCACCCCTGATCCGACCCGACTACCAGCTCCGTCGAGATGACAGCGGGTGGGGGGGGGGGGGGTGCTCCGCTCCCGCTGCTCCCACCCTACCTTCTTTTAAAAAATAAATCAGTAAAGCGGCGTGGCAGGCAGCGCAGCTTCGCGTCTGCAGACTCCTCGTCGGGCCTTCGCTCACTGGGTCCCGCCCTCCTCTGAGGTAACTTCCTATTTCCTCGAGGGCGGGACCCAGTGAGCGAAGGCCCGACGAGGAGATCTACTTGTTTTACAAGCAGGGCAGATGCGAAACTGCGCTGCCTGCCACGCCGCTTTACTGATTTCTTTTTTTTTAAGAAGGTAGGGTGGGAGCAGCGGGAGCGGAGCACCCCCCACCTGCTGACACCTGGGGCGGACCGCCCCCACCGCGCTCTTGGTTCCCTCAGTGTCCGCCTTCTGACGTCAGAAGAAGGCGGGACACTGAGGGAACCAATGAGTGCAAGGGAAGGGAGACGTCGGCAGCGCTTTCACCGACGCTGCTGCGACCAGGTAAAAGATTTAAAGTCCTCGGCGGCGCGGGACGAGGGTAAGCACCGCGGTGGCGCCCTCCAGAGGTGGGCGCCCCCCTGCGGCGCTTACCTCGCTTACCGCATCGGCAAGGCCCTGGGTTGGTCTGTGTTCTGCATGTGAGGGGATCTATATCAGTCTGACTTGTTTGGCTTTTCCAATGGGACACGTATTGCTGTTGTGTATATTCACTGCTGCCTTTTTCAAGGTGCTGTTATTGATATTTGTGTGTTCATAATTGGTGGTGTTAAGGTTTGCAACATAGGCTCCAAGTATTTATGTGGTTTATGTTGATGCAAGACACTTGTTGGGCAGACTGTTCATTAGAAATCCTTCATCAAGTGCACGCTAAGGCATTAATTAGGAGTATCCCAAGAAATGCTACTCACACCTATATACATAGTGCCCACCCATACTAGCTCTGGGCCCACCCAAAATGTCAGGTCTGGCTACGCCACTGCTGCATACCATATGGACTCTCTCAAATATCCCCCCTCCCCCACATACCTTTTTAAGTAGCAGATTTTCACCAGCAGCGAGCAGCAACTAATACACACTGCTCTTGTTGGCCCCACAGCATTCCCTCTGATGCAACTTCCTGTTTACACATAGGCGGGAATATATCAGAGGGAAGGCTATAGGGCCAGTGCGAACAGTATGTATCAGTCGCTGCTTGCTGCAGGTGAAGATCTGCTATTTATAAGGTATGCAGGAAGGATGGGCTCCACCTTAACCAGGGTGGGACCAGGCATTTAAAAAAGAGATAGAGAAGCTTTTAAACTAGAAATGGGGGGAAGGCCGACAGTCGCTCAAAAGTGCATGGTTCGGGAAAAGGTATCTTGCAAAGATACCTCACAAACAGGGGAGATAGGGTTTCTGGATAGTGAGGTTGCACATCAGACCGTGGTAGGCCAGGTGCCCTTAAATACAAGTAAAGATCAGACAAAAGATGGCAAATCAATAGTGTCAGGTACTAAGCATCATGCAAATAGGAACAACAAACATACTCTGAAATGTCTATATGCAAATGCTAGGAGTCTAAGAAATAAGATGGGAGAGTTGGAATATATTGCACTAAATGAAAAATTGGATATAATAGGCATTACTGAGACCTGGTGGAAGGAGGATAACCAGTGGGACACTGTCATACCGGGGTACAAAGTATATCGTAGTGATAGGGTGGACCGGACTGGTGGAGGGGTAGCATTGTATATTAACGAGAGCCTTGACTCAGATAGATTACAAATTCGGCAGGACACAAATCACACCTTTGAATCATTGTGGGTTGAAATTCCATGTATAAAAGGGAAAAAAACGGTGATAGGAGTGTATTACCGTCCGCCTCGCCAGGATGAGCAGGTAGACACAGAAATGATAAAAGAAATCAGAGACGCGAACAAAATGGGCAATGTGATAATAATGGGTGACTTCAATTATACAAATATAGACTGGGTAAATGTAACATCGGGACACGCTACAGAGGTACAATTCCTTGATGAAATCAAGGACAGCTTTATGGAGCAGCTGGTGCAGGAGCCGACGAGAGAAGGAAAAATTCTAGACTTGGTCCTTAGTGGAGCGCATGATCTGGTGAGGGACATTATGGTACTGGGGCCGCTTGATAACAGTGATCATAATATGATCAGTTTTGATATCGACCTTGAAGTAACTGTACACAGAAAGTCAAATACATTAGCGTTTAACTTTAAAAAAGGAGACTATGATAAAATGAGAAGAATGGTAAAAAAAAAAAAACAACTTAGGGGGGCAACTGAGAGAGTAAAAACTGTACAACAGGCGTGGACGCTGTTCAAAAATACCATCCTGGAGGCCCAGGCCATACATATTCCGCGAATTAGAAAAGAAAGACGGAAGTCCAAAAGACAGCCGGCCTGGTTGAAAAGTGAGGTGAAGGAAGCTATTAGGGCTAAAAGAAACGCCTTCAGAAAATGGAAGAAGGAACCGTCTGAAAATAACAAGCAGCAGCATAAGGAGTGTCAAAGCAAATGCAAGGCGCAGATAAAGATGGCCAAGAGGGATTACGAAAAAAGATAGCATTAGAGGCAAAAAAACATAGTAAAAAATTTTTTCGGTATATTAAAAGCAGGAAGCCGGCAAAAGAATCTGTTGGGCCGCTGGATGACCGAGGGGTAAAAGGGGCGATCAAGGAAGACAAAGACGTAGCAGAGAGACTGAATGAATTCTTTGCCTCGGTCTTCACCGAGGAAGATTTGGGTGGAATACCGGTGTCGGAAATGGTATTTCAAGCGGACGAGTCGGAGAAACTTACTGACTTCATGGTAAACCTGGAGGACGTAATGGGGCAGTTCAGCAAACTGAAGAGTAGCAAATATCCTGGACCGGATGGTATTCATCCTAGAGTACTGATAGAACTGAAAAATGAGCTTGCGGAGCTACTGCTAGTGATATGCAACTTATCCTTAAAATCGAGCGTGGTACCGGAAGATTGGAGGGTGGCCAATGTAACACCGATTTTTAAAAAAGGCTCCAGGGGATATCCGGGAAATTATAGACCGATGAGTCTGACGTCGGTGCCGGGGAAAATAGTAGAGGCTATTATTAAAAACAAAATTACAGAGCACATCCGAGGACATGGATTACTGAGACCGAGTCAGCACGGCTTTTGTGTGGGGAAATCTTGCCTGATATTGTGTATCTGGATTTTCAAAAGGCGTTTGACAAGGTACCTCATGAAAGGCTACAGAGGAAATTGGAGGGTCATGGGATAGGAGGAAATGTCCTATTGTGGATTAAAAACTGGTTGAAGGATAGGAAACAGAGAGTGGGGTTAAATGGGCAGTATTCACAATGGAGAAGAGTAGTTAGTGGGGTTCCTCAGAGGTCTGTGCTAGGACCGCTGCTTTTTAATATATTTATAAATGATTTAGAGATGGGAGTAACTAGCGAGGTAATTAAATTTGCTGATGACACAAAGTTATTCAAAGTTGTTAACTCGCGACAGGATTGTGAAAAATTACAAGAGGACCTTACGAGACTGGGAGACTGGGCGGCTAAATGGCAGATGACGTTTAATGTGAGCAAGTGCAAGGTGATGCATGTGGGAAAAAAGAACCCGAATTATAGCTATGTCATGCAAGGTTCCACGTTAGGAGTTACGGACCAAGAAAGGGATCTTGGTGTTGTAGTCGATAACACACTGAAACCTTCTGCTCAGTGTGCTGCTGCGGCTAGGAAAGCAAATAGAATGTTGGGTATTATTAGGAAAGGTATGGAAAACAGGTGTGAGGATGTTATAATGCCGTTGTATCGCTCCATGGTGCGACCGCACCTTGAGTATTGTGTTCAATTCTGGTCGCCACATCTCAAGAAAGATATAGTAGAATTGGAAAAGGTGCAGCAAAGGGCGACTAAAATGATAGCGGGGATGGGACGACTTCCCTATGAAGAAAGACTAAGGAGGCTAGGGCTATTCAGCTTGGAGAAGAGACGGCTGAGGGGAGACATGATAGAGGTATATAAAATAATGAGTGGAGTGGAACAGGCGGATGTGAAGCGTCTGTTCACGCTTTCCAAAAATACTAGGACTAGGGGGCATGCGATTAAACTACAGTGTAGTAAATTTAGAACAAATCGGAGAAAATTTTTCTTCACCCAACGTGTAATTAAACTCTGGAATTCATTGCCAGAAAATGTGGTGAAGGCGGTTAGCTTAGCAGAGTTTAAAAAGGGGTTGGACGGTTTCCTAAAGGACAAGTCCATAAACCGCTACTAAACGGACTTGGAAAAATCCAAAATCCCAGGAATAACATGTATAGAATGTTTGTACGTTTGGGAAGCTTGCCAGGTGCCCTTGGCCTGGATTGGCCGCTGTCGTGGACAAGATGCTGGGCTCGATGGACCCTTGGTCTTTTCCCAGTATGGCATTACTTATGTACTTTGGAAATTTTCACATGTCGATGCACAGCCCCTGAGGAAGTTGTGGAAGTGAAACAGGTCTGGCCACCATCGTGTGTTAGTTAAGTGCTCAACTTTCTCTATTATGAAATGAGTTATGTACACATTTATTGTTGAAAAAAAAGAAGGAAAGAAATGTTCTTTGTATTAAATTAAGAATAAAATAAAGAAGACAATATTTTTTAGACACATTGTTCTTTCAAGGCAGAGTATCTTACAATGCTTGATATGCAGTTAAACCTATTGTTAACATCATCAGTGAAGACTCAAAACCTTAATCCAATTATTCTTTAATGCAGTCAAAGGCAAAGGGAAAAACAAACACTTACTATGAATAGACTTCCTGAGCCAGTACTTCAAACTCCTGCTCTGGCCATCTTCAAATCTAGGCTAAGAGACCACCTTTTTGATGCTGCTTTTAACTCCTAACCCTCACTCACTTGTTCGGTACCCATGTTTTATCATTCCCACCTTAGTAATTCCCTTATCTCTTCTTTGTCCTGTTTGTCTGCCCTAATTAGATTGTAAGCTTTGTCGAGCAGGGACTGTCTCTTTATGTCCAGTGTACAGTGTGCATAAGTCTAGTAGTGCTATAGAAATAAGTAGTAGTAGCAGTGCGTTTTTACTAGCAAAAAAGATGCCGGTACTCAAATGCTAGGACACCATTCAAGGGTGCAGTGATCACTGAGGGACCCACCCTACAATAGCGGTCCCCTGCAACCAGTCACAGAACCTATTGCTGTGTAGAGCCTGAGCTTTTTCATTAAAACTTGGGGCCCATGGGTCAATTTTAGCAGACAATGGAAAAGGTGCCGGTACTCAGTACCTCCAAGTACCCCCTAAAAAAAGCCCTGTAGTAGTAGTAAGATGTACTGGAATTGGGGTCTGCTGTTGCAAGCCTGAATCTGTACTTTATTCAGCCTCTCAAACAGGCAGGAGGACTTGGAAAGTCAGTTACAGGCTGGCTGGTAATTCTGTAAATACTATTATGTGGTAAAAACACCATGAATTACAGGGGCTTGGAGGCACAAGCAGAGGATCACTGTGAAAGCGAGAAGCACATTCTATTTCAATCAACATGCTGTTTCTTCACAGAAATTATGTTTTCTCACAGATACACTAATACAGACAGGATTGGAGGGTGGAACAGCCTTCTTATCCAGTTCGCAAGCCAATAAGGAAAGTCCACAAACCACTGGGAACAGTAAATATATGCACAGAAAGCCAATCACAGAGAACTACAGAATTACAGGGACTTGTAGTCCATAACAAAGCAATGCTTAGACACAGTCCATCCACTCACATTTCAATGGCGGCAACACAGGCATGGTTGCAAAAGAGTCACTTAAGGGAAGACAATTTAACTATTATGGATTGTTATGAAATCTATTTTGAGGGTCATGCAGCCACTTGCTTCTATAAGCTTCTGAGGAAGCATTTTGAAAAAATATTTCTTTCCAGAAACACCGGTAGTATGATCTTCCTCTACAGCTGTCTGAGGACCAATGGGAGAATTTTTCATTAAAATCCAATAGAACTGAGGGGGTCACGTGATGCAAGAGGACTGATCGGACGCCTGAGAGCTCGGCTCCCTTCCCCTCAGCCTTTGTAACCCTACTTACTGGTGCACACGGTGCCTCAGCACATTAAAAAACGGTTCGGGTGGTGCCTGAAAGAGCGGGGAACCGGAAGGTGCTTGTGTGTAGCACAGGCGAAGCGGCATGCCCGTAAAACCACAGAGAGTGGGTAAAGAGAAGGGCAACTCACTGAAAGCCAAAATGGTGTCGCCGTCCCCGCCATTATCGTCATCACCACCTGTGGCAGCACAGACCCCGAACCCAGCAACATCGCATGAGGATATGGTACAGTTATCTATAAAACACATGTCACAGCTCCTGGATGAGAAGCTTGCTAAGCTTAATGTAGGCATGGACGAGATAAAAGAATGTATCGCCGCCCATGCGGCTCAACTGCGAGAAGCAGAAGATCGTATTTCCTCTCAGGAGGAACATATGGAATCGGCAGAAGGACGGATTGGAGCCCTGGAAGCTCAGGTCCGCTTGTTGTCAGACAGGGTGGACGATCAGGAAAACAGAAGCCGAAGAAACAACATTCGCATAGTTGGAATTCCTGAATCTGTTCCTGATGCAGACTTAAAAAATTTCACTGAAAGATGGTTGCCGGTGCAGTTGGGGCTTGATCCGGAGATGTGCAAGGGGCAAGTGGAACGAGTCCATCGAGTTGGGCCGCGCAGAGAAGTGAGCGGGAAACCACGCTTGATAATCGCAAAGTACCTGAATTATACCACTAAAGCTACAATTCTCGACAAATTCAAAAAGTTACGACGTCTGGATTATGAAGGAACTAAGATCCTGCTCTTTCAAGATTTTTCAGCACGTGTCATGGAACAGCGGAAGCTGCTGGCACCATTCTGCACTAAGTTGTTTGAGAGAGGTGTTAAGTTTGCATTTCAATACCCGGCTAAGGTGCGAATCACTTATAACAATAGTTCCTTCACTTTAACAAAAGCGGAGGAGTTGCAAGCCTTTTTGGACAAGTTACCTGGAAATATGGTTCGGGATGCAGAAAGACAGTGTCAGTAAGATGCGAGGATATCAAGTTTGGCAAGGACATGTGGTGGGACCATTGTTACTATGGTTAGTAAGCATTAAAATGTGCATGCGGATCTTGTTGTTGTGTAATGGTTGCATGCTTTGCTGACAGGCGACGTGAGCTAAAGCCCTTAAGAACCGGAGAGAAAGAGGTCCTCCTAATTCGTGAGTTATGACCAAGCAACAATTGAGACTTATGTGGGAAGAGTCCCATGGTGTAGGTGGAGAGGAACGGGACTTAACAGACAGACCCAGTGACAAGATAGTGTTTGCAGTTATGTATGTTTAGATTGCTACTGAATAGCTCTGGGCTACGAAGAGCAGAGCTGCAGTGGGTGGGATCCCACAATCGGTAAAAGACCTCATACTTCTATTGTTGTATAAACGATGATAGGTCTCACATAGAGGTATGATTTGCTGGTGTGTTTTTGTTCACTGTGGGGTGGGATTGTAAACGGATCATTGTGGGTTTCAGGGATGTTTAATGTTGCTGTTAGTTACGTGGGGAGTTGAGACAGGAGAGGAGAAGTAGGAAACAAACAGGGAAGACTTTTGTCAATTCGGGAGGGGCGACAATGCATCTGAGTTACCAGGGGGAGGAGGGGGGAAGGAAGCCGTGTGTTAGCAGTTATGTGGGTTGTGGTTGAGAGGTCGCGGTACTCAACCGAAAGGGGGGGAAGGTTAGGGGGGGGTATGGATGCTATGGGCTATGATAGGTTTGGTATGTTGGGGTGTTGAAGTGTGGCTGCATCAGTGTGCTTGGGGAGAAGATAAGGTGGGAGGGAATGGGTGGGACTGCCGGGGATTGCTGAAATTTCGTCAAGTGTGGGGGGCGGCTGGGAGGTTTGAGGAGGAGGGGAGGGATAGGGAGGGAAGGTGGGAGGGTTCAATGGGGGAGGGGGCTGGCACAAGAAGGAGACTGTTAAGCAGTAATATTAAAAGGGAGCATATCAGAGTGCAGGATGAGTTTGAGGTGGCATCTGCGAGGGACGGCAAAGCTGGGATGTTGTCTCGGAGCATGCTCAAGACTTATTGGTCTGTTAAGAGTCTAATTTGGGTATGGGAAAATGGGTAGTTTAAGAGTGGCTTCTTTAAATGCAGACGGAATTCATTCTCCGATTAAAAGGAAAAAGATACTGCATTATGGAAAACAACTACGTATTGATGTTTTGATGCTACAGGAAACTCATTTGTCTGCCCAGGAACACCTTAAATTGAAACAGGGTTGGGTAGGTGATTTAGTGTTTTCATCGTACAATAGCAGACAAAGGGGCGTGGCTATACTTTTTGGCAAAGGATTAGACCTCATCTGCCACAGAGTAATCCAAGATCCGGAGGGCAGGTTTGTAATTTGGACAGGTGATATCCAAGGGTTAAAAGTAGCCTTATGCTCGGTTTACGCTCCAAATGTTTACTCCAGTAAATTTTTCTTAGGGCTATTAGCTACCCTGGCACAGCTACAGGAGTATCAATTGCTTGTAGGGGGAGACTTCAACTTAACAGTGGATCCCTTGGTGGATTGTGAGCCGCCAAAGGCAAGGCCTAAGGGGCTGGGTAAGAGGGGCATAGGTATATTGCAACAAGATTTGGGATTAGTGGATGCATGGAGGCCGTTGCACCCAGATGATAAGGATTTCACCTATTACTCGCATGTACACAAATGCTCTGCGAGGCTGGACTACATCTTGATGTCCCCATCTCTTTTTGTGGTATGTCAGATGGCTGAGATTGAGCCATGTGTTGTCTCTGACCACAGCTTGGTTAGGGTGGACATAGGTCTAGTGGGGGATTGGAGTAAATCGGGTTGGCGTATGAACCCTACCTTATACTGTGATAAAGAATTTAAGGAGTTTTTTTCTCGAGAGTGGGAGCTCTATATGGCCGAGAATCAGAATGGGGAAGTTGATCCGCGCGTACTTTGGGAAGCGGGAAAAGTGGTGATGAGAGGGAAAATAATAGCCTATTCAGCTAGTACCCGCAAGCAGAGAGAGAAAGAGCTGCTTGACAAACTGCGTCAACTTACTGCTGTTAGGGCAGCGGCAGCACGGGGAGAGGGAGTAGCGAAGACTAGGTTTAAGGAGTTAAAAACTGAGATCAATGATATTCTCAACAAGCGTGCCTTGCGAGATATCCAAATCTATAAGTTTCGTTTACACAGGTGGGGGAATAAGACGGGGAAACTATTGGCCAGCATGGTTAGAAATCGGTCAGCAAAACAGGTGATCACTCGTATAAAATCGGGTTCGGGACAGGCAGCAGTTGAGGAGAAGGACATTCAACGAGCTTTTGTGGACTTTTATAAGGACTTGTATGATACAGGGCAGTACGACAGAGAAAATAGAGACTCATTTTTTAGGGGTCTTGATCTCCCATCTCTCACACAAGCACAACGTGACTTCCTTAATGAGCCCATACAGGGGGGTGAAGTGATGCAAGCCATCAAACGGCTGAAATTAGCCAAGGCCCCAGGACCTGATGGGTTGGGTCCAGAGTTTTATAAGATTTTAGGGGGGCGCATTGCAGGGCCATTCAGTGATCTATGTGAAACCTTATGTAAGGTAGGACAAAATACAGGAACCCTGACACATGCAGCAATTATAGTCCTTCCCAAACCGGGTCATGATAAAGAGCTTCTGGGATCTTACCGACCTATTTCCCTATTAAATCAAGATATTAAGATCTTCGCGGGAATTTTGGCTGCTAGGCTGGGGAAGGTGCTGCCATTTTTGGTGCACGCCGACCAGACGGGTTTCGTCCCAGGGCGATACGCTTCTACCAACATACTGAGAGCGTTGAGTGCAATTTTAGAAAAGGGAGGGAAACAAGGAGATAGCCTGTTAGTAAGTCTAGACGCGGAGAAAGCGTTCGACAAAATATTATGGGACCACCTCTTTTGGGTCTTGCCGCAATTTGGGATCTTTGGGGAATTTCTCCAGGGGGTACGAGCGCTGTATAGGAGTCCCACAGCACAAATTCTGATAAATAATAAATTATCTACGTCTTTTGCCTTACAGAGGGGTACAAGGCAGGGGTGTCCTTTGTCACCCATGCTGTTTATGCTGGCCTTGGAGCCCCTGGCATGCAAGATCAGACAGTCAGCGGCAGTGCAGGGTATACAGGTTGGCAAGTGTGAGTACAAAATAAATCTTTTTGCGGACGATATGCTCATATTTTTAGGTCAGGCAAGCAAGGGGATACCCATACTCATAGAGCTCATACAGCAGTTTGGGTCTTTTTCAGGGCTAAGAATAAATTTTGATAAATCGGAAGCAATGGAGATATCTGAGGTTTGTGCTAGCAGGAGGAGTCTTTACTTCCCTCTCAAATGGGCTACAGGCCCGATGAAATATTTGGGAGTCTACTTACATTTAGACTTCAGTGTTATGTATAAAACCAATATTCGTGATAAGTTAGAAAAGATTAAGCAAATATGCAAGCAATGGAGGGAGCTGCCTGTCTCGTTTATGGGTAGGGTGGCACTAGTCAAAATGGTGATATTCCCAAAAATTTTATATACCTTACAAATGATGCCCCTGTGGGTGGCCGGTAAGGATGAGGCAGTTTATAGGGGAGTGATTTCGTCTTTCATCTGGGGAGGGCGTCGAGCTAAAATTGGATATCGCAAGCTTATTCGATCTAGGAGTGAGGGAGGGGTTAATTTACCAGATCTGAGATTGTATAATGTCTCCGCACTCCTTAGGTGGGTACACGAGGTGCACACGGGGCACTATGTGTTTGCGTCCCCGGAAGTATGGGAAACTGCTGCTCTCCCCTGGTCCATTTTCAATGCAATACATGCCAGGCATAAGTGGGGTAAGCTTTCTCCCCTTTTGAAGCCCCTTCGGGAAGCTTGGGTGTGGTGGCGTCACCGGGTGGGAGGGGATAGGGGTCCTTCCCCGTTTATAGAGATGCAGGATAATCCAGAGTTCCCTGTAGGACAGGGTTATTCTCTTTTTCGAGGGTGGGCACAGAAGGGATGTAGGTATGTAGGGCAGGTGGGTTCAGCGGGGGGGTTATCAATCATGACCTTTGCTGAATGTCAGGAAAGATGGAACATACCTGAAGCTTTTTCTTTCTCATACCTGCAGCTCAGACATTACTTATTATCCATACGCACGGTACATAAGTACATAAGTACATAAGTAGTGCCATACTGGGAAAGACCAAAGGTCCATCTAGCCCAGCATCCTGTCACCGACAGTGGCCAATCCAGGTCAAGGGCACCTGGCACGCTCCCCAAACGTAAAAACATTCCAGACAAGTTATACCTAAAAATGCGGAATTTTTCCAAGTCCATTTAATAGCGGTCTATGGACTTGTCCTTTAGGAATCTATCTAACCCCTTTTTAAACTCCGTCAAGCTAACCGCCCGTACCACGTTCTCCGGCAACGAATTCCAGAGTCTAATTACACGTTGGGTGAAGAAAAATTTTCTCCGATTCATTTTAAATTTACCACACTGTAGCTTCAACTCATGCCCTCTAGTCCTAGTATTTTTGGATAGCGTGAACAGCCGCTTCACATCCACCCGATCCATTCCACTCATTATTTTATACACTTCTATCATATCTCCCCTCAGCCGTCTCTTCTCCAAGCTGAAAAGCCCTAGCCTTCTCAGCCTCTCTTCGTAGGAAAGTCATCCCATCCCCACTATCATTTTCGTCGCCCTTCGCTGTACCTTTTCCAATTCTACTATATCTTTTTTGAGATACGGAGACCAGTACTGAACACAATACTCCAGGTGCGGTCGCACCATGGAGCGATACAACGGCATTATAACATCCGCACACCTGGACTCCATACCCTTCCTAATAACACCCAACATTCTATTCGCTTTCCTAGCCGCAGCAGCACACTGAGCAGAAGGTTTCAGCGTATCATCGACGACGACACCCAGATCCCTTTCTTGATCCGTAACTCCTAACGCGGAACCTTGCAAGACGTAGCTATAATTCGGGTTCCTCTTACCCACATGCATCACTTTGCACTTGTCAACATTGAACTTCATCTGCCACTTGCACGCCCATTCTCCCAGTCTCGCAAGGTCCTCCTGTAATCGTTCACATTCCTCCTGCGACTTGACGACCCTGAATAATTTTGTGTCATCGGCGAATTTAATTACCTCACTAGTTATTCCCATCTCTAGGTCATTTATAAATACATTAAAAAGCAACGGACCCAGCACAGACCCCTGCGGGACCCCACTAACTACCCTCCTCCACTGAGAATACTGGCCACGCAATCCTACTCTCTGCTTCCTATCTTTCAACCAGTTCTTAATCCATAATAATACCCTACCTGCGATTCCATGACTCTGCAATTTCTTCAGGAGTCTTTCGTGCGGCACTTTGTCAAACGCCTTCTGAAAATCCAGATATACAATATCAACCGGCTCCCCATTGTCCACATGTTTGCTTACCCCCTCAAAAAAATGCATTAGATTGGTGAGGCAAGACTTCCCTTCACTAAATCCGTGCTGACTTTGTCTCATCAGTCCATGTTTTTGTATATGCTCTGCAATTTTATTCTTAATAATAGCCTCCACCATCTTGCCCGGCACCGACGTCAGACTCACCGGTCTATAATTTCCCGGATCTCCTCTGGAACCCTTCTTAAAAATCGGAGTAACATTGGCTACCCTCCAGTCTTCCGGTACTACACTCGATTTTAGGGACAGATTGCATATTTCTAACAGTAGCTCCGCAAGTTCATTTTTTAGTTCTATTAATACTCTGGGATGAATACCATCAGGTCCCGGTGATTTACTACTCTTCAGCTTGCTGAACTGACCCATTACATCCTCCAAGGTTACAGAGAATTTGTTTAGTTTCTCCGACTCCCCCGCTTCAAATATTCTTTCCGGCACCGGTGTCCCCCTCAAATCCTCCTCGGTGAAGACCGAAGCAAAGAATTCATTTAATTTCTCCGCTATGGCTTTGTCCTCCTTGATCGCCCCTTTAACACAATTTTCGTCCAGCGGCCCAACCGACTCTTTGGCCGGTTTCCTGCTTTTAATGTATCTAAAAAAATTTTTACTATGTATTTTTGCTTCCAACGCTAATTTCTTCTCAAAGTCCTTTTTTGCCCTCCTTATCTCCGCTTTGCATTTGGCTTGGCATTCCTTATGATCTATCCTGTTACTTTCAGTTGGTTCTCTTCTCCACTTTCTGAAGGATTGTTTTTTGGCTCTAATGATTTCCTTTATCTTACTGTTTAGCCACGCCGGCTGACGTTTAGTCTTTTTTCCCTTTTTTCTAATACGTGGAATATATTTGTCCTGAACCTCCAGGATGGTGTTTTTAAACAGCATCCACGCCTGATGCAAGTTTTTTACTCTGCGAGCTGCTCCTTTCAGTCTTTTTTTCACCATTTTTCTCATTTTGTCGGTGGACAAGCGATTCCCGGTATTTACAGGACTTGATGTGGTTTTCAAGCAGATGCCGGTGGAGAGCAACAAGCTCTCCCGTTGGTATTATCTAGGCAAAACTTGGGTGCCTAGTGCAACCCCAGTTTTCTTAGCAACCAAGTGGAGTGAAATGACGGGAATGGAGGTCTCGGTATCCGAGCTTCAGCGTTGTTTTGATCTGGCTTACAGGATAACGCCAAATGTGAGCTGCCATGAAACCCAATTAAAGCTTCTGCATCTGGCCTACCTCACAAGATGCAGGGGGAAGGTGATGGGAATATGGGACTCAGAAGAATGTGATAAATGTGTGAACCACAAAGGCACGCTGGTACATCATTTTTTAGAATGCCGGGTGTTGCAGCCATTATGGGCAGGAGTGTTGGCACATTTAGAAGAAGTAGTTGGAATACCAATAACTTGGAATTACAGGATCTTGCTGATGGGATTGGACTCAGATTTAGCTGAACAGGGGATGTCTGTCTTGCACTGCAGGTTTGTGCTCCTGTCCCTGGTGTTAGCTAAAAAGTTATCCTACAGCACTGGGTGGACAAGTCCCCCCCTCCTTTAGCTAAATGGTATGCAGCTATGAAACAAATGGCGGGCTGGGAGGGGGGGAGGAAAATTGGAAATAGAGGACGAGAGGGAACATTTGTCTGCGGGCCATGAAATGTGGAAAAGAAGCTATGAATGTCTTATGAAGCTGCACTGAGTGTGTAATGTATTCGCGTAACACTGCATTCACCAGTATTGGGGGGGAGGTTATATTGGTAAATAGTACCCGACAGTCTCCGGGGGGGGGGTGGGGAATGGGAAGGGGATGGGAGGGAGCAGGGTGGAAGGGGTGGGGAGAGTTTGGGGGAGGAATGAGGGTGAAAACTAAAAACAAGTGCAAGAGGGAGTGCCACACGTTTTGTTATGGTTCAATTTTAGAATACGTTCTATGCGTTGTAGATATGCTTGCACACCAGTGAATTGGATTGGATCTGTGGGCTTTTGGTACTTCTCTGTATATGTAAATCTCACATGGAGTGTTACTGTTGGTACATGATTCCTTTTTGGATGTTATTGTTGGTGTATAATCCTCTTGTCAATAAAAATTATTATAAAAAAAAAAAATCCAATAGAACTTTGACTTCTACATCAATATTTGCAAACCCTGTATTTTATTATGCATTGAGCTGTGTAACAGCAAGTTAAGCTCTACAGGTTACATAAAGAATATATATATTTTTTTAAGTGTTCATTTTGCAGTATTGAATTGGGTTCACTATTATGCATGTTTAATTGCCCAGTTATTTTAGAATTTTGGAAGCAAGTCTGGTCTCCAAAACACAGAAAAATGTTCCAGGGCTTCCCATAATCCCTTCTCTACTTCCACAGAAGGGATTATGGGACTGTAACTTATCCACATACTCACCAATTTGCTGGGCAAGAGCTCCCATTAGCTCCCCTTTCTCTTTTGCCAGGTCCTGCAGCCTGACCTGGTCTTCATTCCATTTTCTCTTTGACCTTGTAATTGGTTCTTAATCTCTACTAGCTGCTGTTGGAGGGACTCATTTTCTTCTTGTAGATTACATGTATACACAGTGACCTGCTATAGCTCCTCTCAAGACTGCAGTATTCTGATTGGCTTCTTCCAATTCAGTACAGTTCTTTTGAGGTGGGTCCTGAAGCTCTACCAGGTGATCTTGGAGGGGTTCCTTTTCCCATAGTCTATACACAGTGATAGATAATCAATTCAGGTCCTCAATTCCGTCTGTACCACCACAATTGGCTTCCTTCAACCTTGAGCTGCCCTCCACACGGGTATTTAATCTCTTCCTGTTGTCCTTGACAGGTCCCCTTTTCTTCCTTGGTTTCACATGTTGTGCTCTAATCCAAGTGCACACTCTGTGCTTTAATCATGCTTGTCAACCACTCTGCTGTCTGAAGTCTTTACTGAAGCCACAGCATACACTTTCACTGTATTTTTAAGTAGTAAAGCCTCCAAAGTTAACTGCTTTTGTTTTCTTTTCTTCCACTTGGTTTAGGGGGAGAAAGATAAGCTCAGTCTTAACCAATCCATTTAGGAATCTTCAGGCTATTGACCCTTCTACTCTGTCCTCCAATGTTTCAAATCTCTTCTCTACCACTCACGTTATCCAAGTCTGTAAATGAGGCTGTCTGTTCCTATAATACTATTCTCTCCTCTGCTCTGGATACTCTCGCTCCTCTCATTTCCCGTTCTGTAAAACGTACCAAACCCCAACCTTGGCTGACCTCTAGAATCCGCTACCTACATTCCTGTGCCTGCTCTGCCGAACGCCTTTCGCTGAAATCCCGTGCCCATGCTGACTTCATACATTTCAAATTCTTGCTGACCTCCTTCCAGTCTGCTCTTTTACTTGCCAAACAGGACTATTACATCCAGTTGACTAATTCTCTTGGCTCAAACCCTTGTCGTCTCTTTGCCACACTGAACTCTCTCCTCAAAGTGCCTTCACCTCCAACCCCCCCTTCACTTTCCCCCCAGACTCTGGCTGAGTTTTTTCATGATAAGGTTCACAAGATTAAATTTGAATTCTCAACCAGGTCACCTCTACCTCTCCTTCCCTTAATCCATTCTCTCAACCCTCCAACCCCTGCCTCCTTTTCTTCCTTTTCTGAAATCACTGAAGAGGAAACTACACATCTCCTTTCCTCCTCAAAACTAACTACCTGTTCCTCTGATCCTATTCCCACCCATCTACTTAACACTACCTCTCTTACTGTCATCCCGTTTATCTGTCATATCCTCAATCTTTCACTGACCACTGCGACTGTTCCTGATGCCTTCAAACATGCCCTAGTCACACCACTCCGTAAAAAACCTTCATTGGACCCTACCTGTTCTTCCAACTATCACCCCATCTCCCTCCTCCCTTTCCTACCCAAGATACTTGAAAGTACTGTTCACTGCCGTTGCCTTGACTTTCTTTCATCTCAACCTATCCTTGATCCACTTCAATCTGGCTTTCGCCCCCTTCATTCAACTGAAACAACGCTTGCTAAAGTCTCCAATGATCTGTTCCTGGCCAGATCCAAAGGTCTCTATTCTATCCTCATCCTTCTCGATCTATCTGCTGCTTTTGACACTGTTGATCACAGCCTGCTCCTTGATACGCTGTCCTCACTTGGATTTCAGGGCTCTGTTCTTTCCTGGTTTTCTTCTTATCTCTCCCAGCATACCTTTAGTGTATACTCTAGTGGATCCTCTTCTACTTCTATCCCACTGTCAGTTGGTGTACCTCAGGGATCTGTCCTGGGACCTCTTCTCTTCTCCATCTATACTTCTTCCCTTGGTACTCTGATCTCATCCCATGGTTTTCAGTATCATCTTTACGCTGATGACTCCCAGATCTACTCTCCATACCAGAAATCTCAGCCAAAGTATCAGCCTGCCTGTCTGACATTGCTGCCTGGATGTCTCAGCGCCATCTGAAACTAAACATGACCAAGACTGAGCTTCTTATCTTTCCCCCTAAACCAACATCTCCTCCTCCCCCATTCTCTATTTCTGTGGATAACACTCTCATCCTTCCTTTCTCATCAGCTCATAACCTTGGGGTCATCTTTGACTCCTCCCTCTCCTTCTCTGCACATATTCAACAGACTGCTAAAACCTGTCATTTCTTTCTGTATAATATCAGCAAAATTCACCCTTTCCTTTCTGAGCACACTACCAGAACCCTCATCCACGCTCTTATCACCTCTCGCTTAGACTATTGCAACTTGCTTCTCACAGGTCTCCCACTTAGCCATCTCTCTCCTTTTCAATCTGTTCAAAATTCTGCTGCACGACTAATATTCCACCAGGGTCGTTATGCTCATATTAGCCCTCTCCTCAAGTCACTTCACTGGCTTCCTATCCATTTCCGCATACAGTTCAAACTCCTCTTATTGACCTATAAGTGCATTCACTCTGCAGCTCCTCAGTACCTCTCCACTCTCATCTCTCCCTACATTCCTCCCCGAGAACTCCGTTCACTGGGTAAATCTCTCTTATCTGCACCCTTCTCCTCCACCGCTAACTCCAGACTCTGTTCCTTTTATCTTGCTGCACCATATGCCTGGAATAGACTTCCTGAGCCGGTACATCAAGCTCCATCTCTGGCCGTCTTCAAATCTAGGCTAAAAGCCCAACTTTTTGATGCTGCTTTTAACTCCTAACCCTTATTCACTTGTTCAGAACCCTTATCATCCTCACCTTAATATTCCCTTATCTCTTGTTTGTCTGTCCTAATTAGATTGTAAGCTCTGTCGAGCAGGGACTGTCTCTTCATGTTCAAGTGTACAGCGCTGCATACGCCTATTACCGCTATAGAAATGATAAGTAGTAGTAGTAGTAGTTTTGCCAGCTCCTCTAGCTGTTTGTGCCTTACATTGAAGCCCAAAGTACATACCCCACTAATTGAGTCTGACTACTCGAGGCCACATTTTCTCTGTTGCTCTGGTTGTACACCCGGCACTGCAAACTCCAAACAGAAAAAAAAACCCTTCCTGTACTACTACTACTACTATTTAGCATTTCTATAGCGCTACAAGGCATACGCAGCGCTGCACAAACATAGAAGAAAGACAGTCCCTGCTCAAAGAGCTTACAATCTGGCATTTATTACTACTCTTGAAGTTTCCCTCTCTCAGGGCAGAGCTAACCTCTTTAGACTGTATACAAAAACCCTACAGGACAGTGCGGAGACCCCAAACACTGGAGATAAGTGGATTAGCTTCATCCCTAGACTGCCCTGACACAATCCAGATAGTATTATACAGTCCAAGTACTGGGTATCCAAAGTAGATCGGTTTCAATTATCACAATTGATGAATATATCCAGAAACCATAGTTCAAAACAACATACTACAAATATGAATTTGTGCAAACTCAAAAAATAAAAAATAAAATATAACCACTGTTTAAGTGAGTAATTTTGTGCTCAGTTTTTTTGGTGTGTTACCGTAACCCAAAGAGTTGAGAAGCATATACACACATTACTCACATCATCGCACAGCCTACCTCCAGCCAAATATTGTCATTTAGTAGCAAACTTTTCAAACACTATAAGAACAAGTGTTAAAACTACTTAGCTTAGATTGGGTGTGGACGGAACTACTGGTCTTCACTCAATTCCCAATATGTGAGTGCAGCTCCTCAATGGATCATAATATGCGGACGCTGCACTGAGTCAACGGTTACTGTAACACTTTTTCATCTGAATCAGTGCAAAGGTGAATTTTCAAAATTCCCTGTTCCCAACATAGGCCATGTTTCGCCAGTAAATCGGTGCCTTCAGGGGAACTGATCTACAAAAGTAAAATAAAAACATTTAAAACCCCAAACAAAAAACCAAACCATATCTATTGATAAATCAAAAAAGAAAATCTAAACAAATAATCTAGATAAGCTATATCATTAAACAGCTTTTTAAGCAGAAATTGTGGTTTACTCAGTGTTCAGCAAAGCCAGGGAGGGACCCCGTCCAACCCAGTCAAAAACCTACAAAAGAACGCCCACACATGCGCAATGGTTATATTGGAAAACAGCTGATATTCAAGCGCAGGAAAAACAAAATTAGATCAGTGCTTGCCATTCAAGTTCCCTGTTCAGGCCACTAGGGGCCACTGTCTGCCATCGGTAGATAAATTCCTGTTCCTTTCTAAGGAGAATTCGAGGTACATCCCCCCCCTAAAGGCAAGTGAATTTGTAAAAGAACAACAAATCTCAAATCCTTAATATCATGTTGAGTTTGCTGCCCATGGTCTACGAGTGGTGCCTCTCGCTTATTGTTCCTCAAATTACTCAAGTGCTCCCCAATCCTTTGTTTGATCTTTCTGTTAGTGTGCCCAATGTACCATTTGGTACAGGGGCATACTGTACCGTAAACAAATTGGGAAGAATTGCAATTTGTGGCGCCCTTAAGAAAATAAGGTTTTCCCGTACCAGGATTAGTGACCATAGTAGTCTGCCACGCATGCTGACAGTATACACATCGGCCACAACTTGTATGGCCATTCGATTCCAGATGTATCATGAGTTTGAGAGGGATTGTTAGCAGAAGACAGAATTTCCCCTAAATTTCGGTCACGTGTGTAGGCAAACATAGGTTTTTGGTCAAAACAATGGCAAGCATTGATCTAATTTTGTTTTTCCCGCGCTTTAATATCAGCTGTTTTCCTATATAACCATTGCGCATGTGTGGGCATTCTTTTGTAGGTTTTTGACCGGGTTGGACGGGGTCCCTCCCTGGCTTTGCTGAACACTGAGTAAACCACAATTTCTGCTTAAAAAGCTGTTTAATGATATAGCTTATCTAGATTATTTGTTTAGATTTTCTTTTTTGATTTATCAATAGATATAGTTTGGTTTTTATTTTACTTTTGTAGATCAGTTCCCCTGAAGACGCCGATTTACTGGCGAAACATGGCCTATGTTGGGAACAGGGAATTTTGAAAATTCACCTTTACACTGATTCAGATGAAAAAGTGTTACAGTAACCGTTGGCTCAGTGCAGCGTCCACATATTATGATCCATTGAGGAGCTGCACTCACATATTGGGAATTGAGTGAAGACCAGTAGTTCCGTCCACACCCAATCTAAGCTAAGTAGTTTTAACACTTGTTCTTATCGTGTTTGAAAAGTTTGCTACTAAATGACAATATTTGGCTGGAGGTAGGCTGTGCGTTGATGTGAGTAATGTGTGTATATGCTTCTCAACTCTTTGGGTTACGGTAACACACCAAAAAAGCTGAGCACAAAATTACTCACTTAAACAGTGGTTATATTGTTTTGTTTATTTTTTATTTTTTGAGTTTGCACAAATGTATGTTGTTTTGAACTATGTTTTCTGGATATATCCAGATAGTGCCGGGGGGGTGGATACTGAAGATTTTTAATGGCATTCTCCAGATAATGTTGCTGTAAATCCATTGGCTGCCTCAAGTGAGTGACACTTAGCTGAGCAGAAGCTGCTCCTGTTGGAATAAATTTTGCTGAATATAAGACACGTGGAGGGGCGTCTATGTCCGAGAACGGGTAAGTGAAGGGGCAGGACAGACTGTATTTTCGAAAAAAAAATGGGCGCACATCTTTTTTTCGATAATACGGTTTGTGCCGGGCAAATGCATCAGATATGTGCGGACTTGAGCTGGGCAGTTTTCGTTTTTCAGCGATAATGGAAAATGAAGGCGCCCAGCTCAAAAACGAACAAATCCAAGGCATTGGGTCGTGGGAGGGGCCAGGATTCGTAATGCACTGGCCCCCCTCACATGCCAGGACACCAGCCGGGCACCCTAGGGGGCACTTGTAACAAGTAAAAAAAAAAGTAAAATACCTCCCAAGTCCATAGCTCCCTTCCTTTGGGTGCTGAGCCCCTCAAATCCCCCCCAAAACCCATCCCCGCCCATCCCCACTGGAATCTTACCCATCCCCACCCATCCCCGCAAAAATTTAAACCATCCCAACCCGTCCCCACCTGTCCCCGCAAGAATTTAACCCATCCCCGTAAGAATTTAATAGTACATAAAAGAAAGTTCCAGTCAGCTCCCTCAGTCTCTTTCTGGATTTGAGCCACAGCACTGTAGGCAAGGAAGGAACGGAAGTTGGAACTTGGAACTCTGGTGCGCACATGTAAGATTTGTCTCTGATTCACTGGCAGTGTGTGCTGAGAGGCCGCCACATGCACGCGCCAGTAGGTCAGGTGACATCTGATTCTCGTGCCTGTGTCAGAGCTGAGGTCTTTGCATCAGCCTGGGAGCAAAGAGGATTAATAGTAACATAGTAAGTGACAGCAAATAAACCTGAACGGTCCATCCACTCTGCCCAATAATCACACTCATGATCAATTCATCATTAAATCAACGAGTGTGATATTTTTTTTTGTTACATTTTTACCCCGCGCTTTCCCACTCATGGCAGGCTCAATGCGGCTTACATGGGGCAATGGAGGGTTAAGTGACTTTCCCAGAGTTACAAGGAGCTGCCTGTGCCTGAAGTGGGAATCGAACTCAGTTCCTCAGTTCCCCAGGACCAAAGTCCGCCACCCTAACCACTAGGCCACTCCTCCAGTCCATAATACTTGATTATGGTCTTTCTTTCGTGTTTCTGGAACAAAGACCACAGAAGTCTATCTGGCCCCATCCTTATGTTCCAACTGCAGGAGTTGCCATCGAAGCCCACCTCAGCCTATTCATGTTCTCATTTGTGGGACACAGACCGTAAAAGTCTGTCCAGCACTGTCCTCAAGTTCCAGCCACTGAAGTTGCTGTCTAAGCCCTTTCCAGCCCATCCTACACCAGATTGCCATGTATGAGACACAGACCATACAAGTCTGCCAGGTATCAGCTCTAGTTCATCACAGCCAGAGTCGCCAACTAAGTGTCACTTGACATATCCACACACATGCAGCCATTTAAGGTTAGCTTTTATATAACTTCCATTTTCTAATTAGAGATCCTCTGTGTTCATCCCACCCCTTTTTGAATTCCGTCATCATTTGTGACTCTACCACCTCCTTAATGGAAGACTTTCCACATTTATGCTGTTAAAGCAAGGAAGAAGAGGAGGAGGAGGAGGAGACAGCACTCAAATAAATTGGTATTCGGTAGATGAGAGGCTGGTGCAGGTGCAGCTTACACTTCCACGGGAAGCCCACAGAACTGGTTCCATCCCCGCGGGAACCCCGCAGGAACTGCCTCCGTCCCTGCGGGAACCCCGCAGAACTGGTTCCATCCCCACGGGAACCCCGCAGGAACTGCCTTTGTCCCCGCGGGAATCCCGCAGGGACGGAAGCCGTGCAGCTCTCTAGTTTGGAGGGCTCCCATTTACCACCACAAGTGTAACAGGTAGGGGGGGATGGGCCTGGGTCCACCTGGCTGATGTCCACTGCACCCACTAACAATCTTCTGGAGATTGGCAGCAAACTATCCTGCCATCCTGCTTTAGGCTCTGCCTATTTGCAGTGGTATCTGCTGTTCTCAGCACTATATTGATCAGCTAATTGTCATCAGATCTCTCTCTTTTCCATTAGACATTGCTAATTCCTCCCTTCCCCAACTGACACTTTTAAACTCAGTGGGTGTGACCAGTGTGTCTGCTGGAAGAAAGCAAATTAACCTTTGAACAAGTAGATCACAGAGAATCTCCTCTTCTGGAGATTGGCAGCAAACTATCTTGCCATCCTGCTTTAGGCTCTGCCTATTTGCAGTGGTATCTGCTGTTCTCAGCACTATATTAGGGCGTAGAGCCTCCCACCCTGCCCCTCTACACACCCACCCCTAGAGTGACACTTCTTATATAGCCTCCCTAACACCTCAATTTATTCACTACCGACCTCACCTAATTACAGCTGTTTGCTAATTGTTGAATATTTTTATTCAGATCTCATAGTAGCTATCTTATATTATAATTAGCTTAATTATCAATAGACAGTCTTATTAATTCACAAGATATAATCTAGCTGATTCTATCAATACACAGTCTTGCTAATTATCATCCTCATTCCCTAACACTAGTAAATCCTCTCTCCATCAAAATGAATCTTCTTAACTTTCTTATCACCATTCTCTCACTTGCTCTTATCCTTGCAACCTCCAAAGCCCTCCCACCTGATCTTAGATTCATACCAATTCTCCATCACCATAAAAGGCCAATCAAACTAATTACATCCCCACGTAATATTCACAACCACAGAAATCCATTTCAACCTCACCAACTATCATTGGTAGAAGATAGTTTAACTAAGCCCATATCACCAAAAATGTCTAAAGCAATTAACAACAAAGCACAAACTACAAGACAAATTATAAATATTCCCTTATCATCTCACAACACCAAGTCTCATCTTACCCTACATCTCGGCTACATCAATGCCAGGTCCATTGTCAATAAAACTGAAATCATCACAGATTGGATTGAATCGGACAACCTTGACTTGCTTTTTATAACAGAAACCTGGATCTAAGACTTGAAAGACCCTATCATACTGGTTCTTTGCCCTCCTGGCTATAAAATCTTACACTGGCCTAGGAAAGAGAAAATGGGAGGAGGAATCGCCTTAATCTTCAGATCAAACTTATTCGCTGAAACCATATCAGAAAGCATTACCCCACAGTTGGAAATTGCTTCAATCAAATTACACAGCTCTTCGCTATGCAATAACTTAACTTGTATTCTATTTTATAGACCCCCACACAATTGGAATCACAGCCATACCACCTTTACTGACTTTATTACTAACACATGCATTAATAACCCCAATGTAATAATTTTAGGAGATCTAAACTTACATCTGGATGACTCCAAATCTGTCCACACCCGCAAATGCATAGATCTTCTCCATCTATGTGACCTCATCCTCCCTCCACTTCTACCCACTCATATCAAGGGTCACTCACTTGATATTATCTCTTATAAATTTCCCGCTGACCATAATTTAATTATATCTGATATTAAGAGGTCTCCTACTCCTAGGTCCGATCACTACAAAGCATCCCTCACCATACAATGGTGCCAAAAAGGTCAATCCAAACCTCATGACCCTAAAACATTCCTCACCAGAGGTCGAATTGATAGCGAAAGATTCTGGAAATGCATTTATGCAA
Organism: Microcaecilia unicolor; assembly: GCF_901765095.1. Lineage (NCBI taxonomy): Eukaryota > Metazoa > Chordata > Amphibia > Gymnophiona > Siphonopidae > Microcaecilia > Microcaecilia unicolor. The sequence goes on along the minus strand of NC_044040.1, from coordinate 118,964,240 downwards.
ACAATTGGTCTAATCAACCAAATTCTGATCTCTTCCGCACTTTATGGGATAACAGATGCAAGATGGTTCTTGATGAAATAGCACCACTACGCTCCAAGACTCCGCGTAAACACAAATCATCACCTTGGTTTAATGATTCTCTGAAAGACCTAAAATCTCTAACCAGGAAACTTGAAAAAGCTTGGAGAAAGACTAAAAATAGCCTTACCTTTAACTCCTGGAAGCAATCTCAAAGAACCTATAAATATGCCATTAAACGTGCCAAAAAGACTATTACACACAAAAAATTACTACATTTGGCACTGATATTAAAAACAATTCCAACTTATAAAAAAATATTTTAAACACAGATCCAGTGACAACCTCACCATCAAACCATCCTTCGGCTGACCAATTAGCAAAATACTTTAGTGACAAAATCACTAATCTTCGCAAATCAATTTCTCAAGGCAACATTACTGCAGACTCACTTCTTGACGAACTTCATCCCAGTATAGATGAAATACCAGCTGACCGATTTTGGTCTAACTTTACCCCCCTGACCACCGAAGAAATCACCAAAACCATCTCCATACTCTCCAAGTCACAATGCCATCTAGACCCATGTCCAAATTACCTTTTAAGAGATGCCCCAACATGCTTCATCTTGGATCTCACCATTCACATAAACTTCCTGCTTCAACGAGGTTCCTTCCCTACCAATCATAGTAATATTTTATTAACACCTATACCAAAAAATCCAAAGAAATCTTCAAACGACGTTACCAACTACCGTCCAATTGCCTCCATTCCTCTAATCACTAAACTAATGGAGAATAGAGTGACCGCACAACTAAATGAATATATTCAGAAATTTTCTGTCCTTCACGAGTCACAATCAGGTTTCTGATCTGCCCACAGCACAGTAACGGTCCTCCTTACTCTAATAACTAAATTCAAACAGGAAATCGCAACTGGAAACAAAATCCTCCTTTTGCAATTTGATTTGTCAAGCGCTTTTGACATGGTAGATCATAACATTCTTGCTAAACTTTTGGACAAACTTGGAATTGGAGGTAATATTATCAATTGGTTAAGAGACTTCATCACAACCAGGTCTTATCAAGTTAAAGGAACCACAAATATATCATCCCCATGGTCGTCTGAATGCGGAGTACCACAGGGATCTCCTCTCTCCCCAATACTCTTCAATATCATGATGATCCCCTTGGCCAGATTATTAGCCAAACATGGCCTTAATCCCTTTATATATGCTGATGACATCACCATTTTTATTCCCTTTAAATCAAATTTATCCGAAATCTCTGATAAAATCACTACTGGTATGTCGATCTCATGGGCCAATGCCTTTAAGATGAAATTAAATAAAGAAAAAACTCAATGCCTAGTCCTCTCGTCTCAATACTCCCCATCTCTCCCGGCCACCCTTAATACCCCAGATGTAATCATCCCCATCTCCAGTAGTTTAAAGATCCTTGGAGTTACAATAGATAGTCATCTATCCTTCGATAACCACGCTAAGCTGATCACAAAGAAAATGTTTAATACGATGTGGATCCTGAAGCGAGTGAAATCCTATCTTCCATTGAACACTTTACGGAACCTGGTTCAATCCACAGTCATCACTCAGGTTGATTATTGCAACAGTGTTTTCCTTGGATGTAAATCCCAAGTCCTGAAAAGTCTCCAGACTGCCCAGAACACGGCAGCCAGACTTATATTTGGAAAGTCAAGATTTGAAAGCGCCTCACCCCTTCGAGAAAGGCTTCACTGGCTCCCCATCAAAGAGAGAATATACTTCAAGGTCCATACAATTATCCATAAGATCATATCAGGAGAATCCCCCAGTTATATGAACAACCTGATTGACCGCCCAATTAGAAATAGAACAATGTCATCGTGAACATACCTCAATCTACACCTCCCAAACTGCAAAGGTGTCAAGTACAAAACATACTATGCATCCAGTTTCTCCTTTCCTTAGGGGTCTCTTTACTAAGCCACAGTAGTGGCTTCCGAGTGGCATTGCCGACACAGCCCATTCAAAGAGAATGGGCTGTGTCGGCACTAGCGCACAGCCAGCCGCACTACCAGCTTAGTAAACCCCAGCATTAGTATTTATTTAAGGTTCAACAATTTTTTATTGATGACTGTTCACAATGTTCACATATCTCGCTTGAATATACAAAATTCAGGTGCAAGCAGCTTTCATTGGTTCTTAATGTTCATTCAGTCATCATACGTTTTACATTAGTGCACTTCCCACCTCTCTATGGTATTTTACAACAATAATGTATGATAAAATGCCAACTTAAATGATCAGATCTTAGGCCCTATAGACCTGATATGGACCTGACAGACCTCTCAGTGTTGGTATCAAAAACCTATGTCACCTCCACTCCTCCTACAAATATCTAATTCAACATTTATAAAGATAACAGTCATAGTGGATACAAACTTCGCAAATCTTACTTTAGGTGTCGGTCATAAACATACGAAGGTTCTTTTGTCTGGTCATGCATGTTTACAACATGTATGCGTCCCTAATACGCTATGGGGCTCATTTTCAAAGCACTTAGACTTACAAAGTTCCATAGGTTACAATGGAACTTTGTAAGCCTAAGTGCTTTGAAAATGCGCCTCCATGTGTTTATAACCCCCTCCCCCCCTCTCTTACCCCCCTAACCTTAACTCACCCCCCCATTAGTATTTATTTAAAACTATTTACTGGCAGTTCTAAATAGTATTTAAAACATTAAAAATGTTAAAATAACATAAAATATGAATAGAAAAGCATATAATAATAAAAACAAATATATAGAGACACATTTTAGAAAGAATGTGTATATGGCCAAAAAAAACATGTAAGAAAAAATATGTATATCTGGGATATTTTTTTGTTTTGTTTGAAAATTAACAGAATAACCAAGCAACATTCTTGTAAAGAAAAGTGTATATGATGAAGCAGTATAGTACAAAGAAAAAGAAAAGTCCATTAGAAACACAAGAAGAATAAGAAACATCACCCACGCAAGTCCACAACATGGAAGAGGCCAGTACCGATGATTAGCAAGTAATATGTTTAATGTAACATAATTTCCAAAAAAAACAAAACCACAAACTGCGTAAGGCTCAGGTACAAGTCACAGCCACAACAAAGAAAATGTTCCACACAATGTGGAAACTCAAACTTGGGAAACAATTCTTCCTGAGGGAAACTTTCCGCAACATTGTTCAATCAATGGTACTATCCCACATCAATTACTGCAACGGAATATACGTGGGATGCAAAAAACAAATATTAAAGAAACTCCAGACTGCTCAGAACATGGCCGCTAGGCTCATTTACGGTAAAACAAGATTCGAAAGTGCGAAATCCCTTCACGAAAAACTACACTGGCTACCAAAGAACATATCACCTTCAAAGTATGCACCCTGGTTCACAAAATACTCTATGGACTGGCTCCTGGCTACATGACCGACCTGATTGACCTACCAATAAGAAACACATTAGAATCAGCAAGAACATACCTAAACCTTCACTTCCCAAGACGTAAAGGACTGAAGTACAAGGCAACATACGTGTCCAGTTTTTCCTACTTAAGCACACAACTATGGAACGCACTACCAAAAGATCTGAAAACCACGAGCAACCACCTAAACTTCCGCAAAAACTTAAAAACTCATATTTTTAGAAAAGCTTACCCAACAGAACCAATATAAATGCCTGGCCACTGAAATACATCATCACTAAAACACAACATGGATGCAACGCAAATCTTCAGTTGCTCGTTTTTGCTCGTTCCCCCAGTGGGTGAACCACAATAGTTCCCATTTTAATCATATTATCATCTAGTTATTCTTAACACTGCAGTTCTTAATCATCTTTCTGGAACCATGTAACCCACATTGAGCCTACAAATAGGTGGGAAAATGTGGGATACAAATGTAACAAATAAATAAATACATATTAACTAGGGAATTCTATAAATAGTGCACAATTTCAGCACAGAAATATGTTCTAATGGCAGTTTGGAGCAGACATATACTTACAGACCCAGTTATAGTATAGCGGCTAAATGTATCCATGTGCAACTGCAAAGGGAGTGTTCCCATGGGAGGGACATGGGTGGGTCAGGGGCTTCCAGAAAATTACAAACAGTATTATTGAATGCTGTGGATATGCACATGGATTTATACCTGGTTTCAGTTGGTACAAGTCCTTGCCCCCAAATGTGGCATGGAATTCAGCACCCAATGCTATTCTATAAAGAGTACTCATTCAGGAATGCCCTTTCTAGAATAGCACTGGGTACTATTTACTGAATCCAGCCCTAAATGCAAACATTAGACTCTGCTGCTTCAGGAGTGGGGACCATTGGAACCAATGGGCAATGTTCAGCTAGAAAAACGTAGGCTAACTCAAACTATTTTAGCACAGGGCCCCTTTTATGCAATGAAACCTAGTTACTAATAACTGAGGTTAACACTAAAATAACACATCTTAACAGTAGACCACATTGATAATTTTCCCCCTTAGTGGATTTATAGTTTACAATGCACTTGCTTGGAAATTTAAGAAGGGAAAGGTCTCCTAACTGGAGAACTCCAGGATGCAATAAAAGGAAATCTCTTCAACGTTTCTGAATCTCTTCAGTAACATCCGTGAATATCCTATTTTTACAGTTTTAAGAATGTCTCTTCTCAAATGTTTGGGAAAAAAAACACACATAGCTGCCATTCTCTATTGGACTTCATTACAAGTGAAACTACCAAAGTAACACAACACTAACAAACGCTAGAAAGCGCACAGACAGGGGAAAACCTACCAAAACACACAAAAAAAATCCCTTTTAAGACCAAGCCAAGAGAATAAACCCCCCTCTACAACCATCCCAGTTCCTATTACCTAAACGCGAGGTAGCTTGGAAACAAAACCACTACAATCAAAGGCTGGATAGAACTTGTGTTATCCCTGTCCCTTATCCCTTGGGAGGGGGGAACACTTCAGGCTGAAAAAATAAGAGACAATTTAGACTCAGTTGTTGGCGCAACCAGTAAAATCTTTATTGATACCTCACTAAGTCAAATACAAAGTAATTGTTCTCCCTGGAGCAAGTTGTCACACAGCAAAGCAAGACGCAAATCCTGAATAGCAAAGACTGCTCAGTAACACCTCTCTCGGCTATCGCATATATACCATTTGTAAGTTTTGTTTTCGCCCAAATCATGTGATTTCCCCTAAACTAGAATCATTAGGTAGCCTATGCCATATATGGATTGTTCCTGTATTCTATCAGTCTCTCCTGATGTGTGTGCACAGTCGGTGGCCATTAGCTAATTAGTTATCAGTTCTGCGTGCAGTTAGTCACACAGCAAACTAACAATCCCCTTGTGTCCTTGTTCCCCAAGACTGAAACATTCTTTAGGCTCACTGTATCCTCCTCAGTCTCTCACCACATCCCAAGGTTATATGCACCTTATATGAAAGGCATAGTCTCAGCTCCAGCCAAACTTGCATCCTTGAAGTGTCATTGACCCAGAATCTATCTCCCACTTACCCTCCTCTCTCTATCACCTGTCTCTACCTACCTACCCATCCATCCATTTATTACCCATCCATCCTTCTATTATGTTATACTTAATTTCCTACTTTACATAACAAAATTCTGTGTTACCTATTACTATGTAAGCCGCATTGAGCCTGCTTTAGTGGGAAAGTGCGGGATACAAATATAATAAATAAATTCCTCAGTCCTGAGAAAGTGCTGTATATTTACAAAGATGCTAATTTATTAGGATAACTTGTGAGAACCAAACAGAGCAATGTAAAGACTTTTGTAACAGGCCTAGCTCTTGTAAGAGGCCTAGCATAGGAAGGAATCTACAAACTCCACACACCATTCCTGGTATTTATCACAGAAACCTGGTTGCATTCTAACAGCGACCCACTCTTAAATGAAATCTGTCCTCCAGGTTACAAATTCTTATGTGTTCTGAGAAAACTGAAGAAAGGAGGAGGTCTAGGCCTTATGTACAACAGGACTCATTTCACTTATCAGACCTAGAAATAATGGCATGTAAAATAGAGGACACCACACTGAACCCGCAAAAAGGTGGGAAAATGTGGGATACAAATGCAATAAATAAATAAACCCATTGACATGCATACTATTCAATTGCTCACCAGGGAAATGGCATACATCTAGTCAGACTCCTTTGATTTCCTTGCCAAGAATGTAGACTCGACAACCTGCACCCTACTACTAGGAGGTATCAACCTACACCTAAATATAACGCCCCAAATTAACCTTCTTAACCCACCCATATGACTCCTGTTCTGATGATCACTATATCTTGTCCTTGTCTCCCAATTCTCCTTCATGCTTATCCCCTAGTCTTTTCTTCACCACCTTCCCTACACTACACCCCTCCCATTCTTTTTCCTTTTGTTTATTCCTATCTTTTTGCACCTTTCCATGTTCATCTCACTTATTCTTAAGGCCTTTTTATAGCTATATTTACTACAGTTAGTAATATTCTCCATACATGACTTTGTAATTATATTTACTTTGTAAGCCGCATTGAACCTGCCCTGTGTGGGAAAGCGTGGGATACAAATATATTAAATAAAATAAATAAATATCACCAAGTCCAAATCAGATGATTCAAGACTATCCAAAATATGTGAGTTCCAAGTTTTGTTGTTTTTTTTTATTTGCATTAAAAATTACATCAATACAAATTGAATTTGGATAAAGAGCCAATCACAATAGTATAAATAAACAAAGGAAAAAATACAAAAATATAAGTAAAGAAAAAAATTAACTCTATATAGTCCACACAAGTGAGAAGAGCAAGAATCTCAAAAACCCTGAGCAACAGGGAACAAAAAAAAAGACTAAACAAAGAAACAGAAAGTTGAATGTCCATATATTTTACGGCTCAGGGCTCTGAAAATGACTTATTCTCCATTAATGACAGTGCCTTTCCTTTCCAAGAAAAATTGCAATTGAGAAGCATCATAATACACTTGAAACTTAGCACCAACACCTATAACTCTCTAACAAAGTTTCAGGAACAGCCTATGTCTGGACTGAGTAGATTTTGCCACATCAGGAAATATTGAAACTTTACCATCATAAAAGTTCAAATATTTAGTTTTAAAGTATAGCCTCAATAAAGCTTCTTTATCATGGTTAACAAAAGTCACCAAGGTAGACCTCAATATGACCTCTTCTTGGGACATCTCCAATAAAATCCTATATAATAATTCTCACCTCCAACGTTCTATGCGTCTGGCTGCCTGTGTCCGTGATTTTCTTCAGAGTTGGTCTGCTAGGCTCCGAAGCCCTGGCTGATGTCACCGTTGCCATTGTGGCCACACCCCTGGGGGAGCGGGGCTGACCTGGGAGGGGGCGGGGCACGTGACGTGGACGCGGATTATTATTATTATTATTTATTGCATTTGTATCCCACATTTTCCCACCTATTTGCGGGTTCAGTGTGGCTTACAATACATTGTAAATGATGGAAATACAATTTGTTACAACTCGGTTATGGATTACATTGTGAGGAGTTATGCGAAGACAAAGTCAGAGTATCGTTGAGGGAAAAGAACAATGGAACAATGGAAAGAGACAACTGGAAATTGATAGGGCAACAAAACAATAGTAGGAGATCATTCGGTATAACATTTTTCTGTAAGTAAAGCTATAAATGTGGTAATATTAAAGGGGGATGAAAATTCCAAGAGAATGTATTGATGCATTACTGACAGTGTGTGTGGACTTCGCGTGTTTTGATCCTTTCAATAAATTTTATCAAATAGATGAGTCTTCAATAATTTGTGGAAGTTGGTCAGTTCGTAGATCGTTTTCAGGTTGAGTGGTAGTGTATTCCAGAATTGCGTGCTCATATAAGAGAAGGTTGATGCATGCAGCGCTTTGTATTTTATGCCTTTGCAATTAGGGAAGTGGAGGTTGAGGAAAGTTTGGGATGATCTTTTAGCGTTTCTGGGTGGTAGGTCTATTAAGTCAGACATGTAGTCTGGGGCGTCACCGTGAATGATTTTGTGGACTAGTGTGCATACTTTAAAAGTAATGCGTTCCTTGAGTGGGAGCCAGTGTAGCTTCTTTCGTAAGGGTTTTGCACTTTCGTATTTTGGTTTTTGGATCACGGTGCCGCCGGGGAAGGCGATGGGAAAGAGCAGGGTGGCCGGCAGCAACCAGGTCGCAGCGATCAGGAGCAGGAGCCCCCCTCAGTGCATCACCCCCCCCTCGGCCCCCACCCCTCCCTGCAGAGCTATCCCAGCGCTGCCCAATATCCCAATTATGGAGGCTAACACGGAGGGAGGGAGGGGACGACCCTGAAAAACGGAGGGTCAACTGAGCATGAGACACTAACGACTGGACATCAAAAACCTCCAACAGAGGAAATGACGTCACGAGGCTAGATGGTCGTCTTAGCTTTTAGCTCCTGCACTTCCCCATTAATAAATTGCAAAATCTGCTGCCATCGGGACCCGAGAAGGGTGATAGGCATTTGTGCAGACTGGTCTTGAATTGGTGGTCTTGAGTGGGTGGTCGCCATTAGTAAAAACGGTGGTCTTTTGCAGCTAGATGGAGAATGCGATCCGCCGCGCAAATCGGCGCGTGGCCTATTGAGGCATGTGTATCCAGTGGCGGGAAGATCATCGGGGTCTGAATCGGCCTCTTTGCAGCTAGATTTACGGCATCCGACGCTGAGGAAGACCTTCCCGAAGGAGCTGGCTAAATGTTTAGAAGAAATTTGCTCCGAAATAAAAGCTTCCAAGCAGGAAATATTGGAGCATGTAGATGCTATTAGCCTAGACCTCTGAGAGTTGGGAGGTTGAGTGGAGGCACTTGAAGAGAGAGCAGACGAGCAGGAGGAACGATTCGCTGGGATGGATATCACTTGGAAACAGCTGATGGAGAAAACGGAGGAGCTGGACTATAAGATCGATGACTTAGAGAACCGGGGTAGACGAAGCAACCTCCGGTTTAGGGGGGTTCCAGAGAACAGCAATATGGAGGATGTTCCGGCTGTGGTTTGTATGCTATGTGCCAAGATCATGGGGGACTCCCTGGACTCGAACTCAGTGGGGCTTGAGCGTGCTCATAGAGTACTAGGCAAACCCCGAGATAACCGCCTGCGTGATATCATAGCATGCTTTACCTCCTACGCATTTAAAGAACAGCTGTGGCTGAAGGCGCGCCAAGCTCCGGCCCTGGATTATAACAGTGCGCAAGTAACGGTATAGCAGGACTTATTGCTCTTCACATTGACGCAGAGACGAGCGATGAAACCAGTTTTGGAAATCCTAGTGAAGGAGAAGATCGCCTACAGATGGATGTTTCCGTTTGCGCTGGGATTTACAGTTAATGGGAAACCACTACGAGTCCGCAAGGTGACGGAGGCCTGGAGAGTTTTACACAAGGTGGGGTTGACAGCCATGGCGGTACCGCCGGGCGCGATGGCGCCTGCCAGGAGGGCACAGATGCAGAAATGACGGAGGGTCGACTCACAGCTAAGAAGCAGCGTGCTCCTAAATGACTTTGTTTTTTCTGTTCATTATTTGGCCAGTTCTGATTACTTGTTGTGCAGTTTAGTACAGAGGAGTGAGAAATGTGGACAACTTCACGCTGCACCAATCGGGACGGTGTGTTTTTGCAGCTAATGCTGGACTGTTGGGGTCCTGATGTGTGGTATGATTCTCTGTTTGCAGTACCACTAAAAGTGAGTGGGGTAGAGTGCTGGGGGTTAATGTTAGATGGAAGGGGGTTCGTTTAGCCTTAGGGGGGAATTTCCTTTTGTTTTTCCCATTCAGGGCCACGGGTTCTATCTGGTGGGGGTCTGAGAGTTGAGAGGGGGGGTGAGAGTTGAAGGGGGGAGGGGGAAGTTTCAGGGGTTCTGTCCAGTGGAGGGGTATGTTTAATAGAGGGATTAAGAGGGGGGGGATTTTTTTTGAGGGGTGGGGAAGGGGGTTGGGGGCTGGTAGGGGGGAGGGGGAGGATTCGGGTAGAGGGGGGAGGGGGGGACAGAGTGAGTGCTTGGGAGATTAGGATAGGTTGACTCCTTTCTTTAGGCATGAGCTTTCCACAGACACATTTGGATGGCAGACTTTAAGGTTTTCACTTATAATGTAAAAGTCTTAACTCGCCATATAAACGGCATTCTTTGATGCGTGAGTTACGATTGATAAGCCCACAGGTGTTTTTTTTGTAAGAAACTCATTTCTTAAGGAAACACGAGGGTGTCCTGTCTTTTCCCCAGTATCCCACAGTGTATAATGCCTCTGATGCACGGGGGGGGGGGCAAAGAAAAGAGGGGTGGCCATTATGTTCCATAAGGATGTCCAGATGCAGATTGTACATGTGCGGAGAGATGTGGAGGGTCGCTATCTTATATTGCATTTTATGCTGGAGCAGGAGGAGTACACCTTGGCGAGTGTTTATGCTCCTAATGACAGGCAAGAAGAATTCTTTATGCGCCTTCAGAGGGAATTGCAGAACTTTGCCAGAGGTAGAGTGCTGGTGGTGGGAGATTTTAATGCTACCATGCATCCAGAGAGGGACAGGTCAGCTCCTCCTGCTTCGATTGATAAGAGAATTTCCAAGACTCTAAGGAACTTTGTTGAGAGTGTGGGTCTTTATGATGTGTGGAGACTGGGACATGCTAGAGATCGGGATTATAGTTTTTACTCTCCTGTGCATCTTTCACACTCCAGGCTAGATTATGTTTTGCTGGATAAAACTTTATCGGAGGGAGGGGGAGACTCGTGCATAGGTCATCTAACTATATCTGACCATGCTCCGGTCTGGGCAGTTATTCCATCCTTGAGGGAGGAGGTGAGGGACCGGAGATGGACACTTAATAATTGTTTGTTACAAGATCCAGACGTTGTTGCCAAATTTTTTCTATGTTAAAGGAATATTTTGCCACAGATCTGGAGTCGAGACCAACCCTGGGCATAGTGTGGGATGCTTTCAAAGCAGTGTCAAGATCCAGAGCTCATAAAGTTTGGTTGGCTCAATGTATGGAACGATTGGGGGCTTTGGAGGACTGATACAGGATCTCGGGCTCTGGATCCGATTTTTGGAACCTTCAACAGGTGAGATTGGAATTGGCTGCGCTGCATGAGGAGAGTCTGAAATTTGTAAATGCAAGGTTGAAACAAGTGCATTATGAATATATGACTAAACCTGGATGAGTGTTGGCCACAAAGCTCAGAAAGTTACAAGCTGATAAGCATATTGTGCGTGTGAGGAATGAAGGGGGAAATATGTTGAGCACGTCAGCTCGGATCAGGGAACGTTTTGCTCAATTCTATGAGACAATGCCACTATACAGACTGGGGAAATTGATAAGTATCTGGAGGCTTGGGTATGTCGGTTCTGTCTGAATTACAAAAAAGGGAGTTGGAGGCTCCTGTGATGGTGAAAGAGGTGCTGCAGGTTATTAAGGCGCTGCCAACAGGAAAGGTTCCAGGGTTAGATGGGTTTAAGAACGAGTTTTTTAAGACCTTTGGGGTAGAGTTGGCCCCCTATCTGACACTGGTTATTAATTCTGTGAGGGATGGTGAGCCTTTACCTAAGTCCATGATGGAGGCTTGGTTGGCGGTAATTCCAAAACCTGGTAAAGATATTACGGATTGTGCCTCGTATCTCCCTATCTCTATACTTAACACTGATGTAAAAATATTAGCAAAAGTACTTGCGAATTGTTTGGGTGGTGTGCTCCCTGATCTAATACATCCAGATCAGGTTGGATTCGTATCGCAGCGGCAGGCCATGGATAACATCCATAGAACTCTGGACCTACTCTACGCAGCCAAGCTGAAAGCCTGGCCGGTAGTATTATTGGGGCTGGACGCTGAAAAGGCCTTTGATCGCGTGCACTGGGGATATCTCGATAAGGTTTTGCATCGGGTTGGGGTCGGTCCATTCTACAGGTCCTGGATACAAGCGTTCTATTCTTCGCCGCAGGCTTGTGTTAGAATAAATGGAGTGAATTCAGGGAATTTCTTTCTGAAGCGTGGTACTTGGCAGGGGTCCCCGCTGTCTCCTCTCCTCTTTGCGCTGGCGATGGAGCCACTGGCGGCGGCCATTCGGGAGAATGTAGATATTACTGGGATAAGGGTGGGAGCACAGGAGCATAAAATTGCGTTATTTGCGGACGATGTTCTTCTGTCTTTGACCAAACCATTAGTTTACCTTCCTAATTTACTAAAGGAGTTAGGGGAGTACACGCGGGTATCTGGGTATAAATTGACGTGGTGGAGATGAAAACGGTAACGGAATTCAAACATGCGTGGGATAAACATAAAGGAATCCTGTGCAGAAGGAAGGGATCCTCAGGAGCTTAGCCTAGAATGGGTGGCAGAGCTGGTGGTTGGGAGGCGGGGCTAGTGCTGGGCAGACATATACGGTCTGTGCTAGGGCTGGTGGTTGGGAGGCGGGACTAGTGCTGGGCAGACTTATACGGTCTGTGCTGGGGCTGGTGGTTGGGCGGCGGGGATAGTGCTGGGCAGACTTACACGGTCTGTGCCAGAGCTGGTGGTGGGAGGCAGGGATAGTGCTGGGCAGACTTATACGGTCTGTGCCAGAGCTGGTGGTGGGAGGCAGGACTAGTGCTGGGCAGACTTATATGGTCTGTGCCGGGGCTGGTGGTTGGGCGGCGGGGATAGTGCTGGGCAGACTTATACGGTCTGTACCAGAGCCGGTGGTGGGAGGCAGGGATAGTGCTGGGCAGACTTATAGGGTCTGTGCCAGAGCTGGTGGTTGGGAGGCGGGGTTGGTGGTTGGGAGGTGGGGATAGGGCTGGCCAGACTTATACGGTCTGGGCACTGAAGAGGACAGTACAAATAAAAAAGTAGCACATATGAATTTATCTTCTTGGGCAGACTGGATGGACCGTGCAGGTCTTTTTCTGCCGTCATCTACTATGTTACTATTGAATGCGAGTAAATCTATTGGTTTGGCAGTGGGGATTTCTCCTGGGTTGATGGAGATACCGAAGTCTTCTTTTGCTTTTAAATGGGCGACACATGATCTTTGTTATTTAGGGATTCAGATCCCGGAGAATCTCTCTGAGTTGTTTGTTGTTAATTACCCGGTTATTCAGAAAGAAGTGCAAAAAGATTTGGATTGATGGATGTCTATGGGTATTTCTTGGTTTGGACGGATTGCTGCAATTAAAATGAACATCTTGTCCCATCTATTATATTTATTCCAGGTGCTCCCTTTGCGCATGCCTAGGTCATTTCTGTCTAAATTACAAGATAGTTTGATTCGTTTCATTTGGAACTGAAAGAGACCACGCTTACCGCATGCTTTTTTGTATAAGAGTAAGCAAGCGGGGGGGGGGGGGGGGGGGTTTGGGGGGTACCTATTCTGGTCTGGTATTATCAGGCAGCGCAAGCCCGATCGGCTGTTCAGTGGTTTCGAAGGGAGGATCATAAAACGTGGGTGCATATAGAGCCATCCCTGGTGGGCCCGCGTAGGTTAGGGCATTTAATGTGGCTTCCAGGTAAATATAGAGGGCAGGTTGAGAGATTTCCGCCTACCGTGCAGGCTACCTTTTATTACTGGGACCTTATGTTTCCGGAACGGCAGCCTCCTATCTCTGGCCTGGCACTGATTGTGGACAATCCGTTCTTTGAGCCAGGGGTAGGGAATACGCCCTATCGTAGATGGGCGACAGCTGGACTGGATATGTTGGGGCAGCTGCATGTGAAGGAGGATTTTGTCTCCTTTGATACGCTGGTGGAGGATTTTAAGCTTCCACCTAGTGACTATTATGTTTATTTGCAATTAAAACATTTCCTGCAAGGGCCTGTTTATGGCGGGGGTCTGAAACGAGATGTTCTTCTGGTAGAGGAGTTATGTGTAGGGGTGGGGAGCATGAGGGGGATGATAACATCCTTGTATGGATCTTTGGTGACACGTCTTAAGCTTTCTGTCTCACATAGGGTGGAGAATGAGTTGAATTTTACTTTATCAGATGCAGACTGGTTGCATTTGGAGAAGGGCATTTTACAGTCCTCTGTGGCAGTGGCTATGAAAGAAAATGCTATTAAAGTGATTTACCGATGGTATCTTACTCCGGTGCGTTTGCACCATATGTTTGTAAAGGTGTCGGATAAGTGTTGGAGAGGATGTGGGGGACTGGGGACCATGGGGCACATCTGGTGGTCTTGTCCCAAGGCCAAGGCTTACTGGAAAGGTGTACAGTCGCGTCTTCAGGTCTGGGTGGGTAAGTCTGTGCAGTGGCATCCTGTGGTCTTTTTGCTAGGGCAGAGACCAGTGGGAGTACATAAGTACATAAGTAATGCCATACTGGGAAAAGACCAAGGGTCCATCGAGCCCAGTATCCTGTCCACGACAGCGGCCAATCCAGGCCAAGGGTACCTGGCAAACTTCCCAAACGTACAAACATTCTATACATGTTATTCCTGGAATTGTGGATGTTTCCCAAGTCAATTTAGTAGCGGTTTATGGACTTGTCCTTTAGGAAACCGTCCAACCCCTTTTTAAACTCTGCTAAGCTAACCGTCTTCACCACTTTCTCCGGCAACGAATTCCAGAGTTTAATTATACGTTGGGTGAAGAAAACTTTTCTCCGATTTGTTTTAAATTTACTACACTGTAGTTTCATCGCATGCCCCCTAGTCCTAGTATTTTTGGAAAGCGTGAACAGATGCTTCACATCCACCTGTTCCACTCCACTCATTATTTTATATACCTCTATCATGTCTCCCCTCAGCCATCTCTTCTCCAAGCTGAATAGCCCTAGCCTCCTTAATCTTTCTTCATAGGGAAGTCGTCCCATCCCCGCTATCATTTTAGTCGCCCTTCGCTGCACCTTTTCCAATTCTACTATATCTTTCTTGAGATGCGGCGACCAGAATTGAACACAATACTCAAGGTGCGGTCGCACCATGGAGCGATACAACGGCATTATAACATCCTCACACCTGTTTTCCATACCTTTCCTAATAATACCCAACATTCTATTCGCTTTCCTAGTCGCTGCAGCACACTGAGCAGAAGGTTTCAGCGTATTATCAACGACGACACCCAGATCCCTTTCTTGGTCTGTAACTCCTAACGTGGAACCTTGCATGACGTAGCTATAATTCGGGTTCTTTTTTTCCCACATGCATCACCTTGCACTTGCTCACATTAAACGTCATCTGCCATTTAGCCGCCCAGTCTCTCAGTCTCTTAAGGTCCTCTTGTAATTTTTCACAATCCTGTCGCGATTTAACAACTTTGAATAACTTTGTGTCATCAGCAAATTTAATTACCTCGCTAGTTACTCCCATCTCTAAATCATTTATAAATATATTAAAAAGCAGCGGTCCTAGCACAGACCCCTGAGGAACCCCACTAACTACCCTTCTCCATTGTGAATACTGCCCATTTAACCCCACTCTCTGTTTCCTATCCTTCAACCAGTTTTTAAACCACAATAGGACATTTCCTCCTATCCCATGACCCTCCAATTTCTTCTGTAGCCTTTCATGAGGTACCTTGTCAAACGCCTTTTGAAAATCCAGATATACAATATCAACCAGTTCCCCTTTGTCCACATGTTTGTTTACTCCTTCAAAGAATTGAAGTAAATTGGTCAGGCAAGATTTCCCCACACAAAAGCAGTGCTGACTTGGTCACGATGAGCCAGTTCCTACTGATACGGGGAGCTTTACATGCAGCTCGAATAAACTTGGCGAGGAGCAGGAAGTCTCCGGTGGTTCCTTCATTGGTTGGCTGGATTTCTAAAGTGCACTATATATGTGAGATGCAAAGACAACTATGTTGAGTTGTAAAGTGTTGGGAATTATGGCACTCAAAAGAGATGGCTGTTTAATGGGTGAGGGTGGGGGGGAAGAAATCAAAAAATTACTTAGTGATACTGGATTAATGGTTGGTATTATTGCTTTTGTATTCTCATTGCAAAGTTGTTATCATTTTGTATTTGCCAATAAAAAATGATTTAAACATATGTGAGATGCAGAGATTGACAGCAGTGAAACGGAAAACCTTGTCTAGATGGGAACAGGTTTGGAGACCTTTTTTGAATGTGTATTTGGATTGAGGGGTGACTGTCCTGGATGAGAGGAGGGGGTGGGTTAGGTTGGGGGGGGGGGGTATTTTTAGGGGGTTGCTTCGGGAGGAGGGGGGATTTCTTTGGGGGGGGGGGAGGGGGGAGTTAAGGGGAAATGGGGGGGTTCCTCAACACTAAAACGGAAAACATTGAAGTATCATTGGTTTTCATATTAGCATTGCAACTTGTTTGCGTACACTGTTATGATCTGTACTTTGTATTACATTGGGAATGCTTGTTCTCTCTTGCGTTCTGTAGATTGCAGTACGACGTGTTATGTATCAAAAATGCTCAATAAAGACGTCTAAAAATGTAAAAAAAAAACCTCCAACAAGGATTGGACTGTACACCACAGCCACTTTTACGTCACTTTATCGACTGGGACCCCAGCAAGACGAACTTCACTCATGACCGCAACAATCCCTCCATAAGATAAGTAGAGAGTTCATTCTAAGTTTAAATCAACAATGTTTCCTTCTCCGTGTAAAGGATAAATCGGGAGGGGACGACCCTGGAACTCGGAGGGAGAGAGGGAGGGGACGACCCTGGCACTCGAAGGGAGGGAGGGAACGGACTACCCTGGCACTCGAAGAGAGAGAGGGAGGGAGGGAGGGAGGGAGGGGACAACCCTGGCACTCGAAGAGAGGGAGGGAGGGGACGGACGACCCTGGAACTGGGAGGGAGGGAGGGGGGGCTGGCACACAATCTCATTCTCACACACACACTCTCTCTCTCTCACACAGACACACTTGCACCCAGTCTCACTCTCTCTCTGTCACACACACACACTCGCACATTCACTCTCTCTCTCACACAGTCACTCTCACACACACTCTCTCAAACATACACACTCCGAGGAAAACCTTGCTAGCGCCAGTTTCATTTGTGTCAGAAACGGGCCTTTTTTACTAGTCTCCAATAAACCAGTCAGGTTCAAACTGTCCGAAGAAACACCCACGACTGATGACTCCCTTACAGGAGTAGATTGTTTCTTAGAAACTGGCAAAAGATAAATTCTATGTAATAGGGGAAGAGCCTCAATAGTATATTTAAACACCTCTTGCAAATATTTGTAAAATTCAATCCAATTCAGTTCTTGTATACCACTAATATCCCCTTTCCAGGGTTCAATGCTGTTTACATTCTAGTTGAGACAAAAGCAGATAGTGTTAGTGTGAGGTATAAGAAACATTAGAGACCATTGGTGTAATGCATGAGACAAAAAACATTAAAGGAAAGGATAATGGATGATACTAGGAAGTAGAAGTCATGATGGATTATTATGAAGCAGTATTTGGGAAGAGAAAGGTTTTTATCCTCTTCCTGAAGTTGAGGTAGCTGTCTTCTGTTCAGATGGGAATAGGTAGAGAGTTCCATATTTTGTCTCCAAGTATGGGGAATAGAGAGCTGAAAATCGTACAGGTCTTTATCTGCCATCATCTACTATTTTACTATCAGGCTCATTTTCGAAAGAGATGGACGTCCATCTTCCAACATAAATTGGAACATGGATGTCCATCTCCCAAAGATGTCCAAATCGGTATAATCGAAACCCAATTTTGGACGTCTCTAACTGAAGTCCGTCGCAAGGGCGGCCAAATTTCAAGGTGGTGTGTTGGAGGCATGATGAAGGCGGGACTTGGGCGTGCCTAACACTTGTACATCTTTGAGCCATAATTGAAAAAAGCAGGGATGACCTAAAGTAAAGCTTGGACGTTTTCACCCGGACGTGTTTTTTTTACGAATAAGGCACAAAAAGGTGCCCAAAATGACCAGATGACCACCAGAGGGAATGACCTCCAGTTACTCCCCCAGTGGCCACTAACCCCCTCCCACCCTCAAAAAACATCTTTAAAAATATTTTGTGCCAGCCTCAGATGTCATACTCAGGTCCACAGTGCATGCAGGTCCCTGGAGCAGTTTTAGTAGGTGCAGTGCACTTCAGACAGGCGGACCCAGGCCCATACCCCCTACCTGTTACGTTTGTGGAAGAAACAGCAAGCCCTCCAAAACCCACCACAAACCCACTGTACCCACATCTAGGTGCCCCCCTTCACCCGTAAGGGCTATGGTAGTGGTGTACAGTTGGGGTAGTGGGTTTTGGGGGCTCAGCACACACGGTAAGGGAGCTATGTACCTGGAAGCAATTTATGAAGTCCACTGCAGTGCCCCCTAGTGTGCCCAGTTGGTGTCCTGACATGTCAGGGGGACCAGTGCACTACAAATGCTGGCTCCTCCCATGTCCAAATGGCTTGCATTTGGACGTTTTTTTACATGGATGTCTTTGGCTTCGAAAATCGCAGAAAGTCAAAGACGTCTATGTCTGAGGATGTCCATGTCTTAGGATGTCAAAATCCAAGGACGTCCTTGGTATTTTCGAAACAAAAGATGGACATCTATCTTTTTTCGAAAATACAGTTTTCCCCACCCCCAGATTTGGACGTTTTACAAAGACGTCCAAATCCCAACTTGGACATTTCTGTTGAAAATGCCCCTCTATATATTCAAGATGCAGGCTTGGAATTACTGTGGGCAATGGAGAGGGGAGGAGGAGATGATCTGAGCTGTTCAGGTATTTGTAAGACAAGAGGTGTCATTGACCCTAACTATACCTTGGAATGTAGCCAGAGGAAATGCTTGGTAATTTGATTTTTAAAGTCCAGTATCTAATATTTAACAGGCACTTCTGTTCATTAAAGACATACATCAGATGGACGTGTTTCACTCCTGTGAAATTATTTGGAAATTTTAATGCTGATGACAGTGGCGTAGACAAGGGTGGGCCTAGGTGGGCCCAGGCCCACCCACTTTGGGCTCAGGCCTACCCAGTAGCAGCACATCTATGATGTGGTTGGCAGGGATTCCGAAGCCCCACTAGCTGAAAACTCCCACCAACTGTCCCTCCTGCATACCTTGTAAATAGCAGATCTTCACCTGCAGCAAGCAGCGACTGACACATACTGCTCACACCAGCCCCATAGCCTTCCCTCTGATGTGTTCCCGCCTATGCGGAAACAGGAAGTTGCAGCAGTGGGAAGGCTGTAGGGCCAACATAACTAGTGTGTATTAGTTGCTTCTCACTGCCAGTGAAAATCTGCTATTTATGTTTCAACTTTTTTTTTTTTATTAATGTCAGTATAACACAGTGCAACCATCATTTACAAAACCAGAAAGACAATTATAGGCTCCAGTTCAGTGCACACCAAACAATACAGTCCATCAACGAATTTTTTACTTATCCCCCCCCCCATCCTTATCCATCAGTCCCATTGAGACCTATGGGTACCATAATACGTACCCTCAAGAACTATCTCTGGTTAATAATCTCCCCTTCCTCTCAATGTTCCCTCCCTCTCCCCCCTCTCTCATCATAGTATTCCTGTATCTTTTCATTTATAATAGAGCAGATAAAGAAGGGGCTGGTAAGAATACAACCTAACAAGAATATATGTAGCATGAAAACAACCTTGCGACTACCGGATACAGGCACCGCTCTTTATTAACATGTTAAGGTTCCCCTACCTGTCCCTCCCACCCCCACCTATCTCCTTCAACTCTGTTGTTCTCAAAGTATTGCGCAGTCTGATATTGCTTACGCCTTCTCTCCAAACTGTTCATTTATTCCTGCGAATTGGACACAATGGATACAAGCTGTACACCTGTCGCTGTTTAACTAGTGCAGGGAATTTAGAGTAACAAATATCTGTAGTCAGATAAGGTTTTTATCTCTTATAACCTCCCTTTCTCCAACTGGGCCCTGCGTGAGGATCCATAATGGTCCCAGTATTGCCCCAATGACCAACAACGTAGATAAACTTATCCCCTTAGTAGCTTCTCCCTATACTTCTGCCCTACCCCCCCCCCCCCCCCAAAAAAAAAAAATCTACAGACCATTTAATACTAAACTTCGCGCACCCGAGGACAGGGACTATATATAAGGTCTCCATATCTCCAAGAATCGTGTTCTTCTTTTCTGGGAGGGTCCCACCGCCCTACGCTCATGTAATAACAAATCAAAGAATCTGTTCCTCCAGTGCCAGTAATCTGGTGGAGTCGCACCTAACCACCTATTCAGGATCAATTTCTTCCCCATCATGCATGCCTTACGAATTAACTGTTGTTTACTGCCGCGTTGGAGGACAAAGAGCTCATATTTATCTAATATAATCCCCATGGGGGTGAAGCTAATCCGGGATTTTACCAAGCCTTCCAAGTATGTTATTATCGCTTTCCAATACTTTTGTATAACAGGACACTCCCAGAGACAATGATAGAACGTACCCTCCCGCTGCTGGCACTTGGAACACAATGGGTCCGGCACTCCTCCCATCTTGAACACCTGAGATTTGGTCATGTAAGCTCTGTACAAAATTCGAAATTGACATTCCCACAGATTTGCATGAACCGAGATTGTAGGTATACGAGATACCAACTTTATATAATCAAATGCCAAGCTAGGTCTCTGCAAATCTCGTGCCCAACGTTCGGTGACTATCATTGTATTTTTCTGGGGTCCCATTGTCCATAACATCCCATGCAGGCCCAATATTGAGAGCCGTTTTCCAGGCATTGTCATAAAAAATTCTCTAACTTTCCTCACATGTCCACTATTCAACTTTTTCAAATTTAATGTCCGGATATAGTGAGCTAATTGCTGATAGGCAAACTCATGACTGAGATCTATGTCCACCCCCAACGCTACTACTACTACTACTACTACTACTACTTAGCATTTATATAGCGCTACAAAGCATACGCAGTGCTGCACAAACATAGAAGAAAGACAGTCCCTGCTCAAAGAGCTTACAATCTAATAGACAATAATAATAAAGCAAGCAAATCAATTAATGTGTATAGGAAAGAGGAGAGGAGGGTAGGTAGAAGCGAGAGGTATAAGTGGTTACAAGTCAAAAGCAATGTTAAAGAGGTGGGCTTTCAATCTAGATTTAAAGATGGTCAAGGATGGGGCAAGACGTAGGGGCTCAGGAAGTTTATTCCAGGCATAGGGTGCAGCGAGACAGAAGGAGCGAAGTCTGGAGTTGGCAGTAGTGGAGAAGGTAACAGATAAGAAGGATTTATCCATGGATCGGAGCGCACGGGAAGGGGAGTAGGGAAGGACGAGTGTGGAGAGATACTGGGGAGCAGCAGAGTGAATACATTTATAGGTTAGTAGAAGAAGCTTAAACAGGATGCGAAAATGGATAGGGAGCCAGTGAAGCAACCTGAGGAGAGGGGTAGTATGAGTAAAGCAACCCTGATGGAAGACGAGACGGGCAGCAGAGTTTTGAACTGACTGGAGAGGGGAGAGGTGACTAAGTGGGAGGCCAGCAAAAAGCAGATTGCAGTAGTCTAAACGAGAGGTGACAAGGATGTGGATGAGGGTTCTGGTAGAGTGTTCAGAAAGAAAGGGGCGGATTTTACGGATGTTGTAAAGAAAGAAACGACAGGTCTTGGCGATCTGCTGGATATGAGTAGAGAAGGAGAGAGAGGAGTCAAAGATGACCCCAAGGTTACGAGCTGAAGAGACAGGGAGAATGAGAGAGAGCCATCAACAGAAATAGAAAACACTCCCAAGTTTAACAGACCTCCTCTCATCCCCAATACATGTTCCAATCTCGTTATTCCCATGGCTGCCCACCTTCGGAACACTTTATTTTCTGAACCTGGTGAAAACGAGGGGTTACCTTGTAACGGCAAAAGGTCTGAGGTGTTCTCTTTAAGTCCCCAATATCTATTTAAGTCTCTCCAGACCTCTCTTATAGGCCCTAACAAAAGACTGTGCCTAAATTTATTTGGTACCATACTCCGCGGGCCATGGAGCAGATAATGGAGGTGGAACGGCTCGAAAAAAGCTTGTTCCATCCTCCGCGGAGTAAAATCCTGTCTGTCCAGCAACCAGTCTCCCAAGTGTCTCAACAAACAGGCTCGATTGTATCTTTTAATATCTGGGATTCCTATACCACCCACTTTCCAAGAGCCCAATAACAATTCCATCGGCATCTTGGGTCCTGTTCCCCCCCCCCCCCCCCCCCAAATAAACTGTCTTACATACCTATGGAATTGCTTTAGATCTTTGTTGTGTAAGCGTAATGGCAAAACCTGGAGTATATAAAGCCACCTAGGAAATTCCGCCATACAAAATAGCTGGGTCCTCCTGTGTAGCGTGAGCGGCAATACTGCCCATTTTCGCAACCTATCCCTCATGTTATCCAATAACCTAGTAAAATTCAGATTATAATAAGTCGTCGTCCTCATAGCCACCTGTACTCCCAGATATGTAAAACTGTGCGTAGCCCACTTTAATGGAAACTCCTCCCCCCCATTCCACCTTCACACTGTCCGTAGCCATTAATGCTAAGGATTTTGAAAAATTAATTTGGAATCCTGCAAAGTCCCCGTATTCCCGGAATAATTCCAACAGTGCTGTTAAGGACTTGTTGGGGTCTGTGAGGTGCACCAGAATGTTATCCGTGAAGGCTGATACCTTAAACTCTGACAAGCCCCAAGTTACGCCTGCTATCTCTGGATTGGACACTATCTCTCTGATCAAGGGATCCAGTGCTAAGACGAAAAGTAATGGGGAGATGGGACACCCCTGTCTCACACCTCTCCTAATTGAAAACGTTGAAGATTGTTCACCATTGATCCCTATAAACGCCTGAGGGTTCAGGTAAAGGGCCCCTACCGCATTCCTGAAGAAGCCCTCAATACCTACTCTCTGCAACTCCGCAAATATAAACTGCCATTCTACCCGGTCGAACACCTTCTCCGCATCAAAACTGACCAGTAGAGAAGGCTGTCTCTGTTCTTCCACTCTCTCCAAGGAAGCAATAAGAGCCCTCACATTACTCACCACTGACCTTCCCCTTACAAACCCCACTTGCCACCAGACCCGGGAGCACCCGGGCAAATTGGTTTGCCAATATTTTTGAGTAAAGTTTAACGTCACAGTTAACAGGGATATTTTTTTTTTGTTACATTTGTACCCCGTGCTTTTGATATGATTCCATCTCCTCTGGGTCTTTGCCCGGCTTCAACAAAACAATCATTCTAGCAGTGTTAAGAGTCTCAGGGACCGGTCCCGGAACCGCCATGGAATTAAATTAAAATTTTAAATTTGTCTTATTTTTTTGTTACATTTGTACCCTGCGCTTTCCCACTCATGGCAGGCTCAATGCGGCTTACATGGGGCAATGGAGGGTTAAGTGACTTGCCCAGTCACAAGGAGCTGCCTGTGCCTGAAGTGGGAATCAAACTCAGTTCCTCAGTTCAGTGGCATAGCAGGGGGGGCTGGCACCCGGGGCGGGGCGGTTCGCCATTGCACCCCCCCCCCCGGGTGCAGCACGACACCCCCCTCCCCCCAACCAGCTCCCGCACCCTACCTTTAAAAAGAATATTGGGAGGCGAGGTGCAGTGCCTCGCGCCTGCCCTGCAGGTAAAAGAAATGTGGACCGTCGGGCTTCCCTCGCTCTATCTGTCCCGCCCTCCGCTGACGCAACTTCCTATTTCCGCAAGGGCGGGAAAGACAGAGCGAGAGAAGGCCCGACGGTCCACATTTCTTTTACGTGCAGGGCAGGCGCGAGGCGCTGTGCCTCACCTCCCGATATCCTTTTTAAAGGTAGGGTGTGGGAGCTGGTCGGGGGGGGTGTCGATTTGCCGAGGGGGGGAGCTGGCAGGGAGCACCCCCCCTGAGCTGACATCCGGGGCGGACCACTCCCCCCGCCCCCCCCCCTTGCTACGCCACTGCCTCAGTTCCCCAGGACCAAAGTCCACCACCCTAACCACTAGGCCACTCCTCCATTCAACAAGGGCGGAGTCACATTTTCTTGTAGCATTTTATAAAAAGCCATACTGTACCCATCAGGCCCCGGTGCCTTGTGAATATCACTCTGTTGTAACGCCAACATCAACTCCCCCTCCACAATTGGAGCATTAAGACTTTGTTTCTGCGAAGCCGAGATCTTGGGGATATCAATATTGTCCAAAAACAGTGTACTATCCAATGTTATCTCCTTGGGCTCCTTATACATGTTTGCATAGCATTTCTGAAAGCCCTCTGCTATATCTTGTGAAAGCCTAAGCACTCTACCTTCTTGGTCCCGTACCTGCAAAATTCTGGGTGTACCCCTTTTCCCCCGGGCCAGGCGGCTTAACAAGGTCCCCGCTTTATTCCCATACATAAACAGCTGGTGTTTGTAATACAAAATAGACTTCTGTGCCCTTTCATGCAGGAGTTCATTTAATTCTCTCTGGGAGGCCAAGTATATTAATTTCTGCTCTTTTGTCTGGGTGGACCCATATTTTATCCGGGGAGGTCTGCCTCTGATATGGTTCCTCACAGGAGGATCATGAATAAAGTAAGTGAGCTGAACTAAGGACCCAAAGTTGTGAACTGGATTGGAAAGTGGTTGACTGATAGAAGATAGAGGGTGCTAGTAAATGGAATCAGCTCAGAGGAAGTGAAGGTGAGTAGTAGAGTGCCTCAGGGATTGGTACTGGGGTTGATTCTATTTAATATATTTTTGAGAGACATTGCCAAAGGGTTAGAAGGAAAGGTTTGCATTTTTACAGATGACACAAAGATCACCAACAGAGTGGACACTCTGGAGGGAGTAGAAACCATGAGAAGAGGTCTCTAAAAATTAGAAGAATGGTCTAAGGTCTGACAGTTAAAATTTAATGCAAAGAAGTACAGAGTGATGCATCTAGGGTGCAGAAATCCAAAGGAGATGTATAAGAGAGGAGGCGAGATAGTGAAAAAAAAACACAGGAGAGAGACCTTGGGGTGATGGTGTCTGAGGCTCTCAAAGTGATAAAACAATATGACAATGCGGTAGCCATGGCTAGACTGCATTGATAGGGGTATAACCAGTAGAAGAAAGGAGGTACAAGTAGTTTATGAGGACCACTTGGAGTATTGTGTTCAGTTTTGCAGGCTGTATCTAAGGATGTAAAAAAGACTTGAAGTGGTTCAGAGAAAAGTGACAAAAATTGTATGGGGTATGTGCCACAAAAGTATGAAAAAAGATTTGATGACCTGAAGATGTATGCCCTGGAGCAGCGGTTCTCAATTATTTTCAGTCAGGACATACCTGACCATGCTCGCACACATAACATGCTTCATAAATGACCCTTTTGGACCTTTAGTTTGATATAGTATTGCACTTCTTATGAATTAAATGTAAACATGCCCTACATCCACAAAAACACCCAAACAGATGCAGTTCATAACGAGCACATTTTCTCCACGGAAGTTATCATAGAAAAAAAATTATATATATTCTGATTCTTTTGCCATCTGTGTAATAGCAATATAAATCTCTCCACTATCAGGAAAACTGAAATACAAAACCTGAAAAAAAAATCCTATTTATTTACTCATTAGGATTTATTTACTGCCTTTTTGTAGCAAATCTACCATACAACAGTAGCATTACTTCCTATTATTCAAACATGAGCCCTAAGAATAGGCAGCACTTCAATATTAGATGGGGTCCTAGAGCACCAATACATCTACTACTGGTAAAACAGAACAAATAGGACTGCTATAGAGTCCTACACAGAAACTACATGCAAACAGAATATCACACCCTCTATCATACACAAAAGCACAGACCCTCATCAAATACAGAACAAGAGATCACACATTTGAAATACAAATTATGAAGACAAAAAATTGATCTGGGAAGCTCAAGAAGTCAAACTAGGCATGCACATAAGAGAAATAAAAACAGAAATGAATTGCCAGTAAAACTCAAAACCATCCATGATGCACATTCCCAAAGCTAACATATTCTACCTAATAAATTCAAAATAAAACACTTTTTTCTACCTTTGTTGTGTGGGCATTTTATTTTTCCAAGCATGTTGGTCCCAGTTTTTCTTTTCTGCTTTCTTGTCTGTTTACTTCTCTCTTTCTAGAGGGTGCTGACCATTTGTCTCCACTTTTCTCCTATCTTCTCTGATATTTCCTCTCTCTCTTTTCTGCCTGCCCACTCAAATTTCATCCTCTCACTCTTCAGTCCTCCACCTATATTTCACTTACCTATCAACTTTCCATCTATATACTGAGCCCCCTACCTGCGCATATTGATACTAAACTTGGGTAAGCTAACCCTTCTGGCTAGTAAATTTTCACTTTTTATGTTTATTCTGCTGTATTGTTTCCTATTTTTTTTTACATATCACAGATAATTTGTTGACCCCCTGTTACATAAACACATCCAAACATATTTGTGTGTTTTGTTAAATAATAATAATTATTATTAAGGGACAGATGTGATACACACTGATGGGTTATGCCCAATAATGTCAGTGTTCAATATATCTGTAGAATTAAGCTTCAGTTTCAACAGATATGTATGTTAATTTTATTGTATATGTGTTCCTTTATGCATATAATTTATGGTGATAATTTTTCTTTTTAATTCATTATTTATTTAAAACTAAGTTTTTTATTGTACTGTATGTATTTTATTAATAGACCCTTGAGGCAAGCGTTGTTTATGCTGAAACATGGTCCTTAATAAAGGACTCCTGTTGTCTCAGTCTTGAAGGCCCAGTTGTGCTTTTTTCCTTTGCAAATTAAAACAAGTGCATGTCTATTTACGTTCTGAGACCTTAATGCCACCCACTGGCATAGTGGTAAGGCCTCATGTGCTACTCGTGCGGCAGGGGCGTAGCTAGGGGTGGGCCTGGGTGGGCCCAGGCCCACCCACTCATGGCTCAGGCCCACCCTGTTTCGCCTGATCCACCAATCGATTCTGTCTTAGGCTTAAGGAAGTTGCCAGGGCTCCAGCCTCATTGGCTGTGCTCACAGCCACACACACAGCAAAAAAAAAAAAAAAAAAAAACAGGAGCTCTCTGCCTGCCTTGCCTTGCCTTACCTCCGTTCCTCGTGGCATGCAGACCGGTGTCACAAGGAAATTTCTGCCACAAGCATGAGGTTTGCAGCTCAAGGTTCTTGCTTCAGCCTTCAGGCCACTGAAGTACCGGTCCGGGACTTGGAAGCAAGCAACAGTGAAGGCAGGGCTGCAGCTCAAAGAGGTTAGATATGTTAATCGCATACCTTGCTTTCAAAAGCGAAGAGGTTCCAAGTGTCAGGATTCTTGCGATTGCTGAAATGGTCTGGGGCTATGTTTTGTGTAGGCTGGGTCTGTTGTCAACCTCGGTTTTGAAAAAGAATACCTGAGTGTTTGATTATGGAGCTCTCTTTTACAACCTGTAGAGAAACATTCTTTGATAAATATCCCGGGGCAATTGCACTGCTAGTTACAATAGAGTACTGTTTGTTTTCATGCAGCTTTCAGAAACTTGCATGCCATGACTGCTTTGTGTGTTTCATCACTTGCCATATACCTCCTGCTTCCACCTTTATGCATCGATCTAGTCAGGATTCCTCAGAGGTTTGTCTCTTTCCCCTACCATCATCCCAAACAAAGCAAGCAGTCCTTTGAGCTACTGCATCCATGTTGTCGTTCTTTAATGTTGGTAGCATGTTTATTTAATCTCACTTATATGTTCAAACATGCCAGCTTTTCATAGGTAGAGTAGTAAATTGTTATAAATCGTAATTAGTGTGTCATTTGGAGGAGGTGCAGGTTATAGGGACACTCTAGCACTATTGTATTCATGTAGAGATTTTTTTTCTCCTGGAAAGAGCCACTAAAATAGATATATTATGAGAATCAGGTGCTCAACATCCAGAGTTTCTATTTATTTACTTGTTTTAAGTTATTTATAACATTTATATTCCCACATTAAACATGAATTAGGTTGAAACCTGGGAGCATTTAAAATCTTTTTTTTTCCTGTGCCTAGATCAAAAGAGAAAGATAGTCGGCATTCCTGCCAGCAAAGGTATGCCTTAAATGCTCGCATGGGGGGCGGAGGGGAGAGTGAGGAGTTCCCCCCCTAGACAGTGACGAGCCCACCCAGAAACCCACCAACAAATTTAAATGTGTTTTTGGATGGGGGTGGGCTCAATGCCCAAGTAAAAAAAAAAAGTTGCATTTTTTATATTGGTGGGTTTTTGGGTGGGGAAGTCTCTGCAGTGCCCAGGTTAAAATAATAATAATATTGTTATTATTTAAAAGCTTTATATTTAATGTGGGCAGGTTTCTGGGTGGGAGTGAGGGGATGCCATACTAGGGAGTTATGGGTAAGGGGGTAGGACAGAGCTAATGCTAGTCTGCATGCAGGGAGGGGTGGGGCAGATGCCTAGTTATCAGATGGATGGTGGGGAAGGGAAGGACTGATGCTGGGCTATGGGAATGGATAGTGGGGGTAGAGTAGAAGGGCTGGATCATGGTGGGATAGGGAAGGGAAAGGCCGATGCCAGGCTATAAGGATGGTTAGGGGGGTAAGGAAGGGAAGGACTGATGCCAGGCTACAAGACAATTTCTGACTTTTGGTCCTTAATTCTATAATTGATGAGGGTTGGTCTGTGTTCTGCGTGTGATCCAGCAGGTGAGAGATTTTGCTGGCATGTAGTTTGTGTGGATTCTGACTTGTCTGGCCTTTCCAATGAGATGCGCATTGCTGTTGTGTGTATTCACTGCTGCCTTTTTAAAGGTACTGTTATTGGCATTTGGATTCAGAATTGGTTAAAGTTTGCAACATAGACTCTAAGAAGTTTCTTTGCAGGATTTTCTCTTACTTCACAAAGTACCTGGAGGTGAAGGGATTTTGTGTTGCTATTATTGAGGTGATACCCGAATTTAAATACATTTTTCCTAGGAAAGCTATAAGAGGAAACATTCTAGCTATGTTTTCTATATGCGACAAATTCCATAGTAGGTAGAAAAGGAAGAAGTCTTCAAAGGTATATTTACCAAATTTTAAATGTTTGATTAATACAGCGTAATAAGGCATATATATTATAATGTAAAGTTGAAGGATATGTACCACATTTTATTTTGTCAGCATCAGAAGGGAGATAGAGTAGAGCTAGAGGAAGTGAAAAAGACTTCAACGTTTACTTAATCAGGCATTTGTTATAAAGCAAAGTTTGAAGGATATATGCTATTGCTGTAATTATATTGCAGGATCCTGTCATGTGTATTGAGATGTTTGCCATTATTGCAGACTTATGTCTGGTCAAGTTTAAGATATGGGATAATGTATTACAAATATCTGTTTTTCTATTAAGTATATATGTGGTTTATATTGATGCAGGGCAGCTGTTGGGCAGACTACTTAGAAATCCATCATACCTATATACATAGTGCCCCCCATATTAGCTCCAGGTCCACCCAAAATGTCAGGTCTGGCTACGCCACTGTCGTGCGGTAACTGTGCAGTGTGTCAGCTGCCGATTACCATTTGGAATGCCCCCTGTGGTAGAAAATAGAACATTATTCTACTGTGGGATTCGGTGTGTGGCAAATTTGGAATTACCACCAGGCGCATGTGCTAGACTGGCTGTAATGCCAATTTGGTACACCCAACCTGCGTGTTAGCCCTCCTGCACCTTTGTAAAAGGGCCCACTTAAATCCTATATAATAATTCTCACCTCCAACGTTCTAATGTGCCTGGGACCGTGCCTCCCTCAGAGGTGGTCTGCTAAGCAGGCACGCACTGACGTCAGTGACAGTTGATTCCAAAACAAGGGGAGGAGTACCTACTCCTCCACCTGCCTGGGAATCAGCTGTCAGTGTGCCGCTCTCTGCCACTTCGGAGCAAGTGGCAGGGAGCGGGGCAACACAGACCCCCCCTTCGCCGCATCACCAACCCGCCCCCCCCACCGGACAAGCATGAACACCCCGTGTCCCCTCACGCACCTCCCACCGAGTTCCACACTCTGCCCTCCCTCCGATTTCAACACTCCCCCCACGTTACGGCCCCCTGTACCCCCCTTCCGCGACCCTGTCAACCCCCCCTTCCTACTGAAAACCATCCCCCGCCGCCGTCCAATACCTGTGGTGATGGGGGACCCCAACCCCCGTCAGCTGAAGTCCTGTGCTGGCCTTCGCGGCGTTGCTTCTTCAATGATCTTCTGTTCAAGTTCCTCTGCGTCCGTCTGATGTCAGACGCACGCAGAGGAACTTCAATGGCGGTTTTCGCAGAGAAACGCGGAGAGGGGATGAAAACGGAGGGAAGGCAGAGTCTAGAACAGCGAGGGAGGGTGGGGGATGGCCTTGCTAGCGCCCGTTTCCTTCCCTTAAGAAACAGGCATTTTTTACTAGTAAGTATAATGAGCTCTGCGGTATTCCCCCCTCTCAATCAGAGGCCCATCTACCATCTTGACCTTTGCCAGCTCAGAGCTGGCATTAGGGTTAAGGGGAGAGCCTCACCCTGCTCATAAGGCAGCCCAGGCTGTCTGTTGCAGCCTGGGCTGCAGTGTCTGCTCCAGTGATCCCTGGACTCCCCCCCCCCCCCGCCATCTGTAAGGGCCCTTCCCTGTCAAAGTGGTCCAGCGGGACCTCTCTACTCACTCTCCCACCCCTGCTGTGGGTCCAGTGTAACCTATGATGGGGGTCCTGACATGCCCCCCCTGGAATGTTTTCCCTGGTGGCCTAGTGGTGGAGGGAGCCCCCCCAACCAGGGCTTTACTTATGGGGTGGGGCTGTCAGTATTAGCCTCTGCTGACACTTGACAGCCCTGTGTCCTGGGAATGTGTTCAAAAGTTGTGCTTAATACACATTTGAATGCATGCACCAGACACCATCCACCCACTTTGCTCCCTCATACTGAAACCTAATAGCACTCATATCATTTGCATACTATTAGGTTGGATCATGAGGGAGTAATGTCATGGTGCTGCTGTGTTGGTAAAACTCTGAAACAGTTCCGTGCAGCATCAGAGTTTGGATCATTGGGGTCTGTGTGTGGGACCCTGTCACCAAGCTGAGGGAAAGAGGTGTCCTGCAATCGGCTTGGGTGTATGGAATTGCCACTTGGCTAAGGTGGGTGTTCCCTCCCCATAGGGGGCTAAAAGGTGATTGTAACAGTTATGTGGACAATGACTGTGTACAATGTAAAAATGATTATGTGGCTAGTACTGCGTTTGCTCCTCTGTCCTGCCAAACAATCACTAGATGGTAAAAGGCTTATGTCCCATTCTGGTGACTATCAGGCAGCGTGTCATGACTGGTTCCTGGCTAGGCCTCCTCACACAGGCTGTAAAATAGTTACTATTGTAAAGTACTGTAAATGCCATGCAACAAGAACAGGCCTACTGCACAGTGCACGTTCACACCTTTCAGTAGTGCCAACTACCTTATGCTCCACAGAGGAAGCATCTTTTGTGCTGTTCAGTGGCACTGACTTTTCTCCTACAAGCAACCCTCCATTTTTTCCAGACGCAGTGACCTCTTCTGCAACTTCCTATGAAATGTAATGACAACATCTACTTTTACTTTTATTTATTTATTTTTTATTTCTAGCATTTCTACCCCGCTCTTTCCCGCTTGATAGCAGGTCCAGTGCGGCTTACAGAGTTTGTTAAAGTATCACAGAGATGACACAGAATATGGTACAGAGTATCATAGAGATAACACAGTTATATAGAGTGGGATAGTAGGAAGAGATGTGGGGAAGGGATTGTAGTATGGGTAGTGCTAGTGGTGTGAATAGGTTGAGAATTAAG
This sequence comes from Microcaecilia unicolor, assembly GCF_901765095.1. Taxonomy (NCBI): domain Eukaryota; kingdom Metazoa; phylum Chordata; class Amphibia; order Gymnophiona; family Siphonopidae; genus Microcaecilia; species Microcaecilia unicolor. The sequence continues at coordinate 118,932,519 of NC_044040.1, read as the reverse complement.
TGGGGTGGTTTGGGTAGGCTTGTTTGAAGAGGTAAGTTTTTAGCAGCTTTCGGAAGGGTAGGTGTTCACTGGTTGTTCGGATGTGTCGGGGTATGGCGTTCCAAAGTTGGCTACCTATCACAGAGAAGTTGGATGCATAGTAGGTTTTGTATTTGAGGCCTTTGCAGTTGGGAAGATGAAGGTTGAGATAGGTTTGAGAAGATTTGGACCCATTCCTGGCTGGAAGATCGATCAAGTTGGTCATGTAGTTTGGAGATTCGTCATGGAGGATCTTGTGGATCATTGTGTGGGCTTTGAAATTTATTCGTTCCTTGATAGGGAGCCAGTGAAGTTTTTCACGAAGTGGTGTTGTGCTTTCAAATCTTGTTTTGCCATAAATGAGTCTGGCTGCTGTGTTTTGGGCGGTTTGGAGTTTTTTCATGATTTGGGCTTTGCAACCGATGAAGATACTGTTGCAGTAGTCGGCATGGGTGAGTACTGTGGATTGTACTAGATTGCGGAAAGTTTTCTGTGGGAGGAATGGTTTTACTCTTTTCAATACCCACATCATGTTGAACATCTTTTTCGTCGTGGCTTTTGCATGAGTTTCTAGAGTTAGGTGGTTGTCTAATGTTACTTCTAGGATTTTTAGATTGTGCTTTTATAGTCACTTCAGTCCTCACTACTGCATTAGGGCAGCATCTTCCTTGGCAGCAGCCCTCTATTCTATGTAGCAATAACAACGTCCTGGGAGAGTGATGACAGTATTTATCCTGTGTGATGCTCTGCCTGCATACTCCTATACTACATAGTTGCGGTAGCACCCTGTGCTGCTTGGTGCCAGCAGCCTCTCTGCTGAATGGTGCAGTGGCCTGTGTACTGTGTAATGCTGACATCCTCTGTGCTGTATAGCGCCAGTGGCGGCAACCCCTAACCCTGCATAGTGGCAGAAGTCCCTGTGCTGTATAATGGCAACATTTTTCTATGTTGTGTAATTGTAACATCTTCTGGGTTGTGTAGCATCTGAATCCTCCTATTTTGCATAACACCTGCATGTACCACATATCGGCAATAGCCTCCTGTGAGGTGTAGTGACAACATCTTCTTCTTTTGCACAGGGAGAATAGCAGGGTTGGAATTTAGCTCAAGGTCCATGGGCTCATCAGTGGTAGATTTCTTCTAGTCTATATAATTCCAGCATTACCTTCTATGGAGAGATGTACTTTTTGCACTGTACATACATTTTCATGTGGGGCATAGTTTCTTCGCTTTTTCACAGTACTGGCAGATATGCAGGGTCTTCTCCCTCCTCCATTTTCGGGGTTCCAGTTGTATGCTGTGTTCTTTATCTCTACCAGCCTCCTAAAGGACTGGCATTTTCTTTGTAGCCATCTCTCACCAATTCCTATTGATGCGTGTGACAATATCTCCTTCTGTACTCTTTTATGATGCTTATCTGCAATGCTTATGTTTCCATCATGGTTGCCATGTTTTGAGTTATCAGCTGTGGTTCAGGAAGGTATGCTACAGCTGAGCTGCTTTTGTTTCTAGCGCCTTCTGTGATTAATCATATATCATAGCTCCACGAAGCAACTAACTGTATGTCTTCTTACAAGGATTAGTTGTTTAACACAGAACTTGACTACACCATCTTCTAGGACAACTATTGCCAGTGGGACTTTATTACTGTGGCTGTAGTAGCTCTCTTATACACCTGTAGCATATACAGGTGTCAGAAAACAGCAAGGCAAACGATCTGCAAAATCCAACGTGGAAAATGAGCCAGCAGATCAGTGTAATGTCCAAAATATTTTATTAAATATACCGTATGTTAGACAGTTGCAACTGTCTAACATACCGTATCTTTAATCAAATATTTTGGACATTACACTGATCTGCTGGCTCATTTTCCATGCATATACAGGTGTGGCTTCAGATATAGCATTCTCAGATGTGGCTGCAAATGCCCCATTCAACCAGGTGTTGGTTTGTATAAGTTTCCTCAGGGCTATACCTATCATAGCCATGGTTATGGTTTGCTCAACTTTCAAGCATTGCTTTGGATGCAACATTCACAGGTGTGGCTTAACATGCCTCATATACTGATGTGGCTTTAGTTCCAGCAGCTACAGGCTTACCCCCAAGGAGAGGCATGTTTTCAGGTACAGCAGCTGCTCAGAGGCCTTCAGATGTGTTGTTTGCTAAGTGGTGGCAGTTGCACTGTAAATACTTACATATTAGCCATCTATATGCTGTGAGTGGCTGTAACACTGTATGTCATGCAACAGCAGCCATCTGCCTTTCTCCTTTTGTTCAAGTCAATTATATGACAATAATTTCTGTGTCTTCTGTGTCTACTCTGCTTACCTGTTTGGGCACCTTCTATGCCTGTTTCTCCCCTACCCTTCCATCCAGCATCTTCCCTCTTTCTCTCCCATCTTTCTCTCTCTATACATCTAGCCAGGGTCTCTCCCTTTCTCCCCAGCAGCTTCTCTCTCTCCTACCCTTTTCCATGTCCCCTCTTTCTCTCCCCATCTTTGCACTCATCTCTCTGTACCTCTCTTCCATCCAGCTCCCCAGTCTTCTACCATTTTCTCCTCTCTGCTCTCTTTTAGCACCACCTGCCTCCCTCTCTGCATCTTCCCCCCAGTATCCCCATGAGCAGCAGTGGTCACAGCAAAACAACAAAAAATGCAAGTGCGGGGCCACGGCATGAGCCTTCAAACATGCGCTGCGCTGTCGTCTCTGCCCCCGGAACAGGAATTTTAAGTCAGCAGGGGCAGAGGACCATCAGAGCCGACAGTGCGCATGTTTGAAGGCTGCTGCTGCGGCCCCGTGCTTGCATCTTTTGTTGTTTGGCTGTGGCCGCTGCTGCTCATTGAGAAAAGAAGTGGCAGCAGCGGTGGTAGTAGCAGAAAGTGTCTCGGTGGGAGATTTTCCTGCTTTGGCAGGAATGTGGGCGATAACCCGCCAAAGGTCTGAACACTGCAAGCTACCTCATCTCATGTGAAAGTTCATCTATTATTAGATACTAGTAAAAAAAAGGCCCGTTTCTCGAAGAAATGAAACGGACACTAGCAAGGTTTTCCTCGGAGTGTGTATGTTTGAGAGAGTGTGTGTGAGAGTGACTGTTTGAGTGTGTGTGTGTGACAGAGAGAGAGTGAGACTGGGTGCGACTGTGTCTGTGAGAGAGAGAGTGTGTGTGAGAGAGAATGAGAGTGTGTGCCAGGGTTTCCCCCCTCCGTCCGAGTGCCAGGGTCGTCCCCCTCCCTCCGAGTTCCAGGGTCGTCCCCCCCTCCCTCCAAGTTCCAGGGTCATCCCCTCCTTCCCTCTGAGTTCCAGGGTCGTTGTCCTCCTCCCTCCAAGTTCCAGGGTTGTCCCCTCCCTCCCTCCCTCCCTCCGAGTTTCAGGTTCCCCCCTCCCTCCCACCCAGTTCCAGGGCCCCCCCTTCCAGGGTCCCCCCCTCCTCCCTCTCTCCCACCCAGTTCCAGGGTCCCCCCTCCCTCCCTCCCAGTTCCACAGTCGTCGTCCCCCTCCCATCCTCCCTCCCATCCTCCCTCCCTCCGAGTTCCAGGGTCGTCCCCTCCCACCGAGTTTCAGGTTCCTCCCTCCCTCCCACCCAGTTCCAGGCCCCCCTCCCTCCCAGTTGCAGGGTCCCCCCATTCCAGGGCCCCCCCTCTCTCCCTCCCAGTTCCACGCCTCCTCCGTACAAATTTTAAAATTCAGACAGGTCTCTGCCGAGGTGCTGGGGGGGAGGTGTTAATCGCTGTCAACCTAATGACACACTGCTTCTCCCATCCACCAGCTGACAGGCAATGGCGGGGGTCTTACGCAGCCACGGGCACTCACCAGGATAAACTTCGACTCCTGGTGTTGTGTCTGTCCGCCATGTGTGTGACGTGGCGTTGGCATACCCTTTCACTCTCACTGATCCGCCCTCGACGTCATCACGTTTTGACGCGAGGGCGGGGCAGAGAGAGATGGTGAGTCGGATGGTTACACACTTACGGACCCTTCACTGAAGCCACGGAGTCAGCTTCAGAACGTTGAGGATGCTTTTTATTATAGTAGATAATAGCTTACTGGTTCTCAACAAACAATAACCACATACTAGAAAATCATAAATGGGAAGAAGTGATATGGTCAGTTCACAGTAAACTCACATTCACACTCCAATAGAAAGAAAACAGCAATAATAGGGAAGCAAGAACATCACACAATTTCATAACCAGAGGAAAGATGGACAATCATAGCTTCTGGCTAACAGCACAAAACGAATAAACAGATCTATCACCCAATACCATCCACTTCATGAGAAACTGGGATAAATTAAACAAAAATGCACTGAACAAAATAGCACCACTTAAAACGAAAACAAGTGAAAAAACAACCTTGCCCCTGGTTTAATGATGGGCTACTAGAGATGAAAATACTTTGCAAGAAATTGGCCCAAAAATAAATCAGACAAGAACAAAAATACATTGAAGAAAGCATTAAGAATGTACAAACACAACATAAAGAGAGACAAAGCACTGGGGGGGGGGGGGGCTATTGCTGGGGTGGCCCTGAGGCCTGGTTTACAAGAATGGATGCTTGGATATATATGCATTTCATTTTCTCATGGCTCCAATTAAATTAGTTTCATGGAATGTGAAAGGAGTTTCGTCCCCTATAAAAAGGCAAAAAATTATGCAGGCTTTGAATCGGCAGAGGGCAGATGTGGTCTTTCTACAAGAAACTCATTTACCCACCTCAGAACATATTAAATTTAAAAAATGGTGGGTTGGAGACTCAGTGGAGGCACCGGCGCTAAATTGGAAGGCGGGGCTATTGATTTTATTTAGGAAAGGGCTGGAAGTGCAGAAGCTACAAACTTGGAGGGACCCTAAGGGAAGCTTTCTTATTGTAAAGGCAGCCCTGTGTAAACAGGAAGTGCTTTTGTGTAATATATATGGCCCCAATGTGTATGACCATAGATTTATACAAACAATTATATGTAAGCTGTTAGAGACACCGGACATTCCAATCTTAATGGGAGGCGATTTTAATCTAGCGCATGAACCGAGTTTGGATAGATCCTCTGGCTCCCGGGAGGTTGGAAATCTAAGGAAGGGCATACCATTACTATATTCCACATTGGATTTGTTGGACGTATGGTGTACATTGCATCCAATGGATAAAGATTTCACACATCTATCGAGAGCACATGGGTCCCAATCCTGGAAAGATTATTGGTTGCTCTCCTCTTCATTTTTTTCTAACGTATTGGACGCAGGGATTGGTCCGTATAATGTCTCAGATCATGCATCTGTATGGTGTACGATAGCTTTGGGACAAGCGGGGTTGTTCCGATGGAGATTTCCATATCAGTTGTATTGGGACACTGAGTTCAGAGAATATTTGATAAAAAAGTGGAATGATTACTAGGTCAATAATGCTGAACATAGACATACACCGGTCCTCTTTTGGGAGGCAGCCAAAACAGTTTTGCGAGGAGAAATTATAGCATACACAGCATTTAAAAAAAAGGCAAGAGATCGAGAAATTTTGAGGTTGGAAAAACAGCTGATTAAAGAGAGGATTACATACGGGAAGTCTCCGTCGAAGGCTAGGCGAAGCTCATTAATAGCTCTACAGTCTTCCTTAGGAGAGTTGCTTCATGCCCGGGCGGTTAAGTCACTACAATATTATAAATACCAACTATATCGTCATGGAAACAAATCAGGGAAATTGATGACACATTTGATTAAAGGAGCGAGAGGTCCTTCTAAAATAGTTCAGATAGATAGGGGAGATGGTGTGTTAGTGAGGGATGACTCAGAGATTATGGAGGTTTTTTTGAACTATTATAAACACCTGTATACAAGATCAGAGGGGGAGCTAATGGAGGGTAATATGTTCTTACATAGTGTAGATCTTCCAAGCATATCAGGCAAAGACCAAAATATGATGGATGTTCCCATCATGGAGGATGAAGTGTCATTGGCAATCCAGCAAAGTACTTTATGTAAATCACCAGGGCTGGACGGCTTTCGGGCCGAGTTTTATAACATATTATCATCTTCCATTGTACCGTTGTTGCAGTCGGTGTTCATGCAATTTGTTTGTGATGGGACCTTACCTATAGGTATCTTCAGATGGCCCAAATCAGCTTGCTGAAGCCAGGGAAAGACCCTACGAAGCCATCCTCATATAGACCCATATCTCTATTAAACACAGAGGCCAAATTGTTTGCCAAGGTATTGGCTAATAGACTGGCCCGAGCACACCCATCGGTGATAGCTGAGCCACAGGCAGAGTTTGTGAGGGGAAGGACAATAACTAAGAATATGAGAAGGGTGGCGTCCGAGTAGGAAGTGAGAGAAGCAGCTCCACCGACTCACTTTCTTTTTCCTGCTTACCTCAACTTCCTTATTGAAATTTATGCCTAAAAGAAGGGGCAGACAGAGGGTTTCCCCAGCACCCTCAATGCAACCTCATCTTGGTCCGATGGATCGCTTCACCACCCGAGCAGGAGGAACAGGGCAGAACGCTTCACTGCAGGGAGGGACGGTGAGAGGTGAACCGCTCTCCCCGCTAGAAGGAGACATCACACTGAGCCCTGAAATGCGGAGTCCTCCTGTGATGCCGGCAACGCTGCAAAGTGGATGTCCCAGATCGTTAAGACCTGAAGTGGGGGAAACTGATCTGGGAGCAGGGGCAGACATTAGCAGTAGAGTGCCGAGTCCAACCCCACAGGAATGTGACGGCTGTGAATGCCACAGGAGGTGAAGGAATTGCAACGGAGGAAAGAGAGCCTGAGCCTAGGGGAGAGATTCAGGAAGTGAATCTGCTACAAACAAAGGTTCTAAGGACAGAAAAGCCAGAAGTAATTACCTTGGGAAACATATGGGACGCCCTGGTGAGTTTGGAAAACTCTTTTACTCAAAAACTTACCTCTGCTTTAAAGCCTATTCAAACCTTTTCTGATAAAACTGAAGTAATGGAAAAACAAATTCAACAAACTAAAGTGTTTGAACAGTCTATTAAAACAGAAACTGACAAGATTAGAGATGGCCAAGTGGCACTAATGAAAGAAAATTTACTTTTGCAAAGAAAAATAGAAAATTTAGAAAATAAACAACGGATGAAAACTCTAAGACTTATAAATTGTCCTAAAGTGCCATCAGTGGCTCCATTGTTAACCTTTAAGAGATACCTCATGGAAGTTTTGAAAATATCTGATCAATTATATCCGCCGATCTCAAGGATTTACTATTTAGCGCCTTATACTAAGCAATCTACAGATCAAGTGTTAACAGCAGGATCAGAAATACCATTTGAGGAGTTAAATTTAAACCTTTCTCAAACAATAGAAAATGAACTATTAGGCTTACAAGCAGCTACCTTGATAGTGGACTTTGTGTTACAGCCTGATCGAGATGGGATCTTAAAGACCTTTTTTTCTCACTGAGAGGATATGTTTCTTAATTGTAAAGTTAAGATATTTCCAGATGGAGGAAGTGACGTCATCCCCTGAAATGGCTGCCTGAGCCACGAGCTCCGATCAGCCCCTCGCAATCAGGACAACCACGGGGACGCGATCGCATAAAAATAACTGTTAATCGCATGAATGCAACATCTGAAGTCAGGGGTAAGCGATCCATGTCAAATTCAAAAGCCAACCCGATCGACTTACAAGCCTTTGCATACACGGGCCCAGCTGCAAATATGAGTGCGCCGACCCCCGAGCTACACCTGACCAGCCCTCGTGAAGGCAGTCCCCCGCTACTCTCCCCGCCGCTCTTTGCAACGGGAGAGGGACATAACCCAGAGGAAACTCGCATGCAAGAAATCCGCGGGTGGTTACAAGAAATAAAAATCGAAATTATCACCGCAGTGCGAGCAGACCTCGTGGCGATGGGGGCGGAGCTCCGAGGAGAAATAGGCGCACTGGGCATCAGAGTTGCGGAGATAGAAGATCGCATAGATGAACAAACTGAATTAATCCAGGCTCTAGATTCCCAGATGCGGGAGACCAAGCAGGAAACACAACAAATTTGGGACAAAGTAGAAGATCTCGAGAATCGGAGTCGACGTTGCAATGTGAGGTTCCGCGGCCTTCCAGACACGCCGCAGTACACTGATTGTGAAACGACAGTACAACGACAGTACAACAATGCAATTCCTTTAATTCCTATTAAAGGAATTGCAGATATCTAAAGATCCAGCAACAATTCAACTTGTACGGGCACATAGAGCCCTAGGAAATACCACAACTAACCGTCCAAAAGATATTATTGCCTGTTTCAATAACTTTAAATTAAAGGAACAACTCATGAGGGCCTCACGATCAACACCTGGATTTCAGTGGGACTCCTACCACATTGAATGCTACCAGGATTTGGCTGCAGCCACACTGAAAAGAAGAGCAGAGCTCAAGCCCTTCACTAAATTCCTGACAGACAAGGGCATCAAATATCGCTGGGGCCACCCATTTGTGCTACGATTCTACAAAGAAGGGAAGCAATACCAAGTGCGAAGCATAGCAGAAGCAGCTGAGATATTCCCAGAAGAAGGACCACAGGGAGAAACCACTGCATTAAAGAAACATCCGTCCACGATTGGCGATAAACCACGCTGGCAAACAGTCACAGCGGGAAAAGGCAGACTACAACGCCAGCAATCAGATACGCAATTAACAAAAGTAGATGCCAGAGCAAAGAAATAAACAGAGCCTGTATCCATGGCGCCGGATTTCAGATGTAGACCGCAATTTGGTGACTATATGACTGAATTTTGTAGAGTTGATGTTGTTAAGAGTGCGTTACTCAATGTTGGAAGGAGATACATATATGATGTGTAATTAGTAATACACCAGTTAATGATGTGGGGACCAGTTACTTAAAGTTGATATATAGGGGGGTGGGTCACTATCCTTCTTGACACCCTTATGTATATGGCACGAGGATGTCTTCAAGTGGGGAGGGAGGGTAAGAGGGTTACTAGTTGGAAAGGACTGGCCATGATTAAACACCACATGAAGGGGGAAATAAAGATACCACAAGAAGGGATAACCTGGAAGACTAGGCAGGAATTAAAGCTAAGGGGGGCAATCTTACAGATTAGATGAGTGTTGTTAAATGTATGACCCTTAATGTAAAGGGCCTTAACTCCCCAGGAAAACGCTAATTCATGTTCAAAGAGGTGCAACGCCTAAAAGCAGACATAGCATTTATTCAAGAGACTCACTTACTCCAGTCAGCTGAGCGGTTCTGTCAAAATACAAAATTGCAACAGGTGTTCTGTGCATCTAACCTACTAGAAAAGAAAAAGAATGGTGTTATGATCATGCTATCCCAGAAATATCCATGGCGGGTCCAGAGAGTGATCAGGGACAAAAAGGGCAGATATCTGCTAATGATAGTACAAATAGAGGTGGAAACACTCACACTCCTAAACATATACGCGCCTAATGACCAGCAGGGTGCATTCTATTTGGAACTGTCAGCGCTACTCCCCCAGCACATAGTGGGCACTCTATTAATAGGTGGGGACTTCAATTTGACGCTGCACCCAACACTAGATAATACCACACAGGGGGTTTGCTACTCGCAATCCGCTCAGTCTCAATTACACAAATTTATGAGGCAATGGCACTTAGTAGATATTTGGCGACATAGAAATCCCCAAACCAAAGGCTACACATTCTATTCGGCAGTTCATAACTCACACTCTCGCATAGATTTTTGGATGGGCCCACCAACCCTAATGACAGACATTATAGATGTTCAGATACATCCGAGGACATGGTCGGATCACACACCAATGGTGCTAGAGTTGAAATTGAGGGTACAGAGTCCTAAGGTGCCACAATGGCGCTTCAATGATAAATTACTAGCAGATTCGGTTATCGCCGCCAGTCTAGAAGTGGACATTAAAGATTACATTGCTCTCAACGATAATGGAGAGGTGACCTCAGGAATCTTATGGGAGTGCTGCAAGGCAGTGATAAGAGGGAAAGTAATAGCTTTACAGGTACATCTTGCACGCCAGACACGAGCGAGGGCCCAGCAAATACATGCAGAGCTGACAACCCTCAATGCACAGGAAACTCGTCAGAGAGATAAGGAGGATACACATCACCGCATGCATGCATTGAGGATGGAACTCAGGGAAATCCAAATGGCAGAAATAGCAGAACAACTTCAACGGGTGAGACAGGCACACTATGAGTATGGGAACAAGACCTCTCGGCTATTGGCATTCAAGCTGAAAAAATGGTCTACCAACACACATATCACAGCTATACGTGACAAAGAGGGGAAAATGTGCACCACACGAGAGGATATTAGGGCAGCCTTCTCAAACTTCTACACAATGCTATATCGGGCCGAGGGGGACCTAGATCCCCAGGAATCCGGGAGGTACCTGGCTCAAGCCAAGCTCACAAAATTATCACCACTAGAGGAGGAGATGCTTTCAGCCCTCATTACATCTGACGAGGTGGCATGGACAATTAAAGATCTGCCTAATGGGAAAGCACCGGGACCAGATGGGTTCACAAATAAATTTTACTTGTGAACTTTTTTTTTGAGAATTTTACTTGAATTTTACTTGAGAGTGGGAATTGCTATAGCAAGTTGTTAATCCCTCTACTGGTCCGGGCGTTCAATGAGTTGGAATTCCAGGGGGAATTATCCCACTCTTGGAGATTGGCAGATCTAGTGGTCCTTCGCAAACCAGGGAAAGATCCACAATATTGCAGTTCTTACCGCCCAATCTCCCTCCTTGGCTCTGACTATAAAATCTTTACTAAAATACTAGCCAAGAGATTACAAAAGCTAATGCCGAAGCTAGTGCAGGAGGACCAGGCGGGATTTATCACAGGCAGACAAGCAACTGATAACATTAGGAGGGCACTCCACTTGATCCACGAGGCAGTCAATACCCGACAACCCATGTTGCTTCTTTCCTTGGATGCCGAAAAGGCGTTTGACCGGGTTAGCTGGGGGTTCATGTTCAAGGTCTTAGAACATATGGGATTTGCAGGTCGTTTTATAACATGGCTTCGATTGATTTACACCAGACCAATGGCTGCCGTGAGGATCAACGGGAAAAGTTCAGACCTAATAACATTAGAACGCGGGACATGCCAGGGTTGCGCTTTATCGCCACTATTGTTCGCTCTGACAATGGAGCCACTAGCTCAGCATATTCGTCAGGACCCACATATACATGGCATTACCGTTGGGTGTGTGACGTATAAAATCATGCTATTTGCCGATGATATTCTATTAACCTTGGTCAACCCGAGCGACTCCATGCCCCAGATAATGCAGGAACTAAATCGTTATGGTAAATTCTCTGGGTTTCGAGTGAACATGGACAAATCAGAAGCTCTAGGACTGGGGCTAACATTGGGAGACGAAGCTTCAATATGACAACAATTCCCGGTCAAATGGGTCACGAGATCCCTTAAATATTTAGGCGTGCACTTAACACCCAAATTGACAGATTTATATCAGGCTAACTTTCCCTTGAAACTCAAAGAACTATTTGAAGATCTGGATAGATGGGAGGGCTTAGAATTATCTTGGCTGGGATGAGTGGCAGCGATAAAAATAATGATACTACCCAAATTGTTATATCTATTTCTTGCACTGCCCTCTACCAATGCCGAGGGGGTTCTTTAGGCAACATAAAAGGAAGGTTTTCGCATACATATGGCAACATAAACCACCCAGAGTGAAGGCAGCTATAATGTATCAGTCCAAGAAGCTGGGAGGTATGGGGGTGCCAAATTTTATCTTATACCATCAGGCGACACAGTTGCGGGTGCTGGCGGGATGGAGCGCTGGTAGTACAAAAGCATGGTGCCAAATAGAGCAACAATGGATGGGATTAAACAATTTGGGCTCTCTATTATGGATACCAAAGGGCCAACTACAGACATATATCAAGAGAGCCCCTCTAGCGGTGCAATACCCTTTGCAGACATGGTTGGCCATAAGGAGGAAACATCTCCCTAACCGCCTTTGTTTCCACCAGATGGCAATAAAAACGGCCCCAGGTTGTCCGCTGGGGATGGATAACTTAGTATATAGACAATGGGAGAAGAGAGGTTTGAGCACATTAGGCCAGCTATGGGATGAGGGTCAGTTATTCCCATTCATAGAATTACAGGAGGATTATGGGTTACCACTATCACATTTGTTTCACTACAATCGCATTAGAGACTATATAAACAAAAGAGCCAAAGCAGAATTATGTATAGAGGAGACGGCTCTAGAAAGAGCAGTGAGAGTGGGAAGTCACAGGGGTTGTATTTCTCGCATATATGCTGCACTACTTAGTGACAAGGGGCCCATACTATATTATCTACAACGATGGGAACGAAACTTGCAGATCACCATAGATTACACACAATGGGAAAAAGCATTGGAACACTTGTTGCGGGTTTCCATATCTAGTTCAATGATTGAAAATAGTTATAAGATACTATATCAGTGGTACTACACACCACAGAGACTGGTAAAAATGTATGGACAGGGGTCTGCACAGTGTTGGAGAAACTGTTCAATGGTGGGTGATATGCTCCACATCTGGTGGTCTTGCCCTAAGATTCAACCATACTGGACAAAACTGTTGGACCTATTTGCTACAGTGACTGGGGTAAGATACCCAACTAAACCGGAGATCTGTTTGCTACATATTCGACCCCCAGGAGTTCGGTTATCTGTTCACAGGCTCACGACAGTTTGGCTGGTAGCTGGAAAAATCACATTGGCATCAGCGTGGAAAAGCCAGTTGGCTCCACCAGCGATAAAGGTGATACACAAGATGGACTATCTATACCAAATGTCCAAGATGACAGCTCTACGATTGGGACATGTAACAAAATTAAATTTGCTATGGGAACAATATCGATCCTGGCGATTACAAAATGGGATAGACTTAGATGCACCTAAATTGATTATCCCAAGACTATGACTGCAATAACACAGACTTCACACTATGATATTCCACTAGTAACAAGGGGGGAGGGGGGTTTGCGGTAAGGGATGGGGGGGAGGGGATGAAGGGGGGATACACTGCTTTCTGTTCTTGATGTTTAAACATTCTGTACGTGATATTTGACTGTTATGAGGATGATGTCAATATGCAATTGTCCAAAAACTTCAATAAATAAAATTAAAAAAAAAAAAAAAAAAAAAAAAAAAAAGATATTTCTAGATGTATCTAAACAGACACAGAAAAGGCGTCAATCCTTTTTGAAATTGCGTACTCGTGTCCTCCAATTAGGAGGAATCTTCTGGTTAAATTTTCCTTGTAAATGTGTGATAAAATTGCAATCTGTTAAGTATGTTTTTGTTATGACCCGGTAGTAGTGAGCCCTTGTGCCCCGACAGAGCACGGCAGAGATGGAATGCTACCGCACTCAGTCAGGCAGCCAGACAACCCCTAGCTTCACCTGGAAAGCGACCACAGTTCACCGGGAGTTGAGCTCCCAGCTGCAGGCGGCCACCAGGACTTCTGGAACCGGTGGGGTTGCACAGCCGCTGACCAGGATGGCAAGAAACAGACACAGTCCAGAACCAGATACTCCGACAGGCAAAGAATAGTCAAAATCAGTCCAGGGTCAAGGCAGGCAGCAAACAAGCGAAATCCGAGAAAACTAGCCAAGGTCCGGTGAACAGGTAAACAGGAACAGAAGAATAGTCAGTGAACAGCACTCCCACAGCAACTCCTCAGAACAATTGAGGCCGAAGCAAAGAAGGCCTGGAGGCAGTGCTTTAAATAGTGAAGCAATCAGAGCAAACCAAACTCAGGTGCATCCAACATGGCAGCCCCCATAGGAGATCCTCCCACGACCAGATATGGAGTTCCTTCCTGTTCTCGTTTAGACAAGATGGCTGCCCCCTCCTGAGCTAGCCAAGATGGCTGCTGCTCTTGCTCCAAGCCGGATGACGGCTGCCGGGTTAGGAAACAGAAACCGACCCATCCTGGAGAAGTGTAGCAGAGCGTAACAGTTTTCTATGAGAGTGAACATTTGCAGACCTTTTTGGACTCTAAACGAGGCCCGGCTGTATCCTCACCATTAGCAAACCCCCTGATATCTACTCCGTAAGAATTATAAGCACGGGTGGTATACCCCTACTATTTTCCTGGTATTAATTTATTTTTGTTACATTTGTACCCCGCGCTTTCCCACTCATGGCAGGCTCTAACTTTGAATTGTGTCTTGCCTTTATTGTGGACTTGAGATGTATATGTCATTTGAGAAAATTTAGTTATTTGTGAAATTTTTGAGTTATAACAGGTGACATTATTCTTTCTGTACAAGATTGTTTCTTGTGAACTATTTTGAAATTAATAAATAAATATTTAAAAAAAAAGAATATGAGAAGGATTCTTATATCGTTGGAACAGGTAGAATGACTGCAGATACCATCCCTATTAGTCAGTTTCGACGCAGAAAAAGCGTTCGATAGGGTGGATTGGGGATTCCTGTTCGATACTTTACGTCAGTATGGGGTAGGGGAATTTTTTCTACAAGCCGTGCAGACATTGTACAAGTCGCCAAGAGCGTCCATTGGATTGAATGGGGGGGTCCTCTTCCTCTTTTGAGATTAGCAGAGGTACAAGACAGGGATGCCCTATGTCCCCTTTACTTTTTGTTTTAACATTGGATCCTTTAATTAGGGAGGTTATCGGCAATCCTGAGATAAAGGGGGTGCAAGTAGGGAAGCAGGAATTTAAGTTATCTGCGTGTCACGTCCCTCACCTCGTTTGCGACGTGCCTCGGCGGTTCAGTTGTGCCTTGCGCTCTGCGCGGGCCTCCGTTACCGCTGCTCCACTCCAGGAAGGAGGGAGTGGGTGCCGGACTATAGGGCGGGCCTGCCGCTCCCGCGGTCTAGTGCTTCGCTTCGTGCCGAGCCAGCGGAGTCCGCTCTGGAGCGCGTCTCGGGTTTGACGCGGGAGCGACGGCGGCGCCATCTTGGTGGCATCGGGCGCGGGAAGTCTGCCTCCGCCTCCTATGACAGGGATTGAACCAGGGCCTTGAGCTCCGCCCCCTCTCTGGTGGCCAGCCAATCCCGGGATGGTCTCCCCAGCTGATTCTTGTTGTGTCCAAGGGTGGGGGCTATTTAGGAGCGGTCCTCTTCGTATTCAGTGCTTCGGCTTCTGCTTTGTTAGAGGAGCTGGTGCTTCAGTGCGACTTTCCTTCAGCTGTTCCGTTTGACCTGCCCAGAGACCTTTGCTTGCACCTGACTACTGCTTAGCTAGCCGCCTGCCCAGAGACGTTTGCCTTGAACCTGACTACTGCTTTGCTAGCCGCCTGCCCAGAGACGTTTGCTTGCACCTAACTACTGCTTTGCTAGCCGCCTGCCCAGAGACGTTTGCTTGCACCTAACTACTGCTTTGCTAGCCGCCTGCCCAGAGACGTTTGCCTTGAACCTGACTACTGCTTTGCTAGCCGCCTGCCCAGAGACCTTTGCTTGCACCTGACTACTGCTTTGCTAGCCGCCTGCCCAGAGACGTTTTGCCTTGAACCTGACTACTGCTTTGCTAGCCGCCTGCCCAGAGACTTTTGCTTTGAACCAGACCACTACTTTGCTAGCCGCCTGCCTAGAGACTCTTGCTTTGACCCGGACTACTGCCGACCCAGAGACTGTGCCTTGCTTCCGACTCCTGCGAACTCAGCCGGTGCTACCCCGCGGTTTCAGAAGCCCTGTTGGCCGCCTGCACCTGGAGGCTCAACCTTCGGGGAACGGCGGTCGCCGCAGGTGAAGACTTGGGGTTGTTCGGCTGTCCTTTGGAGGACCGGTGTCTGCTGGTAGCCAACCCTCCAGCAGGACCCAAGGGCTCACAGATTTCCATCCGGGACAGTAAGCCGAAGCCATGAGCTCGCCGACACAGCCGGATCTGGCGCAGATTCTTCAGCAGCAACAGGAACAATTAAATACCCTATCTGGAACTCTTCAACAGGTCTGCTCCCAGCTGACGACACTCCAGGCTCATCGTCAGCCCGCCCCTGCAGCCTCCAGGTCGGGGGAGGCTTTCTCAGGTCCCCGGTTCCCCGAACCCTCATGGTTCGATGGGACTCCTGCGAACTGCCGGGTGTCCCGTTCCGGGCCCTTACCTGGCGGTCCGCGGACAGGAGCGGGAGCCGGGGCGCCCGTGGGACCCGGGAGGGCGGGGATAGTTTGCCTAGGGGATCGGGCACTGCCGCTGGCTGCCCCGAGGCCGGCGATCCACGGAAGCAAACGCCGGCCTCGAAGAAGGAAAACCGCCGGCCAAGATGGCGGCGCCGGCGTCTTCGTTCTCCTCGCTGGAGTGGGGCCGGCGAGGTAGCTCCGCCTACTTGCGCCGGATGGCGCACCCCCAGAGAGACTCCGCCCGTTGGGCGGGAGAACCAATCCAGGCCCCTAGGTTTGCCTGGGCGAAGGGGATTGGTTCCAGCTGGCACTAGCGAAGGAACGAGCGGGGGATTTAAACGGAGCCACGGAAGGAGTCCAGTGCTTCCGTTTCGTGTTTCAGAAGCCATCTCTAGTGAAGACTGTGTTTGTTCCTCGTGTCAGCTAGCCGTCCTGCTAGCTATCCCCTGTGAAGACTGTGTTTGTTCCTCGTGTCAGCTAGCCGTCCTGCTAGCTATCTCCTGTGAAGACTGTGTTTGTTCCTCGTGTCAGCTAGCCGTCCTGCTAGCTATCCCCTGTGAAGACTGTGTTTGTTCCTCGTGTCAGCTAGCTGTCCTGCTAGCTACCTCCTGTGAAGACTGTGTTTGTTCCTCGTGTCAGCTAGCCGTCCTGCTAGCTATCTCCTGTGAAGACTGTGTTTGGTTCCTAGTGCTCAGCTAGCCGCCCGGCTAAGCCACCTTCACCAAGGACTGTGTACTCACATCCAGGCAGGCCAGCCATCACCCCGCGGTTCCAGCAGTCCTGCTGGCCGCCCGCAGCTGAGGGCTCAACCCTCGGTGAACGGCGGTCACCGCGGGTGAAGATTCGGGGTGCTCGGCTGTTTCCTGGGGCCTTGTGGGGCTCGGGGGGACTTGAGAGCTCACCAACACCAGAGCGACATCAGAGCCGCGACAGAAACGGAAGCCATGAGCTCGCCGACGCAACCTGATCTACGGGACCTGGCCAAGGTTCTCCAGCAGCAACAGGAACAGCTTAATGCCCTGTCTGGGGCGCTCCAGAACGTCTGCTCTCAACTTTCCACGCTTCAGGTACAGAACCAGGCTGCTGCGGTCCAGGGGGCTGCCACGGCTCCCCGTGTGGGAGGGTTCCGCGTGGGACCTCGGTTCCCTGAACTAGCACGATATGATGGGACCCCTGGAGGTTGTCGGGGGTTCCTTAACCAATGTAACCTGGCCTTCCGGATGCAACCGGAGGCATTTGCTTCGGACCAAAGTAAGGTGGGCTACATTATGGGCCTTTGCGAAGGGAAGGCCCAAGACTGGGTGGCCCCCCTGAACGAACAACAGGACCCTATTTTGGATGATTATAGTGAATTTCAGCGCCGGTTCCGGATGGTGTTCGACCTTCCGGGGAGACCCTCCTCCGTGGCGTCGGAACTGCTCCGGATTCATCAGGGAGAAGGCACGGTGGCCGACTATGCCATCCGGTTTCGAACCTTAGCCACGGAGCTGCGTTGGAATCCGGAGTCCTTGATGGCCATTTTTATGGAAGGCTTACAAGAACGAATCAAGGACGAATTGGCGGGACGGGAGATCCCCGGACAATTGGATGCCCTCATCTCGCTCTGTATACGAGTAGACACCCGATTCCAGGAGCGAGCCCGAGCTCGGGCGGAGCGGCAGAAGTGGGCACGAGGGACCCCCCGGACGGGCAAAGGGCCGTCCCCTCGCCAGGGGAACCGGGACTCCACGGAGCCCGGGGAAGAGCCGATGGTGATGGGCCGTCAACGGTTGACCCCCTCCGAGAGACAGCAACGACAGTCGAACGGACTGTGCTTCTATTGTGGGAAGGCTGGACATTTCCTCCGGACTTGTTCCGTCCGGCCGGGAAATGCGCTCCCCAAGGCACCCTGAGGGGAGGGTTCTTGGGGCACTCCGCTCCCCTACCGGACTCTCTGATTATCCTACCAGTAACATTACGGTGGCAGGAGGCCACGATCCAGACCCGGGCCCTGGTGGACTCGGGGTCAGGGGGCAACTTTATTGGACTCGAACTGCTGCAGCAAATGGGCTGGCCCACGCTCCCGCGGAGGCCGGTGCTGCGAATAACCTCCATCCAAGGGACTACCCTTCCCCAGCCGGTCACGGAGATCACCCCCGTGTTGGAATTACAGGTGGGGGAGGATCATCAGGAGGAGGCCGAATTCTTAGTGTTATCCCGGACCATCCACCCAGTGGTCCTGGGACTGCCATGGTTACGGTACCACAACCCGGTTATCGACTGGGCCGGGGGAAGAATTCAAGCTTGGGGCAATTCCTGTCAGGAGACCTGTTGTAAGGGCCGGGCTGGCAGCTGTCTGGCCTTAAATACGTTGCCCGATGAGGGACAGGTTGAACTGGGCTCGCTGCCTATGGATTATAGAGACTTTGCAGATGTGTTTAATCCCAAGGAAGCGGAGGTGCTACCGCCTCATAGGTCTTTTGACTGTGCCATTAATCTGAAGACGGATACGGTACCCCCACGGGGCCGACTGTACAAGCTGTCCCGAGGAGAGTCCAAGGTAATGCAAGAATACATCCGTGAGAACCTGCGAAAAGGGTTCATTCAGCCTTCTACGTCCCCAGCCGGGGCAGGGTTCTTTTTCGTTACCAAGAAGGATGGGTCCCTCAGACCTTGTATTGACTATCGGGGATTAAATGCCATCACCGTGAAGGATCGGTTTCCTCTACCGCTCATTCCCGAGCTCTTTGACAGGCTGCAAGGAGCTCAGATGTTCACTAAATTGGATTTGCGGGGGGCCTACAATTTGGTGCGCATCCGGTCAGGGGACGAATGGAAAACGGCCTTCAACACCCACGAGGGACATTTCGAATATCGGGTGATGCCGTTCGGCCTCTGCAATGCCCCTGCGGTGTTTCAACGTCTTATCAACCACGTGCTAACGGATTTGCTAAACTCCACGGTGATTGTATATCTGGATGACATCCTGGTTTATTCTAAGGATCCCATGGAGCATCCGGGCCATGTTCGCGCGGTGCTGCACCGCTTACGACAAGCCCATCTATTTGCTAAGCTCAGTAAATGCGCCTTCCATCAGCGGTCCTTACCCTTTTTAGGGTATATCCTGCTTCCAGGGGGGTTACAGATGGAGCCAGACAAACTCCGGGCCATTCGAGAGTGGCCGCAACCGATGGGACTGAAGGCCCTACAACGATTCCTGGGCTTCACTAATTACTATCGCCAGTTTATTCCCCAGTACTCTCGATTGACAGCGCCGTTGACGGCGCTCACCCAAAAGAACGCGAGGGTCAGGGATTGGCCGCCAGAGGCGCAAGCGGCTTTTCGTCAGGTAAAAGAGGCCTTTGAGTCGGCGTCAATTCTGCTGGCCCCCGATCCTGAGAGACCGTTTATTGTAGAGGTGGACGCGTCCGCCCTAGGGGCGGGGGCGGTCATTTCTCAAATCAACCCCGAAGGTCGGCGCCAGCCGTGCTCCTTCTTCTCACGTAAATTCTCGCCAGCCGAACGGAATTATACGGTAGGGGATAGAGAACTCCTGGCCCTGAAATTAGCACTGCAGGAGTGGAGACACTTGCTGGAGGGAGCGGAACACCGGTTTACGGTCATCACTGATCATAAGAATCTCCTATACCTCCAAGAGGCTCAGCGGCTGAATCCCCGACAGGCTCGGTGGTCATTATTCTTTGCCAGGTTTCATTTTCAATTAGTGTTCCGGGCGGCGTCCCAGAATACCCCGGCAGACTCACTCTCCCGGGCATTTGAGGTCCCGGAAGAGACCAAGGAGACTCATCCGATGTTAGATCCCGCTTGTCTCAGTGCGGCTACAGGGGACGTCGCACCGATCCAGAAGTTCGTGGCGGCTGCCGATCGGAAAAAGGTCCTGCAATGGGGACACTCGTCTAGATGGGCCGGGCACTTCGGGTATCAAAAGACTCTCCGATTTATCACGAGACATTATCAATGGCCACAGATGAGACGAGATATTCTCCAGTTTGTTACCTCGTGCCCGGTGTGTGCCCGGACCAAGCCAGTAGGAGGACCCCCCGTGGGAGACCTGCAACCACTGCCGGTACCGACCAATCCCTGGTCGGAGGTATCCATGGATTTCATCACTGACCTACCCCGTTCCCAGGGTCATACCGTAATCTGGGTTGTGGTAGACCGGTTCTCAAAGATGGCTCACTTTGTTCCATTCTCGAGCCTTCCTTCGGCAGCCTCTCTAGCCCAGGCCTTCATTCACCACATTTTTTGACTACATGGGCTGCCCAGTCGGATCATCAGTGACCGAGGACCCCAATTTACCTCACGATTCTGGAGAGCCTTGTGTACGGCCTTGGGAGTAGAGACCCATTTTTCATCCGCCTACCATCCTCAAACCAACGGCATGGTTGAGAGAATTAACCAGACACTGAAAGGATTCTTGCGAGCTTTTGTGAACCAACGACAAGATAACTGGGTTTCTCTCCTTCCCTGGGCCGAGTTCGCTTATAACCAAAGTGACCACTCATCCTCAGGGCAGTCCCCGTTTTTCCTGGTATACGGACGACATCCTCGGCTTCCAGGGCCGTTCCCTTCTACCGCAGTAACACCGGCGGGGGACCAAGTCGTGGCAGACCTACAGAAGGTCTGGGAGATGGCTAGGGAACAATTACAGAAGACCGTGACCAGGAATAAGATCTTTGCCGACCGCCATCGGCGGCCCGCCCCAGTGCTCCAACCAGGACAGAAGGTATGGCTGAGCACGAAGCATCTGAGATTCCGGGTGCCTTCCCGAAGACTGGGACCTCGATATGCAGGACCATTTGTGATTCAAGAACGAATTGGACCAGTAACGTATCGGTTGCGGTTACCCGGTACCCTACGAGTGCACAACGCCTTCCATGTCTCGCTATTGAAGAGGTTCCGGGGGTCCGGGTGGCACCCGCACCCATCCCAAGAGGAAGATCTCCAGGTGGTCCCGGATCCGGAGTATGAGGTAGGAGAGATTCTTGATTCAAAATGGCGGCGTGGAAGACTGTACTATTTGCTATCATGGAAATCTTTTGGTCCTGAAGACAACTCCTGGGAACCCGTAGCTAATGTACATGCTCCAGAATTGGTTAAAGCCTTCCACGCCCGGTATCCGGCCAAGCCCGGGCCCCGGGAAAAGGGGTCATCCGGGGAGGATACTGTCCCGTTCCGGGCCCTTACCTGGCGGTCCGCGGACAGGAGCGGGAGCAGGGGCGCCCGTGGGACCCGGGAGGGCGGGGATAGTTTGCCTAGGGGATCGGGCACTGCCGCCGGCTGCCCCGAGGCCGGCGATCCACGGAAGCAAACGCCGGCCTCGAAGAAGGAAAACCGTCGGCCAAGATGGCGGCGCCGGCGTCTTCGTTCTCCTCGCTGGAGTGGGGCCGGCGAGGTAGCTCCGCCTACTTGCGCCGGATTGGCGCACCCCCAGAGAGACTCCGCCCGTTGGGCGGGAGAACCAATCCAGGCCCCTAGGTTTGCCTGGGCGAAGGGGATTGGTTCCAGCTGGCACTAGCGAAGGAACGAGCGGGGGATTTAAACGGAGCCACGGAAGGAGTCCAGTGCTTCCGTTTCGTGTTTCAGAAGCCATCTCTAGTGAAGACTGTGTTTGTTCCTCGTGTCAGCTAGCCGTCCTGCTAGCTATCCCCTGTGAAGACTGTGTTTGTTCCTCGTGTCAGCTAGCCGTCCTGCTAGCTATCTCCTGTGAAGACTGTGTTTGTTCCTCGTGTCAGCTAGCCGTCCTGCTAGCTACCTCCTGTGAAGACTGTGTTTGTTCCTCGTGTCAGCTAGCCGTCCTGCTAGCTATCTCCTGTGAAGACTGTGTTTGGTTCCTAGTGCTCAGCTAGCCGCCCGGCTAAGCCACCTTCACCAAGGACTGTGTACTCACATCCAGGCAGGCCAGCCGTCACCCCGCGGTTCCAGCAGTCCTGCTGGCCGCCCGCAGCTGAGGGCTCAACCCTCGGTGAACGGCGGTCGCCGCGGGTGAAGATTCGGGGTGCTCGGCTGTTTCCTGGGGCCTTGTGGGGCTCGGGGGGACTTGAGAGCTCACCAACACCAGAGCGACATCAGAGCCGCGACACCGGGGGTTCTTGAACCAATGTATCTTGTATTTTGATATGCAACCTGGAACGTTCCCCTCTGAGAAGGTGAAGGTGGCCTATATTATCTCTTTACTTCACGGGCCTGGCTCTGGCCTGGGCCTCACCGCTTTGCGAGCAACGGGATCCTCTCCTCTCTGACCTACGGGAGTTCCTTCGACAATTTCGACTAGTGTTCGATGTGCTGGGAAGACCATCCTCCGCCTCGGCCGAATTATTGCGACTTCAGCAAGGGGATGGGTCGGTGGGTGACTATGTGGTCTGGTTCCGAACCCTTGCCGCCGAAGTCCGCTGGAACCAGGAGGCTCTCTCATCAATCTTCTGGCAGGGGCTTCATGGATGGATCAAAGACGAGTTGGTGGGGCATGACCTCCCCGCTTCGCTGGATGCCCTGATCGACCTTTGTATTCAGGTGGACACCCGTTTTCGGGAACGGGCCCAGGAGCGGGCATCACAACAGACGCCTTCTAGACCCGGACCTCAGACAAGAAGAGTGCCATCCCCTAAGGCGGCTGTTGGTGGCCGGAGCGGGGCTCCCACTGAACCCATGGAGATTGGACGACAACGCCTCACGGAGGCAGAGAGAGACCACCGACGCCGCAATAAATTGTGCCTATATTGCGGTGAGGCGGGTCATTTTATTCGGACCTGTGCCACCCGGCCGGGAAACACAGGCTCCAAGACCCTGTGAGGGGAATGGTCTTGGGTCATCTCGCGCCCCTCCCGGAGAGATTGGTCACTGTTCCCGTGGTCCTGCGGTGGCGGGAGACTGTACTGCATACCAGGGCTCTGCTGGATTCTGGTGCAGGAGGGAACTTTATTAGTGCTGGACTTTTAAAATCCTTGGAATTACCTAGGGGGCCATGCCGGCCACTCTACAAGTGACGTCTATTCAAGGAACGCTGCTTCCGCAACCTATTTCTCAGGCCACGTCTACACTTGAGATGCAAGTGGGGGATCACCACCGGGAGGAAATTCGGTTCCTGATTCTGGCCAGATCTATTCACCCTCTTGTCTTAGGAATCCCTTGGTTGCGCCGTCACGCGCCTGTTATCGACTGGGCACGAGGGAAGATCAGTAGCTGGGGCGACCACTGTAACCGTACCTGTCTGAAGACCTCAGAATCCTGCCGAGTCTTCCTTACCAACCTCTCTGACCCCTATCAACCAGATAAAGCCACACTCCCCAAAGAATATCAGGACTTTGCTGACGTTTTTAACACAGTGGAAGCGGACGTCTTGCCCCCACACCGACCATTCGATTGTGCCATTGAGCTGCTACCGGACAAGGTGCCACCTCGGGGTCGCCTGTATTCCCTCTCAAGGGAGGAGTCTAAGACCATGCGCTCCTACATCCGGGAGAACCTGCAGAAAGGGTTCATTCGACCGTCATCCTCGCCTGCGGGGGCAGGGTTCTTTTTTGTCAGCAAAAGGGATGGCTCCCTCCGGCCTTGCATTGATTACCGGGGTCTGAATGCCATTACCATAAAGAATCAATACCCCTTGCCATTGATTCCAGAACTCTTTGATAGGCTCCAAGGGGCCCGAATCTTTACCAAGTTGGACCTGCGGGGGGCATACAACTTGATTCGCATATGGAAGGGGGACGAGTGGAAAACTGCATTCAACACACGAGGGGCACTTTGAGTACCTGGTCATGCCTTTTGGACTCTGTAATGCTCCCGTAGTTTTCCAGGACTTCATTAATGTTGTTTTTCGAGACCTCCTCTACTCATCTGTAATAGTTTACTTGGATAATATTCTGATTTTTTCCACGTCCTTCCAAGAACATGTCTCGCACGTCCGAACAGTGCTCCAGCGATTGAGACAGCACCGGTTGTTCGCCAAATTAAGTAAATGTGCGTTCCATCAGCAAGTCATTCCGTTCCTGGGGTACCTCATATCCTCAGAAGGCCTCCAGATGGATCCAGGGAAGTTACAAGCCATCCGAGACTGGCCCGAGCGCCAGGGCCTCAAAGCACTACAGCGGTTCCTGGGGTTCGCGAACTATTATCGTCAGTTTATTCACCACTATTCACAGATCACTGCACCCCTGACGGCCCTCACCCGAAAGGGAGCTAATCTCCGGAACTGGCCTCCCGAGGCGCAGGAGACTTTCTCCACGTTAAAGGAAGCTTTTACCTCAGCGCCCATTCTGTGCAGTCCTGACCCCTGCAAACCTTTTTTTGTGGAGGTGGACGCCTCATCACTGGGAGCTGGGGCCATCTTGTCGCAAGCCAACTCCACTGGGAAACGGCTTCCTTGTTTCTTTTTTTCCCGGAAGTTTATCCCTGCTGAGCGGAATTATACGGTAGGGGACAGGGAGCTCTTGGCCTTGAAGCTGGCCCTCCAAGAATGGAGGTATCTGTTGGAGGGCGCAGAACACGTTTTCACTGTGATCACTGATCATAAGAATTCATTATACCTACAAGAAGCAAAAAGGTTGAACCCTCGTCAGGCCCGTTGGTCATTTGCCCGTTTTCGCTTTCATCTGGTATTTCGGCCCGCAGAAAAAAATGTACAAGCAGATGCTCTCTCACGGGTGTTTGAGGTACCGGGGGAACCGGAGGAACCTCAGCCTATGCTGGATCCCGCTTGCCTGTCTACACCTATCATGGCCGCTTCCGCGAGGACATTCATGCCTCCCCGGGGCCGGAAGAAAATGATGCACTGGCCCATTCCTCTGCTTTCGGTGGGCATTTCGGCTTCCACAAAACCCTGCACTTGGTCTCCCATCAGTACCAGTGGCCTCGGATGGCTCAGGATATCCTCCAATATGTCTCTTCGTGTCCCACATGTGCATCGGTGGGTCGGCCTTGGGGAGAGCTACAGCCTATAGCTGTACCCAGGACCCCCTGGGAGAAGATCTCAATGGATTTCATCACGGACCTTCCGCGCTGTCAAGGACACACAGTGGTCTGGGTAGTGGTAGACCGGTTCTCCCGAATGGCTCACTTCGTCCCATTAAAGGCTCTACCTTCTGCCGCAGCCCTGGCAGGCCAGTTCATCCAACATATCTTCAGACTCCATGGGCTGCTCGTACGGATTATCAGTGATCGGGGTCCTCAGTTCACTTCTCGATTCTGGAGAGCCCTGTGCAGTGCGCTGGGTATCAGTACTCACTTCTCCTCTGCCTACCATCCCCAGACCAATGGGATGGTGGAACGAATTAACCAGACCCTCAAGGCTTTCCTCAGGGCCTTCACCAACGATCGACAGGACAACTGGTCCTCTCTCCTTCCATGGGCAGAATTTGCGTATAACAACAGTCTGCATTCGGCCTCCAAGATGTCACCATTCTTTGTTGTGTATGGCCGACACCCACGGCTCTCCTCACCGCTTCCCATCGACCAGGCCATCCCTCACCTGCAGCAAACCGTGGCTGACCTGCAGGAGACGTGGAGAACAGTCCAAGTGAAGTTACAGTAGGCAGTCAACAAGTACAAGCATTTTGCTGATCGACGACAACGTACCGCCCCAGTCTTCCAGCCTGGTCAAAGGGTATGGTTAAATACTAAATACCTGAGACTCCGTCTGCCTTCATGGAAGTTTGCCCCGCAATGTATTGGACCCTTCACTATACAATCTCGCATCGGAGCACTCACGTACCACCTGCACCTGCCTAGGACCCTATGAATACATAACGCCTTCCACGTCTCTCTCCTGAAACCTTTTTTGGAATCCAGGTGGCACCCACGGCAAGGAAAGCCAGCCGTCCCTGAGTCAGAGGCCGATCCGGAGTATGAGGTTCAAGAGATTCTGGATTCCAAGTGGCAGAGAGGAAAATTATATTACTTGTTATCTTGGAAGCACTTTGGCCCCAAGGACAATTCGTGGGAACCAGCCACTAATGTTCACGCGCCCGAGTTGGTACAGGAGTTCCACTCGCGCTATCCAGCTAAACCCAGTCCCAGAAGAGGGGGGCTTCCGGGGGGGATACTGTCATGTCCCTCACCTCGTTCGCGACATGCCTTGGCGGTTCCGTTATGCCTTGCGCTCTGCGCGGGCCTCCATTACTGCCGCTCCACTCCAGGAAGGAGGGAGCGGGTGCCGGACTGTATGGCGGGGCCACCGCTCCCGCGGTCTAGCGCTTCGCTTCGTGCCGAGTCAGCGGAGTCCACTCCGGAGCTTGTCTCGGGTTTGACGCGAGAGCGGCGGCGCCATCTTGGTGGCATTGGGCGTGGGAGGTCTGCCTCCGCCTCCTATGACAGGGATTGGACCAGGGCCTTGAGCTCCGCCCCCTCTCTGGCGGCCAGCCAATCCCGGGATGGTCTCCCCAGCTGATTCTTGTTGTGTCCAAGGATGGGGGCTATTTAGGAGCGGCTCTCTTTGTATTCAGTGCTTCGGCTTCTGCTTTGTTAGAGGAACTGGTGCTTCAGTGCGACTTTCCTTCAGCTGTTCCGTTTGACCTGCCCAGAGAACTTTGCTTGCACGTGACTACTGCTTTGCTAGCCGCCTGCCCAGAGACGTTTGCCTTGAACCTGACTACTGCTTTGCTAGCCGCCTGCCCAAAGACGTTTGCCTTGAACCGGACTACTGCTTTGCTAGCCGCCTGCCCAAAGACGTTTGCCTTGAACCGGACTACTGCTTTGCTAGCCGCCTGCCCTGAGACCTTTGCTTGCACCTGACTACTGCTTTGCTAGCCGCCTGCCCAGAGACCTTTGCTTGCACCTGACTACTGCTTTGCTAGCCGCCTGCCCAGAGACTTTTGCTTTGAACCGGACCACTGCTTTGCTAGCCGCCTGCCTAGAGACTTTTGCTTTGAACCGGACTACTGCTCTACTCGCTGCCGACCCAGAGACTGTGCCTTGCTTCCGACTCCTGCGAACTCAGCCGGTGCTACCCCGCGGTTCCAGAAGCCCTGTTGGCCGCCTGCACCTGGAGGCTCAACCTTCGGGGAACGGCGGTCGCCGCAGCTGAAGACTTGGGATTGTTCGGCTGTCCTTTGGAGGACCGGTGTCTGCCGGTAGCCAACCCTCCAGCAGGACCCAAGGGCTCACAGATTTCCATCCGGGACACTGCGTTTGCAGATGATCTATTGATTCACATTGTGAAACCCGAGAGCTCACTGACGACTTTGATGGACAGTGTTCAGGAGTACGGAGAGTTCTCGGGCTTCAAGCTTAATTTGGATAAGTCCTTAGCTCTTCCAACCTGTGAATCAGTGAGGCGAAACTGGGCTGGACCATTTCCATTGAAATGGGAGATCTCTTCATTTAGATACCTAGGCATTCGGTTATGCACCAGAACATCACGGTTGTATAGGAGTAATGTAGAGACCTTGTTGGAATCTACTAGAGATTGGCTACAAAAATGGATGCATTTACCGATTTCGCTTCATGGCAGAATACAGCTGTTCAATATGGTCCTGTTTCCCAGGTTTGTACTTCAGGTCCTACCGATTCGGTTGATGAAGTGAGATCTACGACGGCTATGTAGGCTGTTGACTAAATTTTGTTGGGCGGGGAAGAAGCCGAAGATGGCTTTTCAATATCTCATAGATGCCTGGAAGCATGGAGGTCTAGGACTGCCAAACCTGAAAGTATATAATCAAGCGTGTCTAATACGACATATTGGGGATTGGTTCTTAGAGGAACAGAACTTTACACCATTAGAACTTGAGCAAGAGTACTATGCCTCCTGGCATGTTAATTATCTATTGCAGGAAACGGGGAAGCAGCTGCCCAAAGAACTGAGGAGCAGCGTAGTCTTGAAGTCGATACGTGAGGCCTGGAGATATTTAGTTCTACTGTTGGGGGGGACCCCAATACCTCGGACCAGATGCCTATTCGGGGCAACATGCAATTCCCTCCAGGCCAAGATAATGCCAGTTTTCAACGGTGGGCTGAGCAGGGATTGATTCTCCTGCAGCACGTAATGGATGAGGAAGGTAAACTGCGTAGCTGGGCACAACTTCAGACTCAAAGAGGAGTTGGAATTGCAGCATTATCACAAATCTCTAGATAGGAGGGGGTTAGCTTTTGGGTTAGGAGATCATCTTGATAGATTTTTTTGGACAATTTCAAGAGGGGGGACTATCGGTTTCCCTGCTGTATAAGGAACTGCAAAAATGGGTAAAACGTGCGTCTTGAGTGACGCTCTTGGATCGGAATCGGGAGTTAGGGTAGAGTCAGACTTATTGGTTATGATTAGGAGGATACCGGAAGTCTCTATGAGTGCAGAATTGAGAGAGTGCCAATATAAGATTCTACATAGAGCATATATGACACAGGAGCAGATGTTTAGGTTTGGAGGAGTGGAAACGCCGGTGTGTCCAAAGTGCAAACAGGGGAATAACTTCTTCTTACATGCTTTTTGGGAGTGTCCAGGGGTGAAATTATTTTGGGCAGCCATATTGAATTATGTGGGGGAACTGCTCTCTGCCGATGATACCTGCAGGATTGCTGCTGGATCAATACGTGAACTTTGGGATTAGTAAACGAGAAACAATATTATTTATACGAAAAGCAATAGCGGTGGGGAAGAGAGTCATACTGGCGGGATGGATAGGAGATGAAAACCCATCTTACTGGGCCTGCAGAAATCGATTACATGCGCTGTTGTTATTAGAAAAGAGAGAGGCATGGGGTTCACCTAAAAAAAAGAAATCTTAACGATTTGGGAGCCTTATATCCAGTTGCTTCCACATAGGGCGAGGAGCCTAATTTTGAATAATGCATAACCAAGAAGTTTATTAGATGCTGGGAAGGTAAATAGAAGAGGTTAGTCAAGGGGGCCTCCTTTTCGCTGTGTGCACCGGATCCTCATGGGGGGGGGGGGGGGATCACTGGGTTTCATTTACTTATTCCCGTGCCCCTTTTTTTTTCTAGATTGATGTGAGGGAATCAAGCAGATATAATGGATACATTGAGGTGGGGAGAGGGGGGAGATGTACAGTAGATTGGACAGTTCTCCTTCATCACTTCTGGGGGCCATCAGAGCCTAGGCCACAGGGAGCATGGATGAGGAGAGTATATTATTGAGGAAAGGGAAAGCATTGGAGCATATTGGTGATCCCTTGTTCCACAATTGTGAATAATCTTGTGTTTGAAGTTTGGTTATATACTTGGGAACACTACTGCTGCGGCAAGGTTAGAGTGGGAGGGTAGCATGGGGAGGGTAGGGGGAAGGGGGTAAGCGAGGAGTAAGGGGTTTGGGAATGGGGGGGAAGAGGGTAGTTAAATAGTATAACAGTTACTTGTTGATGAGGTGAACATTGTACATCTACCAAATGTTATGTTGTAATTAGAAGATGTTCTATGTGCATGTTTTGCTGAAAATTCAATAAAAACCCGTTTAAACATAAAGAGAGACAAAGCAGATTATAGTGTTACAAGAAATTATTTATTTTGGGGAAAATAGCTCGAGAGCACTCGCTACTGTTTATAATTTAAGAGCAGATGCTGTATTTATAAGTTTTAGGATATTCATTTCTCCACCAATCACCAAAGGTGATAATTGCAATAAATTGAATAAATTAAGTATATATTAAAGATACCATATACTCGGAACACAAAGAGACCGTATTTTTAGCTTCAAAAAGATTGATTTAATATACAATTGCACACGAGAGGTAGGTTTTAAGAGATCTTTACAGATAATCTGTGCATAAAATAGAACAAAGTAGCAGGTAGGTTAACTTACAAGTCCTTGTTACAAGCATGCTGTGGTCCAGCTGATTGATGAGCACATGGTTAGGACAGGAGGGCTTCTGCAGTGAATGGATCTGAGTTGCTTGCAGCTGAAGAGAATCTGAATCTTGGGAAACAGCTTTTGCTTTTATACCTTGCAAGCTGCAGGAGGATATGCCATGTGGATCTTTGTCCTGGTTTCCACACGACCCTTGGGCATTTGCAAAGCATTGTTGTATCTTGGTCTCATGTCTGCACACGACCCCTGAGTTGGTCTCATGTCTTATGACATCACGAGACTTGCTGTCTGGATTTTGCTGGCAAATGGTCTTTTGATGTCCTGCTCAGTCTCTGGGGCAGATACACATTACAAGTCCTTCCTTTCTGCACATGTCTGAAAGCTGATGGGAGGGGCAGGTATACCTTTGACAAGCAAATGTCCTGTTTATGCTTTTCCTCTGAGTTCTTTGTTTTCAATGGGGTATTCAGGTGCCCACCTTAGTTAATCTTTTGTTAGGTGGGAGGGCAGAGGAAGCTCTTTTGTGTTTGTTAAGTGTTTGTAATTAACTATCCCTGCTATCAGAAGTTCCCGGAAAAAGGGATGGGGAGAGAGGGGCTTGAAATGAAACTATTCTCTCTGCTGCAGTGTCAAATATATATTTTTAAAAGCTGCACAAATATATTGGTGTATATATATGTATCTGATCCAACACAACATCATGCTACACATTTAATTCTGATGATTGGCTTATACCATAACAATAGCACATATGTGAACACAGAACAGATCAACATGAAAAAAGTATATGAACTTATGAACAGTCTACTAAACACTCAAAATTTACTAACATTAAATGAAGCACCACCAACAGCAGATGAACTTGCACAAAATAATAAAAATAAGATCAAGTCTTGCTGCACCACAAACATCCCTCACAGACTTTTCACACAAGTACGAAACCAACAATGACCATATCAAGGCAGAGAGAACCTGGTCCTCGTTTAAAATACTCACATCCAGTTCAGTCAAAACACTGTTAAAATGCGCACATGCCAATTGTCTATTAGACAGCTGCTCTAATTATATGATGAAAAATCCACCAGACTGGTTCATTCTCCGCTTCACTGAACATATAGAATACATGTTTTCAAACGGCCATTTCCCTAAGGGCAATATTATACTCACTCTAATCCCTAAAAATGCCACTAATAAGCTCAATGACCTCTCAAATTACAGACCAGTGGCTTCAATTTCATTACTGACTAAAACAATGAAGGTCTAGTAGCACAACAATTATCTGATACATTTTTTCATTTCTTCACAATCAATCAGGTTTTAGACCACTATACAGCACAGACACAGTTATAACTATGCTGATAACAAAATTCAGAAGATTGATATGTCAAGGTCAGAAAATTCTGTTACTACAATTTGATATATCGAGTGCTTTTGATTTAGTAGACCACACAACACTAATAACCCTGCTTGACAACATGGGAATCAGTGGAGCAGCGGAAGCATGACTCAACCAGTTTTCAGCCTCTTGGACCCCAGAATGTGGGGTACCACAAGGCTCCTCAATATCATCTATACTATTCAATGTTATGATGGCTCCACTCGGAAAAAAAATTGAAAACATGGGATTTAATCCTTATATACATGCTGATGTCACTATTTATATTATCTTTTAACTAGTAAAAAAGGCCCGTTTCCGAAACCAATGGAACGGGCGCTAGCATGTGGTTTTTTTTTGTGTGTGTGTGTATGTGTCACAGAGTTATTTTGTGTTTGTGAGTGTGTGAGGGTGCGGTGTGTGTGCAGGTTGTTGATGATGGAGGTGGTGCGTTGGTGTACGGTTGTTTTGTTAGTTTTGCAGCCAGTCTCCAGCGATTCCTAGGCAGGGAAGGAGTACTCCTCCCCCTTCCTTGGTCGCTGTTTCCTGCTGGCTGGGTCGCGGGTAATCCTTCCAGCTGGGCCGCAGCTTGTCCTGTTCGCCCACGTCCCAGATGGTGATGGGCACGTTGTTTTCTGGCTCCTCTGACTCCATGTCAGGCGATCCCAAATATAGTCTGTGCTATAGGCCCTCTGGCACTCTTCAGTACTGGTATTAGGCATTTAAAAATTTTCTCCCCCCCCCCCTCCCCTGGTCTATTTTTGCACATACCCACAGCAGGAATATTCTTCTCTCGTTCCAGCGGTGGTTCTGTGCTCTCCATGCTGCACAGATAATGAGCCATTCTGCTGGGGAATGCTCCTCTCTTATTGTCACGTAGTTTCCTCTGATTGGTCCGTCTTACGTTGCCTAGTGTTGCCTGGGAACGGTGTTGTGATGGTCCTTTGTGTTTCAGAATGTTGAGGGTGTTTTTTCTGATTGGTCCGTCTTGCGAGGGCGGGGCAGAGAGACATGGTCAGTGTTATGGCTTCACCACCATGAATCCATGAACCCTTCAGTGAGTGACTGAGTGACTTCAGAACGTTGTCTTCAGAACGTTGAGGGTGAGTTTTATTATAGTAGATAACAAAATCACAGAGATATCGGACAAGGTAAAAAAAGGTATGGACCTCATGGAAAATTGGGCCAAAATCTTCAAACAAACTAAACTGAGACAAAACCAAAACCAAATTCCTGGTACTATCCAGCTTGCATGATCTCACTTCCTACCAGAATTTCACAATTGCCCAAACATACCCTATTAAACTACAACTAAAAATATTAGGAATTATTCTTGATAAATATCTTTTGAAAACCAGGTTTCAGCAGTCACATCAAAGAGTCAACATTTTATGGAAACTGAGAAGGATTAGAAACTATTTTCCCAAACAATTATTCTGTCTTATAGTACAATCTTTAATACTGCCCCAACTGACTACTGCAGTGCAGTGGGATGCAAAGAAAACATACTAAAATCACTACAGACTGTGCAAAACATGCCAGCAAAACTAATATGCAAAAAGTCGAAATACGCTAGAATAACTCACTATTTGTAATGTTACACTGGCTTCCAATTAAGGCTAGATTATTTTTTTAAACTAGAACTTTAATTTTCAAAATAATGTTTGGTGTCTCCTGACTACATGTTGGACTTGATTAAACTATAACCAAGAAATGTAAGTCTAGGACCCAGGGATTACTTACTACTCCATTTACCCAACTGCAGAAAACCTACAAATCCATCTATACGGCGGGATTTAGCTATCTGGGTTCCAAATGGTGGAACTCAAATCCCAAGGCCATAAGAAGCATTATTAACTACCTCCAGAAAAGAACAAAAAAACCTATTTTCAAGAAATGTTATGGTTAATCATACACGCCACTGTTTCATATTGTGTGTAATTGAATAACACCAGTGTAATTTATTTTGTACACCACATTGAACTGAAACTTGTTTTTGGATAAAACGTAGGATACAAGAATGAATGAATGAATGAATGAATAAATAAAGTTAGTAAGTAAGGTCTGAACAAGCAGAAGATGTGATTTTGTGACGTTTGTGAGCCCTTGGCCCAGAGCTGGCCGTGTGAGAATCACCCAACCACCTCTGGGTAGACTGAGTCCCCCCAGAACTAAGACTACTCCAAAGAACTGGTCTGGACCACAAATGGAGATGAACTGAGGCAGCTTTAATAGTAGCAAAAACACAAGGCTAAAAAGGGTAGCCAAAC
The DNA here is from genome assembly GCF_901765095.1 of Microcaecilia unicolor. NCBI lineage: Eukaryota > Metazoa > Chordata > Amphibia > Gymnophiona > Siphonopidae > Microcaecilia > Microcaecilia unicolor. Next base: position 118,899,006 of record NC_044040.1, on the reverse strand, counting down.
AGCACAGAAAGGAAAACAGGAAGCCTAGATATACAGTCTAACCTTGCTGAAGCAAGGCAAACATAGAATAAGGTAAAGAAGAACAGCCTAGCTGTATAGGGAAATCAAACATAAGCAGCCTAGCTGCGCACCTCACTACTAGCGGAAACAATGCAAAGCAGAAAGTATACAGTAAAGGTAAAGTAGAACAGCCTAGCTGTATAGGGAACTCAAACATAAGCAGCCTAGTTGCGCATCTCAGTACTAACAGAGCAATGCAAACAAATGGCATACAACAGAACACAATAGACTAGGGCACTAGGCAAAGGGCCTGCCCTAGCGGGACAAAGACAAATAGGCAATACTTGGCTGACAATGGTAACGCCACTAGTGGTTAAGAAAAGGGTTCATTTTGTCAGTACACTCAGATGAGCCGCTGAACAACCACGGCAAGCTCCCTCAAAACCAGAGTGGAGCAGAAGCAAAACAAAGGGAAAAGTCTCTTAAGGACCTGCACCGCAGGTACAGGCAAGAGTGGGCCACACTGCTCACTGAAGACCAGGGATGTCACCTAAGACAGGCAAATAGTCACTGAGGCGAATGAGCCAAATGCCCCCAAGGCAGGCAAGATAAAGCAACAAAGCTTGAGCCGATGCTTACATGGTGAGGCCCCACCTAGAGTATTGTGTTCAGTTTTGGAGGCCGTATCTTGCTAAGAATGTAAAAAGAATTGAAGCGGTGCAAAGAAAAGCTACAAGACGTATGAGGAGAGACTTGCTGACCTGAACATGTATACTCTGGAGGAAAGGAGAAACAGGGGTGATATGATACAGATGTTCAAATATTTGAAAGGTATTAATCCGCAAACGAACCTTTTCCGGAGATGCGAAGGCGGTAGAACGAGAGGACATGAAATGAGATTGAAGGGGGGCAGACTCAAGAAAAATGTCAGGAAGTATTTTTTCACAGGGAGAGTAGTGGATGCTTGGAATACCCTTCCGCGGGAGGTGATGGAAATGAAACCGGTAACGGAATTCAAACATGCGTGGGATAAACACAAAAGGAATCCTGTTCAGAAGGAATGGATCCTCAGGAGCTTAGCCGAGATTGGGTGGCAGAGCAGGAGGCAGGGATGGTGCTGGGCAGACTTATACGGTCTGTGCCAGAACCGGTGGTGGGAGGCGGGGCTGGTGGTTGGGAGGCGGGGATAGTGCTGGGCAGACTTATATGGTCTGTGTCCTGAAAAGGACAGGTACAAATCAAGGTAAGGTATACACAAAACCTAGCACATATGTGAGTTTATCTTGTTGGGCAGACTGGATGGACCATGCAGGTCTTTTTCTGCCGTCATCTACTATGTTACTATGCAAGGCAAGCAAGGTGAAGAAGCCAAACCTGAGCCAATGCTCTCAAGGCAGAAGACTAAATGGCCCAGCACAGCAACCAAGGACCAGGAACAGCCCACGCGGACCCCTACACGCTCCAAGCACCGCTCCCTCGTCCAGAGATGCCTCAAGACGTGGCCTCAGCCGCTGCACCTGAAGCATTCCCCGTCATCCTACCCACACAATACCAAACACAGCACAAAGCCACTCACTGCATACAGTGACGAAGGACTCACGGTGGGCAACTGGAATCTCAACTGAGGCACGGGAGGCTCTGGACTCACAGGCTTGGCAGCAGGCTTCACAGGAACACAGCATAAGGTGAAAGCTGTAGGCAAAGCTTTACTTCTCAGGACTACCAGGCTTGGAGGCAGACTTCCACTGGAGCACATGAAGGGGTCTACTGGACCACCATGGGTTTTTTTTTGCCCCAGGGGGTACACTGGACTACCAGGAATTTTGTGGATGAGGAGACCACCACAGAGTATTTTGATTTGGGGGGGAGGGGGTTCAAGAGGTGGTCCACTGGACTCCAGTGGATCCCCTCTTGAGACACCCCTCCACGCAACTCAAGCACCTTTGTGGTGGTCTGGGTCAATTGCAACTGACAGCTTTGAGTCGTAAACTGCAACTGATGCACAAAAGGGTATCTGTCCATTTCATTTGCATGCCATCCCCTTTGTGCATTGGTCACTGTTTGTGACTCGGTATTTTCTCTTGTGGAAGCTGTATTTTACAGCTACTTTTGTGCAGTGGTCCCTGAACATTATTGCTGCATGATACCCTGTAAGGGAAAATCACTTGGGACTACTTTTTTTCTATCTTCTTTGGGTGGATGTACCTAACCCATTCATACTGGTCTGGTATGGATAAAAAAGAAATAAAATATGACTACTGCATTTCAACAAGAAGTTCTTTATAGAATACCTGGTATATACTTGAAAATTTACCTTGAGCTACTACTGAAAAAAGTGTGAGCACAATCCATATAAAATAAATAGTAGAGCCTACTTTCCAGGATGTGCATACTTGCTCCTCTACACAATTTTATTTTCTTGTGTTTGTCAGTCACTCAAAAATGATCTAGGTGACACGAGGCATATTTTCAAAGCACTTAGCCTTCCAAAGTTCCATAGGTTTCTATGGAACTCTGGAAGGCTAAGTGCAGTGCTTTGAAAATATGCCTCTGTATACCTCGCTTAAAACAATATATAAAATAACAGCACAGAAACAAAACAAAACAAAGCCAAAACATGAATCATGCATAAAATGTACACATGTATACAGAACAGAAAAACAGATGAACTCTGTTACAGTATCAAACTTGATTTACCATAAAATTGTATCAATCGTAAAGAATATAAACTATGTCAGAATTCCCTTGAAAGTCCTGACTTGTACTGATAATTTAGTGTCAACAGAGCACGAAACACAAAACTTGGGGGAGGGATGGGGGCAACACATATGGAGGCTCATTTTCAAAGCACTTAGCCTCCCAAAGTTCCATAGAAACCTATGGAACTTAGCCTCCCAAAGTGCTTTGAAAATATGCCTCTTTGTATACTATAGCCCAGACTGAGTTTTTGACGAACCTAAGCAGAACCGGTGCAAGGAGACTGGAAGACTTGATATAGCTTTAGTTTAATCTTGCACCCCGCCCCCCTCCCGACCCCTCGGTGGTACTGGTACGCTTCCAGTTCAGCCCCGGCTGACACGAAGAAGGAAGAGAGGCATTTTTCATTTCATTTCCTGAATTTATATAACATTTAATAACACTAAGATTTTGGTGGCAATAAAAAAACAAAACAGGCGGTGAGGCAGACAGGTATTTTTAATTCCCTCTATACCGGAGACCTTAACCCACCAGCACGTCCCCTTCCCTAACCGGCTTAACGCCTGTGGTCTGTAGGAAGGAGTGTATTTTGCGCACCAGCTTTCTGTACTATCAAAAGCCAGTCTTAAGATTATGGGATCCTACTACTATTACTTACTACTTAACATTTCTAGAGCGCTACTAGGGTTACGCAGCGCTGTACAATCCTGTGGCCCATACTATATTAGCCCTGCACCAAAGAAAAAACTATGTTCTTATATACTCTCCTTCAGGCCAACTATGAGGGCTAAGCCACCAGGGTAAGCAAGAAGGAATGAGGAATTTAAATATCAGCCGGAATTTCACTACTTTAGACGGCTACCTAGTTTAATGAATGTAAGCAGCAGCCGGCGAACAGAAATGCACCCATCCAGCATATTCCCTCACCTTTATGTGCCGCCTTACTGCCATCTTCTGGCCTGACTTCTAGCAGGAATTTAAAAAAATAGAAAGGAACCCGAGCGCGCACTCAGGAAGTATTGTACTAAAGATTAGCTCCAGTTATTTTATTCCTATGGGCCATGCAGCAGATAACTGGAGCTAATCTTTAATAAAAGACTCCTCTCAGTTTAAGAAACTGCAGCGGAGGAGGCGGGGCCAGCAGAGGCTGAGCACGCGTAGGGGGCTGTAGGGCCCCGCGCTGCTAATTTCTTGATAACTGGCTACCTCTTTGCCCCGTTCGGGTTCGGGAGGGAGGATAGAAAGGAGTTTTTTTTTTTTTTTTTTGTCCAGTACAAGGCTTTTGGCATGCTGGTTGAGAAGTAGTGACTAAAGAGTGTTACCGGCCGCACCTGAGTTGCTGATGCCGGCACCCCGGGTATAGTGTAGTCAGTTCTCACAAGTCGCGAGAACTGAGCAGATTCTTGACGCCTGCAGCAGTTCAAAGTACTGCTGCTGCTAACTGCCACGCTTTAGAATATTTTGGAGGTAAGCTCTCGAGTTCGGCTGGCAGGGCTTGTGGATCCTTACTAGCTAAGGTAACGTTCATTTTAACTTGGGGGTCGGGGTAGGAAGGAAGCGAGAAAGAAAAGCAAGAGGAGCGCCCCCCATGTTAAAAACTATTGTCGCTCCCCCACCCCCATTCACGTGCTACGCCACTCTTTGCCAGTCCCTCCTGGCTGCTGTATGGCTCATTTTTCACACAGTCTAAGAAAAAGAGGGGCGGGAACATTTCATCATCATCATCATCGTCGTCAAAAAAGCTATAAAAAGTTCAGACTCAATCTTACATGTCTGGGTTACCTGACACAGTCCTGCACCTTTTTTTTCAGACAGACAAGGCTTTGATATTGCCTGGTGCATTCAATTTGACCTACGCTTGATCGACAGAAGAACTTAATAAGAAGAAACGGTCACGTACTAGCTAGAGAAACTTTACCGTGCCTATCGCAGCACCTGAGGAACTGTGGAGTGCTAACAGCTATCATGGGGTTGCAGGGTGAAGACAGCAAATCATGTCACAAAAGGATCTTCTACAACATCAAGGTGAGGGCTGAATTTTTTAGCCTGCTAGATGTATCCCTTACAGCACGGATAGTCTTAGGTCTTGCTCCTTACTATTGCACTTATTAAATAATCTCAAATTCATCTCTGTCCATTATCCTAAACATGCATTCTAGGTAAGTGTTCGTGTGTGTAAATACTCTGTACTTTTTAAGATAACATATGCATCTTCTGATGTGGTGGTGTGTTTGCGAATGGAAATGTATAAATGAAGTTGTACTGGCGCCTGTTTTTCTTTTTTATTAGAACATTTAATAGTACAAAGAGTAACCTCCCACTAGGAATTCTTTTTTTTTTTTTTAATGTATTTATTTTGTCACACAAAAACATTTTCCCTTATCAGGAAGTTCCCGCAATGTAACCGGGTCGGTCAACATTGAGACTATATACTAACCCCAGATGTTTCTATTGCAGTTTACTATATCCCATTGCAGGGAATATAGCTTCATATCGTTATCTTGTGCTGAGTAAAGATCTGGTGTGTTTGTTTCTTCTAGCACCCCAAGACTTGCTATTGCTAACTTGTCTATCATCAGGATTAGACTGCAGGGAATGAAAAAATCCTCTTTTCTTTCCCTTCTATCTCACTGTATTACACTGGCATCCGATCTCCTCTCCTATAAAGTTTAAATGTTCCAGGGGTCAATACTCATCAAACCTATCCAAATATTGACATTTGCATTCCTCGGGTAGGAAGGGGGTACTAAGCATATTTAGGAGTATATCAAGAACCTACTACCTCATACAATGCCTTAGAGTTTACTTGATGGCCTGCATCAACATAAACCACATACACACTTAAAGAAACTTGGAAGTTCACTGTCATTTTTAAATAAAGTCGCATTATCCCACAACTTAAATTTTGCCATTATAGTAGACTTGAGTCTGATCAACATCTCAACACACATCACAGTATCCTGAAAAATAATAACCACAATGGCACATATACTTCAACTTGGTTTATGGAACTCACCATACAAAAAGAGTTCAGATTTTGATGTAATATCTGTAAAAATATAAACCCTCTCCCCAGGGGTGTAGCCAGACCTTGGCGGGAGGGAGGAGCGGAGCCCAAGGTGGGGGGGGGGGGAGCACTATTTAGCCTCCTACCCCCGCCGCCGCCAGATACCTTGTTTGCTGGCGGGGGTCCCCAACCCCCACCAGCCGAAGAGTCTTCTTCAGTGCCGGTCGACTCTGGCACCTTCGCTGTGTGATGATCTGTTTTGAACTGATGTCGTGCACCGTGCACGTCCTGTATGTAGCCCCGTGCCTTCGCTATGTGATGATCTGTTTTGAACTCCTGACGTCCTGTATGTAGCCCCGTGTAGGATGTAAGACATCGGAAACAGAATATCACACAACGAAGGCGCCGGAGTCGACCGGCGCTGAAGAAGACTCTTCGGCTGGCGGGGGTTGGGGACCCCTGCCAGCAAACAAGGTACCTGATGCAGTGGCGGGGGGGGGGGGGGTCAATTGTAGAGGGGGCCAGGGCTTAATCTGTAGGGGCCCATGCCCCTGCAGCCCCCACGTAGCTACACCCCTGCCTCTCACGCCCCAAGCATTTTGTGAAGTACCAGTAATACAAAACCTACAAAAATCACTCAGGACCTATAGAGCTAATCTAGTTCACTATAACACCACTAACCTATAACACAACAAGGACCCTAACCTAGGAAAAAAATAACACAGTAAATATTGCACTGGGGCATAGAACATCAATATGCCTATTGGGAAACTGAAGAAGCTGAATTATTACAGGTGGTTAAATAGAAACTCCATCTTGGTCACAAATACTAAACACAAATAGACACTTTCCAAGTACAGAAAAAGTGACCACAAACTTAAAATATGAATATATAGACAGAAATTAAACTTAAACTCCAAGAAGCCACACTGTGTAGGCAGTGCAACACTAGAGAGAGAAAAAGCAGCCTACACTCTGCAAAATGTAAATAAAGCAGTGTAAATCTACTGTTAACGAACATTTTCCATTCACTGAATTAAAAATAAAATTCTTCTTTCTACCTTTACTGTCAGGTCATTTTTGTCCCAGTCTCCAGTTTCTGCTTTCCTTTGTCTTTTCTTAACTTTCTTTCCAAAGTGTCCTGCCCATTTACAACTTCTTTTCTCCCATCTTGTCTTCTTCATGTCCTCTTCTATACCCATCTGAGATTGATCATTTCCTTTCATCGTTGCTTCATTTATTTTTCTTTGAAGGGGTAAACAAACATGTTGACAAAGGTGAGCCGGTTAATATTGTGTATCTAGATTTTCAACACAGATAGAGAGGGTAATACAGCATACGCAGAAAGTATACAAACAAAAAAGCAACATTGGGCCTTCAAGACTGGGACAAATAGAATTCTTTATTGATGACCCGACACGGGCCGTGTTTCGGCACTAAACAGTGCCTGCTTCAGGGGTCCAGAACGGACACAATAAGGTAGACTTGAAGTCAATTCAATGCCCTAGCGTGTAGTATGAAAAATCGCCGTATGCCGCAATTGCAAAGATGTAGCTCCATAAGGAGTCCTCTCGTGTGCTTTGAAGTGAAAGCACACGAGAGGACTCCTTACGGAGCTACATCTTTGCAATTGCGGTGTACGGCGATTTTTCATACTACACGCTGGGGCATTGAATTGACTTCGTCTACCTTATTGTGTCCGTTCTGGACCCCTGAAGCAGGCGCTGTTTAGCGCCGAAACATGGCCTGTGTCGGGTCATCAAAAACAACTCTATTTGTCTCAGTCTTGAAGTCCCAGTGTTGCTTTTTTGTTTGTATCTAGATTTTCAGAAGGCGTTTGATAAGGTCCTTCATGAAAGACTACAGAGGAAATTAGAGGGACATGGGATCGGAGGTAGTGTCTTACTGTGGATTAGAAACTGGTTGAAAGATAGGAAACAGAGGGTGGGATTAAGGGGTCAATGGAGAAAGGGTAGTTAGCGGGGTCCCTCAGGGATCGGTGCTGGGACCTCTGCTTTTTAACATATTCATAAATGACCTAGAGATGGGGGTAACTAGTGAGGTAATCAAATTTGCCAACGACATAAAGTTATTCAAAGTAGTCAAATCGCTGGAAGATTGTGAAAAACTACAAGAGGACCTTACAAGACTGGGAGACTGGGCGTCTAAATGGCAGATGACATTAAATGTGAACAAGTGCAAAGTGATGCATGTGGGAAAGAGGAACCCAAACTATACGTCATGCAAGGTTCAGCGTTTGGAGTCAAGGACCGAGAAAGGGATCTAGGTGTCATCATTGATGATACATTGAAAACTTTTCATTATCATGTTACCAAGATCCTTCTGTAATTACTAAAAGCTATTTCTTGTATACCTCCACTACTCATGATAATTGTAAGCCATATTGAGCCTGCAAAGAGGTGGGAAAAGCAAATAGAATGTTGGGTATCATTAGGAAAGGGATTGAAAACAAAAATAAGGATATTATTCTGCCATTGTGCCGCTCCATGGTGCAACCGCACCTTGAGTATTGTGTTCAATTCTGGTCGCCGCACCTCAAAAAATACATAGTGGAATTGGAAAAGGTGCAGAGAAGGGCGACAAAGATGATACAGGGGATGGGACGACTTCCCTATCAGGATAGGCTGAAGAAGCTGGGGCTCTTCAACTTGGAGAAAAGGCGGCTAAGGGGAGATATGATAGAGGTCTATAAGATAATGAGTGAAATGGAACGGGTCTGTGGAGCGACTGTTTACGCTTTCCAAAAATACTAGGACAAGGGGGCATGCGATGAAACTGCAATGTGGTAAATTTAAAACGAATCAGAGGAAATCTTTCTGCACTCAACGCGTATTTAAACTCTGAAATTCGCTGCCAGAAAAGGTGGTTAAGGCGGTTAACTTAGTGGACTTCAAAAAAGGGTTGGACGGCTTCCTGGAGGAAAAAGCCATAAAATGTTATTGAATGGATGAGGGAATAATACAGTATTTCTAGGATGGGCGGGACAAATTGCTTGTTACATAAGTACATAAGTAGTGCCATACTGGGAAAGACCAAAGGTCCATCTAGCCCAGCATCCTGTCACCGACAGTGGCCAATCCAGGTCAAGGGCACCTGGCACGCTCCCCAAACGTAAAAACATTCCAGACAAGTTATACCTAAAAATGCGGAATTTTTCCAAGTCCATTTAATAGCGGTCTATGGACTTGTCCTTTAGGAATCTATCTAACCCCTTTTTAAACTCCGTCAAGCTAACCGCCCGTACCACGTTCTCCGGCAACGAATTCCAGAGTCTAATTACACGTTGGGTGAAGAAAAATTTTCTCCGATTCGTTTTAAATTTACCACACTGTAGTTTCAACTCATGCCCTCTAGTCCTAGTATTTTTGGATAGCGTGAACAGTCGCTTCACATCCACCCGATCCATTCCACTCATTATTTTATACACTTCTATCATATCTCCCCTCAGCCGTCTCTTCTCCAAGCTGAAAAGCCCTAGCCTTCTCAGCCTCTCTTCATAGGAAAGTCGTCCCATCCCCACTATCATTTTCGTCGCCCTTCGCTGTACCTTTTCCAATTCTACTATATCTTTTTTGAGATACGGAGACCAGTACTGAACACAATACTCCAGGTGCGGTCGCACCATGGAGCGATACAACGGCATTATAACATCCGCACACCTGGACTCCATACCCTTCCTAATAACACCCAACATTCTATTCGCTTTCCTAGCCGCAGCAGCACACTGAGCAGAAGGTTTCAGCGTATCATCGACGACGACACCCAGATCCCTTTCTTGATCCGTAACTCCTAACGCGGAACCTTGCAAGACGTAGCTATAATTCGGGTTCCTCTTACCCACATGCATCACTTTGCACTTGTCAACATTGAACTTCATCTGCCACTTGCACGCCCATTCTCCCAGTCTCGCAAGGTCCTCCTGTAATCGTTCACATTCCTCCTGCGACTTGACGACCCTGAATAATTTTGTGTCATCGGCGAATTTAATTACCTCACTAGTTATTCCCATCTCTAGGTCATTTATAAATACATTAAAAAGCAACGGACCCAGCACAGACCCCTGCGGGACCCCACTAACTACCCTCCTCCACTGAGAATACTGGCCACGCAATCCTACTCTCTGCTTCCTATCTTTCAACCAGTTCTTAATCCATAATACCCTACCTCCGATTCCATGACTCAGCAATTTCTTCAGGAGTCTTTCGTGCGGCACTTTGTCAAACGCCTTCTGAAAATCCAGATATACAATATCAACCGGCTCCCCATTGTCCACATGTTTGCTTACCCCCTCAAAAAAATGCATTAGATTGGTGAGGCAAGACTTCCCTTCACTAAATCCGTGCTGACTTTGTCTCATCAGTCCATGTTTTTGTATATGCTCTGCAATTTTATTCTTAATAATAGCCTCCACCATCTTGCCCGGCACCGACGTCAGACTCACCGGTCTATAATTTCCCGGATCTCCTCTGGAACCCTTCTTAAAAATCGGAGTAACATTGGCTACCCTCCAGTCTTCCGGTACTACACTCGATTTTAGGGACAGATTGCATATTTCTAACAGTAGCTCCGCAAGTTCATTTTTTAGTTCTATTAATACTCTGGGATGAATACCATCAGGTCCCGGTGATTTACTACTCTTCAGCTTGCTGAACTGACCCATTACATCCTCCAAGGTTACAGAGAATTTGTTTAGTTTCTCCGACTCCCCCGCTTCAAATATTCTTTCCGGCACCGGTGTCCCCCCCCAAATCCTCCTCGGTGAAGACCGAAGCAAAGAATTCATTTAATTTCTCCGCTACGGCTTTGTCCTCCTTGATCGCCCCTTTAACACCATTTTCGTCCAGCGGCCCAACCGACTCTTTGGCCGGTTTCCTGCTTTTAATGTATCTAAAAAAATTTTTACTATGTATTTTTGCTTCCAACGCTAATTTCTTCTCAAAGTCCTTTTTGCCCTCCTTATCTCCGCTTTGCATTTGGCTTGGCATTCCTTATGATCTATCCTGTTACTTTCAGTTGGTTCTCTTCTCCACTTTCTGAAGGATTGTTTTTTGGCTCTAATGATTTCCTTTATCTTACTGTTTAGCCACGCCGGCTGACGTTTAGTCTTTTTTCCCTTTTTTCTAATACGTGGAATATATTTGTCCTGAACCTCCAGGATGGTGTTTTTAAACAGCATCCACGCCTGATGCAAGTTTTTTACTCTGCGAGCTGCTCCTTTCAGTCTTTTTTTTTACCATTTTTCTCATTTTGTCGTAATCACCTTTTCTATAGTTAAACGCTAGCGTACTTGATTTCCTAGTTTCACTTCCTTCAATGCCAATATCAAAACCGATCATATTATGATCACTGTTATCAAGCGGCCCTCGTATCGTTACCCCCTGCACTAGATCATGAGCACCACTAAGGACTAAGTCTAGTATTTTTCCTTCTCTTGTCGGCTCCTGAACTAGCTGTTCCATGAAGCTGTCCTTGATTTCATCAAGAAATCTTATGTCCCTTGCGTGTACAGATGTTACATTAACCCAGTCTATATGCGGGTAATTGAAATCCCCCATTATTATTGTGTTGCCCAGTTTGTTTGCGTCCCTGATTTCCTTTAACATTTCCGCATCCGTCTGTTCGTCCTGGCCAGGCGGACGGTAGTACACTCCTATCACTATCCTTTTCCCCTTTGCACATGGAATTTCAATCCACAGTGATTCCAAGGAGTGTTTTGTTTCCTGCAGAATTTTCAATCTATTTGATTCAAGGCTCTCGTTAATATACAATGCTACCCCTCCACCAATCCGATTCACCCTATCACTACGATATAATTTGTACCCCGGTATGACAGTGTCCCACTGGTTATCCTCCTTCCACCAGGTCTCAGAGATGCCTATTATATCTAATTTTTCATTTAGTGCAATATATTCCAACTCCCCCATCTTATTTCTTAGTTCTTTTGGCCGCTGTCGGTGACAGGGTGCTGGGCTTGACGGACCCTTGGTCTGTCCCTGCACTGCGATGCTTATGTACGTATTTCCCTATCTGCTCAGACTTTGTTCGTTCTTACAATTCAGTCTTCCTTTTTGTAAAATACGTCTACCTACAGCTTTTAATTTCCCTCGTCCCAGTCCTCCCATTCTTCATCCTATTATTCCCTGGTTTTGTTTTTTTTACTACCTCTTCCAGCACCTTCTTTTTCTTTCTTTCCCTCTATACAGCACCCTCTATTTTCATTCCTCTGACCAATATCTCCTTTCTCTTGCACCTCTTCCCCCACCTCCCCATCAATCATCTTCCTGTCACTCTCCCCCCTCATTGTATCCAGCATTCCTCAGTGTTCCTCTCCCACTTCCATGTCATCCCAGATTCTTGTATCCTTTGACCCTAAGAGGTTGGGAATTCCCACCACCAAATGTACTAACTCCTACATGTATGCTCATGCTGGGCTGACCCTTAATGGCTGTGTTTCCACTCACAGTGTGAGAGCCATGGTGACTTCAGTAGTTAATTTCTGCTTTGCCTCCATTGAAGAAATTTGCAAAGTGTTAACGTGGTCTGTCCGCACCTTCACTGCTCACTACTGTCTGGATCAGAATTCTAGGTGGGCTAGACAGATTGTATAAGCAGACCTTCGAAATCTTTTTACTACTTGAATGCCAACTCTGCCCTGTGGCCCCTCTTTTTTACCACCAGGCTTACTTTTCCTCAGTTGCTAAGATTATATTTACATTTGTGAGACTGGCAGCTAGTGAGTCCCACATGTGAGAATATATGCCTGCTGTCCTCAGAGAATACCTGCTACAGGTATGTAACATTGCTTTCTTCGAGGACAAGCAGGCATAATATTCTTACATCTCTCCGTCTCCATTGGAGTTGTCGTTTTAGCTTTAGAATTATACTGCTGGTCTTGCGCTTGAGCGTCAGGCAGGATGGCACCTGTGTGTATAGGGGCACTGCCTTAAACTTTGAAAGTGACACTGCACTTTGTGTCCATACCGGGCTCCATGGATGTCGTCACCCACATGTGAGAATTAATGCCTGCTATCTTCGGAGAACACCTGCTACAGGTAAGTAACTTTGCTATCTCTTTCTTAGACAGTAGCATGAATAGCTAGTATTTGTGAAGGACTGGGTTCCATAGTGCTGAATCCAGGAGTAGGTGAGACAATAGGTTTAGATACAGCAGCACTGCAAAGTCTTCGGATGGCAGGAATAGTGAAACAGATAATACTAAGGGGTGAGGAAAGAGAGAGAGGATGATGGCTCTTATCTGACTTAAGGTCTTTCTCTGGCACTTCTTTTTGAGCTGAGCTCATCTCCCCCCGAGCTGTCTAGGAATCGGGACAGGTTGCATTAGTGGCAGTGATGGAACTATGGGAAAGGGTGCCACGGGCTTTGCATGTGCACTTTGTAAAGAGGAAATACAATAATATATTTAAGTTAGTGGAGGGCTTCTGGGGGAGGGCGAAGAACAAGCAGGGAAAGAAGGAAGAGGGGGGGGGGGGGGTAAAAAAAAAGCTTCAGAAAAATTACAAACTGGGTATGGGACTGTTTGAGGTTAGCCAGCATGGTGAGGTACTATGACCCCTCCCAATATGGTTCCAAGCTGGCTTATGTTGATATGATCCTTTGAGCCATAAATATTTTGAAGGTTGGGCATGGCTCAGTTACAATGAATGTTTCAGGGACAAGATGGTGGGAAATAATTTATGAACTGAGGTACACAAGGTGTACATTTTATGGTTTACTTAAATGCTAAGGTTATCAATAGAAATCAAACACCTCTCCACTTAAATGCTAATAAAGCACACTTCCTTGTCATCAAGCAGATGAAGCCATTACGTATGGGTTGTGTCCATCAACCAGCAGGGGAGATAGAGAGCACTCAGCTTTTCACAGTGCCTCATGGCCAGCCAGCTTCACCGCCTCTTCAGTATTCTCTATCTCCCCAAGCAGGGGTGGCTGCAGCTTCTTCGAGCTCCATCAAAAATCTGCCTGGGGGTGGCTCCTGGCTTGCCAGTTGTTAGCCGGGGTGTTAGAGGCTATAGCAGCTTCACTTTGAAGGCACATAGGTCAGCCCTTTCCCTGCCTTACCCATGCCCCCGTGGATGTGGACATATTAGCTTGCTTTTCCCTGTCCTTTCCCACTCAGTGGATGCAGGCACATTGGTTCACCTTTCCCACTTATCTGAGCCTCCTGAGTGTTTTTATTTACCTCTTTTGCCTCTGCTTTCCTCACAGCGTTAAAAAAAAAAAAAAAAAAAAAGTTGCGTCGCACTTTAGCGCAGCGATCTTGGAAAAGAGGTTTTTCTTGAGATTCTTCTGCAGGACGGGAGCTGTGATACTCTAGTGAGGTAAGAGTGTTTTCTGACTCCTCCGGAGTGGGCCCGCGATCGGGACGTTTTTGGCGCGAACCGCCATTTTTGAATTTTACTGCCGTTTTCGGCGATGGCTGTGGAGACTGTAAAGCGCTGTTCTAAATGCGGCAAGCGCAAATCAGCAGCGGGGCTCTGTAATTCGTGCTGTTCAGACGGTAGAGCCGGCCTGAGCATGGCGAGCGGCGATCTTTTGTGCTCTGAGCTGGCAGCGGACGCAATTTTGGATTTTCCACATGGCGCGGCCTCCGTTGCGACGGAGAGCCCTGAATCCGGGGGAGGGGGTGTCCTGATAGCCCTGGGCAGGATCCGGACAGTCATGGAGCGGGTTTCTCCCCTGATTTTGTTTTGATGCTGCAAAGGGCATACATGCTTAAAAGAGCTCTTCCACAGGGATCTTCGGACCCTCTGCCTGCCTCCCCCCCCCCCCCCCGGTGGATCCTGGCCTTTTGGAGTTGGCTTTGCCTGTTTCTTATCCTCCTGATAAACGCAGAAGGGCTAATTCCCCTTCTGAGTGTGGCGTACCCCCCTTTCCTCCCCCGTGGTCGGGCTATGAGGATTCTGAGGGGTCTGACAGAACTTCTTGGGCTGAGGAGCCAGAGTCGGGTGCAGAATTGCCACAGGAGCTTGATGATCCGTCTGCGGTGAGGATTTTCCACCGCGAGGAGCTGCCAGCGTTTATTTCAGGTGCCTTACAAGCCCTCTTGATTGAGGATCCAAGGAGTGGCACAGCCTCCTCTGTTAATCCAAGGATGGCTAGTACCAGAAAGCCTGCTCGAGCCTTTCCTTTGCATGACTCCATCCAAGAGCTTATTTCGGCTCAATAGGCTGACCCCGAGGGACCTTTGAAGGTGCCAGGGCTATGGGGCAATTATACCCTCTGAGTGAGGAACATTTGGCTCGCTTTGCAATGCCTAAAGTGGATGCCCTGGTCACGGCTGTGACAAAGAGAACTACCCTCCCTGTTGAAGGAGGTGTTGCCCTGAAGGATATTCAAGACCGCAGGCTTGATTCAACTCTGAAACGGTCCTTTGATTTGGCAGGTCTCACTGTTCGGGCATCTGCATGCAGTTGTTATGCTGCTAGAGCCTGCCTGGCTTGGTTACAGCAGGCAGTGGAACAGCCCGGTGATGGAGCGGAGACCTTATCTGAAGTGGCTCCGCGGATGGAGTCGGCCTTGTCCTTTTTGGCTGACGCCCTTTATGATATTGTCAGAGCTTCGGCTAAACAAATGGCTGTAGCAGTGGCCGCTCGACGCACACTTTGGCTACGACATTGGGCAGCGGACATGGCCTCTAAGCAAAGGTTGGTGAAGTTGCCCTTTCAAGGCCTTCTCTTGTTTGGTGAGGAGCTGGAAAACATTGTTGAAGGCCTGGGGGATTGCAAACCTCAGCGCTTGCCCGAAGATAGGCCGAAGCCTTCCTCTAAGGGCTAGGCGGTCCGCTCCTCTTACAGACCTCGCTTCCGTGAAGCTAGAAGGTACCGCCCGGGGCGTTCTGCTGGGTTCACTTCTCGTGCCCACTTTCTGCAGAGAAACTCCTTTCACTCGGACAAACGTTCCGCAGCTGCCGGTTCAAGGCCTGGAGTTCAGGGGCGACCCTCTCAATGATGGTGCGCCGGCCCCTCCTTGTTTCCTGTCATCTGAGGAAGACTTTCCCTCTTTTTTTGAGGAGTGGGCTAAAATCTCTGCAGATCAGTGGGTCTTGGACCTGATCAGAGACGGATACTGAATAGAATTTGATGCCCCGGTGAGAGACGTGTTTGTGGAGTTCCTGATGCGGTTCTGCCGCCAAACGGGCGGCGGTAGAGGAGACTTTGCACAGTCTGTACCAGATAGGGGCTGTGACCCCGGTGCCTCCCGCTGAACAAGGTCTAGGCCGCTACTCCATTTACTTTGTGGTGCCACGAAAAGGCGGGTCTTTTCGCCCGATCCTGGACTTAAAAGAGCTAAACAAGTCCTTAAGAGTGCGGCATTTTCACATGGAAACCCTGCGCTCCGTCATTGTGGCGGTACAGCCAGGAGAGTTTCTCACATCTCTGGACCTGAAAGAAGCTTACTTGCACATACCAATTTGGCCCCCGCACCAGAAGTTTTTGCGGTGTTGGGAAAACATTTCCAGTTTCGGGCCTTGCCTTTTGGCCTCGCCACAGCTCCCCGAACCTTTTCCAAGGTAATGGTGGTAGTAGCTGCCGTTCTCAGGCGAGAGGGTTATTTCTAAGGGGATTGCTTCAGACAGACCCTTTCAAGCTAACTCAGTAATCAGATTGCCCTTAATAACCTTAGCAAAAATTCTACTGCCTCACACCTTAATTAACACCTAATTCAGGTCAGTAGCAGTGCTACCTCTCCAGCAACCAAAGAACAGAAAATAACTTTTAGAACAAGGTTTGAGTCTTCCTACTATTCTTTTTAAAGTTCTGTGCCTGTTAAGTTTCTGTCTGTAGAATAAGTTTCAGTTTAAAACTATGGGAAAAGGTTTAGTGATTTATTTTAGTGTTACTGGTTCCTTTTGTTGCCTTGCCATTTAAAGTTCCTATTGATTATTTTTTGTTTTCGGTGAACCTCTTAGCTAGGAATTCCCATTCGTGAGACTATAAGTTCTGCTATTTTATTAGGATTTATTACCCACCTTTATGAAGAGGTGTTTGTTCTTAGAGAAAGCAAAGTTACTCACCTATAGCAGACGTTCTCGGATGACATTAGGGCAAGTATTCTCTCATTCCCTTCTACCTCCGCTTGGAGTTGCATTCCATTTTATATGCCTTTTGATTGGGCTTGCGGTCCCATGTGATACCATTTGGTGGGAAGGCACTCACACATACGTGGTGTGGGCCTACCACAGGCTTCTTAAAATGGTATGAACGCTGGCTAGTGTCTGCACAGAGGATTCACTGGGGACGTTGCCCATCAAAGAGAAGGTATTTGTAAGTAGTGAGTATGTAAACAAGAAATATTTGTATTAGAACTGAAAACTGTTAGGCCTCCACCACGTATATGGATTCTATTATAGATAGCTAACCAGATTGAATAGCTTGCTCCAAATGTAGCAAATCCAAATCAGTTAGCCAGGTTTCAGTCAAACCAAAGAAGACTGAGATGGTGATCTAAAACAAGATCATGAATTAAATGAGATTTACAGCGAACAGAATGAATGTTGATAATGCTAAATCTCTAAGTGATAAAGGAGAGAGAAGGGAAAGAGAGCAGAAGGCACTGGGAGAACCTGCATACTGAGTAGGGGTGATATGTTGAAGCTGGATGACGTCTTCCCCAGATCACCAGAATAGGTTACGAGGATGCTAGAGTAAAATAGGAAAAAGAGTGCAGAAGAATAATAATTCAGTTAGAAATAAGTACACAAAGGAGCATGATATGCTCCTTTGTCGCTCACTGTGGAAGTGACGACACTAAAAATAAAGGATGCAGAGTGGCTCACTTCTGATGTTGCAAGCAGAGGGGATGGGGCTTAATCAGCAACCATGAAAGGAGCAACAAAGAACAGCCATATCTCAAACAATTATTACCTGAATTGGTTATTACTCTATTTACCATTAACTTTCTCTTTGCTTCATGTACAATTTGTCATTCATAATAGATTTTCTAAATGTTAAGTATCCATAGCTATCCTAGTATGTTTATGATATTGTATTGTAAAATTGGATTCTTACAACAAATTACTTTTTTATGCATTATTCTTTGTTATGTATCCTATACTGTTTGTTGTAAGCCATATTGAACTCAATCTTGTTTGGGATAATGTGGGATATAAGTGTCACAAATAAATAAATAAATTAATAAATGCCTGTAGTGGAAGTGAATTTTAAAGATTGGTTTTCAACTCTGCCTTGACCGACCAGTGCACTTTGGGTCTGTATTTGTGATTAGAAGTAATGTTGTTTAAAAATGATTGTTTAACTTTGATTGTGTGAAAATTAAGTTGGAATGTAGAAGATAAGACACAGCTCTAATTAATTTGTTATGTGAAGGGAAAGATGGGGCTTGTTTTCGAGTTCAGATTGGCCACCTGGACTGGAAAACATGTGACCACATTCCCACAGTATGGCTTTTTTACCTAAACAGAGAAGCATCCTGTAATTTTCCTTAGCTCTGAACATGAGTTCTAAGCCTAATAAAAAGGGGAGTTTCTTTCAGTGAAATTGGGAACTCATCTGTGAGTAACGTACGAACTGTGCAGAAAACCATGTTTCTTGGTCAAAGAAGCTCCTGGCTTTCGTTGTGAATGGGCCCCCCAGCTGATAAGAGCCTGGATGATGTAAGGACCAGTGATGATTGTTTATAGTATATTATTGCTTCTTTTACTGGTCTAGGAACTCTTAGCATTGCATAGATGTAGAGATTAGTGATGTAATGATTGTTTATAGATAGGTATTGTTTCTTTTTAGTCATATATTTATTTACTAGTAAAAAAGGCCCGTTTCTGGCTAAAATGAAACGGGCGCTAGCAAGGTTTTGCGCGGAGTGTGTATGTTTGAGAGAGTGACTGTGTGAGTGAGAATGTGTAAGTGTGGGTGTGAGTGTGTCTGTGAGAGAGCGTGTGTGTATGTGAGAATGAGTGTGTGCGAGTGCGTATGTGAGACAGTGAGCATCCTTCCCTGTCCCCCCTGTCAGGTGTCAGGACTGGGGGGACTGTGGACAGTCATGAAGGCAGCCCCTATCAAAATAATGAAAGCAAGACCATTTGTATAATAATCACTGCATTCCAGAGAACAAAATGGAGCAAGTTCCCACATGCTATCTTTTGCTTTCTGTATTCAGTAGCTGACAGGCTTGCTAGACTTACCTAAGTGGCTGCAGCTGCAATACACTGAAAAGAAAGCAAGGAAACGTATGAGACCTAGATACAGCCGTCCCCTTGGCCTCTGACGCTCCTCCCTTCTTCTATTTGACTTCCCTCTGATAGGTCTGTCATTCGGTGTGACGCTCCTCCCTTTTCCTGTTTCAGTTCCCTTTGATAGGTCAGAGCAGTGCAGCTGTGACACTCCTCCCTTCTCTGATAGGTCAGGGCGGGGCAGAGATGTAGTGTGCTTAAAAATGGTTACAGAGCTTCGAACATACGAACTGTTGAAGCCTCAGAGTGTGCTTTAGAACGTTGAGGGTGCTTTTTATGTGCAGATGGGGCGTGGCTGAGACTGAGGGTGAATAGTCCGAATAGCCTAGCCTACCAGGAGGACAGGAGTTCAGGACAGAAGGAGTGAGCTTCAGAAAGTCTGAGGGGGGATTTTATTCATATAGATTACATTTGTACCCCGCTCTTTTTCCCACATACAGCAGGTTCAGTGCGGCTTACATAGTAAAAGAAAGCATCTTACATGGAAAAGAATACAGTAAAAACAAGGAAATGTGGGAACAGTATTATAAATTGTGATGATCATAACTACTTACATTATGAAAGGCATTACAAAGGCCTTGTAAAAAGAACGTAATGAACTAGAATAGGGAAGGTAGACAAGGATATGATAGGTGAAAGGGAAGGAGAGTGGGAGGGAAATGGTAAAGGATGGAGGGAAGAAGATGAGGGATTAAGTATAACATTGGGGTCAGAGTAAGCTTCGACGTCTTAGCAGGAGTATCGTAGCTAATCATTGTGTGTATGTAGCTTAATCATTGTAGATTCCATATCATCATGCTGATCAATCCATAGACTGGTGGGTTGTGTCCATCTACCAGCAGGTGGAGATAGAGAGCAATCCTTTTGCCTCCCTATATGTGGTCATGTGCTGCCGGAAACTCCTCAGTATGTTCTCTATCTCAGCAGGTGGTGGTCACACACAGCAGCAGCTCTGGCTAGGTCTCCAAGCCTAATTTTTAGGTTTTGTTGAGTACCTGGGGTTGAGGGCTCTTCTTGAGCAAGTGCAAACCTGGTGGCGACAGGTCCCTCCTTTTCTCCCCCCTCCCGCTGGCTCCGTTAAAAAAAAAAAAAAAAAAAAAAAATTTTGAACGTCCTTAAGGGCGTTTATTTCGACGTTTATTTAAACGTTTATTGCAGCTACTCACTGGGACACCAGGTCGTTACAGCTCGGAGCGAGAAGCAGGTAATTTTTACCTTTTTATAGCGGGCAGGGGGTTCCCCGATCGATCTCCACGTGGCCTATGGCGTCGGAGGGCGAGGGCGCGAAGAATCGCTCCCCGGACCGCGTGTGCGCTTCTAGTGGGGATGCGGGGGTCTTAAAGTCTGACTCGCCCTTGTTGGGTGTCAGTTCGGAGGCCGGTCAGTGTCCCGGGTCATCCACCGGTGCGGCGGTTTTTCCCGCCATTAACGCCCATACCCCGCTGCTCGCCTCCGCCATCTTGGCCGGCCACTCTGCTCGGACGGCTTCTTCTTGGGCCGCCCTTGAGCTGGGAGACGTTAATGCCATGGCCGCCCTTGATTTGGGCGACGGCAAAAAAGCGGCTAAAGTTAAGCGCTGTTCTTCTCGCGCTGCTCCTTCGCGGAGTGTCGCGCCGGACGCCATCTTGGATGCGCAGCATGTTTCTCCCCCGCTCTTGCGAGCGCCGGTTGAGGGTGCGTCTAGGGCTGTGGCCCAGGCGGCTGAAGTGCACAGTCTGGGGGGTTTCTCCCCCGAGTTTATTTTGCTGCTGCATCAGGCCTTCCTTATGCAGAACGCTGCCCCTTCTCCCTTGTCCGATAAAGGGGTTGAGGCCCCCGGAAGTAAACGCCCTCGGGTGGATTCCCAGGCCTTAGAGGACTTTGTCTCCTCTGATGTAGATGAGGGCAGCGTATCTGAGTTCTCCCAACGGTCCTTTGCGGATTCCTTGGAGGAGACGGATTCCCGCTCGGATGGAGCGGATGACCCCTCTGCAGCGCGGATCTTTCACTCAGAGGATTTGCCCAACCTGTTATTGCAGGCCATGAGAATTTTGAAGATTTCCTCTCCAGAGGACGTCTCTCCCTCAGCCCGTGTTGGCTCCGCCATTATGCTGGGGACGAAGCGCCCGCCTAGAACCTTCCACGTGCATGATGCCATGCACACCTTAATTTCGGCTCAATGGGATGTCCCGGAAGCGAGCCTCAAAGTGGCTAGGGCTATGTCCCGCCTCTATCCTTTGCCTGAAAGTGAACGGGAAGCTTTTCTTTGACCTACCGTGGATTCTTTAATCACTGCGGTGACTAAGAAAACGGCGTTGCCGGTGGAAGGTGGCACGGCCCTAAAGGACGCCCAAGACAGAAGATTGGAGGCGGCCTTAAGGTCGTCCTTCGAGGCGGCTGCCTTAAGTTTGCAGGCCTCAGTTTGCGGCTCCTATGTGGCCAGGGCGTGCCTGACGATTGTGCAGCGGGCTTCCCCCTCGGATCCTTCCTTGAGGGCTGATTGGCCGGCCCTGGAATCGGGCTTGGCTTATTTGGCAGACTTACTGTATGATGTCTTGAGAGCCTCGGCTAAAGGTATGGCTCAGACAGTCTCTGCGCGGCGGTGGCTTTGGCTGAAACATTGGTCTGCTGACCACGCCTCTAAGTCCCGCCTGGCTAAGTTGCCTTTTAAAGGCAAGCTGCTCTTTGGGGTCGAGCTGGACAAAATTGTGACCGATCTCGGCACGTCTAAGGGCAAGAGGTTACCAGAGGTCAGGGCTCGGGCCAGTGCTCGCCCCGGTATCTCCAGAGGACGGTTTCAGGAAGCCCGTCGGTACCGCCCGGGCAAGTCGGGCTCCTCTGCCCCCTCTTCCTTCAAGAGGAATTTCTCCCCTAAGCAGCATTCCTTTCGCAGAGACCGCCGTCCCGGAGGTGCGCCCTCCGGTCCTCCCCCAGGGTCTCGTACCCAATGACGGGGTCCTGGTCCATGGCCCAGTGCAGATTGGAGGACGCCTGTCCTCGTTTCTGGGCGAGTGGACCAGGGTAACTTCAGACGCTTGGGTGCTGGAAGTCATCAGAGACGGCTACAAGCTAGAGTTCTGCCGACCCTTAAGAGACGGGTTTGTACTCTCTCCCTGCAAGTCTCCGGTCAAAGCTGTGGCAGTGCAGCAGACCTTGGACAATCTGATCCGCCTGGGTGCGGTCGTTCCGGTGCCAGAAAATCAGCTTGGCAAGGGACGTTACTCCATTTACTTTGTGGTACCAAAGAAAGGAGGTTCTGTACGGCTTATCCTCGACCTCAAAGGGGTCAATCGGGCCTTGAAAGTTCGGCACTTTCGCATGGAGACTCTCCGCTCTGTTATAGCGGCAGTGAAGGCAGGGGAGTTCCTGGCATCCTTGGACATCAAGGAAGCGTACTTGCATATTCCCATCTGGCCTCCTCATCAACGCTTTCTGTGTTTTGCAGTCCTGGGCCGACACTTCCAGTTCAGAGCCCTCCCGTTCGGGTTGGCTACTGCTCCGCGGACCTTCTCCAAAGTAATGGTGGTCATCGCGGCCTTCCTGCGAAAGGAAGGAGTACAAGTCCATCCTTATCTGGACGACTGGTTGATCCGAGCCCCCTCTTATGCAGAGTGCGGCAAAGCTGTGTACCGGGTGATTGCTCTTTTGAGCTCCCTGGGGTGGATCATCAACTGGGAGAAAAGCTAGCTTCGCCCGACTCAGTCCCTGGTGTATCTGGGAGTTCGATTCGACACCCAAGTAGGCAGAGTGTTCCTGCCGGACAATCGGATTGTCAAACTTCAGGCTCAGGTGGACCAGTTCCTAGTAGCCTCTCCGCTTCGGGCTTGGGACTATGTGCAGCTGTTGGGCTCTATGACGGCCATGATGGAAGTAGTGCCCTGGGCCAGGGCTCATATGAGACCACTACAACACTCTCTGCTGCAGCGCTGGACTCCGGTGTCGGAGGATTATGCTGTGCGCCTTCCCTTGGACCCAGCAGTGCGCAAGGCGCTGAGCTGGTGGCTGAAGACAGACAAGTTGTCTGCAGGGATGCCTCTTGTGACCCCGGAGTGGATTGTCGTCACGACGGACGCCTCTTTGACAGGCTGGGGAGCCCATTGCTTGGGAAGGACAGCACAGGGGCTCTGGTCTCCTGCAGAGGCAAAATGGTCTATCAACCTCCTGGAACTCAGAGCCATTCGGTTGGCGCTTTTGGAGTTCCTCCCGGTACTGGCGTTGAAGCCAGTACGGGTCCTGTCGGACAATGCCATGGCTGTGGCCTATGTCAACCGCCAGGGAGGTACCAAGAGCACCCCTCTAGCCAAGGAAGCCATGAATCTATGCCAGTGGGCGGAAGCGAACCTGGAACAGCTGTCAGCGGCCCACATTGCCGGAGTCATGAATGTCAAGGCGGACTTTCTCAGTCGCCATACCTTGGATCCCGGAGAGTGGCAGTTATCGGCTCAGGCGTTCTTGGACATCACGAAGCGCTGGGGCCAGCCGAGCCTAGATCTGATGGCGTCATCGGCCAATTGCCAAGTGCCGCGCTTTTTCAGCAGAGGACGGGACCCTCGATCTCTGGGAGTAGATGCTCTTCTCCAACAGTGGCCGACACAAGAGCTTCTCTATGTGTTCCCGCCCTGGCCCATGTTGGGCAGGGTACTAGACCGGGTGGCAAAGCATCCGGGCCGGATAATCCTGGTGGGTCCGGACTGGCCCAGACGTCCCTGGTATGCGGACTTGATCAGGCTCTCAGTGGACGACCCTCTGCGGCTGCCAGTGGAGCAGGGCCTGTTGCATCAGGGTCCCGTGGTGATGGAGGATCCCTCCCCCTTTGGTCTTACGACCTGGCTATTGAGCGGCAGCGTCTGAGGAAGAAGGGCTTCTCAGACAAGGTCATCGCCACTATGCTGAGAGCGAGGAAGCGCTCTACTTCTACTGCTTACGCCAGGGTTTGGCGTACCTTTGCAGCGTGGTGTGAAGCAGGCTCACTTTCTCCCTTCACTGCTCCAATTTCTTCAGTGCTGGCGTTCCTGCAAGAAGGTCTGGAGAAAGGCCTGTCGCTCAGTTCCCTTAAAGTCCAGGTAGCGGCTCTGGCTTGCTTCAGGGGCCGCCTGAAGGGTGCTTCCCTGGCTTCGCAGCCAGATGTGGTACGTTTTCTCAAGGGAGTTAATCACCTGCGCCCTCCTCTGCACTCAGTGGTGCCTGCGTGGAATCTCAACCTGGTGCTAAGAGCCTTGCAGAAGCCGCCTTTTGAACCCTTGTCGAGGGCATCTCTGAAAGACCTGACGTTGAAAGCAGTCTTTTTGGTGGCTATCACTTCAGCCAGAAGAGTTTCCGAGCTCCAGGCACTCTCATGTCGAGAGCCTTTTCTGCAGTTCACTGAGGCAGGAGTGACTATTCGCACAGTGCCTTCCTTCCTGCCCAAGATTGTTTCTCGCTTCCATGTGAATCAGCAGCTCTGTCTCCCTTCCTTTCGTAGGGAGGACTACCCAGAGGAGTACTCTGCTCTCAAATATCTGGATGTGAGACGAGTCATCATCAGATACTTGGAAGTGACCAATGATTTCCGGAAATCGGATCATCTGTTTGTCCTGTTTGCAGGTCCTCGTAAGGGCCTGCAGGCTACTAAGCCTACAGTGGCAAGATGGGTCAAGGAAGCCATTGCAGCGGCTTATGTGGCCGCGGGGAAGGTGCCGCCTATCCAGCTGAAGGCTCACTCCACTAGAGCTCAGGCGGCCGAATGGCAGAGGCCGGGTCCGTCTCCTTGGAAGAGATTTGCAAGGCGGCAAGTTGGGCGTCGGCCCATACCTTCTCCAGGCATTACCGCTTGACACTGGCTGCTCGGGCGGAGGCCCGGTTTGGAGCTTCAGTGTTGCGGTGAGGGATTTCAATGTCCCGCCCTGGGTGAGTACTGCTTCAGTATATCCCACCAGTCTATGGATTGATCAGCATGATGATATGGAAGGTAAAATTATGTATCATACCTGATAATTTTCTTTCCATTAATCATAGCTGATCAATCCATAGCCCCTCCCAGATATCTGTATTGTTTATATTCTGGTTGCATTTCAGGTTCAAGGTTTAGTCTTCAGTTCCTGTTCAGGAGGACTTCGTGTTCAAGTTTTTTCAATTGGATTCTTCAAGAGTTGAGACGAGTTTGTGTTACAGTGAGCTGCTGCATTCCTCTCCCCTCCGTTTTACGGGGCTAGATTGAGACCTAAATTCTGCCGGCGCTCCCTCCCGCTTCGTGCGGCTGTAGGGCAGCTTTGTACCCCTCCCGCTTTGGCGGTTAGGGTCAGTCAGCTCCTCCCGCGGTTGCAGGATAAGCCAGATCCCCCCCCGCATCGGCGGGGTGGTGTCCCTCCCCCGCTCCGCGGGGATGAGCTGGACGGATTCCCCTCCCCCACTTGTGTGGGGATGAGCTGGGTTAATTCCCCTCCCCCGTTTCGGCGGTGGTGAGCTGGGCAGTGTCCCTTTTGTGGGTGTAATTCTCTTAAGTGCTGAGTCCTGCGGATGGAGCTTGGATATCGACATACTGAGGAGTTTCCGGCAGCACATGACCACATATAGGGAGGCAAAAGGATTGCTCTCTATCTCCACCTGCTGGTAGATGGACACAACCCACCAGTCTATGGATTGATCAGCTATGATTAATGGAAAGAAAATTATCAGGTATGACACATAATTTTACCTTTTAGAACCTCTAATAAAGGTCTCATTTACCTAATACGAATCCAAAATAATGCACAGTAGTTACTGAGTAGTCTGTGTTAATGAAGCAGGCTGTAAATCCATAGCAGAACAATGTCAAATACAAAAAAACCCAAATAGTAGAATTTTAGTGGATAAGGAATATAAACAGATTGGAAAAAACTTGAAGGTCTTAATTTTAAATCTTTCTCTTCCGTGGTGCATAGTGCTGAGTTGCAGGAGTGCCACTTTCATATCATACATAGGGCATATTTTTCAGTTAAGCAGGCATGGCACGCAGGAGTAGTAGAAACACATAAGTGTCCCAAATGTGCAGAAGTAAATGCATCATTTAGCCATGGTTTGTGGCAATGTAGAGAGATACGGGGGTTTTGGACGGCTCTCTCCAGGTTTCTGGGCTGGGTTCTGGGATATCGGGTGGACCTGTCCTTTGAAAGGGTGATACTGAGCTCCACGACGACATGGCACAAAGGAACGTTAGAAGAAAAGATGTTCCTTAGTAAACTTTGTATTTTGGGGAAAAAATGTATCCTAAATTGCTGGACAGCAGATAGAGGACCCTCATATTGGTATTGGAGAAATAGGCTCCATGAGCTTATGTTATGGGAAATGCAGGACGCCCGTAATACACCAAAGAGGCGTCAACGATTCATAAAAATTTGGGGGGCATACCTACACAAAATATCACCACGTGCACGGAGCCACGTTTTGAACACATTGGGTTAGTCTGTATATATGGAAAGCATATAATTAGAAACATGAGATATAATCAAAAGTCAGACATCATTAATGGGTGGACGAGCTTCTTGGTAAAGAGGGGGAGGGGGGTAGATATCAACAAATGATTTGAGGCTCTTACCACTACTATTCTAAATTGTGAGATTTAGGAACTTTATATGATTCTATGATTTTTTTTTTTTTTTTAAACGTACCCTTCAACAATGGGTAAAGGGAGGGGGGGGATAAGAAGGGGGGAGGAAGGGTGGGGGTTCATGGGGAAAGGGGAGAAGAGAGGAAAGCCCAAAATGACAATATAACGGATAATAAATAGTTAAATATCAGAAGTGTTATGTTATGATCAATGGCTCTGGAATTTAAATGATGCAAAGTGGCAGAGCATTACTAATTGAAGAAAGATAACGAGTGGATGGACATAGGAAGGGGGGGAAACGATACCAGTTTGATGACAGGATAATCAAATGTATTAGTTATTTGTTTCTCCATGGTTAAGTTAAGGTATTTTTTCAAATGGAATGTGGTAACTATTTTGTAATGTCATGGGGGGGAAAAAGTGTTGAAGCATTAGATGTAACTCTGAGGGGGGGGGGGAAAGGGAGGGATACCACCGAGCCTATAAGAACACAAGGCTCGGCTGGGAGATACATGAGATGGGTGGGAGGGAGGAGGGGAGAAAATGTTTAAAAAGTTTGATGATGGATGTTATTATTGTTTTGTAAGATTGGAAGTCTTGGGGCAACACTGTGTGTACCCCTGACTATTGTTGTGATAATATATGTTTATCATCAATAAAAATGTTGAAACATAAATCTTTCTGTTCCTCAGGTCTTTGTGCTTTGCCAAGGATTGTTGCAGTTGTCTCAGCTCCTCTACAGTGCTTATTTCAAGAGCAGTCTCAGTACCATTGAGAAACGGTTTGGTCTCTCTAGCTTCTCCTCTGGGCTCATTTCCAGCCTGCATGAGGTAACTAGTTGGGTCGGAGATGCACAGGCAGTGCCTGTTTGGATGGTGCTATAAAATTGTAGAAAAGCAGTATTTAGGTACTTTAGTAGTGAAATAGCATTGAGTATTATGTTTTGTGTATAGGCAGAAGTTGCATGGGGCGAGCCATTCATGGGATGGTTATGTGAGTGGTACATGTCTTCGTGGGGTGGTACATGTCTTGGGTGGATACATAGTATGGATACTTGAGTAGGTGAGGATTATGCAAAAAGTGCATAGGGAAAGTATATGAGAAAGGGGATTAATGGTTGGTACATTTGCAGGAGATGCTTGGAATGAATATCTAGGCATAAGATGCATGTCACAGGCATTTGAGCAAATTCAAAAGTGCATGGACATGGGAGTGGAAACATGGAGTGGACATGTTGATAGGAGCTACTAAGGCAAAAAGGTTCAAGGATGAGGCCAAGGTGCATGTAAAGAAGAGTTGCACAGGCCAGTGATATATATTGGGGAGCTATAGGGTACAAAGGGAAGAAATCTGTTAAATAGGTTAAGGCTCAGTATTAGCAATGATACATGGTATTGATTTTAAGCTATTTTCTACTATTTGGACAGACAGACTAGGCTTGCCACCTGATTCTATGTCTAAAAAGTTATCAATAGAAATCAAAATAAAACATGGAAAAGAAAATAAGATGATACCTTTTTGTATTGGACATAATACATTTCTTGATTAGCTTTCGAAGGTTGCCCTTCTTCGTCAGATCGGAAATAAGCAAATGTGCTAGCTGACAGTGTATATAAGTGAAAACATTGAAGCATTACTATGACAGTCTGACAGGGTGGGAGGATGGGGATGGGTAGGAGGTATGCATGGGGACATCAAAGCATATCATTGATATTCTAACAGGATGGGTGTGGATAGGTGAGGGGTGGAGAGAAATACAGCTTTATGGTTTATAATGGGCTAGGAACCCCAGATCCTTGTTAAGTCCTTTCTGTTGGGTGTTAAAATATTCAATCATTCTGACTTCAAAGGTCTTACGTTCTTGTATGGTTTTAAAGTTACCTTTCAGGATTCTCACTGTGAAGTTACTGGTACAGTGTCCTGGTCCTGTAAAATGCTGACCAACAGGGGTGGGAACCCTACTGGCACCAGTATTGTTCATGTGATGTCTATGTAAATTGAATCTTGTCTTAAGCATCTGGCCTGTTTCTCCAATATAGCATCCTTCGTTACATTTTTTACACTGAATGATATATACCACATTGGAAGATGAGCAAGTGAAAGATTCCTTTATGTCAGGGGTGTAACCACGGGTGTGCCTGGATGGGCCCAGGCCCACCCACTTTCCCTCCAGGGCCACCCAGGCGCCCGTTCACATCCTTCTTCGCTCGCTGCTCCCAGGCTCCGCTTCGCTGCATCGCTCTGCATTCTTCTTCTCGCCTGTCGCGCGGTGCTGCCATTCATGCAGGCGGCTGCTCTCTCCCCTGCTGTGTCTATCCGGCCCAGCAGGAAGTGCATCAGAGGATCGGATGGACGCAGCGGGGGGGAGCGCGGCTGCCTGTGTGAATGGCGGCGCAGCGTGGCGGGCGAGAGGAAGAGTGCAGGGAGCGACGATCATGCGGCGAAGCGGAGCCTGGGGAGAGGTGCACATACCTACATTTAGGGCTCAGCCAAGGTACCGGGCAGGCAGCGGAGCAATCTTGTATAGTGGGAGGAGAGGGAGAAATGCTGCCTGGAGGGAGAGGGGGATAGGGACAAGAGATATGGGGTGGATGGAGAAGGATAAACGTTGCATGGAGGGGGAGGGAGAACACAGGGAGAAATGTTGGACACAGGTGAAGAGGAGGGAGAGATGGTGCATGAAGGTGGAGGGAAGGAAGAGAGAGAGAGAGAGACAAAGGGGTAGAGGGGGGCAAGAAAGGGAGAAATCTTGGATTTTGGGGGTGGAGGGGAGGGAGAGATGGTGCACAGAGAAGAGAGGGAGAAATGTTGGGCATGACAGTGGATGGGAAGAAGGGAGAGATGCTGTATGGGAGGAGGAGAAAGAGATATTGGACCTGGGACACAAGGGAGGGGGAGACAGAGATGGTGGACAGTGGGAGAGAGACAGAAATGTTGGACATGGTGGAGGAAGGAAGAGAATGCTGCATGGGAAGGAGGGGGAAGACATATTGGATCTGGGGTACAAGGGAGGGGGAAAGAACGATGTGGACAGTGGGAGAGAGGGGGAGATGTAGGACATGGGGTTGGATGAGAGGCAGGGGAGATTCATAGGAGAGGGGAGAGAGGGAGATATTGGATCCAGGAGCAAATGAGAATGATGGAGAGATGCCAGACAATGGGAGTGAGGGAAGAGAGAGGGAGAAATGCTGGATCATGGGGGACAGGGGAGGAGAAAATAGAAGGGACAGGGAGCTAGAAGGGTGGATGGAGGAAGATGCTGGGAATGGTGGAACCATGTGGGAGATGCTGGAGGGGGGAGGAGGAAGGCAAGGAAATGGATGAGAGGATAGTGATTACAGAAGATAGAAATATAGTAATGGGGAGTAGATTAAAGATGAAAGGGAATGGCTGGAGAAGGAGTGAGTTGGGTAATGGGAGAGCTAGTGGGAGAGAGAAGAAGATGACGATCTGATAGGCAGCTGTAAAGTAAAAAGAAGGAGAAAGGCGAGAGAGTAAAATTTGAGTTGACAGAGAGGTAGAAAAAAAAAAAAGAGGAAGCAGCTAAAAAGGAATGATCAGTATGTCGGAGGTAGATGTAGTGAGGGAATAGACAGTAGAGAGGAGAAAAGACAAATGCACAGCAGTCACTTGAAGGAGAATTAGTAGACGCCAGGAAATTAGAAGCAACATAATGGAAAAATAAAATATCCAGACATCAAAGATAGAAAAAAGCATTTTATTTTGAATGTTTAAATGGAATATGTTAGCTTTGTGAAATGTGCATAGCAAATGTCTTTGCATTGTGTTCAGTACAAAGGAAATGCATTTTTGTTTTTATTTCTTCAGGGTTGTAGTACATGTTAAGTTTAACTTCTTGGGGGTTCTCAATTCAATTTTTGTGTAAATATTTTTATTTCTAACTTGTGATCCCTTGTTCTGTTTTTGGTGAGGGTCTGTCAGTGTGATAGTAATGGCAGGTAAAGAAATCGGAAGGGAGGCAGGGAAGAGAGGGGATTGGAGAGAGTGCCCTCCTTTATTTTCTGACCTGGGGCAGAGCATGTCTAACACTGGCCCTTACCCTTGCTTTTTAGCTGGTGGGGCTCCCCAAGCATCCCAGCTGAGGACCTCCTCCAAAGGCAGGCAGAACTCCCTTCTACCAAGCTCTGCAGTTGGCAACAGCATCTTTGAGTTACTGACAACTAAGGATGCAAGGGGTGCCAGCTTTGGTCGCATAGGGATGTTGCTGCTGCCTGCCAAGCTTAGTAAAGGGAAGTTCTGTCCACTTTCAGAGGAAGTCTTCAGCTGACAGAGTTTGAGGATCCTCATTAGCTAAAGTATTTATATTTTGAGGTGAAGGTAGTGCGAGGCAGAGAAACTTTTGTGCCACCCACTTTGGGCTCAGGCCCAACCAAAATTGGTTTTCTGGCTACGCCACTGCTTTATGTTGAATATCTTTCCTTTGTGGATGACTGTGGGGTCCTGTGAAATAGTTTGGCATAGTTTGCAACTGGATAAATTACAGGGAAGTGTGCCCTTCTGTTTTTTTCAGTCTGTGATGGAAGTTTACTTCTGATTAGCTTGTGTTTTAAGTTGGGTGGCTGTCTGAAGGCCAGTACTGGTGGAGATGGGAATATCTCTTTCAGTAATTCATCCTCCTGGAGTATAGGTTGTAGATCTCTTATGATTTTCCTCAGTTTTTCCAGCTCTGGATTGTATGTCACTACAAGGGGGATTCTGTCTGTGGATTTTTTCTCCTTGTACTGTAGCAGATTCTCCCTGGGTGTTTTGAGGGAGGAGGCAATATTCTTGGAGATTATTTTGGGGTTGTAGCCTTTCTGTTTGAAGGATGCAGCCAGGCTTTTAAGGTGTCTGTCTCTGTCCCCTGGGTCAGAACAGATACGGTGGTATCTTGTGGCTTGGCTGTAAATGATGGATCTTTTTGTATGTGAAGGATGGAAGCTGGAGTTGTGGAGGTAGCTGCATCTGTCTGTGAGTTTCTTGTATATATAAAGGAATCTTTCACTTGCTCATCTTCCAATGTGGTATATATCATTCAGTGTAAAAAAATGTAACGAAGGATGCTATATTGGAGAAACAGGCCAGATGCTTAAGACAAGATTCAATTTACATCAGGGGCGTATCTGAACTGCGGCGGTAGGGGGGGCCAGGGCCAGAGAGGGGGGGCACATTATAGCCCCCCCCCCGCCGCCGCCGCCATTGCCGATCCCCCTCCCCCCAGCCGCTGCCATTGCTAACCCTCCCCCTCCGTTGCTCGCCTACCTTCGCTGGCGGGGGACCCCAACCCCCGCCAGCCGAGGTCCGCGTCCTCCTGCCGCTGCCGGCTGCCTTTGGTCCTTTCATTCTTCCATTGAAGCTGGCGCCGACGAAAAAGTTTCTTTTGAATCTGACGTCGCTGCACGTTGCACGTTGTACGTGCAGGACGTCAGACTCAGAAACAATTTCTGAGTCTGACGTCCTGCACGTACAACGTGCAGCGACGTCAGACTCAAAAGAAACTTTCGTCGGCGCCAGCTTCAATGGAAGAATTAAAGGACCAAAGGCAGCCGGCAGCGGCAGGAGGACGCGGACCTCGGCTGGCGGGGGTTGGGGTCCCCCGCCAGCGAAGGTAGGCGAGCAACGGAGGGGGAGGGTTGGCAGCGGTAGGGGGGTCCAGGGCGAAATCTGCGGGGGCCCAGGCCCCTGAGGCCCCACGCAGATACGCCCCTGATTTACATAGACATCACATATATACAAGAAACCCACAGACAGATGCAGCTATCTCCACAACTCCAGCTTCCATTCTTCACATACAAAAAGATCCATCATTTACAGCCAGGCCACAAGATACCACGGTATCTGCTCTGACCCAGGGGACAGAGACAGACACCTTAAAAGCCTGACTGCATCCTTCAAACAGAAAGGCTACAACCCCAAAATAATCTCCAAGAATATTGCCTCCTCCCTCAAAACACCCAGGGAGAATCTGCTACAGTACAAGGAGAAAAAATCCACAGACAGAATCCTCCTTGTAGTGACATACCATCCAGAGCTGGAAAAACTGAGGAAAATCATAAGAGATCTACAGCCTATACTCCAGGAGGATGAATTACTGAAAGAGATATTCCCATCCCCACAAGTATTGGCCTTCCGACAGCCACCCAACTTAAAACACAAGCTAATCAGAAGTAAACTTCCATCACAGACTGAAAAGGAACAGAAGGGCACACTTCCCTGTAATTTATCCAGTTGCAAACTATGCCAAAATATTTCACAGGACCCCACAGTCATCCTCAAAGGAAAGATATTCAACATAAAGGAATCTTTCACTTGCTCATCTTCCAATGTGGTATATATCATTCAGTGTAAAAAATGTAACGAAGGATGCTATATTGGAGAAACAGGCCAGATGCTTAAGACAAGATTCAATTTACATAGACATCACATGAACAATACTGGTGCCAGTAGGGTTCCCACCCCTGTTGGTCAGCATTTTACAGGACCAGGACACTGTACCAGTGACTTCACAGTGAGAATCCTGAAAGGTAACTTTAAAACCATACAAGAACGTAAGACCTTTGAAGTCAGAATGATTGAATATTTTAACACCCAACAGAAAGGACTTAACAAGGATCTGGGGTTCCTAGCCCATTATAAACCATAAAGCTGTATTTCTCTCCACCCCTCACCTATCCACACCCATCCTGTTAGAATATCAATGA
Source organism: Microcaecilia unicolor (assembly GCF_901765095.1). Taxonomy (NCBI): domain Eukaryota; kingdom Metazoa; phylum Chordata; class Amphibia; order Gymnophiona; family Siphonopidae; genus Microcaecilia; species Microcaecilia unicolor. The sequence goes on along the minus strand of NC_044040.1, from coordinate 118,865,827 downwards.
TATGCTTTGATGTCCCCATGCATACCTCCTACCCACCCCCATCCTCCCACCCTGTCAGACTGTCATAGTAATGCTTGAATGTTTTCACTTATATACACTGAGGCATATTTTCAAAGCACTTTGGGAGGCTAAGTTCCATAGGTTTCTATGGAACTTTGGGAGGCTAAGTGCTTTGAAAATAAGCCTCAATGTCAGCTAGCACATTTGCTTATTTCCGATCTGACGAAGAAGGGCAACCTTCGAAAGCTAATCAAGAAATGTGTTAAGTTATGTCCAATAAAAAAGGTATCATCTTATTTTCTTTTCCATGTTTTATTTTGTTTGATTTCTATTGATAACCTTAAGAGTGGATTAACACGGCTACCACACTCCTCTACTTATGTCTAAAAATAAACAGGGCTCATTCATTATAATGAAATTTATTTCTTACCTGATAATTTTCTTTCTTTAGTCACAGCAGATGAATCCAGAGACGTGGGTTGTGACCATCTACCATCAGGTGAAGAGAGTGCTGAACTGCACTGTCTTATAGGATGGAATGCTCCTTGTTCAGTCAGTATTTCTCATAACAAAGCAGAAGAAAATAGAATTATAACATTTCTCCTTCCCTACAGGGAAATGTGATAAACCAAGAACTGCAAACATATAAACCGATTACAACAGTCCATCTAAAATATAAAAATGCAGCAACAAGTTCCAACAGAGAACTAACTGATAGGAACAGCTGGAGAAACAGGGTCGGCCTCTGGATTCATCTGTTGTGACTAAAAGAAAGAAAATTATCAGGTAAAAAATAATTTTTCATTCCTTAGCATCAGCAGCAGATTAATTCAGAGACTTGTGGGATGTAGCAAAGCAGCCCTAAAGTAGGGTAAACCTGAAGCTCCCACAGGTATCACTAGTACTCCTAAAGATGCATTCGACCGAGCAGAGACATTCAAATGATAGTGTCTAGAGAAGGTATACAAGGAAGACCATCTCGCCGCCGTACATATTTCCTCCAGGGAGAAAAGACGGGCTTACATCCAGAAATTCATTACAGCTGGGGTAGAAGGTGCCCAGTATCTGGCTGGAAGTGGTTTACCTGCTAGTAAATACATAGACGTGATAGCCTCCTTGACCCAGCGAGCTAGTGTGTCTTTGTAAGCCACATTACCTTTCTGAGGTCCCGAGCAAAGCACAAACAGGTCACTTTCAAGTAGTGTAGGAGTACATTGCGAATGTCATGGAAGCAGGAAGAAACAAAGGTTGATGGAAATGAAAGGCAGACACCACCTTTAGGAAGAGAAGACGGGACTATGCACCCGGTCATCCCTTCAAGAGAAATCCAGAGGATCTCAACAGGACAAAGCCTGGAGTTCCAAAACCCTGCTTGGACTGATACCTGGGTATCTGATTAAAACTAGGTTGCCCTGGACGATAGCACCTGGTATCTTTTAAAATGAGGGCGAGCTGATTTGACTGGAAAGAATGTTTAGACATACCCTCAGGAAGATGCAAAGTCTGTGAGTCACTCATATCTTTCACCAACTTTGCTAAGACCTCATAGGCTGTGACTGTGAAAGAAATTGGCTTGGTCGATGCCCAAAGCAAGCCCTTCAAGGAATCTACCAAATATGTCAGCCCTGTCTCCACATCTGGCATTTCAGGAGGAGGATGACTGTCGGACTTCTGGAAAGAATCTGAAATCTGTTGCACCTAGCTAAGGCACGCCCTAGCAGTATATGAGCTGCAGATAACCATCTGCAGAGAAAGAGAACTTCTGAATTGTCGGAAGGCAGCTGCACTGAATCCACCAGTTAAGGCTGAGTTTGGCTTGGAGGGTAAGAGAGATGGAGACCAACAGCTGAGAAGGAACCCCTGAAGTAGTCTGATGTGGAATATGGCCCATGGAAAAATGTCCAAGATAGAGGCCTGCCATTGCGCCCAGAACTTAACATATTCTCAGACCCCAGGACCTGGCAGGGAAAGTAGAACCTGCCTTGGGTGTGAATCTTTTGCTGATGAACAGGAAGAAATGTCTTCCCTAAGCCTATATCGAATAACACTCCCAGATATGCCAAGATTAGTGGTGGAAACAACTGACTCTTGAATACCAATCCTAAGGACTGTAGCTACAGTGGTGGAAATAAGTATTTGATCCCTTGCTGATTTTGTAAGTTTGCCCACTGACAAAGACATGAGCAGCCCATAATTGAAGGGTAGGTTATTGGTAACAGTGAGAGATAGCACATCACAAATTAAATCCGGAAAATCACATTGTGGAAAGTATATGAATTTATTTGCATTCTGCAGAGGGAAATAAGTATTTAATCCCTCTGGCAAACAAGACCTAATACTTGGTGGCAAAACCCTTGTTGGCAAGCACAGCGGTCAGACGTCTTCTGTAGTTGATGATGAGGTTTGCACACATGTCAGGAGGAATTTTGGCCCACTCCTCTTTGCAGATCATCTCTAAATCATTAAGAGTTCTGGGCTGTCGCTTGGCAACTCGCAGCTTCAGCTCCCTCCATAAGTTTTCAATGGGATTAAGATCTGGTGACTGGCTAGGCCACTCCATGACCCTAATGTGCTTCTTCCTGAGCCACTCCTTTGTTGCCTTGGCTGTATGTTTTGGGTCATTGTCGTGCTGGAAGACCCAGCCACGACCCATTTTTAAGGCCCTGGCGGAGGGAAGGAGGTTGTCACTCAGAATTGTACGGTACATGGCCCCATCCATTCTCCCATTGATGCGGTGAAGTAGTCCTGTGCCCTTAGCAGAGAAACACCCCCAAAACATAACATTTCCACCTCCATGCTTGACAGTGGGGACGGTGTTCTTTGGGTCATAGGCAGCATTTCTCTTCCTCCAAACACGGCGAGTTGAGTTCATGCCAAAGAGCTCAATTTTTGTCTCATCTGACCACAGCACCTTCTCCCAATCACTCTCGGCATCATCCAGGTGTTCACTGGCAAACTTCAGACGGGCCGTCACATGTGCCTTCCGGAGCAGGGGGACCTTGCGGGCACTGCAGGATTGCAATCCGTTATGTCGTAATGTGTTACCAATGGTTTTCGTGGTGACAGTGGTCCCAGCTGCCTTGAGATCATTGACAAGTTCCCCCCTTGTAGTTGTAGGCTGATTTCTAACCTTCCTCATGATCAAGGATACCCCACGAGGTGAGATTTTGCGTGGAGCCCCAGATCTTTGTCGATTGACAGTCATTTTGTACTTCTTCCATTTTCTTACTATGGCACCAACAGTTGTCTCCTTCTCGCCCAGCGTCTTACTGATGGTTTTGTAGCCCATTCCAGCCTTGTGCAGGTGTATGATCTTGTCCCTGACATCCTTAGACAGCTCCTTGCTCTTGGCCATTTTGTAGAGGTTAGAGTCTGACTGATTCACTGAGTCTGTAGACAGGTGTCTTTCATACAGGTGACCATTGCCGACAGCTGTCTGTCATGCAGGTAACGAGTTGATTTGGAGCATCTACCTGGTCTGTAGGTGCCAGATCTCTTACTGGTTGGTGGGGGATCAAATACTTATTTCCCTCTGCAGAATGCAAATAAATTCATATACTTTCCACAATGTGATTTTCCGGATTTAATTTGTGATGTGCTATCTCTCACTGTTACCAATAACCTACCCTTCAATTATGGGCTGCTCATGTCTTTGTCAGTGGGCAAACTTACAAAATCAGCAAGGGATCAAATACTTATTTCCACCACTGTATCTTGGATGAAACTTGCAGACTCTCTTGACAGGAAGAGTCGCAAATCAGAGAATTGCAAGGTATGGATGAACCTGCAATCCATTCTTGTGAAGAAAGGCTGTCACTACTACCATGACCTTGAAACAATGTCCTTGGTGATGGGGAAAGGCTGAATGACATGATCATAAATTGAAAATGTTCTCATAGGATTGCAAACAACAAATCTTCTGTGGGTTGGTGAAATGGGAATGAGAAAGCACACTTGAGATCCAGGGAGGTTAGAAAATCTCCCTGGTGTACTGAAACTATTACAGACAGTGATCCCATTGTGAAATGTTGAACCTTTAAAATGCTGATTCTTTTGAAGTCCAAGCTCAGGTGGAAGGAAGCTCCCTTCTTTGAAACTACAGAGTAAATAGAATAACTTATGTCCCTCAATTGCAACTGTAGACAGTCTCGACTGTGCTTAAATGAAGAAGCATTTGCAAGGTGGCTTTATCTGCTTGTTATTTGAGCTGGAGCTTGCATGAAGATTCCAAGAGAAAATCTGCAGTGGAATGGGAGAACTCCAGTTTGTAACCTTGTAAGTATTTCCAAGACACATTGGTCTGAGGTAATTTTGGTCCACTCCTCATGGAACCAGGAGAGGAGTCCTGCTATGAAAGGTGACTTTTCTTTGTTGAAGTGGGAACCCTGAAAGTTAGATTTGCCTGGCCTGTAGCATTTGGCCTCCCAAAACCTAAGACAAGACTGAGAGGATTTAAAAGAAGCTTTAGACTTGTCCTTTGGCAATCTCTGAGATTTGGAGTCCCCTAGTCTTTACCCAACTTCTCTATATCTTCTCCAAGCAAAAGTTTACCTCTAAAAGGTAGCTTGCTAAATGTGACTTAGAAGCCACATCAGCTGTTCAATGCTTAAGCCAGAGCTATCTTCTTGCTGAGAGGGTCAAGAATTGTCTGACATGGCTGCGCATTGGAACTAACTAATATGATTCAGAGCCAGAGCTAGATGGTGTAGCAGAATATGGCTGTTTGTACCATTGTGCACTACTGGTGTCAGGGACGTCAACCAGCAACCTCTAGATCTCTGTGCTTATTTTCAGCTGGTTGCTTTAACCATTAAGCTTTTCCTCTACATTGAAGTAGCTCTGTAATATTTGCTAGCTGTCCAATACATTGAAAAGGTGCAAACGTGCACTAGAAGCATTTTAGATACACTAACATACAACTAGAGACACCGCTGATAACAGTGGTGGCTGGAGCTAGTGTGCAATTGTTTGGCCAGTATCAGTATGCAATACAAGATAACAGAGCCACTGTGGATAACCAACACAGCTATCACCTTTAGCACTGCAGTGTAGTGTTAGCTGTTTCAGTCATGCAATAAACTGCTTGGCAAAGCAAGCAATATGGGAGAAGGAAATAAAATATGCCCTATTTGAAACAGAGCTGAGTTCCACAGCTTCTAATATGATAAACCAGCCTTGAACCTGTAAACTTAAGGTTGAAAGCTAGCCACCTATCAGAATAAAACTATTTGCTGTAAACTTCACCTGGAGAAAATGCCACCATGGCAGCACTGAGGTTCCACGGTTACATGAGACTGAGGGCTAGATGCACTAAACCTTAACGACCCTCTAACAACCCTTTAACGAATGAAATTCCTAACCGTTGCATGCATTAAAGGCCTTTTTCCTACGAAGCAAGCAGCTAACGAAAACGGAGTGCAAACGAGAAACTACCATTGAAATGTGGACAATTCGGAATGCACTAACCATACCGATGATTGCAACGAATCATTTACCGTCAGAAATTTTACGTGCGCTCAGACCCCTGCACCATAATAATCCAAGCCAGCATGTTTAAAAAGAAAAGTGAGACACAAACACGTGGCTCTCCGCTTTCCCCTGCATCATTACAAAACAAAACATACTGCTTCTCCTTGCAGCTTAAAAATCCTGTCTCTCTCCTTCTCCCACAGCTTTGAAAATTAACACTCTCTGCTATCCCCTGATGCCAATTTTCCCAGTACTGTAAACAAGCTGCAAAGAGGTCTTTTGTTACAAAAGGGGATTTATGAGGGTCGTTCTTTTTACAGTTATCTTTAACTGCACTCTTCTGCTAGATCAGACAGCTAAAAGGCTTGCAGGTCGCGATCCCCCCTTGCATGCCCCAGTCTGACGTAAGCAACCTACGTAGGTTTAATATGTTTGTGGCTGCTCTGCGCATGCTTAAGGGGCAAATTAATGACGGGGATTACGAACGTAGATACATTGTACTTTTCAATACCTCACCGAACATTTCTGAGCAGTTTTTTTGTGCATTCTTTGTTGTTTCAAATTCGTTAAGCACTTTTACGATTTAGATTTTTTAACGTTTGGTTGATGCATCTAGCCCTAAGAGAGACATGGCCACAGAAAATAACTCAATATGTAACATTTCTCATAGAAAAATGAAGCCAACAGCACTAAGCCTGACTAAACTAAACTCGTTTGTAAAGATGCTGAAAAAAAGAAGTTTCTGTACTGCCAATATACTACTACTACTACTACTACTATTTAGCATTTCTATAGCGCTACAAGGCATACGCAGCGCTGCACAAACATAGAAGAAAGACAGTCCCTGCTCAAAGAGCAAAAAAAAAGTTCCACAAAAGAAGTGAGGAAAACTTTCAGGGTGGTTTTTTTTTTTTCAAAGTAACTGCCCTCTGTGAAAGAAAAACTGAGGGGACCCAAAGCTCTCTTAATGAAAAGGTATCTGAGAATATGAGAAGACTAAATAGGCCCCTTCAGAGGACTTAACACATGGTGCACTGCCCTGATGCTGTTCACTGGTTCCCACGCTAGGAACAGCATTTAACCAACTCTGGAGCTATAAGTAAAATCTTAACTCACCATAGGCAGTATGGCCATTTTGGTGACTGTTGCCACCAAAGAATCCACTTTAGGTGTGGAAATGGGGTAAAATGTGACATAGCCGCCGCCACTCAAAGGGCAATGTTTGGAGTGACCCACTGAGGAGAAATAACTTCCAGCATAGCCTCTTACACTGGAAAAGGCTGAAGTATTCTAGTACTTGCCATTTTACGATGTGCAGATGTAGGTGAGACAGGATCAGAAGAAAATATATTAAGAACCTGGAGAACCCTAGGTATAAAGGATGGCAACTCTTCCTTATGAAACACCTGCGTTGCATTGGGATCTTCAGAGTCTTCTGTAAATAGTTCTCCCTCCTCCAATTCTTCATGCATCTGTGCAGAAAGGGACTGCCCTGAAATGACTTCCTCAGAATGATAGGGAGACCAGGGGAACAATAGACCCTACTTCTGAGCTGGTGTGTAATGTCTCCTCTTCGGGGCAGGGTCCATCAATAGACCCTACTTCTGAGCTGGCATGTAATGTCTCCTCTTCTGGTTAGGGTCCATCAGTGGAGACTGAGGCAGGGAACAAGCCAGAAATCTCCAAAGGCTGAGAGAGAAACTGTCAGTTCCCCTAACAGACTTCTGCAACATATAGACATTATGGAGCAGCATAATGAACTCGGGGGTGGGGTCAGAAGACCCCACCCATGGAGAAACCCCCAGAGTGCCTGACGTGTATAAGGACCTCAAGCAGTGTTGGGTAAAGGAGCCGCTAGCAGCGCTGCTCCCAAATCACGCTGCTGTATAAAACACTACCAGAACACTTTTGGCTCTATGAAGATAATGAGGCTGCATCTCTCCTACATGGGAAACTATTGAGGCCTCCCCGAACATGGCCTCCTCTGCCAGAGGAGAGCCTGCACATCCAGTGGGACACTGCCCCAATGTTGTCTTCCGCTTCCCACATTGGGAGCAGCTATTAACAGCTTCAGAAGCCATTGTAAAGAAAACAAAGGTAAAACCGCAAGTGACCCAAAGGGGAAAGCACATAAGCACCGCCACGCTGGGAAAAGACCCAAGGTCCATCAAGCCCAGCACTCCGTCTCCGACAGTGGCCAATCCAGGCCCCAAGAACCTGACAAAACCCCCAAATTTAATAACGATCAATGGACTTTTCCTTCAGGAATCTATCCAGACCCCCTTTAAACTCAGCAAGGCCAGCTGCCGTCACTACCTTCTCCGGCAATGAGTTTGAGTCTAACTACAAGCTGAGTAAAGAAAAACTTTCTCTGATTTGTTTTAAACACATTCTAATTTCATCTTGTGCCTTCTGGTTCTATTATTGTTAGAAAGTGTAAACAAACCGCTTCACATCTATGTGCTCTACCCCACTCATTATCTTGTAAACCTCTATCATATCATCCCTCAGCCGCCTTTTCTCCAGGCTAAAGAGTCCTAGCCATCTTAACCTCTCCTCATAGGGTAGTCGTCCCATCCCTTTTATAATTTTTGTCGCCCTTCTCTGCACCTTCTCCAATTCATTTATATCTTTTTTGAGATGTGGCGACCAGAACTGAAAGAAAATGTAAAGATACACACACTCATCCTGGGAGAGCCAGCCATCATGAGTCCTGCCTGTCAAATTCAGTGCTGCTGGAAGCACGCTCACATCTGATCCATCACTAAGCCCTTTATACTTGCCCAAACCAGTATCTCTCCTGCAGCCAAGGCTGTGGGCTTTTAAAGAATTATTCCCAGATTTTTTTTTTTTTTTTTCAGTGAGGAAGGAGAATGGAGAAAGGGCTGCAGAGGGTATTAGGGTGGGGGAGAGACCTGGGGTGACCAGGTCTAAAGGTGGCACTGTTCAGCCACATGCCCCAAAGCTCTACTAAACTGAGAGACACAGAACAAGAGTTGCCAACAGATGAGACCAGGAGCCCGTGAGAGACCATCTATTCGCCTGCTGGAGATAGAGAATACTGACTGACCAAGAAGCACTCCCATCAAGTAAGACAGTGCAGTTCTATCTCCACCTGGTGGTAGATGGTCACAACCCATAAGTGTGTAGATTTATCTGCTGCTGATGCTAAGGAAACCTTGTTTCCATCTGGCAGAGAAGAAAGCAGATACTGGTTTACGCCAATGTTTTTTTTTTTTTTTCAGCCGAGGCACACCTGAAGGATGATTCTTGCATCTGTGACACACTATATACATGACCCTTACAGACTTTTAGTCTGGCACAGTATGGCAGTTCTTATGAATTAAATATAAACATGTCCTGCATCCACAAAAACCTTAAGTCCCCTAATAACAGGTGCAGATCAGAAGTTAGCATACAAAAAATATTTTGAGTAATAGCAGCATAAATCTCTCCGGTGCCAGGCATATTATGAAATGCAAAACCTGAAAAAAAAAATTTCCACTCAACATGAATGTAACAAACCTATCATTCGACAGCCATGAGTCCTACCTATAAATAGGTAGCAGTACAAATATTACACTGGGCTTAAAACACCAATTCACCTACTACTGGTAAAATAGAACAAGTGGGATTTGTACATTTACACAGAAACAACATGCAAACAGAATACCACACCAGAGTCAAACGCAAGGCACAGACAGACCCTTACCAAATACAGAATAAGGGATCACTAATTTAATTAGGAATAGAAATATGAAGAAAAAACTTGAACTGGAAACCCTAAGAAGTCAAACTTGACATGTACCATAACAAAAGGAATAAAAGCAGAGATGCATTTCCTGTTTTACTGAACAAAATACAGACATCAGCAAATGCACATTCCCCCCCCCCCATATCATATCACCCCTTAGCCACCTCTTTTCCAAGCTTGAAGAGCCTTAACCTCTTAAGCCCTTCCTCATTTGAGAGGAGAATACATCCCCTTAATCATTTTGGTCACCCTTTGAACCTTTTCTAATTCCACTATCTTTTTTGATATACAGTGACCAGAATTACACACAATACAAGGTGAGGTCAACCATGGAGTGATACCAAGGTATTATAGTATTCTTTGTCTTATTTTCTATTCCCTTTATAATAATTCCTAGCATTCTTTTTGCGTATTTGGATGCCACCACACACTCAGCAAAAGATTTCAGTGTATTGGCCACAATGACATCTAGATCTCTTTGAGTGCTGATTCCTAAGTTAGAACCTAACATCAAATAACCATGATTTGGATTATTTTTCCCAATGTGCATCACTTTGCATTTGCCCACATTAAATTTCATCTGCCATTTGGATACCCAGTCTTTCAATTTCCTAAGGTCTTTCTGCAGTTTTTCACACTGCATGTGTTTTAACAACTTTGAATAGTTTTGTGTCATCTTCAAATGTAATTTTATTTATTTATTTATTTGCTGCATTTGTATCCCACATTTTCCCACCTATTTGCAAGCTCATTGTGGCTTAAAATATATTACAACGACAATCAAATTAATGGAATAAGAATTTCAGAATATAGATACAGATAAGGTGCATAAGAATATCATGGCAATCATATTAACGGAATAAGAGTTTCAGAATTGTTACAGATAAGGTGCATAAGAATATCATGTAGGATTAAAAGGTAGTCCCAAATACACCTTCGTAAGAATTAGTCACTAATGCCGTTCTGTGAGCCCAATACCAAAAATTCTCAGAACAGCACTAGGAACATTTCATAAAGTTTACCCAGTAGATGATGAAGAGATGGTTTTAATAAAGTCTGCATTTTAAAAACATTTGTCCACTTCCTCATACTGCACTTTCAGTTTTGCAGGGTATAACAGGGAAAACTTAATTTTCTTTTTTGTAGAAAGTTGCACAAATTCTTTCCTAGCTGAAGCCACATGATCCGAACAATCTTAGAAACATAAAATCTTTTGTCCCTTGTAGGACAGCGAGAGGCCTGAACAAATTGCCCATGTAAGTTATTGTTGTAAAGTCTGAGGGATCCAACGCTCGAGAAAACTCACCAGTTCTGAATCTTTCAGGGTTTCCGACAGTCTGATTAACTGCATATTATTGCGGAGGGACCAGTTTTCTAAGTCATCCATTTTCAGCTCCAACTCCGCCAACCGCTTCTGCAGTGCCTCCGTCTGCACTGTCATCATTGCCATGCCATCCTCGATATCGATTACTCTCTGCTGTAGATGGGTCCAAGGCCAGATGGAAACTGTCGAGCCTCTCAATGGCTGCCTCAGCTTGATCAAACAATGCTTGTAGTTTTTTGTTGAGAGCATCCTCTACCGCAGCGGTGACTTCCATGGTGATCTCTGTGGTCCACATGGAACAGCCTGAGGGGCTTGGCGAGGCCTGTGGTTCCACCATCTTGCTCTTGGAGGCCTTTCTCCAGTCTTTATCTTTCCCCTGTGGTTTGGCTGTCATGAGGTACACTCACGCTGGCTCCTCACCAGATGACTCCTAACCAATTATCCAAAGTATATCTGCATCTTAAGGCAAGGTAAAATGCAATTGTAGCTGATTAAGGATTAAGAACAGGAGGAAGTGCAGGGGCTTTGTGTTTCAGCAATCACTCACCAGCATGGTACCACGTGATTTCCCCCCCCCCCCCCCCCCCCCCCCCAATCTCAGCAGCCTTTTAAAAGAAATGGTGCAGTGAGCAGGATAGAGTGAGGATCTTTCCTGTCCTGAAGAAGCTACTAGAGCACCAGAGTACCTTGAGGTATGTGCTGAGCCTTCTGGGAGAGGTGGAGGGAAAACATCCCTTGGGTGTACTTACAGAAGAGGAATGTAGGGTGTGGTCAAAAATCAGGTCTACTGGGAGGCGTTCTCTATTTCCATTTTCTACCTGAAGATTGTAGCTGCAGAACACAAGTTCCAATGTTGTGCAGGCTCTGAAATCGTTTTGTAACATCCCAAGGGAATATTGACTGTGCTGCATTTAGGAGATATGTGGGAAAACTGCAGGGGCATTTGTAACAGGCTGTTGGGGTTTCCAACGTTGCTCTGACCTGCAATGTGAGCTGCCGACAGAAACTGAAGATGCAGCTCAGCCCAGTGGCAAATCTGTTCGGCCTGCGCGGCCAGTGCTCTGCACTGAGTGCCGTCTTGTCGATTTATGTAGGCCACTGCTGTCGTGTTTTCCGACATCACTCTGACAGCCAATCCTTCCAGGGTCACTTGAAAGGCCAGAAGCGCCTGAAACACTGCTTTCAACTCCAGGCGGTTGATGGACCACTCCGACTCCTCGGGTGTCCATAGACCCTGGGCATGCTTCCCCTTGCAATGTGCGCCCCAGCCCTTCAGGCTGGCATCTGTCACTACTAGACACCAATCGGGGAGCGCCAGCGGTATTCCTCACCGCAGCATGCTGTCTGAGAGCCACCACTCCATGCTGAGTCGGGCCGCAGGGAGCCAAGAAAGTCTGCATTGATAATCCTGAGAAACTGGAGACCTCTACAGTATTCCCTACTTCATAGAGGTCTCAGGTGCGCTCTCGCCCAGGGCCCCACTTCCAATGTGGCTGTCATCGATCCCAGCAGCTGGACAATGTCCCAAGCTCACGGGCGGGGCATCCTCAGGAGCAGACGGACCTGATTCTGAAGCTTGCACCGCCCTAGCTCGGGCAGGTATACATAGCCCAAGTCTGTGTCGAACCTGGCCCCCAAATATTCTAGAGATTGCGAGGGGGTCAGGTGACTTTTGGCCATATTGACGACCCAGCCTAGAGATTGAAGTACTGAGACCACTCTGGCTGTAGCTTGATAGCTTTCTGTTACAGAGTATGCTCTGATGAGCCAGTCGTCTAGGTACGGGTGAACCCTGATACCTTCTCGCCTGAGCAAAGCAGCTACTACCACCATTACCTTCGAAAAGGTTCGGGGAGCTGTGGCGAGGCCAAAAGACAAGGCCCGGAACTGGAAATGTTTTCCCAACACCGCAAACCTCAGAAACCTCTGGTGCGGGGGCCAAATTGGTATGTGCAAGTAAGCTTCTTTCGGGTCTAGAGACGTGAGAAACTCTCCTGGCTGTACCGCAGCAATGATGGAGCACAGGGTTTCCATGTGGAAATGCCGCACTCTCAGGGACTTGTTTAATTCTTTTAAGTCCAGAATAGGGCGAAAAGATCCACCTTTTCGCGGCACCACAAAGTAGATGGAGTATCGGCCGTAGCCGTGATCGGCGGGAGGTACCGGGGACACGGCCCCTAACTGAATCAGACCTTGCAAAGTCTCCTCTACCGCTGCCCGTTTGGCGGCAGAACCGCATCGGGACTCCACAAACACGTCTCTTACTGGGGCTTTGAATTCTATTCTGTAGCCATCTCTGATCAGGTCCAGAACCCACTGATCTGAGGAAATATTGGCCCACTCCTCAGCAAAGAGGGAAAGACGTCCTCCGATGACAGGAAGTGAGGAGGGGGCCGGCACACCATCATTGAGAGGGTCGCCCCTGAACTCCAGGCCTAGAGCCGGTGGCTGCGGAACGCTTGTCAGAGCGAAAGGAGTTCCTCTGCTGAAAAACGGGCACGAGAAGTGAACCCAGCAGAACGCCCCGGGCGGTACCTTCTAACTTCACGGAAGCAAGGCCTATAAGAGGAGTGGACTGCCTGGCCCTTGAAGGAAGGCCTCAGCCTATCTTCGGGCAAGCGCTGGGGTTTAGGATCTCCCAGGCCTTTAACAATTTATTTTTTTTCCAACTCCTCACCAAATAGGAGAAGGCCTTGAAAGGGCAACTTCATCAACCTTTGCTTAGAGGCCATGTCCGCTGCCCAATGTCATAGCCAAATAAGACGGCGAGCCGCTACTGCTACTGCCATTTGTTTAGCCGAAGCTCTGACAATATCATAAAGGGCATCAGCCAAAAAGGACAAGGCCGACTCCAGCCGCGGAGCCACATCCGAGAAGGGCTCCGCTCCATCTCCGGGCTGTCCCACTGCCTGTTGCAACCATGCCAGGCAGGCTCTAGCAGCATAACAACTGCATGCAGACACCCAAACAGTAAGACCTGCAATTTCAAAGGACAGTTTAAGTGCTGCTTCCAGCCTACGGTCTTGTATATCCTTCAGGGCAACTCCTCCTTCCACATGGAGGGTAGTTCTCTTTGTCACCGCAGTGACTAGGGCATCCACTTTAGGCATTGCAAAGCGAGCCAAATGCTCCTCACGCAGAGGGTATAATTACCCCATAGGCCTGGAAACTTTCAAAGGTCCCTCGGGGTCAGCCCACTGAGTGGAAATAAGCTCTTGGATGGAGTCATGCAAAGGAAAAGCTCAAGCAGGCTTTTTGGTACTAGCCATCCTAGGATTCACAGAGGAGGCCGTGCCACTGTCAGGCTCTTCAATAGAAAGGACCTGTAGGGCATCTGAAATAAGCGCTGGCAGCTCATCATGGTGGAAAATCCTCATCGCGGAGGGATCATCCAGATCCTGTGGTAATTCTGCACCTGACTCTGGCTCCTCAGACCACGAAGGCCTGCCAGAACTCTCCGAATCCTCACAGCCCGACCACGGGGGGGAGGGGGGGGGGAAGGAGATGCACCACAATCTGAATGGGAATTAGCCCTTCTACGCTTTTCTTTATGCCAATTATCAGGGAAAATAGCCTCAGCGGGCAGTCCCAGGCCAGAATCCACCGGGGGGGGGGGGGGGGGGGGGAACAATAGAAGGGGCCTCAGACGACCCTTGAGGGAGAGCTCTTTTCAGCATGTATGCTTTATGCAATAAAACAAAATCAGGGGAGAAAAACTCGCCCTGGGCACCCAGATCCCGTCTGGGGCTAGCCGCTCCCTGAATAGCCTCAATTCAAGGTCCCCCCCCCCCCCCCCCCCGGGCTCAGGGCTCTCCATCTCTAAGGAGGCCGGGCCATGCGGAGAATTCAAAATGGCGTCCGCTGCCAGCTCTGAGCGGGAAGAATCACCGCTCGCCATGCTTGGGCCGGGTCTTACACCTGTACAGCACGATTTACAGAGCCCCGCTGCTGATTTGCGCTTGCCACACCGGGAACAGCGCTTTACATTCTCTGCAGCCATCGCCGAAAACGTCGGGAAAATTCAAAATGGCGGTTTCACGACAAAAACTCCTCGATCGCGGGCCCACCCCGGAGGAGTTAGAAAACACCTCACCGGACCGAGTATCACAGCTCCGGTCCCATAGAAGAATCAAAGGAAAACCTCTGTTCCATTTTTTTTTTTTTTTTTTTAACGCTGTGAGGAAAGCAGAGGTAATAAGAACTTCGGAGGCTCAGATGTGGGAAAGGCGAACCACTGTGCCTGCATCCACTGAGTGAGAAAGGACAGGGAAAAGCAAGCTAATATGTCCACATCCACGGGGGCATGGGTAAGGCAGGGAAAGGGCTAACCTATGTGCCTTCAAACTGAAGCTGCTATAGCCTCTAACACCCCGGCTAACAACTGGCAAGCCAGAAGCCACCCCCAGGCAGATTTTTGATGGAGCTTGAAGAAGCTGCAGCCACCCTGCTTGGGGAGATAGAGAATACTGAAGAGGCAGTGGAGCTGGCTGGCCATGAGGCACTGTGAAAAGTTGAGTGCTCTCTATCTCCCCCTGCTGGTTGATGGACACAACCCATACGTAATGGCTTCATCTGCTTGATGACAAGGAAAAAGGTTTTCTCCCTGGCATGGGATATCCACCAGCTTCTCCTAAACTGCTGACTCTATGTCCAAGGCATACAGTCAGATGAGTCTGTGCATCCTGATAACCATGGCAGAGGCCCTGGATACCATGTTGAAAGCATAATTAGTAGCCAATCGGGAGTGCAAAAAGCACATGATTCAGGAAACCTATCTGGCAAAGATCAATAGGCCCTCTCCGGTATCTGCAACCTCTGCCCCGATACAGTGGACAACAATACCACCTCTACTGGTGCCAGCTCCAATGCCCTTCAAGGCATCCATATCAATGCATGGTGGGCAGACCCAGTGTTGGCCTCCAGAATAGGTTGGGGATCCATCAAGGCTGAAAACAATGCCCTCAATGCTTCAGTATTACATTGAGCAAGAAAGTGCCTCAATGCCTCCTGGAGCATGGCCCGGATCCACCCCTTGCAGTCTGGTACTGGTGAAGACTGAGGTCTATCCAGTTGGGTCATGTCCTAAGCAGGTACTGGGATCAAACTGGAGGTTGACATGTCTGCTCAAGTCCCTTGGAATAGGAGCTACCCACTTGACATGGATGAGTACTGACAATGTTGATGCCCTGGTGCTCCAGACGCCATGCCTCCACGAGGATCGAGGCTGATGTTGAGGCAGGGGAGACAACCTATATGTTGACATATCCCCAAGTATCTGATGCAGCTCCAGGAGTCATAGGGACTGATGACTCCAATGCTAAAGTCCAATGGTTTGTAGGACCCGAGACATCATCACTTGAGGCAGGTATTGTTATAAAAATCTTGGTTTAATTTATTTGACTGGATAACCAGAGAGTTGGATCAAGGGAGAGAGCTAGATGTAGTGTACTTAGATTTTAGCAAAGCCTTTGATACGGTTCAACACAGGTGACTTAATAAACTGAGTGCCCTTGATATGAGGCCTCAAGTGACAGACTGGAAGATGACACAAGGTAGTGGTAAATGGAGCTCACTCTGAGGAAAAGGATGTGTAGGCAAATATTAAAAGCCACAGCACAAATCAAGAGAAAGAGAGTGATGTACTGTACTGTGCAAATATAAAGATAACAGATGCAAATTTAAAAAACATATTTCAATCACTATACTATAGGTTAACAAATAAAACAAAAAAATGGAAAATATGATACAATTTTATTGGACTAAATACATTTTTCAATTAGCTTTCAGAGGCCAAAACCTCTCTACTCAGGTCAGGATAGTGTACTGATGTTATGGTAGTCTGTTCTGACATGAGAAAGGAGGGTTTGGACTCCAAACAGTAGTCAAAAATGTATTAAAATTAGTCCAATAAAGATATCACCTTATTTCCATTTTCTGTATTTATTAGCATAGCTACCACACTACTATATCCTAAACTAAAAATAAAATTCATTTGTTCTACCTTTGTTGTCTGGCCATTTACTTTTTCTAATTGTGTTGGTCCCAGTTTCTTGTTTCCTCATTCTCTTCTTAACTCTCGCCAGCATCTGTCCCCTCTCTCTCCCCCACTTTCCATCCAGCATCTGCCCCCTCTATCTCTCTCCCCTTTCCATCCAGCATCTGCCCGCTATCTCCCCTCTTTTAATCAGCGTCTGTCCCCTCATTCTCTCCCCCTTTCCATCTAGCATCTGACCCTTCTCTCCTCATTTCCATCCACTTAGGCTCCTCTCTCTCCTCTGTTCCATCCAGCATCTGCATCCTATCTCCCCCTTCCATATGGCTTCTATCCCCTCTCTCCCCCCCTCCATCTGGCTTCTATCCCCTCTTCCCCCTTCCATCTGGCTTCTATCCCCTCTTCCCCCTTCATCCAGTGTCTGCCCTCCTCTCCCTTTTTCCATCTGACATCTGTCCCCTCTCGCCCCCTCATCCAGCGTCTGTCCCTCCTCTCCCCCCCCTATATCCAGCATCTGCCACCCCCCTTCCATCCAACATCTGTACCCGCTCTCCCCCTCATCCAGTGGCTGTTCCTCCTCTCCCCCCCACTATATCCAGCATCTGCCACCTCTCCTCCCTACATGCAGCGTCTGCCACCTCTGTCTCACTTTCCATCTGGCATCTGACCCCTCTCTCCCCCTCATCTGGCATCTGACTCCTCTTCCCCCTCATCCGGCATCTGGCCCTCCTCTTCTCCCTACATCCAGTGTCTGCCACCTCTCTCTCTCTCTCCTCTTCCTCCCCCTCATCCAGCATCTGGCCCTCTTCTCCCCACATCCAGCATCTACCACCTCTCTCCCCCCTTTCTCCCTCTCATCCAGCATCTGGCCCTTCTCTTCTCCCTACATCCAGCATCTGCCACCTTTCTCTCCCCTTACATTCAGCATCTAACCCTTCATTCAGCCTCTGGCCCTCTTCTCCTCCCTAAATTCAACATCTGCCACTTCTCCCTTCCATCTGGTGTCTATCCCCCCTCCCCACTCCATTCCATCCAGCACCTGTTCCTCCACTCCCCTCCATCCAGCATCTGTTCCCCCGCCCCCTCCGTTCTCTATCCAGTGTCTTCCCCCCTCCCCGTCCCCCGCCATCCAGTGTCTGTCCTTTTTTAAGACTCACCCCAATATCCAGCATCCAACCCCTCTCTTCCCCCCCACCCCAACCAGACACCCCCCACTGCCACCCAATACCCCCTGCTGCAGTCACCATTGCTACTGCTGTTCTAAAAACAAAGTAAAAGATCATTGGGCCGCACTGTTCCTGCTCCGTGGCTGACCAGCTCTGCCCTAGAACAGGAAATTATGTCAGGAAGGCGGGCTCCCAAAATGTTTTTCTCTGTTTTTGCTGCTACTGCTGAACCAGCAGCAGCAGTGGTGGCTGTGGAAGTGGGTATTAGGTAGGAGTGGGGAAAGCCTGTTTACGCGCCTCCTGCTCCCTCGAGTTTCTGACGCCTATGCTTCTGTGCATGAAAAGAGGAGTGGGACTTAGTGTGATCGTGTGTGATGATCTCAAGGTGGTCAAACAGGTAGTAACGGTGAAGGTGAAAAAGCTAAAGTATGCTTGAGTACAAAGGGAGAGGAATGACCTGCAGTAAAAAAAAGGAGGTGATAATGTCTCTGTATAGGTTTCTGATGAGATCTCATTTACAGTACAGTGTGCAATTCTGGAGACTACATCTTAAAAAAAAAAAATAGAATGAAACTGGTCCAGATGGTCTCCATCATAAAGCATACGAGGACAGACTTAAAGATCTCAATATGTATACTTTGGAAGGAACCACAACACAGTAGTCCAAACCTGTCCTATCTACCACAATTATAGATGTTCAATCCAGCCACCTTAGCGGTGCAACTCGCTAACCTCCTTCAATGGTTGCGAGATTTACAGCATCTACCTCCTCTTCGGTGTCAAGGATATAATTAAACTGATTTTTTAAATAAATTTTTAATATAATATTAATTCCACTTCAAAACTATTTATGACAAAATCTTAGCTTAAAAATATTTAACTTCCGTAAGACAAAGGGGACCTGCGTCTGACATGATCACATTTTGCCCGACAAGGGCCGTCTCAAGGACTGTCCCCTGCAAATACAAAAGAAAACCCTTATGAGTCCGGTATCTTACCCCCCACAAAGAATTCCCTATTTATTCTTACCTACAATGCCGATAGTACCAGCTTAGCATAATGTCTAAAGGATTTCTCCTGCCAAGATGGCAGAGGAGTGTTTCTGGAACAATTTACCGAGCTTCTCATTTTTCCCCCCAAACCCACCTCCCCACTCCCCCCCCCCCCCCCCCTGTTTTCTATTTCTGTTGATGGCTCTCTCATTCTCCATGTCTCCTCAGCTCGAAACCTTGGGGTCATCTTTGACTCTTCTCTCTCCTTCTCTGCTCATATCCAGCAGATCGCCAAGACCTGTCGTTTCTTTCTTTACAACATTCGTAAAATCCGCCCCTTTCTTTCTGAGCACTCTACCAAAACCCTCATCCACACCCTTGTCACCTCTTGTTTAGACTACTGCAATCTGCTTCTTGCTGGTCTCCCACTTAGTCACCTCTCTCCTCTCCAATCGGTTCAAAACTCTGCTGCCCGTCTCGTCTTCCGCCAGGGTCGCTTTACTCATACTACCCCTCTCCTCAAGACCCTTCACTGGCTCCCTATCCGTTTTCGCATCCTGTTCAAACTTCTTCTACTAACCTATAAATGTACTCACTCTGCTGCTCCCCAGTATCTCTCCACACTCGTCCTTCCCTACACCCCTTCCCGTGCACTCCGCTCCATGGAGAAATCCTTCTTATCTGTTCTCTTCTCCACTACTGCCAACTCCAGACTTCGCGCCTTCTGTCTCGCTGCACCCTATGCTTGGAATAAACTTTCTGAGCCCCTACGTCTTGCCCCATCCTTGGCCACCTTTAAATCTAGACTGAAAGCCCACCTCTTTAACATTGCTTTTGACTCGTAACCACTCGCTCCACCTACCCTCCCTCTCCTCCTTCCTGTACACATTAATTGATTTGATTACTTTATTTTTTTGTCTATTAGATTGTAAGCTCTTTGAGCAGGGGCTGTCTTTCTTCTATGTTTGTGCAGCGCTGCGTACGCCTTGTAGCGCTATAGAAATGCTAAATAGTAGTAGTAGTAGTAATTTATACCACTCAAAAATAGAAGCATCATCAAGCCCCACCCCCCAATCAAACTCATATCAGGGACATCCACTCTAACTCTAAATTTAAACCTGCCGGTATCACCAATTTCAGTTGGAAAATCATAAGCTGTTCTCTATAGTTCATAATCTATCGACAGTACCACCCTCCCTCCCTTCAATAACAATCTACTATCCTCCATCTAATATATTTTAATGTATGATGGCATTCCATCCAATGGGCTACCAAAGGTGCCCGAAGATTTTCAGTAACTATACGAGATTTGTGTTCAGTCAGACGCAACTATATAAGGAATCTACACCTCCCCACATAAACTAAATTGCAGGGGCACATGATTATATAAACAACATTCCTCATGTCACAACTTGTATCGGTCCTAGATCTCACTTTATAAGTCATTTGGGGATCAATCCACTCAGAATCCTCTATAGTGGACGATTGGACATGTGATATATGGGAGAAAATGTCCTCCCTAACCTCTGGTTCACAATATCTATTCCTACCCAGATATTCACCCATAGTTCTCCCTCTAGTACATGAAACAACTGGAAAAACTGAAAATACTGGATACAGTTGCATCACATGACAGTGTGTTTTTAATATATGTACAACTTCTTGACTAAACTCTAGTAAATGGAAGAACACATGTCAATACTTCCTCCACTTGAGGCTTCTGTTCTTGCAGTAGTAAAGGGCACTGAGCAAATCTAATTTCACAGTAAGAGCATTATAAAAAAAAAGCAAAAAAAGTACACAACGGTTTCCTTTAGAGTTAAAATTTAATGCCAAGAAGTGTAGAGTGATGCACTTGGGGTGCAGAAACCCGAAAGAGAGATACCGAATAGGAGGGGAGAGATTAGTAAGCTCGACTGAGGAGAGAGACCTTGGGGTGTTGGTGTCCGAGGCTCTAAAGGTGAAGAAACAATGTGACAAGGTGACGACCATGGGCAGAAGGATGCTAGGCTGCATAGAGAGGGGTATAACCAGCAGAAGAAAGGAGGTGTTGATGCCCCCTCTACAAGTCGTTGGTGAGGCCCAACTTGGAGTACTGTGTTCAGTTTTGGAGGCTGTATCTTGCTAAAGATGTAAAAAAACGCTATAAAAATGGTATGGGATTTGCATTGTAAACTGTAAAAGGAGAGACTTGCCGACCTGAACATGTATACCTTGGAGGAAAGGAGGGAAACAGGTGACATGATACAGACATTCAAATATTTGAAAGGTATTAATCCGCAAACAAACCTTTTCCGGAGACGGGAAGGCGGTAGAACTAGAGGACATAAATTGAGGTTGAAGGGGGGGCAGACTCAGGAGTAATGTCAAGAAGTATTTTTTCACAGAGAGAGTGGTGGATACGTTGAATGCCCTCCTGCTGGAGATGGTGGTCATGAAAACAGTAATGGAATTCAAACGTGTGGGATAAACAGAAAGGAATCCTGTTTAGAAGGAATGGATCCACGGAATCTTAGTGGAGATTCGGAGGCGATGCCAGTAATTGGGAAGCAAAACCAGTGCTGGGCAGACTTCTACGGTCTACGACCTAATCGTGACTGAATAGATATGGATGGGCTTGAGTGTAAATTTTAAGGGGCTTCAACGTTAGTTTCAGAACTTTTAGTACAAGAGTGCTGGGCAGACTTCTATGCTCTGTGACCTGAGAATGGCAAGGACAAATCATACTCGGGTATACCTATAAAGCATCACATATCGTGTAAAATGAGTTTATCTTGTTGGGCAGACTGGATAGACCGTACAGGTCTTTATCCGCCGTCATTTACTATGTTACTATGAATAATCTGTAAGGCACCATCCTGGGGTATCTGCGTGTTCAACGACATTATATCCAGAGTCACTAGCCACATTGTCTCAGGAAACTCCATGATAGCTTTGTATTTTGGAAATGTTGCGGAGAGATCCTCGCTCGGCGGGGTTGGATGCCTTGACTCAGCCCTGGCCTCCGTGCCTACTATATGTGTTCCCTCCGTGGCCCTTGATAGGGCGCGTGCTCCTGCGGATTTGGCTGCACCCTGGAGAAGTGGTCCTCATCGCCCCGGATTGGCCCAGGAGGCCTTGGTATGCGGACCTCCGACAGATGCTAGTGGAGGCTCTCCTTCCTTTACCTCTGGTACCGAACCTGTTGTCACAGGGCCCGGTAGCCATGGAGGACGCCTGCCGCTTTGGTCTTATGGCATGGCGATTGAGAGGGCGCAATTGAGGGACAAAGGCTATTTAAACACAGTCATTTCCACTCTCCTGCAGGCCCGCAAGCGTTCCACTTCCGTGGCTTATGCCAGGATTTGGCGCCAGTTTGAGTCTTGGTGTGCTTCAAAAGCGATCACACCCATGCGGGCTCCTGTCTCGCCGATTCTGGACTTTTTGCAGGATGGTGTACAAATAGGCTTGGCCTATAATTCCCTGCGGGTGCAAGTGGCAGCGTTGGCCTCCCTTCGTGGTAAGGTTGAAGGCGTGTCTTTAGCTGCTCATCCAGATGTGGTACGGTTTCTTAGTGGGGTGCTTCGGCTCCAGCCTTCCATGCGAGCACCCTGTCCAGCTTGGAACCTGGGGCTAGTCTTGAAGGCCCCGCAGGCTTCTCCTTTTGAGCTGCTTTGGCGAGCATCGGAGAAAGATTTGACACTAAAGGCCGTTTTTCTTGTGGCCATTACTTCGGCGAGACGGGTGTCAGAGCTCCAGGCGCTGTCCTGTAGAGACCCATTTCTGCAATTCTCAGAGTCCAGGGTCACGGTTCGGACCGTGCCTTCCTTCATGCCTAAGGTGGTTTCAGCGTTTCACCTAAACCAGCCTATTTTCTTGCCCTCTTTGATAAGGAGGAGTTTCCAGAATCTTTTGGGGAGTTGCACCTGTTGGATGTGCGCAGGACTCTGCTGCAGTATCTGCGAGTTACTATCTCTTTCAGGATCTATGATCATCTGTTTTGCTATCAGGTCCTCGCAGAGGGTCTCCAGCGTCTAAAGCCACTATTGCCCGCTGGCTCAAAGAAACTATCTTTTCAGCTTATCTGCTTGCCGGCCGGTCTCCACCTGTAGCCTTTAAGGCGCATTCTACCAGAGCGATTTCTTCCTCTTGATCTGAAACTGGAGCACTCTCTCGTCAAGAGATATGCAGTCCAGCAACATGGGCTTCTAAGCTCTCTTTCGCCTGACATTACAGGCTGGATGTGGCTGCTAGGAGGGATGCGCGTTTTGGAGCACAAGTGCTAGCGCGTGGTGTGACCTGTTCCCACCCTATATGGGGATTGCTTTGTTACATCCCATACGTAATGGCTTCATCTGCTTGATGACAAGGAAGGAAAAATTAGGTTCTTACCTTGGTAATTTTCTTTCTTTTAGTCATAGCAGATGAAGCCATGAGCCCTTCCCGTATGATTGTCTGTATGCTGTGAATCTGTTTCAGGTTCTGTTCTTGTTTCCTGAAGTTCCTTCCTTTGGAGAAAGTTGGAAAACATTCTTCAAGATTCATGTTCACTTATAGGAGGATGAGTCAATTCCCTCCAGTTTGTTTTGGAGGATGAGTCAATTCCCTCCAGTTTGTTTTGGAGGATGAGTTTATTCCCTCCAGGAGGTTGCGTGTATCCCCTCCAGTTATACAATAAGGAGGATGAGTTTATTCCCTCCAGGAGGATGTGTTCATTTCCTCCTTTTGAGTTCATGCCCTTGTTAAGGGGCCTTCGTTCACTGTGAGGAAAGTTCATGTTATTCCCATTGCGGTTTGCCATACTGCTTTGGAAGCTTCAAATACTGAAGAGGCAGTGGAGCTGGCTGGCCATGAGGCACTGTGAAAAGTTGAGTGCTTTCTATCTCCCCCTGCTGGTTGATGGACACAACCCATACGTAATGGCTTCATCTGCTATGACTAAAGGAAAGAAAATTACCAAGGTAAGAACCTAATTTTCCCTTGGTGACGAGATGGAGAAGGTTGCTGACCTCATCAAGAAAAGGAAGTGATGACACCAGGAGAAGAGGCTGCCTGAGATGATGGCTCTGTTGATAGCCTGTGTGTTTTATCCCTTTCGGCATATTTGCAAATGTGTAGTGTGATTGTAGTGGATTTGTAGGTGCAACAAGGCAGTGCAGTGGCATGGTGCTGAAGAGATGAAAACAGTGCTTAAGTCCAGCAGTCAGGCAGTGAGTTGGGCCCCACGTGGCACGGGCCTACATGAGAAGAGCAGTGGAGGCGGGAAATCCAAGGTCAGAGGTTCATTGCTGGAGCAGGAGAGCCCACTGTTGTCAGGAGCTTGGGGGGGTGTTACTAAGGCAGATTTTTGCGAACTGCTGACAGAGATGAAGATTGCCTCAGTGAAGAGCACATCTGGGATGCAGTTCAGGAGCTTAAAACAGATTAGCAGATATGAGCAGGCACATTGATTACACGGAACTTTGTATGGATAACTGTGATGGGGGGGGGGGTGACTGAAACTTGAAAGGGCATGGATGAGTTGGGTGCTGATTACATGGACATAGTGAATTGCATCTGCTACAACAACTTGTGGGTGTACAGGGTCCTGGAGATGGCTGAATTTTGTAATTTGGAAGTGTTGATACAGAAGCTGACAAAGTGGTTCATGCAGGATGACACCGTTGCCGTAGTGGTGGAGAGGAAATGCCAGGCTTTTGGCCCTGCAAAATGGATAGGCCACAAGACATAATGTTTTTTTCCCAAGCTTTTTTACTAAAGCAAAGCTGCTACGGAAAGCTAGGAACACGGAGGTGGAGTAGCGAAATGGCTTAAAAATTGAACTGTTTAGGATCTTGCCTCCAGGCTAAAGCGGCTAGGGCTCTTCAGCTTGGAGAGAAGGCAGCTGGGGGGAGATATGATAGAGGTCTATAAAATAATGAGTGGAGTTGAACGGGTAGATGTGATGCGTCTGTTCACACTTTCCAAAAATACTAAGACTAGGGGGCATGCGATGAAGCTACAATGTAAATTTAAAACGAATCGGAGAAAATGTTTCTTCACTTAACGTGTAATTAAACTCTGGAATTCGTTGGCAGAGAATGTGGTAAAGGCGGTTAGCTTAGCGGAGTTTAAAAACGGTTTGGACGGCTGCCTAAAGGAAAAGTCCATAGACCGATATTAAATGGACTTGGGGAAAATCCACTATTTCTGGGATAAGCAGTATAAAATGTTTTGTACATTTTTGGGATCTTGCTGGGTATTTGTGACCTGGATTGGCCACTGTTGGAAACAGGATTCTGGGCTCGATGGACCTTTGGTCTTTCCCAGTATGGCAATACTTATGTACTTATGTCTATGCCACCCTTCAAAAGTGCAGAGCTTTCCAGGATGTTAGAAGAGCAAAGGCACTGGTGAACTGGAGATACTGATGGACCTTTCCCTTTTGCCTTTTAGTTATAGTTAAAGGAGTGCATAAAAAGTGAAAATGCTGGAGGAGGTATGGGATCTTTTGAGGAAGGAAAGAGTACAAGTATCACCGATGGATGAATCTAGTTCTAGTTGCTTGGAGAGCAAGAATATTATAATGCCTTTGTATCACTCCATGGTGCGACCTCACCTTGAGTAGTGCGTTCGATTCTGGTTGCCATATCTCAAAAAAGATATAATGGAAATAGAAAAAGCTCAAAGAAGAGTGACCAAAATGGTAAAGGGAATGTAACTCCTCTCATTTGAGGAAAGGTTGAAGAGGTGAGGGCTCTTCAGGTTGGAAAATAGATGGCTGGGGTGGGGGAGGAATATGACTGAGGTCTACAAAATCCTGAGTGGTGTAGAATTGGGTAGAAGTGAATCAATTTTTCATTCTTTTAAAAAGTACAAAGACCAGGGAACACTCAATGAAATTACATGGAAATACTTTAAAACAAATAGGAGGAAATATTTTTTCCCTCAAAGAATAGTTAAGCTCTGGAACTTGTTGCCGGAGGATGTGGTAAGAGCAGATAGCGTATATGGGTTTAAAAAGAACAAGTTCCTGGTGGAAAAGTTCATAGTTTGTTATTGAGAATGGACATGGAGGAAGCCACTGCTTGCCCTGGAGTTGGTAGGTTAGAATGTTGCTACTATTAGGTTTTCTGCCAGGTACTTGTGACCTGGATTGGCCACTGTTGGAAACAGGATACTGGGCTAGATGGACCATTGATCTGACTCAGTATGGCTGTTCTTATGTTTATAGTGGGAACTTCGGATGGTTTCTTTCGTGAGAGTGGTGGTCAGAGTGGACAGGTGGGAGGAAGGAAGGGGAGGGATTGGAGGGTGGGGGAGCTGGGGAGAAGGAGATAAGGTCGGTGGATTTTTTTCTGGGTTCTTACTTATCTAAGGGATGGGAACTAGAGGTTTGAAGACTGTGACGTATAATGCTAAAGGGCAGTCTTTTTTTTTTTTTTTTTGTGAATTGCATAGAGTACAGGGTGCTGTCTGCTTTGTATGGAAACTCGCCTATTGAGATCTCATGAGTGATTCATGTGTGATGCACACTTCCCGTTTATTCTGTAGACTTCTATGCAGGAAGTGGGGAAGAAACGTGGTGGTGGGGAGTATCTTGTTTACAAATGGTCTGCGGGTGGAGGTAAAAAGTTTGCGGAGAGACCCCCGGGGAGATTTCATATGATAATGGCAGTGATGAACAGTATTGTCTGTATCTTTGTAAATATGTATGCATCCAATGATGATCATTGGGATTTTTTGAAGGGGCTTTTGGGTGAGATTTGTCCTTTCAGTAGAGGTGCCTTATGGGTGGAGATTTCATTTTCTCTACTCTCTTAGATAATATGGGGGGGAGGGGTGGGCATCGTATAATAAGATGATGATTGTTAATTATGTTTTATATTTTTATTGATTATTAGGGGTGGGCAGCACATAAAAATTCTAATCATGATTAATCATGATTAAAAAGGAGAAACAGGGGTGATATGATACAGACGTTCAAATATTTGAAAGGTATTAATACGCAAACGAACCCTTTCCGGAGAGGCGAAGGCGGTAGAACGAGAGGACATGATATGAGATTGAAGGGGGGCAGACTCAAGAAAAATGTCAGGAAGTATTTTTTTCATGGAGAGAGTAGTGGATGCTTGGAATGCCCGCCCGTGGGAGGTGGTGGAAAAGAAAATGGTAACGGAATTCAAACATGCGTGGGATAAACATAAAGGAATCCTGTTCAGAAGGAATGGATCCTCAGGAGCTTAGCCGAGATTGGATGGCAGAGCCGGTGGGGGGAGGCGGGGATAGTGCTGGGCAGACTTATACGGTCTGTGCCAGAGCCGGTGGTGGGAGGCGGGGCTGGTGGTTGGGAGGCGGGGATAAGTACATAAGTAATGCCATACTGGGAAAAGACCAAGGGTCCATCGAGCCCAGCATCTTGTCCACGACAGCGGCCAATCCAGGCCAAGGGCACCTGGCAAGCTTCCCAAACTTACAAACATTCTATACATGTTATTCCTGGGATTTTAGATTTTTCCAAGTTCATTTAGTAGCGGTTTATGGACTTGTCCTTTAGGAAACCGTCCAACCCCTTTTTAAACTCTGCTAAGCTAACCGCCTTCACCACATTTTCCGGCAATGAATTCCAGAGTTTAATTACACGTTGAGTGAAGAAAAATTTTCTCCGATTTGTTTTAAATTTACTACACTGTAGTTTAATCTAGTCCTAGTATTTTTGGAAAGTGTGAACAGACGCTTCACATCCGCCTGTTCCACTCCACTCATTATTTTATATACCTCTATCATGTCTCCCCTCAGCCGTCTCTTCTCCAAGCTGAATAGCCCTAGCCTCCTTAGTCTTTCTTCATAGGGAAGTCGTCCCATCCCCGCTATCATTTGTCGCTCTTCGCTGCACCTTTTCCAATTCTACTATATCTTTCTTGAGATGCGGCGACCAGAATTGAACACAATACTCAAGGTGCGGTCGCACCATGGAGCGATACAACGGCATTATAACATCCTCACACCTGTTTTCCATACCTTTCCTAATAATACCCAACATTCTATTTGCTTTCCTAGCCGCAGCAGCACACTGAGCAGAAGGTTTCAGCGTGTTATCGACGACGACACCCCCCTTTCTTGGTCCGTAACTCCTAACGTGGAACCTTGCATGACGTAGCTATAATTCGGGTTCTTTTTCCCCACATGCATCACCTTGCACTTGCTCACATTAAACGTCATCTGCCATTTAGCCGCCCAGTCTCGTAAGGTCCTCTTGTAATTTTTCACAAACCTGTCGCGAGTTAACGACTTTAAATAACTTTGTGTGAGACTTCCGGTGGAGCCGAGCGGCAAGATGGCCGCCGCGGTCTAGAGGAGCTCCGCAACGCCGCTGGCAGGTTCTTTGTTCCCCCGCTCTCTGGACCCTCCCCGCAACATCTTGGAGATGCCCTAAGCCCCCGGAATCAGAGGACTCCTCCGAATGTCTTCCGACGCGCTTCACAGTGCGGGAATAGCGGGCAATAGCGATGCTCGCGACCCGAGCTAAGATGGCGGACAGTGGTGCATAGTGAAGAAAAACAGAGAGACAACAGCGCGGAAGAACGGCGAGTAGAGTAAGATTGTTGGGGCTGGTCATCGGGGAGACCAAAGGCGCGGCAGCATAGTGGGAGCGGGAGTATAAAATTGACGGCGCTTTAATTCTCCACCCCCCCACTGCCCCTAGCGAACAGAAATAGAACGGAATACCGAAGCACGGAGAGACCATGTGTTAATCATATAATACAAGGAGACAAGAGTATTAACACCTGCTACAGAGTGCAAAATGGCTCCGCACATATAATAACACGGACATTTCAGCAAAGTTTGCAGTTACAGCACTTGTGATAGTTGAGTGGCGGCTACAGCGGCAAGAAGAGCAGTACGAGCCAGCATTAAATTGCAGCAGAGATTTAAAACAGCCAAGCTTAAATTGAACTTTGGCAGCTACAAAGCAGAGCCTACATAACTTTATTGTGCATTAACACAAGAGCCTGATGGTAAACTGAAGACTGTGGGCCCAATCTGGCCAACTAGTTGAGGGAGAATTCGGGAAGAGATTAAACCTACAGCCTGGATAAGCGTGGAGAATTGGCTCAATAGACTCTTAAAACCTGATTGACGGTACACGTGAGCTTTTGGAAGCCTGACCCACCATACCATTGCATTACCCTCAGGTAAAAACACTAACATCACGAGATCAGACGCATAGAGTTTAGTGAAAAATTGCAGCACTCTCTGTATGGAGCAATTTTTGAGGCCCAAGTCATCAGGAACAACTAGAAGCGGCATTAAGTACGATAAAGGGAAGAATTCCCCGCCACTCGCTGGGACCAAGATGGCAGAAGGGAAACTTGAAAAGCTTGGTGATTTCTCTGAAAAACAACTAGCACAGATTACCATGGCGGTTAGCGCCGCACTAAACCCAAGATTTGACTTGCTAGAACGCCAAATGAGCAGCCTAGAAGCTACCATGGCTGACACGGTGAGACGAGTGGGAGAGGCGGAGAGTAGAATCTCAGCGGTAGAGGACACGAGGGCGCAGAATGTTCAAGATGTCACACGTCTGATGGAGCAACTTAAGGCACAACAAGACAAGATTGAAGACATGGAGAATAGAGCGAGGAGGTGTAATTTGCGAATTGTTGGCTTGCCCGAAGCAATCCCTGAGAAATCACTAGGACATCTGTTGGAAAACTGGCTTAAAAAAGAACTAGCCCTGTCAGACAGCTATGGAGAACTGTGTATAGAACGGGCCCATAGACTCGGCCGCTGGCAGCAAGGACAACAAAGACCCAGACTGGTGATAATTAAAGTTCACAATTATCTACATAAGGAGGAAATCATGAGGGGCTTCCGGCTGAAAAGAGACACTTTAAAATACGATGGGGCTCCAATAAAAATTTTTCAAGACTATTCGGCTGGTGTGCAAGAGCAAAGGCGCCGGTTTCACCCTCTCTGCACAACGTTGGTAAACAGGAAAGCAAGATTCATGCTGATCTACCCGGCTGTTTTGAAGATTCAACATGAAAATCGATGGCGTTCGTTTCACTCTGTCCCGGAGGCCCAACAGTTTATAGACTCTGAACTGCTTGCACCAGTTGAAGCACCGCCATGATCTAATATTTTGTAGATTTCACAAGGAGTAGAGAACTTTGCCTCGTTTCCAGCTTCCCAAGAAAGTGGTGATAATGCAAACATGCAAGCTAAGTTGTTCTTGTTAAAGAAAATGTGGATTAAGAGTTACTATGTTAAAAAGTTACAGTTGTGTTAATGGCAGACTGGGGCCTTCCCGGCAGAGGCGCCAGACTAGATCCAACTGTGTCGCCGGGGAGGTGGGGGGGATCCCCTCATTAGGATGGGGGGGGGGGGGGTGGGACGGCGGGGGGGGATGAGCCACATAGCGGTATTACATCTTTAGGAAGGAGAGAAGTTTAAGTCAAGAGGGAAGGGGTTCTCAACATGAGAAGGGGAGTGGGTGGGGGGAGGTGGGGCTCCAATGGGATTCAGTATTTAGGGAGGGGGGATTTTTGGAATATAAGGGTCAGGTCTCACACTCAGGTTATACAAAAGGAAAAAGTATGGGTAAGATGTCTAAGACAGAATAATGGAACGAAAAAGAACACACAACATTTACAGCTGCTGGGGAAGGGCTGGGCCCCAGGAGCTGAGTATTTTAGGTATACTATTATGGAATTAGCATGTTCTGGTGGTAACACATTGTAAAGTAATCACCTGGAATGTAGGAGGCATTTCGTCTCCCATTAAAAGGAAAAAGATATTAGCGCATTTAAAATGTCTCAATACAGATATTGCATGCTTACAGGAGACGAAGTTGACGGCTGCAGAACATGAAAAACTCAAACGGCTGGGTAGGTCAGGTGTTCCATGCGTCGTCGGAGGGGCGGAAGGGAGGGGTGGCAATCTGCATTCACCGGCAACTCGCCTGCACGGTGGAGACAGTTGTGCAAGACCCCAATGGAAGATATATTTTGGTTAAAATGTGGTTGCAGGGGAGGGAATTATACCTGCTAAACGTGTACGCCCCCACCCCCCCTGATGGCTCCTTCTTTCCTGAGCTGTCCAGGCGGCTGCTCCCCTATGAAAGCAAACACCTGATAATTACAGGGGATATGAATGTACTAATGGACCCCAAGATCGACTATTCAGGGGAAGGACATAGGGGAACGGAGAATAGGAAGGGGGCTCGGATGTTGAAAGAATTTAGTAACTCTCTCTCTGTGATAGATGCATGGCGGAATCTACACCCGAATTCAAGAGAGTATACACATCAGTCTAGGGTGCATGGGACTTGGGGCAGGCTAGATTATATGCTTATTTCCCCAGCTTTGTTTCAGTGTGTCCGAGATACAAAGATTGAAGAGATATTGATCTCTGATCACAGCCCTGTCTGGTTAGAGTTGGGGGCGCCAAACAGCTTTCAGATGCACAGACAGTGGAGATTTCCCAATCATCTAGTAAAAGATAAATCTTTTCATAAATTCCTGGTTAAAAAATGGGAAGAATATGAATCATTTAACAGAGAGCACAAGTCTGATCCGCAATTGTTCTGGTGTGCTGGTAAAGCAGTACTTCGGGGAGACCTGATTGCTTATGTGGCAAGTAAGCGGAAAAAGAACGCAGCTAGCCTCTTGCATCTGAATAGGCAACTACAGAAGGCTAGACGTCGTTATATGGAACGGCAAACCACAGTAAATAAGGAGGCCTATTTGTCTGTTCAGGCAGCTGTGAACTCACTGTTACATGAAAGAGTGGTAAAAAATAGGACTTTCCTAAAATATAGGTTCCACAGATTCGGAAACAGAGTAAGGGAGTATGGTAGCCCGGGTGGTTCGGAAGTGGGGAGGAGGTAGAACCATATCGGCTCTGAAAGGAAAGACGGGAAGCCTTACTAATAGTCCAGATAAGATCCTACAAATATTTCAGGAGCACTTTACACAGCTATACACCGGCGAGCAGCCAATCGGGGAGACACATATGACTGAATTTCTTAAGAAAGCCCAAATGCCAAGGCTCGGAGATTCCGATATCGCATACCTGGGGGCCCCCATTATGCCCAAAGAGCTATCAGAAGCTATAAAAGGGTTGAAGTCATATTCGGCACCGGGGATGGATGGGTACTCCGGAGAATTTTATAAAATGCTACAGCCCCAATTGGTACGGTCACTATTTGAATATCATCAAGCAGTGATCCAAGAGGGGAGATTTCCATTACATGAAAACACTGCATGTATATCATTATTGTTGAAACCTGGGAAGGCTGCTGAGGAGCCAGAGTCTTATAGGCCTATATCGTTAATTAACGTTGATATTAAGCTTCTAGCGAAGATTCTGGCCACACGACTCAACAAATGCTTACCCAGTGTGATTGAGCCTGCACAGGTAGGATTCCTCCCCAATAGACACTCTGTGCTACATATTCGGAGAGTCTTACTCACAATGGCAAGATGCCGATTGGAAAAAACTCCTGGGATCTTGGTAAGCTTAGATGCCACCAAGGCTTTTGACAGGGTAGGGTGGGATTTTTTGTTTCATATGTTAAATTGGATAGGGATCCCTGCTGGAGTAAAGCAGGCAATAGCGGCTTTATATACTGGTATGGAAGCACATGTAACAGCAAACGGGGGGCTCTCGAATAGATTTCAGATAGGTAGGGGAACGCAACAGGGCTGCCCCTTGTCACCACTCCTGTTCGACCTAACATTGGAGCCACTGCTGCGTCTTTTAAACTATGACCCCAGAATCAGTGGAGTGCAGCTGGGTGAACAGGAAGTCCGAGCTTTGGCTTATGCCGATGATGTCCTCCTGGTGCTGACCAACCCACAAGAGTCCTTTAAGACAGCCTTGACACTGATAGAGGAATATGGGACGATGTCGGGGTTTGGCCTTAATCTTTCCAAGTCCTGCGCGATGTCTATGGACACGGACACTGATTTACATTGGCAAGGGGAGGTTCCTCTTAGATGGGAGACAGCGAAAATGAAGTACCTGGGGGTGTACATTACCTGCGATAGAACCATCATGTATAGGGAAAACATTGCCCCATTGTTAGAAATGACTAAAAGTAAGTTGTCGATGTGGAGGGAGTTACCACTCACTATTTGGGGTAGAATAGCATTATTCAACATGATGATTGCCCCCAGGTGGCTCTATGTCTTTCAGCAATTACCACTCTTTTTGAAACATAGAGATGATAAGCAGTTGCAGCATTTAATACAAGCATATCTGTGGCAAGGGAAGAAACCTAGAATACCGTACCACCAGATAGCGGCCCCAAGAGAGGGGGGCGGTATGGGACTTTTAAATATTAAATTTTTGGCAATAGCGAGCTCCATGCGGCACATAAACGATTGGTATAGGGGAACATCAGATTTCTCCGTGACACCAGTGGAGACCTCGATGTTTACGGGTACACACTTTAGTCACTTGCTTCACTCCGGGACTCCACTGCCCACGGCGGCATTTCAGAGACACCCATTATTGAAATCTCTCAGGGAAACTTGGAGGTGGGTATGTAGACGTCATCGGTTCTCCCCCCGAGTATCCCCTTGGATGTCAATTTGTGATAACCCAACATTTCCCCCAGGTCAAGGGGTCAGTATATTTAAAAGTTGGGCAAAAAAGGGGATCATATATCTGGCACATATAGTTACAGAAGAGGGACAAATTCTCACTTACCCGGAACTACAGTCCCGATATGGGATTCCTCCGACACATCGATTTGCATATTATCAATTACACCATTATGTAGCCTCCCTAGAATGGACAGATCTTACAGAAGATGTGGTAGAGGTTCTCTCAGAGGAGTTTACTCTGGGAGCGCAGCTTAGGGTACCATTGAAATTTCATCACCAACAACTCAAAGACACCACAGAAGAGATAGACTTCCGGCGACTAGCACAGGAGTGGTCGAGGGACTTGGGTTGTACACTTACCGAGGAAGAATATAGGTCATATTTGAAATCTATCTACAAGCAGCGGCTTTCCATTCCACAACGGGAACGGCTATATCGGTGGTTACTCAGAACACATGTATCAAACCCCGCTTTCTGTGCTCTATGAGGAGATATAACAGGAGCATGCCCTAAATGTAATCAAGGTGCGGCCTCTCTTGGTCATATGTTCTGGAGTTGTCCCTGCGCAGGGCGGTTCTGGAAACAAGTTATAGGGGGGATGGACCAACTATGGCACTGTACCCTTGTGTGGGAACCTTTAATTTTATTTAATATCTTTAGGTATACTACAGATCCCCCAGAGGGCTTTAAGGCATTTGCAAAGATGGCAATATATTTTGGAATAACTACCATTTTGCAATTCTGGAGAATGAAGGAAACACCCCCTCTGCAGATATGGCGCTCGCAGTTAGTGAAACAAATGAGACTTGATAGGTGCGGGGTGCATGATTTGGACAGTCCAGCGGGCCTTAGGTTTAAAGCGCAGTGGGAGGCACTTTGGGTCACTCTCCCGCCCAGAGCGAGAAGTTTATTGCTAAATTTCTAACCTTTATCCGGTGCCCTCTTGTACCCTACATCACACGGGGAGCCTGTTGGCGTGGACAAGGTGGTATAGTACCCCTGACGAGAAGGCCCTTGTTCAAGCAATAGCACACAGGCAGTCATCCTGGATATATAAAATAACATGACAGACATCACCACATTTGATATTTGATGTTTGTGAGAGACCCAAACATTACCTATTGTTGAACCTATAGGAAACCTGAAGGGAAGGGTAGAGAGAGGGTTTAGTCGGGAGGAGGACAAGCGAAGAGACACATCAAGTGGGCAACACGGGCTAAACACTTTACACATATAGCTTTGATATTATCAGAAAATAGTGATAATGCCCAAGAAGCACTAGTTGTCACTGGTAGGGAGGGAGGGAGGGAGGGTGGGTGGGTTGGGGAGAAATATAAATGCAATATTGTAATTTAACATGTTGAATATGTGACTTTGGATGACATTCCTTTGTAATGTAACTTCTCTGACAAGTATTTGTTAATTGTTCATGTCAATTAATAATAAACAAGATTTAAACATAAATAACTTTGTGTCATCAGCAAATTTAATTACCTCACTAGTTACTCCCATCTCTAAATCATTTATAAATATATTAAAAAGCAGCGGTCCTAGCACAGACCCCTGAGGAACCCCACTAACTACCCTTCTCCATTGTGAATACTGTCCATTTAACCCCACTCTCTGTTTCCTATCCTCCAACCAGTTTTTAATCCACAATAGGACATTTCCTACAATCCCATGACCCTCCAATTTCCTCTGTAGCCTTTCATGAGGTACCTTGTCAAACGCCTTTTGAAAATCCAGATACACAATATCAACCGGCTCCCCTTTGTCCACATGTTTGTTTACTCCTTCAAAGAATTATTGAAGTAAATTGGTCAGGCAAGATTTCCCCACACAAAAGCCGTGCTGACTCGGTCTCAGTAATCCATGTCCTCGGATGTGCTCTGTAATTTTGTTTTTAATAATAGCCTCTACCATTTTCCCCGGCACCGACGTCAGACTCACCGGTCTATAATTTCCCGGATCTCCCCTGGAGCCTTTTTTAAAAATGGGCGTTACATTGGCCACCCTCCAATCTTTCGGTACCACGCTCGATTTTAAGGATAAGTTGCATATCACTAGGAGTAGCTCCGCAAGCTCATTTTTCAGTTCTATCAGTACTCTAGGATGAATACCATCCGGTCCAGGAGATTTGCTACTCTTTAGTTTGCCGAACTGCCCCATTACGTCCTCCAGGTTTACCGTGAAGTCAGTAAGTTTCTCCGACTCGTCCGCTTGAAATACCATTTCCGACACCGGTATCCCACCCAAATCTTCCTCGGTGAAGACCGAAGCAAAGAATTCATTCAGTCTCTCCGCTACGTCTTTGTCTTCCTTGATCGCCCCTTTTACCCCTTGGTCATCCAGCGGCCCAACTGATTCTTTTGCCGGCTTCCTGCTTTTAATATACTGAAAAACATTTTTTGCTATTTTTTTTTGCCTCTAATGCTATCTTTTTTTCGTAATCCCTCTTGGCCTTCTTTATCTGCGCCTTGCATTTGCTTTGACACTCCTTATGCTGCTTCTTGTTATTTTCAGACGGTTCCTTCTTCCATTTTAGAAGGTGTTTCTTTTAGCCCTAATAGCTTCCTTCACCTCACTTTTCAACCAGGCCGGCTGTCACAAGGAGCTGCCTGTGCCTGAAGTGGGAATCGAACTCAATCCCTCAGTTACCCAGGACCAGAGTCCAACCACCCTAACCACTAGGCCACTCCTCCACTTACACAGAAAGTAGCACATATGAGTTTATCTTGTTGGGCAGACTGGATGGACCGTGCAGGTCTTTTTCTGCCGTCATCTACTATGTTACTATGTAATTGTGTGATTAAAACTTTTAATCACGCAATTAAAAAGGCATGCATTTTGGCCCATAAAGTGTAATTCCATCAAAATGTTATACTGAAACTGAAATGAAAATCAATATTTTAATAGTTCTGAAACTTTCAAAAGTGTCATATGCCTTTACAAAATGTAATACTGAAAGAGAAGTGAAAATCAATATAGTACTGTATCTTTTGGGAGTCTTACAGATTCATAAGACCAAGGAGACGTATAACTAGCTGCTGTTAACAAAATTGCTGTAAAATATCATGAGCAGTCTTCATGAGACATCAGGGTTGTTGGTTTTTCCAGTTTTTATTTTTTATATTTCAACAGTTTTTATTGATGACAACTCCAAAAGTACAAATCCACCTGAACATAGCAGTCTCAAAACAGTTGTACAGAACTCAGTGGAACAACACTTCAAACATGCAACATTACGTACAGCCATCAAATTTTGTAATATAACACTTATCCCTCCCTCCCCCCAAACCCTATTCTATATTTAACATTTATGTATTAACTATTGTTATGGATGAAAACTCATTACTAGCAATTCTTTATTATACAATAAAAGTCTGATAACAGATAATTCTATCTTAACCCATAAACTTCCATATTAAACTCCAATAATTGTGTCTCGTGTTTTGCTCTGTGTATTATTACCTCGTTTAAGTCCCAACAATGTTTACAGACGAGACTTCTGAATATTTTTCTTCAAAAGAAACTTCTCCAAGCTATTATTGCATGTAACTCTTCAATTTACATAGAATCTTACCTTTTCCAAAACTATATCCCCTTCCTCCCTCCCCTCTATCCTCCTTAACCAACTTTTAACTTCATGGCGTCCCTCTACCTCTCCCCTCAGTATAATTATCAGAGTGTAGGTTAACGTGTCAGTTGTTTTATTTTTAAGAAAGGCTAATTCTATTCCAACAACATATTGAGCCATTCACAAAGCTACAGAAAATAGGTTATTTATCTGAAGGAACTCCCCTTAATCCCTAGGGCTAAGTTAGGGCCATTCATTTGTGATTGCAATAAATCACGTGTGTTTTCCTGCAGTATAATTCACAGCCAGATACAGCCTTCATTGCCTGTAGCTTTTCTGGTTCTCTTGCAGGTCCAGGTTTATGTAAAACTAGTAAAAGAGGCCAGTTTCAGAGCAAATGAAACGGGCGCTAGCAAGGTTTTCGTCGCCAACACCCCCTCCCTCCCTGGCCAACCTCTTCGTTGTTCTGCCATTGCTCCGCCCCCAACGTCATGACGTTTGACGCAAGGGCGGGGCCCGGAGCGATGTCCCAAGTCCCCCCCGCCTCCCTGCCTCCCTCCCTGCCAACCCGTTCGTTGTTCTGCCATTGCTCTGCCCTCGAGGGCGGGGCCCGGAGCGATTTTGGTGGCTTCAGCACCACGAACCTTCAAACCTTTTTGAAGGAAGTCAGGGCTTGGCTTCACTGACGTCAGTGTCCTCAGAACGTTGAGGGTGAGTTTTATTATAGTAGATGTTTACTTTATTGCTCTGCTTCAGCCTTTCTGAGGCTTCACAATTTCAAAAAATGGGAAATCCAAAGGTTCTGATTAGTCAGAGTTCTGCTGACACAAGGAGAGGGCACACATTTGTTTTGCAGCTGTTTTCAAGGGTAAAAATAATACTTTACCAGCAGGAGGAAGCTTTTTAAAGACTTATGTGAGTAAAATTATGACCCTATGTCACTACAGTTGCTAATGCAGGAATTATCATCAGCTAACAGTTAACTGACGGCTTGTCAGTGCACTACAGTTTATGCAGAGCTGACAAGTACCGAATGAACAAAGCATGGGGGAAGCCATGAAGTACTTTAGATTGTAAGCTCCTTTGAGCAGGGACTGTTCTTCTTTGTTAAACTGTACAGCGCTGCGTAACCCTAGTAGCGCTCTAGAAATGTTAAGTAGTAGTAGTAATATGTGTATAAATTTACACCAGCTCCCAGACGGGTCAAAATGCGCACGGGTATATTTACCTGCGATTTATAGGATAAGCACCTGAAAAGTCACTTCCTCTAGTACTCTCACTCATCGCCTTGGCTACCTTGGATCCTCTGCTAACTTCCCTCATTTTTTTTTAATTTTTTTTATTTTTTTGCATTCATGACGACTTAACTGGAAATGTATTGACTGGCATCAAAGGACCTCCCCCCCCCCCCACGTTTACCTTACAACTGAGCTCCGGATTTTTCTCCTTCCTCGCTGTCTCAGTCTGTCTTCCCCTGCACAGCTGGGCCCTGCAGATACTTGAGCTATGCCATGCAGGAAGTTGGGAAAGTTTTGTGATTTCAAGTCCATAATTCATCATCTCCCCCTCCCCCTGCAGGTCCAGATTTTCTTTTACCCCTTACCCTGCCAGTCTAGCATCTCTACTGCCCACCCACCCCTGTGAATCCAGCAGCTGTCCCTCCCCTTGCCCAGTTCCTTGGCGCATCAAACCTTTCTCCTTGCTCTCTCCTTTCCAACTGTGAGTCAGCAGCTCTCCTGATGCCCTCTTCCCCACGCAGGTCCAAACACCTCTCTTGCTTTTTCCCACGCTTGCAGCGCTTCAAACGTTTTCCTTGCTGCAGCAGTGATCAACAGACGATGTCTGCAGCTGGCCCTGGAACCTTTCCTCTGCACGTCCCAGCCCCTGCATAAACAGGAAACTGCATCATGGGGGGGGGGGGGTGGTGGGATGTGCAGAGGAAAGGTTCCAGGGCCAGCTACAGATAGCATGTGTTGAATGCTACGGCAGTAAGGAGACAGGTTTGAAGTGAGAGAGAGGTGTTTGGATCCTCAGGGGTGGGGGGGGGGGGGAGGTCTCAGGAAAGCTGCTGACTCACACTTGAGGAAGAGGGAGGGAGAAATGCAGCAAGAGGAAAGGAAAGAACACAGCTGCAAATGACAAAAAAAAAATCAGACAGTGGCACGGGGATTCACAAACTCCCCCGGCACACTGGTTGAAAAATGCTGGGCTAGTATATTAGACTGCCCTGGTCCCATGTGGTGGGTGGGAAGGTGCTCGCATGCATAATCGAGTCCCAGAGGCTTTAAGAAAGAGCTCTGAGGAGTGTCACTGCTGAGCGCTTCCTCAAATGACTTCACCCAGATATGAGAATATATATCCTGCTGTCTTTGGAGAACACCTGCTACTTGTGAGTAACTTTGCTTTCCCTGATTTTAGTTAGTTTTTCTGTTTTCTAAAATTAAGCGTTACTAGTGAGTAGGAGGGGTGTGTGTGTGTGTTTTTTTAATAGTCATTTTCCTGCTCAGATCCCCCCCCCCCCCCCCACTCCAGCTTTACTTCACTGGCTAAAAGTTCCAGAATCTTCTGTAGCCAATGATTGATGAGAGAGCAGTCATGTTGCCATTGTACAATTTTTCTCTTATGTTTGATGCTTCTGGATTTCTCCCTTTTTCTCAGTGTTGTATGACATTTGTTTCTTTATTTTTCTTGTTTTTTGCTTTCTTTCTCTCTCTCTCTAGATCAGCAATGCTGTCCTCATCATCTTTGTCAGCTATTTTGGTAATCGAGTTCACCGGCCACGTGTTATTGGTATCGGTGGCCTGCTGCTGGCTTTGGGGGCCTTCCTTCTGACTCTCCCTCACTTCCTCTCAGATGTGTATCAGTATACCATACTGGACAGCAGTAAGTGCCTTCCTGGAATTAACCTTTTAAGAGATCTTTTCTGGTCCTCTTTAAGGAGGCACTCACATTCAGAAACTGTACATACTTCCACATTGATCAGAAGTACATATAAAGGCTTCACAGTCTTGGTTTATCAGTCCTTTCTAGAAGTTTCTGCACCTGGTTCCAGGCTCCCAGGGCAGTATGAACCAAATCTTACGTTTCTTATGGAGACATCTAGGCATTAAAAACTGGATAGCAACCTGACAAAAAGAAATAGTAAATAAGAGGGATATTTTCAATAGGTTTCCTATACTTTAAAATAGAACACCTGAATACGTTGTGTTTGAATATCATTATGTGGTTAAACGTGCATGCATATCATTTGAA
The DNA here is from genome assembly GCF_901765095.1 of Microcaecilia unicolor. Lineage (NCBI taxonomy): Eukaryota > Metazoa > Chordata > Amphibia > Gymnophiona > Siphonopidae > Microcaecilia > Microcaecilia unicolor. Next base: position 118,825,728 of record NC_044040.1, on the reverse strand, counting down.
AATGGTAAACCTAAGCCACATTAGATAATGCATGGCATGGAACTACATTTTCAAAGGTTTTTCCTTGGAAATTCTCGCCAGTAAGGAGATCACAGATCCAATTTGTTCATGACATATTTACATGTACTTTAGCCTTCCCTAACTTCTCTTCATCCCTAACACTGTCCCTTATGGGTACTAGTAAATGATCTGCAAAATGAAGAGCATGGGGTTCCCCCTCCCCCCCCCCCCCTACAGTGAGGGGATGGGGAATTTTCAGCTGTTCACCTAGTAAAATCCTTGAAAATCATTCTCTAAGAAATAATGTTATAACTGTGTATGGTTAAAATATATGTGCATACTTTTCCCTTTGTGGTCAATAGTGGATTTTTAAAGCAAATGTGTACTTTGAAAAAGACACCAGGGAATTTATGCTTTGTTTACACCTGCTGTTTCCCACACGCATTTGCTGAGTTAATTTATGCTGCTTCCAGTACCCACAATCTGTGTGCAAATTGTTCTAGTGTGTCATTTGGCAGGGGTGCAAGTATTCTAAATGCTTGCATTTGAGTACAGCGAAATAATTGCTCAAGACCCTTTTTCACCAACTGGTATGGGTGGGTGAGAGATCCTATTTTAAAATAGTGGGGTCCTAAAGCCACTTGCATAAGTCTGTCAAAGTCAGATGTTTTCCTCTTATACTTTCCTAGGCCCCAGTGAATCAGAATATCAGTAGCCCATTTGCACCATTCATTCATATTAAAAGGCATAGGGCCGACCTTCTGTGTTATCCTTTCAATGTCACTATCCTTTAATGAATTATACAATACCAGGTTTACTGGTGTTCTGGGGTCTGTACTGGCCTCAGTTTCTGTGTCTGCAGAATTTTCCCTGTCCCTCAGGTTAGTGGTTGTGCCTGGGGTTTCCTCATCTGTGCATGTCTGAGTGCTTAAGTCAGTCTTTTCAGTCTTAGATTTGCCCCCACTTCTCAAATCCACTACACACACTTCTGTGTGCTTTTGTGGTTCTATGAATGGAAAACCTGGCTTGTAGGGTGTTTCATAGGCTGGCGGTGCTGAGGGAGAAATACTTGGGGCCTGCCAGTGCAGAGTTAATCTGGTTCTTAGAATTAAAACATTTAAAAAGTAAATGTGCCTCAAAGAACCAGATTAACTCTGCACTGGCAGGCCCCAAGTATTTCTCCCTCAGCACCGCCAGCACTCAGTTAACCAGGGACCTTGAGGAAGCACACGTGTGTATCGATGCAACGAGCACAGGTGGTGCAAGCAACAAATTCCTTCTTACATGTAAATGAACAATTAGACGAGGCTAAAACAAAATTAAAACATTTAAAAAGTAAATGTGCCTCAGTTTTAGCCTCGTCCAATTGTTCATTTACATGTAAGAAGGAATTTGTTGCTTGCACCACCTGTGCTCGTTGCATCGATACACACGTGTGCTTCCTCAAGGTCCCTGGTTAACTGAGTGCACTGAGTGGTCAAGTCTGCATTTTGCTGTTTCAAAGTAATTAGTCCCCTACACAGGCCTTGTATAAAAAGGCATTTCTGTTTATTAGTTTTCTTTTTGAACTCTTGGGAATGGTGTACCATTTGTTTTTGAATGTCATACCAGGAATCCTCTGGGAATTCCCCTTCAAATGGGCCTCCCTTTTTGTTACAATAAGTCTGTGCCATAACTTTTAGTCCATGGTTGAGGCTGCTGAAAAATGCTTTTATTGGTACCGGCGCCTGGCTAGTTTCTTAATAGATATACATATATGGAACTAGCTCTGTGTAGCTCTTGGATTTGGAAAAGCCCTCTTTATAAAGTAGAGGGGCTGGAGAGACAGTTTAGAATGAATATAGATTAAGCAAGGCAGGTGTTAAATTAGATATGCCAACTGTCAGTTCCTGTCAGGCAGAGCTGACTTTTCACCAAGACAGAGACTGGCCGGATATAGAGAAATAGTTCAAAGTGACAGGAAGTTAAGTGATTACCAAAGACAGATATGTAGTGTTTAAAAATGTGGGACTGTTTTACTTGGTACCCATTCCAATAAAGTTGGAAGATTTATCAGTCTTTTCTGAGCATCCCCAAACACAGCATTAAATTACTTCAACTTTCAATCCCCCTTAACAAGCCTAGAAGTACATATACAAACATGCAGAAAGCAAAACAATGTCTTACTTACCTAGCTGGAGATCCTCTTTTTGAAACCGAGACGAGCGCCCAAGTGTCAGCAATCGTTGTCTAGGGTGGTCCCGGGGTCCAGCTCACAGAGGCAATGGGTTCCCAAAGAATACGCAATCCACAAGGATTTGGATATATAAAGTATATTATATTTGCATATATGTATTGGCTCACAGCACTTAGTACAGGTAACTGGTACAGGGCTGTATCTGCGTGTGTTTAGGGAGAGAAAGAAAGGATAGGGGGTTTGTTCAGAGGAAAGGAGAAGCCTTGGGGTTGTGTTGCAAGAGGTATATATGTGTGTGGAGGGAAAGGAAGAGAGAGAAGCTGCCAGCCACCAGAGCTCTGTGTTGGCTAAAGATGGAGGTGTGCAGAGAAAGAAGAAGGAGAAACAAAGGCAGCCTAACAGAGTCCTGTGCCCTGCGGGCTCAGAGACCGGGAGAGAAGTGCCCCCCTGTGCTCTGCTTTATACCTACTAAGAACAGAGCGTGGGAACAGGAGCAGAGAGAGATCAAAAACTTCTCTCCTTCCCAGTTATTTCCTTTACAGAACTCCAGATACTTTCTGAAGTCAGGAAAGGTGACAACTTTCACAGGTTGTCCTGTTTGAAGTTACTAGTCATGGAGCCTCACTGTCTGGCTTCCTTTGTTCTCAGAGCTCTGGTCAAAAGGTATGTTAATCAGAAGCAATTAAGAAAACAGGGCTAGCAGGCCCTGAGAACCATTTTGCTATCCTCTGATTCCTGAGGGAGGGGGTGGTTCTCAGAGGTCAGAAGCTGGTTTAATATTGTCAAGCTGGGTTCATATTAATATAAGTATGTCCAGCAATAATTTTCACTTCCAGCACTCCTGACAACTGCCACGAAGGACATCGTTCCTCGGCATCGAGACGGGCCCGGCTTCGGACCGAGGTTCACCAACTCATGTCCGATACCGAAGGAGAGGACTCGTGGGAAGCGGAGGAGGACACCAGGTATTTCTCGGATGAGGAGTACTGTGGTCTGCCTTCCGATCCTACTCCCTCACCTGAGAGAGAGGTTTCTCCCCTGGAGAGTCTTTCCTTCTCTTCATTTGTCCAGGAAATGTCTACGGCCATTCCCTTCCCTGTGGAGACGGTGGATGAGCCCAGGGCTGAGATGTTCGAGGTCCTGGACTATCCATCTCCACCTAAGGAATCCACCACAGTTCCTCTTCATAATGTCCACAGGCAGACATTGTTGACGAACTGGGTGAAGCCATTAACTACTCCCCACATTCCCAAGAAAATTGAGTCCCAGTACCGAATCCACGGGGACCCAGAGTTAATGAAGACCCAGTTGCCTCATGACTCTGGGATGGTGGATTTGGCCCTTAAGAAGGCCAAGAGTTCTAGGGATTACGCCTCGGCACCCCCTGGGCGCGAGTCTAGAACTATGGATTCTTTTCTGTGGAAGGCCTACCATTCTATTATGCTCGTGTCCAAAATTCAGTCTTACCAGCTCTACTTGAGCATTCACATGCAGAATAACGTGCGGCAGTTGGTGGACAAGCTCCCTTCTGAGCAAGCCAGGAGGTGGTCAGGCAGCTGAAGGCGTGTCGTAAATTCCTGTCCAGGGGTGCTTACGATACTTTTGATGTTGCATCCAGGGCCGCTGCTCAGGGTATAGTGATGCGCAGGCTCTTATGGCTGCGTGCCACTGACCTAGACAGTAGAGTCCAGAAGCGAGTGGCGGATGCGCCTTGCCGGGGGGATAATATTTTTGGCGAAAAGGTTGAACAGGTGGTAGAACAGCTCCACTCAGGCTAAACCCCAGCGCGCTTGTTCTTGTCAACAGCGTGCGCCTCAGCAGGCCTCTGCAGCTCCCCAGCAAAAGCAAGGGATGGGCTTTTGACTGGCTCCAGTTGAGCATAGCCAACATCAAAGTGTCTGTGCCGGACAATCTGCCGGTCGGAGGGAGGTTAAAATTTTTTCACCAAAGGTGGCCTCTCATAACCTCCAACCAGTGGGTTCTCCAAATAGTCCGGCTAGGATACGCCCTCAATTTGATCTCAAAACCTCCAAATTGCCCACTGGGAGCTCAGTCCTTCAGCTTCCAACACAAGCAGGTACTTGCAGAGGAACTCTCCGCCCTTCTCAGCGCCAATGCGGTCGAGCCCGTGCCACCGGGGCAAGAAGGGCTGGGATTCTATTCCAGGTACTTCCTTGTGGAAAAGAAAACAGGGGGGATGCGTCCCATCCTAGACCTAAGGGCCCTGAACAAATACCTGGTCCGAGAAAAGTTCAGGATGCTTTCCCTGGGCACCCTTCTTCCCATGATTCAGAAAAACGATTGGCTATGCTCTCTGGACTTAAAGGATGCTTATACTCACATTCCGATACTGCTAGCTCACAGACAGTATCTTTGATTCCGTTTGGGAACACGGCATTTTCAGTACTGTGTGCTACCCTTTGGTTTCGCCTCTGCACCCAGAGTATTGACAAAATGCCTGGCTGTCGTAGCGGCGGCTCTCCGCAGACTGGGAGTGCACGTGTTCCCCTATCTCAACGATTGGCTGGTGAAGAACACCTCAGAAGCAGAAGCCCTACAGTCAATGCGGATGACTATTCAACTCCTGGAGCTACTGGGGTTTGTGATAAATTATCCAGTGTCCCACCTTCTTCCAGTACAGAAACTAGAATTCATAGGAGCTCTGCTGGACTCTCAGACAGCTTGTGCCTACCTTCCCTAGACGAGAGCCGACAATCTCCTGGCTCTCGTCTCTCAGGTGTGGGTGTCTCAGCAGATCACAGCTCGGTGGATGTTGCGATTGCTCGGCCATATGGCCTCCACAGTTCATATGACTCCCATGGCCCGTCTTCACATGAGATCTGCTCAATGGACCCTAGCTTCCCAGTGGTACCAAGCTGCCAGGAATCTAGAGGATGCCATCCACCTGTCCACGAGTTTTCTCGAATCCCTACATTGGTGGACAATTCGCTCCAATTTGACCCTGGTATGTCCTTTTCAAATTCCTCAGCCGCAAAAAGTGCTGACTACGGATGCGTATCTCCTGGGGTGGGGAGCTCATGTCGATGGACTTCACGCCCAAGGATATTGGTCCCTCCAGGAAAGATGATTTCAGATCAATCTTCTAGAGTTACGAGCGGTCTGGAACGCTCTAAAGGCTTTCCGGGATCGGCTGTCCTATCAAATTATCCAAATTCAGACAGACAACCAGGTTGCTATGTATTACAAGCAGGGGGGCACAGGATCTCGCCCTCTGTGTCAGGAAGCCGTCAGAATGTGGCTTTGGGCTCACCGGAATGGCATGTTTTTTCAGGCCACGTATCTGGCAGGCGTAAACAACAGTCTGGCCGACAGGTTGAGCAGGGTAATGCAACCTCACGAGTGGTCTCTCAACTCGGGAGTAGTACGCAAGATCTTCCAAGCGTGGGGCACCCCCTTGGTAGATCTTTTTGCCACTCAGATCAATCACAAGGTCCCTCAATTCTGTTCCAGGCTTCAGGCCCACGGCAGACTAGCGTTGGATGCTTTCCTCCTTCATTGGGGGGAGGGCCTCCTATATGCGTATCCTCCCATACCTTTGGTGGGGAAGACTTTACTGAAACTCAAGCAAGATTCCGGAACCATGATTTTGATTGCGCCTTTCTGGCCCCATCAGATTTGGTTCCCTCTTCTTCTGGAGCTGTCCTCCGAAGAACCGTAGAGATTGGAGTGTTTTCCAAACCTCATCACTCAGAACGAGGGGGCGTTTCTGCATCCCAAACTCCAGTCCCTGGCTCTCACGGCCTGGATGTTGAGAGCGTAGACTTTGCTTCCTTGGGTCTTTCAGAGGGTGTCTCCCGAATCTTGCTTCCAGAAAAAGATTCCACTAAAAAGAGTTACTTCTTTTTATGGAGGAGGTTTACCGTTTGATGTGACAGCAAAGCCCTAGATCCTCGTTCTTGTCCTATACAGACCCTGCTTGAGTACCTTCTACACTTGTCTGAGTCTGGTCTCAAGACCAACTCTGTAAGGGTTCATCTTAGTGCAATTAGTGCATACCATTACCGTGTGGAAGATAAGCCGATCTCAGGACAGCCTTTAGTTGTTCGCTTCATGAGAGGTTTGCTTTTGTCAACCCCTCCCCCCATCAAACCTCCTACAGTGTCATGGGATCTCATTGTTCTCACCCAGCTGATGAAACCTCCTTTTGAGCCACTAGATCCCTGCCATCTGAAGTACTTGACCTGGATGGTCATTTTCTTGGTGGCAGTTACTTCAGCTCGCGGAGTCAGTGAGCTTCAAGCCTTGGTAGCTCATGCTCCTTATACCAAGTTTCATCATAACAGAGTAGTCCTCCGCACTCACCCTAAGTTCTTGCTGAAGGTGGTGTCAGAGTTCCATCTGAACCAGTCAGTTGTCTTGCCAACATTCTTTCCCCGTCCTCATACCCACCCTGCTGAACGTCAACTGCATACATTGGACTGCAAGAGAGCATTGGCTTTCTATCTGGAGTGGACACAGCCCCACAGACAGTCCGCCCAAATGTTTGTTTCTTTTGATTCCAACAAGAGGGGAGTGGCTGTGGGGAAACGCACCATATCCAATTGGCTAGCAGATTGCATTTCCTTCACTTATGGCTGGGCTGACTCTTGAGGGTCATGTCACAGCTCATAATGTTTGAGCCATGGCTGCGTCAGTGGCCCACTTGAAGTCAGCCACTATTGAGGAGATTTGCAAAGCTGCGTCGTGGTCATCTGTCCACACATTCACATCTCATTACTGCCTACAGCAGGATACCCGACGCGACAGTCAGTTTGGGCAGTCTGTTCTGCAGAATCTGTTTGGAGTTTAGAATCCAACTCCTCCCCTCTAGGCGCAGTTTTGTTCTATTCCAGGCTGCACTCTCAGTTAGTTGGATAAGTTAGGTCAATCTCAGTTATGTCCTCGCTGTTGTGAGGCCCAGTTGACCAATGTTTGTTGTTTTGAGTGAACCTGGGGGCTAGGGATAAACTTCCTGAGCCCTTACACCAAGCCCCCTCCCTACCCATCTTCAAATCCTTGCTCAAAGCCCACCTCTTCAATGTTCCTTTCGGCACCTAACCTTTATACCTTTCAGGAAATCTAGACTGCCCCTATTTGACTGACTGTACATTTGTCCTTTAGATTGTAAGCTCCTTTGAGCAGGGACTGTCCTATGTTAAATTGTACAGCGCTGCGTAACCCTAGTAGCGCTTTAGAAATGTCAAGTAGTAGTAGGGATACCCCATCAGTGAGAACAAGCAGCCTTCTTGTCCTCGGAGAAAGTGAAAGCTACATACCTGTAGAAGGTATTCTCCGAGGACAGCAGGCTGATTGTTCTCACAATCCCGCCCACCTCCCCTTAGGAGTTGTGTTTTCCCTTTCTTTGCTTTTTACTGGACTGAGGAGCACGCTCGCGTTCGGGCGGGAAGACGGTCGCGCATGCGCGATGTGCACGGGAGCGCGAGGCTCGCAAACTCTTTTTTGCTAGGGAGCATTCCGGTTCTGGGGCTGCTGTCGACGTCACCCATCGGTGAGAACAATCAGCCTGCTGTCCTCGGAGAATACCTTCTACAGGTATGTAGCTTTCGCTTTACCCTCCATAAACCCTCCCCTCGCCCCCTCCCTGCCCCCCCAAAGGACACCGCTGGCCACTCTCATTCGTACCTCCCTCTCAACAGTCATGCTAAACTCTCTGAGTACCCAGAGTAAAAAATTTCCATACTGAATGCCATCTATCCTTCTGTTGCTTACGCTCTGCCATTAGCCTCTCCATTTCACACACGTACCTCAGTTTTCTAAGCCACTTCATTACCGGGGGTACTCCCACCTGCTTCCAATGAAAGGCAATAACCACCCGTGCTGTACCAACCGCATGCCTTACCAGTGTCTGCTGACATGTCGCAAGGCCAGTGACCCTAGCAGAAAACAGGAATACTTCAGGGACCCAGGGGATTGAGCATCCCAGCTCTGCAGCCTACTATGGACCACTTTCCAAAACGCTCTAATTTTGACACAGCTTCACCATATGTGCCCCATTGTCCCTCTGTGGCCACATCTTCTCCAGCACATACCTGAAGAGGCTGGATATATTCGCTGAAGGCAGTCTGGGGTAAGATACCACCTATACAGCACTTTCACTGCATTCTCCTTCAAAGGTACATGAGTTGACACCCCTGCTGCTGCTCTTTCTATTCTCTCCCACTCAGGTGCGCCCAAGCTCACACCTAGGTCCCGTTCCCAACAAGGAGCTGCCTGTGTTTGAAGTGGGAATTGAACTCAGTTCCTCAGTTCCCCAGGACCAAAGTCCACCACCCTAACCACTAGGCCACTCCCTCAGGTGTGTCATTCTTCACAGGTCCACTGTACCCAGAGAGTGTGCTAAAGATCCCAAAGCTAGCACTTCCTTCTGCCCCTTGTTTCTGGTGGCTCCTGTACGGTCTAAGCCCGGATTCATCACAGCATTGAAGTCACCCCTCATGACGAGGGAGCCCCTTGCAAAAGTAGCCAAAGAGTTTCTGACTCTTGCAAAGAACTCCACTTGCCCACTGGTGCATATATAGATGCTATTGTCAAATCCACTTGGTCAATTTTTATATGCAAAAATATGTAGCGCCCGCCCGGATCCCTCTTAATCTTCATTACTTGTGCCCCAACCGACGAGTGTATCAATATCGCCACTCCCCCCTTTTTGGATCCTTCAGTAGAGGCAAAATGCGCCACCGGGTACTCTGGGAGAGAAGTCTTTCATACCTACACTTCAAATGTGTTTCCTGTAAAAGAACCAAGTGCGGCCGGAGCTGCTTCAGTGCTTTATAAAACTTCTGTCTTTTCTGAGGCATATTTAGTCCCTTAACATTATAGGATACTAGTAAGAAATGCCCGTTTTGGAAAAAAATGAAACGGGCGCTAGCAAGGTAATTTCCCGCCCACCATCCTCCCTCCCTCCCGAGTTCCAGACCTCCCCCTCCGTCCCTCCCTTCCGAGTTCCACCCCTCTCCCTCCCTCCGTCCCCCCCTCCCTCCCTCCGTCCCTCAGTCACTTGGTTGTGAGTTTGTGATTAAAGTTCGCAGCGCTGTCCCCGCTGCTGTCACTGAATGTGTGGGACTCCCCGCTGCTATCACTGAATCTCTGGAACTCGTGCGTTGTGCGTTCCCCGCCCCGTCCTCTACGTCATCGCGTTTTGACGTGAGGGCGGAGGTACACTGCAGGCCCGTCCTGCCCTCTGCGTCATCGTGTTTTGACGCGAGGGCGGAGCTACACTGACTGCAGGCCAAACCGGATATCTCGGGCTCCTCAAGTTTCCGGCTTGAGGCTTCATTGGAACGTTGGAGGTGCCTTCTATTATATATAGAAGATTACCTTTAGCTCTGTAATCACATAACATTATAACAAAGCATATCAGTTGCACATTTCCAAACCTCCACATTCCTTTGCTGTGGACCCTTGAACCCTGGTGCCCAGCCTTGTCCTTCCCCCCCTGCTTAAAACCCTTCTCCCTATCCAATTCCCCCCAGTCCCAACCAATATCACTAGTTGGAAGGCCCATGCCCTCCAAATGGGATTCGAGGAAGCTACCCACCACACACAGCCCCCAGCCACACACCCGTCCCTCCCCCATCCCTTCAGAATCTTTACATATACCAGCTCGTCTTCCCTTCAGCAGCCCTCCCAACATCTAACCCCCCATTCAAGCCCAATGTTCGACATTACCCATTTCCCTCCCTATTAGCCAAAACACTCTACCCCTTTTTACTTGGTATTGTGATTATTAACATATCCCCCTCCACCACTCGCAACCAACAGACCAAGGTTAATGCACCTTCTTACCCCTAGGGTGAATACTAAAAGTGTCAAGGCCCCTTTGATCACAGTTACTTCGCCCCCAGTCCAACTTTCTCAGTCCATTTCAGCGTTTCTGGCTGCTGCATTTAGTGGATTCAGGTACTCGTTGCCACTTTTGGAGCTTCACTCTTGTGGTGGATGCCACTGCCCCAGGAGGAGCCTTTGAAGACACTAGATCCGCTGCATGCAGGGCATCCCAAGCTTCCTGTAGGGTTTGCACCCTGTGCTTGTTACCCTTCAGGGTAAAGTTTAAGGAAAACGGAAATCCCCATCTGTATTGTATTTGGTGCTTGTTCAAGGTCTCCAGCGCAGGTTTCATCTGTCTTCTCAGTTGCAAAGTATATTGCGAGAGGTCCTGATAAATCAGGATCTGGGCCCCACCATACTCCAAACTCTTCGTCCGCCTTGCAGTCGCCAATATTTTTTCTTTGATCTCGTATTTATGAAACCGCACTATTATGTCCCTCATCTACTGCTCCTTTCGTTCGCCCAGTGTGCTGTGTGCTCTGTCTAGCTCACACGGTAATTCTCCAGCCTCGGGGCCTAACAATGTGGATTACAGTGATTGCACTATCTCCGGCATATTCTCTGTTTCGCCCCCCTCTGGAACTCCACAAAAACGAAGATTATTCCTCCGTCCCCTGTTTTCCAGGTCATCCAGTTTATATTCTAAGTTCATGTTTTTTTTTTCTCCACCTCTTGGAGCATGGTGTTGTGCTTATTTAGGGTTTCAGCATGCTTGTCGATTTTTAGCGCTGCCTCCTCCCCTCTGCCGCCCAGCTCTCAAAGGTCCGCGTTTAGCGTTTCCATGCGCTCCAGTATCTCTTCCTTGGACTGCTTGATCTCAGTCTGAATAGTAGATAAACACTTTTGGAGCTCGCTGGATATTCCCTTTTTCGAGGAGGGGACTCGCGTTTCAGCCATAGCGCAGAGTCCGATGGAGACATTCGCTCAGGGGATTTGCGGTGTTTAGTGGCCTTACCATACTTTTCTGTGGCCTGTCCGCCTCCTTTTTTCGGGCAGACGCTGCTTTACTCATTTCTGCTGCTGTTTATAGAATGAGTCCGCTCGCCTTTGCCAACTTTTCCTCCCTTTTGACCGCTTTTTTGCAAATTATTCGGGTGTTGGGAGAGGGAGCTATGAAGCTAGGCTGCCATGCTGCCCGATGACGTCACTTCCTCCCTGCACTACTGTTTTCTGATCCCCTTACCGTGGAAAACCTAACGGGAGGTCTATACCTCTCGTTGGGGCTGCTGTGAGGGAATTGGAAGGAAAAAAAAAGTGCTCATCAGGGACGTCCTTCTAAAGTGCCTAACATGGATGTCCTAAAACAGCAACAACAAAAAAGAACGTTCCTGACGAGCACTTGGACGTTTGCAGCTTACATCAGGCAATTAGGAAGAACTCTGAACAACAACAAAAAAAAGGACGTCCCTGTTTTTCTTACCTACCTGAACTGACCACAACCACAGTTCTCTCAACAGTCCTCCCCTCCAAGGTTGTTTTCAGCTTGAGTAAAGAAACATTTTCTCCTATTCGTTTTAACTTTAATACTTTGTAGCTTCATCGCATGCCCCCTAGTCCTAGTATTTTTTGGAAAGTGTAAACAGACACTTCATATCTACCTGTTCAACTCCACTCATTATTTTATAGACCTCTATCACATCTCCCCTCAGCCACCTTTTCTCCAAGCTGCTTTAGCCTTTCCTCATAGAGAAGTCTCCCACCCCCTTTATCATTTTTGTTGCCCTTCTCGGCACCTTTTCTAATTCCACTATATCTTTTTTGAGATGCGGTGACCAGAATTGAACACAATATTCGAGGTGCAGTCTCACCATGATACAGTGTCCTCATTTTTGTTTTCCGTACCTTTCCTAATAATACCTAACATTCTATTTGCTTTCTTAGCCGCCGCAGCACGCTGAGCAGAAGGTTTCAGTTTATCATCAACAACGACACCTAGATCCCTTTCTTGGTTTGTGACTCCTAATATGGAACCTTGCATGACGTAGCTATAATTCGGTTCCTCTTTCCCACATGCATCACTTTGCACTTGCTCATATTAAATGTCATCTGACATTTAGATGCCCAGTCTCCCATTTTTGTAATGTCCTCTTGTAATTTTTCACAATCTTCCCGCGATTTAATTACTTCGAATAATTTTGTGTCATAAGCAAATGTAATTACCTCACTAGTTACTCCCATCTTTAGGTCATTTTTAAGTGTTTTAAAAAGCAGCGGTCCTAGCTCAGACCCCTGGGGAACCCCATTAACTACCCTTCTCCATTGAGAATATTGACCATTTAACCCTACTCTCTGTTTTCTATCTTTTAACCAGTTTTTAATCCACAATAGGACAGTACCTCCTAACCCATGACTCTCCAATTTCCTCTGGAGTCTTTCATGAGGTACTTTGTCAAACGCCTTCTGAAAATCCAGGTACACAATATCAACTGGCTCAACTTTATCCACATGTTTGTTCACCCCTTCAAAGAAATGTAGTAGATTGGTGAGGCAAGATTTCCCTTCATTAAATCCATGTTGGCTTTGTCTTATTACTCCATGCTTTTGAATATGGTCTAATGGTCTAATTTTGATCTTTATAATAGTCTCTACCATTTTGCCCAGCACTGAAGTCAGACTCACCGGTCTATAATTTCCTAGATCTCCTCTGGAACCTTTTTTAAAAAATCGACGTTACATTGACCACCCTCCAATCTTCCGGTACCACGCTCGATTTTAAGGATAAATTACATATTACTAACAATAGTTTTGCAAGTTCATTTTTCAGTTTATCAGTACACTTGGATGAATACCATCCAGTCCAGAAGATTTGATACTCTTCAATTTGTAGAACTGCATAAAACAAGTAGAGAGGGTAATACAGCGTACATAAAAAGTAAACAAAGCAACACTGGGCCTTCAAGACTGGGACAACTGAAGTTCTTTATTGATAAATGACCCGACACGGGCCGTGTTTCGGCGTTAATCAACGCCTGCCTCAGGGGTCAAGGAATAATTCTGTAATACACAAGTAGTATAGATTCAATGCCCCAAAATGTGTAGCAATGGTTATAAATCGCCGCACTTGCGAAGTTTGAGCTCTATAAAGAGCCTTCTCACTTGCACAAAAGGTCTAGAATTTTTCCTTCTCGCGTCGGCTCCTGTACCAGCTGCTCCATAAAGCAGTTCTTTATTTCAGCAGGGAATTTTACCTCCCTAGCATGCCCTGATGTTACATTTACTCAGTCAGTATCTGGGTAATTGAAATCACCCATTATTATTGTGTTGTCCAGTTTGTTTGCGTCCCTAATTTCCTTTAACATTTCTACATCCGTCTCTTCAACTTGGCCAGGTGGACGGTAATACACTCCTATCACTGTCCTTTTCCCTTTTACACATGCAATTTCAATCCATAGGGATTCCAAGATGTGTTTTGTTTCCTGTAGAATTTTCAATCTATTTGATTCAAAGCTGTCCTTAATATTCAATGCTACCCCTCCACCAATTCGACCAACCCTATCACTACGGTATAATTTGTACCCCGGTATAATAGTGTCCCACTGGTTATCCTCCTTCCACCAGGTCTCAGAGATGCCTATTATATCTAATTTTTCATTTAGTGCAATATATTCTAACTCTCCCATCTTATTTCTTAGGCTCCTGGCATTCGCATATAGATATTTCAAACTGTGTTGTTTGCTCCTATTTACATCATGCTCAGTACTTGACAGTATTACCCACGTGTATCAAGACATCTGGCTCCTCTCCAGCACTATCTAAAATCCTATTTAGGTAATGCATGAGGTAACGATCCTGCAATGCCTGCTAGAGGCTATCTGTTAACGCTGTGGTACAAAGTTCAAGTTTTAGTCACGCCACTCCTCAAAAAACCATCACTAGACCCTACCTATCCCTCCAACTACCGCCCCATCTCCCTCCTACCCTTCCTCTCCAAGATACTTGAGTGCGCAGTCCACAGCCGCTGCCTTGATTTTCTCTCCTCTCATGCCATCCTCGATCAGCTTCAATCTGGTTTTCGCCCTCTTCACTCGACAGAAACAGCACTCTCTAAAGTCTGTAATGACCTGTTCCTTGCCAAATCCAGAGGCCACTACTCCATCCTCATCCTCCTCGATCTATCCGCCGCTTTTGACACTGTCAATCATGACTTACTTCTTGCCACACTGCCCTCATTTGGGTTCCAGGGCTCTGTCCTCTCCTGGTTCTCCTCCTATCTCTCCCACCGCACCTTCAAAGTTCACTCTCATGGATCTTCCTCCACCCCCATCCCCTTATCTGTTGGTTTTCCCCAGGGATCTGTCCTTGGACCCCTTCTCTTCTCAATCTACACCTCTTCCCTGGGCTCCCTGATCTCATCTCATGGTTTCCAGTATCATCTCTATGCTGATGACACCCAACTGTATCTCTCCACACCAGACATCACCGCGGAGACCCAGGCAAAGGTATCGGCCTGCTTATCCAACATTGCTGCCTGGATGTCCAACCGCCACCTGAAACTGAACATGTCCAAGACCGAGCTTATCGTCTTTCCACCAAAACCCACTTCTCCTCTTCCTCCACTTTCTATCTCAGTTGATAACACCCTCTTCCATATCATCATGCTGATCAATCCATAGACTGGTGGGTTGTGTCCATCTACCAGCAGGTGGAGATAGAGAGCAATCCTTTTGCCTCCCTATATGTGGTCATGTGCTGCCGGAAACTCCTCAGTATGTTCTCTATCTCAGTAGGTGGTGGTCACACACAGCAGCAGCTCTGGCTAGGTCTCCAAGCCTAATTTTTAGGTTTTGTTGAGTACCTGGGGTTGAGGGCTCTTCTTGAGCAAGTGCAAACCTGGTGGCGCCAGGTCCCTCCTTTTCTCCCCCCTCCCGCTGGCTCTGATAAAAAAAAAAAAAAAAAAAAATTTTTGGACGTCCTTAAAGGTGTTTATTACGACGTTTATTGCAGCTACTCACTGGGACACCAGGTCGTTACAGCTCGGAGTGAGAAGCAGGTAATTTTTACCTTTTTATAGCGGGCAGGGGGTTCCCCGATCGATCTCCACGTGGCCTATGGCGTCGGAGGGCGAGGGCGCGAAGAATCGCTCCCCGGACCGCGTGTGCGCTTCTAGCGGGGATGTGGGGGTCTTAAAATCTGATTCGCCCTTGTTGGGTGTCAGTTCGGAAGCCGGTCAGTGTCCCGGGTCTTCCTCCGGTGTGGCGGTTTTTCTCGCCATAAACGCCCATCCCCCGCTGCTCGCCTCCGCCATCTTGGCCGGCCACTCTGCTCGGACGGCTTCTTCTTGGGCCGCCCTTGAGCTGGGAGACGTTAATGCCATGGCCACCCTTGATTTGGGCGACGGCAAAAAAGCGGCTAAAGTTAAGCGCCGTTCTTCCCACGCGGCTCCTTCACGGAGTGTCGCGCCGGACGCCATCTTGGATGCGCAGCATGTTTCTCCCCCGCTCTTGCGAGCGCCGGTTGAGGGTGCGTCTAGGGCTGTGGCCCAGGCTGCTGAAGTGCACAGTCTGGGGGGTTTCTTCCCCGAGTTTATTTTGCTGCTGCATCAGGCCTTCCTTATGCAAAATGCTGCCCCTTCTCCCTTGTCTGATAAAGGGGTTGAGGCCCCCGGAAGTAAACGCCTTCGGGTGGATTCCCAGGCCTTAGAGGACTCTGTTTCCTCTGATGTAGATGAGGGCAGCGTATCTGAGTTCTCCCAACGGTCCTTTGGGGATTCCTTGGAGGAGACTGATTCCCGCTCGGATGGAGCGGATGACCCCTCTGCAGCGCGGATCTTTCGCTCAGTGGATTTGCCCAACCTGTTAGTGCAGGCCATGAGCATTTTGAAGATTTCCTCTCCAGAGGACGTCTCTCCCTCAGCCCCTGTTGGCTCCGCCATTATGCTGGGGACAAAGCGCCCACCTAGAACCTTCCACGTGCATGATGCCATGCACACCTTAATTTCAGCTCAATGGGATGTCCCGGAAGCGAGCCTCAAAGTGGCTAGGGCTATGTCCCGCCTCTATCCTTTGCCTGAAAGTGAACGGGAGGCCTTTCTTTGACCTACCGTGGATTCTTTAATCACTGCGGTGACTAAGAAAACGGCGTTGCCGGTGGAAGGTGGCACGGCCCTAAAGGACGCCCAAGACAGAAGATTGGAGGCGGCCTTAAGGTCGTCGTTCGAGGCGGCTGCCTTAAGTTTGCAGGCCTCAGTTTGCGGCTCCTATGTGGCCAGGGCATGCCTGACGATTGTGCAGCGGGCTTCCCCCTCGGATCCTTCCTTGAGGGCTGATTGGCTGGCCCTGGAATCGGGCTTGGCTTATTTGGCAGACTTACTGTATGATGTCTTGAGAGCCTCGGCTAAAGGTATGGCTCAGACAGTCTCTGCGCGGCGGTGGCTTTGGCTGAAACATTGGTCTGCTGACCACGCTTCTAAGTCCCGCCTGGCTAAGTTGCCTTTTAAAGGCAAGCTGCTCTTTGGGGTCGAGCTGGACAAAATTGTGACCGATCTCGGCACGTCTAAGGGCAAGAGGTTACCAGAGGTCAGGGCTCGAGCCAGTGCTCGCCCCGGTATCTCCAGAGGACGGTTTCAGGAAGCCCGTCGGTACCGCCCGGGCAGGTCGGGCTCCTCTGCCCCCTCTTCCTTCAAGAGGAATTTCTCCCCAAGCAGCATTCCTTTCGCAGAGACCGCCGTCCCGGAGGTGCGCCCTCCGGTCCTCCCCCAGGGTCTCGTACTCAATGACGGGGTCCTGGTCCATGGCGCAGTGCAGATTGAAGGACGCCTGTCCTCGTTTCTGGGCAAGTGGACCAGGGTAACTTCAGACGCTTGGGTGCTGGAAGTCATCAGAGACGGCTACAAGCTAGAGTTCTGCCGACCCTTAAGAGACGGGTTTGTACTCTCTCCCTGCAAGTCTCCGGTCAAAGCTGTGGCAGTGCAGCAGACCTTGGACAATCTGATCCGCCTGGGTGCGGTCGTTCCGGTGCCAGAAAATCAGCTTG
The DNA here is from genome assembly GCF_901765095.1 of Microcaecilia unicolor. Classification (NCBI taxonomy): domain Eukaryota; kingdom Metazoa; phylum Chordata; class Amphibia; order Gymnophiona; family Siphonopidae; genus Microcaecilia; species Microcaecilia unicolor. The sequence continues at coordinate 118,808,732 of NC_044040.1, read as the reverse complement.
GCAAGGGACGTTACTCCATTTACTTTGTGGTACCAAAGAAAGGAGGTTCTGTACGGCCTATCTTCGACCTCAAAGGGGTCAATCGGGCCTTGAAAGTTCGGCACTTTCGCATGGAGACTCTCCGCTCTGTTATAGCGGCAGTGAAGGCAGGGAAGTTCCTGGCATCCTTGGACATCAAGGAAGCGTACTTGCATATTCCCATCTGGCCTCCTCATCAACGCTTTCTGCGTTTTGCAGTCCTGGGCCGACACTTCCAGTTCAGAGCCCTCTCGTTCGGGTTGGCTACTGCTCCGCGGACCTTCTCCAAAGTAATGGTGGTCATCGTGGCCTTCCTGCGAAAGGAAGGAGTACAAGTCCATCCTTATCTGGACGACTGGTTGATCCGAGCCCCCTCTTATGCAGAGTGCGGCAAAGCTGTGTACCGGGTGATTGCTCTTTTGAGCTCCCTGGGGTGGATCATCAACTGGGAGAAAAGCCAGCTGCGCCCAACTCAGTCCCTGGAGTATCTGGGAGTTCGATTCGACACCCAAGTGGGCAGAGTGTTCCTGCCGGACAATCGGATTGTCAAACTTCAGGCTCAGGTGGACCAGTTCCTAGTAGCCTCTCCGCTTCGGGCTTGGGACTATGTGCAGCTGTTGGGCTCTGTGACGGCCACGATGGAAGTAGTGCCCTGGGCCAGGGCTCATATGAGACCACTACAACACTCTCTGCTGCAGCGCTGGACTCCGGTGTCGGAGGATTATGCTGTGCGCCTTCCCTTGGACCCAGCAGTGCGCAAGGCGCTGAGCTGGTGGCTGAAGACAGACAAGTTGTCTGCAGGGATGCCTCTTGTGACCCCGGAGTGGATTGTTGTCACGACGGACGCCTCTTTGACGGTCTGGGGAGCCCACTGCTTGGGAAGGACAGCGCAGGGGCTCTGGTCTCCTGCAGAGGCAAAGTGGTCTATCAACCTCCTGGAACTCAGAGCCATTCGGTTGGCGCTTTTGGAGTTCCTCCCGGTACTGGCGTTGAAGCCAGTACGGGTCCTGTCGGACAATGCCACGGCTGTGGCCTATGTCAACCGCCAGGGAGGTACCAAGAGCGCCCCTCTAGCCAAGGAAGCCATGAATCTATGCCAGTGGGCGGAAGCGAACCTGGAACAGCTGTCAGCGGCCCACATTGCCGGAGTCATGAATGTCAAGGCGGACTTTCTCAGTCGCCATACCTTGGATCCCGGAGAGTGGCAGTTATCGGCTCAGGCGTTCTTGGACATCACGAAGCGCTGGGGCCAGCCGAGCCTAGATCTGATGGCGTCATCGGCCAATTGCCAAGTGCCGCGCTTTTTCAGCAGAGGACGGGACCCTCGATCTCTGGGAGTAGATGCTCTTCTCCAACAGTGGCCGACACAAGAGCTTCTCTATGTGTTCCCGCCCTGGCCCATGTTGGGCAGGGTACTAGACCGGGTGGCAAAGCATCTGGGCCGGATAATCCTGGTGGGTCCGGACTGGCCCAGACGTCCCTGGTATGCGGACTTGATCAGGCTCTCAGTGGACGACCCTCTGCGGCTGCCAGTGGAGCAGGGCCTGTTGCATCAGGGTCCCGTGGTGATGGAGGATCCCTCCCCCTTTGGTCTTACGGCCTGGCTATTGAGCGGCAGCGTCTGAGGAAGAAGGGCTTCTCAGACAAGGTCATCGCCACTATGCTGAGAGCGAGGAAGCGCTCTACTTCTACTGCTTACGCCAGGGTTTGGCGTACCTTTGCAGCGTGGTGTGAAGCAGGCTCACTTTCTCCCTTCACTGCTCCAATTTCTTCAGTGCTGGCGTTCCTGCAAGAAGGTCAGGAGAAAGGCCTGTCGCTCAGTTCCCTTAAAGTCCAGGTAGCGGCTCTGGCTTGCTTCAGGGGCCGCCTGAAGGGTGCTTCCCTGGCTTCGCAGCCAGATGTGGTACGTTTTCTCAAGGGAGTTAATCACCTGCGCCCTCCTCTGCACTCAGTGGTGCCTGCGTGGAATCTCAACCTGGTGCTAAGAGCCTTGCAGAAGCCGCCTTTTGAACCCTTGTCGAGGGCATCTCTGAAAGACCTGACGTTGAAAGCAGTCTTTTTGGTGGCTATCACTTCAGCCAGAAGAGTTTCCGAGCTCCAGGCACTCTCATGTCGAGAGCCTTTTCTGCAGTTCACTGAGGCAGGAGTGACTATTCGCACAGTGCCTTCCTTCCTGCCCAAGATTGTTTCTCGCTTCCATGTGAATCAGCAGCTCTGTCTCCCTTCCTTTCGTAGGGAGGACTACCCAGAGGAATACTCTGCTCTCAAATATCTGGATGTGAGACGAGTCATCATCAGATACTTGGAAGTGACCAATGATTTCCGGAAATCGGATCATCTGTTTGTCCTGTTTGCAGGTCCTCGTAAGGGCCTGCAGGCTACTAAGCCTACAGTGGCAAGATGGGTCAAGGAAGCCATTGCAGCGGCTTATGTGGCCGCAGGGAAGGTGCCGCCTATCCAGCTGAAGGCTCACTCCACTAGAGCTCAGGCGGCCGAATGGCAGAGGCCGGGTCCGTCTCCTTGGAAGAGATTTGCAAGGCGGCAAGTTGGGCGTCGGCCCATACCTTCTCCAGGCATTACCGCTTGACTGTGGCTGCTCGAGCGGAGGCCCAGTTTGGAGCTTCAGTGTTGCGGTCAGGGATTTCAATGTCCCGCCCTGGGTGAGTACTGCTTCGGTACATCCCACCAGTCTATGGATTGATCAGCATGATGATATGGAAGGTAAAATTATGTATCATACCTGATAATTTTCTTTCCATTAATCATAGCTGATCAATCCATAGCCCCTCCTAGATATCTGTACTGTTTATATTCTGGTTGCATTTCAGATTCAAGTTTAGTCTTCAGTTCCGGTTCAGGAGGACTTCGTGTTCAAGTTTTTTCAATTGGATTCTTCAAGAGTTGAGACGAGTTTGTGTTACAGTGAGCAGCTGCATTCCTCTCCCCTCCGTTTTACGGGGCTGGATTGAGACCTAAATTCTGCCGGCGCTCCCTCCCGCTTTGTGCGGCTGTAGGGCAGCTTTGTACCCCTCCCGCTTTGGCGGTGTTAGGGTCAGTCAGCTCCTCCCGCGGTTGCAGGATAAGCCAGATCCCCCCCCGCATCGGCGGGGTGGTGTCCCTCCCCCGCTCCGCGGGGATGAGCTGGACGGATTCCCCTCCCCCACTTGTGTGGGGATGAGCTGGGTTAATTCCCCTCCCCCGTTTCGGCGGTGGTGAGCTGGGCAGAGTGTCCCTTTGTGGGTGTAATTCTCTTAAGTGCTGAGTCCTGCGGATGGAGCTTGGATATCGACATACTGAGGAGTTTCCGGCAGCACATGACCACATATAGGGAGGCAAAAGGATTGCTCTCTATCTCCACCTGCTGGTAGATGGACACAACCCACCAGTCTATGGATTGATCAGCTATGATTAATGGAAAGAAAATTATCAGGTATGATACATAATTTTACCATCCTCCCCGTCTCATCTGCCCGCAACCTCGGATTCATCTTTGACTCCTCTCTCTCCTTCTCTGCGCATATCCAGCAGATAGCCAAGACCTGTCGCTTCTTCCTCTTTAACATAAGCAAAATTCGCCCTTTCCTCTCTGAACACACCACCCGAACTCTCGTCCACGCTCTCATTACCTCTCGCCTTGACTACTGCAACTTACTCCTCACCGGCCTCCCACTTAGCCATCTATCCCTCCTTCAATCTGTTCAGAACTCTGCTGCATGTCTCATATTCCGCCAGAACCGATATACTCATATCACCCCTCTCCTCAGGTCACTTCACTGGCTTCCGATCAGATACCGCATTCAATTCAAGCTTCTTCTTCTTACCTACAAATGCACTCAGTCTGCTGCCCCTCACTATCTTTCTACCCTCATCTCCCCTTATGTTCCCGCCCGTAACCTCCGTTCACAGGATAAATCCCTCCTCTCAGTACCCTTCTCCACCACCTCCAACTTCAGGCTCCGCTCATTCTGCCTCGCCTCACCCTATGCTTGGAACAACCTTCCTGAGCCCTTACGCCAAGCCCCCTCCCTGTCCGTCTTCAAGTCTTTGCTTAAAGCCCACCTCTTCAATGCTGCGTTCGGCACCTAACCCTTACCGTTCAGTGAATCCAGACTGCCCCAAGTTGACTGCCCCTGTCGGACCGACAGTTCACTTGTCTATTAGATTGTAAGCTCTTTGAGCAGGGACTGTCTCTCTTTGTTAAATTGTACAGCGCTGCGTAACCCTAGTAGCGCTCTAGAAATGTTAAGTAGTAGTAGTAGTTTTAAAACTAAAGGGAAAAGACTAGGGTGATAACATTTTCTTTTTTGTATTTTTATTCTGCCTATCACTATTCTACAATTCTTCCTTTAAACCCCAATCTTTAAGTTCCCAAAGCACAAAGCAAAAGAGTGTTACCAGAGAAATGTCCTCTTCTGTTAGAACTTCTCAGAAAGAAAGTTCAGTGGGACCTTTCCTCCTTGTTTTTCCCTATCATAGTTCACCTTTTCACACATTATGATGCTGAAAGAAGAAGTACTGTGGTGGAGCCAGAGGCAATGAAAGTAGCTCAGCCCAAGAAAGACCCTCTAAATAATGACAGATTGGTGAAAAGCAGAAAATTCTTACTGCTTGGAGACTCCATTATCAGAGGCATTAACTTAGGAACACAGTTCAGGGGTTCTAACCTAGGTAAACGTCTTCCAGGCGAATACTGAAAGTGATCCGAGAAGAAAGCAAGGCTTCAAACACTGATGTAATTTACCTGAGGACAAATGATTTGGCTTCGAGAGGAACTGAAATCTTTGGTTCGGACTGTGGCTTTTTCTGAAGTAATTCCTATGTGGGGGAAGGGATAGGAAAGACTATGCAAAATGGTGGAATTCAATAAGTGGCTTGAGTCTTGATATAAAGAAAAAGGTTTAAATACATAGAAGCATGGGTAATATGTGGAAAAACAACAGGCTGTACTGTAATGATGGGCTACATCTTTCTGTGATGGGAAAATGGATCCTTGGGGAGAAATTCAGACAGTATGTTTCTAGACATTTAAACTAGAGTGTGGGGATGACAAAAGGAAAGAAGGGAATTCAGAAAATCACTCTCAGAATAAACATGATGGCAGAGGGAAAGGTTATGTAAATATAGAAAACCACCTAAACTCACTAAGCACATGGGAAAACAATGAGCACAAATGCTCGTAGTCTAAGTAAAAAGGTTCAAGACTTGCAAGCCCTGATGTTTGACGAAAACTTAGATATTGTTACTGTTACAGAGACGTGGTTCAATGATTTCCAGGCTATAATCTTTTTATGAAGGATAGAGAAGGCTGAAGAGGTGGAGCAGTGGCGCTGTTTGTGAGAGACAGTATCAGAGCTGCTGAAATGCGGGAGTGGAGGAGTGGCCTAGTGGTTAGGGTGGTGGACTTTGGTCCTGGGGAACTGAGGAACTGAGTTCGATTCCCGGCACAGGCAGCTCCTTGTGACTCCGGGCAAGTCACTTAACCCTCTCCATTGCCCCATGTAAGCCGCATTGAGCCTGCCATGAGTGGGAAAGCGCGGGGTACAAATATAACAAAAAAACCCCAAAAAAACCTGGGGATAGGAAGAAGCTTTATGGATCGCCTATATCCACTGTCACGATCCCAGGCTTTGAACAAACAGTCACGAACTCAATGTGAGCCCTTGGCCTACTGTTGTCGAGCGGCAGCAGGAGGCAAAACTCCCAAACCAAGACTGGACTAACAGGATTGGAGCTGTAGGCAGGCAGGGCTGGAACAATAGGATACTGGAACGGACTTGGCTTAGCTGGAACCAGATGCAGGAACGGACTTGGCTTGGCTGGAACCAGATGCAGGAACGGACTTGGCTTGGCTGGAACCAGATGCAGGAACGGACTTGGCTTGACTGGAACTGGATTCAGGATAAACAAGCTTGGAGAAACAGGATTCAGGGTACTCAAGCAGGATTCAGGATTTCCAAACAAGCTTTGCAGAAACAGCATTCAGGTTACTCAAGCAGGATTCAGGATTTTCAAACAAGCTTGGCAGGAGCAGGATTCAGGATACTCAAGCAGGATTCAGGATTTTCAAACAAGCTTGGCAGGAACAGGATTCAGGATACTCAAGCAGGATTCAGGATTGGCAGGAACAGGATTCAGATTTACAAACAAGCTTGGCAGGAGCAGAAGCTAACAGCAAACAGGGCAGAGACAATCAGGAAGGGGACTGGAGCTGAAGACAAACAGGGCAGACACAAGCTGGATACAAAGCTGACCCACACAGACAAACAACAGAACTAAGGCTGAAGCTAAAGGTAGCACAGAAGCAGAAGTGCACACTGGCACCCTAAACCAGAAACAAGACAGAAGTGCACACAGACTATGAACAAGGCAACAAGAAATCTAGATAGACGTGCCCATGGGCACACAGACTAGAACAAGGCAGAAGTGCTACACTGCACACGGACTAACCTGGGGACCTTTGGCATTTGCAAAGGCCCTTAATGAAAGTCCACCACTTCCTTATAAAGGCCCTCACTAATGATGTCACAACTACAGGACAGAGGCAGGATATACACAACACCAAAGAGAAGGTTTTGAAACACACAGGAAGTGGAAAACTACAGGACAGAGGCAGGAAATACACTGAACAACAAAGTGAGGCTTGAAACACACAGGAAGTGGGAAAGAACAGACAAGGAACCAGCTCAGAAGCTGACCATCTGGAAAAAAGGTAAGTCAAAGAGGTGTCACGACCACAATCGTGACATCCACATTGTTGTTACCTAAAGATCTCTGGCACAAATGTCAAGGATCTGAGAGAAGATATTCAAAAGATTGGTATGAAAGGGAAGGTGCTATTGTTGGGAGATTTCTATTTGTCTGATGTGGATTGGAACGTCCCTTCTGCAGAATTGGAAAGAAGTAGGGAGCTTGTGGATGCGTGTCAGTGCCTTGCTCAGACAAATGGTGATGAACCCACGAGGGAAGGGTCAATGCTGGATCTGGTGCTTATGAATGGAAGAAGTGTTTCCAATATCCTGGTGGGTGCCCACCTATGTAATAGTGATTCTCCGAGGACAAGCAGGCTGCTTGTTCTCACTGATGGGTGACGTCCACGGCAGCCCCTCCAATCGGAAACTTCTCTAGCAAAGTCCTTTGCTAGTCCTCGCGCGCCCGCGCGGCCGTCTTCCCGCCCGAAACCGGCTCGAGCCGGCCAGTCTTCTTTTGTCCGCACTCGGTACGGTCGTGTTTTCGCCGTGTCGAGCCCCGGAAAGTCGACCTCGCGCGTCCAAATTTATTTTTGACGTGTTTTTTCTTCGGAAAAAGTCTTTAAAGTGTCGGGAAGTTCTTCGGAAACCCCCCCCGGGTTTCAGACCAACCCCTTCCCGTACTTCCAGCTTTTTGCCCCGATAAGTTTTCTTTCGTCGTCGGGGTAGGCCTCTTTTCGGCCTCGGTCGAGATTTTCTCCCTTCTAAATTTTTTGGTGCTCTTTTTCCGTCATTTCGGATTTTGATTTCGCCGGCGTGATTTTTCCGCCCATGACATCGAAGCCTTCCAGCGGCTTCAAGAAGTGCACCCAGTGCGCCCGGGTAATCTCGCTCACTGATAGACACTCGTCGTGTCTTCAGTGTCTGGGGGCCGAGCACCGCCCTCAGAACTGTAGTCTGTGTTCCCTGCTTCAAAGGCGGACTCAGGTAGCGAGATTAGCCCAGTGGAACGTGTTGTTCTCGGGCTCTTCGTCGGCATCGGCACCGGGATCTTCGAGTGCATCGACGTCGTCAGCGTCCAGACCATCTTCCTCGGCCGCCACTGTATCGAGTGCATGAGGCATCGGCGCCAAGGTATCGGGCGACTGCATCGACGTCAGTGGTACCGGGACCTCGTCTGCTGATGTCGTCGGACGGTGGTGCATCGTCAGGAGTGCAGGTGAGGGCTGTCCATTCCCCTGCTGGTGGCGGTGAGCCTTCGGGTGGGTCTCCTCCTACCCTGAGGGCTCCTGCGGTACAGCCCCCCCGAGACCGACCTCCTTCGGCCTCGGCCCCGAGGAAGCGACGGCTGGATTCTACGTCCTCCTCGTCGGTGCCGGGGAGCTCCGGTGACATGCTTCGGAAGAAGTCGAAGAAGCATCGACACCGGTCGCCTCCCCGCGTCGGCACCGAGAGCTCTGGGTCGCCGAGGGAATCGGCACCCAGCAGGCATCGGCACCGAGAGGACCGCTCACCCTCTGTTCAGGAGGTGTCGATGCGCTCCACTCTGGACAGCCCGTAACAGCCTCCTCGCCCGGAACAGGTTCTGACGTCGACGCCTGCATCGACCTCTTTGCCTTTCTCTGCAGCCGCTCTGAACGAGAGCCTCCGGGCCGTTCTCCCAGAGATTCTGGGAGAGCTGTTGCGCCCTTCCCCTCCGGTACCGGCGGTGCTTGCGCCTCCGGTACCGTCGAGCGTGGCGCCAGCTGGCCCATCGCCCGGGGTGAGGTCCCTGACGTCGGTACCGCGTGCGGTGCCGACTGCGGCCACCTCCCAGGAGGGCTCCCCGACTACGTCGGCGGAGGGAGCTTCGCCGATGCGGGCGAGGGAGTCTACCTCTCGACGCCCCCATCGTGGACGTGGCTCCACGGAGTCGAGCCGGGCGAGGTTGCAGACACAGGTTCGTGAACTTGTGTCTGACACCGAGGGTGAGGCCTCGTGGGAGGAAGAGGAAGACCCCAGATATTTCTCGGACGAGGAGTCTGAGGGTCTTCCTTCTGATCCTACTCCCTCTCCTGAAAGGCAGCTTTCTCCTCCTGAGAGTCTGTCTTTCGCTTCCTTTGTCCGGGAGATGTCTACGGCCATCCCCTTCCCGGTGGTTGTGGAGGACGAGCCCAGGGCTGAAATGTTTGAGCTCCTGGACTATCCTTCTCCACCTAAGGAAGCGTCCACTGTTCCCTTGCACCATGTCCTAAAAAAGACATTGCTTGCGAACTGGACCAAGCCACTAAGTAATCCCCACATTCCCAAGAAGATCGAGTCCCAGTACCGGATCCATGGGGACCCAGAGCTGATGCGCACCCAGTTGCCTCATGACTCTGGAGTTGTGGATTTGGCCCTAAAGAAGGCTAAGAGTTCTAGGGAGCATGCTTCGGCGCCCCTGGGCAAAGACCCTAGAACCTTAGATTCCTTTGGGAGGAAGGCCTACCATTCTTCTATGCTCATGGCCAAAATTCAGTCGTACCAGCTCTACACGAGCATACATATGCGGAACAATGTGCGGCAGTTGGCGGGCTTGGTTGATGCTCTTCCCCCTGAGCAGGCCAAGCCTTTTCAGGAGGTGGTCAGGCAGCTGAAGGCGTGCAGAAAATTCCTGGCCAGAGGGGTGTATGACACCTTTGATGTTGCATCCAGGGCCGCTGCTCAAGGTGTGGTGATGCGCAGGCTCTCATGGCTGCGTGCCGCCGACCTGGAGAATAGACTCCAGCAGCGGATTGCGGACTCGCCTTGCCGTGCGGATAACATTTTTGGAGAGAAGGTCGAACAGGTGGTAGAGCATCTCCACCAGCGGGACACCGCAATCGACAAGTTCTCCCGCCGGCAGCCTTCAGCATCTACCTCTACAGGTAGAAGATTTTTTGGGGGAAGGAAGACTGTTCCCTATGCTTCTGGTAAGCGTAGGTACAATCCTCCTTCTCGACAGCCTGCGGCCCAGGCTAAGCCCCAGCGCGCTCGCTCTCGTCAGCAGCGTGCGCCTCAGCAAGGCCCCGCGGCTCCCCAGCAAAAGCAAGGGGCGAGCTTTTGACTGGCTCCAGCAGAGCATAGCCGACATCCAAGTGTCAGTGCCGGGCGACCTGCCAGTCGGGGGGAGGTTGAAAGCTTTTCACCAAAGGTGGCCTCTCATAACCTCCGACCAGTGGGTTCTTCAAATAGTCCGGCAAGGATACACCCTCAATTTGGCCTCAAAACCTCCAAATTGTCCACCGGGAGCTCAGTCTTACAGCTTCCAGCACAGGCAGGTACTTGCAGAGGAACTCTCCGCCCTTCTCAGCGCCAATGCGGTCGAGCCCGTGCCATCCGGGCAAGAAGGGCTGGGATTCTATTCCAGGTACTTCCTTGTGGAAAAGAAAACAGGGGGGATGCGTCCCATCCTAGACCTAAGGGCCCTGAACAAATATCTCGTAAAAGAAAAGTTCAGGATGCTTTCCCTGGGCACCCTTCTCCCCATGATTCAGCAAAACGATTGGCTATGCTCTCTGGACTTGAAGGATGCCTACACACACATCCCGATACTGCCAGCTCACAGACAGTATCTGCGATTTCAGTTGGGCACACGCCACTTCCAGTACTGTGTGCTACCCTTTGGGCTCGCCTCTGCGCCCAGGGTGTTCACAAAGTGCCTAGCTGTGGTAGCAGCGGCACTTCGCAGGCTGGGGGTGCACGTGTTCCCATATCTCGACGATTGGCTGGTGAAGAACACATCCGAGGCCGGAGCCCTGCAGTCCATGCAGATGACTATTCGCCTCCTGGAGCTACTGGGGTTTGTGATAAATTATCCAAAGTCCCATCTTCTCCCAGTGCAGAAACTCGAATTCATAGGAGCTCTGCTGGATTCTCGGACGGCTCGCGCCTATCTCCCAGAGGCGAGGGCCAACAACTTGTTGTCCCTCGTCTCGCGGGTGCGAGCGTCCCAGCAGATCACAGCTCGGCAGATGTTGAGATTGCTGGGCCACATGGCCTCCACAGTTCATGTGACTCCCATGGCCCGCCTTCACATGAGATCTGCTCAATGGACCCTAGCTTCCCAGTGGTATCAGGCTGCTGGGGGTCTAGAAGACGTGATCCACCTGTCCACGAGTTTTCTCGAATCCCTGTATTGGTGGACAGTCTGGTCCAATTTGACTCTGGGACGTCCTTTCCAAATTCCTCAGCCACAAAAAGTGCTGACAACGGATGCGTCTCTCCTGGGATGGGGAGCTCATGTCGATGGGCTTCACACCCAAGGAAGCTGGTCCCTCCAGGAACGCGGTCTACAGATCAATCTCCTGGAGTTGCGAGCGATCTGGAACGCTCTAAAGGCTTTCAGAGATCGGCTGTCCCATCAAATTATCCAAATTCAGACAGACAACCAGGTTGCCATGTACTATGTCAACAAGCAGGGGGGCACCGGATCTCGCCCCCTGTGTCAGGAAGCCGTCAGCATGTGGCTCTGGGCTCGCCGTCTCGGCATGGTGCTCCAAGCCACATATCTGGCAGGCGTAAACAACAGTCTGGTCGACAGACTGAGCCGGATTATGCAACCTCACGAGTGGTCGCTCAACTCCAGAGTGGTGCGCCAGATCTTCCAAGCGTGGGGCACCCCCTTGGTGGATCTCTTCGCATCTCGAGTGAACCACAAAGTCCCTCAGTTCTGTTCCAGGCTTCAGGCCCCCGGCAGACTGGCATCGGATGCCTTCCTCCTGGATTGGGGGGAGGGCCTGCTGTATGCTTATCCTCCCATTCCTCTGGTGGGGAAGACTTTGTTGAAACTCAAGCAAGACCGAGGCACCATGATTCTGATTGCTCCTTTTTGGCCGCGTCAGATCTGGTTCCCTCTTCTTCTGGAGTTATCCTCCGAAGAACCGTGGAGATTGGAGTGTTTTCCGACCCTCATCACGCAGGACGAAGGGGCTCTTCTGCATCCCAGCCTCCGGTCCCTGGCTCTCACGGCCTGGATGTTGAGAGCGTAGACTTTGCCTCTTTGGGTCTGTCAGAGGGTGTCTCCCGCGTCTTGCTTGCTTCCAGGAAAGATTCCACTAAGAGGAGTTACTTCTTTCTGTGGAGGAGGTTTGCCGTCTGGTGTGACAGCAAGGCCCTAGCTCCTCGCTCTTGTCCTACACAGACCCTGCTTGAATATCTTCTGCACTTGTCTGAGTCTGGTCTCAAGACCAACTCTGTAAGAGTTCACCTTAGCGCAATCAGTGCATACCATTACCATGTGGAAGGTAAGCCGATCTCAGGACAGCCTTTAGTTGTTCGCTTCATGAGAGGTTTGCTTTTGTCAAAGCCCCCTGTCAAGCCTCCTACAGTGTCATGGGATCTCAATGTCGTTCTCACCCAGCTGATGAAACCTCCTTTTGAGCCACTGAACTCCTGCCATCTGAAGTACTTGACCTGGAAGGTCATTTTCTTGGTGGCAGTTACTTCAGCTTGTAGAGTCAGTGAGCTTCAGGCCCTGGTAGCCCAGGCCCCTTACACCAAATTTCATCATAACAGAGTAGTCCTCCGCACTCACCCTAAGTTCTTGCCAAAGGTCGTGTCGGAGTTCCATCTGAACCAGTCAATTGTCTTGCCAACATTCTTTCCCCGTCCTCATTCCTGCCCTGCTGAACGTCAGCTGCACACATTGGACTGCAAGAGAGCATTGGCCTTCTATCTGGAGCGGACACAGCCCTACAGACAGTCCGCCCAATTGTTTGTTTCTTTTGATCCCAATAGGAGGGGAGTGGCTGTAGGGAAACGCACCATATCCAATTGGCTAGCAGATTGCATTTCCTTCACTTACGCCCAGGCGGGGCTGGCTCTTGAGGGTCATGTCACGGCTCATAATGTTAGAGCCATGGATGCGTCGGTAGCCCACTTGAAGTCAGCTTCCATTGAAGAAATTTGCAAAGCTGCGACGTGGTCATCTGTCCACACATTCACATCTCATTACTGCCTGCAGCAGGATACCCGACGCGACAGTCGGTTCGGGCAGTCAGTTCTTCAGAACCTGTTTGGGCTTTAGGATCCAACTCCACCCCCCGAGGGCCCTGTTTGTTCTGTTCCAGGCTACACTCTCAGTTAGTTGGTAAATTTTTTAGGTCAATCTCAGTTATGTCCTCGCCGTTGCGAGGTCCAATTGACCATGGTTGTTGTTTTGAGTGACCCTGGGGGCTAGGGATACCCCATCAGTGAGAACAAGCAGCCTGCTTGTCCTCGGAGAAAGCGAATGCTACATACCTGTAGAAGGTATTCTCCGAGGACAGCAGGCTGATTGTTCTCACAAACCCGCCCGCCTCCCCTTTGGAGTTGTGTCTTCCCTTGAAGTGTATTGTCTTGCTACATACTGGAAGACGGCCGCGCATGCGCGGTGCGCACGGGCGCGCGAGGACTAGCAAAGGACTTTGCTAGAGAAGTTTCCGATTGGAGGGGCTGCCGTGGACGTCACCCATCAGTGAGAACAATCAGCCTGCTGTCCTCGGAGAATACCTTCTACAGGTATGTAGCATTCGCTTCATCACACCATATGGTTTGATATGAGGGCAAAGTCGGAGTGCGGATGCGCAAAACTCAAAGTACTGGATTTCAGGCGTACAGATTTTGATAAAATGGGGGTATACCTGAAGAAGGAGCTGTTGGCTTGGGAAGGTGTAGGAGATGTGGAAAATCAGTGGTCAAAGCTAAAGACTGCTATAAATATGGCAATTGATCTTTATGCTAGGAAAGGAAAGAAAAACAAGAGGAGCAGGAAGCCTATATTTACCCAGTCAATATTGAAGCAATTTAATTCACCTATTATTTTTTTTTTTTGTTTTTTTTTGTTACATTTGTACCCCGCGCTTTCCCACTCATGACAGGCTCAATACGGCTTACATGGGGCAATGGAGGGTTAAGTGACTTGCCCAGAGTCACAAGGAGCTGCCTGTGCCTGAAGTGGGAATCGAACTCGGTTCCTCAGTCCCCCAGGACCAAAGTCCACCACCCTAACCACTAGGCCACTCCTCCACACCATTAAATATGTTACAAGAACAGAGGAATTGCTCAGAGCATTTGCTGTATTTCTAAGTTTTAAGATATATTCTAGTTAATTCTCCACCAATTACCTTATTAAGGTAATAAGATTCACAATTGCAAGAATAAGAGGAATTGAATATTATATTTTTGTTGAATTACATTAACCTGTACTGCAAGGCTTAAAAGCATGGCACTAAGCGACCATGTGCTATCAGAACATTAAAAAAAAGACCATATATTTAGCTTCAAAAGGGGTTTATTTATAATACAGTTAATGTAATCAATGTTGCAAACAAGAGGTAGCTTTTGAATCTTTACATGAGAATTATGCTTAAACTCAAGATATCAGGTTTAAATCATAAGAACAACTTACAAGTCTCTGTTCCCCAGTTTCTTAGCCTCCCTTATTTTTGATAACATTTCTACATCAGTCTGTTTTTCCTGGCCAGGTGGATGGTAGTACACTCATCACTATCCTTTTCTCCTTTACACATTGAATTTCAATCCATAGGGATTTTAAGATATGTTTTTTGTCCTGCAGAATTTTCAATCTATTTGATCCTTAGGGTGGAATGTTGACACAGTAGCTTCTATCTCTGATAAGAGCCCCTATTTATAGAGAAATCAGAAGCTGTAGTCTATACTGCTGACGTACTTTCTGTCCTTGGCTGTGCCAGCCATGACGTTAATTCTGATAATAGCCTGATTGTTCCAGATTAGGAACTTTATCACCAGCTCCTGTCCCGAGTAAAGTAAACAAAAGTTGTTTTGCTTCTTTCTCCGAGGACAAGCAGGCTGCTTGTTCTCACGACTGGGTGACGTCCGCGGCAGCCCCCACCAACCGGAAGAAGCTTCGCGGGCGGTCCGCACGCAGGGCACGCCCACCGTGCATGCGCGGCCGTCCTCCCGCCCGTGCGCGACCGTTTCCGCCAGTCTTTTCTTTTCCCCGCCTGGAGAGAGTCGTGTTTATCCGCTCTCTCTTAGTCAGCCCCGGAAAACCGTCGCATGTTCGCGAACCTTCGCTATTTTTCAGTTCCTTCGTTGCGTGTTCCCCAAAAGCTTTTTTCTTTTGTTAAAAAAAAAAAGAACGCGCTGTGTTTTTTTTTTCCCCTCGTTTTCTAGCGAGGGCGTCGCGTTGCGGCCTTGTGGCCGCGCGGTCGAGTTGTTTTTCGAGGTGTGATTTTACCGCCACCATCGACGACTTTGATTTCGCCGACGCGATTTTTCCGTCGATGTCCTCGAAGGTCCCAAGTGGATTTAAGAAGTGTGGTCGGTGCGGCCGGCCTATCTCGCAGACCGACACCCACGCTTGGTGCCTCCAGTGCCTCGGGCCGGAGCACGATACCAAGTCGTGTACTTTGTGTCTTGGTCTCCGGAAACGGACTCAAGTTGCGAGGCAAGTTCTTCGGGACCGTCTTTTTGGAAATTGTGCCGGCCCCTCGACGTCGACCTCGACGGCATCGGTATCGACGGCTGGTTCTTTGGTACCGGTATCGATGTCCGCGAAATCGGCACCGATGGCATCGACCCCAGGAGTTCAGGTCCCGTCGGCCCGCCGGTCCTCCGGTGACTGTAGGGGTGAGAGGCCGCGTGGGCAATCGGCCCCGGTCACTCCCTCTGCTCATGGCCCTCGGGACCGAACCCTCTCTGACCCGGCCCCTCGAGACCGAGGGGGATCGTCGTCCTCCTCCTCCATTCCACCTGGCGCCGATGACGGGCACCGCAAAAAATCAAAGAAGCACCGTCATCGGTCGCCATCGATGAATCCGGCCCCCGGCGCCGGAGAGGAGTCGACGCCGAGTAAGCGTCAGCGCCGAGAGGAAAGGTCCCCCTCGGTAGTGGAGGTACCGACGCGTCAGGGTCCCAGCACTTCGGTGCAGTCTCCTGGACCCGAGCAGCTTCCGGCACCGACGCCTCTACTGGACCCCCCCGTCTTTCTCGGCAGCGGGCCTGGACGAGTGCCTCCGAGCCATCCTTCCGGGGATCCTGGAAGGGCTGATGCGCCAGGCAGTGCTGGCTTCGGGGGTGCTTGCGCCGTTGACTGTGGCGCTGGCGAGCTCTAGCCCGGTGCCGAGGCCTTCGACGCAGACGCCGCTTGGGGCACCGGTCTCGACCGCCACGCAGGTGGAGTCCCCGTCGACGTCGATGGAGGGAGCTTCATCCCCGGCGGCGCGGGAGTCCACCGCTCGACGACACTGAGGCCTCGGTGCCTCGACGTCAAGCCGAGCCCGGTTGAGGACTCAGCTGCATTAGCTTATGTCCGATACCGAGGAAGAGTCCTCGTGGGGGGAGGAGGAGGACCCCAGATATTTCTCCTCAGAGGAGTCTGTGGGCCTTCCCTCCGACCCCACGCCTTCACCAGAGAGGAAGCTCTCGCCTCCTGAGAGCCTCTCCTTCGTCAGGGATATGTCTATTTGCATTCCCTTTCCCGTGGTCTCTGTGGATGAGCCGAGGGCTGAAATGCTCGAGGTCCTCGACTATCCATCACCACCTAGAGAGTCCTCCACGGTGCCGTTGCACAATGTCCTCAAAGAGACACTGCTTCGGAACTGGATGCGACCATTATCTAATCCCACCATCCCCAAGAAAGCAGAGTCTCAGTACAGAATCCACTCGGACCCAGAGTTAATGCGGCCCCAATTGCCTCATGACTCGGCGGTCGTGGATTCTGCTCTCAAGAGGGCACGGAGTTCGAGGGATACCGCCTCGGCGCCCCCGGGGCGGGAGTCTCGCACTCTGGACTCGTTTGGGAGGAAGGCCTACCAATCTTCCATGCTCGTGACCCGCATCCAGTCTTACCAGCTCTAGACGAGCATCCACATGCGGAACAATGTGAAGCAACTGGCGGACCTGGTTGACAAGCTCCCGCCGGAGCAGTCCAGGCCTTTTCAGGAGGTGGTCAGGCAGCTGAAGGCGTGCAGAAAGTTCCTGTCCAGGGGTATATATGACACCTGTGACGTGGCATCTCGTGCTGCGGCCCAAGGTATAGTGATGCGCAGGCTCTCATGGCTGCGTGCCTCTGACCTGGACAACCGCACCCAGCAGAGACTGGCCGACGTCCCTTGCCGGGGGGATAACATTTTTGGCAAGAAGGTCGAGCAGCTGGTGGACCAACTGCATCAGCGGGAAACCGCCCTCGACAAGCTCTCACACCGGGCGCCTTCAGCGTCCACCTCAGCAGGTGGACGTTTTTCCCGGGCCCGGCAGGCTGCGCCCTATGCTTTTACCAAGCGTAGGTACACCCAGCCGGCCCGAAGGCCTCGTCAGGCACCGGGACAGCCCCAGCGCGCTCGTTCTCGTCAACAGCGTGCGCCTAAGCAGCCCCCTGCGCCTCCACAGCAAAAGCCGGGGACGGGTTTTTGACTGGATCCATGGGAACATAGCCGCCCTCAAAGTGTCCGTACCGGACGATCTGCCGGTCGGAGGGAGATTAAAATTTTTTCACCAAAGGTGGTCTCTCATAACCTCCGACCAGTGGGTTCTCCAAATAGTGCGGTGCGGATATGCCCTGAATTTGGCCTCCCTGCCACCAGAAGTTCTGAGAGAAGAGGACATTTCTCTGGTAAGTGAACGCTACTTTGCTTGTGCTTTGGGAACTTAAAGATTGGGGTTTAAAGGAGGAATTGTAGGTTAGTGTTAGGCAAACTTAAAAAGCAAATTTCAACAGCTAACAGAAAACAGCTAATCTCCATAGTCTTTTCCACTTAGTTTTAAAAGCCTTGTACCACGGCATTAACAGATAGAATCTAATAGCCACTGCAGGATCTAATTTAGTATTCCCACCCACCCCTAGTACAACTCCTCATTTATAGTCAGTTATTGTAATTAGGGTAACAAGCAAGGAGTGCTCTTATAGAGTTTTAAATACATTTCATTACCATCTAAGAAGGAAATACTAAATAAATCATACAATACACTATATAAAGTAAAAGTCACTTTTATATTAGGCTAATATCCTTAATACTGTAGCAAGTTTTAAAATATTGGAAAACTCAAAAACACTAAGATGGAGTCAGCAGTGCAGCAGCGAGAGTGGTGCTATCCAGTCTTTTGCATTGAGTGTCACATGTATGATTATCTCCCAGTTGGTGAGATGTCATATGTTTGCGCACGATGCAAAGAGCTCCTAGCTCTTAGAGAACATGTCCGTTCTCTTGAGGCTAGAGTAGCAGACTTGGTGGAGCTGAGGGAGACAGAGAGGTACATAGAGGAGACCTACAGGGATGTTGTAGAGAGGTCCCACCTCCAGTCTAGTAGCCCCTGTGCTACCTTGGAGGAGGGAGGTCTCCTAGAAGGAGAGCATCACCCTGGTGAAGTAGGAAGTACTCCTGTAGCCAGGACCTGCCCACCAGGGGATGTACTATCCTCTCGCACTGAGGATATGTCTCCAAGTGCTGCCCGGGAGGGAAAGGTTAGGACAGCTGTTGTAGTTGGTGATTCGATCATTAGGCATATAGATAGCTGGGTGGCTGGTGGACGTGAGGATCGCCTGGTGACTTGCCTGCCTGGTGCGAAGGTGGCGGACCTCACTCGTCACCTAGATAGGATTTTAGATAGTGCTGGGGAGGAGTCTGCTGTCTTGGTACATGTGGGTACCAATGACATAGGAAAATGTGGGAGAGAGGTTCTGGAAGCCAATTTTAGGCTCTTAGGTAGAAAGCTCAAATCCAGATCCTCTAGGGTAGCATTTTCTGAAATGCTACCTGTTCCACGTGCAGGCCCAAGAGACAGGCAGAGCTCCAGAGTCTCAATGCGTGGATGAGACGATGGTGCAGGGAGGAGGGTTTTAGATTTGTTAGGAACTGGGCAACATTCTGGGGAAGGGGGAGCCTATTCCGAAAGGATGGGCTCCACCTTAACCAGGGTGGGACCAGGCTGCTGGCGTCGGCATTTAAAAAGGAGATAGAGCAGCTTTTAAACTAGACATGGGGGGAAGGCCGACAGTCGCTCAAAAGCGCATGGTTCGGGAAAAGGTATCTTGCAAAGATACCTCACAAACAGGGAAGATAGGGTTTCTGGATAGTGAGGTTGCACAACAGACCGTGGTAGACCAGGTGCCCTTAAATACAACTAAAGATCAGACAAAAGATGTCAAATCAATAGTGTCAGGTACTAAGCATCATGCAAATAAGAACAACAAACATACTCTGAAATGTCTATATGCAAATGCTAGGAGTCTAAGAAATAAGATGGGAGAGTTGGAATATATTGCACTAAATGAAAAATTGGATATAATAGGCATTACTGAGACCTGGTGGAAGGAGGATAACCAGTGGGACACTGTCATACCGGGGTACAAAGTATATCGTAATGATAGGGTAGACCGGACTGGTGGAGGGGTAGCATTGTATATTAACGAGAGCCTTGACTCAGATAGATTACAAATTCAGCAGGACACAAATCACACCTTTGAATCACTGTGGGTTGAAATTCCATGTATAAAAGGGAAAAAAATGGTGATAGGAGTGTACCACCGTCCTCCTCGCCAGGATGAGCAGGTAGACACAGAAATGATAAAAGAAATCAGAGACGCGAACAAAATGGGCAATGTGATAATAATGGGTGACTTCAATTATCCAAATATAGACTGGGTAAATGTAACATCGGGACACGCTACAGAGATACAATTCCTTGATGAAATCAAGGACAGCTTTATGGAGCAACTGGTGCAGGAGCCGACGAGAGAAGGAAAAATTCTAGACTTGTTCCTTAGTGGAGCGCATGATCTGGTGAGGGACGTTATGGTACTGGGGCCGCTTGATAACAGTGACCATAATATGATCAGTTTTGACATCGACCTTGAAGTAACTGTACAAAGAAAGTCAAATACGTTAGCGTTTAACTTTAAAAAAGGAGACTATGATAAAATGAGAAGAACGGTAAAAAAAAAACTTAGGGGGGCAACTGAGAGAGTAAAAACTGTACAACAGGCGTGGACGCTGTTCAAAAATACCATCCTGGAGGCCCAGGCCATACATATTCCGCAAATTAGAAAAGAAAGACGGAAGTCCAAAAGACACCCGGCCTGGTAGAAAAGTGAGGTGAAGGAAGCTATTAGGGCTAAAAGAAATGCCTTCAGAAAATGGAAGAAGGAACCGTCTGAAAATAACAAGAAACAGCATAAGGAGTGTCAAAGCAAATGCAAGGCGCAGATTAAGAAGGCCAAGAGGGAGTATGAAAAAAAGATAGCATTAGAGGCAAAAAAACATAGTAAAAATTTTTTTCGGTATATTAAAAGAAGGAAGCCGGCAAAAGAATCGGTTGGACCGCTGGATGACCGAGGGGTAAAAGGGGCGATCAAGGAAGACAAAGACGTAGCGGAGAGACTGAATGAATTCTTTGCTTCAGTCTTCACCGAGGAAGATTTGGGTGGGATACCGGTGTCGGAAATGGTATTTCAAGCGGACGAGTCGGAGAAACTTACTGACTTCACGGTAAACCTGGAGGACGTAATGGGGCAGTTCGGCAAACTGAAGAGTAGCAAATCTCCTGGACCGGATGGTATTCATCCTAGAGTACTGATAGAGCTGAAAAACGAGCTTGCGGAGCTACTGCTAGTGATATGCAACTTATCCTTAAAATCGAGCGTGGTACCGGAAGATTGGAGGGTGGCCAATGTAACGCCCATTTTTAAAAAAGGCTCCAGGGGAGATCCGGGAAATTATAGACCGGTGAGTCTGACGTTGGTGCCTGGGAAAATGGTAGAGGCTATTATTAAAAACAAAATTACAGAGCACATCCGAGGACATGGATTACTGAGACCAAGTCAGCATGGCTTTTGTGTGGGGAAATCTTGCCTGACCAATTTACTTCAATTCTTTGAAGGAGTGAACAAACATGTGGACAAAGGGGAGTCGGTTGATATTGTGTATCTGGATTTTCAAAAGGCGTTTGACAAGGTACCTCATGAAAGGCTACAGAGGAAATTGGAGGGTCATGGGATAGGAGGAAATGTCCTATTGTGGATTAAAAACTGGTTGAAGGATAGGAAACAGAGAGTGGGGTTAAATGGGCAGTATTCACAATGGAGAAGGGTAGTTAGTGGGGTTCCTCAGGGGTCCGTGCTAGGACCGCTGCTTTTTAATATATTTATAAATGATTTAGAGATGGGAGTAACTAGCGAGGTAATTAAATTTGCTGATGACACAAAGTTATTCAAAGTCGTTAAATCACGACAGGATTGTGAAAAATTACAAGAGGACCTTACGAGACTGGGAAACTGGGCGGCTAAATGGCAGATGATGTTTAATGTGAGCAAGTGCAAGGTGATGCATGTGGGAAAAAAGAACCCGAATTATAGCTACGTCATGCAAAGTTCCACGTTAGGAGTTACGGACCAAGAAAGGGATCTGGGTGTCGTCGTCGATAACACACTGAAACCTTCTGCTCAGTGTGCTGCTGCGGCTAAGAAAGTGAATAGAATGCTGGGTATTATTAGGAAAGGTATGGAAAACAGGTGTGAGGATGTTATAATGCCATTGTATCGCTCCATGGTGCGACTGCACCTTGAGTATTGTGTTCAATTCTCGTCGCCGCATCTCAAGAAAGATATAGTAGAATTGGAAAAGGTGCAGCGAAGGGCGACTAAAATGATAGCGGGGATGGGACGACTTCCCTATGAAGAAAGACGAAGGAGGCTAGGGCTATACAGCTTGGAGAAGAGACGGCTGAGGGGAGACATGATAGAGGTATATAAAATAATGAGTGGAGTGGAACAGGTGGATGTGAAGCTTCTGTTCACGCTTTCCAAAAATACTAGGACTAGGGGGCATGCGATGAAACTACAGTGTAGTAAATTTAAAACAAATCGGAGAAAATTTTTCTTCACCCAACATGTAATTAAACTCTGGAATTCGTTGCCGGAGAAAGTGGTGAAGGCGGTTAGCTTAGCAGAGTTTAAAAAGGGGTTGGACGGTTTCCTAAAGGAGAAGTCCATAAACCGCTACTAAACGGACTTGGAAAAATCCAAAATTCCAGGAATAACATGTATAGAATGTTTGTACGTTTGGGAAGCTTGCCAGGTGCCCTTGGCATGGATTGGCCGCTGTCGTGGACAGGATGCTGGGCTCGATGGACCCTTGGTCTTTTCCCAGTATGGCATTACTTATGTACTTATGTACTAAATTGTCCTCCGGGAGCTCAATCCTTCAGCTCCCATCACAAGCAGGTACTTGCAGAGGAACTCTCCGCCCTTCTCAGCGCCAATGCGGTCGAGCCCGTACCACCCGGGCAGGAAGGGCAGGGGTTCTATTCCAGGTACTTCCTTGTGGAAAAGAAAACAGGGGGGATGCGTCCCATCCTAGACCTGAGAGGCCTGAACAAATTCCTGGTCAAAGAAAAGTTCAGGATGCTTTCCTTGGGCACCCTTCTGCCAATGATTCAGAAAAACGATTGGCTATGTTCCCTGGATTTAAAGGACGCATACACTCACATCCCGATACTGCCGGCTCACAGACAGTATCTCAGATTCCGCCTGGGCACACGGCACTTTCAGTATTGTGTGCTGCCCTTTGGGCTTGCCTCTGCCCCACGGGTGTTTACAAAGTGCCTCGTGGTGGTTGCGGCGTATCTCTGCAAGCTGGGAGTGCACGTGTTCCCATATCTCGACGATTGGCTGGTCAAGAACACCTCAGAGGCAGGATCTCTCCGGTCCATGCAGTGTACTATTCACCTCCTGGAGCTGCTGGGGTTTGTGATAAATTACCCAAAGTCCCATCTCCAGCCAACCCAGTCTCTGGAATTCATAGGAGCTCTGCTGAATACCCAGACGGCTCAGGCCTTCCTTCCCGAAGCGAGGGCCAACAACCTCCTGTCCCTCGCTTCGCAGACCAGAGCGTCTCAGCAGGTCACAGCTCGGCAGATGTTGAGACTTCTGGGTCATATGGCCTCCACAGTCCATGTGACTCCCATGGCTCGTCTTCACATGAGATCTGCTCAATGGACCCTAGCTTCCCAGTGGTTCCAAGCCACCGGGAATCTAGAAGATGTCATCCGACTCTCCACCAGTTGCCGCACTTCACTGCTCTGGTGGACCATTCGGACCAATTTGACCCTGGGACGTCCATTCCAAATTCCACAGCCCACGAAAGTGCTGACGACGGATGCATCTCGCCTGGGGTGGGGAGCTCATGTCGATGGGCTTCACACTCAGGGTCTGTGGTCCCTACAGGAAAAGGATCTGCAGATCAACCTCCTGGAGCTCTGAGCGATCTGGAACGCACTGAAGGCTTTCAGAGATCGGCTGTCCTGCCAAATTATCCAAATTCGGACAGACAATCAGGTTGCAATGTATTACACCAACAAGCAGGGGGGCACCGGATCTCGCCCCTTGTGTCAGGAAGCCGTCGGGATGTGGCGTTGGGCTTGCCAGTTCAGCGTGCTCCTCCAAGCCACATACCTGGCAGGTGTAAACTACAGTCTGGCCGACAGACTGAGCAGAGTCATGCAACCGCACGAGTGGTCGCTTCATTCCAGAGTGGTACGCAAGATCTTCCGAGAGTGGGGCACCCCCTCGGTGGACCTTTTCGCCTCTCAGACCAACCACAAGCTGCCTCTGTTCTGTTCCAGACTTCAGGCACACGGCAGGCTAGCGTCGGATGCCTTTCTCCTCCATTGGGGGACCGGCCTCCTGTATGCTTATCCTCCCATACCTTTGGTGGGGAAGACCTTACTGAAGCTCAAGCAAGACCGCGGCACAATGATTCTGATAGCGCCCTTTTGGCCCCGTCAGATCTGGTTCTCTCTTCTTCTGGAGTTGTCCTCAGAAGAACCGTGGAGATTGGAGTGTTTTCCGACTCTCATTTCGCAGAACGACGGAGCGTTGCTGCACCCCAACCTTCAGTCTCTGGCTCTCACGGCCTGGATGTTGAGGGCGTAGACTTCGCTGCGTTGGGTCTGTTGGAGGGTGTCTCCCATGTCTTGCTTGCCTCTAGGAAGGATTCCACTAAAAAGAGTTACCTTTTCAAGTGGAGGAGGTTTGTCGTTTGGTGTGAGAGCAAGGCCCTAGAACCTCGTTCTTGTCCTGCACAGAACCTGCTTGAATACCTTCTGCACTTATCAGAGTCTGGCCTCAAGACCAACTCAGTAAGGAATCACCTTAGTGCGATTAGTGCTTACCATTATCGTGTGGAAGGTAAAGCCATCTCTGGACAGCCTTTAGTCGTTCGATTCATGAGAGGCTTGCTTCTGTCAAAGCCCCTATCAAGCCTCCTGCAGTGTCATGGGATCTCAACGTCGTCCTCACCCAGCTGATGAAACCTCCTTTTGAGCCACTGAATACCTGCCATCTGAAGTACTTGACCTGGAAGGTCATTTTCTTGGTGGCAGTTACTTCAGCTCGTAGGGTCAGTGAGCTTCAAGCCCTAGTAGCTCATGCTCCATATACCAAATTTCATCACAACAGAGTAGTGCTCCGCACCCACCCAAAGTTCCTGCCGAAGGTGGTGTCGGAGTTCCATCTTAACCAGTCAATTGTCTTGCCAACATTCTTCTCCAGGCCGCATACCCGCCCTGCTGAACGTCAGTTGCACACATTGGACTGCAAGAGAGCATTGGCCTTCTACTTGGAGCGGACACAGCCCCACAGACAGTCCGCCCAATTGTTTGTTTCTTTCGACCCTAACAGGCTAGGGGTCGCTGTCGGGAAACGCACCATCTCCAATTGGCTAGCAGATTGCATTTCCTTTACTTACGCCCAGCTGGCTCTTGAGGATCATGTCACGGCTCATAGTGTTAGAGCCATGGCAGCGTCAGTGGCCCACTTGAAGTCAGCCACTATTGAAGAGATTTGCAAGGCTGCGACGTGGTCATCTGTCCACACATTCACATCACATTACTGCCTCCAGCAGGATACCCGACGCGACAGTCGGTTCGGGCAGTCGGCGCTGCAGAATCTGTTTGGGGTGTAAATCCAACTCCACCCTCCAGGACCCGCATTTATTCTGGTCAGGCTGCACTCTGTTAGTTGTTCTTCGTAGGTCAATTTTCTGTTGTATCCTCGCCGTTGCGAGGTTCAATTGACCTGGGTTCTTGTTTTGAGTGAGCCTGAGAGCTAGGGATACCCCAGTCGTGAGAACAAGCAGCCTGCTTGTCCTCGGAGAAAGTGAATGATACAAACCTGTAGCAGGTGTTCTCCGAGGACAGCAGGCTGATTGTTCTCACCTACCCTCCCTCCTCCCCTTTGGAGTTGCGTTTCATAGTTTTTTGCTTGTCATTCAACTGGCGGGAACGGTCGCGCACGGGCAGGAGGACGGCCGCGCATGCGCGGTGGGCGTGCCCTGCGTGCGGACCGCCCGCGAAGCTTCTTCCGGTTGGTGGGGGCTGCCGCGGACGTCACCCAGTCGTGAGAACAATCAGCCTGCTGTCCTCGGAGAACACCTGCTACAGGTATGTATCATTCACTGTAAGTCTTGATGTCTCCACATTGTCCTAGAGACTTTACAGATGAAATTTCTTAGTTTGCCTATTGTAATCAGTTTGTTAATGCTGGATTGTGCCATGTATGTATGAGACCATATATGTTGCCATTTAGGTACATGCAGGGCTGGACATAGTGTTCATAGTGTTTGCTTTGCTCCTATACTTCACCCTAACTACAAATTAGAAATAAATGGTGAGTTCTCTAGAAGTTGGAAGCTTTTGATTTTGGATGACTACAAATCCTGCTAAAGGGTAAAGGATTATGGATTTGATGTATCGGTTTTCTGGGTACAGCCAAAGCAGTTTATATTTTATTATATGCAGGTAGGTCCCCAAAAAACAGGAGGATTCTCTCCTATCCTAGACCCAAGGGCTTTGAATAAGTAACTGGTCAAAGAAAAGTTCAGAATGTTTTCCCTGAGCACCTTAATCCTGATGATCCAGGTGAACAACTGGCTTTGGCTATGCCCTCTGTACTGAAGGGATGTTTACATCTATATTAACTTACATTCTAATCACAGGATGTATCTCGGATTTCGAATAGGGAAACTCCATTACCAATCTCCTGCCCTTTGGCCGCACATCAGCTCCCAGGGTTTTTACAAAATTCCTAGCAGTATTCACAGCATTGTTATACAGACTGGGAGTGCACATGTTTCTCTACCTGGATGATTGGCTGATAAATAGCATATTAAAGGAAGAAGCACAGGAATCAATGTGCAGAACTATTCAGGTGTTTGACCTGCTATAGTTTGTGTTCAACTACCAAAAGTCCCATCTCACATAGATGGAATTCATAGTAGGCATGCTAGACTTGCTTCAGGCTCAAGCCTTCCTTCCATCACAGAGCACCAACACATTAATTAACATTGTGCTGCAAGTTCAGCAGATGTTAAGGTTGCTAGGCCACATATCCTCTACTGTGCGTGTCGTGCCCATTTGAGACCAGTCCAGTGAATCTTGTCTTCCCAGTGGTCTCTGGCCATGGAATACTTAATGGATATTGTTACTGTCACTCCATCTCTCGTGTGGAGCTGATGTAGCTGAATTTCACATCCAGGGTCAGTGGTCTCACCAGGAGAAATGCCTTCATATCCACCTCCTGGAGCTTTGGGCAGCCTTGAACACTATAAAAGCTTTGAGAGATTGGCTAGTGAATCAACTTAAATCCATACAGAGAGACAATCAGGTTGTAATGTACTATATCAACAAGCAGGGAGGCACTGGCTCATACCTCTTTTATTAGGAAGCAGTGAAGATGCGGCGTTGGATGATCAGCTTTGTCATGTTGCTCAGAGGCATTACCTGGCGGGGAAGTGCAACAATGGTAGACAAGTTGAGCTGAATAATGCAACCACACAAGTGAGTGGTCTCTCAAGGTGTTTAGCCTTCAAGATCTTCCAAGAGTAGGGCATTCTCTGGGTAGATCTGTTTTACTCATCTGTACAGCAAAGTTCTTTGGTGCTGCTCCAGACTGGGGATTGCACAGTAAACTAGCCTCAGATGTCTTTTGTATTTTTTAAGGGTGCTTTTATTCCTCCCAATAGGGTGGTCCACCCACCAATACCTAGGAAGAAATAAATCACCCAAGGCTGCAGCAGTTTGTTCTTTATTAGATACCTTATTTCTTATCAAGTACTTGTACAGTTAGCAGATCAGTGGAACATTGCTATAAAAAAGTACTGCTATATCTGAGTCTCCAAAGAATATATAAGCAATCAGATACTTTTATTTCATTTTTCTCCAAATTATATGTACAATCAATTGCTTATGGGAGAACAGTACCACAGTTACACATAAGTGTTCTTCTGGGTCTGAGTCTCTGTTTTATTTAGGTTCTTTTTCCGCCCTCACCCCAAATTACCAGCTAAAGCCAATTCGCAGGTATAAAAGACTCAAGGCTACCCATGAGAAAGCAATAGGATTCAATTGATTGGTTTCTCATGAGAGAGCAGCCCTGCTTGCACAAAGGTACTGGCTGAGAATGTCTCTCCAAAGAATTAGGAAGTACAATCACTTATATATAATCTGACAATTATCCCATTTATTGGATATATGCTAATTTAATGGTTAACGCTGACTGGCTATGGTATGGTTAGGGTGGTGGACTTTGGTCCTGAGGAACTGAGTTTGATTCCCGGCACAGGCAGCTCCTTGTGACTCTGGGCAAGTCACTTAACTCTCCTTTTCCCCATGTAAGCCGCATTGAGCCTGCCATGAGTGGGAAAGCGCGGGGACAAATGTAACAAAAAAAAAAATGAGTTGGTTAGCATTTACTGGAAAAGTTAGCAATAGACCAGCTGTTCCTGGAAGACTAAGTCATCTTCCTGAGGAGTTATCTTGTTCTATTTTTCACCAAAATATCTGTGACCACAATGTTGCTAAACGATGTTACTCTGTTTTTCCATTTACGCCCGTTCCTCATTCTGCTGCATCAGATTGTCATAACAGATCAGTCACACTGAAGTTCAGGTTAAAGTCATGGGCCTGTAAAGGTTTCTGTCATTTTTAAATCCTGAACCAAAGTCAGGCTTTTCCAAAGCTCCTAGCTTATGAAGATAATATTCACTTTCTTCTGTATGCATATTCTCTCTCACCTCTAATAGGGAAAAGCTTGCTGAAACTCATGCAGGACTGGGGAGCCGTGATTCTTTCTGCGCCTTACAGTCTGAGACAGATATGGTTCCCTCTACTTCTGGTGTTAACCTTCAAAGGCCTGTGGAGGCTGGAGTGCTTTCTGACCGTTATCACACAGAATGAGGGGTCTCTTCTGTATTCCAACCTCCAGTCCCCAACTCTCACAGCCTGGATGTTGAGAGATTAGACATTGACAATCACCAGCTGCATAAGAGTGTCCTGTGTTTTGCTTGCTTCCAGAAAGGATTCCACTAAGATGTCATATAGATTTAAGTGGAAGAGGTATGCCATCTGGTTTGAGGGCAAAACCCTAGACCTTTTCTCCTGGCCTACACAAAAACTGCTTTACCTTTCTGAGTCTGGTCGCAAGACTAACTCAGTAAGGATTCATCTCAGTGCATTTGGTGCTTGCCATCACCATGTAGAGGGTAAGCCTATCTCTCTACAGCCTTTAGTTGTTTGCTTTATGAGAGGTTTGCTTTTGCTGAAGCTCCATATCAAGCATCTTAGTGTCATGAAACCTCAACGTCATTCTCACATAGCCAATGAAAGCTCCTTCTGATCTGCTTGACACTTGCCATATGAAGTTCATGACCTGGAAGGTCTTGATTTTTGGTGGCGGTCACTTCATCACACAAGACTAGTGAGCCCCAGGCTCTAGTAGCTGATCCACCTGACACTAAATTTCATAGAACACATCCTAAGTTCCTTTCTAAGGTGCTTTCAGATTTCCATCTTCCCCAGTCAATTTTTCTATCAACATTTTTTCCCCAAACTTTATGCCTGTCCTGGCAAAAGCACACTTCACACCTTGGACTTCAAGTGAGCCTTGGCCTTCTATCTGGAGCAGACTAAAGCCCATAGTCAGTTCCACACAACTTTTTCTTTTGACCTTAACTGGAAGGGGGCATTCGTCGGTAGATACACATTATCCAGTTGGCTAGCAGCTTGCATTTCTATCACTTTGCCCAGGCTGGGCTGTCTCTGGTGGGCCATGTCATGGCTGAGACTGTCAGAGCCATGGCTGTATTGGTAGCCCATCTGACATCAGCTTCCATCGCAGTGGCGTAGCCAGACCTGACATTTTGGGTGGGCCCAGAGCTAATAAGGGTAGGCACTATGTGTATAGGTTTGAATAGTGTTTCTTGGGATACTACAAACTAATGTCTTAGAATGCACTTGATGATGGGTTTCTAAGTAGCCTGCCCAACTGCTGACCTGCATCAACATAAACCACATACATACTTAATGGAAAAAAAACATATTTTAAAATATAATTACATTATCCCATATCATAAACTTGACCAGACATAAGGCCACTATAATGGCAAATATCTGAGCACGATTGGATCCTGCAGTACAATCAGAGCAATGAAATTTATCCGTAGCCCAGCATCAGCCTTTCCCTTCCCCAACATACATCCCTGTTGCTAGGTATGAACCCTACCCTAACCCCCACCTCTTCCTGTAGTCTAGCATCAGCTCTGTCCTACCCCATAACAATCCCCCCATAGTCTGGCATATCCTCTGCCCTTCCCAATCTCCCCTACCCCCCATCCTCAAGCACACCAGCCGTCCTCACCCAAAAACCCACCAACATGAAAAATACAACTTAAAATTTTACCTGGGCGTTTAGCCTGTCCCCAGAAACCCACCAACATTAATATAAAACTTTTTTTTTTTTTTTTTACCGGAGCACTGCAGAGACCATCCCCATCCAAAAATCCACTAACTTTAAATATACCTTTTTTTGCATAGGCAGTGAAGAGCCCACCGCCAACCAGAAGCATATAAAACATTTGTATACCTGGGCTCAAGTTTCCCAAAAGAGGCTATGGATATTCACAGTATGCAGCCAGTGAGTGTGCAAGTGGTGCTGAGAACTTACTGTGCGGTCTCCTTCCAGTGTGTGCCTGTTATGGCTATGGTGCAGTGTTGACTGAGGCCTGGGGCTGAAGGGTGATCACTCAGGGCCAAATCCAATTTCTCCAGCTGAGGGAGTTCGGGTCCTAAAGGGAGCTCAGTGCTGGCACAGGCACAGTGAGTGGTGCAATTACAGCATGGTACTGCAGAGGAGACCCAGCCTGGAAGAAGAACCGCAGCGGATTCTGTTGTGTGTGCCGCAGAGGCATGGGGAGGGGGGCAGAGCAGGTGCCACATGAGACTGAGGTGGGAAAATTCAGAAATTAAAACAAAATTCGCAAGGGTGGGGTCTATTAAAAATATTTAAGCGTTTTCTGACAGAATTTATCTTGAAGGCGTGCACGAAAGAAGTCCAGAAAAACAGCAACAAAACCACAGTACAGTGTCTTTAAGCCCCAATATGACATTTTCAATATATAAAAAAAACAAAGTTCTTTTCTAGAGCTAAACGCAGACTTTAATCAATCCAAGTAAGCGGTATCACCTATGTTCTTCTACAAACTACTTATTAATTTTTATTTCTCTTTTACAAGTGAATGGACAGGGAAACTGCAGTTTTTATATATTTAAAAAGAAAACATTTAAGAAACAAAAATCTAATTGTGTAATGAAAAATGAAAGTTATGTTTCTCTGAAGATTTTGCTATGATATTCGATGTTCAGTATTAGGTGACATCCTGGCCCAGCATTTCCAAGCAACAATGCAGATAAATAGGAGAAACTAAAATAAGATAAAGAATCCCTGAGGAATTAGATTCTTGCACTAAAATAAAGATTTTTGGTGCTCTGGGATTTGCATTGTTCTAATTCAGGTTGCATTTGTATTTTCTTAAAGGTGCATTAGGAACTTTTAAAGTTTTTATTATTAGATCCCCCATTACTGTTTTTAGACATGGGAAGAAGACTTTGAAAACAGGATATTTATGGCTTATTTTGAATGACATCACAAATAAAAACAGCCAAAGGGCTGGTTTGTCTTGCAAGCGGCTGCTAATGGCTTTATTACCACTTTAATAGTCCCTTAACAGCTTTAATGATGAGACACAAAGTTTTGGAAGACTTTTGTCACCGACCTGTGTGAAGTTCCTCAGGCCCTCTGTGATCAAAAGCCCCGCGCTGGTCCAAACAGCGCTCTAAAAATAGCGCTGGAACAGCGCAGGGCTTTTCTGCATCGATGATCAGAGGTAATGCATGCAAATTTAAGCAGCGCTATTATCTCTGATCAAGGGGTAGAGGTGCGGGAGAATTGTGCCTGAGCATGCGCTCAGCACAATTCTCCCGCACTTGTTTGACAGGTCTGGGCTGTCAAAAGCCCAAACCTGTCAATCACAGGGGCTGGAGGTCCATGGGACCACCAAGCCCTGACTACCCCTGCCCCGAGCAAGGCAAAACGGGGGCTGGAGGTCCGGCGGACCTCCGGTCCCCCCGACGATCTCACCCCCACCCCACCCCTAAGTTCAGGGAGGGCTGGAGATCCGGTGGGTCTCCAGCCCCCCAAACCCCCAGAAAATATCGTGGCCACCATCGGCCAAACCCTCTCCCACCCTCCCACCCAGCGAGCGCCGGGGGGGGGGGGGGGCTGGAGGTCCACCCCAACTCCCCCCCCGCGTTGTTGTACCAATCCCTGGTGGTCCAGTAGGAGTAGTGACAACCCCCCTCCCAGCCCCCTGCCCTCTCCCACCCCCCCACCCAGCGAGCGAAGCCACCCCAACTCCCCCCCCCCCCCCCCCCAGTGTATACCAATCCCTGGTGGTCTAGAAGTAGTGACAACCCCCCTCCCGGCCCCCCTATCTTTAATTGGAGGAGGGATGCAGCCTGCCTCCCTCCTCTTCCAGTGGACGACATCGCAAAATGGCGGTGCCCAGCCCCGCCCATTGCATCCTGGGATACGCTGGGCGGGGCTACAAACAATGTAAGGGAATCGCTCCCTTACATGGTCTGTAGCCTCTCCCGTGCATCCCAGGATGCAATGGGCGGGGCTGGGCGCCACCATTTTGCGATATCGTCCACTGGAAGAGGAGGGAGGCAGGCTGCATCACTCCTCCAACTAAAGGTAGGGGGGGCCAGGAGGGAGGTTGTCACTACTTCTAGACCACCAGGGATTGGTATACGCTGGGGGGGGGGGGGGGACTTGGGATGGCTTCGCTCGCTGGGTGGGAGAGGGCAGGGGGGCCGGGAGGGGGGGTTGTCACTGCTCCTACTGGACCACCAGGGATTCGTACAACAACACGGGGAGGGGGGGGAGTTGGGTTGGACCTCCAGCCCCCCCTCCCCGGTCGCTCGCTGGTTGTGAAGGTGGGAGAGGTTTTGGCCGGCGGCGGCGGCCACTTGATATTTTCTGGGGGTTCGGGGGGGGTGAGATCGTCAGAGGGAACGGAGGTCCTCCGGTCCCCTGTTCGCGTTTGCTTTGGGGGGGAACGGGGGCCTGCCAGCATGCAACTGCATGCTGGAGAGGGCTCACCATTCCTCCCCAATGATCGGCGCAAACCCAATGCCAGCTCAGAGGTGGCTTAGATTTTGCCGCGGCCAGCGACCCAATCTTTGGCGCGCTGGCCGCTGATCATTGGGGATGAATGTGTTAAGCACTGATTAGCATGCATTTGCAAGCTGCTTGTGCTGAGAGCCCTGTTTAGAATGCATTTGCATGCTAGTTGTGCTAAGAGCCCTCAAGTGCGTTGTTTCATGCTCTCGAGGGCTCTGATCATGGGTCGGCAGGAAACTCTGGCGCTAGTATGGCGTTAACAGCCTATAGCGCCGGAGTTTGCTTTTGATCATGAGGGTCTCAAAGATTTGAGGGTTAGAAATTTTACACTTTCAGGGCAAGATGCACTAAAGACTCGTTAAAGCCCTTTCCTTGCCGATTCCCTTAGCGAATGCAACAAGGAATAGGAATGCAAATGAGCTGCTCGTTGTAGCTCACTTGCATTCTCTATTCTGTCATTAAACAGTCGGATAGTTGGCCGGTCGAGCATGCGCAGAGCAGCCAAGCGTTATGCTGGCTGCTCTGCGCATGCCAAATATGCCTCCCTGTGGCGCCCGAAGACACCAAGCTGCTTACCCCCTCCGATGCGTCTCGATCCAGGACAGTGCAGTTGAGGACGCCCATCTGAAAAAAAAATGTCCATTTTGGCCCCCTAATAATAAAAACGTCTTTTTTTGGCAATGCTTCACTCAGCTGAGAGACCTGGAAGTCTCTGAGCCAATCACAGCGCGTTTAGCCGAGCTAAATGCGCTGTGATTGGCTCAGAGACTTCCTGGTCTCTCAGCTGAGTGAAGCACTGCCAAAAAAGACGTTTTTATTATTAAGGTGGCCAAAATGGACGGTTTTTTTTTGGATGGGCGCCCATTTTGGCCCTCTTAATAATAAAAACGTCTTTTTTGACAGTGCTTCACTCAGCTGAGACCTGGAAGTCCCTGAGCCAATCACAACGCGTTCAGTAGAGCTAAACACGCTGTGATTGGCTCAGAGACTTCCAGGTCTCTCAGCTAAGTGAAGCACGGCCAAAAAAGACGTTTTTATTATTCCGGAATCCAAAAAAGAGCCTGCAACATCGGAGCCTGTTTGATTTCTTTTTTTAAAATATATTATTTATTATTATTATTTATTGCATTTGTACCCCACATTCTCCGAGGACAAGCAGGCTGCTTGTTCTCACGACTGGGTTGACGTCCACGGCAGCCCCCACCAACCGGAACAAAACTTTGCGGGCGGTCCCGCACGCAGGGCACGCCCACCACGCATGCGCGACCGTTCCCGCTCAGTCTTTTCTTTTCTGCGCTGGAGAGAGCCGTGTTCGTCTCTCTGTCAGCCCCGGAAACCGGATCGCGCCCTTGACGCAAGTTTTTTTCTTCGTTGTTTTGTTTGATTGTTTCTTTTGTTCTGTTATAAAAAAAAAAAAAAAAGAAAAACTTTGTTTCCCCTCGTACTTTTAGCGGGGGCGCCTCGTTGCGGCCTTGTGGCCGCGCGGTCGATTTATTTTTCGAGGTGTGATTTTTACCGCCACCATCGACGACTTTGACTTCGCCGACGCGATTTTTCCGTCGATGTCCTCGAAGGTTCCGAGTGGATTTAAGAAGTGTGGTTGGTGCGGCCGGCATATCTCGCAGACCGACACTCACGCTTGGTGCCTCCAGTGCCTCGGGCCGGAGCACGATACCAAGATGTGCACCTTGTGTCTCGGTTTACGTAAACAGAGACAGGTGGCGAGGCAAGTTCTTCGGGACCGTCTTTTCGGAACTTGCGCCGGCCCCTCGACGTCGACTTCGACGGCATCGGTGTCGACGGCCGGATCTTCGGTACCGGTACCGATGTCCACGAAATCGGCACCGACGGCATCGACCCCAGGAGCACAGGTCCCGTTGGCCTGCCGGTCCTCCGGAGAGGGCAGGGGTGAGCGGCCGCGTTGGCAATCGGCCCCGGTCACTCCCTCTACCCAGGGCCCTCGGGACCGAACCCTGTCGGACCCGATCCCTCGAGGCCGAGGGGGATCTACCTCCTCCTCTTCGGTACCGCTGAGCGCCGATGACGGGCACCGGAAGAAGGCTAAAAAGCACCGTCATTGGTCGCCCACGGCGCATGTGGCTACCGGCTCCAGAGATGACTCGACGCCGAGGAAGCGGCAGCGCCGGGAGGAGCGTTCCCCCCTCGGTGGTAGAGGTATCGCTATGTCAGGGCACCAGCACTTTGGTGCCGTCTCCTGGACCCGAGCAGATTCCGGCACCGGCACCTCTACCGGCCCCCTCGCCTTTCCCGACAGCGGGCCTTGACGAGTGCCTCCGAGCCATCCTTCCGGGGATTCTGGAAGGGCTGATGCGCCAGACTGTGTCCCCCGGCGCTGTTGATGGAGGCGCCGGCGTGCTCTAGCCCGGTGCCGAGGCCTTCGACACTGGCGCCGCTTGCGGTGCCAGTCTCGACCGCCACGCAGGTGGAGTCCCCATCGACGTCAATGGAGGGAGCTTCATCCCCGCCGGCGCGGGAGTCCACCGCTCGACGACGTCACCAAGGACTCGGTGCCTCGAAGTCGAGCCGGGCCCGGTTGTGGTCTGAGCTACAGGAGCTCATGTCCGACACTGAGGAAGAGGCCTCGGGGGGGGAGGAGGAGGACCCCAGATATTTCTCCTCAGAGGAGTCTGTGGGCCTTCCCTCCGACCCCACTCCTTCACCGGAGAGGAAGCTCTCGCCACCTGAGAGCCTCTCCTTTGCCTCCTTCGTCAGGGATATGTCTATCTGCATTCCCTTCCCTGTGGTCTCTGTGGATGAGCCGAGGGCCGAGATGCTTGAGGTCCTCGACTATCCATCACCACCTAGAGAGTCCTCCACGGTACCGTTGCACAATGTCCTCAAAGAGACACTGCTTCGGAACTGGTTGAGACCTTTATCTAATCCCACCATCCCCAAGAAAGCGGAGTCCCAATACAGGATCCACTCGGACCCAGAGTTAATGCGGCCTCAATTGCCTCATGACTCGGCGGTCGTGGACTCTGCTCTCAAGAGGGCACGGAGTTCGAGGGATACCGCCTCGGCACCCCCGGGGCGGGAGTCTCGCACTCTGGACTCGTTTGGGAGGAAGGCCTACCAATTTTCAATGCTCGTGACCCGCATCCAATCCTACCAGCTCTACACGAGCATACACATGCGGAATAATGTGAAGCAACTGGCGGACCTGGTCGACAAGCTCCCCCCGGAGCAGTCCAGGCCTTTTCAGGAGGTGGTCAGGCAGCTGAAGGCGTGCAGAAAGTTCCTGTCCAGGGGTATATATGACACCTGTGATGTGGCATCTCGAGCTGCGGCTCAAGGTATAGTGATGCGCAGGCTCTCATGGCTGCGTGCCTCTGACCTGGACAACCGCACCCAGCAGCGGCTGGCCGTGTCCCTTGCCGGGGGGATAATATTTTTGGTGAGAAGGTCGAGCAGTTGGTGGACCAACTACACCAGCGGGAAACTGCACTCGACAAGCTCTCCCACCGGCGCCTTCAGCATCCACCTCAGCAGGTGGACGTTTTTCCCGGGCCAGGCAGGCTGCGCCCTACACCTACAACAAGCATAGGTACACCCA
This sequence comes from Microcaecilia unicolor, assembly GCF_901765095.1. Lineage (NCBI taxonomy): Eukaryota > Metazoa > Chordata > Amphibia > Gymnophiona > Siphonopidae > Microcaecilia > Microcaecilia unicolor. The sequence continues at coordinate 118,772,980 of NC_044040.1, read as the reverse complement.
GCCGGCCCGAAGGCCTCATCAGGCACAGGGACAGTCCCAGCGCGCTCGTTCCCGTCAACAGCGTGCGCCTAAGCAGCCCCCGGCGCCTTCACAGCAAAAACCGGGGACGGGTTTTTGACTGGATCCATGGGAACATAGCCGCCATCAAAGTGTCCGTACTGGACGATCTGCCAGTCGGGGGGGAGGTAAAAACATTTTCACCAAAGGTGGCCTCATAACCTCCGACCAGTGGGTTCTCCAAATAGTGCGGTGCGGATACGCCCTGAATTTGGCCTCCCCTCCACCAAATTGTCCTCCGGGAGCCCAATCCTTCAGCTCCCATCACAAGCAGGTACTTGCAGAGGAACTCTCCGCCCTTCTCAGCGCCAATGCAGTCGAGCCCGTGCCACCCGGGCAGGAAGGGCAGGGATTCTATTCCAGGTACTTCCTTGTGGAAAAGAAAACAGGGGGGATGCGCCCCATCCTAGACCTGAGAGGCCTGAACAAATACCTGGTCAAAGAGAAGTTCAGGATGCTTTCCTTGGGCACCCTTCTACCAATGATTCAGAAAAACGATTGGCTATGTTCCCTGGATTTAAAGGACGCATGCACTTACATTCCGATACTGCCAGCTCACAGACAGTATCTCAGATTCCGCCTGGGGACACAGCACTTTCAGTATTGTGTGCTGCCCTTTGGGCTTGCCTCTGCCCCACGGGTGTTCACGAAGTGCCTCGTGGTGGTCGCGGCGTATCTACGCAAGCTGGGAGTGCACGTGTTCCCATATCTCGACGATTGGCTGGTCAAGAACACCTCGGAGGCAGGAGCTCTCCGGTCCATGCAGTGCACTATTCACCTCCTGGAGCTGCTGGGGTTTGTGATAAATTACCCAAAGTCCCATCTCCAGCCAGTCCCATCTCTGGAATTCATAGGAGCTCTGCTGAATTCAAAGACAGCTCAGGCCTTCCTTCCCGAAGCGAGGGCCCACAACCTCCTGTCCCTCGCTTCCCAGACCAGAGCGTCTCAGCAGGTGACAGCTCGGCAGATGTTGAGACTCCTAGGTCATATGGCCTCCACAGTTCATGTGACTCCCATGGCTCGTCTTCACATGAGATCTGCTCAATGGACCCTAGCTTCCCAGTGGTGCCAGGCCACCGGGAATCTAGAAGATGTCATCCGCCTATCCCTCAGTTGCTGCAATTCGCTGCACTGGTGGACACTTCGGACCAATTTGACCCTGGGACGTCCATTCCAAATTCCGCAGCCCTCCAAAGTGCTGACGACGGATGCATCTCGCCTGGGGTGGGGAGCTCATGTCGATGGGCTTCACACCCAGGGACTGTGGTCCCTCCAGGAAAAAGATCTTCAGATCAACCTCCTGGAGCTCCGAGCGGTCTGGCAGCGTCGGTGGCCCACTTGAAGTCAGCCGCTATTGAAGAGATTTGCAAAGCTGCGACGTGGTCATCTGTCCACACATTCACATCTCATTACTGCCTCCAGCAGGATACCCGACGCGACAGTCGTTTTGGGCAGTCATTGCTGCAGAATCTGTTTGGGGTTTAAATCCAACTCCACCCTCCAGGACCCGAATTTATTCTGGTCAGGCTGCACTCTCAGTTAGTTGTTCTTCGTAGGTCAATTTCTGTTATACCCTCGCCGTTGCGAGGTTCAATTGACCTGGGTTCTTGTTTTGAGTGAGCCTGAGAGCTAGGGATACCCCAGTCGTGAGAACAAGCAGCCTGCTTGTCCTCGGAGAAAGCGAATGATACATACCTGTAGCAGGTGTTCTCCGAGGACAGCAGGCTAATTGTTCTCACCTACCCTCCTTCCTCCCCTTTGGAATTGCGTTTTTACTCATTTCTTGCTTGTCATTCAGCTGAGCGGGAACGGTCGCGCACGGACGGGAAGACGGCCGCGCATGCGCGGTGGGCGTGCCCTGCATTCGGGACCGCCCGCAAAGTTTTGTTCCGGTTGGTGCGGGCTGCCGTGGACGTCAACCCAGTCGTGAGAACAATCAGCCTGCTGTCCTCGGAGAACACCTGCTACAGGTACGTATCATTCGCTTTATCCCACCTTTTTGCAGGCTCAGTGTGGCTTACAGAGTGTTGTAATGATATAGTCGTTACATGATTTTAAATACAGTCGATAATAAGCTGAAGGTTGTTTTTTGAGGATCTTGTTGATCCACCCCTCCCTAAACTTCCGTGAAACTCCCTTCCATGGTGTTATGAATCGGGGTTCTAAGGAGTATCTCCGGTCATGGAGGTGTAGGGGGGGGTGACAGAAGGCGCAGTTCAAATTTAATTCCCATGACCACAGCTTGCTGCCTTCTTGGATCTAGGTGAATCTTTGGCAATCTATGTTCCCACATGAAATCTATATGAGTGAGAGAGAATTTTACTTGTGTGTCTGTGAAACAGTTTAAAGAGAAAGAAGAGATTGAAACTGAGACTGGAAAAGTTTAGTGATAGAAATAGTCTTTTATTCTCACCCAATCAGGACTTCAAGTTGGTACATACATCAGTCAGATTCTGGGTTCAACCGGCCAGAGCTTCGCCGTTGTCCGAGTCAAGTTGGGGAGGGACTCCGACTATAGCTCTGATGCACAGTTCTTATATAGCATTTACAGTCCATACAACTCAATTGGAGAGGGACTTTTTTTCTAATCTTTCTTCATCTATGAATCATACTTAACCGCAGGTCAGGTGCCCACCTGCCCCTCCTTTCTAAGATTTCTTCATCATGCCAATTTCCACACTTACAAAACCTCTTTCCTAATATTCAGAAATATGTTTCTTTGTATCTTGTGACTCTGGGAGCCATCTTATGAAGACAGACTCCATCTTATGAACCAAACTTTTTACCATTTTTGTCATTAATTTCTACATCTTAAGTGTTACATCTAATTTGAAAGTTGTACCAGGTTTCAATAAGACTCACCAAGCAGTCCTGCTCTTGCAGGCTCTCTGCTATAAGGCCATCAGCTGATTATCAGGCCTAGTCAGTGCTTTTCAGCTGTTTAAGATATGTAACTTGGCCTACCACTATTCCAGTGGATGGGTCTCACGCTGGGACACATATTAACAAGGTAAAGAGGGTTTAGATGGAACGTGTTGGGTAAGGTCGTGTGAGAGGTGTTTTTTTGATGTACTTGGGTGGATTAAGGAATGATTTTTCATTAAGGATGTTTTTTGTAGGCTTTGTTGAAGAGATGTGTCTTCAAAGCTTTGCGAAAGCTGGTTAGATTATTCATGGTTTTCAAGGCCATGGGTAATGCGTTCCACAACTGTGTGCTTTTGTACGCAAAGGTAGTAGCATAGGCCTGTTTGTATTTCATTCCTTTACAGCTGGGGAAGTTCAGATTGAGGAATTTGCGGGCTGATCTTTTGGCGTTTCTGGGCGGTAAGTCCACTAGGTTTAACATATAAAGTGGGGCACCTGCGTGAATGATTTTGTGTACGGTCGTGCAGATCTTGAACTCAATTCGTTCCTTGAGCGGAAGCCAGTGCAGTTTCTCTCTTAGGGGCTTCGCACTTTCATATTTAGGTTTTCCAAAAATGAGTCTAGCTGCGGTGTTCTGGGCTGTTTGGAGTTTTTTTATGGTCTGTTCTTTGCAGCCTGCATACAGAGCGTTACAGTAGTCCAAGTGGCTTATCACTAATGACTGTACTAGGGTGCGGAAGATGTTTCTTGGGAAAAAAGGTTTTATTTTTTTGAGTTTCCACATCGATTGGAACATTTTTTTCGTTGTATTCTTCACGTGGGAATTGAGTGTGAGGTTTCGGTCGATAGTAACTCCAAGAATTTTCAGATTTTCTGAGATAGGAAGTGTGCAGTAGGGTGTAGTTATAGTGAGGTAGTTGTTTGTGTTATATTGGGAAGTGAGAACTTGACATTGAGTTTTTTCTGCATTAAGTTTTAATTGGAATGAGTCCGCCCAAGAGTGCATGATTTGGAAGCTCTGGTTAATCTCGTTGGTTATCTTGTTTAAGTCATTTTTGAACGGGATATAGATCGTAACGTTGTCAGCATATATGTAGGGGTTGAGGTTTTGATCGGCTGGGAGTTTGGCTAATGGTATCATCATTAGGTTGAAAGTAGTTGGTGAAAGGGGGGGATCCTTGAGGAACTCCACATTCCGGTATCCAAGGTGGTGATCTGGCAGTATTTGTTGTTACTTGATAGGATCTGGTGGTGAGGAACCCTTCGAACCATTTGAGAACTGGGCCTCCGATTCCGAAGTATTCTAGTAGGTGTAGTAATATTCCATGATCCACCATGTCGAAAGCACTAGACATATCAAATTGTAGTATGAGTATGTTCTTGCCGGTTGCAATTGTTTTTTTTTTAATGAATTCATTGCAGACACTAGTACAGTTTCAGTGCTATGATTTGATCGAAATCCTGATTGAAACTCATGTAGAATTGAGTGTTTGGTTAGGTATTCCGTGAGTTGTTTCGTCACTATGCCTTCCATCAATTTTGTTGTGAGTGGGATAGAGGCAACTGGTCGGTAGTTGGTTAGGTCCATTGTACTTTTCTTAGCATCTTTTGGCAGCAGAGTGAGTAGGATATTTCCCTTTTCCTTGGAGAAGAGACCATTTAGGAGTCTATGGTTTATTTGGTTCGTGAGGTCTTTTTTGAATTGTTTGGGTGCGGCTCTTATTAGGCTGGTAGGGCAAATGTCAAGTTTGCATTGAGATTTGGCATATTTTCTGAGCCATTGTGTGAGTTCATCTACTGAGATCAAGTCAAAATTGGTCCATGATTGATCGGCTGGGTATTCCCCAGGTTTTGGGTCTAAGCATTCAGGATGCTTGTGTACTCAATAGTGTTACTTGGTATCATGCGTCGGAGCTTTTTGATTTTTTCATTGAAATAGTTCACTAGGTTGATTGCCGATGGGGTGTCTGTACTGTTCGAGGTGACCCGTGTGGTGTTTAGGAGATTGTTTACAAGTGAAAAAAGTTTGTCCGTGTCCTTGTAATTTGGTCCTATTATAGTTTTGTAGTTCGTTCTTTTGGTATGTCTGATGTTGTATTTGTATTTTCTTTGTAGCTGTTTCCACTCTTTGAGTGTGTGTTCATCTTTTTTTTTTCTCCATGCTCTTTCTAGTCTTCTGACCTGTGTTTTTAGTTCTTTCAGTTCTACGTTAAACCATGGGATTGAGCTTTTCCTATGTGAGGTTCTAGTTTGGAACGGTGCTATCTTGTCTAGAACTGTTCTGCATCTGTCATCCCATTCTTGTAGAAATTGGGGTGATTCTATGGTTGTTGTCCATTCGTCGGTATATATTTGTTGCCAGAATGTTAGAGGGTCTATTTTGCCTCTTGTAGTATAGGTTCTTTTTTCTTGTTTTTGTTGTGTCTTTTTTGTTTTCCAGAGGAGGGAAGTATTTGCCTTGTAGTGATCTGACCATGGTGTGGCTGTCCATTTTGTGTCTCTGGTTGTGAGATTCGCTTCTGATGAAAATTTGTGAGTTATGATATCTAGCGTGTGTCCTTTTTTTGTGGGTGGGTTGCATGTTAGGCCAATGGATCTCTCATAGTTGGAGGAATTCCTTGCATTCGTGTACGTTATTTGTATTAGTATCTTCAAGATGAAGGTTGATGTCTCCTGCTATGAGAATATTCTGAGAAGACAGACAAGTATTTGAAATGAAGTCCGTAAAGTGTATCTGTGCATCTTGCCAGTTAGCTGGGGGTCTGTAAAATAGGATAATGTTTAGTTGATCATGCAGGTTAGGGTGGGTGATTCTGACTGAGGCTATTTTGAGTTAGGGGAGGATCCATTCAGCTGTTGTTGTAACTTTGAAATGTGATTTATAAATTATAGCTATACCTCCGCCTCTCTTTCCTTCTCTTGTCCAGTGTGTGATTTTGCACCCTGGTGGACATAGCTCCAGGATTATTGGGTCTTTAGAATCATGAATCCAAGTTTCATTGATGAGAAGGAAAAGGTGATCTGCCGTTATCCAGTCAGTTATTGTTGTGGTAGAACGTCCATAAAGGACGCTCCTGACGAGCACTTGGGCTGTTTTTTGGGTGGAGCACTCCCATAATGGCCATCCATGACAGGTACTTGGCTGTCCCCCCCCCCCCCCCCCCCCATTTTGTTTTCCATTTTATGACGTTTTCCAATCCCGCGCAGCCCCAATGACAGGTACAGACCTCTCGTTAGATTTTCCACCGTTTTCCAGCGTTAAGGCAATCGGAAAAGGTTAGTGCATCTCATCCCAATAGGGGTTTCTACACAATTTGCTCATCTGCATTCCATTTTCGTTAGCTGCTACCGTCGTCAGAAAAAAAGTATTTAGTGCATGCCAGGGTTTACTACTTGCTCGTTAAGTTTAGTGCATCTGGCCCTCAGTGAGGACTGCACGGCCAGCTGGGACGCATCTGTAACGGTGCGAGATTGCCTGGAACCAGAAAATCTCTGCAAAACCCCTTTCACCAGTGTTTTGTCTTCGGACACTTTCAGGTCATTAGACCTGACCAAGCAAAAGGAGACAGAGATTTCTGTAGACCAACTGATTCATATATTTGTTCGTATCTTTTGTTTGTTTTTTTAAAAATACATTAGCCGGGTTCTCAACTCTGCACGATTTTCTGTTTTACTATTTCTAACATTCCCCTCCTCAAATTTGAAAACAAAACCACGGGCCTCATAAGTACATAAGTAGTGCCACACTGGGAAAAGACCAAGGGTCCATTGAGCCCAGCATCCTGTCCACGACAGTGGCCAATCCAGGCCAAGGGAACCTGGCAAGCTTCCCAAACGTACAAACATTCTATACATGTTATTCCCGAAATTGTGGATTTTTCCCAAGTCCATTTAGTAGCGGTCTATGGACTTGTCCTTTAGGAAATCGTCCAAACCCTTTTTAAATTCTGCGAAGCTAACCGCCTTCACCCACGTTCTCCAGCAAAGAATTCCAGAGTTTAATTATGCGTTGGGTGAAGAAACATTTTCTCCTATTTCTTTTAAATGTACTACACTGTAGTTTCTTCGCATGCCCCATAGTCCTAGTATTTTTGGAAAGCGTGAACAGACGCTTCACATCCACCTGTTCCACTCCACTCATTATTTTATATACCTCTATCATGTCTTCCCTCAGCCGTCTCTTCTCCAAGCTGAAAAGCCCTAGCCTCCTTAGTCTTTCTTCACAGGGAAGTCGTCTCATCCCCGTTATCATTTTCATTGCCCTTTGCTGCACCTTTTCCAATTCCACTATATCTTTCTTGAGATGCGGCGACCAGAATTGAACACAGTACTCAAGGTGCGGTCGCACCATGGAGCGATACAACGGCATTATAACATCCTCACACCTGTTTTCCATACCTTTCCTAATAATACCCAACATTCTATTCGCTTTCCTAGCCACAGCAGCACACTGAGCAGAAGGTTTCAGTGTATTATCAACGACGACACACAGATCCCTTTCTTGGTCCGTTAACTCCTAACGTGGAACCTTGCATGACGTAGCTGTAATTTGGGTTCTTTTTTCCCCACATGCATCACCTTGCACTTGCTCACATTAAACGTCATCTGCCATTTAGCCGCCCAGTCTCCCAGTCTCGTAAGGTCCGCTTGTAATTTTTCACAATCATTTTGCGAGTTAATGACTTTGAATAACTTTGTGTCATCAGCAAATTTAATTACCTCGCTAGTTACTCCCATCTCTAAATCATATATAAATATATTAAAGAGCAGCGGTCCTTGCACTGACCCCTGAGGAACCCCACTAACTACCCTTCTCCATTGTGAATACTGCCCATTTAACCCCACTCTCTGTTTCCTGTCCTTCAGCCAGTTTTTAATCCACAATAGGACATTTCCTCCTATCCCATGACCCTCCAATTTCCTCTGTAGCCTTTCATGAGGTACCTTGTCAAACACCTTTTGAAAATCCAGATACACAATATCAACCGGCTCCCCTTTGTACACGTTTGTTTACTCCTTCAAAGAATTGAAGTAAATTGGTCAGGCAAGATTTCCCCACACTAAAGCCGTGCTTGACTTGGTCTCAGTAATCCATGTCCTTGGATGTGTTCTGTAATTTTGTTTTTAATAATAGCCTTTATCATTTTCCCCGACACCGACGTCATACTCACCGGTCTATAATTTCCCGGATCTCCCCTGGAACCTTTTTTGAAAATTGGCGTTACATTGGCCACCCTCCAATCTTCCGGTACCATGCTCGATTTTAAAGATAAATTGTATATCACTAACAGTAGCTCCGCAAGCTCATTTTTCAGTTCTATCAGTACTCTAGGATGAATACCATTCGGTCCAGGAGATTTGCTACTCTTCAGTTTGCTGAACTGCCCCATTGTGTCCTCCTGGTTTACCGTGAAGTCAGTAAGTTTCTCCGACTCGTCCGCTTGAAATACCATTTCCGACACCGATATCCCACCCAAATCTTCCTCGGTGAAGACTTGAGATTTGCACGAGGTCAGAACTCTTACCCATCCCCGCCCATCCCTGCTGGAATCTTGCCCATCCCCACCCATCCCTGCAAAAATTTAACCCATCCCCACCCATCCCTGTAAAATTTAATGGTGCATAAAAGAAAATTCCAGTCAGCTCCCTCAGTCTATCTCTGGATTTGAGCCACAGCACTGTAGGCAAGGAAGGACCGGAAGTTGGAACTTGGAACACTCTGGTGTGCACATGTAAGATTTGTCTCTGATTTACTGAAATTGTGTGCTGAGAGGTCGCCACATGCACGCGCCAGTAGGTCAGGTGACATCTGATTCTCGTCCCTGTGTCAGAGCTGAGGTATTCAGTAGATGAGAAGCTGGTTCAGGTGCAGCTTATACTTTCACGGGAATCCCGCTGGCCTGCTTCCATCCCCGCGGGAACCCCACAGGAACTGCCTCCATCCCCGCGGGAACCCCGCAGGAACTGCCTCTGTCCCTGTGGGAATCCCGCGGGTTCCACGGGATTCCCGCGAACCCCATTCCCGTGCAGCTCTCTAGTGAAGACCGAAGCAAAGAATTCATTCAATCTCTCCGCTGCGTCTTTGTCTTCCTTGATTGCCCCTTTTACCCCTCGGTCATCCAGCGGCCCAACCGATTCTTTTGCCGGCTTCCTTCTTTTAATATACCGAAAACATTTTTTACTATGTTTTTTGCCTCTATCTTTTTTTCGTAATCCCTCTTGGCCTTCTTTATCTGCGCCTTGCATTTGCTTTGACACTCCTTATGCTTCTTTTATTTTCAGACGGTTCCTTCTTCCATTTTCTGAAGGTGTTTCTTTTAGCCCTAATAGCTTCCTTCACCTCACTTTTCAACCATGCCGGCTGTCTTTTGGACTTCCGTCTTTCTTTTCTAATTCGCGGAATATGTTTGGCCTGGGCCTCCAGGATGGTATTTTTGAACAGTGTCCATGCCTGTTTAACCTCTCAGTTGCCCCCCTAAGTTTTCTTTTTTCACCGTTCTTCTCATTTTATCAGTCTCCTTTTTTTAAAGTTAAACGCTAACGTATTTGACTTCCTGTGTATAGTTACTTCAAGATTGATATGAAAACTGATCATATTATAATCACTGTTATCAAGCGGCCCCAGTACCATTACGTCCCTCACCAGATCATGCGCTCCACTAAGGACCAAGTCTAGAATTTTTCCTTCTCTCGTTGGCTCCTGCACCAGCTGCTCCATATAGCTGTCCTTGATTTCATCAAGGAATTGTACCTCTCTAGCATGTCCCGATGTTACATTTACCCAGTCTATATTTGGATAATTGAAGTCACCCATTATTATCACATTGCCCATTTTGTTTGCGTCTCTGATTTCTTTTATCATTTCTGCGTCTACCTGCTCATCCTGGCGAGGCGGACGGTATTACACTCCTATCACCATTTTTTTCCCTTTTATACATGGAATTTCAACCCACAGTGATTCAAAGGTGTGATTTGTGTCCTGCTGAATTTGTAATCTATCTGAGTCAAGGCTCTCGTTAATATACAATGCTACCCCTCCACCAGTCCGGTCTACCCTATCATTACGATATACTTTGTACCCCCGTATGACAGTGTCCCACTGGTTATCCTCCTTCCACCAGGTCTCAGTAATGCCTATTATATCCAATTTTTAATTTAGTGCAATATATTCCAGCTCTCCCATCTTATTTCTTAGACTCCTACCATTTGCATATAGACATTTCAGAGTATGTTTGTTGTTCCTATTTGCATGATGCTTAGTACTTGACACTATTGATTTGCCATCTTTTGTCTGATCTATAGTTGTATTTAAGGGCACCTGGCCTACCACGATCTGTTGTGCAACCTCACTATCCAGAAACCCTATCTTCCCTGTTTGTGAGGTATCCTTGCAAGATACCTTATCCCGATCCATGCGCTTTTGAGCGATTGTCGGCCTTCCCCCCATTTCTAGTTTAAAAACTGCTCTATCTCCTTTTTAAATGCCGACGCCAGCAGCTTGGTCCCACCCTGGTTAAAGTGGAGCCCATCCTTTCGGAATAGGCTCCCCCTTCCCCAGAATGTTGCCCAGTTCCTAACAAATCTAAAACCCTCCTCCCTGCACCATCGTCTCATCCACACATTGAGACTCCGGTGCTCTGCCTGTCTCTTGGGCCCTGCGCGTGGAACAGGTAGCATTTCAGAAAATGCTACCCTAGAGGATCTGGATTTGAGCTTTCTACCTAAGAGCCTAAATTTGGCGTCCAGAACCTCTCTCCCATATTTTCCTATGTCAGACTCTCGTGCAAGCATTGTATAGGCTCATAGGCGCCCCGTAGAAGAGGCTAGGGGAGACTAAGCCTCCCCAGCCCAATCTTGACGTTCCCCTGGGTGCTGGCAGGGCTTGCGCAGCAGCCAGGGAGCTCTCCCACCGTCCCTCCTTCCTTCCTGCTCTCCCCGACTGGCAGCCCTCCTTGCCCCCCCACCCCCCGCACGTAGGGTCCACCCAACATCCCCTTGCAATTTTTCTGCCCTAGGCTTAATCGTGTCTTCCCCACCGCCGCTGCCTTGGTCCCTCCCTGCAGCATTCTTGTCTTCACCCGTACCTGTTGCCGTCAGCGCTGCCATTCATTCTCACAGGCAGCCTGGCTCCCGCTCCCCTTTGCCACGTCTACTCCTCCAGCTCTCTGTGATGCATTTCCTGTTAATCAGGATGTGCATCAGAGAGAGCCGGAGGACGCGGCAAAGGGGAGCAGGAACGGAGCTGCCTGTGAGAATGAATGGCAGCGCTGATGGGTACGGGTACGGGCGAAGACAAGAATGCTGCAGGGAGTCAGGGACCGAGGCAGTGCCGACGGGGAAGACCGAGGCAGCATGCTGGCTGGTGGCAGGGAGACAGGGAGAGACAGGAGCACTGTTGGGGTGATGGGGGTAATGCTGGGTAGAGGTGAGAGAGGGTGGTGGGAAATGTTGGTGGGGGGAGATGCATGGGGAGAGAGAAGGAGAGAAATGCAGGATGTGAAGGAGGAGGGAGGGACAGATGCACATCAAAAGAAAAGGGGAAATGTTGAACATGGAAGTGGGAGGGAGGGAGACAGAGAGAGAGAGATGCTGTATGGGGATGGAAGGGATGCTGTAAGGGGAAGGAAGAGGAAGAAAGAGGTAGATTTGGGACCCAGGGTGCAAGGAAGGGAGATACTGAGAGTGATGTGGGCAGTGGGAGAGAAGAAGGAGGGAAGAGAGGTTGTACATGGGGATGGATGAGAGGGAGGGATAGATATACACTAGAGGGGAAAGAGAAAAAGAGGGAGATTGTGGATCCAGGGACAGAAGGAAGTGAGGAGAAATGCTGGATATGGATGGAGGGAAAATTGCTGAATTTAAGGGCTGGATTGAAACACTTTGAGGGCTGAAGTTTAAACTGGAGAAAGGATAGGGACAGGGCTACAGATGGTAGACAGGATGCATAAGGACACAGAAGGATGGTGGACATGGTGAAAGAAAAAATATCAAATGGAGAGAAGACACTGCATGCAACAGAAGAAACTGGGACCAAAGTTAACAGAAAAACTAAATACTCAGACAGCAAAGGTAGAAAACATTTTTTTATTCAGAATGTATTAATTGGAATATGTCAGCTTTTGGAAATGTGCATCTGTGATATTTTGCCTGCAAGGTTAAATTTTTCTAGTATTGCTGCATGCTGACTGACTTATTGAGGTAACTTTCCAGTTCAGTATTTTGCCTTCATATCTGTTGTGTCATGTGTTTTTCATGTGTGATCAAGGTGCAGTATTCAGCTAGCGTGTAGTATTTGCTTTTTATTTTTTATTTTTTTCACTAGCTTGTGTACTGGTGTTTTAGAGCCCAGTGTAATTATAGTGCTGCCTTTCTACGCATAAGGTTGTAGCTCGTCCTGTCCTTGTAATTAATGCTGTTATGGTTTGGTAAGGTTATGAGTGTGTTTTTGTACAAGTTTGTGTATAGTGTTTTGCAGTGGAGAGATTGTGTGTTGGTTTTACTGAGGTGGCACCAAAACATCAGAAAGGGTGTAGAGCCTAAATCATGTCATTACCTCTTGAAGGATCTACATATGGTTGTTAATAAAAGGAGCTCATTGTGAACACTATCCACCCTAAAAGGGTGTTTTGTGGCTCTACATGAGAATTGTGATATTATGATCCTTTGCTTCATATTGTTGACGGTCTGCATTTTCCGAATGGGTGGTATATTGGTGTATTAGGTTCTGTCCAGTGTAATATTTATGGTACAGTAAGGTTCTGAGTGTGTTTTTGCACAAAGTTGTGCATAGTGTTTTGCAGGTGAGCGATTGTGGTTAGCTTATGCTTTGAGCAACCACTTTATTCTTTGACATATGATACATATCTAACATTATTATTATTATTAACATTTGTATAGCGCTACCAGATGCACGCAGCGCTGAACACCTGACACAAAGAGACAGTCCCTGCTGAATAGAGCTTACAATCTAATATCTAAATGTAATAAAAGGTATTAATTGTGACTATTTTATTTTTACTTTTTTTTTTCTGTGTGTTGTCAGACAATTATGGAGGCAAGCACCGCCCCTGGCCCCGCCCTCAACCCTACCCCCTTTAGCCTCCTCAAACAGTTGGGCCACCGACCGCCTAGGTATAGGCTCAAACTTTCAAGAATTACGAGATTAAAAGATCATCAGAGTTTTCAAAAACTTGGGTTATTTTACAGTGATAGCAAATGCAATCCGTCTTTACAAGAATTCCCTGATTCCGTTTAAGCGCTTTTTAAAAAACTAGTGTATGGCAAGACACTACAGCTAAAAAAATAAGGATAATCCTGCATTTTTGCGTTTGACTAGATTTTTTTCCCCCAAATAGGAACACACTATTTTGTTTTTCAGAAAGATAAGCCATAAAACCTGAAGTGCATGCAACTATTATAATTTCGAAATATCTTTATAAAATTTAAATTATACCGTTAGGCTGTTAAAAAAAAAAAGGACGTAAACAGAAAATAATCTGTAGAGGATAGATGGGTGATCGCCCAGACAGAGAGAACTGCAGAGCAGTACAGCAGCAGCTGCTGCGATGAGACTGAAAGAGGCAGAGAGGTATTGCTGCCGCAGCACATACTAGAGCAGGATAGCAGGTCCTCCCATTTTCAAGAAAAGGCCCAACTTCCCATTTGAGGCACCGCAGGGCTGCAGACAATAAAAATTAGGCATGTAAGAGTGGAGGACTGCTGCTGTTTCCTTCTGGCTGTATCCATCCGTGTGCCTGAATTGAAAGTGCAGCCTACTGGCGCCGCACTGATTGGAGGGACCGACAAAGATTGTGGGTGGGCCTGAGCCGAGATTGGGTGGGCCTCTGCCCACCCATGCCCACCCGTAGCTACGCCTCTGTTCCATTGAGGAGATCTACAAGGCTGCAATTGTTTTCTGTCCACACATTCATATCTCACTATTGTATTGAACAAAGTTCCAAACGTGACAGCGGTTTGATCAGCCAGTACTGCAAAGTTTATTCGGGGTCTAGAATCCAACTCCACCCTTCTAGGCCCATTTTGCTTTTTTTTCAGGCTGATTATAACAAAAAAATAATTCTTAGATCATGACCTTGCTCTGTTGCAAACCTCGATTGATCCCTTAAAGCGCAGATTACAGCGCCGAGTACGGTTTTCTAAGTCCTCCAGCATTGTTTCAAACTCAATTTTTGCCTGTTGTTCAGCTTTGAAAGAGTTCTGAAGCCCCCATACCTCCTCCGCGAGTACCTCAGCTTTTTCCTCCGTTTCGGCCATCCTGTTGCCAATCTCCCTCATTTCTTCTCTCAGCTCCTTGACTACAGTGTGGATACTGCGCCTCGTGTTCACAAGCTCCATTTTAATTTCCTTGAACCAGCGTGCGAAGTCCTGTTTGCTGATCTCCGTATCGCTAGCAGCCTGCTCTTCGGATTCTAAATCTGATTCCTCCTCTGCGGCCGCCATTTTGTTGCCTCGTGTCAGCGCTCGAGATCCCGCTCCCTTATTGCCGCTCTGGACTTCGGAGGTAAATTTGAATTTTGCCAATTTCTTCCTCGCAGCCATGGCCACTATACTTAATGATTTTGGAGTTATTTCGCTACGTTTTTGTGGGGTTAGCGTCTCTTTTCACTCCAGAGTTGACAGAGCTCTGCAGTTAGGCTGCCATCTCTTAGAGCTGACGTCACTTCCCCCCCCTAGATACTTTCTCTTGTCCTACACGGACCCTGCTTGAATACCTTCTACACTTATCAGAGAGTCTGGTCTTTAGACTAACTCAGTAAGAGTTCATCTTAGTGCAATCAGTGCTTACCATCAGCGCGTAGAGAGTCAGCCTATCTCTGGACAGCCTTTAGTTGTTCGTTTTATAAGAGGTTTGCTTTTGTCAAAGCCCCCTGTCAAACCTCCGCCAGTGTCATGGGATCTCAATGTTGTTCTCACCCAGCTGATGAAACCTCCTTTTGAGCCATTGAATTCATGCCATCTGAAGTATTTGACCTGGAAGGTCATTTTCTTGGTGGCTGTTACTTCAGCTCGTAGGGTCAGTGAGCTCCAAGTCCTGGTAGCTCATCTTTATATTAAATTTCATCATAACATGGAGGGGTCACGTGATGCTGAGGGAGCAGTAGCCACGCTTTTGCACTGCTCCGCGATCACTGCCCGATTCCCGCCCGATATCGCCGGCAAATAGCCCCGAATCTGACTGACCTGGTTCACCACGGCTGGCTGGGAGTGCATGGACCAATATCTAGTGTCCATGTCGCCGGGAACAACAAGAAAGAGCGCAAAGCCAGAGAAAGACAAAATGGCTGGCACTGGCGGCGAATCCAAGATGGCGCCCGGAACGCCGAGAAGCGAAGCGGAGTTTTCGGCCCGCCAATTGTCGCAGCTAGTAGCGGCGGTGGAAACGGCGCTGGAACCCAGGTTTACATCGTTGAATGACCGCCTGGGAAAGGTGGATTGGCTGATGGCAACGCTAGTGAGCCGCGCAACGGAGGTGGAAACGAGGGTGTCCGCACTGGAGGACGCATGGCAGCAGTGTGACCCGGAGATGAAGAGCCTTAAAGATAAGCTACACCAGCAGGCGGAGAAGCTGGATGAGCTAGAAAATCGGGCTAGACGGAGTAATCTCCGGTTAGTGGGATTGCCAGAAACTATTCCGGAGAAAAACTTGAGCACAGTTCTGGAGGAATGGCTCGTGAAAGAATTTGCCTTGTCGGACAGTCGTGGGCCGCTTTGTTTAGAGAGAGCGCACAGGATCGGGAGACAACATCAGAATAATCAGCGCCCCAGAGTCGTCATCATAAAAGTACTGAACTATATTCATAAAGAAGAGATTCTTAGGGGCTATCGCCTGAAAAGGGAATCCCTGACATATGCTGGAGCACAAATAAGAATCTTTCAGGATTATTCAGCCAGCTTTCAAGAGAGGAGACGGAAGTTTCATCCAGTCTGCACCTCATTAGTGGAAAGAAATCAGCGTTTCATGTTGCTGTATCCAGCTACTCTAAAGATCCAACATGAGGGGAAATGGATCCCTTTTGTATCAGACCAAGCAGCCATGCAGTTTATTAATAGAGACCTGAACTTAGCTGGGACATCTACTTGAAAGAAATCACTGGTCTGGTGGGTCAGTCGGACATGAAGTTATTATGTAACTGCAGAATGCAGGGGCAAGTATGCAATGTTTTGCAAGTTTGTGTTCAAGTAATTTTACTTGGTTAAAAAGTGCGGTTGAAGGGTGGGGGTGGGGTGGGGATCACAGCATGTTGTGACTCAGGTGCCATGGGAGTTCTTCAGTTGTGGGTTAATAAAGGGGGAGAGAAAGTAGGGGGGGAGGGAGGGTGGGTAGATAAAGGAGGGGTCTCTTTGGTGAACAAGGATGATGAGAATGTGGCACTGGAATTTGAACATGGGGGAAGGGAAAACTACGCACTATGTGGAGTGGTCAGGAGGGGATGGTCACGGGGTGGGGGCTGGGCACCCAGGGGCCTTAAAAGTATCATTGCATTTGAAGGGAGCAGAGAGGGAGTCCTGGGATCCGGGTTAGATGCATTCGGCTAGATTAATATCGTGGAATGTGGCTGGGATTGGATCGCCAATAAAAAGAGCAAACGTTTTAACTGCCTTGCAACGTCACAAAGCTTCCATAGCATGTTTACAGGAGACAAAATTGTCTGAGGAGGAAAGTCAAAAGCTCAAGCAAAGGTGGGTGGGGGAATGTTTTTTCTCACCAGCAAGAGGCCGAAGAGGGGGCGTGGCAATCCTGATCCACAAATCTTTACAATGCAAGGCCCGAGTTGTAGCCCGGGATGCTCAGGGGAGGTATATTCTTATACACTTGAACATAATGGGACAAGAAGTATTCTTGCTTAATATTTATGGCCCAAATGTACATGATCCTACATTTTTCCAGCACATAATTCATTTGGGTCTGCAATATACAACTGCCCCCTGGCTCTTAGCGGGCGATTTCAACCAGGTGATGGACGGGCAATTAGATCGGTCAGCGCCTTCAGCGGGGATAGCATTGGGTAGAGGTAGGGGCATACAACAGCTGTGTAGGGCACTGAACTTAGTCGACCCATGGCGCTTGGTCAATCCCACTGCGCGCGATTATACTCACCTCTCCCGAGCACACAGTACGTGGTCTAGGTTAGACTATATTTTAGCTGAGGGTACACTGTTCTCACAGATCGTGAAAGCAGAGGTGGGGCCAATGGAGATTTCAGACCACGCTATGATATGGGTGGATATGGAGCTAGGAGCGGGTAGACTTAGAGGACACCAGTGGAAATTTCCATCACATCTAGTGGGGGAAGTACATTTTCAAGAACATCTTAGACAGAGATGGCAGTTGTTTGCGGACACTAACGCACAGCATGAGGATGATGCCCTTCTCTATTGGGAAACATCAAAAGCAGTTATGAGGGGGGAGGTCATCTCCTATATGAGTGCCCGGGCAAAGAGGTTAGCACAGGGTATTGTCCAGCTGGAGCATAAATTCCAGGTAGCAAAACGCAAACATTTAGCGGCCCCCCTCACCCAGTAGTAGGGAAGAGATGGTGTCGTCGCTTGCGGCACTGAATTCTCTTATCCATGAACGTACTAAAAAACAACTGTTTCACCGATCATTCACTTTCCATAGATTCGGCAATAAATCAGGGAAATTGCTGGCAAGAGTAGTAAGGTATTGAGGGGGGTAATAGGTTCATCCCATCTTTGATAAAGCCAGATGGCTCACGTGAAACCCGGCCTGAGGGGATAGTACAGATTCTACATGATTTTTATGCATCCCTTTATAGTAACCCAGGCGAGAGGAGTGGACCCGATTTGGTAGACTACTTAGAAGATTCGGGTATCCCACAACTAATAGCGGAGGTGAGAGATCGGTTGAATTCCCCTTTGAGCGCTAAGGAAATTCAGAAAGTAGTCAAAGCGTTGAAAAGGGGTACAGCCCCGGGACCCGATGGGTACACGGCAGAATACTACCAGTGTATGTTGCCACAACTGTGTGGCGCCCTGGTTTCCTTTTTTGAAGCCTCGGTGGAGAGAGGTGGGGTTCCGCCAAACTCCAATGAGGCGTGGATCACTTTGATACCGAAGCCGGGGAAAGACCCAGAACGTCCGGAATCATACAGACCGATCTCTCTTATTAATGTTGATCTCAAAATTTTAGCTAGGGTGTTGGCGGAGAGGCTAAGCCCGCACATGGCCACATTGGTGGGAGAGGGACAGGTGGGATTTGTGAGGGGTAGGCATTCCTCTATTAACGTCCGTAAAGTTTGCATGGCTGTAGCCTATAGCCAAATGTCACAAGATCCTTTGCTTTTGGTGAGCCTTGACGCCGAGAAGGCGTTCGACAAAGTACGCTGGGATTACTTGTTTGGAGTTCTAGACTACGTGGGTTTAAGGGGCTGGTTTGCACGCGCGATTGCTGCCTTGTATTCTCACCCCCAGGCCGCTATATTAGTAAATGGAGTCCGTTCTGCCACGTTTCCGATAGCGAAGGGAACAAGGCAGGGATGCCCGCTTTCCCCGTTGTTGTTTCTGCTTTACTTGGAACCCTTATTGCGCACGATTCAAAGAGACCCTGAGGTTGCGGGAGTTGAGATGCCCTCCCTATCAGTAAAAACCTTGGCATTCGCGGACGATATTCTGCTGACTCTGACAAGCCCCTGCAGGTCGTTACCGTGCCTCCTGGATATTATTGGAGAATTTAGCTTTTTTTCGGGGTTTACCCTTAACCTACAGAAATCAGTGGCGTTTCCAGTGCAGAGCTCGATTAGAGAAACATGGGAGGGAGAATTTCCCCTTACCTGGTCTAAGGGGCCTTTAAAATATCTGGGAGTACTAATCCCTGCGGATTTATCTGATTTGTATAATGTGAATGTTGAACCGCTTCGGCATAACACACGGCACACACTGCGGAGCTGGCACTCGCTTCCGATGTCCCTTATGGGAAGAATTGCACTATATAACATGATATTGGTGCCTAAGTGGACCTATGTGCTACAAATGGTGCCGTTGTGTCTGTCGCGAAAGGACGACCAGTGGGTAACACGGCTGGTAACGAAGTTTATATGGCTGGGTAAGAAGTCGCGTATGCGAGCGACTCAGCTCTTTTTACCAAGAACGGGGGGGGGGGGGGGGGGGGGGGCTGGGGCTGCTGAGTATTAGACTCTTTTCCATTGCCAGTAACATGCGTCATCTCACGGATTGGTTCCGGGGATCATCCTACTTTTCATGTACTGGGACCGAGACGAAGCTGTTTGCCCCGGAGCACTTTAGTGCCTGGTTGCATGCGACGCCGGGGAGACTTCGGACACCTCCGGCTTTTGCACCAATACTTATGCCTCTGAGGAAAGCTTGGAGGTGGGTCTGTAGGTATTACGGTTTCTCCGCGGAGTCCTCTCCACTACTGCCAATCTAGGGTAACAGGGATTTCATGCCGGGTACCAGCTCGGAGGAGTTTGCCAGGTGGGGCACTAAAAACTTACAGTATCTATATCAGTTATATAATGCGGAGGGCACTCTGAAAACTTCTGAGGAACTGCAGTTGGAGTATGGGGTTAAGGGACTAAATTTCTTTTCTATGTTCCAGCTACGTCACTATCTGAGATCCCTGCCGGCTTCCACTATGACAACGCAGGTGTGGGAACAATTACTTACCATATTGGGGTTAGATGCACAATTAAGGGTCCCTCTCAAATACTATCATGCTTCATTGCGGGAACATTTGGGAGAGGTGGAATATGGTAAATTGACTAATTGCTGGAATAAAGAGCTGGCGATACACCTCCAGATGGAAACGGTAAAGGTTTGTCTTTTGGGAACCCAAAGGATGACGGAGAATGTGACGTTGCAAGAAACACATTATAAATTTGTGATGAGGATGTATATTTCACCACATAGAGCATGTAGGGCAACAATGGGGACGGAGGATAGATGCAAAAAGTGCGCTCAATCCCCAGCTGACCTAGGACATATGTTTTGGAGGTGTCCGAGGATCCTTGGGTTTTGGCGCCAAGTTAGTCAGCATGTGTCTGGGCTCTGGGGGTAGTTTGGAAACCAACTCCATCTCAACTATTTGAGGTGTTCAGAGTGTCACCGTTGGCTCCTCGGGGCCTTAAATGCTTCTTGAAAAAAACAGTCTTGGTTGGAAAGAAATCGATTCTCCAACAGTGGATAACCGGTGACCCGCCTACACTGCAACACTGGCGATCTAATATGATACACCTCTGCGCCTTGGAGCGTAGGGGAATAGAAGACCTATCCTCGCCAAAAGGAGACAGGCTTTGCCAAGTCTGGTCCCCTTTCTGGGACTCATTGACTGCAGTAGCGCGTAGTAGAATTTTGAATTCTAAGTGCGACATAGAGTGGGAGGTTTGGGGGGGGCGGGGAGAGTTGAGTTGTTGAAGGGGAGGGGGGGGGGAAAATTAAAATGTATTTGCACTGAATTGTATTCTACCATCATGAGAAGATTTTAGTGGTGTATGGAGGATCTCTCCAAGGGCAGTATTGTGCTTGTTTATCGTTGCACCAATAAATATATTTAAACATAAATTTCATCATAACAGAGTAGTCCTCCGCACTCATCCTAAGTGCTTGCCGAAGGTGGTGTCGGAGTTTCATCTGAACCATTCAATTGTATTGTTAACATTTTTTCCCCATCCACATACCCGCCCTGGTGAGGACAAGTTACATACCTTGAGAGCATTGGCCTTTTACATGGAGTGGGCAAAGCCCTATAGACAAACCGCCCAGTTGTTTGTTTTCCTTTGATCCCAACAGGATGGGGGTTGCCATCGGGAAAACTCACAATCTCCAATTGGCTAGCAGATTGCATTTCCTTCACCTATGCCCAAGCTGGGCTGACTTTGGAGGGCCATGTCACAGCTCATAATGTTAGAGCCATGGCTCCTTCAGTGGCTCACTGAAAGTCAGCTTCCATTGAGGAGATTTGCAAGCTGCAACGTGGTCATCAGTCCACACATTCACATCTCACTACTGCCTTCAGCAGGATACCAGACGTGACAGTCGGTTTGGGCAGTCGGTGTTACAGAATCTGTTTGGGGTCTAGAATCCAACTCCTTCCTCCTAGGCCCATTTCGTTTCTGTTCCAGGCTGCACTCTCACTTAGTTGTTTTTATTTCTAGGTTAATTTCAGTTATGTCCTCGCCGTTGCGAGGCCCAATTGACCACTGTTCATTGTTTTGAGTGAGCCTGGGTGCTAGGGATACCCCATGTGTGATGATGTCCAGCCTTCTTGTCCTCGGAGAAAATGAAGATACATACCTGTAGCAGGTATTCTCCAAGGACAGCAGGCTGGACATCATCACAACCCTCCCTGCTCCCCTTTGTAGTTGTTGTTCTTCTCATTTGTTTTTTATATAACTGAGGGAAGCACGTGGGCGTCGCGGGCGGGAAGTCACTCGCTGATGGGCAGTGCATTGTCCCCTCGTCGCTTCTAGAACTTTTAAAAATGTTTCTTTTTAATTCCAGAGGTCCTGGGCCGTCGCAGACGACGACCCATGTGTGATGATGTCCAGCCTGCTGTCCACGGAGAATACCTGCTACAGGTATGTATCTTCATTTTCTGCTTGTCCTTGGAGAAAGCGAAGTTACTCACCTGTAGCAGGTGTTCTCCAAGAACAGCCAGACACACATTCTCACATACCTGCCCTCCTCCCCATGGAGTTCTCTTTTCTCAGCTATTGTATTATACTAGCTAGGTCCCGTACGGTACATACAGACAGGAAAGTTCACGAATGGGTGGTGCAGCTTCTAAAAGCTTTCTATTATTAGAATCTGGGGTGCACATCATAAGTACATAAGTAATGCCATACTGGGAAAAGACCAAGGGTCCATCGAGCCCAGCATCCTGTCCACGACAGCGGCCAATCCAGGCCAAGGGCACCTGGCAAGCTTCCCAAACGTACAAACATTCTATACATGTTATTCCTGGAATTTTGGATTTTTCCAAGTCCGTTTAGTAGCGGTTTATGGACTTGTCCTTTAGGAAACCGTCCAACCCCTTTTTAAACTCTGCTAAGCTAACCGCCTTCACCACTTTCTCCGGCAACGAATTCCAGAGTTTAATTACACGTTGGGTGAAGAAAAATTTCTCCGATTTGTTTTAAATTTACTACACTGTAGTATCTGTGCTGACCTCCTTTGGAGTTATTTATTTTTATTTATTTGTTGCATTTGTACCCCACATTTTCCCACCTATTTGCAGGCTCAGTGTGGCTTACATATTACCGTGAGGCGTAAGCCACCTCCGGTGATGAAACAAATACAGAGTGATGTGGTAGAGAATGAGATGTATGTGTTACAGACACATAATAGAATTGAAAGAAGAAGAGTTACATAATGTTCGTTGGTTTCGTTGTGTTGCTGAGTCCAGGCACTTAAGTTGGATTAGTAAGGTATGCCTTCTTGAACAGATCCGTCTTTAGTGATTTCCGGAAGTTGAGGTGGTCGTGTGTTGTCTTTATGGCTTTTGGTAATGCATTCCATAGTTGCGTGCTTATATAGGAAAAGCTGGATCTGTGGATTGATTTATACTTGAGTCTTTTGGGGTGGTGAAGATTTAGGTTTGATCGTGATGATTTTTTTGGTAGGTCTATAAGGCCAGACAAATAACCCGGGGCTTCGCCATAGATAATCTCATGAACCTGGGTGCAGATTTTGAAAGTAGTGCGTTCTTTGATTGGGAGCCAGTGCAGTTTTTCTCGTAGCGGTTTGGTGCTGTCGAATCGTGATTTTCCTGGCTGCTGTGTTTTGAGCAGTCTGTAGTTTCTTTATGAGTTGTTCTTTGCATCCCGCATAAAGTCCATTGCAATAGTCAATGACATCACACATAGAGAATGTGTCCTGCTGTCCACGGTGAACGCCTACTACAGGTGAGTCACTTCACTTTTTGGTGAGACGTTCTGTAATCTTTACCAGGTGGTATAGTAAAAAAAAAATCTTTGCATTTTCTTGTCTTCTTCATTGCCAATTTGACTGCTATCATAGAATGTGAAATTTTGACTTTACTGAAACTAAGGGTTAGAAGGGGAAATCGGGGGAGATGTTGGATATGGGGGCAGCATAGGTGTCGTTAAAGGGCAAATACCATCCCATTATTTTGAAGGGAGTGGTCAGCCTTCAAATCTAGTAATTTTGACAGGGTTCTCCCAGCTTCTATTTCTTAGAAACATGACTGCAGATAAAGGCCATATGACCCATCCAATCTGCCCATCCTCTGTAACCCCTAATTCTTCCTGTTCCTAAGTGATCCCACATGCTTATCCCATGCCTTTTAAAATTCTGGAACCAGTCCTAGACTCCACCACCTCCATCGGGAGGCCATTCCACGCCTCCACCACCCTTTCTGTGAAATAGTACTTCCTTAGGTTACTCCTATGCCTATTCCCTCTTAGCTTTGTCATATGCCCCCTCATTCCAGAGCTGTCCTTCATTTGAAAAAGGCTCTCTTCCTGTACATAAATGCCCTTGAGATATTTAAACATTTCTAACATGTCTCCTCTCTCCCTCCTCTCTTCCAGCGTATACATGTTGAGGTTCATAAGCCTGTCCCTATAATTTTTGCATTCAAGACTGCTTACTAGTTTCGTAGCCGCCCTCTGGACCGACCATCCTGTTTATATCTTTCTGTAGGTGCGGTCTCCAGAACTGCACGCAGTACTCCAAATGGGGCCTCACTAGAGACTTACACAATGGCAATATCACCTCCTTTTTCCTGCTGGTCATGCCTCTCTTTATGCACCCAAGCATCCTCCTGGCTTTGACCATCGCTTTTTCTACCTGTTTGAAAGCTTTAATGTCATCAGACACAATCACCCCCAAGTCCCGCTCTTCCTTCGTACACTGAAGCACTTCACCCCCTATACTGTACCGTTCCCTTGGATTTTTGCGGCCCAAGTGCATGACCCTGCATTTTTTGGGATTAAACCTTAGTTGCCAAATATCACTCACACCCTCCAGAGTGTCCACCCTGTTGCAGAGTTTAGTATCATCCACAAAGAGACAAACCTTACCATGCAGCCCTTCTGCAATATCGCTCATAAAGATGTTAAAAAGAGCCGGCCCTAGGACCGATCCCTGCGATCAGTCCTAGGGGGAAATGTTGGATATGGGGACAGCATAGGTGTCATTAAAGGGCAAATGCCATCCCTTTATTTTGAAGGGAGTGGTCAGCCTTCTAATCTAGTAATGGTGACAGGGTTCTCCCAGCTTCTATTTTTTCTTATAGACGGCACTGACGATCTCTCCTCCAGTGGAATTCAATACATGATTGAACCATGTGGTACTCTGTAGCCTACAGAGCATGAGTGGTTCAGTCATCATCATCATCATCGAACCCTGTGGGAAGTGGAAGTATCAGTGTGCTCTGCAAGAATTAAGAAAGCCTAGTGAATTGCTTTTTTTCCCTCTAGCCCAGGCTGTCATGCCTCACGTCAGGAAATGCATTCTGCTACCTCTGCCACTCCATAGCCCTTTCTAACCACTCAGGGGGGCCCTCAGTTTACCAGAATGCAGTGAGAATAAAATAAGAAGTGCATTGGCGGCTCTCTACCACGGTTTCCGTGGAGGAGAGAGGTCCTACCAGCAATTACCTTTTTTCACTCGAATGGGGAGGTGAAGGTGCCGAAAGCTGATTAGAGAAGAAAGAAAGGGGGGGGCGGGCGCTCTGGTGAGGTCCCAGAAGCATGGCAGTTTAACTTCTCCGCTCCCAGTGTCCATTGACAGAATTCTGTCAGAGTCAATCTTCTGAACTCCTCCTTTTTCTCTTTGGTGCTGCATATATTCCATCTTCAACTATATTCATGGCTGGACATCAATCTACATAAGTACCACCATACTGGGAAAAGACCAAGGGTCCATGAAGCCCAGCATCCTGTCTCTGACAGCAGCCAGTCCAGGCTTCAAGAACCCGGCACCCCCCCCCCCCCCCCAAAAAAAAATAAAAAATAAAAATAAATTAATGTTCAATGGACTGTTCCATCAGGAATCTGTCCAAACCCCCTTTAAATTCCATAATGCCAGCTGCTGTCACTACATTCCCCGGCAACGAGTTCCAGAGTCTTACTACACGCTGAGTAAAGAAAATCTTTCTCCTGTTTGTTTTAAATCTATGATATTCTAGCTTCATCTTGTGTCCCCTGGTTTTGTTGTTGTTTGAAAGTGTAAACAAACGCTTCACATCTGTCCGCTCTAATCCGCTCATTATCTTGTAGACTTCTATCATATCACCCCTCAGCCGCCTTTTCTCCAAGCTGAAGAGCCCTAACCTTCTCAGCCTTTCCTCATAGGGAAGTCATTCCATCCCTTTTATCATTTTCGTAGCCCTTCTCTGCACCCTGACTTGTCCTTCATGCACATTTATAACCTTTTCTCAGCTTCAATTCACCTCATGTCTTATGATGTTTGTTGGGGTTTCCATGAAAGGGGACCCTCTAGCTTCATGCTTGAATGCTTACATAAGAGTCAGTTGTGTTATAAAAATTGTTTAATGGTTTTGTTTCTTTCAATACATGATTATTCATGTCATTCTTCACTACTTTCTGCACTGCCTGCCTTCCTAAATAGAGCTGGATTTAATTACGGAAGTACAGTTCTCCAAGGACAAGCAGGCTGCTTGTTCTCACGATTGGGTGACGTCCATGGCAGCCCCAGGATCGGAAGATCTTCCTAGCAACAGAAGTTTGCTAGCTCTCGCGTGATCATCGTGCATGCGCGACCGTCTTCCCGCCCGAATGCGCGTGTGCTCGCCAGTCTCTCTTTTTCCGCGGTTCAGAACGGACATGTATCGCTCATTCTCTGCCCCAGAGAGGCCCCGCCGCATTCTTTGCTGCGATTTTGTGCCTTTTCGGCTGTTTTCTTCAACTCTCGTGTGTTCTCCAAAAAAAAAAAAAAAAGAAGAAGTTTCCGCTACTTCGTGGTCGTTTTCCTCCGTAAGTTTTCTTTCTTTTGCATAAGCGGCTTTTTTGCCGCCCATACGGGTCCTTTCCCCTTTTTGGTGCCTCTTTTTGCAGCATCATCGTGTTTGACCTCGCTGGCGCAATTTTTCCACCCATGTCATCGAAGCCTGCCAGCGGCTTCAAGAAGTGCACGCGGTGCCACTGGACGATCTCGCTAACTGATAGATATGTTTTGTATCTTCAGTGTCTCGGGGCTGGTAATTGCCCGGACGCCTGTACTTTGTGCACCAGCTCAAAAAGAGGACTCCGGTGGTGAGATTGGCTCAGTGGAACATCTTGTTCGGAGCCTTGTCTGGTCTTTCGACGCCGAGGGAGCCAGCGGTACCGAGGTCATCGCCGGTATCGATGTCTGCATCGGAAGGAGCATCGACGTCCGGAGCGTAGGTGATGGCTATCCAGAGATCCCACGCTGGTAGCAGTGAGCCATCGAGTGGTTCTCCACCTGCCTCGAGGGCTCCTGCGGTGCAGGCCCCCTGGGACCGACCTCCTTCGGACCTGGCCCCGAGGCGACGTTTAGATTCCACGTTGTCCTCTTCGGTACAGGGAGGTACTGCTGGCGTGCTTCGAGTGAAGGCGAAGAAGCACCACCATCGGTCACCTTCCCGCCACAGTACTGAGAGCTCCGGGTCACCGAAGGATTCGGTACCCGTGAAGCATCGACGCCGGGAGGACTGCTCGCCCTCCATACAAGAGGTGTCGATGCGCTCTGCTCCAGACAGCCCGGTACCACCTCCGCACCCCAGGCAGGTTCTCAACTCGTTGCCGGTACCGGCCCCACTGCCTTGCTCGACAGCCACTCTGGACGAGCGCCTCAGAGCCATACTTCCAGAAATTCTGGAAGGGCTGCTGCGACCTTCTGCTCCGGTACCGCTGGTGCCTGCGCTGGCGGTACCGTCGAGAGATGCAGCAGTTGGCTCTCCGCCCGTGGTGCGGACTGCGACGCCGGTACCGCTTGCGGCACCGACGTCTGCTACCAACCAGGAGGACTCCCTGCTGACGTCGCTGGAGGGAGCTTCGTCGCCGCCGGCACCAGAGTCTTCCTCTCGGAACAGCCATCGAGGACCGGGTTCGTCGGCGTCAAGACAGGCTCAGCTTCGGACTGAAGTTCATGAACTTGTGTCTGATACCGATGGTGAGGCCTCGTGGGAGGCGGAGGAGGACACCAGGTATTTCTCTGACTAGGAGTCTTGTGGTCTTCCCTCCGATCCCACTCCTTCGCCAGAGAGAAAGCTCTCTCCCCCTGAGAGTCTGTCTTTCTCGTCCTTTGACCGGGAAATGTCTACGGCCATTCCCCTCCCAGTGGTTACTGAGGATGAGCCCAGGGCTGAGATGTTCGAGGTCCTGGACTATCCTTCGCCACCTAAGGAATCGTCCACTGTTCCCCTTCATAATGTCCTCAAGCAGACATTGATGGCGAACTGGGCGAAACCGTTAAGTAACCCCCACATTCCCAAAAAGGTTGAGTCCCAGTATCGAGTCCATGGGGATCCGGAGTTGATGAGGACCCAGTTGCCTCATGACTCTGGAGTTGTGGATTCGGCTCTCAAGAAAGCCGAGAGTAGTAGAGATTACGCCTCGGCGCCCCCGGGGCGTGAGTCTAAGACTCTAGACTCTTTTGGGAGGAAGGCCTACCATTCTGCTATGCTCGTGTCCAAGATTCAGTCCTACCAGCTCTACACGAGCATCCACTTGCGGAACAATGTGCGGCAGCTGGCGGACTTGGTCGACAAGCTTCCGGCGGAGCAGGCCAAACCTTTTCAGGAGGTGGTCAGGCAGCTGAAGGCATGTAGAAAATTCCTGTCCAGGGGTGCCTACGATTCTTTTGATGTAGTGTCCAGGGCTGCTGCCCAAGGTATAGTGATGCGCAGACTCTCATGGCTGCGTGCCTCTGACCTGGAGAATAGAGTCCAGCAGCGGATAGCGGATGCTCCATGCCGGGGGGGATAACATTTTTGGTGAGCGCGTCGAGCAGGTGGTAGAGCAGCTCCACCAGCGGGACACCGCATTCAACAAGCTCTCCTACCGGACGCCTTCAGCAGTAGACATTTTCACGGGGGTCGGAAGAATGCTCCCTATGTTTACAATAAGCGCAGGTACAATCCTCCTTCCTGCCAGCCTGCTCAGGCTAAGCCCCAGCGAGCTTGTTCCCGTCAACAGCGCGTGACTCCGCAGGCCCCTGCGGCTCCCCAGCAAATGCAAGGGGCGGGCTTTTTACTGGCTCTAGGCGAGCATAGCCGAAATAAAAATGTCTGTGCCGAACGATCTGCCGGTCGGAGGGAGGTTAAAGTTTTTTCACCAAAGGTGGCCTCTTGTAACCTCCGACCAGTGGGTTCTTCAAATAGTCTGGCTAGGATATGCCCTCAATTTGATTTGAAAACCTCCAAATTGCCCTCCAGGAGCTCAGTCTTTCAGCTTCCAACTCTCCGTCCTTCTCAGCACCAATGCGGTAGAGCCCGTGCACCGGGGCAGGAAGGGCTTGGATTCTATTCCAGGTACTTTCTTGTGGAAAAGTAAACAGGGGGGATGCGTCCTATCCTAGACCTAAGGGCCCTGAACAAATATCTGGTCCGAGAAAAGTTCAGGATGCTTTCCCTGGTCACCCTTCTTCCCATGATTCAGAAAAACGATTGGCTATGCTCTCGGCACTTAAAGGATGCCTATACTCGCATCCTGATACTGCCAGCTCACAGACAGCACCTTCGATTCCGCCTGGGAGCACGGCACTTTCAGTACTGTG
This sequence comes from Microcaecilia unicolor, assembly GCF_901765095.1. Taxonomy (NCBI): domain Eukaryota; kingdom Metazoa; phylum Chordata; class Amphibia; order Gymnophiona; family Siphonopidae; genus Microcaecilia; species Microcaecilia unicolor. The sequence continues at coordinate 118,744,336 of NC_044040.1, read as the reverse complement.
TGCTTCCCTTTGGCCTCGCCTCTGCGCCCAGGGTGTTCACGAAATGCCTGGCGGTGGTGGCAGCGTCTTTACGCAGACTGGGAGTGCATGTGTTCCCTTATCTCGTCGATTGGCTGGTAAAGAACACCTCGGAGGCAGGAGCTCTACAGTCCATGCAGGTGTCTATTCAACTCCTGGAGCTACTAAGGTTTGTGATAAATTATCCAAAGTCCCACCTTCTTCCAGTACAAAGACTAGAATTCATAGGAGCTCTGCTGGACTCCCAGACGGCTCATGCCTACCTCCCCGAGGCAAGGACAGACAATCTTCTGTCCCTTGTTTCCTGGGTGCGAGCGTCTCAGCAGATCACAGCTCGGCAGATGTTGAGATTGCTCGGCGACATGGCCTCCATATGACTCCCATGGCCCGCCTTCATATGCGATCAGCTCAATGGACCCTAGCTTCCCAGTGGTTTCAAGCTGCGGGAAATCTAGAGGATGTGTTCCAACTGTCCACGAGTTTTCTCACCTCCCTGCATTGGTGGACAATTCGCTCCAATTTGACCCTGGGACATCCCTTTCAAATTCCTCAGCCGGAAAAAGTGCTGACGACGGATGCATCTCTCCGGGGGTGGGGAGCTCATGTCGATGGGCTTCACACTCAAGGGAGTTGGTCCCTCCAGGAAACAGGTTTTCAGATCAATCTGCTGGAGTTGTGAGCGGTCTGGTACGCGCTAAAGGCTTTCAGAGATCAGCTGTCTCATCAAATTATTCAAATTCAGACAGACAATCAGGTTGCTATGTACTACATCAACAAGCAGGGGGGCACCGGATCTTGCCCCCTGTGTCAGGAAGCCATCAGGATGTGGCTTTGGGCTTGCCAGCACGGCAAGTTTCTTCAAGCCACGTATCTGGCAGGCATAAACAACAGTCTGGCCAACAGGTTGAGCAGGATAATGCAACCTCACGAGTGGTCTCTCGAGAGTAGTACTCAAGATCTTCCAAGTGTGGGGCACCCCCTTGGTAGATCTTTTTGCCACTCAGGTCAACCACAAGGTCCCTCAGTTCTGTTCCAGACTTCAGGCCCACGGCAGACTAGCGTCAGATTCCTTTCTTTTTCATTGGGGGGAGGGCCTCCTGTATGCGTATCCTCCCATACCCTTAGTAGGGAAGACTCTGCTGAAACTCATGCAGGATCATGGGACCATGATTCTGATCACTCCATTCTGGCCGCGTCAGATCTGGTTCCCTCTTCTTCTGTAGTTGTCCTCCGAAGAACCGTGGAGATTGGAGTGTTTTCTAACCCTCATTACTCAGAACGAGGGGGTGCTTCTGCATCCCAACCTCCGGTCCCTGGCTCTCACGGTCTGGATGTTGAGAGCGTAGTCTTCGCCTCCTTGGGTCTTTCTGAGGGTGTCTGTCACGTCTGTGGCCGTGACCCCTCTCAGACTCACCTTATTTTCTGTGGTCAGCTTCTGAGCTGGTTTCTGTCTGTTCTTTGTGAGTTAGTTCTGTCTCTGTGTGCTGGCTGTATTAGATTGTCGGTGTGCTGTCACCTGTTCCAGATTTCAGCTCAGTCCAGTCCGGATCTTCTAGGCTGCCGGACCCTTAGTTGCCTGGTGATTGTTGCACCTGAGTCTCAGTTGCCTGCTGGGCTTATTAGCCATTTGGAACCTCTCTGCCTTTGCCTTTGCATTGCGTCTAAGGCCCTGGTATGTTGTTGCTTGTTGCACTTCTGCTAGTCCGGTTGTTGCCTGAGATTCTTGCCTGTTTCTAGTTAGTCTGTGTTTAGTTGAGGTTTGCTTGCTTTCCTTGCTTTCCTTGCCTGGTTTCTTGTTTGTAATTCTGTGTTTAGTTTCTGTTTGTCTGTGTTTTGGCTTTGAGGCTGCTTGCAGCTGTTAGTTCTGTGTGTTGTTAGTCAGTGTTTGTTCCCTGTTTATTGGCTGTTCTGCAGATTTCTGTTCTGCCCTTTAGCTTTTCCTTCCTTGCCCCGTCTCCTGCCTTGCTGCCCATGTTTCTCCCTTTCCCCTCTGACCCTCAGTCCCTGTGCTGCTTTGCTGTTATCCAGTCCTGCCGGCCACCTGAAGCCCAGAGCTCAACTCTGGGTGAAAAGTGGCCAAGTGCAGGTGAAGCCTATTTGCTTGCCTGAGATTTGCCTAGTCTCCGGTGTGGGGTGAAGCCTATCTGCTTGCCTGAGATTTGCCTAGTCTCCGGTGTGGGGTGGTTTTGCCTGCCACTGCCGCTCCTCGGCAGTGGCCCAAGGGCTCACAACCCAGTTCCTGCTTTGAGAATGTGACAGAATGCAAAGGCCATGAGTTCGGCAGGATCACCCTATCTGCTAGGCCTCTGGCCTAGAACTTCTGCCCTTGTTTCCCTGGTGGTTCGGTTCTGGCTCTATTATTGTTCCTGATCTTTTTATGACTCTGGAGGAATATCGTGGGAAACCTTTGGCTGATCCACTCATGAAGAAACTGCCTGAAGCTTCAGCAGAGAGGAAGCATATCAGGCAGCTTGGGCTCGTGGAAAACCCTGTTTCGGCCATTGATCCTAGGACCCCGCTTTGGAAATATCGCCACCTGCTTCTCTTCGACCCCACTTTGCGAGAGACTCGGGAAGCTGCCATTGTAAGAAAGCGTCTTGCGAATCCCGAGGTCCAGGCGTACAATCAGTCCATCCTGAGGGACGCTCTCAGCCGAATTGCTCCGGAGTTCAAGCCAAGTTCCAGCCCCGGCCAAGCCGCTGAGCCCAGGCTAAGTTCCAGTTCTAGCCAAGCTCTGATTCCTGTCCGAGAAGCGCTTCTAACCGGCCCTCCAATCCCAGGTGAAGTGGCGCTCCCACTTAAGCCTCTGATTCCAGTCCAAGCGAAGCTGTTGACCGAGCCTTCAATTCCAGTCCAAGTAGCGCTGTCATGCAAGCCTCTGATTCTAGTCTGAGCGAAGCTTCTGACTGAGCCTCCAGTTCCAGTCCAGGAAGCACTTCCACTTAAGCCTTTGATTCCAGTCCAAGCGAAGCTGTTGACCAAGCCTTCAATTCCAGTCCAAGTAGCGCTGTCATGCAAGCCTCTGATTCTAGTCCGAGCGAAGCTTCTGACTGAGCCTCCAGTTCCAGTCCAGGAAGCACTTCCACTTAAGCCTTTGATTCCAGTCCAAGCGAAGCTGTTGACCGAGCCTTCAATTCCAGTCCAAGTAGCGCTGGCACGCAAGCCTCTGATTCTAGCCCGAGCAAAGCTTCTGACTGCGTCTCCAGTTCTAGTCCAGGAAGCACTACCACTTGAGCCCCTGAGTCCAGTCCAAGGGACGCTTCTGACTGAGCTTCCGATGCCAGTTCGAGTGGCCCTGCTAGCCAGGCTGCTGCTGAGTTCTAGTGCCAGCCAAGATGATGCTGAGTCCACTCTGAGATTGAGTTCCAGCCAAGCTGCTGCGTCCACGCTGAGGTCCAGTTCCAGCCAAGCTGCGGAGTCCAAGTCAAGTTTTAGTTCCAGCCAAGTTGCTCTGTCCCAGTCGAGGTCAAGTTCCAGTCCAGCTAACCATGGTCCTGGGTTGAAGCTCCCTCCGTAGGTTTCACCATTGTTACCCATGGAAACCTAAAAGCTCCCGTGGGGACACGGGAGCCTTGAGGGGGAGGTACTGTCACGTCTGTGGCCGTGACCCCTCTCAGACTCACCTTATTTTCTGTGGTCAGCTTCTGAGCTGGCTTCTGTCTGTTCTTTGTGAGTTAGTTCTGTCTCTGTGTGCTGGCTGTATTAGATTGTCGGTGTGCTGTCACCTGTTCCAGATTTCAGCTCAGTCCAGTCCGGATCTTCTAGGCTGCCCAACCCTTAGTTGCCTGGTGATTGTTGCACCTGAGTCTCAGCTGCCTGCTGGGCTTATTAGCCATTTGGAAACTCTCTGCCTTTGCCTTTGCATTGCGTCTAAGGCCCTGGTATGTTGTTGCTTGTTGCACTTCTGCTAGTCCGGTTGTTGCCTGAGATTTTTGCCTGTTTCTAGTTAGTCTGTGTTTAGTTGAGGTTTGCCTGCTTTCCTTGCCTGGTTTCTTGTTCGTAATTCTGTGTTTACTTTCTGTGTTCTGGCTTTGGGGCTGCTTGCAGCTCTTAGTTCTGTGTCTTGTTAGTCAGTGTTTGTTCCCTGTTTATTGGCTGTTCTGCAGATTTCTGTTCTGCCCTTTAGCTTTTCCTTCCTTGCCCCGTCTCCTGCCTTGCTGCCCATGTTTCTCCCTTTCCCCTCTGACCCTCAGTCCCTGTGCTGCTTTGCTGTTATCCAGTCCTGCCCTGTCCAGCAAGTCCTGCCGGCCACCTGAAGCCCAGAGCTCAACTCTGGGTGAAAAGTGGCCAAGTGCAGGTGAAGCCTATTTGCTTGCCTGAGATTTGCCTAGTCTCTGGTGTGGGGTGAAGCCTATCTGCTTGCCTGAGATTTGCCTAGTCTCTGGTGTGGGGTGGTTTTGCCTGCCACTGCCGCTCCTCGGCAGGGGCCCAAGGGCTCACAACCCAGTTTCTGCTTTGAAAACGTGATAGTGTCTCCCGAGTCTTGCTGGCTTCCAGGAAAGATTCCAGGAAGAGGTGTTATGCTTTCAAATGGAAGAGGTTTGCCGTCTGGTGTGACAGCCAGGCCCTAGATCCTCGTTCTTGTCCTACCCAGACCCTACTTGAATACTTTCTGCACTTGTCCGAGTCTGGTCTTAAGACCAACTCTGTAAGAGTTCACCTTAGTGCGATTAGTGCTTTCCATTATCGTGTAGAGGGTCAGCCTATCTCGGGACAGCCTTTATTTGTTCGCTTCATGAGAGGTTTGTTTTTGTCAAATCCCCCTATCAAGCCTCATACGGTGTCATGGGATCTCAATGTCATTCTCACCCAGCTGATGAAACCTCCTTTTGAGCCACTGAATTCTTGCCATCTGAAGTACTTGACCTGGAAGGTCATTTTCTTGGTGGCAGTCACTTCAGCTCGTGGAGTCAGTGAGCTTCAGGCCTTAGTAGCTCATGCTCCTTATACCAAATTTCATCATAACAGAGTAGTCCTCCGCACTCACCCTAAGTTCTTGCCAAAGGTGGTGTCGGAGTTCCATTTTAACCAGTCAATTGTCTTGCCAACATTCTTTCCCCGGCCTCATACCCGCCCTGCTGAATGTCAGTTGCACACTTTGGACTGCAAGCGAGCATTGGCCTTCTATCTGGAGCGGACAAGCCCACACAGACAGTCTGCCCAATTGTTTGTTTCTTTTGACTCCAATAGAAGGAGAGTGGCTATCGGGAAACGCACTATCTCAAATTGGCTAGCAGATTGCATTTCCTTCACTTATGCCCAGGCTGGGCTGACTCTTGAGGGCCATGTCACGGCTCATAATGTTCGAGCCATGGCAGTGTCAGTGGCCCACTTGAAGTCAGCCACTTTCGAAGAGATTTGCAAGGCTGCGACGTGGTGATCTGTCCACACATTCACATCTCATTACTGCCTACAGCAGGATACCCGACGCGACAGTCGGTTCGGGCAGTGGGTGCTGCAGAATCTGTTTAGGGTTTAGAATCCAACTCCACCCCCCTAAGCCCATTTTTTATTCTGTTCCAGGCTGCATTCTCAGTTAGTTGGTTCTGTTTAGGTTAATCTCAGTTATGTCCTCACTGTTGCGAGGTCCAATTCACCAGTGTTTGTTGTTTTGAGTGAGCCTGGGGGCTAGGGATACCCCAATCGTGAGAACAAGCAGCCTGCTTGTCCTCGGAGAAAGCGAGGTTACTAACCTGTAGCAGGTATTCTCCGAGGAGAAGCAGGCTGATTGTTCTCACCAACCCGCCCGCCTCCCCTTTGGAGTTGTGTCTTCCCTTGTTTTTGCTATTTACTGGACTGGTGAGCACGCTCGCGTTCGGGCGGGAAGACGGTCGCGCATGCGCGATGCACGTGGATCATGCGAGAGCTAGCAAACTTCTGTTGCTAGGAAGATCTTCCGATCCTGGGGCTGCCATGGACGTCACCCAATCGTGAGAACAATCAGCCTGCTGTCCTCGGAGAATACTAACCTCGCTTTATGATAACTGCTCTGTCTCTGATATGTGCCAATGGTTCCACAACATGTGCCTAAATTGGTCTCTGTCTAGAAGCACTGTTCTGGCTGCTTGTATTCCTCTCTGGTATATTTCTGCTTTTGGCACTTACTGCCTGATTTGTAAACTACTTTCTATATTATGCTAATTTTGGATATTTATTATTTGTCTGTTATATTCCACTGCTTCTGCTGTCGGTCTGAAAGAATGGTGAATGTCCTGTATGTGATCTCTTGGATCTGGTAGCTGGTATCCATCTCTGAGATTCTCCACTGATTTCAATTTTGCCAGCTTAAGTACACAGAGATATTTTTGTATGGGACCACAGTTCTGCTAGTTATGGTGTAGCTCTGAAGTGCTAGGCTATTTAGGCAGACAGTATTGAAAACAGTTCAGCACTTCAGAGCTACACAATAGCTTTGAAGTGCTGCACTGCTTTCAATATTGTCTGCCTAAATAGCAGTTGTTTTCTCTATGGAACACAGTTTTTATACCTTTTCTCCATCTGTGCTGGATGACCAAGGGGTAAAAGGGGCGATCAAGGAAAACAAAGACGTAGCGGAGAGATCAAATGAATTCTTTGCTTCGGTCTTCACCAAGGAAGATTTGGGTGGGATATCGGTGTCGGAAATGGTATTTCAAGCGGACAAGTCGGAGAAACTTACTGAATTCACGGTAAACCTGGAGGACATAATGGGGCAGTTGGCAAACTGAAGAGTAGCAAATCACCTGGACCGGATGGTATTCATCCTACAATACTGATAGAACTGAAAAATGAGCTTCCGGAGCTACTGTTAGTGATATACAATTTATCCTTAAAATTGAGCGTGGTACCGGAAAATTGGAGGGTGGCCAATGTACCGCCGATTTTTAAAAAAAAGGTTCCAGGGGAGATCCGGGAAATTATAGACCGATGAGTCTGACGTCGGTGCCGGGGAATATGGTAGAGGCTATTATTGAAAGCAAAATTACAGAGCACATCCAAGGACATGGATTACTGAGACCAAGTCAAGCACGGCTTTAGTGTGGGGAAATGTTGCCTGACCAATTTACTTCAATTCTTTGAAGCAGTAAACAAACATGTGTACAAAGGGGAGCCAGTTGATATTGTGTATCTGGATTTTCAAAAGGTGTTTGACAAGGTACCTCATGAAAGGCTACAGAGGAAATTGGAGGGTCATGGGATAGGAGGAAATGTTCTATTGTGGATTAAAAACTGGCTGAAGGACAGGAAACAGAGAGTGGGGTTAAATGGGCAGTATTCACAATGGAGAAGGGTAGTTAGTGGGGTTCCTCAGGGGTCAGTGCAAGGACCGCTGCTCTTTAATATATTTATAAATGATTTAGAGATGGGAGTAACTAGCGAGGTAATTAAATTTGCTGATGACACAAAGTTATTTAAAGTCGTTAACTCGCGACAGGTTTGTGAAAAATTACAAGAGGACCTTACGAGACTGGGAGACTGGGCGGCTAAATGGCAGATGACGTTTAATGTGAGCAAGTGCAAGGTGATGCATGTGGGGAAAAAAGAACCCGAATTATAGCTACGTCATGCAAGGTTCCACGTTAGGAGTTAACGGACCAAGAAAGGGATCTGTGTGTCGTCGTTGATAATACACTGAAACGTTCTGCTCAGTGTGCTGCTGCGGCTAGGAAAGCGAATAGAATGTTGGGTGTTATTAGGAAAGGTATGGAAAACAGGTGTGAGGATGTTATTATGCCGTTGTATCGCTCCATGGTTCAACCGCACCTTGAGTATTGTGTTCAATTCTGGTCGCCGCATCTCAAGAAAGATATAGTGGAATTGGAAAAGGTGCAGCGAAGGGCAACGAAAATGATAGCGGGGATGAGATGACTTCCCTGTGAAGAAAGACTAAGGAGGCTAGGGCTTTTCAACTTGGAGAAGAGACGGCTGAGGGGAGACATGATAGAGGTATATAAAATAATGAGTGGAGTGGAACAGGTGGATGTGAAGCATCTGTTCACGCTTTCCAAAAATACTAGGACTAGGGGGCATTTGAAGAAACTACAGTGTAGTACATTTAAAAGAAATAGGAGAAAATGTTTCTTCACCCAACGCATAATTAAACTCTGGAATTCTTTGCTGGAGAACGTGGTGAAGGCGGTTAGCTTGGCAGAGTTTAAAAAGGGTTTGGCCGGTTTCCTAACGGACAAGTCCATAGACCGCTACTAAATGGACTTGGGAAAAATCCACAATTTCGGGAATAACATGTATAGAATGTTTGTACGTTTGGGAAGCTTGTCAGGTTCCCTTGACCTTGATTGGCCGCTGTTGGGGACAGGATTCTGGGCTCGATGGGCCTTTGGTCTTTTCCTAGTATGGCATTACTTATGTACTTATGTGCTGTACTCTACTTCTTTCAGCAATCTAGCTATTTAGTTAGTGGATTATAGCCATCTCCAGGTCAGAATGGCTTTTGGGACTTCCAGAGGCTGCTGGAGGTTCTGGCAGCCATTTTGAAATTGGAATTGGTGCATGGAGAACAAAACCCCAAGCAGGCACCAGGTGTACTTTCCTAAGAGCGAGACAGAATTAAAAAAAAAACCCCGCTTCCTAGCTACAAAGGGAAAGAAGGGCTCATGAAAAAATATTTCCTCCTACTTGTTTTAAAAGTATTTCCATGTAACTTCTTCGAGTGTCTCCTAGGGAAGATGCACTAAAGACTCGTTAAATCCCTTTTCTTACTGATTCCCTTAGCGAATCGTTAAGGAACGGGTATGCATCAAGGAATAGGAATGCAAATGAGCTGCTCGTTGTAGCTCACTTGCATTCTGTATTCTGTCATTAAACAGTCGGCCAGTTGAGCATGCGCAGAGCAGCCAAGCGTTTTGCTGGCTGCTCTGCATGTGCCAAATACGCCTCTCTGTGCTGCCCGAAGACTCCGCGCTGCTCACCCCCTCCGATGCGGCTGGACAGAGGACAGTGCAGTTGAGGACGCCCATCCAAAAAAAATGTCCATTTTGGCCATCATTCCCCCCTGCAATAATAAAAATGTCTTTTCTGGCAGTGCTTCACTCAGCTGGGAGACCTGGAAGTCTCTGAGACAATCACAGCGCGTTTAGCTCGGCTAAACGCGTTGTGATTGGCTCAGGGACTTCCAGGTCTCAGCTGAGTGAAGCACTGCCAAAAAAGACGTTTTTATTATTAAGGGACCAAAATGGACGTTTTTTTTTTTTGTTTTTTTTTTGGATGGGCACCTATTTTGGCCGCCTTCCCCCCCTTGCAATAATAAAAATGTCTTTTTTGGCAGTGCTTCACTCAGCTGAGAGACCTGGAAGTCTCTGAGCTAATCACAGCACATTTAGCCGCGCTAAACGCGCTGTGATTGGCTCAGAGACTTCCATGTCTCTCAGCTGAGTGAAGCACTGCCAAAAAAGATGTTTTTATTATTGGAAGGCGGCCAAAATGGGCGCCCATCCAAAAAAAAATGGCCATTTTGGCCCCCTTAATAATAAAAACGTCTTTTTTGGCCGGGCTTCACCCAGCTGAGAGACCTGGAAGTCTCTGAGCCAATCTCAGCGCGTTTAGCTCTGCTAAACGCGTTGTGATTTGCTCAGGGACTTCCAGGTCTCTCAGCCTAGTGAAGCACTGCAAAAAAAGATGTTTTTATTATTGCAGGGAAGGGGGGAAGGTGGCCAAAATGGGCGTTTTTTTGGATTGGCGTCCTCAACTGTACTGTTGTGGTGCATCGGAGGGGGTGAGCAGCGTGGCGTCTTCGGGGGGGGGGGGGGGAATGAGGGCTAAAATAGACGTTTTTATTATTGCACTGACGAGCACTTGACTTTTTTTCCCCGATTTTTTTTTTTTTTTTTTTTTTAACCTCTTGTTAGATTCTCCAGCTTTAAGGCATTCGGAAAAGGTTAGTGCATCTCATTACAATAGGGTTTCTACACAATTTGCTCATCTGCATTCCATTTTCGTTAGCTGCTGCCGTCGTCGGAGAAAAGTCTTTAGTGCATGCCAGGGTTTACTACTTGCTCATTAATGGCTCGTTAAGTTTAGTGCATCTGGCCCCTAGTCTTTGTAATTTTGGAATGAGTAAAAAATCAATTTATTTCTACTTGTTCTACACCACTCAGGATTTTGTAGACCTCATTAATATTTCCCCTCATCCATCTCTTTTCCAAGCTGAAGAGCCCTAACCTCTTTAGCTTTTCCTCATGTGTGAGGAGTTCCATCCCCTTTATCATTTTGGTCTCTCTTCTTTGAACATTTTCTAATTCCGCTATATCTTGTTTGAGATACAGCGACCAGAACTGAATGGAATACTCAAAGTTGTGGTCGCACCATGGAGCAATACAAAGGCATTATAGTATTTTGGTCTTATTCACCATCCCTTTCCTAATAATTCCTAGCATCCTATTTGGCTGCCACCACACACTGAACAGAAGATTTCAGTGTATCATCTACAACAATGTCTAGATCTTTTTCTTGAGTGCTGACCCCCAAGGTGGGCCTTAGTATCAGGTAACTATGGTTCGAATTACATAGGGGGGCGTTTTCGAAAGGTCGTCCAAGTATGAATTAGGATGCCCTCGCGAAGGCCAAAATCAGGTAGGTATAATCGAAAAATAGCATGGACGTCCTTAGACATTCCATTATCGCAGTACAAAACGCCCAAATCAGGGACACCCAAAGTATAGTAAAAAGGACGCCCATCTTCCAGAACCGTAAAATGCTGTACTTGAATTTGTCATATTAACGTCCTTCGCCGGTTCTACGAGAAAGACATCCTTATTACTATACTTTGAACTTCTTTGATGTACCTGGTTGTTCCGCAAGTACAATGCATGTAGTTGCTGACATCCAGGTTCGGGGAAATATAAGGAACATTCAGTACAGTAAGAAGGATGTCTTTCTCACAGAACTGCCGAAGGACGTCCATCTTACTAGGCCCGCCAAAGGATGGCGGGCCTGTAAGAAGGACTTCCTTTGGCAGTTTTGTAAGAAACATGCCTTACTGCACTTTACACTTATGAATGTTCCTTATATTCTCCAATGACAAGCAGGCTCATTATTCTTACACATGGGTCGTCATCCGCAACAGCCCAGGAGACCGGAAGAAACTTCTAAAGCTAAAGAACCTTCCCAAACGTTCCGTTGCATGGACCGACCCACCGCGCATGCGTGTGCGGCTTCTCGCCCGCTACGCAAATGTGCAGTGCTCAGTTTTCTTTGATCCGCTTCGAAGTGAAGACGTGTTTTTCTATTGGCTTCAAACGGCTGAGGAGATTGTTTTTTCGTGTTTAGCGCCTCTTTTTTTCGTTTTTACAGCTTTCTGCTGTATTTCTTCTTTAAAAAAAAAAAGTTGTGTGTTTTCACCTATTCTCTTTTGGTTACTTTTTTAAAGTTTTCTTTTGTTTTCGTTGCAGCCGTCCTTTAGGCCGCATGACCAGGTCTTTTTCCCTTTCTTTTTTGTGCCCTTTTTTGTTGGCACAATCGAGCCTTTTGATTTCGCGGATGCCATTTTCCCACCCGTGTCATCGAAGACTCCCAGTGGCTTCAAGCGTTGTACTCGCTGCAACCGGACCATCTCGATCACCGACCCTCACACGTGGTGTCTTCAGTGTCTTGGGCCCGGCCACTTCCCAGCTTCGTGTAAGCTGTGCCGAGAGACTGCATCGAGCTGGGAGCAGTGAGGCATCGAGTGGGTCTCCACCCATCTTGGGGCCTCCTGCTAAGCAGGCCCCCCCGGGACCGACCTTTGTCGGACCCAGCCCCGAGGAGGCGTGTGGATTCCACGTCATCCTCATCGGTACCGAGGAGTCTCGATGACAGGCATTGAGCGAAGGCAAAGAAACATCGTGATTGATCTCCTTCCAGACATGGTTCCGAGAGCTCCGGGGAACCGAGGGAGTCGGCACCCGAGAAGCGTCGGCGCTGGGAGGATCACTTACCTTCCATTCTGGAGGTGCCGATGTGTCGGTTGTCCAGCAGCCTGGTACCGGCTCTCGAGCCCCCTCAAATTCTGGCACTGACTCCTGCACTGGCCCCACAGCCTTTTCCGATGGCAGCTCTCGACGAGTGCATCCGGGCCCTTCTTCCAGAGCTTCTGGAAGAGTTGCTTCGTCAGTCTGCCTCGGTGTTGGGGGTGCTTGCGCCTCCTGTACCGACTGCAGAGACAGCATCTGGGCCATCACCTGTGAGGAGGTCTCTGCCCTCAGTGCTGCTTGCAGTACTGGAGCCGGTTGCCACCTGGGTCAACTCCCCCTCGACGTTGGTGGAGGGAGGCTCGGGTTCGGGCTGCTCTTAGGGAGCTTCTGTCCGATACCGAAGAGGAGCGCTCGTGGGAAGCAGAGGAAGACCCCAGGTACTTTTTGGAGGAAGAGTCTTGTGGGCTTCCTTCTGATCCTACTCCACTGATAGAAGTAAGGATGTCTCCACCTGAGTGTCTTATTTTCTCATCCTTTGTACGGGAAATGTCTAAGGACATTCCATTCCCTATGGAGGTTGTGGATGAGCCCAGGGCTGAGATGCTCGAGGTCCTGGATTATTCTTCTCCACCTGCAGAGGTTGCAACGGCCCCCCTGCACAATACACTCAGGGAAGTGCTGATGCGGAATTGGTCTTGCCCTCTCTCTAATCCAGTGGTACCCAAGAAGTCCGAGTCCCAGTACAGAGTCCATGGAGAGCCTGTAATGGTGAAGGCCCAACTTCCTCACGATTCCATGGTGGTGGACTCTACTCTCAGAAGAGCCAAGAGTACTAGAGACTATGCCTCCGCGACCCCGGGCAAAGAGTCTTGGACCTTGGATTCTTTTGTGAGGAGAACGTATCAGGCCGCAATGCTCGCCGCCAAGATACAAACCTACCAGTTGTACACGAGCATTCACTTACAGAACTCGGTGAGGCAACTGTCCAGTTTAGTTGAAGCACTTCCTCAGGAGCTTGCTGAACCTTTTCACCAGGTGGTCAGGCAGCAGAAGGCGTGTCGCAAATTCCTGGCCAGGGGGTCTTACGACACTTTTGATGTAGCATCCCGAGTAGCTGCTCAGGGTATAGTGATGCGCAGCCTCTCATGGCTGCGTGTCTCGGACCTGGATCAGAAGACCCAGCAGCGAATGGCGGATGTTCCTTGCCGGGGGGGGGGGGGGGGGGATAATCTTTTTGGAGAAAAAGTAAGAGGATATGATTGATCAGATGAAAAAACATCATGATGCCATGGATTCTGTCTCCCGCCGGACCCCTTCTGCTACTGCCTCCTCTTCTAGGAGGTTTTTTGGAAGGAGGAAGAGTGCTCCCTATTCCTATAATAGGCGTAGGTACACTCCTGCTTCTCGGCAGTCGGTTCAGGCTCAGTCCCTGCATGTGCGTTCTCGTCAACGCCGTGCGCGTAAGGCCCCTAGGGCTCCCCAGCAAAAGCAAGGACAGGTTTTTGACTGGCTCCAGTGCAGCATAGCTGCAGTAAAAGTATCCGTACCGGGTGGCTTGCCTGTTGGAGGGAGGTTGATATTTTTCACTAAAGGTGGCCTCTTATAACCTCCGACAGGTGGGTTCTTCAAATAGTCCGGTTAGGATACACACTCATTCTGGCATCCAAGCCTCCAGGAATAACATGTATAGAATGTTTGTACGTTTGGGAAGCTTGCCAGGTGCCCTTGGCCTGGATTGGCCGCTGTCGTGGACAAGATGCTGGGCTCGATGGACCCTTGGTCTTTTCCCAGTATGGCATTACTTATGTACTTATAAATTGCCCACCGGGAGCTCAATCCTTCAGTTCCCAGCACAAGTAGCATAGGCGCCCCCGTATAAGAGGCTTGGGGAGGCTAAGCCTCCCCAGCCAAGCTGTGACCTTTTCCGCCTCCGCCCACCCCCCGCTGAGCCCACCCTCAGCTCCCTGACCTTTCCATTCCTGCTGTAGCCGCCCAGCGTAAACCTTTTTAAGTTGCAGCGACAGCTCACCTCTGCTCCAGCCTTTCCCTTCTCGCTCAGTGTCCCGCCTTCCTCTGATGAGGTATTTCCTGTTTCCACGAGGGCGGGACGCTGAGCGAGAAGTGAAAGGCAGGCTGGAGCAGAGGTGAGCCGTCGCTGCAACTTCTAATTGTGCAAGGAAGCGTTTGATGACTAACATGCTTTTTCTCTTATCTGCTTAGAAAAATGTTGTGCCATCTATGCTTCAGACTTGATGGTGGGGGTGGGTGGGGATCAGAAGATTACTGATGGAAAATCTTGTGGGCTGCAGGGAATTCTGCTGTAGAAAGGTAGCTTCACATCTGGCAGACCCCCCCCCCCCCCCCCCCCCCCCCGTGTGTTTTTCACTTCCGACAGGTATAGGAAAGTTCAGTGCACTTCATGCTTTACAGTGAGTTCCTCATTCCCCTGCTTCCGAAACGTTTCCCAGCTTCACTCAGATTGAAGTTCCTTTTGATTCAAATTTATAGAGAAGAGGATGGGATTTATCAAGCAACGAGATCTGATTAATGAGGTCGTTGTTTTTTTTTTTTTTTTTTTGGTGCATTCGTTGTCGCCTGAGATAACTAACACGCCTGGATAAACTTGTCCTCCTTTGCTTCTAGTTCCCTGCTGGGGTATTATATCAAGCTTTCTCTTCCTGCTGATCTGAACTTCCAGGGAACTGTGAGATTTAACCCTTACCTGAGCGGTTGGGACCACAGTAGATTAAGGGCAGATGCTGAAACTGGAGGAAGGATAGGAACAGGGCTACAAGTGGTAGACAGGACGCTTAAGGACACAAGAGGATGGTGGTCATGGTGAGAGAAAAAATATCATAAGTACATAAGTACATAAGTAATGCCATACTGGGAAAAGACCAAGGGTCCATCGAGCCCAGCATCTTGTCCACGACAGCGGCCAATCCAGGCCAAGGGCACCTGGCAAGCTTCCCAAACGTACAAACATTCTATACATGTTATTCCTGGAATTTTGGATTTTTCCAAGTCTGTTTAGTAGCGATTTATGGACTTGTCCTTTAGGAAACCGTCCAACCCCTTTTTAAACTCTGCTAAGCTAACCGCCTTCACCACATTTTCTGGCAATGAATTCCAGAGTTTAATTACACGTTGGGTGAAGAAAAGTTTTATCCGATTTGTTTTAAATTTACTATACTGTAGTTTAATCGCATGCCCCCTAGTCCTAGTATTTTTGGAAAGCATGAACAGACGCTTCACATCCACCTGTTCTACTCCACTCATTATTTTATATACCTCTATCATGTCTCCCCTCAGCCGTCTCTTCTCCAAGCTGAATAGCCCTAGCCTCCTTAATCTTTCTTCATAGGGAAGTCATCCCATCCCGTTATCATTTTAGTCACCCTTCGCTGCACCTTTTCCAATTCTACTATATCTTTCTTGAGATGCGGCGACCAGAATTGAACACAATACTCAAGGTGCGGTCGCACCATCGAGTGATACAACGGCATTATAACATCCTCACACCTGTTTTCCATACCTTTCCTAATAATACCCAACATTCTATTCGCTTTCCTAGCCGCAGCAGCACACTGAGCAGAAGGTTTCAGTGTATTATCGACGATGACACCCAGATACCTTCCTTGGTCCGTAACTCCTAACGTGGAACCTTGTATGACGTAGCTATAATTCGGGTTCTTTTTTCCCACATGCATCACCTTGCACTTGCTTACATTAAATGGAAAGAAAGCACTGCATAAAACAGAAGACGCTGGGACCAAAGCAAATAGAATAACTAAATGCTCAGACAACAAAGGTAGAAAAAAGTATTTTATTCAGAATTTATTAATTGAAATATGTCAGCTTTTGGAAATGTGTATCTGATATTTTGCAGGTAAGTTTCAATTTTTCTAGTATTGCTGCATGCTGAGTCTGACTTCTTGAGGTAACTTTCCAGTTCAGTATTTTGCCTTCATATCTGTTGTGTCATGTGTGATCAAGATCCAGTATTCTGCTAGAGTGTAGTATTTGCAGCCCTTTTTGTTTTGTTTTTTTGTTTCACTAGGTTGTGTACTGGTGTTTTAGAGCCCGGTGTAATTATAGTGCTGCCTTTCCATGCATTAGGTTTTAGCTCGTCCTGTCCTTGGAATTAGTGCTGTTATGGTTTGGTAAGGTTATGAGTGTGTTTTTGCAGAAGTTTGTGTATAGTGTTTTGCAGTGGAGAGATTGTGTGTTGGCCTTACTGAGGTGGCACCAAAACATCAGAAAGGGCGTAGAGCCTAAATCATGACACACTACCTCTTGAAGGATCTACATATGGTCGTTAATAAAAGGAGCTCATTGTGAACACTATCCACCCTAAAAGGGTGTTTTGTGGCTCTACATGAGAATTATGATATTATGATCCCTTGTTTCATATTGTTTACGGTCTGCATTATTTATGGTACAGTAAGGTTCTGAGCAGGTGCGTAGCCAGATACCCAATTTTGGATGGGCCTGGGCCCAAGATGGGTGGGCAGAAGAACTCTGCCTTGTCCCACAAGTGATTTGGTCTCTTCCTCTCTCGCCTGCATGCCATGTGGTCTCTCAAACATCCCCCCTTCCCCGAATACCTACTAGACCTACAGCGCTGCGTAAGTCTAGTAGCACTTTAGAAATGATAAGTAGTAAATAACAGATTTTCACCGGCAGCGAGCAGCAACTAATACACACTGCTCATGTTGGCCCCACAGCCTTCTCTCTGATGCAACTTCCTGTTTCCACATAGGCGGGAATACATCAGAGGGAAGGATGTGGGGCTGGTGAAACCAGTATGTATCAGTCGCTGCAGGCGAAGATCTGCTATTTACAAGGTATGCAGCAGGGACAGTTGTTGGGAGTTTTTAGCTGGTGGGGCTTGGGGATCTCTGCCAGCCACATCATAGGTGTGCTGCTACTGGGTAGGTCTGAGCCCAAAGTGGGTGGGCCTGGGCCCATCTGGGCCCACCCTTGGCTACGCCACTGGTTCTGAGTGTGTTTTTGCACAAAGTTGTACATAGTGTTTTGCAGTTGAGCGATTGTGGTTAGTATATGCTTTGAGCAACCACTTTATTCTTTGACATATGATACATATCTAATATCTAAATCTAATACAAAGTATTAATTGTGACTATTTTATTTTTACTTATTTTTTTTCTGTGTGGTCAGACAATTATGGAGGTAAGTTCCGCCCCTGGCCCCACCCCTAACCCCGCCCCTTTAGCCTCCCCAAACAATTGGGCCACCGACCGCCTCTGACAAGTAGGTACTT
The DNA here is from genome assembly GCF_901765095.1 of Microcaecilia unicolor. Classification (NCBI taxonomy): domain Eukaryota; kingdom Metazoa; phylum Chordata; class Amphibia; order Gymnophiona; family Siphonopidae; genus Microcaecilia; species Microcaecilia unicolor. The sequence goes on along the minus strand of NC_044040.1, from coordinate 118,727,146 downwards.
GCAGAGGAGCTTTCCGCCCTTCTAAAGGCCAATGCGGTCGAGCCCGTTCCACCAGGGGAAGAAGGGCTGGGATTCTATTCCAGGTACTTCCTTGTGCAAAATAAAACGTGGGATGCGTCCCATCCTACACTTAACGGCCCTGAACAGATTCCTGGTCCGAGAAAAGTTCAGGATGGTTTCCCTGGGCACCCTTCTTCTCATGATTCAGGAAAACGATTGACTATGCTCTCTGGACTTAAAGGATGCCTATTCTCACATCTCGGTACTTCCAGCTCACAGGAAGTACCTTCGATTTCATTTGGGAACTCAGCACTTTCAGTACTGTGTACTGCCCTTTGGTCTAGCTTCTGCACCCAGGGTCTTCACAAAGTGCTTGGCAGTTGTCGCAGCATCGCTGCGCAGACTGGGAGTGCATGTGTTCCGTTATCACGACGATTGGCTGGTGAAGAACACTTCGGAGGCAGGGGCTCTGTGGTCCATGCAGATGACTATTCAACTCCTGGAGCTACTGGGGTTTGTAATAAATTATCCCAAGTCCAATCTTGTTCCAGTGCAGAAATTGGAGTTCATGGGAACTCTGTTGGATAGACGGACGTCTCAAGCTTATCTTCCCCAGGCAACGGCAGACAATCTTCTGGCCCTAGTGTCCTTGGCTCGAGCGTCTCAACAGATCACAGCTCTGCAAATGTTGAGACTTTTAGGACACATGGCCTCCACAGTTCATGTGACTCCCATGGCACGCCTACATATGAGATCAGCTTATTGGACCCTAGGTTCCCAGTGGTGCCAAGCCAAAGGGGGATCTAGAGGATGTCATCCATCTCTCCACCAATTTTTGCAGCTCCCTTCAGTGGTGGACCATTCAATCCAAATCTGACCTTAGGACGTTCATTCCAAATTCCTCAGCCACAAAAAGTGCTGACAACGGATGCATCCCTCCTGGGGTGGGGAGCTCATGTCAATGGACTTCACGCTCAAGGGGTTTGGTCCTTTGAGGAAAAGGGTCTTCAGATCAACCTCCTGGAATTGCGAGTGATCTGGAAAGCTCTCAAGGCTTTCAGAGATGAGCTGTCCAACCCGATCATCCTAATTCAGACAGACAATCACGTTGCTATATATTACACCAACAAGCAGGGGGGCACCGGATCTCGCCCTTTGTGTCAGGAAGCCGTCAGGATGTGACTTTGGGCCCACCATCACGGTATGTTTCTCCAGGCCACATATCTGGCAGGTGTAAACAACAGTCTGGCCGACAGATTGAGCAGGATCATGCAACCTCACAAGTGGTCTCTGAACATGGGCATAGTCTGTAAGATCTTCTGAGCGTGAGGCACCCCCTCGGTGGATCTTTTTGCCACTCAGACCATTCACAAAGTTCTTTAATTCTGTTCCAGACTTCAGGCCCACGACAGGCTTGCGTCAGATGCTTTTCTCCTTCATTGGGGGATAGGCCTTCTGTATGCATGTCCTCCTATACCTCTAGTATGGAAGACTCTGCTGAATCTCAAGCAAGACCAGGTAACCATGATTCTGATTGCTCCTTTTTGGCTCTGTCAAATCTGGTTCCATCTTCTTTTGGACTTGTCCTCCGAAGAACCTTGGAGATTGGAGTGTTTTCCAACCATCATCGCACAGAACGAGGGGTCGCTTCTACATCCCAACCTCCAGTCTCTGGCTCTCACGGCTTGGGTGTTGAGAGCTTAGAAGTTGGCTCCTTAGGTCTTTCTGAGGGTGTCTTCCGAGTCTTGCTTGCTTCCAGGAAAGATTTCACGAAAAAGTGTTATTCTTTCAAATGGAGGAGGTTTGACGTCTGGTGTGACAGCAAGGCCCTAGATCCTTTTTCTTGTCCTACACGGACCCTGCTTGAATACCTTCTACACTTATCAGAGTCTGGTCTCAAGACCAACTCCGTAAGGGTTCATCTTAGTGCGATTAGTGCTTACCATCAACGTGTAGAGGGTCAGCCTATCTCTGGACAGCCTTTAGTTGTTCATTTTATGGGAGGTTTGCTTTTGTCAAAGCCCCATGTCAAACCTTCGCCAGTGTCATGGGATCTCAACGTCATTCTCACCCAGCTGATGAAAGCTCCTTTTGAGCAACTGAATTCCTGCCATCTGAAGTACTTGACCTGGAAGGTCATTTTCTTGGTGGCTGTTACTTCAGCTCGTAGAGTCAGTGAGCTCCAAGCCCTGGTAGTGCATGCTTCTTATATCAAGTTTCATCATAACAGAGTAGTCCTCCGCATTCACCCTAAGTTCTTGCCGAAGATGGTGTCAGAGTTCCATCTGAACCAGTCAATTGTCTTGCCAACATTTTTTCCCCGTTCACATACCCACCCTGGTGAGGACAAGTTGTACACCTTGGACTGCAAGAGAGCATTGGCCTTTTACGTGGAGCAGACAAAGCCCTATAGGCTTTAGATTTGTTAGGGACTGGGCAACATTCTGGGGAAGGGGGAGCCTATTCCGAAAGGATGGGCTCCATCTTAACCAGAGTGGGACCAGGCTGCTGGCATCGGCGTTTAAGAAGGAGATAGAGCAGCTTTTAAACTAGAAATGGGGGGAAGGCCGACAGTCGCTCAAAAGAGCATGGTTCGGGATAAGGTATCTTTCAAAGATATCACCATAACAGGGAAGATAGAGTATCCTGATAGTGAGGTTGCAAAAGAGATTGTAGTAGATCTGGTATCTTTAAATAACAATAAAAATCAGACAAAAGATTGCCAATTAATACTGTCAAGTACTAAGCATGATGTACTTAGGAACAACAAACATAGTTTGAAATGTCTATATGCGAATGCCAGGAGCCTAAGAAATAAGATGGGGGAGTTGGAATATATTGCACTAAATGAAAAATTAGATATAATAGGCATCTCTGAGACCTGGTGGAAGGAGGATAACCAGTGGGACACTGTCATACCGGGGTACAAATTATATCGTAGTGATAGGGTGAATCGGATTGGTGGAGGGGTAGCATTGTATATTAACGAGAGCCTTGAATCAAATAGATTGAAAATTCTGCAGGAAGCAAAACACTCCTTGGAATCACTGTGGATTGAAATTCCATGTGCAAAGGGGAAAAGGATAGTGATAGGAGTGTACTACCGTCCGCCTGGCCAGGACGAACAGACGGATGCGGAAATGTTAAAGGAAATCAGGGACGCAAACAAACTGGGCAACACAATAATAATGGGGGATTTCAATTACCCGCATATAGACTGGGTTAATGTAACATCTGTACACGCAAAGGACATAGGATTTCTTGATGAAATCAAGGACAGCTTCATGGAACAGCTAGTTCAGGAGCCGACAAGAGAAGGAAAAATACTAGACTTAGTCCTTAGTGGTGCTCATGATCTAGTGCAGGGGGTAACGATACGAGGGCCGCTTGATAACAGTGATCATAATATGATCGGTTTTGATATTGGCATTGAAGGAAGTGAAACTAGGAAATCAAGTACGCTAGCGTTTAACTATAGAAAAGGTGATTACGACAAAATGAGAAAAATGGTGAAAAAAAGACTGAAAGGAGCAGCTCGCAGAGTAAAAAACTTGCATCAGGCGTGGATGCTGTTTAAAAACACCATCCTGGAGGTTCAGGACAAATATATTCCACGTATTAGAAAAAAGGGAAAAAAGACTAAACGTCAGCCGGCGTGGCTAAACAGTAAGATAAAGGAAATCATTAGAGCCAAAAAACAATCCTTCAGAAAGTGGAGAAGAGAACCAACTGAAAGTAACAGGATAGATCATAAGGAATGCCAAGCCAAATGCAAAGCGGAGATAAGGAGGGCAAAAAAGGACTTTGAGAAGAAATTAGCGTTGGAAGCAAAAATACATAGTAAAAATTTTTTTAGATACATTAAAAGCAGGAAACCGGCCAAAGAGTCGGTTGGGCCGCTGGACGAAAATGGTGTTAAAGGGGCGATCAAGGAGGACAAAGCCGTAGCGGAGAAATTAAATGAATTCTTTGCTTCGGTCTTCACCGAGGAGGATTTGGGGGGGACACCGGTGCCGGAAAGAATATTTGAAGCGGGGGAGTCGGAGAAACTAAACAAATTCTCTGTAACCTTGGAGGATGTAATGGGTCAGTTCAGCAAGCTGAAGAGTAGTAAATCACCGGGACCTGATGGTATTCATCCCAGAGTATTAATAGAACTAAAAAATGAACTTGCGGAGCTACTGTTAGAAATATGCAATCTGTCCCTAAAATCGAGTGTAGTACCGGAAGACTGGAGGGTAGCCAATGTTACTCCGATTTTTAAGAAGGGTTCCAGAGGAGATCCGGGAAATTATAGACCGGTGAGTCTGACGTCGGTGCCGGGCAAGATGGTGGAGGCTATTATTAAGAATAAAATTGCAGAGCATATACAAAAACATGGACTGATGAGACAAAGTCAGCACGGATTTAGTGAAGGGAAGTCTTGCCTCACCAATCTAATGCATTTTTTTGAGGGGGTAAGCAAACATGTGGACAATGGGGAGCCGGTTGATATTGTATATCTGGATTTTCAGAAGGCGTTTGACAAAGTGCCGCACGAAAGACTCCTGAAGAAATTGCAGAGTCATGGAATCGGAGGTAGGGTATTATTATGGATTAAGAACTGGTTGAAAGATAGGAAGCAGAGAGTAGGATTGCGTGGCCAGTATTCTCAGTGGAGGAGGGTAGTTAGTGGGGTCCCGCAGGGGTCTGTGCTGGGTCCGTTGCTTTTTAATGTATTTATAAATGACCTAGAGATGGGAATAACTAGTGAGGTAATTAAATTCGCCGATGACACAAAATTATTCAGGGTCGTCAAGTCGCAGGAGGAATGTGAACGATTACAGGAGGACCTTGCGAGACTGGGAGAATGGGCGTGCAAGTGGCAGATGAAGTTCAATGTTGACAAGTGCAAAGTGATGCATGTGGGTAAGAGGAACCCGAATTATAGCTACGTCTTGCAAGGTTCCGCGTTAGGAGTTACGGATCAAGAAAGGGATCTGGGTGTCGTCGTCGATGATACGCTGAAACCTTCTGCTCAGTGTGCTGCTGCGGCTAGGAAAGCGAATAGAATGTTGGGTGTTATTAGGAAGGGTATGGAGTCCAGGTGTGCGGATGTTATAATGCCGTTGTATCGCTCCATGGTGCGACCGCACCTGGAGTATTGTGTTCAGTACTGGTCTCCGTATCTCAAAAAAGATATAGTAGAATTGGAAAAGGTACAGCGAAGGGCGACGAAAATGATAGTGGGGATGGGATGACTTTCCTACGAAGAGAGGCTGAGAAGGCTAGGGCTTTTCAGCTTGGAGAAGAGACGGCTGAGGGGAGATATGATAGAAGTGTATAAAATAATGAGTGGAATGGATCGGGTGGATGTGAAGCGGCTGTTCACGCTATCCAAAAATACTAGGACTAGAGGGCATGAGTTGAAGCTACAGTGTGGTAAATTTAAAACGAATCGGAGAAAATTTTTCTTCACCCAACGTGTAATTAGACTCTGGAATTCGTTGCCGGAGAACGTGGTACGGGCGGTTAGCTTGACGGAGTTTAAAAAGGGGTTAGATAGATTCCTAAAGGACAAGTCCATAGACCGCTATTAAATGGACTTGGAAAAATTCCGCATTTTTAGGTATAACTTGTCTGGAATGTTTTTACGTTTGGGGAGCGTGCCAGGTGCCCTTGACCTGGATTGGCCACTGTCGGTGACAGGATGCTGGGCTAGATGGACCTTTGGTCTTTCCCAGTATGGCACTACTTATGTACTTATGTACTTATGACAGACCGCCCAGTTGTTTATTTCTTTTGACCCCAACAGGAGGGGAGTCGCCATCGGAAAACGCACCATCTCTAATTGGCTAGCAGATTGCTTTTCCTTCACTTATGCCCAAGCTAGTCTGACTCTAGAGGGCATGTCACGGCTCATAATGTTAGAGCCATGGCAGCGTCAGTGGCTCACTGAAAGTCAGCCTCCATTGAGGAGATTTGCAAGGCTGCAACGTGGTCATCAGTCCACACATTCACATCTCACTACTGCCCTCAGCAGGATACCCGACGCGACAGTCGGTTTGGGCAGTCATGCTGCATGTTTGGGGTTTAGAATTCAACTCCACCCTCCTAGGCCCATTTTTGTTCTGTTCCAGGCTCCACTGTCACCTAGTTGAATTTATTTTCAGGTCAATCTCTGTTGCGTCCTCTCCGTTACAAGGCCCAATTGACCAATGTTTATTATTTTGAGTGAGCCTGGGGGCTAGGGATACCCCATGCGTAAGAATATTGAGCCTGCTTGTCCTCGGAGAAAATGAAGATACGTACCTGTAGCGGGTATTCTCCAAGGACAGCAGGTTCAATATTCTTACAGCCCTCCCTCCTCCCCGTTGGAGTTGTTCCTCTTTTAATGTTTTGCTTTTTATTAAACTGAGTACTGCACGTTTGCGTCGCGGGCGGGAAGCCGCCCACGTATGTGCGGTGGGTCGGTCCGCGTGGCGGAATGTTCGGGAAGGTTCTTTAGCTTTTGAAGTTTCTTCCGGTCTCCTGGGCCGTCGCGGATGACGACCCATGCATAAGAATATTGAGCCTGCTGCCCTCGGAGAATACTTGCTACAGGTATGTATCTTCATTTTTCCCGTACCTGGATGTCCGCAACTACATGCACTGTACTTGTGGAACATGCAGCTATGGGAAATATAAGGAACATACATATTTTATATGAAGAGCTTTGCATACTTGATAATGATCCATGTAAGGAAGGCTCCGCACGTGTGAACACGTACTCATCCAAATAAGGCCCCGCACACGTGACGATGGTCCATGCACGGACCCATCATATATGGGATCAGGACGTCCAGGTGCTAACTAGTTCATATATGGGATGGTCGTCCATATATGGAACTGTGCATGTAAGGACGTCGTCACGCATGGACGTCCATATAAGATGATGCACGTTTTCCAGCGGTTATTCACTGAGAAACATGTCTCTCCGCAGGGAGCCAAATTTCAGCGTTGCTGAAAATCTGAGGCTAATTGAGCTGTGTCTGAGGCACCGTCGTGCCCTTCTCATGCACCACCACCACCTGCCTCCCAGGACTGTCTCAATACGAGCATGGAGTTGTATAAGAAACCAGTTGGAAAGGTAGTTGTTTGTTTCCCCCCCCCCCCCCCCCCCCCCCCCACCGTGATGGCTTATCAGGTCCCCCTCCTGTAGCTACACATATAAGAGCTCCCTCAGTAATGCAAGCACTAACTGTAGTCTGCATTCAAGGGTAATCAGTATGTTCACACACATTCATTAATAGAATCAATTTACTAGAAAGGAAAAACATTCTCACTCCCCAACAATACTGCACACAAACGGTACTCTCTGTCCTCATGTCCACCTCAATGTCATCACCTTTTCCAATGTCATCCCCCCCCCATCAGTAGTGTTACAATTTGACTGCTAAATGATATTATGTTGTGAAGGCAAGAAGGGCCATCCCCTGACTCCTGGTGTACAAACTTGTATCTTACAGACGTTTAGGCATACGTCGGGACCTTGAGTGCCTACGTCGAAGGTTCCGCCGTGTACGGTAGGACCACCCCAACATCGTTCGCAGCATGCGACGGCGCCTCAGGGCTCGACGTAAGTATTATAAACAGGCCACCTGTAATCCTTTGTAAATATATTTATTTAATAATGCAAATTTCATGTTCAGTTTTCATGTGGCTAATAGGCAAATAGTAAGTCATAACACCTCTGTCCCAGATCAAGGCCTGAGGTTGCCCATGAGTGTGGCTGTAACTTCCAACTAACCTCCTCTGAGATGAATTTTATTTATTTATTTATTTGTTGCATTTGTATCCCACCTTATCCCACCTCTTTGCAGGCTCAAAGTGGCTTACAATACATCATGATTAGTGGAAGAAAGTTAATAAGTAAACATTTGATATTACAGGATTTTGGTCATTTTGATGAAGGTATAACATACAGAATAAACGATTTCATAGTGTACAAGCAGATATTAAGAATCAAGTTCTGAAGTGTATATGTGAGTTGTGCCTTTTCTCATTTGTTGATCTTTGTGGTACGCTTTATTGAAGAGATGTGTCTTCAGTAGGATGCGGAAGTTCATTCTTTCGTATGTCGATTTCAAACTGCATGGTAGTGCATTCCAGAACTGTGTGCTCAGGAAGGTAAAGTTTGATGCGTGCATTATTTTGTATTTCATTCCTTTGCAGCTGGGGAAGTGCAGATCAAGGAATGTGCGAGATGATAATTTGGCGTTCCTAGGTGGCAGATCTATTAGATCTGACATGTATGCTGGTGCGTCTCCGTGGATAATTTTGTGGACTAGTGAGCATATTTTGAACGTTATGCGTTCTTTGAGTGGAAGCCAGTGTAGTTTTTCTCGTAGGGGCTTGGCACTTTCGAATTTTGGTTTGCCAAATATGAGTCTAGCTGCTGTATTCTGGGCTGTCTGGAGTTTCTTGATTATTTGTTCTTTGCAGCTGGCATATAGTGCGTTGCAGTAGTCTAAATGACTGAGCACCATTGATTGTACTAGGTTACGGAAAACACTCCTTGGGAAGAAAGGTCTTATTCTTTTTAATTTCCACATAGAGTGGAACATCTTCTTGGTTATGTTTTTCGCGTGGTTCTCTAGTGTTAGGTGTCGATCAATGGTGACTCCAAGAATTTTTAGGGTTTCTGAAATAGGGAGGTTTAGAGTTGGTGTGTTAATGGCGGTGAATTCTTTCTTGTTGTGTTGCGAGGTGAGTATTAGGCATTGGGTTTTATCTGCATTGAGTTTTAGTCGAAATGCGTTCGCCCAGGAATGCATGATGTTAAGACTTTGGTTAATGCCGTTGGAAATTTCTTTTAGGGCTTGTTTGAATGGAATGTAGATCGTTACGTCGTCTGCCTAGATGTATGGATTAAGGTTTTGATTTGCTAGTAGTTTGGCCAGGGGTATCATCATTAAGTTGAATAAGGTCGGCGAGAGGGGGGATCCTTGTGGTACTCCGCATTCAGGTACCCATGCGGCTGAAATGGTCGAGTTTGATGTCACTTGGTATGATCTTGTGGTTAGAAAACCCTTGAACCAATTGAGTACGTTGCCTCCAATTCCGAAGTATTCAAGGATGTGTAATAAAATTCCGTGGTCAACCATGTCGAAAGCGCTTGACATATCAAATTGTAGTAGTAGTAGTATGTTCTTACCGGTTGCAATCGTTTGTTTGAATTTAGTCATGAGAGTTTCTAATACAGTTTCGTGCTGTGGTTAGATCGAAATCCTGACTGAGAGTCGTGAAGATTTGAGAATTTGTCTAGATAATTTGTAAATTGCTTGGTCACTAATCCTTCCGTTAATTTGGTTATTAAGGGAATGGATGCTACTGGTCTGTAATTGGTTAATTCACTTGCGCTTTTCTTTGCATCTTTGGGTATTGGGGTGAGTAGGATGTTTCCTTTTTCCTTCAGGAAAAGTCCGTTTTGTAGCATGTGGTTCAGGTGTTTCGTTATGTCATTTATGAATTGTTGAGGAGCAGATGTCATCAGGTTGTTTGGGCATATATCTAGTCTGCAATGTGATTTGGCAAATTTTTTGAGCGTTTGGGAGATAGTGTCCTCTGATAATATCTCAAAGTTAGTCCAGGTCCTCTCCACTGGGTAAATGCCAGGGGTTGGATCTAGGCAATTGAGGAGTTCAACGTAGTCGATGGTGCTGGTCGGTATTTTAAGTCGCAGTTGTACTATTTTCTCGTTAAAGTATCTTGCGAGATTGTCTGCTCCATGAGTGTCTTTGCTATTGGTGGTGACTGGTGTTGTATCTAATAGTTTGTTCACGAGTTGGAAGAGTTTATGTGTGTCCTTGTAGTTTGGTCCGATTATGGTTTTGTAATGTAGTCTTTTGGTTTGTCTTATGGTGTATTTGTATTTTCTGTGAAGTTGCTTCCAATCGTTATGTGTAGTGTCGTCTTTCTTCTTAATCCAAGCTCGTTCTAACCTTCTGACTTGCATTTTAAGTTTTTTCAGCTCTTCATTGAACCACGGCGTTGAATTCTTTCTGTGTGAGGTTCTTGTTTGGGTTGGAGCAATGTTGTCTAGTGTGAATCTGCATCTGTCGTCCCATTCTAATAGGAATTGGCTTGTATCTGTTTTTATTGACCAATCATTGTGGTAGATCTGTTGCCAGAAAATTTCCGGATCTATTTTTCCTCTCGTGGTATAAGTTTTGTGTTCTTGTTTGTTCGGTAGTCCTTTTGTTCGCCATTGGAAGGAGATGTTTGCTTTGTAATGGTCTGACCATGGTGCGGGTGTCCATTTTGTGTCTGTTAGTATAAGGTTTGTGTTGAGATCAAAGTTATATGTGATGATGTCTAGAGTGTGTCCTTTTTTATGGGTTGGTTGTGTGTGTGTCTTATGAAGATCCCATAATTGTAGGAACTCAGCGCATTCTCGGGTACTGGTTGAATTGAGATCTTCGAGATGTAGATTGATATCTCCTATTATGATGATATTTGAGCTAGCGACGCAGGTGTTTGAGATGAAGTCCATGAAGTGTGTTTGGGATTCATGCCAGTTGCCTGGTGGTCGGTAAAGCAAGACTGTGGTGAGGTGTTCTTGTAGGTTTGGGTGGCTAATTCTTACCGAAGCGATTTCGAGTTGCGGTAGAATAGATTTGGTTATTGTTGTAATGTTGAACTCGGATTTGTTTATGATTACTATTCCTCCTCCTCTTTTTCCGTTTCTTGTCCAGTGAGTATTTTTGTATCCCGGTGGACAGATCTAGGATTATAGGGTCTTTAAGATCATGAATCCAGGTTTCAGTGATGAATAGGAGGTCCAGTCTATCTGCGATGATCCAATCTGTTAGAGTCGCTGTTTTAGTTATCACTGATCTGGCGTTTGTATATCCCATGTGGATTTGTCTGTAGGGTTCCGTTTGGGATTTGATTGTGTTGATTTTTATTATTTGGTTTCTTGGTGTTTGTTTTTGTTGTATCTTTTCTTCTCTTTCTGTTGGTTGTTTCCATATGTGTTTGTTCTTAATTTTGGTTGGTTATTATTCCTTTGGTTTGTTGCGCTGTTAAAGGGTTGTCTGTGGTCTTTGTATGTTGTGGGAAGATTGTTGCTTATGTTGGGAGTAGTCCATACGTGGTAAATTAAGGGTAGGAAGTATATTAGCATGAGTAGTTTGTTGGGATGCATTTTGGCTGATTAGTGTTTAGTTAATGTGGTGAGGAAATGTACCTGTCCAATCAATTAGAAGAAGCACGGGAGCAGAGTTAGTTGGTTTTTGTTTCCCTGTTTAGAGTTGCCGTCATCCAAGTGCTCTTAGAGGGATTGCTTGCAGGTCTTGCGTTGGTCTTGTAGGCTATTATTGGAAGTGAGCCTGTCTGGTCCTATGTGGACGATGAAGCCACTCTTCAAGAAGGTCTCTCTAGCCTATTTTCGCTAGCCCCCGATTGGGCTCCGGTCTAGAGACCCGAATAGCCTCTTTGGGAACAGTTCTCCGCGAGATCGTCGGTCCACGGGTTGGTCGGTCCCGTCACCGCTTCCCGCTCCGCCCTGGGACGCAACAGGCAAACAGTGCCCGTCCATCTCTAGTCTCCCCTGCCTGCCCACCTGCCCGTCCCGGAGCTCCTTGATCACCTCGTCCCAAGGTCTGCTCAATCCTGCCGCAGCCTTGCCAATCTGTTCTGGGTTACGGTGGGCCGACAGTATTGATCAGCTTCAGCCGCTCATTGCTCGGCCAGTTCGGATGAGTCTGTCTGGTCTGATGTGTCGGGCCACGAGGTCAGCTGCGGTTGGCTCGCTTATTCGCTCCAGAGAGCCCTGGCACCGCTCCTTTCCGGGGATCCCGACCGGCTCCGATCCTGTTTTGTTATGGACCAGTTCTCAGTTCGGTCCCCTAGGCTTGGGCCGATCCGACAGGCTCAGCCAGTCCCAGACGGGCCGTATGGTCTGGTTGGGAGTATGCAGGGACACCGAGGTCAGCTACGTCCAGGCCGTCCCGGCCAGTCTTGGGTTTGCTCACCTGTGCTGTGCTGTTCCCCGCGGTCCCACAGTTCTCGGTTCGACTGCGGACCCGCTCCGATTTAGCTCCGGTCCATTCCAGTCCGGTTGGAGACGGCGCACGGTGGTCCAGGTCCGTTTTGTTTCCTCTGGACTTCAGGAGCTGCTCACCTGGGGTCCCTACCTGTCGGCCATCTTAGCCTTGAATGAGATGACATGCCTCACTTCTGTATCCCCCTTTCTGGGGTGGATACTGTTTCATTGTATTCTTGCCTGATGTCCTGCTCTTAGTGGATGTCATTACTTTCATAAGTACATAAGTACATAAGTAGTGCCATACTGGGAAAGACCAAAGGTCCATCTGGCCCAGCATCCTGTCACCGACAGTGGCCAATCCAGGTCAAGGGCACCTGGCACGCTCCCCAAACGTAAAAACATTCCAGACAAGTTATACCTAAAAATCCGGAATTTTTCCAAGTCCATTTAATAGCGGTCTATGGACTTGTCCTTTAGGAATCTATCTAACCCCTTTTTAAACTCCGTCAAGCTAACCGCCCGTACCACGTTCTCCGGCAACGAATTCCAGAGTCTAATTACACGTTGGGTGAAGAAAAATTTTCTCCGATTCGTTTTAAATTTACTACACTGTAGCTTCAACTCATGCCCTCTAGTCCTAGTATTTTTGGATAGCGTGAACAGTCGCTTCACATCCACCCGATCCATTCCACTCATTATTTTATACACTTCTATCATATCTCCCCTCAGCCGTCTCTTCTCCAAGCTGAAAAGCCCTTTACATGCTATGTAAAGAAATAGTGCTCCCCCCCCCCAAAAAAAAAAACAAAAAAAAAAAGAAGTGGTCATCCTACCATAGTTACAACTCAAAATGCTAACATGCTGCTGAGGAATGAGTGTTCCCTGCCAAAACATCTTATAGTGTACTCCTTTTTCACACCAGCTTCCAGGGTTCCCTGTCATGTCATCTCATGCATGTGTCTAGCCCAGGGCTCACCACTGACCCCCACCTTTCCCCATTCCTGCCATGCCAGCCATCCAGCTCCTGCACTATGCAAGTCATGTTGAATGTGCTGATCTCAAGGACAATCCTTTTACATACACAGGGTGCCAGCAGCAGGAGGAGGAGGCAGGACTGCCTGCTCTGGTGTTGGAAGAGGAGCAGCAGGAGGAGGAGACTGGACCCCCTGAATCGGTGGTGGAGGAGGAGGAGGACCCCTGGCAGGACATGCCTCCGCTTGAGGAGGAGGAGGGCCCAACACCTTTAGCCCACACCAGCACCAGCACTGCGCCTCCTGCAGCAACTGGTGAATAGCCAAAACCAGTTGCTGCAGGAGGTGTCAGCGATGCGGCAGGCTAACGAGCAGCACTTCAGGGCACAGAGGCTGCTCCTGGTGCTACTCATTAGCCTGCTACAAAGTGTCATGCAGGGAGGAGGACAAGGCCTCCCTTGAGAAACTTTGTTAAAAAAAATTGTACATAGTTCTATTTTTTGTTTGGTTCAATACAAGTTTCATATTTTTGATATAACAGTGTGTGTGTCTCTACTTTGTGCACTACATATTATCAAATGCTGTGGTTGATGTGAGAGGAAGCAGCAATCTGGGTTGCATGACAGGTGAACTTGTAACAGGAGACAAGAGGCAAATGGTTCCAGAGGCATGACAGCTTTTATTAGCTAGCTGACACAGTACTAAGTTCAGACTCAGGATACTGTGCCCCGAGCGTCACCTGACACTCGTTCTTATACACTCTTATCAGTAGTCATGCGCAGTTACAGACAGAGGATCTTACACAAAACCCAGGAAACGAAACTTATCTTTGGCTTTGCACACAACCCTCTATTTCCAACACTGGTCTCTAGTTTATTCACAGTTATTTGGCATTGCATATACCATATAAGGCAATATACTGATAAGCAGCACAAGTTCCAGCTGGTTTCTGCTATCTGGTTACAGCTGCTTCCTCTGAGCTAACTGTCAGCTTGCAAGCCTTACATTTCAGAAAAGGCACAGAAGGAGAGAAAATGTATTTCACAGAAAAAGTTAATGGCTGCCATGTTACAAGTTACAGCTTCTTTTAGCTAAGCACAATAGATTGTCCTTTACAGCAAAATCTAACTCTAGTATAAACTGACTCCAGTTTCAGCAAAACAGTCAAGCTGCCCCCCCCCCCCTACAAACTGTGACAGAGAAACTTTGGTACATATGTGTCATAAGTGTGGCCATACAGAAGGCCACCTGTTCCTTCCAAATTGCATGGCTGTATGGTAAGGGGGGAGGGGGGGGAAGGCTGGGTGCTCATTTCTGTTGATGAACAGAAATGCCCATCCAGCCTCTCTCCCCTTACTATAGAGCCCCATAGCACAGAGTTGTGTAAATAATAGGTATGTTAGGTATGTTGTCTAGCACTAGTGATCTGCCAAGTAGAAACTTGCAGATAACCATAGATAGCGCATAGACAATGTTTGCTCTCTGATCACCAGACACCCTTACCCACAACCAAGCCAAATTGGTGAGGGCGAGGAAGGAGCTAGAAACAGCTGGGTCATCTTTTCACATTGAATGTATTTTATTTATTTATTATCTCATTTGTACCCCACAGTTTCCTAACAGTGTCAGGCTCAATGTCAATGCACTAAGATGAAGCTAATACAGCAGAAAAACCTACACAAGAGATAATGGGGAGGAAGGGACGGAAGGAGTAGGGAAACCAGGAGAGAGGAGGGAAGGGATATGTGTCCAAAATTGTCTCTAGATTGATGCGCCTCCAGCAGTGGAGACACATGCAGAGACCGTGGGATAAGCGTTTCCAAATAACATGGTCTTTAGTGATTTCCTGAAGGCTAGGTGGTCGTTGATGGTTTTTATGGTTTTTGGCAAAGAGTTCCAAAGCTGAGTGCTGATGAAGGAGAAGGATGTAGCATACTTGGATTTGTACTTTATGCCATTGCAGGTTGGTATCAGCAATGGTATATAGTGCTGAGGAGAAAAGAGAAAACAACGGTTAAAGCATTAGATGGATGTTTACTTCATCACAATCCTATATAATAATTCTCATCTCCAACGTTCTATTGGTCTTGCTGCCTGTGTTCATGACTTCTTCGGAGTTGGTCTGCTAGGCTCCGTAACACGCTGATGTCACTGCGAAAAAAGGCGCCCACTGGTCACGGTGACGATGGACGAGCAAGGGAAGAAGATGAGCGCCATCAGCAGCAGCAAGTAGGGAGAAGTAGACATGGATCACGGCGCCACCGGGGATGGCGATGGGAAAGGGCAGGCAGCAGCAGCCAGGCCGCGGCGATCAGGAGCCGCACCCGCCGCCGGCTCATCAGGCGCCCATAGCGCAGCGGGAAGAACACTCGGAGGGAGGGGGGACCCTGGAACTGGGAGGGGGGGCCCCTGGCACTTGCACCCACTCTGTCACACACACACACTCGCAGGTTCACTCTCTCTCACAGAGTCACTCTCACACACACTCTCTCAAACATGCACACTCCGAGGAAAACCTTGCTAGCGCCCGTTTCATTTGTGTCAGAAACAGGCCTTTTTTACTGGTTGCAATATAATACATCAGGTACAGAAGGGCACAGGCTAGGGGAATTAAATAAGCACCGGGCCGTATCCACCTGCAGGTAATTTAGAATAGGAACTGTAACCAGAACCCCTCTCCCTCACCATGACTTAATGGCTCAAGGCTGTGGTAGGCATGCACCTGTGGCCATCTTGAAAATGGTTTGCAGGATAGAATTTAGAAATGTTGTTGTTCCATAACTATGGAGGATTGTAGGACTGTGTTGAGTAATGTGTAAAAGACATTCAGTGCATATTTGCTTCCCCCCTCCCCACACCCAGCAACCTTGAGAATGGGTGGGCACTTCATAAAAGGGGACTGGGGTTCACCACATAAAGGATGGAATCTACCGGGGAGCGGTACAGGCCCAATGGGAAGCGGTATAGCAGCTCCAACGGCTGGAGCATAGCATCGAGGGTCTACTGCGTGACCTGCAAGCACACAGTACAGCCCTGATGCAGCAACAAGTGGCGTCTCCTTCCACCACTGCACAGCAACCACCGGCAAACCTGGTGAAAATAGTGGTAAGATTTGAATGCAAAGAACATAGAATGGGGAAGCCTTGACCATGAGGGGATACACACATCCATTCTTTGGGCCACTTCCTCTCCCCCACCCCCACAGGCAGGCACAACTGAGTGTGTCCAATAGAGAACAAGACATTTGTACAATGAATTGGGTAGAAACATTCATCACTATCAGAGTCCAGTGTATTAGAGTCCACTGCTGTCCCTTCCCTTGCAATCCTGTTGACCAGCTGCAGTGCAAGATGCAAGAAGTGTTTGTTTATTACCTACATAGCAGAAGGAGAAGAGGTGGCTGAGAGGTATGAGCTTACCTTGAACTTATGGTTCCAGAAATTGCCAAAAGGAACACCAATCTGTTTGCTCCAAGGGGCCAGAGGCTGGCTGCTTCAATTAAGGAGATAGAATGGGTGTCAGTGAGGGACCGCATCAAACATAGCAAGCAGCTCCTGGAGGGTAGAGGATGGAGAGTTGGTCAGATGCAGAAAATGCAGAGAATATGCTAAGCTACCAGCTAACACCCAGCCAGAAACGTTTTGAAAGGAAAGGTACACAGCCCACACAGCAGTTATCTTTTAAGAATTGACCAAAAGGTATCCCCCCCACCCCCCCCCCCAAAAAAAAAAAAATTAGACCGAAAAAAACAAACAGGTTTTCAAAAGCATATGGTGGCAAAAACAAGGTTTACTATAACTGAAGGTAAAACGCTTAAAAATACCACCCCATGATCTAAAGAAAAACCTCTAAAGTGCAAGCACAGAGAAAGCTGTTTTAAAGAGGCACCAATAAAGGGAATGCAAACTTCCAAACCGGAAGATCTGCTGGGGACATTTATCTTTTTCACCCATAAATCAAAATTATGGCGTCCAAAACACAGAGCAGCTGGGGACGTCCATAGTTCCCCACCCATAATCGAAATGGGGATGTCCAAATTGCCAGAGCAGCTGGGGACATTTAGGGATTTTATCAATTATCGAAATTAGGACACCCATCACATTCTTACATGGGCATCCCTGTGATAGTATTTAAGCGCCGTTCTCAGTATTGGCACCAAAACAGTCACCCACCCGCAAAGGTAATTTCACTGTGACCTCTACACTCTTTCCACAGTTCTATATCTACCCCACCTGCTTGTGTGGCTCTCTTGCACATCAGTCTCTGAAGTGCACTCTATTCCTCCTCTCCATCTGTGATTATCTGCTAATGCCGTTCTTCATCATCTATTTCCTGGGTCTTCACATGTGGGGCTATGTATATGAATGCTGCAAAACAAAACTGGGTTATTTTAAGCAACACACTTCCGCACCTTTTGCTGTGCAGGTGATGACACCAGTCAGACACAGAAGCTGGTCTTAGTGGGCACCAGCCCCAGCATACTGAAGGGCAGATAAAGCAGCAAACCAGGGACATAGACAAAGGTAACAATAAAGACTTCTCATAAATTAAAAAAAAAAGAGGTAACAGGGCACTGAACAACTCTCAGCTTTCTCTCCCAACAACGATCTCGCCACTCTCCAACTCCACAAAATCGCTAATAGGTCTAAAGACGACTTCCCCCTTAGCCTGGTTATTTTTATTTCATGTCTAACTAAGGATGCCCATGTTCCCGCCCATGCGAACTCATTTCACTAGCCATTATACTGTGGAGGCGCCCATCTCGTAAGGCCGCCCCTAACACGCCCCCTGTGGGGACGACCATAGATGGGCGTCCTCATGCTAAGGACGTCCTTATGGCCCTGTTTCAATTATTGGATTTGGGCAACCTTCTTTCACGGGGATGCCCATGTGCCTTTTGTGTCACTTTTTGGGCGCCCTTCTCTTTCAAAAATGAACCTGCTATTAACATAGTAGATGACGACAGAGAAAGACCCGTATGGTCCATCCAGTTTGCCTATCAAGATAAACTCGTATGTGCTACTTTATATGTATACCTGACCTTGATTTGTCTGACCTTGATTTGTATCTGCCATTTTCAGGGCACAGGCCATAGAAGTCTGCCCAGCACTGATGCTGCTACCCAATCTCTGCTAAGCTTCTGAGGATCCATTCCTTCTGAACAGGATTCCTTTGTTTATCCCACACATTTTTGAATTCTGTTACCGTTTTCATCTCCACCACCTCCCACGGGAGGGTATTCCAAATATCCACCACTCTCTCCATGAAAAAATACTTCCTGACATTTTTCTTGTCTGCCCCCCTTCAACTTCATTTCATGTCCTCTAGTTCTACCTCCTTCCTGTCTCTGGAAAAGGTTTGTTTGCGGATTAATACCTTTCAAATATTTGAACGTCTGTATCATATCACCCCTGTTTCTCCTTTCCTCCAGGGTATACATGTTCAGGTCGGCAAGTCTGTCCTTATACATTTTGTAATTCAAATCCCATACTGTTTTTGTACCTTTTCTTTGCACCACTTCAATTCCTGATATGGCCTCCAAAACTGAACACAATACTCCAGGTGGAGCCTCACCAACGACTTGTACAGGGGCATCAACACCTCCTTTCTTCTGCTGGTCATACCTCTCTCTATACAGCCTAGCAACATTCTGGCTACGGCCACCGCCTTGTCACACTGTTTCGTTGCCTTCAGATCCTCAGATACTGTCACCCCAAGATCCCTTTCCCTGTCTGTACATATCAGACTCTCACCGCCTAACACATACGTCTCCTGTGGATTTATACTCCCTAAGTGCATCACTTTGCATTTCTTTGCATTGAATTTTAATTGCCAAACCTTAGACCATTCTTCTAGCTTCTACAGATCCTTTTTCATGTTTTCCTTTCCCTCCAGGGTGTCCACTCTAGAAATCTTGGTGTCATCCACAAAAAGGCAAACTTTATCTTCTAACATTTCAGCAATGCCATTCACAAATACATTGAACAGAATTGGCTCCAGCACCGATCCCTGAGGCACTCCACTATTCAGCTTTCCCTCATCCAAGCGAATTCCATTAACCACCACCCTCTAGCGTCTCTGTCAACCAGTTGCTAATCCAGTTCACCATGTTGGGTCCTATCTTCAGCCTGTCAAGTTTATTCAAGAGCATCCTGTGGGGAGCCGTGTCAAAAGCATTGCTGAAATCTAAGTAGATTACATCTATAGCACGTCCTTGATTCAATTCTCCGGTCACCCAGTCAAAGAATTCAATGAGATTCGTTTGGCACGATTTACCTTTGGTAAAACCATGTTGTCTCAGATCTTGCAACTTATTGGCTTCCAGGAAATTCACTATCCTTTCCTTCAGCATCGCTTCCATGACTTTTCCAATACCCGAAGTGAGGCTTACCGGCCTGTAGTTTCCAGCTTCTTCCCTATCACCAGTTTTGTGAAGAGGGACCACATCTGCTCTTCAATCCCACGGAACCTCTCCCATATCCAAGGATTTATCCTGGGGTGGATCCCGTCTGGTCCCATGGCTTTGTCCACCTTCAGATTTTCAAGTTGTTCATACACTCTTCCGTTAATGGTGCTATATCTGCTCCATTCTCATATGTACTTTCGCCAATCAATAGTGGTCCTTCTCCAGGATTTTCTTCAGTGAAAACAGAACAAAAGTATTTGTTTAGCAAATTTGCTTTTTCTTCGTCATTATCCATATAGCAGTTCGCAGCATCTTTCAGTCTCACAATTCCATTTTTAGTCTTCCTCCTTTCACTAATATACCTGAAGAAATTTTTGTCGCCCCTTCTTACATTTCTAGCCATTTGTTCTTCCACTTGCGCTTTCGCCAGATGTATCTATCTCTTGACTTCTTTCAGTTTCATCCGGTGTTTCTTTCTTGTGTTCTTCTTCTTGAGTTTTTCTGTATTTCATGAATGCCAGCTCTTTAGCCTTTATTTTCTCAGCCACTTTCTTGGAGAACCATATCGGTTTCCTTTTTCTCTTGCTTTTATTTACTCTCCTTACAGTAAAGGTTTGTGGCTATATTTATAGTTTCTTTCCGCCTGGACCACTGCCCTTCCACTTCTCTTATGTCCTCCCAGCCCATCAGCTCCGTCCTCAGGTATTTCCTCATTTTGCTAAAGTTAACATGCTTGAAATCCAGGACTTTGAGTTTGGAGTGGCTGCCCTCCTCTTCAGCTGTTATATCAATCTAAACTGTTTGATGGTCACTGCTGCCCAGGTGGGCATCCACTTGGACATTTGACACATTATCCCCCATTTGTGAGCACCAGATCCAGCGTCGCTCCCTCCCTCGTGGATTCTGTCACCATTTATCTTGACAGAGCACTTTGAAAAGCATGCACGATGTCTCTACTGCTTTCCGATTCCGCAGATGGAACTTTCCAATCTACATCTGGCAGATTGAAATCGCCCAGCAACATCACCTCTCTTTTCTTTCCCAACTTTTGGATATCTGTGATCAGATCTTTATCTGTGTCGGAGGTCTGTAGACAACACCCATGTGGACAGAGGTTCTATCACCTCTTTTTAAGGTGATCCATATTGCTTCTTTCTTTCTTCAGGCCCCTGTCATTTCTGTCGCTGTAATATCATTTCTCACATACAGAGCTACTCCTCTACGTTTACGACCATCCCTATCCTTCCTAAATAGATTATTGCCATGGGAATCATTGAGCCATGTCTCCGTGATTGCAATGTCTAAGTCTGCCTTCAACATCAGGGCTTTCAGGTCATGAACTTTATTGCTTAGACTGTGAGCATTTGTGATCATCGCTTTCCATCCACATTTCAGTGGCATTTTTACCTTCTGTTTAGTTTTTTGTTTAGTCTCACTTCCTGCTGTGTTGGTAAGAAGTGATTTGCTAAGACTGTTGTTTTCATTGCTTTCTTTTCTATTGTCACATCTTGTCTTTAGCTTTAGCTAGGGGTGAGCACTTGAAGTGACCTGCCTCCATATGCCACCCCCGCCTTCTAGTTTAAATGCCTAAAAATATATTGTCTAAATTTCTCCCCAAGGATTTTTTTTCCTGCCACAGTGAGATGCATCCCATTGTTACAGTACAGTCTTTTATTTTTCCATGTATTGCCCCATCCTCCTGTGTACCTAAATCCTTCTGGGTGAAACCAGGCTTTGAGCCAGCTATTGAAATTTTCAGTATTTCGTAATCTTTTCTCTCCCCTTCCAAAGGTAGGTAGTACTTCAGAAAAAGCTATTGTTTGTACCAAAGGTTTTAACCCCTCCCCCAGCTCCTGAAAAGCTCTCTCCATGGCAAGTGGGGTATTACTGGACAAGTCATTTGTTTCCAGGTGGATAACAACATCAGTGTTTGACTCCTTAGTTTCTTCTCTAATTATAGAGATTATTTGCTTGGTACTCCTGGTAGCTGAGGAGTCTGGAAGGCATTTCACTTTTTCATGGCCCCTTGAACTGTGTTTCAAAGTTAATGCCTCTGATAATGGACTCCCCTAGTAGCAACAGTTTCCTGGTATGAGTTTCATTATTAGTACTTTGGGGGTGTCTTTTCTCTTTGGGCAGCTTCATATCTTTTTGTTCCACCTTCATTGTTTTTTGTTCCACTTTAGTTCTATTTTCAGGGATATCACAGTGCTGTAATGAAGCAAAAGAATTCTGTAGGGGCAACACTTGTGAGGGCAGATGCTTCTGTGCCAAATAACGTAGTCTGCCTGAGTCTACCGTGAACCATCTATTCTTAGGTGGTTTTATCCTTTGAGGCAGTGGTGAGAAGTTGGTATGATTCTGTGTAGTCATAGAAGCTCCTTTAAGTGCATCCAATTCCTGTTTTAGTTTACTGAGCTCTTGTTTTAAACTAGAAAGCTGAAAACAGATAGGACAAGCCTTAAGTTTCCAGATGATTTGCCTTGAAACTAATGCAGCACAATTATTACAGAGAATAAAAGTCATCCTGATTGGTTAAAATGGGTATGAACATAGGGTATGAACCCTATGATAGGGTTAACTGTCTGCAAGATTGCCTGTGTATTACTGAGGAGTTGTTTAATGAGTTTTGGCTTGTCTATACAGTGGTGGAAATAAGTATTTGATCCCTTGCTGATTTTGTAAGTTTGCCCACTGACAAAGACATGAGCAGCCCATAATTGAAGGGTAGGTTATTGGTAACAGTGAGAGATAGCACATCACAAATTAAATCCGGAAAATCACATTGTGGAAAGTATATGAATTTATTTGCATTCTGCAGAGGGAAATAAGTATTTGATCCCCCACCAACCAGTAAGAGATTCTGGCCCCTACAGACCAGGTAGATGCTCCAAATCAACTCGTTACCTGCATGACAGACAGCTGTCCGGCAATGGTCACCTGTATGAAAGACACCTGTCTACAGACTCAGTGAATCAGTCAGACTCTAACCTCTACAAAATGGCCAAGAGCAAGGAGCTGTCTAAGGATGTCAGGGACAAGATCATACACCTGCACAAGGCTGGAATGGGCTACAAAACCATCAGTAAGACGCTGGGCGAGAAGGAGACAACTGTTGGTGCCATAGTAAGAAAATGGAAGAAGTACAAAATGACTGTCAATCGACAAAGATCTGGGGCTCCACGCAAAATCTCACCTCGTGGGGTATCCTTGATCATGAGGAAGGTTAGAAATCAGCCTACAACTACAAGGGGGGAACTTGTCAATGATCTCAAGGCAGCTGGGACCACTGTCACCACGAAAACCATTGGTAACACATTACGACATAACGGATTGCAATCCTGCAGTGCCCGCAAGGTCCCCCTGCTCCGGAAGGCACATGTGACGGCCCGTCTGAAGTTTGCCAGTGAACACCTGGATGATGCCGAGAGTGATTGGGAGAAGGTGCTGTGGTCAGATGAGACAAAAATTGAGCTCTTTGGCATGACTCAACTCGCCGTGTTTGGAGGAAGAGAAATGCTGCCTATGACCCAAAGAACACCGTCCCCACTGTCAAGCATGGAGGTGAAATGTTATGTTTTGGGGGTGTTTCTCTGCTAAGGGCACAGGACTACTTCACCGCATCAATGGGAGAATGGATGGGGCCATGTACCGTACAATTCTGAGTGACAACCTCCTTCCCTCCGCCAGGGCCTTAAAATGGGTCGTGGCTGGGTCTTCCAGCACGACAATGACCCAAAACATACAGCCAAGGCAACAAAGGAGTGGCCTCAGGAAGAAGCACATTAGGGTCATGGAGTGGCCTAGCCAGTCACCAGACCTTAATTCCCATTGAAAACTTATGGAGGGAGCTGAAGCTGCGAGTTGCCAAGCGACAGCCCAGAACTCTTAATGATTTAGAGATGATCTGCAAAGAGGAGTGGACCAAAATTCCTCCTGACATGTGTGCAAACCTCATCATCAACTACAGAAGACGTCTGACCGCTGTGCTTGCCAACAAGGGTTTTGCCACCAAGTATTAGGTCTTGTTTGCCAGAGGGATCAAATACTTATTTCCCTCTGCAGAATGCAAATAAATTCATATACTTTCCACAATGTGATTTTCCGGATTTAATTTGTGATGTGCTATCTCTCACTGTTACCAATAACCTACCCTTCAATTATGGGCTGCTCATGTCTTTGTCAGTGGGCAAACTTACAAAATCAGCAAGGGATCAAATACTTATTTCCACCACTGTATATGACTGGAAAACCCAGGGGGGGTGGGGGTGGGGGTGTGACCAGAAATGATAGTTTGATCAAACAATTTTAGTTGATTCAACAATCAAATTCCACTAGAATATAACTTTCCTTTAGTAAATCTAAATCTTCCCAATAATTATAGCAGTTTCATCAGTATAAAATGCAAATTTATAACCAGTTGGGAGACTATTTATTTATTTTTTCCCTAGGACTGGCAGAACCTGTCCACAAAGTTAGAATGCTACAGGACAAGAAGCAGTTAGAAAAGCCTATCCTCTCCACTGTTAGAGTTTGGCAGGAAAGAGGTTTTGTTGTTGTTGTTGTTGTTGTGTTTGTCTTTTTGGGAGGGGAACAGGGTTAGTAGACAGAGAAGTGCACCACAATACAGATTCTTTCCAATGTGCATCACCATACATTTGTCCATGGTGGTTGAAAGAGTTCCAAGACTCGCTCTTTGGGGCCCTGGGAAGAGAAGCCTGGACCTTGGAATCTTTTGGGAAGAAGAAAGGATTAAGAGACATGGCAGGCAATCTGTGGCAGAGGTTCACACCCTGATGACGCTGGTACCTTAATGCCTAGCGAAACATGGCCCATATTAGCAGTGGATCTGAAAATGAAAAAGCTATAAGCTAAGTGTATCATATGACTTTGTATCAGCACCCAGGGACTTTACTAAATGCCTAGCAGTAATCCAAGCGTTGTGCATGTGCCTGTGTTTCCCTTCCTAGATGATTGGCTGGTCAAGATTGCAACTCAGGAAGGGAAAATGTATCAATGTTTATCCTTTTCTGCGTCTCTGTTTGGTTTGTACTGTTGATTCTTAGCTAAAATTGTAGTTCTGTTTTTATTGTTTTATATTATTTATTGTAAACCACCTTGATGGATATCCTTAAGGCGGTATATCAAATTGCTTAATACACTTGAAACTTGAATGCACAAACCCATTTGGGTACTGGAGCTACTAGGGTTTGTCGTCAATTATTCCAAGTCACATCTCCGCCCATCCCAATAATTGGAGTTTATAGAGCCCTCCTAGTCAAACTGCAGACCTCACAGCATACCCTGAAGAAAGTTACAGTACGGTAGCCGAAATGTCAGTTCCACTTACTCAAGACACAGCAAGATCTGGACAACCGCATCAATCATGATGCCAGCCGCAGAAGCCTAAGTGAACATAGTCCTTATAAGTCTACCTGGCACTGGCCTTACAAATATATATGCATCTCCCACTATGAAGGTAATTACCCTCATGATCTGTGTGATAAATGCTGACATTTGACACCTATAATGTGTAATATAAATATAGTATAAAACATAAGAACATAAACCTTGTCATACTGAGTCAAACCAAAGGTTTCCAACAGTGGCCAATCCAGGTCACAAGTACCTGGCAATATATCAAAAGAGTAAAGCAGATTTTATGCTGCTTATTTTATAACAGGGCACCTAGAATACTTGGGCAGGAAGGTGCCTATTTTATGAAAGTATATAAGTGCCTATGCTTCTTTATAAAATAGCACAAATTGTGCCAATGTTGAATGTATGAAATTTGCTCTAAAGCAGGTGTAAATATCTGCATATTTTTAATAAAAATATATTCCATAAATTGACTCTGGCCATGTTCCGCTCAAACCCTACTCCTGAGCACTCATAGTGCGAGTATGTGCTGGCTTGCACTGTGTGTACTTCTAGGCATGATTTAATTTTATAAAAGCCCATTTATGAGTATAGAAACATTTTACATGTGAAAATAGCTTACAAAATTAACCTCATAGTGGGACATGCACATATAGGGTTCTACTTTGCTTTATATAATAGCAGAAATGGCTGAAAATACACATTAAGGTGTGATCACCTACACCAGCCTAGTATAAATGCCCACACCTACATACTATGCAGTCCGCTCACACTTTGCCCAAACGCCATCCAGTTACAAATTCACTGGCAAAACTCACAGGCACTTTTCCACTACCGGTAGATGGTATTCATAAGAGGTCATTTACAAACACAAGTGGCTATTTACACACCTAATTGCCATTTTCATACCTTCCTGCTGCCTAAAACTAGGTTACTCCTTAGAGAATTAACCCCTATATGTCTTGCCATGCCATCTGATATATATCTTGTTTTGAGGTGGCATGGCAAGATGTACAGTCTAAGTATAGCAGCTGAATAATCAACACCTATATATATAATCTATACATATAATAGTTATTGCCTTTGAACCCCCCCCAACGAGGCCCATTTAGTATATGTACATTCCAGACATATAATGCATTATCCCCCTTATTCGTGTTATATTTAACATGTAAGTTATAGAATAGTGCTGGATATTCATATAACTTAATTGTTAAATTATGCGCTAATTGGCATCTAATATAATAAAACGCACCCTCAACGTTCTGAGGACAACGTTCTGTGAAGCCTTGAAGCCTGAAGCCTTGAAGCCATCTGACGTCACTCCCAGGCTGAAGGGTTCGCGCCGGATTCGTGGTGTGAAGCCTTCAAGCCAGCCAGCCGTCTTTGCCCCGCCCTCGCCTCAAACCAAACAAATCCGGAAGCGAAGCGTCAGGGAAGGAGGCGGCGCTCCCGACGTCTAGCCTTCCCTTCACTGTGTTCCGCCTTCAAAAGAAGGCGGGAGACAGCGAAGGGAAAGCAAGACGTCGGGAGCGCCGCCTCCTTCCCTGACGTTTCGCTGCACGAACCGCCACGGAGGTAAAGTTAAAATGAAGAAGAAAAAAAAAAAAGGGATGCATGGATGCGAAGGGGGGGGGGGGATGCATGGATGCGAAGGGGGGGGACATGGATGCGAAGGGGGGGGGGAGAAGAGGGCGGGCCAGGCTGGGACATGGGAGAGAGAGGAGCATGGATGCGAGGGGTGGGGGTCATGGAAGGGAGAGAGGGGACTTGCTGGAAAAGGATGAATGGAGGCGGCAGGGGACAGAGGAGCATGGATGGGCATGGAATGGGAGGGCAGGGCTCAGGGAGAGAGGGGAATTACTGGAAATGGATGAATGAAGGGGCCAGGGGACAGAGGAGCATGGATGGGCATGGATTGGGAGGGCAGGACTAAGGGAGAGAGGGAAATTGCTGGATAGGGATGAATAGAGGGGGACAGATGGGCATGGATGGATATGGATTGCAGGGCAGGCCTCAGGTAGAGAGGGCAATTGCTGGATAGGGAAAAATGGAGGGGCCAGGTGACAGATGAGCATGGATGGGCATGGATTGGAAGAGCAGGACTCAGGGAGAGGGGAATTGCTGGATAGGGATGAATGGAGGGGACAGATGGGCATGGATGGATATGGATTGTAGGGCAGGCCTCAGGCAGAGAGGGGAAATGCTGGATAGGGATGAATGGAGGGGCCAGGTGACAGAGGAGCATGGATGGGCATGGATTGGAAGGGCAGGACTCAGGGAGAGGGGAATTGCTGGATAGGGATGAATGGAGGGG
This sequence comes from Microcaecilia unicolor, assembly GCF_901765095.1. Taxonomy (NCBI): domain Eukaryota; kingdom Metazoa; phylum Chordata; class Amphibia; order Gymnophiona; family Siphonopidae; genus Microcaecilia; species Microcaecilia unicolor. Next base: position 118,700,063 of record NC_044040.1, on the reverse strand, counting down.
ACAGATGAGCATGGATGGATATGGATTGCAGGACAGGCCTCAGGCAGAGAGGGGAAATGCTGGATAGGGATGAATGGAGGGGGCAGGTGACAGAGAAACATGGATGGCCATGGATTGGGAGGGCAGGGCTCAGGGAGAGAGGGGAATTGCTGGAAAAGGATGAATGGAGGGGGCAGGGGACAGATGGCCATGGATTGGGAGGGCACGGCTCACACTCTCTCTCTCATATACAATGTCTTTCTGACTCTCACTCTCACACACTCTGTCTCACACTGTATCACATTCACTCTCTATGTGCCACACAGTCACTCACACACTCGCTTGGTCTCATACACACACTCTCTCTCACACTGTGTCTCACATACACACTTGCACACACACTCATTCTCACACACACACTCTCTCACAAACACACTCACACCCAGACTCACTCTCTCACACACTCACACTTTCACTCTGACTCTCAAACAGTCACTCTCACATACACTCTCCCAAACATACACACTCCAAGGAAAACCTTGCTAGCGCCCGTTTCATTTGTGTCAGAAACGGGCCTTTTTTACTAGTTATTCAATAATTGACATTAATTTGCAGTTCATATACCTATACTTAGGGGCTGATTCAGAAAGCAGTGCATTAGAGCCATTGACTGCATGTGGGGTTCCTGCAAAGAACATGTGGCATGAAGTAATCAATGAGCATGCAAATTAATACTGTATTAAAATCGCAAAAGAAATCAGCAGCTTATTGCCAAATGTTACTCTTCCTGTCCTTGCCTGAGCCGTGATCGGCACAGGCACTGACAGAAAAGGTGTTATTTAAAAAAAAAAAAGTGCCAACAGAAGTAATTTTGGGTGGAGTCGAAGTAAATAAAAATGTACTGACTGTATCTCCAGCTTCAAAATAACCCCCCAAAATGTTATATGGTAAATTTATCATTTCATACTTTATTTCTCTCTCTGTCTATATATCTATATCTGTATAGATATATAGAGAGATCAAGATTGAGAGATCTTTGTCCTGTAGAAAAATAGATGAGTGTGAGTCAAAGGTTTGGTGTACTGATTTCATAGCCCTGGCTGGCGATCTGAACAGGCCCCTGATCTCGCTCCCTCCCTCCCTGATATTAACAAATTTCTCTGGTGTCTAGTGGCCCTCCCACCCCCGACATGACAAGTTTCTTCTCTTCCAATAAACTCTCCCAATAAAAATACTGCCCAGTGTGTAATGGAATGTCTCCCTTGTATGGCAAACTGGCCCTGCCCCAGAATGCACTGTGTGGAGCAGGAGCACCCATTTTGGAAATGATGACCTGGAGGTAGGAACGAGTGGACATTTCTCCTGTCTTGTTCAATATACAGGTGTCCAGCGAGGGCTTGGAAAAGGGGAAAAGATGCAAGTTAGACACCAGGTAAACAGTTTGTTGGAAGAAAGGGGGCTGGTCATGTCATCAGGAAGTGCAAAGGAAAATTGTTTTTATACTTAGGGATGGAACTGGGTTGGGTAATTTTGGGGGGATGGGATGGTGCGGAGTGTGGCAGAGGGGGAGGAGAGAGGACTGATGCTGACCACAGGGGCTTTATGCCAACCTTAGACCCAGCTGTAGGTTTCTGGCATTAAGCCACCGTGGTAGACATCAGCATATACAGGGTAGCTAATCAGCTGTTTAGCATGAAGTTTAATACGCTGTGCACTGTCTACCACAAGTGTAAAGCTTAGTGCACAAAACATTTTTGCATACAGCGGCCATTAACAAGCAGGTAAGTGCGATGTAGCCCACGGTAGCTTTCTGCATCGGTTCCTTGGTTGGTATTCTGTAACAGTGTATAATTCCTTTAGCATGCAAGTGCTACAGGAGTTGTGCAGACATCGGTGGAGCATGGTTGGGTCAGGGGCGTGCTTAGCATGGTCTAATGTTATAGAATACTGCAGTTAGGAACATAACTGACATCTGTTAGGTGCAAGCATTTACATTAGTCATTGACCTAGTATAAGTGCTTGTAACTGCAGTATTTTGTAATGGCAATTACACACATAATTGCCAATATATAGAATCCACGCTTAGCGAGCACAGTTTAGGTGGATTTTTGAGAATTACTGTTTTACATCCAGCATTATGTAAACATTACATTCATAATGCTGGTTGATTTTAAAAACAACAGTACTTATACATTTAGCATGACACTGTCAATATGTGCTTTTTTGAATATTGGACCAAAGATGTTTGGTTACCATATATAGTGTATTTCTAGAAGAAACTTTGCACAAACTGTGGCTGCTCACTTGCATACTCAAACACAGGTTTTCCAACATTCCTTCCATCTGTAGTATAAGAGGCAATATTGCCATGAACTATGTAAGCCTAACAGTTTTAATGGAATCTGTGACTCTTCTCAGAAATCTCATCTCTTTGTAGGTAATCAAAGCAGTACAGATGCAGAGATCTGTTACCAGGAGAACAAATCATCCACATGTGGAGTAAATTCAAAAACTAAGCAGGACTCTCAAGCAGAGGCCAGAACTATGTGGGCAGTAATGGTCTTGGCGCAGTTACTTGCTGGTATCGGCACAGTGCCCATTCAGCCTTTTGGCATCTCCTATGTAGATGACTTCGCTGAGTCAAACAACTCTTCATTGTACATTGGTAAGATTTAAATTTGTCCTTCTGTACAGTCTTGCTACTGCATAAGCTTCTTTTCTAGGAATTTTGCCAACTAGGTAACTTTTTCAAGTTATTGTCTGGTACAGTGATCTGAATATAACATTCGGCACTTGTTACTAAGAACAGATTATTTATAAATTTGTACTGCATCCATTAAAACAGTAATCATTTTTGCTTCAGTTGACATCTGCTTCCGTATCCCTCATAAGACTGGCAGTAATGTTATATTTCTAATTACTACTATTACTACTATTTAGCATTTCTATAGCGCTACAAGGCGTACGCAGCGCTGCATAAACATAGAAGAAAGACAGTCCCTGCTCAAAGAGCTTACAATCTAATAGACAAAAAATAAAGTAATCAAATCAATTATTGTGTACAGGAAGGAGGAGAGGAGGGTAGGTGGAGGCGAGTGGTTACAAGTGGTTACGAGTCAAAAGCAATGTTAAAGAGGTGAGCTTTCAGTCTAGATTTAAAGGTGGCCAAGGATGGGGCAAGACGTAGGGGCTCAGGAAGTTTATTCCAGGTGTAGGGTGCAGCGAGACAGAAGGCGCGAAGTCTGGAGTTGGCAGTAGTGGAGAAGGGAACAGATAAGAAGGATTTATCCATGGAGCGGAGTGCACGGGAAGAGGTGTAGGGAAGGACGAGTGTGGAGAGATACTGGGGAGCAGCAGAGTGAGTACATTTATAGGTTAGTAGAAGAAATTTGAACAGGACGTGAAAACGGATAGGGAGCCAGTGAAGCGACTTGAGGAGAGGGGGTAGTATGAGTAAAGTGACCTTGGCAGAAGACGAGACGGGCAGCAGAGTTTTGAACCGATTGGAGAGGGGAGAGGTGACTAAGTAAGTCATTGGAAACTGCCATAAGTACATAAGTAATACCACACTGGGAAAAGACCAAGGGTCCATCGAGCCCAGCATCCTGTCCACGACAGCGGCCAGTCCAGGCCAAGGGCACCTGGCAAGCTTCCCAAACGTACAAACATTCTACACATGTTATTCCCGGAATTGTGGATTTTTCCCAAGTCCATTTAGTATCGGTTTATGGACTTGTCTTTAGGAAACCGTCTAACCCCCTTTTAAACTCTGCCAAGCTAACCACCTTCACCACGTTCTCCGGCAACGAATTCCAGAGTTTAATTACGCGTTGGGTGAAGAAAAATTTTCTCCGATTTGTTTTAAATTTACTACACTGTAGTTTCATCGAATGCCCCCTAATCCTAGTATTTTTGGAAAGCGTGAACAGACGCTTCACATCCACCTGTTCCACTCCACTCATTATTTTATATACCTCTATCATGTCTCCCCTCAGCCGTCTCTTCTCCAAGCTGAAAAGCCCTAGCCTCCTTAGTCTTTCTTCATAGGGAAGTCGTCCCATCTCCGCTATCATTTTAGTCACCCCCCCCCCCCCCCCCCCCACAAAAGCCATGCTGACTTGGTCTCAGTAATCCATGCCCTCAGATGTGCTCTGTAATTTTGTTTTTAATAATAGCCTCTACCATTTTCCCCGGCACCGACGTCAGACTCACCGGTCTATAATTTCCCGGATCTCCCCTGGAACCTTTTTTAAAAATGGGCGTTATATTGGCCACCCTCCAATCTTCCGGTACCACGCTCGATTTTAAGGATAAATTGCATATCACTAGCAGTAGCTCCGCAAGCTCATTTTTCAGTTCTATCAGTACTCTAGGATGAATACCATCCGATCCAGGAAATTTGCTACTCTTCAGTTTGCTGAACTGCCCCATTACATCCTCCAGGTTTAACGTGAAGTCAGTAAGTTTCTCCGACTCGTCCGCTTGAAATATCATTTCCGACACCGGTATCCCACCCAAATGTTTCTCGGTGAAGACCGAAGCAAAGAATTCATTCAATCTCTCCGCTACGTCTTTGTCTTCCTTGATCGCCCCTTTTACCCCTCAGTCATCAAACGGCCCAACCTATTGTTTTGCCAGCTTCCTGCTTTTAATATATCGAAAACATTTTTTACTATGCTATTTTGCCTCTAATGGTATCTTTTTTATTTCTTGGCCTTCTTTATCTGCGCCTTACATTTGCTTTGACACTCCTTATGCTGCTTCTTGTTATTTTCAGACAGTTCCTTCTTCCATTTTCTGAAGGCATTTCTTTTAGCCCTAATAGCTTCCTTCACCTCACTTTTCAACCAGGCCGGCTGTCTTTTGGAGTTCCGTCTTTCTTTTCTAATTTGTGGAATATGTTTGGCCTGGGCCTCCAGGATGGTATTTTTGAACAGCGTCCATGCCTGTTGTACAGTTTTTACCCTCTCAGTTGTCCTTCTAAGTTTTTTTTTTTTTTTTCCACCGTTCTTCTCATTTTATCATAGTCTCCTTTTTTAAAGTTAAACGCTAATGTATTTGACTTTCTGTGTATAGTTACTTCAAGGTTGATATCAAAACTGATCATATTATGATCACTGTTATCAAGCGGCCCCAGTACCATAACGTCCCTCACCAGATCATGCGCTCCACTGAGGACCAAGTCTAGAATTTTTCCTTCTCTCGTTGGCTCCTGCACCAGCTGCTCCATAAAGCTGTCCTTGATTTCATCAAGGAATTGTACCTCTCTAGCGTGTCCCGATGTTACATTTACCCAGTCTATATTTGGATAATTGAAGGCACCCATTATTATCACATTGCCCATTTTGTTTGCGTCTCTGATTTCTTTTATCATGTCTGCGTCTACCTGCTCATCCTGGCGAGGCGGACGGTAGTACACTCCTATCACCGTCTTTTTCCCTTTTATACATGGAATTTCAACCCACAATGATTCAAGGGTGTGATTTGTGTCCTGCTGAATTTGTAATCTATCTGAGTCAAGGCTCTCGTTAATATACAATGGTATCCCTCCACCAGTCCGGTCCACCCTGTCACTATGATATACTTTGTACCCCGGTATGACAGTGTCCCACTGATTATCCTCCTTCCACCAGGTCTCAGTAATGCCTATTACCGTATTTTTCGGACTATAAGACGCACTTTTTTCCCCAAAAATTTGGGAGGAAAATGAGGGGTGCGTCTTATAGTCCGAAGGTAGATTTGGCTGGCTGGCTGGCTGCCCGCCCGCCCGCCCTCCGAGTTCGGGATCGCCGTCGGGGTTACCTCCTCCCCCCGGCCCTGTCACCACTTCTCCCTACTCACGTGATCTTCCCTGGTGGTCTAGTGACGTCGGGGCAGGAAAGAGTCCCCTCTTTCCTGCCCAGAGCGCTGCTCTCCATCCTCCTGTATGCAGCCTGACGGTCTCGGCGAGATTCAAAATGGCCGCCGAGACTTCAATTCTCGGCGGCCATTTTGAATCTCGCCGAGACCGTCAGGCAGCAGTGCATACAGGAGGATGGAGAGCAGCGCGCTGGGCAGGAAAGAGGGGGCTATTTTCTGCCCCGACGTCACTAGACCACCAGGGAAGATCGCGTGAGTAGGGAGAAGTGGTGACGGGGGGGGGGGGGGGGGGAGGAGGTAACCCTGACGGCGATCCCGAACTCGGAGGGAGGGATTCGGACAAGACGCACCGGAGCACCTAGGTTTTAGAGGAGGGAAAAAGGAAACTTTTTTTTTTTCCTATTTCCCTCCTCTAAAACCTAGGTGCGTCTTATGGTCCGGTGTGCCTTATAGTCCGAAAAATACGGTATATCAAATTTTTCATTTAGTGCAATATATTCCAACTCTCCCATCTTATTTCTTAGACTCCTAGCATTTGCATATAGACATTTCAAAGTATGTTTGTTGTTCCTATTTGCATGATGCTTAGTACTGGACACTACTGATTTGCCATCTTTTGTCTGATCTTTAGTTGTATTTAAGGGCACCTGGCCTACCACGGTCTGTTGTGCAACCTCACTATCCAGAAACCCATGATCTAAACTCTGCCCAAGCAGGATATTACAGTTCAGCAAAGTCTGTATTTTAATTCGACTTAAGAGCAGAATGCATTTGATTGAATATCCAATTAAAGGGGGAACGTAATAAAGTGTGTTGAGGAAATAATGCATGATATTTTCCACTTAACGCATGTTAAATAGCAAAATAATGTTATTTTACCATAGTGCATGTTAGTTTGCTACAACACGAGCTTTAATATGTAAGGTACATGCAAATATAGCAAAGCGTCTTAGGATTATGCAAATCAAATAATGCAGCTTACGTTGAACTTTGAAAACTGTGTTCTTCAAGACAAGTAAGATATCAGTTACCAAAATTGGGTGACGTCTTCTATCGAAGGTGCTGCTATTCTGGAGTTCAGACTGCAGTTTCAGGATGCAAGTTTATTTATTTATTGCATTTGTATCCCACATTTTCCCACCTCTTTGCAGGCTCAATGTGGCTTACAATACATCATGAATAGTGGAAGTATTTTAGGAAATAGACTTTTAGTGTTACAGAAGGATCTTGGGCAACATAATGATAAAACATGATAATAGTATAACAAGCAGATATTGTAAGACAGTTCTGAGTATATGTGGAGGAGTTATGTATTTATGTTCACATTGGTTGGTCTTTGTGGTATGCCTTGTTTAAAGAGAAGGGTCTTCAGCAGTTTGCGGAAGTCTGTTAGTTCGTAAATCGTTTTTAAGTTGTGTGGCATTGCGTAAGTTTGATTCTTGTGTTGCACATTGAGATACACTTTTAAGAGACTTTGTACTCAGCATGTCTATATGACTCTGTAGCTGGCATTTAAGAATCCCTGCGTGCCGGAACAGAGCCTGTGGTCAGCACTCTGTATGTTGAATTTGAAGAATAGACTTTTTATTTGACATCTTCCACTTGTGTTGTTATTTGATGAAGTCCTGGCACGGACACTACCCAGCATTCTGAATATCCAAGAAACCTTTATCAACCAAACTGTGCATGCACAGGTGCCTTTCCACCTGCCTCAAACGCGTGGGACTAGCAGTCTGCCTTTTTTAATGAAGCTGGTCAGATATTTATCTTTGTTTTCAGCGTGTTTTTTTTTCTGTCTTCCCTTCTTGCTTTCCATCGTGAGTACCCAGGACCTTATCCCTTTTTTCTTATTTCATCATTTCCCCTTGTCGGTTTTCTTTGGTTTGTTGGCCTTTTTAAGTTTTCTTTATTTTTGGTACAACTCTGTCAGGACTTCCTTTATTAACCCTTTAGTGTCCAATGTTCCCGTATCCTTATTGGTCCTGTCTGTCTGTCCTGATTTAGATTGTAAGCTCTTTTGAGCAGGGGCAGTCTTTTTCTTCATGTTCAATTGTGAAACGCTGCATATGACTGGTAGCGCTATAGAAATGATTTATAGTAGTAGATTTATAGTAAGAGAAAAATATATCATATCAATCCCAAAACTATTGAGGGGTTACCTCAAAATATAGGATAATTTTTAACATTCAAAAACCGCTTTCAATAAGTGTGGTTAATGCTATAGATGATACATACTATCAGAATATAGTGAGGTGCATGAGATATGATGATAGTGGATCAATATATCAGTATTAAAGCGGACATTCATTAGTGATTTATTAAAATGGTGGGGAAAACTGTTTGTATCGGCGTCTTAACATGATTGCACAGAATGACCGCATTTAGTCTACATGAGGTGCTTGCGGATACAACCGGATTTCCTAAATACAAATTATTCTTTTGGTGAACCATCTAACATGATTAAACCGAGAAATATTCTGTAGTCATAAAATCACTAAAATTTGCAGAGTGAGTGTCGGCATTTACATTTAATTGCATAGATGGACCACAATATATCTGAATTTGGTACAGGATTTATACAAACAAGTGCCTACCTTCGCATAAGATCAAGCAAAGAGATACTCTCATGAACGAACTCCTTTGGTCACATAATCGGTGAGCTAAACAGAGCTAGGGCTGCCTGTACCTGTATAAATATGTGCTGAGATAACGTCCGTTAAACCGAATCCAACGGTCTCATCATAGTTTGAAAATCTCCATTTTGTGTAATCAAGATGTAATGTGTCACTTATCATAAACCATTGGGAGAATAAAAACTTATAAAAAAATAAATCAAGAATTGTTATATATAAACAAGTGCAATGACGTTTCTTCACATCTATATATATAAAAGGCAACCCCAACGTTCTGAAGCCTCCACGGAAGTTGAGGCGCCCGAGATATCCGGTGTGCCCTGGAGTGTCTGCACCGCCCTCGCGTCAAAACGTCATGATGCATCAAAACGTCATGACGTCGAGGGCGGAGCTATTGACACTCGACGGCCGAAACGGCCCACAGCGAACAAGGCAAGTAGCTTCGAGGGACGGAGGGAGGGGGCCCCTTGCTAGCGCCCGTTTCATTCCGCTCAGAAACGGGCATTTTTTCCTAGTGTATATATGAGTTTATCCATAATTTATAAACACGCTATCTAGTCTTTGTCATTAATTTTTATAAATATATATTTTTATTAGTTCATAATAGATAGATGCTACAGATATATTGACCATATAAAAGAATAACAATAATATGAACATTGAAAATAAAAATAAGAAAAATTAAAAACATAAAAATTAGAAATTAAAAATTAAAAATCAATTGTCAAAATTAAAAAAATATTAAATTAATGAATATAAATAAAAAATGGAGTAAGAACATCTATTTGAAAAAATATTATATTTTGTATTCTCGATGTGGTGGCTCAGGTAGACAGTAATTAAATGATTTGCATATATTACTACATCTATTTTTTGCATTAATTTTTAAATAAAATGTTGTATAAAAAGGTTTTTTAGGATGATTTTTCATGATTTATTGAGACAGGCTAAACATCAAAAATTAATTAAATATATTCATTCTATTGTTAAAACATATATTAATCTTAGGAAATCCAATTAAAAATGTTTTAAAAAAGGGAAAAAACTAAACAGCATAAAAATGTTAAAAAAGGGAAAAACTAAAAAAACAGCCTAGTAGATGTAATTATAAGTTCCAAATATATACTGCAGTACATATATAGACATTTGTGTGTGTGCTAAAAAGATGTCATACACCTATATTTGTATGAACAACATAAAAACATCGCTAGTAGAATGAACCATACATGTACATATAAAAATCTTTTCATAAACATAAAGGAATTTTCAACATATAATCACATAGTACAATAAAAATGTACAATAATGTGATTATATGTCTATATATGTACTGCAGTATATATTTGGAACTTAGTCTTGTTTTTTCCATGGTAGAGAGTGGCTGTTTTTCGATCTCTCTCCTCACCCATTGAAACAGCCTTCGCCGTCTTATTTCCGCGTTTTCTTCCCTCTTTCTTTCATTTTTTCACCTGTACCCTGTTTGTAGAACTAAAAAAAAACTCCCTTAAAAAACCTTTGTTTTTGGCCCTTCTAAGTTTTCTTTCGGTTTCGTTACGGCTCTCTTTGGCCGCGCGTATGGATTTTCCCTTTTGTGTTTTTATAATTGACACAATCGAGGATTTTGATTTCGCCACTGCTATTTTTCCGTCCATGTCATCGAGCACTCCCAGCAGCTTCAAGAAGTGTACTTGGTGCAACCGGGCGATCTCAGGTACCGACCCCCCCGTGTGGTGTCTCCAGTGCCTTGGGCCCGACTACCGCCCTGTCGCATGTAAGTTGTGTCGTAGCCTTAAAAAACGGACACAGGTGTCGAGAAAAGCTCTACGGATCGTCTTTTTGGAGCTTCACCCGGTACTTTGGCATTGACATCGGTACCATGGTTGGTTGCGTCTATATCGGCACAGGAGATGGCATCGACCTCAGGAGCGCAGGTAATGGCTGTCCAACAGATTCTGGCGCCGACTCCTGCACCAACCCCGCAGCCTTTCTCGACAGCGACTTTGGACGAGCGCATCCAAGCCATTCTTCCAGGTCTTCTGGAAGGGCTGCTGTGTCAGTCTGCTCCGGTGCCGGAGGTGCTTGCGCCCCCGGTACCTTCGATGGAAGCGGCAGCTGGCTCGTGACCTGTGGTGAGGTCCCTGACGCCGGTACTGGCTGCTTCATCGGCGTCCACCCAGGTCGACTCCCCGTTGACATCGCTGGAGGGTGTTTCATCGCCGCCGGCATGGGAGTCGACTTCTCGACATCGCCATCAAGGACATGGTTCCTTGGCGTTGAGACGGGCCCGGTTTCAGACTGCAGTTAAGGAACTCTTGTCTGATACCGATGAGGATGCCTCGTGGGAGGCAGAGGAAGACCCAAGATATTTGTCTGATGAGGAGTCTTGTGGTCTTCCTTCTGATCCCACTCCTTCACCAGAGAGAAAGCTTTCTCCCCCGGAGAGTCTTTCTTTCTCTTCATTTGTCCGGGAAATGTCTGTGGCTATTCCCTTCCCAGTGGTCTCTGAGGATGAGCCCAGGACTGAGATGCTCGAGGTCCTTGACTATCCTTCGTCACCTAAGGAGTCATCCACGGTTCCTTTGCATAATGTGCTCAAGGAGACTCTTATGCGGAACCGGATGAAAACATTAAGCAATCCCACCATTCCTAAGAAAGCTGAGTCCCAATATCGGATTCATGGAGAACCTGAGTTGATGAAGTTGCAGTTACTTCACGACTCTATGGTTGTGGATTCCGCTCTCAAAAGAGCCGGGAGTTCTAGAGATTTCGCCTTGGCACCCCCGGGACGGGAATCTAGAACTAGACTCTTTTGGGAGGAAGGCCACCAGTCCTCTATGCTCATGGCCAAAATTAAGTCTTAACAGCGCTACACGAGCATTCATTTGAGGAACACGGTGAAGCAACTGGCGGACTTGGTCGACAAGCTCTTTCCGGGGCGGGGCAGGCCAGGCCTTTTCAGGAGGTGGTCAGGCAGCAGAAGGCATGTCGTAAATTCCTGTCCAGGGGTGCTTACGATTCTTTTGATGTTGCACCCAGATTCGCTCCCCAATGTATAGTGATGCGCAGACTCTCATGGCTGCGTGCCTCTGGCCTGGACAATAGGGTCCAGCAGCGGATTGCGAATGCCCCTTGCTGGGGGGATAATATTTTTGGCGAGAAAGTCGAACAAGTGGTTGATCAGATCACTCAGCGGGAAACCGCTATGGACAATCTCTCCCGCCGGGCGCCTTCTGCTACTACCTCATAAGGTAGACGATTTTTCCGGGGAAGGAGGAATGCTCCCTATGCTTATAACAAGCGTAGGTACAATCCTCCTCTTCGACAGCCTTCTCAGGCTCATCCCCAGTGCGCTCGTTCTCGTCAACATTGTGTGCCAAGGAAGTCCCCTGCAGCTCCCCAGCAAAAGCAAGGGATGGGCTTTTGACTGGCTCCAGTTGAGCATAGCTGCTATAAAAGTGTCCAAGCCGGACGGCTTGCCAGTCGGAGGGAGGTTAAAATTTTTTCACCAAAGGTGGCCTCTCATAACCTCCGACCGGTGGGGCCTTCAAGCAGTCCGTTAGGGTACTCCCTCAAATTGATTTCCTGTCCTCCAAATTGCCCACCGGGAGCTCAATCCTTCAGCTTCCAGCACAGGCAGGTACTTGCAGAGGAGCTCTCCACCCTTCTCAGCGCCAATGCATTCGATCCCGTACCACCAGGGCAAGAAGGGCTGGGGTTCTATTGCAGGTAGTTCCTTGTGCAAAAGAAAACATGGGAGATGCGTCCCAACCTAGACCTAAGGGCCCTGAACAAATTCCTAGTCCGAGAAAAGTTCAGGATGGTTTCCCTGGTTACCCTTCTCTCCATGATTCAGAAAAACAATTACCTATGCTCTCTGGACTTAAAGGATGCTTATACTCACATTCCGATACTTCCAGCTCACAGGAAGTATCTTTGATTCCGTCTGGGAGTGCAGCACTTCTAGTATTGTGTGCTGCCCTTTGGTCTGGCGTCTGCTCCAAGAGTGTTTACAAAATGCCTGGCAGTAGTTGCAGCGTCGCTACGCAGACTGGGGTGCATGTGTTCCCTTATCTCGATAATTGACTGGTGAAGAACACCTCAGAGGCAGGAGCTCTCCAGTCCATGCACATGACTATTCGACTACTGGAGCTACTCGGGTTTGTAATAAATTATCCCAAGTCCCATCTTTTCCCTGTTCAGAAACTGGAATTTATAGGAGCTCTACAGGATTCACGGACGGCTTGTGCCTATCTTCCGGAGGCCAGAGCAGACAATCTTCTGTCTCTAGTTTCCATGGCCAGAGCGTCTCAGCAGATCACAGCTCGGCAGATGTTGAAACTTCTAGGCCATATGGCCACAGTTCATGTGACACCCTTGGCCTGTCTTCACATGAGATCAGCTCAGTGGACCCTAGCTTCTCAGTGGTATCAAGTTGCAGGGTATCTAGTGGATGCAATCGAGCTGTCCACCAATTTTCACAATTCCCTTCAGTGGTGGATATTTTGATCCAATTTGACCTTGGGACGTCCTTTTCAAATTCCTCAGCCACAAAAAGTGCTGACAACGGATGCATCCCTCCTGGGGTGGGGAGCTCATGCCGATGGGCTTCACACTCAAGGAGTTTGGTCCCTCCAGGAAACAGGTCTTCTGATCACTCTTCTGGAGTTGCGAGCTGTCTGGAACGCTCTAAAGGCTTTCAGGGATCGGCTGTCCAATCAAATTATCCATATTCAGACAGACAATCAGGTTGCCATATACTACATCAGCAAGCAGGGGGGCACTGGATCTCGCCCCCTGTGTCGAGAAGCCGTCCTGATGTGGCTTTGGTCTCGCCGTTGCGACATGTCTCTCCAAGCCACGTATCTGGCAGGCGTAAACAACAGTCTTGCCGACAGATTGAGCAGGATAATGCAACCTCACGAGTGGTCGCTCAATTCGGGCATCGTTCGCAAGATCTTCCGAGAGTGGGGCACCCCCTCGATTTATCTTTTTGCCACTCAAATCAATCACAAAGTCCCTCAGTTCTGTTCCAGACTACAGGCCCACGACAGACTAGCATCAGATGCTTTTCTCCTGCATTGGAGGACAGGCCTTCTGTATGCGTATCCTTTCATACCTCTGGTGGGGAAAACTTTGCTGAAAGACCGCAAAACCATGATTCTGATTGCTCCCTTCTTGCCGCATCAGATTTGGTTCCCTCTTCTTTGGAGTTGTACTCCAAAGAACCGTGGAGATTGGAGTGTTTTCCAACCCTCATAACTCAGAGTGAAGGAGTGTTTCTGCATTCCAACCTCCAGTCTCTGGCTCTCACGGCCTGGTTGTTGAGAGCGTAGACTTCGCTTCTTTGGGTCTTTCTGAGGGTGTTTCCCTGGTTTTGCTTGCTTCCAGGAAAGATTCCATGAAGAAGTGTTACATTTTCAAATGGAGGAGGTTTGCTGTCTGGTGTGATAGCAAGGCCCTAGATCCTCGCTCTTGTCCTACACAGACCCTGCTTGAATACCTTCTACACTTGTCAGAGTCTGGTCTCAAGACCAACTCTGTAAGGGTTCATCTTAGTGCAATTAGTGCTTTTCATTGTCGTGTGGAAGGTAAGCCTATCTCTGGACAGCCTTTAGTTCGCTTCATGAGTGGTTTGCTTTGTCAAAGCCCCCTGTCAAACCTCCACCAGTGTCATGGGATCTCAACGTCATTCACACCCAGCTGATGGAGCCTCCTTTTGAGCCACTGAATTCCTGCCAACTGAAGTACTTGACCTGGAAGGTCATATTCTTGGTGGCTGTTACTTCAGCTCGTAGAGTCAGTGAGCTTCAAACCTTAGTAGTGCATGCTCCTTATCTCAAATTTCATCATAACAGAGTAATCCTCCGCACGCACCCTAAGTTCTTGCCGAAGGTGATGTCGGAGTTCCATCTGAACCAGTCAATTGTCTTGCCAACATTTTTTCCCCGTCCTCATACCTGCCCTGCTGAACGTCAGTTGCACACCTTGGACTGCAAGAGAGCATTGGCCTTCTATGTGGATCGGACAAGTCCCTTCAGACAGTCCGCCCAAATGTTTGTTTCTTTCGATCCCAACAGAAGGGGAGTCGCAGTCAGGAAACGCACCATTTTTTTTAAAAAATTTATTTATTTATTCATATTGTTAAACTTATTACAAGAAAACATCTTGTTTAGGAAAGTATCCATTTGTCAATAACATATTCAAGCATAATATCAAGAAAAAGAAAAGGTGAAAAACTAAGTACTTCACATTGTCAAAAGAAAACAATACTCAAGTCCATAAATTCGGATCCAAGATTTCGGAAATCTATGGGAGAAAAACATTACAAAGGAAAAAAAATATCACAAGATAATGCAAATTCTACTAAGCGGAGTTAATTCTTATAATTAGCGCTTATCCACTTTCGCTGAGGCTATAAGCGCCGACACGTGGGCGGGTTCTGTAAATACATATTTTTTATCCCTAAACTTTATTATGCACTTGCAGGGGTATTTTAAAAAAAAGGTGCCCCCCAAGTGCAGAATTTCAGGTCTAAGGAGCAGAAATTGTTTCCTCCGTCGTCTTGTCTCCTTAGAGACATCCGGAAATAATAATACTTTGAAACCTAAAGAAGGTTTGTCCTTATTACGGAAAAACAGGCGAAAGATCCAACTCTTGTCAGGTAATAGTGCGACTGTCGCCCTAATGTGGCTGCAGTCGCTAAGTCAGTGTCCGAGGTCTCCAACAAAAGAGAAACATCTATCGGAGCTTCAGGTTGATTCAGGTCTTTCCCAGGAATATAATAAACAGCTTCAGGTTGATTCAGGTCTTTCCCAGGAATATAATAAACCATAGTCATTGGTGGTATATTTTGTTCAGGAATTAATAATATTTTGCGCATATAGCGCTTCAACATTTCCAAGGGAGCAACATTTTGAAGTTTAGGAAAATCGACAAATCTAAGGTTATGATTTTTAGTGTAATTATCAAAAATTTCCATTTTAACCCTTAGGTTCGTCAAGCCTTTAATCATAGTAGGTTGTACTGTTTCAAACTTCATAATTCTTTGGTCCATTTTAACAACTTTATCATTCAAATCCTTAATCTGCTCTTCTTTCTTTTGTAAGTCATTTTCCAAGGTTTTTAATTTAGGCAATACCTCATTAGTTTGTTTTAAGAAAATCTGTCCAAGGTTAGAAACTAAATCCCACAAAGCTTCTAATGTGACTTCTTTTGGTTTGACCACGAATTCTATGGGAATTTCAAACCTTACAGTCTGCTCACGGGTCACACTCTGTTCCTCAGGTCCTCAATCCGCGGCGTTTCCATGGGCAAACTGCCCTCCAGTCCGACCTCTGGTGTAGTAAAAGCTTCCATTCGACGATCTTCTGGGCCCCTACCCTCTTCCGGGGTGGACCCTCTCGAATCCTCGAGGTAGGAACTGGTGCCTAGCGGTTGGGGAGGGGGAGTGCGCTCGGCGGGGCTCAAGGTGACGTCGAGGCCAGGGAACGCCGAAATCTCCATTTCGCTGGCGTCTCCCACTGGCAGCGTTCCGCCTTCATGA
Organism: Microcaecilia unicolor; assembly: GCF_901765095.1. NCBI lineage: Eukaryota > Metazoa > Chordata > Amphibia > Gymnophiona > Siphonopidae > Microcaecilia > Microcaecilia unicolor. The sequence goes on along the minus strand of NC_044040.1, from coordinate 118,684,049 downwards.
AAAACTCCCTGCGGCCTCAGGTAGCGATCAAGAGGACCAGGTAAGGAGGGAGTTAGCGGGAAAGCTCTAACCGCTAATCTCCCTCTCCGTTTAGGCATTTTTTTTTGAGCAAGGAGATCGAGACTCGCAGCTACTTAGTGAGTTGCGGCCATCTTGGATCCCAGGAAACGCACTATTTCCCATTGGCTAGCAAATTGCATTTCCTTCACTTATGCCCAAGCTGGGCTGACTCTTGAGGGTCATGTCACGGCTCATAGTGTTAGAGCCATGGCAGCATCGGTGGCCCACTATAGTCAGCCACTATAGAAGAGATTTGCAAGGCTGCGACGTGGTCATCAATCCACACATTCACATCTCAGTTCTGCCTTCAGGAGGATACCCGACGCGACAGTCGGTTTGGGCAGTCGGTGCAGTCTGTTCGGGGTTTAGAATCCAACTCCAACCCCCTAGGCCCATTTTTATTCTGTTCCAGGCTGCACTCTCAGTTAGATGTTCTGCTTCGTAGGTCAATTCTTGTTATGTTCTTGCCATTGCGAAGTGCAATTGACTTTCTTTGTTGTTTTGAGTGAGCTTGGGTGCTAGGGATACCCCAGCCGTGAGAACAAGCAGCCTGCTTGTCCTCGGAGAAAGCGAAAGATACAAACCTGTAGCAGGTATTCTCGGAGGACAGCAGGCTGATTGTTCTCACAAACCCGCCCACCTCCCCTTTGGAGTTGTCCTTTTCCTTGTTATTGCTTTATAATTTAACTAAGCGGGACTCTTGTGCGATAGGCGGGAAGATGGCCGCACATGTGCAGTGCGCGCGCTCAAGCGCTCGAAGGCTCTAGCAAACTTTTTGTTGCTAGGAAGATTTCCATTCCTGGGGCCGTGGGCGTCACCCAATCGTGAGAACAATCAGCCTGCTGTCCTCGGAGAATGTCTGTTACAGGTATGTATCTTTCGCTCTATCTGAAGTATATGACCTGGAAGGTCATTTTCTTAGTGGCTGTTACTTCAGCTCATAGAGTCAGTGATATCAGGCCTTAGTGGGATATATTAAGTTTTATCCCAAGAGAGTGGTCCTCCACACACACCCTAATTCCTGCTGAAATTGGTGTTGGAGTTCCATCTGAACCAGTCGATTTTCTTGCCAACATTCTTTCCCTGACCTCATGCCCATCCTGGTGAAAGCAGCTTGCACACCTTGGATTGCAAGAGAGAATTGGCCTATTACATGGAGCAAAAGGGCCCCGTAGACAGTCCGTCCAGCTTTTTAATTCTTTTGATCCCAAAAGAATGGGGGTCGCTATCGGGAAACACACCATTTCAATTTGGCTGGCAGATTGCATTTCCTTCACTTATGCCCAGGCTGGTCTGGCCTTGGAGGGTCTTGTCACGGCTCATAATGTCAGAGCCATGGCCACATCGGTAGCCCACTTGAGGTCAGTCTCCATATAAGAGATTTGTAAGGCTGTGATGTGGTATTCAGCCACTCATCCACATCATACTACTGCCTTGAGAAGGATACCCGACACGACAGTCAGTTTGGGCAGACAGTGTTGCAGAATCTGTTTGGGGTCTAGAATCCAACTCCACCCTCCTATTCCCATTTTATTCTCTTCCAGGTTGCAGTCTCATTCAGATTGTGCATAGTTTCATGTTAATCTGTGTTACGTCTTCGCCATTGTGAGGCCTAATTGACCAATGTTTGTTGGCGAATTTCTGAATGTCTTGACCTTTTTAGTGGTAAGTGAAACAATTTTGTCTAGTGTGGCTTTCACCTTGGTGTACCAGCGGGATTTGATTGAACCATGGGTAGGAGATGCGGTAGTGAGGGAATCTGTTAGCTTGGACCATAAAGTGGCCTCATTGATTTTACCTCTGGTGGAGATGTAAGGATGACTTGTGTCTGGTTAAGCTTGACATATAGATATCAGTGGTGAAATCCATTTGGAAATGGTCATGGTACTGGCTTCCATTTGAATGCACTAATCAAGCTATTAGGATAGAAAGTCATGAAGTTTTAACAAATGGCCTTTTTCATGAGTTGCACCCTTGGAGAATGTAGTTAGTTCACAGTCCATCAGGAATGATTTTACATTGTGGACGTTGGTGTCTGCATCATTTTCCAAGTGTAGGTTTAAGTCTCCCAGGAAAATAGTCCTAGAAAATTGTGACATGGCAGAGGAAGTAATCTCTACAAGTAGACGTTCTGCCTTGGACCATACTCCTGGAGGACGGTAAGTGAGGAGAAGGGTGATTTGATTTTTTTCTTTTGAATCATTGCAGAATTTGCACAGCATGTATTCCAGTTCAGGGAAAACCCCAGAACTAACTAAAGACACATGGAAAAAAACTTTTATAGATAAGAGCAAGTCCATCTCCCTTTTCACCCTGTCTTGGAGAATGAAGAATACCATAACAGGGTGGGTAGATGTGGGGCAGTATCAGACTATCAACTTCTGTGATCCATGTTTCTGAGATAAACAGCCCAGATCTGAAGATTCTAGCAGCTCCCTGAGTAAGAGACCACAGACCTGGCATTGATATAAATGGTGGGGACAGGAGTGAGTTGAAACTTGTGTTCCAAAGGGGAGAATTGTTTGGATAATTGCAAAAGGTAGCAAGGTTTTTTAGGCTGTCGAATATTAGCCATTTGGTTCTGGTCTGTAACCATAGCAGTATTTTGATGGTATGTATTGGAATTGTCTAGCAGATAACTGACATTACAATTAGGTTGTTTCTTAGTATAGTGTTTTCTAGACTGGTTATAGATTACGGGGCTAGGCTTTTGGAGCTACTTTTAAGTCAGTCATGTTCAGCGCTCTTTTTCAAGTTCTAAATGTGCACTGTTAAAGACTTCATAACAGAGTCCTCCTTGAAGGTAGATGCCACCAATGGTTAGGAGAGGTCACGATGTCTGATATACTCATAAGACGGGGAGGTGTGGATGTTCCGATGTGGCAAGCCTCAAAATGACACTATTACTCGCTATAATTAGGTAGGATTCCTCATTTAAGCTGCCATTCTTCCATAGTCAGTCGTGCAGCAGTTTCGGGAGTTTAGATTGGGCGAGAGGCCAAATTGTAGCTCTTCAGTTATAGAGTTGTTAATTTCCTTTGTTTGCTGTTTGAAGTATGGATTATAAGTACAGAGCTGAGCAGGACAGGTGTTTATAAGACAATGGAGATAATTGACCTTAAAAATCCTTGAGATTCTCTATCAAGCTGCCTTCTTCCGTAGTCAATCATGCAGATTTGAATGGGTAGCTTTCATGGTTACAAATCCAGATAATTCTCTTTAGTCAAGTTGCAGGATTGGAATTAATGCAGGCAATGGAAAGAGGAGGAGGTGGTGATCTGAGCAGATTCACGTGTTTGTAAGACAAAGGGGCGTCCTTAAGTATACCTTGGAATGTAGCCAGGGAAAATGCTAATACAGTGCTATTTTTTAAATCTTCACAAACTTGGGTCTTGATAATTACCCTTGGTTATCTTTGTTAGTACAAAATGTTGAGTCAATTTAGTGTTTAGTTCTTTTTCTAAATTCACTTAAAACAGTCTCATTTAAGTCAGAATATTGTTTTTCTTGGTTGGAAATTACTGCATGTAGACTTGTAGCATATCAGAATATAGCTAAAGATGGTTTGTCTTTGGGAGCAGTTAACAATGGTGTGTTAATTATGTAGACAGTACTTGCAGAGGGACTGAGACCCTTTGAAGTATCAGCTTCTTAGGGAGATGAGCTTTGTTGTTGCTTCAATAAAGATTTCTTGTTTGGAATGAGATATGAAGTCAACTAATTCTACCTATATTTTGTACTTTTAAAACTTGAAGCAAGGTAATTTGGTTTTTAAAGTTAGGTATCTAATATTTTACAGGCACTTGCTCATTAGAGACATGCATCAGATGGCTGTGTTTCACTCCGGTAAAATTATTTGGAAGTTTTAATGCTGAGGGAACTTTAACAAGATGCCAAAGACAATATAAGTTATTGATATGAACTTTAACCCTCAAGTTGTATTGGTGGTTTCAGTTAGCAGTTTCTGATGCTTGTGTCCTTTGTTCCATTTTATGCAGATCTTGTGAGGTTTTTCAGTTGTCGATACAGTTTATTTCACAAGCAAAGAATGAAGACAACAAAGGTTTTATCATAAACTAGCTCAGAGTAAATGCACATAAACCTTAAGATTGTCTTTTAGTTCAGCTAGCTCCTACCCAAAGCAATACACAGGAATTACATGTCAACCATACAACATGTAGATGGCATCAGATATTCAGCAGATGGAACAGCGTTCCTCAGACATGTCAGATGGCAGAGGAGGGCTTCACTTCAGATGGAATGCAAACAGCCCCTTGCTTATTATTATTATTATTTATTTCATTTGTATCCCACATTTTCCCACCTATTTGCAGGCTCAGTGTTGTTTACAATGTTCTGGTATGGTATTCACCATTCCAGAGTACACGTTAAGTTGGTGTTACATAGAGAATGGGATGACATGATAAAATTCAAATTAAGCAGACAGGCATAGAAAAACACTAATCAGAGTAAACAGTTAGGTGGTGATGTGTTGCAGTTACAATTAATGATCGTTATGGTATGCCTTGTTAAAGAGATATGTTTTCAGAGATTTGCGAAAGTTAGTTAGTTCGTAAATTGTTTTTAAGTGACGTGGTAGTGCATTCCACAGCTGCGTGCCCGTGTATGAAAAGCTGGACGCATGTGTTAGTCTATATTAGGTTTACAGCCCCTTTTATCGCAGTCTGCAGCTGGGTTGGTGAAGTGTCAATCCTCTTGTCCATGCACAAATCCTGATTGGCTCATCTCAGATGTTGTGGCTTGAGGGGCCACAGCACTGTCTTACTGGCACCATATTGAAGGGATTTTTAACCATGAGGTCATTTTTCAAGTAAATGAGGTGTTTTTCTTGGATGGAAAGGAGCCTCAATCTCTGTAACCTGTCTGTGAATTCCCCTTTGAGGTGATGTAATATGTTTGAGATCACTCTTCCAGTAAACAATGTTGTTGCTGTTATTACTCTTTTCTGTAGCCTTGGCCATATTTAGCTGGGTCCTTATATGTGCAAGCTAATGCTTATGGTGCAACTTGCCTAGGCAGTAAAAGATGAAGTTAGCCAAAGTCTGTATTTTAATATCAGGTTGTTAATGCTGGAAGGTGCCATGTATTAATTCTATATAACTTTGATATATAATGGCATGTAGTGCTGCATATATAGTGCCTTTTGCTCCTACCCTGCCCCTGGCACTGTCACATGTTTAAATGTGAAACTATATTAAGTGCCTGTTCTCATGTTCAAAAATGCAGTTATGCTGGTGGTAATCCTGGTAAAAGAAGAGTGCACTGTGAAGGGATGAACCAGAGAGTTAAGCTGCCAAATAAGGGTGTATGGCCTGTATTTTAAAGATATTATTAAAGCAGCAGTATTGCAGGACTTATTAGGTACCAAGGATGCAGTGTGGGTTGATCTGGAAAGAGGAATCGGAGTATCTATCAATACATTGGTGTTCTATAGAAACCTCCTTCACAGACAGAACTCCTCAGAGGTTTAATGGAAGGAATTCACAATACTGTTGTGAAATAGTAAGTATTACTGATAGGTGAATGCCATATATTTATGGGGACATTCTTGCTGCAGTGTCATGTAGAAGTAAGGAGGACTGCTGCCATGATAAGTGCTGCTGAATTGGACCACTCAGCGATTATAATGCTGATGAAAATCATTTCATACCCCTCTGGTGCTCTCCAGACAATACTAGGGTAGTCACCAGAGTTATCTGGTTGGTGATGATATTCGCTCCATATCTAACTATCCAAATAGGACAGCAAAAAGGCTACCCTAATTTTGCCTAGTTAACTATCTGGATAGTGGACTTAACATCACCGCTGGCTAGAAAATAGAGCTAACAGAAAATCCTTCAGAAAAAGGAAGAAGGAACCGACTGAAAATAATAAGAAACGGCATAAGGAATGTCAAGTCAAATGCAAAGCGCTGATAAGGAAGGCAAAGAGGGACTTTGAAAAAAAGATTGTGTTGGAGGCAAAAACACATAGTAAACAATTTTTTAGGTATATTAAAAGAAGCCGGCAAAATAATCGGTTGGCCCGCTAGATGACCGAGGAGTAAAAGGGGTGATCAGGGAAGACAAAGCCATAGCAGAGAGATTAAATGAATTCTTTTCTTTGGTCTTCACCGAGGAAGATTTGGGAGAGATACTGGTGCCAGAAATGGTATTCGAAGCTGACGATTCGGAGAAACTGACTGAAATCTCTATAAACCTAGAGGATGTAAGGGGGCAAATTGAAGAATAGCAAATCTCCTGGACCGGATGGTGTTCATCCCAGAGTACTGATAGAATTGAAAAATGAACTGGTGGAACTATTGTTAGTAATATGTAATTTATCTTTATCAATAGAAATCATACAAAATAAAACATGGAAAAGAAAATAAGATGATACCTTTTTTATTGGACATAACTTAATACATTTCTTGATTAGCTTTCGAAGGTTGCCCTTCTCCGTCAGATCTGACGAAGAAGGGCACCCTTCGAAAGCTAATCAAGAAATGTATTAAGTTATGTCCAATAAAAAAGGTATCATCTTATTTTCTTTTCCATGTTTTATTTTGTTTGATTTCTATTGATAACCTTAAGAGTGGACTAACACGGCTACCACACTCCTCTAATTTATCTTTAAAATTGAACATGGTACCGGAAAATTGGAGGGTAGCCCATGTAACGCTGATATTTTAAAAAGGTTCCAGAGGGAATCCGGGAAATTATAGACCAGTGAGCCTGACATTGGTGCCGGGCAAAATGGTAGAGACTATTATAAAGAACAAAATTAAGAGCATATTCAAAAGCATGGATTAATGAGACAAAGCCAACATGGATTTAATGAAGGGAAATCTTGCTTCACCAGTCTATTATATTTCTTTGATGGGGTGAACAAACGTGGATAAAGGCGAGCCGGTTGATATTGTGTATCTGGATTTTCAAAAGGTGGTTGACAAAGTACCTCATGAAAGACTCCAGAAGAAATTGGAGAGTCATGGGATAGGAGATAGTATCCTATTATGGATTAAAAACTGATTAAACAATAGAAAACAGAATTTGGTGGAATCTCCAGCTGAGCATAGGAAGGCAGGAGTACTCATTTTGTTTCGTAGGTGCCTGGATATACAGTAAATCGGGTCATACAGGACAAGGGAGGCCGGTATTTTGTGGTATTGCTAACTTTAGCCAGGCAACAATTCCTTTTTTGCAATTTTTATGCCCCAAATGTGTATGCACATGGAGTTTTTAGGCAGCTGATAGGACTCCTGTCTCCTTTACAACGAGATAACTTGATATTGGGGGGTGGGGGACCAATACAGCGTTCGATCCGCAGATGAATAGATTTAAACCGCCTTCATCAGCACATATGGATGTATGTATTGGACTACCCATGTTGTGTAATGTGCTAGATATCTTGGATGTCTGGCGGGTTCTACATCTAGGAGAGAGAGATTGCTCACCTCTCCCGTGCACATTCCACACAGTCTAGAATGTATTATCTATTGACATCTAGGGCATTGTTTTCCAAAATAACTAAGGCTGAGATAGGCCTTTATGGGGTGTCTGACCATGCAATAGTGTGGCTCCAGATGCAGATTGGAGGGCAGGGAGGGGGGGGGAGTGGTAGTTGGAGGTGTCCATTAGAACTGTATACAGATCAATATTATCATTCATTTATATGTAACAAATGGAAAGAGTATCAAACCTTTAATCAAGCCTATGTGAGTAAACCAATCTTTTCTCCGAGGACAAGCAGGCTGCTTGTTCTCACGATTGGGTGACGTCCATGGCAGCCCCAGGATTGGAAGATCTTCCTAGCAACAGAAGTTTGCTAGCTCTCGCGTGTCCCGCGCGAATCGCGCATGCGTGACTGTCTTCCCGCCCGTAGCGCGAGCGTGCTCCTCAGTCTCTCTTTTTCTGCGGTTCAGAACGGCCTTGTATCATTCGTTCTCTGTCCCAGAGAGGCCTTCGCCGCGTTTTTTCGCCTTTTCGGCTTGTTTCTTCTTCACTCTCGTGTGTTTCTTTAAAAAAATTTTTTTTGGTTTGTTTCCGTTTACTTTCATAGACGTTTCCCGTAAGTTTCCTTTTTTTGGCAAGCGGCTTTTTTCGCCGCCCGTATGGGTCTTTTTCCCCTTTTTGGTGCCCTTTTTTCGGCATCATTGCGTTTGACCTCGCCGGCGCGATTTTTCCGCCCATGTAATCGAAGCCTGCCAGCGGCTTCAAGAAGTGCACGCGGTGCAGTCAGACGATCTCGCTCACTGATAGGCACGTTACATGTATTCAGTGTCTCAGGGCTGGTCATCGCCCTAACGCCTGTACTTTGTGCCTCCAGCTCAAGAAGAGGACTCAGGCGGCGAGATTGGCTCAGCGGAACATTCTGTTCGGAGCCTCATCCAGTCCTTCGATGTCGGTGGAGTCAGCGGTACCGATGTCGGCATCGACGTCCGGAGCGCAGGTGATGGCTGTCCAGAAGTCCCCTGCTGGTAGCAGTGAGCCATCGAGTGGGTCTCCACCCGCCTCGAGGGCTCCTGTGGTACAGACACCCCGGGACCCGGCCCCGAGGAGACATCTGGATTCCACGTCATCCTCTTCGGTACCGGGAGGTACCGCTGGCGTGCTTGGAGCGAAGGCAAAGAACCATCGCCATCGGTCACCTTCCCGTCACGGTACCGAGAGCTCCGGGACACCGAGGGATTCGGTACCCGCGAAGCGTTGACACCGGGAGGACCGCTTACCCTCCTAGCAGGAGGTGTCGATGCGCTCTGCTCCGGACAGCCCGGTACCGCCTCTGAGCCCCAGAAAGGTTCTGACTTCGTCGCCGGTACCGGCCCCACTGCCTTGCTCGACAGCCACTCTGGGCGAGCGCCTCGAGGCCATTCTTCCAGGGATCCTGGAAAGGCTGCTGGGTTCATCTGCTCCGGTACCGTCGGTGCCTGCGCCGCTGGTACCGTCGAGAGATGCGGCAGTTGGCTCTCCGCCTGTGGTGAGGACAGCGACTCCGGTACCGTTTGCGGCATCGGCCTCTGCTGCCACCCAGGTTGACTCCCCGTGGACGTCGCTGGAGGGAGCTTCGGCGGCGCGGGAGTCTTCTCGGCACCGCCATCGGGGACATAGTTTCTCAGCGTCGAGACCGGCTTCGGACTGAAGTTCGTGAACTCGTGTCTGATACCAAAGGTGAGGCCTCGTGGGAGGTGGAGGAAGACCCAAGATATTTCTCTAATGAGGAGTCTTGTGGTCTTCCTTCTGATCCCACTCCTTCACCAGAGAGAAAGCTTTCTCCCCTGGAGAGTCTGTCTTTCTCGTCATTTGTCCGGGAAATGTCTATGGCTATTTCCTTCCCAGTGGTTACTGAGGATGAGCCCAGGGCTGAGATGTTCGAGGTCCTTGACTATCCTTCGCCAGCTAAGGAGTCGTCCACTGTTCCCCTTCATAATGTCCTGAAACAGACATTGATGGCGAACTGGACGAAACCATTAAGGAACCCCACGATTCCCAAAAAGATTGAGTCCCAGTATCGGATCCACGGGGACCCGGAGTTGATGAAGACCCAGTTGCCTCATGACTCTGGAGTTGTGGATCTGGCTCTCAAGAAAGTCAAGAGTACTAGAGATTACGCCTCGGCGCCCCTGGGGCTGGAGTCTAGGACTCTGGACTCTTTTGGGAGGAAGGCCTACCATTCTGCTATGCTCGTGTCCAAGATCCAATCCTGCCAGCTCTACATAAACATCCACTTGCGGAACAATGTGCGGCAGCTGATGGACTTGGTCGATAAGCTCCCGTCAGAGCAGGCCAAACCTTTTCAGGAGGTGGTCAGGCAGCTGAAGGCATGTCACAAATTCCTGTCCAGGGGTGTTTATGACACTTTTGATGTTGCGTCCAGGGCCGCTACTCAAGGTATAGTGATGCGCAGACTCTCATGGCTGTGTGCCTCTGACCTGGAGAATAGAGTCCAGCAGCAGATTGCGGATGCTACTTGCCGGGGGGATAACATTTTTGGTGAGCGCATCGAACAGGTGGTAGAACAGCTCCACCAGTGGGACACTGCATTCGACAAGCTCTCCCACCGGACGCCTTCAGAATCTACCTCTTCAGGTAGGCGTTTTTATGGGGGAAGGAGGAATGTTCCCTATGCTTCTAATAAGCGTAGGTACAATCGACCTTCTCGCCAGCCTGCTCAGGCCAAGCCCCAGCGTGCTCGTTCCCGTCAACAGCGTGCGCCTCCTCAGGCCCCTGCAGCTCCCCAGCAAAAGCAAGGACGGGTTTTTGACTGGCTCCAGGCGAGCATAGCCGAGATAAAAGTGTCTATGCTGGATGATCTGCCGGTCGGGGGGAGGTTAAAATTTTTTCACCAAAGATGGCCTCTCGTATCCTCCGACCGCTGGGTTCTTCAAATAGTCCGGCTAGGATACACCCTCAATTTGATTTCAACACCTCCAAATTGCCCTCTGGGAGCTCAGTCTTTCAGCTTCCAACACAAGCAGGTACTTGCAGAGGAACTCTCCGCCCTTCTCAGTGCCAGTGCGTTCGAGCCCGTGCCACCGGGGCAGGAAGGGCTGGGATTCTATTCCAGGTACTTTCTTGTGCAAAAGAAAACAGGGGGGATGCGTCCCATCCTAGACCTAAGGGCTCTGAACAGATATCTAGTCCGAGAAAAGTTCAGGATGCTTTCCCTGGGCACCCTTCTTCCCATGATTCAGAAAAATGATTGGCTATGCTCTCTGGACTTAAAGGATGCTTATACTCACATTCCGATACTACCAGCTCACGTTAGTATCTTCGATTCTGTCTGGGAACACGGCATTTCCAGTACTGTGTGCTACCCTTTGGTCTCGCCTCTGCGCCCAGAGTTGTCCTCTGAAGAACCGTGGAGATTGGAGTGTTTTCCAACCCTCATCTGTCAGAACGAGGGGGCGCTTCTGCATCCCAGCCTCCGGTCCTTGACTCTCATGGCCTGGATGTTGAGAGCGTAGACTTTGCCTCCTTGGGTCTTTCTGAGGGTGTCTCCCGAGTCTTGCTTGCTTCCAGGAAAGATTCCACGAAGAGGTGTTATGCTTTCAAATGGATGAGGTTTGCCGTCTGTTGTGACAGACAGGTCCAAGATCCTCGTCTTCGCCTACACAGACCCTGCTTGAATACCTTCTGCACTTGTCTGAGGCTGGTCTTAAGACCAACTCTGTAAGAGTTCATCTTAGCGCAATTAGTGCTTTTCATTATCGTGTAGAGGGTAAGCCTATCTCGGGACAGCCTTTAGTTGTTTGCTTCATGAGAGGTTTGCTTTTGTCAAAGCCCCCTATCAAGCCTCGTACAGTGTCATGGGATCTCAATGTCCTTCTCACCCAGCTGATGAAACCTCCTCCTTTCGAGCCACTGAATTTTTGCCATCTGAAGTACTTGACCTGGAAGGTCATTTTCTTGGTGGCAGTTATTTCAGCTAGTAGAGTCAGTGAGCTTCAAGCCTTGGTAGCTCATGCTTCTTATACCAAATTTCATCATAACAGAGTAGTCCTCCGCACTCACCCTAAGTTCTTGCCAAAGGTGGTGTCGGAGTTCCATCTGAACTAGTCAATTGTCTTGCCAACATTCTTTCCCCGTCCTCATACCCGCCCTGCTGAATGTCAGTTGCACACTTTGGACTGCAAGCGAGCATTGGCCTTCTATCTGGAGCGGACAAGCCCACACAGACAGCCCGCCCAATTGTTTGTTTCTTTTGACCCCAATAGAAGGGGAGTGGCTGTCGGGAAACGCACCATCTCAAATTGGTTCGCAGATTGCATTTCCTTCACTTATGCCCAGGCTGGGCTGACTCTTGAGGGCCATTTCACGGCTCGTAGTGTTCGAGCCATGGCAGCGTCAGTGGCCCACTTGAAGTCTGCCACTATTGAAGAGCATTGCAAGGCTGCGACGTGGTGATCTGTCCACACATTCACATCTCATTACTGCCTACAGCAGGATACCCGACGCCATAGTCGGTTCGGGCAGTCGGTGCTGCAGAATCTGTTTGGGGTTTAGAATCCAACTCCACCCCCCAGGCCCATTTTTATTCTGTTCCAGGCTGCACTCTCAGTTGTAGTTGTTTAGGTCAATCTCAGTTATGTCCTCGCCGTTGCGAGGCCCAATTGACCAATGTTTGTTGTTTTGAGTGAGCCTGGGGGCTAGGGATACCCCAATCGTGAGAACAAGCAGCCTGCTTGGCCTCGGAGAATGCGAGGTTACTAACCTGTAGCAGATATTCTCCGAGGACAGCAGGCTGGTTGTTCTCACAAACCCACCCACCTCCCCTTTGGAGTTGTGTCTTCCCTTGTCTTTGCTTTGTACTTGACTGAGGAGCACGCTCGCACTACGGGCGGGAAGACGGTTGCGCATGCGCGATTCACGTGTGACACGCGAGAGCTAGCAAACTTCTGTTGCTAGGATGATCTTCTGATCCTGGGGCTGCCGTGGACATCACCCAATCGTGAGAACAAACAGCCTGCTGTCCTTGGAGAATACCTGCGACAGGTTAGTAACCTCGATATATTGGAAAGTGGCCAAGGCTGTTATAAGGGGAGAGACCACATCGTACGTTAATCATAAACGAAAGATGAGAGAGCTCCAAATTTTACGATTAGAGCAAACTAATAGACTGGATAGAAGGCTATTTGGGAAGTCACACAGTATTCAACATAAGGAAGCATTGTTGGTCGCACAGATGGAGTTAAATGAACTTCTTTATCAGCGTGCAATTAAATCTATCAATTACTATAAATATTAATTATTCCTTCAAGGAAACAAGGCAACTATCCCATTTGGTAGAGGTCAAATCAGGTCCTAGGAAAATAGTTCAACTTAAGGATTCCTCTGACCACTTGATCCACTCAGATAAAGATATTAACACAGTGTTCAGGCAATACTATGAAATGTTATACGGAGAAGCGGGGGCCACACCATTGCCTTGATCGATGTATTTAAATAATCTAGATTTACCGAAGGTTAGTCCTTCTCAAAAGGAGACTCTCAATGGTCCTATTACTGTAGATGAAATTCAAGTAGCTCTGCAGTCATGCAAATTGGGGAAGGTCCCGGGGCCTGATGGATTTCGTGCAGAGTTTTACAAGCTTATGGTGGCGGAGGTGGGGTCCACGATAGAACTTATGTTTGTGGAGGTGATGGAGACTAGGCAACTCCCAAGCTCTCTTCAGATGGTCCAGATGATAGTGTTGAAACCTTGGGAAGAGTCCATTGGATCCATCCTTATATCGCCCTATTTGTTAAATTTCGAGGCAAAGCTGCTTGCGAAAGTGCTGGCAAATAGGTTGGCCCGCATACTCTCTAATTTGGTTGATGTGTCCCAGGTGGGTTTTTGCGGGGCCGCACAGCTGTTCAAAATATATGAGCTATATTGGCATTTTTAGAGGTGGTTCAAGTGAATTGATGGCCTTCTCTGCTCATTAGTTTTGATAGGGTATCCTGGGATTTTATGTTTTCAGTCTTGGACTCATATGGAATTCAGGGTTTCTTTGCAGAGGTGGTTAAAGTATTTTATACAACCCCCCACCTAGGCCATGATTATGGTGAACGGCATCTCCTCAAAACATTTCCGATTGTACAGGGGTACAAGGCAGAGATGTCCTCTGTCGCCCCTCCTTTTCATATTAATGTCCTGATTAGGGACATTAAATGGCACCCGGAGATTAGGGGAGTTCATATAGGTAATTCTTAAAATTTCAGCTTTTGTGGACGACCTATTGGTCCATGTTACTAATCCCCAAAAATCGCTGACAGCTTTGCTTGAGACTATTGCGGAATACGGTGATTATTCCGGCTTGAAATTAAATCAAAATCATCTACGGAGAAGCCCCGAGATACATGACAGACTTGATCGACTTACCAATTAGAAATACATCAGAATCAACACGATCTTATTTAAATCTGCACTACCCAAACTGCAAGGGACTTAAATACAAAACAACTTACGCATCCAGTTTTTCCTACATAAGCACACAACTGTGGAACGCATTACCAAAAGTCTTGAAAACGACGTGCGATTACCTAAACTTCCAGAAATCACTAAAAACCAACCTGTTTAAAAAGGCATACCCTACCGATCCAACTTAAATGCCTAATCTCTGCAACACAACAAAACTAAAGCACGTAATGGACATAAAACAACTCTTCCGTTCTCCAATTCATTATTGTGGCTGTGCCACATGAACTTGATCTTACCAAATCACCACCCTGTATTTGTTCACACCGGAGCCTGCAAAGGCCTCTCCGGTACTATGTAAGCCACATTGAGCCTACAAATAGGTGGGAAAATGTGGGATACAAATGTAACAAATAAATAAATAAAAATCTTATTAAGTCCTTAGCACTAGCATCGCAGCCTAGTGTTGGAGCTGGGTGGCAGGGGAACTTTCCTATTCAGTGTGCAGAACATTCTTTCAGGTATTTGGGAATACAGCTTACTATGCACACCTCTAAATTATATCAAACTAATGTGGATTTATTGCTTAGTCATACATCAGATATACTGCTGGGGTTGCATCATCTGCCTCTTAGCCTACATGTACGGGTCCAATTATTTAAAATGATAGAATTTCCCTGCTGGCTGTATGTCATGCAAATGTTGCCCTTAAGATTGTTAACTAAAGATATTCGTAGTTTACATCAATTACTAAATAAGTTTTTGTGGGCTGGGACAAAGGCAAAGGTCCCGTTTCGACGGCTGTTGGGGGCTTGGAAGGAAGGAGGTATGGGTGTTCCAGATATTAAGAACTACAATAGGGCATGCCTGCTTAGACGTATGAGGGACTGGTTATTCGAGACTGAAAACTTTACCTTGCTGTTTTTAGAACAATATTTAAAACCTTAGCATCTTCGGTATTTGTTGCATCCCCAGCAACATAAGATATAGTGTGTTATTGCGCCCCTTGAGGGCTGTGTGGCGGGAGTGTATGGGACAATGGAAGATACCGGCAGAGATATCGGACATATTACCGATTTGAGGGAACGCTGAGTTTGAACCAGGTATGACAGAGTATTCCAGTCCTGGGACACTAACAGGCTTATTTTCGAAAGAGAAGGGCGCCAATTGTGCGACACAATCGGGAGATGGGCATCCTTCTCTCAGGGTTGCCCAAATTGGCATAATTGAAAGCCGATTTTGGGCGTCCCCAACTGCTTCCCGTCGTGGGGACGAGCAAAGTTCCCTGGGGCGTGTTGGAGGTGTAATGAGGTGGGACTGGCGCGTGCCTAACAGATGGGCGTCCTCGAGCGATAATAGAAAAAAGAAGAGCATCCGTGACGAGCACTTGACCAACTTTACTTGGTCCATTTTTTCTTGCGACCAAGCCTCAAAAAGGTGCCCGAACTGACCAGATGACCACCGGAGGAAATCGGGGATGACCTCCCTTTACTCCACAAGTGGTGACTAATCCCCTCCCACCCTGAAAAAAACAATTTTAAAAACTTTTTTTGCCAGCCTCAAATATCATACTCAGGTCCATCTCAGCAGTATGCAGGTCCCTTGGGGGGGGGGGGGGGGTGTCAGCGGAGGCATAGCGAAGGTGTGGACGTCCTTCTTTCAAACATTTTGGTCGTCCTGAACTGCCCCCACCACACACACACACAGGGACGGCCAAATTTCAAGGGAGTGGAGTGGAGGAGTGGCCTAGTGGATAGAGCACTGGTCTTGCAATCCAGAGGTGGCCGGTTCAAATCCTACTGCTGCTACTTGTGATCCAAAATCCAAATAAATAAAGTGGGTGTCGGAGGCATAGCAAAGGCATGGATGTCCTTCTCACAGAAACATCCACATTTTGGACGTCCTCAACTGCCCGTCGCAGGGACAGAAGCATAGTGAAGGAGCCTAACACTTGGACGTCCTTCACCCATACTCAAAAAAAAAAAAAAAAAAAAAAAGACATCCATGACAAGCACTTGGACGTTTTCACCTGGACTTGTGTTTTTTTTAAGGTTGTAGATGGCTATTATACACGCAGCTTATCTGCGTGTATGAAGCCGTCTTTGGCATTCGCAGAGCAGCCACGCATAACGCCTGGCTGCTCTGCACTTCCTTAGGAAGGAAATCGTGTGCAAATGAGCTAACAGCGAGCAGCTCATTTGCATGTGATTTATTTATAGCATTTATCTCTCACATTTTCCCACCACGGGGAGGCCCAATGTGGCTTACATCAGTCTGAAAAGGCATACATCAATCCGGCACAAACAATCAAGTACATGGAAGTAGGAGAGATCAGTGAGTAATTACAGAGAAGGGGAAGGGGTAATAGAGTTGAGGATGTCGTTAAGATAGATGCAGTTCAGTAGTTATGGATGCAATGGCGGGACTTTTGCGTAAGCTGTTCCAAATAAGATGGTCTTGAGGGTTTTTCTGAAGGTCAGATGATCGGGAGTAGTTTTTACAGATTTAGATTTCCTTTATGCATGCCCGTTCCTTTCCGATTCGATAAGGGATCGGTAAGGGAAGGGCTTTTTCCGTTCAGTTAGTCCACTGCAGTGCCCCCTAGGGTGCCTGGTTGGTGTCCTGACATGTTAAGGGGACCAGTGCACTACGAATGCTGGCTCCTCCCACGACCAAATGAATTGGATTTAGTCGTTTTTGAGATGGGCGTCCTCGGTTTCCATTATCGCCGAAAACTGGGGACGACCATCTCTAAGGTTGACCATCTCTAAGGTCGACTTAAATGTTAAGATTTGTGCGTCCCCGACTGTATTATCGAAACAAAAGATGGACGCCTATCTTGTTTCGATAATACGGGTTTCCACGCCCCTTCGCGGGGACGTCCTGCGAGGACGCCCTCAGGAAAACTTGGGTGCCCTGTTCGATTATGCCCCTCTAAAGGTATTAAATATTTGACTTTTATAACAGGCAACTAATAAAAATTAACACATCCAAATCCCAAACCGAACCTTATCAACCAATCCAAATGGGATACGTAAACGCCAGATCAGTAGTAAATAAAACAGAAACAATAACAGACTGGATCACTTCAGACAATCTTGACCTATTCATCACCGAAACCTGGATTCATGACCCTAAGGACTCCATAGTCTTAGACTTATGCCCACCAGGATATAAAATTACCCACTGGACAAAAAACGGAAAAAGAGGAAGAGGAATAGCCATTATATACAAATCTGAGTTCACCATCACAACCACAGCCGAATCCATTTTCCCACAACTTGAAATTGCCTCGATAAGAATCAATCACCCAGAATTACAGGAACACCTTAATGTAGTCCTGCTCTACAGACCGCCAGGCAACTGGCAAGAGTCCCAAACACACTTTATGGACTTTATCTCGAACACTTGTGTCTCTTCCTCAAACCTTATCATAATAGGAGATATCAACCTACACCTCGAAGATCCTACCTCAACAAACACCCAAGATTGTGAAGAGTTCCTACAACTATGGGATCTTCACAGACCAAAAACGCAGCCAACTCACAATAAAGGACTCACACTAGATATCATCACACACAAATTCGATCCCAATTCAAACCTTATATTACCAAACACAAAATGGACACCCGTACCATGGTCTGACCACTACAAAGCAAACATCTCTCTCCTATGGCGAACGAAAGACTCACCTAACAAATAAGAACGAAAAACCTACACTACGAGAGGAAAAATAGACCCGGTAATATTCTGGCAATACCACAACGAATGGACAATAAAAACAGACACAAACCAATTCCTCCTAGAATGGGACGATAGATGCAGATCCATATTAGACATCATTGCTCCAACCCAAACCAGAACCTCACACAGAAAGAATTCAATACCATGGTTCAATGAAGAACTGAAAAAACTTAAAACACAAGTTAGAAGGTTAGAACGTGCATGGAACAAAAAGAAAGACGACCCCACATTCAACACCTGGTAACAACTTCAAAGAAAATACAAATATACCATAAGACAAACTAAAAGACTATATTATAAAACTGAAATTGGACCAAATTACAAGGACACACACAAACTCTTCCAAATCGTGAATAAACTACTAGGTACTACTCCAGTCACCACCAATAGCAAAGATACACCAGGAGCAGATAATCTTGCGAAGTACTTCAATGAGAAAATTATACAACTACGACTTAAAATACCTACCACTACCACCAACTACGATTAATTCCTTGACTGCCTAGACCCCGACCCTGGTGTGTATACCCAGCAGACAGAACGTGGACCAACTTTGAAACATCAGAGGATATCATCTCCCAAACGCTCAAAAGATTTGCCAAATCCCATTTCAAATTAGACATATGTCCAAACAACCTTATGACATTTGCTCCTCAACAATTTATAACAGACCTAACAGAACACTTGATTTATATGTTACAAAATGGACTCTTCCCGAAGGAGAAAGGAAACATTCTACTTACCCCCCATACCCAAAGACGTAAAGAAAACTGCCAATGACCTAACCAACTACAGACCAGTAGCATCCATTCCCTTAATAACCAAACTAACGGGAGGAATGGTAACCAAACAACTCACTAACTATTTAAATCAATTCTCTATACTCCACGACTCCCAGTCAGGATTTCGGGCTAACCACAGTACAGAAACAGTACTGGTTACTCTTATGACCAAATTCAAACAAACGATAGCAACTGGCAAGAACATACTACTTCTGCAATTTGACATGTCTAGCGCTTTCGACATGGTTGATCACTGAATACTACTACACATCCTTGAGTACTTCGGAATTAAAGGAAACGTTCTCAGTTGGTTCAAGGGGTTCCTAACCACACGATCATATCAATTAACATCCAACTCAACTACATCAGCCACATGGATACCCGAATGCGGAGTTCCACAGGGATCCCCCCTCTTGCCGACCCTATTCAATCTAATGATGATACCCTTGGCCAAACTATTATCAAACCAAAACCTCAACCCATACATTTACGCAGATGACATAACGATCTACATCCCATTTAAACAAGATCTAAAGGAAATTACCAACGACATCAACCAAAGTCTCCATATCATGCATTCATGGGCGGATGCATTTCAGCTGAAACTCAATGCAGAAAAAACCCAATGCCTAATACTCACCTCTCAACATAACATGGACAAATTCACCACCATTAATACACCAAACCTGCCCCTTCCAATTTCCGATACCTTAAAGATTCTTGGAGTTACCATCGATCGACACCTAACACTCGGGAGCCATGCGAAAAACACAACCAAGAAGATGTTCCACTCAATGTGGAAATTAAAAAGAGTAAGACCTTTCTTCCCAAGGAGTATTTTCTGCAACCTGGTACAATCAATGTTGCTCAGCCACCTAGATTACTGCAACGCACTCTACGCCGGCTGCAAAGAGCAAATAATCAAAAAAACTTCAGATAGCCCAGAACACTGCAGCAAGACTCATATTCGGCAAATCAAAATATGAGAGTGCTTAAACCCCTATGAGAAAAACTACACTGGCTCCCACTCAAAGAACGCATCACGTTCAAAATATGTACCCTAGTTCACAAAATCATTCACGGAGAAGCACCAGCCTACATGTCAGACCTGATAAGACTTACCACCCAGGAATGCTAAAAGATCATCTCGCACATTCCTTAATTTGCACGTCCCCAACTGCAAAGGCCTAAAATACAAACTAATGCATGCGTCAAACTTTACCTACTTGAGTACACAGTTATGGAACGCACTGCCGTGCAACTTAAGAATGATTTACAAACTAACCAACTTCCCCAAACTACTGAAGACCCATCTCTTTAATAAGGCATACCACAAAGATCAACAAATGTGAACAGACGCCACTCCTACACATATATTCAGAACTGTCTTATAATATCTGCTTGTTATACTATTACTATGTTCTATTGTTATCTTGTTCCCATGATTCTTCTATATCACTAAATGTTTATTTTCTAATATATCCTCACCATCCATGATGTGTTGTAAGCCACATTGAGCCTGAAAAAAGGTGGGAAAATGTGGGATACAAATGCAAAAAATAAATAAATAATGGGACATAGAGGGGAACTAAAGTCAGTGGCCCAGATACTTGGGGAGGCACAGCCGTCTGTGGGGCATGTGTTTGCATATTAACTCATTATGTGGCTTCTTTGGACCAGGTCGCCCTGGGGAAGGGACATGCTGAGAAAGTTCAGGATTTTTTTGCTAAGGCCGGGGAAGATCAGGTCATGGTTTCATCGTTGCACAAGGCCTTAATACAGATCTGTTGAGAGACAGATTATGTGGAGGTGGGAAGAAGATGGAGTGTGGATCTATGCAGATCTGTGGACTGCCTTGACTTTAAAGTATTGGTGGGGAGAATACCTAGTCTCACGACAAATGCAGAGTTAAGGGAATGTCAATTCAGAATACTAAATTGGGCTTATATGACAAAGGAACAGTTGTTTAAAATAGGTAAAGTGGATTCTCCACTTTGTGGATGCTGCCACATCACAGAGGGAGATTTTTTTATTGCTATCTGGGTGTGCCCGATTGTGAAAAAATTTTGGAAAAAGGTGATGACATTTATAGGGAGCATTTTGGGGACGCCTATACCTTTCTCCCCAACTGGAATATTATTAGATCAGAGTTTTTGCAGTGTTGGGGAGGGGAGGGCAACAGCTAGTTAAGAAGGCTAGTATTGTGGGTAAAAAGACAATTTTGGGAGTATGGGTAAGTCAAGACCCTCCTCCTTTCTGCCGTAACAGATTTCACACTTTAATGATTTTTGAAAGCAAGCAGGCCCGGAGATCCCCTAAATGGAGGAAAGCCTTTTTGTCGATTTGGGGGGGGGGGGGGGGGGTTACCTTCAGTCACTTTCTCATAGGGCCCGAAGTGGTGTTTTAAATACGCTCTAGATCCTGACGTGGAGCCAAGTGTATGTGTCTTGTTTTGGTTTTTTTCTCTCCTCTTTCTCCGAGTGTTTAAGTGTTGAAGGGGGGAGGGGTTAAATAGGCTTGGGAAGTGGAGCACTTAAGCTAGATAAGGGAAGGTCATCAGAGATCAGGCCTTCTCAAACGTTTTCACAGCAGCTGTATGGATGTTCAAGTGCTTGCTCTTTGTGGTCCTTGTTCACAGATTATCAGTGAATATGTATGAGCGTAAATGTACACTTGGGAAGGGGGGGGCAGTTTTGCACTGTAAAATGATGAACAACATCCAAATAAGCTTTTGTATGTTCTTTATTACATGTTCAATAAAACAAATTTCAATATAAAGGATAGAAAACAGAGAGTAGGGTTAAATGGTCAGTATTCTCAATGGAGAAGGGTAGATATTGGGGTTTCTCAGGGGTCTGTGCTGGGACCGCTGAGGATGAGATGGGAGTAACTAGTGAGGTAATTAAATTTGCTGACGACACAAAGTTATTCAAAGTTGTTAAATCGCGAGAGGATTGTGAAAAATTACAAGAGGACCTTACGAGTCTGAGAGCCTGGGCGGCTAAATGGCAGATGACGTTTAATTGTGAGCAAGTGCAAAGTGATACATGTTGGAAAGAGGAACCTGAACTATAGCTACATAATGCAAGGTTCCACGTTAGGAGTCACCGACCAAGAAAGGGATCTAGGCATTGTTGTTGATACGTTGAAATCCTCTGCTCAGTGTGCTGCTGCGGCTGAGAAAGCAAATAGAATGTTAGGTATTATTAGGAAAGGAATGGAAAACAAAAGTGAGGACATTATAATGCTTTGTATTGGTCCATGGTACAACCACACCTCGAATATTGTGTTCAATTCTGGTCACCGCATCTCAAAAGCTGAAAAGCCCTAGCCTCCTTAGTCTTTCTTCATAGGGAAGTCGTCCTATCCCCGCTATCATTTTAGTCGCCCTTCGCTGCACCTTTTCCAATTGTACTATATCTTTCTTGAGATGCGGCGACCAGAATTGAACACAATACTCAAGGTGCGGTCGCACCATGGAGCGATACAATGGCACTCTATGGTGCGACCGCACCTTGAGTATTGTGTTCAATTTTGGTCGCTGCATCTCAAGAAAGATATAGTAGAACTGGAAAAGGTGCAGCGAAGGGCGACAAAAATGATAGCGGGGATGGGATGACTTCCCTATGAAGAAAGACTAAGGAGGCTAGGGCTTTTCAGCTTGGAGAAGAGACGGCTGAGGGGAGACATGATAGAGGTATATAAAATAATGAGTGGAGTGGAACAGGTGGATGTGAAGCGTCTGTTCACGCTTTCCAAAAATACTAGGACTAGGGGGCATGCGATGAAACTACAGTGTAGTAAATTAAAAACAAATAGGAGAAAAGTTTCTTCACCCAACGCATAATTAAACTCTGGAATTCGTTGCCAGAGAACGTAGTGAAGGCAGTTAGCTTGGCAGAGTTTAAAAAGGGGTTGGACGGTTTCCTAAAGGACAAGTCCATAGACCGCTACTAAATGGACTTAGTAAAAATCCACAATTTCGGGAATAACTTGTATAAAATGTTTGTACGTTTGGGTAGCTTGCCAGGTGCCCTTGACCTGGTTTGGCTGCTGTCGGGGACAGGATGCTGGGCTCGATGGACCTTTGGTCTTTTTCCCAGTATGGCATTACTTATGTACTTAGTGGAATTAGAAAAGGTACAGAGAAGGGTGACGAAAATGATACAGGGGATGGGATGACTTCCCTATGAGGAAAGGCTGAAGCATCTAGGGCTCTTAGGCTTGGAGAAGAGACGGCTGAGGGGAGATATGATAGAGGTCTATAACATAATGAGTGGAACGGGTAGAAGTGAATCATTTGTTTACTCTTTCCAAAAATACTAGGTTTAGGGGGCATGCGATGAAGCTACAAAGTATTAAATTTAATACGAATCAGAAAATATTTCTTCACCCAACTTGTAATTAAACTCTGGAATTCGTTGCCAGAGAATGTGGTAAATGCGGTTAGCTTAGCGGGGTTTAAAAAGGGTATACATGTCTTCCTAAGGGAAAAGTCCAAAGACCATTATTAAATTGACTTGGGGAAAATCCATTGCTTATTTCTGGGATAAGTAGCACAAAATGTATTGAGGTTTTTTGGGATCTTGCCAAGTATTTGTGACCTGGATTGGCCACTGTTGGAAACAGGATGCTGGGCTTGATGGACCTTTAGTCTGTCCCAATGTGGCAATACTTATGTAGATGCTATTTGATGCGATCTGGATGCCAGTGCTAAATACCCGGAATTTGTCATAGCAGCTGGTATTTTTAAAAAAATGGTGACTGCCCTAGATGAGAATTAGCCAGTCTGCTCTTTTTAAATCACCAGTAATTACCCTAAGAGGCACATTTTTGTTGAGGTTAGGTTGCCTATGTTTCAGATGCTTTGTATGACCTCATACTGACTGGCTAAGGGAATGGTAGTATTGGTATCAGTACAGAGGCTTTTCTGGCTGAGGAACTGAGAAACAGTTTTGAAATCTAGATTTGCCAAAGTTTCTTTTAGAGGTAAGACACTTCTGTGAGGATCTGGACAAGCTGGTGAAAGCTTGGGGATCAGACCACAGAGATTGCTGGAGGATAAGCTTAGAGACAATGTTGGGATACTTGTCATTACTGCTCAGCAGAAGAAAGGAGGTGTTAATGCCCCTGTACAAGTCATTGGTGAGGCCCCACTTGGAGTATCGTGTACAGTTTTGGAAGCCGTATCTTGCTAAGGATGTAAAAGGACTTGAAGCAGTTCAGTGAAAAGCGACAAAAATGTTATGGGGATTTATGTAACAAGACATAAGTGGAGAGACTTGCTGACCTGAACATCTATACCCTAGAGGAAAGGAGAAACAGGGTGATATGATACAGATGTTCAAATATTTGAAAGGTATAAATTTTCAGACAACCCTTTTCCAGAGACGGGAAGGTGGTAGAACTAGAGGACATGAATTGAGGTTGAAAGGGAACAGACTCAGGAATAATGTCAGAAGTATTTCTTTACTTAGAGGGTGGTAGGTACCTGGAATGCCCTCCCAAGGGAAGAGGTGGAAATGAAAATGGTAGTGGAATTCAAAAACGCATGAGATAAACACAAAGGGATCCTGATTAGAAGGAATGGATCCGGGGACGATCCAAGATGGCACAGTAGTGCTTTAACGCAACAGACGTGCTCAACTAGTCTCTTGTGCTGCGAGGAATGGCTCTAATTCCCCTGACTATGGGGAAAAGGAGAGGGAATGTGCGGGAAGTTCCCTCGACCCCCACCGGGACCCACCTTCCAAAACAGACGACCCTCGAGAGATTTGGGCTTACGTCTGAACCCGTGCATTCTTCTCCTTCTATCGGATCTGGCGCTTCAGTGTTAGCTGGCAGTGAAGACGGGGTTTCCCTAAGCCCCGTCCTGCATGCAGCTCCCCCACAACCAGGAAGGAATGCTGTGGAAGCAAGTCCTGTCGTTGGCACTCCGTATGATGAGATACTGACTGAGCAGGGAGGGATCCTGCCCACACTAAGGGAGAATGGGACTAACCTTTTTGAAACGGATATTTCACTACAAGTTTTGCCTCAACAGATAGTAAGTACTCTCAAACAGACTGTAAATTCTCCCACTCCTGGTATTTCTTTTGGGGCTTTAAAAAACCCAGCTGTAGTGACAATGGAGCCACTCTGGGACTTAACTTTTCATTTGCACACCTCTCTTCAAACATTGACAGTAAAAATACTAGTGAAATTAAGGTTTTGTCTGGATAAAAAAAAATTCAAACTTTTTTGGAATCTTTGGGATTAGCCTCAATTAAGGAATAAAACTTTACTTTTCGAGGAAGTGACGTAGCAACTAGCGAATGGCCGCTTAAGAACGGAGCTCCGTTGGAGTCCAAATAAAAGTAATTTAATCCCAGAGTCAGGCGAGCCAAGACTGTAAAATACTGCCTAGCGCTACTTACCTAACATTGATGGCAGCGAGGAAAAAGTTATCGCAATTTAAATATTCCTCCGTGAAGCCCGGAACGAGTCAAAGTGGCGCTCAGAGAGTATCGACACGAGGCGCGAAAATGGCGCCCGAAGAATCGGACTCAGATATAGACCACGAGATTGCAGAGCCCGGCGACGTGGCAGCGAATATGAAAGAGATTTCCCACTGGTTCAAGGAAATGAAAGCTGAGCTGGTAGCGATCCGAAAAAGTATACAAACAGCAGTGGCGGAACTACATGCTGAGGTGAAAGAAATCGGAGGTTGAATGGCAGAAACAGAGGAGAAGGTAGAAGCGCTGACGGAGGAGATGGGCTCGATTCAGGTAGGTTTAATGAACGAGCAGCAACAGAGGGAAGAGCTTGAGAGGACAATTGAAGATTTAGAAAATAGAACACAGTGGTGCAACCTGTGAATTAAAGGAATTCCTGAAGATGAACAGTTTACAGTGGCGGTGGTGAAAGAGCTCAGTGAGTATATTTTGCAATCTGGTGAAGGAGCTGGGGCAGATCAAGAAATGGTAACTATCCACATTGATCGAGCACACAGAAGCTTGGGTCCACAAAGAGGGCATTTACCTCGAGATATCGTCGTGTGCTTCCATGAATTCGCGATGAAAGAGAAGATCTGGAAAAAAGCTAGATATCTTGGAGAGATCCATTGGAAAGGATGCACACCACAGATTTATCAGGACCTGGCAAAATTGACTCTGCAAAGAGACGTGGATTTAAAGAAGTCATCTCCTATCTACAGAAGGAAGGATTAAGATACAAGTGGCTGTATCCATTTGGACTCCAGGTCACAGTAGGAGATAAATCCTGCAGGCTATTGAAACCGGAAGGATCCTGGAAGACCCTGACAGAAATGGGATGTACAGATGTTCCAGATGAATTAAGATCAACTTCGAGCTGGGAGAAGGTGGACAGAACAAAACGGAGATCTCCCCAAAAGGACAATGGAACTTGAATCAATAGAGAGACTGAATTCTTCACTTTAGAGGAAAAGGTACCAGAAGCAAGTGGTATTGTATGGAAAAGTTTTGCATTGTTATGAGTTATGGTTGTTTGTTAAGGGGTGGAAAATCCTGCTACTGTGGGAATAATGGGGTAAAGGAATGAGGAGGATTGCTGAAGGGGATACAGGTGGCATAAGACAGGCCTCTGGCGAAGACTAACTTCCTCGGAGAACAAACTGGCTGGAGGGAATGTGGGCCAGTTAACGGGGTTAAGGGGTGGGGGGATGGCGGTTGGAATGGGGGGGAGTAGGGTGGGGAATGGAGGGGTGGGAGGGGTAGGGGGGATTAGAGTGGGATCTTGGAATGTTAATGGCTTAAACAGTCCGGGGAAAAGAAGTATAGTGTTTCAGGAATTAAGATTGAAATGGGATGTGGTAATGTTACAAGAGACACATATACGAAAACAGGATGCTTCCTTAATACTGAATAAAGGTATAGGGGAGAGCTACTCAGTGGAGGACCCAAAAGGGGGCAAAACAGGGGGACTAATCATTTATATTAGGGACGGTTTGCAATTTGTAAAGGAGGCAGTACATAAAGACAAGGCAGGGAGGTGTATAGCATTGAGAGGGAAAATCCACGACATACCTATCACATTTGTGAATATATATGCCCCTAACAGAGGACAAGGGGGGTACTTTGAATCTTTGCGGGAAGAATTGGGATCTTTTGTTGGAAGGAGAGTGGTTGTGGGAGGGGACTTTAATTTCCCAGTCGAGGCGATAGATCACTCTCAAGGAAGTGGGGAGGAGAATACCCGGATGAAGAAGCAATTTCTTAACTTAATGAGGGAGTTGGATCTGGTAGACGCATGGAGATTACAGCACCCTGGACAGAAAACATTTACACATTACGTGCGCAACAGACTTATGCTAGAATAGATGCAATTTGGTGTAGTCGGGCACTCTGGGGGAATGTAACTGATACGGAGATTGAAATTTATTTATGTATTTATTTAATTGCATTTGTATCCCACATTTTCCCACCTATTTGCAGGCTCAGTGTGGCTTACAATACATTGTAAATGATAGAAATACAGTTTGTTACATTACGATTATGGGTTACATTGTGAATAGTTAAGGAAGACAGAGTCAGGTCAATCATCTTTGGGGCGTATAAACTATAGGATACATAAATCAGATCACGCTCCTATATGGATGGCATTGAGAGGCATGGGTAACAGGGGTCGAGGTACAAGTTGGCATCTTAATGAATCTTTGTTGGATGGGGAACAGGAATGTAAGGAACTGCGAGAGGTCATTATAGAATATCTAGGCCTCAATGATACAGGTGACGTTTCAGATGGCACCCTTTGGGATGCACTTAAAGCAGTGGTCAGAGGCCATCTGATAAGTAGGGGTGCCAGGCGGAAGAGAGAGGGGTTGGCTAGAGAGATAGAGGTGCGCAAAAAGTTAGCCCAGTATGCAGCGGACCACCAGCGAAAGGGAGACCCTAGCAGCTTAGCAAAATTGCAGAAATGGAGAACAGAATTGCAGAAGATACAGGTAGTAAGAATGGAATACCATAGAAATCTACTACGACAAAAGTTTTTTGAATTTAGCAACAGAGCGGGTAGTATGTTGGCTAGAAAACTGCATCACCGGCGAGTTAAGCATACGATTGTGAAGATAAAAGGACCGGGGGACACATTATTACATCAGGATGAGGAGATAAAGGAGCAATTCATGAAGTACTATAAAGGATTATACACTAAGGAGACTATGAGGCTTATTTTCAAAGCACTTAGCCTCCCAAAGTTCCATAGAAACCTATGGAACTTAGCCTCCCAAAGTGCTTTGAAAATATGCCTCTATGGCCGCAACGACAGAGATACGTAGCTATATTCAAGGGTTGGGGTTGCAGAAGATTACCGAACAACAAGGGGGGGGGGGGGGGGGAGATGGAGGCGGCCATCACTTTGGAGGACGTATTAACCGTCATTAAGGAGTTAAAAGGGGGAAAAGCGCCAGGATTAGACAGCTTTACAGCTAAATACTATAAAATTTACGGTCAGGAATTAGCTCCGTTACTAGCAAGGATTGGGAATGCATGTTCTAAGGACAGAACACTACCCCCTAGCATGTATGAAGCAGGGATATCGGTATTGTTAAAGCTGGGTAGAGACCCAACAGTGTGTGAATCTTGCCGTCCGATATCCCTGATAAATACAGATGTCAAAATACTAGCAAAAGTGATGGCCAATAGACTGAAAAAAAATTTGCCACATATCATACATGAGGATCAATCGGGATTTATTGAGCATAGACAAGTAGCAGACAACATAAGGCGAGCGCTGAATATCATCTGGGGGACACAAAGCAGGGGGGACTCGCTGACATTATTCACGGTTGACGCCGAAAAAGCATTTGATAGGGTAGAGTGGGACTACTTATGGGAGGTAATGGTGGAAATGGGGTTAGTGAGAGCTTTTGTAGGTTGGGTAAAAGGGCTATACAAGTCACCAGTAGCTAGGATTAAGATTAATGGTAGTTGGTCAGAACAATTCACTATTCAAAGGTTGCCCACTATCGCCACTGCTGTTCGCCATCTCGATAGAGCATTTAGCGCAGAAAATTAGATCCCAAGAGGATATTAAAGGGGTTTGGATGGGAGGCAGAGAGCATAAAGTAGCACTATTTGCAGATGATATCTTATTTTCCTTGTCATCAAGCAGATGAAACCATTACGTATGGGTTGTGTCCATCAACCAGCAGGGGGAGATAGAGAGCACTCAACTTTTCACAGTGCCTCATGGCCAGCCAGCTCCACTGCCTCTAAAATATTCTCTATCTCCACAAGCAGGGTGGCTGCAGCTTCTTCGAGCTCCATCAAAAATCTGCCGGGGTGTTAGAGGCTATAGCAGCTTCAGTTTGAAGGCACATAGGTCAGCCCTTTCCCTGCCTTACCCATGCCCCCGTGGATGTGGACATATTAGCTTGCTTTTCCCTGTCTTTTCCCACTCAGTGGATGCAGGCACATTGGTTCGCCTTTCCCTGCCTTTCCCACTTATCTGAGCCTCTGGAGTGATTTTATTTACCTCTTTTGCCTCTGCTTTCCTCACAGCGTTTAAAAAAAAAAAAAAAAAAAAAAAAAAAGCCGTCGGGCTTTAGCGCAGCGATCTTGGAAAAGAGGTTTTTCTTGAGATTCTTCTGCAGGACTGGAGCTGTGATACTCGGTCTAGTGAGGTAAGAGTGTTTTCTGACTCCTCCGGGGTGGGCCCGAACCGCCATTTTTTAATTTTACTGCCGTTTTCGGCGATGGCTGCGGAGACTGTAAAGCGCTGTTTTAAATGGGGCAAGCGCAAATCAGCGGGGCTCTGTAATTCGTGCTGTACAGATTGTAGAGCCGGCCCGAGCATGGCGAGCGGCGATCTTTCGCACTCTGAGCTGGCAGCGGACACCATTTTGGATTTTCCACATGGCGTGGCCTCCGTTGCGACGGAGAGCCCTGAATCCGGGGGGGGGGGGGGGGGGGGGTCCTCTGTGTGAGGCTAATAGAGCTGATAGCCCTGGGCAGGATCCGGGCGGTCAGGGAACGGTTTTCTACCCTGATTTTGTTTTAATGCTGCATAGGGCATACATGCTTAAAAGAGCTCTTCCAGGCGATAGGGTATCCGGATTCACCCGTACCTAGATGACTGGCTCATCAGAGCAGACTCAGAAAAAAGAGTCATCTAACTACAGCCAGAGTGGTTTCAGTCCTTCAATCTCTGGGCTGGGTCGTCAATATGGCCAAAAGTTACCTGACCCCCTCGCAATCTCTAGAATATTTGGGGGCCAGGTTCGACAGAGCCTCGGGCTATGTGTTTCTTCCTGAGCAAAGGCGGTGCAAGCTTCAGAATCAGGTCCGTCTGCTCCTGAGGATGCCCCGCCCGCGAGCTTGGGACATTGTCCAGCTGTTGGGATCGATGACTGCCACCTTGGAAGTGGTGCCATTGGCAAGAGCGCACCTGAGACCTGTACAGTATTCTCTACTTCAACGATGGTCTCCAGTATCTCAGAATTATCAGTGCAGACTTTCTTGGCTCCCTGCGGCCCGCCTCAGTATGGAATGGTGGCTCTCAGACAGCATGTTGCGGCGGGGAATGCTGCTGGCGCTCCCCGATTGGTGCCTAGTGGTGACAGATGCCAGCCTGAAGGGCTGGGGCGCACATTGCCAGGGGAAGCATGCCCAGGGTCTGTGGACGCCCTACAAGTCGGAGTGGTCTATCAACCGCCTGGAGTTGAAAGCGGTGTTTCTGGCTCTTCTGGCCTTTCAAGTGACCCTGGAAGGATTGGCTGTCCGAGTGATGTCGGACAACACGACAGCAGTGGCCTACATAAATCGACAAGGCGGCACTCAGTGCAGAGCTCTAGCCGCGCAGGCCGAACAAATTTGCCACTGGGCCGAGCTGCATCTACAGTCCCTGTCAGCAGCTCACATTGCAGGTCAGAGCAACGTGCAAGCCGACTATCTAAGCAGGCATCAGATCAATCCAGCGGAGTGGGAACTAGCAGACGATGTATTACTGCAGATATGTGCCAAATGGGGAAAGCCAGTGATGGATCTTATGGCGACCAGTTCCAATGCCAAAGTCCCGTGCTTCTTCAGCAGACGGAGGGATCCTCGCTCTGCTGGGTTGGATGCCTTGGCTCAACCCTGGCCCCTGGGCTTGCTGTATGTCTTCCCTCCGTGGCCCTTGATAGGGCGAGTGCTCCTGCGGATTTGGCTGCATCCAGGAGAAGTGGTGCTCATCGCCCCGGGTTGGCCCAGGAGGCCTTGGTATGCGGACCTTCGACAGATACTGTTGGAGGCTCCCTTTCCATTACCTCTGGTTCCGCACCTGTTGTCACAGGGTCCGGTGGCCATGGAGGACGCCTGCCGCTTTGGTCTTATGGCATGGCGATTGAGAGGGCGCAATTGAGAGATAAAGGCTACTCAAATAAGGTAATTTCCACTCTCCTGCAGGCCCGTAAGCGCTCCACTTCCGTGGCTTATGCCAAAATTTGGCGCTAGTTTGCAGTCTGGAGTGTTTCAAGAGCGCTTTCTCCGTTGCGGGCTCCTGTCTCGCCGATTCTGGACATTTTGCAGGAAGGTGTACACAAAGGCTTGGCCTTTAATTGCCTGCGGGTGCAAGTGGCAGCATTGGCCTCCCTGCGTGGCAAGGTTGAAGGCGTGTCCTTAGCTGCTCATCCAGATGTGGCACGGTTTCTTAGAGGGGTGCTTCGACTCCGTCCTCTTGTGCGAGCACCTTGTCCAACTTGGAACCTGGGGTTAGTATTGAAGGCTCTTCAGGGGGCTCCCTTTGAACCGCTTCGGCGTGCTTCAGAGAAAGATTTGACACTGAAGGCCGTTTTTTTTTAGTGGCCATTACCTCGGCGAGACGGGTGTCAGAGCTCCAGGCGCTGTCCTGTAGAGACCCTTTTCTGCAATTCTCAGAGTCAGGGGTCACGGTTCGGACCGTGCCTTCCTTCATGCCTAAGGTGGTTTCAGCGTTTCACCTAAACCAGCCTGTTTTTCTTCCCTCCTTTGTTGAGGAGGAGTTTCCAGATTCATTTGGGCAGTTGCACCTTTTGGATGTGCGCAGGACTCTGTTGCAGTATCTGCAAATTACAAATTCTTTCAGGACCTCTGATCATCTTTTTGTGCTGTTTGCAGGTCCTCGCAGAGGGTTTTCAGCGTCTAAAGCCACTATTGCCCGTTGGCTCAAAGAAGCTATCTTTTCAGCATATCTGCTGTCTGGCCGGGCTCCGCCTGAAGCCTTTAAGGCACATTCCACAAGAGCGATTTCCTCTTCCTGGGCGGAAACTGGAGCACTATCTCTTCATGAGATTTGCAGTGCTGCAACATGGGCTTCTAAGCTCTCTTTCGCCTGACATTACAGGCTGGATGTGGCTGCCAAGAGGGATGCGCGTTTTGGAGCACAGATGCTAGCGCGTGGTGTGGCTTGTTCCCACCCTATTTAGGGATTGCTTTGTTACATCCCATACGTAATGGCTTCATCTGCTTGATGACAAGGAAGGGAAAATTAGGTTCTTACCATGATAATTTTCTTTCCTTTAGTCATAGCAGATGAAGCCATGAGCCCTCCCTGTATGATTGTCTGTATTGCAGTGATTCTGATGTTAGGTGCTGTTCTTGTTTCCTGAAGTTATATTCCTTCCTTGGGGAGTCGGAAAACAGTCTTCAGGATTCTTGTTACAGTTATAGGAGGATGAGTTCATTCCCTCCAGTTCATGTTTTGGGAGGATGAGTTTATTCCCTCCAGGAGGATGCAAGTATTCCCTCCGTTTATACAAAGTGGAGGACGAGTTTATTCCCTCCAGGAGGATGAGTTCATTCCCTCCTTTTTTGAGTTCATGCCCTTGTTAAGGGGCCTTCGTTCGCTGTGAGGAAAGTTCATGTTATTCCCATTGCGGTTTGCCATACTGCTTTGGAAGCTTCAAATACTGAAGAGGCACTGGAGCTGGCTGGCCATGAGGCACTGTGAAAAGTTGAGTGCTCTCTATCTCCCCCTTCTGGTTGATGGACGCAACCCATACGTAATGGCTTCATCTGCTATGACTAAAGGAAAGAAAATTATCATGGTAAGAACCTAATTTTCCCTTATGTAGCATCTCCCCTCACGACTTTACCAAATATAGTTAAAACACTTAAGAGTTTTGGGGACTTATCAGGATTTAAAATTAATATCAATAAATCTGAGATTATGGGGGTGACAGCCACGGAACAGGAGATTAGGCAGATGGAAGAAAAGTTTTCTTTTAAAATGACACTGACAAAGATTCATTACCTCGGAATTTGGATCCCGGTAGAACTAGAGAAGATATATTTCTTGAACTATGTACCTCTGCTTAAAAATATTTGAGAAGATCGGGAAGTGACGTCACCGCCACTGATGGCAGCTTAGCTTCTGAGCTCCCGCTCCCTGAATTACAAAATCGCTATAAAAAGCACTCCCCAGCTAATTTAAAAGTGTTTGCAGCGTTCCTTACTGCTCCTCATCGGCAACAGCATGAGTAGAGCATCTTCAACGCGGCCTAAGGAGGCCAATAAATCGGCTGGCAGTGGGGCAAGTAAAACAGCTAAGCGCCACGAGGCAATGGCGCGAGCTTCCCCGTCGGACTCAGACTCCGCGCTGTCGATGTCAGAGTCGCGGAAGCCGCCGGCTAAAAAAGGAATCTCGGGCGAACTTCGCCAGATGCTCGCAGGTATACAGGAGGATATTAAAAAATCGAAGGACGAGATCTTGGACAAAATGGAGGTACTCAGCTCTGACCTCCGCGAGCTGGGCAATAGAGTTGAAGAGGCGGAGGCAAAGCTGGAAGAGCACTCTGAGTCCCTGCTCTCGCATGAGGCCCACCTTCAAACTCTGGATCAACAAAATAAAGACCTCACATACAAGCTCGATGACCTAGAAAACAGGGGACGTCGGAACAATCTTAGGTTCCGTGGAGTCCCCGAAGGAGGTGAGAACGAAGATGTCCCGCTTATTATACAAACACTGTGTGCCTCCCTGCTGGGTTCTGATGCTGCAACGGCTAAGATAGAAATTGATAGAGCACATAGATCCCTCGGTCAGAGGCAGGAGAACAGAGCAAGGGACATTATCTCACGATTCCACCGGTATGAATTGAAAGAACAACTGCTTAATTGCGCCAGGAAAAAGACTGACCTGGAATATGGCGGAGCAAAAATCTCTGTGTTTCAAGACCTTTCGCAGTTTACTCTACAGCAGAGACGCCTCATGAAACCGGCCCTGGACATTCTAACTAAAGAACACGTTACATATAGATGGGGCTTCCCTTTCTCGCTGAATTACACTCTCCAGGGAACCAAAAATAGAGTAGATCACTGTCCGAAGCATGGGCATCCCTGCATGTGGCGGGCCTGGTGAAAACAAGCAAGCCTCCAGGTGACTTAGCATCCGCCACGAAGGCTAAACTTCAAAAATGGCAGCGGGTCCCTTCCACTACTAAAAGGAACAATTCGAAAAGAAGAGTTACCATGGAGGAAACCTGAACCACTGCTGTGGCAGCTTGATCGCCTTATCCTACACGAGGCCGCACTCTGCAAGGCGGTTGGAGGGACGATGGTTCTGTCTGTGCCAATGGCTGGAAAAGCAGCAGGGAGTAACAACTGTAATGTTATGTTTTAAGAGTTATGTTACTTTAGCAAAAAGGACACTAAGATCCCTTATTACTGGAAGTTATGAGGGAGGAAAAGTGGGGTGGGGAATGTTGTGTTCAAGGTTGTAATGTTGCTGGGGACATAGGGAGGAAGTAGCTTAAATATTTGTGGGGCGTGCTGGGGTCCTTTATGAAGATGAGTGCAATCAGCATTGGGCAGAAAATTAAGGGACCTTGGTGGTTTAAGGGGTGATTCGGGGAGGGGTGAGGGAGCTGGCTGTGGGGATGAGGGTGTGTCACTTTCTCTCGTCCCACTTTGGGGCCATGTGCCTCCGAGTTGGTGTTAGAAAAGAGGGGTTGGGGGGGATATGGGAGAGTAGGGGGACACTTAGAAGGCAAAGAGGGGGAGGGGCGGGTTGGGGGCATTACCGGTTTATTGGAACATCTATACATGGAGTGATTGGAACCCATTTGCTTAGCATTGACCTAGAATCCTTGTAATGTGTGCAGACCTTAAAATACTATCGTATAATGTGAAGGGGTTGAACATGCCTCAAAAAAGGCAGAAACTGTTTAAAGAGTTACAACAGATAAAACCGCATGTTGTCCTGCTGCAGGAGACACATCTCTGCAGGGTGCATGAGCGACTCCTCTCACACTCAGACTATCCCAATGCCATTTTTGCCTCCTCAGCAGATGGGTCCAAGAAGCGTGGGGTAGCGGTCTTGTTCCACAACTCCATTTCGCCCCAAATTCTAAACATTAAACGTGACCCGGGAGGGAGATTCCTGATGCTTCACATCATCATAGACCAAGTCGAACTTACGCTTGCATCTATATACGCACCAAACGACCACCAGGGGTCCTTTTACACCAAAGTAAAGAACATATTAACTACATTCACCAGGGGCTCTCTGATTTTGGGGGGTGACTTTAACGAAGTCATGGACCAGGTGCTGGACAGATCCGGGTCACCCCAGCAAAAGGTGTCTAGAGACTCTCTGGCCTTAGGTTCTTTGGTCTATTCCCTGGGGACTTTAGATATCTGGAGACTCAGTCATAAGACCATGAGGGATTATACATTTTTCTCCCCCGTACATAAGTCATACTCACGTATTGATTATATATTCTTAGATGTTACTCTTGCTGAGAGGGGGCCACAAGCAGGAATTGGTAGTGCGACAATATCTGACCATGCCCCAGTATGGGTTACCTTGCCAACTATCAGGGTTGAGGTCAAAGACAAAAGATGGATGCTTAATACAGACTTGCTGCAGGAGGGGGAGGTGGTAGAGGGATGTAGAAAGGTCCTGAAGGAATACCTGGAGTTCAATATGGAGTCGGGTCCACCCCTTGGAGTGGTATGGGATGCAATGAAGGCAGTTTCGCGAGGCTACTTTCTACAGTTAGCTAGTAAGCGTGCGAGAGTCCATAGGGCCTAGCTGGCACAGTGCCTGGCAAGGATTAGGCGTCTGGAGGCGCAACACAAGTCAGGTGGCTCTTCAGAGGTGCTGGAGGAGCTGCGGGGACAGAGGCTTCAGCTGGACTCTATCTACTCTGAACAGCTAAGTTGGATACAAAATAGAAATAGGGTTCGATCTTACGAATTTACTAACAAAGCAGGGCGTCTCTTGGCTATAAAGCTACGAAGACGAAAGGTGGACCGAGCGGTCACACATATTAAGGGGGAGAGGGGTGAAATGTTGAATACAGCTGAGTCCATAAGGAGGCGCTTTAGTGAATTTTATCAGGGGCTCTATGCACAAGAGATTAATCCTTCTGCTGAATCTATTCTAGAATACTTAGCTGACAGTGGCCTTGCCTCTTTCACAGAGCAGCAGAGGATTATGCTGGATGCCCCGGTCACTCCGGTTGAGATACAAAAAGCAATTCAGCATCTGCCCTCCTGTAAGTCACCGGGATTGGATGGCTTACCCAATGAATTTTACAAGAAATTTGCCCTTGAGTTGGCCCCGCTGTTAGCTGATCTGTTTAACCTGAGCGGGAAGGGGGAGGCTCTGCCTGCTTCCATGTTGGAAGCCTGGATTGCGGTACTGCCTAAACCGAACAAGGACCACACAGACTGTGGGTCTTACCGCCCGATATCTGTTTTGAATGCAGATGTCAAAATCTTAGCTAAAGTCTTGGCCAACCGCCTGGCACCTTTGCTTCCAGCCGTCATTCACCCTGACCAGGTGGGATTTGTTTTATATAGAAAGGCTTCAGACAATACTAGGCGAGCGGTTGACCTAATGTATTTGGCAAAAAAAATGAATAAGCCCCTATGCCTTCTTAGCCTAGATGCCGAAAAGGCCTTCGACCGCGTGCATTGGCCATTTATATACAAAGTGATGGAGGCCTTTGGGGTAGGACCTCAGTTTCGGGGCTGGATTCGAGCGTTTTACAACTCTCCTAAGGCTTGTATACGAGTTAATGGGGGCAACTCTGCAACGATTCCTTTACATCGGGGTACTAGACAGGGTTGCCCCTTATCTCCCTTGCTATTCGCAATGGTGATGGAACCATTTGCTACCAGGCTTAGGAATAACCCTGATATCTCGGGTCTCTCCATAGGTGGAAGAGAACATAAGCTATCCCTATTTGCGGATGACGTGCTGTTGTTTGTCACTCGCCCCCTAACCACTTTCCCCGGGCTCTTGGGGGAGATTGAAGAATTCTCGACTGTGTCGGGCTTTAAAGTGAATATGTCAAAATCTGAAGTCTTGAATGTGTCTCTCCCGGAGGAGCTTGTGGGAACGTTGAGATCTACCTATGCCTTCCGGTGGGCTGACAGGAGCATTTGTTACCTGGGGGTCAATCTGACGGTTCGCCACTCCGAGCTCTTTGCTGTAAATTACAAGGGCTTGGCTGGGACACTCACTGAGGACCTTGGTGGATGGGGTGACCTGGATCTCTCCTGGTTTGGCCGCATAGCTGCTGTAAAGATGAATGTTTTGCCGCGCCTGCTCTACCTTTTTCAAGCCCTCCCAATCAAGATGCCCAGGAAATTCCTAGTAACATTGCAGGAACGTATCATGCGCTTTATCTGGGCGGGGAAACGTCCGCTGCTGGCGCGCTCGGTCCTATATCAGGATAAAAAGAGGGGAGGGTTGGGGGTACCCAACTTGGCCTGGTACTATAGAGCAGTTCAGGCGCGCGCGGCAGTGGAATGGTTTCAGGACTATCCGGATCGACAGTGGGTGCAACTGGAACAATACACCTTGGGTGCACGGCCCTTGGAGGCGCTCTTGTGGATCCTGAGTTCACTTAGATCCCTAGAGGGGGGCTTGTGTCCTTCCATATATGTTACCCTTTCTAATTGGGATAGTATGTTTTCCCGTGGACGTACTGAACTCTCCTGTCTGTCCCCTATAGCACACAACCCACTATTTTACCCCGGTACAATAAAGGGAGTATTCACTAGATGGTACAGGGGAGGTCTACAAAGGTGGGGCCAAATGTTTGAGGGGGATTCGCTGTTGTCGTATCCAGAGGCTCTCGAGAGATTCCCTATAATAGGATCGGACCGGTATGCTTACCTCCAATTATCCACTTTTCTTAGGACACGGGCAGTTCGGGAGGTGGTGGCCCGGGGAAAATCCGCACTTGAAGCCATCTGTGAGGGGCCACCCAAAACTAGTGGGCTGGTCTCACGCCTCTACCACATTGTTAATAGGCAATCCCAGAATTACACCCTTCATAGGAAGGGCTGGCAAAGGGAGCTGGGGTTGACAATGGAGGAGGCATCATGGGAGAGACTGGAGCGGGATGTGTTGGGGGTGTCGTCTCATGTGCCCTTCAAGGAGAATGCGGTAAAGGTGCTGTACCGATGGTACCTGACACCTGAGCGCCTCCAGCGCATTTTCCCCACCACAACGGGAGTATGTTGGAGAGGTTGCGGTGTAAAAGGCACAGCGGGACATATATGGTGGACTTGTAGGAAGATCAGTGCCTTCTGGAGATCTGTACATAATAGGCTGCAAAGATGGATGGGTAGCCCACTACCCTGGAATCCAACCTTTTTTCTGTTTCTGGCGGGGGTTGCACATCGCCCTCAGACCCAGCAAATTTTTCTGAGGCAGGCTATATGCGCTGCTAGAGTTGTAATTGCAGCCCATTGGAAACAGCCTATAATCCCACCAATAGCTAGGTGGATTAAAAAACTGAGGCTCATCTGCGAATTGGAAAGGCTACTAGCTGAGAGGCGCAACCATCTGAACAGATGGCACATGATCTGGGAACCTTTTCTTCTTCATGTATAATATGATTGCTGTTATCGGGTAGTGTGATGCTGGTTAGTGGGGTGGGATAGGGTGGGTGGGGGTGGGAGATGGGGATTAACATACAGTGGGGGAAATAAGTATTTGATCCCTTGCTGATTTTGTAAGTTTGCCCACTGACAAAGACATGAGCAGCCCATAATTGAAGGGTAGGTTATTGGTAACAGTGAGAGATAGCACATCACAAATTAAATCCGGAAAATCACATTGTGGAAAGTATATGAATTTATTTGCATTCTGCAGAGGGAAATAAGTATTTAATCCCTCTGGCAAACAAGACCTAATACTTGGTGGCAAAACCCTTGTTGGCAAGCACAGCGGTCAGACGTCTTCTGTAGTTGATGATGAGGTTTGCACACATGTCAGGAGGAATTTTGGTCCACTCCTCTTTGCAGATCATCTCTAAATCATTAAGAGTTCTGGGCTGTCGCTTGGCAACTCGCAGCTTCAGCTCCCTCCATAAGTTTTCAATGGGATTAAGGTCTGGTGACTGGCTAGGCCACTCCATGACCCTAATGTGCTTCTTCCTGAGCCACTCCTTTGTTGCCTTGGCTGTATGTTTTGGGTCATTGTCGTGCTGGAAGACCCAGCCACGACCCATTTTTAAGGCCCTGGCGGAGGGAAGGAGGTTGTCACTCAGAATTGTACGGTACATGGCCCCATCCATTCTCTCATTGATGCGGTGAAGTAGTCCTGTGCCCTTAGCAGAGAAACACCCCCAAAACATAACATTTCCACCTCCATGCTTGACAGTGGGGACGGTGTTCTTTGGGTCATAGGCAGCATTTCTCTTCCTCCAAACACGGCGAGTTGAGTTCATGCCAAAGAGCTCAATTTTTGTCTCATCTGACCACAGCACCTTCTCCCAATCACTCTCGGCATCATCCAGGTGTTCACTGGCAAACTTCAGACGGGCCGTCACATGTGCCTTCCGGAGCAGGGGGACCTTGCGGGCACTGCAGGATTGCAATCCGTTATGTCGTAATGTGTTACCAATGGTTTCCGTGGTGACAGTGGTCCCAGCTGCCTTGAGATCATTGACAAGTTCCCCCCTTGTAGTTGTAGGCTGATTTCTAACCTTCCTCATGATCAAGGATACCCCACGAGGTGAGATTTTGCGTGGAGCCCCAGATCTTTGTCGATTGACAGTCATTTTGTACTTCTTCCATTTTCTTACTATGGCACCAACAGTTGTCTCCTTCTCGCCCAGCGTCTTACTGATGGTTTTGTAGCCCATTCCAGCCTTGTGCAGGTGTATGATCTTGTCCCTGACATCCTTAGACAGCTCCTTGCTCTTGGCCATTTTGTAGAGGTTAGAGTCTGACTGATTCACTGAGTCTGTGGACAGGTGTCTTTCATACAGGTGACCATTGCCGACAGCTGTCTGTCATGCAGGTAACGAGTTGATTTGGAGCATCTACCTGGTCTGTAGGGGCCAGATCTCTTACTGGTTGGTGGGGGATCAAATACTTATTTCCCTCTGCAGAATGCAAATAAATTCATATACTTTCCACAATGTGATTTTCCGGATTTAATTTGTGATGTGCTATCTCTCACTGTTACCAATAACCTACCCTTCAATTATGGGCTGCTCATGTCTTTGTCAGTGGGCAAACTTACAAAATCAGCAAGGGATCAAATACTTATTTCCCCCACTGTATATACAAAATTACAAATCTTGAAGTCATGGGCTGAGCACACTGAATAGTCTCCTGGGCGCACTCGTACGGCAAGAATTGTCTGGGTGGATGTGTATGCAGTGAGAATCTTACCATGTGTTGTATTATTTGTCATCCACAATACCATAAATTGGCTATGTACATTTGAAATGCACTATGCTGTATACGATGTGCTATGTATTTAAATCTGTGTTTTAAGTATTAATAAAGACTTCATGAAAATTAAAAAAAAAAAAAAAATATTCGAGAAGATCTAGATAGTTGGAGGAAAGGGTGGCTATCATGGTGGGGGAGGATTGCCGCTATCAAAATGAACATTTTGCCCAGGCTGCTGTTTCTCTTCCAGACCCTACCTGTACAGGTCCCCAAAGGGGAGCTAATGAGACTACAAGCAGAATTAGGGAGGTTCATTTGGGAAGGGCGCCCAGCTAGATTATCCCGAAAAATCATGTGGAAAGCGTTGGAACAAGGGGGTAGAGGAGTGCCTAATGTACAGTCACTGGGTGGCTGAAGGAGGGGCAGGGGAGACAGGATAATCACAGGGTGGCTGGAGGGGGAGGCAGGGGAGAGAGGAGAATCGCTGGATGGCTCGAGGGGGGACAGGGGATAGAGGACAATCGCTGGGTGGCTGGAGGGGGGACATTGAAGACAGGAGAATCGCTGGGTGGCTGAAGGGGGGGGCCAGGGCAGAGAGAGGAGAATCGCAGGGTGGCTGGAGGGGGGACAGGGGACAGAGGACAATCAAACACACTCTCTCTCTCACAGACACACTCGCACCCAGTCTCCCTCTCTGTGTCACACACACACTCGCACGGTGCTGCCAACCACGCAGAGGGGGGGGGGGGGGGGGGGAGAGGCAGGGGGTCCTGAGACGAGGAGGTTCTGACAGGGGGGGAGGGGATACTGAGACCGGAGGGGGGGAGGGGGTCCTCATACCAGAGGGAGGGGGGGAGGTATCTCTGTCACACACACACTCTCTCACAGTCAGTGTCTTTCTCTCTCTGACTCTCACACAGTCTCTCACACTATGTCTCACACTGTAACACATTTACTCTCTATGTGTCACACAGTCACTCTCACACACTGTCTCACACACACTCTCGGTCTCACACACTTGGTGTCATACACGCTCGGTCTCATAGACAGTCTGTGTGCTCACTCTTACTCTGTCACACACACACACACACACACACACTCGCACATTCACTCTCCCTCTGTCACACAGTCACTCTCACACACACTCTCTCTCAAACATACACACTCCGAGGAAGACCTTGCTAGCGCCCGTTTCATTTCTGTCAGAAACGGGCCTTATTTACTAGTAATATAAATAAATATATATATATAATTAAAAAAAAAAAGGAATGGATCCAAAGAAGCTTAGTGGAGATTAGATAGCAATGCCGCTAATTGGGAAGCAAAGCCGTTGCTGGGCAAGACTTCTAAGGTGTGTGCCCCGATTGTGGCTGAACAGTTTTGGATGGGCTGCAGTGGAGCTTTTCAGGGGCTTTGACAACTTCAGAAATTTAGAACAAGGACAGTGCCTGGCAGACTTCTATGGTCTATGCCCTGAAAATGGCAAGTACAAATCAAAATCAGGTATCCTATATGAAGTATCACATCATAATCTCATTACATATGGTATCTTGTTGGGCAGACTGGATGGACCGTACAGGTCTTTATCTGCCGGTATCTGCTATGTTACAATTTAACTGTTTCAAAAATCGGGGGTCACGTGGTGCGATGCAGGAGTGAGGACTCGTGTGTGCTGAGCTCCTGCTAGTCCCCCGCATCTTTGCCAATTATCTGACCTCAGCGGGGATCCGAAGGATTCAAATCTTATTGGGCTTGCAGAGCTGATTTGGGTGCTGCGCTTTGGCTGGCGGTAGTGACCGGAGAAAGCGGGATGGCGGCGAAACCTCAAAAAAAAGAAAAAAGCAAGGCCGCGGAACCTAAGATGGCGGCCGCACCGCAATCGCCGAGTTCCAGCGTCTGCTCGGCATGGACAGCTGAAATTACGGCGGAAGTAACGGCCGCAGTTGAGGCAGCCCTGGACAAAAAATTACAAGCAATATATGACAGGGCGGACTCGGCACACGAACGCCTAGATGGATTTCATCTGGACCTGGACCATGTCCAACAAAGGATTAGTGATATCGAGGACCGCATGGTGTCTGAGGTGCAGCCGGTGGAAGCCCTGCAGAAAAGGATATTGGAACTGGAGAATAAAATCGATGATTTGGAGAACCGATCCAGGCGCAATAATCTGCGCCTGGTCGGTTTGTCAGAACAGATCCAAGAGTCAGAGTTGGGCAGTTTCCTAGAAACCTGGATTCCGACCACGCTGAAATTGAATAATATGCCAGGCCCCCTGAGAATTGAGAGAGCACACCGACTGGGGCCAAGGAGGCAAGGAGCGGCGCGGCCTCGGGCGGTGATTTTGAAAATCCTCAACTATGGGCACAAACAGGCTATTTTACAAGCCGTACGAGCAGGAGGAGAACTTAAACATGACGGACAGCGAATTCTCTGCTTTCAGGATTATTCCTCGAGGGTGGCAACAGCAAGGAAGGAGTTTGCACCAGTGTGTACACAACTTCATGAGAAGAAGATCAGGTTCGCTTTGGTATACCCTGCAAAGCTGAGAGTACACCATGGAGGTACAGTAAAGTTCTTTGAAAACATGTCGGCAGCTTCTGCTTTCCTACAAAGCCTGACACAGGGAGATACTGACTGAAAGGCATTTCGGAGGGACGGGGTTCAGGCAAATGTTGTTTGAGGCCTGAAGCTGGAATAAATGTTTGAAAGAAGATTCTACATTTCAGGGACTCTAATAGAGCCAGCCATGGCTCTGATAAGTTAACGTAACAGACAGTCTGTTAAGATCAAAATGTAAACTGTAATTACAATAAGTGTTTAAAAAGTATATTGATCAAGTTAGATGGGGTACAATGTTTTAATATGTGAAGGGGTACAATGTTTTGATATATGAAGGGGAGAGAAGAATTGAAAGTTTAACGGTGGGTTCCCCTAAAAAGAGGGAAAGGAATCATTTTTGGTAGGGGCTAGTGCACCTATACGTGATGAGTTCCTTGGAGAACTCGAGGGAGTGGGTGAGGGAACTGATGAGGGGCGGAGGGCAAGGGTGGGGGGGAGGGGGGGAATTCTGCCTGAGTGAACGAGGTGCAAGTGATAGAAGGATCTGGGGAACTGTTGCTGGGGAGGACAAGTGTGGGGGGAGGTGGAGGCTGGGACACCTTCTCTCTTATATTGCAAATAACTGTATTATTAGCATGCTCTTACCAGAAAATGGTTAAGGTGGTTTCATGGAACGTGGGGGGCGTGACCTCCCCGATAAAGCGAAGTAAGATTTTACAAACCTTAAACAGACAAAAAACTCACATAGCAATGCTACAGGAGACACACTTAACGGGGCAGGAACACAAAAAACTATGTAGATGGTGGGTGGGAGACTATGTGGAGAGCCCAATGACCAACAGAAAAGCAGGAGTCATCATACTATTCCGCAAGGGGCTCCCTATTGTCAGGAAGAGGGTGGTTACAGACCCGAAAGGAAGATTTGTCATGGTGGAGGTCCAAGTGCATAATCAACCCCTGCTGCTGGTGAATGTGTATGCGCCAAATCAATATGATAGACAATTTTACCAAACCATAGTGAACCGGGTACATTCCTTCGACCAAATGCCCATAATTATGGGGGGCGACTTTAATTCGGTGTTTGATCCGCTATTGGACAAATGGAGGACCTTGGTCTAAATCCTACAGATTGGAGCTCCAGATTTGCATACGAACAGGTGCGACACTATGTAGCATCTTTGCCTAAGAGGACGCTGGGTGTCGATGTGGCCACCAAGCTGGAAGATCTTTTGGAGGTACCGTCGGGGGACCCTGTATCCATCTCCATGTTATACAAGCGATTGATAGCTACCCGTCCACAGAGAGATTTAGGAAAAGTGGCTGCTAGGTGGGCAGAAGACACACAGACGGAGGTCTCAACCCGGGATCTTCTGCGGGGGTTGAGAGGGGTGGGGAAATGGACTAGGAGTGTAGAACTTTGGGAAAGTCAGTTTAGAGTAATCTACAGAGCATACACATCACAGTCCCGTTTATACCGGATGGGGTATTTAGAATCGGCTCAGTGTAGGCGATGTGGGGCGAACCAAAGTGATTTTTACCATGCTTTTTGGCAATGTCCTGCAACTGAGGCTTTTTGGAGACGGATACTAAGGTTTTTGGAAGGAGTTGGAGGCTCCCGGATCAGGCGTTTGCCAAAATGCATTTTGCTGGGATGCCAAAGTCCAGTGGAGGGGGGTACAGCTTATCAAAATGCACTTGTTCACAAGGCCTCTGTGGTTGGTATGAAATGTATCCTGGTAAATTGGACACTGGAGCGGGCCCCCTCATTCTGGCAATGGCGTAATCGTTTGCATGCCTTACTTTTGGTGGAGCTTCAGGATGCTCTGCTTAATTTCAAAACACAAAAACATTTTTATTTAACTTGGACAGATTATATTAATGTGATGTCTCCCAA
Organism: Microcaecilia unicolor; assembly: GCF_901765095.1. Lineage (NCBI taxonomy): Eukaryota > Metazoa > Chordata > Amphibia > Gymnophiona > Siphonopidae > Microcaecilia > Microcaecilia unicolor. Next base: position 118,639,488 of record NC_044040.1, on the reverse strand, counting down.
AGCACGAAGTTACATTCTTAATAAACTCAGCGCGTTAAAGGATCCTTCTTCAGCAACTTGTGTCACTTAAGTAAGAACGAGGTTAATGAATCGGTGGGTTCATAGGTCACTCAGGCAGAAGGGGATAGGGAGGGGGGAGGGGAGTTATGTTTAGTTCAAAGCACTCGTACTAGGTCTTGGTAAGCGAACACCTTGGGGTGGTAGGAGGGAGGGCCATCAGAACACAGGCTCTCCAGCTTGTGCCCCAGGAAAGGGTGCTAACCATATCATCTGGGGACTGCAGGTCCATTGCTGATTATATAGATCATGATTTTCGTAGCAATGGAAGGAGTGTGGTCGCTAATACGTTTCCGATAAGAGGTTATTACTTCATTGGTTGTTTCTCCTTTATCCTTACGGTGAAGTTGGGGGGGGGGGAGGGTTGGGGGGGAGTTCGGAGATTTATTAACAATGTAAAAACTTGATGACGGATAATGCTGTATCGTGTATTTGTGTCAGTTGTTCAGAACTTGAAATGTCTCACAAGTCTTGTATATCCTGGTTGTCATCAATAAAAATGTTGAACCATAACTGTTTCAAAAATCTAGAAGGATTAGCTCATCTGCAGTTTATCTAATATAATAATTCGCACCTTCAACGTTCTGAAGCTGAGTCCGTGGCAGTGAAGCCGTGTAGTGTTCGTAGGGTTTGTAATCGCCCCACCCTCGAGGGAACTCTATATAGTTGCCAGCCCCCGCGCCTCCCTCCCTCTCTCTCTCTGCCCTCCAAGCATGACCTTTCCTCCGGCAGCCCCTCGCCTTTCTAAGTGCTGGCTGTATTTTAAAAATTCTTACCTTGGAGTGTGGCGTCCACAGTGAAGGTGAGCGGCACTTCACACTGCCTTCGCAAGTGTCTCAGCTCTGCCACTGGTCCCTCCCTTCCGCCGCACCCCAAGGTAAGAATTTTTAAATTACAGCCAGCACTTAGAAAGGCGAGGGGCTGCCAGAGGACAGGTCGTGCTTGGAGGGCAGAGAGAGAGAGGGAGGGAGGGGCATGGAAGTCGGAGGAGAGGGGGGCATGGACCTCGGAGGGAGGGGGCGTCCTGCAAGTCGAAGGGGATGGGGGTTATCCTGGAACTCGAAGGGGAGGGAGGGAGGTGCGGGGATGTGGAACTCGAACGAGAATGGGGGGCATGGAACTCGGAGGGGAGGGAGGGGGTCCTGGAACTCAAAGGGGAGGGGGGACCTGGAACTCGGAGGGCACACAGAGAGAGAGGTAGGGAGGGGGCCTAGAACTCAGAGGGGAAAGAGATGGAGGGGAGGGGAGGGGGGACCCTGGATATGGGTGAATGGAGGAGAGGCCAGGGGAGAATGCAGAGTTGATGCACATGAGGGGGGGGAGGGCAAGGGACAGAGGAGAATTGCTGCACCACGATGGATGGAGGGGGCAGGGGAGAGATGCTGCACATGGATGGATGAAGGGGGCAGGGCACAGAGGACGTTTGGTGCATATGGATGAATGCAGGGGAGAGAGCATAATTGGGGCACACGGGACACACACTACACTCACACAGACAGACACACACACACATATTCTGTCTCAATCACACACACACTCTCTCTCTCTCACACATACTCACTCTCTCACACATACTCTCTCTCACACATACTCTCTCTCACACATACTCTCTCCTAACAGTTCCCTTAAAAACATAGGGCCAGTTGCACTAAACTTAATGAGCCATTAACGAGCAAGTAGTAAACCCTGGCATGCACTAAAGGCTTCTCCCAGCCATTTTCCGATCACGGAAGCAGCTAAAGAAAACGGAATGCAGATGAGCAAATTAGTATTATAATGTGTAGAAACCGTATTGTAACGAGATGCACTACCATTTTCCAATATCCTTACCGTGGAAACCCCTAACCGGGAGGTCTGCACCTCTCGTTGGGGCTGCTGTGAGGGAATCGAAAGAAAAAAAAAAACATCCAAGTGCTCGTCAGGGACGTCTCTAACACGAGCTGGACGTCTTCCTGCAGCTTTTGTGATGGGCGTCCTTCTTGGACGTGTTTTTCTTATATGCAATTAGGAAGGACTTCTCTGAAGAAAAAAAAAAGACGTCCCTGTTTTTCTTACCTGCCTAAACTGACCAAAAGTACAGTTCTCTCAACAGTCCCCTCCAAGGTTATTTTCAGCTTGCGCCCCCCCCCACCCCCCCAGGATAGGAACGTGCGAGGATGTCCAGATCAAAACATTTTGGATGTCCCTTCCTCCAGGTTTCTCTCAGCCAATCCCAGCGCGTTTAGCTGTTAGCAGTATCAGCTAAACATGCTGTGATTGGCTGAGAGAGACCTGGAGGGAGGGATGTCCAAAATGTTTTGATTTGGACGTCCTCGCACATCCCGATCCTGTGGGGGGGGGGGGGGGGGGGCGCAAGCTGAAAACAACCTTGCAGGGGACTGTTGAGAGAACTGTGCTTGTGGTCAGTTCAGGCAGATAAGAAAAACAGGGATGCCCTTTTTTTTTTTTCCCTTCAGAGAAGTCCTTCTCCTGATACTTTTTGGATGTCCCTTCCTCCAGGTCTCTCTCAGCCAATCCCAGCGCATTTATCTGTTACCAGTATCAGGTAAACACGCTGGGATTGGCTGAGAGAGACCTGGAGGATGGGACTTCCAAAAAGTTTTGATTGGGACGTCCTCGCACGTCCCGATCCTGTGTGTGGGGGGGGGGGGGGGGGGCGCAAGCTGAAAACATTGCAGGTAGGAAAAACACGTCCAAGCAGGACACCCATCACAAAAGCTGCAGGAAGTTGTTAGACGTCCCTGACGAGCACTTGGATGTTTTTTTCTTCACAGAAGTCCTTCCTAATTGCCTGATGTAAGCCTGCCTTTAACATGCAAAGCATTAAACAATGAAAATGTTACCCAAGGGAAGAGCAGTAGCACTTAAATTAACTGGGGCTCTTTTCAGTACTGTTTCTCTTCTAAGGTTCAGGCTGCTGACAAGTTTCCTGCTCGTCAGAGACATAATTTTTTAGTTTTTTTGAGTGAAGGACGTCCTTGGCATGCACAGAGCAGCTGGCATAATGCTTGGCTGCTCTATGCATGCTCCATCGGCCGACTGTTTACCGATGGAATAGAGAATGCAAGTGAGCTACAATGAGCAGCTCATTTGCATTCCTTTTCCTTGATGCATGCCCGTTCCTTACTGATTCGTTAAGGGAATCGGTAAGGGAAGGGCTTTAACGATTCTTTAGTGCATCTTCCCCATAATTGCCATTAGAGGACAACCTTGCTAGCGCCCATTTCATTTCTTTCAGAAACGTGCTTTTTTTACTAGTATGTAATAAGAGCTAGTGCTGTTTTTGAATTGTATATAAGTTGCTGCTAACATATTGGTAGCAGTTCATACAAAGTCGCAATAGGCTAGTAAAAAAATAAAATACATACCAGATACATTAGAACAAGTTACAGTACAGACCCATTTCCCTTCTGAGCAGTGCAATTGAAGCAAGTTTTTTAGCCAGTTGTAACTGCATAGTATATGTGAATACAGTTTGATACATTCCAGCCTTATTAGGCTTAGGGTACCTGGTCCGGATGTCCATTTTGTTAGTTTGCATTTAATTTGTTAGGGGCCTTTTTTAATTAGGTGCAGTATAAAATGGTTGAAACATGCCCTTATGTGGGTTTTTCCCATGGTCTAAGGCCATTTTTACCACATCAGTAAAATAGCCGATTTTCTATTTTTTCAATTAATGACCATGTGCTAAAGTTACTATTAGTGTGTGGCAATTAAAAAAAAATACTACTGAAGCACTTAGCAGCACCTATTTTGTAGGTTCTAAGGGCTCCCTTGGTAACCCTGAGCTAAACAGCACGGGGTAATGTGGAAGTGCTAACTGATTAGCACGGGAATGCCCATTCTTCTCCCAGACACACCCCCCTCCACACAAAAATAGAAAATACTTTTTTAGCATACGTGCCAATTGTGAACTTAACACAGCCCTCTTAAGCTGTGGTAAGTGCATGCTAGCGCTTACTGCAGCTTAATAAAAGGATCCTTTAGTGTGTCTTTAATTTGATTCATCAACAATACCCTACTCAGGAATCTAACAGTCAAAATTTTCTCGATTTTGAACTCATATAAATTACAGGAAAATACTTTCACAAATCATCCCATCGAATTATCATATACATTTATGTATTTATTTCCAAACAAATCTTTTATTGACAAATCTTTTTACTTTTCTTACCAAAATCCCTTTTCTATACAAAAGCACAGCAAAACTATCATGACCATCTAAAACATCCACATTCATTCAATCATTCATTACCCACATATATAACAGATAAAAAACCTCAACCAGGGTTTAGGAATCAGTCCGTGATGAAAGTATTTCTTCTCAGTGAGTCACCAGTCCACCAGGTGAACCCACATCTGGTTTTACCCATGGAACGCTTCCCAAACTCCTCAATTTTCAATTGGTCTAGAGTCAAACATTCTTTTTCCTCCGAAAAATTGTCCAGCCCAACACAGAGTTTGTGTTTCGCTCAATTGGCATCTGACACAGAGTTTGTGTTTCACTCAGTTGGCGTCTTCAGGAGCTGTCAGTCTGTGCATATAAAATCATCTACAATTACTTGTCTGTACCATCACCTATACAAATAATGTTATGCATAACATAAATTCCACTCACCATGTCTCGAATAATACAAATATGTTTGGCACACCGTAGCTGGGAAGCTCAACCCGTCCAGCTACCATTAGAACTCTAAGCATGCGTATTTTGGAAATGATCCACCCCCTCTTTTTAAACTCTAACAGGACTGTTCATGTATCCAATCATAGTGTCCCCTTCTACGTAACCACATGAACGTGGTTACCTCATCTCACCAAATCCCACTCTATTTCACGATTCAGTCATCCAAAAAAAAAGATGGTATATAATTCCAAACACAAAATGCAAGTATCACTACTAACTAGTGTATATGGAATAAATAGAGACTTTTAAACACATATATTAGGAGAAAAGGATCTAAAATTAAAGAATTAAAAAAATTATAATATTAAATGGATTTAATTGAAAATTTGGAGGTTTTTTGACCAATGGTAAGACTGGAGTCTGTGATGTGCTGGCACTGATTATACTTGTTGCTGAGCCGAGACCTTTGAGATCTTTTTCCTCCATTTTATTTATTTATTTGTAGCATTTGTATCCCACATTTTCCTACCAATTTGCAGGCTCAATGTGGCTTACATTTGATGTAATGGTGGTTGCCATTTCCAGGTAACAGAATTACAAATGGTATTGCATTCAGGTGCATACATACATGATAACATACATGGAACATAACATATATGGAACAGGTTATGGTAAAGAAGAGTTCGATATGGTATTGCATGAAGGTTACTGGGTAATAAATTGGATTGTAACATACGTTTGGTCATCTAGTGATAGTGCTTGATCATTCGTAGCAAAGAGGATAGTCATGTGATAAGAGTTTGGTTTTGTATAGATCGTGTATAATGTTATTATTTAGTGTTTAAGATGGATGTTTATGGTATGCCTTCTTGAAAAGATCTGTTTTTAGTAGCCTTCGGAAGATGTTTAGGTCTTGCGTTGTTTTTATGGCCTTTGGTAGTGCATTCCATAGCTGCGTGCAGATGTATGAGAAACCGGTCGCGTATGTGGATTTATATTTTAGCCCTTTGCAGTTAGGATAGTGGAGATTGAGGAATGTGCGTGATTATCTTTTCATTTTCATTCATATTTAAAGTTGAATTTATGATTCACAGTGAGAGCTAAAAGTATTAAGTTAATCTTTCAGCTTTTGATGTTGCTGATACAAGTGACTTTTGCTAAAATAGTGTCTGGAGAGTTTTTGATACCTGGGAAAGGCCAGATCTCCAGGCCCTTCACAGAATAGTTGTCTATACGTTGGTGATGAATTAGTTAGATTGTCAGTTTTCTGCCCCCAGAGGTTGTTTACTCAGGGCCGTGCCGATGCGGTAAGCGAGGTAAGCGCCGCAGGGGGGCGCCCACCTCTGGAGGGCGCCGCCCGCGGTGCTTACCCTCGCCCCGCGCCGCCGAGGCCTTTAAATCTTTTCATCGCCCCGGGTGTCACCAGAAAGGGGGGTGCCGCCGCTCCCGCTGCTCTTCATCCTGGCACCCCCCCCCCCCAGCCCTTTAAATTTATTTGCCGACGCGATAGCGAGCGCAGCACCTCGTGTGGAAGTAAATGAAGCGGATCCGATCATCTCATTGGGCCTTCCCTCACTGTCCCGCCCTCCTCTGACGCAACTTCCTATTTCCTCTAGGGCGGGACAGTGAAGGAAGGCCCAATGAGATGATCGGATTCGCTTCTTTTACTTCCACATGAGGTGCTGTGCTCGCTATCGCGTCGGCAATTTCTTTTTAAAGACCGGGTGGCAGGGAGAAGACGAGGCAGGGTGAGGGTGGGGGACAGATGGGGTGAAGGTGGGGGGGACTTGGATAGCAGAAGGGACTGGGTGGGAGCCAGATGGGGTGAGGGGGACTCGGATGGGCAGAAGGGACTGGGTGGGAGACAGATGGGGTGAGGGTGGGGGGGGCACTTGGATAGCAGAAGGGACTGGGTGGGAGACAGATGGGGTGAGGGGGACTCGGATGGGCAGAAGGGACTGGGTGGGGAGACAGATGGGAGAAGGGGCATGGAGCTGGAACTGGGGTCTGAAAAGTGAGCAGGAGGGAGAATGGGGTCATGCCTGGGGCAGGGGTGGATGGGAGAATCAATGGATCTGGAACTAGGGGCAGCCGCAGGTGGGAACTGGGAGCCGAAAAGAGGGGGCAGTGAGAGAGGGGGGATAGATCCTGGATGGAATGGGGAGTGAGAGGGAGGGCAGACCCTGAATGGATGGGAGAGGGCAAGTGGTGAATCGAAGGAGCAGAGAGAAAGGGCAGACAGTTGATAGAAGGGAGTGAAAGAGCAGACAGTGGATGGAAGGGGCAGAGATAGAGGGCAAATGCTAGAGGGAAAGGAAAGAGAGAGGGCAGATGGTGGATGGAAGGGGGAGAGAGAGATGGCAGACTGGGGCAGATGGTGGATGGAAGGGGCAGAAATAGAGGGCAGATGTGGATGGAAGGGACATTAGAGAGGGCAGACACTGGATGGCATAGAGAGAGCGAAGACAGATGCTGGATGGAAGGAAGACGGAGGAAAGCAGAAACCAAAGACAACAAACTGTAAATATATATTTTTATTATTTTGCTTTAGGATATAGTATTTTAGCTGTGCTAATAAATGTTTATAAATAGAACATTTAAATAAGGTAATCTTTTTATTGGACTAATTTTAATACATTTTGACTTAACTTTCAGAGAACAAAACCCCCTTCCTCAGATCAGGATAGGATACTGTAACAGCACTATACTGTATTGACCTGAGGAAGGAGATTTTGGCCTCTGGAAGCTAAATGTATTAGTCCAATAAAATGGTATTATTTTATTTTCTGTATTTGTTTTATTTCGCTGCTGCGACCAGAAGTAAAAGATTTAAAGGCCCCAGGGTGTGGAGGGAAGGGCAGAGAGGCATGGATGGGAGGGCAGGTCCCAGGGAGAGGACAAATTGCTGGAAGGGGAGGGGAGAGAGGATTGCTGGCTATGGATGGAGGAGGGAAGGGCAGAGAGGGACAAGGATGGACATGGGGGCCCAGGGAGAGGACAAATTGCTGGAAATGGAGGGGAGGGGATAGAGGAGGCAAGGATTGCTGGCTATGGATGGAGGAGGGAAGGGCAGAGAGGGACAAGGATGGACATGGGGGCCCAGGGAGAGGACAAATTGCTGGAAATGGAGGGGAGGGGAGAGAGGAGGATTGCTGGCTATGGATGGAGGAGGGAAGGGCAGAGAGGGACAAGAATGGACATGGATGGGAGGGCAGGACCCAGGGAGAGAGGAGAAATTGCTGGAAATGGATATAGAGCAAGAAATGAAGAAGAAAGGAGAAAAGTAAAGAAATAAATGGAAAGGAAGCCCTGGAAATGGAGTTAAGAGGACAGATAGCAGCAGAATCAGATACTGGACCAGCATGATTGAAAAAGAAAGTCACCAGACAACAAAGGTAGAAAAAAATTATTTTATTTTCATTTTAGCGTTTGGAATATGTCCACTTTGAGAATTTACATCTGCTATCTTATTTTGCAATGTATAGCAATTTGTTTCTAAGAATATTGCTGACAATTCCTTTCAGTGTGGCAAGTGGTGAGCGATCATTTTCATGGGGGGGGGGCGTGATCATTTTCACGGGGGGGGGGGGGGGGCGCGCCAACTGATAGTGTGCAGGGGGGCGCCAGAGACCCTAGGCACGGCCCTGTGTTTACTAATGGGTTAAATAGGTGAAAGTTAAAAGGTGAGGAGCTTGGGTAAAAAGAGAAACTACACTGGAAATGTTGAAGGACTTGAAAAATAAATCTCACTTGAAAAGTTGAGGTTTACTGAATTTAGTAAACCAATTTGTGTAACATGTGAGAGGGATAAGTGTTGGTGGCGAGAAGTCACAGTATATACATGAAAACTGAATGTTTTGTAGAATTCATACAATGTTAGATAAATACTTTTGTAATTTGGAAAAAGCGGTCAACTTTAGAACATTTTAGGCAACTCATGATTTTTGAAAACCACAGGTTTGCCAAGTATAGTCTTATTTTTAGTGCTGGAAACATAGCATTTAGTCTATATCCTTTTTGTGATATTTTATTATAGGTTTGTTACATCTATCTATATAAATAAAATCCCCCCTCAGACGTTCTGAAGCTCACTCCATCTGTCCTGAACTCCTGTCCTCCTGGTAGGCTAGGCTATTCGGACTACTCACCCTCAGTCTCAGCCACGCCCATCTGGGCCGTAGACCACGCCCCATCTGCACATAAAAAGCACCCTCAACGTTCTAAAGCACACTCTGAGGCTTCAACAGTTTGTATGTTCGAAGCTCTGTAACCATTTTTAAGCACACTACATCTCTGCCCCGCCCTGACCTATCAGAGAAGGGAGGAGTGTCACAGCTGACCTATCAAAGAGAACTGAAACAAGAAAAGGGAGGAGCGTCACACCGAATGACGGACCTATCAGAGGGAAGTCAAATAGAAGAAGGGAGGAGCGTCAGAGGCCAAGGGGACGGCCGTATCTACGTCTCATAGGTTTCCTTGCTTTCTTTTCAGTGTATTGCAGCTGCAGCCACTTAGGTAAGTCTACTACTACTACTACTACTATTTAGCATTTCTATAGCGCTACAAGGCATACACAGCGCTGCACAAACATAGAAGAAAGACAGTCCCTGCTCAAAGTCTAGCAAGCCTGTCAGCTACTGAATACAGAAAGCAAAAGATAGCATGTGGGAACTTGCTCCATTTTGTTCTCTGGAATGCAGTGATTATTATACAAATGGTCTTGCTTTCATTATTTTGGTAGGGACTGCCTGTCCACAGTCCCCCCAGTCCTGACACCTGACAGGGGGGACAGGGAAGGACACTCACTGTCTCACATACGCACTCGCACACACTCATTCTCACATACACGCTCTCTCACAGACACACTCACATCCTCTCTCTGTCACACACACACACTTGCACATTCTCACTCTCACACAGTCACTCTCACAGACACTCTCTCAAACATACACACTCCATGCAAAACCTTGCTAGCGCCCGTTTCATTTCAGCCAGAAACGGGCCTTTTTTACTAGTTTTACATATTTCCCAGAATTTAATTGTGAGTATAATAGGTGGCTTTTAAATCTTACTATGTTTGTGCCCAAAATAAATGAAAGGTGTGTACTAAATTGGTGTTTGAGAATGGTGTTAATTATCAAATAAATTACATGTGAAGGATATCATAAAGCTTTTATAGCAAAATATAAAAATGTAATCGGTGGGATCAACATTAAATTTTATCATACCTTTTATTGTGTGTCTGAAAGTAAACCGTTATTTGGTCAAGCTTGTGTGAAATGAAATAAAGATTATGGAACTTCTACTACTACTATAAATCACTTCTATAGCGCTACCAGTCGTACAAAGGTAAAAGAAGATTTGCCAGATTTATGAGGTGTTTACAAACAGAGAAAGTAAGGCAGACCATCAAAATATTTCTTGGCTTGCAGGGAGTAACAGCTATAAAGGTAATCTTAAGAAAAAAACAATAAAATAAAGTGAAAATGGTTTGGTGATGTAAAAAAAAAAGTTGTGGTTAGCCAAGCTCAGAAGAAAAACGCCAAACCACCAAATTACATAGTAACATAGTAAATGACGGCAGAAAAAGATCTGCATGGTCCATCCAGTCTGCCCAACAAGACAAACTCATATGTGCTACTTTTTGTGTATACCCTACTTTGATTTGTACCTGTCGTCTTCAGGGCACAGACCGTATAAGTCTGTCCAGCACTATCCCCGCCTCCCAACCACCAGCCCCGCCTCCCAACCACCAGCCCCGCCTCCCACCATTGGCTCTGGCACAGACCGTATAAGTCTGCCCAGCACTATCCTCGCCTCCCACCACCGGCTGGCTCTGCCACCCAATCTCGGCTAAGCTCCTTAGGATCCATTCCTTCTGAATAGGATTCCTTTATGTTTATCCCACGCGTGTTTGAATTCTGTTACCGTTTTCAAACACACGTGGGATAAACATAAAGGAATCCTATTCAGAAGGAATGGATCCTAAGGAGCTTAGCTGAGATTGGGTGGCAGAGGCAGCCGGTGGTGGGAGGCGAGGATAGTGCTGGGCAGACTTATACGATCTGTGCCAGAGCCAGTGGTGGGAGGCGGGGCTGGTGGTTGGGAGGCGGGGATAGTGCTGGACAGACTTATACGGTCTGCAATTAGTTTGCAATATATGTAAAGTTTCAACTTGCTTATATTTATAGCTTTATGTAAACAATAAAATGTCATCTTTCAAACTATACTAATGGATAAATCGAAGAATCCCAAAAGTGTTCTTTGAAAAATAGTATCTAGTTTCTTCCTCTAAAATTTCAGGTGTCACAATGTCGGGAGTACAAGTGAGCTCTTGTGCTGATCCAAGGATCAGCAGTCAGAAACCCAATGCTTCACCTGCGGTGACCACTGTTCAGGTGGCCAACAGGACTTAGGAGTCGGATGAGGAAGAGTACTCGGCTCAGACAGAAGGAGGTGAAGACAGAGCAGAAGTCAGTACTAGGCAGTGGTCAAGGGAGGCGGCGATCCAGCTGTGGTCAGGTCCAGACAGTAGTCAGATCAGGCAGAACAGCAACAAGATAATGCACAAGACACCAAGAAGGTTGTAGATGAGGCAATGAAGTAGGAAGAAGTTCCTGGTTTTAAAGTGAAGGCATCTGACATCAGTGTAGATGCGCCCAATGTGTAGAAATCAGAAGGGAAGTATTAAGTTCATCTGAGGGGGGAAGGCTTGACTCGATACTTGATGTCTGACTCCATACCTGCTGTCTCAGTACGTGACATCAGTCTTTAATGTCTTTCCAGTGACTATTTCAGGGCTACTTTTTATATTTTGAAACCTTAATATCTAAGCAACTGCCAGGCTCTGGGGATTATAACTTATGTTTTCAGAAAGCTGTCCTCTAGGGCTATATTTGTTGCAAATTTTAAAAATAAAAAAGTTTAGCACAGTTGGTGTGAAACCCACAACCTTCCGTGTTAAAGACAAGCACCAATACACTAAGCTAGCCACTCTACAATAAGTGTAAATTTTCAACTTGAGTATATTTACAGCTTTCTGTGAGGAATAAAATTTCAACTTTCAAACTTCTTGGATAGAAGCCAGAAATAAAAAAAAAAGTCTCCTTTGAAGAGTATCGTCTAGTTTATTCCTCTAAAGAAATTCAGGCTTTAATCATTTTCCAGTGACTATTTATTTGAGGTCCACATTTTGGATATTCAACCCTCAATATCTAAGGAACCACTGCAAATTATAACTTATGTTTTCAGACAGCCCTCATCCAGGGCTAAAAATGTTTGATGCTCTAGCATTAATTTGATTTTTTTCGCGTACAGTATTATCACAGTTTACACAAACCCGATGAACTTTAAACAAAATTCCTCAGAGATGGCATCTTACTGTTGTGATGTTCTATTAAAAAAATGGTTGTTCGTCCAGCGGTTATGGTACTGAGGAACTGAGTTCGATTCCCACTTCAGGCACAGGCAGCTCCTTGTGACTCTGGGCAAGTCACTTAACCCTCCATTGCCCCATGTAAGCCGCATTGAGCCTGCCATGAGTGGGAAAGCGCGGGGTACAAATGTAACAAAATAAAATAAAAATAATAAAATTTGGTGGTGGTGGGAGGGTCCAAGTATTTTAGAATATTGCACTACTGTGCAGACTATGATTATTAGCATTGTTTTCTTAAATATCAAAAACCTTAATACTCTTGTAGTCCATCATTTCAAAATATGTAAAAATAATAAACCATCTACAGAGCCAAAGCTCAGTCTTATCTATGTTCTTCGATCATCCTCCATCTGAAAAAGAATGTTCTAATGATGTGCTGGTGGCAGGAGCTCAAAGTAGGGGGTGTACATGGGGACATAATCAGGTGCACATCCCAGGTCAATTCTTTTCCATCCCTACCTCATCCCCATCATATTACTACTGTCCCTTCTCCATCCCTGCAGATTTCCTGTTGTCACCGTCCCTGTACACACCTCTAGTCTGGAGTCTCAAGAGAATTTTTGTGGTTGAAGATGGGGGCAGGAAGATTAGTACAAAACTCAAAATTGCTACAGAGCTTCTTTGATAAAATAATCATAAATAACATAGATGCTCCTCCATATAGCATGACTGTGAAAGTAACAGTAGAAACTTGATAGCATATGACTCTTCTTATCCTACCTTCCCGCCCACTCCTACTTGTTCCCTCAATATCTACCTGCTCTAGGCATGGAAGATAAGTATGCATATATTTTGTAACATTCAAAGCATATGCTATGATTACAAGTGCTCTACAGGGAAAGGGGTTAGAGACCTGCATGGGAATGGGGTTCGCGGGAATCCCGCAGAACCCGCGTGGTTCCCTTGGGAATGGAAGCAGTTTCTGCGGGATTCCCGTGAGGATGGAAACAATTCCTGTGGGGTTCCCATGGAAGTGTAAGCTACATCTGTGCCAGCCTCTCATCTACCAAGTACCAAGTTCTTTGAGTGCTGTCTCCTCCTTACTTTAACAGCATAAATGCAGAAAGTCTTCCATTAAGGAGGTGGTAGAGACACAAATGATGAAGGAATTCAAAAAGGCGTGGAATGAAGAAAGAGGATCTGTAATTAGAAAATGGAAGTTATAAAAAACCTAAACTTAAATGGCTGCATGTGTATGGATGTGTCGAGTGACACTTATATGGCGACTCTGGCTGTGATTAAATAGGGCCGATACCGGGCAGACTTGTATGGTCTGTGTCTAATATATGGCAATCTGGTTTAGGATGAGCTGGAAAGGGCTTAGCAAATTCAGTGGCTGGAACATGAGGACAGTGCTGGACAGACTTTTACGGTCTGTGTCCCAGAAACACCAAAGAAAGAACATAATCAAGTATATAATATCACACTGATTGATTTAATCATGAATAGATAATGAGTGTGACTATTGGGCAGACTGAATGGAACGCTCAGGTCTTTATTTGCCATCACTTACTATGTTACTATTAATCCTCTTTGCTCCCGGGCTGATGCACAGACCTCAGCTCTGACACAGGCACGAGCATCAGATGTCACCTGACCTACTGGCGTGTGCATGTGTTGACCTCTCAGCACACAGTGCCAATGAATCAGAGACAAATCTTACATGTGTGCACCAGAGTGTTCCAAGTTCCAACTTCCATTCCTTCCTTGCCTGCAGTGCTGTGGCCCAAATCCAGAGAGAGACTGAGAGAACTGACCGGAATGGGTCTTGCGCGGATGGGTGGGGACGGGTAAGATTCCAGCTAGGACGGGCGGGGTTGGATAAGATTTCTGTCCTCGTGCAACTCTCTAGAAAGGATAGTTACCAGTAGGGGAGGGGAGATATTCTTAAAGTTGAAATTATCGGTATTGTGGTATTATATTCCAAGATTGCATCGTGTAACTTCTTATATGAGGTTGGCAAGGTGACACGGCTTGATGAAGAACAGTAACCTATGCAGAATGCCAGATATAACTGGCTGTCTTGTTGGGCAGACTAGATGGACTATCCAGGTATTTATCTGCTGACATGTACTGTTACTTTACTGTGGGAACGTAATTTGCATTGGAGAAAATCTGTTCTGGAGTAACGTGACGGAAGCAATGAATCTGATAAAACTCCTTTTAAGTCCATCCTGAAGGTTTGGCTGCTTGCCAAAATTACTTCTTATGGTCAATATAAGCATTTTGAAAATTTTTTTCTTTCTTCTCATGCTTTGCTCATATTTTGCTGTTTTTGTACATGTACACTGGATTTTATTATTATGCAGTCCCCCGCCCCATACATGTTTTGTATTCAGTGTTATAAAGTTTCAAAGGTTTTCCAGGTTCTTTTATATTACATAAACCACCATGATATATTTTGAATGGCAGTATAACAAGGCATGGGTGGCTAAATAATTAATTACACCCTGTTGGCAGTTTCTTCATTCACAGCGGAGGTATCAGTTCCAAGGAAAACGTTATCCTTCTGGAAGGTGCATTTCTTTCTCTAGGAGGGGTTACTATCTATATCAGAGGTGTAGACATCAACAAGAACCTGAAGGGCACCTGCCAAATAGAAGAAAGTCTGCAAATCTCAACCTGCAACTCAACCTAAGTTGACACCATATATTTGAGGATGAACAACTTAACAAGAAGACATTTTGAGAAGGAGCATTTCAGGGGCGTGTCATGGGCGGTTTGACAGCGAAAAGGGATAGTAGGGAGACATTTTGCATTGGAAATGAAAATGACTGAATTTAGACCTGCTATAAAAGTGAATAGCTCAAGCCCACAACTTGTCTTTGGGCCCATTTGTGCTTCTGCTAAGTTTAAGAGGGGAGAGAGATGTATTTAGTTGCATTCTAAACGAAAGTAGAGAGTTGCTGAGTGGCACACTGTGGTGAAGGTAGCTACATACTCAGGCCTTACTAAAAAAAATAGTTATGGGGCTTCTAACACTCCCTTGCTATAGTAACATAGTAACATAGTAGATGACGGCAGAAAAAGACCTTCACGGTCCATCTAGTCTGCCCACGATAAACTCATATGTGTATACCTTACCTTGATTTGTACCTGTCTTTTTCAGGGCACAGACCGTATAAGTCTGTGCAGCAGTATTTCCCGCCTCCCAACCACCAGTCCCGCCTCCCATCACCGGCTCCGGCACAGACCCCGTATAAGTCTGCCCTCCCCCATCCTAGCCTCTCAACCACCAACCCCTCTTCCCCCCGCCACCCAATTTCAGCTAAGCTTCTGTGGATCCATTCCTTCTGCACAGGATTCCTTTATGCCTGTCCCACGCATGCTTGAATTCCGTTACTGTTTTCATCTCCACCACCTCCCGCGGGAGGGCATTCCAAGCGTTCACCACCCTCTCCGTGAAGAAATACTTCCTGACATCTTTCCTGAGTCTGCCCCCCTTCAATCTCATTTCATGTCCTCTCGTTCTACCGCCTTCCCATCTCCGGAAAAGATTTGTTTGCGGATTAATACCTTTCAAATATTTGAACGTCTGTATCATATCACCCCTGTTCCTCTTTTCCTCCAGAGTATACATGTTCAGGTCAGCAAGTCTCTCTTCATACGTCTTGGAACGCAACTCCCATACCATCCTCGTAGCTTTTCTTTGTACCGCTTCCATTTTTTTAACATCCTTCGCAAGGTACGGCCTCCAAAACTGAACACAATACTCCAGGTGGGGCCTCACCAACGTCTTATACAGGGGCATTAAAACCTCCTTTTTTCTGCTGGTCACACCTCTCTCTATACAGCCTAGCAACCTTCTCGCTACGGCCACCGCCTTGTCGCACTGTTTCATCGCCTTTAGGTCCTCAGATACTATCACCCCAAGATCCCTCTCTCCGTCCGTGTCTATCAGGCTCTCCCCACCTAACACATACGCCTCCCTTGGATTTCTACTCCCTAAGTGCATCACTTTGCATTTCTTCGCATTGAATTTTAATTGCCAAACGTTAGACCATTTTTCCAGCTTCTTCAGATCTTTTTTCATGTTTTCCACTCCCTCCGGGGTGTCCACTCTGTTGCAAATCTTGGTGTCATCCGCAAAAAGGCAAACTTTACCTTGTAACCCTTCGGCAATGTCACTCACAAATATATTGAACAGAATGGGCCCCAGCACCGATCCCTGAGGCACTCCACTACTCACCTTTCCCTCCGAGCGAACTCCATTCACTACCACCCTCTGGCGTCTGCCCGTCAACCAGTTCCTAATCCAGTTCACCACTTCAGGTCCTATCTTCAGCCCTTCTAGTTTATTCAAGAGCCTCCTGTGGGGAACCGTGTCAAAAGCCTTGCTGAAATCTAAGTAGATGACGTCCATAGCACGTCCTTGATTTAATTCTCCCGTCACCCAGTCAAAGAATTCAATGAGATTCGTTTGGCACGACTTCCCTTTGGTGAAACCATGTTGTCTCGGATCTTGCAACTTATTGGCTTCCAGGAAATTCACTATCCTTTCCTTCAGCATGGCTTCCATTACTTTTCCAATAACCGAAGTGAGGCTTACCGGCCTGTAGTTTCCAGCTTCTTCCCTATCCCCACTTTTGTGAAGAGGGACCACCTCCGCCATTCTCCAATCCCTCGGAACCTCTCCCGTCTCCAAGGATTTATTAAACAAATCTTTAAGAGGACCCGCCAGAATCTCTCTGAGTTCCCTCAGTATTCTGGGGTGTATCCCGTCCGGCCCCATGGCTTTGTCCACCTTTAGCTTTCCAAGTTGTTCATATACACTCTCTTCCGTGAAAGGTGCTCTATCCACTTCGTTTTCAGGTGTACTTTTGCCAGTCCCTCTCGGTCCTTCCCCAGGATTTTCTTCAGTAAAAACAGAACAAAAGTATCTATTTAGCAAATTGGCTTTTTCTTCATCATTTTCTACATAGCGTTTTGTTGTATCTTTTAGTCTCACAATCCCCTTTTTAGTCTTTCTCCTTTCACTAATATACCTGAAGAAGTTTTTGTCTCCCCTCCGTACATTTCTAGCCATCTAGGTCTCTAGCTATCTTGTGCAGGTTCAACAGGTGTGGGGGGGGGGGGGGGCTACGATGTGTATCCCTTCATTTCTGCATGCTGTATTTTGGGGGGGACATGTTCAGGGCTGTTCAGCAGATGTGGTACATAGGCACAGGGGAGGGGGCCTGATGATCTCTCTATCCCCCCCCCCCCCCAACAGTCACTGCTTCTGACCCTGCTTATGCATGGTGCTTGCATATGCCTGATGCAGAGCTCCTTGGGGCACTGCTTCACACTCACTTTTCCAGGGACCTCCATATCCACATGGAGGAGCAGGTGGTGATGGAAAAATCTCCTTCCTGTGTCTGAGGCACAGGAGGGCCACCAAGTGCTCAGATTCTTCTGTGGAGAAATTTGGTTCTCTCCTGAGACAGTCAAATGAAGAGTGGGAAGTGGACCAATGACTCCAGGGAAACAGGGTTACGATAGTAAAGAGAATAACTTTATTCACAGACTCGACACAGTACTGTGTTTTGGCCACAGGTCTGCCTCAGTAGTCTAAAATATAAAAACAATAAAAACTTATAACATAAATATAAACACTGTATATTAAAAAATTGTTGTAAAAACAATTATATATTTATTTTTAAAAAAAATATAATGATGTATACTAAAATAATTGTAAAGTACAACACCCAAAACTAATATAGAGAATAAGTTTTTTGACATAATGATTTGACAATAAATGAAAACCACAACATCCAAGTATTGCATGAAGAATGTGTTTTCGATATTGATGTCACGATGTAACATAAAAACTTTGAAAAATGAAAAATAATCCTTAAAAAATATATGTAAATAAATATATGCACGATACTCTAAACTTTTAAAAGACAATCATAAGTACATCATCCAAATGTTATGCAAACAATAGGCATAATAATACAGCATAAAAAATGGACATAATAATCCAGCATGCAAAATAGTTAATGTATAGCAATCTGACCTGAAAGAATGAAAATTAAGAAATTGAAAGTTTAAAATTTTTTTTATAGTGATCTGACATAAAAAATGGAAAATAATCCTTGAAAGTTTAATTAAATAAATATATGATACTAATAACCTGACTTAATTTTTTTAAAATTTGTTTATTATTTTGCATGTGATTATAATAAAACATTTAACAAATTCTTCTCTCTCTCCAATGCAATTCTATTCTATAGGTTATACACAGACCTGGTTAAGGAAAATTCCCCTTCCCAGTCTCAGTACAGTGTTCTGTGTAATAACAAACTTTAAATTTAACTCTTTAGCACTTACCCCCCCCCCTTCCACCCTCTCTATCCCCATCTCCATCCCCCCTCCCCTCCTCCCATCTCCCGCCCTCATCCCTTTTTGGTAAATATTATTCTTCTTGATTTATAACATTGACCATTTCTCACATATTTAAAATACGTCCTCTACCCCCTGGGGGTATTGTCTGCCAAAATGGGGTCCATAGTCTATAAAAGTCTTTGTCTGTGAATCTCCGTTCTCCTCTATAATCTGCTAGTCTCTTTTCGAATTTCATGTAATCCATTAACAGCTCACGCCACTTCTGCAGAGTCGGCTCTTTATTTGTAATCCACTCTGTGAGAATAAGTTTTTTCGCTGCCATTACAGCTCTACAAGTAAATCCCTTGAAGCCTGCTTTGGTTGGTTGAACTATCCTTGGTCTTCCGAACAGCAACAGCGGCCCTTTCTTCCATGTGGCGCCCCACATACTGGATGTCATTTGTATTACTCTGGTCCAAAATCTTTGTATTTTTGAGCAAGTCCAGAACATGTGCCCTAGTGTCGCGCCCTGCATCCCGCACTTAGGGCATGCTCCGTCTGGAGAGACTCCCATATGGAAGGCTCTCCTTGGTGGAATGTAAGTTCTTAATGCAAATTTGTATTCCATTTCACAATATTGGACCATCTTTGATGATTTTTGCGTCAAATAAATGTGTTCCTGTAGTATTTGAGGCGTTAAGGTCATTTGCAGTTCCTCCGTCCATGCCTGGGCCAGAGCTACATAGTCTATTTCTTCTGTCATGTCTCTTAAATGTCTATGATGCATTGTCAATGACACTCTGCCCTGTGCCCTTAGTGAAAAGGCTGAGGAAATCTCCTCCTGCACATCTTCTGTGAGGCATTCCCAGGGCAAGCTGTTTATATAATGTCTCAATTGCCAGTAGTAGAATCTATCTCTTTCATCAAGTTTGAACTGGGCTTGAAGCTCCACGAAAGGCCTGGTTCTTCCCTCTGACGTCAATACCTGATGTAAGTATACCAGTCCTCTCTGCTGCCATTGGCTAAATCTACGGTGTTGAGTTCCTGGTAGGAATTGTGGGTTATTGCAAATTGCTTGAAAAGGCGTAATTCGTCCAGAAAATTGATGATGACGGCAAACCCACTTCCAGACCGCCTTTGCCGTGGGCATTATATGCGATTGTTGTAGAACTTTAGGAGCTTGACAGCCTCCCACATGCAACAAGCTACTGAAATGTATTCCCTGTGTTAAGGTTGTTTCCAGATTTGTTGCTGAAAAGTCTGAGGTTGATCTGTACCAATCAGAAATATGTCGCATGCCACTTGCTATTGTGAGATACCTGATGCTGAGCAATCCCAATCCTCCATATTCTCTTGGTATTTGCAGCGTCCGTACTGGGAGACGTGCTTTCCTTCCTTTCCACAGAAAACGCTGTATATACCGGTGCAAGCGTTTTTCATCTTCTTTCTTGAGAAAAAGTGGAAGGGTTTGAAACTTATAGAGCCACTTTGGCACTATCATCATGTTATAAATAGCAATTCGTCCCATAAGGGACAGCGGATATTTCTCCCACAACTGGAGTTTTATGCGAGTGGTCTCAAGCAAGGGCTCAACATTTTCCTGGTATAATTTAGGTAGGTCTTGCGGTATGTTGGTTCCAAGGTATTTAATTTTCTCTTCCACTCTGGCTATGGGACACCTTTCCTTCTCCTGCTGGTTTCCACTCGGATATACATCCATTATTTGAGACTTTTTTTTATTTAGCGTGAAACCAGAGATTTGCCCAAATTCCTTTGTTAGGCTCAGCAGTTGGTCCAAAGAGCTCATCGGGCAGGCTGATATTATCATCAGATCGTCTGCGAACGCTAGGGCCTTTATGGTATCTCCCCCAACTTTCA
The DNA here is from genome assembly GCF_901765095.1 of Microcaecilia unicolor. NCBI lineage: Eukaryota > Metazoa > Chordata > Amphibia > Gymnophiona > Siphonopidae > Microcaecilia > Microcaecilia unicolor. The sequence goes on along the minus strand of NC_044040.1, from coordinate 118,619,188 downwards.
CTCCGGGGATTCCCTCTGCTCTCTTTATAAGCCTCAGTAGGGGTTCTAATGATAGGATAAACAATGTAGGGGATAGGGGACATCCCTGTCTGGTGCCCCTGGATATTCCAAATGATTCTGCTTTAACTCCATTTACTATCACCGAAGCGGACGGATTTGCATACAAGGATTCTATAGCTCTATAATACCAGCCCCCAAAACCCATATGCCTCAGTACTTGGAACAAATATGTCCACCCCACCTGATCAAATGCTTTTTCAGCATCAAGTGAAATTATGGATGTTGGGGTTTTTGTCAGCTGACCGGTTGCCATGGCTAATAGTAGTCTACGCACGTTTTTGGCTGCCTGTCTAGTCTTAACGAATCCCACCTGCTCCTCACCCACTAACCTGGGCAACATCCCGGCCAAGCGATTTGCTAGTATCCTGGCCAGTATTTTTAGGTCAACATTGAGTAATGAGATGGGCCTATATGAGTCAGCCTGACCCTCTGGCCTCCTCGGTTTCAAGATCAGGGAGATTAAGGCTGTGTTTGCATGATGTGGGAACTGTCCCTCCCCAACCACTTGTTCATAGTAGTCACTAATAACCGGGTAAAATGAGTGTGGCAGAGTTTTATAAAATTCCCCGGTATACCCATCAGGGCCCGGCGCGGATCCAAGTGGTAGTGACTTCACTACTTCCTGTATCTCCCTAGCATCTAGTGGTTCTTCTAGGACTGCTCGCTCACTGTCTGTTAATTTCGGGAGCTCTGCCTGTTCCAAATTTTTTTGTATTTCTCCTTCCTCTGGGTCCTCAGGTGAACTATACAATCTAGAAAAAAATTTTGTCAATATCTCGGCTATCTTTTCGCTCTTATTCTGCATGAGACCCGTCTCATCTTGGAGGGCTATTATCGGTTTGCGTGGTCCCCACGCTGAAACTAAGTTTGCTAACATCGTCCCTGGTCTGTTTCCAAACCTGCAAAATTTAAATTTCTGATGCGCTAGGTATCTCTTGCTTCGATCATGAAGTAAAGCATTAAGCGTCACCTGCAGTGCTCGAAGCTGGGCTTTATGTTCTTGGGTCTGCTGCTTAATATATCTAGCTTTTGCTTTTTTTAAAGATTGTTCCAGTCTCATTATTGCTATTGTTTGCTTTTTATTGTGAGCGTGTACAAAGGCTATTATTTCTCCTCTGAGTACGGCTTTAGCTGCACTCCAGAACAGACCAGGCTGATCCCTGTGTGGCAGAGTTTTATAAAATTCCCCGGTATACCCATCAGGGCCCGGCGCGGATCCAAGTGGTAGTGACTTCACTACTTCCTGTATCTCCCTAGCATCTAGTGGTTCTTCTAGGACTGCTCGCTCACTGTCTGTTAATTTCGGGAGCTCTGCCTGTTCCAAATTTTTTTGTATTTCTCCTTCCTCTGGGTCCTCAGGTGAACTATACAATCTAGAAAAAAATTTTGTCAATATCTCGGCTATCTTTTCGCTCTTATTCTGCATGAGACCCGTCTCATCTTGGAGGGCTATTATCGGTTTGCGTGGTCCCCACGCTGAAACTAAGTTTGCTAACATCGTCCCTGGTCTGTTTCCAAACCTGCAAAATTTAAATTTCTGATGCGCTAGGTATCTCTTGCTTCGATCATGAAGTAAAGCATTAAGCGTCACCTGCAGTGCTCGAAGCTGGGCTTTATGTTCTTGGGTCTGCTGCTTAATATATCTAGCTTTTGCTTTTTTTAAAGATTGTTCCAGTCTCATTATTGCTATTGTTTGCTTTTTATTGTGAGCGTGTACAAAGGCTATTATTTCTCCTCTGAGTACGGCTTTAGCTGCACTCCAGAACAGACCAGGCTGATCCCTGTGTTCCTTATTATTCTGAACATAGTCCTCCCATTTCTTTCTGATATGTTCTTGGAATTCACTATTCTGGGACAAATAGTTTGGGAACCTCCAACTCCTACCCTGCTGATAGAACCCGGGTACCTCCACATCTATCCATATTATGGAGTGATCTGATATCTCTTCTGGGCCTATCTCAGCGGCCCGCACCCACGGAAATGCGGTCTGGGCTATTAATATATAATCTATTCTGGAAAGTGTGCCATGTGCTCTGGAAAGGTGAGTAAAGTCTCTCTCCCCAGGGTGTAAACTACGCCAAGTGTCTACTAACTTGAGAGAGCGCTTAAAGGAATTAAGTACATGCGCTCTTGGTCCTCCTCTCAAAGCAACTCTCGGGTTTGAGCAGTCTGCATTTGGATCTGCCACTAGGTTGAGATCTCCCATTACCAGGAGCTGCTCAGGTTTGTTTGGGAGGCACATCTGAACAAGATTAGGGTAAAATTGTGCATCATAAATATTTGGCCCATATATTCCCAGAATTAGGAAGTTTCTCTGTTGTACCCATATCCGTACCAAAACATATCGCCCTTTTGGATCTGCTTTCACTAATTCAGATTTTGTACCTATCCCTTTTCTTATCAGCACTGCCACTCTGCCTTTCCGATCCCCAGAGGATGCTGAGTGTACCTCCCCCACCCACTGTCTTTTTAGTTTGTTATGCTCCTCTGGCGTAAGTCTTGTCTCTTGGAGACATCCGATATCTACTTTCTGTCTCTTAAGATTGGATAAGATTTTTGCCCTTTTTATCAGGGTCGTTATACCTCCCAAGTTCCAGGAGGCAAATCTGATGGTTTTAATGTGCATTTGTCTGTGGGACTCTATATTGCAAATAACATTGGTATGTCTGCCTCAGGTGCCCAGCCTCACCCGAGACACTGTAAATTGTTCTATTTACCCAGGTCTCTCTTGTTGTGCTATGGGACTTCCTAGAAATGTGTTGTGTCATGGTCAACGCTTGCTTGCTTCCCCCCTCCCTTAGCTCCTTACCCATCCCCGTACAAACCCTTCTGTTCCCCCCACCTAACATATGAGAGAAATAGGGAGATCAATGATGTGGGGCTTCCCCCTCCCCCGCCATTTACTGTATCTGTGGGCCCCTTTCAAATACCTTCTTAGATGACTCTGGGCCTCTGCTTTGTCTGCTGCTTAAATCCAGAATCTGGTCTCTTTAGTCCTTTATTTATTTATCCCTGCTTTGCTGTGACTGAAGTGTCTCTGCCGCCCATTCTTGAGCTTCTTTGGGGGTCATGAACACTTGCCATTTGCCCTGGTGATTGACTCGTAGTGTGGCGGGGTATATTAGCATGAATTTTTTGTTCACTTCCACCAATGTTGTACAAATCTGGCTGTAGGCCCTCCTCCGTTCTTGTAGGGCGTAGGAGTAATCTTGGTAAATCCTCACCGGTGAACCCTCGAAGGCCAAGGTTTCTCGTTTCAGTCGGGCACCTCTTAAAATTTCCACCTTGTGCACGAAGTTGTGTACTTTGACCATCACCATCCTGGGTCTCTGATTGTTGTCCATTTTCCGCCCCACTCGGTGCGCTCGCTCGAGGCAAATGGCACCCATTCCGTCTGACAACGCAAACTCGTTCTGCAGCCACTTTTCTAGCACTGAGGGTAATAGGCGCTCTGATACATTCTCAGGTATGCCTACTATTCGCAGGTTGGCTCGTCGTGAGCGATTTTCAAGATCGTCAATTTGTTGGGATTGCTTTTGCACCAGGGATCTCAATTCCTGAAGCTGTGTTGTTGTTCCGGCTCCTTCATCTTCTATGGCGGACACTCTTTGTTCTAGTTCGCCTGTGCGCCTGGTCGTATCGGCGAGTAGATTTTCTACTGAAGTTAACTGGGTGGCTAACTGCTTTAACTGGGGATCCAGCGCCAATTTTACCGCCTCTATTATTTGTATCAGTTGCTGATTTGTGAACATCGGTTCTGGCGTCTCTTTCGGCGGGCTCGCCGCCATCTTGCTTTCCGCAGCGCGGGGCCTCTCAGCTTCTTTCTTTACATTTTTCGGCGGCATCTTCGTGTCTAGACGTGTAACGAAGCTGTCCATGCACTCCTACTATCTGTACGCTTAAAGTTTATAATTTTGAGGTTAGACTGACGTTTTTATGGCAATAGGGAGGGTTCCGCCCGAGAGGAGAGCAATTCCACCTCCGCTCTCTTCAGCACATCACGTGATCTTCCTCTAATAACCTGACTTAAAAGATAAAGAACAATTTATATAAAAAAATGAATGTAAAATATGTTATGTAATTTATGTGAAAATATGCACAATACTCTGACTTTTTTTTTTAAACAATCATTAAAGCAACTTGTAATTATTATTCCAATAAATATGTCTAATTATTATACAAAATAATATGTATATTCTTATACTGAAAAAAAAACATTTTAATGTAAAAAAAAAATAGAAAAGAAAAAAAAGGAAAGAATGATAAGAAAAATGAACATATTACTTTTTTAGTAATATCCATTTGAATAATTGGTAATATATATTGATGCCCAAATTTTTCAAAAAAGTGTATGGGATCACAGAAACTGTATAGTTTTGGAAGATATCATTATAAATATTTAATTTCCATATCATCATGCCGATCAATCCATAGACTGGTGGGTTGTGTCCATCTACCAGCAGGTGGAGATAGAGAGCAATCCTTTTGCCTCCCTATATGTGGTCATGTGCTGCCGGAAACTCCTCAGTATGTTCTCTATCTCAGCAGGTGCTGGTCACACACAGCAGCAGCTCTGGCTAGGTCTCCAAGCCTAATTCTTAGGTTTTGTTGAGTACCTGGGGTTGAGGGCTCTTCTTGAGCAAGTGCAAACCTGGTGGTGCCAGGTCCCTCCTTTTATCCCCCCCCCCCCCCCCCGCTGGCTCCGTTAAAAAAAAAAAAATTTGAACGTCCTTTAAGGGCGTTTATTTCAACGTTAATATCAGCGTTTATTGCAGCTGCTCACTGGGACACCAGTTCGTTACAGCTCGGAGCGAGAAGCAGGTAATTTTACCTTTTATAGCGGGCAGGGGGCTCCCCGTTCGGTCTCCACGTGGCTTATGGCGTCGGAGGGCGCGGGCGTGAAGATTCGCTCCCCGGACCGCGTGTGTGCGTCTAGCGGGGATGCGGGGGTTTCAAAGCCTGACTCGCCTTTGTTTGGGCGTCAGTTTGGAGTCCGGTCAGTGTCCCGGTTCTTCCTCCGGTGCGGCGGTTTTTCCCGCCATAAGCGCCCATCCCCCACTGCTCACCTCCCCCCATTTTGGCCGGCCACTCTGCTCGGACGGCTTCTTCTTGGGCCGCCCTCGAGGTGGGAGACGTTAATGCTATGGTCGCCCTTGATTCGGGCGACGGCAAGAAAGCGGCGAATGTTAAGCGCCGTTCTTTCCGTGCGGCTCCTTGGAGTTTCGTGCCGGACGCCATTTTGGATGCACAGCATGTTCCCCCCCCCCCCCTCTTGCGAGCGCCGGTTGAGGGTGCGTCTAGGGCCGTGGCCCAGGCGGCAGAAGTGCACAGTCTAGGGGGTTCTCCCCTGAATTCATTTTGCTGCTGCATCAGGCTTTTCTTATGCTAAACGCTGCCCCGGCTCCCCCCTCTGATCAAGGGGTTGAGGCCTCCGGAAGCAAACGCCCTCGGGTGGACTTCCAGGCCCTAGAGGACTCTGTCTCCTCTGATGTAGATGAGGGCAGCGTATCTGAGTTCTCCCAACGGTCCTTTGGGGATTCCTTGGAGGAGACTGAGTCCCGCTCGGATGGAGCGGATGACCCCTCTGCAGCACGGATCTTTCGCTCAGAGGATTTGCCCAACCTGTTAGTGCAGGCCATGAGCATTTTGAAGATTTCCTCTCTGGAGGACGTCTCTCCCTCAGCCTCTGTTGGCTCTGCCATTATGCTGGGGACGAAGCGCCCGCCTAGAACCTTCCACGTGCATGAAGCCATGCACACCTTGATTTTGGTTCATTGGGATTTCCCAGAAGCGAGCCTCAAAGTGGCTAGGGCTTTGTCCCGCCTCTATCCTCTGCCTGAAGGTGAACGGGAGGCCTTTCTTGGGCCTACCATGGATTCTTTAATCACTGCGGTGACTAAGAAAACGGCGTTGCTGGTGGAAGGTGGCACGGCCCTAAAGGACGCCCAAGACAGGAGATTGGAGGCGGCTTTAAAGTCGTCCTTCGAGGCAGCTGCTTTAAGTTTGCAGGCCTCAATTTGCGGCTCCTATGGGGCCAGGGCGTGCCTGACGCTGGTGCAGCGGGCTTCCCCCTCGGATCCTTCCTTGAGGGCTGATTGGCCATCCCTGGAATCAGGCTTGGCCTTCTTGGCAGACTTGCTGTATGATGTCTTGAGAGCCTCGGCTAAAGGTATGGCTCAGACAGTCTCTGCACAGCGGTGGCTTTGGCTAAAGCATTGGTCTGTTGACCAAGCCTCTAAGTCTCGCCTGGCTAAGTTGCCTTTTAAAAGCAAGCTGCTCTTTGGGGTCGAGCTGGACAAGATTGTGACCGATCTCGGCACGTCTAAGGGCAAGAGGTTACCGGAGGTCAGGGCTCGGGCCAGTGGTGCCCGCCCCGGTTCCTCCAAAGGACAGTTTCGGGAAGCCCGTCGGTATCGCCCGGGCAAGTCGGGCTCCTCTGCCCCCTTTTCCTTCATAAGGAACTTCTCCCCCAAGCAGCATTCCTTTCGCAGAGACCGCCGTCCCGGAGGTGCCTCCTCCGGTCCTCCCCCAGGGTCTCGTACCCAATGACGGGACGCTGGTCCATGGCCCAGAACAGATTGGAGGACGCCTATCCTCGTTTCTGGGCAAGTGGACCAGGGTAACTTCAATCGCTTGGGTGCTGGAAGTCATCAGAGACGACTACAAGCTAGAGTTCTGCCGACCCTTAAGAGACGGGTTTGTGCACTCTCCCTGCAAGTCTCCGGTCAAAGCTGTGGCAGTGCAGCAGACTTTGGACAATCTGATCCGCTTGGGTCGGGTCGTTCCGGTGCCAGAAGATCAGCTTGGCAAGGGACGTTACTCCATTTACTTTGAGGTTCCAAAGAAAGGAGGTTCTGTCCGGCCTATCCTCGACCTCAAAGGGGTCAATCAGGCCTTGTAAGTTCGGCACTTCCGGATGGAGACTCTCCGCTCTGTTATAGCGGCAGTGCAGGCAGGGGAGTTCCTGGCATCCTTGGACATCAAGGAAGCTTACTTACATATTCCCATCTGGCCTCCTCATCAACGCCTTCTGCGTTTTGCAGTTCTGAGCCGACACTTCCAGTTCAGAGCCCTTCCGTTCGGGTTGGCTACTGCTCCGCGGATCTTCTCCAATGTAATGGTGGTCATTGCGGCCTTCCTTCGCAAGAAAGGAGTACAAGTCCATCCTTATCTGGACGACTGGTTGATCCGAGCCCCCTTTTATGCAGAGTGTGGCAGAGCTTCAGACCGGGTGATTGCTCTTTTGAGCTCCCTGGGGTGGATCATCAACTGGGAGAAAAGCCAGCTGCGCCCGACTCAGTCCCTGGAGTATCTGGGAGTTCGATTCGACTCCCAAGTGGGCAGAGTGTTCTTGCCAGACAATCGGATTGTCAAGCTTCAGGCTCAAGTGGACAAGTTCCTAGCAGCCTCTCCTCTTCGGGCTTGGGACTTTGTGCAGCTGTTGGGCTCTATGACGGCCACGATGGAAGTAGTGCCCTGGGCCAGGGCCCATATGAGACCTATACAGCTCTCTCTGCTGCAGCGATGGACTCCAGCTTCGGAGGATTACACTGTGCACCTTCCCTTGGATCCGGCGGTGCGCAAGGCGCTGAGCTGGTGGCTGAGGCCAGACAAGCTGTCCACAGGAATGCCTCTTATGACCCCGGAGTGGGTTGTCGTCACGGCGGACGCCTCTTTGACGGGCTGGGGAGCCCACTACTTGGGAAGGACAGCGCAGGGGCTCTGGTCCCCTGCAGAGGCAAAGTGGTCTATCAACCTCCTGGAACTCAGAGCCATTTGGTTGGCGCCTTTGGAGTTTCTTTCCAACAGTGGCCGACACAGGAGCTTCTCTATGTGTTCCCGCCTTGGCCCATGTTGGGCAGGGTGCTAGGCCGGGTGGCAAAGCATCCGGGCCAGATAATCCTGGTGAGTCCGGGATTGGCCCAGACGTCCCTGGTATGCGGACTTGATCAGGCTCTCAGTGGACGGCCCTCTGCAGCTGCCAGCGGAGCGGGGCCTGTTGCATCAGGGTCCTGTGGTAATGGAGGATCCCTCCCCCTTTGGTCTTTCGGCCTGGCTATTGAGCGGCAGCGTCTGAGGAAGAAGGGCTTCTCAAACAAGGTCATCGCCACTATGCTGAGAGCGAGGAAGCGCTCTACTTGTACTGCTTACGCCAGGGTTTGGCGTACCTTTGCATCGTGGTGTGAAGCAGGCTCACTTTTTCCCTTCACTGCTCCAATTTCTTCAGTATTGGCGTTTCTGCAAGAAGGTCTGGAAAAGGCCTGTCGCTCAGTTCCCTTAAGGTCCTGGTAGCGGCTCTTGCTTGCTTCAGGGGTCACCTGAAGGGTGCTTCCCTGGCCTCGCAGCCAGATGTGGTACGCTTTCTCAAGGGAGTTAATCACCTGCGCCCTCCTCTGCACTCAGTGGTACCTGCATGGAATCTCAAACTGGTGCTAAGAGCCTTGCAGAAGCCGCCTTTTGAACCCTTGTCGAGGGCATCTCTGAAAGACCTGACGTTGAAAGCAGTCTTTTTGGTGGCTATCACTTCAGCCAGAAGAGTTTCCGAGCTCCAGGCGCTATCATGTCGGGATCCCTTTCTGCAGTTATCTGAGGCAGGAGTGTCTATTCGCACAGTGCCTTCCTTCCTGCCCAAGATTGTTTCTCGCTTCCATGTGAATCAGCAGCTCTGTCTACCCTCCTTTCGTAGGAAGGACTACCCAGAGGAGTACTCTGCTCTCAAATATCTAGATGTGAGACGAGTCATCATCAGATACTTGGAAGTGACCAATGATTCCGGAAGTCGGATCATCTGTTTGTCCTGTTCACAGGTCCTCGTAAGGGTCTGCAGGTTGCCAAGCCTACAGTGGCACGATGGGTCAAGGAAACCATTGCAGCGGCTTATGTGGCCGCGGGGAAGGTGCCGACTATCCAGCTGAAGGCTCACTCCACTAGAGCACAGGCGGCCTCGATGGCAGAGGCCGGGTCCGTCTCCTTGGAAGAGATTTGTAGGGCGGCAACTTGGGCATCGGCTCATACCTTTTCCAGACATTACCGCTTGACTGTGGCTGCTCGGGCGGAGGCCCAGTTTGGAGCTTCAGTGTTGCGGTCAGGGATTTCTATGTCCCGCCCTGGGTGAGTACTGCTTCGGTACATCCCACCAGTCTATGGATTGATCGGCATGATGATATGGAAGGTAAAATTATGTATCATACCTGATAATTTTCTTTCCATTAATCATAGCCGATCAATCCATAGCCCCTCCCAGATATTTGTACTGTTTATATTCTGGTTGCATTTCAGGTTCAAGTTTAGTCTTCAGTTCCTGTTCAGGAGGACTTCGTGTTCAAGTTTTTTCAATTGGATTCTTCAGGAGTTGAGACGATTTTTGTGTTACAGTGAGCTGCTGCATTCCTCTCCCCTCCGTTTTACGGGGCTGGATTGAGACCTAAATTCTGCTGGCGCTCCCTCCCGCTTCGTGCGGCTGTAGGGCAGCTTTGTACCCCTCCCGCTTCGGCGGTGTTAGGGTCAGTCAGCTCCTCCCGCGGTTGCGGTTGCAGGATAAGCCAGATCCCCCCGCATCGGCGGGTGTGGTGTCCTTCCCCCGCTCCGCGGGGATGAGCTGGACGGATTCCCCTTCCCCACTTGTGTGGGGATGAGCTGGATTGATTCCCCTCCCCCGTTTCGGCGGTGGTGAGCTGGGCAGAGTGTCCCTTTGTGGGTGTAATTCTCTAAGTGCTGAGTCCTGCGGATGGAGCTTTGATATCGACATACTGAGGAGTTTCCGGCAGCACATGACCACATATAGGGAGGCAAAAGGATTGTTCTCTATCTCCACCTGCTGGTAGATGGACACAACCCACCAGTCTATGGATTGATCGGCTATGATTAATGGAAAGAAAATTATCAGGTATGATACATAATTTTACCATATAGAGCATGATATGGAGACTACAAGCATAACCAATTAAATGAAAATGAACAGACCTTAAATCGATCCTTGAGGTTTAATGATAAATACGGTACCGGGAAGTCTGTAAAATCAAATGTGAGGATATACTTTAAAAGAATAGTATGGGATAAAAAATGTTTTTGTATATATATATTTTATATATATATATTTTTTTAATAATGTAGATATCCATTTGTACAACGCTACTTAAGGAATATAATAGGCTAGCCATGTAAATGATGCTGAAATCTAAAATCTGTGATGGTAATAGTGAATTATATTAATCTTAAAAAATGTTAACTATAAACAAAAAAATGTACCTTAATAAAGACTTTAAGCGGTATGCTGTAGATAATGTAGTGTCTCTCTCTGGTGTATAAAGGACAAAATAGCGTGTGCAGATTTTCAAGGGAGTTAAATACACAAAATGGGCGCCAAAAGAGACCGGAAATGAGGTAAATAATGGTGACTTGTACATGAATGGGTTAATTTGAAAGCAATTAAAAGGTGATTGGTTATTGCAAAGGCGATATTCCATTGTAGTGACACTTGGAATTGACATGTGTCTAAACCTATCGGAAGACCAAATGGAAGGGAAACAATAAATGCAATGCTAGATTGTATCTAAAACAATCGGGGAAACAATAAATGTGATGCTGAATTGTGTCTTAAACATATTGAGGGCAGGATAAAAGGGAATTAAAGATGGAAAAATGAATAAAAAACAATCGCTAAATATAAAATTAATTGGCGGTGATTAAGAGGATAAACGATCACTCCTTTTTATATTAAGAAGTGATTTGGCCATCTATCTTTGCTTACCATTGCAGAAGGTTTATTATTTATTTAAAAATGGAAACGATCGTCCATATCATTATAAGGACTTGTATATTGTGTAATAATGCTAAAAGGATTATAATTACTTATGCAATATGCAATAAAAGCAATATGTGTATTAATAATATATATGAATAGGATACGTGATGAGAAATGAAACGGAAAATATGTAGCCATCTATCTTTGCTTCCCACCGGTGATTTAGAGTTAAATGAAAACAAACGTCCATATTGTTTAAAAGGCTCGTATACTACTCGATCATGCTCCATAGATTGAAGTTACTCAAAAAAATGAATGAAATAATGTGACCTATGGAAAAAAAGTGTATATAAAAAAATATATATTTTGAATCTATTCAGTGGAAATATTCAGTGGAAATATAATATATTGAAATGAAAAACTAATAGTAATAAAACAAAAAACAATGGTGGTGAACAAATAAAATATGATGATTTACAGTCAATAGTAATGGACCAAAAACAATTAATTAACCAAAAAAAAAATTAAAACATTAACGGTATATAGGAAGTACAGATAAATATAATTGTGAAGGATAAAAAAATGTAATAGTGAAGGATAAAAATGAAAAAATATCGGAAAAAATAATAATAAATGGAAAAAGAAATATAAAAGTGAAGAATAAACAAAAAATAAAAGTCGTATAAATGAATAAAGAAATATAAAAAAATGAAAAGTAAATGATGAGCAATATGAAAATTTCTTAATTTTCATTCTTTCAGGTCAGATCGCTATACATTAACTATTTTGCATACTGGATTATTATGTCCACTTTTATGCTGTATTATTATGCCTATTTGCATAACATTTGGATGATGTACTTATGATTGTCTTTTAAAAGTTTAGAGTATCGTGCATATATTTACATATATTTTTTAAGGATTATTTTTCATTGTTCAATGTCAGATTCCATATCATCATGCTGATCAATCCATAGACTGGTGGTTTGTGTCCATCTACCAGCAGGTGGAGATAGAGAGCAATCCTTTTGCCTCCCTATATGTGGTCATGTGCTGCCGGAAACTCCTCAGTATGTTCTCTATCTCAGCAAGTGGTGGTCACACACAGCAGCAGCTCTGGCTAGGTCTCCAAGCCTAATTTTAAGTTTTGTTGAGTACCTGGGGTTGAGGGCTCTTCTTGAGCAAGTGCAAACCTGGTGGCGCCAGGTCCCTCCTTTTCTCCCCCTCCCGCTGGCTCCGTTAAAAAAAAAAAAAAAAAAATTTTGAACGTCCTTAAGGGCATTTATTTCGACGTTTATTTAAACGTTTATTGCAGCTACTCACTGGGACACCAGGTCGTTATAGCTCGGAGCGAGAAGCAGGTAATTTTTACCTTTTTATAGCGGGCAGGTGGTTCCCCGATCGATCTCCACGTGGCCTATGGCGTCGGAGGGTGAGGGCGCGAAGAATCGCTCCCCGGACCGCGTGTGCGCTTCTAGCAGGGATGCGGGGGTCTTAAAGTCTGACTCGCCCTTGTTGGGTGTCAGTTCGGAGGCCGGTCAGTGTCCCGGGTCTTCAGTGCGGCGGTTTTTCCCGCCATAAACGCCCATCCCCCGCTGCTCGCCTCCGCCATCTTGGCCGGCCACGCTGCTCGGACTGCTTCTTCTTGGGCCGCCCTTGAGCTGGGAGACGTTAATGCCATGGCCGCCCTTGATTTGGGCGACGGCAAAAAAGCGGCTAAAGTTAAGCGCTGTTCTTCTCGCGCGGCTCCTTCGCGGAGTGTCGCGCCGGACGACATCTTGGATGCGCAGCATGTTTCTCCCCCGCTCTTGCGAGCGCCGGTTGAGGGTGCGTCTAGGGCTGTGGCCCAGGCGGCTGAAGTGCACAGTGTGGGGGGCTTCTCCCCCGAGTTTATTTTGCTGCTGCATCAGGCCTTCCTTATGCAGAACGCTGCCCCTTCTCCCTTGTCCGATAAAGGGGTTGAGGCCCCCGGAAGTAAACGCCCTCGGGTGGATTCCCAGGCCTTAGAGGACTTTGTCTCCTCTGATGTAGATGAGGGCAGCGTATCTGAGTTCTCCCAACGGTCCTTTGCGGATTCCTTGGAGGAGACGGATTCCCGCTCGGATGGAGCGGATGACCCCTCTGCAGCACGGATCTTTCGCTCAGAGGATTTGCCCAACCTGTTACTGCAGGCCATGAGCATTTTGAAGATTTCCTCTCCAGAGGACGTCTCTCCCTCAGCCCCTGTTGGCTCCGCCATTATGCTGGGGACGAAGCGCCCGCCTAGAACCTTCCACGTGCATGATGCCATGCACACCTTAATTTCGGCTCAATGGGATGTCCCGGAAGCGAGCCTCAAAGTGGCTAGGGCTATGTCCCGACTCTATCTTTTGCCTGAAAGTGAACGCGAAGCCTTTCTTTGGCCTACCGTGGATTCTTTAATCACTGCGGTGACTAAGAAAACGGCGTTGCCGGTGGAAGGTGGCACGGCCCTAAAGGATGCGCAAGACAGAAGATTGGAGGCGGCCTTAAGGTCGTCCTTCGAGGCGGCTGCCTTAAGTTTGCAGGCCTCAGTTTGCGGCTCCTATGTGGCCAGGGCGTGCCTGATGATTGTGCAGCGGGCTTCCCCCTCGGAGCCTTCCTTGAGGGCTGATTGGCCGGCCCTGGAATCTGGCTTGGCTTATTTGGCAGACTTACTGTATGATGTCTTGAGAGCCTCGGCTAAAGGTATGGCTCAGACAGTCTCTGCGCGGCGGTGGCTTTGGCTGAAACATTGGTCTGCTGACCACGCCTCTAAGTCCCGCCTGGCTAAGTTGCCTTTTAAAGGCAAGCTGCTTTTTGGGGTCGAGCTGGACAAAATTGTGACCGATCTCGGCACGTCTAGGGGCAAGAGGTTACCAGAGGTCAGGGCTCGGGCCAGTGCTCGCCCCGGTAACTCCAGAGGACGGTTTCAGGAAGCCCGTCGGTACCGCCCGGGCAAGTCGGGCTCCTCTGCCCCCTCTTCCTTCAAGAGGAACTTCTCCCCCAAGCAGCATTCCTTTCGCAGAGACCGCCGTCCCGGAGGTGCGCCCTCCAGTCCTCCCCCAGGGTCTCGTACCCAATGACGGGGTCCTGGTCCATGGCCCAGTGCAGATTGGAGGACGCCTGTCCTCGTTTCTGGGCGAGTGGATCAGGGTAACTTCAGACGCTTGGGTGCTGGAAGTCATCAGAGATGGCTACAAGCTAGAGTTCTGCCGACCCTTAAGAGACGGGTTTGTACTCTCTCCCTGCAAGTCTCCGGTCAAAGCTGTGGCAGTGCAGCAGACCTTGGACAATCTGATCCGCCTGGGTGCGGTCGTTCCGGTGCCAGAAAATCAGCTTGGCAAGGGACGTTACTCCATTTACTTTGTGGTACCAAAGAAAGGAGGTTCTGTACGGCCTAACCTCGACCTCAAAGGGGTCAATCGGGCCTTGAAAGTTCGGCACTTTCGCATGGAGACTCTCCGCTCTGTTATAGCGGCAGTGAAGGCAGGGGAGTTCCTGGCATCCTTGGACATCAAGGAAGCGTACTTGCATATTCCCATCTGGCCTCCTCATCAACGCTTTCTGCGTTTTGCAGTCCTGGGCCGACACTTCCAGTTCAGAGCCCTCCCGTTCGGGTTTGCTAGTGCTCCGCGGACCTTCTCCAAAGTAATGGTGGTCATCGCGGCCTTCCTGCGAAAGGAAGGAGTACAAGTCCATCCTTATCTGGACGACTGGTTGATCCGAGCCCCCTCTTATGCAGAGTGCGGCAAATCCATCCTTATCTGGACGACTGGTTGATCCGAGCCCCCTCTTATGCAGAGTGCGGCAAAGCTGTGGACCGGGTGATTGCTCTTTTGAGCTCCCTGGGGTGGATCATCAACTGGGAGAAAAGCCAGCTGCGCCCGACTCAGTCCCTGGAGTATCTGGGAGTTCGATTCGACACCCAAGAGGGCAGATTGTTCCTGCCGGACAATCGGATTGTCAAACTTCAGGCTCAGGTGGACCAGTTCCTAGTAGCCTCTCCGCTTCGGGCTTGGGACTATGTGCAGCTGTTGGGCTCTATGACGGCCACGATGGAAGTAGTGCCCTGGGCCAGGGCTCATATGAGACCACTACAACACTCTCTGCTGCAGCGCTGGACTCCGGTGTCGGAGGATTATGCTGTGCGCCTTCCCTTGGACCCAGCAGTGCGCAAGGCGCTGAGCTGGTGGCTGAAGACAGACAAGTTGTCTGCAGGGATGCCTCTTGTGACCCCGGAGTGGATTGTCGTCACGACGGACGCCTCTTTGACGGGCTGGGGAGCCCACTGCTTGGGAAGGACAGCGCAGGGGCTCTGGTCTCCTGCAGAGGCAAAGTGGTCTATCAACCTCCTGGAACTCAGAGCCATTCGGTTGGCGCTTTTGGAGTTCCTCCTGGTACTGGCGTTGAAGCCAGTACGGGTCCTGTCGGACAATGCCACGGCTGTGGCCTATGTCAACCGCCAGGGAGGTACCAAGAGCGCCCCTCTAGCCAAGGAAGCCATGAATCTATGCCAGTGGGCGGAAGCGAACCTGGAACAGCTGTCGGCGGCCCACATTGCCGGAGTCATGAATGTCAAGGCGGACTTTCTCAGTCGCCATACCTTGGATCCCGGAGAGTGGCAGTTATCGGCTCAGGCGTTCTTGCACATCACGAAGCGCTGGGGCCAGCCGAGCCTAGATCTGATGGCGTCATCGGCCAATTGCCAAGTGCCGCGCTTTTTCAGCAGAGGACGGGACCCTCGATCTCTGAGAGTAGATGCTCTTCTCCAACAGTGGCCGACACAGGAGCTTCTCTATGTGTTCCCGCCCTGGCCCATGTTGGGCAGGGTACTAGACCGGGTGGCAAAGCATCCGGGCCGGATAATCCTGGTGGGTCCGGACTGGCCCAGACGTCCCTGGTATGCGGACTTGATCAGGCTCTCAGTGGACGACCCTCTGCGGCTGCCAGTGGAGCAGGGCCTGTTGCATCAGGGTCCCGTGGTGATGGAGGATCCCTCCCCCTTTGGTCTTACGGCCTGGCTATTGAGCGGCAGCGTCTGAGGAAGAAGGGCTTCTCAAACAAGGTCATCGCCACTATGCTGAGAGCGAGGAAGCGCTCTACTTCTACTGCTTACGCCAGGGTTTGGCGTACCTTTGCAGCGTGGTGTGAAGCAGGCTCACTTTCTCCCTTCACTGCTCCAATTTCTTCAGTGCTGGCGTTCCTGCAAGAAGGTCTGGAGAAAGGCCTGTCGCTCAGTTCCCTTAAAGTCCAGGTAGCGGCTCTGGCTTGCTTCAGGGGCCGCCTGAAGGGTGCTTCCCTGGCTTCGCAGCCAGATGTGGTACGCTTTCTCAAGGGAGTTAATCTCCTGCGCCCTCCTCTGCACTCAGTGGTGCCTGCGTGGAATCTCAACCTGGTGCTCAGAGCCTTGCAGAAGCCGCCTTTTGAACCCTTGTCGAGGGCATCTCTGAAAGACCTGACGTTGAAAGCAGTCTTTTTAGTGGCTATCACTTCAGCCAGAAGAGTTTCCGAGCTCCAGGCACTCTCATGTCGAGAGCCTTTTCTGCAGTTCACTGAGGCAGGAGTGACTATTCGCATAGTACCTTCCTTCCTGCCCAAGATTGTTTCTCGCTTCCATGTGAATCAGCAGCTCTGTCTCCCTTCCTTTCGTAGGGAGGACTACCCAGAGGAATACTCTGCTCTCAAATTTCTGGATGTGAGACGAGTCATCATCAGATACTTGGAAGTGACCAATGATTTCCGGAAATCGGATCATCTGTTTGTCCTGTTTGCAGGTCCTCGTAAGGGTCTGTAGGCTGCTAAGCCTACAGTGGCAAGATGGGTCAAGGAAGCCATTGCAGCGGCTTATGTGGCCGCGGGGAAGGTGCCGCCTATTCAGCTGAAGGCTCACTCCACTAGAGCTCAGGCGGCCTCGATGGCAGAGGCCGGGTCCGTCTCCTTGGAAGAGATATGCAAGGCGGCAACCTTCTCCAGGCATTACCGCTTGACTGTGGCTGCTCGGGCGGAGGCCCGGTTTGGAGCTTCAGTGTTGCGGTCAGGGATTTCAATGTCCCGCCCTGGGTGAGTACTGCTTCGGTACATCCCACCAGTCTATGGATTGATCAGCATGATGATATGGAAGGTACAATTATGTATCATACCTGATAATTTTCTTTCCATTAATCATAGCTGATCAATCCATAGCCCCTCCCAGATATCTGTACTGTTTATATTCTGGTTGCATTTCAGGTTTAAGTTTAGTCTTCAGTTCCTGTTCAGGAGGACATCGTGTTCAAGTTTTTTCAATTGGATTCTTCAGGAGTTGAGACGAGTTTGTGTTACAGTGAGCTGCTGCATTCCTCTCCCCTCCGTTTTACGGGGCTGGATTGAGACATAAATTCTGCCAGCGCTCCCTCCCGCTTCGGCGGTGTTAGGGTCAGTCAGCTCCTCCCGCGGTTGCGGTTGCAGGATAAGCCAGATCCCCCCGCATCGGCGGGGTGGTGTCCCTCCCCCGCTCCGCGGGGATGAGTTGGACGGATTCCCCTCCCCCACTTGTGTGGGGTTGAGCTGGGTTAATTCCCCTCCCCCGTTTCGGCGGTGGTGAGCTGGGCAGAGTGTCCCTTTGTGGGTGTAATTCTCTAAGTGCTGAGTCCTGCGGATAGAGCTTGGATATCGACATACTGAGGAGTTTCCGGCAGCACATGACCACATATAGGGAGGCAAAAGGATTGCTCTCTATCTCCACCTGCTGGTAGATGGACACAACCCACCAGTCTATGGATTGATCAGCTATGATTAATGGAAAGAAAATTATCAAGTATGATACATAATTTTACCTTACTGTGTTGTAAATTATTTTTCAAAGTTTTTGTTACATCGTGACATCAATATCGAAAACACATTCTTCATGCAATACTTGGATGTTGCACTTATAATTGTGGTTTTCATTTATTGTCAAATCCATGATATTTTTTATTGGTTTAATATGATGTTAATCTTACAAAACCATAAAGAAAATGGTAAACAGAGTAATTACATATAAAAGAGAGTGTGCCAGAGGAGTATACAAAAATAATTTTAGAATAGACATTCAGTATCAGCTATTCAGTCTCAATAGAGAGAGATATTAAGTAAGAAGCAACTGGAGTCCATAAAATATATGTTTTAATTATTAAACCTGTGAAGCTCGCTGAAGCCAGTTCAAAAAACTTATTCTCTATGTTAGTTTTGGGTGTTGTACTTTACAATTATTTTAGTATACATCTTTATATATTCAAAATATATATATATATATATATATATATATATATATATATATATATATATATAATTGTTTTTTACAACAATTTTTAATATACAGTTTATATTTATGTTATAAGTTTTTATTGTTTTTATATTTTAGACTCCTGAGGCAGGCCTGTGGCCGAAACACAGTACTGTGTCGAGTCTATGAATAAAGTTATTCTCTTTACTATCGTAATCCTGTTTCCCTGGAGTCATTGGTCCACTTCCCACTCTTCATTTGACTGTTTTGACTTTCATGGGGGTTTGTGTTCATCGACTTCTGTGGATTGCCTGCTCCTGTTCTCTCCTGAAAGACATCTCTGGGCATACTGAGGAATGCCCTTCCACGTGCAGCTCTATATATATGATCATTTTGCACTTGGAAGGAATGTCTTGACATTAGCAAAGAATGTTTTTTTTTTTTTTGGCGCAGGGCCATTTCTGCATTTGGACGTTTTCTGCTGGTTATTTTCTGTTGGCGGACACAACTATCTTATTACATCTATCTTGCTCTGTGTTACGTTTTCATTTTGGATATTTTGAAGGTGTTTTATTTATTTATGACATTTATATCCCACATTATCCTAAACAAGTTTGAGTTCAATGTGGCTTACAATAAACAGTATTGGATACATAACAGAGTAATGCATAAGAAAGTAATTTGTTGGGGGTCACGTGATACCGAGCTAGGAAGTGGCTGTGCTTGAGGAGAGCTCCCGGTTCGACCCTCGAATTAACAATTTAACAGAGCTTTACCACAAGATTTTGGTGCTGCCGATTGAGGACGGATCTCTGGAAAGCAGCTGAAATATAGCGGGCTTCTTTGAGTGCGATGGCCCTTCGTGCGCCGCGAAAAGATAAAGATAAAGCGCGCCAGAGTGAACACAAAATGGTGGACGACGGCGAATCGGGCCAAGCCACGATCAGCTCAGCTTGGGTGACGGAGGTTGTGGCGGAGATGCGGAAAGTCATTGACGCCTCCTTTGATCAGCGGCTGCAGAAAGTGGCAGATAAGCTCGACACCGTGGACGGAAGGCTAGAGGACTTGAAAGGTGAATTCTCAGCCCAATGCCAAAGAGTGTCTGACTTAGAAGATCAGGTGCAGCAGCTAACGGCTGGGAAGGAGGACCTGCAAAAACGTGTGCTTTCGCTGGAGGATCAGATTGACGACATCGAAAACCGCTCTAGGCGAGCTAATTTGCGGCTGGTGGGTCTCCCAGAGAAGATCGCGGATTTGGAGCTTCGCGGATTTTTGGAATCCTGGTTAAGCAAGAGTCTTCAATTGAAATCAGAAGCTGGAGAGCTCCGCATTGAACGCGCCCATCGTTTGGGCCCACGGAGGGCCGCGGAGGCCAGGCCACGAGTGGTTATTTTCAAGCTTTTAAATTATGTCCACAAGACCGAAATACTTAAAGCTATTCGAAGTAGGGGCACTTTAACCGTTGAAAATCAATCTGTACTTTGCTTTCAGGACTACTATTCTAGGGTGGTCCTGTTGCGCAAGGCCTACGCTCCTATTTGTGGGGAACTGCATCGGCGGAACATTCAATTTGCGTTGCTGTATCCTGCACGGCTCAAAGTATTCACCGAAGGGAAGCCGCAGCTGTTTGAGACAACTGATGGAGCCAAAGCTTTTCTGCAAACGCTAACGCCGTTGTAAGCGCAATCACCTGTAGAGGTGGACGATAAGTATAGTAATTCTGGATGGTGGTGGTTGCATGAGAAGGGACTTTGCAGCTCTCACAGTATTCTTTCTTTAATGTTTGTTCTTTTTGTAAAAAAGAAGCTTACTGTCCATGTCTGAAAAACCATATGGGATGGTGTATGGGGTATCTTAAATTTGAAACAGTATGATTGCCCAATATTTTGTTGATAACAGTTGTTTTTTGGATATTGGATGCTTGTAATGGGGTGACTTCAGTTGGATGTATAGGAACTGAGTTATGTTGAATTTGAATCCCTGAGGGGTATAAAAGGGGAACTGAAGGGTAATTGCTTTGGGTGAGATCTGAGTGACTTGGATGGAGGGAGGTAGGGAAATGCTTAGAGGATGCATGATGCGAGTGTGTGGGGCATGGCAGATGTTTTGGAGGATGAAAAAGTAGAGACATGCACTAGTTATCTCTGACTGGGTGGTGGGCAATGATAACTTAGCCTTCTTGATTAGCAGAGGGGGACCGGGATAGTGCTTCTCCTACGGGGCCTACTTAGTGGGGGATGGTGGAGTTGGGAACTTCAAACCAAGGGAGGGAAGGGGAAGTGCAAGCGGTCGGGGGGGAGTTTGGTTGGGTATGGGGGGGGGGGAGATGTTTCATTTGTTATGTTTTGTTTATTTATTTTTTTTCTTGTTTTAATTTTTGTGATGGTTTTATTGCCCGGGTGGCTCCCCCGGTCTGTGGGGCGGTGCAGGCACACTGGAGTAGAGTGAGAGAAGTGGGGGTCTGGAAGGGTTATTGCTGGGGTAGCCCTGAGGCCTATTTTAAAGGGTTGGATATTTGGAATTACTTGCATTCTATTCCTCCATGACTACGCTCAAATTGATGATATGGAATGTGAATGGGGTTTCTTCACCCATAAAAAGACAAAAAATTATGCAGGCCTTAAATCGGCAGAGGGCAGACATAGTTTTTTTGCAGGAGACTCATCTGCCCACTTCAGAGCACCTTAAATTTAAGAAATGGTGGGTGGCAGACTTGGTGGAAGTACCGGCGATAAACCGTAAGGCAGGACTGCTGATCCTATTCCGGAGGGGACTGGAAGTTCAAAAGAAGCAAATTTGGAGAGATCCCAAGGGTCGTTTTCTAATTGCCAGGGTGATATTGGATAAGCAAGAAGTACTTTTATGTAATGTTTATGGTCCCAACAACTATGATAGTAGCTTTATACATACCCTTTCTCGTAGATTGCTAGAAATGCCAGATATACCTATACTGATGGGAGGGGATTTCAATTTAGTTCATAACCCAACTATGGATAGTTCTTCAGGAACCCGGAGGGTGGGAAATTCTAATAAGGGTATTCCATTACTCTGCACTACGCTACATGTGCTAGATGTGTGGCGTACGTTACACCCCATGGAGAAGGATTTCACCCACCTTTCGAGGGCCCATGGAACTCAGTCACGGATTGACTATTGGTTAATATCAACATCCTTGTTCTCGAAGGTAAAAGAGGCTGGGATTGGGGCTTATAGTGTGTCGGACCATGCATGGGTGAGGTGCACACTTGCAATAGGTTCAGTGGAGACAAGGGCATTTAGGTGGAGGTTTCCATTGCAATTGTATTGGGATGCTGAGTTCCGAGACTACTTGCTAAAAAAATGGGCTGAGTATCAGGAAGATAATGCTGCGCACAGGAACAACCCAGTCCTTTTCTGGGAGACGGCTAAGGCAGTGTTGCGTGGAGAAATTATAGCATACACGGCGTTTAAAAAGAAGGCAAGAGACCGGGAAATTTTGAGGCTAGAGAAGCAATTGATTAAGGAGCGGATTCTTTATGGGAAATGTCAGTCGGAAGATAGGCGGAGTGCTTTGATGGCTGTACAGACCTCATTGTGGGAGTTACTTGATGCGCGGGCGGTTAAATCCATGCAATATTTTAAGTACCAGTTATATAGGCATGGGAACAAATCTGGGAAGCTAATGGCCCGACTGGTTCGAGGAGCTAGAGGTTCGTCTAGAATATCTCAAATTGATAGAGGGGATGGTGTGTTAGTGAGAGAAGACTCGGAAATTTTGGATGTTTTCTTGAAATACTATAAACAGTTATATGCAACTTCAGAGGGGGAGTTATTGGAGGGTGATACCTACTTACATAGTGTAGATCTTCCTTGTGTGCATGATAAAGACCGTAGAATGCTTGATGCAGACATAACAGAGGACGAGGTGGCGTTAGCCATACAGCAGAGCACTGTGGGTAAGGCACCGGGGCCAGATGGCCTGAGAGCTGAATTTTATAAGCTCCTTTCATCATCTCTTGTACCACTACTACATTCGGTGTTTACGCAATTTATTTGTGATGGGGCTCTCCCTTCATCACTCCAGGTGGCTCAGATTAGTCTGCTGCTGAAGCCTGGGAAAGATCCTACGAAACCGTCTTCATATAGACCCATATCCTTATTAAATACTGAGGCTAAGTTGTTTGCCAAGGTGTTGGCGAATAGGCTGTCACGGGTTCTGCCCTCGGTGATAGCCGATCCACAGGCGGGATTTGTCAGGGGTAGAACCATCGTGAAAAATGTAAGGAAGATCATGATATCTCTGGAACAAGTAGAACGCACACAGACACCATCCCTTGTGGTTAGCTTCGACGCGGAAAAAGCGTTCGACCGGGTGAGCTGGGGATTTATGTTTGCGGTCCTGCGGAAATATGGAGTGGGAGAGTCTTTTCTTCAGGCTGTACAAGTACTTTATACGTCTCCATTAGCCATGATTGGTTTGAACGGGGGGGTTCACGCCCCCCTTTGCGATTCACAGGGGTACACGTCAGGGGTGTCCTCTTTCTCCCTTGCTTTTTGTTCTTTCACTTGACCCTTTGGTAAGGGAAGTGGTGAGTAATCCAGAAATAAAAGGGGTGCGGGTTGGGAGTCAAGAATTCAAATTGTCTGCATTTGCAGATGACCTGCTGATTCATATTGTTGAGCCCCAAGGTTCGTTAACAACTTTAATGGAGAGCTTTCGGGAGTATGGGGAATTTTCAGGTTTTAAGCTCAATCTGGACAAGTCTTTGGCACTAGCCACATGCGAGTCTGTACGACGGAAGTGGGTTGGTGGATTTCCTTTAAAATGGGGGACTAATTCGTTTAGATATTTAGGTATTCAACTCTGTACGAGAACATCACGGATGTATAGGTGTAATGTTGAGAGGTTGCTGAATTCCACGAGAGACTGGCTGCAGAAGTGGATACATTTACCACTCTCACTTCATGGCCGAATACAGCTCTTCAATATGGTTCTTTTTCCAAGATGGTTGTATGTACTCCAGGTCTTACCGCTGCGGTTATTGAAGCGGGATCTGGGTGTGATGAGAGGATTGTTATCTAAATTTTGTTGGGCGGGGAAAAAACCCAAAATGGCCTTTAGATACCTCTTAGGAGCTTGGAAGCATGGTGGTTTTGGACTGCCAGATCTGAGAGCGTATAATCACGCATGTCTAATGCGGCATCTAGGAGACTGGTATTTGAATGAACAGACTTTTACACCAGTAGAGCTTGAAAGAGAATACTATGCACCTTGGCATATTAACTATTTGATGCAGGAGGTAGGTAAACAGCTGCCCAAAGAGTTGAGAAGTAGCATAGTATTGCAATCGGTGCGAGAGGCCTGGAGATATTTAGTCCCGTTATTGGGGGGGGGGGGGGGGGGGGGACCCTGGGGTATCGGACCAATTACCCATTCGGGGTAACAAACAGTTTTCCCCAGGACAAGATAATGCTAGTTACGTCTTGCAAGGTTCCGCGTTAGGAGTTACGGATCAAGAAAGGGATCTGGGTGTCGTCGTCGATGATACGCTGAAACCTTCTGCTCAGTGTGCTGCTGCGGCTAGGAAAGCGAATAGAATGTTGGGTGTTATTAAGAAGGGTATGGAGTCCAGGTGTGCGGATGTTATAATGCCGTTGTATCGCTCCATGGTGCGACCGCACCTGGAGTATTGTGTTCAGTACTGGTCTCCGTATCTCAAAAAAGATATAGTAGAATTGGAAAAGGTACAGCGAAGGGCGACGAAAATGATAGTGGGGATGGGACGACTTTCCTATGAAGAGAGGCTGAGAAGGCTAGGGCTTTTCAGCTTGGAGAAGAGACGGCTGAGGGGAGATATGATAGAAGTGTATAAAATAATGAGTGGAATGGATCGGGTGGATGTGAAGCGACTGTTCACGCTATCCAAAAATACTAGGACTAGAGGGCATGAGTTGAAGCTACAGTGTGGTAATTTAAAACGAATCGGAGAAAATTTTTCTTCACCCAACGTGTAATTAGACTCTGGAATTCATTGCCGGAGAACGTGGTACGGACGGTTAGCTTGACGGAGTTTAAAAAGGGGTTAGATAGATTCCTAAAGGACAAGTCCATAGACCGCTATTAAATGGACTGGAAAAATTCCTCATTTTTAGGTACAGTGGGGGAAATAAGTATTTGATCCCTTGCTGATTTTGTAACTTTGCCCACTGACAAAGACATGAGCAGCCCATAATTGAAGGGTAGGTTATTGGTAACAGTGAGAGATAGCACATCACAAATTAAATCCGGAAAATCACATTGTGGAAAGTATATGAATTTATTTGCATTCTGCAGAGGGAAATAAGTATTTAATCCCTCTGGCAAACAAGACCTAATACTTGGTGGCAAAACCCTTGTTGGCAAGCACAGCGGTCAGACGTCTTCTGTAGTTGATGATGAGGTTTGCACACATGTCAGGAGGAATTTTGGTCCACTCCTCTTTGCAGATCATCTCTAAATCATTAAGAGTTCTGGGCTGTCGCTTGGCAACTCGCAGCTTCAGCTCCCTCCATAAGTTTTCAATGGGATTAAGGTCTGGTGACTGGCTAGGCCACTCCATGACCCTAATGTGCTTCTTCCTGAGCCACTCCTTTGTTGCCTTGGCTGTATGTTTTGGGTCATTGTCGTGCTGGAAGACCCAGCCACGACCCATTTTTAAGGCCCTGGCGGAGGGAAGGAGGTTGTCACTCAGAATTGTACGGTACATGGCCCCATCCATTCTCCCATTGATGCGGTGAAGTAGTCCTGTGCCCTTAGCAGAGAAACACCCCCAAAACATAACATTTCCACCTCCATGCTTGACAGTGGGGACGGTGTTCTTTGGGTCATAGGCAGCATTTCTCTTCCTCCAAACACGGCGAGTTGAGTTCATGCCAAAGAGCTCAATTTTGTCTCATCTGACCACAGCACCTTCTCCCAATCACTCTCGGCATCATCCAGGTGTTCACTGGCAAACTTCAGACGGGCCGTCACAT
The DNA here is from genome assembly GCF_901765095.1 of Microcaecilia unicolor. Lineage (NCBI taxonomy): Eukaryota > Metazoa > Chordata > Amphibia > Gymnophiona > Siphonopidae > Microcaecilia > Microcaecilia unicolor. The sequence goes on along the minus strand of NC_044040.1, from coordinate 118,594,149 downwards.
GTGCCTTCCGGAGCAGGGGGACCTTGCGGGCACTGCAGGATTGCAATCCGTTATGTCGTAATGTGTTACCAATGGTTTTCGTGGTGACAGTGGTCCCAGCTGCCTTGAGATCATTGACAAGTTCCCCCCTTGTAGTTGTAGGCTGATTTCTAACCTTCCTCATGATCAAGGATACCCCACGAGGTGAGATTTTGCGTGGAGCCCCAGATCTTTGTCGATTGACAGTCATTTTGTACTTCTTCCATTTTCTTACTATGGCACCAACAGTTGTCTCCTTCTCGCCCAGCGTCTTACTGATGGTTTTGTAGCCCATTCCAGCCTTGTGCAGGTGTATGATCTTGTCCCTGACATCCTTAGACAGCTCCTTGCTCTTGGCCATTTTGTAGAGGTTAGAGTCTGACTGATTCACTGAGTCTGTGGACAGGTGTCTTTCATACAGGTGACCATTGCCGACAGCTGTCTGTCATGCAGGTAACGAGTTGATTTGGAGCATCTACCTGGTCTGTAGGGGCCAGATCTCTTACTGGTTGGTGGGGGATCAAATACTTATTTCCCTCTGCAGAATGCAAATAAATTCATATACTTTCCACAATGTGATTTTCCGGATTTAATTTGTGATGTGCTATCTCTCACTGTTACCAATAACCTACCCTTCAATTATGGGCTGCTCATGTCTTTGTCAGTGGGCAAACTTACAAAATCAGCAAGGGATCAAATACTTATTTCCCCCACTGTATAACTTGTCTGGAATGTTTTTACGTTTGGGGAGCGTGCCAGGTGCCCTTGACCTGGATTGGCCACTGTCGGTGACAGGATGCTGGGCTAGATGGACCTTTGGTCTTTCCCAGTATGGCACTACTTATGTACTTATGTACTTATGTAGTTTTCAACGATGGGCTAATGGGGGGTTAACTCTTTTTAGGCATGTATTAGATGAGGAGGGTAGACTATTTATTTAGTTGGGCGCAATTTCAAAGTCAGTGGGAAGTAGACCAGAGAGATGTGCTAGCCTATTTACAATTACAGCATTATTATAAATCTTTGGATAGGAGAGCATTAGGGACCCGAATGGGAACCTGTTTAGATGAATTTTTTGGGCAATTTTCGGAGAGGGGACTGTCGATTTCGTCTCTCCATAAGGAGGTGCAAAAACGGGTAGTGAGTCGGTCCAGAGCGGTGATTTTACATCGTTGGAATCAGGATTTAGGGGAACATCTGACGGAGGTCGATCTCTCAGTTTTGGTTCGGAAGATCCCTGAGGTGTCTACTAGTGCAGAGTTGAGAGAGTGCCAATATAGGGTCTTACATCGAGCATACTGTATATGACACAGGAGCAGTTATTTAGATTTGGAGGAGTGGAAACACCGGTATGTCCCAAATGTAAACAAGGAAATAATTCATTTTATCATGCTTTTTGGGACTGTCCAGAGGTTAAATTGTTTTGGGCAGAAATCTTGAACTATGTGGGGGGTCTCTGGAAACACCCTCTGCCGATGGTGCCTGCTGGAGTGTTGCTAGATAAATATGAGAAGTTTGGGGTAACTAAACGGGAAACAATATTATTCATACGGAAAGCAATAGTGGTAGGGAAGCGGATTATCTTGAGAGAATGGATTGGAACTGAGAGCCCCTCGTTTTGGGCTTGGAGGAATCGTTTGCATGTATTGTTGTTATTGGAGAAACGAGAGATGTGGGGTACACCAAAGAGGAAAAAACAATTCTTGTTGATTTGGGACCCATATTTGCAATCACTCCCGCATAGAGCGAGGAGCCTCATTCTAAATACGATTTAAGATTGACCTTTTGGTCAGGGTAATAAGACTATGAGTAAATAGGATAAAGGAGTTCTTGTCAGGGTGCCTGTGCGGAACCACGGGGGAAAGGCGGGAGCACCGGGTGGAATAAGGACAGGAGAAAGAAGCTCGGAGGGAAGGTAGGAGGGGGGACCACGAAGAGGGTTTTTTTTTTTTTTTTTAGGGTGGGTTCAGTGTGTGAGAGGTGCCATAGGGAGGGGGTTGGGGATAATGGGGATTGTTTGTTCTTTCTCACCGCCTTTGGGGGCTATCAGATCACAAGCTCCCAAGGGCATTGCTGAGGGGAATTTTTCTTTTTCTTCTGTGTATGGGAGGGAGGGAGGGAGTTATAGGGTTTCAATGGTAGGCATTTATTGGGAGACATCGAGACTGTATTATCTCTAGATATGTGATGTGAAATGATATTCCCGTGTATATAATTGTTATTCTATGAGTTGGATGACAGGGGGGGGGGGGGGTTTGGGGGAAGGAGGAGGGGTTAGGGGAGGGGATGGAAGAGAAAGGGGGAGGGGAGAAGGGAGTTTGAAGAATGTAGTAGATTGGTCTGGAATAGATTTGGGTTGTTTCGTCACAATGCTGTTATTTGTGCACAAGACTGTATTGTTTTGATTTGTGTGAAAACTCAATAAACCGTTTAAACATAAAAAAAAAAAAAAAGAAAGTAATTTGTTATGAGAATCCAATTTTACAATACAGTACATAAACATACTGGGATAGCTATGGATGTTTAACATTTAGAAAATCTATTATGAATGAGAAATTGTACATGAAGCAAAGAGAAAGTTAATGGTAAATAGAGTAATAACCAATTCAGGTAATAATTAATTGTTTGCGATATGGCTGTTCTTGGTGAGGGTTTGTTTGAATAGGAATGATTTGAGGATTTTGCGGAATCTAATATATTCTTGTATATTTCTTACTTTGGGTGATAAGGAGTTCCACCATTTGGTTCCTAGGTAAGTGAAGTCTGCAGAGTGGACAGTTTTGTAGATCACTTTTTTGCAATTTGGGAGGTGTAGTCTGAGATAATTTCTTGCCTCATATTTAGTGTTTCTTTGAGGTAAGTTTATTATGGAGCTGTGCCATTTAGTATTTGAAAGATAAAGTTACATAATTTGAAGGTGATTCTTGCTTTGATGGGAAGCCAGTGTAATTTGGTTAATAAAGGGAAGGCACTTTCAAACTGAGAGATTTTGTATATGAACCTGGCTGCAGTGTTTTGAGCTATTTGTAATTTTTTTTAACAGTTACTCCTTACAGCCTGCATATATGGCATTACAATAATCAAATTGGGATAATGTTAATGATTGTACCAATAGTCTGAATGTTTCTGATGAGAAATAGGGTCTGATCCTTTTTAGTTTCCAAAGAGACCTGAAAGATTTTGTGATTACTGAGGAAACCCTGATTTTGTGATTACTGAGGAAACCCTTATTCCTTGTCATCAACAGCAGATGAATCCATTAACTGCTGGGTTGTATCCGCCTACCAGCAGGTGGAGATAGAGAACACTGAAAGCACATGGTGTTCCAGGACATCCAACCCCCTCTGCCTTCAGTATATCTCTATCTCCCAGCAGGTGTGGATGTTGCTTCTCAGCTCCTGGATTTCTACCTGGGGTGGCTCCTGTGCTTTGCCAGTAGAGCAGGGGGTGTTGTGGCTGGTGGTGCCCACTTAAAAGGCATACTTGGTTTTCCCTGTCCCTGCCTTACCCCATTCCCCCTCCTCCCGGAGTTCCTCTGTGGCTGCCTGTCTCTAACTTTCCTCACAGTAAAAAAAAACAAAAAAACAGAGAGAGGCTTTCTCCTGAGCTCCTGGTTCGGTTCAACTTGACCGCAGCTCTTTTGACTCTGTCTCCTGAGGTGAGAGTGGTGCCCAGCTCCTCCGGGGAGGTTCCCGCTGACAACGCTCTGTGCGGGGTAAGTTATGGCGTGAAGGCGCCATTTTGTTTTCTGTATTTGATGGCTGCTGAAGGGGTTAAGTGCTGCTCCCATTGTGGGAAACGCAGATCAGCAGCGGGGCTTTGCAGCATATGCTGCCTAGATGCTAATGCTGGCACGAGCATGGCGGGTGGTGATTCTTCCCGCCCGCTGGGGTTGGCAGCGGGCGCCATTTTGGAGGTGCCGTGTGACTCGACCCTCACGGGTGCAGAGGGGTCTGAGTGCAGGGGGACGCCTCGTTTCAAGGTTTCTAGAGGAGCTTTTGCCTCCGCTTCCCCCAACGTGGGGGCAGATGCACAAGGTGAGTTTTCTCCCCTAAATTTGTGCTGCTGATGTATAAGGCTTTTATGTTAAAAAGAGCACTGCCTGAGGCTCCTGACAATTCCTGTCGGTCTGGGTTGCCACCAGTTCTTTATAGCTGGAGACTTTATTTCTTCCCCGAACTTTTGGCTGACGCTAAGTGTAGACGAGTAAATACCCCGTCTGAGGGGGACTCTTCACTCTGTTCGCCCCTGTGGTCTAGTTTCGGGGAGTCTGAGGGGTCTGGCAGGCCCTCACGGACTGATGATCCAGACGAGGGTTATTGTTAAATGTTTGTCTATAATTATACTTAGAATTTTCAGATTATTGTCAGTGGGGAATGAAGTGTTGTCAATTGTGAAACTGTTGTAGCCGTTTTGGTCAAATAGGTTGGTAATGACCATGAATTTAGTTTTTTCTTTATTTAGCTTTAGTTTGGATTCTGAGTCCCAGGTTTCCGTAATTTAAGCCAAGTTTTGCCTTTTGTAAGATGTCTTTAATGTTCATTTTGAAGGTTATATATATGGTAATGTCGTCGGCATATATGAATGTTTTGAATCCTGCTGTTTCTAGTCTGTTACCTAGTGGTGACATCATTACGTTAAACAGAATGGGTGATAATGGATAGCCCTGAGGGACACCACAGTCTAGTGACCAAGGAGAGGATAAGGTCCCTTTCATTTTCGCTTTGTAAGGTCTTGATTTCAGGAATCCTTGAAACCATTTGTGAACTGTGCCACATATACCAAAGTTGTCTAGTATGTTTAGTAGGATATTATGATCTACTATATCGAATGCGCTAGATGTATCGAGCTGCATTATTAAGATCTTAGACCCTATGCTAATTTCTTTTCTGAGATTTGATACTAGGGTAGTAAGGACAGTCTCGGTGCTATAGCATGGTCTGAAACCTGATTGCGATTTGTGTAGTAGGGAGAAATGTGAAAAGTATTCCTTCCATCACCTTTATCATTAAAGAAATAGAGGCTACTGATCTGTAGTTTGTTGCATCAGTTATAGTGACTGAATTGTTTTTTGGTATTGGTGTTAGGATAATAGAACCTTTATTATCAGGGAAAGTGCCGTGGAATAGTAGGAAGGAGATATGCTGCTGAAGCAGATAATGAATATGTTATGAGCTTCCTTCATAAGGTAACTAGGACAAGGATCTAGTATGCATTCTGAGGTTGAATATTTTAGGAGGTAATGTTTTACTTTGTCATGGGTTGGTAGTTGGAAGGAAGACCAGATTCTGTTGGTGGCCAGGGCCGGTCTTAGGCAGAGGCGACCAAGGCGACCGCATAGGGCCCCGCGCCTAAGGGGGCCCCGCATGGCACGCCTAAGGGGGTCCCGTGCCTAAGGGGGCCCCGCACAGTGCCTCAACTCTGCCTCGCTCGTGCCTCCGCTCCGACCTCCGCCACTGCTCGCCTGAGATGATCCCCATTCCCGCGGCTCGGCCACTCCGCTCCCGCCACAACCGGCGCGGCATCCACCCCCAGCTTGGGCCCGCTACTAATTGTAGTGGACTTGAACTGAATAATTTCTGGGGAGGGGAGGTTTCATGATAGCATTGTGCTTATTATTTCAATTAGTTTTTTTTGTACAAGTTTAGCTTCATTTGTCTTTATTTGAAATTTCGTAAATAAAAAAAATGTTCTAAAAATGGAATAATCTTATCAATGGGGTGGGGCTAGGGTGGGGGCGGGGCTAGGGTAGGCGGAGCTAGGATGGGGCCCCACCAAATTGGTCTGCATAGGGCCCCACACTTGCTAAGACCGGCCCTGTTGGTGGCTATTCCTTTATGTGTGTGACTGTTTTTCGTAAATATCTTGATGGTTGATTTTTAATTTGAGGACTCCTCTGATTTTAACTATTTTTTGTTGGAAAAAAGTAGCCAGTTTATCTGCTGTTGGTGGAGACTCTGTGGTTGTGATTATTTCTTTTGTGGATAATAGGCTTTTTATCAGATTGAAAAGTTTACTGGTATTAAGAAAATTACCACCGATTATTTTGTTATAGTATTGAGTTTTTGTAATTTTGATGGCAATTTTCCAAGTTAATTTGTTTTCGTTTGATTTGTCTTTAGCCCATTTTCTTTCCAGTTTTCTACATTTCCTTTTCAAAAGAAGGATAGATTGATTAAACCGAGGTGAAATTTTCTGGGTTGGTTTGGGTGTAGATTTGAGAGGAGCTATGTTATTTAAGACATTTTTGCATAGGTCATCCCATTTAATCATGAAGTTGTTATTGTCTGCTGGAGGAAGTGCAGGATTATTCAAGACGTTAGAAAAGAAGGTTGTGGTATTTATATTTCTCCGAGGACAAACAGGCTGTTGTTCTCACTGATGGGTGACGTCCACGGCAGCCCCAGAATCGGAAGATCTTCCTTGCAACAGAAGCTTGCTAGCTCTCGCGAGATCCGCATGCATTGCGCATGCGCGACCATCTTCCCGCCTGCTACAGCGTGCTCCTCAGTCTCTCTTTTTCCGCGGTCAGAACGGACGTGTATCGCTCGTTCGCGGCCCCAGAGAGGCCCCCGTCGCGTTCTTTGCTGCGGTTTAGTGCCTTTTTAGCTTGTTCTTCGTCTCCTCTCATGTGTTTCAATAAAAAAAAAAAAAAAAAGAGCTTGTTTTCCGGTACTTCTTCAAAGTTTTTTCCGAGTAAGTTTCCTTTCTTTTCCGTGTGCGGCCTGTTTCGCTGCCCGTCCGGGTCTTTTCCATTTTTTTGGTGCCATTTTTTTGGCATCATCGCGTTTGACCTCGCTGGCGCGATTTTTCCGCCCATGTCCTCGAAGCCTGCCAGCAGCTTCAAGAAGTGCACGCGGTGCCACCAGACGATCTCGCTAACTGATAGACACGTATCGTGTCTTCAGTGTCTCGGGGCTGGTCATTGCCCGGACGCCTGTACGTTGTGCCTCCAGCTTAAAAAGAGGACCCAGGCGGCGAGATTGGCTCAGTGGAACGTTCTGTTCGGAGCCTCGTCCGGTTTTTCGGCGTTGACGGAGCCAGCGGTACAGAGGTCATCGCCGGTATCGATGTCGGCATCGGAGGGAGCATCGACGTCTGGAGTGCAGGTGATGGCTGTCCAGAGATCCCACACTGGTAGCAGTGAGCCATCGAGTGGGTCTTCACCTGCCTCGAGGGCTCCTGTGGTGCAGGCCACCCGGGACCGACCATCTTTGGACCTGGCCCCGAGGAGACGTCTGGATTTGACGTCGTCCTCTTCTGATGCAGTGCTTCGCGCGAAGGCAAAGAAGCACCGTCATCGGTTGCCTTCCCGTCACGGTACTGAGAGCTCCGCAACACCGAAGGATTCGGTACCTGTGAAGCATCGATGCCGGGAGGACCACTCGCCCTCCATACAAGAGGTGTCGATATGCTGTGCTTCGGACTACCCGGTACCGCCTCCATGCTCTAGACAGGTTCTCAGCTCGTCGCCGGTACCAGCCCCACAGTCTTCTTCGACAGCCACTCTGGACGAGTGCCTCGAGGCCATCCTTCCAGGTATCCTGGAAAGGCTGCTGCGTTCTTCTGCTCCGGTACCGCCGGTGCCTGCGCTGGCGGTAATGTCGAGTCGTGCGGCAGTTGGCTCTCCGCCCGTGGTGCGGACTGCGACACCGGTACCACTTGCGGTATCGGCGTCTGCTGCCACCCAGGAGGAGTACCCGCCGGCGTCGCTGGAGGAAGCTTCGTTGCCGCCGGCACTGGAGTCTTCTTCTCGATACCGCCGTAGGGGACTGGGTTTCTCGGCGTCGAGACGGGCTCGGCTTCGGACTGAAGTTCACGAACTTATGTCCGATACCGATGGTGAGGCCTCATGTGAGGCGGAGGAGGACACCAGGTATTTCTCTGATGAGGAGTCTTGTGGTCTTCCCTCCGATCCCACCCCTTCGTCAGAGAGAAAGCTTTCTCCCCCTGAGAGTCTGTCTTTCTCTTTCTTTGTCTGGGAAATGTTTACGGCCATTGCCTTCCCAGTGGTTACTGAGGATGAGCCCAGGGCTGAGATGTTCGAGGTCCTGGACTATCCTTCACCACCTAAGGAGTTATCCACTGTTCCCCTTCATAATGTCTTGAAGCAGACATTGATGGCGAACTGGGCGAAACCGTTAAGTAACCCCCACATTCCCAAAAAGGTTGAGTCCCAGTATCGAGTCCATGGGGACCCAGAGTTGATGAGGACCCAGTTGCCTCATGACTCTGGAGTTGTGGACTCGGCTCTCAAGAAAGCCAATAGTAGTAGAGATTGTGCCTCGGCGCCCCCGGGCTGTGAATCTAAGATTCTTGACTCTTTTGGGAGGAAGGCCTACCATTCTGCTATGCTCATGTCCAAGATTCAATCCTACCAGCTCTACACGAGCATGCACATGCGGAACAATGTGCGGCAACTGGCGGACTTGGTCGATAAGCTCCCATCGGAGCAGACCAAGCCTTTTGAAGAGGTGGTCAGGCAGCTGAATGCGTATCGCAAATTCCTGTCCAGGGGTGCCTACGACACTTTTGATGTAGCGTCCAGGGCCGCTGCTCATGGTATAGTGATGCGCAGACTCTCATGGCTGCGTGCCTCTGACCTGGAGAATAGAGTCCAGCAGCAGATTGCGGATGCTCCTTGCCGGGGGGATAACATTGTTGGTGAGCGCGTCAAACAGGTGGTAGAACAGCTCCACCAGCGGGACACAGCATTCGACAAGCTCTCCCACCGGACGCTTTCAGTATCTACCTCTTCAGGTAGACGTTTTTATGGGGGAAGGAGGAATGTTCCCTATGCTTATAACAGGCATAGGTACAATCCACCTTCCTGCCAGCCTGCTCAGGCTAAGCCCCAGCGCGCTCGTTCACGTCAACAGCGTGCGCCTCCTCAGGCCCCTGCAGCTCCCCAGCAAAAGCAAGGGACGGGCTTTTGACTGGCTCCAGGCGAGCATAGCCGAGATAAGTGTTTGTGCCGGTCGACTTGCCGGTCAGAGGGAGGTTAAAGTTTTTTCACCAAAGGTGGCCTCTCATAACCTCCGACCAGTGGGTTCTCCAAATAGTCCGGCTAGGATTTGCCCTCAATTTGATCTCAAAACCTCCAAATTTTCCTCAGGGAGCTCAGTCTTTCAGCTTCCAACACAAGCAGGTACTTGCAGAGGAACTCTCCGCCCTTCTCAGCGCCAATGCGGTCGAGCCCGTGCCACTGGGGCAAGAAGGGCTGGGATTCTATTCCAGGTACTTCCTTGTGGAAAAGAAAACAGGGGGATGTGTCCCATCCTAGACATAAGGGCCCTGAACAAATACCTGATTCGAGAAAAGTTCAGTATGCTTTCCCTGGGCACCCTTCTTCCCATGATTCAGAAAAATGATTGGTTAAGCTCTCTGGACTTAAAGGATTCTTATACTCACATCCCAATACTGCCGGCTCACAGACAGTATCTTCGATTCCGTCTGGGAACACAGCATTTTCAGTACTGTGTGCTACCCTTTGGTCTCGCCTCTTCACCCAGGGTGTTCACGAAATGCCTGGCTGTAGTGGCGGCGTCTCTACGCAGACTGGGAGTGCATATGTTCCCTTATCTCGATGATTGGCTGATAAAGAACACCTCGGAGACAGGAGCTCTACAGTCCATGCAGGTGACTATTCGACTCCTGGAGCTACTGGGGTTTGTGATAAATTATCCAAAGTCCCACCTTCTTCCAGTGCAAAGACTAGAATTCATAGGAGCTCTGCTGGACTCCCAGACTACTCATGCCTACCTCCCCGAGGCGAGGACAGACAATCTTTTGTCCCTGGTCTCCTGGGTACGAGCTTCTCAGCGGATCACAGCTCGGCAGATGTTGAGATTGCTCGGCCATATGGCCTCCACAGTCCACGTGACTCCCATGGCACGTCTTCACATGAGGTCTGCTCAATGGACTCTAGCTTCCCAGTGGTATCAAGCTGCGGGGGAACTAGAAGACGTGATCCAGCTGTCCACAGTTTTTCCTACATTGGTGGTCGATTCATTCCAATTTGGCCTGTTGGGATATCCCTTTCAAATTCCTCAGCCAGAAAAAGTGCTGACTACGGATGCGTCTCTCCTGGGGTGGGGAGCTCATGTCGATGGGCTTCACACCCAGGGATGTTGGTCCCTCCAGGAGACAGGTTTTCAGATCAACCTCCTGGAGTTATGAGCGGTCTGGAACGCACTAAAGGCTTTCAGAGATCGGCTATCCAACCATATTATCCAAATTCAGACAGACAATCAGGTTGCCATGCATTACACCAACAAGCAGGGGGGCACCGGATCTCGCCCCCTGTGTCAGGAAGCCGTCGGGATGTGGCTTTGGGCTCGCTGTCATGGCATGTTTCTCCAAGCCACGTACCTGGCAGGCGTAAACAACAGTCTGGCTGACGGGTTGAGCAGGATAATGCAACCTCACGAGTGGTCTCTCAATTCGAGAGTAGTTCGCAAGATCTTTCAAGCGTGGGGCACCCCCTTGATAGATCTTTTTGCCACTCAGACCAATCACAAGGTCCCTCAGTTCTGTTCCAGACTTCAGGCCCATAGCAGACTAGCGTCGGATGCCTTTCTCCTGCATTGGAGGAAGGGCCTTCTGTATGCGTATCCTCCCATACCCTTGGTAGGGAAGACTTTGCTGAAACTCAAGCAGGACCGAGGAACCATGATTCTGATCGCTCCATTCTGGCCGTGACAGATCTGGTTCCCTCTTCTTCTGGAGTTGTCCTCCGAAGAACCGTGGAGATTGGAGTGTTTTCCAACCCTCAAAACTCAGAACGAGGGGGCGCTTCTGCATCCCAACCTCCAGTCCCTGGCTCTCACGGCCTGGATGTTGAAAGCGTAGACTTTGCCTCCTTGGGTCTTTCTGAGGGTGTCTCCCGAGTCTTGCTTCCAGGAAAGATTCCACGAAGAGGTGTTATGCTTCCAAGTGGAAGAGGTTTGCCGCCTGGTGTGACAGCCAGGCCCTAGATCCTGGTTCTTGTCCTGCACAGACCCTGCTTGAATACCTTCTGCACTTGTCTGAGGCTGGTCTTAAGACCAACTCCTTAAGAGTTCATCTTAGCGCAATTAGTGCTTTTCATTACCGTGTAGAGGGTAAGCCTATCTCGGGACAGCCTTTAGTTGTTCGATTCATGAGAGGCTTGCTTTTGTCAAAGCCTCCTGTCAAACCTCCCACTGTGTCATAGGATCTGAATGTCGTTCTCACCCAGCTGATGAAACCTCCTTTCGAGCCACTGAACTCTTGCCATCTGAATTACTTGACCTGGAAGGTCATTTTCTTGGTGGCAGTCACTTCAGCTCGTAGAGTCAGTGAGCTTCAAGCCTTAGTAGCTCATGCTCCTTATACCAAATTTCGTCATAACAGAGTAGTCCTCCGCACTCACCCTAAGTTCTTGCCAAAGGTGGTGTCGGATTTCCATCTGATCCAGTCAATTGTCTTGCCAACATTCTTTCCCCGACCTCATACCCGCCCTGCTGAGCGTCAGTTGCACACATTGGACTGCAAGCGAGTATTGGCCTTCTATCTGGAGCGGACACAGCCCCACAGACAGTCCGCACAATTGTTTGTTTCTTTCGACCCCAATAGAAGGGGAGTGGCTGTCGGGAAATGCACCCTCTCAAATAGGCTAGCAGATTGCATCTCCTTCACTTACGCCCAAGCTGGGCTGACTCTTGAGGGCCATGTCACAGCTCATAGTGTTAGAGCCAATGCAGCGTCAGTGGCCCACTTGAAGTCAGCCACTATTGAAGAGATTTGCAAGGCTGCGACGTGGTGATCTGTCCACACATTCACATCTCATTACTGCCTACAGCAGGATACCTGACGCGACAGTCGGTTCGGGCAGTGGGTGCTGCAGAATCTGTTTGGGGCTTAGAATCCAACTCCACCCCCCTAGACCCATTTTATTCTGTTCCAGGCTGCACTCTCAGTTGTTTCTGTTTAGGTCAATCTCAGTTATGTCCTTGCTGTTGTGAAGCCCAATTGACCAATGTTTGTTGTTTTGAGTGAGCCTGAGGGCTAGGGATACCCCATCAGTGAGAACAAGCAGCCTGCTTGTCCTCGGAGAAAGCAAGGTTACTAACCTGTAGCAGGTATTCTCCGAGGACAGCAGGCTGATTGTTCTCACAACCCTGCCCTCCTCCCCTTTGGAGTTGTGTCTTCCCTTGTCTTTGCTTTACACTGGACTGAGGAGAACGCTGTAGCGGGCGGGAAGACGGTCGTGCATGGGCGATGCATGCGGATCTCGTGAGAGCTAGCAAACTTCTGTTGCTAGGAAGGTCTTCCAATTCTGGGGCTGCCATGGATGTCACCCATCATTGAGAACAATCAGCCTGCTGTCCTCGGAGAATACCTGCTATAGGTTAGTAACCTCGCTTTCCTCTAGTTTTGTGAGGAGTTGTAGTACTTTTATTTTTCATTGAGTTTGTATTTCCCTCCAGTAGAGGGAGAACTTGAGTTTACTGTGATCTGACCAAGGAGTTTGAGTCCAAGTATGGTTACTTAGATGAAAGTTGTTTGCAAATTTATGGGCTAATAGGTCAAGTAAGTGACCTTTATTGTGAGAGGTATGGCTGAATGGTTGTGTGAATTGCCCGTAGTTTAAAAAGTCAAGTACATTTTTTGTATTTCTGTTATTCTGATTATCTAGGTGTAAATTGATATCCCCTATTAGTAGGACATTATCAAATTTAGTGCATATGTTAGATACAAATTGAGGGCCACTTTTACTAAGCCTCGTTGGCGCCTACACGTGCCAAATTGGAGTTACCACTTGGTTACTGCATGGCCCTTGCGGTAATTTCAGTTTTGGCGTGTGTTCACTACAAGCGTCTGAAAAATATTTTTTATTTTCTGGCGTGCATAACAGACTTGCGCAGGTCATTACCACCCAAATTCTTTACTGCTAGGTCTATGGCTGGCAGTAAGGTCTCAGACTCAAAATGGACGCACGACAATTTTGATTTTCAACAACAACAAAAAAAGGCCTTTTTTACAGACGCGCTAAAAAATGGATCGGCGCACGCCCAAAACCTACGCCTACACTACCGCAAGCCATTTTACAGCGTGCCTTTGTAAAAGGACCCCTCAGTGAAGATATTTTCTGTTGATTACTACTTCCCTGGTGGGCAGTAAAAAAGGATGATGCAGATAGGATCAGATAGAATGTCACTGTTGATTGCAAGCATTTATTTCGAGACTAGGGGAGTTAATGAGATAACAGTTATACTTAAAAAAAAAAAAAAAGGATTTGTATATTATGCAATGCCGCCTCCTTTTTTCCCTTTTCTAGCTTGGTGCTGACTGTCATAGTATAACACTCTCAGCTGCGTCAACTGCTGCCAGTAGGGTGAGTGGGTTGGGTCAGCGTTGCTCTTCCCTAGCTCCATGAATTTTAAATGCCTATTTCCTCTGCTTTGTCTGTATTCTACCATGTGTGTATTTTATAAAATATGTATGTACATTCATAGAATACATCTTCAGAACAACTCTGTGCTTTGGGCTGGTTCTGGGAGCCCATTTCATAAAGATACGTTGGCACCTATGTTACCTTTATTAAACAGGTGAGAGGTTTTTTTTTTGGACTTTTTAGCTAAGTACCCACATCAATGAGCAGGAGATTTGATATTCAACACACAAAAAATTCTATCAGATTGCATATTCTGTAAGCTAGCTCCTAAATTTAGGAGACAATAGTAGCACTTGTAATGGAAACTTACCTGCATGATTGGTGCCAGTAGTTTTCTGTTACTTTTTCATGGAAAAGGGTGGTGGTCGCATGGAATAGCCTCCCAGTAGAGGTGGTGGAAACGAGGACTGTCTGAATTTAAGAAAGCATGGAACATGCGCGTTGGATCTCTTAGGGAAAAGAGGAGATAATGGTTGCTGAGGATGGGCAGACTGGATGGGCAATCATGTTTCTACCTCCACTTATACCCTGTGCTGTACGTTAAGTTGTTTTATTGTATCTTGTATTGGTGTTGTAAGTCTATGCCATACTGTGTACTGTTTGAATATTTTTACTGCTGTAATTGTCTGTTGCCTATGTTTGACTTATTCTTGCTGCACACTTCCTTGAGTGAATCTCTTCAAAAAGGCAGTAAAGAAATCCAAATAAATTAAATAGTACTAACACAGATTCTGTGTGACTAGTGATATAACAATAAAATAGTTCAAGGCATGATTCTTTTTGCTGGCCCTCAGTGAGCTACCTCTGTTATCCACTGTTCTCTTATTCTCTCTCCAGCTATCCTGTTCTCAGTGGCAGTTTTTGGCCCTGCATTTGGATATCTCCTGGGGTCCATGGTGCTACGTATGTTTGTGGACATTGGAAGAATTAACACTGGTAAGTGTGTTTTCAGTTTATTTGCATTTGATTTGATCTCTGTTGTGCTTAGAACATATGTGATTATGGATACTGCAAACCTCAAACAGTTGCAATTCTTACTTTGGAACCTCTTCTAGGCTGAATGCAGGGGACCAGTATTATGTGATGGGGGAGACAATCTGCTTACCTTTTGTGCCCTTGAAGGATGAGTGAAAGGAAGACTCATTTCAAGGCCCTATATATACTGTATGCTGTACATGGAAGTTACTTCTCTCTTCCTAAGCACTCCTCACTCACCCAAATGAGGTTACATCCATTCCAGGTGTTGACTGTATCATCAACCTCGGCACTCAGCACACACTCAGCCATTCCTTCTATTTATTAGATACCAATCAACATGAGTCCCATTTCGATAGAAAGTGGTATTTATTTAGGCCGCAGCCAGGAACGTATAACGTTATATTTGTTAACACAATACATATAACATTAAATCACTATCAACATTCTTAATCTTTAGGGTTCACAGCTTTCATTACCTGTCACCCCTTATTGCAGTCTCTCTCTGCCGTCTCTATAAGCACCCTTTGTCCTTTGGTGTATCCCATTGAAGGATGCGCCTACACTTCTTGTCCAGCACTCGATGTCCCAAGCCGGGAGACAAGTTGTCCCAACGTTCGTTCTTTCATGTCTCTGCTAACATGCAGGCATATGTTTCTTGCATTACATTTCAACTTTATCCAACATAGAATTAAGACATAACTTACAACCGTTAACTGTCGAGGTGCTGTGTACCCGGTGCTGACTGTCATAGTATAACACCCCCAGCCGCAATAACTGTTGCCAGTAGGGTGAGTGGGTTGGGGCAGCGTTGCTCTTCCCTAGCTCCCTGAATTTTAAATGCCTATTTCCTCTGCTTTGTGGCTTCCTTCCCCCATCTCTGACCCCTCCTTTTTCCACCCTCCCTCCTTTTAACTCTTTCCTCTCCTTCTCCTCCTCTTTACTAGCCTGACTCCCTCCCCTCTGTCTTCATTTGGCCTTTGGCCCATTTGTGATCAGCCTCCCCTTAGTGGGTTTGCCTTGTTCTCAACTTGGGCACCCGGTACACACTCAGCTATCCCTTCTATTTATTGGATACCAATCAACATGGGTCCATTTTGATAGAAAGTGGGATTTATTTAGACCGCAGCCAGGAACGTATAACATTAACACAATACATATAACATTAAATCGCTTGCAGTATTCTTAATCTTTAGCTCCTGCCTGGGTATATAGCCTTCATTACCTACCATCACTTATTGCCTCACAGGTGTGCCATCCAAGTGCCCTGTGTGTACTCTCTGTGCTGTCTCTATGCGCACCTGTTGTTTTTTGGCATATCCTGTTGAAGGATGCACCTACACTCTTTTCCAGCACTCAATGTCCCAGGACTTCCGACCGTCCAAGCCGGGAGACAAGTTGTCCCAATGTTCTTTTTCATTTCTCCACTAACATGCAGGCATATGTTTCTTTCATTACATTTCAACTTTATCCAACATAGATTTCACACATAACTTACAACTGTTAACTGTCAAGGTGCTGTGCACCCAGCACTGACTGTCATAGTATAATTCCACTGCCGTCGACAGCGACATTTCGCTTGCTGTGCGCTCCCCCTAATCCTGGTTGCAGCCGCCACTTAACGTTAATAGCTTCAATGTAATACTGGAAATCTGAATTAAGAATATCTAAACCAATTTCAGAGAGGTGGACCCATCAAGCCTATATAGCCCATCGCAGGACTCAGTTATTAAATCATGTGAAATCACCTGACCCTTTATTTTGTGCATACATTTTCCATCCATTTATTAATCTTTTTCCTGGCCGTGTCCACTGACCGGTGGGATCTTTCACCCCTCCACACTCGCCTCGGGATAAAAGACCAAGCCATGGTATGAGACTTTCTAGTGTCAAGAGATCATTCTGTATCTTTTTTTTTTTTTTACTAGCAACACACTGTTTGACCGTGGCCAAATCATTACTGCTCAAGTGCACTATTCCATATCATCAAGCTGATCAATCCATAGACTGGTGGGTTGTGTCCATCTACCAGCAGGTGGAGATAGAGAGCAAACTTTTGCCTCCCTATATGTGGTCATGTGCTGCCGGAAACTCCTCAGTATGTTCTCTATCTCAGCAGGTGGTGGTCACACACAGCAGCAGCTCTGGCTAGGCCTCCAAGCCTAATTTTTAGGTTTTGTTGAGTGCCTGGGGTTGAGGGCTCTTTTGAGCAAGTGCAAACCTGGTGGTGCCAGGTCCCTCCTTTTCTCCCCCCTCCCGCTGGCTCCGTTTAAAAAAAAAAAAAAAAAAAAAAAAAAAAAAATTTTTTAAATGTCTTTAAAGGCGTTTAATTCGACGTTTCTTTAAACGTTCATTGCAGCTACTCACTGGGACACCAGTTCGTTACAGCTCGGAGCGGCAAGCAGGTAATTTTACCTTTTTATAGCGGGCAGGGGGTTCCCCGATTCTTCTCCTCGTGGCAATGGCGTCGGAGGGCGAGGGCGCAAAGGGTCGCTCCCCGGATCGCTGGAGCGCTTCTAGAGGGGATGCGGGGGTTTTACAACCTGATTCGCCCTTGATGGGTGATAGTTTAGTGACCGATGAATGTCCCGGTCGTTCCTCCGGCGTGGCAGTTTTTTTCCCGCCATAAACGCCCATCCCCCGCTCCTCGCCTCCGCCATCTTGGCCGGCCACGCGGCTCGGACGGCTTCTTCGGGGCCGCCCTTGAGGTTGGAGACATTAATGCCATGAACGCCCTTAATTTGGGCGACGGCACAAAAGCGGCTAAAGTTAAGCGCCGTTCTTCCCGCGCGGCTCCTTCACGGAGTTTCGCGCCGGACGCCATTTTGGATGCGCAGCATGTCTCTCCCCCGCTATTGCGAGCGCCGGTTGAGAGTGCGTCTAGGGCTGTTGCCCAGGCTGCGGAAGTGCACAGTCTGGGGGGTTTCTCCCCCGAGTTTGTTTTGCTGCTGCATCAGGCTTTCCTCATGCAAACGCTGCCCCTGCTCCCTCTTCTGATAAAGAGGTTGAGGTTCCCAGAGGTAAACGCCCTCGGGTTGATTTCCAGGCCTTGGAGGACTTTTGTCTCCTCCGATGTAGATGAGGGCAGCGTGTCTGAGGTCTCCCAACGATCCTTTGCGGATTCCTTGGAGGAGATAGATCCCCGCTCGGATGGAGCGGATGACCCCTCTGCAGCACGGCTTTTTAGCCCAGAGGATTTGCCCAACCTGTTGTTACAGGCCATGGACACTTTGAAGATTTCCTCTCCGGAGGACGTCTCTCCCTCAGCCCCTGTTGGCTCTGCCATTATGCTGGGGACGAAGCGCCCGCCTAGAACCTTCCACGTGCATGATGCCATGCACACCTTAATTGCGGCTCAATGGGATGTCCCGGAAACGAGCCTTAAAGTGGCTAGGGCTATGTCCCGCCTCTATCCTTTGGCTGTGAGTGAACGTGAGGCCTATCTATGGCCTACCGTGGATTCTTTAATCACTGCGGTGACTAAGAAAACGGCGTTGCCGGTGGAAGGTGGCACGGCCCTAAAGGACGCCCAAGACAGAAGATTGGAGGCGGCCTTAAGGTCGTCCTTTGAGGCAGCTGCTTTAAGTTTGCAGGCCTCAGTTTGCGGCTCCTATGTGGCCAGGGCGTGCCGGACTATGGTGCAGCGGGCTTCCCCCTCGGATCATTCCTTGAGGGCTGATTGGCCGGCCCTGGAATCGGGCTTAGCCTATTTGGCAGACTTGCTGTATGATGTCTGGAGAGCCTCAGCTAAAGGCATGGCTCAGACAGTCTCTGCGCGGCGGTGGCTTTGGCTGAAACATTGGTCTGCTGACCACGCCTCTAAATCCCGCCTGGCTAGATTGCCTTTTAAAGGCAAGCTGCTCTTTGGGGTCGAGCTGGACAAAATCGTGACCGATCTCGGCACGTCTAAGGGCAAGAAATTACCAGAGGTCAGGGCTCGGGTTAGTACTCGTCCCGATACCTCCAGAGGACGATTGCAGGAAGCCCATCGGTACCGCCCGGGCAAGTCGGGTTCCTCTGCCCCCTCTTCCTTCAAGAGGAATTTCTCCCCCAAGCAGCATTCCTTTCGCAGAGACCGCCGTCCCGGAGGTGCTCCCTCCGGTCCTCCCCCAGGGTCTCGTACCCAATGACGGGGCCTTGGTCCACGCCCCAGTGCAGATTGGAGGACGGCTGTCCTCGTTTCTGGGCGAGTGGACCACTATAACTTCAGACGCGTGGGTGCTGGAAGTCATCAGAGGCGGCTACAAGCTAGAGTTCTGCCAACCCTTAAGAGACGGGTTTGTACTCTCTCCCTGCAAGTCTCCGGTCAAGCTGTGGTAGTGCAGCAGACCTTGGACAACCTGATCCGCCTGGGTGCGGTCGTTCCGGTGCCAAAAAATCAGATTGGCAAGGGACGTTACTCCATTTACTTTGTGGTTCCAAAGAAAGGAGGTTCTGTCCGGCCTATCCTCGACCTCAAAGGGGTCAATCGGGCCTGGAAAGTGAGGCACTTTCGCATGGAGACTCTCCGCTCTGTTATAGCGGCAGTGAAGGCAGGAGAGTTCTTGGCTTCCTTGGACATCAAGGAAGCGTACCTGCATATTCCCATCTGGCCTCCTCTCCAACGCTTTCTGCGTTTTACAGTCCTGAGACGACACTTCCAGTTCAGAGCCCTCCCTTTCGGGTTGGCTACTGCTCCGCGGACCTTTTCCAAAGTAATGGGGGTCATAGCGGCCTTCCTGCTAAAGGAAGGAGTACAAGTCCATCCTTATCTGGACGACTGGTTGATCCGAGCCCCCTCTTATGCAGAGTGCGGCAAAGCTATGGACCGGGTAGTTGCTCTTTTGAGCTCCCTGGGATGGATCATCAACTGGAAGAAGAGCCAGCTGCGCCCGACTCAGTCCCTGGTGTATCTGGGAGTTCGATTCGACACCCAAGTGGGCAGAGTGTTCCTGCCAGACAATCAGATTGTCAAGCTTCAGGCTCAGGTGGACTAGTTCCTAGTAGCCTCTCCTATTCGGGCTTGGGACTACGTGCAGCTGTTTGGCTCTATGACGGCCACGATGGAAGTAGTGCCCTGGGCCAGGGCTCATATGAGACCACTACAGCTATCTCTGCTGCTGCGCTGGACTCCGATGTCGGAGGATTATGCTGTGCGCCTTCCCGTGGACCCAGCAGTGCGCAAGGCGCTGAGCTGGTGGACGCAGACAGACAAGTTGTCTGCAGGATTGTCTCTGGTGACCCCGGAGTGGATTGTCGTCACGACAGACGCCTCTTTGATGGGCTGGGGAGCCCACTGCTTGGGAAGGACAGCGCAGGGGCTCTAGTCTCCTGCAGAGGCAAGTGGTCTATCAACCTCCTGGAACTCAGAGCCATTCAGTTGGTGTTATTGGAGTTCATCCCGGTACTGGTGTTGAAGCCTGTACGGGTCCTGTCGGACAATGCCACGGCTGTGGCCTATATCAACCGCCTGGGAGGTACCAAGAGCGCCCCTCTAGCCAGGAGGCTATGAGTTTTTGCCAGTGGGCGGAAGCGAACCTGGAGCAGCTTTCAGCGGCCCACATTGCCGGAGTCATGAATGTCAAGGCGGACTTTCTCAGTCGCCATACCTTGGAGCCCGGAGAGTGGCAACTATCTGCTCAGGCGTTCTTGGACATCACGAAGCGCTGGGGCCAGCCGAGCCTAGATCTGATGGCGTCATCGGCCAATGGCCAAGTGCCGCGCTTTTTCAGCAGAGGACGGGACCCTCGATCCCTGGGAGTAGATGCTCTTCTCCAACAGTGGCCGACACAAGAGCTCCTCTATGTGTTCCCGCCCTGGCCCATGTTGGGCAGGGTGCTAGACCGGGTGGCAAAGCATCCCGGCAGGGTAATCCTGGTGGGTCCGGATTGGCCCAGACGTCCCTGGTATGCGGACTTGTTCAGGCTCTCAGTCGACGATCCTCTGCGGCTGTCAGTGGAGCAGGGCCTGTTACATCAGGGTCCCGTGGTGATGGAGGATCCCTCTCCCTTTGGTCTTACGGCCTGGCTATTGAGCGGCAGCGTCTGAGGAAGAAGGGCTTCTCAGACAAGGTCATCGCCACTATGCTGAGAGCGAGGAAGCGCTCTACTTCTACTGCTTACGCCAGGGTCTGGCGTATCTTTGCAGCATGGTGTGAAGCAGGCTCACTTTCTCCATTCACTGCTCCAATTTCTTCAGTGTTGGTGTTCCTGCAAGAAGGTCTGGAGAAAGGCCTGTCGCTCAGTTCCCTTAAAGTCCAGGTAGCGGCTCTGGCTTGCTTCAGGGGCCGCCTGAAGGGTGCTTCCCTGGCTTCGCAGCCAGATGTGGTGCGCTTTCTCAAGGGAGTTAATCACCTGCGCCCTCCTCTGCACTCAGTGGTGCCTGCATGGAATCTCAACCTGGTGCTAAGAGCATTGCAGAAGCCGCCTTTGGAACCCTTGTCGAGGGCATCTCTGAAAGACCTGACGTTGAAAGCAGTCTTTTTGGTGGCTATCACTTCAGCCAGAAGAGTTTCCGAGCTCCAGGCGCTCTCATGTCGAGAGCCTTTTCTGCAGTTCACTGAGGCAGGAGTGACTATGCGCACAGTGCCTGCCTTCCTGCCCAAGATTGGTTCTCGCTTCCATGTGAATCAGCAGCTCTGTCTCCCTTCCTTTCGTAGGGAGGACTAATCAGAGGAGTACTCCGCTCTTGAATATCTGGATGTGAGACGAGTCATCATCAGATACTTGGAAGTGACCAATGATTTCCGGAAATCGGATCATCTGTTTGTCCTGTTTGCAGGTCCTCGTAAGGGTCTGCAGGCTGCTAAGCCTACAGTGGCAAGATGGGTCAAGGAAGCCATTGCAGCGGCTTATGTGGCCGCGGGGAAGGTGCCGCCTATCCAGCTGAAGGCTCACTCCACGAGAGCTCAGGCGGCCTCGATGGCAGAGGCCGGATCCGTCTCCCTGGAAGAGATATGCAAGGCGGCAACGTGGGCTTCGGCTCATACATTCTCCAAGCATTACCGTTTGACTGTGGCTGCACGGGCGGAGGCCCGGTTTGGAGCTTCAGTGTTGAGGTCAGGGATTTCTATGTCCCGCCCTGGGTGAGTACTGCTTCGGTACATCCCACCAGTCTATGGATTGATCAGCTTGATGATATGGAAGGTAAAATTATGTATAATCATACCTGATAATTTTCTTTCCATTAATCATAGCTGATCAATCCATAGCCCCTCCCAGATATCTGTACTGTTTATATTCTGGTTGAATTTTAGGTTCAAGTTTAGCCTTCAGTTACTTCAGGAGGACTTCGTGTTCAAGTTCTTCTTTCACTTGGATTCTTCAAGAGTTGAGACGAGTTTGTGTTACAGTGAGCTGCTGCATTCCTCTCCCCTCCGTTTTACGGGGCTGGATTGAGACATAAATTCTGCCGGCACTCCCTCCCGCTTCGTGCGGCTGTAGGGCAGCTTTGTACCCCTCCCGCTTCGGCGGTGTTAGGGTCAGTCAGCTCCTCCCGCGGTTGCGGTTGCAGGATAAGCCAGATCCCCCCGCATCGGCGGGTGTGGTGTCCCTCCCCCGCTCCGCGGGGATGAGCTGGACGGATTCCCCTCCCCCACTTGTGTGGGGATGAGCTGGGTTAATTCCCCTCCCCCGTTTCGGCGGTGGTGAGCTGGGCAGAGTGTCCCTTCGTGGGTGTAATTCTCTAAGTGCTGAGTCCTGCGGATGGAGCTTTGATATCGACATACTGAGGAGTTTCCGGCAGCACATGACCACATATAGGGAGGCAAAAGTTTGCTCTCTATCTCCACCTGCTGGTAGATGGACACAACCCACCAGTCTATGGATTGATCAGCTATGATTAATGGAAAGAAAATTATCAGGTATGATTATACATAATTTTACCTTATCACACATATAACACACTGTTTGACCGTGGCCAGATCATTACTGCTCAAGAGCACTATTATCGCACATGGAGTGGGTTGGGTCCGCAGTGTACATAGCATGATCGGCATAAATTGTTCCCACCTCATCCCTCTAAGGTCTATCTAGCTGATGAGTACATTTTGTTGTGGGAAAGCCAAAGTTCCCAACGGCCGGTCTGTCTTTTGCCCTTCTCTGTGCCCAGTGTATATACGAATGTCAGCATATCCAAATCTGCTGCTGCTCGTCCAGGCGACCTACAAGTTACATACATAAGTATTGCCATACTGGGAAAGACCAAAGGTCCATCAAGCCCAGCATCCTGTTTCCAACAGTGGTCACAAATACATGGCAAGATCCCAAAAAAGTACAAAACATTTTATACTGCTTATCCCAGAAATAGTGGATTTTCCCCAAGTCCATTCAATAATGGTCTATGGACTTTTCCTTTAGGAAGCCATCCAAACCTTTTTAAAACTCCGCTAAGCTAACCCCCTTTACCACATTCTCTGGCAACGAATTCCAGAGTTTAATTACATGTTGAGTGAAGAAAATTTTTCTCTGGTTCGTTTTAAATTTACTACATTATAGCTTCATTGCATGCCCCCTAGTCCTAGTATTTTTGGAAAGCGTAAACAAACACTTCACATCTACCCATTCAACTCCACTCATTATTTTATAGACCTCTATCATATCTCCCTTTATCTGCCTTTTCTCCAAGCTGAAGAGCCCTAGCCGCTTTAGCCTTTCTTCATAGAGAAGTTATCCCGTCCCCTATATGGTAAGGAAGTTATATTGTCAGGAAAGAAATGCTGTGGTCGTGGACAGAAAAATGATATCCTGCCTAGCTGCCATCCTGCAATCTGTCCGCAGTGGTGACTGGCCTAATGTACTGCTTATATATGTCAGATTTCCATCTGCCCAATGCCCTGATCCACTCACTGGGGAGTCCCTGAGCTGCTGCCGAAGTAGCAGCCCCAATTTTGAATGAGTGCGTGCCATAACTGCCTGCTTGTATGCCTGCCCGCATTATTTTTCTCAGTAGGTTAATAGTATTGAGTGTATTGGCCGATAACTTGTTAATAGCTTCCACTACCGCCATGTTATCAGAGTTGAAGATAAGTGCCTTGCTTGCCAAGCGCTGGCCCCAAATATGGAGTGTCGCCATGATAGGGAACAATTCCAAAAATGTAATGTCTCTCGTGATTCTGGCCTCTATCCAGGTCTGAGGCCAGCGAGCAGCACACCAGGCACCCCAAAAGTAGATACCAAATACCTCTCCTCCTGCTGCATCTGTGAATAACTTGAGTGCCTCAGCCTGTGGTGGTGCGTCCTGCCAAAAGGATAAACCGTTAAACTCTGTCAGGAATTTACTCCATACTACAAGGTCATCTTTAATGGCCTTGGATACTCTGGTATGATGGTGTGCCTCGGTTACCCCAATGGTTGCCAGTGCCAATCTCCTAGCAAATATACGTCCCATAGGGATGACCCTTGTGGCGAAGCAGAGCAGACCTAGGAGCTCTTGGAATTGTTTTAGCGTTACTTTTTTGGCTTGTAGCATTGCCCTTACTTCTATCTTGAGCTTAAGTATTTTTTCCATTGGAAGTCTAGAATGCTGGTTACCAGTGTCTAGCTCTGTTCCTAAAAATGTGAGCACACTGCATGGCCCTACAGTTTTTTCGGTTGCTAAAGGAATGCCGAAGCTAGTCGTCACTTGTGTGAAGATTTGTAACATGGCTGCGCACTCTTGCATACTCGTCCAATGAACAGAAAATCATCTAGGTAGTAAACAAGTGCTCCAGAGGTGGCCAGTTGTTCAACGACCCAGTGAACAAAAGAACTAAACTGTTCAAAGTATGCACAAGAAATGGCACAGCCCTTTGGCATGCATTTGTCGAAATAGAATTGGTTATCCAACGTAAAGCCTAACAAGTGAAATGACTCAGGTGCACAGGGAGGAGGCGGAACATGGACTCAGTGTCCACCTTCGCCAGTTTAGCTTGAGCACCATGCAGTCTTATTATCTGTATGGCCTGATCGAAGGACGCATATTGGACAGAACAGGTGTGGGTCGATGTAATCATTCACAGACTTTCCAGTGGGGTAGGAAAGGTTATGAATGAGACAAAATTTTCCAGGGTCACTTTTTTTTTTGGTATGATGCCAGTTGTGGAAATTATCATGTTCTGGAATGGTGGTACTGCGAAAGGGCCTGCTATTCTACCCAGTGCTAGTTCCTTTTTGATTTTTTTCAATTGCAACCTGGTGGTACATATGAATGGATGTTGCATTACTAGGATATTGTGGTGAATCCTGTTGTGGCCCTTTTTAAGGTATAATGAAACCCTTAGTGAAGACTTGCCTAATTGCTTCTGCGCTCATTTTATCTATATACCTAACAAGCCACAAAGACATGGCATTGAGCTTGATGGGGGAGGAAGCAAGTACTCTCAGAATTCTGTCCTGCCTGAAAGCTAGTGTTTCTTCTATCTTTAGGGAGTATAAGTGGCCTTGTGTTCTCCCCTAAAGCAGATAAAGAGTGTCTGAACTTGCATGGGTACCACTGACCATTGTTGTATTGTCTGCATGCTCACTTCCCTGCCTGGGACCCATACTGTTTTTGTCCCCCGCTGGTAGCTGCTGAGAGTGCCTGTATGCAAGCATCTTCGCATGGTTATAGCCTCTGATAGAAAGGGTCTGTGTGACACCATCTTGTCTAGCCATAAATCAACCACCCTATGTTTTTATGAGATAGTCGGATCATCCGCCATGCTTTTTAAAAACATTTTATGTCGTAATTGAGCCATGCCCAACTCCCATAGCGCTTATGCTCACCAGTGATGGAATCCATATATCTAATGAGATAGGGGACTCATTTCTGGCTCCTTCTGAACTATAACGATCATAAATATATGAACAGCAGATATCCAATTGGTGATGGATTTAAATAGTTTTGGTTTTCTCTCTCGTTCATATGGGAATGTAAACCTATCCCTCATTGTTGTTGCTATTATCCTCCTGTTCACACAGGAGCAGTGAGAATATATCAATAAATTCTTTACTCCATATTTTCTCTTTCATAGCTTTTGAAACTTATCTGGACAGAGTAAATACCCCACATAACACATCATTCCTAGGATTAACTACACCGTCACTGCTCCTAGGTCTAGCGGTGCCAACTGTGTCCAGATTCTGGGTCTGCTTATCATTAGCTCCTTGCCTAGCTGTAGTGTTAGCTGCTTCCCTAGCATCTTATGTGTGCAACGCATTTCTGATAACCTCTGCTAATATATCTGGATTAGCCAGAGGTGTCAGTGCTGATGGTGTTATGTTGGTGGTATTAAAGGATGTGTTACCCCCAGATAGAGCATCTGTCAGCCTGGCAACCTCAGGTGTTTGTACCTGGCATTCACTGACTGGAGCTGCTGCACTGTTCACAGACACATTTGTGCCCATGGATTGTAGCTGCTGGGTTACTGAGGCCATACCATGCTGTTCGATTTGCTTTCTTAGCTTTCTCATAAGAGCATCTAGGTCCTGTGTTGATTGTCCCTGTGCTCCTCCTTTAGCTTGCGGCATCCTCTTGCCTCGCGGGGGCACCGCTGTTGTGCTGCTGTCATTGGCTGCCTTCTTTCTTGATGGCCTTCCTGTGGATTTGGCTGATGATGCTGGTCTTTTACCGCGCTGTGGAGGCACTAAGAGAATGTGCAGTTAGGCTGAGAGGAAAATGCAGGACAATAGGGAGAGAAGGAAGTGAGCTAATGCCTGGCTATCGCCAAAGAACCTATGCTATAACTCTTTTAAAAGTGTTTCGTATACCATATTCATATTGGTAATACATCGCTTATAGATCAATAAATGTATAGAGAAATGTAGGGATTGTAGCATCAAGTCCCAAACCTCTATGGGCCAAATGCATAGAGAAATGTAAACAATTTTTTTAATACAGCCAGCCTAATGTAAACGCTATGCTGCCCTCTACAGCCCTTTGTCAGCATTACATCTAGAAATTACACTAAGGGAGAAAAGCATAGTGCAGCATTATTATGAGGGAGAGCTGTGTCCTGCTATCCAATGAAAGGAGGGGGAGGGAGGGAGGGAGGGAGGGAAACACACCCAAGATGGCTGCCGGCAAGCAGTGGCAACAAAATGGGTGTTCAGTTTGATGGAACCCCACCCCAGATGGTGGTATTACTATTTTTTTTAAGCCTATATAATAATTCTCACCTCCAACAGGATGTGCTTGGGACCATGCCTGGCGGAAATGGTCTGCTAGGCAGGCACGCACTGACCTCAGTGACATCAGTGACAGACAATTTGGCAAAGCAAAACAATCTGAGTGCTGGCCATTAGGACACAGGGTTGATAGAGTTTTAAAAGACTGAAGGAACCGAAAGTGTTAAATGGGGGGAGGGGGGAGTTCTGAATGACTGAAAGATGAACATTTGGGAAAGGAAAACAATCTGAATGCTGGCCATTAGGACACAGGGTAGATAGGAGAGTTTTAAAAGACTGAAGGAAACGAAAGTGTTAAACTGGAGAAGGGGAGGGGGGAGTTGTGAATGACTGAAAGACATGCAAATTTGGGACAGGAAAACAATCTCAATGCTGGCCATTAGCACACAGGGTACATAGGAGAGTTTTAAAAGACCGAAGGAACCAAAAGTGTTCAGGGGGTGGGGGGGCAAGTTCTGAATGAATGAAAGAAATGAAAATTTACGAGAGGAACACAATCTGAATGCCGGGCATTTGTACACAGGGTAGATAGGACACTTCTTTAAAAAAATGAAGGACGTGAAAGTATTACATCTTGGGGGAGGGGTGAGGAGGAAAGCGGTGGGGTAACCGGATACTGGGCGTTAGGGCCATGGGGGTACATAGACTTTTGAAAGCCTTAAGGAACCCAAAGTGTGGGAAGGAGGAGGAAAAGGAGGGGAGGGAACGGGGTGAGGGGCATTAGGAACAGGGGAGGGGGCCCTGTCACACACTCTCATTCTCACACACACACTGTCAGACAGTCTCTGTCACACACCCGCACATTCACTCTTGCTCTCTCTCTCTCTCAAACATACACACTCCCAGGAAAACCTTGCTAGCGCCCGTTTCATTCGTTCCAGAAACGGGCCTTTTTTACTAGTATATACATAATGCTAGACATGTCACACTCCTCTTTGCTGAGTGGGAAACCAGAGCGCCAGCAATGCAGAACCGAT
Organism: Microcaecilia unicolor; assembly: GCF_901765095.1. Classification (NCBI taxonomy): domain Eukaryota; kingdom Metazoa; phylum Chordata; class Amphibia; order Gymnophiona; family Siphonopidae; genus Microcaecilia; species Microcaecilia unicolor. Next base: position 118,566,640 of record NC_044040.1, on the reverse strand, counting down.
GACTTGACTCCTGCACTTGCCTCCCACGTGGCGCTGCGCCACCCTCCCCAAACGGCTGAACAGGAAAACTGAATTTGGAAAAGGTAAACATAGTAACATAGTAGATGACGGCAGAAAAAGACCTGCACGGTCCATCCAGTCTGCCCAACAAGATGAACTCATGTGTATACCTTACCTTGATTTGTACCTGTCTTTTTCAGGGCACAGACCGTATAAGTCTGCTCAGCACTATCCCCTCCTCCCAACCACCAGCCCTACCTCCCACCACCGGCTCTGGCACAGACCGTATAAGTTTGCCCAGCACTATTCCCCGCCTCCCAACCACCAGTCCTGCCTCCCACCACCGGATCTGGCACAGACCGTATAAGTCTGCTCACCACTATCTTCGCTTCCCAACCACCAACCCCTCTTCCCCCCATCGGCTCTGCCACCCAATTTTGGCTATGCTTCTGAGGATCCATTCCTTCTGCACAGGATTCCTTTATGTATATCCCACGCATGTTTGAATTCTGTTACCGTTTTCCTCTCCACCACCTCCCGCGGGAGGGCATTCCAAGCATCCACCACTCTCTTTGTGAAAAAATACTTCCTGACATCTTTTTTGAGTCTGCCCCCCTTCAATCTCATTTCATGTCCTCTTATTCTACCGCCTTCCCATCTCCGGAAAAGATTTGTTTGTGGATTAATACCTTTCAAATATTTGAACGTCTGTATCATATGACCCCTGTTCCTTCTTTCCTCCAGGGTATACATGTTCAGGTCAGCAAGTCTCTCCTCATACGTCTTGGAATGCAAATCCCATACCATTCTCCTAGCTTTTCTTTACACCGCTTCAATTTTTTTTACATCCCATTCTCGTAGCTTTTCTTTGCACCGCTTCAATTTTTTAAAAATCCTTAGCAAGGTATGGCCTCCAAATCTGAACACAATACTCCAGGTGGGGCCTCACCAACGACTTGTACAGGGGCATCAACACTTCCTTTCTTCTGCTGGTCACACCTCTCTCTATACAGCCTAGCAAACTTCTCGCTACGGTCACTGCCTTGTCACACTGTTTCGTCGCCTTCAGATCCTCGGATACTATCACCCCAAGATCCGTCTCCCCCTCAGTACCTGTCAGACTCTCACCGCCTAACACATAAGTCTCTCGTGGGTTTCTACTCCCTAGGTGCATCACTTTGCATTTCTTCGCATTGAATTTTAACTGCCAAACCTTAGACCATTCTTCTAGCTTTTGCAGATCCTTTTTCATGTTTTCCATTCCCTCCCGGGTGTCCACTCTGTTACAAATCTTAGTATCATCCGCAAACAGGCAAACTTTACCTTCTAACCCTTCGGCAATTTCACTCACAAATATATTGAACAGAATCGGCCCCAGCACCGATCCCTGAGGCACTCCACTACTCACCTTTCCCTCCTCCGAGCGAACTCCATTTACCACCACCCTCTGTCGTCTGTCAACCAGTTCCTAATCCAGTTCACCACTTCGGGACCTATCTTCAGCCCATCTAGTTTATTTAAGAGCCTCCTGTGGGGAAACATGTCAAAAGCTTTGCTAAAATCTAGGTAGATTATGTCTAAAGCATGTCAATGATTCAATTCTGCAGTTACCCAATCAAAGAATTCAATGAGATTCGTTTGGCACGATTTCCCTCTGGTAAAACCATTTTGTCTGGGATCTTGCAACTTATTGGTTTCCAGGAAATTCACTATCCTTTCCTTCAACATCGCTTCCATTACTTTCCCAATAACCGAGGTGAGGCTTACCGGCCTGTAGTTTCCAGCTTCTTCCATATCGCCACTTTTGTGAAGAGGTCCACATCCGCCATTCTCCAATCCCTCAGAACCTCTCCCGTTTCCAAGGATTTATTAAACAAATCTTTAAGAGGACCCGTCAGAACCTGTCTGAGCTCCCTCAATATTCTGGGGTGGATCCCGTCTGGTCCCATGGCTTTGTCCACCTTTAGCTTTCCAAGTTGTTCATACACACTCTCTTCTGAGAATGGTGCTATATCCACTCCATTCTCAGATGTACTTTTGCCAGTCCCTCGTGGTCCTTCTCCAGGATTTTCTTCAGTGAAAACAGAACAAAAGTATCTATTTAGCAAATTGGCTTTTTCTTCATCATTATCTACATAGCGGTTTGCTGTATCTTTCAGTCTCACAATTCCCTTTTTAGTCATTCTCCTTTCACTAATATACCTGAAGAAATTTTTGTCGCCTCTCCTTACATTTCTAGCCATTTGTTCTTCCGCATGCGCCTTCGCCAGACGTACCTCTCTCTTGGCTTCTTTCAGTTTCATCCGGTATTCCTCTTCCTGTTCCTCTTCTTGAGTTTTTCTATATGTCAGGAACGCCAGCTCTTTAGCCTTTATTTTCTCAGCCACTTGCTTGGAGAACCATATCGGTTTCCTTTTTCTCTTGCTTTTATTTACTCTCCTTACATAAAGGTTTGTGGCCCTATTTATTACTTCTTTCAGTCTGGACCACTGTCCTTCCACTTCTCGTACATCCCCCCAGCCCATTAGCTCCTTCCTCAGGTATTCCCCCATTTTACTAAAGTCAGCATGCTTGAAATCCAGGACTTTGAGTTTAGAGTGGCCGCTGTCCACTTCAGCCGTCATATCAAACCAAACCGTTTGATGGTCACTGCTTCCCAGGTGTGCACCCACTCGGATATTTGACACACTATCCCCATTTGTGAGCACCAGATCCAGCGTCGCTCCCTCCCTCGTGGGTTCCGTCACCATTTGTCTGAGCGGAGCACTTTGGAAAGCATCCACGATCTCTCTACTTCTTTCCAATTTTGCAGACGGAACCTTCCAATCTACATCCGGCAGATTGAAATCTCCCAGCAACAGTACCTCTCTCTTCTTTCCCAACTTTTGAATATCCACGATCAGGTCTTTATCTAATTTCTCTAATTGTGTCGGAGGTCTGTAAACAACACCCAAGTGGACAGAGGTTCTATCATCTCTCTTTAAGGTGATCCATATCGCTTCTTCCTTTTCCCAGGTCCCCGTCATTTCAGTCGCTGTGATCTCATTTCTCACATATAGAACTACTCCTCCACCTTTGCAGCCCTCCCTATCCTTGCTAAATAGATTATAGCCTGGTATGTTTGCATCCCATTCAAACCTAAGAAAAAGTTCCAACACTCTGTTTCTACAGTTCTCCGTTTATCTCAGAACCTCTGCTGTCAAACCAGAGCTTTAGCTTTTAATAAACCCGGCAGCTGCTGCACTGCGAGAATTGCTCCTGCTTATCCCACGACTTTGAAGCAGTGCCACCGCATGGGTTTATTACTGTAATATGTTCCCTCGCCCTCCCCTTCACTCCTGTGACACGGTACTTCCGGCCCCAGTTTACAATTGGAGAGATTCGTTTTGCTGTTCTATCAACAGCTGTCTCTGCTGGTACAGGAGTCACCCTGTAAAGTTGCAAAATTCGCACTCGTGGAAACTTTTATATTTTTTGCCACCGCACGGGCTGGAATAATTGGGAGTGCGATAGTGGGGGAGTGGGCGTGAACACGGCTGCCCGACACCTGCAACACCTCCGTCTGAGCCACGCTCTGAGCCACCTAATTTTGACAGGGAACCCCCGCTGGTCTGGTAAGTCGAGCTGTGGTCCCAGCACAGACCCCTGAGGAACCCCACTATCTACCCTTCTCCATTGAGAATACTGACCATTTAACCCTACTCCCTGTTTTCTATCCTTTAACCAGTTTTTAATCCGCAATAGAACACTACCTCCTATCCTCCGACTCTCTATTTTCTTCTGGAGTCTTTCATGAGGTACTTTGCCAAAAATGCCTTTTGAAAATCCAGATACATAATATCAACTGGCTCACCTTTATCCACATGTTTGTTCACCCCTTCAAATGTAATAGATTGGTGAGAAAAGATTTCCCTTCACTAAATCCATGTTGGCTTTGTCTCACTAATCCATGCTTTTGAATATGCTCTGAAACTTTGTTTTTATAATAGCCTCTGCCATTTTGCCCGGATCCCCTCTGGAACCTTTTTAAAATATCGGTGGTCCAATCTCCTTAAGAAGCCTTCACTCGACCCTACTTGTCCCTCTAATTACCGACCCATCTCCCTCCTTCCTTTTCTCTCCAAATTACTTGAGCGTGCTGTTCACCGCCGCTGCCTTGATTTTCTCTCCTCACATGCTATTCTTGACCCACTACAATCTGGTTTTCGCCCTCTCCACTCAACCGAAACTGCGCTTACTAAAGTCTCCAATGACCTATTACTGGCTAAATCCAGAGGTCAATATTCCATCCTCATTCTTCTTGATCGTTCCGCTGCTTTTGACACTGTCGATCACAGCATACTTCTCGATACCCTGTCCTCACTTGGATTCCAGGGCTCTGTGCTTTCCTGGTTCTCTTCCTACCTCTCCCTCCGCACCTTTAGTGTTCACTCTGGTGGATCCTCTTCTACTTCTATCCCTCTGCCTGTTGGCGTACCTCAGGGTTCTGTTCTTGGTCCTCTCCTCTTTTCTATCTGCACTTCTTCCCTTGGTTCATTAATCTCATCCCATGGCTTTTCCTACCATCTCTATGCTGATGACTCCCAAATCTACCTTTCTACCCCTGATATCTCACCTTGCATCCAAACCAAAGTTTCAGCGTGCTTGTCTGACATTGCTGTCTGGATGTCTCAACGCCACCTGAAATTAAATATGACCAAAACCAAGCTTCTCATTTTCCCCCCCAAACCCACCTCCCCGCTCCCCCCGTTTTCTATTTCTGTTGATGGCTCTCTCATTCTCCCTGTCTCCTCAGCTCGAAACCTTGGGGTCATCTTTGACTCTTCTCTCTCCTTCTCTGCTCATATCCAGCAGATTGCCAAGACCTGTCGTTTCTTTCTTTACAACATCCGTAAAATCCGCCCCTTTCTTTCCGAGCACTCTACCAAAACCCTCATCCACACCCTTGTCACCTCTCGTTTAGACTACTGCAATCTGCTTTTTGCTGGCCTCCCACTTAGTCACCTCTCCCCTCTCCAGTCGGTTCAAAACTCTGCTGCCCGTCTCGTCTTCCGCCAGGGTCGCTTTACTCATACTACCCCTCTCCTCAAGACCCTTCACTGGCTCCCTATCCGTTTTCGCATCCTGTTCAAACTTCTTCTACTAACCTATAAATGTACTCACTCTGCTGCTCCCCAGTATCTCTCCACACTCGTCCTTCCCTACACCCCTTCCCGTGCACTCCGCTCCATGGATAAATCCTTCTTATCTGTTCCCTTCTCCACTACTGCCAACTCCAGACTTCGCGCCTTCTGTCTCGCTGCACCCTACGCCTGGAATAAACTTCCTGAGCCCCTACGTCTTGCCCCATCCTTGGCCACCTTTAAATCTAGACTGAAAGCCCACCTCTTTAACATTGCTTTTGACTCGTAACCACTTGTAACCACTCGCCTCCACCTACCCTCCTCTCTTCCTTCCCGTTCACATTAATTGATTTGATTTGCTACTTTATTTATTTTTTGTCTATTAGATTGTAAGCTCTTTGAGCAGGGACTGTCTTTCTTCTATGTTTGTGCAGCGCTGCGTATGCCTTGTAGTGCTATAGAAATGCTAAATAGTAGTAGTAGTAGTAATCTTCAGGTACCATGCTCGATTTTAAAGATAAATTACATATTACTAACAATTGTTCCGCCAGTTCATTTTTTTAATTCTGTCAGTACTCTGGGATGAATACCATCTGGTCCAGGAGATTTGCTACCCTTCAATTTGTCAAATTGCCCCATTACATCCTCTAGGTTTGCCAATAACTCTATATTCTGGGGCATTCCCTCCAAATGTGTGCGAAGGTTCTCAAAAGACCACACCCTCTCCAACAGAGCCCTGAGCCTGACCCAAACAACTTCTGTATCTGAACTGGGGTGTAATACCATTGGTACAAGATTTTATAGCAAGTTCCCTCAGATTTGCAAAAACTGAAAGCTGCAGTAGATCGCTATAAATTGTCCCCAACTGATCCTGAGTGAGGTAGGATCCAAGCAAATGCTCCCACCTCTGCTCATGCAGCCTGGTGTGTGTGGCGCTAAACTACAGTATTTTATAAAAACGCAATATGAGTTCCGTGCCCACTTGCATACGGAAAACCCAAAGCAACGGAGAATTCTCTGTCCCCCAATGTGGCAAGACCGTCCGCTGTAAAAAAAAAATCTGCAAATTGACAGTAAGAAAAATAATCCAAGCCTTCAAGGCTATATTTGTCCCGTAAAGCATCAAAAGTAACAATAGTATTGGCAATTACCCCAAACCCTAAGGCCCCTCCCTGCCCACCTCCGAAAAGCAAAGAAGATCTCCCCAGGTGGAAAGAAGGGGGCTGACCTAATCGGAGTATAATAAAAATTACAACTGTTTGGGCAAATATTTGACACGTATGGCTCACCCAGTGTCGTAGCAGTCCCTTGGAGGAACCTGATGCATTATCCGATGGAGTTCTCTCAAACTCAGCCACAGGAGATCTTTTAAGGGGGTAGTTCCCACCAGCTCCTGTTTTAGTTGTACCCATCGCTTGCCTGGAAATAATCATTCTTCTATCACCTGCAATTGTGCTGCTTGGTAATACACAACCAAATGTGGGATTCCCATCCTCCTCCCCCTAGACCTATCTAAATACATGCACTCTCGCCGCACCCTTAGGGGCTTGTGCTTCCAAATATATCAAAAGATCTTATGTTGTAGGTGAAGAAGTAAAACCCGGGGGACCGGCAATGGCAAACTGGCAAATAAATATAACAGTTTGGGCAAAACCATCATCTTACAGGCATTCACCCGACCAAACCAAGAAACTCGTATGCCTTCCCATCGATCCAAGCCCTCAAGCATTCATTGCGCCAGAGGGGGGTAGTTTAAAGTAAACAACTTGGATAAATCAGCTGAAATATTAACTCCCAGATAACACACAAAGATCTCCACATTACAAAAAGGGAGTTAGGTGGTAAGATCTCCATATTAAGGTTCAACAGCTTCAATTTAGATACATTTATTCAGAAAACAGAAACTTTTCCATAATTACATATATTCTGTAAAAGATGCATTAAAGAGACCTGGGGGTCAGTAACTAAAAATAAAATATCATTCACATAAAGAAGTTGCTTAAGTTCCTGAGAGCCCACTTGTTCTCCCTTAATGCCTGGATCTGCCTGGATGGATTGAGCTAATTGATCCATAATGAGAACAAAGATCAGGGTTGATGGAGGGCTACCCTGTCGAGTGCCCCTCCTAATGGAGAGTATCTCTGTATACCTATAATTGAAGCATGCTACTGGACTATCATAAATAAGAGACAGCCAATGAGGAAAATTTCCAGAGAACCCAAATTTTCATGTCGCTAACATAAAAGGCTATAGCATCCTATCAAAGGCCTCCGCATCAATGGTTAAAGCTACTGTGGGAGAAAACCCCCTCTGCACCTGCCAGATCAGTTAACCGATGGACATTACTTGTTGGCCTCCTTCCCGCAATGAAACCTGATTGGTCCCTATGAATGAAATTGGGTAAATATCTCTGCAACCTGGAGGCCAAAACCATTTCACTGCACAACAGGAGATAGATTGGCCTTGAAGGGGGAGACAAACCAATTGTGTTTTAAATTTTTCCAGGTTATTTGGACCCCTGCACACTAAAGTAAATTCTGACTTTAAAATAAAGTCCAAACTTCTCAACTTTCAGGCTAGAGGTTATTTGGACCCCTGCACACTAAAGTAAATTCTGACTTTAAAATAAAGTCCAAACTTCTCAACTTTCAGGCTAGAGGTTATTTGGACCCCTGCACACTAAAGTAAATTCTGACTTTAAAATAAAGTCCAAACTTCTCAACTTTCAGGCTAGAGGTGAGATACCTGATTCTTCTCTTAAATTTAATGCTTATTGCTTAATTAATTAATTAATTAGCCCTGTGAAACCTTTTCTTTCTTTCTATCTTGTCCTGCCAAGCTCTGATTGATAGGAAGAGAGAGGAGAGGCTGTTAAAACAGCATTGAATTCATTTGAGACTCAAAAGTAACATTTTACACAGCTGTAATTATTGGGAATATTTAGATTAAAAAGTTATAATTCTTAGACAATTTTAAAGGTTAATTCAATTGGAAATTCTTTGGTCCTGGTCCCACCCAGCACGAGAATTCCCTTGATAAAACAGCAGTTAGCTGACACTTGGGGACTTATAGTCCCACCCACCCCAGGGTTTTCCACTCATTTATACCCAAACCAAACCTCATTAACTTTACTCCTCAATCATACACAGGCAATCTTGCAGCCTGTTAACTCCAACATAGCACACCTGTTCATACCCATTTCAACCAATCAGGATGACTTTTATTCTCTGCAATAATTGTGGTGCTTTAGTTTCAAGGCAAATCATCTGGAGACTGAAAGCTTGTCCTATCTGTCTTCAGCTATCTACTTTAAAACAAGAGCTCTGTAAAGTACTGCAAGAATTAGATGCAATCAAAGCAACTTATAGGACTGTGCAGAATCATAACTTCTCACCACTGCCTCAAAGAATAAAACCACATAAGAACAGATGGTTCACAGTAGGCTCAGGCAGACTTCGTCATGTGACACAAAAGCATCCACCAGCACAAGTGTTGCCACTACAAAATTCTTTTGCTCCACTACAGATTTGCGATGTTCCTGAAAATAAAACTGAGGCAGAACAAAAACCAAGGAAGGTGGAACAAAAAGATAAGAAGGTACCCAAAGAGAAAAGACACCCCCAAATCACTAAAACCAAAACACATACTAGGAAATGTAGATGGAAAGCGATGACCACAAATGCTCATAGTCTAAGCAATAAAATTCATGACCTTCAAGCCCTGATGTTGGAGGCAGACTTGGACATAGTTGCAGTCACAGAGACATGGCTCAATGGTTTCCATGAATGGGATGTAAACATACCAGGCTATAATCTTTTTAGGAAGGACAGAGAGGGGCATAAAGGTGGAGGAGTAGCTCTGTATGTGAGAAATGATATCGCAGCGACTGAAATGACAGGAAACTGGGGAAAGGAAGAAGCGATATGGATCACCTTAAAAAGAGAGGATGGAACCTCTGTCCACGTGGGCGTTGTCTACAGACCCCCGACACAATTGGAGGAACTAGATAAAGATCTGATCGCTGATATTCATAAGTTGGCGAAGAAAAGAGAGGTGCTGTTGTTGGGAGATTTTAATCTGCCAGATGTAGATTGGAAGGTTCCGTCTGCCAAATCTGAAAGAAGTAGACAGATTGTGGATGCTTTCCAAAGTGCTCTGCTCACACAAATGGTGACGGAACCCACGAGGGAGGGAGCAACGTTGGATCTGGTGCTCACAAATGGGAATAGTGTGTCAAATGTCAGAGTGGGTGCACACCTGAAAAGCAGTGACCATCAAACAGTTTGGTTTGATATGACGGCTGAAGTGCAGGGCGGACACTCTAAACTCAAAGTCCTGGATTTCAAGCGTGCTGACTTTAGTAAAATGGGCGAATACCTGAGAAAGGAGCTGATGGGCTGGGAGGACGTACAAAAAGTGGAAGGACAGTGGTCCAGGCTGAAAGAAGTAATAAATAGGGCCACAGACCTTTATGTAAGGAGAGTAACTAAAAGCAAAAGAAAAAGGAAACCGATATGGTTCTCCAAGCAAGTGGCTGAGAAAATAAAGGCTAAAGAGTTGGCGTTCCAGAAATATAGAAAATCTCAAGAACAGGAACACGGGGAGGAATACCGGATGAAACTGAAAGAAGCTAAGAGAGAGGTACGTCTGGCGAAGGCGCAAGCGGAAGAACAAATGGCTAGAAATGTAAGAAGGGGAGACAAAAACTTCTTCAGGTATATTAGTGAAAGGAGAAAGACTAAAAACGGAATTGTGAGACTAAAAGATACAACAAAACGCTATGTAGAAAATGATGAAGAAAAAGCCAATTTGCTAAATAGATACTTTTGCTCTGTTTTCACAGAAGAAAATCCTGGAGAAGGACCGCTAGGGACTGGCAAAAGTACACCTGAGAATGGAGCGGATAGAGCACCGTTCACGGAAGAGAGTGTTTATCAACAACTTGGAAAGCTAAAGGTGGACAAAGCCATGGGGCCGGACGGGATCCACCCCAGGATATTGAGGGAGCTCAGAGAGATTCTGGCGGGTCCTCTTAAAGATTTGTTTAATAAATCCTTGGAGACGGGAGAGGTTCCGAGGGACTGGAGAACGGCGGAGGTGGTCCCTCTTCACAAAAGTGGTGATAGGGAAGAGACTGGAAACTACAGGCCGGTAAGCCTCACTTCGGTTATTGGTAAAGTAATGGAAGCGATGCTGAAGGAAAGGATAGTGAATTTCCTGGAAGCAAATAAGTTGCAAGATCCAAGACAACATGGATTCACCAAAGGGAAATCGTGCCAAACGAATCTCATTGAATTCTTTGACTGGGTGACCGGAGAATTAAATCAAGGACGTGCTATGGACATAATCTATTTAGATTTCAGCAAAGCTTTCGACACGGTTCCCCACAGGAGGCTCTTGAATAAACTAGATGGGCTGAAGATAGGACCCGAAGTGGTGAACTGGATTAGGAACTGGTTGACGGGCAGACGCCAGAGGGTGGTGGTGAATGGAGTTTGCTCGGAGGAGGGAAAGGTGAGTAGTGGAGTGCCTCAGGGATCGGTGCTGGGGCCGATTCTGTTCAATATATTTGTGAGTGACATTGCCGAAGGGTTACGAGGTAAAGTTTGCCTTTTTGCGGATGACACCAAGATTTGCAACAGAGTGGACACCCCGGAGGGAGTGGAAAACATGAAAAAAGATCTGAAGAAGCTAGAAGAATGGTCTAAGGTTTGGCAATTAAAATTCAATGCGAAGAAATGCAAAGTGATGCACTTAGGGAGTAGAAATCCAAGGGAGACGTATGTGTTAGGCGGGGAAAGTCTGATTGGCACGGACGGGGAGAGGGATCTTGGGGTGATAGTATCCGAGGACCTGAAGGCGACGAAACAGTGTGACAAGGAGGTGGCCGTAGCTAGAAGATTGCTAGGCTGTATAGGGAGAGGTGTGACCAGCAGAAGAAGGAAGGTTTTAATGCCCCTGTATAAGACGTTGGTGAGGCCCCACCTGGAGTACTGTGTTCAGTTTTGGAGGCCGTACCTTGCGAAGGATGTCAAAAAAATGGAAGCGGTGCAAAGAAAAGCTACGAGGATGGTATGGGATTTGCGTTCCAAAACGTATGAAGAGAGACTTGCTGACCTGAACATGTATATCCTGGAGGAAAGGAGGAACAGGGGCAATATGATACAGACGTTCAAATATTTGAAAGGTATTAATCCGCAAACAAATCTTTTCCGGAGATGGGAAGGCGGTAGAACGAGAGGACATGAAATGAGATTGAAGGGGGACAGACTCAGAAAAGATGTCAGGAAGTATTTTTTCACAGAGAGGGTGGTGGATGCTTGGAATGCCCTCCCGCGGGAGGTGGTGGCGATGAAAACAGTAACCGAATTCAAACATGCATGGGATGTGCATAAAGGAATCCTATGCAGAAGGAATGGATCCTCAGAAGCTTAGCTACAATTGGGTGGCAGAGCAGGTGGGGGGAAGAGGGGTTGGGGTTGGGAGGCGAGGATAAGGGAGGGCAGACTTTTTTATACGGTCTGTGCCAGAGCCGGTGATGGAAGGCAGGACAGGTGGTTGGGAGGCAGGACAGGTGGTTGGGAGGCAGGAAAAACTGCTGGGCAGACTTATACGGTCTGTGCCCTGAGAAAGACAGGTACAAATCAAGGTAAGGTATACACATGAGTTTATCTTGGGCAGACTGGATGGACCGTGCAGGTCTTTTTCTGCCGTCATCTACTATGTTACTATATTTAAGATTTTAAAATCCACGCCCAACTGCAACATGGACTTGTAGGAGATGCATTTAAACACGTCTTTGCCCAGTTTCAGTAGAACAGTGATGCCCGCCTGTCGCAATGACAGTGGCATCAACTCTGGACCCCAATAACGCATTAAACAGACATGTCAACGGACCAACCAAATGGGGTGCCAGTTTTTTATAAAAACAGTTTGTAAATCCATCTAATCCGGGCAGCTTGTGGACCTCAAATATTTCCTCCTCTACTATGAGGAAGGATAAATGATCTGTCTCACCCGCAGAGAAACGTGGGAGCTTAATGTCTGTCAAAAACTCATCTAGTTCCTCCAGCATACTAGGATCTACTATCCAGGGCCGGTCTTAGCAAGTGCGGGGCCCTGTGCAGACCAGTTTGATGGGGCCCCATCCTAGCCCCGCCCCCACCCTAGCTCCGCCCCATTGATAAGATTATTCCATTTTTAGAAATTTTTTTTATTTATAAAATTTCAAATAAAGACAATTGAAGCTAAGCTTGTACAAAAAAACTGATTGAAATAATAAGCACAATGATATCATCATGAAACCTCCCCAGAAATTATTCAGTTCAAGTCCACTACAATTAGTCGTTCCAATTCTCATAACAAAGGAGAAAATAAGGAAAAATATTAAGAAAAGATCCAGCACAGTGCTACAGTGTACAAGGTATGCCAGGAATGCTTCATCTGCCTATGGATGGAGAGAGGTTGAGTGACTCGATGCTGTCCGGGTCGGAGCGGAGGCATGAGGCAGAGTTGAGGCACGCTGAGCGGAGCCCCCTTAGGCGTGGGGCCCTATGCGGCCGCCTTGGTCGCCTCTGCCTAAGACCGGCCCTGCTACTATCTTGCCTAAACTCATCTCTAATCCCCTACTCATTCTTAACTGCATCTCCCTGCGAGTTATCAATCCTCTAGATTAGATTCCTTGCCTGCCGTTTATTCAACTTTGTCGCCAGCAATTTCCCTGCCTTATCCCCCCATTCAAAGAACTCTTGTTTTGCTCTTTGCAATGTCCACACTATCTCTTCTACCTCCAGGTCTCGCAGGGCTCTCCTGTGCTCTTCCAGTTGTTTTAAACATGCAGAATCCTGCAGGGAGGCCTTATGGTGTGTCTCCAGCCACCTTAGCTCCTGTCTCAACCTGAGTTGACAGGCACAGCGAATGTTGTGATAGAACATCCTAGCAACGCATTGGCCGCTAATATAAGCTTTAAAACACTCCCACACTGTGACCACATCTACTTCTCCTGTATCATTCAAAGCAAAACATTCATTTACATCATTTTCCACCTGGGGTAGGAACTCCAGATCTAATAACAACTGATTATTAGGACGCCAATACTTCCTGCCACTAGAGCGACATGCAGTTGCAACTGGAGCTACATCAGGGCACGGTCCCACCAGAGTTCGGGGCTCAATAGTAACTTCAAGACTGTAGTACAAGTAGCTTTCTTGAGGAGCCATATATCTATTCGAGTGTATGATTGATGTAAGGTTGAAAAAAAAGTATAATCCCTATCTCCAGGGTGGTAAAGCCGCCAGGCGTCAACCAAACCCCATCGTTCCAAAAAATGACAAAAATGCGAATTATCCCAGTTCGGATCACAGGTAAGATTGAAATCCCCACCCATCACCAAAATGCCCTCAGTGAAATTCAACAGCTCATTCTCCATTTTGTCATAAAAGGCCCCTTGGTCCTGATTAGGCATATACAGGTTCACTAAACTATAGTCTTGGACCCTCCAACTCTAGCTTCACAAAAATGAAATGACCCCCCCCCCCCCCCCGGGTCCTTCTTGGTGTCCATATGAGTAATCTGGGCAGATTTATGAATTAATATACCACTCCGCATGTTTTATGATGAAGCCTGTTCGACGCCAAGAACACATGGGGTTAGGAATGATGTCGTATTAAATGTTCATGATGCACCAACAGGTGCATCTGTTGAATAAAAACAATCCCGTATAAGTCTGTGCCGCCTCTTTAAAATATAATTGCCTTTTATGCGGAGAGTTCAAGCCCTTGACATTATAGGACAGTAAAGTGAGATCTGCCATAACATCAAATCCCGTAATCCCATAGTACAGATCTTACCAAACTGCCTCCCCACCCTCCAAACCCCCTCCCCCAATCTCCCTCATTAAAAGTATAAGCGCTATAATATGAACCAACTTCTAGGTTATTCCACTGTATACCAAACTCACCCTGCCCCACTTCCCCCAACAAACGTATTCCCACCACCATAAAACAGGAATCATATACGAAGCAACCAACATATTCCCCAAAGTAAGAATGTAACAGGAATTCTAATCTGCAATAGAAAACCCCTATGTTCCCTCCCCCAGCAACTTAGGAGACCTTTTCATCCTTACAGATAAATATATTAAGTAGCCCGCTGACTCGAAGCTATGCTCCGGGTCGTCGTCTTCGCCTCATGAGTTTCACACCTCCACCTTGACAGTGCCGATGGTCCAGAGCTCATCTTCCGGCCCTCCGGTGATCAGAAGATGGTGCTGTTGACAACCCCGCATCCGCAACTTGTTTCACAAGGCTCTCCACAGATCGTGCCTGGTAAAACTTCCCCTCCACCTGAAATGCAATCCCAATAGGGTAGAGCCATTGATAACAGATCCTCTTCCGCCCACCCAGTTCCAGGCTCATCCCACCCACCCTCCCACCCTCCCTCCCAGTTCCAGGCTCGTCCCACCCACCCACCCACCCTCCCTCCCTCCCTCCTCCCTCCCAGTTCCAGGCTCGTCCCACCCTCCCAGTTCCAGGCTCCCTCCCTCCCTCCCTCCCTCCCAGTTCCAGGGTCGTCCCACCCACCCTCCCTCCCAGTTCCAGGGTCGTCCCACCCACCCACTATTCATATTAGTTTTTTCACCTTTTAGTATTTGGTTACCGTTTTTTGGTCTCACAGCGTCCTTGCGAGATCTTCTATTAGCACAGTATGTCCTTCTTTTATTATATGATCCCACTACTCGTCAGCTGTTCTGTAAACGATCTTCTATTAGCACAGTATGTCCTTCTTTTATCATATGATCCCACTACTCGTCAGCTGTTCCGTAAACTAACATGCCATAACACTACCCCTAGCAATATGTGTGTGTGTGTGTGTATATATATATATATATATATATATATATATATATATATATATATATATAATATTTCCCCCCCTCTCTCAGCTTCCAGACCCATCATGTTGGCTCAACGATGTCCTCTAATTATAGACAGTGTAGGATGCAGACTGTATACCTCATACTGCGTGATTGCACCCTTTTTTTTATCCTCGTTTAACCACTAACCCCATCATGTCAGTTAATTTGCCTCCACGATGTTTGTCATTCTGACAGCACATCTTATTTCTTCATTTTCTGTACTTTCCTCTAATTACCCCTGTTATTATCATTTTTTCTCATATATATTTTTAATCATATAGTACTACTTGTTATTTCATCACTTCTTCATTTTATTATGCACCTATTCATGCTTCTGTCTTCACTTGTATTTTCATTTTTTCACCACTTTCTTATGGATTTAAGCCATAAGTCATCATTCCCCATCATCGAATTTTGCTTCATGCCTACAGGTCAGTTTTTTTCATTTGTACTTTCATCCATTGTACTCTATCTTATTTTTGACATTTATCTATAATACTTATTTTTATAGACTCCTCCATGGTATTTTTTATTTTTTAGTTTTTAATATATACACAAACATAATGATGGCTACCACCCCATTATACACGATTCTGATACATTTTCATGTCTTTTAAATGTCCAGCAACATTTTCATTTTCATGTATGTTGTTCATGCAGTTATCTTTCAACATCTAGTGATATATGTATTTCATGTTTTTAATATGGACTGTGCTTTTATTTTATTTTATGTTCACATTTGCATTTCATGTGTTTAAGACCTTGTCTGTGTTTTACACGTCAAGATTGTATTTTATTCTTATATAATGTTTTTATTTGTAGACTCCTGATGTAGGCCTTGTGGCCGAAACACAACGTTGTGTTGAGTCATTCAATAAACTTTGCTTTGTTTTCACTATCAATGTGGTCCAGACTTTGGGAACCCTGGTTTTTATTCCCACTCCCCCTTTTTATCTTTTTCATTTGACACACTTTCCCCATTTGTGAGCACCATATCCAGCGTCGCTCCCTCTCTCGTGGGTTCCATCACTATTTGTCTGAGTAGAGCACTTTGAAAAGCATCCACGATCGCTCTACTTCTTTCCGATTCCACAGATGGAACTTTCCAATCCACATCTGGCAGATTGAATTCTCCCAGGAACAGCACCTCTCTTTTCTTTCCCTACTTATGGATATCTGTGACCAGATCTTTATCTAGTTCCTCTGATTGTGTCGGAGGTCTGTTGACAACACCCAGGTGGACAGAGGTTCCGTCATCTCTTTTTAAGGTGATCCATATCGCTTCTTCCTTTCCCCAGGCCCCTGTCATTTCTGTCGCTGCAATATTGTTTCTCACATACAGAGCTACTCCTCCACCTTTACGACAATCTCTATCCTTCCTAAATAGATTATGGCCTGGTATGTTTGCATCCCATTCATGGGAATCATTGAGCCTTGTCTCCGTGATTGAAACAACTTCTGCCTCCATCATCAGGGTTTGTAGGTCATGAAACTTTGTTGCTTAGACTGCATTTGTGGTCATCACTTTCCATCTACATTTCCATGGCATTTTTGTCTTCTGGTTAGTTTTTTTGTTTAGTCTCACTTTCTGCTGTGTTGATAAGAAGTGATTTACTAAGATTGTTGTTTTCATTGCTTTCTTTTCTACTGTCACATCTTGTCTTTAGCTTTAGCTGGGGGTGATCGCTTGAAGTGACCTGACTCCATATGCCAGAATTCTGTAGTTGGCAACACTTGTGAGGGCAGATGCTTCTGTGTCGCATAACTTAGTCTTCCTGAGCCTACTGTGAACCAGCTATTTTTAGCTGTTTTTATCCTTTGAGGCAGTGGTGAGTAGTTGGTATGATTCTGTGCAGTCATAGAAGCTCCTTTAAGTGCATCCAATTCCTGCTTTAGTTTATTGAGCTCCTGTTTTAAAATAGCAAGCTGAACACAGGACAAGCCTTAAGTCTCCAGATTGATTGCTTTGAAACTAAAGCACCACAATTATTACAGAGAATAAAAGTCATCTTGATTGGTTGAAATGGGTATGAACAGGTGTACTATGATAGTGTTAACAGTCTGCAAGATTGCCTGTGTGAGACTGAAGAGTAAAGTTAATGATTTTTGGCTTGTCTATATATGACTAGTTAAACCCTGGGGTGGGTGGGACTATAAGTCCCAGTGAGTCAGAACGGTGCTGTATCAAAAAAAAAGTTCTCTGGGTGTAGCCAGCAATGATAAGTCTGATAACAAATTCAATTTGATTCAACAATCAGTGACAGCTGATTTGGTCAGTCAGTTCTTCAGAAATGATTTGGGGTCTAGAATCCAACTCCACTCCCCCAGGCCCATCTTTTCTTTTATGTTCCATGCTGGTTTAAAAAAAAAAAAGCTATGGTTTAGTCTTAGCCTGTTGCGAGCCTTTTTATTTCAAACATCCTTTGAGATTATTGTGTCCTTCTTGTCCTCCATGAAAATGAAGTTACTCACCTGTAGCAGATGTTCTCTTAGGACAGCAGGACATATTTTCTCAGATACCAACCTACCCTCCTCCTGGGAGTTGTATTCTGTTAGCTTGAATATCATATGGGTCCAGCCAGTCTTATGTTTTCCGCAGAGCTGTTAAGATGCTTGTCGGAGCCTTTCTTCATGTTTTTGGCTTGTGACCTTGGGAAATTTTCTGTTGTCTTTGATTGTGTCTGTTTTTCCTTTGTGAGTGTTGTATGGGACCAGTGTCTCCCTTTCCTTTTAGTTCCTTATCTCTTTCTTGGCACTTCCTTTTCTTTTTCTGTGGCTCTTTCGCCCACATAGTCCTGATCAATCCAGCTGGGTGTTATTTTTTTGTCTTTATCTTAACCAATCATTTGATTTCGCTTCAGCTGTTTTCCCCAACATGTCTCAAAAGCTTCTGGAAAAGAAGCTGAAAAGTTTTCCATGCTGGGCTTTGTCAACATCACCTATGTATGAGAATATTTGTCCTTCTGTTATCGGAAAACCCAAAAAACTCCCATTGGTTTTAAGCTGTGCACTAACAGGCTCATTTTCGAAAGAGAAGGACGCCCATCTTTCGACACAAATCGACATATGGGCGTCTTCACAGGGTCGCCCAAATCGGTACAATCGAAAGCCGATTTTGGGCGTCCCCCTTTCCAAGTCTAGGGACGACCATCTCTAAGGACGACCTAAATTTCAAGATTTGGGCATCCCCGACCGTATTATCGAAACTAAAGATGAACGTCCATCTTGTTTCAATAATACGGATTTCCCCGCCCCTCCACTGGGACATTTTGTGAGGACGTCCTCAGCAAAACTTGGGCGTCCCTTTCAATTATGCCCCTCGTAAGTGTGCAATAAGCCATATTGAAAACTGGTACTCATAATTGATATTTGGCATGCTTTGGGCCTGACCATGATAATGTTTCTTATCACCTCTGTCACCAGATGTCCAAGAGAGCCAACAAGATTAGAGGACAGCGTAGAAGTATATTAGGTACCGAGAAGTCCAGTCCATCAACTTAGCCATCAGAGGTATTAGTCCCTATAGCCTCAGGAACTGCACCAGACACTGAGGATGCATCAAAATTGAGGAGATCTCCACCTACTATGACATAGAGTGTCAGCAGTGCCCATAGGAGCCGAGCATCATTGGATCTGATATCAATAAGCCGTAAGGATTCAACATGATCCTCATCAGCACTTAATGGACTCTGATACAGTGTGTCAAGCTGAGGCCAAGAAGTATCAGCGTCAGTTCCCTTTGAAGCCAACACCCAAGGGGCACCCATGCCAAGAGGGACACTTCTCCTCCAGGGATTCGGCTTCCACCGGCTGTGCACTTGACCATCTCAACTGTGTGCTCACCTTTATTGGTGTCTGTCACTGAGGAGTGGATCCGGGCCATGATCCAGGAGGAACTGGGGTAACTTCTTGCCTGATATAATGCCATGGCATTGAGAGCATCCATGTCAGACCCAATGTTGGTCCAGCAAATCCTGCAGTCCATACCTTCACCCTTGGTTGATCATTGAACCAATGCCTGAAATGTTGTCAGGACTAGTACCACTAAGATGGTGTCGGTGTCCAGATTCTTCTCCACCACACTCCCTGAGATCTCCTTCACCAGTTTTGTCAAGGGAGGTGACTAAGGTCTTCCCATTTAAGTTAGAAGCTGAGGATGAGCCCAGGGCATGTTGGGCATCCTTGACTTTGATTCCACTCCAAAGGAAGCTGTTATGGTGCCCATCCACAGTACCTTAAGGCTGTGCAAATGAGATTCTCCGAGGACAAGCAGGCTGCTTGTTCTCACTGATGGGTGACGTCCAATCGGAACACTTTCTAGCAAAGTCCTTTGCTAGTCCTCGCGCGCCGATGCGCACCGCGCATGCGCAGCCGTCTTCCCGCCCGAACTGGCTCGTGCCGGCCAGTCTTCTTTTGTCCGCGCTCGGTACGGTCGTGTTTCGCCATTCGCGCCCCAAAGTTGACCTCGCGCGTCATTTTATCGACTTTGTTTGAAAAAAAAAAAAAAGGTGTCGGAAGGAGACCTTTATGGTTTTCTCCCTTCCCGTACTTCCAGTCTTTGCCCCGGTAAGTTTTCTTTCGTCGTCGGGGTAGGCCCTTTTTAGGCCTCGGTCGAAGTTTTTCTTCCCCCTATTTTTGCGGTGCCATTTTCGCCATTTCGAGTTTTGATCTCGCCGGCGCGATTTTTCCGCCCATGACATCGAAGTCTTCCAGCGGCTTCAAGAAGTGCACCCAGTGCGCCCGGGTAATCTCGCTCACTGACAGGCACGCGTCGTGTCTTCAGTGTCTGGGGGCTGGGCACCGCCCTCAGGCCTGTAGTCTGTGTTCCCTTTTACAAAAGCGGACTCAGGTAGCGAGGTTAGCCCAGTGGAACATTTTGTTCTCGGGCTCTTCGTCGGCATCGGCACCGGGAGTATCGACTGCATCGACGT
Source organism: Microcaecilia unicolor (assembly GCF_901765095.1). NCBI lineage: Eukaryota > Metazoa > Chordata > Amphibia > Gymnophiona > Siphonopidae > Microcaecilia > Microcaecilia unicolor. The sequence goes on along the minus strand of NC_044040.1, from coordinate 118,546,670 downwards.
CGTCAGCGCCGGGACCGTCATCTTCGCCCCCGAGTGCATCGAGGCATCGGCCCTCTGCATCGGGGCGACATCGGAGGGCTGCGTCGGCGTCGGTATCGAGACCTCCTCGGCTGCTGATGTCGTCGGACGGTGGTGCTTCGTCTGGAGTGCAGGTGAGGGCTGTCCATTCCCCTGCTGGTGGCGGTGAGCCTTCGGGTGGGTCTCCCCCCCATTCCGAGGGCTCCTGCGGTACAGCCCCCCCGAGACCGACCTCCTTCGGTCTCGGCCCCGAGGAAGCGACGGCTGGATTCTACGTCCTCCTCGTCGGTGCCGGGAAGCTCGGGTGACATGCTTCGTCCCAAGAAGTCGAAGAAGCATCGTCACCGGTCCCCTTCCCATGTCGGCACCGAGAGCTCTGGGTCGCCGAGGGAGTCGGCACCCAGTAGGCATCGGAACCGAGAGGACCGCTCGCCCTCTGTTCAAGAGGTGTCGATGCGCTCCCCTTTGGACAGCCCGGAACAGCCTCCACACCCGGAACAGACTCTGACGTCGACGCCTGCATCGGCTTCCATGCCTTTTTCTACAGCCGCTCTGAACGAGAGTCTCCGGGCCGTTCTCCCAGAGATCCTGGGAGAGCTGTTGCGCCCTACCCCTCCGGTACCGGGGGTGCTTGCGCCACCGGTACCGTCGAGCCAGGCGCCGGCTGGCCCATTGTCCGGGGTGAGGTCTCCGACATCGGTGCCGCTTGCGGTACCGACTGCGGTAGCCTCCCAGGAAGTCTCCCCGACTACGTCGGCGGAGGGAGCTTCGCCGGTGCGGGCGAGGGAGTCTACCTCTCGACGCTCCCACCGTGGCCGTGGTTCCACGGAGTCGAGCCGGGCACGGTTGCAGACACAGGTCCGTGAACTTGTGTCTGACACCGATGGTGAGGTCTCGTGGGAAGAGGAAGAAGACATCAGATATTTCTCTGATGAGGAGTCTGAGGGTCTTCCTTCCGATCCCACTCCCTCTCCTGAAAGATAGCTTTCCCCTCCTGAGAACCTGTCTTTCGCTTTCTTTGTCCGGAAGATGTCTACGGCCATCCCCTTCCCGGTGGTTGTGGAGGACGAGCCCAGGGCTGAAATGTTTGAGCTCCTGGACTATCCTTCTCCACCTAAGGAAGCGTCCACAGTACCCATGCATCATGTCCTCAAAAAGACATTGCTGGCGAACTGGACCAAACCATTAACTAATCCCCACATTCCCAAGAAGATCGAGTCCCAGTACCGGATCCATGGGGACCCAGAGCTGATGCGCACTCAGTTGCCTCACGACTCTGGAGTTGTGGATTTGGCCCTAAAGAAGGCCAAGAGTTCTAGAGAACATGCTTCGGCACCCCCGGGCAAGGACTCTAGAACCTTGGACTCCTTTGGGAGGAAGGCCTACCATTCTTCTATGCTCGTGGCCAAGATTCAGTCCTACCAGCTCTACACGAGCATACACATGCGGAACAATGTGCGGCAGTTGGCGGGCTTGGTGGACACGCTCCCCCCTGAGCAAGCCAAGCCATTTCAGCAGGTGGTCAGGCAGCTGAAGGCGTGCAGGAAATTCCTGGCCAGAGGGGTGTATGACACCTTTGATGTTGTGTCCAGGGCCGCTGCTCAAGGTGTGGTGATGCGCAGACTCTCATGGCTGCGTGCCTCCGACCTGGAGAATAGAATCCAGCAGCGGATTGCGGACTCGCCTTGCCGTGCGGATAATATTTTTGGAGAAAAAGTCGAGCAGGTGGTAGAGCAGCTCCACCAGCGGGACACCGCATTCGACAAGTTCTCCCGCCGGCAGCCTTCAGCCTCTACCTCTACAGGTAGAAGATTTTTCGGGGGAAGGAAGACTGTTCCCTACTCTTCTGGCAAGCGTAGGTACAATCCTCCTTCCCGACAGCCTGCGGCCCAGGCTAAGCCCCAGCGCGCTCGCTCTCGTCAGCAGCGTGCGCCTCAGCAAGGCCCCTCGGCTCCCCAGCAAAAGCAAGGGACGAGCTTTTGACTGGCTCCAGCAGAGCATAGCCGACATCCAAGTGTCAGTGCCGGGCGACCTGCCAGTCGGAGGGAGGTTGAAAGCTTTTCACCAAAGGTGGCCTCTCATAACCTCCGATCAGTGGGTTCTCCAAATAGTCCGGCAAGGATACACCCTCAATTTGGCCTCAAAACCACCAAATTGTCCACCGGGAGCTCATTCTTACAGCTTCCAGCACAAGCAGGTACTTGCAGAGGAACTCTCCGCCCTTCTCAGCGCCAATGCGGTCGAGCCCGTGCCATCCGGGCAAGAAGGGCTGGGATTCTATTCCAGGTACTTCCTTGTGGAAAAGAAAACAGGGGGGATGCGTCCCATCCTAGACCTAAGGGCCCTGAACAAATATCTGGTCAAAGAAAAGTTCAGGATGCTTTCCCTGGGCACCCTTCTCCCCATGATTCAGCAAAACGATTGGCTATGCTCTCTGGACTTGAAGGACGCCTACACGCACATCCCGATACTGCCAGCTCACAGACAGTATCTGCGATTTCAGCTGGGCACACGTCACTTCCAGTACTGTGTGCTACCCTTTGGGCTTGCCTCTGCGCCCAGAGTGTTCACAAAGTGCTTGGCTGTAGTAGCAGCGGCACTTCGCAGACTGGGGGTCCACGTGTTCCCATATCTCGACGATTGGCTGGTGAAGAACACATCTGAGGCAGGAGCCCTGCAGTCCATGCAGATGACTATTCGCCTCCTGGAGCTACTGGGGTTTGTGATAAATTATCCAAAGTCCCATCTTCTCCCAGTGCAGAATCTCGAATTCATAGGAGCTCTGCTGGATTCTCGGACGGCTCGCGCCTATCTCCCAGAAACGAGAGCCAACAACTTGTTGTCCCTCGTCTCGCGGGTGCGAGCATCCCAGCAGATCACAGCTCGGCAGATGTTGAGGTTGCTGGGCCATATGGCCTCCACAGTTCATGTGACTCCCATGGCCCGCCTTCACATGAGATCTGCTCAATGGACCCTAGCTTCCCAGTGGTTTCAGGCTGCTGGGGATCTAGAAGACGTGATCCACCTGTCCACGAGTTTTCTCAAATCCCTGTATTGGTGGACGATTTGGTCCAATTTGACTCTGGGACGTCCCTTCCAAATTCCTCTGCCACAAAAAGCGCTGACCACGGATGCGTCTCTCCTGGGATGGGGAGCTCATGTCGATGGGCTTCACACCCAAGGAAGCTGGTCCCTCCAGGAACGCGATCTGCAGATCAATCTTCTGGAGTTGCGAGCGATCTGGAGCGCTCTGAAGGCTTTCAGAGATCGGCTGTCCCACCAAATTATCCAAATTCAGACAGACAACCAGGTTGCCATGTATTACGTCAACAAGCAGGGGGGCACCGGATCTCGCCCCCTGTGTCAGGAAGCCGTCAGCATGTGGCTCTGGGCTCGCCGTCACGGCATGGTGCTCCAAGCCACATATCTGGCAGGCGTAAACAACAGTCTGGCCGACAGGTTGAGCAGGATTATGCAACCTCACGAGTGGTCGCTCAATTCCCGTGTAGTGCGACAGATCTTCCAGGTGTGGGGCACCCCCTTGGTAGATGTCTTCGCATCTCGAGCCAACCACAAAGTCCCTCAGTTCTGTTCCAGGCTTCAGGCCCACGGCAGACTGGCATCGGATGCCTTCCTCCTGGACTGGGGGGAGGGTCTGCTGTATGCTTATCCTCCCATACCTCTGGTGGGGAAGACTTCGTTGAAACTCAAGCAAGACCGAGGCACCATGATTCTGATTGCTCCTTTTTGGCCGCGTCAGATCTGGTTCCCTCTTCTTCTGGAGTTGTCCTCCGAAGAACCGTGGAGATTGGAGTGTTTTCCGACCCTCATCACACAGGACGAAGAGGCGCTTCTGCATCCCAGCCTCCGGTCCCTGGCTCTCACGGCCTGGATGTTGAGAGCGTAGACTTTGCCTCTTTGGGTCTGTCGGAGGGTGTCTCCCGCATCTTGCTTGCTTCCAGGAAAGATTCCACTAAGAGGAGTTACTTCTTTCTATGGAGGAGGTTTGCCGTCTGGTGTGACAGCAAGGCCCTAGATCCTCACTCTTGTCCTACACAGACCCTGCTTGAATACCTTCTGCACTTGTCTGAGTCCGGTCTCAAGACCAACTCTGTAAGGGTTCACCTTAGTGCAATCAGTGCATACCATTACCGTGTGGAAGGTAAGCCGATCTCAGGACAGCCTTTAGTTGTTCGCTTCATGAGAGGTTTGCTTTTGTCAAAGCCCCCTGTCAAGCCTCCTACAGTGTCATGGGATCTCAATGTTGTCCTCACCCAGCTGATGAAACCTCCTTTTGAGCCACTGGATTCCTGCCATCTGAAGTACTTGACCTGGAAGGTCATTTTCTTGGTGGCAGTTACTTCAGCTCGTAGAGTCAGTGAGCTTCAGGCTCTGGTAGCCCAGGCCCCTTACACCAAATTTCATCATAACAGAGTAGTCCTCCGCACTCACCCTAAGTTCTTGCCAAAGGTTGTGTCGGAGTTCCATCTGAACCAGTCAATTGTCTTGCCAACATTCTTTCCCCGTCCTCATTCCTGCCCTGCTGAACGTCAGCTGCACACATTGGACTGCAAGAGAGCATTGGCCTTCTATCTGGAGCGGACACAGCCCAACAGACAGTCCGCCCAATTGTTTGTTTCTTTTGATCCCAACAGGAGGGGAGTGGCTGTAGGAAACGCACCATATCCAATTGGCTAGCAGATTGCATTTCCTTCACTTACGCCCAGGCTGGGCTGGCTCTTGAGGGTCATGTCACGGCTCATAATGTTAGAGCCATGGCAGCTTCGGTAGCCCACTTGAAGTCAGCCACTATTGAAGAGATTTGCAAAGCTGCGACGTGGTCATCTGTCCACACATTCACATCTCATTACTGCCTGCAGCAGGATACCCGACGCGACAGTCGGTTCGGGCAGTCAGTGCTTCAGAATCTGTTCGGGGTTTAGAATCCAACTCCACCCCCCTAGGCCCATGTTTGTTCTGTTCCAGGCTGCACTCTCAGTTGGTTGTTTTGAGACTAGCCGGCACGAGCCGGTTCGGGCGGGAAGACGGCCGCGCATGCGCGGTGCGCATCGGCGCGCGAGGACTAGCAAAGGACTTTGCTAGAAAGTGTTCCGATTGGAGGGGCTGCCGTGGACGTCACCCATCAGTGAGAACAATCAGCCTGCTGTCCTCGGAGAATACCTTCTACAGGTATGTAGCATTCGCTTTGCGGGAGACCCCCCTCTCTATATAGTCTATTCATAAGAAGGTCGACTCTACATAGAGAGGGTTGGTCTGCTTTAGCCTTAGGACCATGTGAGATATAGCAGGGTTATCTAATCTTTCCTGTTTGTAGTGTATTTCTTTTCGCTTCATAATTTTGTTATATATAAACCGCTTTGATGGCACAGCCCTCGGCAGTTAATCAAAAACAAAACATAGCTTTATTTATTTACTAGTAAAAAAGCCCGTTTCTGCCTGTCATGAAATGGGCGCTAGTGGGCACGGGACTCCCTTCCCCTCCCCTTACGCTAGTATCCCTGGTGGTGTAGAGGTACAGTGGGGGAAATAAGTATTTGATCCCTTGCTGATTTTGTAAGTTTGCCCACTGACAAAGACATGAGCAGCCCATAATTGAAGGGTAGGTTATTGGTAACAGTGAGAGATAGCACATCACAAATTAAATCCGGAAAATCACATTGTGGAAAGTATATGAATTTATTTGCATTCTGCAGAGGGAAATAAGTATTTGATCCCCCACCAACCAGTAAGAGATCTGGCCCCTACAGACCAGGTAGATGCTCCAAATCAACTCGTTACCTGCATGACAGACAGCTGTCGGCAATGGTCACCTGTATGAAAGACACCTGTCCACAGACTCAGTGAATCAGTCAGACTCTAACCTCTACAAAATGGCCAAGAGCAAGGAGCTGTCTAAGGATGTCAGGGACAAGATCATACACCTGCACAAGGCTGGAATGGGCTACAAAACCATCAGTAAGACGCTGGGCGAGAAGGAGACAACTGTTGGTGCCATAGTAAGAAAATGGAAGAAGTACAAAATGACTGTCAATCGACAAAGATCTGGGGCTCCACGCAAAATCTCACCTCGTGGGGTATCCTTGATCATGAGGAAGGTTAGAAATCAGCCTACAACTACAAGGGGGGAACTTGTCAATGATCTCAAGGCAGCTGGGACCACTGTCACCACGAAAACCATTGGTAACACATTACGACATAACGGATTGCAATCCTGCAGTGCCCGCAAGGTCCCCCTGCTCCGGAAGGCACATGTGACGGCCCGTCTGAAGTTTGCCAGTGAACACCTGGATGATGCCGAGAGTGATTGGGAGAAGGTGCTGTGGTCAGATGAGACAAAAATTGAGCTCTTTGGCATGAACTCAACTCGCCGTGTTTGGAGGAAGAGAAATGCTGCCTATGACCCAAAGAACACCGTCCCCACTGTCAAGCATAGAGGTGGAAATGTTATGTTTTGGGGGTGTTTCTCTGCTAAGGGCACAGGACTACTTCACCGCATCAATGGGAGAATGGATGGGGCCATGTACCGTACAATTCTGAGTGACAACCTCCTTCCCTCCGCCAGGGCCTTAAAAATGGGTCGTGGCTGGGTCTTCCAGCACGACAATGACCCAAAACATACAGCCAAGGCAACAAAGGAGTGGCTCAGGAAGAAGCACATTAGGGTCATGGAGTGGCCTAGCCAGTCACCAGACCTTAATCCCATTGAAAACTTATGGAGGGAGCTGAAGATGCGAGTTGCCAAGCGACAGCCCAGAACTCTTAATGATTTAGAGATGATCTGCAAAGAGGAGTGGACCAAAATTCCTCCTGACATGTGTGCAAACCTCATCATCAACTACAGAAGACGTCTGACCGCTGTGCTTGCCAACAAGGGTTTTGCCACCAAGTATTAGGTCTTGTTTGCCAGAGGGATTAAATACTTATTTCCCTCTGCAGAATGCAAATAAATTCATATACTTTCCACAATGTGATTTTCCGGATTTAATTTGTGATGTGCTATCTCTCACTGTTACCAATAACCTACCCTTCAATTATGGGCTGCTCATGTCTTTGTCAGTGGGCAAACTTACAAAATCAGCAAGGGATCAAATACTTATTTCCCCCACTGTACCTGTTCGCTCGGGGCAGGAAAGAAAGAGCCCCCTCTTTCCTGCCCGTATCGCTGCTGGTAGCTGCCCTGCTGCATCCTGTGCGAATCCGGCTCTCAGCGTTTCAAAATGGCCGCCTTGAAGTCTCGCGAGGCTGCTTCAACTTTTGGCGGCCATTTTGAAACGCGGAGAGGCCGACTCACAGAGGATGCAGCAGGGCAGCTAGCAGCAGCGCTCCGGGCAGGAAAGCGGAGGCTTTTTCTTTCCAGCCCCGAGCGAACAGGGGATAGTAGCATAAGGGGAGGGGGGGTGATGGGGGGGAAGAGGGGGCGACCGGGGGGGCGGGGTGCTAGCATTAAAGGGGCAGGGCGATGGCGCAAAAGGGGCGGGGTGATGGGCACATCCTCGGTGGCTGCGATTCGTTGGAAGGGGAGGAGTAGGGAAACACGCTACGTATGTTTCCCTACTCCTCCCCGTTCATTCATTTGCGTGGTTGTGTATAAGTTCCGCCCTCGACGTCATCACGTGTGACGCGAGGGCGGGGCATGGAGACATGGTGAGTGTTCTGGCTTCACCACCATGAACTTACGAACCGGTGTCTGAGTGCCTGCAGTGACGTCAGTGTCCTCAGAACGTTGAGGGTGCGTTTTATTATAGTAGATTTATTTATTTGTAACACTTATACCCCGCACTTTCCCATTCGCTAGCAGGTTCAATGCGGCTTACATAGTACAACAAGTTTACAAAGTGAATAGAATGAATACAGCTGTAATATAATGAATGAAGAAGTGGTCATTTGGAACTTTGAACCTTGAATCCTTGAGATGTAGACGAACTACATAAAAAAAGGTCTTAAAAATGAGTTTTGAAAACAGTGATTTTAACTTTTTAACAAAAAAATGTCCATCTGCTGCTTTGTACCATTTTTGAATGTTTTTCTGTTTTGAAAATGAGCCCCTCGATGTTCTACGAAGGGGTTGACATCCCAGAAAACTAGTATAGCGGTATTGAAATAACACCCCTATCATGGGCAGACAACTTTCTAATTAAGTTTTCCCTAAGTGATCACCTGAGACAAATGACACCACCCAGAGTTCAGAAGGAGATCAGAGACTTGAAAATGCTGACTGCTGAAAATTTCCTAGAGGCTTTGAACTATTCACATGTGGATGAAAAGACAACTACAATGACAGAGCAGGTTGATATCTGCAATGCACTTTTAATTGACACCCTAAAGAAAATGGCACTACTAAAAAAGTCTTATGCCCCATTCACAAATATTCACCTTGGTTTTCTCCAGAACTTCAGACCCTTAAACGTGAAGAATGGAAACTGGAAAGGAGATGGCATAAATCTCGCCTGGATGAGGACATTGTAGGAGGCACACGACAAAGTACCACCAAGTCATAACAGCAGCCAAAAAACAAAATTTCTTCCAAAGCATTTAACAGGCTGCCAGTTCAGCCAAGCACCTGAGCCTACTGCAAGCCCCACAACGGAACCAGCCCTCCCAGTTAAAACTACAATGATTTTGCTGCATACTTTGCCAACAAAATTAAAAGCCTCTGCTAGGATTTACAGGCAGTCCTACCCAGTTTCCAGTCAGCTAACCAGGAGCGCACACATTTGTCCTCTCCTCACACAGATATATGAGATTCTTAACCCAATAACAGAGGAAGGCCTTGACTAAATCCTAAGAGGCCTTTACATAAGAATTGCCACACTGGGACAGACCAAAGGTCCACCAAGCCCAGCATCCTGTTTCCAACAGTAGACAATCCAGGTCACAAATACCTGACAAGATCCCAAAAAAGTTAAAAACATTTTATGCTGCTTATTCCAATGTCACGAATGTGGCCATGACCCCTCTTTTGACTCACCTTATTTCTGCTGGTCAGCTCATGAGCTGGCTTCTATCTGCATTGTTGTGTTTGTCCTGTGTGTTCCAAGCCTCACTTTTTTTGTTGTTGTTGTTTTGTTACATTTGTACCCCACACTTTTCCACTCATGGCAGGCTCAATACGGCTTACATACAGGTACTTATTTGTACCTGGGGCAATGGAGGGTTAAGTGACTTGCCCAGTGTGACTTGGTGTTCAGTGTGTAGGGTTTCCACTTCCTACGTGTTTCAAGCCTCACTTTGGGTTCAGTGTATTTCCTGCCTCTGTCCTGTAGTTGTGACATCATTAGTGAGGGCCTTTATAAGGAAGTGGTGGACTTTCATTCAGTGCCTTTGCAATGCCAGAGGTCCCCAGGTTAGTCCGTGTGCAGTGTAGCACTTCTGCCTTGTTCTAGTTTGTGTGCCTGTGGGCACTTCTATCCAGATTTCTTGTTGCCTTGTTCATAGTCTGTGGGCACCTCTGTCGTGTTTCTTGTTTCAGGTGCCTGTGTGCACTTCTACTTCTGTTCTTCTCTGTTTGTCTGTGTTTGTCAGCTTTGTGACCTGCCTTGTTTCTTCTAGTCCCTTCTACCTTAGCTTCAGCCTTAGTTCTGTTGCTTGTCTGTGTGGGTCTGTTTGTGTGCTAGGGTTAGCCTTCAGCCATAGTTCTGTTGTTTGTCTGTGTGGGTCAGCTTTGTGTCCTGCCTAGTCTGCCTTGCTTGTTCTAGTCCCCTCTACCTTAGCTTCAGCTTTAGTTCTGTTTGTCTGTGTGGGTCAGCTTTGTATCCTGCTTAAGCACATAAGCACCGCCATACTGGGAAAAGACCAAGGGTCCATCAAGCCCAGCATCCTGTCTCTGACAGCGGCCAATCCAGGCTTCAAGAACCTGGCAACCCCCCACCCACCCCCAAAAAAAAAAAAATAATGTTCAATGGACTTTTCCTTCAGGAATCTGTCCAAACCCCCCTTAAACTCCATAAGGCCAGCGCTGCCACCACATTCTCCGGCAACGAGTTCTAGAGTCCAACTACACGCTGAGTAAAGAAAAACTTTCTCCTATTTGTTTTTAATCTACCATATTCTAGCTTCATCTTGTGTCCCCTGGTTCTATTATTGTTTGAAAGTGTAAACAAACGCTTCACATCTGTCTACTCCGCTCATTATTTTGTAGACTTCTATCATATCACCCCTCAGGTGCCTTTTCTCCAAGCTGAAGAGCCCTAACCTTCGTAGCCTTTCCTCATAGGGAAGTCGTTCCATCCCTTTTATCATTTTCGTCACCCTTCTCTGCACCTTCTCCAATTCCTTTATATCTTTTTTGAGATGTGGCGACCAGACTTGGACACAATATTTGAGGTGCGGTCGCACCATGGAACGATAAAACGGCATTATGTTTAAATCTTCTTTATTCAAGAGATCAACCAGCAAAATGCAATACAACAGTAATATTTTCTAACATGAAAAGCTCGCTCCCCTCCCTCCCCTATTCTCCCTTTACCTCCCCTGTCTTCCAACCTCTCCCCCCTCCCTCTTCTCATTCCTCCCCTCCCCCCTCCCCGCACAGGAGTTGCGATCTGCAGGTGTAAACAATGACAATGTCCAGTGATCCCCTAGTTTAAGATTCTGCTCCTGGCTGTGGGTTGCAGAGTGTCCCAAAAGTTTGCCCACGCCTTTTGAAGTTGCTTTCCTTCCCTGGAGGACATATCTGAAATTCCTCGTCTTTCCAGCTTCGATCATTTGTGTTCTCCATGCGCCCACAGATGGTCCCTTATTTTCTCGCCAATGCAACAGTATAGTTCTCTTTCCCATCAGCATGGCTCTCTGCAGGAATGCGCAAAAGCCTGGAGGGACAGGTCGTGCATACTTGTACTCCCCAAATAACATCAGTGGCTGACTCTGAATTGTGCGGCCCCAATACCGCTGTAGCTCACCAAGTACCTGGGCCCAAAACAGGCCAACATGTGGGCAGGACCAAAACATATGTCCTAGTGTAGCTGGGGCTTGACTATACCACGGGCAAGCATCTGAGTCTCCAAAGCCCGCCTTGAAGGCTCGGGCTGGCGAAATGTACAGCCTGAGAGTAAATTTATATTGCATCTCCCAATATCGGTTGAAGACGGACTGTTTCTGTATTGAGGTCAGAGGAGTGTGGTAGCCGTGTTAGTCCACTCTTAAGGTTATCAGTAGAAATCAAACAAAATGAAACATGGAAAAGAAAATAAGATGATACCTTTTTTATTGGACATAACTTAATACATTTCTTGATTAGCTTTCGAAGGTTGCCCTTCTTCGTCAGATCGGAAATCTTTAGCCCAGCACTGTGCTCCAGTGCGGAAGTCTATATCCTCTGTCGAGTCTTGTAAGAATCTATGATGAAATTTGAGCAGTATCGAGTTCTGTGTCCCCAATGTCAATGCTGTATTTAATGTATCCTGGACGTCTTTACTCAAGTTGGTCCAGCCCAGTGCTGAGACATAATGGCATATCTGAAGATATGCAAAGCGATCAGCCTCTGTGAGTCCAAACTCCTGTTGCAGATCTGTGAAGGGCCGCGCCCAGCTTTCATCCGACACCAGTTGATAAACATACTGTATCCCAAGCGTCCTCCAGCGATGAAAAGCCACCGAGGAAGATCCCTCTGGAAAATCTGGGTTATAAAGGGGTTGCTTTCCAGTCAAACCTGTGCCGCTTGCAAAGCCACTTCCAAGCAGCCCTCACTGATGCAACTAGTGGGTTCTGCTCTTTCCCGGTTCCTAGCCCTCCTCCCGGTGCGTGTAACCTCCATCCTAAGTGTACAGTGGGGACTAGGGCCCTCTCTAAGTCTATCACTGAAAAATCACCTGTCCCCACCAGCCAATCTCTGATATGTCGCATGGAACATACTACCGTGAGATACATATATTGAGCAGCCCCATCCCCCCCTGCGGTCTTGGCTTTACAACGCATTATAACATCCTCGTGTTTGTTTACCATCCCTTTCCTAATTACACTCAACATTCTGTGTGCTTTTTTGGCCGCCGCAGCACACTAAGCAGAAGTTTTCAATGTCTTGTCAACGAGGACTCCCAGATCCCTTTCTAGGTCTGTGACTCCTAATGTGGAACCTTGCATGACATAGCTGTAATTCGGGTTCCTCTTATCCACATGCATCACTTTGCACTTGTCAACATTGAACTTCATCTGCCACTTGGACGCCCAATCTCCCAGTCTCGCGAGGTCCTCCTGTAATCTTTCACACTCCTCCTGCGACTTGACGACCCTGAATAACTTTGTGTCATCTGCTAATTTGATTAAATCACTAGTTACTCCCATCTCTAGGTCATTTATAAATATGTTAAAATCAGCGGACCCAGCACAGACCCCTGAGGGACCTCACTAACTACCTTTCTCCATTGAGAATACCATTCAATCCTACTCTCTGCTTCCTATCCATCAGCCAGCTCTTAATCCATAGTAATACCCTACCTCCGATCCCATGACTCTCCAGTTTCCTCTGGAATCTTTCATGAGGCACTTTGTCAAACGCCTTCTGAAAATCCAGATACACAATATCCACCAGCTCCCCATTGTCCATATGTTTGTTCACCCCCTCAAAAAAATGCAGTAGATTGGTGAGGCAAGACTTCCCTTCACTAAATCCGTGCTGACTTTGTCTCATGACTCCATGTTTTTGTATGTGCTCTGTAATTTTATTCTTAATAATAGCCTCTACCATTTTGCCCGGTAGAGACGTCAGACTCCCCGGTCTATAATTTCCCAGATCTCCTCTGAAACCCTTTTTAAAAATCGGTGTAACATTGGCTACCCTCCAGTCTTCTGGTACCATAACTGATTTTAGGGATAGATTGCATATTACTAACAGTAGCTCTACAAGTTCGTTCTTCAGTTCTATTAATACTCTGGGATGAGTACCATCCGGTCCTGGTGATTTACTACTCTTCAGTTTGCAGAACTGACCCATTACATCCTCCAAGTTTACAGTGAATTTGTTTAGTTTCTCTGACTCGCCCGCTTCAAATACCCTTTCCGGCACCAGTCTCCCTCCCAAATCCTCCTCGGTGAAGACCGAAGCAAAGAATTCATTTAATTTCTACGCTACGGCTTTGTCTTCCCTGATCGCCCCTTTAACACCACTTTTGTCCAGTGGCCCAACCGATCCTTTAGCCAGCTTCCTGCTTTTAATGTATTTAAAAAAAGTTTTACTATGTATTTTCGCTTCTAATGCTAACTTACTTTTTCAAAGTCCATTTTAGCCCTCCTTTTCTTCGCTTTGCATTTGGCTTGGCATTCCTTATGTTTTATCTTATTATTTTCAATCGGTTCTCTTCTCCATTTTCTGAAGGATTGTTTTTTGGCTTTAATGGCTTCCTTTACCTTAGCCACACTGACTGACGTTTAGTCTTTTTTCCTCTTTTTCTAATACGCGGAATATATTTGTCCTGTACCTCTAGGATGGTGTTTTTGAACAGCATCCACGCCTGATGCAAGTTTTTTACCCTGCGAGCTGCTCCTTTTAGTCTTTTTTTCAACGTTTTTCTCATTTTATCGTAATCACCTTTTCTAAAGTTAAACGCTAGTGTATTTGATTTCCTAAGTTCACTTCCTTCAATGCCAATTTCAAAACTGATCATATTGTGATCACTGTTATCAAGCGGCCCTCGCACCATTACCCCATGAGCTCCACTAAGGACCAAGTCTAGTATTTTTCCTTCTCTTGTCGGCTCCTGAACCAGCTGTTCCATGAAGCTGTCCTTGATTTCATCAAGAAATTTAATCTCCCTGGCATGTACCGACTTTACATTAACCCAGTCTATATCCGGATAATTGAAATCACCCATTATTATTACATTGCCCATTTTATTTGCTTCCCTAATTTCCTTTGACATTGCTGCGTCCGTCTGCTTGTCCTGGCCAGGCGGACGTTAGTACACTCCTATCACTATTTTTTTCCCCTTTTCACGTGGAATTTCGATCCACAAAGATTTCAATAGGGGTTTTGTATCCTGCAATATTTGCAGCCTATCTGAGTCAAGGTTCTCATTAATATACAGTGCTACCTCTCCTCCAATCCTATCTACCCTATCACTACGATATAATTTGTAGCCCGGTATGACTGTGTCTTCCTTGTTTGTCTTCAGCTCCAGTCCCCTTCATGCTTGTCTCTGTCCTGTTTGCTTTTAGCTTCTGTTCCTGCCAAGCTTGTTTGTAAATCCTGAATCCTGCTTGAGTATCCTGAATTCTGTTCCTGCCAAGTTTGTTTGTAAATCCTGATTCCTACTTGAGTATCCTGAATTCTGTTCCTGCCAAGCTTGTTTGTAAATCCTGAATCCTACTTGAGTGTCCTGAATCCTGTTTCTGCCACGCTTGTTTGTAAATCCTGAATCCTGCTTGAGTATCCTGAATCCTGTTTCTGCCAAGCTTGTTTGAAGATCCTGAATCTTGCTTGAGTATCCTGAATCCAGTTCCAGTCAAGCCAAGCCCGTTCCTGCATCCGCTTCCAGCCAAGCCAAGTCCGTGCCAGCATTTGGTTCCAGTCCAGCCAAGCCAAGTCTGTTCCAGCATTTGGTTCCATTCCAGCCAAATCCGTTCCTGAATCTGATTCCAGCTAAGCCAAGTGCATCCTGAATCTTGTCCAGTCCTGCTTGGGGGGGTTTTGCCTCTTGCTGCCGTTCGACGACAGTAGGCCAAGGGCTCATGTTGTTTCAGAGTTCATGTCTGTTTGTTCAAAGCCTAGGATCGTGACATCCAGAAATAAGCAGTGGATTTTCCCCAAGTCAAATTAATAATAGTCTACGGACTTTTCCAGTAGGAAGCCGTCCAGACCTTTTTTAAACCCTGCTAAGCTAACCGTCTTTACCACATTCTCTGACAACGAATTCCAGAGTTTAATTACACGTTGACTGAAGAAACATTTCCTCCGATTTGTATTAAATTTACTACTTTGTAGCTTCATCGCATGCCCCCTAGTCCTAGTATTTTTGGAAAGAGTAAACGATTCATGTCTACTCGTTCCACTTCACTCATTACTTTATAGACCTCTATCATATCTCCTCTCAGCCGTCTTCTCCAAGCTGAAGAGCCCTAGATGTTTCAGCCTTTCCTCATAGAGAAGTCGTCTCATTCCCTTTATCATTTTCGTCACCCTTCTCTGTATTTATTTATTTTATTTGTTGTATTTGTATCCCACATTTTCCCACCTATTTTCAGGCTCAATGTGGTTTACAATATTCCGTCATGGCATTCGCCATTCCGGAGTAGACAAACAACTGGTGTTACATGAATACATGGATGACAATATAGATTTAGCTTATAAATTTCCGTTATGGCATTCTCCATTCTGGAGTAAGAGATACATTAGAGTTGCATGGAGTACTTGGAAAACAGCATAGAATTAGGCATAGGGTATAGCAAGAGAGTTTTAGGAGTGTAATTGAAATGGTATTGTGTTGTCATTAAGTTATTACTCTTTGTGGTATGCCTTGTTGAATAGATAGATCTTCAGAGATTTACGGAAATTGCTTCGTAATTTGTTTTTAAGCTAAGTGGTAATGCATTCCACAGTTGCGTGCACATGTATGAAAAGCTGGACGCATGTGTTAGTCTGTATTTTAGTCCTTTGCAGCTAGGGAAGTGTAGATTAAGGAATGTGCAGGCCGATCTTTTAGCATTCCTGGGTGGTAAGTCAACAAGGTCTATCATGTAGTCTGGGACCTCTCCATGAATGATTTTATGAACTAGAGTGCAGACCTTGAACACGATTCGTTCTTTCATTGGGAGCCAGTATAGTTTTTCTCATAGTGGTTTCGCACTTTCGTATTTTGTTTTTCCAAATATGAGTCTGGCTGCTGTGTTCTGGGCTGTTTGAAGTTTTTTTGAGAATATACTCTTTACAGCCAACATAGAGTGCATTGCAGTAGTCTAGGTGGCTCAGCACCAGTGACTGCACCGGGTTACGGAAAATGGCCCTTGGGAAGAAAGGTTTTACTGTTTTAAGTTTCCACATTGACTGGAACATCATCTTGGTTGTATTCTTCACTTGATTTTCTAGTGTGAGATTGCGATCAATGGTGACTCCAAGAATTTTCAGAGTTTCTGCAATGGGAAGGGAAAAGTTTGGTGTGGTTATAGTGATGAATTTGTTTGTATTATATTGTGAAGTAAGTATGAGGCATTGTGTTTTTTCTGCATTAAGTTTCAGCTGATATGTATCTGCCCAGGAGTTCATGATTAGGAAGCTTTTGTTGATGTCGTTAGTGATTTCTTTTATATCATATTTGAACGGGATGTAAATTGTGACGTCATCTACATATATGTAAAGATTAAGGTTCTGATTGGATAGTAACTTGGTTAATGGTGTCATCATTAGATTGAAGAGGGTTGGCGAGAAGGGAGATCCTTGAGGGACTCCACATTTAGGTATCCGTGGGGTTGATGTAGTTGAGTTAACTGTTCCTTGGTATGATTTGTGGTCAGGAAGCCTTTGAACTAGTTGAGGACGTTACCTCCAATTCCGAAGTATTCAAGGATGTGTAGTAATATTCCATGGTTAACCATGTCGAAAGCACTTGACATGTCAAATTGTAAGAGAAGTATGTTGTTACTAGTTGCGATTGTTTGTTTGAATTTATTCAGGAGCGTGACTAGTACTGTTTCGGTACTGTGGTTGGACCGAAATCCTGATTGTGATTCGTGCAGTATAGAAAATTTATTTAAGTAGTTGGTGAGTTGCTTGGTCACTATGCATTCCATTAGTTTGGTTATCAGCGGGATAAATGCTACTGGGCGATAGTTGGTTACGTCACTCGTGCTTTTCTTTGTGTCTTTGGGTAAGGGAGTAAGTAAGATATTTCCTTTGTTTTTGTGGGAAGAGTCCATTTTGTAACATATAGTTCAGATGGCTCGTGAGGTCTGTTTTGAATTGGGAAGGAGTGGATTTTATGAGGTTATTAGGGCATATGTCTAGTTTGCAGTGAGACGTAGCGTACCTTTCAAGCAGTTGGGAGATGCTATCCACCGAGAGTGTGTCGAAGTGATTCCATGTCCGATCAGCTGGATATTCCCCTGAGATTGGGTCTAGGCAGTCAAGGAGTGTTACGTGGGCCATGGAATTGACTGGTATAGTGAGTCGTAACTTTACAATTTTCTCTTTGAAATGTTTCGCGAGATTGTCTGCTGATGGGATGTCTGTGCTGTTGGAAGTAGCCGGTGTGGTATTTAGTAATTTCACGAGTTGGAAAAGATTGTGTGTGTCCTGGTAGTCTGGTCCAATTTCGGTTTTGTAATATGATCTTTTAGTTTGTCTGATGGTGTATTTGTATTTTCTTTGCAGTTCCTTCCAGGTATTGTGTGCGGAGTCGTCTCTCTTTTTATTCCATGCTCGTTCTAGCCTTCTAACTTGTGTTTTTAGTTTTTTCAATTCTTCATTAAACCATGGTATAGAGTTCTTTCTGTGCGAGGTTCTGGATTGAAGTGGAGCTATGTTGTCTAGTATGATTCTACATCTGTTGTCCCATTTTTGAAGAAATTGGTATGAATCTGTTGGTTCTGTCCATTCATCATTATAGAATAGTTGCCAAAATATTGATGGGTCTATTTTGCCTCTTGTGGTATACGTTATTCGTTCTTGTTTATGGTGTATCTCTTTTATTCACCATTGAAGGGAGAGGTTTGCATTGTAGTGGTCGGACCATGGTATAGCCGTCCATTTTGTATCTGTAAATACCAGATTCAGTTCAGAGGAGAGTTTGTATGTAATTATGTCTAGCGTGTGTCCTTTAATATGGGTGGACTGCATATTTGGCCAATAGAGATCCCAACGTTGGAAGAAATTCTTACATTCACGGACATTTATTAAGTTGGTATCTTCAAGGTGAAGGTTGATGTCCCCTGCTATAAGAAGGTTGGATATAGAGACACATGTATTCGATATAAACTCCATAAAGTGTGATAGGCAGTCCTGGTGGCCTATAAAACAGAATTACGTTTAGGTGATCATGCAAGGCTGGATGATTGATTCTGACTGCGGCAATTTCAAGTTGGGGGAGTGTGGATTCGGCTATAGTTGTGACATTAAATTGGGTTTTATAGATTATGGCTATGCCTCCTCCTCTTTTTCCGTTCCTTGTCCAGTGGTTAATTTTGTACCCTGGAGGGCATAAATCTAGAATTATGGGGTCTTTAAGGTCATGAATCCAGGTTTCACTTATGAGTAAAAGATCAAGGTTGTCTGTTGTGATCCAGTCTGTTATTGCCGTTGTTTTGTTAACTACTGATCTGGCATTTATATAACCCAGTTGGATTGTTTGGTAGGCTTCGTTAGGGGATGAAGATATGTTAATTTTTATTATTTGTCTATCTTCTTGGTATCTGGTTTTGCTGTGTCCTTTTTTCCATTTTTGTTGGTTTTGTCCTTGAGTTGTGGGTTTTCCTTTTAATTGATTGTTATTCTTCTGGACAGATATATTGTGTTTGGGCTGTCTGCAGGGTTTGTGTTCCGTGGGTAAGTTATTATTTGAGAGGGTGGTAGTTAATGCGTGATAGATTAGGGGAAGGAAATAGATTATTAAGAGCAACTTGTTAATATTCATGTTGGTAATGATTTGTGAAGTACAGTGGGAGTTAATGGAGTCAGTCAGCGGTATGGGTAATTACTACAGTACAGTATAGTGTGGCTGTAGTGGTTGCTGCGGAATTGTAATCAGTAGGACGATTTCATGTGGTGTAGTATGGTGCAGTAGAAGTCAGTTGCAAAGGTAATTACTACAAAGCAGTATAGTGTTGGGTAATTATTGATGAATGTAATCACTCAGTGTTGCGATTCTATGTGGTGCATTTTATTGCATTAGCATTAGATAAAGGTCCGAGTACGTCGTATAGGTCCTACTACAGTATGGTATAATGCTATAATATGCCTTGAGAGCGTAAAGTTAGCATACAAGACAGTAGGTCCTACTACAGTTCAGTATGATGCTATAAGATGCATAGTAAGCGTAAAGTCAGCAAACAAGACAGTGGTTCCCTACAGTTCAGTGTATTGCTATAAGGTGCATAGAAAGCGCAGAGTCCACATACAAGTCAGTGAGTCCTCCTACAGTTCAGTATAATACTATAAGATGCATAGAAAGCGTAGAGTCAGCAATTAAGACAGTGAGTCCTACTACAGCTCAGTGTGATACTATGAGATGTATAGAGAGCTTAGAGTCAGCAAACATTACTTTGCTGCGGTTTTGAGCAGACCGGATTCCGCTTCGGTAATTGGCTGCAGTCTAATTGATTAGAGTGGTAGTTATCCTAGGTAGTCCACTGTTAACAGGAGGCAATTTGGTTACGCTATGTATCGTTTTAAGTCTTTAAATAAAATAAGCCTCAACTGCCCTGGGAAAGTCGTAGACTTTACTGTAAATAACCTCTAAGGGCTTACTCTCATCGGTTTAATGGTATAATACAGAAGCTGCAGTGGGACGCAACTCTGAAACAGATTAGCAAAACTACTGCAGAAAAAGCAAGTACCATATAACAAATACAAACAAGAAAGATCTTAGCAATGACTCTACTCAATTCCCTTTTGTATAAATGTCTTCGTTTCAGGGAATAGGGCTTAGTCTGCTGGAAATTAGTTCCACTTATCTGAGAATGCTCTTGTCCATACTTCAGTGATCCTATCAGCAGAAACTCTTCTGGAAACCCAAAACATATAGGCAGCTGTACCTTTTCTAATTTCACAATATCTTTTTTGAGATGCGGTGACCAGAATTGAACACAATATTCGAGCTCTAGAAATGTTAAGTAGTAGTAGTAGTAGTAGATGCGGTCGCACCATGGACCCCGATACAAAGGCATTATAACGTCCTCACTTTTGTTTTCCATTCCTTTCCTAATAATACCTAACATTCTATTTGCTTTCTTAGCTGCCGCAACACACTGAGCAGAGGGTTTCAACGTATCATCAACAATGACGCCAAGATCCCTTTCTTGATCAGTGTCTCCTAACGTGGAACCTTGCATTACGTAGCTATAGTTCGGGTTCCTCTATCTTACATGCATCACTTTGCACTTGCTCACATTAAACGTCATCTGCCATTTAGACGCCCAGTCTCATAAAATCCTCTAATAATTTGTCACAATCCTCTTGCAATTTAACAACTTTGAATAACTTTGTGTCACCAGCAACCCTTTAGTGTCCAGTGTTCCCATCAATCTGTTCCCATATGGCTTATTACGGGAACATTGGACACTAAAGGGTTGCCTCACTAGTTACTCCCATCTCTATATCATTTATAAATATGTTAGTTTGAAACAATTTTTATTGAACAACCAATAAATCATTACAACCATAAGTCTGTGTGAATTTTCCATTTTTCTTCCCCCCTTTACCCCCTCCCTCCTCCCCAAAACCTCTTGTCTATTCTTCTTGTTACAGCATCCTTTCTTCTTGTATATTAACAATTTCAATATAACTCCTTTCGTTATAGAATTTACATAATAACTTTATGATTAAAGAAGCTCTTACATACAAAACTAGTCCCTCTTTATGTTAAATATGTACATATATGTCATTTATTTATTAACTATTCTTCCCTCCCCCCTCCCGTTCCTTCCCTCCTCTTTCCCTTACCCGTACTTCCACTCCCTTCCCCTCCCCCCCCCCCCCCCCCCCCCCCCCAGATAAAGGGTCAAGAATTCTTTATACTGAGATTGACTGTCACCAGCTTGCAGCAGATATCATTCCCTCTTTCATTAAAGGGTCCCTAATCGGTTTAGCACAAAACTGCGTGCTCGTGGAGCCAATGCTTGTAACTATGTATGGTTTCCAAACTAAGTAAAACTCTTTTTGTCTTTTTAATTTCCATTGCACTTCTCGGAGTTCCATTAATAGTAACGCATGCAGTCTATTACGCCATTGCCAATATGTAGCAGCCTCTTAGTGGATCCAATTGGCTAAAATGCATTTTTTTCCCTATTAAAAATGCTCTATATAGCAGGAGATTATGATGTACAGCACCAGTACCCCCCACCGTCTCCCCTCCCAGCAATACCTGTTCTGGGCTCACTGATATATGTTGATTCATTATATGTGCCATGAAATTACATATCTTTTCCCAAAATTGTTTTACCACCGAGCAATCCCACATGGCATGAAAGTATGTACATTGCAGCCCTCCGCATTTTCCACAGTTTGGTGAATCCACTCCTCCCATTTTATACAATCTAAATTTGGAGGTATATGCTCTAAACAACACTCTACCCTGACACTCTCTCAAGTCTGCATTACTTATTTTCTGTGGGATTTGTCTCATGCTGCATAACAACCTTTGTGCAGTGATGTTTTTTTGTAAATCCTCTGTCCATTTTTCCATCAGGTGTGATAGTGTTCTGTGTGCAGAGCTGTGCATAAGTCGTTTATGTATTAAGGAGATAGATATGGGTTCCTCAGTGGGCACTTCAAACAGTGTTTCTATCATGTTAGGTACATCAATAGCAAGAGATTGGCGTGGGAGGCTGGCAACATAATGGGATATCTGCTGGTATGCAAATTTATCCATCCACATCATATCTCCTATTCCCAGAGACTCCAATTTTTTAATGCTACCATCAGATTCAATAATATCCTATAGGAGAATAAGCCCCTTTTGCTGCCATCTTTTAAATCTCTGACCCTCTATGCCCGGGAGATATCCTCCATTCCCTACTATTGGTAATAGTGTGCTGTGGTGCTCATCAAACTTCAAAATCTGGCCCAAGTCCCTCCAAACCAGTCTGAGGGGACGAATCACTATGTTCCTCCGTAGGTGTGTTGGTAGTTCAGTTAACTTTGCCTGTAGCACGTAATGGAGTTTCAAAGGATGTACCCACTCTTCCTCTATCATCCTCGGTGTATAGTGTGCTGTTCCCAAAAGCCAGTCCCCTATATGTCTAAGCAAACATGCCTTGTTATAACGTTGTAGGTCTAGGACCCCAAATCCCCCTCTATTCCAAGGGTCCAGCAGATTTTGCCATTTGATTTGTGGACGTCTTTTATTCCAAAAAAATTTGGAAAGCAGGCCCATCAACTTTTTCCAATCTCTTTTAATCATATAAATTAGCAATATCTGAAAGCAGTAAAGCCACCTTGGAAATAATATCATTGAACAGTGAAATTCTCCCTGACAATGATATTGGTAGGTTAGCCCATCTCCCTAACATCTGTCTTGTTTGTTCAAATAGTTGGGCTATATTTAATTGGTATAATTGTACTGGGTCTCCTGGCAGCTGTATACCAAGGTACTTAAATGAGCCATCGGTTCTCTTAAAAGTACATCGGAGCTGCGCCCATTCCTCCTCAGACATCCATAAGGGCTGGATCTCAGATTTATCTAAATTCAAGCAGAATCCGGAAAACTCACCATATTCCCTGAATATCTCCAAAAGAGCTGGTAGAGATTCCCTCGGATTCTGAAGTACAACTAGTAGGTCATCTGCAAAGGCAGAGATCTTGAATTGTTCAGTTCCTAAGCCCACTCCCTGTACTGTCGTTTGGCCCATAATATCTCTAACTAAGGGGTCTAACACCATTACAAATAAAAGAGGCGAGAGTGGGCACCCCTGTCTTGTCCCTCGGGCTATCGGAAATTGCTGAGAGATCACTCCATTCACCGATACCTCTGCCACCGGGTCCTTATATAAAGTTTGTATGGCTTTTGTAAAGAAACCTCTCACTCCATATGCTTCCAGAACTCCAAACATGAAGTCCCACCTCACTCTATCAAATGCCTTGTGTGCATCAAAACTAATAAGGAGTGAGGGGGCTTTCACATGCTTGACATGTTCCAATGCCAGTAATATCTTCCTTAGATTCTTTGCCACGGAGCGCTCCCTAACAAATCCCACCTGTGGATCTAATATTAATTGTGGTAGATACCTAGCTAACCTATTGGCCAAAATCTTTGCAAGTAATTTAGCTTCAAAAGATTATCAGGGAGATGGGTCTATAAGATTCTGCCCGACTTGGATCCTTCCCTGGTTTTAATAATACAATTATCTGCGCTGTTTTCAATGAGTTTGGCAGCTCTCCTCTCAAAACATGTGAGTTAAATACCTTAGTCATACAAGGCGCAATGTCCTCCACTAATATTTTATACCACTCTGCTGTAAACCCATCCACCCCTGCTGTTTTATATAGGGGACTGGCTCTTATATTCCAACTAATTTCATCTTCTGTAATTTCCGCTTCCAGGACCTCCTGTTGCCTTCTCGTAAGTTGTGGCAGTTTTTGCCCTTCTAAGTATGTTATTGCCTCTAATCCCTCGTCCCCTGGAGAGGCATATAACTGGGCATAAAAAGTTTCAAAGACTTTACTAATCTCTTTGTTCGTATGATAATTCTTGCCCTGTGTGTCTTGAATCCGTGTTACCCATCTTTTGCCTCCCTCTTGGTGTACTAATCTCGCTAATAATTTTCCTTGCTTGTTACCATGCTTATACATTTGGTATTTATAGTATATCTGAGATTGTTGTGTTCGGGTATGAATCAAGTGGTTTAACTCTACAGTGGGGGAAATAAGTATTTGATCCCTTGCTGATTTTGTAAGTTTGCCCACTGACAAAGACATGAGCAGCCCATAATTGAAGGGTAGGTTATTGGTAACAGTGAGAGATAGCACATCACAAATTAAATCCGGAAAATCACATTGTGGAAAGTATATGAATTTATTTGCATTCTGCAGAGGGAAATAAGTATTTAATCCCTCTGGCAAACAAGACCTAATACTTGGTGGCAAAACCCTTGTTGGCAAGCACAGCGGTCAGACGTCTTCTGTAGTTGATGATGAGGTTTGCACACATGTCAGGAGGAATTTTGGTCCACTCCTCTTTGCAGATCATCTCTAAATCATTAAGAGTTCTGGGCTGTCGCTTGGCAACTCGCAGCTTCAGCTCCCTCCATAAGTTTTCAATGGGATTAAGGTCTGGTGACTGGCTAGGCCACTCCATGACCCTAATGTGCTTCTTCCTGAGCCACTCCTTTGTTGCCTTGGCTGTATGTTTTGGGTCATTGTCGTGCTGGAAGACCCAGCCACGACCCATTTTTAAGGCCCTGGCGGAGGGAAGGAGGTTGTCACTCAGAATTGTACGGTACATGGCCCCATCCATTCTCCCATTGATGCGGTGAAGTAGTCCTGTGCCCTTAGCAGAGAAACACCCCCAAAACATAACATTTCCACCTCCATGCTTGACAGTGGGGACGGTGTTCTTTGGGTCATAGGCAGCATTTCTCTTCCTCCAAACACGGCGAGTTGAGTTCATGCCAAAGAGCTCAATTTTTGTCTCATCTGACCACAGCACCTTCTCCCAATCACTCTCGGCATCATCCAGGTGTTCACTGGCAAACTTCAGACGGGCCGTCACATGTGCCTTCCGGAGCAGGGGGACCTTGCGGGCACTGCAGGATTGCAATCCGTTATGTCGTAATGTGTTACCAATGGTTTTCGTGGTGACAGTGGTCCCAGCTGCCTTGAGATCATTGACAAGTTCCCCCCTTGTAGTTGTAGGCTGATTTCTAACCTTCCTCATGATCAAGGATACCCCACGAGGTGAGATTTTGCGTGGAGCCCCAGATCTTTGTCGATTGACAGTCATTTTGTACTTCTTCCATTTTCTTACTATGGCACCAACAGTTGTCTCCTTCTCGCCCAGCGTCTTACTGATGGTTTTGTAGCCCATTCCAGCCTTGTGCAGGTGTATGATCTTGTCCCTGACATCCTTAGACAGCTCCTTGCTCTTGGCCATTTTGTAGAGGTTAGAGTCTGACTGATTCACTGAGTCTGTGGACAGGTGTCTTTCATACAGGTGACCATTGCCGACAGCTGTCTGTCATGCAGGTAACGAGTTGATTTGGAGCATCTACCTGGTCTGTAGGGGCCAGATCTCTTACTGGTTGGTGGGGGATCAAATACTTATTTCCCTCTGCAGAATGCAAATAAATTCATATACTTTCCACAATGTGATTTTCCGGATTTAATTTGTGATGTGCTATCTCTCACTGTTACCAATAACCTACCCTTCAATTATGGGCTGCTCATGTCTTTGTCAGTGGGCAAACTTACAAAATCAGCAAGGGATCAAATACTTATTTCCCCCACTGTATTTGTGCCTTTATGTATAGATTCTTATGGACAATGGAGTGTGTTTGTCCATAGATTTGTCTGAGGTTCCTCACTTTTGTTTCCAGTCTTAGCATTTCAGCTTCTCTTACTTTCTTTTTATGGGTAGAATAGGAAATAATGTGCCCTCTCAACACAGCTTTGGCAGCTTCCCAGAAGAGTATTGGGTCTGAGTGAAAGCTGTCTTTATTTAATTCAGCATAATCTTTCCATTTATCTTTTATGAAGGAGTGGAATGTTGTGTCATTGTACAGTGCTCTCGGAAATCTCCAATAAAATGGTCATTTTGGCTCACTGCTCCATTCTAATGTAATCCAGATCAATGCATGATCTGATACTTGTGTTGGGCCTATCTCTGCCTGTGTAAGAAACATTGTACTATTCTGTGATGTTAGTAAGTAATCTATCCGGGATTGTGTTCCATGGGCTCGGGAGAGATGGGTATAATCCCTCTCTCCCGGATGTAACAACCTCCAAGAATCTACCAATTCTAAGTTCGAGCATATCCATGGTACGCCTTTGTTATAATTCACTGGTCTGACTCGTGAGGGGCCTGTGCTGTCCAACAATGGGTCAAAAACCATATTGAAATCTCCTCCCATAATTATTGGGAGTTGGCCAAAACTCTTCACTTGTTTAATCAGAGTCCGGATAAATTTTGTATCATATTGATTTGGGGCATACACATTTACCAACAAAAGTGGTCTATTGTGTAGTGTGATGTGTTGTATTATATATCGGCCTTGTGAGTCAACAATCCTATTATTCAATACACATTGTAATCCTTTACGGATCAGTATGACCACACCTGCCTTTTTATTCAGTGCTGGACTATCTACCATCTCTCCAACCCACCACCGACGTAATTTACTATGTTCCAGTGAATTTAGATGTGTTTCCTGAAGTAAGGCTATTTGCGCTTTATGTCTATTCAATGTTTGCATAATCTTAGAGCGCTTAATTGGAGAGTTTATACCCCCCACATTTCATGAAGTAATCTTTACCATTGTTCTACCTTTAGTCTTTCAGCTATCAATAGCTCATTTTGATTGTATTTTTTTGCAGAAGAGAGGTATCCCAGCTTACCCCTCTCCCCCAGCTTATTGTGCAGCAGCCTTTTCCCACGTTTCAAATCTAATTTTGTTGGAAATTTGACCCTATCGAATCCCCTTCCCCCTTTCTCCAACTCTCCCCTCCCCCATTCCCCCCTGCCCTCTCCCTCCCCTACCCTCCCTGCCCTCCCTTATCCCTCCCCCCAACTGTCCTTTTGAGTTCAAAATGAACTCCTCACGTACTGGCACCCCACCTCCTTCCAAATTAGTTATTTTCTATTTAGGAGAGAGAGAGAATTGAAAGCAAAAACAAAAACTAAACACTTTTTCTCTCTGTCTCCCTTCCTTTCCCCTTAACTGGAAACCTAGTCTTATATTAGCTGATTGTAGCAGTGCATATTTAGCCAACCGGGCCAATCATGTAGCCATTAACAAACAATAATACTTCTCTTTGTAACCTTATTCCTCAAACATTTGTCCAATATGTCCTTCTCGTCATTGCTGGTCTTTACTGTTGGCTCTTTTTTATCCCATAATTTAGGCGTCCATTATCTTGACGTAAGAAGATCAGGTGTATAAAAATTTTTTTTTTATACTCAGTAGTCTGGGTTATAGTGGTCAGTTCCAAGCTCTTCTCCATAAAACGCCATTTCAGGCCCAAATGTTTGATGTTGCAAGGACCAAGTCTCGCTCCTGACTTCTCCTCCCCACCATTGAATTCCAAATCATTTGCAGCTTTTAATCCCTATACTCCTTTGTTTTGGGCGGTAAGGTATTAAGAAATTCTTGGGCCTTTTCTGCCACTTCAAAAGTTCTCTCTGTTCCATCATGAAACACTCTCAATTTGGCGGGATAAACCAACGCGAATCGAATCTTCCTGTTGTGCAGTTCGGCGCACATCGGCGAGAACGTCTTCCTTGCTGCCGCCACTCTCGCCGAATAATCCTGGAAACAGAGTATGTTGTTCCCTTCATATTGAAGTTTTTGGTCTGACCGCAGTGCTCGCATGATCGCTTGTTTATGCCCATAGTTTAATACCTTCAGGATCACTGCTCTCGGTCGGTTATTTGCTGCTCTTTTCAGCCCTATCCGGTGGGCTCTCTCAATTCTTAAAGTCCCCAATGCCGTGCCGAATTGTAGGGCCTGTGGCAGCCATCGTTCCAACAACTCCACCAATTCAGTGTCTCTCAAGTGCTCCGGCAGGCCTATGAGACGAAGATTATTGCGCTTTGATCTGTTCTCTAGATCATCCAGCTTTTACTCCAAATCCGCTACTTTTTCCTCCAACGCCTCTGTAGGCCCCGCCGTATCTGTAATTCTGTCCTCGACATCGCTGATTCTCTGCTGCATATGATCTAAGTCTAGATGGAAGCCATCCAGACGTTCATGTGCTTCCTCCGCTCTGTCATACAGGGCTTGAAGTTTTTTGTCTAGCGCAGCTTCTACTGCGGTGGTTACCTCCGCTGTTATCTCAGCTGTCCATACTGAGCCCACCAAGGAGCCTTGCTGTTGTGTTTCATCCGCCATCTTGGGCTCCACGCCTTTATTTTTGTCCTTTTCCTTCTTATGCATTTTGGATGCCATTCTGTGTATTTTCGTCAGGTAAGCGTTATCTTTCGCTGCTACACCTTTCCCCACTGTTCCAGCTAGGTTTCCGTGGCAAATCAAAATATTTTAAGCGAGTTTAGTGAGTTTGATTATCCGGAGGTTTGGGAGCTTCGCTTCTCAGCGACTGCTCACTCCCATGGCACCACGTGATCCCTCTTATAAATATGTTAAAAAGCAGCGGTCCCAGCATAGACCCCTGCGGAACCCCACTATCTACCCTTCTCCATTGAGAATACTGACCATTTAACCCTACTCCTTGTTTTCTATCCTTTAACCAGTGTTTAATCCACTTCAGAACAGTACCTCCTATCCCATGACTCTTCAGTTTCTTTCAAGAGGTACTTTGTCAAACGCCTTTTGAAAATCGAGATACACAATATCAACCGGCTCGCCTTTATCCACATGTTCACCCCTTCAAAGAAATGTCATAGATTGGTGAGGCAAGATTTCCCTTCACTAAATCCATATTGGCTTTGTCTTATTAATCCATGCTTTTGAATAAGCTCTGTAATTTTGTTCTTTATAATAGTCTAGCATTTTGCCCGGCACTGATGTCAGGCTCACCGGTCTATAATTTCTTGGACCTTTTTAAAATATTGGTGTTACATTGGTCACTCTCAAATCTTCCAGTACCATGCTCAATTTTAAAGATAAATTACATATTACTAACAATAGTTCCACAAGTTCATTTTTTAATACCATCCGGTCCAGGAGATTTGATGTTCTTCAATTTGTCAAATTGCCCCATTACATCCTCTAGGTTTATAGAGATTTCATTCAGTTTGTCCAACTTGTCAGCTTTGAATACATTTTCTGGTACCTGTATCTCTCTCAAATCTTCCTAGGCGAAGACCGAAGCAAAGAATTTATTTAATCTCGCTTTATGGCTTTGTCTACCCCGATTACCCCTTTTACCCCTCGGTCATCTAGCAGTCCAACTGATTCTTTTGCCGGCTTTTTGCTTTTTTTTATTTTTTTTATTTTTTATTTATAACCATTTAAATTGTTACAAGTGATAAAATAACTTTCCGGAAATACAGAGAAAGTAATAAATAGGAATTATTTCAGTCAGGTAATTCTGTTCTCTTCCTTAGAACACTAAATAGGGAGAGTGAAACAAGACAAGGAGATCAATTAAACAGTAAACAGAAAAAAAAAGTGGTATTAAGCTGATTATCCCCAGATATTACTCATCTAATTCATTATTCCAGGCCAATATGGTGTATAGTCAAATCATTTCATTGAAAACATACTTATTGTCCAATATTAGTTAGAAATAGTACATCTGATTACATTCTTTCTCTTTTAAAAACCAGAAGTTATTTAACAATACATATAGTTAAGTCTCTAATTCAAATCCCACTGATTAAAGTAATCCCAGTTTTCACAGGCTTCACTCCTTTTAAAGTAATAATTGAGGAAATAGTTCTGAGGAAAACTTTAGGAGTCATACCCGGAACTCTGGGAAAAACAACAATCTCGATATTAATCATCTATAATAATATTCATTTTATTATTCAAAGTTTCTGGTCTATTGTCATTTTCAAAATCATAACCACTTCTTGCTCGTGTAGAATCATTTGTTATATCAATTTTTCACGCTCAAAGGGTTCAGTTAAATTGTCCATGTAACTCTCTAATAAAATTATATCTGAAACAAAATTATTTACTGCCACCGTTAGGTCCCGAGGCGCCTTCCATATGGTATTCAATGTAACCTCCACGGGAGCCAAAAACTCCAAGTTGATTTCTCTTATGTGTTTAGGAGTGGTTCCACCGATTCGGGTTCTGCTGTAAACGTCCTCCGTTTCAGCATATGCCTCTAACTCACTCCTCCACTCCTTTGGACATGGTGGTTGAATAATTCGGCAGCGATGGAGTTGTTTTTTCCAGGTCCAAGAGCATCGACGCTCCTTCACCGGCGCTAATCAAAGGACTCGCCAACCCTTTCATCTGTGGGCAGTTCGTCGCGCAGCGGTCCCGCACTTGCTGCTCAGGGGACAAAACTCTGGCCATCGGCGGCTGACCGCTGGTTGTCCCCTTCCTCTCAGTTAAGGTAACTGCAATTGCAGAGAGGAAATTTACGTAAAGAATACGAAACTTCAGAGGGCAGCTGGGCCGTTGGGCATACGAACTTCAGGTCACCAGCTTACCACTCTCCCAGTTTGGGACACTCTTTGTCTGATTTCTCCTCAGAGGCCTGTCTGATATGGGTAACCCTACAGCTTAGCCCTCTGAGTCATTGAAACACAGAAGCCCCTCCACCACTACAAGGTGGTGTCCCTTCGGAGGGGGCTTCTTGCTTTTAATATACCTAAAAAAATTTTACTATGTATTTTTGCCTCTAACGCAATCTTTTTTTCAAAGTCCTCCTTTGCCTTATCAGCGCTTTGCATTTGACTTGACATTCCTTATGCTGTTTCTTATTATTTTCAATCAGTTCCTTCTTCCATTTTCTGAAGGATTCTCTTTTAGGTCTAATCCTTCACCTCACTTTTTAACCATGCCAGCTGTCGTTTGGTCTTCCTCCCTCCTTTTTTAATACACGGAATATATTTGGCTTGGGCTTCCAGGATAGTATTTTTGAACAGCATCCACACCCGATGTACATTTTTGACCCTCACAGCTGCTCCTCTAAGTTTTTTTTCACCGTTCTTCTCATTTTATCATAGTCTCCTTTTTGAAAGTTAAACGTATTGGATTTCCTGTGTATACTTACTCCAAAGCTAATATCAAATCGGATCATATTATGATCACTGTTATCAAGCGGCCCCATCACCATTACCTCCCGCACCAGATCATGCGCTCCACTAAAGAGTAGGTCTAGAATTTTTCCTTCTGTTGTCGGCTCCTGTACCAGCTGCTCCATAAAGAAGTCCTTGATTTTGTCAAGGAATTTTACCTTCCTAGCATGCCCTGTTGTTACATTTACCTAGTCAATATTGGAGTAATTGAAATCACCCATTATTGTGTTGCCCAGTTTGTTAGCCTCCCTAATTTCTGATAACATTTCTACATCTGTCTGTTCATCCTGGCCAGGAGGACAGTAGTATACTCCTATCACTATCCTTTTTCCCCTTTATACATGGAATTTCAATCCATAGGGATTCCAAGATGCAGTGGCGTAGGAAGGGGGGGGCGGGAGGGGCGGTCCGCCCCGGGTGCATGCGCTCGGGGGGTGCTGGCCCCGCTGGTTCCCTGCTCCCTCTGCCCCGGAACAGGTTACTTCCTGTTCCGGGGCAGAGAGAGCAGGGAACCAGCGGGGCCGACGCAGCTCCGAGCGACGTGCACTCGGGGCGGATTGGCCCTCCTGCAGGTAAGAATGCGCTCCGGAGGGGGGGGGGGGTGCGCCATGGAGGGAGGGTTGCGCAGTGCTGCTCCGGGGGGGGGGGGGGTGCGCAGCGGCGACCCGCCCCAGGCTCACTGATCTCATCTCATGGTTTTCAGTATCATCTTTATGCTGATGACACCCAGCTATATCTCTCCACACCAGACATCACCGCGGAGACCCAGGCCAAGGTATCGGCCTGCTTATCCGACATTGCTGCCTGGATGTCCAACCGCCACCTGAAGCTGAACATGTCCAAAACTGAGCTCCTCGTCTTTCCACCTAAACCCACCTCTCCTCTTCCTCCACTCTCCATCTCAGTTGATAATACCCTCATCCTCCCCGTCCCATCTGCATGCAACCTCGGAGTCATCTTCGACTCCTCCCTCTCTGCGCATATCCAGCAGACTGCCAAGACCTGTCGCTTCTTCCTCTTCAACATCAGCAAAATTTGCCCTTTCCTATCTGAGCACACCACACGAACTCTCGTCCGCGCTCTCATTACCTCTCGCCTTGACTACTGCAACTTACTCCTCACCGGCCTCCCACTTAGCCATCTATCCCCCCTTCAATCCATTCAGAACGCTGCCGCACGTCTAATATTCCGCCAGAACCGATATACTCACATCACCCCTCTCCTCAAGTCACTTCACTGGCTTCCGATCAGATACCGCATACAATTCAAGATTCTCCTCCTTACCTACAAATGCACCCGGTCTGCGGCTCCTCACTACCTCTCCTCCCTCATCTCCCCCTACGTTCCCACCCGTAACCTCCGCTCACAGGACAAATCCCTCCTCTCAGTTCCCTTCTCCACCACTGCCAACTCCAGGCTCCGCTCATTCTGCCTTGCCTCACCCTTTGCATGGAACAATCTTCCTCAACCCTTACGCCAAGCCCCCTCCCTACCCATTTTCAAATCTCTGCTTAAAACTCACCTCTTCAATGCTGCTTTCGGCACCTAACCTTTGTGAATTATAGTATTCCTATCAGACGGACTCTATACTCTATACTTGTTTTAGATTGTACACCTGTCTTTTAGATTGTAAGCTCCTAGAGCAGGGACTGTCCTTCTATGTTAAATTGTACAGCGCTGCGTAACCCTGGTAGCGCTTTAGAAATGTCAAGTAGTAGTAGTAGTAGGTGTCATTAGCCCTCGCTACGGCACTGCCAAGATGTGTTTTGCTTCCTGCAGAATTTTCAATCTATTTAATTCAAGGTCCTCCTTAACATTCAATGCTACCCATCCACCAATTCGATCCACCCTATCACTACAATATAATTTGTACCCTGGTATGATAGTGTCCAACTGGTTATCCTCCTTCCACCAGGTCTCAGAGATACCTTTTATATCTAACTAGTAAAAAAAGGCCCATTTTCTGACGCAAATGAAACGGGCGCTAGCAAGGTTTTCCTGGGAGTGTGTTTGCTTGAGAGAGTGTGTGTGAGAGTTACTGTGTGAGAGAGAGAGAGAGAGAGAGAGAGAGAGAGAGTGAATGTGCGAGTGTGTGTGTGAGACAGAGAGTGTGTGTGTGTGAGAGACAGAAAGTGTGTGTGTGTGAGACGGAGAGTGTGTGCGAGTGCGTATGTGAGACACATTGACTGTGAGAGAGAGTGTGTTTCACACAGATACACTGTGTGTGTGTGAGAGAGAGTGTGTCTGAGAGAGAGTGAGAGAGTGTGTGTGCATTACACAGACTCTCTGTGAGTGTAATTCAAGGTGTGCCTCGGAGTTTTTATGTTTGAGAGAGAGAGAGAGTGTGTGTGTGAGAGAGAGAGACAGAGTGAATGTTCAAGTGTGTGTGTGACATAGAGTGAGACTGTCTGTTTGAGAATGAGAGTGTGTAGCAGGGCCCCCCCTCCGTCTCCCAAATCTCTCTATCTCCTTTTGCCCTTGAAGTTCTCCCAATCTCTATCCTCTATCATCTACCCTATGTTCCTCCAATTGTGTTTTAGTTCATCTGTTTTGTTCCTTCTGATGCTCTTCCCTCATGGCAAGTATTTTTCAATTGAACTCAGGAGGAGGAGGAACAACTACTAAAACTGGGGACTGGTTGCTTACTGTGTTTCCATGCTGCTGGGTTGTAGTCACTTGTGCTGAGTGGTTATGATGCTCATCGAAAGGAAGGCTGTCAGCTGTGCATCCACTCCTCATCTCACCTTTGACGTCACTGCCCCTGGAGAAGAACCCCAGAGGAGCGCACGTCAGAGGTGAGAGGAGGAGCGGATGCACAGCTGACATCCGATGGGTGCCTGCGGTGCCCCGCTTCCTTTTTTAGTTTTGCTGCTTCTTTTTTTGTTTTTGTATGTGACGAAAGGGGGGGGGGGGGGGGTGGAGCTTCGGCGACGACCTGTTTGGGGGGGGTGGAGGGTGGAACAGTGTGTGTTGTGACCTCGGGGGGTGGGTGGAGGGGGGGGTGGAGGGTGGTAGTGTTGGCAACTTGGGGGGCGACGTCAGAGGTGAGAGGAGGAGCGGATGCACAGCTGATAGCCGATGGCTGCCTGCGGTGCCCCAGTTCCTTTTTTAGTTTTGCTGCTGCTTTTTTTGTTTTTGTATCTGATGGGGGGGGGGGGTGGAATATCGGCGACGACCTGTTTGGGGGGGGGGGTGGAGGGTGGAACAGTGTGTGTTGTGACCTCAGGGGGTGGGTGGAGGGGGGAGCGGTGCCAACATGGGGGGGTGGGTGGAGGGTGGTAGTGTTGGCAACTTGGGGGGCGACATCAGAGGTGAGAGGAGGAGCGGATGCACAGCTGATAGCCGATGGCTGCCTGCGGTGCCCTGGTTCCTTTTTTTAATTTTGCTGCTTCTTTTTTTGTTTTTGCATCTGATGGAGGGAGGGAGGGGGCAGTGAGCGGCGGTGACGACCTATTTGGGGAGGGGGGTGGAGGGTGGAGCAGTGGGTGGTTTGACTGTGGGGAGGGGGTGGAGCGTGGATTAGTGTGTGTTGTGACTTTGGGGGGTGGGTGGGGGGGGAGCGGAGGGTGGTAGTGTTGGCAACTTGGGGGGGTGTAGAGGTGAGGGGTGGTGACTTTGGGGGGGCCTGGGTGTGGGTGAGCGGCGTGTAGTGTTGTACATCGATGTCTGCCCCACCCTCGCGTCAAACGTGATGATGTCAAGGGCGCAGCGATGCGATTGGTTCAGTGCCATTGCCCCGCCCTCGTCATCATCACGTTTGACGCGAGGGCGGGGCAAACACATGGGCGAATTTGGGTTTCACCACCATGCAGTTAGAACGTTGGGACTTGTGGAGGCTTCATTAGAACGTTGGGGTTGTGAATTATGTCTGGATGGGGCGTGGCTGAGGGCGGGTCCATGAGTGAGAGTGAGTGGTGGTGCTCACAGCCTAGCCTACCTGGGGCGTGGCTGAGGGCGGGTCTGTGAGTGAGAGTGAGTGGTGGTGCTCACAGCCTAGCCTACCTGGGGCGTGGCTGAGGGCGGGTCTGTGAGTGAGAGTGAGTGGTGGTGCTCACAGCCTAGCCTACCAACAGTACAGGGCTTCAGTGTTTCCCTGCCACAGAGTGAGATACAGAACGTTGGAGGTGAGAATTATTTATATAGATGTTTCATTTAGTGCAATATATTCTAACTCTCCCATCTTATTTCTTAAGCCTCTGGCATTTGCATATAGACATTTCAAACTATGTTTGTTGTTCCTATTTACATCATGCTCAGTACTTGACAGTATTAATTTGCAATCTTTTGTCTGATTTTTATTTAAGGACACCATATCTATTATGGTCTGTTTTGCAATCTCACTTTCGGGATATCTTATCTTCCCTGTTTTGGTGATACCTTTGAAAGATACCTTATTCTGAACTATGCGCTTTTGAGTGACTGTCAGTCTTCCCCCAGTTTCTAGTTTAAAAGCTGTTCTATCTCCTTTTTAAATGCAGATGCCAGCAGCCTGGTCCCACCCTGGTTAAGGTGGAGCCCATCCTTTCGGAATAGGCTCCCCCTTCCCCAGAATGTTGCCCAGTTCCTAACAAATCTAAAATCCTCCTCCCTGCACCATTGTCTCATCCATGCATTGAGACTCTGGAGTTCTGTATGTCTCTTGGGCTCTGCGCATGGAATTGGTAGTACTTCAGAAAATACTACCCTAAACATTCTGGATTTGAGCTTTCTACTTAAGAGCCAAGGAGTGTGGTAGCCATGTTAGTCCACTCTTAAGGTTATCAATAGAAATCACTTATATACACTGTCAGCTAGCACATTTGCTTATTTCCGATCTGACGAAGAAGGGCAACCTTCGAAAGCTAATCAAGAAATGTATTAAGTTATGTCCAATAAAAAAGGTATCATCTTATTTTCTTTTCCATGCTTTATTTTATTTGATGATTTCTATTGATATACTTAAGAGCCTAAATTTGGCTTCCAGAACCTCTGTCCCACATTTTCCTATGTCATTGGTACCCACATGTACCAAGACAGCCAGCTCCTCCCCAGCACTATCTAAAATCCTATCTAGGTGATGAGTTAGGTCCACCACCTTTGCACTAGGTAGGCAAGTGACATGGTGATCCTCACGTCCACCAGCCACCCAGCTATCTACATTCCTAATAATCGAATCACCAACTACAATAGCTGGCCTAACCCTTCCCATTTTTGAGCAATTACCTGCTCCCTCGACCCTTGCCCATCAGAGATAGTGCAGCAGGCAAGCAGGGCCTTGTAGAAGGTGCCACAAAAAAATCATGAACTCTTCTCTAATAGGCAACTATGAGAAGCATTAAAAAAAGGCATCAGTGCTTCCTTTGCTTAAAAAAAAAAAAGAACTTTGACCAGTACAAGGTTCAAAGTTATCCGCCAATATCTACCAACCCATTTCTAGGAAAACTTATAGAACAAACTGTCCATGTTCAACTCAGTGATTGGTTAGACAAGAAAAACTGGCTAAATCCACGTCGATCTGGATTCAGATCCAGTTATGGAACTGAAACAGGCCTTGTATCCCTACTAGATCTTCAAGAAACTGAGAAGGGGATATTTTTCGGTATTAGTACTGCTGAATTTCTCAGCAGCCTTTGATATTGTTGATCACCATATCATTCTAGCACAACTGGCAGAAACAGGTATCAATGGCACAGTACTTGCTTGGTTCAGATCCTATCTATCAGATAAGCAACAGTCCATATTGTTCGGCAGTATCTCATCACCACCATGGGCACTGACCTGTGAGGTACCACAAGGTACTTTCTCCTATTCTGTACAGCCATGTTGATTCAGTCAATGGACACTCAGTTCTACATCTACATGGAATATGTGCAGATACTCATACCCACTAAACCTGACTTATTCACAGCTCTGAATAAACTACCTGTTAAACAGCAATTCAAGAATGGGTTAAAGAAAACAAACTTTGCCTGAACCCAAGTAAAATTGAGCTTCTATAGGTCCCTATTGCTAACTAAAGATGGCCGCCGATTGAACATCACGCTGTCACCTGCTCCGTTGCCTCGGTACTATCTCTCATCATTTCGGACTACAATTCAAGCGTAAAAGGCATAATCCTGGCGTCGCACTGAAGGATATTCACAACTGGGCAGACATTGAGCCGACTTTGGGTTGCAATAAATGGACTGTTATTGTGCTGACTAGGTCTCCGTTCAAACAACGCGATGACCGTTATCCCCAGTAGTTACTCGTTTCCCTGAATGAATCTATATCTGGATCTGACACAAGTTGGGGTACTGCCTACGCTCCAGGTTTACAGCAGAAATCGGGCTTCCTCTGGTTACTGTTTATTCATTGCACTTACCTTTATGGGGCTGTTGGCCCGAATTTGCTGACTGTCTTTCCCTGTGCGCCTCGCTGCAGCCCCGGCGCAGTATCTTCAAGTTCCCATCCCTGTGTTGTGGAGGAGGAGACCCGTCCTGTCGTCAAACAGATGTTGCTGTTGTTGTGCTGAAGAGGAGGTGCTCGTTTTGGCGCTGGTCAGCTGGTTTATGTGGTTGCTCCCTCCCATCAAGATATTGCCGTTGCTTCGAGCTCCCTGCTCTGTTGTACCTTCTCCTTAGTTTAGTCCAGGATCTTTCACTGCAAGGTGCTCTGTGGAGTGCTGTGGATTTACAAATTGTCCTCCTGCCTATAGTGCACAGCTATTTTAGCGTTGGATCTACTCCCTCACCCTCTTCTCGTTATAGCTCCGCATACGTCTCTATAGGACTAGCCTGTTAATTGCTCTCCCTTTCCCAGCTCTGCTAGAGCTTCCCCTAACAAGATCCTGACTGTTAACTCCTTACTTCCCCCCAGGTCGCTATAGGCTCAGCCTATCTGTAGATTTACTTTCCCGCACTGCCTCAGCTTTATCTACCTTTTGCTCTGACACAATCATGCTCTCAAACACTTCATTACAGATCTTCTATTTACTCACTCTCATACACTTTACTTTGTCTGCTCAAGAGCAGAATTTTAATTACATTCCAATAATCCACAGGAACGCACAAATTTCTGATGGTCGCCTAACACACCACCTCTCCCATCTTGCTTCCGTACCATGCCAACACTCTTCTGAGCCCTGTCCTACTAAGCCTAGACACCATATCCTAATCCCGCTTGTCAAGGACCTAGCTGCCCAGTCCCACCACATCCGAATTGGATACATCAATGCAGATCAGTAATGAACAAACCAGAAATTGTACGGGACTGGATTATTTCTGAGAAACTTGACATGCATTCATCACTGAAACCTGGATCAGAGTGTCCAACGATCCTATTTTTGTTGACCTCTGCCCAGATAACTACAAAATTGTTCACTGGGAGAGGACCCATAAAAGAGGTGGTGGCCTAGCCATTATTCATCGCTCATATCTTCAAGTCATTCCTTGTTCAGAACTTATATCCACATCGCTTGAGATTGCTTCAGTCAGCGTTTACCACACAGCTCCTCGGGTGAATCTGAATTGTGTTCTGTTTTATAGGCCACCAATTAATTGGATCACTAGCCAAGTTGATCTATTGGATTTTATCTCCAACTCCTGTATGTCCAGCTCGAACATCCTCATACTGGGAGACCTTAACTTCCACCTAGATAATCTACACTCGCCGGATACAATCCAATTCCTTGATTTCCTCTGTCAATGGGGACTAATCTGCCCTTCCGTTGGCCAAACTCACACTAAAGGTCACACATTAGATCTCCTGTCATTTAAATTCCAAGCTGACGACGATCCAAGATGGCGATCGGGTAGGACGCATGGATGGAACGCTCTCCTCTTAAACTAATTAAATTACTCATTATCCGCTGAAATGCCTAAGAGAAAAGGTAAACCAAAGGGACTTCCCCTCCTAAGGCAACAACCTGTCTCTGCTGGTCAATCGTCCATCGTAGCGTATATGGTTTCTACACCGACGGGCGAATCCTTAGCCGCGACCGGGAAGAGTCCTGGCTTGGAGGGCGAGACTTCGCTTAGCCCATTAGGCCCAACTACCCCCCCACCGCCACAACCCGACGGCGTCGGAGTTCCGAGTGCGGAAAGCGATAACTCGAAGGGGCGGCAGACCCCGTCGAGGGAAGTGGCGTCAGCTGCTATCGAAGAGGTGGGGGAAAGATCACCAAACATGGCGGGAGGAGAAACATCGATCGAGGGGAGCCAGAATGCTGACTCTGGTGAGGAAACTTTATTGCAAGCCATGAAAATACAACCTTTGGTGAAACCCCAAGAGGTAACTCTGGAATCTATATGGTCAGCGCTTGAGGCAATGCATAAGGTCTGTACTGTGTTTATTACTGCCTCTTTAAATTCTACAACGCAAGTAAAAGAAATAAAAGATAAACTTGAAAAAATTTCCTCTAAGCACGTAATTTTTGAAGCAGATTTGGCTAACATAAAAGAACAACAATCACAGATAATAGGAGATCGAATGTTGTATAACAGGAAAATTGAAAATTTGGAGAACTCAGTGAGGAATTTAAACATTCGTTTGTTAAATTTTCCTCAGACTAATTATATGTCTGCTAGAGAAATGTTTAATAAATTCCTGAAAGACATATTTAAATACTCAGAACAATCCCTGCCTCCATTACAAAAATATATTACCTAGGAGTTAAAAAGAAATTGTTGACTTCTTCACAAGCAATATTGGATCAACGGGAGTTTTCTTCTGAGGTATTGGATTTGTCAGGCTTCTTAGAGCAAACTACAGAAGAAATTAAAACACGAGCAACTGTAATTGCTACATTTGTATTTTTGCAAGATAAAGAAGCGATGCTCCGTTTATACTTCAAAAAAATTAAACCTGAATTTCTGGGAAGCAAAGTACTGATTTTTCCTGATATTTCCCGCTGGACACAAAATAGAAGGAAGAAATTTTTGGAAATGAGACAAAGAACTTTGTTGATTAGTGCTTCTTTTCAGTTGAGATTTCCCTGTAAATGTTTGGTTACTTTTAAAGAAAATAGATATATATTCTATGAGCCAGAACAGTTGGGTGCCTTTTTGGATATGCAAGATAGCAAGTAGACTGACCGATAGAATTTAGTTGGACTATAAGATATAAAGAAAACCACCTACTCATTATTTCCTTGTTATAATTTTGTTGTTAAAAATTCAGCTTCCAGTATTGAAACCTTGGATCTTCCATTTTTGGGGACTATAACCCAATATTTTATTTTCTTTTTGTTTGTATAAGTATATTTTCCTTTGTGTTTTGACACATAGTAGCTAAGTGTAAATATTGGTATATCTATCAAAGATTTATGTCTTTGTAATTATGAAAAATCAATAAAGAAATTAAACATAAATTCCAAGCTGACTCCACTTTTCATTTATCCAACTTCCGATGGCTTGAAACACCCTGGTCTGACCATTTCAAACTACAATTCATGCTGAACTGGCCGATCGCAAGACCTCCCCAGCCTGGTAAAGTCACCACGTATTACTCAAGAGGAACAATCGACCCGGCGCAATTCTGGACATGTATATATAACACAAACTGGTCCGAACATACTGACTCTCCCCTCTTTCTCAAGACCTGGGATGCCAAATGCATGGAGGTACTTGACCACATTGCGCCTATGCAGCTCAAAGCTTCCTACAATCGCAGCTCTACTCCCTGGTTCTCTACTGAACTAAAAGCCTTAAAAACTAGGACAAGGAGGCTAGAGAGAACAAGGCTTAAACGGAAAACTGTTGCAGCGCACGACGCCTGGAAAAACAGTCACCGAACATACAAGTATGCAATCAAGCAAGCTAAACGTACATACTTCTCTAAGAAATTGGAGACTGTGGGAAAAGACCCCAGAAAATTGAACCAACTCCTTGCATCCTTCCTAGACACTAGAAAGCAGGAATCTTCCAGTGGAGACCACCCCCAAGCTGACCAGTTAGCAACTTCAATGATAAAATTTGAACTCTGCGGTCTACTTCAGCAAGTTGTCTATCTGCCGTAGATGACTTCCTCAGCTCATTAGTTCCATCTGCTGACCAGTGCCCGGCCGACCACATTTGGACCACCTTTAGTGGTGTCCCGGCTGACACGGTGTCCAAAGCCCTGCATAAGTTCTTTAGCAAACACTGTGGTCTGGATGCTTGTCCCAATCACTTGCTGAAAAGTGCTCCACGCTGCTTTGTAGTCGACTTGACGACCCACCTCAATAATTTACTATCAAAGGGCTTGTTCCCTCCGGACCATGGGCACATACTTCTCATGCCCATACTCAAAAACACTAAGGTCAAACCTGATGGGGGAGGAGGAAGTGACGTCACCACCCGAGATGGCTGCCTGAGCCACGAGCTCCGACAAGCCCTTAACAAACAAGCAACTCCCCACGCACAAAAAACAGCAGCGTGATCTCAAAACGGCTGGAAATAACGTCTGAAACTTGCGGTGGCAGATCTATGAAGAGTTTGCGGACTCTGACACCCAATTTACAAGCCTTCGCATATCGGGGCCCAGCTGTGACCATGAGCGCGATAGACCCTGAACACCACCCATCTGATTTCCCAACAGGGAGCCCAGCGCAGCTTTCCCCACCATTATTCGTGACAGGTGAGGGACAATTGCAAGAAGAGGCCCGCATGCAAGAACTTCGTGGATGGCTCCAGGAAATAAAAACAGAAATAATCACGGCGGTGCGTGCAGACCTTACAGCACTGAGGGCGGACCTGCGGGGAGAAATTGGCGCGCTGGGGATCCGAGTAGCAGAAACGGAAGATCGCTTAGACGAACAAGCGGAATCGCTCCAAAATATGGACGCACAGTTTCGGGAGGCTAAACGAGAAACCCAACAGGTATGGGATAAAATCGAAGATCTTGAAAATCAGAGCCGCCGATGTAATGTGTGGTTCCGCGGCCTTCCGGACACACCACATTATGCAGACTGCGAGATAACTGTGCAAAAAATTGCTAGTGCTCTGCTACAGGAGCTACAAATCACTAAAGAACCCGCAGAAATACAACTGGTACGAGTGCATAGGGCCATGGGCAGTGCTCAATCAAACCGCCCTAAAGACATTATTGCGTGTTTTGGTGACTTTAAGCTTAAAGAACAGATCATGCAAGCCTTGCGATCCACCCCAGGATTTCAGTGGGATTCATACCACATTGAATGCTATCAGGATCTTGCTGCAGCCACATTGAAAAGACGAGCAGAGCTCAGACCCTTTACGAGATTCTTGTCTGATAAAGGCATTAAATACAGATGGGGTCATCCATTTGTGCTGAGATTTTATAAAGATGGGAAACAACACCAGGTATGAGATATCGCAGAAGTGGCAGAGATTTTGCCAGATGAACGACCAAATGAAGATATCAACACAACACAGAAACGTACTTCAACATCAGGAGACAAGCCTCGCTGGCAAAGAGTCACTACCGGAAAGGGCCGACTCCAACGCCAGCGCTTGGATACACAGCTGAAGAGAATGGAGGACAGAGCCAAGAAATAAATAACAATGGACCATATAAGACTCAAATGCGAACATCAAGCGGATATCTGGTACACGAACTGGTATACTTTCTATAATAGTTAACATGTCACTATAGATATATGTTTTGGATAAACCCTATGTGATAGCATTATCATTCGGTCACTAAGCGGTGTGGGGACTAAGATATTAAGTGATAATATGCGAGGGTGGGGGTCACTTTACTCTTGGACAGCCCATGACTTTGTTACAGGGGTGTCTTATGAAGGGTAGGAAGGGCAGGGGAGTTAATAGTTGGGGACACACGGTTCAAAATATGCAACAACTGAGGGTCGGGGAGAGACAACTACTCACAGATAATGAACATAGCTATGGGCAAATTGATGGGTGGAGGGGGACAGTAACACAGAGATGATAAGTAATATAAAATGCATGACCCTTAATGTAAAGGGGCTTAACTCTCCGGGAAAGCGACAACTTATGTTTAGGGAGATTCAACGTTTAAAGGCGGATATAGCTTTTATTCAAGAGACACACTTAACCCCTGCAGCAGAAAGATTGTGTCACACTAAAAAAGGTCAACAGATTTTCTTTGCATCCACTTCCTTAGAAAAAAAAAAAGAACGGAGTGCTGATAGTGATGTCACCACACTATCCCTGGCAGGTGCGGCGAATAGTGAGAGATAAAGGGGGTCGATATCTGTTGCTAGTGGTGGCGGTAGAGGGGGAAATCCTGTCGCTCTTAAACATTTATGCTCCTAATGATCAACAGGGTGCTTTCTATTTGGCACTGTCGGCGCTCCTATCCAAATATATTGAGGGCACATTATTACTTGGCAGAGACCTTAATTTGACCCTACAGCCAACACTAGACAATACCACACAAGGGATTCATTATTCGCAGGCTGATCGGGCCCAACTCTACACATTCATGCGCCAGTGGCAATTAATAGATATATGGAGGCATAAACACCCACATGCCAGAGAATACACATTTCATTCTGCGGTCCATAACTCCCAGTCCCGTATAGACCTCTGGATGGGACCATTGGTTATAATAGATAGCATAAGGCAAACCCGAATTCACCCGAGGACACGGTCAGACCATGCTCCAGTGATGTTGGAACTAACACTAAAAATAAGGAGCACAGAACCACCGCAGTGGCAATTTAATGATAAACTACTAGCTGATCCACTGATAGTCACCAGTCTGGAAAAAGACATTAAAGAATATATTGACATTAATGACAATGGAGAGGTGTCATTGGGAACACTGTGGGAAGGGTGTAAGGCAGTGATTAGGGGTAAAGTCATAGCCCTACAGGTATATCTTGAGAAACAGACTAGAGCACGAACCCAACAAATACATACAGAACTGGCAACACTCACTGAACATACCACGCAACAGAGGGACACTAAAGATATTCAACACCGCATGCACGCCCTCCAGATGGAGCTTCGGGAACTCCAAATGGCTGAGATAGCAGAGCATCTACAACGGGTGAGGCAGGCTCACTTTGAGTTCGCGAACCGTACCTCGAGGCTGTTGGCACACAAATTGAAAAAATGGTCCACTGGTGCTCACATAGCGGCTGTTCGAGATACTGAGGGGAATTTATGCAATACCAGTGAGAACATTAAGACAGTCTTTACTAACTTTTATAAAACGCTATATCAAGCCGAGGAGGTCGCTGACTCTCAGGAGACCCAGGAATATCTTAGACAGGTAGCACTTCCCACAATATCGCAAGCTGATAGGGAGATGGTATCAGCGCCCATTACGCCGGAAGAGGTACTGTGGGCTATCAGAGACCTGCCAAACGGGAAAGCTCCGGGCCCCGATGGGTTTACGAATAAATTTTATAAATGTTATAGTAAACTATTAATTCCTCTACTAGTTCGGGCCTTTGAGTTAGAGCTCCAAGCTGAATTAGCATATACATGGAGGGTAGCTAATGTAGTAGTCTTACCAAAACCAGGGAAAGACCCACAATACTGTAGCTCCTACCGTCCGATATCGCTCCTGGGTTCAGATTATAAGATTTTTACCAAAATACTTGCCAAAAGACTGCAAAAACTCATGCCGAGATTAGTACAGGTG
Organism: Microcaecilia unicolor; assembly: GCF_901765095.1. Classification (NCBI taxonomy): domain Eukaryota; kingdom Metazoa; phylum Chordata; class Amphibia; order Gymnophiona; family Siphonopidae; genus Microcaecilia; species Microcaecilia unicolor. Next base: position 118,502,571 of record NC_044040.1, on the reverse strand, counting down.
GACCAAGCGGGCTTTATCACAGGGCGGCAAGCCGTTGATAATGTTAGAATGGCACTCCACTCGATCCAAGAGGCACTCAATACCCGACAACCTACGCTGCTCTTATCCTTAGATGCCGAAAAGGCGTTTGATCGGGTCAACTGGGATTTCATGTTTGAGGTGTTAGATCATATGGGATTCACGGGCCGATTCGTTACATGGCTACGCTTACTATATGCTAACCCGCTAGCTGTCTTGAAAATCAATGGGATTAGATCAGACCCAATAGCACTGGAACGGGGGACTCGCCAAGGATGTGCATTATCACCATTATTGTTCGCTCTGACAATAGAACCACTGGCCCAATATCTACGCCAACATCCACACATACATGGCTTAACAGTGGGATGAACGGCGCACAAAGTTATGCTGTTTGCGGATGATATTCTCTTGACATTGACTAATCCGAGTGAATCCCTACCTCAGGTAATGAATGGCTTGAGCCAATATGGCAGGATATCTGGGTTCAAGGTAAATATGGGTAAATCAGAGGCATTAGGCCTGGGGATACAACCAATGGAGAAGATTTCTCTCCAAAGCCAGTTCCCGGTGAAGTGGGTTGCCAAGTCCCTCAGATACCTAGGTATTCAATTAACACCTACCTTGGAGGGTATTCATCAAGCTAATTTTCCTCCGAAATTGAAGGAGCTTTTTCAAGAATTGGATAGGTGGGAGGGGCTGGAGTTGTCCTGGATGGGCCGGGTGGCAGCCATCAAAATGATGATCTTGCCTAAGCTTCTATATCTATTCCTGGCTTTGCCACTGCCGGTACCTACTGGGTTTTTTCGCCATCTTAACCGAAAAGTATTCACCTATATATGGCAACACAAGCCGCCACGAGTACGGGCAGCTATTTTGTATCAATCAAAACAACGGGGGGGGGGTATGGGAGTTCCAAATTTTCACCTGTACCACCAAGCAGTGCAGTTGCGCGTGCTGGCGGAGTGGAGCGCTGGTAGTGCCAAACCTTGGCTTCAGATGGAGCAGCACTGGCTGGGTCAGCAGGACCTACGCTCTATATTATGGATGCCTAGAGGCCAAGCCCAGGCTTATATTAAGAAAGCCCCAATAGCAGTGCAATATCCCCTTCAGACGTGGTTGACTATAAGGAAGAGTCGTTTCCCCAAGAGAACATATTTCCAACAGATGGCAGTAAAAACGGCCCCCGGTTGTCTGTTGGGGATAGATAACCCACTATACAGTCATTGGGAGAAGAGGGGGCTAGGCACCTTGGGTCAATTGTGGGAAGAGGGCCAAATGATATCATTTACAGAGTTGCAGGATGACTATGATCTACCCTCACACCACCTGTTCCATTATAATCGCATTAGAGATTATATTAGCAGGAGAGCTAAAACAGAGTTATCCTTGGAGGAGACAGATATAGAAAAAGCAATGAAAACAGGGGGCCACAGGGGATGCGTCTCTCGACTCTATAGGGCCTTACTTGATGATCAAGGACCAATACTACACTATCTTCAGCGGTGGGAGAGGGACCTACAAATAACAATAGAATATACACAATGGGAAAAAGCATTGGAACATATGTTACGTGTCTCTATCTCTAGTTCTATGATTGAGAATGGTTATAAAATATTATATCAATGGTATTATACACCCAAGAGACTGGTAAAAATGTATGGGCAGGGATCAGATCGCTGTTGGAGGGGCTGCACAGAGGTGGGAGATATGCTCCATATATGGTGGTCCTGTCCGAAGATTCAGACCTATTAGTCGGAATTGCTAGATCAATTTGCACAAGTGACTGGGGTACGATATCCCGCTAAACCAGAGGTTTGTTTGCTGCACCTTCGCCCACCGAAAGTTCGAGTGTCAGATCACAAGCTAACATCAACATGGTTGGTAGCGGGAAAAATTACATTGGCGGCCGCTTGGAAGAGTCCATTGGCACCACCAATAATAAAAGTGATACACAAGATGGATTATCTCTATCAAATGTCTAAAATGACTGCCATGCGCTCAGGACAGATAACAAAGTTCAACCAACATTGGCAGCGCTATAGACTGTGGAGAAACCAGGCAGGGATAGACCTGGATGCATCTAAACTGATTGTTCCGATTTTATGAAAGAGTTGCCCAGGTATTTGAACTCACTGACCCTCTGTGGGACTTGGGGATCTGATCGTTAGGGGGGGGGGGGGAGGGAGAGAGGGAGGGAAATTTTTGTTAATTGCTACGCACTCATTGCATAGAGGTTATCAAAATGTTGCAAATAATGTGTATGAGTTTGTCTGTTAAAAACTTTAATAAAAAGATTACAAAAAAAAAAAAAAAGGTCAAACCTGATGTAATCTCAAATTACTGCCCTGTAGCTTCAATACCTCTGTTGGTCAAGGTTATGGAGAGTATAGTCAACACTCAACTAAATGAATATCTGATGAAGTATGACATCCTTCACCATTCGCAGTCTGGATTCCGCGCTCAATACAGTACCGAAACAGTACTGGTTACTCTCCTGTCTTACTTTAAACGTGAGATGTCGGTTGGGAAAAAAATTCTTTTACTGCAGTTTGACCTGTCCAGTGCCTTTGACATGGTGGATCACGAACTCCTTTTACACCTCCTTGACACGTTTGGCATGAGCTGCTTTGTTTTGCACTGGATCAAGGGCTTCCTGTCCAGATCCTACCAGGCCAAAGTGAAATCTACCATTTCTGCTCCCTGGAGAGCCTCCTGTGGGGTGCCTCAGGGCTCACCCCTATCACCTACACTGTTTAACATCATGCTGATCCCACTTGCTACTGCCCTCTGCAACCTGGGCCTAAATCCGTACATTTATGCTGATGATGTCACCATTTCCATCCCTTTCCGTGACACAGTAGCTGAAATCTCTGACCTTATTGCTACCAGCATATCTACAATGGAACATTGGGCGAGGGTGTTCCGGTTCAAGTTAAATAAGGATAAGACTCAGTGCCTTATTCTCCACTCCCCTTACTATTCAGTCCCTACAGATACCCTCACTATAAATGACTGTTCTCCCTCTATCTAGCAGTCTAAAGCTCCTTGGGGTGACCTTGGATAAGCATTTGCATCTGGACGACCAAGTACGAGCTGTCACAAAGAGAATGTTCAATGCTATGTGGAGGCTTCGGCAGGTCAGATATTGCCTAACTAGAGAACTGTTTCGCACCCTTGTTCGTTGGTTGGTGCTATCTCACCTGGATTACTGCAGCGGGATTTACGCAGGTTGCCCTAGATATCTTTTGCAAAAATTCCAGACTGCACAAAACACAGCGGCAAGACTAATCCTGGGTAAATCACGTTTTGAGCATGCTCAACCTCTGCGTTTCCTTCTCCACTGGTTGCCTGTGAGGGAACGTATCTCTTTCAAGATTTGCTCCCTAACCGAGGATATGTCTCCAAGTGCTGCCCTGGAGGGAAAGGTTAGGACAGCTGTTGTAGTTGGTGATTCGATCATTAGGCATATAGATAGCTGGGTGGCTGGTGGACATGAGGATCGCCTGGTGACTTGCCTGCCTGGTGCGAAGGTGGCGGACCTCTCGTGTCACCTAGATAGGATTCTAGATAGTGCTGGGGAGGAGTCTGCTGTCTTGGTACATGTGGGTACCAATGACATAGGAAAATGTGGGAGAGAGGTTCTGGAAGCCAAATTTAGGCTCTTAGGTAGAAAGATCAAATCCAGATCCTCTAGGGTAGCATTTTTTGAAATGCTACCTGTTCCACGCGCAGGACCCAAGAGACAGGCAGAGCTCCGGAATCTCAATGCGTGAATGAGACGATGGTGCAGGGAGGAGGGTTTTAGATTTGTTAGGAACTGGGCAACATTCTGGGGAAGGGGGAGCCTATTCCGAAAGGATGGGCTCCACCTTAACCAGGGTGGGACCAGGCTGCTGGCGTCGGCATTTAAAAAGGAGATAGAGCAGCTTTTAAACTAGAAATGGGGGGAAGGCTGACAGTCGCTCAAAAGCGCATGGTTCGGGAAAAGGTCACAAACAAGGAAGATAGGGTTTCTGGATAGTGAGGTTGCACAACAGACCGTGGTAGGCCAGGTGCCCTTAAATACAACTAAAGATCAGACAAAAGATGGCAAATCAATAGTGTCAAGTACTAAGCATCATGCAAATAGGAACAACAAACATACTCTGAAATGTCTATATGCAAATGCTAGGAGTCTAAGAAATAAGATGGGAGAGTTGGAATATATTGCACTAAATGAAAAATTGGATATAATAGGCATTACTGAGACCTGGTGGAAGGAGGATAACCAGTGGGACACTGTCATACCGGGGTACAAAGTAAATCGTAGTGATAGGGTGGACCGGACTGGTGGAGGAGTAGCATTGTATATTAACGAGAGCCTTGACTCAGATAGATTACAAATTCAGCAGGACACAAATCACACCTTTGAATCATTGTGGGTTGAAATTCCATGTATAAAAGGGAAAAGGACGGTGATAGGAGTGTAGTACCATCCACCTCGCCAGGATGAGCAGGAGACACAGAAATGATAAAAGAAATCAGAGATGCGAACAAAATGGGCAATGTGATAATAATGGGTGACTTCAATTATCCAAATATAGACTGGGTAAATGTAACATCGGGACACGCTACAGAGGTACAATTCCTTGATGAAATCAAGGACAGCTTTATGGAGCAGCTGGTGCAGGAGTCAACGAGAGAGGGAAAAAATCTAGACTTGGTCCTTAGTGGAGCGCATGATCTGGTGAGGAACGTTATGGTACTGGGGCCGCTTGATAACAGTGATCATAATATGATCAGTTTTGATATCGACCTTGAAGTAACTGTACACAGAAAGTCAAATACGTTAGCGTTTAACTTTAAAAAAGGAGACTATGATAAAATGAGAAGAACGGTAAAAAGAAATTTAGGGGGGCAACTGAGAGAGTAAAAACTGTACAACAGGCGTGGATTCTGTTCAAAAATACCATCCTGGAGGCCCAGGCCATACATATTCCGCGAATTAGAAAAGAAAGACAGAAGTCCAAAAGACATCCGGCCTGGTTGAAAAGTGAGGTGAAGGAAGCTATTAGGGCTAAAAGAAACGCCTTCAGAAAATGGAAGAAGGAACCATCTGAAAATAACAAGAAGCAGCATAAGGAGTGTCAAAGCAAATGCAAGGTGCAGATAAAGAAGGCCAAGAGGGATTACGAAAAAAGATAGCATAAGAGGCAAAAAAACATAGTAAAATTTTTTTTCGGTATATTAAAAGCAGGAAGCCGGCAAAAGAATCGGTTGGGCCGTTGGATGACCGAGGGGTAAAAGGGGCGATCAAGGAAGACAAAGACGTAGCGGAGAGACTGAATGAATTCTTTGCTTCGGTCTTCACCGAGGAAGATTTGGGTGGGATACCGGTGTCGGAAATGGTATTTCAAGCGGACGAATCGGAGAAACTTACTGACTTCACGGTAAACCTGAGGACGTAATGGGGCAGTTCAGCAAACTGAAGAGTAGCAAATCTCCTGGACCGGATGGTATTCATCCTAGAGTACTGATAGAACTGAAAAATGAGCTTGCGGAGCTACTGTTAGTGATATGCAACTTATCCTTAAAATCGAGCGTGGTACCGGAAGATTGGAGGGTGGCCAATGTAACACCGATTTTTTAAAAAGGCTCCAGGGGAGATCCGGGAAATTATAGACCGGTGAGTCTGACGTCAGTGCCGGGGAAAATGGTAGAGGCTATTATTAAAAACAAAATTACAGAGCACATCCGAGGACATGGATTACTAAGACCGAGTCAGCACGGCTTTTGTGTGGGAAAATCTTGCCTGACCAATTTACTTCAATTCTTTGAAGGAGTAAACAAACATGTGGACAAAGGGGAACCGGTTGATATTGTGTATCTGGATTTTCAAAAGGTGTTTGACAAGGTACCTCATGAAAGGCTACAGAGGAAATTGGAGGGTCATGGGATAGGAGGAAATGTCCTATTGTGGATTAAAAACTGGTTGAAGGATAGGAAACAGAGAGTGGGGTTAAATGGTCAGTATTCACAATGGAGAAAGGTAGTTAGTAGGGTTCCTCAGGGGTCTGTGCTAGGACCGCTGCTTTTTAATATATTTATAAATGATTTAGAGATGGGAGTAACTAGCGAGGTAATTAAATTTGCTGATGACACAAAGTTATTCAAAGTTGTTAAATCGCGACAGGATTGTGAAAAATTACAAGAGGACCTTACGAGACTGGGAGACTGGGCGGCTAAATGGCAGATGACGTTTAATGTGAGCAAGTGCAAGGTGATGCATGTGGGAAAAAAGAACCCGAATTATAGCTACGTCATGCAAGGTTCCACGTTAGGAGTTACGGACCAAGAAAGGGATCTGGGTGTCGTCGTCGATAATACGCTGAAACCTTCTGCTCAGTGTGCTGCTGCGAGTTGGAAAGCGAATAGAATGTTGGGTATTATTAGGAAAGGTATGGAAAACAGGTGTGAGGATGTTATAATGCCGTTATATCGCTCCATGGTGCGACCGCACCTTGAGTTTTGTGTTCAATTCTGGTCGCCGCATCTCAAGAAAGATACAGTAGAATTGGAAAAGGTGCAGCGAAGGGCGACTAAAATGATAGCGGGATTGGGACGACTTCCCTATGAAGAAAGATTAAGGAGGCTAGGGCTATTCAGCTTGGAGAAGAGACGGCTGAGGGGAGACATGATAGAGGTATCTATATAAATAAATCTCACCTGAAACATTCTGAAGCTTTGAAGCTCACTCTGTGGCAGGGACACTCACTGTCACTCATGCACCACTCACTGTCACTCATACACCCGCCCTCAGCCACGCCCCTTCCGCACATAATTCGCAACCCCAACGTTCTAAATGAAGCTGCCACTTCCGTTTTTGAGGTGGCAGAGACCAAAATTTTTCTCCATGACTGTCTGCCCCGCCCTCGCGTCCTAACGTTATGACGTCGAGGGCAGGGTTATGACACTCAACCAATCCCCCGTTCCACCACCCTCCTACGCTCCACCCCCCCCCCCCCCCACGTGCACCGACCCCGACGCTCCACCCCCCTGCAACAACAAACAGCGACCGACACACACCCTCCACGTCAGCTGTCTACACAACGAACCGGCCCACCGCAGCAACAGCAGCACCGATGCCCGCCTCACACATCGCCGCTGCAGCCCCCCCCCCCCTCCATCATTAGCTCTATTAAAGAGGAAGTCGCCCACCGCACCGACAGCAGCAGCGGATGCACACATCGCTCCCCCTTCCTCCGTCCGATGTCAGCTGTGTTCAAAAGGTAGCGCCCCACTGCTGCCACAGGAGGAGCGGGTGCACAGCTCGCACTTACCACCGCACTCCCCCCCCCCCCCCCCCCCCCCAAATCGACGCACCTCCTCCCCACCCCACCCCACCCGGTCCATGCGAATCCTCCACCCCACTCCCCGAGGTCGACGCATGCATCGCTTTCAACTAATTTACCTGACTGACTGAAGTGTCCTCCTGATTGTAAAAGAAGCATAGAACAGCACAGGGCAGGCTCGCCTTCACCCTTCCCCTGCTCTCTCTGCGTCCCGGCCAACAGGAAATGAGGGCGGGGCGCTGAGAGAGCAGGGGAAGGCTGAAGACCAGCCTGCCCTCTGCTCTTCTGTGCATCTTTTACAATCAGGAGTACTTCAGTCAGGTGAATCAGTTGAAAACGATGCCTGCATCGATCTCGGATGGGGGAAGGTGCGTCGGGGAAACATCACTGATAGCAGCCACGGAAAGCTGCAGGAGCACACATCAGGGCTAGCAGCCACGAAAAGCTGCAGGAGGAGGAGGAGGTGGGGAGAGAGGCAGAGGGATGAAAGCACACACACACCCTCTCTCTCACAAACACACTGCACACACTAACTTTCTCTGTCACAAACACACACTTGCATCTGGCAGAAAGGGACCATGGAGGGAAGGGGGCCACCTTGGGGGAGGGGGGCACCCTGGCACACACTCTCATTCCCACACACTCACTCTCTCTCTCTCCCTGTCACAAACACACACACTTGCTACCACCTCTTTCATCACACACACTCTCTCTCACACACAAACACTGACATACTCTTTCTCTCATTCTCTCTCTGACACACACACTCCATCTCTCGCACACACTCTTTCTCAAACATACACTCTGAAGAAAACCTTGCTAGCGCCTGTTTCATTTCTCACAGAAACAGGCCTTTTTTACTAGTATAAAATGATGAGTGGAGTGGAACAGGTGGATGTGAAGCGTCTGTTCACGCTTTCCAAAAATACTAGGACTAGGGGGCATGCGATGAAACTACAGTGTAGTAAATTTAAAACAAATCGGAGAAAAATTTTCTTTACCCAACGTATAATTAAACTTGGAATTCGTTGCCGGAGAAAGTGGTGAAGGCGGTTAGCTTAGCAGAGTTTAAAAAGGGGTTAGACGGTTTCCTAAAGGACAAGTCCATAAATCGCTACTAAATGGACTTGGGAAAAATCCACAATTCCAGGAATAACATGTATAGAATGTGTGTACGTTTGGGAAGCTTGCCAGGTGCCCTTGGCCTGGATTGGCCGCTGTCGTGGACAGGATGCTGGGCTTGATGGACCCTTGGTCTTTTCCCAGTATGGCATTACTTATGTACTTATGTAACTCATAAAATCATATACGGGCAGGCTTCGGAATATATGCTTCACCTTATTGACCTACCTACCAGAAACGCAGTTGCCACCTCGAGGTCGTATCTCAACCTGCAATTCCCAAATTGCAGAGGCGTCAAATACAAGAAGATCTTCACTTCGTCCTTCCAATACTCCTGTGCCAAGAATTGGAATGTTTTACCGAAATGCTTAAAACTGCAAAATGATCACCATCTGTTCAAGAGGCTGCTGAAAACCCACCTTTTTGGACTTGTCTACTCCCCCCACACTCTTACCGATCAATAGTCCCACTTACTTACCCCTGCATCTGTTATGCCCCCTTCCCCTTCCTTGCCTAATTCTTGTCTCTTGCCATTTTCTTTATTAATTAAATAAGTATAAATAAATAAATAACACAAGTAGGCACATAAAGGACATCTAAATCTCTTTTGGAAAATATGAACTCCCCTTCAAGTCACAAGTCAGGAACCTTGGAATACAGCTAGACTCATGCTGATCCCCCCAAATCCAAGCAACCTTGAAGAGCTGCTTCTATTATTTGCGACAAAGCTGACTCGCTCTCTCTCCTTACACCGAGAAGAAATGTCTCATCACAGCTGTGCATGCAATGATAACATCAAGACTGGATTACTGTAGGGCACTCTATACTGGTCTGACTATAAAGTTTGCACCAGCTCCAACTGAATCAGAATACTGTAGTATGACTAACAGAAGGTTGTAAGAGACATGACCACATCACGTCATTTTTGCAAAAAACTTCACTGGTACCAATACAATTCAGGGCTAAATTTAAAACTATGTCTGATCTTCAAGGCCATTAAAGGAAATGGCCCAGAGTACTTGAGGAACAGGATTTTCCTCTATGTTAAGGTCCTCCCCAAGGAGCATGCTTAAAAACATTGTCTCCAAAGGATATAATGTGACATGATACCCACCAACGATCTTTCTCTGGAGTAGCCTCCTTTGTCTGGAATTGAAGTGATTTGCACTTTTCTGACCACTGACAAGTCAGTTATGACCCATGAACTGCATAACTATAGGCTCAAACTTTAAATGCTCAAACTTAAGCTGCATCCTTACTTTCTGCTGAGAGCTGTGAATTCAAGGTCATACTGATACAGCAAGAAACGCTTTTCCCCTCCTTGACAGAGTTTGGTACGGCTGACTCTACAAGGACACAAAGAATGTACACAGTTTGAAGGCGAAGACGTGTTGAGGTTTTTTAGACAAAACAATTCGTAAGACCTGAGTCTTGGAAAAATTCCTGTAACAAAATGACGGCTACAATCTCCTGTAAAAGAAACCTTGGACTTGCTGTGTTCCATAACATTCATATAGTGTGTTCCATTCTATGTAAACAATAAAGTAAGACAGAAATTAGCTGAAGTTGCAAGGCTGTATGATTTGGGAGGGGAAATGATGCCCAATCCACTGTATACAAGGCACTGTTGTATTCTATTTAGACAAAGGCTGAGATGACTATCAGTGAGTAACTTTTTACAGCAGTGATCTCTCTCTCCCTCTAATAACACGAGAGATAATATTAAGCACCTTATTAACTTCATGTGCAACATTCTTCAAATTAGTTCCCTTATTTTCTAACTCCTGTTACTCTGTCATATCTATCTATATATGTTCCATCTCTGCTTACACCCTATACTATCTATTAAAATGTTTTATTGCGTATTGTGTTGACATTGTAATGTAATGTATTGCCTGCTTGACTTATTCTAGATGTACACTGCCTTGAGTGAATTTCTCCAAAAAGACGGTAAATAAATACTAATAAAAACATAATAAATAAAATATATAAAAGGGAAGAGAGCTCCTGAACAAGCAGTTCCTGGTGATGACAGCTTAAATTTGATATTCTCGGGGAGAATTTGAATTCACCAAGTGTGTATCCCATCTGGACTATTTTGAGGACCCACTAGTCTTAAGTTACCAGGGGGTCACCTTTCTTGGAAACAATTTAGCCTCCTCCTAATCGGGAGGTTGCCCAGAATGGTTACTTTTACTTCGGCTATGCTCTCCTGGAGCCAGTCAAAAGCTTGTCTTCTGCTTTGACAGGGGAACTGACTGGGACTTTTGAGCTTTCTGCTGCTTCGATCAGGCACAAGAGCTCTGGGGTGATTGGGAAAGGCGAGGAGTAGGAGGGCTCCTACCCTTTGAATAGTAGGACCTTCTCTGGCCTCTGCCTGAATATCCGCTGGAAGAGTAGGTTGCAGTGGGAACAGGCTGGAAGAGTGACTTGATGGTATCAGCATGTTTCTTAATGAGGTCAGCAACCTCCTCCACCTTGTCACCAAAAGGGATATCACCCCGCCAGCTGCTCCTGACCCCCTGGTTCAAGGTTGGAAGCATGCAGTTAGGCAAGTCTGCGCATTCTTTTACACATGGCAGAGGCCCTGGGATGCCACACTGAAAGCAACACAGGCTGCCTAGGCAATATTAATTGGCAGAGCTCTTCAGCCTTCTCAGGTGGTACAGTGTTTGCAAACTGCGCCACACTGTTCACCAAGGACTTCAAGTACATACTTATGAACAGCTGGTAAGAATGTGTACAGAAAGCTAGCATTGCATTCTGGAAATATCTTCTGCCAACAGTATCCAAGAACTGAGCATCTCTACCCAGAGACACTGTGCCTTCTTTTGCACTTCACCTTTTTATTTGAACTACCTCCTGAAGGAAATTAGAAGTGAACTATCATATGATAAATTTAAAGTAGCATTGAAAATCTGGCGTTTTACATTAGCTTTTTTCTCCCCTTGATAATTTCTTCCAAATCCCAGGTGTACCTTACCCTCTCTTCCTTTTCCCTTCTCCCAACCCCACTTTTCCCCTCTAATTTCTGGCCTGCTTTCCTTCCTTTGTCTGGGTCAGACGTTAAAAGCTGACTGAAGTGTGTTCTTAAGTTTAACCAAGGGCGAAAATAGGATGTTTTTGGCTAGACCTGTTTCAATAACAACTAAGTGCCAAAAAGGTGCCAAAACTGACCAGATGACCAGTGGAGGGATAAAGGCAGGACACCCCGCCCCTCCATTAATTTCCCAGTGGTCAGTGACCTCCTCCTACCCACCTAAAAGGTGAAAGTGACAGTATATACCAGGCTGTATGACAGCTGCAGATATAATGGTCATTCCTCTTAGAGCAGCAAGTAGGTCCATAGAGTAGCCTAGAGGTTGGTGCAGTGGACTGTAGAGAAGGGGGACCCAGGCCTATATCCCACTGTAACTAGTATAGTTGTGGTGGATAGTGTGAGCGCCCCAAAAAACACAAAATAACCTACTGAACCTACATATATGTGACACCTACAGACATAAGGGCTATTGTAGTGGTGTACAGTTTGGTACAGAACATTTTTTTGCTATTCCTGGAGGGCTCACCATACAATATAAGGTAGTTATGATGTGATGTGTACCTGGGACTTTTTATGTGAAGTTCACTGCAGTGCCCCCTAGGCTGCCCCACTGCTCTGTTGAGGTGTCCGTGTGGCTAGTTTAGTAGAACTGCTGGCTCCTAGACATCCCAGTGGTTTGTTTTTCTGTGTTTTTCCCTTGGACTTTTTTTAATGGCCCTAAAAGAATGGCACACTGAGCACAAAAACATCTAAAATAGGGTGATTTTCGAACAAAAAACAAATAGATGTTTTTGTGATTTGAAAATGACCATGTTTGGCACTGGATTTTTGGATGTTTTCGTTCCAAAGGGTAGTCTGGGGGATAGCTTTGGTATGACAGTGAGGTGATCATTTGAGTACTGTTAGGTAAGTGCTTGACCTCTTCCATATTTGTCTTCTCTGTGATTGATGGGGACCTCTCTCTAGGTCTGCTGGGCCAAGGCACATTCTTGGGGTGAGAAGTTCCTTAGGCAAATTTCACTAGGTGGCACTACAGCCCTAAAAGACTGTGTGGATCAGCAATCTATGAATACAGTAAAGCAAGGTTTGCCAGTTAACACTGCAGGAGTAAAGGCTGTAAAACAACAGGTTGGAGAGAGCAGACCTTTTAAAGTTGTAAATTCAGACCAGGGAGATCAAATGTTTCCATTAATAGAGAATCAAATGACAGTAGTCTGCACTTCTCTTTGGAGATTTAATGCAAAGGGAGTTGAGGGACTTTAGTTTTAATAGAATCAGAATCTTAAAAATAGTTATGTAGTTTAATTACAATCTGCACTGGTACAGCCTTGGCTGTCGGACGGCCTCCTTTACGTGTTTCCTTCGTGGTCTATTGTGGGAAGGACGTCACACAGGATTGCACGTCATCCCAGGAAGGTCGTTCTTGTAGATCCGGACTGGCCCAGACATCCTTGGTATGCAGACCTCATCTGTCTTCAATTTGCTCCTCTGTTGACTCTTCCTCCACAGACAGGCTTATTGCACCAAGGTCCGGTACTTTTGGGGGATCCCTCCTGCTTTGGTCGTACAGCCTGGCTCTTGAGAGGGTGTGATTGAGGAAGAAGAGTTATGTAACCTTTACCTCTCTATCTCTCGTACTCTCCATGCTTGCCCTAACTGAGACTTGACTTTGCCCTGAAGACTGTGCTTCAGCCGCGACCCTGTGTCATGGAGATTATCTTTTCTCTTGTACTCCTCGCCCTGTTGGCCGCGGAGGTAGATTTCAACCTCTTCTTCCACCTCAGTTTCACTGCTTTTCTTCCTTCGAAGTCCGTTCCATCCATCTATTCACTCCTCTGACTCTTCGAGTAGCAGTCATTTATCGACCCCCTGATAAGTTCCTTTCTCACTGACTTTGATGCCTGGCTTTCCTTCTTGCTTGAGCCTTCACTTCCTTCCCTCGTTCTTGGGGATTTTAACATTCATGCTAATGATCCCTCTGATTCTTATGCTTCTCAGTTTCTTGTTTTAACATCCTCTTTCAATCATCAACTGTGCTCCGCTACCCACACTCACCAGAATGGCCACTGTCTGGATCTTATGTTCTTCTAAAACTGCTCACTGTCCAGTTTCTGTGCCACAGCTCTTCCCCTCTCTGACCATCATCTGTTAACTTTTACACTTCAATACCTTCCCCCCAGTCCCGTCCAATCTCAACCAAAACATTTAGGAATCTTCAGGCAATTGACCCTTCTACTCTGTCCTCCAGTGTTTCAAATCTCTTTTCAACCACTATGTTATCCAAATCTATCAATGAGGCTGTCTCTTCCTATAATAAGTACATAAGTAATGCCACACCGGGAAAAGACCAAGGGTCCATCGAGCCCAGCGTCCTGTCCACGACAGCGGCCAATCCAGGCCAAGGGCACCTGGCGAGTTTCCCAAACGTACAAACATTCTATACATGTTATTCCTGGAATTGTGGATTTTTCCCAAATCCATTTAGTAGTGGTTTATGGACTTGTTCTTTAGGAAACCGTCTAACCCCTTTTTAAACTCTGCTAAGCTAACCGCCTTTACCACGTTCTCTGGCCACGATTTTTAAAAAAGGCTCCAGGGGAGATCCGGGAAATTATAGACCGGTGAGTCTGACGTCAGTGCCGGGGAAAATGGTAGAGGCTATTATTAAAAACAAAATTACAGAGCACATCCGAGGACATGGATTACTGAGACCGAGTCAGCACGGCTTTTGTGTGGGGAAATCTTGCCTGACCAATTTACTTCAATTCTTTGAAGGAGTAAACAAACATGTGGACAAAGGGGAACCGGTTGATATTGTGTATCTGGATTTTCAAAAGGTGTTTGACAAGGTACCTCATGAAAGGCTACAGAGGAAATTGGAGGGTCATGGGATAGGAGGAAATGTCCTATTGTGGATTAAAAACTGGTTGAAGGATAGGAAACAGAGAGTGGGGTTAAATGGGCAGTATTCACAATGGAGAAGTGTAGTTAGTGGGGTTCCTCAGAGGTCTGTGCTAGGACCGCTGCTTTTTAATATATTTATAAATGATTTAGAGATGGGAGTAACTAGCGAGGTAATTAAATTTGCTGATGACACAAAGTTATTCAAAGTTGTTAAATCGCGACAGGATTGTGAAAAATTACAAGAGGACCTTACGAGACTGGGAGACTGGGCGGCTAAATGGCAGATGACATTTAATGTGAGCAAATGCAAGGTGATGCATGTGGGGAAAAAAGAACCCGAATTATAGCTACGTCATGCAAGGTTCCACGTTAGGAGTTACGGACCAAGAAAGGGATCTGGGTGTCGTCGTCGATAATACGCTGAAACCTTCTGCTCAGTGTGCTGCTGCGGCTAGGAAAGCGAATAGAATGCTGGTATTATTAGGAAAGGTATGGAAAACAGGTGTGAGGATGTTATAATGCCGTTGTATCGCTCCATGGTGCGACCGCACCTTGAGTATTGTGTTCAATTCTGGTCGCCGCATCTCAAGAAAGATATAGTAGAATTGGAAAAGGTGCAGAGAAGGGCGACTAAAATGATAGCGGGGATGGGACGACTTCCCTATGAAGAAAGATTAAGGAGGCTAGGTCTATTCAGCTTGGAGAAGAAACGGCTGTGGAGAAACATGATAGAGGTATATAAAATAATGAGTGGAGTGGAACAGGTGGATGTGAAGCGTCTGTTCACGCTTTCCAAAAATACTAGGACTAGGGGGCATGCGATGAAACTACAGTGTAGTAAATTTAAAACAAATCGGAGAAAATTTTTCTTCACCCAACGTATAATTAAACTCTGGAATTCGTTGCCGGAGAAAGTGGTGAAGGCGGTTAGCTTAGCAGAGTTTAAAAAAGGGGTTGGACGGTTTCCTAAAGGACAAGTCCATAAACCGCTACTAAATGGACTTGGGAAAAATCCACAATTCCAGGAATAACATGTATAGAATGTTTTTACGTTTGGGAAGCTTGCCAGGTGCCCTTGGCCTGGATTGGCCGCTGTCGTGGACAGGATGCTGGGCTCGATGGACCCTTGGTCTTTTCCCAGTATGGCATTACTTATGTATTTATGAATTCCAGAGTTTAATTATGCGTTGGGTGAAGAAACCCTTTCTCCGATTTGTTTTAAATTTACTACACTGTAGTTTCATCACATGCCCCCTAGTCCTAGTATTTTTGGAAAGCATGAACAGACACTTCACATCCACCTGTTCCACTCCACTCATTATTTTATATACCTCTAGCATGTCTCCCCTCAGCCGTCTCTTCTCCAAGCTGAAAAGCCCTAGCCTCCTTAGTCTTTCTTCATAGGGAAGTCATCCCATCCCCGCTATCATTTTAGTCGCCCTTCGCTGCACCTTTTCCAATTCTACTATATCTTTCTTGAGATGCGGCGACCAGATTTGAACACAATATTCAAGGTGCGGTCGCACCATGGAGCGATACAACGGCATTATAACATCCTCACACCTGTTTTCCATACCTTTCCTAATAATACCCAACATTCTATTCGCTTTCCTAGCCGCAGCAGCACACTGAGCAGAAGGTTTCAGTGTATTATCGACGACGACACCCAGATGCATTTCTTGGTCCTGTAAGCATTTATAGATGAATAACTCTTCTGGGCAAAGCTACCCAATGAGTAATTCCCAGGTTCCGTTTACAGGAGTCTGGCTAAACCAACTTCCTAGCTCTGTCCAGGGGTTATATATTATAAAGGAACCTGGCTGTTGTGGGCCTACACCAGAACTTTTCTTCTGTTAGAGAGAACTGGAATAAAAGTAAAATCACTGCTGTGACATATATTAATTTATTATATAGGTAAGAAAATAGAATAATACACCCTACACTACAGCTCAGCTGTACAAATGTAGCTCCCTTATGCTGATAAGCAACTGTAGAATGTATTGTCTAACTAAAACACTGATATCACTGGTTACTAGGTTATTACACAATCCTGATTAGTAATACTGACTAGGTCATGAAGTAATACAGTTAGCAGCACATCTTCCTGATCACAAAGTTCTGACTAACCCGCCTTTGCTAAGGTAAGAACCCACTGGCTAATCCCCAACTATAGGAAATAAATCCCCGTAATTCTCACCGAGCTGACTCTAGGTGGTCTCTCAGATGAAGTGGACACAGGTTTTTCCCTTTAGACTCCAGCTGTTTTCCACAGCGAGTCCCCGTCTTAGGAAACAGCACAGGCTCTCTGCAGCATGCAGGATTACAGTCTCTCTGGCCTGTAGAGCAGAACCAACAGGTACTTTCTTCAGATGGTCAGTTCACAAGGTTGTGGACCACTTCAGGTCTCGCTGGTCTTCTTGTCAGCTACCCTTCTTCCAGTAGAACCAGACAAATTCCCCTTTCTTCTTTTCTTTCTTATCTTCTGTCTGTCCTCTACTCCTCTTTCTGGTTTTCGCTCTCTGGCCCCTGATTCCCAGGTGACCAGACAGCAATCAATCAGGATCTTGTCCAGCTCCTTCCCTGAGCAAGAAAAACCTTTTTTTGATCTTCCAGTTGTTACATTATGGTATGCATTCCTGTCTCTCATCAGACTCGCTGGCACCATGGCCTTACCCCCTGTAGCTCATCAGGGAGGTGCAAGGGTCAGGTAGCCCACTGCATATCCTTGAGTTTTTTCCAGACCTGCCAGTTATTTACCACAAGCAGAGCTCTGCCACAAACAGAGAGTTGAATCTGCTTGGTCACTGAAGTGCAGGGTCTTAGTTCACAGACTCCATCTTGACATAGTTGTATACACAGGCTGAGAGCAGCAGAGTGAGGCTCACAGGGAAATAGCCCTACAGATTCCCCTCCTTGGAGATGGCATTTACTACAAGGGAGTAAAAGCCGTCTCCAACCTAACTAGCAATACAACCAGACGGGTTAAATCAGGACTCATGGTCAAGACTAAGAACAGAGGGACAATAAACGTCAGTAATTCCACACCAACACTCTATTCATGTTACCAGAAGCGAAAACTTCCTAAAATCATAACACATTGTTCAACTAAGTTACAAAAAGGCTAATACAGCAATTACTAATGCTAGAACAACTTATAGGGTGTTAGCAGTCATGTCTTAACACATGAAGTAAATCAATATCAAATCATAATCCTATAAAACACACGGTGAGTACATATTCTGATAATGGACGGAAACTGATATATGATGGAGAATCACTCAACAGAGTTACACATAGTTTCTCAATCTCATAGTGGACCTCGAGGGGTGATGAGGTGCACATAGACAACTTCTCACATCCAGAAGACCTCCAACAGGAACAAGATGGTCCACGTCATGGTGATGATGATGATAAGCATTGAACATAGTTCAAAAATAAAGTCAATGAAATGTCCACAAATAAACAAAACACATCCCAAACTTCACTTTCAGATCTCTTGATCGGTTGAAATAAAGTAAAACCACACAGATCCCCCCCCCCCCCCCCCCCGACACAAGAACAAAAGAATGATTCTTGAAAAGATAAAAAAAACCAAAAACATCCAACAGTCATGACTAAACGAGGAAAATCATGAGGAACAAGGGGAAGGAATGTTGGAAACCACAATGGATTAGGAAGCAGGGCGTCAGGAACATCTTGAGGAATGACATCAGGAACAGAGACGGGATCAATCTGGTTGACAACTGCACCGCATCTTCCCGATTGATTTTCTTTTGTAACTGAAAAACAAAAGCACACGCAGCTATTCTGCTTCATGGTTAGTTTGGGTCATCTCAACAATGCTGGTATCTGGAACCAAATGACTAGGATGACATGGTCTCAACTGATTGATGTGGACCCATTTAAGGTTATCTTCACCTTGAGAATTTTTTTCTGAGGTGAATTTGGTAAGCCACAGGTGAAGCCTTTTCCACTATAGGGAAAGGACCATGCCAACTGGGCAAAAATTTCTTTTCTTTAACCTTATTTCTTGCAAAATTGAAATAGAATACCTTGTCGCCAATCTGGTACTCTTTGGAGGTAGTCCCTTGATCATAGTAGGCTTTTCTACCTCTAGCACTACTTTCCAAGTTCTTTTGGGCAAAGGCAAAGGCACTTTGCAAATGTTGACGTAAGTGGGTGACATATTCATGAGAGGAAGTAGCACTGGACAAGTTCACATCATTAGTCCTGTAAAGCAAATGAATTGGTAACATCATTTCCCTCCCTGTCATCATCTCAAAAGGTGACACCCCCGTAGAACGGTGGGGTGTGGCACGAATGGCCATGAGGACCAATGGTAACTTCATGTCCCAATCCTTACCTGAAGAGGATACATACTTTTTCAGAATGGTGACAATGGTACGATTAGCTCTTTCCACTTGTCCTGAGGACTGAGGTTGGTAGGCAATGTGCAATTTACTCTTTACGCCTAGCATCTTCCACATGTGTTGGATCACTTCTGCAGTAAACTGAGATCCTTGGTCTGAATCCACTCACATAGGCAAACCCCACCGACTGAACACATGATTCAGTAGCAAGGTGGCCGTGGTGTCGGCGGTGCAATTGGGGGCAGGCAGGCAGGCATTCCACCCACTTGGTGAACAGGCAGGTGACGGTCAGCATGTACTTATTGCCTCTGGCGGATCGAACCACAGGTCCAATCCATTCAATCTGGATATCTGACCAGGGCATAGCAATACCCTTCTTCCTGAGTGGTGCTCGATGAGATGGAGAAGATGGCTGGAAATGACAACAGGTCAGACAACCTCGAGTATACAGCTGTACATCTTGACGCATGTGGGGCCAATAAGCCACCTGCTTCAAGGTCTCGTAGGTGATGCCTTCACCTCGATGTCCTGCACAGGGTTCATCATGAGCATGTTGCAACATGATGCCACGATATGCCAGGGGCACAACCCATTGTTCAATGCCATGCTTACTCGTCCAAATAAGCAGGTCCTGGCGGATCTCGAACTTCTCTCTGGATGTATAGAGTATCCTTACTTATTCATTGTGACACTCCTCTTCCGTCAATGGGTGTTCTTGCGTATTCTGGAGGTACTCATAAAATCTTCCAACTACTGGATCTGCCTTTTGAGCCGTGACAAGATCAAATGATGGGACTTCACTGTTCCACTGGAATACTGGAGTCTCACAGAGCTGCTTCGTTTGCCGTCGGGTGACAGCCTGAACTGCCACGGTATCAGGTTCTGAGAGCCGCCATAGGTCTCCTGTGAGCGCACCTTCCTTCGCAAGTAGATCTGCCAAATCATTCCCTATCTTATCCGGACTATCAACTTTGGCATGTCCTTTGACTTTCTTCCAATAGATGGTCATGTCATGGTCCCGTACCAGTTGATCCAAAGCCAGAATCAAATTTCCATGAAATTCCCTTTAGAATTTAGCATGTTGTTCTGCTTCCAATTGGGTAGATGAGAGACGAAGTTCTGTCTCACATAATCCGAATCAGTGCATATGACTAGTTCCCTAATTCCTCTCTGTACAGCAGACTGTACTGCCACCAAAGCTGCCACAATCTCTGCATATTGATTTGTCTGTGAACCCAAGCTGTGCTTCAGAGTCTCCTCAGGAATGGTTGGATCCCATACCACGCCCACACCTGCAACCAACTCATGGTCTGTGTCGCGGTGGAAGGCACAACCATCCACATAGACTTTTGGCATAGTATCACAGATCTTCTCATCATAAGAATGATGCAGATGAGGTTCTTTCTCCTGCGGGGGAACATCTGTTTCGGGCATACCTGCAAGGGAATTATGTCCTGCACAATCATGCAGGTCAGCCATACCTTGGGCTACTACATTACGATGTTTTTGAGCATACCTTACCTCTAGAGGCCATCCTTGAAGAGCCAATGTCCAGGAGACTATCCGGCTGTTGGACACCCGACCGGATTTGATTCGGTCGCTCCCCAGGAAACCGACTATTTGGTGACAAGTTTCCACGATTAGCTTCTCCCCTTGGATGTAACTCCGGAAATGTTGCAGAGCCCATACAGTGGTCCACAATGCTTTCTCACAGTCTGAATACTTCTTTTCCACATCAGATAGGCCTTTGCTGGCATAGGCCACAACCCGCTTATCAGAATCATACTTCTGATATAAGACGTAGAACTCGTGACCTCCCTCAGGGTACGCGAGGCATGGAAAGTGGCTGAGCTGATCTTTCAGCTCCTGCATAGCAGATTTCTGCTCGGGACCCCAAGCCCATGGTGCATCTTTCTTCAATAGCTTGACCAAGGGTCGGGTGATCTCCGCATGCTCATCTATGAACTGTCGGGAGTAGTTGCATATTCCCAGGAAGGAACGGAGTTCAGTGAGAGTGGTAGGTTGTTTCAGTTGTTGTAAGGCCTGCACTCGCTTCTTCTGAGGTCTCAGACCATCAGTGGAAATTTCATACCGTAGGTAATTCAGTGCTTTTCTGCACCATTGTCCTTTGGCCAGGGTCAATTTAGCTCCAGCATTTGTCAACTGTGTGAAAACATGTTCAATCTCTGCCAAGTGATCTTGAAAGGTAGGGCTTTTGATCAAGATGTCATCCACATAGACCACAGTCCCTCGAGCTTCAGCATCTGGGAGTGCTTTGTGTAGAAAGATGTTGAATTCAGCAGGTGAATTGAGAAACCCAAAGGGAGTTCTGTTCCACGTATACTGTTTTTTCCAAAGGTGAAAGCCAGCTTATACTGATCCTGTGGATGTACAGGTACGGTCCAAAATCCTGATGCCAGGTCCAAGCTTGTGAAATACTTAGCCCCCTTGATGGTAGCCAGCTTCTAGTCCAGCGGAGCCATAGGCCACCTGGACAAAGGTACCCGCTTATTCAGCTGCCAGGTAGTCCAGGGCAATTCTCCAGCTGTTGTTCTTCTTCAAGATGGGCCACAGAGGGGAGTTGTAGGTGCTGTTGCATTGCCTGATGATGCCCCTGGCCTCCAAGGTGTTGAGAATCTCTTGTACGGATTCGTAGGAAGCCAATGGAATCTTATACTGGCGTACAAAGACAGGCTTACTATTTGGTTCCGTCGGCACTCTGGTGACATGCAGGTCGGTGAGCCCACAATCATATGAGTCTACAGCAAACGGTTCCTTGTATGTGTACAGCAGATCCATCAACTGCATCTTCTCTGTTTCTGTAGTACAAGCATCAGCCTGTTCCACTTGATCTTTCACCATAGCATCAAATTCTGAGAGAGGCTAATTGGGTGGGATTTCCACTTGCTCTTCAATTTCTTCCCGCAGAGATGAAGTTCCAACAGCGTTCACCACTCTAGCCCTCTGGGGTTGACACATCCTCCTGGACAAAATCAAGAAGTCATCTTCCAACTGCACTTGTGAACCCGTTGCATCATATGGCCAGACGAACTCCAGAGATATTAGGCCTCTGGGAGAGGTAAACAGACCTTCCGTTGTCCGCCCCCCCCCCCCCGGCAGGTGTTCCAAGAGGGAGGCAGCCTGCCAATAATAGGCAAACTTATCTCAACATCAGGAAAAGACTCTCCCACCAGAAATCCAAAAGGGTCATCTTTAGACACAGCAACTTCATCTGATTGCAGATTGGTGACTAACAAGTGAAAAGGAGCCCCAGTCACTTCCAAACATGGCAGAACACCGGTGGACAACCCTAGGTCACAAAAATGTGAATGAGGGTTGAAGAACACCACTTTGTCCAATAGACACTGTCCTTGTGCAAGACGGAGCTTGATGGAAAAATCCCTCACTCTTGCCGGAAGGTCACGTCTGCATCGCAGACTACTTCACAGACCTGGGGTATGGTCTGTCCCGACTTCAAGCTAACAGGTGTAAAATTCCACTGGACCGCCATCCAGTCGGCTCCACAGGACCAGGTTCACCAGGTCCACATAAACTCCCAGTCGTACCAGGCAATCGGAGCCCAGACATAAGGGCTGTTGTAGGCCTTTCACAATAGAGAAGTGGTGGGTGAAAGTCATCTGTCCCACAGTCAAAGGAAGGCTGCAAATTCCCACCAGCGACTTAGCACCTGGTCCAGGTACCTGGACAGAAGTGGTGGAGCCCTTACTGAAGGGAAGTTGCACAGACTTGCGCAGCCGATAGAACAAGGTGTCACTGATGAAGGAGACGTCACTAAGCAACAGCAAAGTGGACTGAAACTGTGGAGTGTCAGCTATCTGGACTGGGATGGTGTAGGCATCATCCTTCTGTTGAAGGTCAGTCAACCAGCGAGGATGTGGTGGATCCGGACCTGGAAGTGGGAAGTAGCGGTCTCTTGAGGCAGGTCCGTAGCATCGTCTGGAGTGTCCGTAGGCGAGTTATTCAGGACTATCTCCAGGTTGTCATCATGTAGAACAATATCAGCTATCTGACCCGTCTTGACGTACATTACTTCACTACGCTGAATTCCCACAGGATGTGCCTGGGACCGTGCCTCCCTCGGAGCTGGTCTGCTAGACAGGCACGCACTGACGTCAGTGATGTCAGTGACAGCTGATAGCAAAGCAAGGGGAGCCTACTCCTCCCCCTGTGTTACAGCCCACTGCACTCCCCTTCCGTGACCCAGTCGACCCCCCTTCTCGGCGAAAACTGTTCCCCGCTGCCGTCCAGTACCTGTGCTGATGGGGGACCCCAACCCGCATCAGCCGAAGTCCTGTGCTGGCCTTCGCGCCGTTGCTTCTTCAATGATTTTCAGTTCAAGTTCCTCTGCGTGTGTCTGATGTCAGATGCACGCAGAGCAACTTGGATACAAAATCAATGAAGAAGCAAAGCCTCGAAGACCAGCACAGGACTTCGGATAACGGGGGTTGGGGTCCCCCATCAGCACAGGTACTGGACGGCGGTGGGGGACGGTTTTCGCTGAGAAGGGGGGTCGACTGGGTCACAGAAAGGGGGGGTGAAAACGGAGGGATGGCAGAGTCTGGAACAGAGAGGGAGGGAGGGTGGGGGATGGCTTTGCTAGCGCCCGTTTCCTTCCCTTTTGAAACGGGCATTTTTTACTAGTTTTTTATTATTTTTAACCGTGAAAATGATCGCTCACCACTTGCTACACTGACAGGAATTGTCAGCAATATTCTTAGAAACAAATTGCTATACATTGCAAATAAGATAGCAGATGTAAATTCTCAAAGTGGACATATTCCAAACACTAAAATGAAAATAAAATGATTTTTTTCTACCTTTGTTGTCTGGTGACTTTCTTTTTCTGATCATTGATAAGTCTCTGACACTAAAGTTTAGCAATTTCATTAAAGCAAAATATATTTTCATATATCACAGACTCTTCCTATCCAAGGAGAATCTTTTATATAAAAACAAACACCAAAAAAAAAAACAATCAGATTTTCACTTACCAGCTCTTCTACACTACACGTCAGCTAAACTTCCTCTGAAACTACTGTTGGAACCATTAGCCAATGAAATGGCTTTTAGCTGTAGCTTCGGGTTACCTGACAATTATGCAAACATCATTGCAGTCATGCTCTCCTCTAGGTGTACAAGCTGAGAGAAAAAAAAAAAAACTTTGAACCACTTACAGATTTTAACAATTACACTATTTAGTTTTTATTTCTCCCCAGTCTCACTTGCACACCTCCCTCCAAACCTGGCTGTTCTCTTTAATTTGAATGTTGTTCAAGCTCACCCTGAATAAGGAGTTCATCCCACACCAACCACATAAATAGCACCTGTTGTATTCTTTCAAACAACTTCAGCAGCAGAGCCAGCCTGCCTGCCTCAGTGAGCACTGTGGCTGAAGAGGGGAGTGCAAGGGAGAGAGGAGAATCACAGCTTCAGGTAAAATGTTTTGCAAGTGAGCTGACCTCAGGAAATGGTAGGCGGCGCCCCCCTGCGCTGCTTACCTTGCTTACTGTGTTAGCACGGCCCTGACTATCACCCCAAGATCCCTCTCCCCGTCCGTACCTATCAGATTCTCCCCGCCTAACACATACGTCTCCCGTGGATTTCTATTCCCTAAGTGCATCACTTTGCATTTCTTGGCATTGAATTTTAATTGCCAAACCTTAGACCATTCTTCTAGCTTCTTCAGATCCTTTTTTATGTTTTCCACTCCCTCCGGGGTGTCCACTCTGTTAGTATCATCCGCAAATAGGCAAACTTTACCTTCTAACCCTTCGGCAAGGTCACTCACAAATATATTGAACAGAATCGGCCCCAGCACCGATCCTTGAGGCACTCCACTACTCACCTTTCCCTCCTCCGAGCGAACTCCATTCACCACCACCCTCTGGCGTCTGTCTGTCAACCAGTTCCTAATCCAGTTCACCACTTCGGGTCCTATCTTCAGCCCATCCAGTTTATTTAAAAGCCTTCTGTGGGGAACCGTGTCAAAAACTTTGCTGAAATTTAAGTAGATTACGTCCATAGCTCGTCCCTGATTCAATACTCATGTCATCCAATCAAAATTTAAAACGTGTGATTCTCAGGGATCAGTATTACAAGAGTCTACTGACTCCTAGTGAAGGGGCTCTTGTTAGCACCCTGGTTTCTTTAGCATTGAAGGTAATCTTCTCCCACTGGAAGTCTTTACATCAGGCTACCTACCAGGAATGGTGGAACTTAGTGCTCCAAATTTACAAATTCGAATCACACCTTGCAAAGAAATCATCTCATTTTGCTTCATATAGGGAAAAATGGCTACCACTTGTTGCTTATTTTGATACGGTACAATGATAAGTACTAAATTTGATGTGTGTTTTTTGACATGTGCATGCTTTACACTTTGATTTGTATTCTCCAGCCCCCCCTCCCCTTTCCCTCTTCTTTTCCTCTTTCCTCCCTCTCTCTTGTTTTCACTTAATTTGATTCTGAATGTAGATTGCTGCTTCTTACATGTGAGCTACGATATTGCCTTACTTTGTAAAATGTTACTTGCTGTTATGTTGTGAACTCTCGATGGTATCTGTATCAAAAATCAATAAAAGAAATTAAGCTTTAAAACGTGTGGAATGTGTTTGCTGTAAAACCTATCTCTAGAACTGTATTAAGCCACTTATCTACACAGCTGGTTAGGATAAGAGGAAGACAAGGTTACAAAATGCACCAGAAATGTCCAAAAGCACAGTTTTAGAGTAGGAATATCTAGGAAGAAAGCCAGCACAAGTCTTATCTGAGTGAGTTTCCTGGAGGCAGGAGACAAGTAAGGACCTTGAAGCTGCCCAGCTCTCAACAGAAACTAGCTCCTCCTAATCGTTTTAGATTGTCTGCAGAAAGCCAGGTGGGACGGGTAGGGTTACCATTCGTCCGGATTTCCCCGGACATGTCCTCTTTTTGAGGGCGCCGTCGGGGGTCTGGGCGGATTTCAGCATTTTGTTGATTTGTCCGGGTTTCTCGCGGGTCTGACGTCCGACCTGTGTCACCTGACTCCTCCAGTGCACGCGCGGCGATGTGGCCCGACGCAGGCAGGCGTGTGTGCGTGCCCAACCAGCGCCTGCCTGCATCAGCGGATGTGATGTCGATCCTGTTCTGCTGCCGCCTGCCGCCTTTTTCGCTATAAAAACGAGTCGACACGAGGCTGCAGCGTGCAGCGTCTGGAAGGTCTGTGGTCTGGCTGTGTGTGCCCTTGCTGCCCTGCTGCCGGCCGGCGCCATAACCTGAAGTACTGAGGAGGAGGACAAGGTAAGATTTAACTGTACTAGATCGACAGGGAAGATGTTTAAAATAATTTATGTCGCTCCAAAAAATCGAAGAAGCATCGACACCGGTCCCCTTCCCGCGTCGGCACCGAGAGCTCTGGGTCGCCGAGGGAGTCGGCACCCAGCAGGCATCGGCACCGAGAGAACCGCTCACCCTCTGTCCAAGAGGTGTCGATGCGCTCCACTCTGGACAGCCCGGAACAGCCTCCATGCCCGGAACAGACTCTGACATCGACGCCTGCATCGACTTCCATGCCTTTTTCTGCAGCCACTCTGAACGAGAGTCTCCCTGCCGTTCTCCCAGAGATTCTGGGAGAGCTGTTGCGCCCTACCCCTCCGGTACCGGGGGTGCTTGCGCCACCGGTACTGTTGAGTGAGGCGCCGGCTGGCCCATTGCCCGGGGTGAGGTCTCCGGCAACGCGGTACCGACTGCGGCCGCCTCCCAGGAAGGCTCCCCGAGTACGTCGGCGGAGGGAGCTTCGCCGGTGCGGGCGAGGGAGTCTACCTCTCGATGCTTCCACCGTGGCCGTGGTTCCACGGAGTTCAGCCGGGCATGGTTGCAGACACAGGTTTGTGAACTTGTGTCTGACACCGATGGTGAGGCCTCGTGGGAAGAAGAGGAAGACATCAGATATTTCTCTGACGAGGAGTCTGAGGGTCTTCCTTCTGATCCCACTCCCTCTCCTGAAAGACAGCTTTCTCCTCCCGAGAGTCTGTCTTTCGCTTCCTTTGTCCGGGAGATGTCTACGGCCATCCCCTTCCTGGTGGTTGTGGAGGACGAGCCCAGGGCTGAAATGTTTGAGCTCCTGGACTATCCTTCTCCACCTAAGGAAGCGTCCACAGTACCCATGCATCATGTCCTCAAAAAGACATTGCTGGCGAACTGGACCAAACCATTAACTAATCCCCACATTCCCAAGAAGATCGAGTCCCAGTACCGGATCCATGGGGACCCAGAGCTGATGCGCACTCAGTTGCCTCACGACTCTGGAGTTGTGGATTTGGCCCTAAAGAAGGCCAAGAGTTCTAGGGAGCATGCTTTGGCGCCCCCGGGCAAGGACTCTAGAACCTTGGACTCCTTTGGGAGGAAGGCCTACCATTCTTCTATGCTCGTGGCCAAAATTCAGTCCTACCAGCTCTACACGAGCATCCACATACGGAACAATGTGCGGCAGTTGGCGGGCTTGGTGGATAAGCTCCCCACTGAGCAAGCCAAGCCTTTTCAGGAGGTGGTCAGGCAGCTGAAGGCGTGCAGAAAATTCCTGGCCAGAGGGGTGTATGACACCTTTGATGTTGCATCCAGGGCCGCTGCTCAAGGTGTGGTGATGCGCAGACTCTCATGGCTGCGTGCCTCCGACCTGGAGAATAGAATCCAGCAGCGGATTGCGGACTCGCCTTGCCGTGCGGATAATATTTTTGGAGAGAAAGTCGAGCAGGTGGTAGAGCAGCTCCACCAGCGGGACACCGCTTTCGACAAGTTCTCCCGCCGGCAGCCTTCAGCCTCTACCTCTACAGGTAGAAGATTTTTGGGGGGAAGGAAGACTGTTCCCTACTCTTCTGGCAAGCGTAGGTACAATCCTCCTTCTCGACAGCCTGTGGCCCAGGCTAAGCCCCAGCGCGCTCGCTCTCGTCAGCAGCGTGCGCCTCAGCAAGGCCCCTCGGCTCCCCAGCAAAAGCAAGGGACGAGCTTTTGACTGGCTCCAGCAGAGCATAGCCGCCATCCAAGTGTCAGTGCCGGGCGACCTGCCAGTCGGAGGGAGGTTGAAAGTTTTTCACCAAAGGTGGCCTCTCATAACCTCCGATCAGTGGGTTCTCCAAATAGTCCGGCAAGGATACACCCTCAATTTGGCCTCAAAACCTCCAAATTGCCCACCGGGAGCTCAGTCCTACAGCTTCCAGCACAAGCAGGTACTTGCAGAGGAACTCTCCGCCCTTCTCAGCGCCAATGCGGTCGAGCCCGTGCCATCCGGGCAATAAGGGCTGGGATTCTATTCCATGTACTTCCTTGTGGAAAAGAAAACAGGGGGGATGCGTCCCATCCTAGACCTAAGGGCCCTGAACAAATATCTGGTCAAGTAAAAGTTCAGGATGCTTTCCCTGGGCACCCTTCTCCCCATGATTCAGGAAAACGATTGGCTATGCTCTCTGGACTTGAAGGACGCCTACACGCACATCCCGATACTGCCAGCTCACAGACAGTATCTGCGATTTCAGCTGGGCACACGTCACTTCCAGTACTGTGTGCTACCCTTTGGACTCGCCTCTGCACCCAGAGTGTTCACCAAGTGCTTGGCTGTAGTGGCAGCGGCACTTCGCAGACTGGGGGTACACGTGTTCCCATATCTCGACGATTGGCTGGTGAAGAACACATCCGAGGCAGGAGCCCTGCAGTCCATGCAGATGACTATTCGCCTCCTGGAGCTACTGGGGTTTGTGATAAATTACCCAAAGTCCCATCTTCTCCCAGTGCAGAAACTCGAATTCATAGGAGCTCTGCTGGATTCTCGGACGGCTCGCGCCTATCTCCCAGAGATGAGAGCCAACAACTTGTTGTCCCTAGTCTCGCGGGTGCGAGCGTCCCAGCAGATCACAACTCGGCAGATGTTGAGATTGCTGGGCCACATGGCCTCCACAGTTCATGTGACTCCCATGGCCCGCCTTCACATGAGATCTGCTCAATGGACCCTAGCTTCCCAGTGGTTTCAGGCTGCTGGGGATCTAGAAGACGTGATCCACCTGTGCACGAGTTTTCTCAAATCCCTGTATTGGTGGACAATTTGGTCCAATTTGACTCTGGGACGTCCTTTCCAAATTCCTCAGCCCCAAAAAGTGCTGACCACGGATGCGTCTCTCCTGGGATGGGGAGCTCATGTCGATGGGCTTCACACCCAAGGAAGCTGGTCCCTCCAGGAACGCGATCTGCAGATCAATCTTCTGGAGTTGCGAGCGATCTGGAACGCTCTGAAGGCTTTCAGAGATCGGCTGTCCCACCAAATTATCCAAATTCAGACAGACAACCAGGTTGCCATGTACTACGTCAACAAGCAGGGGGGCTCGCCCCCTGTGTCAGGAAGCCGTCACCATGTGGCTCTGGGCTCGCCGTCACGGCATGGTGCTCCAAGCCACATATCTGGCAGGCGTAAACAACAGTCTGGCCGACAGGTTGAGCAGGATTATGCAACCTCACGAGTGGTCGCTCAATTCCCGTGTAGTACGACAGATCTTCCAGGTGTGGGGCACCCCCTTGGTAGATCTCTTTGCATCTCGAGCCAACCACAAAGTCCCTCAGTTCTGTTCCAGGCTTCAGGCCCACGGCAGACTGGCATCGGATGCCTTCCTCCTGAACTGGGGGGAGGGTCTGCTGTATGCTTATCCTCTCATACCTCTGGTGGGGAAGACTTTGTTGAAACTCAAGCAAGACCGAGGCAGCATGATTCTGATTGCTCCTTTTTGGCCGCGTCAGATCTGGTTCCCTCTTCTTCTGGAGTTGTCCTCCGAAGAACCGTGGAGATTGGAGTGTTTTCTGACCCTCATCACGCAGGACGAAGGGGCGCTTCTGCATCCCAACCTCTGGTCCCTGGCTCTCACGGCCTGGATGTTGAGAGCGTAGACTTTGCCTCTTTGGGTCTGTCAGAGGGTGTCTCCCGCATCTTGCTTGCTTCCAGGAAAGATTCCACTAAGAGGAGTTACTTCTTTCTATGGAGGAGGTTTGCCGTCTGGTGTGACAGCAAGGCCCTAGATCCTCGCTCTTGTCCTTCACAGACCCTGCTTGAATACCTTCTGCACTTGTCTGAGTCTGGTCTCAAGACCAACTCTGTAAGGGTTCACCTTAGTGCAATCAGTGCATACCCTTTCCGTGTGGAAGGTAAGCCGATCTCAGGACAGCCTTTAGTTGTTCGCTTCATGAGAGGTTTGCTTTTGTCAAAGCCCCCTGTCAAGCCTCCTACAGTGTCATGGGATCTCAATGTCGTTCTCACCCAGCTGATGAAACCTCCTTTTGAGCCACTGAATTCCTGCCATCTGAAGTACTTGACCTGGAAGGTCATTTTCTTGGTGGCAGTTACTTCAGCTCGTAGAGTCAGTGAGCTTCAGGCCCTGGTAGCTCAGGCCCCTTACACCAAATTTCATCATAACAGAATAGTCCTCCACACTCACCCTAAGTTCTTGCCAAAGGTTGTGTCGGAGTTCCATCTGAACCAGTCAATTGTCTTGCCAACATTCTTTCCCCGTCCTCATTCCTGCCCTGCTGAACGTCAGCTGCACACATTGGACTGCTAGAGAGCATTGGCCTTCTATCTGGAGCGGACACAGCCCAACAGACAGTCCGCCCAATTGTTTGTTTCTTTTGATCCCAACAGGAGGGGAGTGGCTGTGGGAAAACGCACCATATCCAATTGGCTAGCAGATTGCATTTCCTTCACTTACGCCCAGGCTGGGCTGGCTCTTGAGGGTCATGTCACGGCTCATAATGTTAGAGCCATGGCAGCGTCGGTAGCCCACTTGAAGTCAGCCACTATTGAAGAGATTTGCAAAGCTGCGATGTGGTCATCTGTCCACACATTCACATCTCATTACTGCCTGCAGCAGGATACCCGACGCGACAGTTGGTTCGGGCAGTCAGTGCTTCAGAATCTGTTCGGGGTTTAGAATCCAACTCCACCCCCCTAGGCCCATGTTTGTTCTGTTCCAGGCTGCACTCTCAGTTAGTTGGTAAATTTTTTAGGTCAATCTCAGTTATGTCCTCGCCGTTGCGAGGCCCAATTGACCATGGTTGTTGTTTTGAGTGAGCCTGGGGGCTAGGGATACCCCATCAGTGAGAACAAGCAGCCTGCTTGTCCTCGGAGAAAGCGAATGCTACATACCTGTAGAAGGTATTCTCCGAGGACAGCAGGCTGATTGTTCTCACAAACCCGCCCACCTCCCCTTTGGAGTTGTGTCTTCCCTTCTCTTTGTCTTGCTACATATGAGACTGGCCGGCACGAGCCGGTTTCGGGCGGGAAGACGGCCGCGCATGCGCGGTGCGCATCAGCGCGCAAGGGCTAGCAAAGGCTTTTGCTAGTGAAGATTCCGATTGGAGGGGCTGCCGTGGACGTCACCCATCAGTGAGAACAATCAGCCTGCTGTCCTCGGAGAATACTTTCTACAGGTATGTAGCATTCGCTTTTTGGAGGTGTCCAGCGTAGAGCTACTGGCAAGAGTGTTTGCAAATTTAAAGAAGATGAAAGGAGAAAGCAGTGGCAATGGTACGTTAGTTGGAATTGGTTGTCCAGCACATGTTTTGAATAACTGCATTCAGCATGGCACTGATATACTTGATGTTGATATTGAGTCAATAGTTTTAAAAATTTACAACTATTTCTGAATCTACACTGTTCGAACTGAACATTTAAAAGAGTACTGTGAATTTGTTGAAGTGGAATATCGCCAGCTACTTTATCACTGCAAGACTCGATGGCTGTCTTTGTTTCCTAGCATCCATCGCATGTTGCAGATGTTTCCAGCCTTGAAGTCTTTCTTTTTGTCTCAAGAAAAGCCACCTGCTGTGATCCAAAATTTCTTTGAAAATGATCTCAGTGAGATTTACCTTTGGCATATGCATTCACTGATGAATGTGTTCCATTCACACATTGAAAAAATTGAATGTGAAAATAACTCACTACTGGAGGTTATGAACTGCCTTAAATCTGTCCAGTCTGTTCTCACATGTCGAGCACAACAGAGTTTCATGTCACTAAAGGTGAAGGAGATGTTAAATAAGTTGCGTCAAGATGGACTGAATGACCACTGTGATGCATTTTGTTCACAAGTAGCCTCGCTGTACACCACATGTTTGGAATATTTGGAAATGTGGACCATGCCACTGGAGGAGTTCACTGTATTTTCATGGATGGCTTTCACTAAAATTCCAAGTTGGGGTGAAGTTCTTGCAACTGTGGCATATCTCAAAGAAAAGGGAATAGACATTGACGATAGCAAATGTTTTGATCAGTTCTGCAACTTGAAGAGATTTGTTGAGTCAAACCAAAATGAAGATTTTGAAAAGTTATTGTCACATGAGAAATGGGTGAAGTACTTCAACAGATGCAAGACTGAGGAATGTTTCTCAGAACTTCTTATCATTGCAGAGTTTTTCTTTGCGATTCCATCACAAAATGCTAACACTGAACGAGTTTTTTCCTTAATGCAGAGCAAATGGACAAAGGAGAGAAACAAACTTCTGGTTGAGTCTGTAAAGGGAATTCTCCTTGTGCACCACAACTTTAAGCATATGACATGCAAAGACTTTCATATGTATATCAAGTGCCAACCAAAGTTGTTGCGGAATATCCGCTCTTCTGATAAGTATTCAAGTGCTCAGACTAAGTCAAATTCAGATTCAGAAACCTTTGAAACATAGATTGTCTACTGCTGCTGCAGTGTCATGAGAGAGGTTTGCACTGCATGTGGGTATCCTGGAAATCTGGCTGGGGAGCCTCCAGGACCACTGCATGCAAACTTTGCAAATCTCTTTCATGAATATATATTGTGGGTATCCTGAAAACCTGACTGGCTGGAATGTGGGTGCCTCCAGGAGTATGGACCAGGTTTGGGAACCACTGCAATTCTCTGTTGTACGGTACACTCAATACAGCTGCTTGTCAACTTTTTGCAGTTTTGCTGTTTTTATAGTTGTAAGAGGTTTTACACTAGATAGTTGGTCTACCTCAATTTTCTTGTGGGTTTTATTTGTCCCGTTCCCGTGCAGGTCTCCGTTTTACACTACATTTGTTCCTGTGCAATTGATATACTGCTGCACTCTTTTGAAGTCACTAATCCATGGTTGGTTAAATGGTGCCACAATTGTTATTTCTGTTTGGACTCATTGAATCCTGCGTTAAACATTACTGTTTGTTGTGCTTTTAGATGTCAATTAAAGTCAAACCCTTGTGTTTCAACGTTATTGGGCTGCCTCCATTTTCTTGTGGGTTTTATTTGTCCATGCAAATGGGGGCAAACAGTTGTTCAAAAACTTGAAGTCTGACATAAAATCGTGTCTTTCCCTGGTAGGGTTACCATGAGGCTCATTTTCAAAGCACATAGACTTACAAAGTTATGTATGTTACTATGGAACTTTATAAGTCTATGTGCTTTGACAATGAGCACCGATATGTCCAGTTTTACCTGGACATGTCCTCTTGTTGAGAACACGGGCAGACAGCTGGGCAGTCCTCAGGGTGTCCTATCCTCCCCTCCTCTCCTTTACCTTACTGTGGTGCCCTGGTGGTCTAGCGACCTCTTCAGGGCAGAAATGACTGTCTTGCTCCCTGTGCCACTTCAAAATTGCTGCTAACAGTTCAAGCGGCAGCTTCGTAAGACTTCCATTGAAGTCTTGCATAGGGGGCGGGGCGGGGAAGAGGTGTGCCAGGGGGCGGGGTATGTGTCCTCTTTTTTTCTTAGGGCAAATATGGTAACCCTAGGGATGGGGGATGGGGGAGAGTTCAGCACAATTATAGTCAAGGAAAGAGAGTTCTAATACTATCTGGCAGTTTTGAAATCTGAAATCTAGTTTTTCAGATTTTCAGATATCAATAAAGCAGTTTGAAAACAACAATTCAGATTTTCAGATATCAATAAAGCAATTTGAAAACAACAATTCAGATTTTCAGATATCAATAAAGCAGTATGAAAACAATCAGGTCATACAGTCAGATCACAATATTTGCAGAGCAGTTTAAAACACTTGTTTTCTCTTTTTAGGAAAGATTTAAGTGCAAAGACAAGGGCAGACAAGAGATAACCAAAAGCAGTTTTAGAGTAGGAATATCCAGGAAGAAAGCCAGCACAGGTCTTATCTGAGTGAGTTTCCTCGAGGCAGGAGACAAGTAAGGACCTTGAAGCTGCCCAGCTCTCAACAGAAACTAGCCCCTCCTAATCGTTTTAGATTGTCTGCAGAAAGCCAGGTGGGATGGGGATGGGGAAGGGGGAGAGTTCAGCACAATTATAGTCAAGGAAAGAGAGTTCTAATACTACCTGGCAGTTTTGAAATCTGAAATCTAGTTTTTCGGATTTTCAGATATCAATAAAGCAGTTTGAAAACAACAATTCAGATTTTCAGATATCAGTAAAGCAGTTTGAAAACAATCAGGTCACACAGTCAGATCACAATATTTGCAGAGCAGTTTAAAACACTTGTTTTCTCTTTTTAGGAAAGATTTAAGTGCAAAGACAAGGGCAGACAAGAGATGTTGCTTCTTGTTATTTTCAGACGGTTCCTTCTTCCATTTTCTGAAGGCGTTTCTTTTAGCCCTAATAGCTTCCTTCACCTCACTTTTCAACCACGCCGGCTGTCTTTTGGACTTCGTCTTTTCTAATTCGCAGAATATGTTTGGCCTGGGCCTCCAGGATGGTATTTTTGAACAGCGTCCATGCCTGTTGTACAGTTTTTACCCACTCAGTTGCCTCCCTAAGTTTTTTTTTTTTTTTTTTTTACCATTCTTCTCATTTTATCATAGTTTCCTTTTTTAAAGTTAAACGCTAACGTATTTGACCTCCTGTGTATAGTTACTTCAAGATTGATATCAAAACTGATCATATTATGATCACTGTTATCAAGCGGCCCCAGTACCATAACGTCCCTCACCAGATCATGCGCTCCACTAAGGACCAAGTCTAGAATTTTTCCTTCTCTCGTCGGCTCCTGCACCAGCTGCTCCATAAAGCTGTCCTTGATTTCATCAAGGAATTGTACCTCTCTAGCGTGTCCCGATATTACATTTACCCAGTCTATATTTGGATAATTGAAGTCACCCATTATTATCACATTGCCCATTTTGTTTGCGTCTCTGATTTCTTTTATCATTTCTGCGTCTACCTGCTCATCCTGGCGAGGTAGACGGTAGTACACTCCTATCACCATCCTTTTCCCTTTTATACATGGAATTTCAACCCACAATGATTCAAAGGTGTGGTTTGTGTCCTGCTGAATTTGTAATCTATCTGAGTCAAGGCTCTCGTTAATATACAATGCTACCCCTCCACCAGTCAGGTCCACCCTATCACTACGATATACTACGGTATGACAGTGTCCCACTGGTTATCCTCCTTCCACCAGGTCTCAGTAATGCCTATTATATCCAATTTTTAATTTAGTGCAATATATTCCAACTCTCCCATCTTATTTCTTAGACTCCTAGCATTTGCATATAGACATTTCAGAGTATGTTTGTTGTTCCTATTTGCATAATGCTTAGTACTTGACACTAATGATTTGCCATCTTTTGTCTGATCTTTGGTTGTATTTAACGGCACCTGGCCTACCACGGTCTGTTGTGCAACCTCACTATCCAGAAATCCTATCTTCCCTGTTTGTGAGGTATCCTTGCAAGATACCCTATCCCAAACCATGCGCTTTTGAGCGACTGTCGGCCTTCCCCCCATTTCTAGTTTAAAAGCTGCTCTATCTCCTTTTTAAATGCTGATGCCAGCAGCCTGGTCCCACCCTGGTTAAAGTGGAGCCCATCCTTTCGGAATAGGCTCCCCCTTCCCCAGAATGTTGCCCAGTTCCTAACAAATCTAAAACTCTCCTCCCTGCACCATCATCTGATCCACGCATTGAGACTCTGGAGCTCTGCCTGTCTGTTTGGCCCTGCGCGTGGAACAGGTAGCATTTCAGAAAATGCTACCCTAGAGGATCTGGATTTGAGCTTTCTACCTAAGAGCCTAAATTTGGCTTCCAGAACCTCTCTCCCACATTTTCCTACATCATTGGTACCCACATGTACCAAGACAGCCAACTCCTCCCCAGCACTATCTAAAATCCTATCTAGGTGACGCGTGAGGTCCGCCACCTTCGCACCAGGCAGGCAAGTCACCAGGCGATCCTCACATCCACCAGCCACCCAGCTATCTTTATGCCTAATGATCGAATCACCAACTACAACGGCTGTCCTAACCTTTCCCTCCCGGGCAGCACTTGGAGACATATCCTCGGTGCGAGAGGATAGTACATCCCCTGGTGGGCAAGTCCTGGCTACAGGAGTACTTCCTAATTCACCAGGGTGATGCTCTCCTTCTAGGAGACCTCCCTCCTCCAGGGTAGCACAAGGGCTACCAGAATGGAGGTGTGACTTCTCTACAACATCCCTGTAGGTCTCCTTTATGTACCTCTCTGTCTCCCTCAGCTCCACTAAGTCTGCTACTCTAGCCTCAAGAGAACGGACACGTTCTCTAAGAGCTAGGAGCTCTTTGCATCGGGCACACACATATGACATCTCACCAACTGGAAGATAATCATACATGCGACACTCAACGCAAAAGACTGGATAGCACCCCTCTCGCTGCTGGACTGCTGACTCCATCTTAGTGTTTTTGAGTTTTTCAATAATTTAAGACTTGTTACAGTATTAAGGATATTAGCCTAATATAAAAGTGTCTTTTAGTTTATATAGTATATTGTATGATTTAGTTAATGTTTCCTTCTTAGATGGTAATGAAATGTATTTAAAACTCTGTAAGAGAACTCCTTGCTTGCTACCCTAATAACTGACTATAATTGAAGAGTTGTCCTAGGGGTGGGTGGGAAGACTAAACTAGATCCTGCTGTGGATACTCTTGTTCTCCCATTCCCCATTCTGTAAGGCGTACCAAACACCAGCCTTGGTTGACCTCTAGAATCCACAACCTACGTTCCTGTGCCCGCTCTACCAAACGCCTTTGGCTGAAATCCAGTGCCCATGCTGACTTCATACATTTCAAGTTCTTGCTGACCTCCTTCCAGTCTGCTTTTTCACTTGCCAAACAGGACTACTACATCCAGTTGACAAATTCTCTTGGCTCAAACCCTTTGACATCTCTTTGCCACACACAACTCTCCTCAAAGTGCCTTCACTTCCAACTCCCCCTTCATTTTCTCCCCAGACTCTGGCTGAGTTCTTTCATGATAAGGTTCACAAGATTAAACTTGAATTCTCAACCATCCACTTATCCTTCCCTTAGTCCATTCTCTCAACCCTCCTTCAACCCCTGCCTCCTTTTCTTCCTTTTCTGAAATCACTGAAGAGGAAACTGCACATTTTCTTTCCTCCTCGAAGCTAACTACCTGTTCCTCTAATCCTACCCACCCACCTACTTAGCACTATCTCTCCTACTGTCATCCCTTTTATCTGTCATGTCCTCAGTCTTTCACTTTCCACTTCAACTGTTCCTGATGCCTTCAAACATGCCGTAGTCACACCACTCCTCAAAAAAGCTTTATTGGTCCCTACCTGTCCTTCCAACTATCGCCCCATCCCCCTCCTCCCTTTCCTATCCAAGATACTTGAATGTGCTGTTCACTTCCGTTGTCTTAAGTCAAGACAACAGAAGTGAACAAACTATTTTTGATCCACTTCAGTCTGGTTTTCGCCCTCTTCATTCAAATAAAACAGCACTTGCTAGAGTTTCCAGTGACCTGTTCCAGGCCAGATCCAAAGGTCTCTATTCTGTCCTCATCCTTCTCACTCTGTCTGCTGCTTTTGATAATGTTGACACCACCTACTCCTTGATATGCTGTTCTCACTTGGATTTCAGGGCTCTGTTCTTTCCTGGTTTTCTTCTTTTTTCTCCTATCGTACTTTTAGTGTATACTCTGGTGGATCCTCCTCCACTTCTATCCCACTATCAGTTGGTGTACCTCAGGGATCTGGCTTGGGGCCTCTTCTTTTCTCCATCTGTACTTCTTCCCTTGGCGCTCTGATCTCATCCCATAGTTTTCAGTATCACCTTTATGCTGATGAGTCCCAGATCTACCTCTCCACACCAGAAATTTCAGTAGGAATCCAGGCCAAAGTATCAGCCTGCATATCTGACATTGCTGCCTGGATGTCTCACCGCCATCTGAAACTATACATGACGAAGACTGAGCTTCGTATATCTTTCCTCCTAAACCAGCCTCTCCTCTTCCCCCATTCTCTATCTCTGTGGATAACACTCTTATCCTCCCCGTCTCATCAGCTTGTAGCCTTGGGGTCATCTTCGACTCCTCTCTCTCCTTCTCTGCATATATTCAACAGACTGCTAAAATCTGTCGTTTCTTTCTCTATAATATCACCAAAATTAACCCTTTCCTTTCTGAGCACACTACCAGAACACTTTTCCACCCTCTTATCACCTCTCGCTTAGACTATTACAACTTGCTTCTCACAGGTCTCCCACTTAGCCATCTCTCTCTTCAATCTGTTCAAAATTCTGCTGCACGACTTGTATTCCGCCAGTGTCACTACGCTCATATTAGCCCTCTCCTCAAGTCACTTCATTGGATCCCTATCCATTTCCATATACAGTTCAAACTCCTCTTATTGACTTACAAG
The DNA here is from genome assembly GCF_901765095.1 of Microcaecilia unicolor. Taxonomy (NCBI): domain Eukaryota; kingdom Metazoa; phylum Chordata; class Amphibia; order Gymnophiona; family Siphonopidae; genus Microcaecilia; species Microcaecilia unicolor. The sequence continues at coordinate 118,464,144 of NC_044040.1, read as the reverse complement.
TGCATTCACTCTGCAGCTCCCCAGTACCACTCCACTCTTATCTCTCCCTACACTCCGTTCACTGGGTAAATCTCTCTTACCCTCACCCTTCTCCACTGCTAACTCCAGATTCCTTTTATCTTGCTGCACCATATGCCTGAAATAGACTTTCTGAGCCAGTATGTCAAGCTCCATCTCTGGCCGTCGTCAAATCTAGGCTAAAAGCCCACCATTTTGATGCTGGTTTTAACTCCTAAACCTTACTTGTTCAGTACCCATGTTTATCATTCCCACCTTAGTAATTCCCGTATCCCTTATTTGTCCAGTTTGTCCTAATTAGATTGTAAGCTCTGTTGAGCAGGGACTGTCTCTTCATGTCCAGTATATAGCGCTGCGTATATCTAGTAGCACTATGTAAAAATTATAAGTCGTAGTAGTAGGATGATCAAGTCCGAAAGTAGCCCACTTCTTCTTATGCTACAGTGTGGAGAACTTTTGAGAGCTGGTCTGCACAGAATGGTGTTTCTCCATTTCGTGGTTCTTTGTCTCAAATTTTATCCCTCCTTCAGTAGGGATTCAAAAAAGTCTTGGCTCTCAGTTCCCTCAAGGTTCAGGTGGCAGCATTAGCATGACATAAAGGCAAGATACAGAATGCCTCATTGGCTGCTTACCCTGATATAGTGTGATTCCTCAAGGGAGTCACTCACCTGCATCCCCCTCTCTGCAATATTTGTCCTCCGTGGAGTCTTCAAGTTGGTCTTATGGCTCGTCAGTTGGCCCCCTTTGAGCCTCTTCGTTCTGTAACTATCAAAGATCTTACTTTAAAGGCCTTTTTCTAGTTGCTATTTCGGCAGCACGGAGCATTTCAGAGCTTCAAGCTCTTTCTTGCAGGGATCCTCTGCTTTTCTGACTTGGGAGTTTCCATATGGACAGTTCTATCCTTTTTGCCAATGATTGTATCTCCTTTTCATGTCAATCAACCTGTGTTTCTTCCTTCTTTTTTCAGAGAGGTATGTTCTGCAGAATACACTTACAAGCACGTCCATATGCGCTATCTTACTGCCACCAACAATTTCAGGTGATCTAATCTTTTTGTCCTCTTTATGGGACCCCGGAAGGGTTTGCCGGCCTCCAAAGCTACAATGGCTCAATGGCTTAAGGAGGCTATTTCTTTGGCTTACGTTCTGAGGGGTAGATCTGGTCCCATGCATGTCAATGCTCATTGTACCACATTTTGATGGTATCTTTGGCAGAGTCTAGGGCAGTTTTGTTGGCAGGGATCTGTTAGTCAGTGACTTGATCGTCTAATCATTCCTTTGTTAAGCATTACCTTTTGAATGTGCCTGCTCGATTGGATGCTTCCTTGGAGGCCACATTCTTGCTGCAGGGGATATCACAGTCCCTCCCGTCATAAGGATTGCTTTTGTACATCCCGTTTCTCTGGACTGATCTTTGGGATGTAATGGAAGGAAACATTAGTTAATTACCTGATAATTTCCTTAAGTCCCAAAGGATCAGTCCGTACCCGCCCTTCTGTGATGGTTTCAGTTTTGCCCTTTATTTCATAGTTCTTTTTCTATCTAGAGGCTTGATTTTTTTTCTCAGGAAATCACTCTCTTTCACTGCTTTTTATCAAATATTGGCATGGTTGCTAAGCGCAGGGCTTATGAGGCACAACTCAGAGTTCTCTATGTTGACCTACTGATGAATGGTCACAACCCATTTGTTTGGACTGATTCTTTGGAACTAAAGGAAAGAAAATTATCAGGTAATTAACTAATTTTTCCATCCAGTTCAGATCACAGGACATGAGAGGAGTTGTTTATAATATGAAGAGAAAGTAAATTTTCCTTTTTCCAAACAAAACAAATGAAAGAATTTTGAAGTAAAACTGAGGACTGGTGCCTCAACACAGACTGAACAGAGTCTGTAAAAATTTGAGTTGAAAATAAAACAAAAAAGTATATTATTTAATCTAGGTTGCAGGAGCCTAATGAGGTTAAGCCTGCTCCACCATGGGAAAAAGGAAACAGATTTTATTCCAAGTATTTCTGATCCTCAAGAAGACAGGATTCCATCTCATCCTAGATCTAAGGGCCCTGGCTAAAGAAATGTTCAGGGTGGTTACACTAGTCATCTTACTCCCAGTGATTCAGGCTTCAAGATTGGCTAGGCTCTCTGGACTTAAAGGATACATCCAAGTCACAAGAAGTAGCTTAGTTTTTGAGAGAAAAGCATCACTACCAGTATCACATTCTGCCCTTTTGCCTTGCATTGTCTCCCAGGGTCTTTATAGAGTGTCCAGCAGTAATCTTGGAATGACTACGCAGACTGGAAGTGTGTTCTGTACCTGGACAATTTGCTGGTAAGAGTACATCAAAGGAAGGAGTCCAGGAACCCATGTCAAGAACTTATTTGGTTGTTGGAGCTACTAGGATTTATCAACTACTCAAAGTCTCGTATGCTGTCTGTCCAAAGACTGGAGCTCATTGGGGCCCTGCTAGATTCAGTTCAAGGCCAGGCTTTATTCCCAGATCAACATGCAGGTGCCCCGATCAACGTTGCATCGCAGGTTCACCAGAGCCAGCAGGTCACAGCTCGGAATACAAGTTAGGCCACATGACCTTGATTTTTCATGTAACACTCATGGCCCTTCTTCATTTGAGGACAGCTCAATGGACACTTGCTTCCCTGAGGTTACAGGCCACCAGAAATCTTGTAGATGTCATCACTGTCAATCAGTGGCGTAGCCAGACTGCCAATTTTGGGTGGGCCTGAACCCAAAGTGGGTGGGCACAAAATTTTCTCTACCCCCCCAGCAAAATGTAGTCACACTCAGATGCATTTGTCACACAGGGTAAAGTGCTGCTTTTCAGTGCATCAGATTTCAGACAATTTATTTAATAGCCTAATCCTTTTCAGTGAGCTTTCAGAGGCCAAAACCTCCTGCCTCAGGTCAGTATAATGCTGTTACGGTATCCTCTCCTGACCTAAGGAAGGAAGTATTGGTCTCTGAAACTTTATTAACACCATATTACTTTACCCTAAATTAAACATAAAATTATTTTCTTTACCTTTGTTGTATGGCCATTTACTTTTTCTCATTGTGTTGCTCCCAGTCTCTAGATTCTGCTTTCCTTCGTTTTCGCTTAACTCTTCTGCCAGGGTTTCCTGGCCATTTGTCATTTTTCTCTCCTTTTTCTTTGCTTTCTTCAATATTTTTCTGCCTCTCTCTGTGTCCAGATTTAATTCATTCTTACTATCCATTCTTTAAGTTCCTTCATCTACTTATGGCTTTTCATCTTTTTCTCACCCTTGTTCTCCCCATGCCCCTTCCTCTTATTCTCCAATCTTTCACTACTCCCCCTTTCCATGCAGCCTCTCCTCTTTCTCTCCCCATCCTTCCAGTGTCTCCCCTCTCTCTCCCCATCCTTCCAATAGTCTCCCCTCTTTCTTTCTGCATCCTTCCGTCCAGTGTCACCTCTTTCTCCCTACCCTTCCATCCAGCATCTTCCCTCTTTCTCTCCCCATCCTTCCATTTTCCCTCTTTCTCTGCCATCCTCCCATCTGTTTTCCCTCTTTCTCTCCCCATCCTGCCATCTGTTTTCCCTCTTTCTCTCCCCATCCTTCCGTTTCCCCTCTTTCTCTGACATCCTTCCGTCTGTTTTCCCTCTTTCTCTGCAATCCTCCCGTCTGTTTTCCCTCTTTCTCTCCCTATCCTTCCATTTTCCCTCTTTCTCTGCCATCCTTCCTTCCGTTTTCCCTCTTTCTCTCCCCATCCTTCCGTTTTCCCTCTTTCTCTGCCATCCTCCCATCTGTTTTCCCTCTTTCTCTCCCCATCCTTCCGTTTTCCCTCTTTCTTTGTCATCCTCCCATCTGTTTTCCCTCTTTCTCTCCCCATCCTTCCATTTTCCCTCTTTCTCCCCATCCTGCCATCTGTTTTCCCTCTTTCTCTCCCCATCCTTCCATTTTCCCTCTTTCTCCCCATCCTGCCATCTGTTTTCCCTCTTTCTCTCCTCATCCTTCCATTTTCCCTCTTTCTCTGCCATCCTCCTATCTGTTTTCCCTCTTTCTCTCCCCATCCTTCCATTTTTTCCTCTTTCTCCCCATCCTGCCATCCATTTTCCCTCTCCCATTCAGGCCCACCAGCCCCAGCTCCCATTGCCGGCCACTGCTGCTTTTCCTGATGAGCAGCAGGGCCGGCGCTACAAAAAGAAGAAGCGCTCAGCTGACTGAGCTGAGCACCAACGCTAACCCGACGAGAAAAAATGTTTTTTAAAAAAAGCGGCACTGCAGGCAGCCTCGCAGCATTGGCTGCTGGCTCTGCAGGCTCCTTCCGTCTCTTACGTCACTGCCCCTGCTTCGCTACAGGGGCAGTGATGTAAGAGACGGGAGGAGCCTGCAGAGCCAGCAGCCAATGCTGCGAGGCTGCCTGCGGTGCCGCATTTTTTTAAAAACATTTTTTTCTCGTCCTTAGCGAAGCGCGTTGGCGCTCAGCTCAGTCAGCTGAGCGCTTCTTCTTTTTGTAGCGCCGGCCACTGCTGCTCATCAGGAAAAGCAGCAGTGGCCGGCAATGGGAGCTGGCGCTGGGCGGGCCTGGACTGAAATTGGGTGGGCCTGGGCCCACCCAGGCCCACCCGTAGCTATGCCCCTGCTGTCAATCCTCCTTTGCAGGAGTCTCTTTTTTTGGTGGGCAGTTCATTCCAGTTTGATACAGGAACTTTCATTCAAGTTTCCTCTCTACTCAAGATGTTGACAATGAATGCATCCAACCTGAGATAGGGAGCTCATGTAGATGGGCTGTGCACTTGGGGACAGTGGTCCTTTCAAGAGATTCAGTTGCACATAAACCTCATGGAATGCTCTAAAGGCTTTCAGAGATCGGCTGGCACACCAAATTATTCTCATGTAGATCGACAACCAGGCTGCCGTATACTCCCATCAATAAGTAGGGAGTCATGGTCTTGTGTCAGGAAGTGCTCAGTTTGTGGACCTGGGCCTCTCGCCAAGGAATGCTCCTCAGGGCTACTTACCTAGCCAAGAAGTGTAACATTCTGGCAGACAAACTGAGCAGAGTGATGCAACCTTACAGGTTGTCACTTAACATGTACGTTCCAAGGAAGATTGTCCGAGAGTGGGGCACTCCCTCAGTGATCTGTTTGACACTCATCTCAGTATTGCTCCAGACTGAGATAACACTGCAAACTAGCCTCAGATGCCTTCCTCCTTCATTGGGGGACGGGTCTTCTGTATGTGTATCTTCCCAAAAGAACCACGACCCTCATTTCCCCATATTGGTTGAAGCCAGTCTAGTTCCCTCTCTTCTAGAGCTTGCTTCCAGAGGCCTATGGAGACTGCATTGCTTTCTGACTCTTATTACCCAGAACAAAGGATCACTTCTGCAACCCAACCTCCAGACCCTGGCCTCATGGCTTGGATTTTGAGAGGGTAGTGGTTGATTCTGTCCACATGCATGAGGATGTCTCAGGTCCTACTCACTTCCAGAAAAGATTCCACTAAGAGGTCATATTTATTTATTTATTTGTTACATTTGTACCCCACATTTTCCCACCTATTTGCAGGCTCAATGTGGCTTACATAGTACTGTAATGGCATTCGCCAGTTCGGTTGATAATAAATACAGGTTGTAATGTGGTCTGATGAGGTAGGTGTGTATCAGGCAACAGGAGGGTCGAAGGGAATGTAGATTATATATTGTCCAGTTATAACTTCATGTGGAACAGGTTGCCATCTAGTATGAGAGCAAGGCACTAGATATATTTCCTGTCCTTTACAAAAACTCTTGAATACTTTCTACACATTTCTGAGTCTGGTGGCAAGACAACCTCTGTTAGAATGGCACATCACTGTATAGAGGGTAAGTCCATCTCTTTGCAGCCTCTAGTTGTTTGATTCATTAGAGATTTGCCCTTGCTTAAGTCCCCAGTCAAACCTTTCACAGTAGAAAGCTTTTGACAAAGTTTCTCATAAGAGATTCCTGAGAAAATTAAAAAGTCATGGGATAGGAGGCAGTGTTCTTCTGTGGCTAGCAGAATTGGTTATTGGACAGAAAACACAGTAGGGTTAAATGTCCATTTTTCTCAGTGGAGGAGAAAATGTACTGGAACCGGTGCTATTTAACATATTTATAAATGACTAGTAAAAAAAAGGCCCGTTTCTGTCAGAAATGAAACGGGCGCTAGCAAGGTTTTCCTCGGAGTGTATGTTTGAGAGCGAGAGTGTGTGTGAGAGATGGAGAGTGTGATAGAGAGTGTGTCAGAGAGAGTGTATGTGAGAGACAGAGAGTGCGTGAGTATGTGCCCCCTCCCCTCTCCCTTTATTGTCTGAGGCCCCCCTTCCACCCCCACCTCCCTGGTCTCAGGACCCCCCTCACCCCCTACCTCCAGCCACCCATGTCCAGCGACCCTCCTCTCCCCCTGCAGCCACCCATGTCCAGTGACTCTCCTCTCCCCTGCTCCCCCTCCAGCCACCCAGGCTGACGTCACTCACAGCTGATTCCCAGGCAGGGGGAGGAGTAGGGAAACACGCAGAGCAAGTGCAGGGAGCGGCACGTGAAACATTGACCCTCCTCTCCCTGCCCTCCCTCCAGCCACCCATGTCCTGCGACCCTCCTCTCCCCTGCTCCCCCTCCAGCCACCCAGGCTGACGTCACTCACAGCTGATTCCCAGGCAGGGGGAGGAGTAGGGAAACACACAGAGCAAGTGGCAGGGAGCGGCGCATGAAACAACGACCCTCCTCTCCCCTGCCCCCCTCCAGCCACCCAGGCTGATGTCACTCACAGCTGATTCCCAGGCAGGGGGAGGAGTAGGGAAACACGCAGAGCAAGTGGCAGGGAGTGGAGCATGAAACAACGACCCTCCTCTCCCCCTGCCCCCCCCCAGCCACCCATGTCCAGTGACCCTACTCTCCTCCTGCGCCCCCTCCAGCCACCCATGTCCTGCGACCCTCCTCTCCCCCTGCCCCCCCTGCAGCCACCCATGTCCTGCGACCCTCCTCTCCCCCTGCCCCCCCTGCAGCCACCCATGTCCAGCGACCCTACTGTTCCCCTGCCCACCTCCAGCCACCCATGTCCAACTTCCCTGCTCTCTCACCTGCCCCTCCTTCATCCACCCAGGTTGTGTAACCAATTCTTCGGGGCATGCAGGAAAGATCCCCGGCCCTGCCTGCCCACTGCTGGCGCTGAGACGCTCCCCCGCTGCCGGATTGCTGTTCAAAATGGCCGCCGAGACTTCCAATGGCAGACTCGGCGAGACTTCTGCTGAAGTCTTGGAGGCCGCCCTTGTAAGCAGCAGGCAGGCAGGACCAGGGATCTTTCCTGCCTGCCCCGAAGAATTGGTTATACAACCTGGGTGGCTGGAGGGGGGGCAGGGGGAGAGTAGTGTCCGCTGGACATGGGTGGCTGCAGGGGGGCAGGGGGAGAGGAGGGTCACAGGACATGAGTGGCTGGAGGGGGAGCAGGGGAGAGGAGGGTCGTTGTTTGATGCGCCGCTCCCTGCCACTTGCTCCACATGTTTCCCTACTCCTCCCCCTGCCTGGGAATCAGCTGTGAGTGAAGTCAGCCTGGCTACGGAGCCTAGCTCAGCAACTCCGAAGGCGCCACGGACACAGGCAAGCACATTAGAATGTTGGTGGTGAGAATTATTATATAGGATCTGGAAATTGGAACGATAAATGAGGTGATTAAATTTGCAGATGACACAAAACTATTCAAGGTTGTTAACACATGCAAACTGTGAAGAATTGCAGGACGAAGACTGGGCATCCAAATGGTAGATGAAATTTAATGTGGACAAATGCAAAGTGATCTACAATGGGAAGAACAATCCAAATCATAGTTACCTGATGCTAGGGTCCACCTTGGGGGACAGCAGTCAAGAAAAAGATCTAGGTGGTGTTGTAGATAATACGCTGAAATCTGTACTGTGGCCGCAGCCAGATATGCAAACAGGATGCTAGGAATTATTAGGAAAGGGATGGTAAATAAGATTGAGAATACTTATAATGCCTCTGTATCTTCCATGATGCAACCTTACCTAGAGCATTGCATTCAGTTCTGGCCGCCGTATTTAAAAAATGATATAGCGGAATTAGAAAAGGTTCAAAGATGGGCAACCAAAATGATAAACGGGATGGAACTCCTCTCATGTGAGGAAAGATTAAAGAAGTTAGGTCTCTACAGCTTGGAAAAGAGACAGCAGAGGAGAGAGATGATACAGATCTACAAAATCCTGAGTGATGTAGAACAAGTAGAAGTGAATGAATTTTGTTTTTACTCTTTCAAAAAGTACAAAAACTAGGGGACACTCTGTGAAGTTACATGGAAATGCTTTTAAAACAAATGGAAGGAAATATTTTTTCAGTCAAAGAATAGTTAAGCTCTAGAACTCATTGTCGGAGGATGTGGCAACAGTGCATATCTGGGTTTAAAAAAGGTTTGGACAAGTTTCTGGAAGAAGAGTCCATAGTCTGCTATTGAGACAGACTTGGGGAAGCCGCTACTTGCCCTGGGATTGGTAGTGTGGAATGTTGCTACTACTTAGTTTTCTACCATGTACTTGTAACCTGGATTGACCACTGTTGGAAACAGGATACTAGGCTAGATGGACCATTGGTCTGACTCAGTATGGCTATTCTTATGTTCTAATATCATTCTTACCCAGCTGATTCATTTGAGCCACTTGTTATTTTTATTTATTTATTTATTTTTTATTTATTGCATTTGTATCCCACATTTTCCCACCTCTTTGCAGGCTCAATGTGGCTTACAATACATAATGATCAGTGGAAATATAATAGAAAATAGACATTTAATGTTATAGAAGGATCTTGGGCAATATGATAAAAGGAAAAAAAAACGTAATCGTAGTGTATCAAGAAGGATTTTGGGTAACATGATAATGATGAAACATGATATTAGTAAAGCAAGCAATTATTATAAGACAGTTCTGTATGTATGTGGAGGAGCTGTGTATATTCACATTGGTTGATCTTTGTTAACTGCCACCTCAAGTTTTAGACCTGAAAGTTTTTTTCTTGGTGGCAGTCACTTCAGCTTGGAGGGTCAGTGAACTTCAGGCCCTGGTAGCGGATCCACCATACTGTTTGAAGCAAGATTCCCGACATGACAGTTAATTTCATCAATCAGTCCTACAAAATCTGTTTGGGATCTAGAATCCAATTCCTCCTCCCTAGGCCCAGGTTCTGCAGGCTTTGATTTATTCTCTGTTTTTGTTTTTTTTTAGAACAGCCTGGCAGCTAGGAACTCCCATATATGTGAACCTAATGTCCTGCTTGTCCTCAGAGAAAGCGAAGTTACCTGTAGCAGGTGGTTCCAAGGATGACACACATTCACACATCCCACCCTTCTCCCCTAGGTGTTGTATTCTATTAACTTTTCTTAATAGACTGTTCATCCCACACGAAGATGACGGTGGGAAGGCACACACACAAGCACAGAAGGTTTCCAAAAGCTTCTAGAAAAGAAGATGTGAATTTTCCCACACTAGGCTCCACCAGATGACAACATCCACATTTATTTATTAGGAATTATTTATCACCTTTTTGAAGGAATTCACTCAAGGCAGTGTACAGCAAGAATACGTTAATCATAAGCAATAGACAATTATAGCTTTTTATGAGGCCCCTGCTTTCCTGCTGCACTATTTTTGATGGGCAGGGTTCGAGGGAGCAGGTGGTTGGTCAAAGGTCTCTTAGGATTTTGTCAAGACTCCCCTCAGTTATTGGGTCAAAGGAGTCCCATATGTCTGTGTCAGGAGGGGTCGAGTTTCTGTACTCTAGATTAGCTGATTGGAGACTGGGTGGGCCTGCGGATACTTTTAATTTTGTTGACAAAGTATGCAGCAAAATCATTGTAGTTCAGTTGTGTCTGGGCATGCTGCTTCTGTTGGGTTTCAACAGGCTGTTTACTATGATGAGCAGGTGCTTGATTTTATTTATTTATTTATTCATGGCATTTGTATCCCACAATATTTCCGCCCGCAGGCAAGCTCAATGTGGCGTACAATAGTTTATTAAGCAAAACAATGGTACAAAATACAGTATTCAAAGTCATAAGAGGGAAAGAGAAACAACTGAGGGAGGAAAGGGAGAGAGGAGAGGTAATGATTTGTCGCTGAGATAGCCGTGGTTCAGAAGGATGTGGCGCCAGGCGGGCTTTCGGCGTATGCTCTACCAAATAGGAAGGTCTTGAGTCGCCTCTTAAAGGTCTGGAGTGAATTTGACCTCTTGAGGCAGCCCGTTCCACAACTGAGTGCTGAGATAGGGGAAAGAGGAAGCATAGATGGTCTTATATTTGAGGCCACTAAAAGCTGGGTAGTGGAGATTGAGGTATGAACGAGCTGACTTGCGGGAGTTCCTGAGCGGCAGGTTAATGAGAGTGTCCGTATAAGCGGGGGCTTCTCCATAGATGATTTTGTGCACCAATGCGCAGATCTTGAAAGCAATGCGGTCCTTCACTGGAAGCCAGTGCAGCCTCTCACGTAGAGGTCTTGAACTTTCAAATCTCGATTTGCCGAAGATGAGTCGGGCTGCTGTGTTCTGAGCAGTTTGCAATTTTTTTAGGAGCATGCTTGTGCATCCCCCATAGATACTGTTGCAGTAATCTAGACGGCTAATGACGAGAGACTGGACTAGGTTGCGGAATACTTCTCTAGGGAAATAAGGCTGGATACGCTTAAGCTTCCAAAGAGAGAAGAACATTTGCTTGACTGTAGAGTTCACATGCTGTTCCAGCGTCAAGGATCTATCTACTATGACTCCCAAGATTTTTAGGGACTCCGAGATTGGTAAGTACATAAGTAATGCCACACTGGGAAAAGACCAAGGGTCCATCGAGCCCAGCATCCTGTCCACGACAGCGGCCAATCCAGGCCAAGGGCACCTGGCAGCGCTTCCCAAACGTACAAACATTCTATACATGTTATTCCTGGAATTGTGGATTTTTCCCCAGTCCATTTAGTAGTGGTTTATGGACTTGTTCTTTAGGAAACCGTCTAACCCCTTTTAAAACTCTGCTAAGCTAACCGCCTTCACCACATTCTCCGGCAACGAATTCCAGAGTTTAATTATGCGTTGGGTGAAGAAAGATTTTCTCCGATTTGTTTTAAATTTACTACACTGTAGTTTCATCGCATGCCCCCTAGTCCTAGTATTTTTGGAAAGAGTGAACAGATGCTTCACATCTACCTGTTCCACTCCACTCATTATTTTATATACCTCTATCATGTCTCCTCCCAGCTGTCTCTTCTCCAAGCTGAAAAGCCCTAGCCTCCTTAGTCTTTCTTCATAGGGAAGTCGTCCCATCCCCGCTATCATTTTAGTCGCCCTTCGCTGCACCTTTTCCAATTCCATTATATCTTTTTTGAGATGCGGCGACCAGAATTGAACACAATACTCAAGGTGCGGTCGCACCATGGAGCGATATAACGGCATTATAACATCCTCACACCTGTTTTCCATACCTTTCCTAATAATACCCAACATTCTATTCGCATTCCGAGTCGCAGCAGCACACTGAGCAGAAGGTTTCAGTGTATTATCGACGACGACACCCAGATCCTTTTCTTGGTCCGTAACTCCTAACGTGGAACCTTGCATGACGTAGCTATAATTCGGGTTCTTTTTTCCCACATGCATCACCTTGCACTTGCTCACATTAAACGTCATCTGCCATTTAGCCGCCCAGTCTCCGAGTCTCGTAAGGTCCTTCTGTAATTTTTCACAATCCTGTCGCGAGTTAACGACTTTGAATAACTTTGTGTCATCAGCAAATTTAATTACCTCGCTAGTTACTCCCATCTCTAAATCATTTATAAATATATTAAAAAACAGCGGTCCTAGCACAGACCCCTGAGGAACCCCACTAACTACCCTTCTCCATTGTGAATATTACCCATTTAACCCCACTCTCTGTTTCCTATCCTTCAACCAGTTTTTAATCCACAATAGGACTTTTCCTCCTATCCCATGACCCTCCAATTTCCTCTGTAGTCTTTCATGAGGTACCTTGTCAAACGCCTTTTGAAAATCCAAATACACAATATCAACTGGCTCCCCTTTGTCCACATGTTTGTTTACTCCTTCAAAGAATTGAAGTAAATTGGTCAGGCAAGATTTCCCCACACAAAAGCCGTGCTGACTCGGTCTCAGTAATCCATGTCCTCGGATGTGCTCTGTAATTTTGTTTTTAATAATAGCCTCTACCATTTTCCCGTCACCGACATCAGACTCACCGGTCTATAATTTCCCAGATCTCCCCTGGAACCATTTAAAAAAATCGGCGTTACATTGGCCACCCTCCAATCTTCCGGTACCACGCTCGATTTTAAGGATAAATTGCATATCACTAGCAGTAGCTCCGCAAGCTCATTTTTCAGTTCTATCAGTACTCTAGGATGAATACCATCCGGTCCAGGAGATTTGCTACTCTTCAGTTTGCTCAACTGCCCCATTACGTCCTCCAGGTTTACCGTGAAGTCAGTAATTTTCTCCGACTCGTCCGCTTGAAATATCATTTCCGACACCGGTATCCCACCCAAATCTTCCTCGGTGATGACCGAAGCAAAGAATTCATTCAGTCTCTCTGCTACGTCTTTGTCTTCCTTGATCGCCCCTTTTACCCCTCGGTCATCCAGCGGCCCAACCGATTCTTTTGGTAGGACGAGCTCAGGAGTGAGCAATGTAGGAGGCCTGAGTTTGTTATAGGGAGAGGAGAGAATCAAACAATGCGTTTTCTCGGCGTTTAATTTGAATCGAAATGAATTGGCAGCCTATTTGATGCATTGAGAGAAATATTGTTTTTTTGGCTGCTGTTAGGGCTTTGTAGTACTTTGTCATTGCATTCCTACTGTTTAGCCTGTCAGACAAGATTTACGCCATCTCCTTTCCAGTTTCTGTCCTTCGTGCTTAAGGGTCTGAAGTTGTGGAGAAAACCAAGGTGAACATTTGTGAGTGGAGCATAAGACCTTTTTAATTGTGAGTGGAGCATAGGACCTTTTTAAGTGGTGTCATTTTCTCTAAGCTAGGTGTGTATTCCAAATATCAACCTACTCTGTCATTGTGGTTGTTTTTTCATCCACATGTGAATAGTTCAAAGCCTCTAGGCAGTGGCGTACCAAGGGGGGGCGGTGGGGGCGCTCCGCCCTGGGTGCACGCCGCTGGGGGGTGCTGCGGTGCGCGCCTGCTGCGAGAGTTCGCTAACTTCTCTCGTTCGCTGCAGCTCCCTGTTCCGGGGCAGAGGGAGCTGCAGCGAACGAGCAAAGTTAGTAAACTCGCAGCAGGCGCGCGCTGCGGCACCCCCCCCCCCCAGCGGCATACACCCGGGGGGGGGGCTCTTTCGCGGGGGGGGGGGGGGGTCCACGCTGCATCGGGAGGGGGGTGGGGTGCCCTGGGTGTCCGCCCCCCTAGGAACGCCACTGCCTCTAGGAAATTTTCAGCAGTCAGCTTTTTCTACTCTTCCAAACTCTGGGAGGTGCCATTTGTTCCAGGTGGTCACTAAGGGAAAACTTAATGATAGTGGTATTATCTCAATACTGCTATCCTGGTATTCTGGGATATCAGCCTTGATGTAGAATACCAAATCTAGCATGTATGAATATGTATCCTGCTGTAGTCTTGAGAGCACCTGCTACAGGTGAGTAACTTCGCTTTTCTGATTAAAAGTCTATTTTTTCATTTCTTATGTAAAAACACATCACATGCAAAATAAGCTGTAAATTGCATGAAGCATTGCCAAGTGGATGTAATGCATGTATGTGAGTGTGCACTTGTATGGGTAGTAAATTGGTCTGTGTGTGGGTTTGGATGAGGTACATGCAGGTGTATGCTTGGTGTGAGTGTGTGTATATGTGTATGAGGTGCATGATGGTGTATGTGTGTAACATGCGAGTCTGGGTGAGTGGGAGGAATGCTTGTGTGTGTATGAGTGGGTGGGTCAGTGCAAGAGTGGTGTTTGGGATGGTGGCTATGGTGGTGTACTTCTTCAGATTTGAACAGTTCACTTGTAATTGGTTCTTTTTTTTCCCCCCAGTATCATTGTAACATCTTTTCCTCTCTCATACCTCCATCTTCCTCCTCCTCCCAGTGTCATTGTAACATCTTTTCCTCTCTCATACCTTCATCTATCTCCTCCTCCGGTCGCATCAAGCTCTTAGTTCCCTATGCAAGCTTCCTTTCACCTACTTTCCTCCAGCTGGCTTCTCCACTGCTGTGGGAACTGCCTCTCTTTCTACCAGCAGGGTTTGGGGCCCCCTCTGGGCACACCGAATACTGCACTGCCATGTGCTTTCTTCTTTTTTTGTGCTGCAAGGGTTGGGATTTCCATTGCATGCATTTTTGTGCCACCATCCAAGATTACCTTTCAGGTGTTTGTTTGTTTGTTTATTTTGAGAACTTTATATACCACCTTATCTGGCAGACAGGTCAAGGCTGTTTACATATACCAAATTGTAGGAAATAAGGAAAGGAACGCTAAATACGTCAATTAGATCAGAGGCAATCAACCTCACAAGGCAGGAAAGAGAGGGAGGGAGTAGCTAAGTCTCAATAGGTTCAGCCAGGAATGCAGTGAACAAGCAAATGCTCAAAACATGTGTCCAAAAATTAACTAAAAAATTAGTTTTTAAAGACACTTAGAAAAATATTTTTCAGCACAGATAGCAGGAGGCAAGTCATTTTGTAGCTGGATGCAAGAAAAAAGAATGCAGCATATCTGGTGGATTCAGAGTGAGTAGGCCTGATCTCCCTCCCCGATACTTTTTTTTTTTTCTGGTGTGGTCCTCTTCATCAGTACACATGGATTTGTTTGTGCATATTCAGATATATGCATGCAGATTGATGAACAGACAGATCCTCCTGAGAGACACTGAAACATATTTTCAAAGCTTTTAGACTTACGTAGTAACCTATGGAACTTTGTAAGTCTAAGTGCTTTGAAAATGAGCCCCTATATCACTCAAGCCGAATGATCGTAATAAGAGCCAGAGCAACTGTCAGCCAATCCCGTGATCTGTTTGCCAAGTGATCCATTGATGCTTTATTTTATTGCTGTAAAACATGAACAAATTCTGTGCGACTATCTTTCTGCTTTTACAGAAGAAGTGAAGCTGAGTCCAGGGGATCCACGATGGATTGGGGCCTGGTGGCTGGGACTATTAATCGCATCAGGTTGCCTGGTGGTGACTTCCATTCCATATTTCTTCTTCCCACGTCACATGCTGAATGGTCAAGTAAGGAAGATTTTAAGTGGTGTTTTTCTTGAGAGATGATTATTTACTTATAATGTCACACTGTGTATAGAACTGTTCAAAATTGTTTACATGGATATGAGGTTCATTTTTTAAAGAACTTAGTTTGAACACAGAGAGTTAAACAAGATCTAGCACATTTTCAATAGCATATGTTGTTTTCTTGCACTCTGTATACACTGGACAAACTAAACGTAATTTGTATTAGTATAAGAAGAAATTTCTTTTGAAGACTACTATTGTGATCTGTGAACCACCAAAGCAATTGCCTAACTGATGGATCGCTTTCTCACTCTCCTTTCAAGATCGTTGTGCCTCTGTCTGCAGGTGGACCCTATTCCAAGGCCTGCAGTAAATAAAAGAAAAGATGCACATTCTTGAGTGCTTTTTAAATGGTATTGGTGAATGCAGCCCATCTCTCCAAAGTGTTAACCCCCCCCCTCCCAACATACATAATAGTAACCAAGTATGCTGGCAGATAAAACCCTTTGAAGCTCATGCTTTACTTCTCAGAACAGTGTTTCCTTGTCATTAAGCAGATTAATCCATTATAAGTGGGTTGTGTCCACCTACCAGCAGGGGGAGATACAGAGCACTGAAAAACCATAGTGCCTCATGGCCAGCTAGCTCCATCTGCCGCTTCAGTATTCTCTATCTCCCCAGCAGGGTGGTTGCAGCTTATTCAGCTCCTTCATCCAATGCGTAATTAAACTCTGGAATTCGTTGCCGGAGAACGTGATGAAGGCGGTTAGCTTGTCAGAGTTTAAAAAGGGGTTAGACGGTTTCCTAAAGGACAAGTCCATAAACCGCTACTAAATGGACTGGGGAAAAATCCACAATTCCAGGAATAACATGTATAGAATGTTTGTACGTTTGAGAAGCTTCCAGGTGCCCTTGGCCTGGATTGGCCGCTGTCGTGGATAGGATGCTGGGCTCGATGGACCCTTGGTCTTTTCCCAGTGCGGCATTACTTATGTACGTCAAAAAATCTACCTGGGGTGGCTCCTGTACTTTTGCCAGTTGTAGCAGGGGTGTTGTGTCTATTGCAGCTTCACTTTAAAGGTACATAGGTTAGCCCTTTCCCTGCCTTACCCGGCCCCCGATGTGGATGTATACACATAGGCTTGCCCTGTCCCTGTCTTTTCCCACACTCTCCTTGGTGGATGCAGGCATATTGGTTCGTCCTTTCCCACACTACTGAACCTCCGGAGTTGGGAGAAATTGCTTCTATTGCTGTTGCCTCTACTTTCCTCACAGCGTTTAAAAAAAAAATCGCGACGAGCTTTGGCGCTGCGATTCCAGAAAAGAGGCTTTCTTCTGATTGTGCAGCGTGACTGGAGCTCTGGGACTCTGTCTGGTAAGGTAAGTGTTTTGTAGCTCCTCCGGGGAGGGCCCGCGATCGGGACGTTTTTGCCGTGAATTCACCATTTTGAATTCCCGCTGTTTTTGGCGATAGCTGCGGAGGTTGTTAAGCGCTGTTCCCGTTGTGGCAAGCGCAGATCCGCAGCGGGGCTCTGTAAATTGTGCTCTTAAGACGTCAGAGCCAGCCCGAGCATGGCGAGCGATGTTTCTTTTCACTCTGTGGAGCTGGCAGCGGGCGCTATTTTGAACGCGCCTCATGGCGTGAGCCCCGCAGAAGCGGAGGGGTTTGAATCTGGAGGGGGGCCTCGGATGGAGGCTAGCAGAGGAGCTGCTATCCCCGGACTGGAACCGGGAGGCCAGGGCCCTTCTCCCCTGAGTTTGTTTTGTTGCTACATAAAGCATTCATGTTAAAAGAGCTCTCCCGCAGGGGTCTCATTCTGCCCTGCTAACTGATCCCCCTACAGTAGAACCTGGCCTGGGATTGCCGTCAGGTGCTTTTTCCCCTGACAGCTGGCCGCAGGACAAGCGCAGAAGGGTTAATTCCCCTTCAGAGAGTGGTGCACCCCCCCCCCCCCCCCCCCCGTGGTCAGTCTGTGGGGATTCTGAGGGGTCTGGCAGGCCCTCGTGGTCTGAGGAGCCAGAAGAAGGTGCAGGATTGCCACCGGATCCAGATGATCTTTCCATGGTGAGGATTTTCCACCACGAAGAGCTGCAAGCGCTTATTTTTGATGCCTTGCAGGTTCTCTCTATTGAAGATCCTGGGAGTGGCGAAGCCTCCTCTGGAATTCCGAGGATGGCAAGTACTAAGAAGCCTGCTCGAGCCTTTCCTTTGCATGACTCCATCCAAGAGCTTATTTCGGCTCAATGGGCTGACCCCAAGGGGCCTTTGAAAGTCGCCAGGGCAATGGGGCAATTATAAGAGGGTATAAGAGGAGCATTTGGCGCGCCTAGCATTGCTTAAGTGGATGCCCTAGTCACGGCTGTGACAAAGATGACTACCCTCCCAGTTGAGGGAGGAGTCGCCCTGAAGGACATGCAGGACCGACATCTGGAATCAGCTCTGAAACGGTCCTTTGAAATTTCAGGCCTTACCTTACGGGCGTCTGCATGCAGCTGCTATGGTGCTAGAGCCTGCCTCGCTTGGTTGCAACAGGCAGTGGAACAGCCCGGGGATTGAGCGGAGTCCCTTACGGAGGTGGCACAGCGGATGGAGTTGGCCTTGTCCTTTTTGGCTGACGTCCTTTATGATCTGGTCAGAGCCTCGGCTAAACAGATGGCTGTGGCGGTGGCAGCTCGCCGCCTTCTATGGCTAAGGCATTGGGCGGCTGACATGGCCTCTAAGCAAAGTACATAAGTACATAAGTAGTGCCATACTGGGAAAGACCAAAGGTCCATCTAGCCCAGCATCCTGTCACCGACAGTGGCCAATCCAGGTCAAGGGCACCTGGCACGCTCCCCAAACGTAAAAACATTCCAGACAAGTTATACCTAAAAATGCGGAATTTTTCCAAGTCCATTTAATAGCGGTCTATGGACTTGTCCTTTAGGAATCTATCTAACCCCTTTTTAAACTCCGTCAAGCTAACCGCCCGTACCACGTTCTCCGGCAACGAATTCCAGAGTCTAATTACACGTTGGGTGAAGAAAAATTTTCTCCGATTTGTTTTAAATTTACCACACTGTAGCTTCAACTCATGCCCTCTAGTCCTAGTATTTTTGGATAGCGTGAACAGTCGCTTCACATCCACCCGATCCATTCCACTCATTATTTTATACACTTCTATCATATCTCCCCTCAGCCGTCTCTTCTCCAAGCTGAAAAGCCCTAGCCTTCTCAGCCTCTCTTCATAGGAAAGTCGTCCCATCCCCACTATCATTTTCGTCGCCCTTCGCTGTACCTTTTCCAATTCTACTATATCTTTTTTGAGATACGGAGACCAGTACTGAACACAATACTCCAGGTGCGGTCGCACCATGGAGCGATACAACGGCATTATAACATCCGCACACCTGGACTCCATACCCTTCCTAATAACACCCAACATTCTATTCGCTTTCCTAGCCGCAGCAGCACACTGAGCAGAAGGTTTCAGCGTATCATCGACGACGACACCCAGATCCCTTTCTTGATCCGTAACTCCTAACGCGGAACCTTGCAAGACGTAGCTATAATTCGGGTTCCTCTTACCCACATGCATCACTTTGCACTTGTCAACATTGAACTTCATCTGCCACTTGCACGCCCATTCTCCCAGTCTCGCAAGGTCCTCCTGTAATCGTTCACATTCCTCCTGCGACTTGACGACCCTGAATAATTTTGTGTCATCGGCGAATTTAATTACCTCACTAGTTATTCCCATCTCTAGGTCATTTATAAATACATTATAAAGCAACGGACCCAGCACAGACCCCTGCGGGACCCCACTAACTACCCTCCTCCACTGAGAATACTGGCCACGCAATCCTACTCTCTGCTTCCTATCTTTCAACCAGTTCTTAATCCATAATAATACCCTACCTCCGATTCCATGACTCTGCAATTTCTTCAGGAGTCTTTCGTGCGGCACTTTGTCAAACGCCTTCTGAAATTCCAGATATACAATATCAACCGGCTCCCCATTGTCCATATGTTTGCTTACCCCCTCAAAAAAATGCATTAGATTGGTGAGGCAAGACTTCCCTTCACTAAATCCGTGCTGACTTTGTCTCATCAGTCCATGTTGGTGAAGTTGCCCTTTCAAGGCCTTCTCCTATTTGGCGAGGAGTTGGAGAAAATTGTCAAGGGCCTAGGGGATGCTAAACCCCAGCGCTTACCCCAGGATAGGCCGCGGCCTCCCTCCAAGGGTCAGGCGGTTCCCTCCTCTTACAGACCTCGCTTCCATGAAGCTAGAAGGTACCGCCTGGGGCGTTCTGCTGGGTTCACTTCTCATGCCCGATTTCAGCAGAGGAACTCCTTTCGCTCGGATAAGCGCTCTGCAGCGACCGGCTCAAGGCCTGGAGTTCAAGGGTGACCCTCTCAATGATGGTGCGCCGGCCCTCTCCTCAATTCCTGCAATAGGAGGACGACTTTCCCTCTTTCTCGAGGAGTGGGTCAAGATTTCCTCAGATCAGTGAGTTCTGGACCATATCAGATATGGCTATCGAATAGAATTCAATGCCCCGGTGAGAGACGTGTTTGTGGAGTCCCGATACGGCTCTGCCGTCAAACGGGCGGCAGTAGAGGAGACCTTGCAAAGCTTGATTCACCTAGGGGCGGTGTCCCCTGTGCCTCCCGCCGAGCTCGGCTCCGGCTGTTACTCCATTTACTTTGTGGTGCCGCGAAAAGGTGGGTCTTTTCAGCCCATTCTAGACTTAAAGGAAGTCAACAAGTCTCTAAGAGTGCGGCATTTTCACATGGAAACCCTGCGCTCCGTCATTGTGGCGGTAAAGCCAGTAGAGTTTCTCAGGTCTCTGGACCTGAAAGAAGCTTACTTGCACATTCCTATTTGGCCCCCGCACCAGAGGTTTCTGCGGTTTGTGGTGATGGGAAAATATTTCCCATTTCAGGCCTTGCCTTTTGGCCTCGCTACAGCTCCCCGAACCTTTTCCAAGGAAATGGTGGTAGTAGCTGCCTTCCTCAGGTGAGAGGGTGTCCGGGTTCACCCGTACCTAGACGACTGGCTCATCTGAGCGGACTCTGCAGTAGAGTCATCAAGTAACAGCCAGAGTGGTCTCAGTACTTCAATCTCTGGGCTGGGTCGTCAAAAGTCACCTGACCCCCTCTCTTAATCTCTAGAACATTTGGGGGCCCGGTTCGACACAGCCTCGGGATATGTATTTCTACCCGAGCAAAGGCGGTGCAAGCTTAAAAATCAGATCCATCTGCTCCTGAGGATGCCTCGCCCGCGAGCTTGGGACATTGTCCAGCTGTTGGGGTCGATGACGGCCACCTTAGAAGTGGTGTCATGGGCGAGAGCGCACCTGAGACCTCTACAGTATTCTCTACTTCAACGATGGTCTCCAATTTCTCAGGATTATCAGTGCAGACTCACGTGGCTCCCTGTGGCCCAACTCAGTATGGAGTGGTGGCTCTCAGACAGCATGCTGCGGCAAGGAATGCCGCTGGCACTCCCCGATTGGTGCCTGGTGGTAACAGACGCCAGCCTGAAGGGCTGGGGTGCACATTGCCGGGGAAAGCATGCCCATGGTCTCTGAACACCCAAGGAGTCGGAGTGGTCCATCAACCGCTTGGAGTTGAAAGTGATTTTCCAGGCGCTTCTAGCCTTTCAATCGACCCTGGAAGGACTGGCTGTCAGATTTCTGTAGGACAACACGACAGCAGTGGCCTACATAAATGGACAAGGAGGCCTACATAAATGGACAAGGAGGCACTCAGTGCAGAGCACTGGCCGTGCAGGCCGAGCAGATTTGCCACTGGGCTGAGCTTCATCTGCAGTTTTTGTCAGCAGCTCACATTGCAGGTCACATTGCAAGCCGATTATCTAAGCAGGCATCAAATTGACCCAGCGGAGTGGGAACTGGCAGACGAAGTGTTCCTTCAGATCTGTGCCAAATGGGGGACGCCCGTAGCAGATCTTATGGCCTCAAGCGCAAATGCCAAAGTCTCGTGCTTATACAGCAGAGGGAGAGATCCTCGCTCGGCGGGGTTGGATGCCTTGGCTCAACCCTGGCCTCAGGGCGTCCTTTATGTGTTCCCTTCGTGGTCTTTGATAGGGCGAGTGCTCCTGCGGATTCGGCTACATCAAGGAGATGGCCCGGATTGGCCCAGGAGGCCGTGGTATTCGGATCTCCGGCGGATGCTGGTCGAGGCTCCCCTTCCATTGCCTCTGGTACCGAACCTGTTGTCTCAGGGGCCGGTGACCATGGAGGACGCCTGCCGCTTTGATCTTACGGCATGGCTATTGAGAGGGCGCAATTGAGAGACAAGGGCTATTCCAACAAAGTCATTTCCACTCTCCTGCAGGCCCGCAAGCGTTCCACTTCCATGGCTTATGCCAGGATTTGGAGCCAGTTTGAGGCTTGGTGTGCTGTCAAAGCGATTACACCCATGCGGGCTTCTGTCTCACTGATATTTGACTTTTTGCAGGATGGTTTACAAAAAGGCCTGGCCTACAATTCCCTGCGTGTTCAAGTGGCAGCCTAAGCATGTTTTTGAGGGAAGGACGCTGGCCTCTCTCTGGCTGCTTATCTGGATTTGGCACGGTTTCTTAGAGGGGTGCTTCGGCTCCGTCCTCCTGTGCGGGCTCCGTGTCCGGCCTGGAACCTGGGGCTAGTTTTAAAGGCTCTTCAGTGTTCGCCCTTCGAGCCACTAAGGTGAGCTTCGGAGAAGGATGTGACCCTAAAGACGGTCTTTATGGTGGCCATTACATCGGCGAGACGGGTGTCTGAGCTCCAGGCACTGTCCTGTAGAGACCCATTTCTGCAATTCTCGGAGTCCGGAGTTATGGTACGTACGGTGCCTTCCTTTTTGCCTAAGGTGGTTTCAGCGTTTCACCTAAACCAGCCTATTTTCCTGCCCTCCTTTTCAAGCGAGGAGTTTCCGGAAGCCTTTGGGCAATTGCATCTCCTAGATGTACGAAGGGCTCTGTTGCAGTATCTGCGCATGTCAAATGCTTTCAGGACCTCTGATCACCTTTTTGTTTTGTTATCAGGTCCTCGCAGAGGGTCTCCAGCGTCTAAAGCCACTATAGCCCGTTGGCTCAAGGAAGCTATATTTTCTGCATACCTGTTATCGGGTCGGCCTCCGCCTGTCGCCTTTAAGGCGCATTCCACAAGGGCGATTTCTTCCTCTTGGGCTGAAACTGGAGCACTCTCTCTTCAGGAGATTTGCAGTGCAGCAACATGGGCTTCTAAGCTTTCATTTGCCCGACATTACAGGCTGGATGTGGCTGCCAGGAGAGACGCGCACTTTGGAGCACATGTGCTGGCGCGTGGTGTGGCTTCTTCCCACCCTATCTAGGGATTGCTCTGATACATCCCACTCATAATGGATTCATCTGCTTGATGCCAAGGATGGGAAAATTAGGTTCTTACCTTGGTAATTTTCTTTCCTTTAGTCATAGCAGATGAATCCATGAGCTCTCCCTCATTGATGCATTGTTTGTTCGATGCTGTTTTGTGTTCATTTTTTTCTTGTAGATTTGTTCCCTCATTGGGAGAAGTTGGAAAACAGTCTTCAGGATTTCTGTTCTGTTATAGGAGGTTGAGTTCATCCATCCTTGGAGTTATTGCTCCTGTTATGGGGCATTCATCCGCTGTGAGGAAAGTTCATGTTCTCCGAGGACAAGCAGGCTGCTTGTTCTCACTGATGGGTGACGTCCACGGCAGCCCCTCCAATCGGAATCTTCACTAGCAAAGGCATTTGCTAGTCCTCGCGCGCCCATGCGCACTACGCATGCGCGGTTGTGTTCCCGCCCGAAACCGGCTCGTGCCGGCCAGTCTTCTTTTGTCCACGCTCGGTACGGTCGTGTTACGCCGTTCGCGCCCCTTAAGTCAACCTCGCGCGTCTCTTTTTGACTTTCGCGTTTAAAAAAAAAAAAAAAAGGATTTCGGAAAAGGACCTTTTCGGTCTTTTTCCCTTTCCGCTATTTCCAGTTTTTGCCCCGATAAGTTTTCTTTCGTCTTCGGGGTATGCCCTTTTCAGGCCTCGGGTCGAATTTTTTTCTCCCCCTCTTTTTGGTGCCTACTGCAATTACGAGTTTTGATTTCGCCGGCGCGATTTTTCCGCCCATGTCATCGAAGTCTCCCAGCGGCTTCAAGAAGTGCACCCAGTGCGCCCGAGTAATCTTGCTCACTGACAGGCACGCGTCGTGTCTTCAGTGTCTGGGGTCTGGGCACCACCCGCAGGCCTGTAGTCTGTGCGCCCTTTTACAAAAGCGGACTCAGGTAGCGAGATTGGCCCAGTGGAACGTTTTGTTCTCGGGCTCTTCATCGGCATCGGCACCGGGAGTATCGAGTGCATCGACGTCGACAGCGTCTAGACCTCCGTCCTCGGCCGCGACTGCATCGAGTGCATCGAGGAATCGACCCTCTGCATCGGGGCTGAGTCATCGGAAGGCTGCGTCGGCGTCGGTGGTACCGGGACTTCCACTTCTGCTGATGTCGTCGGAAGGTGGTGCTTCGACTGGAGTGCAGGTGAGGGCTGTCCATTCCCCTGCTGGTGGCGGTGAGCCTTCGGGTGGGTCTCCCCCTACCCTGAGGGCTCCTGCGGTACAGCCCCCCCGAGGAGGCGACGGCTGGATTCTACGTCCTCCTCGTCGGTGCCGGAAAGCTCCGGTGACATGCTTCGTCCCAAGAAGTCGAAGAAGCATCGACACCGGTCCCCTTCCCGTATCGGCACCGAGAGCTCTGGGTCACCGAGGGAGTCGGCACCCAGTAGGCATCAGCACCGAGAGGACCGCTCACCCTCTGTTCAGGAGGTGTCGATGCGCTCCACTCTGGACAGCCCGGAACAGCCTCCACGCCCGGAACAGACTCTGACATCGACACCTGCATCGGCTTCCACGTCTTTCTCCACAGCCGCTCTGCACGAGAGTCTCCGGGCCGTTCTCCCAGAGATTCTGGGAGAGCTGTTGCGCCCTTCCCCTCCGGTACCAGGGGTGCTTGCGCCACCGGTACCGTCGAGTGAGGCGCCGGCTGGCCCCTTGCCCGGGGTGAGGTCTCCGACATCGGTGCCGCGTGCGGTACCGACTGCGGTCGCCTCCCAGGAAGGCTCCCCGACGACGTCGGCGGAGGGAGCTTCGCCGATGCGGGCGAGGGAGTCTACCTCTCGACGCTCCCACCGTGGCCGTGGTTCCACGGAGTCGAGCCAGGCACGGCTTCAGACACAGGTCCGTGAACTTGTGTCTGATACTGAAGGTGAGGCCTCGTGGGAAGAGGAGGAGGACATCAGATATTTCTCTGACGAGGAGTCTGAGGGCCTTCCTTCTGATCCCACTCCCTCCCCTGAAAGGCAGCTTTCTCCTCCTGAGAGTCTGTCTTTTGCGGCCTTTGTCCGGGAGATGTCTACGGCCATCCCCTTCCCGGTGGTTGTGGAGGACGAGCCCAGGGCTGAAATGTTTGAGCTCCTGGACTATCCTTCTCCACCTAAGGAAGCGTCCACAGTACCCATGCATCATGTCCTCAAAAAGACATTGCTGGCGAACTGGACCAAGCCACTAAGTAATCCCCACATTCCCAAGAAGATCGAGTCCCAGTACCGGATCCATGGGGACCCAGAGCTGATGCGCACTCAGTTGCCTCACGACTCTGGAGTTGTGGATTTGGCCCTAAAGAAGGCTAAGAGTTCTAGGGAGCATGCTTCGGCGCCCCCGGGCAAGGACTCTAGAACCTTGGACTCCTTTGGAAGGAAGGCCTACCATTCTTCAATGCTCGTGGCCAAAATCCAGTCCTACCAGCTCTACATGAGCATCCACATGCAGAACAATGTGCGGCAGTTAGCGGGCTTGGTGGACAAGCTCCCCCCTGAGCAAGCCAAGCCATTTCAGGAGGTGGTCAGGCAGCTGAAGGCGTGCAGAAAATTCCTGGCCAGAGGGGTGTATGACACCTTTGATGTTGCGTCCAGGGCCGCTGCTCAAGGTGTGGTGATGCGCAGACTCTCATGGCTGCGTGCCTCCGACCTGGAGAATAGGATCCAGCAGCGGATTGCGGACTCGCCTTGCCGTGCGGATAACATTTTTGGAGAGAAAGTCGAACAGGTGGTAGAGCAGCTCCACCAGCGGGATACCGCTTTCGACAAGTTCTCCCGCCGGCAGCCTTCAGCTTCTACCTCTACAGGTAGACGATTTTTTTGGGGAAGGAAGACTGTTCCCTACTCTTCTGGTAAGCGTAGGTACAATCCTCCTTCTCGACAGCCTGCGGCCCAGGCTAAGCCCCAACGAGCTCGCTCTCGTCAGCAGCGTGCGCCTCAGCAAGGCCCCTCGGCTCCCCAGCAAAAGCAAGGGACGAGCTTTTGACTGGCTCCAGCAGAGCATAGCCGCCATCCAAGTGTCAGTGCCGGGCGACCTGCCAGTCGGAGGGAGGTTGAAAGTTTTTCACCAAAGGTGGCCTCTCATAACCTCCGATCAGTGGGTTCTCCAAATAGTCCGGCAAGGATACACCCTCAATTTGGCCTCAAAACCTCCAAATTGTCCACCGGGAGCTCAGTCTTACAGCTTCCAACACAAACAGGTACTTGCAGAGGAACTCTCCGCCCTTCTCAGCGCCAATGCGGTCGAGCCCGTGCCATCCAGGCATGAAGGGCTGGGATTCTATTCCAGGTACTTCCTTGTGGAAAAGAAAATGGGGGATGCGTCCCATCCTAGACCTAAGGGCCCTGAACAAATATCTGGTCAAAGAAAAGTTCAGGATGCTTTCCCTGGGCACCCTTCTCCCCATGATTCAGGAAAACGATTGGCTATGCTCTCTGGACTTGAAGGACGCCTACACACACATCCCGATACTGCCAGCTCACAGACAGTATCTGCGATTTCAGCTAGGCACACGTCACTTCCAGTACTGTGTGCTACCCTTTGGGCTCGCCTCTGCGCCCAGAGTGTTCACGAAATGCTTGGCTGTAGTAGCGGCGGCACTTCGCAGGCTGGGGGTACACGTGTTCCCATATCTCGACGATTAGCTGGTGAAGAACACATCCGAGGCAGGAGCTCTACTGTCCATGCAGATGACTATTCGCCTCCTGGAGCTACTGGGGTTTGTGATAAATTATCCAAAGTCCCATCTTCTCCCAGTACAGAGACTCGAGTTATAGGAGCTCTGCTGGATTCTCGGACGGCTCGCACCTATCTCCCAGAGTCGAGGGCCAACAACTTGTTGTCCCTCGTCTCGCGGGTGCGAGCGTCCCAGCAGATCACAGCTCGGCAGATGTTGAGATTGCTGGGCCACATGGCCTCCACAGTTCATGTGACTCCCATGGCCCGCCTTCACATGAGATCTGCTCAATGGACCCTAGCTTCCCAGTGGTTTCAGGCTGCTGGGAATCTAGAAGACGTGATCCACCTGTCCACGAGTTTTCTCAAATCCCTGTATTGGTGGACGATTTGGTCCAATTTGACTCTGGGACGTCCTTTCCAAATTCCTCAGCCACAAATAGTGCTGACCACGGATGTGTCTCTCCTGGGGTGGGGAGCTCATGTCGATGGGCTTCACACCCAAGGAAGCTGGTCCCTCCAGGAACGCGATCTGCAGATCAATCTCCTGGAGTTACGAGCGGTCTGGAACGCTCTGAAGGCTTTCAGAGATCGGCTGTCCCGACAAATTATCCAAATTCAGACAGACAACCAGGTTGCCATGTATTACATCAACAAGCAGGGGGGCACCGGATCTCGCCCCCTGTGTCAGGAAGCCGTCAGCATGTGGCTCTGGGCTCGCCGTCACGGCATGGTGCTCCAAGCCACATATCTGACAGGCGTAAACAACAGTCTGGCCGACAGGTTGAGCAGGATTATGCAACCTCACGAGTGGTCGCTCAATTCCCGTGTAGTGCGACAGATCTTCCAGGTGTGGGGCACCCCCTTGGTAGATCTCTTCGCATCTCGAGCCAACCACAAAGTCCCTCAGTTCTGTTCCAGGCTTCAGGCCCACGGCAGACTGGCATCGGATGCCTTCCTCCTGGACTGGGGGGAGGGTCTGCTGTATGCTTATCCTCCCATACCTCTGGTGGGGAAGACTTTGTTGAAACTCAAGCAAGACCGAGGCACCATGATTCTGATTGCTCCTTTTTGGCCGCGTCAGATCTGGTTCCCTCTTCTTCTGGAGTTGTCCTCCGAAGAACCGTGGAGATTGGAGTGTTTTCCGACCCTCATCACACAGGACGAAGGGGCGCTTCTGCATCCCAACCTCCGGTCCCTGGCTCTCATGGCCTGGATGTTGAGAGCGTAGACTTTGCCTCTTTGGGTCTGTCCGAGGGTGTCTCCTGCATCTTGCTTGCTTCCAGGAAAGATTCCACTAAGAGGAGTTACTTCTTTCTATGGAGGAGGTTTGCCGTCTGGTGTGACAGCAAGGCTCTAGATCCTCGCTCTTGTCCTACACAGACCCTGCTTGAATACCTTCTGCACTTGTCTGAGTCTGGTCTCAAGACCAACTCTGTAAGGGTCCACCTTAGTGCAATCAGTGCATACCATTTCCGTGTGGAAGGTAAGCCGATCTCAGGACAGCCTTTAGTTGTTCGCTTCATGAGAGGTTTGCTTTTGTCAAAGCCCCCTGTCAAGCCTTCTACAGTGTCATGGGATCTCAATGTCGTTCTCACCCAGCTGATGAAACCTCCTTTTGAGCCACTGAACTCCTGCCATCTGAAGTACTTGACCTGGAAAGTCATTTTCTTGGTGGAAGTTACTTCAGCTCGTAGAGTCAGTGAGCTTCAGGCCCTGGTAGCCCAGTCCCCTTACACCAAATTTCATCATAACAGAGTAGTCCTCCGCACTCACCCTAAGTTCTTGCCAAAGGTTGTGTCGGAGTTCCATCTGAACCAGTCAATTGTCTTGCCAACATTCTTTCCCCGTCCTCATTCCTGCCCTGCTGAACGTCAGCTGCACACATTGGACTGCAAGAGAGCATTGGCCTTCTTTCTGGAGCGGACACAGCCCAACAGACAGTCCGCCCAATTGTTTGTTTCTTTTGATCCCAACAGGAGGGGAGTGGCTGTGGGGAAACGCACCATATCCAATTGGCTAGCAGATTGCATTTCCTTCACTTACGCCCAGGCTGGGCTGGCTCTTGAGGGTTATGTCACGGCTCATAATGTTAGAGCCATGGCAGCGTCGGTAGCCCACTTGAAGTCAGCCACTATTGAAGAGATTTGCAAGGCTGCGACGTAGTGATCTGTCCACACATTCACATCTCATTACTGCCTACAGCAGGATACCCAACGCGACAGTCGGTTCGGGCAGTCGGTGCTGCAGAATCTGTTTGGGGTCTAGAATCGAACTCCACCCCCCAGGCCCATTTTTATTCCGTTCCAGGCTGCACTCTCAGTTGGTTCTGGTTATGTCCTCGCCGTTGCGAGGCCTAATTTACCAATGTTTGTTGTTTTGAGTGAGCCTGGGGGCTAGGGATACCCCATCAGTGAGAACAAGCAGCCTGCTTGTCCTCGGAGAAAGCGAGGTTACTAACCTGTAGCAGGTATTCTCCGAGGACTACAGGCTTATTGTTCTCACAAACCCGCCGTCCTCCCCTTTGGAGTTGTGTCTTCCCTTGTCTTTGCTTTATACTGGACTGAGGAGCACGCTGTAGCGGGCGGGAAGACGGTCGTGCATGCGCGATGCATTCGGATCTCGTGAGAGCTAGCAAACTTCTGTTGCTAGGAAGATCTTCCGATCCTGGGGCTGCCGTAGATGTCACCTATCAGTGAGAACAATCAGCCTGCTGTCCTCGGAGAATACCTGCTACAGGTTAGTAACCTCACTTTGCAGTGTGACACTGCTTTGGAAGCTTCAAATACTGAAGAGGCAGATGGAGCTAGCTGGCCATGGGGCACTATGGTTTTTCAGTGCTCTCTATCTCCCCCTGCTAGTAGGTGGACACAACCCACTCATAATGGATTCATCTGCTATTACTAAAGGAAAGAAGATTACCAAGGTAAGAACCTAATTTTCCCTTCCCAAGTCGGTCCTGGAGTACCCTCTCCCCTCCCTTCCCCGCCAGTCAGTTTGGATTATTCTTTCCAATGTGCATCACTTTGCATTTGTCCACATTAAATTTCATCTGCCATTTGTATGCCCAGTCTTCCAGTTTCTTAAGGTCTTCCTGCAGTTTTTCACAGTCTGCATGTGTTTTGACAACTTTGAATAGTTTTGTGTCGTCTGCAAACTTAATCACATTGTTGCATTTTCCAGATCATTTATAAATATGTTAAATAGCACTGGTCCCAGTACAGATCCCTGCGGCATTCCACTATTCACCCTCCTCCATTGAGAAAAGTAGCCATTTAATCCTGCCTTCTATTTTCTATTAATGTCCAATTCCTAATCCAGAGAAGGGCATTGCTTCCTATCCCATGACTCTTTAATTTTTTCAGGAGTCTCTCAGGAGGAACTTTGTCAAAAGCTTTCTGAAAAACTAGATACACTACATCAACAGGCTCACCTTGTTTATTTATGCCTTCAAAGAAATGAAGCAAATAGGTGAAGCAAGACTTCCCTTAGCTGAACCCATGCTTACTCTGTCCCATTAAACCATGTTTGTGTGTGTGTTCCATAATTTTATTCTCTATAATCATTTCCACTATTTTCCCCAGCGCTGAAGTCTGGCTTACCTCTCTGAAATTTCCAGATCACCACTGTAAACCCTATTACAAATCGGCGTTATATTGGCCACCCTCCAATCTTCAGGTCGTATGGATGATTTTAACAAGTTACAGATCACTAACAACAGATCAGCAGTTTCATGTTTGCGTTCTTTCAGTACCCTGGGGTATATGCCATCCAATCCAGGTGATTTATCACTCTTTAACTACTACTACTACTAATCATTTATATAGCGATACCAGACATACGCAGCTGTTATGATTCTGCCGGTCTGGCAGGGGAGGGCTGTGGACTCCATTCCTGATTGGCTGTCAGGGTTTGAGCTGACGTCAGTGGGTAGTACTTAAGCCCACATGTTCCTGCTTTCCCTTCTTTGGCGTTACATTTCTTGGCGGCCTAAAGCCTTTACAGTTCTCTGTCAGAACGTTACTCTGGTTGTGTATCTGTGTTCCCTGTTCAGGGATTTATTTTACTTTCCCTTTGTTTGGGATATCTGGGGGCAGCGTGTGTGTGTCTGTATGTGTACTCAGCCTGCTGTTTAGTTTGCTTTGTCTGGGCTCGTTTCTGTCAGCGTGCGGGTGTGGGTAATCAGTCCACTTGCCTCCAGCTGGGCTGTCCCCCGCTGCTTGCAGTTCTCTGTGGGAGGCCAGCTGCTTTGTTTGTACTCCCGTTCAGAGGCAGACTCGGCAGGCTACCAGTCTGCGAGCCTTCTCTCAGGTTGTTTGTTTACTTAGTGATCTCTTTTCTCCGTGCTCCTGCCTCTGACTTCTGGCTCAGTAAGTTTAACCCCTTATGTACTGTGTCTCTGCCTCTGTCCTCTGTGTAGTTAAGGGATTTTTCTCATCCCTTTTGTGTCTTTCCTCTGGCCTCTGATTTGAGGGCTTGTCTACCTTTTGTTTCCTGTCCCGGTGTCTGGCCACTGTGGTTCTAGTGTGTTCTTTTTCCCCTTCTGTCCTGGGGGGGGGGGGGGGGGGTTCCTGGCTGCGGTGTTCGTGAGGCAGGGCAGTCTTCTTGCTGTTTTCTCCGTATCCTCTTGTGGTTACAGAGTAACATAGTAGATGACGGCAGAAAAAGACCTGCATGGTCCATCTAGTCTGCCGAAGACAAACTCATATGTGTATACCTTACCTTGAAATTGTACCTGTCCTTTTCAGGGCACAGACCATATAAGTCTGCCCAGCAGTATTTCCCGCCTCCCAACCACCAGTCCCGCCTCCCATCAGCGGCTCTGGTACAGACCGTATAAGTCTGCCCTCCCCTATCCTCGCCTCCCAACCACCACCCCCTCTTCCCCCCAACTGCTCCGCCACCCAATTTCAGCTAAGCTTCTGAGGATCCATTCCTTCTGCACAGGATTCCTCTATGCATATCCCACGCATGTTTGAACTCCGTTACCGTTTTCATCTCCACCACCTCCCGCGGGAGGGCATTCCAAGCGTCCACCACCCTCTCCGTGAAAAAATACTTCCTGACATCTTTCCTGAGTCTGCCCCCCTTCAATCTCATTTCATGTCCTCTCGTTCTACCGCCTTCCCATCTCCGGAAAAGATTCGTTTGCGGATTAATACCTTTCAAATATTTGAACGTCTGTATCATATCACCCCTGTTCCTCCTTTCCTCCAGGGTGTACATGTTCAGGTCAGCAAGCCTCTCTTCATACGTCTTGGAACGTAAATCCCATACCATCCTCGTAGCTTTTCTTTGCACCGCTTCCATTTTTTTAACATCCTTCGCAAGATACGGCCTCCAAAACTGAACACAATACTCCAGGTGGGGCCTCACCAACGTCTTATACAGGGGCATTAAAACCTCCTTTCTTCTGCTGGTCACTCCTCTCTCTATACAGCCTAGCAATCTTCTAGCTACTGCCACTGCCTTGTCGCACTGTTTCGTCGCCTTCAGGTCCTCAGATACTATCACCCCAAGATCCCTCTCCCCGTCCGTGCCTATCATACTCTCCCCGCCTAACACATACGTCTCCCTTGGATTTCTACTCCCTAAGTGCATCACTTTGCATTTCTTCGCATTGAATTTTAATTGCCAAACGTTAGACCATTCTTCTAGCTTCTTCAGATCTTTTTTCATGTTTTCCACACCCTCCGGGGTGTCCACTCTGTTGGAAATCTTGGTGTCATCCGCAAAAAGGCAAACTTTACCTTGTAACCCTTCGGCAATGTCACTCACAAATATATTGAACAGAATCGGCCCCAGCACCGATCCCTGAGGCACTCCACTACTCACCTTTCCCTCCTCCGAGCGAACTCCATTCACCACCACCCTCTGGCGTCTGTCCGTCAACCAGTTCCTAATCCAGTTCACCACTTCGGGTCCTATCTTCAGGCCGTCTAGTTTATTTAAGAGCCTCCTGTGGGGAACCGTGTCGAAAGCCTTGCTGAAATCTAAGTAGATGACGTCCATAGCACGTCCTTGATTTAATTCTCCGGTCACCCAGTCAAAGAATTCAATGAGATTCGTTTGGCACGATTTCCCTTTGGTGAAACCATGTTGTCTCGGATCTTGCAACTTATTGGCTTCCAGGAAATTCACTATCTTTTCCTTCAGCATGGCTTCCATTACTTTTCCAGTAACTGAAGTGAGGCTTACTGGCCTGTAGTTTCCAGCTTCTTCCCTATCCCCACTTTTGTGAAGAGGGACCACCTCCGCCGTTCTCCAATCCCTCTGAACCTCTCCCGTCTCCAAGGATTTATTAAACAAGTCTTTAAGAGGACCCGCCAGAACCTTTCTGAGCTCCCTCAGTATTCTGGGGTGGATCCCGTCCGGCCCCATGGCTTTGTCCACCTTTAGCTTTCCAAGTTGTTGATACACACTCTCTTCTGTGAACGGCGCTCTATCCACCTCATTCTCAGGTGTACTTTTGCTAGTCCCTCTCGGTCCTTCCCCAGGGTTTTCTTCAGTGAAAACAGAACAAAAGTATCTATTTAGCAAATTGGCTTTTTCTTCATCATTTTCTACATAGCGTTTTGTTGTATCTTTTAGTCTCACAATTCCCTTTATAGTCTTTCTCCTTTCACTAATATACCTGAAGAAGTTTTTGTCTCCCCTCCTTACATTTCTAGCCATTTGTTCTTCCGCTTGCGCCTTCGCCAGACGTACCTCTCTCTTGGCTTCTTTCAGTTTCATCCGGTATTCCTCCCCATGTTCCTCCTCTTGAGATTTTCTATATTTCTGGAACGCTAACTCTTTAATCTTTATTTTCTCAGCCACTTGCTTTGAGAACCATATCGGTTTCCTTTTTCTCTTGCTTTTATTTACTCTCCTTACATAAAGGTCTGTGGCCCTGTTTATTACTTCTTTTAGCCTGGACTACTGTCCTTCCACTTCTCGTATGTCCTCCCAGCCCATCAGCTCCTTCCTCAGGTATTCTCCCATTTTGTTAAAGTCAGCTCGCTTGAAATCCAGGACTTTGAGTTTAGAGTGGCTGCCATCCACATGAGCCGTTACATCAAAACAAACCGTTTGATGGTCACTGTTTCCCAGGTGTGCAGCCACTCGGACATTTGACACACTATCCGCATTCGTGAGCACCAGATCCAACGTGGCTCCCTCCCTCGTGGGTTCGTTCACCATTTGTCTGAGCAGAGCACTTTGGAAAGCATCCACAATCTCTCTACTTCTTACCGATTTTGCAGACGGAACCTTCCAATCTACATCCGGCAGATTAAAATCTCCCAACAACAGCACCTCTCTTTTCTTCCCCAACTTTTGAATATCAGCGATCAGATCTTTATCTAGTTCTTCCAATTGTGTCGGGGGTCTATAGACAACACCCACGTAGACCAAGGTTCTATCCTCTCTTTTTAAGGTGATCCATATCGCTTCTTCCTTTCCCCAGTTCCCTGTCATTTCAGTCGCTGCGATATCATTTCTCACATACAGAGCTACTCCTCCACCTATACGTCCCTCTCTATCCTTCCTAAAAAGATTATAGCCTGGTATGTTTACATCCCATTCGTGGGAACCATTGAGCCATGTCTCTGTGACTGCAACTATGTCCAAGTCAGCCTCCAAAATCAGGGCTTGAAGGTCATGAATTTTATTGCTTAGACTGTGAGCATTTGTGGTCATTGCTTTCCATGTACATTTCCTAGTATGTGTTTTGGTTTTAGTGATTTGTGAGGGTGTTTTCTCTTTGGGTACCTTCTCATATTTTTGTTCCCCCTTCCTTGCTTTTTCTTTTTTTTCCGCTTCAGTTTTATTTTCATTAACATCAGAGTGCTGTAGTGGAGCAAAAGAATTTTGTAGTGGCAACACTTGTGCGGGCGGATGCTTCTGTGTCACATGATGAAGTCTGCCTGAGCCTACTGTGAACCATCTGTTCTTATGTGGCTTTATTCTTTGAGGCAGTGGTGAGAAGTTATGATTCTGCACAGTCCTATAAGTTGCTTTAATTGCATCTAATTCTTGCATTACTTTACAGAGCTCTTGTTTTAAAGTAGATAGCTGAAGACAGATAGGACAAGCTTTAAGTCTCCAGATGATTGGCCTTGATACTAAAGTATCACAATTACTGCAGAGAATAAAAGTCATCCTGATTGGTTGAATGGGTATGAACAGGTGTACTATGTTGGAGTAACAGCCTGCAAGACTGCCTGTGTATGATTGAGTAAAGTTAATGAGGTTTGGTTTGTCTATAAATGAGTGGCAAACCCTGGGGTGGGTGGGATTATAAGTTCCAAAGTGTCAGCTAAGTGCTGTTGATTTGTTGAATGGGTATGAATAGGTATTTTATGATGAGGCTTGACAGTATACAAGATTAACTTTACTCCTCAGCAATTTGAGAAAGTTGTAATTTGGGTGGAGTTAAGTTGTGATAAGTAGTATAGTTAGAATAGGGATTTAGGAAATGTCAGTCTTGGGGTGGGTGGGTATAAACCTAAATTGTGGAATGTGTTTGCTGTAAAACCTATCTTAGGCCTGTGCTTCCTGTGTTAGTTTGCCCTTCCTGCGCTAGTCCCCTGGGAGGGTGTGGCACCCCGCTCTGGTTCCTTTGGCGTCTCTCCTTGTTATTCAGGGGAGGAGGTTCTGTCCTGGGTCTGTGAAGCCTCCGTGATTGGTTATTCACCGTGGTTGGTTATTCAGTGCGTGGCTGGCACCTCGGGTCCCTTGGGGACTTCGGTGTTCCTTTCTCCCCTCCCTGTGTGTGTATCGGTTCCGGTTCGGCTGTGAGGCCCTTATGATTGGCTCTGAGTGTTCCGGTTCGGCCGTGAGGCCCGCTTGAATGCCTATTTCCCTTTCTTCCTGAGGTGCTGCATGTGGGTAGGCTAGGGGTGTTGGATAGTTGGGTTGTGTAGTGGCGGGTCGGTCTCCCCTAGGCCTTGGTCCCTGCTACCAGCAGGCCTCGGCCTGGGCTCAAGGGCTCACGACCAACCCGGCAGATTACTGCAGCGCTGTACACATTATATACAGGTACTTTCTTGATCCCTAGGGAGCCCACAATCTAAGGTTTTTGTACCTGGGGCAATGGAGGGTTAAGTAACTTACCCAGGCTACTCCTCCACTCCACTCTTTTAACTTGTCAATTTGATTCAGTACATCTTCCAGGGTCACTGAGATTCTTCATTTCTTCTGCATCGTCACCCTTGAAAATCGTTTATCGGTACAAGTACATCTCTTATATCTTAGTAGTATATCTCACCTGCATTTGTCAAGCTAATTGATTTTTGGGTTCTCAGACAATCAGAAGCGAGGAACCGCCCATCCCCACCCCTACTGATGTCACTGAATGTGATGTCATAGCCCTACCCAGTAATCGGAGAGTAAAACCAATGCTGGGTGGACTTCTACGATCTGTGCCCTGATAGTGGCTGAATAGATATGGATGGGCTGGAGTGTAAATTTTAAGGAGCTTCGTTAGCTTCAGAACTTTTAGTACAGGAACAGGGCTGGGCAGACTTTTATGGTCTGTGTCCTGAGAAAGGCAGGGACAAATCAAACTCTGGTATACATATAAAGTATCACATACCGTGTAAAATGAGTTTATCTTGTTGGGCAGACTGGATGGACTGTTTAGGTCTTTATCTGCTCCCCACACAGCAAACAGGCAAAGAATGTACACCAGACCCATACATTTTTCTCACTCTCTCCTCCCTCTCTCAGCTTTTCAGCAAGCACGCTGTATTTTGTGTGAGATCAATAGGTCTGCAGCCTCCACCACGACCCCCCCTCCCCTTTCTCTAGCCAACAGCAAACTTACAGGGAATCCCTGTTCTGCCCTTCCAAGAAGTGTGGACGTAATCAATAACCGTGAGGCAGATGTACTTTCCTCCCTGCTTTGGGGAAAAAAAATTACAGATAAGCAAATCTCTTTCTCTGCATCCCCCTTGGCCCTCACCTCCTCCTATCCCTTGTTTTGCAAAACCACCAGCCTAATCGGCTGCAGTCAGGCCGCTGTATATATAGAGAGGCAACATGTGGCTAATCCTGTGCCCTACTCCCCTTATACAACTCCCTACCCAACCTACAATGCTAATGTTGAAATGCGCACCACCCTATGAAGTCATGTACAAAAGAATTCTAAGCAGAATTAACTAGGATCTGGAGGCGGTCGTGAGTTTGTTTTCTCCATGGCTACTGACGAGTTTGATGCATGCTTGCCCTTTCTCTTCTCGTGCATCATAGGGGGGCCCTCCAATAGTTGTAAAAGTTTCTTTGTTAAAAAATTGTTAGAACACGCCAATCTTATGTTCAGCATGAAACCCGATCAAATTGTATGGTGGTACACATGTGGCAATCTATGTATTTCAAACCGCTACCCATTTATACATTTTATGGATTCACTGCCATTGACATTTAACGATGACCTGTTGCTTCCACCCCATAAAGTTAATCTAGTCACTGTCGATGATTTTATGGAGACTAGTTGTAAAAATGATGAAATTGAAAAGGCCTTTACCAAATATACATACCACAGAAATGTAAGTATCTACTATAATAAAACGCACCCTCAACGTTCTGAAGACACTGACGTCACTGCAGGCACTCACACACAGGTTCGTAACTTCGTGGTGGTGAAGCCACAACACTCACCATGTCGCCAGGCCCCACCCTCGCGTCACACGTGATGACGAGGGCGGGACACGAAAAAAAAAAAGCAAATCACGCGTGTTTCCCTACTCCTCCCCTTCCAACAAATCCCAGCCGCAAACGCCGACGTGACCAGCACCCCAGCCCCTTTCAACACATCGCCCCGCCACTTTGAAGGTACCGGCCCGCCCCCGGTAACACACTCTTCCCCTCAACACTTTCCCACCCCCCTGTCACCTCCCATCCCCTTACGCCAATATCCCTGGTGGTCTAGCGGTACCTGTTTGCTTGGGCAGGAACGAAGGAAACCCCGCTATCATGCCCGCAGCGCTGCTGCTAGCTGCCCGGCTGCATCGTGTCTGAGTCCGGCTCTCGGTGAATCAAAATGGCCGCCGAGAGTTGAAGCTGCATCGCGAGACTTCAACTCACAGCGGCCATTTTAAACGCCGACAGCCGGACTCCAACACGATGCAGCAAGGAACCAAGCAGCACCACTACGGGCAGGAAAGAGGGGGCTCTTTCTTTTCTGCCCCGACTGAACAGGTACCTCTAGACCACCAGGGAGACAAGCGTAAGAGGAGGGGAAGGGAGTCCGGTGCCGGCTAGGGCCCGTTTCATCACTGCCAGAAACGGGCCTTTCCCACTAGTTATGTATAAATATCATTCAAAACATTTTTTGTCAAGGCAGAACAAGCCTCACCATCACCTTAAATACAAAATATATGGTGTTGTGTAAGAATCCGAGAGAGAAACAGCAGTTAGCTGTTCTTGCCAGATATAGGTATCCAGGTAAGACGTGTTTCTTTCTCGAGGCCTTTGAAAATGCTACCGGAAAACAGTACGTCTATCTCGTTGTGGATTTGAATGTGATGGCGCCCGAGGCTTACAGATTGAGGACCAACATATTATGTTACTATGTATGTTACATCTTTCCCCCCTGTAACCAGGCGCCTCTCTTGTGCAGCCAAGGATAGAACAATCTCCTCCAGCCAACGGGCTCCCGGTACAATGAATAAATAGACGTCCACCAGTAACTTCAATCTTAAGGACTTTTATTCCATGCAGGTTTTTAGTACACAGTTCCAACAGCAGCATAGCACATACCAGGATTCAATACAGGCTTCAGTCTGGGCTCTTTATCCAGTGCACAATAAACAATAATTCAATTCCCCAGACAAACAGTTCTTTCAGTTCAGTCACCAAGCAGCATTTTCTACCTTCTATCCTCTTTACCTTCAGGAGAGTTCAATATTTTAGGGACTCCTTCTACCCAAGGGTTTTCCCCTGCATCAGCTTCACAGTGAATTCAATACTTTTGGGACTTCCTCTCACCCAAGGAATCTCAGCCTGCTTCAGTACTTTAGGGACCTCCCTGCTCAAGGATTTTCAGCCTGCAAATACTTCTCTCCTTCTCTCTCCTGAACTGAACTAATGAGACTCCTTCCCACCTGCCTAATCAATCCCTGGCTTCTGCCTTCACAACCAATCATTCTCCACTCATTAGCTTCTCTACACACCCATACCAGCTGAGTTGAGCATGAGCCTAATGAGGAGCTCCTGCACACAGGGTTTCCTATCTCTCTTTCCCCCTAGTGGCAGCCAATCTACACCTCCTATTAGCTTACACCCATGTCCTCCCTGCTTGCAGCTAGGAGTCCAGCCCGGGTTTTCCATCTCACCCCCTGGCTCCTTGCCTGCAATGCCTTCTGGGACTTGTAGTTCAGACTGAAACTGCCTTAACCCAACTATCCTGGAGGTGACTTTATCACACCCCGTTTTGGTGGTCGTATTCAGTGAGAAAACATTGGGCATCTATAAAAAGAAGCATCGAGCTGCCGCTTTTTCTACATGCTGTAATTGCACTCTCACAGGCAACAACTTGTCTAGAGGTCTGAAGAGGAACCTGGAGCTTTTAAAACTTTTAGATCAGTCTTCGCCCCACCAGAGAGAGGCCATCCTTGGTATCGCGTTAGATGACTTAATAGCGGCTATAGCAGAGACAACCCTTAACACTCTGAAAGGTAACATACCGTTATCACAGCACCAGATTGAAAAGACAAAGGCATGCAATAAAGAGCCTTGGGGACGAAGGATTGGGGAGAGAGGGAAACCAACAGAGGGAAGGATTGGGAAGAGAGGGAAACCAACAGAGGGAAGGTTTGGGGAGAGTGGGAAACCAACAGAGGGAAGGATTGGGGAAAGAGGGAAACCAACAGAGGGAAGGATTGGGGAGAGAGGGAAAGAGGGAAACCAACAGAGGGAAGGATTGGGGAGAGAGAGAAAGAGGGAAACCAACAGAGGGAAGGATTGGGGAGAGAGGGAAACCAACAGAGGGAAGGATTGGGGAAAGAGGGAAACCAACAGAGGGAAGGATTGGGGAGAGAGAGGGAAACCAATAGAGGGAAGGATGGGGAGAGAGAGGGAAAAACAGATGGAAGGATTGGGGAGAGAGGGGGAAAACAGATGGAAGGATTGGGGAGAGAGGGGAAAAACAGATAGAAGGATGGGGAGAGATAGGGAAAACACAGATGGAAGGATTGGGGAGAAAGGGAAAAACAGATGGAAGGATGGGGAGAGAGAGAAGGAAAACAGATGGAAGGATGGGGAGAGAGAGGGGGAAAAACAGATGGAAGGATGGGGAGAGAGAGGGGGAAAACGGAAGGATGGGGAGAGAAAGAGGGAAGACGCTGGATGGAAGAATGCATAAAGAAATAGGGGAGACACTGGAAGGATGGGGAGAGGAAGCAGAGCTGCTGGATGGAAAAGGGGAATAGAGAAAGACTGGAGAATAAGAGGAAGGGGCATGGGGAGAACAAGGGTGAGGAAAAGATGAAAAGCCACAGGTAGATGAAGGAAATTAAAGAATGGATAGTAAGAATGAATTAAATCTGGACAGAGAGAGAGCCTGAAAAATATTGAAGAAAGCAAAGAAAAAGGAGACAAAAATGACAAATGGCACAGAAGAGTTAAGCGAAAACAAAGGAAAGCAGAATCACAGACTGGGACCAATATGGAAAGAAAAACAGTCACCAGACAACAAAGGTAGAAAAAAAATCATTTTATTTTCATTTTAGTGTTTGTAATATGTCCAATTTGAGAATTTACATTGGCTGTCTTATTTTGCACTGGGTATACTGGAGCTGTAAGAGCTTACAGAGATTATTTATCATGAAAAAAATCATATTATTTTTTTCTCCTATAGTACTATAATATTTTCAATGATGTCTGTTTATATGCGCCATGGCTGGTATAGGGGGTGTGGTTAATGTGGGTGTGGCTATCATAGGGGTGGAGCCATATGTGGTGACCCCGCCCATAATGAGTACCGGCACCTTTTTTTCTACAAAAAAAGCACTGCAGGTAAGTATCTTCACTTTTTCACAGTGCACACACAATGCATTTTACACAATAAATTACAAATATGCATGCTCACTTCCCTGACACATTTTACTGTTTTCATGCTAATATTCTTTATGCTTTCTTGAGTAGTGTAATTTTATTTGCTTTGTTTAAATTATAATGTTGAATATGTTTAACACAGACTCCTGACGCAGGTGCTGTGCAAAGAAACACAGCCCGTGTCGGGTTATTTTATGGAAGATTGATGTTCAAGCCATACGATTAAAGGAACTGTGTCCCCTTTTTTGAAGACTCTTGATGCTTTTTTTTTTTTTTTTTTGCTATTTACATGTAGTCAAACAGTACGTTCCTTCGCTGGTTAACTTCTATTACATTGTCAAAAACCCCGTAGATGATGATCATGTTTACAGTATAGGGCAAAGCATTCATGGTCAGGTGACAGAACAAAAGCCAGCAAAGTGTAACCTCTGTAAAACTCCATACTGCTAGCTTGTACCAAAACAGTGGCCATGTTCAAAGTCTGGTTGAAGAGGTTTTCCCAGCACATTCACCATCCACATAAGCCTCACCCTATATAATAATTCTCACCCTAACGTTCTATGGGTCTTGCTGCCTGTGTTCGTGACTTCTTCGGAGTAGGTCTGCTAGGCTCCGTAGCACAGGCTGACGTCACTGTACCCATTATAACGTACACATCAGAACTCGGAGAGAGAAAAAAAGCATGCCTCACTGCTGATCCAACCCCCCCCCCCCCCCCCCCCCCCCACCAACTGGCTCACGCATATTTGAACCACCATACAGCTTGACAAAAAAAAAAGGCTCGAGCCTGCCTGACGCCACTGACTCGCTCAACAACTGCCCTCCCGAAACACCATACAACTTGACAGCCAAAACAAAAAAAACGGCTCGAGGGCAGGAGGGGGCATGGAAATCAAAGGGAGGAACGATTGAAGGGAGGGAGTGTGGGAATCAGCTGTCATGAACAACGGCATCGCAGTCAAAAAGAAGGCTCTAGAGAGGGAGGAAGGCCAGTAGCAGGAGCACTTGAACTCAACCAATAGAGAGGAACTCTGGCTGAAACATCAGATACAGCACTCAAAGCCGCCCCTGCATTGAAGCCACCCATGGCACCCATTGCAGAAAGCGAGGAAGAATTAGAGGAAGAAAATGGCTGTTTCTCATAGAAACATCCAATTTTAGACGTCCTTAACTGCCCATTGCAGAAACGTCCAAAATTTGGAAATCCTCTACTGCCCCGTCACAGAAACGTCCAAATTTTGGACGTCCTCAACTGCATTTGCATGCTGGCAGGCCCCCATTCCCCCCAATGATGCAAACCACCCCCTCAGCGACAGGGGACTGTAGGTCCGGCGGTCCTCCGGTCCCCCCGACGATTCCCCCCCCCCCCAGGTTCAGGGAGCGCTGGAGATCGGGTGGGTCTCCAGCCCCCCCAACCCCCCAGCAAATGGTCCCTGGTGGTCCAGTGGACGCCGACCAAGCCCCCCCCCCCCCAGCGACAGGGGGGCTGAAGGTCCGCTGGACTGCCAGTCTCCCCAACCCCAGCATTAGCAAGGGCCCCTGTGTGATAGTGTCACTCCATCCGCTGCCCGCCCCCCTACCTTGGTTGGAGGAGAGATGCAGCCTGCCTCCCTCCTCTTCCTTCAACGCACAAATGGCGTCGCCCAGCCCTGCCCAGTGCATCCTGGTATGCGCTGGTCGGGGCTACACACCATATAAGGGAGAAACTCCCTTATATGGTGTGTACCCCACACAGTGCATCCCAGGATGCACTGGGCAGGACTGGGCATCGCCATTTGTGGCGTCGAAGGAAGAGGAGGGAGGCAGGCTGCGTCCTTCCTCCAACCAAGGTAGGTGGGCAGGCAGGTGGAGTGACACCATCACACAGGGACCCTTGCCAATGCTGTGGGTTGGGTTGGGGAGGGTGGACCGGCGGTCCATCGGACCTCCAGCCCCCCTGTTGCTTGGGGGGGTTTGGTCGGCGCCCAGTGGGTTTGGTCGGCGCCCCAACTGGGGGGTTGGGGGGGCTGGAGACCCACCGGATCTCCAGCCCTCCCTGAAATTGGGGGGGGGGGGGGGGGAACTGGAGGTCCACCGGACCTCTAGCCCCATTGCTTGGTGCAGGGGTAGTCAGGGCCTGGTGGACCCATGGACCTCCAGCCCCTGTGTTTGACAGATGGAGTACAACTTTAAAAGGCCCCCCCTTGGGGTTTTTTTTGTGCCAGCTGTAGGCTGCAGTGCTGTGAGGACACACACACACACATATACACACTCTCACTCTCTCTCTGGCTCTCTATGAACTCTCTCTCACACTCTCTCTCTCTCTCTCTTTTAGACAGACGCACACACATATTTCATTACATTTTTCACAACAAATATGTCGCCCGTTTTAACGGGCAGGGGAGAGAGGACGGTTGGTGGACATGGGGAAGGGGGTTGGTGCACATGGGGGTAGGACAGGGGAACACATGAATAACAAAAAATAAATAAATAACATGCCATACTCATGGACTATCTTCCTCATTATACACCCTTCACAATTATTCCTTCTCATTAAAGCCCTTTCCTATGAACTGTTTGGTTAACAACAATCACCATTTGAATATAACCTTGCTAGCGCCCGTTTAATTTCTTACAGAAGTGGGCCTTTTTTACTAGTTGTCCATAAAATCCAGGATGATGAGTTTGGGCAACTGCCACAAAAAGAGGTTTTACTGGTTAACGCGAACTCCAGCGGGTATGCTAAACACCTTCAGCCCTACGCGATCAGTGGCATACTTGACATTGGACTTCAACAGCACTTCAGCGTGACTCAGTCTTACCCACAATGAC
The DNA here is from genome assembly GCF_901765095.1 of Microcaecilia unicolor. Lineage (NCBI taxonomy): Eukaryota > Metazoa > Chordata > Amphibia > Gymnophiona > Siphonopidae > Microcaecilia > Microcaecilia unicolor. The sequence continues at coordinate 118,421,026 of NC_044040.1, read as the reverse complement.
ACTTTTACTCTCTTTAAGAACAATGATGCAGACAGGAGGCATCTTTACTTCTCATCAGTTTTATCTTAACATCTACGTTATTGAACAGAAGTTTTTCTTGGAAAAACGGATCGCTGTGTAAATGGCCCGGTAATTCTACCTTCTGTCTACTGGCTGTAAATTGTACCATTTTGTTGAAACCGGCATTGCGACAGCAAGGGTTAGTGAACTAATGGCTCCTAGATGAGTCTTTTAAAGCAGATCGCTCATAAACTGTGTTTTGAGGGGCCCTTTGCCATAATTGAGAAGAAGTTCTATGAGGGCTCTATAAGGGTAGCAGTTGTTACTGTGACTGATGAGTCTATCTTCGATCATGACATCCAGATGGCTGAAGAGGGAGGCTATCTGATAATTTTCTGGTGCCACTGGCTGCTCCTGCAATGTCCATTCCATCTTCTTTCATGATCTTACAGATCAGGTACAACAACGTATTGTTGAAATCCAAATAATCTTCACTGTGATGGCTATGTAAAAGTCAAGTGGTGCGATTTCTGATAAAGCCAATGAAAGCGATATTTCCACATAAATGCTTTTTTCGATACTGGTTTGTGTGGGTGACAATTGAAAGAGGTCCAATTTTGATTTCATGCATTCTTCCGAGCCATCGTGCACAAAACACATGATTTTTTTTCTCAAAATATATCTTCCAGCTCTGTGGCACTAGCTCTCTTCTTAACCATGCACTTAGACTTCTGAGATGCTACACAGTTTATTTTTTTTCTTTTAAGGTTTTGGGCGGTTGTTCTAAAAGCATCTGACCTCCTTTCTTTCTTCTTTCTTTCTTTCTTCTTTCTTCTTTCTTTCTTCTTCTTTCTTTCTTTCTTTCTTTCTTCTTTCTTTCTATAGGGTTTTTCGCAAGACTGCTAGCCCTGATCTGGTCTGGTCTGCTCAACGTTATTGTTTGTTGTTATTACTACTACACTCAACATTTCTAGAGCACTACTAGGGTTACGCAGCGCTGTACCGTTTACAAAGAAGGACAGTCCCTGCTAGAAGGAGCTACAATCTAAAGGAAGAAATGTCAAGTTGGGACAGTCAAGATTTCCTGAATAGAGGTGTAGTGGTTAGATGCCGAAGGCGACATGAAGCGGTTGGCTTGAGCAAGGATTGAAGAGGGCAGGGAGGGGGCCTGGCGTATGGGCTCAGGGAGTTTATTCCAAGCATGGGGTGAGGCGAGGCAGAAAGGGCGGAGCCTGCAGTTGGCGGTGGTGGAGAAGGGTACTGAGAGGAGGGATTTGTCTTGAGAGCAGAGGTTACGGGTAGGAACATAAGGGGAGATGAGGATAGAGAGGTAAGGAGGGGCTGCAGATCGAGTGCATTTGTAGGTTAGTAGGAGAAGCTTGAACTGTATGCGGTACCTGATCGGAAGCCAGTGAAGTGATATGAGTATATTGGTCGAGGCAGAAGATAAGACGTGCATCCGAGTTCTGAACGGACTGAAGGGGGGATAGATGGCTAAGTGGGAGGCCAGTGAGGAGTAGGTTGCAGTAGTCAAGGCGAGAGGTAATGAGAGAGTGGATGAGAGTTCGGGTGGTGTGCTCAGAGAGGAAAGGGCGAATTTTGCTAATGTTATAGAGGAAGAAGCGACAAGTCTTGGCTATCTGCTGGATATGCGCAGAGAAGGAGAGGGAGAAGTCGAAGATGACTCCGAGGTTGCGGGCAGATGAGACGGGGACGATGAGGGTGTTATCAACTGAGATAGAGAGTGGCTGGAGAGGGGAAGTGGGTTTGGGTGGGAAGACAATAAGCTCGGTCTTGGCCAATACCCAACACACAACCAACACACGAAAAAGGACACACACTTGATATCATAACAAACAAATTCAAACCGGACTCAACTATCATACTCACTGACACAAGATGGACACCTACACTATGGTCAGACCACCATAAAGCAAATGTCTGTCTCTGCTGGCGAAAAACACACACAAACACAATCAATAAAAAGGGTCGAACAACATACACAACGAGAGGAAAAATAGACCCCACAATATTCTGGCAACAGATTTACCAGAACGAATGGCCAACAAACGCTGACACCATCCAATTCATCCAAGAATGGGACGATCTATGCACAACAACATTAGACAAAATCGCCCCAATCCAAACCAGAACATCACACAGGAAAAAGACAAATCCGTGGTTCACCGAAGAGCTGAAAAAACTTAAAACACAAGTCAGGAAACTAGAACGAGAATGGAACAAAAAGAAAGACGAACAAACACTGAACGCATGGAAATTACTTCGGAGAAAATACAAATACACCATAAAACAGACCAAAAGACTACATTACAAAACAATAATAGGACCAAACTACAAAGACACACATAAACTCTTCAACCTTGTGAACAAACTGTTAGACACCACACCAGTTACAAACAATGGCAAAGATGTACCAGATGTGGACAACCTTGCAAAATACTTCAAGGAGAAAATTATACAACTACGACTCAAAATACCTGCTAACCCTATTGAGTACGCCACAATTTTATATTGTCTAGACCAGAGAAGGACATACCCTGCAGACAGAACATGGACCGAATTTGAAATACTATCAGAAGACCTCATCTCTGAAACTCTCAAAAGATATGCCAAATCCAACTGCAAACTAGACACGTGCCCAAACAACCTCATGAAATCTGCTCCTCAACAATTCATAATAGACCTAACGAGCCATGTGAACTTCATGCTACAAAACAGACTCTTCCAAAAGAAAAAGGAAAAATCTTACTCACCCCAATTCCTAAGGACACAAAGAAAAACACAAGTGAAATAACCAACTACAGGCCAGTAGCATCCATACCACTAATAACCAAAATAACTGAAGGACTGGTAACCAAACAACTCACAAACTATCAAAACAAACACTCAATACTGCATGACGCCCAATCAGGATTCCGGTCGAATCATAGCACAGAAACAGTATTAGTCACCCTTATGACCAGATTTAAACAAATAATTGCAACAGGCAACAATATACTCCTCCTACAATTTGACATGTCAAGTGCCTTCGATATGGTTGACCATGGAATCCTATTACACATACTCGAATACTTTGGCAATGGAGGAAATGTCCTGAATTGGTTCGAAGGGTTCCTAACCCAACGTTCATATCAAGTCACATCAAATTCGACCACATCCAAGGCATGGACACCTGAATGTGGAGTACCACAAGGATCACCTCTCTCACCAACCATTTTCAACTTAATGATGATCCCTTTGGCAAAACTCCTATCAAACCATAACCTCAACCCATATATATACGCTGATGATGTGACAATATACATCCCCTTCAAACAAGACATCAACGAAATCTTCAACGAAATCAATCAAAGCCTACACATCATGAACACATGGGCGGATGCATTTCGTCTGAAATTAAATGCAGAAAAAACTCAATGCCTGATTCTCACCTCCCAATACAACACAAAAGAATTCACAGCCATAAACACACCAAACCTGAACCTTCAAATCTCTGAAACGCTAAAAATCCTTGGAATCACTATCGACCGCCACCTAATGCTTGAAACTCACGCTAACAACACAACAAAAAAGATGTTTTACAGCATGTAGAAACTGAAAAGGATAAGACCATACTTCCCAAGATCCGTCTTTCGCAGCCTAGTGCAATCCCTCGTGCTCAGCCATTTGGATTACTACAACTCACTATACGCAGGTTGCAAAGAACAAATACTGAGGAAACTTCAAACAGCCCAGAATACAGCAGCCAGACTCATCTATGGAAAGCCAAAATATGAAAGTGCAAAACCATTACGAGAGAAACTGCACTGGCTCCCACTCAAGGAACGCGTCACTTTTAAAATATGCACACTAGTCCACAAAATCATTCACGGCGAAGCCCCAGCCTACATGTACGAGTTGATAGACTTACCAACTAGAAACGCCAAAAGATCATCCCGAACCTTCCTTAACCTCCACTTCCCCAATTGCAAGGGCGTGAAATACAAAGCGCTACACGCGTCAACCTTTTCTCACATGAGCACGCAGTTTTGGAATACACTGCTGCGCAACTTAAGAACAATCAATGAGCAAGCTTCCTTCCTCAGATTATTGAAGACCCATCTTTTCGAAAAAATTTGCGGAAAGAAACAAAACACATAAAGGCCACACTTAATATTCACTAATGCATCATACATTCACCTCTGAATTCTCATTCCCATAATTTCACATCTCTCATACCTTTACTCACAGAAAGATATACACCATATGTCCTCATGCCTCTTTATCGCTCTCCAAGCTCCCAGTGTTTCCTTCCAAAGTTTCAATGTTTGTGTTCCATTGTTACATTCCCTAACGACACCTCAATTGTTTCGCATAACTCTGCACAATGTAATCCATAACCAATCTGTAACAAATTGTATTTCTAACATTTAACTCATATTGTAAGCCACACTGAACCCGCAAAAAGGTGGGAAAATGTGGGATACAAATGCAATAAATAAATAAATAAATGTTCAGTTTCAGGTGGCGGTTGGACATCCAGGCAGCAATGTTGGATAAGCAAGCCAATACTTTGGCCTGGGTTTCAGCAGTGATGTCTGGTGTGGAGAGGTAAAGCTGGGTGTCGTCAGCATAAAGATGATATTGGAAACCATGAGATGAGATCAGGGAGCCCAGGGAAGAGGTGTAGATTGAAAAAAGAAGGGGTCCAAGGACAGATTCCTGAGGAACTCCAACAGAGAGCGGGATGGGGGTGGAGGAAGAACCATGAGAGTGTACTCTGAAGGTACGGTGGGAGAGATAAGAGGAGAACCAGGAGAGGACAGAGCCCTGGAACCCAAATGAGGACAGTGTGGCAAGAAGTAAATTGTGATTGACAGTGTCAAAAGCGGCGGATAGGTCGAGGAGGATGAGGATGGAGTAGTGACCTTTGGATTTGGCAAGGAACAGGTCATTACAGACTTTAGATAGTGCCGTTTCTGTCGAGTGTAGGGGGCGAAATCCGGATTGAAGCGGATCGAGGATGGCATGAGAGGAGAGAAAATCAAGGCAAAGGCTGTGAACGGCACGTTCAAGTATCTTGGAGAGGAAGGATAGGAGGGAAATGGGGCGGTAGTTGGAGGGACAGGTAGGGTCAAGTGCTACTACTACTACTTCTATTTATCATTTCTATAGCGCTACAAGGTGTACGCAGCGCTGCACAAACATAGAAGAAAGACAGTCCCTGCTCAAACAGCTTACAATCTAATAGACAAAAATAAAGTAGCAAATCAAATCAATTAATGTGTACAGGAAGGAGGAGAGGAGGGTAGGTGGAGGCGATGGTTACAGAGGTTACGAGTCAAAAGCAATGTTAAAGAGGTGGGCTTTCAGTCTAGATTTAAAGGTGGCCAAGGATGGGGCAAGACGTAGGGGCTCAGGAAGTTTATTCCAGGCGTAGGGTGAGCGAGACAGAAGGCGCGAAGTCTAGAGTTGGCAGTAGTGGAGAAGGGAACAAATAAGAAGGATTTATCCATGGAGCGGAGTGCAACGGGAAGGGTGTAGGGAAGGACGAGTGTGGAGAGATACTGGGGAGCAGCAGAGTGAGTACATTTAAAGGTTAGTAGAAGAAGTTTGAACAGGATACGAAAACGGATAGGGAGCCAGTGAAGCGACTTGAGGAGAGGGGTAGTATGAGTAAAGCGACCCTGGCGGAAGACGAGACGGGCAGCAGAGTTTTTGAACCGACTGGAGAGGGGAGAGGTGACTAAGGGGAGGCCAGCAAGAAGCAGATTGCAGTAGTCTAAACGAGAGGTGACAAGGGTGTGGATGAGGGTTTTGGTAGAGTGCTCGGAAAGAAAGGGGCGGATTTTACGGATGTTGTAAAGAAAGAACGACAGGTCTTGGCGATCTGCTGGATATGAGCAGAGAAGGAGAGAGAAGAGTCAAAGATGACCCCAAGGTTTCGAGCTGAGGAGACAGGGAGAATGAAAGAGCCATCAACAGAAATAGAAAACGGGGGGGGGGGTGGGGGGGGGGAGGTTTTGGGGGGAAAAATGAGAAGCTCGGTTTTGGTCATGTTTAATTTCAGGTGGCGTTGAGACATCCAGACAGCAATGTCAGACAAGCACGCTGAAACTTTGGTTTGGATGCAAGGTGAGATATCAGGGGTTGAAAGGTAGATTTGGGAGTCATGAGCATAGAGATGGTAGGAAAAGCCATGGGATGAGATTTATGAACCAAGGGAAGAAGTGTAGATAGAAAAGAGGAGGGGACCAAGAACAGAACCCTGAGGTACGCCGACAGGCAGAGTGATAGAAGTAGAAGAGGATCCACCAGAGTGAACACTGAAGGTGCGGAGGGAGAGGTAGGAAGAGAACCAGGAAAGGACAGAGCATTGGAATCCCAGTGAGGACAGGGTATCGAGGAGTATGCTGTGATCGACAGTGTCAAAAGCAGCGGAAAGATCAAGAAGAATGAGGATGGAATAGAGACCTCTGGATTTAGCCAGTAATAGGTCATTGGAAACTTAGTAAGCGCAGTTTCGGTTGAGTGAGAGGGCGAAAACAGATTGTAGTGGGTCAAGAATAGCATGTGAGGACAGAAAATCAAGGCAGCGGTGATGAACAGCACTCTCAAGTAATTTGGAGAGAAAGGGAAGGAGGGAGATGGGTTGGTAATTAGAGGGACAAGTAGGGTCGAGTGAAGGCTTCTTAAGGAGAGGTGTGACCACAGCATGTTTAAAGGCAGCAGACAGTCGCAGTGGAAAGTGAGAGGTTGAGAATGTGACAGATAAAAGGAATAAGAGCAGGAGAGATGGCATTAAGAAGGTGGGTGGGAATGGGATCAGAGGAACAGGTGGTACATTTTGAGAAAGAAAGGAGAAGTGTAGTTTCCTCAATAGTAACTTCAGGAAAGGAGGAAAGGGAATGAGGGGGAGGAGAGAGAGGGGAAACGGACTAGTGGAGGGAGAAGTGGCGAGGTACAGAATGCAAGGTTTATCTTTTGAACCGTCGTGAAAGAATTCAGCAAGGGTCTGAGGAGATAATGAAGGGGGAGTTGGCGGAGGGGGCACCTTGAGGAGAGAGTTCAATGTGGTGAAGAGAAGTCGAGGGTTAGAGCCTCTCCTTCGCCTCTTTTGTCCGGGACATGTCTGTGAGCATTCCCTTCCCAGTGTTCACCCTGGATGAGCCGAGGGCTGAGATGCTCGAAGTCCTCGACTATCCATCACCACCTAGAGAGTCTTCCACGGTACCGTTGCACAATGTCCTCAAGGAGACACTGCTTCGGAACTGGTTGAAGCCCTTATCTTATCCCACCATCCCTAAGAAAGCGGAGTCCCAATACAGAGTCCACAAAGACCCGGAGTTGATGCGGCCTCAGCTGCCACATGACTCAGCGGTCGTGGACTCTGCTTTCAAAAGTGCAAGGAGTTCGAGGGATACCGCCTCGGCGCCCCCAGGGCGGGAGTTTCGCACTCTGGACTCGTTTGGGAGGAAGGCCTACCATTCTTTCATGCTCGTTACCAGAATCCAGTCATACCAGCTCTACACGAGCATCCACATGTGGAACAATGTGCAGCAACTGGCGGACCTGGTTGACAAGCTCCCCCCCGGAGCAGTCCAGGCCTTTTCAGGAGGTGGTCAGGCAGCTGAAGGCGTGCAGAAAATTCCTGTCCAGGGGTATTTATGACACCTGTGATGTGGCATCCAGAGCCGCGGCCCAGGGTATAGTGATGCGCAGACCCTCATGGCTGCGTGCCTCTGACCTGGACAACCGCACCCAGCAACGGCTGGCGGATGTCCCTTGCTGGGGGGATAACATTTTTGGCGAGAAGGTCGAGCAGATGGGGGACCAACTACATCAGCGGGAAACCGCTCTCAACAAGCTCTCCCACCGGGCGCCTTCAGCATCCACCTCCACAGGTGGATGTTTCTCCCGGGCCAGGCAGGCTGCACCTTACACTTACAGCAAGCTTAGGTACAACCAGCTGACCCAAAGGCCTCCTCAGGCACAGGGATAGTCCCAGCACGCTTGTTCCCGTCAACAGCGTGCGCCTAAGCAGCCCCCTGCGACTCCACAGCAAAAGCAGGGGACGGGCTTTTGACTGGATCCATGGGAACATAGCTGCCATCAAAGTAGCCGTGCCGGATGGCCTGCCGGTCAGGGGGAGGTTGACAGTTTTTCACCAAAGGTGGCCTCTCATAACCTCCGACCAGTGGGTTCTCCAAATAGTGCGGTGCGGATACACCCTGAATTTGGTCTCCATCCCACCAAATTGCCCACCGGGAGCTCAATCCTTCAGCTCCCACCACAAGCAGGTACTTGCAGAGGAACTCTCCGCCCTTCTCAGCGCCAAAACGGTCGAGCCCGTGCCACCCGGGCAGGAGGGCAGGGATTCTATTCCAGGTACTTCCTTGTGGAAAAGAAGACAAGGAGGGATGCGTCCCATCCTAGACCTGAGAAGCCTGAACAAATATCTGGTGCGAGAAAAGTTCAGGATGCTTTCCTTGGGCACCCTTCTCCCCATGATTCAGAAAGACGATTGACTATGTTCCCTGGATTTAAAGGATGCTTATACCCCCATCCCGATACTACCAGCTCACAGACAGTATCTGCGATTCCGTCTGGGGACACGTCACTTCCAGTATTGTGTGCTGCCCTTTGGGCTCGTCTCTGCACCACGGGTATTCACGAAGTGTCTCGTGGTGGTTGCGGTGTACCTGCGCAAGCTGGGGGTGCACGTGTTCCCGTATCTCGACGATTGGCTGGTGAAGAGCACCTCAGAGGCGGGAGCTCTTTGGTCTATGCAGTGCACTATTCAACTACTGAAGCTGCTGGGGTTTATAATAAACTAGTAAAAGATGCCCGTTTCAGAGCAAATGAAATGGGTGCTAGCAAGGTTTTGTCGCCAACACCCCCCCCCCCTCCCTCCCTCCCTGGCCAACCCCTTCGTTATTCGTCCATTGCCCCGCCCCCAACGTCATGACGTTTGACGCGAGGGCGGGGCCCGGAGCGATTTCCCCCCCCCCCCCACGCCTCCCTGCCTCCCTCCCTGCCAACCCCTTCGTTGTTCTGCCATTGCTCCGCCCTCGAGGGCGGGGCCCGGAGCGATTTCCATGCCTCCCTGCCTCCCTCCCTGCCAACCCCTTCATTGTTCTGCCATTGCTCCGCCCTCGAGGGTGGGGCCCGGAGCGATTTTGGTGGCTTCACCACCACGAACCTTCGAACCTTTTTGAAGGAAGTCAGGGCTTGGCTTCACTGCCGTCAGTGTCCTCAGAACGTTGAGGGTTAGTTTTATTATAGTAGATTACCCGAAGTCCCATCTCCAGCCAGTCCAATCTCTGGAATTCATTGGAGCTCTGCTGAATTCACAGACGGCTCATGCCTATCTTCCCGAGGCGAGGGCTCAGAACCTTCTGTCCCTTGCCTCCCAGGCCAGAACTTCCCAGCAGATCACAGCTCGGCAGATGTTGAGACTCCTGGGCCATATGGCCTCTACAGTCCATGTGACTCCCATGGCTCGTCTTCACATGAGATCAGCTCAATGGACCCTAGCTTCTCAGTGGTGCCAGGCCACCGGGAATCTAGAAGATGCCATCCGCCTGCCCATCAGTTGTCGCAATTCGCTGCTCTGGTGGACGATTCGGACCAATTTGACCTTGGGACGCCCGTTCCAAATTCCTCAGCCGCAAAAAGTGCTGACGATGGATGCATCTCTCCTGGGGTGGGGAGCTCATGTCGATGGGCTCCACACCCAAGGGGTGTGGTCCCTCCAGGAAGCAGATCTTCAGATCAATCTCCTGGAGCTCCGAGCGGTCTGGAACGCGCTGAAGGCCTTCAGGGATCGGCTGTCCTCCCAAATTATCCAAATTCGGACAGACAATCAGGTTGCAATGTATTACATCAACAAGCAGGGGGGCACCGGATCTCGCCCCCTGTGTCAGGAGGCCGTCAGGATGTGGCAATGGGCAGGCCAGCACAGCATGCTTCTCTAAGCCACATACCTGGCAGGCGTAAACAACAGTCTGGCTGACAGGCTGAGCAGACTCATGCAACCGCACGAGTGGTCGCTCCATTCCAGGGTGGTACGCAAGATCTTCCGAGAGTGGGGCACTCCCTCGGTGGACCTTTTCGCCTCCCAGACCAATCACAAGCTGTCTCAGTTCTGTTCCAGACTTCAGGCATACGGCAGACTAGCGTCGGATGCTTTTCTCCTACATTGGGGAAGGGCCTCCTGTATGCATACCCTCCCAAACCTTTGGTGGGGAAGACCTTACTGAAGCTCAAGCAAGACCGCGGCACCATGATTCTGATTGCGCCTTTTTGGTCCCGTCAGACCTGGTTCCCTCTTCTTCTGGAGTTGTCCTCCGAAGAACCGTGGAGATTGGAGTGTTTTCCAACCCGCATTTCGCAGAACGACGGAGCGCTTCTGCACCCCAACCTTCAGTCTCTTGCTCTCACGGCCTGGATGTTGAGGGCGTAGATTTTGCTTCATTGGATCTGTCTGAGGGAGTCTCCCGTGTCTTGCTTGCCTCTAGGAAGGATTCTACTAAGAAGAGTTACTTTTTTACGTGGAAGAGGTTTGTTGTTTGGTGTGAGAGCAAGGCCCTAGAACCTCGTTCTTGTCCTGCGCAGACCCTGCTTGAATACCTTCTACACTTATCAGAGTCGGGTCTCAAGACCAACTCAGTAAGGAATCAACTTAGTGCAATTAGTGCTTACCATCATCGTGGAGAGGGAAAAGCCATCTCTGGAGAGCCTTTAGCCGTTCGATTCATGAGAGGTTTGCTTTTGTCAAAGCCCCCTGTCAAGCCTCCTGCAGTGCCATGGGATCTCAATGTCGTCCTCACCCAGCTGATGAAACCTCCTTTTGAGCCTCTGAACTCCTGCCATCTGAAGTACTTGACCTGGAAGGTCATTTTCTTGGTGGCAGTTACTTCAGCTCGTAGAGTCAGTGAGCTTCAAGCCCTACTAGCTCATGCTCCTTATACTAAATTTCATCATAACAGAGTAGTCCTCCGCACTCACCCTGCCAAAGGTGGTGTCGGAGGTCCATCTTAACCAGTCAATTGTCTTGCCAAAATTCTTTCCCAGGCCTCAAACCCGCCCTGCTGAGCATCAGTTGCACACATTGGACTGCAAGAGAGCATTGGCCTTCTATCTGGAGCGGACACAGCCCCACAGACAGTCCGCCCAATTGTTTGTTTCTTTTGATCCCAATAGGAAGGGGGTCGCTGTCGGGAAACGCACCATTTCCAGTTGGCTAGCAGATTGCATTTCCTTCACTTACACCCAGGCTGGGCTGACTCTTGAGGGTCATGTCATGGCTCATAGTGTTAGAGCCATGGCAGCGTCAGTGGCCCACTTGAAGTCAGCCACTATTGAAGAAATTTGCAAGGCTGCGACTTGGTCATCTGTCCACACATTCACATCACATTACTGCCTCCAGCAGGATACCCGACGCGACAGTCGGTTCGGGCAGTCGGTGCTGCAGAATCTGTTTGGGGTTTGAATCCAACTCCACCCTCCTGGACCCGGTTTTTATTCTGTTCAGGCTGCATTTCCAGTGCGTTGTTCTTCGTAGGTCAATTTCTGTTATGCTCTCGCCGTTGCGATGCCAAATTGACCCTGTTTGTTGTTTTGAGTGAGCCTGGGAGCTAGGGATACCCCAGTCGTGAGAACAAGTAGCCTGCTTGTCCTCGGAGAAAGCGAATGATACATACCTGTAGCAGGTGTTCTCCGAGGACAGCAAGCTGATTGTTCTCACCTTACCTCCCTCCTCCCCTTTGGAGTTGCGTGTTTTCCTCATTTCTTTGCTTGTCATTTAACTGAGCGGGAGCGCACGGGCAGGAAGACGGCCGCGCATGCGCGGTGGGCGTACCCTGCGTGCGGGACCTCCCGCAAGAATTTTTCTTCCGGGTTTCGAGGGGCTGCCATGGACGTCAACCCAGTCGTGAGAACAATCAGCGTGCTGTCCTCGGAGAACACCTGCTACAGGTATGTATTATTCGCTATTTAAAAGCTCTTTAACTTTATCCGCTTGTATTTTTTGTAGGCATTCAGCATAAACTAAATATCTTTTCAAAGGTTTAAATCACATCACGGCCGGTTTTTGTTTTTAGCAGTGCTTTTTTTGTATTAAAAAAGGTGCCAGTACTCATTATTGGTGGGGTCACCACATATGGCTCCACCCGTATGATAGCCACACCCATATTTGCCACACCCCTTATACCAGCTATGGCGCATATAAACAACACAGTTTATACCTAATTGTTCAACCACCCCTAGGATTCACCTTTGGGTTTATAAAGCAAAACCATGTGCATGTAATGACTGGATAAAGGAATTAAAACAAAGTTTAAAGCAAATGCCCTTAATGTGTAATACTTGGTAGCAATAATGAAACTGTAATGGAATATTTACAAAGCAAGCAGTCTGAGCCAACATATTTATTTTCCATGGAACATAATTAACTTTGTATGAACTTGGTGGCTAACAGTGGGCTGAACTGGACAATGCTGCCACATTCAAGCTGACTCTGGACAGAACTTCTGCATGAAAGAAGCCCTTCCCTCATTATTTAATGGCTCTCTGTGAAATAGTAGTAATAATAAGGCAAGTGCATTTTTATGCAATCCACAAAACAAAAGGAGAAAGTTCCCACATGCCATCTTTTGATGTAGGCACAGGAGAAAAAGATTTTAAATGCTCTCAGGTGTCAATCTAATTAATGTTTTGGGGTTTTTTTTTAATTGTACTTATAAATAGTAAATCTGATTGTTAATCACTTGATTCTCATGTGTTTCTTTTGGCCGCCCTTTACTAGATGAACAACACAAGTGGTCCTTTACTAGGTGAAAACATCTCTGCATGAATACAAGCGGTCCCTATAACCAGCCCCTCCAAATGACACAATGATTTACAATTTAGAGCTAATTACTCAATGTTTCCCCTATGTACCTTCGCATGCTGTAAAGCTGGCATGTTTGAAAATATAAGCAAGATCAAATAAAAATGTTACCAACAATAAAGGATGACAACATGGATAGAGCAACTTCTCAGTACTACACACATCCCAATCTGGATTCTGTGCTAATCACAGCACCGAAACAGTTCTAATAACACTCATGACCAAATTCAAACATATTATTGCAGCTGGTAATAATGTCCTTCTGTTACAATTCAACATGTCCAGCGCGTTTGACATGGTCAACCATGATATTTTATTAAACATTCTAGAATATTTTGGAATAGGAAGAAATGTATTGAACTGGTTTCATAGTTTTCTAACAACAAGAACTTATCGGGTAATATCTAAATCGATCATATCATCACCATGGAGACCGGAATGTGGTGTGCCCCAGGGATCTCCGCGTTCACCGATTCTCTTCAATCTAATGATGTTATCTTTGGCCAAAGCATTGTCTAACTAAGACCTAAACCCATATATTTATGGCAATGATGTGACGATATATATTTCGTTCAAAAATGACTTATCAGAAATTGCAGACAAAATAAAGCGCAGTTTCCAAATTATGAACTCATGGGCAGACGCTTTCCAACTAAAGCTGAATACAGAAAAGACACAATACCTAATATTATCATCGCAATATAATAAAATTAACTATCCTAACATAAACACACCAAACCGCACTCTCCCTGTTGCGGACACCTTGAAACTTCTAGGCGTAACAATTGATCGCAACCTTAATCTAGATTGCCATGTAAAAAATGTCATAAAGAAAATGTTCAATGCAATGTGGAGACTCAGAAGAGCAAGACCTTTCTTCCCAAGAGAAACATTTCGCGTATTGGTGCAATTATTGGTTCTGAGCCATTTGGACTATTGTAATTCCTTATACACGGGATGCAAGGTACAAACCATCAAGAAACTCCAGACAGCCCAGAACACCGCAGCTAGATTGATATTCGGCAAGACGAAATATGAAAGTGCCAGACCCCTCAGAGAAAGACTGCATTGGCTCCCACTGAAAGATCGTATTGCATTCAAGATATTTACCTTGGTTCATAAGATCATTTATGGAGATGCCCCATCATACATGTTAGACTTAATTGACTTACCAGAGAGAAACAACAAAGGTTCATCACGCACCCGCTTAAACCTTCATTATCCCAATTGCAAAGGACTTAAATACAAGTCTGTACATACATCCAGTTTCTCATACACCTGCACACAATTATGGAATGAATTGAGATCCAAGATGGCGCAGCTCTACTAGGACGCTCCGAACCTCATTCCTGCAGAGATGCCTAAACGTAGAGGGAGAGTAGCGGGCAGAACTTCCCCGCTTCCATCCCCTATATCGGGTCCGATTGACCGTTACCTGAGATTAGGAGCAGCTATACCTGATGGCGGAACGCCTCCGGTAGGGAACGCCAGCGAACGAGAGATTTTGGCTTCCCCCGGACTCGAGACAACATTGAGCCCCGCTGCACGCACTCCTCCACCTCAACCACTCGGCGCGAGTTCGTTCCTCCTTGACCCGACGGGGTCCCCCTTGGAAGGAGCAGGAGACCCGGAAGAGCTTCAGGGTGAAGTTTTGCTTTCATCGGAGGATGGAATAGAGGGCAGTTTCCCCATATCGACGCCGAGCAACGGGTTGAGAGAAGCTGAGGGACTAAGCGAGACGAGTGTAAAGACTTCAGCAAGGTTTGATTTTCCTACTGAATTAGTGACTAAACCAAAAGATGTGACTTTAGATTCCCTGTGGGATTTGATGTCTAACCTGGGACAATTTTTTCTTAAACAATTTAATGAAGTTTTACCCAAGGTGAATAACATTGAAAGTGGCTTGCAAAAACAAGAGGAAGAGATTAAAGCTTTAAATGAAAAAATGGAGAAAATTGACCAAAAAGTTATGAATTTGGAAACGCAGCAAACTACGATGATAAAGGATTTAACAAATCTTAGGCAAAAAATGGAGGTTTTTGATAATTATACTAAGAATCATAATCTGAGATTTGTTAATTTTCCTAGGTTACAAAATGTTCTTCCACTTGAAATGTTGAAACGTTATTTCCTTGAAACTTTGAATATTTTGGAAAAAGATTTTCCACCTTTTTCACAAGTTTATTATATCCTGGAGAAAAACACGAATCCAGAATCTGAAAAACCTATTGATGTTTCCCTTTTGCTTGAGACCTCTGATTCAGAATTGGCGACGGCTGCCACCTTGGTGGCAACCGTCGCATTGATTCCCGACAAGAATTGGATTTTCCGCTTGTTTTTCCGTAATAAGGATAAACCCTTTTTGGGTTTTAAAGTAATGTTATTTCCAGATGTCTCCAAGGAGACGAGACGACGGAGGAAACAAATTTTGCTCCTCAAGCCTGGGGTTTTGCACTTGGGGGGTACCTTCTTTTTAAGATACCCCTGCAAGTGCATAATCAGGCTCGGGGGACAAAAGTATGTCTTCACTGAACCTGGACATTTGTCTTCGCTAATCATCTCAGCTAAAAAGGATAAGCATTAAAGATAATGTATAGTTCCTAATAGAGAAGGATTTCCTTATATTAGTTCCTGAGTTACAGTTCTCTCTAAATTTAAATTCATGGATCTCTAATTATGGACTTGAGTGTCTTATGTTTGAAAGTTGAAAGTGTAAAGATTTATTTGCTCTTTCTTATTTTCTTCTTTTTTCCTTTTTAAAAATTATTTGTTAAGACTCTTTCCTAAACAAGATGGTTTCTTGTAAAAATTGTTTAAATGAATAAATAATAAATTTAAAAAAAAAAAAAATTATGGAATGAATTACCGACCGCCATAAAAACAACACATGACCTGACAACCTTCCGAAACTTATTAAAAACTTACTTATTCATAAAGGCGTACAATAAAGATTCCTCATAATGATTTGACTCCCTAATTATTCCAATTACAACTATTAAGGAACCCTCCTATCTGTTCATCTTAATTACATCCTCATGACTGAATATTATATCTTGTCCTGATATCATTATGTTATGTTTATCTTTCAATCCACTTCCAATCCAATATGATTTACTTATGCACTTTTATTTGTAACAATTGTAAAATTATTAGTCCGTTAATATGATTGCTATGATATTCTATGTACCCATCTATATCTATATTCTGAAATTCTTATCCTATAATGTGTATATGTTGTTTTAATATTTTGTAAGCCACATTGAGCCTGCAAATAGGTGGGAAAATGTGGGATACAAGTGCAGCAAATAAATAAATAAATAGGTTTGCTTGTTTTGTTTTGGGTGAATGGGAATGATGGACAGCTGTGCAGAGGAGAGGGAAAGGGAGACCAGCTTAATTGTCTTCAGCTTTTTGATGTCTCCTGATCCGGCTCCCTATACTGCTGTCCTTCACCGCTCCCCTTCTTCAATTTTCTGGGCTACCGGCAGCGTCAGTAAGGTAAACCCACTGTTTTCAGTAGCCCAGGAAGCTCTTCCTCTGTTGTAGCGTTGCACCTGGGACAAGAAATTGTAGCAGAGCAGAGGGAAAGCTTTCAGCCGCTGAAGGCAGTGTGTTACCTCACTGACACTGCCAGTGGCCTGGAAAATTGAAGGACAGCAGTGCATGGTAGTGCTGTCCGATTCAGTCAAAATAATTTTGATTTGATAAATTGGCCTCTCTATAATAGACAGGTAAAAAAATGTCCCCTTAGCCCCTTCCTCAGCTTCATCCATGATGATTTCAGATCAAGAAGAATAGATACCCTAGCAGCCATATAATTTAAGAAATGGCCTAGTAGCTAGAGCAGCTGACTCTGAGCCAGGGACAAGGTTAAAATCCAAGTTTTCCCAGTCACACATCTTTTTGTGACTCGGGCACAATAGATTGCCAGCCCTTCTGGAGGAGAAATTATCTAGTGTAACCCAACTTGCCTTGAGCTCAAATTATGGAGGGGGTGGGTAATTATAGCTAAATAGCATTCAGTGACAGGCAGACATGGGATTATGTGGGGGAAGGGAGAGAAGCATGGCAGCCTTTTGCTTTTTAGCACCTCTTCACCCTTCCAACTAACCATCAGTGCAGTTAAGTGCAGTCCCGTTCTGCTCTCTCTCGGTGCTGTATTGCTTCACATACTCTTACCCTTTTCTCTTTCCATCTGCTGCATCGCTCCCACTTTTCCAATTTTCTGCATCTCCCTCTCATACCCCATGCTCTGTTTTCACCTCCTTCCCCTTCACATCCGCCCTTTGTGTCGCTGCAGCTCTTACCTGGGCCCCAGAGCAGCAGGAGCACGCTGAGAACAGTCAACAGCAAAGTCCTCAGTTGATTCCATCGGCCCGAGCAAAAAAAACAGGAAACAAGACGTCAGCTGAAACCACGTCCCTTCGGGAAAGTCTCTATCCTAGAGCCGGTGGTCAGCGCGACTGGGACAGCAAGAGGGGTGCCGCGGGGGAAAGCGGAAAGGTGACGGCATGGAGGGCGGGACACCGCATCCTGCGTCACGTGAGGGAGAGGGGAGCCCAGAGGCAAATAAAAAGGTGCTGGTATGCCGTACCGTTGCATACCGGCACAAAAAAAAGCACTGGCTTTTAGACACATGACCCAAGCATATTTCGATAAGATGTCGATAATCATCAGTATGTATTTATAACCATAGTTAGAAGAAGACAGCGGACAGATCCACCGTCCGCTTTCCACTGAGTGTTCATTTCTGACACACTGGTTTTGTTCCTTTGGAAATGAATTTGATCAGGTTAGTGTAAGATCTTGCTCCCTGAGCCATTCTTCAACCTGTATTTGAGAGCTTTATTATGTTTTCTAGAGGTCCTGAGCAGAGGCATGATGCCTCCTAAACTCCTGACCGTCTCCAGATCGTAGTAAATTCTTCTTAGGATTTTTTTGTACATGACTTCATAGGGCGGTGCACATTTCAATACTAGCGCACTGTAAGTTGGGTGGGGAGCTGTATAAGGGGAGTGGGAGGGCATAGGATTAGCTACACATTGCATCTCTCTGTGTACAGCAGCCTTATCTTTCTATATATTTCTATATTACTAGTAGACATATGCAATTAACTTCTTTGTCCCTATCAGGCTTACAGTCTAAGATGTTTTTTGTACCTGGATCAATAGAGGTTAAGTGACTTGCTGAGGGTAAAACAAGCGGCAGAGATTGAATTAATTTTTTGCATCAGTCTTTATGGAAGAAGATGTAGGAGATTTACCTGTACTGGAAATGTTTTTCAAAGGTGACGAGGAACTGAAAGAAATCTCAGTGAACCTGGAAGACAAATTGACAAGTTAAAAAGTGATAAATCACTCCATGACACTGCCACCAGCTACCTAGTTTTGAGAGTTTTAGCTAGGAGGAGTCTTATGCTGGTGGGACGTGGATGTACCTAACAGCTAAGGGGTGAAGGTGGATAGAAAATGCCATGTCCACCCACTATGGCCAGGCCCACCTAAAATAAGCCATCTGACTGTGCCATTGCACTAGGATAGAATAAATTAGAAAAGCCATGGCCCCCTTTTTTGGGTAGAATTCCCCCAAAGTGAACATCCCTGCCTAGTACATAGTTGGATAAGAGGGTGGGAATTTTTTTTTAATACATTATTGCGCTAGGGAACTGTAAATATACACAAATGTCTATCTTGATTAGGGATTTCTGGCTGGAATATGTATTTGGTAGAGACATGCATGCTTCATTTCATAGTTTCTGGAGTAGTACTTCATGAAGGTGCTGAAACACCTAACTGTGAGTTTTAACTCTGAGCCAAGAGGATATAATGGATGTCAATGACAGAAGCATAATGTGAATCAGAGGTTCCTTGGTTTTCAGCCCCTTGCTCCAAATACAAGGCTGCTTCATCTCCTCATCCTTTCTGGCAGTACACCCTACTGTTTTCATAGATACTCACACACAATGCACTTCATGCTGCCATAAAATATTCACTTGTATTCCAGTAGAAATTCCCCCCTTACAAACATACACACCACACAGTATTGCTACTTCCTCTCATGTCCTGCTGCACCACCCCAAGCTATTCCAGTACTGAGACCCCATGCACACAGATAATGACTATGCACCTCACTCCTGTCATGCAGCTACCCCTGCTAGGGTTGTGCCCACAAAGCACTTTGAACACATACGAGCAAGCCTTTTTTTTTCCTTTAGTATTTCTGTTCTTCCATGTGATACCCTTACCTGACATCCCTTAGATCATCCTTCCTAATCAAAATTAACCAAGGGTTAATTTCTATCTGCTGGGGAAAGAATTAAAATTGCTGTGTTAGTCCACTTGGATATATGGAAAATAAGGGTCAATAACAAAGTTGTAGGTAATTCCTTTATTCTGGACTAATTTAATACATCTGCAACAAGCTTATGAGAGTTATCCTCTCCATCAGGTCATTGAAGAAAGTCAGTGTCTCCACTGAGTCCTTTTGTGTTAGCCTCAAAGTATTATTCTTATTTCAAAAGTTTTCTGATCCTCTGTGCTCTCAAAACTTCATGTAAGCACCTTTATTATAAGGTCATTAATGGAGCAGTCTTCCTTTGAGAATTGTTTTCTTAATGAGCTACAGAATAACAGGAGCACACAGAAATAGACTGTTTAATCAGCTGGGAAGAAGGGGAAAGTAAATATGCCTTATAAGTCGATCTCGTCTATAAGTCGAGGGCAGTTTTAGGACTAAAAATGGCCAAAAATGCTGTGACCTGTATATAAGTTGAGACGAGGTCCCACATTGCTCCCTTTCTCTTCTCCAGCACCTCCCCTGCCTTTCCCAACCTTCCCAACCTACCCAATAGAGAATCCACAAAGCGTGGAGAACTCAAAGAAGACCCACAGATACTTTGTAAAACAAACAAAAAAGTGGACACAAAACCAGGAGTCCCAGAGACAGTAAAGCTAAAACCAAATTTTATTAATTAGTATATTTGACTCGTATATTTGACTCGACACAACCGTTGTGTTTCGGCCAAAGGGCCTGCATCAGGAGTCTAAATACTAAGGTAGACAGCTAATGATGATCCAGAATAAGAAATACTGGCGAATAGTGTATAAATGGTCTTAAAAAAGACCTTTGTATTGAATTGTGGAACGGATCACTTGCGTGAAGAGTTCAGCAGTAAATTTGAAGAAACCTACCCCAACCTACCCCCCATTTCCCCATAACCCACAACTCATAGCTTCATAGATTTCAACAGCGATCAGAACAGACTTGAAGCTAGAAGGAAACTGCTAAATCATCAGAGGATGTGTGTGAGGATTATATATTCGTTAAGACATTTAACTCTGATTAATATATTAATTATTGTGGTTTAAAAAATCAGTTGCAATTAGAAAAATTAAGAACATTTCAGCGTATCCTGTGTCCTCCAAATATGTCTTCCGTTCTCTTCCACTGCCAACCCCTGTTCTCAGTGCACTGAAGCATCTTTGACACCCCCCACCTCCACACACACACACTGGTCTACCTTAAAAGTAGTCCTCTGTTGGTCCCTGGTAGTGACAGCATTACACATACGCTGCCTGCAGCCAACCCCTGTTCTCAGTGCACTGAAGCATCTTTGACCCCCCCCCCCCACACACACACACACACTGGTCTACCTTAAAAGTAGTCCTCTGTTGGGCCCTGGTAGTGGCAGCATTACACATACGCTGCCTGCAGCCTGGGCCGAAGTTGATCCATCCTGCCCATGCAGAAATATGAAGTGATTTCAGAGGAGGTGGGACCGCCAGAGGGAAAGTTTTGGAGGGAGGGAGATTATCAGCTTGTGGGATGTACACAGATAACAGCCTTTTGGGGTGTTGTTGGGAATGTAACTCTTATTCTCCGAGGACAAGCAGGCTGCTTGTTCTCACTGATGGGTGACGTCCACGGCAGCCCCTCCAATCGGAAACTTCACTAGCAAAGTCCTTTGCTAGCCCTCGCGCGCCCGCGCGCACCGCGCATGCGCGGCCGTCTTCCCGCCCGAAACCGGCTCGAGCCGGCCAGTCTTCTTTTGTCCGCACTCGGTACGGTCGTGTCTTCGCCGTGTCGAGCCCCGGAAAGTCGACCTCGCGCGTCCAATTTGTTTTGAACGTGTTTTTTTCCTTCGGGAAAGCTTTGTCCTCGTCGGGAAGTGCTCCGGAAACCCCCGCGGGTTTCGTGTAAATCCTCCCCGTACTTCCAGCTTTTTTGCCCCGGTAAGTTTTCTTTCGTCGTCGGGGTAGGCCTTTTTTTCGGCCTCGGTCGAGATTTTTCTCCCTCTAAATTTGGTGCTTCAAATTTCGCCATTTCGGCTTTTGATTTCGCCGGCGTGATTTTTCCGCCCCATGACATCGAAGCCTTCCAGCGGCTTCAAGAAGTGCACCCAGTGCGCCCGGGTTATCTCGCTCACTGATCGACACTCGTCGTGTCTTCAGTGTCTGGGGGCCGAGCACCGCCCTCAGAACTGCAGTCTGTGTTCCCTGCTTCAAAGGCGGACTCAGGTAGCGAGACTAGCCCAGTGGAACGTGTTGTTCTCGGGCTCTTCGTCGGCATCGGCACCGGGATCTTCGAGTGCATCGACGTCGTCAGCGTCCAGACCATCTTCCTCGGCCGCCCCTGCATCGAGTGCATCGAGGCATCGGGCCTCTGCATCGGCGCCGAGACATCGGATAGCTGCATCGACGTCGGTGGTACCAGGACCTCGTCTGCTGATGTCGTCGGACGGTGGTGCATCGGGTGGAGTGCAGGTGAGGGCTGTCCATTCCCCTGCTGGTGGCGGTGAGCCCTCGGGTGGGTCTCCGCCTACCCTGAGGGCTCCTGCGGTACAGCCCCCCCGAGATCGACCTTCTTCAGTCTCGGCCCCGAGGAAGCGACGGATGGATTCGACGTCCTCCTCGTCGGTGCCGGGGAGCTCCGGTGACATGCTTCGGAAGAAATCGAAGAAGCATCGACACCGGTCTCCTCCCCGTGTCGGCACCGAGAGCTCTGGGTCGCCGAGGGATTCGGCACCCAGCAGGCATCGGCACCGAGAGGACCGCTCACCCTCTGTTCAGGAGGTGTCGATGCGCTCCGCTCTGGACAGCCCGGAACAGCCTCCACGCCCGGAACAGGTACTGACGTCGACGCCTGCATCGACCTCTCAGCCTTTCTCTGCAGCCGCTCTAAACGAGAGCCTCCGGGCCGTTCTCCCAGAGATTCTGGGAGAGCTGTTGCGCCCTACCCCTCCGGTACCGGCGGTGCTTGCGCCACCGGTACCGTCGAGCGTGGCGCCGGCTGGCCCATCGCCCAGGTTGAGGTCCCCGACGTCGGTACCGCGTGCGGTACCGACCGCGGCCACCTCCCAGGAAGGCTCCCCGACTACGTCGGCGGAGGGAGCTTCGCCGATGCGGGCGAGGGAGTCTACCTCTCGACGCCCCCATCGTGGACGGGGTTCCACGGAGTCGAGGCAGGGGCGAGGTTGCAGACACAGGTCCGTGAACTTGTGTCTGACACCGAGGGTGAGGGCCTCGTGGGAGGAAGAGGAAGATCCCAGATATTTCTCTGACGAGGAGTCTGAGGGTCTTCCGTCTGATCCCACTCCCTCTCCTGAGAGACAGCTTTCTCCTCCCGAGAGTCTGTCTTTGCCTCCCTTGTCCGGGAGATGTCTACGGCCATCCCCTTCCCGGTGGTTGTGGAGGACGAGCCCAGGGCTGAAATGTTTGAGCTCCTGGACTATCCTTCTCCACCTAAGGAAGCGTCCACTGTTCCCTTGCACCATGTCCTGAAGAAGACATTGCTTGCGAACTGGACCAAGCCATTAACTAATCCCCACATTCCCAAGAAGATCGAGTCCCAGTACCGGATCCATGGGGACCCAGAGCTGATGCGCACTCAGTTGCCTCATGACTCTGGAGTTGTGGATTTGGCCCTAAAGAAGGCTAAGAGTTCTAGGGAACATGCTTCGGCGCCCCCGGGCAAGGACGCTAGAACCTTAGACTCCTTTGGGAGGAAGGCCTACCATTCCTCTATGCTCGTGTCCAAGATCCAGTCTTACCAGCTCTACACGAGCATACACATGCGGAATAATGTGCGGCAGTTGGCGGGCTTGGTTGATGCTCTTCCCCCTGAGCAAGCCAAGCCTTTTCAGGAGGTGGTCAGGCAGCTGAAGGCGTGCAGAAAATTCCTGGCCAGAGGAGTTTATGACACTTTTGATGTTGCGTCCAGGGCCGCTGCTCAAGGTGTGGTGATGCGCAGGCTCTCATGGCTGCGTGCCGCCGACCTGGAGAATAGAATCCAGCAGCGGATTACGGACTTGCCTTGCCGTGCGGATAACATTTTTGGCGAAAAAGTCGAGCAGGTGGTAGAGTCTCTCCACCAGCGGGACACCGCATTCGACAAGTTCGCCCGCCGGCAGCCTTCAGCTTCTACCTCTACAGGTAGACGATTTTTCGGGGGAAGGAAGACTGTTCCCTATACTTCTGGCAAGCGTAGGTACAATCCTCCTTCCCGACAGCCTGCGGCCCAGGCTAAGCCCCAGCGCGCTCGCTCTCGTCAGCAGCGTGCAGAATCAGCAAGGCCCCGCGGCTCCCCAGCAAAAGCAAGGGCGAGCTTTTGACTGGCTCCAGCAGAGCATAGCCGACATCCAAGTGTCAGTGCCGGGCGACCTGCCTGTCGGAGGGAGGTTGAAAGCTTTTCACCAAGGTGGCCTCTTATAACCTCCGATCAGTGGGTTCTCCAAATAGTCCGGCAAGGATACACCCTCAATTTGGCCTCTCAACCTCCAAATTGTTCCACCGGGAGCTCAAGTCCCTACAGCTTCCAGCACAAGCAGGTACTTGCAGAGGAACTCTCCGCCCTTCTCAGCGCCAATGCGGTCGAGCCCGTGCCATCCGGGCAAGAGGGCTGGGGTTCTATTCCAGGTACTTCCTTGTGGAAAAGAAAAACAGGGGGGATGCGTCCATCCTAGACCTAAGGGCCCTGAACAAATATCTCGTAAAAGAAAAGTTCAGGATGCTTTCCCTGGGCACCCTTCTCCCCATGATTCAGCAAAACGATTGGCTATGCTCTCTGGACTTGAAGGATGCCTACACACCCCATCCCGATACTGGCCAGCTCACAGACAGTATCTGCGATTTCAGCTGGGCGCACGCCACTTCCAGTACTGTGTGCTACCCTTTGGGCTCGCCTCTGCGCCCAGGGTGTTCACAAAGTGCCTAGCTGTGGTAGCAGCGGCGCTTCGCAGGCTGGGAGTGCACGTGTTCCCATATCTCGACGATTGGCTGGTGAAGAACACATCCGAGGCAGGAGCCCTGCAGTCCATGCAGATGACTATTCGCCTCCTGGAGCTACTGGGGTTTGTGATAAATTACCCAAAGTCCCATCTTCTCCCAGTGCAGAAACTCGAATTCATCGGAGCCCTGCTGGATTCTCGGACGGCTCGCGCCTATCTCCCAGAGGCGAGGGCCAACAACTTGTTGTCCCTCGTCTCGCGGGTGCGAGCGTCCCAGCAGATCACAGCTCGGCAGATGTTGAGATTGCTGGGCCACATGGCTTCCACAGTTCATGTGACTCCCATGGCCCGCCTTCACATGAGATCTGCTCAATGGACCCTAGCCTCCCAGTGGTATCAGGCCGCCGGGGGTCTAGAGGACGTGATCCACCTGTCCACGAGTTTTCTCGAATCCCTGTATTGGTGGACGATTTGCTCCAATTTGACTCTGGGACGTCCCTTCCAAATTCCTCAGCCTCAAAAGTGCTGACCACGGATGCGTCTCTCCTGGGATGGGGAGCTCATGTCGATGGGCTTCACACCCAAGGAAGGTGGTCCCTCCAAGAAAGCGATCTACAGATCAATCTTCTGGAGTTGCGAGCGATCTGGAACGCTCTGAAGGCTTTCAGAGATCGGCTGTCCCATCAAATTATCCAAATTCAGACAGACAATCAGGTTGCCATGTACTATGTCAACAAGCAGGGGGGCACCGGATCTCGCCCCCTGTGTCAGGAAGCCGTCAGCATGTGGCTCTGGGCTCGCCGTCAAGCATGGTGCTCCAAGCCACATATCTGGCAGGCGTAAACAACAGTCTGGCCGACAGGTTGAGCAGGATTATGCAACCTCACGAGTGGTCGCTCAATTCCCGTGTGGTGCGACAGATCTTCCAGGCGTGGGGCACCCCCCTGGTGGATCTCTTCGCATCTCAAGTGAACCACAAGGTCCCTCAGTTCTGTTCCAGGCTTCAGGCCCACGGCAGACTGGCGTCGGATGCCTTCCTCCTGGATTGGGGGGAAGGTCTGCTGTATGCTTATCCTCCCATTCCTCTGGTGGGGAAGACTTTGTTGAAACTCAAGCAAGACCGAGGCACCATGATTCTGATTGCTCCCTTTTAGCCGCGTCAGATCTGGTTCCCTCTTCTTCTGGAGTTATCCTCCGAAGAACCGTGGAGATTGGAGTGTTTTCCGACCCTCATCACGCAGGACGAAGGGGCTCTTCTGCATCCCAACCTCCAGTCCCTGGCTCTCACGGCCTGGATGTTGAGGGCGTAGACTTTGCCTCTTTGGGTCTGCCAGAGGGTGTCTCCCGCATCTTGCTTGCTTCCAGGAAAGACTCCACTAAGAGAAGTTACTTCTTTCATTGGAGGAGGTTTGCCGTCTGGTGTGACAGCAAGGCCCTAGATCCTCGCTCTTGTCCTACACAGACCCTGCTTGAATACCTTCTCCACTTGTCTGAGTCTGGTCTGAAGACCAACTCCGTAAGGGTTCACCTTAGTGCAATCAGTGCATACCATTACCAAGTGGAAGGTAAGCCGATCTCAGGACAGCCTTTAGTTGTTCGCTTCATGAGAGGTTTGCTTTTGTCAAAGCCCCCTGTCAAGCCTCCTACAGTGTCATGGGATCTCAATGTCGTTCTCACCCAGCTGATGAAACCTCCTTTCGAGCCACTGAATTCCTGCCATCCGAAGTACTTGACCTGGAAGGTCATTTTCTGGTGGCAGTTACCCTCGGCTCGTAGAGTCAGTGAGCTTCAGGCCCTGGTAGCCCAGGCCCCTTACACCAAATTTCATCACAACAGAGTTGTCCTCCGCACTCACCCTAAGTTTCTGCCAAGGTTGTGTCGGAGTTCCATCTGAACCAGTCAATTGTCTTGCCAACATTCTTTCCCCGTCCTCATTCCTGCCCTGCTGAACGTCAGCTGCACACATTGGACTGCAAGAGAGCATTGGCCTTCTATCTGGAGCGGACACAGCCCCACAGACAGTCCGCCCAATTGTTTGTTTCTTTTGATCCCAACAAGAGGGGAGTGGCTGTAGGGAAACGCACCATATCCAATTGGCTAGCAGATTGCATTTCCTTCACTTACGCCCAGGCTGGGCTGGCTCTTGAGGGTCATGTCACGGCTCATAATGTTAGAGCCATGGCAGCGTCGGTAGCCCACTTGAAGTCAGCCACCATGGAGGAAATTTGCAAAGCTGCGACGTGGTCATCTGTCCACACATTCACATCTCATTACTGTCTGCAGCAGGATACCGACGTGACAGTCGGTTCGGGCAGTCAGTTCTTCAGAACCTGTTTGGGCTTAGGATCCAACTCCACCCCCGAGGGCCCTGTTTGTTCTGTTCCAGGCTACACTCTCAGTTAGTTGGTAAATTTTTTTAGGTCAATCTCAGTTATGTCCTCGCCGTTGCGAGCCCAATTGACCAATGTTGTTGTTTTGAGTGAGCCTGGGGGCTAGGGATACCCCATCAGTGAGAACAAGCAGCCTGCTTGTCCTCGGAGGAAAGCGAATGCTACATACCTGTAGAAGGTATTCTCCGAGGACAGCAGGCTGATTGTTCTCACAAACCCGCCCGCCTCCCCTTTGGAGTTGTGTCTTCCCTTGAAGTGTATTGTCTTGCTACATACTGGACTGGCCGGCTCGAGCCGGTTTCGGGCGGGAAGACGGCCGCGCATGCGCGGTGCGCGCGGGGCGCGCGAGGGCTAGCAAAAGGACTTTGCTAGTGAAGTTTCCGATTGGAGGGGCTGCCGTGGACGTCACCCATCAGTGAGAACAATCAGCCTGCTGTCCTCGGAGAATACCTTCTACAGGTATGTAGCATTCGCTTTCTCCGTGTGTCTTAGCATTAAGAAACGGACCCAAGCGTCTCGAGAGGCCCAGCGAGAGAAGCTTTTTGGGGCTCAGTCCGGTCCTTCGACGTCGACATCGGTACCGAGGTTGGCTGGCATCGACATTGAGGGACGCCATCAACGTCAGGAGCAAAGGTAATGGCTGCGGACGCGACCAACTTGACCAGTGAGGCGTGGAGTGGGTCTCCACCTGTCTCAAGGCCTCCTGTTATGCAGGCCCCCAGGGACGACCTTCGTCAGACCCAAGCCTGAGGAGACGTGAGGATTCCACGGTCTTCCTCTTCAGTACTGAGGAGTCTCGACGGGCGTTGAGGATTTAGCACACCTAGGACGGAGCGTCGGCGCCGAATGAGGATCATTCCCCCTCTATTCAGGAGGTGCTGATGCGTCGGTCTAGCAGCCCAGTACCTGCTCCCGAGTCTCGACAGATTCTGCCACTGGCTCTGTACCGACCCTGCAGCCTTTCTCCGACGGTGGCTCTCGACGAGCACATTAGGGCCCTACTTCCAGAGCTTCTTGAAGGGTTACTGCGCCAGGCTGCTTCGATGTCGGGGGGCTTGTGCCTTCTGTACCGACGGCTGCAGCGGTTTCTGGCCCTTCGCCTGTGGTGAGGTCCCCGACTCCGGTGCCGCCTGCCCACCAGGTCGACTCTCCTTCGACGTCGGTGAAGGAAGCTTCATCGGAGTCCAGGGCGGGCATCGACTTCTTGGCATCGCCATCGAGGACGTTGTTCTTCAGTGTCGAGACAGGCTCAGTTTCGGACTGCTCTGAGAGATGTCTTATCCGATACTGAAGAGGAGCGCTTATGGGAGGAAGAGGAGGATCCCAGGTACTTTTCTTCTGACGAGTCTTTTGGGATTCATTCTGAACCTTCCCCTCCACCATAAGGAGACTGTCTCCACCGGAGAGTCTGTCCTTTACCTCTTTTGTCCGGGAAATGTCTGTGGCTATTCCCTTCCCTATGGAGGTTGAGGATGAGCCCAAGGGCTGAGATGCTCAAGGCCCTGGATTATCCTTCTCCACCTAGAGAGGGCTGCAATGGCTCCTTTGCTAATGTACTCAAGGAAGTCCTTATGCAAACTGGTCGTTCCCTCTGTCTGACCACCGTCATCCCAAAGAGAAACTGAATCCCAATATCGGATCCACGGGAGCCTGGATTGATGAAGTCCTCAGCTACCTCACAATTCCATGGTGGTGGACTCCGCTCTCAAGAGGCCAAGAGTATTAGAGACTATTGCCTCAGCGCCCTGAGGCATAGAATCTAGGACCTTGGACTCTTTTGGGAGGAAGGCGTATCAGGCCGATATGCTCGCCGCCAAGATCCAAACATACCATCTCTTCACGGTGAGGCAACTGTCTAGCTTGGTTGATGTGCTCCCTCCGGAGCAGGCTGAGCCTTTTCGCCAGGTGGTCAGGCAGCAGAAGGCGTTATCGAAAATTCCTGGCCAGGGGTACGTTCACACTTTCGATGTATCATTTATCGTTTATTTCTTTACTTTACCATTTCTTATTGCGTTCACAAACAGAACGGTTTGCATCATAAAACTAAATTTACATTTAAAAACTATAAGAAATCCATTAATTTGATAGGAAAGCACTGCAAAAACACTCAAATCCATATTAAAAGTATATAGACAATAGACAACCATCCATGCCAAAAATATAATTAAACATATTACTAGGTAAGACATATTCATTCTGTCTGACTATTCATTCTGTAGCACCAGAATTGCTGCCCAAGGTATAGTGATGCGCAGATCTCATGGCTGCGTGTCTCTGACCTGGATCATTTGGTCCAGCAGCGGATGGCGGATGTTCCTTGCGGGGGATAACCTTTTTGGTGAGAAAGTAGAGGATCTGGTTGACCAGCTCAAACAGCATAATGTGCTATGGATTCTCTTTCCTGACGGGCGTCTTGTGTATTACCTCCTCATTAGGAAGTTTTTTGGAGGGAGGAGGAGTGCTTCTATTCCTATGCTAGGTGTAGGTACACTCCTGCTTCTCGGCAGCCTGTTCAGGCTCGTCCCAGCATGCTCGTTCTCGTCAACAACGTGAGCTAAGGCCACTGCAGCTCCCCAGCAAAGCAAGGGACGGACTTTTGATGGCTCAGTTCCGCAGCCTCACTAAGTGTGTCTGTACGGACGACTTGCCGGTTGGAGGGAGGTTTAATGTTTTTTCACCAAAGGTGGCCTCTTATAACTTCCGACCGGTGGGTTTTTCAAATTGTCCGGTTAGGATATACCCTCAGTCTGGAATCCAAACCTCGAAATTGCTGACCGGGAGCTCAGTCTTACAGCAGGTACTTGCAGAGGAACTCTCCGCTCTTCTACAGGCCCAAGCGGTCAAACCCGTTCCACCAGGGAAGAAGGGCTGGGATTCCATTCCAGGTACTTCCTTGTGCAAAAGAAAACGGGGGATGCGTCCCCATCCTAGATCTAAGGGCCCTGAACAAATTTCTGGTCTAAGAAAGTTCAGGATGGTTTCCCTGGGCACCCTTCTTCTCATGATTCAGGAGAACAATTAGCTATGCTCTCTGGACTTAAAGGATGCTTACACCCACATCTCGATACTCCCAGCTCAAGGAAGTTTCTTCGATTTCGTCTGCGAACACAGCATTTTCAGTACCGTGTACTGCCCTTTGGCCTGGCGTCTGCACCCAGAGTGTTTACCAAATGCCTAGCTGTAGTCACAGCATCGCTACGCAGACTGGGAGTGCATGTGTTTCCTTATCTCAATGATTGGCTGGTGAAGAGCACCTCAAAGGAGGGTGCTCTGGAGTCCATGCGAATGACTGGGTGCTAGAACTACTGGGGTTTGTCATAAACTATGCCAACTCACTCCAGTCCCAAAATTGGAATTCATTGGAGCCCTGTTAAACACTCAGACAGCTCAAGGTTTTCTTCCCGAGACAAGGACGGATAACCTTCTGTCCCTTGTGTCCATGGTTTGAGCATCTTAGCATGTCACGGCTCGGCAGATGTTGAGACTCCTGGGGCACATGGCTCCACAGTTCATGTCACGCCCATGGCACGTCTACATATGAGATCAGCTCAATGGACCCTAGCTTCCCAGTGGTTTCAAGCTACGGGGGATCTAGAGGATGTAATTCAATTGTCCACCGACTTTCGGAATTCTCTTCAGTTGTGGACGATTTGATCCAATTTGACCATGGGGACGACCATTCCAAATTCCTCAGCCACAAAAAGTGCTGACTACGGATGCATCTCTCTTGGGGTGGGGAGCTCATGTAGATGGGCTCCACACTCAGGGAGCCTGGTCCTTTTGGGAAAAAAGGTCTGCAGATCAACCTTACTGTTTGGCTTGGCTTCAGTTCCTCAAGTCCTTCACAAAGTACCTGGTAGTAGTAGCTGCAATGCTTTGCAGGTGGGACATACACGTCTTCCCTTACCTATACAACTGGTTAATCAAGGCAGCCTCCCAGGAGTTGTCATACACCTTCATTCTATCTATCATCAGGATCCTAGAACTCCTCGGGTTTTTGATCAATTATCCCAAATCACATTTTCAACCAGTTCAGACCTTAGAATTCATAGGGGCCCTCCTCGATACTACTCAACCAGGGCAGACAACATAGTGCATCCTCTCCACTCAGGTGTTCAATTCCACCCAAGTATCTGCTTGTCAGATGCTCCGGCTACTCAGTCACATGGCTTCAACAGTCTATGTAGCACCATTGGTGATTCCATTTCGGATTCCTCAGTGGATGCTCTCCTCTCAGGATCCCAAACCATGGAATTACTCGCGCCCTGATTCTGGTCACTACAGAGCTATGTAACTCTCTACAGTGGTAGATGACGTCCCAGAATCTAATCCTGGGATCTTCCGTTTCAGCCCCCTCCACATCATAAGATCCTCACCATAGATGCCTTCATGATAGGTTGGGGTGCTCACCTCAATGGTCTTCACACACAGGGTTCTTGTTCCACTATGGGAGAAATGATGACATATCAACCTCCTGTAATTGTTACCAGTCTGGAATACTCTCAGAACCTTCCTCCAAGAACTGATCCTTGATCAGGTATCCTCATCACCCAGACAACCTGGTTGCGATGATTACCTGAGCAAATAAGGAGGAACAGGTTCTTACACCCTCTGTTAGCAAGCGACCCAGATATGGACGGGCAGCTTCTTGAAACATCTCTTTAAGAGCTGTTTACCTAGCCGGCAAACAGAATGCTGTAGCAGACAAATTGAGCAGAGTCCTTCAGCCTTATGAATGGTTCCTAAGCATCTCTGTAGGTCGTTGAATATTCCAGTAGTGGGGGACTCCAGCAATAGACCAGTTTGCTTCCCCATTTTTGTTCTAGGATATATGCTTCAAACTGTACAGCCTGGATGCCACCTTGCTGTACTGGGGAACACATCTTCTATATGCCTTTCCCCTACCACCTCTCATAGGGAAAAAACACTTCTCAAACTTTGTGGAGACCAAGGGACCATGATTCTAATTGCTCCTTACTGGCCACATTCAAATCTGGTTCCATCTTCTTCTAAAGTTATTCTCCAAGGAAACCATTGAGGTTAGATCCTTTTCCGGCCCTATAACACAGAATGAGGGGTCACTCCATCTAGACCCTTGCTCTCTAGCCCTGACAGCTTGGTTCCTGACAACATAGATTTACTTTCCTTAAACTTCCTCACAGGCTCTAGGACCTCTAGGAGACCTTAAACATGGAAATGTTATCATTGCAAGTGAAAAAGATTCTCCCTCTGGTTGCAACCAGAGCACTTGACCTGCTACATGTTGCCCTTCTACCCTTATGGAGTACCTCCTCCATCTTTCAGATTCTGGCCTCAAAATTAAATCATTCAGGGGTACACTTGAGTGCCATTAGTACATTTCACTTCAAGGTGGATAGTAAACCAGTTTCTGTTCATACTTTAATAGTAAGATTCTTGAAAGGCTTATTAATTCCAAATCTCGTATCAATCCACCCCCTGTAGTTTGGGATCTCAGTGTCATCCTTCCAGCTGTCATGAGACCTCCTTTTGAATCACTTCATTCTGTTCTCTAAAATTCCTCACATATTAAGATAGTGTTCTTAATGGCTCTTCTGCCAGTAGAGTCGGCAAACCAAGCCCTAGTGGCAGACCCACTTTACACCAGGTTTGTGTCATGACAGGGTTGTACCCTGAACCCATCCCAAATTCCTCCCCTAAACTAATACGGCGCTCATCTCAGTCAGTTCATTATGCCACACTGTCATCATGGAGAAGCAGCATTGCATACCTTAGAACTTTATGCATGCTTTAGCATATTATCCGGGGACATACAAAACCTCATAGGATGTCCTCCCAGATTGTTGTAGCCTTCGACGGTAAACAGTATTAGGGATACCATACCAAATGTAACTATATCTACTTGGTTGGCTGACTGTATCTCCTACAGTATATAAGGCTGGGCTTGACCCTCCTGGCCAGGTCACTGCTCACAGTGTAAA
This sequence comes from Microcaecilia unicolor, assembly GCF_901765095.1. Taxonomy (NCBI): domain Eukaryota; kingdom Metazoa; phylum Chordata; class Amphibia; order Gymnophiona; family Siphonopidae; genus Microcaecilia; species Microcaecilia unicolor. The sequence goes on along the minus strand of NC_044040.1, from coordinate 118,388,560 downwards.
AGCCTGGCAACTTCAGTAGCCCCATTTTCGTTTCTGCCTCCATTGAAGGCATTTGTAAGGTGGGCTACATTGTCTTCTATCCACCCTTTCACTGCTCACTACTGTCTGGAGCAGCATTCTAGGTGAGATAGCAGGTTGAACAAACAGTCTTGTAGCATCTTTTTACTACATAAGTCAACTCTTCCCTTGGCCCTTTTTTTTTTCACCATGCTCACATTGTCAACTTACTAAAAATTATGTTGTGGGTCTGGCAGCTAGTGAATCCCACATTTGAGAATATTATGCTTGCTTGTTCTTTGAGGACAGTAAGGCATATATTATCACATCCCTACCGCCTCCCCTTGGAGTTGTCTCCTAGTTTTGTACTGTACTGCTGGTCCCATTCTTGAGCGTCAGTTGTAAGGCACATGCGTGGTGGGGGCACTGCCTCAAAGATTTAAATTGACAGTGCAAGCACTTGGCAGTGTTTGCACTGTGGATGATGTCACCATGTGAGATGTGAGAATATATGCCTCCTGTCCTCAGAGAACACCTTCTCCAGGTAAGTAATTTAGCTTTTTCTGTACAGAGAGGTAGAGTTGTGAAAGTTGAGGTATTCTCCTCTTACAAGTGAGAGTGCTTCAAATCTCAACACAGAAACTACATTCAAATAGAATACCATACCTCAGTCACAGACAAAACACAGACAACCCTCACCAAATACAGAATAAGAAATACAAGACAAAAATTGAGCTGCAAATCCCGAGATGTCAAACTAGGCACTTACTATAACATAGGAGAAATAAAAATAGAAATGCATTTCCTCTTGTACTGAACGAAAAAACAAGACATCTGTGATGCATATTTCCCAAAACTAGCATATTCCCCTAATAAATTCAAAATAAAATACTTTTTTTTTAACCTGTATTGTCTGGGCATTTATTTTCCTCAAGCATGCTAGTACCAGTTTTCTCTTTTCTACTTTCCTGTCTGTCTTAGCTCCCTTTCCAGTGGGTGCTGTCCATTTGTCCTTTGTCCACTTCCCTCCTTTCTTATTTCATTCCCTCACTTCATTCACCTCTGACATTTTACCTCTTTATCTCTTTTCGGCCTGCCCACTCAAATTTCACCCTCTTGCTCTTCAGTCCTCCACCTATATCTCACTTAAAACTATCAACTTTCTATCTTCTCCTCTTACCCCATAGTTCTCCCGTGTCACTCCTTCCCTGTCCTTCTATTTTACGCACTTCCCATCACTACATTTCTATCCTCTGTACTCGCCATCCTCCTCCTCTCCTTGTAGCTCAGCATCTCCTCTCTCTTTCTCTGCCTACTCTTGTAGCCCAGCATCTCCCTGTCCCCTCTCTCTCTCTCTCCTCTACCCCTTTGGTCCAGCAGCTTCGTCCCCTCTCTCTTCCCCTCCACACCAATGGTCCAGCAACTCCCCTGTCCCTTCTCTCTTCTCCTCCATACCTATGTTCCAGCAATTCCCTGTTCCTTGCTGCTTCCCCTACACTTTATGCTGCAGCAATTCCCTGTTCCTTCCTGCTTGTATTCAGGATGGGACAGTTCGGAGGGGATAGGGAGTGCAGGAAACCCAAACTGTTGCAGGGTTTGCAGTTGCACAAATCCTGATGCTGTGATTTCTTCCTGGGATATATAAACAGCAAAGCATGCAGCAAAAGTGAAAGCCTGCTATATGCAGTTTACCTCCTACACAACATGAAAGGAGCATGGCATCGGGGTTTGTGTAGCCGCATCTCCGGTTTGGTCCAGCATCTCTCTCCTCTCCCCCACAGTCTAGGATCTCTCTCCCTCCATCCCCCACAGTCCACGATCTCTCCTCTTGCTCTCTCTCTCTTGCCTGCTCCCCTCCATAGTTTGGCATCTCCCACCTCTCAAAATCACAAAGGCAAGAGGAGGGGAAGTGACGTCACTGAAGCAGATGGCTGCCTAGCGCTTCCTAGCTCCCGTTCCTCGATACTATATAAAAGCTATAAAAAGCCATCACCAACCTTTTTGGACCTTTTTGCAGTGTTCCCCGCTGTTCATCATCGATAACAGAATGAGCAAAGCGTCTTCGGCGCGAGCTAAAGAGCAGGAGAAGTCAGCTGGCGGCGGACCGGCTAAAACCGCGAAGCGCCACGAGGGTAATGGCGCCGGTCTCCATCCTTCTGACCTTGATTCGGCGCTCTCACTAGCAGAATCGCGGAAAACCGCATATCAAAAAAGGGATCCTCAGGCGAACTTCGCCAGATTTTGAGCGGTATACAATCTGATATAATAAATCGAAGGAGGGAGATTTTGGTAGATGGAGTCGCTGAGCTCAGACCTCCGTGAACTGGGGAGCAGAGTTGAGGAGGCAGAACTTAAGCTGGAAGAGCACTCGGAGTCTATACAAACATTTGAGACCAATCTCCAAACCCTAGATCAAAAATATGTAGATCTAACCTATAAACTGGATGATCTTGAAAATAGGGGACGGAGAAATAACCTTAGATTCCGCGGAGTCCCGGAGGGCGGAGAGACAGAGAATGTTATTCACATTGTACAGACACTGTGCGCCAGTTTGCTGGGGGCAGATGGAGCAGGGGTAAAGATTGAGATCGACAGAGCAACACAGATCCCTGGGCCAGCGGCAGGAAAATAGAACACGGGACATTATCACCCCGGTTTCATAGGTATGAAACAAAGGAACAACTGCTCAATTGCGCCAGGAAAAAGCCCAACTTGGACTATGGCGGGACCCGTATATCTGTTTATCAAGACCTATCACAGTTTACCTTGCAAACAAAGACGTTTGATGAAGCCAGCTCTGGACATTTTGGCCAAAGAACAGATTGCCTATAGATGGGGCTTCCCCTTTTCCCTGATTTACTCACTTCAGGGTGTTAAGATGAGAGCTACATCGCTGACAGAGGCATGGAAATCCCTGCACGGGCAGGCCTGGTACAGACAACCAAACCACCAGGCGCTCTGGCCCCAGCCACGAAGACAAAGCTTCAAAAGTGGCAGAGGATTCCTGCCACTCCTAAAAGGAATATTCCAAAAAGAAAAGTGCTGTGGAAGAAACTTGAACTTGGCCAGAAGAAAACTAGCCGAAACTGTTTTCCGGGTTGGTAATGTTGTAGAGAGTTAGGTAAAATACTCTCTGTTTCAAGTTTGACAATACAATGTACTTAGTTTATTATTGCTATTATAGCATACTTGAACCTTAACTTTAAAGCCCATAGAGTATGTAATAATCATGGCTGTGAGGTATAATGTGTATAAGCTGCATAGTTATGTGAAACTAAGAAGAGGGGGAATGTAAGGTGATGGCAAATGGGCAGGATCCAATCAAACATGCGGGCGTTTACGAGTGCTCGAGTTGTGCCCGTGCCATTGGTGATGACATAGGATATCGGGGGGGGAGGGGGGGCTGGGGTGCCTGGATGCAGGTGTGTTATTTCCTCATTTCCCACTATTGGGACTTGATCCCTCTAGTCGGTGTTAAACAGGAGGGGATGGGGTGGGTATGGGTAGGGGGAGGGTCATTAAAAGGGGGGGGGAGGGTTAGGATAGGAAGGGAGCACAATTGGTACTGGATAACACAAAAACATGAAGTGGAGGGTTCCCACTTGGTGAGGGGTAGAACAGATGGTGTAACACCACAGGTATGAATACAGACTTAAAAATCTTATCATATAATGTCAAGGGGCTGAATATGCCTCAGAAAAGGCAGAAGTTCTTCAAAGAGATGCAGTTGCTTAGGCCGCATATTATACTATTGCAGGAGACTCATCTCCGCAGGGCACATGAGAGACTGTTAGCTCATCCAGAATACCCAAGCGTCTTTCTTTGCCTCCTCTGCCGATGATTCCAGAAAACGTGGGGTGGCAGTTCTGTTTCATAAAAACAATCTCGGCCCAAATAAAGAAAATCAGACGGGATCCGGGATGGGCGTTTTTTGCTTCTGCAAATTGTCCTGGTCAGGTAGATCTCACACTTGCCTCTATTTATGCCCCTAATGAGCACCAGGGAACTTTTTACACTAAGGTGAAAAACATACTCGCTACGTTCACTAGGGTTCCCTGATTATGGGGGTGACTTTAATGAAGTTATGGATCCTGGGGTGGATAGATCTGGGAGACCACCACAACCGACATCTAGGGATTCACTGGCTTTGGGTTCCTTGGTCCACTCATTAGGTACCCTAGATGTTTGGAGACTGAGTCATATGACAACCAAGGACTATACCTTTTTCTCCCTGTACATAAGTCATACTCTCGAATCGACTACATTTTCCTGGACGTTACACTAGCAGAGAGGGGCCCGAGAGCAGAAATTGGCAGTATAACAATCTCAGATCATGCCCCAGTATGGGTGGTTGACCGGGACTATCAAAGCAGAGGGTAAAGACCAAAGATGGACACTTAACACAGACCTATTATTGGAGGAGGAAGTGGTGGAGGGGTGTAGGAAGGTCCTGAAAGAGTATCTGGAGTTAAAATGGAATCTGGCCCCCCCCCTCAGTGTGGTGTGGGATGCAATGAAGGCAGTCTCAAGAGGTCACTTTATACAGATAGCTAGTAGACGTGCTAGGGTGCGTAGGACCAGCTGGCGCAGTGCTTGGAAAAGATAAGGAAACTGGAGGCACAACACAAGTTGGGAGGCTCCCAGCTGTTTGGAAGAGTTGCGCGGGCAGAGGCTCCAGCTGGATTCTATTTATTCAGAACAGCTAAGTTGGTTACAAACAGAAACAAAGTTAGATCTTATGAATTCACTAACAAGGCAGGTCGACTCCTGGCCATAAAGCTGCGTAGGCAAAGAGTAGACCGAAGACTGTCCCTCACATAAGGGGCTCGAAGGGGGAGTTGCTTAACACGTCTGAGGCCATAGGAGGCGCTTTAGTGAATTCTATCAGAAACTCTATGCGCAGGAGAACAATCCACCTGAAAATGCTATTTCGGAATATTTGGCAGAGAGTCAATTGACTTCTTTAACTAGTCAGCAAAGAGCAGCTTAGATGCACCGGTCACCCCAGTTGAGGTACAAAAAGCCATCCAACACTTACCATCCTGCAGGTCACCAGGTTTGGATGGATTCCCCAATGAATTTTACAAGAAATATACCATTGAATTGTCCCCACTGCTAGCCGATTTATTTAACTTGATAGGGAAGGGAGAGTCTCTGCCCGCTACCATGTTGGAAGCGTGGATTGCGGTGTTGCCCAAACCGAATAAAGATCATAATGATTGTGGATCCTTTCGCCCTATATCTGTTTTAAATGCTGATGTCAAGATCCTAGCTAAAGTCTTGGCCAATCGGCTGGCTCCCTTGCTCCCAGCGGTTATCCATCCTGACCAGGTGGGATTTGTCCCTTATAGAAAAGCTACTGATAATACTAGGAGAGTGGTTGATTTAATATATCTGGCTAAGAAAATGAAGAGACCTCTATCCCTCCTTAGCTTGGATGCCGAAAAGGCTTTCGATCGGGTGCATTGGGCCATTCATGTATAGGGTGATGGAGACCTTTGGAATAGGACCACAGTTTTGTAAATGGATACAAGCATTCTATAGCTCCCCTAAAGCTTGTATTCGGGTGAACGGGGGTAATTCGGGGATGATACCCTTGCATAGAGGCACTAGACAGGGTTGCCCTTTGTCCCCCCTATTATTTGCTATGGTTATGGAACCATTTGCAACCCGGCTGAGAAATAATCCAAGCATATCAGGACTAACTATGGGTGGGAGAACTCATAAACTAGCCCTTTTCGCGGACGATGTCCTGTTATTTGTTACGAACCCCCTGTCCACTTTCCCCGGGCTTCTGCGGGAGATAGAGGAATACTCGACCATGTCGGGATTTAAAGTTAATATGTCCAAGTCTGAGGTTTTGAACATAACCCTCCCGACGGAGCTCAGGGACTCACTGAGGACCTCCTATGCATTTAGATGGGCAGATAAGAGCATTCGTTACCTGGGGGTTAACTTGACAGCAGACCTCTCTGATCTCTTCTCGGCCAACTATAAAGGTTTGGCAGAGGCTCTCATAGAAGACTTGGGTAAATGGGGTGACATTACCCTTTCGTGGTTTGGTCGAATAGCAGCAGTAAAGATGAACGTTTTGCCACGCCTATTATATTTATTTCAGGCTCTCCCAATCAATATGCCACGAAGATTCTTATCATCCTTACAGGACCGTATAATGCGTTTTATTTGGGCAGGGAAGCGTCCACGTATGGCACGCACGGTTCTGTATCAAGGCAGGGAGAGGGGAGGGCTGGGTGTACCCAATTTGGCCTGGTACTACAGAGCAGTTCAGGCACGAGCAGCAGTGGAATGGTTCCAAGACTACCCAGACAGGCAGTGGGTACAGCTTGAACAATACACCCTGGGGCGATAGGTCACTGGGGGCCCTCATGTGATTCCGGGTTCATTTAGGTCACTGGAGACAGGACTATGCCCATCAATATACGTCACCCTTTCCAATTGGGATAGCATGTTCCTACATCGCCGCACAACGCTATCCCGTTTATCCCCCATAGCCTACAACCCATTGTTTTAACCCTGGAATGACAAAAGGAGTATTCACAAAATGGTTCACTGGGGGCCTACGAACGTGGGGTCAGCTATTCGATGGAGAGAAACTGTTGTCCTAACCCTGCAGCTCTTGAAAGATTCCCGATAGTGGGGTCTGATAGATACTCATACCTTCAACTGGCCTCCTTTCTTAAGACAAGCGCAGTTCGGGAGGTCATGGCTAGGGAACAAACTGCGCTGGAGCTTATTTGTGACGGCCCACCCACTACGGCTGGGGTGATCTCTCGCCTCTACCGCATTATTAATAGATATTCCCCGAGCTACACGCTCCACAGGAAGAGTTGGCAGAGGGAGCTGGGTATGGTAATTGAGGAGGCAACATGGGAGAGGATGGAGCGGGCAGTTACGAGGGTGTCGTCTCATGTGCCCTTTAAGGAAAATGCTGTGAAGCTATTGTACCGTTGGTACTTGACGCCTGAACGTCTACAGCATATCTATCCCACATTGTCAGGGCTGTGCTGGAGGGGTTGCGGAGTAAGGGGCACAGCTGGTCATATCTGGTGGACCTGTAAGAAGGTCAGGGCCTATTGGAGATCGATTCATAGCAGGCTACAACGGTGGACGGGCAGCCCATTGCCATGGAGCCCAACTTTCTTTCTATTCCATGGGGGGGGCGGTGAGTCTTCCCAGTGCTCAGCATAAATTTGTGGGACAAGCCATAATCGCCGCAAGAGTAATAATTGCCGCGTACTGGAAGCGGCCGGTGACCCCGCCTATCACTAGATGGGTCCAGAAATTGAGATACACCTGTGAAATGGAAAGGCTTCTAGCGGAGAGGCGTAACCAACTAGACAGATGGCATCAGATCTGGGACCCTTTTCTTCTTCATGTATAACTTGACCAAAGTTCTTTGTTAAGGTTGTGCTGGAAGGGTGGGAGGATGGGGAGGGAGGGTGGGAAGGGCATACCTGTGTTAAGAGAGGTTAAGAGGAAGAGACTAGTAACATAAATGAAAACACTGGAAAAGTGAAGTTTTGAAATCACAAGTCTGATTACTTTATTTGCTATTTCAACATAACAAGAATATTGTATTCTTTTCTTTTTCTCCTTTTGATATACAAAGGAATTGTTGTTGTGTTCTATGTTGCATAACCGTGAATAGTTGAGATCATTCTGGCTTACTTAAAAGGCTTGTAACACGATTTGCATAATGTATTATGTACCAGACGTTTTGTAACATTTATCAATAAAGACTTCTAAAAATTAAAAAAAAAAAGCACAAAGGCAAGTGGTCTGCAAAATCCAGAACAGCAAAAAAGAGGAGCAGACACACATAGAAAAATAAACTAATATTTATTCAATACAGATAACATAAAAACTGCATGCAATTTTCCTGTAACCACCCAACATGGTCATGCTTTGCCCTTACGAGGGCTGCATCAGGGGCTTAACATAAAACTGTAAAATAAGTGACAGGCTCATTTTCAAAAGAGAACGTCCAAAAGTGACATAAAGGGCATATCGACGTCTTTCTCAAAGATAAACGTCCAAAGCCAATAAAAAAGGGAATGTATAATTATGGTACAGCCAGAGACCCCTCCACTGGAATGGTGGAGGGCCCAGTCATAGAGCTCAGGCCATTACAGACCTTGGCTGAGTCAGAAATCTGATGGCTGACATAACTGGGAGCTTCCTGGAAAAGTATGGCCTAGTTTGTAGCCCAGATTGAGGCCTAAAAGTTAAGTCAATAGATATGGAAACAAAATGGAGGATTTCAACACAAAATGGAAGCCCGTATCTGTTACAAAGTGGAATTTTCTCTAATGTAAGTTAGAAAAACAAGTTGAGAAATAAGTGAGTCATAGCAGGTGCAAAGAAAATAGGGAACTAGCTGTTCCAGAGAGGAGGGAGACTTCCTGTGAGCAGGATTGTGGTCAGCTGGTGTGAGAAAGGAAAGGCGTAGCAAGATAGAAGCTACTCATTAGCATGAGCCAATCAGTGACAACCATGACATTAGCATAGATCCAATCAGGTATATCTACTGTCATATTATCCATATCCTGAGGGCGCCTATAAAATTCAGGGTAGTTCCTGGTTTAAGTTAGAGAGAAAAGGGTTGGCACTCTCTCTCCAAGGGAAACCAATGCGTCCAGCAGAATTGACAAATTACCTAATTGCTTTCCCTTGTAAAACCTCTAATTGGTGAAAAATTATAAAACATTAGCAAATAATTAACACCTGTTTGCAGCTTATTATATTCCTATAATTAATTGATTGTACATGCCTGTTGTCAATCACTGATTTGACTTATACCTTGGCAAATAAACTCCTCATTCCAAATGATGATTTGTGGGCTTCACTTAATGATCAAAGGCTGTAAGTATAAATGCATTGTATAACTTGTAATCTAAATCCAGTTTGTCATAAGGCTGGTATCTTTTCCTTAGACCTAACGTCTCCCTTAGAGGCAATAACTCCTTGAGTACCCCAGTACTAGTGCTATTTAGAGATGGAGTCAGATTTAAGGTCACTCCAGCCTTCTTGGGGGGCTCGGGACCCCCCCATTCTCAACAGGACGAAAAGACGTTCTAACCACTAGGACGTCCAATTCTAGACGTCTCCACAAGGGGCATGTTAGAGGCGTGTTTAGGATGGCCTTACGAAATAAACGTCTCCAGCGTATAACGGTGTCGGGATTTTGATAGTGAGCCCTTGTGCTCCGACTGAGCATGGTGGAATATGGAGACGCCGCACTCGGTCGGGCAGCCGAACAACCCCAGGCTTCACCTGGGAGCGACCACCATTCCCCAGGAGTTGAGCTCCCAGGTGCAGGTGGCCACCAGGACTTCTGGATACGATTAGGGTCACACGACCGCCGGCCGTGGCAGGCGGAAGCGGAAAGAGTGGTGAGGGATTAAACACTCCACAGGACCAGGCTGACAGTGAACAAGGAATGGACCAGGTCAATCCGATGGTCTGGGCAGGCAGCAAACAGAGAACAGTCAGGGTCAATCCGATGGTCTTGGCAGGCAGCAAACAGAGAATAGTCAGGTTCAATTCGAGGTTCTAGGCAAGTAGAAAAGTCAGTCACTGGATCGCACGTACGAGAGCACCAACCTCTACCAAGATAGAAGCTGAAGCAAAGATGGTGGCACCAGCCAGCTCTTAAATAGGCCTCCAATCAGAGGATCCTGGTTTCAGGTGAGAGGCAAGAGATCTCATAGGGCACGCCCTAAAGATGCTCAAGATGGCTGCCCTACGAGCTACCTAAGATGGCTGCTCTCAGATGATCCTGCCAAGATGGCCGCCTCTCAGATGATCTACCAAAATGGTTGCTGCCGAGATGATCCTTCCAATATGGCCGCCGTCAGAAGAACAAGGTAGGGTTGCGACAAACGGATAGCAAAATGCTTTCACATTGGCGGGAATGTGAACGTACACAGTTAGACCTGATATAAAAGCGTCTAGGGTAATAGGTAAGTTGTCTTTAGACCCATTAGCGATTTTGTGGAGTTGGAGAGTGGAGGAGTAGTTGGTTTGAGAGAAAGTTGAGAGTTGCTCAGTGCCCTGTTACCGTTTGTCTGTGTGCCCTAGTCTGAATGTTTTCACCCTCACTTGCCTCTTTTGTGTTTGACCTTTTCAGCTTTCCCTACCCCTTCTAGCCCCCAACCCCAGCCACTACTACTCCTTCCTCTATCTCCCCCATCCCCTCCCTATCCCTCTCCATTCACTGTCCCCAAAGCTCACATTTCACTCATTACATCCCCTTACCTGTTCGTTGTATGTGTTTCTCTCTTTGTCCTGTGTGCTGCTGCTGCTGCTGTATGTGTGTTTGTGAAGACTGTCGGTTGCTGCTTGGAGAGTTTTCAGGCCCCGTAGCAGTTTCCTAGACCTTACTGACCCGCAGTGTCTCAATAGGTACCGCTTTGACAGGGCTGCCATTCAGCACCTTTGTGACTAGCTCCAACCCCTCCTACAGGCCAGGACCGGTAGGAGCAATCTCATCCTTGTGCACCTCAAGATAATCGCTTCTCTCTCTTTTTTGGCCACTGGGAGCTTCCAGTCTGTTCTAGCTGGCAACATGGGCCTCACCCAGCCTGCCATTTCTAACTGCCTCACCCAGTTCCTTGATGCATTTCTTATCCACACCTTGGAGTACATCACCTTCCCCACCACCCCCCAGGCCCAGCAGAACAACATGGCTCACTTCTATGCTGTAGCTCGCTTGCCCTCGGTCATAGGCATAATTGACTGCACACATGTTGCACTCAGACCCCCCCCCCCCCCCCCCCGGACACGAGAGGGACAGGAAAGCATTCCACTCTGTGAATATGCAAAGTTGTGTGTGCCGCCCAGGGGGAGATTGTAGACGTGTGTGCCTGATACCCACTTTCAACCCATGACACCTACATATTACAGCACTCAGGAATCTTCTGCAGGTTTCACCGAGGGGAGATCACTGGCGGATGGCTCTAGGTAAGTGCAACATGGATCAGCCAAAACTATACCTCCTCCACTGGGCAACCCTCAGCACTGTCTTCCTCCAGGTCACTCCACAACCCACTATTCCCACCCCACCTCCACAAGGTACCCACTCCAAACAATACACACTCATGTTTCTCATCCTACTTCTTCCCAAAGGTGACAGTGGAGTTGGCTCATGACTCCCCAAAGTGCACCCACAAACAGGGCCGGAGAACTGCAGCAGCAGACATCGGACCACATGTGGCAGGGAGTGGAGGAGTGGCCTAGTGGTTAGGGTGGTGGACTTTGGTCCTGGGGAACTGAGTTTGATTCTCACTTCAGGCACAGGCAGCTCCTTGTGACTCTGGGCAAGTCACTTAATCCTCCATTGCCCCAGGTACAAATAAGTACCTGTATACAATATATAAGCCGCATTGAGCCTGCCATGAGTGGGAAAGCGCGGGGTACAAATGTAATAAAAATAAAAATAGAGCGCACCTTTGGACAACTGAAAAACAGGTTCCGATGTCTAGATCGTTCTGGAGGGGAGCTCCTGTACAGCCCCCAAAAGGTTGCTAAGATCTTTATAACCTGCTGCATGCTACACAATTTGGCCCTGCGCAGAGGACAGGCCCTCCCAGAGGATCCACAGCAACCAGAGCAGCAGGCCACAGAGCAGAGTGCCCACCAGCTGGGGGTCCGAGCCAGGCAAAGACTCATCAAGACAAATTTTTTGTGACAGTAAGTGAACATTTATTCCAATCACATACCAGTTACACACCACCACTACAACACCCTCCCACCACCATTACCAGTTACACACCACCACTACAACACCCTCCCACCACCATCACCCGCTCTGTGCATATTCCCCTCCCTCCAACCCTCGCACTTCTTCCTCCCACCTCCCAGCACACCCCCACCCCTACCACGTCCACACTCCTCCACCCCCCAGCATGTCCCATCAAACACACGCTTGCCTACTTACCCTCCCCTGGCCTCGGCCCCATCCCCGTTGCCTCCTACCCCTTCCACCCTGCTCCTGAGCAGCTGTTGGCAGTCCAGTTGTTGGTGCTGCTGGGGAACTCTGTTGAGAGTCCTCCCCTGCTGAGCTCCCACTGTCCTCAGTGTCAACAAGGCTGCCTTGGCTGCCCTCCAGAGGTCTGGCCACCTTGTGGACTGTGTTTTGCCCTGCAACCTGAGCACAGGACCCAGAATGGGAGCTGGTGTGGTGGCTGCTGGTCTCTTGTGTACTGATGGACCAGTGGCTGGGGGAGGGGGGGGGCTGATGATCTCAACCTCCTCTGCTTTGCAGGTGGTTGCTGTGTACTGGTCGAAGGAGACAGGTTCCTGCTGCCCATGGTGGTAGTAGCTGTGGCTTTTGGGGTCTCCAGTGTCACTTGCTGCTGCATCAGGGCTCTAGTGTGAGCTTGTAGGTCATGATGTAGGCCCTCGATCCTCTGCTGCAGCCATTGGAGCTGCTGGACTGCTTCTCATTGGGCCTGTACCCCTTCCCTTTGCAGCTCCAGTTTCTGGGTCCTGTAATCCTCAAGCTGCACTCCTTTGGCTGGATGGTCTCTGCTGATGAAGTGCCTCCCCTTCTGCCTCTTCTTCCTCTGTGGCAATATCAGCAAAGTCTGGTGGGGGGAGATCCTTTACTGCTTTGTCCTGTGGTTCCACCCATGTGACTGTCCCTGCATGGTTTCCTGTGCAGTCACACCTCCAGGCCCACTGGGTTGCTCCTCAATCTGCCCTTCAGTGTGCTAGGGCTGGTGGCCACTAGGGCCAGCTACTGCATCGGAATCACTGTCATCACCTGCATAGCAAAAGGGGAGGAAGTGTCTTTGTGAAAATAACCCAACTTTTTTTTGCAGTATTCGTACACATAGCCCCACATGTGAAGATCCAGCAAACAGATGGTGAGGAATGGCATTGGCAGGCAACCCTCAGATGTCATTGGCACTGAATGTCTTTTTCACATTATTGAACACAGTCCTACAATCCTCCATAGTTTATGGAAAAGCAACATTTTTAAATTCAATCCTGCAAACCATTTTCTAGGTGGCCACAGGTGCGTGCCTACTACAGACTTAAGCTCCTAAGTCATGGTAAGGGAGGGGTTCTAGTTACAGTTCCTGTTCTAAATTACCTGCAGGTGGCTGCAGTGTGGTGCCTATATAATTCCCCTAGCTTGTGCCCTTCAGTACCTGATTTATTATATTTATTTGTTACCTTTGTACCCCACATTTCCCCACCTATTTGTAGGCTCAATGTGGCTTACATAGTACAATGAGACATTAGTCGTCTTCAATGAAAAACAGATACAAAGTGATGTTAATTTCAGAAAGGTTCATGTGTTGCAGATACATTAGAATCATAGAGAAGAAGAGTTATATAGTGTTCGTTAAGGGCTTTGGTTCCGTTGTGTTGCTGGGTTCAGGCATTTAAGTTGGGTCAGTAGGGTATGCCTTTTGGAACAGGATGGTCTTCAGTGATTTCCGGAAGCTAAGGTGGTCATGGATTGTTTTCACAGCTTTTGGGAGGCCATTCCATAGTTGTGCACTTAGTTGTGGCCTGACCCGTCCAAGAGGAAGAATTGTGGCCTGACCCGACTGAGCAGAAGACCAGCCGTGATGAGGCCGTGCCGAGGCAGACCGACAGCCCTGACTGACGGCCTCCGGCAGAGATCACCACGAGGTCATGTTCCCACAACCACAACTCAAGCTCAGCACACCGGAGAGGCTACCAAGGCATCGCTGCGCCCGGAGGAGGAGGACAAGAGAAGGGAGACGCCGACCACGTGGCCCAAGGAGACGGAGCGAGGAGCCGTGCATCCGAACAGGCACCGGACCACCTGACCGCCGGTTCCCCAAGCTATCCGGGAACGCAGAGAGCCCCCCCTCCGGACATAATCCCCAAAAGTGTCGTTGACCATGGCAGGGAGCCTGTGGAGCGTCAGAAAGGTTATACACGAGTGCAATAGCAGCGACCTCATCAAACCCCTGGACTGACCCAACTCACGATCAACCACCACGCAGGACGAGAAGGCCTACAAAGGTTAACTCTTTGCTTGTCTGTCTGTTGCAACACTGTAGCAAGGAACTCCGGTGATAATTGCATGCCTGCACAGGTTAACTCTTTGCTTGTTTGTCTGCTGCAACATTGTAGCAAGAACTCCTATGATAAATTGCATGCATAGACACTCTGATTACATGGCTACTATGTTTGCTATAATCACAGTAATAGTAACTCTAGAATCTGACCAACCTATATATCTCAATTGCACTACTACTCTTAAATGCATCGCAAGGTTTTTCGAATGCATTGCTTTTAGTGCCTGCTTACAATTGGTTCTGAATGCATTGCTTTTAGTGCCTGCTTACAATTGGTTCTAAGTGCATTGCTTTTAGTGCCCGCTTATAATTCTTTCTAAGTGCATTGCTTTTAGTGCCTGCTTATAATTGTTTCTGAGTGCATTGCATTACAAATGTTTTACTCTACTTAAATATGTAATGCCAATATAAACGTATTAATTGTTTCACTACCGTGAAACACACACCAAAACCTCTCTATCTGCCTTACTTCCAAATATTCTTGAAAGCCTACCTTTTAAATGTTCTATAAACGACCTACCAAACATCTAATAACACCATAAAGAGAAACGATCTATTACCTGCTACATAAATTGAAATACATACTACGGACCTCAGAATAATAGCCAAAATGAACACCAACATACTGATTATGATAATTTACTTCCTCCCCCTAATATATCACGTATGGACCATTCCAAATACACACACCAATCTGCCTACAACATACGCACCCCATATACAATTTACGTATAACCCACCAGAACAAAAGAACAACAAACAACTAAAAGGAAAAACAAATATATACGGAAATAACCACCAGAAAGGGAAGAAAGGGCATAACAAAAGTAGATATCAGGAAAGCAGACAACTAATACAAATTAAGACATCAACGCCCCAAATCGAACCCTACCATTCAATCCAAATGGGATACGTAAACGCTAGATCAGTAGTAACTACAACAGAAACCATAACAGACTGGATTACTGCAGACAATCTTGACCTCCTATTTATCACTGAAACCTGGGTCCATAACCTTCAAGACCCTATAATCTTAGAACTATGTCCACCAGGATACAGAATTACACACTGGACAAGAAACGGAAAAAGAAGAGGAGGAATAGCCATAATATACAAATCTGAATTCAACATCACAAACACAGCTGAATCCATACTGCCACAACTTGAAATCGCTTCCATAAGAATAAGTCACCCAAACTTACAGGAACACCTTAACGCAGTTATACTCTACAGACCACCAGGAAACTGTCGAGATAGCCAAACACACTTCATGGATTTTATCTCAAACACCTGTATCTCTTCCTCTAACCTTATCATATTAGGAGATATCAACTTACACCTGGAAGATCTCACCACAACAAGTACCCAAGACTGCAAAGAATTCCTACAACTCTGGGACCTACAAGAACCAAATAAGCAACTGACACACGAAAAAGGACACACATTAGACATAACACACAAATTTGACCACAACGCAAACTTTATATTAACTAACACTAATTGGTCACCTATACTGTGGTCAGACCGTTACAAAGCAAACATCACCCTCCAATGGAGAATGAAAAACCTACCTAACAAACAAACACGAAAAACTTACACCACAAGAGGAAAAATAGACCCAGCTGAATTTTGGCAACAGATCTACATTGACGGATGGACAACAAAGACAGACACAATCCAATTCCTCTCTAATTGGGATAATAGATGCAAATTGATACTAGACAACATTGCCCCAATCCAAACCAGAACCTTGCACAGGAAAAACTCAATACCATGCTTGGAAACTACTCCGAAGGAAATACAAATATACCATAAGACAAACCAAAAGACAATACTACAAAACTGAAGTTGGGCCAAATTACAAAGACACACACAAACTCTTCCAGCTCGTGAATAAATTACTAGACACAACCCCAGTCACCAACAACAACAAAGACACTCCAGGAGCCGACGACTTGGCAAAATACTTCAAGGAGAAAATCATACAACTACGACTCAAAATACCAGCCAGCCCAATCGAATATACTACACTCCTAGAATGCCTAGACCCAGAACCTGGAATCCACCCAGCAGACAGGATCTGGACTGAATTCACTATACTAACAGAAGATCTTATCTCACAGACACTTAGAAGATTCGCCAAATTTCACTGTAAATTAGATATATGCCCAAACAACCTCATGAAGTCGGCCCCCCAACTATTTATAATGGATCTAACTAACCATGTGAATTTCATGCTACAAAATGGAGAAAGGTAACATTCTACTCACCCCCATACCCAAGAAAAATACTAATGAACTAACGAACTATAGACCAGTAGCATCCATTCCCTTAGTCACCAAAATAACAGAAGGCATGGTGACCAAACAACTCACAGAGTACCTAAACAAGTTCTCGGTACTGCACGATTCCCAGTCAGGATTTCGCTCTAATCACAGTACGGAAACCGTACTAGTCACCCTCATGACCAAACTCAAACAATTGATAGCAAACGGCAACATACTACTGTTACAATTTGACAAGTCAAGCGCATTTGACATGGTTAACCATGGAATTTTATTACACATCCTTGAATACTTCAGAATCAGAGGTAACATTCTCAAATGATTCAAGGGTTTCCTAACCACCCGCTCATATCAAGTGACATCAAACTCGACTACATCAGCCACATGAACACCTGAATGCGGAGTTCCACAGGGATCCCCCCTCTCACCGGCCATATTCAACCTAATGATGACACCCTTGGCTAAGCTACTATCGAATCAGAATCTAAACCCATATATATATGCTGATGATGTAACGATCTTTATCCCATTCATAGTAACATAGTAACATAGTAGATGACGGCAGAAAAAGACCTACACGGTCCATCCAGTCTGCCCAACAAGATAACTCATATTTGCTACTTTTTGTGTATACCCTACTTTGATTTGTACCTGTGCTCTTCAGGGCACAGACCATATAAGCCTGCCCAGCACTATGCTCGCCTCCCAACCACCAGCCCCGCCTCCCAACCACCGGCTCTGGCACAGACCGTATAAGTCTGCCCAGCACTATCCTCGCCTCCCAACCACCAGCCCTGCCTCCCAACCACCGGCTCTGGCACAGACCGTACAAGTCTGCCCAGCACTATCCCCGCCTCCCAACCACCAGTCCCGCTTCCCACCACCAGCTCTGGCACAGACCGTATAAGTCTGCCCAGCACTATCCCCGCCTCCCAACCACCAGCCCCGCCTCCCGATCTTGACTAAGCTCCTGAGGATCCATTCCTTTGGCACAGGATTTTTTTATGCTTATCCCACGCATGTTTGAATTCCGTTACCGTTTTCATTTCCACCACCTCCCGCGGGAGGGCATTCCAAGCATCCACTACTCTCTCCATGAAAAAATACTTCCTGACATTTTTCTTGAGTCTGCCCCCCTTCAATCTCATTTCATGTCCTCTTGTTCTACCATCTTCCCATCTCCGGAAAAGGTTCGTTTGCGGATTAATACCTTTCAAATATTTGAACGTCTGTATCATATCACCCCTGTTTCTCCTTTCCTCCAGAGTATACATGTTTAGTTCAGCAAGTCTCTCCTCATACGTCTTGTAACGCAAATCTCATACCATTCTCGTAGCTTTTCTTTGCACCGCTTCAATTCTTTTTACATCCTTAACAAGATACGGCCTCCAAAACTGAACACAATACTCCAGGTGCGGCTTCACCAACGACTTATACAGGGGCATCAACACCCCCTTTCTTCTGCTGGTCACATCTCTCTCTATACAGCCTAACAACCTTCTAGCTACGGCCACCGCCTTGTCACACTGTTTCGTTGCCTTCAAATCCTCAGATACTATCACCCCAAGATCCCTCTCTCTGCCTGTACCTATCAGACTCTCCCCGCCTAACACATACGTCTCCCGTGGATTTCTATTCCCTAAGTGCATCACTTTGCATTTCTTCGCATTGAATTTTAATTGCCAAACCTTAGACCATTCTTCTAGCTTCCTCAGATCCTTTTTCATGTTTTCCACTCCCTCCCGGGTGTCCACTCTGTTACAGATCTTAGTATCATCCGCAAATAGGCAAACTTTACCTTCTAACCCTTCGGCAATGTCACTCACAAATATAATGAACAGAATCGGCCCCAGCACTCCACTACTCACCTTTCCCTCCTCCGAGCGAATTCCATTCACCACCACTCTCCGGCGTCTGTCCGTCAACCAGTTCCTAATCCAGTTCACCACTTCAGGTCCTATCTTCAGCCCCTCCAGTTTATTTAAGAGACTCCTGTGGGGAACCGTGTCAAAAGCTTTGCTGAAATCTAAGTAGATTACGTCCATAGCTCGTCCCTGATTCAATTCTCCTGTCACCCAATCAAAGAACTCAATGAGATTCGTTTGGCACGATTTCCTTTTTGTAAATCCATGTTGTCTCGGATCTTGCAACTTATTGGCTTCCAGGAAATTCACTATCCTTTCCTTCAGCATCGTTTCCATTACTTTTCCAATAACCGAAGTGAGGCTTACCGGCCTGTAGTTTCCAGCTTCTTCCCTATCACCACTTTTGTGAAGAGGGACCACCTCTGCCGTTCTCCAATCCCTCGGAACCTTTCCCGTCTGCAAGGATATATTAAATCTTTAAGAGGACCCGCCAAAACCTCTCTGAGCTCCCTCAATATCCTGGGGTGGATCCTGTCCGGTCCCATGGCTTTGTCCACCTTTAGCTTTTCAAGTTGTTGGTACACACTTTCTTCCGTGAACGTGCTCTATCCACTTCATTCTCAATTGTACATCGCGGTCCTTCTCCAGGATTTTCTTCTGTGAAAACAGAACAAAAGTATCTATTTAGCAAATTTGCTCTTTCTTCATCATTTTCCACATAGCGGTACGCAGTATCTTTTAGTCTCACAATTCCCTTTTTAGTCATTCTCCTTTCACTAATATACCTGAAGAAATTTTTCTCACCCCTCCTTACATTTCTAGCCATTTGTTCTTTTGCTTGCGCTTTTGCCAGTCGTATCTCTCTCTTGGCTTCTTTTAGTTTCATCCGGTATTCCTCCATGTGTTCCTTTTCTTAAGTTTTTGTGTATTTCTGGAACGCCAACTCTTTAGCCTTTATTTTCTCAACCACTTGCTTGGAGAACCATATCGGTTTCCTTTTTCTCTTGCTTTTATTTACTTTCCTTACATAAAGGTTTGTGGCCCTATTTATAGCTTCTTTCAGCCTGGACCACTGTCCTTCCACTTCTCGTACTTCCTCCCAGCCCACCATCTCCTTCCTCAGGTATTCCCCCATTTTACTAAAGTCAGCACGCTTGAAATCCAGGACTTTGAGTTTTGAGTGGCCACTCTCCATTTTAGCTGTTATATCAAACCAAACCGTTTGATGGTCACTGCTGCCCAGGTGGGCACCCACTCGGATATTTGACACGCTATCCCCATTTGTGAGCACCAGATCCAGTGTCGCTCCCTCCCTCATGGGTTCCATCACCATTTGTCTGAGCAAAACACTTTGGAAAGCATCCACGATCCCTCTACTTGTTTCCGATTCCGCAGACGGAACCTTCCAATCTACATCTGGCAGATTGAAATCTCCCAGCAACAGCACCTCTCTCTTGCTTCCCAACTTTTGAATATCTGCGATCAGGTCTTTATCTAATTCCTCCAATTGTGTCGGAGGTCTGTAGACAACACCCACGTGGACAGAGGTTCTATCATCTCTTTTTAAGGTGATCCATATCGCTTCTTCCTTTCCCCAGGTCCCTGTCATTTCAGTCGCAGTGATATCATTCCTCACATACAGAGCTACTCCGCCACCTTTACGACCCTCTCTATCCTTCCTAAATAGATTATAGCCTGGTATGTTTGCATGGGACCATTTAGCCACGTCTCTGTGATTGCAACAACTTCCAAGTCTGCCTCCAACATCAGGGCCTGAAGGTCATGAACTTTATTGCTTAGACTGCGAGCATTTGTGGTCATCGCTTTCCATCTACATTTCCTGGTATGCGTTTCAACATTAGTGATTTGGGGGTTTCTTTTCTCTTTAGGTACCTTCATATCTTTTTGTTCCACTTTTATTATTTTTTCTTTGGCTTCCGTTCTGTTTTCAAGAATATCACAGTGCTGTAATGGAGTAAAATAATTTTGTAGGGGCAACACTTGTGAGGTCGGATGTTTTCTTGTCACATAACGAAGTCTGCCTGAGCCTACAGTGATCCATCTATTTTTAGGTGGTTTTATCCTTTGTGGTAGTGGTGATAATTTGGTATGATTCTGTGCAGTATGATATTGTGTGGTCCTAGATGCTGCTTTAAGTGCATCTAGTTCCTGTTGTACTTTACTGCGCTCGTGTTTTAATCTAGTGAGTTTCAGACAGATAGGACAAGCCTTAAGTCTCCAGATAATTGGTCTTGAAACTAAAGCACCACAATTATTACAGAGAATAAAAGTCATCCTGATTGGTTGAAATGGGTATGAACAGGTGTGATATAGTGAGAACAGCAGCCTATGGATCTGTTGGCTGAGATTCTTATTATTAGAGCAGCAATCCTTAGCTGGTGAGTAGAAGACTGGGGATTCCTGTTTTCTTTTCAGAGACAGTTGTAATATGGGTGGAGTTAATTTGTGATAAGTAGTGTATTTGGGGAAGTTATTTATGAAGTGTCCGTCTTGGGATGGGTGGGTTGAGTGGCAGGGTGGGTGGGCTTAAGCTTAAGACTATAGGAATGTCTCCGCTGTAACCTATCTGAAGAGCTGCACTTAAATTCACCAGAAGAAATGTCCAGGTGTACAGCTGTAAGGATTGGAACATGCAAATCACAATTTTAGCAGAGTATGTAACAAAAACAGGAAAGATATAAAGGTATAAATGCAGAATTAAGCCAGAATTAAGCCAGAGCAATTCTTATCTGTGTGTATCCTTTAGGCAGGAGTCTGTAAAGACCATGTGGTTTAACTGCTCCTCCTACAACACAAACTATCAGCCTCACCTTAACCTACAGATTTACAAGCCAGATGGGGGAAGGGTACACTTTTAGGGAGCAAACAAAAGATCTAATTCTTTTGGTAGTTTTCAGATTAAACATGATTAAACATTCAAACATGATCTAAGAGAAATTTCCGACGAAATCAACCAAAGCCTACACATTATGAACTCCTGGGCAGATGCATTTCAACTGAAACTAAATGCCGAAAAAACCCAATGCCTAGTACTCACCTCGCAATACAACAAGAAGGAATTTACCACCATCAACACACCTAATCTAAGTCTACCAGTCTCAGACACCCTAAAAATCCAACATAACTAAAAAGATGTTCCATTCAATGTGGAAACTAAAAAGAGTCAGACCATTTTTCCCAAGGAATGTCTTCCGCAACCTGGTACAATCACTGGTACTTAGTCATCTGGACTATTGTAATTCACTCTATGCTGGCTGCAAAGAGCAAATACTCAAAAAAACTCCAGACAGCCCAGAACACGGCAGCCAGACTTATATTCGGCAAACCAAAATACGAAAGCGCAATACCCCTTCGCGAAAAACTACACTGGCTCCCACTCAAAGAACACATCACGTTCAAACTCTTTACCTTGGTCCATAAAATCATCCATGGTGACGCCCCAGCCTACATGTCAGACCTAATAGAACTACCACCCAGAAATGCAAAAAAATCCTCCCGCACAATCCTCAATCTTCATCCTCCCAAATGTAAAGGCTTGAAATACAAAGTAATGCATGCATCAACCTTTTCCTATACAAGCACACAGCTCTGGAACACACTGCCACGTAACCTGAAAACGGTCTATGAAATAACCAATTTCCACAAACTCCTGAAAACTTATCTCTTCGACAAAATATATAATAAAGAACAACACGCGTAACTCTTCATTCTTTAAGATATCCAGGAATGTTCTTTAATGTCTTTTGCTTTCACACTATCATGTATCTAATGTCTATGGCTTTAACACTATCATGTATTTCATCATCATGTACCCAAAACGTCTGCAAAACCAAATGTACACTCTTTTCTATTTCCAGTATTATGTATTTCACCATCATGTACCCAAAACTTGCTGTAAAACCAAATATACATTCTTTTCTATTTCCAGTATCCATGATGAATTGTAAGCAACATTGAGCCTGCAAAAAGGTGGGATAATGTGGGATACAAATGTAATAATAATAATAATAATAATAATAATGTAGGCGAAGCCGGATGCGTAAGTTGTTTTGTATTTCAAGCTTTTGCAGTTTGGGTAGTGTAGATTTAGATATGATCTGGCAGAGCCGACTCTGTTTCTTGTTGATAAATCTATGAGGTCTATCATGTATCCTGGGACTACACCATATATGATTTTGTGGACCAGGATGCAAATTTTGAAGATGATCCGCTCCTTGATTGGGAGCCAGTGCAGTTTTTCAGGGAGAGGTTTGGCACTGTCGAAGCGTGTCTTGCCGAATATCAATCTGGCTGCTGTATTTTGGGTGGTATGTATTTTTTTTTTTTGTTAGTTGTTCCATGCATCCCGCATAGATTCCGTTGCAGTAATCTACGTGGCTTAGGACCATTGACTGTATTAGGTAATGAAAGGTTTCCCTTGGGAAGAAGGGTTTTAGTCGTTTGAGCTTCCTCATTGCATGAAACATTTTCTTTATTACAGAGTTTACTTGGCTCTCGAGAGTTAGGTTGTGGTCGAGTGTGACACCGAGTATTTTCAAACTGTTTGATGTAGGGAGGGTGTGACTTGGGGTACTTAATGTCGTGGGATTGTATTTGTTATGTTGAGAGGTAAGGATGAGGCAACGTGTTTGTTCAGTGTTCAGTTTCAGTTGGAATGAATTTGCCCAGGAGTCCATGATGTTCAGGCCGTCATTGATTTTATTGGCTATTTCTTTCATGCCATGTCTGAAGGGGATGTAGATAGAAACACCATCTGCGTAAATGAACGGGTTAAGTCCTCAATTAGATAGGTAGGGACTGTGCCAGTGGAATCATCATCATGTTGAAGAGTATTGGTGATAGTGGTGATCCTTGAGGTACTTCATATACTGCTTTCCACGGTGGTGATATGTTTGAATTTGATTTTACTTGATAAGTTCTGGTGGTTAGAAAACCCTTAATCCATTTAAGTACGTTTCCTTCGATCCCGAAGTGGTTAAGTAATCTTAGAAGTATGTTGTGGTTTATCATTTCGAATGCACTCGACATGTCGAACTGGAGGAGGAGTATACTTTCACCTATGGCTATCTCCTGCTTGAATTTGGTCAAGAGGGTAACTAGTATCATTTCGGTACTATGGTGGGAGCGGAATTCTGATTGTGAGTTATGTAGTATTGAGAACTTGTCCAAGTATTCCGTGAGCTGTTTGGTCACTAGACTCTCCATAATTTTTACTACTAATGGGATAGATGCCACTGGGTGGTAATTGGTGAGGTCGTTTGTGCTTTCTTAGTGTCTTTTGGAATTGGGGTGAGTAAAATGTTACCATAGTCCTCGGGGAAGAGGCCTTGTTGTAACATGAAATTTAGGTAGGATGTGAGTTCTTGTATGAATCGATCAGGGGCGGATGTTAGTAAATAGCTGGGACATGTGTCCAGTTTGCAGTGGGTTTTGGCGAATTTGTGAGTTGCTTGTTTAATTGATTCGGTGGTGATAATGTGGTCCAAATACGGTCAGCAGGGTGTCAGTTGGAGGTTGAGTCTAGTTCGTTGAAGAAGTTTTCGATGTCGGTATTGTGGTGAGGAAGCGTGTTGCGCAGTTTTATTATTTTTTCATTGAAGTAATTGGCAAGTTTGTCTACAGGTGGTATGTCTGTATTGGTTGTGGTGGCAGGAGTGGTGTCCAGTAGATTATTTACGAGTTGGAATAGTTTCTTCATATCTTTATAATCCTGTCCTAGTTTGGTTTTGTAATAGGATCTTTTTGTTTGTTTTAATACATATTTGTATTTTCTATGTATGTGTTTCCATGCATTAAGTGTCTGTTCATCTTTTATTTTTCTCCATGCTCGTTCAAGTTTCCTGGATTGTGTTTTGAGTTTTTTTAGTTCGTCATTGAACCATGGTATTGTGTTCTGCCTTTTTGGTGTTCTTGTTTTTAAGGGTGCTATTTCGTTAAGTATGCTACTACATCTCTCCTCCCAGCAGTTAAGATAGAGTTTGGAGTCAGTTGTTGTTATCCATTTGTTGTCGTAGATTTGTTGCCAGAATGCTTGTGGATCTATTTGCCCTCTTGTGGTATATGTTGTGGGTGCTGGTTTGTGAATTGAACCCTTCTTCCGCCAGTTTAAAGTTAGGTTTAATTTGTAGTGGTCGGTCCAAGGTGTTGCTGTCCATTTGATGTCTGATATTAGCAGGTTATGGTCTGTGGACAGTTTGTGTGATAGAAGGTCCTATGTGTGACCCTTGATATGGGTCGGTTGCATGTGAGGCAAATTGAGGTCCCAAGATTGTAGGAATTCTTCACATTCCCGTACATTGGTGGAATTGGGGTCCTCTAAGTGAAGGTTGATGTCACCTAGTATTATTATATTGGAGTTGTGTACACAATTGTTCGATATGAAGTCTGTGAAAATGGGCTGGGTTTCGTTCCAGTTGCCGGGTGGTCTATAGAACAGGACACAGTTCAGCTGATCAGTTAGGAAATTATTATGGATTCTATATGAGGCAATTTCTAGATGGGGTGTGATGGAGTCTGTGATGGTTTCGATGGTGAATTGCTCTCAATGGATTAATACTATGCCTCCGCCTCTCTTTTCCAGTCTGGTCCGATGCGTGATTTTGTAGACCGGGGGACAGAGATCAAGAATTATGGGGTCATTTTGGTTGTGAATCCATGTTTCTGTGATAAAGATAAGATCGAGGTTTTCTGAGGTAATCCAGTCTGATAATGTTGTTGTTTTGTTGGTTACGGACCTTGCATTGATGTAACCCAACTGGATATTTTGGTATGAGGTTGATCGGTTTGGATTTAGGTTGATTTTTGTTAGTTGTCTTTCCCTGGGTGGAGATTGTTTGTTATGGTCATTTCTTCCGTTTTGTTGCCGTTTTCTGTGTGTGGATGATCTTCCTTTATTGTGGTGAGTGTCAGCTTGGTGGAGAGTGGGGTGGTTGATCAGCGTTTTGTGGTTTTGTAGTGTAGGTATAAGGTAATAATCTGTGAGTGGGGTGGATAACACTAGGCAGATGAGTGAGAGGGAATAGATTGCCAGTAATATGTTGATTGCGTTCATTTTGTTGTTGGTTTGGGATGAGTAGGTTACTCACGTTAAGAAGTTCGGGAGTCCACTGTGGGACTGTTAGTCTCTGTTTCCACTCTCCTATATAGCCGTCATTGGCATATTCTCGGTAGGTTTGGTAGGCTATTTACTATTCACTGTGGTCTGTTGGTTAGTCTCTGTTTCCACTCCGATCTGCCGTCATTAGCATGCACTCTACTCAAAGCAGTTGTGATGAAGTAACCATCCATCTAATGCTTTCACTGTTGTTTTCCCTTTTCTCCTCAACAGTGTATACCATTGATGATACATTCAATGTGAAAAGATGGCCCAGCTGTTTGTAGGTCCTTCCTGGCCCTCAGCCATGTTTGTTGGTTGTGGGTAAGGCTGCCTGCTGAACAGAGAGCAAACAATAGTCTAGCAACTGCCCATGCTTATCTGCATGTTTGTACTTGGCAGATTGCTAGTGCAAGACAACATACCCAATGTTTAGGCAGCTCTGTGCTGTGTGTCTAAAGACTGTGGGCTGTATGGTAAGGGGGGGTAGATGGGCATTTCTGTTGATGCAGGTTTGAAGGAACAGGTGGCCTTCTACATGGCCATACTTATGACATGTATGTACCTAAGTTTTGGTGTGACAGTTGACCTGTCATGCAACCCACATTGCAGCCTCTTGTCACATCAACCCCAGAATTTGATAATACCACATATGTAGTGCACAAAGTAGAGAGACACACCCTGGTTTGCAAAAAAACATAAAACATCTGTATTAAAATTTTAAAAAGGAACTATATACAATTTTTTTTTCACTTCATGTCTCTCAATGGAGGGTTTCTCCTCCTCCCTCTATGGCCCTCTGTAGGAGGTGCACAAGCAGCAGCAGGAGCTGCCTCTGTGCCCCAAACTGCTGCTCTGTGGAGTGCTGCAGTGCAGCCAGCTCCTACAGCAACTGGTTTTGTGTATTAACCTGTTGCTGCAGGAGGTGCAGTAAAGCTGCACTGTTGTGCTCTGGTGGTGATGGTGGTAGTAGGGGGTGCATCTCTCCTTCCTCTTCCTCTCCCTCAAGGGAAGGTATATCCTGCCACAGATCTGGTACGTTGGGCACCTCCCATTCCTCTGGCTCTACCACCACACACCAGTGCCCTTCCACCACCGCCTCCTCCACCAGGGTCTGCTGCTGCTCCCCGTCACCTCCTTCTCCTCCTCTTCTGCCTCCTCCTCCCTTCCTGCTGGGGTGACTGCTGCCTCCTCCTCCACCTGGCCCTGCAGCTGCTCCTGCAGCCCTGTGTGTGTAAAAGGTTTTTCTCCGAGGACAAGCAGGCTGCTTGTTCTCACTGATGGGTAACGTCCACGGCAGCCCCAGGACGGAAATCTTCCTAGCAACAAACTTTGCTAGAGCCTTTGGGCATGCGCACCGCACATGCACGGCCATCTTCACGCCTGTCGCGCAAGAGTCCCGTTTAGTTCTTTTTTCTCCGCGGTTAGAGAGTGACTGCGGTCTCTCTCTGTTCGCCCTGAAAGAGCCTTCGCTGATTTTTCAGTTTTTCGTCTCCCTTTCCCCTCGGTTTCTTTTTCTTTTACTTTGTTCCCCTTAAATATTTTTTTTTAACTTTATGTCTTAGTTTTGGTCCTTTTAAGTTTTCTTTTGCTTCCTGTGCATATGCGTTTTTCTCATTTTTGTGCCTTTATTTTTGGCACAATTGAGAATTTTGACTTTGCCGCCGCTATTTTTCTGTCCATGTCATCAAGGACGCCCAGCAGCTTCAAGAAGTGTACTCTGTGCAACTGGGCGATCTCTGGTACTGACCCTCACGTGTGGTGTCTTCAGTGCCTTGGGCCCGACCATCGCCCAGACGCATGTAAGTTGTGTCTTAGCTTGAAAAAGCGGACACAGGCGTCGAGACAAGCTCTTCAGGATCCTCTTTTCGGAGCTTCGCCCGGTTCTTCGACGTCGACATTGGTACCGCGGTCGGCGGCGTCGATATCGGCACCGGAGATGGCATTGACCTCAGGAGCGCAGGTAATGGCGGTCCGGAGACCACACGCTGGTAGCAGTGAGCCATTGAGTGGGTCTTCACCTGCCTCGAAGACTCCTGCTGCGCAGGCCCCATGGGACTGACCACTTTCGGACAATGACCCCGAGGAGGCGTGTGGATTCCATGTCCTTCTCGTCAGTACTGAGGAGTATTGATGACGTGTATCAAGCGAAGGCGAAGAAGCATCGTCATTGGTCTCCTTCTAAGCATGGTACCAGGAGCTCTGGGGTGTTGAAGGATTCGGCACCCGTGAAGCGCCGACGCCGGGAGGATCGCTCACCCTCCATTCAGGAAGTGTCGGTGCGTTGGTCTTTGGGCAGCCTGGTACCGCCTCCTCGACCTCAACAGATTCTGGACCCGATTCCTGCACTGGCCCCACAGCCTTGCTCGACAGCGACTCTGGACGAGTGCATCCGAGCCATTCTTCCAGGTCTGCTGGAGGGGTTGCTGCGTCAGCCTCTTCCGGTGCCGTGGGTGCTTGCACCCTAGGTACCGTCGATGGAAGCAGCAGCTTGGGTGAGGTCCCTGACGCTGGTACCGACTGCGGCATTCTTTGTCAGCTGCCACCCAGGTCGATTCCCCGTCGACATCGCTAGAGGGAGCTTCATCGCCGCCGGCATGGGAGTCGACTTCTCGGAAACGCCATCGAGGACATGGTTCCTCAGCGTCGAGACGGGCCCGGTTTCAGACTGCAGTTAGAGAACTCTTGTCCGATACCGAGGAGGATGCCTCGGATGAAGGAGAAGGTCCCAGGTATTTCTCTTCCGAGGAGTCTTGTGGTCTTCCTTTTGATCCCACTCCTTCGCCAGAAAGAAAGCTTTCTCCTCCGGAGAGTCTTTCTTTCTCTTCATTTGTCCGGGAAATGTCTGTGGCTATTCCCTTCCCTGTGGTATCTGAGGAGGAGCCCAGGACTGAGATGCTTGAGGTCCTTGACTATCCTTCGCCACCTAAGGAATCATCCACTGTTCCTTTGCACAATGTCCTTAAAGAGACACTTCTAAGGAACTGGATTAAGTAATCCCACCATTCCCAAAAGAGCTGAGTCCCAATATCGGATTCACGGAGAACCTGAGTTGAAGAAGTCTCAAGAGAGCCAGGAGTTCTAGAGATTTTGCCTTGGTGCCCCTGGGACAGGAATCTAGAACCTTGGACTCTTTTGGGAGGAAGGCCTATCAGTCCTCTATGCTCGTGTCCAAGATTCAGTCACACCAGCTCTACACGAGCATCCACATGCGGAACAATGTGAAGCAACTGGCGGACTTGGTCGACCAGCTCCCTCCGAGGCAGGCCAAGCCTTTTCAGGAGGTGGTCAGGCAGCTGAAGGCATGTCATAAATTCCTGTCCAGGGGTGCTTATGACACTTTTGATGTTGCATCCAGAACCGCTGCCCAGGTTATAGTGATGCACAGACTCTCATGGCTGCGTGCCTCTGACCTGGACAATAGAGTCCAGCAGCGGATTGCGGATGTCCCTTGCCATGGGGATAATATTTTTCGTGATAAAGTCGAGCAGGTGGTTGATCAACTCAGGCTCTCTGTGAATCCGATTTTTCCAGGGAAGGAGGAATGCTTCCTATACCTACAATAAGCACAGGTACAAACCGGGCAAGCCTGAAGACCAGGCTGAGGGCTATCGGCCAGTATCACTACTTAATGTGGATAACAAAATTTTGACAAAGATATTGGCCGGTAGACTTGCAAAAATTCTGCCGAGGCTGATCGGGGAAGACCAGACAGGGTTTGTGCGGAATAGACAGGCAGGTGGGAATGTCCATAAGTTACTCTTGGGAATGGCCCGTAGCAAACATGAGGAAGTACCAGCACTACTTCTGAGCCTCGATGCGGAAAAAGCATTTGATAAAGTGGACTGGGAATTCATGTTTGATACGATGCGCTATATGGGCTTTCATCGCTGGTTTTATGAAGCTACCATTGCATTATACACAGAGCCCTCAGCCGCGATCCTCCTTAATGGAGTGAAAAGTGAGAATTTTCAGATATACAGGGGGACACGTCAGGGGTGCCCCTTATCACCCCTATTATTTATCATAGCGCTGGAACCCTTGCTCAGAGCAATAAAATTGGAAAGGGCAATACAAGGGGCTAAGATAGGAACCAATGAGATTAAAGTGTTAGCATTTGCTGATGACCTGCTAATTTTGACTGCTAACCTTGATGAAGCACTCCCGATATTATTAAATATAATTGAGAGGTATAGCCAACTCTCGGGGTTCACTCTTAACCTTGCAAAGTCAACAGCCATGATGGTGCATGGGGAAGGGACTCACAGCTCTAGACAACTTAAGGTGAACTGGGCGGATAGCGAAATTCGGTATCTGGGGGTCCGTATACCAAAAGATTTAACGCAATTGTACCACCTAAATGTTTCCAAATTGATGAGGGACACGTGTACAAGATTGCAATTGTGGCATGACTACCCACTGTCTCTGTTGGGTCGTATTGCTATAATCAATATGATTGTGCCTAGGTGGCTATGGGGCTCATTTTCAAAGCACTTACCCTTACAAAGTTCCATAGTAACCTATGGAACTTTGTAAGGCTAAGTGCTTTGAAAATACGCCTCTATATGTTTTTCAGGTACTTCCGCTATTCTTAACAACCACAGAGGAAAAGAAATGGACTAGAGTCATCCAACGTTTCCTCTGGCGGGGGAAACGGGCACGAATACCGTTGTGGATACTCCACACCCCAGTGGAATATGGGGGTCTGGGGCTTTTGAATATTAGACATTTAACAATAGCTAGTGGCATGCGCCACATAAATGACTGGCTCAGAGGAACGAGCTACTTTTCGGCCACAGAAATAGAAACTGCAGCGTTACAACAAGTACATCCTGGATACATGCTGCATGCTTCAAAAGCGATAATAAGTAAGGAGTTTGTGGACACAGGAATTTTCACATCTGCACGAGCGGTCTGGAGATGGGTTTGCAGACTACACCGCTTTTCAGCAAAAACGACACCGTACCTGCCCATATGTGGGAATTTGGACTTTCCACCAGGGCAGCTACATAGCGCTTACCGGAGGTGGAAACAACAGGGTCTGATTTTTCTAGCACAAGTATTGACAGCGGAAGGAAAGATTCAACCCTTTGGGGAGTTACAAAAAAGTTATTAGTTACCACCGCTGGACATTTTTTACTATTATCAATTGAAACACTACATCACCGGATTACCCTGGGACGACTTGACTGAGGATGTCCGGGAGGAGTTGACGGAGGCATATACCATCAGATCCCAGCAGAAGGTACCATTCAAGTTCCATCATAGACACATTAAAGATGCAAATACAGAACTTGACACCGGAAAGCTGGCAGAGGCATGGAGTGCGGAGCTGGGTGTAACTATAAAAGCTGCAACACTATAAAGGACCACATTTTGGGATTGAGGCAAATAACCCAATTCTCAAAATATTGGGTGATGCAGTACAAGGTAGCGCTCAGAGCTCATATACCGCCAAGGCAGGCCTTTCATATGGGGTTATCCCCAGATGGGGCATGCCCAAAATGCGGGGCTGTAGGAGCCACTCTTGGACACGTTTTGGGTCTGCCCGCAAATATGTACTTTCTGGGACCGACTTTTGAAATGGATCTCACATGTTTGGCATGCTGGCTGGCAACCCAATCCGGAGATGCTGTTTGGAAAACTGCAAATACTTGAACCAGTCCCACAGGGCGTGTGAGAATTTTCACTTTGAGCCATAATTGTGGCCAAGTTTAACATTTTAAAATCATGGTTGTCCATGAAAGCCCCCTTGCTTCAGTCTTGGAGAGGGGAGATGATACAGCTTATGAGATTTGAAAGGTTGGAAGCAAAACAACAACCCCCCGCCAGAGAGAAACGATTCTATCGCAGGTGGGGCCCCTTTTTGGACACATTGACTCCTAGAGCATGAGGCCATTTATTGAATATGTGAAAAGGAAAGCACGGACTTGGTTAACAGGTTAAGAGACTGAGTTACCTCCAAGGGGTGGGGGGAAGGGAGAGGGTGGGTAGTAGATTAACCAGGGAGGGGGGGAGAGGTGGGAAGGGGATGGGAGGTAAGGAAGGTTAAAGGGTTGGAATATCAGTTGTTAGTTGCAGAGACTTACAATGCTGTGAGTATGTTGCATAATGTTGAATGTATATGTTTTATGAAAAACTCAATAAAAATCATTTAAACATAAGCACAGGTACAATCCTCCTTCCCGACAGCCTTCTCAGGCTCAGCCCCAGCGCGCTCATTCTCATCAACAGCGTGCGCCCAAACAGGCCCCTGCAGCTCCCCAGCAAAAGCAAGGGACAGGCTTTTGACTGGCTCCAGATGAGCATAGCCGCTATAAAAGTGTCTGTGCCGGGCAATCTGCTGGTTGGGGGGAAGTTAAAATTTTTATACCAAAGGTGGTCTCTCCAAATAGTCTGGTTAGGATACTCCCTCAATTTGATCTCCAGACCTCCAAATTGCCCACCGGGAGCTCATTCTTACATCTCCCAGCACAGGCAGGTACTTGCAGAGGAACTCTCCGCCCTTCTCAGCGCCAATGCGGTCGAGCCCGTTTCACTGGGGTAAGAAGGGCTGGGATTCTACTCCAGGTACTTCCTTGTGCAAAAGAAAACAGGGGGGGAATGCGTCCCATCCTAGACCTAAGGGCCCTGAACAAATTCCTGGTCCGAGAAAAGTTCAGGATGCTTTCCCTGGGCACCCTTCTTCCCATGATTCAAGAAAATTGTTGGCTATGCTCTCTGGACTTATGTGTCAACATTTTTATTGATGATTCCACCTGGTAACACATCCATTAGAGTACATTCATAACAAATTGTAAAGCTATCGTTCTTATATACATTAATCTTAAGTTGCTATCATCAATTTTTGTTTTTATAACAGTACCCTATCTTATCCCCCTCCCCCCATTACTACCTTCACTTTTGCCATGTACACTGAAAGAAACAATAGTCAGCTTGTTACATTAAACTCAAACCGTAATTCCAATAGTAACACCTTACATTATTCCGTAATTGAACCCCTTATTACTATTATTCCCCCCTCCCCTCCATCCCCCCCCCTTCTTTTTAAATACTCCATGCTCATTCGTAATCCGTTCATGGTCTAGTCCTAGCCAACCTCTTCATTTTCCTATATTTAATGTGTTGGTAAAGGTTCACTGCCTTACTGGTGCTTCTTAAAGCTCTATATACCATTATCCTCTCTGTCTATTGTATTCCTTGTCCAGACTCCCCCCCCCCCCCCCCACCCAAAGATACCCTGAGACTCCCTCTCCCTCATGACTCTTCCTTCTCCTTCTTAATGTGTAGAAAATTTATTTAACACTGCACTTCTCGCTTTATGGGAAATACTCTGCAAATATTTATTCCAAATAGAAACAAACCGCTTTCTTTTCTTTGTAGAATCCTGAGCTTCCCTGGCCTCCCATAACATCAGCTCATGAAATTTATTCCTCCAATACCAAAAAGAGGGCGATTCCTCCTGCATCCAGTGCCTGAGTATACATTTCTTTCCCACAGCATGTGCTTTGCATAATAATAGTTCCAAATTCCTGTCGGAGATCCCATAAGCTGATGCTCTCTGGACTTAAAAGATGCTTATACACACATCCTGATACTTCCAGCTCACAGGAGGTATCTTCGAGTCCGTCTGGGAGCGCAGCACTTCTAGTATTGTGTGCTGCCCTTTGGTCTCGCGTCTGCGCCCAGAGTGTTTAAAAAATGCCTGGCAGTAGTTGCAGCGTCGCTACGCAGACTGGGAGTGCATGTGTTCCCTTATCTCGACGATTGGCTGGTGAAGAACACCTCGGAGGCAGCAGCTCTACAGTCCTTGCAAATGACTATTCAACTGCTGGAGCTACTCGAGTTTGTAATAAATTACCCCAAGTCCCATCTTCTTCCAGTTCAAAGACTGGAATTTATTGGAGCTCTGCTAGATTCACAGATGGCTCACGCCTATCTCCCCGAGACGAGAGCAGACAATCTTCTGTCTCTAGTTTCCATGGCCAGAGCGTTTCAGCGGATCACAGCTCGGCAGATGTTGAGACTTCTGGGCCATATGGCCTCCACAGTTCATGTGATGCCCATGGCCCATCTTCATATAAGATCTCAATGGACCCTAGCTTCCCAGTGGTATCAGGCTGCCGGGAATCTAGAGGATGTAATCCAGCTGTCCACCAAGTTTCACAATTCCCTTCAGTGGTGGACAATTCGATCCAATTTGACCTTGGGACTTCCTTTTCAAATTCCTCAGCCTCACAAAGTGCTGACAACGGATGCATCCTTCCTGGGGTGGGGAGCTCATGTAGATGGGCTTCACACTCAAGGAGTTTGGTCCCTCCAGGAAAAAAGTCTTCAGATCACTCTCCTGGAGTTGCGAGTGGTCTGGAACGCTCTAAAGGCTTTCAGAGATCGGCTGTCTAATCAAATTATTCAAATTCAGACAGACAATCAGGTTGCCATGTACTACATCAACACGCAGGGGTCACTGGATCTCGCCCCCTGTGTCGGGAAGCCGTCCTGATGTGCCTTTGGGTTCGCCGTCACTGCATGTTTCTCCAAGCCACGTATATGGCAGGTGTAAACAACAGTCTGGCCAACAGGTTGAGCAGGGTCATGGAACCTCACAAGTGGTCGCTCAACTCGGGCGTCGTACGCAAGATCTTCCGAGAGTGGGGCACCCCCTCGGTGGATCTTTTTGTCACTCAGGTCAATCACAAGGTCCCTCAGTTCTGTTCCAAGCTTCAGGCCCACGACAGACTAGCGTCAGATGCCTTTCTCCTTCATTGGGGGAAGGGCCTTCTGTATGCATATCCTCCCATAACTCTGGTGGGGAAGACTTTGCTGAAACTCAGGCAAGACAGCGGAACCATGATTCTGTTTGCTCCCTTCTGACTGCGTCAGATTTCGTTCCCTCTTCTTCTGGAGTTGTCCTCTCAAGAACTGTGGAGATTGGACTGTTTTCCAACCCTCATTACTCAGAACGAGGGGGCACTTCTGCATCCCAACCTCCAGTCTCTGGCTCTCACGGCCTGGATGTTGAGAGCGTAGAATTCGCTTCCTTGGGTCTTTCAGAGGGTGTCTCCCGAGTCTTGCTTGCTTCCAGGAAAGATTCTACAAAGGAGGTTTGCCGTCTGGTGTGACAGCAAGGCCCTAGATCCTCGCTCTTGTCCTACACAGACCCTGCTTGAATACCTTCTACACCTGTCAGAGTCAGGTCTCAAGACCAACTCCGTAAGGGTTCACCTTAGTGCAATTAGTGCTTATCATTATCGTGTAGAGGATAAGCCTATCTGAATTCCTGCCATCTGAAATATTTGACCTGGAAGGTCGTTTTCTTGGTGGCGGTTACTTCAGCTCGTAGGATCAGTGAGCTTCAAGCCTTGGTAGTGCATGCTCCTTATCTCAAGTTTCATCACAACAGAGTAGTCCTCTGCATGCACCCTAAGTTCCTGCCGAAGGTGGTGTCGGAGTTCCATCTGTGGAGCGGACAAGCCCTTTCAGACAGTCCGCCCAAGTGTTTGTTTCTTTCGATCCCAACAGAAGGGGGAGTCGCTGTTGGGAATGCACCATTTCTAATTGGCTAGCAGATTGCATTTCCTTCACTGATGCCCAAGCAGGGCTGACTCTTGAAGGTCAGGTCACGGCTCGTAGTGTTAGAGCCATGGCAGCGTCAGTGGCCCACTTGAAGTGAGCCACTATTGACGAGATTTGCAAGGCTGCGACGTGGTCATCAATCCACACATTTACATCTCACTACTGCCTCCAGCAGGATACCCGACTCGACAGTCGGTTTGGGCAGTCGGTGCTGCAGAATCTGTTTGGTGTTTAAAATCCAACTCCACCCCCCTAGGCCTATTTTTGTTCTGTTCCAGGCTGCACTCTCACTTAGTTGTTTATGGTTTCAGGTCAATCTATGTTATATCCTCGCTGTTGCGAGGCCCAGTTGACCTTCTTTCTTGTTTTGAGTGAGCCTGGGTGCTAGGGATACCCCATCAGTGAGAACAAGTAGCCTGCTTGTCCTCGGAGAATACGTGCTACAGGTATGTATCTTTCGCTATCCTTGAGATCATCACATCCAACATGGGTTGCATAGTGCAGGAGCTGGCTGGCATCAGGCAGGGGGTAGGGAAAGGTGTGGTCAGTGCCCTGGGGTATAGGCCTGGAGTAGGAGGTGCATGAGATTACATGACAGGGAACCCTGGAGGCTGCTCTGACAAGAAGCACACAGGATTTGTTAGCAGGGGGTTGTGACTATGGTGGGTTTCCCAGTATGGCCATTTTTGGTGATGTGTTTGGTTTTGGGGGTGGGGAATAATTATGTCCTTGCCTGAAAAAGAGAATGTGACCCATTCTTTCCCATGTCATCTCATAGGGTGCTTAGTTGGAGTTAGCAGCCACACTCTAGGGAGGGTAGCTGCTACCTCCCAGATTGAGCTGGTACAGAGGTATTATGACTTCTTTATATAGGTTATTTGCCACATCAAACGTGAAATTG
The DNA here is from genome assembly GCF_901765095.1 of Microcaecilia unicolor. Taxonomy (NCBI): domain Eukaryota; kingdom Metazoa; phylum Chordata; class Amphibia; order Gymnophiona; family Siphonopidae; genus Microcaecilia; species Microcaecilia unicolor. The sequence continues at coordinate 118,352,738 of NC_044040.1, read as the reverse complement.
CAGTGAAACATGCCATAATTACATTAATATATAAATATTAATACAGGGTTTTGTTTGTAATACTTCAAGCCATGAAACGCCATCGTATGCGCCGGATGATGTCTGGATTTTCACTGCGGATGCACTGGTATCGGCGCCTCAGGGACTCAAGCTCCCACAGAATGCCGAGACGCCTGCAAGATACAAGTTGGTACACCAGGAGTCATGGAGATAGCCCTTCCTTCATAGACAAAATTCCTTTGGAAGCCTAGAGACACATAACACTGATTGGGGGGGGGGGGGGGGGTACATTAGGTGGGTACAGTCCATAGGGTAGTTGAGGTGGACATGGTGCCCTTTCTGTGCTGAATTTCAGGGCTGTGGCAATAGTTTTTCTTTCTAGGACATTGATTTAGTTTATGGAGGGAGCTGTGGTGCAACAAGGGGGGGACCTGATACCCTATTTCCAGTGCTACGAGGGGGGGGGGGGGGCTGCCATTCCTGAACACTTAACCTTACTAAACTGTTCCTTATTAGGGTCCAGGCCCTGGTAGAAACATTCAATGGGGGCAGGTGGTGGATGAACAGGTAGCGTCTGTGCATAATGCACATTTGCACCAAGGTACAGAGTTTCAGACATGAAAAAATTATGCTCTCACCTCAGTGCCATTTTACTTTCTGAATAAACATTCTGAAATGTGCAGTGCCAAATATGGATGTTCCTCACATGTGCAGCGCCAAATATGGACATTCCTCACGTGAAGCGCCAAATATGGACGTTCCTCACATGCGCTGTGCCAAATATGGACGTTCACATGTATGAACGTCCTTGCAGTGCGGAACCTTGCGTATGTACAGAAGACGTTTCTAGCGTGAGTATGCACGTTTTTTAGTCGCGCAGGACCACAATTAGTGTTCTATGGCGGCTGTGCCTGAAAAGACGTCTTTCTGTGAATGAGTTAGATGTTCCCATTTTATGCATTCTTCATTGGTATTATCAAACATAGAAAGATATCCATTATCTTTCCATTATATGTTGCTGATCTTAGACGTTTTCATTAAAACGTCCAAATTCAGACTTAGACATCATATTGAAAATGCGCCTCTAAAAGGCCATCAGATAATATGATTTAACAGTGTACAACTTAATACACCCTAAGTGTATAGACCATTTAAAGGCAACAACACCTTATTCAGAAATACAGAAAAATCAAATTACATACCCAGCAGGAGTAGTCCAATGTTTTCCCTGTCTGGTTAGTGCTAAAAATATAAATGATTAAATAAATGTAAGGGATCCCATTAAAACACCAAAATACAAAAAAAGATACCCTAATGTGACAAACAAAAAGTATAACAAAATATAAGTACTCACCAGTGCAGCACATAGAATAAAACTCACTCTCAGTGAGTTCTCTTTTCCAAGCAGCAGCCTGACTACAAGCTGCTGTCAGATGCAAATAAGCTATATGTGTGGCTGTGGTCAAAGTTACCCTTTAAGTGCTTCCTTTCTCTGTACTCAAAATAAAAACCCAAAAACTTTATTTATAAAATATAATCTTTAAATGCAAGCCATATTTTTCATGATATTAAAAAGTATGTTTTCTGCTTAAACATAGGACTAAACAATAATTTTAAAAAACGTTCATATTTATTTTTAATGCTGCCTATTCACGCCATTATGCTGAAAAAAAAAATCTTCTGATTTGAAAACAGAAAGTGACATATGAAAGCCCACCTTCCAGTTAACTAAATGCTGCACATTTTGGAATTTTAAACCTTTTTTTTTTAGTTCCAATATTTTTATTGTGTTTTATAAATGATAACAAATGGCTAAATAAAGCAATTAGCCAGCTTAACAAGTTAACAGTAACAAGCATCAGCATACATGTTCAAGTTAGGGCAAGTCCGGGATTATTTCGATAACAGATCATAATCATAAGTCACAGGAGTAATACATAATTTCAATTCTGACAAAGGTTATTACGTAGTGAGTTAGTAAAGGAGACCATATTTTTGTTGTACTTAACAAGTGAGTTATGTTTTTCAGCCCGCAGCATATTCATATTTAGCTAAAATACACACAGAATTCCACCATGATAAATAAGTTACTTTGTCAAGATCTTTCCAACAAAAGAAAAGTGTTCTAAGGGCTTGATGTAACATTAATCCAGTAATGTGCTTGATATTTGTCTATTGATGATTGTAACATTAGTGATCCACATATAACTATATTATGATAAAACATCTGAATATTCAAGGTGGAAGCTACTGTGTCCCATACAGAATTCCAATATTCTTGAATATGGGCAAGAATAGATGATATGTTTAAGATTTCCAACAATCTTTTTCACAGGTCCAGCATTTATTCGCACTGTTTTTTGGTTTTTTATTGTGTTCAATTGGCGAGTTTAGCAGGACTCCATAGGGCTCTGTGTGCTAAGTAGAACATAGATTGTGAAATGGACGCTGATTTGGTGGTATGAGTAATTTTAAACCAAAATTTTTCCCAAGTTTTTTCATCTAGTTGGGCAGTTAGATCGCATTCCCATGATTGCATGGTATTAGTAGGTTCTTTGAATTTAGCTAACTGTAGTATTTTGTACCATTTAGATGCAACTTTTTTGGAAGTCATAAAAGACTTGCAAAGTTGCCAACAAGAAGGATAATCAGTAGTTAATTTTTTTTATATCTACGGAGTTAGTTACACAGTGTTTGAGTTGAACCCATTTATAGTATTGAGAACTTTTAAGACCATATTTTATACTTATTTGGGCAAAAGGTAGCCAAGAATTATCTTTTATAACATCATTGAGAGTCCATATACCAGCTTTTTTTCCAAGTATTCCAATTTATACAACAATTGTTAATTTTGAATTTTGGATTGTTCCAAATTGGGATGTACATAGTATGTGTTATGGGATGTGTGACAACTGAATCAAGTTCATTAAAAACAGTTCTAAGAGTTTTAAACAAAATATTAGAAGAAACATTAGTCTTTGAGACCAAGGGAAGAAATGTGTGGGTGTGTCTGGTTGCTTTAGCATTTCAATCTGGAACCATGATGAGGTGTTGAGTTGTTCTTTATCATACATAAATGCTGAGTTTTGCTTTAGGAGAAACGATATGTGATAATCATAGAAACCTTCTTTCTTTACAACATCCGTAAAATCCACCCCTTTCTTTCCGAGCACTCTACCAAAACCCTCATCCCACACCCTTGTCACCTCTCGTTTTAGACTACTGCAATCTGCTTTTTGCTGGCCTCCCACTTAGTCACCTCTCCCCTCTCCAGTCGGTTCAAAACTCTGCTGCCCGTCTCATCTTCCGCCAGGGTCGCTTTACTCATACTACCCCTCTCCTCAAGACCCTTCACTGGCTCCCTATCCGTTTTCGCATCCTGTTCAAACTTCTTCTACTAACCTATAAATGTACTCACTCTGCTGCTCCCCCAGTATCTCTCCCACACTCGTCCTTCCCTACACCCCTTCCTTCTTATATGTTCCCTTCTCCCACTACTGCCAACTCCAGACTTCGCGCCTTCTGTCCTCGCTGCACCCTACTACGCCTGGAATAAACTTCCTGAGCCCCTACGTCTTGCCCCCATCCTTGGCCACCTTTAAATCTAGACTGAAAGCCCACCTCTTTAACATTGCTTTTGACTCGTAACCACTTGTAACCACTCGCCCTCCACCTACCCTCCTCTCTTCCTTCCCATTCACATTAATTGATTTGATTTGCTTACTTATTTATTTTTTGTCTATTAGATTGTAAGCTTTTTGAGCAGGGGACTGTCTTTCTTCTATGTTTGTGCAGCACTGCATATGCCTTGTAGCGCTATAGAAATGCTAAATAGTAGTAGTAGTAAAATCGGCTCATAAACGGCAAAAGAAAAACATTATTTTGTGGAGGGGCTTCCGCTTTTCATGAGATCATAGTAAATGATGGCAAGATAGAGACCTGTACAGTCCCTCCAGTCTGCCCAACACGATAAACTCATTTTACATGGTATGTGTTACTTTATATGTATACCCGAGTTTGATTTGTCCTTGCCTACTCAGGGCACAGACCGTAGAAGTCTGCCCAGTACTGTTCCTTACTAAGTCTGAAGCTAACGTCGAAGCTCCTTAAAATTTACACTCCAGCCATCCGTCTATTCTGCACGATCAGGACGTACACCGTAGGAGTCTGCCCAGCTCCCCGTTTTGTTTCCCCCAGTTACCGGCTTTGCCACTCAATCTCCACTATAGATTCCATGGAACCATTCTTTCTAAACTGGATTCGTTTGTGTTTATCCCCAACGCATTACCATTGTCATCTCCACCCACCTCCCGTGGAGGGCATTCCACATATCCCACCAACCCTCTCCGTGGAAAAAATACTCCTGACATTAATCCTGAGTCTGCCCCCCCTTCCAACCTCAATTGATGCCTCTAGTTCTACCACCTTCCGTCTACGAAAAAAATCATTATGCTCATTATGTGTTATAAGTTTGGGCTGCAAAGGGATCAAGCAGAACCTCATAACACAGGGAAACAAAAGATCATTATAGTAAACAGAGATAAATATAAATCAATTGATAAGATTAAAAGAGCACCAAAAATTAGTAAAATAAATTACAGAGGACAAGTCTAAATACATTAGATCGTCTAAATCAATTTCTAAAGAAATATTAATATTCTATATATTGTTAATATACTAGACACAGTTATGGTTAAATACAAGGACTAATAAATCATAAAAATACATAAGCCACCCATAAATGATAAGCATAATGGTAAAAATATGAATAGATCAAAACTATACATGCATATTATAAAATTAATAGGTCAGACATTAAACCATTAGTAACCTGTGATTGCATATTGTAATAACTGTAATCCTGGTAGCAAACCCTCAGGGGAATGGTAGGCTCCCTTCAGCAGTCCAAAAACAAGTCCTTCCAGACGACACAGTTTAGTTCAAAGCAGTTTATTTCCCCTCCTCCACAAATTTCAGTTCAAAGGGGTTAAGGGTCTCATTCAGTTTTCAAAACAAAGCGGAAAAAGGAAAAGCCCTCCCTTTAAATCCGAGTTCTCCCAAGTCCAACCGCCTGGATTTCAGTTTTAAAAGTCTTTCCGCTTGGGTGGTTGCAGAATGGCAGTACACCTCCCACAACACAGCTACTGACTCCTGTGACCACCCACTGCCTTCAGTCCCTGCAACTCTGCCCCAGAGTACAATTACAGTCCATGTCAAACTGGTTCCTCCAAACCTGGTGTGCTGGGCCCGCCAGACTCTCCTTCCTTCAAGCACTCCATTAACTCGGCTTCTCTGCTAGGCTGTTGGTTAGAGACCTCCTCCCCCTCCCAGGTGGAAGGAATCTTGTACTGATTTCTGACCCAAGGGAATTGAGCTTTGTCATCACGGCTCCCCCTTCTGGCCCTCGTCTGCCATAGCAACTGCTCTTTCCAGTCATTTTCCCCCTCCCTTCCACGTGGTGTCCCTACCGGGTTTTGGGACCTAACCCCCCCCCCCCCCCCCCCCCCCCGATTCCTTCTCTCAGGCCCTTGTGGGGAATGTAGTCTGGCCCCATACCTCCTCCTGACCTGCTTAGACCCTCCAACCTCCTTACAGTATAAATCATAAATATGTACTACATTGAACCAAACATTGTTAAATCAATCAAAAAGAAACTACATGTACACAAAAAAACACATCACATTAACCCATAAAAAATATAAAAGTAATAAAAACATGAATAATACAGTAAATATTTAGGGGTCCTTTTACTAAGCTGCAGTAAAAAAGTGGCCTGCAATTAGATGAACTCGTGTATTGGGCGCTTGCTGGGCCATGTTTTGTTTACTGCAGTTGGGAAAAAGGGCTTTTTTTAATGGGCCAGGAAATGGGTGCGTGCTGAAATTAAAACTAGCCCGCTCCTATTTACACCTGAGCCCTTACTGCCGCCCATTGACCTACCAGTAAAGGCTCACGTGCTACCTGTGCAGTAACTACCACGTGCAGGAAATGCTGATTACCGCAGCCCCCCCTCCCCCCGGTGGTAGAAAATTATTTTCTACTGTGGGATTCGGTGCGCGCCAAACTCAGGATTACTGATGGGAGCTCGCACTAGTCTGGTGGTAGTGCCGATTTGGTGCGTATTACCCTCTCATTATCCCTCCTTTGCTTTAGTAAAAGGGCCCCATAGTGAAATAAATAAAGGAACACAGAATAATCACTTTCTATAATCAATCCATGAGGTGTCAGACTTGAACGCTGTACGCAATGGCAGTAAATCAACATCACCACCCCTCCAAGGGGGATTGTGGTATAACTAGACCACAAAACCTATAGTCTTCAAATGAATGACCTGCCTTTATAGAATGTTCAAACCAAAGGTTTATCTTCCAAGCATCTTTTATGGGCAGTCCTATGTTCAATAGTAAGCACATTAAACTTCCTTTTAGTTTTATCAACATATATCATTCCACATGGGCAGACAACAACATAGACAACCCCCCCCCCCCCCCCCCCCCCCCTCTGTCTTACAGTTTGAAAATTGTCTTAATTCAAAATTTGTCTTCAGTACTAGGATGAATAAATGTTTAGAAATTCATATTAACTACACATACTGAACACTGGCCACATTGATAGTGTCCTTTGGGTAAGCCCCTTCTCAAATCAGTACTCCGTGGCGGGGCTGATGGTACCAATATGTTTCTCATATTTTTTTCTTATATGTTATCAGCAAGTTTTTCTCTGAAAAATTATCTAAACTTTGTACCACTTGCCAGTGTTTCTTCAGAATTCTAACTATATCCTTTGAGACATGTGTAAAAGGCAGGGCACAGACTATTATGTCATTTTTCTTTGTCTCTTGAGGCAGTAATAGTTCTTCTCTAGTTTTCTTCACTGCCTTGTTATAACCACAATTAACAACCTTATCAGGATAGCCCTTCTCCTTAAATCTATGACTCATTTCTTGGGATTTCTTTGTGTACACCTCTGGTTCAGAGTATCTTCAGTCTCAAAAACTGACACTAGGGGAGGTTAGTATTTAATGACTTACTGTGGCAACTGTGGTAGTCTAAGAGTTTATTTACATAGTCCTTTCTCTATATATGTCAGTTACAATATTCCATTACAAATAGTAATCTAGATATCAAAAAAGGGATATGGACATAAACAAAACCACATGGAGAAAAGCTATAAGAACATACATTCATAACATAAAGCTAAAGCAAAATATTACAGCACATATGCCAACACAGAACAGGCCAACATGAAAAAAATATTTGAACTCATGAACAACCTACTGAAAACCCAAGAGGTACTGGTATCAACTGAAACACCACCAACTGCAGATAAGCTTACACAATATTTTGAACACAAAATAGCAAAGACAAGATCAAACCTCAAGAAATCACAAACATCCATAACAGACTTTTAACAAGAATGTGAAACCAATGACGTCCACACCACGGCTCCTTCAAATCACCCAAAATACAAACATTGTCTGCTAGATAACTGCCCTAACTATATGATGAAAGACCCACTGGACTGGTTCATTGACTGCTTCACAGACACATCACATATGTTTCAAAAGGACAGTTCCCAACAAAGGTGACATCGTATTCACCTCAAACCCCCAAAACACAACTAGCAAAATCAGCGACATCACAGACTACAGACCAATGGCTTCAATACCACTACTGAGCAAAACGATGGAGGGTCTGGTAGCACAGCAACTAATGGAATACCTGACGCAATTTTCAATCCTTCATAACTCCCAATCAGGTTTCAGACCACAGCACAGAGACGTTAATAACCATACTGATAATGAAGTTCAGAAGCTTAATATGCCAAGGACAGAGTATATTACTACTACAATTCGATAAGTCAAGTGTGTTCAACCTATTAGACCACACAATACTAATGGTCCTACTCGACAGCATGGGAATCAGCGGTGCAGTGGGCAACATGATTCAGTGGCTTCCTAAGAACCAGATCCTACATTGTAAAGATGTCTAACCAGGTGCCAGCTTCTTGGATCCCTGAATGTAGAGTACCACAAGGATCTCCAATATCACCTATACTGTTCAGTGCAATGATGGCACCACTCGGCACAAAACTGAATTAATGGGCTTTAACTCATTCAAATACACAGATGATGTCACCATCTACAAACCTTTAACAACAGTATCACAGAATACTAGACAAAGTCAGAAAAGGCCTGGACCTTATGAAAAACTGAGCAACAACTTTCAAACTCAAACTAAACAGAGACAAAACCAAATTCCTGGTTCTATCCAGCCCACACAATCCCACACCTCACCAAAATTTCACAGTCAACCTCCAAACCAAATACCAAATCGAAACACAACTAAAAATACTTGGAATTATTCTAGATAAACATCTATTACTAGACAGTCAAATATCAGCAATAACATCAAAATGCTTCAGAACACTATGGAAATTGAGAAGGATAAGAAACTTATTCACTTGTTCAGAACCCTTATTTTATCATCCTCACTTTAATATTCCCTTATCTCTTGTTTGTCCTGTTTGTCTGCTTAATTAGATTGTAAGCTCTGTCGAGTAGGGACTGTCTCTTCATGTTCAAGTGTACAGTGCTGCGTACGTCTAGTAGCGCTTTAGAAATGATAAGTAGTAGTAGTAGTACTATTTTCCCAGACAATCATTCCGGATAATGGTACAATCAATTATACTATCACAATTAGACTACTGCAATGTAGCATACATAGGTGGCAAGGAAAACACACTTAAATCACTGCAAACCATCCAAAACACGGCATAAGACTGATATTCAAAAAATCGAAATACAAAAAAAGCCACTCCATACTCGGAACACTACACTGACTGCCAATCATGGCAAGACTACTTTTCAAAGCTAGCACCCTCATATTCAAGATACTCTTTGGAACGGCAACCTGAATACATGCAAGATATGATCAAACTATCTCCAAGAAATCAAGCCCAGAAACCAGAGGTTACCTACTTCTTCACCTACCCAACTGTGGAAACATAACTTAAAAAAACATCTACACAGCAGGGTTTAGCTGCCTGGATTGCAAACTATCTTCAGTTCAGAAAAGAACTGAAAACCTACCGCTTCAAAACATTCTATAGCTAACCACATAAGCTATCGATGACCTCTTTACGTCCTAAATCTAAAACACCATTGTAAGTTTCATCTAACTGTAAATTTGTAAGCCACTTTGAACCAAAACTTGTTTTTTGGATAACAGTGGGATACAAGAGTGCATGCATAAATAAATAATTAATATTATCATCTAGTTGAGTTCAGCTGAACATAAAATTCCAAAATCTTATCTGCCAGTACCCCTTCAAACAGAATGTCATCTATCTACCGTTTACAAAGTATAATCTTTTTCTTGAACTGGTGTTTCTGTTAAATACAATTTTTCCAAATTGGCTTCATGTAATTAGCCACAGAGTGCCATTGTAGCTCCCATGGCTGTAACCCTTAACTGGTTGATAAAAAGTGCCATCAAAGGCAAGGTAGTTCCTTGTCAGTGCTAATGTGGCAATCTCAACAATGAGTTCTGTGGGTATTCTTAGATAAAAATCTCTCTGCCGTATAGTCCTCACTAATAATCTGTATTGCCTCTGATTGGGGAATATTCTTATAAAGAAATTAATTCCACCTCAAAGGTTGCTAAAATAGTATCTTCTGTGTGTACAATATCTTTTAGAGTGTTTATTATGTTTGTGGAATCTCTCGTGTATGATGGAATCTTTTAACAAATGGCCTTAAAAATTAATCTGTGAATGCCGACAATTTTATTTATTTATTTATTTATTGCATTTGTATCCCACATTTTCCCACCTCTTTGCAGGCTCAATGTGGCTTACAATGTATCGTACTTGGTGGAAATAAATTAGAAAACAGACACTTAATATTACATAACCAAACACTTAATGTTATGTAAAGACCTTGAATAGCTGGTAGAAATTGTATAGCGTAGTAGAGTTTTGAATAGCGTAGTAGAAATTTAAAAAAGCAGATTTAAACAAGCAGATGAAAATAATTCTGAATATAGGTAGGAGGAGATGTATTACATTTACATTTGTTGGTCTTTGTGGTATGCCTTATTAAAGAGATGGGTCTTCAGAAATGTACGAACGTTTGTTAGTTCGTAGATCGTTTTTAAGTTGCATGGCAGTGTGTTCCATAACTATGCACTCAAGTAGGAAAAGTTTGACGCATGCGTTAGTTTGTATTTTAGACCAATGGGACTTGTGAATCTTAGGGAGCACATACAGCATAGTAGGGATGGTAGCAGGTGGCGGTGGTAGTTATGGATAGGACATAATACATTTCAGAAATTCAGAGGCAAATTAGGGGGCCCTTTACTAAGCAGGCGGTAAAGCCCACCGTGGGCTTACCATGCAGCAATCCGTAACAACCGTTGGCCTAACACAGGTGCTGATGTTAGTTACACCCCCAGCACATGGCATTTCTGGCACTAGTGAAAAATATTTCCGCAGGGGTTACCCAGCAGTAAATGGGCAGCGCCGCACCTGGCCGTTACCACTGGGTTAGTGCGGGAGCACTTACCACCACCCCAGTAGGTGGTGGTAAGTGTCCCCCCTCCCTCCCTTACACGCATGCATACATACACATATGGCCACCTTGTAAGTGTAATTTACCACATGGTCATTTCTTTTTCAGCCTTTCACCCAGCTAGCTGTAAAAGGGCATCAGCGCGTTTGCAAACAGCCGCTGCACTAGCACAAGGCCCCTTTTATGGCAGCATAGTAAAAAAGTCCCTTAGTGATTCAGCTTTTTATACTAACTTGAGAAACGGTCCTGTCCCTTCACTCAAAGAAGAGATTGACTCGCTCCTTCAAACTGCAAAAAATGCTCAGTTCCTTACTAATAAAGAATTGGATTTTCTTATGTGTTTCACCTTCTATAGGATCTTTACTGGATCCAATGTTGACATTCACAGATCAATTTTTAAGGCCATTTGTTGAAAAGCCAAAATCGGGGGATTTCTTTTGCGTTTATGAGTTTGATTTTAAGGTTTAAAATTCTAAAAATGCGTTTGTTAATTGGAAAGTGGGCATTCATATGCCACTTTCAGTTTTCAGATCGAGGATTTTTATTTTTCAGTGTTTTTGGAGTGAACAGGCAGCATTCAAGAATAAGTATGCACATTTTTTAATCATTTATTTTGTATATGTTTAAGCAGAAGATGTACTCTTTTTAATTATCATGAAAAAAATGTGGCTTGCATTTAAAGATTACATTTTATAAATAAAGTGGGGGTTTTTGAGTGTAGAGGAAGGAAGCACTTAAACGGTAACTTTGACCCCAGCCACACACACAGCTTATTTGCATATGAGAGCAGCTTGTAGTCAGGCTGCTGCTGCTTGGAAAGAGAACTCACTGAGAGTGAGTTTTATTCTGCGTGCTGCACTGGTGAGTACTTACTATTTTTGTTATGCTTTTTGTTTTGTCATATTGAGGTATCTTTTATGTATTTTGGTGTTTTTATGGGATCCCTTTAAATTTATTAATCATTTATATTTTTAGCACTAACCAGACAGGGAAAACATTGGGGACTGCTGGTTATGTAATTTTGTTTTTCTGTATTTCTGAATAAGGTGTTGTTGCCTTTAAAATGCTCTATAGACTTAGGGTGTATTAAGTTGTAGGTTTTTTTTGTTGTTGGGTTTTTTTTTTTTTGTTAAATCATATCTGATGGCCTTTTATGTATTTATTTTACAGTTTGTGTTAAGCCCCTGACACAACCCTCGTGGAGGGCGAAACATGGCCATGTTGGGCGGATAGAGGAAAGTTGTATGCTGTTTTTTATGTATCTTCATTGAATAAATATTTTTCTACGTGGGTCTGCTGCTCTTTTTTGCTATCTCCCACTTCTCCTCCTGTCCCCATCCTCAGGTCCAGCATCTCTCCTTTCTACCCCCCCCCCCCCCCCAACAAAAAGGTACAGCACCTCTCCATCTTCCTCTCAGCCCCCCTCGAGACCAATACCTTCTATCCTCATCCCTCAGCACCACAGACTTCTTCCTCTGCTCTCCTCAGACCTCTGCTCTTCTCCCATTCACAACCCCTCCCCCCCAAGTCCAGCATTTCTTTCATTTCTCCTCCCTAACTCCACAGTTTCTTGCTCTTCTTCCTTCTACCCCTCCCCAAATGAGTCTAGCATTTTTCCCCTCAGCTACATCCCCCGTGAATTCAGCATTTCTTGCTCTTCTCCCCTCAGACACTATCCTTGTGTGCAGCACTTCTTCCCTCATTCTCTGCACCCCCCCCCCCCTTGCCAGTCCCACAAATCTTATTTCTTTGCCGGCAGCGGCAGCCATCACACGCTGCCTGGGCTAGCCTAAAGCTTTTCCTCTTGCATGACGCACCCTCATGTAAACAGGATGTTGCGGCAGAGGCACAGGGGGTAGCAAAGGAAAAGCTCCGGGTCGGCTTGGATAGCATGTGGTGGCTGCTGCTGCCACTGACAACAAAAAAATGAGGGTTTGTCGGACAGGGCAGGGGGCGAGAGGAGGATGAGGGAAGAAGTGCTGAATCCGAGGGGATGGCTAGAGGAAAACAAGATGCGGGTGCTTAATGGGAGGGGATGGGAAAAGGAAAGAGACTACGCTACGATTTGAATTTAAAATAAATAAATAAATGTGTCTGCCTGCCCTGTGGCACACCTCCTGGGTGCTAGTGTGTCACGACACACTGGTCGAGAACCGCTGGTTTAGAGTAAACCACTCAAAAGCAAATCTATTTAGATTATGGTTTTTTTCATTAAATTTGCAACATAAATTAATTTGCTCTTTCATACATTGACTGCTTGGTGAGACAGGGAATGGGAAACCTGGGCACCTGGGTAGGGAAGAAGAAAGTAGGAGCTGTTTGATCTGAACACCTGGGCTACCCTAACTGATCAGGCACACACACAGGGGTGTGCTGGTAATTTTTAACAACGGGCTCTCTCTCTCTGGGCATAGCCAGCCCTGCAATTTTTTTTGGGGGGGGGGGGGGGCCATGGGTGGACTGGTGGGGACAATGTATGCCCTCTCTCTCCACCTCATATAGGCATGCTATGGACTGCCACCACACCCCACTGCTTGTTTCTGGCTCTGAGCAGCAAACTGGGACTTCTGCACATGCAGGAGAAGTCTCAGCCTGCTGCTCAGAGCTGGAAATCAGGAGCGGGGAGCAGCAGCAGTCTATTCACTTGGCTGGCGAAGCTCAGCATCCCCACCAGCAAAGTAAAAGAGAATTGAGGTGGGGGCCCGAGCCCACATTTTTGGGAGCCAGTGGTTAAAGTAGCCATGGAGGGCTACTTTAACAACCGGCTCCCAAAATTCTTATAAAAATTTAACAAACGGCTCTTTCGAGCCCGTGAGAGCCTGCTCCAGCCACCACTGCACACACATCTTTTTTCAGGTAATTCTTTGTGCTTTTCAGGAAGCAGCCACAGAGTCCAATGTGCTGCGAAAAATGGAGGAAGCAAAAATGGAAGAAGCAAAAACTGATCAAGTCTCCATGGCAAACTTCATTAAAAGTAAGAAATCTTTATTTTGCTTTGATGATAGTTCTACATTAAATTGTCCGATATCTTTTTACTAGTAAACCAGGCCTGTTTCTGACACAAATGAAACGGGCGCTAGCAAGGTTTTCCTCGGAGTGTGTATGTTTTGAGAGAGTATGTGTGAGATTGATTGTGTATGAGAGAGAGAGAGAGAGAGAGAGAGAGTGAATGTGCGAGTGTGTGTGTGTGTGTGACAGAGAGAGAGTGAGACTGCTGGGTGCGAGTGTGTCCTCCTCTGTCCCCCCCTCCAGCCACCCAGCAATTCTCCTCTCTCCCCTGCTCCCCCTCCAGCCACCCAGCGATTCTACTTTTTTCCCTTGCCCCCCTCCCACTGATGCTCTTCTCTCCCTGCCCCCCCCACCAGCCCACCCAGCGAGTCTCCTCTGTCCCCTGACCCCCCTCCAGCCACCCAGCGATTCTTCTGTGTCCCCTGCCCCTCTCCTGCCACCCAGCGATTCTCCTGTGTCCCCTGCCCCCCTCCAGCCACCCAGCGATTCTCCTCTCTCCCCTGCCCCCCCATCCAGTCACCCAGCGATTGTCCTATCTCCCCTGCCCCCCCTCCAGCCACTCCTCACTTTAATCAGCATATATTAAATTCCCCCCATGTGCTACAGAAAAGCACGAGCACATCTATATAAATAAAATCCCCCCTCAGACGTTCTGAAGCTCACTCCATCTGTCCTGAACTCCCGTCCTCCTGGTAGGCTAGCTATTCGGACTACTCACCCCAGTCTCAGCCACGCCCATCTGGGCCTTAGGCACGCCCCATCTGCACATAAAAAGCACCCTCAACGTTCTAAAGCACACTCTGAGGCTTCAACAGTTCGTGTGTTCGAAGCTCTGTAACCATTTTTAAGCACACTACATCTCTGCCCCGCCCTGACCTATCAGAGAAGGGAGGAGTGTCACAGCTGCACTGCTCTGACCTATCAAAGGGAACTGAAACAGGAAAAGGGAGGATCGTCACACCGAATGACGAACCTATCAGAGGGAAGTCAAATAGAAGAAGGGAGGGAGCGTCAGAGGCCAAGGGGGACGGCCGTATCTACGTCTCATAGGTTTCCTTGCTTTCTTTTCAGTGTATTGCAGCTGCAGCCACTTAGGTAAGTCTAGCAAGCCTGTCAGCTACTGAATACAGAAAGCAAAAGATAGCATTGTGGAACTTGCTCCATTTTGTTCTCTGGAATTCAGTGATTATTATACAAATGGTCTTGCTTTCATTATTTTGGTAGGGGCTTGCCTTCATGCCTGTCCACAGTCCCCCCAGTCCTGACACCTGACAGGGGGGACAGGAAGGACACTCACTGTCTCACATACGCACTCGCACACACTCATTCTCACATACACACACGCTCTCTTCACAGACACACTCACACCCACTCTGTCACACACACACACTTGCACATTCTCACTCTCACACAGTCACTCCTCACAGACACTCTCTCAACATACACACTCCGCGCAAACCTTGCTAGCGCCTGTTTCATTTCAGCCAGAAACGGGGCCTTTTTTTTTACTAGTCCTATATAATAAAACGCACCTCCAACGTGCTGAAGCCGAGAAGTGACGCCTTCAAGCCTTGAAGCATTCGTGCGCTCTATAAGGCTCCATCTCCTCAATTGACGACACATAGTTCCGGAACGTTGCAGGAATGCTTCAAGGCTTGAAGGCTTCACTTTCTCGGCTTCAGAACGTTGGCGGGTGCGTTTATTATATAGGATGGTTGACTTTTCTGACCTTGTCCACTCATTTCACTTAAATTGTTTTTCTTACAGTTGTGTTAGGTTTACTTCTAGTACATATGGGCTGATGTTTTTAATGAATACATTCCCCCTTTACAGTGAATAGATCAGATTAATGTAATCACAAGAAATACAGTTTCTAAATAATTAGTGTAGCTGAGTTTGTATTTCTGTGGACTCTGATTATCTTCTCAGAGACAATGCATAGAGAAGAATTCTTTTGCCCACATATGGAAAAATCCTTTGATTGTTTTTTGGAAGATCTGGAGGGCAATTAACCCCTCCCCCCAATAATTACCACTTTAACGATATGCAAGTAAATTAAATTCTACTAATTGTCTCTTGGCAGCTTTCTTTTGTTATGAGACTGACGTGGACTTTATCACTTTTTTTCTCTTTCTGTGTAGAATTTCCTCGACTTTTTATGAGGTTGCTCTTGAACCCCTTGTTCCTTTTGCTAGTCTTAGCTCAGTGCTGCTTCTCTCGGTCATAGCTGCTCTCTCTACCTTCCTCAACAAGTTTCCTGGAAAAGCAGTATGGCACCACTGCCTCCTATGCAAACTTCCTCATTGGTGAGTGACCTGATAAGAACTATATGCATATGATGATACCAAAACTGGAGCTGGATCTTCAACCATCCTTTTCATACCTTATGGAAGGGTTAGGGAAGGAATTCAGTTTTGTAGCAGACCTGTCTTGTAGCTATATTTCAAAATACTTTTAAACAGTACTAGAAGCAGTAGCGGCTCTTACCTTTGATGCATGAGAACTACAGAAAGATTAATGAAACTCTGTGAAGTGAGCTGACATTTTTAATCTAGTTCATTATTGGTATTCTTCATTAAACCTATTAATCAAGCTTATATTTAATTTGTAGTGTAAATGGAGGCTAAAATTTGGTCTTATGCTTAGAGATGCATGTTTCAGAGAAAAACTGAGGTGCTTAAGTGGAGCAGGGTGAAAGATACTTTTTCTGCAGCTGTTTGCAGTGGATCTTCTTTGTGGACAACTGAAGGAATTCACTATTCGTGCTAGCATGAAATTAACTAGAAAGAATGTGCTAAAATAAACCACAGAAAACAAGTAGAAACTCACGTATTCTATACAGCCTTAGTCCTCTCTCCTTCAGTGCATCTCATTCAATCTCCTCTGCACATACTTATTTCCTACATACAACCCTTCCTAATTACCCATACCTCAAGCAGTTTGCAAATTAGAAGGGGGATACAGGCATATATCCAGGGCTGTAGCAAGATATGTTCAGCCGGTGGCGGCGCCAACATTGCGCCCTTGTCTATTGCATTCCCCCTTAATCTGGTGCCTGGGATTTCATGCTCCAACTGTTGAGCAACCACACAAGCAGCGCCTCTCCCTTATGTGGCAGTGGGATTTAACTCAGCCATGTGGTGGAAGTTCGGACTGGTCTTGCAGTTTCAAGTCCCTTGAGAATTCCTGAACAATTACAATACGGCAGAATTTATATTCCGCTATATACCACCTAAGGATCAATGTGGATTACAATTTAAGTAAAAACTAGACCATCGCTAGGAAAACACAAAAAAGTAAAATTAATACATAAACTAATTATATCTCAATACAATAGAATCAAACAAAATAAAACATGGAAAAAAGAAAATAAGATGATACCTTTTTTATTGGGACATAACTTAATACATTTCTTGATTAGCTTCGAAGGTCGCCCTTCTTCCTCAGAACCGAAATAAGCAAATGTGCTAGCTGACAGTGTATATAAGTGAAAACATTCAAGCATTACTATGACAGTCCTGACAGGGTGGGAGGTTGGGGTGGGTAGGAGGTAGGCATGGGGACATCAAAGCATATCATTGATATTCTAACAGGATGGTTGGTGGATAGGTGAAGGGAGGGGATCAACAGAGACATACAGCTTTTATGGTTTATAATGGGCTAGGAACCCCAGATCCTTAGTAAGTCCTTTCTGTTGGGTGTTAAAAATATAAATCATTCTGACTTCAAGGTCTTACGTTCTGTATGGTTTTAAAGTTACCTTTCAGGATTCTCACTGTGAAGTCACTGGTTACAGGTCTGGTCCTGTAAAATGTGACCACAAGGGGTGGGAACCCTACTGGCACCGTATATTTATTATTTATTATTTTATTTATTGCATTTGTATCCCACATTTCCCAACTTTTTTTGCGGGCTCAGTGTGGCTTACAATATGAAATGAATGATGGAAATACAATTTGTTACAAATTGGTTTATGGATTACATTGTGCAGAGTTATGCGAGACAATCGAAGTGTCGTTAAGGAATGTAACAATGGAACACAAACATTGAGACATTGGAAGGAGACAATGAGAGCTTAGGAGGGCAATATTAAGGCATAAAAACATATGGTATACATATTTCTGTGAGTAAAGGTATGAGTGATGTGAGATTACGGGGGATGAGAGTTCAGAAGTGGATGTATGATGCATTAATGAACAATAAGTGTGGACTTTATGTGTTTTGGCTCTTTCCGTAAATTTTTTCAAAAAGATGGGCCTTCAATAATCTGAGGAAGGAAGGCTTGCTCGTGGATCGTTCTTAAGTTGCGCGGCAGTGTATTCCAAAACCTGCGTGCTCATGTGAGAAAAGGTTGACGCGTGTAGCGTCTTGTATTTCAAGCCCTTGCAATTGGGGAAGTTGGAGGTTGAGGAAAGGTCGGGATGATCTTTTGGCGTTTCTGGGTGTAAGTCTATTAACCTCAGACATGTATGCTGGGGCTTCGCCGTGAATGATTTTGTGGACTTAATGTGCATACTTTAAAAATGACGCGTTCCTTGAGTGGAAGCCAGTGTAGTTCTCTCGTAATGGTTTTGCACTTTCATATTTGGTTTTCGAAGATGAGTCCTGGCTGCCGTATTCTGGGATGTTTGAAGTTCCTCATTGTTTGCTCTTTGCAACCTGCGATAGTGAATTGCAGTAATCCAGATGGCTGAGTACGAGGGATTGCACTAGGCTGCGAAAGACGGATCTTGGGAAGAATGGTCCTTATCCTTTTCAATTTCCACATGTCAGTAAAACATCTTTTTAGTTGTGTTGTTTGCTGTGAGTTTCGAAGTGTCTTAGGTGGCGGTCGATAGTGACTCCAAGGATTTTTAGCGTTCTGAGATTGGAAGGTTTAGGGTTTGGTGTGTTTATAGGTGGTAAATTCCTTTGTATCATTCCTATATATCATTCAGTGTAAAAACTGTAACGAAGGCTGCTATATTGGAGAAACAGGCCAGATGCTTAAGACAAGATTCAATTTACATAGACATCACATGAACAATACTGGTGCCAGTAGGGTTCCCACGCCTGTTGGTCAACATTTTACAGGACCAGAACACTGTACCAGTGACTTCACAGTGAGAATCCTGAAAGGTAACTTTAAAACCATACAGAACGTAAGACCTTTGAAGTCAGAATGATTGAATATTTTAAACACCCAACAGAAAGGACTTAACAAGGATCTGGGGTTCCTAGCCCATTATAAACCATAAAGCTGTATGTCTCTGTTGATCACCCTCCCCTCCCCTCACCTATCCACACCCATCCTGTTAGAATATCAATGATATGCTTGATGTCCCCATGCATACCTGCTACCCACCCTCATCCTCCACCCTGTCAGACTGTCATAGTAATGCTTGAATGTTTTCACTGATATACACTGTCAGCTAGCACATTTGCTTATTTCGGATCTGAGGAAGAAGGGCAACCTTCGAAAGCTAATCAAGAAATGTATAAGTTATGTCCAATAAAAAAGGTATCATCTTATTTTCTTTTCCATGTTTTATTTTGTTTGATTTCTATTGATAACCTTAAGAGTGGAATAACACGGCTACCACACTCCTCTATCTCAATACAATAAACTCCAAAATTACATTAAGTAAATGGAAACAGATGAGCCTTTAACAATTTACGAAAATGTAAATACGATTCTACCCATCTCAACTCCAAAGAAAAGAAGTTCCAACATTGCACTGAACAATAAACAAAACCAGAACTATGCTAGGACTTACACTCACATACTTTACAGAAAGAAACTGCAACAGACAACGGTTATTAGATCTAAGGAATTAACTGTTGTTCCCATAGTAAATAACTTCACAAATAATCTGGAACAAAACCAAAGAAGAATTTTTGGATAAGAGTTCAAGCTTAAATTTACATTGTGACTTTTTTTCAGATATATTGGAGAAAGGAGAAGAGATAGGAATGTAATTGCGAGACTGAAAGATAATCAGATGGCTATGTGGAGAGTGACCCAAAAAACAACAAGGCAAGCGATCTGCAAACCTCCAACGTGGAAAACAACACAGCAGATCAATATAACAAATTAGACCTTTATTGGATAATACCGTATATCAAAATGTTGCCTCAACACAGGCCGTGTTTCGCCCAAAGGGCTGCGTCAGGGGCTAGAATGAACAAACACAGAATAACAAATATAAGAAATGATTTAAAAACAATAATAAGAAAATAATCGAAAGACCATAAATAAACAACATAATTGATGTATAGTACACCAAGTGATTATAACACAACAGTTCAAGGATGCATAACAATATGTACACACATATAGAAAATGTATAACTAATATAAACATATGAACATAGAAAGCAACTCTAATAATATCTACTATAATAAAACTCACCCTCAACGTTCTGAAGACAACGTTCTGAAGTCACTCAGTCACTCACTGAAGGGTTCATGGATTCATGGTGGTGAAGCCACAACACTGACCATGTCTCTCTGCCCCGCCCTCGCATGACGGACCACTCAGAAAAAAACACCCTCAACATTCTGAAACACAAGGACCATCACAACACCGTTCCCAGGCAACACTAGGCAACGTAAGACGGACCAATCAGAGGAAACTACGTGACAATAAGGGAGGAGCATTCCCCAGCAGAATGGCTCATTATCTGTGCAGCACGGAGAGCACGGAACCACCGCTGGAACGAGGAGAAGAATATTCCTGCTGTGGGTATGTGCAAAATAGACCGTGGGAGGGGGGGGGGAGAAATTTTTAAATGCCTAATGCCAGTATGAAGAGTGCCAGAGGGCCTATAGCACAGACTATATTTGGGATCGCTTGACATGGAGTCAGAGGAGCCGGAAAACAACGTGCCCGTCACCATCTGGGATGTGGGCGAACAGGACAAGCTGCGGCCCAGCTGGAAGGATTACCCGCGACCCAGCCAGCAGCAAACAGCGACCAAGGAAGGGGGAGGAGTACTCCTTCCCTCCCTAGGAATCGCTGGAGACTGGCTGCCAAACTAACGAAACAACCGCACACCAACGCACCACCTCCATCATTCGAAAGGCATCCACTCTTTCTTCCACAGAAATGCAAACTAATAATACAAAACAAACAAAGAATACATGGTTTCTCAGGCGGCTGCAGGTAACTCCCCACCCCCTTCCTCTTCCCCTTTTGCCGAAGCGGCCAAGGACGTGCCCAACCATCCCCAGCCTCAGGCAAGCAGTCTCCCACCTCGGGGATTCCCCCGAGCACCCGGAAAAAAGATGGCGCTGATTCCTGCAGCGCATAAATGTTCCAGCATTCCCCTGCAGCCGGCCTGAAATGGACCCGAACATACCGGATCACCCCCCGACGGCCCAAGACCGTGCTCTTCTCCCTTCCGCCAACTTAAAACAACCATCCCCGTCCTCAGGCAAGCCGTCACCCACCTCCAGGATGCCCAGAACCCCAGCACAATGGAAAAAGATGGCGCTGCTTCCAACAGCACATTTCTCTTCCAGCATTCCCCTACAGCAGCCCTGAAACGGCCAAAAAATACCGACAGACAAAGAACGTGCTCCTCTACTTTCCGCACATCTAAAACAACACTGCTGCCTCAGCACAACACCAAAAAAAAAACATGGAAAAAAAAACTACACTCAACAAAGGCTGACCCCCCTACAACCACATTTACATTTCACCAACAGAAAGACCCCCCCTCCACAAACCTCCTTGACAGACAAAACCACACACACACAATACAACAGAAACACACCCTCAAAGCCACACACCAATCCAACCCACTTTGCCAGCACAGCACAGCACATCCCCCAACCCCCAAGCAAAAAACAAAACAAAAAAAGACACACAACAACCTGCACACACACCACACACTCACACACACACAAAATAACTCTTTGACACATACACACACAGACAAAAGAAAACACATGCTAGCGCCCGTTTCATTGGTTTCGGAACGGGCCTTTTTTACTAGTATAATTATAAATAATAAATTCAAAATTAAAATTGCAAATAAAATTGAATTAAAGGTAAAACCATAATCATTAGGAGAACCAGGAATATACTATACCCACATCCTAATACATTGCACCAGTGTGTATAAGTTGATATTTCACTTATATATAAAGTGCATATACAGTGGGGGAAATAAGTATTTGATCCCTTGCTGATTTTGTAAGTTTGCCCACTGACAAAGACATGAGCAGCCCATAATTGAAGGGTAGGTTATTGGTAACAGTGAGAGATAGCACATCACAAATTAAATCCGGAAAATCACATTGTGGAAAGTATATGAATTTATTTGCATTCTGCAGAGGGAAATAAGTATTTAATCCCTCTGGCAAACAAGACCTAATACTTGGTGGCAAAACCCTTGTTGGCAAGCACAGCGGTCAGACGTCTTCTGTAGTTGATGATGAGGTTTGCACACATGTCAGGAGGAATTTTGGTCCACTCCTCTTTGCAGATCATCTCTAAATCATTAAGAGTTCTGGGCTGTCGCTTGGCAACTCGCAGCTTCAGCTCCCTCCATAAGTTTTCAATGGGATTAAGGTCTGGTGACTGGCTAGGCCACTCCATGACCCTAATGTGCTTCTTCCTGAGCCACTCCTTTGTTGCCTTGGCTGTATGTTTTGGGTCATTGTCGTGCTGGAAGACCCAGCCACGACCCATTTTTAAGGCCCTGGCGGAGGGAAGGAGGTTGTCACTCAGAATTGTACGGTACATGGCCCCATCCATTCTCCCATTGATGCGGTGAAGTAGTCCTGTGCCCTTAGCAGAGAAACACCCCCAAAACATAACATTTCCACCTCCATGCTTGACAGTGGGGACGGTGTTCTTTGGGTCATAGGCAGCATTTCTCTTCCTCCAAACACGGCGAGTTGAGTTCATGCCAAAGAGCTCAATTTTTGTCTCATCTGACCACAGCACCTTCTCCCAATCACTCTCGGCATCATCCAGGTGTTCACTGGCAAACTTCAGACGGGCCGTCACATGTGCCTTCCGGAGCAGGGGGACCTTGCGGGCACTGCAGGATTGCAATCCGTTATGTCGTAATGTGTTACCAATGGTTTTCGTGGTGACAGTGGTCCCCAGCTGCCTTGAGATCATTGACAAGTTCCCCCCTTGTAGTTGTAGGCTGATTTCTAACCTTCCTCATGATCAAGGATACCCACGAGGTGAGATTTTGCGTGGAGCCCCAGATCTTTGTCGATTGACAGTCATTTTGTACTTCTTCCATTTTCTTACTATGGCACCAACAGTTGTCTCCTTCTCGCCCAGCGTCTTACTGATGGTTTTGTAGCCCATTCCAGCCTTGTGCAGGTGTATGATCTTGTCCCTGACATCCTTAGACAGCTCCTTGCTCTTGGCCATTTTGTAGAGGTTAGAGTCTGACTGATTCACTGAGTCTGTGGACAGGTGTCTTTCATACAGGTGACCATTGCCGACAGCTGTCTGTCATGCAGGTAACGAGTTGATTTGGAGCATCTACCTGGTCTGTAGGGGCCAGATCTCTTACTGGTTGGTGGGGGATCAATACTTATTTCCCTCTGCAGAATGCAAATAAATTCATATACTTTCCACAATGTGATTTTCCGGATTTAATTTGTGATGTGCTATCTCTCACTGTTACCAATAACCTACCCTTCAATTATGGGCTGCTCATGTCTTTGTCAGTGGGCAAACTTACAAAATCAGCAAGGGATCAAATACTTATTTCCCCCACTGTACATAAAGATACAAAATAAAATACATTTATACTTAAAAAAAATTTACCTCAAATTTTTTTAACATAAAATATTCTTTGTAAAACAATGACAAATAAGAACCTAATCAGATTTGTAACCAATAATTAAAATGTAATACACGTAAGTAATGATTGTATAGATAGGGCACATACCTATGATATAAATTTTATATTGAGATACTTGTCCAACAGTGGATGCTATAAAAACAAAGATAAAAAATATAGAAAATGATAAAAATCAAAAATGAAAAACAAAAAATGAGAAATAAATAATAAAACTTGAAGTTCATGCAAAAAACGTACCGCCATAATGCTCTAATGTGTTACACAACCAGTTTAAAACTAAACCAAAACTAAAAAAGATGGTACATCGTTCAATATGTGATTCTAACAATATATGACTTGTTAGAATAACGTGTTGAACAATGTACGATTAGCCCACTCATGCCTCTTTAAGTTTTTATATATTGTCTTAAGTTTTTATACATTTTTTATGGTTATATATTTAATTTTGAGTTTCGCGTTTTGGCGCGGTTTGTTTGCACTTTGACTTATTGATGACATATAAATAGTCTAGGTGTCTTTCCCGTCTGTTTTTTCCAGCGGTTTAAGCTGAGCACTTTACGCACAGTAAGTGTTGCATTATATTAATATAGCTGCCATCTTTTTGGTTTTGTTTTAGTTTTAAACTGGTTGTTTAACACCTTAGAGCATAATGACGGTATGTTTTTGACCCAGTATATACAGCATTATTTTAAGGTTGGATATACATGAATATGGACGTGCTCTATGGCAATTGAGGCATGTGATAGCTTAGATGGATCCTTTATGTTGTTTTATTTATTTAGGGAATAGTTCTCGAGCTGGTTTTTTGCATGAACTTCAAGTTTGATGTAAACAAGTAAGTGCTTAGTTATTCGTTATCATTATTATTATTTTATTTATTTCTCATTTTTGATTTTTATCATTTTCTATATTTTTATTATTTTTTATCTTTGTTTTTATAGCATCCACTGTTGGACAAGTATCTCAATATAAGATTTATATCATAGGTTTCCTTGTCATCAACAGCAGATGAATCCATTAACTGATGGGTTGTATCTGCCTACCAGCAGGTGGAGATAGAGAACACTGAAGAACCACAGTGACCCTTGGACGGCTAGCCCCATCTGCCTTCAGTATTCCTCTATCTCCCAGCAGGTGTGGACGTAGCTTGATCAGCTCCTGGATTTCTGCCTGGGGTGGCTCCTGTGCTTTGCCAGTTGAGCAGGGCTGGTGGTGCCCACTTTAAAGGCATTTAGGTTCACCCTTTCCCTGCCTTACCCATTCCCCCCTCCTCCCAGAGTCCCTCTGTTGCTGCCTGCGTACAACTTTCCTCACATAGTTAAAAAAAAAAAAGAGCACGCTTTTACTGCGTGGCTGTTCTGAGACTTTCTCCAGAGATTCTGGTTCAGTGCAGCTTGACCGGAGTTCGTTGACTTGGTCTTCTGAGGTGAGAGTGGTGCCCAGCTCCGGGGAGGTTCCCGCGGACAGCGTTCCGATTGGAGTAAGTTTTGGTGTGAAGCCGCCATTCCATATCATCAAGCTGATCAATCCATAGACTGGTGGGTTGTGTCCATCTACCAGCAGGAGGAGATAGAGAGCAAACTTTTGCCTCCCTATATGTGGTCATGTGCTGCCGGAAACTCCTCAGTATGTTCTCTATCTCAGCAGGTGGTGGTCACACACAGCAGCAGCTCTGGCTAGGCCTCCAAGCCTAATCCTTAGGTTTTGTTGAGGCCTGGGGTTGAGGGCTCTTTTGAGCAAGTGCAAACCTGGTGGTGCCAGGTCCCTCCTTTTCTCCCCCCTCCCGCTGGCTCCGTTTAAAAAAAAAAAAAAAATTTTTAAATGTCTTTAAAGGCGTTTAATTCGACGTTTCTTTAAACGTTCATTGCAGCTACTCACTGGGACACCAGTTCGTTACAGCTCGGAGCGGCAAGCAGGTAATTTTACCTTTTTATAGCGGGCAGGGGGTTCCCCGATTCTTCTCCTCGTGGCAATGGCGTCGGAGGGCGAGGGCGCAAAGGGTCGCTCCCCGGATCGCTGGAGCGCTTCTAGAGGGGATGCGGGGGTTTTACAACCTGATTCGCCCTTGATGGGTGATAGTTTAGTGACCGATGAATGTCCCGGTCGTTCCTCCGGCGTGGCGGTTTTTTCCCGCCATAAACGCCCATCCCCCGCTCCTCGCCTCCGCCATCTTGGCCGGCCACGCGGCTCGGACGGCTTCTTCGGGGCCGCCCTTGAGGTTGGAGACATTAATGCCATGAACGCCCTTAATTTGGGCGACGGCACAAAAGCGGCTAAAGTTAAGCGCCGTTCTTCCCGCGCGGCTCCTTCACGGAGTTTCGCGCCGGACGCCATTTTGGATGCGCAGCATGTCTCTCCCCCGCTATTGCGAGCGCCGGTTGAGAGTGCGTCTAGGGCTGTTGCCCAGGCTGCGGAAGTGCACAGTCTGGGGGGTTTCTCCCCCGAGTTTGTTTTGCTGCTGCATCAGGCTTTCCTCATGCAAAACGCTGCCCTGCTCCCTCTTCTGATAAAGAGGTTGAGGTTCCCAGAGGTAAACGCCCTCGGGTTGATTTCCAGGCCTTGGAGGACTTTTGTCTCCTCCGATGTAGATGAGGGCAGCGTGTCTGAGGTCTCCCAACGATCCTTTGCGGATTCCTTGGAGGAGATAGATCCCCGCTCGGATGGAGCGGATGACCCCTCTGCAGCGCGGCTTTTTAGCCCAGAGGATTTGCCCAACCTGTTGTTACAGGCCATGGACACTTTGAAGATTTCCTCTCCGGAGGACGTCTCTCCCTCAGCCCCTGTTGGCTCTGCCATTATGCTGGGGACGAAGCGCCCGCCTACAACCTTCCACGTGCATGATGCCATGCACACCTTAATTGCGGCTCAATGGGATGTCCCGGAAACGAGCCTTAAAGTGGCTAGGGCTATGTCCCGCCTCTATCCTTTGGCTGTGAGTGAACGTGAGGCCTATCTGTGGCCTACCGTGGATTCTTTAATCACTGCGGTGACTAAGAAACGGCGTTGCCGGTGGAAGGTGGCACGGCCCTAAAGGACGCCCAAGACAGAAGATTGGAGGCGGCCTTAAGGTCGTCCTTGGAGGCAGCTGCTTTAAGTTTGCAGGCCTCAGTTTGCGGCTCCTATGTGGCCAGGGCGTGCCGGACTATGGTGCAGCGGGCTTCCCCCTCGGATCATTCCTTGAGGGCTGATTGGCCGGCCCTGGAATCGGGCTTAGCCTATTTGGCAGACTTGCTGTATGATGTCTGGAGAGCCTCAGCTAAAGGCATGGCTCAGACAGTCTCTGCGCGGCGGTGGCTTTGGCTTGAAACATTGGTCTGCTGACCACGCCTCTAAATCCCGCCTGGCTAGATTGCCTTTTAAAGGCAAGCTGCTCTTTGGGGTCGAGCTGGACAAAATCGTGACCAATCTCGGCACGTCTAAGGGCAAGAAATTACCAGAGGTCAGGGCTCGGGTTAGTACTCGTCCCGATACCTCCATACCGCCCGGGCAAGTCGGGTTCCTCTGCCCCCTCTTCCTTCAAGAGGAATTTCTCCCCCAAGCAGCATTCCTTTCGCAGAGACCGCCGTCCCGGAGGTGCTCCCTCCGGTCCTCCCCCAGGGTCTCGTACCCAATGACGGGGCCTTGGTCCACGCCCCAGTGCAGATTGGAGGACGGCTGTCCTCGTTTCTGGGCGAGTGGACCACTATAACTTCAGACGCGTGGGTGCTGGAAGTCATCAGAGACGGCTACAAGCTAGAGTTCTGCCAACCCTTAAGAGACGGGTTTGTACTCTCTCCCTGCAAGTCTCCGGTCAAGCTGTGGTAGTGCAGCAGACCTTGGACAACCTGATCCGCCTGGGTGTGGTCGTTCCGGTGCCAAAAAATCAGATTGGCAAGGGACGTTACTCCATTTACTTTGTGGTTCCAAAGAAAGGAGGTTCTGTCCGGCCTATCCTCGACCTCAAAGGGGTCAATCGGGCCTGGAAAGTGAGGCACTTTCGCATGGAGACTCTCCGCTCTGTTATAGCGGCAGTGAAGGCAGGAGAGTTCTTGGCTTCCTTGGACATCAAGGAAGCGTACCTGCATATTCCCATCTGGCCTCCTCTCCAACGCTTTCTGCGTTTTACAGTCCTGAGACGACACTTCCAGTTCAGAGCCCTCCCTTTCGGGTTGGCTACTGCTCCGCGGACCTTTTCCAAAGTAATGGGGGTCATAGCGGCCTTCCTGCTAAAGGAAGGAGTACAAGTCCATCCTTATCTGGACGACTGGTTGATCCGAGCCCCCTCTTATGCAGAGTGCGGCAAAGCTATGGACCGGGTAGTTGCTCTTTTGAGCTCCCTGGGATGGATCATCAACTGGAAGAAGAGCCAGCTGCGCCCGACTCAGTCCCTGGTGTATCTGGGAGTTCGATTCGACACCCAAGTGGGCAGAGTGTTCCTGCCAGACAATCGGATTGTCAAGCTTCAGGCTCTGGTGGACTAGTTCCTAGTAGCCTCTCCTATTCGGGCTTGGGACTACGTGCAGCTGTTGGGCTCTATGACGGCCACGATGGAAGTAGTGCCCTGGGCCAGGGCTCATATGAGACCACTACAGCTATCTCTGCTGCTGCGCTGGACTCCGATGTCGGAGGATTATGCTGTGCGCCTTCCCGTGGACCCAGCAGTGCGCAAGGCGCTGAGCTGGTGGACGCAGACAGACAAGTTGTCTGCAGGATTGCCTCTGGTGACCCCGGAGTGGATTGTCGTCACGACAGACGCCTCTTTGATGGGCTGGGGAGCCCACTGCTTGGGAAGGACAGCGCAGGGGCTCTAGTCTCCTGCAGAGGCAAGTGGTCTATCAACCTCCTGGAACTCAGAGCCATTCGCTTGGTGTTATTGGAGTTCATCCCGGTACTCGTGTTGAAGCCTGTACGGTCCTGTCGGACAATGCCACGGCTGTGGCCTATATCAACCGCCAGGGAGGTACCAGAGCGCCCCTCTAGCCAAGGAGGCTATGAGTCTTTGCCAGTGGGCGGAAGCGAACCTGGAGCAGCTTTCAGCGGCCCACATTGCCGGAGTCATGAATGTCAAGGCGGACTTTCTCAGTCGCCATACCTTGGAGCCCGGAGAGTGGCAACTATCTGCTCAGGCATTCTTGGACATCACGAAGCGCTGGGGCCAGCCGAGCCTAGATCTGATGGCGTCATCGGCCAATGGCCAAGTGCCGCGCTTTTTTAGCAGAGGACAGGACCCTCGATCCCTGGGAGTAGATGCTCTTCTCCAACAGTGGCCGACACAAGAGCTTCTAAGCCTACAGTGGCAAGATGGGTCAAGGAAGCCATTGCAGCGGCTTATGTGGCCGCGGGGAAGGTGCCGCCTATCCAGCTGAAGGCTCACTCCACGAGAGCTCAGGCCGGCCTCGATGGCAGAGGCCGGATCCGTCTCCTTGGAAGAGATATGCAAGGCGGCAACGTGGGCTTCGGCTCATACATTCTCCAAGCATTACCGTTTGACTGTGGCTGCACGGGCGGAGGCCCGGTTTGGAGCTTCAGTGTTGAGGTCAGGGATTTCTATGTCCCGCCCTGGGTGAGTACTGCTTCGGTACATCCCACCAGTCTATGGATTGATCAGCTTGATGATATGGAAGGTAAAATTATGTATAATCATACCTGATAATTTTCTTTCCATTAATCATAGCTGATCAATCCATAGCCCCTCCCAGATATCTGTACTGTTTATATTCTGGTTGAATTTTAGGTTCAAGTTTAGCCTTCAGTTACTTCAGGAGGACTTCGTGTTCAAGTTCTTCTTTCACTTGGATTCTTCAAGAGTTGAGACGACTTTGTGTTACAGTGAGCTGCTGCATTCCTCTCCCCTCCGTTTTACGGGGCTGGATTGAGACATAAATTCTGCCGGCACTCCCTCCCGCTTCGTGCGGCTGTAGGGCAGCTTTGTACCCCTCCCGCTTCGGCGGTGTTAGGGTCAGTCAGCTCCTCCCGCAGTTGCGGTTGCAGGATAAGCCAGATCCCCCCGCATCGGCGGGTGTGGTGTCCCTCCCCCGCTCCGCGGGGATGAGCTGGACGGATTCCCCTCCCCCACTTGTGTGGGGATGAGCTGGGGTTAATTCCCCTCCCCCGTTTCGGCGGTGGTGAGCTGGGCAGAGTGTCCCTTCGTGGGTGTAATTCTCTAAGTGCTGAGTCCTGCGGATGGAGCTTTGATATCGACATACTGAGGAGTTTCCGGCAGCACATGACCACATATAGGGAGGCAAAAGTTTGCTCTCTATCTCCACCTGCTGGTAGATGGACACAACCCACCAGTCTATGGATTGATCAGCTATGTTTAATGGAAAGAAAATTATCAGGTATGATTATACATAATTTTACCTTTTATTGCTATATTTCCGTCCAATTGGGCGATGGCTGCTGAAGGAGTGAAGCGCTGCTCCCGCTCTGGTAAGCGCAGGTCAGCAGCGGGGCTTTGCAGTACGTGCTCCTTAGACGCTCGAGCTAGTACGAGCATGGCGAGCAATGATTCCTCCCACTTGAAGGAGCTGGCAGCATGCGCCATTTTGGAAGCGCCGCATGCCTCGACCCCCGCGATGGCGGAGGAGTCTGAGTGCAGGGGGACGCCTCATTTCGAGGCTGCCAGAGGAGCTCCAACCTCCGTTTCACCTAATTCAGGGACGGAGGGCCAGGATGAGGTTTTCTCCCCTGAGTTTGTGCTACTGATGCATAAGGCCTTCATGCTGAAAAGAGCTCTGCCTCAGGCGTCTGACACTGCGTTGCATCCTGGGCTCCGTCCGGGTGTTGATGTCCCGGGGATGGCTTCAGATGTTATTTCCTCCCCCGAGCGTTGGAAACACGCTAAACATAGACGGGTAAATTCCCCGTCTGAAGGTGGTGCATGTTATGACCCGGTCGTAGTGAGCCCTTGTGCCCCGACAGAGCACGGTAGAGATGGAGTGCTACCGCACTCAGTCAGGCAGCCAGACAACCCCTAGCTTCACCTGGAAAGCGACCACCGTTCACCGGGAGTTGAGCTCCCAGCTGCAGGCGGCCACCAGGACTTCTGGAACTGGCGGGGTTGCACAGCCGCTGACCAGGATTGCAGGAAACAGACACAGTCCAGAACCAGTACTCCGACAGGCAAAGAATAGTCAAAATCAGTCCAGGGTCAAGGCAGGCAGCAAACAAGCAAGCGTAATCCGAGAAAACTAGCCAAGGTCCGGTGCACAGGTAAACAGGAACAGAAGAATAGTCAGTGAACAGCACTCCCACAGCAGCTCCTCAGAACAATTGAGGCCGAAGCAATGAAGGCCTGGAGGCAGTGCTTTAAATAGTGAAGCAATCTGAGCAAACCAAACTCAGGTGAATCTAACATGGCCGCCCCCATAGGAGATCCTCCCGAGACCAAATATGGAGTTCCTTCCTGTTCTCGTTTACACAACATATCGGGCCTTGCCTTAAGGGCGTCTATTTGCAGTTCCTATGCAGCCCGCGCCTGTCTTTCCTGGTTACAACAGGCGGTGGATCAG
Organism: Microcaecilia unicolor; assembly: GCF_901765095.1. Classification (NCBI taxonomy): domain Eukaryota; kingdom Metazoa; phylum Chordata; class Amphibia; order Gymnophiona; family Siphonopidae; genus Microcaecilia; species Microcaecilia unicolor. The sequence continues at coordinate 118,321,848 of NC_044040.1, read as the reverse complement.
CCCGCGGAGGGTGCGGGGTCCCTCTCTGAGGTTGCCCCGCGGATGGAGTCGGCCCTGTCATTTTTGGCTAACGCCCTTTATGATCTGGTCAGAGCTTCGGCTGAGCAGATGTCTGTGGTGGGTACTGCCTGCCGCCTTCTTTGGCTGCGGCATTGGGCGGCGGACAGGGCCTCTAAGCAAAGGCCTGGTGAGGTTACCCTTTCAGGGCCTCCTGTTATTTGGAGAGGAGTTGGAGAAGATTGTTAAAGACATAGGGGATTCTAAGCCCCAGCGGTTACCTGAGGATAGGCTGAGGCCGTCTTCCAAGGGTCCCTCCAAGGGTCCCTCCTCTTCCAGACTTCGTTTCCATGAAGCTCGCAGGTATCGCCCGGGGCACTCTGCTGGGTTTTCTCAACGTGCCCGTTTGCAGTAGAGGAACTCCTTTCGCTCAGACTAACGTTCCGCAGCGACCAGGTCGCGGCCAGGAGTTCAGGGGCGTACTCCACAATGATGGGACGCCGGTCCACTCCTCTATTCTTGCAGTAGGAGGACGTCTTTCCTTCTTTCTCGAGGAGTGGACCAAGATAACTTTGGATCAGTGGGTCCTGGACCTGATCAGAGAAGGTTACCGATTGGAATTCGGTGCCCAGGTGAGAGATGTGTTTTTGTAGTCCCGATGCGGCACTGCCGTCAAACGGGCGGCAGTAGAGGAGACCTTGCAAGTCTTGCTGCACCTCGGAGCGGTGATCCCGGTGCCTCCCGCCGAACGCGGCTGCGGTCGCTACTCCATTTATTTTGTGGTCCCTCGAAAAGGCGGGTCTTTCAGACCGATCCTCGACTTACAACAAATAAACGAGGCCTTAAGAGTGAGACACTTCCGCATGGAAACCCTGCGCTCCGTCATTGCGGCGGTTCAGCCAGGAGAGTTTCTTAGGTCTCTGGACCTCAAGGAAACTTACTTGCACATTCCTATTTGACCCCCTCGCACCAGCGGTTTCTCCGGTTTGCGGAGTTGGGCCAGCATTTTCAGTTTCGGGCCTTGCCTTTCGGCGTAGCCACAGTTCCCCGTACCGTTTCCAAGGTAATGGTGGTGGTAGCTGCCTTTCTCAGGCAAGAGGGTATCAAGAGTTCACCCTTATCTTGACTTATCAGAGCGGATTCAGCCGATGAAAGTCATCTTGCCACAGCCAGAATGGTGACAGTCCTGCAGACTCTGGGCTGGGTGGTCAATATACCCAAAAGTCACCTGACCCCCCTCTCAGTCTCTCGAGTATTTGGGGGTCCAGTTCGACACGGCCTCAGGGTTTGTCTTTCTCCCCGACCACAGTAGGTGCAAGCTTCAGACTCAGGTCCGTCTGCTCCTGCGGATGCCTCGCCCTCGAGCTTGGGACTTTGTCCAGCTGCTGGGGTCGATGACGGCCACCTTGGAGGTGGTTCCCTGTGCGAGAGCGCCTAGAAGACCACTGCAGATTGCTCTGCTCCATCAATGGTCTCCGATTTCCCAGGAATATCAACGCAGACTCACGTGGCTTCCTGCGGCCCGGCACAGTATGGATTGGTGGCTCTCTGACAGGATGCTGCAACGAGAAATGCCGCTTGCGCTTCCTTCTTGGTTCCTGGTGATAACGGATGCCAGCCTTTTGGGCTGGGGAGCACATTGCCAGAGAAGCTATGCTCAGGGTCAGTGGACACCCATGGAAGCTGGGTGGTCCATCAATCGTTTGGAACTGAGAGCGATATTCCAGGCTCTTGTGGCCTTCCACAAGACTCTGAAGGGGCTTGCTGTCCGGGTTCTGTCAGACAACACGACAGCGGTGGCCTACATCAATCGTCAGGGCGGCACTCAGTGCAAGGCCCTGGCCGCGGAGGCCACTCAGATTTGCCACTGGGCCGAGCTCCACCTGCAGCTTCTGTCAGCAGCTCACATAGCAGGTCAGAGCAACGTGCAAGCCGATTTTCTCAGCAGGCATCAAATCTACCCGACGGAGAGGGAACTAGCAGAAGAAGTGTTTCTTCAGATTTGTGCCAAATGGGGGACTCCCGGAATGGATCTTATGGCGTGAAGTGCAAACGCCAAAGTCCCTCGCTTTTTCAGCAGACGGAGAGATCCTCGCTCGGCGGGGTTGGATACACTGGCTCAGCCCTGGCCCTCAGGCCTCCTATATGTGTTCCCTCCTTGGCCCTTGATAGGGCAAGTCCTCCTGCAGATTCGACTACACCGAGGATTGGTGATTCTCATCGCTCCAGATTGGCCAAGGCGTCCGTGGTATGCGGATCTCCGCCGAATGCTGGTGGAGGCTCCTCTTCCTTTGCCTCGGGTTCCGAACCTGTTGGTTCAAGGCTCAGTGACTATGGAGGATCCCTGCCGATTTGGTCTTATGGCCTGGCTCTTGAGAGAGCGCAATTGAGAGATAAGGGCTACTCTAACAAGGTTATCTCCACTCTCTTGCAGGCCCGCAAGCAGTCTACTTCCATGGCCTGTGCTCGGATATGGCAAAAGAGGTCACACCCACGCGGGCTACGGTCTCGCTGGTCCTGGACTTTTTGCAGGATGGCTTACAAAAAGGCCTGGCTTACAATTCCCTTCGGGTGCAAGTGGCAGCGTTGGCATGCTACCGAGGGAAAGTCTCTGGCTTGTCCCTTGCTGCTCATCTGGACATTGCCCGATTTCTCAGAGGGGCGCTTCGGCTTCACCCTCCCGTGCGTTTGCCTTTTGAGCCGCTTAAGCGAGTGTCTGAGAAGGATGTGACTCTCAAGACAGTCTTTTTGGTGGCCATTACATCGGCTAGACACGTATCTGAGCTTCAGGCGCTTTCCTGTCGGGACCCTTTTCTGCAGTTCTCAGAGTCCGGGGTGACGGTACTACGTACAGTGCCTTCCTTTATGCCTAAGGTGGTTTCAGCGTTTCACCTAAACCAGCCCATTTTTCTACCTTCCTTTTCTAGGGAGGACTTTCCTGATTCCTTTGGGCAATTCATCTTTTGGATGTCCACAGGGTTCTGTTGCAGTATCTACAGATGTCAAATGACTTCAGGACTTCTGACCATCTTTTTGTCTTGTTGACAGGTCCTCGACATGGATGCCTGGCGTCTAAGGCCACTATAGCCCGTTGGCTCAGAGAAGTCATCTTTTCTGCGTATCTGCTTTCGGGGCGGGCTCCCCCTGAAGCTTTTAAAGCGCATTCCACAAGAGCGATTTCCTCCTCGTGGGTTGAAACAGGTGTCCTTTCTCTTCAAGAGATCTGTCGTGCAGCTACTTGGGCTTCTCAGCTCTCGTTTGTACAGCATTACAGGCTGGATGTGGCAGCGAAGCAGGACGCGCATTTTGGAGTGCAGGAACTGACTCGCGGAGTTGCCTGTTCCCACCCTATGTAGGGAGTGCTTTTGTACAACCCATCAGTTAATGGATTCATCTGCTGTTGAAGGGAAAATTAGGTTCTTACCTTGGTAATTTTCTTTCCTTTAGTCACAGCAGATTAATCCATGATCCCTCCCTGTCTGACTTTGTGTTTTTGTTCAGTTCTTTCATGCAGATATTGTATCTCATCAGGAGGAGTTGATGAACAGTTCTTACAGTTTCTACATGCTGTTCTATTGCAGGAGGTTGAGCTCGTCCCTCCTTTGTGTGGTTATTGTTCCGGTTCTGGGGCATTTATTCGCTGTGAGGAAAGTTTATGTGATGTTACCTTTCTTATTCACTCTGCTTTGGAAATTTCAAATACTGAAGGCAGATGGGGCTAGCCGTCCAAGGGTTACTGTGGTTCTTCAGTGTTCTCTATCTCCACCTGCTGGTAGGCGGATACAACCCATCAGTTAATGGATTCATCTAAAGGAAAGAAAATTGCCAAGGTAAGAACCTAATTTTCCCATGTGCCCTATCTATACAATCATTACTTATGCATATTACATTTTAATTATTGGTTACAAATCTGATTAGGTTCTTATTTGTCATTGTTTTACAAAGAATATATTATGTTAAAAACTAGTAAAAAAGGCCCGTTTCTGACATAAATGAAACGGGCGCTAGCAAGGTTTTCCTCGAAGTGTGTATGTTTGAGAGAGTGTGTGTGAGAGTGACAGTGTGAGAGAGAGAGAGTGAATGTGCGAGTGTGTGTGTGTGAGAGAGTGAGACTAGGTGCGAGTGTGTCTGTGAGAGAGTGTGTGTGTGAGCATGAGAGTGTGTGCCAGGGCCCCCCCCCCCTCCCGCCCTCTGAGTTCCAGGGTCGTCCCCTCCCTTCCTCCCTGCCTCTGAGTTCCAGGGTCGTCCCCTCCCTGCCTCCCTCCGAGTTTCAGGGTCCCCTCTCTCCCCTGCATTATGCTCTCTCCCTTACATTCATCCATATGCAGGCAACGTCCTCTGTGCCCTGCCCCCTCCATCCATCCATGTGCAGCATCTCTCCCCTGCCCCCTCCACCTCCCTCCGAGTTCCAGGCCCCCCTCCCTCCCTCCCATTTCCAGGGTCCCCCTCCCTCTGTCCCTCCGCCCCTCCCTCCCAGTTCCAGGGTCCCATGGAACTGGGAGGGAGGGGGACGGAGAACGTTGGAGGAGTGACGTCAGCAGGTGGTTACAATCCCAGTGACACACATTGGAACGTTGCAGGAGAACGTTGGAGGAGTGATGTCAGCAGATGGTTACAATCCCAGTGAGACACACTGGAATGTTGGAGGAGCAAATTATTATAGTAGATTTTTTAAAGTATAAATGTATTTTATTTTGTATCTTTATGTATATGCACTTTATATATCTACTATAATAAAACGCACCCTCAACGTTCTGAGGACACAGACATCACTGCAGGCACTCACACACAGGTTCGTAACTTCATGGTGGTGAAGCCACAACACTCACCATGTCGGCAGGCCCCGCCCTCGCGTCACACATGATGACATCGAGGGCGGGACACGAAAAAAAGGCAAGTCAACGAACGGAGAGCAGTACTCCTCCCCTTCAAACAAATTCCAGCCACAAACGCCGACATGACCCGCACCCCGGCCCCTTTCAACATATCGCCCCGCCCCTTTGACAGTACCGGCCCGCCCCCCATTAACACACTCTTCCCCTCAACACCTTCCCACCCCCCCTGTCACCTCCCATCCCCTTACGCCAGTATCCCTGGTGATCTAGCGGTACCTGTTCGTTAGGGCAGGAACAAAGGAAACCCCGCTATCCTGCCCGCAGCGCTGCTGCTAGCTGCCCGGCTGCATCGTGTCTGAGTCCTGCTCTCGGCGAATCAAAATGGCCGCCGAGAGTTGAAGCTGCCTCGCGAGACTTCAACTCACGGCGGCCATTTTTAAATGCCGACAGCCGGACTCCAACACGATGCAGCAAGGAACCAAGCAGCACCGCTACGGGCAGGAAGCAGGGGACTCTTTCTTTCCTGCCCCGACTGAACAGGTATCTCTAGACCACCAGGGAGACAAGCGTAAGGGGAGGGGGAAGGGAGTCCGGTGCCGGCTAGGGCCCGTTTCATCACCGCCAGAAACGGGCCTTTCCCACTAGTATATATATATATATGTGAAATATCAACTTATACACACTGGTGCAATGTATTAGGAATGTGGGTATAGTAGATATCCTGGTTTCTCTGAGGACAAGCAGGGCTGCTTGTTCTCCATGACTGGGTGACGTCCGCGGCAGCCCCCACCAATCGAAGAAGCTTCGCGGGCGGGTTCCGCACGCAGGGCACGCCCACCGCGCCATGCGCGGCCGTCTTCCCGCCCGTGTGCGACTGTTTCCCGCCAGTCTTTTCTTTTCCGCGCTGGAGAGAGTCGTGGTCTCCGCTCTCTCTTAGTCAGCCCCGGAAAACCGTCGCGTTGTTCGCGAATTTGTTATTTTTGTTTCTGGTTACCGCGCGTTCCAATCTTTTCTTTTCTTTTAAAAAAAAAAAAAAGAGAGGAGAGAGAACGTGCTTGTATTTTTTCCCCTCGTTTTCTAGCGGGGGGCGTCGCGTTGCGGCCTTGTGGCCGCGCGGATCGGATTTATTTTTTCGAGGTGTGATTTACCGCCACCAATCGACGACTTTAACTGTCACCGACGCGATTTTTCCGTCGATGTCCTCGAAGGTCCCGAGTGGATTTAAGAAGTGTGGTCGGTGCGGCCGGCCTATCTCGCAGACCGACAACCCACGCTTGGTGCTCCAGTGCCTCGGCCGGAGCACAATATCAGTCGTGTTCTTTGTGTCTTGGTCTCCGGAAACGGACTCAGGTTGCGAGGCAGTTCTCGGGACCGTCCTTTTTGGAACTTGCGCCGGCCCCATCGACGTCGACCTCGACGGCATCGGTATCGACGGCCGGTTCTTCGGTACCGGTATCGATGTCCGCGAAATCGGCACCGATGGCAATCGACCCCAGGAGTACAGGTCCCGTCGGCCCGCCGGTCCTCCGGTGACGGTAGGGTGAGAGGCCGCTTGGGCAATCGGCCCCGGTCCACTCCCTCTGCCCATGGCCCTCGGGACCGAACCCTGTCTGACCCGGCCCCTCGAGACCGAGGGGGATCGACCTCCTCCTCCTCCGTTCCATCGGGCGCCGATGACGGGCACCGCAAAAACAGAAAAAGCACTGTCCATCGGTCCCCTCGTGCGCCCGGCCCTCGGTGCTGGAGAGGATTCGACGCCGAAGCGTCCACAGTCGAGAGGGAGAGGTCCCACTTGGTAGTGGAGGTACCGACGCGTCAGGGTCCCAGCACTTCGGTGCAGTCTCCTGGACCCGAGCATCTTCCTGCACCGACGCCTCTACCGGCCCCCCCCGTCTTTCCCAACAGCGGGCCTGGGACGAGTGCCTCCGAGCCTCCTTCCGGGGATCCTGGAAGGGCTGATGCGCCAGGCTGTGCTGGCGCCGGGGGGTGCTTGCGCCCTCGTCGCCGTTGACTGTGGCGCCGGCGGAGCTCTAGCCCGGTGCCGAGGCCTTGCGACACAGCCGCCGCTTGCGGCGCCGGTCTCGACCCCCACGCAGGTGGAGTCGACGTCGATGGAGGGAGCTTCGTCCCCGCCGGCGCGGAGTCCACCGCTCAACGACACCGAGGCCTCGGTGCCTCGACGTCGAGCCGGGCCCGGTTAAGGACTCAGCTACATGAGCTTATGTCCGATACCGAGGAAGAGGCCTCGTGGGGGGAAGAGGAGGACCCCAGATATTTCTCCTCAGAGGAGTCTGGGCCTTCCCTCTGACCCCACGCCTTCACCAGAGAGGAAGCTCTCGCCTCCTGAGAGCCTCTCCTTTGCCTCCTTTGTAAGGGACATGTCTATTTGCATTCCCTTCCCCGTGGTCTCTGTGGATGAGCCGAGGGCTGAGATGCTCGAGGTCCTCGACTATCCATCACCACCTAGAGAGTCCTCCACGGTGCCGTTGCACAATGTCCTCAAGAGACACTGCTTCGGAACTGGATGAGACCATTATCTAATCCCACCATTCCCAAGAAAGCAGAGTCCCAGTACAGAATCCACTCGGACCCAGAGTTAATGCGGCCCCAATTGCCCCATGACTCGGCGGTCATGGATTCTGCTCTCAAGAGGGCACGGAGTTCGAGGGATACCGCCTCGGCGCCCCCAGGGGTGGGAGTCTCGCACTCTGGACTCGTTGGGGAGGAAGGCCTACCAATCTTCCATGCTCGTAGACCCGCATCCAATCTTACCAGCTCTACACGAGCATCCACATGCCACTGTGAAGCAACTGGCGGACCTGTTGATAGCTCCCAGCCGGAGCAGTCCCAGGCCTTATCAGGAGGTGGTCAGGCAGCTGAAGGCGTGCAGAAAGTTCCTGTCCAGGGGTATCGATGACACCTGTGACGTGCATCCTCGTGCTGCGGCCCAAGGTATAGTGATGCGCAGGCTCTCATGGCTGCGTTCCTCTGACCTGGACAACCGCACTCAGCAGAGAACTGGGCCGACGTCCCTTGCCGGGGGGATAATATTTTTGGCGAGAAGGTCGAGCAGCTGGTGGACCAACTGCATCAGCGGGAAACCGCCCTCGACAAGCCTCTCCCACCGGGCGCCTTCAGCATCCACCTCAGCAGGTGGACGTTTTTTCCCGGCCCTGGCAGGCTGCGCCCTATGCTTTTGCCAAGCGTAGGTACACCCAGCCGCCCGAAGGCCTCGACAGCACAGGGACAGCCCCAGCGCGCTCGTTCTCGTCAACAGCGTGCGCCTACAGCAGGCCGCCTGCGCCTCCACAGCAAAAGCCGGGGACGGGCTTTTGACTGGATCCACGGGACATAGCCGTCCTCAAGTGTCCGTAGCCGGACGATCTGCCGGTCGGAGGGAGGGTTAAAATTTTTCACCAAAGGTGCCTCTCATACCTCCGACCAGTGTGTTCTCCAAATAGTGCGGTGCGGATACGCCCTAAATTGGCCTCCCTTCCACCAAATTGTCCCTCCGGGAGCTCAATCCTTCAGCTCCCATCCACAAGCAGGTACTTGCAGAGGAACTCTCCGCCCTTCTCAGCGCCATGCGGTCGAGCCGTACCACCCGGGCAAGAAGGGCAGGGATTCTATTCCAGGTACTTCCTTGTGGAAAAGAAACAGGGGTGATGCGTCCCATCCTAGACCTGAGAGGCCTGGAACAAATTCCTGGTCAAAGAGAAGTTCAGGATGCTTTCCTTGGGCACCCTTCTGATTCAGAAAAAACGATTGGCTATGTTCCCTGGATTTAAAAGGACGCATACACTCACATCCCGATACTGCCAGCTCACAGACAGTATCTCAGATTCCGCCTGGGCGCACGGCACTTTCAGTATTGTGTGCTGCCCTTTGGGCTCGCCTCTGCCCCACGGGTGTTTACAAGGTGCCTCGTGGTGGTGGCGGCGTATCTACACAAGCTGGGAGTGCACGTGTTCCCATATCTCAACGATTGGCTGGTCAAGAACACCTCGGAGGCAGGAGCCCTCCGGTCCATGCAGTGCACTATTCAACTCCTGGAGCTGCTGGGGTTTGTGATAAATTACCCAAAGTCCCATCTCCAGCCAACCCAGTCTCTGGAATTCATAGGAGCTCTGCTGAATACCCAGACGGCTCAGGCCTTCCTTCCCGAAGCGAGGGCCAACAACCTCCTGTCCCTGGCTTCGCAGACCAGAGCGTCTCAGCAGGTCACAGCTCGGCAGATGTTGAGACTTCTGGGTCATATGGCCTCCACAGTCCATGTGACTCCCATGGCTCGTCTTCACATGAGATCTGCTCAATGGACCCTAGTTTCCCAGTGGTTTCAAGCCACCGGGAATCTAGAAGATGTCATCTGCCTCTCCACCAGTTGCCGCACTTCACTGCTCTGGTGGACCATTCGGACCAATTTGACCCTGGGACGTCCATGTCCAAATTTCCACAGCCCACGAAAAGTGCTGACGACGGATGCATCTCGCCTGGGGTGGGGAGCTCATGTCGATGGGCTCCACACCCAGGGTCTGTGGTCCCTCCAGGAAAAGGATCTGCAGATCAAGCTCCTGGAGCTCCGAGCGATCTGGAACGCACTGAAGGCTTTCAGAGATCGGCTGTCCTGCCAAATTATCCAAATTCGGACAGACAATCAGGTTGCAATGTATTACACCAACAAGCAGGGGGGCACCGGATCTCGCCCCTTGTGTCAGAAGCCGTCGGGATGTGGCGTTGGGCTTGCCAGTTCGGCATGCTCCTCCAAGCCCCATACCTGGCAGGTGTAACAACAGTCTGGCCGACAGGCTGAGCAGAGTCATGCAACCGCACGAGTGGTCGCTTCATTCCAGGAGTGGTACGCAAGATCTTCCGAGAGTGGGGCACCCCCTCGGTGGACCTTTTCGCCTCTCAGACCAACCACAAAGCTGCCTCTGTTCTGTTCCAGACTTCAGGCACACGGCAGGCTAGCGTCGGACGCCTTTCTCCTTCATTGGGGGACCGGCCTCCTGTATGCTTATCCTCCCATACCTTTGGTGGGGAAGACCTTACTGAAGCTCAAGCAAGACCACCGGCACCATGATTCTGATAGCGCCCTTTTGGCCCCGTCAGATCTGGTTCCCTCTTCTTCTGGAGTTGTCCTCCGAAGAACCGTGAGATTGGAGTGTTTTCCCGACTCTCATTTCGCAGAACGACGGAGCGTTGCTGCACCCCAACCTTCAGTCCCTGGCTCTCACGGCCCTGGATGTTGAGGGCGTAGACTTCACTGCGTTGGGTCTGTCTGAGGGTGGTCTCCCGTGTCTTGCTTGCCTCTAGGAGGATTCCACTAAAAAGAGTTACTTTTTCAAGTGGAGAAGGTTTGTCGTTTGGTGTGGAGCAAGGCCCTAGAACCTCGTTCTTGCCCTGCACAGAACCTGCTTGAATACCTTCTGCATTTATCGGAGTCTGGCCTCAAGACCAACTCAGTAAGGAATCACCTTAGTGCGATTAGTGCTTACCATTATCGTGTGGAAGGTAAAGCCATCTCTGGAGAGGCCTTTAGTCGTTCGATTCATGAGAGGCTTGCTTTGTCAAAGCCCCCTATCAAGCCTCCTACTGTGTCATGGGATCTCAACGTCGTCCTCACCCAGCTGATGAAACCTCCTTTTGAGCCACTGAATACCTGCCATCTGAAGTACTTGACCTGGAAGGTCATTTTCTTGGTGGCAATTACTTCAGCTCGTAGGGTCAGTGAGCTTCAAGCCCTGGTAGCTCATGCTCCATATACCAAATTTCATCATAACAGAGTAGTGCTCCGCACCCACCCGAAGTTCCTGCCGAAGGTGGTGTCGGAGTTCCATCTTAACCAGTCAATTGTCTTGCCAACATTCTTCCCCAGGCCTCATACCCGCCCTGCTGAACGTCAGTTGCACACATTGGACTGCAAGAGAGCATTGGCCTTCTACTTGGAGCGGACGCAGCCCCACAGACAGTCCGCCCAATTGTTTGTTTCTTTCGACCCTAACAGGCTAGGGGTCGCTGTCGGGAAACGCACCATCTCCAATTGGCTAGCAGATTGCATTTCCTTCACTTACGCCCAGACTGGGCTGGCTCTTGAGGGTCATGTCACGGCTCATAGTGTTAGAGCCATGGCAGCGTCAGTGGCCCACTTGAAGTCAGCCACTATTGAAGAGATTTGCAAGGCTGCGACGTGGTCATCTGTCCACACATTCACATCACATTACTGCCTCCAGCAGGATACCCGACGTGGCAGTCGGTTCGGGCAGTCGGTGCTGCAGAATCTGTTTGGGGTGTAAATCCAATTCCACCCTCCAGGACCCGCATTTATTCTGGTCAGGCTGCACTCTCAGTTAGTTGTTCTTCGTAGGTCAATTTTCTGTTGTATCCTCGCCGTTGCGAGGTTCAATTGACCTGGGTTCTTGTTTTGAGTGAGCCTGAGAGCTAGGGATACCCCAGTCGTGAGAACAAGCAGCCTGCTTGTCCTCGGAGAAAGTGAATGATACATACCTGTAGCAGGTGTTATCCGAGGACAGCAGGCTGATTGTTCTCACCTACCCTCCCTCCTCCCCTTTGGAGTTGCGTTTTCATCATTTTGCTTGTCATTCAACTGGCGTGAGAACGGACGCGCACGGGCGGGAAGACGGCCGCGCATAGCGCGGTGGGCGTGCCCTGCGTGCGGACCGCCCGCGAAGCTTCTTCCGTTGGTGGGGGCTGCCGCGACGTCACCCAGTCGTGAGAACAATCAGCCTGCTGTCCTCGGAGAACACCTGCTACAGGTATGTATCATTCACTTCCCCTAATGATTGTGGTTTTTTGCTTTAATTCAATTTTATTTGCAATTTTAATTCTGAATTTGATTGTTTATTATTATGTACATTTTTATTGTTTATAACTGTATATTATTAGATTGGCTTTTTCTGTTTATATGTTATATTAGTTATACATTTTCTATAGTGTATACATATTGTTATGCATCCTTGAATTGTATGTGTTATAATCACTCGTTTACTATACATCAATTATGTTTTTTATTTATGGTCTTTTAGATTATTTTATTAATTGTTTTTAAATCATTTCTTATATTTGTTATTCTGTGTTTGTTCACTCTAGCCCCTGCTGCAGCACTTTTGGGTGAAACACAGCCTGTGTCTGGCAACATTTTGATATACGGTATTATCAATAAAGGTCTAATTTGTTATATTGATCTGCTGTGTTGTTTTCTATGTGGAGAGTGATTGATGAAGATAAAGCAAACGTGCTAAGCAATTATTTCTCTTCTGTGTTCACGGAGGAAAATCCTGGAGAAGGACTGCGGTTGGCTGCTGAGGGAACGTCTGGGAATGGAGTGGATACTGCGCCGTTTACGGAAAAAAGAGTTTATAAACAGCTGGAGAATCTGAAGGTGGACAAAGCTATGGGGCCGGATGGGATACATCCCAGGATACTGAAGGAGCTCAGGGAGGTCCTGGCTGGACATCTTAAAGATTTATTTAATAGATCTTTAGAGACGGGAGAGGTTCCGTGAGATTGGAGATGAGTGGATGTGGTCCCTCTTCACAAAAGCGGTGACAGGGAAGAAGTGGAAAACTACAGATCGGTAAGTCTCACGTCGGTGGTAGGAAAAATAATGGAGTCGCTGCTGAAAGAAAGGATAGTTAATTTTCTAGAAGCCGACGGGTTACAGGACCCGAGGCAACATGGCTTTACCAAAGGAAAATCCTGCCAAATGAATCTTATTGACTTTTTTGACTGGGTGACCAAAGAACTGGATGAGGGACGTGCGCTAGATGTAATCTACTTGGACTTCAGCAAAGCCTTTGATATGGTCCCCCACAGAAGACTTGTGAATAAGCTGAAAGGGTTGAACTTAGGACCGAAAGTGGTGAACTGGATAAGAGACTGGTTCACCGACAGGTGGCAGAGGGTGGTGGTAAATGGAATCCGCTCGGAGGAAAGGAAGGTGAGAGTGGAGTTCCTCAGGGGTCGGTGCTGGGGCCTATTCTGTTTAATTTATTTGTGGCAGATATTACTGAAGGGTTGGAAGGAAAAGTGTGCCTTTTTGCAGATGACACAAAAATAGCCAATAGAGTGGATACCCTGGAGAAAGTAAAAACGATGAGAAGGGATCTTCGAACATTAGAAAAATGGTCGAGGGTCTGGCAGTTAAAATTTAATGGAAATTCTTACAGAAACCAAAGAAAAAATAAAAAATAAATCATAACCTAAACTAAATGTTTGTCTTACAAAGCAAACTTATTGTGCAAAAAATATATGTGAATAAAAATTCAAATTGTGCTCAGTTTTTTGGTGTTTTACTGCAACTCGAAGACTCGAGATATGTATAAACACCATTGCCACCATCATAGCATTCCCTACAACCACTCCACTATATGGTAGTATACCAGCTAGAACAGTCTATAAATACAGCTTTCCAAAACTTATGACCTGGTATCTACTTAACTTGCGTTGATTATAGCAGGTGTGTCATTATCCAGTTGTCAGTGGGATATAGCTATGCAAGAACTGTGCGAGCCTCAGGTCAGAGTGAAACTTTTATACTTCAAATTTGTGATTTCATAAATATCCATAAGTGTAGAGTGATGCACTTGGGGTACAGAAACCCAAAAGAGAGATACCAGATAGGAGGGGAGAGATTCGTAAGCTCAACTCAGGAGAGAGACCTTGGGGTATTGGTGTCGGAGGGTCTGAAGGTGAAGAAACAATGGGACAAGGCAACGGCTGTGGATAGAAGGATGCTAGGCTGCGTAGAGAGGGGCATGACCAGCAGAAGAAAGGAGGTGTTGATGCCCCACTTGGAGTATTGTGTTCAGTTTTGGAGGCCATATCTTGCTAAAGATGTAAAAAGACTGGAAGCGATGCAAAGAAAAGCTACAAAAATGGTATGGGATTTGTGTTGCAAACCATACAAGGAGAGACTTGCTGACTTGAACATGTATACCTTGGAGGAACGGAGAAATGGGAGATATGATACAGACGTTCAAATATTTGCAAGGTATTACTCCGCAAATTAACCTTTTCCGGAGACGGGAAGGCGGTAGAACTAGAGGACATGAATTGAGGTTGAGGGGGGGGGGGGGGGGTCCAAGAAAGCACAAAGGCAGACGGTCTGCAAACTCCAAGATGGAAAATGAACAGAGCAGATCGTTGAAAGACAAACGTAATTTATTGTTAAGAACCAATTAAAAAAAAAATATATATATATATATACACACACATAAACAGCCCGACACAGGCCGTGTTTCGCCCAACAGGGCTGCTTCAGGGGCTATAAAAGAGATAATAATGTAAATAAAATAGACATATATATAGTTTGTCATATACATATGCATCTGATTTAAAATAATATTATCAATCACATATAAACATTTATGTGTACATATCATGCAGAGATTTCAACATAAAATATGAAATAACATTAATATAAAATCCATGAGAGATAAAATATATTGTAATACTAGTAAAAAAGGCCCGTTTCTGACACAAATGAAACAGGCGCTAGCAAGGTTTTCCTCAGAGTGTGTATGTTTGAGAGAGTGTATGTGAGAGTGACTGTGTGTGAGAGAGAGAGTGAATGTGCGAGTGGGTGGGTGTGTGTGATAGAGAATGAGTCTGGGTGCGAGTGTGTCTGTGAGAGAGTGTGTGTGTGAGAATGAGAGTGTGTGCAAGTGCGTATGTGAGACACAGTGTGAGAGAGAGAGAGAATGTTTCACATAGATACAGTGTGTGCGAGAGAGAGAGTGTGTGAGACACAGACTCTCTGTGAGACTGAGTGTATGAGACCAAGAGAGTGTGTGAGTGACTGTGTGACACATAGAGAGTGAATGTGATACAGTGTGAGACATAGAGTGTGTGAGAATGAGAGAGAGAAAGACATTGGCTGTGAGAGAGAGAGAGAGTGTGAGTGACAGAGATGCCCCCCTCCCTCTCTCTGGTGTCAGCCCCCCCTCTCTCTCTGGTGTCTGAGCGGTACCGTGCAGGATGCTGAGCTCTGGCTGTGCTTCAAGGAACTGACCAATCCTATTTAATAGAATGCACCTCCAACATTCTGAAGCCGAGAAACCTCGTGTGGTTGGTCACTTCTGCTTGTGACGAACCCGGACACAGATGAAACGGGCGCTAGCAAGGTTTTCCTCGGAGTGTGTATGTTTGAGAGAGTGTATGTGAGAGTGACTGTGTGTGTGAGAGAGAGTGAATGTGCGAGTGTATATGTGAGTGAGAGAGTGAGTCTGGGTGCGAGTGTATCTGTGAGAGAGAGAGAGTGTGTGTGTGTGTGAGAATGAGAGTGTGTGCAAGTGCGTATGTGAGACACAGTGTGAGAGAGAGAGAGTGTGTTTCACACAGATACAGTGTGTGCAAGAGAAGAGTGTGTGTGAGACACAGACTCTCTGTGAGACTGAGTGTATGAGACCAAGAGAGTGTGTGAGTGACTGTGTGACACATAGAGAGTGAATGTGATACAGTGTGAGAGAGAGAGTGTGTGAGAGAGAGAGAGTATGTGTGTGACAGAGATACCTCCCCCCCCCCTCCCCCCCCCCCCCCCCCCCCCCCCCCCGGAAGTACGTGATGTCAATTCAGGAGATGAATACAGAGAGCAGGAATGCCTCAGCCATGCAGTCAGCTTCAGAATGTTGGAGGTGCATTTTATTATATAGGATAACACCAATATCCCAAACAAAAAGCTATGATATTAAAATAAAATAATAGACATCTGTACTGGACTGAAAACATATAGAAAGCATATAAAATATAATATAATGCAAAAGAGAAACCATAGCTAATATATCATTATTACAAAACATTAGCATAATAGAAGTTTAAGGCAAAAGACACCCACCTACACAACAATCCTTTTACTGACCTAAATATAAATATGATTAAAAATAGAAAAATATGAATTGAAACAAGTGTATTAGGCTAGTAGCATCATATGTATCTCTGTACATTTTTTTTAATGCTGTACATGTACTGTAAAAGATAAACAGTCAAAGGCATGAATTGAATTAAGATAAAATAAAATAACAGCCTTCAGGTATTAAAACAACATCCTTCACTAGGCTAGAAAGAAAGAACAGCCTTCACTAGACTGGAAATAAAATACATACATGAAGTCAAACTGACAATCTCATATCTCTGAAAGTGCTGAAAAAGTATAATGACTAGCACAGGAAGCTATATAGAGGAACTACGGGTCAAGGGTCAAAGTGCTGTTGTTTTAATACCTGAAGGCTGTTAAGAGTAGTTACTTACCTGTAACAGGTGTTCTCCGAAGACAGCAGGCTGCATATTCTCACAAGTGGGGTGACGCCACGTCGGCCCCGGAGGATTTTAAAGCAAAATCTCAAAATCTCTTTACGGCGTTCCGTCGCGCGAGCGATCGTACTGCGCATGTGCGCACACCTCTTCCCGCTCGCCGTGCGGACACGCCCCTCAGTTAAATCCAAAAGATGGAGGAGACAACTCCAAAAGGGGAAGGTGGGAGGGTTTGTGAGAATATGCAGCCTGCTGTCTTCGGAGAACACCTGTTACAGGTAAGTAACTACTCTTTCTCCAAAGACAAGCAGGCTGATATTCTCACAAGTGGGGTATCCCTAGCTTCCAGGCTTACACAACACAACAAACAGTGGTCAATTGAGTCTCGCAACGGCGAGGCCAGAATAAAATTGACCTGAAAAGAAGAAATATCTAAATGAGTGTAGCCTGGAACAGAACAAAAATGGGCTTAGGAGGGTTGGAGTTGGATTCTAAACACCAAAGAAGTTCTGCAGCCCCAACTGCCCAAACCGACTGACGAGTCGGCTATTGCTGAAGGCAGTAGTAAGATGAAAATGTGTGGACTGATGACCACACCGCAGCTTTGCAGATCTCTTCAATAGTGACTCATCTTAGATGAGCCACCGACTCAGCCATGGCTCTAATTTTGTGAGCCGTGACATGGCCTTCTAGAGTCAGTCCAGCTTGGACAAAAATGAAGGAGATGCACTCTGCTATCCAAGAAGAAATTATGCAGTTTCCGACAGCAACTGGCATTAAAAGAAATAAACAACTGGGCGGACCGTCCGAGGGAGCTCGTCTGCTCCACGCAAAAAGTGCGGAGCTTGCTTTCGCCAGGGCTTGTAAGATGAGGGAGAAAGAATGTTGGCAAGACAACTGACTGGATCAGCTGGTACTCTGATTCCAGCGCCAGTAAGAACTTTGTCTGCATGCAGAGAACTACTCTGTTAAGATGAGAAGTAAGGTAAGGCGCTTGAGCTACTAGAGACCGAAGCTCACCGACCTTACGAGTTGAAGGAACAGCCACTAAGGAAAACGACCTTCCAGGTCCAATACTTCAGATGGCAGGAATCCAGTGGCCCAAATTGAGCTTGCAGCAGCTGGATGAAAACGACATTGGGACCCCAAGATACTGGATAAGGAGTGATAGGAACTCTGACCGAAGCATAAGAGCCAACTGTAAAAATTATTGTGGGTGCTAAGCCCAACAGAAATAATCTCCCCTAGACACATACAAGGAATTCTCTCAATATTGGGGGAGAGATAAACCTCTCGTGAAGTGGACAGCTAAAGGCTGACCTTTCACACGTTGATGATAAGCTCTATTGCACAAAGATGAATACTGACAGAGTTGGTCTTGAGACCAGACTCAGACAGGTGTAGAAAGAACTCAAGCAAGGTCTGTATAAGACAAGATGCAGGATCTAGGGCCTTGCTGTCACACTAGACGGCAAACCTCTTCCATGAAAAAGAATAACACCTCTTTGTGAAATCTTTTCTGAAAGCAAGCAAGAGTCGGGAGACACTCTGGAAAAACTCAACGAAACCCCACTCTCAACATCCAGACCGTGTGAGCCAGAGATTGGAGGTTGGGATGTAGAAGTGCCCCCTCGTTCTGCGTAATGAGAGCTGGAAAACATTCCAACTCCAGAAGAAGAGGGAATCCTATCTGACGCAGCTAGAAAAGAGCAATCAGAATCATGGCTCCACAATCTTGCTTGAGAAACAGCAAAGTCTTTTCCACTAGATGTATGGGAGGATACGCATACGGAAAACCTGTCTCCCAAAGAAGGAGAAAGGCATCCGATGGTAGCCTGCCGTGAACCTGCAGCCTGGAACAGAACTGAGGGACTTTGCGATTGGACTAAGTAGCAAAAGATCCACTGAGGGGTCTTTCGAACTATAGGCATGCTCAACTGTAGCATTATCCTGCTCAGCCTGTCGGCCAGACTGCTGTTTACGCCAATTAGATAAGTGGCTTGGAGAAAACATGCCGCATTGCGGGCCCACCGCTACATCTGCATGGCATCCTAACTCAGAGGGCAAGATCCAGTACTCCTTTGTTATCGAGTACATCACAACCCGATTGTTTGTTGAATTAAAATAATTTGGTTGGATAGCCAGGAGGGATGCAACCTTCGTCAGCAGCTTTTGACTGATAAGATGCCTCAGAATCAAAATAGAGAGAATTAACCACCTCTGAGGGGAATACCGAAGACTGGCAAACAGTCGGGTTACATCCTCTAGATACCCTAAACTTGATACCACTGGGAAGCTAGGATGCACTGAGCGGATGTCATGTGCAAAAGTGCCATGGGAGTTACATGAACTGCGGAAGCCATGTGTCTAGAAGTCTCAATATGTACTGTGCTGTAATCTGTTGAGACGGGCAATCATCGTGTTAAGGGAACACATGCATCCATGAAGATACGCTGCAACAACAGCCAGGCACTAGGAAAAAAACATACTCTGGATGCAAAGAGAGTATAAGTATCCTGTAAATCCAGAGAGCATAACCAATCGTTTTCCTGAAGTATGGGAAGAAGGATGCCCAGGGAAAGCATCCTGAACCAAATCTGTTTAGGCCCCTTATGTCTATGATGGGACGCAACCCACAAAGAAAGACCTGGAATAGAATCTCAACCCTTCTTGCCCTGGTGGAACGGGCTCGACTGCATTGGCGCTGAGAAAAGCAGAGAGTTCCTCTGCAAGTACTCACTTTTGATGGAAGCTAAAGGATTAAGCTTCCAATGAACAATGTGGAGGGTTTGATTCCAGATTGAGAATGTATCCTAACCGGACTAGTTGAAAAACCCCACCGGTTGGAGGATAAAAGAAGTCACCTTTGGTGGAGAAAATGTAAACTTCCCCCCCGACAGGCAGAATGGCCGGTACGGACATTTTTTTTTTTTTTTTTAGTGGCTATACTGAATTGGAGCCAGTCAAAAACCCCTCTGTTTCCTGGGGAATAGCTGCAGGGGCCTGATTAGGTGCACGCCGCTGACTAGAACGAGCGTGCTGAGGCATAGCCCGAACCAGCTGTCGAGAAGTAGGAGTATAGGTACGACCCCTTAAGGCACAAGGAAAACTACTCCTCTCTCTAAAGAACTTCCAAGATGAGGAAGTGTATGTACAGCATATCTACAGTTTTCTGCTGAGTCTCCTCCTCCAGGAGAGAGGCACACAGTCATGAGAGTCTGCGCATCACTGTACCTAGAGCAGAAATCTAGGTGTTACATTACAAGTGTCGAAAATGCCCTTGGACAGGAACCTGCGACACACCGTGTGCTACCTGACCACTTGGTGAAAAGGTCTAGCCTACTCCGGTGGGAATGCTCGTAAAGATCTGACAAGACTTGATTTGGGATGCGATCATGCCAGACTGGTACGCCATTCTCCAAAAGAGGCTAAGGATGTATGCTCTGGCCCCGGGGGCGCCGAAGTAAGTTCTTAGAACTCCTATCTGTTCTGAGTGCAGAAGACTCAGGTGAAGATAGTAGTCCAGGACCTCTAGCATCTGGGCATTGGGATTCACAATCTCCACTGTAATGTCAGATGACCACCATTGAATTGAACTAACTACTCAAACAGAGCAGCTCAGATCCAAACACGTCCGATATGGAGGCTACTATGGGTCGAGAAGTTGCCCCAGTAGGGTGCGAACACCCATACCAGAGGCAGCATCGGTGAAGGAGACCAGGTGAAAAGCCAGATGCCGCAGGAGGCGGTAGCACCCATGGCATCCAATGGTACCCATGGTCCCGAAGCCAAGGACAAAGTCTGGAAATGCAAGGGAATCGAAACCAGACTGCTAGACCATGGCACCGACGGTACCGATGATACACATGGTACCGATGATACACATGGTACCGATGGTACCCATGGTACTTGGTACCGATGATAGTCATGGTATCTGGTATCGATGGTACCCATGATACCTGGTACCGATGGTAGCCATGACATGTGGTACCAATGGTACCCATGATATCCGGCACCAACAGCACCGACGGTACCGATGGTACACATGGCACCGACGGTGCTCATGACACCTGGTACCAATGGCACCCATGGCACCGATGGTACCTGGTCATGATATCTGGTATCGATGGTACTCATGTGCCGACGGCATCCATGATACCTGATACCCATGTATCCACGGTACCGACGATACCTGATACTATGGTACCGATGGCAGTCATGATACTCGGTACCGATGGGCGATGATACCTGGTACCGATAGTCGATGGTGCCCATGATACCTGGTGCCGATGGTGCCCATGATTCCCGGTACCGACAGCACCCATGGCACCGATGACACTCGGCATCAACGGCACCCATGGTACCGATGATACCCGGTGCCGACGGGACCCATGACACCGACCATGGTACCAATGTAGTTGGTATCGATACTCCTCGGTACCGACACACCGATGATATTCGGTACCGACAGTACCCATGGCACCGATGATACTCGGTACCGACGGCACTCATGGCACCGATGGTACCCGGTACCGACAGCACCCATGGCACCGATGACACTCGGCATCGACGGCACCCATGGTACCGATGATACCCGGTGCCGACGGGACCCATGGTACCGATGATACCTGGTACCGACGTACCGGTGCATCGACGTCCAATGCCAGGATACCTCCATAACAGAGGGAGCAACGCTCTCGGCACCGACTGATGTCTGAAGCCCGGATACCTCCATAACCGAGGGAGCAAAGCTCTGGGCATCTCCTTTGGGCATCCCTGGCAGAGTAGAATACGTCTCGTTTCTTTGAGACACTACTTGCGCTTCACAGGGAGATGATCCGGCCCAAGACACATCCGCCGATGCGCCCGAATGACCTGCCAAGCAGGAGGCGCCGAGGCAGGTGGAGACCTATTCGATGCATAACTATACCCAGCGTGCATCGGTCTCTGTCGGACTCCAGAATGATCTCGTTTGGGCATCCCTGGCAGAGTAGAATACGTCTCGTTTCTTTGAGACACTACTTGCGCTTCACAGGGAGATGATCCGGCCCAAGACACATCCTCCGATGCGCCCGAATGACCTGCAGAGCAGGAGGCGCCGAGGCGGGTGGAGACTCACTTCAAAGGTTACACCACTGATATTGTGTCACCAGGTTGCCCATTCAGTGGCTGACCAGGGGTGCACCTGCTTAGGTTCCTGGTTTTTCCTGTGACATACACCTTTACCACTTGTTGGGGCTTAAAGACAGTGGTGTGCTGGAGCAGGCTGTCATAGCTCTGGAGAGCCATTTGTAATGTTTTAATAAATGGATCCTAAAAATGTGGGCTTGTTTAGTTTGCTGGCTAGAGAGAGCCCACAGATAACAATATACCAGCACTTTCAAGAAAAAAGAAAAGAGAAGCTTATATGCTTTGTTCAGGCACAGCGCCTTGTGACTCTGGCAATTACTTAAATTTTTTCTTGCCTCAGGTACAAAAAATACCTGTATATATAAGCCACAATGAGCCTGCCATGAAAAGTACAAATGAAAAAATAAAAAAGAGATTTAACTCCGAAGACCTGAAGAAAACACGAAGCCCTAACGAACTCCGTGTCTCCTCAGACGCGGAAAAAGAAAAACTGAGGGGCGTGTCCGCACGGCGAGCGGGAAGAGGTGTGCGCACATGCGCAGTACGATCGCTCGCGCGACAGAACGCCGTAAAGAGATTTTGAGATTTTGCTTTAAAATCCTCCGGGGCCGACGTGGCGTCACCCCACTTGTGAGAATATCAGCCTGCTTGTCTTTGGAGAATTTTATTTTATCTTAATTCAATTCATGCCTTTGACTGATGCACTTTGACCCTTGACCCATAGTTCCTCTATATAGCTTCCTGTGCTAGTCATTATTCTTTTTCAGCACTTTCAGAGATATGAGACTGTCAGTTTGACTTCATGTAAGTAGTTTTCTTTCTAGCTTAGTGAAGGCTGTTTTTTCTTTCTAGCCTAGTGAAGGCTGTTGTTTTAATACCTGAAGGCTGTTATTTTATTTTATCTTAATTCAATTCATGCCTTTGACTGTTTATCTTTTACAGTACATGTACAGCATTAAAAAAAATGTACAGAGATACATATGATGCTACTAGCCTAATACACTTGTTTCAATTCATATTTTTCTATTTTTAATCATTTATATTTAGGTCAGTATTCTGTTTTTGGCATCTCTGACTGCGCTGTTTTTTCAAATCAAGGTGATCTTTTTTTACATGTAAGTCACTTTCATCTTTTTCACTTTTTTTGTATTTTTCATGGCTTTTTTTCAGTCATATATGACAATATATACATATTTTATGTATGTTTTTTCTTTTTTAGTTTACTTCAGCACACTCAATGTATATTCATTACACGACAGTAAAAGGTTTGTTGTGTAGGTGGGTGTCTTTTGCCTTAAACTTCTATTATACTAATGTTTTGTAATAATGATATATTAGCTATGGTTTCTCTTTTGCATTATATTATATTTTATATGCTTTCTATATGTTTTCAGTCCAGTACAGATGTCTATTATTTTATTTTAATATCATAGCTTTTTGTTTGGGATATTGGTGTTATATTACAATATATTTTATCTCTCATGGATTTTATATTAATGTTATTTCATATTTTATGTTGAAATCTCTGCATGATATGTACACATACATGTGTATATGTGATTGTTTGATAATATTATTTAAAATCAGATGCATATGTATATGACAATATATATGTCTATTTTATTTACATTATTTTATTATCTCTTTTGTAGCCCCTGAAGCAGCCCTGTTGGGCGAAACATGGCTTGTGTCGGGCTGTTTATGTTGAGGTTGAAGGGGGACAGACTCAGGACTAATGTCAGGAAGTATTTTTTCACGGAGAGGGTGGTGGATATGTGGAATACCCTCCCGCGGGAGGTGGTGGAGATGAAAATGGTAATGGAATTCAGACATGCGTGGGATAAACACAAAGGAATCCTGTTTAGAAGGAATGGTTCTGTGGAATCTTAGCAGAGATTTGGTGGCGACGCCGGTAATTGAGAAACAAAGTGGAAGCTGGGCAGACTCCTACGGTCTACGCCTTGATCATGACAGAATAGATAGGGATGGGCTGTAGTGTAAATTTTAAGGGACTTCGATGTTAGCTTTAGAACTTAGTACAAGAATAGTACTGGGCAGACTTCTACGGTCTGTGCCCTGAGAAAGGCAAGGAAAATCAAACTCGGGTATACATATAAAGCATCACATACCATGTAAAATGAGTTTATTTTGTTGGGCAGACTGGATGGGACCGTACAGGTCTTTATCTGCCGTCATTTACTATGTTACTATGTAATGGGAAGCCAATGGAAAGGGAAAAGGAAATGGGGCTTGATATACTGCCTTTCTGAGGTTTTTGCAACTACATTCAAGGTGGTACTTATTTTGTACCAGTGGCAATGGAGGGTTAAGTAACTTGTCCAGAGTCACAAGGAGCTGCAGTGAGAATCGAACTCAGTTCCCCAGGATCAAAGTCCACTGCACTAATGACATGACTGAACTCATGTCTAATACTAATCAATTTTGCAGCCGTGTTCTGCAAAATTTGTTAACGTTTTAAAGATGATTGAGAACACCTGGTGTAAAGCGTATTACAGTAATCAAGCTGAGACACCAGCACCTGAACCACTACCCGAAAATGAGTTTTACTCATCAAACATTTAATGCGCTGGAGCTGTCTCAACTTGAAAAACACTTTCATAGTTGTGAAATGTGAAGCTTCCTAGTTAGATGAGGATCCAAAAGAATCCCTTACACCTTTAATGAAGATTCTAAAAAGAAATACGAACCCTGAATGTTCAGAAATGAACAATAAGGAACCTTAGTAGGGGAAGATGTTAGGTTCTCAGGTTCAAAACACGCAGGCACGGATTCTGGAGTAATCGTGAGCCCTTGGGCTGCTGACGAGGAGAGGCAGCAGCAGGCAAAACCCACCAACCAACACTGGGCTAGAACGCACCGGACTGGTACGCACTGAACTGGAACGCACTGGACTGGTATGCACTGAACTGGAACACACTGGACAGGAACACACCAGACTGGTACGCACTGCACTGGAACACACTGGACAGGAACACATGGGACTAGAACCAGGCTTCACCTACACTTAGCCGCCGTTCCCCGGGGGTTGAGCCCCCGGGTTCAGGCAGCCGGCAGGGCTTGGAGGAAAACTGGTACTGGAACTAGCAGGCAGGAACACCCAAGAACTCACACTAGGAGAGACACTAAACAAGCCAGACCACAACAGGGTTCAGGATAGGAATCAGGATACAGGATTTCCAAACAGACCGGACTGGAAGGAACTGAAAGCAAGCAGGGCAGACACAAGCAGGAGGGGTACTGAAGCTGAAGCCAACCAGCCCCAACAGAGAAAATACAGATACTATACAGGGAGAAGGACTTTAAGACAAGCTTGACTAACCAGGATAGGGCAGAAGCCCAAGGAAACAGGGAACCAGGATACAGCAGTGCCCACAGGCACCCAGACAAAAAGCAAGGTAGAAGTGCTAGCTGCACAAGGGGTTCAAGGTTCTCAGACAGAAGGGAAAGGAAATCAACAGCAGCCAGGATTCAGAAGTGCCCACAGGCACCTGGACAAAAGCAGGGCAGAAGTGCTAACTGCACCAGGAATACAGAGTTCTCAGACAGGAGGGGAAGGGAGCCAAAAGCAGACAGGATTCAGAAGTGCCACCAGGCACCCAGACAAGAGCAAGGCAGAAGTGCTAACTGCACCAGGAATACATGGTTCTCAGACAGGAGGGAAAGGGAGCCAAAAGGACTGGAATCAGGATAGGATTCAAGGCAAGCAAGACAAGGCAGAAGTGCTAACAGCACCAAACACTAGCCTGGACCTTTGGCGTTTGCAAAGGCCCTGAATGGAAGAACACCACTTCCTTATCAAAGGCCTGACTGATGATGTCACAGCTACAGGACTCAGGCAGAAAGCACACTGAAGCACAGAGAGGCTCAACACACACAGGTACAGTATAGTGGAGTAATTAGAGCCACACTGGAAGCAGCCAGCACATAGAGACAGAGGCAGAGCTAACTCAGGCAACACACACAGGTGCAGTATAGTGAAGCAATTAGAACCATGCTGGGAGCAGCCAGCATACAGAGACAGAGCTAACTCAAGAAGGACAGACAGAAGCCAGCTCAGAAGTTGACCAACAGAAATAAGGTAAGTTTGAGAGGGGTCACGACCACAATCTTAACAGAAGATAAACACAAAATCTTAGTTTTAGCAGTGTTTAATTTAAGCTTATAACATGAAGCCCATTGCTCTATAGTCTCTAAACAAACAGCTATTTCATAAATATAATTTTCAACTGCTTTTGCTAATGGAAATAAAATTGTTATGTCATATGCATACAGATAGATATATTTTTTTGAAAAATCAAAAAAGTCTCCTAATGTCATTAAACATTAAACAGAATAGGGGACAAGGGGGGAGCCTTGTGGAACCCCCACTGTAGAATTCCAAGGCTGAGACTCTGCTTGCTGTTTAGAAACCCAATAGGCCCTATTTACTAGAAAACCTCTAAACCATTGTATTACATCTTCCACAATTACTAAACTTCCTAAAACATTCAACAATGTTACATGATCCACCAAATCAAAAGCAAATAAGTCAAATTGCAATAAAATGACTTGATAACCTTGAGACATAAAAACCCTAGCTTGTGCCAACAATGAACTCAACAACATCTCAATACTAAAACCCTGTCTAAAACCAGATTGTATTTCCAAAAGCACATTGTATCAATCCAGATAATCCTCCAACTGTTTTGCCACCAAACCCTCCATAATCTTAGCAAACATTGGGGTATTGGCAATAGGATTTTTAAGAATTGGTTTAACATAGTATCTCCCAAATGTTTGGGGAACAACCCAGTTCTTAAGTGGTCTATAATTACAGTATATAGCCACACCTTAAATGTTGGCGGAGCAATTGCCAAAACAGCCTTATGGGCAAATGTCCAGCTGACAACAAGATTTAGAAAACTTATTATATAGCAGCGTGAAATCCTCCATGCTTGGTATTGCAAATTCTGACCAAAAACGATCAGCTGGAATAGCCATTTCCCCTAGGCTTAAATCAGATAAAGGTAAATACTACTTCACATGGCGGTGCACCCAAGTGTGAGGTGCTGATTGAGGCAGCCAAGGTAAAGGAAGGGGGTTATGAGCGAAAGAGACTGGGTGAAGGCGGGGGGGGGGGGGGGGGGGAGTTGAAAGAGTGGTGTTGAAGGCTGGAGTCAGTATGAGAGAAGCTAGGGAGGATGTAAGAGAGAGATAGACTGGGAGAAGGTTGGGGGTGAGGGTTTGAGAGATACTATGTGAAGAATGGAGGGGCAGGTATGAAAGAAAGAGAGACTGGTTGTTGGAGGCTGGGGTCGGGGTATGAGAGAGAGACAGGAGGGGGCTTAGGCCATGGTGATATGGCATGTAGGAGTAGCCTAATCAGTGGCATAGCTGGGGGGGGGGGGCGCAGGGGTAACGGTCGCTCCCCTAAACAGATTTTTAGAAAAAATGGTGCCTATGCACCACATGCAATATCTTTCTCTGCCCCCTCCTGCTCGAGTCTTGCATCTTCTCCTGTCTCTTTTGCCCACTATCTCCCGTCTGCGTGGTCGTTTTTACTTCCCTGAAGTTGTCTCCCTCCAGCACCTGCGAATGATGCAGTCAGCCCTTTGCCAACGTCGGGGCCTTTCCTCAGGCACGTCCCACCTCTGCGGAAAACAGGAAGTTGCATTACAGTAGGCAGGACGTGCCTGAGGAGAGAACCCGACGCTGGAAGAGGGCTGACTGTGAATCACCAGTTCATGCCGGAGAGAGAATGCTTCAGGGCAGTGAAAATGACCACGCGGACGGGAGAGAGCAAGCTGAAGAAAGGGAGAAAGATGTAAGACCAGGGGGTGGGGGGGGGAGGGAGGGAGAAAAAGCTGCCCAAGAAGATTTAATAGACGGGAGTGGAAGTGAGCTATCTAGTCCACTGTAACCAAGGAAGCCAGTTTAGTTAATCTGTTTCCACTCCCCCACGCAGCCGTCATTGCCATTCGCTCGAAACAAAGCAAGCAAACGTATGAGCTGCTGCATCCTCGTTGTCCCTCTTTATTGTTGGTCCATCTGACTCTGGCCACTGACTGAAAAGCCACAGAGGGATCCGAGGTGACTGAATGCCCGATTGAACCAGCCTATCTGCCTACTGTCTCCCTGCTGAGTTTATCTGCACTGATTACATCTAACTACAACTGAGCTACGATTGAATCAGCCTAACAGTCTCCTGTCTCCCTGCTGAGTTTATCTTCAGGGGCTCATTATTTGCTTTCTCTCAGGGTGTTTTTAAATCCTGCTGAGCTCTTTGCAGGTCTCCTCCAGAGCTTTTCTCTCCTTTTAATATTCAGGTAAGGGTGCTTCTTCCCCTACAGTACTTGGCTCTGCTTTTTTTTTTCTTCTCCTTTGGCCAGACCCGACAGTTGTTCTTCTCTTGCAATCACAGGTCCATATGATGTTTGTTTATTCCATATATACCACCTTTATTCCCTGCGCTTCTCACGCTTCCTGTCCTCCTATTGTATTTTGCTTTTAGTTTTAATTTTAAACAATTATCTTCTCTCATTATTTTTAAATTATTTCTAGCTCCCATTTTATTTATTTCTAAAATGTATTCATATCAGTTGAATTTAGGTCACCCGTTATGTCTCTCCTCTTCTTACTCCCCCTTTGTTTTTATTATTTTTGTGCCTTCTAGATATGTTATTTTACACAAAATTAATGGTGAATTGTGAATTTGAACTGCCTGCAGTGCAGACTAGAATAAAACTTTTTCTCTTTCCCCCTCATCTCTGGTTTCTCAGAAACGGGCCGAAATAAGAATGAGGGATTTCAGGGTAGAATACACCACCCCCGGGGGGTGGGGGTGGGGGGAATGGGAGTGTAAGGGCCGCTTTAGGCTCAAAATTACAAAATGTGGCTTACAGGGGAAAGGATGGGGCGATTTCTGGCTGCACATGGAATACATCTTGAAGTTTATGTGATAATTGGAGATGAATAGCTTCAGTAATTTGGATCCTGGCACCAGTTAGGCTGCACAGCATCATGCAGCCATTCAGAAGCCTTCCTGCCTGCTTTTTTAACATTCTTGCTGCTATGCTTGGGGAATCGGGCCTAGAACCTGGATTCCCACATGCACACTCATTAGGACCTCATCGGGGGCAATAGATCTCTATAGGAAGCTCAAGACCAAGTAACAAAAATGTTTTAATTTGTATAATACCAGGTTTAAACAAAAATGTTGTGTATTTATTGTTGTTGGGTTTCTGGGTGGGGGTGGGCTCTGTAGTGCCAAGGACGTTAAAAAAATGTTCATATATAAAACTTTTTTTTTTTTAAACTTGGGCACTGCAGAGACCACCCCCTACCGAGAAACCCATCAACATTAAATATAAATGTTGGTGGGTTTTATATTTAATGCTGGTGTGCATCAGGGTGGGGGGGGGGGGGTAGAGATTGGGAAGGGTATGGGAGATGGCTACAGGGATGATGTGATGGGGGGAAGGGTAGGGCTGATGCTGGGCTACAGGGATGAATGGGGGTAGGGAAGGGCAGGGCTGATGCCAGGCTACAGAGAGGGATGGGGGTTGGGAAGGGCAAGGCTGATACTGAGCTACAGGCCAATTTCAAAATTTGGTCCTCTATTCTCAATTGATGAGGGTTAATCTGTGTTCTGCATGTGACCCAGGTGAGAGATTCTGCTGGCATATGGTTTGTATGGGATCTGTATCAGTCTGACTTGTCTGTTTTGTTCCAATGGAACACATTGCTGTTGTGTATATTATTTTATTTATTGCATTTGTATCCCACATTTTTCCACCTCTTTGCAGGCTCAATGTGGCTTACAATACATCATGAATAGTGGAAATAAGAAGAGAATAGACGTTTGGTATTACAGAAGGATTTTGGGTTACATGATAATGAAAAACATAAAGGTGCTGTTATTGGTATTTGTGTGTTCAGAACTGGTGGTGTTAAGGTTTGCAACATAGGTTCCAAGTATGTATGTGGTTTATATTGATGCAGGACAACTGCTGGGCAGACTGTTTATTAAAAATCTGTCATCAAGTGCACTCTAAGGCATTATTTAGGAGTGTCCCAAGAAACACTACTCACACCCATATACATAGTGCCCACCCACATTAGCTCTGGGCCCACCCAAAATGTTAGGTCTGGCGACGCCACTGTCTTAATTGTTGTAATCTGCCTTGGGAAGCCTGGTGTTATAAAGATGATACAATATATTGAAATTAAATGGATGTAGAATTAACTCTCCTTTAATTGGGGCACATGGAATCACATCTTTATCTGTTTTGTAGTTTACCTTTTAGGTACACAAATTGATTATTCTGTTTTGAACATGTTTCAGGGGCAAGTGGTTTTATAAATCAAAATCAAAATAAATATTTTGTTTCATGCAGATCTCTTTTGCTTAAACATGGGTTTTAAGCCCCTAATGCAGTCCATTGGTTTTCTTATATTTTGTTCTTGTGATGACTTATGCTGTGCCAAAACTAAAAACTCTTCTCTATTTGGTTGATAATAACAGGAATACTATCCACCCTAAAAAGTTGTTTTGTGGCTGTACATGAGGAATTGTGGTATTGAATAAATACATGTTTCTCCGAGGACAAGCAGGCTGCTTGTTCTCACGACTGGGTCGACGTCCGCGGCAGCCCCCACCAACCGGAAGAAGCTTCGCGGGACGGTCGGCATGCAGGCCACGCCCACCGCGCATGCGCGGCCGCCTTCCCGCCCGTGCGCGACCGCTCCCGCCAGTTACTTTTTTTCCGCGACTGAGAGAGTGGTGCGTTTGCCTCTCTCTCGGTTCAGCCGCCGGATTTTCGACCGCGTTTACGCGGATCGTCGCTTGGATTCCCGTTCGGTTTCCTCTGATTTTGTTTGTATTGTTTAGAAAAAAAAAAAAAAAAAAGAAATTTTTTGCGCGTGTGGAGCACACGCTCCCCTTTTTCCCTCGCTTTCTAGCGGGGACGCCACGTTGCGGCCTAGTGGCCGCTCGGTCGGTTGATTTTTTCGTGGTGTGATTTTAGCCACCATTGCCAACTTTGACTTCGCCGACGCGATTTTTCCGTCGATGTCCTCGAAGGTCCCGAGTGGATTTAAAAAGTGTGGTCGCTGCGGCCGGCCGATCTCGCAGACCGACACCCACGCTTGGTGCCTCCAGTGCCTCGGGCCGGAGCACAATCTCAAGTCGTGCGCTTTGTGTCTCGGTCTCCGGAAACGGACCCAGGTTGCGAGGCAAGTTCTGCGGGACCGTCTTTTTGGAACTTGCGCCGGCCCCTCGACGTCGACCTCGACGGCATCGGTATCGAAGGCCGGTTCTTCGGTACCGGTATCGATGCCCGAGACATCGGCCACCGATGGCAGCGACCCCAGGAGAACAGGTCCCGTCGGCCCGCCGGTCCGCCGGTGAGAGTGGGGTTGAGAGGTCGCGTGGGCAGTCGGCCCCGGTCACTCCCTCAACTCGTGAGCCACGGGACCGAACCCTGTCGGACCCGGTACCTCGAGACCGAGGGGGATCGACCTCCTCCTCCTCCATGCCCTCCGGCGCCGGTGACGTGCACCGGAAAAAAGATAAGAAGCGCCGTCACCGGGAGCCCTCGGTGCACCCTGAAGAGGAGTCGACGCCGAAGCGTCATCGCAGAGAGGAGAGATCTCCGTCGGTGGTGGATGGTACCGACGCGTCGGGTTCCGGCACCTCGGTGCCGTCTCCTGGCCCCCAGCAGCTTCTGGCACCGACACCCTTACCGGCCCCCACCGCCTTTCCCGGCAGCGGGCCTGGACGAGTGCCTCAGAGCCATCCTTCCGGGGATCCTGGAAGGGCTGATGCGCCAGGCTGTGCCGGCGTCGGGGGTGCTTGCGCCCCGGCGCCGATGACTGTGGCGCCGGCGAGCTCTAGCCCGGCGCCGGGGC
The DNA here is from genome assembly GCF_901765095.1 of Microcaecilia unicolor. Classification (NCBI taxonomy): domain Eukaryota; kingdom Metazoa; phylum Chordata; class Amphibia; order Gymnophiona; family Siphonopidae; genus Microcaecilia; species Microcaecilia unicolor. The sequence continues at coordinate 118,290,709 of NC_044040.1, read as the reverse complement.
TGTCGACACCGCCGCCGCTTGCGGTGCCGGTCTCGACCGCCACGCAGGTGGAGTCGACGTCGATGGAGGGAGCTCCGTCCCCGCCGGCGCGGGAGTCCACCGCTCGACGACACCGAGACCTTGGTGCCTCGACGTCGAGCCGGGCCCGGTACCGGACTCAGCTACATGAGCTAATGTCCGATACCGAGGATGAGGACTCGTGGGGGGAAGAGGAGGACCCGAGATATTTCTCCTCAGAGGAGTCTACGGGCCTTCCCTCGGACCCCACGTCGTCACCGGAGAGGAAGCTCTCACCTCCTGAGAGTCTCTCCTTTGCCTCCTTTGTGCGGGATATGTCTATAAGCATTCCCTTTCCCGTGGTCTCTGTGGAAGAGCCGAGGGCCGAGATGCTCGAGGTCCTCGACTATCCATCACCACCTAGAGAGTCCTCCACGGTACCGCTGCACAATGTCCTGAAGGAGACGCTGCTTCGGAACTGGGTGCGACCACTAACTAACCCCACCATTCCCAAGAAAGCAGAGTCCCAGTACAGGATCCACTCTGACCAGAGCTCATGCGGCCCCAGTTGCCCCATGACTCAGCGGTCGTGGATTCTGCTCTCAAGAGGGCACGGAGTTCGAGGGATACCGCCTCGGCGCCCCCGGGGCGGGAGTCTCGCACTCTGGACTCATTTGGGAGGAAGGCCTACCAATCCTCCATGCTCGTGACCCGCATCCAATCTTACCTGCTCTATATGAGCATCCACATGCGGACCAATGTGCAACAGCTGGCGGACCTGGTCGATAAGCTCCCGCCGGAGCAGTCCAGGCCTTATCAGGAGGTGGTCAGGCAGCTGAAGGCGTGCAGAAAGTTCCTGTCCAGGGGGATTTTTGACACCTGTGACGTGGCATCTCGTGCTGCGGCCCAAGGTATAGTGATGCGCAGGCTCTCATGGCTGCGTGCCTCTGACCTGGACAACCGCACCCAGCAGAGACTGGCTGACGTCCCTTGCCGGGGGGATAATATTTTTGGCGAGAAGGTCGAGCAGATGGTTGACCAACTGCATCAGCGGGAAACCGCTCTCGACAAGCTCTCCCACCGGGCGCCTTCAGCACCCGCCCCCGCGGGCGGGCGTTTTTCCCGGGCTCGGCAGGCTGCACCCTATTCTTTTGCGAAGCGTAGGTACAACCAGCCGGCCCGAAGGCCTCGTCAGGCACAGGGACAGCCCCAGCGCGCTCGTTTCCCGTCAACAGCGTGCGCCTAAGCAGCCCCCTGCGCCTCCACAGCAAAAGCCGGGGACGGGCTTTTGACTGGATCCATGGGAACATAGCCGCCCTACAAGTGTCCGTACCGGACGACCTGCCGGTCGGAGGGAGGTTAAAATTCTTTCACCAAAGGTGGCCTCTCATAACCTCCGACCAGTGGGTTCTCCAAATAGTGCGGTACGGATACGCCCTGAATTTGGCCTCCCTGCCTCCAAATTGTCCTCCGGGAGCTCAGTCTTTCAGCTCCCATCACAAGCGGGTACTTGCAGAGGAACTCTCCGCCCTTCTCAGCGCCAATGCGGTCGAGCCCGTACCACCCGGGCAGGAAGGGCAGGGATTCTATTCCAGGTACTTCCTTGTGGAAAAGAAAACTGGGGGGATGCGTCCCATCCTAGACCTGAGAGGCCTGAACAAATTCCTGGTCAAAGAAAAGTTCAGGATGCTTTCCTTGGGCACCCTTCTGCCAATGATTCAGAAAAACGATTGGCTATGTTCCCTGGATTTAAAGGACGCATATACTCACATACCGATACTGCCAGCTCACAGACAGTATCTCAGATTCCGCCTGGGCGCACGCCACTTTCAGTATTGTGTGCTGCCATTTGGGCTCGCCTCTGCCCCACGAGTGTTTACCAAGTGCCTCGTGGTGGTAGCGGCCTACCTACGCAAGCTGGGAGTGCACGTGTTCCCATATCTCGACGATTGGCTGGTCAAGAACACCTCGGAGGCAGGAGCCCTCCGGTCCATGCAGTGCACTATTCAACTTCTGGAGCTGCTGGGGTTTGTGATAAATTACCCAAAGTCCCATCTCCAGCCAACTCAGTCTCTGGAATTCATAGGAGCGCTGCTGAATTCCCAGACGGCTCAGGCCTACCTTCCCGAAGCGAGGGCCACCAATCTCTTGGCCCTGGCTTCGCAGACCAGAGCGTCTCAGCAGATCACAGCTCGGCAGATGTTGAGACTTCTGGGTCATATGGCCTCCACAGTTCATGTGACTCCCATGGCTCGTCTTCACATGAGATCTGCTCAATGGACCCTAGCTTCCCAGTGGTTCCAAGCCACCGGGAATCTAGAGGATGTCATCCGCCTCTCCACCAGTTGCCGCACTTCACTGCTCTGGTGGACCATACGGACCAATTTGACCCTGGGACGTCCATTCCAAATTCCGCAGCCCACGAAAGTGCTGACGACGGATGCATCTCGCCTGGGGTGGGGAGCCCATGTCGATGGGCTTCACACCCAGGGTCTGTGGTCCCTCCAGGAAAAGGATCTGCAGATCAACCTCCTGGAGCTCCGAGCGATCTGGAACGCACTGAAGGCTTTCAGAGATCGGCTGTCCTGCCAAATTATCCAAATTCGGACAGACAATCAGGTTGCAATGTATTACGTCAACAAGCAGGGGGGCACCGGATCTCGCCCCCTGTGTCAGGAAGCCGTCGGTATGTGGCGTTGGGCGTGTCGGTTCGGCATGCTTCTCCAAGCCACGTACCTGGCAGGCGGTAAACAACAGTCTGGCCGACAGACTGAGCAGAGTCATGCAAACCGCACGAGTGGTCGCTCCATTCCAGAGTGGTACGCAAGATCTTCCGAGAGTGGGGCACCCCCTCGGTGGATCTTTTCGCCTCTCAGACCAACCACAAGCTGCCTCTGTTCTGTTCCAGACTTCAGACACACGGCAGGCTAGCGTCAGATGCCTTTCTCCTTCATTGGGGGACCGGCCTCCTGTATGCTTATCCTCCCATACCTTTGGTGGGGAAGACCTTACTGAAGCTCAAGCAAGACCGCGGCACCATGATTCTGATAGCGCCCTTTTGGCCCCGTCAGATCTGGTTCCCTCTTCTTCTGGAGTTGTCCTCCGAAGAACCGTGGAGATTGGAGTGCTTTCCGACTCTCATTTCGCAGAACGACGGAGCGTTGCTGCACCCCAACCTTCAATCCCTGGCTCTCACGGCCTGGATGTTGAGGGCGTAGACTTCGCTGCGTTGGGTCTGTCTGAGGGTGTCTCCCGGGTCTTGCTTGCCTCTAGGAAGGATTCCACTAAAAAGAGTTACTTTGTCAAGTGGAGGAGGTTTGTCGTTTGGTGTGAGAGCAAGGCCCTAGAACCTCGTTCTTGCCCTGCACAGAACCTGCTTGAATACCTTCTGCACTTATCAGAGTCTGGCCTCAAGACCAACTCAGTAAGGAATCACCTTAGTGCGATTAGTGCTTACCATTATCGTGTGGAAGGTAAAGCCATCTCTGGAGAGCCTTTAGTCGTTCGATTCATGAGAGGCTTGCTTTTGTCAAAGCCCCCTATCAAGCCTCCTACTGTGTCATGGGATCTCAACGTCGTCCTCACCCAGCTGATGAAACCTCCTTTTGAGCCACTGAATACCTGCCATCTGAAGTACTTGACCTGGAAGGTCATTTTCTTGGTGGCAGTTACTTCAGCTCGTAGGGTCAGTGAGCTTCAAGCCCTAGTAGCTCATGCTCCATATACTAAATTTCATCACAACAGAGTAGTGCTCCGCACTCACCCAAAGTTCCTGCCGAAGGTGGTGTCGGAGTTCCATCTTAACCAGTCAATTGTCTTGCCAACATTCTTCCCCAGGCCGCATACCCGCCCTGCTGAACGTCAGTTGCACACATTGGACTGCAAGAGAGCATTGGCCTTCTACTTGGAGCGGACACAGCCCAACAGACAGTCCGCCCAATTGTTTATTTCTTTCGACCCTAACAGGCTAGGGGTCGCTGTCGGGAAACGCACCATCTCCAATTGGCTAGCAGATTGCATTTCCTTCACTTACGCCCAGGCTGGGCTGGCTCTTGAGGGTCATGTCACGGCTCATAGTGTCAGAGCCATGGCAGCGTCGGTGGCCCACTTGAAGTCAGCCACTATTGAAGAGATTTGCAAGGCTGCGACGTGGTCATCTGTCCACACATTCACATCACATTACTGCCTCCAGCAGGATACCCGACGCGACAGTCGGTTCGGGCAGTCGGTGTTGCAGAATCTGTTTGGGGTGTAAATCCAACTCCACCCTCCAGGACCCGAATTTATTCTGGTCAGGCTGCACTCTCAGTTAGTTGTTCTTCGTAGGTCAATTTCTGTTGTACCCTCGCCGTTTGCGAGGTTCAATTGACCTGGGTTATTGTTTTGAGTGAGCCTGAGAGCTAGGGATACCCCAGTCGTGAGAACAAGCAGCCTGCTTGTCCTCGGAGAAAGGGTATGATACATACCTGTAGCAGTTGTTCTCCGAGGACAGCAGGCTGATTGTTCTCACCTACCCTCCCTCCTCCCCTTGGAGTTGTGTGTTTCATATTTTATTGCTTGTCATTCAACTGGCGGGAGCGGTCGCGCACGGGCGGGAAGGCGGCCGCGCATGCGCGGTGGGCGTGGCCTGCGTGCCGACCGTCCCGCGAAGCTTCTTCCGGTTGGTGGGGGCTGCCGCGGACGTCGACCCAGTCGTGAGAACAATCAGCCTGCTGTCCTCGGAGAACAACTGCTACAGGTATGTATCATACCCTATGTGTGTGTACTTAGTCATGCATCCTACATTTATATAATCCTCGCAAGAAATCCAGTTAATCGTTTAACATTAGTGGAACATAGCCACGGAGGAATGGTATGGTCGTATTTTGAATATGGTAATACCAGGACCCAGCTAAGGAACAGGTTATTTTGAGTTAGTCTTCACTGGATCAAACTTGCTTTCCTTGTTCCATCACTATCTATCAGGATACGCAGTATCTTAAAAGGTGGAGGATAAAGGGTTTTTTTTGTTTTTTTTTAAACATTTATATTACACATTATCCCAAGCAAAGTCGGATTCAATGTGGCTTGCATTTGAAAATACAGTGAGACAGAAAAATAGAATTCAGTTATATCATGGGAACAAACAGATGGTTATGTCTGAAACATTTAACAAATGTGAGATTAGCATATATTCCCAACTGGGCATTTAAAAGTGTCCTTTAATTATATCACATGTTCAGAAATCATAGCCATAAGTATAGACAGTTATTCAAAGATTATCACATGCACACACCAGAACAGGGGGATCCATCACATTGCAAAAGTAAACAACAACTTCTACTGAGTACGTCCAAAATTTAATTTTTATTTCCTTATTTTCATCTTCCAAAATTCCAGACTTCAGATGTACAGCTCAGCAGGACCCAAAGCAGTCCAAAACAAGTAAAGTCAGAAACATCACAGTTTATTCCTAATTGTTCAACCACCCTTAGGATTCACCTTTGAGTTTAAAAAGCAAACCATGTGTATGTAAGATCTGGATAAACAAATTAAAACAATCAATGTTTAAAGCAAATGCCCATATGTAAATCGTGGTAGCAATAATGAAACAATGATGGAATATTAACATAGCAGGCAGACTGAGCCAACAGATTTATTTTTCACTGAACATAATTAACTTTGTATGAATTTGGCAGCTAATTAATTCTGAACTGGACAATGTTGGCACATTTAGACTGACTCTGGACTTCAGCATGAAGGTAGCTCTGCCCTCATTATTCAATATCTGTTTTTTAAATAATAGTACTAAAAATATCAAGTGCATTTTTATAATATATCTCTGCAACCCACAAAACAAAAGTAGCAAGTTCCCACATGCCATCTTTTTCTTTTGATGTAAGCACAGGAAAAAAAAAGATTTTAAATGCTCCCAGGTTTCAACTTAATTTATGTTTAATGTGGGGTATAAATATAATAAATAAATAGAAACTCTGAATGTTGACCTCCTGATTCTCATAACATGATATCTGTTTTAGTGGCCTTTACCAGGAGAAAAAAAATCTCTGCACAAATATAACACATGCTAGAGTGTCCCTATAACCAGCCCCTCCAAATGAAACACTGATTACGATTTATAACAAATTACTACACTACCTATGAAAAGTTATTCTGTTATTATACTTCTATGTACATCCATATGCTGCATAAATCAGCATGTTTGAAAATGTAAGTGAGATTAAATACAAATGCTACCAACAATAAAGAGTGACAATGTGGATGAAGCAGCTCATAGGTTTGCTTGCTTTGTTTTGAGAGTATGGCGATGATAGCTGCACGGAGAAGGGGAAACTGAGACTGGCCTAATTGGTTTCAACATTCTGATGTCACTTGGTCTCCTGTCTATTAAACCTCCTTGGAGCTGCCAGAGGATGAACCGTGGGAGCAGGCCAGGGAGATATGTAGCCCCAAGGAAGATGGGGAGTGCTGAAAGAGACAGGGAAGAAGGTTAACATAGGGAGAGAGAAGGATATAGTAATTGCTGGACAGGGAGGGAGAAGGACACAGAGTCAATACTGGACAGGGAGAGAGTAGGGACATTGAAACACAAAGAGGCAGTGCTGGAAAAAGAAGAAATGAGGACATGTCACTACTGAAAAGGGGGGGAGATAGGGGCTGTACTAAAAAGGAGGGGGATAGGGACACAGGGGCACTGCTGGAAAGGTGAGGAGATAGGGACACAGAGAGGGCACTACTGGAAAGGGGGAGGAGGTAGGTTCACAGAGGGGCACTACTGGAAAGGGAAGGAGGTGATAGGGACACAGAGGGGTACCACTGGAAGGGAGAATGGGAATATGGGGGACAATAGTGAAAAAGGGGTGAGATGGGGAGAAAGAGGTAATGCTGGAAAAGGGGAAAAGATGGTAACACATGGGTAATGCTGGAAAAAGGGGGTGATGGGGACACCAGGAGGGCAGATGCTAGAAAAGGGGGAGATGAGACCAGGTAGGCTTGTGCTGAAAAAGGGGAGAGATGGGGACACAGAAAGGGTAGATGCTGAACTTGGGGGTGGATTGGGACAAGGGACACAAGGGAGATGCTGGCCAAGAGAAATAGTGGTGCAGAAGAAAAAAGGATGTTGCACTTGGAGACAGAAGAAATGTCAGATGGGCAAAAGACCCTGTAAAGGCAGAAGAAACAGAGAAAAGCAGAAAAGAGACTGGACCAAAGCAAATGAGAAAATAAATTGTTCAAACAACAGTAGAAAAAGGTATTTTATTTTGAATTTGATATTAGGAATATGACAGTATTTAAAAATGAAAATAGTTTGGAGAACTCACAAAAATGAAGGTGTGTCACCCCCTTTTGACTCTGGAATCACCAATGAGGATTGATAATCTATAAATACAAAAAGAACCTCAAACCACCTCCTGGAAACCAATTGCTCAAAGAGCTTGATTCACCATTCAAATGAGGAGTAAGTTACTATCACTGGTTCTGGTAGGGAGAAATGGAGAAAAACACCAGCCGAAAAACTCAAACTTAATTGAGAAAACCGGCTGGTCCAAAAACTCCTCTCACCCTCCACTAACAAAAGAGTCAAAAAGCGGTGCACCTCCCCTTCTAAATCAACACCCCACTAATACTACCCCATAAACATCTGAACATAAACATCTATCTTGTTATTATGCTCTATCATAAGGAACAAAGCCTTATATCTAGTCTCCTATTAACTTAGACAGTCCAACAATCACTTATCTGATTATTTGCACATCAGGACTCATTGGAGACATGAAGTTCAAGCTGGTGGTAGCCAAGTGGAGCCGCTGTTTAAATATTCAGTTCAGTAATTTGTACATCCTTCATGTCCTACTTTCAGTTCCGTATCGTATTTGCAATACCGTATCTTGTTTCAATACTCGTTCTTTCAATACTGTATCTTGTTTTCAATTCGACAAGTGCGCCTTGTTTCGCCACAGTCTGGCTGCTTCAGGAAAAATAAAAATCTCGGATCCTGCCTCGGACCTTGAAAAAACCGAACAGACTCACATAATAAACATAATAAACTGATCAAATGGCGCCATTTGATCAGTTTATTATGTGAGTCTGTTCGGTTTTTTCAAGGTCCGAGGCAGGATCCGAGATTTTTATTTTTCCTGAAGCAGCCAGACTGTGGCGAAACAAGGCGCACTTGTCGAATTGAAAACAAGATACAGTATTGAAAGAACGAGTATTGAAACAAGATACGGTATTGCAAATACGATACGGAACTGAAAGTAGGACATGAAGGATGTACAAATTACTGAACTGAATATTTAAACAGCGGCTCCACTTGGCTACCACCAGCTTGAACTTCATGTCTCCAATGAGTCCTGAATGTGCAAATAATCAGATAAGTGATTGTTGGACTGTCTAAGTTAATAGGAGACTAGATATAAGGCTTTGTTCCTTATGATAGAGCATAATAACAAGATAGATGTTTATGTTCAGATGTTTATGGGGTAGTATTAGTGGGGTGTTGATTTAGAAGGGGAGGTGCACCGCTTTTTGACTCTTTTGTTAGTGGAGGGTGAGAGGAGTTTTTGGACCAGCCGGTTTTCTCAATTAAGTTTGAGTTTTTTCGGCTGGTGTTTTTCTCCATTTCTCCCTACCAGAACCAGTGATAGTAACTTACTCCTCATTTGAATGGTGAATCAAGCTCTTTGAGCAATTGGTTTCCAGGAGGTGGTTTGAGGTTCTTTTTGTATTATAGATTATCAATCCTCATTGGTGATTCCAGAGTCAAAAGGGGGTGACACACCTTCATTTTTGTGAGTTCTCCAAACTATTTTGATTTATAGAATTGATAATACATGGGTTTGGGTGTTTCCCAATAGTGATCTAGAGTATTTAAAAATGCACATCTCCGATATCTTAAATTACCAACCCTACACCGCAGATTTTAATGGGTAGATCAGGGACTGCAAATCCCACATGAATTTGGGATGCGAGTTCACACTAGGACAGGTTGAAAAATCTTCCTTCTGGAACTGGATCACTTGGCAGCTCTATACACAGCTATTTGATAGTGGGGACATAAAATGAAAGATCAGTGCCAAACAGATCTGGAGAAGGACAAGGAGAAGAAATGGAAAGACCAACCTGGAAAAGAATTTGTAAGGTTGATTCATGGGACATGGAAAAAAAGACTAGGACCAGCCAAATTCCTAGACAACAAAGCTAGAAAAAAATTATTTTTATTTAATACTTTGTAAGGACCGAGATGTACCTGCTTTGTAAAATGTACATTTTTTCTATTTTTATTTTGCAAAGTACAGGAGAAAATGCATTTCTGTATCTTTTTACCAGTATTGCACTGTTTATAGAGTCTGGCTTCCTTGGGCAGAGAGGAGGGGGGGGGGGGGGTTCTCTATTTCAATTTTTGTTGTTGTTGGTGTTTTCTTTTGTTTTTTTGTGGCTCCCTATTCTGTATTAGATTGGTAGCATGGAATATTGTCACAATTTGGGTTTCTGCCAGGTGCTTGTGACCTGGGTTGGCCACTGTTGGAAACAGGATACTGGGCTAGATGGACCATTGGTCTGACCCAGTATGGCTACTCTTATGTTGTATAGATGAGGGTCTGTCCATGTTCTGCATGTGTGACTGAGGTGAAGGATTCTTCTAGAATGTAGCATCTGTGTAGGAATGTGTAATAGTGCAGCTTGTTCCAGTTTCCCAATAGTAGGTTACTTGGTGCTCCAGATCCCAGTGTAATATATTTATTAATTATTTATTTATTAATTTGGATTTTTGCTCACACCTTTTTCAGTAGTAGCTCAAGGTGAGTTACATTCAGGTACACTGGGTATTTCTCTGTCCCAGGAGGGCTCACAATCTGTTTGTACCTCTGAGGCAATGGAGGGTTAAGTGACTCGCCCAAGATCACAGAGGTTAGCACTGTCTTTTCATAGGTGGGTTAGGGCTATTATGGTGTGGTAAGTTTTGTCTAGGGCAGTGTTTCCCAAGTTGGTCATGGAGTACCCCCTTGCCAGTCAGGTTTTCAGGATATCCACAATAAATATGCATGACATTGGATTTGTATATACTGCCTCCGTTACATGTAAATCTTTTTCATGCAGATTCATTGTGGATAGCCTGAAAACCTGAATGACAAGGGGGTACTCCAGGACCAGCTAGGGGAAACACTTCTGTAGGTCCCACTGTAATAATTGTAGCTTGTGGGTTATGGCTGTTATGGTGTGGTAAGTTTTCAGTATAGGTTTTGGGTGTCTTCTTGCAGGGGCTTGTGTTATTTCACAAAGTGTATAGCCCTATTTGAAAGTAGGCTCTGGGGCATGGCCCTTGTCACCCAAAATAAAAATGCTCAAGACTAGTGTTCTTCATATCCTGTAGAGTCACCACACAAACAAAAGCCCATCTGATTTAAACAAGGTGTCTAGCAGTGGAAAGAATATGTGTGCTATTCCTGAGGTGATGGTCAGAATTTGAATATTTTTACTTTGTAGTTAAGAACATAGTAACATAGTAGATAACGGCAGAAAAAGACCTGCACGGTCCATCCAGTCTGCCCAACAAGTACTACTACTACTACTATTTAGCATTTCTATAGCGCTACAAGGCGTACGCAGCGCTGCACAAACATAGAAGAAAGACAGTCCCTGCTCAAAGAGCTTACAATCTAATAGACAAAAAATAAAGTAATCAAATCAATTAATGTGTACGGGAAGGAAAAGAGGAGGGTAGGTGGAGGCGAGTGGTTACAAGTGGTTACGAGTCAAAAGCAATGTTAAAGAGGTGGGCTTTCAGTCTAGATTTAAAGGTGGCCAAGGATGGGGCAGACGTAGGGGCTCAGGAAGTTTATTCCAGGCGTAGGGTGCAGCGAGACAGAAGGCGCGAAGTCTGGAGTTGGCAGTAGTGGAGAAGGGAACAGATAAGAAGGATTTATCCATGGAGCGGAGTGCACGGGAAGGGGTGTAGGGAAGGACAAGTGTGGAGAGATACTGGGGAGCAGCAGAGTGAGTACATTTATAGGTTAGTAGATGAAGTTTGAACAGGATGCGAAAACGGATAGGGAGCCAGTGAAGCGACTTGAGGAGAGGGGTAGTATGAGTAAACTAGTAAAGCGACCCTGGCGGAAGACGAGACGGGCAGCAGAGTTTTGAACCGACTGGAGAGGGGAGAGGTGACTAAGTGGGAGGCCAGCAAGAAGCAGATTGCAGTAGTCTAAACGAGAGGTGACAAGGGTGTGGATGAGGGTTTTGGTAGAGTGCTCGGAAAGAAAGGGGCGGATTTTGCGGATGTTGTAAAGAAAGAAACGACAGGTCTTGGCAATCTGCTGGATATGAGCAGAGAAGGAGAGAGAAGAGTCAAAGATGACCCCAAGGTTTCGAGCTGAGGAGACAGGGAGAATGAGAGAGCCATCAACAGAATAGAAAACGGGGGGAGTGGGGAGGTGGGTTTGGGGGGGAAAATGAGAAGCTCGGTTTTGGTTATATTTAATTTCAGGTGGCGTTGAGACATCCAGACAGCAATGTCAGACAAGTAAAACTCATATGTACTACTTTTTGTGTATACCATACCTTGATTTGTACCTGTCCTCTTCATGGCACAGACCGTATAAGTCTGCCCAGCACTATCCCCGCCTCCCAACCACCAGCCCCGTCTCCCACCACAGCTCTGGTACAGACCATATAAGTCTGCCCAGCACTATCCCCGCCTCCCAACCACCAGCCCCGCCTCCCACCACGGCTCTGCCACCCAATCTCGGCTAAGCTCCTGAGGATCCATTCCTTCTGAACAGGATTCCTTTATGTTTATCCCACGCATGTTGAATTCCGTTACCGTTTTCATTTCCACCACCTCCGGCGGGAGGACATTCCAAGCATCCACCACTCTCTCCGTGAAGAAATACTTCCTGACATTTTTCTTGAGTCTGCCCCCCTTCAATCTCATTTCATGTCCTCTAGTTTCTACCGCCTTCCCCTCTCCGGAAAAGGTTTGTTTGCGGATTATACCTTTCAAAAAGACAGGTTGCCTGCTCTGCCCAGTCCAGGGATCTTTTCTGCGTCTTGCCTCCTGATGTAACTTACTGTTTCTTTGTAGGCAGGATGCAACAGAGACTGCCTGTATTAATCAGTGCCCGCTACAACCCCTGAGCAACAACACAGACACGGCTGTGTAGATGACACCAACTGGCGCCTATTTTATAAAAGTCTGCTCCCCATGAGATCAAACCTAGCTACGCCTCTGAGCCTAATGGTTAGTGCAGTGGGTTGAGAAGAACTGGGTTCAGTTCCCACTGCAGCAGCTTGTGACCCTGGGCAAGTCACTTAACCTTCCATTGCCCCAGATACAAAAACAGATTGTGAACTCAGTAGGACAGAGAAAGTACCTGCATATAATATGTAAACCACTTTGGCTGTAGTACAGAAAAGCATCCCTTATGTAAAACAAACAGTCAATTGCCTGCTTGCTTCACCTATCAAGGGAGTGTTGTCATACAGTTGACAGCCTGCTTTGGAAATGAGTCTGCTGGCACCTTTAGGGACTGATTTACTAAAGTTTCCTTGCCTACAGACACAAATAAAGAGAGAGGCTTAATAAATCAGTTTTCTGAAAGAGCTATTGCTGATTTGGGAGGGGATTCCACCTTCCCCACCCCCCCTGAAATTCACTGGGGACAATTTGGAGGGGTGAGGAAGGACATCAGAAGAGGTCTTAGTTACTGGCTCCTAAACTGTTCTGCTGGCTGCTAGATTTATAAGCTTGCCCTATGCCACACCATCACCACAAGTGCATCCATTCCCTTCCTGCAAGCCTCTCCCCCACCCCAGAAGAACCCCTCCACCCTGAGGAGTATCCCCCTCCCAAAGACGCCCCCTCCCCCCAAAAAAACTTCCCTTTATGGGGGAGGATGGGTTAGGGCACTATAGCGAGTGAGTCGCATAGGGCACAGTTATAGCTTGCTGTGGCCCTCCATACATCCACCCGAACTGTAATACACACGTTGTTCAGGATCATACAATATGTATGTATTGCAGTTTGGGTGGATGTATATAGCTACATGACCCATAAGATTCTCTTTGGATTAAACGAAAAATTTAAAAAAAAAAACAGATTGCAAGCCTAAAAATGCTGCATCTTGTTCATCTAGAATGATTGAATAGTGTGGGTAATAAATATTTAAAGAAAGAAAGAATAATAGAATCAAGCAGAGAACAATTTTTAAACTGTTTGCACTGGGAAAGAGACTCTGCATATTTTCACTGATGGACTTTTTACCAGTTTTCAGAACAAGGGTATATGTGTGCATGTACTTTGAAATGTTACACAGTGCACTTTTACATTTTCTGCGGTAGATGTTTGCTGGAAAGGTAAGAGTGGAGATCTGAAAGTAGTTTCTTACCTTACAGAATCATAAACTTTGGAAAACTCAGGGCTAAAAGAAACATCAAAGTGGTCACTCTGAGCAGGATCACCTTTATTTTAACTATCCCAGCCGTAGGGGACGGGGCACCGGAGAACTGGAAGGAAGAACCAAAAACGCCTCATGGCAGGAGATCAAATACAGTAGGGGTGAGAGAAGACTTTCTCTTTATTTTTCAAAGAAGTATGGTTTGAAGCTCCACCCCTTGTGACATCATCAGAATTTTCATCACGCTTTCACAGAGGAACCTTATCAGCGTGATGTCTGAGGCACTTCTACCATCCTGCCTGCTTCCTGTGCTCCTCTGAAGAGCAGAGTTTGCAGCATAATCTACTTTCAACTACAGACCCTTTCCTGCTCATTTCCAACAGCATGATGTGATTCCCCACCCCCTTGTCGTCAGCATCTTCGTCATGCTGTCATGGAGGAACCTTACCAGCGTGCCGAATCGGAGGTGCACCGCTGAAGGAGCACACTTAAGGGATGTGTCACGCTCCTTAGTGTGCACCTTTGTAGACACCATTATGGGCAACTTTAGGGCTATTGGATGTGAAGGTACTGTTCAAAAGACCCTTTTGTAAAAGCATTATGTCTTGGTTGTTACTATTACAGCTGTGTTATCTAGGGTTGGGATGGGCGGGAGATCAGAAATTGGAAGATGTGGGGAGATAGTGGGTTATCATACCAGTGATACAAACGAGTATGCCACAGGAATAGAGTAAGTAGTGATTTGGGTGATTTGGTAGATTGTATACCATCATGTGTACGGATCACAGAAGTGGTAGGGGTGTTAGACCTAGTGATAATGTTAGGAAGAAAAGATTTGAGAGACAAGGGTAGGTGTATGATATTACCCTCCTATTATTTCCAGGGTTCCTACTGAAGAGGACTATGGGTCAATTGACTGCTTGTATTTTTTTTTTTCAATCGTTTTTTTATTGATGACAAGCAAAATAATATACAATCCGCAGCTGATACAAGTAAATACCAAGAGCATAACATATTAAGTAGAAAACCTATTATAAAATCCGTCATCAACTTTTGCTTATCATTATCACCCTCACCCTCTACCCTCCCGACCTCCCTCCTGAGTTTCATCGATTTTTATTGGTGACGTTCCTTAGCAATACAAAACGAGGTTTGAACCAATGGCCAACAGCAAACGTTCCTTGAATAACAAATGAAATAAACTCTTAACATCTGTTCTCCCTTCCCCCCCCACCCCTCCCACTTCCTCCAATAGCGCTGAAACCAGCTAAATCAAGCAAGTTCCCTGTTCTCCCCCTCCCCTCCTCTCCTCCCAAACTCAACCCTCTTCTTCCCCCCCTCCCCCAAATCCTACCCTACCTCCCCCCATCCCAGAGCACTGCTTTCGGAGATAAGAGATCTATCTACCCCATGGCAATCTGTTCAATACTTGGCTGCGCGCCCAGGAGAAATCGTGTCTAGATAAGATCCACAAACTGCTAGAACCTCCGCTGCCTCCCCGGAGACCCACCCGCCTCCTCTGGCTTCCCAAGTCATCAGCTCATGCAGGCTTGTTCCTCCAATGCCAAAAGGCAGGCGGGTGATCTTGTGTCCAATAAAGTAGAATACATTTCCTCCCTAATATGCATGCCCTACACACCCACTGTCTGGTACCCTGTTCCCTACTAACCATTGGCCCAGAGTACTGAACAATGCTTTCTCAAAGGTTATAACCATTCGAACACCCAACACTTCACCCAGATAACAGCAATCTTCATCCAAAACGATAGATCCACCTACAGGACCAGAGGCCATGGTAAACGTAGCTTCTGCCCTTCCACATTTCCTACAATTCAATGACCCCCGCTGCCACCCCGCATGAAAGGCTTGTCTCTGAGAAAAGTATGCCCTATACACTGTCCGATAGTTGCATTCCTGCAACTCTGCACTAAATACCAGCTGTGGACCCTGTCGAAGAGCTGCTAAAAGCAATTTCACTGAACTACGTCTACGGATTCCGTGCTCCACTTTTCTGCCACCTTCCTCAGATCCTCTCACGGTCCAATCTAGTGAGGGCCCCGTAGAACCATGAAACCGAGATTTGCCCTGCAGCTTCTTCCTCTAGTAGCTCTCGCAGTTGTCTACCAAACCGTGGCTGTAGATTGTTCCTCGGCAACGATTTTGACATAATGTAGAAGTTGTCGGTAAGACCAACCAAGTAGAAAGGCCCTGCCCACATTGTCTTTCGAATTCCACATAAGACAGTAACGCCCCATCCTCTTGTACGAGACCCTCCAAACTGGTCACTCCCCCTTGCAGCCAAAGCCCGAAAAGTCCTGCTCTCATCTCCTGGCCGAAGGTTGCATTCCCTTGTAAGGGAAGCCACACACTACTGCCCGGTTGTTGCCCCCCACAAAGGGAGCACCATTCTCCATAAACACCAAAGAGGAGTAAGCAGTAAGCTACCTCGGTAACGTTCATGGATGTCTCCCCTTGCAACATGCAGCAATGCCACTGGCTGCCAAGGCCGAAAAAAGGCTCTTTCCAGCCCTAAGTCAGTATAGGTGTGCGAACCCAGTAGCCAGTCCTTCAAGTGACGTAGCAGACTTGCCTGATTGTACTGCCTTATGTCTGGGAGTCCCAGCCCTCCTCATTTCAGCACCCCCACTAAATAAGGCCACCTCAACTTTGATTTTCCCACCCCCCCCAACAGAATTTCCCCACTACCCTCTGTAGCGCCAGCAGGTCTTTCCTAAGTAACCATAGCGGCAGAGTCTGGAACAAATACAACCATTTGGGGAAAGACCATCATTCTAAAGAGATGTATCCGACCCATGAGGGTTAACGGCAAGGCTGACCATGTGCTAGTTTCTCTTTCGTCTCCCTCATTAGATATGTAACATTGAGCTTATATAAACCGTGCTGTATCTATAGATAACCGGATTCCCAAGTACCTAAAAGACTCGCTAGCCCAGCGCAGAGGAACCCCTCCCCTCAAGATCGCTTTAAATGATCCGAACTTGGCAGCACCTCCGACTTCATGAGATTCAATCCAAAGCCTGAGAAGTCTCCGTATTCCGCCAAGCTTTCCATGAGTGACGGAAGGGATCGCTTCGGTTCTGTTACTAGGAGGAGGAGATCATCAGCAAAAGCCGCCGATTTAAATGTATATTCTCCCATTTCCACCCCCTTAATGTCTACGTTATATTGAATCTCCCGCAACAACGGATCTAAGGTTAACACAAAAAGCAGGGGGGACAACGGGCACCCCTGTCTTGTCCCTCGTCTGATCTGGAACCATTCTGAGGCGACATCATTAGCATATACCTGATCCTTAGGATCTGCATATAATGCGCTCACTGCTTGGTAAAACCAGCCCTCTATTCCATAGGTCTGCAGTACCCCAAACATAAACCCCCAATCCACACGATCGAACGCTTTTTCTGCGTCGAAACTAATGAGCAAGCCTGCTTACTTTCTATACGAATAGTCTCTAACGCCGCCAAAATTCTTCTCATATTTTTTGCGATTGCCCTACCTCTTGTGAACCCCACTTGCGGGGTCCATTAACAGTGTGGGAGAGTTCCCTGCCAGCCGATTTGCCAATATTTTTGCCAGGAGCTTTACCTCCGTGTTAAGCAATGATATTGGGCGATATGACTCAGGATAATCTGCTGACCTTCCCTGGCTTTAACCAGTACTATTATCTTGGCTGCATTTAAATGTTCCAGGAGATTCTTTTGTTGGACATAGCTGTTAAAAACATCTGCCAGGACTTGGCTTATCTCCGTCTGCAGCAATTTGAAAAAACTCATTACAAAGTCCATCCGGACCTGGCGATTTACCCAGTGCACTTTGCTTGATTACCCACTCAACCTCATCGGCTCCTATTGGTGTAATTCAACTTTGCTAGCTCTGATGCCTCAATTTTTGGCAATGTCAGACTGGACAAGTACATCTCACTGTCCAACAGTGGTGGCTCCTGAGTTTTTGTACAATTGGGCAAAAACTCCTGAATGTGCTTATCCTCATTCTGCCTGACTCCCTTAGAATCCAGCAATGTTGAACATTTTTTGATCTGTCTAGTCCCTTTTCGCTAACCAAGCCATTAAATGGCTTCCCTTGTTGCATACTTATAAAGCTGAAATTTGTAATATGCCCAAGATTTCTGAGGCCCTACCTGCACCAGTTCATTCAATGCCTTGTGGGGCTTCCAGAAGTTGTGCCCGGACCCTCAGGGATGGGTCCCTACCGTACTGCTGCCTAAGGGCAGTCACCCTCTTTTCAAGACGGAGAATCTCTCGGTTTTTTCACTTTCTTTTGGAAACTGACGTACGATATGGTTCCCCTCTGAGCACCGCGTTTTGCGGTTTCCCAAAAAAGACTGGGATCAGCTCTATGCTGTGCCTTAGTTTCCCTGACTAGCTGCCATTTTAGTGATCAAATACGGGACCAGAAGTGACTATCCTTATGCGTAGGAAACCTCCATGTACTCCTCCGAAGTCTAGAGTCATCTTTCTTCACAACCATTTCTACCCAGGCATGGTCCAAAATCATAATTGGCCCCTATCTTAGTAGCTTCCACTTGAGTTAAAAGTTCCCTAGAAATCAACACATAGGGTTCTGTTCTTGGTCCCCTCCTCTTTTCTATCTACACTTCTTCCCTTGGTTCATTAATCTCATCCATGGCTTTTCCTACCACCTCTATGCTGATGACTCCCAAATCTACCTTTCTACCCCTGATATCTCACCTTGCATCCAAACCAAAGTTTCAGCGTGCTTGTCTGACATTGCTGCCTGGATGTCTCAACGCCACCGGAAATTAAATATGACCAAACCGAGCTTCTCATTTTCCCCCCCAAACCCACCTCCCCGCTCCCCCCGTTTTCTATTTCTGTTGATGGCTCTCTACTTCTCCCTGTCTCCTCAGCTCGAAACCTTGGGGTCATCTTTGACTCTTCTCTCTCCTTCTCTGCTCATATCCAGCAGACCGCCAAGACCTGTCGTTTTCTTTCTTTTACAACATCCGTAAAATCCGCACCCTTTCTTTCCGAGCACCTCTACCAAAACCCTCATCCACACCCCTTGTCACCTCTCGTTTAGACTACTGCAATCTGCTTCTTGCTGGCCTCCCCACTTAGTCACCTCTCCCCTCTCCAGTCGGTTCAAAACTCTGCTGCCCGTCTCATCTTCCGCCAGGGTCGCTTTACTCATACTACCCCCTCTCCTCAAGACCCTTCACTGGCTCCCTATCCGTTTTCGCATCCTGTTCAAACTTCTTCTACTAACCTATAAATGTATTCACTCTGCTGCTCCCCAGTATCTCTCCACACTCGTCCTTCCCTAAGACCCTTCCCGTGCACTCCGCTCCATGGATAAATCCTTCTTATCTGTTCCCTTCTCCACTACTGCCAACTCCAGACTTCGCGCCTTCTGTCTCGCTGCACCCTACGCCTGGAATAAACTTCCTGAGCCCCTACGTCTTGCCCCATCCTTGGCCACCTTTAAATCTAGACTGAAAACCCACCTCTTTAACATTGCTTTTGACTCGTAACCACTCGCCTCCACCTACCCTCCTCTCTTCCTTCCCGTTCACATTAATTGATTTGATTTGCTTACTTTATTTATTTTTTGTCTATTAGATTGTAAGCTTTTTGAGCAGGGACTGTCTTTCTTCTATGTTTGTACAGCGCTGCGTATGCCTTGTAGCGCTATAGAAATGCTAAATAGTATTAGTAGTAGTAGTAGTCCAGCCGTGACATCGTAGAATGTGCTTGGGACATATGTGTAAAATCTTTCTCAAGCGGATGCAGCGTTCGCCACACATCTATGATGCCCAGAGCCGTGGTCAACATGCTCACCCCTCTTATTGTCCCTAGTTAGTTCTCTATCTGTTGGCTTAGATCTATCCAATCGGGGGTCTGCCACATCATTGAAATCTCCTCCCAAGATTATCGGCAGCTCTCCAAAATCAAGGATTTTACTGATTACCCTCTGATAAAATCCATGGTTAAATACATTGGGGCATAGCTGTTACCTAATAACAATGGCTGATGTTCTAATATCACTGAAGCCAGCACAAACCTACCGTCCGGATCTGCCACCTAGACGTCCAAATGCAGCCCCTTCTTGAACAGGATCACCACACCTCCCCTCCTACCCACTGCTGGTGCCTCCAGATAATCACCCACCCACCACGTTTTGAGCTTGGCATGTTCTTCTGCCAGCAGGTGGGTCTCCTGCAAAAAGACAACAGAGGTCCCCCTATCCTTAAGCGTCTTCAATATCTTATGTCGCTTAATTGGGGAGTGGATTCCTCCTACATTCCAGGAAGTTATTACTAGTCCCTGCATATTAACCTATCCCCCTACGAGCTTCATGAGCCAGAGTACTTAAGTTTAATTCCTTAATGGAAAGGCGTCCCAGCCCACACCTCTCCATCTCCAAGAGCAGCCCCGACCCTATTCCTCGCTCTCCCCTCTCCTCCAGCAGTGCTCTACCTCCCCCTCCCTCTAATCCCAATCCCTCCCCCCCTTCTTCCCCCCCACAATAACTGTTCCGCACATCCGAAACCATTCCGGTCCTAGGCTCAAGGCACCCCCAACCTATGTTACCGTGCCTCCCCCCATCCATTTATATAACCACACTCCCCATTCTGAAACCTCTTAAACCACACTTATATATAATTAAAACTGGCATTCTCTTGTACATATTTACCTAATCCCATCTCTCCCACCACTACAAAAGCATATAAATGACTACAATAAGAAAAGAAAGATGAAGACAAACGGAGGTAGAAATGAGAGCACATATATCGGCAATTAAAAAGAAGATGAGTGAAGAAGAAGAGAAAAATATATACATATGTATATTGTGAAAATGATGAGGCTATTGTGATGATGAAGCTCCTACCTCAGGATCCCAGATCCCTCTTTCACTCAGGTGAGCTGGTTGCAGATTTTATGCAAATTAATCTACTACCCTTTTCTGCTCAGGGTGACCTGCTTCTCAAAAGGCAAACATAGTCAGCATAGTCAGGTCTCACCAATCAGGCTATTTTCAAACACATCTTTATTCCAGCCTCTGGGGCACACTTCTTTTAGCTTAAAACACTTTCACAAGCTTAAACCGTTCTTCCAGCTTAACCATTTCTTCTTTTAGCTTAAAACACTTTCCCAAGCTTAAACAGTTCATTTCTTTCTACTCAGTGCAATCTTCCATTTAAACATTTCTTCTTGCACAGTTCAATATCCATAGATTTCTTCCCCCTGAGCCTTCTCACACAGGCATTTGGGCTCAGTACTAACTCAGTCCCTGGACACACAGTCCCCTTGTAGCACACAGCTCTAGACCCACAGTCTTTTCATCTGGGACACACAGTACCTCTTCACTGTTCTAGACACAGTCTTTTCATCTGGGACACACAGTACCTCTTCACTGTTCTAGACACAGTCTTTTCACCACCAGGCCATAAGGCTCAGCCAGTACTTCTCCTGGGGATCCTTCTGCTTCAGTTACCAGCCCCTTCCTCAGCTGCTAGCTCTCCTCTCTCCCTCACACTCTGGTGGGGTCTTAAGTGGTTAATGGCTAAACAGGACCAGCCCATAACCTGCTGCCACCTGTTTCTATCCCCCAGGACTCTCCTCGGTCCTAGCGACCTCCAGCTATACCTCCCCATACTGGCTCCCTTCAGCACTCACCCAGCCCTTCTCCCTGGACATTTTAGGGGGTCCGCGCCCTCTAGGGGCCCAACCAGGGTAGGACAGCTCTTCCTTATCACAATATATACACATAACACAGACATACACATACACATATATAATAATAAGTAAATAGGTAATATAGAATAAGTACAGCATACATGGAATCAGCAATCAGTCTGTCCATCTTTGAACTCTTCATTTGCCTTCTGAAATTGCTGCTTTTCAGGTTATAGATAGACTTAGCCATCCGTCCGTGTTCAGTTCTTGACGCCGATCGCAGAGCAGCTAGCTACAACATGGTCCACACGGAGAGCATTTGTAAAGACAAGAGTCATTTCAATGTCGTTCTCTGCTGACTTCTGAATTGAAACCTGTCGCAGCCGATATCCATCCCGTCGGTCTATCAATCGGACCTCCTTTATCCGTTCCGACTCATTCCGGGCCACTAATCAGCCTGCTGCTCCAAGCCTCGTGCGGGAGACGAATTGACAGCCACCATCTTTTCTGCAAAAAGTTGTGCCTCCTCTGCTTGATCAAAGTACAACGCCCGTCCATTGTCCCACACTCGCAGACGCGCCGGGTAAAGCAGGCTAAAGCGGCACTTCAGCTCGAACAGTCTTGAACATATGGGAACAAAGGCTCGTCGAGCTGCTGCCACCTTTGTAGAATAGTCTTGAAAGCAGAGAATTTTTTTATTTTGATAAAGTAGTTGTTTCCCACCACGCAAAGCCTGCAGGATTCTCATTTTGTAAGTATAATTTAGGACCCGAAAAATGGTGACTCGTGGGCGCTCCCTTTCTGTTGTCCTTTGTCCCAATCTGTGCGCCCGTTCCACCCTGAAGTCTCCCGCAATTTCTGGGATTCCCGTTGCCTCTGGGAGCCAGGTTTCCAGGAATTTCTGCAAATCCTTTTCTAACAAAGTCTCCGGTAGCCCAACTAGTCGTAGGTTATTCCTACGGGACCGATTTTCTAGGTCCTCTAGTTTTTCTTCAAGTTCCAGCAATCGTTTGGAAAGTTTGGGCTGTTCTACCGTAAATTGATGCAATTCCTCCTCCACGTGGCTCACGCGATCCTGTATCGCCTGCACATCCGTTGCAATTGTAACATACCTCTCCTCCATTCCATCTAACTTGTCCAAATCTTCTGGAGCTTTGAATTCATCGTTTGCTCCACTGCCACCCTCACCTCCGCGATGATCTCTGCTGTCCACTGTGAACTTGGTGTCGGGGAAGGCGGGGAACTCTTTTCCGCCATCTTTGGCTCCGCTAGCCGGCTTTCTCCCGCTCCTTCTTCCCCGACTTGGTAGCCATTCACTATAGACCCGTCCTCTGCACTCAGTTTCGATGCCCTCCGCCCTCCCCAGCGTTACAGACTACTTTGGGAGGGAAAGCAATGCTTTTAATAGCTGTTGATTACTTGGGTACCTCGGAGCAGCGAGTCTCGGCAGCCTCACTCCTCCATAGCCCAACCAGAAGTTGACTGCTTGTATTTAAATGCGCGCTTAGTCTGTAATAAACAATTTTAATTCATGACCTGATTAATGATACACAAGTGGGTTTGATTTTATAACAGAAACTTGGTTGCCAGACCCTAATTCTCCCATGTGTTAGAATTTTGTCCTACAGGTTATCGGATATACTTAATCCTAGACAAGGCAGAAAGGGAAGTGGGTTGGCTACTTATAAAGATTCAGGAGCCGACAAGAGAAGGAAAAATTCTAGACCTAGTCCTTAGTGAAGCACATGATCTGGTGCAGGATGTAATGGTGATGGGCTTGATAACTGATCATAATATGATCAAATTTGATATTAGCTTTGGAGTAAGTATAACAGGAAATCTGATACGTTAGCGTTTAACTTTCAAAAAGGAGACTATGCTAAAATGAGAAGACGGTGAAAAAAACTTAGAGGAGCAGCTGTGAGGGTCAAAAATTTATATCAGGTGTGGATGCTTTTTAAAAATACTATCCTGGAAGCCCAGGCTAATTATATTCCGTGTATTAAAAAAGGAGGGAGGTACACCAAATGACAGCCGACATGGTTTAAAAGTGAGGTGAAGGAAGCTATTAAAGCTAAAAGACAATCCTTCAGAAGGAACTGACTGAAATAATTAAAGGAATGTCAAGTCAAATGCAAAGCGTTGATAAGGAAGGCAAAGAGGGACTTTGAAAAAAGATTGTGTTGGAGGCAAAAACACATAGTAAAAATTTTTTTAGGTATATTAAAAGCAAGAAGCTGGCTGAAGAATCGGTTGGACCGCTAGATTACTGAGGGTAAAAGGGGCAATCAGGGAAGAAAAAAGCCATAGTGGAGAGATTAAATTAATTCTTTGCTTTGGTCTTCAACGAAGAAGATTTGGGAGATACCTGTGCCAGAAATGGTATTCAAAGCTGACGAGTCGGAGAAACTGAATGAAATCTCTATAAACCTAGAGGATGTAATGGGGCAGTTCTACAAACTGAAGAGTAGCAAATCTCCTGGACCGGATGGTATTCATCCCAGAGTACTGATAGAATTATAAAATGAACTTGCGGAACTATTGTTAGTAATATGTAATTTATCTTTAAAATCGAGTGTGGTACCAGAAGATTGGAGGGTAGTCCATGTAATGCCAATATTTTAAAAAGGTTCCAGAGGGGATCCGGGAAATTACAGACCAGTGAACCTGACGTCGGTGCCGGGCAAAATGGTAGAGAGTATTATAAAGAACAAAATTACAGAGCATATTCAAAAGCATGGATTAATGAGCCAGAGCCATCATGGATTTAGTGAAGGGAAATCTTGCCTCACCAATCTATTACATTTCTTTGAAGGGATGAACAAAGAACCTCATGAAAGACTCCAGAAAAATTGGAAAGTTGTTAAATCGTGAGGATTGTGAAAAATTGCAAGAGGACCTTATGAGACTGGGCGTCTAAATGGCAGATGACGTTTAATATGAACAAGTTCAAAGTGATGCATGTGGGAAAAAGGAACCCGAACTATAGCTATGTAATGTAAAGTTTCACGTTAGGAGTCACTGACCAAGAAGGGATCTCGGTGTCGTCGTTGGTGATACGTTGAAACTCTCTGCTCAGTTTGCTGAGGCGGCTAAGAAAGCAAATAGAATGTTAGGTAATATTAGGAAAGGAATGGAAAACAATAGTGAGGACGTTATAATGCCTTTGTATCGGTTCATGGAGCGACCGCACCTCGAATACAGTGTGTTCAATTCTGATCACCGCATCTCAAAAAAGATATAGTGGAATTAGAAAAGGTGCAGAGAAGGGCGACGAAAATGATAAAGGGGATGGGATGACTTTCCTATGAGGAAAGGCTGAAGCGGCTCGGGCTCTTCAGCTTGGAGAAAAATGGCTGACGGGAGATATGATAGAGGTCTATAAAATAATGAGTGAAATGGAATGGGTAGACGTGAATCATTTGTTACTCTGTCCAAAAATACTAGAACTAGGGCACATGCAATGAAGCTACAAAGAATAAATAATACGAATTGGAGAAACTTTTTCTTCACTCAACGTGTAATTAAACTCTGGAGTTCATTGCCAGAGAATGTGGTAAAGGCGGTTAGCTTAGCGGGGTTTTAAAAAGGTGTGGACAGCTTCCTAAAGGAAAAGTCCATAGACCATTATTAAATTGACTTGGGGAAAATCCACTGCTATTTTTTCGATAAGCAGCATAAAACATATTGAACTTTTTTGGGATTTTGCCAGGTATTTGTAACCTGGATTGGACACTGTTGGAAACAGGATGCTGGGCTTGATGGACCTTTAGTCTGTCACAGTGTGGCAATACTTATGTACTTAAACATTACAGAGATAGGTTTAGAAGTGATGGTTTGCCAACTTACTGATTTTATGAAGAAGGAGAAACGGGGGATAATTTTAATCTATAGGCCGAGTGGATACCTGAACTCAGAACTCAAGTATACGCTTGTTTTAAGCTTGTTGTTGCAATTGAATCGTAGGATTGATTCTGATCAAGCAACACACAAAGATGGTCATATTTGAGAGTCATGGGATAGGAGGTAGTTTTCTATTGTGGATTAAAACTGGTTAAAAATAGAAAACAGAGATTCTCCGAGGAACAAGCAGGCTGCTTGTTCTCACTGATGGTGACGTCCACGGCAGCCCCTCCAATCGGAAACTTCACTAGCAAAGGCCTTGCTAGTCCTCGCATGCGCCCATGCGCACCGCGCATGCGCGAGCCGTCTTCCCGCCCGAACCGGCTCGTGTTCGTCAGTCTTCTTTTGTCCGCGCTCGGTACTGTTGTGTTTCGCCGGTCGTTGCCCCGGAAAGTTGACCTCGCGCGTCGTTTTCGACTCGTTTCTCTCAAAAAAGTTAAAAAGTGTTTCGGGAGATACTTTGGGGTTTTTTTTCCCTTCCCGTATTTCGAGATTTTCGCCCCGGTAAGTTTTCTTTTGTTCGTCGGGGTAGGCCTTAGTTAGGCCTCGGTCGAAATTTTCTTCTCCCTATTTTGTGGTGCCAATTCTCGCCATTTCGAGTTTTGATCTCGCTGGCGTGATTTTTCCGCCCATGACATTGAAGCCTTCCAGCGGCTTCAAGAAGTGCACCCAGTGCGCCCGGGTAATCTCGCTCACTGACAGGCACGCGTCGTGTCTTCAGTGTCTGGGGGCTGGGCACCGCCCTCAGGCCTGTAGTCTGTGTTCCCTTTTACAAAAGCGGACTCAGGTAGCGAGGTTAGCCCAGGTGGAACATTTTGTTCTCGAGCTCTTCGTCGGCATCGGCACCAGGGGGTAATCGAGTGCAATCGACGTCTTCAGCGTCCAGACCTTCATCCTCGCCGCCAGTGCATCGAGTGCATCGAGGCATCGTTCCTCTGCATCGGCGCTGAGACCATCGATGACTGTATCGACTTCAGTAGGTACCAGGGACCTCGTCTGCTGATGTCGTCGGACGGTGGTGCTTCGTCTGGAGTGCAGGTGAGGGCTGTCCATTCCCTGCTGGTGGCGGTGAGCCTTCGGGTGGGTCTCCCCCTACCCTGAGGGCTCCTGCGGTACAGCCCCCCCGAGACCGACCCCCTTCGGTCTCGGCCCGAGGAAGAGACGGCTGGATTCTACGTCCTCCTCGTCGTGCCGGGGAAGCTCTGGTGACATGCTTCGCAAAAAGTCGAAGAAGCATCGTCACCGGTCCCCTTCCCGTGTCGGCACCGAGGAGCTCTGGGTCGCCGAGGTGAGTCGGCACCCAGCAGGCATCGGCACCGAGAGGACCGCTCACCCTCTGTCCAAGAGGTGTCGATGCGCTCCACTCTGGACAGCCCGGGACAGCCTCCACGCCCGGAACAGACTCTGACATCGACGCCTGCATCGACCTCCATGCCTTTTTTCTGCAGCCGCTCCGAACGAGAGCCTCCGGGCCGTTTCCCAGAGATCCTGGGAGAGCTGTGCGCCCTACCCCTCCGTTACCGGCGGTGCTTGCGCCACCGGTACCCGTCGAGCGTGGCGCCGCTGGTCCTCGCCCGGGGTGAGGTCTCCAGGCGTCGGTACACGCGTGCGGTGCCAACTGCGACCGCCTCCCAGAAGGCTCCCCGACTACGTCGGCGTGAGGGAGCTTCGCCGGTGCAGGCGAGAGGGAGTCTACCTCTCGACGCTCCCAACGTGGCCGTGGTTCCACGGAGTCGAGACGGGCACGGTTGCAGACACAGGTTCGTGAACTTGTGTCTGACACCGAGGGTGAGGCCTCGTGGGAAGAAGAGGAGACATCAGTATTTCTCTGACGAGGAGTCTGAGGGTCTTCCTTCTGATCCCACTCCCTCTCCTGAAAGACAGCTTTCTCCTCCCGAGAGTCTGTCTTTCGCTTCCTTTGTCCGGAGAGATGTCTACGGCCATCCCTTCCCGGTGGTTGTGGAGGACGAGCCCAGGGCTGAAATGTTTGAGCTCCTGGACTATCCTTCTCCACCTAAGGAAGCGTCCACTGTACCCATGCATCATGTCCTCAAAAAGACATTGCTGGCGAACTGGACCAAACCATTAACTAATCCCACATTCCCAAGAAGATCGAGTCCCAGTAACCGGATCCATGGGGACCCAGAGCTGATGCGCACTCAGTTGCCTCACGACTCTGGAGTTGTGGATTTGGCCCTAAAAGAAGGCCAAGAGTTCTAGGGAGCATGCTTCAAGCGCCCCCGGGCAAGGACTCTAGAACCTTGGACTCCTTTGGGAGGAAGGCCTACCATTCTTCTATGCTCGTGGCCAAAATTCAGTCTTAACAGCTCTACACAAGCATACACATGCGGAAACAATGTGCGGCAGTTGGCGGGCTTGGTGGATGCGCTCCCCCCTGAGCAAGGCCAGCCATTTCAGGAGGTGGTCAGGCAGCTGAAGGCGTGCAGAAAATTCCTGGCCAGAGGGTGTGTATGACACCTTTGATGTTGCGTCCAGGGCCGCTGCTCAAGGTGTGGTGATGCACAGACTCTCATGGCTGCGCGCCTCCGACCTGGAGAATAGACTCCAGCAGCGGATTGCGGACTCGTCTTGCCGTGCAGATAATATTTTTGGAGAGAAAGTCTAACAGGTGGTAGAGCAGCTCCACCAGCGGGACACCGCATTCGACAAGGTTCTCCCGCCGGCAGCCTTCAGCCCCTACCTCTACAGGTAGAAGATTTTTTGGGGGAAGGAAGACTGTTCCCTACTCTTCTGGCAAGCGTAGGTACAATCCTCCTTCTCGACAGCCTGCGGCCCAGGCTAAGACCCAGCGCGCTCGCTCTCGTCAGCAGCGTGCGCGCCTCAGCAAGGCCCCTCGGCTCCCCAGCAAAAGCAAGGGACGAGCTTTTGACTGGCTCCAGCAGAGCATAGCCGCCATCCAAGTGTCAGTGCCGGGCGACCTGCCAGTAGGAGAGGTGAGGTTGAAAGCTTTTCACCAAAGGTGGCCTCTCATAACCTCCGATCAGTGGGTTCTCCAAATAGTCCGGCAAGGATACACCCTCAATTTGGCCTCAAAACCTCCAAATTGTCCACCGGAAGCTCAGTCCTACAGCTTCCAACACAAGCAGGTACTTGCAGAGGAGCTCTCCGCCCTTCTCAGCGCCATGCGGTCGAGCCCGTGCCATCCGGGCAAGAAGGGCTGGATTCTATTCCATGTACTTCCTTGTGGAAAAGAAAACAGAGGGGATGCGTCCCATCCTAGACCTAAGGGCCCTGAACAAGGTTCTGGTCAAGAAAAGTTCAGGATGCTTTCCCTGGGCACCCTCCTTCCCATGATTCAGGAAAAACGATTGGCTATGCTCTCTGGACTTGAAGGATGCCTATAACACACATCCCGATACTGCAGCTCACAGACAGTATCTGCGATTTCAGCTGGGCACACGTCACTTCCAGTACTGTGTGCTACCCTTTGGGCTCGCCCTCTGCGCCCAGGGTATTCACCAAAGTGCTTGGCTGTAGTAGCAGCGGCACTTCGCAGGCTGGGGGTGCACGTGTTCCCTATCTCGACGATTGGCTGGTGAAGAACACATCCGAGGCAGGAGCCCTGCAGTCCATGCAGGTGACTGTTTGCCTCCTGGAGCTACTGGGTGTTTGTGATAAATTACCCAAAGTCCCATCGTCTTCCAGTGCAGAAACACGAATTCATAGGAGCTCTGCTGGATTCTCGGACGGCTCGCGCCTATCTCCCAGAGGCGAGAGCCACAACTTGTTGTCCCTCGTCTCACGGGTGCGAGCGTCCCAGAGATCACAGCTCGGCAGATGTTTGATTGCTGGCCATATGGCTCCACAGTTCAATGTGACTCCCATGGCCCGCCTTCACAGGAGATCTGCCCAATGGACCCTAGGCTTCCCAGTGGTTCCAGGCTGCTGGGATCTAGAAGACGTGATCCACCTGTCCACGAGTTTTCTCAAATCCCTGTATTGGTGGACGATTTGGTCCAATTTGACTCTGGGACGTCCTTTCCAAATTCCTCAGCCACAAAAAGTGCTGACCACGGATGCGTCTCTCCTGGGATGGGGAGCTCATGTCGATGGGCTTCACACCAAGAAGCTGGTCCCTCCAGGAACGCGATCTACAGATCAATCTTCTGGAGTTGCGAGCGATCTGGAACGCTCTGAAGACTTTCAGAGATCGGCTGTCCCACCAAATTATCCAAATTCAGACAGACAACCAGGTTGCCATGTACTACGTCAACAAGCAGGGGGGCACCGGATCTCGCCCCCTGTGTCAGGAAGCCGTCAGCATGTGGCTTTGGGCTCGCCGTCACGGCATGGGGCTCCAAGCCACATATCTGGCAGGCGTAAACAACAGTCTGGCCGACAGGTTGAGCAGGATTATGCAACCCCACGAGTGGCCGCTCAATTCCCGGGTAGTGCGACAGATCTTCCAGGTGTGGGGCACCCCATTTGTAGATCTCCTTCGCATCTCGTGCCAACCACAAAGTCCCTCAGTTCTGTTCCAGGCTTCAGGCCCACGGCAGACTGGCATCGGATGCCTTACCTCCTGGATTGGGGGGAGGGTCTGCTGTATGCTTATCCTCCCATACCTCTGGTGGGGAAGACTTGTTGAAACTCAAGCAAGACCGAGCACCATGATTCTGATTGCTCCTGTTTTGGCCGTGTCAGATCTGGTTCCCTCTTCTTCTGGAGTTGTCCTCCTAAGAACCGTGGAGATTGGAGTGTTTTCCGACCCTCATCACACAGGACGAAGGGGTGCTTCTGCCATCCCAACCTCCGGTCCCTGGCTCTCACGGCCCTGGATGTATGAGAGCGTAGACTTGCCTCTTTGGGTCTGTCAGAGGGTGTCCTCTCCCGCATCTGCTTGCTTCCAGGAAAGATTCCACTAAGAGGAGTTACTGTCTTTCTGTGGAGGAGGTTTGCCGTCTGGTGTGACAGCAAGGCCTTAGATCCTCGCTCTTGTCCTACACAGACACTGCTTGAATACCTTCTGCACTTGTCTGAGTCTGATCTCAAGACCAACTCTGTAAGGGTTCACCTTAGTGCAATCAGTGCATACCATTACTGTGTGGAAGGGTAAGCCGATCTCAGGACAGCCTTTAGTTGTTCGCTTCATGAGAGGTTTGCTTTTGTCAAAGCCCCCTGTCAAGCCTCCTACAGTGTCATGGGATCTCATGTCGTTCTCACCCAGCTGATGAAACCTCCTTTGAGCCACTGAATTTCTGCCATCTGAAGTACTTGACCTGGAAGGTCATTTTCTTGGTGGCAGTTACTTCAGCTCGTAGAGTCAGTGAGCTTCAGACCCTGGTAGCCCAGGCCCCTTACACCAGATTCATCATAACAGAGTAGTCCTCCGCACTCACCCTAAGTTTTTGCCAAAGGTTGTGTCGGAGTTTCATCTGAACCAGTCAATTGTCTTGCCAACATTCTTCCCCGTCCTCATTCCTGCCCTGCTGAACGTCAGCTGCACACATTGGACTGCAGAGAGCATTGGCCCTGCAAGAAGAGCATTGGCCTTCTATCTGGAGTGGACACAGCCCAACAGACAGTCCGCCCAATTGTTTGTTTCTTTTGATCCCAACAGGAGGGGAGTGGCTGTGGGAAAACGCACCATATCCAATTGGCTAGCAGATTGCGTTTCCTTCACTTACGCCCAGCTGGGCTGGCTCTTGAGGGTCATGTCACGGCTCATAATGTTAGAGCCATGGCAGCGTCGGTAGCCCACTTGAAGTCAGCCACTATTGAAGAGATTTGCAAAGCTGCGATGTGGTCATCTGTTCCACACATTCACATCTCATTACTGCCTGCAGCAGGATACCCGACGCGACAGTCGGTTCGGGCAGTCCAGTGCTTCAGAATCTGTTCTGGGTTTAGAATCCAACTCCACCCCCCTAGGCCCATGTTTGTTCTGTTCCAGGCTGCACTCTCAGTTAGTTGGTAAATTTTTTAGGTCAATCTCAGTTATGTCCTCGCCGTTTGCGAGGCCCATTGACCATGGTTGTTGTTTTGAGTGAGCCTCAGGGCTAGGGATACCCCATCAGTGAGAACAAGCAGCCTGCTTGTCCTCGGAGAAAGCGAATGCTACATACCTGTAGAAGGTATTCTCCTAGGACAGCAGGCTGATTGTTCTCACAAAACCCGCCCGCCTCCCCTTTGGAGTTGTGTCTTCCCTTGCCCTTGTTTTTGCTACATATGGGACTGACGAACACGAGCCGGTTCGGGCGGGAAGACGGCCTTTGCTAGTGAAGTTTCCGATTGGAGGGGCTGCCGTGGACGTCACCATCAGTGAGAACAATCAGCCTGCTGTCCTCGGAGAATACCTTCTACAAGGTATGTAGCATTCGCTGTAGGGTTAAATGATCAGTATTCTCGGTGGAGAAAGGTGGATTGGGGTTCCCCAGGGGTCTGTGCTGGTACCTCTGCCTTTTAACATATTTGTAAATGATCTGGAGATGGGAGTAGCTAGTGAGGTAATTAAATTTGCTGATGACACAAAGTTATTCAAATTTGTTAAATCGCAAGAGTATTGTGAAAAAATTAGAAGAGGGCCTTACGAGACTGGGAAACTGGGCATCCAAGTGGCAGATGACTTTTAATGCGAGCAGTGCAAAATGATGCATATGGGAAAGAGGAATCTGAACTATAGCTATGTAATGTAAGGTTCCAGATTAGGAGTCATCAACCAGGAAAAGGATCTAGGTGTCATCATTGATGATATGTTGAAACCTTCTGCGCAGTGCGTGGCGGAGGCTAAGAAGGCAAATAGAATATTAGATGTTATTAGGAAAACTGAGGACAATATAATGCCTTTGTATTGCTCCATGTTGCGACTGCACCTCGAATATTGTTTGTAAGGTAGAGTGGAACACTATTCGAAATTAAACTATCTGTCCTTTAAGGTGTCAGAAGAAATCCATGCTAGAGCGTTCCGTTTTACATCAAGGGAGTTAGGTATTGGAACAGACTGCCTTGAGAAATTCGGAAAATAAAACAATATTATTCCTTCAGGAAAGAGTTTAAAGTCTTTTTAGTTTGATGAGAGAGATGTTATTTAGTTTCAGTGTATTTGATGAGAAAGATCCTTTTTAGTTTCAATGTACTAGATATGCAACTGTAATTAATGTTTTAGATATGCATTTGATGAGAAAGATGGGTTGTTGTTTTTTTAGTTTCAACTAGTAAAAAAGGCCCGTTTCTGACACAAATGAAACGGGCGCTAGCAAGGTTTTCCTCGGAGTGTGTATGTTTGGGAGAGTGTATGTGAGAGTGACCGTGTGAGAGTCAGAGTGAAAGTGTGAGTGTGTGTGTGTGAGAGAGAGAGTGAGTCTGGGTGTGCAGTGTGTTTGTGAGAGTGTGTGTGTGAGAATGAGTGTGTGCAAGTGTGTATGTGAGACACAGTGTGAGAGTGTGTGTGCGAGAGAGAGAGTGTGTGTGAGACACAGATGCTCTGTGAGAGTGAGTGTATGAGACCAAGCGAGTGTGTGAGTGACTGTGTGGCACATAGAGAGTGAATGTGATACATTGTGAGACACAGTGTGTGAGAGTGAGAGTCAGAAAGACATTGTCTATGAGAGAGAGTGTGAGCCTTGCCCTCCCAATCCATGCCCATCTGTCCCCTGCCCCCTCCATTCATCCTTTTCCAGCAATTCCCCTCTCTCCCTGAGCCCTGCCATCTCAATCAATGCTCATCCATGCTTCTCTGTCCCCTGCTCCCTGCATTCAATCCTTTCCCAGCAATTCCCCTCTCTCCTGAGCCCTGCCATCTCAATCCATGCCCATCCATGCTTCTCTGTCCCCTGCCCCCATCCATTCATCCTTTTCCAGCAATTCCCCTCTCTCCCTGAGCCCTGCCATCTCAATCCATGCCCATCCATGCTTCTCTGTCCCCTGCCCCCTCCATTCATCCTTTTCCAGCAATTTCCCTCTCTCCCTGAGCCCTGCCATCTCAATCCATGCCCATCCATGCTTCTCTGTCCCCTGCCCCCTCCCTTCATCATTTTCCAGCAATTCCCCTCTCTCCCTGAGCCCTGCCATCTCACTCCATGCCCATCCGTGCTTCTCTGTCCCCCTGCCCCCTCCATTCATCCTTTTACAGCAATTCCCTCTCACCCTGAGCCCTGCCATCTCAATCCATGCCCATCCATGCTTCTCTGTCCCCGGCCCCCTCCATTCATCCTTTTCCATCAATTCCCCTCTCACACCCTGAGCCCTGCCATCTCAATCCATGCCCATCCATGCTTCTCTGTCCCCTGCCCCCCTCCATCATCCTTTTTACAGCAATTCCCCTCTCACCCTGAGCCTGCCATCTCAATCCATTGCCCATCCATGCTTCTTCTGTCCCATGCCCCCTCCATTCATCCTTTTCCATCAATTCCCCTCTCACCCTGAGTCCTGCCATCTCCAATCCATGCCCATCCATGCTTCTCTGTCCCCTGCCCCCTCCATTCATCCTTTCCATCAATTGCCCCCTCTCACCCTGAGGCCCTGCCATCTCAATCCATGCCCATCCATGCTTCTCTGTCCCCTACCCCCTCCATTCATCCTTTTCCAGCATTCCCCTCTCTCCCTTCCATGACCCCCCCTCGCCCATGCTCTTCTGTCTCCATGTCCCAGCATGTCCCGCCCCCTTCTTCCCCCCCCCCTTCGCATCCTTGCTGTCGTTTCTCCTCGCCCTCCCGCTCCCATTGTTCAACTGCCCACCCTCTCTTCCCCCTACATCCCTTTTTTTTTTTTTAAATTTACCTCCGTGGCGGCAGTTCCGGCAGCGTCAGGGAAGGAGGCGGCGCTCCCGACGTCTAGCCTTCCCTTCGTTGTGTTCCGCCTTCTTCTGACGTCATCCTTGACGTCAGAAGAAGGCGGAACACAGCGAAGGGAAGGCTAGAGACGTCGGGAGCGCCGCCTCCTTCCCTGACGCTGCGTTTTTTGTTGTTGTTTTTTTTTTTTTGCGCCGTCGACGTCATGATATTTGCCCTGGACGTCATGACGTTTGACGCGAGGGCGGGGCAGAGACGGTTGGCAGGCGGCAGCCTGGCTGGCTTCACACCACGAATCCACGAACCCTAAGAAATGTTTGAGTGACTTCAGAACGTTGTCCTCATTAGAACGTTCACGGTGCGTTTTATTATATTAGATGTATTAGATATGCAATTATAAATTCTCCCAAAGAAAGATTTATTGTTTATAATCTGCTTAGAATCTCTTTTGAATTTAGTGGATTATAAGAATCATATAGCATAGCAGGTTTGTCTAATCTGCTCTTAAAAATTGCTAGTGATTCAAATTCCACCACTTATGTTAGTCAACTGTTCTAAGCATCTACCAGCCATTAGAGTAAGCAAATTCATATTAATATGTAACTTTAATCTTGCCTATATTATTTACACCAATTATTATCCTGCTTACAGTTCTGAAGGAAGAAAGACTGCTCTCCATCATCTTAAAAGTTCCTTTTATGTTGGAAGTCTGCTATTAAATCACACTTCAGTATTTAGGATAACTAAACCCAGGTGCTTCCCTAAGTGTGAACTGGTCATAAAAGTAGACATGCTATTTAAAAGAAAGATTACAATTTTTTGTTTCCAAAATACTACAGAGGGAGCTGATTTCAGAACTGTAGTGTCTGGAAAAAACATGCACACATTTTGCACATGGACTTTATTCTAGTACTCAAACAAAAGCATATGCCTCACCCTATGCTTGGAACAACCTTCCTGAACCCTTACGCCAAGCCCCCTCCCTGCCCATCTTCAAGTCTTTGCTTAAAGCCCACCTCTTCAATGCTGCGTTCGGCACCTAACCCTTACCGTTCAGTGAATCCAGACTGCCCCAATTTGACTGCCCCGATCGGACCGACCGTTCACTTGTCTATTAGATTGTAAGCTCTTTGAGCAGGGACTGTCTCTCTTTGTTAAATTGTACAGCGCTGCGTAACCCTAGTAGCGCTCTAGAAATGTTAAGTAGTAGTAGTAGTAGTACTTTCATCTTAAAACTTATCACCAATACTACCTGCTTTTTCTGCAGGTAGAGTTTTGCTGGAAGAGTGTTCGCCAAGATCAGAAAGTGCTATCTACACACATATGTTTTTTTTCCTGACAAAAACATATGCGTAGAAAATAATTCATCTCATTATTGTGAAATAGCATGCTTATACCTACCTTCATTAAGAGAGAGATCATTTTTAGATAGACAATTTAACACAAAGTAAAATGCTTTTTATCTGTTTTAATCGCTTAGAAAATTGTCTAATTTGTCCTGTTCAGGGCATACATGTAAATGCATTAATGCATACCATTATTATGTCTTCCTCTCCTGATATGGTTTTCAACCCCTAAGAATGTCTTCTAATTTCTCCACCTCTAACTAGCATCATTTATTCACTAACTAGTAAAAGAGGCCCGTTTCTGAGCAAATGAAACGGGCGCTAGCAAGGTTTCGTTGCCAACCCCCCACCCCCCACCCCTTCCCTCCCTGGCCAACCCCTTCATTGTTCTGACATTGCTCCGCCCCCAACGTCATGACGTGTGACGCGAGGGCGGGTCCCAGAGCGATTTCCCACCACCCCCTGCCTCCCTCCCTGCCAACCCTTCGTTGTTCTGCCATAGCTCTGCCCTCGAGGGCGGGGCCAGAGCGATTTTGGTGGCTTCACCAACACGAACCTTTGAACCTTTTTGAAGGAAGTCAGGGCTTGGCTTCACTGACGTCAGTGTCCTCAGAACGTTGAGGGTGAGTTTTATTATAGTAGATATCAACTTTGATTCTATCCTCTCCCCCGCCCATCATAGAGATATGTACCACCTGCTATCTCAATTATATCTTGCTTGTATGACGTTTGTTTATATGTGCTGCTGTTTTGTCTTTCAGGTCTCCTGCAAACTGTTTCTGATTCCTTGCTATTATCCGCTTCAGCAGTGCCCCCTGAGGCGCTTGAGTCTCCTACAAACTGATTCCTTTCCATTGTCTGCTTCTGCAGTGCCCCTCAAGGGGCTGAGCGCTACCATTCTCCCAGATGTGTCCTGTGAACTGTTTCTGATTCCTTTCTATTGTCCGCTTGTTCCGCAGCACCCCCGAGGTGCTGGATGTAAAAATACACTACCGATTTCCTCCCGCCCTTTTCACAGTACTTTAAACCTGGACTTACAGGTTTCTTCTTTGTTGGGATGATGGTTTGTATTTTTGATGATCTTCCACCCACTTTAAGTTGGCACTTAATCCTTCGTTTATTCTTTTTGGAGCTACTATTGCCTCTATCCCTCTGCTCCAAGGACTCTTCTGGTTGAATCCTCGAACCGGGGTCACATTACAATTGCTTTTGAGAGGTAGGCTACCATGCTCACGAGCGACCACAATGTGCTTCCTCTCAGCTCTTTCCTCCTCGCTTGTCCCTTCTGATAGCCCTGTTTAGACGTCTCTCTCTATCGGTCTTTAAACTGTAGATCAATATATGCAAAAACTAGTAAGATTAGAGATCTCATTACTTCCTCTAAACTTGACCTTCTTTGCTGTACAAAACTTGGATTTGGAATAGGGAAGAAAGTTACTCATTTTGAATCTCTCCCTGCAGACTATGAGGTCAGCTAGAAAAGGGTTTTGCTTTGTTTGTTTTCTGCTCTTCAGCTCTCCAAGTCACTGAACTTCCCCCTCCCCTTTCCTGTTTGGAAGTACTTGCAATTCACATTTCTGCGCCAACCCCTCTTACTCTATTTCTTTTCTACTACCCCCCCCATCTCTTACCTTGGCTCAATTGGATCTTGTATACCAAGCCCTTAGTGATATTTCTACCTGTTTCCCCAATGCCCTAATTCTTGGTGATTTCAATACTCGTGTTGATGTTCCCCAGTTGCCTCGCTCTAAAGCTTTTCTTTCTCTTATCTCTCATCTTGATCTCTCCTAGTGGATCTCTTGCCTACTCAACAGGGTGGCCACACCCTTGATCTGATTGTTGTCCCCTCAGACTCACATTTCTCCCCCTCAAACATTCTCTACAATCTGGTTCCATGGTCTGACCATCTTGTAGTCACTTTTAGAATCATTTTTCCAGCCCATCTTAATCCAGTTACAGCTCCTCCAAAATGGTCTCTGCATCTGTCCTGAATAGATCCCCGTGAATTCCCCTTTAGCACTTTTTTGTTTCTTCTGATTTTACCTCTCTTAGTCTTGATGAGCAGGCTAACGAGTTGCACTCGGTCCTTTCTAATACTCTAAACCAACTTGCTCCACTGGTGCCAGTCCAATATGTTCCCTCAAAATCTACCAAACCTTGGTATCATAGTGGTCTTCGTTTACTTAGACGCCAGCTCAAAAGGCTGAACGCTTCTGGAGAATAAAAATCTAAATCACCCACAAGCTTGGTCACATGTAAACTTAAGCTCTGGGTCTACAATTTCCATCTTAAGAAGGCAAAGGGAGAATACTTATCTAAAAAGATAAGCAGAGCCTCTAGTCCTGCTAGGGAGCTTCAGTCTTTCATAATCTTACATCCCTAGTGCATATCTCACTTTCACTCCAAACACCTACAGCAGAAACTCTCTCACTTTATGTTCCACTAAAGTTACAAATTTCCTAAAACTATCTCCAGTCCCTCCCTTTCCTCTTCTCCCCCACCCCTGTGGTTTCCTGTCTCTCAACCTCTTGTTCTCCTCTGTCCCTTTCAGATGCCATCTCTTCTCCTGATTTTCCTCCCTCAACACTTGGTCACATCATTTTGGGCTTCTTTTCATCCTCAGACTCTGTTCTCTCTCTGAGGTTTTTAAAACCATGCATGTCACACACTGTCAGTTATATCCTTTTCCATCCACATGGTTTCAGCTTCCAAACTTAAACTTGCTGCCTGCCTGTTCTGGTTTGTTATTAATACTAGATTGTCTTCTGGTCAGGTTCCCATACTCTGGAAAATGGCCATAGTTCGCCCAATCTTTAAAAAAAAACAAAAAAAAAACTCCTCCTTTGATCTGGCAGAGCCAGCTCACTATTCTCCAGTTTCCAACCTTTCTTTTCTTTCTAAGGTGTTGGAAAAAAATAGTTTTTCTCAAAGCCTCTTCCTTTATTGAGAACACTTTCGCTTTGTAACCTAGGCAATCTGGTTTTAGGGCCAACTTTAGCATCGAGACAATCCGAGCTAGTCATCTTAGTGAAATTCTTACTCACCTAGATAGGCACAATATTGTACTTGCTGTTTCACTTGACTTATCAGCTGCCCTTGACTTAGTTGATCACACTCTTTTACTATCCTGCCTTCTCTGGGTTCCAAGGTACAGTACTCTCTTGGTTCCGTTCTTTTCTTGCAAACTGATCATATAAGGTTGTAACTGATTCCTCATTGTCCTTTTCTTGCTCACTTCCCTGTAGTGTTCCCCAGGGTTCTATACTATCCCCTCTTCTCTTCTTTTTCTCAGATCCTTTGCTACTCTTATCCAATCCTCAGGTATTTCTAGTTACTTCTATGCTGATGACATTTTACTCCTCTTTCCCACAGATTCATTCTTCCCGTCCATTACTGCTCTTCAGAACTGTCTCACCTTGATCGCCAAATGGCTCACTGATCATAAAATGGTCTTAATCTTCATCTCCTCTCGCGTTGCTTCCCTCTAGGGAAGCAACGCAAGAGGAGGTGAAGACGAACCTGCCTGCTGCGTGCCTGCCTCACTGCTGCCTTCACGTCCGGACCAGTTCGCTGCGACTTGGAGAAGGGAGGGCAGGGGAGAGAGAGACATGCTGGACAGGGAGGGGAGAGAGAGAGTATTGAAACAGGACTAATTAGCAAGTAAATCAGGAGGCCGAGACGCTGACTTCCAAAGCAAGGCAACTTTTTATTAGCTAGCGGTCACAGTACTAAGTTCAGACTCAGAATACTGCGCCCCGAGCGTCACCTGACACTCGTTCTTATACAGATTAGTGGTCATGCGCATAAAACACACCATACATCACACATACACATGAGCAGTACAGGCACATGCGCAATACATTAGTAGTTCTGTAGTTCTCACAGAGAAAAGATACGTCAGTTTCATAGCTTTCATAGAAATTGTTACTTTGCAAGAAATGTAACTTATTGCAGTGTTCCAGCACGTTTACACAATACAGCCCTCTATGCATGGATCACGAGACTGCACTGGCAGAGCCAGTTGCCTTCCTAAATTGCTGACTACTACAACACGTTATCTGGCTGCTGGTTAACAAATAGATATTACTAGTAAAAGTCTAAACTGCTCAGTTTTAGGTTTTAGTCTAGGCTCATTATATAAAAGCTGAGGTTTTGGTACCAAGCAAAGGTGCAAGTGTGAATGCAAAGTCCAAATAGAAAATCCTGCTAGTGCAAAAGTCCACAAAAGTCAAAATAGAGTACACAGTGCAAATCAAGTTTTGAGTAAACAGTGCAAATCAAGTTTTGCAAGTCCAGTGGCAGTGCAAGTTTTGCCCCCTACAATCCCCCCTTTGATACTTTATCAATTGTCCAAGTGTAAAGTATCATAACAACGGAGGTTTGGAGAAGTTCAAGAAGTGATGGCCCTAGGATTCCTTTCGTGGCCGTTGAGTTCTTCACCGGGGTTTGAGACAAAAGGTCCCTATTGGACGCTCCCCCCCTTTGTAACCAGTCTTTGCCAGGAAAGGTGTAGATGGCCCCAGAGGGCAAGTCATGCACAGTATCAGGAAAACAAAGAAGTGAGGTTAGTGTTGGAATGCTACTGTAGTTAAGAGTCATCATCATCAGAGGAATTAGGATCCTCCTCTACTGAGGGGAATGAAGAATACATCTGAAGAGACATAATTTGCAGAGCTGCGCACTGATCAGCAATGCGTTCCATGGCCCTGCGAGCAAAAGACAAAACACATGGTAGTAAACAGGGTAAAAATACAAGGCCCCCAAATAGGCAGATACCGAAAAATATCAATTTCTTCCACCACGTACCCCAAAACAGAGAATCCCACCAACTATCACCTAGCATAGATGTCCATTTCTGGACGGGAACATGTGCAAGCTTTCTAATGTCAGTAGCTATATTTAAGACTGCAGCTCCGGTATCATCAATTTGCAGACAACAGTTGGAAGTATTCCACTTTCCACAGACTCCGCCTTCTTCTGCAAGAAGGTAATCCAAAGCCAATCGATTCTGATAAATGGCAGTTCGCATCTGGGTTTGTTGTTTAGCTATAAGCTCTAGAGCCTCAGCTGTATGATTGGTGATAACTTCTACCACAGCTTGCAACCGGATAATACGATTTAACATATAAATTGGGGTACAGTATCCCCAGGACCCATCCTGGGCCCAGGTGGCGTGGCCATAAGTCTCTATAATCCGCTCTGGAGGCCACTCATCCGATCCCTACTTCTGTTCTCCTCCGATGGGGAAGGACCTGCGGGAATGATGAGTTAAATCATCATACAGTGGTGTGCCTAAATCTGCAGCCGCAGAGTGAGGTAACAAGAAAAAACCAGGATAAATTAAACCAATAGTACAAGATCCTGACCAGGTTCCCGGCAAGCGGGCATATGCAGTATATCCACAGATCCAGAATAACCCATCAGGTGCTTGCCAATTTCGAGCACCTCGAAGACCTGGGTTATTCCAGTGGCCTCTCAACTGAGAGACTCCCTGAAAGGGGTTAGGTCCAGAACAATTAAACAGTTGGATGGTGTTAGTGAAATTATAGGGGGAACATAATTTGTTGGCAACAGAACTAGGATACCATGTGACAGCGGTCGGCCAATATTGCACCTGAGTGCCATTTACAGTAAGGACGGAAACACAGGCAGTGCCTCCTACCGGACTAGTGAAAGTGCCATCTGGATACCGAGAAATACATTCATGGCCTATCACCAGTGAGCTAAGGGTCCATTGGCCGGCACGCTGTGTATAGGAGGGGCGCTTAGTCCAATTCCAGGCTGCAAGTTGTTCGGGAGTCATAGGGGAACCTCGCCAGGGCCAGGATTCTCCCATCACGGCTCCTCCACAAATCCAGCAATCGGTAACATTAAGCGCCAGTCCTATACGGGAAGTCAAATCAATAAACAGATTTTTCCCTTGTTTGAAAACATCATCAAAATCAGAAGTAAGGTGTACAACAGAGTCATACAAAGCAGTACTACGGTTAGCCCCTGTATTGGGGAGTGGGGGAGGAACAGGTCGGGTAAGTTGTGCGACAGCTTTCTGCACCAGTAATTCTTGTACCATATCCAGTTTTCCTCCCCCGTCAGACAGGCCCCACTGTCCAGCATAGGTGGTGCAAGCTACCGGTCTACCTTTGGGACAGGTGTGGCAGGCACCTGAGCACACCGAGCCAAATCGGTATGCATGGGGCTTCAGGTTACCTATCCAATATTTTCTGTTGTTCTCTATGCAGACAGTGGGAGGGGCCAACCAGCAGTCTTTATGGACAGAAGTATGGGCTTATATGTGGGGGCACAGTTATTGACTCCTGGTGAGAGTCAACCGCAGAGGGTGTTTCGGGTTCGGGCGAGCCGTCCACTTTCACGAGCCGTCCACTTTCCCTGTGGTGGTGAGGCAGCCGCTGGTTTCACTCTGGTCCAATGTATCCAAACAGGAGTCCCTGCAATTTTAACAGCAGTGGGGGTTGTTAGAATGACAAGAGAAGGCCCTCGCCATTTAGGCCATTTAGGTTTCAAACAATCAGTATCATCCATTCTTTACCCAACCTCATCTCCTACCTGTATACTGAGAGCACCTGAAACAGAGCACCCGTCCATTAGTTTTAACCACCCCAGTACACCAGTTTCAGGTAGGAGATGAGGTTTGGGTAAAAGAATGGGATGATACTGGTGTACTGGGGTGGTTAAAACTAATGGACGGGTGCTCTCAGTATACTGTTGAATGTCCTGCACTGTCTGTCTTAGCCCTTTCAGCTGCTGAACAAGGGTACCCTCCCCTTGAATTTGCACGGTGGTGGGATAGGAGGGCAAAGGTGGGTGGTCTAGCGTACATCATCTCATAGGGAGTAAGACCAGAGGCCCTGGGCAGACACCTAAGATGTAGTAGCGCCAGGGGGGTCACGTGATGGCAGGAACCTAGACGGACGTCCCGCGGCTGCTCTCCTCTGCCACGCTAAATAAAACGGCATTTATCGCACTTTTTGCCCCGATTCAACCCCCAAATTAATAAGAAAAAGTCAGCGGACAGCACTAGGAAGAGCTAGCGCCGACGATTCAGCGGCGTGGTGTGGCAAGCAGGTAATGCCGGCAAAGACCCCGCGAACACAGAAAGGGCGCGGATCGCAAAACACGGTCAACATGGCGACCGGAAAAGGAGAAGGGGGAAGAAACAGCGAGTTCAGATCCTCCGGTGGTTGCTCTGCAAGCGGCGGCAATCCAAGAAATAATGAAGCACATGGCTGCAGTGCTGGATGATAAGCTGTCCACGCTACATGTCTTTATGGACGATTTAAAAGAAAATATGGCGGCACAGAGTACCCGAATACAGCTGGCAGAGGAGCGGATCTCTCACCAAGAAATGCGGTGAGTGGAATCGAAGCTCAGCTGGCGGTCATGGAAAAAAGATGCAAAGTGCTAGAGGACAGGGTAGAGGATCAGGAAAATAGGAGTAGGCGCAACAACATTCGGTTGGTAGGAGTGCCAGAGACTGTGAAAGAGAAGGAGATCTGGGAACTGGTGGAAACGTGGCTACCAAAAGAGCTGGGCCTAGAGGTGGAGGGACAGCGACTGAAGGCGGAACGGGTGCATCGAGTGGGTGCCCTGAAAGATCAGAACAGCAGGCCGCGCCCTGTGATCGCCCGAATCTTCAACTACGCTGACAAGGCGAGATTGATGGAAAAATATCGTCAGAAAAGAAAGCTGGAGTACCAGGGAACCGCAGTGCTGTTATTCCCAGACTTCTCGCCGAAAGTATCGGAGCTCCGAAAGCGCCTGTCTCCATTTTGCTCCCAGCTTTTTCACAAAGGGATCAAGTTCTCACTACAATACCCAGCAAAGGTGAGAGTGCTGCATGAGGGGCAAGTTCTGTTTATGGAGAAACCAGAGGAAGCTTCAATCGTTTGTAGACGACTGAAGTGAGCTGGGATCATGCCAGGGGACTTAAGCCGGCATTGGATAAAACTGTGTATCAGAACATTTGATATGTTTTAAGGACAGTGAATCAGGAGATGAGCACGTGGCTCCACAATGCGAGGATTGCATTCTTTGCTTTATGACTTTGTGACCAGACCACTCCTCACATATGGTGGACAACTTCCCCTGGGGGATACTGATGCAGCGGGGTTATGAGTCTGTGAGTATTAAGGAAGAGGCATCTGAGGCTTGGCGGTAATGTAGACAGAAGAAACTCATATATTAACTGCGGAGCTGAGACGGTGTCTTTGAGCCTGCTGCTTTGGAGACTGCGGGGATGCAAGTGAAGACCGCTGCAGGCATGAGGAGGATACCCATAGCTCACCCACACAGAGCATGTCTGCATCCTTTTATGTTTCTCCCTTTTTCTTTCTTTTGAGCATAGTTATGTGGATAATTTACTATTTGTATTCATTTAGCCTCGCAAGTAATGCTGTAGTAAACTAAAGAGGAGGCAGCAATACAGCGTGTATTCTATGAGGAAATATTCTGGGTTGGGATTACTAAAGGTATTCCTGTTTAAGAGGTGGGGGAGTAGTAAGAAGCAGTGGCCACGAATAACATAATGGCTGCAGCAGAGGGGGGGATCGGGGAGAGGAGGAAGGAGGGGGGAGCAGCTTCCTTGGGCAGGGGTTGCAACACTGGGTGTTCTGTAGGGAAGGGTAGGGAAGGGGGAGGCAGTAAAATGGAAGGAAGGTGTGTGTGTGAGTGGGGAGAGCGGGTGGAGAGCGGATGAGGGGTGCGAATGGTGTACGGGATGTGAAGGTGGGAGAGAGGGCGGGGACTTGGGGGGGCGGGATAGGGGGAGGAGGGAAGGGGGCTCCTGGAGTAGGGGAGACTACAGCCTGGCGTGGAAAAGGAGAAAGCCATTCTTTGAGTGGGAGGTGGTGAGCTGGGACACACTGCCTTTGGATCTCAGGTAATCAGCAAGCCCACCAGATGCATGAAACCACATGGGTAGTTTGAGATTTGGGTCCTTGAATGTGGATGGTATCCATTCCCCTATTAAACGCTCTAAGGTTTTGTCTATTGTGCCAGGATGAAGTTGATGTACTTTTATGCAGGAGACACATCTCACGCAACAAGAGCATAGAAAACTACAACGAGGCTGGGTGGGAGAATTAGTTTCCTCGTCCTTCAACAACAGGCAGCGGGGGGTTGTCATTCTGTTTCATAAAAAGCATCATGTTACTACACATAAAATAGTGCAGGATCCGGAAGGTCGGTATGTTATTTGGTTGGGGGAGATAGTGGGTCAGAGAGTAGCTCTTTGTTCTATATATGCTCCCAATGTATACTCCCACTCTTACTTCTCGGGGGTACTGGCGCAGTTGGTGGCGATTAGCGGGTACAAGTTGGTAGTTGGGGGAGATTTTAATATCACTGCAGACCCCCTGATAGACTGCAAGCCAGCAAAACCACGTCCCTCGGCATGGAAAGATAAAGGGGTAAACTTTCTGATGAAGGAATTGGGGTTAA
Organism: Microcaecilia unicolor; assembly: GCF_901765095.1. Lineage (NCBI taxonomy): Eukaryota > Metazoa > Chordata > Amphibia > Gymnophiona > Siphonopidae > Microcaecilia > Microcaecilia unicolor. The sequence continues at coordinate 118,246,184 of NC_044040.1, read as the reverse complement.
TTGATATATGGCGCGTGCTGAATCCAGAGTCCTACGATTATACGTTTTTCTCACAAGTGCATGGGGTGTATGCGAGATTGGACTATTTATTGATAGATTCCTCTCTTCTATCGAAGGCGCATGCGGCAGAAATAGTAGACGGGGCAGTGTCAGATCACTGTTTGGTATGGGTGGATATACAATGGAGGCAGGGCAGTGAGACGCGGATGCGGCGAATGAACCCTACCTTGTACTTAGATTTGGAATTTCGCACTTTTCTAATGTTAGCATGGGACAATTACATAAAGGACAACGATCCAGAGTCAGTGAACCCTATTGTGTACTGGGAAGCGGGGAAGGCTGTACTTAGGGGACACATATTGGCGTATACAGCGAAAAAGAACAGGGAGAGAAATGAGCGCTTAGTTACCCTGTCAAACCAACTACAACAGTTAAGGGGGAGATGTGCCCGTCAGAGAGATGAGGAGACGAAAAAAGAGTATTGGGCGATACGGAAATGCATTAATGATGTCTTGAATGAAAGAGCAGCCCAGGATATAAACATGTATAAATATAATCTGTTTCGATGGGGGAATAAAGCAGGGAAGTTGATGTCATCTTTGGTGAAATGTAGAGGGGCAAGGAAGATCATCACAAAGATAAAGTCGCCTGTAGGGGAGGTAGTGTCCACGAATGAAGGCATACAAGAGGAGTTTGTGAGATTTTATAAAGCGTTATATAATAAAGGAGAGGTAGACAGGGAGCAAAGGGAGGCATTCTTCAAGGATATTTCTCTACCACAGCTATCCAATGAGCAGAGAGACCAACTGAATGAACCGGTAGTGGGAGAAGAGGTTAGTCAGGCGATTAAACGTTTAAAGCTGGCCAAAGCGCCGGGTCCTGATGGGTTAGGGCCTGAATTTTACAAGATTCTGGGAAACAAAGTCTGTTCCCCTTTTCAAGAATTATGTCATCACTTATGTATTTCCGGAAGAGCGGGAGGAGGTCTCACACATGCCCATATAGTAGTGCTTCCTAAACCTGGCAGGGATGAAGAGAAGTTGGGCTCTTATAGACCAATCTCGCTCTTAAATCAAGATATTAAACTGTTTGCGAATATTATGGCAAATAGGTTGGGAAGGGTTCTGCCTGAGTTAATACACACGGACCAAGCAGGATTTGTACCAGGGAGGTATGCCTCCTCTAACATCTTGAGAGCGTTGACAGTTATGCAAAGAAAAGGAAAGGTTCCCGGAGACGCAATAATTACAAGTTTAGATGCTGAGAAAGCTTTTGATAAGATTTTATGGGATTACTTGTTCTGGGTCTTACCTCAATTTGGCATTATGGGAAAATTTTTGGGTGGAATCCGAGCTCTATATAGCCATCCTACAGCCCAGATACTAATCAATGGGGCATTGTCTCAGACTTTCTCATTGGAAAGGGGCACGCAGCAGGGTTGTCCACTCTCGCCCATGCTATTCGTACTGTCTTTAGAGCCCTTTGCTATTAAAATTCGCCAGACCAGTACAGTAGAAGGTATTAGATTGGGGTCCCAGGAAGTCAAAATTAATTTGTTCGCTGATGACATGCTCATCTATTTAGATAATGCCTCAGCAAGTGTCCATAACCTGGTAGATTTACTCGTGCAGTTCGAGTCGTTTTCAGGCTTACGGATTAACTTCGATAAGTCGGAAGCCTTGCCGGTGTCATCCCCGTGTACATGCAGGCAGCTGCCTAATTTTCCCTTGGCATGGTCAGAGGGTACGCTAAAATATTTGGGAGTGTATTTACATAGAGACATGCGAGAGATTTACAGGCGGAATGTACTGGATAAGCTGGACAGCCTTAAGGTGTTGTGCCAGCGCTGGAAGGAGTTGCCGCTCTCCCTACTGGGCAGAGTAGCCCTCGTTAAAATGGTAATGCTACCAAAAATTCTGTATTCCTTGCAAATGTTGCCACTGTGGATTACACGCAAGGATGAGTTGTATTACAAAGGCTTCATAGGCACTTTTATCTAGGCCGGGCGCAGGGCTAGAATTAGCTTTGCCAAGCTAACCTTACCCAGAGCTAAGGGCGGTCTAAACTTTCCAGACCTCCGCCTGTATAATGTGGCAGCCTTACTTAGATGGATCTACGAACTACATGGGAGTACCGATAGATACGCACCGAAAAACATCTGGCAAGACGAACTTCTCCCTCACTCTGCATTTAACCTGATACAGAGGAAGGGAGAATTGCAGTTTTTGTTACAGCCGTTACAGAGGGCCTGGGAGTGGTGGAGAGTAAGTCTGGGGAAGGCTATAGGAGCATCTCCATTCCTGGCTGCAGTGGACAACCCTGACTTTCCAGCGGGACAAGGGGTATCACGGTTTAAGATATGGGCAAAAAAATGGGTGTCGTTATGTGGGACATTTTATTACATCTGAAGAGGGGTCTTTCCCCTCGTTTGAGCAGACGCAGGCCAAGTGGAACCTAGAGAGAGCAGATTTTTTTCCATTTCTACAGTGGAGGCACTATTGTGCCACACTGACTCCTGCGAAGTCCCGGGGGCCCGCCTTCACCCGATTGGATATGCTGTTCTGTCAGATGCCGGAATCAGCAAACAAGCTGGCGGTGTGGTATGCCCTGGGGAAGGAGCAGAAGGAAGCTACTTTTTTTGCTGGCATGGCAAGTTGGTGGGGGGAGCAGGTGGGAGAAGAGGTCACAGTGGATATGCTTTCTAATTACTTTACATTGGCCTTTAAATCAACCCCTAGTGCGAACTTGCAAGAGATGCAATTCAAGCTACTGCATGGGGCTTTCATAACACGGGAAAAGGGTAAGCGCATGGGGCTATGGGAGGATAGTACATGCACGAGGTGTAAACATAGAGAGGGCACACTAATTCACACTTTCCTGGAATGCACAAAGTTAGCTCAGTTTTGGAGGAAAGTATTGGAAATGCTGGAGTGCACGCTAGGGATTCCTATAGAGTGGTCTTATAAGATCCTGTTGTTGGGGGATGAGTCTCAATTAAGTGAGCAGGGCCTGCAATATCCTCAAGTTCGGTTTGTGGGTGTAGCCCTCTTGGTGGCACGTAAAACAATCCTGGCACACTGGACACTTGAAGAGCCCCCGGTTGTCAATCTTTGGCTAGCCAGAATGAAGCAGATGGCTTGCTGGGAGCAGGAGCGCTATAAGTCCTTGGGACAGAGAGGACGGGGATATGGACATGTCTGGCAGCTCTTTGAGAAGTCGTATCTTGAGTCTCAGGTTTCTCCAGGAGCAGGGGAGGGAGGGAGGAAGGATGGGGGGGGGGGGGGGGGGGAGGGACGGGAGGGGGGGAAGAAAAATAAAAATGAGGTGGAAGGTTGTACGTACTAATGGCTGAAATGATACTTGCTCATGTGTAAGGGGAACTGCAGCTCCCATGCATTTATTTACAAGTTAAGTATTTACAAGTTGAGAATTTGTTTGACGTTTGAAGTTGCTTATCATCCAGGATATACGAGTTGCTGTTGCTCTGGTGTTACTAGAGAGACATTACAGACATGTTATGTATGTTGCAACTTACGAAAAATTTTGCCTGGTTTTTGTTAGATGCCTTTCATACTTTTAATAAAAATATATTAAAAAAAAAAAAAAAAAGATGTAGTAGCGCCAGAGGTAGAAGATCAGGCCACTTGGCTCTTGCCTCCTGGCAAAGCTTAGCTAACTGATTCTTCAGAGATCTGTTGGCCCGCTCTACTGCTCCACTACTCTGTGGTCTCCATGCGCAATGCAATTTCCAATCAAGGCCAAGTCTTTTACTAAGCAGGACAGTTATCCGAGTTAATCTGCTTGGGGAGTCCATACCTTGGAAGAAGCTGATGGAGGAGGAAAGAGGTAACTTCTTTGGCCATCTCAGTTCTGGTAGGTACAGCCTCAATCCACCCAGTGTATGTACATACTGCTACAAGGATAGCTTTAAAACCTTTGGCTGGAGGCATATGTGTGAAATCAATCTGGCAGACTTGGAAAGGACTGGTGCCCTGTAAGATGTTTCCGGGGGCTGGGCCTGGCCCTGTCCGTGGGTTATTCCGGGCACAGGTGAGACATTGACGAGAAGCATGCTTAGTCCAGTGGGATAAATTATTGATGTAGTACGTTTTCCCGAGTAATTGACTCAGGGCGTCTCGGCCGAAGTGAGTTTGGTCATGGGCCCCCTTGACCACAGTCCAGGCCAACGTCTCAGGTATCCATATTCGATCATCCGGTAACACCCACCATCCTTGTCGCAGTTCCAGTGCCTCTCGTCGCGCCCATTCATCTTCTGAGGGAGCGTAAGTTGGGGGTCTCTGTTGGCAAAGGAATCAGGAGTAACATTTCAGAATTAGAAGAATAAGGGAGTCGACTTGCCTTCTTTGCCGCATCATCCGCTCGCTGATTTCCCCGAGCAATGGGGTCTGTTCTACTTGTAAGAGCCTTACAGTGCATCACCGCCACTTTCTTGGGTTTCCACACCGCATCAAGCAATTGGCAGATTTCAGTGGCATGCACAAGTCCCTTTCCTTCAGCTGTTAGGAAGTCTCGCTCCTTATACAATGCTCCATGTACCTGAAGGGTTAAGAATGCATATTTAGAGTCGGTGTAAATATTGACCACCTTCCCTTCGGCCCACTGAAGGGCTCTGGTGAGGGCAATCAATTCCGCCTTCTGAGCAGAGGTTCCGGGTGGTAAGGCCATTGCCTCTATTACATGGTCTTCTGATACAATGGCATACCCTGCTCGATGAACCCCTTCTATTACATGACTACTCCCGTCAGTAAATAATGCCACTCCCCCTTGCCATGGCTGATCCTTAAGATCCGGTATGCTGGAGTGGACAGTGCCCATTACTTCTTCGCAATTATGCAGTCTGGGTTCGGGGGCGGGCAGGAGAGTGGCAGGGTTCAGGTTGGTGGTATCTTGAATTTGTACTTCCGGGTTTTCACATAGTAAAGCCTGATACTTAACCAACCGGGAGTTGGTCATCCAGCGAGGTCCATGAGTTTCTAATAGGCCCCGTATGGTATGGGGAGCAGTTACAAGTAATGTTTGGCCAAAAGTGAGCTTATGGGCTTCTTTGACCAGTAGGCAAGCAGCAGCTATGCTCCGCAGACATCCTGGCCAACCTTTGGCCACATTGTCCATGCCTTTAGACAGGTATGCTACTGGTCGTTGCCAAGTACCGACTGTTTGCGTTAGTACTCCAAGTGCCTGGCCCTTCTTCTCATCTACAAACAGGTGGAAAGGCTTCATTACGTCTGGGAGTCCAAGGGCTGGGGGAGATACAAGGGCTGCTTTCAGTTCAGCTAGGGCCTTCAGTTCGTGCTTTTCCCACCGAAAAGGTTAGGCCTCGGGTTCAGGCCCTTTCAATTTAGCATACAGATCTTGGGTTAAAACAGCAAAATTGAGGATCCATATTCGACAGTATCCAGCTGCTCCCAACAATGCCCTCAATTCCTTTTTGTTTGTTGGTGTGGGCTGGTCACAGATGGCTTGAGTACGGGGTTTACCGAGCCTCCGGGTACCTTCCCGGAGGCGAAATCCCAGATACTCGACTTCGATTTCACATATCTGTGCCTTCTTTCGGCTCGCTCGGTATCCTTGACCCTCCAGGGTTTTCAGGAGGTAGAGGGTAGCTTCTGCACAGTCAGCGTACGTTTCCCGGGCTACTAACAGGTCGTCTACATATTGGACGACAGGCCCGTACTTGTACTGATATGCTTTCAGGTCCTGGGCAAGTTGCTCTCCAAAGAGGGTAGGTGAGTTCTTGAACCCCTGGGGGAGTCGGGTCCAAGTGAATTGCTGCTTCATCCCAGTCTGCAGGTCTTCCCATGTGAAGGCAAACAACTGTTGACTATCAGTGGCAAGAGGGATGGAGAAGAAGGCATCCTTCAAATCAATGACACTATACCACTTGGTTTGGGCTGGCTCTTGGGCTAGAATGGAGTAGGGATTTGGTACAAGGGCAACGATATCCACAACCTGATTATTGATCTTCCTTAGGTCCTGAACTGGTCGGTACTCGGGTGCTCCTGGTTTCTTGACTGGCAGTAATGGGGTATTCCAAGCTGATCTGGTAGGTTTCAGGACTCCTTGTTGGAGGAGTTTCTGCAAATGCGTTTGCATACTCTGTCCATTGGCATACAGTATGCTATACTGGCCTTGATTAACTATTTGAGCCTTGGGTTTTAGCTCAACCCAAATAGGGATGGCATTTACAGCCAGTCCTCCAGGATTCAGTTCTGCCCAAACTCCAGGGACACTTGCCATCAGGGTCCTTCTCTGCTGAGCGAACTCGGTGTTGTCGGTGTAGCGGCTGGCAGTGGCGGTGACAACCAGAGGAGCATGTAATCGCCATTCCTCTTGGACAGGACAGATGAGGGACACTGGTTGCTCTTCAAAGGTGGCTTCAACTTCTCCCATTGCTTTAAATCTTAAGGTGGCTTGCAACTTGCATAACAAGTCCCGCCCAATCAGAGGAACGGGACATCCAGGTATGTGTATAAACTGATGAGAGACTGTTTTTCCTCCAATATGGACCTGTCGTTCCTTCAACAGAGGCGCAGTGATGGATTTTCCCGAGGCCCCTACTATCGGTATGGTATCTTTAGTTTCGGGGGCTATTGCTGTGGTTATGACAGACCTCTGGGCCCCGGTATCCAACAGAGCTTTCATTCGCTGCGTCCCCACCTGAATTTCCACCAGAGGGTCAGTGGGGATCCCCTCCCGGTGCCTTCATGCTGTGTGGGTCTGACCAGCCTCCGCAGCCATCTGCCACTCCTGCTGCTCCGTTCGCCCACGGCCTTTTCCCCTGTCCGGACACTCCGCTTTCCAGTGGCCTTCTTGCTTGCAGTATGCACACTGGTTCTTCCCTAAGGGATACCTCCGACCTCTTCCCCAGCTCTGCCTCCTAGGTTCATCCGGCACAGCCGCTCCTCTACCTTGCTCCCTATGCTCTTCCAGAGCCGCGGCCAACAATGTGGCATTTTCACGTATCTGTCTGCTTGCTTCCCTCCGGGCCTCACTTTTCTCCTCCTGATCCCGATATCCAAAAACACGGTCGGCCATCGCCTTTAATTGACTGATACTCATGCCTTCAAACCCTTCAGTCTTCTGCAGCTTCCTTCTAATGTCTGATGCTGCTTGCGTAACAAAACTCATTACTACCATGGGATGGTTAGCAGGGTCCTCGGGATCAATTGGACTATTATTTGCGATAGGCATCCATAAGTCGTTCCAGGAAGTCTTTTGTATTATGTCATGAATCTTTCCCATATTGGTAATTTTATGCTTTCCTTTCTTCAGGGCTCCCAGATAGGCCTGTTGATATTGACGCAGGGACTCTCGGCCTGCTGGAGTCCGATGATTCCATTCGGGTTGGGTGGTGGGTACCAAGGCAGCCACGCGATTGGTCAAAATCTGGTTCATTTGGATGCGCCTGCCTAACTGCCTCCTCCATGTGCGCTGTTGCAGCTGACGGCGTTCTTCAGTAGTTAATATATGGGAGCTCAGTTGTCTCAAATCGGACCAGGTCGGATTGTGGCTAAATATGATTCCCTCTACTAGTTCGATAAGTTGTTCCGCTTTCTGTTCATAGGTGGGCCCATGATTTTTCCAGTTCAAGAGATCTGAACTTGAGAAGGGGACGTGATTATAGACTACAGATTCAATCGGGTGGTCTGGATTCTCAGGATTTGGTAATTGTACCATGGCTTCTCTAATGGGATATAAATCAGCCGTAACCCGGCGCTCAGCAGGTGGTGCCACTGGACTCGTGGCCGGGTAACGAGTGGGTTCCTTGAGGGCTCTCTGACTTTTCCTAGAGGCTTTCTGATCTACCTGGGGCTCTGCTTGACTACTATCTGAATTCTCTTCCTGGGGTTCAGGCTCAACATCCTCCCTTCTTAATTCAGTAAGATTCGGATATATCGGGGTATAAGGGGGCGGGGCCTGGCTAGACATGGGATCCTTCTCCTCGGGTTTCTCTAGAACAGGGACTGCTTTCTTTGAACGAATAGGCTTAACTTCACTACGGCCCTCAGCCACCCCCGCCACTACCGCAGGCAAGGGCTGGGATTTCGGTTTCAATTTAGGCCTCTGACTTTTTCTTTGGGCCACCACCATTAGGGCTGCTTTCTCAACTTTCCTTTGGGCCCATATCGGCGGGTTTCGCACCACCTCCGCCCACCCTTCTACATACGGAATATCCTCAGGACAGCCAGGATTACCGTCTACTATTACAATGTTCTGAACAGCTGCAATCTTTTCATATGCAAAAGTGCCCTCTGGTGGCCAGTTAACAGATCGTCCTAGCCCAGGCCACATAAACTGACAGCGTTGTATCATCCCTGCCCTGGAACAGTTTTTCTGGTCGAACACTTCGCTAAAGTGCTCAGTCATTAAATCCAGTGGCGTAGACCCGCCCCCGCCCATCCCGTACGACGGTACCAAAGGATACTATACATACAAAAAGGAAAAGGGATGGCAGAGGGGTAAGGGGTCCCGCTCTACCAGACACAAAAGGTTCACCACTCGCCCTTTCCAAGACGCGGTCGCCCGGCTTGAAACCGCAGGGCCAATCACTCAACTTTCATACAGACCGGAAGCCCGCCCTCCTGTCTGTGCCCGGAGCCTAGTGTGTTTCAGGACTTCGTCCCTAATAGACACTGGCGAGGGGGGATGATCAGTCAGCTGGAGGGAATTGCCAGTCCCGGCCCAGCCGTGCCACTACCAGGGAGGGGAGGAAATTTCCTCGTCCTCGGCCCTGCCTCCTGGCTGGCTCGCCAATGAAACAGGACTAATTAGCAAGTAAATCAGGAGGCCGAGACGCTGACTTCCAAAGCAAGGCAGACTCAGGATACTGCGCCCCGAGCGTCACCTGACACTCGTTCTTATACAGATTAGTGGTCATGCGCATAAAACACACCATACATCACACATACACATGCGCAGTACAGGCACATGCGCAATACATTAGTAGTTCTGTAGTTCTCACAGAGAAAAGATACGTCAGTTTCATAGCTTTCATAGAAATTGTTACTTTGCAAGAAATGTAACTTATTGCAGTGTTCCAGCACGTTTACACAATACAGCCTCTATGCATGGATCACGAGACTGCACTGGCAGAGCCAGTTGCCTTCCTAAATTGCTGACTACTACAACACGTTATCTGGCTGCTGGTTAACAAATAGATATTACTAGTAAAAGTCTAAACTGCTCAGTTTTAGGTTTTAGTCTAGGCTCATTATATAAAAGCTGAGGTTTTGGTACCAAGCAAAGGTGCAAGTGTGAATGCAAAGTCCAAATAGAAAATCCTGCTAGTGCAAAAGTCCACAAAAGTCCAAATAGAGTAAACAGTGCAAATCAAGTTTTGCAAGTCCAGTGGCAGTGCAAGTTTTGCCCCCTACAGTATCGCTGGGGAGGGGAGAGAGAATTGCGGGAGCAGGAACGGACGGGAGCGGGACCTCAGGAAAAAGGTGCCGGTACACCATACCGGTGCGTACCGGCACAAAAAAAGCACTGGTTTAAACTCACTTTTAGGGCTTTTAGAATAGGTCTTCCATGTTATCTTTCAAGTCTCACTATTCCCTATTCCCTTCCCACTATGATCACTGCTTGGTTCTTCCTGGGCTAAAAAAGGCTAACTTGGAGTCCACACGCCACTGTGCCTTTTTTTTTCGCTGCCCTCTTTTATTGGAACTCCTTTCCAAAAGAAATTAGGAGTGAGTTATCATACGAAAAATTTACAGTTGCCCTAAAGACTGCCCCCTACCCCTCTCTTTCTCTCCCCTGTCCCCCCCACTCTCCTTCCCCCTGTGTTCTAGTCCAATTTCTCCCCTTGATTTTAGTCTGTACGGATGGTTGTTATCTTTCCTATCTAAATATTGTAGTTCCTTTCTGTTCTTCTGAATTTCTGATATTATATAAACAGCTTTGATGTGCTAAGTTGGAAAAGCAGTATTAGCAAGCACAAATAAACTAAACTTTGAATGTGATATGTATGCATACTTTGTTCTCTGTCTCTTGGAGAATAAGTATGCCTATATCATATATATTCAAAGTAGAAGTGGGTGATCAATGCATTAAAATTTTAATGTGTTAATCAGCTGCATCACCTCTCTTCCCCTTCCCCCGTCAATCCAGCATGGCCCCATCTCTCCCACCCACCAGCATCATCCTGCATGGCTGTGTCTGTCTCCCTCTCCCCCCTCCCCCCCACACACACTTTGTTCACTCACATGGCCAGGCTGCAGCTTCTCCCAGTCAGGCAGATGCAGTATTTCTAGCTACTTCTTTTCATGTCTTACCGCTAGCTCTGCTGGTCCCAGAAACAGGAAGTGATGTCATGGGGGGGGTGCAGAAAGATGGATAGTGTGTGTGTGGAGAGATGTGCTTGTCATTCTGTGGAAGGATAGATAAAGGTGGATGGGGTATGTGTGCACCATGGAGGGGGTAGGGCTGGCAAAAGGTAGATGGAATATGTGTGCTGTGGGGATTATGGTAGAGAAAAGTAAGGTGGGGATTTGTCTGGGGGGAGGGAAATATCTTGGTAGTGGAGAAAACAAGGGTCTTGCTGGGAGTTAGGAAGAGAACACAGAGAGGGCAGTGAATGTTGAGGTTTTGGGGGAGAGCATAGGGAAGGTCAGTTGAGGGATGGGCAAAAAAAAACTGTAGAAGGCAGAGTGCTGTTAGAGGGTTGAGAAAAGGTGAACAGCAAGAGGGTGGAGGAGAGGGAGAAAAATTAGAGGTATTCACCCTGTAGAAGGGGTAGAGAAAGCCAGGGTACTTAGAGTGGAAGGGATACAAGCGAAGAGAAATAGAGAAGGTGGAAACTGAGGAGGGAAACTGCTGTGGTGGTGAGTATTTAATGCCTAAGGGGAGAAGCCAGCCGTTGGGAGATTGTACACAAGAAAATTAAAAATAAAGGGGTCATTTTACTAAAGTTTAGTGCACGCTAGTAGACATTAGCATGTGGGGGGAGGGAGCTAATTCCATTAGTGTGTACTAAGCTTTAGTAAAAGGGCCCCAAAATGTGCAGGGTTTTCATTTTTTTCCACAGAATTCCCCCAGGAGTAACATTCTAAAATGTGGCATATTCTAATCGCACAACAGAAAATAAGATTACTTTTTCTACTTTTGTCTGATCATTTTATTTTTCTAATCATATTGGTCCTGTAGGTAGAATAATCATAAATAATTCCTATAGGAAAAAGCAACTCCCAACAGATTATTATTTACGCCAAGGTCCTATGATGCAGAACTCTGCATAAGCAAATATTCTGGACTCTTGTCTAGGGGAATTTAGGACCTAGCCAAACTTGCCGTTACCGAGAAGTGAAGCCAAAGCCAGAACTGATATATATATATATATATTAGATTTATTCTAGATTTGTAAAAAAGGATATACAAATATAGAATAACTCTGTAGCAAGGCTTAGCAAAATACAAAAAAAATATATATAGAACTTGTTAATAATAAAACAGAACTAGATTGCTACAGAATGAAACTATACACACTGATTCTTTCTGGACTAAATAAATAATTACACAAGCCTGATAGGTAATTTAAACTACAGTTCTTATGGCAAATACAAAGGTTAGCAGCAATCTCCAGACCAGGAGCTATGACATAACCAGTCTTTCCTAGATAAACACCAATCACAAATCCCAGACTATAGAAAGTAAATTACTGCATCTCACCACGCTGTCTGGCAGCCTCATGATGAAGTAGATGCAGGTTCCTTCTTAAACTCGAGCTGTCTTCCCAGCGAGTCAGTCTTAGATGTAGTGCAGGGTCTCTCTGCAGATAGCAGGCGTCAGTCACTCCGTGCCATATTTCAGAGCTGGTATAGCTGAACCCAAAGGTATTCTCACCAGATATGCAGTTCACAGGCGTTTCAGGTCTTCTTCCTTTTCTTGTCAGTCTAAACTCTCCGACGGTCCTTACCAACTGACCTTCTTCAGTTTCTTAGTACCTCTCCATCAGGTGACAGTAGGGAACCAATCTTCTGCTTGCCCTGCTCACTGCATAGACAAGAAGAGTCCTTTGTTTTATGACCTTGAAAATGGTAACTTTCTGGTCTGCATCTCTGATTCTAACCAGGATTTCTGGATCCATAGGCCTCACTCCCTTCTCAACTTCTCAGGGTGATAACAGGGTGGTTGTAACACAGAATGTCCTTGGCTGTGGTCTGCCTGCTAGTAATTTTCCACAAGCTGAAAAGCTGGATCTTGCTGGCACAGAAAGGTTCAGGTCAGAGGTTGTAGCAGCCATCTTGTTTGTAACAGGCTGCATTAGGCTTGTATGAACCAAGACCAGCTCAGGTGAGATCACAGGGAAATACCCCTATAGTCCCAATTCTGGGTTTTGCTTTTCTCTGTCTTAACTCTCTTGCTGGGGTTTCCTGTCCATTTGGCAATTCTTCTCTCTCCATATCCAACCATCTCTCTTTTCTTTGTCCCTATCATTCCCAGTATCTCTGCTGTGTGTGTGTGTGTGTGTGTGGGTGCCAATGCAAGTAAAAGGGAGCGGGGCACTGCCAGTTGAGTGGGTGGAATGCCAATATTGGTAGAAGAGGTGGGGCACTTGAGGAAGTTGGCTTAGGGCACCATGATCTCTTGAACTGGCCCTGTATGTATCTCTCTTCCCAGCCAGGCAGAATCTCATTTGTGTGTGTGTGCGCCTCGCTCCCAGCCATGCAGCTTCTTCTGTGTTTGTCTCTCTCCCCAGCCATGCAGCATCTCCTGTCTGCCTTCTCCTACAGCTTTTCCTTTCTGTCTCCCCTCCCCCCACAGCATTTTCTTTCTGTCTCCCCTCCCCCACATCATTTGCTATTTCCGCTTTGTTTTCCCCTCTCGCTATCCAAACTCACAGCCATATGCACTAAACAACGAGCCATTAACGAGCAAGTAGTAAACCGTGGCATGCACAAAAGGCTTCCCGAGCCATTTTCCGATCACGGTAGCAGCTAACGAAAACGGAATGCAGATGAGCAAATTAGTACCCCAATGTGTATAAATCGTATTGTAATGAGATGCAGTACCATTTTCCGATTCCCTTACCGTGGAAACCCTAACGGGAGGTCTGCACCTCTCGTTGAGGCTGCTGTGAGGGAATCGGAAGGAAAAAAAAAAGTGCTCGACAGGACATCCTTCTAAAGTGCCTAACATAGAAGTCCTTCACTCACAAAAACAAAAAAGGACGTCCCTGATGAGCACTTGGACGTTTGCAGCTTAAGTGAAAGGCTACTACTCTGCCTTCTCACTCCAAAACACTCACGGGAAGCAGCGATCAGACGGGGCTACGAGGATGCTCTCTCTTCCTGCGCTGCTTATTTGTCTTGTCCCCTGGAAATCTGGGTAGTTTGGAGGGTTTGTGTGCCTCGGATTCTGCTGTCCCCACACAGGGTGGTGCTGCGAGGGAATCGAAAGGGAAAAAAAAACATCCAAGTGCTCATCATGGACATCTAACACGAGCTGGACGTCTTACTTAAGCTTTTGTGATGGGCGTCCTTCTTGGACGTTGTATAATTATACTACAGTAATGTATCTGATCTGAAGGCTATGTGGCAGCAAAGCATCGCTAGATTAAAGGACAGATGCACAGACCCCAACATTACCCGGTGTGAGATACGAGACATTATTGAGCGTGAGTTTCAACAGATGCATCAATTGGTCCATGAGCAAAAGAGACAGGCTCTCCACTTACTGGAGTTGCAAGAAGCTTTGGCCTCTACCCTTCTTTTTGAATCATCTAACTCGTAAGTCCTGCTGGCCTCCTGCAACTGGGGGCTCAACCCTTGGTGAATGGTAGTCATTGCAGGTGAAGATTCTATACCTACTGGCCATACATTGCAACGCATTATCCGTGCCTTTTGCCTATTTTTGTTCACCATATTCCTGACCCTCCATACATCAATAATTTTATTGTGGGTTTTTTTTTTTTTTTTTTTTGTTGTACCCTTTTCGTTTGTTCCATATATTTTACCATAGTTATTTGATCATCTCTTTGTAATAATTACCAATCTGTCTTGCACATTATGCAAGCCAGAAGTGGGGATATATTATGCAAATCCCAATTCCTAGTATTAAGAGGGTTGAAGTTGAAGCTCTGACCCCTACCAATCAGGAGATATAATTTCTTATATACTATTGCTATTTATGTAAATTGGCTTTTCGTTATTGAACCCTTATGGTTTCGCTTAATTAGCACTGTTTTCTCCATGTTTACATTGTCTTTCATGTCTCTTGACATCTATATATTATTTTTGCTTATTCAGTTTACGCTGATTATGCCCACCAAGATATAGCAATGTAACATTCAGGCATACAGTCATCTTGATGGACAGATTATGATGGTGCCTGCCTAGAATAAAGACATGGAAAGATCCAAGTTTGTACACCATAAATACGTCTTCAAGCTCTATCCAGGCCCAAATGATGTTAGATCCCCCAAGATTGTGGCAATAATCTTTACACCTTGCAAACTACTGGATCACAAGTTTTGGGTCCATGTGAAAGATATACGGGTTTACTCAGCCACAGGACCTGAGGTTACCAGCCTAACCATCTCAAGACCAGCCACTTCCTTCAGCAGGCCAGCCTGAAAACCCAGATCTCCGTCCAGATTCTTCAACGTTTCCACCGCCTCAACCATGATCGATGAAAGAGAATTCAGAACTGATACTTAATTTGAGAATTACTGTTGCTGTTTATGGACATTATAGATTCATATTTTGTTTTATTTTCAGTTTAGCAGTAATCCTGTCTAGATATTGAAAAGGTTTTATTTTTATTTTCCTATTATTTCCTTTATTGTTCTAATTGCTTTTCTAACAGTTTTCCCGTTATTTCTGTTTATGTAATTTAAATTGAAGTTGATATTGCTCAGATACATGGGTAACATCAAACCCTAATACTGGCTATGATATCATAATGTAGGTGTAAACCCTGTTAGTATCAACCAGTTATGCAATTGTTTAACTTTGGTGTAGGCTTACTTAAGCTGCATGTCTTTCTGTAGGTTTGATTAAGCTCCAAGTGGGGTAACGGATATATAAAATGCTTCCCATACTTCCAGATCATTATGCATATGTCAAGTTCCATGCATGACCTTTGTTAAATATAAATTTTCCTAGGATTGACCCTTTTTGCTGTATAAGACAACCTCATACCTGTTTAAGGATTCTGAATACCTACAACCTAAAACAGTCTGCAGTCTGAGTGCTAACCATATATTTGTTGAGCCACCATAACAATGCTTAATCAAAACCACTATTCCTTCCGAGGACTACTGAGATAGATACATTAGATTATCTCCCCATGCGCTATGCAACAGATATAATAGAAGCCATAGACAGACCTGAAAGTGTTTATTAGTATGATCCACCTGAAATTGCTATTACCTCAAGAGGGGTAACATCAAGATTAAGGCCCAAGGGATTGGGTAATATAAAGGGAATTCCATATGCCCAAATAATATATCACCTGAGAATGAAGTTTCCTATCTTGCACCATACCTTCTAACAATTTGTAAGACCAAAACTCCCCCTCTCGTTTGATAGCTTACCACCTTCTGGAATGCATGATGACAAGTTTGACGAGCTTTGTGTCACCCCTCTCCAGAGGGGGTGACAAGTGGGGAATGTATAATTATAGTACAGCAAGAGGCCCTCACTGGATGCCCACCGGAAGGGTGGAAGGCCAGATTTTAGGACTCAGGCTGTAAAAATACCAGCTAGGTTTAAAAATCTATGACTGGCTGAGCAAGGACTTGCTTTTCCTGCAAGTTAATATGCGTTCTAGTTTAAGATCTATCCACTGGAATAGTGGTGGGCCAAGCTACATAGCTTTGTACAGCTGAAAAGCACTGACTAGGCCTGATAACCTACTAATGGCCTTATAGATGAGTCTTAACAAAATCAGATACAAATTGAATGTAGCACTTATTAAAATGGAGTTTGTCTTTCTATAAGATGAAACTGAGATCATAAGATGATAAAAAAAAGAGGAAGTGAAACTGATATGCTAAACGTGTTTTTCTTATATGCAATTATTTATTTTTTATTTTATTTTTGTTACATTTGTACCCTGTGCTTTCCCACTCATAGCAGGTTCAATGTGGCTTAACATATTATATACAGGTACTTATTTGTACCTGGGGCAATGGAGGGTTAAGTGACTTGCCCAGTTACAAGGAGCTGCCTGTGCCTGCAGTGGGAATCAAACTCAGTTCCCCAGGACAAAAGTCCACTACGCTAACCACTAGGCCACTCCTCCACTCCGATTAGGAATTAGGAAGGACTTCTCTGAAGAAAAAAAAAGGACGTCCCTGTTTTTCTTACCTGCCTAAACTAACCACAAGCACAGTTCTCTCAACAGTCCCCTCCAAGGTTGTTTTCAGCTTGGGCCCCCCCCCCCCCCCCCCCCAAAGATCGGACCTCCAAATCAAAACTTTTTGGATGTCCCTCCCTCCAGGTCTTTCTCAGCCAATCACAATGCGTTTAGCTGTTACCAGTATCAGCTAAAGGAACTGGGATTGGCTGAGAGAGACCTGGAGGGAGGGACATCCAAAAAGGTTTGATTTGGAGGTCCTTGCATGTTCCGATCTTGGGGGGGGGGGGGGGCCCAAGCTGAAAACAACCTTGGAGGGGACTGTTGAGAGAACTGTGCTTGTGGTCAGTTCAGGCAGGTAAGAAAAACAGGGACGTCCTTTTTTTTTTATTCAGAAAAGTCCTTCTCCTGATACTTTTTGGACTTCCCTCCCTCCAGGTCTCTCTCAGCCAATCACAGTGTGTTTAGCTGTTACCAGTATCAGCTAAAGGAGCTGGGATTCCTTTGTGTTTATCCCACGCATGTTTGAATTCTATTACTGTTTTCATGTCTACCACCTTCCGCGGGAGGGCATTCCACATATCCACCACCCTCTCCGTGAAAAAATACTTCCTGACATTAGTCCTGAATCTGCCACCCTTCAACCTCAGTTCATGTCCTCTAGTTCTACCGCCTTCCCATCTCCGAAAAAGGTTCATTTGCGGATTAATACCTTTCAAATATTTGAAAGTCTGTATCATGTCACCCCTGTTTCTCCTTTCCTCTAAGGTATACATGTTCAGGTCAGCAAGTCTCTCGTACGATTTGCAACACAAATCCCATACCATTTTTGTAGCTTTTCTTTGCACCGCTTCCAGTCTTTTTACATCTTTAGCAAGATACGGCCTCCCAAACTGAACACAGTACTCCAAGTGGGGCTTCACCAATGACTTGTAGAGGGGCATTTACACTTCCTTTCTTCTGCTGGTTATGCCCCTCTCTACGCAGCCTAGCATCCTTCTGGCCACAGCCATCGCCTTGTCACATTGTTTCTTCACCTTTAGATCCTCAGACAACAACACCCGAAGGTCTCTCTCCTGAGTCGAGCTTACTCATCTCTCCCCTCCTATTCGGTATCTCTCTTTCGGGTTTCTGCACCCCAAGTGCATCACTCTACACTTCTTGGCATTAAATTTTAACTTATTGGTACTCTAGAAACCTAAATATGCTATCCCTATTCTATACCCCTACTACTTTGTGTAGTGTAATATAATAGTGCTCAGTATCAAGTGCTTCTGTTTTAAGCTAACATGTAGCTCATACCATCACACCAGTAACCACCATCATTGCACTCCAAGTCCCTTCCGCTCATCTCCAATCCCGCAGAACCTCTCCCGTGTCTAAATATTTATTAAATAAGAGGTCCTACCAGGAGCTTCCTGAGCTCCCTCAGTATCCTGGGATGTATCCCATCCGGCCCCATAGCTTTGTCCACCTTTCAGATTCTCAATCTGTTTATAAACTCTTTCTTCCATAAACGGCGCAGTATCCACTTCATTCCCAGACGTTCCCTCGGCAGCCGACCACAGTCCTTCTCCAGGATTTTCCTCCGTGAACACTGAAGAGAAATAATTGTTTAGCATGTTCACTTTATCTTCATCACTCTCCACATAGCCATTCTCATCATCTTTCAGTCTCGCAATTCCATTCCTGTCTCTTCTCCTTTCTCCAATATATATGGAAACGGTCTTGTCACCTCTCTTTACATCTTTAGCCACTTTTTCTTCCGCTCATGCTTTCGCCAACTGTATTTCCCTCTTTGCTTCTTTGAATGTAATCTGATAATCTTTTCCATGATCCTCTCGTTGCATGCTTTTATCAAACTGAAACAAGCCAAGCCTTCGTATCTGTGCCAGTTCTTCAGAGTCCAGACATAAGTAAATCTTTTGTTCTTGAGGTTGATACATCTTCCCTCGGAGCTGGAGCCATCCTGTCCCAGGCCTCAGATGCTGGCAAACTTCATCCCTGTTTCTTTTTCTCAAAAACATTTACTCCAGAACATAACTACACCATTGGTGCCTGAGAACTGATAGCTTTGAAATTAGCTCTGCAAGAATGGCGATATCTTTTGGAGGGAGTCCTTCAGTGCAGGGGCGTAGCTACGGGTGGGCCTGGGTGCGCCCAGGCCCACCCAATCTTGGCTCAGGCCCACCCAAACGACGACGACTGGAACGGCGAGTTTTACCCGAAGTCGCAACGACGAACGGGCAGGCAGCGCTGCGGTAGTAAAAGCAACAAGGAGACTGGTTCGACTCTCCGTCCTTCACTTCCCTCCCTCTGCATCCCGCCCGAAAGAAAATGATGTCAGAGGAAGGCGGGACGCAGAGGGAGGGAAGTGAAGGACGGAGAGTCGAACCAGTCGACTTGTTGCTTTTACTACTGCAGCGCTGCCTGCCCGTTCGTCGCTGCGACTTCGGGAGTAGAATGGAACGGAAGTTGGCTGGGAGATGCTGTGAAGGGGGAGGGGGGAGACCATGGATAGAAGGGGAAAGGGGATGGACAGAAACAGGATGGGCAGGGGAGAGAGGAGAATTGCTGGACAACAGGGATGGATGGAGGGGAAAGGGGAGAGAGGAAATTTGCTGGAGATGGATGGAGGAGAGGGCAGGGGAGAATGGAGAGTTGCTGGAGGGAGCTAAGGGCAGGGGAAAGAGGAGAATTGCTGGACATGGATGGATGGAAGGCACAGGGGAGAGAGGAAATTTGCTGGAGATGGATGGCTGGAGGAGAAGAGGGCAGGGGAGAATGGAGAGTTGCTGGACATGGAGCGGAGGGCAGTGGAAAGAAGAAAATTGCTGGACATGAATGGATGGAGCGGAAAGGGGAGAGAGGAAATTTGCTGGAGATGGATGGATGGAGGAGAGGGCAGGGGAGAATGAAGAGTTGCTGGACATGGAGCGGAGGGCCGGGGAAAAGAAGAAAATTGCTGGACATGAATGGATGGAGCGGAAAGGGGAGAGAGGAAATTTGCTGGAGATGGATGGATGGAGGAGAGGGCAGGGGAGAATGGAGAGTTGCTGGACATGGATGGAGGGGAGGTCAGGGGAGACAGGAGAATTGCTGAACATGGATGGATGAATGGAGGGGGCAGGGGACAGAGGACATTTGCTGGATAGGGGAGAATGGAGAGTTGCTGGACGAATGGATGGAGGGAGGGGAGAGAAGTCAGGAAGGAGGTGCACATGGATAGAGGGGATGGAAGAGAGGAGAAATGCTGGACATGGATGGAGTGGAGGGCAGGGAAGAGAGGAGAAATGTTGGACAAGGATGGAGGTAAGGAAAGACAAAGGAAGGAGATGCACATGGATGGAGGGGAAGGGAGAAAGGAGAAATGCTGGACATGGATGGAGGGGAGGGAAGACAGTGGAAGTAGATGCACATGGATGGAGGGGAGTGAGGAGAAATGCTGAATATGGATGGAGGGAAAACTGCTGAGTTTAAGGTTTGGTTTGGAACACGTTGAGGGCAGATACTGAAACTCGAGGAAGGATAGGGGCAGGGCTACAGATGGTAGACAGGACGCATAAGGACACAGGAGGATGGTGGACATGGTGAGTGAAAAAATATCAAATGGAAAGAAGACACTGCGTAAAACGGAAGACACTAGGACCAAAGCGAATAGATCAGACAACAAAGGTAGAAAAAAGTATTTTATTCAGAATTTATTAATTTGAATATGTCATCTTTTGGAAATGTGCATCTGTGATATTTTGCATGTAAGTTTAAATGTTTCTGGTATTGCTGCATGCTGAGTCTGACTTCTTGAGTTAACTTTCCAGTTCAGTATTTTGCCTTCATATTTTTTGATTTCTAGTTCCTTGTGTCATGTCTGTTGTGTCATGTGTTTTTCAAGTGTGATCAAGGTGCAGTATTCTGCTAGCATGTAGTATTCGCAGCCCTTTTTGTTTTGCTTTTTTTCACAAGGTAGTGTATTGGTGTTTTAGAGCCTAGTGTAATTACAGTTCTGCTTTTTCAAGCATAAGGTTGTAGCTCATCCTGTCCTTGGAATTAGTGCTGTTATGGTTTTAAAGATATGAGTGTGTTTTTGCACAAGTTTGTGTATAGCATTTTACAGTGGAGAGATTGTGGGATAATGTAATTATATTTAAAAATATCAATTTTTCCATTAAGTATGTATGTGGTTATACTGATGCAGGGCAGCTGTTGGGCAGACTACTTAGAAATCCATCATCAAGTGAATTCTTAGGCATTATTTTGTAGGATCCCAAGAGACACTACTCATACTTATATAGACAGTGCGTGACCACCCATATTAGCTCTGGGTCCACCCAAAATTTCAGGTCTGGCTACGCCACTGCTTCAGTGGTGTGCTGGAGCCAGCTCGCACCGGTTCGCAAGAGCCGGTTGTTAGTTTTTTAAGAATTTTGGGAACCGGTTGTTAAAGTAGCTACTTTAACAACCGGCTCCCAAAATTTAGGCTTGCCGAGTTGCCGTGCCCTTCTTGATGTCCTCCGCTCCGACCTTCCCTGTGGCTCGCTCAGCATGTCTCACCACCTCCCCCCTACTCCTGATGCAGCTCCTCTTCTTACAGCGATTTTTTTTTCAGTGGTGCCGGCCGGCAGGCAGAGTAAGAAAAAGCACGTTGCTTCAGCCAATCCTGTGGACTTTACTTCAGCCTGTCCCGCCCCTGGGACAGGCTGAAGAAAAGCCCCAGGATTGGCTGAAGGAGCCTGCTTTTTCTTACTCTGCCTGCCGGTCGGCACCACTGAAAAAAAAATCGCTATAAGTTTTCTGTTCCTTTTTGCTTTCCAGCTTAACCTGAGTCAGGTCAAGGTCTGATTCTGCTCTTTTCCGGTTCTCCCAACATTTTAAGAGCGAAAGTTCCGCCCCAGTAGCCAGAGAAAGAGCTTCTAATCCTGCAAACAGGAGAAACAGAGAGCAAACTGCCTGCAGAAGTTACTGCTCTGGTAGGAGATTCCCCCAATTTCCTGTCCTTTCTCTGCAAACACTGCTGCAGCTTTCTAACCTGGGGCACTGCAAAGTCAGGAGCCTGAGCAGACCTGGCCCAAGGAAAGGCACTTTGGGGGGCTCTACTGAAGAGAGGGAAAAAGATGCGGAGTCCTACAAAGGGAGATTTTGGTGCCCCAGGTTTCGTGTCTAACTGGTTTCTAGTTGCTAAAATCCTGCTCTGTGAATTATATAAGGACTCAGGGGAGGGAAGAGTGAGGAAGGAGATGAGGGAAAAGGGAGAGGAGAAAAACTGCACATGGATGAAGAAAATAGACAGAAGCTGAGGACCAGAAATGAAGAAGAAAGGAGGAAAGGAAAGAAAGAAATGGAAAGGAAGCCCTGGAAATGGAGTTAAGAGGACAGATAGCAGCAGAATCGGATACTGGACCAGAATGATCAGAAAAACAGTCACCAGACAACAAAGGTAGAAAAAAATCATTTTATTTTCCTTATAGTGTTTGGAATATGTTCACTTTGAGAATCAGGTGCTCAACATTAAAAGTTTATATTTATTTACTTATTTATGGCATTTTATCGCACATTAAACATGAATTAGATTGGAACCTGGGATCATTTAATTTTTTTTCCAATCTAATTCATCCTATCACCATCATAATGGATCATAAGAATCTCTTGTAAGGTGCCAACAACCTAAACCCTCGACAGGCATGATGGTCTTTGTTTTTTGCTCGCTTTAACTTTCATTTGACTTTCAAACTGGCTGAAAAAAATGTCCAGGCTGATGCTTTATCCTGAGCTTTTGAATCCCCAGAAGAACCGGATGGGCCCTGGCCCATGCTTGATCCTGCCTGTATTATCACTACTACTGGGATTTCTCTGCCTCCTGCCACCACCTCTATACCCCCGGTTTAGACGGGCTGTTCTTAGATGGGGACATTCCTCACGTTTGGCTGGACATCCAGGATTCCATAAACCCCTACATTTTATATCCCACCTGTGCCCGGAATAAAAGTTCTCACACCAAACCTTGGGGACTCCTTCAATCCCTATCTGTTGCTCAAGGTCCATGGCAGAAGCTTTATATGGATTTTATCACTGATCTTTCTCCTTCCCAAGGTAATATGTTGATCTGGGTGTG
This sequence comes from Microcaecilia unicolor, assembly GCF_901765095.1. Taxonomy (NCBI): domain Eukaryota; kingdom Metazoa; phylum Chordata; class Amphibia; order Gymnophiona; family Siphonopidae; genus Microcaecilia; species Microcaecilia unicolor. Next base: position 118,223,755 of record NC_044040.1, on the reverse strand, counting down.
GTTATTGATCGCCTCTCTCGAATAGCCTATTTTGTCCCCATGCCATCCCTTCCTTCTGCTGCTATCTTGGCTCAAACCTTTGTTCAATATATTTTTCATCTCCATGGACTTCCACTGTGCATACTTAGTGATTGGGGCCCTCAATTTACTTCACATTTCTTTTTTTTCTTTTTTTTTTTAATTGCAAGAAGTCTTTATTATCAATGCATCATAATAAAAGTGACGTTATACACTCAACACGGATGCAGTGCTCCATAGTTTACACAAAGAATCTATTAATACTCCCTGCTAAGTGACATAGAACAATATCAACTTGCCTTTTGTAACATCTCCAAACTTCAAGAATTTTTTGAATTTTACTGAATTTAGTAATTCCCCACCCTTCCCTTCTCCCTCCCTACCACCCTCCCCCCCCCCCCCCCCCCCCCCTCAGTGGGCACAACTAGTTGTATTCATTCAAGTCGCTCTCTAAACGTGAGCCAATTTTTACAGAGCATCCGAAGGGATTTGTTTCCATACTGCTTGCCACCTCCCCATCTGGTGTTTGCGCTCAGCCATTAATCTCTCCATCTCTCTCACGTATCTCAGCTTATGAAGCCACTTCGCTATCGGGGGCACCCCCTCCCTCCTCCAATGTGAAGCTAAAACCACCCGTGCTGTACCAACCACTTGATGTACCAGTTTCTGTTGGGCCAGCGTTATACTGGCAATCCGGGCAGAGAACAAAAACACCTCCGGGGCCAAGGGCACTATGCATCCCAACCATTTCTGCAACCTAAAGTGAACCACCCTCCAGTATGCCCGGATTTTGGGGCAGCTCCACCACACGTGTCCCATTGTACCCCTTTGACCACACCTTCTCCAACACCCACCAGAAGAAGCCGGGAATATCTTCTGTATCCGGGCAGGTGTAAGGTACCACCGATAGAGCACCTTCACAGCGTTTTCCTGCAGGCGTACATGAGTGGACACCCCCACCGCTTTTCTTTCTATTCTCTCCCACTCAGACTCTTCCAGGCCCACACCCAACTCCTTTTCCCAACCTCTTCGATGCGCATCGCTACAGGGTGAGTGCTGGCTTATGCTTTGGTAAAGGTGACTTATCAGGCCACGAGAGGACGAAAGCTTCCCACATATCTCCTCTAAGTTAAGTTTCTTTCGCTGCATCACCTCTCGAACCGCTTTAGTCTGTAAAAAGTGTGCCACTTGACAGTATTCATATTCACCTCCCTCCACCCCAGGATATCTATCCTTCAAGACGTTAAAGGACAACAATGAATCATCTTCAAACATCTGTCCCCAGTTTCGTACCCCAGCCTCGTACCATTTGGTGAAAGTCCCCTTTGTAGTGCCTGGCAGAAATAGTGGATTATACGCTATAGGGGTATTCTGGGTCAAGATGCATTGTTTCTGAGGGAACATTCTATCCCAGTAATAAAGTGTTACGTACACTGAAGGACAAGTTCCCGCCCCCAAACTTCTAAATGACCTGGGTAACCACATTAAGGCGCTCAGCGGGGTCCCACCCAATGAGTGTTGTTCTATTTGCACCCATTGTCTATCTGGATATTCTTGGTGCCATTCAAGTGCCGCCTTCCCCTGCGCCGCTCTGTAATACCATATTAGGTTGGGTACCCCCAACCCTCCCCTCTTCCTCTCCCTATATAATAGTGAGCGCGCTAGCCGTGGACGCTTTCCTGCCCAGACGAACCGCACTAATCTATCTTGTAAAGAAGCTATGAATCGTCTGGGCATCGTCACAGGCAGCACTTGGAAAAGGTACAGCAATCGAGGCAGTATATTCATTTTAAGGATAGCTATTCTTCCAAACCATGAGAACTGCATGTCTCCCCAGCGCTCTAAGTCAGCCCCAGTAGTTTTGCCTAACCCCGTATAATTTGCCTTAGAGCTCTGAGAGTTCCCTCGTCAAGTTCACCCCCAGATATCTAATTTGTTTGTGAGCCCATCGGAAGGGATATGAGATCTTTAAAGACTCCACCACCTCCTCTGGGAGTGTTACATTTAAAGCCTCAGATTTAGCCATATTAACTTTGAAACCGGACACTGCGGAGTATTCTTCTATTTTTCGCTGTAATTGTGGGAATGTAGTCAGGGGACGAGTAACAAACAGCAAGACGTCGTCTGCAAAAAGAGCCATTTTATGGACTCTATCTGTCACTTGTGCTCCTGAGATGTTGGGATCAAGGCGCACCTGTGCTGCAAAAGGCTCCATCACCATAGCAAATAGCAAGGGTGATAAAGGACATCCCTGCCGTGTGCCTCTGTATAGTGTGAATAGATCAGAGTTACCACCATTGACCCGGACACATGCCCTTGGCGATTCATAAAAAGCCTGGATCCATCGTCTAAACTGCACTCCAAACCCCATCGTCTCCAGGACCCTGTGCATAAAGGGCCAGTGAACCTGGTCAAAGGCTTAGGAGACATAGCGGTTTCTGATTTCTTTTTGCCAAGTACATAATGTCCACCACCCTCCTAATATTATCCATTGCTTTTCTGTATGAGACAAATCCAACCTGGTCCGGATGGATGAGCACTGGGAAAATAGGGGCCAGTCGGGTTGCCAGTACCTTAACCAAGATTTTTACATCAGCATTTAGCTGAACCCACACTCTAGGTGATCTTTTCCAGGCTTGGGTAGCACCGCTATCCAGGCCTCCATCATGGATTGAGGTAAGGACCCGCCCCTTCCCACCTGATTGAACACATCAGCTAAAAGAGGTGCTAACTCAGGTGCAAACTGTTTATAAAACTCATTTGGCAATCCATCCAGCCCAGGCGACTTACTCAATGGTAAGCTCCTTATAGCCTCTTGAATTTCCTTAGGGGTAACTGGTTCATCTAACAGTCTCTGCTGCTGGTGGCGCAGGGAGGACAGTTCACTATTTTGTAAATATTGATCTATTAAGTCCATTGAGGGATTTAGCTGTTTTGCGTAGAGGGCCTTGTAAAATTCCCCAAATCTTTTACGTATTTGCTAGGTTTTTCCTAGCTCTATTCCACCTTCATCTCGTATCTTTAAGATGGTTCGCTCAACTTTCTGCCTTCGCATCTTTATGGCTAAGAGGCGCCCTGCTTTATTGGCAAATTCATAAGAGCCCAGCCTACTTTTTGCTTGTAACAAACTGAGATGCTCTGAGTAAATGGAGTCCAGCAGTAGTCTCTGGTCACTAAGCTCTTTCAATACCTGTACTGACCCACTTGCCTTGTGTTGTGCCTCCAACAGGCGAATATTCTCAAGACAGCTCGCTATCTGTGCCTTGCGGGCTTTTGATTTCTTACTGGCCAGTTGCAAAAAGTATCCCCGAGATACTGCCTTCATGGCGTCCCATACTATACTGAGCGAAGGCCCAGAGTCCAAATTAAACTCAAGGTATTCTTTTAGCATTTTTTTATATCCTACCACTACTTCCCCTTCTTGCAATAGACTAACATTTAGTGTCCATCTTTTATCTTTACTCTCAGTCCTTATATTGGGTAAAGTTACCCACACCGGGGCATGGTCCGACAGAGTCATACTGCCTATCCCCGCTTCAGGGCCCCTCTCCACCAATGCAGTATCCAAGAAGATGTAATCTATGCGGGAGTATGAGTGATGTACTGGAGAATAGAATGTGTAATCTCACACCCTCTGATGGTTAACCCTCCACAGGTCTACTGTGCCTAGTGATTGTGCTAAAGATCTCAATGCCAATGAGTCCCGTTGTCCCTCTTCTCTCAGAGCCCCAGATCGATCAAGGCCTGGGTCCATCACAGTGTTAAAGTCCCCACCTATAATAAGGGAGCCCTGTGCAAAAGTGGCCAAAGAGTTTCTAACTTTGTCAATGAAACCCGCCTGCCCTGTGTTTGGTGCATAGATAGATGCTATAGTGAGGTCCACTTGATCAATTTTGACATGCAGAAAGATGTAACGTCCCCCAGTGTCCCTCCTCACCTTGATCACCTGTGCACCAACTGTTGCGTGCATCAGGATCGCCACTCCCCCCTTTTTTGACCCCGCTGCAGCTGCAAAGTGTGCCACTGGGTAGTCCGAATGGGAGAGAAGTTTTTTATATCTATTCCTCAAGTGGGTCTCCTGAAGAAGGACCACGTGCGGCCTGAGCTGCCCCAGTTCTTTATAGAACTTCTGCCGTTTCTGGGGCATGTTCAACCCTTTTACATTATAGGATAGAATCTTTAAATCTGTACCCATCACTGAGTGTGTTACCAGTGCTGGTCAGCTACATTCCTCCAAGTCTGCTCTGCAATCTGCGATATTATATACAGTCTTAGGCCCCAGCCATGTCCACTTCTATCCCCTACCTCCTTCCCTCCCCTATCTACTCCCCCCCACTTAAAACCCTCCCCAGACCCTTCCTTTCTCACCAAATGAAAGACCTCATCTTCCAAATGGGATTCGAGAAAGATCCCCATCTTTCACTCAGCCCCAGCCACACATTCATCCCCCCCACCTCATACCTTCACATAAACAATCAACAATAAACCTTCCCATCCACCTCCTGTCCCCCCTCTAGTCCCCATTTATACCCATTAAACTGCTAACTCTCCATCATAACCAAAACTGTCAGCCCTTAGGCTCCTAATTTACAAGTATTGTTAGAACCCTCATCATCTATCACAGTCTGTAAGTCGACACTGGCACATTTTCCAGTTCAGGGAAATTTGCTTCCCACTCTCCATGTCCATGATAGCATATTCTCGACGCCTCAGTCCCGCTGCACAGTCCAGCTCAACGCTTCTGGCTACCTCGTTTTGTAGTTTCTGGGACTCTCTGCCATCGTTGAAGTTTTGCTCGAGTAGTGGACGCTACCGCCCCCGGGTGGAGCCTTTGCAGAGACCAGTTCAGCGGCATACAGAGCCTCCCATGCCTCCTGTAGGGTTTGCACCCTATGCTTGTTGCCCTTCAAGGTGAAGTTTAGAGAAAAAGGGAAGCCCCATCTGTATGATATTTTATGCTTAGTCAGGGATTCCAACGCTGGTCTCATCTGCCTTCTCAGTTGCAGGGTGTGTTGCGATAAGTCCTGGTACACCTGGATCAGAGCTCCTCCATATTCCAATCTCTCTGTCTTTCTTGCGTCACCAGGATTTTTTCCTTGATTTCATATTTGTGGAAACGCACAATTATGTTGCGCGTCTGTTGCTCCTTTCGTGCCCACAGTGCTCTATGAGCTCTATCCAGCTCACACCGCAGTTCTCCCGCATCGGGTCCCAGCAAAATGGAGCACAGCGACTGCACTATTTCCGCCACATTCTCTGCATCGCCACCCTCGGGGACGCCTCAGAAACGGAGGTCCCCATCAAGGTCGTCAATTTTATATTCCAAGTATGCGTGCCTTTGGTCCATCTCCTGCAGCATATTGGCATGCTTGTTTAAGGATTCAGCGTGCTCGTCGAGTTTCAGCTCTGCCTCCTCCACTCTGCCGCCTAATTCTCTAAGGTCGGCACTTACAGTAACGTGTCCATCCGCTCTAAAATTTCGTCCTTGGACTGCTTAATCTCCGTCTGTATATTGGATAAGAACTTGCGAAGCTCGGTGGACATGCCTTTTTTTGGCGGGGGAGCTCGCGCTTCCGACATGGATAGCGTGGAATCTGAGTCCGATGGGGAAGCACGCTCCGTAGATTCGCGGTGTTTAGCGGCCTTACTCGCCATGCTTTTCTCCGCTTTATCCATTTTTTTTCGAGTGGAAGCTGTTTTGCTCATATCCTCAGCTGTTCAGACGGGGTTTCTGCTTACCCAGGCTGCGTTTTTCTTCTGATATGTTACTATTGTTCGCAATAATTCGGCGTTAGGAGAGGGAGCTGTGAGACTAGGCTACCATGCTACTCGATGACGTCACTTCCTCCTCAGCTTTACTTCACATTTCTGGAGATCTCGCTGTACCACCCTTGGTATCACCACTCATTTTTCGTATTTATTTTTTTATTACATTTGTACCCCGCGCTTTCCCGCTCATCGCAGGCTCAATGCGGCTTACATAGTAACAAGAGAATATAATCTGTAGTATCAAAATCAACAAAGGAGGTATATGGTAGGACAAATGAACAAGGGGTAAATGGGATAAAAGAGGTATGAGAGAAAGGATAGGGATACATTTGCCCAGTCTATATTTGGATAATTGAAGTCGCCCATTATTATCACATTGCCCATTTTGTTTGCGTCTCTGATTTCTGTTATCATTTCTGCGTCTACCTGCTCATCCTGGCGAGGCAGACAGTAGTACACTCCTATCACCGTCCTTTTCCCTTTTATACATGGAATTTCAACCCACAATGATTCAAAGGTGTGATTTGTGTCCTGCTGAATTTGTAATCTATCTGAATCAAGGCTCTCGTTAATATACAATGCTGCCCCTCCACCAGTCCTGTCCACCCTATCACTACGATATACTTTGTACCCCGGTATGACAGTGTCCCACTGGTTATCCTCCTTCCACCAGGTCTCAGTAATGCCTATTATATCCATTTTTTTATTTAGTGCAATATATTCCATCTTATTTCTTAGACTCCTAGCATTTGCATATAAACATTTCAGAGTATGTTTGTTGTTCCTATTTGCGTGATGCTTAGTACTTACTTTTATAATATATAAGATGTCGTTTTTCTTCTGCCTATCATCCCCAAACTAATGGGCAGGTGGAACGCATAAACCAGACCCTTAAGAGCTTCCTTCGGATGTATGTCAATAATAGACAGGATGACTAAGCCTCTCTCCTCCCCTGGGCTGAGTTCGCTTATAATAACAACTTCCATGAATCCTTTGGAATGTCAACTTTCTACATAGTTTATTTACAACATCCTTGACTTCCGTTACCAATTCCAAAAACCTCTGATCCTCCCGCTGTCCGTAATACCCTTCAGGACATTCAGAACATCTGGAATAAGGTTCGTGATCATCTCCAGCAAGCCCTCAGCCCGATATAAACACTACCTATCTAAAGAGAAGAACATCACCTATTTTTCAACCTGGAGAAAAAGTCTGACAGCATTAAATATTTACAATTACACTTGCCTTCGTATAAGTTTGCTCCTAGATTTATAGGACCTTTTTCCACACGATCTCGTGTGGGAGCTGTCACCTATCATCTGCATTTACCTTCCAACCTCAAGATACATAATGCTTTCCATGTTTACCTCCTGAAACCTTTTCTGTCTTCCAAATGGCATCCGGAACCCAAACAACCCATTATTCCCGAAACCATGCTGGACCCCGAATACAAGGTGGCAGAGATTCTGGATTCCAAGCAAAGCTCGGAGCAGCTTTATTATTTGTTATCCTGGAAACACTTCGGTCCTGAGGACAACTACTGGGAGCCAGCATCCAATGTTCATGCTCCAGAATTAATCCAGGAGTTTCACTCTTGGTATCCCTCGAAACCAGGACCAAATTGGAGGGAAGTCCTTGAGGAGGGGGTACTGTCACAATGGTGGGATCATGTGTCGGAGGGGTGCGGTACTCCTGGTGCAATCTCAGCAGGGTCATTGACCAGGAGGGGAGGCGCTGCGCTGATGCACGGCAGCTCTCTCTGGGCACCCAGCACGTGCACGCATCTCCAGCTCCTCCTCCCCCCCCCCCCCCCCCCCGGAGAGGGGGCAGCTCTTCCATGACATCAGATGCCCTCATTTTTACGAAGGCTCGATCCTTCTTACGGCGCCTCCACTACAACTTTGGTTGGAGACTCCTGGAGCTTTTTCCATCGACTTCTTCCTGCCTGTCTTTGAACGTAAGCCTGAACCTGATATTGTCTTCTGCTTTTTACCTGCCTGTGAACCTGAAGCTGGTATTGACATCAGCTAGCTTACTGTGAACCTGGTATTGACATCTGCTAGCTGCCTGCCTGTGAACCTGAGCATGAACCTGGTAGTGTATTCTGCTTTCCGCCTGCCTGTGAATCTGAACCTTCTATTGGCTTCTGCTTGCCGCCTGCCTATGAACCTAAGCCTGAACCTGGTATCGACTTCTGCTAGCCACCTCCTGTGAACCTAAGCATGAACCTGGTATCGACTTCTGCTAGCTACCTGCCTGTGAACCTGACCCTGAACCTTGTATTGTCTTCTGCTTGTCGCTTGCTTGTGAACCTGAGCCTGAACCTGGTATTGACTTCTGCTAGCTGCCTACCTGTGAGCCTGAACCTTGTATCGTCTTCTGCTTGCAAGGATTCAAACGATCTTGTCACTGGTTCATCCTCCTCTATGACATGTTGTAATAATTTAATTCCCTTACCCACCCAACGTCTAAACCCACATCCCAATTGTCCTGGAGGGAAGGATGCATTGCCCATCAGGGTTAGAAACCAAGAGCAATGGGCATACAGATGAAAGCATCTTCGGAGATAGTTCCGTTCCATGCCCATCACAAATGCAGTGGTCTTAGCAATGAATGTTTCCACAGCCAGGAAGGCAGTTGTCTACCATATGCATGCAGCAAGTACCCCACTGACCATTCCGCATGAAGCTCTTTTTCCAGTGCTATATTACAATACTCTGAGGTATCATATATCCAATCTCAGATCTTCTGGAACTGACAAACTACATCATACACCTTCAAATCTGGCAGACCCATACCCACCTCCCTTCAGTTCAGTTGAAGATGTCACAATGGTAGGCAAGATTTCTTACGCCGCCACAAAAAAATCTCCTAATGATTTATTTATTTATTTGTTTCATTTGTATCCCACATTTTCCCAATATTTTAATGTCCACATTGAGGAGTGAGATTGGATGGTACGAGCTACTAAGAAATGGGTCTCTCCCCTATTTCAAAATTGGCAAAATAGTGCTAGGGAAAAGGCCTGTGGCCAGGGACTCATCATAAACTACTCCCAACACCAGGGCCACCTGCTCATCTGAAATTTTATAAAATTCCAGAGGTAATCCTTCAGGCCCAGGAGTCTTGCAACCTGACAGTACCCGCATAGCCATCTGGACCTCAGCCGGATGGATAGGCTAATTGAGTGAGTCTACCTCCTCCAGTCACAAAGTGGGAAATGGCAAATCAGCAAAAAAGCTCTGCATAACAAAATGATAGCGGGGATGGGACGACTTCCCTATGAAGAAAGATTAAGGAGGCTAGGGCTATTCAGCTTGGAGAAGAGACGGCTGAGGGGAGACATGATAGAGGTATATAAAATAATGAGTGGAGTGGAACAGGTGGATGTGAAGCGTCTGTTCACGCTTTCTGAAAATACTAGGACTAGGAGGCATGCGATGAAACTACAGTGTAGTAAATTTAAAACAAATCGGAGAAAATGTTTCTTCAACCAACGTATAATTAAACTCTGGAATTCATTGCCGGAGAAAGTGGTGAAGGCGGTTAGCTTAGCAGAGTTTAAAAAGGGGTTGGATGGTTTCCTAAAGGACAAGTCCATAAACCGCTACTAAATGGACTTGGGAAAAATCCACAATTCCAGGAATAACATGTGTAGAACGTTTGTACGTTTGGGAAGCTTGCCAGGTGCCCTTGGCCTGGATTGGCCGCTGTCGTGGACAGGATGCTGGGCTCGATGGACCCTTGGTCTTTTCCCAGTATGGCATTACTTATGTACTTATCAGTATCTCGAGCAGCATATAATGTAGCATAATAATTCTTGAGTAATTTAGCTATAGAATGATTTTTTTAATGGTAGCCCCCACTGGGTCGCACAGAAGCAGAACAAAATGTGGCCCCAGCTTGGCATGAACCAGCCTGGCCAAACAAGTGCCCATCCGATTCCCATATTGGAATAAACGATGGTGACTGAATGTGTGCAATGTTCTCTGATGAATGAGCCTATTTAATCCATTTTGTAATTGAAAGTATTGCTCTGTGGTTTCCCTAGTGAGACTTTGAACCAGTTCCCCATGGGCTTGTTGTAATTGCGCTGTCAGTACAAGAATTTGCTTATTTAATGTCTTTGCGCGATGAGCCAAGTATGATATAATCTCCCCTCTCATTACCACTTTTCCAGCCTCCCACAATAGGCCAGGCATAGCCCTATGGGATTGGTTAGTGGAACAATATAGCTCCCATTTTTTCCTCAAATACAGCGCAAAATTGACATCAGCCAGATAGAGGGGCACTTTCCATAATGGGCTACGTTCTTTTCTACTCGGATGAAGGCCCAAACTGACCATAGCATGATCAGAGATACCTCTTGACAGAATTTCTACTGATTGAACTGCATTAAAAACATGATCAGAGAGTAATATATATAAACTAGACGAGACTCCGCCAAATGTGCCCATGAGATGTGGGTAAACCCCACCTCCCCAGGATGTAACACCCTTCATATATGTGTAAGTGAGAGTGGGATATTTGACCACGGAAATTCAAATCCTGGAGACAAGAATCTTAAAAAGCTTGTTTATTGATGAAAGCTTTTTAAGATTCTTGTCTCCAGGATTTGAATTTCCGTGGTCAAACATCCCACTCTCACTTACACTTGTGTTTTCCCGTGGGGAGTTCGAGTTCTCCGCTTGGCTGCGGATTCTTCTGAACATACATCCTTCATATATCCAGCAAATTTAAGTTAGGATATAATAGGATACCCCCCCCCCCCCCCCCACACACACACACACAGTGAGTGACTGGTGGGCGTCTCCCACCCTTATGGTTAGTGCAGTGGACTCTGATCCTGGGGAACTAAGTTCGATTCCCACTGCAGCTCCTTGTGACTCTGGGCAAGTCACTTAACCCTCCATTGCCCCTGGTACAAAATAAGTACCTGAATATATGTAAACCGCTTTCAATTTAGTTGCAAAAACCTCAGAAAGGTGGTATATCAAGTCCCATTTCCCTTTCCCTTCCCTTTCCATCTTGCTCTGGGACTGTCACCTCATTGAAATCACCACCTATGATATACATACATTTTGAAAAAGGAGCAAGAGCTCCAAGCAAAGCAGGGAAAAAGGTTTGGTCAAAAATATTTGGGGTATATATTGAGACCAACACATAAGGTTTGAAATATAGAGTACAATGGATCAACATCCCGCATCCCTGGTCATCAGTAGCAGAATGCAAGAGCTGAAAGGGAGGTTCTTATTTATTAGAATTGCAGTAACCGCCCTTCTGGGCATTGGGCCTGCAGAGTAAGAGCAATGTCCCACCCATTCCCTGCACAGCTTTTGATGCTCAGGCCCCGACAGGTGAGTCTTCTGCAACATGGCTGTACCTGTGCCCTGTCTTCTCAGTGCGGTCAAAAAAATTTTTTTCTTTATTGGCGAATGAATTCCACCCACATTCCAAGTTATAACATTAACAGCTATGAACGAGAGGGGGATATGGATGTCAGAATATACAGCACACACATGAGCATACAAATACCAGATAAAGAGAGGCCATAAGTAAAATCATCTATTGCAACTGGTTCCAGATTCCAAATGCAAGAAATATTAGAAGTAAAAGCACAAATCATCCTATTAGTTAGGAAACAATCCCGCCCCCCCCCCCCTACAAATCCCTTTATCAGAGTAAGATGAATCTGATCACACCCAGGAGAAACTAATTTCAGCTACTAATAAGTCATGCAAACTTGCTAAGTAGAACAGATAATTATGTTTTGGAAACTCAATCTATCCAGTTCCAAACTCTAGGAGACGTGCATCAATCAGCAGTACTCATGAGGAATCATTGATGAATCCTAAGGACAACTGGGCTTCATGTCTTGGATCCTGCAGAACTCGAATCAGTGGATTGCAGTTTTAAACAAGTGCTACAAGCTGGCAGTCTTTGCCATTTATGAGCAGATACATTTGGCACAGCTGTGGTCGTTGCAGTCAGTTCCAGATCTTTCCAGAGACCCACTACACTAAGATGAGTGCAGGCCTCCGCCATTGTTTTAGTAGAGTTTATGGACAATGGCTTTATAGTCTTCTTCCGCCTTCAATTCCGGAAGTCCGTGAACTCTCAGATTTGCTCTTTGCCGTCTCTTTTCTAGATCATCTATTTTTTCCTGTAACATCTCCACAGTAGTACTAGTCTGCTCCACATCTTTTACCACTTTCCAACTGGGTGGCATGCAAGTCCAGCTGCCACTTGTTCTCCTCTACATGAGAGACCATATCTTCCAGGCCCCGCGGACATCTTGGATCATTGACTTTAACTTCCTTCTGCAGCATTTTGTAGCACCTCTTTCAGTTCTTGTAGTATTAGCTGGAGATTGCGTTTAGTAAGTGGCTCTCCAGAAAGACCTGGATCTTCCACTTCACCCTGTGAATCCGAGTCACCATCCTCATGAAAATTCAACTCTGCACCAGACCTGCCACGCAGTCCAGCATTCTCAGCACAATTAGTAGCGGGGAAATACTGCTTAACCTCTCCTGTTCTTTTCCTATCCCAGCTGAATAAGATCTAAAGTATCAGCCTGTATTTCAGCACAATTTTCACCGTGTTTTTCTCTCAGATTGATTGGAGCCTAAGGCTACTGCTGCCGTCTCCGTAGATGATGTCACCGGAATTGGTTATAGGACAGAAAACAGGGGGTAGAGATAAATGGCCATTTTTCTCAATGGAGGAGGGTGAATAGTGAAGTACCGCAGGGATCTGTACTGGGACCGGTGACATTTAACATATTTATAATTGATCTGGAAAACGGAACAACGAGTGAGGTGATTAAATTTGCAGATGAAATAAAATTATTAGAGTGGAGGAGTAACGTAGTGGTTAGTGCACCAGTTTTGAATCCAGAGGTGACTTGTTCAAATCCCACTGCTCCTCCTTGTGCTCTTGGGCAAGTCACTTAACTCTCCATTGCCTCTGGTACAAAATTAAATTGTGAGCCCTCCAGGGCCAGGGAAATACCCAGTGTACCTGAATGTAACTCACCTCGAGCTACTACTGTAAAAGGTGTGAACAAAAGCTAAATTAATTAATTAAATAAATATTCAGAGGTGTCAAAACTGGAAGACTGGACATCAAAATGGCAGATGAAATTTAATGTGGACAAATGCAAAGTGATGCATGTTGGGAAAAATAATCCAAATCATAGTTACCTGATGCTGAGGTCCACCTTAGGTGTCAGTACTCAAGAAAAAAGATCTAGGTGTCATTGTAGACAATATGCTGATAACTAGGAATTATTAGGAAAGGGATACAAAATAAGACTAAAAATAATAATATGCCTTTGTATCACTCCATGGTGCAAGCTCACCTTGAGTATTGCATTCAGTTCTGGTCTCAGGAATTAGAAAAGGTTCACAGAAGAGCGACCAAAATGATAAAGGTGATTGAACTTCTCCCATGTGAAGAAAGGCTAAAGAGGTTAGGGATCTTCAGCTTGGAAAAGAGACTGCTGAGGGGGAGATATGATTGAGGTCTATAAAATCCTGAGTGGTGCAAAGACCAGGGGACACTCAATGAAATGGCATGGAAATACTTTTAAAACAAATAGGGGGAATTGTTTTTCACTCAAAGAATAGTTAAGCTCTGGAACTCGCTGCCGGAGGATCTGGTTATAGCGGTTAGCATATCTGGGTTTAAAAAAGATTTGGACAAGTTCCTGGAGGAAAAGTTCATAGTCTGTTATTGAGATGGACATGGGGGAAGCCACTACTTGCCTCAGGAGTGGTAGCATTGAATGTTGCTACTAATTGGGTTTCTGCCAGGTTTTGTGACATGGATTGGCCACTGTGGGAAGGAGGATACTGGCCTAGATGGACTATTGGTCTGACCCAGTATGGCTATTCTTATGTTCTTATCCCAAGACGCACAGACCTTCAGAAGTACTGAAAGAGCCTAAGACTTACACAGGTTTAATGTGAAACCAAAGAAAACACCAAACTGAGTAATCTAGGCAAGCAACTGTCCCAAAGCAACCTGTGTGTAAGCACCACTAACAAATTATCTGCAAATGCCAAGGTATTGATGTGGAAACCAGAAACATCCACCCCAGAGCCTCTGGTGTAGCTTTCAGAACAAGACAAGATAAAAAGCAATGGAGATAGAGGACACCCTTGCCACGTGCCCCAAACAATAAGGAATGGAGCAATCCTGACCCCATTCACCAGCAAAGATGCCTGAGGCTAATGATAAAGTGCCTGCACAGCCTGCAAAAACCACCCCCCAAAACCCATGTGACTTAAAACTATGAACAGATATTGGCAACTAATTTTGTCAACTTCTTTGTCTGCATCTAAACTCACTTTCAGCGACTGCACCTTGTTCTGTTGACAATGTGCCATGGTGAGCAAGAGCTTGCAACCATTACAGAGTGTTTGTTGATTGTGAACAAAAACCAACTTGTTCCTCTCCTACCAAGCTGGGAAGGATCCCCACCAGTCTCTCCGCTGATCCTTGAATAGAATCTTTATATCAACATTGGACAATAAAGAATCCTCCAGCTCCTTGGGACCAGAGGTCTTCAGAATTAGTGTAACAAGGGTTGTATTGTCATGTAAAGGAAAAGTTCCACATTCACCACCCCGGAATAGTATGCAAGAAGGCGGACCTAAGAACTGTACTGGCAACATTTTATAAAGTTCTACAGTGAAGCCATCAGGTTGTAGAGCAGAAAGCAATTTTAAGGATTTAATAGCCATCTGCAGTTCTTTAGCAGAAGGGGGCAGAGGAAATGAGGCTGAGGAAGTCAGCCTCAGAGAGCTTAGGCAATCCTGCAGTGAAGTCCCCTCCCTGTATAATGTTTCAAAGTAATCACTGAATATTTGAGTGATGTGCTCATTTTTATTATGAATCATCCCCGCTAAGTCCTTTACAAATGCAGAGCTGCCAAGGGGTCCCCATTTTTGAGAGGGAGATTTTAGTACATGCCCTGCCCTGCCCCACCCTGCCTTGGCTCCACCCACTTCACATGGTTCTGCCCCCTGGCACACCTCAATCCCACTGCCATTTCAGAAAATATTTTATTTAATAGTCTAATACCCTTTTCAATTAGCTTTCAGAGGCCAAAACCTCTTGCCTCAGGTCAGGACAGTGTAATACTGTTATGGTAGCCTCTCCTGTCCCGAGGAGGGAAGTGCTGGTCTCTGAGGGCTAATAAAAAATGTTTTAAAAATCATTGAAGATATCACCTTATTTTCTATTTTGCGTTTTATTTATATTTATTAACCTTCATTAACACAGCTACCACATTACTTTATCCTAAATGAAAAATAAAATTATTTTCTGTACCTTTGTTGTCTGGCCATTTACTTTTTCTAATTGTGTTGGTCGCAGTCTCTTGATTCTGCTTTCCTTTGTCTTCTCTTAACTCTCTTACCAGGGTTTCCTGTCCATTTGTCATTTTTCTTTCCTTTTTCTTTGTTTTCTTCAATTTATTTTTCTGTCTCTCTCTCTGTCCAGATTTAATTAATTCTTACTATCCATTCAAGAAGCCTTGCACCCAGTAGAACCATATATGTGCAATCATTCCCAAATAACCAAATCTCCCACCCACCCTCCCCTCGCATCACCCTCCCTCCCACCCCAGAACACCTCCCCCTCCCTCCTCACAAAACCCAATTCCCCAAACCATCCAACTGTGAACCCACTGAAATCTCCTCAAAGAGGAGAAGAAAAACCATAGTACAGATGCAGGGAGCCCCACTCCCCATTGGTTATGAATAGATACAGAAGGGATCGAATGTTATAGTAACATGTTTACAACAAACGTATGGCCTTCTATACATGTGCAAACAAAGAAAGTGACGCAACATGGAAAATAAGTAAGCTAAGTACACCTGCATGAAAACAATAACTATATTGAGGAATTAGCCTGATTGATTTGTTGTAGAAAATTGTGGGCCTCCTCAGCCGACTCATAAGATGTCCAGTGACCGTAAAGAAATACTTTAACTACAGCTAGATAAAGGAGCATAAAATTAATTCCTTTGGTTGCAACAGTGGCACAAACAGGATGGAATTTCCTTCTGTGCTCCTGAAGTGCAGATGAATAATCTTGAAATATTTTTTATTTGTACTCCATCATAGTGCAGTGAATCCCTTTTAAGGCAATAAGCCCGGAGCACCTCCATTTTATGACGCTAATTGAGTACTTTAACCACCACTGTGCGAGGCCGCTGCTGGTCTTCCGACTGCCTCCCCACATGATGCACATGTTCAGTATAAGGGGGCACATGCCCTCAGAAAGAGGAAATTATTTGACAAGCCATTCTAGCAATGTAGACAAAGATCTGTTCGGTAAGAATTCTGGAAGCCCTATTATTCTCAACAGATTTTCCATGTTGTTGAGTTTGGCCGCGTGGTCATGCGTTGCTTGCTCCAGACATGTCATTTGGGGACCTAACTCATGGGTAGGATCCTGTAGTACGTAAACTCGGGTTTCCAGTTCTCCGTTGCAAGATGTGATGGTGTCCAATAATGTCTGAAGATAGTCAATCTGCTTGGAGAGGTGACCTATTCTGGGGTCCAGTGCTTTTTTAACTGCCAACGTGAGCTGCGCTAGTTGACTTGCAGTAAAAAGATTACCGTGGAGAGAGGCATCAGATACACCATTTTGTCTTCTCCTCCTTTGGTTTTCTCCTCGTCCTTTTTTCTGCATTTACTGGCCATCTTGCTCCCAACATTTGCTAAAATTTGACCATATAGTCCAAAGTGTTAAAGAATCCAATTGAACACTATCTCATCTGTAAAGCCCCAAGAAATGAAAGTGAGACTCCTGCATCGTGAGCTAAATGCAGCCACTGTGCTCAATGCATCATGGTCTCTTGCATACATTGTATTAATCCATATCTTAAATTTAAAACTCAAAAAAATACCTGTTAGCCCAATCGAATACACAGCACTACTAGACTGTCTGGACCCAGACCATGGAGCATACCCTGCAGATAGGATCTGGACTGAATTCGACCCACTATTGGAAGACCTCATCTCCCAAACGCTTAAAAGATTCGCCAAATCTCACTGCAAACTAGACATTTGTGCAAATAGCCTTATGAAATCGGCCCCCCAACACTTCATAACAGATCTAACGAAACATGTGAATTTTATGCTACAAAATGGATGCTTCCCAAGGGAGAAAGGAAACATCCTACTCACCCCCATACCCAAATACGCAAAGAAAAACGCGAGTGAGTTAACCAACTATAGACCAGTAGCATCCATTCCCCTAATAACCAAAATAACAGAAGGGATAGTTACCAAACAAATGACAGACTATCTAAACAAGTTCTCAATACTACAAGAGTCCCAGTCAGGATTTCGCTCTAATCACAGCACTGAAACAGTACTAGTTACTGTCATGAATAAATTCAAACAAACGATTGCAACCGGTAAGAATATATTACTTCTACAATTCGACATGTCAAGTGCCTTCAACATGGTTGATCATGGAATCCTACTACACATCCTTGAATACTTCGGCATCGGAGGCAACGTTCTCAGCTGGTTTAAAGGATTCCTAACTACACGCTCATATCAAGTGACATCAAATTCAACAACATCAGCCACATGGACACCTGAATGTGGAATTCCACAGGGATCCCCCCTCTCACCGACAATATTCAACCTAATGATGACACCCTTGGCCAAACTGTTATCAAAACAAAACCTCAACCCATATATTTACGCTGATGATGTAACGATCTACATACCATTCAAACAAGACCTAAAAGAAATTTCCAATGAAATCAACCAAAGTCTACATATCATGCACTCATGGGCAGACGCCTTTCAATTAAAACTCAATGCAGAAAAAAACCCAATGCCTAATTCTCACCTCTCAGCATAATACGAGCAAATTTACCACCATCAACACCCCAAAACTAGATCTACCAATTTCGGAAACTCTGAAAATCCTAGGAGTCACCGTTGACCGGCACCTGACACTAGAGAATCACGCGAAAATCATAACCAAAAAGATGCTCCACTCAATGTGGAAATTAAAAAGAGTAAAACCATACTTCCCTAGAACCGTTTTCCGGAACTTGGTACAATCATTAGTACTCAGTCACTTAGACTACTGCAACTCACTCTACACCGGCTGCAAAGAGCAAATACTCAAAAAACTCCAGACAGCCCAGAACACAGCAGCCAGACTCATATTTGGAAAACCAAAATACGAAAGCGCAAAGCCCTACGAGAGAAGCTACACTGGTTACCACTCAAAGAACGCATCACATTCAAAGTATGCACCCTAGTACACAAAATCATCCACGGCGAGGCCCCAGCCTACATGTCGGACCTGATCGACCTACCACCCAGGAATTCTAAAAGATCATCTCGCACATTCCTTAATCTTCATTTCCCTAACTGCAAAGGCCTAAAATATAAACTAATGCACGCATCAACCTTTTCCTATATGAGCACGCAATTCTGAAACGCACTGCCACGGAAACTAAAAGCGACCTATGAACTGACCAACTTCCGCAAACAACTGAAGACCCATCTCTTCGACAAGATATACCACAAAGACCAAATCTTGTGAAACCCCCACACATATCTAGCAATGTTAAGAATGTCATGTTACTATCTTGTTTTCCATTACCATGCTACCCAAACTACTTCTGTAACACTAAATGTCAATTCTCCTCTCATTTCCACTATCCATGATTTATTATAAGCCACATTGAGCCTGCAATATTTGGGATACAAATGAAATAAATAAATAAATAAATAAATAAAATATATATATTTAGTATGTTTCAAAAGAACGCAAGGCTGCATATTGTAAAAGAAAATAAATTATAAATCATATCTTAAGAAGCATTCAAGGACCATATACTTAGAAACAGGAACCCTGTGTCTGCTGCATGCAGCCACCTATAACCTCCCCATTTTGCAGGAACCTGATCCAACAGGTAACCTCCAGTGAGAACACTAACAGCATGCCTTGTTCCATGGGTACAAGATCAACATGCAGTGATAAAATATTTCCTATCTTTCCTTGCCAAAGGGGGAGACCTGGGCAGGACAAACAGAAGATGTGTGAAGCCCTAGTCTTGCCAACCAAACCTGGGTTCCTCCTAACACACAGCCACAGGGTATGGCCTTGTGTCCAGAAGGCAATAATGTGTTTTGGGCCACTTGGAGAACAAGCTCACTTCCCAGCATCATTGAAATTAGCCAAGTGATAAGATGGTTCAGAGGACTAGTTACTCACTGCGTGTCCTAGGTGGTTTTGATGTGTCCAGTTCTCCAGCACCATGGGAGTGCTTCCTCTTGCACAGTCTGCAGTATCATTCTGTCAACAGCGCTTAGGATGTCCTGACCCTGCTGGGATCTGGCAGCTGCCTTGGCCTTTGCATTGCAGCGAAGTTGATATCAGTTCCTCATATAATTTTCCACATCCCTGTTGTTGCACAAAACAGCATTTATGTAGTGGGACATGGAAACCCGTTTATGCTGTTCAATGTAAGCCCTTAGGCATTGGCCAGTTTGACTAAAGGGAATCCTGGTGCTGCAGCACCTTTTGGACAAGCAGATCCACCTCAGCTTGTATGAAGTTACCTTGTGGGTCAGGATCTCATTTCTTGAGACAAAACAGTCACAGCAAGGGTGACGAAAAGAAGGGGGGACAGCAAGTGATGTAAAAACTGGATGTTCAATAAAGCCCAAGTTTTTACATCATTTGCTGTTCCCCCTTATTTTCATCGCCCTTGTGACTGTTTTGTCTACACGGCTACAAGGGTTGCTGTTCTTCTGTTCTCTGATTGTCTCATTTCTTGAGGCCATCTTCTTTGCCTAAGAATGTAGTTAACCATTATTGTATAAGCTCTTGAGAACGTCCAAGCTGGCATCATTTGGACATTGATGCTATGATTGTCCAGCCTTTCAAATTGGCATCCGTCTATGGATGTTTGAGCTGGTATCATTTGGATGTTGATGCTATGAACTTCCATCATTGTAAATTGGTTGTCATCTGTGGACATTTACTGTTAATAGCATTTGTCTTAGCAGATTAAGTATTATGGAACATGTATGTTTTCAGTCCTGACAAATTCATAACCGGTTTGTTTGTATTTATTTATTTATTGGGATGTTTGCATTAGCTTGGGTTTCTGTGATATCTGCTGCCATTGAACTTAACCACAAGGGCAGACTATGTTTGCACAAGTCTGAGGCAT
The DNA here is from genome assembly GCF_901765095.1 of Microcaecilia unicolor. Classification (NCBI taxonomy): domain Eukaryota; kingdom Metazoa; phylum Chordata; class Amphibia; order Gymnophiona; family Siphonopidae; genus Microcaecilia; species Microcaecilia unicolor. Next base: position 118,203,740 of record NC_044040.1, on the reverse strand, counting down.
CCCTGGGTAGAATGTGTAGACATTTGTCAGATGTGCCTACTTTGCTGCCATATCATACTTTCATAATTTGTGTATGTGTGAATTTGAGATCAGCCAATAACATATGAACTCAGACACAGCCTCACATTAATTGTTTCTGTTGATTGTTACATACTGTTGCTCCCCTGTGTTGTGTGTTTGTGGGGCCATCATGCTAGTGTCTTCAGCAGGATTTTTTCTGTGAGGACTCTTCTTACATGGAAGGGAAACTGATTAAAAACAGTTTCATCAAAGTGATCTGTGTTAGACATAGTTGACCTTCCTAATGGAACTTTGGAAGGCTAAGTTCTTTGAAAATATGCCTCTTAGTGGGGTTTAAAAAAGGTTTTTATATCTCCCTAAAAAAAAGTTCATAAACCATTATTAAGATGGATTTGGCAAAATCCACTGCTTATTTCTAGGATAAGCAGCATAAAATGTACTGTTTTGGGATCTTGCCAGGTACTTGTGACCTGGATTGGCCACTGTTGGAAACAGGATACTGGGCTTGATGAATCTTCAGTCTGTCCCAGTATGGCAATGCTTATTTTCTTATAAACATAAAAATTCAGATAATATACAATAATTCAGAAATAATATTTAGAATAAAAACAAGACAAGTAATTTCCGAAACCTCAGATAGTCTCAATCCAAATAGTAAAGAATTCTAAATGGGGACCACTTCCAGTGTAAATAACCTTTTGGTTGTAGAGGTCAAACAAGGTTTTAGATAAAAAGAACACTGTAGTTTATTCACATGCATGGGCCTAGTAGTGGTTTTGCAAAATGAAAGGGAAATGTTGAAAAATATTCTGGACAGAATCCATTCAAGATCTTAAAAACAAAGCATATAGCTTTGAAATGGATTCTGGCCTGAAGAGGCAACCAGTGTAAAGTCAGCAATAATGGTGTTACATGGTCATATTTACTCTTTGAAAGAATTAATTGAACTGCAATATTTTGCAGTAACTGAAGTCTTGCTAAGGATTTGGAAGTTAAACCCAAGTAGAATGAATTACGATAGTCGATCTTCAAAAAATAAAAGCTTGAACCAGCTTCTACAAATCATTTATTTATTATTACATTTATATCCCACCTTTTCCCACTGATCGCAGGCTCAAAGTGGCTTACATAAGTCTGCAATGCAAGCTACATTACAAGAAGAACAATTATACAAATTGAGGATAAAGATAAAAATAAAAATAACAAACAGCAAAAAAGGCAAGAGATATTAACAGGTAATTATTGTCCTTGGATCTGAAATTTATAGTAATTATTAATTCTAGTTAAGTTAAACCTGGGGAATAAGCCTTCTTAAACAACACTGATTTCAATAATTTTCAGAAGTTTAAGTAGTTCTGGGTAGATTTGATTTGTTTGGGTAGAGCATTCCATAATTGAGTGCCTATGTATGTAAAGTTGGTGGCGTAAATTGATTTGTATTTAAGGCCACTACAGTCTGGGTAGTGCAAGTTCAGATATGATCTTGAGGTAATGAATCTGTTTCTGGGTGGTAAGTCAATCAATTTGAGCATATATTCTGGGACTTCGCCGAAGACTATCCTGTGAATTAATGTGCATATTTTGAAGGCTACTCGTTCTCTAATAGGAAGCCAGTGCAAAATTTCTCAGAGTGGTCTTGCAGATTCAAATTTGGGTTTTCCAAAGATCAGTCTAGCCGCAGTATTTTGAGCTGTTTGTAATTTCTTGAGTAGTTGTTCCTTGCATCCTGCATATATAATGTTGCAGTAGTCCATCTGATTAAGACCATAGATTGTATCAGATTGTGGAAGACGTCACGAGGAAAAAATGGTTTTAGCCGTTTGAGTCTCCACATTGAATAAAACATTTTCTTTACGGTGTTGGTCATTTGAGTCTCATAAGCACATAAGTAATGCCACACTGGGAAAAGACCAAGGGTCCATTGAGCCCAGCATCCTGTCCACGACAGCGGCCAATCCAGGCCAAGGGCACCTGGCAAGCTTCCCAAACGTACAAACATTCTATACATGTTATTCCTGGAATTGTCTCCAATGTTAAATGTCGATCATTTGTGATCCTTAGAAGTTTCAGACTATCTGAGATTGGTAAAGAAAGGACGGGAGTATTTAAAGTGGTGGGATTATATTTGTTATACTGCGATGATAGAATTAAACAATGAGTCTTTTCAGCATTTAGTTTCAGGTGGAAAGAGTTGGCCCAATTGTCCATTGTGGACAGTCCAAAAGTGACTTGATTGGTAATTTCATCCAAGTTCTTATTAAATGGTATATATATTGTTACATCATCTGCGTAAATAAAAGGATTTAAACCTAACCTGAATAAAGCATTGGCTAGCGGGGCCATCATGTTAAACAAAATGGGGGACAGTGGTGATCCCTGAGGGACTCAGCAAACTGTGTTCCATGAAAAAGATAAGGTTGAGTTCATTTTCATTCGATAGGATCTAGATGAAAGAAAACCCTTAATCCATTCCAATACAGTTCCACCAATTCTGAAATAGTCCAAGAGGTGTAACAAGATGTTGTGGTCAATCATGTCAAATGCACTGGACATATCAAATTGCATAAGGAGTATGCTTTTACCAGCAGCAGTTAATTGTTTAAACTTGGATAAAAGGGTAACCAATACCGTTTCAGTACTATATGTTGATCGAAATCAGGATTGAGAATCATGTAAGATGGAAAATTTGTCCAAGTACTGTACAAGTTATTTAGTTACCATGCTTTCCATTAATTTTATTATCAATGGTATGGAGGCAATTGGATGATAGTTAGTAATGTCACTTAATGTTTTCTTATTATCTTTAGGAATGGGGGTAAGGAGTATGTTTCCATAATTTTTTTTGAGAAGAAACCAGTTTTAAGCATAAAGTTTAGACAGGATGTGAGGTCTTGGATGAAGCAGGGAGGAGCAGATTATAGTAGGTAATTAGGACATGTATCCAATTTGCAGAAGGAGTTTGAGAATTTAGAAATTGCTTTGGTGATTTGTTCAATGGAGAGTGGAGCGAAATGCAGCCAAATACGATCTGCTGGATAGTCTTCGGAGGTAGACTGAAGGTGATAAATGAATCCATCAATGTCAGAGTTTTTTAGGGTGAGGGAGTTGCGTAATTATAGTATTTTTTCTTTGAAATAGGTGGCCAATGAATCCGCCGATAGGGAAACTGAGCTTGTAGAGGTGACCAAATTTGTTTCAAGAAGATTATTAACAATTTGGAATAATTTCTTCAGGTTTGAGTAATCATATCCGATTTTTGATTTGTAATATTGCTTTCGTGCTTGTTTTGTAGCATATTTATATTTTCTAAGGGTTTGTTTCCATTCTGTAAGGGTGTATTCATTTTTATTTTTTTTCCACTTACGTTCCATTTTTCTGGTTAATGATTTTAAGGATTTTAGGTCTTCATTATACCAAGGTGTAGTATTTAATCTTTTTTTCTTTTTATTTTTTAAAGGCACTAATTCATCTAAAATATTTTTGCATCTTTTATCCCATTCAACAAGGAAGTGATTAGAGTTTGCGTTAGTAGTCCACTTGTTGTCATATAGTTTAGACCAAAACTCTGTAGGATCTGTTTTGCCTCTTGAGGTAATTGTTGTGTGTTGTTGGATACGGTGGATACCTTTCTTTAACCATAGCATAGATAAATTTAATTTAAAGTGATCGGACTATGGGACTTCAGTCCAACAAGTGTCTATTATTTTTAAATTCCGTTCTGAGCGTATTCTGATGGAGCAAAAGTCCAGTGTATGACCTTTTATGTGGGTAGGTCTGCAGTTAGGCCATGGAAAGTCCCAGGAGAGAAAAAAGTCCTTGCACTCTTGTGTTGATGTGGAATTCACGTTTTCAAGATGTAGGTTTATATCACCTAGAATGAGTAAGTTGGAGTTAGATATACTCATATTAGAAATGAAATCGGTGAGGATGGAGAATGATTCATTCCAGTTTCCAGGTGGTCTATAAAACATGATGCAAGACAGGTGATCTAGAAGGGATTTTTCTTGAATCCTTATTGATGCAATTTCAAGTTTAGGGGTGATGATTTCGTTTATAACTTCGATCAGGACATTGGAGCGATAGATAATGGCTAAACCTCCTCCTTTTTTGTCCTTCCTGGTCCAATGTATAATTTTATAATCCAGAGGGCATAGATCTAGTAGAATTGGATCTTTTTGGTTACGGATCCACGTCTCGTTAATGATAAGTAAGTCAAGATTATCCGAAACAATCCAATCGAAGATTAGTAAAGGTTTGTTAACAACGGATCTAGCATTTATATAACCAAATTTAATGTTTTGGAAGGAAGTCTCCAGGTTGGGATAAATGTTAATTTTAGTGAGAGATCTATCCTTTACATGAACTGATTCATTAAAGCATTCCTTTTGAGACCGTGAATTCTGATCATATTTGGTGATATTTCCGTTTGTATGATGATTGGTGAGATGTGAAATTGCTTTGCTGGGTTGTCTTGATTGGTTTTGAATGATGGTATTATGACCATTATATAGTGTGGATGATGATTGATTAATCAATAGGAAGGAGTAGGTGATAAGAAGATATTTGGTTAATTCCATATTGAATAAAGATATGAGGACTACCTAGGGATAGTAACTACAGACACACGTTTTGCTATTAAAAACTTATAACTGTTTCAAATGCTGCATAGGGAGCATTAAATCAGATACAGATTTCAGATGAGGACAGACACAATTTTTGCAATTTAAAGCATATAACAGTTTCAGTGCTACACAGGGAGCATTATTCAATACAATTCATGTTATCAGTAATACAGGGCAAGATAGTGGTCAGTAGTGTAGGCAGACCAGTTGCTAGTAATATAGGGCAATCAGTGGTCAGCTGTTCAGGGAAATCGGATGTCAGTTGCACAGTGGTAGATCAGTAATCAACAGACATGTGACTAACTAACTCAAAGGGAGCAGAGAAGCACTTGGATGATTGTTATTTCCAATGTACCTGTGTAATCGTCGTCAGCATCCACTCAAAGTATTGCAAACGGTCCCTGAGCTAAATAAAACCACAAGTTCAAGTTCTCTGACTGGCCAGTTGCTGTAACAGGCTATTGTGACCATTCGTGTTATTGGCCAGGGACGGGACACAATTGGAGCCCAAGGTAATCGGCTATCCGTCTGTGGATATGATCAACGGACACAATGGCTAAGTCTCTGATTAAGAGTTTTTGTTAATAAACTGACAGGGCCACCAAGCTGCTATTGAATTTACTTATAAGACAACTGCTAACTTTATTTGCAGCCAATTAATTAGGACAGTCGCACTGTTATTAGTAACAGTAAAGATTGAAAAAAAATAGTATTATGCTCCTTTACCGTCGTCGCTGTCGGTTCAGCCTCGCTAGCATCAGTAACAGTTGCCTTGTTCAACTGCAATCCGCAGTTCAACGGTCGTGCTCTCAGACTCCATGGTGTCAATTTCCCTCTCTTCTAGCCTTTTCTTGCACCAGCATCTCAAACAATCGTCCATCCGAGTGGCAGCTCCTTCGATGATGAAGTCCGGTCCAGCCCGCTGTGATGGGCTGTCTAGTAGTGTCACGGTGGAAACCCCAATCCACTAGGAAGAAAGCTTCGGCGGTGGTAATTTTGCTATGGTAGCGATCACTGAAACGGAGCTCATCTTGACCTACATCTGGAAAAGGGGTGAGTAAGCGTGTGGTTCCTCGTGGCCTCTCTTACGATACCAGCAGTAGGGCCGGCCTCTCCGTCCAACCACTGCAGCGGCTCCAATCATCAATACAAAAATATGAGTGCACCTGATGTAAAAATCTAAGATTAAAATAAATAGCAGTAGTCAGTTTCTTAATATGAAGATCACCATTCAAATCCGAATCCACTAGACTCTCAAGCTCTTAAGACTGCTGTAAAGCGATAGTTTTACCCTCTAAAATAGGATGAATTAATGAAAGAGGTAGATTTTTACCATTGACATTACTGTCTCTTCTGCATTCAATTTTAACCAGTGATCATAAGTACATAAGTAACGCCACACTGGGAAAAGACCAAGGGTTCATCGAGCCCAGCATCCTTTCCACGACAGTGGCCAATCCAGGCCAAGGGCACCTGGCAAGCTTTCCAAACGTACAAACATTCTATACATGTTATTCCTGGAATTGTGGATTTTTCCCAAGTCCATTTAGTAGTGGTTTATGGACTTGTCCTTTAGGAAACAGTCTAACCCCTTTTTAAACGCTGTCAAGCTAACCGCCTTCACTACGTTCTCCGGCAACAAATTCCAGAGTTTAATTATGCGTTGGGTGAAGAAACATTTTCTCCGATTTGTTTTAAATTTACTACCCTGTAGTTTCATTGCATGCCCCCTAGTCCTAGTATTTTTGGAAAGCGTGAACAGACGCTTCACATCCACCTGTTCCACTCCACTCATTATTTTATGTTTAAATCATCTTTATTGGTAGCAATAAAACACTTTGACAGTACTTCAGGAAATGATGACATACATATGCATGTAAGCTTCTGCATACAATTCTGGCTCCCAACATTTTATTTTATCCCCCCCCCTCCCAACTTCACTACCCTACCCCAACAATAGCTCCTAAATCTGTAGTGAACTTTGTAGTATTTGTGTCTATACATTCATTTTGCAAAATGAAACCTGAGAGCCACACTGATTCATTATACAACAAAGAAGCCCTTCATCAATAGCAAAATCAGTCATTAAGTGATCCCTAGCCCTCCCCCCCTCCTAACCCTCCCCCCTTTCTAATGTAAGCGCCCCAATACCTAAGCAAGTGAATTAACGAACAGTCCCCAATATATATCCCTAATTGGTGAGGGCTCAAGTTATGCAACACCTAGTTCAGTCATCTCCCCTTTCAGAAATTCAGTATAAAGCTTCTTCCTCCAGAGGGAAGAGTCAGCCACAAGGGTTCCCACTGCTTCCAGAATTGCTCCCCAGGTTCACTGTCCCACGTTTTGACCTGACATCGGTCCAATCTCATTTGTGTGATCATCTGGGATCTCCAAAAGGCCAGGGAGGGTTCCTTCTCCGAAATCCAAAATTTTAGGATGGTGGCCAGCCCAAAATAAACGGCCTTCTGTATGTACCCCTTAAAACCTACCGGCGGCGAAGAGGAATAGCTATATTTATGAAATATGATAAGGGGATCCCTCAACAGAGTGCACCCCCATTGACCTTCCACCGCTTGTAGCATCCCCTCCCAAAACCGTTGAACCCACTGGCAGTGCCAAAACATATGACCCAAATTCGCAATAGCTGTTCCACACTTTGGGCATGTACCGTCACACCGGGCGACAAACTTAGCAGCCCTCCTCGGAGCTATATACGTTCTAAGTAAAATTTTATACATTCGTTCCCGTTGTGGGATCGAAAGTCTCATTGTATACAATTGTTTTACTAAGGATTGGCATAACTCTACTGTCACTTCACATTCCAGGTCCTCTGTCCAACCACGGGCCAAGCGCGCATAATCTATTTCTGGAGCTGTATCCCTCAACTGTTGAAGATGAAATTTAAGTGGCACTGACAACTGTGCTCCCAGGGTGTACATTTCCGCCAAAACCTCCTGCACATCCTCCGTGAGATCAGTCCAACAGAGGGAGGCGACATAATGCTGTAGTTGAAGATACGCGAACTGATGACCCGCGCCCGTTCCTATTAATTCCGCTAACTCCAGAAGGGGCCGCACCCTCCCTTCCTCTGTGAGCACCTGAGACAAGTAAATTACCCCCTTCCCCGCCCACCGCGTGAAAACACTTCTTCCATGGCCTGGCGGAAAATCTGGGTTATCGCAGAGGGGCAAGAGAGGAGTCACCCGTGCTGTAAACTGGTGTCTCCTACAAATCCATCTCCAGGTAGCCCGAAGGGCCGATAACATGGGATGAAGCCGAAGCGCCCGCTGTGGCATCCCCCGTCCCCCATGCAGAAGGCAGCTAAAATGCCATCCCGGGAACCACGATACCTCTACGGGGGTCAGGGAAAACTCAGATGTGCCTCTAAACCAATCGTTTATATGCCTCATCCCACAGGCCACGGAGAGGAGCTTTATGCTAGTTAGTCCCATCCCGCCACCCTCCCGGGGCGCGACAAGTGTCGACATCAGGAGGCGAGGTAGTTTCCCTTGCCAGAGAAACTGTTGTAAAAGCTTGTTTAGGCATTTCTCCTCCTTGCCCTGGAGGAATATCGGCAATTGTTGAAATAGGTATAACCATTTGGGGGCTAGCAACATATTGACCAGGGCTATCCTCCCCCATAGAGACAAGGGTAACGCCTGCCAGAGTGACAGTTTCTGTTTTGTCAGCTGCACCAAAGGTTTAACATTACATGAGTATAACGCTCTTAAATCTCTGGGAATAAGAACCCCCAGGTATTTCAATTCTCCCTCCCATCTCAAGGGAAAGTCCCCCCTCCATTTATGTTGTAATGTCTGATCTAAAGCCATAGCGCAGGATTTTTGAATGTTTAATGAGAAGCCAGAAAGTCTCCCGTATTCCTTAAGTAAAGACAGGGCACTCTCCAGCGAGGGTTGTGGATCTGTCAGAGCTAACACAATATCATCGGCATAGGCCAATGTTTTAACAATTTCAGGGCCGAGATTCACCCCTTTTATCTCAGTGGAGCCATTCAAAAGTCTGAGTAGGGGCTCTAGGGAGAGGTCAAACAGCAAAGGCGACAAAGGGCACCCCTGCCGTGTTCCTCTATAAATAGGAAACCGTTCAGATCTACCCCTATTAACAGCAATCCTTGCTCCCACATCAGTATATAAAACTTGTATGAATCTTCTGAACCCCCTCGGCATCTCCATCCATTCCAACACGTGAAAAAGGAATTCCCTTGACACACGGTCAAACGCCTTGGAAGCATCCAAACTGGCTAGCATCATGGGATCTCCCTTGGCTGCACATTGCGCCATGGCCAAAAGTATTCTGCGCACATGTAACACCGAGTGCCTCTTCGGGATAAACCCCACCTGCGCCTGGCACACCACCTCAGGAATATGCCTAATCAGTCTGTTTGCCATCACCTTGGACAACAATTTAATGTCCACGTTAATGAGGGAAATAGGCCTATATGATTCGGGATCCTCCGCCATTTTCCCAGGTTTAAGGAGCATTACTATTAAAGCCGTATTTTCGTGTTGTGGGAACTCCCCTGTGTCTAATACTGCATTATAGTACTCTAGTATTGATCCCATTATGGGGAGTTGCATCGCTTTATAAAATTCCCCAGAATATCCATCCATCCCCGGCGCAGAATTCAATTTTAGCCCCTTTATTGCCATCTGTAATTCCTTAGGGTGCAGGGGAGCATCCAAAAAATCCTGCACCTCGTTAGAAAACTTCCCCAACCCCGCCCTGTCCAGAAATGCAGTAACTTCTGCTCCGTTGAGGGAGTTCCCACGAGCATACAATTGTTGAAAATGCTCCTGGAATATCTTCAGAATCTCCTGTGTTTGGTTTGTGATCTGTCCATTATCCCCTTTCAGGGCAGCTATGGTCCTGTTGCCCCCCCCCCCCCCCCCCCGACTTTGACCAATTTTGCCAAGAGGCCACCTTGACGGTGCCCATATCTATGAAACCTATAATTCTGGAAAACTAGCTGCCTTTTTGTTTGTTCGTGTATCAAGGAGTTGAGTGTTGCTTGCAAAGATAGGTAATTGTCCTTTGTGTTTTGTGATGGAGACGTCAACATTGCGCGCTTGGCCCGCCGTAGACGACCAGACAGATTTAAAATATTGGCCGCCAATTTTTTACGCCTCCTGACCGTGTATTGAATAATGTCCCCTCTTAGAACGGCCTTGGCAGTACACCAAAACAACTTTGGGTTTATCTTATGTTGCCCATTATGATGAGAGAAATCCTCCCACTTCTCTTTCAGAAATTTAATGAATTCAGGATCTTTCACTAGATAATTGGGAAATCTCCATTGTCTTACTGGGAGACATCCCTCTGGGGCCTCCAACTCCACCCATACCGGCGCATGGTCTGAGACCACCACCTGTTCTATCTTTGCCTCCGTTACCCCAGGGAAAAGCGAGGAAGAGACAAACACATGATCGAGTCTCGCCCAAGACCCATGTGCCCTGGATCTATGTGTGAAATCCCTATCTTCAGGATGTAACAATCGCCATGTATCCATTAATCCCAAGGATGAGGTAAATGACGGTAACACCTCTTCCCCGCCCACTCTCCTTGTCCCCATACTCCTACTCCCCGTACAGTCCACTACAGGATCCATCAAGGCATTCATGTCACCAGCTATTATTAGATGTTTGCCTTGGTACGGAAGCAGTTCCTTGAGAAGATGAGAAAAAAAACCCGGGACCTGAGGGGTAGGGCCGTATAAGGACAACAGGTAAACCTCCCTTCCCTGGAGACATATCTTTAACAGGAAATATCTTCCTTTGTCATCTTGAAGAATTTTTTCTGCTGAGTAGACCAAAGACCGTCTAAACAGGATCGCCACCCCCCCTCTACGTTCTCCCGAGGAGGCCCATTCTACCCCTCCCACCCACATTCTCTTTAACTTCTTATGTTCTGCCTCTGATAATCTTGTCTCTTGGAGACAGGCCACATCAGCCTTAAGCCTGTTCAGATGGGTCAAAATTTTGGTTCTCTTTATCGGAGAGGAGATCCCCCCAACATTCCAGGAGACTATCTTACACGACAGAGCTACCTGGTCTTAAGCTCCACAAACCAAAGATCATACATATATGTATAGAGACTGGGGGCCCAGCCCTCCCCCCATCCTCTAGATACCCTTCTACTTTATGCCGCAAACAGAATTGTCCCCTCCATCTAGTATTAAGACACTTGCTCTTGAAATGCCCTCCCACGTCAGCCCCTCCAACCCAACCCTCCCTTCCCCCCTCCCTGCCCAAATCCCAGACTCTTTGCTTTGCACAACAGCTTCTAACCTCCCCCCTCCCCCCCAACCTTCCCCCCCTCTGCAACTTATAAACCAATGATGAGCCTATGCCCATCCAAGAAATCACCTTTATGCAAGAGCCCCCGCTCCCTCCCTGCAAGTTCACAATTATCCCCGTTATAACATTACCCAACATACAAACTTATAAAACCTTGACCTTCCATAAATCACTGAATGCATCTTAAGCCCGGTGCACTGGGCTGATACTCCACCATCGTCCTGCACCCACTGTCCCGGTGTCTGCTCCACTCCTTTCTTATTCAGGATGGGTCTGCTTTGTCCTCTGTCACCTTGTTAACAAACTCTGAGGCCGTCTTGATCGAGTCGAACACATTCCATCTGCCATCTCTGTGTATCTTTAGCACTGCCGGGTAGGTTAATGTAAAGCGAATCTTTTTCTCCACCAGCTTAGTGCACAGGGGATGAAACCGCTTCCTCTTCTCCTGGACGCCAGCAGAGTAATCCGGGAAAATCAGCACTCTATGCCCGTCATATTTCAGAGAGTCCCTTTTTTCTTTAAAGCCACGCAGGATCTCCTCCTTATGTAGGTAATTATGAATTTTTATGATGACTACACGTGGCTTAGACTGCTCCACGTGCTGCCTCCCAATCCTATGCGCACGTTCCAAACATAACGCTCCATTACTGTCAGAGAGAGCAAATTCTTGTTTTAGCCAGCCCTCCAGAAGGGGCCCCAGGCTTCTCTCCACCACAGACTCCGGGAAACCCACAAGCCTCAAATTTGAGCGACGGGCATGATTTTCCAGGTCTTCAAGTTTATCGTTTTGTTGTTGTAATTTAAGCTCCAGGTCTCGCAGTCTGGGCCCAGCCGCACTCCACGTGTCCTCCACCGCCGATACACGGCACTCCAGTTCCAGCGTGCGCTTCGTAAGTTCTGAGATAACCGTGTCCATTTTATCAAACTTGCCGGCTAGCGCTGCCAGTCTCGGTTCCAAGGCCAGCCCCACCGCCGCCGATATCTGCTCCAGCTGTTTCTCAGTGAACTCCGATTGAGTTCCCGCCATGACGCCCGCCATCTTAGCGTCCGCGTTGAGTGGCGTGGTTTTTTCTTTTTCCATTTTTTGGTTTTTGCGAGCTGCGCCTGATGGCATCTGGAGCACAGCCTGTGTCGACCACTATTTAGCTGTCAGAGTCAAGGTTCCCCCGACGTTTAAGGGTTCGTTTTCGCTAAGATTTTAACAGAAAGGAGCGGGGGGCTCAGGAGCACAGCTACAATGCAACCGTTGCTCTCACTGCATCACGTGATCCTCTCACTCATTATTTTATATACCTCTATCATGTCTCCCCTCAGCCGTCTCTTCTCCAAGCTGAAAAGCCCTAGCCTCCTTAATCTTTCTTCATAGGGAAGTCATCCCATCCCCGCTATCATTTTAGTCACCCTTCGCTGCACCTTTTCCAATTCTACTATATCTTTCTTAAGATGCAGCGACCAGAATTGAACACAATACTCAAGGTGTGGTTGCACCATGGAGGGATACAACGGCATTATAACATCCTCACACCTGTTTTCCATACCTTTCCTAATAATACCCAGTGTCACGTCCCTCACCTGTTCGACGCTCCTCCCGGCTATGTCATCCCGCAGTTCCGTCTGAAAGGAACGAGGATCAGTCGTAGCGAGGTCTGTTTCAGTTTCCTATTTCTGGCAGCCATCATCTTGGTTGGATCAATGGCCGCAGCCATCTTGGATAGCTCAAGAGTCATAGCCATCTTGGATAGCTCAAGGGGTACAGCCATCTTGGACAGATCATCCCCTAGGAAGCCATCTTGGAGTAACGAGGACAGGAAGGAAGCCCATATTTGGTCCTTTGAGATCTCCTGTGGGGGCAGCAATTTTGGAGGATGGTTGACTCTGATTGTCTTACTATTTAAAGCCTTGCCTTCAGTCCTCCTGTGCTTTGGCTTCTATTCAGTTCCTGGGTAGTTGCAGTGCAGTTGGTCCTTCTTGTATTTGTTCCTGATTTTTTACCTTTGCCTGTTTTGGACTCTGTTCTTTGCTGCCTGCCCTGACTTCGGACCGAATCCTGACCATTGCTTGTTTGCTGCCTGCCCTGACTTTGGACCGCATCCTGACCATTGTTCGTTTGCTGCCTGCCCTGACCTCGGACCGAATCCTGACCATTGCTTGTTTGCTGCCTGCCCTGACCGTGGACCAGATCCTGACTACCTCCTTCTGGGTATCTGTTTTCTACCCGTGTGTTCCCTGGGCGACAACCCCGCGTGGTTCCAGAAGACCTGTAGACCGCCCGCACCTGGAGGCTCAACTTCCAGCGAACGGCGGCCTTCCCAGGCGAAGATTCGGGGTTGTCCGGCCGCCTTCCGACACTGACGTTGGACTCAGCTAAGGTGTGGGATCAAGGCACAAGGGCTCACAGTCTGCCAAGTAAGCCGAAGCCATGAGCTCGCCGGACAAGCCCTCCAGCAGCAGCAAGCTCACCTACATCATCTGTCGGGGGCCTTACAGGAAGTGGGGGCACAGGTCTCAGCCCTCCAGGCTCAGCAAGCACCCCGGGGTCTGGAGCCTCCCCGGGGCCCGGACTCCGTCTTCCCGAGCCACTCCGGTTCGATGGACCCCCAGCGGCATGCAGAGGGTTCCTAAACCAATGTTCGATTTTGTTTCATATGAATCCAGGGACATTTCCCTCTGATTCGACGAAGATTGCCTACATCATCTCACTCCTCACTGGACCTGCGCTGGCATGGGCCTCACCCCTGTGGGAACAACAAGATCCTCTATTGTACGACCTGGGGGAGTTTCTGCGTCAATTCAAAATGATCTTTGATGTTCCTGGACGACCCTCTTCGGCTGCAGCTAATCTATTACAGATTCGGCAGGGTAGCGGATCCGTGGGGGAATATGCAGTTCAATTCCGAACTTTAGCAGCAGAGGTTAAATGGAATTCAGAGGCTCTCAGTACTGTTTTCTGGCAGGGCTTGAATGGTGCTATTAAGGATGAGTTAGCCGGGCGGGATCTTCCCACCTCTCTGCATTCGGGTGGATGTACGCTTCCAGGAGTGAGCACGAGAGCGGAATAAATCAGCCACCGATTCCCAAGACCAGGAAACGATCCACTCGACCTGGACCATCTCAGGAAGCACCGTCCTCCCATAGGTCTGAGTAACCCATGGTACTGGGCAGGCAAAGACTTTCAGCATCTGAGAAAGCCCACCAAAGGAATAACAAGCTTTGCCTGTACTGTGGTGAGGCTGGGCATTTTTTGAAGTCATGTCCCACGCGACCGGGAAATGACAACCCCAGGGCCCCATGAGGGGGGGTGGCCTTGGGGCGTTCCTCACCCCTCCCGGACAATCTTGTTACTATTCCAATTTCCCTGCGCTGGCAGGATGGGTATCTTAACACTCAGGCATTGGTGGATTACGGGGCTGGTGGGAATTTTATTAGTGTGGAATTGCTTGAGCAGCTGGGAAATCCCTCGATGCCCTGCCAGCCTGCGTTACGAGTGACCATGATCCAGGGGTCGCCGTTACCCATGCCAGATGCGGGTGGGATCTCAACATCTGGAGGAGATTCAGCTTCTGGTTCTTCCTCAGGCTATTCATCCTGTGGTCCTGGGTCTTCCGTGGCTCTGTCTTCACGCCCCTACTATCAACTGGACCACCGGAGAGATCAGCTGTTGGGGCACTCAGTGTTCTGGTCGCTGTTTTCCTACGTATGCTATGGCCGCTTCACCCTTGTCTAGTATTGTGGCCGCATCAGGAGTTCGCCAGGAGGAACTACCTGCGCAATATCAAGACTTTGCAGATGTATTCAGCCCCAAGGAGGTGGAGGTCCTACCTCCTCACCGGGTGTTCGACTGTCCTATTGACCTCATGCTGGGAACACGGCCTCCTCGCGGCCGCCTGTACACCCTCTCCCAGGAGGAATCCCAAGTTATGAGAGAGTATATTCACGAGAACTTGCAGAAGGGATTCATCCGACCCTCTTCATCTCCTGCTGGGGCAGGATTCTTCTTTGTGACAAAGAAGGATGGGGGACTTCGACCTTGTATCGATTACTGTGGATTAAATAACATCACGATAAAGAATCAGTACCCGCTTCCCTTAATACCAGAGCTTTTCGATCGCCTCCAGGGAGCTAAGATTTTTACCAAATTGGATCTCTGGAGGGCCTACAACCTCATTCGCATTCGTGAAGGTGACGAATGGAAAACTGCATTTAATACGCACGAGGGCCATTATGAGTATCTCATTATGCCTTTCGGGTTGTGCAATGCCCCAGCAGTGTTCCAAGAATTTATCAACTTTATCCTACAAGACCTTCTCTATGTCTCTATGATCGTCTACCTGGGCGACATTCTAGTCTTCTCGCCAGATCCTCTTGCACATGTGGGTCACATACACACCATTTTACAGCGTCTACGGGAGCACTGGCTGTTCGCCAAACTTAGCAAATGTGCTTTTCATCAAGAATCTACCCTGTTCCTAGGCTACATCATTACCCCTGAGAGCCTTAAGATGGATCCCAGTAAATTACAAGCTATCCAAGAATGGCTGGTACCTCGGGGTCTCAAGGCCCTCCAGCGTTTCCTCGGATTTGCCAACTACTACCGCCAATTTATTCCTCACTATACCCAGGTTACGGCACCATTGACTTCCATGACCAAGAAGGGGGCAGAGGTTCGAGATTGGTCTGCTGCAGCTCTTACAGTTTTTACCACGTTGAAGAAGGCTTTTCTCGCAGCTCCTATTCTCCACAGTCCAGACATCAATAAACCCTTCGTGGTGGAGGTCGATGCCTCGTCTCTGGGAGCAGGGTCAGTATTATCCCAGGTAAGAGACAGGTAAACGGCTTCCGTGTTTCTTTTACTCCCGAAAGTTCACCCCAGCAGAACGAAACTACACAGTGGGGAACCGAGAATTACTGGCACTGAAACTCGCACTCCACAAGAATCTTTTGTACCTGCAAGAGACTAAAAGATTAAATCTAAGGCAGGCCCGGTGGTCACTATTTTTCGCATGATTCCGATTTCATCTAGTGTTTCGCCCAGCTGAAAAGAACACTCAGGCGGACGCCCTGTCCCAAGTCTTCGAGAGCCCGGAAGATTCTGAGGAACCTCGACCTATGCTGGATTCAGCTTGTCTGGCCCCCGTCCTAGCGACCACACTCCCCGGCCACGCCGTGGTGCCACTTGGGGCACGAAAGAAGATACTGCAGTGGGGTCATTCTTCCACCTTTGCCGGGCACTTTGGCTACCACAAGACTCTCCATCTAATCTTCCGACAGTACTACTGGCCTCATATGGCGCAGGATGTTTGGCAGTTTGTTGCTTCCTGTCCTACTTGTGATTGAACTAAATCTGCAGTGGGTAAGCCCTGGGGAGACCTTCAGCCTCTTCCTGTGCCATCTCAACCTTGGCAAGAGATCTCCATGGATTTTGTCAAACTGTGGTCTGGGTAGTAGTGGACAGGTTTTCCCGCATGGTGCACTTTGTCCCTATGAAGACACTACCCTCAGCCACAACACTTGCTGCAAACTTTATACAACACATCTTCCGCCTACACGGTCTTCCAGAACGGATCATCAGTGATCGGGGTCCACAATTCATGTCTTGATTTTGGAGGGCTCTGTGCTCAACATTGGGGGTGACTACACACTTTTCCTCTGCCTACCATCCCCAAACTAATGGGATGGTGGAGAGGATAAATCAGACCCTCAAGGCCTATCTGCGGGCTTTCTCGAACAACCGACAGGACAATTGGTATCAGCTACTTCCATGGGCCTTCTTATCTGTTCCCTGCTCCACTACTGCCAACTCCAGACTTCGCGCCTTCTGTCTTGCTGCACCCTACGCCTGGAATAAACTTCCTGAACCCCTACGTCTTGCCCCATCCTTGGCCACCTTTAAATCTAGACTGAAAGCCCACCTCTTTAACATTGCTTTTGTCTCGTAACCACTTGTAACCACTCGCCTCCACCTACCTTCCTCTCCTCCTTCCTGTACACATTAATTGATTTGATTTGCTTACTTTATTATTTTTTTTGTCTATTAGATTGTAAGCTCTTTGAGCAGGGACTGTCTTTCTTCTATGTTTGTGCAGCGCTGCGTACGCCTTGTAGCTCTATAGAAATGCTAAATAGTAGTAGTAGTAGTAGTGAATACTGCCCTTTTAACCCCACTCTCTGTTTCCTATCCTTCAACCAGTTTTTATCCACAATAGGACATTTCCTTCTATCCCATGACCCTCCAATTTCCTCTGTAGCCTTTCATGAGGTACCCTGTCAAACGCCTTTTGAAAATCCAGATACACAATATCAACCAGCTCCCCTTTGTCCACATGTTTGTTTACTCCTTCAAAGAATTGAAGTAAATTGGTCAGGCAAGATTTCCCCACACAAATGCCGTGCTGACTTTGTCTCAGTAATCCATGTCCTTGGATGTGCTCTGTAATTTTGTTTTTGATAGTAGCCTCTATCATTTTGCCCAGCACCGACATCAGACTCACCAGTCTATAATTTCCCGGATCTCCCCTGGAACCTTTTTTTAAAATGGGCGTTACGTTGGTCACCCTCCAATCTTCTGGTACCACGCTCAATTTTAAGGATAAATTGCATATCACTAACAGTAGCTCCGCAAGCACATTTTTCAGTTCTATCAGTACTGTAGGATGAATACCATCCAGTCCAGGAGATTTGCTACTCTTCAGTTTGCTGAACTGTCCCATTACGTCCTCCAGGTAGTTTAGAACTCCTTCCACTGCCAGTCAGATGGGTTTTTGTTTGTGTAGTGACTACTGGATGTGGAGACCACTAGTCTTAAGCATTTTTATTTTGGGTGCCAAGAGCCTGCTTTTAAAATAGGGCCAGACACTTTTCAAAATAACACAAAACACTGCAAAGATGCATTCAAAACCGACATAGCAAACTTGCCAAACAATAAGAGCCCTAATCCAGCTATGAAATGACAGCGCTATAAATATTACACAGGGCCCTAGATCACCAATATACCTACTACTGGGAAACAAGAACAAGCTGGACTGTTACAAATTCCTACACAGATACCACATAATAGCAAAATCCTTCACCTCAGTCACAGGACAATACAAGTAAAAGAGAAACAAAGGCATTTTGTCCTGTACTCTGCTAAGTAGAAAAACAAGAAAGATGCACATTTTTCAAAGTGGATACATCCCAGTCCTTAACAAGTATTACATATTTTTGTTTTTTTGCTGTTGTCTGAGCTTTTTATTTATCTGATTGGGATGGTCGCAGTCTCTTTTCCACTTTCCTTGTGTCAAGTCTTCTCACAAATTATTTTCCAGGTTTGCCTTTCCATTTTTTTCTGTTTCCTTCTGTCTTCTTTTCTTTCTTTACATCTGCCTGCCTCTGTCAGTCTTCTCACAAATTATTTTCCAGGTTTGCGTTTCCATTTTTTCTATTTCCTCCTGTCTTCTTTCTTTACATCTGTCTGCCACTGATCTCTCTCTTAATGTTTTCTTTTCTATTTTCTGTTCTCTGTATTTTTCTCTGAAGATACTGTAATATCTGTAATCCCGGTAGCAAACCTTCAGGGGTGGTAGGCTCCCTTCAGCAGTCCACAAACAAAGTCCTTCCAGACAACACAGCTGTTAGTTCCAAACAGTTTATTTCCCCTCCTCCACAAAATCTCAGTTCAAGGGGGTTAAAGTCCCATTCAGTTTCCAAAATAAAGCAACAAGAAAAAACTTCCCTTTAAATCCAAGTTCTCCCCCAGTTCAACAGCCTGGGTTTCAGTTTTAAAGTCTTTCCGCTTGGGTGGTTGCAGAATGGCAGTACACCGCCCACAACACAGCTAATTGACTCCTGTGACCACCCACTGCCTTCAGTCCCTGCAACTCTGCCCCAAAGTACAATTACAGTCCATGTCAACTGGCTCCTCCAAACCTGGTGTGTTGGTCTCTCCCGCCTCTCCTTCCTCCAAGCACTCCATTAACTCTCCTTCTCTGCTAGGCTGTTGGTTGGAGACCTCCTCCCCCTCCCAGGTGGAAGGAATCTTGTACTGATTTCTAACCCAAGGGTATTGAGCTTTGTCATCCCTGCTCCCCCTTCTGGCCCTCGCCTGCCATAGCAGCTGCTCTTTCCAGTCCTTTTCCCCCTCCCTTCCACGTGGGGGCCATACCGGGTTTTGGGACCTACCACCCCGATCCCTTCTCTCAGGGCCTTGTGGGGAATGTAGTCTGGCCCCATACCTCCTCCTGGGCTGCTTAGACCCTCCAACCTCCTTACAATACGCAGGCTAATATTCACACATGTGGGTAACGTGGTCCATGTTGCCCCGGTCAGGAGCTTGTATCAAGCTTTTAAACAGCTCTTTGAAGCGCAAGTCATGCTCCACCATGCGAGTGCGGGACCAACAGTCTCTTTTTTTTTTTTTTTCCCCGCAGTGAAGAGAGGCTACATTTTTCCCTTCTCTCCTCACAGCTTTAGTCCGGTTCTTTAATAGAGTTTCTTTTTAATATCTTTTTCTTACTTTCCTTTAATTCTGTGCTCATCTGGGTTTATTTCTTCCCATTCAATTTTCTTTCATTTTTCTTTTATTTTTACCTTTATTTACTGTGCTCAGTATGCCATGCTTAGGCCTGAGCCCTGATTGTGTCTTTTCCCTTGGTTTTTCTCTGGTGCCTTGTCCTTTTTGAAGCGCCATTGAGTCTTTCCTTTGGTAGTTTCTGGTGTCACCAGACTGCTTTCGGCATGGCCACTCTTTTCCATGTTTGGGGTCTGAACATACCCCTTCTAAGTAGGTTCTGTATCTTCAGATCAAAGCCAGAACCCAGTTAGCCAGATTGACTCATAGGGAACTCTTTTTGACGCCGAGGCCTCGACATTGGCATCGATGTCAGTGTAGACATTGGTGGTTGCATTGAAACCTTCCTCAGCATCGGCCGCTGTGTGAGCCTCTGGGATCGACCGATGTCATCATTGATGCGAGGCTTCAGCCTCATCCTTGGTACTGAGGATTGTAGATGCCTAGCATTGCAGTGTATCGGCATCAACCTCCCTAAATGCATGGTGCCACGAGTTCCGGGGCGCTGAGGCATTCGCTTCCCGAGGAGTGTTGACGCCAAAAGGACTTACAGCTGGTGCCGCTGCGTGCATCTCGGAGCCAGGCACCTTGCTCTATGAGCTGCTGGCTGACTTTTTCGGAGTGCATCAGCATTGAGGGTGCTTGCGCTTGCCATGCTTCTCCATTCAGCCCTGTATAGACATCAGCCTGCGGTGAGCAGCTGGCTTTCTTCAGAGTGCATCAGCGTTGAGGGTGCTTGCACCTGCCATTCGTCTTCACTCAGCCCCTTATGGCCTTCAGCCTGTGGTGAGGTTCTGCTTTTGCAGCTTGTCTCTACACAAATGTTGTCCATGGGCACAACTGAGCCTTGCTCCCTGAGTTCCTGGCTTTGCTCAGAGGGTATCGGCGCCAAAGTTGCTTGCATCTGCTATGCCTCTTGAGTTGGCCCCGCATGGCTCTTAGCCTGTGGTGAGGCCTCCAGCACCAGTGTTGCATGTGGCTCCAATGTAGATTGGTTGATGGTCAGTGCCAGCAGTTTTCATCACAGTTGAGCCTGGAGTCTGCTCCTGGACACCCCTCTCAGGGTCATAGTTCCTCTTGGTCAAGACAGATTCAGTCCTTCCATGAGGAGTTCTGGCTGACACCGATGACAGGTGCATGGGAGTCAGATGATGATCCCCGATGCTTCTCGGAGCAGAAGCCCTATGGAATATCATGTGACCTTCTCACCTTCACAGGAACGAAGGCCGTCTCCATCTGCGAACCTTTCCTTCTCTTCTTTTGGCAAGGTTATGGCAGCTGCCATTCCACTTCTTTTACCGGTGGAGTATCGGCCCGGAGCTCACCCTTCGAGCTCCTGGACTACGAGTCTCATAAGTACATAAGTATTGCCATACTGGGAAAGACCAAAGGTCCATCAAGCCCAGCATCCTGTTTCTAACAGTGGCCAATCCAGATCACAAATACCTGGCAAGATCCCAAAAAAGTACAAAACATTTTATACTGCTTATCCCAGAAATAGTGGATTTTCCCCAAGTCCATTTAATAACGGTCTATGGACTTTTCCTTTAGGAAGCCGTCCAAATCTTTTTTTAAATGCCGCTAAGCTAACCGCCTTTACCACATTCTCTGGCAAAGAATTCCAGAGTTTAATTACACGTTGAGTGAAGAAAAAGTTTCTCCGATTTGTTTTAAATTTACTACATTGTAGCTTCATCGCATGCCCCCTAGTCCTAGTATTTTTGGAAAGCGTGAACAGACGCTTCACATCTACCCGTTCAACTCCACTCATTATTTTATAGACCTCTATCATATCTCCCCTCAGCCGCCTTTTCTCCAAGCTAAAGAACCCTAGCCGCTTTAGCCTTTCCTCATAGGGACGTCGTCCCATCCCCTTTATCATTTTCGTCGCCCTTCTCTGCACCTTTTCTAATTCCACTATATCTTTTTTGAGATGCGGCAACCAGAATTGAACACAATATTTGAGGTGCGGTCGCACCATGGAGCGATACAAAGGCATTATAACGTCCTCATTTTACATAGTAACATAGTAGATGACGGCAGATAAAGGCCTGCATGGTCCATCCAGTCTGCCCATGACAAACTCATATGTGTATACCTTACCTTGAATTTGTACCTGTCCTTTTCAGGGCACAGACCATATAAGTCTGCCCAGCAGTATTTCTCGCCTCCCAACCACCAGTCCCGCCTCCCATCACCGGCTCTGGTACAGACCGTATAAGTCTGCCCTCCCCTATCCTCGCCTCCCAACCACCACCCCCTCTTCCCCCCAACTGCTCCGCCACCCAATTTCAGCTAAGCTTCTGAGGATCCATTCCTTCTGCACAGGATTCCTCTATGCATATCCCACGCATGTTTGAACTCCGTTACCGTTTTCATCACCACCTCTCGCGGGAGGGCATTCCAAGCGTCCACCACCCTCTCCGTGAAAAAATACTTCCTGACATCTTTCCTGAGTCTGCCCCCCTTCAATCTCATTTCATGTCCTCTCGTTCTACTGCCTTCCCATCTCTGGAAAAGGTTCGTTTGCGGATTAATACCTTTCAAATATTTGAACGTCTGTATCATATCACCCCTGTTCCTCCTTTCCTCCAGGGTGTACATGTTCAGGTCAGCAAGCCTCTCTTCATACGTCTTGGAACGTAAATCCCATACCATCCTCGTAGCTTTTCTTTGCACCGCTTCCATTTTTTTAACATCCTTCGCAAGATACGGCCTCCAAAACTGAACACAATACTCCAGGTGGGGCCTCACCAACGTCTTATACAGGGGCATTAAAACCTCCTTTCTTCTGCTGGTCACTCCTCTCTCTATACAGCCTAGCAATCTTCTAGCTACTGCCACCGCCTTGTCGCACTGTTTCGTCGCCTTCAGGTCCTCAGATACTATCACCCCAAGATCCCTCTCCCCGTCCGTGCCTATCAGACTCTCCCCGCCTAACACATACGTCTCCCTTGGATTTCTACTCCCCAAGTGCATCACTTTGCATTTCTTCGCATTGAATTTTAATTGCCAAACGTTAGACCATTCTTCTAGCTTCTTCAGATCTTTTTTCATGTTTTCCACACCCTCCGGGGTGTCCACTCTGTTGGAAATCTTGGTGTCATCCGCAAAAAGGCAAACCTTACCTTGTAACCCCTCGGCAATGTCACTCACAAATATATTGAACAGAATCGCCCCAGCACCGATCCCTGAGGCACTCCACTACTCACCTTTCCCTCCTCCGAGCGAACTCCATTCACCACCACCCTCTGGCGTCTGTCCGTCAACCAGTTCCTAATCCAGTTCACCACTTCGGGTCCTATCTTCAGGCCGTCTAGTTTATTTAAGAGCCTCCTGTGGGGAACCGTGTCAAAAGCCTTGCTGAAATCTAAGTAGATGACGTCCATAGCACGGCCTTGATTTAATTCTCCTGTCACCCAGTCAAAGAATTCAATGAGATTCGTTTGGCACGATTTCCCTTTGGTGAAACCATGTTGTCTCGGATCTTGCAACTTATTGGCTTCCAGGAAATTCACTATACTTTCCTTCAGCATGGCTTCCATTACTTTTACAATAACCGAAGTGAGGCTTACCGGCCTGTAGTTTCCAGCTTCTTCCCTATCCCCACTTTTGTGAAGAGGGACCACCTCCGCCGTTCTCCAATCCCTCGGAACCTCTCCCGTCTCCAAGGATTTATTAAACAAGTCTTTAAGAGGACCCGCCAGAACCTCTCTGAGCTCCCTCAGTATTCTGGGGTGGATCCCGTCCGGCCCCATGGCTTTGTCCACCTTCAGCTTTCCAAGTTGTTGATACACACTGTCTTCTGTGAACGGCGCTCTATCCACCTCATTCTCAGGTGTACTTTTGCTAGTCCCTCTCGGTCCTTCCCCAGGGTTTTCTTCAGTGAAAACAGAACAAAAGTATCTATTTAGCAAATTGGCTTTTTCTTCATCATTTTCTACATAGCGTTTTGTTGTATCTTTTAGTCTCACAATTCCCTTTATAGTCTTTCTCCTTTCACTAATATACCTGAAGAAGTTTTTGTCTCCCCTCCTTACATTTCTAGCCATTTGTTCTTCCGCTTGCGCCTTCGCCAGACGTACCTCTCTCTTGGCTTCTTTCAGTTTCATCCGGTATTCCTCCCCGTGTTCCTCCTCTTGAGATTTTCTATATTTCTGGAACGCTAACTCTTTAATCTTTATTTTCTCAGCCACTTGCTTTGAGAACCATATTGGTTTCCTTTTTCTCTTGCTTTTATTTACTCTCCTTACATAAAGGTCTGTGGCCCTGTTTATTACTTCTTTTAGCCTGGACCACTGTCCTTCCACTTCTCGTATGTCCTCCCAGCCCATCAGCTCCTTCCTCAGGTATTCTCCCATTTTGTTAAAGTCAGCTCGCTTGAAATCGAGGACTTTGAGTTTACAGTGGCCGCTGTCCACATGAGCCGTTACATCAGAACAAACCGTTTGATGGTCACTGTTTCCCAGGTGCGCAGCCACTCGGACATTTGACACACTATCCCCATTCGTGAGCACCAAATCCAACATGGCTCCCTCCCTCGTGGGTTCGTTCACCATTTGTCTGAGCAGAGCACTTTGGAAAGCATCCACTATCTCTCTACTTCTTTCTGATTTTGCAGACGGAACCTTCCAATCTACATCCGGCAGATTAAAATCTCCCAACAACAGCACCTCTCTTTTCTTCCCCAACTTTTGAATATCAGTGATCAGATCTTTATCTAGTTCTTCCAATTGTGTCGGGGGTCTATAGACAACACCCATGTGGACCAAGGTTCTATCCTCTCCTTTTAAGGTGATCCATATCACTTCCTCCTTTCCCCAGTTCCCTGTCATTTCAGTCGCTGGGATATCATTTCTCACATACAGAGCTACTCCTCCACCTATACGTCCCTCTCTATCCTTCCTAAAAAGATTATAGCCTGGTATGTTTACATCCCATTCATGGGAACCATTGAGCCATGTTTCTGTGACTGCAACTATGTCCAAGTCAGCCTCCAAAATCAGGGCTTGAAGGTCAGGAATTTTATTGCTTAGACTGCGAGCATTTGTGGTCATCGCTTTCCATGTACATTTCCTAGTATGTGTTTTGGTTTTAGTGATTTGTGAGGGTGTTTTCTCTTTGGGTACCTTCTCATATTTTTGTTCCCCCTTCCTTGCTTTTTCTTCTTTTTCCGCTTCAGTTTTATTTTCAGGAACATCAGAGTGCAGTAGTGGAGCAAAAGAATTTTGTAGTGGTAACACTTGTGCGGGCGGATGCTTCTGTGTCACATGATGAAGTCTGCCCGAACCTACTGTGAACCATCTGTTCTTATGTGGTTTTATTCTTTGAGGCAGTGGTGAGAAGTTATGATTCTGCACAGTCCTATAAGTTGCTTTAATTGCATCTAATTCTTGCATTACTTTACAGAGCTCTTGTTTTAAAGTAGATAGCTGAAGACAGATAGGACAAGCTTTAAGTCTCCAGATGATTGGCCTTGAAACTAAAGCATCACAATTATTGCAGAGAATAAAAGTCATCCTGATTGGTTGAAATGGGTATGAACAGGTGTACTATGTTGGAGTAATAGCCTGCAAGACTGCCTGTGTATGATTGGGTAAAGTTAATGAGGACTGGTTTGTCTATAAATGAGTGGCAAACCCTGGGGTGGGTGGGTTGTTGGGGGGGGGGGGGGGAGGGTGGGATTATAAGTCCCAAAGTGTCAGCTAAATGCTGCTGTTATCAAGGGAGTGCTCTAGTTGAATGGACCCAAATGGTCCAGTCTGAGCAAGAATTTTCACTTGATTTAACTTTTAAAACTGATATTGCTAACTTTCCTTATCACTAAGTCTAAATATTCCCAATAATTATAGCAGTTCCTCTCTATCAGAGTTTGGCAGGAACAGAAAGAAAGCCAGAAAGAAAGAGAGAGAGGTTTCACAGTGCTAATTAAAATTATTAAGCAATAAGCATTAAAATTTAAAGAGATGATCAGGTAGCTCATCTAGAGAAACCAGCTAGTTGAGAAGTGTGGGGATTTATAGGTCAGAATTAAACCTTTCCTTTGTAGGAGATTTTTGTTGTCCATTCCTTTCCTAATAATACCTAACATTCTATTTGCTTTCTTAACCGCAGCAGCACACTGAGCAGAAGGTTTCAACATATCATCAGCGACAACACCTGGATCCCTTTCTTGGTCCGTGACTCCTAACGTGGAACCTTGCATGACGTAGCTATAATTCGGGTTCCTCTTTCCCACATGCATCACTTTGTACTTGCTCACATTAAATGTCATCAGCCATTTAGACGCCCAGTCTCCTAGTCTCGTAAGGTCCTCTTGTAATTTTTCACAATCCTCCCGCGATTTAACGTCTTTGAATAATTTGTGTCATCAGCAAATTTAATTATCTCACTAGTTACTCCCATCTCTAGGTCATTTATAAATATGTTAAAAAGCAGCGGCCCCAGCACAGACCCCTGGGAATCCCACTAACTACCCTTCTCCATTGAGAATACTGACCATTTAACCCTACTCTCTGTTTTCTATCTTTTAACCAGTTTTTAATCCACAATAGAACACTACCTCCTATCCCATGACTCTCCAATTTCCTCTGTAGCCTTTCACGAGGTACTTTGTCAAACGCCTTTTGAAAATCCAGATACACAATATCTGGAGAGCTGTGATAGTCCTGCTCCATCAACTCTTCCTGATATTGTAGTGAGGAATTGGAGGATCCCCTCTGTCGGTCCAGCTGCTCCCCGTGGAGATCGCATCCATGCACCGGTTTCAGGGCTTCCCTGGTTTTCGTAGGCCAGTAGCCTCCTCACTCCGTGGTGGTTGGTTCCATGTTCAAAAGAGCCAGAAGCTATAGGAACTATACTGCGGCACTCCCAGGTGGGTACGTCACCACCCTGGATTCATTTGGGTGGCTGTTCTTCAGTCCTACCACCTTTCCACGAACATATTCTTACAAGCATGGTAGGCGCCACCCTAGCTTTGTCAGCTTTTGTCCCACCGGACTAGGTTACCGGACTAGGTTAGCCCACTTCACAGGTTGGCTGGGCAGCAAATGGTGTGTCACAATTACATAAGTACATTAAGCACTGCCACGCTGGGAAAAGACCAAAGGTCTATCAAGCCCAGCACTCTGTCTCAGACAGCGGCCAATCCAGGCCCCAAGAACCTGGCAAAAACCCAAAATTTAATAATGATCAATGGACTTTTCCTTCAGGAATCTGTCCAGACCCCCTTTAAACTCAGCAGGGCCAGTTGCTGTCACTTCAGCTGTGGCTTACAGGATCTCTGCTCACAGTGTGGTGCTGCACGTTATTGTCTTCATTTGTGCATTCAGTGCAGGCTGGTGGATAACTTGTGCCAGGGGGTTAACCCCTTTTAGAGACAAGTTGGAAGGGGGTCGCTGTTGTCCTCAAGAGATACACTCCTGGACATCTTCTGCACCTCCCTCTTCATCTAAGATGTTTTTTTTCAGCAAGTCATGGAGGAATCTCTCCTATTAGCGGAAGAGTGGATACAGCCCCTTTTCTCACTGACCTCCATGAACTCAACTCTAGTGCGTTCATGCTTGTCCTTAGCATGTATTTCAGCCCGGACAGTCACAGCAAGGGGTGAGCTTTTCACTACCTCCAGGGGAGCATCGCTGCAGTGTCAGTAACCGTCCTGGACAACCTATCAGCTGGAGGGAAGCTGCAGTTCTTCGGGGCAGGTCACACACTGCTGAATTACCCATCCAGAGCAACTTACATCAGCTCTCAGTGCGGGCAGCTCCTTGCGGATGCACTCTCTGCCCTTCTGAAGGCCCATGCAAGGTAGAGGGTTGCGGTTTTATTCCAGATTCTTCCCTGTGCCACTGGCATTGCATCTTATA
Source organism: Microcaecilia unicolor (assembly GCF_901765095.1). NCBI lineage: Eukaryota > Metazoa > Chordata > Amphibia > Gymnophiona > Siphonopidae > Microcaecilia > Microcaecilia unicolor. The sequence continues at coordinate 118,176,373 of NC_044040.1, read as the reverse complement.
TCTACGGATCTTCAGTTTTTATGCTCCCTACTCCTTTTGGGCAATTATTGGCTCTGTTCTCTGTACTTTAAGTATCTCTATGCATGAGACATATCTTCAATTTTGACTGGGGGCATTTCACTTCCATTACTGCTTACTGCCTTTTGGCCCCACATCTGCTCCCAGATAATTCACCAGGTGTGTAGCAATACTTGCAGCATCCCTGTGCTGCCTGAGAGTCCGAGTATTTTGCTTTTTGGCCAGTCAGTTGATGCAGAGCATGCTCAAGATCGATGCTCATTTCCCCACATTTCCTAACCACTCTATTATCCCCATTTCACTCATTTTCCTAACCCATCAAAATACCTTCACTCATACCTACTAATTGCCAGATCTTCCCTCTCCCCCTCAAAATTCCCTCTCCATCTCTCCCATCCATAATTTCCTGTTCTCCCCCCCCCCCCCCCAAAAAAAAAAAAATTCTACCATACAAATACTGTGTCCCAATCATCTTCATCTCTGCCCGCCCCCCGAGTCCCATCCATCTTCTACTCTGTTCCTCTACCTCCCACCTCTGTGTCCAGTCTATCATGTGCTATGTTCCTTATTCCCCACCCCTGGGTTCCATCCAACTTCTGCTGTTCCCCTGAATCCTATCCATCTTCTGTTTCTAGGATTTCTCTCCATGTCCACTGTCATTCCCTGTGTGTCTCTATCTGTCCTAACATCTCCCTCTGCCCCTATCCCTCCCCAATGTTCAGCACCTATTCTGTTTGCCCCATACCCTTTCCCCTGTGTCCAGCATCACCTGTCTGTGTTCCTGTCCCTCCTCGTGACCAGCTTCTCCCCGTTCTGCACCTCCCATCCCAAGGCCAGTATCTCGCTCCCCTTGCCCCCACCCCGCAGCCCAGCATCTCTTTGTCTTTCTTACTCTTCCCCCACCTCCATACCATCCAGTCTCTCTCTTTTCCCTCTGCTCACCCCTTACCATCCCAACCTCTCTCTCTTTCTCCCCCTTAGTAGCACCAGCCTCTCTCTTCCCCACCCCTTCATCTGATCTTTCGACTCTTTCCACTTCACCCACCACATCCAGCATCTCTCCCCCACCCCACCCCTTTGATCAAACATTTCTGTTTTTCTCTCCCGCCCGCCTGCCCATGAGTTTGGCATCTTTATCTTCCTTGCTCCCTTGGCATGGTGCAGCACAGCCGGCACCTTCTCTCTATTCCCTTCTTTCCTCCTCATCATTGGTCTTCCAATTATTTGGTATATTACTGGCAGTGTCAGCCATTCAAGCGGACTACTACTGGCCAGCTCGAGAACTGTTCTCTGGGCCATGTCCTGCCTACGTGGGAACAAGAAGTTGCATCAGAGTAGGTGGGACGCAGCATAGAGAACACCTCTGAAACTGACCGGTAGTGGCCTGCCTGAATGACTGACACTGCCGGCAACGTACCAAAGGTTGGAGGACTGCCGGAAGGGAATAGAGAGGAGGTCTTGGACCATGCCACAGGGAGAAGAGGGAAAGATACCTGACCTCGAGGGGGACGGCGGGTAGAAGATGCCAGATAAAATCAGAAACTTATAGGAGTATGGTTTGGGATTGACCTGCAACTTGTGATGTTTGTTATGATAAACCAAATAATGTGTACCGCAGCCTGCTACGGGAAGGTGAGATAGGTGTTATGATAGGAATGGGAGGCCAATGGCTATAGCAATGGGCTGTGAACCAGGGAAGCCAGGTTTAGTTCCCACTGTGGCTCCATGTGACCTTGGAAAGGCATAGCTTCTGCTGCAATGTGGGATGGTCAGCCCCCAAGTAATAGGGAGATGACTTTCAGTACCTAATAGTTACTAAATCTGTGCTGTGACCTTATAGCTAGCACGTTGAAACATCTAGTCATATTTTATGTACAATTACATTCAGGTTTGTATGTTTCTTATGTCCCTCTGCCACTTTAATATTATCTGGACAATGTGTTGCCGGAAGAGTGATGCCCATATATGACTAGATATTATGTGGCTGTATCCCCTCCTGCACAAGGTGCTCCCTTTCCCATCAATCTGCCCCCCCCCCCCCAAACAACAACAACAATATTTTTTTATCGTCCAAACCATCCCTGCCCCGCAACAAAACATACCCATCCAGCCTGAGATACACTATTCCCCTCAGCCCCCCTCATCTGGAGGAGCAGAGTTACCTGGTCCAGGTTGTCTTACAGCAAATTTGAGGGCATGTAGCTATTCTATCAACACCTCCGTCTGGTAGTGCTGCAGGGATTGAGGTGGGATGCCAGGCTGTAGGGCCTCCAGGGGAACCAGATAGTCTGCTGGTGCTGCATCCTGGGGTAGCACGGAGCACCCTGCATCAGGGCAGATGTTGCTCCCCTCCCCTTAGACCCTTATCTCCTCATTGGAGGCATTGAGTGTGGGCATTTCCTCAGTCTTCCTCCTCTTGGGCCTCAATGGTATCAATCACATTTGTTGGCTGATTGTCCTCTGGCACTTTCACATTATTCGTTGATGCCTATGCCACATTGTCCTCCACCTCCTGGTTCCCTTCATCCTCATTCCCTTCTTGCTGCTTCTCCTCTGAATCCTCCATCTTCTTCTCCCTGGGCCTCCTTTGCCTCTTCATCTATCTCCTCTTCCTCCTCTTCCTCTTTTGTACTATCCTCTCCTCATACAACACAAAAACCTGGATGTAGGACAGTAGGCATGTCAGTCACAGTGTTGCAACATAGTGAAAGCCGTACATACCATGCTATTCACTAGGTTGAGTGTTACCTCTCTTGGGTGAGTCTTACCGCTGAGAATTTGTCCCTTTCACACAAAACATTTTTTTAAGTGCACTGTAGCATTTATGAAGCTCTCCATCTGTACCTTTTTGATACTTTGAGATAGTTGTAGAACCCTGGTTTGTATCTGTGTGTTCATATTTAGCATGGGGCATGATGTTACTCCCTCCTCTCAATAATGCTTTTGTGTTGTGCTAGAAAGCCAATGTGCAGACCTGCACCATGGAACAGAGGTGTGCCCTATATGCCTATATAGGATAGGCATGATGTGCACTTAAGCCCCTGTGGTGTTGCAGGCATGTTGTGCCCTTGCACTGTGTTTAAGTGACCAGGGCTAGGGTGTGCTGTGAGGCTGGCCACATGACAGGGGTCTGGGGCGCAATCCACATTGTGGCTGTGTAGTGCCTCATGTGGATGCAGACCACTGAGACATGACTGTCCTCATACCTTGCCAGCATACTCCATATTTTTCTCCACATCTGTGTTGGACACAGGACGTAGTAGGACCCTCCTATGATGGCAGATCAGGCTCTGCAGTGCACCATGCACAATACCATGGGAAGAGTGCTCTACTGTTGAAGTTAGGTTCCCACCGGGCCGAGATGATGATCATGAAAGTTGTGCTGGTTAAAGGGGGGGTGCTCTGTTGTGCGGACCAGAAACAAAAGCTTGAGGACGTGCACAGCTGATGTGGACATACAGTAGTGCATGTTGTTGGCCATCCATCAGATGTACTTTCAGAATGCTTACATTTGCTGGGTCCTACTGTAAATCCACCATATTTTTTGGCAGTTCATTTTCAGAGTGATTTCAGACCCCCTTGAATATTCATCTCTTGGTATCAGCAGTGTCCCTGCTAGACTGCACAGTTCTCATTAAACATCTATTTTGGCTTTTGTATATCTTTTCTAAAATCTCGTTCCACATATCCAGTTCTCACATTTTGCAAATAATATTAAGAAACTTGCACATTGTCCAAAGTTTGGATTGTTTTGAGGAAAAACCACTGGTGGTAAACACACGAGGGACTGGAATCTCTGCCATTATGTCTCCCTGGAAAAAAAGTATAAAGATTTCTGGTTTTAAAGGAGAAAAAAATGAAATCCGGTTTATTATTTCCACTAATATTGGACAATAAGTATGTTTCCAACAAAATTAATTGACTATACACTGTTTTGGGTTTGAAGAAGCCAACCAGACGATCAATGTGGAATAATGATTCAGATAAATAATAACTGGGGATAATCAGGTTAATACCACGTTTTCTTTGTTTACTGTTGTTTAATTGATCTCCTTGTCTTGTTTCACTCTCCCTATTTCATTTTGTGGTCTAAGAAAGAGAAGGATTGTATATAATCCATTTATCTAGTTGAGATTGTTTTCCTCTAATATTGTATTAATGTACAGTCATCTGGCCTAGTGGTTAGGGTGGTGGACTTTGGTCCTGGGGAACTGAGGAACAGAGTTCAATTCCCACTTCAGGCACAGGCAGCTCCTTGTGACTCTGGGCAAGTCACTTAACCCTCCATTGCCCCATGTAAGCCGCATTGAGCCTGCCATGAGTGGGAAAGCACGGGGTACAAATGTAACAAAAATTTAAAAAAAAATCTTTGTATTACTGTTTGCAAGTGACCCTTGTAAAATGAAAAATTATAAATAAATGATTAAATAATAAAAGAAAAAAAAGTATAAAGATTGGACATTTTTACATGTGAGAGTGCTCTTTATGTGAATTAATGCTTGTTATTGATTGTTTTATGCCATTATTTGTCCCCAGCTAAAAAAAAAAATGAACACCTAAACATATCCATGGTAGAAAACTTTAAAGAAAAAGGACATGTTTTTGAAGAACTAAAAGTGTGTGTGCTCCATGTTTCCTATCCTGGCAAAGAGGCAAGATTTTGGGCTTCTCGCTGGCTGCGCTTGGGAAGGTAGCCCAGTTTTTGAAGGGGATCGTGCATTTGCACCCCTCCAGTACAACCATCCTTTCCTTGTGGGATCTGAATTTGATCCTTTCAGTGCTCTCTTGGGCTCCCTTTGGGTGGTTGAGGGCAACATCATTTAAGCACCTTACTTTGAAGACTGTGTTCCTCATGACGATTTTTTTGGTCAGGAGGGTGTCTGAACTTTAGGCTCTGTCTGGTTGGTACCTTTTTCGAAGAATTTGATGCCCCTTTGCATGATACCCTCCTTTCTTCCTAAGGTCATGTCACCTTAGCTTCTTATTTAAACCAGGAGGTGTGTTTGCCTTCCTTGATGGATGAGGGCCTCAGTGCCTTAGCTCGGAGGCTGCACAAGCTAGACATCTGCAGGATGTTGCTATGCTATTTGAAAGAGGTGGATGAATTTTATCTTTCTGATCACCCTTTGTACTGTTCCACACACCTCAAAAAGGTCAGGCAATTTCCAAGGCCTCCATTTCTAGGTGGATCAAGGTGGCTATCAAGTCCACTTAAATTTATAGGAACCAGAGGGTTAAGCCAGGTTGAGAGCACACTTAACTCGGGCTCAGGTGACGACCTGGATGGAAGCTCAGGCAGATTTGCTGGGCGATAGTATGCTCCTAGCTCCATTCCTTTGCAAAACATTATAGGCTAGATGTGCTGGCAAGAACCCTCTCTGACTTTGGCAGAGTTGTCATTTGGGTGGGGGGGGGCTTGTCTTCCCCTGTGTCACGTTCCCTGTCTATGCAGAGTATGGGCACTGGAGGATCGGACGGCCATCTTGGTTTTGGGCTTGTTCCAGGTTTGGGCGGCCATCTTAGTAGGGGGCAATTTAAGTTATGGCAGCCATCTTGGAGTAGGGCAGCTTCAGGAAGGAAGCCCATATTTGGGCGTAGGGTATCACCAATGGGGGCAGCCATCTTGATTTCAGCTGTGCTAGTTTGGGCCTAATTTCTACACTGTTTAAGACTGTGCCCTCAGTCCTTCTGTGCTTCGGCTTCTACTCAGTTCGCTGATTAGTTGCATTGCTTTTGGATCTGCTACTGACCGCTGCCTGGTATCGACCTCTGCCTGTCCCTGGATCTGCTATTGACCGCTGCCTGGTATCGACCTCTGCCTGTCCCTGGATCTGCTATTGACCGTGGCCTGGTACTGACCTCTGCCTGTTCCTGGATCTGCTATTGTCTGCTGCCTGGTACTGACCACTGCCTGGCCCTGGATCTTCTGTTCTCTGTTGCCTGGTCTAACCCTGTGGACTTTGTGCTGGACTTTGTTCTCTCTGCTGTTGGCTACCTGCACTCAGGGGCTCAACCCCTGGGGAACGGTGAGAGACACAGGGGGACACTTGGAGTTTTGACCGACAGCCCGGTGAGGGGTTTCCCTCATCAAGTACAAGGGCTCACCTCTCCTTGCGGAAAGCATTACAAAAAGCCGAAGCCATGAGCTCTTCGGACAAAACCGAGCTTACCAAACTCATTCAGATTGTACAGCAGCAGCAGAGTCAGTTGAATCAGTTATCCACCGCACTACAGAACATCTGTTCCCAACTACAGACGATGCAGGTGACCCGCGCCGTCGCTTCGCCTCCTCCTCCAGAGCTGACGGGACCTCCCGGAGGGTTCCGTCTTCCTGACCTGCCACGTTTTGATGGCACCCCCACCACCTGCCGGGGATTCATCAACCAGTGCCGAATGTTGTTTGACCTGCAACCACGAGCCTTCCCCTCCAATCAAGTCAAGGTCACATACATGATAACTCTCTTGTCAGGACTAGCCCTAACGTGGGCCACCCCCTGTGGGAACAGAGGGATCCGGTTTTGTCCAGTTTCAACAAGTTTTTACGCCAATTCAGAATGGTATTCGATGTGCCCGGAAGACCCTCATCCACAGCCGGGGAGCTGCTGCGTGTACAGCAGGGCTCTGACTCGGTTGGGGTATACGCAATCCGATTCCGGACCCTTGCGGCCGAACTGGGCTGGAATCAGGAGGCACTGACCTCCATATTTTGGCAGGGATTGAGTAGCCGCATCAAGGATGAACTAGCTGGAGGAGAAGTACCCACATCTCTAGATGCGGTGATCTCCTTATGCACCCAGGTAGACGTCCGGTTCCAAGAGCGAGTTCAGGAACGGGCAGGGCAGCGCTCTGGGTCAAGATGCTCCTCAAAACCGCAGGACCGGCAGGTCCCGAAAAAGGTACCGGAACTTCTGGTGGAGAATTCGGAAGAACCCATGGTAATGGGCCGATTACGGCTCACCGAGAAGGAGCGACTGTTTTGCTGTAGGAACCGACTCTGTTTTTACTGCGGGAGTCTGGCCATAAGGTAGGCCAGTGTCCTAACAAGTCGGGAAATGACCAGGCCCAGGACCACTGAGGTGGATGGCCCAGGGTCATGTATCTTCTGAGCCTGAACAAAGCTCTCCGCAAGGGGAGAGGCTGGTGGTGGTTCCCCTGACCTTACAATTTCAGGACTTTTCAGTATCTACCTCTGCATTGATTGATTCCGGAGCGGGGAGCGGGGGGGGGGGGGGGGGGAACTTCATCGCTGTGGAACTTTTGACTAAATTTGGAAGTCCCTGTATGACCTGTAAATCACCACTGCAGGTAACCTTGGTCCAAGGGATGGCCTTGCCCCATGCTATCACCCAGGTCACCAAACCCCTACAAATGCGGTTGGGGGTGAGTCACACGGATACCATTCAACTCTATGTTCTGCCCCACATGCCGCAGATTAATTGGAGGGCGGGGGATGTGGCCAGTTGGAGTCCTCGGTGTCATGGGACCTGCCTCGAATCCGTGGTTCCACCAGGTGGTAAGGTGGAGGTGGCCACCAGGAAAGTGAGGGCCAATTGTTCCGGGCTTCCTACAGAATATTGAATGTTTCAGGATGTTTATGATGCCCGGGAAGCAGAGATCCTTCCTCCCAATTGTCCATTTGATTGTGCCATCGATCTGGTGCCTGGACATACTCCGCCCCGGGGACGGTTGTACACCTTATCTCGTGGAGAGTTAGACGTGATGTGTCAGTATGTCCGGGAGAATCTGGCTAAAGGATTCATTCGACCCTCGTCCTCGCTGGCTGGCACGGGATTTTTTTTTTGTGGTCAAGAAGGATGGATCATTACGGCCATGCATAGATTCTTGGGGATTAAATGCCATCACCATCAAGAATAGATATCCCTTGCCCCTCATCTCGGAGCTCTTCGACCGGATCGAAGGGGCCAGCATTTTTTCTAAATTGGACTTATGTGGTTCCTATAATTTAGTACAAATCTGGCCAGGAGATGAATGGAAGACGGCCTTCAATACGCACGAAGGGCACTTCGAATATTTGGTCATGCTGTTTGGCCTTTGTAATGCCCCGGCCGTCTTCCAGGACTTTGTGAACTCCATTTTCCAAGACCTATTATACATATCTGTCATAGTATATCTGCATGATATCCTCGTCTTTTCCTCCTCATTTCAGGAACATGTGAAGCATGTGCGTACAGTACTTCAACGGCTGTGAGACAATCATCTCTTTGCGAAGCTCGAGAAATGTGTGTTCCATCAGCACAGTATTCCCTTTTTAGGCTATATCCTTTCAGCAACTGGATTACGGATGGACCCCGGGAAGGTCCAAGCCATTCAAGATTGGCCACGACCACAGGGATTGCGAGCGCTCTAGCGGTTCCTGGGGTTTGCTAACTATTACCGACAATTTATACACCGATACTCGGTGGTAGCAGCTCCCCTTACCGTCTTAACTAAGAAAGGTGCTAACGTGAGGGAGTGGTCTCCGCAAGCCATCGAGGCCTTTGAGATCCTCAAGAAGGCCTTTCTGTCCGCTCCGGTTCTCCACAGCCCAGATCCCTAGCGACCTTTTATTTTGGAGGTGGACACCTCAGCCTTGGGAGCGGGGGCAATCCTGTCACAGACTTCGGAGGCCGGGAAGAGGCATCCGTGCTTCTTCTTTTCCAAGAAATTCACAGCGGCCGAACGGAATTATAACGTGGGAGATCGTGAGCTATTAGCCCTCAAGCTGGCTTTGGAAGAGTGGCGGTACCTCTTGGAAGGGGCAGTCCATCCAATCTCTGTCATTACCGACCACAAAAATGTACTCTATCTGCAAGACGCAAAAAGACTAAACCCCCGACAAGCTCGATGGTCCCTGTTTTTTGCTCGATTCAATTTTCAGCTCAGCTTTCGCCCTGTAGTGAAGAATGTTCAGGCGGATGCATTGTCCCAAGCCTTCGACCCACCGGAGGAAATCGAGGAGTGGCATCCTATGCTTGACCCGGCTTGCATTACGTCTGCTACTCTTACGTCGCCGGGAACTTCCAGGATTTCAGTATCTCCACGGTTCTGCAAGAAGATACTTAGATGGGGACATGCTTCTGCGATAGCTGGGCATCAAGGATACCATAAGACACTACATCTCATTTCTCGCTTTTATCGATGGCCACGCCTGGCCCAGGATGTCCGGCAGTTCGTCACTACCTGCCCCACTTGTGCTCAACACAAGAGACCCATCGGAAAGCCGTGGGGGTTGCTTCAACCTTTGCCGGTGCCGCAAGCTCCCTGGCAAGAATTGTCAATGGATTTTATTACAGAGTTACCGCCCTCCCAGGGGTGTATGGTCATCTGGGTGGTGATAGACCGTTTCTCTCGCATGGCCCACTTTATTCCCCTGAAGGGTCTTCCATCAGTGGCAGTTCTTGCCCAACAGTTTATTCTCCATATCTTCCGTCTACATGGGTTGCCAAGTCATATTACTAGCGACCAAGGCTTTCAATTCACCTCTAGATTTTGGAGGGCCCTGTGTTCCAGTTTTGGCATCACGACCCAATTCTCGGCATACCATCCCGAGACGTATCAAACACTGAAATTGTATCTAAGGATGCATGTTAATGCTCGACAAGACGATTGGGTTTCATTATTACCATGGGCAGAGTTTGCTTATAATAATAGCCTCCATTCAGCCGCGCACACTTCTCCGTTTTTTGCAGCCTACGGTTGGCACCCACAATTGCATCTTTCCATGCCCCAGGGGGCAGGGGCAGTTCCTGCCTCTGTTCCTCCTCAGCTTTTCAGAACTCTGACCGATCTCCACAAGGTGTGGAGGGATGTACAGGGCCACCTCCACCAGGCCGCAAACACTTACCGGAAGTTCACAGATAGGAAGAGGCAATCCGCCCCTCAGCTGGCACCAGGTCAATGGGTTTGGCTTAATACTAAGTATCTCAAGCTCAGACTGCCCTCTTTTAAATTCTCGCCCAGATTCATCGGGCCTTTTGCCGTCACGGAGCGCATAGGAACTGTGACTTATAGACTATGCTTGCCACCACGTTTCAAAATACACAATGCATTCCACGTCTCCTTACTCAAACCATTTTTCTCCGAGGACAAGCAGGCTGCTTGTTCTCACGACTGGGTGATGTCCGCGGCAGCCCCCACCAACCGGAAGAAGCTTCGCGGGCGGTCCGCACGCGGGGCACGCCCACCGCGCATGCGCGGCCGTCTTCCCGCTCGTGCGTGACTGTTCCCGCCAGTCTTTTCTTTTCCGCGCCTGGGGAGAGTCGTGCCGTCGCCGCTCTCCCTTCGCAGCCCCGGAAAGACCGTCGCGTTTACGCGATTGTTTAATTTTCGTTTTATTCGGTTGCTGCGCGCTCCAGTTTTTCTTTTCTTCAAAAAAAAAAAAAAAAGAGCACGCGCTCCTTTTTCCCTCGTTTCTAGCGAGGGCGTCGCGTTGCGGCCTTGTGGCCGCGCGATCGATTTATTTTTTCGAGGTGTGATTTCCGCCACCATCGACGACTTTAACTTCGCCAACGCGATTTTTCCGTCGATGTCCTCGTGCTGCGGCCCAAGGTATAGTGATGCGCAGGCTCTCATGGCTGCGCGCCTCTGACCTGGACAACCGCACCCAGCAGAGATTGGCTGATGTCCCTTGCCGGGGGGATAACATTTTTGGTGAGAAGGTCGAGCAGCTGGTGGACCAACTGCATCAGCGGGAAACCGCCCTCGACAAGCTCTCCCACCGGGCGCCTTCAGCATCCACCTCAGCAGGTGGACGTTTTTCCCGGGCCCGGCAGGCTGCGCCCTATTCCTTTGCAAGGCGTAGGTACACCCAGCCGGCCCGAAGGCCTCGTCAGGCACAGGGACAGCCCCAGCGCGCTCGTTCTCGTCAACAGCATGCGCCTAAGCAGCCCCCTGCGCCTCCACAGCAAAAGCCGGGGACGGGCTTTTGACTGGATCCACGGGAACATAGCCGCCCTCAAAGTGTCCGTACCGGACGATCTGCCGGTCGGAGGGAGGTTAAAATTTTTTCACCAAAGGTGGCCTCTCATAACCTCCGATCAGTGGGTTCTCCAAATAGTGCGGTGCGGATACGCCCTGAATTTGGCCTCCCTGCCACCAAATTGTCCTCCGGGAGCTCAATCCTTCAGCTCCCATCACAAGCAGGTACTTGCAGAGGAACTCTCCGCCCTTCTCAGCGCCAATGCGGTCGAGCCCGTACCACCCGGGCAAGAAGGGCAGGGATTCTATTCCAGGTACTTCCTTGTGGAAAAGAAAACAGGGGGGATGCGTCCCATCCTAGACCTGAGAGGCCTGCACAAATTTCTGGTCAAAGAAAAGTTCAGGATGCTTTCCTTGGGCACCCTTCTGCCAATGATTCAGAAAAACGATTGGCTATGTTCCCTGGATTTAAAGGACGCATACACTCACATCCTGATACTGCCAGCTCACAGACAGTATCTCAGATTCCGCCTGGGCGCACGGCACTTTCAGTATTGTGTGCTGCCCTTTGGGCTCGCCTCTGCCCCACGAGTATTTACAAAGTGCCTCGTGGTGGTAGCGGCGTACCTACGCAAGCTGGGAGTGCACGTGTTCCCATATCTCGACGATTGGCTGGTCAAGAGCACCTCGGAGGCAGGGGCCCTCCGGTCTATGCAGTGCACTATTCAACTTCTGGAGCTGCTGGGGTTTGTGATAAATTACCCAAAGTCCCATCTCCAGCCGACCCAGTCTCTGGAATTCATAGGAGCTCTGCTGAATACCCAGACGGCTCGGGCCTTCCTTCCCGAAGCGAGGGCCAACAACCTCCTGTCCCTTGCTTCGCGGACCAGAGCGTCTCAGCAGGTCACAGCTCGGCAGATGTTGAGACTTCTGGGTCATATGGCCTCCACAGTTCATGTGACTCCCATGGCTCGTCTTCACATGAGATCTGCTCAATGGACCCTATCTTCCCAGTGGTTCCAAGCCAGCGGGAATCTAGAAGATGTCATCCGCCTCTCCACCAGTTGCCGCACTTCACTGCTCTGGTGGACCATCCGGACCAATTTGACCCTGGGACGTCCATTCCAAATTCCGCAGCCCACGAAAGTGCTGACGACGGATGCATCTCGCCTGGGGTGGGGAGCTCATGTCGATGGGCTTCACACCCAGGGTCTGTGGTCCCTCCAGGAAAAGGATCTGCAGATCAACCTCCTGGAGCTCCGAGCGATCTGGAACGCGCTGAAGGCTTTCAGAGACCGGCTGTCCTACCAAATTATTCAAATTCGGACAGACAATCAGGTTGCAATGTATTACACCAACAAGCAGGGGGGCACCGGATCTTGCCCCTTGTGTCAGGAAGCCGTCGGCATGTGGCGGTGGGCTTGCCAGTTCGGCATGCTCCTCCAAGCCACATACCTGGCAGGTGTAAACAACAGTCTGGCCGACAGACTGAGCAGAGTCATGCAACCGCACGAGTGGTCGCTTCATTCCAGAGTGGTACGCAAGATCTTCCGAGAGTGGGGCACCCCCTCGGTGGACCTTTTCGCCTCTCAGACGAACCACAAGCTGCCTCTGTTCTGTTCCAGACTACAGGCCCACGGCAGACTGGCGTCGGATGCCTTTCTCCTCCATTGGGGGACCGGCCTCCTGTATGCTTATCCTCCCATACCTTTGGTGGGGAAGACCTTACTGAAGCTCAAGCAAGACCACGGCACCATGATTCTGATAGCGCCCTTTTGGCCCCGTCAGATCTGGTTCCCTCTTCTTCTGGAGTTGTCCTCAGAAGAACCGTGGAGATTGGAGTGTTTTCCGACTCTCATCTCGCAGAACGACGGAGCGTTGCTGCACCCCAACCTTCAGTCCCTGGCTCTCACGGCCTGGATGTTGAGGGCGTAGACTTCACTGCGTTGGGTCTGTCTGAGGGTGTCTCCCGTGTCTTACTTGCCTCTAGGAAGGATTCCACTAAAAAGAGTTACTTTTTCAAGTGGAGGAGGTTTGTCGTTTGGTGTGAGAGCAAGGCCCTAGAACCTCGTTCTTGCCCTGCACAGAACCTGCTTGAATACCTTCTGCACTTATCAGAGTCTGGCCTCAAGACCAACTCAGTAAGGAATCACCTTAGTGCGATTAGTGCTTACCATTATCGTGTGGAAGGTAAAGCCATCTCTGGAGAGCCTTTAGTCGTTCGATTCATGAGAGGCTTGCTTTTGTCAAAGCCCCCTATCAAGCCTCCTGCAGTGTCATGGGATCTCAACGTCGTCCTCACCCAGCTGATGAAACCTCCTTTTGAGCCACTGAATACCTGCCATCTGAAGTACTTGACCTGGAAGGTCATTTTCTTGGTGGCAGTTACTTCAGCTCGTAGGGTCAGTGAGCTTCAAGCCCTAGTAGCTCATGCTCCATATACCAAATTTCATCACAACAGAGTAGTGTTCATATAGGGCACTTTTTGTGCCTTTAGATTGTAAGCTCCTTCGAGCAGGGACTGTCCTTCTTTGTTAAACTGTACAGCGCTGCGTAACCCTAGTAGCGCTCTAGAAATGTTAAATAGTAGTAGTAGTGCTCCGCACCCACCCAAAGTTCCTGCCGAAGGTGGTGTCGGAGTTCCATCTTAACCAGTCAATTGTCTTGCCAACATTCTTCCCCAGGCCGCATACCCTCCCTGCTGAACGTCAGTTGCACACATTGGACTGCAAGAGAGCATTGGCCTTCTACTTGGAGCGGACACAGCCCCACAGACAGTCCGCCCAATTGTTTGTTTCTTTCGACCCTAACAGGCTAGGGGTCGCTGTCGGGAAACGCACCATCTCCAATTGGCTAGCAGATTGCATTTCCTTCACTTACGCCGAGGCTGGGCTGGCTCTTGAGGGTCATGTCACGGCTCATAGTGTCAGAGCCATGGCAGCGTCGGTGGCCCACTTGAAGTCAGCCACTATTGAAGAGATTTGCAAGGCTGCGACGTGGTCATCTGTCCACACATTCACATCGCATTACTGCCTCCAGCAGGATACCCGACGCGACAGTCGGTTCGGGCAGTCGGTGCTGCAGAATCTGTTTGGGGTGTAAATCCAACTCCACCCTCCAGGACCCGAATTTATTCTGGTCAGGCTGCACTCTCAGTTAGTTGTTCTTCGTAGGTCAATTTCTGTTATACCCTCGCCGTTGCGAAGTTCAATTGACCTGGGTTCTTGTTTTGAGTGAGCCTGAGAGCTAGGGATACCCCAGTCGTGAGAACAAGCAGCCTGCTTGTCCTCGGAGAAAGTGAATGATACATACCTGTAGCAGGTGTTCTCCGAGGACAGCAGGCTGATTGTTCTCACCTACCCTCCCTCCTCCCCTTTGGAGTTGCGTTTTCATGTTGTTTTCTTGCTTGTCATTCAACTGGCGGGAACGGTCACGCACGAGCGGGAAGACGGCCGCACATGCACGGTGGGCGTGCCCCGCGTGCGGACCGCCCGCGAAGCTTCTTCCGGTTGGTGGGGGCTGCCGCGGACGTCACCCAGTCGTGAGAACAATCAGCCTGCTGTCCTCGGAGAACACCTGCTACAGGTATGTATCATTCACTGTATCTTCTAAGTGGCACTCTGCACCCAAAGCATGGCCAGTCATGGACATATCCTCGGAGCCAGAGTTCGAAGTACAAGACATCCTGGACTCAAATTTTAAGAACGGACACCTATACTATCTCTTGGCATGGAAGCACTATGGGCCGAAGGATAACTCCTGGGAACCAGCTAGCCAGATTCACGCTCCCAAGTTGCTCCGAGACTTCCATACCCGTTACCCCTCTGAACCCGGTCCAGGGTAGAGAGGGTGGCCTTTTAGGGGAGGATACTATCATGTTCCCTGTCTATGCAGAGTATGGACACCGGAGGATCGGACGGCCATCTTGGTTTTGGGCTTGTTCCAGGTTTGGGCGGCCATCTTAGTAGGGGCAGCTTAAGTTATGGCAGCCATCTTGTAGGGCAGCTTCAGGAAGGAAGCCCATATTTGGGCGTAGGGTGTCACTGATGGGGGCAGCCATCTTGATTTCAGCTGTGCTAGTTTGGGCCTAATTTCTACACTATTTAAGACTCTGCCCTCAGTCCTTCCGTGCTTTGGCTTCTACTCAGTTCGCTGATTAGTTGCAGTGCTTTTGGATCTGCTACGAAAAAAGATAGCATTAGAGGCAAAAAAGCATACTAAAAATTTTTTTCGGTATATTAAAAGCAGAAAGCCAGCAAAAGAATCGTTTGGGCCGCTGGATGACCGAGGAGTAAAAGGGGCGATCAAGGAAGACAAAGACGTAGTGAAGAGATTGAATGAATGAATTCTTTACTTCGGTCTTCACCGAGGAAGATTTGGGTGGGAACCGGTGTCGGAAATGATATTTCAAGCGGAGGAGTCGGAGAAACTTACTGACTTCACGGTAAACCTGGAGGACATAATGGGGCAGGTCAGCAAACTGAAGAGTAGCAAATCTCCTGAACCGGATGGTATTCATCCTAGAGTACTGATAGAACTGAAAAATGAGCTTGCGGGGCTACTGCTAGTGATATGCAATTTATCCTTAAAATTGAGCGTGGTACCGGAAGATTGGAGGGTGGCCAATGTAACACCCATTTTTAAAAAAGGTTCCAGGGGAGATCCGTGAAATTATAGACCGGTGAGTCTGAAGTCGGTGCTGGGCAAAATGATAAAGGCTATTATCAAAAACAAAATTACAGAGCACTTCCAAGGACATGGAGTACTGAGACAAAGTCAGCACGGCTTTTGTGTGGGGAAATCTTGCCTGACCAATTTACTTCAATTCATTGAAGGAGTAAACAAACATGTGGACAAAGGGGAGCTGGTTGATATTGTGTATCTGGATTTTCAAAAGGCGTTTGACAGGGTACCTCATGAAAGGCTACAGAGGAAATTGGAGGGTCATGGGATAGGAGGAAATGTCCAATTGTGGATTAAAAACTGGTTGAAGGATAGGAAACAGAGAATGGGGTTAAATGGGCAGTATTCACAATGGAGAAGGGTAGTTAGTGGGGTTCCTCAGGGGTCTGTGCTGGGACCGATGCTTTTTAATATATTTATAAATGATTTAGAGATGGGAGTAACTAGTGAGGTAATTAAATTTGCTGATGACACAAAGTTATTCGAAGTCGTTAACTCGCGACACGATTGTGAAAAATTACAAGCGGACCTTACGAGACTAGGAGACTGGGCGGCTAAATGGCAGATGACGTTTAATGTGAGCAAGTGCAAGGTGATGCATGTGGGAAAAAAGAACCCGAATTATAGCTACGTCATGCAAGGTTCCACGTTAGGAGTCACGGACCAAGAAAGGGATCTGGGTGTCGTCGTCGATAATACACTGAAACCTTCTGCTCAGTGTGCTGCTGCGGCTAGGGAAGCGAATAGAATGTTGGGTATTATTAGGAAAGGTATGGAAAACAGGTGTGAGGATGTTATAATGCCGTTGTATCGCTCCATGGTGCGACCGCACCTTGAGTATTGTGTTCAATTGTGGTCGCCGCATCTCAAGAAAGATATAGTGGAATTGGAAAAGGTGCAGCGAAGGGCGACTAAAATGATAGCAGGGATGGGATGACTTCCCTATGAAGAAAGACTAAGGAGGCTAGGGCTTTTCAGCTTGGAGAAGAGACGGCTGAGGGGAGACATGATAGAGGTAAATAAAATAATGAGTGGAGTGGAACAGGTGGATGTGAAGCGTCTGTTCACACTTTCCAAAAATACTAGGACTAGGGGGCATGCGATGAAACTACAGTGTAGTAAATTTAAAACAAATCGAAGAAAAGTTTTCTTCACCCAACGCGTAATTAAACTCTGGAATTCGTTGCCGGAGAACGTGGTAAAGGCGGTTAGCTTGGCAGAGTTTAAAAAGGGGTTAGACGGTTTCCTAAAGGACAAGTCCATAAACCGCTACTAAATGGACTTGGGAAAAATCCACAATTCTGGGAATAATATGTATAGAATGTTTGTACGTTTGGGAAGCTTGCCAGGTGCCCTTGGCCTGGATTGGCCGCTGTCATGGACAGGATGCTGGGCTCGATGGACCCTTGGTCTTTTCCCAGTGTGGCATTACTTATGTACTGACCGCTGCCTCGTATCGACCTCTGCTTGTCCCTGGATCTGCTATTGACCGCTGCCTGGTATCGACCTCTGACTGCCCCTGGATCTGCTATTGACCGCTGCCTGGTATCGACCTCTGCCTGTCCCTGGATCTGCTATTGACCGCTGCCTGGTACTGACCTCTGCCTGTTCCTGGATCTGCTATTGACCGCTGCCTGGTACTGACCTCTGCCTGTTCCTGGATCTGCTATTGTCTGCTGCCTGGTACTGACCACTGCCTGTCCCTGGATCTTCTGTTCTCTGCTGCCTGGTCTAACCCTGTGGACCTTGTGCTGGACTTTGTTCTCTCTGCTGTTGGCTACCTGCACTCAGGGGCTTAACCCCTGGGGAACGGTGGGAGACACAGGGGGAACTCGGGGTTTTGACCGACAGCCCGGTAGGGGTTTCCCTCATTGAGTAGAAGGGCTCACCTCTCCTTGCGGAAAGCATTACACCCTGCCCTGTAATTCTATTGGATACGGCCCACTTGTCCAAGATAGTACAGCCCCACATAACAAGGAAGGTGAAATTATGTCTTACCTCATAATTGCCTTTCCTTTAGTTGGACCATACAGTCATGGGACCCGCCTTCTGATGACTAAAGTCCGGGGCTCTTGAGGTGCTTTGCTCTTTCCCATTCAGTAAAAGAAATAAAAATATAAAGAGAGAAAATGAAACGAATTTGCAAATGCAAGGTAGCATGTGCCACAGATGTGAGCTTTCACCACACAGGCAGGAGTCAATAGACCATGTGGTGGTGATGCCCGCAGCTTCCTCAAAGCAGAAGTTTTAACCACACCTATGCTATACAAAACTGTCAACAAGAAACCAGGTGGGGGAGAGGGGAGGGCTCAACACACTTTAAAGGGAGAAAAAAAAAAGATCTAATACAGAGTTTTAGCAGTTTTTAAATGTAGTGCTCAGATTAACAGATTTCAAATAACAATCAATAGACAAGTTATGAAAACACAGCATTGCACAGCACAAGTTTAAATAGAGAAGATAACAGGTTTTTTTCTTTGTTTGTTTGTTTATATATATATACTAGTAAAAAACTAGTATAAAAAGGCCCGTTTCTCACACAAATGAAACAGGCGCTTGCAAGGTTATCATGTAATGGCGATTAAGTTTTTAAGGGAACCATTAGGAGAAATGTTCTGTCAAGTAATAATTGGGAAGGGTGTATAATGAGTAATATACTCCAGGGGTATGAGATACGGATTGTTTTATCTATGGTTTTTTTTGTTTTAATCTTTCTTTTTTTTTGTGATTTTTATGTATAGTATTTTTTAAAAGATAAAGATTATGCAGACTCCATCCATGTCCAGCATTTCTCCTCTCTTCCCTCCCCTCCATCTATCCATGTCCAGCAACTCTCCATTCTTCCCTGCCCTCTCCTCCAGCTACCCATATCCAGCAAATTTCCTCTCTCCCCTGCCCCCTCCATTCATCTATCCATGTTCAGCAATTCTCCTGTCTCTCCCCTGCCCTCCCCTCCCCTCCATCTATGTCCAGGAACTCTCCATTCTCCCCTGCCCTCTCCTCCATCCATCCATGTCCAGCAACTCTTCATTCTCCCCTGCCCTCTCTTCCATCCATATCCAGCAAATGTGCTCTCTCCCCTGCCCTCCCCTCCATCCATGTCCAGCAATTCTCCTTCCCCTCCTGTCCTGTCCAGCAATCTCTTCTCTCCCCCTGCCCTCCCCTCCTCTCCTGTCCAGCGATCTCTTCTCCCCCTGCCCTCCTCTCCAATTCCAGCCATCTCTTCTCTCCCCCTGCCCTCCCATCCATGTCCAGCGATTCGCCCTGCCCTTCCTCAGCTCCCTGACAGCTCTCTTCTCCGTTCCCCCCCCCCCCCCCCCCCGCGCATTTAACCCTTTTACTTTCAGGCGCAGCGACAGCAGTGAAGAGGACAGCACAGCTTCTCCCTTCCCTCACACAGTGTCCCGCCCTTGCGGAAACAGGAAATGCATCATCGCAGAAGGCGGGAGACTGTGTGAGGGAAGGGAGAAGCTGGAGTTGAGCCCGCTGTGTTGTCCTCTTCACTGCCGTCGCTGCGCCTGAAAGTAAAAGGGCTAAACACACGCAAGGGAGGGAGGAACGGAGAGGAGGGCTGTCGATCATGGAGCTGAGAGAGGGAAGGAGTGGAGGGACCGTCCGAGAGCTGCCTGGCTGCTGCGCCAGGCAGCCCTGCGTTTGGGGGGGCAGCAGCCAGGGGAAGGTCACGGTTGGACTGGAGAGGCTTAGCCTCCCCATGCCTCTTATACAGGGCGCCTATGACTGTCCTCCCATCCCATCCATGTCCATCAGTTCTCCTCTGCCCTCCCTCCCTCCCCTTGATGTCCTGCGATTCCCTCCTCCTGACATCATCTCGCCTCCAGCGTTCCCTTCTCCCTCATTGTTTTGCCCTCTGACGTAATTATGTTTTGACTTAAGGGTGGGGCAATGAGTGGGAATGGATGTTACGAATCCAGGCATCCAGACGTAGAACGTTGGAGATGCAAATTATTATATAAGATTATATATATATATATATATATATATATATATATATTGTAATGTGGATCCTCTTTTCTCAGCGGTTGCAGCTCTCCACAGCCTGAAGAACACCTTCCAGTACTGCTCCCCTTTTCCCTCAGAACAATGAAGCTTTTTATTGCCTAGGAGGGGCTTCCCTCCTTCCCTCAGTTGTGGCACCAAAACACAAAACAAAGCACGGTTATCATTCACCTTTCTCAATCCGGTTAGTTTCCCAGTCCAGGCTTCCACAGCTGCTTCCTCTCCCTCCCTCCTGGGGAAGAGTGGCAGCAAATAATAAAAAAAAAAAAAGAAAAAAAATACCCTGTTCAGTGTAGGAGGGGTTTGCCAAAACACCGTTCAGTTCTAGCCAAGCTTTCACAATACAGTTCAGTTTAGCCAGGCTTTTAAAACACAGTTCAGGTGTAGCCAAGCTTTCAAAAAAATACAGTTCAGTTCTAGCCAAGCTTTCCAAAACACAGCTCAATTTAGCCAGGCTTTCAAAAAACACAGTTCAGTTCTAGCCAAGCTTTCAAAACACAGCTCAATTTAGCCAGGCTTTCAAAACACAGTTTAATTTTAGCCAAGCTTCAAAAACATAGCTCAGTCCAGCTAGGCTTTCAAAAAAAACACAGTTCAATTTTAGCCAAAACACAGCTCAGTTTAGCCAGGCTTTCAAAACACACAGTAATGGCTTTGCGCGGGCTCAAAGCCTAGGGTCCCACCCTCTTGGTCAGTCATACTCCTACCTGACCTCCTCCCGCTTGACCCGGCTTGGCCCCGCTACTTCCTTGGCTTTCGCTGAGCCAGAGCTGAAAAGTCCATCGGCTCTTCCAGGGTGTTCTCCGGTTCAGTCAACTCCATAGGGCAAGGCTCACTCTCTGCCTCTCTTTCCTCAGGAGCCCAATCCATATTCTCCTCGCCCCGCCCTTCTCCCAGCTGCTCACCCTTTCTTTCATTAAAGCTCTTTGGTGGCTCTTCTTTCTCCACCCTCCTGTTCCACCACCTCTTCCACCAGGTTGGAGAATCAGCCTTATTCCTTCCCCTGGGGCCCTCCTCTGGAGACTCCTGGGAATGCACATAGTTTCTCTTATCCCCGGTCTCCCTTGGGGCATGCTGGGAGTTGTAGTTCTTTATTTCTAGTTTTTTCCTGGGGAATGTCTGCCTATAACGGGGGTATTCTGGCCTATCCCAGGGTTCCTTTGGGGCCTGTCTTACATACTCTTTACATACCCCCCCCCTTAAATTTCTACCCCTGCACTCTTTTTCCTCCTCCTCCTCCACCTGGGACAGAGCATCAACATTTCCTAAACATCGCCCGGGACGATGCTCCACAGCATATTGGAAAGGCTGCAATGCTAAGTACCATCGCATTAGTCTCCCATTATTAGTCTTCATTACATTCAACCATTTCAGGGGAGCATGGTCCGTTACCAACTTAAATTTTCTCCCTTCTAAATAAACACTACACTCCTGCACTGCCCATCGTATGGCTAAACACTCCTTTTCTATGGTGGAGTAATGTTCCTCATGAGGCAGGAGCTTCCGGCTTAAATAAAGCACCAGGTGTTCCTCCCCTTCATGCTCTTGGGACAGCACTGCGCCTAACCCCCTCCCTGAAGCATCTGTTTGAAGGATAAAGGGTTTTTCAAAATCAACTGCTTTCAGCACAGGTTCCTGGCACAGGGCCCTCTGCATCTGTTCAAATGCCCTCAACTCCTCCCCTCCCCACCTCAAGTGGTCCGGATTCTTCCCCCTCAGCATGTCCGTTAAGGGAGTGGCCATTGCGGAAAAATGAGGGATGAACCTGCGGTAATACCCTACCATCCCCAGGAATCTACGCAATTGTTTCTTGGTGTTTGGTCTGGGAAACTCTTGGATGCTTTTAACCTTATTCAATAAGGGCCGGACCTCGCCCCTTCCCACATTATAGCCTAAATACTTCACCCTGTACTGCGCAAAATAACATTTTTTTGGGTTCAGGGTGAGACCTGCCTCCCTAAAAGCCTGCAGCACTGCCTCTACCTGGTTTAAATGGGTGTTCCAGTCTCCACTATGTATTACCACATCATCCATATATGCGGCGGCATATGCCTGATGTGGTCGGAGAACCCTGTCCAGCAACCTCTGGCAGCTTGCAGCTGCTGAATTAAGGCCAAAGGGCAATCTTTTGAACTGGTACAGGCCTATGGGCGTACTAAAGGCGGTCTTAGCTTGTGCCCCTGACGTAAGGGGAATCTGCCAGTACCCTTTTGTCAAGTCCAGGGTGGTGAGATATTGTGCAGATCCTAGCCTGTCCACCAGCTCCTCAATATAGGGCATAGGATATGCATCTGCTTGAGAAATATTATTAAGCTGGCGGAAATCTATGCAGAATCTCCACTCCCCTTCGGGTTTTGGTACTAACACCACTGGGCTTGACCAGGGACTATTTGACTCTTCGATCACCCCGAAGTCTAACATTTCCTGGACCTGTTTTATCACCTCCCTCCTTTTCATGGGGGACAGCCTATAGGGCTTTTGCTGAACTACTTTACCCCTTTCCGTTATGATGTCATGCTCCACTAGGTGAGTATTTCCAGGGCAGGCCGTCAACACATCATCAAACCCTTTCAAGAGCCTTCCTATCTCTTGCTTTTGTACTTGTGTCAACCGGGGATTAACCCCTGGTTCACCGGGCTTGAAAATATCTCTTATTTGCGGTCCCAACTCCTCTCCCTCCTTTTCATCTCCCCGGGTCTGAAAGCCTACCCTTGCTACCCAGGGTTTCATCAGGTTAACGTGGAAGGTTTGGACCCGCCCTTTTTCGTTCGCCACCTCATATGTAAGAGGCCCAAGTCTCCTCCTCACCACCCAGGGACCCTTCCATCTAGAGGCAAACTTATGAGGATCCTCCGAGACTAGGATAAGGACCCTATCTCCTATTACAAACTCCCTCTCACGAGTACCCTTATCATAATATTCCTTTTGACGATTTTGGCTCTGTTCAAACCTATCCTGGGAATATTCCTGTAATTTATCTAATCTGGTCCTCAGATCCTGTAGGTATTCGACCACTGACTGATCGGAGGTGTCCGGGGGTACCCAGTGTTCCTGTAAAATATCTAAAATGCCCCTGGGTCTCCGTCCAAACATCAATTCATAAGGCGCAACTCCTAATGAGTCTTGCACCTTCTCCCTGTAGGCATATAGCACGAAGGGTAACAGTTGGTCCCAACCTGTCCTATCCTCGCCTAACGCTTTTTTTTAACATACCCTTTAAAGTTCTATTAAAACGTTCCACCATCCCATTAGTTTGAGGATGGTAGGCCGCTGTACGGATATGTTGTATCCCAAAAGCCTCCCACACTTGCCTTAAGGTACATGACATAAAGTTGGACCCCCTGTCGGTCAAAACTTCTTGGGGGAATCCCACCTCACAAAAGATTTTTATCAGTTCCCTGGCAATGACCTTCGCTGATATGCTTCTCAAAGGAATGGCCCAGGGGTACCTAGTGGTCATATCCATAACCACTAAAACGTAGAGGAAGCCTCTCTGAGATTTTGTTACTGAGCCAATAATATCCATGGCCATTCTCCTCCCCGGTTGTTCCACTCTAGCAAAGGGTTTTAACGGTGCCTTAGGCGGTAGCCGGTCTGCCACCTTCTGACAGTTGGGGCAGGACTTGCAATACCTCTCCACCTCCCCATAAACTCCTGGCCAATAAAACCGGCCCAATATCTGAGTCAGGGTAGCTTGGGAGCCCTTATGCCCCCCCAAAGGGTGATCATGCGCGAGCCTTACTACTAGGGGACGGAAAGCTTGGGGGACTACTAGCTGTCTCCCCGCTTCAGAGTTTTCCCAATTGGGTACCCTGTGATATAGAATGTCCCCCTCTATCATGAACCCCGGGGCTTCCTGGCCCTCCCCCTGTCGGGCCCGTTCCCAGGCATATTCTAAAGTAGGGTCCGTGGCCTGCTCCCTATGAAACTGGGGAAACTGCTCGCTCAATTCTCTCGGGGCCACTGGCAGATAACTTTCTTTTCTTGCCTGCTCCAAGGCCTCCCGTCTGCCCCTCTGCTCCTTTTTTTTCAAAGCTTTCCCCTTTTTCTCTTTTCCCGGCTCCCCTAAAACCTCCCCTTGAAAAGGAAAAATACCTCCTATTCCCTCTTCCTCAGCCTCAGGGTCTCGCCGAGCCTGAGAGCGGGTAGTGACCAACACTCTTTTTTCACTAATACACTCGGAAAAGGGGGGCCAGTCCCTTCCCAAAATCATCTCCTGTGGCAGTCTGGGCAGCACGGCTACGGCTATCTCTATCTCCCCTGTAGGCCCCTTCACGTGAACCCTATGGAGGGTATAACGAGTACTGGCCCCATGTATACATTGAATAGCCACTGCTCCCTCGTAGGTATCCTTACCTCCTGTCCTCCTCTTTCTTATTTGTTCCCATAACCTCCTGGAGATCATGGACTGGTCTGCCCCGGAGTCTAACATGGCTACAATCGGTAAACCCTCAACCTCCACCTTAGCAGTATACCGAGGTCTAAACCCTTGGGCAACCTGCGAGGTCCATCCCTCTCGACCTGGGCAATCCCTTCGGAAGTGCCCAGTCTTCCCACACTTATAACAGAGTTTTCCTTCATACGAGGGGGCCTTTTTTTCAGGGCCTGAGGGCACTACGGGCTTTTTACCAACCCAGCCGTAATCGGGTTTCCCCCCCTGGGGATCTGTCTTAAAGAAGGAACTTTTGGAACCCCAGCCTCCCACAGGTCGGGGCTTACCCCCCTCCAGGTCGGGTTCTCCCCAATGTTGGGCTTCCAAATAACACTCCAACCCGACTGTCACGGCATCCACCGTCTTACAGCCCCTTTGGACCAATCCTGCCCTAATCTCCCTAGGAAGGCCCTGCAGGAACTGCTCCACTACTAATTCTTGAAGAACATCTCCCGTGGTGTGGCGATCAGGCTCCAACCATTTTTTTACCAGGTCCATCAGTCTATTGGCCAGCGCTTTAGGGGTTTCCCCCTTTTCCCATTTAGTGGACCGAAACTTACGCCTATAAGCCTGGGTACTCAGTCCATACCGGTCTTTAATGGCCTCTCTCAACCTCCCATAGTTGGCAGCGTCCCCAGGAGCCAAGTCTCTAAAGGCTCCTAGAGCCTCCCCAGATAATGAAGGCACTAACCACATGGCCCACTGCTCTTGTGGCCATCCTGCGGCCACTGCCACCCTCTCGAAGGCGGTCAGGAAATCATCTACATTATCCTGCTCAGACAACTTTCCACAAGTAAGTGAGTTCAGGGATAAAGGTCCTACCGCACCGCTTCCTCCTGGCCCCTGTCCAGTTGCTCCGGCTCCACCGCCCCTGGGAGCCTCGATCCCTCGCTGAAAAAAGTCCTGGAGCATATTCAGCACCGGTTGTTGCTGCTCTCGTGCCGCCGTCAAGGAGTCTTCCACCATCTTCCCCGTCAGTTCTTGCTGTTTCTGGAACTGCATCGTCATCCAAGCGAAGATCTCCTTGGGGTCCATCCTTGCTCCGAAACAGCGACTCCTGGTGGAAAAAAAAACAGAGGACACCTCCAAGTGCGGTTTCACTACTTATGTTTCCCCTTTTACTAGGATCCCTTTTTTCCCCCAATCTAGGCCCCGCTTAC
Organism: Microcaecilia unicolor; assembly: GCF_901765095.1. Classification (NCBI taxonomy): domain Eukaryota; kingdom Metazoa; phylum Chordata; class Amphibia; order Gymnophiona; family Siphonopidae; genus Microcaecilia; species Microcaecilia unicolor. Next base: position 118,151,146 of record NC_044040.1, on the reverse strand, counting down.
CGGAACCCCAGACGGGTCTGCGCCTTTCTCAGCGTTGGCCCCTCCGTCGGGCTTTTCTATCCTGCTGGCCTCGGCCTCCTCGAGCGACAGGTCCGCAAAGCGATCCCACTCCTGACACCAGTTGTAAAGTGGATCCTCTTTTCTCAGCGGTTGCAGCTCTCCACAGCCTGAAGAAAACCTTCCAGTACTGCTCCCCTTTTCCCTCAGAACAGTGAAGCTTTTTATTGCCTAGGAGGGGCTTCCCTCCTTCCCTCAGTTGTGGCACCAAAACACAAAACAAAGCACGGTTATCATTCACCTTTCTCAATCCGGTTAGTTTCCCAGTCCAGGCTTCCACAGCTGCTTCCTCTCCCTCCCTCCTGGGGAAGAGTGGCAGCAAATAATAAAAAAAAAAAAAGAAAAAAAATACCCTGTTCAGTGTAGGAGGGGTTTGCCAAAACACCGTTCAGTTCTAGCCAAGCTTTCAAAATACAGTTCAGTTTAGCCAGGCTTTTAAAACACAGTTCAGGTGTAGCCAAGCTTTCAAAAAATACAGTTCAGTTCTAGCCAAGCTTTCCAAAACACAGCTCAATTTAGCCAGGCTTTCAAAAAACACAGTTCAGTTCTAGCCAAGCTTTCAAAACACAGCTCAATTTAGCCAGGCTTTCAAAACACAGTTTAATTTTAGCCAAGCTTCAAAAACATAGCTCAGTCCAGCTAGGCTTTCAAAAAAAACACAGTTCAATTTTAGCCAAAACACAGCTCAGTTTAGCCAGGCTTTCAAAACACACAGTAATGGCTTTGCGCGGGCTCAAAGCCTAGGGTCCCACCCTCTTGGTCAGTCATACTCCTACCTGACCTCCTCCCGCTTGACCCGGCTTGGCCCCGCTACTTCCTTGGCTTTCGCTGAGCCAGAGCTGAAAAGTCCATCGGCTCTTCCAGGGTGTTCTCCGGTTCAGTCAACTCCATAGGGCAAGGCTCACTCTCTGCCTCTCTTTCCTCAGGAGCCCAATCCATATTCTCCTCGCCCCGCCCTTCTCCCAGCTGCTCACCCTTTCTTTCATTAAAGCTCTTTGGTGGCTCTTCTTTCTCCACCCACCTGTTCCACCACCTCTTCCACCAGGTTGGAGAATCAGCCTTATTCCTTCCCCTGCGGCCCTCCTCTGGAGACTCCTGGGAATGCACATAGTTTCTCTTATCCCCGGTCTCCCTTGGGGCATGCTGGGAGTTGTAGTTCTTTATTTCTAGTTTTTTCCTGGGGAATGTCTGCCTATAACGGGGGTATTCTGGCCTATCCCAGGGTTCCTTTGGGGCCTGTCTTACATACTCTTTACAATATATATACACATACATACATACATACATACATACATACAGTGGTGTGCTGGATCCGGCTCGCACCGGCTCACAAAAGCCGGTTGTTAAATTTATTGGCATCTTGCGAGCTAGTTGTTGTAAGCCAGCTTGCCTCTCCTCCCCCTCACCCCGCGAGCTGCAGGCTTCCCCGCTCCGCAGGTCGTCCATCATCTCCTGTCTGCCTTCAGCTCCCCGATAGCCCTCCTTTCCTTCCTGCCGCCGCCCTGCCTTTAAATATTGTATTTTTCATCGAGTCGCAGCACTGGCATTGAAAGCAGCAGGCTGTGCTCCAGCCTTCCCTCACATGGTTCTGCCCTTGTGGAAATAGGAAATACATCAAAAGAGGGCGAAACCATGCGAGGGAAGGCTGAAGCCGAGCCTGCTGCTTTCAATGCCGGCGCCGCGACTCGAGGAAAAATACAATATTTAAAGGCAGGGCGGCGGCAGGAAGGAAACAAAGGCTATCGGGGAGCTGAGGGCAGACAGGAGATGATGGACGACCTGGGGATCGGGGATCGAGGGGGGGCTGGAAGAAGGCAGGAAATGTCTAGCGAGTAGAGGAGTTGCTAGAAGGGAGATGGTTGACATGGGTTGCTGGGGGGGAGGCTGGAAGGAGATGGTTAACATGGGTGGATGGAGGGGAGGGCAGGGGGGGAGAAGAGGGTTGCTGGACATGGGTGGATGGAGGGGATGGCAGGGGGAGAGGAGGGTTGCTGGACATGGGTGGATGGAGGGGAGGGCAGGGGGAGAGGAGGGTTGCTGGACATGGGTGGGTGGGTGGATGGAGGGGAGGGCAGGGGGGAGAGAAGAAATGCTGGACATGGATGGAGGGGAGGGAAGAGTGAGGAAGGAGATGAGACTTAAAAAAAGGAAAAGGAAGAGAGGAGAAAAACTGCACATGGATGAAGAAAATAGGCAGAAACTGGATCCACTGGACAGTCAAGTCTGCGGAGGACCCAGCTTTTATTTACAGATGTAGGGCAAGAAATGAAAAAGAAAGGCAGAAAATAAAGAAATAAATTGTAAAGGAAGCCCTGGAAACGGAGTTAAGAGGACAGATAGCAGCAGAATCGGATACTGGGCCAGCATGATCAGAAAAACAAAGTCACCAGACAACAAAGGTAGAAAAAAATCATTTTATTTTTATTATAGTGTTTGAAATATGTCCACTTTGAGAATCAGGTGCTCAACATTACAAGTTTATATTTATTTACTTATTTATGGCATTTTATCCCACTTTAAACATGAATTAGATTGGAACCTGAGATCATTTTAATTTTTGTTTCCTGGAGTAATGGTATTCCCCCCCCCCCCCCCCCCAGGCTCACTCCCCGGCTATAGCCAGCTCTGCAATTTGGGGGGGGGGGGGACGCAAAGGTGGACGGGGGGGGGGGACGCAGACGTGGACCGGGGAGAGAGCCTGTTCATAAAACATTGACCAGCATACCACTCTGTGTGTGTGTGTGTGTGTGTGTATATATATATATATATATATAAAACATATAAACGGCGAGTGACCGAACTCACTCGCAAATGCGCAGTAGAGACTTCCCTCTCTGTCCCGCCCCCGCATCAATACGTGATGACGGGGGCGGGGCAGAGAGAGAAACTGCGCTCCCACCCCCCACCCCCGAGGTCGCTGCCATCGGTAACCCACCCCCCCCCCCGAGTCGCCGCTGCCACCCTTCCACCCGGCCCAGTCCCTCTGATCGTAATTAATTCATCTTACATTGCCGCAGCACGCAGATCAGCTGAGCTCCGGTCGACCTTCCTTCCCTGCCTGTGTCCCGCCCTCGTCGACGGTACGTCACACGAGGGCAGGACACAGGCAGAGAAGGAAGGCCAGGCCGACAGGAGCTCAGCTGCTCTGCGTGCTGTGGCGATGTAAGTTGAATTAATAGCGAACAGAGGGCCCGGGTGGAGGGGTGGCGGCGGTGACTCCGGGGGGGGGGGGTACCAGTAGCGGCGACCTCGGGGGGGGGGGGGCCTTGGAAACCCCCCCATTCCAATAGTAGCCCGTTTTAACGGGCTCAACGGCTAGTGTGTGTATATATATATATGTAGATATATATATATGTATATATATATATATATATATATAAAAGCAGTGGAAACAAGCTGGGAAGCTCGCCAGGTGCCCAGCATCCTGTCCACGACAGCGGCCAATCCAGGCCAAGGGCACCTGGCAAGCTTCCCAAACGTACAAACATTCTATACATGTTATTCCCGGAAATGTGGATTTTTCCCAAGTCCATTTAGTAGCGGTTTATGGACTTGGCCTTTAGGAAACCGTCTAACCCCTTTTTAAACTCTGCCAAGCTAACCACCTTCACGTTCTCCAGCAACAAATTCCAGAGTTTAATTGTGTGTTGGGTGAAGAAAACTTTTCTCCGATTTGTTTTAAATTTACTACACTGTAGTTTCATCGCATGCCCCCTAGTCCTAGTATTTTTGGAAAGCCTGAACAGACGCTTCACATCCACCTGTTCCACTCCACTCATTATTTTATATACCTCTATCATGTCTCCCCTCAGCCGTCTCTTCTCCAAGCTGAAAAGCCCTAGCCTCCTTAGTATTTCTTCATAGGGAAGTCGTCCCATCCCCGCTATCATTTTAGTCGCCCTTCGCTGCACCTTTTCCAATTCCACTATATCTTTCTTGAGATGCGGTGACCAGAATTGAGCACAATACTCAAGGTGCGGTCACACCATGGAGCGATATAACTGCATTATAACATCCTCACACCTGTTTTCCATACCTTTCCTAATAATACCCAACATTCTATTCGCTTTCCGAGCTGCAGCAGCACACCGAGCAGAAGGTTTCAGTGTATTATCGACGACGACACCCAGGTCCCTTTCTTGGTCCTTAGCTCCTAATGTGGAACCTTGCATGACGTAGCTATAATTCGGGTTCTTTTTTCCCACATGCATCACCTTGCACTTGCTCACATTAAACGTCATCTGCCATTTAGCCACCCAGTCTCTCAGTCTCGTAAGGTCCTTCTATAATTTTTCACAATCCTGTCGCGAGTTAACGACTTTGAATAACTTTGTGTCATCAGCAAATTTAATTACCTCGCTAGTTACTCCCATCTCTAAATCATTTATAAATATATTAAAAAGCAGCGGTCCGAGCACAAACCACTGAGGAACCCCACTAGCTACCCTTCTCCATTGTGAATACTGCCCATTTAACCCCACTCTCTGTTTCCTATCCTTCAACCAGTTTTTAATCCACAATTGGACATTTCCTCCTATCCCATGACCCTCCAATTTCCTCCGTAGCCTTTCATGAGGTACCTTGTCCAAACGCCTTTTGAAAATCCAGATACACGGGATGGGTAGCATTTGTTATCAATAGCATATTTGGATTGTACACTGAGTTGAAGTTTTGGATATTGTATTGAACTTGTTTTTTGTGAAATAATAAACATATATTAAAAAAAAGAAAATCCAGATACACAATATCAACCGGCTCCCCTTTGTCCACATGTTTGTTTACTCCTTCAAAGAATTGAAGTAAATTGGTCAGGCAAGATTTCCCCACACAAAAGCCGTGCTGACTTTGTCTCAGTAATCCATGTCCTCGGTTGTGCTCTGTAATTTTGTTTTTAATAATAGCCTCTACCATTTTCCCCGGCACCGACGTCAGACTCACCGGTCTATAATTTCCTGGATCTCCCTTGGAACCTTTTTTAAAAATGGGCGTTACATTGGCCACCCTCCAATCTTCCGGTACCACGCTCAATTTTAAGGATAAATTGCATATCACTAGCAGTAGCTCCGCAAGCTCATTTTTCAGTTCTATCAGTACTCTAGGATGAATACCATCCGGTCCAGGAGATTTGCTACTCTTCAGTTTGCTGACCTGCCCCATTACGTCCTTCAGGTTTACCGTGAAGTCAGTAAGTTTCTCTGACTCGTCCGCTTGAAATATCATTTCCGACACCGGTATCCCACCCAAATCTTCTTCGGTGAAGACCGATGCAAAGAATTCATTCAATCTCTCCACTACATCTTTGTCTTCCTTGATCGCCCCCTTTACCCCTCGGTCATCCAGTGGCCCAAACGATTCTTTTGGTGGCTTCCTGCTTTTAATATACCAAAAAAAATTTTTAGTATGTTTTTTTGCTTCTAATGCTATCTTTTTTTCGTAATCCCTCTTGGCCTTCTTTATCTGCGCTTTGCATTTGCTTTGACACTCCTTATGCTGCTTCTTGTTATTTTCAGACGGTTCCTTCTTCCCTTTTCTGAAGGCATTTCTTTTAGCCCTAATAGCTTCTTTCACTTCACTTTTCAACCAGGCTGGCTGTCTTTTGGAGTTACGTCTTTCTTTTCTAAGTGTAGATTAAGATCAGTTTTATTCTAGGTCTCTACTTTGCAAGATTAATCAATTGAATTAGGTCTACAACCAACCAGTACACCAGTGAAAGAAAAGGGGAAAAAAATCCTATACCCTGAAGGAAAACGCTAAATCACTGAATTCCAAATAGGTAAGGAAGTACATTGAATTCCACCCACAGAGTAAATCCGAACAGGTTCTCGGATCTTACACTAAAACTACCTGCTCCCTATATCCCACAGAACAAGTTTAGGAGAAAAAATAGGATTTGTAGATTGACAGGCCATTTATTTTATTTTCACAAGTACAACAGCCCCTACACTTGGAACTATGATAAAGAAACCTACTGCTTTCATTACAGCTTCTGCCTCCATCCTTACCAAATCCTTGGACCAAGACAAGAATCTGGTTTCATTTGATAAATGTACGTACATTGAATCCTTCATGAACGAAGTACAAGAACTAAGAGAAGAAGTGGCAAGACTAAGAAACATCTGGGACAACCAGAAATTTGTCCCAGAGATCCCATAAACTACCTCTTGTGAATTACAATTAGTTTCACTTTTCAAATAGTGTATTCTATTATTTCCAAATATAATACAATCATATATATACTATATTTGCAATAGATACACGCATTGCATTTAAAATTACAGCCAGCAGCTGACTCCATGGACCTATTATATCTCGTGGCAGACAGAAGCTCACCCAAATTTTGAGCCCTCCTGTACGCTATTTTTGGGGGTTCCTTAAATACTTGGTGAACCACTAATATTCTCCAGTGTCTCATAAATACCTTCCACAAGGACATAGATTGTTTAGAATATGGAAGAATATATGTCAAGCATTCATTTTGTTCGTTATCAACTCCTGTAGAAGCCATTCCCTTTGTGTGTTAGCTCTTTTTAATGCTCTTTTAGTAACTGGTTTTGGGTATTTTCGTTGAGCAAACCGTTCTGCTACTACAGAAGCTTGTTGGTTATAATCCTCCTCGTTTGAGCACAACCTTTTTTAACCCTCAACAGCTGACCCATCGGGATACTCTCTCTTAGATTTTTGGGATGAAAGCTATGATAATGAAGGAGAGAGTTACGATCTGTTTCTTTTGTAAACAATGTAGTTCTAAATTTGCCACCACTTAAACTGATCGAAATATCCAAAAAGTTAATGCAGTCATCAGCTGTTGTTTTTTCAAACAGGATATTTTCATCACATTGATTCAAGTAACCAATAAAGCCTTTTAAACCTCTCTCATCCCCTAGCCACACGAAAAAAAAAATGTCATCAATAAAGCGTCTCCATATGGGAATGTTCACAAACTGTCTAGATTTTAAAACAAAATTCGCTTCAAACAAACCCATATAGAGACAGGCGATTGTCGGAGTTATTGACGCGCCTATTGCTACCCCTTTTGTTTGCAAATAAAAATTATTTCTAAATGCAAAATAGTTATTCTTGATGACCAATGTCATCATTTTCTGCATCATCTGAACTTGGGATTGAGGCAGACCTGTCTGTCTTAAATAGTGGGTATCAATGTCTTTGGCTCGAGCTTGGGGAATGTTAGTATATAATGCACGGATGCCAATTGTCACTAGCTTAATCTCTGCATGTTGAGAAAAATCTAGCAGGTCCAAAATTTTTATTAAGTGTGTAGAATCTCTCAAGTACGATTGCAATTGTAAAACAAATCCACTTAGATGAAAATTTAAGTATTGTGAGAGAGGCTCAAGCAATGATTGGTTACTGGACACGATCGGTCTCCCTGTTGGGGACTCTAATGATTTGTGCACCTTAAGTAAAAAGTAAATTACTGGTATCCTGGGAAACATAAAGATATTTGTACTCTTTATTAGAAATTTGGTTATCTTCAACCGCCTTCAGTAGCAGCAATAATACTTGTTGTTGAAGAAAACTAGTAAGATCTTCATTTAGTGGTTGATAATAGTGCGTATCTATCAGTTGTCTTAACGCGTCCATCTCATAGGCAACTTTATCCATAACAACCACTCCACCCCCTTGTCTGCTCTAATTATCACCAAAGAGGAAGCATCATCTTTTAAAGTTTTCAAAGCTTTCTGCTGACTACCCATCAAGTTATTATATTGTTGTAAATTTTGTCTTTCAATAAATTCAAGATCCTGTAGAACCAGCTGCTGAAAGGTATAAATTACAGGGTCGATCATTCCTGGAGGGGACCATGTAGACGAGGAGTGAAAAGTCCCCGAAAAAGACTTATGCTCCCTATCCTTGCTTATTTGATCTTGAAAAAACAACTTCAAACTCAATTTTCTAAAAAATCTATATAGATCCACCCTCATAATGTTCAGATGGTACAAATGAAAGTCCTAGCTGCAGGACTTCCAACTGATCAGATGATAAACTTTTTGATGATATGTTAAACACATCCATTAACGGTTCTGTGGGTTTTTTTTGCGAGTTTTGCTTATTTTTTCATTTTGTATTGTTTTCATAGCGGACTCTGGCCTTTCTTTTGACAACCATAAAAAATCAGCCGGTAACACTGCCTTCGTAGATACTATTGGTTCTACTTTCTTTGTTTCAGCATTAATAATTTCATCCCCTGAGGAATCACTTGATGAGCTAATAAAGCCCACCCTTTTCTTATATTGCCTAGATTTCCTTGCTCTCCCTGATTTATCTAACCACGGATATATATATATCTCTTTCTATAGTCAAATTCATCAAGGTGATATTTAGATATCTTCTGTTAATTAATCTGTTGTTTGTAAACCTCAATTTGTTGGATCGGCTTAGAGATCCAAGATGGCGGTGTAATAGGAAGGCTGTGAGGACGCTCTTGTTTTTAGGTATAATTTTCTTCAGAATTATTTGCCACTTATTGGGAAGAGCATGCTGAAGAGGAAGGGGAAGCCTAGGGGACCTCCCCTCCCTAAGCTAGATACCCCAGTATCTCGGCAGACACCGATATCAGCCTTCTTGGTTTCAACCCCGGTATCGGGCGCTTCTGCTTCCAGAGTGAGGAAGAGCTCCGAACTAGAGAGTGACTTGTCGCTTAGCCCGACAGAACCTTCTATTCCTCAACTCCCACAGCCAAACGAGACATCGGTACCGAGGAAGTTAGCTGGTGAAACCTCAAAGGTGAGGCTAGCCTCGATTGAGGGAGCGACTGCGGGGAGTTTAGTGGAAGGAAGCCAGCGGTCTTCTAGTAAGGCGAACAACAGGCAAATATGGTGGCTTCTTCGGCGGATTATATGCAAGAAGAACTTACATTATGTGCTTCGGCGATTAAGCTGTTGGTAAGACCGGCAGAAATATCACTGCAAGTGATTTGGACAGCCCTGGAAACCTTACATAAGGTCTGTTCTTCTTTTGTAGCTGTTTCTCTAAATAATTCCAAGCAAGTAAGAGACGTTAAGGAATCTATGGAGAATATATTGACTAAACAAACTAAACTGGAAACGGATTCAAATAAAATTCAAGAAAATCAAGCTCAAGTCTCAGGAGATAGACTACTTATACATCGTAAAATTGAAAATATTGAGAATAAAATGAGGAATTTGAATCTCAGACTGTTAAGTTTTCCTTATACAAAATTTATATCACCGAGAGAAACGTTTCATAGATTTTTAAAAGAAAATCTTAAATATACTGAACAATCTCTCCCATCTCTTCAAAAATTATATTATTTACCTATTGCTCAAGGTAACTTCTGTAGAAGCTATAAATATTTCATCTTTTTTAGAGCAATCTAATGAAGAAATAAAAACAAGAGCAACATTACTTGTTTCGTTTGTTTTTCTACAAGATAAGGAAGCTGTACTGAGGTTACATTTTCAACAGACTCAAATGGAATCTTTGGGTGGAAAAGTTTCGTTTTTTCCTGATATTTCAAAATGGACCCAGCAAAGGAGAGAGAAATTTCTAGAGATGAAACAAGAAGCAATACAGATTAATGCCTGTTTTCAGTTATGATTTCCTTGTAAATGTATATTATTGTTTAAAGATGATAAATATGTATCCTACGATTCTCTTCAATTGTGGGGTTTTTTGGATCTTCAGGGTGATAAAGGGGAAGAGCCAAACGTTTTAGAAGGACATTAAAATAAAGGGGTAGACCTACTATTTTGCTTTTCTTATGAACTAATTACCTATATTACCAACTTCCTTTGGATATGTATAAGATCTAGGATCCTCTGTTATGTGGACTAATATCCTGGTATATCTAGTTTAGAAGTTTTTTTTCCTTTAAGCTTTTTCATTTATGTTAAAAATATTTACTAGGTATTTGGTGGTTCCTCGAAGATTATGAGTATCTTTGTAAGATATGAAATTATAAATAATTTTTTTTTTAAAACTCGATTTGTTGACTATGCTGTTGCCATTTACTTTGATATTCCTCAAGGGAGCTAGTTTTTTTCATTATTTCCAACTTGTTCTCTAATTCCTGTTGATGTTGATCTAGTAATTTCTTCAAATGATCTATCAAGTGAGCAAGTAGAAATTATCTGATCCCCTAGCGGAACACCTCAGTAATATACGATTTAAAAAACTGGAGGCACCTCTTGTTGCCCATTGGGTGGAGGCTAAGCATGAACTAGACACATTGCGTTTTGTGGTCCTATATCAGTTACAGAATTCTAGAAGTGGGAATGGTCAATATAAATTGCATCGAATAGAACAAAAATTAATATTTCTTTACAATGCCTTTGAACCAGCTGGTTTAAATCGTGAAATAGAAAGGGATTTGGTGAGGTAATCACGCTCCTGTGGATGTAAGATGGGAACATTGCGATTGGACACGTGTTAATTCTTGAGAGAGTTTAAATTGAGGGAAGGGTTACTCTATAATACGCATGTGTATAGAGCTTTGGAAAGCAATGAAAAGTTGGACGGGTTGAGTTTTCCAGATATGGTGTGCTAAGAATATTTGTATTATTGGAGATTTGGTGAGTGGAATTTATGTTATATATACTATCATTATAGTTGATGGCATGTAAAAGTAATTGTAGACGATTCTATATGCCCAGACTGACAGCTCCTGAGGACGCCAACTGAGCGAAACACAAATTTTGTGTCGGGCTGGACAATCATTTGGAGAGTGGAGTAAGGGTGTCTAACTCTAGACCAGCTAATAATTGAGAAGTTTGGGAAGACTTCCTTGTGCGATGGGTAGAACTGGATTGATTCGGTTCACCTGGAGAACTAGTGACTCATATGGAAAGACTTTGTTTTTCTGATCATATTGGTCCCAGTCTCTGATTCTGCTGCTCGCTATCTGTTCCCTTAACTCCGTTTCCAGGGCTTCCTTTCCATTTATTTCTTTACTTTCCTCCTTTCTTCTTCATTTCTTGCTCTACATCCATAGGTAAAAGCTGGGTCCTCCGCAGACTTGACTGGAGGAGGTATAGAGTGGATCCAGTTTTTGCCTATTTTCTCCATCCATGTGCAGTTTTTCTTCTCTTTTCCATTTCTCTCATCTCTGTCAGTATGAATCTCCTTCCTCTCTCTCCCCTCTCATCCACCCATGTCCAACATTTTTCCTCTCTCCTCCCCTCCATCCATGTTCATCTCACTTCCTCTCTCTTCCCTCTCCTCCATCCATGTTCATCTCACTTCCTCTCTCTTCCCTCCCCTCCATCCATGTCCAGCATTTCAACTCTCCCCTTCCCTCCCCTCCATCCATGTCCAGAATTTCTCGTCTCCCCTAAATCCATGTGCATCTCCTCTGTCTTCCTTCCCCTCCATCCATGTACAGCATTTCTCCTCTCCCCCTCCCCTCCATCCATGTTCAATCATCTCACTTACCCTCTCTTTCCTCTTCTCCATCCATGTCCAGCATTTGAACTCTCTCCCTCCCCTCCATCCATGTGCATCTCCTTCCTCTGTCTTTCCTTCCTGCCAACATTTCTCTTCCCTGCCCTCCACTCCATCCATGTACAGCATTTCTCCTCTCTCCCCTCCCCTCCATCCATGTGCATCTCCTTTCTGTCTTCCCTCTCCTCCATCCATGTCCAGCATTTCTCCTGCCCTCCCCTCCATCCATCCATGTCCAGCAACTCTCCTCTCTCCCCTGCCCTCCCATCCATGTCCAGCGATTCTCCTCTCTCCCCTTCCCTCCCCTCCCATCCATGTCCAGCAATTCTCCTCTACCCTCCCCTCCCCTCCATGTCCAGCGATTCTCCTTTGCCCCTATTCTGGCTTCCCCTCCATGTCCAGCGATTCTCCTATATCAATAATTTCTTCAAGAGTAACATCTGGAGAGCCTTGAATACCAATGTTTGCAGTATGGGAAACAAACTTCTAGATCTAGAGGCTACAATGATGGAAGCAGACTTGGATTTAGTGGCGTTCACGGAGAACCATGACTGGGATATTGCTATAATCTATTCAGGAAGGGCAGAGTAGGAAAAAAGGTTGGAGGAGTGGCATTATATGCTAAGAATGTTATCAGGACACAGGGGGTACGGAAGAAGCGCTGTGGGTTAAACTGGAAAGAAAGAAAGAAAGAAAGGAAAATATATCTATATCGGAGTAATATACATGTCACCCTCACAGATGGAGGAAATGGACAGGAACTTAATTGAAGACATCCACAAGATAGACAAGAAAGGGGAAGTACTACTAATTGGTGACTTCAATATGCCGGATGTTGATTGGGGTGTCCCTGCTGGAGGGTCGTCTAGAAGCAAAGAAATCTTGGATCTGCCATGACGGTTATCTTTTTCACATACTCCTCGCCCTGCTGGCTGCGGGGGCGGTGTTGGATTACTTCTCTCTCCCTCCTCCAGATTTCAACCCCTTCTTCCACCTCAATCTCACTGTTTTTCCTCCTTTGAAGTCCACTCTATCTGCCTTTTCGAATAGCGGTCATTTATCTTCCCCCTGATAAGTCCCTTTCATCCTTTCTCAGTGACTTTGATGCCTGGCTTGCCTTCTTCCATGATCCTTCCTCCCCCTCTATCATCCTTGGTGACTTTAATATTCCTGCTAATGATCCTTCTAACTCTTATATTTCTAAGTTACTCGCTTTAACATCCTCCTTTAATCTCCAACTATGCTCCACCTCCCCCACTCATCAAAATGGTCACTGTCTTGATCTTATCTTCTCCTCCAACTGTTCACCCTCTAGTTTCCTTGCCTCTGATCTTCCCCTCTCTGATCACCATCTTATAACTTTCACACTTAAATCTCCTCCCTCCCAGTCCCATCCTATCTTATCTAATTTATCTAGGAATCTTCATGGTATTGACCCTTCATCTCTATCCTCTCATGTTTCAAACTTCCTCTCGACTATGGCACCATCCACGTCTGTCAACGAGGCTGTTTCTTCTTACAACAATATTCTATCATCTGCCTTAGACACTCTTGCACCTTTGATGACCCGCCCTATAAGGCGTACAAAACCCCAACCTTGGCTGATTTCTAATATCCGCTACTTACGTTCCTGTACCCGCTCCGCCGAACGCCTCTGGCGGAAATCTCGGGCCCTTGCTGATTTCTTACACTTTAAGTTCATTCTGACCTCCTTCCAATCTGCTCTTTTACGCGCCAAACAGGATTATTATATCCAACTGACTAACTCTCTTGGCTCTAACCCTCAGCTTCTCTTCACCACATTGAACTCTATCCTCAAGGTGCCCCCTCCCCCAACTCCCCCTTCATTATCTCCCCAGACCGTTGCTGAATTCTTTCACGACAAGGTTCAAAAGATAAACCTGGCATTCTCTACCTCACCACCTCTCCCTCCACTAGTCCGTTCCCCTCTCTCCTTCCCCTCATTCCCTTTCCTCCTTTCCTGAAGTTACTATTGAGGAAACTGCACTTCTCCTTTCTTCCTCAAAATGTACCACCTGTTCCTCTGATCCCATTCCCACCCACCTTCTTAATGCCATCTCACCTGCTCTTACTCCTTTTATCTGTCACATTCTCAACTTCTCACTTTCCACTGCGACTGTCCCTGCTGCCTTTAAACATGCTGTGGTCACACCTCTCCTTAAGAAGCCTCCACGCGACCCTACTTGTCCCTCTAATTACCGACCCATCTCCCTCCTTCCCTTTCTCTCCAAATTACTTGAGCGTGCTGTTCACCGCCGCTGCCTTGATTTTCTCTCCTCACATGCTATTCTTGACCCACTACAATCTGGTTTTCGCCCTCTCCACTCAAACGAAACTGCGCTTACTAAAGTCTCCAATGACCTATTTCTGGCTAAATCCAGAGGTCAATATTCCATCCTCATTCTTCTTGATCTTTCCACTGCTTTTGACACTGTCGATCACAGCATACTTCTCGATACTCTGTCCTCACTTGGATTCCAGGGCTCTGTCCTTTCCTGGTTCTCTTCCTACCTCTCCCTCCGCACCTTTAGTGTTCACTCTGGTGGATCCTCTTCTACTGCTATCCCTCTGCCTATCGGTGTACCTCAGGGTTCTGTTCTTGGTCCCCTCCTCTTTTCTATCTAAGCTTCTTCCCTTGGTTCATTAATCTCATCCCATGGCTTTTCCTGCCATCTGTGTGCTGATGACTCTCAAATCTACCTTTCTACCCCTGATATCTCACCTTGCATCCAAACCAAAGTTTCAGCGTGCTTGTCTGACATTACTGTCTGGATGTCTCAACGCCACCTGAAATTAAATATGACCAAAACCGAGCTTCTCATTCCCCCCCCCCTCCCAACCCACCTCCCCGCTCCCCCCGTTTTCTATTTCTGTTGATGGCTCTCTCATTCTCCCTGTCTCCTCAGCTCGAAACCTTGGGGTTATCTTTGACTCTTCTCTCTCCTTCTCTGCTCATATCCAGCAGATCACCAAGACCTGTCGTTTCTTTCTTTACAACATCCGTAAAATCCGCCCCTTTCTTTCTGAGCACTCTACCAAAACCCTCATCCACACCCTTGTCACCTCTCGTTTGGACTACTGCAATCTGCTTCTTGCTGGCCTCCCACTTAGTCACGTCTCCCCTCTCCAGTCGGTTCAAAACTCTGCTGCCCGTCTCGTCTTCTGCCAGGGTCGCTTTACTCATACTACCCCTCTCCTCAAGTCGCTTCACTGGCTCCCTATCCGTTTTCACATCCTGTTCAAACTTCTTCTACTAACCTATAAATGTACTCACTCTGCTGCTCCCCAGTATCTCTCCACACTCATCCTTCCCTACACCCCTTCCCGTGCACTCCGTTCCCTGGATAAATCCTTCTTATCTGTTCCCTTCTCCACTACTGCCAACTCCAGACTTCGCTCCTTCTGTCTTGCTGCGCCCTATGCCTGGAATAGACTTCCTGATCCTCTACGTCTTGACCCATCCTTGACCATCTTTAAATCTAGATTGAAAGCTCACCTCTTTAACATTGCTTTTGACTCGTAACCACTTGTATCCACTCGCCTCCACCTACCCTCCTCTCCTCTTTCCTCTACACATTAATTGATTTGTTTGCTTTATTTTTTGTCTACTAGATTGTAAGCTCTTTGAGCAGGGACTGTCTTTCTTCTATGTTTGTGCCACGCTGCTTGCGCTTTGTAGCGCTATAGAAATGCTAAATATTAGTAGTAGTAGATTGTTCCAGCAGTGGGTAATGGAACCACGCGGGATGGAACTATTCTGGATCTGGTGCTTGCGAATGGAGAAAACGTTTCTGACGTCAAGGTGGGAGACCATTTGGCATCTAGTGATCATCGAATGGTGTGGTTCAATATTAAAACAGGAGAGAGGGCTCATTCGAGATTGAAGGTCTTGAATTTCAAAGGAACTAACTTTGCTGAGATGGGGGAATTTCTCAAGGAACAGTTAGTAGGATGGGAACAGCTGAAGGATGTAGAACAGCAATGGACAAGACTGAAAGGAGCTTATTAAAGGCAACTAACCTTTATATTAGAAAATTACATAAAAGGAAAAAAAGGCCACTCTGGTACTCGAGTGTAATAGCTGAAAAGATAAGGGAAAAGATGCTAGCTTTCACACACACGTTATAAGATGGCTCAGAAAGATGAAGACAGGAGAGAATACCTGAATAAGCGAAGAGAAGCTGGAAAAGCTATCAGGAAGGCGAAGCGGCAAATGGAAGAAAAGATAGCTAATATGGTAAAATTGGGGGATAAGACCTTTTTCAGATATTTAAGTGATAAGAGGAAGAGCCATAAAAGCATTGTGAGGCTGAAAGCTGAAGGAGAGAAATATGTGGAAAATAAGGATAAAGCTGAACTGCTTAACAATTATTTCTGCTATGTGTTCATGGATGAAAGGTTGGGGGTAGGGCTGCAGAAAACAAAGGCTAAAGGGGATGGGTGTATGGTAGATCAAGACCCATTTATGGAGGACTGTGTTCGTGAGGAGCTAGCCAAACTAAAAGTAGACAGAGTGCTGGGCCTGATGGGATACACCTGAGGGTGCTCAAGGAACTCTGAGAAGTTATGGCAGTTCCACTGACTGACCTCTTCAATGCTTCCTTAGAGACTGGAGTGGTACCGGAGGACTGGAGAAGGGCAAATGTGGTTCCTTTGCACAAGAGTGGAAGTAAGGAGGAGGTTGGGAATTACAGATCTGTCAGTCTGACCTTGATGGTGAGTAAGCTAATGGAAATGCTACTAAAGCGGAGGTTGTGAGATTTCTTGAACTGAATGGAATACAGGACCTGAGGCAGCATGGCTTCACTAGTGGCAGGTCGTGTCAGACGAATTTGACTGACCTCTTCAACTGGGTGATCAAACAGTTGGAAGTGGGAGGGACGCTTGATGTGGTATACTTGGATTTCAGCAAATCCACACACAGGTGACTGATAAATAAATTGAGTGCCCTCGGTATGGGACCTAGAGTAACTGATTGGGTTAAAAATTGGTTGAATGGAAGGAGACAGAGGGTAGTGGTAAATGGGGCTTGCTCTGAAGAAAAGGATGTCAGTGGAGAACCAGAGGGATCGGTTCTTAGGCCAACTCTTCTTATCGTCTTTGGTAGGAGGGGATAACACCCATTTGTCTAGGATGGCACAGCCTAACTAAAGGAAAGAAAATTATCAGGTATGACCTTGTAGCCCAGTAGTGCCATGTACTGATTACATAATTGTTTGTCAATTATGAGAAAGATCAATAAAAATATATAGTTCAAAAAACAAACAGAAAATTTCAAGTGAAGTTTGTATTTTCAAACCTATGTATATTATTTTCATTGGACAATCTGAGCATGCATAAAGCAAGAGTCCTAGACATCAAATTTAAAGGGAAAGTGCACATGTCCTTTCTCTTAAAAACCTGGTGAGCGGTTCCGAGTTAAAAAGTACCCGTGGTCATTGTACTAAAGCAAATAATCTGGGTATTTTGTTATGATATTGCGGAAGGGCTGTCTGGTAAGGTTTGCCTCTTTGTGGATGGTACCAAACTCTGCAACAGGGTGGACACCCTGGAGGGTGTGAATGACATGAGGAAGGACCTAGCGAAGCTGGAGGAATGGACCGATATTTGGCAACTAAGATTTAATCCCAAAAAATGCAGGATCATGTACTTGGGTCACAAGAATTCGAGGGAACGGTACAGTATAGGGGGTGAAGTGCTTCAGTGTACGAAGGAAGAGCAGGACTTGGGGGTGATTGTGTCTGATGATCTTAAAGTTTCCAAACAGGTAGAAAAAGCGACAGTCAAAGCCAGAAGGATGCTTGGGTGCGTAAAAGAGGGATGACCAGCAGGGCAAAGGAGGTGGTAGTGCCATTGTATAAGTCTCTGGTGAGGCTCCATTTAGAGTACTGTGTGCAGTTCTGGAGACCACACCTACGAAAAGATATAAACAGGATGGAGTCGGTTGAGAGGGCAGCTACAAAATTAGTAAGCGGTCTTGAATGCAAAAAATATAAGGATAGGCTTATGAACCTCAACATGTATACGCTGGAAGAGAGGAGACATGATAGAGATGTTTAAATATCTCAAGGGCATTTATGTACAGGAAGTGAGCCTTTTTCAACTGAAGGAGAGCTCTGGAATGAGGGGGCATACGATGAAGTTAAGAGCGAATAGGCTTAGGAGTAATCTAAGAAAATATTATTTCACGGAAAGGATGGTGGAGTTGAGGACTGTGTCAGAATTTAAAAAGGCATGGGATAAGCATGTGGGATCGCTTAGGAAAGGGAAGAGTTAGGGGTTACAGAGGATGGGCAGACTGGATGGGCCATATGGCCTTTATCTGCCATCATGTTTCTATGTGGTAGTGATACTTGAAAATCATGTTGCAGTGGTTGTTGGGGTATGGGTGTGCATTATAAGGGACCTTCTTCAGCTTTGGCAGTTGTGCACTGGAGTTTTCTACTGAGCTGTAGCCCTTATACCAGTGAGTTCACTTGAAGAGATTGTTTTTTCTCTACCTCCATTTGATGATAGGAGGGGATAAGATAACACCCATTTGTCTAGGATAGCACAGCCTAACTAAAGGAAAGAAAATTATCAGGTACGACATTATAGCCCAATAGTGCCATGTACTGATTACATAATTGCATGTCAATTATGAGAAAGATCATAATATATAGTTCAAAAAACAAACAGAAAATTTCAAATGAAGTGTATATTATTTTCATTGGAAAATCTGAGCATGCTTAAAGCAAGAGTCCTAGGCATCAAATTTAAAGGGAAAATGCACATGTCCTTTCTCTTAGAAACTTGGTGAGAGGTTCCGAGTTAAAAAGTACCAGTGGTGTTTGTGCTAAAGCAAACAATCTGGGTATTTTGTTATGATGCTATTTTAATATTGTTGTATATTGCTTTCAGGGGCGATTTAAGAAATGCAAAATAAAACAATAACTGACTTTAAAGCAAAAGTTAATAAATTAATTAGGAGTGGAGGAGTAGCCTAGTGGTTAGTGCAGTGGACTGTGATCCTGGGGAACTGGGTTCAGTTCCCACTGCAGCACCTAGCAACTCTGGGCAAGTCACTTAACCCTCTATTGTCCCAGGTACAAGTGTAGTTGCAAAAACTACAGAAAGGTGGTATATCAAGTTCCATTCCATTCCCTCCTGCAGGAGGTGGTGGAGATGAAAACGGTAATGGAATTCAAACATACGTGGGATAAACGCAAAGGAATCCTTATTAGAAGGAATGAATCTACGGAATCTTAGCAGAGATTGGGTGGCAACGCCGGTAATTGGAAAGCTAAACCAGTGCTGGGCAGCTTTCTATGGTCTACGCCCTGATCGTAACTGAATAGATATAGATGGGCTGGAGTGTAAAGTTTAAGGGGCTTCAACGTTAGCTTCAGAACTTTTAGTACAAGAACAGTACTGGGCAGACTTCTACGGTCTAAGGACAAATCAAACTCAGGTATACATATAAAGTGTCATATACCATGTAAAATGAGTTTATCTTGTTGGGCAGACTGTATGGACCGTTCAGGTCTTTATCTGCCGTCATTTACTATGTTACTATGTTAATTAAATTGAAAATGTTGTCACCTGACAGCTAATTATATTTTGGATGTGTGCACATATTTTAGTATCTTGGTGTCTCTCTAGCACATGAAGTAAATAGTTGTACATTGAGAAGGGTCCTGTAGTTGTGGCCAAGCACTTGATCCAGGCAGCTGGGGTGGGGGGGGGGGGGGGGAGGGGGACAGATTCTGAATTAATTTTGTGAATGAGAGTTCTACATTTCTTTCCCCAGGTGCAGTGAACTTGCCGGCAGCTGCCCTTGGCATGTTGCTGGGGGGCATAATCATGAAACGTTTCTGTTTCTCCCTCAAGTCCATTCCCTGCTTTGCAGTATGCATGCTTCTTATCTCCATCCTCTGCTGCCTACCACTCTTTTTCATGGGATGTTCTACACAGAGAGTGGCTGGTGTCAACTTTGAGTATCTTTCCAGGTAAGATGGATCCAGGCCTGAGGGGCCACAAAAAAAAATGAAAGTGTGCTTGGGAGAGAGGTGATAGTCTTACTACCTACTATATACAAAAGGGCAATGTGCTCCTTTAAATCTCCTAGTGTGGTGTGCCCCCAGTCCTTCTACATCTTAAGTTGTGATGCTGCTTTATTATAGGGAGGTCATTTTTCACCTGACAAATGTTCAAGTGTACAGCGCTTTAGAAATGATAAGTAGTAGTAGTAGACAAATAATTATCTTGCATTAGGCACCTTTGATCATTATGGTTTCTGATAGCTATGACTAACTATTATAATTGGCATTCAGGGGCAGGTGCTCAAAACTCCAGCGCTGTACAAAACAGTGGCAGAAAATACTGCCCTTACACCACCAAAAAAGAGCTCCCCAATGCTCAGCGCTAATGATATTTGAATGTTATGTGCACTGTTAGCACTGAGCATTGGGAAGTAAGGCGGGGGGCATGCCCAGCACATGTGCACAAGACCTATGTGTCTTGTGCTGCTGCAGCTGCTGAACAGTTCCTTCCCACAGGGTTTGGATACAGGTAAAAACTCCTCCCCGGCGTTAGATCTGGTCAGAAGACATGTTTTCCTATTTACTTCCGCAATGAGAGTACAGCATTTCCCAAAATCCTCCGTTTGGAGCAACAAAGATCAGGAGTTTTAGTCGCTAAGATAAACAGTTTTGTACCCACACCCATCTCCCTTCCACAAGACCCTTGTTCTAAACCTCAAAGCTGTGAGTTTTTCCCCAAGGAGAAGAAGGATAGAATAGCCTTACATGTGGGTGATGTCATCTGATAGTCAACACAGGAATGCTCTCCAGCTGTTTACAATTTATTAGAACATTGCATCGTTCATACATGTGCTTCTTCCCACTTGCCACTGTTGCACAGGACCTAACCAGTCACCATTTTTCCACAGAGCAAATTAGTTGCATTTTTCTGTGTTCCCTTTAGCTTACATCATATAGGGGCTTCTGTGATTTTTCAGTTTTTCTGCCTTCAAGTTTGAAAACCCTGCAATCTGTTGTCTGACATGGATAGAGATCACAACCCTTTATTTTGCCTCATAAAGTTTTTAACACTTACATAAGTACATAAGTATTGCCACACTGGGACAGACCAAGGATCTGTCAAGCCCAGCATCCTGTTTCCAACAGTGGCCAATCCAGGTCACAAATACCTGGCAAGATCTCTAAAAAGTTCAATACATTTTATGCTGCTTATCCCAGAAATAAGCAGTGGATTTTCCCCAAGTCAATTTAATAATGGTCTGTGGACTTTTCCTTTAGGAAGCCGTCCAGACCTTTTTAAAACCCTGCTAAGCTAGCCACCTTTACCACATTCTCTGGCAACGAATTCCAGAGTTTAATTACACATTGAGTGAAGAAAAATTTTCTCTGATTCATATTAAATTTACTACTTTGTAGCTTCATTGCATGCCCCTAGTCCTAGTATTTTTGAAAAGAGTAAACAAATGATTCACGTCTACCAGTTCCACTCCACTCATTATTTTATATACTTCCATCATCTTTTTGAGATGCAGTGACCAGAATTGAACACAATATTTGAGGTGCATTGATGCAACAGCTTTTTCATGGTCTCACTTAATATTGAATGCTTGATGAAAGAGCCAGGTTTTTATAGCATATTTAAAATTTTTGAATTATAGTTCAGCACAGATGACAAGAGGAAGTGAAGAAAAAAAATCTCACTGTCTAGTAGATTTAAGCTGAGCAAAGTTAGGGCTTGGGAAAACCAAATGGTGGTCATTTATAGAACAGAGAAGAAGGATAGAGTATAGAATAGTTAAAGTTGTGAAATAATGGAGGAGAACAAATCTGTGAGCCTTAAATGCAAGTATGAATAAATATTATCCGCTGCTCAATGGGGAGCCAATGATACTTTTAAAGAAGTGAAGAGGCAGGCTTAATGAACAGAATCAACCCAGTAAGCATAGGCCAGAGAGTCATCTGAGGGACTTGCTTTTCTGGTGGATAGTCCAATCCAGTTTGACAAATGATGTTTCCTTTCAGATTCCTCCAATTTAAATGAAATCAATGACAGATGTGTCCAACCTAGGTTGGAGAGCTCATGTAGATGGTCTACTCATGAAAAACTTCATCAGATAAACTGTAAAGGCTTGCAGAGCTTAGTTATCCAATCAAATAATTCTCATTCAGACATACAGCCAGGTTCCAAAGTGCTATATCAAGAAGCAGGGGATGGATTCATTCCTCCTGTGTCAAGAAGCTTTCAGGTTGTGGAAATGGGCCAACTCTCCGAGGATGTTACTTAGTCACATATCTTGCAGAGAAAGACAGTTGTCTAGGTAGATAGACTGAGCTGGGTGTTGCTACCTCACAAATGGTTTCTGCACGAGGGTCCTCAGTTCTGCTTCAGACTAGCCTTGGATGCTGCTTTAGTCCAGTGCTTCTCAACACAGTCCCTGAGACACACCTAGTCCCATCAGATTTTCAGGATATCCACAATCAGTATGCATTAGATATAAGTACATAAGTAATGCCACACTGGGAAAAGACCAAGGGTCCATCGAGCCCAGCATCCTGTCCACGACAGCGGCCAATCCAGGCCAAGGGCACCTGGCAAGCTTCCCAAATGTACAAACATTCTATACATGTTATTCCTGGAACTGTGGATTTTTCCCAAGTGCATTTAGTAGCGGTTTATGGACTTGTCCTTTAGGAAACCATCTAACCCCTTTTTAAACTCTGCCAAGCTAACCGTCTTCACCACGTTCTCCGGTAACGAATTCCAGAGTTTAATTACGCGTTGGGTGAAGAAAAATTTTGTCCAATTTGTTTTAAATTTACTACACTGTAGTTTCATCGCATGCCCCCTAGTCCTAGTATTTTTGGAAAGCGTGAACAGATGCTTCACATCCACCTGTTCCACTCCACTCATTATTTTATATACCTCTATCATGTCTCCCCTCAGCCATCTCTTCTCCAAGCTGAAAAGCCGTAGCCTCCTTAATCTTTCTTCATAGGGAAGTCGTCCCATCCCCGCTATCATTTTAGTCGCCCTTCGCTGCACCTTTTCCAATTCCACTGTATCTTTCTTGAGATGCGGCAACCAGAATTGAACACAATACTCAAGGTGTGGTCGCACCATGGAGCGATATAACGGCATTATAACATCCTCACACCTGTTTTCCATACCTTTCCTAATAATACCCAACATTCCATTTGTTTTCCGAGCCGCAGCAGCACACTGAGCAGAAGGTTTCAGTGTATTATCGACGACGACGACGACGACGACACCCAGATCCCTTTCTTGGTCCGTAACTCCTAACGTGGAACCTTGCATGACGTAGCTATAATTCGGGTTCTTTTTTCCCACATGCATCACCTTGCACTTGCTCACATTAAACGTCATCTGCCATCTAGCCGCCCAGTCTCCCAGTCTCGTAAGGTTCGCTTGTAAGTTTTCACAATCCTGTTGCGAGTTAACGACTTTGAATAACTTTGTGTCATCTGCAAATTTAATTACCTCGCTAGTTACTCCCATCTCTAAATCATTTATAAATATATTAAAAAGCAGCGGTCCTAGCACAGACCCCTGAGGAACCCCACTAACTACCCTTCTCCATTGTGAATATTGCCCACTTAACCCCACTCTCTGTTTCCTATCCTTCAACCAGTTTTTAATCCACAATAGGACTTTTCCTCCTATCCCATGACCCTCCAATTTCCTCTGTAGCCTTTCATGAGGTACCTTGTCAAACGTCTTTTGAAAATCCAGATACACGATATCAACCGGCTCCCCATTGTCCACATGTTTGTTTACTTCTTCAAAGAATTGAAGTAAATTGGTCAGGCAAGATTTCCCCACACAAAAGCCATGCTGACTCGGTCTCAGTAATCCATGTCCTCAGATGTTGTCTGTAATTTTGTTTTTAATAATAGCCTCTACCATTTTCCCTGGCACCGACGTCAGACTCACCGATCTATAATTTCCCGGATCTCCCCTGAAACCTTTTTTTAAAAATGGGTGTTACATTGGCCACCCTCCAATCTTCAGGTACCACGCTCGATTTTAAGGATAAATTACATATCACTAGCAGTAGCTCCGCAAGCTCATTTTTCAGTTCTATCAGTATTGTAGGATGAATACCATCCGGTCCAGGAGATTTGCTACTCTTCAATTTGCTGAACTGCCCCATTACGTCCTCCAGGTTTACCGTGAAGTCAGTAAGTTTCTCCGACTCGTCTGCTTGAAATATCATTTCCGACACCGGTATCTCACCCAAATCTTCCTCGGTGAAGACCGAAGCAAAGAATTCATTCAATCTCTCCACTACGTCTTTGTCTTCCTTGATCGCCCCTTTTACCCCTCGGTCATCCAGCGGCCCAACCGATTCTTTTGCCGGCTTCCTGCTTTTAATATACCGAAAACATTTTTTACTATGTTTTTTTGCCTCTAATGCTATCTTTTTTTTTCATAATCCCTCTTGGCCTTCTTTATCTGCGCCTTGCATTTGCTTTGACACTCCTTATGCTGCTTCTTGTTAGATTTACATGCACTGCCTCTTTGGTATGTAAATCTTTCTTATGCATATTCATTGTGGATATCCTGAAAACCTGACGAGACTAGGTGTGCCTCAATGACTGGATTGAGAAGCACTTCCTTAGTCATTCTTTGGGGAGGAGGGTCTTCTGTATGCGTATTCTTCAGTATCTCTCATAGTGAAAATTCTTTTGAAACTCAAGCAGAACTGGGGAACCATTATTCTGACTGCCTTTACTGGCCACCCAGGCCGATTATCCTTCGACATCAGTGGACGAAGCTTCGCTGGAGTCAAGGCAGGAACCGACTCCTCAACGCCGTTCTCGAGGCCACGGGTCCTCAATGTCGAGGTGGGCCCAGTCTTGGACTTCCCTGAGTGAAATGTTGTCCGATACTGAAGAGGAACACTCGTGGGAGTCAGAGGAGGATTCCATGAGCTTTGGGATTCCTTCTGAAACTTCCCCTCCACCTGAGAGCCTCTCATTCATCTCGTTTGTGCAGGAAATGGCTCATCCCTGTAGAAGTGGAGGATGAGCACAGGGCTAAGATGCTCAAGGTCCTGGACTACACCTCTCCATCAAAGGAGGCAGTGACGGCTCAGTATTGGATCTATGGAGAACCTGGGTTGGTGAGGTCTGTTACCCCACAACTCCATGGTGGTGGATGCTGCTCTCAAGAGAGCCAAGAGTACTAGGGACTATGTCTCGGCTCCTCCAGGCAGAGAATCTAGAACCTTGGACTTTTTTGGGAGAAAAATGTATCGGACCACTATGCTCATCACTCGTATTCAATCGTACCAGCTCTTCACAAGTTTCTACTTGTGGAACTCAGTGCAGAAACTGTCAGACTTGGTCGATGTGCTCCCTCCGGAGCAGGCCGAGCCTTTTCATCAGCCGGTTCAAGCAGCAGAAGGTGCGTCGCAAGTTCTTGGTCAGGGGCACTTACGACACTTTTGACATGGCATCCCGAATCTCTGCCCAGGGTATAGAAATGCGCAGACTTTCATGGCTGTATGTCTCTGACCTGGACCATTCAGTCCAGCAGAGAATGGCGGATGCCCCTTGCCAGGGGGATGATCTTTTCAGAGAGAAGGTTGAGGACCTGGTTGACCAGATCAAGAAGCACACTGATGCTATGTCTTCTCTCTCCTGCCGGATGCCTTCTGCGACCACCTTCTCATCTAGGAGGTATTTTGGTGGATCGCGGAGTGCTTCTTAAGTCTATGCCAGGCATAGGTACGCTCCGGCGACTTGCCAGCCTGTTCAGGTTGCAGCCCAGTGCGTTCGTTCTCGTCAACAGTGTGCGCCCAGGGCCCCTGCTGCTCCCCAGCAAAAGCAAGGGTCAGGCTTTTGAGTGGCTCCAGCAGAGCATAGCCGCCATAAAAGTGTGTGCCAGATGACCTACCGGTTGGGGAAAGGTAAAATATTTTTCACCAAAAGTGAATCCTTCAACCGGTGGGTTTTGAAAATAGTCCAGTTAGGATACACCCTCAATTTTATATCCAAACCTCCAAATTGTCCACCGAGAGCTCACTCATTCAGCTCTCAGCACAAGCAGGTATTTGCAGAGGAACTCTCCGCCCTTCTAAAGGCCCATGGGGTCAAACCGGTTCCACCAGGGGAAGAAGGGCAGGGATTCTATTCCAGGTACTTCCATGTGCAGAAAAAGAAAGGGGGGATGTGTCCCATCCTAAACCTAAGGCCATGAACAAATTTCTGGTCTGAGAAAAGTTCAGGATGGTTTCCCTGGGCATCCTTCTTCCTATGAATCAAGAATGATTGGCTATGCTCTGTGGACTTGAAGGATGCATATACACATATACCGATACTTCAGCTCACAGGAAGTATCCTCGGTTTCGACTGGGAAACTTTCAGTACTGCATGTTGCCCTTTGGCCTCACATCAGCTCCCAGAGTGTTTACAAAATGTCTAGCAGTAGTTGCAGCGTTGCTACATAGACTGGGGGTGCATGTGTTCCCTTATCTCAATGATTGGCTGGTGAAGAGCACGTCGGAGGTAGGTTCTGAGGTATCCATGCAGAAGACTATTCAGGTGCTTGAGCTACTGGGGTTCTTAATAAACTACCCCAAGTCCTATCTCCATCCTGTTCAAAAATTGGAGTTTATAGGAGCCCTGCTCAATACGCAGAATGTCCGAGCATTCCTCCCGGAGGCACATGCAGACAACCTTCTTTCCCTTGTGTCCAAGGTTCGGGCATTGCGGCAGGTCACAGCTCGGCAGATGTTGAGATTGTTGGGCCACATGGTTTCCACAGTGTACGTTACACCCATGGCACGTCTTCACATGAGATCTGCTCAATGTACCCTGGCTTCTCAGTGGTATCAAGCCACGGGAGGTCTGGAGGATGTCATCCGAGTGTCCCCAGAGCTTGTAAGCTCTCTTCAATGGTGGACAATTCGGTCCAATCTGACTTTGGGACTATCATTTAAAATTACTCAGCCACCAAAAGTGCTGACGACTGATGCATCTTTCCTGGGGTGGGGAGCTAATGAGCTTCACACCCAAGGACCTTGGTCCCTCCAGGAAATGAACCTTCAGATCAATCTCCTGGAAGTCCGAGTGATCTGGAACACTCTACAGGCTTTCAGAGATTGCCTGTCTCATCAAACTATTCTCATTCAGATAGACAGTCAGGGTGCAATGTATTACACTAACAAGTAGGGGGGCACCAGATCTCACCCTCTATGTCAGGAAGCCGTCAGGACGTGGCTGTGGGCACGGTCATGGCATGTTTCTACAAGCCACTTATCTGGCAGGTGCAAACAACGGCCCGGCCAACAGACTGAGCAGGATAATGCAACCTCATGAGTGGTCTCTGAATATGGGCATAGTCTGCAAGATCTTCCGAGCATGGGGCACCCCTTCGGTGGATCTTTTTGCCACTCAAATCAATCACAAGGACCCTCAGTTGTGTTCTAGGCTTCAGGTCCACAACAGACTAGCATCGCATTCCTTTCTCCTTCATTGGGGGACAGGCCTTCTGTATGCGTATCCTCTGGTGGGAAAGACTTTGTTGAAACTCAAGCAAGACTGTGGAACCATGATTCTGATTGCACCCTACTGGCCGCAACAGGTTTGATTCCCTCTTCTTCTGGAATTGTCCTCCGAAGAACCGTGGAGATTGGAGTGTTTTCCGACCCTCATCACACAGAACGAGGGGTCGCTTCTACATCCCAACCTCCAGTCTCTGGCTCTCAAGGCCTGAATGTTGAGAGCCTCGAATTTGCTTCTTGTCCTACACAGACCCTGCTTGAACACCTTCTACACTTGTCAGAGTCTGGTTTCAAGATCAACTCTGTAAGGGTTCACCTTAGTGCAATTAGTGCTTATCACCAGCGTATAGAAGGTAAGCCTATCTCTGGACAGCCCTTTAGTTGTTCGCTTCATGAGATGTTTTACTTTTGTCAAAGCCCCCTGTCAGACCTGCACCAGTGTCATGGGATCTCAACGTCGTTCTCACCCAGCTGATGAAAGCTCCTTTTGAGCTACTAATTTCTGCCATCTGAAGTACTTGACCTGGAAGGTCGTTTTCTTGGTGGCTGTTACTTGAGCTCGTAGGGTCAGTGAGCTTCAGGCCTTAGTAGTAGATGCACCTTATACTAAGTTTCATTATAACAGAGTAGTCCTCCGCACACACCCTAAGTTCCTGTCGAAGGTGGTGTTGGAGTTCCATCTGAACCAGTTGATTGTCTTGCCAGCTTTTTTTTTTCCCCGACCACATGCCCACCCTGGTGCAAGCAGCTTGCACACCTTGGACTGCAAGAGAGCATTGGCCTTTTACATGGAGTGAACGAAGCCCTTCAGACAGTCTGACCAGTTGTTTGTCTCTTTTGATCCCAGCAGGAGGGGAGTCGCCATTGGTAAACGCACCATTTCCAATTGGCTAGCAGATTGCATTTCCTTCACTTATGCCGAAGCTGGGCTGACTTTAGAGAGTCATGTCACGGCTCGTAATGTTAGAGCCATGGCTGCGTCGGTGCTCACTTGAGGTCAGCCTCCATTGAAGAGATTTCCAAAGCTGCAACGTGGTCTTCAGTCCACACATTCACATCTCACTACTGCCTTGAGCAAGATACCCGACACGATAGTCGATTTGGGCAGTCAGTGTTGCAGAATCTGTTTGGGGTTTAGAATCCATCTCCACTCTCCTAGGCCTGTTTTGGTCTGTTCCAGGCTGCACTCCCACTAGTTTGTATATAGTTTCAGGTTAATCTACGTTACATCCTTGCCATTGCGAAGCCCAGTTGACCAGTATTTGTTGTTTTCGGTGGGCCTGAATACTATGGATACCCCACTTGTAAGAATGACTCAGCCTGCTTGTCCTCGAGAAAGTGAAGATACTTACCTGTAGCGGATATTCTCCAAGGACAGCAGGTTTCACATTCTCACAGTCTCACCCATCTCCCCTTGGAGTTGTTTCTTTTTCTTTCTTCTTATGCTTTTGGATTAAACTGAGGAGCGTGGCGGGTGGGAAGACACTCTGCACATGCGCAATGCGGTGCATCACGCGCACCAGAAGGCTCTAGCAAAGTTTTTCATTTTGTTATTAATTATGCTGGTTCCCGGGCCGACACCGATCGTCAGCCCACTTGCGACAATGATCAACCTGCTGTCTTCGGAGAATACCTGCTACAGGTAAATATCTTTGCTTTCTCCAAAGACAGCAGAATAAATATCCTTATACTTTTTAAAAATATTTTATAATCCTCCCTTTCTTTCTTCACCTATCCCTTTCCTGTCAAATGTTTTTTGTTCCTTTCCATACGTAATATGGATAGTTCGCTCTAGAGTGGTATGTCAAGATTAAAAGTTGAAACTTAAACTTGAAAAAATATACCCTCCCTCTTTCCTTATTTGGAGTTGAATTCTATAGTGGCAGGCAGGAAGTCATTCTAAGAATTTGTTGTAAAGTTGCTGAAGGCATTATACATAGGCTCCATCGGATGACATCTCCCACATTTCAGGCTATTTATCATGCTGTCCTTGGAAAACACCTGCTATAGGTAAACAGCTTCACGTTCTCAGCTTTTGCCCAACCTAGCGATTGTTTCCCTTTTGTTATGACATTCCCATAGGAAGCTATACTAGAAACAGTGGAAATGACCGACAAAACAACAGACCACTGTTAAATGTCTTGTATTGGATTCAACTTGTTCTGTGTTTTGGCTGATAGGCCTCGAGTAAATTAAATCAACAATAATATTGGTACTCTAAGTTCTTGTGGAATCTCTTTGCTGTTTTGTTGTTCAGCAGAGGATAGTCATTAGTTCAGGTTAAGTTGTAGCATTGGAAAACTTTAATATCAATTAATCATTGGCTCATGACCACATGATTGTTAAGCTTATCTTGATTCCACAAGAACTTAGTGTACCAATATTATTTGTTCATTTGCATTATAGGCCTATCTGCCAAAACACAACCCATATTGAGTCCAATAGAAGACAATTATTAAAGTTATCACTGCACCATTGGTGGTCTGTTGTTTATCAGTCATCTCTGCAGTTTCCAGTGTAACATTGAGAGGTGTGGAGCTTTGTTCTTCTTTTTTTCCCCTAGGAAGAACAAACGTTGGAAAGGTTAATCTTTGTTGCACTAGAGTAACTCCTTAACCATAGATATGCGCACACAGGCATAAATCAGGATAAACCATTCCATACTCTACAAATCCTTGGAGTTTCTGGGTGCTGAGGGAGGCAATATATGGCATATAGCATGTATGGCATGGACCTACTTCTGCCAATTCAGGAGAACAGTGCATAGGTAAAAGAATATTCTTTTCATTAATTTGTTTTAATTTGTACTTTTATTTCTTGTTTTCTTGGCTATACATCAAGATCCGGAGAGAAAGAAAAATGCAATGCTCATTGCTTCTGCCCACAGTCATCTTTTCAACCTGTCTGTGGGGCAGATGGGACAGAATACATTTCACCCTGTCATGCTGGATGCATGGGCGTTAACAGCACTTCAGACAAGAAGCATGCAATGGTAAGGAGATTGCATAGATTTAATGGAGCAGTATATAGCATCGCTGATGAACAGCTCAAGCAGCATGTTCCACCTTATCCCGGTGTAGCACAGTGCTCTATAAATTAATTAGCAGGTTCTTACTCTTCCTTCATTTCATTTTTCCTGTTTTCCCTCTCATCTGTGAAGTTCTATAGATGTTTACACTAATGCAATGCTTATAGTTTCTATATGATGTCACCTACTATGGCCTGGCTATAATAGAGGTAAAAGCAAATTCATTGTGTTAAAGATAAAGATAACTGCCTTATATATCCCGCTGATACCTCAAACAGTTCTAAGTGGGCAACACTCTTAAGAAGCCAGAGACAAACCCCTGGGAATAAACAGAATATAATAACAATCAAATCAAGATATGGAGGCTAGTACAAAGTTTTGAAACAAGAAGATTTTAACTTTCTGAAGTCTAAATAAGATACGGCAGAGTTGAAAATAGCCTTTAACATTGTCCAATTTCTGGCTGCTTGAAATGCCAGAGTTAATTCAAGTAGATGTAATCTTTTCTCCGATGACAAGCAGGCTTACCATTCTCACAAGGGGATAAACGATCTGCCTCGCCCAGGATTCGGCACATTAGCCAGCAAGAAAAAAGTTTTGAGAGCCTTCTGGGGCACAAGCCGCGTCCCACTGCGCATGCGCAGAGCGCCTTCCCACCCGCTGCACACCCACTGTTCAGTTTCTTTCCGCGGGAGGAAAGAGCTGCGCTTTTTGTTGCTCTTCGCACGCCCGGGAAGAGCTTTTACCGCGTTCCACACCTCTTTTTTTCTTCAGTTTTTCTTCTTTTTCTTTCATTCTTTAAAAAAAAGTCCTCTTATTTTCCCTTAGTTCTTTTTGACCTGCATTTAAGTTTTCTTTATTTTTTTCATCACGGGCCCCATTTAGGCCAGCTCGGACAGGTCTCTTCCTTCTTTTTGTGCCTCTTTTTTCCATTTTTCAGGCACAATCGCAACTTTTGTGGCCCCGATGTCGATTGCCACCCAGCGTCGGTGGAGGAAGCTTCGCCGGAGGCGGGAGCTGACTCATCGACATCGTTCCCGAGGACATGGATCCTCCAGGTCAAGGCAGGCCAGGTCTCTGACATCCCTTTTTTCTACAAACAAAGATGGCGACCGGATCAGTCACATCAATATGAGCTCCGGGCCTCGAGCTCTGACCGGGTGGGGGAGACCGCGTAGCAAGCGGCGAAAGGGCGTTCGACGAGATCCTGACCGACGGAGACCGGTGGAATCATTGGAACACCACCGAACCGCACCACCGCACTTCCAGAGCAAGGGGAGGCAGGCGAGGGGCAATCGGTGAACTCCTGTCCGACGGAGGCCAGAGGATTCATCCGGTACACCGCCGTACCGCATCGCCGCATTTCCGGTGTGGGAAGAAGCAGACGAGCCGCTCCCCTCGGAGGATCTCAAGAGACCTACCCGACGGCGGTCACAGCCCAACTCTGCCTCCCGCCCAACTGGCTACCTGCAGCTGAAACCACCCGTTGGACCGGGATCTCACGGGGCCTGCCCGGCAGGGGAGACGAAAGATAGCCCCCCCCCCCCCCCCCCGAAGAATAGCAGCAGCGGAAGGCCACGAGGAAGCCAACACAGGTGGAGAACTGGATTAGGGAGAGGAGGAAGCAAAGAGGCCATGATAATCCCCTGCAGGAGGTAACAGACAAAAAGGGCTGCAGCCAAAGTGCTTAACCAGAGAAACAGAGGCAACACGAGGGAAGCCAGCACGAGTTCGCGGCGCGAACAAAAAATGGCTGGCCGACTGGTGGGACGCACTGCAAGGAGTTCCGCTGGGAACCGATCAGAGGATCGATTCTCCAGTGCTCTCACTGCAGTGTAATCCCCCAGTTAAGCCATAGACACGTGTTGGCCTCACGCTACCCAAGCACCGAGTCTGCTGTGCCCGAGAGGAGGGAATCCGGGCGAAGACCACTGAACCCGAGCCCTCCGGTGTCCTCTGGAGCCTTCCTCCTGCGTGTTCCAGTCCATGTGCCCCAGTCCATCGACTCCAGTGTGGTCCAGTCCACAGACCCAGCTTTCCCCCCTGCGTGTTCCAGTCCAGTCCTTCGACTCCAGTGTGCTCCAGTTTGTTCCAGTCCCTGTTCCAATCTGCCTGACCCAGATCCAGATTCTCCTTGCTTGCTCCAATCCATCTGCTCCAGCGTCTTCCAGCTCGTTTCAGTCCTCCCGATCCCAGCCTACCCAGCTTGTTCCATCCATTCCTGCATGACCCGCTTGTGCCAGTCCGTTTGTCCCAGCTTGTTACGACTTGTTCCGGCTTGTTCCAGCTCGCTCCAGCTTGCTCCTGTCCATCTTGTTCCTACTGTTCCGGCTTGCTACGACTTGTTCCAGCTTGTTCCAGCTTGATCCATCCGTTCCTGCATGTTCCAGCTTGTTACGTCTTGTTCCGGCTTGTTCCAGCTCGTTCCAGCTTGCTCCTGTCCATCTTGTTCCTGCTGTTCCGGCTTGCTATGACTTGTTCCAGCTTGATCCATCCGTTCCTGCATGACCCGCTTGTGCCAGTCCGTTTGTCCCAGCATGTTCCTGCTTGTTCCGGCTTGTTGCGACTTGTTCCAACTTGGTCCAGCTTGCTCCAGTCCATCTTGTTCCGGCTTGCTACGACCTGTTCCAACTTGCTCCTGTCCATCTACCTTGTTCCTGACCGCTTGTTCCAGCTGCTACCCGCCTGCCTGTTAACACATCGAGTAACCTACCTGCCTGCTCGCAAGCCTCTCAGCCATTGACTCACCTACTCGCCAGTCCAAACCCAGCTTTCCAGCTCCATCTATCTACTTAACACCTCGGTCACCACATAGCCGCCTGTTAACACCTGTTAACTGCCTATCACCTCAGTCACTCCATAGTCACCTGTCACACATCAGTCACTACTTATGGCCCCTGTCCACATTCTCTTCCTTGCCCTGTCCCTTCCTAATCTCCTCTCCCCCCCCACTCCCGCTGTCTACCACTAGAACTCGCTGCCCTCCCACCCTGCCCGCCACGGCAATACCCTATTCACCCTCACCCCCCACCACCTCACCATCCCTCCTGTCCCCCGCCTCCTTCCTAGCTCTTAACCTTCAACACTTCCTTCCTGCCATTAACCCATCCCCATTCCTCCTTAGTACACCTCGTCTTCGCCGCCCGACCTCCCCCACCCTCCTCCGCATTCTCCTGCTCCTCCTCCTGCTATCCGCGGGTGACATTAACCCTAATCCAGGTCCACCATTCCTGTCCCCGTCCTATCCATGCAAACGATTCCGAGATGTCTCCAATCTCGTCTCTATTCCCCTCCTCCCCCCCTCTTCCCTCCCCTTCTCATGCGCCCTGTGGAATGCCCACTCAGTCTGTAACAAACTGCCCTTCACCCACGATCTCTTCATCTCTTGCTCCCTTCAACTGCTCGCCCTAACCGAAACCTGGATCTCCCCGGAAGACTCGGCCTCAGTCGCGGCCCTCTGCCATGGAGGTTATCTCTTCTCCCATACTCCCCGCACAGTTGGCCGCGGTGGAGGCGTTGGGCTACTACTCTCGCCCTCCTGTAGTTTCCAACCCCTCCCCCTACCGCAGTCTCACTGCTTCTCATCCTTTGAAGCCCACTCCATCCGGCTATTCCACCCGCTGCCACAGAGTCGCAGTCATCTACCACCCCCCTGAAAAATCCTTCTCTTCCTTCCTCACCGACTTTGATGCGTGGCTCTCTGTCTTTCTTGAACCCTCATCTCCGTCACTCATTCTCAGAGACTTTAACATTCACGTTGATGTCCCATCCGACCCTAACGCTTCTAAGTTCCTCACCCTAACATCCTCCTACAACCTCCAGCTGTCCTCCACCACCCCCACTCACCGTGACGGCCATTGTCTTGACCTAGTCCTCTCCTCCTCCGGCTCACCCTCCAATTTCCACGCTTCTCCTCTCCCTCTCTCCGATCATCACCTGATCACGTTCACACTTCTTTACCCCCCCCCCCCCCGCCCAACTTTAACTACCACCTCCAGGAATCTCCAGGCTATTGACCCCCCCACTCTATCCTCTAGTATCTGTAACCTCCTCCCCTCCATCATCTCTTCTGAGACGGCAGACAAAGCGGTCTCCGCCTACAATGCCGCTCTCTCCTCTGCTTTGGACACCCTCGCTCCATCCACCTCCCGTCCCACGAAGCGTTCTAGTCCCCAGCCTTGGCTGACCCCTTGCATCCGCTACCTTCGCTCTTGCACCCGATCCGCTGAACGCCTTTGGAGGAAATCTCGTACCCATTCAGATTTCCTTCACTACAAATTCATGCTATCCTCTTTCCATTCCTCCCTATTCCTTGCAAAACAGGACTATTACACCCAATTGACCAATTCTCTCAGCTCCAACCCTCGTCGTCTCTTCACCACCCTTAACTCCCTCTTCAAAGTGTCCCCCGCTCCAACTCCCCCCAACACTCTCTCCTCAATCACTGGCTGACTACTTCTGCGACAAGGTACAAAAAATCAACTTTGAGTTCACTACCAAGTCACCTCCTCCTCAGCCTGTAGCCCTATCCAACAACCAACCAACCATTGCCTCTTTCTCCTCCTTTCCTGAGATCACCGAGGATGAAACCTCCCGCCTTCTTTCCTCCTCGAAATGCACCCCTCCGATCCCATCCGCACCAACCTACTTAACACCATCTCCCATACTGTCACCCCTCCCATCTGTCACATCCTTAACCTTTCTCTCTCCACTGCAACTGTCCCTGACACTTTCAAGCACGCCGTAGTCACACCTCTCCTAAAAAAACCATCACTTGACCCTACCTGCCTCTCCAATTACCGCCCCATCTCTCTCTTCCCCTTCCTCTCCAAAATACTTGAACGCGCCATCCACAGTCGCTGCCTTGATTTTCTCTCCTCTCATGCCATCCTAGATCCACTTCAATCCGGCTTTTGCCCTCTACACTTGACAGAGACAGCACTCTCTAAAGTCTGCAACGACCTGCTCCTCGCCAAATCCAGAGGCCACTATTCCATCCTCATCCTCCTTGATCTATCCGCTGCGTTTGACACTGTCAATCATGATCTACTTCTTGCCACATTGTCTTCTTTTGGGTTCCAGGGCTCTGTACTCTCCTGGTTCTCCTCTTATCTCTCCCACCGCACCTTCAGAGTACACTCCCATGGATCTTCCTCCACTCCCATCCCACTATCTGTTGGAGTTCTGTCCTTGGACCCCTTCTCTTCTCAATCTACACCTCCTCCCTAGGCTCACTGATCTCATCTCATGGTTTTCAGTATCATCTTTATGCTGATGACACCCAGCTATATCTCTCCACACCAGACATCACCGCGGAGACCCAGGCCAAGGTATCGGTCTGCTTATCCGACATTGCTGCCTGGATGTCCAACCGCCACCTGAAGCTGAACATGTCCAAAACCGAGCTCCTCGTCTTTCCACCTAAACCCACCTCTCCTCTTCCTCCACTCTCCATCTCAGTTGATAACACCCTCATCCTCCCCGTCCCATCTGCACGCAACCTCGGAGTCATCTTCGACTCCTCCCTCTCCTTCTCTGCGCATATCCAGCAGACTGCCAAGACCTGTCGCTTCTTCCTCTTCAACATCAGCAAAATTCGCCCTTTCCTATCTGAGTACACCACATGAACTCTCGTCCACGCTCTCATTACCTCTCACCTTGACTACTGCAACTTACTCCTCACAGGCCTCCCACTTAGCCATCTATCCCCCCTTCAATCCATTCAGAACGCTGCCGCAAGCCTAATATTCCGCCAGAACCGATATACTCACATCACCCCTCTTCTCAAGTCACTTCACTGGCTTCCGATCAGATACCGCATACAATTCAAGATTCTCCTCCTTACCTACAAATGCACCCGGTCTGTGGCTCCTCACTACCTCTCCTCCCTCATCTCCCCCTACGTTCCCACCCGTAACCTCCGCTCACAGGACAAATCCCTCCTCTCAGTTCCCTTCTCCACCACTGCCAACTCCAGGCTCCGCTCATTCTGCCTTGCCTCATCCTTTGCATGGAACAATCTTCCTCAACCCCTATGCCAAGCCCCCTCCCTACCCATTTTCAAATCTCTGCTTAAAACTCACCTCTTCAATGCTGCTTTCGGCACCTTAACTTTGTGAATTATAGTATTCCTATCAGACGGACTCTATACTCTATACTTGTTTTAGATTGTACACCTGTCTTTTAGATTGTCTTTTAGATTGTAAGCTCCTAGAGCAGGGACTGTCCTTCTATGTTAAATTGTACAGCGCTGCGTAACCCTGGTAGCGCTTTAGAAATGTCAAGTAGTAGTAGTAGTAGTAAGTGCTGTCCAATACTGAAGAAGAGCTCTCATGGGAGTCAGAAGAAGATCCCAGGTACTTCTCCTCTGATGAGTCCTATGGGATCCCTTCTTAACCTTCCCCTCCACCTGAGAGTCGTTCACCTCTTTTTTACGGGAAACGGCGCAGGCCATTCCATTCCCCGTAGAAGTGAAGGATGGGCCCAGGGCCAAGATGTTCGAGGTCCTGGACTACACCTCTCCACCTAAGAGAAGGCAGTGAAAGCTCCTCTCCACGAGGTACTTAAGGCAGTCCTTGTACGGAACTAGGTGTCTGTCCCTATGGTCCCCAAGAAGATTGATACCCAATATTGGATCAATGGGGAACCTGAGTTGGTGAGGTCTCAGTTACCCCACAACTCCATGGTGGTGGATACCACTCTCAAAAAAAGCAGGAGACTAGGGACTATGCCTCGGCTCCCCCAGGCACAGAAGCCAGGACCCTGGACTCGGGAGGAAAATGTATCAGGCTGCTATGTTCATCACCCGTATTCAGTCTTACCAGCTCTTCACAAGCGTACACTTGCAGAACTTGGTGAGACAGCTGTCCAACTTGGTCAACACGCTCCCTCCGGAGCAGGCCGAGCAATTTTGCCAGCTGGTCAAGCAGCAGAAGGTGTGTCATCAGTTCTTGGCCAGTGGCATGTACAACACTTTTGACGTGGCATCCAGAATCTCTGCCCAAGGTACAGCAGTGCGCGAGGTACAGCAGTGCGCAGACACTCGTGACTACATGTTTCTGACTTGGATCATTCAGTCCAGGAGAGAGTGGCAGATGCCCCTTGCCAGGGGGATAATCTTTTTGGAGAGAAGGTTGAAGAGGTCGCTGACCAAATCAAAAAGCACACAGAGGCTATGTCTTCTCTCTCCCACTGGACGTCTTCTGCAACCACTTCCTCATCCAGAAGGTATTTTGGTGGATCACGGAGTGCTTCCTATTTCTACTCCAGGCATAGGTACGCTCCTGAGGCTCGCCAGCCTGCTGAGGCTGCACCCCAGTGCGCTCGTTCTCATCAACAGCGTGCGCCTAAGGCCTATGCAGTCAAACCCGTTCCACCAGGGGAAGAAGGGCAAGGATTCTATTCCATGTACTTCCTTGTGCAGAAAAAGAAAGGGGGGATGTGTTCCATCCTAGACCCATGTCCCGCGACGCGAGTCTCCTCATTCCCCTGCTGCTCCTCCTCCCTCCAGCCACCTGATCCCCCCTCCTGTCTGAGCCCCCCCCCCCCCCCCGACCCGCCAAACGACCCTCTTCTGCTACCTGACCCGCCGGCACCTCACCTGACCCAGCATTTTAAAAAACCTCAAAGCGGCGGTGCCTCGCGTCTGAGAGAAGAAAACTCGCTTTGTCGTTGGCCGGCCTTCCCGCATGTCCCGCCCTCTGATGTAACTTCCGCAAGGGCGGGACATGAGGGAAGGCCGGCCATGTCGGCCGGTGGATGGCAGGGGCGGGCAGGGAGGACAGGAGGGTTTCTGGACATAGGTGGATGGCAGGGGAGGGCAGGGAGGACAGGAGGGTCGCTGGACATGGGTGGATGGCAGGGGAAGGGGGTTGCTGGACATAGGTGGATGGCAGGGGAGGGCAGAGGGGACGGGGGAGGGTTGCTGGACATGGATGGCAGGGAGGACAGGAGGGTCGCTGGACATGGGTGGATGGAGGAGAGAGAAGAAATGCTAGACATGGATGGAGGCGAGGGAAGAGTGAGGAAGGAGATGAGGTGAGGGAAAAGAAAGAGAGGAGAAAAACTGAACATGGATGAAGAAAATAGGCAGAAGCTGGATCCACTGGACAGTCAAGTCTGCGGAGGACCCAGCTTTTACTTTCGGATGTAGGGCAAGAAATGAAGAAGAAAGGCGGAAAGTAAAGAAATAAATGGAAAGGAAGCCCTGGAAACGGAGTTAAGAGGACAGATAGCAGCACAATCGGATACTGAACCAGCATGATCAGAAAAACAAAGTCACCAGACAACAAAGGTAGAAAAAACTATTTTATTCAGGATTTATTAATTGGAATAGTTTTTGGAAATGTGCATCTGTGATATTTTTCATGTAAGTTTTAATTTTTGTAGTATTGCTGCATGCTGAGTCTGACTTTTTGAGGTAACTTTCCAGTTCAGTATTTTGCCTTCATGTGTTTTTCAGGTGTGATCAAGGAAGGTGCAGTATTCTGCTAGCATATAGTTTGCAGCCCTTTTTGTTTTTTTTTCCACTAGGTTGTGCACTGGTGTTTTAGAGCCCAGTGTAATTACAGTTGCCTTTCCACGCCACGCATAAGGTTGTAGCTCGTCCTGTCCTTGGAATTAGTGCTGTTTATGGTTTGTTAAGGTTATGAGTGTGTTTTTGCACAAGTTTGTGTATAGTGTTTTGCAGTGGAGAGATTGTGTGTTGGCCTTATTCTCCGAGGACAAGCAGGCTGCTTGTTCTCACTGATGGGTGACTTCCACGGCAGCCCCTCCAATCGGAATCTTCACTAGCAAAATGCTTTGCTAGCCCTCGCGCGCCGATGCGCACCGCGCATGCGCGGCCTTCTTCCCGTCCGAAACCGGCTCGTGCCGGCCAGTCTTCTTTTGTCCGCGCTCGGTACGGTCGTGTTACGACGTTCGCGCCCCGGAAAGTCAACCTCGCGCGTCTTTTTTAGACTTCGCTAATAAAAAAAAAAAATCCTTTCGGAAGGAGACCTTTTCGGTCTGTTCCCTTCCTATATTTCTAGTTTTTGCCCCGTGAAGTTTTCTTTCGTCGTTGGGGTACGCCCCTTTGAGGCCTCGGTTCGAAGTTTTTCTTCCCCTTTTTGTGGTGCCATCTTCGCCATTACGAGTTTTGATCTCGCCGGCGCGATTTTTCCGCCCATGACATCAAAGTCTCCCAGCGGCTTCAAGAAGTGCACCCAGTGCGCCCGGGTAATCTCGCTCACTGATAGACATGCGTTGTGTCTTCAGTGTCTGGGGGCTGGGCACCGCCCGCAGGCCTGTAGTCTGTGTTCCCTTTTACAAAAGCGGACTCAGGTAGCGAGATTGGCCCAGTGGAACGTTTTGTTCTCGGGCTCTTCGTCGGCATCGGCACCGGGAGTATCGAGTGCATCGACGTCGCCAGCGTCCAGACCTTCATCCTCGGCCGCGATTGCATCGAGTGTATCGAGGCATCGACCCTCTGCATCGGGGCTGAGACATCGGAAGTCGGCGTCGGTGGTACCGGGACCTCCTCATCTGCTGATGTCGTTGGACGGTGGTGCTTCGTCTGGAGTGCAGGTGAGGGCTGTCCATTCCCCTGCTGGTGGCGATGAGCCTTCGGGTGGGTCTCCCCCTACCCTGAGGGCTCCTGCGGTACAGCCCCCCCCCCCCCCCCGAGACCGACCTTCTTCGGCCTCGGCCCCAAGGAAGCGACGGCTGGATTCTACGTCCTCCTCGTCGGTGCCGGGAAGCTACGGTGACATGCTTCGTTCCAAGAAGTCGAAGAAGCATCGATACCGGTCTCCTTCCCGTGTCGGAACCGAGAGTTCTGGGTCGCCGAGGGAGTCGGCACCCAGCAGGCATCGGCACCGAGAGGACCGCTCACCCTCTGTTCAGGAGGTGTCGATGCACTCCACTTTGGACAGCCCGGAACAGCCTCCACGCCCGGAACAAACTCTGACATCGACACCTGCATCGGCTTCCATGTCTTTCTCCACAGCCGCTCTGCACGAGAGTCTCCGGGCCGTTCTCCCAGAGATCCTGGGAGAGCTGTTGCGCCCTTCCCCTCCGGTACTGGGGGTGCTTGCGCCACCGGTACCGTCGAGTGAGGCGCCGGCTGGCCCCTTGCCCGGGGTGAGGTCTCCGACAGGTACCGACTGCGGTCGCCTCCCAGGAAAGCTCCCCGACGACGTCGGCGGAGGGAGCTTCGCCAGTGCGGGCGAGGGAGTCTACCTCTCGACACTCCCACCGTGGCCGTGGTTCCACGGAGTCGAGCCGGGCATGGGTTCAGACACAGGTTCGTGAACTTGTGTCTGATACCGATGGTGAGGCCTCATGGGAGGAGGAGGAGGACATCAGATATTTCTCTGACGAGGAGTCTGATGGCCTACCTTCTGATCCCACTCCCTCTCCTGAAAGGCAGCTTTCTCCTCCCGAGAGTCTGTCTTTCGCTTCCTTTGTCCGGGAGATGTCTACGGCCATCCCCTTCCCGGTGGTTGTGGAGGACGAGCCCAGGGCTGAAATGTTTGAGCTCCTGGACTATCCTTCTCCACCTAAGGAAGCGTCCACAGTACCCATGCATCATGTCCTCAAAAAGACATTGCTGGCGAACTGGACCAAGCCATTAAGTAATCCCCACATTCCCAAGAAGATAGAGTCCCAGTATCGGATCCATGGGGACCCAGAGCTGATGTGCACTCAGTTGCCTCACGACTCTGGAGTTGTGGATTTGGACCTAAAGAAGGCTAAGAGTTGTAGGGAGCATGCTTCGGCGCCCCTGGGCAAGGACTCTAGAACCTTAGACTCCTTTGGGAGGAAGGCCTACCATTCCTCTATGCTCGTGGCCAAAGTTCAGTCTTTCCAGCTCTACACGAGCATACACATGCGGAATAATGTGCGGCAGTTGGCGGGCATGGTGGATAAGCTCCCCCCTGAGCAAGCCAAGCCTTTTCAGGAGGTGGTCAGGCAGCTGAAGGCGTGCAGAAAATTCCTGGCCAGAGGGGTGTATGACACCTTTGATGTTGCGTCCAGGGCCGCTGCTCAAGGTGTGGTGATGCGCAGACTCTCATGGCTGCGTGCCTCCGACCTAGATAATAGACTCCAGCAGCGGATTGCGGACTCGCCTTGCCGTGCAGATAACATTTTTGGAGAAAAAGTCGAGCAGGTGGTAGAGCAGCTCCACCAGCGGGATACCGCTTTCGACAAGTTCTCCCGCCGGTAACCTTCAGCTTCTACCTCTACAGGTAGACGATTTTTTGGGGGAAGGAGGACTGTTCCCTACTCTTCTGGTAAGCGTAGGTACAATCCTCCTTCTCGACAGCCTGCGGCCCAGGCTAAGCCCAGCGCGCTCGCTCTCGTCAGCAGCGTGCGCCTCAGCAAGGCCCCTCGGCTCCCAGCAA
This sequence comes from Microcaecilia unicolor, assembly GCF_901765095.1. Lineage (NCBI taxonomy): Eukaryota > Metazoa > Chordata > Amphibia > Gymnophiona > Siphonopidae > Microcaecilia > Microcaecilia unicolor. The sequence continues at coordinate 118,109,685 of NC_044040.1, read as the reverse complement.
AAGCAAGGGACGAGCTTTTGACTGGCTCCAGCAGAGCATAGCCGACATCCAAGTGTCAGTGCCGGGCGACCTGCCGGTCGGAGGGAGGTTGAAAGCTTTCACCAAAGGTGGCCTCTCATAACCTCCGATCAGTGGGATCTCCAAATAGTCCGGCAAGGATACACCCTCAATTTGGCCTCAAAACCTCCAAATTGTCCACCGGGAGCTCAGTCTTACAGCTTCCAGCACAAGCAGGTACTTGCAGAGGAACTCTCCGCCCTTCTCAGCGCCAATGCAGTCGAGCCCGTGCCATCCGGGCAAGAAGGGCTGGGATTCTATTCCAGGTACTTCCTTGTGGAAAAGAAAACAGGGGGGATGCGTCCCATCCTAGACCTAAGGGCCCTGAACAAATATCTGGTCAAAGAAAAGTTCAGGATGCTTTCCCTGGGCACCCTTCTCCCCATGATTCAGGAAAACGATTGGCTATGCTCTCTGGACTTGAAGGACGCCTACACACACATCCCGATACTGCGAGCTCACAGACAGTATCTGCGATTTCAGCTGGGCACACGTCACTTCCAGTACTGTGTGGTACCCTTTGGGCTCGCCTCTGCGCCCAGAGTGTTCACGAAGTGCTTGGCTGTAGTAGCAGCGGCACTTCACAGGCTGGGGGTACACGTGTTCCCATATCTCTACGATTGGCTGGTGAAGAACACATCCAAGGCAGGAGCTCTACAGTCCATGCAGATGACTATTCGCCTCCTGGAGCTACTGGGGTTTGTGATAAATTATCCAAAGTCCCATCTTCTCCCAGTGCAGAATCTCGAATTCATAGGAGCTCTGCTGGATTCTCGGACGGCTCGCGCCTATCTCCCAGAGACGAGAGCCAACAACTTGTCCCTCGTCTCGCGGGTGCGAGCGTCCAAGCAGATCACAGCTCGGCAGATGTTGAGATTGCTGGGCCACATGGCCTCCACAGTTCATGTGACTCCCATGGCCCGCCTTCACATGAGATCTGCCCAATGGACCCTAGCTTCCCAGTGGTTTCAGGCTGCTGGGGATCTAGAAGACGTGATCCACCTGTCCACGAGTTTTCTCAAATCCCTGTATTGGTGGACGATTTGGTCCAATTTGACTCTGGGACGTCCTTTCCAAATTCCTCAGCCACAAAAAGTGCTGACCACGGATGCGTCTCTCCTGGGGTGGGGAGCTCATGTCGACGGGCTTCACACCCAAGGAAGCTGGTCCCTCCAGGAACGCGATCTGCAGATCAATCTTCTGGAGTTACGAGCAGTCTGGAACGCTCTGAAGGCTTTCAGAGATCGGCTGTCCCACCAAATTATCCAAATTCAGACAGACAACCAGGTTGCCATGTATTACATCAACAAGCAGGGGGGCACCGGATCTCGCCCCCTGTGTCAGGAAGCCGTCAGCATGTGGCTCTGGGCTCGCCATCACGGCATGGTACTCCAAGCCACATATCTGGCAGGCGTAAACAACAGTCTGGCCGACAGGTTGAGCAGGATTATGCAACCTCACGAGTGGTCGCTCAATTCCCGTGTAGCGCGACAGATCTTCCAGGTGTGGGGCACCCCCTTGGTAGATCTCTTTGCATCTCGAACCAAACACAAAGTCCCTCAGTTCTGTTCCAGGCTTCAGGCCCACGGCAGACTGGCATCGGATGCCTTCCTCCTGGACTGGGGGGAGGGTCTGCTGTATGCTTATCCTCCCATACCTCTGGTGGGGAAGACTTTGTTGAAACTCAAGCAAGACCGAGGCACCATGATTCTGATTGCTCCTTTTTGGCCGCGTCAGATCTGGTTCCCTCTTCTTCTGGAGTTGTCCTCCGAAGAACCGTGGAGATTGGAGTGTTTTCCAACCCTCATCACACAGGACGAAGGGGTGCTTCTGCATCCCAACCTCCGGTCCCTGGCTCTCACGGCCTGGATGTTGAGAGCGTAGACTTGCCTCTTTGGGTCTGTCAGAGGGTGTCTCCCGCATCTTGCTTGCTTCCAGGAAAGATTCCACTAAGAGGAGTTACTTCTTTCTATGGAGGAGGTTTGCCGTCTGGTGTGACAGCAAGGCCCTAGATCCTCGCTCTTGTCCTACACAGACCCTGCTTGAATACCTTCTGCACTTGTCTGAGTCCGGTCTCAAGACCAACTCTGTAAGGTTCACCTTAGTGCGATCAGTGCATACCATTACCGTGTGGAAGGTAAGCCGATCTCAGGACAGCCTTTAGTTGTTCGCATTCATGAGAGGTTTGCTTTGTCAAAGCCCCCTGTCAAGCCTCCTACAGTGTCATGGGATCTCAATGTCGTTCTCACCCAGCTGATGAAACCTCCTTTTGAGCCACTGAACTCCGCCATCTGAAGTACTTGACCTGGAAGGTCCATTTTCTTGGTGGCAGTTACTTCAGCTCGTAGAGTCAGTGAGCTTCAGGCCCTGGTAGCCCAGGCCCCTTACACCAAATTCATCATAACAGAGTAGTCCTCCGCACTCACCCTAAGTTCTTGCCAAAGGTTGTGTCGGAGTTCCATCTGAACCAGTCAATTGTCTTGCCAACATTCTTTCCCCGTCCTCATTCCTACCCTGCTGAACGTCAGCTGCACACATTGGACTGCAAGAGAGCATTGGCCTTCTATCTGGAGCGGACACAGCCCAACAGACAGTCCGCCCAATTGTTTGTTCTTTGATCCCAACAGGAGGGGAGTGGCTGTTGGGAAACGCACCATATCCAATTGGCTAGCAGATTGCATTTCCTTCACTTACGCCCAGGCTGGGGCTGGCTCTTGAGGGTCATGTCACGGCTCATAATGTTAGAGCCATGGCAGCGTCGGTAGCCCACTTGAAGTCAGCCACTATTGAAGAGATTTGCAAAGCTGCAATGTGGTCATCTGTCCACACATTCACATCTCATTACTGCCTGCAGCAGGATACCCGACGCGACCAGTCGGTTCGGGCAGTCAGTGCTTCAGAATCTGTTCGGGGTTTAGAAATCCAACTCCACCCCCCTAGGCCCATGTTTTTTCTGTTCCAGGCTACACTCTCAGTTAGTTGGATAAATTGTTAGGTCAATCTCAGTTATGTCCTCGCCGTTGCGAGGCCCAATTGACCATGGTTGTTGTTTTGAGTGAGCCTGGGGGCTAGGGATTACCCCAATCAGTGAGAACAAGCAGCCTGCTTGTCCTCGGAGAAAGCGAATGCTACATACCTGTAAAGTATTCTCCGAGGACAGCAGGCTGATTGTTCTCACAAACCTGCCCGCCTCCCCTTTCGAGTTGTGTCTTCCCTTCTCTTGTCTTTGCTACATATGAGACTGGCCGGCACGAGCCGGTTTCGGGCGGGAAGACGGCTGCTCATGCGCGGTGCGCATCGGCGCGCGAAGCTAGCAAAGGCTTTGCTAGTGAAGATTCGATTGGAGGGGCTGCCGTGGACGTCACCCATCAGTGAGAACAATCAGCCTGTTGTCCTCGGAGAATACCTTCTACAGGTATGTAGCATTCGCTTTACAGCTCAGTCAGATACCCTTGATTCTAACCTCCAGGTGGCTCATTCTATGTCCAAATTTATCCCCTTCTGCTGTCTGATTTGGAGCAGTTTGCTCTGCCTAAGGTGGATGCCCTTATCATGGCAGTTATTTAACATACGACCATCCCTGTTGAAGGCAGCACTGCATTAAAGGATATACATGACCGCAAGCTTGAGGTTTCCTTGATGCCTGCCTTTCAAATGGCTGCTTTAAATTATCAGGCAACAATTTCTTCTTCTTTTGTGGCCAGGGTGGTCTTATTGTGGATTCAGTAATTGTCCATGTTAGAATCTCCTCCAGATTTTCTCCCTTCCCTTGAGGTGGGGTTGTCCTATTTGTCAGATGCTCTTTATGATATTCTTTGAGCATCAGCTAAAAGCGTTGCCTTGGCTGTTTGTTGCAGTGCTGGCTATGGTTGAGACATTGGGCCACTGATGTGATACCCAAATCTCATCTAGCAAAGTTGCCTTTTGAGAGCTACTACTCTTTGTTGTGTATTTGGAGAAGATTGTTTAAAGATCTGGGAGATTCCAAAGTCCAGTGACTACCTAAGGACAAGCCTAAACCTCATCTCTGGGCAGCTAAGTCTCATTTTCAAGAAGCACAGGAGTATAGATCAGGGAAGGCTAGTACTTCCTCTCAAAAACCTTGCTTTTCCTCAGACTCAGTCTTCCTTTCGAGGGGCAGAAGTCTTTCTCTGCTACTTCTAGAACCTCTCCCTCTTTGCAGCCCTTGCAATGACAGGGTTGAGGTTCACTCTTTCTACAGAAGCATAGGTGGGCATCTTTTCTGCTTTTACAAGGAATGGACCACCATTACTACAGACCAGTGGGTCCTAAATATCATTCTCTATGGCTACAAGCTAAAATTTTCCAAGCCACTCACAGATCTTTTTTTGCTGTCCCCTTGAGGCAGCTCTGCATAGAGTCAAGCAGTGCTAACTACCTTGGCATCTTTAATGCTCTGGGGGCTATTCAGGCCCGTTCCTCTGTCAGAGACAGACACAGGTCATTCCTCTGTCAGAGACAGACACGGGTCAATATTCCATCTGTTTTGTTATCCCAATGAAAGAAGAGACTTTTGCCCAGTTCTGGATCTCAGAGAGGTGAACAATGTTCTCAGAGTTCTACACTTCTACGTGGAGACCTTGTTGTCTGTAATCGCCTCAGTCCAGCCAGGCAAGTTTCTCACTTATTTTCATATCCCGATTTAGCATCCTCCCAGGAGGTTTCTGGTTTGCAGTCCTGGAGATCATTATCAATTCATGCCTTTGGCCTTACCACTGCTCCTCGCACCTTTTCCAAAGTTATGGTGGTGGTAGCAGCTTCCTTCTCAGACAAAGGATCTAGGCCCATCCTTACCTGGACAGTACGTAGACAGTCCTATCTCTTCTTTCTGCAATGGGTTGGGTGGTGGGATTACAGCAAGAATCACCTCCCCCCACCCAGACCCTGGAATTTCTGGGGTCTATGCTTCGATACCATGGCAAGAAAGGCTTTTCTTCCTCAGCATTGTCAGCTTTAGCTCAAACAGCAAATTCTTAGGCTTCTGTCTTCCCTGCCTGCAGGCATGGGATTAGCTCAGGTTCTCAGTTGTATGGCAGCAACTTTGGATGTTCTGCTTGGGCAAAATTCCATATGCAGCTCCTATAGTCTTCCCTATGGAGCCAGTGGTCTCCGGTCTCATGACCAGTTGGTGCCATGGACGCCTCAAGCCAAAAGGAGTCTGACTTGGTGGCTTCTTCCGTGCACACTCCAGCAGGGTTGCCCTTACAGACTCCCAGTTCATGTGTTATCACCTCCAAGGCCAGCCTCTTCAGATGGGGAACCCCATTATCTCCACCATTCTGTGCAGGGCCACTGGTTAAGAGTGGAGGCTCCTTGGTTCATCAACAGATGGAACTTCAGGCTGTCCAGTAAGCTCTAATGACCTTTGTGCCTTTTCTTCACAGGGACCCTGCAAGTGCTCTTGGACATGTGACAGCGGTGTCTTGACATCAGTCTACAAGGGGAACAGTCTTACTCTCTAGCCCAGTAGGTGCGTCTTCTTTTTCAGTGGGAGGAATTGAACATTCCAATAATTTCAGCGTCCCACATGTGTCGTTCACTGATCTCACAAGCGATTTCCTCAGCAGGGTGTCTCTGGACCCAGGGTGATTGGCAACTATAAAAGAGTACATTCGCCATCATTCCACACAGTGGTTCCTTCCAATTCTGGACCATAAGTGCATAAGTATTAGTACATAAGTACATAAGTAGTGCCATACTGGGAAAGACCAAAGGTCCATCTAGCCCAACATCCTGTCACCGACAGTGGCCAATCCAGGTCAAGGGCACCTGGCACGCTCCCCAAACGTAAAAACATTCCAGACAAGTTATACCTAAAAAAGCGGAAGTTTTTCCAAGTCCATTTAATAGCGGTCTATGGACTTGTCCTTTAGGAATCTATCTAACCCCTTTTTAAACTCCGTCAAGCTAACCGCCCGTACCACGTTCTCCGGCAACGAATTCCAGAGTCTAATTACACGTTGGGTGAAGAAACATTTTCTCCGATTCGTTTTAAATTTACCACACTGTAGCTTCAACTCATGCCCTCTAGTCCTAGCATTTTTGGATAGCGTGAACAGTCGCTTCACATCCACCCGATCCTTCCACTCATTATTTTATACACTTCTATCATATCTCCCTCAGCCGTCTCTTCTCCAAGCTGAAAAGCCCTAGCCTTCTCAGCCTCTCTTCATAGGAAAGTCGTCCCATCCCCACTATCATTTTCGTCGCCCTTCGCTGTACCTTTTCAATTCTACTATATCTGTCTGTCAAGCCCAGCATCCTGTTTCCAAAAGTGGCCAATCCAGTAACAAGTACCCTGGAAGATCCTAAACAGTAAAATACATTTTATGCTGCTTATTCTAAAAATAAGCAGTGGATTTTCCCCAAAGTCCATTTAATATGGTCCTATGGACTTTTCCTTTATGAAGCCATATAAACCTTTTTTAAAGCCCGCTAAACTAACCGCTTTTACTACATTGTCTGACAACGAATTCCAGAGTTTAATTACGCGTTGAGTGAAGAAATATTTTCTCAGATTCGTTTTAAATTTACTACTTTCCAGCGTCATTGCGTGCCCCCTAGTCCTAGTATTTTGGAAGAGTAAACAAGCGAATCACGTCTACCCATTCAACGCCACTTCATTATTTTATAGACCTCTATCATATCTCCCCTCAGCTGTCTTTCTCCAGGCTAAAGAGCCCTAGCCGCTTTAGCCTTTCCTCAGGAGAAAGTCGGCCCATCCCCTTTATCATTTTCGTCGCCCTTCTCTGCACCTTTTCTAATTGCACTATATCTTTTTTGAGATGCGCAACCAGAACTGAACACAATATTCGAGGTGCGGTCGCACCATGGAGCGATACAAAGGCATTATACATCCTCATTTTTGTTTTCTATTCCTTTCTTAATATACCTAACATTCTATTGCTTTCTTAGTTTGCTGCCACACACTGAGCAGAAGGGTTCAACGTATCATCAACGATGACACCTAGATCCCTTTCCGTCGGTTACTTCTAATGTGGACCCTTGCATACATAACTCTAATTCCTCTTTCCCACATGCATCACTTTGCATTGCTCACATTAAAAGGTCATCTGCCATTTAGTGCCCAGTCTCCAGTCTCGAAAAGGTAATATTTCACGATCCTCTTGCAACTTAACAACTGTTAATAACTTTTGGTGTTGTCAGCAAATGTTAATTATCTCACTAGTTACTCCCATCTCTAGATGATTTATAATATGTTAAAAAGCAGCGGTCCCAGCACAGACCCTGGGGAACCCACTATCTACCCCTTCTCCATTGGGAATGCTGGCCATTTAACCTACTCTCTGTTGTCTATCTTTTAACCAGTAGAACACTACCTCCTATCTCATGATTTTCCAATTTCCTCTGGAGTCTTTCATGAGGTAGTTTGTCAAATGCCTTTGAAAATCCGGATACACAATATCGACCAGCTCACCTTTATCCACTTGTTTGTTCACCCTTCAAATAAATGTAATAGAGTTGGTGAGTCAAGATTTCCTTCATTAAATCCATGTTGGCTTGTCTCATTAATCCATGCTTTTGAATATGATCAGTAATTTGGTTCTTTATATTGTCTCTACCCATTTGCCCGCACCGTTTCAGGCTCATCAATCGATAATTTCCCGGATCATCTCTTGGCATCCAGACTTGGTGCACAGTTTCTACAGCCACTTCAGGGGGGAGGGACTCCCTGGGAAGGATACAGTAGTACAGCCTTGGCCGTCATATGCTACTACTACTACTACTATTTAGCATTTCTATAGCGCTACAAGGCATACGCAGTGCTGCACAAACTATGAAGAAAGACAGTCCCTGCTCAAAGTGTTTCCTCTGTAGCTTCTCATGGAAAGGACATTGCACAGGATTGCTAGTCATCCCGGGATGGTCCGTTCTTGTAGGCTCCAGACTGGCCCAGACATCCTTGGTATGCAGATCTCACCCGTCTTCAAATCGCTCCTCTATTGTCTTTTCCTCCACAGAGGGCTTGTTAAACCAAGTAACTTATGCTGGATCCCTCCTGCTTTGGTCTTATTGCCTGGCTCTTGAGAGGGCACAATTAAGGAAGAAGGGTTACACAGATGTTGTTATTACTACATTGCTGCAAGCCGGAAGCAGTCCACTTCTTATGCTAGAGTGTAGAGAACTTTTGAGAGCTGGTCGCCACAGAGTGGTTTTTCTTGACTCAAATTTATTCCTTCCTTCAGGATGGATTAAAAAAAGGCTTGAATCTCAATTCACTCAAGGTTCAGGTGGCAGCGGTGTGCTGTTGAGGCAAAAATTTAGAGGCCTTGTTGGCTGCTCACCTTGATATCATGTTGGTTCCTTAATGGATCACTCATCTGCGTCCCCACACCATCAGCATATTTGTCCTCAGTGGAGTCTTCAGGATGGTTCTTAAGGGCTCTTCAGATCAGCCCCCTTTGAGCCCTTTTGTTTGACCACTATTAAAGATCTCACTTTAAAGACCATTTTCCTAGTGTCATTTTGTCGGCACAGAGAGTTTCAGAACTTCAAGCTGTCCTCTTGCGGGGAGCTCTTCTTTGCTTTTCTGACTCGAGGGGGGGAGGGGTGATACGGACAGTTCTGTCCTTTTTTCCCAAAGATTGTATCTCCTTTTCGTGTCAATCAGTTTGTGTTTCTTCCTTTTCTGGGGAGATCTATTCCTGCACAGTACGCTTCCCTAAGGCTTTGGATTGAAATGCATCCTATGCATATCTTGCTGCTACCAGTGATTTCAGGCATTCTGATCATCTTTTGTTCGTTTTGCAGGACCCTGGAATGATCTGGCTGACCTCCAGAAGCAACAGTGGCTTTTTTATTTTTTGTTATATTGTACCCCGCTCTTTCCCACTCATGGCAGGCTCAATGCGGCTTACATGGGGCAATGGAGGGTTAAGTGATTTGCCCAGAGTCACAAGGGAGCTGCCTGTGCCTGAAGTGGGAATCAAACTCAGTTCCTCAGGACCAAAGTCCACCACCCTAACCACTAGGCCACTCCTCCACTCTGATGGCTTAAGAAGGGCTAATTTCTTCTACTTACTTCTGAGGGTGTAAATCTGCTCCCATACGTTAAGGCTCATTCTACTAGGTCTTTGGCGACTTCTTGGCAGAATCCAGGGCGATTTCATTACAGAGATCTGTAGATCAGCAACGTGGTCGTCTTCTCATTCATTTGTAAGCAGTACTGTCTGGAGTGTCTCTGCTCGAGTGGGTGCTTCTTTGGGGCCATGTTATTGCTGCAGGGATATCACAGTCCCTCCGCTCTTAAGGATTGCTTTTGTATATCCCATTTGTCTGGACTGATCCTTGGAACATAATGGATGGAAAATTAGTTAATTACCTGATCATTTTCTTCCTTTGGTCCCAAAGGATCAGTCCAGAGCCTGCTCTTCTGTGATGGTTTTGGTTTTATGATGTCTATGAAATTTTGTGTGTTTGTATTGTTCGGGTCCGTTGTTTTTAAGGCACAAGTTTACCCTATATTTCATGGTTATTTTTCTATCTAGAGGCTGGAGTGTTTTTTTTCTGTTTAAGTCACTCTTTTTCACTGTTTTGTTATCAAATACTGGCTTGGCTGCTTTGCACAGGACATTAGAAGGCACAACTCAGTGTTCTTTATCTCCATCTACTGGCGAACGGTCACGACCCATTTGTCTGGACTGACCTTTTAGATTAAGGAAAAGAAACTTATTAGGTTAATTAACTAATTTTACTTTTCTAGGCCTCTATCATTGAGCAGATAGACAGCCGTTCTTCTGTAACCTTTCTTTGAACTTGCTGTTTCTTGCACCTATCAGAAATCATAAGTTTCCAACTAGAAGTTTCCAGAGGGATACAAACCTAAGGAAATAGTGGAGGAGCCTCTGGAAGCTGGTGGAACACTACTAGGACGGTTTATGAAAAATGTAGGGTAAGACCTGGTTGGCAGTAGTAGCCTCTCCCTAAGTTGTTATAAGTCACCTGCTTGTCCACCAAATTTGTCTTGGGTTCTTTCTCCCAATGCTATGAGAAAGATCCCTCCTGTCCAGCCCAATGGCAGTAGTCCTGAATTCAGAATCAGCCCGCTATACTCCCTCAAATTGGCACTAAAAGGCCTGGTGTTAAAGAAGCAAGGACCAAGGGACAAGTAACAGACCCGAAATCCAGTTGCTGGCTTGTTTTAGATATATATGGAGGATGAGTTCAGGGCCAAGTTGTTGGATATCTTCCAGTTCCTGCCCATTCCCCCGCCCCCTCCCCCCCCTGGCAAGTTAGGTTTGACGAATCCTTCACAAGAACCTGAAGGATAATAAGCTAAAAATTAACCATACTGGTCATTCAAATTTTCTTCAAGTTCAGTATCTTGTTTCCAACAGTGACCGATCCAGATCACAATAACCTGCAGGATCCAAATAGTAGCCTGAATTCGATGCTACTTATCCCCAAGGACAAAACAATGACGTCCCCAGTTCTGTATTATTAAGTCTATTGTCTAAACCAAACCTTTTATAAAACTCACAATGCTGTTTTTACCACATAGTTTTTCCTATTGTTTTAAATATACTACAGTAGTTTGGGAAGTAGGGCTAATGCTGGGCAGACTTTTAGGTTCTGGAGCCCTGAAAATGGCAAGGATGAATCAGGATCAAGTGTACATATTTTATAACCACATTCATTTCGTGTGCTATGAGTGCAGGGCGCTGTGTATCTCAGTGGGAGAGGAAAAGACATCTTAAGTGGAACTTAGCAAGTAAAATGTTAATACTACTATTCGATTGTTGTTCAAGTCATGAATTGAGAATGAATGTGACGGTTGGGCAACTTGGATGGGACCCATGCATGGTCTTTGTCTGTCTCATTTACTGTGTTAACGACTTTGTAACTTCATGGTATGTCCCCTAAATCTTGTAGTTATGAAGCAGTAAGCCAATTGATTTGTGTTTACATATTTCACTACCAGGATTTTTTAGAGACCACGTATCATTGATCACCCTTCAGCATCTCTTCTCCAAACCAAAGAACCTTAAACTGAAATATGTTTCTTCATAGGAGTGTTGTACCATCCCCTTATCGTTTTGTTGCCCTTCTCTGTACTTTTTCTAATTGTGTTTATATCTTTTAGAGACATGGTGACTAGAATTGCATGCAATAATAAGGTGTGGTTGCACCATGGAGCAATTCAGAGGCAAGAAGATATTTATTCCTATTGCTGTGGTAATAATTCCCAACATTTCTATTTACTTATGTGGCCACCACCCAAAACTGAGCAGAATATTTTAGCACAGTGTCCACGATGAGGTCTAGATCCTTTCCTGGTGGTGACTTCTAATGTGGAAACCTATCATCATGTACCGTATTATTTTGGTTATTCTTCCTATGTACATCCTCTGCACTTATCCCCAACCAGGCCCTTGTTCTCATCAAAAACAGCAGAGAATCTAGATGCTGTAGCCTGTAACTCATTTCACTGCCTTTACCAGATTATACTAGTGTCCTTGCCAGAGAACCTCCCAGGAACAGGACTAAGGTTTTATGTAAACTGTGGACCCCTTATAACCGCCAACCATTGGATTGAAAAGATTGACCATCATGGATACAGAATCGGCCTATTCAAGGTACTATCAAATTTGCTCTCCAGAAATATCTTTGTTAAACTTCCAGCTTCAAGATGTTCGTACAAGGAGATGTGCATCATTTAAAAGTCAGTGTAGTCAACCCATTCCACAAGGGAAGGAGAGTGGATTGTTTTAAAGTATTTCCTAGCTACAAAGGACAACAGGAGAATACCGTCCCATCCTAGACTTATGGGCCTTGAACAAATATCTGATTTGAAAAAAGTCCAAAATGGTTTCCCTGGGCACCTTGATTCTCCTTCTTCAAAAAGGAGTCTGGTTATGTACTCTGGACTTTTGGATACATATACTCATACAGAAATATATCCAGTCAATTAATATATATCATATTTGCTTTGGAGAACAGTCACCACCAGTATCATTGTCTTGCCTCTTGGTCTATCTTGGCATAGTGTCCGCTTTGTGTGCGTTTATTTATTTGTTGTCACTTGATATACCACTGATCGCTACAGAAATATGCCACTAAGGGGGGGGGAGGGGTACAATCAATTATTTAAAATAATAACAAAGATTGAAAATTAAATAGAATAAAATTAAAAAACAGTTGAGCAGTAAAGGTTTGAGTGAAAAGCTACAATGTGTTTTTAAGTGTTTTTTGAAATCGAGTAGGATGTCTCATGCCTGACTTCACAAGGGAGCAAATTCCATAAATAAGTGACTACATAAGCAAAGGCAGTGGTCACAAGCGATATTCAGATGAAGAACTTTATTTATTTATTTGTTACATTTGTATCCCACATTTTCCCACATATTTGCAGGCTCAATGTGGCTTACATATTATCGTGAAGGCATTCACTAATTCCGGTACAGGATAAGTACAAAACATATTGGGATAGGGGAAGATAAGATTCAATCAAGTTGGGTTGAGGTAAAAGAGTTTGTCAGTGTCCAATACGATCTTTGATAGTGAAGTGTTGCAGGGTTGAGTCACTTAAGTTGGGTTATTCGGATATGCCTTTCCGAATAGGTGAGTCTTTAATAATTTTCTGAATTTTAGGTGATCATAAGTTGTTTTCACCACTTGTGGCAATGCATTCCACAGGCGCGTGCTTATGTAAGAGAAGTTGGACGCATGGGTTGTCTTGTATTTTAGTCCTTTGCAATTTGGGTAGTGGAGATTCAGGTAAGACCGTGATGAACTGGTACTATTTCTGATTGGGAGATTGATTAGTCGATCATGTAACCTGGGACTTCACCATAGATAATCTTATGGACTAAGGTGCAGATTTTGAAAGAGATGTGTTCTTTGATACGAAGCCAGTGCAAGTTTTCACGAGTGGTGTGGCGCTTTGGAATCGTGTCTTACCAATCTCAATCTGGCTGCTGTGTTTTGTGCCATCTGGAGTTTCCTTGTGAGTTGGTTCCTTACAATCCCGCATAGATTCCATTGCAGTAATCAAAGTGGATTAATACCATTGATTGAATTAAGTTACGGAAAACATTTCTTGGGAAGAAGGTTTTAAACCGCTTGAGTTTCCACATTGAATAAAACATTTTTCTTAACAGTGGAGTTGACTTGGGACTCAAGTGTAAGATTTCAATCAATAGTAACACCTAGTATTTTGAGACTATCAGAGATGGGAAGGGAATGCTCTGGAGTGAATAAGGTTGTGGGTTTATAATTGTTGTACTGGGATGAGACGATAAGGCAAAACTGAGGGAGGGGAAAGAGATTAATGAGCATACTGAGAGGAATGAAGGAATGAATAGGGACATAAGGAATCAGGAGTTGGAAATGGGATGAGAGGATAAGGCAAAACTAAGGGAGAGGGAAGGGATTAATGAGCATACTGAGAGGAATGAAAGGAATGAGTAAGGACATAAGGAATCAGGAGTTTGGAAATGTAATCAGGTGCAGTCTGTAATCTTGCCTTTGAAAACAAGGGTAAGTAACTTGAATTTATATGAGCTGATACTGGGAGCCAGTGTTCTTTCATCAAACGAGGAGTGACATGATCAAAACAGGAGGAGTTGTGAAGGAGTTTGACTTCTGTAGATTGGATTAGATGCAAACATTTCAAAGAAGAGAGAGGAAGGACCAGAATGAAGAGAGTTACAGTAATCTAAATGAGTGATTACCAAGATGACAGCAAACCAAGGGGCCAGTGATCAAAACTCCGGTGCTATTCTGGGGCCAGTGATCAAAACTCCGGTGCTATTCTGAATAGTGACATAAAAATACCACCTGAACAGCGCAGAAGAACAACACTCCAATGCTAAAAGCTAATTAGATGCAAATATAGCATTAGGGAGTTTGGCAGGAGAACTGTGCTTGGTGCATGCGCAGAAGAGTTTCAGCAGAAAGCTCTTCTGTGCTCATGCGTCAGGTAAAACCCGAACATGAAGCACACATTGGCGTCTGTTTTCTGCAGCCTAAATATAGGTGTTTTAATTTTTTTTTTGTGGATACTTATATTTAATTGTTTTTCTGGAAGACATTTCTCTGGTAAGTAAACGCTATTTTGCTTTGTGCTTTGGGAACTTAAAGATTGGGGTTTAAAGGAAGAATTGTAGGTTAGTGTTAAGCAAAATAAAAATATAACAAGCAAATTTTATCAACTAATCTTCATAGTCTTTTCCACTTAGTTTTAAAATACTTTGTACCACAGCATTAACAGATAGAATCTAACAGGTACTGCAGGATCTAGTTTAGGTCTTCCCACCACCTAGGACAACTGTTCATTTATAGTCAGTTATTGTAATTAGGGTAACAAGCAAGGAGTGCTCTTACAGAGTTTTAAATATATTTCATTACCATCTAAGAAGGAAACACTAACTAAATCATATAATAGAACTATATAAACTAAAAGACACTTTTATATTAGGCTAATATCCTTCATACTGTAGCAAGTTTTAAAATTATTGAAAAAACTCAAAAACACTAAGATGGAGTCAGCAGTCCAGCAGCGAGAGGGGTGCTATCCAGTCTGTTTGCATTGTTCACATGTATGATTAGCTCCCAGTTGGTGACATGTCATATGTGGTAGTGCCCGATGCAAGAGCTCCTAGCTCTCAGAGAACAATGGTCCGTTCTCTTGAGGCTAGAGTAGCAGACTTGGTGGAGCTGATGGGAGAGAGAGAGGTAATAGAGGGGAGACCTACAAGGATGTTGTAGAGAAGTCCCACCTCCAGTCTGATAGCCCTTGTGCTACCTAGGATGAGTGGAGGTCTCCTAGAAGGATAGCATAACCCTGGTGAAGTAGGAAGTACTCCTGTAGCCAGGACCAGCCCACCAGGGGATGTACTATCCTCTTGCACCGAGGATATGTCTCAAAAGTACTGCCCTGGGAGGGAAAGTTTAGGACAGCTGTTGTAGTTGGTGATTAAATCATTAGGTATATAGATAGCTGCGTGGCTGGGTGGACGTGAGGATCGCCTGGTGACTTGCCTGCCTGGTGCGACGGTGGGCGGACCTCACACGTCACCTAGATAGGATTTTAGATAGTGCTGGGGAGAAGTCGGCTGTCTTGGTACATGTGGGTACCAATGACATAGGAAAATGTGGGAGAGAGAGGTTCTGGAAGCCAAATTTAGGCTCTTAGGTAGAAAGCTCAAATCCAGATACTCTAGGGTAGCATGTTCTGAAATGCCTACCTTTTCCACGTGGCAGGGCCCAAGAGACAGGCATAGCTCCGGAGACTCAATGTGTGGATGAAACTTTGGTGCAGGGAGGAGGGTTTTAGATTTGTTAGGAACTGGGCAACATTCTGGGGAAGGGGGAGCCTATTCCGAAAGGATGGGCTCCACCTTAACCAAGGTGGGACCAGGCTGCTGGCATCGGCATTTAAAAAGGAGATAGAGCAGCTTTTAAACTAGAATGGGGGGGAATGCCGACAGTCGCTCAAAATCGCATGGTTCAGGATAAGATATCTTTCAAAGATGTCACCAAAAACAGGGAATATAGGGTATCCTGATAGTGAGGTTGCAAAAGAGACCGTAGTAGATCAGGTGTCCCTAAATAAAATAAAAATCAGACAAAGATTGCAATTAGTACTGTCAAGTATTAAGCATGATGTAAATAGGAGCAATAAACACAGTTTGAAATGTCTATATGTGAATGCCAGGAGCCTAAGAAATAAGATGGGAGAGTTTAGAATATATTGCACTAAATTAAAAATTAGATATAATAGGCATCTCTGAGACCTGGTGGAAGGAGGCTAACCAGTGGGACACTGTCATACCGGGGTACAAATTATATCGTAGTGATAGGGTGGATCGAATTGGTGGAGGGGTAGCACTGTATATTAATGAGAACCTTGACGCAGACGGGCTGCAAATATTGCAGGATACAAAACCCCTATTGGAATCTTTGTGGATCAAATTTCCACGTGAAAAGGGGAAAAAATAGTAATAGGAGTGTATTACCGTCCGCCTGGCCAGGACGAGCAGACGGATGCAGCAGTGTCAAAGAAAATTAGGGAAGCGAATAAAATGGGCAGTGTAATAATAATGGGTGAGGAGTGGAGGAGTGGCCTAGTGGTTAGGGTGGTGGATTTTGGTCCTGGGGAACTGAGGAACTGAGTTCAATTCCCACTTCAGGCACAGGCAGCTCCTTGTGACTCTGGGCAAGTCACTTAACCCTCCATTGCCCTATGTAAGCCGCATTGAGCCTGCCATGAGTGGGAAAGCGCGGGGTACAAATGTAACAAACAAAAAAAATTATCCGGATATAGACTGGGTTAATGTAACATCGGTACACGCCAGGGAGATAAAATTTCTTGATGAAATCAAGGACAGCTTCATGGAACAGCTGGTTCAGGAGCTGACAAGAGAAGGAAAAATACTAGACTTAGTCCTTAGTGGAGCTCATGATCTATTGCGGGGGGTAACAGTGCGAGGACCGCTTGATAACAGTGATCACAATATAATCAGTTTTAAAATTGGCATTGAAGGAAGTGAACTTAGGCAATCAGATACGCTAGCGTTTAACTTTAGAAAAGGTGATTACGATAAAATGAGAAAAACGGTGAAAAAAAGACTAAAAGGAGCAGCTTACAGGGTAAAAAACTTGCATCAGGCGTGGATGCTGTTCAAAAACACCATCCTAGAGGTACAGGACAAATATATTCTGCGTATTAGAAAAAGAGGAAAAAAGTCCAAATGTCAGCCAGCGTGGCTAAGCAGTAAGGTAAAGGAAGCCAAAAAAACAATCCTTCAGAAAATGGAGAAGAGAACCAACTAAAAATAATAAGATAAAACATAAGGAATGCCAAGCCAAATGCAAAGTGGAGATAAAGAGGACTAAAAAGGACTTTGAAAAAAAGTTAGCGTTAGAAGCGAAAATACATAGTAAAAATTTTTTACATACATTAAAAGCAGGAAATCGGCTAAAGAATCTGTGGGACCGCTGGACGAAGGTGGTGTTAAAGGGGCGATCAGGGAAGACAAAGCCATAGCGGAGAAATTAAATGAATTCTTTGCTTCACCGAGGAGGATTTGGGAGGGATACCGGTGCCGGAAAGGGTATTTGAAGCAGGCGAGTCGGAGAAACTAAACAAATTCACTGTAAACTTGGAGGATGTAATGAGTCAGTTCTGCAAACTGAAGAGTAGTAAATCACCAGGACCGGATGGTATTGATCCCAGAGTATTAATAGAACTGAAGAATAAACTTGCAGAGCTACTGTTAGTAATATGCAATCTATCCTTAAAATCAGGTGTGGTACCGGAAGACTGGAGGGTAGCCAATGTTACGCCGATTTTTAAAAAGGGTTCCAGAGGAGATCCGGGAAATTATAGACCGGTGAGTCTGACGTCGGTACTGGGAAAAATGGTAGAGGCTATTATTAAGAATAAAATTACAGAGCACATACAAAAACATGGGCTGATGAGACAAAGTCAGCACGGATTTAGTGAAGGGAAGTCTTGCCTCACAAATTTCTGAATAAAGTTGACGGGGGCGTGTTGGAGGCGGGTCTGGGGCGTGGTTATCAGCCGAGGAGAGATGGGCTTCTGTAGCTGATAATTGAAAAAAAAGGCATTTTTACTGCGATTTTGGGTCACTTTTTTTGGACCCTTTTTTTCACGAACAAGTCCCAAAAAAGTGCCCCAACTGCCCAGATGACCACTGGAGGGAATCGGGGATGACCTCCCCGGACTCCCCCCAAGTGGTCACTAACCCCCTCCCACCAAAAAAAAAACCCCACTTTAAAACTTTTTTCACAGCCTGTATGCCAGCCTCAAATGCCGTACCCACCTCCATGACAGCAGAATGTGTTCGATCCTCTCACAGCCTTTCCCTCAGATGTGGCTCTCGGGTGCACTACAGGGTCACATCAGCATTGCATTGTGGTGGGTGTAGGGTATTGGGCTCCGTGATTTCATTAGCTTGTGTTACAGTCTCACGATGTTGGTAGTTGGTAGGCTCTTCTTCCATGGTGCTTTTCCCCTGGGTCAGAGTGTGCCCTGTTGTGTTTCCTGTTGTAGTCCATGCGGTAGTGGCCATTTTTGTAAGCCAGTTTTAGTTCCCTTTCCTGTGTTAGCCACGTTAGACAACTTAGTTCTTACCTTGAATGTGGCTGAAAGAGGGCATTGTACAGCATTCTGTCAGCTCTGACCTACTGCTCATCTCAGTACCAGGGAGACTCATTGCCACTGGGGCACAACCTCTGCAGTTAACTGTGAGTAAACGTGCTTATTCCAATGTATGCCAATGTTATACAGCAGCAACAAGTCCTAGAGGCCTGCGTGTATGCAGGTCCCTGGAGCACTTTTAGTGGGTACTGCAGTGCACTTCAGGCAGGTGGACCCAGGCCCCTCCCCCTCCCCCACCTGCAACACTTGTGCTGGTAAATGGGAGGCCTCCAAAACCCACTGTACCCATATGTAGGTGCCCCCTTCACCCCTAAGAGCTATGGTAGTGTTGTACATTTGTGGGTAGTGGGTTTTGGGGGAGGGGGGTTGGGAGCTCAGCACCCGTGGTAAGGGAGCTATGCATGTGGGAGCTTTTTCTGAAGTCCACCGCACTGACCTAGGGTGTCCTGGCATATCAGGGGGACCAGTGTACTACCAATCTTGGCCCCTCCCATGACCAAATGGCTCGGATTAGGACGTTTTTGAGCTAGGCGTTTTTAGTTTCCATTATCGCTAAAAAAAACAAACGCCGAAGATGGCGGCTTAGCTTGAGCGTTTGCGAGGAGCTATTCTCCGAGGACAAGCAGGCTGCTTGTTCTCACTGATGGGTGACGTCCACGGCAGCCCCTCCAATCGGAAACTTCACTAGCAAAGGCCTTTGCTAGTCCTTGCGCACCCATGCGCACCGCGCATGCGCGGCCGTCTTCCCGCCCGAACCGGCTCGTGTTCGTCAGTCTTCTTTTGTCCGCGCTCGGTTCGGTCGTGTTTACGCCGTTCGCGCCCCTTAAGTTGACCCTCGCGCGTCTTTTGACTTTTCGCTACTAAAAAAAAAAAAAAAAAAAAGGATTTCGGAAGAAGGCCTTTCTGTCTTTTTCCCCTTCCTGTATTTCCAGTTTTTGCCCCGTTAAGTTTTCTTTCGTTTTCGAGGTAGGCCCTTTTGAGGCCTCGGGTCGAATTTTTTTCTTCCCCTCTTTTTGGTGCCTTACCGCAATTACGAGTTTTGATTTCGCCAGCGTGATTTTTCCGCCCATGTCATCGAAGTCTCCCAGCGGCTTCAAGAAGTGCACCCAGTGCGCCCGGGTAATCTCGCTCACTGACAGGCACGCGTCGTGTCTTCAGTGACTGGGGGCTGGGGGCTGGTCACCGCCCGCAGGCCTGTAGTCTTTGCGCCCTTTTACAGAAAAGGACTCAGGTAGCGAGATTGGCCCAGTGGAACGTTTTGTTCTCGGGCTCTTCGTCGGCATCGCCACCAGGAGTATTGAGTGCGTTGACGTCGACAGTGTCAAGACCTCCGCCCTCAGCCGCTACTGCATCGAGTGCATCGAGGCATCGACCCTCTGCGTCGTCGGGGCCGAGACATCGGAAGTCGGCGTCGGTGGTACCGGGACCTCCACTAGTGCTGATGTCATCGGACGGTGGTGCTTCGACTGGAGTGCAGGTGAGGGCTGTCCATTCCCCTGCTGGTGGCGGTGAGCCTTCGGGTGGGTCTCCCCCTACCCTGAGGCCTCCTGCGGTACAGCCCCCCCCGAGACCGACCTTCTTCGGCCTCGGCCCCGAGGAAGCGACGGCTGGATTCTACGTCCTCCTCGTCGGTACCGGGAAGCTCCGGTGACATGCTTCGTTTCAAAAAGTCAAAGAAGCATCGACACCGGTCCCCTTCCCGTGTTGGTACCGAGAGCTCTGGGTCGCCGAGGGAGTCGGCACCCAGTAGGCATTGGCACCGGGAGGACCGCTCACCATCTGTTCAGGAGGTGTCGATGCGCTCCACCTTGGACAGCCCGGAACAGCCTCCACGCCCGGAACAGACTCTGACATCGACACCTGCATCGGCTTCCACGTCTTTCTCCACAGCCGCTCTGCACGAGAGTCTCCGGGCCGTTCTCCCAGAGATCCTGGAAGAGCTGTTGCGCCCTTCCCCTCCGGTACCGGGGGTGCTTGCGCCACCGGTACCGTCGAGTGAGGCGCCGGCTGGCCCTTTGCCCGGGGTGAGGTCTCCGACATCAGTGCCACTTGCGGTACAGACTGCGGTCGCCTCCCAGGAAGGCTCCCCGACGACGTCGGCGGAGGGAGCTTCGCCGGTGCGGGCGAGGGAGTCTATCTCTCGATGCTCCCACCGTGGTGTGGTTCCACGGAGTCGAGCCGGGCACGGCTTCAGACACAGGTCCGTGAACTTGTGTCTGATACCGATGATGAGGCCTCGGGGAGGAGGAGGAGGACATCAGATATTTCTCTGACGAGGAGTCTGATGGCCTTCCTTCTGACCCCACTCCCTCCCCTGAAAGGCAGCTTTCTCCTCCCGAGAGTCTGTCTTTTGCGGCCTTTGTCCGGGAGATGTCTAGGGCCATCCCCTTCACGGTGGTCGTGGAGGACGAGCCCAGAGCTGAAATGTTTGAGCTCCTGGACTATCCTTCTCCACCTAAGGAAGCGTCCACAGTACCCATGCATCATGTCCTAAAGAAGACATTGCTGGCGAACTGGACCAAGCCTTTAACTAATCCCCACATTCCCAAGAAGATCGAGTCCCAGTACCGGATCCATGGGGACCCAGAGTTGATGCGCACATCAGTTGCCTCACGACTCTGGAGTTGTGGATTTGGCCCTAAAGAAGGCTAAGAGTTCTAGGGAGCATGCTTCGGCGCCCCCGGGCAAAGACTCTAGAACCTTAGACTCCTTTGGGAGGAAGGCCTACCATTCCTCTATGCTCGTGGCCAAAATTCAGTCTTACCAGCTCTACACGAGCATACACATGCGGAACAATGTGCGGCAGTTGGCGGGCTTGGTGGACAAGCTCCCTCCTGAGCAAGCCAAGCCATTTCAGGAGGTGGTCAGGCAGCTGAAGGCGTGCAGAAAATTCCTGGCCAGAGGGGTGTATGACACCTTTGATGTTGCGTCCAGGGCCGCTGCTCAAGGTGTGGTGATGCGCAGACTCTCATGGCTGCGTGCCTCCGACCTGGAGAATAGAATCCAGCAGCGGATTGCGGACTCGCCTTGCCGTGCGGATAATATTTTTGGAGAAAAGGTCGAACAGGTGGTAGAGCAGCTCCACCAGCGGGATACCGCTTTCGACAAGTTCTCCCGCCGGCAGCCTTCAGCTTCAACCTCCACAGGTAGACGTTTTTATGGGGGAAGGAAGACTGTTCCCTACTCTTCTGGCAAGCGTAGGTACAATCCTCCTTCTCGACAGCCTGCGGCCCAGGCTAAGCCCCAGTGTGCTCGCTCTCGTCAGCAGCGTGCTACTCATCCAGGCCCCTCGGCTCCCTAGCAAAAGCAAGGGACGAGCTTTTGACTGGCTCCAGCACAGCATAGCCGACATCCACGTGTCAGTGCCGGGCGATCTGCCGGTCGGAGGGAGGTTGAAAGTTTTTCACCAAAGGTGGCCTCTCATAACCTCCGGCAAGGATACACCCTCAATTTGGCCTCAAAACCTCCAAATTGTCCACCGGGAGCTCAGTCTTACAGCTTCCAGCACAAGCAGGTACTTGCAGAGGAACTCTCCGCCCTTCTCAGCACCAATGCAGTCGAGCCCGTGCCATCCGGGCAAGAAGGGCTGGGATTCTATTCCAGGTACTTCCTTGTGGAAAAGAAAACAGGGGGGATGCGTCCCATCCTAGACCTAAGGGCCCTGAACAAATATCCGGTCAGGGAAAAGTTCAGGATGCTTTCCCTGGGCACCCTTCTCCCCATGATTCAGGAAAACGATTGGCTATGCTCTCTGGACTTGAAGGACGCCTACACGCACATCCCGATACTGCGAGCTCACAGACAGTATCTGCGATTTCAGCTGGGCACACGTCACTTCCAGTACTGTGTGCTACCCTTTGGGCTCGCCTCTGCACCCAGAGTGTTCACGAAGTGCTTGGCTGTAGTAGCAGCGGTGCTTCGCAGGCTGGGAGTGCATGTGTTCCCTTATCGCGACGATTGGCTGGTGAAGAACACATCCGAGGCAGGAGCTCTGCAGTCCATGCAGATGACTATTCGCCTCCTGGAGCTACTGGGGTTTGTGATAAATTACCCAAAGTCCCATCTTCTCCCAGTACAGAGACTCGAATTCATAGGAGCTCTGCTGGATTCTCAGACGGCTCAGGCCTATCTCCCAGAGGCGAGAGCCAACAACTTGTTGTCCCTCGTCTCGCGGGTGCGAGCGTCCCAGCAGCTCTCAGCTCGGCAGATGTTGAGATTGTTGGGCCACATGGCCTCCACAGTTCATGTGACTCCCATGGCCCGCCTTCACATGCGATCTGCTCAATGGACCCTAGCTTCCCAGTGGTTTCAGGCTGCTGGGGATCTAGAAGACGTGATCCACCTGTCCACGAGTTTTCTCAAATCCCTGTATTGGTGGACGATTTGGTCCAATTTCACTCTGGGACGCCCTTTCCAAATTCCTCAGCCACAAAAAGTGCTGACTACGGATGCGTCTCTCCTGGGTGGGGAGCTCATGTCGATGGGCTTCACACCCAGGGAAGCTGGTCCCTCCAGGAACGCGATCTGCAGATCAATCTCCTGGAGTTACGAGCGGTCTGGAACGCTCTGAAGGCTTTCAGAGATCAGCTGTCCCACCAATATCCAAATTCAGACAGACAACCAGGGTGCCATGTATTACATCAACATAGCAGGGGGGCACCGGATCTCGCCCCCTGTGTCAGGAAGCCGTCAGCATGTGGCTCTGGGCTCGCCATCACGCCTGGTACTCCCAAGCCACATATCTGGCAGGCGTAAACAACAGTCTGGCCGACAGGTTGAGCAGGATTATGCAACCTCACGAAGTGGTCGCTCAATTCCCGTGTAGCGTGACAGATCTTCCAGGTGTGGGGCACCCCCCTTGGTAGATCTCTTGCATCTCGAACCAACCACAAAGTCCCTCAGTCTGTTCCAGCTTCAGGCCCACGGCAGACTGGCATCGGATGCCTTCCTCCTGGACTGGGGGGAGGGTTCGCTGTATGCTTATCCTCCCATACCTCTGGTGGGGAAGACTTTGTTGAAACTCAAGCAAGACCGAGGCAGCATGATTCTGATTGCTCCTTTTGGCCGCGGTCAGATCGGGTTTCCTCTTCTTCTGGAGTTGTCCTCCCGAAGAACCGTGGAGATGGAGTGTTTTCCGACCCTCATCACACAGGACGAAGTGGGCGCTTCTGCATCCCAACCTCAGTCTCTGGCCTCTCACAGCCTGGATGTTTGAGAGCGTAGACTTGCCTCTTTGGGTCTGTCAGAGGGTGTCTCCCGCATCTTGCTTGCTTCCCAGGAAAGATCCACTAAGAGGAGTTTACTTCTTTTTATGGAGGAGGTTTGCCGTCTGGTTTGACAGCAAGGCCTTAGATCCTCGCTCTTGGTCCTACACAGACCCTGCTTGAATACCCCTCTGCATTGTCGAGTCGGTCTCAAGACAACTCTGTAAGGGTTCACCTTAGTGCAATCAGTGCTACCATTAACCGTGTGGAAGGAAAGCCGATCTCAGGACAGCCTTTAGTTGTTTGCTTCATGAGAGGTTTGCTTTTTGTCAAACCCCCCGTTCAAACCTCCTACAGTGTCATGGGTCTCAATGTCGTTATCACCCAGCTGATGAAACCTCCTTTTGAGCCACGAAATCCTGCCATCTGAAGTACTTGACCTGGAAGGTCATTTTCTTGGTGGCAGTTAATTCAGCTCGTAGAGTCAGTGAGCTTCAGGCTCTGGTAGCCCAGGCCCCTTACACCAAATTTCATCATAACAGAGTAGTCCTCCGCACTCACCCTAAGTTTTTGCCAAAGGTTGTGTCGGAGTTTCATCTGAACCAGTCAATTGTCTTGCAACATTCTTTCCCCGTCCCATTCCGCCCGGCTGACGTCAGCTGCAAACATTGGACTGCAAGAGAGCATTGGCCTTCTATCTGGAGCGGACACAGCCCAACAGACAGTCCACCTCTGTTTGTTTCTTTTGATCCCAACAGGAGGGGAGTGGCTGTGGGGAAACGCACCATATCCAATTGGCTAGCAGATTCCTTTCCTTTCACTTACGCCAGGCTGGGCTGGCTCTTGAGGGTCATGTCACGGCTCATAAGTTAGAGCCATGGCAGCGTCGGTAGCCCACTTGAAGTCAGCCACTATGAAGAGATTTGCAAACGCTGCGACGTGGTCATCTGTCCACACATTCACATCTCATTACTGCCTGCAGCAGGATACCCGACGCGACAGTCAGTTCGGGCAGTCAGTGCTTCAGAATCTGTTCGGGTTTAGGATCCAACTCCACCCCCCTAGGCCCATGTTTTATTCTGTTCCAGGCTACAGTCTCAGTTAGTTGGAAAAATTGTTAGGTCAATCTCAGTTATGTCCTCGCCGTTGCGAGGCCCAATTGACCATGTTTGTTTGTTTTGAGTGAGCCTGGGGGCTAGGGATACCCCATCAGTGAGAACAAGCAGCCTGCTTGTCCTCGGAGAAAGCGAATGCTACATACCTGTAGAAGGTATTCTCCGAGGACAGCAGGCTGATTGTTCTCACAAACCGCCCCGCCTCCCCTTTGGAGTTGTGGTCTTCCCTTGTCTTTGTCTTGCTACATACGGGACTGACGAACATGAGCCGGTTCGGGCGGGAAGGACGTCCGCGCATGTGCGGTGCGCTATGGGCGCGCGAGGACTAGCAAAGGCCTTTGCTAGTGAAGTTTCCGACTGGAGGGGCTGCCGTGGACATCACCCATCAGTGAGAACAATCAGCCTGCTGTCCTCGCAGAATACCTTCTACAGGTATGTAGCATTCGCTTTGCGGACTGGAGCCTCGGTTTTACAAATTACTGTTTTCTTCTAAATAAAGCTTTAATGCCTCATACCAAGAGGAAAGGGGTGGTGAAGGCCATGCTGCCGTCGGCAAGAACCACCTCTCCCATACAACAGACGCTCCATCGCTACGCTATGAGCACCCCGATCAACAGGGCCGTGCCAAGGGTCTGTGGCGCCCCCCTGCAGATGATCAGTTGGCGCCCCCCCGCCCCCGCAGATGAACAGTTGCTCGCCCACCCCCCCGTGAAGGTGATCGCTGCCCTCCCGCTCCCTGGGCCATGTCCCAACTGCCCGCCCTCTTCTTCCCCCCCCCCCCCCCCAAGATCTCTTTTAAATTTCCCCCCGGCAGCGAACAATGGCGTAGCGAGAGTGAAGGAGGCGGCGCTTCCGACGTCTCTAGTCTTCCCTTCGCTCAATGTCCCGCCATCTTCTGACGTCATTTCCTTAACGTCAGAAGAAGGCGGAACACTGAGCAAAGGGAAGACTAGTAGAGACGTCGGGAGCGCCGCCTCCTTCACTGACGCTGCGCCTTCGTTCGCTGTCGGAGGTAAATTTAAAAGGGATCTTGTTGGGGGGGGGGGAGAAGAGGGCGGGCAGTTGGGCCATGGGAGAGGGCGAGGTAAGCATGTGCAGCGGGCACCCCCCAGAGGACGGCACCCTCCTGCCGTGCTTACCTCGCTTACTGTGTTGGCACGGCCCTGCCGATCAATGTTGGGTCATTGAATCCTGCTGCGTCGGTAGTCGGAGGAGCGGCACCGTCACCTGGAAATGAAACATCATTATCACCACCAGGCTTCGGTTTACCTCCCTGTCCTGCGCCTCTTCGAAGCGAAGTACAACGGTTACCTGATCCGGAAGTCGGCAGTGGTATACCCTTGATCGGCAGCTCTTCGCTTCAAGGCGCAGATGATACCAACATGGAAGTTGTGACTCCCAGAAAGGTAACATTGCAATCTATTTGGATGGCTTTACAGAACCTGACTTTTACTGTTACCAAAGCTGCACAAGAGACAACTATATTGGTAAATAAGGTAGACTCCCTAACCTTGGCCCTTGAGGAAGTCAAGCAAGATATGATGATATGGACATCACAAATACAGCTTGATTCTCAAACATTAAAAACTACTGATCAATTGATTAAAGACAAGATCATGACGGCTCGCAAAATTGAACAGCTTGAAAATTTTAATCGTCGTCTGAATCTTAGGATTTTGAATTTTCCTTTGGCCAGAGGATACCAGCAATCGATTTATTAAAAAATACCTGATGGAAATTCTTACTATATCCAGAAGCTGCGATCACCACCGGTCAATAAAATATATTATCTTCCGTTATAAAAAAAATGGATAATAGAATATCTCAAAATTTGCAACAAAATCCTGAATTGGATTTATCCAATATCTCAGAACTTCTTGAGGAACTCTCAGACAGAAATTATAAGAACGCCGAACTTTGCTTATTTCTTTTGTTTTTGAGCAGGATCTAAATGCTCTGATGAAATTATTCTTTAAAAACTCTCTAAAACTTTTTGTGGCCAAAAGATCTGGATTTTTCCAGATGTCACTAAGACCCTCAAGAAAGACGTAAATAGTTTTTTGGCCTGTCGAGAAGAGGTTAAGGCTATGGGAGCCTCATTTTTGCTGACATATCCTTGCAAATGTTGTGGTGAAATTTCAGGGGTAACAAATACTTTATTTTTTGATTCAGCTCAGTTACGGACTTTTATTGAAGCTAAAAAGATCACTAAATTAGACTGCAAGATCGAGAAAAGGCTAGAATAATTGGGAAAAAGACCAGGCCATTTACTTGATACTTATTTTTCTTATTTGTTTAAACTCCTCTTATATTCTCAGCCCACATAATTTTCTCATATATGTGGTCTAAGAAGGCTAAGTATTTTTTCTTTTCTCTTGGAGTTCAGATTTTCCTTTTGTATAATGTATTACTTGCTATTTTTCTGTTTATAAGTGAATCTTATAAATTTGAATGTTTAAAATAATAATAAAATTGTTAAAAAACGCCTGGCTCAAAAACGTCCATTTTTTCGAAAATACGGTTCGGCCCGCCCCTTCACGGAACCCGTTCTCGGAGATAACGCCCATAGAGATAGGCGTTCGCATTCGATTATGCCCCTCCACATCATGCAAGTTCCACGTTAGGAGTCACAGACCTAGAAAGGGATTTGGGAGTCATCGTTGACAAGACGTTGAAACCTTCTGCTCAGTGTGCTGCGGCGGCCAAAAAAGCGCACAGAATGTTGAGTATAATTAGGAAAGGGATGGAAAACAAACACGAGGATGTTATAATGCTGTTGTATCGCTCCATGGTGTGACCGCACCTCGAATATTGTGTCCAAGTCTGGTCGCCGCATCTCAAAAAAGATATGAAGGAATGGAGAAGGTGCAGAGAAGGGTGACGAAAATTATAAAAGGGATGGAACGACTTCCCTATGAGGAAAGCTTAGAAGGTTAGGGCTCTTCAGCTTGGAGAAAAGGCGGCTGAGGGGTGATATGATAGAAGTCTACAAAATAATGAGCGGAGTAGAGCGGGACAGATGTGAAGCATATTGTTTACACTTTCAACAATAATAGAAAAAGGGGACACAAGATGAAGCCTAGAATATGGTAGATTTAAACAAATAGGAGAAAGTTTTTCTTTACCTCATGGCGTTGTAGTTGGACTCTGGAACTCGTTGGCGGAGAATGTGGTGGCAGCGGCTGGCCTTATGGAGTTTTAAGGGGGGTTTGGATAGATTCCTGAAGGAAAGTCCATTGAACATTATTAATTAATTTTTTTTTTTTGGTGGGGGGGGGGGGGGTTGCCAGGTTCTTGAAGCCTGGATTGGCCGCTGTCGGAGACAGGAAGCTGGGCTTGATGGACCCTTGGTCATTTCCCGTATGGCGGTGCTTATGTGCTAACAGACGCCAATGTGGTGCTTTGTGTTTTTTTTTTTTAAAGCTTGGCTGTTTTAAATTTAAACGCAGGACAAGTACGCCAATATGTTCTTCACATTCGGGTCTGCTGTTTCTCACAGCCGGCGCTCAAGTTGCATGGGCTTCCTTCTGCTTCCAAAAGCCATTAAAATCAGTAGATTTTGCAGAAAGCATCATGGGAAATCCTCTTTTCCAACACCCTAATCCTGTTCAGACTGGCATTATTTTTTTACAGCGGTAAGACACCTTGTTTTCTGATCATGGAGAGGAATACAAAATGATCTCATTTAAATGAGCTTGACTACATTTTGCATGCTATCTGCACTAGCCCTGGCGTGCTCGTTGTTTGCTGCACTAGACCCCTCTGATCATTCTGCGCTGGTAAATACGGGCGCTAGTACGGCGCTAAGGCCTCTAGTGCTTGTAGTTCACATGTACTGCAAGGTTCAATGCGGATAACAATATAGGAAGCCAAACAACATCAGCAATTACAAAGCACACTTAGAACATACCAAAATATTTAAATCAAGGTATTTAATTTTGGAGGAGGAGTGGCCTAGTGGTTAGAGCACCAGTCTTGACATCCAGAGGTGCCCAGTTCAAATCCCCTGCTGCTGCTTGTGATCTTGAGCAAGTTACTTAACCCTCTATTGCCTCAAGTACAAACTTAGATTGTGAGCCCTCCAAGGACAGGGAAATACCCAGTGTTCCTGAATATAACTCACCTTGAGCCACTAATGAAACAGGTGGGAGCAAAATCCAAATAAATAAAATAAAAATAAAAGGTCTTTAAACATCTTCTAAATACTAGATGATAACCTATTTTCCTTATGGCAGTCAGTACAGAATTCCAATAGGTGCTGCTTGATAATGAAGAGTAGCATAATAAGCTCTTTTCGAACAGTAGGGTTTCGGATTAGGGGGGGGAAACTGTAAAAGAATTTCTGGCGGATTTTCTTCTCTGAAGAAAATATAATACAGCTTAAATAAAGTGGAGCTAAACCAGATAATATTTTGTAAGGCAGGGTACAGGTATGCACCCAGAGTCAGATTTTAAAACTGTAATGGTCAAACCACTAATTTAAACCACACTGAACCCTTAACAGGGGATATTAGTGGTATATAAGACCTAAATTGAATTCAATTGAATTGGGAGACAATGTAAAGATTTCAACAAAGGCGTGAGTCAAACAAAACAGTTGACCGAAAAAATCAACCTAGTGTGTTTTGTAACCTTCTGCAGTCTTGTCAACAGCAACTTTGTACTCAGCAAAGAACAGATTGCAGTAATCCAGTTATGAGACCAATAAACTCTGAACCACTAATTGAAAGACCTGAGAATCCAACAAATGTCTGATTCTGTGCAATTTTCTCATTAACAGAGAGAAATGTTTTGATTATAGGAGATATCTGCAGCTCTGGTGTAAGTTGACTATTAAACAATACACCTCAAATTTTAAGTTGGGACTCATTTAAATTTTAAGCCATCTACTTGAAGAAGAGTGTCATTCCAAATTTGGTCAACCTGACCAGTCAATAAAAAATGTGGTCTTATTTTTATTTAGTTGTAAAAATGACCTGCTATCCATCTCTCAAGCTGTTGTATACAATTTGCAATTCTACACAAAGTCTCAGTAGGCTTCCAAGAAGAAGAAATGGATTTCTGAAATCTTATTGTATATGATCTTTGACTTAAAAAGCCCTCAAACCATAGTAAATCATTATCCTCTACCCAGTAGAGCTTATGTTCACACATAATACCATGCTCTACCAGGTCAAAGACATAAGATAAATCAATGATAATAATATTCTGACCTTTCCTTAATATCGATCTTCGCGCTCCCAAAATTACTGACTCCGTACTACGATATTTCTTGAATCCCTGATTGTGAAAAATGTAAAATATTGTATCTATCCAAATATGATATTAATTGAGAGATCACCAAGCCCTCCATAATTTGAATTGATGCAATAGGTCTATAATTAGAAACCTCATGCGCTCCCATCGCAGAGTTCTTAATTACAGGAGTAAGAACAATATTTCCCCCATTAAGTGGAAAACTATTCTCTTTGAATTGATCATCCAACCATTGCTTCAGTAATACAAAAAAGAATTGTGGAGCTTCCCTCATTACATAAGGACAACTGTCCAAAGATCATATGGACAAACTGTATTTTATGAAAAGAGCTCATAATTCAGTCTCATTAACAGGCTCAAAATCATTAACAGGCTCAAAATCAGTCCAGCGTCTTTCCACAGATCTACAAGACTTTTCATGAGTTCTAACCTGATCATAATCTAAAGAATGTGTATTCAAATTAATTTGAGTCCTAATAGTATTCACCTTATTTGGAAAAAGACAGCAATACTGTCTGTTGTCAGTGGTGCCACGCTATTTGGTTGTCAGGTCCATGATTTCTTTAAATGATATACTGTACTAATTTGAAAAGCTTTGCTTGGTTTAGTAGATTTTTACCAGTTATTGAGAATAATAGGCTTTCTTTTAGTTTTAATTAACTATACTTTGAATTTCCTATCTCCATTTTAATTTACCACTCTCATTAGCTGTTTTGCGCAATTGTCTTTCAACATGCATACCATATTTCTTCTGCTAATTAATTCAGAATCAAAACCATACATTGGAGAGTAGCCTAGTGGTTAGTAAAGTGGACTTTGATCCTGGGGAACTGAGTTCAATTCCCACTGCAACTCCTTGTGACTCTGGGCAAGTCACTTAACCCTCCCTTGCCCATCGTACAAAATAAGTGCCTGATATCTGTAAACTGCTTTGAATGTAGTTTGCAAAAACCTCAGAAAGGCGGTATATAAAGTCCCATTTCCCTGCTTAAGGGACCATTTTTCCTCTTCATTGGTACTAGCTCATCCAGAATATCATTACTAATGTTATCCCAAGGACAAACTTCGCTCACTGGAATCTCATACTAATCTATCGCTAATATTACTCAAGAACATTGATGGCTCAATCCTACCTCTAGATAAATAGCTAGTCTTTTTCCGCCAATGATTGGGACATTTTTCTCTGCAATTAATGTTTAAATCAAAAGCAGACCATACAATAGGTTTCTAATTAGGGAAAGAAGCTGGAAACTACAGGCCGGGTAAGCCTCACTTCAATTATTGGAAAAAGTAATGGAAGCGATGCTGAAGGAAAGGATAGTGAATTTCCTCAAAGAAAATGAGTTGAAAGATCCGAGACACAACATGGTTTTACCAAGGGAAATCGTGCCAAACGAATCTCATTGAATTCTTTGATTGGGTGACTGGAGGAATTGAACTGTGACGTGCTATAGACGTAATCTACTTAGATTTCAGCAAGGCTTTTGACACGGTTCCCCACAGGAGGCTCGTAAATAAACTGGATGGGCTGAAGATAGGACCCAAAGTGGTGAACTGGATTAGGAACTGGTTGACGGACAGGCGCCAGAGGTGTGGTGGTGAATGGCGTTCGCTCGGAGGAGGGAAAGGTGAGTAGTGGAGTGCCCTCAGGGATCGGTGCTGGGGCCGAAGGGTTAGAAGTAAAGATTTGTAACACAGTGGACACCACGGAGGGAGTGGAAAACATGAAAAAGGATCTGAAAAAGCTAGAAGAATGGTCTAAAGGTTTGGCAATTAAAATTCAATGCGAAGAAATGCAAAGTGATGCACTTAGGGAGTAGAAATCCAAGAGAGGCGTATGTGTTAGGCGATGAGAGTCTGCTAGGTACGGATGGGGAGAGGGATCTTGGGGTGAATAGTATCTGAGGATCTGAAGGCGATGAAAACAATGTGACAAGGCGGTGGCCGTAGCTAGAAGGTTACTAGGCTGTATAGAGAGAGGTGTGACCAGCAGAAAGAAAAAGAGGTGTTGATGCCCCTGTACAAGTCGTTGGTGAGGCCCCACCTGGAGTATTGTGTTCAGTTTTGGAGGCGTATCTTGCTAAGGATGTAAAAAGAATTGAAGCGGTGCAAAGAAAGCTACAAAGATGGTATGGGATTTGCGTACAAGACGTATGAGGAGAGATTTGCGGACCTGAACATGTATACCCTGGAGGGAAAGGAGAAACAGGGGTGATATGATTACAGATGTTCAAATATTTGAAAGGTATTAATCCGCAACAAACCTTTTCCGGAGATGGGATGGCGGTAGAACGAGAGGCATGAAATGAGATTGAAGGGGGGCAAGACTCAAGAAGAATGTCAGGAAGTATTCTTTCATGGAGAGGGTGGTGGATACTTGGAATGCCCTCCCACGGGAGGTGGTGGAGATGAAAAACAGTAACGGAATTCAAACATGCGTGGGATAAACATAAAGGAATCCTGTGCAGAAGGAATGGATCATCAGGAGCTTAGCCTAGAATGGGTGGCAGAGCTGGTGGTTGGGAGGCGGGGCTAGTGCTGGGCAGACTTATACAGTCTGTGCCGGGGCTGGTGGTTGGGAGGCGGGACTAGTGCTGGGCAGACTTATACGGTCGGTGCCGGGGCTGGTGGTTGGGCGGCGGGAATAGTGCTGGGCAGACTTATACGGTCTGTGCCAGAGCCGGTTGTGGGAGGCAGGGATAGTGCTGGGCAGACTTATACGGTCTGTGCCAGAGCTGGTGATGGGAGGCGGGACTGGTAGTTGGGAGGCGGGGATCGTGCTGGGCAGACTTATAGGGTCTGTTGCCAGAGCTGGTGGTGGGAGGCGGGGACTGGTAGTTGGGAGGCGAGGATAGTGCTGGGCAGACTTATATGGTCTATGCCAGAGCTGGTGGTTGGGAAGCGTGGTTGGTGGTTGGGAGGCGGGGATAGGGCTGGCCAGACTTATACGTCTGTGCACTGAAGAGGACAGTACAAATAAAAAGTAGCACATATGAATTTATCTTCTTGGGCAGACTGGATGGACCGTGCAGGTCTTTTTCTGCCGTCATCTACTATGTTTACCATGTAATTAATAGATTCTATCTGAATATGTGACAAGGTATGTTTAGGTGTATGCCACAAGATCCAAATGATGTTCATCATGAGTTACTGTGGGGAGGGGGTAGCCTAAGAAATTTAGTGCCCTCAGATATTCCAAAAGTCTAAAACTTTAGAATCTGTATCATCATCGAAACGTGCTTGTAGTTAATTGAATTTCTAAAGGCAAGATCATTAAATCTATCTTTGGCTTCAAGCCACTTAATAGGCAGGCAGATAGCAGATAGGCAGATAGCCAAGACCTGTCACTTATTAGGCAGGCAGATAGGCAGATAGCCAAGACCTGTCGCTTCTTCCTCTATAACATTAGCAAAATTCGCCCTTTCCTCTCTGAGCACACCACCTGAACTCTCGTCCACTCTCTCATTACCTCTCGCCTTGACTACTGCAACCTACTCCTCACTGGCCTCCCACTTAGCCATCTATTCCCCCTTCAGTCCGTTCAGAACTCAGTTGCACGTCTTATCTTCCGCCTGGACCGACAGGGCCGGTCTTAGGCAGAGGCGACCAAGGCGGCCGCATAGGGCCCCGCGCCTAAGGGGGCCCCGCGCAGCGTGCCTCAACTCTGCCTCCGCTCCGACCTCTGCTTGCCTCGGACGACAACCGCATCATTCATGATGATCCCGTGGCTCAGCCGCTCCGCTCACCGCCACCACCGGCGTGGCGCCCACCCCCGGCTTGGGCCCACTGAGCCCGCTGTTAGCTCCCGAGTCCCTGGACCCCGGCGACAGTAACATTGCAGCGAGCCAGGCAGCGACGGCCCCGCCCCCAATGGCGACAGACAAGTTGCAGCACGACGGCTGACCTCCAGGCTCCAGCGTTTCACTTCCCGCTCAATGTCCCACTTCTGATGAGGTATTTCCTGTTTCTGCGAGGGCGGGAGTCACTGAGCGGGAAAAGCTGGAGCCTGGTCCAAGGTGGTGAGCCATCTTTCGCTGACTGTGGTGCAAGCGAGAGCGCGTGCAGACTCGGTGGAGCCGAGCGAGCAAAGCAACAGACAGGGCTGCCTACAACAGTTGTGCCAATCCATTAAGGCAGGCAGCAAGCCAGGTATGATGACAGCTTTTTTTCTATAGGAAAAACCTTTTTGAATTAAAGTAATGTCTGTCTCTGTGGTGGTGGTTTGAAATGTTTCAGCTGTATGTCCACCATTTTGTCAAAGGTTTTGCCTGCCTGGGACCCTTGCTTCCAGTGAGCAGAGCCACAGTAGTCCCCTTCTTCCCCTTTTCAGTCCCTGCTCACCTTTACCCATAGATATCCTTTTAATCATCTTTTACCTCCCTTCTTCAATGCACCTTAATTTTATTAATTCTCCCTTCTGAGCCTTACTCATCCTCCCCTAAGTGGTCCCATATGCCTCATCCTTTCCCAGGGTTCACCCCAAGTCTCACCCGTACTCCACTACACCTCAGTCACCCTCCACCCTCCCAGTATCATTCATTCTCTCACTAGTGCTGCCACACATCCCCATCTATCTTCCTCCCTTAGTGCTCTCCCACTCCAGATCCTGTTATTCTTTCCCAATATTTATGTCCAAGCCTCTCATCTCCCCAGTAGCCTGTATTACAGCCTTAGTCATCCTTGCTGCAGTGCTCCCCAAACTTCATTCATCCTTCCGCTCTCACTCATCCTGCCTCCCAGTGTTTCCCCTATTGTTAGTCACTTAATTTCTCCACTGCTTCCTCAGGTATCTCCCTTCTACTCTCCACATCCAGTGACTGTCCCCTCTTCACCTCCCTCCAGCATCTCTCCCTATCCCTCTATGTCCAGTATCACCCATCTCTCTTTTCCTCTCCATGTCCACTGTTTCCCGGTGTTTCTGTCCTATTCCCTTGCACCCCTGGTGGTCTAGTATCTTCTCTATGGTCCCTATTTCATCCCATGGCCTCAGCATGCCCCTCACACCATCTCCCCTCCAAATGGGGCCAGCCCTATCACTTAGGCGATTGCCTCGGACAGCAGCAGTACAATCACCATGGCTACCTTCGCCTGTCTCTCAGGTTCCAGTACAATAATCTTATCAATGGGGTGGAGCTAGGGTGGGGGCGGGGCTATGGTGGTGCGGGGCTAGGATGGGGCCCCACCAAATTGGTCTGCACAGGGCCCCGCACTTGCAAAGACCGGCCCTGCGGACCGATATACTTATATCACCCCTCTCCTCATACAGTTCAAGCTTCTCCTACTAACCTACAAATGCACTCGATCTGCAGCCCCTCCTTACCTCTCTACCCTCATCTCCCCTTACGTTCCTACCCGTAACCTCCGCTCTCAAGACAAATCCCTCCTCTCAGTACCCTTCTCCACCACCGCCAGCTCCAGGCTCCGCCCTTTCTGCCTCGCCTCACCCCATGCTTGGAATAAACTCCCTGAGCCCATACACCAGGCCCCCTCCATGCCCATCTTCAAATCCTTGCTGAAAGCCCACCTCTTCAATGTCGCCTTCGGCACCTAACCACTACACCTCTATTCAGGAAATCTTGACATTTCGTTCTTTAGATTGTAAGCTCCTTCGAGCAGGGGCTGTCCTTCTTTGTTAAACTGTACAGTGCTGCGTAATCCTAGTAGCACTCTAGAAATGTTAAATAGTAGTAGTAGTAGTAGCAATAGAACAATACAGTACAGAGTAGATCCTCAATAGAAGAGTCTGAAACCTCATACATAAATAATTCTAAAGCTGGATCATTCCAACAACCTACAATCTTAATACAAAAAAATGTATATAAGTGCAGTCCACCTCCCCACTTATGCTGTTGTGGTTAATGTAATATTTTATAATCTAGGCAACAGATGATCTGACGAATTGGATCATCTATTGAAGTCAACTATGTTTCTGTAATCAGAACTACTCCTAGATTGACTTCCATTATCCAGTCTCTGATAATATCCTCCTTACTGACAGCAGATCTTGCATTAATATAAAATAATGACACTGGGGTATAGGAAGGCAAAGAGGATGAGTAATCATATAGCCATGTTAACACCCATTATTCATGCCCTGACCTAGCTTTTGAACATGTTACCTGACCGAGATAAGGCAGCCTATGAGAAAGGACTACCAAAATAGTGTTAGTCATGTCATTTGAACAATCAATTAAGGTATGATGAATCTGGGTACTGTTAATAATGGTACTGTTCAAAAATGGCATATTCCATGCTAGAGTAAACAAGATCACCAGCTCAATTCCACCCTCACTAAGAGTAGTAAGCGTCAAATATACAGATTGAACCAAGCATGATAAAAACGTAATGTAAAAAATAAGATTATAACAAATAATTAAAAATATAAAAACAGTGCCACACGTTGACCACATAGGGGCACACTAAGGGGCATTACATGCCCCTTAGGCAGCGTGCCTCAAACACTGGCTCGCTTTTGAGCCGGTCTGCAGATGAGGGTAGATGATGTCACCACAAGGTGGGAGACGGGACCAAGACACTGCTTCCCTTCACTTCCTGAGCTAACTTGATGGAAAAAAAAAAAGCAAGCACAGTTTCTCACACAGCCACAAAGTGCTGCGATGACAAACCCAGGTAGAGTGCTGCACTTCAAAACTGGCACGTTTTTGATCCAGTCTGCAGATGAGGGTAGATGATGTCACCACAGGGAGCGGGGCCAGGGCCGGTCTTAGGCAGAGGCGACCGAGGCAGCCGCATAGGGCCCCGCGCGGCGCGCCTCAAGTCTGCCTCGCCTCTCCAACCACCGCCACTGCTCGCCTGCCCTCCATGCCCAGCGACGCGACTCTTCAGTCCTCGTTCCCCTGCTCCACCTCCCTCCAGCTGTCTGAGCCCCCCTTGCCTGACCTGCCAAACGACCCTCTTCTACCACCCGACCTGCCGGCACCTCACCTGAACCCAGCATTTAAAACAATCTACGAGCGGCGGTGCCTCGCGTCTGTAAAAGAAGAAAAATCGCTTCGTCCATTGGCCGGCCTTCCTTCATGTCCCGCCCTCTGATGTAACTTCTGCAAGGGCGGGACATGAGGGAAGGCCGGCCAATGGACGAAGTGATTTTTCTTCTTTTACAGACGCGAGGCACCACCGCTTGTAGATTGTTTTAAAATTGCTGGGTCAGGTGAGGTGCCGGCAGGTCGGGTGGTAGAAGAGGGTCGTTTGGCGGGTCGGGGAGGGGGGGCTCAGACAGGAAGGGGGCTCAGGTGGCTGGAGGGAGGGGGAGCAGGGGAACGAGGAGAGTCGCGTCACTGGACATGGGGGGAGGGCAGGGGGCACAGGAGGGTCGCTGGACATGGGTGGATGGCAGGGGAGGGGGTTTCTGGGACATAGGTTGAGGGCAGGGGGCACAGGAGGGTCACTAGACATGGGTGGATGGCAGGGGAGGGGGTTTCTGGAAATAGGTTGAGGGCAGGGGCACAGGAGGGTCGCTGGACATGGGTGGATGGCAGGGGAGGGGGGCTTCTGGACATAGGTGGATGGCAGGGGGCACAGGAGGGTCGCTGGACACGGGTGGATGGCAGGGGAGGGGGTCTCTGGACATAGGTGGATGGCAGGGGGCACAGGAGGGTCACTGGACATGGGTGGATGGCAGGGGAGGGGGTTTCTGGACATAGGTGGATGGCAGGGGAGGGCAGGGGGCACAGGAGGGTCGCTGGACGGGTGGATGGCAGGGGAGGGGGGCTTCTGGACATAGGTGGATGGCAGGGGAGGGCAGGGGGCACAGGAGGGTCGCTGGACATGGGTGGATGGCAGGGGAGGGGGTTTCTGGACATAGGTTGAGGGCAGGGGCACAGGAGGGTCGCTGGACATGGGTGGATGGCAGGGGAGGGGGTTTCTGGACATAGGTGGATGGCAGGGGAGGGCAGGGGGCACAGGAGGGTCGCTGGACATGGGTGGATGGCAGGGAGGGGGTTTCTGGACATAGGTTGAGGGCAGGGGCACAGGAGGGTCGCTGGACATGGGTGGATGGCAGGGGAGGGGGCTTCTGGACATAGGTGGATGGCAGGGGAGGGCAGGGGGCACAGGAGGGTCGCTGGACACGGGTGGATGGCAGGGGAGGGGGGTTTCTGGACATAGGTGGATGGAAGGGGAGGGCAGGGGCACAGGAGGGTCGCTGGACATGGGTGGATGGCAGGGGAGGGGCTTTCTGGACATAGGTGGAGGGCAGGGGCACAGGAGGGTCACTGGACATGGGTGGATGGCAGGGGAGGGGGGCTTCTGGACAGGTGGATGGCAGGGGAGGGCATGGGGCTCAGGAGGGTTGCTGGACATGGGTGGATGGCAGGCGAGGGGTTTTCTGGACATAGGTTGGAAGCAGGGGCACAGGAGGGTCGCTGGACATGGGTGGATGGCAGGGGAGGGGGTTTCTGGACATAGGTGGAGGGCAGGGGGCACGGGAAGGTCGCTGGACATGGGTGGATGGCAGGGGAGGGGTTTTCTGGACATAGGTGGATGGCAGGGGAGGGCAGGGGGCACAGGAGGGTCGCTGGACATGGGTGGATGGCATGGGAGGGAGGTTTCTGGACATAGGTGGATGGCAGGGGAGGGCAGAGGGGACAGGGGGGGTTGCTGGACATAGATGGATGGCAGGGGGTACAGGAGGGTTGCTGGACATGGGTGGATGGAGGAGAGAGAAGAAATGCTGGACATGGATGGAGGCGAGGGAAGAGTGAGGAAGGAGATGAGATGAGGGAAAAGGAAGAGAGGAGAAAAAGTGCACATGGATATAGAAAATAGGCAGAAGCTGGATCCACTGGACAGTCAAGTCTGCGGAGGACCCAGCTTTTACTTACGGATGTAGGGCAAGAAATGAAGAAGAAAGGCGGAAAGTAAAGAAATAAATGGAAAGGAAGCCCTGGAAACGGAGTTAAGAGGACAGATAGCAGCACAATCGGTACTGAGCCAGCATGATCAGAAAAGTAAAGTCACCAGACAACAAAGGTAGAAAAAACTATTTTATTCAGGATTTATTAATTGGAATATGTCAGTTTTTGGAAATGTGCATCTGTGATATTTTTCATGTACGTTTCAATTTTTGTAGTATTGCTGCATGCTGAGTCTGACTTCTTGAGGTAACTTTCCGGTTCAGTATTTTGCCTTCATGTGTTTTTCAGGTGTGATCAAGGAAGGTGCAGTATTCTACTAGCGTATATTCTCCGAGGACAAGCAGGCTGCTTGTTCTCACTGATGGGTGACGTCCACGGCAGACCCTCCAATCGGAACACTTTCTAGCAAAGTCCTTTGCTAGTCCTCGCGCGCCGATGCGCACCGCGCATGTGCGGCCGTCTTCCTGCCCGAACCGGCTCGTGTTCGTCAGTCTTCTTTTGTCCGCGCTCAGTACGGTCGTGTTTCACCGTTCGCGCCCCAAAGTTGACCTCGCGCGTCGTTTATCGACTTTGTTCTAAAAAAAAAAAAGGTGTCGGAAGGAAACCTTTATGGTTTTCTCCCTTCCCGTACTTCCAGTCTTTACCCCGGTAAGTTTTCTTTCGTCTTCGGGGTAGGCCCTATTTAGGCCTCGGTCGAAGTTTTTCTTCCCCCTAATTTTGCGGTGCCATTTTCGCCATTCGAGTTTTGATCTCGCTGGCGCGATTTTTTCCGCCCATGACATCGAAGTCTTCCAGCGGCTTCAAGAAGTGCACCCAGTGCGCCCGGGTAATCTCGCTCACTGACAGGCACGCGTTGTGTCTTCAGTGTCTGGGGGCTGGGCACCGCCCTCAGGCCTGTAGTCTGTGTTCCCTTTTACAAAAGCGGACTCAGGTAGCGAGATTAGCCCAGTGGAACATTTTGTTCTCGGGCTCTTCGTCGGCATCGGCACCGGGAGTATCGACTGCTTCGACGTCGTCGGCGCCTGGACCTTCATCTTCGCCCCCGATTGCATCGAGTGCATCGAGGCATCGGCCCTCTGCATCGGGGCGACATCGGAAGGCTGCGTCGGCGTCGGTGGTATCGAGACCTCCTCGTCTGCTGATGTCGTCGGATGGTGGTGCTTCGTCTGGAGTGCAGGTGAGGGCTGTCCATTCCCCTGCTGGTGGCGGTGAGCCTTCGGGTGGGTCTCCCCCCATCCCGAGGGCTCCTGCGGTACAGCCCCCCCAAGACCGACCTCCTTCGGTGTCGGCCCCGAGGAAGCGACGGCTGGATTCTACGTCCTCCTCGTCGGTGCCGGGAAGCTCCGGTGACATGCTTCGTCCCAAGAAGTCGAAGAAGCATCGTCACCGATCCCCTTCCCGTGTCGGCACCGAGAGCTCTGGGTCACCGAGGGAGTCGGCACCCAGTAGGCATCGGCACCGAGAGGACCGCTCGCCCTCTGTTCAAGAGGTGTCGATGCGCTCCCCTTTGGACAGCCCGGAACAGCCTCCACACCCGGAACAGACTCTGACATCGACACCTGCATCGGCTTCCATGCCTTTTTCTACAGCCGCTCTGATCGAGAGTCTCCGGGCCGTTCTCCCAGAGATCCTGGGAGAGCTGTTGCGCCCTACCCCTCCGGTACCGGGGGTGCTTGCGCCACCGGTACCGTCGAGCGAGGCGCCGGCTGGCCCATTGCCCGGGGTGAGGTCTCCGGCGTCGGTGCCGCGTGCGGTACTGACTGCGGTAGCCTCCCAGGAAGGCTCCCCGACTACGTCGGCGGAGGGAGCTTCGCCGGTGCGGACGAGGGAGTCTACCTCTCGACGCTCCCACCGTGGCCGTGGTTCCACAGAGTCGAGCCGGGCACGGTTGCAGACACAGGTCCGTGAACTTGTGTCTGACACCGATGGTGAGGCCTCGTGGGAAGAAGAAGAAGACATCAGATATTTCTCTGACGAGGAGTCTGAGGGTCTCCCTTCTGATCCCACTCCCTCTCCTGAAAGACAGCTTTCTCCCCCCGAGAGTCTGTCTTTCGCTTCCTTTGTCCGGGAGATGTCTACGGCCATCCCCTTCCCGGTGGTTGTGGAGGACGAGCCCAGGGCTGAAATGTTTGAGCTCCTGGACTATCCTTCTCCACCTAAGGAAGCGTCCACAGTACCCATGCATCATGTCCTCAAAAAGACATTGCTGGCGAACTGGACCAAGCCATTAAGTAATCCCCACATCCCCAAGAAGATTGAGTCCCAGTACCGAATCCATGGGGACCCAGAGCTGATGTGCACTCAGTTGCCTCACGACTCTGGAGTTGTGGATTTGGCCCTAAAGAAGGCCAAGAGTTCTAGGGAGCATGCTTCGGCGCCCCCGGGCAAGGACTCTAGAACCTTGGACTCCTTTGGGAGGAAGGCCTACCATTCTTCTATGCTCGTGGCCAAAATTCAGTCGTACCAGCTCTACACGAGCATACACATGCGGAACAATGTGCGGCAGTTGGCGGGCTTGGTGGATAAGCACCCCCCTGAGCAAGCCAAGCCATTTCAGGAGGTGGTCAGGCAGCTGAAGGCGTGCAGAACATTCCTGGCCAGAGGGGTGTATGACACCTTTGATGTTGCGTCCAGGGCCGCTGCTCAAGGTGTGGTGATGCGCAGACTCTCATGGCTGCGTGCCTCCGACCTGGAGAATAGAATCCAGCAGCGGATTGCGGACTCGCCTTGCCGTGCAGATAATATTTTTGC
Organism: Microcaecilia unicolor; assembly: GCF_901765095.1. Lineage (NCBI taxonomy): Eukaryota > Metazoa > Chordata > Amphibia > Gymnophiona > Siphonopidae > Microcaecilia > Microcaecilia unicolor. The sequence goes on along the minus strand of NC_044040.1, from coordinate 118,068,257 downwards.
AGAGAAAGTCGAACAGGTGATAGAGCAGCTCCACCAGCGGGACACCGCATTCGACAAGTTCTTCCGCCGGCAGCCTTCAGCCTCTACCTCTACAGGTAGAAGATTTTTGGGGGGAAGGAAGACTGTTCCCTACTCTTCTGGCAAGCGTAGGTACAATCCTCCTTCTCAACAGCCTACGGCCCAGGCTAAGCCCCAGCACGCTCGCTCTCGTCAGCAGCGTGCGCCTCTGCAAGGCCCCTCGGCTCCCCAGCAAAAGCAAGGGACGAGCTTTTGACTGGCTCCAGCAGAGCATAGCCGCCATCCAAGTGTCAGTGCCGGGCGACCTACCAGTCGGAGGGAGGTTGAAAGCTTTTCACCTAAGGTGGCCTCTCATAACCTCCGATCAGTGGGTTCTCCAAATAGTCCGGCAAGGATACACCCTCAATTTGGCCTCAAAACCTCCAAATTGTCCACCGAGAGCTCAATCTTACAGCTTCCAACACAAGCAGGTACTTGCAGAGGAACTCTCCGCCCTTCTCAGCGCCAATGCGGTCGAGCCCGTGCCATCCGGGCAAGAAGGGCTGGGATTCTATTCCAGGTACTTCCTTGTGGAAAAGAAAACAGGGGGGATGCGTCCCATCTTAGACCTAAGGGCCCTGAACAAATATCTGGTCAAAGAAAAGTTCAGGATGCTTTCCCTAGGCACCCTTCTCCCCATGATTCAGCAAAACGATTGGCTATGCTCTCTGGACTTGAAGGACGCCTACACGCACATCCCGATACTGCCAGCTCACAGACAGTATCTGCGATTTCAGCTGGGCACACGTCACTTCCAGTACTGTGTGCTACCCTTTGGGCTCGCCTCTGCGCCCAGAGTGTTCACGAAGTGCTTGGCTGTAGTAGCAGCGGCACTTCGCAGACTGGGGGTACACGTGTTCCCATATCTCGACGATTGGCTGGTGAAGAACACATCCGAGGCAGGAGCCCTGCAGTCCATGCAGATGACTATTCGCCTCCTGGAGCTACTGGGGTTTGTGATAAATTATCCAAAGTCCCATCTTCTCCCAGTGCAGAAACTCGAATTCATAGGAGCTCTGCTGGATTCTCGGACGGCTCGCGCCTATCTCCCAGAGACGAGAGCCAACAACTTGTTGTCCCTTGTCTCGCGGGTGCGAGCGTCCCAGCAGATCACAGCTCGGCAGATGTTGAGATTGCTGGGCCATATGGCCTCCACAGTTCATGTGACTCCCATGGCCCGCCTTCACATGAGATCTGCTCAATGGACCCTAGCTTCCCAGTGGTTTCAGGCTGCTGGGGATCTAGAAGACGTGATCCACCTGTCCACGAGTTTTCTCAAATCCCTGTATTGGTGGACGATTTGGTCCAATTTGACTCTGGGACGTCCTTTCCAAATTCCTCAGCCACAAAAAGTGCTGACCACGGATGCGTCTCTCCTGGGGTGGGGAGCTCATGTCGATGGGCTTCACACCCAAGGAAGCTGGTCCCTCCAGGAACGCGATCTGCAGATCAATCTTCTGGAGTTACGAGCGATCTGGAACGCTCTGAAGGCTTTCAGAGATCGGCTGTCCCACCAAATTATCCAAATTCAGACAGACAACCAGGTTGCCATGTATTACGTCAAAAAGCAGGGGGGCACCGGATCTCGCCCCCTGTGTCAGGAAGCCGTCAGCATGTGGCTCTGGGCTCGCCGTCACAGCATGGTGCTCCAAGCCACATATCTGGCAGGCGTAAACAACAGTCTGGCCGACAGGTTGAGCAGGATTATGCAACCTCACGAGTGGTCGCTCAATTCCCGTGTAGTGCGACAGATCTTCCAGGTGTGGGGCACCCCCTTGGTAGATCTCTTCGCATCTCGAGCCAACCACAAAGTCCCTCAGTTCTGTTCCAGGCTTCAGGCCCACGGCAGACTAGCATCGGATGCCTTCCTCCTGGACTGGGGGGAGGGTCTGCTGTATGCTTATCCTCCCATACCTCTGGTGGGGAAGACTTTGTTGAAACTCAAGCAAGACCGAGGCAGCATGATTCTGATTGCTCCTTTTTGGCCGCGTCAGATCTGGTTCCCTCTTCTTCTGGAGTTGTCCTCCGAAGAACCGTGGAGATTGGAGTGTTTTCCGACCCTCATCACACAGGACGAAGGGGCGCTTCTGCATCCCAGCCTCCGGTCCCTGGCTCTCACGGCCTGGATGTTGAGAGCGTAGACTTTGCCTCTTTGGGTCTGTCAGAGGGTGTCTCCCGTATCTTGCTTGCTTCCAGGAAAGATTCCACTAAGAGGAGTTACTTCTTTCTGTGGAGGAGGTTTGCCGTCTGGTGTGACAGCAAGGCCCTAGATCCTCGCTCTTGTCCTACACAGACCCTGCTTGAATACCTTCTGCACCTGTCTGAGTCTGGTCTCAAGACCAACTCTGTAAGGGTTCACCTTAGTGCAATCAGTGCATACCATTACCGTGTGGAAGGTAAGCCGATCTCAGGACAGCCTTTAGTTGTTCGCTTCATGAGAGGTTTGCTTTTGTCAAAGCCCCCTGTCAAGCCTCCTACAGTGTCATGGGATCTCAATGTCGTTCTCACCCAGCTGATGAAACCGCCTTTTGAGCCACTGAATTCCTGCCATCTGAAGTACTTGACCTGGAAGGTCATTTTCTTGGTGGCAGTTACTTCAGCTCGTAGAGTCAGTGAGCTTCAGGCCCTGGTAGCCCAGGCCCCTTACACCAAATTTCATCATAACAGAATAGTCCTCCACACTCACCCTAAGTTCTTGCCAAAGGTTGTGTCGGAGTTCCATCTGAACCAGTCAATTGTCTTGCCAACATTCTTTCCCCGTCCTCATTCCTGCCCTGCTGAACATCAGCTGCACACATTGGACTGCAAGAGAGCATTGGCCTTCTATCTGGAGCGGACACAGCCCAACAGACAGTCTGCCGAATTGTTTGTTTCTTTTGATCCCAACAGGAGGGGAGTGGCTGTGGGAAAACGCACCATATCCAATTGGCTAGCAGATTGCATTTCCTTCACTTACGCCCAGGCTGGGCTGGCTCTTGAGGGTCATGTCACGGCTCATAATGTTAGAGCCATGGCAGCGTCGGTAGCCCACTTGAAGTCAGCCACTATTGAAGAGATTTGCAAAGCTGCGACGTGGTCTTCTGTCCACACATTCACATCTCATTACTGCCTGCAGCAGGATACCCGACGCGACAGTCGGTTCGGGCAGTCAGTGCTTCACAATCTGTTCGGGGTTTAGAATCCAACTCCACCCCCCTAGGCCCATGTTTGTTCTGTTCCAGGCTGCACTCTCAGTTAGTTGGTAAATTTTTTAGGTCAATCTCAGTTATGTCCTCGCCGTTGCGAGGCCCAATTGACCATGGTTGTTGTTTTGAGTGAGCCTGGGGGCTAGGGATACCCCATCAGTGAGAACAAGCAGCCTGCTTGTCCTCGGAGAAAGCGAATGCTACATACCTGTAGAAGGTATTCTCCGAGGACAGCAGGCTGATTGTTCTCACAAACCCGCCCGCCTCCCCTTTGGAGTTGTGTCTTCCCTTGTATTTGTCTTGCTACATATGGGACTGACGAACACGAGCCGGTTTCGGGCGGGAAGACGGCCGCGCATGCGCGGTGCGCATCGGCGCGCGAGGACTAGCAAAGGACTTTGCTAGAAAGTGTTCCGATTGGAGGGGCTGCCATGGACGTCAGCCATCAGTGAGAACAATCAGCCTGCTGTCCTCGGAGAATACCTTCTACAGGTATGTAGCATTCGCTGTTTGAATCCCTTTTAGTTTTTTTCACTAGGTTGTGCACTGGTGTTTTAGAGCCAGGTGTAATTACAGTTGCCTTTCCACGCCATGCATAAGGTTGTAGCTCGTTCTGTCCTTGGAATTAGTGCTGTTTATGGTTTGTTAAGGTTATGAGTGTGTGTTTGCAGAAGTTTGTGTATAGTGTTTTGTAGTGGAGAGATTGTGTGTTGGCCTTACTAAGGTGGCACCAAACATCAGAAAGGGTGTAGAGCCTAAATCATGACACACTATCTCTAAAAGGGTGTTTTGTGGCTCTACATGAGAATTGTGATATTATGATCCCTTGCTAGCTTCATATTGTTGACGGTCTGCATTTTCCATATGGCTGGTATATTGGTGTGTAAGGTATTAATTGTGACAATTTGTTTTTACTAATTTTTTTTCTGTGTGTTGTCAGACAATTATGGATGACAGACAGAGTCGGAGTCTTCTTGAGTCAGAGAGCTGTGGTATATATTTTAAAACAATTTTAATACCTTGGTGGTCTATATGTTTTTTTATTGTACATTATATTTCACACATCACTTTATTTTATTGTATATCTTTTCATTTCATTTTTATTTTATTGCATATACGGGTTACAGAGTAATAGGGGAATTTGAAAGTACTGAATCTTTTCTTAATATTTTTCCTTTATTCTCCTTTGTTATGAGAATTGGAACTACTAATTGTAGTGGATTTGAACTGAATAATTACTGGGGAGGGGAGGTTTCACGATAGCATTGTGCTTATTATTTCAATCAGTTTTTTTGTACAAGTTTAGCTTCATTTGTCTTTATTTGAAATTTCATAAATAAATGTTCTAAAAATGGAATAATCTTATCAATGGGGTGGAGCTAGGGTAGGGGCGGGGCTAGGGTGGGGCGGGACTATGGTGAGGCGGGGCTAGGATGGGGCCCCACCAAATTGGTCTGCATAGGGCCCCGCGCTTGCTAAGACCGGCCCTGCCCCTAATGCTTCAGACACACACATCAATACACAAACTAACACTGATATGAAACCAAGCAAACTATTCCTAATTACCTACTGTCTCTCCCTAACTTACTACTCATTCACAACCCCCAATACAGACAACACGACTCCCACAACACACAAACTACTCACACAAACAATACACAATATGCATATTCAAAAAATTAAACAATGGCAAGGAAAACCTGCCAGTCACGATCACCATCAACAGAAAGAAACGAAAGGACGCAACAAACTTACACACCAAGAAGACAGACAGCTGATAAAAATTAACACCACCGCAAACTCAACTGAACACCACCACCAACAAATACTACTACTACTACTTAACATTTCTAGAGCGCTACTAGGGTTACGCAGCGCTGTACAAATTAACAAATAAGGACAGTCCCTGCTCAGAAGAGCTTACAATCTAAAGGATGAAATGTCAAGTTGGGGTAGTTTAGATTTCCTGAGAAAAGGTGTAGTGATTAGGTGCCGAAGGCGACATTGAAGAGGTGGGCTTTGAGCAATGATTTGAAGATGGGTAGGGAGGGGGCCCGGCGTATGGGCTCAGGGAGTTTGTTCCAAGCATGGGGTGAAGCGAGGCAGAAAGGGCGAAGCCTAGAGTTGGCGGTGGTGGAGAAGGGTACTGAAAGGAGGGATTTGTCAAGAGAGCGGAGGTTACGGGTGGGGACATAAGGGGAGATGAAAGTAGAGAGATAAGGAGGGGCTGCAGATCGAGTGCATTTGTAGGTGAGTAGGAGAAGCTTGAACTGTATACGGTATCTGATCGGAAGCCAGTGAAGTGACTTGAGGAGAGGGGTGATATGAGTATATCGGTTGAGGCGGAAGATAAGACGTGCGGCCGAGTTCTGGATAGACTGAAGGGGGGATAGATGGCTAAGTGGGAGGCCGGTGAGGAGTAGGTTGCAGTAGTCAAGGCGAGAGTTAATGAGAGAGTGGATGAGAGTTCGAGTGGTGTGCTCGGAGAGGAAAGGGCGAATTTTGCTAATGTTATAGAGGAAGAAGCGACAGGTCTTGGCTATCTGCTGGATATGCGCAGAGAAGGAGAGGGAGGAGTCGAAGATGACACCAAGGTTGCGGGCAGATGAGACAGGGACGATGAGGGTGTTATCAATTGAGATAGAGAGTGAAGGGAGAGGAGAAGTGGGTTTGGGTGGGAACACAAATAGGATACATCAACGCCAGATCGGCAGTCAATAAAACCACGATACTAACCGACTGGATCATTTCGACTTCTTATCAGCGAAACTTGGATCCATGACCCCAAAGATCCAATAATACAAGAGCTCTGCCCCCCAGGATACAAAATTACCCACTGGACAAGAGAAGGAAAAAGACGAGGAGGAATAGCAATCCTATATAATAATTCTCACCTCCAACGTTCTAATGTGCCTGGGACCGTGGCTCCCTCAGAGGTGGTCTGCTAGGCAGTTTAGAATGCACTGACGTTAGTGATGTCACTGACAGCTGATTCCTAGGCAGGTGTTTCCCTACTCCTCCCCCTGCCTGGGAAACAGCTGTCAGTGCCCCCCCTCGGCGCAATACCCAAGCCCCTGCCCTGCCAAAACCGCGAGACAGGCAGGGGGAGGAGTCCTCCCCCTGCCTACCAATCAGCTCTCAGTGCCCCCCCCTCGGTGCAACACCCAAGCCCCTCCGCCCTCATGCAGCACCCAAGCCCCTACCCCCCCTCAATGCATCACCCAAGACCCTCCCCGGCGCATCACCAAAGCCCCTACCCCCCCCCCCCCCCTCTCGGGCACATCAACTCCCTCGCCACCCGCAGCCGCCAATACTAACGCTGTCCGGCCGCTGCTGCTTCTCCTATGGAGCAGCAGAGGCCGGTACAAAAAGAAAAAAGCCAAAAATAGATTTTTAACCTGAAACGCGGCTCCGTAGACAGCCCTCTGGCATTGGCTGTCGTCACTGCAGCCGCTCCTCCTCTCCTCTCCACGTCACTGCCCCTGCAAGAAGACCCCGAAGGAGCTCAGCGACGTCAGAGGGGAGAGGAGGAGCGGCTTCAGAGATGACAGCCAATGCCAGATGGCTGTCTACGGAGCCATGTTTCAGGTTTAAAATCTTTTTTTGGCTTTTTTCATTTTGTACCGGCCGCTGCTGCTCAACAGGAGACCCAGCAGCGGCCGGACAGCGTTAGTATTGGCGGCTGCGGGTGGCGAGGGGGTTGATGTGCCCGAGGGGGGGGGGTAGGGGCTTGGGTGATGCGCTGTGGGGGGGGTGGTTAGGGGTTTGGGTGATGCTTCGAGGGGGAGGGGAGGGTCGCTGGACATGGGTGGCTGGAGGGGCAGGGAGAGGGGAGGGTCGCTGGACATGGATGGCTGCAGGGGGGGGCAGGGAAGAGGGAGGTGGGGAGGGGGTCCTGAGACCAGATGGGTGGCTGCAGGGGAGACAGAAGGGACGCTGCAGGGGGGGCAGGGGGAGAGGAGGGTTGCAGGACATAGGTGGCTGCAGGGGGGGCAGGGGAGAGAGGTGGGTCGCTGGACATCGGTGGCTACGGGGGGCAAGGGGAAAGGAGAGGAGGGTCGTTGGACATGGGTGGCTGTAGGGGGGCAGGGGAGAGAAGGGTCCCTGGACATGGGTAGCTGCAGGGGGAAAGGAGGGTTACTGGACATGGGTGGCTGCAGGGGGGGCAGGGAGAGAGGAGAGTCGCTAGACATGGGTGGCTGCAGAGGGAGCAGGGGAGAGAGGAGGGCCGCTGCACATGCATGGCTGCAGGGGCACAGAGGAGAGTTGGTGGGGAGGGGGTCCTGAGACCAGATGGGTGGCTGCAGGGGGGGCAGGGGAGACAGGAAGGACACTGTGGGGGGGGGATTACCTTGCTAGCATCCGTTTCATTGCCTACTGAAATGGGCCTTTTATACTAGTAATCTATAAATCTCAATTCACAGTCACAACAACAGCAGAGTCTATTCTTCCCCAACTCGAAATAGCCTCAGTCAGAATCAACCACCCCAACCTACATGATCACCTAAACCTAATCTTATTCTACAGACCCCCAGGCAATTGGCAACACTCACAAACACACTTTATGGACTTTATATCAAACACCTGTGTTACCACCCACAACCTCCTCATAGCAGGAGACATCAATCTCCACCTTGAAGATAATAACTCAAACAATGTACGCGAATGCAAAGAATTCCTGCAACTATGGGAACTCCACTGGCCAAACACACAACCCACCCATAACAAAGGACACACACTAGACATCATTACCCACAAATTCTCACCAGAACCAAATATCACACTAATAGACACAAAATGGACAGCCAGACCATGGTCCGACCACCACAGTGCAAACCTCTCCCTCCACTGGAGAACAAAAAAGACACAACAAAAACAATAAACATATACTACGAGAGGCAAAATAGACCCACTAACATTCTGGCAACAATTCTACGCGGACGAATGGACAATATCTACAGACTCACCCCAATTTTTCCAAGATTGGGATAACAGATGCAAAATAACACTAGACAATATAGCACCACTTCAAACCAGAACTTCACATAGAAAAAATTCAATACCATGGTTTAACGAAGAATTGAAAGAACTAAAAATACAAGTCAGAAGATTGGAAAGAGCATGGAGCAAGAAAAAAGACGAAAACACACACAAAGACTGGAAACAACTACAAAGAAAATACAAATACACGATCAGACAAACTAAAAGGACCTACTACAAAACCAAAATAGGACCAAACTATAAGGATACACACAAACTCTTCTCACTCATAAACAATCTTCTAAATACCACCAAGGTCACCTCCAACAACGCAGAGACCCCATCAGCAACCAACCTTGCGAACTACTTCAATGAAAAAATCATAAAACTCCGACTCATGATACCCACTGACACTACGGACTACACAAATATTCTTGAATGCCTAGACCCAAATCCCGGAGAATACCCAGTAGATTGATCATGGACCGAATTTGACACGCTCTCATCAAAAGAAATCTCATATTGGCTAGGAAAATAAGCCAAATCACAATGCAAATTAGACATCTGCCCTAACAGCCTAATAAGATCCGCACCCAAACAGTTCAAAACAGACCTCACGAACCATATAAATTACAGGCTTCAAAGTGGACTCTTTCCCATGGATAAAGGAAACATCTTACTCACTCTGTTACCGAAAGATGCAAAAAAAAGCACAATGGACCTAACCAACTATCGACCAGTAGCATCCATTCCACTCATGACCAAACTCATGGAAGGCATAGTGACAAAACAATTGACTGAATACCTAAATAATCACTCAATTCTGCACGAGGCCCAATCAGGATTTCGGACGAATCACAGCACCGAAACTGTACTAGTGTCCGCAATGAACGCATTCAAACAAGCAATTGCGACTGGTAACAACATCCTCCTCCTGCAATTCGACATGTCCAGTGCCTTTGACATGGTTAACCATGACATACTAATACATATACTAGAATACTTCGGAGTAGGAGGCACTGTTCTCAAATGGTTCAAAGGATTCCTGACCACAAGATCATACCAAGTAACAACGAACGAGGACAGATCACTACCATGGATACCTGAGTGTGGAGTCCCCCAGGGATCCCCTCTCTCACCAACATTATTCAACCTAATAATGATACCTCTAGCCAAGCTACTAGCCAATCAAAACCTCAACCCCTACATTTATGCAGATGACGTCACAATTTACATTCCATTCAAACATGATCTAAATGAAATCTCTAACGAGATCAACCAAAGCCTCCAAATAATGCACACCTGGGCAGATGCATTCCAACTAAAACTTAACGCAGGAAAAACACAATGCCTTGTACTCACCTCACAACATAACACAAAAACCTTCAACACCATAACCACACCATACTGCTCCCTTCCGGTCTCACAAAACTTGAAAATTCTTGGAGTCACCATTGATCGAAACCTCACTCTCGACACCCACGTAAAAAACACGACGAAAAAGATGTTCTACACCATGTGGAAACTTAAAAGAGTAAAATCTTTCTTCCCGAGATACATCTTCCGTACCCTGGTACAGTCAATGGTAATAAGTCATCTAGACTACTGCAATGCACTGTACGCCGGGTGCAAAGAACAGACAATCAAAAAACTCCAAACTGCCCAGAACACGGCCGCCAGACTCATATATGGAAAAACTAAATATGGAAGTGCAAAACCACTAAGAGAGAAACTGCACTGGCTCCCACTGAAAGAACGCATTGCGTTCAAGATTTGCACTATTGTACACAAAATCATTCATGCAGACGCCCCAATCTACATGCTAAACCTCGTGGACCTACCTCCCAGAAACGTCACAAGAACATCTCGCAAATTTCTCAACCTGCACTACCCCAGCTGCAAAGGACTGAAGTACAAACAGATGCATGCCACTACCTTCTCGTACATGAGCACGCAATTGTGGAATGCATTACCCACAGACTTGAAAGCAATGAACGAAACAACTATCTTTCAAAAATCTCTGAAAACATTCTTCTTCAACAAAGCCTACAATGAACATCTATAACCTCACTAAGTCACCTCACCAACCCACTTAATCGTAAAAGCTCACCTTATACAACTATCCTAATCACGCCCTTCCTTCTTCCTTCTTCCCTCTTCCCTTCCTTGATCGCTACACATTACTAACTGTATCTGATATCCTGATATGACAATGTCAGTAAATCTATGTAAGCCACATTGAGCCTGCAAATAGGTGGGGGAATGTGGGATACAAATGCAATAAATAAATAAATAAATCCTGAAGGGTTTCATTGGAAGCTTTTAGCAGAGTTACCTGTTCAAGGACACGGGCTAGCTCTGCTTTCTAGCACTTTAGTCTCTGAGCCAGCTCCTTTATCTCTCTCACACTTTCTCCTCAGTGAGCACCTGATAGCCCCTCATGAGCTGTTTCCATCTGCAGCTCTGCTGTGAGGAGATTCTCCTGATTCAGCTGGTCACTTGACTGACTAAGCTTAGCCAAGTCACTCTCCCGTTGCATCTCTGCAATGTGATATACTACTGCCTTGTGTAGATCATGAAATTAGTCATCTGCCTGTCTCTGCTGCCCCTCCATGGAATATTCCATCAGGGTCGTCTGCTCCCTCACATGGTGACCTCTGTTGTCCTGCTCTCCAGACTCTTTTCCAGTGCTGTGACCTCCTTTTTATTCAAGACCTTCTCATAATTCCTTCTGTTCTGCTTCCATAACAGTATAGAGAGACTGCAATCTGTTATCGTGTTCCAGTCCTCTAGCTTGCAATAAGCCTTCCTAGCTTGAAGCCAGGACTGCATCTCCATGAGTTGACCATGAAGGGTCTTCTTCTCTTTTTACAGGCCTTGTGAATAGCTAGCAGCCTCTTGCAGCTCCTCTCTCAGGACTTCACTGTTCTGCTTTTTCCAACTTCCTACTTTGACTTTGAGCTAGGTCCTGATCTTCTGATTCATTCTTACTCAAATATCTATGTTGACCTTGATTCAGGTCCTGCATTTTTACCAGCTGCACTTGAAAAGCTTCCTTCTCTTCTTACAGCCTCCAGCATTTCTGTTGCACCTCACCCAACTCCTTGGAAAGGTCTTCATTGTAGAGATGGGCTCCCTGTAGCTGTGCCTGAGGCATTCTACATAAGTACATACGTATTACCATACTGGGACAGACAAAAGGTCCATCAAGCCCATCATCCTGTTTCCAACAGTGGCCAATCCAGGTCACAAATACCTGGCAAGATCCCAAAAAGTACAAAACATTTTATGCTGCTTATCCCAGAAATAAGCAGTGGAGTTTCCCCAAGTCCATTTTAATAATGGTCTATAGACTTTTCCTTTAGGAAGCCATCCAAACCTTTTTTAAACCCCGCTAAGCTAACTGCCTTTACCACATTCTCTGGCAACAAATTCCAGAGTTTAGTTGCACATTGAGTGAAGAAAGTTTTTCTCCGATTCATTTTAAATTTACTATTTAGTAGCTTCATTGAATGCCCCCTAGTCCTAGTATTTTTGGAAATAGTAAACAGATGCTTCACGTCTACCCTTTTCACTCCACTCATTATTTTATAGACCTCTATCATATCTCCCCTCAGCCGTCTTTATCATTTTTGTCATCCTTCTCTGCACCTTTTCTAATTCCACTATATCTTTTTTTGAGATGCGGCGACCATAATTGAACACAAAAAGGCATTTGTAATGTCCTCATTTTTGTTTTCCATTCCTTTCCTAATAATACCTAACATTCTATTTGCTTTCTTAGTCTCCATAGAAGGTTTCAACATATTATCAACGACGACACCTAGATCCCTTTCCTGGTCGGTGACTCCTAACATGGAACCTTGCATTACGTACATATAATTTGTGTTCCTCTTTCTCACATGCATCACTTTGCACTTGCTCACGTTAAACGTCATCTGCCATTTAGACGCCCAGTCTCGTAAGGTCTTCTGGTAATTTTTCACAATCCTCTAGCGATTTAACAACTTTTAATAACTTTGTGTCAGCAAATTTAATTACCTCACTAGTTACTCCCTTCTCTAGGTCATTTATAAATATGTTAAAAAGGAGTGGTCCCAGCACAGACCCCTGGGGAACCCCACTATCTACCCTTCTCCATTGAGAATACTGACCATTTAACCCTACTCTCTATTTTCTGTCTTTTAACCAGTTTTTAATCCACAATAGGACACTACCTCCTATCCCATGACTCTCCAATTTCCTCTGGAGTCTTTCATGAGGTACTTTGTCAAATGCCTTTTGAAAATCCAGATACACAATATCAACCAGCTACCCTTTATCCAAATGTTTGTTCACCCCTTCAAAGAAATGTAATTGGTGAGGCAAGATTTTCCTTCACTAAATCCATGTTGACTTTGTCTCATTAATCCATGCTTTTAAATATGCTCTGTAATTTTGTTCTTTATAATCATCTCTACCATTTTGCCTGGCACCGACGTCAGGCTCACCAGTCTGTAATTTTCCGAATCTCCTCTGGAACCTTTAAAAAAAAATCGGCGTTACATTGGCCACCCTCCAATCTTCCGGTATCACACTCGATTGTAAGGATAAATTACATATGACTAACAATAGCTCCGCAAGTTCATTTTTCAGTTCTATCAGTACTCTGGGTTGAATACCATCCGGTCCAGGAGATTTGCTACTCTTCAGTTTGTAGAACTGCCCCATTACATCCTCCAGGTTTATAGAGATTTCATTCAGTTTTTCAGACTTGTCAGCTTTGACTACCATTTCTGGCACCGGTATCTCTCCTAAATCTTCCTCAGTGAAGACCAAAGTAAAGAATTAATTTCTCTGCTATGTCTTTGGCTTCCCAGATCGCCCCTTTTACCCCTTGGTCATCTAGCGGTCCAACCGATTCTATCGCCGGCTTCCTGCTTTTAATATACCTAAAAAAAACTTTTACTATGTGTTTTTGCCTCCAACCATAGGCGGTCGGTGACCCAACTGTTTGGGGAGGCTAAAGGGGCATGGTTAGGGGTGGGGCTTAAATCCATAATTGTCTGATAACACACAGAAAAAAATAAATAAATAAAAGTCACAATTAATATCTTTTATTACATTTAGATATTAGCTATGTATCATATGTCAAAGAATAAAGTGGTTGCTCAAAGCATATACTAACCACAATCACTCAACTGCAAAACACTATGCACAACTTTGTGCAAAAACACACTCAGAACCTTACTATACCATAAATATTACACTGGGCAGAACCTAATACACCAATATACCACCCATACGGAAAATGCAGACCGTCAACAATATGAAACAAGGGATCATAATATCATGATACGTGTAGAGCCACAAAACACCCTAATTCATGTTTAATGTGGGATAAAATGCCATAAATAAGTACATACATATAAACTTTTAATGTTGAGCACCTAATTCTCAAAGTGGACATATTCCAAACACTATAATGAAAATAAAATGATCTTTTCTACCTTTGTTGTCTGATGACTTTGTTTTTCTGATCATGCTGGCCCAGTATCCGATTTTGCTGCTATCTGTCCTCTTAATGCCGTTTCCAGGGCTTCCTTTCCATTTATTTCTTTACTTTCCGCCTTTCTTCTTCATTTCTTGCCCTATATCCGTAAGTAAAAGCTGGGTCCTCCACAGACTTGACTGTCCAGTGGATCCAGCTTCTGCCTATTTTCTCCATCCATGTGCAGTTTTTCTCCTCTCTTCCTTTTCCCTCATCTCATCTCCTTCCTCACTCTTCCCTTCCCTCCATCCATGTCCAGCAACCCTCCTCTCCCCTCCATCCACCCATGTCCAGCAGCCTTCCTTATGTACAGTGCAAAATATACAGATAGCAGATTTTAATTCCCAAAGCTGACAAATTTCAATCAATAAATTGAAAATAAAATTATTTTTCTACCTTTATGCCTGGTATTGCTATTTTTCTAAGCATAGTATTCTCATTCTCTCTCTGTATCCCTTAGATCACTGTCCAGGGCCTCCTGTTCATTTGCCATGTTATATTTTCTCAATTTCTTCCACTCAGACATTGATTTTTTTCATGCTCATCTTCCCCCAATACATTTTTTGCCTCTCAAACTTTATCCCTCTTTCTCATCCTCCAGTCTTCCAGCTCCCTCTTTTTACTGCTTCTATCTAGTTTCATCTCTTTCTCCACCCATTTCTAACATCTCCCCTCTCTCCTCTTTCCTTTCCATTGATGCCAAGCATTTCTCCTTTCTTTCCTTCCTTCTTGCCCAGCATCTCTTCCTGGTTTTCTCTTCCACCTTCCTTCCTAACCAGCATCTCCCTGATTTCTCTTTCCACCTTCCCTCCTCTCCAGCACCACTCCCTGATCTTTCCTCCCACCTTCACTCCTCTGTGCCCAGCATGTCACCCTAATCGCCCTTTCTACCCTCCTCCATGCCCAGCATGAACCCCCCATTTCCTTTCTCACATTTCTCCATGCCCAGCATTTCCCACAATCTCCCCTTCCACCATGTTCCCCGATCTTCCTTTCTACCGTCCATGCCCAGAATGTTCCCCAGTCTCTCCTCCCCCATTCCTCTGTGCACAGCATGCCCTCAAACTCCCCTTCCACAATATCCAGCATGCTCCTCCAATCTCCATTTCCATCTTCCTTTTTCCCAATCTTTCCTCCCACCTTCCTCTGTATCCAGAATGTCTCACTCTGATCTCCCATTTCCACTTTCCTCCTTGCCCAGTATGTTCCTCTAATCTCCCTTTCCACCTTTCTCCATGCCCAGCATGTCCCTCGATCTCGCTTCTACTCTCCTCCCAGCTCTGAGCTGGACTGCCACACTTTTCTTTTTTTTCACAGACCTCCCTCCTCCCAACTTAGCTCCACCTTTTTTTTTTCTAAAGCTTAGGTTTTGTTTTTTTTCTCACAGCTCTCCTGCTTCTCAGCCTGTTAGGCTTCGAGTCAGAGGGAGATTTTTCAGGGGAGGGAATCTCTCAGTTAATTGACTGAGACTGAAAGAAGGGGGTCTTGAAACTCCACACCACAAAGGTTTGTCAGCATTTTGGTAGGTCCTTCTGTCGGGGCGGGGATGGTACATTTGAGAGGGGAAATTTTCTGGCTACTAGTTTGTCATCTGGTAGCCAGCTCCTTCTCCTCAGTGCTGGGAGGTTCCCATGCCTCCTTACCATCAGTGAAGCAGCTAAGGAAAACTCCTCTAGTTCTTCTCCACCTCCAATGACTCACTGCACCCTCATGCTCATAGGCACCCCGTAAAAGAAACTGTGATCTTTTCCGCCGCTGCCTACCCCCCACTGAGCCCGCCCTCCCCGACCTTCCTGCAGTGGCCGCCTGGCGTTTAAACCTTTTTAAGTTGCAGCAACGTCTCACCTCTGCTCCAGCCTTTCCCTTCTCGCTCAGTGTCTCGCCCTCGCGGAAACAGGAAATACCTCATCAGAGGAAGGCGGGACACTGAGCAAGAAGTGAGAAGGGAAAGGCTGGAGCGGAGGTGAGCCGTCACTGCAACTTAAAAAGGTTTAAATGCCGGACGGCCACTGCAGGAAGGTCAGGGAGCTGAGGGCGGGCTCAGCGGGGGGGGGGGGGGGGGTGGCGGCGGAAAAGGCGAGGAAAGGTCACAGCTTAAGCCTCTTATATGGGGCGCCTAGGCCTCCAATGCAATCTTTTTTTCAAAGTCCCTCTTTGCCTTCCTTATCAGCATTTTGCATTTGACTTGACATTCCTTATGCTGTTTCTTATTATTTTCAGTCGGTTCCTTCTTCCATTTTCTGAAGGATTTTCTTTTAGCTCTAATAGCTTCCTTCACCTCACATTTTAACCATGCCAGCTGTCATTCGGCCTTCCGGCCTCCTTTTTTAATACACGGAATATATTTGGCTTGGGCTTCCAGGATAGTATTTTTGAACAGCATCCATGCCTGACGTAAATTTTTGACCCTCGCAGCCGCTCCTCTAAGTTTTTTTTTCACCTTCTCATTTATCATACTTTCCTTTTTGAAAGTTAAACGCTAACATATTGGATTTCCTTTGTATACTTACTCCAAAGCTAATATCAAATCTGATCATATAATGATCACTGTTATCAAGTGGCCCCAGCACCATTACCTCCCGCACCAGATCATGCACTCCACTAAGTACTAGGTCTAGAATTTTTCCTTCTCTTGTCTGCTCCTGTACCAGCTGCTCCATAAAGCAGTCCTTGATTTTGTCAAGGAATTTTACCTCCCTAGCATGCCCTGATGTTTCATTTACCCAGTCAGTATCTGGGTAATTGAAATCACCCATTATTATCATGTTGCCCAGTTTGTTAGCCTCCCTAATTTCCTTTAACATTTCTACATCCATCTGTTCATCCTGGCCAGGTGGACGGTAGCAATAAACAACAAGGCAACCGATCTGCAAATTCCAACATGGAAAACAAAACAGCAGATCAATTTAACATCCAAAAATTTATTAATGATACTGTGTACCAGAAAAATGCCCGACACAGGCCGTGTTTCACCCAAAGGGGCTGCGTCAGGGGCTAAAAATAGACAAACTTATAAAATCATGAATATAAAATAATATGTAAAACATTGAGATTGTAAAACATGAAAATATAATATATATATAACGAGCAATCCATCTATAATGAACTAAATACCGATGCCAGCAGCCTGGTCCCACCCTGATTAAGGTGGAGCCCATCCTTTTGGAATAGGCTCCCCCTTCCCCAGAATGTTGTCCAGTTCCTAACAAGTCTAAAACCCTTCTCCCTGCACCATCGTCTCATCCACGCATTGAGACTCCAGAACTCTGCCTGTCTCTTAGGCCCTGCACCTGGAATAGGTAGCACTTCAGAAAATGCTACCCTGGAGGTTCTGGAATTGAGCTTTCTACCTAAGAGCCTAAATTTGGCTTCCAGAACCTCTCTCCCACATTTTCCTATGTCATTGATACCCACATGTACCAAGATAGCCGGCTCCTCCCCAGCACTATCTAAAATCCTATCTAGGTGACGCGTGAGGTCCACCACCTTTGCATCAGACAGGCAAGTCACCAGGCGATCCTCACGTCCACCAGCCACCCAGCTATCTATATGCCTAATGATCAAATCACCAACTACAACAGCTGTCCTAACCCTTCCCTCCTGGGCAGAAGTTGGAGACATATCCTCGGTGTGAGGCAGGTCCTGACTACAGAAGTGCTTCCTACTTCACCAGGGTGATGCTCTCCTTCTAGGAGACCTCCCTCCTCCAAGGTAGCACAGGGGCTACCAGACTGGAGGTGGGACTTCTCAGCAACATCCCTATAGGTCTCCTCTATGTACCTCTCTGTCTCCCTCAGCTCCACCAAGTCTGCTACTCTAGCCTCAAGAGAATGGACCTGTTCTCTGAGAGCTAGGAGCTCTTTGCATCAGGCACACACATATAATTGCTCACCAACTGGGAGATAATCATACGTGTGACACTCAGTGCAAAAGACTGGATAGCACCCCTCTTGCTGCTGAACTGCTGACTCTATCTTAGTATTTTTGAGTTTTTCAATAATTTAAACTTGCTAAAATATTAAGGATATTAGCCTAATATGAAATGTCTTTTAGTTTATATGATATATTGTGTGATTTATTTAGTGTTTCCTTCTTAGATGGTAATGAAATGTATTTAAAACTCTGTAAGAGCACTCCTTGCTTGTTATCCTAATTACAATAATTGACTATAAATGACGATTTGTGCTAGGGGTGGGTGTTGGAGAGGGTGGGTGGGATTAAGGCTAAACTAGGTCCTACAGTGCCTGCTGGAGGCTGTCTCTTAATGCTGTGGTACACAATTCAAGTTTTAAATCTAGGAGGAAAAGAGTATGGAGATTAGTTGATAAAGTTTGCTGTTTTATATTTTTATTCTGCCTATCACTAACCTACAATTCCTCCTTTAAACCCCAATCTTTAAGTTCTCAAAGCACAAAGCAAAATAGTGTTCACTTACTTGAGACATGTTCTCTTCTCTCTACACTCTGTATCCTTGTCAGAGGATTAATGCTTCAGATCCGGGCACATCTGTGGGCAGATTTTTCCCTCTTAGCCTACCCACTTAGTCTTTTTGCCAACTGCCTTCCTTAATTTCTCTTTACTTTTATGGTGAGCCTGGCTTCTCTTTTTTTCTTCAGGCACATCCCCTTCACAGTGGCAAGTTTCTACTCCTGGTCCCAAACTCCCATCCTGGAGATTCTTGCTCCTTTCAACCTTTTTCAGGTGCCATAAAGTCTCCTGTCAGGTAGATTGCCTTTACACAGCTGCTCCACTTTGTTTCAGTAGACCTGGTTGCATCTGAATTCTCTATCCTGCACACTCTAGTGTGCACTGCCTCTAAGAGCTAATCCTTCCCATGAAAGAGATCCAGATCTGGCTGTAACTCCCCTTCCAGACCAGGTTCCTGAATAGTCCCAGTTCAGTTTCCCTGGCAGCACTTCAGCTTCTCAACAGTAAAACAGAAGCTCCAGTTCCAGCCCCATGCCCCACTTTCTAGTCCAGACCGACTTTCCCTAGTTGCTCCAGCAGCAGCAATTCATGGTTTCACTTTCCACAGGAGCTTTCCTTACTCCAGAACCAGATTTTCTGTCAATTACACTCAGATACACACTCTATGCTTAATTAGGAAAACTCCCCAGCTTAGGGTTACCATTCGTCCAGATTTCCCCGGACATGTCTTCTTTTTGAGGGCATCGTCGGGAGTCCGGGTGGATTTCAGCAATTGCTTGATTTGTCCGGGTTTCCCGTCGCCATCGGTCGGGTCATCATGACCACCTGTCCTCCGAGTCCGACTTCTTCACTGACTTGACTCCTCTGATCATGCAAGCGCTGCGTGGACCGACGCAGGCAGGGTACAGGCAGCGTCTGTGCGTGTGCGTGCCAGCCAGCACCTGCCTGCTGATCAGCATCAGCTGATCTGATGATCCTGCTGCACGCACGCTGCTACTGCAACCTCCTGCCTTCTCTGCCTGCAGCTGCCGCCATAACCGAGTCGACGACGAGGCTGCAGCATCTGGAACTCTGGACGGTCTGGTGACTGTCTGTGTGCCCCTGCCTTGCTTCCCTTAGCCGCCGCCATAACCTGTCCTGAGGTAGTGAGGTAAGGGGGAAATAAACATTTTGAATGGACAGTTCAGTAATACGAGTGTATTTACCTGTTGATGTTCACTATGTTGCTGTTTCCTCAAGATGCAAATAAAGCAATGGATTTGTCTTCCCTTTCCGGTATTTTCCCCCCTCATTTCTGTGATTTAAACGGCTCACTGGCTGCTCCTGTAGAGAAATCAGCCCCAAATCTCCCGCTCCCTCTCCCTCCTCCTTTTCTGTATAAACTCCGGAGCTGTTTTCGTTGTACAGGCGGAGGGCGGTCTCTCAGTGGAGCACCGTGCACCAAGTCTAATTCTTGGAGAAACCAATCCTAATTCCCTAGTTAAGTCTTTTGATTTTTTTTTCAACAAACACATCCTTTGTTCATGTCTTAAAATTCTACATTTCTGTAACCTGTGGTTAAAATACGTTTTTGTATTAGAGGACTTTGCATCTTTAAATTAGCCTTGAGGCAGTTGGGGGGGGGGGGGGGGGGGGGGGAGAGAAAAATATATGTACAAATAATCAAACAGAAACAAAACAAGTACCCTTAAATCAGTGTCGTTAAATTGATTCAGCTGCTGCAAGGGTGTGTGTGTGTGTGTGTGTGTGTGTGTGTGTGTGTGTGTGTGTGTGTGTGTGTGTGTGTGTGTGTGTGTGTGTGTGTGTGTGTGTGTGTGTGTGTGTGTGTGTGTGTGTGTGTGTGTGTGTGTGTGTGTGTGTGTGTGTGTGTGTGTGTGTGTGTGTGTGTGATTTCTGACAGCCCTATCCTGTTGTATTGTGGGATCTACTGCACTGATCTCTGAACTTAAAAAAAAAGAATCAGGGACTACAAATACCACACTGCTTTGGGGTGTACCTTTAAAACCAGGACTGGCCAAAAAGTCTCAGTCCTGGAACTGGGTAACGTTGCATCTCTGAAATGTAACTATGATCATTAGAGAATTTTTAACATGTTCTATCACAGGCAAGTCTGAAAAGTATATGTCTTTTGCAAGATTACTCATCACTCTTACAAACAGCATAACTGCTGGGCCTTGCAAGAGCAGTGGCTAATTCAGTTGGAGTCTTCTCTGTTGGTAGCAGGAGAGAATCTTATGGAACAATTTACCTTTAGGTATTAGTTCTGAGCAATCGTTCAAGAAATTTAACATTATGTTAAAATATTATTTCTGTACTAAAGCTTATTCTGGTTCATAATATATGGAAACTACCAGGGATGGCAGGCAGCCCCCCTGCAGTTTAGGATATAGTGATGTGACTGTTCTTGATATGATTGTGTTCTTTCATATTGGTAAATGGGTGATAAGGAACCAATGTGACTGCTCGTGGTTTACGGAGCACCTTGCAACAACACATTATCTGTGCAAGAAGTGCTGAATCTGGTGACTGAGGTAGGTTTACCATATGTCCGGATTTACCCGGACGGGTTTTGACAATCCGGACAAACGGGCAGATTGCTAGCCTCCCCTCCCCTTACTTACTACTGCCCTGGTGGTCTAGTGACCTCTTCCGCCTTCGGGGCAGGAAAGAGCCCCCTCTTTCCTGCCCAGAGCGCTGCCCTGCATGCATCCTTCCTGTTCGTGATCTTGGCGCCGATTCAAAATGGCCGCCGAGAGTTGAAGTGACCTCGCGAGACTTCAACTCTCAGCGGCCATCTTGAGAGACAGGCTGAATGGTTCCCATGGCCTGGTAAGAAGACTGGTGGTACATGCACATCTTCAAGGCTTAGTGCCGGAAATAGCAGTGCTAGGGATTTACAGGAGTCATTTCCCCATGCTTCTTCCTCCTGAAACAGAGCCAACATACACTTCATGGTATTGGGATTTGAATTCCACCCCAAAGTAAAAGGGGTGGTTCCAGCCATATGTCTGCCTGAGGGACATGCATAGCAATCACTTTTATTCAAACTGGCCACTGTAATATTGACCCATTCAAACCAGGCATTTATCCCCCCCCCCCCCCCCCCCCCCCTATATCCTGTTTCTGTGTGTCCCAAATCCTTTACCCCTATTACTTACACCACCTTGGGATCATTTGGAGGTGGTTAAAATGGCTTTACCATAGGCATATTTGTTGCAAGTGGGATATCCTGAACCTTCTTGTCCACAACAATCTTTAAACAGCATGCTACTGTGTCTCTTCCTGATACTTCTGTTCTTACCATTAACCTTTTCTGTCCACTCTGTACCCATGATTGTCATAAAAACAGGACTACACTCCTTATCCCTACAGTCAGACTGCAAGGGTTCTTTAAAAATGCAGAATCTGGGCTTAGTTATTGTCATATTTACCCCACTAGGTGTAGCAGTCCACCCCTGTGTCTGTGTAGTCCACAATACATAATACCAAGTCATACATGGTGCATTCAGACACATATACTTGTCTTCTCTGCTATATTTTCTCTGTGCTTTTAAATCCCCACAATTCATTAAGCTGCACACATCAAACCTCGCTATCTGGGGTTTAGTGGTTTCTGTTATCCTTATTGTGAGCTTCACAGGCAGATTCTGAAAGGGATGAACTGACTTTGGGGAGTGTGATCCTGTAAGCATTAACATGACCCATAAGGAAAAGCTGAGACCACTCATGTTGGACACATCTGATTTTGGACTGGTTAAAGGTAACCATTTCCAAATCATCTCCTTCATCCCCTTTAGGTCTCAAAATCTTTCCTTATATAAGCAACAGAACAAAACTAGTCCTACAAGTTGCCACAATACTATTACTTGTAGTTTATCTTTTCTATCTGCATTTAGGAAAAGATATATGCATTTTATTCAAAGGAAAGAGATGGTTATAGCCCCTATGCTAAAGAAAGACAGTCTTCTAATCTTAACAAGCCTAAACAGGTATTCTCCTTTTTCTAATGAAGTACCACAGTTGCCAACCCCCTCCCACTATTTCATATGTAATGAGCCACAATGTTACAAATTCCCCTTGTTAGGTCGGTATAGTAATATGTTTCTTTGTTCAACCCTCATCTTAGTATACCCATATAATATGTCCCCTTCCCTTATAAAGAATGTCCCTAGCCCCACAGTCCAAGTGTCTATTAGTGGTTCACACAGTCTACAAAATCTGGTCACAGGATCCCAGGCAGGATTATCATCAGGTCCTATAACCCAACTCAAAACAGGTCTCTCATGGGAATTGTTCATGCAGCGTTTTCAGTCTTTCTTTTAATCTTTATCTTGAAAGGATCCTCTGTATTTATCACTGTCCACCCGGAGGAATTTGCAGGTGCCTCCACTGGTCCCTTGATCCTGGTGTAGTGTGTCCAACCCTTCTCCATGGTCCTGACTGCAGTGTCAGTGGTCACAAGGCTTGATAAGGACCTTCCCAGGACTTGACCAGTACCCAATCTCCCTGCTGGATCTTATGGACAGCAAACTCGAGTGGTGGAGTCTGAACCAGTAACACTTTTTCCTTAAATGAGATTAAGAAGAAGTGCCAGTATATAATTCTTTAAATACAAATCTTTGGTTTCAAATGTGGGTAACCCCCCTTTCCACCACATATAAGGTAACCCAAACAACATTTCAGAGGGAGAAATTCCCAAGTCTTTTCGGGGTGCAGTCCTAACTCTTTAGTAGTGCAATTGATAAGCACTTTGTCCAGAGTAATTTGGTTTCTAACATTATTTTGGTAATCAATAGAAATAAAAGAAAATAAAACATGGAAAAGAAAGGAAAATTATACCTTTTTTATTGGGCATAACTTAATACATTTCTTGATTAGCTTTCGAAGGTTGCCCTTTTTCATCAGATCGGAAATAAGCAAATGTTGGTAGGTGACAGTATATATAAGTGAAACATCAAAGCATTTCAGTGACAGTCTAACAGGATGAGGGTGGATAGATGAGAGATAGGAAGAGTCCAGTGAATGAGGGACAGGGAGATATGCATGGAGATAGGAGGGTGACATTATTTTGGAAATCGGCTTGCTTTTTCAATGTTTGATTCATTCTTTCCACCTTCCCAGAAGAGGGTGGGTGCCACGGGGTGTGGAAGTGCCAGGTAATTCCCAGATCCTCTGTCACTCCCTGCAAAACCTTGGAAGTAAAATGACTCCCTTGGTCTGAATCTATATTTCCCACCAACCCATATATAAGAATTATTACCAAAGTATCTTTGACACCCCTTGTGCCTCTACCCAGCTTGTCAGATGATCTACAATTACCAGTAAATATTTTAACCTCTGCACCAGGGGTGGTTCTGTAAAATCCACCTGCATACTTTGAAAAGGTCTAAGCCCTGGTTCTCTTATCCCAGGGATAGCTTTTCTGACATTTTTTATTTATTTTCTGACATATCACACATCTTTCACAAATGTGTTTAGCCACAGTATATATCCCCAAGCCTCCATATTTTCTTAGTACTGCATCACACAGGCCTGAGTTCCCCAATGACTCCCATAATGCAATATAGTGATAACCTCTCTTAATACAGCTTTGTTTCACATTTGCCTGCCCTCAGGCAAAAGCCACTTTCTTTCTTCTGCCTGTATAGCCCCTAGCTGGATAAGCTTATCTTTCTCATCCGCAGTGAAACAGAGTAACTGTTCTGCTTCCGGGATCATAGAGATCAAAACACATAGTTTTGTGGGCTGTTCCTAGAAAGCAACCTCCTTAGCCACTTCCTCAGCTAACCTGTTTCCCCTAGCTTCTGGGGTAGATAGTTTCTGATGCCCCAGAACATGCACCACTGCAATTTCCCTTGGCAGCAGCACATTCTTTTTTTTTTTTACACCCGTGTCACTAATTTCTCATGTACCAATTCTTTCCCTCTACTTGCGATTAATCCCCTGTCTTTCCCAAAAGTATGTATCACCCCAAAGGCATATTGGGAATCAATATAGATGTTTCCACCCTGTTCCTACAGAATCAATAATGCCTGACTCAAGGCATACAGCTCACAGGTCTGAGCCGACCATGAATTGGGCAGTCTTTCTGCTTCCAATACTTCCTGAATATTTCCATCTATTACTGCATATCTACTATGTCTTTTTTCCTCCAAGACCCGAGAAGTTCCCTCCACAAATAATTGTCTCCCTGTGTACAAGGGCATATCCCTTAAATCTTGCCCAATTTTTGTCTGATATTCAATTATGTCTAAACAGTCATGTGATGTATCCTGATTCCCACTTTCCCTTTTTAATAAGAATGAAGCCAGATTAACACAATTCTCTGTAATCAGGACTAAATCATCCTTTTCCATTAATATGGCTTCATACTTTAACAACCTAATCTTCCATGGAATCCATGAGAAAGAAACTTTTTCTTCCCTCACTAACTTACAGTGCCCTCTCTCCCCACATTCAGATCGGGAGGCCATCCACTGGGGATTTCTATCCCTAGGAATCCCCCTTACCCCTCCCTTTCTCTACTTCTCTGTTCCCTGTTATTATCAAGTTTCTAAGCTCTGTCAATTTGGCTAGGTCTACATTAGGGTATTCCTTCTCTGCCGGTATATTTCTCCCTGCGTCCCCTCCCTTCTGGGGAACGGTCTAATTTTAAAGCAGCAGTTCTCATCACAGCTCTCTCCTCTCCTGTAAAGAGGACGTCTAATAGCTCTGCCCATGTATAATACTCTGTAGTGACTTATTTTCTTCCCGTCCTTTTCTCTTGTACAAGATACATTTTTTCTTCCATATCCCCCTCCCTTACAGACTATTGTGGGGGGGAGGGGATATCTGAAGGCAAGGATTCCACCTTCCCTTCTTTTTCCTGGCTAGCCTATTTCCCTTGTAAGTACCCAGAAGTACTAACAATGCGTCAGCCACCAAGGTAAGTACTCTCAATATTCAAATTTCCTTACCTTAGTCTATGCATAGATTTTCATGGCCGATCGATCGATATGCTCACAGATCCTTATCTTGATTCAGCAGTGGGTTATCAGTCAGGATGACGGCACTGCTACTAGCCCAGGGACTATTGAACTCAATAAGACACGTCTTCCCTTGGTCAGGAGCTAGCACCGGCTTCTCTGATGATTTTATCCCGGGGCGAGCCCCCCTCTGTTATAAATAGCCCCCAGATAACCTGAGAACCTATACAAAAATAGGACTCACAAAATCAGATTGATGAACCAAGGCTTAATTAAGTAATTTATTGTTCAAAAATCATCCTTGCAAGAATGGACGTGTGTCCCGGTATGTCTAAACTGCGAGCTACACACCAGGGGCGTATCTGCGTGGGGCCACAGGGGCCTGGGCCCCCGCAGATTTCGCCCTGGACCCCCCTACCGCCGTCAACCCTCCCCCGCTGCCGTTGCTTACCTTTGCTGGCGGGGGACCCCAACCCTCGCCAGCCGAGGTCCGCTTCCACCTGCCGCTGCCTTTAAAAATATTTCTTCAGCTGATGGGGGACCCCAACCCCCGCCAGCTGACCCAAGGTCTTTAAAGTTCTTCTCTTCTTCGTCCTCCGTGGCCGTGCTGCTGTTGAAAGCTATTGAATCCAGTTCGGAGTCTGACGTCGCAGCACATTGTACGTGCAGGAGCGTCCTGCAAGTACAACGTGCTGCGACGTCAGACTCCGAACTGGATTCAACAGCTTTCAACAGCAACACAGCCACGGAGGACGAAGAAGAACTTTAAAGACCTCGGGTCGGCTGGCGGGGTGTGGGGTCCCCCGCCAGCTGAAAAAATATTTTTAAAGGCAGCAGCAGATTGGGGTCCCCCGCCAGCAAAGGTAAGCAACGGCAGCGGGGGAGGTTTGGTGGAGAGAGTCGTTGGTGGGGGGGGGGGCTAAATGTGCCCCCTCCCTCTGGCTCTGGCTCCCTACCACCGGAGTCCAGATACGCCCCTGCTACACACACACCTTCTATAAGATCAGGGTTGCCAGGTGGAAAATTTTTTTCCCACCCAATCCAGCCTAAAAACAGCCCAAAACCCGCCCAAACTCAAACCCCGCCCCTGACACCCCCACCCCCGCATCATCACCCCGCCCCCGCCGTCATCAACCCTGCCCCCATCGTCATCAACCCCGCCTCCCCCGTCACCGGCCCCGCCTCTCTCGTCATAGGCCCCGCCTCCCCATCATCAGCCCCGCCCAGAACGTCAGTAACCCCGCCCAAAATGTCACTAACCCCGCCCCCCGCGGCCGAAAACCCCCCAGAAAACCGCCCAAAATAAAAAAAAAAGCCCAAAAAACCGCAACCCGCCGCGGGCAAAAATTTCCCGCGGCGGGTCGCGGAAAACCGCCCAATTGGGCGGTAAAACCGCCCACCTGGCAACACTGTATAAGATTCCACAGATTTTAGAGTTACATTTAAGTGTCTGCCCCTAAGTTTTTCTCATTGGCCGATGGTCACCTGCCTGTCTGCTAGTGTTCTGCTTAACAATAGCTGGGACTTTTCACTCTTCCTCCTAACTCCCCTTCCCACTGCCTTCTTTCTGCTTTCTTTGTTTCACTGTTATCTCACAGATGTTAGTGTCATGCCTGGTTTGGCCTTGGGCTGGTACAACCCCTCCCCCCCCTTTCCTGTCTCTCCTTCATGGTCTCATGCTAAGGTTTATCTCAGCTCTGGGGCCTGACTGAAGTTTTTTCCTTGTCTCAGTAGTTTTACAAGCCCTCCTCCTCCCCCTTCTCCTGTTCCTGCTTCTTACAAGTAACAATTCAAGCAGCTATAATGTACTTCTTTCTGTTACAAAAGAGCTAGTTAGAGCCTGAACTATACATTTACACCTATGTTATATGGAAACACAATATATTTATTTCCATAACTTTTCACTTTTTTTCCATCCATCTTGCCACTCTCCTGGCTAGGTGTGGCTTGCACAACAGCCCTCAACCACACTGTGCTGACTTTTCTGGCCCCTCCTGCTAGAGTCCGCTGCTCTGCAGCACTGCAACATGGTTTGAACCCTACAGAAAAAAAAATCTTGCTCATCCAGTGCTTGCTAACTCTTTTATTTTCCCTAATTTATCTAAGGCAGAGCTGATCACTTTAAGCTTTATACAGACCCCCACCCCCACCCCAACTGAGGCCCCAATCCTTGAAGATATGTGTGTTGTCTCTTCTGCAGAGACAAAAAAATATCCCCAAGCTGCCCCAATATGTGATAATGTGATTGATAGGCAGGCATGGAAACCTCATAGGCCAAAATTCAGTATAAAGTCAAAATAAATCTTTATTGATGGAAAATAATTAAAGCTAGACAGTCTGTTCTTCTCATAGGCTCACTTTCTCTTTGGCAACAATCACAATTACTCCTTTCTCTCTTAACAAGTCTAGCTTTTTCAGTACAGTTCCAACTACTCATCCATAAGTCCAGACCTGGGTTAAGCTTGGATACTCAGGACTCAGGGACTTAATCACAGCAAATAAAGGCACATTTTTACCTTTTGCAGTCTCCTGTTCCTCTTTCATGCACTCCCTGGGCTTCTACAGGGTGCAAACCTTTCAGCTAGGGCCACTTTCCCAGGACTCTCTCCCCCCCCCAACAGGTACTGTGGCCCAGCTACACTTTAGGGAGGGTTCTTTCTCTTATAGCCTCCCTCCAGGAGATCTCTGCTCTCAGGATCTCTCTCTGTCTCTCCTGAAGACCTTTTGCCTTGGGGCTTCTCTGTTCCAGGGCATTTAATCACCTATTGGCTTGAGCCCCTTCCCTCTCACTCAGCCTCGGAAATGGCCAGCTCAAGGTGGATTACAATAACATTACAAAATTTAGTACATACAATAATTTCCATTAAAAAATTATCCTATATAATAAAAAGCACCTCCAACATTCTGAAGCTGACTCTGTGGCACTGTGGCAGTGTAGGGTTCGTAAGTCTGTAGTTCAGCGTTTCATTGGCTCTCACTGTCCCCGCCCTCATGTCGAGGAAACGGAATGCTGCATAGTTTCCAAGCAAACAAACGCGACGTCACAGGAACAAAGAACCAATCAGACAGAACGGAACTTGGAGGAGGGAAGTGGAGTGGATTGAATCTCTAACAAACAATCATATACAAGGAGGTACGAACATCAGTGGAGGCAAGTGCACAGAACGGAAGGGAAGACAAACATTTAATCACTTTGTCACTCACACACACACACACTCAGTCACTCTGTGTATCTCTCTCTTACACTGTCTGTAAAACACACTGTCACTCTCAGTCTCTCACATGGGCAACTGTATGTTGCATTCTCACGAGTAAGGAGCTCTTCTGATGTGATTGTTAAACTGATTGAAGGGCCTGAACAAGGAAAACTTTTACCACATTGTAACACAGTTTACACAAAAAATATTGTATATAAAGAAATCTTACACATGTAAACAACAATTATATTCAGAATACAACTGTGGAAACATTAACGGCAGGAACTCATTACATTGCTAGCGCCCGTTTCATTGCGTTAAGAAACGGGCCTTTTTTACTAGTAAAGAATAACATAAAAGAAAGTTGTTTTTTTTTTTTTTTATAAATGTTTTTATTGTTCCATGGATTCATATACAGGCATCAAGAGCAACATTAATACAAACAACAAAGCATGTCTTGACAACTCTGCCAACAATCTACTGAATTCCATGTTTTTATTTTTATTCCCCCCCCCCCCCGTTTCTTCCCCTCCCCCAGCAAAGACCCCTCCCCCCTCCCCCCTATCCTTTATCACTTAAACAGTGCACTGACTTAATCAATTATACTCTTCTTATGTAGGCATCATGAACAAGGCACATGTTCTTCCCCACAAGTCACGATATTGACGAGCACCCAGCGAGGTCACAAATTTGTATCTCATATCCACCCAATGAGCCATCTCAAGCATACTATGTTTCCACACTGCAAGGGCCGGGGGCTCTCTCTGCACCCACTGTTTCAGCACACACCTTTTAAGCAAAATCAAGGCTAGCAAAACAAATTTACATTGTGAGACTCTCAACCCCTGCTCCCTAAGAGCCTGCCCACACCCCATTAATGTGATTGAATATTGCCACTCCACTGAGCGCTGTAATATCTCTTCCAAAGTTGTTAGCGCCCCAGACCATAGTTCCTGCAGAGTAGGACATTCCATGAAGGAGTGCAAAAAGGTGCCCACTGCCCCCCCGCACTTGTCACATGTATCACTGTCCCACATTCCCAGGGCTTTCCCCCTAACTTTAGTGATATGCACCCTGTAAAGGATTCTATACTGTGTGTCTTGTAAAGACGAATTCGGTGTTAGCCCCCGCAGACCTCGAAAGACTGCGCTCAATCTCTCCACCGACACCTCTTCCACAGTATCCTCACTCCACGTTGCAGCTAGTGATTTTAAGTGGGGGGATTGCATGTTCTCCCTAATCAACTGACACCAGCCAGTCAGCCTATTATGAAGCGGGGTCATCTGCATAAAGGTGTGATCAAGTTTTGTAAATCGTGCTATCGCCTTGCTCCACACTCAGTACGTAATCTCGCGCCTGGAGGTATGCAAAGAAGTGAGAGCCAGGAATCTGTAATTCGTCACACACTGTGGCGAACGTGGGAAAGACATCTTCCCCCTCCCCCCGGAATTGACCTATAAACCGACAACCTTTATCCCTCCATTTACAGAAGACTGACCTTCCCATCCCCGCCGGGAAAGCCATGTTCCCCACCAACGGTAGGAACGGGCTGACCCCCACTTTATTTCCCGCCTGTCCTCTCCACCATCTCCAAGCCAATTGAAGGGCTGCTACATAGGGATTATCCACTTTCTTTCTTGCCCCCTGTACTGCCCAGGATTCTAAAACTGTAAAAGGGTCATTTGGCCTGCACCAGCTCTCCCAAAAGCCCCGGGGGGCATAAAAACCCTTCTCCGTAATCAATTCATGTATCCACCGCATCAGTGCTGCTACATTATAAACCCGTAGGTCTGGGAGTCGGAGTCCCCCCTGCCCATTATTCCTAGTCAATTTGGTAAACGCTATCCGCGAACATTTGGCATGCCAGATGAAGGTACCTACAATACCTCTATAGGAACGCTCCTCCGAAGCCCTAAACCATAAAGGGAGCATTTGTAACGGGTAAAGTATCTTGGGCAATAAGACCATTTTAACCAGCGCTATGCGCCCTAAAAAATTCACAGGTAGGTCTTTCCATTTTTGGCATATGTTTTTTATCTCTCCTAATCGGTCTAACACATTTTTTTTGTATACCCATGCCAAATTTGCACTAATGTGGATCCCCAAATATTTAATACCCTCTGTAGCCCAACGTAATGGAAAGGAGTCTAATGCTCTACTAATACACGGGTCATTTACCGGTAGGGCCTCGGACTTGTCGAAGTTTATACTGAGGCCCGAAAAAGCCCCAAAAGCTCGGATAAAGGACATAACCAGTGGCAGGGTCCGAGATGCCTCATCCAACAAAAGCAGCATATCGTCTGCAAATAAATTAATAATATATTCCTCCCCACCCACCTTTAGTCCTTTCAGCGTGGTGTCCTGCCTTAGCTTTGCTGCCAGGGGTTCCAGAGTCAGAAGAAATAGCAGCGGTGAGAGGGGGCAACCCTGCCTAGTCCCTCCCCCCAAAGTAAATGTATCAGACAGGGACTCATTGACAAGAAGCTGCGCTGTTGGGTGGCAGTATAGCGCTCGAACCCATCCCAGAAAATCTCCCTGAATACCAAAGCGGTCTAGAATCCAAAACAAGTAAGGCCAAACGACCTTATCGAAAGCCTTTTCTGCATCAAGGCTTGCCACTATTGCGTCTCCCTTTCTGCTAGCACCCTCCATTAGTATTCGGCTCACCTTCAGGATGTTAGCTGACGCATACCTCCCTTTGACAAAACCCACCTGGTCCGGGTGGACCAGGTCGGGAACCACCTTCCCCAATCTGTCCGCCAACACCGCTGCCAGGATCTTGATGTCTTGATTTAATAACGATATGGGCCTGTAGTAACCCACCAATTCCTCATCTTTTCCCGGTTTAGGGATCAACACAATATGCGCATGATTTAATACCGCCCCCAATGCCCCCTTTTCCTTGCTCTCTTCACACATAGCTATAAAGGGTGCAACCATGACATCCTGCAATATTTTATAATACTCCACCCCTAGGCCATCTGGGCCTGGCGCCTTGGCCAACTTAAGGCGCTTAATCACTTGTTGCACTTCCTTACCCTGAATAGGTGCGTTTAGCCCCCTCCTCTGTTCCTCAGAAATCCTGGGCAGCCCTAACCCTTCAAAGAATTCCAGGCATTTATCTTCTGAGAAATCCCCTGCTTGGTATAACGCTGAATAATACTCAACAAACTCTTTTTTAATATCAGCTAACTGAGTTCTAACTTCACCCTCCCTATTCCTTATTTTAGTTATAAATCTTTTTGCCGTTCTTTGCTTCACTAGGGATGCTAGTAATTTACCCGTCTTATTGCCCCACCGGTGTAATTTGTATTTGTATAATTTTATGTTATATAGTGCACTTTCCTCCGACACTTTTTGCACCTCTTTCCTCCGTTCCATATATGCCTTCCTAGTGGAGTCAGAGGAACACCCGATGAGCGCTCGTCGCGCTTCTTTCAATTGCAAGGTAAGTGTTCGAATTCTCTCCCCTCGTTTTTTATTCATTGAGGCCACATACGAGATAATCTTCCCTCGTAGTACTGCCTTTGAGGCCTCCCAGAATACTCTTGGGGTCACATCCTGTACATCATTTTCTGCGACATAATCTATCCAGCTCTTTCTCAAATAGGTATGGAACTCCCTGCTTTGATACAGTGCCGGGTTCATACGCCACCGGTCAGCCCCCTCCCGTCCTCCCCCTTGCCACTCCATCCATACCGGTGAATGATCAGATACCTCTGGCTCTCCGATTCCCGATTGACACACCCCCAGGACTACCGAGTAAGGCACGAGCAAGTAGTCAAGGCGAGAGTGCGTCCCATGAGGG
Organism: Microcaecilia unicolor; assembly: GCF_901765095.1. NCBI lineage: Eukaryota > Metazoa > Chordata > Amphibia > Gymnophiona > Siphonopidae > Microcaecilia > Microcaecilia unicolor. Next base: position 118,036,107 of record NC_044040.1, on the reverse strand, counting down.
TGCGAGAAAAATGTATAATCAGCCTCATCTAGATGTTGGTGTCGCCATATATCCACTAAATCTAACTCCTTCATCAAAAAGTTGACTCCTCTGTCGTCTTGATCTTTGCCTGCCCTTCTGGGGGGTTTACAATCTATAGAAGGGTCACTGACAACATTAAAATCCCCCCCTATTACTAAGTGATATTGATCAAATGTTACCAATTTAGCGGCCAGCAAGGTGAAAAAACTGTGTGAGTATACATTGGGTGCGTATACACTACACAACCCCACCCGTTTGCTCTGTAGTTCTCCTGCTACTATGAGAAATCTTCCATCTGGGTCTTGGTACATTCTGTGTAAGTTAAAGGAAACAGATTTCTTAAACAGTATGGCTACCCCTCGTTGTCTCCCATTGTAAGAGGCAAAAAATACGTCTCCTACCCAGTCCCTTTTTAATTTTAAATGTTCCATCTTACTTAGGTGGGTCTCTTGCAACATAGCTATATCAGCTTTCTGCCTCTTGAGTGCCTGCAATATTTTCGTACGCTTAACTGGGGAGTGCACTCCATCAACATTTAAAGTCACAATCCTCAAATTAGCCATTCAACTGCCATTCATCGTCTCCCCTTGCTGGAATTTCCTTTGCAGGACCCAAGAGCCTCCCAGCTAATCCCTCGGGCCATTCGTTCACTCTTGTCTCTTTCCGTTCTGTGCCTTGTCTACCTACTAGTTTTCCAAATCTCCACCCCTTGGTGATCGTTCCAGTGCTGTTCAATGGTTTAACCGCTAAGCCCCCCGATTCCCCCTCTCCCTGCTCCCTTCCCCTAATCCCACCCTCCCTCTCCCCCTTCCAGGTCCCCATCTTAATAATCCCCCCCCCCCCCCCCCCCCAGAACCTTTTCCCCTCGCTCACCCAGTTCATCATACACACACCCTTCTGACACACCACCAACTCTTCCCGGCTGCTCCACCCCCTTCCTCTTCCCTCCCTTTCCCTGACTCCCCAACATTTGTCCCGGTTAACAACGATAACCTTAACACATAACAATGTACAATACAACCTGTCATCAATGCATACTGTCAAAAAGTTTTCATCAGGGAGCCCCCACACTTTTAAAGTCTGATAATCTGAACTTATTATTGCAGCGGGTCGGACCAAAAGCTTCTCATAACCGCAGGGCCCGCAAGTGTAGTAGCCATGACCTTCGCCACCCTGTTGTCCTGCCCTGCTGCTTTCATTATAATCGCCATCTTTGGTCATCAAGACCCACTCGTGCATGGTGGCTCCCTTTCCTTCAAGATGTCTCCTGACGAATGCTTCAGTGTCCTTCAGCCCTCCTCAACTAGCTGTGTCACAAAATCCTTGCAGTTCAGCAGCTCCCACCTCATTTTAAGTTAGTCACAAAGGTTTCCAGAGCTTCTGATTTCGTGAAAAACAAAGTCTTATTCTCGTGCAGCACACGTACTTTAGCCGGGTACAATAGAGAGAAGCGAACTCCCTTCTCATACAGTCTCTTACACTGGCGACCCATAATCCTCCGCTGGTCAGCCACCACCGCCGAATAGTCCTGAAAAAGCAGGATTTTTTTACCATTGTACTCCAAGTCAGGTTTTCGTCGGTAGGCCTGCAAGATAGCTTCTTTATCCATATAATTCAGTAACTTCGCCAGGACCTGTCTCGGTCTGCTATCAGCTGGCCGTTCTGCTCCCACTCTGTGTATGCGTTCCACTTGTGGTGGTTTCCCGCCAAAATCCAGCCCTAATTGTTCCGGGAGCCAGTGTTCTAAAAGTTTCCTGAGCTCCGACGCTTTGACCGCTTCGGGCAGGCCCACAATCCGCAAGTTATTGCGCCTACTGCGGTTTTCTAAGTCATCCGCCTTTCTCTCCAATTGCTCACACTTCCGTTCCAGCGCTGCAATTCTCCCGCTCGCGCCCGAAGCCTCATCTTCACACTGTGACACTCGGTCCTCAACTTGTTGCAAACGGGCGCTCTGGCGTTCCACCGCTTCACGGATATTGTCCACTGATGTCTGCAATTTAGATAGCTTTTCCTCTAGGACCACTGACAGCTGCTGCGCCAATTCTTTAATTAACTCGGGTGGGATCGGCCCCATTATCGCAGTCTCTGTAGTCGCCGCCATCTTGTTTTCCTCGCAGCAGGTGCTTTTCTTCCCCCGCGGGGTCTTTGCTGGCATACCCTGCTTCTCTTTCTTTTTATAGGCACTCGCGAGCTTCTCAATTTGTTGCGCTCACAATCCTGTGCACGGATATCTCGCTGAGGGGTCACTTCGGGAGGGATTAGCGGGTTATTTCGCCGATTTATTTAAGGGCGGGCTGGAGCCGGTGCTTCGGGCGTCCGCTCAGCTCCGCGTCATCCAAGAAAGTTGTTTTTAAAAAATATTTATTTGGATTTTGCTCACACCTTTTCAGTAGTTGCTCAAGGTGAGTTACATTCAGGCACACTGGTTATTTCCCTGTCCCTGGAGGGTTCACAATCTAAGTTTGTACCTGAGGCTTGCCCAAGATCACAAGGAGCAGCAGTGGGAATTGAACCAGGCACCTCTGGATGTCAAGATTGGTGCACTAACCACTAGGCCACTCCTCCACTCCAGAAAGGTACAAATTATGAAATACAGAAAAAAAGGAATTATCCCAAATATTTTTGGCTTCAGATCCTCAGATGCTATCACCCCAAGATCCCTCTCCCCGTCGGTACCTATCAGACTCTCCCATGGATTTCTACTCCCTAAGTGCATCACTTTGCATTTCTTCGCATTGAATTTTAATTGCCAAACCCTAGACCATTCTTCTAGCTTCCGCAGATCCTTTTTCATGTTTTCCACTCCCTCCCGGGTGTCCACTCTGTTACAAATCTTAGTATCATCCGCAAAAAGGCAAACTTTACCTTCTAACCCTTCATCAATGTCACTCACAAGTATATTGAACAGAATCGGTCCCAGCACCGATCCCTGAGGCACTCCACTACTCACCTTTCCCTCCTCCGAGCGAATTCCATTTACCACCACCCTCTGGCGTCTGTCCGTCAACCAGTTCCTAATTCAGTTCACCACTTCGGGTCCTATCTTCAGCCCGTCCAGTTTGTTCAAGAGCCTCCTTTGGGGAACCGTGTCAAAAGCTTTGCTGAAATCTAGGTAGATTACATCTATAGCACATCCCTGATTTAATTATCCAGTCACCCAGTCAAAGAATTCAATGAGATTCGTTTGGCACGATTTACCTTTAGTAAAACCATGTTGTCTCGGATCTTGCAACTTATTGGCTTCCAGGAAATTCACTATCCTTTCCTTCAGCATCGCTTCCATTACTTTTCCAATAATTGAAGTGAGGCTTACCTACCTGCCTGTAGTTTCCAGCTTCTTCCCTATCACCACTTTTGTGAAGAGGGACCACATCTGCTGTTCTCCAATCCCACGGAACCTATCCCGTTTCCAATGATTTATTAAATCTTTAATAAATCTTTAAGAGGGCCCGCCAGAACCTCTCTGAGCTCTTTTATTATCCTGGGGTGGATCCCGTCCGGTCCCATGGCTTTGTCCACCTTTAGCTTTTCAAGTTGTTTATACACACTCTCTTCCGTGAACTGTGCTATATCTACTCCACTTTCATTTGTACTTTTGCCAGTCCATCGCGGTCCTTCTCCAGGATTTTCTTCTGTGAAAACAGAACAAAAGTATCTATTTAGCAAATTTGCTTTTTCTTCATCATTGTCTACATAGCTGTTCGCAGCGTCTTTCAGTCTCACAATTCCCTTATTTGTCTTCCTCCTTTCACTAATATACCTGAAGAAATTTTTGTCATCCTTCCTTACATTTCTAGCCATTTTTTCTTCCGCTTGCGCTTTCGCCAGATGTATGTCTTTGAAGAACAGCAGGTGGTGTAACTAAGCAGATGGTCTCTTGGAAAGGAATATCATCGATGGTAAAGTTCTTTTGCATTTAGGTAGCAATTAGCCCAGGTCCAGTGATGCAAAAGAGGACTGGTAGAGGTTCAGGATGTTAGAGATTTCAAAGTAGATATTCTGGAGGGCAACCAGATCTGGAGAATCAGGTTCGATCAATTCTGCAACCAAAAGTCGCAATTGCCGCAGTCTGGCTCATGGATCAGGAACTGGTGGTGGTGGTATGGAGATCAGCGGGGGTGGCACCTGTAGGTCGATGGGAATCAATGGGGGTGACCCCTGTTGGTCTTGTGCAGGTGCTGCTGGTGGCTGAGCTTGTGGTGGCTGGACTGGTAACATCTATTTCTGTAGCTGGGTAGACTCATATATCTTTCAGGTGGACCCACGACGTGTGGTCCTGTAGCTTGGCTGCTGTGGCAGATAATGCCTCAACCTTGAAGGGTCCAACGTAAATTGGGTCCTTCCAACTTTTGTGTGTATAATACTTCCGGTGTACTAGGTCTCCAACTTTGAGAGCCTTGGTGTTGCCGGTAGAGGGTTTCTGATCATTACCCTCCCCTCTTCTGTCTGAGATAGCCTGAGGGATCAAAGACAGAGAAGTAATGATTGTTTGCAATACATCCCAATATACAGAGTAGTGATCAGGTAAAGTATTGGCAGGATTGCCAGGTATCAGGTGCATATTGCGACCAGTACAGAGTTGAAATGGAGTCAGCTTTAAAGAGGCAGATGGAGTGGCTCTAAGGGATAAAAGAACCAATGGTAGGGCATCGAGCCAATTTTTAATTCCATTTGCCATAAGCTGTCTCAGTTTATTTTTCAACAAGCCATTGTAGCGTTCAACAAGACCATTGCTAGTAGGTTTATAAACACATACAGTTCTGTGTGTTATACCCAAAGCAGGAAAAAATGATTTGAGGAACTCATTAACAAAATGAGAGCCATTATCGGTAGTAATTTTACATGATATGCCAAATCTAGGAATTATCTCTTGGCTAAGCGATTTGGCCATAACGTGGGCAGTTTTCTCTAGTGCATGGGAATGCTTCGATCCACTTCAAGAAAGCGTCCACGCAGACAAGCAGAAACCTTTTGCCTTTTACAGGTGTCTGCATGTCGGTGAAATCAACATGCCAGTGCTGACCAGGCCCTTGCACAACAGGCAAGTGGCCGGCAGGTACAGCGGGTCCCCGCTTCAGAGTATAGAGAAAACACTTGTAACAATTCTGAACTACAGTCTTACATTGTTGTAACAGCTGAGGTGCCCACAGTTTAGAAGATAGTTGATCATACAAAGTATTTGCATTTAGATGTAAAGGATAATGTAAGGCATGTAATAGAAGGGATAAAATATACTGAGATGTACACAATTTGCCATCAGGGTGTATCCAGAGACCGGCAGGATTAATGGAGCAACCTGTAAGTTTCCACTGCTTGAGCTCGGCTTGGGTCACAGAAGACAGTAAAGTAGTGGAAACATCTGAAAGGGGAGGGTCAGGCAGGGGAGTGACATCAGGGGGAGAGTCAGAGGGAGGGGAAAGAGGCATGTCGGGGGTTGTTTCGGGGGGGGGGGCGTGGCCGGGGTGTGTGGAAGTGGGTATGTCAGGGGGTGTGGCGGGGGTGTCAAGGAGAGGGGTAAGGTGGGCAACAAGGAGCGGGGTCAGGGTGGGGAAAAGGGGTGTGGTCAGAGGGTGTGACCTCACAGCATCAGTGGTCAAAGTGAGGGAGTGGTCACGCGTGGACGTCACTTCCCGGGCCAGCTCATCAGCCAAATTGTTCCCATTAATGGCAAAGGCGAAGGTAGTTTCTTGGTGGGCTCTTATCCAGCTAATACCTGTGCGGAGGCCCTTCTGATGGCGCTGTTGAAGTGCCTCAAAAAGGGCAGTCCACAGAGGTATGTGGCTTAATGGCTGACTAGTAGAGGATATCATTCCTCTCTGGTTCCATTTTCGAACATGTGAATGCAAGGAGGAGAAAACATAATCAGAATCAGTTACTATAGATAAATCTGTATTTTGGGCTTTAAATTGTAGGACATATACTACAGCTGATAATTCAACAGTTTGAGCAGTAAATGTATCGGGTAATCTAAACTGCACCGGATCGAGTATATCCTCTTCCGGTGTGAACCGTAAAGCGGCAAACCCCACTTTACCATTCTGGCATGAGCCATCAGTAAACCAAACTTCTTCTTCCTGCAAAATTTCATAGTGAACTGTAAGGGAATCAGGCAAGGGTGCCAGTTGAGTAGTACACTGATGGGGAAATAGGGCACCGGGAACTGTTTGTGTCATAGTAAGCAGAGGATCTAGGCGTTGAAGGTCAGTCAAGGTCAGAGGGTATATGGAGTGTACAATACTAAACAAAAGAACTTGGTATTTCTGTAGGCATGAAACAGTCGTGTGACTAATCTGCTTGTCTAAAAGATACTTTACATCATGCGAGGTGTGCAAAATCACCGGGAGGTGGGGGATATAGCTGTACAGCTTGGTGATCGCGGTAGAGGCCGCGACTAGTCCTTTCTCACAGGTAGCAAAAGCTTTTTCAACTGGGGTAAATGTACCAGAAAGGTAGCCACAAGCTACCTGTGCCACATCTGCCTGTGTGATTAAGCAAAACCAGGTGTCATCTGAGTGCACAACCCATAAATGCACATCCTGGCCTACATCAATTGTAGCTAAAGGACAGCTAAGCATTACATCTTTAAAGACATTAGATGTTCAGTTTCAATGGCATTAAAGTGCAGCGGCTCATGTTTAAGTTGTTGTTTTCCCTGTAATTTGTGATAGAATTCCCGAGTTCGAGCCGAATAGTCCGGGATCTGCAAAAGTTAAGCATTCCCAACACTGCTTGAAGGTCAGAGACAGTTGCGGGCATGCGCAAAGAGGACACGTGTTGCAGAGTATCTGGACCCAGGCCTCTTTCACGAGGGCCAATCTGGTGACTGAGAAAGGTAACCTGAGACTGGGCAACTCTTAATTTCTTTTGGTTAACTTTATACCCCGTTGAGGCCAAGAACGACAAGAAGTCATACGTGACCTTCAAACAGGTATCAAAATCTGGACAGGTGATGAGCATATCATCAACATATTGAATAATGGCTGTGTTAGGGGGCATGACATACCTGTGTTGCCTGAATTCTCGAATGTGTTCTGCTAGTGTTTGAGAGAAAATTGTAGGGCTATCAATGAAGCCTTGAGGAAGGCATGTCCATTGATAGGTAGTGTTATCAAACTGAAAGGCCGTTAGGGGACGTCTCTCAGTGTCAAGTGGTATAAAGAAAAAGGCATTGGACAGATCAATAGTAGAGTGATAATTCTGCAAAGTGATACTGTTCAAAAGGGTAGTTGGATTTTCCACATTGGGAAATATAGGAGTAACAGTATCATTCAAAGCTCGCAAATCTTGGACTATGCGCCAAGCACCGGGCTCTTTCTTCTTAACGGGGAACAATGGGGTGTTGTATGGAGAATGGCATTTTTCTATAATACCATGTTGCACTAGTGAATTAATTTGTTCTTGAGTACCGTCTATTACTTCCTGTTTCAAGGGGTACTGAGAGATTTTAGGGCCTTTGGCACCAGGCATAAGGTGAATGTGGTGTGAGCGATCAATCACCTGACCATAGGGTGAGTCGGGCGACGCCCATAAATAACCAGGTAACTTGTCAAGAGTGTCGGTTATTTGTTTGTCGACATAGGAAGTAACTGCCATTAACAGGGAATTGTTTTCAGTGAGACTGGACAAATTAAAGTTAATTTCAAATTTGAACTGTCAGCAAGTCTCTGCCTAGTAAATTAACTGGGCACAGGGGGGCATATAACAACGGGGCTGATAACTGTTGATCCGCGTACCCTATAAGCAGCGGTTCCAAAAGAGGGGTGTCCTTGGGGACCCCATCCAACCCAGTAGTTGTTATATTTTCAGAAGTCAATTTCAAGCATTTTTTTCAGTTTAAATGGAACACTAGCAAGTACAGAGCGAGATGCACCTGTATCAATTAGAAAGGGGACAGGTACATCGCAAATGAGCAGTGTAATCATTGGATCTTCAAATCCCGCCTGAGTTCGAACCACGCCTAGTCACTGGGGGTTACGCTGATTGGGGTTCCAAAGGGGGAACGACTGCCGATCTGGGGGAGAGTAACGTCTCTCATTGCGGGGAAAATGTGGTTGATTGCATTCGGCATCATAGTGGCCAAGGCCATGGCAGCGATAGCACTCAACATTCGCACAGCGATTTGGACTAGGCTGTGAAGGGTAGTCCCAAGGTCACCTATTATTATAATTAGTACCTCTGGGGGGCTTCTCTGAGGCTGCCGTCCCCAGGAATCTGGGTAGTCACCCCTACGGTCATTTCTGTATGGCCTAGAATTGGGGCCTCTGGCATTGTTGTTTACCACGATTGCCAGAGTACATAGTGAGATTACCATGAGCCTCAGGTGAGGAGGAGAAGCTTGAAGATGAAGAATGGTCCCGTAAGTCCGAGTAGGACGAGAAGCTAGAGGATGAAGAATGATCCCTTAAGTCTGAGTAGGACTCAGGGGTAGCTGGGTAAACTGGGGATGACATAGCTGAACTAGAGGTACTAGACTGTGGGGACTTTTCACTCTTATATTCAGCTATCTATAAGGCCATCAGTTGCTTTCGCATAGCGCGCTCCTTGTGATCTTCATTCTGTCTGTCTTTGACTAGCTGTCTGCAATGGTGCTACCCCTCTCTTCAAGTCACTTCACTGGCTCCCTATCCGTTTTCGCATCCTGTTCAAACTTCTTCTACTAACCTATAAATGTACTCACTCTGCTGCTCCCCAGTATCTCTCCACGCTTGTCCTTCCCTACACCCCTTCCCGTGCACTCCGCTCCATGGATAAATCTTTCTTATCTGTTCCCTTCTCCACTACTGCCAACTCCAGACTTTGCACCTTCTGTCTCGCTGCATCCTACGCCTGGAATAAACTTCCTGAGCCCCTACGTCTTGTCCCATCCTTGGCCACCTTTAAATCTAGACTGAAAGCCCACCTATTCAACATTGCTTTTGACTCGTAACCACTCGCGCCCACCTACCCTCCTCTCCTCCTTCCTGTACACATTAATTGATTTGATTTGCTTACTTTTTTTTGTCTAATAGATTGTAAGCTCTTTGAGCAGGGACTGTCTTTCTTCTATGTTTATGCAGCGCTGCGTATGCCTTGCAGCGCTATGGAAATGCTAAATAGTAGTAGTAGTAGTATGTGATCTTTCATCTCGGGCCACTTTTTATGGGACGAATCAAGATTCGTCTTGACTTTGGAAGGCAGAGTCTGTTTCAGGAGATGATAGAAAACTGGGAGAGCATTGTCTGCATCAAATTTCTCCTCTGTTTCATCTCTATACAACTGTTGCATTCTGATTATGTATCCATCAATGGATTCGGAATCTGGTTCCCATCTTTGTGATGTGAGAACTGAAAAGTCTTTATGGGGAGGGAAAGCTGTACGAATTTCTTGAAACAGCTTAGTTTCTATCTGTTTTAGGGGATTGCCATCATACTGGCTGTCAGTCACAAATTTGGCATAGCCAGCTTGGGCAAATAGGTCCGTCAAGCTGGCATGCGGCTTGCGGCCAAGGAGGGCCTTTATATCTCCCACCGAAAGGGTGGTACCTAGCGTGATTTCTTGGAGCTTATGGAGCCACTTGGTTCCACCTCTCACAATATCCGGAAGTTGTAGTACAAGACCATTGAGTTCAACAGCCGATAGGGGAGTGTACTCAGTGTGGGGAGTGCCGGCTGACATTCTGTTCAGCAGTGGCATGAGTTTAATGTTAGCGGGGACAGTAGCAGCGAAGCTAACATTCTGCGGAAATTGATTAGGCACATGTGTTTAAGGCAGTGCTGCTATTTGAGTCCCCGTCTATTGCCCAGACCCAAGAGGCACCATATAGGATCACAAGGAAAAGAGCAACCCAAGGAAGTAGAAATCCTCCTCGTCACCAAAGTCCAAAGGTCCTGCAATTTCCCACAAGTCCACCAACTATAGAAAAGGTGCCCCGTTCCCTGACACAATGCCATAATAAGTCAGAAGCCATGGGAAGCATAGCAGGGGTATAGTACCATCTAATCAGCACTTAGTAAACATTCTTCTCCTTCAAAAGCTCACAAATAGAAGCTTTCTTAACCTTCCATTCACTTACAATTCAGTTCCCATGTCCTAATCTCATAAGTTTTTTCAAAATGCTCATGGTCATCTGGGTCCTCCCTCAGCCAACCCCTTTGAGACATGTATTGTTTAATTTGTAAATACATAAAAAAAAGTCAACTAGGGAACACATACTGCTCACCAATATTGAGTAAATCTCAAAATCGAACTATACCCTGCAGTGCCCAGTTTGCCAGATTATCTTTCCCCTGAACCACCTGAAACCCAGGTTCAAAAGAAATGTTCGCCATAGAGGAGGCTCTCCGGGAGCCACATAATTTTCTTTAAGGCTGCTCCATAAGGACAGCAAGTGTGAAAACAAATGGGTTAGTGGAAATCTGTTTATATGCCTTGGGAAAGAGAGAGGTCCACAGAGAAGCCCGAAGGCTATACCCTTGCACCCCTTACTATTCCATCTGTGTAATCACAGTGGTCGGGCTAAGCTCCCACACTGAGATCAATTTCAGCTGAGACACCTAGTAATACCAAAGAAGATTAAGAACTTCACGCTCCCCCCCCCCCCCCCCCCAAACTCCACCTCTTGCCACAACACTTGTGCACCCCCCAAATAAATTTAGAAATCTCCGTCTAGAGGTATAGCAGATCAGACAGAGTTTGAAAATAGACCAGCAGGCGGGAGAGTACATTTATTTTAATCACTGCTATCTGAACCCACCAGGATAACCAGCCCTCTCGCCAATGATGTGTATCCCTACAAAGCTGATGGTATAGTTCAAAGAGTAAACTCAAGACAAATCCTGAGGGACCTGTATCCCTAAATATTTAAAACTACACTCAGCCCAGCGAAAAGGAAATTCTTTCTAAAGAAGAACCTTCTCAGTTGGAGTAATCATAACCCCCCCCCCCCCCCCCATCAATTCAGATTTATCATAATTGACTTTGATCCCTGAAAGCACACCAAATGATGCCAACTCCCACAATAAGGTAAAAACAGTCTGGCACACTTACATAAACTAACAGGAAATCTGCAAAAAGAACCATTTTATGTTCAACATTAACCACCAAAACCCCCTTAACATCCACCAATGATCATATTCTCTGTGCCAAGGGCTCAATAGACAACGCAAAAAGAAGCGGTGACAAAGGGCCCCCTCTGCCACATGCCCCACACTATGGAAAGAGCAGATGTATAACCCCCATTGAGCTTAAGTCAAGCCATCCTAAAAAAATTTGAACCAAATCCCATAGTGCGCAATACCTGCCAAAGAAAGGGCCAAGCCACCCTATCAGAGTTTTTCTGGGTACTGAAATAATTCAAACATGAAACATCCTGTATCTTGAGATTATAACTATAGCTCCCCTGAATCTGCCTTACAGCATATCACAGATCTTTCTGACTTCTAAGAGAGAGTCCACTGGGCATTTGTATGGCTTTAAGTAGAAGAGGGTTGCTGTGCTGTGTGACTGTAAAGCCTTAGACCCCTTTTCCTGTTCTACATAAAGTATGCTTGAATACCTTCTACAATACATATTTGAGTACATAAGTACATAAGTAATACCACACTGGGAAAAGACCAAAGGTCCATCGAGCCCAGCATCCTGTCCATGACAGCGGCCAATCCAAGCAAATGGCACCTGGCGAGCTTCCCAAACGTACAAACATTCTATACATGTTATTCCTGGAATTGTGGATTTTTCCCAAGTCCATTTAGTAGCAGTTTATGGACTTGGCCTTTAGGAAACCGTCTAACCCCTTTTTAAACTCTGCTAAGCTAACCGCCTTCATCACGTTCTCCAGCAACGAATTCCAGAGTTTAATTATGCGTTGGGTGAAGAAAACTTTTCTCCGATTTGTTTTAAATTTACTACACTGTAGTTTCATCGCATGCCCCTTAGTCTTAGTATTTTTGGAAAGCGTGAACAGACGCTTCACATCCAATTGTTCCACTCCACTCAATATTTTATATACCTCTATCATGTCTCCCCTCAGCCGTCTCTTCTCCAAGCTGAAAAGCCCTAGCCTCCTTAGTCTTTCTTCATAGGGAAGTCGTCCTATCCCCGCTATCATTTTAGTCGCCCTTCGCTGCACCTTTTCCAATTCTACTATATCTTTCTTGAGATGCGGCGACCAGAATTGAACACAGTACTCAAGGTGCGGTCGCACCACGGAGCGATACAACGGCATTATAACATCCTCACACCTGTTTTCCATACCTTTCCTAATAACACCCAACATTCTATTTGCTTTCCTAGCCGCAGCAGCACACTGAGCAGAAAGTTTCAGTGTATTATCAACGACGACACCCAGATCCCTTTCTTGATCCGTAACTCCTAATGTGGAACCTTGCATGACATAGCTATAATTCGGGTTCTTTTTTCCCACATGCATCACCTTGCACTTGCTCACATTAAACGTCATCTGCCATTTAGCCGCCCAGTCTCCCAGTCTCGTAAGGTCCTTCTGTAATTTTTCTCAATCCTGTCGCGAATTCACGACTTTGAATAACTTTGTGTCATCAGCAAATTTAATTATCTCGCTAGTTACTCCCATCTCTAAATCATTTATAAATATGTTAAAAAGCAGCGGTCCTAGCACAGACCCCTGAGGAACCCCACTAACTACCCTTCTCCATTGTGAATTCTGCCCATTTAACCCCACTCTCTGTTTCCTATCCTTCAACCAGTTTTTAATCCACAATAGGACATTTCCTCCTATCCCATGACCCTCCAATTTCCTCTGTAGCTTTTCATGAGGTACCTTGTCAAACGCCTTTTGAAAATCCAGATACACAATATCAACCGGCTCCCCTTTGTCCACATGTTTGTTTACTCCTTCAAAGAATTGAAGTAAATTGGTCAGGCAAGATTTCCCCACACAAAAGCCGTGCTGACTTGGTCTCAGTAATCCATGTCCTTGGATGTGCTCTGTAATTTTGTTTTTGATAATAGCCTCTACCATTTTCCCCGGCACCGACGTCAGACTCACCAGTCTATAATTTCCCGGATCTCATTCACCTTAGTGCAATTGGCACTTGTCACCGGGTAAAAGGAAAACTCATCTCTGTACAGCATTTACTTGCCACCTAATGAGGGCCGAGCCTCCCATCAAGTCACGTGCTCTTTATTGGGACTTCAACATTATTCTAAGTCATCTGATGAAATCTTATTTTAAGCCACTAGATTCATGTAAGCTAAAGAACCTGACCACTGACGTTCTTATATATGATGGTGGCCATGTCAGCATTCACAGATAGCACAGTTTTCTAACACATGCATAAAAAAAGTTTTGTCCAGTATAGTAAACAAATCATATGCAAATATATTTGTAAACATGGAAGAATATAACCATTACCATGAAAACCAACATACCTTGTAGTGTGTTGGACAGGCATTAGCAGCAGAATCAATATTTTGTGCAAATTGTACTGAAGCCTGGAGTACCTTGTCTGCATATATATTATGCACATTAGATGTACATATCTGAAATACCAAAATTTGATGTCATGTTATTGGCATGATATAATTTCTACAGTTGAGCATATTGTATCATTTCACAGCTGAAGTGCTTCCCTCATAACCAGCCATGCAATCACCTCAGCACTTCTGCCCTCTGCTATGTTTTTTCTTCATATTATTCACTAGATTGTCTACCCATTCCCTTCACTAAAACAAGAAAAAAAAAGTTGTGGGTAGTTCATGGCGGCACAAGAAAAGAAACTGGCATGAAACCCTCCCTAATACTAACCACAGAAAAGCAAGTTAACCTTTTACTTCTCCTCAGACTATGTGGTAATTCCCCGGTGTTAGAAAACTAGGCAGTAAGTCTTTGGGGCATGTGTGCACTTCTTTCCATCTGGGTTTAATAGCCGATGCCTTCATTATCATTGGATTTAAATGAACAGCACACGAATGCCTACACAATTCTTTGAGCACAGTCTTTTTGTGCTTAAACTCTTCTCTTAATAGGGCAGCCATAACAGTGCAGAAAATTGTGCGTAGAACCTGTGCTAAGCTATGCACTAAGCCTCTCACAATTTATGTCATAATTTATTCAGAAAGAAAATGCTAGCTGGTATTTCAAGTCTTCTGTATGATACACTTCCCTAGCCATAAGTAGCCAAGGGATCTTCTAACTGCTGGAGGGGGAGATGAGAGTCAATAATTACCTGACAAAAATCAACATGAATTGATGAGCTCAGAATTTAACATAGCTGTGGAGGAATATTGGTGTTTCCCATTCAAGGCTGCCCTTTAAAGGCAAGGGGCATCATGGGATGGCTGCAATTCCAATGATTCTGGCCCTCTAACCCCCTAGCCTGTACCTTTAATGGACTGAAAGGTTATGACAAACTGACTGCTTTGCCAGGCAGAAGAGAAGAAACAAGATTATCCTGCTCATATCTGGACATCTGACCCTCCTGAACCAGCTCATCAAACCCAACTGCTTGATCCCAGCTTCCTTCTTCTGCAGAATTATGCTGGATTCCTAAATTTCTATTGCAGGGTGCCAAGATAGAAAGGATATTAGTGCCCTCTACTTTTGCACGTGCTATAGTGTGTGAATGTTGGCATAGTGTCACAATAGATCTGGGTCTTTTTCCCCTTTACAGATTTACACAAACTGCTCCTGTATTCATAGCAATCATGGACAGAGCACGGCACAAGCACAATCGTGTTTCATCAGCTGCTCCCACTTCCTGCTGCCTGTTGTATTCCTCATCTCATTTGCTGGACTGATAGCATGCCTTTCCCACAACCCCCTCTACATGATGGTGCTACGGTAAGCCAGTATTTTCTTCTACTGTAATATATATTACTTCGCTTATCACACCATACAGTCACTCTGTCTCTACAATATATCTCCAGTACATCTGAGATGGCAGGCCGCATGAAGGTAGGCTAATGTTCCAAGCATTTCATAGCAAGTATCCTTTGGACAACATTTGAAAATTCGGTTTTAACTTTTTCATTCTGTAAGAATTTGGAAACTGTACCTTTCCTAAAGTGATTATATCACATAATCTTGGGTAAATATGCCAGTGATTTCCAAACCTGATCCTGGAGGCACCCAATCAGGTTTTCATGATAGCCATAATGAATATCCCTATTTGCATACATTGCCTCCACTGCATGCAAATCCTCTCATGAGTATTCATTGTGGACATCCTGAAAACCTGACTGGCTGGGGTGCCTCCAGGTCCAGGTTTGGGAGCCACTGACTTATGACATTATTTTTCCTAAATAGTACTTGAAAATTAGAAAATGATTGCTCAAAAAGTCCCATGAAATCTCCTAGAAATATGTGCAGATTTATTCCTTTGGGTTTTTTTTTTTGGGGGGGGGTGGGGGGTTGTTTTTAATTGATAGGTGCAGTAGAAAAACATAGGTCTGGTCAGGAGCAACCAGGATACATCCAAAGAAAACAAAACCTGCCAATATGGTAAAAAAAAATAGTTTATTAACCAAAGAGAAGAACCTGATGTGGCTACAATTTGCCAGATGCCTGCATCAGGGGTGCTAATAAAATAGAAATGAAACCTTGTAGAATGTAAATAGTTTACTGTATAGTCTAAAACGGAACATCTGGAACTATACCTGCTCTAAGCATGCAAACTATACTGACATCACTAAATTAGATGCTACTCTGAGCACTAAAAGTAAACCATCAACCACAGGCTAGCGTGTGATTGGGATGGTGCTCAGAGCACACAAAGTGAACCATGAAGCATTGAATAGTTTCAGGTTTTCCTTTCTACCACACTGGTGGATTTTATTTTCTTTGCTCCTAACCAGGTCTACTTTCTTCTGCTGTTTATACTTTTCCACCTATCTACATGAACATTGGTAGGTGGACAAAACTTCATTTAGAAAAATAAGTTCAGTCTACTACTGTGAGAGAGAGATCAAGTATAATTTGAAAGTGTTTGAATAGGTGTACATTGCACTACATAAATTATCCCATCACTGCATTCACTCCTAAATCTGGAACGGAATTACAAAGAAAAAAAATTGAAGGTAGATAGACCATATGGCCTATCCAGTCTGCCCATCCATACCATCTACTAGTTCCCATCCTCTCCTTTAGAGATGCTATGTACTTGCCTCAAGCTTTCTTGAATTCAGGTTCAGTCTTCATCGCCATCACCTCCACCAGGAGGGCATTCCATGTATTCACCACTCTTTCTGTGAAGGTTACTACTGAGTCTGTCTCCTTTCACTTTCATCCTATGCCTCCTTATTCCAGAGCTTCCTTTCAGTTGAAATAAACTTAACTCCTGTGCATTTATGTCACAGAGATATTTAAATGTCTTTATCATGTCTCCTTTCTCCTGCCTTTCTTTCAAAGTATACATATTGAGATATTTAAGTTTGTCCTCATACACTTTATTGTGAAGACCACTGGCCATTTTAGTAGCTGCCTTCTGAACTGACATCTTGTTTATGTCTTTTTGAAGGTGCAGTATTCAGAAATGTACTCAGTATTCTATACAAGGTCTCACAAGAGACTTATACAGAGATATTATCATCTTATTTTTCCTGCTGGCCTATTTGGCTACCAGACTACCGTAAGATCTTCACATCTAACACACCCAAATCCCACTCCTCTTTCATGCACAGAAATACTTCACCCTCTAATTAAGGTGTCTTCTCTATAATCTTGATTGCACAGACTGCCAAAATACATCAAATCAAAGTTCCATTCAGCCTTGTGACTTCGCTCTGATACGAACATGTATAGAGTGAGTCATCCCCTATCACAGCCTTCTAGTTTCTTACAGTCATGATTTAGGGGTGTATTGAATTCAGGGTGAAATTCTAGATTATCTTTCTGCTCCTGAGCCTGTGTACCTTCCATACTCTGACCATTTACAAATGAAGAGTCAGCATATTGAGAAGAATAAAGGAAATATATGCCTGTACGAATGGATGAAAATCCAACTAGGACTAAAATGGAGTCTTTCATTTTCTTTTTTCTCTCTCTTTCTATAAGTATGCCAGGCTCTGTTTCCATTTGACTCTGTTGCTCCAATACACTTGCTTAGAGCTATTAGCACCCTCAACTATTTATATGTTTATATTTGGAAGTTTTCAAGAAAACAATTGAGATTATATTGATGTGAAACAGTTATAAAACCAAAATGCCAGGTTAGCTTTCTATCCTTCTCTGAAAGTTGGACACTGAGGATGTTGTAGGATAATTCAAGTCTTTTTTTTATATGTATCTTGACAGGGTGGTGGGACAGGATGAAAAGTCATTTGCCATTGGTGTGCAGTTCTTACTGATGAGACTGTTGGGTGAGTGATCAGCTAAAGGTGAATAAAACTTTGGTTCTGAGAAGTACTATCCACAACCAACCTCCCTACCCAGCCTCTTTAAATTTGTTGGGAACCTAACTCATAATATTAATGGGAGAGGGAGGGGAACAGAGAACAGTTCATAAGCCTTGAATCTTTTGACCATCCTACACTCTAAGTAGAGTGCAGAGTTACTCAGTTTTTCATACAAATGTGTCCCTTCCTCCTATTTCTTTTCCACATCTTTCATTCAGCAAATATGGACTCATATAGTTGGAATTTCCCATAAGGATAGTGGTAAGTAATGGGCAGTAGCATAGCATTTGAGCCTTCATAAAATATGAACCTTGGAAATTGTTATACTTCTCCAAATGGCCCAAATACTTGTGCTTTGGGCTGAAATTGTTAGTTTGTAATAACTTGATCATCTGTGGGCAGGTGGACCTGATGACATAGTACATAACAGTTTTTAAATCTCTGCATCCTTTCTATGTCATAAGAAATATAGATGGTTAACTTTTATCAGTGAAAGATACAGGGATCCACAAATCAGTTATTCAGAGTTTGTGTGTACCATGTGATAGCCTCTTCCTACTGCTTAGGCTTCTATTTCATTGGAAACGGCTCATTCCTTCTTGCTGTCCTTAACGACGGTGAGTTTGTCACAGTCTAGCATGAACTTTCCTTCGAGGCAAAGCAGGTATTTTCCCCCATTTTAATTCCCCTGGATTTATTCCAGCTATCAACAGTGATAGTTCTCACATTGTGAAACAGAAAAATATAGAATATAATGGCAGATAAGCACCCTTAGGGCCCTCTAGTCTTTCCACTTTAATTCCTGATACAATGCCATAGGTCCCAGTTGACCTTTGGCTTTCTATTGACTTTTATCACAATTGGGGGTCTTCTTGCTCTTTGAATCGTTTTACCATTTTTATTTCTACCACCTTCACTGTGTGAATCTCTCCAAGTGCATCTTTCAGAGTTGGCTTTTTGAAGGCTAGGATCCCCATACCCCAAGTAACTTTTGGCCCAAGGAGTAAATGCTGGGTCTGGTAAACAAACCTAGGTCTTCTACTGAGCCCTTCCTGAGCCCTTATGCCAAGCCCCCTCCCTGCCCGTCTTCAAGTCTTTGCTTAAAGCCCACCTCTTCAATGCTGCGTTTGGCACCTAACCCTTACCGTTCAGTGAATCCAGACTGCCCCAATTTGACTGCCCCTATCGGACCGACCGTTCACTTGTCTATTAGATTGTAAGCTCTTTGAGCATGGACTGTCTCTCTTTGTTAAATTGTACAGCGCTGCGTAACCCTAGTAGCGCTCTAGAAATGTTAAGTAGTAGTAGTAGTAGTACTGCTCAGCATGTACTACTATAGTGACTATATAGTCACTTAAAATAAAGTATCTTATTTGTTGTTTTTGTTGAATGTTTTATCTCATCCTCTGACAGCATGGCTTCCAGCTCCAGCACTCTTTGGTCTCATCATTGATTCCACCTGCATCTGGTGGAAGGTAACTTGCAATGGCAAAAAGGGAGCATGCTGGTACTACAATAATGACTTGCTGCGTAACAGGTGAGAGATTTGGTGTTCTGAATTTCAAAGAAGATGAAAGGAGGAATCAGCATAGAACTGTGCAGGTTTTTATTTATAACTCTCTTTATTTATTTCCATATTACAAAACCATATAGAAACATTACAGAAATTGTAGAAATATTCCAATCAAATAGAATCTCAAAATAACATAAAGAATTATACTTTCATTCTCCACCCACAATGTCGGATTCAAGATCAAGGAACTATAAAAACTAATATCATAACATACATTATATACTTCAAGAGCAGAAGTTCCTTCAGTGATAACAATCAGGCAGCAGTTCTTAATTGGGAAGCTACACCAACAGGGCCTTTCATCTGCTCCCTACTAACCACAAATTCTTGCAATTTCTTGGGGTCAGAGAAAATATAATTATTAGATTCAAAGGAAATACAACATCTGCTAGGAAACTTTATGAAGAAGGTAGCCCCTAGGGCTAATACCCTTGACCGAAATGTCAAGAGCTCCTTCCTTCTCAATTGAGTCTCCTTAGCCAAGTCTGGAAAAATACTAATTTTCTCCCCCATGAAAAGGTCATTTATATGATGAAAATATAACCGCAACACATTTATCTTGTCTAATTCAAGAGCAAAGGAAACCAGTAAAGTTGCACATTCTTTCTCAATAGAAGTCTCTAGAAATTCTGTGAGATTCACTTCTTCTTGAGGTGGCTGATCAGTATTTCTTACTTTTCTTTTTATATAATACGTTTTTGTTACTGGCGGGTGATTTTCTGCTGCCAACCCTAAAATATCCTGGAAATATTTCTTTAATAGTTCTGATGAAGAAATAAAAGGTGAAACAGGAAAATTCAAAAATCTCAGATTTTTCCTTCTGAGCTGGTTTTCAAAATATTCCAGTTTCCTCGTTTTAGCAGCATTGTCCTTAATTACTGACTCCATTACCACTTTAACGTTTTTAACCTCCTCTTCTATAGTCTCAATCCCTTTTGTATGTTCTTCCATCTTGTTAGACAATGATACAATATTATTTTTCACTTCCACTGTCTCCCCTCGAAGAGAGGCTGTTATTTGAAGGAGGGAAGAATTGAGCCCTTGGATAGCGTCCCAAAGATTGTCAAGCGTGACTTTATGAGGTCTTACCAGACCGCCTTGCTCACCGGGAGCGTTCCCTCTGGTCGGCGTGGGAGTAGATGTTACCATCCCCGCTCCAGTTGGTATACCTCCAGGGGGACTACCCATGAGCTGACCTCCTCCAGGGAACGGGGAAAGAAGCCCACTTCGGACGTCTCCAGGGCCCTGCATAACCGCTCCGTCGAGCTTCCGTGTCGCGGCGGGGTTTCACCTGCAGGAGGGCTGAGAGACACTCCCTCCGAACTGCTGTTTGCCGTTGGAATTGCAATTACTTCCGAGGTTACCACTGGATTCGCCGGCGTTCGGATACCAAATGCCTCTAAGGTAGGTTGGCGTGTGGTGGGGTTTACCGCCGGGCCCGAGGAGGTTGGGGCTCCAGTTTTGCCCTTTCTTTTCCCCATATTACTATGAGGAGCGTGCCAGATTCCAACCCTATTCTTGGGCAGAAGAGCACACCGAACGCACGTCTGCTCTAAACCGCCATCTTGAATCCCTGTGCAGGTTTTTAAAATTTCTATCAACACAAACCTTTGACTGTTCTCTTTACAAAAGTGAAGTGGTTGGGACACGTTAAAACCAAGGTCCAGTTTAGAGGTCGATGAAACTGGGGGGGTGGGGGTTGTTTTTTTCTGTTTCAGCTGAAACTCCTCTGAAAGCTTGCAGCCAAAATTGAAATTGCAGCCAAAACTCATCACCTGGTTTCGGCCAAAGCCAAAACTGAAAACTAAAGTTTGGTTGTGTGAATGTGGACCAGTGAGGACTGCTGTTGATTCTCAGAACTTGCAGTCTGTATCCCTCTGCGAAACCTATATCCAAGCCAGAATATAATAATTTAAATAATGTAAATAATTAGCGTGTTCCTACTAATTACTCTGACCTCGAGCTCCATAATCAGAAGGACACACTAGATTTGTTTTCTTAAGTTTATTTCATACTTACCAAAGGCAAGCTTAACAACATAGGAAGACATCACAGTACAGCTAGTATGCAGGCATTCAGAGGTGGGGAGAGCAGCACTTCGTGACACATGGCATGTGCCTTCACAGGTTACTGGCTTCTCCGAGGCACTGCTTAGGTAGCAGACCTTTTACACTTTTTTGGTCCCATGAGCCACCTGCAATTTCATCATAATTGGCACATACATCCAATTATGCCCAAGTTCCAAGTTTCTTATCTCTCATCCAATTATGACCAAGTTTCAACCTTAGTAAGTTTTCTTATCTCCAAGCTTCCCTCATCCTTAAATTTAACTTTTCTGCACCTGGCCCAATTATGTTTTATAGTTTTTCAGCATGCCTATGTCCAGCTGTACACAATCCTTGCCAACTTTGTAACTCTGCCAAGCTTCATTAACTTAATCAGACTGTCACATTTCTTCAGTCAAGTATCAGGACTGAGAGATGCTATGATTTTACAGGCCTAGTTTGCTTAGAAAGCTTGAACCTGTTTTTCACTGCATTCAATTTGTGACATTTATTTACAATAATGAAAGACTATTTTACCTCCAAGCAAAAATACATGGCTGCCGAGAGACACAGCTGGGCCCGGGGTAAGACCGCCCCTCCACCTGGGCCACTGCCCCCCCACGCGTGCCACCCCCCCCTCCCCCCCCCCCCCCCACACACACACACACACTCTCTCACTGTCACCACCACCCTCTTACCTTCCTCTATCTGCCATCTCCTGTTCCTGTGTGCCGGGACCCGGATGATTGTATTAACACAATAACCCAGGTCACCTGGGTTATCACGTTAATGCAGTCATCTGGGTCCTGGCACACAGGAGCAGCAGGAGAGAGACATACCTGGAAGCAGGAAGAAGACTGCTGGCGCCGGGCCCATCTTGCCCCCCTGTCTCCCCCCCCCCCCCCCCCCCCCCCCCCCGGGCGGCCCTAGCAAAATAGTTTTTATTAGATGCACATGGACTGCATCTAATAAAAACTGCAACTAAAAGCCACAGACAGTACTTTTACAGTGGCTGACTTCGTGCTACACTCAGAGTGACAGCTGATATAATTCCACAGAGAGGCTAATTCCTAAGGAACTTATCCCAGATTTAAAGACCTAAACTCCTGCTAACATTTTGTATCAAAAACATGTATTTGGATCACTCAATTTACCATATAAACTATTGTGCAAGATCTTAGTTGTATTACTTGCAATTGCAGTACAAAAAAAACAGAGTTCCCCCCACCCCTGGATTACCTTACAAACCCTGGTAGTCTAGTGGTGTAGTTAGGGTTACCATATTTGCCGTGACAAAAAAAAGAGGACACAAAAAATGTAATTCAGTCACACCCCCACCCTGCTCCCTGTCACCTTAATCCCCCCCCCCCCCCCCCCAAGAAAGCTAAATTCCCCCTCTCTCCACCATGTATGTTGTGAGGAATATGAGGGTGAGAGGGAGAATGAAGGCACATGGAGGAACGAGGAGGCTCGAGAGGGAGGGAGACTGGGTAGAGAAAGGAAAGAGTCTTTTCCCCTGGGGGATTGGAGAAAAGAAAAAGACTACAATTCCCAGCAGCCCCTGAGTAGGTCCCATGGTAGAAACAGGGACTTCAATCCCCAACAGCCCCCAGAGGAGGTCAGGAGAAGGGCAAGAGAAGGGAGTTGGAAAAACCTGTCCCAGAGAGCCAGGATGAGAGATGGAGCTCTGAACCTGCCCAATAAAGCAAATAGAGAGCAGCTGAGCAATGGGTGTGGGGAGGAACCTATGGACTGGCAAGGTGAAGGAAAGGGGAGGAACTAGAGCAAGAGTAGCCGATGGAGATTGCTGCTCTGACTAAACTGGAAGGAAAGGAGGTGAAACAGGAGAGGGCTGCTCAGGAGGAGAGCCTGGTAGAAGAAGGGAAAAGGTGGCTATCCTACGAGGGGAGCTGAGAGAACAGGTTTACTACTGAAGGGTAATGCGGGTGGGGGCCAGGGTATAATGCTAGCCTGGTTGGGGAGGGACCCTTGCCACTCTCCCTAGGTTGATTTCTTTTGAAAGGGAGAGAGGAGGAGTGGTTTTTTGGGCATAACTGCTATACATGAACTACCTGTTCCTATCGCAGGGCCCAAGCGACAGGCAGAGATACGGAGTCTCAACGCATGGATGAGACGATGATGTGGGGAGAAGGGTTTTGGATTTGTCAGGAACTGGTCAGCATTCTGGGGAAGGGAGAGCCTATTCCGATCTGATGGGCTTCACCTTAACCAGGATGGGACCAGGCTGCTGGCGTCAACTTTTAAAAAGGAAATAGAGCAGCTTTTAAACTAGAAACGGGGGGAAGGCCGACAGTCGCACAAAAGCGCATGGTTCGGGAGAAGGTATATTTTGAGGATATCACCCAGATAGGGAAAAAAGGGTTACTTGTGAGTAATGATGACAAAGAAATCATAGAGGATCAGATGGACTTAAATAAAATTAATAATGACCAGACAGATGACAACATATTAATAATGCCATGTATTAAACGTAATAAAAATCAGAACAACAAGCATACATTGAAATGTCTATTTGCAAATGCCAGGAGCCTGAGGCATAAGATGGGAGAGCTGGAGTACATTGCACACAATGAAAAACTGGATATTATAGGCATCTCTGAGACCTGGTGGAAGGAAGATAACCAATGGGACACAGTCATACAGGGCTACAAATTATATCGTAGCGATAGGGTGGATAGGATTGGAGGGAGGGGTAGCACTGTATGTAAATGAGAACCTTGACTCAGATAGCCCCAAATATTGCAAGAGACAAAACCCCTGTTGGAATCCTTGTGGATTAAAATTCCATGTGAAAACCGTTTTGGGACACTTTGACTCCAGTGGCTCGTAGTAGAGTGTTAAATTCCTGAGGTTGGGAGGGGGGAGGGGGCGGGTGTTGGGGAGGGAAAGGAGAGAGATGGGGGATGGGAGAAAACGTTATAAAATGTTTACTATTGTTGTTTGCAATGAATAAGGATAGGTGTGGTATTGTATGCATTGTCTGATGTGTCACAGTAATATCCTGGTTTGTATATTATGTTCAATAAACATGAGTTTAAAAAAAAAAAAAAATTCCACGTGGAAAGGGACGGTGATAGGAGTGTACTACCATCCGCCTGGCCAAGATGAGTAGACGGATGCAGCAATGTCAAGGGAAATTAGGGAAGCGAATAAAAAGGGCAATGTAATATTAATCAGTGACTTCAATTATCCGGATATAGACTGGGTTAATGAAACATCGGTACACGCAAGGGAGGTGAAATTTCTTGATGAAATCAAGGATGGCTTCATGGAACAGCTGGTTCAGGAGCCGACAAGAGAAGGAAAAATACTAGACTTAATCATTAGTGGAGCTCATGATCTGGTTCGGGGGGTAACGGTGCAAGGGCCACTTGATAACAGTGATCATAATATCGGTTTTGATATTGGCTACGAAGTAAGTGAACTCAGGAAATCAAATACACTAGCATTTAACTTTAGAAAAGGAGACTACAATAAAATGAGAAGAACAGTGAAAAAAAGACTGAAGGGAGCAGCTGAAAGGGTAAAAAACTTGAATCAGGCGTGGATGCTGTTCAAAAACACCATCCTAGAAGTACAGGACAAATATATTCCGCGTATTAGAAAAAGAGGAAAAAAGACCAAACGTCAGCCGGCGTGGCTAAACGGTAAGGTAAAGGAAGCTATTAGAGCCAAAAAACAATCCTTCAGAAAATGGAGAAGGGAACCGACTGAAAACAATAAGATAAAGCATAAGGAATGTCAAGCCAAATGCAAAAAGGAGATAAGGAGGGCTAAGAAGGACTTTGAAAAAATTTTAGCGTTAGAAGCAAAAACACATAGCAAAAATGTTTTTAGGTATATTAAAAGCAGAATGCCAGCTAAAGAATCGGTAGGGCCGCTGGACGACTGTGGTGTTAAAGGGGCAATCAGGGAAGACAAAGCTGTAGCGGAGAAATTGAATTAATTCTTTGCTTCGGTCTTCACCGAGGAGGATTTGGGAGGGGTGCCGGAAAAGGTATTTGAAGCGGACGAGTCAGAAAGACTAAATGATTTCTCTGTAAACTTGGAGGATGTAATGGGGCAGTTCTGCAAACTGAAAAGTAGTAAATCACCGGGACTGGATGGTGTTCATCCAGAAATATGAACTTGTGGAGCTACTGTTAGTAATATGCAATTTATCCCTAAAATCAGGTGTGGTACCGGAAGATTGGAGGGTGGCCAATGTAATGCCGATTTTTAAAAAGGGTTCCAGAGGACATCCAGGAAATTATAGACCGGTGAGTCTGATGTCGGTGCCGGGAAAAATGGTGGAGGCTATTATTAAGAATAAAATTACAGAGTACATACAAAAGCATGGGCTATTGAGACAAAGTCAGCATGGATTTAGTGAAGGGAAGTCTTGCCTCACAAATCTACTGCATTTTTTCGAGGGGGTGAACAATTGTGGACAAAGGGGAGCCAGTGGATATTGTATATCTAGATTTTCAGAAGGCGTTTGACAAAGTGCCTCATGAAAGACTCCAAAGGAAACTGGAGAGTCATGGGATCGGAGGCAGTGTATTATTATGGATTAAGAACTGGTTAAAAGATAGGAAGCAGAGAGTAGGGTTGAATGGTCATTATTCTCGATGGAGAAGGGTAGTTAGTGGGGTCCCTCAGGGGTCTGTGCTGGGACCGCTGCTTTTTAACATATTTATAAATGACCTAGAGATGGGAGTAACTAGTGAGGTAATTAAATTTGCAGATGACACAAAGCTATCCAGGGTCGTCTTGGCGCGGGAGGAGTGTGAAAGATTACAGAAGGACCTCGTGAGACTGGGGGATTGGGCGTCCAAATGGCTGATGAAGTTCAACGTTGATAAGTGCAAAGTGATGCATGTGGGAAGGAGGAACCCGAATTACAGCTATGTCTTGCAAGGTTCCGCTTTAGGAGTTACGGACCAAGAAAGGGATCTGGAAGTCATCGTGGATAGGATGTTGAAATCTTCAGCTCAATGTGTTGCGGCAGCTAAGAAGGCGAACAGAATGTTGAGTATTATTAGAAAAGGGATGGAAAACAAGCATGAGGATGTTATAATATTGTTATATCGCTCCATGGTGCGACCGCACCTGGAGTATTGTGTTCAGTTCTGGTCGCCTCATCTTTAAAAAGATATAAAGGAATTGTAGAAGGTGCAGAGAAGGGCGACGAAAATGATAAAAAGGATGGGATGACTACCTTATGAGGAGAGGTGAAGAAGGCTAGGACTCTTTAGCCTGGAGAAAAGGCGGCTAAGGGGTGATATGATAGAGGTCTACAAAATAATGAGTGGGGTAGAGCGGACAGATGTGAAGCGTTTGTTTACGCTTTCTAACAATAATAGAACCAGGGGACACAAGATGAAATTAGAATGTGGAAGGTTTAAAACAAATTGGAGAAAGTTTTTCTTTACTCAGCGCGTGGTTAGACTCTGAAACTCATTGCCGGAGAAGGTAGTGACGGCAGTTGGCCTTGCTGAGTTTAAAGGGGGACTGGACAGATTCCTGAAGGAAATGTCCATTGATCGTTATTAAATTTTGTGTTTTTGCCAGGTTCTTGGGGCCTGGATTGGCCGCTGTCAGAGACAGAGTGCTGGGCTTGATGGACCTTTGGTCTTTTCCCAGCGTGGCAGTGCTTATGTATTTATGCTGGGAGTTTGAACCCTTTCTGGGTTTTTTTAAATTCTTTATTTATCGTTTTTAAATTT
This sequence comes from Microcaecilia unicolor, assembly GCF_901765095.1. Taxonomy (NCBI): domain Eukaryota; kingdom Metazoa; phylum Chordata; class Amphibia; order Gymnophiona; family Siphonopidae; genus Microcaecilia; species Microcaecilia unicolor. The sequence continues at coordinate 118,009,390 of NC_044040.1, read as the reverse complement.
TACAAGCATTAAACACTTGAAACAGAAAAACAGATTAAATGATATTGAAGAAAACATTGGTCAATACAAAAGTTTTTCATCTTGTATTTGACCACCAATTGTAGAGGTAGGAGCCGTTACAAACTCAGGAGAGATTTATGCATTTAAATATTAAAGTAAAGCTTAACACATTATCCACTAAATAACAATATCAAAATTGCTGACCCAGGATCAAACCCTGCGTGAATCCAACTTGCATCAGAGTAACTTTTTCTGATCAATAAATTCAGTTGCTGGAACTGAACCAAACTCCTGCAAAGGAAAGGTTTAATTCTGCTCTCTAAATCCCAAACTTCTCAACTGTCTGGCTTTAGGTGAGATACCTGATAATCTCTTTAATTTTAATGCTTATTGCTTAATAAATTTAATTAGCACTGTGAAACCTCTTTCTTTCTTTCTTTCTTTTTCTTTCTTTCTTTCTGTTCCTGCCAAGCTCTGATAGAGAGGAGAGGCATTTTACATTACTGAAACTGCTATAATTATTGGGAATATTTAGATTTATTTAAAAGGAAAGTTAGTAATATCTAGGGCAGTTTTAAAAGTTAAATCAATTGAAAATTCTTTGACCAGACTGTACCATTTGGGTCCATTCAGCTAGAGAATTCCCTTGATAACAGCACTTAGCTGACACTTTGGGAGATAAGCACCCCCACAGCTGGAGGCAGGGTTGGGCTCAAACAAAAGGACATACCACTTATTTCTAACTTTCCAGGTGCTGGAACTGAACCAAACTCCTGCAAAGGAAAGGTTTAATTCTGACCTCTAAATCCCAAACTTCTCAACTGTCTGGCTTTAGGTGAGATACCTGATAATCTCTTTAATTTTAATGCTTATTGCTTAATAAATTTAATTAGCACTGTGAAACCTCTTTATTTCTTTCTTTCTTTCTTTCTTTCTTTCTTTCTTTCTTTCTTTCTTTCTTTCTGTTCCTGCAAAGCTCTGATAGAGAGGAGAGGCATTTTACATTACTGAAACTGCTATAATTATTGGGAATATTTAGATTTATTTAAAAGGAAAGTTAGTAATATCTAGGGCAGTTTTAAAAGTTACATCAATTGAAAATTCTTTAACCAGACTGTACCATTTGGGTCCATTCAGCTAGAGAATTCCCTTGATAACAGCACTTAGCTGACACTTTGGGACTTATAATCCCACCCACCCCAGGGTTTTCCACTCATTTATAGAGAAACCAAACCTCATTAACTTTACTCCTCAATCATACACAGGCAGTCTTGCAGGCTTTTACTCCAACATAGTACACCTGTTCATACCCATTTCAACCAATCAGGATGACTTTTATTCTCTGCAATAATTGTGGTGCTTTAGTTTCAAGGCCAATCATCTGGAGACTTAAAGCTTGCCCTATCTGTCTTCAGCTATCTACTTTAAAACAAGAGCTCTGTAAAGCAATGCAAGAATTAGATGCAATTAAAGCAACTTATAGGACTGTGCAGAATCATAACTTCTCACCACTGCCTCAAAGAATAAAACCACATAAGAACAGATGGTTCACAGTAGGCTCAGGCAGACTTCGTCATGTGACACAGAAGCATCCGCCCGCACAAGTGTTGCCACTACAAAATTATTTTGCTCCACTACAGCACTGTGATGTTCCTGAAAATAAAACTGAAGCGGAAGAAAAAGCAAGGAAGGGGGAACAAAAAGATGAGAAGGTACCCAAAGAGAAAAGACACTCACAAATCACTAAAACCGAAAGCAATGACCACAAATGCTCGCAGTCTAAGCAATAAAATTCATGACCTTCAAGCCCTGATTTTGGAGGCTGACTTGGACATAGTTGCAGTCACAGAGACATGGCTCAATGGTTCCCATGAATGGGATGGAAACATACCAGGCTATAATCTTTTTAGGAAGGATAGAGAGGGACGTAAAGGTGGAGGAGTAGCTCTGTATGTGAGAAATGATATCGCAGCGACTGAAATGACAGGGAACTGGGGAAAGGAAGAAGCGATATGGATCACCTTAAAAAGAGAGGATAGAACCTTGGTCCACGTGGGTGTTGTCTCCAGACCCCCGACACAATTGGAGGAACTAGATAAAGATCTGATTGCTGATATTCAAAAGTTGGGGAAGAAAAGAGAGGTGCTGTTGTTGGGAGATTTTAATCTGCCGGATGTAGATTGGAAGGTTCTGTCTGCGAAATCGGAAAAAAGTAGAGAGATTGTGGATGCTTTCCAAAGTGCTCTGCTCAGACAAATTGTGACGGAACCCACAAGGGAGGGAGCCACGTTGGATCTGCTGCTCACGAATGGGGATAGTGTGTCAAATGTCCGAGTGGCTGCACACCTGGGAAGCAGTGACTATCAAACGGTTTGTTTTGATGTAACGGCTCATGTGGATGGCGGCCACTCAAAACTCAAAGTCCTGGATTTCAAGCGAGCTGACTTTAACAAAATGGGGGAATACCTGAGGAAGGAGCTGATGGGCTGGGAGGACATACGAGAAGTGGAAGGACAGTGGTCCAGGCTGAAAGAAGTAATAAACAGGGCCACAGACCTTTATGTAAGGAGAGTAAATAAAAGCAAGAGAAAAAGGAAACCGATATGGTTCTCAAACCAAGTGGCTGAGAAGATAAAGATTAAAGAGTTAGCGTTCCAGAAATATAGAAAATCTCAAGGGGAGGAATACCGGATGAAACTGAAAGAAGCCAAGAGAGAGGTACGTCTGGTGAAGGCGCAAGCGGAAGAACAAATGGCTAGAAATGTAAGGAGGGGAGACAAAAACTTCTTCAGGTATATTAGTGAAAGGAGAAAGACTATAAAGGGAATTGTGAGACTAAAAGATACAGCGAAACGCTATGTAGAAAATGATGAAGAAAAAGCCAATTTGCTAAATAGATACTTTTGTTCTGTTTTCACTGAAGAAAATCCTGGGGAAGGACCGAGAGGGACTGGCAAAAGTACACCTGAGAATGAAGTGGATAGAGCACCGTTCACGGAAGAGAGTGTGTATCAACAACTTGGAAAGCTAAAGGTGGACAAAGCCATGAGACCGGACGGGATCCACCCCAGAATTCTGAGGGAGCTCAGAGAGGTTCTGGCGGGTCCTCTTAAAGATTTGTTTAATAAATCCTTGGAGACGGGAGAGGTTCCGAGGGATTGGAGAACGGCGGAGATGGTCCCTCTTCACAAAAGTGGTGATAGGGAAGAAGCTGGAAACTACAGGCCGGTAAGCCTCACTTCGGTTATTGGAAAAGTAATGGAAGCGATGCTGAAGGAAAGGATAGTGAATTTCCTGGAAGCCAATAAGTTGCAAGATCCGAGACAACATGGTTTCACCAAAGGGAAATCGTGCCAAACGAATCTCATTGAATTCTTTGACTGGGTGACAGGAGAATTAAATCAAGGACGTGCTATGGACATAATCTACTTAGATTTCAGCAAGGCTTTTGACACGGTTCCCCACAGGAGGCTCTTAAATAAACTAGACGGGCTGAAGATAGGACCCGAAGTGGTAAACTGGATTAGGAACTGGTTGACAGGCAGACGCCAGAGGGTGGTGGTGAATGGAGTTCGCTCGGAGGAGGGAAAGGAGAGTAGTGGAGTGCCTCAGGGATCGGTGCTGGGGCCGATTCTGTTCAATATATTTGTGAGTGACATTGCCGAAGGGTTACAAGGTAAAGTTTGCCTTTTTGCAGATGACACCAAGATTTGCAACAGAGTGGACACCCTGGAGGGAGTGGAAAACATGAAAAAAGATCTGAAGAAGCTAGTAGAATGGTCTAACGTTTGGCAATTAAAATTCAATGCGAAGAAATGCAAAGTGATGCTCTTAGGGAGTAGAAATCCAAGGGAGACGTATGTGTTAGGCGGGGAGAGTCTGATAGGCACGGACGGGGAGAGGGATCTTGGGGTGATAGTATCTGAGGACCTGAAGGTGACGAAACAGTGCGACAAGGCGGTGGCCATAGCTAGAAGATTGCTAGGCTGTATAGAGAGAGGAGTGACCAGCAGAAGAAAGGAGGTTTTAATGCCCCTGTATAAGATGTTGGTGAGGCCCCACCTGGAGTATTGTGTTCAGTTTTGGAGGCCGTACCTTGCGAAGGATGTTAAAAAAATGGAAGCGGTGCAAAGAAAAGCTACGAGGATGGTATGGGATTTGCGTTCCAAGACGTATGAAGAGAGACTTGCTGACCTGAACATGTATACCCTGGAGGAAAGGAGGAACTGGGGTGATATTTGAAAGGTATTAATCCGCAAACGAATCTTTTCCGGAGATGGGAAGGCGGTAGAACGAGAGGACATGAAATGAGATTGAAGGGGGGCAGACTCAGGAAAGATGTCAGGAAGTATTTTTTTACAGAGAGGGTGGTGGACGCTTGGAATGCCCTCCCGCGGGAGGTGGTGGAGATGAAAACGGTAACGAAATTCAAACATGCGTGGGATATGCATAAAGGAATCCTGTGCAGAAGGAATGGATCCTCAGAAGCTTAGCTGAAATTGGGTGGCGGAGCAGGTGAGGGGAAGAGGGGTTGGTGGTTGGGAGGCTAGGATAGGGGAGGGCAGACTTATATGGTCTGTACCAGAGCCGGTGATGGGAGGCGGGACTGGTGGTTGGGAGGCAGGAAATACTGCTGGGCAGACTTATACGGTCTGGGCCCTGAAAAAGACAGGTACAAATTCAAGGTAAGGTATACACATATGAGTTTATCTTGGGCAGACTGGATGGACCATGCAGGTCTTTTTCTGCCGTCATCTACTATGTTACTATGTTTTAAATGTTCAGGCATAAAGAAAACATATTTAACTCCCCAAAACTTTATATTGCATTTGCAAGGATAGTTCAAATTAAATGTAGCCCCCAAAGCTAAAATAGCAGTTCGTAATGTAAGAAAATCTTTTCTCTTTGCTTGCGTTTGTTTAGTGACGTCTGGAAAAACCCTGATTTTCCCTCCATAAAATGGAACATGTAGATTTTTTAAAGCCATTTTTCTCACTGATTCTAAATCCTGTTGGAAAGCAAACAAAGTAATGTTTTTGTCTCCGTTACTGATAATAAAGAAGTTTCCAGTAGATCTGAAACATTCAAATCTCCTTGTGGTTGTGAAAGATTTTGTAATTCTTCTTTAGTTGTTTTTGTAGGGGAAAATTTTAAGTTCTCAACCAAATATCGTTTAAATATTTCCACTGGAGTATACACTTGTCGCGTTCTCGAGGGCCTTGGCATTCTATCAGGTCCTCGAGGCGGAACTGATGTTTGTGAGCCCTTGGGCCACTGCCGAGGAGCAGCAAGCAAGACCACCCTGGAGCTGGGCATACGGAAGGACCGGACTGGAACTCTGGATTGGAAGTAGGCAACTGGAACCGGCAGGACAGGATCCGCTTCACCTGCGCTTGGCCACCGTTCCGCTAGAGTTGAGCTCCAGCTTCAGGGGTGTAGTCAGACAACAGATTTTGGGTGGGCCTAGGTAAGAAGTGGGTGGGCACCAAATGTTCTCCCCCCCCCCCTCCCCCATCACTACCACCAAAAAAATTTCTCAGCTGGCAGGAAAATGCTTCTTTCCACCTTGGCAGTCTGCAGCAGGCATGTGCTGAAAACTGAGCATGCGCAGGTGCCAGTATTGTAGAAAGTAGAATTTTGTTGCTATCAGGGGAAAATCTTCAGCTGAGAGAGCTTGGGATCTCCACCAGTTACCGCTAAACATGTGCTACTGTTGGGTGGGCCTGAGCCCTAAGTGGGTGGGCCCTTGCCCACCTTAGCCCACCTGTGGCTACGCCACTGTCCAGCGTGCAGGTGGCCGGCAGGACTTGCAGGACAGGGCCAGAACTGGAGAACCAGAGGACCTACCCTGGGTCTAGGAAACACGAGGGAGACTAGACTAGGAACTAAACTCAGACAAGGAGCTGCTGCACAGCCACTAGCAAGAACCAGAAGACAGAATCAGGATAGACCCTCAGGATATACAAGCAGGGTTCAGGATATACCCTCAGGATATACATTAGCTAGGCAGAGCGGGGAACCGGGTAACCCTAGCTAAGCCCAAACAGGATTAAGGGTCTTGGGCAGGCAGCAGAGCAAACAGAGTAAACCAGGAAGAACAGGCCAAAGGTCTTAGGCAGGCAACAGAGCAAACAGAGTAAACCAGGAACATCAGGCCAAGCGTCTTGGCCAGGCAGCAGGGCAAACAGAGTAAACTACTACTACTACTACTATTTAGCATTTCTATAGCACTACAAGGCATACGCAGCGCTGCACAAACATAGAAGAAAGACAGTCCCTGCTCAAAGAGCTTACAATCTAATAGACAAAAAATAAATAAAGTAATTAAATCAAATCAATTAATCAATAAACCAGGAATATCAGGCCAAGGGTCTTGGGCAGGCAGCAGAGCAAACAGAGTAATCAGGCCAAGGGTCTTTGGGCGGACAACAGAACAGACAGAGTAAACCAGGAAGAACAGGCCAAGGGTCTTGGGCAGGCAGCAAGCAAACAGAGAACTAACCCAGACAGAGGCTTCACCCCAACCACAGGGTAAGCCCGGGACAGAGGCTTCACCCCAATCACAGGGTAAGCCTGGAACAGAGGCTTCACCCCAACCACAGGGTAAGCCAGAAACAGAGGCTTCACCCCAAACACAGGGCAAGCCAGGAACAGAGGCTTCACCCCCAAACACAGGGTAAGCCAGGAAGGACCCGCAGTCCACAGACACACAGACACAGAAAGAAGCTGGGCTGGAACCCAGAGAGAGGCTAAGCAGTAGTGCAGCAGACACTTACTAACCTGACCTGGCCTAAGAGCATAACACCATGCAAAGGCCCTGACTGCAAGTACAGCACTTCCTTATGAAGGCTGTTACTGATGATGTCACCCCCAGCAGGACAGAAGCAGGAAGTACCCTGACCCAGTGGTGTGCTGGAGCCGGCTCGCACCGGCTCGCAAGAGCCGGTTGTTAAATTTTCTTCCGGCTTGCGAGCCGGTTGTTGCAAATAGCGAACCGGCTCTGGCTCTCCTCCCTCCCTCCTCCCTCCCTTCGGATCCGCCTCACCTCCCGCTTGTTTTTTAAATTCTTGGCTTCCAGCGCCGAGTCGCGACTGTCCTGAGTCCTCCCTTGCCGATTTGCGCTTTAAAAATGGCTGCCGAGACTTCCAGAGGCGGCCTCGCGAGACTTCGGCTAAAGTCTCGGCGGCCATTTTGAAGCGCGAATCGGCAAGGGAGGACTCAGTCGGCGACTCGGCGCTGGAAGCGAAGAATTTAAAAAACAAGCGGGCGCGCGGTGAGGGACCGGATCGGGAGGGAGGGAGAAGAAGAAGAATTTCATAAAACAACTCGGGAGGGGGTGGCAGGGGGGAAAAGAGAGTCGCTGCTGGGCATGGGTGGATGGAGGGGGTCACTGGACATGGGTGCATGCAGGGCAGGGGAGAGGAGGGTCACTGCTGGACATGGGTGCATGCAGGGCAGGGGAAAGGAGGGTCACTGCTGGACATGGGTGCATGCAGGGGAGAGAAGGGTCACTGCTGGACATCTGGGTGCATGCAGGGCAGGGCAGAGGAGGGTCGCTGGGTATGGGTGCATGCAGGGCAGGGGAGAGGAGGGTACACTGCTGGACATGGGTGCATGCAGGGGAGAGAAGGGTCACTGCTGGACATCTGGGTGCATGCAGGGCAGGGCAGAGGAGGGTCGCTGGGTATGGGTGCATGCAGGGCAGGGGAGAGGAGGGTACACTGCTGGACATGGGTGCATGCAGGGGAGAGAAGGGTCACTGCTGGACATCTGGGTGCATGCAGGGCAGGGCAGAGGAGGGTCGCTGGGTATGGGTGCATGCAGGGCAGGGGAGAGGAGGGTACACTGCTGGACATGGGTGCATGCAGGGCAGGGGAGAGGAGGGTACACTGCTGGACATGGGTGCATGCAGGGCAGGGGAGAGGAGGGGAGAGAGAAGAAATGCTGGACATGGATGGAGGGGAGAGGAAAGTGAGGAAGGAGATGAGATGAGGGAAAAGGAAGAGAGGAGAAAAACTGCACATGGATGAAGAAAATAGGCAGAAGCTGAGGACCAGAAATGAAGAAGAAAGGAGGAAAGAAATAAATGGAAAGGAAGCCCTGGAAACGGAGTTAAGAGGACAGATAGCAGCAGAATCGGATACTGGGCCAGCATGATCAGAAAAACAATCACCAGACAACAAAGGTAGAAAAAAATCATTTTATTTTCATTATAGTGTTTGGAATATGTTCACTTTGAGAATCAGGTGCTCAACATTAAAAGTTTATATTTATTTACTTATTTATGGCATTTTATCCCACATTAAACATGAATTAGATTGGAACCTGGGATCATTTAATTTTTTTTCCTGGAGAGAGTAATGCATTGCCCCCCTCCCCCGCTATAGCCAGCTCTGCAATTTTTTTTTGGGGGGGGGGGGCAGAGGTGGACGGGAGGGGGGGCGCAGAGGTGGACTGGGGAGAGAGCCTGTTGTTAAAAATTTACCAGCACACCACTGCCCTGACCCCAAAGAGAGGCTTGACACACACCGGAAGTGAGCCCACAGGAAAGACAAGAAGGAGCCATCTTGGAAGCTGGCAAAGAGCTGGTGGCAGCCATCTTAGATGCTGGCTTCCCAGAGAGGCATAACACACACAGGTGAGGTCTAGTGAAGTAATCAGCACACAGACCCAGAGACAAGACTAACACAAAGACAGACCGAAGCCAGCAGAGCTGCTGACCCCCAGAAAGAAGGTAAGGCTGAGGGTGGTCATGGCCACAGACGTGACAACACTGATGTTCGAGGAAAGTTCAACAAACGAAGGTTCAACCTTCGATTGTAATTTTCAAAATATTCCAGTCTATTATGTATCAGTGTATTATCCTTTATAAGTTTCAATGACATTTCTTTCAATTTAGTAGTCTCTTCGTTCAAGGAATTTATTTTCTCATTTACCTCATTTTTCATCAATGCAAATGCAACAGTTAAATTTTGAACATTACTCATAAGTGATTCTATTTTGCCCGTTGAAGTCATCACAGTTTGATCCAAATGCTGCAGTATCTCCCAAATGGCTTCCAGCGATACCTTCGCAGAGGAGACCATTGATGTTCCTGGCCTCTGCGCCATAACAGCTGAACTCTGAGCCCCAGACGAAATAAGGGCCTCGGCTAACAATTCGACATCGGGTCCCAGACACGTTGCCCTTCTCTCATCTTTGCGGGTTAGGGATCCACCCTCATTGCCGATTACTGCCGGTTCCGGAGGTGGGAACAGCGTCGGAGGGGACAAAGACGCGTCCAATCCCTGGATCTCGGCTTCTCCTTGGACCGAAGAATCAGTGGGATCTCCGACCACTAACGAAGTGGATTGCCTCGTTATGAACCTTTCCAAAGTCTGCTGGGTAGGCGTTGAAGATAGTGTTGGCTGGGCTCTGACTCTAACGGATCCTTTCCTCTTCGTATGAGGCATTTTCACTAAACTAGTAAGTAGTAAATATATTTTCAGGAAAAACGAAGAGGAAAAAACTCAGCAGGATCGGGTGAGTCACACGCGAGGAGCTGTTAGTGCCACCATCTTGCTCCTCGGCCGATAATGGAAAAAAGAAGGGCGTCCCTGACGAGCACTTGGCAGACTTGGTCCATTTTTTTTCACGACCAAGCCTCAAAAAGGTGCCCAAACTGACCAGATGACCACCAGAGGGAATCGGGGATGGCCTCCCCTTATGCCCCCAGTGGTCACCAACCTCCTCATACCCTAAAAAAAAAACTTAAAATTGTTTTTTGCCAGCCTCAAATATCATACCCAGCTCCATCACAGCAGTATGCAGGTCCCTGGAGCAGTTTTAGTGGGTGCAGTGCACTTCAGCCAGGCGGACCCAGGCCCATCCCCCCCACCACATGTTACACTTGTGGTGGTAAATGGGAGCCCTTCAAAACCCACATGTAGGTGCCCCCCTTCACCCTTTAGGGCTATGGTAGTGTTGTTCAGTTGTGGGGAGTGGGTTTTTGGGGGGCTCAGCACCCAAGGTAAGGGAGCTATGCACCTGGGAGCAATTTGTGAAGTCCACTGCAGTGCCCCCTAGGGTGCCCGGTTGGTGTCCTGGCATGTCAGGGGGACCAGTGCACTACAAATGCTGACTCCTCCCACGACCAAATGACTTGGATTTCGTCGTTTCTGAGATGGGCATCCTCGGTTTCCATTATCGCCGAAAACCGAGGACGACCATCTCTAAGGTCGACCTAAATGTTGGGATTTGGGCGTCCCCGACCGTATTATTGAAACGAAACGTGGACGCCCATCTTGTTTCGATAATATGGGTTTCCCCGCCCCTTCGCCGGGACGCCCTTAAAGATGGTCGTCCCCGTTCGATTATGCCCCTCCATGACTTAAATCACATTTAAACGGAGGGCTAGAGGTTGGGAAATCTTGAAATTGGAAAAACAATCCAAGTGCGTATTCACAATGCTAATCATCCAACTTCACAACAAAAAGGGTCCTTATTGACACTTCAAGCTTTTTTAAATGAACTTCTTCATGAAAGGGCAGTGAAATCCATGCAATTTTATAATTACATCTTCATGGTAATAAATCTGGGAATCTTTTGGCCAGACTGGTAAAGCAATCCGGATGGTCTCGAACTATTTCCCAAGTAGATAGAGGGGATGGTTTTCTAGTCAGATCAGATCAAGAAATAGCAGCTGTAGTTCAGAAATACTATTGTCATCTTTACAATTGACCAGTGGGGGGGGGGGGATATACTTAAATAGTTTAGACCTACCACAGTTGGCTGAAGGTGCTAAGAATAAACTTGATGCGGCTATAACAGAGGGGGAGATAGCATTGGTCATCCAGCAAAGTGCTTTATATAAGACGCCGGGCCCTCACAGTTACTGGGAAGAATTTTACAAACTTTTATATCCCTCGATTGTTCTGACCTTGCAATCTTTATTTACACAATTTGTGACTGATGGGGGACTACCACACTCATAATTGGCACAGTTCATTTTGCTTCTGAAGCCCAGGAAAGATCCAGTGCTGCCTTCTTCATATAGACCTATTTCTCTGTTAAATGTGGAGACTAAGCTCTTTGCTAAGATCTTGGCCAACCGGCTAGCTCAAGTACTCCATTCACTGATAGTACGGCCTCGAACAAACCCCATTTGAGGTTCAGCTATCACACAAAACTGGTAGAAGAGTCTTATTTCCATGGAACAGATAGAGCGGACACATACGCCTTCTTTCTTAGTCAGTTTTGACACAGAGATGGCTTTTGATCGTGTGGATTGGGGATTTTTGTTTGCTACACTGCGAAGATATGGAATTTAAGGGGTTTTTCTGGATGCTATTCAAGTACTCTATACGTCTCCTTACGCACTGATTTGAGTAAATAATGTCTCTTCCTCACCTTTTGAGATACACAGAAATACACGTCAGGGTTGTCCTCTATCCCTCTTATCGTTTGCTCTCTCTTTAAACCCGTTTATTGATTCTCCATAATCCCAACATTAAAGGAGTTCGGATAGGCTCCCATGAGTTTAAGCTGTCTGCATTTGCGGATGATCTATCGGTGCATAATGTGGAACTACAGATGCCTTTGATGGCATTGATGGAGAGCTTCGTGGAGTATGGTGACTTCTCTGGCTTTAAGCTGAATTTGGGAAAGTCTCTGGCGTTGCCGACAGTAGCTTCGGTACGTGAGCAATGGGTGGTCCCCTTCCCTTTGAAGTGGGAGACTTCTTCCTTTTGTTGTTTGAGTATTCATTTGCCTTATAGGACTTCGTTTCTTTATGAGACTAGTGTCAAAGTTTTAATGGATCATACTAGAAATTATTTGTCCAAATGGTTACACCTTCTGTTATTGGTTCACGGTCAAATCCAACTCTTTACTATTGTTCTATTTCCTAAATGGCTATATGCTTTGCAAATATTGTGTCTTAGATTATTAAAACGGGATTTAAATTCTTTACAGAAGAACCACTCTTACTTTTGTTGGATGGATAAGAAGCCAAAAATGTCTTCCAAATATTTGTTGGGTTCTTAGAAATATGGAGGTATGGATCTTCCAAATCTACATATATATAATCAAGCCTGTTTACTTCAACACCTCGGGGACTGGATTCTTGTGGAGCAAAGCTATACTCCCAGAGCATATGGAACAGCTTATTATTCTCCTTGGCATGTTACTGAACATGTATACCCTGGAGGAAAGGAGAAACAGGGGTGATATGATACAGACATTCAGATATTTGAAAGGTATTAATCCGCAAACGAACCTTTTCCGGAGAGGGGAAGGCGGTAGAACTAGAGGACATGAAATGAGATTGAAGGGGGGCAGACTCAAGAAAAATGTCAGGAAGTATTTCTTCACAGAGAGAGTGGTGGATGCTTGGAATGCCCTCCCGCGGGAGGTGGTGGAAATGAAAACGGTAACGGAATTCAAACATGCGTGGGATAAACATAAAGGAATCCTGTTCAGAAGGAATGGATCCTCAGGAGCTTAGCCGAGATTGGGTGGCAGAGCCGGTAGTGGGAGGCGGGGCTGGTGGTTGGGAGGTAGGGAGAGTGCTGGGTAGTGCTTTTTTTGTAGAAAAAAAGGTGCTGGTACTCATTGTGGGCGGAGTCACCACATGTGACTCCACCCCTATTTTAGCCACACTCACATTAGCCACACCCCTTATACCAGCCATAGCGCATATAAACAGACATCACTGAAAATATTCTACTAGTATAGGAGAAAAAAATAATGTGATTTTTATTTCATTATAAATAATTTCTGTAAGCTGTTACAGCTCCAGTATACCCAGTGCAAAATAAGACAGCAGATGTAAATTCTCAAATTGGACGTATTCCAGACACTAAAATGAAAATAAAATTATTTTTTCTACCTTTGTTGTCTGGTGACTTTGTTTTTCTGATCATGCTGGCTCAGTATCTGATTCTGTTGCTATCTGTCCTCTTAACTCCGTTTCCAGGGCTTTCTTTCCATTTACTTCTTTACTTTCCGCCTTTCTTCTTCATTTATTGCCCTACATCCATAAGTAAAAGCTGGGTCCTCCGCAGACTCCAGCTTCTGCCTATTTTCTACATCCATGTGCAGTTTTTCTCCTCTCTTCCTTTTCCCTCATCTCACCTCCTTCCTCACTCTTCCCTCGCCTCCATCCATGTCCAGCATTTCTTCTCTATCCTCCATCCACCCATGTCTAGCAGCCCTCCTCTCCCCTGCCCTCCCCTCCATCCACCCATGTCCAGCAACCCTCCTCTCTCCCCTGCCCTCCCCTCCATCCACCAATGTCCGGCATTTCTTCTCTCTCCCTTCCTTCTCCTCCATCCACCCATGCCCAGCAACCCTCCTCTGCCCCTGCTCTCCCCTCTATCCATCCATGTCCAGCAACCCCCCTCCCCTCCATCCACCCATGTCCAGTGACCCTCCTGTCCCCCCTGCCCTCCCCTGCCATCCACCTATGTACAGCAACCCCCTTGCCCTCCCCTCCATCCACCCATGTCCAGCAACCCTCCTCTGCCCCCTGCCCTCCCCTCCATCCACCCATGTCCAGCAACCCTCCTCTCCCCCTGCCATCCACCTATGTCCAGCAACCCCCTGCCCTCCCTTCCATCCACCCATGTCCAGCAACCCTCCTGTGCCCCCTGCCCTCCCCTCCATCCACCCGTCCAGCAACCCTCCTCTGCCCCCTGCCCTCCCCTCCATCCACCCATGTCCAGCAACCCTCCTCTCCCCCTGCCCTCCACCTATGTCCAGCAACCCCCGCCTTCCCTTCCATCCACCCATGTCCAGCAACCCTCCTCTGCCCCCTGCCCTCCCCTCAATCCCCCCATGTCCAGCAACCCCCCTGCCCTCCCCTCCATCCCCCCATGTCCAACAACCCTCCTCTGCCTCCTGCCCTCCCCTCCATCCACCCATGTCCAGCGTCCCTCCTGTCCCCCCTGCCCTCCCCTCCATCCACCCATGTCCAGCAACCCTCCTGTCCCCCCTGCCCTCCCCTGCCATCCACCTATGTCCAGCGTACTGACACCTTTTTTTCAACCGGCAATAAAGAACAACATCATGCAGCAGCTCACAGGTTTGCTTGCTGTGTTTTGCCCTCCCATCCCATCCATGTCCAGCAATTCTCTCTTCCCTGCCCTCCCCTCCCATCCATGTCCAGCGATTCTCCTCTCTTCCCTGCCCTCCCCTCCATGTCCAGCATGTCTCCTCTCTCCCCTGCCCTCCCCTCATCCATGCCCAGCAATTCTCCTCTCCCCCCTGCCCATGTCCAGCGATTCTCTTTTGCCCCTATTCTTCCCTCCCATCCATGTCCAGGATTCTCCTCTGCCCTTCGCTCCAACGATTCTCCTTTGCCCCTATCCTTCCCTCCCCTCCATGTTCACCGATTCTCTGCCCTCCCCTCCATGACCAGTGATTCTCCTTTCCCCCCCCTTCGTCCCCCTCCCTTCCATGTCCAGCGATGTGACTCGCCCCAGCCTCCACCTACCCCCCCACGAGATCATTCCAGGTAGACAGTGAAACCAGCAAGCAGGTGGGCTCACCTCCTCCTCACTTCCCTGCCCTCTACTACTACTTACTACTTATCATTTCTAAAGCGCTACCAGACGTACGCAGCGCTGTACACTTGAACATGAAGAGACAGTCCCTGCTCGACAGAGCTTACAATCTAATTAGGACATACACACAATGCAGAGTGACGGGTAGACTAGTAATGGGCCAGTCTTGAGGAAGGAAGAACCAAATGGTGGGAATTCAGAGAACGAACAGAGCGAAAAGGAGTTTAAGGGATAATAAGAGAGGAGAAAGAGGCAGGAGAACCACAGTGAAGTGTTTTATGGGTAAGACAGAGAATTTTAAACCAGGAGCGATATTTGATTGGTAACCAGTGGAGTGAGGACAGAAGAGGTGTAATGGAGTCAAACCAGCTGCTGCATTCTGTGAAGTTTGAAGGCGACGAAGTTGATAGCTAGAGATGCTGGAATAGGCAACATTAGCATAGTCCAAGAGAGAAATTACAAATGAATGCAGATAGAGCAAGATGTCTAGGAGAGAAAAAAACCACGTTAAAGAAAAGAGGAAACCTGAGATGAAAAAGTAAGAGCAGAGTCAAAGATAACACCAAGATATTTGAACAAATCAACAATGGCAAAAGGAGTATTGAATAATACAGGAACAAGTGAAGGAGCAGTAAAAGGGCCAGAAATCCAGCAAGCAACAGTCTTAGAGGTGTTCAACACCAAACGATGAGCAGAAAGCAAGTCAGAAACAAAACGAGACAGGATTGCAAACAGCTAAGGTTGGGATTTGATGGCAAAATTGGAAAAAGAAAGAGAATATCGTCAGCATAGATAAAGAACCCTCTCTCAGCTGCACAGCGTCCACTTCTGCGTTCATCGCTGACTCGCTTCGCTTCCCTTCCCTGCCAACTGCCGTAGTCTCAGCACAGCGTCCCACCCTAGCGGAAAGGAAATTACATCAGAGGAAGGCGGGACGCTGTGCTGAGACTACGGCAGGGAAGGGAAGCTAGTCAGCGATGAACGCGGAAGTGGACGCTGGGCAGCTGAGAGAGGGCAGGGAAGCGAGGAGGAGGTGAGCCTGCCTGCTTGCTGGTTTCACTGTCTACCGGGTTTGCACTGGGACTTCGCTTAAATATTAAATTTGCAGGGGGAAAAAACGGAAAATTGGTGAGCTGAGGACCGGCAGGTGAGCCGGCCCTCAGAAAAAAGGTGCCGGTACGCCGTACCGTTGCGTACCGGCACAAAAAAAGCACTGGTGCTGGGCAGACTTATACAGTCTGTGCCAGAGCCAGTGGTGGGAGGCGGGGCTGGTGGTTGGGAGGCGGGGATAGTGCTGGGCAGACTTATACGGTCTGTGCCAGAGCCAGTGGTGGGAGGCGGAACTGGTGGTTGGGAGGCGGGGATAATGCTGGGCAGACTTATACGGTCTGTGCCAGAGCTGGTGGTGGGAGGCAGGGCTGGTGGTTGGGAGGCGGGGATAGTGCTGGGCAGACTTATACGGTCTGTGCCCTGAAGAGGACAGGTACAAATCAAGGTAGGGTATACACAAAAAGTAGCACATATGAGTTTATCTTGTTGGGCAGACTGGATAGACCGTGCAGGTCTTTTTCTGCCGTCATCTACTATGTTACTATGTTACTCTCTTTTGCAGTGTCCGATGAGTTCTTTGCCACTCTGTTTTTGTCGGAGTGTGATTCTTCGCCCTTTGAGGCAAATTTGGCGGCATATGGCTTTACTTCTGGGGGACAATCCAGAGACCTTGGATCATTTACCTATTATGGGTAATGTACAATTTTTTCCCGAAAGGGGTAATATTAGTTTCCAACGTAGGGCTTCTCGGGGAGTTTATTTCCTGCAACATGTTTTAGGAGAAGGGGGCAAGAGTTTGCCTATTTGCGGATGATACTAAGATCTGTAACAGAGTGGACACCCAGGAGGGAGAGGCCCCACCTGGAGTATTGTGTTCAGTTTTGGAGGCCGTATCTTGTTAAGGATGTAAAAAGAATTGAAGCGGTGGAAAGAAAAGCTACGAGAATGGTATGGGATTTGCGTTACAAGATGTATGAGGAGAGACTTGCTGAACTAAACATGTATACTCTGGAGGAAAGGAGAAACAGGGGTGATATGATACAGATGTTCAAATATTTGAAAGGTATTAATCCGCAAACGAACCTTTTCCGGAGATGGGAAGACGGTAGAACGAGAGGACATGAAATGAGATTGAAGGGGGGCAGACTCGAGAAAAATGTCAGGAAGTATTTTTTCACGGAGAGAGTAGTGGATGCTTGGAATGCCCTCCCGCGGAAGGTGGTGGAAATGAAAACGGTAACGGAATTCAAACATGCGTGGGATAAGCATAAAGGAATCCTGTGCCGAAGGAATGGATCCTCAGGAGCTTAGTCAAGATCGGGAGGCGGGGATAGTGCTGGACAGACTTATACGGTCTGTGCCAGAGCCGGTGGTGGGAAGCGGGACTGGTGGTTGGGAGGCGGGGATAGTGCTGGACAGACTTGTACGGTCTGTGCCAGAGCCGGTGGTTGGGAGGCGGGGCTGGTGGTTGGGAGGCGGGGATAGTGCTGGGCAGACTTATATGGTCTGTGCCCTGAAGAGCACAAGTACAAATCAAAGTAGGGCATACACAAAAAGTAACATAGTAGATGACGGCAGAAAAAGACCTGCATGGTCCATCCAGTCTGCCCATGACAAACTCATATGTGTATACCTTACCTTGAATTTGTACCTGTCCTTTTCAGGGCACAGACCATATAAGTCTGCCCAGCAGTATTTCCCGCCTCCCAACCACCAGTCCCGCCTCCCATCACCAGCTCTGTTACAGACCGTATAAGTCTGCCCTCCCCTATCCTCGCCTCCCAACCACCACCCCCTCTTCCCCCCAACTGCTCCGCCACCCAATTTCAGCTAAGCTTCTGAGGATCCATTCCTTCTGCACAGGATTCCTCTATGCATATCCCACGCATGTTTGAACTCCGTTACCGTTTTCATCTCCACCACCTCCCGTGGGAGGGCATTCCAAGCGTCCACCACCCTCTCCGTGAAGAAATACTTCCTGACATCTTTCCTGAGTCTGCCCCCCTTCAATCTCATTTCATGTCCTCTCATTCTACCGCCTTCCCATCTCCGGAAAAGATTCGTTTGCGGATTAATACCTTTCAAATATTTGAATGTCTGTATCATATCACCCCTGTTCCTCCTTTCCTCCAGGGTGTACATGTTCAGGTCAGCAAGCCTCTCTTCATACGTCTTGGAACGTAAATCCCATACCATCCTCGTAGCTTTTCTTTGCACCGCTTCCATTTTTTTAACATCCTTCGCAAGATACGGCCTCCAAAACTGAACACAATACTCCAGGTGGGGCCTCACCAACGTCTTATACAGGGGCATTAAAACCTCCTTTCTTCTGCTGGTCACTCCTCTCTCTATACAGCCTAGCAATCTTCTAGCTACTGCCACTGCCTTGTCGCACTGTTTCGTCGCCTTCAGGTCCTCAGATACTATCACCCCAAGATCCCGCTCCCCGTCCGTGCCTATCAGACTCTCCCCGCCTAACACATACGTCTCCCTTGGATTTCTACTCCCTAATTGCATCACTTTGCATTTCTTCGCATTGAATTTTAATTGCCAAACGTTAGACCATTCTTCTAGCTTCTTCAGATCTTTTTTCATGTTTTCCACACCCTCCGGGGTGTCCACTCTGTTGGAAATCTTGGTGTCATCCGCAAAAAGGCAAACTTTACCTTGTAACCCTTCGGCAATGTCACTCACAAATATATTGAACAGAATCGGCCCCAGCACCGATCCCTGAGGCACTCCACTACTCACCTTTCCTTCCTCCGAGCGAACTCCATTCACCACCACCCTCTGGCGTCTGTCCGTCAACCAGTTCCTAATCCAGTTCACCACTTCGGGTCCTATTTTCAGGCCGTCTAGTTCATTTAAGAGCCTCCTGTGGGGAACCGTGTCGAAAGCCTTGCTGAAATCTAAGTAGATGACGTCCATAGCACGTCCTTGATTTAATTCTCCTGTCACCCAGTCAAAGAATTCAATGAGATTCGTTTGGCACGATTTCCCTTTGGTGAAACCATGTTGTCTCGGATCTTGCAACTTATTGGCTTCCAGGAAATTCACTATCCTTTCCTTCAGCATGGCTTCCATTACTTTTCCAATAACCGAAGTGAGGCTTACCGGCCTGTAGTTTCCAGCTTCTTCCCTATCCCCACTTTTGTGAAGAGGGACCACCTCCGCCGTTCTCCAATCCCTCGGAACCTCTCCCGTTTGCAAGGATTTATTAAACAAGTCTTTAAGAGGACCCGCCAGAACCTCTCTGAGTTCCCTCAGTATTCTGGGGTGGATCCCGTCCGGCCCCATGGCTTTGTCCACCTTTAGCTTTCCAAGTTGTTGACACACACTCTCTTCCGTGAACGGCGCTCTATCCACCTCATTTTCAGGTGTACTTTTGCCAGTTTCTCTCGGTCCTTCCCCAGGGTTTTCTTCAGTGAAAACAGAACAAAAGTATCTATTTAGCAAATTGGCTTTTTCTTCATCATTTTCTACATAGCGTTTTGTTGTATCTTTTAGTCTCACAATTCCCTTTATAGTCTTTCTCCTTTCACTAATATACCTGAAGAAGTTTTTGTCTCCCCTCCTTACATTTCTAGCCATTTGTTCTTCCGCTTGCGCCTTCGCCAGACGTACCTCTCTCTTGGCTTCTTTCAGTTTCATCCGGTATTCCTCCCCGTGTTCCTCCTCTTGAGATTTTCTATATTTCTGGAACGCTAACTCTTTAATCTTTATTTTCTCAGCCACTTGCTTTGAGAACCATATCGGTTTCCTTTTTCTCCTGCTTTTATTTACTCTCCTTACATAAAGGTCTGTGGCCCTGTTTATTACTTCTTTTAGCCTGGACCACTGTCCTTCCACTTCTCGTATGTCCTCCCAGCCCATCAGCTCCTTCCTCAGGTATTCTCCCATTTTGTTAAAGTCAGCTCGCTTGAAATCGAGGACTTTGAGTTTAGAGTGGCCGCCGTCCACATGAGCCGTTACATCAAAACAAACCGTTTGATGGTCACTGTTTCCAAGGTGCGCAGCTACTCGGACATTTGACACACTATCCCCATTCGTGAGCACCAGATCCAACGTGGCTGCCTTCCTCGTGGGTTCGTTCACCATTTGTCTGAGCAGAGCACTTTGGAAAGCATCCACAATCTCTCTACTTCTTTCCGATTTTGCAGATGGAACCTTCCAATCTACATCCGGCAGATTAAAATCTCCCAACAACAGCACCTCTCTTTTCTTCCCCAACTTTTGAATATCAGCGATCAGATCTTTATCTAGTTCTTCCAATTGTGTCGGGGGTCTATAGACAACACCCACGTGGACCAAGGTTCTATCCTCTCTTTTTAAGGTGATCCATATTGCTTCTTCCTTTCCCCAGTTCCCTGTCATTTCAGTCGCTGGGATATCATTTCTCACATACAGAGCTACTCCTCCACCTGTACGTCCCTCTCTATCCTTCCTAAAAAGATTATAGCCTAGTATGTTTACATCCCATTCATGGGAACCATTGAGCCATGTCTCTGTGACTGCAACTATGTCCAAGTCAGACTCCAAAATCAGGGCTTGAAGGTCAGGAATTTTATTGCATAGAGTGCGAGCATTTGTGGTCATCGCTTTCCATGTACATTTCCTAGTATGTGTTTTGGTTTTAGTGATTTGTGAGGGTGTTTTTTCTTTGGGTACCTTCTCGTATTTTTGTTCCCCCTTCCTTGCTTTTTCTTCTTTTTCTGCTTCAGTTTTATTTTCAGGAATATCAGAGTGCTGTAGTGGAGCAAAAGAATTTTGTAGTGGCAACACTTGTGCGGGCGGATGCTTCTGTGTCACATGATGAAGTCTGCCTGAGCCTACTGTGAACCATCTGTTCTTATGTGGTTTTATTCTTTGAGGCAGTGGTGAGAAGTTATGATTCTGCACAGTCCTATAAGTTGCTTTAATTGCTTCTAATTCTTGCATTACTTTACAGAGCTCTTGTTTTAAAGTAGATAGCTGAAGACAGATAGGACAAGCTTTAAGTCTCCAGATGATTGGCCTTCAAACTAAAGCATCACAATTATTGCAGAGAATAAAAGTCATCCTGATTGGTTGAAATGGGTATGAACAGGTGTACTATGTTGGAGTAATAGCCTGCAAGACTGCCTGTGTATGATTGGGTAAAGTTAATGAGGACTGGTTTCTCTATAAATGAGTGGAAAACCCTGGGGTGGGTGGGATTATAAGTCCCCAAGTGTCAGCTAACTGCTGTTTTATCAAGGGAATTCTCTAGCTGGGTGGGACCAGGACCAAAGAATTTCCAATTGAATTAACCTTTAAAATTGTCTAAGAATATAACTTTTTAATCTAAATATTCCCAATAATTACAGCTGTGTAAAATGTTACTTTTGAGTCTCAAATGAATTCAATGCTGTTTTAACAGCCTCTCCTCTCTTCCTATCAATCAGAGCTTGGCAGGACAAGATAGAGAGAAAGAAAAGGTTTCACAGGGCTAATTAATTAAGCAATAAGCATTAAATTTAAGAGAAGAATCATGTATCTCACCTCTAGCCTGAAAGTTGAGAAGTTTGGACTTTATTTTAAAGTCATAATTTACTTTAGTGTGCAGGTGTCCAATAACCTCTAGCCTGAAAGTTGAGAAGTTTGGACTTTATTTTAAAGTCAGAATTTACTTTAGTGTGCAGGGGTCCAATAACTTGGAAAAATTTCAAACACAATTGGTTTGTCTCCCCCTTCAAGGCCAATCTAGCTCCTGTTGTGCAGTGAAGTGGTGAAGTAGCAAATATGAGTTATCTTGTTGGGCAGACTGGATGGACCGTGCAGGTCTTTTTCTGCCGTCTTTTTCTTCCTGAAAAAGGATCTCAGGAAGCTAACAGAATGGTCTAAGGTTTGGCAATTAAAATTCAATGCGAAGAAATGCAAAGTGATGCACTTAGGGAGTAGAAATCCACGGGAAACGTATGTGTTAGGCGGTGAGAGTCTGATAGGTACAGACGGGGAGAGGGATCTTGGGGTGATAGTATGTGAGGATCTGAAGGCGACGAAACACTGTGACAAGGCGGTGGCCATAACTAGAAGGTTCCTAGGCTGTATAGAGAGAGGTGTGACCAGCAGAAGAAAAGAGGTTTTAATGCCCCTGTATAAGTCGTTGGTGAGGCCCCACCTGGAGTATTGTGTTAAGAATTGAAGCGGTGCAAAGAAAAGCTACGAGAATGGTATGGGATTTGCGTTACAAGACGTATGAGGAGAGACTTGCTGACCTGAACATGTATACCCTGGAGGAAAGGAGAAACAGGGGTGATATGATACATACGTTCAAATATTTGAAAGGTATTAATCCACAAACGAACCTTTTCCGGAGATGGGAAGGCGGTAGAATTAGAGGACATGAAATGAGATTGAAGGGGGGCAGACTCAAGAAAAATGCTAGGAAGTATTTTTTCACGGAGAGAGTGGTGGATGTTTGGAATGCCCTCCCGCGGGAGGTGGTGGAGATGAAAACAGTAACAGAATTCAAACATGTGTGGGATAAACATAAAGGAATCCTGTTCGGAAGGAAGGGATCCTCAGGAGCTTAGCGGAGATTGGATGGCAGAGGTGGGGCTGGTGGTTGGGAGGCGGGGTTAGTGCTGGGCAGACTTATACGGTCTGTGCCCTGAAAAAGACAGATACAAATCAAGGGGCTGGTGGTTGGGAGGCGGGGCTAGTGCTGGGCAGACTTAGTCTGTGCCCTGAAAAAGACAGATACAAATCAAGGTAAGGTATACACAAAAAGTAGCACATATGAGTTATCTTGTTGAGCAGACTGGATGGACCATGCAGGTCTTTTTCTGCCGTCATTTACTATGTTACTATGTTACATTGCAGGCGAGGGATGCTGAGCGTTGGGTTTTTTCGGCTTACCAACAGTTAAAGTATTACATTTGCTCGTTGATTCCCGGTGCCTTGGCTTTTCCCCTAGGTCTTTGTTTACTGGAGTTCTTTGATAAGTTCAGAGATGAAGATCTGTCAATTTCTTCCCTTCATGGAGAACTCTCTCCGACACAGTCACGGGAAGATCTGCTTTTCAAATGGAGTCAGGACCTGGGCATACCTGTTACTTCCTTGAATTTAACCAAGTTAATTAAACATATTCCAAAGATCTCAGTGAGTGCTGAACTGTGGGACTATCAGTTTCAACCACTACATAGAGCTTATTTTACACAAGAGCAGGTATTTAAGGTGGGGGGGGGGGGGGGGGGTAGAGACTCCGGTTTGTCAAAAGTGTCTTCAAGGCCATAATTCTTTTTTTCACGCTTTCTGGAGTTGTCTAAAGAAAGATTTTTTGGAGAGCTATTTTACGCTATCTTGAAAGACTTTTAAATTGAAATCTGCCATTTTCACCAGCAGGGCTGCTTTTAGATAAATATGAAGCCTTTCAAGCCCCTAACCATTTTCATGCCCTTTTCATTTGAAAGGCAGGTGCATTGGGCAAGCAAATCATCTTGGGGATGTGGGTTGGTGATACGGCTCTCTCTTTTCAGGCCTGGAGAAATCATTTGCATGCATTGATGCTGTTGGAGTGTAGACAAGCCAGGTGTTCTCCTAAACAATGCAAGTTGTTTCTGGGCATTTGGGAAACCTATATTCAATCCCTATCGCATAGAGCTAGAAGTCTGATTTTAAATACTTTTTAGAGGGGAG
Organism: Microcaecilia unicolor; assembly: GCF_901765095.1. Classification (NCBI taxonomy): domain Eukaryota; kingdom Metazoa; phylum Chordata; class Amphibia; order Gymnophiona; family Siphonopidae; genus Microcaecilia; species Microcaecilia unicolor. The sequence continues at coordinate 117,986,138 of NC_044040.1, read as the reverse complement.
GGAAAGAGGATGAGGGGGAGATTTCCCTTGATTCTGTTTTTTATTCTTCCCAATTGTGGAGTGTTTTCTTAGCACCTCCCCCTTTTTTAACACCCTCTTGGCAAGGAGGGAGGGGTTTTTGTGCTGTACACGTCTTGGATTGTATCGGTTTGTTCAGTAATATAACTCCTTTTTTTTGGGGGGGGGGTTGAATGGAAGGGAATGGGGGACGGGTGGAGTGGCATAGTTATATTAAAAGTTTGTTGAAAGCCATTGTCTTTATATACAATTGTTTTTTGTTTTACTCTTCTTATAAAGTTATCTTCATTACCAAAGCGTACTTTGAGCACGTAAGTGGTATTTGCATTGTGCTGTTATCCATGATAATTGTTCATAACTTGGAATAGTGGGTGAGGGTGGGGGATAAAATTGTGAAAAGCTTAATGATGATTTGTATGGTATTATCCTTTTCCTTCTGTATGTTCTGTTATTGGATTCAATATATACCCATATTGTCAAACTTGTCATCAATAAAAATTGTTACAATTAAAAAACAAAACAACACATTAAACTATCATTCAAGTTATAGTATAGTAGAGAGGTGTGGTAGCCTTGTTAGTCCACTCTTAAAGGTAATCAATAGAAATCAAACAAAATTAAAACATGGAAAAGAAAATAAGATGATACCTTTTTTATTGGACATAACTTAGTACGTTTCTTGATTAGCTTTCGAAGGTTGCCCTTCTTCGTCAGATCAGAAATAAGCAAATGTGGTAGCTGACAGTGTATATAACAGTCTCTCATAGACAGTCTAGCAGGGTGGGTAGGAGATGTGTATGGGGACTTCAAAGCATTCCATAGATAGTCTAGCAGGATGTTTGTGGGGAGGGGAGGAGAGGGTGATAAGCAGAGAAATACAACTTTATGGTTTATAATGGGCTAGAAAACCCAGATCCTTGTTAAGTCCTGTCTGTTGGGTGTAAAAATATTCAATCATTCTGACTTCAAAGGTTTTGCGTTCCTGTATTGTTTTAAAGTTACCTTTCAGTATTCTCACTGTGAAATTACTGGTACAGTGTCCTGGTTCTGTAACGAAGGTTGCTATATTGGAGAAACAGGCCAGATGCTTAAGACAAGATTCAATTTACATAGACATCACATGAACAATATAGCCAGTAGGGCCCCCACCCCGGTGGGACAGCACTTCACAGAACCAGGACACTGTACCAGGATTTCTGCATATTTTTGACCACAGGTGTATAACACAAAACGTTTATTATGCAAGGGCTGGGATATTTTTCTTGTCTGCATTGTGTTGGAATTCTATGTGCACATTCAGTTTCAAAAACTCTCTGAAATGATAAGTTCGTTAGTTTTGGAATAAGGTCTTCAAAAACTTCACAGCCCTCAGGAATGCACAGAATATGAATATTATTTCATGCTGTATTGTACATATCTTCCAGTTCTTTTTCAAAGTCCATCGCAACTTTAGCAATGCATTGTAGGCCTATAATATTTTCCTCTGCTGTACCAGCCTTGATCTCAAGGGTATTGATGCATGAACGATAGAGAGTCTCATCAGATTTCAATTCAGAAAGTTCAGCTTTTATTGCAGTTGTATCTTATTTTGTGTTGGGAAGTAATGATTTTAATGAACGCATCTCTTCTAAGAGAGAATTTAAAGTAAGATCACTGCTCTTACTCGGATCGCATTTCATCTGTGGAAGCGAGTCGAATGTATTTCTCTTATTACTGACTGTGAAAGATGTAGAAGCGTCTTGTTTTCCAGATGCCATACTAATTGTAAGTGATTATATATTGAAATTTGAGGATTAAAGAAGATGGTTATGTAGAAGAATGAAGCATTAAATGAAAGTCTCCAGGAGCTCACCAACTGAGCAGCCATCTCTTCCAATGTTCACCAGCTCCCCCAGAAGCTAGTCACTTTAGTTTACTGAAAGCATGAGTTGAACTCCACCTCTTAAGAATTATGACTGTCATTGCCCATGTATTATGCCACCGTATGACTGTACCAATGAATGATACAACAGTGAAGTGTGCATTTTCAGATGATTCTCTCAATAGAGTTGTAAGTCTGAATTATGCCTCTAATGAACCCTAATGCCTTTTACTTGGGTCAGTTGAACACTTTTGAGGCATTAAATTGATAGATCCTTTAAGGATAAAATTGTGACAATGTGAATTCTTATGTAGTATATATATAAACAATAATTATAATTATCCATATGTCACTGATGTTTCTGTAATTCACCTTGTCTCTCTTCTGTTTTCTGTCGGTAGGTACCTTGGCCTCCTGGTGAGCTACAAAGTTCTTGGTATTCTTCTGCTAACCTTGATTGGCTGGAAGGTGAAGAAAAGCAAAGAATACAATGTACAAGAAAAAGCTGCTGGTCTGGTCTAGCTCTTACTCTTCACCAGTAGACTGGACTCTCAGACTTTCTCTCCTGGCTGATGCTTCTGTATTAACCAACTTTACTGTTTCTTTAGGGAGTTCATTCTAGATGGGTCAACAGTGGCTGGACTTTTGGAGTAAGCAATGCATTCTCTGAATCAGCTCAAATAAACAAACCATCCAGGAACCTCCTGACATCCTTTACAGAGGAGAAAACAGAGCCGGCCTGAGGTGGTTTCTTAAAGTTCATACAATGATCCAAACAGACATAGAGGCATATTTTCAAAGCATTTAGATTTACAAAGTTACATAGTAACCTGTGGAACTTTGTAGGTCTAAGTGCTTTGAAAATGAGCCCCATAGTCAAAAAAGTAATTCAGTGTCAATGGAAAATACAGAAAAGGAAAATTATTCCCTCCCTTCTCTTACCAGTAGGTCTTCATTGGAGACAGCAATTGGAACAAGCCAGGGTTCTTAGTGGTTCTCTCCTCATATATGCAAAAAAAAGTAAAGAAATTAAACCAGTGTCTCTTGAGGATCCCTAGCCAGAATATCCATAATGAATATCCATACAGTGGAGACAGTGCATTAATCTCTTCTCATGCATATTGAGAACATTCTGAAAACCTGACTAGCCCACCAGGACTGGTTTAGGAGCCACATATGTAACCTAAAGTTAAAGAAAGGGTGTGTCTCTTATTTTGTATCTCACTAAATCCATCTCTATTCTTCTCCAGGCCCACCAAATATTAAGGATTGGTTTTCTGTTGAAGAGATGTTACATTACATTATAGTATACTTCTATACCGCTTATACCTTCAGGTTCTTAGTGGTTTACAATAATTTTAAAAAAAGTCTCTTGGGAAGCAAAAAAAGCAAAGAACTAATTTTAACAAACTTCTTAAAAAGATAAGTTTTTACATTTTTCTTGAATAAGAAAAAAGATAACCGAGCATCAAAATAAATATTAAAATCACTCCAGGATCTCGATACTTGAACTTCAAGAAGTCTATCAAACATTTAAATCTCTTTACTCCCTTAATTAATGGAAGGACAAAAAGTGAATTGTGAAATCTATTCCTATTATTGGAAATAAATTCCATATGATCCATTGCATAACTTGGACTTTAACCATTTAGGATTTTATATAGAAAGCAAAAGAACTTGAACATAATCCTTGCCTCTATAGGCAACCAATGTAATTCAATAAAATATGAAGAAACATTTTCCTGCTTCCGTAAAGAAAAAATCAGATTGCAGTGTTATGGAATGTTTGTAATCGCCGGCTAACTTGTCTAGGCACACCCAAATAAATAATATTACAATAGTCAACTTGGACAAAAGCAACTCAAATTCAAAATACTTTCTTATGCGTCTTAAATTCCTCAAAAGAAAGAGCTCTTATTGAGTTGAGAGTCAAGGGATAAATTCTGCTCAATATAAACCCCCTAGTATCTTTCTAACAGATACATTATATGGTCTACTAAAGGGTCAGGATTGTTTTAAAAAAGTAAAAATGGGGTCTTATCAGTATTTAACTTGAGTCAGTAGCATGACATCCAGGACCTAATCAGTGTTAAACATCTTTAAACAACTGACAGTACTGAATTTATAGATGAGTAAATCAGAATTAACACTGTAATATCATTGGCATAACTAAGTGATGTAACTGTCTCTAGTAAGTTCCAAACCCAAAGTATGTAAGAAGTTATTAAAACAGTGTAGGCAACAGAGAACATGAGCCTTGGCCCACGTCAAGAGATGACATTCCTCGGCAGCACGAACTAGACTTTGTGCTGCCCTGCTGATTGATGTAAGCAGCTGCTGTCATGTTATCTGACAGGATGGGAACCACCTTGCCTGTCAAGAAGTTGAAAGGCTAACAGAGCATTGGCCACCACTCAGAGCTCCAGATGGTTGATCGGCTACACCGCCTCCAGCGCTGAGCACGCAGGTGAAGGCTTTGTGCTCCCCAACCCGACAGGCTGGCATCTGTTACTACCACAATCCACTGAGGAGATGCCAACGGCATCCCTTTCAGTAGGGAATCCTCTCAGAGCCATCAGCTCATGCTCTGACAAGCTCAAGAAAGCCAAGGAAGGTGCCTCTGATACTCCTGAAAAACCGGAGACCACCTGCTCAACAGTGAGTGCTGCAATGGGCACATGTGGGTCCTTGCCCACAGCACCACCTCCAGCATGGCCGCCATTGAGCCTAACACCTGAACGTAATCCCAAGCTCGTGGATTCGGCAAAAGGAGCAGGCGGCAAACCTGGCACTGCAGCTTGACCTTCCTGTCTTCTGGCAAGAAAACCCGACCCAGAGCCGTGTCGAATTGAACACCCAGGTAGGTCAGGGTCTGTGAAGGAGAGAGGTGACTCTCGTGGAGATTGACGATTCAGCCTAAGGACTTCAACAGAGCAGTTACTCAGCCAGTGACCCTGCGACTCTCCAGCTCTGAGTCTGCACAGATGAGCCAGTCGTCGAGATAGGGGTGCACTCTGATGCCCACATTCCAGAGAAACGCCGCTACTACAACCATGACCTTGGAAAAGGTGTGGAGAGTGGTAGCTAGGACAAAGCCCAAAATTGAAAATGGCACTCCAGAACAGTAAAACACAGGAACCTCTGATGAGGAGGTCATATCAGAATGTACAAATAGGCCTCCTTGAGGTTGAGGGCTGTCAGAAACTCCCTTAGTTGAACTGCTGCCATGACAGACCGCAGAGTCTCCATTCAAAAATGCCGGACTCTGAGAAATTGATTGATCTTCCAGAGGTCGAAAATAGGATGAAAGGAGCCTTCCTTCTGAGGCACTATGAAATAAATGGAGTATTGCCCCTTATGGACCTCAAGGTGAGGTTCAAGATCGAGTTCAGAGTGGGTTCGACCGCTCCCCATTTGGAAACTGTAACACACCAGGATTCCAAGAAAAGCTGTCCTATGGGAGAAGAGAATTCAAGCCTGCAACCTTCTCTGATAACATCCAAGACCCACCAGTCTGAAGTAATCCTGGCCCACTCTTTGTAAAGCAGGGTCAACTGACTCCCTATCCTGGTGTCAGAAGAGCAGACCAGTACCCCATCATTGGGAAGCACATCCTTCAGCTCTCTGAAGTGCTGAGGAACCCACAGATCTTTTGTCCCCACGAAAGAGTTCTGCTGAAAACAAGAGCGTTGAAAAGCACCTCCCAAGCAGTCTGGCCGGTAGCGTCGAGCTTCCTGAAAATGAGGCCTAGAAGGCCCCACTAATGGCGAGGATTTGGGCTTATTCTCAGGGAGTCTCTGTAACATGGAGTCACAATCTTCTCCAAATCCTCACTAAAGAGGAGTTTCCCCGCTGAAAGGCAAACAAGTGAGACGTTGCTTGGACAGTAGGTCCGCAGCCCAATGGTGGAGCCATAAAAGTCTGCAAGAGGAAACCACCAATGCCACCTGTTTGGCCGAGGCCCGCACCAGATCATAGATAGAGTCTGCCAAAAAGGCAAGTGTCGACTCCATATGAGGCAAGGAAGCCCCAAAGATAGAACCTGAATCCTGTTCGTGTTCCAAAGTCTGTTGTAACCAGCTAACGCATGCATGGGCAGCATAAGAGCTACAGATAGAGCATGTTTCAAGGAAGCCATCTTTCATGGCCTTTTTAACACCACCCCACCTTCTACCAGTAGGGTGGTCTTTTTAGTGACAGCCGTCACCAAGGCGTCCACCTTAGGCAAAGCAAGTTTATCAGCCAGATCCAAACTGACCGGATATAAACGAGACATCACCCTGGCCACCTTAAGGCCTCCATCAGGGTCAGCCCACTGGGTTGAGACAAGTTCCTGGATAGCCTAACGCACAGGAAAAACCTTGGAAGGTCACCTCGTGCTTGCCATCTTAGGGTTCACAGTGGCTGTGGCCTCCAAGGCACTAGTATTCAGCGCAGGCAATTCCTCTTGATGGAACAGGCACACCGCAGAAGGGTCATCCGACGCCTCCTGGAGCAATTCTCTGTCCTCCAGCTCATCCACCCTGGATGGGCGGAGAGAGTCCCCCACCAAGAGGCCAGCAAGTGATGAGTGGAAACAAGAGTTTACTACCCCCCTTCTAAGTCATAGACCAACCGCCTCCTCTTCTGCACCGGATCCTCTGCGGAGGGCAGCAAAACCTGCCCTAAATCCCCAGAGGGAAGCCCCTGGGGAGAAGAGACAGGTTGGGGCTGAGGTAAAGTCCTCTTAATCAAATAAGCTTGATGTATCAGCAAGACAAACCCGGAAAAAAATATTTCGTAGGAACTTAAAGGTGCTGCCAATAGCCCCAAAGGGGCTCCCATAGAAGAATAGGAATCTTCATTGCTAGCAAGGCCACTATCCATCCCAGGACGGGAGGCCTCAGAAACTGCCATTCCCAGAGAGGCAGGAAGCGCATCTGCTGGCGCCTGCAAAATGGCGCAGGCCCCCACAACCGCTGACTGGGAAACAGCCGGCTCCAGCGAAATAGAAGTGCTGTCACCCACCGGGGCATCCGAGCAACCAGTTGGACACAGTCCTACTGCGGATTTCCATTTACTGCAGCGGGAACACCTCTTAACCGCCTCTGCCACCATGCACACCATACTTTCTCCCAGTGACAAAAAAAGACAGCAATCAGGCTTAACCCACGCAGTGCGGTGGAGCGCACCTGAGGCAGTAGCTTCCCCCTCCCTCCCAGTCAGAAACCTGCCACCAATCTGACCCTGCAGGTAGAGCTGGTTCTCTCTGACTGGCTCCTTCTGTGTCCAATCTTTTTTTTTTTTTTTAAGAGCAGCTGATCAATCATGGTCCTTTCTTTTTTTTGGGGGGGGGGGGGGTGAGGGAGGCTTAACGACTCGTTCAGCAAAGAAACACTGGGAGGCAGGTACTCAGGCTACCAGGTATGCCCCCAAGATTGAGTCCAACTGGCCAAGCCGTCAACTGGCTAGGACAGCCCAGGAGAAGTCCAAGAAGAGCTGATGAAGAGCTGCTGGAGATAGAGATATACTGAGTGAAGGAGGGGCTGACTGTGTGATAGCACTGCCTTCAGTTTGGTAATCTCTATCTCCACCTGCTGGTAGAGGGACACAACCCATCAGTTCCTGGATTCATCTGCTGCAGAGAATAAGGAAACACCTTTCTAGGCAAAAGATTATACCCTGGATACAATAAGAAATAGTTTGGGTAGTTTACGGTTAAAGATCTTACAAAACAGAGTGGTAGTAAGTATACCAATAATTACAGATGGAATACAAAAGCATCCATTTTGATCGATATGATCAAAAAATTGTAGAAAGAAAGATAAACCACAACAATTGTACCCTGAATATAAGTACCACAATAGGGGACTTACAAACTCGCATAAACTATCTCAGTTCACAATAGTATCTTACAAAATAAAACATTTCTAAATAACCACCAAATTGTCCACAAAGCTTCCAGCACAGAAATGCTGAGTAGAGCTGGTAGTGCTTTAAGATCTTTCTCTAGAGTAAAGCACAGCTTCTGACTTCAGTCTTCTTGAGCTAATGCTGTATATAATTTTAAATGTTATTAAAAAAAAAGGATACTGGTATGTATGTGCTTTGGATGATGTGGAAATAGGTGCCATATCAAATCAGAAAGCAAGTACAGTTTTTGAAGAAAAACAGTCTTATTTCAAGAGTCCAATTTCTAAGGTGTTATGGTGACCAGGTTTTAAATTCCAACTTGTACTGAAAACAATGATCAGAGCAAGTGTTTTGCCCTCAGTATAAAGATACCCAGAATAATGAGATTTGTATTCCATCAATATGAAAATCTGCAGCTGATCCACAAGGTTGCAACTGCCCCTTGAGGGCCAATATTCAGCCAGCAGTGGTCAGCAGTTTTTAAGCCAGTGATATTCAATGAAGAGCCACGTTCATGCTCTGGCATTCAGTATCTGGAGTCAGCCGCCACCCTAGAAGTTATGCATTTTTTGCAGTCCTGTCTGCCCACTTACAAGCAGATGATCAAAAAACCCTGCTGTTTCAAACAGTGCTCCAAAAATAGCACTGGAACAGCATGGGGCGTTATTAGACCTATGATCAGAGATAATTGCATGCAAATTTAAGCACACAATTATCTCTGATCGTGGGGTAGAAGTGCGGGAGAATTGTGCCTGAGCATGTGTGTTCAGCACAATCCTCCCGCACTTGTTTGACAGGTCTGGGCAGGGCAGGGCAGGATGCCACCATTTTGCAGCGTCGAAAGAAGAGGAGGGAGGCAGGCAGGCTACCTCCCTTCGCCAACCCACAAGGTAGGGGGGTAGGTAGGGAGGGGGGCGGATTGATCACTGCACCACCAGGGACCCTTTGCTGGGGGGGGGGGTTAGGGGTGCTGGAGACCCACCGGATCTCCAGCCCTCCCTGAACCAGGGGGGGGGTTGGTCACCCACTGGGCCACCAAGGGACTGTTTTGGAAATGTTGAGGGGAGTTAGGGGGGGACCAGAGGTCTGCCGGACCTCCAGCCCCCTGTCGCTGGGGGGGTCTTCAGGTTTGCTTTGTTGGGGGGAATGGGGGCCTGCTAGCATGCATGTGGCATAGAGTTTGCCGCGGTCAGCGACCCAGTCTTTGGCGCGCTGGTCACTGATCATATGTTTAGCCCTGTTTTGCATGCATTTGCATGCTAGTTGCGTTCAGAGCCCTCGGGGACTCCAATCATTGGGCGGTAGCAAACGCCAGCGCTAGTATGGCGCTAACAGCCTCTAGCGCCGGCGTTTGCTTTTAATCATCCCTGTGTTAGCTATGCAGGCACCAGCACTGAAATGGCTGGTGCTCACATAACTACTGGCTCTGTCTACAGACTGCCCCAACACGAAATGGCCAGTGCAATGGTGGTCAGAGCTGATATTCAGCAGTACTGCCCAGTTCAGTGCTGCAGAATATCAGCAGCTGAGATTCTAAGTGTGATTTAACCGGGCAGAAGCACCTCTTGCCATAGGAGCCAACTTTTCAAAATTATTAGGGGTGCTAAGCCCAATGGAAATAATCCCTCCCTGGACACATACAAGGAAGTTTTCCAATATTGGGGGTGCTCAAGCACCCACAGAGTCGGCTCCAATGCCTCTTGCCTTGTTAATTCACTTTGAATATCAAGCCTCTAGATTTCAGTTAGGTTTCCTGCAGCTGACTGCTCAGCTGTAGATTTCCATGTGGCTTCAATAGATTATATTGAATGTGGAAAGAAGCTAACAGTCATGTGCTCACAGAGGGCAATTTTCAAAAGCCAATATACCCAGCTAAATATCTGTGTACCTGATTAAATAGGCTGTCTAAAAATTGTCCACTCTTTCCCTTGGTAAGAATATATGTAGGAATCAACATTTGTGCCTCTACATGCAGTAATAAGGCAGGCTTACAGCACAGTTGAAACAGGGGGTTCAATAACACACATGACTTCTAGAAGAGACATACTATTTTCAGAAATGGATGAAAGATTCCTCCAGAGGTAAAATTTGCTGCCATGGAACTAACAGCTGCAGATGATACTTTGAGGAGAGACAACAGGACCATATGGTGGTCATTGGTTAATGAATTTTATTCCCCAAACTAAAAGTCCTAAGCTTCTTAATCCATTTTTCCTTTACAATAATAATGCACTTAAAAAAATTCTATTTAAGCAGTATACAGTAAATATGAGCTGTGGTAGTTACTTCAAGGTTTTTAGTTTTAGAACATTTTATTACTGGAAAGACATATTGTTATGCCTAGCATAGAAAAGCTCAGATAACTTTTATTTAGCAAATATTCTGCAAATACCGGAAACAATATTAGCTCCAGAGAAATAAGAATATAAAAATTATTTACCGCAGATACAGTCAAGCGAGGCAGTGGGAGAAAAGGTGTGTGACTAAACCTTGTCTGTCCCTGGAAAGACGTTATCTTCAATCTGATTCACTGAAATTGCCTGGTCCTTAAATTATGTACGAATGTGTGGTAAAAGCTGGGATAGTCAACCTTGAAGGAATTTAGAACTGTCACAAATTCTTCCAACTGTATACCAGGGCATTACAGAGACAGATTGTGAATGTTGCTTATTAAGTTAACACTAGTATGAAAAATGTATGTATTTTTTTCATTACATGTAAACTGTTACATTTAAGGCTTCTAGATGGGGATAGAAATGTTTAAATAAAAAAAAGGGGAAAAATTGAAGAGCAATAGTTAAGGTTTTCAGGTGTGTAATCATGTTTAGAAAATTGCCCATTCCACACCCCAACAGTAAGTTTTTCTTGCATAAAAAGAGTTGGCATTAGTTTGAGGGAATTAAAGTACACAGGGAAGGGAAAGAGTGATTTTGGATTAGCTCACTCCTTTTCATTTATTGCCAAAGCAAAGTACATTCAGTTACAGTAGGTATTTTCCTGTATCCAGAGAGCTTACATCCTAAGGGGTTAACTGCCATGCAGCCCATAGGAATACAATGGGCTGTACTGCATTTAGCACACACTAATTGTTGGCATACGCTAAATCCATTTGTGTGCCTTAGTAAAAAAGACCCTTAAGTTTGTGCCTGAGACAATGAGATTTCATTTTGAATCCTTCATATGTATTTTGTACCTACTTCCATGCAGGTGCATAGTACTGTATGTGGGTACAGATGTACTACCAGTGTTGTATGCTTTAGCCAAATTTTCAAATGGAACATCTACAAGCTTCCCTTTGAAAATAACATTTCAGTCCTGCAAGTCCCACAGGCAGTGACAAAAAATAGCTTTCCCCCAAAACTAAAGAATTTATCTCAGAACTGTTCTATAAGTCCCATGGATACTGCTCAGTTTATTTGAATGAACATCATTCCGTGCATCAACTTCAACAGCAACTACATGGGCCATTTAATATCAGAAATAACCCTGAGAATTCCTCAGCATCAAAACTTTTGCTTCTAGGTTGCTGGGTCATACAAAGAGTGGGTGAAGGTTATACACTTAAGCTCATTAGTGGCACACTTAAAGCAGTAATCCCTTGTAATCATGGAAGGTTCTAATATATCAGTTACAAAACAGCCTGTGAAGCGTGTTTTTCTAAAATAGGATAATTTTTTAGTTCCTTGTTTGTCTAGAATTTCATGTTGACCTAGTTCTTAGAATTTAGCACTTTCAGGAGTCCTTTTACTAAGCCACTGTAAAAAGTGGCCTGTGGTTGCGTGTTTTGGACACACGCTGGTCCAAAAGGCGTTTTTTAGTGGGGACAGTATATGGCCATGCAGTAGAATTAAAGGTAGTGCACAGCTATTTACTACCTGAGCCCTTACTGCCACCTATTGACCTAGCAGTAAGGGCTCACACACTACATGCACAGTACTCATGCATGGTGTGCCAATGTGGCTGCGCTGTTGATTACCACTGGGGGGACCCCCCTCCCCCATATGGTAGAAAATAGAGACATTTTTTCTATTGCGAGAAACAGCACGTGCCAACTTTGAAACTACCACCGAGTGGGTGCACTAACCAGGCGGTAGTGTCAATTTGGCACATGCTACACACGTGGTAGCTCTACTGCCACTTTGTAAAAGGGCTCCTCAATGTTGTGGTCCAAGCTTGATTTCCATTCAGAAACAATTAGTCTTCAGGTCATATTGCACATAATTAAAAAATTAAGACAAATTAAAACATACCTAGTTGTTGAAATAGCTAAATAGACTGATAGTATCTGTATGAAACGGGTAGAGTGAGAGCAGGAAAAAAATTATTTGGATAGTGGTGGTGGTATTCAGCCGCTATGTATATCAGCAGGCCTAACTAAATGGATAGACCTAGCAAAGTAGCCACACTGTCTATTCAGCACTAATGCCTATACAGATAACAGCACTGAACATACAGATTAAGTTAAAGCAGGGGCGTAGCCAGATCGGCGGGAGGGGGGCCAGAGCCCAAGGTGAGGGGGCACATTTTAGGAACCCCCCCCCCCCCCCCCCCCGCTGCCAGCACCACCAACAACAACTTTGACCCCCCCCCCCCCCCCGCCAACGACCCTTTCAATGCCTCCACCCACCGTCGCCTACCTTTGCTAGCCGAAGTTGTCTTCCTTCTTTTGGTTTCTGAGTCTGACGTCCTGCACGTACAATGTGCAGGACATCAGACTCACAAAAACAGAACAAAACCTTGCGATCTGCAGGACTTCGTTCTGTTTCTGTGAGTCTGACGTCCTCAGGAACCAAACGAAGGAAGAAGACTTTGGCTGGCGGGGGTTGGGGTCCCCCGCCAGCAAAGGTAGCAGATGGTGACAGCGGGTTGATGGTGGGAGGGGGGGTTGAGAGGGTCGTTGACAGGGGGGTCCAGGGCCAAATCTACGGGGGCCCAGGCCCCCGTGGCCCCATAGTAGCTACGCCACTGAGTTAAAGGCAGTGGCTAGTGTTTAACTTGAAATGCTTACCAAGTAACTGTCTCCAGGAGTTTGTGCCTACATGAGAAAGGATAAGACTATAGTCATCATTGACAACAATCATTTGTAAATGTAGGTAGCTGAGTGGCTAGTAAGCATGAAAAAGGCTTGATAACCTGCCTGCCTGCCTAGTACAAAAGCAGCAGATCTCACATGTTCACTAGATAGGATTTTAGAGAGTGCTGGCAAGGAGCTGACTCATTTCCTTCTCCCAAACTTCCTTTGACTCCTGTTAGCCTTTGGTAGGCTGTTCAGTGCTTCCCTACTTCTTTTGGTTATTTGTGGTCCCTGTCATTTCCACACAGCCTGTTACATGGAAACTGGTGTGTCAAACAGTTTTGAAAACATTGGTGTGCATTCTGCTTGAATGGGAAATGCTGCTTTTGTGCATTAACCCCCGTGTTTACTAAGCCATGTGGCAATGCCTACACAGCCCATTCAAAGTGATAAAGTTGTGATAACTTTTTAAAGGGCCAAATAATTTTGCAGTACACTGTTCCTGATTCCCTTCCCCTCTCATACCAAGCTACGGTAAAGAGCCCTGCGGTAGTGGCAAGTGGCTGTTTTTGCTACACGCTGAGGCCATTTTTACTGCAGCAGGTAAAAAGGCTGCAAAAATACTTGGTCATGTGGTAAAATTGCTCTTGCCATGTGGCTATGTAAGGGGAGCACACTTACCACCACCCATTGAAGTGGCGCTAAGGGCTCTCAAGCTAACCCGGCAGTAACTTGGTAGCATGCATTGCTGCCTGATTACCGCCGGATAACTGCCACATAAAGAAATTGAGCCCTGTTTTCTTCAGTGTGGGAAATGGCACGCGCTGGGCTGGAACTACCATCGGTGCCAGCTCCAAGTTGGCGCACAGTAAGCCCACATTGGGCTTACTATTGCTCTGTAAAAGGGCCCCCTAACATCTTAGGCTGTTTATGCCAGTGTTGATGCTGATTTGCCACTTTTCTGGTACCTAGACAAATAAAGAATTCTATCCTGTTCCCACTACCTGTACCTTTGCCAACAATAGAGTAGGCAACTGCCAAGAGATAGCCAGAGGATTAAATCCAGCAATGGTCAGCTGGGAATATTGCTGAGACTTAAGTTGATCACATCTGTATAATATGCATGGGCATAGTTTGTCTGTTTCATTTGGAGGGGCAAAGGGTGGGGCTTGGCACATTAGCATATCATTTGCATACATATTCATTATGATTTTACACATACACTAAGTACATAAGTAATGCCATACTGGGAAAAGACCAAGGGTCCATCGAGCCCAGCATCTTGTCCACGACAGCGGCCAATCCAGGCTAAGGGCACTTGGCAAGCTTCCCAAACGTACAAACATTCTATACATGTTATTCCTGGAATTTTGGATTTTTCCAAGTCCGTTTAGTAGCGGTTTATGGACTTGTCCTTTAGGAAACCATCCAACCCCTTTTTAAACTCTGCTAAGCTAACCACCTTCACCACATTTTCCGGCAATGAATTCCAGAGTTTAATTACACGTTGGGTGAAGAAAACTTTTCTCTGATTTGTTTTAAATTTACTACACTGTAGTTTAATCGCATGCCCCCTAGTCCTAGTATTTTTGGAAAGCGTGAACAGACGCTTCACATCCACCTGTTCCACTCCACTCATTATTTTATATACCTCTATCATGTCTCCCCTCAGCCGTCTCTTCTCCAAGCTGAATAGCCCTAGCCTCCTTAGTCTTTCTTCATAGGGAAGTCGTCCCATCCCCGCTATCATTTTAGTCGCCCTTCGCTGCACCTTTTCCAATTCTACTATATCTTTCTTGAGATGCGGCGACCAGAATTGAACACAATACTCAAGGTGCGGTCGCACCATGGAGCGATACAAAGGCATTATAACATCCTCACACCTGTTTTCCATACCTTTCCTAATAATACCCAACATTCTATTCGCTTTCCTAGCTGCAGCAGCACACTGAGCAGAAGGTTTCAGCGTGTTATCGACGACGACACCCAGATCCCTTTCTTGGTCCATAACTCCTAACGTGGAACCTTGCATGACGTAGCTATAATTCGGGTTCTTTTTTCCCACATGCATCACCTTGCACTTGCTCACATTAAACGTCATCTGCCATGACTTCCGGTGGAGCTGCCGGCCAAGATGGCCGCCGCACATTGAGCTCCGCAAAGTCGCGATCGGGAGCTCCTACAAATCAGCTGTTTTCAACCCCCATCAAGGTCCAGCTTGAGGACGGGTAACGAGGAAGGAAGCGAGAAGGCGATCCGACCTCCTGGGAAAGGAAAAATATAAGCAGCAAACCGCAGCGGCGCGAACTGGCAGTAGCGAGTCCCCCTTCCCCCACACCACGCGGCGAGCGGCTGGCGCCAGAGAGACACCCGAACATAGACCGCCATATGATCGGAGAACAGGAGCAGACCGGGCAACGTTTTCATATGCCGACAAAGTGAGTCCTTACCGAAGCAGAGGGCGCAGGCAAAGGATGGTGGATCTGTGACCGGGAGGATGGACAACGAGAGAGCTGGAACGGCTGCACACAGCAACGGAAGAGGGGGAAGGAGAGGGCCTAGCACAATGTAAGTAGCACAGACTTTAAAAATCATATTCAGCAGAGATAATAGCTGGCACAGCTGCTTCAATGACTACAGTAAAATCAACAGAGGATGATGAAAGCAGGGTAAAGCAGAATTAAGAGAGCAGCCTGGAATTTAAAGAGATAGGAACACCCTTTCTCAACAGCTCTACTTTCAATCTTGGAAAGACTTGTAGGAGGTGAAAAGCAACATCAGCTCTCATAGGGCGGCTGAAACAGTAGAGCAGAATTAGTTTTCTATCATACAGAGGACAAAGGAGTGCCTGGGAAGCTATTCGGATTTAAAGACAGAAATTTTAAAAGCACTCATTTATTACATCGTGCATGGCGACCCGAGGGTCCAAAAAAGAGCCGGAAAAATCTAAAGGAGGAGGCTCAAGGATGGCGGAGAAAAACTCCCCATCGTCACCATCGGTGAGTTCTGCCTGGGCTGCGGAAATAGTGGCGGAAGTTAAACTAGCGGTGGAGGACACTCTAAATCACCAACTTCAACAAATAATAGACAAGTTGGATGGCATGGATCAACGGCTCACTACCTTCACAAAAGACTTCCAGGAGGTCCAGCAGAGACTGGGAGAAGTGGAAACATCAGCACAAGAATCCTCCACGGCTATAGAAGGACTTACAAAAAAGGTAGCAGCCCTGGAAGATAAAGTGGATGATTTGGAGAACCGCTCTCGACGGAATAACCTCAGACTGGTAGGAATACCAGAATCAATAAAAGAGGGGGATCTGAGAGAATATCTGGAGTCCTGGCTTGCTAAGATGTTGCACAATGAAAATACAACTGGACCCCTAAGAATAGAGCGGGCACATCGTTTAGGACCCAGGAAGATGACCAACGACCGGCCGAGAGTGGTTATCCTGCGTATGCTCCACTACCAACAAAAAATGGCGTTACTCACTGCTCTTAGGAAAGGAGCAACACTCGAGCTTGAGGGCCATAAAATACTATGCTTTCAAGACTATTCTACTAAAGTCTCTCTTTTGCGCAAACAGTATTCGCAGGTCTGTGGAAGACTGCATAAACTACAAATCCGTTTTGGTCTATTATACCCAGCGAAACTACGCATTCAACATAATGGTGTGGTGAAGTTTTATGAAACAGTGGAGGCAGCTCAAGCGTTTGTGGATCAGCTGGAGAAAAACAGACCGAGTTCTTCCACAAACGAGTAGACTTTGTTGGTGAGATGAAAACCTGAGTAATGGTGAACAGGGTGGTCAAAGAGTTGATAATCACTTCTGTTGATATTGAGTTAAATTTCTTTGAAATGGTTAATGTTGTTAATGTTGTTATTGAAGTTACACTGCATACAAAGGGGGGGAGACTGGATACATACTTGCTAAAAGGGGTCCCCGATCGGAGACACGGAGGTTGAGCACCCTAGGTGCCCAGAAGAAGTAGGGGAGGACAGAGGTTGGGTGGGATAGGGGTGGGATTAGGAGAGGATTCTTTGAGGAGCCATAGCTTCATGGGCAGGTTGGAGAAGCAGGGGATAAGCAGTTGGTTAAGAGCCACATTGGGAACTTTACAACATAGAGTGACACAAAAAAGACAGCAAGGGGGGTATTGGCTGGGATGCCCCCATTGCTCAATACGTGCAGGTCTCCATTCGGTGTATAATCTGAACAATGAGTTCACATAATGGCACTTAAGATGGTGACCTGGAACGTGGGTGGCATTTCTTCGCCGATTAAGAGACAAAAGATACTCCAAGCATTACATAAACAAAAAGTAGAAATAGCTTTTCTTCAAGAGACGCATTTGAATGCTAAAGAACATGAGAAATTACGTAGATGGTGGGTGGGAGATTACTACGAATCCCCGGCGCAAGCCAAAAAAGCAGGAGTTATCATATTAATCAAAAAAGGGATTCAAGTCCATACTCATAAGATTGTAGCAGATGCGGAGGGCAGATATGTACTTGTACACTTAACAATAGAACGACAACCTGTAGTGTTGTGCAATGTATATGCCCCCAATACGTACAATAAAACTTTTTACAAAAAACTCTTGCAACACCTAACAGGCTTCGATGGAATTCCCATGCTAGTAGGGGGAGACTTTAATGCAGTGGTTGATCCTAGGTTGGATAGATCACATGGGGAGAAGAAGGGGTCGGGGTCAGATTCGAGAGGCATAAACATGTTAAGTGAGGTCCTAGACTTGGTGGATGTGTGGCGGACTCTGCACCCATTAGAGCGGGATTTTACCCATTTGTCCCGCGCACATGCCACCATGTCACGAATTGACTACATATTTCTTTCACGCAATTTATTTACAAGGCTGCGGGAGGCAGACATAGGTCCCATAAAAATTTCCGATCATGCGATGGTAACTGCAGTACTGGAGCCGCCCGGGCCCGCACCAGGACAATTTCAATGGAGATTCCCTACTCGTCTGTATACTGACAGAACATTTTTAAACTATATAACACAAAAGTATAAGTATTTTCAAGAAACTAACCAGGAGCATAGGGGTAACCCAATTTTATACTGGGATACAGCTAAAGCCGTACTACGGGGAGAGATTATAGCATACACGAGTCATCAAAAAAAGATACGGGAGAAGGAGTTGTTTAGATTAGAAAAAGAAGTAACAAGAGTGCGGAAAGCATATGGGCGACATCATAGTCTGCAGCTTAAAGCCCAACTTTTAGAATTGCAGCAGGCCCTAAATGAAGGGATTCATCAAAAGGCCCAAAAAAACTATGCTTATTACAGATACCAACTATATAAATATGCCAACAAAAATAGTAGGATGCTCGCAAGGTTGGCAAAATCTAGGCAAGGGCCCTCAAAAATAGACACCTTGTACTCTCCTAATGGGGTATTAGAGAATACGGATGTTCAAATCAATAAAATCCTGGTAGATTATTACACGCATTTATACTCGCCCCCTGACCCACCCCCGTTAGATAGCGAGATGTACTTCAGTAGACAAGACAACGTCCGAGTGGACCCGGAAGGTCTGGCTATGTTAAATGCCCCTATAACAACTGACGAAGTAGCGTGGGCAATACAGCAGGGTCCCTTGGGAAAGGCCCCAGGCCCAGATGGATATAGAGGGGAATTCTATAAAATGCTGAGGGAGGAGGTGGCGCCACCGCTCACAGCTATGTTTAATACCATAGTGCAGGATCAACGAATGCCTCCCTCCTTACGGCTAGCACAAATTATAGTAATACCGAAGCCGGGACGTGATACGAGGAAACCAGAATCCTATAGGCCGATTTCGCTCCTCAATTATGAGGCCAAATTATACGCCAAAGTCCTAGCCAACCGATTAGCCCGTATATTGCCGGATATTATTGAGGAGTCACAAGTGGGTTTTGTGCAGGGCAGAAGTATTACTAAGAATGTCAGGAAAATACTTACAACGTTGGAGGTAGTATCTAATCAGGCCATACCATCCGTGTTAGTCAGCTTTGATGCCGAAAAGGCATTTGACAGAGTGGTGTGGGATTTTTTGTTTGGGACGTTAGAAGCATATGGAATAAATGGGTTTTTTCAGGAGGCAATAAGGGCGTTATACTATCTTCCACAGGCCCAAATGTGGGTTAATGGAATACTATCTGCCCCCTTCTCGATATATCGGGGAACTAGACAAGGCTGTCCACTGTCACCTTTGCTGTTCGTATTAACATTAGATCCCTTGATCAGAGATATTCAAGGGACGCCTGACGTGAAGGGAGTGGCGGTAGGCGCAGAAACGTTCAAGATCGCAGCATTTGCAGATGACCTACTAGCTCATCTGACTAATCCAAGTACATCACTGACAGCTTTATTAGAATGTATGGCAGAATATGGGGATTTCTCAGGTTTTAAGTTAAATTTGGAGAAATCAGAAGCATTGCTGGGTGGGGAGAAGCGCGAGGAGAGTTGGCAAGGCCGTGTCCCATTGAGATGGGTCATTTCGTTATTTAGGAGTGCAGTTGTCCATGGATACCTCAAAGTTGTATCACCTGAATATAGAGAAACTGCTACAGGATACAAGACGCTCTCTTGAGCGGTGGAGCCATCTGCCCCTATCACTTACTGGGAGAATTAATATGTTTAAAATGTTCATCTTCCCTAGATGGCTCTACATCTTACAAGCCATGCCAATACACTTATCAAGAAGAGATATACGAAAGTTAAATAGGATTTGTAGGAATTTCCTTTGGGATGGGAAGAAGTCCAAATTACGTTTAGAATATCTTTATGATAATTGGACACAAGGAGGCTTGGGTCTACCCAATATTCAAAGATATAACAAGGCCTGTTTACTGAGACATCTCAGAGACTGGATGCTAGGCACAAGTCAGTATACCCCTATTGGGTGGGAGAGGGCATTGTTTAGGCCTTGACATATGAATTTTCTTCTGCAGGCTAAATCAACTAGTTTACCGCCTGTAGGTAAGAATAGTATTTTGTTACAACCTTTAAGACAGGTCTGGCGTTTCCTAATGTCAGCTTGGAATCATAATCCAAATGTCAGTGATCAGTTGCCTCTTCAAGGGAATGGGGACTTCCAACCTGGAATGGAAGCAGGGACCATTAAAAACTGGGCAGAAATGGGAATCACTTTAGTGGAACACTTAGTCAATGCGGATGGAAGGTTGTATACATTCCAAGATCTACAGCAGAGGCTATCCCTAACAAACAAGGATCACTACACTTATAGACAATTACACCACTACTGGTATAGCTTAGACCAAGAGGCTCTGGGTACAAAAGTGGGTCAAAAGCTTAGAGAATTTTTACAAGGGGATGCGTACGATCAGGTTTCAATATCTAGTTTACACAAAGCGCTTCTGTTGCTTTGCCCACCTCGCAATTATGAAGCACTCACTGCAGCCTGGAGTAAAGACTTGGGATATGAATTGAAGGGAGTAAATTTTACAAAATTGATCATAGATATCCCAAAACAGGTGGGGGGGGCGGAGCTGCAGGAGAGTCAATACAGAATAATACACAGGGGATACATGACACAAACACAAGTAGCGAGAGCGGGGTGGACACCCGATGCCCAATGTTCCAAATGCAACAGAGGAAGGAATACCTTTTTGCATGCATTTTGGAGGTGCGATAGAGTAAAAATATTTTGGAAGGCGGTGCATAAATACCTTGAGAGCATCATTGATCAAAAAATACTCCCATCCTGGAGAGGAGCACTTTTAAATAGAAGGACAGCCTACAGGATTTCGGATAGGAATTTGGAACAATTGATATGCAAGGCTTATGCCGTGGGGAAAAAATGTATACTTAGACACTGGATGCAGGTGGTACCACCCTCCTTCTGGCATTGGAGAAATAGGTTTCATGAATTGATGCTATGGGAGGCCAGGGAAGCCCAGGGCACTTCCAAGAAAAGAAGGAAGTTTATCACCATCTGGACCAAGTACTTACAAAGTATATCCCATAAAGCGAGAAGTGCAATATTAAATAAATTTTCCACATAGGGGACCATAAAGGTGGGAGAGGATAATGGCAACTAGAGTTCAGTAACACAACATAAGGCAGAGCACCTTAACCAACACCGTAGCACAAGAGTGAATGGGAGATGTAACTGAATGGCTCATGAAGTGAATGTGGAATATTTCATGATAAAGGGGGGAGGGGGGAAGGGGATGAAAGGGAGGGAGATATTAGATAAGGGGTTAACCGCGATACAACTACAAGTTATTATTCTTGGAATGTGCAGATAGCGGGTAATGTTCATTGTTGTTTATTGTTCTATTCTGATACAAGGATTATGTTAAAGACAGTATTAAGGGGGGGAAGGGGGCAATTGGGAAGGAAATTGTAAATCAAATTTGATGATAATGACCGCGGATGGATGTACATATGACTGACAAAGTTTAAATTGTTATGTACTTAATCAAATGAGTGTGATAATCTGTGGCATCATCAATAAAAACTTTGAAACATAAACGTCATCTGCCATTTAGCCGCCCAGTCTCCCAGTCTCGTAAGGTCCTCTTGTAATTTTTCACAATCCTGTTGCGAGTTAACGACTTTGAATAACTTTGTGTCATCAGCAAATTTAATTATCTCGCTAGTTACTCCCATCTCTAAATCATTTATAAATATGTTAAAAAGCAGCGGTCCTAGCACAGACCCCTGAGGAACCCCACTAACTACCCTTCTCCATTGTGAATTCTGCCCATTTAACCCCACTCTCTGTTTCCTATCCTTCAACCAGTTTTTAATCCACAATAGGACATTTCCTCCTATCCCATGACCCTCCAATTTCTTCTGTAGCCTTTCATGAGGTACCTTGTCAAACGCCTTTTGAAAATCCAGATACACAATATCAACCGGCTCCCCTTTGTCCACATGTTTGTTTACTCCTTCAAAGAATTGAAGTAAATTGGTCAGGCAAGATTTCCCCACACAAAAGCCGTGCTGACTCGGTCTCAGTAATCCATGTCCTCGGATGTGCTCTGTAATTTTGTTTTTAATAATAGCCTCTACCATTTTCCCCGGCACCAACGTCAGACTCACCGGTCTATAATTTCCCGGATCTCCCCTGGAGCCTTTATAAAAAATGGGCGTTACATTGGCCACCCTCCAATCTTCCGGTACCACGCTCGATTTTAAGGATAAGTTGCATATCACTAGCAGTAGCAAGCTTATTTTTCAGTTCTATCAGTACTCTAGGGTGAATACCATCCGATCCAGAAGATTTGCTACTCTTCAGGTTGCCGAACTGCCCCATTACGTCCTCCAGGTTTACTGTGAAGTCAGTAAGTTTCTCCGACTCGTCCGCTTGAAATACCATTTCCGACACCGGTATCCCACCCAAATCTTCCTCAGTGAAGACCGAAGCAAAGAATTCATTCAGTCTCTCCGCTACGTCTTTGTCTTCCTTGATCGCCCCTTTTACCCTTCGGTCATCCAGCGGCCCAACCGATTCTTTTGCCGGCTTCCTGCTTTTAATATACCGAAAAAAATTTTTACTATGTTTTTTTGCCTCTAATGCTATCTTTTTTTCGTAATCCCTCTTGGCCTTCTTTATCTGCGCCTTGCATTTGCTTTGACACTCCTTATGCTGCTTCTTGTTATTTTCAGACGGTTCCTTCCATTTTCTGAAGGTGTTTCTTTTAGCCCTAATAGCTTCCTTCACCTCACTTTTCAACCAGGCCGGCTGTCTTTTGGAGTTCCGTCTTTCTTTTCTAATTTGCGGAATGTGTATGGCCTGGGCCTCCAGGATGGTATTTTTGAACAGCGTCCACGCCTGTTGTACAGTTTTTACTCTCTCAGTTGCCCCCCTAAGTTTTTTTTTACCGTTCTCATTTTATCATAGTCTCCTTTTTTAAAGTTAAACGCTAACGTATTTGACTTTCTGTGTACAGTTACTTCAAGGTCGATATCAAAACTGATCATATTATGGTCACTGTTATCAAGCAGCCCCAGTACCATAACGTCCCTCACCAGATCATGCGCTCCACTAAGGACCAAGTCTAGAATTTTCCTTCTCTCGTCAGCTCCTGCACCAGTTGCTCCATAAAGCTGTCCTTGATTTCATCAAGGAATTGTATCTCTGTAGCGTGTCCCAATGTTACATTTACCCAGTCTATATTTGGATAATTGAAGTCACCCATTATTATCACATTGCCCATTTTGTTCGCGTCTCTGATTTCTTTTATCATTTCTGTGTCTACCTGCTCATCCTGGCGAGGCGGACGGTAGTACACTCCTATCACCGTTTTTTTCCCTTTTATACATGGAATTTCAACACTATCTCTCCCCCTCCATGGATCCAGTGTCTTTCCCAATCTCTCCAACCCTCCCATCACAGAATCTGGCACTCTACTCCCCCATCCAGCTTTTTTTTCACTTTCTTGCTTCCCTCTGCACCACCCCCTGGGTCTAGCATCTCTCTTCCCTGTCCCTCCCCCCCCCCCCCCCCCCCCCCCACGGGCCATAATGCGACATTTTTTTTTTTACCCTAACTGTGGGTATGGCATCTTTCTCCTTCCACCTCTGTGAGGCTCCCAAACCCCTCGCCTCACCTTTCAGCCACTGTGCAGGCGTTGTATCTCAGCAATGAAAACTCACTGGCTTCTGCCTGCCTCGGAAGCTGTTCTCTGTACAGCTTTCCACCTATGCAGGAACCAATGGATGTCATATAGAGAAGGTCTTCCGGGGCAGGCTGAAGGCAGTGAGTTTTCATCACTGAGGCTGCTGGCGGCTGGAACATTGGAGGACTGCAGATAAGGCATTGTGGATAGCAATACTGGTTGTCACACTGTGGAAGAAGAGAGAGGGAGGAAAATAGAGTGGCGCTGTGGCAAGCAGTTTTTATGGGTCTTCAACTAAAGGCAGTTTGTTCTCACCCCCCCCCCCCAAACTACGCCCATGATAATATTATTATTATTTGTTACATTTGTATCCCACATTTTCCCACCTATTTGCAGGTTCAATGTGGCTTACATAGTACTACTACTTATCGTGAAGGTGTTCGCCAGCTCCGGTAGAGAAACAAATACAGTGATGTTATAGTCAAGGTTCATATGTTAGACACATTGGGGAATCAGGAACTGAGGAACTGAGGTCGATTCCCACTTCAGGCACAGGCAGCTCCTTGTGACTCTGGGCAAGTCATTTAACCCTCCATTGCCCCATGTAAGCCGCATTGAGCCTGCCATAAGTGGGGGGAAAAAAAAAATAAAAATAGAGAAGAAGAGTTATGTAGTGTTCACACGCACTTGAACTCTGTTCATAAGAATGCAAGGAAAGCCATGCTGAGTCAGACCAAGGTCTATCGAGCACAGCCTCCTGTCTCACAGTAGTTAGTCCAACTCACATATTCCCAACAGATCCCAAAAAGCAGATCTATTTCTCACAGTTTATTTCTTTGGGTGAGCAGTGACTCTCCCAAATCTACCTGCCTAATCATTTTTATGGACTTTTCCTCTAGGAACTTGTCTAAGCCTCGTTTGAATCCACTATGTTAACAGCCTTGACTACATCTTCCAGTAACAGACTCCACAGCTTAAATTGTGCCCTGTGTGAAAAAAAAAAAAAAAAGCTTTCTACAACCTGTTTTCAATCTGCTGATCATTAGTTTCTTGACGTGTCTGGTGTTTGAAAGGTTAAACACTCATTTCCTTTTTAACCATTCCACCCCACTCATATTTTATAAACCTCTAACATCTTTTCAGAGGTCATTTGAAATTCCCTTACAGTACTGACTAGGGATGTGCATTAAATTTCAGATGGGCGATAAAAACTTGACAAGTGCAGACATTTTTTTTTCTGTGCCCTTAACTGAATTGGTGAGAGCCTGTTACAGGCTGAATTCTCATCTGTTGGGAGAGGGAGTCATACTGGAGCCACTTTGGAAGGAGGAGAAGGCAGAAGCACAAAGCACTTCTACAACCATGTTAAAACTTCTGGACAAGCAGCTAAAGAAGCCTATCCCTGCCACCCATTCCTCAAATACTATGGCTGATGTATGTTATGGGCACTAGTTTAGGAACGTGAGAAGATAGCAAAGCAAGCAGCATATTACAAACAAACTTAAGAAAAGAAAAAAATTGCATTTGGAAAGTGTGTTCCAATGTCTGCTTGACCAACCAGTTGTGATGCTCCATAATCACCACACTCAAAAAAAGTAAAAAGATTTTTTTAAACAACTATCCACAGCTTAAAAGGATCTAAATTGCTGTAATAGCATACCCCCCCTGTTTACAAAGCTGTGGCAATGCCGACACAGCCCATTCAAAATGAATGGGCTATGTCTGCATTAGCGCACCAACAGCTGCTAGCACAGCTTTGTAAACAGGGGCCATAATAATGTGTACATAAAATTTAAAAATGGTGACAATCATGATTGGGGCACACATGCATTCTAATGATGTCATATAAGAACAGCCATACTGGGTCAGACCCATGGTTCATCCTGCTTCCAGCAGTGGCCAATCCCAGTCATAAGTGCGCAGCAGAAACCCAATTAGTAGCACTATTCCATGCTACCAACCCCAAGGCCAGCAGTGGCTTCCCCCCTGACTATGGACTCTTCCTCCAGGAACTTGTTCAAACCTTTTTTTAAACCCAGATACACTAACCATCGTTACTACATCCAATCATGAGGTCCCAAAATTGGCAGACTATCAAAAAGTGAAGGTAAACAGTCATACCAAGAGAGTATGTAAGAGAAAAATACACTGACTTGTCTGAAAAAAATAAATTGGCAAAGTATGAAAAAGGATGCACAGGCTTGTCCAAAACAATAAATTATGGGCTAAAAAATATATTAATTCAAATCATCTACAAAGTAAAAGACACAATGTAGTTGTATGTATGGAAAGGCCATAGAACAAAACTAAAATGACAAATCTTCAACTTAAAAGTTACTTTCCTTATAAACATACTTATTGTACATAATGGACAAAATACAATGGCAAGCATATGGAACTCTTCCCTTTACCTAAAGGTACACCAGCAGATCTAGTTCATTATTAAGACCAAAAGGCTCTACTGCCCTCAATTCAAAAAACGCTTCTGTTCCATCTTAATAAATTGTCCACATTTCCTCCTCTCAAAGGGAAGTTTCCGCAGGGCTAAGAACCTGTAATCCTCAAACTTCTGGTTCATTTTAACTGTTGTACCAAAGGATTTTCTGTAATCCTCCAATTAATTTTGTGAGGGTGTTCAATCACTCTCTTGCTCAAAGCACACTTGGTCTTCCCTATATACAGCAGATTGCAAGGACAGTAACAGGCATATACACCCTTTTCTGTTTTACAATTAGAGAAATGTAAAACAAACCTTTTTCCAGAAACAGGGTGTACAATGGATCTAACGGCAACATTCACAGAACAGTCTAAACACTTTCCACATGGGAAATGGCCTTGTGGTATATCTTTCTCATGTACATCATTCCTCCTAAATAGGGATAGCACTAGGATGTCATTCAAAGTCATGTTCCTTTTATGAGCTATCAATAGTTCTTTATTAGAAAAATCATCCACTGTCTTGATCAAATACAAATATTTGTGCACAATTTTAATAATGTCATTGGATAAATAATTAAACTCCAAAGTGCAAGCTGTTCTATTTTTGGCACATATATCTATAACTCTAAGACGTTCCTTTCTATCCATGTGGAAAGTGTTCAGTATGAGTGGACGAAACGTGGACTTTCAAGATATCCACAATAAAAAAAATGCATGTGATAGGTTTGCATACCAAGGAAGTAATGCATTCATATCTATCTGTTGCATATTCATTGTGGATATCCTAAAACCAGACTGATGGTGTGCACTAAGGACTGGGTTGAGAAGCATTGTACTACAGTGATGGCTTTTGTGTGTGAGTTCCAGCTAAAGAATAATTCTTTCCTTTAGCTTCCAAAAACCCATGGAGGAAGTGTTCAAATAAGAAAGAGGGCATCTGTCTCCCAAGCTAGACCCTAGCATCTTCCCTCTTTGAGGTGTGAGGGGAGCAGGTCTAGGGATCAACCATCGAGGTAAAGGAACAGAAAACACTACGGCCATAGTAGGAACAGTCAAGGGAGTAGTGTAACACAGAATTGCACTTACAAAAACACTGAGTCAGAAGTGGGTCACACACAGTTTTATTCTTAGAATACACCTTGTAGACTCAACTTGAAACTGTGTTTCAGTAAATGCACCTGCCTCAGGAGTCTGTATTCAGTGTATGGTGGACGTTGTATGAAACCACAGGGTGTAGGCAAGGAAAAAAATCTTAAATTCTGCAGTGATAATTGCAGATGGTCAAAGACTAAAAAGAAATTTTAATTAATCTCGTCACATCAAATATGTGATTTGGAAATCCTGCGCACTTTAATACCTGCTTTCTGATGACAATAAAAATTTGTCTTCCTTATCTCTGTTGCACCAAAACTTGTCATTAATCACTGGAAAGATAACTGTTGAATGTAAATATGTGGTGGAATTGGATCATCTTATTCAGGAAATGTGAAGGACTTCGGGCATTCAATCTCCTTACTACAGCAGATGTAATCATAAATGGAAGAAATTTGACTCTTACCTCTCTCCTTAATGGTATTTTTCCTCCTGCTGAGATGTCATTCACTCGTTGACTTTATCCATTTGTCATCTTCATATTCAATTTCAATGTAATCATGTAATGTTCATGTGAAACTTTTGTTCTTGTTCTCGTATGTTTTATGCTATGTTCTTTTATTGCCATTTGTTGTTAAATTTTGGATTATCAAAATTCATTAAATATATATATATTTTTTTTTTTTTGGGGGGGGGGGATATGTTGAAACACCTCATCAAGGAGCATGTTAACATGCTAGTTACCCAGGGTAACCCACAGGTGAAAGGAAGGTTTGCTCTACAGTGGAGGGAAGAAAGGAGAAGCTGGTAATTTGAAGGAAAGGGGGTTCCAGAGGCAAAGGGGCAGTGGGGATACAACAGAAGGGAAAGTAGGTGAATTGGCAGCACCCTGTAATATAACATAACATGATATGTTGTGTTACCTATTTCTTCCCCTACCTTTATCTGCCATTTCCATGTAAACATCATTGAACCATCTTTGTTGACACAGGTCCTTGCTGCAGCTGGTAAATGGCATAGACTAGAATCAGGTCTGTTGCCAAAGGCCAGCTACATACCCCCTCGTTGGGAGAGAGGGGCAGGCAGTGTTGAATCCTCATTCTATAAAACAAATTTACAAATGCTCAGTGAAATTAGTCAAAATTCAAAATGGATACATTTTTATAGGCTAACCCACAGATGTGGTAATGAATCCATTACATTCAAGGAATGACAAATACAAACATAGGAGGGTTAGACAGACTACAGATGTAAAATCACAGGACCATAAATATATCACTCTGGTGCCTATGTAAGGAAAGAAAACATTCCTACAGACAGCTTATCTTTTAGCAATTTCTACATTAGTTGAAATAGGTGTAAAAGCACAATATTTGACTGAAAAGGAAGCCAAATTCCTGGTGGTTAAAGAACCTGCTATACCGACTATATACATTCTTCCCAAGATACATAAGTCCTTGTCCAGACCCCCAGGCAGACCTATTGTATCTGCCTGTGGCTCTTTATTAGAACCACTATCTATTTTCACTGACAAGTTCTTATGTCCTTTGGTTTATAAGATTCCTTCATATACACGTGACTCTGCTGACATTATCAATATGCTCAACACAATAACTCCGAGTACAGATATGCCTCTGGTTATTTTTGATGTTGAGAGTCTATACACCAATATCCCACAGAGAGAATCAATTGAAATTATTAAAGAAGAGCTTCTTAATCAAAATATTCGACCTAGGATACCGACACAATTTATCACTGAGCTTGCCACAATAGCACTCACAAAGAATTTCTTTGCATTTGACGGCAAGTACTATCAACAGATTAAAGGTACAGCAATGGGCGCAGCATTCGCCCCGTCCATTGCTAATCTGTATGTAGCTCACTTTGAAAAGAAATTTATTTTGAAGAATAGATATATAGACCATATATATGTGTGGAAGAGATACATAGACGATATTTTTATGATCTGGAAGGGTACAGAAGATGATTTAAAAGACTTTTATAATTGGCTTAACACTTTAGATGTTAATTTAAAATTCCAAATGCAATTTAATAAAAGAAGTATCCCCTTTTTGGATATTAAAATAAGCATAATGCAAAATAAATTTATTACCGACATTTATCGTAAACCAACTGATGTTAACAAATATTTACACTATGAAAGTTGCTATAGTAGAAGTTTGAAAGCAAATCTACCTTACAGTCAATTTTTACGGTTAAGGCGCTTATGCTCAGGTCCAAGAACATATACACTCAGATCCAAGGATATGTCCAGACGTTTCGTGGAAAAAGGATACCCTTTGAAATGTATTAAAGATGGACTCCTTAAGGCATCCACCCGAGAGAAACATTGCTTAATCCAATTCAGAGAACAAATAAAGATAGAATTGTTTGTACATTACCGTTTACCAGCATGTCTAGTTCTATTGTTAATATTATCAAGAAACATTGGCATTTACTTGAAAATTTAGAAATATTTCATCAAAAGAAGATAATTGTTGCATACAAGCGAGAACGGAATCTTAGGGATCTTTTGGTCCCATGTACTTTACCCAGTACAGTAACAACATTGAACAAATTGCCAATTGGCCATTTTCCTTGCGGTAAATGTTCGGTTTGTAATGTTAACATCAAAACTAGAAGTCTTTATATACCATCAGCAACTAAAGAGATCTATCTTCAACAATTTTCCAACTGTCAAACAAGTAAGGTTATATACATTGCTATGTGTCCTTGTAAATTGGTTTATGTAGGTAAAACAATAAGGAAATTAAATATTAGGATCATTGAACACAAAAGTGCGATGAAACGAAAGTCATTAGAAAAACCACTAGTACAACATTCATTAACATCAGGTCATAAATTTGAAGATTATAGGTTCTGTGTAATCTATACATATAAAAGTAAATGGAGAGGTGGACCGATTGATATTCATTTACTACGTAAAGAGCAAGAATTTATTTTTGAATTAAACACCCTCCATCTGCATGGTCTTAATGCTGAAACAGATCTTTCTGTATTTTTATGAATATTCAAGTTATAATATGTTTATATAATAAGACATCCATCTTACCAATAATTTTTCTTTAGTTTTTTATTTATATATTTATTTATTTTTTTCCATTTGTATTATTATTTTTTCATTTCTAATTTATTATTCATTTAATTTTTTCACCTTTTTATAGTTGACCATTGTTTTTAATTTTTAATTTTTCAATTTTATATCTACATCAGCCATTTCTATTATTCTTGCGTCTGTTTTATTAATACACTTCTTTTATTACACATTTTAGGCATTCCTTAATGACTCATTTATATGTAACCTCGTTACTGGAATTACTTTCCTACATTTTTTGCAAGAAATGTTATTGTTTTAGGCAACACTGTTACTAATTTAGTACACGTGGAGGGGCATAATCGAAAGGTCATCCAAGTACGCATTAGGACGTCCTTACGAAAATGTCCAAAATCAGGCATGTATAATCGAAAAATAGTATGGGCGTTTTTCGGTAATCGATTATCCCTGTTGCAAAACAACCAAATGAGGAGCGCATAAGCGTTACTAAATAGGGCGCCCTAACACGTTCGATTATCGCAGATGAAAACGACCAAATCAGAAAGTGTGTAAAAGAATGTACATAGGTGTATCGCAAGCACAGTACATGCTGTTCTGGACATCCAGGTACGGGAAATATGAGGGACGTACATATGCGTCAACTACAGAAAGATCATGCTGCTCCACCAAATATTCCTCATATGTGCCCTATCTGGATGTCCGGAACTGCATGCACTGTACACCTACTGAATATGCAGCTATATGCTTATTGTGTATATGTGAAAAGGGTCGGGTGCTTCATACTAATCTATATAAGGCAAGTTCCGCACGCATAACAACCAGGCATGCACGTCAAAGACGTCTATGCTTACGACGGCATCCACGTGCTGATAGGGCCATATATGGGATGGTAATCCATATATGGAGCTGTGCACGAAACGACATCCATCACGCAAGGACGTCCATATATT
Source organism: Microcaecilia unicolor (assembly GCF_901765095.1). Taxonomy (NCBI): domain Eukaryota; kingdom Metazoa; phylum Chordata; class Amphibia; order Gymnophiona; family Siphonopidae; genus Microcaecilia; species Microcaecilia unicolor. Next base: position 117,955,202 of record NC_044040.1, on the reverse strand, counting down.
TATTTTTGTTACATTTGTACCCCGCACTTTCCCACTCATGGCAGGCTCAATGCGGCAGGCAATGGAGGGTTAAGTGACTTGCCCAGAGTCACAAGGAGCTGCCTGTGCCGGGAATCAAACTCAGTTCCTCAGGACCAAAGTCCACCACCCTAACCACTAGGCCACTCCTCCACTATAAGGCACTTGTTTTCCAACACCTATTCTCTCACTGAAAAAATGGCGCACCGACGTGAGCCAAACTTCAGCCATGCAGAGAGCCTGCTGCTGGTGCGGCTGTGCCTTAGGCACCGCCACAGGCTGTTCATCCAGCACCACCACCTGCCCCCCAGGCTCCAGGCCATGAGAGCCTGGTCCCGCATCAGGGACAGGCTTGAAAGGTAAGTGTTTGGCCCACACCCACACCCCCCTGTACCTACACATATAACAGCTCCGTCATCAATGTAACCAGTAACTGGAGTACGCATGCAAGGATAATGAGTAATATGGGTACATGCCCAATCACTAATAAAATGTATGTTCTTGAAAGGACGATCATTCCCACATCCCTACAATAATGTATTTTGTTATTTAATTATTTCTTGCATGTGTACCCCACATTTTCCCACCCCTCTTTGCAGGCTCTATGTGGCTTACAACACATCGGAATAGTGGAAACATTATACCAATTAAACCTATAGCATACTTGATAACATGGTAATGATAACACATATAAAGTAGTTTTACAAGCATAAATTATAATGTATACAAACGGTACTTTCTGGCCTCATGGCCACCTCTATGGCATCATCTGCATAGGAGCCAACTCGGTGGCTGCTGTGGGTGCTTGAGCACCCCCAAAATAAAATAAATTCCTTGTATGTGTCCAGGGAGGGGTGATCTCCACTGGGGGTAGCACCCCCCAAAATTTTAAAAAGGTGGCTCCTATGAATCTGTACCAATGGAGGTGGTCCCCCCCCCCAACAGTGTTGACCCTCTCTCTGCTATTTGATTGACAAATGAATGTGTGTGCAGAGGGCAAGAAGGACCATTCCCTGACTCCTGCTCTACAAACTTATATCTTACAGACGCTTCGGGGTTCACAGGGACCTTGAGTCCCTGAGGAGGAGGTTCCGCCGTGTGAGGCGGGAGAGGCCAGAGCTCATCCGGGCAGTGCGACGGCACCTCAGGGCTCGCAGTAAGTATTCAAAAACAGGACACCTGTACTGATTTGTAAATATATTTATTGAATAATGCAAATGTCCTGTACAATATCACTTTCCATGTGGCTAATAGCCAACTACTAAGTAATAACATATCTGTCCCAGATTAAGGATGCAGGTTGCAGGTGCCCTCCCATGACTGTGGCTGCAACTTCCAACGACTATCCCTCCCCCCCCCCCCCCCCCCCGAGATGATTGAGATGACCCTTTCTGGGGTGGGTGGATAGTGTGTCCTGGTAGACCTGCCTGAGGCCCTACTTTTACTGGATATCATGGCCTCCCTCACATAAAAGTTATGTGCTAAACACCCTTCCCATTAAAAACAGGTCACCAAACCCTCGTTGCATCTCACAATGCAAACATGCTGGTCACCAATGAGTGTGGTCTGCCAACATGTCCTGTATGTTTTGTGTTAGAGCAGCTTCCAGGGTTCCCTGTCATGTCATCTGATGCTTCTCAGTCCCCCATGGGTATAGGCCACGCCTCCTCACACCTTCCCCCATCCCCCGGCTCAGGACACCCAGCTACTGCTCTATGCAAGCCATGTTGCATGTGCTGATCTCATCCATACTCTGTTTACATACACAGGGCTCCAGCACCAGCAGGAGGAGCAGGCAGATGAGGAAGGCCACCTGGAGGAGGAGGAGCCAGGCCAGGAGGGGCACCTGGAGGAGGAGGAGTCAGCCCAGGAGGGCTACCAACAGGAGGAGGAGGAGCCGGCCGAGGAGGCCCATGAGGAGTCGGACTCTGAGGAGGGAGTCCTCATCATTGATGAGGACATTATAGAGGACCCCTCCCCATGTGCAGCTCCATCATCTCACACATATCCCTCCCCTTGGCCAGCTCCAGCCCCTGGGCCACCTCCATCTGAGGCCTCTCCTTCCCTTGGGCCAGCTCCAGCTCCAGCCCCTGGGCCACCTCCATCTGAGGCCTCTCCATCCCCTGGGCCACCTCCATCCCCTGGGCCATCATCGCCATCCCCTAGGCCACCTCCAGCCCTTGGCCCAGCTGCAGTTCTGCGCCTCCTGCAGCACCTAGTAGATGGCCAGAACCAGGTGCTGCAGGAGCTAAGAACCATTAGGCAGGGTAATGAGCAGCTCCACAGCCCACTGAGGGTGGTCCTGCTGCTGCTCATTACCCTGCTACAGAGGGCCTTGATAAGAGGCCATGGCCACCCGTCATAGACTTGGGGGGGGAGGGGGAAGGGGGTGATTGTTTGTATTTTGTGGGGGGGGGGGGTTGTTGGGTGATTTGTTTGTATTTTGTGGTGGGGGAAATGTTGGAGGGGGGGTTGGGGGATATGTAGGGGTGTTGGGGAATTTTTGTGTGTGTGGGGGGGGGGGAATTTGTTGGGGTTTGGACATAAAAAATATTTTTTCACATTTAATCTAACAGTGTGTGCGTTGTGCATTACATATAACCAAATGGTGCTGTTGATGTGAGAGGAGGCAGCAATATGCATTGCATGAAATGTGAAGTGTGAATGAGAAAGTTGATGCATGTCTGTGATAATGGTGCCCATACAGAAGCCCACCTGTTCATTCCAACCTCCATGGGGGGTGGGCCGCGGAGCCTGGATGGCTATTTACTGTTGAGGGACACAAATGGCCATCCAGCCTCTCTCCCTCCCCCTTATCATACAGTCCCACAGCACAGAGTGGCATTAACAATAGATTTGTTGTCTAGCACTTGTGATCTGCCAAGTACACTCTTGCACAAAACCCTAAGTAGCACATACATGATGTTTTCTCAGTGTGATCACCAGACACCCTTACCCACAACCATACCAAATTGGTGATGGTGGTGGGGGGGGCCCACCAAGGAGCTACAAACAGCTGCCTCATCTTTTCACATTCTATGCATCTGCAATGGTATATAGTGCTGAGGAGAAAAGGGAAAACAATGGGAAAACCATTAGATGGAGGCTTACTGCATCACAGTTGCAATATAATACAAGAGTTACAGAAGGGCACAAATAAATATGGTGTTCATTATTTGGTGTTTGCTCACACCTTTTTCAGTAGTAGGTCAAGGTGACCTACATTCCAGGTCTTTCCCAGGACGACTGTAAGTTTGTACCTCAGGCAATGGAGGGTTAAGTGGCTCGCTCTCAATCACAAGGCACAGCATTGGGAATTGAACTGGCAACCTTGTGATTACAAGGCTGGTGATCTAACCACTAGGCCACAGCAGCCAGCAGGTTGTAGCTACCTGCAGGTAATTTGGGTTTGGACCTGTAAGCACAAACCCTCTCCCTCACCATGTCTTAAGGGCTCAGTAGGCAGTACCTGTGGCCACCTTGAAACTAGTTTGCAGCCTACATGTTAGAAATGTTGTTGTTCCAGAACTATGGAGGATTGTAGGACTGTGTTCAATACTGTGGTACAAACATGAATTGCCTATATTGTTCCCCCTCCCCCTCCTATCAAAAGTGAGAATGGGTGGCCATTTCATAAATGGGGACTGGGGTTCAGCACACAAACAAGGATTGAACCTACCGGGAACCAATACAGCAGCTGCAACAGCTGGCCCACAGCACTGAGGACCTGGCAGAACCACACAGTAACGGGGCTGATGGCCTCCAACCAGTGCACAGGAACCTGGTGAAAAGAGAGCTAAGAGATGACTGCAGACTACATACAGTGAATGGACACTCCTTGATGATGAGCAGAAAGAGAAGAGGTGGCAGAGAAACAAGAGCTTACCATAAACGTCGGTTTCAAAAATGTGTAGTGCGCCTTCTATCTTCTGGAACATTAGCTGGACATCTGCCTCAGTGAAATTACCCTTATCGAGGGGTGCTTGATTTGGTGCGATTGTAGCAATTTCTTAGCTCCCACAGACTGCCTGCTACAACCAGGCAGAGAGAATGGGAGACAGGAAGAGGCTCAAAGGATGGAAACGGAAGCGTTGTGGGCTGAGGGCAACCACAAATAACACCCCCCCCCAAAAAAAAAAATACACAGGTGTACCGAAGCATACATTGCCAAACACAAACCTTAATATAAATGTGGGTAACACGTGTGAACTCACATGAATCAGAACTGCAAAAGTCCCAGCGCATAAAATCGCCGTTTAAATGGCAAATCGCTACCTCAGCTGGGCACGTTTAGGAATTGTGTGTATAATCGAAATTAAAGCGCCCATATCAGACACGCCTATCCCCTGTCCAAAATGGGCGTTCCTGGCGACGATATAAACGCCCACTCCATATTTTCGAAACCCCATTGGTACAATGCCGCCACGCCAGCCCCCAACCCGGAAGGGTAATTTCTCAGATGCTGAGGTGGAGCTCCTGGTGCAGGAGATAGAGCACCGGCACACCAACCTGTTTGCTCCCACAGGGCAGAGACTGGCTGCGACTACCAAGCAGCGGGAATGGGAGGCGGTACGTGACAGGCTGAATGCAGTCTTCCACTGTGCAAGGGACGTGGAGGACTGCAAGCGCAAGTGGCGCAAGCTGAGGAGGGATGTGAGGAGGAAGGCTGGGGCCAATCCCGCATCACATGACACAGCCAACCTCACCCCCATGGAGCTGATGGTCCACGCCCTCCTACCCCAGGAGGGCATCCACGGGATCGGGTCCCTTGACACCTCGACCCAGCCTGAGGGCTCAGGTAGGTTGTCCATTATGATGTTGGCATATCTGTTGTGCTGCACTACACTGTGTTATACAAGTTGGGGCCAGGGGGAGGAGGGAGGTGGGGGAGAAGTTTCACCACGGTGTGTCTCAGGCTGTCTTCATATGTGGAATAAACGCCCACCTTTATGATGGTGTCCTCACCTCCTACCCCCTACTCACTTGCTCTGTACCCTTACTCTCTATTCCTACCGTAGTCATTGGCTTCCCTCTTACTTGTCCTGTGTGTGCAGCTTAATTACAGTGTAAGGTCTCTGAGTAGTGGTAGTATTAATGTGTGTCATAGGAGCAGACTCAGTGGGTGTTTGAGCACCCCCAATATTGAGGAAATATCATGTAGGTGTCCAGGGAGGGCTTATTTGCACTGGGCTTAGCACCCCCAATAATACTTTACACTTGGCTCCTATCCTATGGGTGTGTGTAGGTTACTACTGTGGCACAACTTTGGGGCTCTTCCTTCCCTACTCCCTCCTATTTTCCCATCACCAAACTGTGCCTATTTCCTTCTGTCACCTTTGTGCTTTAGTTAGTGTGGGCCACATGCATGCAACTTAAGGAGCCTGTAATGCTGAAATGTCCTTCACTTTAACTAATGTACAACAGCTTGTCCACAAAGTTGTGAGTGGTGTCCTTGTCTTGGCTGTCCGTCCACTGGCTGTACCCAGCTGCACGACAGTTCACATGGGTCTCAAACCCATTCCTCCTCACCATCTCTTTGCAGTGTCATCAAGTGTGGGGCTATGTAGATGAATGCTGAAAGACAAAAGTGGGTTATTTTCACCAACACACTTCCTCACCCTTGTGCTATACAGGTGATGACTCTGATGAGGCTGGCCCTAGTGGCCTCCAATCACAACAAAGGCCTACACCAGCAGGACAGCCTCAACCTCCACCGCCTGCAACAGCAGTCCAGCCTCTACCACCACCACCACCTGCACCAGTGCAGCCTCTACCTCCACCACCTGCAGCAGCAGTCCAGCCTCTACCGCCACCACCTGCAGCAGCAGTCCAGCCTCTACCACCACCACCTGCACCAGTCCAGCCTCTATCGCCACCACCTGCAGCAGCAGTCCAGCGTCTAACACCACCACCTGCACCAGTGCAGCCTCTACCTCCACCACCTGCAGCAGCAGAACCAGCACTAGCGGCCCAACCTCCACCAGCACCACCGGCAGAGGTGGCACCTCCACCACTGGTTGAGTTTTCTGATGCGGAGGATGCATATAGGGGGCTAGCTCCTCGCCAGAGGCCCTCCAGCCAAAGGAGGCAACTACTACGGCTGGCCACTGATTTGCTGCAGCACAATGTGCGCTTGGAGGAGTACCGGCAGCAAAAATTAGAGCTGCAGCGGGAAGCACTGCAGGCGCAGCGCCAAGCCCACCAGGAGGTGCTCCAGCAACTCCAACAGCTGCAGCACAGCATTGAAGGCCTGCGCCCTCAGGTCACAGCACCTACTCCAGCGGTGGTGGTGCATCAAGACCTGCCATCCACTTCCTCCTCCAGTGGGCAGCAACCACCAGCTAAGAGGTGGGCCTTGAGATCGGGCTCCTCCACAGCCACTAGTGCAGCACCCACCAAACCAGCTCCCATTCTGGGTCCTGTGGCCAGGCTACAGCCAACAAGGTGGCCGGATTTCCACAGCTTAGCCAAAGCTGCAGGCTGCTTTGTGGATAAGGAGGAGGACAGTGGGAGCAACCCATCGGAGGAGTCTGAACAGACTTCCCCTGCAGCACCAGCTGCAAAGGAAGTCCGTGGGAGGGGTAAGAGGGGACGGGGGAGGAGACAGGGAAAGTGATGGCACATGCTGGAGGGTGAGGGTTGGTGGGTGGTGGTGGTGGTGGGTGTGATGGTAACACTTATGTGATTATTACAAATAAATGTGCACTTACTTTCACAGAAAACTTGTTTCTATGAGTCTTTGTCTGGCTCTGACGCCAAGCTGGTAAGCAGTGAGCTCTGCTCTGTGGGCTGGGGGTGAAGGGGGCTCCTCTTTCTGCTCATCTGGGGCCTCCTCTGGTGGCTGTGGCTCCTCTGGGAGGGCCTGTCCTCTGCGCTGGGCCAAATTGTGCAGCATGCAGCACGCCACAAAGATCTTGGCCACCTTTTCTGGACTGTAGAGCAGCTCTCTTCCAGACTGGTCCAGACAGCGGAAACGTTTTTTCAAAAAGCCAAAGGTCCACTCAATGATCCCCCGGGTGCTCCGATGTCTCCTGTTGTAGGTTTCTTCTGCCCCTGGTTATAGGTGCACCACGGGGGTCATGAGCTACGTCCTCTGCGGGTACCCTCGGTCACCTTTGGAGAGAAGCAGAATGAGATAGATGAGTGTGTATTGCTTGGAGCAGGTACGGGGGGGGGGGGGGGGGGGGGGGGAGGGGGGATTAGGATAGTGGGTTGTGGAGTGAGGTGGAGGAAGCCAGGGCAGAGGGTTGCCCAGTGGAGGAGGTATACACGGGTACATCCATGTTGCACTTACCTAGTAGCCATCCACCAGTGAACTCCCCTCGCTCAAACCTGTGGAAGATGCCCGAGTGCTGTAGGATGTAGGCATCGTGGGTGGAACCGGGGTACCTGGCACACACGTCTAATATCCCTGGGCATCACACACAACTTGCATGTTCATCGAATGAAATGCCTTCCTGTTTCTGTAGGTGGCTTCGTGTGGCCGGGGGGGGGGGGTCTGAGTGGGATGTGTGTGCAGTCAATCACACCTATGACCGAGGGGAATCTAGCAACAGCATATACAGGTGATGACTCGGATGACTCTGCCATGTTGTTGTGCAGGGCCTGGGGGGTGGTGGGGAAACTGATGTAGTGAGAGGTGTGAGTTAGAAAGGCATCCAAGAACTGGGTGAGACAGTGTGAAATAGAAGCCTGGGTGAGCCCTGTATCAGCAGCTAATACAGACTGAAAACTCCCAGTGGCCAGGACAGAGAGAGAGGAAGTGATTTTGAGGTGGACAGGGATGGGGTTATTCCTACGGGTCTGGGGCTGAAGGAGGGGTTTCAGCTGCTCACAAAGCTGCACAATGGTTGCCTTATCAAACCTGAACCTTGTCAGACACTGCTGGTCAGTGAGTTGTAGGAAGGTGGTGTGGGGCCTGAACACTCGGGGCCGTGAATACCTCCTGTGGTGTGTGGCCTCTTCCTCTACCATGCCAGCCACCAGTGCATTAACTGCATCCATATCCCCACCAGTGCAAGTATTAGTACTAGTAGTAAAACAAGAACAGCACACAGATCTCTCACTGCACCACGCCCTCTGGCCAGTCACTCCCCAAACAGTACAGGGAACACAGAGACAAACGGAGGTCAGGCAATACAATATACACGTGGGAACAGTGAATGGAGAGGGATGGGGGAGGGGAAGGCGAAGGGACCGATAGAGCAAGGAGGAGGAGTAGGGAAAGGTCAAAAGGTAAGACACAAAAGAGGCAGGTGAGGGTGACAACGTTCCGACTAGGGCAGACAGACGAACGTAACAGGTACTCCACACACTCAGCTTTCTCTGCAACCAACAATTCAGCTCTCCCAACACCGATCTCGCCACTCTCCAACTCCACACAATCGCTAATGGGTGTAAAGACGATTTCCCCCTTGCTCTGGTTGCTTTTATTTCGGGTCTAAGCAATGACGCCCATGTTCCCGCCCACCCAAAATCATTTCGCTATCTGTTATACGTTGTAGACGCCCACCTCGTAACACCGCCCTTAACACGCCCCCGACACGCCCCTTATTTGGGCGTTTGTATCTGAGTGTACGAGCAAAACGGACGCACTGAAAGTTTTGTTTCCATTATACTGATTTATTCGTTTTTGTGAGATAAACGTCTATCTCCCGATTTAGGTCGCACTATAGGCGTTTTTCTCTTTTGAAAATAAGCAGGATAGTCAGGTCAGAGGTTATGCAAGTGATGTCAGTGCTCCGCATTAGTAATCATCATCAATTTTTTCGATCCCTGCTTGCAATCACTTTCACATTATTTTTCACCTTTTTAATATTGCACTTTCTTATCATTTATTTTTTTGTTATTTATAATGCACATACCAGCCTCCGTTTTAGCTCAAAGAAGACCTTTTGGCGTTTTTTTGACACAATGGTTTGGCAGTGCTGATAACATTTTGCATGGCAGGGCTTACACTATTGACTTTAATGTTATCAGGAAATTTGGATTCTTATCCAGTGTTTGCCCCCATATCTCGTTATTTTTCATTCATTTTTTTCATTATGAGTTTTTGTCTTAAGTCCGAGTAGATTTTCTGACGATATTTTGACCTTTTGACCCCTGACCTTTCACATCCATATTCATAATCTGCATTTAAATACATCGTTATTTTTTAATTGTTGAACATTTTCATTTTAATTTCTAACAGAGTTCATTTGTTGTTTTGTTTTTTAGGAATATATATCAATTTGTCTTTGACCTTTTCCACTTCCACTGCGATTGGCCAAGACTATAGTAACGTCATTCGGGTTTTATATCTTATCGATTTATCAATGAGAGCTGTTTTTATAATTGTTCACAATCTTCATTTATTTTCATTTACTCTCTTTTTCGTGGTCATCGCTTTTGCAAAATTGTTTTACAAACAATTTTGGGTCATTCCCATTGAGGCTTTCTGACCTTTGACATTTCCCTTCTTACTGACTTCCTGTTTTCGCCATAGCGTTTTTTCAGCGCTTTCAGAGACAAGAGGCTGGTTGTTCGACTTCATGTGAGTTTCTACATTTTCTATTATATTAGATGTCATACATTTTACCAAATTTACGTTTAATTGCAAGCCTAACACTTTTTAAACTTCTTTCCATCAGCACAAGTTTTGCTTGGCATTAAATACAATAGAACGTTTTACTTTGCAGCACACTATATATGTAATCTTTTCGCCAAAAAATTTTTTTGCTGCCAGGTTTTGCTTCGTTTAGAATCAATCTTGTATCCAATTTTCTTGTCACCAGTCTCTGCCTGACATTTCAGATAACACAATTGTTTTAATCAGCAGTACACTACAATCTCGTAGAAAGTTTTCTGCTGCCAGCTTTTGCTTGACATTTAAGACAGTGCAATGTCTCACTTAGTAGTACATTATATAAGTAATCTTTTAAAAAAAATTTTATCAGGTCTAACTCATATTTCATATAGGCAAAATATATTTTTTATTAAGTCACAACTCATATTCCGCGTAGGTCAACTTTTATTGGTTTTGGCATCTCTGGATGAGCTGTTTTTTTCAAGACAGAATCAAGGTGATCTCCTGTATATGTGAGTTTTATTTCTCCTTATTTTCTTTCCATATTTTTATTTTAATATGTTCTTTTCACTTCATGCTTTTCTCACAGTTGATTTTTGGTTTTTGTTTTTCAGTCAGTTACAGTTGTTTTCCTTGTCATCATCATTATATTTCAATAGTGAAGGATTATTGTGTAGGTGGGTGTCTTTTGATTTTATTTTGATTTTATTCATATATTGTTTTGATTTTGCTTAATATTTTACATGGTCCACTTTTCATTGAGGATAGAAGTCCATCTTGTTTAAGTCATTAGAGAGGATAGATTTTCAAGTTATCCTTTATTGATTATAAACCGGTTATGCATTTTTATGTATTTATTTATACATGTTGTGAACATATCAATCATTCATAATTACCATACATGCAGCTTAAGATTACTTATTTCATTATTTTTCTCTTCTTTTGTATGTTAGTTATTAGTGACGATAGATATATTAAGCTAATTTTGAATGACTTTAAGTACAGTGTTGCATTTCGTATGCATTCATCTAAATATATGTGTCGTGTACATATTAGCTTTTTCTAATAACTACTGTTATTTATTGTTTCTAAGTCTGTAGGATTTTGATGTTTTTATTTGAGATTTGTTTTTATTTATTTATGTAATTTTGTATATTATTTATTTTGTAGCCCCTGAAGCAGCCCAGTTAGGCGAAACACGGCCTGTGTCGGGCTATTGTATACATATTTTAATTGGTTTTCATCAATAAAATATATTTTGGTTTTTCAACGATCTGCTTTGTATATATTTTCCATCTTGGCCGCTGTTGTGGACAGGATGCTGGGCTCTATGGACCCTTGGTCTTTTCTCAGTGTGGCATTACTTATGTACTTATGTAGGGACAGGGCTACTTATGTAGGGACAGGATGCATAAGGACACAGGAGGATGATGGACATGGTGAGAGAAGAAATATCAAATGGAAAGAAGACACTGCATAAAACAGAAGACACTGGGACCAAAGCAAATAGAAAAACTAAATGCACAGACAACAAAGGTAGAAAAAAGTATTTTATTCAGAATGTATTAATTGGAATGTCAGCTTTTGGAAATTTGCATCTGTGATATTTTGCATGCAAGTTTCAATTTTTCTAGTATTGCTGCATGCTGAGTCTGACTTCTTGAGGTAACTTTCCAGTTCAGTATTTTGCCTTCATATTTTTTTATTTCTAGTTCCTTGTGTCATATCTGTTGTTATGTGTTTTTCATGTGTGATCAAGGTGCAGTATTCTGCTAGTTTGCAGCCCTTTTTTTTCATTAGGTAGTGTACTGGTGTTTTAGAGCCCAGTTTAATTACAGTGCTGCCTTTCCACGCATAAGGTTGTAGCTCGTTGTGTCCTTGGAATTAGTTCTGTTATGGTTTGGTAAGATTATGAGTGGGTTTTTGCACAAGTTTGTGTATAGTGTTTTGCACTGGAGAGATTGTGTGTTGGCCTTGCTGAGATGGCACCAAAGCATCAGAAAGGGTATAGAGCCTAAATCTTGAAGGATCTACATATAGAGCTTATGCATTTCTAAGGTCTACACTGGCATGGTATGGGAAAGGGGGTGGGGAAATACTACTAGAGAGGAAGAGGGAGTAGTGGATAAGGAGGAAAGAAGGAAGGAAGGGAGAAAGAGCTGGATTTTTTGGGAATAACCATAATATATATGTATGTGATATCTCATACATATTCATTAATAGTTCTGCCCTTGTGAGTATTTTCTTCAAAAAGCTACAGTATATATTGACTACTTCCAGTAACTTGTCCAAATAGTTTTAACTATGTATCATTTATTTATTTATTGTGCCATCTTAAATTAACAAAACATTAAAATCTCCCTTATCCTCCCTGCTTCACTCATCAACCATTCATACCATGCTTCACATTGTCATATTATTGCACTGAATACACTTTGTGAGCGATCCGTGAGAATGATCAACCTGCTGCCTTGGAGAATACCTGTTTATAGGTAAGTAACTTCACTTTCTCAGAGAACAAGCAGGCTGGTTCATTCTCACAAGTGGGGTATCCCTAGCATCCAGGCTCACCCAAAACAATAAACATTGGTCAACTGGGCCTCGCAACAGCGAGGACATAACTGAGATCAACCTGAAACTATATACAAACTAGCTGAGAGTGCAGCCTGGAACAAAATAAAATGTCTAGACCCCAAACAGATTCTACAACACTGACTGGCCGAACCAACTATCACATCGGGTATCCTGCTCAAGGCAGTAGTGAGATGTGAATGTGTGGACTGAAGACCATGTTGTGGCTTTGCAAATCTCTTCAATGAAGGCTGACTTTAAATGAGCTACTGACACAACCATGTCTTTGACATTATAAGCCATGACAAGGCCCTCTAAAGTCAACCCAGCTTAGGCATAAGTGAAGGAAATGCAATCTGCTAGCCAACTGGAAATGGTGCGTTTACCGATGGTGAATCCCCTCCTGTTGGGATCAAAGGAGACAAACAACTGGGTGGACTGCCTGAAGGGCTTCGTCCACTCCATGTAAAAGGCCAATGCTCTCTTGCAGTCCAAGATGTGCAAGCTGCTTTCACCAGGGTGGGCATGAGGACAAGGAATAAATGTTGGCAAGACAATCGAATGGTTTAGATGGAACTCGACACCACCTTCGGCAGGAAATTAGGGTGCGTGCGGAGGACTACTTTGTTGTGATGAAACTTAGTATAAGGCGCATGCACTAATAAGTCCTGAAGCTCACTAACCCTATGAGCTGAAGTAAAAGCCACCAAGAAAACGACCTTCCAGGTCAAGTACTTCACGTGGCAGGAATTCAGTGGCTCAAAAGGAGCTTTCATCAGCTGGGTGAGAATGACTTTTAGATCCCATGACACTTGTGGAGGTCTGACGGGGCTCTGACAAAAGCAAACCTCTCATGAAGTGAACTAAAGGCTGTCCAGAGATAGGCTTACATTCTACAAGCTGATGATACACACTAATTGCACTAAGGTGAACCCTTTCGGAGTTGGTCTTGAGACCAGACTCTGATAAGTGTAGAAGGTATTCAAGCAGGGTCTGTGTAGGACAAGAAAGGGGATCTATGGCCTTGCTGTCACACCAGATGGCAAACCTCCTCCATTTAAAATCTTTCTTGGAAGCCAGCAAGACCAGAGAGACACCCTCCAAAAGACCTACGGAAGTTTGTTTGTTTTGTTACATTTGTACCCCGCGCTTTCCCACTCATGGCAGGCTCAATGCGGCTTACATGGGGCAATGGAGGGTTAAGTGACTTGCCCAGAGTCACAAGGAGCACAAGTGAATTCTAGGCTCTCAACATCCAGGCTGTGAGAGCCAGAGACTGGAGGTTGGGATGTAGAAGCGACCCCTCGTTCTGAGTGATGAGGGTCGGGAAACACTCCAATCTCCACAGTTCTTCGGAGGACAGTTCCAGAAGAAGAAAGAACCATATCTGACGCAGCCAGTAGGGCACAATCAATCATGGTTCTGTGATCTTGCTAGAGTTTCAACAAAGTCTTCCTCACAGAGGTATGAGAGGATACGCATACAGAAGGCCTGTTCCCCAATATAGGAGAAAAACATCTGATGCTAGTCTGTCATGGGCCTGAAGCATGGAACAGAACTGAGGGACCTTGTGATTGATTTGAGTGGCAAAAAGATCCACTGAGGGGATGCCCCACGCTCTGAAGACCTTGCTGGCTATGCCCATATTCAGGGACCCCTCGTGAGGCTGCATTATCCTGCTCCAGACTGTTGTTTAGGCCTGCAAGATAAGTGGCTTGTAGAAACATGCTATGATGGCATGCCCAGAACCACATCTGGACAGCTTCCTGACACAGACGGCGAAATCCGGTGCCTCCCTGCTTGTTGGTGTAATACATTGCAACCTGATTGTTCTTTTTGAATTAAGATAATTTGCTTGGACAGCCGATCTCTGAAAGCCTTTAGAGCATTCCAGATCGCTCAGAGCTCCAGGAGGTTAATCTGAAGGTCTGTTTCCTGGGGAGACAAGGCTCCCTGAGTGTGAAGCTCATCTACATGAGCCCCCCATCCCAGGAGAGATGCATCCATCGTCAGCACTTTTTGTGGCTGAGGAATTTGAAATGGAAGTACCAAAGTGAGATTGGATTGAATTGTCCACCACTGAAGAGAGCGTATCAGCTTGGGGGACACTCAGATGGCATAATCTGGGCTCCCTGTGACTTGATACCACTGAGAAGCCAAGGTCCATTGAGCAGATCTCATGTGAAGACGTGCCATGGGTGTAACATACACTGTGGAAGCCATGTGGCCCAACAACCTCAACATCTGCCGTGCTGTGACTTGCTGCGATGTCCGAACCTTGGACGCGAGGGTCAGAAGGTTGTCTGCCTGCGTCTCTGGGAGATAGGCCCTAACAGTCTGTGTATCGAGCAGGGTTCCTATGAACTCCAATTGCTGGACTTGGGGTAGTTTATTACGAACCCTAGTAGCTCGAGCACCTAAATAGTCTTCCGCATGAACTCCCAAGCACCGTCCTCTGAGGTGCTCTTCACTAGCCAATCGTCGAGATAAGGGAACACATGCTCTCCCAGTCTGTGTAGTGATGCTGCAACTACTGCTAGACATTTGGTACACACCCTGGGAGCTGTTGCGAGGCCAAAAGGCAACATGCGGTACTGAAAGTGATGTGTACCCAACTGAATCCAAAGGTACTTCCTGTGAGCTGGAAGTATTGGGATATGTGTATATGCATCCTTCAAGTCCAGAGAGCATAGCCAATAATTTTTCTGGATCATGGGAAGAAGGGTGCCCAGGGAAACCATCCTGAACTTTTCTCAGACGAGGAATTTGTTCAGGGTCCTCAGGTCTAGGATGGGACGCATCCCCCCGTCTTTTTCTGTACAAGGAAGTACCTGGAATAGAATCTCTGCCCTTCTTCCCCTGGTGGAATGGGTTTGACCGCATGGGCCTTTAGAAGAGTTGAGAGTTCCTCTGCAAGTACCTGATTGTGTTGAGAGCTGAATGTATAAGCCCTTGGTGGACAATTTGGAGGTTTGGATGTCAGTTGAGGGTGTATCCTCACCGGACTAGTTGAAGAACCCACCGGTCGGAGGTTATGAGAGGGCCACCTTTGGTGAAAAAATTGTAACCTCCCCCCCAACAGGTAAGTTGTCCAGCATGGACACTTTTATGGAGGCTATGCTCTGCTGGAGCCACTCAAAAGCTTGTCCCTTGCTTTTGCTGGGGAGCAGCAAGGACCTTTGGTGCACGTTGTTGTCGAGAACGAGCACGCTGGGATGTAGCCTGAGCAGGCTGGCGAGCCGCCGGGGCATACCTATGTTTAGAATAGGCGTAAGAAGTACTCTGGGACCCACTAAAATACCTCCTGGATGAGGAGGTGGTAGCAGAAGGCACCCAGCTGGAGAAATAAGACATAGCATTGGTATGCTTCTTGATCTAGTCAACCAGTTCTTCTACCTTCTCTCTGAAAAGATTATCCACCCAGCAAGGGGCATCCATCATCCTCCGCTGAACCGAATGGTCCAGGTCAGAGACGTGCAACCATGAGAGTCTGTGCATCATTATACCCTGTGCAGAGATTCTGGATGCCACGTCAAAAGTGTTGTAAGTGCCCCTGGCCAAGAACTTGCGACACGCCTTCTACTGCTTGACCAGCTGGCGAAAAGGTTCAGCATGCTCCGGAGGGAGTGCATCAACCAAGCCAGACAGCTGCCTCACTGAGTTCCGCAAGTAGATGCTCGTGAAGAGCTGTATGATTCAATATGGGCAATGAGGATTGTGGCCTGATACATTTTCCTCTCAAAACAGTCCAAGGTTCTAGCTTCTCTGCCTGGGGGAGCCGAAGCACAGTCCCTAGTACTCTTGGCTCTCTTGAGAGTGGCATCCACAACCATGGAGTTGTGGGGTAACTGAGACCTCGCCAACCCAGGTTCCCTGTGGATCCGGTACTGGGTGTCAATTTTCTTGGGGACCACAGGGACAGACAGAGGGGACACCCAGTTCCACATGAGGACTACCTTCAGTCCCTAATGCAGGGAGGCTGTCACTGCCTCCTTAGGTGGAGGTGTAGTCCAGGACTTTGAGCATCTTAGCCCTGGGCTCATCCTCCACTTCTACTGGGAAGGTATGGCCTCAGCTCAGGATTCCAGCTCAGGATGGGTAGGGATGGGTAAGATTCCAATTGGGCCGAGTTGGGACAGGTAAGATTTATGTCCCCATGCAACTCTCTAGTATAGAACAGAAGTAGAATGTTTCTCTTTACAACTCAACATACAAACTCTGATGTCAAATCAATAATAGCAACACAAATTCCTCCACTGCCAGACACTGTGTAATGTAAGACAAAACCATGCAAAATAACACAGAAGCTTACCATACCAGCTCTAGGATCTTAAACTGCACTACCCTAACTATGAAAAGTTTGCCCTGCAAATGTTCTAGACCACCACACCTCCAGGGATCAGGAGTGCAGGGGCTCTTTTTCGGCTAAAAAAGACGGACCACTACAGAATCCTATATGCAAGCTAGAAACAAATATGTAGACAAAATAAATGAAATGGAAAACTAAAGAAACCATAGTGTCAGCACCGGAGTACTGAAGAAGGAGAAATAGAAATGTATTTCCTTCGATACAGAACAAAATACAAAAAATGTACATTTTCAAGCTGACATTATCTCATTCTTTACTTATCAAAAATAAAGTTTTTGTATCCTTGTTATCTGAACATAGTTTTTCCAGTTGGATTGGTCCTGCTCTCTCTTTACCACTTCCTTCTGTTGCTTTTCTCCAAGTTCTTTTCCAGGATCTCATTTCTATTTTCTGTTTCTTTACTGTCCTGTCTTCTTCTTCATACCTAACTCTAATGATGATTCTTCTGTTTCATTTTTGTCTCCATTTCTCCATTTTATCCATCTATAACTAGATTTCATTCTTCTTCCACCCCACAATCTCTTCTTTCACATACTTATCTTTCCACTTCTACACTTTCCTCCCTTTTCCTCTCATTCCTACCACTTCTCATTGCTTCCCCAGCCTTCTATTACCTGCATTTTCTCCCATTCCACCCACTGCTTTCATTGAACCCCCCAACCTCATCAATCTCTGCCTCTCATATCCTCCCAGTTATTCATCCCCCACCTCTTGTCTTTCTTATGTCTTACCCCCTTAATCAAGCTCTCATTCCCACTTTTATCTTGCTTACTTCCACCCCTCTCAAGTATATCACATTCTTTTATCCCTCTTCATAGCCCTCCATCTTTTCTCCTTTCCCCACTAGCCAGGGCTCTGCCTCTTCTCCCATACTTTTATCTCTACTTCCCCAGCCTCCACTCATCTTATTTTTTATTATTTACCTTCTCTTTCTTCCACCTTAACCCCAGCATCCATCTCTGTGACACTCCACCTTACTTTCCTTGTATATGTCCATGTTTCTCTTTCTCCATCCCCTGCAACAATATCTGTCATTTTCTCACCATCTCTGTGACACTCCACCTTACGTTCCTTGTATATGTCCATGTTTCTCTTTCTCCATCCCCTGCAACAATATCTGTCATTTTCTCACTAACACCCTCCCATCCCCAGTATCAGACCCATCTCCAAGCCCCAGCTCCCATCTCCCACCTACCTAGCACCACTAAATCCGCTGCACAGCAGGGAGCTCCTTTCTTCGCTTCAGCCACTCCTGTCACCAGCACTGTGCAGGGATTGAAAACAGAGAACAAGTACTTCCTGTATC
This sequence comes from Microcaecilia unicolor, assembly GCF_901765095.1. Lineage (NCBI taxonomy): Eukaryota > Metazoa > Chordata > Amphibia > Gymnophiona > Siphonopidae > Microcaecilia > Microcaecilia unicolor. Next base: position 117,937,373 of record NC_044040.1, on the reverse strand, counting down.
ACACACAAAACAGGAAGTAGATTATCTATAATTTTAGCAGCTACATAGTGCTAGCAGTCAGACATTCCCCACTTTACTGCTGATTTAGTGGTGCAAGGCCAAGTAGGTAGTAGAAAGAAGCAGCTGGCACAAGTTTTGATGGGGTAGGGACAGCACTTGTGCCCCCCCCCAAAAAAAAAAAAAAAAAACCAATAGTGCAGCTCATACGTAGGGCATTTTAGTCACAATACAAAAATATATTATTCTCATGTCATCTGAGCAATAGCAACATCAATCTATCACCAGGCACATTGTGAAATAATACAAAACCTGAAAGAAATCCTAACATACATTTAGCAAATGTGGCATACAACAGTAGTACTAATGCTATAATTCAAACAGCAAAAACCCTAGCTATTACTCTTGGAGAAATTCCATGCAAAATGAAAGTTTCTATGTAACATTTTTTAAAAATCTGTGCAATGTTTTAAAATTCTGCACTCTTTATTTGTATTTTTTGTGCAGAATTTCCCTATTCATAAGACCTGACCATTCCCTCAGCATCTTCTTCCCCAGTAATATTACTCTCCAGGTTCCACCCTCCCGAGCCTTTTCTCACCCAACTTATCTTGAACCTTTTCCCTTTCTACAGTTTTCCCTGCCTCTTGGTTCTTTCTCTCCTCGTAACCCTAAAATCCTTACCTTTTCTTTCTCTCCTTGCTCCCGTTTTACTTTGCCTTCCTCCCAGATCATGTGGCATAAGGAAGAAGCAAGCAGCTTTGTATCAGACCACTTTCTCCTTCTCTGCCAGTCTGGGTCCACTGATTATTTGAACCACCTGGGACTCTATCTAGCCACACAGTTCAAATAAACAGTGGGCCCAGGCCAGCAGAGGAGGCGGAAGTGGTCTGATATGCATCAACTTGCTTATTCTTTATGCCACATGATCCAGGAGGATAGGGTAAGTTGGGTGGTAGTGGAGTTGTACCACCAATCTGTGGGTGTGTACAAGGGGAAGGAATCAGAAACCTGACAAATTTTCTGCTTTCTGTTTCCTGCATAGAATTATTACTACTACTACTACTTATCATTTCTATAGCGCTACTAGATGTACGCAGCGTAGCGCACTTGAACATGAAGAGACAGTCCCTGCTCGACAGAGCTTACAATCTAATTAGGACAGACAAACAGGACAAATAAGAGATAAGGGAATTACTAAGGTGGGGATGATAAAATAAGGGTGCTGAAGGGTTAGGAGTAAGGGTTAAGAGTTAAAAGCAGCATCAAAAAGATGGGCTTTTAGCCTAGATTTGAAGACGGCCAGAGATGGAGCTTGACGGACCGGCTCAGGAAGTTTATTCCAGGCATATGGTGCAGTAAGATAAAAGGAACGGAGTCTGGAGTTAGCGGTGGAGGAGAAGGGTGCAGATAAGAGAGATTTACCCAGTGAACGACGTTCCCGGGGAGGAGTGTAGGGAGAGATGAGAGTGGAGAGATACTGAGGAGCTGCAGAGTGAATACACTTATAAGTCAATAAGAGGAGTTTGAACTGTATGTGGAAACGGATAGGGAGCAAGTGAAGTGGCTTGAGGAGAGGGCTAATATGAGCATAGCAACACTGGCAAAATACAAGTCGTGCGGCAGAATTTTGAACAGATTGAAGAGGAGAGAGATGGCTAAGTAGGAGACCTGTGAGAAGCAGGTTGCAATAGTTTAAGTGAGAGGTGATAAGAGTGTGAATAAGGGTTCTGGTAGTGTGCTCAGAAAGCAAAGGGCGAATTTTGGTGATTTTAAAGAAACGACAGGTTTTAGCAGTCTGCTGAATATGTGCAGAGAAGGAGAGAGAGGAGTCAAAGAATTACAGAATTCTGCACTAATTCTGTGCTGCACAGTGGCACAAAATTCCCCCAGGAGTATCCTAGGAAGAGGAAGCACTATAACTGTTTTACTGGATCCTACAACACCAACACACCCACTTCAGGCAAAACAGAATAAGTGGAACTGCTAAAGATCTCAACATAGAAACTAAATGCAAATGGAATACTTCACACAAAACACAGATAGACCCCTACCAAATACAGAACAAGGAATCACAAATTAGTAAAATGTAAAAATGTAATTCCTTTTGTACTGAACACAGTACAAAGACATCTGTGATGCATGTTTTACAGAGCTAACATATTACAATTAGTAATCCAAATAAAACCCCTTTTCCTACCTTTGTTGTCTGAATGTGTCACGTCTGTGGCCGTGACCACCCTCATTCTTACCCTGTTTCTGGGAGTCAGTGGCTGTGCTGGCTTCTGCTTGTCTCTGTGTCTGTCTCTGTCTTAGTTTCTCTCTGGCTCTGTGTGCTGATTGCCTTACTGGACCTCACCTGTGTGGGCTATGCCTCTTCCAAGATGGCTGCCGACTCCTCTATGCCAGTATCCAAGATGGCTCCCGCTTGTCCTTCCTGTGGGCTGACTTCTCTGAGTGTCAAGCCTCTGTTTGGAGGAAGGAGATTGCTGCAGCTATGCCTCTGGTGTTGAAGGGCTTTATTAATCACTTAGAGACTGCAGCCCTTGCCTTTGCATCGTCTAGGGCCCTGGTATGTAGAGTGCTGTGCACTGCTACATTGTCCAGCTCAGTGTGAGTTCCTAGTGTTTGACTAGTTAGCTTAGGCGCAGCTTTGCTTGTTAGCCTGTGTACAGCTTTACTAGATCTCCTGTGTTTGCTCAGTGTATGTTTCTAGGGTATGACTTGTTAGCTTGGGCACAGCTTTGCTTGTTAGCCTGTGTACAGCTTTACCAGTTCTCCTGTGTTTGCTTAGTGTATGTTTCTAGTGTATGACTTGTTAGCTTGGGCACAGCTTTGCTTGTTAGCCTGTGTACAGCTTTACTAGATCTCCTGTGTTTGCTTAGTGTATGTTTCTAGTGTATGACTGGTTAGCTTGGGCATAGCTTTCTTGTTAGCTTGTGTACAGTTTCCTAGTCTTCTTGTGTTTAGCCTTCTGGTTTTCCCGTGTGTGTTTTCTTTTGCTTCTGGAGCTTCTGCCCTTGTTCTGTCTGTTGCCAGTACTCCTTGATACTGGAGCTCCAGCCATAGTCTTGCTCCTTGACCTGACCATCGCGTTGAACCTGCCTACTGCCGGAACCCGGACATTCCCTGCCTGTCTGCCTTGCTTTCGCCTAGGTGCCTGGGGGCACTTCTGTATCCTGATTCCTGCTGTTCCTGCTTGCAAGTTCCAGTTCTGGTTTTTCCTGTAAGCCCTGCCAGCTGCCCGAACCTGAGGGCTCAACCCTCGGGGAAAGGTGGCTAAGCGTAGGTGAAGCCTAGGTCCAGTGTGTTCCTGTCCAGCGGGTTCCGGTCCCGTGGGTTCCGCTCCAGTGTGTTCCAGTCCAGCGGGCTTCGCTCCAGTGTGTTCCAGTCCAGTGGGTCCAGTGTGTTCCAGTCCAGCGGGATCCACACCAGTGCGCACCTGTCCGGTGCGTTCCAGTCCTGTGTATTCCTGTGTAGAACTCCAGTCTGGGGTTCCGGTCCAGTCTTGTCTCGTCTCTACCTTGAAGGTGATCTTGCCTGCCACTGCCGCTCCACGGTAGTGGCCCAAGGATTCATGAACCCAGTGCTCCCGGGGAAGAAGCCTGACAGTATGCCAAGGTCCTCGGGAACGCGACAGAATGTTTTATTTTTCTATCATGTTGGTCTCAGTTTCTTTTTTTATGCTTTCCTGCCTGTCTTCTGCTAATTCTGTTTCCCAACAGCCGCTGTCCATTTGTATTTCTCCTCTCTCCTTCTCATATTCTATTTCATCACTACACCTGTCTCTGACATATTGATCTTTCACTTAAAGCTCTCCCCTCCCTTTTCAGTCTCTCTGTTCACTCAAATTTCACCCTCTCAATCTACTCCTTTTCACTTTTCATCTACCTTCAACTTTCAATCTTGTTCTCTCATTCCCTACCTCTTGCATTTTCCATCTCACTCCAGTCCCCTATTCCCTTTTAGCTAACATGTATTCTCAGTGCGTGTTTTCTAGCAAAAAAAGGTGCCAGTACTCAAATGCCAGACCACCCTTCAGGGGTGGGGTGGTCACTGAGGGACCCACCCCACAATAGCCAGGCCCCCTGCAACCAGTCAGAGAATCTATGAAAAGGCAGAATTGGTGCGTAGAGCCTGAGCTCTTTTACTATAACTTGGGGACCATGAGTCAATTTTAGCAGACAATGAAAAAGGTGCCGGTACTTAGTACCCCCAAGTACCCCCTCAAAAAAAGCCCTGTGTATTCTCCATTATCACATTTCTATCCTCTGTATTCACTATCTGCCACTCACTCATTTCCTTGACAGCCCTCCCACAGACTTTCCCACCATGGTTTTCTCCATTTCTAGCATCTTCTCCCCCTCCCTTGAAATTTAGCTCCCTGCCTTTTTCCCTCCACACCCAGCATTTTCCCCAACATCCCTCACTCCCTTCATTCTGCCTCCCCTTGAGTCTGACATCTCTCCCACCCTGACTCTGTCCCTCCTTCCCTTCCTATTTCCTTCTACCCTGAGTCCGACAACTCTTCCTCCCTCCCTCTTTTCCTTCCACCCACACCTCATAGTCTAACATACTTCCCTCCCTTCCACCCCCTCCAAATCAAAGTTCTCTCCCTTCCTTCCATCCCCCTGAGTTCAACATCTCTCCCTGCCTCCCTTCCTTGTGCCGCCAACCCCATCCAACAACTCTTACCGCCCTCCTTTCTACCCCCTGTCCAACAGCATTCCCTTTCTCCCCCTCTCCAGTCCAACAGCTCTCTCCTTCCTTTCCATCCACCACCCTCCAACATTTCTCACTCCATAAGTACAATATCTCTCCCTGCCTCCTGTTATTCAGCATCTTCCCCCTATCCAACATATCTCTCCCTCCTGCTGACCAACATCATACTTTCTCTCATCACTCCCCCGAACCTGTTCCAGCATCTCTCCTTTTGCCCTCCCTCTTCTCCGGTCTTTATTTACTGTCCAGAGATCGCTGGCGATAGCAGATATTCACATTTGCTGCTTGCTGCCAGCTCCAGAGTCTTTTTTTTCTACTGTGGCCCTCCCCTGAGAAAACAGGAATTTATGTCACGGAAAAGGAGAGATGCCAGACCAGATTGGGGGGAGGGGAGAATGTAAGGGAAATGTTGCACCAAAGCAAGGTGGGGAGGGAATGGAAAGGAGATTCACAGTCAGGAGGAGGTGGGAGGAGGAGGAGGAATGGAAGGGAATGCCACACTAAACTGGGGGGGGGGGGGAGGAAGAATGGACAGATGTATCAAATTGGGGGGGGGGAATGGAAAGCAGATGTTGCACAGAGACAGGGGAGGAGGATAGAAATGGAAGGAAGATGGCGGGCATAATCTGAGGCAGCTGGGGGATAAATACTTAAAGGGCTTCAGGTAACCTGCCAGCCTGAGACTTCAGCTGCAGGGAATTCAAATTCCTTTTTTATTGGCTGTGATGCTGTTTTCTGACAGCTGCAGCTTGAGGCCTCCGCCTCAGTTGACCTCATTATAGGGCCGCTCTTGCTCTTTGATATAGTACCTGCAGAGCTCATGGAGTTCAGACTTGTTGAACACACAAGTCCTCAGCCTGGCTAAACCTGGCCAGATTTGCTAAGTATTTTCTTTCCTGTCTACCTACTGGTATGCCCCATGAACTGATATTCTCAATGGCAAGGGGATATGAGTCCACATTGTTCATGGCTAGCACCAGACCTGGTAGAAAAGCTGGTGTTGCTAAAGATTAATCTCCTACTTGTTTTCCCTCAATTTCCTTCTATGCATTGCCCACTCTTTGTTCTCATTTTTTTGCTGTGGTTTTGCCAGTTGCCACTATTCACAGCTATGTCCAGTGGGTTCTGTTAGATCCACATACAAAAACAGAAAAAAATAAAAAATCTCCTTTTTCTTTACCCCTCTCTACTGCTATGTCACTTTCTTTGCCACTATCCGGCCTACTGTCTTAATTCATTGCCCTCCTGTGTTGTTGCTAGTGCCACTATCACAGCTTCTGTGCCTGGTGTGACAGAAGTCCTGTTACTGTTTTGTTTTCTTTCATCCCCAAGAAGAAAAATAAAAACAGTTTCCCTTCTTTAGCATTAGTGTCTTAAGCTGTTTGTGCTGGTGATAGTTTGTTGTGCTCTGCCTTATTTATTATGCCTTGGATTCTCCATGCTACTCTAGATGTGCCTAGCTGCTATGATCAGCTGCCCTGCCACTCTCGTTTGCTTCGGAATGCTTTTTTTTGGTATGGAAGGGGTGTTGGGTTGATTATTGCTCTGTTTCATTTTCAAATTCTTGGGGGATGGGGGTGGGCCTAAGTCCTGGGAGGAAATTGAAGGGTCTACAAAAGGGTTACTGTAAAATTCTGGTGTGCCATTTTAGTATTCTCAAGATCGTTAATGGTATACAACTTTAGAAAATGTGCTTCTGATACCCAAAAATGCAATCATAGGGGCCCTTTTAGAAAGGCATGGTAGGCTCTATGCATATGCTGTGCGTGCTATAATGAAGACTACTGTCAGGCTAGCACACCCCTCTGGTGTTAATTTTGGATTTGACACATGCCCATACCACAGGACAAATTATCTATATAATAATTTGTACCTCTGCTTCTCTAGATGGCTGGCTGTCTGGGTTCGTAACAGCATGCTGACGTCAGCTCGCCTCCAGGGTTCCCTTCCCTCTCTGTGTCCCATCCTCGCATAAAGACGAAATGACATCAGAGGAGGGCAGGACACTGAGAGGGAAGGCAAGGGAAGGCTGGAAGCGATGCGAGCCAGCCTGTCTGCTGCCGCTGCAACCTCAGGTAAGATGGACGGCTTAAAGGCAGGGCGGCAGGAAGGACAGAGTCACTGGCTATGGAGGGGAGGGGAGAATCGCTGGACATGGATTGAATGGGAGGGCAGGGCAGAAGCGAATCCTGGATACCGATGGGATGGGAGGTGAGGGGAGGGCAGAGGAGAATCGCTGGAAATAGATGGGATAGGAGGGGATGGGAGGGGAGGGAAGAATCGCTGGACATGGAGGGGAGGGCAGGGAGAGAGGAGAAGCAGAGGGACACTCCAACGTACTTTACGTCACAAGCTATGGGAGGGCAGGGCAGAGCAGAATCAGTGGATATGGATGGGATGAGAGGCGAGGGGAGAATTACGGTTCACTTAAAAACAAAATCACCATTACTTGATAGCCTTGCTAGTGCCCGTTTAATTTTTTAGCGAAATAGGCTTTTTTTTGCTTGTTTCACATAAGTACATAAGTATTGCCACACTGGGACAGACCAAAGGTCCATCAAGCCCAGAATCCTGTTTCCAACAGTGGCTAATCCAGGTCACAAATACCTGGCAAGATCCCAGAAAAGATCAATACATTTATGAGGCTTATTCCAGAAATAAGCAGTGGATTTTCCCAAGTCAAATTAATAATAGTCTATGGCCTTTTCCTTTAGGAAGCTGTCCAGACCCTTTTTAAACCCCGCTAAGCTGTCACGTCTGTGGCCGTGACCCCTCTCAGACCCACCTTATTTCCTGTGGTCAGCTTCTGAGCTGGTTTCTGTCTGTTCTTTGTGAGTTAGTTCTGTCTCTGTGTGCTGGCTGCATTAGATTGTCTGTGTGCTGTCACCCGTTCCAGATTTCAGCGTAGTCCGGACCAGATCTTCCAGACTGCCAGACCTGCTTGTTTTGTTTGAACCTGCACAGCACCCTTAGTTGCCTGGTGATTGTTGCAGCTGAGTCTCAGCTGCTGCTGGGCTTATTAGCCATTTTGAAACCTTTTCTGCTTTGCCTTTGCATTGCCTCTAAGGCCCTGGTATGTAGGTGCTTTTGCACTTCAGGCTGAGTTTTGTTTCCTTGCTCTAGTTCTTGCCTGAAATCTTGCCTGTTCTAGTTAGTCTATGTTTAGTTTGGGGTAATGCTTGTTTACTGTATTGCTTGTTTCCCAGTCTGGTGTCTTGGTTGTATGTCTTTGTCTAGTTCTGGGGTTATCTGTGCTAGTTCCCTGCTTCAGTGGCTGCTTGCAGCTTTCAGTTCAGTCTCCTGTCTAGCTGTGTTTCTTCCCTGTTTCAGTGGCTGCTAGCAGCTTTCAGTCCTGTTCTTTAGCCTATCCTTTCCCTGCCTTGCTGTCCCTGTTTATGCCTTTTCCCTCTGACCCTCAGTCCCGGTGCTGCCTAGCTGTTATCCGGTCCTGCCCTGTCCAGCAAGTCCTGCCGGCCACCTGAAGCCAGGAGCTCAACTCTTGGTGAAAAGTGGCCTAGTGCAGGTGAAGTTTAAGAGTACTTGCTCTGCTTTAGTCCTGCTTGTTTGCCTCTGCTGCAACTCCAGTCCGGGGTCCAGTCCTATTCTGCTTAGTCTCCTGTGTGGGGTGGTTTTGCCTGCCGCTCCTCGGCAGTGGTCCAAGGGCTCACAACCCAGTTTCCAGCTTTGAGTACGTGACATAAGCTAACCACCTTTACCACATTCTCTGGCAACGAATTCCAGAGTTTAATTACACATTGAGTGAAGAAAGTTTTTCTCTGATTCGTATTAAATTTACTACTTTGTAAATTCTCCTTTGCCCTGCCTTCCCCTACCATACGTGTCCCACGATTCTCCCCTCGCCTCCCATCCCATCCATATCCAGCGATTCGCCTCTACCCTGCCCTCCCATCGCTTGTGATGTACATCGCATGCCCCCTAGTCTTAGTATTTTTGGAAAGAGTAAACAAATGATTCACGTCTACCCATTCCACTCCACTCATTCTTTTATAGACCTCTATCATATCTCCCCTCAGCCATCTCTTCTCCAAGCTGAAGAGCCCTAGACACTTCAGCCTTTCCTCATAGGGAAGTCGTCCCATCCTCTTTATCATTTTCATCGCCCTTCTCGGTACCTTTTCTAATTCCACTATATCATTTTTGAGATGCGGCGACCAGAATTGAACACAATATTTGAGGTGCAGTCGCACCATGGACCGATACAAAGGCATTATAACATCCTCACTTTTGTTTTCCATTCCTTTCCTAATAATACCTAACATTCTATTTGCTTTCTTAGCTGCTGCAGCACACTGAGCAGAGCATTTCAACGTATCATCAATGATACCTTTCTTGGTCGGTGACTCCTAACGTGGAACCTTGCATTACGCAGCTATAATTTGGGTTCCTCTTTCCCACATGCATCACTTTGCACTGTCTCACATTAAACGTCATCTGCCATTTAGACGCCCAGTCTCCCAGTCTCTTAATGTCCTCTTTTTTTTTTTTTTAATCATTTATTTATAATTTTTTCATTTTACAAGGATCACTTGCAAAACAGTAAAACAGAGATGATTGTACATTAAAACAATATTAGACAGGAGGGGTCACGTGATGCCACGCTGAATAGCAGACATGGACGAGGAGAGCTCCCGGGCCCCAACCGAAAGAACAGCTCCCGCTAGCTAAACAACTTAATACCAGAGAAATACCAATAGTGGAAATTAAAGTGGAGATATCGCATCGCAGAGGGTGTAGGACTCGGACGTTAATGGCCTCAAAAACGCTGCGAAAACAAAGTGAGAAGCCGAAAGCGGCTGAAATCCACAAAATGGCGGCTGAAGAAGGAGGTCCGAACTCCATTTGCTCTGCATGGGTGTCCGAAATCGTAACGGAAGTCACGCAGGCCATAAATCAGTCCCTAGAACAGAAATTCCAACGAATGGCGGACAAGCTTGACACGATGGATGGAAAAATAGAATCACTCACAGGCGAGTTTGCGGCATCGTGTCAAAGAATCTCGGATCTAGAGGATCGAGTAGAGGAAGCACAGACAGGCCAAGAAAAACTACAATTGAGAGTCACCGCGCTGGAAATTAAATTGGACGATCTAGAAAACCGATCTAGAAGGGCCAATCTTCGATTGGTGGGCTTGCCTGAAACCATCACAGATTTGGAACTGAGATCCTTTTTAGAGGAATGGCTCACCAGTACGCTAAAATTGCAATCGAAAGCAGGCCCACTTCGAATCGAACGAGCGCACCGATTGGGGCCAAAACGACAGGGAGATGCCAAACCGAGGATTGTTATATTCAAGTTATTGAACTATGTTCATAAACTGGAAAACCTCAAAGAAATTAGGGCGAAAGGCCAGTTAAGATATGACAACAAGCCGGTATTATGCTTTCAGGATTTCTCGACAAGAGTTTCACAGCTGAGGAAAGCATACTCACCAATATGTTCCACATTGCATCAGCGCCACGTGCAATTCGCATTGCTATACCCGGCACGCCTGAAAGTCTTCTCAGATGGCAAAGCGACCTTCTTCGATACCCCTGAAGCAGCGCGTGCGTTTTTTGACATACCAGATGCAGTGCAACGGGCGGCTGCTGAATGAACGCAGGGTAGAGGAGTCAGGGCGCATGGAATGGAGGAGCCGACTTGACAGGACAATTCACAGGATTGTGTATGCTTGAGACAGAATGGATGAGAAGTACAGGTGCGGGTAAGGAAATACAATGAGAATCAACAAGAGGTTTTGCAATGGAGCTGCAAGGGTTTGTGACCAGCGGCAATAGAACGTGAGAGGGGATTCAGAAAGCCCAAGGAGACTCGAACTTTAAAGGATTGTGAAAGTGGAGGAGAACGCCCCGGGATTTGGGACTACAGACTCAAATCTCCTCATGCTGAGATAAGTAAACAAACTCATAAACCCTTGCCTTGGCATTATAAAAGACAACCCGCGACTCCAAAGAGGATATTATATGGCCAGGAGATGATGAATAAGATGAATAAACGTTAAAGATCCTCAGCTACTTATAAAAGGTTTTTGTTTTTGTTTTTCTCTTTTCCTTTCTCTCTTCTTCTCCTGTCATTCAAATGCAAAGCTGCTGGAAGAGATAAAATGCTGGAGTTACGGAGGTGTGGGAGAGGGGGGAGGGACACTGAAATGGGTTGGAGAGAGGGGATAACAATGTTAATTTGAAGTACAAGTTCAATTTCGTTGCTAGTTGCTGAATTGTTTATGTTAAAAGGACATGTGAATAGTTATCACTGTTTAGGGGGGACAGGCAGTACTCTGCTGGTTTGCAATGTAGTGGGAAAGATGTATACACCAAAAATTAAATGCATGAGTTAATCTTTTTGATAACCTCTCTAAACTTAAAAATGTGCTGTATTCTTTAAATTTTAAATTCTTGGATTCCTAAGTATAAATGCCGATTGCATATTCATGTATTGTGATGATATATTGAAATATATGAGTGGGGAGGTGGGGGGGGGGGGGGGAGGGAGGAGGAGGGGAAGAGAGAAATGTGCGGTACTCAAGGGGATAGATATATAACCTATAAATAGAAGTTTGGCTGGAATATGACAAGAAGAGGGTTATAGGTGGATAAGCTGTTCTGGAGGGAGGGAGGGAGCATCTCTTTGAAAGTGACCTAATAGGCTCCGCCTGACACAGATATGCTGTGGGCGGGAAAACCTCACAGGAGGTTGTTTAGTAATGTAAGGGGGAATGGGGGGGGGGGGAAATAAAAATAGGACAAGGATCTGGGGACGGGAGGGACGGGGTAGGGGGAAGGGAGGATCAGCTCTGTGGGGACCAGGGGAGGAGGAATCTAGGAAATCTCAAGAGGGAGAGGGAGAAGCGGCTAACATGCTGGACCCTCCTAAATTTAAGGAGGAATGGGGAGGGTCAGAGGCTGGGCTGACCCTCCTTTTGATAAGAAAGATTGATCCAATGATTAAAGGGCTTTCAAAGGGAGAAGGATGAAGACACTGAAGTTTGTGTCATGGAATGTGGGGGGGATTACGTCTCCAATTAAGCGTCAAAAAGTTTTGCAGCTTTTGAATAGGCAGAAAGCAGATGTAGTATTCTTACAAGAGACCCACCTGTCCTCAATGGAACATGCTAAATTCAAAAAATGGTGGGTGGGTTCTCTGCTGGAAGCCTCGACACAGGCTCGTAAAGCTGGGGTGATGATATTGTTCAGGAAGACGCTTGATGTTCAGACACAGGGTTGCTGGCGGGACAAGGATGGTAGGTATGTGATCACAAAAGTCAGGATCAACCAACAAACATTTTTGCTGGTGAACATCTATGCCCCCAATGTTCCTAATCATAAATTTTTCAGGTTGATGGTCCATATTCTTGCCAAGCATGAGGGTATTCCGATAATTATGGGCGGGGATCTGAACACAGTAAATGACCCTAGTTTGGACTCCTCAAGAGGTCAAAGGGCGGAAAGAGGGTCTCCAAAGGAAGGGATTCCATTACTTTGTACGGCCCTGGATCTGGTGGACGTGTGAAGACTGCTGTACCCAAGTGATAGAGACTATACTCATATTTCTAGAGCCCACTCCTCGCAATCTAGAATTGATTACTGGCTTTTGTCTAGGACCCTTTTCTCTGGGGTCCAGGACGTGGGTATCGGTCCATATGGGATATCGGATCATGCTTATGTCTGGTGGACCATGAGGGACACGTCCGGGCAGAGTCAACAGTTTCACTGGCAATTCCCATGTTATCTGTTGCAGGATAATGAATTCCGGGAACACTTAACGAAGCAATGGATAGACTATCAGACACATAATGCCGCTCACCGAGAGGACCCGATACTATACTGGGAAACTGCTAAGGCGGTACTGCGGGGGGTAATACTGGCTTATACGAGCTATAAAAAGAAGATGAGAGATAAAGCTATTATTCGTCTCAGCAATCAGGTGGGAGAGGCCAGGAGGCAGTGGGCGTCTAGGCCCACGACACAGAATAAATCGCATCTCTTGGCCGTACAGGCTACCCTTAATACTCTGCTGCACGCTAGGGCAGTTAAATCAATGCAATATTATAAATTCCAGTTATACCTCCATGGTAACAAACAAGGGAAACTATTAGCTGGAATGGTAAGGCGGAAAACTGGAAAACAGAAGGTACTACAAGTTTTAAGGCCAGGAGGAGGGTTCGCAAGAACAGATACAGAAATAGCTGCGACTTTTCAGCAATATTACCAAGAGTTATATACCTGTACGAACACAGACGACTTGGAAAGCAGGGCCTATTTGGAAGGGAAAGACCTACCAACCTTGCGGGACTCACAGCGGACTACACTGAATCACCAGATCACGGAAGATGAGGTGCTACTAGCGATATGACAGGGAGCTCTATTTAAAGCACCAGGCCCAGACGGTTTTCGGTATGAGTTTTACAAAGTTTTAAACCACCAGATTGTAACACCCCTGACAGCTTTATTTAATACATTTATGGAGACTGGTGATATGTCAGACTCTTTGAAGGAGGTCAGGATGGTGGTTTTGCTGAAACCAGGCCGGGATCCTGAGCGAGCATCCTCATATAGACCCATCTCACTGATCAACGTGGAAGCTAAAATATTTGCTAAGATCTTGGCTAACAGACTTGCGGTGATACTGCCATCACTGATAGAAGAGAGTCAGGTCGGGTTTGTGAGGGGAAGGACAATAGCAAAAAATATGAGGAAAATTTTGTCCTCTATGGAATGGGTGGAAAGACATGGGACGCCTTCTCTGTTGATCAGTTTTGACGCGGAGAAGGCATTCGATAGAGTGCGATGGGATTTTTATTCGCGACTTTAGAGATGTATGGCTTTGAGGGCAATTGGGTACGGGCAGTACGGGCACTATATCAAACACCACGGGCAGCGATATGGGTTAATGGGATCGTTTCAGAATTTATAGATATACAACGGGGGACCAGACAAGGTTGCCCGTTATCACCACTGCTGTTTGTCTTGAGTATAGACCCGTTGATCAGAGAGATTGTGTCGCACCCAGAAATTGCAGGAGTAATAATGGGAAGGCAGGAATTTAAAATATCGGCTTTTGCTGACGATTTGTTAGTGCATCTGACTGATCCCAGGAAATCCCTGCCTGCACTGATGGAAAGCTTCGCTGAATTTGGAGATTTCTCCGGGTTTAAGCTGAATTTGGATAAGTCTTTGGCCTTGCCAACAAGTAGTTTAGTGAAGAGACAGTGGGAGGGACTCTTTCCTTTGAAATGGGCCACGCGCTATTTTAAATATCTGGGCATAAAACTCCCATATAAATCGTTTCTCATACACGACTTGAACGTCTCGCATTTATTGGAACAGACAGATCAGTCCTTGTCGCATTGGTTGATGTTACCCATCTCGGTGCATGGGCGCCTCCAGTTGTTTCACATGATCTTATTTCCCAAGTGGCTGTATATGCTTCAGGTCTTACCACTTAAACTCAGAAAAAAGGAAATTGGTGCACTACACAAACTGGTATCTAAATTTTGCTGGCAGGGGAAGAAACCTAGAACATCCTTTAAGTATTTGATCGGGTCATGGCGACAGGGGGGACTTGGAATGCCGGACTTGCAAAGCTACAACTGGGCAAGTTTGTTGCGTCATTTGGGGGACTGGGTACTGGATAGTCACTTGTATACACCTAGGATGCTGGAACAGGCCACATATGGTAAGTGGAATTTTTTTCACTTAGTCCAGTGTCCTACCACCAGACTTCCCGAGGAGATGCGCTCCAGCTTACTTTTGAAGTCGATGAGGCTGACATGGAATTATCTGGTACCCCTGTTGGGAGGGAAAATACATCAATCCGATATGTTACCCTTGGTGGGCAATGCAGAGTTTACCCCGGGGAGCGATAATATTAGTTTTCGACGATGGGCCTCTAGGGGACTTCAGTGTGTGGGTGATCTTCTAGATACGGAAGGATTAATAATGACGTGGGAATCGCTGGTGTTATCTGGGAAGGTGGAAAGAAGCGATCTATTTGCGTATAGACAGGTCTGTCATTATATTAATAGTTTGGAATTGGCAGATGAGCGGTTTCCTTTGAGACAGAGACTAAACAATTTTTTTGAACCTATTCAAGATAGAGGTGTTTCGGTGTCCAATCTTAAAAAGGCACTAGAGGCCATTCAACGGCCACCAGAGAGGGGGAATTTGCAGCGAAAATGGAGTAAGGATTTGGATATACCGGTCGCAACAATAGACGTGACTCAATTGGTAGGGAGGATCCCATCAGGGTCGGTGAGTGCGGAACTCAGAGAATGCAATTTTCGTGTTTTGCACCGAGCTTATTTTACTCAGGAACGTCTCTTTAAAGCGGGAGGCATTGATTCGCCGATTTGCAAGAAATGTAAGACAGAAATTAATTCCTTTATACATGCTTTTTGGAAATGCGATCGGATTCAAGCTTTTTGGAAGAAACTTGTTCATTACATGGACAGCCTGGGGGTTGGGCCAGTTAGGTTATCACCTAGAGGATGGTTGTTAGACCAGTATGAGGATTTTGGGGTAAATAATAAAAATTATAAACTGCTAATTTGGAGGGCAGCAATGCTGGGTAAGAGAGTGATATTGGGAGCATGGACCAGCGATCAGACACCCTCATATTGGCATTGGAGGAATAGACTGCATAGTCTAATGATGCTCGAGTTACAATATGCTCGAGTGACGTTTAAGCGGAAACAGCAATTTTTGTCAGTTTGGAATAATTATATCCAATCCTTGTCTCACAGAGCCCATAGTTTGGTACTGAACACGTTTTCATGAACATCATTCAGAGCATGTGGAATAGGGAACGGAGGGGGGTGGAGGATCCAGAGGAGATTGTAGATGATTGAGAAATACTCCCACTTGGAGAACACAGAGCCGAAGGGAAGAGAGGTGGGGGGATGGGGTGGGGTGGGATTTGGTACTAATAGGGGGACACCACAGTATTGGGATACATTAGGAAATCACACTATATTCAGAGTACTGTGATCCCCAAGGGAGTTTTTTAATATAGGGGGGGCTGGAAGGATTAGAGAGGGCGGAAGAGAGGGGGTGGAAGGGTTGAAGAAGACTCCGCAATAAAAATGGACAGGGCTATGCTTGCAAAGAGATCCAATAGTTTTTTTTTTTAAAGGCTTGGAATGTTCTTGTCCATCTACTTCTCACTTCTACCGTTAGAGACATACTATAGGACCCTACCCTACGGGGCCCTTGGGGCCATAAGAGCCCAGGCTCCAGGGGATACAGAGGAGGGGGGGATAGTTTTAGGTGAAGACGAGAGATGAACAGTAATGAAGGGTCAAGCATAATAGGAGAATGAGTGGGAGTAGGACAGAGGATAACGGGAGGGGGGGTACTAGGGAATTGGGGAGAAAATATTGGAAACAGAATATTGGAT
Organism: Microcaecilia unicolor; assembly: GCF_901765095.1. NCBI lineage: Eukaryota > Metazoa > Chordata > Amphibia > Gymnophiona > Siphonopidae > Microcaecilia > Microcaecilia unicolor. The sequence goes on along the minus strand of NC_044040.1, from coordinate 117,921,242 downwards.
ATTGAGCTCTGTTATTATTTGGTGTACAATACGAGATATTATGAATATTATGAATACCTTGTTGATGTAGCATTGTACAGTTGCACTTTCAATAAAAAATATTTAAACATAAAACAATATTAGAAGAAAACAATCTCAACAAGATAAATGGATTTTATACAATCTTTCTCTTTCTTAGATCACAAAATAAATAGGGAGAGTGAAACAAGACAAGGAGATCAATTTAAACAACAGCAAACAAAGAAAACGTGGTATTAACCCGATTATCCCCAGTTATTATTTATCTAAATCATTATTCCACATTGATCATCTGGTTGGTTTCTTCAAGACCATAACGGTGCATAGTATCAATTTCATTGGAAACATACTTATTGTCCAATATTAGTGAAAGTAATACACCCGATTTCATTTTTTTTCCCTTTTAAAACCAGAAATTGTTTAACAATACAAACCCTTGAATCTCCAATCCAATTCCCGCTGATTAAAGTAATCCCAGTTTCACAGGCTTCACTCCTTTTGAATTAATATATTAAGAGGAATCATTTCAGAGGAAAAAAAACATTAGGAGTCATACCCGGAACTCTGGGAAAACAACAATCTCGATATTAATCATCTGTAACAATATTAATTTTGTTCAAATTTTTCTGGTCTTTTATCATTTTCAAATCTTAACCGTTTCCTACTTCAGTAGAACTTCATTTGCTGTATAGTCTCAAAGGATTTGATTAGAGTATCCATGTGGCTCATTAACAAGACTATATCTGAAGCAAAGTCATTCTCTACCACCATCAGGTCCTGGAGCACCCTCCAGATGACATTCAATGCAACCTCCACGGGAGCCAAAAACTCCAAGCTGATAACTCTTAAGGGTTTAGGAGTAGCACCGCCGACACGGGTTCAGCTGTAAATGACTTCTGTTTCAGCATACACTCCTGACTCACTCCTCCACTCCTTTGGGCATGGTGGTTAATGATTTTTGAGCGATGAAGTTGTTTCCAGGTACAAGAGCATCAACGCTCCTTCGTCGGCGCTAATCAAAGGACTCATCAACCCAGTCATCTATGGGCAGCTCGTCACACAGCGGTCCCACACTTGCTGCACAGGGGACAAAACGCTGGTCATCAGCGGCTGACCCCCCATTGTCTCCTTCCTCTGTTAAGGCAACTGCGATGCAGAGAGGAAATTTCAAGTGAACAAAAACTGAACTTCAGAGGACAGCTGGGCCGTTGAGTGTACGAGCTTCAGGTCACATCTTTCTCCTCTCCCTAATTTGGGACACTCTTTGTCTGGTTTCTCCTCAGAGGCCTGTCTGATATGGGTAACCCTTCAGCATAGCCCTCTGAGTCATTGAAACACGGAAGCCCCTCCACCACTTACAAGGTGGTGTCCCTTCGGAGGGGTCTTAATGTCCTCTTGTAATTTTTCACAATCCTCCCGCGATTTAACAACTTTGAATAACTTTGTTGTCAGCAAATTTAATTACCTCACTAGTTACTCCCATCTCTAAAACATTTATAAATATGTTAAAAAGCAGCGGTCCCAGCACAGACCCCTGAGCAACCACACTATCTACCCTTCTCCACTGAGAATACTGACCATTTAACCCTACTCTCTATTTTCTATCCTTTAACCAGTTTTTAATCCACAATAGAACACTACCTCCTATCCCATGACTCTCCAATTTCCTCTGGAGTCTTTCATGAGGTACTTTGTCAAACGCCTTTTGAAGATCCAGATACACAATATCAACTGGCTAGCCTTTATCCACGTTTGTTCACCCCTTCAAAGCAGGAGCGTAGTGTGAAGAGTACAAGGACATGGAGTGGGAAATGGCCAGGGAAGGGGAGAGAAGGGCTCCTTCGGGGTGGCCCGAGTCCACCCGTAGGGGTGGTAGCCTTAGATTCCGGTCCCCAAGGATCCAGCATGTTAGGGAAAGCAGTTGGTCACCTTCCTCAGAGGAAATAGTGAAAGCCAAAGACTACAATTCCCAGCAGCCCCTGAGGGAGACACCAAGTAGAGCAAGTAAGAATTATTCACACTACCAGTGCCAGAGGGCTAAGGGAAAGGAGGAGACTGAATAAGTTCAATCAGGGGAATGAAGAGCAGCTGGGAGGGGGCAGGGTAGAAGAACCCATGGATTGGCAATCAGGAGATGGTGGGGAGAAAGAGAGAGAGAGGAGAACCTGGAAGAGGAACCCATGGATATCTCAGCTCTTGCCAAAGCAAAATGTAGAGAGTTAAGAGGGCAGATGGCAGCCTGGTTCTCTGGCTTGATGCAGGGAGGCTGCATCAGAGGTGGGATTAAGGAACGAATGTTTCAACTTGGGTCAAGTGGGAGGTTGTCAGGAGTTGGTGCTGACAGTGAAAGGGTGGGACCCGTACATTCCCCTGGCCTGGTAATAGGTGGACAGGGGGAAAAAAAGGTTGAAGCGGAAAAGTGAACTGTTTAAATTGGGGTTTCTGCTGTGATGAAAGTGAACTGTTTATATTGGGTTTTGTGCTGTGATAATGTAACAAGAAATAATTTATACTTGGGGATATTGCTCCAGAGCACTAGCTAATATATAAGTTTTAAGATATATATAGTGAATAATTCTCCACCAGTTGCCCTTTAAGGCAACAAGATCCACAATTGCAATGAATTAAATATTGTTGAAATGCAGTATCCTGCGCTGCAAGATTTAAAGGCATGTACCCAGGACACAAAAGACCATCTATTTAGCTTCAGAAAAGGTTTATTTAATATACAAATCATGTAAATAATATTGCAATGAGAGGTAGTTCTTTCTTTTTAAGAGATCTTACAGAGAATCTGTGCTTAAAGTAAGGTAGCAGGTTTAAATCAAAGGTTTTTAACTTACAGAAAAGTCTTTGTTATAGGAGCTGAGTGATGAGCCGCATGGTTACAGGAGAGGTCCTCATAGCAGGAAGATGAGCTGCAGGTCCCCAGAGAGCTGCGTGTGGAACAGCTTCTGTCTTTTATACATTGCAAGTTGCAGGAGGATATGATCACATGAACCTCAGCACTTGCTTCCTGGTTTGCACTGGATAATGCCAAGGCATTATGGTTAATGTAGTCTGTTCACATGATCACATTATAAGTCTTTCCTTTCGGGGCGGAACCAAGATGGCGGCATAGCAGGACACGTCGAGAGGCAGCTCTGGGGTCCCGTTTGGCGCTAAAGTTTTTTCCGCGACGATGCCTCATACCAAACAAAAGGGGTCTATGAGGTTAGCTCCCCCACCTACCTCGACGTCCTCCCCGTTCCACACGGGGCTCGAGCGCTTCTTCTCGCCACTTTCCCACGGAAACAGAGACATGGATCCCGTTGCGCGGCCCTCGGGAGAGGCGGAGACCATGCTGGGAGAGGAGGAGTCTCTTTCACCACCAGCAATTCTGAAACCTCCGTGCCCAGCGTCATCGATGAGTCTGGTTGAGAAGCAGCAGCCTACCGGAAGTGTTTTGGCTGCTGCTCCCAGTGAGGGTCAAGAAACGTTGAGGAAGACGTTAAGAGCAGAGGCAGGAGCCTCAGGAAAAGAACCGGAGGTAAATCTTGAGATGATTTGGAAGAAGCTGAATGAAATGGATACAACTTTACATCAGACATCAGGTGAAATTAGAGCCTTTAATAGTAAATTTCAAGAACTTAATTCTAAAGTGGATTTAATTAAAGAAGAAACTGTTGAAAAAATTCAAAGTGTTCAAAAGAATGTTGACTCTTTACAGGAATTTAGATTATCTGTGATTAAAGACAATATAGACATTCGGAGAAAGATGGAACAGATTGAGAATTTCAATAAAAGACTAAATTTACGTTTGTTAAATTTCCCTAATCTCCCTGGGATTACTCCCTATGATATGTTCAAAAGATATGTGAACGAAGTTTTACAAATTCCTTTGGAAGCTATTCCGCCAGTAAACAAATTATATTATACTAGTAAAGAAGGCCCGTTTCTGACACACATTAAACGGGCGCTAGCAAGGTTTTCCTGGGAGTGTGTAGGTTTGTGAGAGTGTGTGTGAGAGTGACTGTGTGAGAGAGAGAGAGTGAATGAATGTGTGAATGTGTGTGTATGACAGAGAGAGTGAGTGTGGGTGCGAGTGTGTTTGTGAGAGAGAGTGTGTGTGTGTGAGAATGAGAGTGTGTGCAAGTGTGGATGTGAGACACAGTGAGTGTGAGAGAGTGTGTTTTACACAGATACAGTGTGTGTGTGAGAGTATGTGTGCGATACACAGACTCCCTGTGAGACCAAGAGAGTTTATGAGAGCGAGAGAGTGATGTACAGTGTTTCAAGAGCTTGCAGGCAGTACATAAGAAATTTAAATGAAGTAAATATTATGCCTGACATGCTGGCCAAATTCTGTGACTGTGCATGCTGTGATGAAGGAATTCTGCTTTACCTGGCAGAACCATCTGTGTTTAGTTTCTTTCCTCCTTTGACATAACGTGCTGTTCATGGGTCGGATGTTAGAGAGAGAGTGTGTTTGGGTGAGTGAGAAAAGCAGGATGCCTTCAGCGCAGCAGTGTTAAAGTGAAGTTTGGAGTGCCGAGAAAGGCAGGTATAGGGTGCTGAGAGTGAGAGGACAGCGACTGAGGGAGGGCTGAGGAGTAGTGAAGCATCTGTCTTTAGTTTCTCTTCTCCTTTGACATAACGTGCGGATGTTAGAGAGAGAGTGTGTTTGGGTGAGAGAGAAAAGCAGGATGCCTTCAGCGCAGCAGTGTTAAAGTGAAGTTTGGAGTGCCGAGAAAGGCAGGTAGACGGTGCTGAGAGTGAGAGGACAGCGACTGAGGGAGGGGGGAGGAGTGTCATTGCTCTGCCCCCGTCGTCATCACGTTTGATGCGTGGGCGGGGCAGACATTCAAGGAGCAAAAAAGTGGTCTCTGCCACCTCACTTTTAGAACATTGGGAAAGTGAGGCTTCATTAGAATGTTGGAGGTGTGTTTTATATAGAGAGATTCCTGTTCCTAAGGGAGAGAAAGGGAAAAAACAAGAGCTTCAAGAAGTCAATCTGGACTTAAATAATATTTCAGCAATACTGGAACAGACATTGGATGAAAATACTGAAAGATCCACTTTAATTGTGTCATTCATTTTTGAACAGGATTTGAATAATATAATGAAACTTTATTTTAAGAACTTGAAAACCTGTTTTGGGGGAATTAAGGTTCAGATTTTCCCTGATGTAGCGAAATCTACCCAACAAAGAAGGAAAGCGTTCCTTGCGTTAAAATCAAAAACATCTGATATAGGAGGGAACTTCTTCTTGGCATTTCCATGTAAATGCATTGTTAAATTGGATCAGATTAAATACACCTTTTATTCACCTGAACACCTTAAATCATTTCTTGATTCAAGGCAGCAGTAACGATATAAATATAACGTGGGAATGTTAAGCCACTATCTTTTTTTTTTTCCTAATTTTGTTAATAAATACTTGTTTTAAATCCTCTCTAAATTCCACCGACCCCTCTCTCACCTTAATGTGGTCTAATGAAGCAAAAAAATGTATGTTATAGGAATTTGATAGAATACGATTTGTATATCTGTATAATTGTACGATATTTCCTTAAATGTTGTTTAATTTCCTCTTATGAATCATGGCTGTATTTCAATAACAAGTATTTTCTTGTTGTAATGTTTAAAATTAATAAACAAATTTAATAATAATAATAATAAGTCTTTCCTTTCTGCATGTGTCCTGGCGTCTTCTTGTCTGATAGCTGATGGGAGGGGGCGGGTATACATCTGATGACAGGCAAATGTTTTGTTTATGGTTTTCCTCTGAGTCCTTTGTTTTCAGTACCTGGATTTACACTTTTCCAGACCCTCTGTCTGCAGTTGTGTTTAATTTCCAAGAAAACAAGAAGACATGATCCGCAAAATCCAATGTGGAAGCAAACAAAAGAGCAGATCGCTAGGTGGTATTAATCAGACTTTATTGGAGAAATAATCGCCTGACACAGACTGTGTTTCGCCCACAAGGGCTGTGTCAGGGGCGTTCAGTTGCTGTGATATTAAACAAAGCAAAAGCATTTAAACAGCAGGTCAGCTTCTTCCCAAGCAATATTGCGCTCAAACTCAGGACATCATATGATCGAAAAGCATAGAAGATCTTTTCGATCAAATGATGTCCTGATTTTTACAAGGAAATGCTTCCACCTAGCCACTAAAAGCATCAACAATAACTAGAAGGTATTTGTATCCCTCTCTGGTCACTGGTAAATTGTCTATGAAATCAATTTGTAACCGGTGCCAGGGTCCTACCCTTCTCTGATGTAAAAGTGGTGTTGGTTTGGTCTGTCCTGCTTTAACTTGTGCACATTGTAGGCAGCCGCCTACCAAATCCTCCACTTCCTTTCTCGTTCCTGGCCATGATGCCATGGCTTTAAGGTGACTGAGGGTTCCCTCTACTCCCTCATGCAGATATGAGTGAGCTAAACAAATCAGCTCTTGTCTAAATATTTGATCTGGTATATGCTCAGAAGTATCTTTACCAGATCTAGTGACAGCAGAAATCTGAGAAGCTAACACGTCTACCTGATGGTTAAAAGAGGCTTCCAGGGAATGGTGGGGGTCCTGGTGTGCTTTAACATGACGTATCATTAATTTACCTGGATGACACTGTAACCAATCCTCAATCCATTTCCACAATTGTCCTTGCTGCAAGGGCTTGCCATCAGCAGTGCAGAAACCATTGCGAGACCACTGACTCAGCCACCCTAAACAGGCTTGTACTACATAATCACTGTCGCTGTATATAATTAAAGGATGCGTTATGAGGCACTCATGAGATATATTAGTGTCTATATGTGGACATGTGTGAGTTAATACAGCCTGGACAGCTAATGCTTCTGTGTTATGAGCTGAGGAATGACTATCAGATTTACTTTTTAGGACTTCCTGGTCTATGCTGAGGGCTGCGTACTGAGTATATCGTATACCTTTGTCCCAAAAGGAGGACCCATCCGTAAACCAAATGTTTCTAGGTGGTACTAAAGTCTTAGCCTCCTCTACAGGGGGCGCTGAGGGACATTGCAGAGGAGATTGCTGAATCTCTTGATAAGGACAAGAATGGTTAGACCCAGTTTCAATCAGTGCATGGGCTAAAAGGCTTGGACTTTTCTGGATTTCAAATTGAACCCTTTTGTTCATTAAAACTAGGATCCATTGTGCTAGTCTTGTGTTTGAAATGTGTGAGCCAGTAAGGGCACCTGAAATGATATACTTGAGAGGAGTGTGACCTGAGCAAATAGAGATTTGGGCCTCTCCACAGAGATGCTGGAATGTCTGAACTGCCCAAACAGCAGCTAGACATTCTCTTTCACATTCAGTATACCTGCTCTCCACATCAAGTCAGTTTACGTGATTCATATGCCATAGGGCAAAGTTTTCCCTGTTGATTACGCTGGAGAAGGACCGCAGCTAAAGCAGTCTCAGTTGTGGCTAACTTGATGGTAAAGCTTTTAGCAGGGTCTGGATATATTAGTGCTGGAGCCTGTGCTGCAGCAGTTTTCAATCTAGACAGTGCTCTCTCATGCTCTTCAGTCCATTCCCAGTGACTTTTCTTTTTCAGGAGCCTATACAGGGGGCTTGCAATATCAGAGTACTGATAAATATAGGAGCGTAAGTTGAATCCCCCTAATAGGACTCGCAAGGAATGGACATCGTGGGGAGCTGGTGCTTCCAGCAAGGCACATACCTTACGGGTATCAGCTTGCCTCCCATCGTTTCCCACTATAGTCCCTAGATACTGAACTGACTGTTGGACCAATTGAGCTTTACCCAGATTCACCTTGAAACCTGTTTCCTGAATTAAAGCAAGGACCCTTTCTGTACGACTTTGAACTTCCTCTCGGTCAGAACCCACAATCAAAATGTCATCCACATATGAATGAACATATTTCCTATCCTGGACCCCCAACTTTTCTAGCATCTGTGTAACGTGGAGGTGGCACAGGGTAGGGAAATTATGAAACCCTTGAGGAAGGTGGGTGAATGTGTATTGCTTGTCCTGAAATGTAAATGCGAACCTGTCTTTCTGGATGAAGTTGAATAGCAAAGAAGCAGTTTGCCAAGTCTATTACAGAAAACCACTTACTCTCTGGGGTGATGGAGCTTAAGATATCTAGTGCAGAGGCAACAATAGGGGCTATAGTTTGTGTACCTTTGTTAATCCTTCGGTAGTCCACTGTGAGGCACCAATTTATGCCATCAGCCTTCTTTACAGGCCAAAGAGCTGAGTTAAAGGGAGATTGGGTTTCTCTAATTACTCCCTGTTTCATGAGATCTGATATAACACCCTGAAGTGCAGGGATTGCTTCCCTAGGATAGGGATACTGTTTCTGGGGTGGTACAGATTCTCCCTTAACTTTCATAGAGGATTCTATTCTCCCACAGTCAGTGGCACTAGTGGTCCAGAAGGTCTGGGAAGAGTTCTTTCCACCTGCTCTGCTCTGTTTCTGGCATTATTCCTGCTATTTTCTGCCACTTTGGTTTGTAATACGAATCAATTTGTTTCTGCCACTCATAGTGAGGGCACTTCCATAGTATCTGATTACATAGATCCACTACCATGTTGTTTTTGTGTAGAAAATCAGAGCCTATTATCACTTCAGTGGATGTGTCAGGGCACTGCACTACTGTAGTATGAAATGTATCATCTCCTATTTTAAATTGTACATCTCCATACTGGTACCCCCTTTTGGTGTCTTGCAAAGGTGGACAAATTTATTGGCCCTATGGGATATGATCCTGCAGGTACAAAGCTAGTGAGTGTTACGGCGGCACCAGTATCTACTAATGCCAAAACTTTCCTGCGTCCTTGTCCAACCCACATCAGAGGTCTGCCCCCTGGGTCCCACTTCAGTTTGCAGAGTGGGGTCCACTGGGCATCCCTCCGATCCAGGCTGGACCCCTTATCCTAGGCTTCTAGTGGAGGGGCTGATGGGGCTACCGTGTGTGTTAGTGATAGACAGGCGGCTATAGCTTCTTCCTTTTCAGAGGGGACTCTTCCCTGTTTGCTGAGAGGACCTGCAGTGCCCGTGCGGTAAGAACATCAGTGGGTTTTTGGTCCCAGTATGTCATGTTATCACCATGAGTTTTTAAAATGTTAACCGCTTGCCTGCGAGTTTCAGTATCTACATATTGAGGAGCGGATTTTTTACTTAAAGGTTTACCTTTATGGGATCCGGTCAGAATGCAGCCCAGGCGGTGCATCTGCGTGTTGAGGAGCTGAACATTTAACTGGTGGTTTACTTTTATGAATACTTAAATTAGGCTGCAGAACAGGTTGTGTTCCTATGCACTGGGGTTTTGGATGCTGTGAGGGGGCCTGGGGGGGCCTGCTCTTGGTATGGAGCTAAATCAGGGTATAGAGCGGGTCCAGCTGCTGCCACTGGGTGTGAGGCATAGGGTTGATACCTTTGTACATTTCTGGCCTTCAGGCACAAATTCCTAGCAGAGGCAGGCTCACCTGCACCCCACGAGCACAATACTTTAGCAATAGTGGGATGCATGCCCTGACAAATTTCTCTTAGATTCTCATCATCTACGTGCACATCTAGAAGATCTCCTGGTATCTGCCTTCTGGAATCTCTTCCCTCCACTAGCCCTGTCATAACTAGCAATAGGATTGCTCTCCTTACATAATCTTCAATATTCTCATTTTTGTCCTGCTGGGCATATGCACTTAGGGTCTTGAATGTTCTCCTGCCAAAGGATACACTCACAGCCATTGCCAAATTTAGCAAAGAGAAACCCCTTTGTCTTGCCAATTCAATAGCTCCCTCCATCTTTTCTGCAAATTCAGGTTTAATACAGAGACGGATCACTTTAATTAATTCATCTATATCAATCCTCCCTTCCTGCTCTAATTTCCATAGCACCACACAAGCATGGGGCAACTTACCGGGGTCTATCTTGTCTGTCTGGCTATCACCTCTATATCTGTCTGTGAGAGGGGCTGGGAACTGATCATTTGGGTGAGTCCTCCCGCTAGCGGTCTAGACTCAGATACTTTTACCACGGCTGAAACAGGCATGGCTGTAGCTCTATTTGGGGGGGCAAATGGAAGGCCTGAGATAGCTGATACCTGTACGTGAGAATCCTCTATTTTTTTTCTTAAAATTTCTATCTCCTTGTGACAGTGTACATGGTCAGTGTTATTCTCACCTATAGGGGGCGTCTGCAGTGTTAGCTCTCTGATTAGTTGTTTTAGGCCTGGGACCTGATTTGCCTGCACTTCTAAAGCTGAAATTTGGGTCCTCATTTTATTTTCCTGGGCTGTCTGATGCTCTATCTGCTGCTTAGAATAATCTAATTGATAATTTAAGCACCTAGTCATTGTCATCAAGAAATCCTTTTCTGTGCCTATCTGCATGCATTCTTTCTCTTTTGCAACTAATTTCTCATTCAATTCTGCATGTTCTTTTAAGGCTTTCTTACATATGGTCCACATTAACCAAGCGCACGCAGAAATTCTCTTGCTCCCTGACTTAATTGAATATAAATCACAATATTTTTCAAATTTCCTCTACATATCAGAGATGCTACTAATGTCCTCCACTACGCTGGGAGTCCATGGATTGGGGCCCGAGGATTCTATGCATCGCTTAAGCAAAGTGGGGTTATGTACACCTAGAATAGTGTGTTTCTCTGTGTGTATGGCCTCCTCAAAATTAGCTGCAAAATTAGTTTTTATTTTATGCCAGAGTATGGCTAAAATTTTTGTTATAAAGTACATTCTCCGAGGACAAGCAGGCTGCTTGTTCTCACTGATGGGTGACGTCCACGGCAGCCCCTCCAATCGGAAACTTCACTAGCAAAGGCCTTTGCTAGTCCTCGCGCGCCCATGCGCACCCGTCTTCCCGCCCGAACCGGCTCGTGTTCGTCAGTCTTCTTTTGTCCGCGCTCGGTACGGTCGTGTTTGCACCGTTTGCGCCCCTTAAGTTGACCCTCGTGCGTCTTTTGACTTTTTCGCTCTTAAAAAAAAAAGGGATTTCGGAGAAGGGCCTTACGGTCTTTTTCCCTTCCCCGACGATGTCGGCGGAGGGAGCTTCGCCGGTGCGGGCGAGGGAGTCTACCTCTCGACGCTCCCACCATGGCCGTGGTTCCACGGAGTCGAGCCAGGCACGGCTTCAGACACAGGTTCGTGAACTTGTGTCTGATGCCGATGGTGAGGCCTCGTGGGAGGAGGAGGAGGACATCAGATATTTCTCTGACGAGGAGTCTGATGGCCTTCCTTCGGATCCCACTCCCTCCCCTGAAAGGCAGCTTTCTCCTCCCGAGAGTCTGTCTTTTGCGGCCTTTGTCCGGGAGATGTCTACGGCCATCCCCTTCCCGGTGGTCGTGGAGGATGAGCCCAGGGCTGAGATGTTTGAGCTCTTGGACTATCCTTCTCCACCTAAGGAAGCGTCCACAGTACCTATGCATCATGTCCTCAAAAAGACATTGCTGGCGAACTGGACCAAGCCTTTAAATAATCCCCACATTCCCAAGAAGATAGAGTCCCAGTACCAGATCCATGGGGACCCAGAGCTGATGCGCACTCAGTTGCCTCATGACTCTGGAGTTGTGGATTTGGCCCTAAAGAAGGCTAAGAGTTATAGAGAGCATGCTTCGGCGCCCCCGGGCAAAGACTCTAGAACCTTAGACTCCTTTGGGAGGAAGGCCTACCATTCCTCTATGCTCGTGGCCAAAATTCAGTCTTACCAGCTCTACACGAGCATACACATGCGGAACAATGTGTGGCAGTTGGCGGGCTTGGTGGACAAGCTCCCTCCTGAGCAAGCCAAGCCATTTCAGGAGGTGGTCAGGCAGCTGAAGGCGTGCAGAAAATTCCTGGCCAGAGGGGTGTATGACACCTTTGATGTTGCGTCCAGGGCCGCTGCTCAAGGTGTGGTGATGCGCAGACTCTCATGGCTGCGTGCCTCCGACCTGGAGAATAGGATCCAGCAGCGGATTGCAGACTCGCCTTGCCGTGCGGACAATATTTTTGGAGAGAAGGTCGAACAGGTGGTAGAGCAGCTCCACCAGCGGGATACCGCTTTCGACAAGTTCTCCCGCCGGCAGCCTTCAGCTTCTACCTCCACAGGCAGACGTTTTTATGGGGGAAGGAAGACTGTTCCCTACTCTTCTGGTAAGCGTAGGTACAATCCTCCTTCTCGACAGCCTGCGGCCCAGGCTAAGCCCCAGCGCGCTCGCTCTCGTCAGCAGCGTGCGCCTCAGCAAGGCCCCTCGGCTCCCCAGCAAAAGCCAGGGACGAGCTTTTGACTGGCTCCAGCAGAGCATAGCTGACATCCAAGTGTCAGTGCCGGGCGATCTGCAGGTCGGAGGGAGGTTGAAAGTTTTTCACCAAAGGTGGCCTCTCATAACCTCCGATCAGTGGGTTCTTCAAATAGTCCGGCAAGGATACACCCTCAATTTGGCCTCAAAACCTCCAAATTGTCCACCGGGAGCTCAGTCTTACAGCTTCCAGCACAAGCAGGTACTTGCAGAGGAACTCTCCGCCCTTCTCAGCGCCAATGCGGTCGAGCCCGTGCCATCCGGGCAAGAAGGGCTGGGATTCTATTCCAGGTACTTCCTTGTGGAAAAGAAAACAGGGGGGATGCGTCCCATCCTAGACCTAAGGGCCCTGAACAAATATCTGGTCAAGGAAAAGTTCAGGATGCTTTCCCTGGGCACCCTTCTCCCCATGATTCAGGAAAACGATTGGCTATGCTCTCTGGACTTGAAGGATGCCTACATGCACATCCCGATACTGCGAGCTCACAGACAGTATCTGCGATTTCAGCTGGGCACACGTCACTTCCAGTACTGTGTGCTACCCTTTGGGCTTGCCTCTGCGCCCAGAGTGTTCACGAAGTGCTTGGCTGTAGTAGCAGCGGCACTTCGCAGGCTGGGGGTACACGTGTTCCCATATCTCGACGATTGGCTGGTGAAGAACACATCCGAGGCAGGAGCTTTACAATCCATGCAGATGACTATTCGCCTCCTGGAGCTACTGGGGTTTGTGATAAATTATCCAAAGTCCCATCTTCTCCCAGTACAGAGACTCGAGTTCATAGGAGCTCTGCTGGATTCTCGGACGGCTCGTGCCTATCTCCCAGAGTCGAGGGCCAACAACTTGTTGTCCCTCGTCTCGCGGGTGCGAGCGTCCCAGCAGATCACAGCTCGGCAGATGTTGAGATTGCTGGGCCACATGGAGGGGCAAAATGGAAAGATCGTCCAAGTACGAATTAGGGCGTTCTTACGATAACGTCCAAAAATAGACCTGTATAATGGAAAAATAGTGTGGGCGTTTTTCGATAATCGATTATCCCTGTAAGAAAACAATCAAATGACGAGCGCATAAGCGTGACTAAATTGGGCGCCCTAACACGGTCGACTATTGCAGGTGCAAACGACCAAATCACGTGGTGTGTAAAATAATGTACATAGGTGTATCGCAAGTACTACAGTACATGTTGTTCAGGCCATCCAGGTAGGGAAATATATGACGAACGCATATATGTGTCAACTACAGACATATCATGCTGCTCCACCCATTCATTCATCATATGTGCCCATCTGAATGTGCGGATCTGCATGCACTGTACACCTACTGAACATGCAGTAAATGTATATTGTGTATATGTGAAAAGGGTCGGGTGGGGTGCGTCATACTCATCTATAGAAGGCACGTTTCACACTCCTGCAGGCATGTGCACGTCAAAGACGTCTATGCTTACGAGGGCGTCCACGTGCTGATAGGGGCCATATATGGAATGGTCATCCATATATGGAGCTGTGCATGAAACGACGTCCCTCACGCAAGGTCGTCTATATAAGGCACTTCTTTTCCAACACGTGGGAAAAATGGCACAACGGCGAGAGCCGAATTTTGGGGAACAGGAGAGCTTGCTGCTCGTCAGGCTGTGCCTAAGGCACCGGCACACCCTGTTCATACAACATCACCACCTGCCCCCCAGGCTGCAGGCCATGCGAGCCTGGTCCCGCATCCGGGAACGATTAGAAAGGTAAGGTTATGGCCCAACCCCCCTCACCTCCTGTACCTACACATATAACAGCTCCGTCATCAATGTTACCACCAGTAACTGGAGTGTCCATGCAAGGATCATGAGTAATATAGGAACATGCACAATCACTAATAATTTGTATGTTATTTAAACGACCACCATTCCCACATCCCTACAAGAATGTATTTCGTTAGGTTAGTATCGTGACTATGCTATTAGTGTTATGTGAAAATTTCGTTAGTTATGTGAAGCCACATTTTCCAACCCCTCTTTGCAGCCAGTGGGTTACAACGCCTCCAAATAGTGGAAGCATGAGACCAATGAAACCTATACCATACTTTATAACATGGTCATGATAACACATATAAAGTAGTTTAACAAGCATACATTATAATGTATACAAACGGTACTGTCTGGCCTCATGCCCACCTCTCTGGCATCATCTGCATAGGAACCAACTCGGTGGCTGCTGTGGGTGCTTCACCACCCCACCCCCAATATCAAATATGTATGGAGGGAGGGGTCATCTCCACTGGGGGTTCCACCCCCCAAAATGGTAAAAAGGTGGCTCTTATGATTCACTACCAATGGAGGTACCCCCCCCCCCCCCAACACTGTAGACCCTCTCTCTCTGGTATGTGAATAGTAAATGAATGTGTGCAGAGGACAAAAAGGACCAACACCCCTGACCCCTGCTCTACAAACTAATATCTTACAGACGCTTTGGAGTCCACCGGGACCTAGAGTCCCTGCGGAGGCGGTTCCGCAGGGTGAGGCGGGAGAGGCCCGACATCATCCGGGCGGTGCGAAGGCACCTCAGGGCTCGCCGTAAGTATTCAAAAACAGGACACCTGTACACATTACTACATACATTTCATGAATAAAGCAAATGTGTTGTACAATATCACTTCCCATGTGCCTAATAGCCACCTAGTAATACCATATCTGTCCCAGATCAAGGATGCAGGTTGCAGGGGTTCTCCCATGAGCGTGCTTGCAACGTCCGACCATCCCCCCGAGATGAATGAGATGATATGCCACACTTTACTATTCCCCTTATTGTGGTGGCTGATTACTGTGTCCTGGTACAGCTGCCTGAGGCCCTACTTTTACTGCATGTTATGGCCTAAATCACATAAAAGAATTGTGCTCAACACCCTTCCCACTGCCCCCCCCCCAATAACTCCTACAACAACTGCCCATCAACCCCTCGTTGCATCTCACAATGCAAACATGCTGGTCAGCAATGAATTTGGTATGCCCACATGTCCTGCGTGGTGTGTGTCAGAGGAGGGTCCAGGGTTCTGTTTCATGTCATCTGATGCAGCTCATTCCCCGTGGGCATAGGCTACGCCTTACCACACCCTGCCCCATCCCCTGCCTCACGCCACCCAGCTACTGCACTATGCAAGCCATGGTGTATGCACTGATCTCAATCACACTCCTTTTACATACACAGGGCTCCACCAGCAGGAAGCTGAGCGGCACGATGAGGAGGGCCACCACCTCCAGGAGGAGGAGGAGGAGCAGGAGGAGCAGGAGGAGGGGCACATGGAGGAGGAGGAGGAGCAGCAGCCAGGCCAGGAGGCGGGCCACCAGGGAGAAGAGGAGGAGGAGGACTCGGAGGAGGGAGTCCTCATCATAGACATTCCTGAGGACCCCTCCCCACCTGCAGCTCCTTATGAGGGCTCTCCCTCCCCACCTGCAGCGCCATCGCCTGGCCCACCTCCATCCCCTGGGCCAGCTTCTGTGTCCCCTGGCCCACCTCCATCCCCTGGGCCATCTTCCGTGTCCCCTGGCCCACCTCCAGCCTTTGGCCCGGCTACGGTAGTGCGCCTCCTGCAGCAGCTGGTAGATGGCCAGCACCAACTTATAGTTGGCCAGCAGCAACTTCTAGTTGGCCAGCAACAGCTGCTGCAGGAGGTGACAGCCCTACGGCAGGGCAATGAGCAGCTCCAGGGCCCACTAAGGGTACTGCTGGGGCTGCTCATTGCCCTGCTACAGAGGGCCTTACTAAGAGGGCGTGGCCGCCCTTAATTTAAATAGGGGGGGGCCTGTTGGGGTTGTGTGTGTTGGGGGAGGGAGGGAGGGAATTGTTGGGGTTGTGTGTGTGGGGGGAGGGAGGGAAATGTTGGGGTGTGTGGGGGGGAGGGAAATGTTGGGGGTTCTGTGGGGGGTGGGGGAGGGAATTGTTGGGGTGTGTGGGGAGTTGTGGGGGGGAGGAGGGCATTGTTGGGGTTATTTTGTAGGGGTGGGGGTGGGGGGGGGGAAATAAATGTTTGTTATAATATAACTATCAGGGTGTGTGTGTGTGTGTTTGGCTCCCTTGTGCATTACATATCACCAAATGGTGCTGTTGAGTTGAGAGGAAGGAGGCAGCAATATGCATAGCATTAAATGTGCTGTGTGAATGAGAAGGTGATGTATGTCTGAGAATGTTGGCCAGACAGAACGCCACCTGTTCATTCCAACCTGCATGGCTATATGTGCAGGGGGGTTGGGCCGGGGAGGCTGGATGGATATTTGTGTTCATGAATAAAAATGGCCAGCCAGCATCTCTCTCTCCCTTCCTCCCTCCCCTCCACCATACTGACCCACAATACAGAGTGCCATCAATAAGAGATGAATATTGTACCACGTGTGATCTGCCAGGTACACACTTCCACATAACTCCAGGTACCACATACAAAGTGTTTGCTGTCTGATGGACACATATCCTTACCCACAAGCCACATTGGTGGGGGAGGGGGGGCCAAGAAGGACCTACAAACAGCTGGCTCATATTTTCACATTGAATACATCAGCTATGGTATATAATGCTGAGGAGTAAAAGGGAAACAATGGGAAACCCAATAGATGGATGGTTACTTCATCACAGTTGCAATGTAATACTTGTGTTAGGGAAGGGCACAAATAAAAATGGTGCTCATTATTTGCAGGTGTGATCACACTTTCTCCAGTAGTCGATCAAGGTGTGTTACATTCAAGTATTCTGGGTTTGTGTCAAACTTTGTCCCTGAAGTGACTTGCCTTAGGTGGGATTTGAACCAGCAACCTTATGATTATAAGGCTGGTGCTCTAACCACTAGGCCACAGCAGCCACCAGGCTTTATCCACCACCAGTTACTTTGGGTTGGTACCTGTACACACACCCCTTTTTATGAGCACAAAGAGAAGAGGTGGCAGACAAATGAGAGCTTACCATGAACGTCTGTTTCAAGACTGTGTAGTGCGCCTTTTATCTTCTGGAACATTAGCTGCACATCTCCCTGATTGAAATGACCCTTACCGAGGGGTGCTTGATTTGGGGTGAGTGTAGCAAATTCGTGGCCCCCACACACTGCCTGCTACAACCAGGCAGAGAGAATGGGAGAAAGGAAGGGAGCATCAGGCGATGTGGAAGAGAGGAAACGGAAGGCGTGGTGGCTGAGGGCCAACAATAATTTCCCCCCCCCCCCCTAAATACACAGGTGTACCCAAGCATGCTAAGTGAGGGTAAAACCCTGTAAATGATTATTACGAACAACCGGCAAGGTCTCAGTGCAGGAAATGGCAGGTAAAATGGCAATGAAGAAAGGGAAGGCAGGTGGAGACGCCCATACTTATCTACTCATAATCGAAACCATGTGTTCCTAATCGCTATCTCAGCTGGGCACGCTTAGGAATTATGTGTATAATTGAAAAAGTAGCGCCCAAATCAGAAACGCCTATTCCCCTGTCTCAATGGGCGTTCTTGGCGCCTATATAAACGCCCACTCCGTATTTTCAAAAACCCCATTGGTACAATGCCACCACGCATGCCGCCGACCCGGAAGGGTAATTTTCTCGAGGCAGAGGTGGAGCTCCTGGTACAAGAAATTGTACAGCGGCACCGGAGTCTGTTTGCTCCCACAGGGCAGAGGCTGGCAGCAACAGTAAAGCAGCGGGAATGGGAGGCAGTACGGGACAGCCTGAATGCTGTCTTCCATGCTGGGAGAGACGTGGAGGACTGCAAGAGGAAGTGGCGGAAGCTGAGGAGGGATGTTCGGAGGAAGGCAGGGGCCAATCCCCCAGGCAATGACACTGCCAACCTTACACCAATGGAGCTGATGGTGTACTCCCTCCTACCCCAGGAGGGCATCCACGGGATTGGCTCCATGGACACCTCGGGCCAGGCTGAGGACTCAGGTAGGTGTTTCATTATGCAGTTGGGGTATCTGTTGTGCTACAGTACACTTGTGTTATAGAAGTTGGGGTCAGGGGGAGGGAGGTGAGGAGTGGGGGGCAGGAGGAGGGAGGTAGGTGGGGGGGGGGGGGAGTATCTCTGGCTGTCTTTCTGTATATTAACAGGCCACCTTTATGATGCTGTTGTGACCTGGTAACCCCTACTCCCTAGCTCTCTACCCTTACTCCCTATCCCTACCGTTGTCATTGGGTTTCCTCTTACTTGTCCTGTGTGCCCATATTTATAGAATTAATTGTAAGCTCTATTTGAGTAGTGGTAGTGGTCATGTGTGTTATAGGAGCAAGCAGACAGGGTGGGTGCTGTGTGTGTGTGTGAGCACCCCCAATAATGAGGAAAGATCATGTAGCTGTGCAGGGAGGAGGGTTGGTCACTGGGCTTAGCACCCCCAATACTACTTTCCAGTTGGCTCCTATGGGTGTGTGTAGGTTACTACTGTGGCAGAACTTTGGGGGCCGTCCTTCCCTACTACTCCTCTATTTTCCCATTACCAACCTGTGCCTAGTTCCTCCTGTGACCTCTGTGCTCTACTGAGTGTGGGCCACATGCATTCAACTGAAGGAGCCTGTAATGGGGGTCATAAAGCAGTTCTATGCAGTTTAGCAAGTCAGTAGTAACACAACACATGCTGCAATGTTGTTCAATTTAACATTTATACAACTAACAGCTTGAGCACAACATTGTGAGTGGTGTCCTTCTCTTGGCTGCTCATCCACCACCTCTGCCCAGCTGCCTGCGGGGCTCTCTCTTTCGTACCCGTGTCAATTCCATTCCTCCTCACCATCTCTTTGCTGGGTCATCAGGTTGGGGGACATACCAATGTATATGAATGCTGAAAGACAAAAGTGGGTTATTTGCACCAACACTATTCCTCACTCTTGTGCTATACAGGTGAAGACTCGGAGGAGGCCGGCCCTAGTGGCCTGCAAGGCCAACGCCCTACACCATCCGTCCAGCCTGAACCTCCACAGCCTGCAGCACCAGCAGTCCAGCCTCCACCACCTGCACCAGCTATGCATCCTCTGCGTCCACCACCACCTGCACCAGCTGTCCAGCCTCTGCCACCACCACCTGCACCAGCTGTCCAGCCTCTGCCACCACCACCACCACCTGCACCAGCTGTCCAGCCACCACCACCACCTGCACCAGCTGTCCAGCCTCTGCCACCACCACCACCACCTGCACCAGCTGTCCAGCCACCACCACCACCTGCACCAGCTGTCCAGCCTCTGCCACCACCACCACCACCTGCACCAGCAGAGGCCGCACCTCCAGCACCGGAGGACTTTGTTGAGGAGGAGGAGGAGGAGGGCCCAGCTCCCCGCCAGAGGCCATCTGGCCAAAGGAGGCAACTCCTGCGGCTGGCCACGGAGCTACTCCGCCACAACGTGCGCTTGGAGGAGTACCGGCAGCAGAAACTGGAGCTGCAGCGCCAAGCACTGGAGGCACAGCAGCGAGCACACCAGGAACTCCTCCAGGCGCACCGTGAAGGCCACCAGGAGGTGCTCCAGCAACTGAGACGGCTGGAGCAGAGCATCCAACACCTGCGCCCTCAGGGCACCGCGCCTACTCCAGCCCCCGTGCTGCTGGAGCAGCCCCTGCCATCAACATCCTCCTCCACTGACCACCAGCAACCACCAGCTAAGAGGTGGGCATTGCGCTCCTCAGCCTCCGCACCTACTCCTGCAGCACCCGCGAAATCTGCTCCCATTCTGGATCCTGTGGCCAGACCACTAGAAGCAAGAAGGTGGCCCGATTTCCACGGTGCAGCCGAAGCCGCAGGCTGCCGTGGGGATACGGAGGAGGACACTGGGAGCAGCAGCTCAGAAGAGACTTCCCATGCAGCACCAGCTGCAAAGGAAGGGCGTGGGAGGGGTAGGAGGGGACGGGGGAAGGGAAGGGGAAAATGATGGGACATGCTGTAGGGTGAGGGTTGGTGGGAGGGGGGTGGGTGTGGGAGGGGGGTGGTGGTGGTGGTGGTGGTGGGGTTGACCAAACACATATGCACTGTATGTACAAAATAAATGTTCACTTACATTCACCTAAAACTTGTTTCAATGAGTCTTTGTCTTGCTCTTACGCCAAGCTGGTAGGCATTGAGCTCTGCTCTGTGGGCTGGGGGTGGAGGGGGCTCCTCTTCCAGCTCATCTGGGGCCTCTTCTGGTGGTGGCTGTGGCTCCTCTGGGAGAGGCTGTCCTCTGCGCTGGGCCAAATTGTGTAACATACAGCACGCCACAAAGATCTTGGCCACCTTTTCTGGACTGTAGAGCAGCTCTCCTCCAGACCGGTCCAGACAGCGGAAGCGGTTTTTCAATAAACCAAAGGTGCGCTCAATGATCCCCCAGGTGCTGCGATGTTTCCTGTTGTAGGTTTCTTCTGGCCCTGGTTGTGGGTGGATCAGGGGGGTCATAAGCCATGTCCTCTGCGGGTAGCCTCGGTCACCTTTGCGGAAAAGCAGAATGAGATAGATGAGTGTGTATCGCTTGGAGCAGGTACAGGGGGGGCGGGGGGATTTGGATAGTGGGTTGTGGTGGAGGAAGCCAGGGCGGAGGGTTGCCCAGTGGAGGAGGTCTAGTATGGGTGGTACATGCATGTTGCACTTACCTAGTAGCCATCCACCAATGAACTCCCCTCGCTCGAACCTGCGGAAGATGCCCGAGTGCTGTAGGATATAGGCATCGTGGCTGGAGCCGGGGTACCTGGCACACACGTCTAATATCTCCCCCTGGGCATCACATACAACTTGCATGTTCATAGAATGAAATGCCTTCCTATTTCTGTAGGTGGCTTCGTGTGCCCGGGGGGGTCTGAGGGCTACGTGTGTGCAGTCTATCACACCGATGACCGAGGGGAATCTAGCAACAGCATAGAAGGCGGCCATGTTGTTGTGCAGGGCCTGGGGGGTGGTGGGGAAAGTGATGTAGTGTGAGGTGTGAGTTATGAAGGCATCCAGGAACTGGGTGAGACAGTGTGAAATAGAAGCCTGGGTGAGGCCTGTGTTAGCAGCTAATACGGATTGAAAACTGCCAGTGGCCAGGACAGAGAGAGCGGAAGTGATTTTGAGGTGGGCAGGGATGGGGTTACTCCTACGTGTCTGGGGCTGAAGGAGGGGGTTCAGCTGCTCACACAGCTGACGAATGGTGGCCCTATCAAACCTGAACCTTGTTAGACACTGCTGGTCAGTGAGTTGTAGGAAGGTGGTGCGGGGCCTAAACTCTCGGGGCCGTGAATACCTCCTGCGGTGGGTGGCCTCTTCGTGTAGCATGCATGCCACAAGTGCATTAAGTGCATCCATATCCCCACCACCAGTGCAAGTATTAGGACTAGTAGTCAAACAAACAGCAACACACACAGATCTGTCACTTCCAGCCACCACGCCCTCTGGCCACTCACTCGCCAAACAGTACAGGAACACAGAGACAAACGGAGGTCAGGGAATAGAGTATACACGTGGGAAGAGTGAATGGGGAGGGATAGGGGGAGGGGAAGGGGGCGATGGAGCAAAGGAGTAGGAGTAAGGAACGGTGAAAGGGTAAGACACAAAAAGAGGCAGGGCACACAGACGACCGTCACAGGTACTCAACACGCTCGGCTTTCTCTCTGCAACCACCACTTCAGCTCTTCCACCAACAATATCGCCACTCTCCAACTACACACAATCGCTAATGGGTCTAAAGACGATTTCCTCCTTGCTCTGGTCGCTTTTATTTCGGGTCCATCATATTACGCCCATCTTCCCGCCCAACCAGAGCCCTTTCGCTATTCGTTATACGTTGTACCCGTCCACGTCGTATCACCGCCCCTAACACGCCCCCGACACGCCTCTTATTTGGACGTTTTTACGTCCACGTACGAGCGACACAGACGCACTGAAACATTGCTTTCAATTATATGGATTTACTCGTTTTTGTGAGATTAACGTCCATCTCCCGATTTAGGTCGACTCTTGGGCGTTTTTTTCGTTCGATTATAAGCAGGATGGCCTCCACAGTTCATGTGACTCTCATGGCCCGCCTTCACATGAGATCTGCTCAATGGACCCTAGCTTCCCAGTGGTTTCAGGCTGCTGGGAATCTAGAAGACGTGATCCACCTGTCCACGAGTTTTCTCAAATCCCTGTATTGGTGGACGATTTGGTCCAATTTGACTCTGGGACGTCCTTTCCAAATTCTTCAGCCACAAAAAGTGCTGACTACGGATGCGTCTCTCCTGGGGTGGGGAGCTCATGTCGATGGGCTTCACACCCAGGGAAGCTGGTCCCTCCAGGAACGTGATCTGCAGATCAATCTCCTGGAGTTACGAGCGGTCTGGAACACTCTGAAGGCTTTCAGAGATCGGCTGTCCCACCAAATTATCCAAATTCAGACAGACAACCAGGTTGCCATGTATTACATCAATAAGCAGGGGGGCACCGGATCTCGCCCCCTGTGTCAGGAAGCCGTCAGCATGTGGCTCTGGGCTCGCCGTCACGGCATGGTGCTCCAAGCCACATATCTGGCAGGCGTAAACAACAGTCTGGCCGACAGGTTGAGCAGGATTATGCAACCTCACGAGTGGTCGCTCAATTCCCGAGTAGTGCGCCAGATCTTCCAGGTGTGGGGCACCCCCTTGATCTCTTTGCATCTCGAGCGAACCACAAAGTCCCTCAGTTCTGTTCCAGGCTTCAGGCCCACGGCAGACTGGCATCGGATGCCTTCCTCCTGGACTGGGGGGAGGGTCTGCTGTATGCTTACCCTCCCATACCTCTGGTGGGGAAGACTTTGTTGAAACTCAAGCAAGACCGAGGCACCATGATTCTGATTGCTCCTTTTTGGCCGCCTCAGATCTGGTTCCCTCTTCTTCTGGAGTTGTCCTCCGAAGAACCGTGGAGATTGGAGTGTTTTCCAACCCTCATCACACAGGACGAAGGGGCGCTTCTGCATCCCAACCTCCAGTCTCTGGCTCTCACGGCCTGGATGTTGAGAGCGTAGACTTTGCCTCTTTGGGTCTGTCAGAGGGTGTCTCCCGCATCTTGCTTGCTTCCAGGAAAGATTCCACTAAGAGGAGTTACTTCTTTCTATGGAGGAGGTTTGCCGTCTGGTGTGACAGCAAGGCCCTAGATCCTCGCTCTTGTCCTACACAGACCCTGCTTGAATACCTTCTGCACTTGTCTGAGTCTGGTCTCAAGACCAACTCTGTAAGGGTTCACCTTAGTGCAATCAGTGCATACCATTACCGTGTGGAAGGAAAGCCGATCTCAGGACAGCCTTTAGTTGTTCGCTTCATGAGAGGTTTGCTTTTGTCAAAGCCCCCTATCAAACCTCCTACAGTGTCATGGGATCTCAATGTCGTTCTCACCCAGCTGATGAAACCTCCTTTTGAGCCACTGAACTCCTGCCATCTGAAGTACTTGACCTGGAAGGTCATTTTCTTGGTGGCAGTTACTTCAGCTCGTAGAGTCAGTGAGCTTCAGGCCCTGGTAGCCCAGGCCCCTTACACCAAATTTCATCATAACAGAGTAGTCCTCCGCACTCACCCTAAGTTCTTGCCAAAGGTTGTGTCGGAGTTCCATCTGAACCAGTCAATTGTCTTGCCAACATTCTTTCCCCGTCCTCATTCCTGCCCTGCTGAACGTCAGCTGCACACATTGGACTGCAAGAGAGCATTGGCCTTCTATCTGGAGCGGACACAGCCCAACAGACAGTCCGCCCAATTGTTTGTTTCTTTTGATCCCAACAGGAGGGGAGTGGCTGTGGGGAAACGCACCATATCCAATTGGCTAGCAGATTGCATTTCCTTCACTTACGCACAGGCTGGGCTGGCTCTTGAGGGTCATGTCACGGCTCATAATGTTAGAGCCATGGCAGCGTCGGTAGCCCACTTGAAGTCAGCCACTATTGAAGAGATTTGCAAAGCTGCGACGTGGTCATCTGTCTACACATTCACATCTCATTACTACCTGCAGCAGGATACCCGACGCGACAGTCGGTTCGGGCAGTCAGTGCTTCAGAATCTGTTCGGGGTTTAGGATCCAACTCCACCCCCCTAGGCCCATGTTTGTTCTGTTCCAGGCTACACTCTCAGTTAGTTGGATAAATTGTTAGGTCAATCTCAGTTATGTCCTCGCCGTTGCGAGGCCCAATTGACCATGTTTGTTGTTTTGAGTGAGCCTGGGGGCTAGGGATACCCCATCAGTGAGAACAAGCAGCCTGCTTGTCCTCGGAGAAAGCGAATGCTACATACCTGTAGAAGGTATTCTCCGAGGACAGCAGGCTGATTGTTCTCATAAACCCGCCCGCCTCCCCTTTGGATTTGTGTCTTCCCTTGTCTTTGTCTTGCTACATACGGGACTGACGAACACGAGCCGGTTCGGGCGGGAAGACGGCCGCGCATGCGCGGTGCGCATGGGCGCGCGATGACTAGCAAAGGAAGTTTCCGATTGGAGGGGCTGCCGTGGACGTCACCCATCAGTGAGAACAATCAGCCTGCTGTCCTCGGAGAATACCTTCTACAGGTATGTAGCATTCGCTTAAATGCAATAAGTGCATAAGTACCTAGATATTGCCACACTGGCAGGGACGACCAAACGTCCATCACGTCCTTCCAGCCTAACATCCTGAATACTGAATACCCTGAAAACCTTATCAATTTATCAATTGGAAATTTAATTAATGAAACCTGATGCAAAATACAAAAATATAATTTAAGAACACTGTTACCTTACTGCACAGTATCTCTGCCCACGTTATTCCACCGTTTAAAAATGTAACAAGAAATAACTTATACTTGGGGATATTGCTCCAGAGCACTAGCTAATATTTATACGTTTTAAGATATATATAGTGAATAATTCTCCACCAGTTGCCCTTTAAGGCAACAAGATCCACAATTGCAATGAATTAAATATTATCTCTGTTGAAATGCAGTATCCTGCGCTGCAAGATTTAAAGGCATGTACCCAGGACACAAAAGACCATCTATTTAGCTTCAGAAAAGGTTTATTTAATATACAAATCATGTAAATAATATTGCAATG
This sequence comes from Microcaecilia unicolor, assembly GCF_901765095.1. Taxonomy (NCBI): domain Eukaryota; kingdom Metazoa; phylum Chordata; class Amphibia; order Gymnophiona; family Siphonopidae; genus Microcaecilia; species Microcaecilia unicolor. Next base: position 117,895,987 of record NC_044040.1, on the reverse strand, counting down.
AGAGGTAGTTCTTCCTTTTTAAGAGATCTTACAGAGAATCTGTGCTTAAAGTAAGGTAACAGGTTTAAATCAAAGGTTTTTAACTTACAGAAAAGTCTTTATTATAGGAGCTGAGTAATGAGCCGCATGGTTACAGGAGAGGTCCTCATAGCAGGGAGATAAGCTGCAGGTCCCCAGAGAGCTGCGTGTGGAACAGCATACGTTGCAAGTTGCAGGAGGATATGATCACATGAACCTCAGCGCTTGCTTCCTGGTTTGCACTGGATAATGCCAAGGCATTATGGTTAATGTAGTCTGTTCACATGATCACATTATAAGTCTTTCCTTTTCTGCATGTGTCCTGGCGTCTTCTTGTCTGATAGCTGATGGGAGGGGGCAGGTATACATCTGATGACAGGCAAATGTTTTGTTTATGGTTTTCCTCTGAGTCCTTTGTTTTCAGTACCTGGATTTACACTTTTCCAGACCCTCTGTCTGCAGTTGTGTTTAATTTCTGCAGAAGTCTTGATGAGCCTTCAAGTATCCACCTAGTCATGCTTTTGTTATCAGTCCTTGTTAGGTGGGAGGAGAAGGAAGTTTTATCTCTCTTTGGAGCAGTGTCTTTTTGTCTCTGTTAAGTGTTTGTCAGAAGTTTCCCAGGAAAAGGGAGGGGGGGAAGATGAAGTCCAGGCTAGCTGATCTCAATGATTGTTTAAAGCTGTTTTATACTTGGTATACAGTGGGGGAAATAAGTATTTGATCCCTTGCTGATTTTGTAAGTTTGCCCACTGACAAAGACATGAGCAGCCCATAATTGAAGGGTAGGTTATTGGTAACAGTGAGAGATAGCACATCACAAATTAAATCCGGAAAATCACATTGTGGAAAGTATATGAATTTATTTGCATTCTGCAGAGGGAAATAAGTATTTGATCCCCCACCAACCAGTAAGAGATCTGGCCCCTACAGACCAGGTAGATGCTCCAAATCAACTCGTTACCTGCATGACAGACAGCTGTCGGCAATGGTCACCTGTATGAAAGACACCTGTCCACAGACTCAGTGAATCAGTCAGACTCTAACCTCTACAAAATGGCCAAGAGCAAGGAGCTGTCTAAGGATGTCAGGGACAAGATCATACACCTGCACAAGGCTGGAATGGGCTACAAAACCATCAGTAAGACGCTGGGCGAGAAGGAGACAACTGTTGGTGCCATAGTAAGAAAATGGAAGAAGTACAAAATGACTGTCAATCGACAAAGATCTGGGGCTCCACGCAAAATCTCACCTCGTGGGGTATCCTTGATCATGAGGAAGGTTAGAAATCAGCCTACAACTACAAGGGGGGAACTTGTCAATGATCTCAAGGCAGCTGGGACCACTGTCACCACGAAAACCATTGGTAACACATTACGACATAACGGATTGCAATCCTGCAGTGCCCGCAAGGTCCCCCTGCTCCGGAAGGCACATGTGACGGCCCGTCTGAAGTTTGCCAGTGAACACCTGGATGATGCCGAGAGTGATTGGGAGAAGGTGCTGTGGTCAGATGAGACAAAAATTGAGCTCTTTGGCATGAACTCAACTCGCCGTGTTTGGAGGAAGAGAAATGCTGCCTATGACCCAAAGAACACCGTCCCCACTGTCAAGCATGGAGGTGGAAATGTTATGTTTTGGGGGTGTTTCTCTGCTAAGGGCACAGGACTACTTCACCGCATCAATGGGAGAATGGATGGGGCCATGTACCGTACAATTCTGAGTGACAACCTCCTTCCCTCCGCCAGGGCCTTAAAAATGGGTCGTGGCTGGGTCTTCCAGCACGACAATGACCCAAAACATACAGCCAAGGCAACAAAGGAGTGGCTCAGGAAGAAGCACATTAGGGTCATGGAGTGGCCTAGCCAGTCACCAGACCTTAATCCCATTGAAAACTTATGGAGGGAGCTGAAGCTGCGAGTTGCCAAGCGACAGCCCAGAACTCTTAATGATTTAGAGATGATCTGCAAAGAGGAGTGGACCAAAATTCCTCCTGACATGTGTGCAAACCTCATCATCAACTACAGAAGACGTCTGACCGCTGTGCTTGCCAACAAGGGTTTTGCCACCAAGTATTAGGTCTTGTTTGCCAGAGGGATCAAATACTTATTTCCCTCTGCAGAATGCAAATAAATTCATATACTTTCCACAATGTGATTTTCCGGATTTAATTTGTGATGTGCTATCTCTCACTGTTACCAATAACCTACCCTTCAATTATGGGCTGCTCATGTCTTTGTCAGTGGGCAAACTTACAAAATCAGCAAGGGATCAAATACTTATTTCCTCCACTGTATATTTGTATCTGATCCAACACAACATCATGCTACATATATTTCAATAATCTTGACAATTAAACTCATATCATGTTACAATAAAAGTGAACTGTTTAAATTGGGGTTTGTGCTGCAACACTGACTCTCTCCCTAATCAGGAAAGTTGAAGGAACATGAGAGAAAAGGGGGAGAAGAGACTCTCCTTCCCTTCCGTAGGAAAGGGGAAGGGATAGAGAGAGGGATTGTTTCAGAGGGAGTTTGGAGCTGAGTAGGGGAAGTGGTGGTGGAATCCGGGACGCACTGGGGAGGGCCAAACCCACCCACCTAGGAGTCTTAGTCTGAAGCAGGGGACAGCTAAGAGAGAAACCTCCAGACTGTAAAAGTGAAGAGGTTGAGCGAGCTAGCCCTGACTGTGGATTACAATATAGCTCTCCCCATGGTCCGGTGGATTGCAAAGGACCCTGTGGAATTCCAAACCCCAGAACGCAAAGGGTAAAAAGAAATCTTCCAGACTGTAAAAGTGCAGAGACCAAGCAGGGCAGGACACAGACTATGGGGGGGGGGGGGGGGGGGCCCTATCACGCTCCTCCGTGGCTGGGAGCTTTACAAGTGGTGGCAGTGGTGGGATCTTTCAGAGAACTTCCACGTGAGCAGGAGCAGTAGGCCAGAGCGTAGGAGCACTTCCACGGGAGCCGGAGCAGAGGACCAGACGACAGTAGAACCGGAGTGGACCAGAGACGGAGTGATGAGCCCGGGGGCAACACAGAGAAAGGCACTGACCCATCTCTGTTTCTGGTAAGTGTAATCAGGAGCAGGGGTGGTAGAAGCCGAGACTAGTGACCAAGGAGGGGCAGCTTTGTGAGGAGGCCACACTTGGTGTTTTCTGTGTTTTCCTTTCTTGCAGGTGGCGGCTTGTGGCGGTGATATGGATCCCAGGGAGATATTCGCCTGGATGATGCTGCAGTTTCAAAAGCAGCAGGAGTTGGCGGAAAAAATGATTGGGGAGTCCTTGGCGGCGACAAGGGCCCAGCAGCAGCCAGTGTTGGACTTATTTCAAGACTTTCTCCGGAGGGGACCCAGTATCCCCAGAGACTTGAATGGAGCAGGGGAACCGAGCCGAAGCATGGAGGGCGCTGGTGCAGTAAGACCTTTACCTTTGAACTGGCTTACCTGGGACAAGTTAACTGAGAAAGACAATGTGGATGACTTTTTGTTTGCCTTTGAAAGGGTGGATAGTGCAGCAAGGTGGCCACCTGAGCAGTGGGCCATTCGGTTGGCTCCATCCCTGTCAGGGGAGGCCCTGGCTGCCTTCAGGGATTTACCTCCTGCCGATGCGGCTGATTATGGGAAGCTGAAGGACGCTATCCGGGATAGGTACGGGTTAAGTGCCCAGGCCTATCGGAGGCAGTTTAGGGCAACACAATGGGCCCAAGGAGAGACCCCCAGAGCCTTGGCGCAAAAACTGACGGATGGTTCAAGGATGCTGTTTCCTGGTCAAGGCCTCATTCAATTCAGCTTGGATTACAAAGTTCTGTATTTCAGGACATGGTGCATCCATGAAGTTACAGGTGTACAATGTTGTCAGTTTAACAGAGCTTATCATGGCCAACCAAACATGTTTGCCACCTGTTTGCTGAAGGATAATTCTCGATCTATGGTAATTCCTAGGATCATCTGCTATAGGAAGAGTTGTTCGCATAACGTTGATGGGTGTAAAGCGTTTGGCATTATATGTTGATATGAGTATCAAGCAATGTGTTTTTCCCCCTATTCTGTTTTAGTTTGAAAGATGAAGCTCAGGATGCCAAGGTTTTTATGCTGTCTGTGATTTTGGTAGTGATTTTGTATGTGTCTTTCTTAAAGGGGATGAAAATAGATGCATTGTTAGTTGAAGCCTTGACTGGATAGAGTTTGTGTGAGGGAAACCATCATTAAGTTGAATAGTATTGGTGAAAGTGGGGAGCACTGGGGGACTCTGCACTCTGCTTTCCATGCTGAGGATATTGAAGAGTTTAGTTTCACTTGGTAAGATCTGGTGGTCAGGAATCCCCTGAACCATTTAAGCACCTTCCCACCTATTTCTGTTTTATCGAGGATTCTTTGTAGGATAGTGTGATCAACCATGTCGAATGCGCTAGACATGTTGAATTGTGGTAAAAGGATGTTTTCCCCGGTTGAGCTTTCCTGTTTGAATTTGGCTAGAAGTGTAATTAGTACTGTTTCTGCGCTGTGGTGGGGCCTAAAGCCAGATTGGGATTCATAGAGAATTTGTTGAAGTAGTCAGTTAGATGGTTGGCTACAATGTCTTCCATTATTTTAGTTGTTATTGGTATGGGTGCTAATGGTCTGTAATTTGTGGTATATAATATTTTTCTTAGCATCCTTTGGGATTGGTGTAAGATGTTGCCGTTTGCCTTTGGGAATCGGCCTTCTTGGAACATGAAGTTTAAGTGGGAAGTGAGTTTTCAATGAACTGGTTTGGGGGAGTATTCATAATGTATTTAGCACTAGGTATGCAGTGGAGAATTTTCTTATTGCTAGAGTTACAGTTTTGTTGGTGATTTGGTCGCACATTGTCCAAGTCTAGTCTGCTGATGATTCCTCTTGGGGGTAGTCAAGCACATCTAACAGGTTTTCGAGGTCGGAGCTAACTCTTGGTAGACTCTTTCATAAATTGAGGATTTTCTCTTCAAAATATCTGGCCAACTCGTGTGCTGAGGGGGGACGTTGTTTCCTGTTGTTAGTGGTTTTGTCTATGAGGTTGTAAAGTGTTCTGACCTGGTTTTACAGCATTCCTCACTGACACAGACTACTCAGTTATTACTGTGGATTCTTTTGGATTTGTATTAGGTAAATGAGACTTTTATTTATTTATTTTTTTTCCATTCTTTAAAGTTTTTATTGAGAGCTTAACAAGCATAACACCTCAAAATACTGAACACGTTACATTCCTCGTAGAACAATATACCTCCAAAGTTAAACATTTACATGTATAAGTGCATAGTTCTCTTTTCGACCTACCCACTCTCCATTTTTATCCCCCCCTCCTCCCTTCCTTGAATCTATTTATTCCCCTTCCCCCTCCCTCCCTTTCCCACCCAAACTAACTCCCTTCCCTTCCCCTATACATAGTAACTTAAACTTCACATTTCACCCAGTATATTATCCAAATGTACCCACTCCTCAGCATCTAATTTTAATCGCCCCAGTCTGCGATCTGTTAGTTTCTCCATCTCGGCCACTATTTTAATTTTTGCTGCCCATTGCTGTCCGGTCGGTCCCAATTTCGATTTCCAATGAAAAGCTATAAGGGACTTCGCTGCCGCCAGACTTATGCATTTTACGCGTCTATGCCATTTCATACCCCTTCTATTCCCTCCCCCCAGAAGGCACCATTTAGGATCACAGGGGAACTCAACCTTCAGTGCTTTAGTGAGAGAGCTTGCAACATCTGACCAAAAAGTTTGCAGAACAGTACATGACCACCATATATGCCAATACGTTCCCACTGCTTTTCCACAACGCCAACACTGATCATCAGCGTCAGGATACATCTTTTTCACACGGTCAGGTGTGTAGTACCATCTGCTTAATACTTTGTATGCATTTTCTTTAATCAATACACATATTGACGCCTTATTCACCTCCCTGCATATAGATTTCCACTCAGTCACATTCAGCTCACTCCCTAAATCTCGCTCCCACTCCTTCATATATGGAAATTTAATGAATTCCTCCCCCCGGAGATGGCGATAAAACAGAGTTATACCTTTCCCCCTTTTGCTCACAAAACTCCATGTGTCTTCAAAGGTCTCCGCCTTCTCCATTGCAGGACTACCCCATCCCTGCTTACCAACAAAGTGTTTAACTTGCAAGTAGGCAAATATATCTGTCTGTGTTAGTCCATATGTTTCCTGTAATTCCTCAAAGGGTCTAATTTCCCCTGAATCTAGTAAATCACTAAATTTGACCAATCCCCTGCGTGCCCACCCTACAAATCCCCTACCCTGTCTTCCCGCTGGAAAGCTGGGTTCCTGAGTAATTAATGCATTGGTGGATAATATTCTCGTTCCTCTTAATTTATCCCTTTGTGACCCCCATATCATTAACAAGTGCATGATAAATGGATTCCTCGTTATAAGTTTATAAGTTTTAGTGGATATGGAAGCCCATAATACTCCCTTTAGAGAATATCCCTTCACAAAATGCTGTTCCAACCTTGTTAATGCTGTCTCATCCCCCCTATTCCACTCCGTCATAAATTTTAATTGGGCCGCCCCGTAATACCATTGTAAATTGGGAATACCTCTACCCCCTAGATCCACTGCTCTCCACATAATCTTCCTGGAAAGTCTGGCCCCCTTCCCTCCCCAAATGAACCGGAATATTTCAGATTGTAATCTAGATATCTCTCCCTTAGGGACTGAGATTGGCAAGGTTTGAAAGAAGAATAAAAGCCGAGGAAGCAGATTCATTTTTATTGCTGCTATCCTGCCCCACCATGACAGCCAGCCATGCCTCCATTTACTTAGATCTCTCCTTAATTCTCTAAACAGTGGGATATAATTTAATAAGTATAATTGAGATAAATCCCTCGGAATCTGAATTCCCAAATACCGAAAATGCCCTGCCGCTTTTTTAAACGAGTAGGACTCCAGCAATCTATTTACCTCGCTGTCTGAGAGAGTCACCCCCATCAATTCAGATTTATCGTAATTGACTTTAAAGCCAGACATCCCCCCATATCTATCCAGTTCCCGTTTAATAATAGGCAATGTCAATAGTGGATACCCAACATAAAACAAGACATCGTCTGCAAATAAAGCTATTTTATGCTCTGTGTCCCCTATCCTCGCCCCTTTAATATCTGTTAGGATTCGCACCCGCTGTGCCAGGGGTTCGATGGAGATCGCAAACAATAATGGGGAGAGAGGGCAACCTTGCCGTGTCCCCCTTTGAATCGTGAACTGTCCTGTGTAACCCCCATTCACTTTTATTCTGGCTACCGGTGATTTATATAGGCACTGTAACCATCCCACAAATCTCTCCCCAAATCCCATTTCATTCATCACCTCCCATAAATAGTTCCACTCCACCCTGTCGAATGCCTTCTCGGCATCCGTTGTCAAAAAAGCCAGCGGCTCTTCGCTTTGTTGAGTACCCCATAGGATATGTAATGATCTCCTTATATTATCTACCACCTGTCTCTTGGGCACGAAACCAGATTGATCTTCATTTATCAAATACGGCAGCACTATCCCCAGCCTATTGGCCATTATCTTGGCTAAGATCTTAATATCCACGTTTATCAGGGATATCGGTCTATATGAACCACACACTCCTGGATCACGCCCCGGCTTTAACAGAACCGATATCCCTGCCTCATGCATACTAGGTGGGAAAGATCCGCCTGTCAAACCACTGTTACCCACTCTACATAGGACAGGCACCAGTTCCTTGGAAAAGACCTTATAAAATTTGGCCGTGTACCCATCGAGTCCCGGAGCCTTCCCCCCTTTTAAATTTTTAATTACTTCAAACACTTCTTTATGGTTTATGGGTTGCTCTAACATCTCCCTTTGTGATCCTGATAACTGCTGGAGTCCCAACTCCTGCAAATATTGTTGTATTTCCCCTCTGGAAACCTCCGCCCCTCTCGCATATAAAGTAGTGTAGTATTGCACAAATTGGTCACGTATAGCCCTGTCACTGTACAAAGGAATCCCTCCCTATCCCTTAATCATCGATATTGTACTATTGACCTGACGTTGCTTAAGAAAGCGGGCTAGCATAGTACTCGATTTATTACTAAATTCAAAGAATTTCTGTTGCATGAGATGCCTTTGAAATTCCATTTTTTCCACCTGCAGTTTTTGTAATTCAGCCCTACATTCTAATAAACTTTGCAAGACCTCTAGATTCCTTCCCTCCTGATGTTCCGCCTCTAGTTGTGCTAATCTTTCTCTAATCTCCAATTCCCTAGATTCGCGCTCCCGCTTCCGGATCGCTCCATTTTTGATGAGGCACCCCCCTATAACCACTTTAAGAGCATCCCACAAGCTCCCATCAGACACCTCACCCGTATCATTAAATTCCATATATTCTTTTATGGCCCCCCGGATCTCTGTACAGATCTTATCATCCCCTATTAAAGATTCATTCAACCTCCAATAGGTAGATTTCCTTTCTTGCCCTAGATCCGAGAACGTGATCCAAACCGGGGCATGGTCAGAAGCATGAATGCTCTCTACTTCTGTTTCTCCCACCCTTTCCCATAGGGAGCGGCTAACCCAGATCACATCAATTCTTGTGTATGTCTGTTGTGCGTGCGAGTAGAATGAAAATGTTCGTTGCCTAGGATGTTGCAGCCTCCAGACATCAAGGAGATCCAACTCCTTGACTAAAGCCTTTAGTTTACTTCTATATGGTTTGAGATTACCTCCTTCACCCTTGGAATGATCCAGCCCTGCCCAGGTCATATTAAAATCTCCCCCCATTATTACCCTGCCTGCTGCGAACTGTGCTAATTCTTCTCGAAGAGATTCAAAAAATTGTCCCTGCCCTGTGTTGGGAGCATATAGATTTATAATTGTTACAGTCTGATTATATAGTTTCCCTTTTATCGCAATGCATCTCCCCTGTGCCTCTGTGTACATATCTTCCTTATGAAATGGAACTCCCTCCCTAATGTATGTAGCCAGGCCCCCCATTTTGCCTCCCCGTGGGTCTGCCAGTGCATAATAGTTTCCAAAATTCTTATGTTGCAGCAACCTTTGATCTTTCTTTTGTATGTGTGTTTCCTGGAGCATAATAATGTCCCACTTTAAACGCCTGAGTTCATTAAAAATAATACTTCTTTTCCCTGGGTTGTTTAAGCCATTAACATTCCATGAACCCATCCTAACCCCCCTCCCCCCTCCCCCCCTTCCCTGTCTTCAACCGGCCTCCCTCCCTTCCTGCCAGTTAGTTCTTGAAGGAAGTGTGTCAACTACCGGGTGCCACTGTGTACCCTCTTATCCCATTCAATCTCACCCATCCATACATCCACCCTTCATGCGCTCACCCTTTCTTTTTTTTTTTTTTTTTTAATCTTTAATTTATCAATTTCAAAATACAATATAGGATTAGCTCCTAATCGAGAAACACAGAAAGCAACAATTTTGAAAATCAAACAGAGTATTTCAACATTTAACCTGTTGCAAATTTCTAATACAAATAATCATCTCCTTATGCTTCCTTCCCTTCCCCCCTCCCTTCCCCACCCCATCCCTGTGGTGGCTAATCCAAGTCTTTTGACTGCTCATAGAGTGTCCAAATTTTTGTGAAGGCCATCATAGAGCCTCTCCGCAATGCCGTGAGCTTCGACATTTGATAGAGATACTCCACCTTTCGTAGCACCATGCCAATCCCCGGTACTTCCACTTGTTTCCAGGCCCGGGCCAAAACCAGCTTTGCTGCTACAAAATATTGAATGGCCAACCTGTGTTGCCAGCTAGGTATTATTGGAGGCTTGAAGTGGAGGAGGCAGCTTTCCGCTTCACAAGTATAGATCTTTTGAGTCACTTTATTAACCTCCTCTATCACTTTTGCCCAATAAGCTTTTACTTTTTCACAGTCCCACCAGACATGTAAAAACGTGCCCGCTTGGCCACACTCCCGCCAGCATTGCCCCGATATCCCTGGATACATTTTCTGCAGCCTGATGGGAGTGTAGTACCACCAGTATAACATTTTAAATCCATTTTCGCTCGCAGATTGTGCTGGGGATGGCTTGAGTAAGTACTTATAATTTCGTTTCCACATTATCTGAGGATATGTGCGCTGCAATGCCGATTCCCATCTTGCCTGGTAGAACACCTGAGGATCAGTGCGTCCCAGCAGAGCTAAATATATACGTGTTATACTACCCTTACCTCCCCCTTTACGCATCGCTATTTCCAGTGCTGTTTCCTCCAGCTCCAGCTCATCCTGCGCTCGCCTCTTAATGAAATTGCGAAGACCACAATAGTACACCAAGTCCCTCTCTACCAACCCGTATTCTGCTTGAAGTTCCGCAAAGCCCACCACTTCTCCCTCTCCCCATACTTGACCTAGAGTGCGTAGTCCCGCCTGTGCCCAAATTTGGAAGGCCTTTTCAGATTTACCCGAAGGAAATCCTCTCGCCCACCTAATTGCTGTTTGCCTATAATAATTGCGTTCCGGGAACAACGTCCTCCTAATCTGATACCAGGTCGATAAGATATGTTTCACTCCCAATGGAACCCTCCTAATTATTGGCGTCAACTCTTCCCCTGGGATCCATAGGATGTCCTCTATTTCTTTCCGGCCCAACCATGCCCGTTCCCAATGCAACCATTTCTTTGTTGCCCCCGGGACCCAATCTGCTAAAATTCTTAACTGTGCTGCTTGATAATATAAGTAAAAGTTGGGGACTCCCATACCTCCCTTCTCATGAGGTTGATACATCATAGTCCGTTTTACACGCGGAGGGCGTTTCTTCCAGATATATGTAAAAACTTTTCGCCTGAGTTTAACAAAAAAAGTGTTAGGAATTGGGACAGGAAGCGCCATAAAGAGATATAGTAGCTTGGGAAGTATCATCATCTTAACCGCAGAGATACGTCCCTTCCATGAGATATTAAGCCCTTCCCATCTATCGAGTTCCCTAAAAAGTTCATCTATTTTTTGGGGGAAATTAGTATGAAAGAGATCCTCTATTCTTGGTGTTATCTGTACTCCCAAATATCTGATCGAACTCTTAGCCCACACAAATGGAAATGCTGCCTGAAGGTCCGGTAGGTCGCTAGGGGGTACTGTTAGATTTAAGAAAACTGATTTTGTCAAATTAGGCTTGAATCCTGATAGCTGCCCATAGTGCGTCAAATGTTCTATTATCCGGTTCACTGACTGTTCCGGCTGGGAAAGAGTGAGTAATATGTCATCTGCAAATAACATAATTTTATGTTCCCTCATACCCCTCACTATCCCCTTTACTATTGTATCCCTTCTGATCTTACAGGCCAGTGGCTCCAAAGATAGAGCAAACAGGAGGGGGGATAGTGCACATCCCTGTCTAGTGCCCCGCCATAGATTAAACGTTCTCGTGTAAGACCCATTGATTTTTATTGTAGCTAATGGGGCCTGGTATAGTAACCGTAACCATTTGAGATATCTCCCTTTTATCCCTACTCGCCTAAACACTGCGAACATGAAGGTCCAATCCACCCGATCAAATGCCTTCTCGGCATCTATCGAAAGCAATACTGCGGGCGTTGGTTCATCCTCCACTTGCTGTATAATGTGTAATAAGCAACGGATATTATCGAATGTCTGGCGACCTGTTATAAATCCCGCCTGATCCCCATGTATCACACCAGGCAATTTTCCTTGTAATCTGCGAGCCAAAATTTTTGTAAATATCTTATAATCTACATTCAGTAGAGAAATTGGCCTATAGGAGCCACAAAGCTGAGGATCTTTCCCTGGTTTTAATAACAGGGTAATCGCGGCTAGTCTCCACGAGTAAGGCAGCTCACGCGCATCTTCTAGGGAGTTAAATAATTTCAACAATAGTGGCGCCAGATGTTTGATAAAGAGCTTATAAAATCTCACAGTAAACCCATCTGGGCCTGGGGCCTTGCCATTTGCCATGTCCCCTATCGCCCATTTGATATCTTCCAGCGTTATAGGAGACGAGAGAAACTCTGACTCTCCTTCTTGCAGCTGGGGGACATCAATCTGTCCCAGATATTGCTCGCTTGCGGCGTCCTCAGCTGAGTGTTCCGGTTCATACAATGTAGTATAGTAATTTAAGAAAGTCTCCTGTACCTCTTCTGTTTGCGTGACAAGTTCCCCAGTTGGGGTTTGAATACCCCCAATATAATTGCGTTGAACCAATTTTTTAAGTTTACATGCCAACAGCCTACTCGCCTTGTCCCCAAATTCAAAGTGTTCTTGCTGTGCACATTGCAGTTGGGCCGCTATATCTGCAATTTGGAGTTCATTAAGTTTTGATCTCAACTGCTGCATCTTTTCTAGTTCAGCTACCTCCGTAGGGTTTTCTTTATGTTTGCGCTCTAAGTTGAGGAATTCAGTTCTAATACCATTCTCCTCTTCTGCGCGGGTTTTATTTATATGTGTCTTCAGTGCAATCAATTTCCCTCTGATCACCACTTTAAGCCCCTCCCATACGCTGGCTGGGTGTACCTCTCCTGTATCATTAAATTCAATGTATTCTGAAATGTATTGTTCTATTGTTGGGATATTTTTCATCTCATGTAGGAGCATCTCATCCAGCCGCCAGTATCGTGTGCCCACTCGTTTAACTCCTAATCTCAATGTCATGGTCACCGGGGAGTGGTCGGACCACGTGCGGGGTTCAATGTCTATCTCCTGAACTTTATTAGCTACTGTCACCTCCCCCAGCCAGGTATCTATTCTTGAGTAAGATTTATATTGGGAGGAGTAATATGTATAATCTTTTTCGGAGCCATGGTGTGACCGCCAGAGGTCCACCAGTCCCCACCTGGCCATAAAACCTTTGAATAATTTCCTATCGGCTTTTGCATAAGTTGCCTGTCCCGTGGAGTTATCCAGGGGAGGATGAATAGTGAGGTTCAGGTCACCCCCTATTAATAGGTGTCCCTGCTGATAATCTTGTAGTAGTCGCTCTAAACGCTCAAGGAATGGGCCTTGTCCTTGATTGGGTGCATATACATTAAGAATAGTATATTGGATATTATATAGGGAGGCCACTATCAGGAGGAATCTACCTTCCTTATCAGGGACAGTTTTGTGGATCTGCCACGGGTGCCTGCCTGAGAACGCTGTTAGGACCCCCCTCTTTTTGGAATTCCCACTACAGGAGGAAAACAATATCATGGGAAAACGTTTATGACAAACTAACTTTTCATAACTTTTTTTAAGATGTGTCTCCTGGAGCAAGACCAGGTCTGCTTGTAGGCGCAACATTTCTTTAAAGGTTAACTTACGCTTCATGGGGGAGTTGAGGCCCCTCACATTTAAGGTTACACATTTGAACATCCTATCAGCCATGCATTCTCATATTGCAAGTTATATGACCACCACCTTATACCCTCCCTCTTCCCTCCCTCCCTTATCCCCCCTCCCCCCTTCCCCACAAACCATATGTGACATGTCCCTGTCCCCGACTGGGACATGACTTTTAGAGAAGTGACTTAGCTTCCCGAATCCAGCCTCAGCTCTCTAAATGAGTCTGTTTCTTGTTTTGCTGTCAACAATACCACCATCAAACTTTCTTGTTTTATAACCTCCTGTGGCAACGATATACCGCTTGTAATCCAGCATGTATTGGTTGTTCATGATTTCTTATTTGTTGTAGCCGTGAGGCCCGACGTCTGCCGTCTCAGGCGCCCTCTTCCCTGAGACACCCGCTGCCATTTCGACTTAGATCTCTGAGGGGCCTCGGCCGGTGCTCGTGTCTGTGTCGGATCGCTTGTTGTGTCTTGTCCCAGATAGTCTTGGGCATCTTCTAATGTCACCACTCGACGCTGTTTTCCCGCCTGGGAGAAGACTAACGCAAAAGGATATTGCCATTTATATTTAACACCTTCTGCTCGGAGTCGCTCAGTCAGTGGCCGCAGTGCACCTCTCCGTTTCAAGGTTGTAGCTGATAGGTCCTGAAAAATCTCTATGGGAAACGTTTCCCAGGTTATCGGGCTGCTCAATCTCGCCTTATGCATGATGTCTTCTTTCATTTTAAACTCGGAGAAACACGCCACTATGTCTTTGGGTACGTTGGCCCTTCGCTGACCCGTAGCCCTGTGTGCTCTCTCCAGCCTGATGGTATTAGGCGCGATTGTCTGTTCTGGTGTAGATAGGAGGTGGGCGGCTATTTTTTGTACTACCAGCTCACAGTTGACAAATTCCGGCATCTCAGGCAGGCCCCGAATTCTTATGTTGGAGCGCCGACTCCTGTTCTCAAGGTCTTCCACCTTATCGGTAAGGAATCTTAGCTCAGTTTGTTGCTCGGATAGACGGTTCTCCACTACATTAAGGGAGTCTGCCTGCTCTTCTAGGCCTGCTTCAGCTTCGCTAACTCTGGTGCCCAGTTCTGAGATCTCTCCACGGAGATCTGCACCTAGCTGTGCGAAGTCGCGACGCATCTCCTTAATTTCCGATTTAATATCTTGAAACCAGATTTGGAGTTGTTCCCACTTGTCTGGTGGCATCTCATTTCCCCCCTTATCTCCATTGACCTCTGCGTTTATCGGCGCACGTGGCCGCGTAGCGTCTTCACCAGCATTCTGTTCTCCGGCCTGTGTGTTTTTTGCCGCCTCCCGCTGACGATACGAGAAAGCAGTCAAATCTGTAGTTTTCGGACCCGGAGTTGACATTATTGGGGTCGCGTTCGGCTCTCGTTCCACTATCGCTGATTTAGATACGCTACCAGAACAGCTTGCTCTCCTAATAAGCTCTTTGTGCGGCTGAAGTTCGGGAGCTTCTGTTTTTTTAGTCCGCCATTGCAGAGCGTGACGTCACTTCCCATGCGCTCACCCTTTCCACAACATTTCCTATATTTGAGCCCTAACAGTCCCTTAACCACTTCAACAGCTCATTCCCACCACCATTTTGTCCATTACAGTCAAGTTTGATCTCCTTGCGCTGGGCTAGCTGTGCTGGGTAGTGATGTTCATCTCCTGCCTCTTCTAACTGTTGTCCATCCCGATTGCGACCTGATCCCGGAGCCCGAAGTCTCTCCTTTCGGCCTCTGTCCCTCTGCCGGAAGATCTTTACACCCCAGGTCCAGCAATGCTTTCCACGCTCCCTCCGTGGTCTGACATTTTTTGGATTGATTGCCCATTGTGAATTGCAGGCCAAATGGGTAAAGCCATTTGTACCTTAAACCCTTCTGCTGCAGATAGGTTGTCACCATTTTGAAGTCTCTTCTTCTTGTCAAAGTCGCCTGCGCCAAATCTTGAAAAACTTTAACACTACAGTTCTTCCATGCTATGTCCCCCATGCTTCTTGCTTTTTTCCAAATCAATTCCTTTGCTTGAAACTCGTGAAAACAGACTATGATGTCTCTGGGTGCATCTCCTCTCCGAGGACCAAGACTCCTGTGCGCCCTATCAAGCTGCACAGTATCCATTCTATGCTCTGATTGGGAGTTCTCCCCCGAAGTTGAGATGAATGCACACAATTCCTGAATTACTTTCACACAGTCCCCAAATTGATCCTCCTCAGGGATCCCTTTGAATCTCAAATTACCTCTCCGCGATCTGTTCTCAAGATCTTCCATCTTCAGTTCCAACTCCATTCTGATTCGTTTTTCCTCTTTAAGGGTGGCTTGCACAGTTTGTAGCTCCTCTCCCATTGCCTCTATATTTTCCTCATTTAGGGCCACTCTGTTTCCTATCTCTTGAATTTCTCCACGCAATTCTGCAACAGCAGCTTGAATTTCTTTTTTTGAAGTTACAACCTCCGTCTTCAATTCCTGAAACCATTTGGCAACATCCCTCTTAGTGAGCTCCATTTCGCTCTCCGAGCGCTCTTCATGCTCCAGCTCAGAGTCCAAGACATCAGCCGCCATTTTGGCTCCGCGCTTCCCCGCTGTCTTCTCTAGCGCCGCTTCCGCCTCTGTTTTGTCCGCTTTGAAGTGGTATTTCTCCAGCTTTTTTCGGGTCGTCATGCTGTCGGACCTTAGCTGGAGCTTCGGTAGCGCGATTTTCCTCAATTTCTCAGGTGAGATCTTATTTTAATATCGAAGCACCTCCGGAGCTTCTCTTTCATGCGGCCATCTCCCAGTGATGACGTCACCTCCTCTCAATGAGACTTTTATTAGAGGTTCATTATTGGCTAAGATATACAATGATTAAGATATATAACTGAAAAGAAACAATACTTGTAAACAATCATTACATCACTGATCACTACATTCAAGCAAAGCTAGGAGTTTCTAGACCAGGAAAAGAAGCAATAATAAACTATACAAACATCATTGATCATTAATCTCTACATCCAGGCTCTTATCATCAACTGGGGGGGGGGGGGGGGGGTGTTCACAGCGAAAGCCAGGAATCTTGACCAGGAAATACAGTTCTCTGCGTAGTACGTACGTTACTCACAGACGAGCTCCCCATTTCACTGGCAAAAGTTCCCCTTTTTATTAGGCTTAGAACTCATGTTCAGAGCTAAGGAAAATTGCACAATGCTTGAGAATTTCTCTGTTTAGGTAAACAAGTCATAATGTGGGAATGTGATCCACATGTTTCTCTGTTCAGGTGGCCAGCCTGGACTCGAAACATGCCTCATTTTCCCCCGCACATAGCTGTGTCTTATCTTCTTACACATTCCAAATCATTTTCACACAAACAGAATTATACACTTTAATGAGAAAGTGCACTGTCGGTCACTCAGATAGAGTTGGAAAGCAATCTTTAAAATCCTTCCATTACATAAAGTTTCTTCATGTCTTTGTAATCTGAGCCTACTTGTTCTTTGTCAAATTTTCTCTTGGCCTGTCTAATTTTGCTCTTGTACTTTTTTTGCACCTCCCTCCATGCGATAATGGTGGATTAATTTTTATTTTTTTCCAAATTCATTCATGTCTTCTACATTGTGCTTTTAGCTCTTTCAGCTTCTCATCATACCATGAGACTATTTTTTGTTTTTGAGTAGTTTTGGATTTCGTGGGTGCTTTTTATCTAATACAGTGGTACATCTTTAAACAGATTAAAACATAGCTTAAAAGTAGCTCAGGAAAACAAGACTATTGAATAGGGATGTCCTGACCTTCTGTGTCCAATTATCAAAATATCTCGGCCTTTATAACCCTGCCTGGCTCCTTTCATTTACCTGATGACTCACTATAAGTACCTTAGGAAGGTTTGTGGCACCTTTGATATTGGACACTTGTGAACATCCCAATGTTAACAGCAGGATAGGAGGTCAGGATAAATTAACTTAGATTGACATAGGGGCCGGAATTAGTTTTACAAATAAAGCTTCTCCCACTGCAGACTAGAAAAATGTGGAAATTTATGAAATTCAAAGTATTAATGAGATAGCTTTGAAAAGTGAAATTTTGGAAACCACTGCCTTCACTATAGTGAGGACAGAAAAATAAATAATTGGAATTAATGTCCTCAATCAGTTAAACCTGGTAGTGGATATGGTTAATCTTACATTGTGGTAGTGTACACAAATTTTAAATGCTTATGAAACTTTAGTACTTGAAGTCATTCCCCCCAAAAAACAGATCAGCAATATGATCTGAATGTAATTCTCTCAAAGGTTGCTGATATTCCAGTCTGGGCACAAGATAAGTTAGAATATGGAAGAAGGCACACTGAACTCCTGTTAGAAGGGGAGAATCCTCCACCACAGAAACAATACATAGTACCTCATCAGGCAGTAAAGCCAGTTACTAAGATTGTAAAGATACTGGAAGAGAGGGATCTATTTATTTATTTTTTACTACATTTATATCCCACATTTTCCCACTGATCGCAGGCTCAAAGTGGCTTACATAAGATCTGTAGTAAGGTTACAGTGCAATAAGAAAATTTTACAATTTGAGAATAAGATATAATAACATAACAATTAAACAGCAAAAAGTCAAGAGATAGTAACAAATAATTATTGTCCTTGGATCTTAGTTTATAGTAAGAGTTAATTCGAGTTAAGTTAAACCTGTGGAATAAGCCTTCTTAAACAATACTGTTTTCAATAATTTCCGGAAGTTTAGATAGTTCTGTGTAGATTTTACAGATTTGGGCAAAGCATTCCATAGTTGAATGCCTATGTAAGTAAAGTTAGAGGCGTGAATTGATTTGTATTTAATGCCATTACAGTCTGGATAGTGTAAGTTCAGATATGATCGTGAGGTATTAGATCTGTTTCTGGGTGGTAAGTCAATCAACTCGAGTATGTATTCTGGAACTTCACCGAAGATTATCCTGTGGATTAGTGTGCAAATTTTAAATGCTACTTGTTCTTTAATGGGGAGCCAGTGCAGAATCTCTCAAAGTGGTTTTGCAGATTCAAATTTGGGTTTTCCAAAGATCAGTCTAGCTGCAGTATTTTGAGCCATTTGTAATTTCTTGAGTAGTTGTTCCTTGCATCCTGCATATATAACGTTGCAGTAATCCATCTGACCTAAGACCATAGATTGTATCTGATTGCGGAAGATGTCGCGAGGAAAAAATGGTTTTATTCGCTTGAGTCTCCACATTGAATAAAACATTACTTGAGTTCCCAATGTTAAAATGTTGATCAATTGTGATCCCTAGAAGTTTCAAACTATCTGAGATTGGTAAAGAAAGGTTGGGAGTATTTAAAGTGGTAGGATTATATTTGTTATACTGAGGTGATAGAATTAAACAATGGGTCTTTTCGGCATTTAATTTCAGGTGGAAAGAGTTGGCCCATTTGTTCATTGTGGACAGTCCAAGAGTGACTTGATTGGTAATTTCATCCAAATTCTTATTAAATGGTATATAAATTGTTACATCGTCTGCGTAAATAAAAGAATTTAAACCTAACCTGGATAGGGCATTGGCTAGTGGGGTCATCATTATGTTAAACAATATGGGGGACAGTGGTGATCCCTGAGGGACTCCGCAAACTACGTTCCATGAAAAAGATAAGGTTGAGTTCATTTTCACTCGATAGGATCTAAATGAAAGAAAACCCTTAATCCATTCCAGTACAGTTCCACCAATTCCGAAATAGTCCAAGAGATGTAACAGGATGTTGTGATCAATCATGTCAAATGCGCTGGACATATCAAATTGCATAAGGAGAATGCTCTTACCAGCAGCACTTAATTGTTTAAACTTGGATATAAGGGTAACTAATACCGTTTCAGTACTATATAAGGATCGAAAACCGGATTGTGAATCATATAACATGGAAAATTTGTCCAAGTACTCCACAAGTTGTTTAGTTACCATACTCTCCATTAACTTTATTATCAATGGTATGGAGGCAATTGGACGATAGTTAGTAATGTCACTTGATTTTTTCTTATTATCTTTAGGAATGGGGGTAAGGAGTATGTTTCCATAATTTTGGGGGGAAGAAACCAGTTTTAAGCATATGGTTTAAACAGGATGTGAGGTCTTGGATGAAGCAGGGAGCGGCAGATTTTAGTAGGTAATTAGGACATGTATCCAATTTGCAGAAGGAGGTTGAGAATTTAGAAATTGCTTTGGTGATTTGTTTAATGGAGAGTGGCGCGAAATGCAGCCAAATATGATCTGCTGGGTGGTCTTCGGAGGTAGACTGAAGGTGATTAAGGAATCAATCAATGTCAGAGTTTTGTAGGGTGAGGGAGTTGCGTAATTTTAGGATTTTTTCTTTGAAATAGTTGGCCAGTGAATCCGCCGATGGGGAAACTGAATTTGTAGAGGTGACTGAATTTGTTTCAAGAAGATTGTTGATAATTTGGAATAATTTCTTCGGATTTGAATAATCATATCCAATTTTTGATTTGTAGTATTGCTTTTGTGCTTGTTTTGTAGCATATTTATATTTTCTGAGGGTACGTTTCCATTCTGTAAGGGTGTATTCATTTTTATTTTTTTCCATTTACATTCCATTTTTCTGGTTAGTGATTTTAAGGACTTTAATTCTTCATTATACCAAGGTGTAGTATTTAATCTTTTTTTCTTATTATTTTTTAAAGGAGCTAGTTTGTCTAAAATATTGTTGCATCTTTTATCCCATTCAACAAGGAAGTGATTAGAGTTCGCGTTTGTAGACCACTTGTTGTCATACATTTTAGGCCAAAACTCTGTAGGATCTATTTTTCCTCTTGAGGTAATTGTTGTGTGTTTTTGGATACGGTGAGGACCTTTCTTTAACCATAGCATTGATAAATGTAGTTTAAAGTGATCGGTCCTTGGAACTTCAGTCCAGCATGTGTCTATTACTTTAAAATTCTGTTCTGAGATTATTCTGATGGAGCAAAAGTCCAGCGTATGACCTTTTATGTGGGTAGGTCTGCAGTTAGGTCATGGAAAGTCCCATGAGAGAAAAAAAATCCTTACACTCTTATGTTGATGTGGAATTCATGTTTTCAAGATGTAGGTTTATATCATCACCTAGAATGAGTAAGTTGGAATTAGATATATTTATATTAGAAATGAAATCGGTGAGGATGGAGAATGATTCATTCCAGTTTCCAGGTGGTCTACAAAATATGATACAAGACAAGTGATCTAGAAGGGATTTTTCCTAAATCCTTATTGATGCAATTTCAAGTTTAGGGGTGATGACTTCGTTTATAACATCGATCAGGAAGTTGGAACGATATTTAATAGCTAAACCTCCTCCTTTTTTATAATCCGGAGGACATAGATCTAGTAGAATTGGATCTTTTTGGTTACGGATCCAGGTCTCGGTGATGATAAGTAAGTCAAGATTATCAGAAACAATCCAATCAAAGATTAGTAAAGGTTTGTTAACAACGGATCTAGCATTGATGTAACCAATTTTAATGTTTTGGCAGGAAGTCTCCAGGTTGGGATAAATGTTAATTTTAGTGAGAGATCTATCCTTGACATGAACTGATTCATAGGCGGTCGGTGGCCCAACTGTTTGGGGACGCTAAGGGGGGGGGGGGTTAGGGGTGGGGCCAGGGGTGGAACTTAAATTCATAATTGTCTGATAACACACAGAAAAAATAAATAAATAAAAATAAAAGTCACAATTAATACCTTTTATTAAAATTAGATATTAGATATGTATCATATGTCAAAGAATAAAGTGGTTGCTCAAAGCATATTCTAACCACAATCGCTCAACTGCAAAACACTATGCACAACTTTGTGCAAAAACACACTCAGAACCTTACTGTACCATAAATATTACACTGGGCAGAACCTAATACACCAATATACCACCCATAAAAATGCAGACCGTCAAGAATATGAAACAAGGGATCATATCATCACAATTCTCATGTAGAGCCACAAAACACCCTAATTCATATTTAATGTTGGATAAAATGCCATAAATGCCATAAATAAGTAAATAAATAAATATAAACTTTTAATGTTGAGCACCTGATTCTCAAAGTGGACATATTACAAACACTATAATGAACATAAAACGATCTTTTCTACCTTTGTTATCTGGTGACTTTTTTCTGATCATTCTGGAGCAGTATCCGATTCTGCTGCTATCTGTCCTCAGGTGTCAGTGCAAGTCTCTTTGGTATGAACTGCTCATGTGCAGGTCAGGAAGTCACCCTCGTTAAATATCTCCCTGGCAACCCAGGACACCTCCAGCTAACCCCCCTGGCTCTCCCAGCAGTAAGGTAAACAAATTAAACCATAAACCAATTTCTACAACTGGTTACACAAGGCTAGAGACAGCTCCTGCTGTGAGGATGGAGGTAAATCAACAATTTTAACCCCCCAGAGCAGCGGGACTCCACAGCTGATCCATCCTGCTGCAGCAGAGGAGGCTTAGCCTCCCCAAGCCTCTTATACCGGGCGCCTATGAACTGATTTATTAAAGCATTCTTTTTGAGATCGTAATTGCTGATCATATTTGGTGATTTTTCTTTTAGTATGATGATTATTGGTGAGACGTGAAGTTGTTTTACTGGTATGTCTTGATTGGTATTGAATGAAAGTATTTATATTATGACCATTGTATAGCGTGGATGATGATTGATTAATCAATAGGAAAGAGTAGGTGATAAGAAGATATTTGGTTAATTCCATATTGAATAAAGATATGAGGACTGCCTAGGGATTGTAACAACAGACACAATTTTTGCAATTAAAAGCATATAACAGTTTCAATGCTACACAGGGAGCATTATTCAAATACAGACTTCAGATGAGGACAGACACAATTTTTGCAATTAAGCATATAACAGTTTCAATGCTACACATGGAGTTGTAATTCAAATACAGACTTCAGGAGAGGACAGCCAAGCATTAATTCAGATTTAGACTGAAATAGTACTTAGGCTGCTCTTCATATTTTGAGCTGGTTGCTATGAGGTGATGACGTGGTACTCAAGAAACTCATATAATGGTTATAAAGCTACACAAGGAGCATTTGTTCTATCAAGATGACATCAGCCCATCTCCAAAGACTTTTATCCTCATAACACAGTTCTATGACTGGGGTGAAGGCACGATTATAGACAGTGAGGTCCAATCTTATCAGCTTTTCCTGTGATTTATATATATGGCTGTGTAAAAGTTCTAAAAGAGATGCCACACGATTAGGATGCAAGGCTTGGGAGGTGTTTGGCACCGTTGTCTGTTGCCGTTAATAACACTATCCTACTGTGTCTCAACTGCAGGGATTATTCTTCATGAGATCAGATGTTAGGGGCAATGGTGAAAAAGTCATCAGTATTATATTTGCTTTGAGGTTGACATAAGATCTGATATTAAAGGTTCGCGATGTCACCGCACCAAGATGGCTGCCTGAGTGAAGAGCTCCGGCTGTCCCACAATATAAAGCAATAAATAGAGCACCTAATCTGGCGATACAACAAAGCACACAAATAGGAGAAGCATAGGAACGTCGTGGGAGCTAATTAAGCATGGCCACATGAGCGCCAAAGCAGTCACTTGCGAGCTTCGCCTATATGAGCCCAAGCACATCGACACCGCAGGCCACCACGCTAGGGAAAAATATGGTGGAGGAGCGAGCAATTGAGACATCGGCGCCCCAGCAGGAGATGCAGCTTTTCACCCCAGGCGAAACTCGGGGGGAAGAGATGGAACTGATGATTGAGATCCGTGAGTGGTTGAAAGAAATCACAGGAGAACTTAAAGCAATACGATCTGATTTAAACACGCTGGAAGTGGACCTCCGTGGTGAAATAGCAGCTAGGGGACAGCGTGTAACAGAGACGGAGGACCACTTGGATGAACAAATGGACATGATACAAGCTATAATGGAACAGAATGGGGAGGACAAGAAAAATTTATAACAAATATCGGATAAGCTGGAGGATATTGAGAACAGGAGCAGGCGGCACAATATCAGGCTCCGTGGTATCCCAGAAACCCCCCTATATACAAACTGTGAATTAATAGTACAACAAGTGGCCAGCGCCCTTCTGAAGGAATCACAAATCACATTAGAACCATCGGATATTGAGATAGAACGGGCCCACAGATCCCTGGGAACAACTAGGAATAATCTACCAAGAGATATAATAGCATGCTTTGTGGATTTCAAAATCAAGGAAAAAATAATGCAAGCAGCGCGAGAGCACCCAGAATTTATATGGGATGCACATCGCATTCAACTCTATCAAGATCTGGCGATCTCCACGCTGTGCCAGCGGGCGGAACTCCGATCAATTACGCAGTATCTTTGCTCACAAAACATCAAATATAGATGGAGTTACCCATTTGCGTTGCGGTTCTATAAAGAGGGTAAACTACATCAGATAAGAGGAGTGGCGGAGGCGGCATTGATCTTTCCAGACCAAGACCTGAATACCGTGGCCGCACCAAGGCAGAAGGCAGGAACAGGATGAATGGAAAGGCCCAGATGGCAGTGAGTAACAACAGGGAAAGGCAGACTACAACGCCAACAGTCCAATACAGCATTGAGGAGAGGAGAACTGGCAAAAACCTAAGAAGGGGCAAAATGGCCCAAATTAACGAGACATATTATACTTGGGCGGAACTAACACATCAAGCAGGGATTGGATATCCCAGAAGACTTACAGTCAAGGTGAAATGTTGGCAAAAGGACTGAGTTAACAGAAGTAAGGTATTGAATGATGTTCTAAGTTTAATGGTTAAAGTTGTATATGGTTTGAAGTTACACTATGTTTTGATGAAGCATAAAAAATACACTAGGTGATAAAACTAGCAGTTTAGAGGTGGGATGCGGAGATGTCACGTAGACCACTGAAACACCTGACCTTGAAATGGAGGGTGATATCTGGATTGGGGGAGGGATCGAGGTGGGGGGAGGGGAAAGGAACATTACTGATGAGAATACATCAAGAAGGGATGAGGTCTCCTAGTAGCCAGCTTTATAGAGAAGGCATACTGAGGAAAAATATAGGCGTCATCAGTGGGAAAGATGGGTACCATTGAATTACTTACTATTAATGTGAAGGGGCTTAACTCACCGGCAAAATGGCAGCTTCTCTTTAAGGAGGCAGTGCGATTAGGAGCAGATATTATATTTGCTCAAGAAACACACCTGCTACCTACACATGAAATAGTTTGTATCCATGGACAGTATAGGGAGATCTACTTTGCATCAAACTACATTGACAAAAAAAAAAGGGAGTCATGATAGCCCTGACGGGAAGGTTGCCCTGGCAGGTACAGCGAATAGTAAGAGATAAGGGAGGACGATATATTTTGCTAATCATACGACTGGGAATGGAGATTTTCACTATGTTGAACATTTATGCTCCTAATGAGAAACAAGGATCTTTTTATGAGGAGCTGTCGGAATTATTAGCAAAACATATTGAAGGGGAATTAGTCTTAGGTGGAGATTTTAATCTCACTCCACACCCCTCTATGGATAATTCAAACAAAGAGATACGCTATGCTCGAATGGATAGGGCAAAACTACATAAGTTTATAAATTACTGGCAGATGATAGATATATGGCGACATTATAACCTGATGTCGGGGTCACGTGATGGTCGTAGCCTGAGCAGACGTCTGTCGACTCGGCTCCTCTCCCCTTTACTCAAAAGCACGACTTTTTGGCGATTTTCCTCGCAGCAAAGACAACAAGCGGCACGAGTGAAGTGTGCCTAGTATGAGCGAACATTGGAACCGGCGGAGGTGTGGGGATGCCGGTGAAATCGGCGAGACAAGGAAGAGATAAGGCGAGTGTGGTGGCAAAAAAGATGGCGACGTCGGCCTCGTCTTCTCCGTTGGTGTCGACTGCCATGCCGAGGATTCCTTTGGCGCTGGTGGGGCTGCAGGAGGACATTGTGCACGTGTCAATGCACAACTTATCCCAGCTCCTGGATGACAAGCTGGCTAAACTTCACGAAGGAGTCGAAGAAATTAAGGATAGCGTGGCAGGGCATGCAGTATGACTCCAGCATGCGGAAGAGCGCATATCGGCGCAAGAGGACTTGTTGGCAGCAGCTGAAGCTAAGATTGGCGCTTTGGAGTCCCAGATAAAGACTTTGAATGATAGAATAGAAGATCAGGACAACAGGGGACGCAGAAATAATCTGCGCATCATTGGAGTGCCTGAAACTGTGCCAGACAGTGATCTGCGGGAGCTGGTGGAGAGATGGATCCCGAAGGCCCTGGGACTCCCTCCGGAAACAGGCAGTGTACATGTGGAGAGAGTGCACAGAATCGGACCCCGCAGAGAGAATCCCGACAGGACGAGACCAGTCATTGCCAGGTTTCTAAATGATGCAGTAAAAGCTAAGATCATGGAACTCTTTAAAAAGCAACATGTGTTGGAATATAAAGGTGCCCAATTGTTGTTATTTCAGGACTTTTCAACCCGGGTCACAGAGCAGAGGAAGATGTTGGCGCCCTACTGCTCCCAACTCTATACAAAAGGAATTAAATTTGCATTTCAATACCCAGCCCGGATGAGGATTACACATGACAACCACACGGTTACCACAGTGGAAGAGCTCAAGGCGTTCCTGGACAAGCTCCCACGAGGGTATAGAGAGCAACAGCTAGTGGCGCACAAAGCAGGAAACCAGAGGAGGAAGCCTACACATAGGCGCACAACCAGGTGTCCTGATGAGCGCTAAGAGGCGGATTTGTATAAAGTTGTTCCAGTTGAGAGAGCGTCACCCTGAGGCTTTGTCAGCAGAGTCGTTCTGGATAACCCCGAGAGTAATGGACAGCTGCTGAGTTTTTCGGATGAAAGTCACTACACATTATTCTTCTGCAGCTCGAGCAAAAAGCCTTAGCGGGGAGAAGATCCCTGACCAGGCGGAGATGATGGGGGAGGGGGTGCAAAAGAGCGATGGACAGAGAAATTTGGATTTGGATGGCTGGAACTGTAGCACTGCTGAACTTATGGGGGTGATGTTTATTTAGGAGCTGAATGAGGAGTTGTTATAATGTTAACTGGTTATTAGGAAACTGTTCAGATGGAAGAGTAAAATGACAAATGTGCTGAGGGAGGGGGGAGGGCGGGGCCATGTTGTTCTGGGTAGACTTTAGAGGGAGGAGGGAGATATAGAGGGTAGGGAGGGGGGAAAGGAGAAGTGGATGTTTGGAAGAGTGCTGAATGTGAGACCTGGAGGGGAGGGGAGGGGAGGGGAGGGGAGAGGTAAGGGAGAGGGGAGGAGGGGTGGAACAGGGGGGGAGGGGAGGATTAGCATAGGGGGAGGGGAACTGGTACGTAAAGGGAGCTGTATAGATAAAGGTACCATGAGGCATGTGTGGGGACCTCTCAGGGCGTTGAGGATACTGCATTGGGTTCTGGGGAGGTGGATGGGCTGGGGCACCTCTTTGGAGAAATGCGTGATGTGGCAATTGGTTAACAATCAGATAGGGATGAGACATGTCTAGTCTGCGTGTGGCTACGCTAAACGTAGATGGAGTTCACTCTCCTGTTAAAAGATCTAAAATCCTTCAATATGGCAGGCACATGAAAGTTGATGTCCTACTTATACAAGAAACACACCTCTCATCACAGGAACATACCAAACTAAAGCAGGGTTGGGTGGGGGACCTAGTGTTTGCGTCCTTTAACAACAGGAAGAGGGGAGTAGCCATATTAATTAGGAAAGGACTGGACGTCACTCGCCACAAGCTTATCCAAGACCCGGAGGGGAGGTTTGTCATCTGGGCAGGTACCATACCGGGCACTAGGGTGGCGCTATGCTCAGTGTATGCACCGAATGTATACTCTCATAGATTCTTCTCCTCTGCTGGCAGCGCTAGTCTCCGTTGGAGAATACCAGCTAGTGGTGGGAGGAGACTTTAATATCACGGCAGATCCTTTAGTAGACTGCAATCCCCCAAAGAAGAGACCTAAGAGGCTAGAGGGACAAGGAGTGGGATTTCTGATGAATGAGTTGGGGCTCGTAGATATCTGGTGAGTTTTGCACCCAGATGAAAAAGACTATACTTTCTACTCACATGTTCACAAGGTCCAGGCTGGGTCGGACTATATCCTGATTTCCCCACACCTTTTTCCGCAGGAAACACAGAACAAACATTGAAGCGGGAGCGGTATCGGATCACAGCATGGTATGGGTAGACCTAGGAAATCTTAAGGGTCAGAAAGTGTCAGGATGGCATATGAACCCCACACTATATATGGACCCGGAATTTAAGCCTTTCTTGGTGGAAGAATGGCAGCATTATATGACAGATAACAACCCAGCAGACATGGACCCTGTAGTGTACTGGGAAGCAGGGAAGGCGGTAATGAGGGGTAAAATCATAGAGTACTTGGCTCAGGTCAGAAAAAGGTGAGATGGGGAACTCCTGGTTAAATTACGGCAATTGCAGGATGCTCGAGCATCGGCCCAGAGGGGGGATCAAGGAGCGAGGGATGAATATAGAACCTTGAAAAACAGCATTAATGAGCTTCTGAGCCAAAAGGCGCTAAGGGACATCAAACTGTACAAACATAAGCTCCACAGGTGGGGAAATAAAGCGGGGCAGCAGTTAGCCAGTCTAGTGCGGAATAGACCCGCGAAACAAGTAATCTCCCGCATTAAAAACAAAGCAGGGGCGATATGTGAAAGGGAGTCCGAAATACAAGCAGCGTTCGTGGAATACTATCAAACCCTATATGAGACAGGTCAGTGTGATGTAGGGAAACGGGTAGAGTTCTTTCAGGGACTTCAGTTGCCAGTCTTAACCCCAGATAAACTAGAAGCCTTAAATGCGCCCATACAAGGGGAGGAAGTCCAGGCTACTCTTAAGAAACTAAAGTTAGCTAAGGCGCCAGGGCCAGATGGGTTGGGTCCCAAGTATTATAAGCTTCTGGGGATACATGTGATGGGTCCTTTCTGCAAGCTGGGGTAAGCCCTGCTCATGCAAGGTCAGAATGTGGGGGACCTGACGCATGCGACTCTAGTTGTGTTGCCAAAACCGGGAAGAGACAAGGAACAGTTATTTTATTTATCCCACCTCTTTGCAGGCTCAAAGTGGCTTACAATACATCATGAGTAGTGGTAGAATATTGTAAATAAACATTTAGTATTACAAAGTCTTGGTCAGCATGATGATAATTTAAACAAAGTTATAATATACAAGCAGATATAGTGAAACAGTTCTAAACATAGATGGCGAGTTGTGCATATTCACATTGTTTGATCTTTGTGGTATGCTTTATTAAAGAGATGGGTCTTCAGTAATATGCTGAAGTTCGTTCTTTCGTAGATCGATTTTAGGCTGTGCGGCAGTGCGTTCCATAACTGTGTGCTCAGGTAGCTAAAGTTTGATGCATGCATTAGTTTGTATTTCATTCCTTTGCAGCTGGGGAAGTGCAGATCAAGGAATGTGCGGGATGATCTTTTGGCATTCCTAGGTGGAATCCTATCCCCTGGATCCTGCTTTTCAGACTCATATGAGAATATAAGTTTTGTGGAGTCTTCTTAGAACCTCCGTCAGAGGGGGGCTTAATCTTGGAAGTAGTGAGGGTTTCAACCTGACGGTGTCCAATCTGGGGTGGAACCACAACAGCGGCCAGGGAAAGCACAGAAGTATCAGAATCTTGAGACTGTGAATCACTAATATCAGTCCATGCGTCAGCATCTAGGTCCTACGGTTTGCCGTCCGCACTGCAAGCAATCGTGGCAAGACAACATCCTCTGCAAGACTTGCTCCAGTCCATGATCTCGCTTTTTCTCCAGTCTAGGGTTGGATTGTGGCTCTGTAGCCAAGGTAATCCCAGCACGATGGCTGACTGGAGGACATACAAGGTGATCTCTTCCTTGTGGTCGCCAATACACAGGCGCACTGAAACTGTTTGTGTACTTACATATCCTTGAGGGCGGCCAAATACTGAGAGGAGCGGAATAGTCTTGGATAGCTCTTGTATAGGAATATTAAGCTGGTGGACCAGGGATTCGGTTATAAAGTTTCCTCCTGCCCCCGAATCCAAAAAGACTTCACTATGCTCTTTTATTTGGTCCAACTCAAGCACTGCTGGTATTAACACTTGATTACACAGTACACCCAAAGAAAACCCCACTAGGGTGCCTGCGGTCAGACCCTGATCCGAGGCCCCAGGTTTATTCGGGCTCCGGCCAGCATAATGTCCCGTATCACCGCAATACAGACATAGGTTAAGGGTTCACCGTCTCTGCTTTTCTTGCATCGAGAGTGGAGTATGACCCAGTATGACCCAATTGCATAGGCTCTACAAGCTCTAAGGAGGAAACCCCTCTAGGACTAGGATCCTGTGGTGTATCCCCAAAACTCACTCTCTTTATGCCTATCTTCTCTGTAGAGCGCCGTTCCTGGTTACGCTCCTGAAAACAAATATCTATCATAGTACAAAGTCCAATCAGGTCGTCTAGTCTGTTTGGGAGTTCACGTCCGGCTAACTCATCCTTAATCTGGGGTGCCAACCCCTGCCAGAAGGTCGCCACCAAACTCTCGTTGTTCCAAGCCAGTTCAGACGCTAGAGTGCGGAATCTGATGGCATAATTGCCCAGGGTTCGCGTCCCTTGTTTTAATCTCAGGAGTGCCAACGCTGCAGATATAACTTTCCCAGGTTCTTCAAAGACTCATTTAAACTGTTCCATGAACCTAGAGAAATCATGAAGCACCGGGTCATCCCTCTCCCATAGAGGAGAGGCCCATACTAAGGCTTGACCGGACAGCAGAGAAATAATATAGGCTACCCGGGTTCTATCGGAGGGAAAGTCATGGGACTGCAGCTCAAAGATTATCTCACACTGATTGAGGAAACCTCTACAGTCTTTGGGATTCCCATCATATCACAGAGGTGCCTGAAGACGGACCCCTGGCTTTACCAGAGCTGTCGCCGTTCCTGAGTCTGAATCCAGAGGAGCCACAACTGGAGATGTCCTAGGTCCTGGGAGGTTAAGCTGCACATATTTATGTAGCTGTTCTATGTGTGCATTCACTTCATTATAGAGTTTATAAAGGTGTGCTATCGAACCGGCGGGTGGTTCTTCCGAGCTCATGGCCTTGGCAACCTGTCACGCCACTGCCGACGATCCGGAGTAGTGAGCCCTTGGACTGCTGCCAGAGACTGGCAACAGCAAGAAGACCTCCACACAAGGAAGCGCGGACTACACCAACAGACTGGACAGGAACCACAAACTAGAACAGACTTGGCTTGGCTGGTCTGGAACCAAAAGCTGGAGTGGACTTGGCTTGACTGGACTGGAACCACAAGCTGGAGCGGACTTGGCTTGGCTGGACTGGAACCACAAGCTGGAGCAGACTTCGCTTGGCTGGACTAGAACCACAAGCTGGAGCGGACTTGGCTTGACTGGACTGGAACCACAAGCTGCAGCGGACTTGGCTTCACTGGACTGGAACCACAAGCTGGAGCAGACTTGGCTTGGCTGGACTGGAACCACAAGCTGGAGCGGGCTTGGCTTGACTGGACTGGAACCACAAGCTGCAGCGGACTTGGCTTGGCTGGACTGAAACCAGATTGAAGTACTCGGGCAAGGCAGACACGAACGAGGAAGGGCTAAAGCTAAGGACAACCAGGGTGGAACAAGCAGGCAGGGACAGGGCCGTGCCGATGCGGTAAGCGAGGTAAGCACTGCAGGGGGGCGCCCACTTTTGGAGGGCGCTGCCGCGGTGCTTACCCTCGCCCCGCGCCGCCGAGGCCTTTAAATCTTTTACCTCGGTCGCAGCAGCGTCAGTGAAAGCGCTGCCGACGTCTCCCTTCCCTTGCACTCGTTGGTTCCCTCAGTGTCCCGCCTTCTTCTGACATCAGAAGAAGGCGGACACTGAGGGAACCAAGAGCGCGAAGGGAAGGGAGAATGTGTTGTATCCTCCGACAGCCTTTCCCTGGTTGCGATGTGGCTCTGGGGTGAGTGTGACACCTTTTCTGTTAGGTGCCCTGCAGAGAGTCACATTAGCAATGCATTGTGGTGGGTGTAGGGTACTGGGCTCTACTCCCATGGTGCTTTTCCCCCCTGCTAACTGGGTCAGAGTGTGCCCTGTTTTGTTTCCTGTTGTAGTCCATGCGGTAGTGGCCATTTTTGTAAGCCAGTTTTAGTTCCCTTTCCTGTGTTACCCACGTTAGAGAACGTAGTTCTTACCTTGAATGGTGCTGAAAGAGGGCATTGTACACCATTGTGCCAGCTCTGACCTACTGCTAATCTTAGTACCAGGGGACTCTTTGCCAGTGGGGCACAACCTCTGATCTGCAGTTAACTGTGAGTAAACGTGGTTATTTCAAGAAAGGAATTTTTCAGAGAGATTAGTCTTCAGGTGTGAACTGGTGTGCCAAAGTTATACAGCAGCAATAAGTCCTACAGGCTGTATGCAGGTCCCTGGAGCAATTTTAGTGGGTGCAGTACATTTGTGGGTAGTGGGTTTGGGGGGCTCAGCTCCCAAAGTAAGGGAGCTATGCACGTGGTGGGAGCTTTTCTGAAGTCCACCGCAGTGACCCCTAGGGTGGCTGGTTGGTGTCCTGGCATGTCAGGAGGGCCACTGCACTAAAAATGCTGGCTGCTCCCACGGCCAAATGCTTTGAATTTAGTCGGGGTTTGAGATGGCCAACATAACTTTCCATTATCGCTGAAAAACAAACCCGGCCATCTCAAACCCGGCGAACTCCACGGCATTTGGCTGGGTTAAACCGTATTATCGAAAAAAAAGATGGCCGGCCATCTTTTTCGATAATACGGTTCCGGCCAGCTGTAGCGCTGCCGCCAACATAGATCGCCGGCGATCTATTTGGCCAGCGATGTTCGATTATGCCCCTCTCTCTGTCCAAGGAAGCCAGACTCTATAAACAGTCCAATACTAGTAGGAAAAGAGACAGAAATGCATTTTCTCCTGTACATTTTACAAAGCAGGCACATCTCAGTCCTTACAAAGTATTAAATAAAATGTTCTACCTTTGTTGTCTGGGAATTTGGCTGGTCCCAGTCTTTTTTTTTTCCATATTCCATGAGTCAGCCTTACAAATTCTTTTCCAGGCTGACCTTTCCATTTCTTCTCTCACATCTTGTCTTCTTCCTTTCCTTCTCTACATCTGTTTGGCACTGATCTTGCATTTTACGATCCCACTATCAAATAGCTGTGTATAGAGCTGCCACATGATCCAGTTCCAGAAGAGAGATTTTTCAACTAGTCCTAGTGTGAACTCACATCCCAAATTCATATGGGATTTGCAGTCCCTGATTCTACCCATCAAAATCTGTGCTTCAGGACATCCAAAATGACTTAAGAAAATGCACTTGGATCCCTCTACTGTTGTTTGAACAATTTATTTTCTCATTTACTTTGGTCCCGCTGTCTCTCTTCTGTTTTTCTCTGTTTCTTCTGCTATTTCTTCTGTCTCCAAGTGCACCAACCTTCTTTCCTCTGCACCACTATTTGTCCTCCCAGCATCTCCCTTCTGTGTCCCTTGTCCCTATCCTACCCTCAAGTTCAGCATCTGCCATTTCTGTGTCCCCATCTCCCCCCTTTTTCAGCACAAGCCTACCTGGTCTCCTCATCTCTCCCTTTTCTAGCATCTGCCATCCAGGTGTCCCCATCTCTCCCTTTTCTAGCATTGCCCTGTGTCCCCATCTTCCCCTTTTCTCCAGCACTACCCCTGTGTTACCATCGTCTCCTTTTTCCAGCATTACCTCTTTGTCCCAATCTCACCCCTTTTAACCACTGTCCCCATATCTCCATTCCTACTTACAGTGGTGCCCCTCTGTGTCCCTATTTCCTCCTCCAATTCTCAGTAGTGCCCCTCTGTGTCCCTATCCCCCTCCTTTTCAGTAGAGCCCCTATCCTCCCCCAATTTTCAGTAGTGCCCCTGCGTCCCCATTTCTTAATTTTCCAGCACTGCCTCTTTGCATTCCAATGTCCCTCTCCTCTCCCTGTCCAGTGTCCTTTTCCCTCCCTGTCCAGCATTTACCCTTCTCTCTCCCCATGTTAACCTTCTTCCCTGTCCCTTTCAGCGCTCCCCATCCTCCTTGGGGCCACATATCTCCCTGGCCTGCTCCCACGGTCCATCCTCTGGCAGCTCCAAGGAGGTTTAATAGACAGGAGGCCAAGTGACATCAAAATGCTGAAACCAATTAGGCCAATCTCACTTTCCCCTTCCCCACGCAGCTGTCAGTGCTGTACTCTCAAAACAAAGCAAGCAAACCTATGAGCTGCTGCATCCACATTGTCACTCTTTATTGTTAAAAAAAAACATCCTTTATCCTCCACATTTTAAAACACTGTCTATCCTGCTGGATAGTGACGGCACGAGGAAAGCAAGTTTGGTCCAGTGAAGACTAACTCAAAATAACCTGTTTCTTAGCTGGGCCCTAGTATTACCATATTAAAAATGCAACCATACCATGCCTCTGTAGCTATGTTCCACTAATGTTAAATAGATAACTGGATTTCTTGAAAGGATTATAAAAACGTAGGATGCATGACTAGGGGCACAAACATACACTTATTTATTCAATATCACAATTGCTCATGAAGAGCCACAAAACAACTTTTTAGGGCAGATAGTGTTCCTTTTATTATTGACCAGATAGAGATAAGAGTTTTCAGTTTTGGCATGATATAAGTCATCACAAGAACAAAATATAAGAAAACCAGTGGACTGAAATAGGGGCTTATAGCCCATTTATGTTTAAACAAAAGAGATCTGCATGAAACAAAATATTTATTTTGATTTTGATTTATAAAACTACTTGCTCCTGAAACACGTTCAAAACAGAATAATCCCTTTGTGTATCTAAAACAGATGAAGATGTGATTCCATGTACCCCAATGAAAGGAGAGTTTAATTCTACTTCCATTTAATTTCAGTATATTCCATCATCTTTATAACACCAGGCTTCCGAACGCAGATTACAACTACAGTTAAGATGAATGAACCAATCAGGAAACAGGATAGCCTCACTGAAATCTGGACATCTATATATAAGAACGTGAAAAAAAAATAAGCACAAACTATAGAGTTTATAATTGCAGTTTCTACCAGCTACAATAATTTTTGAAGCTGTTTTAGTGATAGTCAATTGTTATTTCTTTTCTCCTCCAGGGTGATAGAAAGTGGAAACAGATTACAAATTGGCTTCCTTACCCCTTGCTTACAGTGGACTAGATAGGTTCACTTCCTCTCTGGTGTTGGGCAGCGCTTTCTCCCTTCTCCATCCCCTCCCGAGTTTTGCATCTTTCTCCCTCTCTTCTGCCCGCTCTCCCCATCCACGTGGTCTGGTCATTTTTACTGTCCGAAACGCCGTTGTCCCTCCAGCACTGTCGACGATTCCCATAGTCAGCCTTCTGACAGCGTGTGTCATCGAGGCCTCTCCTTAGGCGCGTCCTGCCTCTGTGGAAAACAGGAAGTTGCAGAGTAGGCAAGACGCGCCTGAGGAGAGGCCCCGACGACGCACGCTGTCAGAAGGCTGACTATGGGAATCACCGCCGGTGCTGGAGGGAGAACGGCGCTTCAGACAGTAAAAGTGACCAGACCACGCGGATGGGGAGAGCGGGCAAAAGAGGCAGGAAAAGATTGGAGCCTCGCTTGGGAGAGGGCAGAAATAAATATTGGCAAGAGGCGCATAGGCGCCATTTTTTCTACAAACCTGTTTGGGGGAGCGACCATTCCCCCTGCGCCCCACCTAGCTATGCTACTGGCACCGTACTTCCGGCAGAACCAGGTACATCAAAGAAGTCCAAAGTATAGTAATCAGGACATCTTTCTCGTAGAACCACCGAAGGACGTCCTTTTGCAGTATTTTTACTATACTTTGGGCGTCCCTGATTTGGGCGTTTTCAAGTGCGATAATGGAATGTCTAAGGGCATCCTTATTACTATACTTTGGACGTCCCTGATTTGGGCGTTTTCAAGTGCGATAATGGAATGTCTAAGGACGTCCATACTATTTTTCGATTATACCTACCTGATTTTGGCCGACTTTGTGAGGGCATCCTCATTCATACTTGGATGACCTTTCGAAAATGCCCCTCCACGATGCCTATTATATCTATCGCTTCATTTAGTGTTGCATACTCAAACTCTCCCATCTTATTTTTTAGGCTTCTATCATTTGTATTCAGCCACTTCAAATTGTGTTTTTTCATTGCATCTACAGCTGCTTATAAATTGACGGGGATAATTTGCATCCTTTACTCTGCATTTCCATGAAACAGTCCTGGCTTGCTTTCACCATTGTTAAAGCCTTTCTATTGGGATTCCCTAAAAGTCCTATTTCAATAGTATCCTTCAAGATACTTCATACTGAACCATTGTCTCCTGAGTGACTGTTGGCTTCCCCCTCCCCCCTCCCATTTAGGTTAAAAGTGCTCTTTCTCCTTTTTAAATGTTAGTGTCAACAGCCTAGTTCCTTCCCAGAAGGTGGAGTCCATCGTTTAAAAACAGTTCTGTCATTTGGTATTAAAAATGTAAAAGCTCTGCCCCTGGAGGACATCATTGGAAAGAAAAAGGTAGTTGCATTAGTATTTTATTTGCTGAGTTTCAGTGTCATGTGAATGTATTGTTTTGATGTGCAGGAAATGGCCAGAGTTACTGAATGTTCTGCAAAGCATAAAATCTCAGTTCTTAAATTACGTAGTAAATAATGGCAGATAATGACTTGCATGGTCCATCCAGTCTGCCTGTCTTGTCTGACGACTTGTGAGCCCTTGGGTCCCTCAGGAAAACGTGGGGGAGTCCCAGTTGTTTCTCCAAAAGACAGCCGAGCACCCCGAATCTTCACCCGCGGCGACCACCGTTCACCAGGGGTTGAGCCCCCAGCTGCAGGTGACCAGCGGGGCTTCTGGAACCGTGGGGGTGAATGGACTGACCGGGCACCGGGGAACTGAACCCACGAACAACAGCCAGGGATAGGTCCGGCAGGCAACCAAGAGTAGTCCAGGAACAGGCAAAAGGTCAGGGCAGGCGGCAAGCAGAGTAGACCAGAGGCAAGCAGAAGATCAAGGCAGGTGGCAAGCAGAGTAGTCCAGGGACAAGCAGAAGGTCAAAGGAAGCTGTCGGGAAAGGCAGCAAATCCACAGATCACACACGTAGGCTAGAACCTCTGGAGTCAGAAGCCAAAGCAAAGATCTGCGGAGAACCTGCTCCTTAAATACTGTCAGCCCGCCTCAGCTAACGGGGCGGAGACTTCTGATGACTTCCCTTGCGGAAACCTCTTGGAGTGGCTCTGCATCGGTCTTCAGGCGGGACCTCTGTTCCTTCCGCCCAATCAGGGTTCTCCAGGGCGGGGTCTTGGTTCCCGCGCCCAAGATGCGGAACAGACGCCGGCCCGGAATCCCGGCGCCATCTTGCCCGCTGGGCTGCGCGGGAACTCCAGAGCCGGCGATGGGGAGCAAGGGGTCGCGAAAGCCGGCCCTGGGCCCCGATCCCGGAATGGCCGGCCAACTCCCTGACAGATCCCGGCCAAGCCCACCCCGGGACCATGATGGCCGGCCATCGGGGCAGGAACCAGGTAAGCCGCCCAGCGGCGGAATTACAGCCGTCCAATCCCGCGAGGGTTCCTCTTCGGGACTCGCGTCCATAGGGGAGCAGGCTAAGTTAGCGAGGGACTTGACACTGCCCAACAGTCATATTATCAATTCAGGATTGAATCAACAAACGACATTTTACTCACAAAGTTCTACTTTAGGTGTCCTCCCCCACTGAGATATATAGCACCCGCACTCCCAGCTTACAATATGAATGTGGTATTAAATACTCATATTTGATCCTGATCCATCCTTGTCATTTTGGGCTCAGACTGTAAAATTCTGCCCGGCACCAGCCCTACTTCCCAACTACTGGAGTTGCCTTTAAAGCCTACTCTAGCACATCCTGATCTGTCTTGCCATATATGGAACACAGACTGTAGATGTCTGCATGGCTCTGGCCTCACTTCCCCACTGCTGGAGTTGCCTTCTAAGCACCACTCCTGCCTGTCAAAAATAAACTCATAGATGTTGATATGTTTATTTTTTTTTTTTGTTATACTATCCTCTTTCTAATTAGGGATCCTTTGTGTCTATCACACTCATTTTTTTAAATTCTGTCACTGTTTTTGTCTCCATCACCTCTATTAGGAGAGCATTCTAGGCATCCAACCTCCTATCCATGAAAAAAATATATGTTTCCTGACATTACTCCTAAGTCTACCACCCAGCAACCTCAATTTATGTCCTCTAGTTTTACAGCTGCCCTGTCTATGGAAAAGATTTATTTGTAGATTTAATACAGACCTTTAAATATTTGAAAGGTATCATATCTCTTCTTTCCTCAGATCTTAAAGTCTCTTCTCATACGTCTCTTGTTGCAATCTTGATACCATTTTTGACGCTTTCCTCTGGACTGCCTCAAGTTTTCTTATATTCTTAGCACGATACAGCCTCCAGAACTGAACATAATATTCTTAGTGGGGCCTCACCAGTGACCTGTACAGGGGCATTAACACCTCCCCTTTTCTGCTGGTTATGCTTCTCTAAGGCCACCACCTTGTCACATTGTTTCACAGTCTTGAGATCCTTAGACACTATCACCCAAGATCCCTCTCCTAATCTGTGCATCTGCTAGCAAATACAGCTCTTTTGGATTTTAACTCCCCAACCATATCACTCTGCACTTATTTGCATTAAATTTTATCTGCCAAACATTAAACCATTCCAATGTTTGTAGATCTCTTCTCATGTTTTCCCTCTAGCGTGTCCACTCTGTGAGTGACACTGTTGAAGAGTGAGAAGGAGGAGTGTGTCTTTATGTAGATGACATGAAGATTTGCAACAAATATATTGGACAGAATCACCTCTAGTACCAATCCTTGAGGCACTCCACTACTCACCTTTCCTTCCTCTGAACGAATTCCATTTACCACTACTCTCTGTTGTCTGTCAATCAGTTTCTATCCAGTTCACCACGTTGGGTCCTAACTTCGGTCTGCTAAGTTTATTAATGAACCTCCTATTGGGATGGGATTTGATATACCGCCTTTCTATGATTACAATCAAAGTGGTTTACATTTGTACTGGGGCATTGGAGGATTAAGTAAATTGCCCAGAGTCACAAGGAGCTGCAGTAGGAATTGAACCCAGTTCTCCAGGTTCTCAAGCTGCTGCACTAACCATTAGACTACTCCTCCACTTAGAGACTGTATCAAAGGCTTTGCTGAAATCCAGATACATTACATCTAGTGCATGTCCTCGAGCTGATTCTTTGATCGCACAGCCAATCCTGTGGAATCTCTTCCATCTCCAGGGGTTTATTACACAAATCTTTGAGGACTTGCCAAAATCTCTCTGAGCTTCTTCAACATCTTGGGATGGATCTCGTCCAGTCCTGTGGCTTTGTCCACTTTCAGTTTTTCAAGTTTGTAAACACTGTCTTCTGTGAACGGTGTAGTATCTATTCCCATATATATTTTTGTCTGCCAATCAAGGTCTTTCTCCAGGATTTTCTTCCATGAACACAGAAGTATTTGTGTAGCATGTTCACTTTTTCCATATCACTTTCAACATTACAGTTCTCTGCATCTTTCAGTCTCATAATTCCATTTCTAGCCTTCCTCCTTTCTCTAATATACCTGAAAAAAGTCTTGTCACCTCTCTTTACATCGCTAGCCATTTTTGTCTTCCATCTGTGCTTATACCTGCTGTATTTCTTTCTTCATTTCTATGAGTTTTATCTGGTATTCTTTTCTGTGTTCTCTTCTTGTGTTCTTCTGTATTCTTTGAATACCATCTCTTTTACCTTTATTTTTTCAGCCACCTGTTTGGGGAACTATATTTGTTTTCCTTTTCCTCTTGCTTTTATTAACTTTCTTTACATAGAGTTCCATTGCCATTATTTTAGCTTATTTCATCTTGGACCACTGTCTTTCCATTTTTCTTATATCATCCCATCCTCTTTCTTCAGGTACTCTCTCATTTTTACTGAAATCAGCATGTTTAAAATCCAGGTCTGAGTTTTGTCTGCCACGGTCTGCTTTAGTTCTTATATCAAATTATATTGTGTGATTATCACTACTGCCCAGGTGGACACCCACCTGAACATTAGACACACTTTCTCCACTTTTGAGTACTAGATCTAGCATCGCCCCTTCCCTTGTAGGGTCAGAGCAAGGCGCTTTGAAGGGCATTCATAATCTCTCTACCTCTTTCTGATTCTGCATTTTGGACACTCCAATTAGCATCAGGCAGGTTGAAATCTCCTGGCAACGGCACTTCCCCTTTTAGTCCCAACTTATGGATATATGCAACCAGGTCTTTGTCCAGCTTCCCTGTTTGTGTTGGAAGCCTGTAGGAGCCAGTGCTGTGGAAGTTTTTTTTTTTATTTGGTTCATAAATGTTATTACCCTCTTTGGCAGTTACCTTCACTGAGTTCATTTAGCTTAATATCAACTAGGAAACAGTGTCAATATTCAGAAGCACTTATATAGATAGTGTGGGCAAAACATGGACAGAGCCAGTAGTTAACAGTGATGATCAGAAAAATTGCTGTCCTAACTTTATCAGGTTAGCTATCTGGATAACATGCCCACTATCCAGATATTCAGTACTGGCCACAATTGGGAGAAAGATGCAGAATATCCAGATTTTTTTTTTTTACTG
Source organism: Microcaecilia unicolor (assembly GCF_901765095.1). Lineage (NCBI taxonomy): Eukaryota > Metazoa > Chordata > Amphibia > Gymnophiona > Siphonopidae > Microcaecilia > Microcaecilia unicolor. Next base: position 117,856,011 of record NC_044040.1, on the reverse strand, counting down.
CTGTGGTTTGCATAAAAAAAAAGCAAAATCAACAACCACTACCACCACCGCAAAGGCTAAATATTGGCTGGCAAATTTTTAATTATCCCAGTCTGGAATTACAGAGTGATATTCCCCTGTGTTGAAAAAAGAAATGAACTACCTTATTTTTGAAAGTGGCTGAAAGCTTGTCTGTTAGTGCAAGTCTTCAGAGCATGAACAAGTTGCACGCCTTTTGTCTTTTTGTGATTTCTAAGTTTTCTTATGTTTTTTGAACATTTTGATTATTTTGGTTTTATATTGTATATATGTTTTATTTTTCATATGTCATTTTATTGATTTAAACTAGTTAATAGGCAGGCTATAAATGTTTTAAATAAATAACCTGTTTTGATCCAACTGTTATTAAAGGTGTTATATATCAAAATGTCAAGCTCTAGTAGAAGATTATGCCATAATATAGGTTCTAATTGTGAAAAGGACCTGTTAACATATCCCACATTTCATTATCATTTAAGAAGGAAACACTAAATAAATCACACACTTTACTATATAAACTAAAAGACACTTTTATATTAGGCTAAAATCCTTAATACTTTAGCAAGTTTTAAATTATTGAAAAACTAAAAAATACTAAGATGGAGTCAGCAGTCCAACAGCGAGATGGGTGCTATCCAGTCTTTTGCATTGAGTGTCATATGTATGATTATCTCCCAGTTGGTGAGATGTCATATGTGTGTGCCTGATGCAAAGAGCTCCTAGCTCTCAGAGAACGTGTCCGTTCTCTTGAGGCTAGAGTAGCAGACTTGGTGGAGCTGACGGAGACAGAGAGGAACATAAAGGAGACCTACAGGGATGTTGTAGAGAAGTCTATAGCAGTAGCGTAGCTAGGTGGGGCGCAGGGGGAGCGGTCGCTCCCCCAAACAGGTTTGTAGAAAAAATTGCACCTATGCACCTCTTGCCAATATTTTTTTCTGCCCTCTCCCAAGCGAGGCTCCAATCTTTTCCTGCCTCTTCTGCCGCTCTCCCCATCCGCGTGGTCTGGTCACTTTTACTGTCTGAAGCGCCGTTCTCCCTCCAGCACCGGCGGCGATTCCCATAGTCAGCCTTCTGACAGCGTGCATCGTCAGGGCCTCTCCTCAGGCGCGTCCCGCCTACTCTGCAACTTCCTGTTTTCCGCAGAGGCGGGATGCGCCTGAGGAGAGGCCCTGTTGATGCACACTGTCAGAAGGCTATCAGCCTTATTTTCGAAAGTGATGGGCACCCAGATTTCAACCCAAAGCGGGAGATAGGTGCCCATCTCGCAAAGGCACCCAAATCGGTATAATCGAAAGTCGATTTTGGGCGTCTTCAACTGCACTCTGTCGCGGGAACGAACAAAGTTGACGGGGGAGTGTTGGAGGAGTGGTGAAGGCGGGACTGGGGTGTGTTTATCGGCCGAGGAGGGATGGGCACCTTCGGCCGATAATCGAAAAAAGAAAGGCGTTTTTAGCGCGAATTTAGGTCACTTTTTTTGGACCCTTTTTTTTCACGAACAGGTCCCAAAAAAGTGCCCTAAATGACCAGATGACCACCGGAGGGAATCACTAACCCCCTCCCACCAAAAAAACAACAACTTTAACAACTTTGTTTTTCAGCCTGTATGCCAGCCTTAAATGCCATACCCAGCTCCATTACAGCAGTATGCATGTCCCTGGAGCAGTTGTTAGTGGGTGCAGTGGACTTCAGGCAGGTGGCCCCAGGCCCATCCCCCCCTATTACACTTGTGGTGGTAAATGGGAGCCCTCCAAACCGCCCCCCAAACCCACTGTACCCACATGTAGGTACCCTCCTTCAGCCATAAGGGCTATGGTAATGGTGTAGAGTTGTGGGCAGTGGGTTTTGGGGGGCATTTGAGGGGCTCAGCACACAAAGGAAGGAAGCTATGGACTTGGGAGGTATTTAACTTTTTTTTTTTTTTTTACTTGTTACTTGGGGAGAGAGGGGCAGAAGAGAGGGAGAAAGATGCAAAACTCGGGAAGGGATGGAGAAGGGAGAAAGCGCTGCCCAACACCAGAGTGGAAGTGAACCTATCTAGTCCACTGTAAGCAAAGGGTAAGGAAGCCAATTTGTAATCTGTTTCCACTTCCCATCCCCCTCCTCCCCCACTCAAAACAAAGCAAGCAAACTTATGAGGTGCTGCATCCACCTTGTCATTCTTTAATGTTGCTCCAATTGCCAGCACCGGCGGCAATTCCCATAGTCAGCCTTCTGACAGCGTGCGTCGTCGGGGCCTCTCCTCAGGCGCATCCCGCCTACTTTGCAACTTCCTGTTTTCCACAGAGGCTGGACGCGCCTGAGGAGAGGACCCGATGATGAACGCTGTCAGAAGGCTGACTATGGGAATCGCCGCCGGTGCTGGAGGGAGAACGGCGCTTCGGACAGTAAAAAGTGACCAGACCACGTGGATGGGGAGAGCGGGCAGAAGAGAGGGCGAAAGATGCAAAACTTGGGAGGGGATGGAGTGGAAGTGAACCTATCTAGTCCACTGTAAGCAAGGGGTAAGGAAGCCAATTTGTAATCTGTTCCACTTTCCATCCCCCTGGAGGAGAAAAGAAATAACAATTGACTATCACTAAAACAGCTTCAAAAATTATTGTAGCTGGTAGAAACTGCAATTATAAACTCTATAGTTTGTGCTTATTTTTTTTCCCACTGTTCTTATATATAGATGTCCAGATTTCAGTGAGGCTATCCTGTTTCCTGATGGGTTCATCTTAACTGTAGTTGTAATCTGCCTTCGGAAGCCTGGTGTTATAAAGATGATGGAATATACTGAAATTAAATGGAAGTAGAATTAAACTCTCCTTTCATTGGGGTACATGGAATCAAATCTTCAGCTGTTTTGTAGATGTTTACCTTTTAGATACGTGTTTCAGGGGCAAGTAGTTTTATAAATCAAAATCAAAATAAATATTTTGTTTCATGCAGATCTCTTTTGTTTAAACATAAATGGGCTATAAGCCCCTAATTCAGTCCACTGGTTTTCTTATATTTTGTTCTTGTGATGACTTATATCATGCCAAAACTGAAAACTCTTATCTCTATCTGGTCAATAATAAAAGGAACACTATCTGCCCTAAAAAGTTGTTTTGTGGCTCTACATGAGCAATTGTGATATTGAATAAATAAGTGTATGTTTGTGCCCCTAGTCATGCATCCTACGTTTATATAATCCTTTCAAGAAATCCAGTTAACTGTTTAACATTAGTGGACATAGCTACAGAGGCATGGTATGGTTGCATTTTTAATATGGTAATACTAGGGCCCAGCTAAGAAACAGGTTATTTTGAGTTAGTCTTCACTGGACCAAACTTGCTTTCCTCGTGCCATCACTATCCAGCAGAATAGACATTGTCTTAAAATGTGGAGGATAAAGGATGTTTTTTTTAACAATAAAGAGTGACAACGTGGATGCAGCAGCTCATAGGTTTGCTTGCTTTGTTTTGGGAGTACAGCAATGACAGCTGCGTGGGGAAGGGGAAAGTGAGATTGGCCTAATTGGTTTCAGCATTTTGATGTCACTTGGCCTCCTGTCTATTAAACCTCCTTGGAGCTGCCAGAGGATGGACCGTGGGAGCAGGCCAGGGAGATATGTGGCCCCAAGGAGGATGGGGAGCGCTGAAAGAGACGGGGAAGAAAGAAGGGTAAATGCTGGACAGGGAGGGAAAAGGACACAGAGCCAATACTGGACAGGGAGAGGAGAGGGACATTGGAATGCAAAGAGGCAGTGCTGGAAAATTAAGAATTGGGGACAGAGGGGCACTACTTGAAAAGGGGGGGGGGGGAGATAGGGGCTCTACTGAAAAGGAGGGGGATAGGGACACAGAGGGGCACTACAACAGTAGAGGGATCCAAGTGCATTTTCTTAAGTCATTTTGGATGTACTGAAGCACAGATTTTGATGGGTAGAATCAGGGACTGCAAATCCCATATGACTTTGGGATGTGAGTTCACACTAGGACTGGTTGAAAAATCTTTCTTCTGGATCACGTGCAGCTCTATACACAGCTATTTTGATAGTGGGGTCATAAAATGCAAGATCAGTGCCAAACAGATGTAGAGAAGGAAAGGAAGAAGACAAGAGGTGAGAGAAGAAATGGAAAGGCCAGCCTGGAAAAGAGTTTGTAAGGCTGACTCGTGGAATATGGAAAAAAAAGACTGAGACCAGCCAAATTCCCAGACAACAAAGGTAGAAAATTTTATTTAATACTTTGTAAGGACTGAGATGTGCCTGCTTTGTAAAATGTACAGGAGAAAATGCATTTCTGTCTCTTTTCTACTAGTATTGCACTGTTTATAGAGTCTGGCTTCCTTGGACAGAGAGTGGGGTGGGGGTGGGGTCTCTATTTCAATTCTGTTGTTGGTGGGTTTTTTTTTGTGGCTCCCTATTCTGTATTAGATTGGTAGAATGGAATGTTGTCACAATTTGGGTTTCTGCTAGGGCATGTGCACTATATGGCATAAATCACCCTAAGAGAATTGCAATTTGTGGACAACCTTGAATGAATAGAGCAGCCATTTAATTCTAGCACAGCTCCAGCAAAAGAATTACAGCTAACATTATGTTGTGTGCAAGGAAAATGTCCGATGGAATCTTGACTAACTGATGAACCAAATTGATAAATAGGATGGAACTATCATGTCTCGGAGGTTTCGCTCTCTTTTAAAAGCAGAGTGGAGGATGCTGCAAACTAGAATGTAAACTCAGGATGTGCCAATACTTCAAAATCACTGAACGAACTGTACTTGCTAAAGGTGAGTAAGGTAATACACGTGTTACTCGTTCTTAACTCTCAGTAGTAGATGGTAAAAGGAGGTGTTCACGAGCAGCCCATCAAGCCCGCTTGTACACTTTCTTCACAATCATTCCTGTGAAATGTTTGGCATAGTTTGCAGTTGGATATATTGCAAAGATGTGTGCTACTCTCTTCTTTTTGAGTTTCTATCAGGAGCTTGTTTCTCACTAGTTTGTGTTTTGAGTGGCTGTTGGAAGGCCAGCACTGAATCCCACAGTCATTCACAAAGAAAAAATATTCAACATAAAGGAAGCCTTCACATGCTCATCTTCCAATGTGGTATATATCATTCAATGTAAAAAGTGTGAAGAAGGATGCTATATTGGAGAAAGCCAGATGCTAAAGAAGAGATTTAATTTACATAGACATCATATGAAAAATGCAAGTGCCAACCAGGATGCCACCCCTGTGGGACAGCAATTTACAAAACCAGAACACTGTGTCGATCATTTTATGGTGAGAATACTACAAGGAAACTTTAAGACAATCCAGGAATGTAAGACCTTTGAAGTCTGAATGATTAAATATTTGACACCCACCAGACAGGACTTAACAAAGATCTGGGTTTTCTAGCCCACTATAAACCGAAAAATTCTACTGCTTTGTCACCCTCTTATCACCATGCATTTCTCCCTGTCACTCATTCACACAGCTCCCATGTTCTCACCTTACCCATCCCACCCTCTTCCTGTGAGCCTGTCATTGGAACGCTTTGATGTTTCATTTATATATACTGTTATTTATCAACATTTACTTATTTGTGATACGAAGAAGGGTTGCCTTCGAAAGCTAATCAAAAAATGTATTGTTTGTCCAATAAAAAAAAGGTATCATCTTATTTTATTTTCTATGTTTTATTTTATTTTATTTCTATTTATCATCTTTTTGTGAATCAGAATATTATCCTTCACCAAAGAAGCTGTTAGATCATGTACAGCGGAGAGGGGCACACACCAGCGAAAACTGGAGAGAAGTCCTCAGTGAAGGGACCACATGGCTCAGCGGCTGGGTGCACGCTGGAACCACAGAGGGAGTCTCTATCAGCTGCCGGAGGGGACATGCAGATGGCTGAGCTGGCGGTGCCAGCAGGGATCACAGCAATGGAATTACAAGCTTGGTTTGGAGACTTGAAAACCGACATTGCCTCGGTTAAAACACAGATAAAGGAGGCAGTGCAGGAAATTAAATCTGATTTGGCAACAATGGGCGTCTACCTAGATTAGGTGCAACAGGAGCAAGGGAAATGCGTCTGGTGACGGATCTTCAGAAAGAACACTGAGACCATTTGTATAAAATAGAGAGAGAAACGAAAACAGTGTAACAATGTGCGGTTCTGAGTCTCGGTGAAATTTACTTCTGTTGCAGCTGCTTGGGAACGCTTGCAGAAAGTGGGGATCCAAAAGCCACCTGTGGAGCGGCACCAGGAGGAAATTTGTCAAAGACTGGCTGGATTTCGCTGGCAAGGGGGGGGGGGGGGGTGGTCATCAGCACCGACCTCGACAGGAGGGTAATCAACCCCAGCAAAGAATTCCAGAGAGACCTGCCTGAGAACTTGGACTGGGCCGAAGGCTCGGCTGTATCTGTCACTATTCCAAGATGGAGAATGGACTTGTTTTAGTTGCGTGACTGACTAGGAGAGTGGATATGACTATGGGCAAGGCTGAAGATAATGGTGTGTGAGGTTCTGTTTTGGAAGCTGGATGTTATTGAGGTGGTTGTAGAATAGTATGGGGTGAGGAAATCTTGTATATTTTTTAATTTTGAGGGGGAAGGGAGGATTGGCTGTGTATGAGACAGTGACTCTGGAGATTCACTTCCTTGCGTGAAGTGGTGGGATATGGTTTTGGTCCTTCCATGGGAATTGGTTATGAATGGAGGGAAGTGGGAGGTGGGGGGGGGGGGGCAGGTGTTAGATGGTTAATATATGAGTGGGGGTGGGATTGTTCTGATGGGGAAACCTGAAGTGAGAATCATTTCCTATAATGTGATAGGTCCTAATTCACCTGGGAAGCATAGTCTACTTTTTTGTGAGTTGGGTAGACTGAAGGGTGACATCTATTTTATCCAGGAGACCCATCTTAGAAGGGTACATGAGAGGATGGTGACTTCTAGACAATTCCCTCTCCGATTCTGGGCGGCTAATACACAGGAGTCACGAAGGGGAGGAACAGGCATTTTGTTCTCCAAGCATGTTCAAGTTGAGGTTAAATTGATTAAGCGTGATGTGCAAGGTCGCTTTCTTCTACTAGTGATAGCCGTGGACGGGAGGACCTATACCTTGGTTAATATCTATGCTCCGAATGTGGGTCAAGGGAGGTTTTTAGATACTTGCTCCTCAGAAATGTTACATTTACAAGAAGGGGAGCTGATCGTTGGGGGTGATTTTAATCTTATATTCACCCCACAGCTGGACAATTCAAGAGGTAGAGGAGACAGTTATAGTAAAGGGAACAGGAAAAAATTCTGGGCTTTTCTGGCTACATTGGATTTAATAGATGAGTGGCGGATAACACATACTCCAGAAAGGGATTTCACCTTTTTCTCCCCACTACATCAGAGCTACTCAAGGATTGACTATATTTTTGTAACGAAAGGACTGTTTACGGGGCAGTGACACTCCGGCATTGAACAGACAGTATGGTCGGACCATGCTCTGGTATGGTTGGACCTTTCAACTGGCCTTGACTTGGGTGGCAGCAGTATTGGAGATTAAATGATAGTATCCTTGAGAACCCTCAGTTGGCCAATCAGGTGGGAATCTGGTTGGAGGAATATTTAAATCAGAATGATAGAGATGGGGTGTTTGCTGAGGCCCTTTGGGAGGGTCTGAAAGCTACTATGCGGAGACATTTGATCACCCTGGCAGTACAGTGGAAGAGGGCAAAGCTGTCAGAGGTGTTGGATTTGCGTCAACGTTTAGCTGCCTTGACGCATCGACATCAGGCTCGCCCCACTGATAGGGAGGTATCCCGACAGTTGAGCGAGGTTCAGCAGAGGTTGCGGGACAGGGAGATGGATGACCTTAAATATAACTTGCAATTAGTACAACAAAGATATTTTGAATTGAATAATTAAGTCAGTAAATTGTTAGCGCAACGCCTATAGAAGCGTCATACCAGGAATAATATTCTAGTGGTCAGAAACCGATTAGGGGAGCATTTGAGAGATAAGGAGGCCATTTGGAGGCATTTTGTGGAATTTTTTTTTGGAGTTATATATGCCTGAACATGAAACATCAAAGGTGGAACTGAATGCTTATTTTGAAAATCTTGCCCTTCAGGGCTTCTCAGGTAGAGATGTGGGCCTACTGGAACGCCGAATTACAGGAGCTGAGGTCCAGCAGGTAATTCGCTCTCTGAAACTAGGGAAATCCCCGAGGTTGGATGGCTTTATGGTGGCATTTTATAAATACTTCCAACAATTGTTGTTAGAGCCTTGGTCCGTCTCTTCAATTCATTTGGAGAGGGCTCGCAATTTTCGTATTTTATGTCTCGCGAGTATTATGGTGATAATAAAGGAGGGTAAAGACCTATCGCCCCATCTCTTTATTGGGGGTTGACACTAAAATATTCACCACGGTGCTATCAGATCAGTTAGTGCGTATTGCCCCGGGGGGTTATACATCCGGATCAGGCTGGGTTTCTGAGTGGCCGCCAGACTGGGGATAATATATGGAGGGTGCTTAATGTGATACATAGGGCGTGAGGGATGGGTCCGGACCTTCTGCTATCTTTAAACGCAGAGAAGGCCTTCGATCGAGTGTCGTGGGCCTTCTTGTTTTGGGTGTTGCGGGTTCTAGGGATTTGTCTCTGGTTTTTGAACTGGATTCATACGGTATATACTAATCCCGTTGTAATGATACAATGCTGCAAAAGAATTGACAGGGGCAAAGCTTGGGAGGGCGAGTGTTTCTGTGTCACAGATCTTAATTCAATGCAAAGAAATGCAAAGTGATGCACTTAGGGAGTAGAAATCCATGGGAGACGTATGTGTTAGGCGGGGAGAGTCTGATAGGTACAGACGGGGAGCGGGATCTTGGGGTGATAGTATCTGAGGACCTGAAGGCGATGAAACAGTGTGACAAGGCGGTGGCTGTAGCTAGAAGATTGCTAGGCTGTATAGAGAGAGGTATGACCAGCAGAAGAAAAGAGGTTTTAATTCCCCTGTATAAGACGTTGGTGAGGCCCCACCTGGAGTATTGTGTTCAATTTTGGAGGCCGTATCTTGCGAAGGATGTTAAAAAAATGGAAGCGGTGCAAAGAAAAGCTACGAGAATGGTATGGGATTTGCGTTGCAAGACGTATGAGGAGAGACTTGTTGACCTGAACATGTATACCCTGGAGGAAAGGAGAAACAGGGGTGATATGATACAGACGTTCAAATATTTGAAAGGTATTAATCCGCAAACGAACCTTTTCCGGAGAGGGGAAGGTGGTAGAACTAGAGGACATGAAATGAGATTGAAGGGGGGCAGACTCAAGAAAAATGTCAGGAAGTATTTTTTTCACGGAGAGAGTGGTGGATGCTTGGAGAATTCCTTTATTAAATGAAAACGGAAAAAACAATATTCAAGACATTGCATCATGCAGTTGTAAAACCAGCCCCACTACACTTTTATACAAAATACAAAACCCGTCCCCCACCCCACCATACATTCAAATCAACTTCAAGCGTACATGCTTCCACCAAACCCCAAAATTATGTACCCCCCCTCCACCTTTTCCCAGCGCGCCACTTCCTGGATGGCTCGGACAACGTCCCAGGAAACCTGCTCAGCAGACCTGCACTCCTGGCGCATAGACACCCCGCATTGGGCCACCCACAGGCAGTACCCGATAATAACTGATATGAGGAAGGCGGTACCTGGCTCCAGCCGCCCTGTCCCCTGCTGTCTCCCGTACACCCAGTCTGCATAGGTGTAGGACGTGAAGCCAGGGATGGCCAGCAAGGCGGCCACTCTTCGACAAACTGCTCTGGAGAATGGACACTCCATAAGGAAGTGGTCCATCGTCTCCAGCTGACCAGCACACTCCCCCCTCAGGCAGTTTCGGTCCTGCATGCTTCGATACATATTTGCCCTAACATACAATTTACCATGAAGGGACAGCCAGGCAATGTCCCTGTACTTGTTCGGGAGTCGTCTAGATGAAATGAAGCGCAGGCCCTGCCTCAGCACGGGCCCTGGAGCATCCCTAAGAGTCAGGGGAGATGAGAAATGCTGGGAGCGAACCCGCTCCACCCAGCTCTCCCTCTGCCCCACCCTTATTTCCTCCCATGTAATGTCCCACAACCGGACCAGCTTTACTAAGGATTTTACTAAGCCTACCCCCTCCGGGAAACCCTTCCGCAACCTCCCTACCTTCCCCCCCCCCCCCCCCACCAAGGGCCCCAAAATCCCTCCCACCACTGTACAACACTTTGTGCCCACCCTGGGGCCCCGCCCAAGGTTAAACTGGATGAACAGGGAGGAGAATAGCAAGACAGGGTTTACCATCCCCACCCCCCTTCCTCCCGCGAACGGTAAGTAATATTGCGTTTTACCGGGTTCATCCTGTTGCCCCACAAAAGTTGAAAGAACACGCTGTACAATGAAGTGAAACAGCATTCCGGTAAAAGGCAGATGTAACTCAAGAAGAGAAACATGGGGACTATCTGGGTCTTCAACAGCCAGACCCTGTCCGCCATGGACATCCGCCACCCCTTCCAACGATCCACCTTCTCCCTTGCCTCCGATATCTTTTGCTCCCAACTCTCCCGCCCGTAATCCCCCCCCAAATACACTCCCAACACCCGCATTCTTTCAATCCCTGCAGGAAACCTGCCCCCTAGGTTAAACCGCCATTCCTCTGGACCCACCCACAAGCTAGTACTCTTACCCAGGTTTACCCGTGACCCCGATGCCTTGGAATATTCTTCAAGGGTCTCCCGCAGCATCCTCCCTTCCCTCTGGTCTGCCACCCAGACGGTGACATCGTCTGCATAAGCGATGACTCTCAATACGTTCCCTTTGCCAACCTCTACCCCTATGAGCCCTCCCTCCCCTCCTTCCCAGCCTCCGCACCAGGGGATCTATGGCGAAAGCGTACAGCAGGGGGCTCAATGGGCACCCCTGCCGTGACCCCCACCTCCGCCCCCCTCCATCCATTCACCAGGGGAAAAAATCGCGCCCCAGCATACAACAATTGCAGTTGTGCAATCCACTCCCCCGGGAACCCATAGTGATCCAGGACCTTCCACAAGAACCCCCACTGCACTCGGTCGAAAGCCTTGTCCTGGTCCAAGGCCACGACCAACCTACCGTCTCCCACCCGGCTATGTTCCAAGCACTCCCTCACCCAGATTACTGCCTCCAGCACCCCCCGTCCTGGGACCCTACACCCCTGCGGGACTGCCAGCACTTCCCCGGAGACCTTCCTCATGCGAGCCTGAAGCATGTGAGCAAAGATCTTCCGGTCGCTGTTCAGTAGTGCTATTGGTCGCCAGTTTGCCACGTCTTGAGGGTCCTTGCCTTTGCTAAGGAGGACCAATGCTGATCCTCCCATAGACTCCGGCAAGGATCCCCCTGTTCGCGCCTCCTCCCATAGTTCCAACAAGAGTGGTGCCAGCTGGTCCCTGAACCGTTGGTAAAACTCCGCCGGGAGCCCATCCAGCCCCGGCGCCGTCTTACGCAGTAAGGCCCCAATGGCCTCCACCACCTCACCCAGCGTCCACGGTTGCATTAAGACCTGAAGATGGGGCCCCCAGTTACCCACCCCCGGGGTCCCCTCAATGTATCTTCCCATGGCCTCTTTCCCCAACTGTTGGTCCGAGAAAACCCGCCCAAAATGTGTCCCCACCACCCGCAAAATGCCTTCCCTGGACTCTTGGAGTACCCCCCCTCATCCCTAAACCCCCACCACCACCCTCCTCTCCCTTTGTTCCTTGCAGCAGTCATACGGGTCCGGACCGAGCAGCTTCCTGAAGTCCCGCTCGTAGACGAGGGAAGAGTACCAGTTGTACTGTACTCTTTCAACCTCCTGCTGCAGTACCTCAATATCCTCCCTCCCCCCCCCCCCCCCGGGAAATTAGATTATCCCGTCGCTTCCTCAGGGTGATCCCCAACCGGGTGGCCTCCCTTCCCTGCTGCCTCGCCTGACGGAGAAAGAACCCTCTGGTGCGGTGTTTCAGTACTTCCCACCAGTCCCTGAGGGAAGGGAAGACACCCTGAATGGACACCTGGTCTGCTAGGAATTCCAGGTACTCCTGGTGCAACACCCCCTCCTTCAACCATTTGAGATTCAATCTCCACAACCCTTTCCCTAGCTTGTGCGCCCCCCCTCCCCCCAACTATCATCACCATCTTATGGTCAGAGAAACCTACTTCCACCACCCTAGGTGCCTGCCCACATGCCCCTTCCCGAACTATAAACCGGTCAATTCTGCTCCTACAGGTGCCCCGTGAAAATGTGAAACCTTGATTCCCACCACCAAGTGCGATATGTACATCCACCAGCCCTGCTCCCTTCATAATCCCCGCTAGTTGAACCCCATCATAACGTACTTGTGTTGCCCGCCCCCCACTATCCTCTTTCCGTAAGATAGTGTTGAAGTCTCCTCCCCACACCAACTGCCTTGAAGTGTATAGGTAAGGCTTGATTTTGTTGAACAATGCCGACCTTCCCTGCTTGCTTTGCGGTCCATACAGATTAATCACCCGCAAAGCCACCGCCCGCAGTATTACGTCCAACACCATACACCTACCAATACCGAGCTCCACCACCCTCTGGATCTCTACTTTATTGGTCTTAAAGAGGATGCCCCATACCTCTCTCCAGCCAGACCCCAGATAGAGGGTCCCCATCTCCAGGCCCTCTTTGCCCGCCGGACGTCCTTCAGCGTCTGCAACCGGGTCTCCTGGAGGAGGAAACAGTCCACCGCCACGGCAGAGAGGCCATCGAACGCCAAGCATCTTGCCCTCTGGGAGGCGACATTAGCCACATTAAGTGTGGCGAATACAAATAGCAGTCCCGCCATCAGTCCTCGCTACCACCCCCCCCCCCCCGCCTTCTTGGCTGCCTTCCCTCCTTTCCACACCATCATCCGGGGTCCCTTCCCCTCCCCCCCTTCCTCCTCCGCCCAATCCCGGACCCCTAGCTCAAACATCCCTCCCCCCATCCTTGCTTTCTTCCTCCCTATCTTCTTTTTGTCTTCACCCACCTTCCTCCCTCCCTGGGGAATCATCAATCGACCTGCCCTCCCCTCTTCCACCTCCTACTCTTCCACACTTCCCATCAATCCCGCTTCCGACCCTTCCTCCCTCCCCTCGCGGGCCTGCATTACTACATCCTTTCCTACCTTCCTTTCCTCTCCCGCCCTCCCTGCATCAGCCGTCGCCTCCCCCGATCCACCCACCTCCCCCCTACAATTCCCCCTTTCCGTCCCTCAAAACCCTCCCCCCCTTTCTCTCCTTCCTCTTACCCGCCGTTCCTCTCACTCCCTCTCCCCTGCCTCCCAACCCGTCCTGCCGGCTACCCCCATCCTCTACCTCCTCACCAGCCAGTTTCTCAACCCCTCCCTCCTCTTCCAAACCCCTGAATCTATTCCCTACTTTTATCCCCATTCCCGCCCCCTCCCCCTTTCCTTTCCGCTGTTTCTTGGACACCCGCGTCCAGCCCTCATCCTCCCCTTCCTGCCAGTCCCTGTCCTTCCCCGGACCCTTTCTCCCTCGCCCCAGGAACCTGATCATGACCTGCTTCCCCTCCCCCCTCCCCCCTCCCTGAACCATCCCTACCTATCTCTTCCTCTCTCCCATTATGGGAGGCCCAAGGGCAGGCTCGAAATGCATGCTCCAGACCCCCACACAAGTTGCACCGAATAGACATACAGGACTCCGTGGGATGCTCCTTAGATCCGCACTTTCCACACTGCACTACCGGGCATGACATACTAAAATGTCTAAACGACCCGCACTTGTGACACTGCCATGGCTGCCCCTTATAAAAGCAGAGGATCCGATCCCTGCCGATGAACGCCGAGGAGGGAATGTGCTGGGTGACATGCCCTGCCTGCCTCAGCCTAACCTGCGCACCCCAACCTCCCGCCCACACCCTACTGGGGTCCGGGAGTTTGGACAAGGGGGTACGCAATTCTGCATATCGTTGTAGCCAGAAGGCCAGGTCCGCCCCTGCTAGAGACTCATTTCGAACCAGCAGGGTTACCTGCAACAGGTCAGGTCTGCTGATCGGTACAGCCCAGTAGTTCTTCCAGTCCCCTCTCCCCCGTACCCCCTCGTATCTCTCCCAGAAGACCTCCATGCCTTGCTGGGTTAGAAAGCTAATATCGTATTCTAGTATATTCACCGGATGAATACAGGCATAGAGGTCCTCTGGGAGGAATCCTAAACCCAGGACCAATCTCAGGGCCGCATCCCTACTTGGCATCACCCACCCCCACCCATCTCAATTGTACCACATTCCTCCTTTTGGGAACCTGGCCTCCTCCCCATCCCCCTCCCCATTCTTCCCCACTGCCCCCTACCCCCCCCCCCCCAGTTCCCCTGCGCCCGCCTCCTCCACCCACCACTGCCGCAAAGGACGGGCCCCCCATCGTCCCCCACCTTCTCCTGTGCAGGGACCCCCCGCTCCTGATGCCCCATATCCTCCTTCTCTTGCCTTCCCCGTTTCTCAGCCTCCCTCCCCTCCCTCCCTATCCCTCCCCCCAACATGCCTTGTACCCCTTCAACCAGCAAACCTTGGTCCCCTGCACCCCCCACCTCCAGAGCACTCGTATCCCCTGCAGTCACAGTGTCCATCAGTTCAATGCCTTCTGCAGCAGAAACCCTGCCTGTCTCCCCATCGATTTGGTCCGTAGGAACTTTGAGAGCAGGTTCCCCTATATAACTGGCCCCCTCCTGGTGCACCTGCCCGCTCCCCTCCCGTCGAACCAACCCCTCCCCCCAGAGCCAACCACCCTCCCGTGGCTTGCCCCCCCGCTGCCTGGCCGGAATCAGAGTCCCTGGTACCACCAGTTAAGTTTACTTCTGGCGTGCATGGCAAGGCAAGCACCCCCCTCTCCTCCCCCCCTCCCTCCCGCCCAAAACCTGCTCTCTGGACCGGGTCCCTCTTTTTCCCAATGTCCTGCTCCGTCGGATCCTCCAGCCCTGCTGTTTTGCCAAGCGGGCGGGGCTTCCCACACTCCAGAAGCGCCTGCCCTTTCACACATGGGGAATCCTCTGGCGCTGCAGCTATTTCCCCTGCCGGCCCTTGTTGCTGTTCTGCAGTCTTTCCTGCTTCAACAGCCCGATTGGCTGGAGCCTCTTGCTCTGCTGCCAGGCCGGTTTGTTGAAACCACTCCTGATCCTCCTGTGCCTTCCTCATAGAGAGCCGCTCCTTTTCGCCTGCTTTCCGTCCAGCACTGTCTTTCACCAGGTTTTTCTCTGCTAAAACCTCACCATTCTCAGTTTTTGGCACTGCTGCAGCCTGATTGGCTGTGACCGCCCCTCAGAGCTGCAATGGAGTCAGTGTTTTTTCCTGCCCTCTGCTCCTGCTGCAGGCATTGGGCACAAAACAAACTATGGCTGCAATTGCCTCTGCCGATCTCTTGCTTCCATCATCTCTGGTGTAGAAAAGAGTCTCTCTCCTGAACTTCCATCCCCTGTTTCTACAACATGAAAATTCTGGGTTTTAAAACTTTTTTCCTGTTCAGTTTTTCCACCCTCAGGTTCCCTTAACGAGGATGCCTCTCCAGCCCCACTTCCAGTCCTGCTTGCTCCAGAAGCTGCCAGAAGGGCCCCCGACTGACTAGCAAGGTACTGCATATACTGTAATGTCTTTTAGGTGCTGGGCCCAGGAAGCTCCCCTGGCCCCTGGGTGTTCTGGGGTCCAAGGTCTGAGCTCCTACTCTCCTTCTCTGTTTGTTGTTGTGACTGTTTGGAGGTTGTCAGGGCCTTTCCCTCCCCCGAGGCCATCCTTTCCCGGTTGATGTAAACTTCTCTCAGAGGGTTCCCAGAACCCTTTTTCAATGCCCCCAGCAAATGTTCTTTCTTTTGAAGAAGCTTAAGTAAACGGGTTACATCTTGTGGTGCTCCACTGGGGCTAGTTTGCACAGGGCTTTTGCCAACCCGCTTCCCCAACTCCACCACCTCTTTTTCTGTACTTTTTATCTTCCTCACCCTTTTAATCAGGCCACTGGTCGGGTCCTCTGGATCCTGGCAATAGTCCGTGAAATCTTCCTCCTCTGAGGAGTCACTGTCCTCCTCCTCTGACACCGGTAGGGCCTCCCGGCAGATCTCCATTACCTCTTCTCTCTCCTCCTTCTCCTTCTCCGACCTGCTCTTCTCTGGGGCCTCCCCCAGCTCTCTCCCCCCCTCACCTGCTAGATGGCGTGCCATTGTGAGGGGGGTACCGGTCTGGGTTCCTCCCGTGGAAGCCTGCGCTCTTCGATCCACAGGGCTCCTTTCCCTCCTCTCTGAAGCCCTGCCAGAGAGGGAACCACTTCTCCTGGCCTTCTGGTCCCTGAATCCAAGGGGCCCCATGGCCTGGGCCTGTCCTGGAGAACATGCCCCAGGGACCCTCCTCATCCTTGGGGGAAGGAGCTAGGTCTTGCTCCCTTCCCTCCTGACACTGACAGAACCTCTGACAACCCTTCCTCCTCTGTCAGCAACTGACTTGGAGAATTCCTTTATTAAATAAAACGGAAAAAAACAATATTCAAGACATTACATCATGCCGTTGTAAAACCAGCCCCACTACACTTTTATACAAAAAATACAAACCCGATAAAACCCGTCCCCCCCAAATCCCCCCCACACCATACATTCAAATCAACTTCAAGCGTACATGCTTCCACCAAACCCCAAAATTATGTACCCCCCTCCACCTTTTCCCAGCGTGCCAATTCCTGGACGGCTCGGACAACGTCCCAGGAAACCTGCTCAGCCGACCTGCACTCCTGGCGCATAGACACCCCGCATCGGGCCACCCACAGGCAGTACCTGATAATGACTGATATGAGGAAGGCGGTACCTGGCTCCAGCCGCCCCGTCCCCTGCTGCCTCCCGCACACCCAGTCTGCATAGGTGTAAGACGTGAAGCTGGGGATGGCCAGCAAGGCGGCCACTCTTCCACAAACTGCTCTGGAGAATGGACACTCCATAAGGAAGTGGTCCATCGTCTCCAGCTGACCAGCACACTCCCCCCTCGGGCAGTTTCGGTCCTGCATGCTTCGGTGCATATTTGCCCTAACATATAATTTACCGTGAAGGGACAGCCAGGCAATGTCCCTGTACTTGTTCGGGAGTCGTCTAGATGAAATAAAGCCCAGGCCCTGCCTCAGCACGGGCCCTGGAGCATCCCTAAGAGTCAGGGGAGATGAGAAATGCTGGGAGCGAACCCGCTCCACCCAGCTCTCCCTCTGCCCCACCCTTATTTCCTCCCATGTAATGTCCCACAACCGGACCAGCTTTACTAAGGATTTGTAGTAGCCTACCCCCTCTGGGAAACCCTTCCGCAACCTCCCCACCTTCCCCCCTCCCCACCAAGGGCCCCAAAACCACCTCCCACTTTGTGCCCACCCTGGGGCCTCCGACCCTCCCCCCCGCCCAAGGTTAAACTGGATGAACAGGGAGGAGAATAGCAAGACAGGGTTTACCATCCCCACCCCCCCTTCCTCCCGCGACCGGTAAGTAATATTGCGTTTTACCGGGTTCATCCTGTTGCCCCACAAAAGTTGAAAAAACACGCTGTACAATGAAGTGAAACAGCATTCCGGCAAAAGGCAGATGTAACTCAAGAAGAGAAACATGGGGACTATCTGGGTCTTCAACAACCGGACCCTGTCTGCCATGGACATCCGCCACCCCTTCCAACGATCCACCTTTTCCCTTGCCTCCGATATCTTTTGCTCCCAACTCTCCCGCCCGTAATCCCCCCCCACAAAATACACTCCCAACACCCGCATTCTTTCAATCCCTGCAGGAAACCCGCCTCCTAGGTTAAATCGCTGTTCCTCTGGACCCACCCACAAGCTAGTACACTTACCCAGGTTTACCCGTGACCCCGATGCCTTGGAATATTCTTCAAGGGTCTCCCGCAGCATCCTCCTCTCCCTCTGGTCTGCCACCCAAACGGTGACAACGTCTGCATAAGCGATAACTCTCAATACGTTCCCTTTGCCAACCTCTACCCCTCTGAGCCCTCCCTCCCCCCCTCCTCCCAGCCTCCGCACCAGGGGATCTATGGCAAAAGCGTACAGCAGGGGGCTCAATGGGTACCCCTGCCGTGACCCCCACCTCCGCCCCCCTCCATCCATTCACCAGGGGAAAAAATCGCGCCCCAGCATACAACAGTTGCAGTTGTGCGATCCACTCCCCCGGGAAGCCATAGTGATCCAGGACCTTCCACAAGAACTCCCACTGCACTCGGTCGAAAGCCTTGTCCTGGTCCAAGGCCACGACCAACCTACCATCTCCCACTCGGCTATGTTCCAAGCCCTCCCTCACCCAGGCTACTGCCTCCAGCACCCCCCTTCCTGGGACCCCACACCTCTGCGGGACTGCTAGCACTTCACCGGAGACCTTCCTCATGCGAGCATGAAGCATGTGGGCGAAGATCTTCCGGTCGCTGTTCAATAGTGCTATTGGTCGCCAGTTCGCCACGTCTTGAGGATCCTTGCCTTTGCTAAGGAGGACCAATGCTGATCCTCCCATAGACTCCGGCAAGGATCCTCCTGTTCGTGCCTCCTCCCAGAGTTCCAGCAAGAGCGGCGCCAGCTGGTCCCTGAACCGTTGGTAAAACTCCGCCGGAAGTCCATCCGGCCCCGGCGCTGTTCTGCGCCGCAAGGCCCCAATGGCCTCCTCCACCTCACCCAGCCTCCACGGCTGCGTTAAGACCTGAAGATGGGGCCCCCAGTTACCCACCCCCGGGGTCCCCTCAATATATCTTCCCATGGCCTCTGTCCCCAACTGTAGGTCCGAGAAAACCCGCCCAAAATGCGTCCCCACCACCCGCAAAATACCTTCCCTGGACTCTTGGAGCACCCCCCCCTCATCCCTAAACCCCACCACCACCCTCCTCTCCCTTCGTTCCTTGCAGCAGTCATACGGGTCCGGACCAAGCAGCTTCCCGAAGTCCCGCTTGTAGACGAGGGAAGAGTAGCGGTTGTACTGTACTCTTTCAACCTCCTGCTGCAGTACCTCAATATCCTCCCTCCTCCCCCCCCCCCGGGAAATTAGATTATCCCGTCGCTTTCTCAGGGCGATGCCCAACCGGGTGGCCTCCCTTCCCTCCCGCCTTGCCTGACGGAGAAAAAACCCTCTGGTGCGGTGTTTCAGTACTTCCCACCAGTCCCTGAGGGAAGGGAAGACACCCTGAATGGACACCTGGTCTGCTAGGAATTCCAGGTACTCCTGGTGCAACACCCCCTCCTTCAACCATTTGAGATTCAATCTCCACAACCCTTTCCCTAGCTTGCACTCCCCCCCTCCCCCCAACTCTATCATCACCATCCTGTGGTCAGAGAAATCTACTTCCACCACCCTAGGTGCCTGCCTACATGCCCCTTCCCGAACTATAAACCGGTCAATTCTTCTCCTACATGTGCCCCGTGAAAAGGTGAAACCCTGATTCCCACCACCAAGTGCAATATGTACATCCACCAGCCCTGCTCCTTTCATAATCCCCGCTAGTCGAACCCCATCATAATGTACTTATGTTGCCCGCCCCCCACTATCCTCTTTCCGTAAGATAGTGTTGAAGTCTCCTCCCCACACCAACTGCCTTGAAGTGTATAGGTAAGGCTTAATTTTGTTGAACAATGCAGACCTTCCCTGTTTGCTTTGCGGTCCATACACATTAATCACCCGCAAGGCCACCCCCCGCAATATTACGTCCAACACCAAACACCTACCAATACCCAGCTCCACCACCCTCTGAATCTCTACTTTATTGGTTTTAAAGAGGATGCCTATCCCCCCATACCTCTCCCCGGCCAGACCCCAGATAGAGGGTCCCCATCTCCAGGCCCTCTTTGCCCGCCGGATGTCCTCCAGCGTCTGCAACCGGGTCTCCTGGAGGAGGAAACAGTCCGCCTCCACAGCAGAGAGGCCATCAAATGCCAAGCTTCTTGCCCTCTGGGAGGCGACACTAGCCACATTAAGTGTGGCGAACACCAATAGCAGTCCCGCCATCAGTCCTCGCTACCACACCCCCCGCCTTCCTGGCTGCCTTCCCTTCTCTCCACACCATCATCCGTGGTCCCTTCCCCTCCACCCTCTTCTTCCTCCTCCGCCCAATCCCGGACCCCTAGCTTAAACATCCCTTCCCCCACCCTTGCTTTCTTCCTCCCTATCTTCTTTTTGTCTTCACCCACCTCCCTCCCTCCCTGGGGATCATCAACCGACCTGCCCCCCTCCTCTCCCCCCTCTTCCACCCCTACTACCTCCTCTTCTTCCACCCTTCCCATCAATCCCGCTTCCGACCCTTCCTCCCTCCCCTCACGGGCCTGCATTACTACATCCTTTCTTACCTTCCTTTCCTCTCCCGCCCTCCCTGCATCAGTCGTCACTTCCCCCGATCCACCCACCTCCCCCCCTACCCTTCCCCCCTCTTTGTCCCTCAAAACCCTCCCCCCCTGTTTCTCTTTCCTCTTACCCGCTGTTCCCCTCGCTTCTTCTCCCCTACCTCCCAACCCGTCCTGCCGGCTACCCCCATCCTCTACCTCCTCACCAGCCAGTTCCTCAACCCCTCCCTCCTCTTCCAAACCCCTGAATCTATTCCCTACTTCTATCCCCATTCCCACCCCCCTTCCCCACTTTCCTCTCCGCTGTTTCTTGGACACCCACGTCCAGCCCTCATCCTCCCCTTCCTGCCGCTTCCGACCCTCCCCTAAGCCCCCCCCCTCTACCTGTCCCTGTCCTTCCCTGGACCCTTTCCCCCCCGCCCCGGGAACCTGATCATGGTCTGCTTCCCCTCCCCCCTCCCCCTGACCTGAACCATCCCTATCTATCTCCTCCTCACCCCCATTATGGGAGGCCCAAGGGCAGGCTCGAAATGCATGCTCCAGACCCCCACACAAGTTGCACCGAATAGACATACAGGACTCCGTGGGATGCTCCTTAGACCCGCACTTTCCACACTGCACAACCGGGCATGACATACTAAAATGTCTAAACGACCCGCACTTGTGACACTGCCGTGGCTGCCCCTTATAAAAGCAGAGAATCCGATCCCTGCCGATGAACGCCGAGGAGGGAATGTGCTGGGTGACATGCCCTGCCTGCCTCAGCCTAACCTGCGCACCCCAACCTCCAGCCCACACCCTACTGGGGTCCGGGAGTTTGGACAAGGGGGTACGCAATTCTGCGTACCGTTGTAGCCAGAAGGCCAGGTCCGCCCCTGATAGAGACTCATTTCGAACCAGAAGGGTTACCTGCACCAGGTCGGGTCTGCTGATCGGTACGGCCTGGTAGTTCTTCCAGTCCCCTCTCCCCCGTACCCCTTCGTATCTCTCCCAGAAGACCTCCATGCCTCTCTGGGTTAGAAAGCTGATATCGTATTCTGGTATATTCACCGGATGAATACAGGCATAGAGGTCCTCTGGGAGGAATCCTACACCAAGGACCAATCTCAGGACCGCATCCCTGCTTGGCATCCCCCCCTCCCCCACCCATCTCAATTGTACCACATTCCTCCTTTTGGGAACCTGGCCTCCCCCCACCCCCCTCCCCATCCTTCCCTGCTGCCCCCTACCCCCCTAGTTCCCCTGCGCCCGCCTCCTCCACCCACCACCGCCGCAAAGGACGGACCCCCCCCCACCGTCCCCCCCCTTCTCCAGCGCGGGGACCCCCCCGCTCCTGATGCACCATATCCTCCTTCTCTTGCCTTCCCCGTTTCTCAGCCTCCCTCCCTATCCCTCCCCCCAACATGCCTTGTACCCCTTCAACCAGCAAACCTTGGTCCCCTGCACCCCTCACCCCCTGAGCACTCGTATCCCCTGCAGTCACAGTGTCCATCAGTTCAATGCCTCCTGCAACAGAAACCCTGCCTGTCTCCCCATCGATTTGGTCCGTAGGAACTTTGAGAGCAGGTTCCCCTATATAACTGGTCCCCTCCCAGTGCCCCTGCCCTCCTCCCCCTCCCGTCGAATCAACCCCTCCCCCCAGAGCCAACCACCCCGCTGCCTGGCCGGAATCAAAATCCCTAGTACCACCAGTTAAGTTTACTTCAGGTGCGCATGGCAAGGCAAGCACCCCTCCCTCCCGCCCATAACCTGCTCTCTGGACCGGGTCCCTTTTTCCCCCAACGTTCTGCTCCGTCGGATCCTCCAGCCCCGCTGTTTCACCAAGCAGACGAGGCTTCCCACACTCCAGAAGTGCCTGCCCTCCCACACATGGGGAATCTTCTGGCGCTGCAGCTATTTCCTCTGCCAGCCTTTGTAGCTGTTCTGCAGTCTTTCCTGCTCCCACAGCCCGATTGGCTGGAGCCTCTTGCTCTGCTGCCAGGCCGGTTTGTTGCAAACACTCCTGATCCTCCTGTGCCTTCTTCATCGAGAACCCCTCCTTTTCACCTGCTGTTTGTCCAGCTGCAGCACTCTCTGTCACCAGGTTTTCCTCTGCTAAAACCTCACCATTCTCAGTCTTTGGCAGTGCTGCAGCCTGCCTGGCTGTGACCTCCAGCCCCTCAGTGCTGTGTGGGTGGGGCCTCCCCAGCTGCAATGGAGTCAGTGTTTGTTTGCTGCTCTCAACTCCTGCTGCAGGCAATGGGCACAAAACCTGTGGCTGCAACTGCCTCTGCTGACCTCTTGCTTCTTGCTCAAGTAAGTTATTCATTTCTGCTTCCACCATCACTGGTGTAGAAAAGAGTCTCTCTCCTGAACTTCCAGCCCCTGTTTCTACAAGATGAAAAGTCTGGGTTTTAAAACTTTTTTCCTGTTCAGTTTTTCCAACCTCAGGTTCCCTTAACGAGGATGCCTCTCCAGCCCTGCTTGCTCCAGAAGCTGCCAGAAGGGACCCAGACTGACTAGCAAGGTACTGCATATACTGTAATGTCTTTTGGGTGCTGGGCCCAGGAAGCTCCTCTGGCCCCTGGGTGTTCTGGGGTCCAAGGTCTGAGCTCCTACTCTCCTTCTCTGTTTGCTGTTGTGACTGTTTGAAGGTTGTCAGGGCCTTTCCCCCCAAGGCCATTCTTTCTCGGTTAATGTAAACTTCTCTCAGAGGGTTCCCAGGGCCCTTTTTCAATGCCCCCAGCAAATGTTCTTTCTTTTGAAGAAGCTTGAGCAAACGGGTTACCTCCTTTGTATAAGTCTTGCGGTGCTCCACTGGGGCTAATTTGCACAGGGCTTTTGCCATTTTAACCCGTTTCCCCAACTCCACCACCTCTTTTTCTGTGCTTTTTATCTTTCTCACCATTTGAATCAGGCCACTGGTCGGGTCCTCTGGATCCTGACTATAGTCTGTGAAATCTTCCTCCTCTGAGGAGTCACTGTCCTCCTCCTCTGAAACCGGTAGGGCCTCCCGGCAGATCTCCATTACCTCTGCTCTCTCCTCCCTCTCCTTCTCCGATCTGCTGTTCTCTGGGGCCTCCCCCAGCTCTCTCCCCCCCTCACCTGCTAGATGGCGTGCCACTGTGACGGGGGGTACCGGTCTGGGTTCCTCCCATGGAAGCCTGCACTCTTCAATCCACAGGGCTCCTTTCCCTCCTCTCTGGAGCCCTGCCAGAGAGGGAACTACTTCTCCTGGCCTTCTGGTCCCTGGCCCCAGGAGACCCCCTGGCCTGGGGCTTTCCTGAGGACCGCTCCCCAGGGACCTTCCTCATTTCTGGGGAAGGAGCTAGGCCTCACTCCCTTCCCCCTGGAAGCCTGCAGAGCCTCTGGCAGCACTTCCTCCTCCTTCCAAGTCTCAACAGCAACTGACTTGGAATGCCCTCCCGCAGGAGGTGGTAGAGAGGAAAACGGTAACGGAATTCAAACATGCGTGGGATCCTGCTCAGGAATCCTGATCAGAAGGAAGGGATCCCCAGAAGCTTAGCCGGTGGTGGGAGGCAGGGCTGGTGGTTGGGAGGCGGGGATAGTGCTGGGCAGACTTATACGGTCTGTGCCAGAGCCAGTGGTGGGAAGCAGGGCTGGTGGTTGGGAGGCGGGGATAGTGCTGGGCAGACTTATACGGTCTGTGTCAGAGCCGGTGGTGGGAGGCGGGGCGGGTGGTTGGGGGGCGGGGATAGTGCTGGGCAGACTTATACGGTCTGTGCCCTGAAAAAGACAGGTACAAATCAAGGCAAGGTATACACAAAAAATGGCACATGTGAGTTTATCTTGTTGGGCAGACTGGATGGACCGTGCAGGTCTTTTTCTGCCATCATCTACTATGTTAAGTCTACCAGAGCCTATTGTGACCCATCTATTCCTCTGATGTTTCATTCTCTGAGGCAGTGGTGGTGGTAAATTAGCTGGGAAATGAGTAATTCTGGATGTTTCTTTAATTGTAGCTAATTCCTTCTTGAGTTTATTGATCTCTTCTTTCAAGGCTGACATTTTGAGACAGATAGGACAAGCTCTAAGGTTCCAGATAGTTTGCCTAAGGATTAAAGCAGAACATGTATTGCACTGAATGAAGGTCACAATGATGTGATTCACAAGTGAGAAAAGGTGAAGTATGACAGGGTGTAACAAAAATTAGGATTGACCTACTAAGTGTAATGAAGATACTTGTCCCTTGATTGCTCTATATAAAGGGAGTTTACCTAGGGGTGGGTGGGAGAGGGGTGGGAAGGTTGGACTAGGACACAGGTAACCTCAGTTACCAATCAAACCAAGTCTGAAAATGCCCAGCGTAGGTCACAGCTCACAAGGTAAACTTAAGTTCTGTTTTGTTTTCGTTTACCAAACAGATCTATACAAACTGCCCCTCCTCCAGAGCTATGAGTCACCAGATGCTATGTAACCAAATCAATATTCTATATTCAAATCAATAAAGAAATACTGAACTAGACCACCAGGGACGTTGCCTTCAGACTAGCTATGGAAGATAAACAATTTTCTCAAGCTGGAATGTTTGATTGCTGGTCTAGGAAGACTTTATACTGTACCAGATGGTCCATTGGATTATACATTTAATTAGAATGGCTCTAGAACAAGCGGAATCAGCAATGGGATCCGTCCTTTGGTCTGGCACATCCTATGGATCATCTCGCAGTATTGTAAGAAAAATTGGCACAAACCTTTCATTTATACAGTCTCCAAGAGTCCAGTTTCAGCTTATTCCTTATCCTGGAGACATAAGTGTTGCTAGTCACCAGAGAGACAACGGAACAGTAGCTTCTCTTGCAGATGTGGGATGGGTATCCAGAAAAGAAGTGGAAATCTCTACAAGATTCAGGTCAGAGATGCGGCCAGAACAAACAGCTGTTGTCGAAGAGCCATGTCATTTTGGTGTACCCTTATATAGGCAGGTGTCCCTACCCAACCTGACAAAAGAGGAACCAGAGGCAAGGCTTCCAGTGGTGGCAAATGATGAGGCTCTGCAGAAGATCAATGCTCTGGAAAATGAACTTGCCAGTTTAAGAGCACAGATAGCAAAAATTGTAAATTTTCAAGAGCAGCAAAGTTTGACAGGTGGGTTGAGTTCTACTGTTCCCATAGCTACAGTACCTGGTTTAGCACCACCACCACCACCACCACCTGTACCTTCTGGTCTTCAGAAGAGCATCTCTGCCATTGAGCTCATTAGAGAGTGAAAAGCAAAAAAAAAAAAAAACACCTTGGGAGAGAGTTTTTTTGTTTGTTACATTTGTACCCTGCGCTTTCCCACTCATGGCAGGCTCAATGTGGCTTACATGGGGCAATGGAGGGTTAAGTGACTTGCCCAGAGTCACAAGGAGCTGCCTGTGCCTGAAGTGGGAATCAAACTCAGTTCCTCAGGCCCAAAGTCCACCACCCTAACCACTAGGCCACTCCTCCACTGACAGTACTCCAAAAAGGCCAGAAGTGCCTAACATGCTTGAAATCCTTAAAGCTATGAACACAGTAAAGTTGTGGTCGGTGAAAAAATCACCAGAGGAAACAAAATCAAAACTGACTGATCCTGCTGATCCAGCAACACTAATTTCAGAAGCTTTGAAAAAGAAATTTGCATACCATTACAGAAACGACAACCACAATGAAATTGAAAAAGATATTCCAAAGTCCAGTTTTAAGTCCACTACAGACACTCCGCTGTTTGGACAACATATGTTAAAATCTACAGGACAAATGAAGACTTTGATTGAAAAATCTTCAGATTTCTAAGACTGGCATTTTAGATGGTGTTACATTTTTTTTTAATAAGCACAGATTCTGTAGCTACTAAGGCAGTATTCTTCATTTCAAGGCCTAGAGGCCAGTGTTGGCCCGCTTTGACCCAAACTGTGGCTCCTTAACTTTCATCCCTCAAAAATATGTACTCACCTCCCCCTCCCTTCCCCTACATTATCCAGAGACTTTCTGCTGTCACTTTCTCCAGAACTGCCCTATTTTCCTTCAGGTGTGAGGATGTTATAATGCCGTTGTATCGCTCCATGGTGCGACCGCACCTTGAGTATTGTGTTCAATTCTGGTCGCCGCATCTCAAGAAAGATATAGTACAATTGGAAAAGGTGCAGCGAAGGGCGACTAAAATGATAGCGGGGATGGGACGACTTCCCTATGAAGAAAGACTAAGGAGGCTAGGGCTATTCAGCTTGGAGAAGAGACGGCTGAGGGGAGACATGATAGAGGTATATAAAATAATGAGTGGAGTGGAACAGGTGGATGTGAAGCGTCTGTTCACGCTTTCCAAAAATACTAGGACTAGGGGGCATGCGATTAAACTACAGTGTAGTAAATTTAAAACAAACCGGAGAAAATGTTTCTTCACCCAACGTGTAATTAAACTCTGGAATTCATTGCCGGAAAATGTGGTGAAGGGCGGTTAGCTTAGCAGAGTATAAAAAGGGGTTGGACGGTTTCCTAAAGGACAAGTCCATAAACCGCTACTAAACGGACTTGGAAAAATCCAAAATCCCAGGAATAACATGTATAGAATGTTTGTACGTTTGGGAAGCTTGCCAGGTGCCCTTGGCCTGGATTGGCCGCTGTCGTGGACAAGATGCTGGGCTCGATGGACCCTTGGTCTTTTCCCAGTATGGCATTACTTATGTACTTATGTACTTATGACTGTGCGGCTCTCACTGAGTTTGAGTTATATAGCATACAAACTCCCAGGCTATTCGTGTGATACTGTGTGAAGAAGTTTGGACGCCATGCAAATCACACTCACCATGAGTCACAGGATGCTGGAAGAAAACAGAACATTTCTCCCAGATATAGTGTCTGCGACAAAGGCTCTGGAAAAGGTCAGTGCATATAAACAAACCAGCGGAAGACCCAGCTTGGAGGAACTGGGGACAAGATGATGGTGGCTGATTGGGAGGAGAGTCTGGTGGGAGTTGAGACTGACACTATCCCAATAGGGTTGGAGGAGAGTGTCTAGTGGGAGAAGAATGTTGGGGAAAATTTGGGGTGGGGAGGCAAGATGGGCTGAGGGAGAAAATCTGGTAAATCAAACTTCATTTTATTTATATATGTCCCTCTGAGTGTGCTTGAGCAGCTGAGCTGGGTGTGGGCATCATTTTTTTCATCCAGCACTGGTCCTGGCTCTCACATTGAAGTCTTTTTGCCAACATGTCCTCTGCTTCAAAAGTGATGAGGCTGTGTTAAGGCTTTGTTTAAATAGGGCTTTGAATGCAGTCATTCGCAGTGTGTTTATTCATTAATTTGATTCCCTTCCTGTAAATACAAATATTTTACAAAGTTGTAGATTGATTTTATGGTAAGAACAGTGTGTTTATTAAAAAAAAAAAAAAAAAAAGGTATTGCAATGTCATGCAGTTTAGTGACCAACAGTTTACGATATTTGAATTGCGTGATTTCTATGAAACAGCAGGAGGCTTTTGTAATTGTGCACTTGTTAGCTTATGCCAAGTGGTAGTGTAGATCAGTATTGGAATAACTGCTAGACCCTAAGCAGAATGTTTGAGTGAAAGGCTTCACTACATTTATGTTTCAAAAATTTTATTGATGATAAATACATTAGACATAACCATAACAATTCAAATCTGACCTTTGAGTATTGTAACATGCTTACGAACATGAATATAAAAATCAGGCCACTTTAATCATCAAGGATTTTACCTTTCCCCCCCCTCCCTCCCGCCCCCTCCCTCTAGCCTATGGTCCCAGTGGTTAACTATCCTGTGGCTCGAACAGCTCGACTCAACAATTATCTTATGAGGTTACAAAATATAATACATTACCCAGATAACAAGAGGTCCTTATGCTGCATTCGATTATCCAGCTGTCAAGCCCCTATCCCTCTCCCGCCCTCTACCCTCCCATCCCTACCACCCCCCTCCCATACCCCCCCCTCTTATCGGGCAGAACCAGATTCTCTTCTTCTCCTCCAGTTACCATATCTTCAGGTTAACTAGAATTAAGGAGCAAACTACGCCCCCTGGGGCTCAACCGCTGTAGGTATGGGGCCCAAACCTGAAGAAATAGCTTTTTGCGTTTAGCTGAGCGTTTTGAATTCCGAGCTTCCCAGGCAGCCAGAAGATGTACCTGGTTCCGCCAATGCCAATAGGTGGGAGCCTCTGGGGAAGTCCAATATTGCAGTATGCACTTACGAGCAACCAAACTCAGCTTCCTGCAAAAGAGAGTTGCAGGCGCGCGGAGAGGGGCAAAAGCCTGGGGTTGGTCTAACAAAAATTGCCTTTCTGTGCCTGCAATTTTATTCCCCATCCGGATCAAAAATCCTCGTACCCTCTGCCAAAATGCTCGGATTGCCGGGCATTTCCACATGGCATGATAAAAGGAGCCTGGAACCGCTCCGCATTTAGAACAATTGGAGTCCTCCGTTCCCATCAGATGAGCCAACTATGCCTTAGACATACAGTGGGGGAAATAAGTATTTGATCCCTTGCTGATTTTGTAAGTTTGCCCACTGACAAAGACATGAGCAGCCCATAATGGAAGGGTAGGTTATTGGTAACAGTGAGAGATAGCACATCACAAATTAAATCCGGAAAATCACATTGTGGAAAGTATATGAATTTATTTGCATTCTGCAGAGGGAAATAAGTATTTGATCCCCCACCAACCAGTAAGAGATCTGGCCCCTACAGACCAGGTAGATGCTCCAAATCAACTCGTTACCTGCATGACAGACAGCTGTCGGCAATGGTCACCTGTATGAAAGACACCTGTCCACAGACTCAGTGAATCAGTCAGACTCTAACCTCTACAAAATGGCCAAGAGCAAGGAGCTGTCTAAGGATGTCAGGGACAAGATCATACACCTGCACAAGGCTGGAATGGGCTACAAAACCATCAGTAAGACGCTGGGCGAGAAGGAGACAACTGTTGGTGCCATAGTAAGAAAATGGAAGAAGTACAAAATGACTGTCAATCGACAAAGATCTGGGGCTCCACGCAAAATCTCACCTCGTGGGGTATCCTTGATCATGAGGAAGGTTAGAAATCAGCCTACAACTACAAGGGGGGAACTTGTCAATGATCTCAAGGCAGCTGGGACCACTGTCACCACGAAAACCATTGGTAACACATTACGACATAACGGATTGCAATCCTGCAGTGCCCGCAAGGTCCCCCTGCTCTGGAAGGCACATGTGACGGCCCGTCTGAAGTTTGCCAGTGAACACCTGGATGATGCCGAGAGTGATTGGGAGAAGGTGCTGTGGTCAGATGAGACAAAAATTGAGCTCTTTGGCATGAACTCAACTCGCCGTGTTTGGAGGAAGAGAAATGCTGCCTATGACCCAAAGAACACCGTCCCCACTGTCAAGCATGGAGGTGGAAATGTTATGTTTTGGGGGTGTTTCTCTGCTAAGGGCACAGGACTACTTCACCGCATCAATGGGAGAATGGATGGGGCCATGTACCGTACAATTCTGAGTGACAACCTCCTTCCCTCCGCCAGGGCCTTAAAATGGGTCGTGGCTGGGTCTTCCAGCACGACAATGACCCAAAACATACAGCCAAGGCAACAAAGGAGTGGCTCAGGAAGAAGCACATTAGGGTCATGGAGTGGCCTAGCCAGTCACCAGACCTTAATCCCATTGAAACTTATGGAGGGAGCTGAAGCTGCGAGTTGCCAAGCGACAGCCCAGAACTCTTAATGATTTAGAGATGATCTGCAAAGAGGAGTGGACCAAAATTCCTCCTGACATGTGTGCAAACCTCATCATCAACTACAGAAGACGTCTGACCGCTGTGCTTGCCAACAAGGGTTTTGCCACCAAGTATTAGGTCTTGTTTGCCAGAGGGATTAAATACTTATTTCCCTCTGCAGAATGCAAATAAATTCATATACTTTCCACAATGTGATTTTCCGGATTTAATTTGTGATGTGCTATCTCTCACTGTTACCAATATCCTACCCTTCAATTATGGGCTGCTCATGTCTTTGTCAGTGGGCAAACTTACAAAATCAGCAAGGGATCAAATACTTATTTCCCCCACTGTATATCCTCGTAAAATCACTCTGTATCCACACTCATGCAATCTTTCATCTGTGACTACCCGCCGGATCCCCTTCAATGATGCCGCCACATCCCAAGATGCTAGGTAGGATCCTAAATCATGCTCCCATTTCTGTTTAATTTCCTCATATTGCCTACCAGGCATACAATGGGCCAGGGCCCCATAGAGCCTAGAAACCGAATGTCTTTCCGTTACCATTTTACTGAAAAAGTCC
Organism: Microcaecilia unicolor; assembly: GCF_901765095.1. NCBI lineage: Eukaryota > Metazoa > Chordata > Amphibia > Gymnophiona > Siphonopidae > Microcaecilia > Microcaecilia unicolor. The sequence continues at coordinate 117,825,435 of NC_044040.1, read as the reverse complement.
CGGAGCCGTTTCCCCAACTGGACACCCAGGGCGGCCTGGTTCAACATCTTCAAATAGTGTTTCACCTGCAGATAGGTGAACCTACTACCCCAATCTGACCCTATCTTGCCTTGCGGCCTCATAAGGTGTCATTTCTCCAGTGACTTGTATCAAGTGTTCCAGTTTGGTAATACCCTGCCTTCCCCATTTGCCAAAAATCGGGTTATCGTTGCCCGGTGGAAATGCTACATTTCCTACAATCGGTAATTGATCTGAAGCTTCTGGGTGTCCGCCCAATTGACTTATCCACCACTGCCACACCGCTCGTAAGGGTCCAAGCAATACACTCTGTTTGATGGGTAGTTGGCTATGCGGTAAATGAAAAAGTGCAATCACGTCGTGAGGGGCAAAAAAAGCATTTTCCAATGCTATAGGTGTATAGTATTGCGTGTTATTGAGCCAGTCCCCTACATGCCTAAGCAAACAGGCTTGATTGTATAAAAACAAATCCGGAAAACCAATATCTCCCTGCCTCCACCTGCCCACCAACAGGTCTTGTCGCATCTTAGGCTTTTTCCCAGCCCAGCAAAAACGGCAGAAGAGACGCGTTGCGTTTTTTAGGTCTTTCTTCATCAAACGAATTGGCAACGTTTGTAATATGGACAACCAACGGGGGAAAATCACCATCTGAATAAGGTGTACTCGACCCATTAGTGACAAGGGGAGCCCCATCCAAGAATCTAGCTTTTGTCTGGTACTCTCCAGCAAAATCTATACGTTAAGTTGGTGCAGTTCAGACGGATTCATCGCGAGTCTGATCCCTAGATATTTATTTTTTTTTAATTTGTAAAGTTTATTGAGAGCAAAATATCACAACTGCGTTAAATCTTGTCATAACATTACATTTCACGTAATAGTGTAACAATGCTCATCTACATTTTGAACAATTTCCCCCCGTCCCTCTACCACCCTCCTCCCAATTCCCCTCCATGATCCCTAGATATTTAAAAGACGCAGTGGCCCACCGTAAAGGAAAATTGGCCCCCCAGGCCTATTGATCCAAGTCCGGGGAGGCCAATGCCTCCGATTTAGCCAAATTTATCCGAAAACCCGCATAGTCCCCATATTTTTGAAACGACTCTAACAATGTTTCTAGCGACGTACGCGGTTGCGTAAGGTGCACTAAAAGGTCATCTGCAAAGGCCGCGATTTTGAAGTTTTGAGAGCTCATGTCTACTCCCTGAATCATAGGGTTGTCCATAATCTCTCTTATAAGGGGGTCTAATACCAAAGCGAAAAGAAGGGGGGGACAAAGGGCATCCCTGCCTCGTACCCTTTTTAATGGGGAAACTCTCTGATTCTATCCCATTAACCCACATCGTTGCACAAGGGTTAGCGTATAGGGTTTGGATTGCCTCAACAAACCGCCCCGAGAAGCCATATCCCTCTAACGTGTTGAAGAGAAAGCCCCAGTGAACGTTATCGAAGGCCTTTTCCGCGTCGAAACTGACCAACGACGGCTGGCCGCGGCGAGAGCTATATTCCAGGGAGGCTATGATCGCCCTCAGATTTTTACTTACCGCCCTGCCTCCCACGAAGCCTACCTGGCTTTCATGGATGAGCTGGGGCAGCAAGCGTGCCAGCCTTTTCGCCAGTATTTTTGCCAGTAGTTTCCTGTCGTAATTCAATAGAGATATGGGACGATATGATGTCGGTTCTAATGGGTCCCTCCCCGGCTTAAGTAATTATTATTTGCGCCCGATTCAGGCCTGGGGGCATCGTCTTGGCCTCTATCAACTGGTTTAAAAACTTTGTTAAAGTTGGTGTAATAGCTTCCCCCATTAATTTGTAAAATTCCGCGCGAAGGCCATCTGGTCCTGGGGCCTTCAACAGTGGACTGTATGCTATAACCATGGCAACTTCATCGTCCGTAATGGGCTGATTGAGACGGTCTAGCTCTTTGCGGGTCAGCCGGGGCACTTTGAGGTTGCTTAAGTACATCTGGTTGGCGAGGCCTAAATCCTCTGGAGCGGCGTACAGATCTTTGTAATACGCCTGAAAGATGTCACAGATCTCTTTATCTGAAGTGTAAAGGTCTCCCCCCTCCCTCGGAGTGTGAGGATAGTCTTAGTTCCCCCCCGTGGTTGAATTAGTTTGGCTAGCAGATTACCCACCTTATTCCCGTGTTTGTAAAGCATGTAACGGTAATATAGTTGGGATTTGTGTGCTCTCTTATGTAAAAGCTCATTCAGTGCAGACTGATAATCTAGCACTTGTTGTTTATGGGCCGCCATATGTGTCTCCCCAAACCATTTCCGTACTTGACAGAGTTGTTTGCTCAAGCATAATATTTCTCTATCCCTAGAGACCCGTACAAAATGTGCGTGGCTGATAATTTCACCGCGGAGCACCGCTTTGGCCGCCTCCCAATATAACACTGGATCATTTTGGTGGTCCTGATTATGTTCCTTATAAGCCTCCCAACTAGCACGTAAGCGGCCTTTTAGTCCTAGGTCTGTATATAACTCTATGGGGAATTGCCACCTATTACCCTTCTGGGTTTGGCCCCGGGGCTGCCACTCCATCAAAACCCCCGCATGATCAGATATCGTGTAGGGGCCAATCTCTGCCGCTATAACCTCCCCAAATAAGTGGCGTGAAATCAAGATATAATCTATACGTGACTGAGTTGAGTGGGCCCTTGAGAGGTGCGTGTAATCCCTCAGGCCTGGATGTAACACCTGCCACACATCAATCAAGTCTAGCAGCTGGCTCATCTGTAACAGTCCTCTGTTGTTATAGTATACCGAGGAGGTGCTCGGGGCTGACCTGTCCAAAGAGGGGTCCCAGGCTGCATTGAAATCTCCTCCCACTATTAACACTTTATTGGAGTGACTAAGGAGGAAATTTATCACCGGTTGGAAAAACTTCCGATCATAGCTATTGGGAGCATAGATGTTGCATATAAGCAATTTTTGACGCCCCACTGTTGCTTCCAAAATAACATATCGCCCTGCCGCATCAATTAAGAGTGGGTTAATCGTCATGGCGACCCCTTTTCGAAAATATCGCGACCCCTCTCCTTTTCCCCTGCGCATGCGTGGCTACACAATCTCCTACCCAGCAATATTACCCAGCGCAATATTTGTTTTCTGTCTATTTAATTGTTGCAATATCTTGGACCGCTTAATTGGTGAATTCACTCCACCTACATTCCATGAGACAATTTTTACTATAGTCCCACTTGTAATGAGATAAGCAGTGGCCTAAAAACCTGTGTTAGACATGGAGGTGGACGGCCCAGCCTCCGTCCCCTCCAGTTTCGACCTCCTGTATCCGTTGCTATTCTCCTAAAAGTCTGAACATGAGCTCCTTCCCGCCCCGCTCCCACCTTTACTTCTCCCCTCCGGATCCCTCTGCTGAAATTCCAACAGCTCCCACATCTTAGTTCTACTCTGGTCCCTTTTTGCCCACCTTTACCTTCCCTTCCCCCCTCCCTCCTCATCCCTCCCCCCTTCCCTGTCCCCCATTCCCGTGCATCCTGGACCCGGGCCCAAAAGCCGGGGCCATCACTTCCTACGTCCCTCCCTCCTCCCTCCTCCCTCCATATTCAATAGAATGTAGAAAAAAAGGAAACAAAAAAAACCCACCTCCTTACATTTGAACCCTATACTGTCCCATGTAAACCCCTTCTCTTCCAAAAGTCCAAATGGAAGGGTTCCTGCCGTGGCCTTTCAAATTTGTCCAACAAACTCTTGATACCAGATCAAATCAACCGCAATTGTCCAACTTCTCCTTCTCCGTTCAGCACAGTTAACAAAACTTCTGCCAGTTCCGTGGCTAATAGATTCAAAGGATCACTTGTATTTCTTTTCGTCCTCACTTCACGTAGTTCCACCCCTCTTGCATGCTGCTCCTATTCTCTGGCCCCTTCAACGGTCCTCTAAGGTGGCAGTTTCCAGCTGCTGCAAAACTTCTTGCGCTGCCTGCGCGATGTCATACACTTTGGTATTACCATTGTGTGTTGTGCGCAATTTTGCAGGATATTGTAAGGCAAATCTTATTTTTTTCTGAAAAAGCCGGGAGCAAATCTCCGAAAACGTGCGCCTCTTTGCTGCTACACCGGCAGAATAGTCCTGGAAGCAGCGGATTGTTGCGCCCTCGTAGGCCAAAGACTTCCCAGCTCGCAGTTGCTGCAAAACATCCTGCTACTGTGCATAATTCAGGAAGCGTAAAATAACCACTCTTGGTCGGTTTGCTCCTGTGACTTTTGTTCCCAGCCGGTGGGCCCGCTCTATGCACAGCGGCCCTAAAGTGTCTGGGAGTTGTAGTTCCGTCATCAGCCATCGGGATAAAAAGATTTCCAGGCCTCGATCTGCAATGGTCTCCGGGAAGCCCACCATACGTATGTTGTTACGTCTGGACCTATTTTCGAGGTCCTCGATTTTTTCTTCTAGTGCCCGCATTTTTTTGTTGTTGCTGCTGGGCGCTCTTGACCTCGGTGACCTGGTCTTCGACCTCGCCCACCCGCCTCTGAAATGCTGCACAGTCTCTGGACAACTCGGTAAGTTGAGTCTGCACCGTTCCTAATTTCGAGTCTATAGGTGCCAGCCAACGGTCTAGCAGTGTTTCCATCACGGATGACATTTCCGCCGTGATTTCAGAGATCCAGGTCGAAGAGATTGTCGGACCTGGCGGGCGGCGCCATTTTGTCCTCATTGCCCCGAGCGTGGAGCTTATCTTTATGGGCACTTTTCAATGTCATTTCGGCACTGGAGAAGCTGAAACGTTATTCGGCAGCCTAACAGCCCTTTTAGGCAGCGGTAGGTGATACTTGCGGTTTTATAGCCACGGTATGGGTGATCTGAAGGGAGGTCAGGAGCCAGAGAGATCACTGTATTCAACCTCTCTCGGTCATGACGTCACCGGAAGTCGCTTCACTACATTTAAAAGAGTAGTAGTAATTTGTATTCCATTATGCATACACAGGCCGTAAAGCCTGTTACAACGGGCAACATTTCTGTTGTGCGCAATGTAATGAAATAGCCAAATGGGCAATATGTTTTATTTCTGAAATGTAAAGAGAGAGAGGAGAGTGTGTATATGTGTGTGTGTGAGTGTGTGAGAGAGAGACAGAGAACATGTGTGTGTGTGAGAGTGAGTGAGTGTGTGAGAGACAAAGTGTGTGTGTGTGCGTCTGTGTGAAAGAGAGATAGTGTGAGAGTGAGTTAAGAGAGAGTGTGTATATGTGTGTGTGTGCGTCTGTGTGAAAGACTGTGAGAGTGAGTTGAGTGAGAATGTGTATATGTGTGTGTGTGAGAAAGAGACAAAGTGTGTGTGTGCGTCTGTGTGAGAGAGTGAGTTGACAGAGAGAGTGTGTATATGTGTGTGTGTGAGACAGAGAAAGTGTGTGTGTGTGCATCTGTGTGAAAGAGTGTGAGAGTGAGTTGAGAGAGAGACAGAGAGTGTGTGCCCCCCCTGTAGCCACCCAGCGATTCTCCTCTCTCCCCTGCCCCCCTCTCCAGCCGCCCAGCGATACTCCTCTCTTCCCTGCCCCCCTCTCCAGCCACCCAGCGAGTCTCTTCTCCCCTGCCCCCCCTCCAGCCACCCAGCGATTCTCCTCTCTCCCCTGCCCCCCCTGCAGCCATCCAACGATTCTCCTCTCTCCCCTTCCCTCCCTCTGCAGCCACCCAGCGATTCTCCTGTCCCCTGCCCCCACTCCAGGAACCCAGCGATTCTCCTCTGTCCCCTGTCCCCCCTCTCCAGCCACCCAGCGATTCTCCTCTGTCCCCTGCCCCCCTCTCCAGCCATCCAGTGATTCTCCTCTCTCCCCTGCCACCTTCTCCAGCCACCCAGCGATTCTCCTCTTTCCTTTGCCCCTCCTCTCCAGCCACCCAGCGATTCTCCTCTTTCCCTTGCCCCCCCTCTCCAGCCATCCACCTCTGTCCCCTGCCCCCCCCCTGCAGCCACCCAGCAATTCTCCTCTGTCCCCTGCCCCCCGTCTGCTGCTCTCACTCCCTGCAGCATCCCTTCGCCGATGCAGGACGCAGCCAAAACTTGACACCGCCCTGACCCCTGAAAATGAACGGGTCGCCTCAGCAAAAATGCCCCCTGCCTGCCCACAGCTCCCACGGCCTGTCTCCCAGATCGCCGCTTCATCACTTGCAAACAACCCCCCCCCCGCTCCTCTTTGCATTTGTTCGCGTTTGCAAAGGGCGGGCGCAGGAGGTGGGTGTGTTGAAGAGGGTGATCGTTTGAAAGGGGCGGGTGATCCATCAGTCTTCTTCCCGGAGGCCAGCCCCACTACTGCCAGCACTCTCTATCCTAAACCTCTCTTGATGCTGCTGCCCAGTGCCCACAGCAGGTTCCACCTACGCTACCCCATTGGAGAAAGGTCGCGCAAATCCAACCTGAGCGGGAGGGAATAGCGATTGGCCCTGACTGGTGCGAAGGTGGTCAGGTGGATGGAGGACCTGGCGTGAAACTGTTCCTTTCAGGGTACCGGGAGGAGGAAGTGGGTTCTTTATAACGTGGGATCATGGATGTACAGGAACCGACAGGGGCGATGGCTGGACAGCAGATCAAAGATGAAGTGGAAAAATGTCAAAAGCTGTTCCTGCATTTCTTGGAGGAGTAAGTGCACATAAGAGTGACCAGACGTTTTTTTATTGTAGCCCTCGTGGTTGGGCACGTTGGGAGAGATCTGTGACGTGCTGTGCTGTTCTGCACATGTGCAGCACGTCGGTCACTCTTCATTTATATAGTAGGATGTTCAGAATCCAGAGTCACTCATTAAAAACCAACCTGTTCACAAAGGCATACCAGAATGATCCAACCTAAACACCTGAACCCTGCAACACAATCGAAACTCTTATCAGAACTGGACAAAACTTAACTCTCTCTCCTTGAACACCTAATATACTCTGCCATCTATGAACATTAACACTTGACCACTCTGTATTTCTCTTACCGAAATTGGTGATCGCCATCACAGTACTATGTAAGTCACATTGAGCCTGCAAATAGGTGGGAAAATGTGGGATACAAATACAATAAATAAATAAATGTATTTTTTCTTTACATTTTTTTTGTTTACTCATTTGTTGAGCTCATCTTAAATTGTAATTCGCATTAGATAGAATAGAAATGTCTGATTATTAAAACATGGTCTTAAATAAAAGACAGTGCCTTCCAATCCAAAACCATAGTCTGTCAAGCACCAATGAATGATAAATTAGGTTAAATATTGCCACTGTGTCCAAAGAGATCAAGAGGACAGCTTCCCAGCATCGAGATAGATATGAATAAAGTTCAGGATGGACTCTACTATTAGAAGGATAAAACCCTATCTGCCTAGGGTGGATGGGATTAGTCTTATCTACAAATCCTGAAAACTGAAGTGCAACTATTCTGCCAAGCACAGAGCAGAAGGTTGGAGATGTCAGTAACTACATATGACACAGTGGTCAGGTTTAGGATTCTTTACACATGGGTAAATGCTAGTCTCTTTCCAAATGTCATGGAACATAATTATGCTGCTCTAGCAAGTGGTACAGCAAAGATACATACTTGTAGCAGGTATTCTCCGAGGACAGCTGGCTGATTGTCCTCACACGTGGGTCGGCGTCCATGGCGGTCCCCAGGAACGGAATTCTTTCATTGCAACAAAATGTTTCCTAGAGCCTTCGAGCGCGTGGGCGCGGCCATCTTCCTGCCCGTCGCGCGAGAGCCCCGTTCAGTTAGATCAAAAAGCAATAACAAGGAAAAGACAACTCCAAAGGGGAGGTGGGCGGGTTTGTGAGAACAATCAGCCTGCTGTCCTTGGAGAATACCTGCTACAGGTATGAATCTTCGCTTTCTCCAAGGACAAGCAGGTTGCTTGTTCTCACACGTGGGGTATCCCTAGCAGCTAGGCTCACTCAAAACAACAAAAAAGGCCAATTGGGTCTCGCAATGACGAGGACATAACAAGGATTGACCTACGAAGCAGAACATCTAAGTGAGAGTGCAGCCTGGAACAGAATACATTACCACTGGATCTGAAAAATATTCATGACCTCATCAACTTTTGAAAATCTTTATGTTTCAACATTTTTATTGATGATAAACATATATTATCACAACAATAGTCAGGGGTACACACAGTGTTGCCCCAAGACTTCCAAATCTTACAAAACAATAATAACATCCATCATCAAACTTTTTAAACATTTTCTCCCCTCCTCCCTCCCACCCATCCCATGTATCTCCCAGCCGAGCCTTGTGTTCTTATAGACTCGGTGGGATCCCTCCCTTTCCCCCCCTCAGAGTTACATCTAATGCTTCAACGCTGTTTCCCCAATGACATTACAAGATAGTTACCACATTCCATTTGAGAAAATACCTGAACTTATCCATGGAGAAACAAATAGCTAATACATTTGGTTATCCTCTGTCATCAAACTGGTATCATTTCCCCCCCCCTTCCTGTGTCCATCCACTCGTTATCTTTCTTCAATTAGTAATGCTCTGCCACTTTGCATCATTTGAATTCCAGAGCCATTGATCATACCATGACACTTCTGATATTTAACTATTCATTATCTGTTATATTGTCGTTTTGGGCTTTTTTGAAAATCTTTAAAGACTTTCCTTTATAACAAGACTTACCATAATAATCAATAATTGGAAATCCAACACATCACTAATTACCTGATTTATTGACAGCAATCAACGAAACAACTATCTTTCAAAAATCTCTGAACACATTCTTCTTCAACAAGGCCTACAATGAGAACCTACAGCCTCACTAAGTCACCTCACCAACCCACTCAATTATGAACGCTTACCTTCTATAACTACCCTAATCACTCTCTTCCTTCTTCTTTTTTCCCTTCCTAATCGCTACACATTACTAACTGTATCTGATCTGATATACTGAAATGACAATGTTAACAAATCTATGTAAGCCACATTGAGCCTGCAAATAGGTGGGGGAATGTGGGATACAAATGCAATAAATAAATAAAAAATTTCCTTTATAACAAGACTTCCCATAATAATCAATAATAGGAATTCCAACACATCACCAATTACTTGATAATCTGTCTGCCTTTTGATTTATTGTATTGATTATGTCCATTATGTTTCACTTGCTCTTTATGTAACCAATTGTTTATCTACTCTTGATTGGCGCTGTTATGATGATATATTATTGTAAGCCACATTGAGTCTGCAAATAGGTGGAAAAATGTGGGATACAAATGCAACAAATAAATAAATAAAATAAAATAAAAATGGGCCTAGGGGGATGGAGTTGGATTCTAAACCCCAAACAGATTCTGCAGCACCGACTGCCCAAACCGACTGTCGCGTTGGGTATCCTGCTGGAGGCAGTAGTGAGATGTGAATGTGTGGATTGATGACCACGTCGCAGCCTTGCAAATCTCTTCTATACTGGCTGACTTCAAGTGAGATACCGATGCCGCCATGGCTCTAACACTATGAGCCATGACTTGACCCTCAAGAGTCAGCCCAGCTTGGGCATAGGTGAAGGAAATGCAATCTGCTAGCCAACTGGAAATGGTGCATTTCCCGACTGCAACTCCCATTCTGTTGGGATCAAAAGCAACAAACATTTGGGCGGACTAGACAGGGGCTTGTCCGCTCCACGTAAAAGGCCAATGCTCTCTTGCAGTCCAAGGTGTGCAACTGACGTTCAGCAGGGCAGGTATGATGGGGTAAAAACGTTGGCAAGACAATTGACTGGTTCAGATGGAACTCCGACACCACCTTCGGCAAGAACTTAGGGTGTGTGCGGAGGACTACTCTGTTATGATGAAACTTGAGATAGGGAGCATGCACTACCAAGGCTTGAAGCGTACTGATCCTACGAGCTGAAGTAACAGCCACCAAGAAAATGACCTTCCAGGTCAAATACTTCAGATGGCAGGAATTCAGTGGCTCAAAAGGAGGCTTCATCAGCTGGGTGAGAACGACATTAAGATCCCATGACACTGAAGGAGGTTTGACGGGGGCTTTGACAGAAGCAAACCTCTCATGAAGCGAACTACTAAAGGCTGTCTAGAGATCGGTTTACCTTCCACACGACAATGAAAAGCACTAATTGCGCTAAGGTGAACCTTTACAGAGTTGGTCTTTAGACCAGACTCTGACATGTGTAGAAGGTATTCAAGCAGGGTCTGTGTAGGACAAGAGCAAGGATCTAGGGCCTTGCTATCACACCAGACGGCAAACCTCCTCCATTTGAAAAAGTAACACTTCTTTGTGGAATCTGGAAGCAAGCAAAACCCGCGAGACACCTTTAGAGAGACCCAAGGAAGCAAATTCTACGCTCTCAACATCCAGGCTGTGAGAGCCAGAGACTGGAGGTTGGGATGCAGAAGCGCCCCCTCGTTCTGAGTTATGAGGGTTGGAAAACACTCCAATCTCCACGGTTCTTCGGAGGACAACTCCTGAAGAAGAGGGAACCAAATCTGACGCGGCCAGAAGGGAGCAATCACAATCATGGTTCCGCTGTCTTGCTTGAGTTTCAACAAAGTCTTCCCCACCAAAGGTATGTACATAAGTACAAAAGTAATGCCACACTGGGAAAAGACCAAGGGTCCATCGAGCCCAGCATCCTATCCACGACAGCAGCCAATCCAGGCCAAGGGCACCTGGCAAGCTTCCCAAACGTACAAACATTCTATACATGTTATTCCTGGAATTGTGGATTTTTCCCAAGTCCATTTAGTAGTGGTTTATGGACTTGTCCTTTAGGAAACCGTCTAACCCCTTTTTAAACTCTGCCAAGCTAACTGCCTTCACCACATTCTCCAGCAACGAATTCCAGAGTTTAATTACGCGTTGGGTGAAGAAACATTTTCTCCGATTTGTTTTAAATTTACTACACTGTAGTTTCATCGCATGCCCCCTAGTCCTAGTATTTTTGGAAAGTGTGAACAGATGCTTCACATCCACCTGTTCCACTCCACTCATTATTTTATATACCTCTATCATGTCTCCCCTCAGCCGTCTCTTCTCCAAGCTGAAAAGCCCTAGCCTCCTTAGTCTTTCTTCATAGGGAAGTCATCCCATCCCCGCTATCATTTTAGTCGCCCTTCGCTGCACCTTTTCCAGTTCCACTATATCTTTCTTGAGATGCAGCGACCAGAATTGAACACAATACTCAAGGTGCGGTCGCACCATGGAGCGATATAACGGCATTATAACATCCTCACACCTGTTTTCCATACCTTTCCTAATAATACCCAACATTTTATTCGCTTTCCGAGCCGCAGCAGCACACTGAGCAGAAAGTTTCAGTGTATTATCGACGACGACACCCAGATCCCTTTCTTGGTCCGTAACTCCTAACGTGGAACCTTGCATGACGTAGCTATAATTCGGGTTCTTTATTCCCACATGCATCACCTTGCACTTGCTCACATTAAACGTCATCTGCCATCTGGCTTCCCAGTCTCCCAGTTTCGTAAGGTCCTTCTGTAATTTTTCACAATCCTGTCGTGAGTTAACGACTTTGAATAACTTTGAGGCATATTTTCAAAGCATTTAGACTTTCAGAGTTCCCTAGGTTACTATCCAGCTTATAATCGAACGAGAAAAACGCCCAAGTTCCGACCTAAATCGGGAGATGGGCGTTTATCTCACAAAAACGAATAAAGCGGTATAATCGAAAGCCGATTTTGGACGTTTTCAACTGCACTCCGTCGCGGATGCGGACAAAGTTGATGGGGGCGTGTCAGAGGTGTGGCGAAGGCGGAACTGGGGCGTGGTTATCTGCCGAACAGAGATGGGCGCATTTCACAGATAATGGGACAAAAGTATGCGTTTTTAGCTAGAATTTAGGGCACTTTTCCTGGACCCCGTTTTTTCACGAATAAGGCCCCAAAAAGTGCCCTAAATGACCAGATGACCACTGGAGGGAATCGGGGATGACCTCCCCTGACTCCCCCAGTGGTCATAAACCCCCTCCCACCACAAAAAATTATGTTTCACAACTTTTTATTTTGACCCTCAAATGTCATACCCACCTCCCTGGCAGCAGTATGCAGGTCCCTGGAGCAGTTGTTAGGGGGTGCAGTGGACTTCAGGCAGGTGGACCCAGGCCCATCCCCCCCCCTACCTGTTACAATTGTGCTGCTTAATGCTTAGTCGTCCAACCCCCCACGAACCCACTGTACCCACATGTAGGTGCCCCCCTTCACTCCTTAGGGCTATAGTAATGGTGTAGACTTGTGGGCAGTGGGTTTTGAGGGGGATTTGGGGGGCTCTACACACAAGGGAAGGGTGCTATGCACCTGGGAGCTCTTTTACCTTTTGTTCTGTTTTTGTAAAAGTGCCCCCTAGGGTGCCTGGTTGGTGTCCTGGCATGTTAGGGGGACCAGTGCACTACGACTCCTGGCCCCTCCCACGAACAAATGCCTTGGATTTATTCGTTTTTGAGCTGGGCGATTTCATTGTCCATTATCGCTGAAAAGCAAAAACGCCCAGCTCACAACTTGGCGAATAAAACATGGACGTCTAATTTTTTCGAAAATACGCTTGGGTCCGCCCCTTCACGGACCCGTTCTCGGAGATAAACGCCCATGGAGATAGGCGTTTCTGTTCGATTATGCCCCTCCATGGAACTTTGTAAGTCTAAGTGCTTTGAAAATGAGCCCCTTTGTGTCATCATGGGATATGAGTACAGAAGGCCCTTCCCCCAATAAAGGAGAAAGGCATCCAACGCTAGTCTGTCGTGGGCCTGAAGTCTGGAACAGAACTGAGGGACCTTGTGATTGATCTGAGTGGCAAAAAGATCCTCTGAGGGGGTGCCCCACTCTCGGAAGATCTTGCTAACCACGCCCGAGTTGAGCGACCACTCGTGAGGTTGCATAATCCTGCTCAATCTGAGGGCCAGACTGTTGTTTATGCCTGCCAGATACGTGGCTTGAAGAACCATACCGTGACAGCGAGCCCAAATCCATATCAGGACGGCTTCCCGACAGAGGGGGCGAGATCCGGTGCCCCCCTGCTTGTTGATATAGTACAACCTGATTGTCTGTCTGAATTTGGATAATTTGATTGGACAGTCGATCTCTAAAAGCCTTTAGTGCGTTCCAGACCGCTCGTAACTCCAGAAGATTGATCTGAAGACGCTTCTCCTGGAGGGACCAAACTCCTTGAGTGTGAAGCCCATCAACATGAGCTCCCTACCCCAGGAGGGATGTATCCGTTGTCAGCACTTTTTGTGGCTGAGGAATTTGAAATGGACGTCCCAAGGTCAAATTGGATCTAATTGTCCACCACTGAAGGGAATTGTGAAAATCGGTGGACAGCTGGATTGCATCCTCTAGATTCCATGCAGCTTGATACCACTGGGAAGCTAGGGTCCATTGAGCTGATCTCATGTGAAAATGGGCCATGGGTGTCACATGAACTGTGGAGGCCATATGGCCTAGAAGTCTCAACATCTGCCGAGCTGTGATCTGCTGAGACGCTCTGGCCATGGAAACTAGAGACAGAAGATTGTCTGCTCTCACCTTGGGAAGATAGGCATGAGCCGTCTGTGAGTTCAGCAGAGCTCCTATGAATTCTAGTTTTTGAACTGGAAGAAGATGGGACTTTGGGTAATTTATAACAAACCCGAGTAGCTGCAAGAGTTGAATTGTCATCTGCATGGACTGTAGAGCTCCTGCCTCTGAGGTGCTCTTCACCAGCCAATCGTTGAGAGAAGGGAACACATGCACTCCCAGTCTGCGTAGCGGCGCTGCAACTACTGCCAGGCATTTTGTAAAGACCCTGGGCGTAGACCCCAGACCAAAGGGCAGCACACAATACTGGAAGTGCTGCGCTCCCAGATGGAATCGAAGATACCTCCTGTGGGCTGGAAGTATCGGGATGTGTGTGTAAGCATCCTTTAAGTCCAGAGAGCATAGCCAATCGTTCTCCTGAATCATGGGAAGAAGGATGCCCAGGAAAACCATCCTGAACTTCTCTCAGACCAGGAATTTGTTCAGGGCCCTTAGGTCTAGGATGGGACGCATCCTCCCTGTTTTCTTTTCCACAAGGAAGTACCTGGAATAGAACCCAAGCCCTTCTTGCCCTGGTGGAACGGGCTCGACCGCATTGGCGCTGAGAAGGGCGGAGAGTTCCTCTGCAAGTACCTGCCTGTGCTGGAAGCTGAAGGACTGAGCTCCCGGTGGGCAATTTGGAGGTGTGGAGATCAAATTGAGGGAGTATCCTAGCCGGACTATTTGAAGAACCCACCGATCGGAGATTATGAGAGGCCACCTTTGGTGAAAAATGTTTAACTTCCCTCTGACCGGCAGATCATCTGGCACAGACACTTTTATGGCGACTATGCTCAGCTGGAGCCAGTCAAAAGCCCATCCCTTGCTTTTTATGGGGAGCCACAGGGGCCTGCCTTGGTGCACGCTGTTGACTTGAACGAGCGCGCTGGGGATGAGCCTGAGAAGGCTGCTGAGAAGAAGGATTGTATCTACGCCTATTATAGGCATAGGGAGCATTCTTCCTTTCCCGGAAAAAACGTCTACCAGTTGACGTAGAAGCAGAAGGCGCTCGGCAGGAGAGATTGTCCATAGCAGTTTCCCACTGCGTGATCTGATCGACCACCTGCTCGACTTTCTCACCAAAAATGTTATCCCCCTGGCAAGGGACATCCGCAATCCGCTGCTGGACTCGATTGTCCAGGTCAGAGGCACGCAGCCATGAGAGTCTGCTCATCACTATACCTTGGGCAGTGGCTCTGGATGCAACATCAAGAGAATTGTAAGCACCCCTGGACAGGAATTTACGACATGCTTTCTGCTGCTTGAGCACCTCTTGAAAAGGCCTGGCCTGCTCCGGAGGGAGCTTATCGACCAAGTCCGCCAGTTGCTTCACCATGTTCCGCAAGTGAATGCTTGTGTAGAGCTGGTAGGATTGAATTTTGGCCGCGAGAGGACTGATAGACCTTTCTCCCAAAAGAGTCCAGGGTTCTAGACTCCCTCCCCAGGGGTGCCAAGGCAAAATCTCTAGAACTCCTGGCTCTCTTGAGAGCGGAATCCACAACCATAGAGTTGTGAGGTAACTGAGACTTCATCAACTCAAGTTCTCCGTGAATCCGATATTGGGACTCAGCTTTCTTGGGAATGGTGGGATTACTTAGTGGTGTCATCTAGTTCCGCATAAGTGTCTCCTTGAGCACATTATGCAAAGGAACCGTGGATGACTCCTTAGGTGGCGAAGCATAGTAAAGGACCTCGAGCATCTCAGTCCTGGGCTCATCCTCAGATACCACTGGGAAGGGAATAGCCACAGACATTTCCTGGACAAATGAAGAGAAAGAAAGACTCTCCGGGGGAGAAAGCTTCCTTTCTGGTGAAGGCGTAGGAACAATCAGAGGGAAGACCACAAGACTCCTCAGAAGAGAAATATCTGGGATCCTCCTCTTCATCCCACGAGGCATCCTCATCGGTGTCGGACAAGAGTTCCCTGATTGCAATCTGAAATCGGGCCCATCTTGACGCCGAGGAACCATGTTCTCGATGGCGATGTTGAGAAGTCGACTCCTGTGCCGGTGGTGATGAAGCTCTCTCCAGCGATGTCGACGGGGAGGCGACCTGGGTGGCAGCTGAGACCGATGCCGCAGGCAGCACCGGTGTCGGAGACCTCACCACAGGTGGAGAGCCAGTTGCCGCTTCCATCGACGGTACGGAGGGCGCAAGCACCCCCGGTACCGGAGCAGACTGACGCAGCAACCCTTCTAGGAGACCTGGAAGAATGGCTCGGATGCGCTCGTCCAGAGTCGCTGTCAAAAAAGTCTGCGGAGTCGGTGCAGGAGTCGGTGTCAGAACCTGTGGAGGTTGAGGAGGCGGTACCGGGCTGCCTGAAGACTGACACCTCTTGAATGAAGGGTGAGTGCTCTTCCCGGCGTCGGCGCTTCACGGGTGCCGAATCCTTCGACGCTCCGGAGCTCCCGGTACCGTGTCTGGAAGGAGACCGATGACGATGCTTCTTAGCCTTCGCTCGATGCACGCCATCGATACTCCTCGGTACCGATGAGGAGGACGTGGAATTCATACGCCTCCTCGGGGTCGGGTCCGAAAGTGGTAGGTCCCAGTGGGCCTGCACAGCAAGAGTCTTCGAGGCAGGTGGAGACCCACTCAATGGCTCATTGCTCCCAGCGTGTGGTGGTCTCCGGACAGCCATTACCTGCACTCCCGAACTCGATGCCATCTCCGGTGCCGATATCGATGCCGCTGACCTCGGTACCGATGTCGACGCCAAAGAACTGGGTGAAGCTCCAAACAGATGATCCCAAAGAGCTTTTCTCGATGCCTGTGTCCGCTTTTTAAGGCTAAGAGACAACTTACGTGCGTCTGGGCGATGGTCGGGTCCAAAGCACTGAAGACACTATGTGTGGGGGTCGGTACCTGAGATCGCCTGGTTGCACCGAGTACACTTCTTGAACCTCTGGGAGTCCTCGATGTCATGGACAGAAAAATAGCAGCGGCGAAGTCAAAATTCTCGATTGTGCCAAAAGTTAAGGGTACAAAAATGAGAAGCCGTGACAAAAGCGAAAAGAAACTTAAAAGGGCAAAAAACTAGGGAATAAAGGGTCAGTTTTTTTTTTTTTTAAAGTTTTAAAGGGAAACAGGGTTAAACAAAAGAAATAAGCAAGGAGAAGGCAAAAAATCTCTGAAAAACGAAGGCTCTTTTCGGGCCGAAATGGAGAGAGACCGCAAGCAGTCACTCCCTAACTGCAGAAAGAAAATTAACTGAACAGGGCTCTTGCACGACGGGCAGGAAGATGGCCGCACTCGAAGGCTCTAGCAAACGTTTTGTTGCTATGGAAGAATTCCATTCCTGGGGGCCACCGTGGACGCCGACCCACGTGTGAGAACAACGAGCCTGCTTGTCCTCGGAGAATGTCAAGACTGATATTAATCACAATGTGCAGAAAGAACATAGTATGAGAAAGCTATTTGACAAACCATGAAAGTATAGATCAGTCACAGCAGTAGTTGCTTTCATTGCAGTCAGCATTTTGCCAATGGAAAAAGTCATTGGTAGGCTGAATGTTGAGAAGATACAGTTCTCAGACATATTCAGGGGAAGAGGTGAAGGACATGCCCACTCCCACCTCTGATGATAGAAAATACTGCTATGAGCAGTAGAGAGTCTTGATTGTTTTGAACCGTATTAAGAATAGAAAGTGCAAAATCCTCAGCAGCAAGTTCAACTATGTTATTTGAAGGACTAGAGGATAGAGGGTTTAAAGTTTATTATTACTTATTTTACTGTTTTTTATTGCTTTACAAAACATAACTATTCAAGAAAATGTAACATATTGACAAACATAAACCGACTAAAGGGAAAGAGACATAAAGCACAACACTCTACAGAAATTGGTACATCCAAATCTCAAGTCCACTTACTAGGCACATTACTGAGGACTACAATCAGAGTTAATCAACGGGGAATAGGCAGCTTTTTTTTTATTTAACCACTTGCTCCTTATAGATGATTAATTAGGAAAGACATCCAGCCTTAAGCCATAGGCATTCAGTGTAATGTTTTCTTTGGTAAAATCTAGGATGAATTTCATTTAAATGGGACAACATAATGCTTGATTAGAGCTACTTTCTCAAATGAAGCTTTCAGCATTGTATCTAAGCATGTATATACATATTCTTAACACTTATTTTTATAGCACTACTGGATGTAGGCAGTGGTGTACTGTGGTGCTAGCCATTCAAGTATAATAAGTCTTTGCCCAAAGGCGCTTAGTTGAAATGGTTTTCAGGTGGTAGCCTGTTTTTCAACAGAGTGAGGAGACCTGTTTTTTTTTTTTTTTGGATGGTGGGGGTGGGGGGCGGAATGGGAATGAAGTACAACTTCGAACTAATGCATTCAAAGGGAGTGTATGCAGTTTCCTAGTCATCCTGATTAGAATAAGAGAGAGGTGAGGAACATGTATAGGTAAGAGTAATATGTGGGAACAAAAGAGGCACTATTTAGTATTGAGAATCTGACTTAAAAAACACAGGCCAACTTCATCTCTCATGCTAAGGCTGTTGCTTGGATAGGACTCAAGCCTACATTCAGTGAAAAGGACATTTGCTAAATATGGCCAAGGCTATAAGAGAGTAAAAACATCTTCAACAACTTTGTTTACAAAAAACTGTGACCTTGTAGTAAGAACAACTCTGTTACTGGTGCCTCTAGCCTGGTGTTTGGTCCTTCCAGTCATAACATTAGAAAACTCCCACTTAATGGGAAGGGTATAAGAAGCCCCTGGTAAAAAAACATGAAGTTATCTGGAGCAGTTCATGAGAGAACTGCCATCAGTGAAGTAGCTGACAGCCCAGATCCAAGCCTGCCACATCACGAAAACATCTGAGGCTCATTAAACATGGCCCTACCTGCCATGAGCTCTTGCCTGCCTGAAGAGTGAAAGCACCTGACGGCCTGCTAACTGTACCTGCCTACTGTCTGACCTTCCCAGTTGTGGCTCCTGTATTCTCCTGAGAAATTCAACAGCTCCCTGACTGCCCCTACTTCCAGCATCCACCTTTCATGGTGCCTAGGAGTTAGGAATCCTAATCAGTACAGGCCTAGGGTATAGAGTATGCGTTATTTTCATCTTGCCTTGACACGTACATAAATACTTACTGCTTTACCATCATTTTGGGTAATTTAGCATGTGTATTATCTGATTTACAACATTTCTTCTGCTGCCAATATAATAAATTAGCTTTTATATTTTTATAATATCTGAGTCTTGTGTCCTATTTTTGGTGTGTATTTTTAGGCTATAAGAATTCAGGTTTGCACTTAGTGGGATATCTCATTATACCTTAGTTAAACACCAGAGTACTACCTTTCATATTTTTCCATCTTTGTACTGAGTAGCTGTCCCTTAATTGCCTGTCCTTTATCTGAGGTTAGGTAATTGTAGAAATAGCCTTACAATTTGAAGGTCCTACTAAGATGTGGAGGGGCATTTTCGATATGACGTCTAAGCCAGACTTTGGATGTTTTGCTAAAAACATTTAAAATTCAAGAGCGGAACTTTTAATTATTTATTTTGTTGAAAATGGCTATTTACTAGATGTTTTTGTGCTGTGTGTTTATCTTTTTGGTCCAGTTTTGAAAAAAAAAAAGTCCAAGTGAAAAATACACAAAATGAGCTATTGACATGTAGGAGCCAGCATTAGAAACATAGAAACATGACAGCAGATAAAGGCCACATGGCCCATCCAGTCTGCCCATCCTCTGCATCCCGTAACTCTTCCTTTTCCTAAGTGATCCCACATGCTTATCCCATGCTTTTTAAAATTCTGACACAGTCCTCAACTCTACAACCTCCACCGGGAGGCCATTCCATGCCTCCACCACCCTTCCCATAAAATAATACTTTCTTAGATTACTCCTAAGCCTATTCCTCCCTCTTAACATCATCATATGCCCCCTCGTTCCAGAGCTCTCCTTCAGTTGAAAAAGGCTCACTTCCTGTACATAAATGCCTTTGAGATATTTAAACGTCTCTATCATGTCTCCTCTCTTCCAGCGTATACATGATGAGGTTCATAAGCCTGTCTCTATAGTTTTTGTGTTCAAGACTGCTTACTAATTTTGTAGCTACCCTCTCGACTGACTCCATCCTGTTTATATCTTTTTGTAGGTGCAGTCTCCAGAACTGCACACAGTACTCACCAGAGACTTATACAATGGCACTATCACCTCCTTTTTCCTGCTGCTCATCCCTCTTTTTATGCACCCAAGCATCCTTCTGGCTTTGAATGTCACTTTTGTTACCTGTTTGGAAGCTTTAAGGTCATCAGACACAATCGCCACCAAGTCCCGCTCTTCCTTTGAACACTGAAGCACTTCACCCCCTATACTGTACCGTTCCCTTGGATTCTTGCGACCCAAGTGCATGACTCTTCATTTTTGGGGATTAAATCTTAGTTGCCAAATATCAGTCCATTCCTCCAGCTTCGCTAGGTCCTTCCTCATGTCATTCACAACCTCCAGGGTGTCCACCTGTTGCAGAGTTTGGTATCATCCACAAAGCGACAAACCTTACCAGACAGCCCTTCCGCAATATCGCTCAAAGACGTTAAAAAGAGCCGGCCCAAGGACCGATCCCTACGGTACTCCACTGACATCCTTTTCTTCAGAGCAAGCCCCATTTACCACTACCCTCTGACTCCATCCATTCAACCCATGTTTAACCCAATCAGTTAGTCTAGGTTCCATACCGAGGGCACTCAATTTATTTATCAGTCGCCTGTGCAGAACCGTGTCAAAGGCTTTGCTGAAATCCAAGTATACCACACCAGGAGCCCCTCCCACTTCCAACTGTTTGGTCACCCAGTCAAAGAAGTCAGTCAGATTTGTCTGACACGACCTGCCACTAGCGAAGCCATGCTGCCTCGGGTCTTGCATTCCATTCCGTTCGAGAAATCTCACAATCCTCCGCTTTAGTAGCATTTCCATTAGCTTACTCACCACTGAGGTCAGACTGACAGGTCTGGAATTCCCAACCTCCTCCTTACTTCCACTCTTGTGCAAAGGAACCACATTCGCCCTTCTCCAGTCCTCCGGGACCACTCCAGTCTCTAAGGAAGCATTGAAGAGGCCAGTCAGCGGAACCACCAGAACTTCTCCGAGTTCCTTGAGCACCCTTGGATGTATCCCATCAGGCCCCATCGCTCTGTCTACTTTTAGTTTGGCTAGCTCCTCACGAACACAGTTCTCCATAAACTGGTCTTGGTCTACCATACATCCATCCCCTTTTGCCTGTTTTCTGCAGCCCTAGCACCCAGGAATTCTTAGTAGTCTGGCCACACAGATATCCCAGAGAGCAATGGGGCACTGTACTGAACAAATGCTCCCAGATACACATCTCACCATCGCTTCCTTGTCTGCTAAGTCCCCCCCCCCCCAAAAAAAAAACACTACCCCCAACTGTACACCACTACAATAGCCCTTATGGGTGAGGGGGGCATCTATATGTGGGTACAGTGGGTTTCTGGTAAGTTTTGGAGGGCTCACAGTTTCCTCCACAAGTGTAACAGGTAGGGGGAGATATGGGCCTGGGTCCATCTGTCTGCAGTGCACTGCACCCACCACTAGACTACTCCAGGGACCTGCATGCTGGTCTAATGGACCTGAGTATTACGTCTGAGACTGGTAATGATTTTAATCACATTTTTAGGAGGTGGGAGGGAGTTAGTGAGCACTGCGGGAGTAAGGGGAGGTCATCTGGTCATTTAGGGCACCCTTTTGTGCGTTATTCATTATAAAAACAGGTCTCACTCAAAACATCTTAGTTTTAATCCTCAACAGTTTTGTTTTGTTCCATTATGGCTGAAAAATGTCTAAGTGTTAGAAATGTCCAGATCCCACCCTTGACACGCCCCCTTGTGATTTGAATACACTTCTACTACTATGAAAAACGTCTAAAAATTGGTTTTGAAAATACCAATTTCAACATTTTTGTGAGGACAATGCCCAAATGCAGATTTATGCCACTTTTTGGCTCTTTTTCTCTTTAGAAAATGAGCCCCATAGTGTGATTTACACTAATTTCTAATTCATCAAAAATAGCAGTAACAGATTGAAGGTATTTAATAAGCCGTGCCAGCCCTACCGCTGTTTGCACAAGCTCTTTGTTTATCTCTGCATTGGCCTCCATTTTGTAAAAAGAGAGCTTGTTCACTGCTCTTACTGTGAAACGTCAGTAGTTCGGTAAGTTATATTCTTTCTATTTAAATTCACTGATGTCAACTTTCCATCCTCAAGGCTCTAAAGGCACATATGTTAATTACTTCTGCCTTTCTTAACATCTTGCAGCAATGTTCTAAGCCATAAACAGATAACGGCTTAATGTGTTCCTTGCTGGTCAGGGAAGCTTTCTTACTTGCCCTAAATATCAGCAAAAGAATTCAGGTCTTAAATAACAGGAGTCAGAAATTAAACCAGGCTGTCTCAAATTTGGCTGCGTGGGCAGATGTTCATTTATTTATTTAGTTGCATTTGTATCCCACATTTTCCCACCTATTTGCGGGCTCAGTGTGGCTTACAATACATTGTAAATGATGGAAATACAGTTTCTTATATTACATTACATTACGATTATGGGTTACATTGTGAACAGATAAAGGAAGACAAGGTCAGATCAGTCGCCTTTGGGGCGTGGAAACTAAAGGATATGGTGTAAGGGATTTAATACGCTGATCGAATAATAGCAAGTGAGCGATGGGGTAGACAGTTTTTATCTGTGGGTAGATATTGAATGGGAGAGTACAGGGACGTGGATTACGTGGGGTAATATCTTGAGGCATTGTTGTGATGTATATGGGATTTATATGTTTTGCTCCTTACGGTATGTTTTGTCAAAGAGATAGGTCTTCAATTGTTTGTGGAAGTCTGTCAACTCGTAGACTGCTCTCAGGCCGCGTGGTAGTGCGTTCCAGAGTTGCGTGCTCTTGTAGGAGAAGGTTGAAGCATGTAGTCCTTTATACTTTATGCCTTTGCACTTAGGGAAGTGGAGGTTGAGGAAAGTTCTGGATGATTTTTTGGCGTTTCTGGGTGGCAGGTCTACCAAGTCGGACATGTATGCAGGGGCTTCACCGTGAATGATTTTATGCACTAATGTGCATATTTTAAAGGTGACATGTTCCTTAAGTGGGAGCCAGTGTAGTTTCTTGCGTAATGGTGCTGCACTTTCGTATTTTGGTTTTCCGAAGATGAGTCTGGCCGCTGTATTCTGAGCTGTCTGAAGTTTTCTCATTATTTGTTCTTTGCAGCCTGCGAATAATGAGTTGCAGTAGTCCAGATGGCTTAATACGAGTGATTGTACCAGGTTGCGGAAGACAAATCTTGGAAAGAATGGTTTTATCCTTTTCAGCTTCCACATGGAGAAGAACATCTTTTTTGTTGTGTTGTTCGCGTGAGTTTCAAGTGTAAGGTGGCGGTCGATTGTTACTCCGAGGATTTTTAAATTTTCTGAAATTGGCAAGTTTAGTTTAGGTGTGTTGATAGTAGTAAATTTTGTTGTATTGGGAGGTTAGTATGAGGCATTGAGTTTTTTCTGCGTTCAATTTCAGTCGGAATGCATCTGCCCAGGTGTTCATGATGTGTAGACTTTGGTTGATTTCGTTAGAGATTTCGTTGATGTTTTGTTTAAAAGGAATAGATATCGTTACATCATCGGCATATATGTAAGGGTTAAGGTTATGGTTTGATAGAAGTTTTGCTAGTGGGGTCATCAGTAGGTTGAAAATTGTTGGTGAAAGGGGAGATCCCTGCGGTACTCCGCACTCAGGTGTCCATGCAGCAGATGTGGTTGAATTTGATGTGACTTGGTATGAGCATGAGGTTAAGAATCCCTTGAACCATTAAAAACCTTGAAACCTTAAAACATTAGTAAACAGTAATTGTTCCCTTGTACTTCTAAGAGTCAACTCATCACTAATTTGGTGTTTTTTTGCCATGGAAATTTGACCTTAAAATAAAAATGAATTTTCTTTTTAAAAGCAGAACAGGCAGAGAGAAAAGAACAGCAATTTCTCTGAGGAGTTAGCTTCAAAGCAAATTCCTCCCTCTATGCTTTATGAGAACAAAACAATTAACATCAAATACCAGTTTTCCCTAGATGGGTATCTTACAATCAGGAAGAAGTACTTCCAAGAAACATTCCCCGCTGAAACATCTGAGTGAGTCTACAATGAGCTTTTTCTATACTTTCCCCTACACAGCTCCAAGAAACTTAATTTGAGCCATTTCAGTTATGTGAGGTAAGTTTTGTTTACCCTTTCCTTTTCTTCCTAGAGAAAAGGTCTGTCCTTTCATTGTTGAGAGAAATTTTATTGAGGTAAACTGACACCTATTGGTGCCTCTGGTTTTCTTAGTCTGGTAGTACCCTTGAAACAAAGTTACCCCTATACCAACTAGAGTCTTAAATTAATGACTCTCTCTCTCTGCCCCAATACATTTATATAGAGGATTTCATCAGGGTTGTCCCCTTTACTTTTTAATATTGCTTTAGAACTCTTACTCAAAGCGCCACTGACAATTCAGGGTTATCTCCTGGTCATTCCCACGTTAAGACCTTACATAAGTACATAAGTAATGCCACACTGGGAAAAGACCAAGGGTCCATCGAGCCCAGCATCCTGTCCACAACAGCGGCCAATCCAGGCCAAGGGCACCTGGCAAGCTTCCCAAACGTACAAACATTCTATACATGTTATTCCTGGAGTGGAGGAGTGGCCTAGTGGTTAGGGTGGTGGACTTTGGTCTTGGGGAACTGAGGAACTGAGTTCAATTCCCGGCACAGGCAGCTCCTTGTGACTCTGGGCAAGTCACTTAACCCTCCATTGCCCCATGTAAGCCGCATTGAGCCTGCCATGAGTAGGAAAGCGTGGGGTACAAATGTAACAATCAGTACAAACATTCTATACATGTTATTCCTGGAATTGTGGATTTTTCCCAAGTCCATTTAGTAGCGGTTTATGGACTTGTCCTTTAGGAAACCGTCTAACCCCTTTTTAAACTCTGCCAAGCTGCCTTCCCCACGTTCTCCGGCAACGAATTCCAGAGTTTAATTACGCGTTGGGTGAAGAAACATTTTCTCTGATTTGTTTTAAATTTACTACACTGTAGTTTCATCGCATGCCCCCAAGTCCTAGTATATTTGGAAAGCGTGAACAGACGCTTCACATCCACCTGTTCCACTCCACTCATTATTTTATATACCTCTCTATCATGTCTCCCCTCAGCCGTCTCTTCTCCAAGCTGAAAAGCCCTAGCCTCCTTAGTCTTTCTTCATAGGGAAGTCGTCCCATCCCCGCTATCATTTTAGTTGCCCTTTGCTGCACCTTTTCCAATTCCACTATATCTTTCTTGAGATATGGCGACCAGAATTGAACACAATACTCAAAGTGCGGTCGCACCATGGAGCGATATAACGGCATTATAACATCCTCACACCTGTTTTCCATACCTTTCCTAATAATACCCAACATTCTATTCGCTTTCCGAGCCGCAGTAGCACACTGAGCAGAAGGTTTCAGTGTATTATCGACGATGACACCCAGATCCCTTTATTGGTCCGTAACTCCTAACGTGGAACCTTGCATATAATTCGGGTTCTTTTTCCCCCATGCATTACCCTTGCACTTGCTCACATTAAATGTCATCTGCCATCTAGCCGCCCAGTCTCCCAGTCTCGTAAGGTCCGTCTGTAATTTTTCACAATCCTGTTGCGAGTTAACGACTTTGAATAACTTTGTGTCATCAGCAAATTTAATTACCTCGCTAGTTACTCCCATCTCTAAATCATTTATAAATATATTAAAAAGCAGCAGTCCTAGCACAGACCCCTGAGGAACCCCACTAACTACCCTTCTCCATTGTGAATACTGCCCATTTAACCCCACTCTCTGTTTCCTATCCTTCAACCAGGTTTTAATCCACAATAGGACTTTTCCTCCTATCCCATGACCCTCCAATTTCCTCTGTAGCCTTTCATGAGGTACCTTGTCAAACGCCTTTTGAAAATCCTGATATACAATATCAACCGGCTCCCCTTTGTCCACAACTCCTACAAAGAATTGAAATAAATTGGTCAGGCAAGATTTCCCCACACAAAAGCCGTGCTGACTTGGTCTCAATAATCCATGTCCTTGGATGTGCTCTGTAATTTTGTTTTTAATAATAGCCTCTACAATTTTCCCCGGCACCGACGTCAGACTCACCGGTCTATAATTTCCCGGATCTCCCCTGGAACCTTTTAAAAAAAATGGGCGTTACATTGGCCACCCTCCAATCTTCCGGTACCACGCTCGATTTTAAGGATAAATTGCATATCACTAGCAGTAGCTCCGCAAGCTCATTTTTCAGTTCTATCAGTACTCTAGGATGAATACCATCCGGTCCAGGAGATTTGCTACTCTTCAGTTTGCTGAACTGCCCCATTACGTCCTCCAGGTTTACCGTGAAGTCAGTAAGTTTCTCTGACTCGTCCGCTTGAAATATCATTTACAACACCGGTATCCCACCCAAATCTTCCTCGGTGAAGACCGAAGCAAAGAATTCATTCAATCTCTCCGCTATGTCTTTGTCTTCCTTGATCGCCCCTTTTATCCCTCGGTGATCCAGTGGCCCAACCGATTCTTTTGCTGGCTTCCTGCTTTTAATATACCGAAAATTTTTTTACTGTTTTTTTGCCTCTAATGCTATCTTTTTTTGTAATTCCTCTTGGCCTTCTTTATCTGCACCTTGCATTTGCTTTGACACTCCTTATGCTGCTTCTTGTTATTTTCAGATGGTTCCTTCTTCCATTTTCTGAAGGCATTTCTTTTAGCCCTAATAGCTTCCTTCACCTCACTTTTCAACCAGGCCGGCTATCTTTTGGAGTTCCGTCTTTCTTTTCTAATTAGTGGAATATGTTTGGCCTGGGCCTCCAGGATGGTATTTTTGAACAGCGTCCATGCCTGTTGTACAGTTTTTACCCTCTCAGTTGTCCCCCTAAGTATTTTTTCCACTGTTCTTCTCATTTTATCAGTCTCCTTTTTTAAAGTTAAACACTAACGTATTTGACTTCCTGTGTATAGTTACTTCAAGGTTGATATTAAAACTGATCATATTATGATCACTGTTATCAAGTGGCCCCAGTACCATAACGTCCCTCACCAAATCATGCGCTCCACTAAGGAACAAGTCTAGAATTATGGGCTTCTGCACCAGCTGCTCCATAAAGCTGTCCTTGATTTCATCAAGGAATTGTACCTCTCTAGCGTGACCCGATGTTACATTTACCCATTGAAGTCACCCATTATTATCACATGGCCCATTTTGTTTGTGTCTCTGATTTCTTTTATCTTTTCTGCATCTACCTGCTCATCATGGTGAGGCGGACGGTAGTACACTCCTATCACCGTCCTTTTCCCTTTTATTTTATTTATATTTATTTCAAATTTACATTTATGCAATACAACATAAATCAATCAAGATAACATTAAAGGAACTTAACGTCCTTTTCCCTTTTATACATGGAATTTCAACCCACAATGATTCAAAGGTGTGATTTGTGTCCTGCTGAATTTGTAATCTATCTGAGTCAAGGCTCTCGTTAATATACAATGCTACCCCTCCACCAATCCGGTTCACCCTACCACTACGATATACTTTGTGCCCCAGTGTGACAGTGTCCCACTGGTTATCCTCCTTCCACCAGGTCTCAGTAATGCCTATTATATCCAATTTTTCATTTAGTGCAATATAATCCAACTCTCCCATCTTATTTCTTAGACTCCTAGCATTTCAGAGTATGTTTGTTGTTCCTATTTGCCTGATGCTTAGTACTGGACACTACTGATTTGCCATCTTAGCTTATACAGATGACCTCCTTATCTGTATTACTCAACCTTCCTCCTCACTCCATAAGCTCTTACAATTAGTATCTCATTTCTCTTCTTTTGCAGGTTATCACATTAAGTGGGACAAGTCTGAAGTCATACCCCTCAATGATAACACTACTCATACTGATATTGGTTCCTCTGACCTAAAATGGTCCTCCACACACTTAAAATATTTAGGTGTACTCTTAATCCTTAATTTTGCTGCTATTACATCGAAAGTTGACAAAATAATTAATCAGTGGTCCCCTATCAGCCTTATTTTCAAAAGTGATGGGCACCCAGATTTCGACCCAAATCAGGAGATAGGCACCCATCTTGCAAAGGCGCCCAAATCGGTATAATTGAAAACCGATTTTGGGCGTCTTCAACTGCACTCCGTTGTGGGAACGAACAAAGATGACGGGGGCATGTCGGAGACGTGGTGAAGGTGAGACTGGGATGTGTTTATCGGCCGAGAGATGGGCGCCTTCGACCGATAATCGAAAAAAGAAAGGCGTTTTTAGCGTGAATTTAGGTCACTTTTTTTGGACCCTTTTTGTTCATGAACAAGTCCCAAAAAAGTTCCCTAAATGACCAGATGACCACCGGAGGGAATCGGGGATGACCACCCCAGTGGTCACTAACCCCCTCCCATAAAAAAAAACCAACTTTAACAACTTTGTTTTCCAGCCTGTATGCCAGCCTTAAATGCCATACCCAGCTCCATCACAGCAGTATGCAGGTACCTGGAGCAGTTGTTAGTGGGTGCAGTGGACTTCAGGCCCATCCCCCCTACCTATTACACTTGTGGTAGTAAATGGGAGCCCTCCAAACCACCCCCTCAAAACCCACTGTACCCACATGTAGGTGCCCCCCTTCAGCCATAAGGGCTATGGTAATGCTGTAGTTGTGGGCAGTGGGTTTTGGGGGGGGGGGGATTTGAGGGGCTCAGCACCCAAAGGAAGGGAGCTATGGACTTGGGAGGTATTTGACTTTTTTTTTGTTACAAGTGCCCCCTAGGGTGCCTGGTTGGTGTCCTGGCATGTGAGGGGGACCAGTGCACTACGAATCCTGGCCCCTCCCACAACCAAATGCCTTGGATTTGTTCGTTTTTGAGCTGGGTGCCTTCGGTTTCCATTATCGCTGGAAAACAAAACCGCCCAGCTCAAATCCGCACAACTCCAATGCATTTGCCGGGCATAAACTGTATTATTGAAAAAAAAAGATGGGCGGCCATTCTTTTCGAAAATACGGTCTGTCCCGCCCCTTCACGTACCCGTTCTCGGACATAGAAGTCCATGGAGATGGGCGTTCACGTTCGATTATGCCCCTCCACGTCTCTCTCATGGTGGGGCCGTCCTAAAGTGATCCTTCACACAATTAAAATATTTAGGTGTTCTCTTTCACAAGAACCATGGCCATCTTATGGACCTTAATCTTGCTGCTATTACACTGAAAGTTGACAAAATAATTCATCAGTGGTCCTCCATGTCTCTCTCAGGGTAGGGCCATCTAGAGGCTATTAAGATGTCTGTTATACCTACTGTGAATTACTTGTGTCAAAAAAATGAAAAGATTGAATGTTTTATATTCACAATAAACCAAACATAAATAAATATAAAATAAAATAAACCCCTAACACATAAATATAATTTATATATGGTGCTCAGAATTTTATAGTGGTCTCAGCTGAATCATCTCAAAGAGCTTCAATGGCTGGTATCACTGCACTCAATCATTGCAACTTCCATTAATCAGATCTTTCATTTCAATAAAGAAGAAAAAGAAACGGTCACTTATCTGACTGTTGCTCCTAATTACTTCAACTTGTTTGAAGATATTGCAAAGGAGCCCACGAAAAAAACTTTTTTGAGTCCAAAATATATGCAAACATTCCGTGATGAGTGACAAAGAGGGGCATAATCGAACGGGGCGCCACACTTTTCCTGAGGACGTCCTCGCAGGATGTCCCCACGAAGGGGCAGGGAAATCCATATTATTGAAACAAGATGGGTGTCCATCTTTCGTTTCAATAATACGGTTGGGGACGCCCAAATCTCAACATTTAGGTCGTCCTTAGAGATGGTCATTTCCGTTTTTCGGCGATAATGGAAACCGAGGAAACCCATCTCAGAAACGACCAAATCCAAGCCATTTGGTCATGAGAGGAGCCAGCATTCATAGTGCACTGGTCCCCCTGACATGCCAGGACACCAACCAGGCACCCTGGGGGGCACTGCAGTGGACTTCACAAATTGCTCCCAGGTGCATAGCTCCCTTACCTTGTGTGCTGAGCCCCCAACCCCCCCCTCTCAAAACCCACTACCCACAACTGTACACCACTACCATAGCCCTAAGGGGTGAAGGGGGGCACCTACATGTGGATACAGTGGGTTTCTGGTGGGTTTTGAAGGGCTCACATTTACCACAAGTGTAACAGGTAGGGGGGGATGGGCCTGTATCCGCCTGCCTGACGTGCACTGCACCCACTAAAACTGCTCCAGGGACCTGCATACTGATGCAATGGACCTGAGTATGACATTTGAGGCTGGCAAAAAAATATATAAACATTTATTTTTTAGGGTGGGAGGGTGTTAGTGACCACTGGGGGAGTAAGGGGAGGTTATCCCCGATTCTCTTTCCCTCCGGTGGTCATCTGGTCAGTTCGGGCACCTTTTTGAGGCTTGGTCATAAGAAAAAATGGACCAAGTAAAGTCGGCCAAGTGCTCGTCAGGGACGCCCTTCTTTTTTTTCATTATCGGTCGAGGATGCCCATGTGTTAGGCACACCCCAGTCCCGCCTTCACTATGCTTCCGACACGCCCTCATGAACTTTGGTCATCCCCGCGACGGAAAGCAGTTGAGGACGCCCAAAATCGACTTTTGATTATGCCAATTTGGGCGACCCTGGGAGGACGCCCATCTTCCGATTTGTGTCGAAAGATGGGTGCCCTTCTCTTTCGAAAATAAGCCTGAAAGTATCCAAAATACCCTCAAAATCCAAATACAAAAATCTAAAATGCTGTAGCTCAAGAAATCGCAAACTCTGATGCTTGAAAAGTCATCAAGCTCTAAAGACACTCATTTGTGCTAAATCCAATTTCGCTTGCTGATTGCTGCAGACAATCACAATCCCAGTATTTTCATCAATAAAAAAAAAAAAATAGATCCCAATGTTTGTAACTGTACACAAAAAGCTATCTGGACACCCAGTAAACTATATCATGCTAATCTATGTCCCAGCAATTTATGTTAGCACTGTAATTCTCAATTAGGTGATCTGATGCATATGCTGTTTTCTTGTCCTTGTATCCATATTGTCTGGTCCTCTATTTGGACAATAAAGCGAAGATACTTACCTGTAGGAGGTATTCTCCGAGGATAGCAGGCTTCACATTCTCACAAGTGGTGATCCATGATAGCCAGCAAAAAAGTTTGCGAGAGCCTTCTGGAGTGAGAGGGGCGCCCCAATGTGCATGCACAGAGTGCCTTCCCGCCCGCAGTGTGATCACACCTCTTTAGTTAAGTACAACAACATATAAAATGAAATTAAAAAAATGAAGAAAACAACTCCTAGGGGAGGTGGTCGGGATTGTGAGAATGTGAAGCCTGCTGTCCTTGGAGAATATCTGCTGCAGTTAAGTATCTTCGCTTTCTCCGAGGACAAGCAGGCTTCCTATTCTCACAAGTGGGGAATCCCTAGCATCCAGGCTCACTCAAAACAACAAACACTGGTCAATTGGGTCTTGCAATGAAGAAGATGTAACGTAGATCAACCTGAAAATATATACTTCTAGATGAGAGTGCAGCCTGGAACAGAACAAAACGGGCCAAAGAGGGTGGAGTTGGATTCTAGACCCCAAACAGATTCTGCAATAATAACTGCCCAAACCGACTGTCATGTTGAGTAACCTGCTCAAGGTAGTAATGAGATGTGAATGTGTGGACTGAAGACCACATCGCAGCCTTGTAAATCTCTTCAATGGAGGCACTCCTTAAGTGGGCCACTGACGCAGCCATGGCTCTAACATTATAAGCCATGACATGACCTTCTAAAGCCAGCCCAGCTTGGGCATAAGCGAAAAAAATGCAATCTGCTAGCCAATTGAAAATGGTTCATTTACTGATGGTGACTCCCCTCCTGTTGGGATTAAAACAAACTGGGCGGATTGTCTGAAGGGCTTCATCCGCTTCATGTAAAAGGCCAACGCTCTCTTGCAGTTCAAGGTGTGCAAGCTACTTTTGCTATGGTGGGCATGAGGACGGAGAAAAAATGTTGGCAAGACAATTGACTGGTTCAGATGGAACTCCAACACCAAGAAAACAAACCTTCCAGGTCAAGTACTTCACATGGCTGGAATTCAGTGCCTCAAAAGGAGCTTTCATCAGCTGGGTGAGAATGACGCTGAGATCCCATGACACTGGTGGAGGTTCGACAGGGGGCTTTGACAAAAGCAAACCTCTCATGAAGCAAACAACTAATGGCTGTCCAGAGATCTATGGCCTTGCTGTCACACCAGACGGCAAACCTCCTTCATTTAAAAGAATAACACCTTTTAGTGGAATCTTTCCTGGAAGCCAGCAAGACTCGGGAGACACCCTCCGAAAGACACAAGGAAGCAAATTCTAGGCTCCCAACATCCAGCATGTGAGAGGTTGGGATACAGAAGTGATCCCCTTGTTCTGTGTAATGAGGGTCAGAAAACACTCCAATCTCCATGGTTCTTCGGAGGACAATTCCAGAAGAAGAGGGAACCACATCTGTCGTGGCCAGTAGGGCACGATCAGAATCACTGTTCCACAGTCTTGCTTGAGTTTCAACAGTCTTTACCACTGGAGGATACGCATACAGACCTGTCCCCCAATTGAGGAGCAAGGCATCTGACGCTAGTCTGTCGTGGGCCTGAAGCCTGGAGCAGAACTGAGGGACATTGTGGTTGAGTTCCACCAAGGGGGTGCCCCATGCTCGGAAGATCTTCCGGGCTACGCCCATATTCAGAGACCACTCATGAGGTTGAACTATCCTGCTCCATTTGTCGGCCAGGCTGTTGTTTACACCTGCCAGATAAGTGGCGTGCCCAAAGCCATATCTGGATGGCTTCCTGACAGAGAGGGCAAGATCCGCAGTCCCCCTGCTTGTTGAAGTAATACATGGGTACCTGATTGTCCATTTGAATTACAATAATTTGATGGGGCAGCCGATCTCTGAAACCATTTAGAGCATTCCAGATCTCTCTGAGCTCCAGGAGATTGATCTGAAGATTCGTTCTCTGAAGGGACCAAGCTCCTTGGGTGTGAAACCCATGTACATCAGCACTTTTTGCAGCTGAGGAGTTTGAAATGGTAGTCCCAAGGTCAAATTGGACCGAATTGACCACCATTAAAGAGAGCATACAAGCTCCGGGGACACTCGAATGACATCTTCTAGACTCCCCGTGGCTTGATACTATGGAGAAGCTAGGGTCCACTGAGCAGATCTCATTTGAAGACGTGCCATGGGTGTAACATACACTGTGGAAGCCATGTGGCCCAATAATCTCAACATCTGGCGAGCCGTGACCTGCTGTGATGCCCGAACCCTGGACGCAAGGGAGAGAAGATTGTCCACACGCGTCTCATTCTTCGTATCGAGCAGGACTCTTATGAATTCTAATTGATGAACAGGATGGAGATGGGACTTGGGGTAATTTATCACAAACTCTAGTAGATCCAGGACCTGAATAGCCATCTGCATGGACTCCCGAGCACCGTCCTCCGAGGTGCTCTTTACCAGCCAATCATCAAGATAAAGGAACACATGAACTCCCAGTTTGTGTAGCGATGTTGAGACTACTGCTAGACATTATGTCAAAACCCTGGGAGCTGACGCGAGGCCAAAAGGCAACAAACGATACTGACAGTGATGCGTTCCCAGCCGAAATCAAAGATATTTCCTGTGAGCTGGAAGTATCGGAAGGTGTGTATATGCATCGTTTAAGTCCAGACAACATAGCCAATCGTTTTCCTGAATCATGGGAAGAAGGGTGCCCAGAGAAACCATCTTCTGCTGCTTGACCAACTGGCGAAATGGATTGGCCTGCTCCGGAGGGAGTGCATCGACCAAGTCTGACAGCTGCCTCACAAGAGTTCCGCAAGTAAACGCTCGTGAAGAGCTGGTAAGACTGAATACGGGCGATGAGCATAGCGGCCTGATACATCTTTCTCCCAAGAGTCCAGGGTTCTAGCTTCTCTACCTGGGAGAGCCGAGGCACAGTCTCTAGAACTCCTGGCTTTTTTGAGAGCGGCATCCACTAGCATGGAGTCATGCGGTAACTGAGACCTCGCCAACTCAAGTTCCCCATGGATCCGATATTGAATGGAGGGGGCGCGATGCTTCCGGCGTTTACGCATCTCAGGCGCAGAGTCTTTCAGCATCCTGGAGCTCCCGGCACCGTGCATCAAAAGAGATTGGTATTGGTGCTTTTATTTATTTATACTTGTTTTACAACACTTTTTACAAGCCACACACTTGTTAAACAGAAACACAGCAGATGCTAACATGCTAATGAAGAAAACATCATATCATGAAATTAAAGTCAGCTTTCTTAGACTGCATTAAGTAGGAGGCATGGCTGAATCACAGGAGATTTATCATAGGTAAAGTTAAAATATATTAAAGGCTACATGTGATACCTCACCTATATTACAATTTCCAACATTATTTTAACTTTTTTAAATCAAGAAAAGCTTTTAATTGCTCAGGTGCATAGAATATATCCTTCGTCTCTCCAAATCAAATCAAACATTTACATGGGTAAGCAAGGAAAAAGGTTCCCCCGAGTTTCAATACTTCCTGTTTCATTGCCAAGAAAATCTTTCTCCGTTCTTGAGTCAATTTAGTAACATCTGGGTAAACCCAAATTTTTCCTCCTCCAAAAAGTTCTTTTGAATGTTTAAAGTCTTAAGATGGCATTGAGATCTTGTTCAAACACAAAAGACACTAAAAGAGTGGCTCTCTCCGTGGCATTTTCTATCGATTGCTCCAAAATGGCAGATATTATTCACATCAATATTTAAATCTTCCCCACCTCTAGTTTCTCCTTCATTCTTCCCTGGACTCTTAGGCAGATAAAAGATCTTGTTGACAGGAGGAATAGCGTCCTCTGGAAGCAAATATCTTCTGAATAAGTCCATAGGCAAAGTCCCAGGAACTTTAGGGAAGTTCAAGAGGTGAAGATTCAAACGCCTGTTAAAATTCTCTATCTGCTCAATTTTTTAATGGAGAGCCAATTTATCTTTAACCGTAATAAAGTTAGTCTTGAAGCTGTTTCACTTCATTTTGAATTTGTTTAACCCGGGTGGAAAGATCTTCCTTCACTGATTCCACTGTCTTAACCAAATCTTCAAATTTAAGATACAAAGCGAGGAAACGATCCAATCTCTGCTGGATTGGGGACGAAGTTGAGGTAGGCGGGGGAACAAACCTCACAGTCCCTTTCCTCTTTGTATGGGGCATCTTAGAGAAGAATTTTTTGCAGAAAAAACATTCAGCAAGAGCGCAGCGTTTCACACACCGCCATCTTGCCACACCGTATTGGTGCTTCTTGACCTTCGCCCGATGCACCTTGCCCAACCTCCTCGGTGCCGATGAGGACGCCGAATCCTCATGTCTCCTCGGGGTGAGGTTTGACGATGGACAGTCCTGGGGGGGCCTGCACAGCAGGAGGCCTTGAAGTAGGTGGAGACCCACTTGATGCCTCACTGCTCCCCGTGTCTCTAGGTCTCTCCCGATGTCGATGCCTCACTGCTCCCCGCGTCTCTAGGTCTCTCCCGATGTCGATGCTTCCCTCGACGTCATCAACCTCGATGCCGAAGGACCGGATTGAGATCCAAAACGTTTGTCACGTAGAGCTTCTCTGGAAATTTGGGTCCTTTTCTTCATACGAAGACAAAGGACACAATTTGCCGGGCTATGGTCGGGCCCAAGAGTGTGTATCAGTACCCAAGATAGTCCGGTTGCACAGAGTACAACGTTTGAAGCCACTTGTGAGTCTTTGATGACATGGAAGGAAAAATGGCTTCGGCAAAATTAAAAGTCGCGATTGTGCCTGAAAAAATGAAAACGGCACAAAAACGAAGGGAGACCTGTCCAAGCGGGCCTGAAAGTAGCCCACAGCGAAAAAGGAAACTTAAACAAAGCTAGAAGAACTAAAAGAAATAAGGGAAAAACTTATATAGGCTCTTTCCCGGGCGCATTTGAGGAGTGACGAAAAAAACACCGCCATCTCTAACGCAGAGAAAAAAAGTACTAAAGAGGTGCGGTCGTGCTGCGGGTGGGAAGGCAATCTGTGCATGTGCATTGGGGTACCCCTCGTGCTCCAGAAGGCTCTTGGAAACTTTTTTACTGCCTATCATGCCGACCCGGGTGGCGCAGATTGCCACTTGTGAGAATAGGAAGCTTGCTTGTCCTTGGAGAATTAAGAATATATTACCAATTTCTTCTCTCTCTCAAAATGTAATTATTTTCCGCTCTTTAGCCATTATGGATAAGTTAAATACCTGGAACTCTAAATTACATGACATACTGATTACGATTACTATTCAGATGATTTTGCATAATTGGAAATCCTCTTCCTCTTTGAATGTAAAGCTGCTGAATTTACCAATAGATCTAAAACGGTTGAAAAAAATGTTTCCTATTTCCACCTTTTCCAGATCATATTAACATTCCACATTTTATATTTTATTAACATTTTCCTACTATTAATACATGGTATAAACTCTTCATCTATTATGTTACTATTTTATAAATACTCTGCAGGGTGCACTTGTGCTGCAATGTTTTGCATTTTCCCCTTTGCTAATGTCATAGTAGTTGTAATTTTCCAATTACTATTATTATTTTTTTAAATAACTCCTTGGATACTTAGGCTTGTTTCTACCATCTTGTTGATTCATTCCCTTTTATTATTGTTATTTGACTAATTTCAAAATGTAATACAATTTTGTGAACTAAAATGACTTTCATTAAGTTGTGGTTAGGAATCTAAGGTCAAATACATTTTAATATTAATAAATCTAGAGCATGTGTCTATCATATACTAGAGCTGTGCTCTGCTAAAGGAATAAGTACCGTATTTTTCGGACTATAAGACGCACTTTTTTCCTCCCAAATTTGGGAGGAAAATGTTTGTGCGTCTTATAGTCCGAATCTAGCAACCCCCCGTTACAGGCACCTCCCTCTGTTAAAGGCATCCTCCCTCCCTCCGTTACAGGCACACCCCCTCTTTCCCTCCGTTGGAATTTTAAAACTCCTCACCTCGTCGGTGTGACTTGCGGTAGCAGCAGTGCTTCAGCGTGCATGTTGCTCGGCGATCTTCACTCAGCCTTCTCTCTCTCAGCTCTTTGGTCCCGCCCTAGAGAGCTGAGAAGGCTGAGTGAAGATCACCGAGCAACATGCACGCTGAAGCGCTGCTGCTACCGCGAGTCACACCAACGAGGTGAGTTTTAAATTCCGACGGAGGGAGAGAGCGGGTGTGTGCCTGTAACGGAGGGAGGGAGGGTGCCTGTAATGGAGGGAGGAAGGGGGGTGCCTGTAACCGAGGGAGGGTGCCTGGAACAGGGAGGGGGGCTTGTAACTATTTTTCGGACTATAAGATGCACTTTTTTTTTCCTCCAAATTTGGGAGGAAAACCTAGGTGCGTCTTATGGTCCGGTGCGTCTTATAGTCCGAAAAATACGGTAATATCTTGATTGAATCATAACCAGTATAAGAGGTGGTGGGGTTCATTTTCAAAATAGAAAAATGTCCAAAAAGTGGTATAAATCTGCATTTAGATTTTTTTCTCATAAAAAGTCCAAATTGGTATTTTCAAAACCAATTTTTAGATGTGTTTCTATGAATCCCATCAGAAGTGAGTTCAAATCACAAGGGGGAGTCTCAGGGTCATGTTAAGGGCAGGATCTGGGCATTCCTAACACTCGGACATTTTTCAGCCAAAATGGAACAAAACAAAACTGTACAGGACTAAAACTAAGATGTTTTGAGCGAGACCTGTTTTTATAATGAATAATGCACAAAAAGGTGCCCTAAATGACCAGATGACCATTGGAGGAGTCAGTAGATAAGGGAACAACGGTGAAATGTGTACCTGGAAGCATTTATTTGAAGTCCAGTGCAGTGCCCCTAGAGTGCCCCACTGCTCTCCTGGGATGTCTGTGTGGCCAGTCTAATAAGAATGTTGGCTCCTTAATTTTATGCGTTTTTCACTTGGACATTTTTTTCTTTTTAAAAATGTCCCCTGAGCAGCAAGTGTGGGACCGCTGCGCGTCGAACTTCCCACAGATGAAAGGGTTGACGAGTCCTTTGATTAGCGCCGGCGAAGGAGCGTCGATGCTCTTGGACATGGAAAAACAACTCCATCGCTCCCGAATTATTCAACCACCATGTCCAAAGGAGTGGAGGAGTTGGAGGCATATGCTGAAACGGAGGACATTTACAGCAGAACCCGAATCGGTGGAACCACTCCTAAACACCTCAAGAGACATCACCTTGGAGTTTTTGGCTTCTGTGGAGGTTACATTGAATGCCATCTGGAAGGCGCTTCGGGACCTGACGGCAGTAGTAAATAACTTTGTTTTAGATATAATCTTACATGGACAATTTGACTGAACCCTTTGAGAGTGAAAAATTGATATAATAAATGAAGTTCTACACAAGCTAGAATAAGTTGCAAGATCCGAGACAACATGGTTTTACCAAAGGGAAATCGTGCCAAACGAATCTCATTGAATTCTTTGCCTAGATGACTGGAGAATTAATTCAGGGATGTGATATAGATGTAATCTACTTAGATTTCAGCAAGGCTTTTGACATGGCTCTTGAACAAACTGGACGGGCTGAAGATAGGACCCGAAGTGGTGAACTGGATTAGGAACTGGTTGACGGACAGATGCCAGAGGGTGGTGGTAAATGGAATTCGCTCGTCGGAGGGAAAGGTGAGTAGTGGAGTGCCTCAGGGATCGGTGCTGGGACTGATTCTGTTCAATATATTTATGAGTGACATTGCTGAAGGGTTAGAAGGTAAAGTTTGCCTTTTTGCGGATGATACTAAGATTTGTAACAGAGTGGACACCCGGGAGGGAGTGGAAAACATGAAAAAGGATCTGCGGAAGCTAGAAGAATGGTCTAAGGTTTGGCAATTAAAATTCAATGCGAAGAAATGCGAAGTGATGCACTTAGGGAGTAGAAATCCACGGGAGACGTATGTGTTAGGCGGGGAGAGTCTGATAGGTACCGACGGAGAGAGGGATCTTGGGGTGATAGTATCTGAGGATCTGAAGGCGACGAAACAGTGTGACAAGGCGGTGGCCGTAAGTAGAAGGTTGCTAGGCTGTATAGAGAGGGGAGTGACCAGCAGAAGAAAAGAGGTTTTAATGCCCCTGTATAAGTCGTTGGTGAGGCCCCACCTGGAGTATTGTGTTCAGTTCTGGAGGCCGTATCTTGCTAAGGATGTAAAAAGAATTGAAGCGGTGCAAAGAAAAGCAACGAGAATGGTACGGGATTTGCGTTACAAGACGTATGAGGAGAGATTTGCTGACCTGAACATGTATACCCTGGAGGAAAGGAGAAACGATATGATACAGACGTTCAAATATCTGAAAGGTATTAATCCGCAAGATGGGAAGGCAGTAGAACTAGAGGGCACGATACGAGATTGAAGGGGGGCAGACTCAAGAAAAATGTCAGGAAGTATTTTTTAATGGAGAGAGTGGTGGATGCTTGGAATGCTCTCCCACGGGAGGTGGTGGAGAGGAAAACGGTAACGGAATTCAAACATGCGTGGGATAATCATAAAGGAATCCTGTTCTGAAGGAATGGATCCTCAGAAGCTTAGCTGAGATTAGGTGGCAGAGCCGGTGGTGGGAGGTGGGGCTGGTGGTTGGGAGGCGAGGATATTGCTGGGCAGACTTATACGGTCTGTCCCAGAGCCGGTGGTTGGAAGGCAGGGATAGTGCTGGGCAGACTTATACGGTCTGTGCCCTGAAAATGACAGATACAAATCAAGGTAAGGTATACACAAAAAGTAGCACATATGTGTTTATCTTGTTGGGCAGACTGGATGGACCATGCAGGTCTTTTTCTGCCGTCATCTACTATGTTACTATGGTTATGATCCTGAAAATGATAATGGACCAGAAACTTTGAATGATAAGGTGGATGTTATTGTGGATGATTAATGTCGAGATTATTGTTTTTCCCAGAGTTCCAGGTATGACTCCTAAAGTTTTCCTCAGAAATATTTCCTTAATTATTACTTCAAAAGGAGTGAAACCTGTGAAAACTTGGATTGCTTTAATCAGTGGGATTTGAATTAGAGACTTAAGTATATGCATTGTTAAATAATTTCTGTTTTTTAAAAGAGAGAGAATGTAATCAGATGTATTATTTCTAACTAAAATCTGGACAATAAGTACGTTCTCAATGAAATGAATTGACTATACACCGTATTTGGTCTTGAAGAAGCCAACCAGATGATCAATGTGGAATAATGAATAAGATGAGTAATATCTGAGGATAATCAGATTAATACCATGTTTTCTTTTTTTCTGTTTACTGTTTAATTGATCTTCTCTTATCTCACTCTCCCTATTTTTCTTCACTTTGTGGTCTAAGAAGGAGAAAGATTGTATATAATGCATATATCTAGTTGGGATTGTTTTCTTCTTATCTTGTATTAATGTGCAGTCATCTCTGTATTACTGTTTGCAAGTGACCCTTGTAAAATAAAAAAATATAAATAAATGATTTAAAAAAATGGACCAAACAGATACACACACAGAGCACAGAAACATCTAGCAAATAGCCATTAAAAAAAAGGTAGAGTTTATTTTCCGTTTAGAAAATGGAGGAGTGGCCTAGTGGTTAGGGTGGTGGACTTTGGTCCTGGGGAACTGAGTTCGATTCCCACTTCAGGCATAGGCAGCTTCCTTGTGACTCTGGGCAAGTCACTTAACCCTCCATTGCCCCATGTAAGCCACATTGAGCCTGCCATGAGTGGGAAAGCGTGGGGTACAAATGTAACAAAAATATATTGCCCACTTGAATTTTGGACATTTTGAGCAAAAACTTCCAAAGTTGGACTTAGATGTCATATCGAAAATGTCACTCCATGTCTCTCAGCACATTTTATAAAGGGAATCAAATTTGCATTTATCATTGCCTCCATAACTTTGTTTCTCAGTCTATAGAAACTGCGGGACCTGTTTCCACATTCTGGCTGGAGTTTACAATCATTTGAGTTGACAAGACCTCAATTATTAAGGCATTGAGTCCTTATTATTAATTAAGTGACTGGTATCACTTGATGTCATAAAGGCATTAACTCTTCAAACCATTTTATGTAGGCTTAGAGAGTTTATTATGAATGCATTACTTTGTAACATTTCATAATAACTATGTCACGTTTTAATCATCTCCCTTTAGTGTTTATGAAAGAATTTAATGGTTTGTTAGTTTTAGTCATGACTAGGATGTATGTGATCATAGTAACTGCTACACAATGTACTGCAGAGCTCATTTCATGGCTTTGCTAGCACCAAAAAATATGAAGACATTCATTGTGTGCCTGTTAAGAGTACACTCTTTTTTTTCCACTGCAAGTTTACTCAGCCACACCAAAAACATGGTATGATAGCCTGCACAGAATCCAACAAGAAAACTCAAAAGATAGAATTTGTATTAGTATAGCAAAGCCCCATTCACAATCTTCCCCCACCCCAAGCATTTTAGCCTTCGTGCGAGTACATGAGAGCAGCACAGATTACTGTTTCTCTGCTACTTCTTAGTTTTATTTGCTGAAGTCAACGGGCAGAAGAGGTGCAGCATAAATGGTGCAGAGCGTTCTTTGGTGGTCAGGCAATTTTGTCCCCCTAACAAGCAATTTCAGTTCCTTCTCCTACTTCAACGGCTCATGCATCTCCTGTTGTCTTTGATGTGTGTTTAAATATGCTCTTCAGGCAATCTTAGCTAGCCACTTCTCCAGGCTGCTGAGGTTGGCATCATTTTCTTCCTTGCTATCTCTAGCGCTGCACTCCAGAAACTCCACCTTCATGGGTAGCTGTGTGAAATCAAATTCCTTGCTCTTTCTCCCCAGCTGGGGTGCTGCACCTGACCCATCCAGATTGGTGGGGGCAGCTGAGTGGGTCACTCTCAGAGTATTGCTGTCAAATAAAAGGAATAATAAAATAATTTAGGGTGACAAACTAAAAGAATCACGTTATCTGCATTTTAGCACTCTCCCACCCTCCAGAGCTCAGCTAGGAATAATAATATGGAGAGGAATTTTAGTCAAAGGTACATCAACCGTAGCTAAATCAATCTACCAATAAAACAAGTTGGAAAAACATACAGAGCATACTGGACCAT
Source organism: Microcaecilia unicolor (assembly GCF_901765095.1). NCBI lineage: Eukaryota > Metazoa > Chordata > Amphibia > Gymnophiona > Siphonopidae > Microcaecilia > Microcaecilia unicolor. Next base: position 117,783,646 of record NC_044040.1, on the reverse strand, counting down.
TTTGGGGGGAGTTTTTCCATTGAACCTCTAGTCCAGTTTGGCTCATTTTCAAATTTTGTGTGTCTTTTCACAGGCATCCCTCACACCATATTTGATTCCATTCTATTAAATTCTTAGTGAAAGTTTTTGCTTTCAGACATTTTCATCACCCTCCCTCATAATATCCACTAGACTGGAAGGAATAATTTGCATGCATAACAACTGAATACACCTGCCTGAATCACATCAGTATTTTTATATCAACTATGTAAGATTCAATCTTGTTTTAAGCTCCCTGAGAATACATGAGAATTTATTTAAACCTTCAGTGTTGTGTATCAAGTGTAAAGGTGAATTGATTTGCACTTTTCTGACCGCTGATAGGTCAGTTATAACCCATGAACTGCATAAACTAAGGACTCTAAAATGCCTGAGAGCTGCATCTTTACTTTCTGCTGAAAGCTGTGAATTCAAGGTCATGCTGATCCAGCAAGGAGTGCTCTTTCCCTCCCTGACAGATTTGGTGCCACTGACTACTAACTACTACTACTACTACTATTTAACATTTCTAAAGCGCTACTAGGGTTACGCAGCGCTGTACAAATTAACATAAAGGACAGTCCCTGCTCAAAGAGCTTACAATCTAAAGACAGTCAGTCCGATAGGGGTTGTCAAATTGGGGCAGTCTGGACACTACGAGGACACTAAGAATATGTACACAGTTTGAAAGCGAAGATGTGTTGAGGTTACTAGACAAAACAATGATAAGACCTGAGTCTATTGGAGAAATTCCTGTAACAAAATGACGGCTACAATATCTTGTAAAAGAAACCTTGAACTTGTTATAAGATGCTGTGTTCCATAACATTCAGATAGTGTGTTGAAGTTGCAAGGCTGTATGATTTGGGAGGGAACTGATGCCCAATCCACTGTTGTATTGTATTTAGTCAGCGGCTGAGATGATCAACAGCAAGTAACTCTTTACAGCAGTGGTCTCTCTCGCCCTCTCATAACAAATTGCTATTTGTTATTATCTAGACTGGTAAAGAATAAAGACTTTTCCCTTGGAAGAAACATAGCTTCTGTTTTCTCTGTCACCCCATATCTTGGGGGTAGCTGGTCCACTGTGTCTCGGGGTGGTATATTTCTTATGGTAAGTAGAAGGATCAGAGAAAGAATTTCCACATATTACAGCCTTCTCTGAGACTAGGTGGTTACCAGAGGGGATCATATAACCACTGACTCCACTATAAACATTTGGTAGCCAAGGATGGTTAGACTGATGTAAGTGAAGTCAGAGTTTATTATGCTTTACTAATCCCTCTGGAACTGAATTTTGAAGTGTGTTTTTGGCAAATTTAAATAGATCTGAGATATCTTTAAATTTGGGTACTTCTGCTTAGCTACAGATTATACTGTCAATTTCAGGATCCTAAATTTTTTTTCCCCAGTTTCTGTTTCAGTGACAGGATTGCAGAGACTGTTCAGTGCTCAAATGCTTTTTCAGAATCAGCTGTCAGACTTCTGAAACTGATATTTATCCACTGTTGGAATTAGACTTCTGAAACTGATATTTATCCACTGTTGGAATTTTTAAAAATTTTTTTTAGGTGTGAAAGATCTTTTGTTTCGTCGGATTGATCTTTTTACTGTGCCTTGCCAAGAACTCAGTGCAGGATTCTTGGTAATACGATATTTAGGTTCATCTGCAGACTCTCTGAATATTGGACTTATGGAAGCTGTGATTGACTCTGTAAGTACCTACAGACATCCATTTATAAGTATACCTTTTATTTGACTATATCATTTAGAAAGTCTGTTAGGTTGTTGTTTACATTATGGCCACACCAGCTTAAATTGTAGTAAGATATTTCCCTACCCAGCGAAAGGAATTAGAAAATACTTGTATCCAATGGCATGATTGGAACAAAAGACAAACTGATTTTTTTTGGCCAAATAAGGGATCCCTTGATAGACGGCTTTTGCACTCACTTATGAGTTATATTGAAAAAACTAAAAAGGATACGTCCCGCCTGAAACACCTTCAAGCTTTAAACCAGTGGGTTTTTGTTTCCCAACATGAGAATGACATTAACTCCTTAACTCAGAATGGAACCCTGAAACACAAAACAATGAACATGATGCCCAATGACTAGCAGTGGTCCAGACCACTGCTGGATATAGTGACCCAATGGTCACCTTGTTTTATTTGTCTCTATTTTTTTCCCTTTCTGTTGCTGTCCTTCATCACTGTGTGTGGGTGTGTGTGTATACTGGTCAGTTTTTTATTTTCTTTCAGGGAGAATTCAGCTGCCTGTATATTGTGAACTGGTCACCCTTCCAAGACCTGGCCAGGGCTGACCCTGCTTAGCTTCCTTCACAAATGTTCACCACACCAGGCTTCTTACAAGCAAAGGTTTTATTAATGCCATTTAACATCATCTTCATGGCTTATTTCTGCTTTCACTCAAACATTTCTTCTTCAACTTAAACATAGCAAAAATGCAGTTACTCAGAGTCTTCTAATTAAACCCTTTCCATACTTAAAGCAGTGCCTCAAACTTTCACAGTTCAAACAGCCAAACCAAAGCATTTACTTTTTTTCATTTAAAGACTTTCTCAGCTGGTAGTGCAGCTGTCACCTTTTCAGCAGATAGTTTCGAAAAGTCCACAGAGTTCAGCCAGCACCATCAAAGGGGATCTTCTTCCTTAAGCTGGTTAATTAGCTTCTCCACCCCTTCAGGCTCTTCCCCCTAATTCCAGGCAGCACACAGCCCATAACTACCTACACCTGTTTCCAGCCCAGGACTCTCCTTGGTCCTAGCAACCTCCACCCGGACATTCCCCTACCGGCTCCCCTGGTGGACTCCTCAATAATGACATGACCTGGACCTTTCCCCTCATTCCTATGGGAACAGCGCCACCTAGTGGCCTACCCAGGACAGGACAGCCCCTTACTCTTCACAATATTTAGAGATTGATTCCTGAACTTTACTGTACAAAGCCCTTTACTTTTAAATAAACTGTTTTTCCTGCCTTTTATTTTAGTTGTGCAGATTCATTTGCTCATTAATTATGTCCTGATGATTTTTTTTTTTTTACCGTACTCAGATCTTACGGTTGTCCCTATTACGGCTGATTTAATTGCATTTGTATACCCTTCCATCTGCTTTTCGTTTCAAGGGCCCTGATTCACAAAGCAGAGGAATATTTAAAATGCACTACAATTTTTAATTTCCAAATTATAGGCTCTTTCTTGCCTGATCTATATATTTTAAAGGTCAGCCAGGGATGCAGCTTTGTTTACTTCATTACAATTTGAACTTTTTTACAGCTAAATTTTATTAGATTGGGTTCGCAGCTTGCCATTACTTGTTCTGAATTCTCTGTACTATGTTTCATCGCTAGATCATTTTTTAAATTGCCACTGTTTTGTGCTGCTCTACTGCATCAAAGATAACTTGTTACCTTTATCTGATTGCAAACTTTTATATTTTCTGAAATTGAATACTGTTTTCCTCCTTATTTCAGCCACCAGAGGGAGCTACCATGATACTGATTTACATTTATGTTTTGCATTGTCGGGAGTTTAATTGTGAAGCTGATGGATGAAAAATTCCCATTCATTTTTGGGTAATTCTATGTGAAAGGTTACAGAAAGGTTCAACTAAATGAGACATTGTAAAAGTTGTTTGCTGTTCATGTGCCAGTTGGATTCACTGTTTAAAAGTCACATGGCAGAATATCTAGGAAGTACACTGTACATTGCGATGGTCAGAGCACGTGGATGTATGTATAGATGTATGTTGAAGTGTTTTAACAGGGAAATGTATATGAATTATGGTATACTCTTTTGTAATAGGCTAGAATAGTAATAGCTTTATTATTCCACATTAACTTCAACTAGATTTGCATAAAGTATCAATTGTATCACTTGTTAGGATATTTTGTATTACCCCCACCCTTGTGAACACACTGCTATAACCTTATAACCCTCTCATGTCTGTTTGAGTTGAGATCCTGGTCCTGATGATAACATTGCCTGGAGTCCTTACCTCAGGTTTTCCATTATGACTGTTTTTCATTTTCTGTTGTTGGTTAGTAGTGTCCACAGATCCTGAACCTATTGAGTTCGGAACGGTCCAAGCAGGAGACTGGGTCCTAGAAAATTGGGCTTCACCTCGCTGGGAAGGTGCATAACAAGTACTCCTGAAGTATCTGGGTACACAGGAGCTGAGATTAAGCAACCAGAGTAGACCACCTTCTCGCAAGGGTAAGCCCGGCTGCAAAGGGGAGGTACTTCAATAGGAACTCTCGTCTCAAACCCGGTGAAAAAAACCAACAACCCAAGCGACAATTTAGGGTCGAAATGGAGGCCTTAACATCTGATCCAGATGACCCACATGAACAACTGACTGAGACAGCAGTGTGGAATCCCCAGTTTGGCCTGCTCCTGTCTATTCTGGCCCATTCTGCATTTGGACTCTTACCCCAACATCTGCTTTTCTTGAAGGAGATTCTTCCTGGAACCATCTATCTGATTTTCATCCTTCACCTACTGTTTTGTCTGGCAATTGACAAGGACTTTACATTTTGGACTTTTGCCATAATGAAGTATTTGCCGTAATGATGAATTTGTTTTTTATTCTTACAACAGTTTGCTGTTCTTGTTGCTCACTCTCCACCCTTTGTTTCTCTTCTTACCATTAATACTACTCATACTATGTCTCTGGCTTCTGTTGCCTAGTCTTCTAATGCTTTGTATCGTATGCTGTCTGCTGCTATACTGGTTAACTCTTCTTGTATTACATAGTAACATAGTAATATAGTAGATGACGGCAGAAAAAGACCTGCACGGTCTATCCAGTCTGCCCAACAAGATAACTCATATTTGCTGCTTTTTGTGTATACCCTACTTTGATTTGTACTGCGGTTAACTGTACTGAATTCTTTATTAGTTGTATTAATTGTCCCCTATCTCTTTCTCCTGTCTTTGCAGCTTATCCTCTTATTTCAGCTCTTTTATGTATTTCCTTTTCTGGTACATGTGAACATTTAGGTCAAGTATTGTCTTGTGTAACCACTATTCCTTTTAATTCTATTCGTGCTGTTTTTCCTTCTATGGATATTTTCTTGCATTGTTCCACTCATTTACACCCATATCTTCTTGGGAATACTTCTGGTACCTGTACACCTGTACGCTTGATTTTCTCTCCTGCTGAGTTTTATTTTCTTTCCCTGAACTTGGTACTTTTATTCCTAATAATACTGACCCTGATGGTTCCGTTGTGAAGGCATTGCAAGGCCTTTCTGCCTTAGCCAACGAATTAGCTACCAATTCAGGTGTTGATACTAGCTGGACATCCTGGTGGGATATAACCTTTGGTAACTGGAAAACCTTTTTCATGTCTATTTTTACCTCACTTTTGGTTGTCATTAGTTTTTGTATTAATTGTCTGTTGCATTACTCCCTGTGCTCATGAGCTTGTCTTTAAACTTCTTGCTACTACTCTTGGTACAAGAGAAAATGTACTTCCTTCATGAATGTTGTGTGGGCCTGCTGAAGTTGACTTTATTAATTTTATTATTGTTAGAACATTTACTGCCTGTAACGCAAGTATACCTCCTTCAGGAAGACATTTATTTTGCTCATACTGCTTTTAGTTGAAATATTATATATGTATTCTTCCTTTATACATATATTTTTTGTTTTTGTACCCGTTTCACCATTTTGCATCTTGTCTTTATGAAATTGAATGTTTAAATTTATCTTCAGCACTTCTTTTCTTGGTTTAGCTGCTTATTTGTTACATGTTAAGGAGGAGTGGCCTAGTGGTTAGGGTGGTGGACTTTGGTCTGGAGAACTGAGGAACTGAGTTTGATTCCCACTTCAGGCACAGGCAGCTCCTTGTGACTCTGGGCAAGTCACTTAACCCTCCATTGCCCCAGGTATAAATAAGTACCTGTATATACCTGTATGTAAGCAGCATTGAGCCTGCCATGAGTGGGAAAGCGCGGGGTACAAATGTAACAAAAATAAAATAAATGAGTTTATCCTTATAGAACTTATTTCAGCTCCCCAGGCATAGATAGGTTTAGTTTGGGTTCCTTCCTTTTCCAACTGGACATCGAATGGGCACCCTGCGGATTATTATCTGTTCAGGTGATGATTTCACAATCATCAAGAGGGGAATGAATTGTTTTGCACTTTTCTGATCACTGATAGGTCAGTTATGACCCATGAACTGCATAAGCTAAGGGCTCTAAAATGCCTGAGAGCTGCATCTTTACTTTCTGCTGAAAGCTGTGAATTCGAGGTCATGCTGATCCAGCAAGGAGTGCTCTTTCCCTCCCTGACAGACTTGGTGCCGCTGACTCTACAAGGACACTAAGAATATGTATACAGTTTGAAAGTGAAGATGTGTTGAGGTTACTAGACAAAACAATGATAAGACCTGAGTCTCTTGGAGAAATTCCTGTAACAAAATGAAGGCTACAATCTCTTGTAAAAGAAACCTTGGACTTGTTATAAGATGCTGTGTTCCATAACATTCAGATAGTGTGTTCCATTCTATGTAAACAATGCAGTAAGACAGAAATTCCATCTATCTATCTACTTATCATTCCTATAGCGCTACAAGGCATACGCAGCGCTGTACACCATACACGAAAAGACAGTCCCTGCTCAAAGAGCTTACAATCTAAATAAGACAGGTAAACAGACAGAACAACTAAGAGGCAAGGGAATAAAGAGGTGGGGATAAAAGGACCATTCAAGTGAGTAGTGGTTAGGAGTTAAAAGCAGCGTCAAAGAGGTGGGCTTTTAGTTTGGACTTGAAAACAGCCAAAGACTGGGCCACACGTACAGGCTCGGGAAGTCTATTCCAGGCGTGAGGTGCAGCGAGATAAAAGGAACGGAGAAATTAGCTGAAGTTGCAAGGCTGTATGATTTGGGAGGGAATTGATGCCCAATCCACTGTATATAAGGCACTGTTGTATTGTATTTAGTCAGAGGCTGAGATGATCAACAGCGAGTAACTCTTTATAGCAGTGGTCTCTCTCTCCCTCTCATAACAAATTGCTATTTGTTATTATCTAGACTGGTAAGGAATAAAGACTTTTCCCTTGGAAGAAACATAGCTTCTGTTTTCTCTGTCACCCCATATCTTGGGGGTAGCTGGTCCACTGTGTCTCGGGGTGGTATATTTCTTATGGTAAGTAGAAGGATCAGAGAAAGAATTTCCACATATTACAGCCTTCTCCGAGACTAGGTGGTTACCAGAGGGGATCATATAACCACTGACTCCACTATGAACAAAGGATATTTTCTCACTCTTTTGTTAAAAATGATAGTAAATCATCAAGCATCCCCTTTTTCCTACTATCCTTCTGAAAAAAAGTTAAGAGAGAGCACTGGCACGTGTCAGTTGCAGCCTGCATAAACTGCTCAGCAAGGGATGTGTAACATTCCCATGCTATTGTTACTCGCAGGGTTGTACTCTATACTCTGTCCGTACATACTGTGGAAGCATTAAACAGCCCAATAATTCAGTTATATACACTTAGCAATTTTCAGGTTATAAACAGTGGCATAGACAGACTTCAAATTCTGGGTGGGCCCACAGGCAAAAAAAAAAATGGACACAATGTCCTCTCTGCCACCCACAAACCCTATCCCCTGGGGCCCACACCCCAACTTAACTTAAAATATTAAATAACTGAGGTAGTGAGAATCCCCAAACTCCACCAGCTTAAGACCTCCTTGAAGGTGCCCACTCCACAGCACTGAAATACCTCCAACACCTCCACTGTGAGTTTTTTCTTTTTTTGCGCAAAATCTCTGCTCTGGATACTATGTGCTGCTGCTGAGGGTAGATCAGATGGTAAAGGCCAAAGGCATTTCTCACATTCCTACCAATTACCTGCTGTTGTGGGGAGGTGCTCCTGGCCTTGGCAGTATCAGTCATTGCCTCTACAGTTATGCAACCTACCTGTGGGCTGCTCATTAGATATCATGCTACTAACTGAATTCTCCACATCCTTCATAGTTACCAGACTTCCAGTAGCCTTTTGCTCTGAATCTTAAAGTCCCAAATATGACGGTTCTTGAAAGAACAGGTGTAGACAGAGCAAAGTTACTCACCTGTAGCAGATGTTCTTTGAGGACAGCAGGATGAATATTCTCAGTGGTGAAGTATCTCACTAATCAGCAACATCATCCAGTGGACCCCGGCATGGAAAACACTCCCCAGCATCCTTTCTAGGACCAGCTCAGTCTGATGTAATAGAGATAAAATTCAAATCCAAGGGGAGGTTAGGCAGGCAAGTGAGAACGTTCATCCTGCTTTCCTCGGAGAACATCTGCTACAGAAGAGTAACTCTGCTTTCTCCAAGGACAAGCAGGATGAAATATCTCACTGATAGGAAAGGTAAAATTATGCCTTACCTGATAATTTTCTTTCCTTTAGTCACAGCAGATACTGGTGGGTTGTACCTGTCTGCCAGCAGGTGGAGAGAGAAACTGAAATGAAGACAGTGATACCAGACAGCCAGCCCCTCCATTAGTTAGCATATGTCTCATCTTAAAGCAGAAGAAAACATGAACAACTGAAAACCTTCCTCACAAACTCAGAACCACAATCCAGCAGTTGGAAACACAACACAAATTTCAAATCATTTAAACCTTTCTTTCTTTCTTTTTTTTTTTTTTTTTAGGAAACCAACTGTAGCTGAAAGAGACTGTCCACTAAAAATCTTGGCCACATGTTGTGTAAAACGAAAAATGTTGCTGAAACCAGGGAGGGATCCAGGATTCACCTGCTGCGGCTAAAGGAAATAAAATTATCAGGTAAGGCATAATTTTATCTTCCTTAGCCTCTGCAGCAGATGAATCCAGAAACTGGTGGGATGTACCAAAGTAATCCCTAAATAGGATGGTGAACTGCCACTCCCCGCTGCTCCAAAATGAGCTTCCACCCGCGCAGCCACATCCACTCTGAAATGCTTTGGAAAAGTATGCAATGAAGCCCAAGTAGCTGATTGACAAATCTCATCTAGCGGAAGAACACCCGTTTCCACCCAAGAGATCGACTGGGCCCGAGTAGAATGAGCATGTAACTCTTCCAGTGGAGATCGACCAGCCAAAATGTATGCCGAAGCAATCTCTTACTTATGCCAGCGAGCTATCATTGGCTTCAAAGCTGCGTTGCCCCATCAGGGCCCCGAGAGTAGCACAAAGAGATGATCCAAACGATGAAAATTATTAGACATCTGCAAATACCTCAGAAGAACTTGCAGAACATCCAAGTCGAAGAGTTGCAAAATCTGCTGGGTAATCCTCTCCGAAACGAAGGAAGGAATTGAGGCTGATTAAGATGAAATGACAAAACGACCTTCAGCAGAAAAGACGGCACAGTACGTAAGGTTACATCGGCTTCACAGAACTGTAGGAAAGGATCCCAACATGACAAGGCCTGAATCTCTGAGACCCGCCAGGCCAATGCCATCGTCACCAAGAACACTGTCTTAAGAGTAAGATCTTTATCAGATGCCCTGTGCACAGGATCAAAAGGCATTACTTGCATTGTCCGAAGCACCAAATTCAAGCTCCAAGCCAGGCACGGCTGGCGACATGGGGGCCGAAGGTATAGTTCCCCCCACAATAAAACGTACCACATCTGGATGAGCCACCAGGGAAGACCCAGACACACGTCCCTGGTAGCAAGCGAGAGCCAAAACCTGAACCCGGAGGGAATTATATGCCAATCCCTTCTGCAGCCCCTCTTGCAGAAAGGCTAAAATCTGGAAAACCGAAGCCACCAAAGGTCCGCCATACCCGAGCATACGCTGTTGTCATAGACCACTTCCAAGCGTGAAGCAAAGTAGCAATCACCGTGTCTAAATAGACCTTTCTCAATTTCCACCTCTCAAGAGCCAGGCCATAAGACCAAAGCGGGAGGGATCCTTCATCAACACCAGACCCTGATGCAGGAGATCCAGAGACACTGGTAGCCAAAATGGAGGTGCCGCCAGCATCCAGACTAAATCCGTTTACCAAGGAAGCCATGGCCAATCCAGAGCTACCAGCACGACCAGACCCCGGTGCTGCCAAATTCTGTGCAAAACCTGCCAGATTAAGGGCCATGGACGGAACACATACAGCAGCGTTGACTCCGGCCATGGCTGCAGCAGGGCATCCAGGCCTGCGGACCCGAGCTGTCTTTTTCTGCTGAAGAACCAGGCCACCTTGGCATTCTCCTGTGTTGCCAGAAGGTCCATCTCCTGCGTTCCCCACATCTGAGAAATTGCCTGCTCTGACAATTCTCATTCCGCTGAATCCAGGAGATGATGACTGAGAAAATCTGCCTGAACATTGCCCTGACAAGCAATGTGTGTCGGCAACAGACACTGCACGTGGGTCTCTGCCAAGTGCACGAGCTGGCACCCACAGAACAGTCTCTTAAGGGTAAGAACTTTACCAGATGCCCTCTAGGGTAGCATTTTCTGAAATGATACCCGTTCCACGCGCAGGGCCCAAGAGACAAGCAGCGCTCCAGAGTCTCAATGCGTGGATGAGACGATGGTGCAGGGAGAAGGGTTTTAGATTTGTTAGGAACTGGGCAACATTCTGGGGAAGGGGAAGGCTATTCCGAAAGGATGGACTCCACCTTAACCAGGGTGGGACCAGGCTGCTAGCATCGGCATTTAAAAAGGGGAAGGGGAGGGAAATGGGACGATATACCGCCTTTCTGTGGTTTTTGTAACTACATTCAAAGTGGTTTACATATATTCAGGTACTTATTTTGTACCTGGGGCAATGGAGGGTTAAGTGACTTTCCCAGAGTCACAAGGAGCTGCAGTGGGAATTGAACTCAGTTCCCCAGGATCAAAGTCCACTGCACTAACCACTAGGCTACTCCTCTAGCTTTTAAACTAGAAACGGGGGGGGGGGGGGGGGGGGGGAAGGCCAACAGTCGCTCAAAAGCACATGGTTCAGGATAAGGTATCTTTCTTGATATCACCAAAATAGGGAAGACAGGGTATCCTGATAGTGAGGTTGCAAAGGAGACCGTAGTACATCAGGTGTCCTTAAATAAAAATAAAAAGCAGACAAAAGATTGCAAATTAATATTGTCAAGTACTGAGCATGATGTAATAGGAACAACAAACATAGTTTGAAATGTCTATATGCGAATGCCAGGAGCCTAAGAAATAAGACGGGAGAGTTAGAATATATTGCACTAAATGAAAAATTAGATATAATAGGCATCTCTGAGACCTGGTGGAAGGAGGATAACCAGCGGGACACTGTCATAACGGGGTACAAATTATATCGTAGTGATAGGGTGGATCGAATTGGTGGAGGGGTAGCATTGTACGTTAAGGAGAGCCTTGAATCAAGTAGATTGAAAATTCTGCAGGAAACAGAACACATCTTGGAATCCCTATGGATTGAAATTCCATGTGTAAAGGGGAAAAGGCTAGTGATAGGAGTGTACTACCGTCCGCCTGGCCAGGATGAACAGACAGATGCAGAAATGTTAAAGGAAATTAGGGACGCAAACAAACTGGGCAACACAATAATAATGGGTGATTTCAATTACCCTGATATTGACTGGGTAAATGTAACATCAGGGCACGCTAGGGAGGTAAAATTCCTTGACGAAATCAAGGACTGCTTTATGGAGCAGCTGGTACAGGAACGAACAAGAGAAGGAAAAATTCTAGACCTATTCCTTAGTGGAGCGCATGATCTGGTGTGGGAGGTAATGGTGCTGGGGTCGCTTGATAATAGTGATCATAATATAATTTGATATTAGCTTTGAAAAGTATACATAGGAAATCAAATACGTTAGCGTTTAACTTTATAAAAGGAGACTATGATAAAATGAGAAGAATGGTGAAAAAAAACCTTAGAGGAGCAGCTGTGAGGGTCAAAAATTTACATCAGGCATGGATGCTGTTCAAAAACACCATCCTGGAAGCCCAGGCAAAATATATTCTGCGTATTAAAAAAGGAGGACGGAAGACCAAACGTAAGAAAGCATGGTTAAAAAGTGAGGTGAAGGAAGCTATTAGAGCTAAAAGAAAATCCTTCATAAAATGGAAGAAGGAACCGACTGAAAATAATATGAAACAGCATAAGAAATGTCAAGTCAAATGCAAAGCGCTAATAAGGAAGGCTAAGAGGGACTTCGAAAAAAAGATTGCGTTGAAGGCAAAAACACATAGTAAATTTTTTTTTTAGATATATTAAAAGCATGAAGCCGGCAAAAGAATCAGTTGGACCGCTAGATGACCAAGGAGTAAAAGGGGCGATCAGGGAAGTCAAAGCCGAAGCGGAGAAATTAAATGAATTCTTTGCTTCGGTCTTCACCGAGGAAGATTTGGGGGTGAGATACTGATGCCAGAAATGGTATTCGAAGCTGACGAGTTGGAGAAACTGAATGAATTCTCTATAAACCTGGAGGATGTAATGGGGGCAGTTCTACAAACTGAAGAGTAGCAAATCTCCTGGACCGGATGGTATTCATCCCAGAGTACTGACAGAACTGAAAAATGAACTTGCGGAGCTATTGCTAGTAATATGTAATTTATCCTTAAACTCAGGCATGGTACCAGAAGATTGGAGGGTGGCCAATGTAACCCCGATTTTTAAAAAAGGTTCCAGGGGAGATTCGGGAAATTATAGACCGGTGAGTCTGACGTCAGTGCCGGGCAAAATGGTAGAGACTATTATAAAGAACAAAATTACAGAGCATATTCAAAAGCATGGATTAATGAGACAAAGCCAACATGGATTTAGTGAAGGGAAATCTTGCCTCAGTAATCTACTTCATTTCTTTGAAGGGGTGAACAAACATGTGGCTAAAGGGGAGCTGGTTGATATTGTGTATCTGGATTTTCAAAAGGCGTTTGACAAAATACCTCATGAAAGACTCCAGAGGAAATTGGAGAGTCATGGGACAGGAGGTAGTGTCCTATTGTGGAAAAAAACAGGTTAAAAGATAGAAAATAGAGAGTAGGGTTAAATGGTCAGTATTCTCAATGGAGAAGGGTAGTTAGTGGGGTTCCGCAGGGGTCTGTGTTGGCACCTCTGCTTTTTAACACATAAATTGAATGATCTGGATATGGGAATAACTAGTGAGGTAATTACATTTGCTGATGACACAAAGTTATTCAAAGTCGTTAAATCACGGGAGGATTGTGGAAAATTACAAGAGGATCTTACGTGACTGGGAAACTGGCGACTAAATGGCAGATGACATTTAATGTACGCAAGTGCAAAGTGATACATGTGGGAAAGAGGAACCCGAATTATAGCTACGTCATGCAAGGTTTCACATTAGGAGTTACAGACCAAGAAAGGAATCTAGGTGTCGTCGTTGATGATACGTTGAAACCTTCTGCTCAGTGTCCTACTGCAGCTAAGAAAGCAAATAGAATGTTGGGTATTATTAGGAAAGGAATGGAAAACAAAAATGAGGACATTATAATGCCTTTGTATCGCTTTATGGTGCGACCGCACCTCGAATATTGTGTTCATTTCTGGTCGCCGCATCTCAAAAAAGATATAGTGGAATTAGAAAAGGTGCAGAGAAGGGCGACGAAAATGATAAAGGGGATGGGACGACTTCCCTATGAGGAAAGGCTACAGCGGCTAGAGCTCTTCAGCTTGGAGAAAAGGCGGCTGAGGGGAGATATGACAGAGGTCTATAAAATAATGAGTGGAGTTGAACGGGTAGATGTGAAGCGTCTGTTTATGCTTTCCAAAAATACTAGGACTAGGGGGCATGCGATGAAGCTACAAAGTAGTAAATTTAAAACAAATAGGAGAAAAGTTTTCTTCACGCAACGATGTATTTAAACTCTGGAATTCATTGTCAGAGAATGTGGTAGGGGCGGTTAGCTTAGCAGAGTTTTAAAAAGGTTTGGACGGCTTCCTAAAGTAAAAGTCCATAGACCATTATTAAATGGGCTTGGGGAAAAAACACTATTTCTAGGATAAGCAGTATAAAATGTTTTGCACTTTTTTGGGACCTTGCCAGGCATTTGTGACCTGGATTGGCCACTGTTGGAAACAGAATGCTGGTCTTGATGGACCTTTGGTCTGTCCCAGTATGGCAATACATATGTACAAACTCTGTGTCCTGCACTGCTGACTGATGTACACCAGTGCCGTTGTGCTGCCAACAAAACTTGAACCGCAGCGCTCCGCAACTCCTGAAAGGTCTGCAAGGCATTCCTCACTGCTCTCAATTCCAGACGACTGATGGGCCACGCTGCCTCTGTCCAGCACCCCTGCGCATAGCGGTAGAGGCATTGGACTCCCCAACCCACCAGGTTGGCATCCGTAACCACCACCATCACTCACTGTGGAGAGACCAAAGGCATTCCCCGCTGCAAGTGAGAGGCGCGAAGATACAGTTCATGCTGTACCACGCCTTGGGTAACCACAGCAGTCACTGATGATATTCCTGCAACACTGGCGACTATCTGCTCAGTAGCAAATTTTGCAGAGGGCGCATGTGGCCCTCGCTCACGGCACCACCTCGAGTGTGGCAGCCATTGATCTCAACACCTAGACATAGTTCCACGCTCGAGGACTTGGCAACTTCAACAGACTGTGTGCTTGCGCCAGACGTTTGGTCCTCCTGCCATCCGGTAAGAAAACCTGGTCCTGCACCGTGTTGAACCGAACGTGCAGATAGTCCAATGTCTGAAATGGAATCAGGTGACTCTTGCAGAAGTCGACCACCCAACCCAGGGACATTAGGATTGCAACCACTCGATCGTGGGCCAGGTAACTCTCCTGCTCCGAAGCTGCCCTTATCAACCAGTCATTGAGATAGGGATGCAATCCCTTCTTCCACAGAAACTCTGCTACCACCACCACCATAACTTTGGAAAAGGTGGGGGAGGGGGGGCAGTAGCAAGGCCAAAGGGCAGCGTCCGAAACTGAAAATGGCGCCCCAGCACAGCAAACCGAAGAAACCTCTTATGCAATAGCCAGATTGGGATATGTAAATAAGCCTCCTTGAGGTACAGGGCCATCAGAAACTCCTTCGGCTGACCCGCCGCAATGACCGACCGCGTTTCCATACAGAAATGGCGAACCTTCAGGAACTGATTCACCTTCCTGAGGTTGAGGACGGGTCGGAAGGAGCCTTCTTTCCTGGGTACCACGAAATAGAATATCACCCCATATGCACCTTGAGGAGAACCAGAATCACTGCCCCAATGTCCAACAGGTCCTGAAACATGGCCTCGATCACCACCCTTTTGGCAGCCGTAGTGCACCGGGACTCCAAGAAAGAATCTCCTATGGGAGAACAAAATTCTAGCCTGTAACCATCTCTTATAACCTCAAGGACCCACTGGTCTGAGGTAATGTTGATCCACTCTTGGTAGAAAAGAGTCAGCCGACCCCCTTTGTGAAGTATTGAGGAGTGGACCAGCGCCCCATCATTGGGAGGAGCATCCTGCAGCCCCCCTTCAGGATGCAGTGCCCAAAGCCTATTTATCACTGCAAAAGGAACAGCGCTGCTGAAACCTGGGACGCTGAAAGGACGCTGCCATCTGAACTGGGTGATAATGGCCTTGAGGTACTAGCCTGAGAAGCTGTCTTGGGCTTATGCTCCAGGAGCCACTTGGATTTGGAATCCCCCAAATCCTTCAGAAAATTTCCAAATCCTCCCCAACAGCAGTTTACCTCGAAAAGGGAACTTGGTGAGGCGCTGCTTGGAAGCCATATCTGCTGCCCAATGACTGAGCCACAACAAATGGTGGGAAGAAACCACCAATGCCATCTATTTCGACGAAGCACGAACCAGATCATAGAGGACTCCGACTCCATCTGGGGCATAGTCACCACCACTGAAGGACCTGTGTCTGGGTCCTGCTCCACTGCCTGCTGTAGCCAGCTAAGGCACGCCCGGGCCATGTAAGAACTACAAATGGAGACACCTCAAAGGAACAAAGAAGCTTCTAAATGTTGATCCTGCATATTCTTCAAAGCTACTGCACCCCCTCCACAGGGAGGGTGATCTTCTTGGTGACCGCCGTCACCAGGGCATTGACCTGATAGCATTGTCCAGTCTGACTGGATAAAGCCGGGATGTGGCCTTGGCCACCTTAAGGCCTGTATCAGGGTCTGCCCACTGAACCGAGATCAGCTCCTGGAAGGCCTCATGAACGGGAAAAGCCTTAGACGGCTTTCTGGTGCTGCCTGCGCCTCGAGATCAGCAATATGCAGAGCCTCCAAGGTGCTGGAAATAAGGGAGGGCAACTCCTCCCTCTGAAAAAATACGAACTGCTGTGGGATCATCTGGCTCTTCCTGAAGCAGCTCACCCTCCTCCATCTCATCCAGTCTAGAAGGCCTCAACGAGTCCCCTGAACACACTGCAAGCGAACGGGGGCCCAACGATCCCCTCCCTCCGAAACGGAAGCCAAACACCTCCACTTCTGCACCTGACCTTCAGAGACGGGCAGAAAGCTCTGACCCAAATCGCCAAGAGATCCCCCCCCCCCCCAGGCGCCCCCAGACCCTGAACCAGCGGAGAGGCAGGGAGGGCCCGCTTAAGTAAATAGGCCTGATGCAGTAGAACAAAATCGGACACAGGCCCTGCAGACACTGCCTCAGAAGCAGCGAGGGAACCTCCCAGCACCAGTGCTGGCAGCCCCTACCACCGACTCCAACGCCGCACAGGCCAAATTGGGAGGTGTGACCTGCAGCTGTGCAGAGACTGCAACCGTGGGAAGATCCAAAATGGCATGCATGTCAGACATCCCCACACGGGAAAACGCCACACCAGGGGAGAGGGAAGAACCATTCCCCACTAATTCCTCTGGGCATCCAGCACTGCACTGCCGCAGTACAATATTTTTACCGTTTCTGCTGCCATATCCCCAGACAACAGACGGGGAATAAGAGAAAAAAAATACCCAATGTGTGCTCTCCGTACGGTGCTACCTGCTGGTAGATGGATACAACCCACCAGTTTCTGGATTCATCTGCTGCAGAGGCTAGGAAATCCTAGCTACCAGGCTGTCTGAAAAGGGGAATGCAACTGAAGCCTGCAACAAGCAAGATCTGTAATCAAACTAAATATCAAGAAACATATCTCTGTATATTGATCTCTGTATCTTTATCTCTTCTCTCTATATCAGGCTTGTCCAAGTTCAGTCCTCAAGGGCTGCAAACCGACCAGTTTTTCAGGATATCCCTCATGAATATGCATGAGAAAGACTTGCATTAGACAAGCCTGATCAACTGATCTTTCTCTCTCCCTACATCTCTCCACATATATTTCAGATTTTTTTTTTCTTTTCTTTTTTTTGACAGCATGGGGAAGTGGTGGTGAGGAGGAGGGATGAAATTGGGTTCTAGACCTCAAATAAATTCTTAAGGTCTGCCTGACCAAACTGGCTGTCATGTTGGGAGTCGTCTTCTTGGAAGTAGTGGGATGCAAATGTGTGGACTGAAGCCCATGTTGCGGCTCTGTAGATCTTCTCTATTGAGACTGACCACGTCAGCTACTGACGCAATAATGGCTCCAACATGGTGAGCTGTGACATGACCCTCTAGAGTTAGTCCAACCTGGGTGTATTTTTATTAAGTACTTGATATACCGCCTATCAACAAAAGCAAACAAAGCGTTTTACAATAATAAAAGGAAAGGGGGAAGAACTATATCAATATAACAGGAAAACAGAAATGATAATCAAAAATAAAAAACAAAAAAAAATACCAACAGATTATAGAGGTCAAGTAGTTATTATAGAGGCAGCTTTAAAATTGGGATCCAATCAACTCTAATCTGGCATGTATATTGTGCTGAATCTGCAGAAGTGCAAAACAGATTACAAAAATAGTAGAAAAATTACATGGGCCAGAAAATTAACTGGGAAGGCACAAGCAAAATCAGTAAGTCAAAAATTAAAATTAACAATATAAAATTTTTTTAAATAAAAAACTTTTAAAAACACAACAAAAGCAAGAGTATGGCCTTTAGTACTAATGGGCCGATGATCAGAAGCAAACATGGGCGCTAGCGGCCAATAGCGCCATACTAGAACCTGCATTTGCTCCCACCCGATGATCAGAGCCTGAGAGAGTGCAGGTAATAACGCGCTTGCCAGCTCTGAACGCTAATTGCATGCAAATGCATGCAAACAAGGGTCTCCTGCATTCCTCTCTCATGATCAGCGAGCACCGTGTCAAACAAGGGCGTAGATACCGCCACAAGCCCTATGCCAGCTCGGAGCTAGCGTTAGGGTTTGCTAGCGAGGGAGGAATGAGGGAGACCCACTGAAGAGGTTTGACAAGTCCGGAATTTTCACCCAGACCTGTCAAACCTAAGCCCGCACCCCCCCCCACCCCCAAAGCACAAGACCTGGAAGTCCAGTGAAACTCCAGGCCCCCCATCCCCAAAGAACAAAAACCCAGGTGGTCCAGTGGGACAGCCAGCTTCCCCCCCCACATTGAACAAAAACGTCCTGGTGGTGCAGTGGGACCGATATCCATCTGCCCCCCCCTCCTCCCCTAGTGGCCTACCTCTCCATAGTAGTTGGAGGAGGGAGGGACTAGCACTCCTTCCCTCCTCTTTGGGTGCCTTCCCAAAATGGCGGCGTCCTGCCCTGTTCAGAGCATCCTGGGATGTGCCAGGTGGGGCTTAACCAGTGGTATGCTGGAGCCGGCTTGCATGAGCCGGTTGTTAATTTTTTTACCGACTTGCGAGCCGGTTGTTCCTGCAGGCGAGCCGGCTCTCCTTCCTTCCTTCCTCCTTCCCTCCTACAGGGTCCGGTCCCTCACCTCCCTTGTCCAGCCAATTCTTCGGGGCAGGCAGTCTTGTCTGCCCGCTGCCGGATTGCTCTTTAAAAATGGCCGCCAAGACTTCCAGCGGCGGCCTCGCGAGACTTCTGCTGAAGTCTTGGAGGCCGCCCTTGTCAGTCTCGGTGGCCATTTTGAAGAGCAATCTGGTAGCGGGGGAGAGTCAGCGCCGGCAGCGGGCAGGAAAGACTGGGGATCTTTCCTGCCTGCCCCGAAGCATCCGCTGGACAACCTCGGTGGCTGAAGTGGGTGGCAGGGGAGAGAAGGGATTCAGTGGACATTGTAATATCCCCTTTCTCCCTCAGGGTGACCTGGTTCTCAATATGCAAATTGTATGCAGATTAATGTGCTACCCCTTCTCGCTCAGGGTGACCTGGTTCTCAATAAACAAATTAGACAGTTCTCACCAACCGCATATTCCTCAGGCAGCTCTTTATTCCAGCCCCTTGGGCACACTTCTTCCAGCTTAAATACTTTATCCTTCACATGTCTTCACACTGAGCCTCCCCCACACAGATACCTGGGCTCAGTACTAACTTCAATACTTTGGGGACTTCTAACCCCAGGCTTTGCAGCCTGCTTTACTCAGTACTTGGGACCCACAGTCCTCCCTCCTTTGAACACACAGTTCTTGCCCGTACTTGGGACACACAGTCCTTCCCTTGAACACACAGTTTTACAAGTACTTGGGCCACACAGTCCTTTGAACACACAGTTCCTATAAGTACTGAGGACACACAGTCCAACACTAATGCTTTAGGGACTTCTTACCCCAGAGTTTTCAGCCTGCTTGTCTCCTTTGGACACACCGTCCACCACAAGTCCAGAGGGTTAGCCAGTCTCTTCCAGGGGATCTCTCTCCTTCTCCTCCCAGCTCTTTTCTCCTCCCTTTCAGAACTTAGGTGGGTATAAAGGGGTTAATTAGCCGAACAGGACCCAGCCCATAACCTGTTACACCTGTTGCCACCCTAGGGTCTCTCCCCGGTCCTAGCGACCACCACCTATCCATTCCCCTACTAGCTCCCTCAACT
The DNA here is from genome assembly GCF_901765095.1 of Microcaecilia unicolor. Taxonomy (NCBI): domain Eukaryota; kingdom Metazoa; phylum Chordata; class Amphibia; order Gymnophiona; family Siphonopidae; genus Microcaecilia; species Microcaecilia unicolor. The sequence goes on along the minus strand of NC_044040.1, from coordinate 117,763,803 downwards.
GACCAGAATTGGCATTTTCCTGGTTTTCAGTGGGAGAGCGCCCTCTGGCGGCCTCTTCAAGTAAGGGCAGCCACTGTGTTTATCACAACATGGGTGGCTGGAGGAGGGGGGGCAGAGGAGACAATGGAGTCGCTGGACATGGGTGGCTGGAGGAGGGGGGCAGGGGAGAGAATGGAGTTGCTGGACATGGGTGGCTGGAGGAGGGGGGCAGGGGAGAGAAGGGAGTCGCTGGGCATGGGTGGCTGGAGGCAGAGGTGTAGCCAGGTTCTGATCTCAGGGGGAGCAGACTTTTATAAAATAGGCGCCGGTTGGTGTCAGCTAGACAGCAGTGTCTGTGTTGTTGCTCAGGTGCTATGACGGGCAATGATTAATACAGGCTGTGTCTGCTGCGTCCTGCCTACAAGGAAAAGTGAGATTACTAACCTGTGGCAGGTATTCTCCGAGGACAGCAGGCTGATTGTTCTCACGATTGGGTGACTGGCTGCCTAGCAACAGAAGTTTGCTAGCTCTCGCATGTCCCGTGCGAATTGCGCATGCGCGACCGTCTTCCTGCCTTTAGCGTGAGCGTGCTCCTCAGTCAAGTAGAAAGCAAAGACAAGGGAAGACACAACTCCAAAGGGGAGGTGGGCGGGTTTGTGAGAACAATCAGCCTGCTGTCCTCGGAAAATACCTGCTACAGGTTAGTAACCTCGCTTTCTCCGAGGACAAGCAGGCTGCTTGTTCTCACGATTGGTCAATTGGGCCTCGCAACAGCGAGGACATAACTGAGATTGACCTAAACAACTACAACTAACTGAGAGTGCAGCCTGGAACAGAATAAAAATGGGCCTAGGGGGTGGAGCTGGATTCTAAACCCCAAACAGATTCTGCAGCACCGACTGCCCAAACCGACTGTCGCGTCGGGTATTCTGCTGTAGGCAGTAATGAGATGTGAATGTGTGGACAGAAGACCACGACGCAGCCTTGCAAATCTCTTCAATAGTGGCTGACTTCAAGTGGGCCACTGACGCTGCCATGGCTCTAACACTATGAGCCGTGACATGGCCCTCAAGAGTCAGCCCAGCTTGGGCATAAGTGAAGGAAATGCAATCTGCTAGCCAATTTGAGATGGTGCGTTTCCCGACAGCCACTCCCCTTCTATTGGGGTCAAAAGAAACAAACAAATGGGCGGACTGTCTGTGTGGGCTTGTCCGCTCCAGATAGAAGGCCAATGCTCTCTTGCAGTCCAATGTGTGCAACTGACGTTCAGCAGGGCAGGAATGAGGACGAGGAAAGAATGTTGGCAAGACAATTGACTGGTTCAGATGGAACTCCGACACAACCTTTGGCAAGAACTTAGGGTGAGTGCGGAGGACTACTCTGTTATGATGAAATCTGGTATAAGGAGCATGAGCTACCAAGGCTTGAAGCTCACTGACCCTACGAGCTGAAGTGACTGCCACCAAGAAAATGACCTTCCAGCTCAAGTACTTCAGATGGCAAGAATTCAGTGGCTCAAAAGGAGGTTTCATCAGCTGGATGAGAACGACATTGAGATCCCATGACACTGTAGGAGCTTGATAGGGGGCTTTGACAAAAGCAAACCTCTCATGAAGCGAACAACTAAAGGCTGTCCCGAGATAGGCTTACCCTCTACATGATAATGAAAAGCACTAATTGCACTAAGATGAACTCTTACAGAGTTGGTCTTAAGATCAGCCTCAGACAAGTGCAGAAGGTATTCAAGCAGGGTCTGAGTAGGAGAAGAATGAGGATCTTGGGCTTGGCTGTCACACCAGACGGCAAACCTCTTCCATTTGAAAGCATAACACCTCTTCGTGGAATCTTTCCTGGAAGCAAGCAAGACTGGGGAGACACCCTCAGAAAGACACAAGGAGGCAAAGTCTACGCTCTCAACATCCAGGCCGTGAGAGCCAGGGACCGTAGGTTGGTATGCAGAAGCGCCCCCTCGTTCTGAGAGTTGGAAAACACTCCAATCTCCACGGTTCTTCGGAGGACAATTCCAGAAGACGAGGGAACCAGATCTGGCGCGGCCAGAAGGGTGCAATCAGAATCATGGTCCCGCGATCCTGCTTAAGTTTCAGCAAAGTCTTCCCCACCAAAGGTATGGGAGGATACGCATACAGGAGGCCGTTCCCCCAATGTAGGAGAAAGGCATCCAATGCTAGTCTGCCGTGGGCCTGAAGTCTGGAACAGAACTGAGGGACTTTGTGATTGGTCTGAGTAGCAAAAAGATCTACCAAGGGGGTGCCCCATGCTTGGAAGATCTTGCGGACAACTCTCGAGTTCAGGGACCACTCGTGAGGTTGTATTATCCTGCTCAACCTGTCGGCCAGACTGTTATTTACACCTGCCAGATACGTGGCTTGGAGTAACATGCCATGACGGCGAGCCCAAAGCCACATCCTGACGGCTTCCTGACACAGGGGGCGAGATCCGGTGCCCCCCTGCTTGTTGATGTAATACATGGCAACCTGATTATCTGTCTGAATTTGGATAATATGGTTGGATAGCCGATCTCTGAAAGCCTTTAGCGCATTCCAGACCGCTCGTAACTCCAGGAGGTTGATCTGAAAACCTGTCCCCTGGAGGGACCAACATCCCTGGGTGTGAAGTTCCCCACCCCAGGAGAGACGCATCCATAGTCAGCACTTTTTGCGGCTGAGGAATTTGAAAGGGACGTCCCAAGGTCAAATTGGAGCGAATTGTCCACCAATGTAGGGATTTGAGAAAAACTGTGGACAACTGGATCACGTCTTCCAGATCCAACGCAGCTTGATACCACTGGAAAGCTAGGGTCCATTGAGACAGGCCACGGGAGTCATGTGAACTGTGAAGGCCATGTGGCCGAGCAATCTCAACATCTGCCGAGCTGTGATCCGCTGAGACGCTCATACCCAGGAAACCAGGGATAAAAGATTGTCTGTCCTGGCCTCGTGGAGGTAGGCATGAGCAGTCTGGGAGTTCAGCAGAGCTCCTATGAATTCTAGTCTTTGAACTGGAAGAAGGTGGGACTTTGGATAATTTATCACAAACCCTAGTAGCTCCAGGAGTTGAATAGTCATCTGCATGGACTGTAGAGCTCCTGCCTCTGAGGTGTTCTTTACCAGCCAATTGTCGAGATAAGGGAACACATGCACTCCCAGTCTGCGTAGAGACGCTGCCACTACTGCCAGGCATTTCGTGAACACTCTGGGTGCAGAGGCGAGACCAAATGGTAGCAAACAGTACTGAAAATGCCGTGTTCCCAGACAGAATCGAAGATACTGCCTCTGAGCTGGCAGTATCGGGATGTGAGTATAAGCATCCTTTAAGTCCAGAGAGCATAGCCAATCGTTTTTCTGAATCATGGGAAGAAGGGTGCCCAGGGAAAGCATCCTGAACTTTTCTCGGACCAGATATTTGTTCAGAGCCCTTAGGTCTAGGATGGGACGCATCCCCCTTTTTCTTTTCCACAAGAAAGTACCTGGAATAGAATCCCAGCCCTTCCTGCCCCGGTGGCACGGGCTCGACCGCATTGGCGCTGAGAAGGGCGGAGAGTTCCTCTGCAAGTACCTGCTTGTGCTGGAAGCTGAAAGACTGAGCTCCCGGAGGGCAATTTGGAGGTTTTGAGATCAAATTGAGGGCGTATCCTAGCCAGACTATTTGAAGAACCCAACGGTCGGAGGTTACGAGAGGCCACCTTTGGTGAAAAAACTTTAACCTCCCTCCGACCGGCAGATCGTCCGGCACAGACACTTTTATCTCGGCTATGCTCGCCCGTCCCTTGCTTTTGCTGGGGAGCTGCAGGGGCCTGAGGAGGCGCAGGCTGTTGACGGGAACGAGCGCGCTGGGGCTTAGCCTGAGCAGGCTGGCGGGTAGGTGGATTGTACCTACGCTTACTATAAGCGTAAAGAGCATTCCTCCTTCCCCCATAAAAATGTCTACCTGTTGAGGTAGATGCTGAAGGCGTCCGGTGGGAGAGCTTGTCGAATGCGGTGTCCCGCTGGTGGAGCTGTTCTACCACCTGTTCGACCCGCTCACCAAAAATGTTATCCCCCCGGCAAGGAGCATCCGCAATCCGCTGCTGGACTCTATTCTCCAGGTCAAAGGCACGCAGCCATGAGAGTCTGCGCATTACTGTACCTTGAGCAGCGACCCAGGACGCAACATCAAAAGTGTCGTAAACACCCCTGGACAGGAATTTGCGACACGCCTTCAGCTGCCTGACCACCTCCTGAAAAGGCTTGGCCTGCTCAGACGGGAGCTTATCGACCAAGTCCGTCAGCTGCCGCACATTGTTCCGCATGTGGATGCTCGAATAGAGCTGGTAGGATTGGATCTTGGATACGAGCATAGCAGAATGGTAGGCCTTCCTCCCAAAAGAGTCCAGAGTCCTAGACTCCCACCCCGGGGGCGACGAGGTGCACTCCGCTCCATGGATAAATCCTTCTTATCTGTTCCATTCTCCACTACTGCCGACTCCAGACTTCGCGCCTTCTGTCTCGCTGCACCCTACGCCTGGAATAAATTTCCTGAGCCCCTACGTCTTGCCCCATCCTTGGCCACCTTTAAATCTAGACTGAAAGCCCACCTCTTTAACATTGCTTTTGACTCGTAACCACTTGTAACCACTCGCCTCCACCTACCCTCCTCTCTTCCTTCCCGTTCACATTAATTGATTTGATTTGCTTACTTTATTTATTTTTTGTCTATTAGATTGTAAGCTCTTTGAGCAGGGACTGTCTTTCTTCTATGTTTGTGCAGCGCTACCTATGCCTTGTAGCGCTATAGAAATGCTAAATAGTAGTAGTAGTAATCCCTAGTACTCTTGACTTTCCTGAGAGCCAGATCCATTTTTTCTACAAACCTGTTTGGGGAAGCGACCGCTCCCCCTGTGCCCCACCTAGCTACGCTACTGGCTGGAGGGGGGCAGGGGAGAGAAAGGAGTCGCTGGACATGGGTGGCTGGAGGAGAGGGGGCAGGGGAGAGAAGGGAGTCGCTGGGCATGGGTGGCTGGAGGAGGGGGGACAGGGGAGAGAAGGGAGTCGCTGGACATGGGTGGCTGGAGGGGGGGCAGGGGAGAGGAGAGTCGCTGGGCATGGGTGGCTGGAGGGGGGGCAGGGGAGACAGGAGGGTTGCTGGACATCGGGCGGTAGATGGAGGGGAGGACAGGGGAAAGGAGGGTCGCTGGACATGGGTGGATGGAGGACAGGGTCACTGGACATGGGTGGATGGAGGGGAGGGCAGGAAAGAGGAGGGTCGCTGGACATGGGTGGACGGAGGGGAAGGCAGGGGAGAGAGAAGAAATGCTGGACATGGATGGAGGGGAGGGAAGAGTGAGGAAGAAGATGAGATGAGGGAAAAGGAAGAGAGGAGAAAAACTGCACATGGATGAAGAAAATAGGCAGAAGCTGGATCCACTGGACAGTCAAGTCTGCGGAAGACCAGAAATGAAGAAGAAAGGAGGAAAGGAAAGAAATAAATGGAAAGGAAGCCCTGGAAACGGATTTAAGAGGACAGATAGCAGCAGAATCGGATACTGGGCCAGCATGATCAGAAAAGCAATGTCACCAGACAACAAAGGTAGAAAAAAATCATTTTATTTTCATTATAGTGTTTGGAATATGTTCACTTTGATAATCAGGTGCTCAACATTAAAAGTTTATATTTACTTATTTATGGATTTTATCGCACATTAAACATGAATTAGATTGGAACCTGGGATCATTTAATTTTTTTTCCCTGGAGTAATGCATTGACCCCCCCCCCCCCCAGGCTCTCTCCCCAGCTATAGCTATCTCTGCAATTTGGGGGGGGGGGGTGCAGAGGGGGACCGGGGAGAGAGCCTGTTGTTAAACATTTACCAGCACACCACTGGGCTTAACCCATATATGGAAGTTAAGCCCCACCTAGCGCATCCCAGCATACATTGGGCAGGGCAGGACACCACCATTTTGGGAAGGCCCCTGAAGAGGAAGGGAGGGAGTGCTAGTCCCTCCCTCCTCCAACTACTATGACTATGGAGAGGTAGGCTGCCGGTGGGGGGAAGGGGCACTTAGGTTTGACATGTCTGGGAGAAAATCCCAGACCTTTCAAACTTCTTCTGCTGTTTGACAGATCCAGGCTTTTGACAGCCCGGACCTGTTAAACTTCTGCAGGAAGATTGTGCCTTCGGCGAATGCCCAGGCACAATCCTCCCGAAGAAGTACCCCTATGATCAGAGGTAATAGCGCACATAAATTTGCATGCTATTAGCTTTGATCATAGAGGCGTTATAGCCCCATGCTGTTCCGGTGCTATTTTTACAGCACAGTTTGGAACAGCACAGGGCTTCTGATGACTGGCCCATAAGTTCTTTAGGTAATGAATACCAACATTGAACCAGTGGCGTAGTTACTGGTGGGCACAAGCCCTCCTATTCTTGGCTCAGGCCCATGGTGGAAGGGCCCATCTAAGTTAACTATGGGCCCATCTAAAATATTGGGTCTGCCTACGCCACTGCATTAAACATCTTGAAAGCTGTCAGACCTCATAAACTTGCCACCCAGGAATACTAAAAGATCAGCACGCACATTCCTAAATCTTCATTTCCCCAGCTGCAAAAGACTAAAATACAAAACACATGCATCCAGCTTTTCCTACATAGGCACGCAGCTACGGAATGCATTACCACTTGACATGAAAAAACAACGCAACATAACCAACTTTCAGAAATCACTGAAAACCTGCCTCTTTAACATGGCATACCGCAATGATCCTTCATATGAACTTTAACGCATTACCACTTTGAGGGGCATAATTGAAGGAAACGTCTATCTCCATGGGCGTTTATCTCCGAGAACGGGTCCGTGAAGGGGCGGACCGAACCGTATTTTCGAAAAAAATAGACGTCCATGTTTTATTTGACAATTTGTGAGCTGGGCGTTTTTGTTTTTCAGTAATAATGGAAAATGAAAGCGCCCAGCTCAAAAACAAATAAATCCAAGGCATTTGTTCGTGGGAGGGGCCAGGAATCGTAGTGCACTGGTCCCCCTCACATGCCAGGACACCAACCGGCCACCCTAGGGGGCACTTTTACAAAAACAAAAAAAAAGGTAAAAGAGCTCCCAGGTGCATAGCACCCTTCCCTTGTGTGTTGAGCCCCCCAAATCCCCCCTCAAAACCCACTGCCCACAAGTCTACACCATTACCATAGCCCTAAGGGGTGAAGGGGGCACCTACATGTGGGTAGAGTGGGTTTGGGGGGGGTTGGATGACTAAGCATTAAGCAGCACAATTGTAACAGGTAGGGGGGGGGGGATGGGCCTGGGTCCACCTGCCTGAAGTCCACTGCACCCCCTAACAACTGCTCCAGGGACCTGCATACTGCTGCCAGGCAGGTGGGTATGACATTTGAGGGTGAAAATAAAAAGTTGTGAAACATCATTTTTTGTGGTGGGAGGGGGTTAGTGACCACTGGGGGAGTCAGGGGAGGTCATCCCCGATTCCCTCTGGGGGTAATCTGGTCATTTAGGGCACTTTTTGGGGCCTTATTCGTGAAAAAACAGGGTCCAGGAAAAGTGCCTTAAATTCTAGCTACAAACGCATACTTTTTTTCCATTATCGGCGAAAGGCGCCCATCTCTCCTTGGCCGATAACCACGCCCCAGTTCCACCTTTGCCACGCCTCCGACACGCCCCCGTCAACTTTGTACGCTTCCGCGATGGAGTGCAGTTGAAAACGTCCAAAATCGGCTTTCCATTATACCGATTTATTCGTTTTTGTGAGATAAACGTCTATCTCCCGATTTGGGTCGAAATCTAGGCGTTTTTCTCTTTCAATTATAAGGTGGTTTATCTATTATTCTGAATGTGTTCTCTTTATACCTGTTTGCTTAATTTTATTTTGTCATTCATGTTCTCTATGTAATACCACTTGCATCTCTCGCTCTGGAATGGCGATTGCCATGACAGAACAATGTATGCCACATTGAGCCTGCAAATAGGTGGGAAAATGTGGGATACAAATGCTCAGATGGGTGAAGGGGACTGGGTCTGGGGGGGGGCTCAGATGGGAGAAGGGGACTGGGAGGGGGCTCAGATGGGAGAAGGGGATTGGGTCTGGGTGGGGCTCAGATGGGAGAAAGGGACTGGGTCTGGGAGGGAGGCGGTCATATGGGAGAAGGGGCCTGGAGCTGGAACTGGGGTCTGGGAAGGGGGCAGGAGGGAGAATAGGGTCATGCCTGAGGCAGGTGGGAGAATGGGTCTGGTGATCGAGCAGAATGGCCGCTTAAGAGCTGAGCTCCCGCTAGCCCGCAGCAACTTTTTATGTTTTATGTTTCAACAATTTTTTATTGATGACACTCAATAATATATGTATCCAATACATTATTAACAAAACAGACAGGATATAAATCAAACAACTGAAACCATCATCAACTTTTTGTTTTAACATTATCCCCGACACCCATTTCCCCCCTTACCCTGACAAATTATAAATTCAAGGGGGATAAAACAAGTAGTCCAACATGAACAGAAAATATTTTATCGGCTATATCCCTATAACTCTCTTCAACCCCCGTTCCCTAGATAAGCCAGTACACAGTGGTCTCCAAGGGCCTAGACTCTGATAGCCCCTCGAAACCTAATGGTAGCATGTTACTTTTTACTCAACGTTTTGTTGGTAACAGCATGTACCCAATATAACTTAACAGCCTAATACACTACTGCATATTTCATCATCGGCATTTAACATTTTTATGTTTCAACAGCTCTTTACTGATGACGCAACTAAGTAAACCATAAGCAAGCACTACATACCAAAGGTTATAGCCATTTAAGTTAAAGTACTAAATTACCCTAAGTAACAGTATTATCATCAAAAAGATTTTCCCCCTCCCCTATTCCTCCTCCCCTTACCCCCCTTTTCCTTTCCTTCCCTCTAACCCCCCCCCCCCCGTCTACCCCCCTCTCTCCCCTCATCCCAGCTCACTCCCTCCCCCCTTTTTCGACTGTATCATCTGGATGCCCAAAATACTTTTAATTTATTCAAGGTTCCAAAGACTAGATTCCCCGGTCCCCGTTCTTCCATTATTCTCATTTGCCAGATTTCCCCCTTCACTAAAACGAATTTAACACAAGACTGCGAGCTCTGTGGGACAAGGATTGGATATATTTATCCCAAATAAGCAAAAACAATTTCTTCCGCTTGAACGTCGAGTGGGCATATTGTAATTCTAGCAGCATCAAGTCGTGTAACTTATTCCTCCATTGCCAATATGAAGGAGCTTGGTCGCTGATCCACACCCCCAACACAGTTCGTTTACCCAACATCCCTGCCTTCCTGACTAGCAGTTTGAAATATTTATCTTGGGGGCCAAAATCCTCATATTTATCTAGCAAAAATCCTATAGGTGACAGGTCGACCCCCTAGAGTCTCCAAGTAGGAACAACGCGTGTATAAACGAATTAACTGCTATCTGACATTTCCTACACATCGGGGAATCTATTCCTCCAGCCCTGAAAAGGCGTTCTTGTGTAAAATAGGCTCTGTGCAGCACTCGAAAATTACTTTCACGAAGTTCGGCACTAACAGACCCTAACGATATTCGCCCTACTAACGGATCTATATTTATCAAGGCTGCCGGGATACCCAAATCTCGACTCCATCGTTGCTGTATCTCCACCTTTCCTTGCTTTTTCAGTATCTTCTCCAACGCTTTCTTTAGAGTAGATACCGAGACCCCCGTCTTGGACAGGCTCGAAGAATTCTAGTAGTCGCTCTCTAAGGGGGAACCCGTATCTTGTAAATCAAAACTCTGAATATAGTGTTGTACCTGTCTATAAGCAAACATATCCCGTATTTCCACTTTCCCTAAATTCAGCAATGTCTCCCACATCATTAATTTCCCCTCCGCATCCAAGAAATCCCTTATAAATCTAATCCCCTTGCTTTCCCACCGTTGGAAACAGATATTATCATTGCCCGGTGCAAAATCTATATTCCCTACCAAAGGTATCTGATCCGACTTTTGTGGATCCCCCCCCCCCCCCCCCCCCGAGCAAAGGTATCAGGTACTTCCATGTTTCTCGAATCTATTTCAGAAGGAGGCTATTACGCAGCTCCTCTGGGATCTTATGTATAGGACAATGAACCAAAGATAAAACGTTCCATGTACCATATGCTGCTTGCTCTAATCTCCTAGGTACATATTCCTGACTCTCTAAAACCCAGTCTCCTAAATATTGGAGCAGACAGGCCCAATTATAACTCTTTAAATCTGGCATTCCTAGGCCTCCCTGTCGCCATGTTCCTATCATATGTCGGAATGGGGTCCTCAGTTTTTTCCCTTGCCAACAAAAGGCTGAAACCATTCTATATAATGCATCTATTTCTCTCTTAGTAAGTTTGATCGGCAATATTTGCAACGTGTACAGCCAGTTGGGGAAAAGAATCATATGAAACAGTTGAATACGTCCATACATTGATACAGGCAATGCGCTCCATTGCGACAAAAGCTGTCTGATCTGCTCCAATAAGTGAGATATGCTCAGGTCTTGTATCAGAAACACCTTATAAGTGAGTTTAATACCTAAATATTTGAAACTTCTCGGGGCCCACTTCAAAGGGAATTGTCCTTCCCAATGACATTTCACCGGGCTACAAGTTGGCAAGGCTAAGGACTTATCTAAATTTAATTTGAATCCTGAGAAGTCAACAAATTCAGCGAAGCTGTCCATCAGAGCCGAGAAAGATCATCAGCGAAAGCCGATATCTTAAATTCTTGGCTTCCTATTGTAACTCCTCAAATATCTGGATTCGACAGTATCTCTCTTATTAAAGGATCTATGCTTAAAACGAACAATAACGGCGACAGCAGGCACCCTTGCCTTGTCCCACGTTGAATGGAGATAGACTCTGATGAAGTTCCATTCACCCACACTACCGCCCGTGATGCCTTATACAATGCTTGTACTGCCCTGACCCACAATCCATCAAAGCTATAGGCCTCCAAGGTTGTGAACAAAAAGTCCCAGCTTACTCTGTCGAACGCCTTCTCCGCATCAAAGCTGACAAGCAGAGAAGGTGTCCCCTTCCTTTCTACCCACTCCATCAAGGCCAATATTTTCCGCATGTTTTTGGCTATGGTCCGTCCCCTCACAAACCCAACCTGGCTATCCTCTACCAAAGAAGGCAGTATCACCGCTAGTCGATTAGCCAATATTTTGGCAAACATTTTGGCCTCTACGTTCAGCAGAGATATAGGTCTATAAGATGATGGCTGCTCAGGATCCCGACCAGGTTTCAATAACACCACCATCCGAACTTCATTCATACTCCCTTTCTCAATAAAGTTATTGAACAAAGCACTATCTGGTGACCCAGCACTTTGTAAAATTCATACCTAAATCCATCAGGGCCGGGGGAGCCTTAAACAAGGCACCTTGTTGTATCACTCTATGCACCTCCTCCTCAGTATCTGCTTGTTTAGTCTGGATCGCTGTGATTCCCTTAAGCTTGGCAGTGTCCTCCCCTCTAAATATATTTTACTCTCCAGATCAGCATCTCTATGACCGGTATAAAGTTTTTGGTAGTACTGCCGAAAGGTTTCCGCTATGTCCTCATCTGATCTCATCAATTCACCCTTGTTGTTAAGAATTTGTAATATCTTTTGGCGTCCCGCTTTCTGCCGTACCAGTCCTGCCAGCATTTTCCCTTGCTTATTGCCATGAAGCTATAATTGATATTTGTAATATTGCAAAGATTTGACTGCTTGGGAATGCAGTAAACTATTTAGGGAGGCCTGCAGTGCCAAAAGATTCTCTTTATGCTGCGGCGTAGGCATTTGCCCCCACTTTCTTCGGACCTCTCCTACCTGCTGGCCCAACCGAATTATAGCTTTATCTTTCGCCTTTCTTTTATAGCTCTTATATGCTATGATGACCCCCTAAGAACTGCTTTAGCTGTCTCCCAGAATATCGGGTCTGCTCGATGTGCAGCATTATTCGACTGATAATCCGCCCACTGTTGTGCTATGTGTTCTCATGAGATACGAGGGGAATTGCCAACTAAACCCTTGACCACCTCCCTTTGGCAACTTAACAGTCCACCAAACATATGCATGGTCTGAGACCCTGTAAGGCCCTATACCCGCTTCTTGAACCATTGAAAAAAGGGTTTTAGACAACAGCCAATAGTCAATCCGCGATTGTGATGAGTGGGCCCTCGACAGGTGTATGTAATCTCTGTCATCTGGATGTAAAAGCCGCCAAACATCCACCAAGTCGAGGGCCACACAAAGCAAAGGAATACCATACGAGCCTGCCCCTTTTTCAGCCCTTTGACTCTTCGAGGTGTCTAGATTGGGGTCATGAACTGTATTCAGGTCTCCTCCCAGAATCACCAGGACATCCTCAGTCTTGGCTATGGTGCGGATCAGCGACTTAAAAAAATGATGATTATAAACATTAGGTGCATATACATTTGCAAGCAAAAATGTTCTCTGATTAATCAATACTTTAGCTATCACATATCTACCATCCTTTCCCGCCAGCAGCCCTGTGTTTGTACATCCAGCATCTTCCTAAATAATATCAACACCCCGGCTTTATGGTCTTATGCTGGGGCTTCTAACAAATGTCCCATCCACCATTTCTTAAATTTAGCATGTTCAATTGAAGATAGATGTGTCTCCTGTAAAAATACTATATCTGCCTCCTGCCGATTTAAGATCTGTAGAATTTTTTGACAATCGGAGAAGTTATACCATTCATATTCCATGAGACTAATCTAAGTGATCTCATCTCTGCCTCCTTGACTTCCCCCATAGTAAGGACATCTCTTCTGTAAAAGAAGGAGTCAGCCCAGCCTCCGACCCCCCCCCCCCTTGTCCCCAGTCTACCAAAGGGCCTAATCGCTCCTCCCAGAACCTTTGCACCCCCTTACCCATCCGAATATACAGAGTCAACTCCCCTCCCCGCCATTATTCTGCACCCCCCTCCCTTAACCACCCAAAACCCTCCCTCCCCCTACTGATTCCTCTATTTAGTCTTTCCCCTCAATCCCTTAAGTTCCTCCTACCCTTAAGTTCTCCAGAGGTTTGCTCAACCACAGCATATCTGTGTCGAACAGAAGTCCTGTAGGTCACTTCGAAAGTGAACCCCCCCCAGAGCAACCAACTCCATACCCCGTAATTATCTCTATATTCTCCCCCTCCAATAAACCTGTGAGCATAAGAACCTGTCCTCTTATAAGACATGGTTGCCTCTCTTATTTATGTGAGCATGTTCTGCTGCTGTTTTACCTGCAACCCAATTCAAAAACCAGTAACATGCAACTTCTAACCGCCCAGCCCGCCCTTTCCTCCCAAAAGAATAAGTTATTGCGATCTCGTAGTATCGTTGAGAAAGAAAAACAAACAAACACCTGGGTTCCCTATATGTTCATTAGACTCGCCAAGGTCTGACCATATATCGCTGAGCGTGCTTTAGCAACCCAGTTACAAACTATCTCATTTATATTTAACAAGGTTCATTACTTTCCCCCTTTTTCCATATCCAATCAGTTATAGACCTATGTTTTGTTCCCCATTCAAACCTGTTCTGGTCTTGTTGTTGCATATATAGTTTAGGCTATGGAACCGCTTATGTCCAAGCAGAAAAGTTCACATAGTTCACCAGTCCTCGGGGTATATGGTAATAGTTCAGAGCAGGTCGAAACTTCAACCTTCCGTGTGGTCAGCTAATCCTTCCGACTCTTTATCTCGAAGGTCTGTGATCTGTCTTACCAAACAGGCATTTCCTTGTCATCCGGATCTAGATCTATATGGTGGGCTATCCCGCCATAGATCTTCTCTGTTTGATGATGTCTTGTCAATTTTTCTTTGCATTGTCCTGCCCCTACCATTCCGAATCGGGCATCTTCCAATATTAAAGGGGAATCAGAGTCCTGGTATATATCCCTCTCCTTTTATTGCAAATCTGTTCCATTTTGCTAGACTATTTTGCCAAGGAAATGGAGTTCCCAGGGCACAATCTGTTCCGCCTCTCTTTTTTACTGGTTCAGTAACCCGCTCGCTGCTTCAGGCTATCAAAGAAGGTAGCTTTTCCATCGGAGAATATCTTAAGCTGCACTGGGTATAATAATGCGAACTGCACTTGCCTCTGATGTAAAGTAGAACAGATTTGTGAGTACGCTCTTCTGAGCAGCGAAACTTTCGCTGAAAAGTCTTGAAAACAGAGTACCGATTTATTTTCATATTTCAATGGGCCTTTTGCCCTAATCGCTCTCAGAATCTCCATTTTGTGCACATAGTTTAGCAACTTACATAGTAACATAGTAGATGACAGCAGAAAAAGACCTGCACGGTCCATCCAGTCTGCCCAACAAGATAACTCATATTTGCTGCTTTTTGTGTATACCCTACTTTGATTTGTACCTGTGCTCTTCAGGGCACAGACCGTATAAGTCTGCCCAGCACTATCCCCGCCTCCCAACCACCGGCTCTGGCACAGACCGTATAAGTCTGCCCAGCCCTATCCTCATCTCCCAACCACCAGCCCTGCCTCCCAACCACCGGCTCTGGCACAGACCGTACAAGTCTGTCCAGCACTATCCCTGCCTCCCAACCACCAGTCCCGCTGCCCACCACCGGCTCTGACACAGACCGTATAAGTCTGCCCAGCACTATCTTGAAGATAACTATTCTTGGCTTTGCTTCTCCTTGTCGCTTAGGCCCCAATCTGTGCGCTCTTTCTATTCTGAGCGGGCCTGCTGTTGATTGTAGCTGAAGTGTGTTAGTGAGCCAGTCTTCCAAAAAAAGTCCGCAATTCAATGTCCAATATAGCCTCTGGCAAACCCACTAATCGTAAGTTCCCTCTGCGAGATCTGTTTTCAATATCATCAATTTTATTTTCCAGCTCCATTACCTTCGATTGTAATGTTTCTTTTTCTGTAGTTATTTGTTGTACTCGATCTTCCAAATCTGATAGTCTCTGGCATGAAGCTGTAAACTCGCCTTTTAGTGCCTCCATTTTACCATCCAGCATTTCCAGCTTGTCCGTAATCCTTTGAAATTTTTGGTCTAGAGACAAATTTAATGCTTGGGTTACTTCTGTTACTATTTCCGCTACCCACGCGGAGCTCACTGAGAGCGGGCCTCCGCCATCCATCTCCGCCATTTTGTGGGGTTCTGACGTCTTAGCTTTATCTCCTTGTTTTCGCAGTGATTTAGACGCCATCGAGGTCCAAATCGTTCCCACCGGCAGCGATCCTCCACTCTAACCAGCCTATGCTGTCCGGGATCTATTTAGTCCAACTTGCGCAGATGTTTAAGGGTCGGTTGCTCGGTCGGGGCCCAGGAGCTCCACTCTCCCACGTCTGTTTCTCAATGTGGCATCACGTGACCTCGGAACTTTTTATGTTTTAACATTTTTATTGAGAAACCAGCAAAGTGTACAACTTCAACAATCTCTGTATGAGTCAACAGAAATGACCAGCATATAAAACAGTACAGAACAGAAAAAGGAATTCCATCCTCAAAGTTTTACCAATTTTTTTTCTCACCCCCACCTGTATATCACCCCCCCTCACCCAGACTTATACCTAAACCATTCAAGGACAAGCTATTTCAATACCAACAAGATGGAACAACGTGATTCACCCTCCTCCTTAAAATACCATAAACCAGATAAGAGAAAAAATAAAGAAAGAAAAGAAAAGAAACACCCCGCCTTCCTTCTTGTCCAAGCATGAAAGGATAGCCTCCAAGACTTATCTCAAATACTATTATCCCCCCAACGCTTCTTAAACTAGTTAACTCTCCCCCCCTTACAACATTGGCAATACAACCATAATCTGTACGAGAAGCCACAACTCTTGGGTCTCCCCCCACATTTTGTCCCAAACAAAATCCTCCCCCCCCCCACCCTATCCTCCTATATCGGTGCAATGCCCCACTCTTAACACTCCCAGTATTTCCTAACCTCCCCAAGGGAGCCCATTCAGAACTTGACTGCACGCCCCCCTAGATTCCCAAGTCATCAACTCGTGCAACTTATTCCTCCAGTGCCAGAAGTAGGAGGGGGGCGGTTCTGAGTCCAATAAATAAGAATGCATTTCCTCCCCAGTATGCATGATTTCCCCAGGAACAACTTCTCTCCTCTCATACCCTCTTGCTACAAACGTGGCTCACTGAACATCGCCTTCTCAAACAATAACATAATTACTCTTCCTACCACCCTTTGAAGAAATTGAGCTATTGCCGACCAGAACAGAGAAATTTGCCTACACTGCCACATACCATGAAAGAACGTTGCCTCTGTCCTCTTACACTTGTTGCAACATGGCGTTTCCGACACCTCAGCATGGAAAGCCTGCCTCTGAGAAAAGTATGCCCTGTGCATTGTCCAAAAGTGGCATTCCTGGAATTCTGCACTATGTACCAAATGTACACCACTCTGAAGAGAGGACAGTAACAACTTCACTGAAACTGTTCTCCCCACCTCCCTACTCCACCTATCTGTAACCACTTGTAAATCCCTCCTTTGAGCCCTCTTGCATAATTCACCATGAAACCAAGAAACCGATATTTGGCCCGCAGCATCTCCTTCTAAAAGTTCTCGCAGCTGCCGTCCGAATCGTGGGAGTAAACTGCCCCTTGGCAAAGAGCGCACGTAATGAGATAGTTGACAATAAGCAAATATTGTGGCCGGACCCTGTGCACATTGAGCTAAAAAGTCTTGAAATGGCATTAGGGTCCCATCTTCTTTAATTACACTTTCTAGATGAGTTACCCCCTTCTCTTTCAAGGAATGAAAAACCCTATTCTCTCCACCCGGTGTGAAATCTAAATTCCCCTGTAAGGGCAGCCACACTGCTAAGAGGGCACTGACCCCACAACGGGAGTACTGCTCTCCATAGGGACCATAGACGTCTAAGCAAAATACTCCCACGCAGTCTCTCGGGTAAGTTCCCCCTGAGGGTATGAAGCAGCGAGTTCACATGCCATGGGCCAAAATAAACCTGTTCCAACCCTGTATCTGTTTAGGTTGTGGTACCCAATAACCAGTCTCGTAGATGCCGACGCAAACAAGCTTGGTTATATTTCCGAAGATCAGGAAGCCCCAACCCTCCCGCCTTTTGGGCTCCCGTCAAATACTGCCACCTCATCTTTGCTTTCCGGCCTCCCCAGCAGAACCATGTCACCATCCTCTGAAGCGAAGCCAGATCCCGTCGTGCTAACCAGATAGACAATGTTTGTAACACATACAGCCACCTCGGGAAGATAATTGTTCTATACAGAGGCAGCCTACCTAAGAAGGACAGTGGAAGAGCAGACCAAAGTGACAACTACTCCTTCATCTCTCTGAGCAACTTTGAGACTAATCTTATACAGAAGCGAGGTGTCCATTGGCAACTGTATACCCAAATAGCGGAACGACTCCCGAGCCCACCTCAAGGGGAACCCAACCCTCCACGACTGTCTCAAAGCATTCGAACTCGCCAATGCTTCCGACTTTGTAAGATTCAGCTGAAACCCTGAGAAATCCCCAAACTCTGCCAAGCTTTCAATGAGGTTCGGCAATGAGGACCGTGGGTCTGTAATAAGCAACAATAAATCATCTGCGAATGCTGCAGACTTAAAGGTGAAATTCCCTATCTGCACCCCTTTTATGTCCAGGTTATAAGTACATAAGTAATGCCATACTGGGAAAAGACCAAGGGTCCATCGAGCCCAGCATCTTGTCCACGACAGCGGCCAATCTAGGCCAAGGGCACCTGGCAAGCTTCCCAACGTACAAACATTCTATACATGTTATTCCTGGGATTTTGGATTTTTCCAAGTCCGTTTAGTAGCGGTTTATGGACTTGTCCTTTAGGAAACCGTCCAACCCCTTTTTAAACTCTGCTAAGCTAACCGCCTTCACCACATTTTCCGGCAATGAATTCCAGAGTTTAATTACACGTTGGGTGAAGAAAAATTTTCTCCGATTTGTTTTAAATTTACTACACTGTAGTTTAATCGCATGCCCCCTAGTCCTAGTATTTTTGGAAAGCATGAACAGACGCTTCAAATCCACCTGTTCCACATACCTCTATCATGTCTCCCCTCAGCTGTCTCTTCTCCAAGCTGAATGGCCCTAGCCTCCTTAGTCTTTCTTCATAGGGAAGTCGTCCCATCCCCGCTATCTTTTTAGTCGCCCTTCACTGCACCTTTTCCAATTCTACTATATCTTTCTTGAGATGCGGCAACCAGAATTGAACACAATACTCAAGGTGCGGTCGCACCATGGAGCGATACAACGGCATTATAACATCCTCACACCTGTTTTCCATACCTTTCCTAATAATACCCAACCTTCTATTCGCTTTCCTAGCCGCAGCAGCACACTGAGCAGAAGGTTTCAGTGTGTTAT
This sequence comes from Microcaecilia unicolor, assembly GCF_901765095.1. Classification (NCBI taxonomy): domain Eukaryota; kingdom Metazoa; phylum Chordata; class Amphibia; order Gymnophiona; family Siphonopidae; genus Microcaecilia; species Microcaecilia unicolor. Next base: position 117,745,426 of record NC_044040.1, on the reverse strand, counting down.
CGACGACAACACCCAGATCCCTTTCTTGGTCTGTAACTCCTAACGTGGAACCTTGCATGACGTAGCTATAATTCGGGTTCTTTTTTCCCACATGCTTCACCTTGCACTTGCTCACATTAAACGTCATCTGCCATGTAGCCGCCCAGTCTCCCAGTCTCGTAAGGTCCTCTTGTAATTTTTCACAATCCTGTCGCGAGTTAAAGACTTTGAATAACTTTGTGTCATCAGCAAATTTAATTACCTCGCTAGTTACTCCCATCTCTAAATCACTTATAAATATATTAAAAAGCAGCGGTCCTAGCACAGACCCCTGAGGAACCCCACTAACTACCCTTCTCCATTGTGAATACTGCCCATTTAACCCCACTCTCTGTTTCCTATCCTTCAACCAGTTTTTAATCCACAATAGGACATTTCCTCCTATCCCATGACCCTCCAATTTCCTCTGTAGCCTTTCATGAGGTACCTTGTCAAACGCCTTTTGAAAACCAGATACACAATATCAACCGGCTCCCCTTTGTCCACATGTTTGTTTACTCCTTCAAAGAATTGAAGTAAATTGGTCAGGCAAGATTTCCCCACACAAAAGCCGTGCTGACTCGGTCTCAGTAATCCATGTCCTCGGATGTGCTCTGTAATTTTGTTTTTAATAATAGCCTCTACCATTTTCCCCGGCACCGACGTTAGACTCACCGGTCTATAATTTCCCGGATCTCCCCTGGAGCCTTTTTTAAAAATGGGCGTTACATTGGCCACCCTCCAATCTTCCGGTACCACGCTCGATTTTAAGGATGTTGCATATCACTAGCAGTAGCTCCGCAAGCTCATTTTTCAGTTCTATCAGTACTCTAGGATGAATACCATCCGGTCCAGGAGATTTGCTACTCTTCAGTTTGCTGAACTGCCCCATTACGTCCTCCAGGTTTACCATGAAGTCAGTAAGTTTCTCCGACTCGTCCGCTTGAAATACCATTTCCGACACCGGTATCCCACCCAAATCTTCCTCGGTGAAGACCGAAGCAAAGAATTTATTCAGTCTCTCCGCTATGTCTTTGTCTTCCTTGATCGCCCCTTTTACCCCTCGGTCATCCAGCGGCCCAACCGATTCTTTTGCCGGCTTCCTGCTTTTAATATACCGAAAAAATTTTTTACTATGTTTTTTTGCATCTAATGCTATCTTTTTTTCGTAATCCCTCTTGGCCTTCTTTATCTGCGCCTTGCATTTGCTTTGACACTCCTTATGCTGCTTCTTGTTATTTTCAGACGGTTCCTTCCATTTTCTGAAGGCGTTTCTTTTAGCCCTAATAGCTTCCTTCACCTCACTTTTCAACCAGGCCGGCTGTCTTTTGGAGTTCCGTCTTTCTTTTCTAATTCGCGGAATATGTATGGCCTGGGCCTCCAGGATGGTATTTTTGAACAGCGTCCACGCCTGTTGTACAGTTTTTACTCTCTCAGTTGCCCCCCTAAGTTTTTTTTTTACCGTTCTTCTCATTTTATCAGTCTCCTTTTTTAAAGTTAAACGCTAACGTATTTGACTTTCTGTGTACAGTTACTTCAAGGTCGATATCAAAACTGATCATATTATGGTCACTGTTATCAAGCGGCCCCAGTACCATAACGTCCCTCACCAGATCATGCGCTCCACTAAGGACCAAGTCTAGAATTTTTCCTTCTCTCGTCGGCTCCTGCACCAGTTGCTCCATAAAGCTGTCCTTGATTTCATCAAGGAATTGTATCTCTGTAGCGTGTCCCGATGTTACATTTACCCAGTCTATATTTGGATAATTGAAGTCACCCATTATTATCACATTGCCCATTTTGTTCGCGTCTCTGATTTCTTTTATCATTTCTGTGTCTACCTGCTCATCCTGGCGAGGCGGACGGTAGTACACTCCTATCACCGTTTTTTTCCCTTTTATACATGGAATTTCAACCCACAATGATTCAAAGGTGTGATTTGTGTCCTGCTGAATTTGTAATCTATCTGAGTCAAGGCTCTCGTTAATATACAATGCTACCCCTCCACCAGTCCGGTCCACCCTATCACTACGATATACTTTGTACCCCGGTATGACAGTGTCCCACTGGTTATCCTCCTTCCACCAGGTCTCAGTAATGCCTATTATATCCAATTTTTCGTTTAGTGCAATATATTCCAACTCTCCCATCTTATTTCTTAGACTCCTAGCATTTGCATATAGACATTTCAAAGTATGTTTGTTGTTCTTATTTGCATGATGCTTAGTACCTGACACTATTGATTTGACATCTTTTGTCTGATCTTTAGTTGTATTTAAGGGCACCTGGTCTACCATGGTCTGTTGTGCAACCTCACTATCCAGAAACCCTATCTTCCCTGTTTGTGAGGTATCTTTGCAAGATACCTTTTCCGGAACCATGCGCTTTTGAGCGACTGTCGGCCTTCCCCCCATTTCTAGTTTAAAAGCTGCTCTATCTCCTTTTTAAATGCTGACGCCAGCAGCCTGGTCCCACCCTGGTTAAGGTGGAGCCCATCCTTTCGGAATAGGCTCCCCCTTCCCCAGAATGTTGCCCAGTTCCTTACAAACCTAAAACCCTCCTCCCTGCACCATCGTCTCATCCACGCATTGAGACTCTGGAGCTCTGCCTGTCTCTTGGGCCCTGCACGTGGAACAGGTAGCATTTCAGAAAATGCTACCCTAGAGGATCTGGATTTGAGCTTTCTACCTAAGAGCCTAAATTTGGCTTCCAGAACCTCTCTCCCACATTTTCCTACGTCATTGGTACCCACATGTACCAAGACAGCGGACTCCTCTCCAGCACTATCTAAAATCCTATCTAGGTGACGCGTGAGGTCCGCCACCTTCGCACCAGGCAGGCAAGTCACCAGGCGATCCTCACGTCCACCAGCCACCCAGCTATCTATATGCCTAATGATCGAATCACCAACTACAACAGCTGTCCTAACCTTTCCCTCCCGGGCAGCACTTGGAGACATATCCTCGGTGCGAGAGGATAGTACATCCCCTGGTGGGCAGGTCCTGGCTACAGGAGTACTTCCTACTTCACCAGGGTGATGCTCTCCTTCTAGAAGACCTCCCTCCTCCAAGGTAGCACAAGGGCTACTAGACTGGAGGTGGGACTTCTCTACAACATCCCTGTAGGTCTCCTCTATGTACCTCTCTGACTCCCTCAGCTCCACCAAGTCTGCTACTCTAGCCTCAAGAGAACGGACACGTTCTCTAAGAGCTAGGAGCTCTTTGCATCGGGCGCAAACATATGACATCTCACCAACTGGGAGATAATCATACATGTGACACTCAATGCAAAAGACTGGATAGCACCCCTCTCGCTGCTGGACTGCTGACTCCATCTTAGTGTTTTTTAGTTTTTCAATAATTTAAAACTTGCTACAGTATTAAGGATATTAGCCTAATATAAAAGTGTCTTTTACTTTATATAGTATATTGTATGATTTATTTAGTATTTCCTTCTTAGATGGTGGTGAAATATATTTAAAACTCTATAAGAGCACTCCTTGCTTGTTACCCTAATTACAATAACTGACTATAAATGAGGAGTTGTCCTAGGGGTGGGTGGGTGTTGGGGAGGGTGGGGGGCAATACTAAATTAGATCCTGCAGTGGCTGTTAGATTCTATCTGTTAATGCTTTGGTACAAAGCTTTTAAAACTAAGTGGAAAAGACTATGGAGATTAGCTGTTTTCTGTTAGCTGTTAAGTAGAGGAGTGTGGTAGCCGTGTTAGTCCACTCTTAAGGTTATCAATAGAAATCAAACAAAATAAAACATGGAAAAGAAAATAAGATGATACCTTTTTTATTGGACATAACTTAATACATTTCTTGATTAGCTTTCGAAGGTTGCCCTTCTTCCTCAGATCGGAAATAAGCAAATGTGCTAGCTGACAGTGTATATAAGTGAAAACATTCAAGCATTACTATGACAGTCTGACAGGGTGGGAGGAGGGGGGTGGGTAGGAAGTATGCATGGGGACATCAAAGCATATCATTGATATTCTAACAGGGTGGGTGTGGATAGGTGAGGGGAGGGTGATCAACAGAGACATACAGCTTTATGGTTTATAATGGGCTAGGAACCCCAGATCCTTGTTAAGTCCTTTCTGTTGGGTGTTAAAATATTCAATCATTCTGACTTCAAAGGTCTTACGTTCTTGTATGGTTTTAAAGTTACCTTTGAGGATTCTCACTGTGAAATCACTGGTACAGTGTCCTGGTCCTGTAAAATGTTGACCAACAGGCGTGGGAACTCTGCTGGCACCAGTATTGTTCATATGATGTCTATGTAAATTGAATCTTGTCTTAAGCATCTGGCCTCTTTCTCTAATATAGCATCCTTCGTTACATTTTTTACATTGAATGATATATACCACATTGGAAGATGAGCATGTAAAATAGTCCTTTATGTTGAATATTTTTCCCTTGTGAATGACTGTGGGGTCTTGTGAAATGTTCTGGCATAGCTTGCAGCTGGATGTGTTACAGGGAAACGTGCCCTTTTCTTTTTCAGTCTGTGAAGGAAGTTTACTTCTGATTAGCTTGTGTTTTAAATTGGGTGGCTGTCGGAAGGCCAGTACTGGTGGGGATGGGAATATCTCTTTCAGTAATTCATCCTCCTGGAGTATAGGTTGTAGATCTCTTATGATTTTCCTCAGTTTTTCCAGCTCTGGATTGTATGTCACTACAAGCGGGATTCTGTCTGTGGATTTTTTCTCCTTGTACTGTAGCAGATTCTCCCTGGGTGTTTTGAGGGAGGAGGCAATATTCTTGGAGATTATTTTGGGGTTGTAGCCCTTCTGTTTGAAGGATTCAGTCAGGGTTTTAAGGTGTCTGTCTCTGTCCCCTGGGTCAGAGCAGATACGGTGGTATCTTGTGGCTTGGCTGTAAATGATGGATCTTTTTGTATGTGAAGGGTGGAAGCTGGAGTTGTGGAGGTAGCTACATCTGTCTGTGGGTTTCTTGTATATAGATGTTTGTATACAGCCATCACTGATTGAGACCGTGGTGTCCAAAAAATTGACTTTTTCTGGGGAGTAGTCAATTTTGAATCTGATTGTAGGATGGTATGTATTGAATGCAGAATAAAATTGTTTCAGAGTTTCTTCACCCTCCGTCCAAATCATAAAAATGTCATCGATGTACCGGTAGTATTTTAGAGGTTTGGTCTGGTGTGTATTCAGAAATGTCTCTTCCAGCTCAGCCATAAAAAGGTTGGCATATTGGGGTGCTGTCCTGGTGCCCATCGCAGTGCCCATTATTTGCAGATAGATATCATTGTTAAAGTGGAAGTAGTTGTGAGTTAAAATGAATTTGATTAATTTTGTAATAGTTTCTGGTGAGTATTGATGGTCCAGTGTGGATTTTTTTTTAGGAGTCTTCCACATGCAGCTATGCCATCCGCATGTGGAATGTTGCTGTATAGTGATTCTACATCCATCGTGACCAGAAGGGTGTTAGGTGGTAGTTGCTTGATATTTTTCAATTTATTCAGAAAGTCTGTGGTGTCTTGTATGAAGCTGTTAGTTTTGTGTACGAGAGGTTTCAGAATTCCCTCTATGAATCCAGATATTTCTTCCGTGAGTGTGCCAATACCTGATATGATTGGTCTGCCAGGGTTTCCCAGTTTGTGGATCTTGGGTAGCATGTAAAATGTGCCCACGGAAGGTTGATTTGGTATGAGTTTCTTCAGGTGAGGTTGCGCTTGTGTAGGAAATGTTTTGATAAGGTCTTTCAGCTGTTTTGTGTAATCCTGTGTGGGGTCCTCAGTTAGTTTCCTGTAGTATTTATTGTCTGAGAGCTGTCTGTGCCCCTCTTCAATGTATTTTTGTATGTCCATAATTACCACTGCGCCTCCTTTGTCTGCGGGTTTGATGATAATGCGTTCGTTAGTTTGTAGGGTTCTCATTCTGCCCATCGAATAACCTAGATGAAATCCAGCTATATTCAGACCTAGAAGAATTCTTCTAATTGGGAACCAGTCCGATAGCATTCCATTAGCACACACCTGCGCCTTCGGGTCTGTGTACAAAGTCCGCACAGCTTTAACAAACCAACCCTCTATACCATAAGCTTCCAAAACCCCAAACATGAACCCCCATTCCACTCTGTCAAACGCTTTTTCTGCATCAAAACTTACTAGTAATGTCTGTTCCTTCTCCGAACTAATGGTCTCCAACGCTGCCAGTATTCTTCTCATGTTTTTCACAATCACCCTCCCTCGAGTGAACCCCACCTGGGGTTCGGCCACCAATGAAGGACGTATTCTTGCTAGCCTATTGGCCATAATCTTGACCAAAAATTTTACTTCCGTATTAAGTAACGAGATTGGGTGATACGACTCTGTGCGGTCCGCTGGTTTACCCGGCTTCTGAAGAACTATAATTTGAGCCGCATTAAGATGATGCGGTAATTGCCCCCTTTGAATAAGACTGTTGAAAACATCCGCCAACACCGGGCTAACCTCCGACTGTAAAAGTTTATAGAACTCGCTACGTAGACCATCTGGCCCTGGGGTCTTTCCCAGTGCACTCTGCCGAATTACCCACTCCACCTCCTCCACAGCGATAGGCTCGTTCAGCAGGGCTAACTCTGACTCTGTGACCCTAGGTAAATCCATACTAGAGAGATAAACCTCACTGGCTATTGGCGGTGGAGACTGCGGTTCATACAGTTTAGCAAAGAACTCTGAGAGGATCTTGTTTATAGCCCCATCCTCATGCTTCCAAACTCCCCTTGAATCTACCAACGTGGATATTAACGCCCTGAACTACCATGTGCGAGCCTAGCCATTAATCTGCTTCCCTTGTTGGCAAACCAATAAAGTTGATACCTATAGTAAGCCCAGGACCTCTTCGCCTTTTCATGCAACAATTCGTTCAGGGCTTGCTGTGCTTCCAACAATTGTGTCTTAACCCGTAAGGACTGTTCTACCCCATATTGTCTCCGGAGTGATGTTACTCGCTGTTCCAAGCGAAGCACCTCCCTGCGCCTCACCTTCCTCTGGAAACTGACATAAGAGATGATCTCCACTCTGAGGACCGCTTTAGCCGCCTCCCAAAACAGTGTAGGGTTTGATCTATGGCGCTCATTAGAAACCTTATATTATTTATATGTAGCATTTGTATCCCACATTTTCCCACCAATTTGCAGGCTCAATGTGGCTTATATTTAACGGCAGACAATGACTATCCCTATAGAAAAAAGGTGGAAACATCCCCCAAGGACGACGGGTCCCTCCCCTGCAACCCTAATTCAACCCATGCATGATTGGAAATCATTATCGGGCCTATTTTAACCTCCTTCACCTGAGTTAGAAGTTCCCTAGAAAGCAGCAAATAATCTATTCTGGACATCGTGGAATGTACTCTAGATACATGCGTGTAATCTCTTTCCAAAGGATTAAGAGTCCTCCACACATCCACTAAACCTAGTGCTGAATCCAACAAGCTCACCCCTCTCTCTGTCCTAGCCAATTCCCTATCCGTTGGCCTAGAGCGGTCCAAAGTTGGGTCCGCCACATCACTCAAATCTCCACCCAATACTATCGGCAAATCACCCAGATCAAGAATCATACGAATAACCCGCACAAAGAATTCTTTCTCAAAAACATTAGGAGCATAGAGATTACACAACAGGAGAGGTTGACGTTCCAATACCACCGAAGCCAAAACAAACCTGCCTTCTGGATCTACTATAACCTTCTTAGTCTCCAAACGCAGTCCCTTTTTGATCAGGATCACTATATCCGCCCTCCTACCTGCTGCTGGAGCCTCGAAAATTTCTCCAACCCACCACCTTTTTAGTTTTAAGTGTTCCGCTGTTGAGAGATGAGTCTCCTGTAGAAAGGCAACCGAGGTCCCCCTGTCCCTAAGAGCTTTTAACAATTTTTGTCTTTTAATTGGCGAGTGAATACCACCTACATTCCAAGTAGAGCGAATGCTACATACCTGTAGAAGGTATTCTCCGAGGACAGCAGGCTGATTGCTCTCACAAATGGGTGACGTCCACGGCAGCCCCTCCGATTGGAGATCTTCCTAGCAACAGAGTTTGCTAGTTCTTGCGCGCGCCCGCGACGCGCGCATGCGCGGCCATCTTCCCGCCCGAAATCGCTCGTGTTCGCTAGTCCCGTACCAAGCAAAAACAAGAGAAGGGAAGACACAACTCCAAAGAGGAGGCGGGCGGGTAGGTGAGAACAATCAGCCTGCTGTCCTCGGAGAATACCTTCTACAGGTATGTAGCATTCGCTTTCTCCGAGGACAAGCAGGCTGCTTGTTCTCACAAATGGGGTATCCCTAGCCCCCAGGCTCACTCAAAACAACAAACATGGTCAATTGGGCCTCGCAACGGCGAGGACATATCTGAGATTGACCTAAACTTTTCCAACTAACTGAGAGTGCAGCCTGGAACAGAATAAAAATGGGCCTAGGGGGGTGGAGTTGGATTCTAAACCCCAAACAGATTCTGCAGCACTGACTGCCCAAACCGACTGTCGCATCGGGAATCCTGCTGAAGGCAGTAGTGAGATGTGAATGTGTGGACAGATGACCACGTCGCAGCCTTGCAAATCTCTTCAATAGTGGCTGACTTCAAGTGGGCCACTGACGCCGCCATGGCTCTAACACTATGAGCCGTGACATGACCCTCAAGAGTCAGCCCAGCCTGGGCGTAAGTGAAGGAAATGCAATCTGCTAGCCAATTGGATATGGTGCGTTTCCCGACAGCCACTCCCCTCCTGTTGGGATCAAAAGAAATAAAAAGTTGGGCGGACTGTCTGTGTGGGCTTGTCCGCTCCAGGTAGAAGGCCAATGCTTGCTTGCAGTCCAATGTGTGCAGTTGACGTTCAGCAGGGCGGGTATGAGGACGGGGAAAGAATGTTGGCAAGACAATTGACTGGTTCAGATGGAACTCCGACACCACCTTCGGCAAGAACTTAGGGTGAGTGCGGAGGACTACCCTGTTATGATGAAATTTGGTATAAGGAGCATGAGCCACCAAGGCTTGAAGCTCACTGACTCTGCGAGCTGAAGTAACTGCCACCAAGAAAATGACCTTCCAGGTCAAGTACTTCAGATGACAGGAGTCCAGTGGCTCAAAAGGAGGTTTCATCAGCTGGGTGAGAACGACATTGAGATCCCATGACACTGTAGGAGGTTTGAGTGGGGGCTTTGACAAAAGCAAACCTCTCATGAAGCGAACTACTAAAGGCTGTCCAGAGATCGGTTTACCTTCCACATGGTAATGGTATGCACTAATCGCACTAAGATGAACCCTTACAGAGTTGGTTTTAAGACCAGACTCCGATAAATGTAGAAGGTATTCAAGCAGGGTCTGTATAGGACAAGAACGAGGATCTAAGGCCTTGCCATCACACCACACAGCAAACCGTCGCCAGAGGAAAAAATAACTCCTCTTGGTAGAATCTTTCCTGGAAGCAAGCAAGACTCCGGAGACACCCTCTGAGAGACCCAAGGAGGCGAAGTCTACGCTCTCAACATCCAGGCCGTGAGGGCCAGAGACCGGAGGCTGGGATGGAGAAGCGCCCCCTCGTTCTGCGTGATGAGGGTTGGAAAGCAATCCAATCTCCACGGTTCTTCGGAAGAAAACTCCAGAAGAAGAGGGAACCAGATCTGACGAGGCCAAAAAGGAGCAATCAAAATCATGGTTCCCCTGTCTTGCTTGAGTTTCAGCAAAGTCCTCCCTATCAGAGGAATGGGAGGATACGCGTACAGGAGGCCTTCCCCCCAAAACAGAAGGAAAGCATCCGACGCTAGTCTGCCGTGGGCCTGCAGCCTGGAACAGAACTGAGGGACCTTGTGATTGGTCTGTGGCAAAGAGGTCCACCAAGGGGGTGCCCCACACTTGGAAGATCTCGCGAACCACTCTGGAACTGAGCGAACACTCGTGCGGTTGCATGATCCTGCTCAATCTGTCGGCCAGACTGTTGTTTACGCCTGCCAGATACGTGGCCTGGAGCCACATGCCGAACCGGCGTGCCCAATGCCGACGGCTTCCTAACACAGGGGGCGAGATCCGGTGCCCCCCTGCTTGTTGATGTAATACATAGCAACCTGGTTGTCTGTCTGAATTTGGATAATTTGATGGGACAGCCGATCCCTGAAAGCCTTCAGAGCATTCCAGACCGCTCGCAACTCCAGGAGGTTGATCTGTAGACCTTGTTCCTGGACGGACCAAGTCCCCTGGGTGTGGAGCCCATCGACATGCACTCCCCACCCCAGGAGTGACGCGTCCGTGGTCAGCACCTTTTGCGGCTGAGGAATCTGGAAGGGATGTCCCAGGGTCAAATTGGATCGAATTGTCCACCAATGAAGGGAGAGAAGAAACCTGGTGGACAAGCGGACCACATCCTCTAGGCTCCCAGCAGCCTGGCACCACTGGGAGGCTGGGGTCCATTGAGCTGATCTCATAAAAAGGCGGGCCATGGGAGTCAAGTGAACCGTGGAAGCCATGTGGCCGAGCAATCTCAACATCTGCCAAGCTGTGATCTGCTGAGACGCCCGCACCGAGGAGACAAAGGTCAGCAGATTGTCGGCCCTGGTCTCTGGAAGGTAGGCACGGGCCATCTGAGAATTCAGCAGAGATCCTATGAATTCGAGTTTCTGAACTGGAAGAAGGTGGGACTTCGGATAATTTATCACAAACCCTAGCAGCTCCAGGAGTCGAATAGTCACCTGCATGGACTGCTGAGCTCCTGCCTCGGAGGTGTTCTTTACCAGCCAATTGTCGAGGTAAGGGAACACATGCACTCCCAGCCTGCGTAGAGAAGCCGCTACTATGGCTAGGCATTTGGTGAACACTCTGGGTGCAGAGGCGAGCCGAAAGGGTAGCACACAGTACTGAAAATGCCGTGTTCCCTGACGAAATCGAAGATACTGCCTGTGAGCTGGCAGAATCAGGATGTGTGTATAGGCATCCTTTAAGTCCAGAGAGCACAGCCAATCGTCCTGTTGAATCATGGGAAGAAGGGTGCCCAGGGAAAGCATCCTGAACTTTTCTCGGACCAGATATTTGTTCAGGGCCCTTAGGTCTAGGATGGGACGCATCCCCCCTGTTTTCTTTTCCACAAGGAAGTACCTGGAATAGAATCCCAGCCCTTCTTGCCCCGGTGGCACGGGCTCGACCGCATTGGCGCTGAGAAGGGCGGAAAGTTCCTCTGCAAGTACCTGCCTGTTCTGGAGGATGAAGGACTGAGCTCCCGGTGGGCAATTTGGAGGCTTTGAGGTCAAATTGAGAGAGTACCCTGGCCGGACTATTTGGAGAACCCACTGATCGGAGGTTACAAGAGGCCACCTTTGGTGAAAAAATTTTAACCTCCCCCCGACCGGTAGGCCGTCCGGCACAGGCACTGGAACGTCGGCTATGCTCTGCAGGAGCCAGTCAAAAGCCCGCCCCTGACTTTTGCTGGGGCGCCGCAGGGGCCTGAGGCGCGCGCGCTGATGAGAGCGAGCGCGCTGGGGTTTAGCCTGAGCAGCAGGCTGGCGGGAAGGAGGATTGTACCTACGCTTACCGGAAGAATAGGGAACCGTCCTCCTTCCCCCATAAAAACGTCTACCCGAAGAGGTAGAGGCTGAAGGCGGCCGGCGGGAGAACTTGTCGAAAGTGGTATCCCGCTGGTGGAGCTGTTCAACCACCTGTTCGACCTTGTCCCCAAAAACATTGTCCCCCTGGCAAGGGGCATCCGCAATCCGCTGCTGGATTCGATTTTCCAGGTCGGAGGCGCGCAGCCATGAGAGCCTGCGCATCACCACACCCTGCACAGCAGCCCTGGATGCAACATCAAAAGAGTCAAAGACCCCCCCTGGCCAGGAATTTCCTACACGCCTTCAGCTGCCTGACCACCTGCTGAAAGGGCTTGGCCTGCTCAGAAGGGAGCTTCTCCACCAAGTCCGCCAACTGCCGCACATTGTTCCGCATGTGTATGCTTGTGTAGAGCTGGAAGGACTGGATTTTGGCGATGAGCATTGCAGAATGGTAGGCCTTCCGCCCAAAGGAGTCCAAGGTTTTAGAGTCTTTGTCCGGGGGCGCCGAAGCATACTCTCTAGAACTCCTGGTCTTCTTGAGGGCCAGATACACCACACCAGAGTCGTGTGGCAACTGAGTCCGCATCAACTCCGAGTCCCCATGGATCCGATATTGAGATTCGATCTTCTTGGGGATGTGGGGCGTAGTTAAGGGTTTCGCCCGGTTCGCCAGCAATGTCTTCTTGAAGACATGATGCATGGGTACTGTGGACGATTCCTTAGGTGGCGAAGGATAGTCCAAGAGCTCCAGCATCTCAGGTCTCGGCTCATCCTCCGTGACCATGGGAAAGAGAATTGCCGTAGACATTTCCCAGACAAAGGCCGCGAAAGAGAGACTCTCCGGAGGAGAAAGCTGTCTTTCAGGCGAGGGAGTAGGATCAGAAGGAAGACCGTCAGACTCCTCGTCAGAGAAATATCCGATGCCTTCCTCTGCTTCCCACGAGGCCTCCTCATCAGTGTCGGACACCAGCTGGTGGACTTCGGTCCGAAGCTGCGCCCGCCTCGACTCCGTGGAAACACGGCCACGGTGGGAGCATCGAGAAGAGGACTCCCATAGCGGAGACGATGGAGCTCCCTCCATCGACGTCGTCGGGGAGCCCTCCTGGGAGGCGGCCAGCACCGGCACCGCAAGCGGTACCGGGGCGGGCGTCCTCACCGCAGACGGGGGCCCAGCCGTCGCCTCACTCGACGACACCGGCGGCGCAAGCACCCCCGGTACCGGAGGAGAAGGGCAAAACAGCTCCTCCAGGATCCCCGGAAAGACGGCCCTGAGGTTCTCGTTCAGAGAGGCTGTGGAGAAAGGCGGTGGGGCCGGTACCGGCGACGAGCTGCGAATCTGTTCCGGGGATGGAGGCGGTACCGGGCTGTCCACAGGGGAACACATCGACACCTCCTGAATGGAGGGTGAGCGGTCCTCCCGATGTCGACGCTTGGGTGCCGGCAGTACCGGCGACCCAGAGCTCTCGGTACCACGCTTGGAGGGTGACCGATGCCGGTGCTTCTTTGCCTTAGCATGACGCACGGCCTCGGTACCCCCCGGTACCAAAGAGGAAGATGTCGAATCCAAACGTTTCCTCGGGTCCGGGTCCGAAGAGGGTCGATCCCGGGGGGGCTGTACCGCGGGAGCCCTCGAGACAGGCGAAGACCTGCTCATGGGCTCACCGCCACCAGCAGGGGAATGGACAGCCCTCACCTGCACTCCAGACATCGAAGCACCCTCCGACGACATCCTCACGAGGAATGATCCCGGTCTCGCAGCTGCAACAGACGATGACTTCGATACCGAAGGCCTCGATGTCGGTACCGATGAACGCGGTACCGAAGTCGATGATGGGCGCGGTACCGAAGGCTCCGATGCCGAGGACCGCGGAACGGAGGATGTCGACGCGCCGGATGAAGTCTCGAACAAACTGTTCCATTGGGCTAATCTCGCCGCCTGAGTTCTCCTCTTCAAAAGAAGACAGAGATTACAGGCCTGAAGACGGTGCCCAGCCCCCAGACACTGAAGGCAAGAAGCGTGCCTATCAGTGAGAGAGATTATCCGGCCGCACTGGGTGCACGGTTTGAAGCCGCTGGAAGGCTTCGATGACATGGGCGGAAAAATCACGCCGGCAAAATCGAAATCCGCGATGGTGAAAAAAGGCACCAAAAACTCACCAAAAAATGAACGGACGGTGAAAAAAGCCGCACTCGACCACGAAAGAAAACTTACGGGCCAACACTAGAAATAGAGGTAAAATTTAAAAGAGAAAAAAGACCACGAATCGCGAGGGATCTCCTAGGGGTGCAGAGCGACCGAAAAAACAGCCGTCCCAAGCCACGGAAAAAAGGAGACTAGCGAACATGAGCGATTTCGGGTGGGAAGACTGCCTGCGGGCGCGCGCGCGCGAGAACTAGCAAACTCTGTTGCTAGGAAGATCTCCGATCGGAGGGGCTGCCGTGGACGTCACCCATTTGTGAGAACAAGCAGCCTGCTTGTCCTCGGAGAATGAACTTTAACCCCGACATCTTAACCGATTCCCAAGCGCTCCCATGAAACAGTATTCCTACTAGATGACATCCATTCTACAGAAAAGCTGAAGGTGTGTCCCAGCCTCCACCCCCCCCCCAGACTGTAAAGTGACCAACCCACTAAGCTGTAGACCAGGAAAGAACTGCCTAGACTACTGAGCATTGTACCCTCCCGTCTTTCAACTTCCCATCTCAAACCCCTTCCCTCCCCCCCATTCCCCCAGGCCCTCCCCTCTCCCATAACCCCATCTGTTCCGTATGCCACCCGGAACCCTCCATGCCTGGGCCCAGAGGTGCCCACTCAAGGAATAGGAATCTTCCCCCAAAACCCTCATCCCTAAGAACGACCCTCAAAAGCCAGTCCCCTTAACTCCATAACAGTAAAAATAAAGCACGAGAAGCACACACCAACTCACACTCTCCACATTCAGACTCACCCCAAACAAAGCTATAAGCACTTATAATAAACAATTAAAATCCCTCCTTAAAAAATTAATAAAAAACCCTCTTGAGCCCCCCCCCCCCCCATTCATACTATTCCATACTCACAATCACCCAACAAATGAACTCCTATGAACTCTTATTGAATGTTCATAACGGGTCCACAAAAGTCAACTGCTTCCATGCAACTCGGCATGGTTCCATTTTCAAGATGTCTGACGCCCCACAACTGATGGCTAACTCCAGTTTGTTGCCTCGCAAGGGATTCATCTCCCTCAGCCGCTGGTAGTTTGACCACAGCTCTCCACATTCTGTTGTGTCCCGCGTAGCTGATGTATGACTGCACCAACGGATGATTCCCCTGAGCTTGTTTACCCGAACTGTCCATTTTAGTGCGACTCCACTCACACCATCCAGCTTAATAACTTCAATAGAACTGTAGACTGTTATTTCCTTCTGCCAGCCTGGCTTTAGCCACTTTAAGGTCGCCCCGCATGTGTTAGGCACTCGATACTCCCAACAATAAGACCTTTTCAGAACTCGTGGCCGCCCTCTTATCCAAAAATACTCTCGCTACTTCCACCCAATCAAAAAAGTGTTCCTGTCCGCGATCCACTACTTTCAGCCTCGCTGGGTAAAGTAAGCTGAAGAGGAGTTTTAGCTCAAATAATTGGGAGCACACTGGCACAAAAGCTTTCTGGGCTGCGGACACCTTAGCAGAGTAATCCTGGAAGCACAAAATGCGGGTACTGTGGTAATGCAGCTGCTTGCCCCCCCCCCCCCCCCCCATAGTGCTTGAAGTACCAACATTTTATGGGTATAATTAAGCACCCTAAAGATGACCACTCTGGGGCGATCTCCTCCTGCTTTACGCTGTCCCAGCTGATGAGCCCTCTCCATCCAAAAATCGCCCACCAGGTCTGGCAGTGCCGCAGCTTTGGGAAGCCAGTCCTCCAGAAATTTCCTTAAGTCTTTTTCTATAAGGATTTCCGGAAGGCTCACCAACCTTAAATTGTTTCATCGGGAACGATTTTCTAAATCTTCTAACTTCTCCTCCAGAGCCAATAAGCGCTTTAAAAGTTGTGGCTGCTCCTCCGTCACCTTTTGCACTGCATCTTCAATGTTCCCCACTCGCTGTTGCACCACTTGAAGATCCGCTACCATTGCCACATACCTCTCCTCTATCCCGTCCAATTTATCCAGGATCCGTTGAAATTTGGATTCCACCATCTGCTCCACCGCCGCTTTGACCTCCGTTATTATCTCCGCTGCCCACTGAGAGCTCGGCGTCAGCAACGGCAGTAAACTTTTGTCCGCCATCTTGGACTCTGTTAATCGCCCCTTCTCTCGACTCTCTTTCCACAAAGATTTGGCGGCCATTCGCTCTGGTAATTAGCTTCACAGAGGTCGTTTTGTTCTCAAACCATGAAAGATTAAACAGACTTTTTCTTTCAGGAGGAAAAATGCTGATTCTGATACCTGATTATGACGGGCGCTCCGAAGCAGCGATTTACTACCTTCTCACTCCTCCATAGTCCAACCGGAAGTCCCTCCAACCCACAGGAACTTTTCAGCGAAACCCAGGCACCTTGCGTTAAATTTACAAGTGAGGAGCAGGTCAATAATGAAGTTCATAAGCTTGACGAACAATGAGTTTGCGGCAGGAGGCGGTGGACTTCTCTCGGTTTGCCTGCCCCGGTGGGGGGAAAATGCAGCAAGGAAGCATGCTGGAGGCCACGATGCAGCACAAAAAGGCAATCTCTGGGAATTCTTTCCAAACAGACTTACCTACCTCAAGAAAAGAATCGGAGGAATCCGAGGTGGCGATTCTCCCAGATCTGAAGGAATGGATGCAAGATATCAGATCAGACATAAAAGTGCTTCGGGCTGACCTGGTGACGCTCGGGGCAGATACGCGAATTGGGATCCAGGTTAGAAGATGCGGAAAATCATATAGATTCACACTCAGAGGCAATTGGAACTCTAGATCAGCAGGTAGCGGATCTCCAGACAGGTCAACAACAACTACTAGCCTTGGAGAAGTAAAACAAGGTCAGGAGAAAAGGGTTCCTGCACAGCAGAGCTTATCTCCAACCCAGTCAATTCATACACAGCATGAAGCCCTGATGGGAAATCAGGAGACACACCCAAGTTCTAAGCCAAATCCTGTCAGCCCTCTCCTGTGGAAGCCAAATCGCGGCATTCCAAAATGGCAGCAGGGGTTCCCCAAGTCAGTGAGGGAAGGCTGAAAAGAGCCTATACAGGAACTTGACTGTGCCGGATTTAGAGATGGCTGATTCAGAGCCCAAAACAGAGACTGGGCACTGCCCCGACACTGCCTGTCGTTTTCCACAGCGAGAGAAGTGTTTCACTGCTTCTGCCACTATCGGGAGCAAAGAGGCAGAGAAACTGCGACTTGCACCAGCAAGGCTATAAAAGTTAAAGCTGTACTCACCCCCACATGGAGACAAGGTAAAGGCAGTGCTCAAAGTAGGGTTAGCAAGCCTCTCCCTTCAAATACAGCCACAGAATCAGCAATGCACTGCTAAATTTCCCCAAGACTGCTGTTTTTTTTTTTTTTTAGTCTGTAAGGAAGGAGAAGGGGGGGGGGGGGGGTCAGGGTTGTAGGTACCTGGCACCACCAGGTGCACCCCAAGTATCGGCACTGACCCAGGCCAGGTGCCCCCAGGCTCAACTGAACCGGAAAACCCAGAAGAGGAGCCAAGCAGAAGACCAGACCAGGAGCTTGAGAGTAACCGTCTACCGCCTGCTGGAGATAACTAGCTGACCAAGGAGCATACCGTCCTACAGGAAACAGTTCAGTTTAGTGCTTTCTATCTCCACCTGCTGGTAGATGGGCATAACCTACAAGTCTCTGGATTCGTCTTCTGCTGATGACGACATTCGTTCATGTTATATTGGGTGTCTCAGCAAGTTGTTTTCTCTTCTTAAGTATATATGGATGATATTAGTACAGGCTTTTCAGAGTCACAATCATAGCACTACAGTACTTATGTATATTATGGTGGAGCACTTACATCTACTTGGTAATAAAAAAAAGAAATATCAGATGTGTGTATTTTAAAATACTGTAGACTATTTTTGGAACTGCAGCTAGTTAAAAAAAAAAGATTAACTATGTCTCTCTCAAATTCTAAGCTTTTCCTTGCAGGAAGCAAACTAAAAACACAGAGGCGGCCATCAGATCAGGCAAAAGAAATAAGATGCCAATTACTTACAGCTCCTTTTCCAACTGCTGCTGAATCAGTTTGGCTGATTTTGCCATTGTGACATCTACAAAGGAAAGAGAAAAGAAGGCAGAGATAATCACACTCATATATAATGTTTATGACTGTCTGTATCCAGCAACTATGAATAACTAGTAAAAAAAAACCCCGTTTCTGATGCAAATGAAACGGGGGCTAGCAAGGTTTTCTTCAGAGTGTGCATGTGGGAGTGTGTGTGTCCCTGCCCTCTCTCCCTCCCCCTCCCCCCTCCGAGTCCAGTCCTTCAGTGTTGTTTCCTGCTGTTCTGTGTTTTTGTTACAGAGAGAGTGAGGGCATCTCTCTCCCCTCCCCCCTCTGAGTCCTTCACTGTTTCGTGGGATTTCCTGCTGTGCTGTTTTCCTTCACTCATGGGGAAACCGGATATCTCTGGCGCTTCACACTTCCGGCTGGAGGCTTCAGTGGTGCCTTTTATATATATAGATGATGTGTAGGAGCAATACATTTATAGATATAGCGGTTACTCACCTATAGAAAATATTCTCCGAAGACAGCAGGACAACTATCCTCACAAATGGGTGACCTCCCTGCTGCAGCCCCGGGGCGAACACTACCCAGTGTTCTATAACTTCCAGAAACCTTTGGCAGGACCCCACCTCACATGTGTGAGTGCCTTTTCGCCTGCCCAAATTGTGCCAGACACACAGTTGGATAAAAAAGCATAAAGAATGCAACTCCTAGGGTAAGTGAGAGGATATGTGAGAATTACTTGTCCTGCTGTCCTTGGAGAACACCTGCTACAGGTGAGTAAGGTAAAATTATGTATCATACCTGATAATTTTCTTTCCATTAATCATAGCTGATCAATCCATAGACTGGTGGGTTGTGTCCATCTACCAGCAGGTGGAGATAGAGAGCAATCCTTTTGCCTCCCTATATATGGTCATGTGCTGCCGGAAACTCCTCAGTATGTCGATATCCAAGCTCCATCCGCAGAACTCAGCACTTAGAGAATTACACCCACAAAGGGACACTCTGCCCAGCTCACCACCGCCGAAACGGGGGAGGGGAATTAACCCAGCTCATTCCCACACAAGTGGGGGAGGGGAATCCGTCCAGCTCATCCCCGCGGAGCGGGGGAGGGACACCACACCCGCCGACGCGGGGGGATCTGGCTTATCCTGCAACCGCAACTGCGGGAGGAGCTGACTGACCCTAACACCGCCGAAGCGGGAGGGGTACAAAGCTGCCCTACAGCCGCACGAAGCGGGAGGGAGCGCCGGCAGAATTTAGGTCTCAATCCAGCCCCGTAAAACGGAGGGGAGAGGAATGCAGCAGCTCACTGTAACACAAACTCGTCTCAACTCTTGAAGAATCCAATTGAAAAAACTTGAACACGAAGTCCTCCTGAACAGGAACTGAAGACTAAACTTGAACCTGAAATGCAACCAGAATATAAACAGTACAGATATCTGGGAGGGGCTATGGATTGATCAGCTATGATTAATAGAAAGAAAATTATCAGGTATGATACATAATTTTACCTTCCATATCATCATGCTGATCAATCCATAGACTGGTGGGATGTACCGAAGCAGTACTCACCCAGGGCGGGACATAGAAATCCCTGACCGCAACACTGAAGCTCCAAACCGGGCCTCCGCCCGAGCAGCCACAGTCAAGCGGTAATGCCTGGAGAAGGTATGGGCCGATGCCCAAGTTGCCGCCTTGCAAATCTCTTCCAAGGAGACGGACCCGGCCTCTGCCATCGAGGCCGCCTGAGCTCTAGTGGAGTGAGCCTGCAGCTGGATAGGCGGCACCTTCCCCGCGGCCACATAAGCCGCTGCAATGGCTTCCTTGACCCATCTTGCCACTGTAGGCTTAGCAGCCTGCAGACCCTTACGAGGACCTGCAAACAGGATAAACAGATGATCCGATTTCCGGAAATCATTGGTCACTTCCAAGTATCTGATGATGACTCGTCTCACATCCAGATATTTGAGAGCAGAGTATTCCTCTGGGTAGTCCTCCCTACGAAAGGAAGGGAGACAGAGCTGCTGATTCACATGGAAGCGAGAA
Source organism: Microcaecilia unicolor (assembly GCF_901765095.1). NCBI lineage: Eukaryota > Metazoa > Chordata > Amphibia > Gymnophiona > Siphonopidae > Microcaecilia > Microcaecilia unicolor. The sequence goes on along the minus strand of NC_044040.1, from coordinate 117,725,618 downwards.
ACAATCTTGGGCAGGAAGGAAGGCACTGTGCGAATAGTCACTCCTGCCTCAGTGAACTGCAGAAAAGGCTCTCGACATGAGAGTGCCTGGAGCTCGGAAACTCTTCTGGCTGAAGTGATAGCCACCAAAAAGACTGCTTTCAACGTCAGGTCTTTCAGAGATGCCCTTGACAAGGGTTCAAAAGGCGGCTTCTGCAAGGCTCTTAGCACCAGGTTGAGATTCCACGCAGGCACCACTGAGTGCAGAGGAGGGCGCAGGTGATTAACTCCCTTGAGAAAACGTACCACATCTGGCTGCGAAGCCAGGGAAGCACCCTTCAGGCGGCCCCTGAAGGAAGCCAGAGCCGCTACCTGGATAAGGGAACTGAGCGACAGGCCTTTCTCCAGACCTTCTTGCAGGAACGCCAGCACTGAAGAAATTGGAGCAGTGAAGGGAGAAAGTGAGCCTGCTTCACACCACGCTGCAAAGGTACGCCAAACCCTGGCGTAAGCAGTAGAAGTAGAGCGCTTCCTCGCTCTCAGCATAGTGGCGATGACCTTGTCTGAGAAGCCCTTCTTCCTCAGACGCTGCCGCTCAATAGCCAGGCCGTAAGACCAAAGGGGGAGGGATCCTCCATCACCACGGGACCCTGATGCAACAGGCCCTGCTCCACTGGCAGCCGCAGAGGGTCGTCCACTGAGAGCCTGATCAAGTCCGCATACCAGGGACGTCTGGGCCAGTCCGGACCCACCAGGATTATCCGGCCCGGATGCTTTGCCACCCGGTCTAGTACCCTGCCCAACATGGGCCAGGGCGGGAACACATAGAGAAGCTCTTGTGTTGGCCACTGTTGGAGAAGAGCATCTACTCCCAGAGATCGAGGGTCCCGTCCTCTGCTGAAAAAGTGTGGCACTTGGCAATTGGCTGATGACGCCATCAGATCTAGGCTCGGCTGGCCCCAGCGCTTCGTGATGTCCAAGAACGCCTGAGCCGATAACTGCCACTCTCCGGGATCCAAGGTATGGCGACTGAGAAAGTCCGCCTTGACATTCATGACTCCGGCAATGTGGGCCGCTGACAGCTGTTCCAGGTTCGCTTCCGCCCACTGGCATAGATTCATGGCTTCCTTGGCTAGAGGGGCGCTCTTGGTACCTCCCTGGCGGTTGACATAGGCCACAGCCGTGGCATTGTCCGACAGGACCCGTACTGGCTTCAACGCCAGTACTGGGAGGAACTCCAAAAGCGCCAACCGAATGGCTCTGAATTCCAGGAGGTTGATAGACCACTTTGCCTCTGCAGGAGATCAGAGCCCCTGCGCTGTCCTTCCCAAGCAGTGGGCTCCCCAGCCCGTCAAAGAGGCGCCCGTCGTGACGACAATCCACTCCGGGGTCACAAGAGGCATCCCTGCAGACAACTTGTCTGTCTTCAGCCACCAGCTCAGCGCCCTGTGCACTGCTGGGTCCAAGGGAAGGCACACAGCGCTGCAGCAGAGAGTGTTGTAGTGGTCTCATATGAGCCCTGGCCCAGGGCACTACTTCCATCGTGGCCGTCATAGAGCCCAACAGCTGCACATAGTCCCAAGCCCGAAGCGGAGAGGCTACTAGGAACTGGTCCACCTGAGCCTGAAGTTTGACAATCCGATTGTCCGGCAGGAACACTCTGCCCACTTGGGTGTCGAATCGAACTCCCAGATACTCCAGGGACTGAGTCGGGCGTAGCTGGCTTTTCTCCCAGTTGATGATCCACCCCAGGGAGCTCAAAAGAGCTATCACCCGGTCCACAGCTTTGCCGCACTCTGCATAAGAGGAGGCTCGGATCAACCAGTCGTCCAGATAAGGATGGACTTGTACTCCTTCTTTTCGCAGGAAGGCCGCGATGACCACCATTACTTTGGAGAAGGTCCGCGGAGCAGTAGCCAACCCGAACAGGAGGGCTCTGAACTGGAAGTGTCGGCCCAGGACTGCAAAACGCAGAAAGCGTTGATGAGGAGGCCAGATGGGAATATGCAAGTAAGCTTCCTTGATGTCCAAGGATGCCAGGAACTCCCCTGCCTTCACTGCCGCTATAACAGAGCGGAGAGTCTCCATTCGAAAGTGCCGATCTTTCAAGGCCCGATTGACCCCTTTGAGGTCGAGGATAGGCCGTACAGAACCTCCTTTCTTTGATACCACAAAGTAAAAGGAGTAACGTCCCTTGCCAAGCTGATTTTCTGGCACCGTAACGACCGCACCCAGGCGGATCAGATTGTCCAAGGTCTGCTGCACTGCCACAGCTTTGACCGGAGACTTGCAGGGAGAGAGTACAAACCCGTCTCTTAAGGGTCGGCAGAACTCTAGCTTGTAGCCGTCTCTGATGACTTCCAGCACCCAAGCGTCTGAAGTTACCCTGGTCCACTCGCCCAGAAACGAGGACAGGCGTCCTCCAATCTGCACTGGGCCATGGACCAGGACCCCGTCATTGGGTACGAGACCCTGGGGGAGGACCGGAGGGCGCACCTCCGGGATGGCGGTCTCTGCGAAAGGAATGCTGCTTGGGGGAGAAGTTCCTCTTGAAGGAAGAGGGGGCAGAGGAGCCCGACTTGCCCGGGCGGTACCGACGGGCTTCCTGAAACCGTCCTCTGGAGATACCGGGGCGAGCACTGGCCCGAGCCCTGACCTCTGGTAACCTCTTGCCCTTAGACGTGCCGAGATCGGTCACAATTTTGTCCAGCTCGACCCCAAAGAGCAGCTTGCCTTTAAAAGGCAACTTAGCCAGGCGGGACTTAGAGGCGTGGTCAGCAGACCAATGTTTCAGCCAAAGCCAACGCCGCGCAGAGACTGTCTGAGCCATACCTTTAGCCGAGGCTCTCAAGACATCATACAGTAAGTCTGCCAAATAAGCCAAGCCCGATTCCAGGGCCGGCCAATCAGCCCTCAAGGAAGGATCCGAGGGGGAAGCCCGCTGCACAATCGTCAGGCACGCCCTGGCCACGTAGGAGCCGCAAACTGAGGTCTGCAAACTTAAGGCAGCTGCCTCGAAGGACGACCTTAAGGCCGCCTCCAATCTTCTGTCTTGGGCGTCCTTTAGGGCCGTGCCACCTTCCACCGGCAACGCCGTTTTCTTAGTCACCGCAGTGATTAAAGAATCCACGGTAGGCCAAAGAAAGGCCTCCCGTTCACTTTCAGGCAAAGGATAGAGGCGGGACATAGCCCTAGCCACTTTGAGGCTCGCTTCCGGGACATCCCATTGAGCCGAAATTAAGGTGTGCATGGCATCATGCACGTGGAAGGTTCTAGGCGGGCGCTTCGTCCCCAGCATAATGGCGGAGCCAACAGGGGCTGAGGGAGAGACGTCCTCTGGAGAGGAAATCTTCAAAATGCTCATGGCCTGCACTAACAGGTTGGGCAAATCCTCTGAGCGAAAGATCCGCGCTGCAGAGGGGTCATCCGCTCCATCCAAGCGGGAATCCATCTCCTCCAAGGAATCCCCAAAGGACCGTTGGGAGAACTCAGATACGCTGCCCTCATCTACATCAGAGGAAACAGAGTCCTCTAAGGCCTGGGAATTCACCCGAGGGCGTTTACTTCCAGGGGCCTCAACCCTTTATCGGACAAGGGAGAAGGGGCAGCGTTTTGCATAAGGAAGGCCTGATGCAGCAGCAAAATAAACTCGGGGGAGAAACCCCCCAGACTGTGCACTTCAGCAGCCTGGGCCACAGCCCTAGACGCACCCTCAACCGGCGCTCGCAAGAGCAGGGGAGAAACATGCTGCGCATCCAAGATGGCATCCGGCGCGACACTCCGCGAAGGAGCCGCGCGGGAAGAACGGCGCTTAACTTTAGCCGCTTTTTTGCCGTCGCCCAAATCAAGGGCGGCCATGGCATTAACGTCTCCCGGCTCAAGGGCGGCCCAAGAAGAAGCCGTCCGAGCAGAGTGGCTGGCCAAGATGGCGGAGGCGAGCAACGGGGGATGGGCGTTTATGGCGGGAAAAACCGCCGCACCGGAGGAAGACCCGGGACACTGACCGGCCTCCGAACTGACACCCACCAAGGGCGAATCAGACTTTAAGACCCCCGCATCCCCGCTAGAAGCGCACACGCGGTCCAGGGAGCGATTCTTCACGCCCTCGCCCTCCGACGCCATAGGCCATGTGGAGATCGATCGGGGAACCCCCCTGCCCGCTATAAAAAGGTAAAAATTACCTGCTTCTCGCTCCGAGCTGTAACGAACTGGTGTCCCAGTGAGTAGCTGCAATAAATGTTTAAATAAACGTCGAAATAGTCACTTCCGGTTGGGCTATGGAGGAGTGAGGACGCGTGAACTCACTGCTCTGAAGCGCCCGAAAGAGCCATTGATCAGAATCAGCTGATATCCCCCCGAAAAGCAATTAGCAAGCGGTTAAGAGTGAACAAGGAGAGCGAGACACACAAAAGGAGAGAAATCGAGAGGTATGGCGTCAAAGACACTGAAAAAAGAGAGCCGAGAGAAAGGGCGCGGAGCGGAGGCTAAAATGGCGGACAAGAGCCAGCCGCCGTCTCCGACTCCGAGCTCGCAATGGGCAGCGGAGATTATACGGGAAGTGTCGGAGGCAGTGGAATTGTCGGTTGATGACAAATTTCAAAAAATATTGGACAAATTAAACAGCATGGAGGAGAGATACGCAACCATCGTGACAGACCTGCGGGAGGTACAGCAGCGAGTCAGCAGTGTTGAAGACACGGTGCAGAAGCTGACTGGTGATACCCCCGCACTGCTAAAACGAGTCACTGAATTGGAGGAACGGTTAGAAGACATTGAGAATCGTGCAAGACGGAACAACCTCCGGTTGGTAGGTCTACCGGAGTCCCTGGGAGAGAGAGACCTCAGAAGTTTTCTTGAAAAATGGATACCGGAAGCAGCGAAGTTACCGGAGCTGGTGGGGGAGCTCCGTATAGAGAGAGCACACAGGCTGGGGCCGCGAAGGGCAGTTGAAACTCGCCCCAGAGTAACAATCCTTAAAGTGCTTAATGATGCCCACAAGCAAAAAATTTTACAATCGCTGCGGGGAGGCAACCACCTGAAATATCAGAACAACGAAGTCCTTTGTTTTCAGGACTATTCGACCAAAGTAGCTGCAGCTCGGAGGGCATTTGTACCAGCATGCTCGGCACTTTTTGCACACAAGATTCGTTTCAGCCTCTTGTATCCAGCGAAACTGAAAGTTATGGAACAAGACAAGGTGTTATTTTTTGAACGAGTGGAAGACGCTAATGGATATCTGGAGGAAGTGGTCAAAAAGAGAGCTGCACCAGAGTGAAAGCAGAATCGTTGGACATGCGAGCAGACAACAGAGAGGTAGCAGCTGAGTCTGCAGTAGTCAGACGGACTAGTAAGTTAAACTTCGAGACAACAGTTGATTTAAGTTGTAGTTTGGTGAGAACCCTGATGCCAAGTTTCGTTTGAAGCAGTTGTTTCCACCTTGTATTAGGGAATTTTGAGCCCAGGAAATCATTAAACTGACAGTGGACTGTGAAGGAGCAAATTGCCGAAGTGTTAAGACAATAGGCAGCTGATAAGGTCGGCAGTTCACATAGGCAGGAACTGTCGTTAGCAACATGATAAGAAACTACAAGCCTGCAAAAAGAGCGCAGCTGAGATTTAAGAGACACTGGAAATCGGGAGATAACGCAGGAAGAGGAAAAGCTGGTATAGCTGGACATTCGTAAGAAGTTATTATAGGCAGCAGATGCAAAATGTGGTGGGGCGTTTGTATTGATTGATTAACCTGGGAAGTAATGAACCATTTAGACTTGAGCTTGAGGGTTTTCTCTTGATGGAGGGGACTGGAGGGAAGTCCTTAGAGTATGTCTCAGGCTGTCGCAGGTCTCCTGTAAGATAAAGACGGAAGTAGGGGAGAGATGTTTGTTGGGGCTCCTAAGGATCTGAATAGGGGGGATTATAGGAAAGAGTTACTTGTATGTAGGATAAATGGATGGTTGAGGAGGATGAGTATGAATTGAGGGGGTGTGGTATGCATGTGTTCGGAGGGAATATAAAAGGTTGGGACAGGGAAGGAGGTTGGGAGGAGTGGAATAGAAGTGAATAGGAGGGCAGTGGATGGAAAGTGTCTATGGCTCTCTCATAAACAATGCATGGGTCATGTCTTACGAATGCATTGAAGGAGAGCTGGGATGGAGGGATATGAGATTTGGACAGCGAGAACTGTCAGCCGCTTATATATGGGAGGGGGGAAGATGGGGGATGGAGGCGGGTAGGATATAGTTGAATAGGGTGGCTTCAGGCCCAGAATGGAAGTGTTCCGGAAGGACTCCGGACGGTTGGTGAGAATGGGGGGTACAATAGGGGGAGGGCGAGGGGGGGAGTTCTGGAGTTTTTTGGGGTTTGTTTTTGGGACAGTTTATATTCATGGTGGACTGACTGCGCGCGCTGGGGGGAGGCAAAGGATCATCTGGTGGCTAGACGAGGGAGTACCTGAGGGCTGGGGGGTGCTCTCTCCATACATTAGACAATTGAACAAATTGAGAAAAGCCTTAACTTGGAGCGCTGGGGCAGGTTAAGTTAATGTCTTGGAATGTGGGGGGGGGGTCTCATCGCCCATAAAGAGGAAAAAAATTCAGCAGGCTCTGAGGCGCCATGCGGTGGACATAGCATTCCTTCAAGAAACACATTTGACTTCCATAGAGCAGGATAAATTTAAGCAGGGCTGGGTAGAAGCTGTAATTGGATCCCCAGCACACAAAAAGAAGGCTGGAGTACTGATCCTATTCAGGAAGGGGTTGCAATTAAATATCAAAACAGTAAAGAGAAGTTCAGTGGGTAGATATGTGTTGGTCGAGGCAGAGTTGGGGGGGGCCTCCTACACTTTCTGTAATATATATGCGCCCAATGTCTATGATAAAAAATTTTATTCAGAAATCGTGACACTGCTAGCCCCTTACCAACAGGGACCGGTGGTCCTAGGGGGGGATTTTAACATGGTCTACGACCCAAAATTGGACAAGACAAGTCAGGGGGGCTTGGGGCAGAGATTCTATTCCAAGGGATTGCCGTTTTTGTGCACTACCCTTGAATTGATAGATGTGTGGAGGGTGCTCCATCCGGGGTGTAGAGATTACACACACTTGTCCAGAGCCCATTCATCTTCATCTAGGATTGATTATATATTCATTTCAAGGTCACTCTTCTCTAAAACTGTGGCAGCGGAGATTGGGCCAGGAGAAATTTCAGATCATTCACCAGTATGGGTAACACTGGAAATAGCGGGGAGTAAGAGGAGTTATGGGGGGTGGTCCTTCCCATTTGAGCTTTACCGAGATGCAAAATTTCAGGAACATCTTCAGGGAAAGTGGAGGGAATATACACTCCACAATAAGGGTCATATAGAACAACATGGGTTGTATTGGGAAGCCGCAAAGGCGGTGCTGAGAGGAGAAATAATCGCATATAGAGCATGGAAACGGAGGCACAGGGATCAGGAGATCTTGCGCTTGGAAAGGGAGGTTCGGGTGCAGCGGCGGAGCTATGGGAGGGTCCAGACAGAGAAACAGAAATTGGTGTACTTGGAGTCTCAGAGGGCATTAAATGAGCTCTTGCAGGAGAGGGCATACAAATCGACTATGTATTATAAGCATCAGTTGTTTATGTATGGGAACAAGGCAGGGCACTTGTTGGGCCGGTTTGCCAGAGGGTCAAGGGGGATATCCCGGATCCTGCAGGTGCAAAATCCGGATGGTAGAGTGCATAGGCTTGAGCAGGACATAGTCGAAAGTTTTCGAAATTATTATGCAAACCTGTATGAAGCAGATACAGATATAATACCTGATAGTATGTTATTTCTGGATAATATTGACCTGCCAGAGTTGGCGACACCACAGAAAGAAATGCTTAATGCCCCCATAGAGGAGGGGGAATTAATATTAGCTTTGCAACAGAGTGATATTCATAAGGCACCAGGGCCTGATGGCTATAGTATAGCCTTTTACAAACTGATGTATGAACAGGTAGCTCCGCCTTTGTTGAATCTGTTTAACTCCATAGCGCTTTCTGGTAAGGTCCCGGAGTCTTTTACCAAAGCAAAAATGATCGTGTTGTTGAAACCGGGGAAAAACCCAGAAGATATGGGTTCCTATAGACCAATTTCGCTGTTAAATTGCGATGCTAAATTGTACGCGAAAATTCTCGCTAACAGACTGGCGCGGGTGCTCCCTAGTTTGGTAGCGCCGCCACAAGTGGGGTTTGTGAGGGGTAGATCGGTGGTAAGTAACATGAGGGCCCTTATTGCTTCCTTGGAGAAGGTGGAGGAACAGGGACGGCCTTCTCTGCTGATAAGTTTTGACGCAGAGAAGGCCTTTGATAGGGTGGCGTGGCAGTTCTTATTTGCTGTGATGCAGAGGGTGGGCATAGAGGGTTTTTTCCGCTCTGCGGTGGGAGCGTTGTATGTTGATCCTCGGGCGTTCCTGTGGATTAATGGAGAGAAATCACGGGAATTCCAGGTTCGAAGAGGGGTAAGACAGGGGTGTCCGCTCTCCCCATTGCTGTTCGTTCTGACTTTGGACCCCTTGGTACGAGAGATTGAGTCGCATCCGGAAATTGCAGGAGTAAAATGGAGAGAGATGGGCTTTAAGATTTCAGCTTTTGCGGACGATATTTTGGTACACATCACGGACCCTAAGAAATCTCTACAGGCGCTGTTAGAATTGTTTAAGGAATATGGGGATTATGCTGGATTCAAACTCAACTTTTCCAAGTCTTTGGCACTAACGGCAAGGGATGATGTGAAGGCGGAGTGGGGGAGTGGGTTCCCCTTAAAATGGGCCAAAGGGAATTTTACATATCTGGGGGTACAGATAGCCATGAGGACGACGGAATTTTATAATCTTAATTATACACGGCTGTTGGAGAATATGCAGCTTAGGCTACAAAAATGGGCAATTCTGCCGTTGTCGCTGTATGGGAGAGTCCAATTATTTCGCATGGCAGAGTTCCCTAGATGGCTGTACATGCTGCAGGTTCTTCCACTGCGTTTGCGAAATAAAGATATTACGAAATTCAACCAGGACTTACGAAAGTTTGTTTGGGGGGGGAAAAAGTCTAAGCTGCCGCTGAATTTGTTAATGGGCACTTGGAAAGTGGGAGGCTTTGGCCTGCCAGATATACAAAAATATAATCAGGCTTGTCTGCTAAGACATTTGGGTGACTGGCTGCTGGACAGACATGATTATACACCGCGGAAACTGGAGCAAGCTTTTTTTGCGCCCTTTCACTTACACTATTTATTACATGGTCCGCAGAGTTCGGTACCGTCACAATTTAGAGGTAGTTTGTTGCTAAGACCAATAAGGGAGGTGTGGCGGGAATTAAATAGGTACTGGGGTTTGGGAGCGGATATATCTGATCTATTACCGTTGCAGGGAAACCCAACATTTACGCCTGGATCTGAGAATCAGGTATTTCGGAGATGGGCACTACTGGGAATAACAAGGGTAGAACATGTATTAGGGACGAGGGGTGGCCTTCTAACCTTGGGAGCATTGGGGGTAGGAATTAGTGCCAGTCATGAATTTGCATACCAGCAATTAGCTCATTATATTAGGTCTCTCAACATGGAACAGTTGAATTGTGGACATGGGAGGAAAGTCAGAGAGTTCTTTAAGGAGACCCCGGGACAGCGGCCCTCAATTTCGAGTCTACATAAGCTTCTATGGGTAATAGACCCGCAGAGACAGACCGAAGTAATCACCACTAGATGGGCCCGTGACATGCAGAGACCCGGATTGACTTTAGATTACACAAAGTTGGTGTCCCGAATCCCGGAGATCTCAGTAAATGCGAGTCTGCGGGAATGCCAATTCCGAATCCTACACAGGGCTTATATGACCAAGACGCAGCTGTTTAAGATGGGAGGGGTGCCTGATCCACTCTGCTCTAAGTGTCGGAGGCAGGAAGGCACACTGTACCACTGTCTTTGGGGTTGCACTGCCACACAAAAATACTGGCATCAGATCATAGAATATCTGGAGGGGTTGGTACAGTCTCGAATAAGTTTTACGCCTCTGGGGATATTATTTGATAAATATGAGCTTTTTGCCTTCCAGAAGAGGGGCTCGAGGCAGCTGATTCGCAGGGCCTGTTTGATGGGGAAAAAAGTGATTCTGCATGGGTGGGTCTCTGTGGATCCACCTGATTTTTGGCATTGGAGGAACAGATTTCACAGTCTTCTATTGCACGAGCGAAGGGCGGTGGGACCCTCACAGAAGAAGAGGTCACAGTTTCTGGAGACTTGGGGATCCTATATCCAGTCTCTGACTCCACGCGCGCGCAGTTCAGTGTTAAACGGCTTATAATTTTTTTTTTTTTTTTTTTTTTTGGGGGGGGGAGGGAGAATATAACGGAGGGGGGAAGGTATACAATGTATTATTTGGATGTAAATGTGCCTCCTTCGGGAGAATCTTTAGTTGCATTGATGTGGGTGGGGGATGGATTCTTGGGAGGGGGGTGGGGGGAGGGGGATAGGGGAAAAGGGGATGACACCTAAAACATAAATTTACATTGAATTACTCTTGAGTGTTCTATACATGTAAAAAAAAAAAATCCCATAGAATATGGAATAGTATTGGAGGGTGTGAACTTACTGCAAGCCTATGTTTGTATTTCTTGTGAATGGTGTAATGTTTGCACTGTGTCAGTTGGATCTTAATAAAAATGTTGAAACATAAAGCAGAGGGGAGGAGGGAGGGTTAGGGGGGGATGGGAGAAAAGGTCAAAAAGATTGATGATGGACTTTATTATTGTATTTATATTCTGAAAGTTTGATGATGGTTTTTATGGTTAAACCAGGTATTGGATGTGGTTAATTTTGTCTTCATCAATAAAAATGTTGAAATATAAATAAACGTCGAAATAAACGCCCTTAAGGACGTCCAAAAATTTTTTTTTTTTTAACGGAGCCAGCGGGAGGGGGGAGAAAAGGAGGGACCTGGCACCACCAGGTTTGCACTTGCTCAAGAAGAGCCCTCAACCCCAGGTACTCAACAAAACCTAAAAATTAGGCTTGGAGACCTAGCCAGAGCTGCTGCTGTGTGTGACCACCACCTGCTGAGATAGAGAACATACTGAGGAGTTTCCGGCAGCACATGACCACATATAGGGAGGCAAAAGGATTGCTCTCTATCTCCACCTGCTGGTAGATGGACACAACCCACCAGTCTATGGATTGATCAGCATGATGATATGGAACTTTGCTCTCTTTGAGGACAAGCAGACCATTAGATTACCAAAGATGGGAATTCTTAGCTACTAAGCTCACCAAAAATAATGGTCAATAGGGACTTGCAATGGCAAGGCCAACCAGAATCAATAACACTAACGATCAAAACAGTCCTGTTGTGAAAGTGCAGCCTGGAAAAGAAAAGAATGGGTCTGGGGGGCGGGGGAGTTGGATTCTAGACTCCAAACAAATTCTGCAGAAATGTCTGACCAAATCAGTTATTGTGCTGGGTATTCTGTTAAAGGCAATAAGGAGATACTACTACTAATCATTTTTATAGAGCTACTAGATGTACCCAGTAATGTACACATTATATGCAGGTACTTTCTCTGTCCCTAGAGCAGGGGTAGGCAACTCCGGTCCTAGAGAGCTGTAGGAGATAGATTTGCAAGCACTCCCTCCACGGTATGCAAAATCTATCTCCTGCATATTCATTGTGGATATCCTGAAAACCTGACCTGCGGCTCTCAAGGACCGGAGTTGCCTACCCTTGCCCTAGAGGGCTCACAATCTAAGTTTTTATACGTGGGGCAATGGAGGGTTACGTGACTTGCCCAAGGTCAAAAAGGAGCAGCAGTGGGAATTGAACCCAGGTTGCCAGGATCAAAGCCTGCTGCACTAGCCATTAGGCCACTTCTCCACTGTAAATGTGTGGACTGAAGACGACATTGGAGCTTTGCAAATCTCTTCAATGGAGGCTAACTGCAAGCAGGCTACCGACGCAGGTATAGCTCTGACATTGTGAGCCGTGATGTAACCCTCCAAAATTCAGCCCAGCCTAGGCATAAGTGAAAGAAATACTGTCTGCTAGCCAATTGGATAAAGTGTGTTTACCATAGCTGTCCCCATCCTATTTTGGTCAAAAGAAACAAAAAGCTGGGTGGACTGTCTATAGGCTTAAAGTCCACTCCTGATAGAAAGTTAAGGTTTGCTTGCAGTCCAAGGTGTGCAGGATGCTTTCACAAGGATGGGCAGGAGGCTTTCATAAGTACATTTTTTTTATTTTTGTTACATTTGTACCCCGTGCTATCCCACTCATGGCAGGCTCAATGTGGCTTACATGGGGCAATGGAGGGTTAAGTGACTTGCCCAGAGTCACAAGGAGCTGCCTGTGCTGGGAACTGAACTCAGTTCCTCAGGACCAAAGTCCACCGCCCTAACCACTAGGCCACTCAAGTAATGCCACACTGGGAAAAGACCAAGGGTCCATCGAGCCCAGCATCCTGTCCACGACAGCGGCCAGTCCAGGCCAAGGGCACCTGGCAAGCTTCCCAAACGTATAAACATTCTATACGTGTTATTCCTGGAATTGTGGAATTTTCTGAAGTCCATTTAGTAGTGGTTTATGGACTTGTCCTTTAGGAAACCGTCTAACCCCTTTTTAAACTCTGCCAAGCTAACCGCCTTCACCACAATTCCAGAGTTTAATTATGCGTTGGGTGAAGAAAAGGTTTTTCCGATTTGTTTTAAATTTACTGCACTGTAGTTTCAACGCATGCCCCCTAGTCCTAGTATTTTTGGAAAGCGTGAACAGACGCTTCACATCCACCTGTTCCATTCCACTCATTATTTTATATACCTCTATCATGTCTCCCCTCAGCCGTCTCTTCTCCAAGCTGAAAAGCTCTAGCCTCCTTAGTCTTTCTTCATAGGGAAGTCGTCCCATCCCCACTATCATTTTAGTCGCCCTTCGCTGCACCTTTTCCAATTCTACTATATCTTTCTTGAGATGCGGCGACCAGAAATGAACACAATACTCAAGGTGCTGTCGCACCATGGAGCGATACAACGGCATTATAACATGCTCACACCTATTTTCCATACCTTTCCTAATAATACCCAACATTTTATTCACTTTCCTAGCCGCAGCAGCACACTGAGCAGAAGGTTTCAGTGTATTATCGATGACGACACCCAGATCCCTTTCTTGGTCCGTAACTCCTAATGTGGAACTTTGCATGACATAGCTATAATTCGGGTTCTTTTTTCCCACATGCATCACCTTGCACTTCTTCACATTAAACGTCATCTGCCATTTAGCCGCCCAATCTCGTAAGGTCCTTCTGTAATTTTTCACAATCCTCTCGCGAGTTAACGACTTTGAATAACGTCGTGTCATCAGCAAATTTAATTACCTCGCTGGTTACTCCCATCTCTAAATCATTTATAAATATATTAAAAAGCAGCGGTTCTAGCACTGACCCCTGAGGAACCCCACTAATTACCCTTTCTCCATTGTGAATACTACCCATTTAACCCCACTCTCTATTTCCTATCCTTCAACCAGTTTTTAATCCACAATAGGACATTTCCTCCTATCCCATGACCCTCCAATTTCCTCTGTAGTCTTTCATGAGGTACCTTGTCAAACGCCTTTTGAAAATCCAGATACACAATATCAACCGGCTCCCCTTTGTCCACATGTTTGTTTACTCCTTCAAAGAATTGAAGTAAATTGGTCAGGCAAGATTTCCCCACACAAAAGCCGTGCTGACTCAGTCTCAGTAATCCATGTCCTTGGATGTGCTCTGTAATTTTGTTTTTAATAATAGCCTCTACCATTTTCCCCGGCACCGTCGTCAGACTCACCAGTCTATAATTTTCCAGATCTCCCCTGGAACCTTTTAAAAAAATTGGCATTACATTGGCCACCCTCCAATCTTCCGGTACCACGTTCGATTTTAAGGATAAATTGCATATCACTAACAGAAGCTCCGCAAGCTCATTTTTCAGTTCTATCAGTACTCTAGGATGTATACCATCCGGTCCAGGAGATTTGCTACTCTTCAGTTTGCTGAACTGCCCCATTATGTCCTCCAGGTTTACTGTGAATTCAATAAGTTTCTCTGACTCATCCGCTTGAAATACCATCTCGGACACCGGTATCCCACCCAAATCTTCTTCGGTGAAGACTGAAGCAAAGAATTAATTCAGTCTCTTCGCTACGTCTTTGTCATCCTTGATCGCCCCTTTTACCCATCTGTCGTCCAGTGGCCCAACCGATTCTCTTGACGGCTTCCTGTTTTTAATATACCGAAAAAATGTTTTACTATGTTTTTTTTTGCCTCTAATGCTATCTTTTTTCAGTAATCCCTCTTGGCCTTCTTTATCTGTGCCTTGCATTTGCTTTGACACTCCTTATGTTGCTTCTTGTTATTTTCAGACGGTTCCTTCTTCCATTTTCTGAAGGCGTTTCTTTTAGCCCTAATAGCTTCCTTCACCTCACTTTTCAACCACGCCGGCTGTCTTTTGGACTTCCGTCTTTCTTTTGTAATTTGCGGAATATGTTTGGCCTGGGCCTCTAGGATGGTACTTTTGAACAGCATCTATGCCTGTTGTACAGTTTTTCCCTCTCAGTTGCCCCTCTAAGTTTTTTTTTTTTACCGTTCTTCTCATTTTATCATAGTCTCCTTTTTTAAAGTTAAACGCTAACGTATTTGACTTCCTATGTATAGTTACTTCAAGGTTGATATCAAAACTGATCATATTATGATCACTGTTATCAAGCAGCCCCAGTACCATAACGTCCCTCACTAGATCATTCGCTCCACTAAGGACCAAGTCTAGAATCTTTCCTTCTCTCGTCGGCTCCTGCACCAGCTGCTCCATAAAGCTGTCCTTGATTTCATCAAGGAATTGTACCTCTCTAGCGTGTCCCGATGTTACATTTACCCAGTCTATATTTGGGTAATTGAAGTCACCCATTATTATCGCATTGCGCATTTTGTTTGTGTCTCTGATTTCTTTTATAATTTCTGCGTCTACCTGCTCATCCTGGCGAGGCGGACGGTAGTACACTCCTATCACCATCCCTTTCCCTTTTATACATGGAATTTCAACCCAAAATGATTCAAACGTGTGATTTGTGTCCTTCTGAATTTGTAATCTATCTGAGTCAAGGCTCTCGTTAATATACAATGCTACCCCCCTCCACCAGTCTGATCCAGCCTATCACTACGAGCTGAGCTAAACGCGCTGTGATTGGCCGTGCTTCACTCAGCTGAGAGACCTGGAAGTCTCTGAGCCAATCACAGCATGTTTAGCTGAGCTCAGAGACTTCCAGGTCTCTCAGCTGAGTGAAGCACGGCCAAAAAGGATGTTTTTATTATTCCGGGGTTGAATGATGTCCAAAAAAGAGCTTGCAGCATCGGAGCCTGTTTGATTTTTTTAAATAAAGCTTCACTTAAAAGAAAAACGTACATTTTGCCGTGCTTCATTCAGCTGAGAGACCTGGAAGTAAGGAAGGGACATCCAAGCAAGTAGAGTTGTAGCTGAGTGGTTAGAGCACTGGTCTTGTAATCCAGAGGTAGCAGGTTCAAATTCCACTAATAGTTTTGTTATAAAAAAAAAAAAAAAAGGACTAGCACTTGGATTTTTTTTCCACTTTTTTAAGTTGTATGAAGTCTTTATTGAACATTTATCAAAACAGCAACGGAGCCTGTTTGATTTTTTTTTTTAATAGAGTGAAGAACGTCCATAAAGGACACTCCTGACGAGCACTTGGCCGTTTTTGCCCCCCAATTTTTTTTTTTTACATTTTAATAATTTTTCCAATCCTGCGCAGCCCCAACGAGAGGTACAGACCTCTTGTTAGATTTTCCTGCGTTTTCCAGCATTAAGACAATCGGAAAAGGTTAGTGCATTTCATTACAATAGGGTTTTTACACGATTTGCTCATCTGCATTCCGTTTTCGTTAGCTGCTACCGTCGTCGGAAAAAAGTGTTTAGTGCATGCCAGGGTTTACTACTTGCTCGTTAAGGGCTCGTTAAGTTTAGTGCATCTGGCCCTTAGAGAGGAAAAACCCTCAGCAGTGAAAGAATAGCGTTCTTTGTTGTTGTTTTTTGTCTGTTTGAATGAGAACAATTTGGTTCAATAGCTGATCTTCAAAAGTCTTTAGAGTGTTCCATATCACCCAGAGTTCTAGGAGTCTGAAGCGAAGCTGGGTGTGAAGCTCCTCTTTGGAATGGAAGTACCAGAGTCAAATTGAATTGAACTGTACACCAGAGAAGCAACTGAGCTAACTCTGGTGTGACCGAGATGTCATTCGCAAGTTTCCCCATGGCATGACACTACTGGGAAGAAAGGGCCCATTGGGCACCCTGCAAATGGAGGTGAGCCATGGAGGCATGTGGCCCCCACATCCAGCAGTGATCTGTTGGCTGCTCTGAACTTGAGTAGTGATGCCAATGAGAGCATTTACTCACATCTGAGGTGGGTAGGCTTGAGCCTGAACCATGTCTAGCAGGGCTCCAATTGCTGTGCTGTGAGCAGATGGGGTTTGGGGTAGTTGATTACAAACCCTAGTGGCTTCAATACTTGAATAGTTCTCTGCATCGATTCTTGAGCAACCTCCCTTGATGTGCTCTTGACCAGCCAATCATCCAGACAGGGAAACATACGAACTCCCAGTTTGAGTAGCGATGCTGCGACTACAGCTAGGCATTTTGTGAACACTCTGGCAGTGGGTGCAAAATCAAAAGTCAGAACGTGATACTGGTAGTGGTATTTCCCCATCCAAAATCTGAGATATTTCCTGTGATTGGGACGTATCTGGATTTGTGTATGTGACAGAACAGTGGGTTTTTAAGAATGTAAAACTACCTTAATTATTTCCTAAAGTGTATTTCTTCTAGTGACCAGCAGGTGGTGAATGTTTTATGTTGAAGCTGTTATATGGTTTCACTTAGGGGGTCTTTTACTAAAGCTTAGCTCCAGGTATCTGCAGCAGAGCCCATAGGAATAAAATGGGCCCTGCTGCAGATAACTCGAGCTAAGCTTTAGTAAAAGGGTTCCAGAGGTGATACAGGAAATTACAGACCAGTGAGCATGACATCGGTGCTGGGCAAAATGGTAGAGACTATTATAAAGAACAAAATTACAAAGCATATACATAAGCAAGGATTAATGAGACAATGCCAACATGGATTTAGTCAAGGGAAATCTTGATTCGAGAGGTGATATGGGAAATTACAGACCAGTGAGCCTGATGTCGGTGCTGGGCAAAATGGTAGAGACTATTATAAAGAACAAAATTACAGAGCACATAAATAAGCAAGGATTAATGAGACAATGACAACATGGATTTAATCAAGGGAAATCTTGGTTCCAGAGGTGATACGGCAATTACAGACCGGTGAGCCTGAGGTTGGTGCTGGACAAAATGGTAGAGACTATTATAAACAACAAAATTACAGAGCATATACATAAGCAAGGATTAATGAGACAATTCCACCATGGATTTAGTCAGAGGAAATCTTGCCTCGCCAATTTACTATATTTCTTTGAAGGGGTGAACAAACATGTGGCTAAAGGTGAACCAGTCGATACTGTGTAGCTGGATTTTCAAAAGGCATTTGACAAAGTACCTCATGAAAGACTCCAGAGGAAATTGGAGAGTCATGGGATAGGAGGTAGTGTTCTATTTTGGATTAAAAACTGGTTAAAAGATAGAAAACAGAGAGTAGGATTAAATAGTCAGTATTCTCAATGGATAAGGGTTGATAGTGGGGTTCACAATGGATCTGTGCTGGGACCACTGCTTTTAACATATTTATAAATGATCTAGAAATGGGAATAACTAGTGAGGTAATTAAATTTGCTGATGACACAAAGTTATTCATAGTTGTTAAATCACAAGAGGATTGTGAAAAATTGCAAGAGGACCTTATGAGACTGGGAATCCAAATGGCAGATGATATTTAATGTGAGCAAGTGATGCATGTGGGAAAGAGGAACCCAAACTAAAGCTACTTGATGCAGAGTTCCATATTAGGAGTCACCAACCAGGAAAAGAATCTAGGTGTCATCATTGATGATACATTGAAACCCTCTGGAGCGGAGGAGTGGCCTAGTGGTTAGTGCAGTGGACTTTGATCCTGGGGAACTGAGTTCAATTCCCACTGCAGCTCCTTGTGACTCTGGGCAAGTCACTTAACCCTTCATTGCCCCTGGTACAAAATAAGTACCTGAATATATGTAAACCACTTTGAATGTAGTTGCAAAAAGAAAGGCGGTATATCAAGTCCCATTTCCCTTCTCTCTGCTCAGTCAGCAGCAGCAAAGAAAGTAAAGTAAATAGCATATTAGGTATTATTAGGAAAGGAAAACACAAAAATGAGGATGTTATAACGCACCTTGAATACTGTGTGAAATTCTGGTCACCGCATCTCAAAAATGATATCGTGAGATTGAAAAAGGTACAGAGAAGGGCGATGAAAATAATAAAGAGGATGGGACTTCCCTATGAAGAAAGGCTGCAGCGGCTAGGGTTCCTCAGCTTGGAAAAAAGATGACTGAAGGGAGATATGATAGAAGTATATAAAATAATGAGTGGAATGAAATGGGTAGACATGAATCACTTATTTACGCTTTCCAAAAATACTAGGACTAGAGGGCACACAATGAAGCTACAAAAGTAGCAAATTTAAAACAAAATTGGAGAAAATATTTCTTCACTCAATTTGTAATTAAACTCTGGAATTCGTTGCCAGAGAAATGTGGTAAAAGCAGTTGGCTTAGCAGGGTTTAAAAAAAGGTTTGGATATCTTCCTAAAAGAAAAGCCCATAAGCCATTATTTTTTTTATGAGAAGATTTTTTTTTATTAGAAATCCATGCCAATACAACACAAATTATTTCACATATAGCCACTGAACATCTCATATTCATAACACAGATTTCTACTGCAATTAAACATGTGCAACTAACCAACCCCAAAACCCTCATCCCCCCCCCCCCCCCCCCCCTTTATAGAAGTCCAAGAGAGGAATCCGGACAGGAAGACCATGTCACATAAGTGTCCCAAATTTTCTGATACGCTATATGACCAGTTTGTTTAGCTGTCGATTTAGACATCAGATGAATGTGTTCTAGTTTGCGGGCCACCACCCCAAGACCTGGCAATGTGCTCTGTTGCCAAGCCGCCGCCAAAACCAGCTTGCTGGCCACAAAAACAAATGAAGCCAAATGATAAATGTGGGGCTTGACTCCTCTCGGTTTAACATGAAGATGGCAATGTTCCATTTTCATGGGATATGACTGCTTAGTGATACTATGCACCAATCGTATAACATCCGACCAAAATGTCTGAGCTTTGGGACACTCCCACCAGATATGATACATATCACCCACCTCTGTACATTGACGCCAGCACAAAGCTGATACCGAAGAGAACATCTTATGTAGCTTGTGAGGGGTGTAGTACCAGTTATACAATATCTTATTCCAGAAATACACCAATACATTCTTTTCTGAACTCTAATCCCCCGTAATCCCATCACACTTAAACCTTCACTCACAGAAAATGTTATACCGAATGTTCTTTTGCTAAGGTTTTATCACCCTACCGATTTCCAGTTGTCTCTTTCCATTGTTCCTTTCCTTGATCTTTTCCCTAACGACACCTTGACTTTGTCTCGCTTAACTTCTCACAATGGAATCCATAACTGATTGTAACAAACTGCATTTCCACGATTTACAATGTATTGTAAGCCACACTGAACCCGCAAATAGGTGGGAAAATGTGGGATACAAATGCAATAAATAAATAAATAAATAAATATACCCGTTTTCCATTAAAGCACTAGAGACAGAAACCTTAAGCAATAATTTGAACCCCCCCTCCCATTGTGAAAACTCATAAGACACTCCCATAGCTCATTCCCACTTTGTCAAATAATATAAAACTGGCCTATTGTAGGAGAGCAAGGCTCTATATAATCTAGTTATCCCACCCCTACCTCCCCCACTCACCACTGCTTTTTCTAATAGCGTAGTAGGCAAACTCACATCCACCCTAGCCTTTCTCAGAATAAAATCCCGCACCTGATGATATTGAAAAGAATGGGAAAGAGGGATCCCATATTCCTCTTGTATATTGAAAAGAGAGTACCTCCCCCTCTTCCCAAATCTGTCCCAATTCACATAGTCCCAATTTTTCCCAGCTCTTAAACCCCTCTGTCTCTGTCCCTGGTGTAAACTGTGGTGCAAAAAATATTGATGGCTCAGAAAAAACTTGCATCGCACCGCCCTCCAAACCAACAGAGGCCAGCTCAACAATGGAGGTAGGTCTCGAATTAAGCCTCCTAACTGATGATCTGATAGCCATGGAACAGCAGCTAACGGATAAGTATCGAGTCAAGTTTGCTCTATCTGCTCCCAGAATTTGCCCGACTTTTGCATCCAAACCGCCAAGATAGGAAAGGTGAGCAGCCTGATAAAAAGCCCAAAACCAAGGAACACCCATCTCTCCCTTCGCCCGTGGCTGGTACATTACCTCCCTCCGAACCCGAGGGGGTTTCCTCTTCCAGATAAACGAAAAAACCCTCCGTTGTAATCCTTTAAAGAACTTATCAGGCAACGAAATAGGCAGTGCCATAAATAAGTAGAGCATCTTAGGAAGCAAGATCATCTTGACTGCCGCAATACGACCCAGCCAAGAAATCGTTAGGCCCTCCCAATGTTCGAGCTCCAAAAAAAAGTCTCTTAGTTTCCCTGGGAAATTAGCAGCATAGAGATCCTCAACCTTCCTCGTTAGAATAATCCCTAGATATCTAATACCTGTGGAAGACCACCTAAAGGGATAGTCTCTCTTTAGTCTAACCACCTGGTCCTCTGGAACTGACACATTCAGTGCTTCTGACTTGTTCAGATTAATTTTAAAACCTGATAGCTTACCATATTCTTGGAGAACTAGGGTCAAAGCAGGGAAAGCGATCAGCGGATCCGAAAGAGTCAGCAAAAGATCGTCCGTTAACAAAAGCAATCTAGTTTCAAGCTCTCTTCGCCTAATGCCCTGAATCTCAGTATGAGTTCGAATACATTCTGCCAATGGCTCAATCACAAGAGCAAAGAGTAAAGGTGAGAGAGCGCAACCCTGTCTCGTGCCCCGAAAAACAGAGGAAATGAGGGCGAGCGCCCGCCATTAAGACGAACCGAAGCACAAGGAGCCCTGTAAATAAGAGATAACCAATGCAGAAAAAGTGAATGATACATACCTGTAGCAGGTGTTCTCCGAGGACAGCAGGCTGATTGTTCTCACGACTGGGTGACGTCCGCGGCAGCCCCCACCAACCGGAAGAAGCTTCGCGGGCGGTCCGCACGCAGGGCACGCCCACCGCGCATGCGCGGCCGTCTTCCCGCCCGTGCGCGACCGTTCCCGCCAGTTGAATTACAAGCAAAAGATGAAAACGCAACTCCAAAGGGGAGGAGGGAGGGTAGGTGAGAACAACCAGCATGCTGTCCTCGGAGAACACCTGCTACAGGTATGTATCATTCACTTTCTCCGAGGACAAGCAGGCTGCTTGTTCTCACGACTGGGGTATCCCTAGCTCTCAGGCTCACTCAAAACAAGAACCCAGGTCAATTGAACCTCGCAACGTCGAGGGTATAACAGAAATTGACCTACGAAGAACAACTAACTGAGAGTGCAGCCTGACCAGAATAAATTCGGGTCCTGGAGGGTGGAGTTGGATTTACACCCCAAACAGATTCTGCAGCACAGACTGCCCGAACCGACTGTCGCGTCGGGTATCCTGCTGGAGGCAGTAATGTGATGTGAATGTGTGGACAGATGACCACGTCGCAGCCTTGCAAATCTCTTCAATAGTGGCTGACTTCAAGTGGGCCACTGACGCTGCCATGGCTCTAACACTATGAGCCGTGACATGACCCTCAAGAGCCAGCCCAGCCTGGGCATAAGTGAAGGAAATGCAATCTGCTAGCCAATTGGAGATGGTGCGTTTCCCGACAGCTACCCCTAGCCTGTTAGGGTCAAAGGAAATAAACAATTGGGCGGACTGTCTGTGGGGCTGTGTCCGCTCCAAGTAGAAGGCCAATGCTCTCTTGCAGTCCAATGTGTGCAACTGACGTTCAGCAGGGCGGGTATGCGGCCTGGGGAAGAATGTTGGCAAGACAATTGACTGGTTAAGATGGAACTCCGACACCACCTTCGGCAGGAACTTTGGGTGGGTGCGGAGCACTACTCTGTTGTGATGAAATTTGGTATATGGAGCATGAGCTACTAGGGCTTGAAGCTCACTGACCCTACGAGCTGAAGTAACTGCCACCAAGAAAATGACCTTCCAGGTCAAGTACTTCAGATGGCAGGTATTCAGTGGCTCAAAAGGAGGTTTCATCAGCTGGGTGAGGACGACGTTGAGATCCCATGACACTGTAGGAGGCTTGATAGGGGGCTTTGACAAGAGCAAGCCTCTCATGAATCGAACGACTAAAGGCTCTCCAGAGATGGCTTTACCTTCCACACGATAATGGTAAGCACTAATCGCACTAAGGTGATTCCTTACTGAGTTGGTCTTGAGGCCAGACTCTGATAAGTGCAGAAGGTATTCAAGCAGGTTCTGTGCAGGGCAAGAACGAGGTTCTAGGGCCTTGCTCTCACACCAGACGACAAACCTCCTCCACTTGAAAAAGTAACTCTTTTTAGTGGAATCCTTCCTAGAGGCAAGCAAAACACGGGAGACACCCTCAGACAAACCCAACGCAGTGAAGTCTACGCCCTCAACATCCAGGCCGTGAGAGCCAGGGACTGAAGGTTGGGGTGCAGCAACGCTCCGTCGTTCTGCGAGATGAGAGTCGGAAAACACTCCAATCTCCACGGTTCTTCTGAGGACAACTCCAGAAGAAGAGGGAACCAGATCTGACGGGGCCAAAAGGGCGCGATCAGAATCATGGTGCCGCGGTCTTGCTTGAGCTTCAGTAAGGTCTTCCCCACCAAAGGTATGGGAGGATAAGCATACAGGAGGCCGGTCCCCCAATGGAGGAGAAAGGCATCCGACGCTAGCCTGCCGTGTGCCTGTAGTCTGGAACAGAACAGAGGCAGCTTGTGGTTGGTCTGAGAGGCGAAAAGGTCCACCGAGGGGGTGCCCCACTCTCGGAAGATCTTGCGTACCACTCTGGAATGGAGCGACCACTCGTGCGGTTGCATGACTGCTCAGTCTGTCGGCCAGACTGTTGTTTACACCTGCCAGGTATGTGGCTTGGAGGAGCATGCCGAACTGGCAAGCCCAACGCCACATGCCGACGGCTTCCTGACACAAGGGGCGAGATCCGGTGCCGCCCTGCTTGTTGGTGTAATACATTGCAACCTGATTGTCTGTCCGAATTTGGATAATTTGGGAGGACAGCCGGTCTCTGAAAGCCTTCAGTGCGTTCCAGATCGCTCGGAGCTCCAGGAGGTTGATCTGCAGATCCTTTTCCTGGAGGGACCACAGACCCTGGGTGTGAAGCCCATCGACATGAGCTCCCCACTCCAGGCGAGATGCATCCGTCGTCAGCACTTTCGTGGGCTGCGGAATTTGGAATGGACGTCCCAGGGTCAAATTGGCCCGGATGGTCCACCAGAGCAGTGAAGTGCGGCAACTGGTGGAGAGGCGGATGACATCTTCTAGATTCCCAGTGGCCTGAAACCACTGGGAAGCTAGGGTCCATTGAGCAGATCTCATGTGAAGGCGAGCCATGGGAGTCACTTGAACTGTGGAGGCCATATGACCCAGAAGTCTCAACATCTGCCGAGCTGTGACCTGCTGAGACGCTCTGGTCTGCGAAGCCAGGGACAGGAGGTTGTTGGCCCTCGCTTCGGGAAGGAAGGCCTGAGCCGTCTGGGTATTCAGCAGAGCTCCTATGAATTCCAGAGACTGAGTTGGCTGGAGATGGGACTTTGGGTAATTTATCACAAACCCCAGCAGCTCCAGAAGTTGAATAGTGCACTGCATAGACCGGAGGGCACCTGCCTCCGAGGTGCTCTTGACCAGCCAATCGTCGAGATATGGGAACACGTGCACTCCCAGCTTGCGTAGATAGGCCGCTACCACCACGAGGCACTTTGTAAACACCCGTGGGGCAGAGGCGAGCCCAAAGGGCAGCACACAATACTGAAAGTGCCGTGCGCCCAGGCGGAATCTGAGATACTGTCTGTGAGCTGGCAGTATCGGGATGTGGGTGTATGCGTCCTTCAGATCCAGGGAACATAGCCAATCGTTTTTCTGAATCATTGGCAGAAGGGTGCCCAAGGAAAGCATCCTGAACTTTTCTTTGACCAGGAATTTGTTCAGCCTCTCAGGTCTAGGATGGGACGCATCCCCCCTGTTTTCTTTTCCACAAGGAAGTACCTGGAATAGAATCCCTGCCCTTCTTGCCCGGGTGGTACGGGCTCGACCGCATTGGCGCTGAGAAGGGCGGAGAGTTCCTCTGCAAGTACCTGCTTGTGATGGGAGCTGAAGGATTGAGCTCCCGGAGGACAATTTGGTGGCAGGGAGGCCAAATTCAGGGCGTATCCGCACCGCACTATTTGGAGAACCCACTGGTCGGAGGTTATGAGAGGCCACCTTTGGTGAAAAAATTTTAACCTCCCTCCGACCGGCAGACCGTCCGGTACGGACACTTTGAGGGCGGCTATGTTCCCGTGGATCCAGTCAAAAGCCCGTCCCCGGCTTTTGCTGTGGAGGCGCAGGGGGCTGCTTACGCGCACGCTGTTGACGAGAACAAGCGCGCTGGGGCTGTCCCTGTGCCTGGCGAGGCCTTCGGGCCGGCTGGGTGTACCTACGCTTTGCAAAAGAATAGGGAACAGCCTGCCGGGCCCGGGAAAAACGTCCACCTGCTGAGGTGGATGCTGAAGGCACCCGGTGGGAGAGCTTGTCGAGGGCGGTTTCCCGCTGATGCAGTTGGTCCACCAGCTGCTCGACCTTCTCACCAAAAATATTATCCCCCCGGCAAGGGACGTCGGCCAGTCTCTGCTGGGTGCGGTTGTCCAGGTCAGAAGCACGCAGCCATGAGAGCCTGCGCATCACTATACCTTGGGCTGCAGCACGAGATGCCACGTCACAGGTGTCATAGATACCCCTGGACAGGAACTTTCTGCACGCCTTTAGCTGCCTGACCACCTCCTGATAAGGCCTGGACTGCTCCGGCGGGAGCTTATCGACCAGGTCCGCCAGCTGCTTCACATTGTTCCGCATGTGGATGCTCGTATAGAGCTGGTATGACTGGATGCGGGTCACGAGCATGGAGGATTGGTAGGCCTTCCTCCCAAACGAGTCCAGAGTGCGAGACTCCCGCCCCGGGGGCGCCGAAGCGGTATCCCTCGAACTCCGTGCCCTCTTGAGAGCAGAATCCACGACCGCCGAGTCATGGGGCAATTGGGGCCGCATTAACTCTGGGTCCGAGTGGATTCTGTACTGGGACTCTGCTTTCTTGGGAATGATGGGATTAGATAGTGGTCTCATCCAGTTCCGAAGCAGTGTCTCTTTGAGGACATTGTGCAACGGCACCGTGGAGGACTCTCTAGGTGGTGATGGATAGTCGAGGACCTCGAGCATCTCAGCCCTCGGCTCATCCACAGAAACCACGGGGAAGGGAATGCAAATAGACATGTCCCTTACAAAGGAGGCAAATGAGAGGCTCTCAGAGGGCGAGAGCTTCCTCTCTGGTGAAGGTGTGGGGTCCGAGGGAAGACCCGCAGACTCCTCTGAGGAGAAATATCTGGGGTCCTCCTCTTCCCCCCATGAGGCCTCTTCCTCGGTATCGGACATGAGCTCATGTAGCTGAGTCCTTAACCGGGCCCGGCTCGACGTCGAGGCACCGAGGCCTCGGTGTCGTCGAGCGGTGGACTCCCGCGCCGGCGGGGACGAAGCTCTCTCCATCGACGTCGACTCCACCTGAGTGGCGGTCGAGACCGGCGCTGCAAGCGGCGGCGGTGTCGATGACCTTGGCACCGGGCTAGAGCTCGCCGGCGCCACAGTCAACGGCGCCGAGGGCGCAAGCACCCCCGGCGCCGGCACAGCCTGGCGCATCAGCCCTTCCAGGATCCCCGGAAGGATGGCTCGGAGGCACTCGTCCAGGCCCGC
Organism: Microcaecilia unicolor; assembly: GCF_901765095.1. NCBI lineage: Eukaryota > Metazoa > Chordata > Amphibia > Gymnophiona > Siphonopidae > Microcaecilia > Microcaecilia unicolor. Next base: position 117,699,535 of record NC_044040.1, on the reverse strand, counting down.
TGCCGGGAAAGATGGAGGGGCCGGTAGAGGCGTCGGTGCCGGAAGCTGCTCGGGTCCAGGAGACTGCACCGAAGTGCTGGGACCCTGACGTGTCGGTACCTCCACTACCGAGGGGGACCTTTCCTCTCGACGCGGACGTTTCGGCGTCGACTCCTCTCCGGTACCGAGAGCCGGATGCATGGAAGGCGACCGATGACGGTGCTTCTTAGATTTCTTGCGGCGCCCGTCATCGGTGCCCGGTGGCATGGAGGAGGAGGAGGTCGATCCCCCTCGGTCCCGAGGAACCGGGTCAGACAGGGTTCGATCCCGAGGGCCATGGGCCGAGGGAGTGACCGGGGCCGATTGCCCACGCGGCCTCTCACCCCTACCCTCGCCGGAGGACCAGCGGGCCGACGGGACCTGTGCTCCTGGGGTCGATGCCATCGGTGCCGATTTCTCGGGCATCGATACCGGTACCGAAGAACCGGCCGTCGATACCGATGCCGTCGAGGTTGACGTCGAGGGGCCGGCGCAAGTTCCAAAAAGACGGCCCCGCAGAACTTGCCTCGCAACTTGAGTCCGTTTCCGGAGACCAAGACACAGAGAACACGACTTGATATTGTGCTCCGGCCCGAGGCACCAAGCGTGGGTGTCGGTCTGCGAGATCGGCCGGCCGCACCGACCACACTTCTTAAATCCACTCGGGACCTTCGAGGACATCGACGGAAAAATCGCGTCGGCGAAGTTAAAGTCGTCGATGGTGGCGGTAATCACACCTCGAAAAAATAATCGACCGCGCGGCCACAAGGCCGCAGCGCGACGCCCCCGCTAGAAACGAGGGAAAAATTAGAACGCGTGCTCTCTCTTTTTTTTTTTTGTAGAAAACGGAGCACGCGGCAATCAACAAACGAAAAATAAACAAAATTCGCGTAAACGCGACGGTTTTCCGGGGCTGACTAAGAGAGAGCGGCAGTAGCACGACTCTCTCCAGGCGCGGAAAAGAAAGGACTGGCGGGAACGGTCGCGCACGGGCGGGAAGACGGCCATGCATGCGCGGTGGGCGTGCCCTGCATACGGACCGCCCGCGAAGCTTCTTCCGGTTGGTGGGGGCTGCCGCGGATTTCACCCAGTCGTGAGAACAAGCAGCCTGCTTGTCCTCGGAGAAGACCCATGTATTCTACCCTGGCGCAACACCGCAAACATATATGGCCAGTGCACACGATCAAACGCCTTTTCTGCATCTATGATAGAATACACAAAGGCGCCTGTGCAGACTCGGCATAAGATGTAAGGCACGGCGTATGTTGTCAAAAGTTTGACGCCCATGGACAAAACCCGCCTGATCCTCATGAATCAATTGGGGTAAGTAGTGCTGCAAACGGGTAGCTAGAATCTTGGTAAAGATCTTATAATCTACCCCCAATAGAGAAATCGGGCGGTAAGAGCCACACAGCTGTGAATCTTTACCCGGTTTTAACAAGACAGTGATGGTCGCCAGATTCCAAGATGCTGGAATATCCTAACCCTCAGTGAAAGAGCGGAAAACCTGTAAAAGCACCTGGGCCAACAACCCACCAAAGATCTTATAAAACTTATTAGTGAAGCCGTCCGGCCCCGGTGCCTTTTTTGGCGACAAGGTTCGTATAGCCCCTCCCTCAGCCTAAGCAACGGAAGGCGATCCAAGAAACCTGCTATTTCCGCCTCTGAAGGAGAGATATCAGAAATATATAGCTGTTCATAAAACTGAAAAAGGCGCTGCATATGAGAAGAGTCAAAGGTCAACCCCCCACCCTCATCCCTCAAGCCCACAATAGAATTATGTGTAGACTGCTGCTTCAACTTATGAGCCAAAAGCCTACTGGCTTTATTGCCAAATTCAAAATGTGCCTGCCGGACCTGTTGAAGCTGTTCCGACAAGACATCCAATTGTAAATCATGTAATTCACATCTAAGTTTATAGGATTGCTCCAACAACCGAGCTGACTGCGATGCCGGACTCTGATGTATCTGTCTCTCCACTGCCAACAAGCGCGCTCGCAAAGAACTTTCCTGCTGACTCCTCACCCTTCGCACATGTGCCCGTAGCGCGATAAGATGCCCCCTGGGTACCGCCTTTAAACCGTCCCAAAGAATACCAGGTGAGACCTCTCCGTTATCGTTGAAATGAAGGTAGTCTTTAATATGTTGTTCAATCTGAAATATATGTGACATATCTGCAAGCAGAGAATCGTCCAGCCGCCACTCGGGGGGAGCCCATGGAGACCCTATCAACCGAACTTGTAGCCACACAGGGCTATGATCTGACCAGGTGCGCGCCTCAATTCCCACATCATGGAAACCATACGAATGTCCCCTCTCTCCCTACCACAAATCAATGCGTGAAAATGAATTATGCACAGTAGAAAAGTAGGTGTACTCCCTGCGAGTAGGATTAGCCTGACGCCAGAAATCTGTCAGGTGCCATCTCTCCAAAAAGGCTCGAAACACCTTTCGATCCCGCAACGCATAATGTACTCCCCTGGTAGAGTTATCTAGACTGGGATCTATTGTTAAGTTAAAATCCCCACCCACCAAGAGAGAGCCATCTTTATGTTGGAGCAATACCTGATCTAACTGTTCCAAAAATGCTTTATGTTTTGAGTTTGGGCCATATACATTCAGCAGCGTGTACCTCCGCCCTCCCAAAAGTACAATAATCAAGATGTATCTCCCCCCTCTATCCCGAATGATCTTATCAATCTGCCATGGTTGGGAATCGGCAAACAATATCGCTACCCCCTTGGACTTGGTGCCAGCACAATTGGAGGCAAAATATTGCTGCGGATATTTGCGATGCCTACACATTGATTCATGAGTTGCCTTCAGGTGTGTCTCCTGAATGAAAGCAATATCGAACTTTAAACGAATCAGTTCCCTAAATAAAAGCTGACGCTTCATAGAAACATTCAGCCCCCGAACATCCAGGAGCCCCAACCTTATATCACTCATTCAAAAAGAAAAAACAGATACCAGCTACTCCCTTCACATTCCTCCCACCAGATCTCATCCTGTCTCCCCCCGTCCCACACCAACCGCACTGTACCCTTTACACTACCCCTCCCCCCCCCATTCCCATCCTCCCGCCCTCCCCAAACCCTCGCCAACTGTAGAGACCCCTCTCTATAAAAAGAAAGGACATGTAGTCGAGAAAGTGAACCCTCCTCCTCCCGCCCCCACATTTCACATTAAATAATACATTGCATCAACATAGTTACCCTAAAACATCAGAACCCCCCCCCCCCTTAACATTTATGTCTAACCAGGTTCGTGAGCTCATATACCTACTAACAGGTGTCTATCATGAGCCTAGTAGAAACTATAACTGTTAACCAACATAGAACCAAATATCAAAAATTATATTGCAGTGCTGCTCTCTCAATGAGCTTAGTTCTCAGGGCAGCTGACTAGCTGACCTTTGCCGCTCTAGTCTTTTATTTCCCTTCGCAACCCGCTGCCATTTCGGAGGAGCTGACAACGATTCAGATCTATGCTTGTTAGGTGCTGTAGTAGATGCTGCTCTCTCCTCTATTGGCAAAATCTGGCGTGCCTCCTCCACCCATTTAATTTGATGTTGATGGCCATCCTTGTAAAACGCCAAGGCGAAGGGATGTCTCCATCTGTATTTAATGCCCATCTCACGCAGCCGTGCAGTAACCAGCTTCAGGTCTGCCCTTCTCTTTAGCGTAACTGCAGCCAAATCTTGAAAAACTGCTACAGGATGCGAATCCCATTTAAAGCTGTCAAGCTTGCGACTCGCCTGCATTACCCGCTCTCGAAGCTTAAAATCTTGAAAACAGGCAATTATGTCTTTGGGCATATTGTTTCTCGCCCCACCCAATGCTCTATGAGATCTCACCAGATGTACTTCTGAAGGCTCAATGGGCGATCCCGCTTCCGTGAGTAGGGCGGTCACAATGCGCTGTACCACATCCTTACAGTCTGCATATAATGGAGTGTCCGTAAGCCTCTAAAACGGAGATTACACCTTCTGCTGCGGTTTTCTAAATCCTCCAGCTTATTTGTGATCTGTTGGATCTCCACGTGCACCTCGCCGACCTGCTGGTTAAGTCCTCTGATAGCACCTTCATGCTCCTCAACTCGGCCCTCTAGCTCGTCCAAATGATTGCCAAGGTCCCGGATTTCACTCCGTAAGTTAGCCTCCATGACCACGAGGTCCGTGCGGACCGCTTTTAAGTCCGTGTGCATCTCCTTCAACCAATCCTGCAATTCCGAGTAATTAACTACCTCGGAATTTCCCGGGTCCTGCTCCGACAGAAACAGATCTTGAGAAGCGGGCCCTGCTAGCGCACGCGCTGGTTCCTCCACAACTTGCTCCATATTCGCCACGTGCTTCTCTGCCACACTGTCCGTATACGCGAACTGAGAGAGATTCGCCGCCACGCTCATACATCCTGCACTTCCTCCACACTTTAAATACCTCGGGCAGCCAATTTCCTGTTCAAATCAGGTAGCCAAGTAGGGTAACGCTACCACTTAATGCTTAGGGGAGCGGGAGCTCTCGTTTCAGACGACCATATTAGCCGGTGATGTCACTTCCTCCTCCATAAGCCATTATTAAGATGGAATTGGGAACACCCACTGCTTATTTCTAGGATAAGCAGCATAAAAAAATTTTTTGTTTTGGGATCTTGCCAGGTACTTGTAATCTGGATTAGCCACCGTTGGAAACAGGATGCTGGGTTTGATGGACCTTTGGTCTGTTCCAGTATGATAATGCTTATGTCTTTATGTAGGTCAGCAACCTACTGCACTTTCTCTCCAAACAAGTTGCCCCCTCAACACAGCATGGCCGACAAGCTCTCTTGAACCACTGGTTCGAGGTCAGAGACACCCAGCCATGAGAGTCTGGGCATCCCCCACACCCATGTCAGAGAGTCTGGATAAGACATCTAAAGTATCATGGGCGTCCCTAGCCAGATGACTACACAGTATCTGCTTGTTGGCCTGCTGGCAAAAGCTCTGCAGCCTGCTCTGAAGGAAAAGAGTCCGCCAGAGTCAGTGTTCAGTTCACCAAAGACTCTAAGTAAAGGCTCTTGTAGAGCTGGTAGGATTGGATACTGGCAACAAGCATCGAGGCCTGAAAAGCCTTCCTCCCAAACAAATTCAAAGTCCTAGCCTCTCATCCCTGGGGTGCCAAGGCATGAGACAGAGAACTCTAGGCCTGTTTAAGAACGGATTTAACCACCACGGAGTTGTGCAGCAATTGTGCCTTCTCAAATCTGGAAGACTTCTGGATACAATACTGCGTATAAACCTTCTTAGGTGCGACTTGCACTGTGAGGGTATACTGCCAGTTCTTCAACAATGTGTCCTTAAGGATAGGGTGCAATGGTACTGTAACCCTTATAGCCTAAAACAGACAACATCTCTGCTCTGGGCTCCTCTTCCGTCTCCAACTTAAATAGGACAAGCTACAGCCATCTCCCTCCCAAAAACTGGTGAAAGAGTGCCTCTCATGGAGATTTTCGTCTCTCTTGAGGAGACGGATCAGATGGAATTCCATACCACTCGTTTTCTGAGAAGTAATTTGGATCTTCATCTGACTCTCATGAGCCGTCCCAATCAGACTCGTCAACAGGTGCAGGTGAATGAGTCTGTAAAGGCCTAAGCCTAGTGGAATGATGTCCATGCTTTGAGGAACTTCGAATTGCAGCCCTACCCTCAGAGTCTAGGAAAGCTTCCTCTCCCGATGTCTAAGGCAGTACTGCTTGCCCGGACATTGAAGTCAACACCTTCCAGCGTCGAAGATCTGGGATCTGACACCGATGGAGTCTCAGAGAGGGCCTGGGCTGTTCAGTCAGTGGTGCAAGCCAAAGCAGCAACCCCCTGCAGCAACCGGAGCATGCTGCGGAAACACTCAGCAAAGCTGGGCATCAGCAAAGGCACAGGAACCAGGGAAGAGGCAACCTAAGAATATGTCGGTGCTGAACCAGTGGTGGGGACTGGGCCTCTTGGTGACTGGTGCACTGGCACTCTTCCAAGGAGGGAGAGAGCTCCTCCCAGCGCTTCTCGGGTATCAGAGGTACTGATGACCGAGTGCTCCCAGAACCGTGTGTCGAAGAAGATCGATGCTTATGCTTCTTGGGCTTTCCCCCATGCATACAGCCTCAATCCTCCAGTGCAGATGAGGATGCCGCTGAATCCGTACAGGTCTGTGTTGGGTCCAATGCTGACCAGTACCGAAGCCTGCTACCAACTCCTTGTGTCGAGGCAGGTGGAGACCCACTCGATGCTGTTGAACTGTGGACGCCGAAATCACAGCAGTCATGGAGGTTGATGCTGCTGATGCCGAAGTTGATGGTACAGCCTTGGAGGAACCAAAAAGATGTTCCATTTGAGCCAGTCGCACCCGCTGAGTTCTCCCCTGGATTTCTGAACAGAGATCACAATCAGAGGGACAGGGCCGTGCCAAGGGTCTCTGGTGCCCCCCTGCAGACTATCAGTTGGTGCCCCCCCCCCCCCGTCTCGCTTCTTCATTAGATGTTTCTCCATTGCTACCTGTCTTTCCTTTAGACTGAAAACTACAGGCCCAGCCAGACCTGACAAAAGGGTCTACCACACCCTTCAATGTCAAGCATATACTAGAAAACTGTAAATTAGCTTACACAGGAAAGCAGTTTAAAAAAATAAACACAATTCCTGCTGTTTCTTAACACTGCTCTCCAGAGAAAGCACTGCCTTTATAAAGAGGCTTTTTAGTGGGACTTAGCCTATTAAAAACTATTAGCATAATTAGGAATGGCCAGCCCTTGTAACTGCAGAGACCTAAGCTTTGATTATGCATGTTCCTGTCTTTGTTACAGTGTGTGTGTGTGTGTGTGTGGGGGGGGGGGGGGGGGGGGTGTCTCGTCATCTCATTTACACAGTCTGACCTCCCTGGCTCACTGGGAGCCCAGTCCCTTGGAGACTGCTATACATTGCAAAATAAGATAGCAGATGTAAATTCTCAAAGTGGACATATTCCAAACACTAAAATGAAAATAAAACGATTTTTTTCTACCTTTGTTGGCTGGTGACTTTCTTTTTCTGATCATGCTGGCCCAGTATCTGATTCTGTTGCTGGTATCTGTTCTCTTAACTCTGTTTCCAGGGCTTCCTTTCCACTGTATGTATCCCTCATTGATAAGTCTCTGACTCTAAAGTTTAGCAATTTCATTAAAGCAAAATGTATTTTCAAATATCACAAACTCTCCCTATCCAAGCAGAATGTTTTATATAAAAACAAACACACAAAAAAGCAATCAGATTTTTACTTACCAGCTATTCTACACTATATGTCAGCTAAACTTCCTCAGCCAATTAAATGGATTTTAGCTGTAGCTATGATAATTATGTACACATCATTGCAGTCATGCCCTCCTCTCAGTGTACATGCTCAAAAAACAAAAACTTTGAACCACTTACAGATAACAATTACACTATTTATTTTTTATTTCTCCCCAGTCTCACTTGCACACCTGCCTCCAAACCTGTTCTCTTTAATTTGAATGTTGTTCCAGCTCACCCTGAATGAAAGTTGTTCACACACCAAAGCCATAAATAGCTGCTGGTTGTACTCTTTGAAGCAGCTTTAGCAGAGCAGCCTGTCTGTCTCAGCACTGCTGGGCTATCTTCACTTCCTGATGCGGGAAGGGCAGGGGAGAGAGGAGAATCACAACTTCAGGTAAAAGATTTTGCAAGTGAGTGGCGCCCTCTAGAGGTCGGCGCCCCCCTGCATTGCTTACTTCGCTTAGCACGGCCCTGCAGAGGGATCATGATCTAGCCCAAGGCACCCAATTAACCAATTGTATAGGTCCGTGGCAGAAATCATATGTCTACACTTGGCGCACTTCTTGAAGCCACAGGGGGTCTTCTGTGACATTGAAAGAAATAGCTTGGCTAAATTAAACTCCTCAAGCTTGGACAGTTAAAAAAAGAGGAAGTGTTAAAACAGAGGATGCGGCTGTGGCCTAATCACGCAACCACACCGAAAAATAAAGAAAACTTTAAGAGACGAAAAATCTAACAAAAAATACAAAGGGTTAAGGGAAAAATAGAAGCACAAAAAATGACTTCAAAAATAAACAAAATAAACCAACACGGGATGGCACAAATAAGACAAAAATGAAGCATTAGGGAGAAAACACAGAAAGCATCCTCTCAGCTTCGTGAAAAAACAAAGATTGGAGGACCCGCACTCATGCATCAGGCGTGGAGGCACCAGCACATGCGTGGTGGAACACTGCTAGAATTTTCCACTTACTCTCTAGTCAGCGTCTGCACCAGACTCCATCAGATGATGTCACCTAGATGTGAGAATATGAAGGCCTGCTTATCCTCTGAGAATTTTTTTTTTAATTTTCATGAAGTCTTTATTAATAAATAATACACAAAGTCGAATATATAGCTCATCAAGCACAACATAGTACAGTTCAGTTATACAGAACCAATCTCTGGCAATGTGGCTAACAAATAATACAGCACATGGTGAAACTCTCATTGCACACCCAACAAACCAAACACATCTTACTGTACGAGTGTGCACAGTAAACTATTCAGAATAACCAGTCCAATACTTCAATATTTGTAGATTTTTATATTACTTCCCATCCCCCTCCCCCATTCCCCACAAAACCCCCGCCCGCCCCTACCCCTCCTATCCCACCCCTCTGTCGAGCATCACCGTAACCCATAACAGCAAGCAAGTTATACATGAAGACGAAAAGGATCCCAGATCAAGTGCCATCTACTCAGTTGGTTGTGCCTCTCAGCTAGTAATCTTTCCATCTCGCAGACTAGCCTCAGTTTTTGAATCCACCGAGTTATCATTGGAGTTATAGGCTGCTTCCAATGGGCAGCAATTATGACTCTAAGCGCATATAGCCTGCCTCAGGAAAATTTGCTGGGTATGAGGACGACCTGCAACACCCGCCAGAAATAGAAAAAAGGTCGGGCTCCATGGTAGCGGGCTGCCCGTCCACCTCTGCAGCCTGCTGCATACAGACCTCCAAAAGGCACTGACTTTCCTACAAGTCCACCATATGTGTCCCGCTGTGCCCTTCACACCACAACCCCTCCAGCACAGCCCCATCATAGTGTGGAAAATGCTCTGAAGGCGCTCAGGCGTCAAGTACCATCGATAAAACACCTTCACCGCATTCTTCTTAAAAGGCACATGAGACGACACTCCCACCACATCCCGCTCCAGTCTCTCCCACATCGCCTCCTCCATTGCCAAACCCAACTCCCCTTGCCAGCCCTTCCTATGAAGTGAGTAGCTCTGGGACTGCCTATTAACAATGTGGTAGAGACGTGAGACCAGCCCACTCGTCTTGGGTGGCCCCTCACAAATGGCTTAAAGTGTGGATTTTTCCCGAGTCACCACCTCCCGAACTGCCCGTGTCTTAAGAAAGGTGGATAACTGAAGGTAAGCATACCGGTCAGACCCAATTATCGGGAATCTCTCAAGAGCCTCTGGATACGACAATAAAGAGTCCCCTTCAAACAGTTGACCCCACATTCGTAGGCCTCCCTTGTACCATCTTGTGAAAACTCCCTTTATCGTACCTGGGTAAAATAATGAATTGTGCGCTATAGGGGACAGACAAGAAAGTCCCGTACGTCCACGTGAATACATTCTATCCCAGTTGGAAAGGGTGACATATATGGAAGGACACAAGCCCCCCTCTAGGGATCTAAGCGAACTCGGGATCCACAGAAGCGCCCCCAGGGGCCGCGCACCTAAGGTGTATTGTTTCAGCTGCACCCATTGCCGATCTGGGTAATCCTGAAACCATTCCACTGCCGCACGCGCCTGAACTGCTCTATAATACCAGGCCAAGTTGGGTACCCCCAGCCCTCCTCTCTTCTTATCCTGATACAAGACCGAGTGCGCCAGCCGTGGACATTTCCCCACCCAGATAAAGCGCATAATATGTTCCTGCAGTGTTACTAGGAATTTACGGGGCATTTTGATTGGAAGGGCCTGAAAAAGGTAGAGAAGGAGCGGCAAAACATTCATCTTTATAGCAGCTATGCGGCCAAACCAAGAGAGGTCAAGGTCGCCCCATCTACCAAGGTCCTCAGTGAGTGTCCCAGCCAGGCCCTTTTAGTTTACCGCAAAAAGATCAGAGTGGCGGGCTGTCAGGTTGACCACCAGGTAACGAATGCTCTTGTCAGCCCACCGGAAGGCATAGGAAGATCTCAACGATCCCACAAGCTCCTCCGGAAGAGACACATTCAAAACTTCAGATTTGGACATATTCACTTTAAAGCCCGACACAGTCGAGAATTCCTCAATCTCCCTCAGGAGCCCAGGGAAGGTGGACAGGGGGCGAGTGACAAACAACAGCACATCATCCGCAAAGAGGGATAGCTTATGCTCTCTCCCACCTATGGAAAGACCCGAGATATCTGGGTTAGTTCTAAGCCTAGTAGCAAATGGTTCCATCACCATTGCGAACAGCAGGGGGGACAGGGGGCAACCCTGTCTAGTACCCCTATGTAGTGGGATCGCTGCAGAGTTGCCCCCATTAACTCGTATACACGCCTTAGGAGAGCTATAGAATGCTTGAATCCACCCCCAAAACTGAGGTCCTATCCCAAAGGCCTCCATTACTTTGTACATAAATGGCCAATGCACGCAGTCGAAGGCCTTTTCGGCATCTAGACTAAGGAGGCAAAGAGGCTTATTCATTTTCTTAGCCAGATACATTAAGTCAACCACTCGCCTAGTATTATCCGATGCCTTTCTATAGGAAACAAATCCCACTTGGTCGGGGTGGATGATGGCTTGGAGCAAAGGTGCCAGGCGGCTGGCCAAGACTTTAGCTAAGATTTTGACATCAGCATTCAAAACGGATATCGGGCGATAAGACCCGCAGTCCGTATGATCTTTGTTCGGTTTAGGCAGTACCGCAATCCATGCTTCCAACATGGAAGTAGGCAAAGCCTCCCCCTTCCCAATCAGGTTAAACAGGTCGGCTAACAGTGGGGCCAACTCGGGAGCAAATTTCTTGTAGAATTCATTGGGGAAGCCGTCCAACCCCGGTGATTTACAGGAAGGCAGATGTTGGATAGCTTTTTGTATCTCAACCGGAGTGACCGGCGCGTCAAGTAAGATCCTCTGCTGATCTGTAAAAGACGCTAGGCCACTCTCAGCTAAGTATTCTAAAATAGAGTCAGCAGGAGGATTAATCTCCTGTGCATATAGCCCCTGGTAAAATTCACTGAAGCGCCTCCGTATGGATTCAGATGTATTCAACAATTCACCCCTCTCATCCTTAATGTGTGTTACCACCCGGTCCACCCTTCATCTGCGTAGCTTTATAGCCAAGAGACGTCCTGCTTTATTAGTGAATTCATAAGATCGAACCTTATGTCTATTTTGTATCCAACTTAATTGTTCAGAGTAGACAGAGTCCAGCTGAAGCCTCTGCCCATGCAGCTCCTCCAATACAACTGAGGAACCACTCGACTTGTGCTGTGCCTCCAGGAACCTGATCCTTGCCAGGCATTGTGCCAGCTGGGCTCTACAGACTCTCGCACGCTTACTAGCTAACTGTATAAAGTAACCTTGCGAGACTGCCTTCAAAGCGTCCCACACAACACTAAGAGGTGGACCCGACTCCATATTGAATTCCAGGTACTCCTTCAGGACCTTTCTACAGCCCTCCACCACCTCCCCCTCCTGCAGTAAGTCTGTATTAAGCATCCATCGTTTGTCTTTGACCTCAGCCCTAATGGTTGGCAAGGTAACCCATACTGGGGCATGGTCAGAGATTGTTGCACTACCAATTCCTGTTTGCGGCCCCCTCTCCGCTAGGGTAACATCGAGAAAGATAAAATCGATACGGGAGTACGACTTATGTACGGGAGAAAAAAATGTGTAGTCCCTCATGGTCATGTGACTAAGTCTCCAGACATCTAAAGTCCCCAGGGAGTAAACCAGGGAACCCAAGGCCAGAGAGTCCTTAGATACCGATTGCTGGGGTCTCCCGGTTCTACCTAGCGCCTGGGTCCATAACTTCATTGAAGTCACTCCCCAAGATCAGAGAGCCCCTGGTAAATGTAGCTAATATGTTCTTCACTTTGGTGTAAAAGGCCCCCTGATGGTCGTTTGGTGCATATAAGGATGCGAGAGTGAGTTCCACTTGGTCTATGACAACGTGCAATAACAAAAATCTCCCTCCCGGGTCTTGTTTAATGTTTAGTATTTGGGCCGATATGGATTTGTGGAACAAGACCGCCACCCCACGCTTCTTAGTTCCATCGGCGGAGGAGGCGAAAAAGGCACTGCGATAGTCTGGGTGGGAGAGAAGTCGCTCGTGCACTCTGTGGAGATGGGTCTCCTGCAGCAGGACAACATGCGGTTTTATCTGCTGTAGCTCTCTGAACAATTTCTGCCTTTTTTGAGGCATGTTCAACCCCTTCACATTGTATGATAGTATCTTTAGAACTGTACTCATTACTAGGATCTTAAATCAAGGTTTAACAAGTTGACTCCAACCACTTCATGTACAGGTGCTCCCCTAAACCGGTGATGCCCCCAACCCACCCCACCCCCCTTCCCCTTCTCAATGACCCCCTACCCTCCCGTGCCCCCCCAACCCTCCCTGTCTAACACCAACTCGGAGACACAAGGCCTCATAGTGGGAAAGGAGAAAGTAACACACCCGCATCCACACAACCCAGCTCCCACACCCCTCCCCGAATTACCCCGTAAACCACCAGGGTCTATTAGATTTCTTACCCATGCCAAATGCACTCATCTTCGTAAGAGACCCCAGCGCGCCCCCCAGTCATTTAAGCTACCTCCCCCCTATATCCCCAGCAACATTGCTACCTTAAACACAACATTCCCCTCCACTTTTGTTGCCCCCCCGTAACATCCATTAATAAAGGGTCTTAAAGTCCCTTTTGCAAAGGTAACATAACGCTTAAAACATAACATTTGTTACTCCCTGCTGCTTTTCCAGCCATTGGCACAGACATAACCATTGTCCATTCAACCGCCGTGCGGAGTGAGACCTCGAATAAGATATACCAACCAGGCTACCACAACAATTCAGGTTTCTTCCGCGGTCACTCTTCTTTTCGGGTTGTTCCTTTTAGTATTGGAAGGAACCCGCTGCCATTTTTGAAGTTTAGCTTTCGTAGTGGACGCTAAGTCACCTGGGGGCTTGCTCGTTTTCACCAGGCCCGCCACATGCAGGGATGTCCAAGCTTCGGTCAATGATGTTATTCTGTTTTTGGCTCCCTGGAGAGTATAGTTCAGAGAGAAGGGAAAGCCCCACCTGTACGTGACGTGTTCTTTAGTTAGAATGTCCAGGGCCGGTTTCATGAGGCGTCTCTGCTGTAAAGTAAACTGCGAAAGGTCTTGAAATACAGATATTTTAGCTCCGCCATATTCCAGGTCAGGCTTTTTCCTGGCGCAATTAAGCAGTTGATCTTTCACTTCATATCGGTGAAACCGTGTAATAATGTCCCGTACTCTATTCTCCTGCCTCTGGCCAAGGGATTTATGCACTCTATCTATCTCTACCTTTGCCGCTGCAGCATCGGCCCCCAGCAGAGTGGCACACAGTGTTTGTATAATGAGCAGGACATCTTCGCTCTCGCTGCCCTCGGGGACTCCACGGAACCTAAGATTGTTCCACCGTCCCCTGTTCTCAAGATCATCAAGCTTATATGTGAGGTCTTTATTCTGTTGATCCAGGGCTTGAAGATGGGCCTCATGCAAGAGCAGGGACTCAGAGTGCTCTTCCAGCTTTGCCTCTGCGTCTTCAACTCTGTTGCCCAGCTCACGGAGGTCAGAGCTCAGTACCTCCATCTTGTCCAAGATCTCGTCCTTCGATTTTTTAATATCCTCCTGTATTCCTGAAAGCAGCTGGCGAAGTTCGCCTGAGAGTCCTTTTTCTGCCGGCGGCTTCCGCGATTCCGACATCAACAGCGCGGAATCAGAGTCCGAAGGGGACGCTCGCGCCATTACCTCGTGGCGCTTAGCGGTTTTACTTGTCCCGCCGCCAGCCGACTTCTCAGCCTCCTTAGGTCGCGCCAAAGACGCTCTACTCATGCTGTTACCGATGAGGAGCAATAAGGAACGCTGCAATCGATTTTAAAGTAGCTGGTGAGTGCTTTTTATAGCTATTTTGTGATTCAGGGAGCGGGAGCTCAGAAGCTAGGCTGCCATCGGTAGCGGTGACGTCACTTCCTCCTCATCCTCTGAGAATTTAAAGAATATTTTCTCTCTCAAGTAATTTATCTGAGATTCCATTTTTAACTGAGTATCTAAAATGACTCCCAATAATCTAGAATATTTTTCAAATTGCAATTGCTCCCTTGAATGTACTGTAGCATTAGAAAAAAACTCTCACAAATCATTACTAAAGTGCAAGTTTTGTCTTAGATGTATTAAGCTTTAACAAGTGTTGATTTGCCCAAGAATGAATCATAACAATACAATGTGAAACAGATGCTTGTAGAGTCAATAAATTTCAGGTCATTGGAATTAACACAAACATCTGCATATGAATACCCAAAAAATCCTGATGAAACCAAGGAACTCATAAAAACATTAAATAAATTACCTGTTTATTTCAGTTGCTGTAGCAGGTATTCTCTGAGGACAGCAGGCCTTATATTCTCACAATTGGGCAATGCGATATCACGTTACCCAATTGTGAGATTGGCCTGCTTGTCCTCAGAGAAAACGGGTTATAAATATGTAAAAAAAAATAAAAATATTAAAAAGTTTGCTATACAGGAAATCCTTGCTTTGCTTCCTCAGCCCTGTCACTCAGACCCAATACCTTGTTTATTGCAGGCTATCAACAGAGGGGGAGCATTCTTCAGAACAACATTGTCAGTCAGTAATTGATACAGAAGTTCTGCTACATCCTTCACTTCCCGCTGGAAAGCTGCGCTGTCCACCACAAACACAATTGCCCTGTATAACATAACACAAAAATCTCATACAGAATAGTGTAAGAGCATAATGTTAAATTAAGCAGATTAACAGTCCCTGGAAACCCTCATTCTAGGAGCTAGCTCAGGGCTCCAGAAGACCCCATCCCTAAAGGGCAATGAAAGCCCTACTCCTTCAAACCCCAAAGTTCTCAAAAAATTAAAACTATTTACTTTATAACTTCAAGAAAACATCAGAGTTGTGTTTAAATGTGGTTTGTTTTTTTTTTGGGAGGGGGGGGAGGCCTTATAGAGATCCCTCTCCCCTTGGGAGTAGCCTAGTGGTTAGTGCAGTGGACTTTGATCCTGGGGAACTGAGTTTGATTCCCACTGCAGCTCCTTGTGACTCTGGGCAAGTCACTTAACCCTCCATTGCCCCTGGTACAAAATAAGTACCTGAATATATGTAAACCACTTTGAATGTAGTTGCAAAAACCTCAGAAAGGCAGAATATCAAGTCCCATTTTCCTTTCCTTTCTTCTTTAGTCTAACTCAGTCAGAACCAGTACTGGGAACCTGAAGCCATAAATCATTACTTGCAACTAATCTGTTTTCTACATATGGTGCAAACAACTTGATCCAGGAATCAAACCAGGGACCTCTCACATGGCACTGCACTGCCATTGAGCTCCACGTCAGTTCAATCATATGGAGATTTTGAAAATATTGCTTAGGACTCCCTACTGCCTTCCAAAAGAAATGAAAAAAATCTATGTGACAGCTGAATTCCTGTGGTAAAGTAAAGCGAAGATACTTACCTGTAGCAGGTATTCTCCGAGGACAGCAGGCTGCTTGTTCTCACTGATGGGTCGGTGTCCATGGCGGCCCAGGAACGGAGATTTTTTCCAGCAAAAATCCACAAACTTTGAGTCAGCTTCCGGAGCGTGGGAAAGACACACTGTGCATGCGCGGCCATCTTCCTGCCCGCATGCATCCGTTCCCGCCTCAGTTATATCAAAAAGCAAATAAAGAAGAAGAGGAAAAACAACTCCAAAGGGGAGGTGGGCAGGTTGGTGAGAACAAGCAGCCTGCTGACCTCAGAGAGTACCTGCTACAGGTAAGTATCTTCGCTTTCTCCGAGGACAAGCAGGCTGCTTGTTCTCACTGATGGGGTATCCCTAGCCCCCAGGCTCACTCAAAACAACAAAAGAAGGTCAACTGGGCCTCGCAACGGCGAGGACATAACAAAGATTGACCTACGAAGAAACTTCTAACTGAGAGTGCAGCCTGGAACAGAATAAAAAAGGGCCTGGGGGGGTGGAGTTGGATTCTAAACCCCAAACAGATTCTGCAGCATCGACTGCCCAAACCGACTGTCGCATCGGGAATCCTGCTGAAGGCAGTAATGAGATGTGAATGTGTGGACTGATGACCATGTCGCAGCCTTGCAAATCTCTTCTATAGTGGCTGACTTCAAGTGGGCCACTGACGCTGCCATGGCTCTAACACTATGAGCCGTGACATGACCCTTAAGAGTCAGCCCAGCTTGGGCATAAGTGAAGGAAATGCAATCTGCTAGCCAATTGGAAATGGTGCGTTTCCCGACAGCAACTCCCCTTCTGTTGGGATCGAAAGAAACAAACATTTGGGCGGACTGTCTGAAGGGGCTTGTCCGCTCTACATAGAAGGCCAGTGCTCTCTTGCAGTCCAATGTGTGCAACTGACGTTCAGCAGGGCGGGTATGAGGACGGGGAAAAAATGTTGGCAAGACAATTGACTGGTTCAGATGGAACTCCGACACCACATTCGGCAAGAACTTAGGGTGCGTACGGAGGACTACTCTGTTATGATGAAATTTAGAATAGGGAG
This sequence comes from Microcaecilia unicolor, assembly GCF_901765095.1. Classification (NCBI taxonomy): domain Eukaryota; kingdom Metazoa; phylum Chordata; class Amphibia; order Gymnophiona; family Siphonopidae; genus Microcaecilia; species Microcaecilia unicolor. The sequence continues at coordinate 117,682,744 of NC_044040.1, read as the reverse complement.
CATGGGCTACCAAGGCTTGTAGCTCACTGACTCTACGAGCTGAAGTAAAAGCCACCAAGAAAATGACCTTCCAGGTCAAGTACTTCAGATGGCAGGAATCCAGTGGCTCAAAAGGAGCTTTCATCAGCTGGGTGAGAACGACGTTGAGATCCCATGACACTGGTGGAGGTTTGACAGGGGGTTTTGACAAAAGTAAACCTCTCATGAAGCGAACAACTAAAGGCTGTTCAGAAATAGGCTGAACTTCTACACGTTGATGATAAGCACTAATCGCACTAAGATGAACTCTTACGGAGTTGGTCTTGAGACCAGACTCTGACAAGTGTAGAAGGTATTCAAGCAGGGTCTGTGTAGGACAAGAGCGAGGATCTAGGGCCTTGCTGTCACACCAGACGGCAAACCTCCTCCATTTAAAAAAGTAACACTTCTTCATGGAATCTTTCCTGGACGCAAGCAAGACTCGGGAGACAGCCTCAGAAAGACCCAAGGAGGCAAATTCTACGCTCTCAACATCCAGGCCATGAGGGCCAGAGACTGGAGGTTGGGATGCAGAAGCGCCCCCTCGTTCTGAGTGATGAGGGTTGGAAAACACTCCAATCTCCACGGTTCTTTGGAGGACACCTCCAGAAGAAGAGGGAACCAAATCTGACGCGGCCAAAAGGGAGCAATCAGAATCATGGTTCCGCAATCTTGCTTGAGTTTCAGCAAAGTCTTCTCCACCAGCGGTATGGGAGGATATGCATACAGAAGGCCCCTCCCCCAATACAGGAGAAAGGCATCCAACGCTAGTCTGTCATGGGCCTGAAGTCTGGAACAGAACTGAGGGACCTTGTGATTGATCTGAGTGGCAAAAAGATCCACCAAGGGGGTGCCCCACTCTCGGAAGATCTTGCGTACTACGCCCACGTTCAGGGACCACTCGTGGGGTTGCATAATCCTGCTCAACCTGTCGGCCAGACTGTTGTTTACGCCTGCCAGATACGTGGCTTGGAGAAACATGCCGTGACGGTGAGCCCAAAGCCACATCTGAACGGCTTCCCGACACAGGAGGCGAGATCCGGTGCCCCCCTGCTTGTTGATGTAATACATGGCAACCTGTCTGTCTGAATTTGAATAATTTGATTGGACAGACGATCTCTGAAAGCCTTTAGAGCGTTCTAGACCGCTTGCAACTCCAGGAGATTGATCTGAAGACCTGATTCCCGGAGGGACCAAGCTCCTTGAGTGTGGAGCCCATTTACATGCGCTCCCCACCCCAGGAGAGATGCATCCGTGGTCAGGAATTTGGAAGGGACGTCCCAAGGTCAAATTGGATCGAATTGTCCACCACTGGAGGGAATTATGAAAATCGGTGGACAGCTGGATTGCATCCTCTAGATTCCCTGCAGCTTGATACCACTGGGAAGCTAGGGTCCATTGACCTGATCTCATGTGAAGACAGGCCATGGGTGTTACATGGACTGTGGAGGCCATATGGCCTATAAGTCTCAACATCTACCGAGCTGTGATCTGCTGAGACGCTCTGGCCATGGAAACAAGAGACAGAAGGTTGTCTGCCCTCGCCTCGGGGAGATAGGAATGAACCGTCTGGGAGTTCAGCAGAGCTCCTATAAATTCTAGCTTTTGAAATGGAAGAAGGTGGGACTTCGGGTAATTTATCACAAACCCGAGTAGCTCCAGCAGTTGAATAGTCATCTGCATGGACTGTAGAGCTCCTGCCTCCGAGGTGCTCTTCACCAGCCAATCATCGAGATAAGGAAACACATGCACTCCCAATCTGCGTAGTGACGCTGAAACCACCGCTAGGCATTTTGTAAACACCCTGGGCGCAGACGCCAGACCAAAGGGCAGCACACAATATTGAAAATGCTGTGTTCAAAGACAGAATCGAAGATACTTCCTGTGAGAGGGAAGTATCGGGATGTGTGTATAAGCATCCTTTAAGTCTAGAGAGCATAGTTAATCGTTTTCCTGAATCATGGGAAGAAGGGTACCCAGGGAAAGCATCCTGAACTTTTCTCGGACCAGAATTTGTTCAGGGCCCTTAGGTCTAGGATGGGATGCATCCCCCCTGTTTTCTTTTGCACAAGGAAGTACCTGGAATAGAATCCCAGCCCTTCGTGCCCTGGTGGAACGGGCTCGACCGCACTGGCGCTGAGAAGGGCGGAGAGTTCCTCTGCAAGTACCTGCCTGTGCTGGAAGCTGAAGGACTGAGCTCCCGGTGGGCAATTTGGAGGTCTGGAGATCAAATTGAGGGAGTACCCTAACCGGACTATTTGAAGAACCCACCGGTTGGAGGTTATGAGAGGCCACCTTTGGTGAAAAAGCTTTAACCTCCCCCTGACTGGTAGATTGTCTGGCACAGGTACTTTTATGGCGGCTATGCTCAGCTGGAGCCAGTCAAACACCCGTCCCTTGCTTTTGCTGGGGAGCTGCAGGGGCCTGTCTGGGCGCACGCTGTTGACGCTAATGAGCGCGATGGGGCTGAGCCTGAGAAGGCTGTCGGGAAGGTGGATTGTACCTACGCTTTTTGTAAGCATAGGGAGCAGTCCTCCTTCCCCAGAAAAAACGTCTACCTGTTGAGGTAGATGCTGAAGGCGCCCGGTGGGAGAGTTTGTCGAGGGTGGTTTCCCGCTGGTGGAGCTGTTCTACCACCTGCTCGACTTCCTCGCCAAAATATTATCCCCCCGGCAAGGAACATCCGCAAGCTGCTGCTGGGTTCAACTATCCAGGTCAGAGGCACGCAGCCATGAGAGTTTGCGCATCACTATACCTTGAGCAGCGGATCTGGATGCAACATCAAAAGTGTCGTAAGCACCCCTGGACAGGAATTTATGACATGTCTTCAGCTGCCTGACCACCTCCTGAAAAGGCCTGGCGTGCTCCGGAGGGAGCTTGTCCATCAAGTCCGCCAGTTGCTTAACATTATTCCGCATATGGATGTTTGTGTAGAGCTGGTATGATTGGATCTTGGACATGAGCATAGAGGACTGATAGGCCTTCCTCCCAAAAGAGTTCAGAGTCCTAGACTCTCGCCCCCGGGGGTGCCGAGGCAAAATCCCTAGTACTCCTGGCTCTCTTGAGAGCGGAATCCACAACCATAGAGTCGTGAAGTAACTGGGACCTCATCAGGTTCTCCATAAATCCGATATTGAGACTCAGCTTTTTTGGGAATGGTGGGATTACTGAGTGGTTTCGTCCAGTTCCTAAGCAATGTCTCCTTAAGGACATTATGCAAAGGGGAAGTGGACGACTCCTTAAATGGTGAAGGATAGTCAAGGTCCTTGAGCATTTCAGTCTTTGGCTCATCCTCAGTTACCACCGGGAAGGGAATGCCCACAGACATTTCCTGGACAAATGACGAGAAGGTGAGACTCTCCGGTGGAGAAAGCTTCCTCTCAGGTGAAGGAGTAGGATCAGAAGGAAGACCACAAGACTCCTTGGAAGAGAAATACCTGGGATCTTCCTCTTCATCCCACGAGGCATCCTCCTCGGTATTGGACAAGAGTTCTCTAACTGCAGTCCGAAACCGGGCCCGTCTCGACGGCGAGGAACGCCGTCCTCTATGGCGATGCCGAGAAGTCGAGGCCGATGCCGCAAGTGGTACCGGCGTCAGGGACCACATCACAGGCACAGAGCCAGCTGCCACTTCCATTGACGGTACCAAGGGCGCAAGCACCCCCGGTACCGAGACAGACTGATGCAGCAACCCTTCCAGGAGGCCTGGAAGAAGGGCTCAGATGCGCTCGTCTAGAGACGCTGTCGAGGAAGGCTGTGCGGCCAGTGCAGAAGTCGGCGTCAGAATCTGTGGAGGTCTGGGAGGCGGTACCGGACTGTCCAAAGATCGACGCACCGACACCTCTTGTATGGAGGGTGAGTGCTCCTCCCAGAGTCGACGCTTCTTAGGTGCCGAATCCTTTGACGTCCTGAAGCTCCCGATACCATGTCTTGAAGGAGACCGATAACGGTGCTTCTTTGCCTTTGCTCGAAGCACGTCACCGGCACTCCTCGGTACCGACAAGGAGGACGTGGAATCCACATGCCTCCTCGGGGTCGGGACCGACTGGGCCTGCACAGCAGGAGCCCTCGAGACAGGTAGAAACCCACTCGACGGCTCACTACTCCCAGCAAGTGGTGAAGTCCGGACAGCCATTACCTGCGCTCCCGATGTCGACGCCGAGAAATCAGTTGGAGCTCCGAAAAGACGGTCCCGAAGAGCTCTTCTCGATGCCTGTGTCCGCTTTTTCAAGCTCAGACACAACTTACAAGCGTCTGGGCGATGGTCGGGCCCAAGGCACTGGATGCACCACACGTGCGGGTCAGTGCCCGAGATCGACCGCTGGCACCGAGCACACTTCTTGAAGCCGCTGGGAGGCTTCGATGACATGAACGGAAAAATAGCGGCGGTGAAATCAAAAGGCTCGATTGTGCCAACAGAGGGCCACAAAAATGAGAACCGCATATGCGCAGCCGACGAAATCAAAAGAAAACTTTAAAAGGGGAAAAAACTAAGACTATAAGATTATATAATTTTTTTTTTTAACTGGAAAAAGAAAAGACAAGGAGGCAACGTAAAACAAAAAGAAAGTGCAAACAACAGAGCGAAAACGCTAAAGTCTTTCTCTGGGCCTGAGGGAGAGAGACCGACACGCAGCCACTCTCCTCTGCGGAAAAAGAAAAACTGAGGTGGGAACGGACACGCGTGGGCGGGAACATGGCCGCGCAAGCGCAGTGCGTCTGTCCTGTGCTCCGGAAGCTGACTCAAAGTTTGTGGATTTTTGCTGGAAAAAATCTCCGTTCCTGGGCCACCTTGGATGCCGACCGATCAGTGCCTGCTTGTCCTCGGAGAATATTTATAACATGGTGTCTCAGGGTTCAAATTCCTTACCTAGCTGCTGTTTTAAACCGTTCCAAGAACTGAAGCCGCAAACTCTCATGTCCTGGGAGGTCAACTAAGGTCAAGCTGGTGCCCTGAAAATGTAGAAAACACTATCAATAATCAATAAAATGATCTTACATGAATATCACTTCTAAGTGCTTCTGGGTCAATTCTCATTCTATAGATTTAACATTACTGAAATAATTTTTTGTGTTCAAGATCTAAGATCCAGAAAAGGTAGCCTTTACATTTCAGAGGAAACCCACACAATATAAAGTAGGGCTTAACACCAAGAATGCAGACAAGTATGAACAGAGTTCACAGAGGTTTCCAGTCAAGGAGAAAAAACAACCACTTGTCAGATGTTTTCCACTCACAATAGCTCTTCTCAGCTGCAATCCCACACAAATTGATATGCAACTGAAGATACCCATCCATCCATATATATCCACAAAAGCTCATCATGGTTTACCAAAAAGAACAGCACTCTGCATATATGGACAGATCTCATAAAAACAAAGTGTCTCCATCCAACCACGTCCAATTTTGACTAATCTTTGTATGGATGTTCTAGAAAGTCTGAAAGTAAATGGTGCAGAATTTCTGGAACAAAGTCTTGTAGTTGTGAAGTTGTAGGCCATAGACAAAAAGCAAAACTGCAAATATACGAACCAATGCAACAGAAACACTAAGTTTATCCTCTCAAAATATTTGAGCAACACTATAAATGGCTTGTAATTTAAATATCTGGGCAATTTTTAGGTGCTGAAAAATTTGTATGACAATTTAAGACTAAGGGGCCCTTTTACTAAGGCACGCCGAAAAATGTACTGCGCTGGTGTAGGTGTATGTATTGGATACGCGCAGGTCCATTTTTCAGCGCGCCTGCAAAAAAGGCCTTTTTTTGTGGCCGAAAATGTACGTGCGTCAAAATTAAAATGAGCGCGTGCCCATTTTGGGCCTGAGACCTTACCACCACCCACTTAGTGGTAATGTCTCACGCGATAACCAGGCGGTAATCATCAGCACGCATAAACTGCTGATTACCGCCCGGTTAGCGCCACGCGGTAGAAAATAGAAGATAGAAAATATTTTCTGCTGCACGTTTTGGACATGCGTCAAAAATAGAATTACTGCGTGGGGCATGCGGTAGCCAGGCGGTAGTTCTAATATGACACACGTTGGCAGGACTTCAGGGAGATAATATATATCCGACTTCAAGGTTGTCATTGTAATGTTAAGAGAAAACATTTCTTGTGTGCTTATTTATTGAAATATGCTTGGTTGAAATAGGCAAAAAAAAATTTTTGCATGAAAAGTTGCCCTACTTTTAGGTGAAAAAAATCTGAGGTGTCAAGACCAGATTTTTTTTTTCTTTTTAGCGCCACTGAAAAGAGGAATATATTTACTGCCAGAATCTAATTTCTTCACTCTGGGATCAAAGTGCTTTATATCACAAAACAAGCATTGAAATCCATGATGTCTGGTATTTGCACACAACATTTTGCAATATGCAACATAATCACTGCTAAACAGAAAAAATATGGGATGCCAAATTTTTCATTCCTGTTGCAAGCGTGTGGGATGCTCAGCTGAACAATACCAGCCCTTGGAAACTAGTTATAGTGCCTTGAAGATGTGAATGAAGCAAGCAATGCTGGTTACTAAAGAGTTCTGATATGACATACTCTAAATATGACACCTATATTGTCTTCTTTACATCTTAACTGAATAAGAGGGTCTTTTACTAAAGCTTAGCTCGAGTTACCTGCAGCAGGACCCACAGGAATAAAATGGGCCCTGCTGCAGATAACTCGAGCTAAGCTTTAGTAAAAGACCCCCTAACAGGCTCATTTAGGGTTGCCATTTTTTGTCCTCATAAAAAGAGGACACTTGCCCCGCCCCTTTCACACACTCGCCCCGCACGCATATTCCCCTCCCCCGGTCACCCCTCCTCCCCCCATCACCTTCCTTCCCCCGTCATCTCCCCTCCTCTTACTCTACTATCCCTGGGGGTCTAGAGGTACCTCTTCGGAGCAGGAAAGAGCCCCCTCTTTCCTGCCCGGAGCACTGCTGCCAGCTCAGCTACCCTGCATCCTTGTGAGTAGCGCTCTAGAAATGTTAAGTAGTAGTAGTAGTAGTGAGTCCAGCTCTCAGCGTTTCAAAATGGCCACCGAGAGTTGAAGTCTCGTGAGGCTGCTTTAACTCTCGGCGGCCATTTTGAAATGCTGAGAGCCAGACTCACAGGATGCAGGGCAGCTGAGCTGGCAGCAGTGCTCCGGGCAGGAAAGAGGGGGCTCTTTCCTGCCCCGAAGACAAAGAGGTACCTCTAGACCACCAGGGATAGTAACATAGTAGATGACGGCAGAAAAAGACCTGCATGGTCCATCTAGTCTGCCCAAGATAAACTCATATCTTGAATTTGTACCTGTTTTTTTCAGGGCACAGACCGTATAAGTCTGCCCAGCAGTATTTCCCGCCTCCCAACCACCAGTCCCGTCTCCCATCACCGGCTCTGGTACAGACCGTATAAGTCTGCCCTCCCCTATCCTAGCCTCCCAACCACCAACCCCTCTTCCCCCCACCTGCTCCGCCACCCAATTTCAGCTAAGCTTCTGAGGATCCATTCCTGCTGCACAGGATTCCTTTATGCATATCCCACGCATGTTTGAATTCCGTTACCGTTTTCATCTCCACCACCTCCCGCGGGAGGGCATTCCAAGCATCCACCACCCTCTCCGTGAAAAAATACTTCCTGGAGGAAGTGACGTCAGCTGAGGAGATGGCTGCTTGATCAGCGAGCTCCGAGAACTTTAGAGCGAAATTGAGACGTCCCCAGTACCAAATCGTGAAAAAATAACCCCCACCGCGAGAAAAGTACATCTGAAATATGGCAGCAAAGAAGAAGCTGGCGAAATTCAAGTTTAGATCGGAATCGGCGAGCGCAGGCAAAGGCGCGGGTCTCCGGTCACGAGGAGCCAAGATGGCGGCCGAGGAGAGTGAATCGGACCCGGACCCCAAAGAGCAGAACGACAGTGAGGCAGAGATCAGCAAAAGAGATTTCGCCAGATGGTTTCAAGAGCTGAAGAACGAGATGGTGACAACTCGACGCAGCATTCAAACAGCAGTAGCAGAGCTCCGCGAGGAAGTCAAGGAGATCGGAAACAGAATGGCGGAAAATGAAGAAAAAACAGAGGCAGTAGCGCTGGAAGTGAAGGAGATCCGGGGTTCCCTCAAATCTGAGCAGCAAGCAAGGGCAGATATGGAATCATTGATAGAAGTCCTAGAAAATCGTACCAGAAGGTGCAACCTGAGATTTCGAGGCATACCTGAGGAGGAACAATATAAAGACTCAGAGAAGGTGGTGCAGGAAATCTGTGCCTTTTTGCTGAACCAGAACTCAAGTGAAGAAAGACTGGAGATGGAACCTGTAGAAATAGAAAGAGCGCACAGAAGTCTAGGATCACCAAAGAATAGACTGCCCCGAGACATTGTGGCATGCTTTCTCAGGTTCTCGGTCAAAGAAAAAGTATGGAGAAAAGCGAGGGAACTTGGAGACATCACGTGGAAAACAGTTAAGCTCCGGGTGTACCAGGACTTGGCCTGGAAAACTCTACAGCGCAGAAGAGAATTTAGGGAGATCACCAACTATTTACAAAAAGCTGGACTACGCTACCGCTGGCTGTTTCCGTTTGGATTACAAGTAACGGTGGGAAATATCACTCGCCGCCTCCAGTCACCACAGGGAGCGTGGAAAACACTGAAAGAGATGGGATGCACAGATGTTCCGAGAGGGGAAGAACCCGCACAACATTCTCAGCGCAGATCCGAAAGGAACAGACGGGCTGGAAGTTGGTTGAGGGAAAGAAAAATCGTCTTTCCACACAGGCTGAGAGGGAAGCAATGGAGAAGGCAGATGGCACATGAATCTGAAATAGACTGAATGTGGACATTGAGTGAGTTTTCCGCTATAGAGAGCGGATGAATGCAATTTAAGATGTTGTGGGGTTAAATATAGATATTGAGATGGGGGGAATTGTTTATAGAGGTTGCACACAAAAAGGGGAAGGGGATGTATGGCTGGATGTTTGATCGGATAGCCATGCTCTAAGGAGGGGGTGCTTCCTAGAGGGGAATACTGGCACACACTGGAGGTTGCCAGCGGATAGGGGGGATTGGGAGAGGGAGGGGGGGGGAGGAACAGGGGGGGATAAGAGTGAGAAGGAGGGTGGGAGGTTACATATTGGGTCCTGGAATGTTAACGGATTAAATAACCCGGGTAAAAGAAGTATAATCTTTAGAGAATTGCGTAGATTGAAGTGTGATATCATAATGCTACAGGAAACACATATTAGGAAGAGCGATGAACCACTAATTATGAATAAAGGATTGGGGGAGGGATTTGCACTGGCTGATTCTAGGGGAAATAAGACAGGAGGGCTTGTGATTTATGTGAAAGAACATCTGCAGTTTGTAAAAGAGTCTGTATACAATGACAAGGAGGGTCGCTGCCTTGCCGTGAAGGGGAAGGTAAATAATCGCGATATTACCCTAATAAACCTGTATGCACCAAACAAGGGACAGGGGAGGTATTTTGAAGCTATCAGGGCAGGATTGCTTTCCTTTGTGGGGGGAGTAGTGATGATGGGAGGGGATTTTAACCACCCAGCAGGAATCCTTGATCATTCGGACGGGCGGGAAGGGGGAGGAAGATATAATGGTCATCAATTTCATAGGTTGATGCGGGAGTTAGATCTTGTAGACATATGGCGCCTGAAGCATCCAGGACAGCGACAATACACACATTACGCACATGTACAGGGGACTGTACAATCTGGGGTAGCCGGAGGGTTTGGGGGGACACAATGGACGCAGAGATCGAGAGCATCCATGCCTCTGACCATGCAGCCATATGGGTAACCCTAGAAGGGTGGGGCAAGCAAGCAACAGGAAGAACCTGGAGATTAAATGAATCCCTGTTAGACGGAGAGACAGATTGTCAGGAAATCAAAAGAACCATAAAGGAATATTTGGAAATAAATGATAATGGGGAGGTGTTGGATGGGATAGTCTGGGATGCCCTTAAAGCGGTAGTAAGAGGGGTATTAATTAAGAAAGGGGCATATAAGAAGCAGTTGAGGGTGGAGCAGGAGCTAGAAGTCCGGAAGCAGTTAGCGAGACTGGAAGCACTACATCAACAGAGAGGGGGACTCCAATATGTAGAAGAGTTGAAAAAATGGAGAGCGGAACTACAGCTGATCCAGATGAAAACCATGGAATTCCATAGACAATTAATGCAGCAGAGGTTTTTTGAGTTCAGTAATAAAGCGGGGAAATTACTAGCTAAAGGGTTGCGGGACAGAAGGGTTCAGAGCACAATCACTAAAGTTAAAGGGCAAGCAGATAAGATATTTCATACTGATGAGATTAGGAATCAGTTCACGAAGTTTTATACAGCCATATACAAAAAAGAATCCACGGCCACTGTAGAGGGCATCAGGGACTATATAAAGGGACTAGGTCTACAGAGGGTGACGTCTCAACAGAGAGGGGAACTTGAGGCCGAAATCACGCTGAAAGAAGTGTTGGGGGTTATCAGAGGCTTAAAGGGAGGGAAATCCCCGGGGTTGGACGGGTTCACCGCCAAATATTACAAAATTTTTCAACAAGAATTGGGACCTCTCCTAGTAAGGGTGGGTAATGCTTGTTTTCTTGGGAAGGGATTTCCGACAAGTATGCAAGAAGCAGGGATATCGGTCTTGCTGAAACCTGGGAGGGACCCCACATTATGTGGGTCATACAGACCGATCTCCCTATTGAACACAGATATTAAGATCCTAGCTAAAGTAATGGCTGATAGACTGAAGGGAATCCTACCATCACTTATACATGAAGATCAATCTGGCTTCATTAAGCACAGGCAGGTAGCAGATAACATTAGAAGAACCTTAAATTTGATGTGGGGTGCACAGAGAAGGGGAGATTCCATGACGTTACTTACAGTAGACGCAGAAAAAGCGTTTGATAGGGTGGAGTGGCTGTATTTGTGGGAAGTGATGCTAGAAATGGGGATGGGAAACTATTTTGTAGACTGGGTGAAAAGGCTGTATGAACACCCGATGGCAAGGATTAAAGTTATTGGGGGATGGTCGAGCCCATTTAATATACAACGGGGGACCAGACAGGGGTGTCCCTTGTCTCCATTGTTGTTTGCCATCTCCATTGAGCCTCTGGCTCAGCGAATAAGGTTACTGAAGGAAATAAAAGGGGTTCGAATAGGGGGGATGGATCACAAAATAGCATTATTTGCAGATGATATCCTGTTTTTTATCGGATCCCCCATAGACACACTACCGGTGCTTATAAAAGAATTGAACTCATTTGGGAAGCTCTCAGGATTTCGGGTAAACTTTGATAAATCTGAACTTATGGGGGTCACGGTAATGAATCAGGAAATAGAACAGTTAGGGGGAAATTCGGCTTTCGCTGGACGGGCGAAAGTTTTCGCTACTTGGGCATACACATATCACGAGATCTTACTAACTTATACCAACTGAATTATACGCCACTCATTTCGGCCATCCGGAGAGACTTAATAAAATGGAAGGAGGGCTGGCTCTCGTGGTGGGGCCGCATAGCGGCGGTCAAGATGAATATACTTCCCAGGCTGTTATTTTTATTCCAAACACTACCCATCGCGGTACCTAAAGGAGAATTGCAGAGAATACAGGCCGAATTAGGGGGATTCATATGGGGAAGGCACCCGGCTAGACTGTCAAGGAAAATAATGTGGAGAGCGGTAGAACTAGGAGGGAGGGGAATCCCTAACATTACTTGGTATTATTGGGCAGCACAATTGAGACAAATTGGAGTATGGAGCAGAGTAGATCTCTCACCGGTGACACGGTTGGAACAGATCTTTGTACAAGCAGGAAGACTGGATGCACTACTTTGGGGTTCTTTCCCAAAATCATCCTATAAAATATTGACTTTAAACCCTTTCATTTCACATCTGTTTACACTTTGGGGTAGACTCAAACAGAGACTAAGGGGGGTACAAAGTAGATCTTCTTATGCTTGGCTTACCCAAGAGCCGGGCTTTCCGGGGGGACAAGAGAATAAGATCATGACCTCATGGTTTGACAGAGGTTTAATTAGATTCCGGGAGTTCACGTCAGAGGGTACCCTTAAAACCTTTGAAGAGATTAGAAGGGAATATGATCTCCCTGAGACTGATCACTATGCTTATCTCCAGGTCAAAAATTATATGGTGACAGCCAAATGGCATAAGGGGAACTGGTTGGAGAATGAACAATTTGAAAACTTGTGGGGGATCATAAGTGGGGGAGGGAAAGGGATTTCTAAATTGTATGAACATATTAGAGGTACTGACTTCGAAAAGCTACCATATATGAAAGCTTGGGAACAAGATCTCAAACAGGAATTTAGCTGGAAAGAATGGAAGAAGATGTGTGTGGAGATTAAAAAAGCATCCATATGTGTGCTGGTCAAGGAGAATGCATATAAAATTATGAGTCGCTGGTATTATACACCAGATAGGATAAAAATGATGTACTCCACCGCCTCAGATATATGCTGGAGGTGTGAAAAGGAGAAAGGGACATATTTCCATATATGGTGGGAATGCTTGATAATTCAGGATTTCTGGGAGATGGTTACGGGACTCATCACACAAGCGATAGGAGTACAGTTTCCCTGTGAGCCTAAATGTTGTCTGTTGGGTTACGGGAATACGGGAGGGAAGGTATGGCAAACTAGAATAAAGCGTATGAGCTTGGCAGCAGCTAAAACATAGTAACATAGTAGATGACGGCAGAAAAAGACCTGCATGGTCCATCTAGTCTGCCCAAGATAAACTCATATCTTGAATTTGTACCCGTCTTTTTCAGGGCACAGACCGTATAAGTCTGCCCAGCAGTATTTCCTGCCTCCCAACCACCAGTCCCGTCTCCCATCACCTGCTCTGGTACAGACCGTATAAGTCTGCCCTCCCCTATCCTCGCCTCCCAACCACCACCCCCTCTTCCCCCCAACTGCTCCGCCACCCAATTTCAGCTAAGCTTCTGAGGATCCATTCCTTCTGCACAGGATTCCTCTATGCATATCCCACGCATGTTTGAACTCCGTTACCGTTTTCATCTCCACCACCTCCCGCGGGAGGGCATTCCAAGCGTCCACCACCCTCTCCGTGAAAAAATACTTCCTGACATCTTTCCTGAGTCTGCCCCCCTTCAATCTCATTTCATGTCCTCTCGTTCTACCGCCTTCCCATCTCCGGAAAAGGTTCGTTTGTGGATTAATACCTTTCAAATATTTGAACGTCTGTATCATATCACCCCTGTTCCTCCTTTCCTCCAGGGTGTACATGTTCAGGTCAGCAAGCCTCTCTTCATACATCTTGGAACGTAAATCCCATACCATCCTCGTAGCTTTTCTTTGCACCGCTTCCATTTTTTTAACATCCTTCGCAAGATATGGCCTCCAAAACTGAACACAATACTCCAGGTGGGGCCTCACCAACGTCTTATACAGGGGCATTAAAACCTCCTTTCTTCTGCTGGTCACTCCTCTCTCTATACAGCCTAGCAATCTTCTAGCTACTGCCACCGCCTTGTCGCACTGTTTCGTCGCCTTCAGGTCCTCAGATACTATCACCCCAAGATCCCTCTCCCCGTCCGTGCCTATCAGACTCTCCCCGCCTAACACATACGTCTCCCTTGGATTTCTACTCCCCAAGTGCATCAATAGCGTTGAAATGAAAGCAAAGAACAGGCCCTACGAAACAAGATTGGATAGATAAATTATATCTCCTGATGGGAATGGAGAAATTGACAGATAAACGTAAGGGAAAATATAAGTCTGGGGCAGAAGAGTGGTCACAACTGGAAAGGATATTGAAAAAGGAAGAAGGAGAACGGGAAATAAGTACTTAGGATGGAAATGGAGAAAGAGACCGGGGTGGGTAAGGTGGAGGGGGGGCATTAGGGGGGGAGGGAAGAATAAAAGGGGAGGGGGAAAATGACTGTTAACAAAGCTTGAATATTACTGTTTTCTTTTCCTTTATTTTTGTATTCTGAAGGAGAATTGTTCTATATGACTTTGTAATTTTTAAAGCATTAATAAAAATTTTACAAATAAAAAAAAAAAAAGAAAAAATACTTCCTGACATCTTTTTTGAGTCTGACCCCCTTCAATCTCATTTCATGTCCTCTCGTTCTACCGCCTTCCCATCTCCGGAAAAGATTTTTTTGCGGATTAATACCTTTCAAGTATTTGAACGTCTGTATCATATCACCCCTGTTCCTCCTTTCCTCCAGGGTATACATGTTCAGGTCAGCAAGTCTTTGGTCATATGTCTTGGAACGCAAATCCCATACCATTCTCGTAGCTTTTCTTTGCACCGCTTCTATTTTTTTTAACATCCTTCGCAAGGTACGGCCTCCAAAACTGAACACAATACTCCAGGTGGGGCCTCACCAACGACTTGTACAGGGGCATCAACACTTCCTTTCTTCTGCTGATCACACCTCTCTCTATACAGCCTAGCAACCTTCTCGCTACGGCCACCGCCTTGTCACACTGTTTCGTCGCCTTCAGATCCTCGGATACTATCACCCCAAGATCCCTCTCCCCCTCAGTACCTATCAGACTCTCCCCGCCTAACACATGTCTCTCGTGGGTTTCTACTCCCTAAATGCATCACTTTGCATTTCTTCGCATTGAATTTTAATTGCCAAACCTCAGACCATTCTTCTAGCTTCCTCAGATCCCTTTTCATGCTTTCCACTCCCTCCCGGGCGTCCACTCTGTTGCAAATCTTAGTATCATCCGCAAATAGGCAAACTTTACCTTCTAACCCTTCGGCAATGTCACTCACAAATATATTGAACAGAATCGGCCCCAGCACCGATCCCTGAGGCACTCCGCTACTCACCTTTCCCTCCTCTGATCGAACTCCATTTACCACCACCCTCTGTCGTCTGTCCGTCAACCAGTTCCTAATCCAGATAGTAGAGTAAGGGGAGGGGAGGGGAGTCCCGCCCCCGCCAGCCCGTTTGTCCAGAAATCCGGACAAACGGGCAGGCTGGCCAAATCCGTCTGGACATGTCCTCAAAAAGAGGACATGTCTGGGTAAATCCGGACGTATGGTAACCCTAGGCTCATTTTCGAAAGAGATGGACGTCCAAAAAGTGACATAAATCAGCACTTGGACGTCCATCTCTCAGAGACGTCCAAATCGGTATAATCAAAACCCAATTTTGGACGTCTCTATCGGAAGTCTGTCGCAAGGATGTCCAAATCTGAAGGGGGCATATCGGAGTTCTTGGGGCCTGGACTGGCCGCTGTCGGAGACAGAGTGCTGGGCTTGATGGACCTTTGGTCTTTTCCCAGCGTGACAGTGCTTATGTGCTTATGGTGGAGGCGGGACTTGGGCATTCCTAAGACTTGGACGTCTTTGAGCCATAATGGAAAAAAGCAAAGACGTCCATGACTAAAACTTGGACGTTTTCACCCGGACCTGTTTTTATTATGAATAAGGCACAAAAAGGTGCCTGAAATGACCAAATGACCACTGGAAGGAATCGGGGATGACCTCCCGTTACTCCCTCAGTAGTCACTAACCCCCCTCCCACCCTCAAAAAACATAATTAAAAATACTACTTGCCAGCCTCAGATGTCATACTCAGGTCCATGACAGCGCATGCAGGTCCCTGGAGTAGTTTCGTAGTAGGTGCAGTGCACTTCAGACAGGTGGACCCAGCCCCATACCCCCCTACCTGTTACATTTGTGGAGGAAACAGCAAGCCCTCCAAAACCCACCAGAAACCCTCTGTACCCACACATAAGTGCCCCCTTTCACCCATAAGGGCTATGGTAGTGGTGTACAGTTGGGGGTAGTGGGTTTTGGGGGGATCAGCACACAAGGGAGCTGTGTACCTGGGAGCATTTTATGAAGTCCACTGCAGTGCCCCCTAGGGTGCCCGATTACTGTCCTGGCGTGTCAGGGGGACCAGTGTACTACAAATGCTGGCTCCTCCCACGTCCAAATGGCTTGCATTTGGAAGTTTTAGACTTGGACGTCTTTGGTTTCGAAAATCGCCGAAAATCAAAGACATCCAAATCCACGGATGTCCATGGTATTTTCGAAACCAAAGATGGACGTCCATCTTTTTTTGAAAATGACCTTCTCCCCGCCTCCAAATTTGGACATTTTACAAAGACATCCAAATTCCAACTTAGACGTTTCTTTCGAAAATGCCTCTCTAAATGTTTAACAATGCTGTTGAGTGTATGCCACAGTGCCAATCAGTACTGATCCACTGTTTTGATGTCATAGCCTTCTCCCAACTGTACGGCACATTCATTACTGCTGCACAGTACAACAATTAAGAACTTCATAAATCTGTGAAACCATAAAAAAGGATTTGGGTCTCACTGCAGGATAAAATTTCTTTGGTACCAGCCATCAATCACCAAAACAATTGCCTGCCTTCAACATCCTACAGAAAACCAAATACTCAAAGTAACATAGTAACTGACAGCAGATAAAGACCTGTACAGTCCATCCAGTCTGCCCAACAAGATAAACTCATTTTACTTGATATGCGATACTTTATATGTATACCCAAGTGCCCAGCAGTCTTCTTGTACTAAAAGTTCTGAAGCTAACATTGAAGCCCCTTAAAATTTACACTCAAGCCCATCCCTATCTATTCAGTCACGATCAGGGCGTAGATTGTAGAGGTCTGCCCAGCACCGGTTTGGCTTCCCAATTACCAGCGTCGCCACCCAATCTCTGAAAGATTCCATGGATCCATTCCTTCTAAACAGGATTTCTTTGTGTTAATCCCAAGCATGTTTGAATTCCATTACCGTTTTCACCTCCACCACCTCCCGCGGGAGGGCATTCCACATACCCATCACCCTCTCCATGAAAAAAATACTTCCTGACAAGTCCCGTAACCCATTGGTTTCTAGAAAGTTAACTATCCTTTCTTTCAGCAGTGACTCCATTATTTTTCCTACCACCGACGTGAGACTTACTGGTCTGTAGTTTCCCACTTCTTCCCTGTCTCCACTTTTGTGAAAAGGAACCACATCCGCTCGTCTCCAACCCGCCGGAACATCTCCCGTCTCTAAAGATCTATTAAATAAATCTTAATGAGAATGTAAGTGGAATCAAATACTTGTCTTACGAGAGGAAACTGAAAAAGCAAGACCAGCTCAGGAAGAAAGGTTCAGTAGAGGAAATCATCAGTTCAAGCCACTTGATGAAAATAAAATTTTGAGTTAAGAAGGGTTTCAAATGATGCATTTGTGGCCAATACTTTCCAACAACAGTTGGGGCATCTATTCCAAAAAATACAGTTAACCGATCTTAAGCCTTGTTCAAATAGTGTGGAACTCTTTTCCCCTTATTTTTAACTTAAAACTTTCTGCCAGTGGGAGAGGAAGTGACGTCACGAACGCCGATGGCTGCCTAGGTTTAGAGCTCCGTTGCGTCCCTGCTTTAAAATTGGGATAAAGTGCGTTTAAACATTTCCTCGACCCTTACCTGCTGCTTCAGCTTAGGGCTGACTGTATGGAGACCAATTTTGATTGGCCAGGAAAGATATCTCAGGCTCAGAAGGAGAGCGAATGGCAGTCAGCGCGGCAAGCCGGTAAGGCTGCGAACAGCCATGTGCTCGTCTTGGCCCGTACCTCCCATTCTGACTCGGATTCGGCTTTGTCCACGGCTGAAGTAGGTACCGCATCGGTGAAACGGGGCATTTCAAAAGAACTCACAAAATGCCTGAAGGTCATTCGAGAGGAGATTAAATCCTCTAAGGAAGAGATTTTAGATCTGATGGATGTGTTGAGTGTGGACCTTCGGGAGCTGGGAGGGGGGGAGGGCGCGTGGAGGATTTAGAGGCCCGTGCTGACGAGCACACTGAACAATTGAATGGTACTGTTTCAAAGATTTCAAAGCTCTTTACCTGGATGAGCTGCAAAACAAGGCTGACGACCAGGAGAATCGGGGGAGAAGGAACAACCTCCGGTTCCGCGGAGTTCCTGAAACAGGTGATGAGGATGCAGTAACGGTGGTAAAACTACTCTGTGGGAAGTTGCTGGGGTCTGAGGTCTCCGCTGTGGAGAAAGCTCTCAGAGCCTTGGGGAAAAGAATTGATAATAGACCTAGGGACATTGTAGCCTGTTTCTCATCTTATGCTATTAAGGAACAAGTGATGCAGCGAGCCCGGCAGGTTCCACATGTGGACTGCAATGAGGCTCAGGTGAAAGTGTTCCAGGATTTGTCTCAATTAACTCTGGCTAAACGTCGGGGGATGAAACCAGCTTTAGACATATTGATTGCGAATAAGATCCCATACCAATGGTCTTTTCCCTTTGGCCTCTGCTTCACAGTAGGGGGAAAGCTGCATCGGCTCAGACTTCTATCAGAAATTTGGGAGGTTTTACATGATGAAGGCCTGGTGACCGTTGAACATCCTCCGGTGGATATTACTTCTGCAGCTAGGGCCAAGCTCCAGCAATAGAAGAGGGTCTCTAATAAATCTAAGACCCCCTCGAAAGTCACCTGAAGTGACCGGCTGGATTTTTATTAGACTTTCTCTATGTCTTTGGTCCTGATTTATGTGTAAAGGGGATGTATATCTACCTTATGTTTGCCTTAACATTCTCAGGGGGATTAGTGAAGATTGTTGGGGAGGTAGGGGAGTGAGTGCTGTGTGTTTGGGTGAGATGTATCATAAGGGATGTATGTGTTCGAGGTAGTGGGGATGTGCGGGCGGATGGGGGCTTGGGTGGTATATCGGGTTGGTGGGTTTCTTTCTCCAAGGTACCTAATTAAGGGGCTTTTCAGTCCCTACCTAGGGGTTTGGGATGGTTGGGAATGGGGAGAAGGTTGGTGGAAGGCTGTGTAATGTATGGAGTTTTGATTGGACGGGGTGGGAGAGGAGGGGGTTGGAATTGGCGGGGTGGGAATGGGGGGGCTGTGGGGTTCCCCCCCTTCATTATGGGCCTTCTTATATTCATCCACTCGACGGATGCTGGACAGAGCGGAAGGTTTGCGCTTTGTTGGTGCCTTGCAGTGTTATGAATTACTGTTGATCTTAAGTTTTTGACCTATAATGTCAAGGGGCTTAACTCTCCTCAAAAGCGTCAAAAGTTATTTAAGGAATTACTGTTACACACTCCTCAGGTGGTATTTTTGCAGGAGACCCACTTTAAGCGGGATCATGAAAAATTTCTCACTCATCGTCAGTACCCTAATGTTTTTTGTGCTTCTGATGCTAGCGCCTCGAAGAAACGGGGGGTTGCAATCTTGCTTCATTCTTCTCTACAGGTTCAGGTCAGAAATATTAGGTGTGACCCTAGGGGTCGTTTTTTGATTTTGCATGTGTCTTTGAATAATTTGGATTTTTCTCTAGTAGACGTGTACGCACCGAATGACTCTCAGGTAGAATTCTACACCAAGCTTGGAAAGGTGGTACAAGCTGATCCGTTTGGTAAGTTGGTACTGGGAGGTGATTTCAACGCTATGTTTGTTCCTGATATGGATAACTCTGGTGCCATCTCGAAGAATGACGTTAAAAACTCTAATGCCCTGGCTGAACTAGCTCGCACCTTGGCTGTGTGTGATGTGTGGCGTTTACAACATCCTAGAGAAAGAGACTACTCTTTTTATTCTCATTCTCACGACTCTTATTCTCATATTGAATTTCTTCTCCTTGATTTAGCTTTTGCCCAGGGTGAAAATACTTCAGGTATTGGATCTATTACTATTTCGGATCATTCCCCAGTTTGGCTTCATCTCTCTTCCCTTTGTGAGGCAGATAAGGATACTAGGTGGACTCTTAATGTTTCTTTATTAAGAGACGAGAAGCTGTTGGCAGCATATCGCACCTTTCTAAAGGAATACCTTGATATCAATTTGAACTCCGGTCCTTCAATGGGGATTGTTTGGGATGCCCTGAAGGCTGTAACGAGGGTTTTTTCTTACAACAGGCTAGTATACAGGCTAGGGCCCAGCGGAAAGAGGTGAATATGTGCTTGTCACAGTTATCCTACTTGGAGACCCAGCAGAAATCCTCGCATTCGGTCTCCATCTTGCAGAAAATCCAAGCTATTCGCCTTCAATTGGATAATATATACTCAGAGCAATTGAAAGTTTGTTCAGGGTCAGCATCAGCTACACCAGTACTTTACCCAGAATAAACCGGGTCGTTCGTTAGCCCTTCGACTGCGGAAGCAACGGCTCGACCATACCATTTTGGGGGTTGGAGATGGTAAGAATAAGGTGTTGAGTCAGTCTTCTTTGATCCGTATGCGTTTTCAGTCTTTTTACGAATCTCTATACTCGGCAGACCCTAATATCCAAAGCGACGCTATAGAAGATTTTCTTTCTTCTCAAAACATTCCTGCATTGTCTGATGAGCAGCGTTCTTTGTTGGATGGTAACATTCAGGTAGAAGAAATTGTTTCAGTTATCAAAGATTTACCAGTTGGAAAGGCTCCTGGATTAGATGGTTTGCCGAATGATTTTTATAAAGTGTTTAGGGGTGAATTGGCCCCTTTTTTGGCTGAGATCCTTACTGGAGTGCAGGAAGGAGAGTCTCTTCCTCCAACTATGATGGAGGCTTGGATAGCTGTAATACCAAAGCCAGGTAAGGACAAGGTGGAGTGTGATTCCTATAGCCCCATTTCCGTTCTTAACGCTGATGTCAAAATTATAGCTAAAGTCCTAGCGAATCGCTTGGCTAAAGTACTTCCGGATCTGGTTCACCCGGACCAGGTCGGATTTATTCCTCATAGACAAGCTAAAGATAATGTTCGTCGAGTGATCAACTTGTTACATGTGGAGGGGCATAATTGAACGGCACCGGCCAAACATCTGGCCGGCCATCTTCGGGGCCGGCGCCACAAGGGGGCGGAGCCAACCATATTTTCGAAATACGGTTGGGGCCGGCTAAATCGATCGCCGGGTGTAGAGGAGATGGCCGGCTTCGTTTTCCAGCCATAATGGAAACTGGGCCCAGCCAACTCAAACCCGGCGAAATGCAAGGCATTTGGTCATGGGAGGAGCCAGCATTTGTAGTGCACTGGCCCCCCTCACATGCCAGGACACCAACCGGGCACCCTAGGGGACACTTCTAAAAATGTAAAAAAAAAAAAAACAAAAAAAAACAATAGCTCCCAGGTATATAGCTCCCTTACCTTGTATGCTGAGCCCCCCCCAAAACCCACTCCCCACAACTCTACACCATTACCATAGCCCTTATGGGTGAAGGGGGGCACCTACATGTGGGTACAGTGGGTTTTGGGGGGGGGGTTGGAGGGCTCCCATTTACCACCACAAGTGTAACAGGTGGGGAGGGGATGGGCCTGGGTCCACCTGCTTAAGTGCACTGCATCCACAAAAAACTGCTCCAGGGACTTGCAAACTGCTGTCAGGGAGCTGGGTATGACATTTCAGGCTGGCATAGAGGCTGGCAAAAAAGTTTTGTTTTTTTGGGGGGGTGGGGGTGGGAGGAGCTTGGTGACCACTGGGGGAGTAAGGAGAGGTGATCCCCGATTCCCTCCGGTGGTCATTTGGTCAGTTTGGGCTCCTTTGTGAAGCTTGGCCATGAAAAAAAAAGGGACCAAGTAAAGCCGGCAAAATGCTTGTCAAGCCTGGCTTTTTTTTTCCCATTATCGGGTAAAGCCGGCCATCTCGTGAGCACGCCCCCATCCTGCCCCCGTCCTGCTTTCACTACCCTACTGACACGCCCCCTTGAAGTTTGGCCGGCTCCACGATGGAAAGCAGCTGGCGCCGGCCAAAATAGGCTTTCGATTATAACTATTTGGCCGAGTTCAGGAGATCGTCGGACCATCTCCCGATTTGTGTCAGAAGATGGCCGGGGATCTCTTTCAAAAAATGAGCTGGATAGCTACAAAGTTTAAGACCTCCATATGTCTTTTGGGTTTGGATGCTGAGAAGGCCTTTGATCGGGTTCATTGGCCTTTTATGATCAGGGTCATGGAGAAGATGGGGATCGGGCAGGGATTTAGAGGTTGGACACAAGCTCTTTACAACTCTCCTAAGGCTTGTGTACGTATTAATGGGGGTAACTCTGCTATGTTCCCCCTGGCTAGGGGGACTAGGCAGGGTTGTCCCCTCTCGCCTATGTTATTTGCTCTGGTTATGGAGCCGCTTGAGAATGCTATTCGTGAACCCTAATATTTCGGGGCTTCTGGTTGCGGGTCAGGAATATGTTGGCTCTGTTTGCCGATGACATCTTTCTGTCTTTAACAAAACCTTCAATTTTGTGCCTAACTTGACTAAGCTTTTAGATGCATTTTCATCTGTGTCTGGTTTTAAACTAAACATGTCTAAATCCGAGGTCATGGTAGTGGGTATTCCTCACTCGATTTTAATGTCTTTGCAAGAATCCTTTCCCTTTCGTTGGGTGACCTGAGGTATCAAATACTTAGGGGTTATGCTTACTAGTAAATTCTCTGATTTATTTGCAGCTAATTATCCTCCCCTTTTGAAAGAGCTGTATAAAGAGTTGGAGACTTGGGGTCCTCTGGAGGTATCGTGGTTTGGACGGATTGCTACATTGAAAATGAACATTTTACCCCAATTCATGTATCTCTTCCAGGTCCTGCCCTTACATCTGTCTCGCTCCTTTCTTTTGGGCATCCAGAATCAGCTCTTACGTTTTATTTGGGCCAACAAAAAGCCGCGCATTTCCAAAATGTTGTTAATAGAAATCAAACAAAATAAAACATGGAAAAGAAAATGATACCTTTTTTATTGGACATAACTTAATACATTTCTTGATTAGCTTTCGAAGGTTGCCCTTCTTCGTCAGATCGAAAATAAGCAAATGTGGTAGCAGATAGTATATATAAGAGAAACATCAAAGCATTACTTTGACAGTCTGACAGAGTGGGAGGGTGGGGGTATGCATACCACACCTCTCTACTCAAAATGTTGTTAATATAGGGATGAAAAGGAGGGAGGGCTAGGTGTACCGAATATACGCTGGTATTAGAAAGCAGCTCAAGCGCAGGTGGCCATTGAGTGGTATCATGCACTATCCCATAAAAGATGGATTGGCTTGGAACAGGCTTCGGTTGGTGCGATTCAGCTGCGTTTGTTGATCTGGCTTCCTCGGAGGTATAGACTGTTGGAAAAGGAGATTTGCCCTTCCATACTGACTACGTTTCACTACTGGGATAGCATGTTTGTTAAGCAAGACTTGATATTATCTAAGCTTTCTCCAATAACTCACAACCCTCTCTTTCCTCCAGGCCTTGATTCTGGGATATTTTCGCAGTGGCAAGCAGTGGGTCTGGAGTCCTAGGGCCAATTTTTTGATGAGGGTACTTTTATTCCATTTCAAAGTTTGACTGAAATTTATGCAATTTCCCCTAAAGACATTTTTGCTCATACTCAAGTTAGGCATTTTCTTTCTACTAGGGAGTATACGGCAAAAGTTTTGCAAGAAGATTTTTTGGCTGACTTGTGCGAGGATTCTAAAGGGACGAGGGGCTTGATCACTTGTCTGTACTCTTATCAGCGTCAGCAGGTTTGGGCTCCTGTTGCTTATCGAGTGCGCTGGCATCGGGAGTTGGGGGTGACTTTTAGTGACGATGACTGGACACAAATGGAACATGCTTTGTCCAGGGTTTCTAGCTCCATACCTTTTAAAGAAAATGCTTTGAAGGTCCTGTATAGATGGTACCTAACTCCTGCTCGCCTCCATCATATGTTCGCCCAGGTACCTTCTTTGTGTTGGAGAGGCTGTGGACAGGAGGGTACCATGGGTCATCTGTGGTGGACTTGTGTTAAAGTCCATGCTTTTTGGAAGTCGGTCCAGTCTCGACTCCAGAGATAGCTCGCCAAGCCAATAAAGTGGGCTCCGGAAATTTTTCTCTTTTCTAAGAAACCACCTGGCCTGACTACCTCATAATCTTTATTGGTTCGTCAAGCTATGTTGGCGGCCAGGGTTACTTTGGCCGCTTCATGGAAGACCTCACAGGTGCCTTCTATTGTTAAGTGGCTTAATAAACTGTGGTATGTATGTGAAATGGAGCGGTTATGGGCAAAACATTGTAAAACTATATCTAAATGGGAAGTTATTTGGCTCCCTTTTATTTCCAACTGTTCATGCTGAGGAATAGGGTAGGGGAGGGGGAAGGTGGAGGGGTGTATGGGTGGGTGGGGGGTTTGTTCCATTTCTTCTGTTGGTTGGGTGGGGTAGGGGCAGTGGTGTGCTGGAGCCGGCTCGCACTGGCTAGCAAGAGCCGGTTAAATTTTTTACCGACTTGCGAGCCGGTTGTTCCTGAGGGCGAGCCGACTCTCCCTCCTCCCTCCCACAGGGTCCGCTCCCTACCTTGTCCAGTGAATTCTTCGGAGCAGGCAGTCTTGCCTGCCCGCTGCCGGCACTGACCCTCCCCCACTGCCAGATCGCACTTTAAAAATGGCCGCCGAGACTTCTGCTGAAGTCTTGGAGGCTGCCCTTGTAAGTCTCAGCAACCATTTTGAATAGCGATCCGGCAGCGGGGGAGAGTCAGCACCGGCAGCGGGCAGGTAAGACTGGGGATCTTTCCTGCCTGCCCCGAAGCATCCGTTGGACAACCTCGGTGGCTGGGGGGGGGGGGGGGGGGGGGGCAGGGGAGAGCAGGGAGTCGCCGGACATGGGTGGCTGGAGGAGAGGGCAGGGGAGAGAAGGGAGTCGCTGGACATGGGTGGCTGGAGGAGGGGAGGCAGGGGAGAGAAGGGAGTCACTGGACATGGGTGGCTGGAGGAGGGGTCAGGGGAGAGAAGGGAGTCGCTGGACATGGGTGGCTGGAGGAGGGGGTAGGGGAGAGAAGGGAGTCACTGGACATGGGTGAATGGAGGAGGGGCAGGGGAGAGAAGGGAGTCGCTGGACATGGGTAGCTGGAGGAGGGGAGGCAGGGGAGAGAAGGGAGTCACTGGACATGGGTGGCTGGAAGAGTGGGGGCAGGGGAGAGAAGGGAGTCGCTGGGCATGGGTGGCTGGAGGAGGGGGGCAGGGGAAGAGAAGGGAGTCGCTGGGCATGGGTGGCTGGAGGAGGGGGGCAGGGGAAGAGAAGGGAGTCGCTGGGCATGGGTGGCTGGAGGAGGGGGGCATGGGGAGAAAAGGGAGTCGTTGGACATGGGTGGGTGGGTGGGTTGATGGAGGGGAGGGCAGGGGAGAGGAGGGTCGCTGGACATGGATGGATAGACGGGAGGGCAGGGGAGAGAAGGGAGTCGCTGGGCATGGGTGGCTGGAGGAGGGGGCAGGGGAGAGAAGGGAGTCGCTGGACATGGGTGGGTGGGTGGGTGGAGGGGAGGGCAGGGGATAGGAGGGTCGCTGGACGGGTGGATGGAGGGGAGGGCAGGGGAGAGGAGGGTCGCTGGACATGGGTGGATGGAGGGGAGGGCAGGGGAGAGGAGGGTCGCTTGACATGGGTGGATGGAGGAGAATGCAGGGGAGAGGAGGGTCGCTGGACATGGGTGGATGGAGGGGAGGGAAGGGGAGAGGAGGGTCGCTGGACATGGGTGGATGGAGGGGAGGGAAAGGGAGATAAGGGTCGCTGGACATGGGTGGAGGGAGAGGAGGGTCGCTGGACATGGGTGGATGGAGGGGAGAGCAGGGGAGAGAGAAGAAATGCTGGACATGGATGGAGGGGAGGGAAGAGTGAGGAAGGAGATGAGATGAGGGAAAAGGAAGAGAGGAGAAAAACTGCACATGGATGAAGAAAATAGGCAGAAGCTGGATCCACTGGACAGTCAAGTCTGCGGAGGACCAGAAATGAAGAAGAAAGGAGGTAACCCTAGTAGCGCTTTAGAAATGTCAAGTAGTAGTAGTAGTAGTAGGAAAGAAAAGAAATAAATGGAAAGGAAGCCCTGGAAACGGAGTTAAGAGGACAGATAGCAGCAGAATCGGAAACTGGGCCAGCATGATCAGAAAAACAAAGTCACCAGACAACAAAGGTAGAAAAAAATCATTTTATTTTCATTATAGTGTTTGGAATATGTTCACTTTGAGAATCAGGTGCTCAACATTAAAAGTTTATATTTATTTACTTATTTATGGCATTTTATCGCATATTGAACATGAATTAGATTGGAACCTGGGATCATTAAATTTTTTTTCCCTGGAGTAATGCATTGCCCTCCTCCAGGCTCTCTCCCCGGCTATAGCCATCTCTGCAATTTGGGGGGGGGGGGGGGGGCACAGCGGGGGACCGGGGAGAGAGCCTGGAGGAGGGCAATGCATTACTCTAGGGGGAAAAAACATTTACCAGCACACCACTGGGTAGGGGGGTGGGGTTAACTCTACTAAATCCTAAAATACTGAAGTTTATTAGTATGTGTTTCATTGGTTGTGGGAGCTTATTCATGTTAACTGCTGGTGGTTCCTAGTTTGGTATTCGTTGTTAGCAAATTTCTGTAATGTCATATTTGCTACCTAATTGTTTGCATTTTGTCATTGCTCCCAATTTTTGAATAAAGGCTTCTTTCAATAAAAAAAAAAAAACATTTCTGCCAGTGGCTTAAACAACAGTCATAGCCTAGAGCATTAAACTATAGCCACTAGGGGTAAAAAAAAGAAAAGAAAAAACAGGTTCCTAAAATTCACAAGACTCTTAAATAAACCTCCAGGTAGACCTATAGTATCCCTTAGGGACTCCGTATTGGAACTTTTATCCAAATTTTTGGATCATTTTTTGCAACTGTTGGTAGTACAGGCAAAATCTTATACTACAGACTTTTTGGTGAAGATACGAAGGATTTCCAAATTACCTGCTACTTGTCTTTTGGTAACAATGGATATTAAAACTTTATATACTAGCATACCTTAGCAATCTGCTATTGGTCTTGTCCAAAGAGCCCTCATAAACAGACCACAAGAACAGAGTGACTAATCAATTTTTGGTGGACATTAGCACATTAATTTTGACTTGTAATTATTTTGTTTTTGACAAGTTTTATTTACAGAAACAAGGAGTGGAAATGGGCACTGCTGCAGCTCCCAGCATTTTTAACTTATATGTTGCTGAATTCGAACAGAAATTCATCTATTCATCCCAATGGATTAAGCATATTCTTAATTGAGTGCGGTTTATAGATGATATATTCTTCATATGGACACGACAGTAGCGAGACTTTGTACAGTTCACAGTATCATGTCACGAACAAGCAATTTAATTTTTAGATACTTTGATTTATGTTTAAATCTGTTTTATTGACATTAACAGGAGATAACCAAAATTCTGCAGATATGCAACATAGGTACAGGATGTCGCCAACATACTAGTGTCATGAAAAACCAGAACATTTTCACATTTCCTCCCCTTACCCCCATTTCCTCCAATCTCCCGCCCCCCTACCTCTTAACCCCCCCTCTCCTCCCTATATCCCAAACCCCCCTCCCATCTTCCCCATCACAAGCTGTCCAGTCTTCGGATCATGGCTGTAACATCAGCCCTGGCACTTCTAATTTAAGATTCTACTCCTTGCCAGGGGTTGCAGTGTGTCCCAAAAATTTGCCCATGTTCTCTGAAGCCGCTTGCCCTCTTCAGATGATAAATCCAAGATTCCACGCCGCTCTAGCTTTAAAAGTTCCATCATTTGTATTCTCCAGGTTCCTATGGTTGGAGCTCTGGTTTCTCGCCAATGCTGCAAGAGGACTCTCTTTCCCATCAAAATTGCTCTCTGTAGAAAGGATAAAAAACCCGGAAGAGTTGGTTTCACACACTTGTACTCCCCAAAGAGCATCAAAGGATGTCTCTGTATTGTACGTCCCCAATATCTCTATCTCTCGTAAGATTTGAGCCCACAGCTGCAAGACATGTGGGCAAAAACCAAAACGTGAAGTGTAGCTTGGGTCTGATCACACCACGGGCATGTATCTGATCCCCCAAAACCTGCCTTCGACGCTCTATCTGGTGAGATGTATAGTCGTAGAGCAAATTTATACTGCATCTCCCAATACTGAGTAAAAATGGAAGATCTGTGGATGGAGGATAAAAAGTTACTCAGGATCTCTTCAGTAACCTCCGACAGTAGATCTCTGGCCCAGTGTTGGGCACTGGTACGGAAGTCTATATCCTCTGTCGACTCCTGCAAGGACCTGTGGTGATATTTTAAAGGCACCGCATTTTGTGCCCCCCAAGGTCAGATCTGTGCTCAGTATGTCCTGGACATCCTCACTTAAGTTCAACCAACCTAGGGCTCTGATGTAGTGGTGCACTTGCAAATAGGCAAAGCAGTCAGACTCTCTCAGCTTAAACTCCTTTTGCAGTTCCAAAATTGTCCGGATCTTACCCTCCTCAGAAACCAACTGGTAAATATACTTTATCCCAAACTTTCACCAGCGACCAAAAGTTTCCGAGGAGGTGCCCTCTGGGAAGTCTGGGTTACGGAACAAAGGCAGGAAGGGTGTCGCTCTCCAGTCAAAGTGATATCTCTTGCATAGCCATCTCCATGCTGCCCTCGCTGATGCCACTAAAGGATTCCTCCCCATCCCCCCAGGTAGCGCCTTGCTAGGTGCATGTAGTGCCCATCCCAGGTGTGCAGTTGGGGACATCGCCATCTCCAAGTGAGTAGCCGAAAAGTCGTGGCTTTCTGTCAGCCAATCTCTAATGTGCCTCATGGAACAGGTGGCGTATATTAAGCAACCCCATCCCCCCTTGTGGCTTCGGCTTTTGAATTATGTGTAGTGGGAGTCTAGGTTTTTTCTGATTCCACAAGAAGGTTTGTATTAGACGGTGAATCTCTCGCTCCTCCCTCCATTTCAGGTACATTGGTAACATCTGGAACCTGTATAACCACTTGGGGACTATTAACATGTTAACCAACTCCACCCGACCCGTGAGGGAGAGTGGGCATGAGCCCCAAAGTTGTAATAACCGTCTCGT
Source organism: Microcaecilia unicolor (assembly GCF_901765095.1). Lineage (NCBI taxonomy): Eukaryota > Metazoa > Chordata > Amphibia > Gymnophiona > Siphonopidae > Microcaecilia > Microcaecilia unicolor. The sequence goes on along the minus strand of NC_044040.1, from coordinate 117,653,926 downwards.
TGTGGCTAATAATGGTCGCATGTTGCTGTCATACAGGGTCCCCAAGTCTATTGGGATATTTACTCCTAAGTAATGAAGTTGATGGTCTGCACATTGTAGCGGGAGTTGGCCCCTCCAAGTGCTTCTAACTGTGTCTTCCAACGGCAGGGCTAATGACTTTGCCTGGTTAAGTTTGTACCCCGACAACCTGCCATAGATATCAATAACGCATAGAAGGCTCTCCAGGGAAGCCTGTGGGTCACTCAATAGCATCAATACATCGTCTGCGTACGCAAGAACTTTAAGTTCTGTCCCGTGAACCGGTATACCCTTAATGTCTTTGTGTGCTCGGATCTCAGCTAATAAGGGCTCCAAAGTCAACAGGAAAAGTAGCGGGGAGAGGGGGCAGCCCTGTCGCATGCCTCTGCCTATCTCAAAGCCTTCCGTTTGGACCCCATTCACTCGGATCTTGGCCCATGGTCGGGTGTACAACGTCTCTATTGCCTGCAATGCCCACTCCGTCAGGCCTATATGTCCCAACGTTTCAAACATGACTATCCAATTTACCTGATCGAAGGCGCGCTCTGCGTCCAGGCTCACTATCATCCTACTGACACCACAGCTTTCCCCAGGGAGCATGGCCATAATTAGTTTCCGGACATTTAGGACTGATTGGCGTCCCCGCACAAATCCCGTCTGATCTTCTTTGATAAGTATCGGCATCAAAGGCGCTAGTCTATCAGCCAGTATGCGGGACAGCAATTTAGCTTCTACATTAATAAGAGAGATTGGTCTGTAGGAGCTAGGCTGCAAAGGGTCTCTATCTTTTTTGGGTATCAAACTTATTGTCGCCAGATTAGCATGCTGTGGGAAGTGACCTGTCTCCACCATGGCGTTAAGATATTCAGTTAGGGGCCCTACTATCTGTATTTTCAACATTTTATAAAACTCTCCCGACAGACCATCAGGTCCAGGCGCTGAGTGTAACTTCAATGCACTAATGGCTTTTTGCAGTTCTTTTGCCGCCACCGGGCTATTAAGCAGCTCTAAATGGTCTGCCGGGATTTTCTCCAGCCCTCGAGCCTGCAAATACCGCCTTATCTCTTCTCTGGATCCCCCCGCCGTCCGGTCCTTTTCATACAAGGCGGCGAAGTGGTCCCAAAAGGTCTGTGCTATCTCCTCCATATTATTTGATATCTCTCCCACGGGCTTCCGAATGGCCGTGATAAAATGGGATTTCCGGGACCCCTTCACCAGCCTGGCCAGCATCCCACCCGCTTTATCTCCAAATTTATGCAGCTTGTATTTCCTATATACAAGAGATCTCGTTAATCTCTCATGCAGTAAGCTATTTAAAGCTGTCCTTGTGGACACCAGAAGCTCGTATTTCGCCTGGGTGGGGTCTCTAGTATAGTTCCTCTTCACCACCCTTAATTTCTTTTCCAAGCCCACTAACCCTTGTGATATTTGTTGATTGCGTGTGCTAACATAGGCAATAATTTCACCTCTTGAGAACTGCCTTGGCGGCTGACCAAAACAGCTCTGGGTCCTCCCGGTGGATCTGATTATGGGTCGAGAACTCCTCCCACTTCTTCTGTAAAAAAACCTCAAATTCTTTGGAGGCATACAGGTAAGCTGGAAACCTCCACCCTGGCGGCTGCCTGAAGTATGCCGCAGGTTCTACATCTAACCATACAAGTGAGTGGTCCAAGATCTCCTCTGGACCAATCTAAGCATTAATTACCCTGGGGAAGAGATCCTGAGTTGTGAGAATATAGTCAATTCAAGACTGTGTACGGTGTGCCCTAGAGGTATGTGTATAATCCCTCTCCTCCCCATGTAAGATTCTCCATGGATCCACTAAGCCCAGTTCCCTGCAGAAGGTCCCTAACAATGTTGTGTTTAGATCTTGTCTCGATTGTCGCTTACTAGACCTATCGAGCTCTGCGTCCATCGTTTGATTCAAATCACCTGCCAGTATCAGTGGGAGTGTCTTGTGTCCCTTATATCTTGCTAAGAGTTGGGCACAGAAGGCATGTGCCGGCGTATTTGGACCGTACACTGACACTAAATGTAACTCCGTCCCTTGTGAGTTGTTTGATCCCCACCAGCCTCCCCTCTCCATCTTTAAACATCATATGCACCTGGCACATTAACACTTTGTGGACTAGAATGGCTACCCCCCCTCTCCTACCTGTTGCCGGGGAACAAAACACCCCTCCCACCCAATGACGCCTCAGTTTCTCATGTTCTTCCTGAGAAAGCCTAGTCTCCTGGAGGCAGGCTATCCCCACCCCTTGTCGCTTTAGGGCCGCCAAAGTTTTAGCTCGTTTAATAGGGGAGGTGATACCTCCAACATTCCAAGAAATAATGCGCACTCTACCCGATGCCGCGCTTGACCACAGATTGTCTGTTCCAGATAAAGATTCTGCCATCAATCTCCCCAGGGCACCCAGCCTTGCCCTGAGGATCTGAGCCCCCAACTGCACACCACAACCTTAACTGCTCCCCCCGATTATCTAGTGTACTGATGTGCCATCTGACCCAAACATTACAGTGATTCCCTGCAGTAATAGTCTCAGCTTGTGTTCCTACAACCCCCCCCCCTCTTCTCCCGTCTCCCCCCTCCCTCTCAACCCCCCCTGCCCTACACCATAATCCCTCACAAAAACTACCCATGAACAATGGGTTCCAGGGGCTCCCGAGCCTCCCAGTCCCCGACTCACTTAAATGTAAATCAAACAGTGCATTAACCCTGCAGCTCTGACTGCCATGTGTGTTGATACTTTCCTGCTCAAGTATGCTCGACTTCTTGAGATGTTCAGCTCAGTCATTGCTATTTATGTCCCGTTCTTGTAGCTCCAAGCTTTGTACATACTTCTGTGCTTCCTCGGGGGTTCCCAGAACTCTCCATTGTCCGTTGTTTTTCACTTTTAACACCGCCGGGTAAGCCAGCATGAACTGAACTTTCAGCTCGTGTAGCTTTTTACAGAGTAGGGTATACCGTTTCCTTTTTTCCTGTAACACTGCTGAGTATCATTTCTTTTCTGCCGGTATCCCCGTAAAATCTCTTCCTTGTGTATGTAATTATGTACCTTCAGAATCACCATTCTTGGGTTACGTCGGCCATCTTGCTGCCTACCCTGCGGTGAGCCCTTTCCAGGCACAGAGGCCCCGCGTGGTCCGATAGTGCAAACTCTTGTGACAGCCATTTCTCCAGCACCGAAGGTAGAACTGAGGCTCCCACTGACTCCGGTAAGCCCACAATTCTTAGGTGGCTCGTCGGGATCGTTTCTCTAACTCATCGAGCTTTACTTCTAAGGACTCTGTTTTGGTTTCGATCGCTTTCAGCTGCTGTGAGGCGGGGGCCAGAGTTTCCTCCACCGCCGCTACTCGCTGCTCCAATTCTCCGGTCCTTTTCGTTGTTTCCGTGATGAGTAGCTCTAGTGTATTTAATTGTGTAGAGACCTTCTCCCACTTTGGCTCAATTACAGCTCTCACGACATCTGCCAGTTGTTTCAGCTGTTCAGCAATGCTCAGACTACTCCAAGGTATGCAGAAGGGAGGTATAGGGGTGTGTTGGCATATTTTCATTCCAGGGGGGTGGAGGCTGGGTCATTCCCCTGGGGATTGGATTGTAGGACAGATAGGGAATGGAATGTCAGTGGCATGGGAGAGTGTGGGAGTAGGATGACATGGCAGGATTAACATTGAGTGGAGGAGTGGCCTAGTGGTTAGGGTGGTGGACTTTGGTCCTGAGGAACTGAGTTTGATTCCCACTTCAGGCACAGGCAGCTCCTTGTGACTCTGGGCAAGTCACTTAACCCTCCATTGCCCCATGTAAGCTGCATTGAGCCTTACAGGAGACACACCTCTCCATGGCGGAGCATTTGAAATTAAAAAAAATGGTGGGTAGGGAACATCTTTGAGGCTCCAGCAGTGGGAAGGAGGGGGGTGTGGTGATTCTGATAAAAAAGGGGTTGTCTCTGGAAACTAAGCAAATAATAGCAGACCCAGAGGGCCGGTTTATACTGGCATCGGTGGTTTTAGAGCACCAGCCATTATTACTATGTAACATTTATGCTCCTAATGTTTTTGAGCGGGATTTTTTGAAGCGGGTGATCCGTAAAACTCTTGACTTGGGGGAGGTGCCAATAGTGATGGGAGGGGATATGAATGATGTTGCAGATCCAAGGCTGGATCGCTCTAGCCCCACTGGCAGGGAGTTGGCGAGGACAGAACGAGGGGTGTTACTCTTAGGTTCAGCCCTGGGTTTATTAGATGTTTGGAGGACCCTGAACCAGGTGGAAAGAGACTACACCCATATCTCTAGAATGCATGATACGATGTTTAGAATAGACTATATATTGATCTCACAGGAGCTCTTAACACAGGTGGAGGAGACTAGGATTGGTCCAATAATGGTCTCGGATCACACTTGGGTGGAGTTGAGATTAAGAGGTGCTTCTCTCGCGGAGGGCATGGGTTGGAGATTTCCGTCTTTTCTTTACAAAGGTAGTCATTTTTTGCCTTTTTTGGTCTCCAAATGGAAACTTTATGCAGAAGCTGATGAGCAGCATAGATCTAACCCTGTTTTATATTGGGAGGCAGCTAAAGCGGTCCTTCGAGAGAAGATTATATCGTATGTGAGTTTTCAGAGACAGGTGAGGAGAAGGGAGGTGCAGCGTTTAGAAAAGCGGGTGACTCTTCTTCGTAGGCAATTTGGGAGGGATAACACTTTGCAGGTGAAATAGCAATTGTTAGAAGCGCAACAAGCCTTGAATGAGTTACTGCATGAGAAGGCTTATTATAAGTATCAACTATATAAGTTTGCAAACAAGGGCAGTGGTCTGTTAGCTAGGCTGGCAAGGGGTAATGAGAGTTGCTCTAAAATATCTACCCTAGTAGACTCCACAGGTAAGAGGTATCATGAGGATAAGGCAATTAATAAAGTATTTGCAGATTTTTTTTACTCAGCTGTATGAGTCACAGGCCCCTTTAGATAGTGAGATATATTTGTCTAATATGGAACTACCAAAGGTTACGGAAGCAGAGTTGGATCGGTTGAGTGCTCCTGTGGGGGTGGAAGAACTGGAGAGGGTAATTCAGAGGAGCGCCTTGGGGAAGGCCCCAGGCATGGATGGATTCCGGAATGAGTTCTATAAATTATTAAAGTCAGGGATAAGCCCGGTATTAACAGAGGTTTTTAATAGTTTTGCCCAGCAGGAAAAGTTGCCTAGGCATCTCAACACTGCCCAAGTTATAGTCCTCCCAAAACCGGGCAAGCCTGTGGATCAGCCGGAATCTTATCGCCCAATCTCATTGCTTAACACAGAGGTGAAGCTATTGGCTAAAATTATGGCAAATAGGCTATCCCGCATTCTCCCGTATCTGGTAAACGAGCCGCAAGTGGGGTTTACTAGTGGACGGGTAACAGCGAAAAATATGAGAATATTGGCAGCACTAGAAACGGTAGGAAGAAAGGGGGCCCCGGCGCTGTTGATCAGTTTCGACGCGGAAAAAGCGTTCGATAGGGTGGACTGGGGTTTATGTATGGGGTTCTGGAAGCATATGGTATAGGGGGTTGGTTTTTGAAGGCAGTGCGAACTTTATACGCTGATCCAAAGGCGCAAGTGTGTGCTAATGGAGTATTGTCGGAGACGTTCCCGATAAGAAGGGGAACGAGGCAGGGTTTCCCGCTGTCGCTGATGCTTTTTGTTTTAACATTAGATCCTCTGTTGAGGGAAATACAGCTTAACCCAGGCATTACAGGGTTGAAGATTGGGAATTCTATATTTAAGACAGCAGCATTTGCGGATGACTTACTGGCGCTCATAACAAGTCCTAGGACGTCTCTCCCGGCACTTATGGAGAGTCTAGTAGAATTTGGGGATTTTTCTGGGTTCCAGCTAAATCTTTTGAAATCTGAGGCCTTGGCTAATTCGGAAGAGCTACAGAGGTCATGGAGGAGGAATTTTCCATTGAGGTGGGCGCAGGGGAAGTTTCGTTATTTAGGTATACAACTGGCAATGGATACAACTCAATTGTATAAGGATATTTCTAAGCTGCTTCAAGAGATGAAGGTGCAGATAGCACGTTGGTCTGCTTTGCCGCTGTCCTTTTTGGGCAGATTACATCTTCTTAAAATGATAATTTTTTCCTCGATGGTTGTTATGTGCTACAGGTCCTGCCGCTTTGGCTGTCTCGGAGGGATTGGGGGGAATTTCAGAGGTTGGTGGCGAAATTCTGTTGGCGGGGGGGGGGGGGGGGGGAAGTCAAAGATGAGATGGAAGTTTATGCTGGGTAACATTGGATCGGCCGGACTGGGGTTCCCTGATCTTAGGAGATATAATCAAGCATGTCTACTTTGCCACTTGAGGGATTGGTTACTGGGTTCTAGCCTGTATACAGATATGGAACTGGAAAGGGAGTACTTTGGCCCCTGGCGTGTGACTTCGCTTCTTCACGCTGATAGAAGGAACTTGCCGGAGTAATTTCGTAACAGTATTTTGCTTCGACCGTTGTGGCAGTTATGGAGGGCAGTGCTCCTGCTGTGGGGCCAGAGCCCGTTGAGTAGTGAGTGGCTTCCTCTGCAAGGGAATGTAGACTTCCTGCCGGGCCATGAAAATAAAGTATTTCAGCAATTGAAAGAAAAAGGGGTGATTAGCTTGGAAAACCTAGTTCTGAAAGGATGGCTCTCTTATGACACAAGCGGCCTTTGTGGAGCTGTGTGCGCATGGTCCTGCGGGGATGTTTGCATGCTCTCAGTTAGCTCACTATGTACGGTCGTTGCCGAGAGACTCATTGTTGCCACGATTTGGTGCGCAATTGCGAGAATTGTTGGAAGGAGATGCAGTGGGTCAAATCTCAATTTCTTGGTTTCACAACGAACTCAGTAAGAAGGCTCAGGTGAGGGATCTGCAGATGGTTGCGGATAGATGGAGTAAAGATGTGGGAAGGCCAGTCTCCCAGAAGTTGTTACGGGAAGCCCTCCAGAGTAGTACTAAATTGGTGCACAGTGCTGAGTTGCAGGAATGCAATTTTAGATCAGTACATAGGGCGTACTTTTCACAGAGACAGGCCTTTTATGCGGGGCTAGTTGAGTCGCAGGGTTGTCTTAAATGTAAACGGGATGAGGCTACGTTATACCATGGCTTGTGGCAATATAGGCGAGTTAGCATGTATTGGTCGGCAATATCACAGTTTTTGCAAGAATTGCTGGGGCGTAAGTTTACGCTAACGTATGAAAAAGCTTTATTTAGCTCGATTGGGTCATGGCGGGTGGGTACCAGAGGGGAAAAGGTGTTTTGGGGGAAGGCCTGCATTCTGGGGAGGAAGTGTATATTTTTGTATTGGACTCAGGATCACCCCCCCCCCTCCTTCTGGCATTGGAGGAATAAATGACATGAATTAATGACTTGGGAAGCTATGGGGGGCGTGTGTGTCACCGGGAAGGCAGCGGAGGTTTTTGGAAGTGTGGGAGGAGTATCTGAATAGGATATCACCAAGGGCGCACAGTCAAATATTGAATAGGCTTCCCTGGAATGGATAGATGAAGTGGTGGGTAGTTGAGCATTGCACTGGGTGGGAGGGGGGAGGGGGTAAGGGAGGGGGAGGGTAGTAGGTGCACTAGGAGGGAAAGCTACTGACTTTTTGTTGTCTAAGGGGAATCAGGTGAGGCTGTTGCTGTGGGGAGTTTGGGGGGAATCCTATATAAAATGTTGAAACAATGAAGAAAGGAGAAAGCTCTTTATGGATGGGGAAGGAGGGTGGGGGGGGGGGGGGGAAGGAAGACGATTTAGAAAGGACAATATTAAACAATGCACAATATGAGTTCTTATTTGTAGTAAATGATTTATTTCACTGTTCATTTTAAAAATAAAAATACATATACTTTGTTTACAGTAACAAGGCTTGAGGGGAGATTGGGAGAAAATAGTAAAAAAAACCTTGATGATAGAAGTTAATGACTTACTCATATAAGTATGCTATGTTATTTAAACTGTTGAATATTGAAGCTTATGGCTATGTCTAACATGTCGAATCATGAATAAAAATTGTTGAAAAAAATAAAACAGTACGTCAAGCCTATGCTCGCTTTGCTAATCCTGATCTTTCACTGACGTGTACTCACAAAGAATCGCAGGAGAAACAGATTTGTGTGTTGTATTAGTCTGACAAATCAGATGCCATTGCTCGTAGTATTCACAAACACTGGCATGTACTTCAGTTACATCAAGTATTTCATCAAAAGCCTTGTATAGCCTTTTCTAGAAGAAGAAATGTCTAATCATTTGGTGTCTTCCACTTATACTACAGAATTTATGGGCTTTAACAAATGTGTGGGTCACAAGCCTTGTGGTCCCTGAAAGACTTTTCCCATGTAATTATCTTGCACAAGTTTGCAACATCCTGACACAAAAAATACATTCTTAAAGCCAACACTGATTGTTCTTCTGTTAGTGTTATTTATGCCATCATTTGCCCCTGTTTGAAATTGTATGTGGGGTGCACTACCAGATCTATTAGACAAAGATTGAATGAACATCACAGCAGGTTTAAAACTCAGACTCTTATGGCCCCCATGGTTAACCACTTTATTGAGAATGGACATAATTTTGTCGAGATGCACTGGTTTATTAAAGAACATGTGTCTTGTCATTTTCAGGGGGACAGAGAAGCTTACCTAGCTATGCGTGAACAAATCTGGATTTTTGAGTTAAATTCTGTAGTTCCGATGGGACTAAATAACTTTATAGAATGGAATGTCACTGTTTAGGTTTCAATAAAGTTGTGTCAACTGACAACATTATTACGTTTAACGGAAGTTAGTTTCCTTTAAAAAACACGTTGCCCCTGTTGGACGTCTTGTAAGCGGTTCATGGAAAATGACATAAGAAAGTCACGGCAGACTGAGATTTTTCACTGCTTGTTTGAATTTTTTGGTACTGGCCGTAGTTTATATATGCTATGGACTTATTTTGGGGGATTTTTTTCAGTAGTTAGATTTTGTATTATAGCACTTCTTGGATAGCTGTGGACCTGTTAGCCTTTTATATATTTCATCATAAAATTTCTACAGAGAACAGAGTACGTACAGGGTCATAGGCGTAGACTGGGGGGGGCGAGGGGGGGCAATGCCCCCCCAAACGACGATGAGGCGCCGCCGCGCCACTAGTTAAAAAAAAAAAACACATGCACGCACGCGCTCCTCTCCATCCGCTTGGCTTTCCTGCTCTCTCTGTCTGCGTCCCGCCTTCCTCTGACGTCAGAGGAAGGCGGGACGCAGACAGAGAGGGCAGGGAAGCCAAGCGGAGTAGCGGACGGAGAGGAGCGTGTCCGTCTACCCCTCTCTCTTCCTCCCTCCCTCCGCCGCAGGCAGCAGTCTTTTCCAGCGTTCCTGGCAGCGGTAGCGATGTACACGCTGCCTTTGGCTCTGCCCCGAAGCCTTCTCTTCAAGTTCCTGTTCCCGCATAGGTGGGAACAGGAACTTGAAGAGAAGGCTTCCGGGGCAGACCGAAGGCAGCTTGTACATCGCTACCGCTGCCAGGAACGCTGAAAAAGCTGAAGACTGTTGCCTGCGGCAGAGGGAGGGAGGAAGAGAGGGGGTAAACGGAGTCACCATCTTGGACCTCGCGGGGGGGGGGGGGGGCAGAGGGAAGATGGATGGGACTGGGAGGGGTGGGGAGCAGAGGGAAGGAGCAGGAGATGAATGGGACTGGGAGGGGTGGGAAGCAGAGGGAAGGAGCAGGAGATGAATGGGACTGGGAGGGGTGGGAAGCAGAGGGAAGGAGCAAGAGATGGATGAGACTGGGAGGGGTGGGAAGCAGAGGGAAGGAGCAGGAGATGAATGGGACTGGTGGGAAGCAGAGGGAAGGAGCAGGAGATGGATGGGACTGGGAGAGGAGGGGAGCAGAGGGAAGGAGCAGGAGATGGATGGGACTGGGAGGGGTGGGAAGCAGAGGGAAGGAGCAGGAGATGAATGGGACTGGGAGGGGTGGGAAGCAGAGGGAAGGAGCAAGAGATGGATGGGACTGGGAGGGGTGGGAAGCAGAGGGAAGGAGCAGGAGATGGATGGGACTGGGAGAGGAGGGGAGCAGAGGGAAGGAGCAGGAGATGAATGGGACTGGGAGGGGTGGGAAGCAGAGGGAAGGAGCAGGAGATGAATGGGACTGGGAGGGGTGGGAAGCAGAGGGAAGGAGCAGGAGATGAATGGGACTGGGAGAGGTGGGAAGCAGAGGGAAGGAGCAAGAGATGGATGGGACTGGGAGGGGTGGGAAGCAGAGGGAAGGAGCAGGAGATGGATGGGACTGGGAGGGGTGGGAAGCAGTGGGAAGGAGCAAGAGATGGATGGGACTGGGTGGGGTGGGAAGCAGAGGGAAGGAGCAAGAGATGGATGGGACTGTGAGGGGTGGGGAGCAGAGGGAAGGAGCAAGAGATGGATGGGACTGCGAGGGGTGGGGAGCAGAGGGAAGCCTACTGGAAAGAAGACACTGAATAAAACAGAAGACACTGGGACCAAAGCGAATAGAAAAACTAAATGATCAGACAACAAAGGTAGATAAAGCGAATGCTACATACCTGTAGAAGGTATTCTCCGAGGACAGCAGGCTGATTGTTCTCACTGATGGGTTGACGTCCTCGGCAGCCCCCTCCATCGGAAAGTTTACTAGCAAAGGCCTTTGCTAGTCCTCGCGCGCCCATGCGCACCGCGCATGCGCGGCCGTCTTCCCGCCCGAAACCGGCTCGAGCCGGCCAGTCCAGTATGTAGCAAGACAATACACTTCAAGGGAAGACTCAACTCCAAAGGGGAGGCGGGCGGGTTTGTGAGAACAATCAGCCTGCTGTCCTCGGAGAATACCTTCTACAGGTATGTAGCATTCGCTTTCTCCGAGGACAAGCAGGCTGCTTGTTCTCACTGATGGGGTATCCCTAGCCCCCAGGCTCACTCAAAACAACAACCATGGTCAATTGGGCCTCGCAACGGCGAGGACATAACTGAGATTGACCTAAAAAATTTACCAACTAACTGAGAGTGCAGCCTGGAACAGAACAAACAGGGCCCTCGGGGGGTGGAGTTGGATCCTAAAGCCCAAACAGGTTCTGAAGAACTGACTGCCCAAACCGACTGTCGCGTCGGGTATCCTGCTGCAGGCAGTAATGAGATATGAATGTGTGGACAGATGACCACGTCGCAGCTTTGCAAATTTCTTCAATGGAGGCTGACTTCAAGTGGGCTACCGACGCAGCCATGGCTCTAACATTATGAGCCGTGACATGACCCTCAAGAGCCAGCCCCGCCTGGGCGTAAGTGAAGGAAATGCAATCTGCTAGCCAATTGGATATGGTGCGTTTCCCTACAGCCACTCCCCTCCTATTGGGGTCAAAAGAAACAAACAATTGGGCGGACTGTCTGTGGGGCTGTGTCCGCTCCAGGTAGAAGGCCAATGCTCTCTTGCAGTCCAATGTGTGCAGCTGACGTTCAGCAGGGCAGGAATGAGGACGGGGAAAGAATGTTGGCAAGACAATTGACTGGTTCAGATGGAACTCCGACACGACCTTTGGCAAGAACTTAGGGTGAGTGCGGAGGACTACTCTGTTATGATGAAATTTGGTGTAAGGGGCCTGGGCTACCAGGGCCTGAAGCTCACTGACTCTACGAGCTGAAGTAACTGCCACCAAGAAAATGACCTTCCAGGTCAAGTACTTCAGATGGCAGGAATTCAGTGGCTCAAAAGGAGGTTTCATCAGCTGGGTGAGAACGACATTGAGATCCCATGACACTGTAGGAGGCTTGACAGGGGGCTTTGACAAAAGCAAACCTCTCATGAAGCGAACAACTAAAGGCTGTCCTGAGATCGGCTTACCTTCCACACGGTAATGGTATGCACTGATTGCACTAAGGTGAACTCTTACAGAGTTGGTCTTGAGACCAGACTCAGACAAGTGCAGAAGGTATTCAAGCAGGGTCTGTGTAGGACAAGAGCGAGGATCTAGGGCCTTGCTGTCACACCAGACGGCAAACCTCCTCCAATGGAAGAAGTAACTTCTCTTAGTGGAGTCTTTCCTGGAAGCAAGCAAGATGCGGGAGACACCCTCTGACAGACCCAAAGAGGCAAAGTCTACGCCCTCAACATCCAGGCCGTGAGAGCCAGAGACTGGAGGTTGGGATGCAGAAGCGCCCCCTCGTCCTGTGTGATGAGGGTCGGAAAACACTCCAATCTCCACGGTTCTTCGGAGGATAACTCCAGAAGAAGGGGGAACCAGATCTGACGCGGCCAAAAAGGAGCAATCAGAATCATGGTGCCTCGGTCTTGCTTGAGTTTCAACAAAGTCCTCCCCACCAGAGGGATGGGAGGATAAGCATACAGCAGGCCCTCCCCCCAATCCAGGAGGAAGGCATCCGATGCTAGTCTGCCGGGGGCCTGAAGCCTGGAACAGAACTGAGGGACTTTGTGGTTCACTCGAGATGCGAAGAGATCCACCAAGGGGGTGCCCCACGCTTGGAAGATCTGGCGCACCACTCTGGAGTTGAGCGACCACTCGTGAGGTTGCATAATCCGGCTCAGTCTGTCGGCCAGACTGTTGTTTACGCCTGCCAGATATGTGGCTTGGAGCACCATGCCGAGACGGCGGGCCCAGAGCCACATGCTGACAGCTTCCTGACACAGGGGGCGAGATCCGGTGCCCCCCTGCTTGTTGACATAGTACATGGCAACCTGGTTGTCTGTCTGAATTTGGATAATTTGGTGGGACAGCCGATCTCTGAAAGCCTTCAGAGCGTTCCAGATCGCTCGCAACTCCAGAAGATTGATCTGTAGATCGCGTTCTTGGAGGGACCAACTTCCTTGGGTGTGAAGCCCATCGACATGAGCTCCCCATCCCAGGAGAGACGCAACCGTGGTCAGCACTTTTTGTGGCTGAGGAATTTGGAAGGGACGTCCCAGAGTCAAATTGGAGCAAATCGTCCACCAATACAGGGATTTGAGAAAACTCGTGGACAGGTGGATCACGTCCTCTAGACCCCCAGCGGCCTGATACCACTGGGAGGCTAGGGTCCATTGAGCAGATCTCATGTGGAGGCGGGCCATGGGAGTCACATGAACTGTGGAGGCCATGTGGCCCAGCAATCTCAACATCTGCCGAGCTGTGATCTGCTGGGACGCACGCACCCGCGAGACGAGGGACAACAAGTTGTTGGCTCTCGCCTCTGGAAGATAGGCGCGAGCTGTCCGAGAATCCAGCAGGGCTCCTATGAATTCGAGTTTCTGCACTGGGAGAAGATGGGACTTTGGGTAATTTATCACAAACCCCAGTAGCTCCAGGAGGCGAATAGTCATCTGCATGGACTGCAGGGCTCCTGCCTCGGATGTGTTCTTCACCAGCCAATCGTCGAGATATGGGAACACGTGCACCCCCAGCCTGCGAAGTGCCGCTGCTACCACAGCTAGGCACTTTGTGAACACCCTGGGCGCAGAGGCGAGCCCAAAGGGTAGCACACAGTACTGGAAGTGGCGTGTGCCCAACTGAAATCGCAGATACTGTCTGTGAGCTGGCAGTATCGGGATGTGTGTGTAGGCATCCTTCAAGTCCAGAGAGCATAGCCAATCGTTTTGCTGAATCATGGGGAGAAGGGTGCCCAGGGAAAGCATCCTGAACTTTTCTTTTACGAGATATTTGTTCAGGGCCCTTAGGTCTAGGATGGGACGCATCCCCCCTGTTTTCTTTTCCACAAGGAAGTACCTGGAATAGAATCCCAGCCCTTCTTGCCCGGATGGCACGGGCTCGACCGCATTGGCGCTGAGAAGGGCGGAGAGTTCCTCTGCAAGTACCTGCTTGTGCTGGAAGCTGTAAGACTGAGCTCCCGGTGGACAATTTGGAGGTTTTGAGGCCAAATTGAGGGTGTATCCCTGCCGGACTATTTGGAGAACCCACTGATCGGAGGTTATGAGAGGCCACCTTTGGTGAAAAGCTTTCAACCTCCCCCCGACCGGCAGGTCGCCCGGCACTGACACTTGGATGTCGGCTATGCTCTGCTGGAGCCAGTCAAAAGCTCGCCCCTTGCTTTTGCTGGGGAGCCGCGGGGCCTTGCTGAGGCGCACGCTGCTGACGAGAGCGAGCGCGCTGGGGCTTAGCCTGGGCCGCAGGCTGTCGGGAAGGAGGATTGTACCTACGCTTACCAGAAGCATAGGGACCAGTCTTCCTTCCCCCGAAAAATCGTCTACCTGTAGAGGTAGAGGCTGAAGGCTGCCGGCAGGAGAACTTGTCGAATGCGGTGTCCCGCTGGTGGAGAGACTCTACCACCTGCTCGACTTTTTCTCCAAAAATGTTGTCCGCACGGCAAGGCGAGTCCGCAATCCGCTGCTGGAGTCTATTCTCCAGGTCGGCGGCACGCAGCCATGAGAGCCTGCGCATCACCACACCTTGAGCAGCGGCCCTGGACGCAACATCAAAAGTGTCATAAACTCCTCTGGCCAGGAATTTTCTGCACGCCTTCAGCTGCCTGACCACCTCCTGAAAAGGCTTGGCTTGCTCAGGGGGAAGAGCATCAACCAAGCCCGCCAACTGCCGCACATTGTTCCGCATGTGTATGCTCGTGTAGAGCTGGTAAGACTGGATCTTGGCCACGAGCATAGAAGAATGGTAGGCCTTCCTCCCAAAGGAGTCTAAGGTTCTAGGGTCTTTGCCCGGGGGCGCCGAAGCATGCTCCCTAGAACTCTTAGCCTTCTTTAGGGCCAGATCCACAACTCCAGAGTCATGAGGCAACTGAGTGCACATCAGCTCTGGGTCCCCATGGATCCGGTACTGGGACTCAATCTTCTTGGGAATGTGGGGATTACTTAGTGGCTTGGTCCAGTTCGCAAGCAATGTCTTTTTCAGGACATGGTGCAAGGGAACAGTGGACGCTTCCTTAGGTGGAGAAGGATAGTCCAGGAGCTCAAACATTTCAGCCCTGGGCTCGTCCTCCACAACCACCGGGAAGGGGATGGCCGTAGACATCTCCCGGACAAAGGAAGCAAAAGACAGGCTCTCGGGAGGAGAAAGCTGTCTCTCAGGAGAGGGAGTGGGATCAGAAGGAAGACCCTCAGACTCCTCGTCAGAGAAATATCTGGGGTCCTCCTCTTCCTCCCACGAGGCCTCACCCTCGGTGTCAGACACAAGTTCACGAACCTGCGTCTGCAACCTCGCCCTGCTCGACTCGGTGGAACCCCGTCCACGGTGGGGGCGTCGAGAGGTAGACTCCCTCGCCCGCATCAGCGAAGCTCCCTCCGCCGACGTAGTCGGGGAGCCTTCCTGGGAGGTGGCCGCTGTCGGCACCGCACGCGGTACCGACGTCGGGGACCTCAACCTGGGCGATGGGCCAGCCGGCGCCACGCTCGACGGTACCGGAGGCGCAAGCACCGCCGGTACCGGAGGGGTAGGGCGCAACAGCTCTCCCAGAATCTCTGGGAGAACGGCCCGGAGGCTCTCGTTTAGAGCGGCTGCAGAGAAAGGCTGAGAGGTCGATGCAGGCGTCGACGTCAGAACCTGTTCCGGGCGAGGAGGCTGTTCCGGGCTGTCCAGAGTGGAGCGCATCGACACCTCCTGAACAGAGGGTGAGCGGTCCTCTCGGTGCCGATGCCTGCTGGGTGCCGAATCCCTCGGCGACCCAGAGCTCTCGGTGCCGACATGGGGAGGAGACCGGTGTCGATGCTTCTTCGACTTCTTCCGAAGCATGTCACCGGAGCTCCCCGGCACCGACGAGGAGGACGTAGAATCCATCCGTCGCTTCCTCGGGACCGAGACCGAAGAGGGTCGATCCCAGGGGGGCTGTACCGCAGGAGCCCTCAGGGTAGGAGGAGACCCACCCGAAGGCTCACCGCCACCAGCAGGGGAATGGACAGCCCTCACCTGCACTCCTGACGATGCACCTCCGTCCGACGACATCAGCAGACGAAGTCTCGGTACCACCGACGTCGATGCAGTCGCCCGATGCCTCGGCGCCGATGCAGAGGTCCGATGCCTCGATGCAGTCGATGGAACGGCAGCCAAGGAAGATGGTCCGGACGCTGACGACGTCGATGCACTCGATGCGTCCGGTGCCGATGCCGACGAAGAGCCCGAGAACAAAACGTTCCACTGGGCTAATCTCGCTACCTGAGTCCGCCTTTGTAACAGGGAACACAGACTGCAGTTCTGAGGGCGGTGCTGGGCCCCTAGACACTGAAGACACGCAGAGTGCCTATCAGTGAGCGAGATTACCCGGGCGCACTGGGTGCACTTCTTGAAGCCGCTGGAAGGCTTCGATGTCATGGGCGGAAAAATCACGCCGGCGAAATCAAAAGCCGAAATGGCGAAAATTAAAGCACCAAAATTTAGAGGGAGAAAAATCTCGACCGAGGCCAAAAGAGGTCTACCCCGACAACGAAAGAAAACTTACGGGGCAAAAACTGAGAAATACGGGAAGGGCAGAAAACCCGAAAGGGTCTTCCGGAACACTACCGGAGCGCTTCCCGAACTTTTTCAAGGAAAAAAGCGAAAAAACACGTCGAAAAGGACACGCGAGGTCGACTCTCTGGGGCACGAACGGCGTAACACGACCGTACCGAGCGCGGACGAAAGAAGACTGGCCGGCTCGAGCCGGTTTCGGGCGGGAAGACGGCCGCGCATGCGCGGTGCGCATGGGCGCGCGAGGACTAGCAAAGGCCTTTGCTAGTAAACTTTCCGATGGAGGGGGCTGCCGAGGACGTCAACCCATCAGTGAGAACAAGCAGCCTGCTTGTCCTCGGAGAAAAGTATTTTATTCATAATTTATTAATTGAAATGTGTCAGCTTTTTGAAATGTGCATCTGTGATATTTTGCCTGTAAATTCAATTCCTTCCTCCACATTAGCATATTCATTTGCATATGTATATATGCAAATGATATGCTAATATGCTCCGCCCATTCTTTGCCCCCCCCAAATGAAACAGTCAAACTACGCCTATGGTACAGGGTAAAGGGAAAGGAATATTGGCAGGAGTCTTAATAATGTATAGATATCTAGAGCCTCCACCATCAACATCTAAAGATCATGGCACAACAAACAAGCAGTGCTGGATAATCCAAGCCCCTTTCCCAATCAACAATTATAAAAGTCCCAAAGCCTGCTTACATTAGCATAGTTTCTTTTGACTAACAAGTAGTTCCAAGTGTACACTGCTCAACCATCACAGAAAGCATCCAATAATTAACAGCGGGTATCTTAAGACTGTGAGTCAAAATTATGCAATTATGTCAAATAACATGAAAAAAAAATGTGTTTCTCTGTGGTTTTGCAAAGCAGACCACTATCTTTACCCTCAGAGTACAAAAGTCCAGAGACCTGAATAAATCCAGTAATTCCCGTCTCTGAAAAAGAATCTTAGCAAACTGCTGTTAGCAACTCTCAGCAATCCAGAAGTAACACCTAGGATCAATATCAACACAGATAGCAAAAAAAACAATTGCCTCTAAATCAGATGAGCAGAGTGTGTCAAAAAATCGTTCCAGGACTAACTGTAATGGGAATCCAAGGCAGCAATCCATTGTCCTTGAAATAGAACCATCCTACTGGCATTGTAACTCCAATGTTCCTGTTATCCACCAAAATTGGAGCAAGATAGGGTACCAGCAGACTTCCATGTTAGCCCTATCAGAAGACTCAATGGCTGGCATGCCAGAAGCAATGCCTACAAGACCAGTCAAACAAATTCCTCAATCTGAACTTCCCCAGCTGTAAAGGACTTAAATATAAGCAGGCACACGCCACTACCTTCTCGTACAGAAGTACACAGCTATGGAACACACTACCCACAACCTTGAAAACCATGGACAATCTAATCAACTTTCGCAAATCTTTGAAGACACATCTCTTCAACAAAGCCTACAAAAAGAACCCTCAATGACATAAATCACCACCCAACCCACCCAAGTATTAAAATACACTTCTTACACCACCCTATCTAATACTTCCTTCTCTAATCCCTTATACATCTTCTGCTTACTACCGATTGTACCTAAGATCCTGTCATGACTATGTCATAACAACACTCTGTAACCCACGTTGAGCCTGCAAATAGGTGGGATAATGTGGGGTACAAATGCAATAAATAATAAAAATAATAATAAGTTCAACCATTGGTTGACAAATCCTGCTGGTGACATGTTCATAACAGATATCCACCAAATCCAGGAAACACAGACCCAGTCCACTCTAATCCAGTGGTTTCATTACTTCAACCATGACTCGGGGGACTCCAGCTGAGCCATAAATTTAGCAGCATCCGAGGCTGAATCCAGCAAAAAGGCTGCCTCAGATTTCAGCCAGGCCAACTCTAAGGAGGGTGGAAGCTACAGCACCCATTGCAGGAGCACTTGGCCCTGTAACCCCTGCAGATAGCCACCTGAACCTTGAGGGTGGCAGAGGTGAAGAGTTGCATCAAAAGCCCCTCCATTCTGTGATCATGGGGGTCCTTAAGGGCAGTGCCAAAGTGTTCACCACAGGGAGAAGAAAGAGCTGGTAGACATCTTCCTGGGGGGGGGGGGGGGGGGAGTAGATAAAGATATTCCAGGAGCTTGGACCCTTCCAACATGGAGCCTGGGGGTTCTACTCCTTGAGGACATACTAGACTGGATTACCACAGAGAATCTAGACCTTCTGTTCATCACGGAAACATGGTTCCACGGCCCTACAGACCCCGCCATCATAGAGACATGCCCACCAGAATACAAAATCACCCATTGGACAAGAAATGGAAAAAGAGGTGGCGGAATAGCCATAATGTACAAATCCGAGTTCACCATAACAACCACTGGCGAATCCACCTCACCACAACTTGAAATTGCCTCAACAAGAATCACTCATCCGAACCTACAAGGACACCTCAACGCAATCCTACTCTACAGCCCTCCAGGAAAATGGAAAGACTCCCAAATGCAACTCATGGACTTCATCTCGAACACATGTGTCTCTGCCTCAAACATCCTCATAATAGGAGATATCAACCTACACCTCGAAGACGACACCTCAACAGGCACACAAGAATGCAAAGAATTCTTAAAACTCTGGGACTTACACGCACCTACCGTGTTTCCCTGAAAATAAGACATCCCCTGAAAATAAGACCTAGTAGAGGTTTTGCTGAATTGCTAAATATAAGGCCTCCCCCGAAAGTAAGACCTAGCAAAGTTTTTGTTTGCAAGCATGCCCGCCGAACAGAACACCAGAGCATGCAGCTGTAATCATAGGCGCCGACTTCGTGGGTGCTCAAGCACCCCCAATAATTTGGCAGTGGCACATGACGTGACAACGTGAAGTGGAGCATAAAGTCCCTCCCACCCAGTCCCGCTCCCTGCACCGTCCCGACCTGACTCCTTGCCTGCCTGCACTGCTGTGTCCGTCCGCCTCCTACCTCCTATGTTCCAGAATCCGGATTGACTCTGTCTCCGTGTGCAGACACACACTGCCTTCGACGTCGTTGGAAGCTTTCCCTCTAGCTGCTCTGTTAGTTTCCGCTCCTGCATAGGCGGGATGATCATCATGCTGCAACAGTCAGAGCGAGGCAGAGCACAGAGGAGCTTCCGGAGTCGCCGAAGCCCGAACTTAGGCAGTGGTGGTGGGCCCGCCTGGACGCCTGAGTGCATGTCTGTCCTGTCCCTCCCGCCGGGCCGGCTCCTGCTGCAGTCCCTGCATGCTCCTCCTTGGACCACCCTGCACAGCTTCATTGTTCCAACTTCCGGGCCCCGAAGCTATGCAGGCTACAGTGCAGTTTCCTTTTCCTGTCCCGCATAGGCGGGATACTGCAGAGGGAGAGCACGGGAGCGCCAAAGGCGAAGGAAGCTGTATCATACCGTAGGTAGGTACAACAAGTAAAGGTGCCAGGCTGCCAGCCCAGCCCCAGACGACGACGTTAAAAAGCTGAAGTAAAGAAGGAAGGTAACTAACTTTTACTTTTCCCTCCTTCGCTCTGCAGTCGGGTGTCTGCAGAATAAAAAGAATGGATGGGAGTGTCTGAAAAGGAGGCTAAAGATGGTAGAAAACACTAATTAGAAGAAGGTGCCAGGTAGTAACATTATTTTAGTTGTAAATGTGAAGAGGGGTGTATAGTAGTTAAGAAGCAAGTCTTATACCTTGCAGTTTAGGTATCTCATCTGCAAGGTTACTAAGAAGCATGTCATACCATAGTATAAAAATAGATCTGTTTTCATAAATATTAAAAAAACAAACAAAAACAAAGGACTGACAGTGTAAGCTAGACTTTACATGGTGTTAGTACATCTCAGGCTTCTCTATCCTTTGCTGCTACAAATCTTCCCTTTATCTGTACAAGAAGCTTACCGTGTTTCCCCGAAAATAAGACATCCCCTGAAAATAAGACCTAGCGCATCTTTGGGAGCAAAAATTAATATAAGACACTGTCTTATTTTCGGGGAAACAGGGTAATACTCAACCAACACACGAAAAAGGACACACACTAGACATCACTACACACAAATTCGACCCAGACTCAACTCTCCTACTTACAGACACAAGATGGACACCCACACCATGGACAGACCACCATAAAGCATATGTCTCCCTCCACTGGCGAAAAATACACAGAAACGCAGTCAACAAACATGAACGAACAACATACACCACAAGAGGAAAAATAGACCCCACAACATTCTGGCAACAGGTCTACCAAAACAAATGGTCAACAAATACAGACACCATTCAATTCCTCCAAGAATGGGATGACATATGTAAGACAACATTAGACACAACTGCCCCAATCCAAACCAGAACATCACATAGGAAAAAATCTAATCCATGGTTCACCAAAGAGCTGAAAGAACTCAAAACACAAGTCCGAAAACTAGAACGCGCATGGAACAAAAAGAAAGATGAACACACACTGAATGCCTGGAAATCACTCCGGAGGAAATACAAATATACCATTAAACAGACCAAAAGACTACACTACAAAACAATGATTGGACCAAACTACAAAGACACACACAAACTCTTCTACCTTGTAAATAAATTGCTAGATGCCTAGGCAAAGCAGAAAGTTGTTATGGAAGTCAGTGGATTTGGGGGGACGAGGGGTTCCAAACCTCAAATGATATTACTGGGCTGCTCAATTAAAGTTTATCTCCGCATGGAGCCAAGACAGGCTTTCAGTGGTGGCCCAACTTGATCAATCTATGGTGCCGAACCATTGTTTAAAATCAATACTCTGGGCCTCCTTTCCACATAGGACGTACACAACATTGACTTCCAACCCATTCGTGCAACACCTCTTAATATTGTGGGCAGTGGTTAGAAGTAAATTGTGGCAGTCCAGGCTTACTTCATCTTATGCACACATTGGGGGGGAACCAGGGTTTCAGATAGGGATGGGTCATCCGGTGGCGAGGAGATGGGCAGAGAAGGGGATAATTTGTTTTAGAGATCTACTGGATGATGGACAAATGGTTCCCTTTGCAGAGCTTAAAGAGCAAAATGGGATTTTAGACACTGAACAATTCTTCTACATACAAGTTAAACATTATATACAAACACAAGGGTGGTTGAAGGCGGACCCGGAGGAGTATGAGGGACTGGAGAACTTGTGGAACTCCTTGGGTAAAATGAAAGGTACTATCTCTATATTGTATAAATTTTTAAGGGGTAGGACCTTTGAGAAATGTCCTTATATGCTTCAGTGGGAACGGGATTTGCAGAGGGAATTTACAGCACACGAGTGGAAGGCAATTCTGGTTGAGGTTACTAAAGCCTCAACCTATGTGCTGATAAAGGAAAGTGCTTTTAAAATCTTGTCACGATGGTATTATACCCCACACAGATTGCATGTTATGTTTCCAGGGACTTCATAATGGTGTTGGAGATGTGGAGACGAGGAGGGGACCTATCTACATATTTGGTGGTCCTGTGCCAAAATACAGGTCTTCTGGGGAAATGTTGCTACAAAGATAGCAGCCCACACGGGGAAGCCATTCCCGTGTGAACCTCAATGGTGTTTGCTTGGATTGGGTAATAGACGAGGAGCTAAATGGCAGAGCCGGTTTAAAAGAATGTGTTTAGCAGCAGCAAAAACTGTCATAGCAAGGCACTGGAAGCAATTAGAGGCACCCTCGGAAGAGGACTGGCTCTTGAAGCTATCTTTGATCGGTGAAATGGAGAAACTTACGGACAAGAGATTGGGACGTTATAATGAATCCTCAGAGTTATGGACTCAATATCGGAATTTAACTCACATGACATAAAAACTTATATGTATAACCTGCTTGGGGGGGGAGGGGGGGAGAGGGAGGGGGAGGGGAATATTTTGGATTGTGTCAGTGACTGACTGTTTGATAAGCAACATGTTTGTTAATATACAAAATCAATAAATATATACAAATTAAAAAAAAAAAATAAATTGCTAGACACCACACCAGTTACAAACAACAGCAAAGATACACCAGGGGTTGACGACCTCGCGAAATACTTCAAGGAGAAAATCATACAATTACGACTTAAAATACCCACCAGCCCTATTGAATACGCAACACTCCTAAACTGTCTAGACCCAGAAGACGGAATATACCTAGCAGACAGGATCTGGACCCAATTCGAATTACTGTCAGAGGACCTCATCTCTAAAACGCTCAAAAGATTCGCCAAATTCCAATGCAAACTAGATATCTGCCCAAACAACCTCATGAAATCAGCTCCTCAACAATTCATAATAGACCTAACGAACCACGTGAATTTCATGCTACAAAACGGACTTTTCCCAAAGGAAAAAGGAAACATTTTACTCACCCCAATACCCAAAGACACAAAGAAAAACGCAAGCGAAATAACTAACTACAGACCAGTAGCATCTATACCACTAATAACCAAAATAACCAAAGGGATGGTAACTGAACAACTCACAAACTATCTCAACAAGTTCTCCATACTGCATGATGCCCAATCAGGATTCCGGTCAAATCACAGCACAGAAACAGTATTAATTACCCTAATGACCAAATTTAAACAAATGATTGCAACCGGCACCAATATACTACTCTTACAATTTGACATGTCAAGTGCCTTTGATATGGTTGACTACGGAATCCTATTACACATTCTTGAATATTTTGGCATCGGAGGCAATGTCCTAAACTGGTTCAAGGGGTGGGGTTCTTAACCTTACGCTCATATCAGGTCACATCAAATTCAACTATGTCTGCTGCATGGACACCTGAATGTGGAGTACCGCAGGGATCCCCCCTCTCGCCAACTATTTTCAACCTAATGATGATCCCCTTGGCAAAACTTCTATCAAACCATAACCTCAACCCATACATATATGCCGATGATGTAACGATTTACATTCCTTTCAAACAAAATGAAATCTCCAACGAAATTAACCAAAGTCTACACATCATGAACACCTGGGCAGATGCATTCCGACTGAAACTGAACGCAGAAAAAACTCAATGCCTCATACTTACCTCCCAATACAACAAGAATAAATTTACCGCTATTAACACACCTAAACTAAATCTGCCAATCTCAGAAACGTTAAAAATCCTGACACTCGAGACTCACGCGAACAACACAACCAAAAAGATGTTCTACGCCATGTGGAAACTGAAAAGAATAAGACCATTCTTTCCAAGATCTGTCTTCCGCGGCCTAGTGCAATCACTCGTACTCAGTCATCTGGACTACTGCAACTCACTATACGCAGGCTGCAAAGAACAAATACTGAGGAAACTTCAAACAGCCCAGAATACAGCAGCCAGACTCATCTTCGGAAAACCAAAATACGAAAGTGCAAAACCCTTACGTGAGAAACTACACTGGCTCCCACTCAAGGAATGTATCACTTTTAAAGTATGCACCTTAGTCCACAAAACCATCCACGGTGAAGCCCCTTGCTTACATGTCTGATTTAATAGACCTGCCACCCAGAAACGCTAAAAGATCATCCCGAACTCTCCTCACTCTCCACTTCCCTAAGTGCAAAGGCTTAAAATACAAAGTACTGCACGCATCAACCTTCTCTTATATGAGCACGCAATTCTGGAATACACTACCACGCAACCTGAAAGCGAATGCTACATACCTGTAGAAGGTATTCTCCGAGGACAGCAGGCTGATTGTTCTCACAAATGGGTGACGTCCACGGCAGCCCCTCCGATCGGAGATCTTCCTAGCAACAGAGTTTGCTAGTTCTTGCGAGCGCGCCGCGATGCACGCATGCGCGGCCGTCTTCCCGCCCGAAATCGCTCGTGTTCGCTAGTCCCGTACCAAGCAAAAACAAGACAAGGGAAGACACAACTCCAAAGGGGAGGCGGGCAGGTAGGTGAGAACAATCAGCATGCTGTCCTCGGAGAATACCTTCTACAGGCATGTAGCATTCGCTTTCTCCGAGGACAAGCAGGCTGCTTGTTCTCACAAATGGGGTATCCCTAGCCCCCAGGCTCACTCAAAACAACAAACATGGTCAATTGGGCCTCGCAACGGCGAGGATATAACTGAGATTGACCTAAACTTTTCCAACTAACTGAGAGTGCAGCCTGGAACAGAATAAAAATGGGCCTAGGGGGGTGGAGTTGGATTCTAAACCCCAAACAGATTCTGCAGCACCGACTGCCCGAACCGACTGTCGCGTTGGGAATCCTGCTGAAGGCAGTAGTGAGATGTGAATGTGTGGACATATGACCACGTCGCAGCCTTGCAAATCTCTTCAATAGTGGCTGACTTCAAGTGGGCCACTGACGCCGCCATGGCTTGCACACTGTGAGCCGTGACATGACCCTCGAGAGTCAGCCCAGCCTGGGCGTAAGTGAAGGAAATGCAGTCTGCTAGCCAATTTGAAATGGTGCGTTTCCCCACAGCCACTCCCCTCCTGTTGGGATCAAAAGACACAAAAAGTTGGGCGGACTGTCTGTGTGGGCTTGTCCGCTCCAGATAGAAGGCCAATGCTCTTTTGCAGTCCAATGTGTGCAGTTGACATTCAGCAGGGCGGGTATGAGGACGGGGGAAGAATGTTGGCAAGACAACTGACTGGTTCAGATGGAACTCCGACACCACCTTCGGCAAGAACTTAGGGTGAGTGCGGAGGACTACAATGTTATGATGAAATTTGGTATAGGGAGCATGAGCTACCAAGGCTTGCAGCTCACTGACTCTGCGAGCTGAAGTAACAGCCACCAAGAAAATGACCTTCCAGGTCAAGTACTTCAGATGACAGGAATCCAGTGGCTCAAAAGGAGGTTTCATCAGCTGGGTGAGAACGACATTGAGATCCCATGACACTGTAGGAGGTTTAACTGGGGGCTTCGACAAAAGCAAACCAACAACTAAAGGCTGTCCCGAGATCGGCTTACATTCCACATGGTAATGGTATGCACTAATCGCACTAAGATGAACCCTTACAGAGTTGGTTTTAAAACCCGACTCCGATAAATGTAGAAGGTATTCAAGCAGGGTCTGTGTAGGACAAGAACGAGGATCTAAGACCTTGCCATCACACTACACAGCAAACCGTCGCCAGAGGAAAAAATAACTCCTCTTGGTAGAATCTTTCCTGGAAGCAAGCAAGACTCCGGAGACACCCTTTGAAAGACCCAAGGAGGCGAAGTCTACGCTCTCAACATCCAGGCTGAGAGGGCCAGAGACCGAAGGTTGGGATGGAGGAGCGCCCCCTCGTTCTGTGTGATGAGGGTCGGAAAGCAGTCCAATCTCCACGGTTCTTCGGAAGACAATTCCAGAAGAAGAGGGAACCAGATCTGACGAGGCCAAAAAGGAGCAATCAGAATCATGGTTCCCCTGTCTTGCTTGAGTTTCAGCAAAGTCCTCCCTATCAAAGGAATGGGAGGATACGCGTACAGGAGACCTTCCCCCCCAAAACAGAAGGAAAGCATCCGACGCTAGTCTGCCGTGGGCCTGCAGCCTGGAACAGAACTGAGGGACCTTGTGATTGGTCTGAGTGGCAAAGAGGTCCACCAAGGGGGTGCCCCACACTTGGAAGATCTTGCGAACCACTCTGGAACTGAGCGACCACTCGTGTGGTTGCATGATCCTGCTCAATCTGTCGGCCAGACTGTTGTTTACGCCTGCCAGATACGTGGCCTGGAGCCACATGCCGAACCGGCGTGCCCAGTGCCACAAGCTGACGGCTTCCTGACACAGGGGGCGAGATCCGGTGCCCCCCTGCTTGTTGATGTAATACATAACAACCTGGTTGTCTGTCTGAATTTGGATAATTTGATGGGACAGCCGATCTCTGAAAGCCTTCAAAGCGTTCCATACTGCTCGCAACTCCAGGAGGTTGATCTGTAGACCTTGTTCCTGGACGGACCAAGTCCCCTGGGTGTGGAGCCCATCGACATGCGCTCCCCACCCCAGGAGTGACGCGTCCGTGGTCAGCACTTTTTGCGGCTGAGGAATCTGGAAGGGACGTCCCAGGGTCAAATTGGATCGAATTGTCCACCAATGAAGGGAGAGAAGAAACCTCGTGGACAGACGGACCACGTCCTCTAGGCTCCCAGCAGCTTGGCACCACTGAGAGGCTAGGGTCCATTGAGCAGATCTCATAAAAAGGCGGGCCATGGAAGTCACGTGAACCGTGGAGGCCATGTGGCCGAGCAATCTCAACATCTGCCGAGCTGTGATCTGCTGCGACGCCCGCACCGAGGAGACAAGGGTCAGCAGATTGTCGGCCCTGGTCTCTGGGAGGTAGGCACGGGCCGTCTGGGAATCCAGCAGAGCTCCTATGAATTCGAGTTTCTGAACTGGAAGAAGGTGGGACTTCGGATAATTTATCACAAACCCTAGCAGCTCCAGGAGTCGAATAGTCACCTGCATGGACTGCTGAGCTCCTGCCTCGGAGGTGTTCTTTACCAGCCAATCGTCAAGGTAAGGGAACACATGCACTCCCAGCCTGCGCAGAGAAGCCGCTACTACGGCTAGGCATTTGGTGAATACCCTGGGCGCGGAGGCGAGCCCAAAGGGTAGCACACAGTACTGAAAATGCCGTGTTCCCAGACGAAATCGAAGATACTGCGAGCTGGCAGAATCGGGATGTGCGTATAGGCATCCTTTAAGTCCAGAAAGCATAGCCAATCGTCCTGTTGAATCATGGGAAGAAGGGTGCCCAGGGGAAACATCCTGAACTTTTCCTTGACCAGATATTTGTTCAGGGCCCTTAGGTCTAGGATGGGACGCATCCCCCCTGTTTTCTTTTCCACAAGGAAGTACCTGGAATAGAATCCCAGACCTTCCTGCCCCGGTGGCACGGGCTCGACCACACTGGCGCTGAGAAGGGCGGAGAGTTCCTCTGCAAGTACCTGCTTGTGCTGGAAGCTGAAGGATTGAGCTCCCGGTGGGCAATTTGGAGGCATTGAGGTCAAATTCAGAGAGTACCCTAGCCGGACTATTTTGAGAACCCACTGATCGGAGGTTACAAGAGGCCACCTTTGGTGAAAAAATGTTAACCTCCCCCCGACCGGTAGGCCGTCCGGCACAGGCACTGGAACGTCGGCTATGCTCTTCAGGAGCCAGTCAAAAGCCCGCCCCTGACTTTTGCTGGGGAGCCGCAAGGGCCTGAGGCGCGTGCTGCTGACAAGAGCGCGCGCGCTGGGGTTTAGCCTGAGCAGCAGGCTGGCGGGAAGGAGGATTGTACCTACGCTTGCCGGAAGAATAGGGAACCGTCCTCCTTCCCCCATAAAAACATCTACCCGAAGAGGTAGAGGCTGAAGGCGGCCAGCGGGAGAACTTGTCGAAAGCAGTATCCCGCTGGTGGAGCTGTTCAACCACCTGTTCGACCTTGTCCCCAAAAACATTGTCCCCCCGGCAAGGGGCATCCGCAATCTGCTGCTGGATTCGATTTTCCAGGTCGGAGGCACGCAGCCATGAGAGCCTGCGCATCACCACACCCTGCGCAGCGGCCCTGGATGCAACATCAAAAGAATCAAAGACCCCCCTGGCCAGGAATTTCCTACACGCCTTCAGCTGCCTGACCACCTGCTGAAAAGGCTTGGCCTGCTCAGAAGGGAGCTTGTCGACCAAGTCCGCCAACTGTCGCACATTGTTCCGCATGTGTATGCTCGTGTAGAGCTGGTAGGACTCAATCTTGGCGATGAGCATTGCAGAATGGTAGGCCTTCCGCCCAAAGGAGTCCAAGGTTCTAGAGTCTTTGCCCAGGGGCGCCGAAGCATACTGTCTAGAGCTCTTGGCCTTCTTGAGGGCCAGATCCACCACACCAGAGTCGTGTGGCATCTGTCCGCATCAACTCCGGGTCCCCATGGATCCGATATTGAGATTCGATCTTCTTGGGGATGTGGGGCGTAGTTAAAGGTTTCACCCAGTTTGCCAGCAACGTCTTTTTGAAGACATGATGCATGGGTACTGTGGACGATTCTTTAGGTGGCGAAGGATAGTCCAAGAGCTCCAGTATCTCAGCTCTCGGCTCATCCTCCGTGACCATGGGAAAGGGAATTGCCGTAGACATTTCCCGGACAAAGGCCGCGAAAGAGAGACTCTCCGGGGGAGAAAGCTGTCTTTCAGGCGAGGGAGTAGGATCAGAAGGAAGACCGTCAGACTCCTCGTCAGAGAAATATCTGACGTCTTCCTCTGCTTCCCACGAGGCCTCCTCATCAGTATCGCACACCAGCTGGTGGACTCCGGTCCGAAGCTGCGCCCGCCTCGACTCCGTGGAAACACAGCCACGGTGGGAGCGTCGAGAAGAGGACTCCCGAGGCGGGGGCGACGGAGCTCCCTCCATCGACGTCGCCGGGGAGCCCTCCTGGGAGGCTGCCGGCACCGGCACCGCAAGCGGTACCGGGGCGGGCGCCCTCACCGCAGACGAGGGCCCAGCCATCGCCTCACTCGACGGCACCGGCGGCGCAAGCACCCCCGGTACCGGAGGAGAAGGGCAAAACAGCTCTTCCAGGATCCCCGGAAGGCCGGCCCTGAGGCTCTCGTTCAGAGAGGCTGTGGAGAAAGGCGGTGGGCCCGGTACCGGCGTCGAGCTGCGAACGTGTTCCGGGGATGGAGGCGGTACCGGGCTGTCCACAGGGGAACGCATTGACACCTCCTGAATGGAGGGTGAGCGGTCCTCCCGATGTCGACGCTTGGGTGCCGGTGGTACTGGCGACCCAGAGCTCTCGGTACCACGCTTGGAGGGTGACCGATGCCGGTGCTTCTTTGCCTTCGCACGACGCACGGCATCTGTACCCCCCGGTACCGAAGAGGAAGACGTCGAATCCAAACGCTTCCTCGGGTCCGGGTCCAAAGAGGGTCGATCCCGGGGGGGGCTGTACCGCGGGAGCCCTCGAGACAGGCGGAGACCTGCTCATGGGCTCACCGCTACCAGCAGGGGAATGGACAGCCCTCACCTGCACTCCAGACATCGAAGCAGCCTCCGACGACATCCTCAGGAGGAACGATCCCGGTCTCGTAGCTGCACCCGACGATGACCTCGATACCGAAGGCCTCGATGTTGATGCCGGTACCGATGAATGCGGTACCGAAGTCGATGATGGGCACGGTACCGAAGGCTCCGATGCCGAGGACCGCGGGACTGAGGATGTCGACCTGCCGGATGAAGCCCCGAACAAACTGTTCCACTGGGCCAATCTCGTCGCCTGAGTTCTCCTCTTCAAAAGAAGACAGAGATTACAGGCCTGAGGACGGTGACCAGCCCCCAGACACTGAAGGCAAGAAGCGTGCCTATCAGTGAGAGAGATTATCCGGCCGTACTGGGTGCACGGTTTGAAGCCGCTGGAAGGCTTCGATGACATGGGCGGAAAAATCTCGCCGGCAAAATCGAAGTCCGCGATGGTGAAAAAAGGGGCACCAAAAGCTCACCAAAAAATGAACGAGCGGCGAAAAAAGCCGCAATCGACCACGAAAGAAAACTTACGGGCCAACACTAGTAGATAAAGGAAAAAATTAGAAATTTTAGCGAAAAAACCGCGAATCGCGAGGGATCAACAAGGGGCGCGGAGCGAACGAAAAAACAGCCGTCCTGAGCCGCGGAAAAAAGGAGACTAGCGAACACGAGTGATTTCGGGCGGGAAGACAGTCGCGCATGCACGCGAGAACTAGCAAACTCTGTTGCTAGGAAGATCTCCGATCGGAGGGGCTGCCATGGAAGTCACCCATTTGTGAGAACAAGCAGCCTGCTTGTCCTCGGAAAAAACGATCTACGAACTAACCGACTTCCGCAAACTACTGAAGACTAATCTCTTTGAGAAAATTTATTGCAAGGATCAAAACACATGAAGTCCATGCACACTAATAGAAATGCATCAGTACACTCTCTTCTGAGTTCTCTTCCCCCGTATTTTCACCACACTTAAAACTCTACCCTCTTGCTATTGTTTTATCGCCCTATCAATTCCCCATTGTTACATTCCATTGTTCTATTCCCCAAATGATATTTTGACTCTGACTTTGTCTTCCCATAACTCTTCACAATGTAACCCATAATCGTAATGCAACAAATTGTATTTCCATCATTCACAATATATTGTAAGCCACACTGAGCCCGCAAATAGGTGGGAAAATGTGGGATACAAATGCAATAAATAAATCTCCAAATGGGCCCAATGGACAGGAAGTCTTTGCCGGCTTGCAGCAGACAACCTGATCAATAAGAGCCAGAAGCTCCTTATGCTGAAAAAGATGCACCACTGGAGAATCTATAGACAAAGAGAGATGGATGGGTGAGAGAGGCGACCAGTAATCCATGATGCAGTTGTTTTGCAATAAGCCCAGTGACATAAAGGGTATGATACATACCTGTAGCAGTTGTTCTCCGAGGACAGCAGGCTGATTGTTCTCACGACTGGGTTGACGTCCGCGGCAGCCCCCACCAACCGGAAAAAGCTTCGCGGGACGGTCGGCACGCAGGGCACGCCCACCGCGCATGCGCGGCCGTCTTCCCGCCCGTGCGCGACCGCTCCCGCCAGTTGAATGACAAGCAATAAAGTATGAAACACAACTCCAAAGGGGAGGAGGGAGGGAAGGTGAGAACAATCAGCCTGCTGTCCTCGGAGAACAACTGCTACAGGTATGTATCATACCCTTTCTCCGAGGACAAGCAGGCTGCTTGTTCTCACGACTGGGGTATCCCTAGCTCTCAGGCTCACTCAAAACAATAACCCAGGTCAATTGAACCTCGCAACGGCGAGGGTACAACAGAAATTGACCTACGAAGAACAACTAACTGAGAGTGCAGCCTGACCAGAATAAATTCGGGTCCTGGAGGGTGGAGTTGGATTTACACCCCAAACAGATTCTGCAGCACCGACTGCCCGAACCGACTGTCGCGTCGGGTATCCTGCTGGAGGCAGTAATGAGATGAGAATGTGTGGACAGATGACCACGTCGCAGCCTTGCAGATCTCTTCAATAGTGGCTGACTTCAAGTGGGCCACCGACGCTGCCATGGCTCTGACACTATGAGCCGTGACATGACCCTCAAGAGTCAGCCCAGCCTGGGCGTAAGTGAAGGAAATGCAATCTGCTAGCCAATTAGAGATGGTGCGTTTCCCGACAGCGACCCCTAGCCTGTTAGGGTCGAAAGAAATAAACAATTGGGCGGACTGTCTGTGGGGCTGTGTCCGCTCCAAGTAGAAGGCCAATGCTCTCTTGCAGTCCAATGTGTGCAACTGACGTTCAGCAGGGCGGGTATGCGGCCTGGGGAAGAATGTTGGCAAGACAATTGACTGGTTAAGATGGAACTCCGACACCACCTTCGGCAGGAACTTTGGGTGAGTGCGGAGCACTACTCTGTTGTGATGAAATTTGGTATATGGAGCATGAGCTACTAGGGCTTGAAGCTCACTGACCCTACGAGCTGAAGTAACTGCCACCAGGAAAATGACCTTCCAGGTCAAGTACTTCAGATGGCAGGTATTCAGTGGCTCAAAAGGAGGTTTCATCAGCTGGGTGAGGACGACGTTGAGATCCCATGACACAGTAGGAGGCTTGATAGGGGGCTTTGACAAAAGCAAGCCTCTCATGAATCGAACGACTAAAGGCTCTCCAGAGATGGCTTTACCTTCCACACGATAATGGTAAGCACTAATCGCACTAAGGTGATTCCTTACTGAGTTGGTCTTGAGGCCAGACTCTGATAAGTGCAGAAGGTATTCAAGCAGGTTCTGTGCAGGGCAAGAACGAGGTTCTAGGGCCATGCTCTCACACCACACGACAAACCTCCTCCACTTGAAAAAGTAACTCTTTTTAGTGGAATCCTTCCTAGAGGCAAGCAAGACCCGGGAGACACCCTCAGACAGACCCAACGCAGTGAAGTCTACGCCCTCAACATCCAGGCCGTGAGAGCCAGAGACTGAAGGTTGGGGTGCAGCAACGCTCCGTCGTTCTGCGAAATGAGAGTCGGAAAACACTCCAATCTCCACGGTTCTTCGGAGGACAACTCCAGAAGAAGAGGGAACCAGATCTGACGGGGCCAAAAGGGCGCTATCAGAATCATGGTGCCGCGGTCTTGCTTGAGCTTCAGTAAGGTCTTCCCCACCAAAGGTATGGGAGGATAAGCATACAGGAGGCCGGTCCCCCAATGGAGGAGAAAGGCATCCGACGCTAGCCTGCCGTGTGCCTGAAGTCTGGAACAGAACAGAGGCAGCTTGTGGTTGGTCTGAGAGGCGAAAAGGTCCACCGAGGGGGTGCCCCACGCTCGGAAGATCTTGCGTACCACTCTGGCATGGAGCGACCACTCGTGCGGTTGCATGACTCTGCTCAGTCTGTCGGCCAGACTGTTGTTTACGCCTGCCAGGTATGTGGCTTGGAGGAGCATGCCGAACCGACACGCCCAACGCCACATCCCGACGGCCTCCTGGCACAGGGGGCGAGATCCGGTGCCCCCCTGCTTGTTGACGTAATACATTGCAACCTGATTGTCTGTCCGAATTTGGATAATTTGACAGGACAGCCGATCTCTGAAAGCCTTCAGTGCGTTCCAGATCGCTCGGAGCTCCAGGAGGTTGATCTGCAGATCCTTTTCCTGGAGGGACCACAGACCCTGAGTGTGGAGCCCATCGACATGGGCTCCCCACCCCAGGCGAGATGCATCCGTCGTCAGCACTTTCGTGGGCTGCGGAACTTGGAATGGACGTCCCAGGGTCAAATTGGTCCGGATGGTCCACCAGAGCAGTGAAGTGCGACAACTGGTGGAGAGGCGGATGACATCTTCTAGATTCCCGGTGGCTTGGAACCACTGGGAAGCTAGGGTCCATTGAGCAGATCTCATGTGAAGACGAGCCATGGGAGTCACATGAACTGTGGAGGCCATATGACCCAGAAGTCTCAACATCTGCCGAGCTGTGATCTGCTGAGACGCTCTGGTCTGCGAAGCCAGGGCCAAGAGATTGGTGGCCCTCGCTTCGGGAAGGTAGGCCTGAGCCGTCTGGGAATTCAGCAGCGCTCCTATGAATTCCAGAGACTGAGTTGGCTGGAGATGGGACTTTGGGTAATTTATCACAAACCCCAGCAGCTCCAGAAGTTGAATAGTGCACTGCATGGACCGGAGGGCTCCTGCCTCCGAGGTGTTCTTGACCAGCCAATCGTCGAGATATGGGAACACGTGCACTCCCAGCTTGCGTAGGTAGGCCGCTACCACCACGAGGCACTTTGTAAACACTCGTGGGGCAGAGGCGAGCCCAAAGGGCAGCACACAATACTGAAAGTGCCGTGCGCCCAGGCGGAATCTGAGATACTGTCTGTGAGCTGGCAGTATCGGGATGTGAGTGTATGCGTCCTTTAAATCCAGGGAACATAGCCAATCGTTTTTCTGAATCATTGGCAGAAGGGTGCCCAAGGAAAGCATCCTGAACTTTTCTTTGACCAGGAATTTGTTCAGGCCTCTCAGGTCTAGGATGGGACGCATCCCCCCTGTTTTCTTTTCCACAAGGAAGTACCTGGAATAGAATCCCTGCCCTTCCTGCCCGGGTGGTACGGGCTCGACCGCATTGGCGCTGAGAAGGGCGGAGAGTTCCTCTGCAAGTACCTGCTTGTGATGGGAGCTGAAAGACTGAGCTCCTGGAGGACAATTTGGAGGCAGGGAGGCCAAATTCAGGGCGTATCCGCACCGCACTATTTGGAGAACCCACTGGTCGGAGGTTATGAGAGGCCACCTTTGGTGAAAAAATTTTAACCTCCCTCCGACCGGCAGATCGTCCGGTACGGACACTTGTAGGGCGGCTATGTTCCCGTGGATCCAGTCAAAAGCCCGTCCCCGGCTTTTGCTGTGGAGGCGCAGGGGGCTGCTTAGGCGCACGCTGTTGACGAGAACGAGCGCGCTGGGGCTGTCCCTGTGCCTGACGAGGCCTTCGGGCCGGCTGGTTGTACCTACGCTTTGCAAAAGAATAGGGTGCAGCCTGCCGTGCCCGGGAAAAAACGCCCACCCGTGGGGGCGGGTGCTGAAGGCGCCCGGTGGGAGAGCTTGTCGAGAGCGGTTTCCCGCTGATGCAGTTGGTCCACCATCTGCTCGACCTTCTCACCGAAAATGTTATCCCCCCGGCAAGGGACGTCGGCCAGTCTCTGCTGGGTGCGGTTGTCCAGGTCAGAGGCACGCAGCCATGAGAGCCTGCGCATCACTATACCTTGGGCCGCAGCACGAGATGCCACGTCACAGGTGTCAAAAATCCCCCTGGACAGGAACTTTCTGCACGCCTTCAGCTGCCTGACCACCTCCTGATAAGGCCTGGACTGCTCCGGCGGGAGCTTATCGACCAGGTCCGCCAGCTGTTGCACATTGGTCCGCATGTGGATGCTCATATAGAGCAGGTACGATTGGATGCGGGTCACGAGCATGGAGGACTGGTAGGCCTTCCTCCCAAATGAGTCCAGAGTGCGAGACTCCCGCCCCGGGGGCGCCGAGGCGGTATCCCTCGAACTCCGTGCCCTCTTGAGAGCAGAATCCACGACCGCTGAGTCATGGGGCAACTGGGGCCGCATGAGCTCTGGGTCAGAGTGGATCCTGTACTGGGACTCTGCTTTCTTGGGAATGGTGGGATTAGTTAATGGTCGCACCCAGTTCCGGAGCAGCGTCTCCTTCAGGACATTGTGCAGCGGTACCGTGGAGGACTCTCTAGGTGGTGATGGATAGTCGAGGACCTCGAGCATCTCGGCCCTCGGCTCTTCCACAGAGACCACGGGAAAGGGAATGCTTATAGACATATCCCGCACAAAGGAGGCAAAGGAGAGACTCTCAGGAGGTGAGAGCTTCCTCTCCGGTGACGGCGTGGGGTCCGAGGGAAGGCCCGTAGACTCCTCTGAGGAGAAATATCTCGGGTCCTCCTCTTCCCCCCACGAGTCCTCATCCTCGGTATCGGACATTAGCTCATGTAGCTGAGTCCGGTACCGGGCCCGGCTCGACGTCGAGGCACCGAGGCCTCGGTGTCGTCGAGCGGTGGACTCCCGCGCCGGCGGGGACGGAGCTCCCTCCATCGACGTCGACGGGGACTCCACCTGCGTGGCTGTCGAGACCGGCACCGCAAGCGGCGGCGGTGTCGACTGCCCCGGCGCCGGGCTAGAGCTCGCCGGCGCCACAGTCATCGGCGCCGAGGGCGCAAGCACCCCCGGCGCCGGCACAGCCTGGCGCATCAGCCCTTCCAGGAGCCCCGGAAGGATGGCTCTGAGGCACTCGTCCAGGCCCGCTGCCGAGAAAGGCGGTGGGGCCGGCAAGGGTGTCGGTGCCAGAAGCTGCTGGGGGCCAGGAGACGGCACCGAGGTGCCGGAACCCCGACGCGTCGGTACCTCCACCACCGACGGAGATCTCTCCTCTCTGTGATGACGCTTCGGCGTCGACACCTCCTCAGGCACCGAGGGCTCCCGGTGACGGCGCTTCTTGTCCTTCTTCCGGTGCACGTCACCGGTGCCGGAGGGCATGGAGGAGGAGGAGGTCGATCCCCCTCGGTCTCGAGGTACCGGGTCCGACAGGGTTCGGTCCCGTGGCTCACGAGTTGAGGGAGTGACCGGGGCCGACTGCCCACGCGGTCTCTCTACCCCACTCTCGCCGGCGGACCGGCGGGCCGACGGGACCTGTTCTCCTGGGGTCGCTGCCATCGGTGCCGATGTCTCGGGCATCGATACCGGTACCGAAGAACCGGCCTTCGATAC
Organism: Microcaecilia unicolor; assembly: GCF_901765095.1. NCBI lineage: Eukaryota > Metazoa > Chordata > Amphibia > Gymnophiona > Siphonopidae > Microcaecilia > Microcaecilia unicolor. The sequence continues at coordinate 117,617,832 of NC_044040.1, read as the reverse complement.
CGATGCCGTCGAGGTCGACGTCGAGGGGCCGGCGCAAGTTCCAAAAAGACGGTCCCGCAGAACTTGCCTCGCAACCTGAGTCCGTTTCCGGAGACCGAGACACAAAGCACACGACTTGAGATTGTGCTCCGGCCCGAGGCACTGGAGGCACCAAGCGTGGGTGTCGGTCTGCGAGATCGGCCGGCCGCAGCGACCACACTTTTTAAATCCACTCGGGACCTTCGAGGACATCGACGGAAAAATCGCGTCGGCGAAGTCAAAGTCGGCAATGGTGGCTAAAATCACACCACGAAAATTTAAACCGACCGAGCGGCCACTAGGCCGCAACGAGGCGTCCCCGCTAGAAAGCGAGGGAAAAAGGAGGAGCGCGTGCTCCACACGCGCAAAATTCTTTTTTTTTTTTTTTTTTTTGGATAACAAACGAAACTGAAAGAAGAAGAGGCCAAAAGGGCCAAGAGCGACGACCCGCGTAAACGCGGTCGAAAATTCCGGCGGCTGAAACGAGAGAGTTGCAAAAACACGACTCTCTCAGTCGCGGGAAAAAAGTAACTGGCGGGAGCGGTCGCGCACGGGCGGGAAGACGGCCGCGCATGCGCGGTGGGCGTGCCCTGCGTGCCGACCGTCCCGCGAAGCTTTTTCCGGTTGGTGGGGGCTGCCGCGGACGTCAACCCAGTCGTGAGAACAAGCAGCCTGCTTGTCCTCGGAGAATCAAGACAATCCTGAATCAATGTGAGATCTAGATTCAAGGGACCATGATCAGAAAGCAACAGAATATCAACTGCATAATAATAAGATGAAATAGCATTCTTCATCCAGGACCATGCTAAGATAAATGTTAAAGAGAAGGGGTGTCAAAGTAGACCCTTGGGGGACTCCACAGGGCGGATCACAGGATGTAGAAAAGGAGAACAGCAATGTAACAGAAAATGAACAGTTAAACAGGAAAGAAGTGAACCACTGCAAAACAATGCTAAACTAATCCAATATTGGATAATCTTGTTAAAAGCGGAGCATGAAAAATCAGATCAAACATAGATGTGAGGTCTAGTAAAATGGCTAGTGCCAGCTGCCATTTTCAAATGTGCTACGCAATTCATTTACATTACATGCTTATCTGTGAAGCTCCAAGCAAGTTACAACAGGGTATCTCAGAATGATAATAGCCAAAGAGGTTTTTATGCCCCTCGACTGATTATCCTCGGTACAAGTGGCTGACACGTAAGAAGCCATAAGACACAATTGGGCTCATTTTTGAAAGAGAAGGACGCCCATCTTTCGACATAAATCGGAAGATTGACGTCCTCCTCACAGGGTTTTCCAAATCGGTATAATCGAAACCCGATTTTGGATGTTCCTAACTGCTTTCCGTCGCAGGGACGGCCAAAGTTCAAGGGAGTGTGTCGGAGGCGTAGCAAAGGCGGGACTTGGGCGTGCCTAACACTAGGACGTCCTCGACCCATAATCGAAAGAAACAAGGACGTCCCTGATGAACACTTGGACGACTTTACCTGGTCGTGTTTTTCTTACGACCAAGGCACAAAAAGGTGCCCAAACTGACCAGATGACCACCGGAGAAAATCGGGGATCACCTCCTCTTACTCCCCCAGTGGTCACTAACCCCCTCCCACCCTCAAAAAACATCTTTAAAAATATTCATTGCCAGCCTCTATGCCAGCCTCAGATGTCATACTCAGGTCCATCACAGCAGTATGCAGGTCCCTGGAGCAGTTTTAGTGGGTACAGTGCACTTCAGGCAGGCGGACCCAGCCCCATCCCCCCCTACCTGTTACGTTTGTGGAGGAAACAGCGAGCTCTCCAAAATCCACCAGAAACCCACTGTACCCACATCTAGGTGCCCCCCTTCACCTGTAAGGGCTATGGTAGTAGTGTACAATTGGGGGTAGTGGGTTTGGGGGGGTTTGGGGGACTCAGCATACACGGTAAGGGAGCTATGTACCTGGGAGCAATTTATGAAGTCCACTGCAGTATCCCCTAGGGTGCCCAGTTGGTGTCCTGGCATGTCAGGGGGACCAGTGCACTAGAAATGCTGGCTCCTCCCATGACCAAATGGCTTGCATTTGTTCGTTGACGTCCCTGGTTTTGATTATCGCTGAAAATCAGAAACGACCAAGTCTAGGGACAACCAAATTTAAGTATTTGGACGCCCCTGACTGTATTATCAAAACAAAAGATGGACGTCCATCTTGTTTCGAAAATACGGGCTTCCCCGCTCCTGGATCGGGATGTTCTGCAAGGACGTCCAAATCGAAATGAGGATGTCCCTTTCGATTATGCCCCTCAATGTCACCTCACCTTGTCATCTTTGACTTGGTATGCAGCTGAGCTGTCTGTGATAGAAGTCTGAGTCCATTTGTATTTTCCAGTCAAAAGCTGCAGAAGAATACAAAGGACAAATAAAGTTGATATACAGTACATGACTCTCAACGTGCCCTCCCACTTTCTTTCATATTAAAAAAATAATAAAAAACAGAAAAAGGGAAAGAGAAATAGGACTTGATATACCACCTTTCTGTGGTTTTTGCAACTACATTCAAAGCGGTTTACATAGTATATACAGGTACTGTGACAATGGAGGGTTAAGTGACTTGCCCAGAGTCACAAGGAGCTGCAGAGGGAATTGAACCCAGTTCCACAGGATCAAAGTCCGCTGCACTAACCACTAGGCTACTCCTCCACTCCAAAAACTATTACAATTTCTCTTCTAAAACAAAATACAGCCATCTCTTACCTCTTACTCCCTTTTCCTTTGTGGATATGGAAAAATTATGTCTTACCTTTAGTCCCAACAGATCAGTCCAGGACTTATGGATTATGCTTGTTGACTAGCAGATGGAGAGAGAAAAAGAAATTAGTTTTTTTGTGATCTGCTCTTTTAAGTCATCACGTCTCCCTTGAAATTCAGTATTTAGCAATGGAGGTCAAACAAAGAAAACAGAGTATTATATAGATGCATTATCCAGATCAAGAAGGAACTATGGATATGTAGAGTCCCTCAAGCTCTTCTGAAGCAAGAACTATGCTAGATGCTGGAGATAGAGTTGACTAATGTACAAAAAAAATAGCATATTCTGCTGATATGGAACTCTGTAAGAAAAGCTACCATAATGAAACAATACACAAAATTGAAGTCTCAAAGCAGTAGCTAGTGAAGGCTAGTAAAGTACAGCTCTACCGCCAAAGCAGGGGTAGCAATATAGCAGCACTACATGCTTCTTGAAGAGAAGACACAGTTGAGCGAAGAAACAAAATGAAGAAGTAGGGATATTGATACCTAGAGGTAGTAAGAAAACATTCCTGGACTGATCTGTTGGAACTAATGGAAAGAAAATTATCAGGTAGGGCATAATTTTTCCTTCCTTTTTGACTCTAACAGATCAGTCCAGGACATGAGATTTAGAAAAGTAGTTCACAAACAGGGCAGGAGAATATGATCATAGCCCAACAGGCTGAATCCCAGACACAGGGAAGCTCCATGGAGAGCAAAATTGAAAATATAGATATAACTCTGAAAGAAAGAGGTTAGAGAGACTAAATACTGGAAAGCCTAAGCTGAGCTGTATGTCAGAAGGTAATGAAAAGCTTAGAAAACATGTTTACTTTATGCCTGAGCACCTGAGAGCCTTCACAGATATTAAGATCACCACCAGTGGGACATTAAAGTCTGACTGATTAGTCATTTTAGATAATGGTGGGACTTTGGGCTAGATGCACTAATCAATCGTTAGAGCCCTTCCCTTACCGATTCCCTTAGCGAATCGGTAAGGAACGGGCATGCATCAAGGAATAGGAATGCAAATGAGCTGCTCGTTGTAGCTCACTCGCATTCTCTGTTCCATCGTTAAACAGTCGGCCAATCGGCCGGTCAAGAATGCGCAGAGCAGCCAAGCGTTATGCTGGCTGCTCTGCGCATGCCAAGGACGTCCTTTATGGACGTCCTTCACTATAAAAAAAACTCCCTCTAAAAAGACGTTCTCTTTACAGGCTACAAGCTAATGTACAGTTTAGAGGCAAGAGAATAAAAACTAACCTGACGATACGGAGGAGCCTTCCAGCCCAGAAAAGCTGCTTTTTATTTTCTTTCAGCCTGGCACAAAGGCAAGCGACGCTTAAGCAGTTTTTAGCTTGCGCCCCCAGGATCGTGAGAGGACACAAATCAAAACTTTTTGGACGTCCCTCCTTCCAGGTCTCTCTCAGCCAATCACAGCGCGTTTAGCTGATACTGGTAACAGCTAAACGCGCTGGGATTGGCTGAGAGAGACCTGGAGCTGATCAGTTATGCTATTACTTACTTGTTCTAGAGTGCTGTATTTTGTTATGCTGTTTTGATAAATGTTCAATAAAGACTTCATACAACTTAAAAAAGTGGAAAAAAATCCAAGTGCTCGTCGTTTCTTTTTTTTAACAAGACTATTAGTGGGATTTGAACCCGCCACCTCTGGATTACAAGATCAGTGCTCTAACCACTCAGCCACAACTCTACTTACTTGGCTGTCCCTCCCTTACTTCCAGGTCTCTCAGGTGAGTGAAGCACAGCCAAAAAGGACGTTTTTATTATGCTTGCAGCATCGGAGCCTGTTTGATTTTTTTTTTTCATATAGTGAAGAACGTCCATAAAGGATGCTCCTGACGAGCACTTGGGCGGTTTTTCGGGTGTAGAACGGTCATAATGGCCGTCCATGATGAGCACTTGGCCGTTTTTGCCCCCGATTTTTTTTTTTACATTTTAATAATTTTTCCAATCTCGCACAGCCCCAAAGAGAGGTACAGACTTCTCGTTAGATTTTCCAGCGTTAAGGTAATCGGAAAAGGTTAGTGCATTTCATTACAATAGGGTTTCTACACGATTTGCTCATCTGCATTCCGTTTTCGTGAGCTGCTTCCATCGTCGGAAAAAAGTGTTTAGTGCATGCCAGGGTTTACTACTTGCTCGTTAATGGCTCGTTAAAGGCTCGTTAAGTTTAGTGCATCTGGCCCTTTGTCAGGTTAAGCTTCTCCTTATTAATTCTTCATTGTTCTCTCCTCAGTTTCTATGTCCATCCCTCCCAATAATTGTGGTCTAAGAAAGAGTTGTTATATTTTGCTTATGTCAATGTTTTCTTTTTTATCTCTGATTTTCTGGAACAACTGTGTACTTTTAACTTTGAGTTTTAAAATATAAATATACAATTTAAAAAAAAAAGTGTAGAAGGCAGCTCAACATTGCTACCAGAATGGGCTGACGCAAAATCAACAATGAGCATACTAAGGAGAAACCTGAAAGAAACCCATTAGAGATATCCGAGCTGTGTGCCAAGCAAGAGCTTAGGTTTGTTGTATAGCTGAAATAATGAAATAAAGTATAGCATCCAGTAGGATACCGCACTCCAGCTCATAGCGCGAGACAAAAAAAATACATAGATTAGATCTGAGATTAGCAGATTTCGAGTGGCTGAAACAGAGAAATAAATAAATAAATATACTTTGGAGGGTAGTACCATAAATACTGTGTATTAAAGTAGCAGACATTGAGAGAAAAAAAATCTAGGTGTCCTAGAAATGGTCAGAGAAACGAAGGTGACACTAAGAAATTGGAACCCTTATGCAACAGAGATGAAAACAATACTGTCAGATAAAAATCTGAAGGACAGCTGTTTTGGAAGACAGTCTACATCTCCATGAATAAAAATACCAATGTGTCTTGTGAGGAACCCCTGAGGGTCAGGGAAGAAGGGATCCGGGAGAGGAGCAAGATGGGTAGGTTTCATACCTGGGATTCCAACTACAAGTCCCATGGAGGCATGGATTCCAACTACAAGTCCCATGGAGGCATACGTTTCCCAACAGCAGGAGAAGGGAGGAAGACTACAGTTCCCAAGAACCCCTGCAAAGCCCTGGGGGCAAGCAAAGGGAGCAGCAAGGGAACTACAAGTCCCAGGATCCCGAGGGAGAGGAGGGGGATTGGCTGAGGAGGAATAATCAGGAGGGAGAGGAACAGTTGGGGACCATAAAGGGAGAGGAGCCCATGGAATGGCAGGCAGAGCAAGGGTTTGGAGAGAAGACCCAAACCGGAGATGGCTGGGGAAGTGAACCCATGGAGATCGCTGCTCTAGCTCAGGTACTACTACTACTGCTACTACTTGACATTTCTAAAGCGCTACTAGGGTTACGCAGCGCTGTACAATTTAACATAGAAGGACAGTCCCTGCTCAAAGGAGCTTACAATCTAAAGGACAAATGTACAGTCAGTCAAATAGGGACAGTCTAGATTTCCTGAAAGGTATAAAGGTTAGGTGCCGAAGGCAACATTGAAGAGGTGGGCTTTGAGCAAGGATTTGAAGATGGGCAGGGAGGGGGCTTGGCGTAAGGACTCCGGAAGGTTGTTCCAAGCATAGGGTGAGGCGAGGCAGAATGAGCGGAGCCTGGAGTTGGCGGTGGTGGAGAAGGGTACCGAGAGGAGGGATTTGTCCTGTGAGCGGAGGTTACGGGCGGGAACGTAAGGGGAAATGAGGGTAGAGAGGTAATGAGGGGCTGCAGACTGAGTGCATTTGTAGGTAAGAAGGAGAAGCTTGAACTGTATGCGGTATCTGATTGGAAGCCAGTGAAGTGACCTGAGAAGAGGGGTGATATGAGTATATCGGTTCTGGCGGAATATAAGACGTGCAGCAGAGTTCTGAACAGATTGAAGGGGGGATAGATGGCTAAGTGGGAGGCCAGTAAGGAGTAGGTTGCAGTAGTCAAGGTGAGAGGTAATGAGAGCGTGGACGAGAGTACGGGTGGTGTGCTCAGAGAGGAAAGGGCGAATTTTGCTGATGTTAAAGAGAAAGAAGCGACAGGTCTTGGCTATCTGCTGGATATGCGCAGAGAAGGAGAGGGAGGAGTCGAAGATGACTCCGAGGTTGCGGGCAGATGAAACGGGGAGGATGAGGGTGCCATCAACTGAGATAGAGAGTGGAGTTAGAGGAGAAGTGGGTTTTGGTGGAAAGATGATAAGCTCGGTCTTGGACATGTTCAGTTTCAGGTGGCGGTTGGACATCCATGCAGCAATGTCGGATAAGCAGGCCGATACCTTGACCTGGGTCTCCGCGGTGATGTCTGGTGTGGAGAGATATAGCTGGGTGTCATCAGCATAAAGATGATACTGGAAACCATGAGATGAGATCAGTGAGCCCAGGGAAGAGGTGTAGATTGAAAAAAGAAGGGGTCCAAGGACAGATCCCTGGGGAACTCCAACAGAGAGCGGGATGGGGGTGGAGGAAGATCCATGAGAGTGTACTCTGAAGGTGCGGTGGGAGAGATAGGAAGAGAACCAGGAGAGGACAGAACCCTGGAACCCAAATGAGGACAGTGTGGCAAGAAGTAAATCATGATTGACAGTATCAAAAGCAGCGGATAGATCGAGGAAGATGAGGATGGAGTAGTGGCCTCTGGATTTGGCAAGGAACAGGTCATTACAGACTTTAGAGAGTGCCATTTCTGTCGAGTGTAGAGGGTGAATACCGGATTGAAGCGGATCGAGGATGGCATGAGAGGAGAGAAAATCAAGGCAGTGGCTGTGAACAGCATGCTCAAGTATTCTGGTGAGGAAGGGTAGGAGGGAGATGGGGCGGTAGTTGGAGGGACTGGTAGGGTCAAGTGATGTTTTTTTGAGGAGAGGTGTGACTACGGCATGCTTGAAGGTGTCAGGGGACAGTTACAGTGGAGAGAGAGAGAGGTTGAGGATATGACAGATGGAGGGGGTGACAGTATGAGAGATGGTGTTAAGTAAGTTGGTGCGGATGGGATCAGAGGAACAAGTGGTGCATTTCGAAGAGGAAAGAAGGCGGGCGGTTTCCTCTTTGGTGATATCAGGAAAGGAGGAGAAAGAGGCCTGGGTTGGTTGGTTGAGGGAGAGGGTTGAAGGGTGAAGAGGAAGAGGTGCCTTGGTAGTGAACTCAAGGTTGATCTTTTGCACCTTGTCGCGGAAGTAGTCAGCCAGTGATTGAGGTGAGAGTGAGGGGGGGGGGGGGGATTGGGAGCGGAGGGCACTTTGAGGAGGGAGTTAAGGGTGGCGAAGAGACGACGAGGGTTGGCGCTGAGAGAATTGGTCAATTGGGTACAGGGGAGGAAGTTAAAAGGCTTCATAACAAACCTTCTTCAAGGCTGTGGGAAGCTTGGAGGAAAAGTTAAGCAGCTGTTCCATTCAATGGGGAAAGAGTGATTTCAGCTGTGTCCAGAAGTTGTGCCGTGATGGAGAGGCATTGAGTGATTTAACTGTGTCCAAGAACCCTGCCATGCTGGGAAACGGTGAGTGATTTAAACTGTGTCCAAGAACCCTGCCATGCAGGGAAACAGTGAGTGATTTAAACTGTGCCCAGGAACTCTGTCATGCTGGGAAACAGGGAGTGATTTAAAGTATGTCCAGAAACTCTGCCAAGCTGGAGAAGAAGTGAGGGATTTAAACTGTGTCCAGAAACTCTGCCAGGCTGGGAGAACAGTGAGTGATTTCAACTGTGTCTAGAAACTCTGCCAGGCTGGGAAGGCAGTGAGTGACTTAAACTGTGTCCGAGAACTGTGGCCCACGGGGGGACGAGGGCTAGCATGTAGTATGACCAAAGACTGTGTCTGCAAAAGGAAATGTCTTGTTCTTGCTGATGGAATAAAAGCGACTTTAAGCATATCATCTGGAATTGTCTTCTTGGAGTGCAGTGTCCAGGGGAGGGCCCCTCCAGGGTCAGCCGAGGACCTACCTGCTGGGAGGCCTGAAGGAGGAGGCCTGCTGATAGTCTAGAGAAGTCTAGAGGATGTTGCTAGAAGAATGCTAGCTATTAAGTGATGCAAAATATAGTAGATGACTCTAGGAAAAAGAGCTCTAATTCCCTGAAGGTAAGGCTCTCGGGAAAAAATCCTGCAAGGCTTAGCTTAATTTAGAGGCTGAAGTTATTTACTATTTACTACTATTTAACATTTCTAGAGCGCTACAAAGTGTACGCAGCGCTGTACAAACACAGAAGAAAGACAGTCCCTGCTCAAAGAGCTTACAATCTAATAGACAAAAAGTAAAGCATTTAAATTTAAAATATTTAAGCAGTCAAGCACAAGAGAACAGTCACAGAAGGACAGAAGATGTTGAAGGGTGGTCAGTGTGATTAGGTGTAACTCTGGTTGGAGTAGTGGGAGAAGTTGATAGAAGAATAGAAATGGGTGAGGTAAAGTAATGAGTGGGTTGATAGGGAGGTTATATAAGACATGTCACTCTAGGGGTGGGTGGGTAGAGGGGTAGGGTGGGTGGAAGCAGGAGAAGGTATTCTCTGCAGCCTATCTGTGAGATGGAAAATGCTCTCTGAAGCTGCTGCTATAAGCAGGGTTGCCAGGTGGAAAATTTTTTTCCAGCCCACTGGAGCCCAAAAAACAGCCCAAAAACCGCCCAAACACAAACCCCGCCCCTGACACCCCCCCCCCCCCCGTCATCACCCCCGCCCCCGCCGTCATCAACCCCGCCCCCGCCGTCACCGGCCCCGCCTCCCACGTCACCGGCACCGCCTCCCCGTCATCGGCCCCGCCTCTCACGTCATCGACCCCGCCTCCCCGTCATCGGCCCCGCCTCCCACGTCATCGGCCCGCCTCCCACGTCACTAACCCCGCCCAAAACGTCATTAACCCCACCCAAAAACGTCATTAACCCCGCCCCCCCGCGGCCGAAAAAAACCGCCCGAAGCACAAAAACCAGCCCAAAAAACCGCAACCCGCCGCGGGCAAAAATTTCCCGCGGCGGGTCGCGGAAAACCGCCCAATTGGGCGGTAAAACCGCCCACCTGGCAACACTGGCTATAAGTTGTTAGTTTTCTCTCCCTGAAAGAGATCCAAGCCACACCCACGAAGTTCAAACTGTCAGTGGGGAGGGTGAGGGGAGGAAATGGCAGTGCTTGATGAAAAAGAGAGCTCAGTTTGATAGGAGATATACTATAGGATGTCATTCTGAGGCCAGGCTAAGTCTAAAGCAGGAGAAGGTATTCTCTGCAGCCTATCTGTGAGATGGAAAATGCTCTCTGAAGCTGCTGCTATAAGTTGTTAGTTTTCTCTCCCTGAAAGAGATCCAAGCCACACCCACGAAGTTCAAACTGTCAGTGGGGAGGGTGAGGGGAGGAAATGGCAGTGCTTGATGAAAAAGAGAGCTCAGTTTGATAGGAGATATACTATAGGATGTCATTCTGAGGCCAGGCTAAGTCTAAAGCAGGAGAAGGTATTCTCTGCAGCCTATCTGTGAGATGGAAAATGCTCTCTGAAGCTGCTGCTATAAGTTGTTAGTTTTCTCTCCCTGAAAGAGATCCAAGCCACACCCACGAAGTTCAAACTGTCAGTGGGGAGGGTGAGGGGAGGAAATGGCAGTGCTTGATGAAAAAGAGAGCTCAGTTTGATAGGAGATATACTATAGGATGTCATTCTGAGGCCAGGCTAAGTCTAAAGCAGGAGAAGGTATTCTCTGCAGCCTATCTGTGAGATGGAAAATGCTCTCTGAAGCTGCTGCTATAAGTTGTTAGTTTTCTCTCCCTGAAAGAGATCCAAGCCACACCCACGAAGTTCAAACTGTCAGTGGGGAGGGTGAGGGGAGGAAATGGCAGTGCTTGATGAAAAAGAGAGCTCAGTTTGATAGGAGATATACTATAGGATGTCATTCTGAGGCCAGGCTAAGTCTAAAGCAGGAGAAGGTATTCTCTGCAGCCTATCTGTGAGATGGAAAATGCTCTCTGAAGCTGCTGCTATAAGTTGTTAGTTTTCTCTCCCTGAAAGAGATCCAAGCCACACCCACGAAGTTCAAACTGTCAGTGGGGAGGGTGAGGGGAGGAAATGGCAGTGCTTGATGAAAAAGAGAGCTCAGTTTGATAGGAGATATACTATAGGATGTCATTCTGAGGCCAGGCTAAGTCTAAAGCAGGAGAAGGTATTCTCTGCAGCCTATCTGTGAGATGGAAATGCTTTCAACTGAGGATGCCTCATTGGAGATCAGCTCAGATAGGTCTGAGGAATAAAACTCAAACAATGTGAAAAAGTAAAGGTGAGCTGGTTTTAGGAGATGAGAATTAGCCAATTCTAGAAAAAAAAAAGGGATACCTGATTCCATAAAAAAGAAAAACGAAGTGCTCCTGAAAGGATATTGTCAGCAGATCCCATGAGGTTAATCCTAGGTGAAGCAAATAATAAAAATAAAAAAAAATCGAGACTCAGCCAAGCTGAGTCTTTAAAATCAGAAGACCAGCAGAATCAAAGAGGCCAAGTTTAGTCAAATCACCATGGCTAAAACTCTGCCAGATAAAAGAGATTCGGCTTAGCCGAATTCATGAAGCCAAGCTGACGTAGGTTCAACTGATCAAACCCAGCTAGGGTTATGAGGCTATGCTCAGCTGAATCTATGAGTTCAGCTGAGTCCATGTTGCTAAGATTAGGAGAATATGTGACATGAAGAGAACTTATATTGTGAGGAAAAACGCATCTAAACCAAAGATGAGAGGTTCAGAAGAATATGAAAGGTTATGCTCATCTGAATCTGAGAAGTTAGTCAGCTGACTGGATGAAAAGCTCTGCTGAGCCCACAATATTAAGCCCAGCCAAGCCCCAGACAGATGCAGCTCTACTGAGTTTGAGTGAGATACAAGTCCACTTAGTCTGTGTGAGACATAGGTACACTAAATCTGCATGCGATACAATTCCACTAAGTCTGAGAATGCAGCTCCAATGAGACCGTATGAGATACATTTCTGCTAAGTCTGTGAGATATAGAGCTAAGTCCGAAAAAGAGGATTAATTTGAGAAGGCAAGGACTAGCTGTCTAGGACAAGCTCTAATGTATCCATGGGTTCCAAGTTGGATGAAAAGGAAGATAGCTGTTCAGGTTATTGCAAGAACAGAAGGTAATCCTTAGACCGACTGATACTGCAAAAAGCAGGCAAATAAAAAAAAGAGTAGCAGATAGTAGTAGGCCAGTAGCAAACATAAGCAAAGGTCAAGTTGTATTTGTCAGCACTGGTCAGCTGTTTCTGAGAGCCTGAAAGCAGATGGGAAAATGTGTCACCAACCAGGTCAAGAGACTTGTAACAGCTCTTAATTATACAAAAGAAAACTAGCATATTCATGCAATGGAATATGAACCAAGCTGCTCCCAACCATTAGGCTACTCCGTCACATTGTGAAGCTCAGTCTGGTTGCACCTGAAAGGGTTGGACTAGGAGAAATAAGAACAGAAGTCTAATTTAGAGAGGGATATGGTGCAGGTAACTCTGTGAGCAGCTTCATGCCTGAATCTAAGAAGAGGAGACGTGGAGGGGCATTTTCAAAAGAGACGTCCTTGCAAAACAGCGAAATCTAGGGGTGGGGAAACCCGTAATTTCGAAAGAAGATGGACGTCCATCTTTCGTTTTAAAAATACCGTCAGAGACGTCCAAATCCTTAAATTTCGCCGTCCCTAGATTTGGACGTACCCTAGACATGGTCGTTTCAGATTTTCGGCGATTTTCGAAACCAAAGACGTCCATGTCAGAAATGACCAAATGCAAGCCATTTGGTCGTGGGAGGAGTCAGCATTTGTAGTGCACTGGTCCCCCTGACATGCCAGGACACCAACCGGGCACCCTAGGGGGCACTGCAGTGGACTTCGTAAATTGCTCCCAGGTACATAGCTCCCTTACCTTGTGTGCTGAGCCCCCCAAAACCCAGTACACTCAATTGTACAACACTACCATAGCCCTTATGGGTGAAGGGGGGCACCTATATATGGTGTTTTGGAGAGCTCGCCGTTTCCTCCACAAATGTAACAGGTGGGGGGGGGGGGGGGGGGGTATGGGCCTGGGTCCACCTGTCTGAAGTGCACTGCAGTACCCACTAAAACTGCTCCAGGGACCTGCATGCGCTGTCATGGACCTGAGTATGACATCTGAGGCTGGCACAACGCATTTTGAAAGATGTTTTTTGAAGGTGGGAGGGGGTTAGTGACCACTTGGGGAGTAACGGGAGATCATGCCCGATTCTCTCCGGTAGTCATCTGGTCATTTCGGGCACCTTTTTGTGCCTTAGTCGTAAGAAAAACAGGTCCGGGTGAAAACGTCCAAGTGTTTGTCAGGGATGTCCTTGTTTTTTCAATTATGGGTCAAAGACGTCCAAGTGATAGGCACGCCCAAGTCCCGCCTTTGCTATGCCTCCGACACGCCCCCTTGAACTTTGGCCGTCCTTGCGACGGAGTGCAGTTGGGGATGTCCTAAATCGGGATTCGATTTATGTTGAAAGATGGACGTCCTTCTCTTTCGAAAATGAGCCTATTAGTGATAATCAGCTAGTAAAATAGCTGATTTGGCAGATAATAGAGCAGTTGCCCTTGTGTGTAGCAGACTAGTTTCTTCAGGGAGCCACAGAACAGACGCTGCAGAGAAAATAAGAGGATAATTCATTGCAAGACTGAAAGGGGCAACATAGCTGAAAACAAATATTCTATGCACACAGCTTTGTTTTTGAAAGAATAATAATAGTGATGGAAAAAAGCAAGTTGGGCTACTTATGCCAAAATATAATCAGATGGCTGAAGAAGATAAGAACAGTTAACTCTTAGTAAAAAAAAAAAAATCCTCTGATTTTAGGAACTCCATACAGGAAAACTTGCAAAATTAAATACAGTTAACTGCAATTGATGACCGACTGCTGCGCATAAAGAACAGACTTAGGGCCCTGTTTACTAAGATGCACTAGCATTTTTAGTATGAGCTAAAAATGCTAGCATGCCTATAGCACGGCTTAGTAAACAGGGCCCTTAGCCTAACTGATATTCAAATTAAACTGATAAAAAAGTAGTAGAATCTGTATCTACTATTCAGCCAGCTGCTGTAACTATTAAGGTGATTACACTAGAAATAACAAAATTAAATTAAATTGCAGCATACAGCAATGAACCAAAGGATAGTTGCAGACCATATTGGAGGAGTAAAAAATGCTCCCTGTAACTTTCCCCTTCCTGAGGCATGTGCAAATCTAGTTGCAAACATCTAGAAAACATGGCTCAAAAATGACAGGATAAAAGCCCTTAAATTAGAGTCTCAAAGAGATACACAGAAAGGACCGATTAAGAGCCAATAGCCCAGGAGCTAAAGTCTGACCTCAGGATCTACACCTGAGAAATAATAAAAGGGAGAGATTCTGGGGAAGAGGTGCTTAATGCTTGCTCTTTTCTTTTCTTTTTTTTAACGCAAGGAGAGAAGAGCAAATAAATGTCTGGACTTGCCTACTGTGGATCAAACAGCTTGGAAAGTCAGGCAGCTTAAACAGATGCAGAAACACTTGAAAAAAAAAACATTGGCTGGCAGAAGCAGAATTATGGCGGGAAAAAAACTATGTCTAGCTACACTACAGAAATTTAAAACTGCACAGGAACAGGAGTCGCTATAAACAAAAAGATGATGTATATTCCTTCCTCTGCTTGATCTGCAAGCACTCAGATCAGCTGTCATGAGCATAAATTCCATTTCTCCCTACTGCCTGTATATTGAGTGCATAAGTTTTAATTCCAAGTAAATAGCAAATATTGTTAAAAACTTCTGGTAAATATCATGACAAGGAGAAACACATGAGAAACTGAAGCTATGCGGCCCATATATGGCAGACAAAATCTAATATAACCTTGATGGTGAGTGAGACTGAGGACCCTCCAAAGAAGATGTTCCTCCACAAATATGTGTTTAGGGAAAAGAGAACTGGTGTTTCATAAGGGATTAGCCAATGAGCACAAAGTGTGCATGTGAACAGAAGCAGGAGAGGATGGTAGAATAAAGGAAATAACCATTTTTGTATAACGCGAAAGAGAAACAGAATATAACCATATATGTATAGTGAAAGAAAACAGGAAATTTCCTTATATGAACAATAAGTTAGAATAGGAGAAAATCACATGATTTAGAAGAAATGAAACATAACAGTATATAAGTGCAGATGAGAAAGCTTAGTTGAGCAGATTTTGCTATTCAGTCTGAGCGTCTGGCTTTCTGGGTGACAAACTGCTCCGGAGGGATCAATCACTTTTGTACTGACTTAAGAAACATCAATAAAGATTTTACTTGGATGCACCTAAACTAAGTCTGATTGTCTCTCTTATACCAGCCAAGGAGTTTATCTCTGAGGGTTGAAGTGTTTTCTCTTCCCAAGGGACAATAGAAAGGAAAATGCACTAGTCCTCCACATTGAGTCACAGAGAAATATTAGCTGCTAAAGAAATCAGAAGATCAAGACTCCTGTCGGTAATTCGGACAGCTGAGCAGGTTCCTTTCTTGAAGAACAAACAAGCTAAATACCTGTGAGTACTTAAGAAACAGAGGCACAAATACCACCAGTGCTGAAATAATTGAAATAAATAAGAACAGGATCACCAAATGCTTACTGACTTCCACTGATCTGGGGGGGGGGGGGGGGAGGGGGGGATGGGGGGGGGAGATAAGGATCTTCGAGGGTCTTTTACTAAACCACGGTAGAAATCAGCCAGCGTTTACCACCAGCTGATTTCTGCCACGATCTAAAAATGCTACCGCGGCTTAGTTAAAGACCTCCTAAGAGACCTCTGAGAAGTACCTCAGTTCCATAGAACAGCTACCTTAAAAAAAACAATCGAACAAAAAAATCAGGAGCTTATACCAAAGAAGGTACCTACAACTCAAACGAAAACCATGTATTAAACCGGGTCAGGAGAACAAGCCAGGAAAGCATCCCCAACTCAACTGAATTACAGCTGAGAAGCTGGCTCAGGAGAACAAGCCAAAGAGGCACCTCCAAACTCAAAAGAGGCTCAGCATAAAACTACCTCAGAAGTATTAGAAATCAGATCAGGAGCAAGACTTTAGAATTTCATCCATTTGGGGACAGAAAAATACTGAAGTTCCCAGGAGGCATGATACCCTTAAGGGGACAGACCACAAAACACTACTTTCTTCGTCTTCATCCGCTGGTCAACGGACATAACCCACAGGTTTTGGACATCTGTTGAAGACAAAAAGGAACACATTTTATTTGATAATTATTGCTAAAAACTGCGAATTCAAACTTAATCTTATATAATAATTCTCACCTCCAACGTTCTATCTTGCTGCCTGTGTCCATGACTTCTGCTAGGCTCTGAAGCCGTGGCTGACGTCAATGGACCCATTATGACGTGAACCTGAGGAAAAAAAAACCCTCACAGCTGCTCCACTCTCCCCCCCCCACGAGTTCAAGACCCCACCTCCCTCCCTCTGATTTCCAGACCCCCCTCCCTCCGAGTTCCTGACCCCCCCTGCCACGACCCTCTCAAGCCCCCCTTCCCGCCGCCAACCCTCCCCCATTGCCGTCGCATACCAGTGCTGGTGGAGGACCCCAATCCCCGCCAACTGAAGTCCTCTTCTCGTCAGACGCACGTACACAGACAGATTCAAACTTGATCAGATGATTCATCCATGCCGCGCAGCCGAGAAGAGGACTTCGGTTGGCGGGGATTGGGGTCCTCCACCAGCACTGGTATGCGACGGCAACGGGGGAGGGTTGGCGGCGGGAAGGGGGGCTCGAGAGGGTCGCGGCAGGGGGGTCCATGGGTCAGGAACTCAGAGGAGGGTCTGGAAATCGTAGGGAGGGGGTCTGGAAATCGTAGGGAGGGAGGCAGGGAGGGGGGTCTGGAAATCGGAGGCAGGGAGGTGGGGTCAGGAACTCGGGGGAGGGAGGGAGGCAGGGAGGTGGGGTCTGGAACTCGGCGGAGAGGGGTTTGGAACTCGGGGGAGGGGGGTCTGGAACTCGGAGGAGAGGGGAGGAGGGGAGGAGGGGACGAGGGGGGAAATGCACCACCTGTACAAAAACTAGAAAAAAAATTAAAAAGCGGGGGGATGACCCTAGAACTCGGAGGGGGATGACGACGACCCTGGAACACGGAGCAAGGGGGGACACTGGAACTGGGAGGGAGTAAGGGGGGGGCCCCTGGCACACACTCTCACACACACACTCGCACCCAGTCTCAATCTCTCTCTGTCACACACATACAGTCGCACATTCACTCTCTCTCTCACACACAGTCACTCTCACACACACTCTCTCAAACTCCGAGGAAAACCTTGCTAGCGCCTGTTTCCTTTGTGTCAGAAACGGGCCTTTTTTACTAGTGTTCTCATAAAGAACAGTTAAAAGCTGGCATCATGGTACAGTGACACTGCTCAACTCTGTGAAAATGAACAAAGAAAAATAATCATCACAATTATATCTATAAGACCTTTTGTGCAGTTGTAGTATGAAGGGCAGATATTTGAAAAAAATGTAGACGCACAATAGAAATGTAGCAAAACTCAGAATTCAGCAGTTGTCAAGGAGATGCACATGGGAACAGGGTTTATCTCTTCTAACAACGGGCACTTCTTGTATCTCTGAGAAGTCACTTTAGGTTCCATAAAATGAAGATACATACCTGTATCAGGTATTCTCTGAGGACAGCAGGCTGAATATTCTCACTGATGGGTCGTCGTCCGCGATGGGCAAAGAGACCAGAAGAAAAAACTTCAAAGCAAAAAAGAAGAATCTACAATGCTCCGTCGCGCAGGCTGAACACAGTGAGCATGCGTGAACGCCTTCCCGCGACGAGAGAATGCCCTCTCAGTTCAATAAAGAGCAAACAGAGAACAGAACAACTCCAAAGGGGAGGAGGGAGGGTTGTGAGAATATTCAGTCTGCTGTCCTTGGAGAATACCTGCTACAGGTATATATCTTCATTTTCTCAGAGGACAAGCAGGCTGAATATTCTCACTGAAGGGGTATCCCTAGCCCCCAGGCTCATTCAAAACAAAGAACATTGATCAATTGGGCCTCGCAACGGCGAGGACATAAATTTAGATTGACCTGAAAAGAAACACAACTAAGTGAGAGTGCAGCCTGGAACAGAATAAAAATGGGCCTAGGAGGGTGGAGTTGGATTCTAAACCCCAAACAGATTCTGCAGCACTGACTGCCCAAACCAACTGTCGCATCGGGTACCCTGCTGAAGGCAGTAGTGAGATGTGAATGTGTGGATTGATGACTACGTTGCAGCCTTGCAAATTTCCTGAACAGAGGCTGACTTCAAGTGAGCCTCTGACGCAGCCATGGCTCTAATATTGTGAGCCGTGACATGGCCCTCTAGAGTCAGGCCAGCTTGGGTTTAAGTGAAGGAAATGGTGCGTTTTCTGATGGCGACTCCCTCTCCTGTTGGGATCGAAAGAAACAAACAATTGGGCAGACTGTCTGTAGGGCTTAGTCCGCTCCATTTAAAAGGCCAATGCTCTCTTGCAGTCCAAGGTGTGCAACTTGTCCTCACCAGGGCGGGTATGTGGACAGGGAAAAAATGTTGGCAAGACAATTGATTGATTCAGATGGAACTCCGACACCACCTTCGGCAAGAACTTAAGAGTGAGTGCGGAGGACTACTCTGTTATGTTGAAACTTGATATAAGGTGCATGCACTACCAGAGCTTGGAGCTCACTGACTCTACGAGCTGAAGTAACAGCCACCAAGAAAATAACCTTCCAGGTCAAGTACTTCAGATGGCAGGAATTCAGTGGCTCAAAAGGAGCTTTCATCAGCTGGGTGAGAACGACGTTGAGATCCCATGACACTGGTGGAGGTTTAACAGGAGGCTTTGACAAAAGTAAACCTACTAAAGGCTGTCCAGAGATAGGCTAACCTTCTACACGTTGATGGTAAGCACTGATTGCATTAAGGTGAACCCTTATGAAGTTGTTCTTGAGACCAGACTCTGGTAAGTGCAGAAGATATTCAAGCAGGGTCTGTGTAGGACAAGAAAAAGGATCTAGGGCCTTGCTGTCACACCAGACGGCAAACCTCCTCCATTTGAAAGAATAACACTTTTTTGTGGAATCTTTCCTGGAAGCAAGCAAGACTCAGGAAACACCCTATGACAGACCTAAAGACGTAATTTCTAAGCTCTCAACATCCGGCCGTGAGAGCCAGAGACTGGAGGTTGGGATGTAGAAACGACCCCTCGTTCTGCGTGATGAGGGTCGGAAAACACTCCAATCTCCACGGTTCTTCGGAGGACAACTCCTGAAGAAGAGGGAACCAGATCTGACGAGGCCAAAAAGGTGCAATCAGAATCATGGTTGGACGGTCTTGATTGAGTTTCAGCAAAGTCTTCCCTACTAGAGGTATGGGAGGATATGCATACAGAAAACCTGTCCCCCAATGCAGGAGAAAGTCATCTGATGCTAGTCTGTTGTGGGCCTGAATCTGGAACAAAACTGAGGGACCTTGTGATTGATTGAGTGGCAAAAAGATTCACCGAGGGGGCGCCCCACGCTCGGAAGATCTTGTGGACAATGCCCATATGTAACGACCACTCGTGAGGTTGCATGATCCTGCTCAACCTGTCAGCCAGATTGTTCTTGATGACTGCCAGATAAGTGGTCTGGAGAAACATGCCGTGATGGTGCGCCCAAAGCCACATCCGGACGGCTTCCTGACACAGACGGCGAGATCCGGTGTCCCCATGCTTGTTGGTGTAATACATAGCAACCTGATTGTCTGTCTGAATTAGAATGAATTGGTTCGACAGTCGATCTCTGAAAGCCTTGAGAGCATTCCAGATCGCTCATAGTTCCAGGAGGTTGATCTGAAGATCTTTTCCTGAGAAGACCAAGCTCCTTGAGTGTGAAGCCCATCTACATGAGCTCCCCACCCCAGAGGGGATGCATCCGTCGTCAGCACTTTTTGTGGCTGAGGAATTTGGAATGGACTTCCCAAGGTCAGATTGGAGCGAATGGTCCACCACTGAAGGGATCTGCAAAACATGGTGGAGAGATGAATTACATCCTCTAGACCTCCTGTGGCTTGACACCTCTGGGAAGCTAGGGTCCATTGAGCTGATCTCATATGTAGGCATGCCATGGGAGTCACATGAACCGTGGAGGCCATGTGCCCTAAAAGTCTCAACATCTGCCGAGCTGTGATCTGTTGAGACGCTCGAGCCAAAGACACTAGGGCCAGGAGATTGTCTGCCCTTGCCTGGGGAAGATAAGCTCAAGACGTCCGTGTGTCCAACAGAGCTCCAATGAACTCCAATTTCTGCACCGGGGCAAGATGGGACTTGGGATAATTGATTACAAACCCCAGTAGCTCTAGCAGTTGAATAGTCATCCGCATGGACTGTAGAGCCCCTGCCTTCGAGGTGCTCTTCACCAGCCAATCGTCGAGATAAGGAAACATATGCACTCCCAGTCTGCGTAGTGATGCTGCGACAACTGCTAGATGCTTTGTGAAGACTCTGGGCACAGATGCGAGGCCAAAGGGCAGTACACAGTACTGAAAATGCTGTGTTCCCAACCAAAATCAAAGATACTTCCTGTGAGCTGGGAGTATCGAGATGTGAGTATAGGCATCCTTTAAGTCCAGAGAGCACAGCCAATCATTTTCTTGAATCATGGGAAGAAGGGTGCCCAGGGAAACCATCCTGAACTTTTCTCGGAGAAGGAATTCGTTCAGGGCCCTTAAGTCTAGGATGGGACGCATCCCCCCTGTTTTCTTTTGCACAAGGAAGTACCTGGAATAGAATCTCAGCCCTTCTTCCCCTGGTGGAACAGGTTCGACCGCATTGGCCTTTAGAAAGGCAGAGAGTTCCTCTGCAAGTACCTGCTTGCGCTGGGAGCTGAAGGACTGAGCTCCCAGTGAGCAATTTGGAAGTTTGGATACCAGATTGAAAGTGTATCCTAGCCGGACTATTTGAAGAACCCACCTGTCGGAGGTTATGAGGCCACTTTTGGTGAAAAAATATCAACCTCCCCCCGACAGGCAAGCCGTCCGGCACGGACACTTTTTCCGAGACTATGCTGCACTGGAACCCCACACGACTCTTCCTCCGAAAAGTATCTGGGGTCTTCCTCTTCTTCCCACGAGCGCTCCTCATCCTTGCTTTTGCTGGGGAGCCCTAGGGGCCTTAGGTGCATGGCGTTGACGGGAACGCACATGCTGGGACTCAGCCTGAACCGGCTGCCGAGAAGCAGGAGTGTACCTACGCCTGTTACAGGAGTCCCTCTTCTTCCCTCCAAAAAACCTCCTAGAAGAGGAGGCAGTAGCAGAAGACGTCCGGAGAGAGAGAGAATCCATGGCATCATGATGCTTTTTTATCTGATCGACCATGTCCTCTACTTTTTCTCCAAAAAGATTATCCCCCCGGCAAGGAACATCCGCCATTCGCTGCTGGGTCTTCTGATCCAGCCAGAGACACGCAGCCATGAGAGTCTGCGCATCACTATACCTTGAGCAGCTACTCAGGATGCCACATCAGAAGTGTCATAAGGCCCCTTGGCCAGGAATTTGCGACACGCCTTCTGACCTGACCACCTGGTGAAAAGGTTCATAAAGCTCTGGAGGAAGAGCTTCAACTAAACTGGACAGTTCCCTCACCAAGTTCTGCAAGTGGATGCTCATGTGAGCTGGTAAGTTTGGATCTTGGTGGCGAGCATAATGGCCTGATACGTTCTTCTCCCAAAAGAATCCAAGGTCCTAGACACTCTGCCTGGGGGCGCCGATGCATAGTCTCTAGTACTCTTGGCTCTTCTGAGAGCAGTCCACCACCATGGAATCGTGAGGAAGTTGGGCCTTCACCATTACAGGCTCTCCATGGACTCTGTACTGGGACTCAGATTTTTTGGGGACCACTGGGTTAGAAAGAGGGCACGACCAATTTCGCATAAGCACTTCCCTCAGTGTATTATGCAAGGGGGCCATAGCAACCTCAGCAGGCGGAGAAAGGATAATCCAGGAGCGCGAGCATCTCAGCCCTGGGCTCATCCACAACCTCCATAGGGAATGGAATGTCAGACATTTCCCTAACAAAAGATGAGAAAGAGAGACTCTCAGGTGGAGACATTCTACTCTCAATTGGCGGAGTAGGATCAAAGGGAACCCCACACGACTCTTCCTCCGAAAAGTATCTGGGGTCTTCCTCTTCTTCCCACGAGCGCTCCTCATCGGTATCGAATAAGAGCTCCCTAAGAGCAGCCCGAACCCGAGCCTGTCTCAACATCAAGGATCGACGACCTCGTGGGGGGTGTCGAGAAGTCGACCCCTGCCTGGACTCTGGTGAAGCTTCCTCCACCGACGTCGAGGGTGAATCAACCCGGGTGGCAGCCGACGCTGGTACCGCAAGCGGTACCTAGGACGGGGACCTCTTCACAGGCGATGACCCAGATGCCGCCTCTGCAGTCTGTACGGAAAGTGCAAGCACCCCCGACACCGAGGCAGACTGGCGAAGCAACCCTTCCAGAAGCTCCGGAAGAAGGGCCCTGATACGTTCGTCGAGAGCTTCCATCGGTAAAGGCTGGGGGGCCGGTGCAGGAGTCGGTGGCAGAATCTGAAGGGGCTCGAGAGCTGGTACCAGGCTGCCAGATGACCGACGCATCGGCACCTCCTGAATGGAGGGTGAGTGGTCCTCCCGGCGCCGACGCTTCTCGGGTGCCGACTCCCTCGGCTCCCTGGAGCTCTCGGTACCGTGCATGGAAGGAGAACGATGAAGGTGCTTCTTAGCCTTCGCTCGACGCCCGTCATCAAGACTCCTCGGTACCAAAGAGGAGGACGTGGAAACCTACGCCTCCTCGGGGCCGGGTCTGACGCAGGTCGGTCCTGGGGGGGCCTGCATAGCAGTAGGCCTCAAGATAGGTGGAGACCCACTCGATGTCTCGCTGCTCCCAGCTCGATGCGGTCTTTCAGCAGCCATTACCTGCGCTCTCGAAGTCGATGCTTCCCTCGACGCCACCGATCTCGGTACCAATGTCGATGCCGACGTCGAAGGACCAGACCGATCTGGATAAAGTTTCTCACGCTGAGCCTCTCGAGCCACTTGGGTCCGTTTCTTCATCAATTTACACAGCTTACAGGCAGCTGGGAGATGGTCGGGCCCAAGACACTGACGACACCACGTGTGGGGTCGGTATTCGAGATGGTCCGGTTGCACCACGTACAACGCTTGAAGCCGCTGGGTGTCCTCAATGACATGGAGGGAAAAACAGTGGCTGCGAAATCAAAAGGCTCGATGGCTTTGGAATTGGCTGTTGCCGAGTCGCGCGAGGCGAGCCATCCCACTGGAGGACTCGGAGGTCTGGCGGTGGTCCGCGGATGGGCTCAGTCGACTCTCAGCGGTGCCGGCGGCCAGACTGAGCACCTCGTGGCAGTGCCGCGGTCGGTCGACCAGCCAGGTCGCGGCGGGAGTCCTGGGCCACGGGAGCAGCGGATGCTCCGGCAGGGCTCCCCACCGATCCTCCTCGCTAGCCCTTCCCAATCCCTCGCTGGCCCTTCCCCATGCCTGCCGATCTGGCGTGGGTGAGCGGGCGGTCGGCCCGGGGCTGATCCTGGCTGTCTGCTGCCGCGTGGCTGCGGCCTATCCCCTTCGCCGTCGTCCATCCGTTGGCCCGTGTCTGCTGCACTGGTCGCGCCCCGAAGTCCTGTGCGCTGCAGCCGTGCTCCCTGCCGGAACGGCCTGGGCGCGGATCGCGGACCACGGGACCGGGATCCATCCTGCAGTGGTGTCGGGGTGCGACAGGAGCGGGACAGGAGCTAAGGAGGCCGAGAGGAGGCAGAGTCCATCAGCCCCAACTTGTTCCAGCCCGCACATCCAGCGACCGGGCCGACTGGGTAAGAGACAGAAGCCGAGGTGAGGCAGAGTTCCATTGGCACTGGTCTGTTCCAGTCTCCCAACCCGGCTTTTCCCTGCCTGTCCAGTCCATCTCTTCCAGCCACCCAATCCAGTTTCTCCCTGTTGCTCCAGTCCGCCTGATCCAGCTTCTTCCTGCTTGTTCAAGTCCACCTGATCCGGCTCTCCCTGCTTGTTCCAGTCCGCCTGATCCGGCTTCTGCCCGCATGTTCCAGTCCGCCTGATCCAGCTTCTTCCTGCTTGTTCCAGTCTGCCTGATCCAGCTTCTCCCTGCTTGCTCCAGTCCGCCTGATCCAGCTTCTTCCTGCTTGTTCCAGTCCGTCTGATCCTGATTCTGCTTGCTCCAGTTCGCCTGATCCAGCTTCTTCCTGCTTGCTCCAGTCTGCCTGATCCAGCTTCTTCCTGCTTGTTCCAGTCCGCCTGATCCAGCTTCTCCCTGCTTGCTCCAGTCCGCCTGTTCCAGCTTCTTCCTGCTTGTTCCAGTCCGCCTGATCCAGCTTGTTCCAGTCCGCCCGATCCTGCTCTCCCTGCTTGCTCCAGTCCATCCTGCTTGCTCCAGTCTGCCTGATCCAGCGTCGTCCTGCTTGCTCCAGTCTGCCTGTTCCAGCTTCGTCCTGCTTGTTCCAGTCCGCCTGATCCAGCTTGTTCCAGTCCACCCGATCCTGCTCTCCCTGCTTGATCCAGTCCATCTGCTCCAACCTGTTCCAGTCCGCTTGATCCAGCTTCTCCCTGCTTGCTCCGGTCATTCTGCTCCAGCTTGTTCCAGTCCGCCTGATCCAGCTTCTCCCTGCTTACTCCAGGCCTTCTGCTCCAGCCAGCTTGCTCCAGACTGCCTGACTCAGCCTGTTCCAGTCCGTCTGCTTCAGCTTGTTCCAGCCTGTTTGCTTCAGCTTGTTCTAGTCCGCCAGCTCCTGCTTCAAACCATTCCAGCTTGTTCCAGTACTGCTACTGTGCTCTCGCCCAACTGTGCTCTCCACTGCATTCACCTGCTCCTGCCACTCAACCTGCCTACTAGTCAATCACCTGACTGACTGACTACCACCCACCCTGAAACCTGCCTGCATCCCAGCCCATCTTCCTACCAACTCATCACTCCCCTGCCCAACTGCTCACCCTCACCTGCCTGTCTCCCAGCCCACCCACCTGCCCTGTGAACACCTCAGTCACTACTCATGGCCCCCATTCACATCCTATTCCTTGCCCTGTCCCTCCCTAATCTTTTCCCCCTCCCACCGCTGTATACCACACGATCTCACTACCCATCCCTGTCCTCCTCCGTCCCGCTCACTACTGCAATACCCTACCTACCCCTGTACCCCACCACCTCACCATCCCCTACTGTCGTCCTCCTCCTTCCTAGCTCTCAACCTTCAATACCTCTTCCTGCCATGAACCCTTCCCCTTTCCTCCTCAGCGCATCCCGTCTTCGTCGCCCTTCCTCACCCACCCTTCTCCGCACTCTCTTGCTCCTTCTCCTGCTATCCGCGGGTGACATCAATCCCAACCCAGGTCCCCCACACCTGTCCTCGTCCTCATCTCATCTATGCAAACGTCCCCGCGATATCTCCAATCTCATCTCTATTCCCCTCCTCCCTCCCCTTCTCGTGCGCCCTGTGGAACGCCCACTCGATCTGCAACAAACTTCCCTTCACCCACGATCTCTTCATCTCCCATTCCCTTCAACTGCTCGCCCTAACTGAAACCTGGCTCACCCCTGACGACTCTGCCTCAATCGCAGCCCTATGCCACGGAGGTTATCTTTTCTCCCATTCGTCCCGCCCAACTGGCCGCGGTGGCGGCGTCGGGCTACTACTTTCGCCCTCCTGCAGTTTTCAACCTCTCCACCTACCTCAGTCTCACTGCTTCTCATCCTTTGAAGTTCACTCCATCCGTCTATTCCACCCACTGCCACTCAGAGTTGCAGTCATCTACCGCCCCCCTGATAAATCCCTCCCTTCCTTCCTTACCGACTTCGATGCCTGGCTCTCCATTTTTCTTGAGCCCTCATCCCCATTCCTCATTCTTGGTGACTTCAACATTCACACTGATAACCCATCCGACTCGTATGTTTCTCAGTTCCTCACTCTTACCTCCTCCTTCAACCTCCAACTGAGCCCCACCACCCCTACTCACAAATCTGGCCACTGTCTTGATCTCGTCCTCTCTTCTACTTGCTCACCCTCCAATTTCTACGTTTCAGCTCTTCCTATCTCTGACCATCACCTAATCACATTCACACTTCAGCACCCTCCCCCTCAATCTTGCCCAACACTAACTACTACGTCCAGAAATCTCCAGGCTGTTGACCCCCGCCCCACCTTATCCTCTAGTATCTCTGATCTCCTCCCTTCCATCATGTCCTCCAAATCTGTCGACATAGCTGTCTCCACTTACAATGCCACTCTCTCCTCTGCCCTAGACACCCTTGCACCGTCCATCTCCCGTCCCACAAGGCGTACTAATCCCCAGCCCTGGCTGACCCCTTGCACCCGTTACCTTCGCTCCTGCGCCCGCTCGGCTGAACGCCTCTGGAAGAAATCTCACGCCCATACTGACTTCATTCACTTCAAATTCATGCTATCCTCCTTCCAATCCTCCCTATTCCTTGCTAAACAGGACTACTACACCCAACTGACTAATTCCCTCAGCTCTAACCCACGTCGTCTCTTCGCCACCCTCAACTCCCTCCTCAAAGTGCCCTCCGCTCCCACCCCCCCCCCCTCACTCTCTCCTCAATCTCTGGCCGACTACTTCCGTGACAAGGTCCAGAAGATCAACCTCGAATTCACCACCAAACCTCCTCTTCTTCATCCTATAACCCACTCCCTCAACCAACCTACCCAGGCCTCCTTCTCCTCTTTTCCTGCTATCACCGAAGAGCAAACCGCCCATCTCCTCTCCATCTCGAAATCCACCACCTGTTCCTCAGACCTCATCCCCACCAACCTACTTATCATCATCACTCCTACTATCACCCCCACCATCTGTCATATCCTCAACCTCTCTCTCTCCACTGCAACTGTCCCGGACACCTTCAAGCATGCTGTGGTCAGACCACTCCTCAAAAAACCATCACTTGACCCTACCTGTCTTTCCAACTACCGCCCCATTTCCCTCCTACCCTTCCTCTCCAAGATACTTGAACGCGCCATCCACAGCCGCTGCATTGATTTTCTCTCCACTCATGCCATCCTCGATCCGCTTCAATCCGGCTTTCGCCCCCTACACTCGACAGAAACGGCACTATCTAAGGTCTGCAATGACCTGTTCCTCGCCAAATCCAAAGGTCACTACTCCATCCTCATCCTCCTCGACCTATCCGCCGCTTTTGACACTGTCAATCACAACCTACTTCTTGACACACTGTCCTCCTTTGGGTTCCAGGGCTCTGTCCTCTCCTGGTTCTCCTCTTAACTCTCCCATCGTACCTTCAGAGTACACTCTCATGGTTCGTCCTCCTCCCCTATCCTGCTCTCTGTTGGAGTTCCTCAGGGATCTGTCCTTGGGCCACTTCTTTTTTCAATCTACTCCTCTTCCTTAGGCTCCCTGATCTCTTCTCATGGTTTCCACTATCATCTTTATGCTGACGACACCCAGCTTTATCTCTCCACACCAGAAATCACTGCGGAAACCCAGGCCAAGGTATTGGCCTGCTTATCCGACATTGCTGCCTGGATGTCCAACCGCCACCTGAAACTGAACATGGCCAAGACTGAACTTATTGTTTTCCCACCCAAACCCACTTCTCCTCTCCCTTCACTCTCTATCTCAGTTGATAACACCCTCATCGTCCCCGTCTCATCTGCCCGCAACCTCAGTGTCATCTTCGACTCCTCCCTCTCCTTCTCTGCGCATATCCAGCAGATAGCCAAGACCTGTCGCTTCTTCCTCTATAACATTAGCAAAATTCACCCCTTCCTCTCCGAGCACACCACCCGAACTCTCATCCACTCTCTCATTACCTCTCGCCTTGACTACTGCAACCTACTCCTCACCGGCCTCCCACTTAGCCATCTATCCCCCCTTCAGTCCATTCAGAACTCTGCCGCACGTCTTATCTTCCGCCTTAACCGATATACTCATATCACCCCTCTCCTCAAGTCACTTCACTGGCTTCCGATCAGATACCGAAAACAGTTCAAGCTTCTCCTACTCACCTACAAATGCACTCGATCTGCAGCCCCTCCTTACCTCTCTACCCTCATCTCCCCTTACGTCCCTACCCGTAACCTCCGCTCTCAAGACAAATCCCTCCTTTCAGTACCCTTCTCCACCACCGCCAACTCTAGGCTTCGCCCCTTCTGCCTCGCCTCTCCCCATGCTTGGAACAAACTCCCTGAGCCCATACGCCGGGCCCCCTCCCTACCCATCTTCAAATCATTGCTCAAAGCCCACCTCTTCAATGTCGCCTTCGGCACCTAATCACTACATCTCTTCTCAGGAAATCTCATCTACCCCAACTTGACATTTCGTCCTTTAGATTGTAAGCTCTTCTGAGCAGGGACCGTCCTTATTCGTTAATTTGTACAGTGCTGCGTAACCCTAGTAGCGCTCTAGAAATGTTAAGTAGTAGTAGTAGTAGTAGATGGTGCCAAGAAAAAAGGGGCACAAAAGAGAAAAAAAACAGCCCAACCGAGCAGCCTAAAGGCGGCCGTGTTGAAAAAGAAAGAAACTTAAAAGGAGGAAGAAAAAACTAAGAAATACAGGGAAAAACTACTTTTTTTTTTTTAATATTTGGAAGCCAACTAGTTAAACAGAAAACAAAAAAAAAAGCGATAAACGCTAAACCGGGTTTCCTGTGTCCAGTGGTGTGCTGGAGCTGGCTTGCACCGGCTCGCAAGAACCGGTTGTTAAATTTATTGGCATCCTGCGAGCCGGTTGTAGTGATCCAGCTTGCCACTCCTCCCCCACCCCACGAGCTGCAGGCTCCCCTGCTCCGCAGGTCGTCCATCATCTCCTGTCTGCACTCAGCTCCCCGATAGCCCTCGTTTCCTTCCTGCTGCCGCCCTGCCTTTAAATATTGTATTTTTCCTCAAGTCGCGGTGCCGGCATTGAAGGCAGCAGGCTCGGCTCCAGCCTTCTCTCGCATGGTTCCGCCGTCGCAGAAACAGGAAATACATTAGAAGAGGGCGGAACCATGCAAGAGAAGGCTGAAGCCGAGCCAAGCCTGCTGCTTTCAATGCCAGCGCTGCGACTCGAGGAAAAATACAATATTTAAAGGCAGGGCGGCGGCAGGAAGGAAACGAGGGCTATCAGGGAGCTGAGGGCAGACAGGAGATAATGGACGACCTGGGGAGCGGGGGATTGGGAATTGGGGGGGGGGGGGGGGTTGGAAGAAGGCAGGAAATGTCTGGCGTTGAGTAGAGGAGGGGCTAGAAGGGAGATGGTTGACATGGGCTGCTGGGGGGGCTGGAAGGAGATGGTTAACATGGGTGGATGGAGGGGAGGGCGGGGGGGGAGGGGAGGGTTGCTGGACATGGGTAGATGGAGGGGAAGGTAGGCGGAAGAGGAGGGTTGCTGGACATGGGTGGATGGATGGGAGGGCAGGGGGAAGAGGAGGGTTGATGGACATGGATGGAGGGGAGGGAAGAGTGAGGAAGGAGATGAGTTGAGGGAAAAGGAAGAGAGGAGAAAAACTGCACATGGATGAAGAAAATAGGCAGAAGCTGGATCCACTGGACAGTCAAGTCTGCGGAGGACCCAGCTTTTACTTATGGATGTAGGGCAAGAAATGAAGGAGGAGGAAGTGACGTCAGCGATACCGGATGGCTGCCTAAGAAAAGAGCTCTGCTAAAGCCAGGGTAAAAAAGACGATTTACCACCCCCAAATTGCGGTGAATACCCTCCCAGAAAGCACACTAAGTACCCGACCTCATGGCGGCATGGAAAATCTAGCAAAGTTTAAATACACGGCTGAGGTGCCCGGAGCAGGGAAAAGTGCGGGCACGAGAGTGGCGTCGCGAGGTTCCGAGATGGCGGGCGGAGATTCAGATTCGGATCCGGACCCGAGGAACCAATTGAAGAGAGCTTAGAGATGAGCAAAACTGATATAATCCGCTGGTTTAAAGACCTCAAAGAGGACTTCCGGTGATGTGGTGTGAGTAGCGGCTGCGTTCAGCGCTGCTCCGGGATCCTCTCCCCTTGAATTAACTGCAAATGCCGAACTTACCCCCTCAGAAAACAGCACTCAGCAAAAAACCAGTGAGCTAACTGTATGGAACAGTTCTTACGACCGATGCCTTCCGGATCTTTGAGTCGGGGAACGAAAATTGAAAAAGAAAAGCTGACACCGCCAAAAATCAGTTCCAAGATGGCAGAGGTGAGTTTACAGATGAACAATTGGCACAAATCACAGAAGCTGTAAGCGCAGCACTGACCCCGCGGTTTGACTTGCTGGCCAGACAATTAAATAACCTAGAAACATCACTAGCAGATACAGTGAAGCGGCTGGGGGAAACAGAAGGCCGGATATCAGCATTGGAAGACTCACGTGCTCAGAGTGAGCCAGAGGTCTCGCGCCTAAGAGATCAGCTCAAGGCCCAACAAGACAAACTTGAAGACCTAGAGAATCGGTCAAGAAGATGCAACTTGAGACTTGTCGGCTTACCGGAAAAAAATACCTGAGAAAGCGTTGGGACACATTTTAGAGCAATGGTTAAACAAAGAGCTTGCTCTGTCGGACAGCTGTGGGGCACTGTGTATTGAACGGGCCCATAGGGTCGGCCGATGAAAGCAGGATAGCCAGAGGCCAAGGGTTGTTATTATAAAAGGTACACAATTATCTCCAAAAGGAAGAAATTATGAGAGGCTTCAGACTGAAACGTGACTCCCTGGCGTATGAAGGAACGCTGATAAAGATCTTCCAAGATTACTCCACCGGAGTACAGGAAAAGAGACGGCGCTTTCACCCTTTATGTTCAACATTGGTGGAAAAGAAAGCACGATTTATGCTGCTTTATCCGGCGATCCTAAAGATACAACACGAAGGACACTGGTGCTCCTTTGACTCAGTATCAGAAGCGCAGGAGTTCATTAACGGTAGTCTGCAAATGCCTGGCTCGTGAGGGTGCAGGATAAAGTGCTGCTGATTTCAGCGGGATGGTGATATCGACAGACGAATGGAAGTTTATAAGCGAGGCAAGAAAAGCCAGAGAGACATGGCAATGAGGACAATTGCAGATAAGGTTGCTTTGTGATGGTTAAACTAGTTATGTTGGTACATGTTTATGGGAGAAACTTAGCGGAAATACAATGTTTAATCTGTACAGAAATAAGTGTTTAAAGCCTAGGGGGAAGGATGCTATGAATAAATATGATAGAGGCAGGGGATCCTAGCATGACCTAAGACCGGATAATGGAACTGGGTTCCATATCAGAAAGGGGAAGATAAGTAGGAGAAGCACTTCAAAGAAAATGAGATGGGAGGGAAGGGGAGGTAGGTTGGGCTGTAGGGTGTGGGAGAGAGGGTGGAGACAGGAAGAGGGCGGGAAGGAAAAGAGGGAAGTTTAAGAACTATGGAAGCAATCTACAAGCAGGAGGCAGGGGAGGGCAACCAAATATAACTAAATTTACCAAGGGTACAGGCATCATCCAAAGTATAGATGGGAAGGTAGGGCTTCTGGGCAAGGGCTGGGGCCCAGGGGCTACACACTACACTAATATTACTGTTGTGAAAATGAGGTGTAGTACCACACTGTAGAATAACAACATGGAACGTGGGAGAGATTTCCTCCTCGATTAAACGAAAAAAAATCCTAGCACTCCTAAAACATCTTAAGACAGACATTGCATGTCTGCAAGAAACCCGATTGACAGACCAAGAACATGAAAAACTTAAACAAGGCTGGGTGGGACAGGTGATCTACGCCTCTCCAGAGGAAAGAAGAGGGGGAGTTGCGATATGTCTTCACAAACAGCTAGCTTATTCGGCCGAGACGATTCTGCAAGACCCCAAGGGACGATGCATAATGATTAAATTATGGTTGCAGGGTAGGGAACTGTACTTGCTTAATTTTTACGTGCCCACCCCATCAGAAAGTCAATTCTTCTCTGAGCTGTTGAGGAGATTATTCGCATATCAGGGCAAAAGCTTAATTGTAGTAGGGGAAATGAATACTCTAATGGATCCCCATGTAGATTGTACTGGAGCCCGGACGGGAGTTCCCAAGGGGGGGGAGGTCCGGAGGGATACTGCATGAATTTGGGCACTCTCTCTCTCTGTGGTAGATGTATGGAGGCACCTGCACCCAGATGCACGCACAGATCTAGAGCCCACGGGACGTGGGCACGCCTTGACTACACACTGGTGACTACCAACCTTTTTCAGTGGATAAAGGACTCAAGGATGGAGGAAATAGTAATTTCAGATCACGCACCAGTCTGGGCTGACTTAAGAGGCACCAGGTTGCTTTCAGCCGACCAGGTGCTGGCGCTTTCCCAGTTATTTATCAAAGGATAAGAGATTCCAGAAGTTCTTGCACACAAAATGGGAGGAATACGAGGCACATAATAGGGAACATAAATCTAACCCGCAAGGTATTTGGTGCGCTGGCAAAGCAGTAATGAGAGGGGAATTGATTGCTTATGTAGCAGCGAGGCGTAAGAAAACTGCACTAAGTCTCCTACACTTAACTAGACAGTTATAAAGGGCCAGGCGTCGGTACACGGCGATGCCGACGGAATCCCATAAAGATAATTACCTATCAATACGGGCGACCGTTAATACCCTATTACAAGAAAAAATGCAACAAAATCTGACGTTCCAAAAATACCGGCTTAGTCGATATGGTAACAGATCAGGAGGGCTACTGGCAAGAATGGTGTAAAAGAAAGGAGGGAATAGAACAATCCCAGTGATGAAAGATAAAAAGGGGAATCTAACAAACAGACCTGACAAAATACTTAATTGCTGCATGATCATTTTAAGCAGCTATACGCCCCGGAACGGCTGGCCAGTCCAGAAATGGGGCGGAATTTCCTTTTTAAGGCGCAGATGCTGCGCCTGGAAGAGGCTGCGGCATCCTGCTTAGATTCACCACTGCAGCCTAAAGACCTGCAAGGGGTGGTAAGAGAGCTCAAAGCCTTTTCGGCTCCGGGGATAGATGGATTCTCAGGAGAATTTTATAAAATTCTGCAGCATTCCCTGACTGCCCCGTTGTATGCATACCATCAGGCAGTAATTCAGGAAAAGGGCTTTCTGCAGTACGAGAACATAGCGCGTATCTCCTTATTACTAAAACCAGGAAAGGCCGCAGAGGAGCCTGAGTCATACCGTCCTATTTCTTTAATCAATGTTGATGTTAAGTTGTTAGCCAAGACCTTGGCCACCAGGCTCATGAGATGTTTACCAAGCATAATTGGGCCAGCTCAGGTGGGGTTCATCCCTAAGCGACATTTGGTTTTACATATAAGGAAAACCCTATTAGCAATGGCCCAGTGTACTTATCAGCAACGCCCGGGGATAATAGTTAGTTTAGATGCAGCTAAAGCATTTGACAAAGTAGGGTGGGAATTTCTGTTTCAGGTCCTTGGATGGATAGGTTTGCCAGCGGGGTTTACGCAGGCGGTGGAGACCCTCTATAATGGCATGGAGGCACATATAGCGGCTAACGATGGGATATCAAACAGTTTTCAGGTCTATCGGGAAACGAGACAGGGGTGTCCTCTCTCTCCGCTTCTGTTCGACATAGTATTGGAACCACTGCTTCGATTGTTGAACTCCAGTCCTGAGATTGGGGGGGGGGGTAACAGTTGGGGATCAAGAGATCAAAGCGCTAGCGTATGCAGATGACATACTCCTGGTATTATCGGACCCACAGCAATCTTTAGAGGGTGCTCTGAGCCTGATACAGGAGTATAGGTCATTGTCAGGTTTCACCCTCAACCTTAGCAAATCCTGTGCAATGGCATTGGATGATAAAACACATAAGGGGTGGAGGGGCGAGTTTCCACTTCAGTGGGTAGGTTCGAAGATGAAATACCTAGGGGTATACATTACCAAAGACAAGACATTGGGGCTCTAAAGTGCATTTTACATTGTTGAAACTGATATAATTATTGGGAATATCTGGATTTATATTGCAACAAGGAAAGTTTATTTTTTAAATTCTAGGGCAATTTTGGAAGTTAAATCATTTGAAAATTCTGGTCCCATCCAGAGAATTGCCTTAACAACAGTAGTTAGCTGGCACTTGGGACTTAATCATTACACAGCAGGAGGTAAGGGTTGAGCTCTGAATAGGGGTCAAACCATTTCTAACTTTGCTCAGGTGCTGACCTCTCTGTCTGTACCTGAAGCAAACTCCTCCAAAGTAAAACAAATTTGGACCTTTTAAATTCCAAACGTCTCAACTTTCTGGCTATAGGTGAGACCTGATATTCTCTTTAATTTAATGCTTAGTGCTTAATTAATTTTGCCCTGTGAAACCTCTTATTGTCTTTCTTTCTTTCTCTTCCTGCCAAGCTCTGAGGGAGGCTGCATTGTATTGGGGCTCTAAAGTGCATTTTACATTGTTGAAACTGATATAATTATTGGGAATATCTGGATTTATATTGCAACAAGGAAAGTTTATTTTTTATATTCTAGGGCAATTTTGGAAGTTAAATCAAATGTTTGAAAATTCTGGTCCCATCCACAGAATTGCCTTAACAACAGTAGTTAGCTGGCACTTGGGACTTATAATCCCACCCACCCCAGGGTTTTCCACTCATTTATAGACAAACCAAACCTCATTAACTTTACTCAATCATACACAGGCAGTCTTACCATCTGTTAACCCCAACTAAGTACACCTGTTCATACCCAATTCAACGAATCAGGATGACTTTTATTCTCTGCAATAATTGTGGTACTTTAGTTTCAAGGCCAATCATCTGGAGACTTAGAGCTTGCCCTATCTGTCTTCAACTATCTAGTTTTAAACAAGAGCTCAGTAAAGTAATGCAAGAATTGGATACAATTAAAGCAGCTTCTAGGACTGCACAGAGAAATAGCTTCTCACCACTCCCTCAAAGAATAAAACCACATAAGAACAGATGGTTCACAGTAGGCTCAGGCAGACTTCGTCATGTGACACAGAAGCATCCACCCGCACAAGTGTTGCCACTAAAGAATTATTTTGCTCCATTACAGCACTGTAATGCTCCTGAAAATAGAACTGAAGCAGAGGAAAAAGCAATAAAGTTGGAAAAAAAAAGACATGAAGGTACCCAAAGTGAAAAGACACCCCCAAATCATTAATGTTGAAACACAGACCAAGAAATATAGGTGGAAAGTGATGGCCACAAATGCTCGTAGTCTAAGCAATAAAGTTCATGACCTTCAAGCCCTGATGTTGGAGGCAGACTTAGATGTTGTTGCAATCACAGAGACGTGGCTCAACAGTTCCCATGAATGGGATGCAAGCATACCAGGCTATAATCTATTTAGGAAGGATAGAGAGGGTCGTAAAAGTGGAGGAGTAGCTCTGTATGTGAGGAATGATATCATGGCGACTGAAATGACAGGGACCTGGGGAAAAGAAGAAGCGATATGGATCACCTTAAAAAGAGAGGATAGAACCTCTGTCCACGTGGGTGTTGTCTACAGACCCCCCACACAATTAGAGGAACTAGATAAAGATCTGATTGCAGATATTCAAAAATTAGGAAAGAAAAAAGAGGTTCTGTTGATGGGAGATTTCAATCTGCCGGATGTAGATTGGAAGGTTCCGTCTGCCAAATCGGAAAGAAGTAGAGAGATCGTGGATGCTTTCCAAAGTGCTCTGCTCAGACAGATGGTGACGGAACCCACGAGGGAGGGAGCGATGCTGGATCTGGTGCTCACAAATGGGGATAGTGTGTCAAATGTGCGAGTGTGTGCACACCTGGGAAGAAGTGACCATCAAACGGTTTGGTTTGATATGACGGCTGAAGTGGAGGGCGGCCACTCTAAACTCAAAGTCCTGGATTTCAAGCGTGCTGACTTTAGTAAAATGGGGGAATACCTGAGGAAGGAGATGATGGGCTGGGAGGACGAACATGAAGTGGAAGGTCTGTGGTCCAGGCTGAAAGAAACAATAAATAGGGCCACAGACCTTTATGTAAGGAGAGTAAATAAAAGCAAGAGGAAAAGGAAACCGATATGGTTCTCCAAGCAAGTAGCTGAGAAAATAAAGGCTAAAGAGTTGGCGTTCCAGAAATATAGAAAATCTCAAGAAGAGGAACACGGGGAGGAATACCGGATGAAACTGAAAGAAGCCAAGAGAGAGGTACGTCTGGCGAAGGTGCAAGCGGAAGAACAAATGGCTAGAAATATAAGGAGGGGCGACAAAAATTTCTTCAGGTATATTAGTGAAAGAAGAATGACTAAAAAGGGAATTGTGAGACTAAAAGATACAGTGAACCGCTATGTAGATAATGATGAAGAAAAAGCCAATTTGCTAAATAGATACTTTTGTTCGGTTTTCACTGAAGAAAATCCTGGAGAAGGACCGCAAGGGACTGGCAAAAGTACACCTGAGAATGGAATGGATATAGCACCGTTCACGGAAGAGAGTGTGTATGAACAACTTGGAAAGCTAAAGGTGGACAAAGCCATGGGACCGGACGGGATCCACCCCAGAATATTGAGGGAGCTCAGAGAGGTCCTGGTGGGTCCTCTTAAAGATTTGTTTAATAAATCCTTGGAGACAGGAGAGGTTCCGAGGGACTGGAGAACGGCGGAGGTGGTACCTCTTCACAAAAGTGGTGATAGGGAAGAAGCTGGAAACTACAGGCCGGTAAGCCTCACTTCGGTTATTGGAAAAGTAATGGAAGCCATGCTGAAGGAAAGGATAGTGAATTTCCTAGAAGCCAACAAGCTGCAAGATCCGAGACAACATGGTTTTACCAGAGGGAAATCGTGCCAAACGAATCTCATTGAATTCTTTGATTGGGTAACTGGAGAATTGAATCATCGACGTGCTATAGACGTAATCTACTTAGATTTTAGCAAAGCTTTTGACACGGTTCCTCACAGGAGGCTCTTAAATAAACTAGATGGGCTGAAGATAGGTCCCGAAGTGGTGAACTGGATTAGGAACTGGTTGACGGACAGACGACAGAGGGTGGTGGGTAAATGGAGTTCGCTCGGAGGAGGGAAAGGTGAGTAGCGGAGTGCCTCAGGGATCGGTGCTGGGGCCGATTCTGTTCAATATATTTGTGAGTGACATTGCCGAAGGGTTAGAAGGTAAAGTTTGCCTATTTGCGGATGATACTAAGATTTGCAACAGAGTGGACACCCGGGAGGGAGTGGAAAGCATGAAAAGGGATCTGAGGAAGCTAGAAGAATGGTCTAAGGTTTGGCATTTAAAATTCAATGCGAAGAAATGCAAAGTGATGCATTAAGGGAGTAGAAACCCACGAGAGACGTGTGTGTTAGGCGGTGAGAGTCTGATAGGTACTGAGGGGAAGAGGGATCTTGGGGTGATAGTATCCG
This sequence comes from Microcaecilia unicolor, assembly GCF_901765095.1. Taxonomy (NCBI): domain Eukaryota; kingdom Metazoa; phylum Chordata; class Amphibia; order Gymnophiona; family Siphonopidae; genus Microcaecilia; species Microcaecilia unicolor. The sequence goes on along the minus strand of NC_044040.1, from coordinate 117,580,722 downwards.
AGGATCTGAAAGCGATGAAACAGTGTGACAAGGCGGTGGCCGTAGCGAGAAGGTTGCTAGGCTGTATAGAGAGAGGTGTGATCAGCAGAAGAAAGGAAGTGTTGATGCCCCTGTACAAGTCCTTGGTGAGGCCCCACCTGGAGTTATTGTGTTCAGTTTTGGAGGCCGTACCTTGCGAAGGATATTAAAAAAATGGAAGCGGTGCAAAGAAAAGCTACGAGAATGGTATGGGATTTGCGTTCCAAGACGTATGAGCAGAGACTTGCTGACCTGAACATGTATACCCTGGAGGAAAGGAGGAACAGGGGTGATATGATACAAACGTTCAAATACTTGAAAGGTATTAATCCGCAAAAAAATCTTTTCCGGAGATGGGAAGGCGGTAGAACGAGAGGACATGAAATGAGATTGAAGGGGGGCAGACTCAAAAAAGATGTCAGGAAGTATTTCTTCACGGAGAGGGTGGTGGATGCTTGGAGAACTCTTTTATTAAAAGAAACACAAAACAATACTTCAACAAAAGTATGTACAAGCAATAAAAAAAAACCCACATATCTCCTAGACCCTAAACACCTATACAAAGCCAACTAAACCCCCCCCCCCCTTAAAAACCCCCACCCTATACCAAACCTCCCCTATGGAGGTTTCAAATGAACATGTTTCCACCACACATTTGCCTTCTGTAACCCTTCCGTCACCCGTTCCCATTTAGCCACCTCCTGAACTCCCCTAATTATGTCCCAACTAACCCGTTCAGCCGACCTGTAGTCCTGGTGCAGGGACACCCCACACCGAGCCATCCAAAGGTAAAACCTGAGTATTACCAAAATGATAAACTCCGTCACCGGATCCAAACCCCCACTTCGCTGCTGCCGCCCATAGACCCAATCAGCATATGAGTACGACCGGAAGCTAGAAATGTGCAAAAGCGATGCCACTCTATCCCCCACGGTCCTTGAAAAGGGGCAATCCCGCAAAAAATGGTCCATTGTTTCTTCCGTACCCACACATTCCCCCCCTTGGACAATCCCGATCCTGCATAATCCTATAGTTGAGATTTCCTCTCACATACAATTTCCCATGAAAGGACAGCCAAGCAATGTCCCTGTACTTAGGCGGAATCCGCCTCGATGTAACCAATAGCAAGCCCTGCCGCAGCACCGACCCAGGTGCATCTCGGAGTGTCAGGGGTGCTGAAAAGGCCTGGGCCCGCACCCTTTCCACCCATACCTCCCTGCTCCCTGCCTTAATTTCCTCCACCGTGATCCCCCAGACTCTTACCAACCGAACCAACATCCAATAGTACCCTACCTGTATGGGTGCCCCCTTCTTTAAAGCCGCCACCCTTCCCCCCATCCGCCATGGAATCCAAAATCTTTCCCACCATAACAAGACACTTTGTGCCCACCCTGGCGGGTCCCTACCCATTGCCTGTCCCAAATTAAACTGGAGGAACAGGGAACTGAAAAATAACACTGGGTTCACCATTCCCACCCCGCCATCCTTCCGGGGTAAGTATGTAATGTTCCGTTTAACCGGGTTCAGCCGATTCCCCCACAGTAGTTGGAAAAACACACTATACAGGGTAGTATAACAGTGTGCTGGCACCAAACAAATATAACTGAGAAACAGGAACATGGGCACCAGGTGCCTCTTAATCAGCTGAACCCGGTCAGACATTGTCATCCTCCAGCCTTTCCATCTGTCAACCTTGACTGTAGCTGCCTGGATGCACCGCTGCCAGTTAAAAGATGCATAATCTCCTTGATCAAAATAAACCCCTAACACTCTCATTCTGGCAATTGCGGCCGGAAACCCCCCTCCCAAAGCAAATGCCAGCCCTGGTGGACCCACCCATAAACTCTGACTTTTCTGGAAATTAATCAAGTGACCCCGAGGCCCGTGAGTAACTGGAAATCAACTCCTGCAACTTCTCCCCCTCCCTTGGATCCGCCACCCACACTGTGATGTCATCTGCCTAAGCTACCACCCTCAAATGACACCCTGTACTCACCTCCACCCCCCGAAATCCCTCCCTCCCTCCCTGCTCTAAACGCCTAAGAAAGGGATCTATTGCGAAGTTGTATAACAGAGGACTTAGGGGACACCCTTGCCGAACCCCTGCTGTGACCCCAAAACTCTTCCCTTTCCAACCATTTACCAGAGGAAAACAACTGGCCCCGGTGTAAAGTAACTGTAACTGTGCCACCCAATCCCTTGGAAATCCATAATGCTCTAACAACCTCCAAAGAAAAAACCACTGTACCCTATCAAAAGCTTTATCTTGGTCTAAAGCCACCACCAACCTCCCGTTCCCCTCCCCCTGGCTGTGCTCTAGACCCTCCTTAACCCATGCAGCCGCCTCCAAGACCCCCCTCCCCTTAACCCCACACTGCTGTGAAACTGCCACCACTTCCTGGACCACTGACTTCATCCTTTTTAAGAGCATGTGTGCAAAAATTTTCCTGTCCCCATTCAACAAGACGATAGGACGCCAGTTCAACAGGGACCCAGGATCTTTCCCTTTACTAAGCAAAATTAATGCTGCCTCTGTCAGAGATTGGGGCAGAATCCCCTGCTGTCGTGCGGCTTCCCAGACCTGCAACAGAATTGGAGCCAGATGGACCTTAAAAGTTTGGTAATATTCAGGCCTCAGGCCATCCGGCCCTGGAGCCGTTCTTTTCCGTAAGGCTACCTTCCACTTCCCCCAGTGTCCAGGGACGCGACAGGGCCTGGAGATGGGGCCCTCCCTTTCCCACCCCTGGTGTCCCGTCGATATAGTGTCCCATCACCTCCTTATCCAAGTGTCCTCCCGAAAAAAAACGTGCAAAATGTTCTCCTACTACCTTCGAAATCCCCTCCTTCGAAACCTGCACTACCCCCCTTGCGTCCCTTAACCCTCCCACTACCCTACGCTCCCTCCGCTCCTTACAGCAGACAAACGGATCAGGACTAATCAACTTCCCGAAATCACGTTCATAAAGCAAGGAGGCATATCTATCGTATTGGACCTTCTCTAACTGCGCTTGCAGTTCCAGGATATCCTCCCGCCTACCCCCTGTGGAGAGTAAATAATCCCTGCGTTTCGTAAGTGCCGTTCCTAACCTCGTCCTTTCCCATCCTTCCCTTCTTGCCTGTTGGGTAAAAAATCTCCTCGTGCGCTTTTTGACTACCTCCCACCATTCTCCAATAGAGGGAAAAATACCCTGGATGGAGAGCTGATCCTCCAAGAAGGCCCGATACTCCTCCTGCATTCTCATATCTGCTACCCATTTAAGGTTGAGCCGCCATAAACCCCTTCCTGGCCTATGCCCCGCCCAACCTCCTACCTCAATTAACACCAGCTTATGGTCCGAGAAGTCTACGTCCACTAATCTGGGGCCCTGCCCGCATGCCCCTTCCCGAACCAAAAATCTATCTATCCTACTCTTACACTGACCCCGTGAAAACGTGAAACCCTGTACCTCAGGGGAATGTTCTATGTGCACATCAACCAGCCCTGCCCCTTTCATTATCCCGGCCAAATGTACCCCATCATACCTCACCTGCGCTGTCCTCCCCCCACTATCCTGCCTCCTTAAAATAGTATTAAAATCCCCCCCCCCAAAATCACCTGACGTGCTGTATAGAGATAAGGTTTAACTTTCCCAAACGAGGAACGTTCCTTCTTACTTTGAGGCCCATAAATATTAATAATCCGCAACGCCACCACGTGCCACAACACATCTACCACCAAACACCTCCCTATACCTAACTCTATCACTTTTTGAATATCTACATTATGTGTTTTAAATAAGATCCCTACCCCCCCATACCTTTCTCCTGCCAAACCCCAAACCGAAGGTCCCCATCTCCAGGCCCGTTGTGCCCGCCTAATCACTTCTAGCGTTTGTAGCCGTGTTTCCTGAAGCAGAATACAGTCTGCCTGTATCTTAGAGAGGCCATCAAAGGCCAAACATTGCGCCCTCTGGGAAGCCACACTCGCCACATTCAATGTGGCAAACAAAAAAACAATTCCTGCCATTACCATCATTGAGTAGAAGGTATCCTCTGCTCACCTCCTTCCTGCATATCTGCCCTCTGCAGCAACCCACTACCAACGCCCTGCACCCCTTCTGCAGAATCCCTTCCTTCCTCCGCCCAATCCCAAACACCAAGTTTAAAACCCTTATCCTTCCCTTCCCCCTCCCCCCTCCTTTCTTCCTCCCCTTCTTCTTCTTAGAGTCATCCGGACCACCATCTCCCCTCTCACAAAAGAAGGCCCCCACCCACCCACCCACCCCTACTTGCTCCCTAACTCTGAGCTGCTCCCCTGCCCCCCCACCCCCCTTACCTCATTCCCATCATCCCTTTTACCCTGTTCCTGTCTAGATCTGATCCTATCAGACCGCCTCTTAATCCCTTCTCCTTCTCCTGTCCCCCTCTTCTCCAGTCCCTCTACTTCCAACCCCCCCCCTCCTTCGTTACCAACCCCTACCATCCGGACCTTCCCCCCCTTCTTCTTACACCTACCACCCTCCCCCTGTTCCACCTCAAATTTCCTCTTCCCTTCATCCTCCCCCAGGACTCCCTCTCCCTCCCCTCCCCCACCTTCCTCGATCTCCTCCTCCCTACCTTCCTCTTCCAGAATCTGAAAACGGTTCTCCACCCTACACTCCTGTGATCCAAATCCCGAGCCACCCAACTCCTCCCTACCCTTCCCCTCAGCCCCCCTTTGTTTCTTACGAACTTGAACCCAACCCCCTTCTCCCTCCCCCCGTTCCCTCACCCGTTCCTCCCCCCGTACCCCTGAAACCTCTTCCTCCCTCCTCCCCTTCTGCAGCTTCCCTACTCCCTGTACCTCCGGGCCCTGACCCTGAAACCGCCCTCCCCCCACCCCCCCACCCCCTGGACCAAACTCCCCCGTCCACCACCCTCTTCCCCCTCATTATGAAAAGCCCTCGGGCAATTCCGAAAGGCATGCCCCAGATCCCCACAAAGATTGCACCGGATAGAGGAACATTCTTCCGAAAGATGATCCTTAGACCCACACTTTGCACACTGCTGTACCTGGCAGGACATGCTAAAGTGGCGGAAAGACCCACACCTAAAACATTGTCTTGGCTGTCCTTTATAGAAGCACAGGATCCTATCTCTCCCTATAAAAGCTGCCGAGGGAATATGCTGGACCACCTGACCCACCTGTTTAAGCCTAACTAAAGCCCCCCATCCCCCTGCCCATACTCTACTTGGATCCGGGAGCTTGGTTAGTGGAGTTCTCAATTCAGCATACCGCTGAACCCAGAAGGCCAGGTCCGCCGCTGAGATGGATTCATTCCGGACTAAAAGGGTCACCTGCACCAGATCAGGTCTGCTTATCGGAATCACCCTATAATTTCTCCATTCCCCCCTCCCTCGAACTTCTTCGTACTTTTCCCAAAACACCTCCATCCCCCTTTGAGTCAAAAAACTGACATCATATTCCGGAATGTTAGCCGGGTGGATGCAAGCATATAAATCTTCTGGAATAAACCCTAGCCCTAGTACCAACTGCAAAACCTTATCCCGGGATGGCATACCCCCCTCCCCCACCCATTTGAGCTGAACGACATTCCAGCGTTTGGGGATCTGCCCCTGCCCCCTCCCTCCTCCTCCAAACCCGTCTCCCCCCTACCCGCAAAACCTAACCTCCCCCTCCCCTGCTCTCCTTCCCCCCTCACCACAGCCGCAAAAGATACCGACCTCTTCCCCTCCCCACCCCCGCTCTTCCCTGACCTGGAACCGTCCTGACCATCCAAACCCATGCCCTTCTCCAACTGCCCCTTCTGAGCTGTCCCCAACCCCCCACCCCCTCTACCTTCTGCAGCCTGCCCTGGCACCACCCCCCTCCCTTCCTCCCCCCTCCTCTGATCACAGACCGCCACCTCCATAGCTTCAAAAGTACACCCATTCTGTCCCTCTTCTCTTACCAATCCCCCACCCTGCTCATCCACCCCATCCAAAGCAGCCTTCCCCCCCAAGTCCAAACTGAAACCATTTACTAGACTGTCACTGTTCTCCAGATTTTGTCCACAGGGGAGATCCCTGCTTATCTGTTCAGGAGAAACCTTGCACTGCTGCTCCCTCTGAATATCCTGCTGCTCAGGCTCCTCTGCTCCCAGCTGGCTGTCTGTTGCATTCTGCTCAGAAGGGTCCCGCACCAGTCAATGTGTTATGAGAGGAATTTCCCCTTGCTTCCTCCTGATTGGCAGAAACCTCCTGTCTTTCCAGCTCTGGAAGGCAGGATTCCCCAGAGCCTGCTTGCACAGCTGCAGCTACTCCTTGTAACTTAGCAACAGTTCCTGCACTCAGGGAGCCTGTAGAGTGCACCTGTGTTTGCAAGCAGAGCTCTTCTGCTGGCAACAGTTCTTCCACAAATGCACCTTCAACCAGAGTAAAACTGTCCTTTTTACTTTCTCCTGTCCTGCCTTCTTCAGGAAACCTGCTTTCTGCAAGACCAGGAACACTTGTCTGGAGCTCTTGTATGAAAAAGTCTCTATCTCTGGTTTCCATAGCCTGCAAATGTTTAGGAGCCTGTTGAAGCTCTTTCTCTGTCCTTGTAGGCTCCAGAGATACTGTGGACTCCCTGCTGCCTCCTCCCCTCTCATTACCAGAAGCAGCCATCACAGTAAGTGCACCAGAATCTGTTTGACTTGCTAAGCCCTTCATAAATTGCAGTGTATGTCCAGTGTTTGTAGCTGGCAAGTCCTCACTCACACACTGTTGTTGTTGAAAAAGTTCTGCTGTATATACTGGGGAAACCTGACTCTGAGATTTTGCTGTGCCTTGTGCCATTCTCTCCTGGTTTATGTAAATTTCCCTTAAGGGATTATCAGTATTCTTCTTTAATGAAACCAAAGTCTTTTCTTTGTGTTGAAGCTGCTTTAACAAACAAGCCTCTTCTTTCTTGTAAATGTCCCGTTTATCTCCCGGGGCCAGCCTAGTCATGGCTTTTGCCATCTTCAGCCGTTTCCCCTGCTCCTCTATGTCTTTCTCCAGGGCTTTAATCATTCGCACCCTTTGTACCACTTCTTCAGCCAAGTGCCCTGGTCCTTCACTCACCGACCGTACACCATCCTCCCTGTCTTCCTCCTCCTCCTCCTCCGACCAATCACTATCATAGTCCTGTACGCCCGGACCCGGCTGAAGCTCCTGGTGTACCACCATCGGCTCCTCTCCTTCCACCGTCTGGAGGCCCGAGGCCCTCCCTATCCACCTCCCCCCTCCATGTTCTTCAGGCTCCCTTTCCGGAAACCGCTGGGTCATGGAGGAGGTACCTGTTACCTCTTCATCTCGGAGACGCTGAGCCCTGCGGTCTCCTTTCTCTGCTCCCCGAGGCTGGACTGAGCTGCACACAACCCTTCCGGGCCTTCTGGTCCGTAGGGCCCAGAGGCCCCATGTCCTGGGCCTTTCCTGGGAAACTCTTCCCCGGGCCTCTCTGCCCACCTGGGGAAGGAGCCAGCCCAGCACCCTTCCTGCTCTCTAGAGACCGAGCCTTCAAGCACACATCCTTCTCTCACCGTCTAGGCTAGAATGCCCTCCCGCGGGAGGTGGTGGAAATGAAAACGGTAACGGAATTCAAACATGTGTGAGATGTGCATAAAGGAATCCTGTGCAGCAGGAATGGATCCTCAGAAGCTTAGCCGAAATTGGGTGGCGGAGCAGGTGGGGGAAGAGAGGTTGGTGGTTGGGAGGCGAGGATAGTGGAGGGCAGACTTATAAGGTCCGTGCCAGAGCCGGTGATGGGAGGCGGGACTGGTGGTTGGGAGGTGGGAAATACTGCTGGGCAGACTTGTACGTTCTGTGCCCTGAAAAAGGCAAGTACAAATCAAGGTAAGGTATACACATGAGTTTATCTTGTTGGGCAGACTGGATGGACCATGCAGGTCTTTTTCTGCCGTCATCTACTATGTTACTAAGACATGCCTTTATAGGGCAATGCTGAGCCAAAGATAGCCATGACAAATGCAAATTATCCATGTGGAGGGCACTCCCACTCACGGTGTGGGGGCCGCATTGCACTATTTAATATGATGGTGGTCCCCAAATGGCTATATATATTCCAGCAACTCCCCCTTTATTTGAAAAACAAATGAGGGCACTGCGGAGGCTGGTGAAAGACTATTTATGGCAGGGGAACAGCCAAGATTATCATATGATAAGATTACGGCCCTGCGCGATGGGTGGGGGTATGGGCCTCTTAAATATTAAGTTCTTAACAATTGCTTGCGCAATGCGGCACATTAATGATTGGTACCGGGGGGTCTCTGAATTCTCCCTAACATCGGTAGAGACATCTTTGTTCCCAGGGATACATTTTAGCCATCTTTTGCACTCGGGGGTACCCTGCCACATTGCGCTCTCACGCGACATCCGATGCTTCAATCCCTGAGGGCCATATGGAGGTGGGTATGTAGAAGGCATCACTTCTCGACTGCCTCATCCCCATGGCTATCTATATATAATAACCCCGCATTTCCTCCGGGGCAGGGAGCTAGTATATTTAACAAGTGGGCTAAGAAAGGAATAGTGTACTTAGAGCTCCTAGTTACAGAAGAGGGTAGAATTCGTACCTACTTAGATTTGCAATCTCAATATGGGATCCCCCCGGGTAATGTTTTTGAATATTTTCAATTAAAACATTATATTGCCTCCCTAGAGTGGACTGATTTGACAGAAGATGTGGTGGAAGTTTTGTCGGAGGACTTCTCTCTGGGGGCACAACTCTCCATCCCTTTGAAATTCCATCACCAACAATTGAAAGATGCGGTGGTGGAGTTGGATTATGTGCGCCTGGCCCTTGACTGGTCTGAAGACCTCGCTTGCGAGATCACGGCCGACGTGTGTAGGTCCTATATAAAATCACTGTACACACAGTGACTCTCCATACCACAGAGAGAGAGAGACTATATAAATGGGTCTTAAGAACGCATGTATCCCTACATAGGGCACTGAGGGCGGGGTTTGCGACTAGTGGCGCTTGTCCCAAGTGCAGACAGCCACGCTGAGACATATGTTTTGGCAATGCCCCCTCATAAAAAATGTTTTGCAAGGAAGCACTGAACAGGGTGAAACAGATGTGGAATTGTACTTTAATTCATGACCTTCTGTTGCTATTTAATAACTTTAAGTACTCGGCGGACCCCCCAGAAGGATTTAAAGCTTTTATAAAGATAGCCGTATACTTCGGAATTACTTCCATACTACAGTCATGGAGACTTAAGGAGGGACCCCTGATATAAGTCTGGAGATCACAATTAATAAAGCAAATGCGTACAGATAGATGTGGAGTTACAGATCTGGAGAACGTCCAGGGCCTGAGGTTCCAAGCAATGTGGGAGACTCCAAAGGTAGAAGGGAAAATTAGGTTCTTACCATGATAATTTTCTTTCCTTTACTCATAGCAGATGAAGCCATTACGTATGGGTTGTGTCCCTCAACCAGCAGGGGGAGATAGAGAGCACTCAACTTTTCACAGTGCCTCATGGACAGCTAGCTCCACTGCCTCTTCAGTATTTGAAGCTTCCAAAGCAGTATGGCAAACCGCAATTGGAATAACATGAACTTTCCTCACAGCGAACGATGGCCCCTTAACAAGGGCATGAACTCAAAAAAGGAGGGAATGAACTCATTCTCCTGGAGGGACTAAACTCGTCCTCCACTTTGTATAAATGGAGGGAACACTTGCATCCTCCTGGAGGGAATAAACTCATCCTCCCAAAACATGAACTGGAGGGAATGAACTCATCCTCCTATAACTGTAACAAGAATCCTGAAGACTGTTTTCCAACTCCCCAAGGAAGGAATATAACTTCAGGAAACAAGAACAGCACCTAAAATCAGAATCACTGCAATACAGACAATCATACAGGGAGGGCTCATGGCTTCATCTGCTATGACTAAAGGAAAGAAAATTATCATGGTAAGAACCTAATTTTCCCTTCCTTGTCATCAAGCAGATGAAGCCATTACGTATGGGATGTAACAAAGCAATCCCTAAATAGAGTGTGAACAAGCCACACCAAGCGCTAGCACCTGTGCTCCAAAACGCGCATCCCTCCTAGCAGCCACATCCAGCCTGTAATGTCGGGCAAAAGAGAGCTTAGAAGCCCATGTTGCAGCACTGCAAATCTCATGAAGAGATAGTGCTCCAGTTTCCGCCCAGGAAGAGGAAATCGCTCTTGTGGAATATGCCTTAAAGGCTTCAGGGGGAGCCCGGCCAGACAGCAGATGTGCTGAAAAGATAGCTTCTTTGAGCCAATGGGCAATAGTGGCTTTAGACACTGAAGACCCTCTGCGAGGACCTGCAAACAGCACAAAAAGATGATCAGAGGTCCTGAAACAATTTGTAATTCGCAGATACTGCAACAGAGTCCTGCGCACATCCAAAAGGTGCAACTGCCCAAATGAACCTGGAAACTCCTCCTCAACAAAGGAGGGAAGAAAAAACAGGCTGGTTTAGGTGAAACACTGAAACCACCTTAGGCATGAAGGAAGGCACGGTCCGAACCGTGACCCCTGACTCTGAGAATTGCAGAAAAGGGTCTCTACAGGACAGCGCCTGGAGCTCTGACACCCGTCTCGCCGAGGTAATGGCCACTAAAAAGACGGCCTTCAGTGTCAAATCTTTCTCTGAAGCATGCCGAAGCAGTTCAAAGGGAGCCCCCTGAAGGGCCTTCAATACTAACCCCAGGTTCCAAGCTGGACAAGGTGCCCGCATGGGAGGACGGAGCCGAAGCACCCCTCTAAGACACCGTGCCACATCTGGATGAGCAGTTAAGGACACGCCTTCAACCTTGCCACGCAGAGAGGCCAATGCTGCCACTTGTACCTGCAGGGAATTCTAGGCCAAGCCTTTGTGTACACCATCCTGCAAAAAGTCCAGAATCGGCGAGACAGGAGCCCGCAACGGAGAAAGCGCTCTTGAAACACACCAAACTGGCGCCAAATCCTGGCATAAGCCACGGAAGTGGAGCGCTTACGGGCCTGCAGGAGAGTGGAAATTACCTTATTTGAATAGCCTTTATCTCTCAATTGTGCCCTCTCAATCGCCATGCCATAAGACCAAAGCGGCAGGTGTCCTCCATGGCCACCAGACCCTGTGACAACAGGTGCGGAACCAGAAGTAACGGAAAGGGAGCCTCCAACAGCATCTGTCGGAGGTCCGCATACCAAAGCCTCCTGGGCCAAACAGGGGCGAAGAGCACCACTTCTCCTGGATGCAGCCGAATCTGCAGGAGCACTCGCCCTATCAAGGGCCACGGAGGGAAGACATACAGCAAGCCCAGGGGCCAGGGTTAAGCCAAGGCATCCAACCCAGCAGAGCGAGGATCCCTCCGTCTGCTGAAGAAGCACGGGACTTTGGCATTGGAACTGGTCGCCATAAGATCCATCACTGGCTTGCCCCATTTGGCACATATCTGCAGGAATACATCGTCTGCTAGTTCCCACTCCCCTGGATCGATCTGATGCCTGCTTAGATAGTCAGCTTGCACGTTGCTCTGACCTGCAATGTGAGCTGCTGACAGGGACTGTAGATGCAGCTCGGCCCAGTGGCAAATTTGTTCGGCCTGCGCGGCTAGAGCTCTGCACTGAATGCCGCCTTGTCGATTTATGTAGGCCACTGCTGTCGTGTTGTCCGACATCACTCGGACAGCCAATCCTTCCAGGGTCACTTGAAAGGCCAGAAGAGCCAGAAACACCGCTTTCAACTCCAGGTGGTTGATAGACCACTCCGACTCGTCGGGTGTCCACAGACCCTGGGCATGCTTCCCCTGGCAATGTGCGCCCCAGCCCTTCAGGCTGGCATCTGTCACCACTAGGCACCAATCGGGGAGCGCCAGCAGCACTCCCCGCCGCAACATGCTGTCCGAGAGCCACCACTCCATACTGAGGCGGGCCGCAGGGAGCCAAGAAAGTCTGCACTGATAATACTGAGATACTGGAGACCATCGTTGAAGTAGAGAATACTGTAGAGGTCTCAGGTGCGCTCTCGCCCATGGCACCACTTCCAAGGTGGCCGTCATCGATCCCAACAGCTGGACAATGTCCCAAGCTCGCGGGCGGGGCATCCTCAGGAGCAGACGGACCTGATTCTGAAGCTTGCACCGCCTTTGCTCGGGAAGAAACACATAGCCTGAGGCTGTGTCGAACCTGGCCCCCAAATATTCTAGAGATTGCGAGGGGGTCAGGTAACTTTTGGCCATATTGACGACCCAGCCCAGAGACTGAAGGACTGAAACCACTCTGGCTGTAGCTAGATGACTCTCTTTTTCTGAGTCTGCTCTGATGAGCCAGTCATCTAGGTACGGGTGAACCCGGATACCCTCTCGCCTGAGAAAGGCAGCTACTACCACCATTACCTTGGAGAAGGTTCGGGGAGCTGTGGCGAGGCCAAAAGGCAAGGCCCGAAACTGGAAATGTTTTCCCAACACCGCAAAAACGTCTGGTGCGGGGGCCAAATTGGTATGTGCAAGTAAGCTTCTTTCAGTTCCAGAGACATGAGAAACTCTCCTGGCTGTACCGCCGCAATGACGGAGCGCAGGGTTTCCATGTGAAAATGCCACACTCTTAAGGACTTGTTTAGCTCTTTTAAGTCCAGGATCGGGCGAAAAGACCCGCCTTTTCGTGGCACCACAAAGTAAATGGAGTAGCGGCCTAGACCTTGTTCGGCGGGAGGCACCGGGGTCACAGCCCCTATCTGGCACAGACTGTGCAAAGTCTCCTCTACCGAGAATTTAAGTTACATTATATCTGTAAAAAAACGGACTGAGATATAGATGGTTGTACCCAAGAGGAATGATGGTCATGGTAGGAGCTAAATCCCGGAGAATCCAGTCTGCGGAAGGAGCCTGGAAGATCCTGAGAGAATTAGGCTGCACGGATATCCCAAGGGATAAGGAAAGAGAGCAACGGCAACAGCAACGGAATCGGACCCCGGAAAAGCAAGGCTGGAAGAGAATTGGTGGAGGAGAAAAGGGTCGCCGAAAACAACACGCCAGGACCAAGAACGAGTGAAATTGACTGAAAAGAGGACTAGATGAAAATATAAAGACAATTTGGTAAAATACTGCACAGCGGACATACTGTTGGTAATGGGAAATGGGGAGTCGGGAGGGGGACTATGGATGTAGAACAGGGAGGAGGGGGGTGGTAAGGAGGACGAAATATTGAAGGGGCAGATGTCTGGCGTAGATGCATTACCTCAAGGGTAGAACTGGCCAGGAACGACCAGAGCCAGATTCAGGGGCCCACTGGGGGGTCACGGGGGAAGGAGGGAGGGGGGGTGGAAGGGGGGGGATTACGGGTAGGGACATGGAATGTTAACGGTCTGAATAGCCCCGGGAAGAGAAGTATTGTTCTCAAAGAATTAAAGAGATTGAAATGGGATGTATAATGCTGCAAGAAACCCATATTCAAAGAAGGGAAAACATTTGATTGGTTACAGGGAATTGGGACAGAGCATCATGCTGGCAAACCCCAAGGGGGGAAAGACGGGGGGGGGGGGGGGGGGGGGGTTGGCGATCTATATCAGAAAGCACTTACGATTTGTACCACAGGAAATACACAAGGGTGAGGATGGTAGATGCCTGGCAGTCAAAGGGAAGATTGAGAATCAATTACTTACCTTTATTAATATCTACGCACCAAATGAGGGGCAAGGAGCTTTCTGGGTCTAAGCCAATTTGTGAAGGGACAGATAATCATGGGGAGAGACTTTAATTTGACCACCTCCAAAATGGATCACTCCCTGGGGAGAGAGGGGGGAGCAAGAATCCACAGGGGGAAATTTCTTAAACTAATGAAGGAGTTAGATTTGATGGATGTATGGAGACTACAGCACCCAGGCCAAAAAGCGTTCTCATTCTATTCACATGCACAAAAGACATACACGAGGATAAATGCGATTTGGGGGCATTGTTCATTGTGGGGAGAAATGAAAGACTCAGACATTGACAATATACATGTCTCCAACCATGCACCAGCTTGGGTATTAGAGGGACAAATAGGGATTAAAAGGCGGGAGACGGTATGGAGGCTTAATGAATCACTGATAGCAGAAGAGAAAGATTGTCAAGAATTGCGCAAAATAATAAAAGAATACTTGCAATTTAATGATAATGGGGAGGTCTCAGACGGCATACTGTGGGACGCACTAAAAGCAGTGATTAGAGGACACCTGATAGCAAAAGGAGCACATAGGAAAAGGAAACGAGAGGAGTCAGAACTGCTAGTAAGACATCGACTGACCCAATTAGAAGCTCAACATCAAGCGGATAGGGACGCTAAAACCTTCAGGGAATTACTACAATGCAGAGGGGAACTCCAAAAACTACAGTTGAGAAAGATGGAGTTCCACAGGTCGCTGATGCAGCAAAAATTCTTTGAATTTAGTAATAAAGCAGGGACCATACTAGCACGAAGTTTAAGACAAAAACAAATTAAGAACATGATTACAAAAATAAAGACACAGGGAGATAAGATGGTCTACCAAGATAAGGACATCAAGCGACAATTTGTGCAGTACTACACAAAACTATATACGGCAGGGGGAGGGGCGCCCCGAGAGGAAATACAAAGAAACTTGCAGGATCTAGGCCTCAATAAGATAACAGGAGCCCAGAGATTAGAACTGGAGGCAGCAGGGGGTCACGTGATGCGAGGGAGCTGAACGGACGTCCGAGAACCCGGCTCCGCTACTGACTCCCTCTATCTTTAAAATTAATCGGCTTAACTCCCGTTTTCAAAAATCTACGACCCGGACGGGGACACAGTAAACGACCCGCGTTTAGATCACGAGGCTGCGAGGAGGAGAACGCGGCAGAGAGAGCGGGGAATGCCCGTGAAGTCACAGAGGCCTAAAAAGTCCCGCATGCTTGACGCGGAAAAAAAAATGGCGGCGGTTAAAGAAACCGCGGGAGAAGCGAGCCAGCCTACCGAAGTTTTTCAAGAACTTATACAGCAAGTGACGGCTATATTAGAAGACAAGCTGTCCAAATTTCAATCTTCAGTGGAGCAAATCCGGGAAGCAGTGGAAAGACAAAGTGCGAGACTCCAGCAGGCGGAAGAAAGGATCTCCAGGCAAGAAGACAGAACGGAGGTAGCAGACACCCGAATAAGCGGGCTAGAGCGAAAGTGTGAGCGCCTGGAGCAGCAAGTCGACGACCTGGAGAACCGGAGCCGAAGAAATAACATCCGGATAGTAGGGCTCCCTGAGTCGGTGCAGGATAAAGAACTGTGGAAGATCATGGAGGAATGGCTCCCTGAACAGCTGGGATTACAATGTCCGGGAAAGACCTTGCAGGTTGAAAGAGTCCATCGAATTGGGGCGCGCAGAGAGGGGGAGAGCCGCCCCAGAACAGTTATAGCAAAACTTTTGAATTATGCCAGCAAAGAAAAAATACT
Organism: Microcaecilia unicolor; assembly: GCF_901765095.1. NCBI lineage: Eukaryota > Metazoa > Chordata > Amphibia > Gymnophiona > Siphonopidae > Microcaecilia > Microcaecilia unicolor. The sequence continues at coordinate 117,565,299 of NC_044040.1, read as the reverse complement.
ACTGGCTTACAGGAAGAAAGCAGCGCTGGAATACAATGGAAGTAAAGTCTTGCTATTTCAGGATTACTCTGCTGTGGTTTCGGAGCAAAGGAGGAAAATGGGACAGCATTGTAAGCGCTTGTTTGAAAAAGGGGTGAAATTTGCCCTACTCTTCCCGGCTAAAGTGCGGGTGATGGCTGATAATAAGGTACTGTTTTTTACTGACCCCAGCGAGCTGCCAGCATATGTGGAACGCATATAAGGGATTTAAAGAACAGATCAGCTATGGCACCTGACTTGTGAAAGTGCAACAAACTGGATTATAAGTACAATGTGTGGGGAAAAGAAACTTGCGATTGGACCAGAATAAGGCAGAAATACACACGAGAAACTGTGGGCCTTAAGGATTAATCAAACTGAATTATTAGAATTGTGAAGACCCTAAATGTTGGATTGACCAGACCCGTGGGAACAAGTGATCAGTGGTTGGTGCCCATGTTGTTACTTCTAAAAAAAAAAAAAAAAAAGGGACATCTGACCAGATCAAGGGAACACCAGGGAGGTGACAGTCCGCGGTAGATGGAAGGAAGAGCCCTATGCCAAGCTGAAGAAGCACTGGTAGTGATCCACGGACCTGGCAGAAGAGGACAGCTTGGGAAGAGTGAGCCAGAGGTTGCTGGAAGTTAAGTTCTACATGCGGGACTGGATGTAAAGTTGAAGTGGGTTTGAAGGTTATTTTTTGATGTATAGGTGTTGAAAGGAGCAGGAAAATGTTGGCACTCCTTACTGTTTTTGGTTTTTGTAGATTAGGATGTTGCAGGGGAAGGGGAGGCTGGGGTAGAAGAGAAGGGGAGATAGACACAGAGAACGGGAGAGCGCAAATTATTAGGGGAAGCAGGAGTTGTGAGTGCGGGGGAGTTAGTGGTAGGGGAAAGGAAATGTTAAGGTTAAGGATTGCATGGATGGAAGTGTGTGTGTTGGGAAATTGGAATGTAACGATTGGTGAGGGAAGGGAGGGGGGGAAGGGGGGGAGTGGAGGGGAGGACAGTGAAAGGGACGGGGGGCTGGGGACAGTTCTGGCTATTAACATCACAAGCAACAGCATATCGGGGGGCTGGAAGATCATGATTGAAAGGAGAAGAGAACCCATAACTTTACGTACAGATTCCAGACAACAAGACTGGTCTGGAGGCCTAGCTGGGGGGCCTCTGGACAGAGATATACAGAGTATTGGTGAGTCTAGAAATTATCAACAGATGAGTTGAATGGCTAAACTAAAAGTTGTGTCATTAAATGTAGACGGGGTACACTCACCAATAAAGAGGGCAAAGGTACTTCAGGCGCTCAAGAGGCAAAAGGCCGATGTGGCACTGATACAAGAAACACACTTAAGTAAAGTAGAACATCTTAAGATGAAAAGAGATTGGGTGGGAGACATATATTTTGCAGCATACAATGGGAGGCAAAGGGGAGTAGCCATACTAATAAGGAAAACAATTGCATTTAGCTTACATAAGATGTACCAAGACCCGGAAGGGCGCTTTGTAATAGTGACAGGATCTTTGCAAGGTATCAAGGTGGGACTATGTAGTGTATATGCACCAAATGTTTATTCTCACAAATTTTTTACCGCTCTGATAGCCAAATTAGTAACTTTTGATGAATACCATCTCATTGTAGGAGGGGATTTTAATATTACAAGTGACCCCTCTATAGATTGCAAACCCCCAAGGAAGGTGGGGCGGGGACATGAAGAAAGGGGGGTAAATTTACTTATGAATGAGCTAGGGCTGGTGGATATTTGGCGCCTCCAACACTTAGAAGAGCATGATTATACTTTTTTTTCACACCCGCATGGAGTTCACTCGCGTCTTGACTACCTGCTTGTGTCCCACTCAGTCAGCTTGATAGTAGAACAGACTGGAATTGGGGACCCCGATGTTTCTGATCATGCCCCAGTGTGGGCTGAAATGCGGTGGGGGGAGAGGAAGAGGCCGACAAGATGGCGTATGAATCCGGCTCTGTACCAAAGTAGAGAATTTAAAACTTACTTGGGGCAGAGCTGGACAGACTACGTCGCTGAGAATGATGCCCAGTCGGTAAACCCGAGAATTTATTGGGAGGCAGCGAAGGCTGTACTCCGAGGCAAGATTATCTCTTATGCTGCCTCGCAGAACAAGCGGCGGAGCTCTCAACTTACAGAGGTGTCCGGGAGATTACGGGAAGCTCGTAGAGCTCTCATCATCTCTCCCACAGAACATAATAGACAGACATATGCCGAGTGTAGGAAGGCAATGCAGGAGATACTGGATGCAGGAGCGCTATACAATATCAAATTATATAAATATAAGCTGCACCAATGGGGGAATAAAACAGGTAAGCTCTTAGCAGCCTTGGTGAGGCAGAGGTCGGGGAAGCAGTATATAGGTAAGATCCGAGAAGCGGAGGGAACAGTAACTACAGACCAAATGGAAATAGAAAGGGAATTTGTGCGTTATTACACAACACTTTACAAAGCGGGCCCTTTCTCAGAGGAAAAGTGTATAGAGTTCCTTAGAGACGTAAACTTACCCTCGTTAACTGAAAGCCAGAAAGAGATGCTGAATGCACCACTACAAGGGAAAGAAATGCAGCAAGTAATAAAACGCTTGCAGCTGGCTAAAGCCCCAGGGCCAGATGGTCTAGGGACAGAATTTTATAAGATCCTGCAGGATTTGCTCATTGAACCCCTTATTCTCATGTGTAATGAGGTGAGGGAAGTGGGCGGGATGGGACCTGTGCTGAACCATGCACATATCACAGTCATCCCCAAGCCAGGGAAAGATGGGGAGCAGGTTGGATCCTATAGACCCATTTCGCTGCTCAATCAAGATCTTAAGTTGCTGGCGGCGGTATTGACGGATCGACTGAGCCAGGTGGTGCCTCATCTAGTTCATCCCGACCAGGTGGGGTTTGTTAAGGGAAGATACGCATCGGCCAATATCTTAAAAGTAAGCCGAGTGCTACTTGAAGGTGGGGGGAGAGCAGGAGATGCTATACTGGCCAGTCTGGATGCCGAGAAGGCATTCGACAAAGTAGTGTGGGAGTACTTATTCTGGATCCTGAGGCACTTTGGTATTCAGGGAGAGTTTCTACAATGGATCACAGCTTTGTATAACAATCCCACGGCGCAGATTATCATAAATGATTCCCTTACGGATGCTTTCCCCTTACGGGGTGGTACCCGGCAGGGGTGCCCGTTGTCACCGTTACTTTTTATTCTGACATTGGAACCCCTGGCGGCTAGAATACGGCAAGAACCCAGACTAACAGGACTACGAGTAGGGGGTGCAGAACACAGAATAAATTTATTTGCTGACGACATGCTTTTGATGTTGGATAAGGCGTCGCAAACGCTGCCACTAGTGATGGATATTATTAAGGAATATGGGGAATTTTCTGGGCTCAGTATCAACTTTGGGAAGTCAGAAGCGTTGCCCATCAGTGATCCTTGCACATGTCGAACACCTGGGGAGTTCCCTTTGATGTGGGCCCAAAAGGGCATCAAATACTTAGGAGTGTTCTTAAGCGCAGATCAGAGCTGGATGTATAAAAAAAATGTGACAGACCGAGTGGAGGAAGTAAAACGGCTTTGCGGAAGGTGGAAAGACTTGCCTATAAATTTTATGGGTCGGATTGCTTTGGTTAAGATGGTAATGTTGCCTAAATTAATATACCCCTTACAAATGCTTCCTTTATGGGTATGGAGGAAGGAGGATAGCCTGTATAGGAGTGTGATAAGTACTTTTATCTGGCGAGCGAAACGATCACGGATTTCCTTTGTGAAACTCACTCATACTCGTAAACAGGAAGGTCAAAAGTTGCCAGACTTAAGAACATATAATGTGGCAGCGCTGATGCGGTGGATTCATGAACTGCAGTCAGGAGAGAGTTTTTATGCCACTACGGGCTTCTGGGAGAGCTGGTGTGGCCACAATGACCCGTTTGCAGTATTGGAGTCATGGGCGGTACCAGGAGCCAAAAAGATAGTGAATAACCCATATGTGGCAGCGCTGCAGAGGGCCTGGAGATGGTGGAGGGGACATGGCGGAACAGCGAGAGGAACCAGCCCATTTCTACCATTAACGGGCAACATGGCCTTTCCGGCAGGCCAAGGGGTATCAGTATTTAGTGACTGGCGTGAAAAGGGGTGTAGATTTATAGGGCAATTTAGGAAAACGGAAGAGGAGGCTTTCCCAACGTTCACCGAAGTTAGGGATGAATTGCAGTTGCCGAGATCGCACTTCTTTGCATACCTTCAAATTAGAGATTATGTGCTGAGTGTGGAACGCAGGAGCCGGGAACGGGTGCATTTCACGCAACTAGACAAAATGTTTTTGCAAATCCCGCCCAAGCTAAATAGACTGTCACAATGGTGCCAATTAATTCGGGAGTCACAGGAGGCGCCACATGTCCGGCAGTTAGCAGAGATTTGGAGTAGGGACACGGGTGAGGAGGTTACTGTGAAACGGCTGAGCACGGTCTTTGGGGGGTTAAGCAAGATTACACCAAATGCAGCCCTACAGGATATACAATACAGGATTTTATACAGAGTACATATTACTAAAGAGAGAGGCAAAACCATGGGGATGTGGGAGGATGATGTTTGCAACAAATGTGGGAAAAGTGTGGGAGGCTTTTTGCATTCATTTATGGAGTGCCCGAGCCTACACAAGCTATGGGTAGGAGCGCTGGAAGTAATTGAAAAGACGTTACAATGTGAAATGGAGTGGAAGTATTCAGCTATTCTAATGGGCTGTAAGGAATCTCTTGGACAGCAAGGACTGGGTGTAGCTCAGTGTAGATTTGTGCTGTTGACTGCATTATTGGTGAAGAAATGCATTTTGCAAGCTTGGGTTGACACTGAACCTCCACCTTTGGAGCGGTGGAAGGCTCAAATGAAGGACATGGCCCAGTGGGTGAATATGACACTAAAATTTTCAACAGCGCTCGGCAATCGCCAGTATAGAGATATATGGGGGAGAGCGCGAGATCTGCTCATGGCGCCAGACCCGGATTTGCAAAGTAAAGAATAGCCAGATAGGGGGGGAAGAGGGAGGGAGGGCAAACGGAGGGGGGGGGGGACCTCATTCACAAGGGAAGGGATTAATAAGGGAGGAAACACAAAAGCACATGGGGACCAATACATATGTCTTGTAGATGCATAATTTGTACTGTTGTCCTTTCGATTGCAATGTACTGAGTGACGTTGAGCTGCAGGTGGCAGCAGATGTTTATATTTGTCTTCATGATGCAATAAAGAAATTTTCAAAAAAAAAAGAACTGGAGGCAGCAATAACACTTCAGGAAGTACTCCGGGTGATTAAGGGGTTAAAGGGGGGAAAGGCACCGGGACTTGATGGATACACCGGGAAATTCTACAAAGTATTTAGAGGGGAACTAGCACCGTTACTGGTAAGGGTCGGAAATGCAAACTTTAGAGGGAATGGCTTACCCAACAGCATGAAAGTAGTAGGAATTTCAGTAATACCAAGACCAGGGAGAGACCCGACAGTGTGTGGTTCGTACAGGCCAATATCATTATTGAACACAGATGTTGAGATCTTAGCAAAGGTTATGGCAGACCGCCTGGCCATATTATGCCACACCTCATACACACAGATCCATTACTACTGCTACTATTTGGCATTTCTATAGCGCTACAAGGCGTACGCAGCGCTGCACAAACATCAGGGTTTATACTCAATAGAAAGGTAGCAGATAATATTCGACGCACACTGAATATTGTATGGGGACCACAGAGGAGAAGAGACTCACTAATGTTACTGGCAATAGATGCAGAGAAAGCATTCGACAGGGTGGAATGGGAATATTTATGGAAAGTAATGGGAGCAATGGGCTTGGGAACACCTTTTATAGAGTGGGTGCGGGGATTATATGCGTCCCCGACTGCGAGGTTAAAGGTCAATGGGGGCTACTCTGAATGCTTCCCAATTCAAAGGGGGACACGTCAGGGATGCCCACTCTCCCCTCTGTTGTTTGCGTTGTCCATCGAGCCCCTAGCACAGAGAATCCGATCCCTGAAAGATATACGAGGAATTAGACTAGGGGGGCAAGAGCACAAAATTGAACTCTTTGCAAATGACATCCTGTTTTATGTAGCCAACCCGGTGCACACGTTACCCATTATAGTTAGAGAACTTAAATCATATGGGAGGCAAGCGGGGTTTGTGGTAAACTATGATAAATCTGAGATAATGGGAATTACAATAACAGAAGTGGAGCAGGTGCAGCTGAAAGCGAGGTTTAATTTTAAAATGACGGATACAGGATTCCGATATTTGGGAATAAAGATTCCTAAGGAATTAAAGAACCTGTATGCCTGGAACTATGAGCTTTACTTCGAACAGTGAGAAGAGATCTGAATAGATGGAGGTCAGGATGGATATCATGGTGGGGACGTATAGCAGTGATAAAAATGAACATTTTACCACGGCTCCTTTTCTTGTTTCAGACACTACCCATATTAGTCCCGAAAAAGGAGTGCTAAAATTACAGTCGGAATTAGGGAGGTTTGTATGGGAGGGGAGATCAGCTCGGCTGTCATTGCGGATAATGTGGGGAAGGGTACAGGATGGTGGGGGGGGGGGGGGGGGGGGGGGGGGAGAGAGATGCCAAATATGCAATGGTACTATTGGGCGGCGCAAATAACACAAATAGCAGAATGCTGTAAGGTAGATCTGTCACAAATAACCAAATTAGAACAAGTGTTTGGAGGGTCTGTTATGGGCCTCCCTTCTGGAACAGTCTTATGGGAAATTGACACTGAACCCATTTGTATCGCATTTACTGTGACTCTGGGGAACCTTAAAAGCTAAACTGCGGGGTCCCTCCTATGCTTGGATAATGCAAGAGTCGGGATTCCCAGCAGGAAAGGAATCAGGGGTTTTCTTAACATGGTTTCAGAAGGGACTGATTCGATTTCGAGACTTCCTGGAGGGAGGGCGTATTAAAGCATTTGAAGAACTGCAAGAAAGATATGGCCTACAAGAGACTAATACATATGCCTACCTGCAAGTTAAACACTTTATTACAACTGAGAAATCGGCAAGGAACCCACCCAAAGAACATGAAAAACTTGAAAATTTGTGGGGGGAGATAGATGTGAGGGGTAAGGGGATTTCTAAAGTGTGTGGCTACCTTCGGGGCCAGGAATTCCAGAAACTCCCATATATGGAGGCGTGGGAAAAAAGATATGACACAGAATATGAGTGAGGCTGAATGAAGGAGGGTGTGTATAGAGGTTAAGAAAGCCTCAATATGTGTATTAATAAAAGAGAGCACTTACAAAGTATTGAGCAGGTGGTACTACACACCAGATAAAGTGAACAAAATGTACCCAGGGACTTCGGCGGTCTGTTGGAGATGTGGACAAGAAATGGGAACATTTTACCATATATGGTGGGAATGTAAGATGCTGTAAGGGTATTGGAAAGAGATTGTGGCTGGGCTATCAGTGGCTCTAGAGACTCCCTTCCCGTGGGAACCTAAATGGTGCTTGTTGGGATGGGGTAATCAGAGAGGGCAAAAAATGGCAACAAAGAGTTAAACGCATAGGCCTTGCTGCAGCGAAAACAGTTTTAGCGCTGCAGTGGAAATGTAGCATGGGGCCCACAATACATAACTGGAGGGTGAAGCTTTGTGGCATAATAGAACTTGAAAAATTAACAGATAAAAGGAAGGGTAGATACAACCCTGAGGCGCAAGAATGGGTGCGGCTGAACAAGGTTTTGAATGATAGTAGGGGAAAAGAGAACAACTTGACATCCTGAGGGACAAAGAAGAGAGAGGGGGGAGGAAGAGGGGATAAGAGATGGGAGAGGGGGGGAGAAAATGTTTTAAATGATTTAGAAAAAAAAAATCTAATTGGACACAATTTCAGCAAAAAACTTTCACCGTAGTAGCAATGATGAGCTGAATGTTTTTTTAAAAAAATATTCCTAATCAAAGTGTTAAACGGTATTCTTATATTATTTTTTCAAAATTATTTTTCTTTTTTTCTTTATTCTCTTTATATCAATAATAAATTCACAGCAGAGAAAAAGACCTCATCAGTCCTAGCTTGGCGTTACTGTGCTTAATGTGCTCAAACGCCAGCGTACTGTCTAATATACGATATAGAAGAAAGAAAGATCATGATTGATTAAGATTATTCACTATACAAGAGCAGAGTTTTTAAGACCGAGAATTTAAATGATTTAGAGACATATTAGGTTAAAAGTTGAAATGTATTGGAATGACATGGTACAATGCAGTTGTGATACATTGTTCTTTAATAAAATTTATAAATTGAAAAAAAAAAAAAAGAAATGAAGAAGAAAGGCAGAAAGTAAAGAAATAAATGGAAAGGAAGCCCTGGAAATGGAGTTAAGAGGACAAATAGCAGCAGAATTGGATACTGGGCCAGCATGATCAGAAAAACAAAGTCACCAGACAACAAAGGTAGAATAAAATCATTTTATTTTCATTACAGTGTTTGGAATATGTCCACTTTGAGAATCAGGTGCTCAACATTAAAAGTTTATATTTATTTACTTATTTATGGCATTTTATCCCACTTTAAACATGAATTAGATTGGAACATGGGATTATTTTTATTTTCCTGGAGTAATGCATTGCCCCCCCCCCCCCCACTCCCCGACTATAGCCAGCTCTGCAATTTGGGGGTGGGGGGGAAGCAGAGGTGGATGGAGGGGCGCAGAGGTGGACCGGGGAGAGAGCCTGTTGTTAAACATTTACCAGCACACCACTGCCTGAGTCCGAAAAAGAGAGCGCTAAACAAAGACGTGTCTCTTTAGAACGCGCATCAAAAGAACTAAGAGGGCACGCTCGCACATGCTCACTGCGTTCAGCCCGCGCAACGGAGCGTTCTAGATTCTTCTTTTTTGCTTTTAAGTTTTTTCTTCCGGTCTCCTGGGCCGTCGCGGACGATGACCCATCAGTGAGAATATTCAGCCTGCTTGTCCTCAGAGAAGACCAATTACAGTAAGGATAGAAAAAACTGTACTACATTGCTGATTGTTTTTACCTCTTAACGCATTTCTCCTCCCCCCCCCCCCCCCAACAAGCTTTCATATGCTCCAGGCATATGAAAAGAGCCTCTATAAATCCACCAGGCCCCATATTTAAAGTCAACTTATCCAAGTAGCAGGATACTGTGGAGTCAGTACACCAAACCTTCAACTCCAACGTCTCTATTTTTCTACTGTCTGACCCCCTAACTCTAATTCCTACTATATATAGTAAATCTATGAGAAATTCGATTACAGAAACACAGAATATTTCTTTACATACAAAATTGGGACGAAGAGACCACAAAATATATTTATTTGAAGTTTGAACAAATAATCTGAACAAAAAGAATGCTGTCAAATGAAAACATGCAATATGTTGATAAACATAATGGGGGTCTTTTATTAAGCGGTGGTAAGCCCAACACAGGGTTACCACTCGCTAATCCGGAACTACCGCTGGGCTACCGCAGCAGGCCAGCGGTAGTTTCCACTCCCAGCGCACCATTTCCGGTGCCTCAGGGATCGGTGCTGGGGCCGATTCTGTTCAATATATTTGTGAGTGACATTGCCGAAGGGTTAGAAGGTAAAGTTTGCCTATTTGCGGATGATACTAAGATCTGTAACAGAGTGGACATCCGGGAGGGAGTGAAAAACATGAAAAAGGATCTGAGGAAGCTAGAAGAATGGTCTAAGGTTTGGCAATTAAAATTCAATGCGAAGAAATGCAAAGTGATGCACTTAGGGAATAGAAATCCATGGGAGACGTATGTGTTAGGCGGGGAGAGTCTGATAGGTACGGGTGGAGAGAGGGATCTTGGGGTGATAGTATCTGAGGATTTGAAGGCGACGAAACAGTGTCACAAGACGGTGGCAGTAGCTAGAAGGTTGTTAGGCTGTATAGAGAGGGGTGTGACCAGCAGAAGAAAGGGGGTGTTGATGCCCCTGTATAAGTCGTTGGTGAGGCCCCCACCTGGAGTATTGTGTTCAGTTTTGGAGGCCGTATCTTGTTAAGGATGTAAAAAGAATTGAAGCGGTGCAAAGAAAAGCTACGAGAATGGTATGGGATTTGCGTTACAAGACGTATGAGGAGAGACTTGCTGAACTAAACATGTATACTCTGGAGGAAAGGAGAAACAGGGGTGATATGATACAGATGTTCAAATATTTGAAAGGTATTAATCCGCAAACGAACCTTTTCCGGAGATGGGAAGATGGTAGAACGAGAGGACGTGAAATGAGATTGAAGGGGGGCAGACTCAAGAAAAATGTCAGGAAGTATTTTTTCACGGAGAGAGTAGTGGATGCTTGGAATGCCCTCCCGCGGGAGGTGGTGGAAATGAAAACGGTAACGGAATTCAAACATGCGTGGGATAAGCATAAAGGAATCCTGTGCCGAAGGAATGGATCCTCAGGAGCTTAGTCAAGATCGGGAGGCGGGGCTGGTGGTTGGGAGGCAGGGATAGTGCTGGGCAGACTTATACGGTCTATGCCAGAGCCGGTGGTGGGAAGCGGGACTGGTGGTTGGGAGGCGGGGATAGTGCTGGGCAGACTTGTACGGTCTGTGCCAGAGCCGGTGGTTGGGAGGCAGGGCTGGTGGCTGGGAGCCGAGGATAGTGCTGGACAGACTTATACGGTCTGTGCCAGAGCCGGTGGTGGGAAGCGAGACTGGTGGTTGGGAGGCGGGGATAGTGCTGGGCAGACTTGTACGGTCTGTGCCAGAGCCGGTGGTTGGGAGGCGGGGCTGGTGGTTGGGAGGCGGGGATAGTGCTGGGCAGACTTATACGGTCTGTGCCCTGAAGAGCACAGGTACAAATCAAAGTAGGGTATACACAAAAAGTAGCAAATATGAGTTATCTTGTTGGGCAGACTGGATGGACCGTGCAGGTCTTATTCTGCCGTCATCTACTATGTTACTATTTCTGTAGCACTGGTGTTTACCCAGCGGTAATCAGGCAGTGCTGCATGTTGCCCAGTTACTGCCAGGTTAGAGTGGGAGTCCTTACTGTCACCTCAATGGGTGTCAGTAACTGCTCCCCGCCCAAAAAAAGGCCGCACAGCAAGTGGTTCACTTACTGCATGGTCATTTCTTAGAAAAAAAACGGCAGCCTTTTATCCGCTGCAGTAAAAGGGGGCCTCAGCATGTGTCAAAAACATGTGCTGATGCTAGCGCAGGCCCCCCTTTTCTAAGCTGTGTTAAAAGGGGGCCTGCGCTAGCATCAGCACATGTTTTTGACACACGCTGAGGCCCCCTTTTACTGCAGCGGATAAAAGGCTGCCGTTTTTTTTCTAACAGCTTAGAAAAAGGGGCCCAATATTTAAAATAAATCTATGAATAATTTGTCCTCAGAAAAAGAATGCCTCAGTCAGATCCTCCTTCATGGATGTCCTCTAATCTGATCTAATTATTCTCAGCGCAGAGAACAATCTCTCAACACTAACTTGGGTTGATGGCAAAGCAGTAACCACCAGGGCAATATTTCCAACAACTGCTGGATTAACATACATTTTTTGATTTGGATCTAAAGTACTGGTAAATAAAGTATAAAATGATAAAATTTACCTTATATTATAATATTGTAAGTTCTTATTTTGAAGCTGGAGTCAGGCCAGTACATTTTTACCAACTCCAACTCTGACCCCACAGCCCTGGCTGCTATCCAGATGGATGGGGCTTATCAGGGTCATCCCTTGATTTTTAGCAGCACTGTCTGGATAATGCAACTGAAAATCATTGCAGGCTGCCCTGGCAATATCCAGAAAGTGCAAGGGCAGTCCCCAAAGTAATCCTGTTAGCAGCAATCCTGAGTGTGCTAGCCATACATAGTCCATGAGTTACTATAGCTATAAAAACAAAGCCATAAATCTGTGTACAATAATCTTTTCCACAGTTAAACTGTTATTTTTACTGGGGTGAAAACATGCAAAATTATTTTATAACAACAACAACAACAACAAAAGTCCTTTCCATCTCCTTAGTACTGGTTCAGTTTATAGAAATTTCTTGCCTAATTCTATTCAGGTTATGATTGAAGTATTTCACTACAGATAAGTACAAATAGTGGACCACTAACTTTAGACATCTTAAAGCTTTACCATTTACACATTAAAGGAGCTTTCAGAGTCCATGAAACAACACTGACTACACTTGCCCTAAAAATAAGTTGAATACATTTTTTTTTTTACAAACAAGTCTCCAAATACCACCAGCAAAGAAAGTCTAATGCCAAACAAACCAGATGCCCTAGCAATGGGTGCAGACTTCCTTGCTGAAAGTTACTTTAAAAATAATTTTCGGTGGATTTGATTTGGATAAGATAGTCTAATGGGAGGGGGGATATGTAAAAGGAAAAATTAAGAATACTGATTGGATCTTATAGCTGCATTGAAAAAGTATTTAGGCAGTTTATTGAGATGTGAACCATGATGTTTGCGTGGATGTACTTTTGCTTACTTGTTGCTGTCATACTTGTATTTCTGAACAGTTGTATTGTACTTCAATGCTCAATAAAGATTCTTATAAATTAAAAAAAAAAAATTTTCTTTCATGACAAAAACTTACAATTTCCATCTCTAGTATCTGTACTACTTAATGGGGAAGCCAATACCACAGATGGCCCAGGCTACTGCTGAAACCCAGGATCTTTGAAGTGGTAAACGTGAAGTTAGATTTACTGACCAACATTTCTTTACCTAACCCTTCACCAGTAAATTTAATTTCTAGTTGGCTCATTCAGCACTGAATTACTCCTTTAATGAAATGCTACAGACATCCTGATCCCTTCTGTTTTATGATCTAATCTTCTCTACCTGTCTGTAATACACAAGTAATTTTTTACATATTAAAATGTTTTACCCTACTGAAAAGCAGTGTCTTCCCTGAATCACAAAGGCCGATCAGGAGAACATCTCGCCGACTGCTCTTCCCCCTATGCAAGAGCTTCCAGAACACTGAGAGGAAATGAAAAGAGATTTTAAATCAGAGTCTACTCAGAAGACAAATCATCATAAGTACAGTTATCTGATCACCCATGCAGCCTTCCAAGCTACAAACTTGTACTGTAACACATATAGGAATCTGTGTCCTAGTTATGATTCTGAGGTGATGGCTGACCATCAAAGTAACTTATGGACAAGGGACACTGAGCCAGTCCTGCTTTTTGTTATTTTTTATTCTTCATTTTGGTTTTCAATTTTAAATCTACCTTGTACAAACATCCATACTGCAAAACCCCACAAAGAACTGTAAAATGTTTACAGTACATCAAAGTTACTCACCGGTAGCAGGTGTTCTCCGAGAGCAGGAGAACACGTGTTTTCACATATGGGTGACATCATCTGACAAAGCTCAGTACAGAGAATTTCCCAGCAACAGTGCTACAAACCTCTGGAATACCGCACCACATATGTGCATAGAACATCCCACTCGCTGCTTCATGGGACCAAACTATCTGTTATAAAAGCTAATAGAATACAATTCCTAGGGGAGGCAGGTGACTATGCAAAAATATGTGTCCTGCTGTCCTTGGAGAACACCTACTACAGGTGAGTTAACTTCGTTTTCTCCGAGGACAAGCAGAATATCATTTCTCACACATGGGAATCCCTAGCTACAGGGGTATCTGAAACAAAAAATGGAGAACAAACATGGGCTACAGGGGAAGGCCAAGACGCTTTTTTTTTGGATCAGCCTGAAACAGAAACAAATGGGCCTGGGGGTGAGGGGTGGAATTGTTCATTCAGAATCTATTTGGAGTCTAGAATCCAACTGACCAAACTATCACGTCAGGAGTCTTGCTCTAAGCATTAGTGAGATATGAATGTGTGGACTGCTGACCAATTTACAACTCTGCAAATCTCCTCTATGGAGGCTCACCTAAAGTAGGCTACTGACGCAGTCATGGCTCTGACATTATGAGCCATGACATGACCCTCTAGAGTCAGCCCAGCCTGGGCATAAGTAAAGGAAATGCAGTCTGCTAGCCAACTGGACAAAGTGCATTTACTGATTGATGGCTGTCTCTATCCTGTTAGGGTCAAAAGAAACAAAAACCTGGGTGACTGTCTATGGGCTTTAGTACGCCCCAGAGAGAAGACCAAGGCTCTCTTGCAGTCCCAAGTGTGCAGTGCACATTCAACGGGGTGGGAACGGAGTTTAGAAATAATTGATGGCAAAATGACTGATTGGTTAAGATAGAACTCTAGGACTTCCGGTCATGTGGTGAGCGAGGCAGCAGCAGTAGCTAGCAGCTCCAGGACCCCCCGCCCCAAAGCGCAAGATTTAACTGATCTTTAGCGCAAACTGACCCTCCAGAACGATCCCGCACGCGACGGACTGCATGGAAAAGTTTCTTACTAAGTCTCCAGCAGAAATGGCACAGAAAACAGGCACGAAGACAAGGGGAAAGGCCGGAAGCGGAGAATCCAAGATGGCGGAGGGGTCCGCGCCGGCAGCTCCCATTTTTACGGAGGCGCAGTTAGACCAACTGACTGCAGCGGTAGTCTGCGCCTTGGAACTGCGCTGGGACTCGCTATCAAAGAATATAGAGGCGATACAGGTGGGACTAGATGGTCTGGAAATCAGGACGGGAGACCTCGAGGTCAGAGTCTCTGCCCTCGAAGATGATACCCGCACACAGGGCCCCGATATCGCCCATCTGCAAAAACAGCTCGCGGAACAAACAGATAAAATAGAGGACCTAGAAAATCGATCTCGCCGAAACAACATCAGGATCATAGGGCTCCCAAAGCGAGTACCGGAAAGGAACTTGTCAGATTGGCTGGAAACATGGTTATTGAAAGAATTTGCACTGACAGACCCGGCAGGCTCATTAATCATTGAACGGGCACACGGATTGGGGCATAGAGTCGAAAGCGCACAGCGTCCAAGGGCGGCCATAGCAAAGATATTAAACTTTCGCCACAAGGAAGAGATTTTACAGGGCTTTCGCCAGAAGAGAGACAGCCTAAAATACGAGGGGCCCAAGATCATGATCTTTCAGGACTACTCACAGAAAGTTCAGGAACAACGACGAGCGTTCCATCCTCTATGCGCAGAACTAGCGCGGAACCAAGTAAAGTTTGCATTATTGTATCCAGCGCACCTTAAGATCCAGTACCAGAACGTGTGGCACCATTTTCAGACAGTGGCAGAGGCACAGGCGTTTGTAACTGAGCAAAAACTCCTGCAGGCAGCCTGAATGAACTAACTGGAGGGTAATATATTTGGTAATGTATGAGACAGAATACCATGCGCAACTACCCGTTTTGTAGCATTTGGGGAACAGGGGGGACCCAACGCGGAATAAGGAAGGTCCACTCCGCAAGTCCACTCACGGAGACAGGGGTGAAGAGAGAGGGAGCAGGGCTGAAGGGGGGGAAGGGGGGACAGAAAGACATCTGTGGGTACACATAAAGGGGACCAGGAAGGGGTGACCATCGACGCATCCACCGATGATAGGGGTGGTTGCTTCAAAAGCGAAAGACTAAGGCTGCAAAAGTGGACGGTGAGACCGGTAGGGACCAAAGCTCTAAACATCATAGGCAAAAAGTGGAAAGCCCAGGGTGGGAATGTTGGAGGAAAGAGGAGGCAGATTAGAGTGAGCACTGCGGTAGTAAGGAACATACAAAATAGACCATGCCTGCCAGAATTGTAACTTGGAATGTGGGAGGCATAAGTTCTCCCATTAAGAGAACTAAAATATTGACAGCCCTGAAGAGACACAAAGCTGATATTGCATGCCTACAAGAAACGCGACTCACAGACATAGAGCATGGTAAATTGCAGAGACTATGGGTGGGTGAGAGCTATGCGGTATCCTCACAAGGAAGAAGAGGAGGAGTAGTGGTACTGTTCCGAAAAGGCCTAAATTACAAAGCCAAGCTATTAACTAAAGGGGAACAAGGGACCTATATCATTCTGCAGATATGGTTGCAAGGCATTGAATTCCTATTGGTGGGGGGCATATGGACCAAATGTGTATGACCCAGAGTTCTACAAAGTCTTAGCGAGTCATTGTATACGATATAAGGTTAAGCGATTGTTGATATTGGGAGACCTTAACATGGTAGCCGACCCGGACATTGACTGCACGAACCCCATGTCACAGCACTATTCAGGGTCCAGAGTTCAGCAGTTTCAGACTTTTTCTCAAACGCTAGACTTAATTGACGTTTGGAGAACACTTCATCCTGAAGAAAAAGACTACACCCATAGGTCCAGGGCACACAGCACATTAGCCAGACTAGACTACATCTTAACAGACAGATCCTTGTTTCCCTGGGTAAAAGCGGCCACTATCGGTCCTGAAGAAATCTCGGCCCATTCCCTGGTATGGGTAGATATAGAAATGCCAGAGGACGAGAGGGGAGGGAGGAGATGGCAATTCCCGGCACACTTAAGTAGAGAGGTGTGGTAGCCGTGTGTTAGTCCACTCTTTTTTTTTTTTAATTTTATTTTTTAACTTCTTCAGTACACAATACACTCATAAAAAACAGAAAAAACATCATCTAGGTCACTCTGCACACCAATACTGATACAAAATTCAACAGAACAAGGAAACACTGTCATAAAGGTGAGATGTATTCCATACTGAATTTTCTTTTATAACCCTCCTTTTTCCCCACTTTCACACACTAGCAAGCCGTCATGCATATACATCCCATCACAACATTCGTACTCCACGCACCCATCTACCCATGCCCTTCCCCCTATCCCCCCTCCCCTCCTACTATCATGGAAACCTTAGCCCATGATATTTAAACATGAAGCCTATATGTAAGCGTACTGTCTATTGGCCAGTTTGGGGGATCCCCTGTAGATCTGATTCTCATATTTGCCTACTTCCCTCATTTTTGCCTTCCAAGCTTCTGCAGGTATGGGCTCCGGTGACACCCAGAAATGCAAAACTGTTTTCCTAATCAGCAGCAGAGAGACATACACAAATCGACGCTGTGGATATCGCAGTCCCTGGACCACCAATAATGACTGATCCCCTAACAGTAAAGTTGTATAGTCCCACTCCAATTCCCGCTGCAACACTGCAGCCAATAATTGAAAAGCCACATTCCACAGTGATAGAGCTGAGCATTCCAAGAAAGAGTGTATAAGGGTTCCCCCCTCAGTCCTGCACCTAAGGCATCTGTCATCTGTCCAGAGTCCTTTGGCTGCCCCCTTTGCTCTAGCAATATATGCTCTATGAAGGATCTTGTATTGTGTCTCCTGCAGGTCAGCAGCTCTAACCATCTTATACAGGTTAGTGAAAAGTTTCCCAAACTCCTTTTCCGTGTACCTAGATCCTACATCCTCATTCCAGCGCATTACCAGCTGTTCCATGTCCCCCCACTGCCCGTTCGTTGTTAGGATCTTATACCAAGTAGATAAACTGTTAACCTTAGTGGGTATACGTAACAAAATCTTATCTAAGGGGCCCCAAAGCCAACCATCTCCATGTTGCGCCTGTATAGTAGACCAGTAGTGTCTAACCTGCAAGTACTGTAATAAGTTGTTATTCGGTACGGCCCACTGTGCCTTAACTTGGTCAAAAGACAAGAAGACGCCCGACCCTTCCTCCAAAAGTTGTCCCAATATCCTGCAGCCTAAATCTGCCCACTTAGAAAAAATAGAAAATCCCATGCCCGCCGGGAATGCCGCATTACCTGTCATACTCAAATATGGTGAGGCATCCGAGGAGCACCGCTGCTGACCTCTCCACCACATCCAAGCTCTCCTTAAGGGTCGTAAGAAAGCCAGCTTGTGTGACATACAAGAGTCACTACTCGATCCCACGTGCAGCAGATTAAGAAAAGTCCACGGGTGACTCCAGTCTCCTAGTTCCTCACTAGGCAAGAAACGATTGCTCCCTCCCATTCCCTCATAAATAAGGCGCATTAACGCCGCTACGTTGTACCGGCGTAAGTCCGGTAATCCCAGACCCCCCCTGTCTTTGTTGTGGCATAATTTGGAGACCCCTATTCGTGCCCCCTTCCCCCTCCATATAAAAGTCCTAATAAGGGATCGGAACTTGCGTTCTTCCCGTCTGAGAACCTAGATTGGTGCAGCCTGTATCGGGTATAAAATCTTGGGAAGCAACACCATCTTTACTAATGCTATTCGCCCCATCAGCGAAAGGGGCAAGTCCCTCCATCTGTCACACAAACTCTTGATCTTGTCCAGAGCATCTATCACATTTTTCCTATAAATTGTAGTTCTATTAGTGCTTAAATAGATGCCCAAATATCTCATTGCCCCTGCCACCGGTTGTATCGGAAGCCCCGCCATCCCCCTCGCCCCCTGAGTATCCGTCATGGGCAGCAGCTCCGACTTAGTATAGTTAACTCTGAGTCCTGAGATATCCCCGAAGCCCCCAACCACAGAGAGTGCCTTCTCCAAATCCCTTGGGGCATGGGCAACATATAGTAGAATGTCGTCAGCAAAGAGGTTCACCCTCAGCTCCCTACCCCCTACCCGAATACCTCGGACCTCTTCACTACCACGGATCTTTGCAGCCAAAGGCTCTATAGCCAGCACAAAAAGAAGCGGCGAAAGGGGGCACCCCTGCCTTGTACCCCGTTGAATTGTAAAATAATCAGTAAGCCTCCCATTTATCTGTAATCGTGCAAAAGGATTGGCATAAAGTGCCCGGATCCACTCAGAGCAGGCCCCACGAATCCCGAACTGCTCCAGCACCCTAAACAAGTATTCCCACGAGATACTGTCGAAGGCCTTTTCCATGTCTAGCCCTACTATAGCCGCCGGGCCTTCCGTCCTCTTACACTCATGGATGGCCATCAAGGCTTGCATGATATTCATAGAGGCTTGCCTCCCCGGCACAAAGCCCACCTGATCTTCATGTACTAAAGTATGTATGACCCGGTTCAGACGCCTGGCCAGGATAGCCGCCAAGATTTTAACATCCTGATTTTACCCGGTTTCGGTAAAAGCACCACATGGGCCTCATTACGCTGCAGGGGCTCCCCCCTGTCAACCAGATCATTAAACCAGGTCCTCATCAGTGGTGCCACCAGGTCTGCCATGATTCGATAGTATTCAGGCCCAAAGCCATCGGGCCCAGGGGCCTTAGTCAGTTTCAGGGCTCCTATGCCCTCCCTTATCTCCTGCTCTGAAATGGGGGCATTCAGATGGGCCAGCTGCTCCCCATCCAGGCGTGGGAGCTGCAATCCTTGAAAAAAATCCTCATACTTGGTCTGGTCAAAATCTCGGGCCCTGTACAGGGAACTATAAAAGTCCACAAATTGTTGTTCAATTTCGGACTCTGTAGTGTATGACCTCCCCTGCTCATCCTGAATAATGGATGTAATCTGTCTCTTTCGCGAGGGCCGCACCAAATTGGCTAACAACTTGCCTGCCTTATTACCCCATTTAAAAAGTCGGAACCGCTGGTAATATATATCCCTTTCGGCTCGTTGCCGCAAGATCTCATCTATCTGCTGTTTAACCTGCTTCAGGGCAAGCTTATTGTCCTCGTTCATCTGAGAAATGTGCTTCCGGCGTAACTGATGGTATTCTTGAGACAGGCGCAACAAATCCGCCTCTCTCTTCTTCTTTGCCCCTGCCGCGTATGCTATGATGTGCCCTCTCATAACAGCCTTGGAAGCTTCCCAATATGTTCCCGAGCTCACATCTGATGTCTGATTGTGCTGTTGATACTCCACCCACTTAGCCCGCATATACTCCTGAAAACCTCTATCAGTGCTTAACAGAGGGGAGAACCTCCACACCCGCTCGCTCGGCTCCGTACACCACGGGATAATTATCTCCACTGCCTGGTGGTCACTTAAGGTATGATTTACTATATGCGCTCTAGAAATCCGAGCAGACAGGGAGAGGTCCACCAAGAGGTAGTCCAGTCTAGAATAAACCCCATGAGGGTGTGAATAAAACGTAAACTCCTCCTGCTGTGGGTTCAGTAGCCTCCAGATATCCACTAGCCCCGTCTGATTACATACAAAATTCACCCCTTTGTGCTCCCAGTTTCCACCCTTACATTTCGCTGGCTTGCAGTCAATTGAGGGGTCCACTACCACATTAAAATCCCCCCCTACAATCAGCTGGTATTCAGAGTAGGCGACCGCCCTGGCCACCACCTCGGAGAAAAATTTATGGGAGTATACGTTGGGCCCGTACACATTGCACAGTAAAAGTTTTTGTCCCCAGAGTTCTCCCAGAACCAAGACATACCTCCCATCTCTGTCAGCTATTGTTTTATGAACAATGAAGGGGAGTCTTTTATGTATCAAGATAGTCACCCCTCTCTGTCTTGCATTGTAGGAGGAATATCCTATCTCCCCTACCCATCCCCTTCTGAGTTTTTGATGTTCTGCCGCTGACAGATGTGTCTCTTGTAAATAAGCAATCTCAGCCCCCGCTTTAGACAACCAGGAGAGTAGTTTTGTACGCTTGATGGGAGAATGGATCCCATCAACATTAAGTGTGATGATCTTTAAATTAACCATATTTTAAGCATTCACAAATTCTAGCACTCAATTCTTGACAAAAGTTCTCACAGGCCTCCCAGCATAACCTGCGGGAACAGCTGCGCCAACCTTCCGGCCACCAAACATTCATCAACAAACATATGCTGCGTCTGACTGCTTCACTCAGGCTAACCACACTTTTAGGCTTCAAGTTTTGCGTATCTTTCAAACTTCCCCCAGCCCCCCCCCCCCCCCGCCCTACCCTGCACACACACACCTTCCACTCCCTCTCTTCCATCCACCCCCCAACCCTCCCCTCTTACACATCCATACTCCCCCTTCCTCCCCCCCTTCCCTCCCGAACCCCCACCCAGGAGCTATTTTCCCTCCTATAACACACCAGTAACCACCCGCCCGTGGCTCCGCCCCCCTGACATCAAATAGAAATAAGAAAGAGAAACCCCCCCCCCCCCCCAATATCTCCTCCTAAAACTTATACATAGTCTCGTAGTAAACTATATGACAATGCAACCAATATAACTTTCAACTGTCAATGCATCGGCTGGAGCCATGCTTTGTATAACAGAACAATACCATCTACATAGTCCAGGTGCCGGTGCCCTGTTCCAGCCCCGGCCCCCTCCCTTCCAGGACATGGCTCCAGTTAAAGAAAACATTAAGTAAAACAACTTAGAGTAACTGTGCTCCCCCTTACCACCCACAGGTTTAAGGCCCCCATTGATATGTGCAAGCGGCAACTTGAAGCGTCCACAAAACCGCAGAAGCCACATCATCCCTGGGCTGCTATTATAGTTCCTTTATCCGCGGGGCCCCCAATGCTTACGTGCCATCTGCCACAAACCCCAAGAAGCCCATTTTCTCAGTTCAGTCCTGATCCTCCAATCACGCTCCCTGAAGAGCTCCTCACGGCAGGCGCCTGACAAAGGCCTCCAACTCTTTAGGGTCCATAAAGAATAACGTTTTGTTGTCGTGGAGGATCCTCACCTTCGCCGGGAATAGGAGGGCAAAACGCACCCCCTTATCAAACAGTCTCTTGCAGTGAGGGCCCATCTTCTTTCGCTGCTCTGTGACTCGTGCAGAGAAATCTTGAAACAACAAAAGCTTGTGGCCGTCATACTCCAAGGATTTCTTGCTGCAATAAGCCTGGAAAAGTTTTTCTTTATCGGCATAGTTAAGGATGCGCGCAATTACTGGTCTCGGGCGCGTGTCCTTCTCGCGCTGGAACCCCACTCTGTGGACCCTCTCGACCAGCATCTTCGTGTCTGCTGGCTGGAGCCCCAGCTGGTCAGGCAGCCAATGTTCAACTAAATTCCGCAGTTCAACATCCTTAACCGCTTCTGGCAGGCCGATAATTCTGACGTTATTGCGCCTGCTACGATTCTCCAAATCATCAATCTGCTGGGAAAGCTGGGCCTGGCGCACTTCCATCGTTTCCACTCGAGCCTGCATCTCCTCCGATCTATCCTCTTGGCGGGAAATTCGATCCTCCGCTTGCTGCATTCTGGCAGTTTGACGTTCCATCGCATCCTTAATGGAGTCCACTGAGGTCTGTATTTTAGTTAGTCTTTCATCTAAGCTCGCAGTGATTTGTTGTGTGATTTCTTGAATCGCCGTGGTCGGCAGGGTCAGGATCCCCGCGGGCTCTGTTTTGTCCGCCATCTTGGGACTCGCCATGGCCACGCGTTGCTTACTCTGCCGCTATGTCTTTATGGGCATAACACCGCTCCCTCTCACCGCCAGCGCTTATTCAGCTCTCCGATTATCGCCGGTTAGAAGCGGGTACCCCTCAGCTGTTCCTGCGGCGTGCTCAGGGGGTTTTAGTGCGCAAAAACGGGGTTTTTTTTCAGCAGTGGGAGCGGAGCCCGAGCTGGAGACGTCCGCTCAGCTCGCAAGCATCACGTGACCCCCTAGTCCACTCTTAAAGGTTATCAATAGAAATCAAACAAAATAAAACATGGAAAAGAAAATAAGATGATACCTTTTTTATTGGACATAACTTAATACATTTCTTGATTAGCTTTCGAAGGTTGCCCTTCTTCGTCAGATCGGAAATAAGCAAATGTGGTAGCAGATAGTGTATATATAAGAGAAACATCAAAGCATTACCACCAAACACCCTTCTGGTCACGATGGATATAGAATCACTATACAGCAACATTCCATATGCGGATGGCATAAGCTGCATGTGGAAGACTCCTAAAAAAAATCCACACTGGACCATCAATACTCACCAGAAACTATTACAAAATTAATCAAATTTATTTTAACTCACAACTACTTCCGCTTTAACAATGATATCTATCTACAAATAATGGGCATGCAATGGGCACCAGGACAGCACCCCAATATGCCAACCTTTTTATGGCTGAGCTGGAAGAGACATTTCTGAATACATACCAGACCAAACCTCTAAAATACTACCGGTATATCGATGACATTTTTATGATTTGGACGGGGGGGAAGAAACTCTGAAACAATTTTACTATTCCTTCAATATATACCATCCTACAATCAGATTCAAAATTGACTACTCCCCAGAAAAAGTCAGTCTCAATCAGTGATGGCTGTATACAAACATCTATATACAAGAAACCCACAGACAGATGCAGCTACCTCCACAACTCCAGCGTCCACCCTTCACATACAAAAAGATCCATTATTTACAGCCAAGCCACAAGATACCACCATATCTGCTCGGACCCAGAGGATAGAGACAGACACCTTGAAACCCTGACTGCATCCTTCAAACAGAAAGGCTACAACCCCAAAATAATCTCCAAGAATATTGCCTCCTCCCTCAAAACACCCAGGGAAAATCTGCTACAGTACAAAGAAAAAAAAGCCATAGATAGAATTCCCCTTGTAGTGACATACAACCCAGAGCTGGAGAAACTGAGGAAAATCATAAGAGATCTACAACCCTTACTCCAGGAGGATGGATTACTGAAAGAGATATTCCCATCCCCACCAGTGCTGGCCTTCCGACAGCCACCAAACTTAAAACACAAGCTGATCAGAAGTAAACTCCCAACACAGACTGAAAAAGAAAAGGGCACGTTTCCCTGTAACACATCCAGCTGCAAGCTATGCCAGAACATTTCACAAGACCCCACAGTCATTCACAAGGGAAAAATATTCAACATAAAGGACTATTTTACATGCTCATCTTCCAATGTGGTATATATCATTCAGTGTAAAAAATGTAACAAAGGATGCTATATTGGAGAAACAGGCCAGATGCTTAAGACAAGATTCAATCTGTACAGACATCACATGAAAATAGCCGGTGCCAGTCAAGCCCCCACCCCTGTGGGCCAACACTTTACAAGACCAGAACACTGCACCAATGATTTCACAGTAAGAATACTGAAAGGTAATTTTAAAACAATACAGGAGCGTAAGACCTTTGAAATAAGAATGATTGAATATTTTAATACCCAACAAACAGGACTTAATAAGGATCTGGGTTTTCTAACCCATTATAAACCATGAAGTTGTATTTCTCTGTTTATTACCCTCCTCTCACCTACCAACACCCATCCTGTTAGAATATCAATGAAATGCTTTGATGTCCCCCATGCATACCCCCACCCTCCCACTCTGTCAGACTGTCAAAGTAATGCTTTGATGTTTCTCTTATATATACTATCTGCTACCACATTTGCTTATTTCCGATCTGACGAAGAAGGGCAACCTTCGAAAGCTAATCAAGAAATGTATTAAGTTATGTCCAATAAAAAAGGTATCATCTTATTTTCTTTTCCATGTTTTATTTTGTTTGATTTCTATTGATAACCGGCACACTTAGAAACTGACCCGCAATTTCGACAATATATTTTAACTAAGTGGGAGGAATATGCCCTCAATAATAAAGAACACGCACACACGCAGCCAATCTTATTTTGGTCTGCTTCCAAGGCCGTATTGTGAGGAGAAGTGATAGCTTATAGTAGCCTAAAAAAAAAGAAAAGGGCACAAGGTATTTTACATTTAGAAGAACAAATGAAGAAAGCCAAGAGAGCATACATACAACATCCTAACAAAACTTAATTAGAAAGGTTGAGAGCTGCCCAAGTCGCGCTTAATACTTTGTTGCATGAACAAGGAAATAAATCTGCACTGTACTACAAATATAAACTACAGAGATGTGGTAACCGCCCAGGGAAGCTCTTGGCAAGAATTATACGAAATTGGGGAGGCCCTAGGACAGTGACGGCCTTGAAAGATACGCATGGGAACATTGTCACAGGCAGGGAAAAAAATAGGGAAAACGTTCACTGATTATTTCGCAGCATTATACTTGGTACAACAGGGGCCGATTGGCAAACAACTCCCTGAATACCTAGAGAAAGCAGGATTAACTCAATTACCCCAAGAAGGCATAGACCTACTCAATAGTCCGTATCAGAGATACAGGCCGCCATAAAATCTTTGAAAGGGCACTCAGCACCGGGGCCTGATGGATTTACTGGGGAATATTACAAAATGCTCCCCCCAGAGGCGCTGGTGTCTCTCTTAGATTTCTATGAGGTGATAGTCACAGAAGGCATGTTCCCCAAGTATGCGAACACCGCATATATCACGCTGATAGCTAAACCAGATAAGCCAGCTGAGGAAATGGGCTCCTACAGACCAATCTCACTGTTAAATGTAGATGTGAAACTGCTGGCAAAAGTGCTGGCAGAGAGACTGGCCCAGTGGCTTCCTATGCTTATAGGCCCCGAACAAGTGGGGTTTGTCCGGCACAGGCAGGCAACCCATGTCAGGAAATTACTGCTGGCGATGGCATCTTGTCAAACAAAAGGGGAAGCGGCAATAGTGACCAGTTTAGACGCCGAAAAGGCATTCGACCAGGTGCATTGGGATTTCCTATTTCGTACATTAGGTAGTATGGGTATTCAGGGATGGTTCGTAAAAGCAGTGGAAACCCTATATAGAGATCCAGGGGCTAGGTTAATTGTAAATGGCCTGAGTGAGGACAAGTTTACTATTGGGAGGGGCACGAGGCAAGGTTGTCCGCTCTCACCTCTCCTCTTCGTGCTTGCCCTAGAGCCGTTGCTCCGAACACTGAAGAGCACAAAGGAGATAAAAGGCATTGAGGTGGGGGAAGAGGTAAAAGTCTTGGCATACACCGACGACTTGCTACTGACCTTGTCAAATCCAAGTAGTTCTTTAGAAGCCCTCCTAAAAGGTATAGAACAGTACGGCCATCTATGAAGGTTCAAACTAAACATAGATAAATCTTATATTCTCACGCTGGGCCCCAAAACTCAAGTAGACGCAAATAAGGAGATGCCATTACAGAGAGCGAAGGGTGCCATTAAATACTTAGGGGTAAATATTCCTTCAGATCTCACAAAATTGTATGAACAAAATGTACACCGGTTGATCAAAGAAACTGAACGGAGGCTACAGGCCTGGACCCCCCTGCCATTGTCATTGGGGGGCAAAATAGCATTATATAATATGATGATCATCTCTAGGTGGTTATATATACTCCAGACGATCCCAGTATACTTAAACAGGGCTGATGAGCGGAAACTAAACTCTTATGCTAAGGCGGTTCCTATGGCGAGGAAAGAGGGCATGTCTCCCAATTGCGACACTACAAATCCCGGAGGAGTATGGAGGGCTAGGGCTCCTCAGCATGCGATACCAAATGTGGCAAGTGGCATGAGACATATCAATGATTGGTTTAGGTCAACACAGGAATACTCTAACACTGAACTAGAATTGCAATTAACATCAGGGGCCCACTTCAGTAATTACCTACATGGAACAGGGGCCCCAATTCCAGAAATATTAAAGGTAACCAACATTATACATTCCGCTAGGGCGTCCTGGCAATGGATTTGCCGGATGCATAGGGTTTCTCCCAGGACAACTCCATTCTTGCCCATATGTGGTAATGTAAAGTTTAAACCGGGGCAGCTGTACTCAGTCTTTCGCCGGTGGGAAAAGAAGGGAATAAAATATCTATTGCAGGTAGTCACAGAAGAGGGGCGCATAAAACTTTTCGCTGACCTGCGGGAGGAATTCACCTTATCAGAGACAGACGCCTTTCATTATGCTCAGTTGCAACATTACGTGGCCTCTCTGCCCTGGGAGTCACTGACCGAAGACGTGCAGGAAGAGTTATCGTCAGCCTTCTCATTGGAATCCCAACACAAAGTACCACTATCCTTTTACCATAGACACATAAGAGACATAATGCCAGAATTAATCTATGGCAAGTTGGAGGCCTCTTGGCAGCAGGACCTAAATATAACTACCAGTGGACGTGATCAAGACGTACGTCCTGTCTATCTGGAAAAGAACGAGCTGGACAGAGCATCAAGGACAGCAGTATAAATTTGTACTCCGCCCATACATACTGCCGAGGAGAGCCTTCCACATGGGACTCTCACCCTGGGGAGCGTGCCTGAAGTGTGGGTCCAGTGGGGCAACGCTGGGACATATGTTTTGGTCCTGTGCAGGAATCCTCAAATTCTGGACAGACTTGGCACAATATGTAACTAAGATTTGGAGTAGTAAATGGAAGTGCAACCCAGCCCAGCTCTTTGGTCATTTCCAATTGGGGCATCCAACTCCAAAGGGTTACAAAAAGTTTCTCAACAAAGCGATAGTAGTGGCCCGACAAGTTATTTTGCAGGAATGGTTGACATACAAATATCCGACTGTGGCACAGTGGCACAAACAAATGATACGCTTGCTGCGTCTGGAGCGCACAGGAATTGCGGACATAGAATCCACCGGAGAGGAACTACAAATGGTGTGGTCACCCTTCTGGAATACCCTGACACCAATGGCCAGGAGCTATTTGTTGAACTTATGAAGACACAGAATGGACATATTGTAGACCGGGGAATTAGGAAGGGAGAGAGGGGTAGATTAGCTGGAAGAGGGAAGGGAAAGGGTGGTTGGGGGGAGAGGGGGGAAGGGGAGAAAAAGCGGGGGGGGGGGGGGGGGGAATGTTTAGCAATGATGTTTTCATAGTTACGCTAACTCAAACAGAGCTTTGGTGGTTTATGTCTAAAGTACCAAAGAACTCTTGAAAAATGTATGACGTATTGCTATGGAGTGTTTGATCACAATAAAAATTATTGAAACATAAGATAGAACTCTAACACAATCTTAGGAAGGAACTCAGGAGCAGTCTGTATCAAACACATGATAATAGTCCTCTGTCAGAGTCTGCACCCACCTCAGATGGCTGGACTCAGTTAGGCTCTGGATGAGAGCACCAAGGAATGGCATAGGACCTAGACCTTGAAGAAGCTTCCTCCCCTGAGGGGCTATATACCGACACTGCCTTGGCCGTTGCCAACCTCAACGCCCCTTCAAGCAACTGTGTTAATGCATTGAGCAACGGGGATAGCATAGGCCTCCAAGATGGGCTGGACCGACATCGGGCCCAAAATCACGCCTTTGATGTCTTGGCATTGCATCAGTCTAGAAGACACCCCAGCAACTCCTGGAGCATTGCCCAGATCTGTTTCTCGAGGACAGGCACCAGTAAAGGCAGGGGCTCGGTCACGGTGATCAGGTCCATAGAAGGTATCAGAGTCGAACTGGATGGTTGGTCCTGGTTTGATGGAGGCTGGCGCACCAGCACCACATCCTTGATGGGGGAACATCTCTCATGGCACAGATGCTTTTGTGGTAACGGCCATGCCGATGCCCCGGTGCTGCTAGTGCCGTGCATCAAAGGGGACCAATGCTGATACTTCTTAGCCTCCACCCAACATCCAGGCTTGGGGTTCCTCGGCGCTAAGACAATATTGAATTCTTATATGTCCTAGGTGTGGCATCTAAAGATGATTGGTTCTGATGGGTGCTGCCAACTGATATCAATGCAGATAGAGACCTCCTCAATACTGATGCATCCCCAGTGTCCAATGGGGATCGATGCCTCCGATGCCAATGTCAATGGACTGGACTTCTTGGAGCCAAAAATATGTTTGCGCTACTAATCTCCATTTCTAATAGTTCTTTTTGACATCTGTCAACAGAGTTTACAAAAAGAAACATTTTCGTCAGGTCCAAACATACAGGCACCAAATACGAGTGTCAGTTAGTAACATGGTTAAAAGGTGAAGTGAAAGAGGCTATTAGAGCCAAAAGAACATCTTTCAAAAAATGGAAAAAGGACCCAAATGAAGAAAAGAAGAAGCAATATAAGCACTGGCAAGTTAAATACAAAGGACTCCGACTTTCATCGCCCATGTAACAGTCCCAACCGACAAATTTCACAGTGCTTAAACAGCAAGCTTCTTACCCACAATGGGAGCCTAGGGCTCCAACCTTCATCACTCATGTGACAGTCCTGACCAACATAAGCACATTGTTCCTAGAAGTCTTCTCAGTGCTCTTTATCTGCTGGCTTTCTAGGGCAGTTAGAAGCATGCCAAAGGTGCACACCATTTTGAGGTCATCCTCTGAGTTTTAGAACCTCCTGACTGATAGGTATTGAATTGCCAACCTGATAATAGCTACCCACTGACATCAGAGCAGAGGAGAGACCTAATGCAATAGGGTTGCGGACCTGGGGAACTGGGTCCAATTTCTGCTGCTGCCTGACGGTCAGCAGTGAGTTGAGATCCAGGGGA
The DNA here is from genome assembly GCF_901765095.1 of Microcaecilia unicolor. Lineage (NCBI taxonomy): Eukaryota > Metazoa > Chordata > Amphibia > Gymnophiona > Siphonopidae > Microcaecilia > Microcaecilia unicolor. The sequence continues at coordinate 117,536,183 of NC_044040.1, read as the reverse complement.
ACCAGGTTCAATTCCCTCTGCATCTCCGTGTGAACCCGGGCAAGTCACTTACCCTCCATTGCCCCAGGTACAATATATAACTTAGATTGTGAGTCGATTAGGGACAGTGAAAAGTACCTGTAATAGAAACTGTAAACCACATAGTTGCCTCAGGGATCACTTGCGGTATATAAAGTGCTGAAAATAAAATAAAACACCTGTGCACTCATTTTTCTTAGCGTTTTTCTATTACTCTTATCAACAGCTGCCAGAATACTGTACCGTCCTGGATAGTTAGCACGATTGCTCTGCAAGGCTTTCCCATCTCAGTGCTCATCAGAAATCATCGTGATTCCTACTTTAAACCCTACTCAATGCCTCAGGTACACTATCTCTCCCTGGATTTGCCCTATCTAGATGCCCCATGTGGGGGAACAGATCCCTCTAGGTTTGCTTAATTGCAAATCGCTGTGCCAAAATTGATTCGGGATCTTATTTTGACTTCAGGTTTTAATATTCTCTGTCTAATGAAAACATGGATCAGGTCAGGCAGAGAGAGTTATCATTTTGACTGCCTTCTGTCAGGATTCACTGTCAAACCTCTGGCTAGACCCGCAAAGAACAGCAAAATTTCTCTATTTTAAAAACCTTATTAAGAAGGCCAAAAATCTGACCAAGGAACTTTTCTCAGTTTTTTTTACAGTTTAACATCTTTGCCTAGTGATAGTAGTAAGTCGCTAAACATTACTTCATGTCCATCTGCTGAAGATCTTTAAAACTTTTTCTCGGAAGTCCGAGATCTTGTAAATTCAATATCAAGCCCAACTATTTCCACTGCTCTGGCGTCATGGTCAGACTTACATCCAAGTCCCTGAGCCTCACTTGGGACTATTCACTTGGTCCTCCTTCCAGCCACAGACCCTCCACTCACTGTCCCAAAATAGTTGCCGGCAGCCCACCTTCTATGCCCTGGATCCTATCCCATCCAATTGGTTCATGATCCTGGAGCTTCAGTTACTGCCTAGCATCCTTAAAATAATTAAATACTAGTTTTGCATCTGGACAAGTTCCCACTCTTTGGAAATCTGCAATAGTACTCCCAATCTTGAAAAAGCCTTTCCTTGATCCTCAAATTCCTGCCTACTGTTGGCCTGTATTCAATCTCTGCTTTACTTCCAAGCTGTTAGAATTATCTACCACTTGGCTGGTGGTAGTCCTGATTTAGCATTTTGTAAGCCCGCGTTAGGCTTACCGATGCTTTGTAAAAGACCCCCTAAGTAAAGAGTGGGAAAGGAAACCACTATGGTTTTCACATGTTGTAGCTGAAAAGGTAAGAAAAAAAACTAGTTTTCATACAGCACACGAGACTGCAGAGAGAGTCAAACAACAATATGTAGAAAAGCTAAGAGTGGCTGGGGAAAGTAGGCAGAAAAGCAAAGATGAAGCAAATAAAAGAAAAAAGTAGAAAATGCAGTAGATGAAGATATAGAAAACTGGCTTTATATCACCCTAAAAAGGGTGCTGGTATTCCTATGACAAAGCAAATGAAACTATCAACTAACCCCCTTTGAACAAGACAACTTCAACCCAAGGCTCTGCCTATCATAATAAAAGAAGACAACCCAACCAACAAGAATCCATTGAGGTTGATCATTCCCTGAATCAGACCTCTACATGCAACAATAAGAAGGCTGAAGTCTTGCTAAGAAGGATTTTGGATTGGTTTTGATGGGCTCAAATGAAGAAAATGAACGAAGTCTAATTTCTCCTTCTTCATTGCCCCTCCAGACCAGTCAAGATATAACAAACAATACCTCATCTAGCGTAGGATCAAGCCAAGCCAGCTTCCAAAATGCTTCGTCCAAACTAGAGAGCTGCACGGGAACGGGGTTCACGGGATTCCTGCGGGGACGGAGGCAGTTTCTGCGGGGTTCCCGCGGGGATGGAAGCAGCTCTGCGGGGTTCCCGCGGGGACGGAGGCAGTTCCTGCGGGGTTCCGCGGGGATGGAAGCAGTTCTGTGGGCTTCTCGTAGAAGTGTAAGCTGCACCTGCACCAGCCTCTCATCTACCGAATACACATTTCTTTGAGTGCTGTCTTCTCCTCCTCTTCTTCTTCCTTGCTTTAACAGCACAAATGTGGAAAGTCTTCCATTAAGGAGGTGGTAGAGTCACAAATGATGACAGAATTCAAAAAGGCGTGGGATGAACACAGAGGATCTCTAATTAGAAAAAGCGAATGCTACATACCTGTAGAAGGTATTCTCCGAGGACAGCAGGCTGATTGTTCTCACTGATGGGTGACGTCCACGGCAGCCCCTCCAATCGGAATCTTCACTAGCAAAGTCCTTTGCTAGCCCTTGCGCGCCTGTGTGCACCGCGCATGCGCGGCCGTCTTCCCGCCCGAAACCGGCTTGAGCCGGCCAGTCTCATATGTAGCAAGACAAAGACAAGGGAAGACACAACTCCAAAGGGGAGGCGGGCGGGTTTGTGAGAACAATCAGCCTGCTGTCCTCGGAGAATACCTTCTACAGGTATGTAGCATTCGCTTTCTCCGAGGACAAGCAGGCTGCTTGTTCTCACTGATGGGGTATCCCTAGCCCCCAGGCTCACTCAAAACAACAACCATGGTCAATTGGGCCTCGCAACGGCGAGGACATAACTGAGATTGACCTAAAAAAATTTACCAACTAACTGAGAGTGCAGCCTGGAACAGAACAAACAGGGCCCTCGGGGGGTGGAGTTGGATCCTAAAGCCCAAACAGGTTCTGAAGAACTGACTGCCCGAACCGACTGTCGCGTCGGGTATCCTGCTGCAGGCAGTAATGAGATGTGAATGTGTGGACAGATGACCACGTCGCAGCTTTGCAAATTTCTTCAATAGAGGCTGACTTCAAGTGGGCTACCGACGCAGCCATGGCTCTAACATTATGAGCCGTGACATGACCCTCAAGAGCCAGCCCCGCCTGGGCGTAAGTGAAGGAAATGCAATCTGCTAGCCAATTGGATATGGTGCGTTTCCCCACAGCCACTCCCCTCCTGTTGGGATCAAAAGAAACAAACAACTGGGCGGACTGTCTGTTGGGCTGTGTCCGCTCCAGGTAGAAGGCCAATGCTCTCTTGCAGTCCAATGTGTGCAGCTGACGTTCAGCAGGGCAGGAATGAGGACGGGGAAAGAATGTTGGCAAGACAATTGACTGGTTCAGATGGAACTCCGACACGACCTTTGGCAAGAACTTAGGGTGAGTGCGGAGGACTACTCTGTTATGATGAAATTTGGTGTAAGGGGCCTGGGCTACCAGGGCCTGAAGCTCACTGACTCTACGAGCTGAAGTAACTGCCACCAAGAAAATGACCTTCCAGGTCAAGTACATCAGATGGCAGGAATTCAGTGGCTCAAAAGGAGGTTTCATCAGCTGGGTGAGAACGACATTGAGATCCCATGACACTGTAGGAGGCTTGACAGGGGGCTTTGACAAAAGCAAACCTCTCATGAAGCGAACAACTAAAGGCTGTCCCGAGATCGGCTTACCTTCCACATGGTAATGGTATGCACTGATTGCACTAAGGTGAACCCTTACAGAGTTGGTCTTGAGGCCAGACTCAGACAAGTGCAGAAGGTATTCAAGCAGGGTCTGTGTAGGACAAGAGCGAGGATCTAGGGCCTTGCTGTCACACCAGACGGCAAACCTCCTCCATAGAAAGAAGTAACTCCTCTTAGTGGAATCTTTCCTGGAAGCAAGCAAGATGCGGGAGACACCCTCTGACAGACCCAAAGAGGCAAAGTCTACGCTCTCAACATCCAGGCCGTGAGAGCCAGGGACCGGAGGCTGGGATGCAGAAGAGCCCCTTCGTCCTGCGTGATGAGGGTCGGAAAACACTCCAATCTCCACGGTTCTTCGGAGGATAACGCCAGAAGAAGAGGGAACCAGATCTGACGCGGCCAAAAAGGAGCAATCAGAATCATGGTGCCTCGGTCTTGCTTGAGTTTCAACAAAGTCTTCCCCACCAGAGGAATGGGAGGATAAGCATACAGCAGACCCTCCCCCCAATTCAGGAGGAAGGCATCCGATGCCAGTCTGCCGTGGGCCTGAAGCCCGGAACAGAACTGAGGGACTTTGTGGTTGGCTCGAGATGCTAAGAGATCCACCAAGGGGGTGCCCCACGCTTGGAAGATCTGGCGCACCACTCGGGAGTTGAGCAACCACTCGTGAGGTTGCATAATCCTGCTCAATCTGTCGGCCAGACTGTTGTTTACGCCTGCCAGATATGTGGCTTGGAGCACCATGCCGTGACGGCGAGCCCAGAGCCACATGCTGACGGCTTCCTGACACAGGGGGCGAGATCCGGTGCCCCCCTGCTTGTTGACGTAGTACATGGCAACCTGGTTGTCTGTCTGAATTTGGATAATTTGGTGGGACAGCCGATCTCTGAAAGCCTTCAGAGCATTCCAGATCGCTCGCAACTCCAGAAGATTGATCTGTAGATCGCGTTCCTGGAGGGACCAGCTTCCTTGGGTGTGAAGCCCATCGACATGAGCTCCCCATCCCAGGAGAGACGCATCCATGGTCAGCACTTTTTGTGGCTGAGGAATTTGGAAAGGACGTCCCAGAGTCAAATTGGACCAAATCGTCCACCAATACAGGGATTCGAGAAAACTCGTGGACAGGTGGATCACGTCTTCTAGATCCCCAGCAGCCTGAAACCACTGGGAAGCTAGGGTCCATTGAGCAGATCTCATGTGAAGGCGGGCCATGGGAGTCACATGAACTGTGGAGGCCATGTGGCCCAGCAATCTCAACATCTGCCGAGCTGTGATCTGCTGGGACGCTCGCACCCGCGAGACGAGGGACAACAAGTTGTTGGCTCTCGTCTCTGGGAGATAGGCACGAGCCATCCGAGAATCCAGCAGAGCTCCTATGAATTCGAGTCTCTGCACTGGGAGAAGATGGGACTTTGGGTAATTTATCACAAACCCCAGTAGCTCCAGGAGGCGAATAGTCATCTGCATGAACTGCAGAGCTCCTGCCTCGGACGTGTTCTTCACCAGCCAATCGTCGAGATATGGGAACACGTGCACCCCCAGCCTGCGAAGTGCTGCTGCTACTACAGCCAAGCACTTTGTGAAGACCCTGGGCGCAGAGGCGAGCCCAAAGGGTAGCACACAGTACTGGAAGTGACGTGTGCCCAGCTGAAATCGCAGATACTGTCTGTGAGCTGGCAGTATCGGAATGTGTGTGTAGGCATCCTTCAAGTCCAGAGAGCATAGCCAATCGTTTTCCTGAATCATGGGAAGTAGGGTGCCCAGGGAAAGCATCCTGAACTTTTCTTTGACCAGATATTTGTTCAGGGCCCTTTGGTCTAGGATGGGACGCATCCCCCCTGTTTTCTTTTCCACAAGGAAGTACCTGGAATAGAATCCCAGGCCTTCTTGCCCGGATGGCACGGGCTCGACCGCATTGGCGCTGAGAAGGGCGGAGAGTTCCTCTGCAAGTACCTGCTTGTGCTGGAAGCTGTAAGACTGAGCTCCTGGTGGACAATTTGGAGGTATTGAGGCCAAATTGAGGGTGTATCCTTGCCGGACTATTTGGAGAACCCACTGATCGGAGGTTATGAGAGGCCACCTTTGGTGAAAAGCTTTCAACCTCCCTCCGACTGGCAGGTCGCCCGGCACTGACACTTGGATGTCGGCTATGCTCTGCTGGAGCCAGTCAAAAGCTCGCCCCTTGCTTTTGCTGGGGAGCCGAGGGGCCTTGCTGAGTCGCACGCTGCTGACGAGAGCGAGCGCGCTGGGGCTTAGCCTGGGCCGCAGGCTGTCGAGAAGGAGGATTGTACCTACGCTTGCCAGAAGAGTAGGGAACAGTCTTCCTTCCCCCAAAAAATCTTCTACCTGTAGAGGTAGAGGCTGAAGGCTGCCGGCGGGAGAACTTGTCGAATGCGGTGTCCCGCTGGTGGAGCTGCTCTACCACCTGCTCGACTTTCTCTCCAAAAATGTTATCCGCACGGCAAGGCGAGTCCGCAATCCGCTGCTGGATTCTATTCTCCAGGTCGGAGGCACGCAGCCATGAGAGCCTGCGCATCACCACACCTTGAGCAGCGGCCCTGGACGCAACATCAAAGGTGTCATACACCCCTCTGGCCAGGAATTTTCTGCACGCCTTCAGCTGCCTGACCACCTCCTGAAAAGGCTTGGCTTGCTCAGGGGGGAGCGCATCAACCAAGCCCGCCAACTGCCGCACATTGTTCCGCATGTGTATGCTCGTGTAGAGCTGGTAAGACTGAATTTTGGCCACGAGCATAGAAGAATGGTAGGCCTTCCTCCCAAAGGAGTCTAAGGTTCTAGAGTCCTTGCCCGGGGGTGCCGAAGCATGCTCCCTAGAACTCTTAGCCTTCTTTAGGGCCAGATCCACAACTCCAGAATCATGAGGCAACTGAGTGCGCATCAGATCAGGGTCCCCATTGATCCGGTACTGGGACTCGATCTTCTTGGGGATGTGGGGATTAGTTAAAGGTTTTGTCCAGTTCGCAAGCAATGTCTTTTTTAGGACATGGTGCAAGGGAACAGTGGACGCTTCCTTAGGTGGAGAAGGATAGTCCAGGAGCTCAAACATTTCAGCCCTGGGCTCGTCCTCCACAACCACCGGGAAGGGGATGGCCGTAGACATCTCCCGGACAAAGGAAGCGAAAGACAGACTCTCAGGAGGAGAAAGCTGCCTTTCAGGAGAGGGAGTGGGATCGGAAGGAAGACCCTCAGACTCCTCGTCAGAGAAATATCTGGGGTCTTCTTCCTCTTCCCACGAGGCCTCACCCTCGGTGTCAGACACAAGTTCACGGACCTGTGTCTGCAACCGTGCCCGACTCGACTCCGTGGAGCCACATCCACGATGGGGGCGTCGAGAGGTAGACTCCCTCGCCCGCATCGGCGAAGCTCCCTCCGCCGACGTAGTCGGGGAGCCTTCCTGGGAGGCGACGGCAGCCGGCACCGCACGCGGTACCGACGCCGGAGACCTCACCTCGGGCGATGGGCCAGCCGGCGCCACGCTCGACGGTACTGGTGGCGCAAGCACCCCCGGTACCGGAGGGGTAGGGCGCAACAGCTCTCCCAGGATCTCCGGGAGAACGGCCCGGAGGCTCTCGTTCAGAGCGGCTGCAGAGAAAGGCATGGAAGTCGATGCAGGCGTCGACGTCAGAACCTGTTCCGGGCGTGGAGGCTGTTCCGGGCTGTCCAGAGTGGAGCGCATCGACACCTCCTGAACAGAGGGTGAGCGGTCCTCTCGGTGCCGATGCCTGCTGGGTGCCGACTCCCTCGGCGACCCAGAGCTCTCGGTACCGACACGGGAAGGGGACCGGTGACGATGCTTCTTCGACTTCTTGGAACGAAGCATGTCACCGGAGCTTCCCGGTACCGACGAGGAGGACGTAGAATCCAGCCGTCTTTTCCTCGGGGCCGAGGCCGAAGGAGGTCGGTCTCGGGGGGGCTGTACTGCAGGAGCCCTCAGGGTAGGGGGAGACCCACCCGAAGGCTCACCGCCACCAGCAGGGGAATGGACAGCCCTCACCTGCACTCCAGACGATGCACCACCGTCCGACGACATCAGCAGACGAGGTCCCGGTACCACCGACGTCGATGCAGCTATCCGATGTCTCGGCGCCGATGCAGAGGGCCGATGCCTCAATGCACTGGCGGCCGAGGATGAAGCTCTGGACGCTGAAGACGTCGATGCACACGATACCCCCGGTGCCGATGCCGACGAAGAGCCCGAGAACAAAACGTTCCACTGGGCCAATCTCGCTACCTGAGTCCGCCTTTGCAAAAGGGAACACAGACTACAGGCCTGAGGGCGGTGCTCGGCCCCCAGACACTGAAGACACGACGCGTGCCTGTCAGTGAGCGAGATTACCCGGGCGCACTGGGTGCACTTCTTGAAGCCGCTGGAAGGCTTCGATGTCATGGGCGGAAAAATCACGCCGGCGAAATCAAAATCCGAAATGGCGAAAGTGAGCACCAAAAACTTTGAGGGAGAAAAATCTCGACCGAGGCCGAAAGAGGCCTACCCCGACGACGAAAGAAAACTTACCGGGGCAAAGTCTGAAAGTACGGGAAGGGGCAAAACGAAACCCGAGGGGGCTTCCGGAGCACTTCCCGAACAAATTTTTAAAGATTTTCCGAAGAAAAAAAACACGTCGAAGAAAAAAGGACGCGCGAGGTCGACTTTCCGGGGCTCGACACGGCGAAACACAACCGTACCGAGTGCGGACAAAAGAAGATTGGCCGGCTCAAGCCGGTTTCGGGCGGGAAGACGGCCGCGCATGCGCGGTGCGCACAGGCGCGCGAGGGCTAGCAAAGGACTTTGCTAGTGAAGATTCCGATTGGAGGGGCTGCCGTGGACGTCACCCATCAGTGAGAACAAGCAGCCTGCTTGTCCTCGGAGAATGGAAGTTATATAAAACCCAACCTTAAATGGCTGCATGTGTGTGGATGTGTCAAGTGACGCTTAGATGGCGACTCTGGCTGTGATGAACTAGGGCTGATACCGGGCAGACTTGTATGGTCTGTGTCTCATACATGGCAATCTGGTTTAGGATGGGCTGGAAAGGGCTTAGACAGCAACTTCAGTAGCTGGAACATGAGGGCAGTGCTGGATAGACTTTTATGGTCTGTGTCCCACAAATGAGAAGACGAATAGACTGGAGTGGGCTTCAACGGCAACTCCAGTAGTTGGAACATTAGGATAGGGGGCCAGATAGACTTCTGTGGTCTTTGTTCCAGAAACACGAAAGAAAGACCATAATCAAGTATATAATATCACACTTGTTGATTTACTGATGAATTGATCATGAGTGTGACTATTGGCAGAGTGGATGGACCGTTCAGGTCTATTTGCTGTCACTTACTATGTTACTATTAATCCTCTTTGCTACCAGGCTGGTGCACAGACCTCAGCTCTGACACAGGCACGAGAATCAGATGTCACCTGACCTACTAGCACGTGCATGTGGCGACCTCTCAGCACACAGTGCAAATGAATCGGAGACAAGTCTTACATGTGCACACCAGAGTGTTCCAACTTCCGTTCCTTCCTTGCCTACAGTGCTGTGGCTCAAATCCAGAGAGAGACTGAGGGAGCTGACCGGAATTTTCTTTTATGTACCATTAAGTTCTTACGGGGATGGGTGGGGATGGGTTAAATTCTTGCTGGGACGGGTAAGATTCCAGCGGGGACGGGTGGGGATGGGTAAGATTTCTGTCCCCGTGCAACTCTCTAGTCCAAACATCACTTCCTCTCTAACCTGCAATCTATAATAGTTTGCTAAGGAATGTATTATGGACCACATGGCTGCTCTGCAAATGTCCTGCAATGAATCAATATATGCCCAAATCAAAGCCAGAGCCTTAGAACGCACTCACAAAACTTCTAGAATTACATGATCAAAAACAACAGCTTCCTTGATACTAAGGACCTGAGAAGCCCAAGGGGCCCTGTATTCACTTGTGTGACTCAAAAGCAACTTCAGTCAGTCAATATGTATTTCTGCATTTCTTTGTGCTTGAGGAGGACACTGCTGTAGCCTTGGTATGTGGAAAAAAGGTAAATTGAGACACAATGTTGTCTTGTTTATTCCTAGCTATGGCCTAGTTTTATCCAACTAAGGATTTGGTACCTGTAGATGGACATTACTTCATAAAACTTCTAATTCAAAACATGACATTCCAGGAGGAGGTTTGTCATGAGGACATCAGAAACACGGTTCCCTTGGTGATCCATGTGAAAAGAGCTTACTTGGACTGGCTGTACTGGTGTGATGGATTTACATGCCACCAATTGCACAGATTGTTTACTGAAAGATAATAGTGGGCTTTTCAGAGGTGGAACACATACATGCTTCCTCTCTCCCACTCTCTCTCTCCACATAAACTTTCTAAAGAAAAGTAATCTTGCTTTTACCCTTGTTCACGCACCTCTTTTAGTTCACCACCTCTGGGTGGTTAGAATTAAAAGAACATCATTGCCTCAGAAGAGGCCACAGCTGCACAAGACTGTAAGGCATTTATATTTCTTCTTCTACTTGGGGCAGATAAGTGATTTATTTCTTCTAAGTGTGAGCTCAGCCAATTGGTATTCTATGTAACTGATAGAGGAGAAGTGTTATTCTGGTTTTACCTTAGTATTTATTTAGGACATAATATTAGTAATAGGATTTGTAATTGTGCTATTTTAGGAATTGTATTGTATTGTAACATTTATAACCCGCGCTTTCCCACCTGTAGCAGGCTCAATGCGGCTTACATAATAAAACAAATTTATAAGATAGCACAAAATGGATAAAACATTTGAATAAAATATATAAAGAGGTGGACTAAGAAGGGATAAGGGAGGAAGGTGGTAGAGGTAGAGAATGGAAGAGGGTGTAAGTTGGGTAATGTTTTGTGAAAAAGAAAGAAAGCGAAAGCTACATACCTGTAGAAGGCATTCTCCGAGGACAGCAGGCTGATTGTGCTCACGAATGGGTGACGTCCACGGCAGCCCCTCCGATCGGAGATCTTCACTAGCAACAGCGTTCGCTAGCCCTCACGTGCGCATGCGCAACCGTCTTCCCGCCCGAATGCGCTCATGTTCGTCAGTCCAGTACATAGCAAAGACATACACAAGGGAAGACACAACTCCAAAGGGGAGGCGGGCGGGTTGGTGAGAACAATCAGCCTGCTGTCCTCGAAGAATACCTTCTACAGGTATGCAGCTTTCGCTTTCTCCGAGGACAAGCAGGCTGCTTGTTCTCACGAATGGGGTATCCCTAGCCCCCAGGCTCACTCAAAACAACAAACATTGGTCAACTGGGCCTCGCAACAGCGAGGACATAACTGAGATTGACCTAACTTATACAACTAACTGAGAGTGCAGCCTGGAACAGAATAAAAATGGGCCTAGGGGGGTGGAGTTGGATTCTAAACCCCAAACAGATTCTGCAGCACCGACTGCCTGAACTGACTATCGCGTCGGGTATCCTGCTGAAAGCAGTAATGTGATGTGAATGTGTGGACATATGACCACGTCGCAGCCTTGCAAATCTCTTCGATAGTGGCTGACTTCAAGTGGGCCACTGACGCCGCCATGGCTCTAACACTATGAGCCGTGACATGACCCTCAAGAGTCAGCCCAGACTGGGCGTAAGCGAAGGAGATGCAATCTGCTAGCCAATTAGAGATGGTGCGTTTCCCCGACAGCCACTCCCCTTCTGTTGGGATCAAAAGAAACAAACATTTGGGCGGACTGTCTGTGCGGCTGTGTCCGCTCCAGATAGAAGGCCAATGCTCGTTTGCAGACCAATGTGTGCAGCTGGCGTTCAGCAGGGCGGGTATGAGGACGGGGAAAGAATGTTGGCAAGACAATTGACTGGTTCAGATGGAACTCCGACACCACCTTCGACAAGCACCTAGGGTGAGTACGGAGGACTACTCTGTTATGATGAAATTTGGAATAAGGAGCATGAGCTACCAAGGCTTGAAGCTCACTGACTCTGCGAGCTGAAGTAACTGCCACCAAGAAAATGACCTTCCAGGTCAAGTACTTCAGATGGTATGAATTCAGTGGCTCAAAAGGAGGTTTCATCAGCTGGGTGAGAATGACACTGAGATCCCATGACACTGTAGGAGGTTTGGTGGGAGGCTTTGTCAAAAGCAAACCTCTCATGAAGCGAACAACTAAAGGCTGTCCCGAGATCGGCTTACCTTCCACACGGTAATGGTATGCTCTAATCGCACTAAGATGAACCCTTACAGAGTTGGTCTTAAGACCAGACTCGGACAAGTGCAGAAGGTATTCAAGCAGGGTATGTATGGACAAGAGCGAGGATCTAGGGCCTTGCTGTCACACCATACGGCAAACCTCCACCATAGAAAGAAGTAACTCTTTTTAGTGGAATCTTTCCTGGAAGCAAGCAAGACACGGGAGACACCCTCGGAGAGACCCAAGGAGGCAAAATCTACGCTCTCAACATCCAGGCCGTGAGAGCCAGAGACCGGAGGTTGGGATGCAGAAGCGCCCCCTCATTCTGAGTAATGAGGGTCAGAAAACACTCTAATCTCCACGGTTCTTTGGAGGACAACTCCAGAAGAAGAGGGAACCAGATCTGACGCGCCCAGAAAGGAGCGATCAGAATCATCGTGCCTCAGTCTTGCCTGAGTTTCAGCAAAGTCTTCCCCACCAAAGGTATGTGAGGATAAGCATACAGGCGGCCTTCCCCCCAATCCAGGAGAAAGGCATCCGATGCTAGTCTGCCGTAGGCCTGAAGTCTGGAACAGAACTGCGGGACCTTGTGGTTGGCTCGGGTAGCAAAGAGATCCACCAAGGGGGTGCCCCACGCTTGGAAGATCTCGTGGACCACTTTGGAATTGAGCGAGGTTGCATGATCCTGCTCAACCTGTCGGCCAGACTGTTGTTTACACCTGCCAGATATGTTGCCTGAAGACACATGCCGTATTGGCGAGCCCATAGCCACATTCTGACGGCCTCCTGACACAGAGGGCGAGATCCGGTGTCCCCCTGCTTGTTGATGTAATATATGGCAAACTGGTTGTCTGTCTGAATTTGAATAATTTGATTGGACAGCCGATCCCTGAAAGCCCTTAGAGCGTTCCAGACTGCTCGTAACTCCAGGAGATTGATCTGTAGATCTTGTTCCTGGAGGGACCAACTTCCTTGAGTGTGAAGTCCATCGGCATGAGCTCCCCATCCCAGGAGGGTTGCAACCGTCATCAGCACTTTTTGCGGCTGAGGAATTTGGAAGGGACGTCCCAGAGTCAAATTGGACCGAATTGTCCACCATTGCAGGGATTGAAGAAAACTGGTGGGCAGCTGGACTACATCCTCTAGATCCCCAGCAGCTTGGTACCACTGGGAAGTCAAATTGGACCGAATTGTCCACCATTGCAGGGATTGAAGAAAACTGGTGGGCAGCTGGACTACATCCTCTAGATCCCCAGCAGCTTGGTACCACTGGGAAGCTAGGGTCCATTGAGCTGATCTCATGTGAAGACGGGCCATGGGAGTCACATGAACGGTGGAGGCCATGTGGCCAAGCAATCTCAACATCTGCCGAGCTGTGATCTGCTGAGACGCCCGCACCCAGGAAAAGAGGGACAGAAGATTGTCGGCTCTCGGTTCCGGAAGGTAGGCACGAGCTGTCTGAGAATCCAGCAGAGCTCCTATGAATTTGAGTTTTTGAACTGGAAGAAGGTGGGACTTTGGATAATTTATCACAAACCCTAGTAGCTGCAGGAGTCGAACAGTCATCTGCATGGACTGTAGAGCTCCTGCCTCCGAGGTGTTCTTCACCAGCCAATCGTCGAGATAAGGGAACACGTGCACTCCCAGTCTGCGTAGAGACGCCGCCACTACCGCCAGGCATTTTGTGAACACCCTGGGCGCGGAGGCGAGACCAAAGGGTAGCACACAATACTGAAAGTGCCGTGTTCCCAAACGGAATTGAAGATACTGTCTGTGAGCTGGCAGTATCGGGATATGAGTGTAAGCATCCTTGAAGTCCAAAGAGCATAGCCAATCGTTTTCCTGAATCATGGGAAGAAGGGTGCCCAGGGAAAGCATCCTGAACTTTTCTCGGACCAGATATTTGTTCAGGGCCCTTAGGTCTAGGATGGGACGTATCCCCCCTGTTTTCTTTTCCACAAGGAAGTACCTGGAATAGAATCCCAGCCCCTCTTGCCCCGGTGGCACAGGCTCGACCGCATTGGCGCTGAGAAGGGCGGAGAGTTCCTCTGCAAGTACCTGCTTGTGCTGGAAGCTGAAGGACTGAGCTCCCGGTGGGCAATTTGGAGGCTTTGTGACCAAATTGAGGGAGTATCCTAGCCGGACTATTTGAAGAACCCACTGGTCGGAGGTTATGAGAGGCCACCTTTGGTGAAAACATTTTAACCTCCCCCCGACCGGTAGATCGTCCAGCACGGACACTTTGATTGCGGCTATGCTCTGCTGGAGCCAGTCAAAAGCCCGTCCCTTGCTTTTGCTGGGGAGCTGCAGGGGCGCACGCTGTTGACGAGAACGAGCGCGCTGGGGTTTGGCCTGGGCAGCAGGCTGGCGAGGAGGATTGCACCTACGCTTATTAGAAGAATAGGTAACAGTCCGCCTCCCCCCATAAAAACGTCTACCAGTTGAGGTAGATGCTGAAGGCGTCCGGCGGGAGAATTTGTCGAAAGCGGTGTTCCCGCTGGTGGAGCTGTTCTACCACCTGTTCGACCTTTTCTCCAAAAATATTATCCCCCCGGCAAGGAGAGTCCGCTATCCGCTGCTGGAGCCTATTCTCCAGGTCTGAGGCATGCAGCCATGAGAGTCTGCGCATCACCACACCTTGAGCAGCGGCCCTGGACACGACATCAAAAGTATCGTAAACACCCCTGGCCAGGAATTTACGACACGCCTTCAGCTGCCTGACCACCTGCTGAAAAGGCTTGGCTTGCTCAGAGGAGAGTTTGTCCACCAAGTCCGCCAACTGCCGCACATTATTCCACATATGAATGCTCGTGTAGAGATGGTAGGACTGAATTTTGGAAATGAGCATAGCAGAATGGTAGGCCTTCCTCCCAAAAGAATCCAAGGTTCTAGAGTCTTTGTCCGGGGGCGCCGAAGCATACTCTCTAGAACTCTTGACCTTCTTAAGGGCCAGATCCACCACACCAGAGTCGTGAGGCAACTGAGTCCGCATCAACTCCGGGTCCCCATGGATCCGATACTGGGATTCGATCTTTTTGGGAATGTGGGGATTAGTTAGCGGCTTCGCCCAGTTCGCCAGCAATGTCTTCTTGAGGACATGATGCATGGGTACTGTAGACGATTCCTTAGGTGGCGAAGGATAGTCCAAAAACTCAAACATTTCAGCCCTTGGCTCATCCTCCGTAACCACAGGGAAGGGAATGGCCGTAGACATTTCCCGGACAAAGGCCGCGAAAAATAGACTCTCGGGAGGAGAAAGCTGTCTTTCAGGAGAGGGAGTGGGATCAGAAGGAAGACCGTCAGACTCCTCATCTGAGAAATATCTGATGTCTTCCTCTGCTTCCCACGAGGCTTCACCATCGGTATCGGACACCAGTTCATGAACCTCTGTCCGAAGCCGTGCCCACCTCGACTCCGTAGGAACATGGCCACAGTGGGAGCGTCGAGAGGAAGACTCCTGCACCGGCGGCGATGGAGCTCCCTCCATCGATGTTGCCGGGGAGTCCGCCTGGGAGGCAGCCGATGCCGGTACCGTACAGGAGACCTCACCACAGACGAGGGCCCAGCCGTCGCCTCAGTCGTCAGTACCGGCGGCGCAAGCACCCCTGGTACCGGAGGAGAAGGGCGCAACAGCTCTTCCAGGATCCCTGGAAGGCTGGCCCTGAGGCTCTCGTTCAAAGTGACTGTCGAGAGAGGCAAGGAGTCCGGTACCGGCGAAGAGCTGCGAATCTGTCCAGGACGAGGAGGCGGTACCAGGCTGTCCACAGGGGAGCGCATCGACACCTCCTGAATGGAGGGTGAGCGGTCCTCCCGGTGTCGACGCTTGGGTGCTGGTGGCACCGGCGACCCAGAGCTCTCAGTACCACGCCTGCAAGGTGACCGATGACGATGCTTCTTTGCCTTCGCACGAAGCACATCACCGGTACCTCCCGGTACCAAAGAGGAGGACGTCAAATCCAAACGCCTCCTGTGGGCCAGGTCCGAAAGAGGTCGATCCCGGGGGGGCTGTACCGCAGGAGCCCTCGAGGCAGGCAGAGACCTACTCGAGGGCTCACCGCCACCAGCAGGGGAATGGACAGCCCTCACCTGCGCTCCGGAAGACGAAGCACCCTCCGACGACATCAATACCACCGATAACCTCGGTATCGAAGACGCTGGATCACCGTCAGAAGAGCTGGGTACCGCAGACGTCGACGCACTGGACGATGACCTCAGTACCGAAGACGTCGAAGCCCCGGACGAGGCCCTGAACAGCAGATTCCACTGGGTCAATCTCGCCGCCTGAGTCCGCTTCTTCAAGAGAACGCGGAGAGTACAGGCTTGGGGGCGATGCCCCGCCCCCAGACACTGAAGGCAAGAAACGTGCCTATCAGTGAGGGAGATAGTCCGGTTGCACTGGGTGCATTTTTTGAAGCTGCTGGTAGGCTTCGAGGACATGGGCGGAAAAATTGCGCCGGCAAAATCAAAATTCGTGATGATGGCTAAAGGCACTAAAAAATTTAGAAAAAACCCGTACGGGCGGCGAAAAAAGCCGCACTCGATCACAAAAGGAAACTTACAGGAAAAAAACTCAACGTAAGGTATTTTTTTAAAATTAAAACTAAGAAACACACGACGTGACAAAGAAAACCGGACACTTCCAAACGGAAGAACGCGGCGAAAAGATGCGAGGGGTCTCCTTGGGGCGCAGACTGACCGAAAAACAGCCATCCTGAGCCGCGGAAAAAAGAAGACTGACGAACACGAGTGCGTTCGGGTGGGAAGACGGTCGCGCATGTGCACGCGAGGGCTAGCAAACGCTGTTGCTAGTGAAGATCTCCGATCGGAGGGGCTGCCGTGGACGTCACCCATTCGTGAGAACAAGCAGCCTGCTTGTCCTCGGAGAATGTATAATAATGGTTCGGAGAAGGATGAATTCAAAAGGAAAAAAAAAACCACATCATGTTCTGCTAAGTAGTCAGATTTAGGTATCGCAGATGGATTTGCTATAATAGCTAATTTACAAGCTATGACAAATAAACTACTATGTTTTTTCCAGATACTTAGGGCCAGATGCACTAAACAATCGTTAGAGACCTTCCCGTACCGATTATTTGTTACATTTGTATCCCACATATTTGCAGGCTCAATGTGGCTTACATAATACCGTGAAGGCATTCGCCAAATCCGGTACGGGATAGGTACAAAATGTTGTATTGGGATAGGGAAGATATGTTGTATTGGGATAGGGAAAATAAGATTCAATCAAGTTGGGCTGAGGTAAAAGAGTTCATTAATGTTCAATACGATCTTTAATAGTGAAGTGTTGCAGGGTTGAGTCATTTAAGTTGGAATCTTTACCTTTGAATATCTGAAAGTTTTCTTAGAAGCTCTTTCACAAACAGGTTCTTATTTTATAAACATCTTATCCCATGAGTTATAATCCTGTAATAGGGTTATTTTAAGTTTATGTACGTTTTAATTGCATTTGGATTTTTATTTTATGTTGTTATCCATTGGTGGGGGGGGGGAGAGAAGACGGACTTGAAACATACATAAGATAAGCAGTTTATGTTTAGAAATTAAGGAGGTTTCTGTGCACACAAAGGCTAAGAAATGTTTTTTTCTTGAGCGGTGTCACAGATTATAAACAGCAGCAATGTAATATATATAGTGAAATGCCTGTGTCTATTGCTATATATTGGTAATAATAGAAATAAAACAGAACAAAAACAAATAAGATGGGATCTTTTCTATTGGACTAACTTAATACAACATAAGTATTGCCATACTGGGCCAGACCGAAGGTCCATCAAGCCCAGCATCCTGTTTCAAACAGTGGCCAATCCAGGTTAAAGAACCTGGCAAGATCCCCCAAAAATAAAATACATTTATGCTGCTTATCCTAGAAATAAGCAGTGTATTTTCCCCAAGTCCATTTTAATAATGGCTTATGGACTTTTCTATTAGGAAGCTAGCCAAACCTTTTTTAAACCAGACTAAGCTTTCATTACATTCTCTGGCAAAGAATTCCAGAGTTTAATTACACGTTGAGTGAAGAAATATTTTCTCTGATTCGTTTTAAATTTACTACTTTGCTTCATTGCGTGCCCCCTAGTCCTAGCATTTATGGAAAGAGTAAACAAGCAACTCACATCTATCCGTTCCACTCCACTCATTATTTTACAGACCTCTAACATATCTCCCCTCAGTAGTCTTTTCTCCAAGCGGAAGAGCCTTAGTCACTTTAGCCTTTCCTCATAGGGAAGTCGTCCTATCCCCTTTGTCATTTTCGTTGCCCTTCTCTGTACCTTTTCTGATTCCACTATATCTTTTTTCAAATGCAGTGACCAGAATTGCACACAATATTCGAGGTGCAGTAGCACCATGGAACAATACAAAGACATTATAACATCCTCATTTTTGTTTTCCATTCCTTTCCTAATAATACCTAACGTTCTATTTGCTTAGCCCGTAGCGAAACGGTAAGGAACGGTCATGCATTAAGGAAAGGGAATGCAAATGAGCTGCTCGTTGTAGCTCACTTGCATTTTTTATTCCATCGTTAAACAGTCGGCCAATCGGTCGGTCAAGCATGCGCAGAGCAGCCAAGCGTTATGCTGGCTGCTCTGTGCATGCCAAATACACCTCCCTGTGCCGCCCAAAGATGTGCTGTGATTGGCTCAGAGACTTCCAGGTCTCTCAGCTGAGTGAAGCACTGCCAAAAAAGACGTTTTTATTATTGCGGGGGGGGGGGGGGGGGGGGGGGGGGGGGGGGGAGGAATATGGCCAAAATGGATGTTCTTTTTGGATGGGCGTCCATTTTGGCTGTCAATAAACATGGATTACATAGAGGGGCATAATTGAACGGCGCCGGCCATCTATTTTGGCGGCGCCACAAAGAGCTGTCCGGAACCGTATTATCGAAAAAGATGACCAGCCATCTTTTGTTTTGATAATATGGTTGGGGCCGGCCAAATGCCATAGATCGCCAGGTTTAGATGGCCGACTTCGTTTTTCAGTGATAATGGAAACTAGAACCGGCCATCTCAAACCCAGTCAAATCCAAGGCATTTGGCCGTGGGAGGGGCCAGCATTCATTGTGCACTAGAACTTCTGGATGTTTAGATCTTGCTGATCAGTTATCCTATGACTTACTTGTTCTGGAGGGCTGTATTTTGTGATACTGTTTTGAGAAATGTTCAATAAAGACTTCATACAAATTAAAAAAGTCCCTGACATGCACTTTCCCTTAATGGCCGTCGTTCTCTTGATGGCCGTCTTTCTGCACTTTCCCTTAATGGCTGTCTTGCTCCCCGAACGGGGAAATCAAAACTGTTTTTGCTCACAGCTTTTTTAGTAGTAACAGTGGGATTTGAACCGGCCACCTCTGCATTACAAGACCAGTGCTGTAACCACTTGGTCACAGCTCCACTTACTTGGATGGCCCTCCCTTTTGATTATGCCCCTCCAGGTCTCTCTCAGCCACTCACAGACAGCTAAACGCGCTGTGATTGGCTAAGAGAGACCTGAAGGGGTATAATCAAAAGGGAGGGACATCCAAGTAAATGGAGCTGTGGCCAAGTAGTAACAGCACTGGTCTCGTAATGCAGATAGTGGCCAGTTCAAATCCCACTGTTACTACTAAAAAAGCTGTGAGCAAAAACAGTTTTGATTTCCCCGTTCGGGGAGAAAGACGGCCATTAAGGGAAAGTGCACGTCAAGGACGGCCATCAAGGGAAAATGCACGGCAGGGACTTTTTTACTTTAAATCTGTTTATTGACGTATTATGTGAAATATACATTCATAGTGTTTCAACAAATAACATTACTAGTACAACAGACAACTATCGATCCTTCTTCAAACGTCAAATCATTTTCATCTTTTATCCCCGAACAACCCACCCCCTACCCTCTCTTCTATATTTTATCCTTTCCCCCCCCCCCTCCCTCCTCTCCAACCATTTCACTGTAACCAAAATATTTACTTTTGTATTGTTAAATGAGCAGTAAAATAAAATGGTGAATTCAACTTATACTCATATTGTGGGGTATTTATTGATATTGTATCTAAATTCCTTCCCTCCCCCCCTCTTGCTTATGGGTAGACCCATTCTTGTACCTTTAGAAATACAGTGTATTACAACAGCCAATATACCTATATACCCAATTACTACATATGTATTGTTTGGCAAAATTCCCAAAAAGTATGAATAGTGAACCAAACACTTTAGGCATTATTTAGTACTACCCTGCTACATTAAGCTCCAACTCCACCCCACCCTGTATTATGATTCAGCAAAGCAACATTTTTATTGGCCACCGAGCAGGAGAAGCACATCCATCCCTTTATTGCCCCTATTACTAACCTACCCCCACCCCTCTCCCTCTTCTCTATTCCACATCTCACCTTCTACTGAAAAAAGTGTGAGTAACATCCCCAAATGAGGGTCACAAACAGGTCTGCTTTCCAGGACATCCATGATTCATTGGATGATACCACAAATGCGTCATCTCACCCCAAAAAATGTAATTCGCCCAACTTTATTACACAGAAAACCAGACTTTGTACATTCCTCACGGATCATAATTGAGAATTCTCGTATTACAAGGAATGAAAATAACGATAACTAAAAATGTTTTACCATCGCACTATCCCCGCAAAACTCACCCAGCGTTACCACCACCACTACGACCACCGCCACCAAAACTGACAGTACTGCCTTATCCTGTTTCTGCAGCATCGCGTCCACGTATGAGTGGAAGTCGTGATAAAATTCGGCGCCAGCGCCGGTACTGCCATCTGCAGTCCCCTCTGAAGAGCTCATCACTATTTGCAGCACCGCAGAAGAAGAGAAGCTACACGACAACCGTCAAAGAATCCAAGCACTCGAAGCACGTAAACACAGGCCTTCGAAAAGAATCCAAGTAGTAGTCGAATCAAGTGCATTCGATCATTCGATGACGTGTCGCTACTGTACCATGCGTAGGGTCGACGGGAAATGTAGTCCAGTTGGCACTCTGGGAGTTATAGTTTAGCTTCTTTTTACAGGTTCCTCAAGTGCCCTGGCAAATGTTTGTAGCCTAGCCCATCCAGTGAAACATAATAGAATGGGGGGAGGGGGGTTCTGTCATACTTTGTTTGTCAGGATTTTTATAAAATTATTTCTTGTACTGTCTAGTATAGCAGTAATGTAAGTTTGTTTGTTACATTTGTACCCCATGCTTTCCCACTCATGGCAGGCTCAATGCAGCGTTAAGTGACTTGCTCAGAGTCACAAGGAGCTGCCTGTGCCTGAAGTGGGAATTGAACTCAGTTCCTCAGGACCAAGGTCCACCACCCTAACCACTAGGCCACCAATAGCTTAATACCCTTTTTAATTAGCTTTCAGAGGCCAACACCTCCTACCTCAGGTCAGTGTACTGCTGTTATGGTATCCTCTTCTGACCTGAGGCAGGAAGTGTTGGTCTCTGAAAGCTAATAAAAAATGTTTTAAAATCAGTGAAGGTATCAGTATCACCGTATTTTCTATTTTGAGTTTTATTTGCATTTATTAAACTTTATTAACACAGCTACATTACTTTATCCTAAATTAAAAATAAAATTATTTTCTTTACCTTTGTTGCCTGGCCATTTACTTTTTCTAATTGTGTTGCTCCCAGTCTCTTGATTCTGCTTTCCTTCGTCTTCTCTTAACTCTCTTGCCAGGGTTTCCTATCCACTTGTCATTTTTCTCTCCTTTTTCTTTGTTTTCTTCACTATTTTTCTGCCCCTCTCTCTCTCTCTCTCTCTCTCTCTCTGTCTAGATTTAATTCATTCTTACTATCCATTCTTTACTTTCCTTCTTTTTACGTCATCCACCTATGGCTTTTCATCTTTTCCTCACCCTTGTTCTCCCCATGCCCCTTCCTCTTATTCTCCAGTCTTTCACTACTCTGTCCTCTCACCCTTTCCATCCAGCAGCTCCCCTCTTTCTCTCCCCATCCTTCCAGTGTCTCCCCTCTTTCTTTCTGCACCTTCCATCCAGTGTCTCCTCTCTTTTTCTCCCTACCCTTCCATCCAGCATCTTCCCTCTTTCTCTCCCCATCCTTCCACCCATCCACCTTCTCTCCTGATCCTGCCATCTAGTGTGTCTCTCTCTCTCACCCTCATTCTATCAAGTGTCTATCTCTCTACCCTTTTCTGTTCAGTGACCCCTCTCTCTCTCTCTCTCTCTCCACATCCTTCCAGTCTCTCCCCTTTCTCTCTGCATCCTTTCATCCATCTTCCCTCTTTCTCTCCCTATCCTTCTGTCCAGCGTCTTCCCTCTTTCTCTCCCCATCCTTCCATCCGTTTTCCCTCTTTTTCTCCCCATCCTTCCATCCGTCTACCCCCTCTCCCGAACCTTCCATCCGTCTACCCCCTCTCCTGATCCTTCCATCCAGTGTCTCTGTCACGATTGTGACTGTTTCTTGGTTTGTGCTCCTCTCACCATAGGCGTAGACTGGGGGGGCGAGGGGGGGCAATGCCCCCCCAAACGACGATGAGGCGCCGCCACGCCATTAGTTAAAAAAAAAAAAACACATGCACGCACGCGCTCCTCTCCATCCGCTTGGCTTTCCTGCTCTCTCTGTCTGCGTCCCGCCTTCCTCTGACGTCAGAGGAAGGCGGGACGCAGACAGAGAGGGCAGGGAAGCCAAGAGGAGTAGCGGACGGAGAGGAGCGTGTCCGTCTACCCGTCTCTCTTCCTCCCTCCCTCCCTCCGCCGCAGGCAGCAGTCTTTTCCAGCGTTCCTGGCAGCGGTAGCGATGTACACGCTGCCTTTGGCTCTGCCCCGAAGCCTTCTCTTCAAGTTCCTGTTCCCGCATAGGTGGGAACAGGAACTTGAAGAGAAGGCTTCCGGGGCAGACCGAAGGCAGCGTGTACATCGCTACCGCTGCCAGGAACGCTGAAAAAGCTGAAGACTGTTGCCTGCGGCGGAGGGAGGGAGGAAGAGAGGGGGTAAACGGAGTCACCATCTTGGACCTCGCGGGGGGGGCAGAGGGAAGATGGATGGGACTGGGAGGGGTGGGGAGCAGAGGGAAGGAGCAGGAGATGAATGGGACTGGGAGGGGTGGGAAGCAGAGGGAAGGAGCAGGAGATGAATGGGACTGGGAGGGGTGGGAAGCAGAGGGAAGGAGCAGGAGATGAATGGGACTGGGAGGGTGGGAAGCAGAGGGAAGGAGCAGGAGATGGATGGGACTGGGAGAGGAGGGGAGCAGAGGGAAGGAGCAGGAGATGAATGGGACTGGGAGGGGTGGGAAGCAGAGGGAAGGAGCAGGAGATGAATGGGACTGGGAGGGGTGGGAAGCAGAGGGAAGGAGCAGGAGATGAATGGGACTGGGAGGGGTGGGAAGCAGAGGGAAGGAGCAGGAGATGGATGGGACTGGGAGGGGTGGGAAGCAGAGGGAAGGAGCAGGAGATGGATGGGACTGGGTGGGGTGGGAAGCAGAGGGAAGGAGCAAGAGATGGATGAGACTGGGAGGGGTGGGAAGCAGAGGGAAGGAGCAGGAGATGAATGGGACTGGGAGGGGTGGGAAGCAGAGGGAAGGAGCAGGAGATGGATGGGACTGGGAGAGGAGGGGAGCAGAGGGAAGGAGCAGGAGATGAATGGGACTGGGAGGGGTGGGAAGCAGAGGGAAGGAGCAGGAGATGAATGGGACTGGGAGGGGTGGGAAGCAGAGGGAAGGAGCAGGAGATGAATGGGACTGGGAGGGGTGGGAAGCAGAGGGAAGGAGCAGGAGATGGATGGGACTGGGAGGGGTGGGAAGCAGAGGGAAGGAGCAGGAGATGGATGGGACTGGGTGGGGTGGGAAGCAGAGGGAAGGAGCAAGAAATGGATGGGACTGCGAGGGGTGGGGAGCAGAGGGAAGCCTACTGGAAAGAAGACACTGAATAAAACAGAAGACACTGGGACCAAAGCGAATAGAAAAACTAAATGATCAGACAACAAAGGTAGATAAAAGTATTTTATTCATAATTTATTAATTGAAATGTGTCAGCTTTTTGAAATGTGCATCTGTGATATTTTGCCTGTAAATTCAATTCCTTCCTCCACATTATGCAAATGATATGCTAATATGCTCCGCCCATTCTTTGCCCCCCCAAATGAAACAGTCAAACTACGCCTATGCTCTCACCGTCTGGTGGCCAGAACCGGTGGCTGCCATAGACTTTCCAGACTCTCTTTTCAGGCCGGTCCTGATATTTTAGCCCTCCAGACTTGGTTTGAAGTTTGGCATCTAGCCTCACCCATAGCTGCCTCGTGATTCCTGCAGCTGAGCTTCATCTGCTGATGGTCTTATTAACCACCTGGAAACTTTCTGAGTTTGCCTTTGCATCGCCCAAAGTCTCTAGGTATGTTGGTGTGCTCTGTTGCACTTCTGCCTAGTCTGTTTATTGTCTGTAATCCTTGCCTGGTTCTAGTCTAGTCTTTGTGTAGTTTAGCTTGTACTTTATTGTTTTGTTGATGCATCTGGGCCATTGTGCGCATGCATTTCCTACACTGCTAGTGGGGATTTCACAAGATTACCGATACTTTCATGCATCCGACTTTTGAAAACCACGCCGAACATTTGCGCGTTTGTGTTTACGTTTCTAGGTGAACATCTGGAAAATGGCACATTGCCAGGTGCGACCACATGTCCCACAACTGAGGACAGAGAAGGTGGTGAGTAATGTGATGTGTTGTGGACTTTTCCTTTAGGAAGCCGTCCAAACCTTTTTTAAACTCCGCTTGCACCTTTTCTAATCTCACTATCTTTTTTGAGATGCTACAACCTGAACTGAACCCAATATTCGAAGTCCGGTCACACCATAGGCTCAGCAACCGTTTGTTAACCCGCTGGTCTCTTTTTTTTGTTGGGTAGGTGTCTATTCGGTTGCGGGCACTTCGACATGGTCAGCAGAGCCTGCAACACCGTGTGCCACACAAGATGAGGAAGAAGAAGCACGTGAGTACAGAGGTGTCATTGTGTGCGACACAAAGTTACAATAGGACATTGGCGTTGTTTGTGTGTATGTTTGTGTTCGTGTGTTTCCTTTCTGTTTGTTAGGTGTACGGTTGATGACTTTTTAGATATTTTGTTACGTCAGTCCGTATTTTAAATAGCGCTTTTCACCATAGTAGACTTGAAAGTCTATGGTGGATTTGGATCGTATAAGCGGTAAGGTTTTAGCTCATACGAAAGTGAATATACTCGTGTGCCTGTTTATTAATCTCATTTTACACTGCTTTTAAATAATCTTTATTTTATTCAATTTGATCTGCAGGTTCTTGTGTTATATTTCACTCTTCAAATGGTTTTTAAGTACGTCCAGATGGTTGGACATCCTTGTAAAACTATAAAACTATACACTTTTGTGTTTTAGCATTTACTTACAGTACATTACATCTAAATACTTGTGATAGACATATATTATATCATATTATTATACTGACACATTTTTGTTCAGTACCGTTTCATCTCTCTAGCGATAAGGTTGAAGCATTATCCTTTTAAGTAAACAGAACTTTTCGTGCCTACAGTGCATATGCTATGGCTCTTTCATGTACCATGTTTAACTTTTACACTGCATCTCTCACTATTTGCAAATTTTTATAACATGATTATCATCCAATTTACATATATTTATATTGTTTTATTTTTTATTTTTTTATTTTCATTTTCGATTTTTATTCATTTTTATTCTTTCACAGCTTTATTTTCTTGGTATTGTCCAGATCGTTTTGCATACTAAGTACTTTTGGAAGGATTATCCATATCTGCCGAATTTGAAGGTATGATATATATTTTTGATGAAACCAACACAATATTATTGTATCCTTTGCTACCTCTTATCACCTAAGTCTGCCCTCACTGTTACGTATCCATTTGCATTTCAAAAAATCTTTAGTGTTCATTTTTGCAATTATAGATTTTGCCTTGAATCATTAGCACATACATTATTAACATATTTTTTAAGATGGATCTATATCCCACAATTTGCATATATAAATTGTAATTTTTATTTTTAATTATCATACAACGTGTTTATAAGCTTATAATCATAATATCATTATTTACATAAGCCTTCTTGCCTTTATCATGACATTTGTTTTGATTGGTGTCTTGACTATTTTAAATGTAATTTTTCATGGTACATATATATGCTTTTATATTTGCATAGACGGCTTGCGATAATATGTAATTGTTATTATGTTTCTATTGTTTTTTCCATGTTACTTTTTTATATCACACATAGCACTATGTATGAAACATGTGTTTATATGTTTTTATTATGCATATGTTTTGTTATATACATATTATATATTTTTGTTTTAGACCCCTGAAGAAGGCCTTTTTCGGCCGAAACACGGGCCGTGTTGGGTCCCAATAAATCATTTTGGCTTTTAACATCCGTGACTTCAGTCTGGTCCTTCTGGATATCTTCCGCTTGACTTGTTGGCTTCTTCTGTTTATACATGTTTTTCAGTTCGTCTGTGGTACACTGTGCGTTCTCCTCACTATCCCTCCACATACTGAAACCTACCTTGTATTTTTTTCCTACAGGCTGGACGACAAGCCTCCCACACCCTGTCCCTTCATGGTCTCCCAGCCATGCTGTCCCTTCCTGGACTCCCAGCCCTGCTTTTCCAAGTAGTAATCTCAGATGCTTTTTGGTTTTATACCTCTTTTTCATATTCTCAGGGGCTCAGTTTGCGTGCTCCTCACTATCCCTCCACATGTTGAGACCTCGAATGTTTTTTTCTTATAGACTGTACAAGGCAACCCCCCCTCTTTCCCATCCTGGTCTACCGCGCCTGCTTTTCCGAGAAAGTAAGTGCACCTGTCTTGATAGTTTATATTCTTTAATGCACAGTTCTGTCAATTTAAAACTTTCCTTTTTGGGTGCCAATTTTGGAAGCTTTGTATATTCTTATTTGTTTCACAGTGTATTTGTTCTGTTATCATCAATAAAAACTATTGAAACCTAAAAACTTTCCTTTTCTTTTTAATCACAGGCAGGACCACAGAACACCCTCCTGTACCTCCCCTGTGTGGCAGCCTCTCTCTCAATAGTATCATTGACAGATATACTAAAAACAATGTTCATGGATGCATGTATTTGTTTGGTACCCGAACCCGAATTATAGCTACGTCATGCAAGGTTCCACATTAGGAGTTAAGGACCAAGAAAGGGAGATCTACTACTACTACTACTACTAACTAGCATTTCTAAAGCGCTACTAGGGTTACGCAGCGCTGTACAATTTAAACATAGGACAGTCCCTGCTCAAAGAGCTTACAATCTAAAAGACAAGAAAACAATCTAAAGACAAGTGAACAATCTAGAGATCTGGGTGTCATCGTCGATAATACACTGAAACCTTCTGCTGAGTGTGCTGCTGTGGCTAGGAAAGCGAATAGAATGTTGGGTATTATTAGGAAAGGTATGGAAAACAGGTGTGAGGATGTTATAATGCCGTTGTATCGCTCCATGGTGTGACCCCACCTTGAGTATTGTGTTCAATTCTGGTCGCCGCATCTCAAGAAAGATATAGTAGAATTGGAAAAGGTGCAGCGAAGGGCGACTAAAATGATAGCGGGGACGGGACAACTTTCCTATGAAGAAAGACTAAGGAGGCTAGGGCTTTTCAGCTTGGAGAAGAGACAGCTGAGGGGAGACATGATAGAGGTACAGTGCTTTTTTTGTAGAAAAAAAGGTGCCGGTACTAATTATGGGCGGGTCACCATATATGGCCCCACCCCCATGATAGCCACACCCACATTAGCCACACCCCTTATACCAGCTATGGCGTATATAAACAGACATCATTGAAAATATTATACTAGTATAGGAGAACAAAATAATGTGATTTTCTTCATTATAAATAATTTCTGTAAGCTGTTACAGCTCCAGTATACCCAGTGCAAAATAAGACAGCAGATGTAAGTTCTCAAATTGGACATATTTCAAACACTAAAATGAAAATAAAATGATTTTTTCTACCTTTGTTGTCTGGTGACTTTGTTTTTCTTTCCATATTGGTCCCAGTCTCTGATTCAGCTGCTCTCTATCTGTTCCCTTAACTCCGTTTCCAGGGCTTCCTTTCCATTTATTTCTTTCCATTCTGTCTTCTTCTTCATTTCTTGTCCTACATCCTGGATCCAGCTTCTGCCTATTTTCTTCATCCATGTGCAGTTTTTCTCCTCTCTTCCTTTTCCCTCATCTCATCTCATCTCATTCCTTACTCTTCCTTCCCCACCATCCATGTCCAGCATTTCTTCTCTCTCCCTTCCTTCTCCTCCATCCATGTCCTGCAACTCTCTTCTCTCCCCTGCCCCCCCTCTAGCCATCCATACCCACCCAGCGATTCCCTTCGCTCCCCTGCCCCCCCTTCAGGCATCCATACCCACCCAGCGATTCCCTTCTCTCCCCTGTCCCCCCTCCAGGCATCCATACTCACCCAGCGATTCCCTTCTCTCCCCTGCCCCCCTCCAGCCATCCATACCCACCCAGCGATTCCCTTCGCTCCCCTGCCCCCTCTCCAGGCATCCATACCCACCTAGCGATTCCCTTCTCTCCCCTGCCCCCCTCCAGCCATCCATACCCACCCAGCGATTCCCTTCTCTCCCCAGCGATTGCCTTCGCTCCCCTGCCCCCTCTCCAGGCATCCATACCCACCCAGTGATTCCCTTCTCTCCCCTGCCCCCCCTCCAGGCATCCATACCCACCCAGCGATTCCCTTCTCTCCCCTGCCCCCCTTCCAGGCATCCATACCCACCCAGCGATTCCCTTTGCTCCCCTGCCCCCCCTTCAGGCATCCATACCCACCCAGCGATTCCCTTCTCTCCCCTGCCCCCCTCCAGGCATCCATATGTGACTCCCCCCTCTGTTCCGTTCTGGCTAGGTGTAGTATAGCAGGAGACCCAGAGTGCTCTCAATCAGTAGTCGGCCGTTACCCTGGGTTAAATCCGGGAACAGGGGGAGGAGCAGCAAAATACACTAACCACGTCTTCCACTCCAAGAGTGGAAGAGTTAAAAAACTAAGTTAGGATAGATTCTGAATTCAGAGGACACCAAACTTAAAAACCAAACTTAATAATGTTTATTTAGTTCAAGAATGTGAATTATAAAAATGTATATTTCTTTCAACTTTTACACTCAATTGTAATTCAATTATAACATTTGTATTAATCAGTGTTTCTGGTTTCCCAATATTATACTTTCATATCATTCTAAAATAAGCACAACCTTTATACTTTTTAATTAACTTTCTTTTTATCCACAGAATCGCTTTACCAGCACCGGCTATCAGGAATATCATCAGATAAGTATCAGTCCTTATCAATTTCTAATATTTCACTTCTTCTCTATTTTCAAGTTTGTTTTAGTTAAAATGAACTGATACTTTGTGTACCCTTTCTGTTTCTTTCACAGGACTTCAGTGAACCCAACTCCAGCTCAGGTAAGTATGTGTTTCCTTTTTTTTGTCCTGTAACCAGTTACAACTTAGCTGACTCTTGACTTCGATGCCGTTTTCCACAGTCTTTCTTGCGTAGGGGCCCAAAGGTTTTCTTCCGGGTGTACGATTTTCAGGGGTTTTCCTCAGGACCGGTCTTCTCCCTTCACCTTTCTTAAAGAACTTAAAAGGAAGCAAGACCCTATCTTCCTTTCTGAATTAAATTTTCCCTCACTTTGGTGACCAAAAGGACTTAAATTATCAACACTGCGGCCCAAAACTAGCTCAAACTTAAAATAACCAAAACACCCTTCCTTTTAGAGCTTACACTGTTTTTATGTACCCTGTTCTAAAGAAGGAGTGCTTCGAGAAGTACAGGAACCCAAACACCCAAAACACTTTCACACTAAATTCTATTCTTACAGTTACTTCCTAATTTCTATTAATACTATATACATAGGCACCCAGTATAAGAGGCTTGGGGAGGCTAAGCCTCCCCAGCCGCAGGATCAGGTCAGCTGTAGTTTCACGCGACGATGACACCGACGCTAGCCATCAGCCCAGTTCCACCCGCCTGGGGCTCGCCGCTCGGCCCGGATAATGATAATCTGTTTCGGACTGACGCGACCACGACGCCTGACAGACACGCCATCCCATTCAGCCAGCCCAGTTGAGTTCCGGCCGCCGGGGGCTCGCCGCTCAGGCTCCGCTCTCACACTGGCACGCCGTGCGGTCCTGCTGTGCCTCTCTGCAGTGCTTCTTCTTTCTTCGCCGCTCTCGCCCTCAGCCAGCCAGTCAGCCTTCGCTACGAGCGCTCGCTCCCGTCCCGTCATTCATCATGTACTCCTGTACTCCATAGGCGGGAGGGGTGGGGCCATACATAGGGAAGGCTGGTTATTGGTTAAGAAGAAGAGAGTGTCTCATGTTCGCTCCCACTTCCTTCCAGAAATTGGCACATAGGGGTAGCGCACGTACGTTGGAGTTCAGGAGACACTGAGGTAGGTGCTGACTGACTCTGAAGCAGGTTTTAAAACAACAAGTAAACAAGTAAACTCAAAATAAAAATAAATATTTTGTTTCATGCAGATCTCTTTTGTTTAAAACATAACTTAATGGGCTATAAGCCAGGCCCCTAATGCTTATGGTTTTTCCTATATTGTTTGTGATGATGTCGATGATGACTTAGACTGTGATCTCAACTATTAGGCTTAGGCAGAAAGGTGCTGACTTTGAAGGTTGTTGCAGCACCACCCTCCCCCCTCCGGAGCGCACCCCCCCCCCCCCCACAGGAGCGCATGTGTTGTCAGACAATTCTGGATTAAGCCCCGCCCCTAGCCCCACCCTGACCCCGCCTCTAACCCCCCGACCTCGCCCCTAGCCCCACCTCCTTTACCCTCCCCAAACAGTTGGGCCACCGACCGCCTATGACTATATAATCCCTTCCACACATACCTAAAACCCCGTTAAAAATTCCAAAATTTAATCCAACCCACATCAAAAATTCAATCAATCCCTACTTAACCTACCCCGTCGAATAAATAAATGTAACCCTTTAAGAACCCCTTTAAAATAGACCCCCCTCAAAAAGACCCCTAAAAATATTTAAATTTAAAATCCAACCCACCAGAAAAACCAAGAAAAATCCCCTGATCACAAAACCAAAAACCAAATTTAAATAACTTTAATCCTTTATTTTTAAAAAATAAAAAACCCAATTTACACATTTTAAAATTAAACCAATTAAAATTTTGGGTTAAAAAACCCTTTACCTTAAATTAGATTTTCTCCTAACATGAAGACCACCACTGGTCCCGGTCCCGCTCTTCCGGCTTCCAAAACGGAGCTAAAACAAAAAACTGCCCCGAAAACGGCCATTTTCCTGGAGTTCCGGTTTAAAATTGAGGCCCAGGCTTCTAGGCCTCACCGGAGCTCCTCCGATGCGCGCCGCCGATTTGTGCATGAGGCGTGTACCCCTCACATGCACACACGTCTTCTGCTTTCTCCTTCTGGCCCAACAGGCCGCACTTCAGCTTCCCCGCTGTCGGGAACCAGCCTCCTCTCTTTCTTCAGCGTCCCCGCACGATCGCGGTGGACACCAAACCAAGACGCCTCCTCACCGGAACCGCGGATCCACCCGGTCCCCTGTTCGCCGCCCCCTTAGGCCCAAAAACGAGGCCACAGACATTCTGCATGCCCCAGAACCCCTCCGCTACTCCCGGGGACATGCCCAACTGTCCTCGGGCCCCAAAACAGCGACGCTCTCTCTATGTGCTTCCTCCAGCGCTCCAGAATGGCTTGAAACCGGCCCCATGACAGCCCCGAATATGTAGGTGCTGCTCCCGCAGCGCATCCAGAAACCCCCCGCCTCTCCTCTTCCCTCCGGCCCCACCTCGGCCCGAATGCTTCTTCACTCCTGGGGACGTGTCCAATCGTCCCCGGAAGCCAAAAAAACCCCGGCACTATTCCTGCAGCGTCTCTCCCTCCCCAATCCGGCCTAAAAATGGCCTGAAACCGGCATTCTTCCCCCAGCAGCACCTTCGACCTGGGCAGCAGCCTCCCCGACCCTCCAGAACCCTCCAGGTAAGTATAAATTTTTTTCCCTATCCCTAGGTTACATTCACCCATGCTTTAAAAATGAATATTGTCCCCAATATTCCCTTCTCATATCTACCAATCCCTCCACATTCAGCACAATTACATCCTCACTCCTCACCCCTCATACTTTTCAAATCAGACATTCCCTAAAACTGATACTCTTCCATCCCCAGACTAGCCAACCTACCCAAATATGACTAAATCGCACTATCATCACTAACATCCAACCCACCTCTCACACTCATATGGCACTGCCTATATCAGTAATCCCTATACTAACAGGGTAGACCAAAACCTTTGATTTTCTAAAATCATTCTTATTTATATCAAAACGAACATGGCTTCCAACTGAACAATTTTGCAACTTATCAACCCTTATACATACACGTCAAGTCAGACTTTTGATTACCCTTTAATCAAAAATCCGTTACATTTTTTCCCACACTGGTACTATGCCATGCATTCATTTTCCCAATTAACCCAAAACAAAATGTTCAGCTAGGTAAGGAGAACAAATTCCCTTATTAGTTCTTGCTGAACTCCTTATTGTTTCCACATTCTCTGTAACGTGTTCAGAAACATTAGGAGCAAAAATAGCTTCAGTGTAAATTATATACCCACACTTATTCCCTTCTGTTACATCATGGTCATCATACACCTCATCCTTTTGAATAATTTCCCTTCGAGTCTGTGGTTCTATCACAGGTTCCACCCCATCCAAAATATATTTCTTTACCGAGTTACGATGGACTGTTTTTTCACCATCCTCCACATTTCCAATCTTATTGACATTGGAGTGGTCCCCATAGGTAGAAATAACTCTATAAGGCCTAGACTCCCAAATGTCCTGTATTTTGTGCCTCCTAGAAAATCTCTGCCTATGAAGCAGTACCCACTCTCCCTCATTTAGTTGTTCAGCTCCGGCCCTTGTTATAATGCCTGCTCATCCTTTCATATTGAAGTGTTGCTGTCTCTCTGGCCAGCTTCTGCGCACATTCCAAATTCTCTTGATGAGCATTCATCCAATCTCCAAGGTTTCCATGCAAATTTTCATTTTCCAAGTCTTCGGTTTGATGCACCAGTGAACGATAAGGTAGCAGGGTTTCTCTACCCAAGAATAATGAAGCAGGTGTGAATCCAGTTGCATGGTGAATCGAACTGTTATAAATTTGATTTACTTCTGGTAGAAATTTTGACCAGCACTTTTTCTTCTGTTCGGGGAATGCCCTAAGTATTTGATGTAATGTTCTGTTGTACCTCTCACATCGCCCATTCCCTTGGGGATGATAGGGTGTCGTATGAGTTTTCTTCACCCCGTACCAGTCACACAATTCCTTGATTAATGCGGACTCAAAAGCTGATCCTTGGTCCGAGTGCAATTTCTCGGGCACTCCATACACCGCAAACCATTGTTCCACCAATACCTTGGCCGTTGTTTTGGCAGTTTGATTCCTAGTAGGCACTGCGACAGCGAATCTGGAAAACATATCCGTAAGGACGAGTACGTTTTCGAATTCTCCGCTGTCCCTCTCCAATACTGTATAGTCCACGGCCATCACTTCTTGTGGACGAATCACATTAAAGTATCCTAACTCAGCCCTTTCCATAGGGAATAATTCTTTTGAGAAACAGCACCTCTTGCAATCTCGGATCCACTGCTCCACATCTCGCCTCATCTTTACCCAAAAATGTCTTTTCCGCAGGTTCTTGAACGTGGTTTCTACGGCGTAGTATCCCATTCAATCATGGTAAGTCCTTAGTAGTTCCTGCTTTAAGCAATCAGGCACCACTACTTGGAACTCATCTCTCCCATGGTGACAATCTTCAAAAACGCGAAACAGTACTCCATCCTTCATCTGCAGTCGCTCCCGATGTTTCCACAACAACTTCTTCTCCATGGAATTTAATTCTTCCAATTCGGGATGATGATTATTCTCCAACCACGCCATTATATTCTTCAGTGTTTCATCTTCTCTTTGTGCTTTTTTGATTTCAGAATTTTGGGTTTCCCCCATTACCTTATTACAATTAGGAAGTCTTCTCTGGGATCCCTTTCCCTTCCTTCGTTTCACCGACACTAGAGAACATGTGCAGCTTATAAAATCTTTCTCGGTGTCTTCCCCCTCCACTTCGGGTTCCTCCATATCTGGCAATCTAGAAAGTATGTCCGCCACCACATTGTTCCGACCAGGCTTATATTCAACGGAGAATTCCAGCTCCGCCAGCTGTGCCAACCACCGCTGCTCCACCGCTTGCATATTAGCTGTCTCTAAATATTTTAGAGGGTTGTGATCTGTCCTCACAACACATTTTCTGTAGATCAAGTACTCCCGGAACTTTTGTGTAGCTGCCCACTTGAGCGCTAGCAATTCAAGCTTAAAGGTAGAATAGTTACTAGCATTTCTCTCCGATTTCCTCAATACATGACTAGCGAAAACAATGACCTTCTCTTCCCCCTCTTGGACTTGACTCAGTACTGCTCCCAAGTCTTTGTTGCTCGCATCTGTGGTCAAGATGAAAGGTTCCGTAAAGACCGGGTAAGACAAGACAGGAGCAGTGGACATCTTCTGTTTGAGAACCTCAAACGCATGCTGACAATCTTCCGTTCAAACAAATGTGGAACCCTCCGGAGCATTCTTTCCATTGAGAATGTGTAGTGGTGCAGCAATCTGTGCGAAGTTTTTCACGAACCGCCTATAAAAACTGGCTTCGGACCTCTGTTTTATTGGTTGGAACTTTCCATTCTTTCAAAGTTTTTACTTTTTCTGGGTCCGCCGAGACACCTTCATCGGATACTATGTATCCTAAGAACCGAACCTCTTTGCATACCAGTTTGCATTTTGAGGGTTTGAGCTTTAATCCATGTTCTTTCATCTTCCGGAAGACCAAGTCCAACCTCTCCAGATGCTTTTCAAATGTTGGCGCGTAGACCAAGATATCGTCAAAATAGAGCAACAGGATCTCGAAAACGTATTCGCTTAATACGGTTTCCATTAAACGCTGGAAACTCGCTGGCGCATTGCAGAGGCCAAAAGGCATTCTTGTCCATTCAAATAATCTGAATGGTGTTGTCACTGCGGTCTTCTTTATGTAAGCTGGGAACATGCCCATCTGGAAATATCCAGATGTCATGTCGAGTGAAGAGAACCACCTGGTGGACCCCAACACATCCAAGGATTCGTCGATAAGGGGCAATGGATAAGCATCCTGCACTGTTATGGCATTTAACTTTCGGTAGTCACAGCAAAATCTGAGACTACCATTTTTTTTCTTGATGACAACAGCCGACGAGGCTCAAGGGCTATGGCTTTTCCGCAGCACTCCTTGGCTCACTAGATCATATACGTGCGTCTTGAACTGCTCAAATATATGTGGGAACACTCCGGGCTGTTTAATCGGGTGAGATTCCCCAGTGTTGATTCGGTGAGACACCAGGCTGGAAAAACCCAAATCGGAATCACAAGTTGAGAGGACAGATCTTTGTTTCCACAATAATTATTTTAAACTGCTGGTTTGTTCCAGTGACAAATGTTCCCAGTCTACCTTCACCTTTGGTAGCTGTCTCTCCCAGTTGTCTTCCTTTTCCAAAAACAGGTCAGGGTTCACTCCCAGAACTATTAATTCTGGCGTGTGTACATCAGCAATCCGCGCTATGCCAGGGATGACGTCTTGTACTCCCACATTAATCATTTGGACAAGGACATTCCCATGCCGCTGGGTAACTAAGGTGTTAGCTACCATGATCTTCTCAGGTAGGTTAATTCTTCTGGAAGCAGACACCAGAACCGCTCCTGTACTCTTCCGTATTTGCTGGTACTTCCCAATCAATATCCTTTCTGACAGTGCAGGAATGATTTTTCCCAGGTTCCCCTGCAACTTGACCACTCCATCCGATTCCCTGATCTTGGTGGAACGCTTTTGAGATATCTTGGACAGGATTCCCGCAATCTTCACGGGTTCCAAGGCGAAACAGGAAAGATCCTTAAATAGACCTTCTAGATGCTGCAAGACATGTGGAGTGGAGGAGTGGCCTAGTGGTTAGGGTGATGGACTTTGGTCCTGGGGAACTGAGGAACTGAGTTCGATTCCCGGCCCAGGCAGCTCCTTGTGACTCTGGGCAAGTCACTTAACCCTCCATTGCCTGCCACATTGAGCCTGCCATGAGTGGGAAAGCGCAGGGTACAAATGTAACAACAAAAAAAAAATTCATACCGACGATTCCTTGGATCACCTGATTCTCAATCTGTCCATGGCAGAAATTGTCCTTCTCTACGAAAATACATCTCCTGGGTACTAGCTGTCCCAAACACTGGACATCAGCATCAATGTACCCCAAGACTGGCAATTCCGTCCCATTCACAGCCACAAGAGTCAATTTACTAGCATCTTTCAGACAATCCGAATTTGTGAAATTCTTGTAAAAGAAACTGGCCAGGATTGTCAAAACGTTGGAGCCAGTATCCACTGTACATAGGGTATACACACCATCAATTTTAACCTTTAATAGTGGGCTGGAGCCAATAGCCCTCTCTCCAAAGAGTTGTTTGTCACCTTCCTCTTCTTTATTGATATGCTTCTGCATTCTCACAGTAGTTTTAGCATCCGATAGCCCTGGTGTTTCATCTCGAGCATTCTTCGACTTCATGTACTCTCCACTGGTACTCGGCATCGCTGACTCGCTTTTACCCTCTCTCAAATAAGGTCTGTTCATTCGTTCACTCTGGCAATTTCGCGCTATGTGTCCCGGCTCCTGACATCGATAGCAGATCAGTTCTCCATTATTGGTTCTAGCCACTCTCATATTCGGATTGTATCCTGGATACTTTCTCTCCCGATAATCAGGGTATCTCATACTTTCCCGTTCTCTCCTCTGCCGTTACCATTCTTCTTCTTGTCTTTCTCACAAACGCGCAAACATATTTGTCATCTGCTGCATCATCACTTTCGCAGTCTCTTCAGGCCTACAATAGTCTCCAGCCTCATCCCAACTCCTCTGCAAAATTCTCTTAGAGGAGGATTCCCATGGAGCCAATCCTCTCTCTTCACCAGCCCAATGTATGGCCGCCTGCATCAACTCTGAGAAGGGTATTGCCGGGTTATCCTCCCTTTGTTTGGAAACTCCTCTCTTCATGCTCTCATCCCTCAAACCGATGGTGAATTGTTCTTTAAGACGTCTGTCCCTCTTCATGATGGCATCCAATTTCTCCTGTAAATAGGCGAAACCTGGATCGACTCCTTCTCTCCTTGCCTCTGGTTGTAAAATTCTTGTAAACGCAACCCCAAGGCAACCTTGTCTCCATACACCTGCCGGAGTAGGTCATAGATCTCTTCCACTGTACACTCCCTCGGGAGAGAATACTTTACAGTATCCAGGGCAATGCCTTTAAGGTGATCTCTGACAACCTCTACATGGTCCTCTATTGGAACCCGCATAATTCTCAGTCTAGATTTCATCTTTTCAATCCAATCCTCCACTTTCATGTCATCTGGACCTCTAGGAAATCCGTGGAAGTCCGGAACCGTCCGATCTTGCAGGATGACCACAGTGTGGGTCCAAATCTGAGGGGCACATCCTCCCGTTGCTTCACCTTCCATATTCTTCAATTGTCTTCAGAGATAGTAAAACTTCGCAAACCAAGACCCCGGGAGAACACAAAACACAGGACACTTTTTTAAATTTTATTGCACAGCAGTCTTCAAATTTCACCGGCAACCTGAAACAACCTCTTTAAGAAAAAGGTAACTTACTTCAATTTCACTTTTTTTCCCCATAGTCCCCACAAAATTTAGGAAAGAATCCTGCCGACTACGCCAAAACTGTAATTGGACCCCCTTGCATTACAGTGTTATCAGTGCGTCCCCCAAAACCTGTTGTTTTAGTCGTGGATGGTTTCTGGGAACTCACTTCTGAGCACCGGGGCCAATACAGGTTCACTAACCTCGTCTCCCATCCTCTAAGGGCGAGAGAGGAAAAGAAAACTAAAGTTAGGATTTTTTTCCCAAATTTTATAAGGCAATAAGGCAAATTAGATGTACTTAAACAATATAACACGTTTATTTAGAAACATTTTTATCTCTTTCAGTATAAGAAGCAAATGTATTTCTTTTTACTGCAGAACACTAAAATGTTAACTATGTATACTTTTGAACATGGCTTTTTAAATAATCCTATTGAACTTATTTGCTCCCTGCAGGAACCTTCTTCAACAGTAAGAAACACTCATCAGATAAGTATCTGTATAGACATCAATTTATACATTTCCCAGTTTCAACAGGAAATATATTTTCTTTTGCTAAAACCCTCAAGAGTTGATTCTTTGTGTATTATTCCTTCTTTACACAGAGACCTCCAGATGTTCATCCACTATCCCTGAGGTGTAAGGTAAGTATTATTTTATTTTGGCTTTCACTATTCACTTATAGTCCTTTTCTCTTTAAATTTTCCCTGTTTCCCCAAAGTCACTTAGCTGATGCAAGTTTTCTCCATCTCGCGAATAGCGTAGTCTTTCTTACGTGGGGGCCCTTGTTGCTTTCTGGAAATCCGTCTGTCCGTTTCAGTGCAATACTTCCTCCTAAACCTTTCACTTAAAGAACTAAAATGGAGGCAAAACCCTGTCTACCTTTATTTTGTTTTGAAAATTTTCAACTATTGGGATGTGTTACCAAATACTGTGACCAACTAACTCTAATAAAATAAAATTAATCAAAATTCCTTCCTTTTTCAGACCTTTGCTATTTTTTTTATGTCCCTAAACTGTGAAAGAGTGACTGACAACCTCTTACTATCAGCACCACTCTCAACATTCCATTACCAGTTCCCTGCATGAACATTCCATAACATACTTCCCATTACTTCCCATACATTTACCTAGCACACCAGGATTCTTTCCCTTTAATTTCTTAAAATATTCTCCAACCACAACCACCCTGCTCTCAGCTGGCTTTCATTTAAAACCTGTTAACCTTTTCCCCCCTGAAATTCACTCCACAGATACCCAAACTTCCCAGACTTAGGAGGAATTAACTTAACCTCTCCCCAATTACACCTTCACTCTCACACCAACCACTTTACCCTACTGTCACTCAAATTAATTCAAATATATTTTCTTTCAACCTTAAATCATCCCTCTACCTCTCTCATTCTGCATAGCACCTCCTCTCTCGTCAGCTATCAGACTCACTCTCCCAACTGTCAGCCAGAGAGCCTCTCTGTAACAGCAAAGCTGTTGCTAAGCCAATAACTCAGCTCTCAGCTAATTCTAAAGACCTGCGCTGCTGGCCACAATGGAACCCTGGGACAACTTGGGTAATTTTGTTTATTTTATTAACCCCTCGGGTTTCACATACCCACCCAGTGATTCCCTTCTCTCCCCAGCGATTCCCTTTGCTCCCCTGCCCCCCTCCAGGCATCCCTACCCACCTAGTGATTCTCTTCTCTCCCCTGCCCCCCTCCAGCCATCCATACCCACCCAGCGATTCCCTTCTCTCCCCTGCCCCCCCCTCCAGGCATCCATACCCACCCAGCAATTCCCTTCTCTCCCCAGCGATTCCCTTCGCTCCCCTGCCCCCCTCCAGGCAT
The DNA here is from genome assembly GCF_901765095.1 of Microcaecilia unicolor. Taxonomy (NCBI): domain Eukaryota; kingdom Metazoa; phylum Chordata; class Amphibia; order Gymnophiona; family Siphonopidae; genus Microcaecilia; species Microcaecilia unicolor. The sequence goes on along the minus strand of NC_044040.1, from coordinate 117,496,863 downwards.
CCCTACCCACCTAGTGATTCTCTTCTCTCCCCTGCCCCCCTCCAGCCATCCATACCCACCCAGCGATTCCCTTCTCTCCCCAGCGATTCCCTTCTCTCCCCTGCCCCCCCCTCCAGGCATCCATACCCACCCAGCAATTCCCTTCTCTCCCCAGTGATTCCCTTCGCTCCCCTGCCCCCCTCCAGACATCCTAACCCACCCAGCAATTCCCTTCTCTCCCCTGCCCCCCTCCAGCCATCCATACCCACCCAGCGATTCCCTTCTCTCCCCAGCGATTCCCTTCTCTCCCCTGCCCCCCCTCCAGGCATCCATACCCACCCAGCGAAGTCCCCTGCCTCCGTCGCAGCAGCCGCAGTGAAAGACCATCTCTAGCCTTCCCTTCGTTTCCAGTCAGTGTCCCGCCTTCGCGGAAAGAGGAAATGATGTCAGAAGAAGGCGGGACACTGACTGGAAACAAAGGGAAGGCTAGAGACGAGATGGCTGGCCTCGGTTTTTGCCCATAATGGAAACCAAACCCGGCCATCTCAAACCCGGCCAAATCCAAGGCATTTGGTCGTGGGAGGGGCCAGGATTCGTAGTGCACTGGTCCCCCTCACATGCCAGGACACCAACCGGGCACCCTAGGGGGGCACTTCTAACAAGTAAAAAAAAAATTAAAATAGCTCCCTTACCTTGGGTGCTGAGCCCCCCCAACCCCCCCAATCCTACTGCCCACAGCTATACACCACTACCATAGCCCTAAGGGGTGAGGGGGGGCACCTACATGTGGGTACAGTGGGTTTCTGGTGGGTTTTGAAGGGGTCCCATTTTCCACCAGAAGTGTAACAGGTAGGGGGGGATGGGCCTTGGTCCGTCTGCCTGAAGTCCACTGCACCCACTAAAACTGCTCCAGGGACCTGTATACTGCTGCGATGGACCTGAGTATGACATTTGAGGCTGGCATAGAGGCTGGCAAAAAAGTTTTTAAAGTTGTTTTTTTGAGGGTGGGAGGGGGTTGGTGACCACTGGGGGAGTCAGGGAAGGTGATCCCCAATTCCCTCCGGTGGTCATCTGGCCAGTTCGGGCACTTTTTTGGGACTTGGACCCAGTGGCGTAGCAAGGGCGGGGCGGTGGAGGCGGTCCGCCCCGGGTGTCAGCGGGTGGGGGGGGGTGCTCCGTCGAGAGCCAACAGCTCTCATCTCCTGCCACCACCCTGCCTTTGTTTTTAAAAATCCATGCAGCGACGCAGGCAGCACCTTGCGTCTGCCCTGCATGTGCCATGAAAGGAAAAAATCGCCTCACTGGCATTGGGCCTTCCCTCGCTGTGTCCCGCCCTCTTCTGACGTAACTTCCTATTTCCTCGAGGGCGGGACACAGCGAGGGAAGGCCCGACGCCAGCGAGGCGATTTTCTCCTTTCACAGCACACACAGGGCAGACGCGAGGCGCTGCCTGCGCCGCTGCATGGATTTTTTTTTTAAAGGCAGGGTGGTGGCAGGAGAAGAGGGCTCTGTCGGCTCTTGACGGAGGGGGGATGGGACCGGGTCGGGGGGGCTCAGATGGGAGAGCGGGAGCTCAGAAGGGAGAAGATTGGGGAGGAGTGGGGGAGCTCAGAGGGGTGCTCAGAGGGGAGAAGGGGATTGGGGAGGGGTGGGGGAGCTCAGAGGGGTGCTCAGAGAGGAGAAGGGAGGGGAGTGCTCAGATGGGAGAAGGGATCTGAAGCTGGAACTGGGGTCTGACAAGGGGGCAGGAGGGAAAATGGGTCCATGCCTGGGAGAATGGGTCTGGGGCTGAAAAGGGGGGATGCAAGGCATGTGGTGGATGAAGGGGGCTGGGACTGGGGGCTGAAAAGGAGGGTAGTTGGGATAAGGGGGCTAGTACTGGAACTGGGGGCTGAAACAGGGCAGGGGCTGAAACTGGGGGCTTTAAAGGGGACAGGGAGAACTGGCTGGGGCTGAAGCTCAGGTCTGGTGAGAGAAAAGGGCTGGGATTGAAACTAGGGGCTGAAAAGGGGACAGGGAGAAGTGGCTGGGGTCTGAAGCTCAGGATTGATGGGAGAAAAGGGCTGGGGACTGGTGGGATAGTGGGGCTGAAAAGGGGGGCATGTGGGCTGGGGCTGGAACTAGGGGCAGGTGGAACTGGGGGCTGAAAAGGGGGGGCAGAGAGAGGGGACAACAGACCCTGGATGGAAGTGGGGAGCGTGAGGGAGGGCAGACCCTGGATGGATGGGAGAGGGAGGGCAGACGGATTGAAGGGGCAGAGAGAAAGGGCGGATGGTGGGTGGAAGGGGGAGAGAGAAAGAGGGCAGACTGGGGCAAGGTAAAATTATGTATCATACCTGATCATTTTCTTTCCATTAATCATAGCTGATCAATCCATAGACTGGTGGGTTGTGTCCATCTACCAGCAGGTAGAGATAGAGAGCAAAGCTTTTGCCTCCCTATATGTGGTCATGTGCTGCCGGAAACTCCTCAGTATGTCGATATCAAAGCTCCATCCGCAGGACTCAGCACTTAGAGAATTACACCCACAAAGGGACACTCTGCCCAGCTCACCACCGCCGAAACGGGGGAGGGGAATTAACCCAGCTCATCCCCACACAAGTGGGGGAGGGGAATCCGTCCAGCTCATCCCCGCGGAGCGGGGGAGGGACACCACCCCGCCGATGCGGGGGGATCTGGCTTATCCTGCAACCGCAACCGCGGGAGGAGCTGACTGACCCTAACACCGCCGAAGCGGGAGGGGTACAAAGCTGCCCTACAGCCGCACGAAGCGGGAGGGAGCGCCGGCAGAATTTATGTCTCAATCCAGCCCCGTAAAACGGAGGGGAGAGGAATGCAGCAGCTCACTGTAACACAAACTCGTCTCAACTCTTGAAGAATCCAATTGAAAAAACTTGAAGACGAAGTCCTCCTGAACAGGAACTGAAGACTAAACTTGAACCTGAAATGCAACCAGAATATAAACAGTACAGATATCTGGGAGGGGCTATGGATTGATCAGCTATGATTAATGGAAAGAAAATTATCAGGTATGATACATAATTTTACCTTCCATATCATCATGCTGATCAATCCATAGACTGGTGGGATGTACCGAAGCAGTACTCACCCAGGGCGGGACATAGAAATCCCTGACCGCAACACTGAAGCTCCAAACCGGGCCTCCGCCCGAGCAGCCACAGTCAAGCGGTAATGCCTGGAGAAGGTATGGGCCGATGCCCAAGTTGCCACCTTGCAAATCTCTTCCAAGGAGACGGACCCGGCCTCTGCCATCGAGGCCGCCTGAGCTCTAGTGGAGTGAGCCTTCAGCTGGATAGGCGGCACCTTCCCCGCGGCCACATAAGCCGCTGCAATGGCTTCCTTGACCCATCTTGCCACTGTAGGCTTAGCAGCCTGCAGACCCTTACGAGGACCTGCAAACAGGACAAACAGATGATCCGATTTCCGGAAATCATTGGTCACTTCCAAGTATCTGATGATGACTCGTCTCACATCCAGATATTTGAGAGCAGAGTATTCCTCTGGGTAGTCCTCCCTACGAAAGGAAGGGAGACAGAGCTGCTGATTCACATGGAAGCGAGAAACAATCTTGGGCAGGAAGGAAGGCACTGTGCGAATAGTCACTCCTGCCTCAGTGAACTGCAGAAAAGGCTCTCGACATGAGAGTGCCTGGAGCTCGGAAACTCTTCTGGCTGAAGTGATAGCCACCAAAAAGACTGCTTTCAACGTCAGGTCTTTCAAAGATGCCCTCGACAAGGGTTCAAAAGGCGGCTTCTGCAAGGCTCTTAGCACCAGGTTGAGATTCCACGCAGGCACCACTGAGCGCAGAGGAGGGCGCAGGAGATTAACTCCCTTGAGAAAACGTACCACATCTGGCTGCGAAGCCAGGGAAGCACCCTTCAGGCGGCCCCTGAAGCAAGCCAGAGCCGCTACCTGGACTTTAAGGGAACTGAGCGACAGGCCTTTCTCCAGACCTTCTTGCAGGAATGCCAGCACTGAAGAAATTGGAGCAGTGAAGGGAGAAAGTGAGCCTGCTTCACACCACGCTGCAAAGGTACGCCAAACCCTGGCGTAAGCAGTAGAAGTAGAGCGCTTCCTCGCTCTCAGCATACTGGCGATGACTTTGTCTGAGAAGCCCTTCTTCCTCAGACGCTGCCGCTCAATAGCCAGGCCGTAAGACCAAAGGGTGAGGGATCCTCCATCACCACGGGACCCTGATGCAACAGGCCCTGCTCCACTGGCAGCCGCAGAGGGTCGTCCACTGAGAGCCTGATCAAGTCCGCATACCAGGGACGTCTGGGCCAGTCTGGACCCACCAGGATTATCCGGCCCGGAAGCTTTGCCACCCGGTCTAGTACCCTGCCCAACATGGGCCAGGGCGGGAACACATAGAGAAGCTCTTGTGTCGGCCACTGTTGGAGAAGAGCATCTACTCCCAGAGATCGAGGGTCCCGTCCTCTGCTGAAAAAGCGCGGCACTTGGCAATTGGCTGATGACGCCATCAGATCTAGGCTCGGCTGGCCCCAGCGCTTCGTGATGTCCAAGAACGCCTGAGCCGATAACTGCCACTCTCCGGGATCCAAGGTATGGCGACTGAGAAAGTCCGCCTTGACATTCATGACTCCGGCAATGTGGGCCGCCGACAGCTGTTCCAGGTTCGCTTCCGCCCACTGGCATAGATTCATGGCTTCCTTGGCTAGAGGGGCGCTCTTGGTACCTCCCTGGCGGTTGACATAGGCCACAGCCGTGGCATTGTCCGACAGGACCTGTACTGGCTTCAACGCCAGTACCGGGAGGAACTCCAAAAGCGCCAACCGAATGGCTCTGAGTTCCAGGAGGTTGATAGACCATTTTGCCTCTGCAGGAGACCAGAGCCCCTGCGCTGTCCTTCCCATGCAGTGGGCTCCCCAGCCCGTCAAAGAGGCATCCGTCGTGACGACAATCCACTCCGGGGTCACAAGAGGCATCCCTGCAGACAACTTGTCTGTCTTCAGCCACCAGCTCAGCACCTTGCGCACTGCTGGGTCCAAGGGAAGGTGCACAGCATAATCCTCCGACACCGGAGTCCAGCGCTGCAGCAGAGAGTGTTGTAGTGGTCTCATATGAGCCCTGGCCCAGGGCACTACTTCCATCGTGGCCGTCATAGAGCCCAACAGCTGCACATAGTCCCAAGCCCGAAGCGGAGAGGCTACTAGGAACTGGTCCACCTGAGCCTGAAGTTTGACAATCCGATTGTCCGGCAGGAACACTCTGCCCACTTGGGTGTCGAATCGAACTCCCAGATACTCCAGGGACTGAGTCGGGCGCAGCTGGCTTTTCTCCCAGTTGATGATCCACCCCAGGGAGCTCAAAAGAGCAATCATCCGGTCCACAGCCTTGCCGCACTCTGCATAAGAGGGGGCTCGGATCAACCAGTCGTCCAGATAAGGATGGACTTGTACTCCTTCCTTTCGCAGGAAGGCCGCGATGACCACCATTACTTTGGAGAAGGTCCGCGGAGCAGTAGCCAACCCGAACGGGAGGGCTCTGAACTGGAAGTGTCGGCCCAGGACTGCAAAACGCAGAAAGCATTGATGAGGAGGCCAGATGGGAATATGCAAGTAAGCTTCCTTGATGTCCAAGGATGCCAGGAACTCCCCTGCCTTCACTGCCGCTATAACAGAGCGGAGAGTCTCCATGTGAAAGTGCCGAACTTTCAAGGCCCGATTGACCCCTTTGAGGTCGAGGATAGGCCGTACAGAACCTCCTTTCTTTGGTACCACAAAGTAAATGGAGTAACGTCCCTTGCCAAGCTGATTTTCTGGCACCGGAACGACCGCACCCAGGCGGATCAGATTGTCCAAGGTCTGCTGCACTGCCACAGCTTTGACCGGAGACTTGCAGGGAGAGAGTACAAACCCGTCTCTTAAGGGTCGGCAGAACTCTAGCTTGTAGCCGTCTCTGATGACTTCCAGCACACCATGACTGAAGTTACCCTGGTCCACTCGCCCAGAAACGAGGACAGGCGTCCTCCAATCTGCACTGGGCCATGGACCAGGACCCCGTCATTGGGTACGAGACCCTGGGGGAGGACCGGAGGGCGCACCTCCGGGACGGCGGTCTCTGCGAAAGGAATGCTGCTTGGAGGAGAAGTTCCTCTTGAAGGAAGAGGGGGCAGAGGAGCCCGACTTGCCCGGGCGGTACCGACGGGCTTCCTGAAACCGTCCTCTGGAGTTACCGGGGCGAGCACTGGCCCGAGCCCTGACCTCTGGTAACCTCTTGCCCTTAGACGTGCCGAGATCGGTCACAATTTTGTCCAGCTCGACCCCAAAGAGCAGCTTGCCTTTAAAAGGCAACTTAGCCAGGCGGGACTTAGAGGTGTGGTCAGCAGACCAATGTTTCAGCCAAAGCCAGCGCCGCGCAGAGATTGTCTGAGCCATACCTTTAGCCGAGGCTCTCAAGACATCATACAGTAAGTCTGCCAAATAAGCCAAGCCCGATTCCAGGGCCGGCCAATCAGCCCTCAAGGAAGGATCCGAGGGGGAAGCCCGCTGCACAATCGTCAGGCACGCCCTGGCCACATAGGAGCCGCAAACTGAGGCCTGCAAACTTAAGGCAGCCGCCTCGAAGGACGACCTTAAGGCCGCCTCCAATCTTCTGTCTTGGGCGTCCTTTAGGGCCGTGCCACCTTCCACCGGCCACGCCGTTTTCTTAGTCACCGCAGTGATTAAAGAATCCACGGTAGGCCAAAGAAAGGCCTCCCGTTCACTTTCAGGCAAAGGATAGAGGCGGGACATAGCCCTAGCCACTTTGAGGCTCGCTTCCGGGACATCCCATTGAGCCGAAATTAAGGTGTGCATGGCATTATGCACGTGGAAGGTTCTAGGCGGGCGCTTCGTCCCCAGCATAATGGCGGAGCCAACAGGGGCTGAGGGAAAGACGTCCTCTGGAGAGGAAATCTTCAAAATGCTCATGGCCTGCAGTAACAGGTTGGGCAAATCCTCTGAGCGAAAGATCCGCGCTGCAGAGGGGTCATCCGCTCCATCCGAGCGGGAATCCGTCTCCTCCAAGGAATCCCCAAAGGACCGTTGGGAGAACTCAGATACGCTGCCCTCATCTACATCAGAGGAGACAGAGTCCTCTAAGCCCTGGGAATCCACCCGAGGGCGTTTACTTCCGGGGGCCTCAACCCCTTTGTCGGACAAGGGAGAAGGGGCAGCATTTTGCATAAGGAAGGCCTGATGCAGCAGCAAAATAAACTCGGGGGAGAAACCCCCCAGACTGTGTATTTCAGCAGCCTGGGCCACAGCCCTAGACGCACCCTCAACCGGCGCTCGCAAGAGCGGGGGAGAAACATGCTGCGCATCCAAGATGGCGTCCGGCGTGACACTCCGCGAAGGAGCCGCGCGGGAAGAACGGCGCTTAACTTTAGCCGCTTTTTTGCCGTCACCTAAATCAAGGGCGGCCATGGCATGAACGTCTCCCAGCTCAAGGGCGGCATAAGAAGAAGCCGTCCGAGCAGAGTGGCCGGCCAAGATGGCGGAGGCGAGCAGCGGGGGATGGGCGTTTATGGCGGGAAAAACCGCCGCACCGGAGGAAGACCCGGGACACTGACCGGCCTCCAAACTGACACCCAACAAGGGCGAATCAGACTTTAAAACCCCCGCATCCCCGCTAGAAGCGCACACGCTGTCCAGGGAGCGATTCTTCGCGCCCTCGCCCTCCGACGTCATAGGCCACGTGGAGATCGATCGGGGAACCCCCTGCCCGCTATAAAAAGGTAAAAATTACCTGCTTCTCGCTCCGAGCTGTAACGACCTGGTGTCCCAGTGAGTAGCTGCAATAAACGTTTAAATAAACATCGAAATAAACGCCCTTAAGGACGTCCAAAATTTTTTTTTTTTTTTTTTTTTTAACGGAGCCAGCGGGAGGGGGGAGAAAAGGAGGGACCTGATGCCACCAGGTTTGCACTTGCTCAAGAAGAGCCCTCAACCCCAGGTACTCAACAAAACCTAAAAATTAGGCTTGGAGACCTAGCCAGAGCTGCTGCTGTGTGTGACCACCACCTGCTGAGATAGAGAACATACTGAGGAGTTTCCGGCAGCACATGACCACATATAGGGAGGCAAAAGCTTTGCTCTCTATCTCCACCTGCTGGTAGATGGACATAACCCACCAGTCTATGGATTGATCAGCATGATGATATGGAAATGGTGGATGGAAGGAAGAGAGAGAGAGGGCAGACAGTGGATGGAAGGGGCAGAGAGAGAGAGGGCAGACAGTGGATGGAAGGGACATTAAAGAGGGCAGACACTGGATGGCAGAGAGAGAGAGCAAAGACAGATCCTGGATGGAAGGAAGACAGTGAAAAGAAGATGAGAAAAGCAGAAACCAGAGACAACAAACTGTAAATATATATTTTTATTATTTTGCTTTAGGATATAGTATTGTAGCTGTGTTGTTTATAAATAGAACATGTAAATAAGGTCATCTTTTTATTGGACTAATTTTAATATATTTTTACTTAACTTTCAGAGAACAAAACCCCCTTCCTCAGGTCAGGATAAGATACTGTAACAGCACTATACTGTACTGACCTGAGGAAGGAAATTTTGGCCTCTGGAAGCTAAATGTATTAGTCCAGTAAAATGGTATTATTTTATTTTCTGTATTTGTTTTATTTCTATTTGTTAATTTGTAAAGTAGTGATTGGTATTTGTTAGTTTTTTCAAATTTACATCTGCTGTCTTTATATTTTGCACAGTACTAGGGGACATTTTCTGTTTCTGTGGTGTTGCATTTTATGCAGAGTCTGACATCGGGGGTTCAGTTTAATTTTTGTCTAAATAGAAAGTTTGTGATTACTTATTCTATAGTGGATTAGGGTGTATCTGTGTTTGTGAAAAAGACATGGCTTTCGGTTGGCATTGACTATGCAGGATCGACGATCTGTACTAATCTGTCTGTTTTCATTTTACAATAGGTGAATTGATGTTCTAGTGCTCACTGTAGTGTTTAAGATGCTTTCCTTTTCCTTGTGTGACTCGTAGAAATTACTGCTTATGGTATGGTAGAATTGCTCTATAGGTCCTGAGTGTTTTGTATTCTCGGTCTGCCTAGTACTGGATTTGGGGGGGGGGGGGGGTGTTAAAAAATGACCGGCCCCGGGTGTCAACTACCCTAGGTATGCCACTGCAGGGATCCACCAGAAATGTGCAAGCAGCAAATCCTGCTCTTCAGTACCCCGAAAGTCCGCTCAATAGCACATCTAGTCATAGGCGGTTGGTAGCCCAGCTGTTTGGGGAGGCTAAAGGGGGAAGGATAGGGGGTGGGGTCAAGGATAGGCCATACAACAAGCAGAAACAAAAAGTAAAATGGGAGGGAAGGAAGATGCTGGACCAAAGTGCAGAGATGCTAAGAGTAGTCTTTCACAAACATTGAAGAGTACTACCTTAATTAGTGAGATTGAAGGCTACTGAGTGAGGGTTTTCTTGCAGTGCATTTGGTGTATACAATTTGTCAAGATGGAGAAGAGATTGAGTCCTAAGGAAGGTATTGACAAGCAATAAACGCCTTCATGTGCATTTAAAAATGGATTTATATATCATGACATATCATAAGGATTACAGTAGGCAGTAGAACATTAATACACCTAATGGAAAACTAAAAAAGCTGGATTAGTACAGATCAATCCTACACAGAATCAGTACTAACAGAATACCCAGCCTTTTTCAAACACAGGTAGACCCTCAAGTATAGAATAAGTAACCACAAACTAAAAACAGAAATATGTAGACAGAAAAATTACACTGAACCCCCAAGAAGCTACATTATGCATATGGTGCAACACCAGAAAAATAGGAACAGTGACACATGTCCCTCTGTACTATGCAAATATAAAAAGAGGAGATGTAAATTTCAAAAACTGTCATAGTCCAATTGCTGCATTATACATTAACAAATTTAAAACAGAAAATAAGATAATACTTTTTTTTTTACTAACTTATTACAGTTTTTTAACTAGTTTTCAAAAGTCAAAAAACATCCTTGCTTAATTTAGGACAAGCATACTTTTAACAGCAATATAGAGGGGCATTATCAACGTCACCGGCCAAATAGATCGCCGGCGATCTATGTTGGTGGCGGCGCTACAGCTGGTCAGAACCGTATTATTGAAAAAGATGGCCGGCCATCTCTTTTGTTCGATAATATGGTTTAGCCCGGCCAAATGCGGTGGAGTTCACCGGGTTTGAGATGGCCGGGTTTGTTTTTCAGCAATAATGGAAAGTTATGTCGGCCATCTCAAACCCCGGCCAAATTCAAGGCATTTGGCTGTGGGAGGACCCAGCATTTTTAGTGCACTGGCCCCCCTGACATGCCAGGACACCAACCAGCCACCCTAGGGGTCACTGCGCTGGACTTCAGAAAAGCTCCCACGTGCATAGCTCCCTTACTTTGGGAGCTGAGCCCCCCAACCTCCCCCCCCAAACCCACTACCCACAAATGTACTGCACCCACTAAAATTGTTCCAGGGACATGCATACAGCCTCTAGGACTTATTGCTGCTGTAAAACTTTGGCATACCAGTTCACACTTAAAGACTAATCTCTCTGAACAAGTCCTTTCTTGAAATAAGCACGTTTACTCACAGTTAACTGCAGATCAGAGGTTGTGCCCCACTGGCAAAGAGTCTCCTGTTACTAAGATTAGCAGTAGGTCAGAGCTGGCACAATGGTGTACAATGCCCTCTTTCAGCACTATGCAAGGTAAGAACTACGTTCTCTAACGTGGGTAACACAGGAAAGGGATCTAAAAGTGGCTTACAAAAATGGCCACTACCGCATGGACTACAACAGGAAACAAAACAGGGCATACTCTGACCCAGTTAGCAGGGGGGGAAAAGCACCATGGGAGTAGAGCCCAGTACCCTACACCCACCACAATGCATTGCTATTGTGACTCTGCAGGGCACCTAACAGAAAAGGTGTCACACTCACCCGAGAGCCACATCGCAACCAGGGAAAGGCTGTCGGAGGATACAACACATTCTGCTGTCATGGAGGTGGGTACGGCATTTGAGGCTGGCATACAGGCTGGCAAAAAAGGTTTTTAGTTTTATTTTTTTAGCTTGGAAGGGGATTGGTGACCACTGGGGGAGTATGGGGAGGTCATCCCCCATTCCCTCCAGTGGTCATCTGGTCAGTTGGGGCACCTTTTTGAGGCTTGGTCGTGAAAATAAAAGGACCAAGTAAAGCCGGCGAAATACTGCTTAACGCCGCTTTGTTTTTTTCCATTATCGGCGAAAGCCAGCCATCTGGTAGCCACGCCCATGCCCGCCCATGTCCCGCCTTCGCTAATCTACTGACACGCCCCCTTGAACTTTCGCCGCCGAAGCGACGGGAAAGCGGCGATGCAGTCAAAAATGCCGCTTTCAATTATACCGATTTCACCGCTTTAAAAAAATCGCCGGCCATCTCCCGATTTGTGTCGGAAGATGGCCGGCGATCACTTTCGATTATAAGCTGGATAATGTCTAGACCTAAAAGAGGAGGTTTTGGTCTCCAAAAGTTAGTCAAAAAATGTATTTAGTCCAATAAAAAGATGTCACCTTATTTTCCTTTTTGTCTTTTATTTACGTATATTAACTTTTTAAGTGGACTAACACAGCCACCACATTATTTCATCCTAAATTAAAAGTAACATTCTTTTTTTTTTTTTTTTTTAACCTTTGCTGTCTGGTCACTTAATTTTTTTTTTTTTTTAATGTGTTGGCCCCAGTCTCTGGTTCCTGCTTTCCTGTCTTCTTTTAACTCTTTCCAAGGGTCTCCTTTTTTCTCTTCTGTCTTCTTCACCTCCTCCACTACATCCAACTCCAGCACTGATCTGTTCCTTTCAGCTTTCTTCCATTTGTTTCTGCCTGTCCATTCTGATTTCATTCATGTTATCCAGACTTTAATCTCCCTTTTTTTTTTACTGCGTCTACATACAGCTTTCTGTTTCTTTCCCCTACTCTGGCCCTCCCATTCTTCTTCCCCTTACTCCACAGTCTTTCACTAACTCTGTCCTCTCTCCCCTTCCATCCAGCATCTTCTCTCTTTACTCCTGCAATCCAGCATCTTCTCTCTCTCCATTCACCTACAACCATCCAGCCTCTCCTCTTTTGTCTCTCCCCCCTGCCAACCAGCAATTCCTCTCCTGTCTTTCTCTCTCTCCCCCCTGCTAGCCAGCATCCTCTTTTAATTTGTCTCTCCCTCCTCCCCCCCCCCCCCGCTAGCTAGCATTTCCTCTCTTGTACCCATCTCCCCCATCTAGTATCTCCATTGCATCCCTCCCGTTGCACTTATCCCATCCCATCTCTTTCTGCCCCTTTCACCCACCCACCTTTCAGCACAATATCTCTCCTGTTGCACTTTGCTTGGTCTGCGCTAATAAACATGCATGGCAGAGGCGCAGGACCGTGGCTCTCTGCCTGCCGCTACTGCTTCCTGTGCCGTTCTTGCCTCCTCTGAGGTTAACTTGCAGGTCGGCACAGGAAGCAATAGTGGCAGGCAGAGAGCCACGGTCCCGTGCCTCTGCCATGTATGTTTATTAGCGCAGACCAAGTGGGAGAGATATTGTACTGAAAGGTGGGTGGATTAAAGGGGGAGAACGAGATGGGATAAGACAGGATAGGAGGGGCAGTGGGGTCCGGGAAAGATTGCAGTTGGGGCTGGGGAGGCTTAGCCTCCCCAAGCCTCTTATACAGGGCGCCTATGCATCTAGTCGAGATGTGTGACTTGTTGTAGCGCTTCTCTGCCTCTGACCGTGGCATTGCGAGCGGGGTCAGTAGCCATGTTTTAGATCCATATCCAGCATCCCCTGCAGGAACACAACAACACATTGCTATCAGTGCATAATAGTATGCAAAACACAACAGGCCTCTCACCTTAGAAGTGTAGTGCCACTTGTAAAACGGGTGTCATAGGCATACCCTCCAGAATCACTGCCACATCTGTTAGAAAACCAAAAAAAACACTCACCAAGAAGCCACCCTTGTCGAAATTGCCCCTCTGCAAACTTCTTTCCCAGCGCACTGTTAGACAAGATGTAAGAGTCATGGCAGCTCCCCAGATAACGTGACACAACATCCAGGATCCTAAGGTTTGCATCGCACACCGCTTGCACATTCAGCGAGTATCCCATCTTGCGGTTACGGTACTGCATTTCTTGATCCACAGGCAGGGTGAAGGCAACATGTGTGCAGTCAATAGCCCCCAGGACATTGGGCATGCCAGCAATCTTGTAAAAGTCCTGCTTGATCCTCCTACGCTCCTCTTCCCCCATAGGAAATGCAATGTGCTTGCGAACACATTTTTTCAGGGTGTGCAGAACCTGAAACATAGAGCAAAGGGGTGTATTTGTTCATGCACTTTTTAAACAGTAAAGATATGAGGATGTAACAAAGGTGGAGGAGGGCAGAGACGTGGAGGAGGGCAGAGACGGGGAGGGGGTTTAGCAAAAACAAGGGTGGGAGGGATAGGGGAGGTGGATCAGGTGTGGGTGGGAGCAGGGAGGCATGAGGGAGACAGCGGTCAAGTGTTGCGGGGGGAGGGGAGGGGAGGGGGGAAGAGTGAGGATTTCTTGTGTATTTGTTCATGCACTTTTTAAACAGTAAAGATATGAGAAGGGGTGCAACAAAGGTGGAGGAGGGCAGAGACGGGGAGGGGGTTAGTACCTGTGTTAGATGTCTTGAAACAGTAGACTGGTCCACACCGCTGTTACCCCCTAATACACGCTGGAAAGTCCCTGTGGCAAAGAACTGCAAAACAATCAGCACCTTCATCAGCCCAGGTACTGCATGAGATCTTGCAGTGGTTGGGTCAATATCATCTCTTTTTTTTGTTACATTTGTACCCTGCGCTTTCCCACTCATGGCAGGCTCAATGCGGCTTACATATTGTATACAGGTACTTATTTGTACCTGGGGCAATTGAGGGTTAAGTGACTTGCCCAGAGTCACAAGGAGCTGCCTGTGCCTGAAGTGGGAATTGAACTCAGTTCCTCAGGACCAAAGTCCACCACCCTAACCACTAGGCCACTCCTCCCTTGTACAGCTCATATATAGCCGTTCTTGATAAGCGGTAGTCATCTACTATTTTCCTGTCTGACATGTCTTCAAAGCCACCCGTGGACGAAACACATGTGGGTGGGGGTGGAGGCAAGGGCGAACGTGGGCAGGGTCTTCATGAACGGGTCGCCTTGGCTCCTGTCCCAGCCTGCCAGCAAAAAAGTCCAACTGTGCCAGGACAAATCCGCCATCCATTTCCTTGTTGTAGCGAGACACGTGTAAGACAAACGTGATGCTAGCACGCAGATTTGTGTGTCGCTTATGAATGACGCACAATATGTACGTCATATATATGCGCACATATACAGCCAATGCGTGGATACCTGGATCTTGAAATTAGAAGCCGATTGGTTTGTTAGTGTTCTTCCTCCCGCCCACCACATCTGGAAATTCACGTTGCTTCATGCTGTATATCTGATCACATGTTGGCTTGGCCCCTCCCCCCCCCCCCCCCCCCCCCCCCCCCGGTTTCATCAACATTTCCTTAGTTTATGATGTAATACTACAGTTTATATTTTTTCTGTCCTATGGCTGTCTAACAACCCACCACCCACACAACCTCTTCCAAAAATTACACAAGAACACACACAATAGTCTTTACCCTGAAAAAGTTTGTAGATGTAGAATGATATACATCTTTTTGTTTGCAGGGCAGCTGCAGCCTCAAATCTCCTCTCTTCTTCTTCCTCCTCCTCCTTTTTCTTCCTCCTCTTCTGCTTGGTGGCGGTAAGTGCTCCCTCCAGAAATGGCCACAATGTAAGTGTGTCACTTCACTGCAGCTTAGTACTACAGTTGCTATTATTTCTGTCCCACCCCCCACACAACCAGTTTCCAAAACACACCACAAGAACACACAGAATAGTGATAAAACTGAACTTTATAAATTTATAAAAATATATACCGAAAATATACAAAAATATATTGGGGGTGGGGAACTATATACACGTGGTGGGGGGGAGGATATATTGCATGGGGTTGGATAGGGGGGAAAGGGGGAGGAGATGGCCTCAAGGACGCTGTACTTGGGACGACAGATACTGGAGCATCTGTGAAAGGTCCTCCAGTGCCTTTCCTCCCAGGTGCAGGGTCTGGGCCATCTCCTGGAGCTCCTCAGGGGAAAGATTGGTACGGGCATGAGGGATGGGAGATGAGGCACGGTCCACAAGGGTTGGAGAGATAGGGGAGGTGGATCGGGTGTGGGTGGGAGCAGGGGGAATGGGAGAGGTACATCGGTCAAGGGTAGGAGTGGGAGGGATATGGGAGGTGGATCTGGCGAGGGTGGGAGCAGGGGGCATGGGAGAGACAGATCGGTCAAGTGCTGCAGGGGGAGGGGAGGAGGGAGAAGAGAGGGGATTTCTTGGATGTTCTCCCCTGTGAGGTCCAGTACGGCACCTGCCAGTAAAGACAAAAGAAGGACTGTTAGAAAGCTTCCTCACGGACTGCTTTAACACGCACACACCGTCGTACGCAATAATCCTTTTGAAACTCACCATGTACAAAAAGAACCTCCATCTGGAATTGCTCCAGGAGGGGAGTGACTTCCTCTGGCAAGGCGGAGGTGGAGGCCCCGGCAAGGTGTTGGGAAAGGGGGAGGGAAGTCCGAGGGACAGCGTGGGAGGGGGTAGCAGGGGTTGGAGGGGTGGTGACACTGTGCGGCTGGGGGGGGAGGCAGAGGGGAGAGGAGGGCTGGTGGGACTGTGCGGCTGGGGGGGGGAGGCAGAGGGGAGAGGAGGGCTGGTGAGACTGTGCGGCTGGAGGGGGGGAGACAGGGGGGCTCAAGTCTGTTCGGGGAGGAGGAGAGGTAAGGAGAAAAAGGCCATGTTTTGGTGCAGGGAGCCGCATGACTGGGGTTTGTCGGGATCTCTTGGGTGGGGGACCAGAAGAGGGGCCGGGACGGACAAGGTGTCAAGGTTAGCCTTGACCTCCTGGAGCCATTCTTTGTTGTCCTTCCTTAAGGACCTTGCCCTTTTTTTCAGCTCCTCAACCTGTAAAACAAGAAGAAGGGCTATGATGTACCGTCATGCTCACTAGCTCCACCCCACCTTCTAGAAAACACCTTTTTTGTTACACGCACATAACGGATGGTCATATTAGCTGGCAAAGGAAAAATGAGGACGAACGGCCTATTGCACTAATGGTAATTTGTCAAATACCTATTTTACACACACATACGAACGTCCTTATATACTGCCAATACTTACGGATCTGGGGTATGAAGAACGCTTATTAAATACGCGTTGCAATATTTTCCAGCCCTGGTCCATCCTTTCAATATTTTGCCTTTTCCCTGGACAGGGGAAAAGGCGCTTCTCATTAATCGTGAACAACTGGGCCAGCCACAGCATGTCCATGTTGGAGAAGTTGGGCTTTCTCCCTCGTGCAGCCATGACTTCTCCGACAAATGTGAACACGCGTGTACCACGCATATATAGCACATCGAAGGTTATGCACGTACTACATAGACGTGTTATGACGTGCTTATGACAGCTCTGGACTTTACCGGCAGCCTCTGACCACACGTTCAATATATATCGGAAAAGGAGACGGATTCCTTTTGTGCATTCGTAGGTATCGGTAGTGCATCGCGCCAAGTCCACATTTCTATAGCACTTTTGCTCATTTGCATCCGTTTTCGTTAGCTGCTACCATGATTAGAAAATGGCATGGAGAAGTCTTTTGTGCATGCCGCGGTTTACTACTCGCTCGCTAATGGCTCATTAATGGCTCGTTAAGTTTAGTGCATCTGGCCCTCAGTCTCTATCTGTCTTGTCTTTAATGTCGGTGAGCCCTTAGGTCCCGCAAGGCCCTGAAGGACCTCAGAGGACAGCCGTGCAACCCCAAATCTTCACCTGCGGCGGCCGCCGTTCACCAGGGGTTGAGCCCCCAGCTGCAGGTGGCCAGCAGGACTGCTGGAACCGCGGGGTTGACGGACTGGCCTGGCTAGAGTCGGGAATAACGGGCAATCAGCAACCAGCAGTCAGGCATAGGGCAACTCCCTGGGCAGGCTAGCAATCAGTAGTTAAGTATCAGCACAGTCTCTGGATAGGCGGCTAGCATAGGCGGCTAGCAATCCTTATCAGCACAGTTTCTGGATAAGCGGCTAGCATAGGCGGCTAGCAATCCGTATCTGAGTATCAGCACAGTCTCTGGATAAGCGGCTAGCATAGGAGGCTAGCAATCCGTATCTACGTATCAGCACAGTCTCTGGATAAGTCCAACAAGACGCTCCACGGACCCACTACACAGGCTTTGGGAACAGAACCTGAAGCGCCAATGTCAGCTAGCTCCCGTGTTAAAATATCACGCCACCCCGCCCCCATGGGAGAACCCCACCAATCCGGCCCTGGGAGGCAGCAGAGCCCCACGGATTGGCTCTGCCTGATCTCCCAGGCGGAGTCACCCCCTGGTCCTCCAATACGGTGCAGGTAGGCGGAGCTCCCGAGCCCCCTGGCTACGGAGCGAAGAGGACGTCGGCCCCTGCGTCCCTGAGCCGCCATCTTGGGCGGCGCAAAGCTCGTCCCGGCCTCCTCCACCCGAGAGACCGGCGCCGGCCGCTGGTCCCAGCCTGACCCGCCAGTCTCGCAGCAGCGCCGGCCCCCATGCAGGGACCCTTCGGCCGTCCTCCCGCGCCGCGGAGGCCGCTGACTCCCATTCCCCGCCGCGGGAGAGCAGGTAGGCGCGTGGAACGCGACACTATCTCTATCTCTCCTCCTCCCCTCCCCTCCTTCCCCTCCAGTGTCTTCCCCCTATCTTCCTCTCTTCCAGACAATCTCAGACTTAGTCTCTCCTCCCCCACCTTTCCTCCAGTCTAGTCACTCTCAGTCTCTCTCACTTTCCCTTTTCTCCTCCAGTGTTTCTCGCTCTCCTCTAGTCTAGTCAGTATCAGTCTCTCTCTCTCTTTCTTTCTCTCCCTCCTTCCCACAGATCCAACTCACTCCTCCTTCCTTGCTCCCTCCACGTTCCAGTGCCTCCCCTCCCGGGTCTAGTGTCTTCCTCTCTTCCAGTCCAGAAGTCTCTCTTTCCTCTTCCTAGCCTAGTATCTCCCTCCTGCATCCAGCACCTCTTCCTGTCTGCACCCACCCCCCAGGTCCAGCGGAGCAATACCTACTACATCTCACTCTCTCTGGGTCCAGCAGCTCTTTTCTCCTCCATTACTTCTAGTTCAACGTCTTTTTCATTCCCCCCTCCTCATTGCAGCATCTATCCCTCTCCCTCATTTCTCCCCCCATTATAGCATCTATCCCTCTCCCTCATTTCTCCCCCATTGCAGCATTTCTTCCTTGTTTCTGCCACCCTGTTGCATAGTCTATCCCTCTCCCTCATTCCCCCCCCCCCCACACAACATCTATCCCTCTCACTCCCTCCCTATGGTGCCTCTTATTTGATTAGATCGCCGCCAGTAGCGCACCATACTAACTAAAATAGCTTGCTTCAGAGCTTTGGTCTGATGGCCTTCCTTGATGCGTCCTGCCCTCGTGGAAGCAGGAAGTTCCATCAGAGGCGGTGGGACGTGTCACAAGAAATGTTGTCAGGTCGAAGCCCTGAAGCAAACTGATTTAGTACGGTGCCACTTCTGCGTTACCAGTGGTGTTCTAATCAAATTAGAGGGACCGCGGGGGGGGGGGGGGGGGGGGAGTGAGAGGGACAGACGCTGCATCGGGGGGACGGGGGAGGATGAGAAAGAGACTCTGGACTAGAAGTAATGGAGGAGGAAAGAAGTTCTGGACCAAGGGAGTGGTCCTAATATGGAGAGCCTGGTACTTTTGCCTCCCCAAGCTTCTTATATTGTGTGCCTATGTCACTACTTTAGATGGTTTTATATGCCGTGATTGTAGCCTCTGACCATATTTCATAGGTGGTCAATTAATTTAATCATAACAATTGGTCCCCATTGACTTATACTTGGTTAAAGATTGGCCCTGCTGTCTTTAAAGGAATGTGTATTATGGTGGTGTTTATAATGGAACAGATGCTAAGATTAGGAAATGCATGTTTTTAGGCAGATAGAGCCCTGGCCTACTGGTTAGAGCATATACCTTTGAATGTAACCTTGTGGATTCAAGTTCTCCCTTTTCTGCAGGATTTGTTTGCCTTACCATTTACTTTTGGCTGAGTCCTGATTGGAACCTACTATCTACATATTTTCCACATACAGCAGCAGTGTAAAGGTTAAAGGAACTGCTAATGATCCAACCTGGAGCACCGAAATTTGGCAAATTAGAAACTTGACATCTGGATTGTATAACAGTTGGGATTTGTGAAACTATGTGGTTATGGTAATCATTTTCTAGTTAGTCATTGTATGATATTGGTGTTCTTTTGTTTCTGGTTCCTTTCATAATATAATGTCTGTTACATATGTAATCCAATCAGAATTGCTAAGATCATGCAAAATAAAAGCAATGCAAATAACGTAAAATGAAACTAAACACTTGGCACTGTTTTCCAGCATTTAATTAGGTGTATGGGGGGGGGGGGGGAGAGGAAGACCTGCTTTGAAAGCTATACAAGTACTGCCCTCAAATGTTTTAAACCTCACCTATTATCTAAAACATTTGTGCACTGTAATGTGGTATAGTATTCTATGCAAGACCAACCCCAAAATTAATTTTCTGCCCTGAGGTTGGTAAAAGGTTGCCTTTGAACCCACAACCCTCTGCTCTTTGTATATAGTCATAAGCAGCTGCCCTAACCAGTAGGCTATAACTATAAATAACTACCGTAGAATCATGTACACTAGGGATGTTCAGGCAGAGCTGAATTATTACATAAGCAAACTAGGCATATGCTTTGGGTTCAAAAGTTTAGGGGGCCCTGTCAGATGTGCTCTAGATTAAGGAGGCTAGGATTTACCTATCTGCTGCTTTCGACACTGTTGACCACACTATACTTCTGGATACGCTGTCCTCGCTTGGATTCCAGGGCCCTGTTCTTTCCTGGTTCTCCTCTTACCTCTCACTTCGTTCTTTCAGTGTTCACTCTAGTGGATCCTCTTCAACTTCCATCCCGCTTTCTGTTGGTGTGCCTCAGGGTTCTGTCCTTGGACCCCTCCTTTTCTCCATCTATACCTCTTCCCTTGGTACCCTGATTTCATCCCATGGTTTTAATACCATCTTTATGCTGATGACTCTCAGATCTACATCTCCACCCCTGAAATCTCAACCTCGATCCAGGACAAAATCTCAGCCTGCTTGTCCGACATTGCAGCTTGGATGTCTCAACGCCATCTAAAGCTCAACATGTCAAAAACTGAACTTCTCGTTTTTCCCCCTAAACCCACCGCCCCTCTTCCCCCTTTCTCTATCTCTGTTAATGGCTCTCACATCCTCCTTGTCTCCTCGGCTTGTAACCTTGGAGTCATCTTTGATTCCTCTCTCTCCTTCTCTGCGCATATTACTACTACTACTACTACTATTAAACATTTCTATAGCGCTACTAGACTTACACAGCGCTGTACAAATTAACATGAAAAGACAGTCCCTGTTCAACAGAGCTTACAATCTAAATTATATATTCAACAGATCGCCAAAACCTGTCGTTTCTTTATCTACAATATTAGCAAAATTCGCCCCTTCCTTTCTGAATACACTGCCAGAACCCTTATCCACACCCCTGTCACTTCTTGCTTGGACTATTGCAATTTACTTGTCACTGGTCTTCCGCTCAGCCATCTCTCTCCTCTCCAATCTGTCCAAAATTCTGCGGCACAACTTATTTTCCGCCAGAATCGTTATACCCACACTAGCCCACTCCTCAAGTCACTTTACTGGCTCCCTGTCCGCTTCCGCATTCAGTTTAAACTTCTCGTACTGACCTTTAAATGCATCCACTCTGCAGCCCCCCATTACCTCTCCACTCTCATCTCTCCCTACATTCCTCCCCGTGAACTCCGCTCACTGGACAAATCTCTCTTGTCATCCCCCTTCTCCTCCACTAACTCCAGGCTTCCCTCCTTTTCTCTCGAGGCACCTTATGCCTGGAATAGACTTCCTGGACCTATACATCTAGCCAAAAAACAACAAGGCAAACGATCTGCAAAATCCAATATGGAAAAAGAAGACAGCAGATCAATATAACATCAAAAAGATTTTATTGAAGATACCGCATGTAAACAAATTGCCCGACACAGGCCGTGTTTCGCCCACCAAGCTCCATCTCTACCCGTTTTCAAATCTATGCTGAAAACCCACCTTTTCACTGCTGCATTTTAGCTCCCATTACTTCCCTCACCCGTAACTGTCTTGTCTGTCTGTATTATTTAGATTGTAAGCTCTTTTGAGCAGGGACTGTCTCTTTGTATCAGGTGTTCAGCGCTGCGTGCATTGGTAGCGCTATACAAATGCTAATAATAATAATAATTACCAACTGTCTGGCTTTATTCATGATTCAAAAAATTGATACATGGCCTGTTTCAAAACTAGAAGGATGGCTAAGTGTGTGAATAGTTTTCAGAGTTTAACCCACTACACCTTCTAAGTCCCACCCTTCCAGTGCAGAACTGTGGTAGAATATCATAGTTTCTTACCTGTAACGGTAGTTTTCCGTGGACAAAGGATCTTCTAGCCACACCTTCTGAATATTCGCCACGGTGACGTGCGAGACCCGGAATCCAATAGGAATGCTTTAAAAGTAAAACACATTAGCATTAGCGCATTCCCGCCCAGACCGGCACTATAAATACCCTTGACAGCTCAGAATAGTCAGTTCAATAAAATAGCTACAACAACCAGGGAGGGTAGGGAGGGATTGTGTGGCTAGAAGATCCTTTGTCCACGGAAAACTACCATTACAGGTAAGAAACTATGATTTTTCCATGGACAGGATCTTCTAGCCACACCTTCTGAAGACTCCCAAGCATACACAGGTAACTTCACATAAAACATTATAATGTGAAACACCCACAAGCCTGATGTCATAACATGTTACCTGTGATAGGAGGAGGAGGAAGGTTGTCGCTTACATAGCCTCTTGGAGGACCGATAGCCCAAACAGTGAATCTGCTCTAGATGCTGTATCAAGACAGTAATGCTTAGAAAAAGTATGTAGAGATGACCAAGTAGCCGCTCTGCAAATATCTAAAAGAGGTGCACTATGCAAAAATGCAGTTGACGAAGCTTTTGCTCTTAATTTGTGGGCTGTCACATGAGGATGTGACTCCTGCTGCTGATAACAAAAATTTATACATTGAGTAACATAAGAAGAAAGTGTTCTCTTAGATACTGGTTGGCTGTCCTTTGAAGAATAAGAGAGGAACAATTGTGATGGTCTATTACTAGTTGACGTTCTCTGTAAATAGATTGATAGTGCTCTGGTACAATCTAATGTATGTAATCTGCTATGCACAGTAGATTGATGTGGAGGTGGAAAAAAGACTGGGAAAATAATGGATTGATTGACATGGAAAGACGACACAACCTTTGGAAGAAATTTGGGATGAGGTCGTAATATTGCTTTATCATGTAAAATTTGAGTATACGGAGAATAATAAACCAATGCTTGTAGTTCTCCAATTCTTCTAGCTGATGCAATTGAAATAAGGAACAAAGTTTTCCAAGTCAGAAATTGTAAGGAAACTGACGTAAGTGGTTCAAATGGAGGATCCATAAGTTTTTCCAGAACCAGGTTCAAATCCCACGCTACTGGAGGTATGTGAGCAGGAGGATGAAGATTCATTAAACCCTTTAAAAATCTTTTAGTGATAGGATGTGCCATCACTGTACATTCATCAATTGGATCATGAAAAGCAGTAATCGCTGCCATATGAACTTTAACTGAAGATACGGCCATGCCTGATGAAGATAAATGAAGAAAATACTCTAATAAATCTGAAATAGGACAAGAAATGGGATTCACATGATGTGATCTACACCAACATTGAAATCTCTTCCATTTAGCTGCGTAAACTAATCTAGTTGAATGCTTCCTGGAAGATAATAGTACATCCAAAACTGGTTGAGAAAAGAAGGACGAATCTAATTGATTACTTGAATAAACCATGCCGTGAGATGTAGTTTGTTGAGATTTGGATGCAGTAGTTGACCATTGTTTTGAGATATGAGATCTGGAATGAGAGGAAGGAAAAAAGGCTGGAACAGAGCTAATTGAGTGAGCACTGGAAACCAGGTTTGTCTCGGCCAATAAGGTGTTACTAGTATTACAGCCGCTCTGTCCTGAATGATTTTCTGCAGAACTCTTGGAATTAGAGGAATTGGAGGAAAAGCGTAAAACAGATAATTTGTCCAAGGAAGGGCAAATGCATCCGCCGCTATCCTTTGAGTTGAAGGCCACCTTGAGCAGTATTTCTGACATTTGTTGTTTTGTGGGGATGTGAATAGATCTATGTGAGGCCAACCCCATCTTTGAAAAAGAGCGTGAGTAACTGTGATCTTTAGAGACCATTCGTGAGGTTGAAGCTGTCTGCTCAAGACATCTGCAATTTGATTTTGACGACCTGGGAGATACACTGCTCGAATCACCGAATGGAGAGACAGAACTAGTGTCCAGAGTCTGACTGCTTCTCGACACAAACTTAGAGAACCCATACCTCCCTGTTTGTTGATGTAAAACATTGCTACTTGGTTGTCCACACAAACTTGAATCACCTGAGAATGAAGGAGATGTTGGAAAGCTTGAATAGCTAATCTGACTGCCTTTAATTCCAGAAGATTTATGGAAGAACAACTCTCTTGAAGGGTCCACTGGGCTTGCGTTGAGAACTGATCTAAATGAGCTCCCCAACCAATCTTGGATGCATCCGTGGTAAGTATCTTGGTTGGACTTGGTAAATTGAATGGAGCTCCCACCAACAGATGTTGCTGATGTGTCCACCACAACATCTGTAGTTTGATCTGATTTGATAGATATATCCTTGAAGAAAGTGGATGTAGAATAGGACTCCATCGTTTCTTTAAATACCACTGTAGGGGTCTGATATGTAGACGTGCAACAGGTAGAACAGCGACCGTTGAAGCCATATGGCCTAAAAGTATTAGAATTTGACGAGCAGAGATGATGCTTGCTGACAGAAAATTGTGCATTAATTGAATCAGAACTTGGGTCCGATTGAGTGGTAGTTTTGCTAACGCTTGATAAGAGACCAGATCTGCTCCTATAAACGTCAATCTCTGAGTAGGGGTCAAATGAGATTTCTTGTAATTGATCACTAAACCTAACTCTCCGAGAAGAAGGATGGTCTTCTGCAAATGAAGAAGATTTTGCTGATGAGAGTGTGCTACAATCAACCAATCGTCGAGATATGGGAAAAGTATTATACCCTGACGATGTAAATGTGCTATAGGAGCTATGACACACTTTGAGAAGATTCTGGGAGCTGATGTTAGACCAAAAGGCAGAACCTTGAACTGGTAATGACGATCTTGGCACACAAACCGAAGAAATCGTCTTGATGATTGATGGATAGGAATATGCAGGTATGCATCCTGCAGATCTATGGCTGAAAACCAAACTCCTTGTTTTAGCAGAGGAAGAATTGTTTGTATAGATGACATTCGAAAACGTTGTTTGGGAAGAAATTTGTTGAGTTGTCTTAAATCCAGGATTGCTCTGTAACCCCCATCCTTTTTGGTTATTAGAAAAAATCGGGAATAAAACCCCTTGTTTATGTCGTGAGCAGGTACAATCTCTAAAGCATTGAGATTGAGGAGTCTGGAGACCTCCTGTTGCAAAAATGGGAGTTGCGATCTTGGAACATGAAGATGTGTAGGTGATCGCATAGGTGGGGGCTGTGAAAATCTGAGAAAATATCCATGCTGAATGATGTCTAAAATCCATTTGTCTGTTGTGATAGACATCCAAGAGCTGAAAAAATGTTGAACTCTGCCCCCCACCGGTATCAGAGACAAGGACTGGTCAAAAAGACGGATTGAGTTTTTGCTGCTGGTTTGTTTGAGCAGGTCGTTGTGACCGCCGATCTCTACCTGCTGTAGCCTGAAAATTGTAACGTTGAGGCTGAGATTTAAAAGGAAAATTAGACCGTTGATGGCCAAAAGATTTTCGTTGTTGAAATCTATTCCTTGAATTAAAATATGGTAATCTTTTATAATTCACTTTTGGGGGCTGCTGCTTATCCTGCTCTAGAGTGTCCAAAGTTGTACAGTCTTCTTTAAGACCTTCAATAAGCTGTTTTACTCGATCTCCAAATAAAGAGTCACCCACACAAGGAGCATCAGCCACCTTTTCGTGAACATCTTCACCTAATGCAGATGCCCTTAACCATGAGAAACGCCTAGATGCAATTGCAGTTGCTGCGTTTCTAAGTGATGTATCAAATTGATCATGTGTAGTACGAATCATTTGTTTAGAACTCTCTTCCAATTTAGTAAGAATCTGTTGAAAATTTGCAATCTCTTGCTGAGGAAATACTGTCTGTAATTTAGACAGATCATCCAAGATGGTATACAAATACTCCATTTGATGAAGCATATGGATTGCTATACGTATAGAGAGCATTGAGGACTGAAAATTCTTTCTTGCTAATAAGTCCATGAATTTTAAATCTTTAGTTGGTGGGTGATTGATAATATCTTTTTGTAACTTATGTCTTCTCATTGCCGATTTTACCACTAAAGAAGCATGCGGAAGCTGAGTCATACCATGACCCAACATTTCTTGCACCCTATACTTATTTTCTAATGAGCGTTGCGTAGATCTAATAGAATAGGGGGTGTTCCAAATTAATTTGTGATGTTCTTGAAGTACTGGAGGTATTGGTAATGCTACCAGTTGTTTAGATAAATTCAAATATTTCATGACTGAGCGTTTGTCCATAGCAGTATCTGTCTGAGAAGGGACATTTATGCTCAAAACTGTTACCAACTTTTGCAAAAATTTATGGTAAGACTCATCTTGTACAGATAAATTTTCTTCCTGATTTACAGGTGGAAAATCAGAAGTAGAAGGTAATTCCTGATCTAACTGAGTATGATTATCAACATGTAATGAGTGAGATAAAGAAGGTACTGGAGAATTTATACAAGATTTATTAGAAGTACACTCTTGTACTGAACTAGATGGAGACACAGACCATATAGGTTGTCTCTGATCTGTGTGAGTCATCGAATTTGTTTGAACTGGTGCTATCTGAGGTGACTGCACTTGGTTAATTTCCTGTACTGTCTGCTGATTATGTAAGAGTTTTGTAAGTAACTCCAAAATCTTCAACTGTGCAGAAGAAGAAGAGGTTGACTGAGCCCTTGAAGAAGTATGAGAGACTGAATGACGAGAAGCTCTATGCTTTAAAGAGCTGTGATCTGAATGAGAATGGAACTTAGAACGTTTTCTCAAAGGCAAATCCGATGATGAACTGGAAGATGACCTCTTATGTCGAGTTTTACAAGAAGAACGACTATGCCTTGATAAATTACTGTGTTTAGAATCATGACGGCATCGGGAGGATCGGCGATGCCGAGAAAATCCTCGATGTCGATCGAGTCCACTGCTCGAAGTCGAGTCAGAAGAATGTGAGCGGGATCGGCTCCTTCCCCTTCGACTATGATGATCAGCTGATCTCGAAGAACGTCGATATCGACGTCGAGGTCCAGCCCTGACATCGCTCTGACGAACATCATAGTCTGTCTGCTGCCCATTAGATACAGCTTTAACCTGATCCCCGGGCCGTAAGGCAAGGGGGAGAGCAGGAGTGGAAGGCACCTGATCCCCGGGCACAATGGCAAGGGGGAGAGCAGGGGTAATATTCTCTTCCACTGGAGCTGGGGCATCCGACACTGACACAGACATGACAGAGTTTTTGTGAGAACTTACTGACGACGATTCCGATTGTACTGCTGAGGTTAAATATTGTTGCAGCTTAAATGCTCTGATGTCCAAAGACCTTTTGGGACATACTTCTACAAGCAAAACAATTTTTGGTATCGTGAGACTCCCCTAAACAGCGCACACATCTAAAATGAGGATCTGTAAGGGAAAGTTTACGAATACAAGTCGCACACGGTTTAAACCCCGTTTTTCTTTGAGACATAACAGAAAAGTAATAAGTCTAGATGACTGACTGACTGACTGACTGACTGAATCTGAAAAATTGCGGGTCGTTCCGTCAACGCGGAAAAATTAAAACTGACTATTCTGAGCTGTCAAGGGTATTTATAGTGCCGGTCTGGGCGGGAATGCGCTAATGCTAATGTGTTTTACTTTTAAAGCATTCCTATTGGATTCCGGGTCTCGCACGTCACCGTGACGAATATTCAGAAGGTGTGGCTAGAAGATCCTGTCCATGGAAAACCAGCCTATGGGAAGACTTCTAATCACAGGAAGGAGGAACTGAGCAGCAAAGGCTGTGGTGGAAACCAAGGAGGTTGAAGAAGATGGGAGATGAGATGACGTCAAAAAGTTGAAACCACTTAGGTAAGCTCTCTTTCCCCTCCCCCATGCAGCCGTCATTTAAGTACACTCAGAATGAAGCAAACACATGAATGAACTGCTACATCCATGTTGCAGTTCTTTATCGCTAGTAGCATTTTTATTTGAAACCACTTATATTTTAAAACATGCCAGCTTGTACAGCATACAGATGTACACAGAAGAAGAAGAATAATGGAATAACTTTACAAAGGTAGAGTAGCAATTTCTTTTATAAATTTTAATCAGTGTGTCATTTGGAGGGGCTGGTTATAGGGAAATCCTAGCACATGTTATATTCGTGCAGAGATTTTTTTTTCTCCTGGCAAAGAGCTACTAAAACAAACATTATGTTATGAGAACCAGGTGCTCAATATTCAGAGTTTCTATCTATCAATGTATTTATTTATTTATGACATTTATATCACACATTAAACACAAATTAGGTTGAAACCTGGGAGCATTTAAAATATTTTTTTTTCAAAAGAAAAAGATGGCATGTAGGAACTTGCTCCTTTGGTTTTGTGGATTGCAGTGGTATATTATAAAAATGCTCTTGATATATTTTACTACTACTATTTAAAATACAGATATTGAATAATGAGAGCAGAGCAACCTTCATGCAGAAGTCCAGAGTCAGTCTAAAGAGTCAGGCGACCCTCAGGGGGAGGAATGCTGGCTTCGGCCTAACCCCTGGTAAGCCTTTCCTCGGCTGAGAGATGCCCAGCTCTACCACTGGCTGCCTTTCAGATGCTGTGGAGGACTTGCAGCTCATCTGCATATCCTTTACAGCCTTCTCCGGGGTGACTCCCAGGTCCACTCTGATCCACTCAGGGCCTCCGCTCTAGGTGCCGCGTGCCGCATTTTTCTCTTTACATTTATTTTTCTCCCAGTTACTACTTATGGCTCCAGTACACTTTTTCTTCTTGGTACTGTCCCTTCCTAATCTGTTTCTCCATCTGAAACCACTGTACAATGCAGGAACACATTGTCCACCCTCTGTACTCATCATCTCACCATCTTTTTTTTCCTCTTCCTTTTTCTCAGCTCTCAACCTTCAACATTTCCTTCCTTCCATTCATCCATCTCCTTTCTATCTGAGTACATCTTGCCTTCGTCACTGTCATCATACCTCTCCTCTTCTCCGTACTCTCTTGATCCTTCTCCTGCTCTCCGCTGGGGACATTAATCCCAATCCTGGTCCTCCACATCAGTTCTCATCCTATTTGTGCAGGTCACACCGTGATATCTCCAATCTAATTTCTGTTCCTCTCCTCCCCCCTTCTTCCCTGCCTTTCACTTGCGTTATGTGGAATGCCCGCTCTGTCTGTACCAAACTTTCCTACATCCATGACCTCTTTATCTCTCATATTCTCCATCTGCTTGCCCTAACCGAAACTTGGCTTTACCCTGAAGACTCTGCTTCAGTCGCAGCCCTATGCCATGGAGGTTATCTTTTCTCCCATACTCCTCGCCTGGTTGGCCGCGGAGGTGGTGTCAGGCTACTACTTTCACCCTCTTGTAGATTTCAACCTCTTATTCCACCTCAGTCTCACTGTTTTTCTTCTTTCGAAGTCCACTCCATCCGTCTATTTGCCCCTCTGCCTCTCCAAGTAGCAGTCATTTATCGACCCCCTGATAAGTCCCTTTCTTCCTTTCTCACTGACTTTGATGCCTGGCTTTCCTTCTTTCTTGAATCTTCATCTCCTTCCCTCATTCTTGGGGATTTTAACACCCATGCTAATGATCCCTCTGACTCTTATGCTTCTCAGTTTCTTGCTTTAACATTCTCTTTCATAGGCGGTCGGTGGCCCAACTGTTTGGGGAGGCTAAAGGGGGTGGGGTTAGGAGTGGGGCCAGGGGTGGGGCTTAAATCCATAATTGTCTGATAACACACAGAAAAATAAATAAATAAAAAGGAGGAGTGGCCTAGTGGTTAGGGTGGTGGACTTTGGTCCTGGGGAACTGAGGAACTGAGTTCGATTCCCACTTCAGGCACAGGCAGCTCCTTGTGACTCTGGGCAAGTCACTTAACCTTCCATTGCCCCATGTAAGCTGCATTGAGCCTGCCATGAGTAGGAAAGCACGGGGTACAAATGTAGCAAATAAAAGTCACAATTAATACCTTTTATTAAATTTAGATATTAGATATGTATCATATGTCAAAGCATAAAGTGGTTGCTCGAACATATACTAACCACAATCGCTCAGCTGCAAAACACTATGCACAACTTTGTGCAAAAACACACTCAGAACCTTACTGTACCATAAATATTACACTGGCCAGAACCTAATACACCAATATACCACCCATACGGAAAATGCAGACCGTCAACAATATGAAACAAGGGATCATGTCACAATTCTCATGTACAGCCACAAAACATCCTTTTAGGGTGGATAGTATTCACAATGAGCTCCTTTTATTAACGACCAGATAGAGATAAGAGTTTTCAAATTTCAATTTTGGCACAGTATAAGTCATCTTTATGACTACTGATGCACTCAAGCTTGCAAGTAATTAATTTGAAACTCCAAAGCCACAGTCTCACACTACCTGTGTACAAAACAGGATACAGGACCAAGTTATCACCCACAGTTAAATGTGAATCTTTCAGCATATAGAGTGGAAAAAAAAGGGGGGTTCAGTAACGCCACCCAGCCAGCCCAAGATGATCGGACCCTAGAGCACCAATATACCTGCTACTGGAAAACTGCAACAAGCTGGACAGTGCTGGGCAAACTTATACGGTCTGTGCCAGAGCCGGTGGTGAGAGGCGGGGCTGGTGGTTGGGAGGCAGAGATAGTGCTGGGCAGACTTATACGGTCTGTGCCAGAGCTGGTGGTGGGAGGCGGGACTGGTAGTTGGGAGGCGGGGATAGTGCTGGGCAGACTTATACGGTCTGTGCCAGAGCTGGTGGTGGGAGGCGGGGCTGGTGGTTGGGAGGCGGGGATAATGCTGGCCAGACTTATACGGTCTGTGCCCTGAAGAGGACAGGTACAAATAAAAAGTAGCACATATGAATTTATCTTGTTGGGCAGACTGGATGGACTGTGCAGGTCTTTTTCTGCTGTCATCTACTATGTTACTATCCAACTTATAATCGAAAGTAATCGCTGGCTATTTCCCGACACAAATCGGGATATGGCCGGCGATTTTGCAAAAGCGGCAAAAAGCGTATAATCGAAAGCTACATTTGTGATAGCTTCACCGCTTTCCCTTCGCCTCGCCAGCGAAAGTTCAAAGGGGCGTGTTGGTGGCGAAGTGAAGGCGGGACATGGGCAGGCTTGGGCGTGGCTACCAGATGGCCGGCTTTCGCCGATAATGGAAAAATAAAACCCGGCGATAAGCAGTATTTCACCGGGTTTACTTGGTCCTTTTATTTTCACGACCAAGCCTCAAAAAGGTGCTCCAACTGACCAGATGACCACCGGAGGGAATGGGGGATGACCTCCCCTTACTCCCCCAGTGGTCGCCAACTCCCTCCCACACTAAAATTATTAAAATACAAACCTTTTTTGCCAGCCTGTATGCCAGCCTGAAATGTCATACCCAGCACCCTGACAGCAGTATGCAGGTCCCTGGAACAGTTGTTGTTGGTTGCAGTGGACTGCAGAAAGGCAGAGCCAGGCCCATCCCCCCCCTCCCCCCCCACCTGTTCCACTTGTGGTGGGTAATGTTGAGCCCTCCCAAAACCCCCAAAACCCACTGTACCCACATGTAGGTGCCCCCCTTCAGCCCTTAGGGCTAGGGTAATGGTGCACACTTGTGGGCAGTGGGTTTTGGGGGGGATTTGGGGGACTCAGCACACAAGGGAAGGGTGCTATGCACCTAATTTGGTTGTTTATAAAAGATGTTTGAAGTGCCCCCTAGGGTGCCCGGTTGGTGTCCTGGCATGTGAGGGGGACCATTGCACTACAAATGCTGGCTCCTCCCATGGCCAAATGCCTTGGATTTTGCCGGGTTTGAGATCGCCGGCAGTTTTTTCCATTATCGCGGAAAAACAAAACTGGCGATCTCAAACCCGGCAAAATCCAAGGTATTTCGCCGGCCCACACCGTATTATCGAAAAAAAAGATGGCCGGCCATCTTTTTTGAAAATACGGTTCCGGCGCCAAAATAGATCGCCGGCAACCTATTTCGCCGGCGACGTTCGATTATTCCCCTCTATGTTACTGTTACACATTCCTAACACTACATGCTAGCAGAATCCGTCACGTCAGTCACATATGCAAAACAGGGACAGAGACCCTCATGAGATACAAAATAGGCAACCACAAAAAACATGCCCACAAAAACTGAAATATAGATCTCTTTAAGAAAGCCAGACTCTGTAAGCAGTGCAAATACTGGTAAAAGAGAAACAGAAATGTATTTTCTCCTGAACTCTGCAAAATACAATAGAAAAAAATGTACATTTCACAAAGCAGGCACATTAAATACAAAGAATGTTTTCTTTTCTACATTTGTTGTCTGAGCATTCTATTTTTCTAGTTGGTCTGGTCCCAGTCTCCTTTCCACTTTCCATTTATCAATATTCTCCTAAATTCTTTTCCTATGCGGGAACAGGAACTTGAAGAGAAGGCTTCCGGGGCAGAGCCGAAGGCAGCGTGTTTACGTCGCTACCGCTGCCAGGAGCACAGAAAGGCTGAAGACTGCTGCGCCGGAGGGAGGGAGGAAGAGAGGGGGTAGACAGAGTCGCGACTTCCGGTGGGTAAGTGGCGTTCCTAGCCTGGATGGCACCCGGGGCGGATCCTGTTTATTTTCGAAGGAGAAGGGTGGCCATCTTCCCACACAAATTGGGAGATGGGCGGCCTTCTCCTAATGCCAGCCAAATCAATACAATCAAAAGCCGATTTTGGCCGGCTTCAACTGCTTTCCGTCGCAGGGCTGGCCAAAGTTCAAGGGGGCGTGTCGGCAGTGTACTGAAGGCGGGACGGGGGCATGGTTAAGAGATGGCCGGCCTTGGCCAATAATGGAAAAAAGAAGGCCAGCCCTGACAAGCATTTGGTGCCTTTTTGTTCACGACCAAGCCTTGAAAAGGTGCCCGAACTGACCAGATGACCTCCAGAGGGAATTGGGGATCACCTCCCGACTCCCCCAGTGGTCACCAACCCCCTCCCATCCAAAAAAAAAATTCAATAACATTTTTTTGCCAGCCTCTATGCCAGCCTCAAATGTCATACCCAGCTCCATCACAGCACTATGCAGGTCCCTGGAGCAGTTTTTAGTGGGTGCAGTGCACTTCAGGCAGGCAGACCCAGGCCCATCCCCCCCTACCTGTTACATTTGTGGTGGTAAATGGGAGCCCTCCAAAACCCACCCAAAACCCACTGTACCCACATCTAGGTGCCCCTGTTACCCTTTAAGGGCTATGGTAGTGTTGTACAGTTGTGGGTAGTAGGTTTGGGGGCTCAGCTCCCAAGGTAAGGAAGCTATGCACCTGGGATCAATGTGTGAAGTTCACTGCAGTGCCCCCTAGGGTGCCCGGTTGGTGTCCTGGCATATGAGGGGGACCAGTGCACTACAAATGCTGGCTCCTCCCACGACCAAATGGCTTGGATTTGGCCGGGTTTGAGATGGCCGCCATTAGTTTCCATTATCGGCGAAAACCAATGGCGGCCATCTCTAAAGCCGGCAATCTCTAAGGGCGGCCCAAATGTTGAGATTTGGCTGGCCCCGACCGTATTATCGAAACGAAAGATGGCCGGCCATCTTATTTCGATAATACAGTCGGGTTCGCCGCTTTACGGGGCCGTCATTAGAGATGGCCACCCCCATTCGATTATGCCCCTCCACGTTATCCAGGTCTGCAAATAAGGCTGCCTCTCCCTATAATACTATTCTCTCCTCTGCTCTGGATACTCGTGCTCCTCCCATTCCCCATTCTGTAAAACGTGCCAACCCCCAGCCTTGGCTGACCTCAAGAATCCGCTACCTACGTTTCTGTGCCCGCTCTGCCGAACGCCTTTGGCTGAAATCCCGTGCCCATGTTGACTTCATACATTTCAAATTCTTGCTGACCTCCTTCCAGTCTGCTCTTTTACTTGCCAAACAGGACTATTACATCCACTTGGCAAATTCTCTTGGCTCAAACCCTCGACATCTCTTTGCCACACTGAACTCTCTCCTCAAAGTGCCTTCATCTCCAACCTCCCCCCCCCCCCCCCCCTTCACTTTTCCCCCAGACTCTGGCTGAGTTCTTTCAATGATAAGGTTCACAAGATTAAACTTGAATTCTCAACCAGGTCACCTCCATCTCTCCTTCCCTTAGTCCATTCTCTCAACCCTCCAACACCTGCCTCCGTTTCTTCCTTTTCTGAAATCACTGAAGAGGAAACTACGCATCTTCTTTGCTCCTCGAAACTAACTACCTGTTCCTTTGATCCTATTCCCACCCATCTACTTAACACATATCTCTCCTACTGTCATATCCTCAATCTTTCACTGTCCACTGCGACTGTTCCTGATGCCTTCAAACATGCCGTAGTCACACCACTCCTTAAAAAACCTTCATTGGACCCAGCGGTGTAGGAAGGGGGGGGGGGGCGGTCCGCCCCAGGTGCACGCCGCTGGGGGGGTGTCGGCTCCGCTGGTTCCCTGCTCTCTCTGCCCCGGAACAGGTTACTTCCTGTTCCGGGGCAGAGAGAGAGCAGGGAACCAGCGGAGTCGATGCAGCTCCCAGTGACGACGTGCACTCGGGGCAGAGTGCCAGTGGTAAGAATGCGCTCCGAGGGGGGAGGGGGTGCGCGCTCCAAGGGGGGGGGGGCACCGTGCTGCACCTGGGGGGGGGGGGGTGCGCAGCGGCGACCCGCCCCGGGTGTCAGCCGCCTTCGATATGCCACTGATTGGACCCTACCTTTCCTTCCAACTATCGCCCCATCTCCCTCCTCCCTTTCCTATCCAAGATACTTGAACCGCCGTTGCCTTGACTTTCTTTCGTCTCAAGCTATTTTTGATCCACTTCAATCTGGCTTTCGACCCCTTCATTCAACTGAAACAGCGCTTGCTAAAGTCTCCAATGATCTGTTCCTGGCCAGATCCAAAGGTCTCTATTCTATCCTCATCCTTCTCGATCTATCTGCTGCTTTTGACACTGTTGATCACAGCCTACTCCTTGATACGCTGTCCTCACTTGGATTTCAGGGCTCTGTTCTTTCCTGGTTTTCTTCTTATTTCTCCCAGCGTACCTTTAGTGTATACTCTAGTGGATCCTCCTCTACTTCTATCCCACTGTCAGTTGGTGTACCTCAGGGATCTGTCCTGGGACCTCTTATTTTCTCCATCTATACTTCTTCCCTTGGTACTCTGATCTCATCCCATGGTTTTCAGTATCATCTTTACGCTGATGACTCCCAGATCTACCTCTCCACACCAAAAATCTCAGCCGAAATCCAGGCCAAAGTATCAGCCTGCCTGTCTGACATTGCTGCCTGGATGTCTCAGCGTCATCTGAAACTAAACATGAGCAAGACTGAGCTTCTTATCTTTCCCCCTAAACCAACCTCTCCTCCTCCCCCATTCTCTATTTCTGTGGATAACACTTTCATCCTTCCTGTCTCATCAGCTCGTAACCTTGGGGTCATCTTCGACTCCTCCCTCTCCTTCTCTGCACATATTCAGCAGACTGCTAAAACCTGTCGTTTCTTTCTCTATAATATCAGCAAAATTTGCCCTTTCCTTCCTGAGCACACTACCAGGACCCTCATCCACACTCTTATCACCTCTCGCTTAGACTATTGCAACTTGCTTCTCACAGGTCTCCCACTTAGCCATCTCTCTCCTCTTCAATCTGTTCAAAATTCTGCTGCACAACTAATATTCCACCAGTGTCGTTATGCTCATATTAGCCCTCTCCTCAAGTCACTTCACTGGCTTCCTATCCGTTTCTGCATACAGTTCAAACTCCTCTTATTGACCTATAACTGCATTCACTATGCAGCTCCTCAGTACCTCTCCACTCTCATCTCTCCCTACATTCCTCCCCGGGAACTCCGTTCACTGGGTAAATCTCTCTTATTTGCACCATTCTCCTCCACTGCTAACTCCAGACTCCATTCCTTTTATCTTGCTGCACCTTATGCCTGGAATAGACTTCCTGAGCCGGTACGTCAAGCTCCATCTCTGGCCGTCTTTAAATCTAAGCTAAAAGCCCACCTTTTTGATGCTGCTTTTAACTCCTGACCCTTTTTATCATCCTCACTTTAATATTCCTTTATCTCTTGTTTGTCCTGTTTGTCTGTCCTAATTAGATTGTAAGCTCTGTCGAGCAGCGGCTGTCTCTTCATGTTCAAGTGTACAGCGCTGCGTACGTCTAGTAGCGCTTTAGAAATGATAAGTAGTAGTAGAAAATGTGCCAACATTATCCAGGTCAGCACACTATTAGCAGCCAAGTTCATACAAAGTTAATAATGTTCAATGGAAAATAAATCTGTTGGCTCAGGCTGCTTGCTATGTGAATATTCCATCACTTAGTAACATACTAAATGACGGCAGACAAAGACCTGAACGGTCCATCCAGTCTGCCCAACAAGGTTAATTCATTTTACATGGTATGTGCTACTTTAAATGTATACCCGAATTTGATTTGTCCCTGCCTTTCTCAGGGCACAGACCGTAGAAGTCCGCCTAGCATTGGCTTTACTCTCCAATTATCGGCGTCGCCACCAATCTCCGCTAAGATTCCGTAGATCCATTCCTTCTAAACAGGATTCCTTTGTGTTTATCCCACGCATGTTTGAATTCCATTACCGTTTTCATCTCCACCACCTCTCGCGGGAGGGCATTCCACGTATCTACCACCCTTTCCGTGAAATAATACTTCCTGACATTACTCCTGAGTCTGCCCCCCTCCAACCTCAATTCATGTCCTCTAGTTCTACCACTTCCCTTCTCCGGAAAAGGTTTGAATGCGGATTAATACCTTTCAAATATTTGAACGTCTGTATCACATTACCCCTGTTTCTCCTTTCCTATAAGGTATACATGTTCAGGTTGGCAAGTCTCTCCTCGTAAGGTTTGCAACGCAAATCCCATACCATTTTTGTAGCTTTTCTTTGCACCGCTTCCAGTCTTTTTACATCTTTAGCAAGATACGGCCTCCAAAACTGAACACAATACTCCAAGTGGGGCCTCACCAACGACTTGTAGAGGGGCATCAACACCTTCTTTCTTCTGCTGGTTATACCCCTCTCTATGCACTATGCAGCCTAGCATCCTTCTGGCCAAGGCCGTTACCTTGTCACATTGTTTCTTCACCTTCAGATCCTTGTACACCAACACCCCAAGGTCTCTCTCCTGAGTTGAGCTTACTATTTTATTTTATTTATTTATTGCATTTGTGTCCCACATTTTCCCACCTATTTGCGGGCTCAGTATGGCTTACAATACCTTGTGAAGGATGGAAATACATTGTTACAGTACGATTATGGGTTACATTGTGAGGAGTTTTGGGAAGACAAAGTCAAGTCAAAAATCGTGAGGGCGTGGAAACCATGTGAAGTTACAGTGGGAAAAGATAGGCAATAGAACAATTTCAAGAGAACATAGGGTATAACATTGTATCTGTGGTTGGAGTTTGAAGTGTGGTGACAATGCGGGGTAAGAGAAGTTCAGAAGGGAGTGTATTGATGCATTTGTATTAGTATGTATGGACTTCATGTGTTTTGATCCTTACAATAAATTTTCTCAAAGAGATGAGTCTTCAGTTGTTTGCGGAAGTCGGTTAATTCATAGATCATTTTCAGGTTGCGTGGTAGTGTATTCCAGAACTGCGTGCTCATATAAGAGAAGGTTGATGCATGCAATACTTTGTATTTTATGCCTTTGCAATTAGGGAAGTGGAGATTGAGGAAGGTTCTGGATGATCTTTCAGCGTTTCTGGGTGGCAGGTCTATTAAGTCAGACATGTATGCAGGGGCTTCACCGTGGATGATTTTGTGGACCAAGGTGCATACCTTAAAGGTGATACATTCCTTGAGTGGGAGCCAGTGTAGTTTCTCACGCAAAGGTTTTGCGCTTTCGTATTTTGGTTTTCCGAAAATGAGTCTGGCTGCTGTATTCTGGGCTGTTTGAAGTTTCCTCAGTATTTGTTCTTTGCAGCCTGCGTATAGTGAGTTGCAATAGTCCAGGTGGCTAAGTACAAGTGATTGCACTAGGCTGCGGAATACGGACCTTGGAAAGAATGGTTTTATTCGTTTCAGTTTCCTCCCCTCTTATCAGAGTAGGATTGCGTGGCCAGTATTCTCAGTGGAGGAGGGTAGTTAGTGGGGTCCCGCAGGGGTCTGTGCTGGGTCCGTTGCTTTTTAATGTATTTATAAATGACATAGAGATGGGAATAACTAGTGAGGTAATTAAATTCGCCGATGACACAAAATTATTCAGGGTCGTCAAGTCGCAGGAGGAATGTGAACGATTACAGGAGGACCTTGCGAGACTGGGCGTGCAAGTGGCAGATGAAGTTCAATGTTGACAAGTGCAAAGTGATGCATGTGGGTAAGAGGAACCCGAATTATAGCTACGTCTTGCAAGGTTCCGCGTTAAGAGTTACGGATCAAGAAAGGGATCTGGGTGTCGTCGTCGATGATACGCTGAAACCTTCTGCTCAGTGTGCTGCTGCGGCTAGGAAAGCGAATAGAATGTTGGGTGTTATTAGGAAGGGTATGGAGTCCAGGTGTGCGGATATTATAATGCCGTTGTATCGCTCCATGGTGCGACCGCACCTGGAGTATTGTGTTCAGTACTGGTCTCCGTATCTCAAAAAAGATATAGTAGAATTGGAAAAGGTACAGCGAAGGGCGACGAAAATGATAGTGGGGATGGGACGACTTTCCTATGAAGAGAGGCTGAGAAGGCTAGGGCTTTTCAGCTTGGAGAAGAGACGGCTGAGGGGAGATATGATAGAAGTGTATAAAATAATGAGTGGAATGGATCGGGTGGATGTGAAGCGACTGTTCACGCTATCCAAAAATACTAGGACTAGAGGGCATGAGTTGAAGCTACAGTGTGGTAAATTTAAAACGAATCGGAGAAAATGTTTCTTCACCCAACGTGTAATTAGACTCTGGAATTCGTTGCCGGAGAACGTGGTACGGGCGGTTAGCTTGACGGAGTTTAAAAAGGGGTTAGATAGATTCCTAGAGGACAAGTCCATAGACCGCTATTAAATGGACTTGGAAAAATTCCGCATTTTTAGGTATAACTTGTCTGGAATGTTTTTACGTTTGGGGAGCGTGCCAGGTGCCCTTGACCTGGATTGGCCACTGTCGGTGACAGGATGCTGGGCTAGATGGACCTTTGGTCTTTCCCAGTATGGCACTACTTATGTACTTATGTACTCTTTTGGGGTTTTGCACCCCCAAATGCATCACTCTGCACTTCTTGGCATTAAACTTTAACCCAAGTGGACCAAGGTTCTATCCTCTCTTTTTAAGGTGATCCATATCGCTTCTTCCTTTCCCCAGTTCCCTGTCATTTCAGTCGCTGGGATATCATTTCTCACATACAGAGCTACTCCTCCACCTGTACGTCCCTCTCTATCCTTCCTAAAAAGATTATAGCCTGGTATGTTTACATCCCATTCATGGGAACCATTGAGCCATGTCTCTGTGACTGCAACTATTTCCAAGTCAGACTCCAAAATCAGGGCTTGAAGGTCAGGAATTTTATTGCTTAGACTGCGATCATTTGTGGTCATCGCTTTCCATGTACATTTCCTAGTATGTGTTTTGGTTTTAGTGATTTGTGAGGGTGTTTTTTCTTTGGGTACCTTCTCATATTTTTGTTCCCCCTTCCTTGCTTTTTCTTCTTTTTCTGCTTCAGTTTTATTTTCAGGAATATCAGAGTGCTGTAGTGGAGAAAAAGAATTTTGTAGTGGCAACACTTGTGCGGGTGGATGCTTCTGTGTCACATGATGAAGTCTGCCCAAGCCTACTGTGAACCATCTGTTCTTATGTGGTTTTATTCTTTGAGGCAGTGGTGAGAAGTTATGATTCTGCACAGTTCTATAAGTTGCTTTAATTGCTTCTAATTCTTGCATTACTTTACAGAGCTCTTGTTTTAAAGTAGATAGCTGAAGACAGATAGGACAAGCTTTAAGTCTCCAGATGATTGGCCTTGAAACTAAAGCATCACAATTATTGCAGAGAATAAAAGTCATCCTGATTGGTTGAAATGGGTATGAACAGGTGTACTATGTTGGAGTAATAGCCTGCAAGACTGCCTGTGTATGATTGGGTAAAGTTAATGAGGACTGGTTTTGTTGCAGGAATTACCACTATTGTTAGCAGAATCTGTGGTACTTCAGGAGTCAAACAGCACACACCAGAATGAGGGAGAAATCTTCTTTATTTGCCAGCAAACAAAGTAGGACATCAGCACTAAGTCTCTTCTTCTCTTTCTCAGCTCTCTGGATCCTGCGTCTCCTGTCTGTCCTCTCTTGTCTCAGCTCCTTCTCTTCTTCTTAGCTCTCTCCTTCTAACGTAAGCTGCTTCTGCTCCCAGTTATATACAGTTTTAAACCCCTCTAGCCCCCCTTACTTTCCAGATGGTAAAGAATAGATTGATTACCCTGTCTGAACCAATCATCTCTACACATATATTCAAAATATCAGTTACATAGGTTTCAGACATTTCCTAAACTGACCTATGACCTGGGGCCTCTCACACTAGACATTGTGGCACCTATCTCTTGCATTTTATTATTCACATAATCAGTTTCCCAATCAACTTCATACTAACTGGGTTCTGGCATTCATTAAGGGGTCAAGGGGCCAATCTTACTTAATAGCACACAGATATAGTTTGTTATTACTTTCAGGACCAGTCCTACACTTAGCTATTCATCAAGGAGATGACTTGACTTTCCCTGACCTCTTTCACCTAGCTAGGACTGTGGATAATTCAAACCAGATGATGACCTTTTAAACTCTTACTTGAAAAGTAACACTGAGTTGAACAGATATTCTACATAGAAATAGAACTTATTAATTACACAGAATAAAACATATTCTAAAATAAGCAGAAATCAGAATTCCTTATAAGACAAAATCTAAATCATCTAGAATATCTATATCTAAACTATTTTCTTCTAACTAGCATTAAACTAATCCTTTAAACTGCCTGCAATATGCCTTGCTCATAATGGTATCCATATGTACTAGCATTAGCAATCCATCACTCAAAAAAGGGACAAAGAGTTTCATTTCTCTCTGACCTTTCTAACCTGTAGCCTAGCAAAAGCTAGACATTTGAATAATTAAAACCAGATGGCATTCTTCAACTTCCAGGCTAAACCAAAGTTAGAATTAACAAATATGATTTCTCTGCCCATGCTGCCTCAGTTTGTCTATAAATGAGTGGAAAACCCTGGGGTGGGTGGGATTATAAGTCCCCAAGTGTCAGCTAACTGCTGTTTTATCAAGGGAATTCTGTAGCTGGGTGGGACCAGGACCAAAGAATTTCCAATTGAATTAACCTTTAAAATTGTCTAAGAATCTAACTTTTTAATCTAAATATTCCCAATAATTACAGCTGTGTAAAATGTTACTTTTGAGTCTCAAATGAATTCAATGCTGTTTTAACAGCCTCTCCTCTCTCTTCCTATCAATCAGAGCTTGGCAGGACAAGATAGAGTATGATTATACTAAAGGATATGTTTATGGTTGGATGGATAAACGGCAGCGGGGGAGAAAAGGAAAGCTTGGAGGCAGGAGGGTGAATTTCAAACTACCCTCCAGTGACTCCTCTGGTGAAGATGACACTAGGGGGGGCAAGAGCAATAAACAGTCTGCTCAGTTGCAGAATAGTACACAAGAGTCTGTAAATCTAATTCTTATGTTTAAATGGTTTTTATTGGCATTTCCGCATGTTATACCATTACAAACTTTCATGTAACATACTTCACAAACAAACCATGCCACAACAATCCAAATACCTGACTGGCCGTCGGTCGGTATTTTAAACATTTTCTCCCCTCCCCCTTTTCCCCCATGACTCCCTCCCCTCCTCTTTCCCTCCCCCCATTTTTTTTGTGCTATGCCGACACTATTTATTGACAGACAAACATGCTGGATTTCCTCAGCGAACTCAATATACAGCAACTTATTATCCAGCCCTACTTGTGTGATCAAAGTAGCAAATGTTATCATCAAATTAGGTACAGATTTACTCTCCCCTCCCCTCCTTTATCAGGACCCCCTCCAGTTGACATGGTCATTCTAGTTATTCACCCATTTGTTTTGTGAGGGCTACCAGTACAGCTAGGCCCAGTTACTACATTTGCAAATACCCTTCTACTTCCGTGCAGTAACTAATACATTGAGTCTTCTAATCCTTCATTGACCTCTGGCCTCTTGACTCTGCTGTCATTAGCTTAGCGACGAATTAATAATATTTTCTTTCAAGGACACATTCTGTTTCAGTTCTTGAAGGCCTAATTACATTGAGAGAGTAGACCACACCAATTTACAGCCGGATGTGCTAGGACTGAATATTAATCACCCCATCAATGTCTACTGTAATCCCTTCCTTCCACTTTCTCTCCCCCTTTACCTCCCCCCTCACAATCAACTCTTACACCCAGGATCTGAGACCATCTACGTTAGTTCTCGCCACTCATTCACTCTTGTCATACTCCATTCATTCACACTGACTATCCTAAAACATTCAGGACTTGACTCTGCGCCCGTGGGGATATTTTGTTCAAGTAAGCCCCCCAGACTTTAATGAACCGTTGCCACCTCTTTGGCGTATTGCGGGCATCATGCATTTCCCATAACATGAGCTCATGTAGCCTGTTTCTCCAATACCAATACGATGGGGCCCTATCCAAAACCCAGTGATTTAGGATGCATTTTTCCCCAATATACAGAGTTTACTGAGAATAATCTTTTCTTCTAGAGACCCTCTATCCCATGTAGCCACTGAACTAAATAATGCCTGCTCAAAGAATAGACCAACCTGATATCTGAGAACCCAACTCAGAAAGCGGGAGAGAGCTGACCAGAACCCCCGTATGTCTCTGCATTGCCACATACCATGGAAAAATTATGCGTTCTCCACTGCACATTTTGGGCACTTACTTGTTCCCACCACGCCTGCATACCACGCCTGTTTAACTGAGAAGTATGCCCTATGTATGGTTCTAAAGTGACATTCCTGCAATTCAGCGCTATGCACCACCCGTGTACCTCCCTGAAGCACTGCCATTATCTTTCCCTCTGCTATTCGCCTTCCCACCTCCTGACTCCATCTTTCAGCGACTGTCTTGACATCTCTTTTAGGTCTTTTCCCTTCCAATACCTTATGGAACCATGACACCGAGATTTGTCCTGCTGCGTCCACAGCTAGAAATTCCCTTAAATTCTTCCCAAATACTGGTAGTAGGCTCGTGTTGGGGAGCCCATGGATGTAATGTGAGAGTTGATGGTAAGCTAGTTTCGTCAGCGGTCCCCCAGCACATTGCCTCTCGAACTCGGGATAGGCCAGCACTTTCCCATCCCTCTGTATAAAATTCTCCAAAAGTATCACACCCTGCTTCCCCAAATCTAAGAATATTTTATTTTCTCTCCCGGGTGGGAATTCTGCGTTACCTGTTATGGGCAACAACACACTGCTCACCGGGCTATGCCCCCAAAGCCGCACCACATCAGGCTACAGATACCGCAAGGGCTGCAGGAGGATACTATTTTTAACTTGTTTCGGGAGGTTACTGGATTTCGCGTATAGAAGGTAATTGATATGCCATGGGCTAAAGTATGTGCTTTCCAAGTGTGTGTCTGTGTATGCAGTCGTGCCTAGAACCCAGTCTCTCAAATGTCTTAAGAGACACGCTTGATTGTATTCCCGCACATCAGGGATCCCCAATCCTCCATATATCTGAGTCCCGCTAACATAGATCCATTTCGCATAGGCGCCCCTTATGAGAGGCTTGGGGAGGCTAAGCCTCCCCAGCCCAACGTAACCATCCTCCCCTTACTGCAACCCCCCCTCCCAAACGCGGGGCTGCCTGGCACTACAGCCAAGCAGCTCTGATCCTTCCCGCCCTCAGCTGAGCTTCCCGATGACAGCCCTCCTCTCTCTGTTCCCCCCCTCCCTGGCGCGTGTTTACCTGTTTTAGTGGCAGCGAGTGGCGACGGCAGTGATAAAGAAGAAAGCACTACGGGATCCTCCAGCTTCTCCCTTCCCTTCCCTTGCACGTGTCCCACCTTCTGTGATGACGTATTTCCTGTTTCCGCGAGGGCGGGATACGTGCGAGGGAAGGGAAGGGAGAAGCTGGAGGATCCCGTAGTGCTTTCTTCTTTATCACTGCCGTTGCCACTCGCTGCCACTAAAAGTAAATCAGGTAAACACGCGCCGGGGGGGGGGGGGGGAACGGAGAGAGGAGGGTTGTCATCGGGAAGCTTCTTATTGGGCTGGCTTTTTGTTCCAGCTGGCAAAATTTCTGATCTTAAAAATGCTGATACTTCCTCTATTATAAAATCTAATTTTTCTGATTTCCATTGCCTATAGACGTATTTTTAACTTGGATAATACAAAGTTGACAAGTGTTTTTATTTATTATTGTCGCTGCAACTTTCTTCCATCACTAGAAATTGTCTCTACTGCTTTGTGGCAGTTTCTGGATAAAGCTTCAGAAATTGTGTGAGTAATTAAAAAATTAACTTTAGGAAAAACAAACAGATCTTATCTGAAGCAAGGGTGACTTGTTTCCTCTGAAATGATATGTCATGTTTAATATTTGCCAAGCTGAATATGTAATCTACTTCCAGGCCAAATGGTGACATTGATGAGAAATTGAAGTGTTTATGGTACAAACAGGGGGATGGGGGGGGGGGGGGGGGGGTTGAGTCTCCAATTGCTAAGTTTGGTCCTTTCCTGTGCTCATACTCTTCGTTCTAGAGTCTAGCACTAGGTAAGTCAAGTGAGGTTAGTATGTTAGTATTCATATCAGCTGATTTTTATATATTTGTTTTTTTAACTTTGAATAGAAGTAAAGTCTTTAAGCCAGCACTGATTTTCAGCTCTTGTATGAATTACTTTGGTCTTTGGTGTTAGGCAATAAAGTTGTAGCTCGTCCTATTCTTGGAATTAGTGCTGTTATGGTTTGGTAAGGTTATGAGTGTGTTTTTGCACAAGTTTGTGTATAGTATTTTGCAGTGGAGAGATTGTGTGTTGGCCTTACTGAGGTGGCACCAAAACATCAGAAAGGGTGTATAGCCTAAATCATGACACACTACCTCAAAGGATCTACATATGGTCGTTAATAAAAGGAGTTCATTGTGAACACTATCTACCCTAAAAGGGTGTTTTGTAGCTCTACATGAGAATTGTGATATT
This sequence comes from Microcaecilia unicolor, assembly GCF_901765095.1. NCBI lineage: Eukaryota > Metazoa > Chordata > Amphibia > Gymnophiona > Siphonopidae > Microcaecilia > Microcaecilia unicolor. The sequence goes on along the minus strand of NC_044040.1, from coordinate 117,452,087 downwards.
ATGATCCCTTGTTTCATATTGTTGACGGTCTGCATTTTCCTTATGGGTGGTATATTGGTGTATTAGGGTCTGCCCAGTGTAATATTTATGTTACAGTAAGGTTCTGAGTGTGTTTTTGCACAAATTTGTGCATAGTAACATAACATACATAGTAGGTGACGGCAGAAAAAGACCTGTATGGTTCAGCCAGTCTGCCCAACAAGATAAACTCATATGCACTACTTTATATGTATACCTGACCTTGATGTTTTACAGTTGAGCGATTGTGGTTAGTATGTGCTTTGAGCAACCACTTTATTCTTTGACATATGATACATATCTAATATCTACATTTAATAAAAGGTATTAATTGACTTATTTTTACTTTTTTTTCTGTGTTGTCAGACAATTATGGATGTAAGCTCTGCCCCTGGCCCCACCCCTAACCCCACCCCCTTTAGCCTCCCCAAACAGTTGGGCCACCGACCGTCTATGTCCATTTGACTTTTGATTTTTTTTCCCCACCCAATAAAACCGAGCTACCTGTCTCTGGAGCACTTTCAGGTCTTTTTTCCATAACCGTATCGGCAAAGTTTGTAGTGTATATAGCCACTTCAGGAGCACCAGCATACAGTACAGATGTATCCTGCCCATAAAAGACAAAGGCAATGTGACCCACTTGGCCAACTGCGTCCTCATTTCTCTCAATAGCTGAGGGACATTATATTCATAGATATGTGTCGGGTCCAATGTTAATTCAATGCCCAAGTATCTGAAAGCCTTGTTCGCCCAGCGTAGTGGAAACTGTTCCCATTCCTCCCTCCTAATCTTGTGATTCGCCAGGGCCTCTGATTTCGCAAGATTTAAGTGAAACCCTGCAAAGTCACCATATTCTCTTATACTCTCCATGAGGTACCCCAGAGAGTTCCTTGGGTCTGTTATTAACACCAGCAAATTGTCTGCGAATACTGTTATCTTAAACACCCTGTCCCAGATACGCGGTCCCTTTATGTCTGTATTGTTACTTATCTCCCTTAATAACGGATCGAGTGTTAAGACAAAAAGGAGTGGAGAGAGAGGGCAACCCTGTCGTGTTCCTCTACCTATGGGAAACCATTCCGAACAAAGGCCATTAACATTTACTCTCGCCTTGGGGTCAGTATATAAGGTTTTAATCGCCTGTACAAAGAATCCGGTCATGCCATAAGCTTTAAGTGTTTCAAAAAGGAAACCCCAATCCACTCTATCAAAAGCCTTTTCGGCGTCGAAGCTGATTAGCATTGTTGGTATCCCATCCCGCTACACCTTTTCCAATGCTAGGAGTATTCTCCTCATATTCTTTGCTATTTTCCTGCCCCTTACAAATCCCACTTGGGGTTCCTCTACCAAAGAAGGAAGATATCTGGTCAGCCTATTTGCTAATAATTTAGCTAGAAACTTGGCTTCTGAATTTAAGAGTGATATTGGGCGGTACGACTCTGGATGTTGGACCGGTTTACCCAGTTTCAACAGTACTGTTATATTTGCTTGAATCAGATGAGGTGGCATATATCCATGCTGAACTATTATGTTAAAGACCTCAGCCAACACCGGACTAATTTCAGTCTGCAGCAACTTATAAAACTCGTTCCGCGTTCCATCAGGGCCTGGTGCCTTTCCCAGGGGACTCTGCTTGAGCACCCATGAGGGGCATAATCAAACGCAAACGCCCATGTGTAAGAACGTCCATCTCTGAGAACGGGTCCGTGAAGGGGTGGGCCGAATCATATTTTCAAAAAAGATGGACGTTTATCTTTAGTTTCGAAAATACGGTTTGTGCCAGGCAAATGCATTGGATGTGGGCGTTTTTGAGATGTGGGCGTTTGTTTGAGCTGGGCGTTTTCGTTTTTCAGTGATAATCGAAACCGAAGCGTCCCAGCTCAAAAACGACCAAATCCAAGGCTTTGGGTCATGGGAGGGGCCAAGATTCGTAGTGCACTGGTCCTCCTCACATGCCAGGACACCAACCGGGCACCCTAGGAGGCACTTTTAAAAAATAGGAAAAAACATTAAATTACCTCCCAGGTGCATAGCTCCTTTACCTTGGATGCTGAGACCCCCAAATCCCCCCCCCCAAAACCCACTCCCCATAACTCAACACCATTACCATAGCACTTAATGGTGAAAGGGGCATCTACATGTGGGTACAGTGGGTTGGGGGGGGGGGTTAGAGGGCTCCCATTTACCACCACAAGTGGTACAGGTGGAGGGGGGATGGGCCTGGGTCCGCCTGCCTGAAGTGCACTGCATTACCCACTAAAACTGCTCCAGGGACAGGACTTCTTGCTGCTGTATAACCTTGGCACAGCAGTTCACACCGTAAGACTAATCTCACTGAAAACGTCCTTTATTTCAATAACCGCGTTTACTCACAGTTAACTGCAGATCAGAGGTTGTGCCCCACTGGCAACGAGTCTCCCTGGTACTAAGTTTAGCAGTAGGTCAGAGCTGGCAGAATGGTGTACAATGCCCTCTTTCAGCAACATTCAAGGTAAGAACTAAGTTCTGTAACGTGGCTAACACACGAAAGGGATCTAAAACAGACTTACAAAAATGGCCACTACCTCGTGGACTACCGGAAACAAAACAGGGCACACTCTGACCCAGTAAGCAGAGGGAAAAGCACCATGGGAGAAGAGCCTACCAACTACCAACATCGTGAGACTGTAACACAAGCTAGTGAAATCACGGAGCCCAATACCCTACACCCACCACAATGCAATGCTGATGTGACCCTGCAGTGCACCCGAGAGCCACATCTGACCCAGGGAAAGGCTGTGAGAGGATCAAACACATTCTGCTGTCATGGAGGTGGGTATGGCATTTGAGGGTGGCATAGAGGCTGGGAAATAAGGTTTTTGCAAGTGGGTTTTTTTTGGTGGGAGGGGGTTAGTGACCACTGGGGGAGTCAGGGGAGGTGATTCCCGATTCCCTCTGGTGGTCATCTGGTCATTTAGGGCACTTTTTGGGGACCTGTTCAAGAGAAAAAAGTGTCCAAAAAAAGTGTCCTAAATTCTCGCTAAAAACGCCTTTCTTTTTTCCATTATCGGCCGAGCGCGCCCATCTCTGCTCGGCTGTAACCATGCCCCAGTCCCGCCTTCACCACGCCTCCGACACGCCCCCATCAACTTTATTCGTTCTCACGACGGAGTGCAGTTGAAGACGACCAAAATCGGCTTTCGATTATACCGATTTGGCCACCCGCAGGAAACAGACGCTCATCTCCCAAACATGGGCGTTTTTCTCCTTTCGAAAATAAGCCTGCATGTCACCTCGTCTACTGTAAAGTCTGCGTTCAACACTCGTAACTTCGCAGCCGATAATTTAGGTAAATTTACACTAGCCAGGTTTGCTTCGCTAGGCATGGCGAGGTCTTCTTGTGGTTTGTAGAACTTTTCAAAGAATGTTTTAAAGATTCGTGAGATTTCGTGATCATTATGTGCTAATATCCCCTGCTTGTTAACTAAAGTAAGCACCTTACGGTAGCCTGCCTTCTTGCCCATTAACCTCGCTAAAAACCCTCCTCCCTTGTTAGCAAACTTATACAGACGATACTAGTATGCTAGGGACTTCTGGACTGTTTGGTGCAGCAGCTCATTAAAAGTCTGCTGCGTCTCTAAGAGCTGGACCTGGAGCCTCTGCGAGTGCTCTGAGCTGTATTGTTGCCTCAAAAGAGTTACTCTCCTCTCTAATCTAAGTATTTCCTGCTTCCTCACTTTCCGTTTAAAGCTGGTATACGCTATGATCTCTCCTCTGAGCACCACCTTAGCGGTCTCCCAGAAAAGCACCGGGTCCGCCCTATGGGCCTCATTATTATCTCTGTATTCGTTCCAGCATTTTATCAAATGAGGCAAGAATTGACCATCCCAATAAAGCCAGATCAGAAATCTCCACGTGTAATCTTCCCTCATCCCCCGTCGAACTTCAGCCTCACCGCTACCCAGGCATGATCCGATACCACTATAGGGCTGATTCTGACGGACTCCACCTGTGTAAGCATATCTCTAGTTACGAATATATAATCAATGTAAGACAGTGTGGAGTGTGCCCTTGAAAGACGTGTGTAGTCCCTCTCAAGTGGATTAAGAGTCCTCCACACATCCACCACATCCAAGGCCTCCTCCAGGGTTGCTATTCCCCTCCATGTCCTGGCCAGCTCTCTCCCCATTGGTTTAGATCTGTCCAGTGCTTTTTTTGTAGAAAAAAAGGTGCTGGTACTTATTATGGGCGGGGTCACCACATATGGCTCCACCCATATGATAGCCACACCCACATTAACCACACCCCCTATACCAGCCATGGCGCATATAAACAGACATCATTGAAAATATTATAGTACTATAGGAGAAAAAAATAATGTGATTTTTTTTCATGATAAATAATCTCTGTAAGCTCTTACAGCTCCAGTATACCCAGTGCAAAATAAGACAGCCAATGTAAATTCTCAAATTGGACATATTACAAACACTAAAATGAAAATAAAATGATTTTTTTCTACCTTTGTTGTCTGGTGACTGTTTTTCTTTCCATATTGGTCCCAGTATGTGATTCTGCTTTCCTTTGTTTTCGCTTAACTCTTCTGTGCCATTGTCATTTTTGTCTCCTTTTTCTTTGCTTTCTTCAATATTTTTCAGGCTCTCTCTCTGTCCAGATTTAATTCATTCTTACTATCCATTCTTTAATTTCCTTCATCTACCTGTGGCTTTTCATCTTTTCCTCACCCTTGTTCTCCCCATGCCCCTTCCTCTTATTCTCCAGTCTTCTCTATTCCCCTTTTCCATCCAGCAGCTCTGCTTTCTCTCCCCATCCTTCCAGTGTCTCCCTTATTTCTTTCTGCATTCTTCCATCCAGCGTCTTCCCTCTTTCTCTCCCCATCCTTCCGTTTTCCCCTCTCTCTCTCCCCATCCTTCCATCTGTTTTCCCCCTCTCTCTCCCCATCCTTCCATCTGTTTTTCCCCCTCTCTCTCCCCATCCTTCCATCTGTTTTCCCTCTCTCTCCCATCCTTCCATCTGTTTTCCTCTCTCCCCAATCCTTCCATCTGTGGTTTCCCTCTCTCTCCCCATCCTTCCGTTTTCCCCTCTCTCCCCATCCTTCCATCTGTTTTCCCCTCTCCCCAATCCTTCCATCTGTTTTTCCCCTCTCTCCCCAATCCTTCCATCTGTTTTTCCCTCTCTCTCCCCATCCTTCCCTCTGTTGGTTTCCCTCTTCTCTCCCCAATCCTTCCCTCTGTTGGTTTCCCTCTCTCTCCCCAATCCTTCCCTCTGTTGGTTTCCCTCTCTCCCCAATCCTTCCCTCTGTGGTTTCCCTCTTTCTCTCTCTCCCCAATCCTTCCCTCTGTTGGTTTCCCTCTTTTCCCTCTCTCCCCAATCCTTCCCTCTGTGGTTTCCCTCTCTCCCCATCCTTCCCTCTGTTGGTTTTCCCTCTTTCTCTCTCTCCCCAATCCTTCCCTCTGTTGGTTTCCCTCTTTCCCTCTCTCCCCAATCCTTCCCTCTGTTGGTTTCCCTCTTTCTCTCTCTCCCCAATCCTTCCCTCTGTTGGTTTCCCTCTCTCCCCAATCCTTCCCTCTGTTGGTTTCCCTCTTTCCCCAATCCTTCCCTCTGTTGGTTTCCCTCTTTCCCTCTCTCCCCAATCCTTCCCTCTGTTGGTTTCCCTCTCCTCCCCAATCCTTCCCCTCTGTTGGTTTCCCTCTTTCCCTCTCTCCCCAATCCTTCCCTCTGTTGGTTTCCCTCTTTCCCTCTCTCCCCAATCCTTCCCTCTATTGGTTTCCCTCTTTTCCCTCTCTCCCCAATCCTTCCCTCTGTTGGTTTCCCTCTCTCCCCAATCCTTCCCTCTGTTGGTTTCCCTCTTTCCCTCTCTCCCCAATCCTTCCCTCTGTTGGTTTCCCTCTTTCTCTCCCCAATCTTCCCCCCCCCCCCCCCACGACACTCCGGGCGAGTCCTGCACTTAGTTTTTTTTTTTAAGACTCAGAACGTGCGAACGATGCTGCCGGCAGCGATTGAAAGAGGCTGTCTGGGCTGGCGTCTGCGTTGGAGCTTCCCTCACCCTCTGCGAGTCCCGCCTTCGTTGTTTACAACTTCCTGTTTCGCAGGACTCGCAGAGGGTGAGGGAAGCTCCGACGCAGACGCCAGCCCAAACAGCCTCTTTCAATCGCTGCCGGCTGCATCGTTCGCGCGTTCTGAGTCTTAAAAAAAAAAAACTAAGTGCAGGACTCGCCCGGAGTGTCGCAGGGGGCGGGGCGGGCAAAAAAAGGTGCCGGTACGCCGTACCGTTGCGTACCGGCACAAAAAAAGCACTGGAACTGTCTAAGATTGGGTCTGCAGCCTCATTGAAGTCTCCTCCCAGTATGATAGGTATCTCTCCTAGACCCTGTATTGTACGAAGGATCTGTGTGAAAAACTGCTTCTCATATGTGTTTGGTGCATATATGTTGCAGAGTAGCACCGGCTGTCTATCCAGCACTACTGATGCCACTACATATCTCCCCTTAACGTCTCCCACTACTTTGACCACTTCCACGTGTATACCTTTTCATACCAGGGTTATCACTCCTCCTTTCCCTCTCATTGCTGGGGATTCAAAAATTTCTCCTACCCACCAACGTTTCAAATTTGCATGCTCTGCTTGTTGTTAGGTGCATCTCTTGTAGGAATGCTATTGACGCCTTTTGATCATTAAGAATTTTTAGGATTTTCTGTCTCTTAATTGGTGAGTGTATGCCCCCCACATTCCAGGTTACAACTTGTAATGGAGTCATGTTGTCTCTATTTGTCTGTCAGTGATTCCATGCAGCCTACCATCAGTCTCATCAGAGAGGTGTCCCAGCCACCACCTCCCCGGTGAATCCTTCCACACTACCAATACTTTTGTCCCACACCATATCACAGTCAGATCCTCTCTACATGCATACAAGTGCCACTTATACCTCCTTACCCCTACCCACCCTCTCCCCACCTGCCCAAATCTCTCCCCCCTTCCCTCCCCCTCCTCCCTCCATCCCCCTCCACCCCTCCCCTTATACATTACCCTACTCATGCCACTTGGCATTAGACTCCCCATTTCCAGAGATCGGGACACCCTGGTGTAAATTGTTGGGGGGGGGACAAGCCCTCCCTTTGTCCATCCGAAGCAAAGTTCTGGATCTATAGTTTGCTTCTCATTCCAATCTGCCCATTTTCCCCGCCGTCAGAGGGCCTCAAAGTCAGCACAGTGTGCCTCAACCAGATCGTCAGTCTAAATGGCTGAATTGCCCACGATGTCAAATTCCTTTTACCAGATTATACTGCTGTCTTTCAGGACCTGCAAATGTAGCTGATTTACTATCGAAAAGCGCTATATATCTTCAGTCTCCACTTGACGCCCTCATTAGCTGATCCACGTATGCTTTAGCCTCCTGCGCTTTTTTGAAAAGAGGGTTTGTCCATTGTTTAACACCTTCAGTTTTGCGGGATACAAAAGACTAAATTTTGATTCAAACCAAACAGTTTGGTACATATTGGCGCAAATTCTTTTCTCGCTGCTGAGACTTTTGATGTATAGTCTGGAAACATAAAATTTTAACGCCTTGATATTCCAAAGTCTTTCCAGCTCTCAGAAGCTGCAGGATCTCCATTTTGTGTGCATAATTTAAGACCTTTAAGATTGTTACTCTAGGCCTTGTCACGTTTTCCCTTCTCGGCCCCAGCCGATGTGCTCTTTCGATTTTTAGCCGCTCCACTAGTTCTGGGGCTGAGAGTGCCACTGGCAGCCAGTGCTCCAAGAATTTGCAGAGATTTCTGTCTGGAAGGTTTGGGGAGTCCCACTATCCTGAGGTTATTTCTCCTGGAGCAATTCTCCAGGTCTTCCACCTTGGTTTCGAGCTCCTCCAACCAGGCTGCCATTCTGGGTTGTTCCTCCGCTACCCTCCTTATATCCTCCTTCTGCCTGTCCTAGCCGCTGCTGCGCCTCATGAGGTCCGTTACCAGAAGCCGCTTGCCTTTCCTCCATACCATCTAGTTTATCCAAAATGAGCTACAGTTTCTTCCCCACCGCCTGTTCCACCGCTGCTTTCACCTCTTCTGTGATTTCCGCGGCCCACAGCAAGCTAGGCGTCAGGGATGGGGGCGTCCCTTTGTCCGCCATCTTGGATTCTCTACCTGGGCTTTATCTTTAGGATCCCTTCGGGCGTATTCAATGCCATCAAGCGTCAACTCATTTCGCTCTATACAGTGACTGTAAGATAGGCGGCCTTTTGTTGCTTCTTATCCTCCGTTTTCGTCGGATGTTCTGCTGTTAGCAAGTGCAGGAATTTTCGGGTGCTCTGGAGTAGCTACGACACCTGACCTCGCTACTCCATTCCCCAACCGGAAGTCCTATCTAATTCTTTTTTACGACTTCTGGAACAAATGCAGGAGGTCTCCATAGACACGAAAGTGGATGCGTTCAAACTGGGGGAAAACCCAGAAAAACAAAGAGAAATGAGTAGTGTGATTAATATCTCTTCGATGAGTCTGTCTTTGGACTCAGAAGGAGGTATTATCTAAGGGACTCTCATTTGTCCCATCGGGCACTTAAGACGCATTTAGTACCCGTCAGGGTTTATATAGATTCTTTAGGGATCTAAAATTGTGTCTCTTCTTTGGGGACTCTCAGGCAGGTGACACGCAAGACTATTTGCCCCAGCACAGTACAAAAATCAAAATGGGTACCCCCAGGGCCTACGGATCCTTCATTTTGGCATTCCAAAAGTTGGTCTTATCAAATCTGTGTAGGCTAGAACAGACTCAGACTAAAAATATCAGTGACTTGTCCACTAATCATGACGCTATATGTGGGAACTGGCCAACAATGGTCATGTGTCATTCAAGAGAGTGGATAATGGAGGCATCCATCCATCATGATTATGGACCGGGAAAAGTATATTGATGAGGGCTTGAAACAGTTACAACAGACAGGGCCGTGCCTAGGGTCTCTGGCGCCCCCCTGCAGACTATCAGTTGGCGCCCCCCCCCCCCCCCCATGTGGCATCTCCTTTCTCTCTTCTCCCACCTTGCCCCCTTTTTCAGCCCATTACCATAAAAGGTGAATGACAAGTGCTTTAGAATTTAGGCGCAGTTCATTATGGAATACGCTTATTGAGTTATGCGTGTAAATTCTAATTTATTGCCAATTAGTGCTCATTATTGCTTAAGTGCTGTTAACAACACTGACTGGTTTGTTAAGCCAGTTAAGTTACGTGCATTGCTATGGAATTCGCTTAGATTTCAGCATAGAATGCTAAGTAGAATCTGGGGGTGAGTGGAAAATAGCATGGAAAAACTTCCGCAGGTTCTATTCTCCAGTGTTACGGTTAATTTTTGCATTGGCATAGAAGGGGATCGGAAAGTCTAGTTGCCCAGACTCTTAATCACTCATCTTTTAGAGTTTCAGAGGTAATCGGTTTCTGGACCTCTTAGGGCAAGATAAGGCTTATGAAGCCTGTTTAAACAAGTCTGTCTGAACAGGAAAAACAAACGGATATGAAGAGCCTTCAGTTTCTGCAGTGATACGATGCTGGAAAGGATAAGGGAGGATATAATTGGCCTGCGACAAATAAGTGGATTTTTTGGGGGGTGGTGGGGGTGGGAAGAAACAATTTATTTCTGTTGATTGCAGAGAAAAGGCAATTACATCTTTGTCAGTGTATACCGGGGGAGTTAGGAAAAATCGTTTGGAGTGTTCCTTCAGGGTTCATTGTAGCAGGGCGCTGCAAACGGGACTGAGGTGCATTGTCAGGACACAGTTCCCAGGTTATTCCTTTTCCTCCTGTTTATTTGTGAGTTAATATTTACAGAGTTGTGAACAGTTATCTTCAATGCATTATTCTGCTTTGGAGGGATAGAATCCGAAACATTCCTATATTTCATGGCACAACTTTTTGTCTGTTGTTTTGCTCAGTTTTGCACTTGGAAGTTTTCTACACACATTTTTATACAAGTAAAACTGTTCGTTTGCCTTTAATTGGGCAAGCTGAAAGACCATTGGGGTACCTGGTCCTTTTCTGTGTTGGTTTGTTTGAAACAGAAACGAATGTAAGCAAATATTCAGAACATCTTTTCACTGCATCACTTTGTTTCGTTTCATTTAGGGTTACCATATGGCTCCAGAAAAAAGGAGGACAGATTGAACCAGCTGGGTTTTACTTCCATTGCTTTAAGCAATGGAAGTAAAACCCGGCTGGCTCAATTACTTCCATTGACAGCAATGGAAGTAAAACCCGGCTGGCTCAATCCGTCCTCCTTTTTCTGGAGCCATATGGCAACCCTAGTTTCATTTGAATGGAGTAAGGGAACCAAATTTTACCAAGTCACTTTAAAATCATACACTGTTCTGCCAGTGTTAATGCTGTACAGAGGTCTCTAGTTCAAAGCATGAGAGAGCAGAGGAGCAGCGCAGGTTCGTTTAGTAATCATTTTATTTTAAAGTGGAACCAGTCACAGTAGGGTGTCTTTTAACTGATTTCCAGGCACAATCTGATCTAACCTCCTCCTTGGGCCTGCTCACCTCTGATGCAGCTTCCTGTTTCCGGCAAGGCGGGATGTCGCAGACTGAGAGGGAGGACAGACCTTGCAGAGGGAGAGGAGGCAACTCGCAATGTGCTCCGCATCCGCAAGCGAAGGCAGCAGCGCATGTGCATAGGCGCCAACGCGGTAAGGTTTATTTATTATTTTAAATACAACTGGATGGCAGTGCCGCAGCCGCAGCCGGCGCCCTTGAAGGCAGGCGCCCCCTGCGGTGCTTACCCCGCTTACCGGGTTGGCATGGCCCTGACAACAGATGCAGTTTTACAGAGCGATAGATTATGATCCCACTGCTGAGTTGCAACAAAAAATTAGGTTGTGTGTTGATTCTGCAGTGATTGATGGAATTTTTCCAGTTAAAAAGCAGCATTTTTTATATCATCTGAGCCCCAGGTTTCCTTATATTTACTTTATTCTGAAGGTGCTTAAGTCACTGATGGACCCTCCCGGTCGCCCCATAGTGTCTACTCGCGACTTGGTGTTAGAACCATTGTCGAAGTATATGGGCAAATTGTTACGTCCGTTTGTGAGTCAAGCCAGTTCCTATGTTAGGGATTCTATTCATTTCGTTCAGATATTGGACCTCGTGGCTCTTGATGGGCATGACAGTGTTTACTTGCTGGGTCTTGATGTGGTAGCTTTGTATACCAACATACCGCAGGATGTAGCAGTAAAGTTAGCCTGCGAGTATTTTGCTGAAGTACAGGTTCCAGTTTCCAAGTATTGCAGGAATTATTAACTTTGGTCATCTGTCATAATTATTTTGAGTTTCAGCAGAGGTTTTACATTCAAATGGGCGGGCTTGCCATTGGAGCCACCATCACGCCCCTCGCTGGCAATTTGAAAAAGATCATGTATGCACTTCAACACATTGTGGCATTATTTTGCTTTGGAATATGTATATAGATGATGTAATTTTATTTTGGAAAGGATCCAGGAGTGATTTGCAAGCATTTATTTGTCATCTTAATACAGCGGATACTCACAACAAGTTTACAACTAGGATTGACAGACAGAGATAGAGTTTTTGGATATCAAAATCAGAAAACAACTAGGACTGACGAGACAGAGATAGAGTTTTTGGATATCAAAATCAGAAAAGAATCAGGTGGTAAGTTTGCTACTACCATCTTTAGGAAAGAGACCGACAGGAACACCTTGTTGAATTATTCCAGCTTCATGCTGTATCCTTGAGGAAAGGTGTTCCTTTCGGTCAATTCCTTAGATTAAGGCGGTTATGTTCGTCTACCATGGAATTTAAAATACAATCACGGTATATGATGGGAACAATTTTTACAAAGGGGGTAACCTTTAGGGGTGCTTAAAAAAGCATATAAAAAGGGCATTATATGCTCATAGACCCTGGTTGTTTCTACCCAAACAGAAGAGCACACATAATTCTTTGGCATGTGTGCTTCCTTATTCCCGTCAAGCACCGAAGATAGAATGTATTATACACAAATATTGGCATGTTCTTGCTGTGCATCCAGTGTTCATCGAGCACCCTAAGGTTGCGTATGGAAGCAAAGCTAATTTGGGAAAAATGCTTAAGAGACCTGTACCTGATTTTTCTTTGGGTTTGCATTCCCCATGTGGGAATTGCGTTTATTGCAAACATTCCCTTACTACCAGTTGTTTGCCCATTCCGGGCACTAGCAAAAGGTTTTATTTAAAGAGCAACACCACATGTAGTAGTGGCCAAGTCGTGTACTATATTATGTGCCCCTGCTCTATGTATTACATAGGCTACACAAAACGCCAATTAGAACAAAGATTGGCAGAGCACATAAGCAATTTCAGACACATCAGAAAAAGAGGCACCATTGGTATCCCACTGGATGTTAAAGAATCACTTGATTGAGTATCTCAAGTGTGTGTTCTGTCTCAGTTACCCTTCCTAGGGGTAGGGATGTTAGTGAGGTGTTGTTATCGATTGAGCAGCAATTTATTTTTTCTTGGAATACGGTGGCCCCGGGTGGACTAAACATGGAGGTGGAGTGGGGTTAGAGTGCATTTTCCCTTAACTGAGGGGTGGAGCGATTTTGAATTTGGTTATATAACTCTGGAACTAGAATGTGCGGGCATGAAGCCTGAGGAGCGGAAATCTGGGACTCTGGCTGGACGTTAGTCCGGCTGGTAAGCAGCCGCAGATAGTATTAAGAAAATGTATGATAAAATATGGTACTATTGAGTTATTTATTTTATAATTTGTTTATTAAGCAATGGTTCAGTTAAGCAAACAGTGTCTCACATATTGTGTTGACATATTGGTTTTCTGGTTTTATATTCCACGGGCCTTGTTTACAAACATCAATACTCTCTCTCTATCTACATAAGTACATAAGTAATGCCACACTGGAAAAGACCAAGGGTCCATCGAGCCCAGCATCCTGTCCACGACAGCAGCCAATCCAGGCCAAGAGCACCTGGCAAGCTTCCCAAATGTACAAACATTCTATACATGTTATTCCTGGAATTGTGGATTTTTCCCAAGTCCATTTAGTAGCGGTTTATGGACTTGTCCTTTAGGAAACCGTCCTAACCCCTTTTTAAACTCTGCCAAGCTAACTGACTTCACGTCTCCGGCAACGAATTCCAGAGTTTAATTACGCATTGGGTGAAGAAATATTTTCTCCGATTTGTTTTAAATTTACTACACTGTAGTTTCATCGCATGCCCCCTAGTCCTAGTATTTTTGGAAAGCGTGAACAGACGCTTCACATCCACCTGTTCCACTCCACTCATTATTTTATATACCTCTATCATGTCTCCCCTCAGCCGTCTCTTCTCCAAGCTGAAAAGCCCTAGCTTCCTTAGTCTTTCTTCATAGGGAAGTCGTCCCATCCCCGCTATCATTTTAGTTGCCCTTCGCTGCACCTTTTCCAATTCCACTATATCTTTCTTGAGATGCGGCGACCAGAATTGAACACAATACTCAAGGTGCAGTCACACCATGGAGCGATATAACGGCATTATAACATCCTCACACCTGTTTTCCATACCTTTCCTAATAATACCCAACATTCTATTTGCTTTCCGAGCCGCAGCAGCACACTGAGCAGAAAGTTTCAGTGTATTATCGACGACGACACCCAGATCCCTTTCTTGGTCCATAACTCCTAACGTGGAACCTTGCATGACGTAGCTATAATTTGGGTTCTTTTTTTCCCATATGCATCACCTTGCACTTGCTCACATTAAACATCATCTGCCATTTAGGCCGCCCAGTCTCCCAGTCTCGTAAGGTCCTTCTGTAATTTTTCACAATCCTGTTGCGAGTTAACGACTTTGAATAACTTTGTGTCATCAGCAAATTTAATTACCTCGCTAGTTACTCCCATCTCTAAATCATTTATAAATATATTAAAAAGCATCGGTCCTAGCAAAGACCCCTGAGGAACCCCACTAACTACCCTTCTCCATTGTGAATACAGCCCATTTAATCCTACTCTCTGTTTCCTATCCTTCAACCAGTTTTTAATCCACAATAGAACTTTTCCTCCTATCCCGTGACCCTCCAATTTCCTCTGTAGCCTTTCATGAGGTACCTTGTCAAACGCCTTTTGAAAATCCAGATATACAATATTAACTGACTCCCCTTTGTCCACATGTTTGTTTACTCCTTCAAAGAATTGAAATAAATTGGTCAGGCAAGATTTCCCCACACAAAAGCCGTGCTGACTCGGTCCTCAGTAATCCATGTCCTTGGATGTTCTCTGTAATTTGTTTTTAATAATAGCCTCTACCATTTTCCCTGGCACCGACGTCAGACTCACCGGTCTATAATTTCCCGGATCTCCCCTGGAACCTTTTTAAAAAATGGGTGTTACATTGGCCACCCTCCAATCTATGCTACAGGCTACACTTCTACAAACTCCACTATCTAATACAATGCATCAAATCCTAACTCTACTCGTTATTAAACCGAGCCCTCCGTTGCTGGTGCCATTTCAAACTTCAGCTACCCCAGTCCCCGTCCCTCCCCCTCCTACCCCTATCTACCTTATTTCTTCCCCTCCCTTCCCCCCCCCGTTTTGCTTTTTGTTCATGATGTATCAGTCTAGTCTGTCCTGTCCGCCAGTCACATATTAAGATTACAATCTCTACCCCCTGTGGGTATAGTCTGCCAAAACGGAGTCCACATGCGATTAAAGTCCTTCTCCTTAAATCTCGAGTCTTGCTTATTGTCCGCCACTCTTTTCTCAAATCTCATGTATTCCATCATGTAGCTTCGCCATTGCTGTGCAGTAGGTGCTTTATTTGTAATCCACTCCAAGAGAATTAGTTTTTTTGTTATCATTACTGCTCTGCGGGTGAATCCCGTAAATCCAGCCTGTGTAGGTCTCACCAGAGTTAGTTGTCCAAAACAACATGAGCGGGCCCCCTTTCCAGGTCGCGCCCCACATGGCCGACGTGCTTTGTGTTATTTGCTTCCAAAATTTCTGGATGGCGGGACACCCCCAGAACATGTGGCCAAGTCGTGCTCCTTCTACCTTTACTTTGGGGACAAGCTCCATCTGGTGACATCCCCATGTGGAACGCCCAGCGGGTAGATATGAGCTCTCAGAGCGAATTTATACTCCATTTCATTGTAGGTGGTCATTTTGGACGACTTCTGGATCGATACCATGTACTCACATAGCACCTGGGGTGTCACTTGACTGTCCATTCCGTGCTCCACTTTTGCGCCAGGTCTTGAAAGTCTGGGTCTGCGATTGTATCCCTCAAATGCCTGTGGTACATTGATAATGTAACTTTATTTTGCGATTGTAGAGAGTAAGCTGAGGAAAGTTCCTCTTGTACATCTTCTGTTAAGCAATCCCATGGCAGGCTGCGAATGTAGTGCCTTAGCTGCAGATAATGTATGTAATCTGCCGGTTTCAGTGAGAATTGGGTTTTCAATTCTGTGAATGTCTTTACTTGAACCCTCGTCTGTCACTGCTTGAAGAATATATGTGAGGCCTCCTCTCTGCCATCTGCGAAAGGTCGGGTATATTGTGCTCGGTGGGAATTAGGGTTGTCACAAATTGCTATGAAGGGGGTAATCCGTCCCGGAGAAACGATGAAGTTGGCACATAGTAACATAGAACATAGTAGATGACGCAGAAAAAGACCTGCACGGTCCATCCAGTCTGCCCACAGATAAACTCATATGTGCCTACTTTTTGTGTATACCTTACCTTGATTTGTAGCCATTTTCAGGGCACAGGACCGTAGAAGTCTTGCCCAGCACTTGCCCCGCCCTCCCCCCACCCGGCTCTGCCATCCATCAAACATATGAAAAGATGTGTAAACCTGCAAATGTTGCACTTGTGTGTGAATGTTTTCACTTTTATATTTTTGCTGTGCAGGTAGGGATATTTTCTGTGTTTGCATATCTGTCTCCCTTAGTTAAGTGTACCTGTGACATATTTCCTCTTGTCTTTTATGGGGGTGTGCAGGAGTGCATGAGTGATGAGCGCACACTTTTACCCAGTGAGTGCTGGTGGAGGTTGGTTAGTCATAAGTACATAGATAAGTGTATAAGTATTGCCATACTGGGACAGACCGATGGTCCATCAAGCCCAGCATCCTGTTTCCAACAGTGGCCATCCAAGTCACAAGTACCTGACAAGACCCCAAGCAGTGGATTTTTCCCAAGTCCATTTTAATAATGGTCTATTGACCTTTTCCTTTAGGAAGCCAGCCAAACCTTTTTAAACCCTGCTAAGCTAACTACTTTTACATTCTCTGACAATGAATTCCAAAGCTTAATTACACATTGAGTGAAGAAATATTTTTCCGATCATTTTAAATTTACTACTTTGTAGCTTCATTGTAGTATTTTGGAAAGAGTAAACAAGCGATTCACTTCTATCTGTTCTACTCCACTCATTATTTTATAGACCTCTATCATATCTCCCCTCAGCCCTCTTTTCTCCGAGTTGAAGAGCCGTAGCCACTTAGCCTTTTCTCATTGGGCCCCATCTCATTGGACCCCATCCTCTTTATCATTTTTGTCGCCCTTCTCTGTACCTTTTGTAATTTCACTCTTTTATGAAATGTACTGACCAGAATTGAACACAATATTCGAGATACGATTGCACCATGGAGCGATACAAAGGCACTATAACATCCTCATTTTTGTTTCTATTCCTTTCCTAATAATACCTACATTCTATTTGCTTTCTTAGCTGTTGCAGCACACTGAGCAGAGGATTCAATGTATCATCAACGACGATTCCTTAATCCCTTTCCTGGTCGGTGACTCCTAACATGGAACCTTAGCATTAAGTAGCTATATTTGGGTTCCTCTTTCCCACAGGCATCACTTTGCACTTGCCATTTAGATGCCCAGTCTCCCAGTCTCGTAAGGTCCTCACCGCTTTGGCCTTCGGGAGTATGTGTGAACTTTGCATCGCTTTGGGCATTGTGCCACCTCCATATGTAGTAGACAACTGAAATGTGTTTCTTGCATCAAGGTCCATCTCCATCTGTGTAGCTATGAAATCCGATGTGGTTCTATACCAGTCCGAGATATGTCTCATTCCACTGGCCACTGTAAGAAGCCTAACGCTCAAAAGGCCTAATCCTCCATATTCACGGGGTATTTGCAGGATTGCTATGTGGTATATGCGCTTTTCAACCCTTGCCAGAGAAACCGCTGCAGATACGTATGGAGCGTCTTTCATCTTCCTGTCTGAGATAGAGTGGTATACAGCCATTTCGGTACAAACATCATATATACAGTGCTATGCGGCCTATCAAGCTCAAGGGGTAGGCTTCCATATCCACAATTTAGTGCAGGTGGTCTCCAGCAAGGGAGCAATGTTCTCTGAGTAGAGGGTGGTTAAATTCTGTGGTATTTGGGTCCCCAGATATTTGATCTTGTCGCTCGCCTGGGTTATATGGAGGTCTCCCGCCCCCTTCAGGGCTCCATCCGGGTAAATTTCCATAGCTAAGGATTTGCTCATATTTAGGGTGAACCCGTATAGTTGCCCAAACTTCTGTATCAATTGAATGAGGTGAGCTAGAGATCTGCGGGGTTGTGCCATGATGATCATGAGATCATCCGCAAAGGCAAGAGCTTTGACTGTGCCCCCTCCCCACTTGTATGCCTGGTATTTCTGTTGCTCATTGAGTGTTCTCAGTAAGGGTTCCAAGGTCAAGATAAATAAAGCTGGAGATAAAGGACACCCTTGTCTCGTGCCCCTTGCTATTTCAAATGATTGGGCTCGGATGCCATTCACCAACACTTCGGCCCTTGGACTTGCATATAGAGCCTCTATTGCCTTGTAAAATCTACCCCCAAATCCTATGTATCTCAGTACTGGTGAACATATATTCCCACCCCACTTGGGTCAAAGGCGTTTGTGGCATCTAGTGAGTATAGGGAAGCTGGGATTTCGGATATCTGGCATGTTGTCATAGCAAGCATAGTTTTCGAACATTCTTGGCCGCCTGTCTGGTCTTAACAAAGCCCCACTTGTTCCTCGTCTATAATCTGGGTAAGATCTCTGCCAGACGATTAGCTAGCACTTTAGCTAAAATTTTCAGATCTACGTTGAGTAGCGAATGGGTCTATAAGAATCGGCTACATTTCCAGGCGTCCGGGTTTTAAAATTAAGGTTATTAAGGCTGCATTAGTGTGTGGTGGAAACTGTCCTCCCGAATAACCTGCTCATAATACTACTCGCAAATCGGTGGATAAAACTAGTGTGGACAATATTTTATAAAACTCTCCCGTATACCCGTCCCGGGGCCCGGTGCGGACCCCCCTGGCAGGAGCTTGACCACTGCTTGTATTTCTTTTATTGTTAAGGGCTTTTCTAACTCTGTTTGTTCTTGCACTGTGAGTCGTGGGAGTCCCGCCCGATCCAGAAAGTCCTGTAATCTGTAATATCTGAGGCTTGCCTAGAATTATCAGTGAAGCAAAAACTTGGTGAATGTCTCCACTATTTTCTCACTTTTATTGTGCATTTGCCCTGTCTCGTCTTTAAGTATCACTATTGGTTTTCGTTGACTCCAAGCATTGATCAGTCTCTACATCATTGTGCCAGACCTGTTGCCGAATCGATAAAGACTGAACTTCTGAAAGACTAGGGATCTGCTCGCTCGTTCATGCAATAAAGCATTGAGTGTTACTTGAATAGTCTTTACTCGCTCCCTAGTTGCCGATGACGGGTGTGCGATATACCGGTTCTTTGCCTTCTTCAGGCTTTGTTCTAGCCTCACTATGGCTATAGTGTGTTTTTTGTTCCTGCATGGACATATGCTATAACCTCTCCTCTAGTACTGCCTTGGCTGCATTCCAAAAGAGCTCCAGTTGATCTTGTGTTGTTCGTTATGTTGGACATAATCCTCCCATTTCTGTCTTACGTGTTCCTGAAACTCTCTATTTGTGCCAAGTAGGTCGGAGAATCTCCACCCCCTTTTTCTGCTGATAAAATGAGGGTGCCTATATCCATCCACACTATTTTTTTATTTATTTATTTGTTACATTTGTATCCCACATTTTCCCACCTATTTGTAGACTCAATGTGGCTTACATTGTGCCGGAGAGCTGCGTGCAGACTCCGGAGTAAACAAATACAAGGTGATGTTGCGGTAGGATCACATAAAGTAATCCTACAACGGGAGAGTTGTGTAGTGACTATTACGAACTTTAATGTTGGTGTGTCACAGAGATCAGGCAATTTATGTTGGATCGGTAGGGTAAGCCTTTTTAAACAGATGGGTTTTAAGTGTTTTTCTGAAGTATAAGTGGTCATATGTGGTTTTCAAGGCTTTTGGTGAAGCGTTCCACATTTGGGCGCTGATGTAGGAAAAGCTGGATGCGTACGTTGGTTTATATTTGAGACCTTTGCAACTTGGTAGTGGAGACTTAGGTACGTTCGTGTTGATTCGGGTGTGTTTCTGGTTGGTAAGTCGATCAAGTCTGTCATGTATCCCGGTGCTTCACCATAGATAATTTGTGAACCATAGTGCAGATTTTGAAGGCGATGCGTTCAAAATCTTTGATTGGGAGCCAGTGTAGTTTTTCACGGAGGGGTTTTGCACTTTCAATCGGGTTTTTCCGAGATGAGACTTGCCCACTGCCACAAAAAGCCCAGTAGTAGAGGCACAAAACATCTATCAAGACTATAAGATGTCCACATTTTCCTCTTGAAAAAAAAAGCACAAATCTTTGAATTTTAGGAAGTTTACCTTATCAATTACATTTTCAGTTACCTACTCCACCAGCAAGAGCAGCTAGATCTGCATTTTCTAGAATGTTCTTTTCCTCGGCTACAGTCATAATCTGAGTCCATTATGAAAAAAAGGATGATGAGAATTTGAAAAGGGGGTGCAGAAAATGTCAGCCGGAATCTGCATCTATTTTCATGCAAATGTCCTAATTGACTAGACCAGAAGGAAGGGAACTTACGCAAACACAGGAAATAAAAGTTGAATATTCAAATATAGAAATTTTGATGCTTTGATAGTTCACTGAATTCTATAATATCCTGAAGATATGGCTGCCCTCCTGCCTTTTTAAGAGACAGCAAGGGAAAAGACTTGAAAAATCAGGATATGCATCACCAATTCATTTGATCAGTAATAGCAGAAAAAGAAAAAGCAAGAGTGAACTTAGCTTTTACAAGACATTGTCTTCTGGTCCAGGGGAAATTTTCTTATACTTTAATTATTAATGTTCCTATATTTTTCAGATTAAGTCTAACATTCTTACTCTGCAGAACTCTCTTTTGGCTCTTAAGAAGTGTAAACAGAACAGGTAGATCAAAGACTTTGGTTGAGATTACATAGTAACATAGTAACATAGTAGATGACGGCAGAAAAAGACCTGCATGGTCCATCCAGTCTGCCCAAGACAAACTCATATGTGTATACCTTACCTTGAATTTGTACCTGTCCTTTTCAGGGCACAGACCATATAAGTCTGCCCAGCAGTATTTCCCGCCTCCCAACCACCAGTCCCGCCTCCCATCACCGGCTCTGGTACAGACCGTATAAGTCTGCCCTCCCCTATCTTCGCCTCCCAACCACCACATCTCTCCATTCTACTATCAGTTACTGCCCTGTGCCCTGTATATTATTAATGCTTGGTCACTGTGTAATAAATGAGATCTGATTAGGGATTTGGAGGATGACTCAGAACTGTGGCTGGCATTTATAACAGAGACCTGGCTCTCGGATTATCAGGGTTGTAGATTAAATTCACTTCTTCCCCTAGGCTATAAACTAACATTATAGTTTTCATCCTCACAGAAGGTTGGTAGTGTTTTATTTTTAGATTAAAAATGGCTATCAATTAAAGTAATTAATAGCTATGTGTTGGAAGGGTTAGAAGGTCTATCCTTGGGATTAGTCTTTCTATCTCTCAGTAACAAGTTTTTTTTTTTTTACTAGTATATTGGCCTCCGGACCTTTCTAAGAATTATTTGGACTTGTTTCAACAGGTGGTAATAAAGCATTATTGTATATACTCAACTATAGGTCAATCCCATGCACAGGTCAAGGGCAGTGTTAGACCTAAAATGGTCTAAAATCCTGTGACAGGGCAAAATTAGCTTGCCAATGAAATCCAATATGAGGGTCATAAATTTGAATCATATGCTTATTTCAAGCACCAACTCAAAAGGACTTATATTCATTGAGGTATCAGAAGACTCCACATAAAGCCATGTTTCAGCATAGAGATGCCTGCATCAGGAGTCAAGCAATATTGTTAAATCCTTCTTTATTAGTATAAATCACAAGGTTCACGAAGAAAACCAGTAAATATCACAGCAGCAGAACATAGTATGGATACTGTGGTAAACACAGGGACATGCCCTACCTTGAAAAGGGCCATCAGAGGGCGCTCTCACAGTGAAAGCCTGTAAAATGCTGTAAAGGGGTCACTAGAGGGAGCTCCAGCAAGGGCCAGGAACATAGGGGCTGGAGATGGGCCCTAGCAGAGGATTCCTCTTTAAGAAGAAAGCACCCAGGAGAAGGTTCTGGACCCTTCCAGAACTAGGAGGAGGGGCCCAGAAGAGATGTGGTGGGATATTACCAGCCCTATAAAAAGGCACCTTCCAGGAGAAGCTAGTGAGAAGGGAAGGGGGCCTGAAGCATGGACTCTTGGAGCTTGGTAATTAGAAGCCCCAATATCATGGAGTATAACCCTGGCACAGCAATCACCTGAAGTCTCTATTATTTTTATGAATAAATCACAGATAATTTACTCACAGATAGATGTTCAGGATACAGAGACTTCTTAATCTGGAGGTTGTGGAGGTGGAGATCTGAGAGAGGTAGTTGTATTGCAGGGGGAGGGGAAGGTAGTTGAACAGGTAGAAATAGTCCAAAGCTGGGTGACTGGAATGTGCGATATCTCATTTGGAAGGAGAGTGGTCGGATACCTCCTCCGGTCCAATTGTCGAGGAGGTCACCCATGGAAATGCTGATTGCGCTATCAAGATATAATCTAACCTGGAAAGTGTCCCATGGGCGCGTGAATGGTGTGTGTAATCTTGCTCCTCTGGGTGCAAACAGCGCCATACATCCACCAGATTTAGTGTGCGCTGGAAAGAAGCCAGAGCATGTGATCTTGGTCCCCCTCTGTGAGCAACATTAGGCTCTGAGCAGTCCCGCTGAGGATCCGCCACTAGATTGAAAATCTCCCAGCACCAATAAGTGTGGGGTGAGGTAAACATAATTGTATTAGTTTGCGAAAAACTGTTTATCATATGTGTTTGGTCTGAATAGTCCCAGCACCAATAAGTGTGGGGTGAGGTAAACATAATTGTATTAGTTTTGCGAAAAACTGTTTATCATATGTGTTTGGTCTGAATAGTCCAATATCAAGAACTCTCTGTACTGCAACCATAACCGTACCAAAACATATCGGTCCTGAGGGTCTGCCTGCACTAATTCTGACTTAGTTGTCAGCCCTTGCGGATCAGCAACGCCACCCCACTCTTGCGATCTCCCGATGAGGCTGCATACACTTCGCCCACCCATTGTCTTTTTAACTTTAGGTGTTCCTCCATTGTGAGCCTAGTCTCCTGTAGGCATCATATGTCTACCTTGTGTATCTTAAGGGCTGTTAAGATTTTGGTTCTCTTAATTGGGGTTGCAATGCCTCCTACATTCCAAATCGCAAATCTAGTGATGTTATTTATGTGTACATGCTATCAGGTGTTACTTCCTGCGCTTCCTTCCTTGTTTTTCGCCTCGGGTGCCCAGCCTCACCCAGGGTAGTAAGATGAGTGATTTTAGCCCTACTCTCGTACCCTATTGCTTGTGACAGGCCTAGCTCTACTCGAGATTCCTTCTCTGGCAAATGACTCCACTCCTGTTCCTGCTTCAGACTATTTCCTTCCATCCTTTCCCCTTTGCCCATCTCTTGCCCCCCTTCCCCCCCTCCCCTTCCCCACCCCCCCCCCCCCTCCCATCCTAACCTCACTCTATGGTTGTTAAGGGAGATAGACTGAGATCAATGATGGTAGGCCCCCCTCCCCCAGATGCCCCACTTATCTCAATGTTTGTGTCTAGCTCTGCATGTTCAGCGGCTGCTTGTTCTGAGGTCTCTGCGGGCTTCAGTGGTCCCATTTTGTGATGCCTTTGGTAGCGCTGCATGCTTTAGCTTCACCGTTTCAGTGTTTCATCTAGCCACTTTTGTGCCTCCAGTGATGACTGAAAAGTTCGCCATTTGTGTTGGTGGTGGATTTTCAGTGTGGCTGGGTATACCAGCATGAATCTCTGCTTTGCCTCTGCTAACGCTTTACACACTGGTCCAAAGGCCCTCCTGCGCTCTTGTAGAGCCTGTGAGAAATCGTGAAATATTTTCACTGGAGAGCCCTCAAATTTTAAGCTTTCTCTCTTTAGGGCCCATAACTTTATGGATGAAGTTATGTACCTTGAGCATTACTACTCTGGGTCTTTGTGTATTGTCCATCTTACGGCCCACGCGGTGTGTTCGCTCCAAACACAAAGGTTCCACGCTGTCTGAGAGGGAAAATTGATCTGTCAGCCACTTTTCTAGGGTGTTGGGCAGCTGGTGTTCCGGCACTGTCTCTGGTATGCCTATTATGTGCAAATTTACTCTTTGCGAGCGATTTTCTAAGTCATCAATTTGATTCGCTTGTTTTTGAGCCAGTTTTTGCAATTCTTTAAGTTGTGCTGCTGTTCCGGCTCCCTCATCTTCCAGTGCCGACACCCGCTGCTCTAGCTCTCCGGATCTCCACGTTGTGTCCTCCAGCAAAGATTCCACAGAGGACAGCTGGCTTGAGAGTTGTTGGAGTTGTGGATCCATCGCTGACCGCACCGCCTCCGTCAGCTGTTGTAGTTGTGAGTCCGAGAACATTGGCGTCTGCGATGTGGGTGCGGGGCTCGTCGCCATTTTGCTCTCAATCGCGCGGGGCCTATCCGCTTCTGTTTTAACTCCTTTCGCGGGCATAGCTGCTTCCAAGCGAGTGACAAAGTGATCCATACACCCATCCTCGCTTCCGGTGAAATTTTGGAGGCTCGCTGTTGCCAGCTCTGTCGAGTTTGGGCATCGGGAATAGGGTTAGGGCATGAGAGGTGAGCTTTCTGTGTCTGCTCCCCTCAGCACATCACGTGATCTCTCAGTTCTATTGAGTTAATAGATTAGGTTTCGTTATGGTTTTGGTATGGTTTGCTGGACTTTACAGATTATATGTGAAGTAGTTCCTCCTGAAGAAGTAACATGAAATGCGGTCACACATTGAGGAGCTGAGGAACGTTTGGGGACATGTTTAATTTTAGATGGATCGAGTGAAGCTCTTCTGCAATGATTGAGCACTAATACAATGGAGCAAATTGAGGATTAAAGTTTTTTTTTACAACTGTCTTCTGCTGCACGAAATTGTGGAACTGTGTTACAAAAGGAGACTCTGAGTTGCATACAATTCAGATCAAATGCACGCATAGAGGGGCATTTTCAAACAGGGACGCCCATCTCCATGGCCGGCCATCTCCAGGGCCGGCGCCAACCGTATTTTTGAATAATACGGTTGGGGCTGCCCAAATGTCAGAGATGGCCGGGTTTGAGATGGCTGGCCTCGGTTTTTGCCCATAATGGAAACCAAACCCGGCCAAATCCAAGGCATTTGGTCGTGGGAGGGGCCAGGATTCGTAGTGCACTGGTCCCCCTCACATGCCAGGACACCAACCGGGCACCCTAGGGGGGCACTTCTAACAAGTAAAAAAAAAATTTAAATAGCTCCCTTACCTTGGGTGCTGAGCCCCCCCAACCCCCCCAATCCTACTCCCCACAGCTATACACCACTACCATAGCCCTAAGGGGTGAGGGGGGGCACCTACATGTGGGTACAGTGGGTTTCTGGTGGGTTTTGAAGGGGTCCCATTTTCCACCAGAAGTGTAAAAGGTAGGGGGGGATGGGCCTGGGTCCGTCTGCCTGAAGTCCACTGCACCCACTAAAACTGCTCCAGGGACCTGTATACTGCTGCGATGGACCTGAGTATGACATTTGAGGCTGGCATAGAGGCTGGCAAAAAAGTTTTTAAAGTTGTTTTTTTGAGGGTGGGAGGGGGTTGGTGACCACTGGGGGAGTCAGGGAAGGTGATCCCCAATTCCCTCCGGTGGTCATCTGGCCAGTTCGGGCACTTTTTTGGGACTTGGACCCAGTGGCGTAGCAAGGGCGGGGCGGTGGAGGCGGTCCGCCCCGGGTGTCAGCGGGTGGGGGGGGGTGCTCCGTCGAGAGCCAACAGCTCTCATCTCCTGCCACCACCCTGCCTTTGTTTTTAAAAATCCATGCAGCGACGCAGGCAGCACCTTGCGTCTGCCCTGCATGTGCCGTGAAAGGAAAAAATCGCCTCACTGGCATTGGGCCTTCCCTCGCTGTGTCCCGCCCTCTTCTGACGTAACCTCCTATTTCCTCGAGGGCGGGACACAGCGAGGGAAGGCCCGACGCCAGCGAGGCGATTTTCTCCTTTCACAGCACACACAGGGCAGACGCGAGGCGCTGCCTGCGCCGCTGCATGGATTTTTTTTTAAAGGCAGGGTGGTGGCAGGAGAAGAGGGCTCTGTCGGCTCTTGACGGAGGGGGGATGGGACCGGGTCGGGGGGGCTCAGATGGGAGAGCGGGAGCTCAGAAGGGAGAAGGAGATTGGGGAGGAGTGGGGGAGCTCAGAGGGGTGCTCAGAGGGGAGAAGGGGATTGGGGAGGGGTGGGGGAGCTCAGAGGGGTGCTCAGAGAGGAGAAGGGAGGGGAGTGCTCAGATGGGAGAAGGGATCTGAAGCTGGAACTGGGGTCTGACAAGGGGGCAGGAGGGAAAATGGGTCCATGCCTGGGAGAATGGGTCTGGGGCTGAAAAGGGGGGATGCAAGGCATGTGGTGGATGAAGGGGGCTGGGACTGGGGGCTGAAAGGAGGGTAGTTGGGATAAGGGGGCTAGTACTGGAACTGGGGGCTGAAAAGGGGCAGGGGCTGAAACTGTGGGGACTGGGGGCTTTAAAGGGGACAGGGAGAACTGGCTGGGCCTGAAGCTCAGGACTGGTGAGAGAAAAGGGCTGGGGTTGAAACTAGGGGCTGAAAGGGGGACAGGGAGAAGTGGCTGGGGGCTGAAGCTTGGGACTGATGGGAGAAAAGGGCTGGGGACTGGTGGGATAGTGGGGCTGAAAAGGGGGGCAGGTGGGAGATGTGGGCTGGGGGCTGAAAAGAGGGGGCAGAGAGAGAGGGGACAGACCCTGGATGGAAGGGGGGAGCGTGAGGAAGGGCAGACCCTGGATGGATGGAGAGGGAGGGCAGACGGATTGAAGGGGCAGAGAGAAAGGGCAGATGGTGGGTGGAAAGGGGGAGAGAGAAAGAGGGCAGACTGGGGCAAATGGTGGATGGAAGGGGCAGAGATAGAGGGCAGATGTGGATGGAAGGGAGAGAGAGAGGGCAGATGTTGATGGAAGAGGCAGAGAGAGAGAGGGCAGACAGTGGATGGAAGGGACATTAGAGAGGGCAGACACTGGATGGCAGAGAGAGAGCAAAGACAGATGCTAGATGGAAGGAAGAGTGAAAAGAAGATGAGGAAAGCTGAAACCAGAGACAACAAACTGTAAATAAAATATATATTTTTATTTTTTTGCTTTAGGATATACTATTGTAGCTGTGTTAATAAATGTTTATAAATAGAACATGTAAATAAGGTCATCTTTTTATTGGACTAATTTTAATATATTTTTACTTAACTTTCAGAGAACAAAACCCCCTTCCTCAGGTCAGGATAGGATACTGTAACAGCACTATACTGTATTGACCTGAGGAAGGAGATTTTGGCCTCTGGAAGCTAAATGTATTAGTCCAATAAAATGGTATTATTTTATTTTCTGTATTTGTTTTATTTCTATTTGTTAATTTGTAAAGTGATGATTGGTATTTGTTAGTTTTTTCAAATTTACATCTGCTGTCTTTATATTTTGTACAGTACTAGGGGACATTTTCTGTTTCTGTGATGTTGCATTGTATGCAGAGTCTGGCATCGGGGGTTCAGTTTAATTTTTGTCTAAATAGAAAGTTTATGATTACTTATTCTATAGTGAATTAGGGTGTATCTGTGTTTGTGAAAAAGACATGGCTTTCGGTTGGCATTGACTGTGCAGGATCAACGACCTGTACTAATCTGTCTGTTTTCATTTTACAATAGGTGAACTGATGTTCTAGTGCTCACTGTAGTGTTTAAGATGCTTTCCTTTTCCTTGTGTGACTCGTAGAAATTACTGCTTATGGTATGGTAGAATTGCTCTATAGGTCCTGAGTGTTTTGTATTCTCGGTATGCCTAGTACTGGATTGGGGGGGGGGGGGGGGTTAAAAAATGACCGGCCCCGGGTGTCAACTACCCTAGCTACGCCAAGGGACCAAGTGAAGCCGGCGAAATGCTTGTCAAGGCCGGCTTTTTTTTCGATTATCAGGCGAAGCCGGCCATCTCAACGTACGCCCCGTCCCGCCCCCATCCTGCCTTCGCTACTGTGCCGACACACCCCCTTGAAGTTTTGCCAGCCCCGCGACGGAACACAGTTGAAGCCGGCCAAAATCGGCTTTCGATTATACCGATTTGGCCGGCTTCAGGAGATCGCCGGCTATCTCCCGATTTGTGTCGGAAGATGGCCGGCGATCTTCTTCAAAAATAAGCTGGATTGTGATCAAGGAAAAACAAACTATTTTTTTTCCATCTGTGGACAGTTGTGTTCAGACAATAGTAGGATTTGATATATAGTGATATATGAGAACTTGTTTGACATGAATAGACAATTTAGCTTAAATAATATCATATCATATGTTGATATAGTTTTACAGCGCAATGTGAGCAGTTTGTTAAAAAGATTATGTAAGCAGGATTGAGCTTTGTTCAGGTATAAGGGGGTGTATGCATGTTGGTTTGTGTTTTGTTATAATAAATAGAATTTGGATACATATATTGTTGGTCTGGAGCACATTAAGTAAGTGATTTATATAGGAGTGCTCTGGTTTCTATTAGCATATCCCCTCTCATTTAAATAGACTAAATTTTAACTGCCAGACCCTCAACCATTCTTCCAGGGTATCCACTCTATTGGCTATCTTCGTGTCATCCACAAAAAGGCAAACCTTTCATTCCAACCCTTCAGCAATATCTCTCACAAATATATTAAACAGAATAGGCCCCAGCACCTACCCCTGAAGAACTCCACTGCTCACCTTCCTTTCCTATGAGCGGATTCCATTTACCACCACCCTCTGCTACCTGTCAGTCAACCAGTTTCTTATCCAGTTTACCAGTTAGGACCGAAAGCGGTAAACTGGTTTCAGTCCTAAGTTTAGCCCTTTCAGCTTATTCACGAGTCTTCTCTGGGCTACCATATCAAAGTCTTTGCTGAAATCCAAGTAGATTACATCTAGCTCACATCCTTCATCCAGTTCTTTGGTCACGTGGAGGGGCATAATCGAACGTCGCCGGCGATCTATTTTGGCAGCGGCGCAACAGCTGGACAGAACCGTATTATCGAACAAAATGGCCGGCCATCTTTTTTTTTCGATAATACGGTTTAGCCCGGCCAAATGCCAGAGTTCGCCAGGTTTGAGATCGCCGATTTTGTTTTTCAGCGATAATGGGAAAAAAATGCCGGCCATCTCAAACCCGGCGAAATCGAAGGCATTTGGTCGTGGGAGGAGCCAGCATTTGTAGTGCACTGGTCCCCCTGACATGCCAGGACACCAACTGGGCACCCTAGGGGGCACTTCTAAAAATTTTTTTAAAATATACAAATAGCTCCCAGGTGCATAGCTCCCTTACCTTGGGTGTTGAGCCCCCCAAATCCCCCCAAACCCACTCCCCACAACTCTACACCATTACCATAGCCATTTTGGGTGAAGGGGGGCACCTACATATGGGTACAGTGGGTTTTGGGGGGGTTTGGAGGGCTCAACACTTAGCACCTCAAGTGTCACAGGTAGGGGGGGGGGGGGGATGGACCTGGGTCTGCCTGCCTGGAGTGCACTGCACCCATTAAAAACTGCTCCAGGTACCTACATACTGCTGTCAGGGAGCTGGGTATGACATTTGAGGCTGGCATAGAGGCTGGCAAAAAAGTGCTTTATTTTTATTTTTTTAGTGTGGGAGGGGGTTGGTGACCACTGGGGGAGTATGGGGAGGTTATCCCCCATTCCCTCCGGTGGTCATCTGGTCAATTGGGGCACCTTTTTGAGGCTTGGTCGTGAAAATTAAAGGACCAAGTAAACCCGGCGAAATACTGATTAACGCTGCTTTTGTTTTTTTCCATTCTCCGAGGACAAGCAGGCTGCTTGTTCTCACTGATGGGTGACGTCCACGGCAGCCCCTCCAATCAGAAACTTCACTAGCAAAGGCCTTTGCTAGCTCTCGCGCGCCCATGCGCACCATGCATGCGCGGCCGTCTTCCCGCCCGAACTGGCTTGTGTTCGTCAGTCTTCTTTTGTCCGCGCTCGGGACGGTCATGTTTTGCCGCCGTTTTGTGCCCCTCAAGTTGACCCTCGCGCGTCTTCGCGATTTCGCTAAAAAAAAAAAAAAAAAAAAAAAAAAAGAGACCTTCGGTCTTTTCCCCCAGCGTAAGTTTCCTTTCGCTTTCGGGATAGGCCTTTTTGGCCTCGGTAAGGGTTTTTTCTCCCATATTTTTGGTGCCTTTCATCATCATCACGAATTTTGATTTCGCCGGCGTGATTTTTCCGCCCATGTCATCAAAGTCTCCCAGCGGCTTCAAAAAGTGCACCCAGTGTGCCCGGGTAATCTCGCTCACTGATAGGCACGCTTCGTGTCTTCAGTGTCTGGGGGCTGGGCACCGCCCGCAGGCCTGCAGTCTTTGTGCTCTTTTACAAAAGAGGACTCAGGTAGCGAGATTGGCCCAGTGGAATGTGTTGTTCTCGGGCTCTTCGTCGACAACAGCACAGGACGCATCGAGTGCATCGACGTCGACAGCATCGAAGTCTTCGACCTCGGCATCGACTGCATCGACGGCATCGAGGCTTCGACCCTCTGCATCGTCGGTACCGAGACATCAGAAGGCTGCGTCGACGTCTGTGGTACCGGGACCTCCGCTGTTGCTGATGACGTCGGACGGTGGTGCGTCGACTGGAGTGCAGGTGAGGGCTGTCCATTCCCTTGCTGGTGGCGGTGAGCCTTCGGGTGGGTCTCCTCCTGCCCTGAGGGCTCCTGCGGTACAGCCCCCCCGAGACCGACCTTCTTTGGCCTCAGCCCCGAGGAAGAGACGGTTGGATTCTACGTCCTCCTCGTCGGTACCGGGAAGCTCCGGTGACATGCTTTGTTTGAAGAACTCAAAGAAGCATCGACACCGGTCTCCTTCCCGCCTCGGTACCGAGAGCTCTGGGTCGCCGAGGGAGTCGGCACCCAGTAGGCATCGGCACCGGGAGGATCGCTCACCCTCTGTTCAGGAGGTGTCGATGCGCTCCACCTTGGACAGCCCGGAACCGCCTCCATGCCCGGAACAGACACTGACCTCGATGCCTGCATCGGCTTCCCAGTCTTTCTCCACAGCCGCTCTGCACGAGAGTCTCCGGGCCGTTGTTCCAGAGATTCTGGGAGAGCTGTTGCGCCCTTCTCCTCTGGTACTGGGGGTGCTTGCGCCACTGGTACCGTTGAGCGAGGCGACGGCTGGCCCTTTGCCCGGGGTGAGGTCTCTGACATCGGTACCGCTTGCCGTACCGGTTGCGGCTGCCTCCCAGGAAGACTCCCCGACGATGTCGGTGGAAGGAGCTTCGCTGGTGCTGGCGAGGGAGTCTACCTCTCGGCGCTCCCACCTTGGCCGTGTTTCCACGGAGTCGAGTCGGGCACGGCTTCAGACGTAGGTTCATGAACTTGTGTCTGATACCGATGGTGAGGCCTCGTGGGAGGAGGAGGAGGACATCAGATATTTCTCTGACGAGGAGTCTGATGGCCTTCCTTCGGATCCCACTCCCTCCCCTGAAAGGCAGCTTTCTCCTCCCGAGAGTCTGTCTTTCGCGGCCTTTGTCTGGGAGATGTCTACGGCCATCCCCTTCACGGTGGTCGTGGAGGATGAGCCCAGGGCTGAGATGTTTGAGCTCTTGGACTATCCTTCTCCACCTAAGGAAGCGTCCACAGTACCTATGCATCATGTCCTAAAAAAGACATTGCTGGCGAACTGGACCAAGCCTCTAACTAATCCCCACATTCCCAAGAAGATCGAATCCCAGTACCGGATCCATGGGGACCCAGAGCTGATGCGCACTCAGTTGCCTCACGACTCTGGTATGGTGGATCTGGCCCTAAAGAAGGCTAAGAGTTCTAGGGAGCATGCTTCAGCACCCCCGGGCAAGGACTCTAGAACCTTAGACTCCTTTGGGAGGAAGGCCTACCATTCTTCTATGCTCATGGCCAAGATTCAGTCCTACCAGCTCTACACGAGCATCCACATGCGGAACAATGTGCGGCAGTTGGTGGGCTTGGTGGACAAGCTCCCTTCTGAGCAAGCCAAGCCGTTTCAGGAGGTGGTCAGGCGGCTGAAGGCGTGCAGAAAATTCCTGGCCAGAGGGGTATATGATACCTTTGATGTTGCGTGCAGGGCCGCTGCTCAAGGTGTGGTGATGCGCAGACTCTCCTGGCTGCGTGCCTCCGACCTGGAGAATAGAATCCAGCAGCGGATTACGGACTCCCCTTGCCGAGCGGACAACATTTTTGGAGAAAAAGTTGAACAGGTGGTAGAACAGCTCCACCAGCGTGATAACGCTTTCGACAAATTCTCCCGCCGGCAGCCTTCAGCATCTACCTCTTCAGGTAGACGTTTTTATGGGGGAAGGAGGACTGTTCCCTACTCTTCTGGTAAGCGTAGATACAATCCTCCCTCTCGACAGCCTGCAGCCCAGGCTAAGACCCAGTGCGCTCGCTCTCGTCAGCAGCGTGCGCCTCAGCAAGGCCCCACAGCTCCCCAGCAAAAGCAGGGGCGAGCTTTTGACTGGCACCAGAAGAGCATAGCCGATGTCAAGGTGTCCGTGCCGGGCGATCTGCCGGTCGGGGGGAGGTTGAAAGTTTTTCACCAAAGGTGGCCTCTCATAACCTCCGACCAGTGGGTTCTCCAAATAGTCCGACAAGGATACACCCTCAATTTGGCCTCGAAGCCTCCAAATTGCCCACCGGGAGCTCAGTCTTTCAGCTTCCAGCACAAGCAGGTACTTGCAGAGAAACTCTCCGCCCTTCTCAGCGCCAATGCGGTCGAGCCCGTGCCACAGGGGCAAGAAGGGCTGGGATTCTATTCCAGGTACTTCCTTGTGGAAAAGAAAACAGGGGGAATGCGTCCCATCCTAGACCTAAGGGCCCTGAACAAATATCTGGTCAAGGAAAAGTTCAGGATGCTTTCCCTGGGCACCCTTCTTCCCATGATTCAGCAAAACGATTGGCTATGCTCTCTGGACTTAAAGGATGCTTATACACACATCCCGATACTGCCAGCTCACAGACAGTATCTTCGATTTCGTCTGGGATCACGTCACTTCCAGTACTGTGTGCTACCCTTTGGGCTCGCCTCAGTGCTCAGAGTGTTCACGAAGTGCCTAGCTGTGGTAGCAGCAGCGCTTCGCAGGCTCGGAGTGCACATGCTCCCTTATCTCGACGATTGGCTGGTGAAGAACACTTCCGAGGCAGGAGCTCTACAGTCCATGCAGATGACTATTCGACTCCTGGAGCTACTAGGGTTTGTGATAAATTACCCAAAGTCCCACCTTCTCCCAGTACAGAGACTGAAATTCATAGGAGCTCTGCTGGATTCTCGGACGGCTCGTGCCTATCTCCCGGAGACGAGGGCCAGCAATCTGCTGTCCCTCGTCTCCCGGGTACGAGCGTCCCAGCAGATCACAGCTCGGCAGATGTTGAGATTGCTTGGCCACATGGCCTCCACAGTCCATGTGACTCCTATGGCTCGTCTTCACATGCGATCTGCTCAATGGACCCTAGCTTCCCAGTGGTTTTAGGCTGCTGGAGATCTAGAGGACATGATTCACCTGTCCACGAGTTTTCTCAAATCCCTGTACTGGTGGATGATTTGGGCCAATTTGACTCTGGGACGCCCCTTCCAAATTCCTCAGCCACAAAAGGTGCTGACTACGGATGCGTCTCTCCTGGGGTGGGGAGCTCATGTCGATGGACTTCACACCCAAGGAAGCTGGTCCCTCCAGGAACGCGATCTGCAGATCAATCTCCTGGAGTTACGAGCGGTCTGGAACGCTCTGAAGGCTTTCAGAGATTGGCTGTCCCACCAATTTATCCAAATTCAGACAGACAACCAGGTTGCCATGTATTACATCAACAAGCAGGGGGGCACCGGATCTCGCCCCCTGTGTCAGGAAGCCGTCAGCATGTGGCTGTGGGCTCGCCGTTACGGCATGTGGCTCCAAGCCACATATCTGGCAGGCGTAAACAACAGTCTGGCCGACAGGTTGAGCAGGATTATGCAACCTCACGAGTGGTCGCTCAATTCCGGAGTAGTGCGCCAGATCTTCCAAGTGTGGGGCACCCCCTTGGTAGATCTCTTCACATCTCGAGCCAACCACAAGGTCCCTCAGTTCTGTTCCAGACTTCAGGCCCACGGTCGACTGGCATCGGATGCCTTCCTCCTGGATTGGGGGAAAGGTCTGCTGTATGCTTATCCTCCCATACCTCTGGTGGGGAAGACTTTGTTGAAACTCAAACAAGACCGGGGTACCATGATTCTGATTGCTCCCATTTGGCCGCGTCAGATCTGGTTCCCTCTTCTTCTGGAGTTGTCCTCCGAAGAACCGTGGAGATTGGAGTGTTTTCCGACCCTCATCACACAGAACGAAGGGGCGCTTCTGCATCCCAACCTCCAGTCTGGCTCTCACAGCCTGGATGTTGAGAGCGTAGACTTTGCCTCTTTGGGTCTGTCAGAGGGTGTCTCCCGTGTCTTGCTTGCTTCCAGAAAAGATTCCACTAAGAGGAGTTACTTCTTTTTATGGAGGAGGTTTGCCGTCTGGTGTGACAGCAAGGCCTTAGATCCTCGCTCTTGTCCTACACAGACCCTGCTTGACTACCTTCTGCACTTGTCTGAGTCTGGTCTCAAGAACAACTCTGTAAGGGTTCACCTTAGCGCAATCAGTGCATACCATTACCGTGTGGAAGGTAAGCTGATCTCAGGACAGCCTTTAGTTGTTCGCTTCATGAGAGGTTTGCTTTTGTCAAAACCTCCACCAGTGTCATGGGATCTCAATGTCATTCTCACCCAGCTGATGAAACCTCCTTTTGAGTCACTGAACTCCTGCCATCTGAAGTACTTTACCTGGAAGGTCATTTTCTTGGTGG
This sequence comes from Microcaecilia unicolor, assembly GCF_901765095.1. NCBI lineage: Eukaryota > Metazoa > Chordata > Amphibia > Gymnophiona > Siphonopidae > Microcaecilia > Microcaecilia unicolor. The sequence goes on along the minus strand of NC_044040.1, from coordinate 117,417,738 downwards.
CAGTTACTTCAGCTCGTAGAGTCAGTAGCCCAGGCCCCTTACACCAAATTTCATCATAATAGAGTAGTCCTCCGCACTCACCCTAAGTTCTTGCCGAAGGTAGTGTCGGAGTTCCATCTGAACCAGTCAATTGTCTTGCCAACATTTTTTCCCCGTCCTCATTCCTGCCCTGCTGAACGTCAGCTGCACACATTGGACTGCTAAAGAGCATTGGCCTTCTATCTGGAGCGGACACAGCCCAACAGACAGTCCGCCCAATTGTTTGTTTCTTTTGATCCCAACAGGAGGGGAGTGGCTGTGGGGAAACGCACCATATCCAATTGGCTAGCAGATTGCATTTCCTTCACTTACGCCCAGGCTGGGCTGGCTCTTGAGGGTCATGTCACGGCTCACAATGTCAGAGCCATGGCTGCGTCAGTGGCTCACTTGAAGTCAGCCACTATTGAAGAGATCTGCAAAGCTGCGACGTGGTCATCTGTCCACACATTCACATCTGATTACTGCCTGCAGCAGGATACCCGATGTGACAGTCGGTTCGGGCAGTCAGTGCTTCAGAATCTGTTCGGGGTTTAGAATCCAACTCCACCCCCCTAGGCCCATGTTTTATTCTGCTCCAGGCTACACTCTCTGTTAGTTGGATAAGTTTTTAGGTCAATCTCAGTTATGTCCTTGCCGTTGCGAGGCCCAATTGACCATGTTTGTTGTTTTGAGTGAGCCTGGGGGCTAGGGATACCCCATCAGTGAGAACAAGCAGCCTGCTTGTCCTCAGAGAAAGCGAATGCTACATACCTGTAGAAGGTATTCTCCGAGGACAGCAGGCTGATTGTTCTCACAAACCCTCCCGCCTCCCCTTTGGAGTTGTGTCTTCCCTTGTCTTTGTCTTGCTACTTACGGGACTGACGAACACGAGCCGGTTAGGGCGGGAAGACGGCCGCGCATGCGCGGTGCGCATGGGCACGCGAGAGCTAGCAAAGGCCTTTGCTAGTGAAGTTTCCGATTGGAGGGGCTGCCGTGGATGTCACCTATCAGTGAGAACAATCAGCCTGCTGTCCTCGGAGAATACCTTCTACAGGTATTTAGCATTCGCTTTATCCGCAAATGCCAGCCATCTGGTAGCCACACCCATGCCCGCCCATGTCCCGCCTTCGCTTTGCTGCCGACACGCCCAATTGAACTTTCACGGCACAGCGACGGGAAAGCGGCGATGGTGTAAAAGACGCCCTTTTGCGAAATCGCCGGCCATCTCCCGATTTATGTCGGAAGATGGCCGGCGATCACTTTCGAAAATAAGCCTGCTAGTCAAAGAAGTCAATGAGATTCGTTTGGCAGGATTTTCCTTTGGTAAAACCAAGTTGCCTCGGGTCCTGTAACCCGTCGGCTTCTAGAAAGGTAACTATCCTTTCTTTCAGCAGCGACTCCATTTTATTTCCTACCACCGACGTGAGACTTACCAGTCTGTAGTTTCCCACTTCTTCCCTGTCTCCACTTTTGTGAAGAGGGACCACATCCGCTCGTCTCCAATCTCAGGAACCTCTCCCGTCTCTAAAGATCTATTAAATAAATATTTAAGAGGTCCCACTAGGACCTCCCTGAGCTCCCTCAGTATCCTGGGATGTATCCCATCTGGCCCCATAGCTTTGTCCACCTTCAGATTCTCCAGCTGTTTATAAACTCTTTCTTCTGTAAATGGCGCAGTATCCACTCCATTCCCAGATATTCCCTCGGCAGCCAACCGCGGCCCTTTTCCAGGATTTTCCTCCATGACTATACTGAATAGAACTGATTGTTTACCATGTTTGCTTTATCCTCATCACTCTCCACATAGCCATTCTCATCATTTTTCAGTCTCGCAATTCCATTCCTATCTTTTCTCCTTTCTCCAATATATCTGAAAAAGGTCTTGTCACCTCTCTTTACATCTTTAGCCATTTTTTTCTTCCGCTCGCGCTTTTGCTAGCCGTATTTCCCTCTTCACTTCTTTGAGTTTAGTCCGATAATCTTTTCCGTGATCTTCTTATTGCGTTCTTTTGTATTTCTTGAACAAAGCCTCTTTTGTTCTTATTTTTTCATCTGCTTGTTTGGAGAACCAAATAGGCTTCCTGTTTCTCTTGGTTTTGTTTACTTTCCTCGCGTAAAGATCAGTCACTATATTTATAGTGGCCTTTAGCTTTGTACCACTGATTTTCCACTTCTACTATGCCTTCTCACTCCCATACCTGTAGCTCCTTCTTCAGGTATTCCCCCATTTTATCAAAATCAGTACGTCTGAAATCCAGTACTTTGAGTTTTGTGCGTCCAAACTCTGCTTTTGACCTTATATCAAACCATATGGTGTGATGATCACTATTAGATAGGTGGGCATCCACCCGGATATCAGAAACACTTCCTCCATTCGTGAGCACTAGATCCAGCATCGACCCTTCCCTCAAGGGTTCCGTCACCATTTGTCTGAGCAAGGCACTTTGACAGGCATCCACAATCTCCCTATGTCACGATGGTGACTGTTTCCTTGTCTGTGCTCACCTCGCCCTCTGGTGGCCAGAACCAGTGGCTGCTATGGACTGTCACATGTTCCAGACTTCAGCCCAGTCCGGTCCGGATCTTCCGGGCTGCCAGACCTGCTTTTCTTGTTTGTGCCTGAACAGCACCCCTAGCTGCCTTGTGATTCCTGCAGCTGAACTTCAGCTGCTGATGGGTTTTATTAACCACCTGGAAACTTCCGTGTTTGCCTTTGCATCGTCTAAGGTCCCTGGTATGTGGGTGTGCTCTGTGCACTTCTGCCTAGTCCAGTTTCTAGTCTGAGTTCCTTGTCTGGTTCTAGTTGGTTTGTGTATGGTTTAGCTTTGGTTTTGTTGTTTGGTTCCTAGTCTTGTTTCTGGTCAGTATTTCTTGCCTAGTTCTTGGTTGTCTGTGTTTCTTTCTTAGTGGCTGCTTGGCAGCTTTCAGTCCTGACTCTTTCCTGTCCGTGTTTCTTTCTCAGTGGCTGCTTGGCAGCTTTCAGTCCGGGTTCTTGAGCCTGTCTGTTTTCTACCTGGTGTGGTATTGTTTGTCTGAGAGTCCTAGGCTAGTATTCTGCCTAGCCTTCCTTGTGTATTCTAAATCCTGTGTGTGTCCTGTTGGTGTCCAGTTCCTGCCCTGTCCTGTGGGTCCTGCCGGCCGCCTGCACCCAGGAGCTCGGCTCCTGGGGAGCAGTGGTTGGGTGCAGGTGAAGTCTGGCTGTTCCTGCTCTACCTGTTCCAGCTTGTTTGCCTCAGCTGCAACTCCAGTCCGGGGTTCCAGTCCTCTTCTGCCTTGTTTCTAATTTGGGGGTGGTTTTGCCTGCCACTGCAGCTCCACGGCAGTGGTCCAAGGGCTCACAAACCCAGTGTTTCCGTGAGAAGCCTGATATCCTACTTCTTTCCGATTCTGCAGACGGGACGTTCGAATCCACATCAGACAAGTTGAAATCTCCCAACAGTAGCACCTCCCCTTTCATACCAATCTTTTGAATATCTTCTATCAGATCCTTGCCTAGCTTCTCCGTTTGTGCCGGAGGTCTGTAGATAACACCCCCGTGTGGATACATGTTCTATCTTCTCGTACCAGGTTGATCCATAAAGCTTCTTCCTCTCCCCAGGTCCCCCGCATTTCAGCCGCTCTGATATTGTGTCTCATATACAGTGCCACTCCTCCACCCCTTCAGCCCTCTCTATCCTTCCTAAAAGGATTATAGCCCAGTATAGTCACATCCCATTCATGGGAATCATTGAAGCACGTCTCTGTAATAGCAACAATATCCAAGTTTTCTTCAAGCATCAGAGCTTGCAAGTCTTGAACCTTTTTACCTAGACTATGAGCATTTGTGCTCATTGCTTCCCATGTGCATAGTGAATTTAGGTGGTTTTCTATATTTAGGTGACCTTTCCCTCTGCTGTCATTTTTATTCTGGGATGACTTTTTGAATTCCTTTTTTTCCTTTTGTCACCCCTGCCTTCTAGTTTAAATGTCTAGAAACATACTGTCTGAATTTCTCCCCAAGGATCCTTTTTCCAGTCACAGAAAGATGTAGCCCATCATTACAGTAGAGCCTGTTATTTTTTCACGTATTATTCCATGCTCCTATGTATCTAAAACCTTCTTCTTTACACCAAGACTCAAGCCACTTATTGAAGTCCACTGTTTTACGTAGTCTTTCCCTTCCCCCATGCGGGAATTACTTCCGAAAAAGCCACAGTCTGAACCAAAGATTTCAGTCCCTCCCCTAGCTTCTGGAATGCTCTCTGCGCCATAAACTTGCTATTGTTGACCAGGTAATTTGTCCCCAGGTGAATTACAACATCAGTATTCGAAGCCTTGCTCTCTTCTCGGATCACTTTCAGTACTTGGTCAGTACATCTGGTAGCTGAAGATCCTGGAAGGCATTTCACTAGGTTGGAACCCTTGAATTCCTCTGATAATGGAGTCTCAGAGCAGTTTTCTGCTGTTCACCAATCTGTCATTGTTTGGGGGATGTTTCTTGGGTTGTGCTACTTTCATTGCCTCTGGTTCCACCACAGTACTTCTTTTTTTCAGCATCAAAATGATGCAGCGCAGCAAAAGAATTTGACAGGGGCAAAGGTTGGGAAGGCGAATTCTTCTGTGTCACAGATCCAGTGCTTTTTTTGTGCCGTTACGCAATGGTACGGCGTACTGGCACCTTTTTCTCCTCCTGTCCTCCCCTCCCATTATTTCCAGCGATTCTCCGCCTCTCCCCTGACCGCCCATCGACATGCAGCGATTTTCCGTCCCTCCCCTGCCCTCATCTCTCCCATATCCAGCGATTCTTCGTCCCCCAGCCGTCCTCTTTCACTGCCTCCCAGCCAGCATCGGACTCAGAGGCGAACGGTGCAGGCAGCGATTGGCTGGCTGCGTCGTAGCTTCCCTCTGCAAGTCCCGCCTACAACTTCCTGTTTACGCATAGGCGGGACTTGCAGAGGGAAGCTACGACACTGCCAGTCAATTGCTGCCTGCACTGTTCGCCTCTGAGTCTGACGCTGGCTGGCAGGCAGTGAAAGGACGGCTGGGGGACGAAGAATCGCTGGATATGGGAGAGGTGAGGGCAGGGGAGGGACGGAGAATCACTGCACGTCGATGGGAGGGCAGGGGAGAGGAGGAGAATCACTGGAAATAATGGGAGGGAAGGGCAGGGGAGAGAGAATTGCTGGACATGGGATGGGATGGGAGGGAAGGGCAAGGGAGAAAGAATTGCTGGACATGGGAAGGGCAGGGGAGAGAGAATTGCTGGATGGGATGGGAGGGAAGGGCAAGGGAGAGAGAATTGCTGGACATGGGATGGGATGGGAGGGAAGGGCAGGGGAGAGAGAATTGCTGGACATGGGAAGGGCAGGGGAGAGAGAATTGCTGGACATGGGATGGGAGGGAAGGGCAGGGGAGAGAGAATTGCTGGACATGGGATGGGATGGGAGGGAAGGGCAGGGGAGAGAGAATTGCTGGACATGGGATGGGATGGGAAGGAAGGGCAAGGGAGAGAGAATTGCTGGACATGGGATGGGATGGGAGGGAAGGGCAGGGGAGAGAGAATTGCTGGACATGGGATGGGATGGGAAGGAAGGGCAAGGGAGAGAGAATTGCTGGACACGGGATGGGAGGGAAGGGCAGGGGAGAGAGAATTGCTGGACATGGGATGGGATGGGAGGGAAGGGCAGGGGAGAGAGAATTGCTGGACATGGGAAGGGCAGGGGAGAGAGAATTGCTGGACATGGGATGGGAGGGAAGGGCAGGGAAGAGAAGAGAGAATTGCTGGAAATCAATGGGATGGGAGGGAAGGGCAGGGGAGAGAGAATTGTTGGACATTGATGGGAGGGCAGGGATGAGATAATTGCTAGACATGGAGGGGAGAGAGGAGAATCGCTGGATGGGGAGGGGAGGACAGGGATGAGAGAATTGCTGGGCATGGAGGGGAGGGCAGGGAACAGAGAATTGCTGGACATGGAGGGGAGAGAGGAGAATCGCTGGACGGGGAGGGGAGGACAGGGAAGAGAGAATTGCTGGACATGGAGGGAGGGCAGGGAAGAGACATGGAGGGGAGAGAGGAGAGTCGCTGGATGGGGAGGAGAGGACAGGGAAGAGAGAATTGCTGGACATGGAGGGGAGAGAGGAGAATCGCTGGACAGGGAGGGGAGGAAAGGGAAGAGAGAATTGCTGGACATGGAGGGGAGAGAGGAGAATCGCTGGACAGGGAGGGGAGGAAAGGGAAGAGAGAATTGCTGGACATGGATGAGAGGGGAGGGAGGAGAAATGCTAGAAATGGATGGAGAGGAGAGCAGGAGATAGAGGAGAATTGCTGGACATGGATAGATGGAGGAGTTGGCTAGGAGAGAGGAGAAATGCTGACTTGGATGGAGGAGAGGGGAGAAAGAATTATTGCTTTATATGGATACAGAGGAGGGAAGAGAGATGAGAAATTCTGGACATGGATGGAGAGGAGGAGAGAGGAGAAGTGCTGGACATGAATGGAGGGGAGAAAAGAAAAAAGAAGATGCACATGGATGGAGATGAGGGAAAGGGAAGAGGAGAAAAACTGCACATGGATGGAGAAAATAGGCAAAAGCTGAATCCATGTTATACCTCCTCCAGTCAATTCCATGGAGGAGGACCCAGCTTTTACTTATGGATGGAGGGCAACAAAAGAAGAAGAAAGGAGGAAAGTAAAGAAATAAATGGAAAGGAAGCCCTGGAAACGGAGTTAAGAGAACAGATAGAGAGCAGCAGAATCAGAGACTGGGACCAATATGGATAGAAAAACAAAGTCACCAGACAACAAAGGTAGAAAAAAATCATTTTATTTTCATTTTAGTGTTTGGAATTTGTCTTATTTTGCACTGGGTATACTGGAGCTGTAACAGCTTACAGAAATTATTTATAATGAAAAAAAATCACATTATTTTTTCTCCTATACTAGTATAATATTTTCATTGATGTCTGTTTATATGCACCATGGCTGGTATAAGGGGTGTGGCTAATGTGGGTGTGGCTATAATAGGGGCAGCGCCATATGTGGTGACCCCGTCCACAATGAGTACCAGCACCTTTTTTTCTACAAAAAAAGCACTGCACAGATCTTAGTCTACCAGAGCCTACTGTGACCCATCTAGTCCTCTGTAGTTTCATTCTCTGTGGCAGAGGTGGTGGTACATTGGCTGGGAATTGAGTAATCCTGGATGCTTTTTCAGTTGTAGCTAATTCTTTCTTGAGTTTGTTGATCTCATCTTTCAAATCTGATATTTGGAGGCAGATAGTACAAGCTCTAAGGCTCCAGATAGTTTGCCCTAGGATTAAAGCAGAACATGTATTGCTCTGAATGAAGGTCAAATTGATGTGATTCACAAGTGTAAAAAAGGTGAACTATGATGGGGGATAACAAGGAGTAGGATTCACCAGTTATGGTGTACAACTACTACTACTTATCACTTCTATAGCGCTACAAGGCATACACAGCGCTGTACACCATACACGAAAAGACAGTCCCTGCTCAAAGAGCTTACAATCTAAATAAGACAGGTAAACAGAACAACTAAGAGGTAAGGGAATTAAAGAGGTGGGGTACAGGGCAAATGAGTAGTGGTTAGGAGTCAAAAGCAATGTCAAAGAGGTGGGCTTTTAGCCTGGACTTGAAAATGGCCAAAGATGGGGCTAGACGTACAGGCTCGGGAAGCCTATTCCAGGTGTGAGGTGCAACGAGATAAAATGAACGGAGTTTGGAATTAGCAGTAGAGGAGAAGGGAACAGACAAGAGAGATTCATCTACAGAGCGGAGTACCCAAGGGGGGTCGTAGAGAGAGACAAGACTGGAGAGGTACTGGGGAGCAGCAGAGTGAATGCACTTATAGGTCAGTAAGAGAAGTTTGAATTGAATGCAGAAATGGATAGGGAGCCAGTGAAGTGACTTGAGGAGAGGGCTAATGTGAGCATAGCGACTTTGGCGGAAAATGAGTCACGCGGCAGAGTTTTGGACTGATTGAAGAGGAGACAGATGGCTAAGTGGGAGGCCAGTGAGAAGCAGGTTGCAATAATCTAGGCAAGAGGTGATAAGAGTGTGGATAAGGGTTCTGGTAGAGTGCTCAGAAATGAAGGGACGGATTTTGCTGATGTTATAGAGAAATGTTTTGGCAATCCATGAACACGTGGGCAGATGCATTTCGTCTGAAACTAAATGCAGAAAAAACTCAATGCCTGATACTCACCTCCCAATACAACACAAATGAATTCAATGCGATAAACACACCAAACCTAAACCTTCCAATCTCAGAAACGCTAAAAATTCTTGGAGTCACTATCGACCGCCACTTAACACTCGAATCACGCAAATAACACAACTAAGAAGATGTTCCACTGCATGTGGAAATTGAAAAGGATAAAACCATTCCTCCCAAGATTCGTCTTCCGCAACCTAGTGCAATCCCTCGTCCTCAGCCATCTGGATTACTGCAACTCACTATACGCAGGCTGCAAAGAACAAATACTGAGGAAACTTCAAACAGCCCAGAACACAGCAGCCAGACTCATCTTCGGAAAACCAAAATATGAAAGGGCAACACCACTACTAAAGAAACTACACTGGCTTCCACTTAAGGAACGCGTCACTTTCAAGGTATGCACACTAGTCCACAAGATCATTCATGGTGAAGCCCCTGCCTATATGTCCGAGTTGATAGACCTACCACCCAGAAATGCTAAAAGATCATCCAGAACATACCTCAACCTCCACTTCCCTAATTGCAAGGGCGTGACGCTACACGCGTCAACCTTTTCTCACACAAGCACGCAGCTTTGGAATACACTGCCACGCAACTTAAGAACGATTTACGAACAAGCCTCCTTCCGCAAATTACTGAAGACCCATCTGTTTGAAACAATTTATGGCAAGAGCCAAAACACATAGAGTCCACACTCACTGATCATCAATGCATCATACATCCACTTCTAACCCTCATCCCCCGTAATTCCACATCACTCATACCTTTACTCACAGGAATATGTACACCATATGTCTTTGTGTCTTAATACTGCCCTTTAAGCTTCCCATTGTCTCTTTCCAACGTTTCAATGTTGATGTCCCATTATTATATTCTTAACGATACTTCGATGATTTCACATAACTTGTACAATGTAACCCATAACCAAGTTATAACAAATGTATTTCCATTATTCATATCCTATTGTAAGCCACACTGAGCCCGCAAAGAGGTGGGAAAATGTGGGATACAAATGCAATAAATAAATAAAATAAATAAATAAAATCTGCTGAATGTGAGCAGAGAAGGAGAGAGAGGAGTCAAAGATGACCCTGAGGTTACGAGCTGATGAGACAGGGAGAATGAGAGTGCTATCTACAGAAATAGAGAAAGGGGGGAGAGGAGAGGTGGGTTTAGGGGGAAAGATGAGAAGCTCGGTTTTGGCCATGTTAAGTTTCAGTTGACGTTGAGACATCCAAGCAGTGATATCAGATAGGCAAGCTGAAACATTGGTCTGGATGCTGGTTGAGATTTCGGGGGTAGAGAGGTAGATCTGGGAGTCATCAGCATAGAGATGGTATTGAAAGCCATGGGAGAGCCCAGGGAAGAAGTGTAGATGGAGAACAGGAGAGGACCGAGAACAGAACCTTGAGGTACACTGATTGGTAGTGGGATAGAAGTGGAGGAGGATCCACCAGAATGTACACTAAAGGTGCGAAGCGAGAGGTAGGAGGAGAACCAGGAAAGAACAGAGCCAGTGGTGTGCTGGAGCAGGCTCTCACGGGCTCGCGAGAGCCGTTTGTTAAGTTTTTAAGAATTTTGGGAGCCGGTTGTTAAAGTAGGCCTCCCCATGGCTACTTTAACAACTGACTCCCAAAATGTGGGCTTGGGCCCCCTCCTGAATTCATTTTTACTTTGCTGGCAGTAATGCTGGCCCAACCAGCCAAGTAAATAGACTGCTGCTGCTCCCTGCTCCTTGTTTCTGACTCTGAGCATCAGGCTGAGACTTTTCATGCAAGCGCAAGAAGGTTCCATCATGCTGCTCAGAGCCAGAAACAAGCAGCAGAGAATGGTGGCAGTCCATTTATTGGCTGGTGGGGCTCGACAAAGGTATGCCTAGCGTGCCCGCACAAGGGAGGGGGGTGAGAGGCATGTATTCCCCCCCCCCCCCCAAAAAAAAAGAATTTCAGGGCTGGCTATGCCCGGAGAGAGAGCCCGTTGTTAAAATTTTACCAGCACACCCCTGAACAGAGCTCTGGAATCCGAGTGAAGACAGCGTATCAAGGAGTAGGCCGTGATCAACAGTGTCAAAAGCGGCGGATAGATCGAGAAGGATGAGGATAGAATAGAGACCTTTGGATTTGGCCAGAAACAGGTCGTTGGAAACTTTTGTAAGTGCAGTTTCAGCTGAATGAAGAGGGCGAAAGCCAGATTGGAGTGGGTCAAGAACAACATGAGATGAAAGAAAGTCAAGACAGCGGCGGTGAATGGCATGTTCAAGTATCTTGGAGAGGAAGGGGAGGAGGGAGATGGGTCGATAGTTGGAAGGACAGGTAGGGTCAAGTGAAGGCTTTTTAAGGAGTGGTGTGGCTTTTTAAGGAGTGGTGTGACCACAGCATGTTTGAAGGCATCAGGAATGGTCGCAGTGGAAAGTGAAAGATTGAGGATATGACAGATAAAAGAGTTGAGAGTAGAAGAGATGGTGTTAAGAAGGTGGGTAGGAATGGGATCAGAGGAACAGGTAGTTCATTTTGAGGAGGAGAGATGAGTTGTTTCTTCATCAGTGACTTGGGGAAAGGAGGAAAAGGATGGAGGGGTTGGGAAGATAGGGGAACGGACAAGGGGAGGGACAAGGGGAGGGAGAGGTGGGGGTGGCTTGGTTGAGAATTCAAGGTTTATCTTCTGAACCTTGTCGTGGAAAAACTCAGCTAGGGTCTGAGGAGATAGTGAGGGGGGAGTTGGAGATGGAGGCATTAAAGATACCTGTCCCTTGATTGCCCTATATAAAGGAAGTTCACCTAGGGGTGGGTGGGACTAGGACACAGGTAACCTCAGTTACCAATCAAACAAAGTCTGAAAATGCTCAGCGTAGCTCACAAGGTAAATTTAAGTTCTGTTTTTTTCTCTTACCACACAGCTCTATACAAATTGCCCTTCCTCCAGAGCTATGAGTCACCAGATGCTATGTAACCAAATTGATTGAATTATGTCTCTGGCACTGAAGATTCAAAACCCAATTCTAATAAACACAGCTTTAAGACAGACACCAGAGTCACCAAATTTTGTGTAACCAAGTTGATTGGATTATGTCATTTGGCACAGGTTCAGAGCATAGTTCTAGAGAGCACCTTTAAGACAATTGCAGCATAAAAATATGAAATCACACAATTCAATTGAGAACATACCAGCATAAAAATATGAAATCACAATGCAACAGCAACTGTAAGTTATAGGCAATAGGGTGAAGACAGATTAGAAATTTTAGAGGACAGACCCTCTGCAAGTGAAAAGAGTTTTTTTGTCTGTTTTGTTTTGGTTTTTTTTTTGTTTTAAGTGTTTAATTATTGTTACCAAATATTACATATTAAGGGCATTTGCTTTAAACTTTGTTTTAATTTGTTTATCCAGACCTTACATGCACATGGTATTGCTTTTTAAACACAAAGGTGAATCCTAATGTTACCACCCCTCTCGGCTGGACTGTAGTGATGTGCTCCCTGATACCTGTTGTTGTAGTCGTGGCGAATATCCAAGGAACACACAGCCGAGGGAGTAGAACAAATAAACTAACCTCGTCCTTTACTCTCAAAGAATAAAGGAGGAAAAGAAGCTAAATTTAGGATTTGTTCCTGAAATGGAAGGACCAAACTTTTAGATTTGCAAATTATCTTTTTCTTTATTGAATACAGATTCAAGCAAATTTTCATTCAAATAAACTGAAATTCACAATTAGTGTGTGGCTTAATAGAACTGCAATAACATATTCAACATTCAAATGTAGTTTTACATGTATACCCTTAACTTTTTCTGTTTCTTTCAACAAACTCACCTAAAAAGGCAGAAAAGAACCTTTTCAGATAAATATTTAAATTGTCTTTGTATCAAAATCAGATATTTGTTTTAATACTCTTTCCTTGCTATTGATGTCCGAATTTGAGTCTTTATAGGTATTATGGATGTTTGTGCAGGGATCTCACTCGAACCCAGAACCCTTAGGCAAGTCAGGAAAACATGGATTTTTTTTTAAATATTTGATGTGGTTCTGTTCTTTAGTTTTCCCTTAAAATGTTGTAAACCAAAAAAAACTATATGTCCTTCCACACCCTTTGCCAATGTCACTTAGCTGTGGTTGAATTTATTTAGGTGAGGTCTTTCTTGCGTTGGAGCTCAGCCGGAACCCTTCAGAGGATGACTCCCCCAGATTTCTTCTTCCTCAACCTCACTTATAAAGAAAATAATCAGGGAAGCAAAAGTCTAAACTCCCTGGGCTTGTTCAGGAACTGACTCCACTCTGGTGACAATTAAGCAATTCTCAATACTGTGGCCACACTCTCTAATTGAAATAAAATAAGTTAAAGGTTTTCTCACTACAAAACCTATTTCTCACTGTTGTTTCCCTATTCTAAAAAGAGTAGGCAGCCATGTATCCACTTAGTATCTTTGCATACAGACTCTCATTCCACCTTCCATTACCTTAAATTCCCTATAGCTTAACCATCCATTCACTGTATGCAGAAACATACATTTTCTCCACTCAAAACCTAATTAAATATGATTTAAACTTTCTCACAGCTTTCTATTAGTACAGCTCTCTCACCCAAAACACATCAGTTTCCCCCAAATGTATTCAGTAATACAGCCATGAAAAAGGCAGTCTGTTTATTTAAGTACTCACTTCTCAACTCAAATCATCTCATTCTCAGTAAGGCTCTGGTATTTCTTTCACCCAAAAATGGTAACTCACTGTTTATTTCTTGAAATTCAGTGCTGTCACTGGAACATTCACACTCACCTCAGCTCACTTTCAGTAACTGGCACACATAAGCCTGGGTCTTAATTACTCTTCCAATCACTTATTTCACTTTAAAACCATAAAATATATACTTTTATTTCTTACATTTCACACACTCAGCAAACGTTTTATTCCCTTTCTTTCCCTGCTCACAGCCATCTCTCTCTCCATGTTCAGCCAGCCCTCGTCTTCAGCTCATCAGTCTCCCTAACAACTCACCCCCCCCCCCCAGAGGAACACCTGACGTCCCTCAACCAATCAGCTTGTCAGGAAAAGACTGTTTTTTTTTCTGTTATCTGTTTTAGAATCTTGGCTGTTTTCCCTTCCCCCATAGAAATTAATGCAAAACTTACTATATAGAGAATTTCAAAGTCAATTTTAATCTAACCTGTACCCAAAACAGCAAGAAACATTTTATAGTACAATCCCCACCTAATCATGGGTTATTTCTTGTAAAAGAAAACCATATTTAAGAAACATCTCACACTTTCTTCACCTAACTCCATTAAAAATTCCCAAACTAACTTTAAACATTTTCCAGCCAGCACCATCCACCAAAACCCTGGAACAGCCCCCCCAGAGCCCCAGGGAAAAAAACATTTAATATATCTTACCATATATTACATTTTGCCCATACTTAAAATTAATATTGTTCCCAATATTACCACTACACCCACTCTCTCACCAACAATTTCTCATAACATTGTGTACAGTTAAGAGATTCAGACTTTTGAACAAGAATCCATCAAAAATCTGTTACATTCGATTTTCACTTCTGTTCGTTGAACTCTCCTCTTAAGAAATACAACGTAACCCACTTCCATTTTGTATCTTTATGACATTCAAATTATCACCCATAAGTGCAATGGCTTTATATGGTTGTGCTTCCCAAATGTCCTGAATCTTGTGTCTCCCGGTAAATCTCTGTCTCCTGAGCAGGACCCAATCCCCCTCTTGGAGAACTTCAGCTCTGGATCTCTTATCATACTGCTTCCCCATCTTCTCATTTTGAAGTCTTGCAGTCTCTCTGGCCAACTTCTGTGCACATTCCAAATTCTCCCGATGTGAATTCATCCAATATCCCAGGTTTCTAGTCAAACCTGTAGCATGATGTGTCGAGCTATCAGATATTTGATTTAGTTCTGGGAGGAACCTCAACCAACTTTTTTTCTTGTGTTTGGGGAAGGTACGTACAAATCTGGTGTAGAGTCTGGTTAAATTTCTCTTTGATTAGGGATGATTCAACCGCTGGACCCTGTCTGACCACACTGACAAGGCGATCGGAATAGGGAAGATCACCTGTCCTATTTAGAAGTGAGCAGTTAAAGTCTCGAAAACTTGGTTCTGTAGCTCGTTTAAGGTCATCATCTTCTTTCAGACCTTGCCCCTCAAGTTCCCGGAGACTCTGTGCCAGTGCCAGCTGCCGGTCCTGTTCCTTCCTCTCACGGTCCAGTTCATTTGGCTGCAGCCAGTCCATATCACCCTGGGAACCTTCAGGGGTCTTGTTTTCTTTGTTCACATCAACTTCTTTGGTCATGCCAATGAAGTTAGAAGGACCTTGCTCAGATGGTGCAACAGGTTTCGCTATTTCCAACGACTCAGAATTACACAGCATTTTCTGCATCTCTTCCCCTCCAGATCCAGATCTGAGCTACTTGTTGGCTTTTCCTCCTTCTCGTGACTTCCAGAATACAACATTTCCTTCTTGCTCGTTTCCAGCACAACTGCCATCACCTCTTCTTCACTCTTCCTACTAAAGTTAGCATCTGAGGGTTTACCACTCTCCGGTTTGTTTGTTTTTTCTCCACGCTTCTGCATAACCAGGGTGTTAACTACCCCAATCTTATCGGGCAAGTTCATTCTTCTAGAAGCAGAAACCAGAACCGCTCCTGTACTCTTCCGTATTTGTTGACACTTTCCAATCAGGATCTTTTCCGACATTGCAGGTATGATTTTACCCACATTTCCCTGTAGCTTTACCACCCCATCAGATTTCCTAATCTTGGTGGAACCATAGGCACCCGGTATAAGAGGCTTGGGGAGGCTAAGCCTCTCCAAACAAAGCAGACGCAACAAGCCTCACCAATGATAGCTGGGGTACTGGAGCATCATGCGTGCAGCATAGCACAGGAAAGAAGAAGCTGCAGCAGCCCGCAGGACCTGTTACCACCATCTTCGGGTTTCTGCAGCTGGCCCCAGGACTCCCGTCCTGTTGTTCTCTCTAGCGCCACGGACGTCTTCTTCACTCTAGCAATTATAGCAGGCCTGCCTCGGGGACTCAGCCTTCCTCCTGCTCTGATGAATCGCGCGTCAGCTGACGCAACCTCCGGCTTCCGCAAGGGTGGGACACGTCATCACAGAAAGAAGGTCGAGTGAGTTCTCTTCCCAAGGCAGACCTGCTATGATCATTGCAGATCACAGTAGAAAGACATCAAGGCAAGTATCAAACTGCTTCTTTGGGGAGCGGAGGGGAGGGAAAGTGTGAAACTAAGAGGAAGATACTGGAAAGGGCAGAAGAAAAGGAGCAAGAGTGCGAGACTAATGCAGGGAGAAACTGAAAGGGGGAGGAGGGAAGGAGCAGGACTAAAGAGTGCCCATTGACTGAACCTTTGGGAGAGATCCCACCCAGAGCTGATTAAGGTGCTGCTCTGATTGTCCTGGGTAGGGAAGGAGGACAGGCAGGAGGAGGAAAATATGAATGTGCTGCTTTGATGAGTGGGGCAGGAATAGGCAAAGAGGCTGAACTGGGAGAGGAGGAGAAGAGACAGGGAAAGATGTTGGATGGAATGGAAGAGAGAGGGACAGCTACTAGCCCTTGAGTAGGGGAGAGGTAGAGACAGGAAGAGGTGCTGAATTCCGGAGGAGTAGGGAAGGGGAGAGAGAAAGATATAGAGAGTGAGAGTAGAGAGACAACTGGGGGGAAGGGAAACAATGCTGGATGAAAAAGATGGGGGGGGGGGGGGGAGAAATACTGGATTATGAAGGGATGGTGGGAATTGAGAGGGAGCGATACTGGCCCCAGAGTAGGGCATGCAGGAGATTAGGGTCACAGAGACAGAGGGACAATTGTGGTCATGGGGGGCGGGGAGGGGGAATAGGGACACAGGGCAAATTTCTGATTATAGGGAGAAGGATAGAGGCATGGGGGACTCTTTCTAGGTCTTCCTTGCTGTTTTGTTATATTAGTTTTTTGAAATGTGTATTCTGATCTTTTGGGTTTGTTTCTGTATTTATAGTATTGCTGTATGCAGAGTCTAACTTCATGAGATTTCCAGTTCAGGTTTTGTTGCCTTCATATCTCTATTACTGATCTGTGGTCCCTTGTTTCATATTGTTGACTGTGTTTTGCATATGCTATTCTGTTAGCATGTATTATCAATGTAGAGATCTTGTTGCAGTCCTGTTTGTTCTGTTTTCTTATTGGGTAGTGTATTGGTGTATTAGGGTCTGCCCAGTGTAATATTTATGGTACAGTAAGGTTCTGAGTGTGTTTGCACAAAGTTGTGCATAGTGTTTTGCAGTTGAGCAATTGTGGTAAGTATATGCTTTGAGCAACCACTTTATTCTTTGATATATGATACATATCTAATATCTAAATTTAATAAAAGGTATTGTGACTATTTTATTTTTACTTATTTTTGTTCTGTGTGTTGTCAGACAATCATGGATGTAAGCTCTGCCCCTGGCCCCACCCCCTAACCACACCCCCTTTAGCCTCCCCAAACAGTTGGGCCACCGACCGCCTATGTGTGGAACACTTCTGAGATATATTGGACAAAATCCCCGCAATCTTCATGGGTTCTAAGGTGAAGCAGGAGAGATCCTTGAATAGCCCCTCAAGATGTTGTAGCACATTCATTCCGACTATTCCTTGAATGGCATTACTCTCCACCTGTCCGTCACAGAAGTTATCTTTGACCACAAAAATACATCTCTCAGGCACTAGCTGTCCCAGGCACTGCACATCTGCATCGATATATCCTAAGACAGGAAGGTCTGTGCCATTTACTGCCACTAAAGTCAGTTGACTTGCATCTTGCAAACACTCGGTATTGGCGAAATTCTTATAGAAAAAGCTAGCCAAAATTGTAGACACGCTAGAACCTGTATCCACCGTGCAGAGTGTTTCAATACCATCAATTTTCACTTTTAACAATGGACTGGATCCTATAGCCCTTTCTCCAAATAGTTTCTCTTCTTTCTTCTCTTCGCTACAAATGTGTTTCTGCATGCGAACAATAGATTTGGGATCACTTCTCTTCTGAAGTCCAGACGTTTCACCTCTATCATTCCCACTCTTCATACAAGCTCCACTGGTACTTGGACCTTCTGCATTGGCCCTGTCTACCACAGGATATGCCTGATTTATCCTCTCACTTAAGCAATTGCGTGCCATGTGCCCTGGTTCTTGGCACCTGAAGCAAATTAATTCCCCTGAATTGGTTTGGGAAGGCCTCCAATTTTGATTGTTTCCCGAACCTCCACCTCTGGAGCCAGAATATCTCATATTATCTCTCTCTCTCCTTTGACGACTCCACTCTTCTTCCTGTCTTTCACACATTCTAGAAAACATGTTTGTCATCTGTTGCATCATTGCTACTGTAACAGATTCCTCTGACCGGGGATGATCCCCTGTCTCCTCTCTGGTTCTCTGTAAAATTCTTTTGGGAGAGGACTCCCAAGGTGCAAGTCCTCTTTCTTCACCCGCCCACCGGATTGCGGACTGCATCAACTCTGAAAATGAACCGGCAGGATTATCTTCATTCCTCTTGGACACTTCTACTACTACTATTTAGCATTTTTATAGCGCTACAAGGCATACGCAGCGCTGCACAAACATAGAAGAAAGACAGTTCCTGCTCAAAGAGCTTACAATCTAATGGACAAAAAATAAATAAAGTAAGCAAATCAAATCAATTAATGTGAATGGGAAGGAAGAGAGGAGGGTAGGTGGAGGCGAGTGGTTACAAGTGGTTATGAGTCAAAAGCAATGTTAAAGAGGTGGGCTTTCAGTCTAGATTTAAAGGTGGCCAAGGATGGGGCAAGACATAGGGGCTCAGGAAGTTTATTCCAGGCGTAGGGTGCAGCGAGACAGAAGGCGCGGTCTGGAGTTGGCAGTAGTGGAGAAGGGAACAGATAAGAAGGATTTATCCATGGAGCGGAGTGCACGGGAAGGGGTGTAGGGAAGGACGAGTGTGGAGAGATACTGGGGAGCAGCAGAGTGAATACATTTATAGGTTAGTAGAAGAAGTTTGAACAGGATGCGAAAACGGATAGGGAGCCAGTGAAGGGTCTTGAGGAGAGGGGTAGTATGAGTAAAGCGACCCTGGCGGAAGATGAGACGGGCAGCAGAGTTTTGAACCGACTGGAGAGGGGAGAGGTGACTAAGTGGGAGGCCAGCAAGAAGCAGATTGCAGTAGTCTAAACGAGAGGTGACAAGGGTGTGGATGAGGGTTTTGGTAGAGTGCTCGGAAAGAAAGGGGCAGATTTTACGGATGTTGTAAAGAAAGAAACGACAGGTCTTGGCGGTCTGCTGGATATGAGCAGAGAAGGAGAGAGAAGAGTCAAAGATGACCCCAAGGTTTCGAGCTGAGGAGACAGGGAGAATGAGAGAGCCATCAACAGAAATAGAAAACGGGGGGAGCGGGGAGGTGGGTTTGGGGGGGAAAATGAGAAACTCGGTTTTGGTCATATTTAATTTCAGGTGGCGTTGAGACATCCAGGCAGCAATGTCAGACAAGCACACTGAAACTTTGGTTTGGATGCAAGGTGAGATATCAGGGGTAGAAAGGTAGATTTGGGAGTCATCAGCATAGAGATGGTAGGAAAAGCCATGGGATGAGATTAATGAACCAAGGGAAGAAGTGTAGATAGAAAAGAGGAGGGGACCAAGAACAGAATCCTGAGGTATGCCGACAGGCAGAGGGATAGATGTAGAAGAGGATCCACCAGAGTGAACACTAAAGGTGTGGAGGGAGAGGTAGGAAGAGAACCAGGAAAGGACAGAGCCCTGGAATCCAAGTGAGGACAGGGTATCGAGAAGTATGCTGTGATCGACAGTGTCAAAAGCAGCGGAAAGATCAAGAAGAATGAGGATGGAATATTGACCTCTGGATTTAGCCAGTAATAGGTCATTGGAGACTTTAGTAAGCGCAGTTTCGGTTGAGTGGAGAGGGCGAAAACCAGATTGTAATGGGTCAAGAATAGCATGTGAGGAGAGAAATTCAAGGCAGTGGCGGTGAACAGCACGCTCAAGTAATTTGGAGAGAAAAGGAAGGAGGGAGATGGGTCGGTAATTAGAGGGACAAGTAGGGTCAAGTGAAGGCTTCTTAAGGAGAGGTGTGACCACAGCATGTTTAAAGGCAGCAGGGACAGTCGCAGTGGAAAGTGAGAGGTTGAGAATGTGACAGATAAAAGGAATAAGAGTAGGAGAGATGGCATTAAGAAGGTGGGTGGGAATGGGATCAGAGGAACAGGTGGTACATTTTGAGGAAGAAAGGAGAAGTGTAGTTTCCTCAATAGTAACTTCAGGAAAGGAGGAAAGGGAATGAGGGGAAGGAGAGAGAGGGGAACGGACTAGTGGAGGGAGAGCTGGTGAGGTAGAGAAAGCAAGGTTTATCTTTTGAACCTTGTTGTGAAAGAATTCAGCAAGGGTCTGAGGAGATAATGAAGGGGGAGTTGGGGGAGGGGGCACCTTGAGGAGAGAGTTCAATGTGGTGAAGAGAAGTCGAGGATTAGAGCCAAGAGAGTTGGTCAGTTGGATATAATAATCCTGTTTGGTACGTAAAAGAGCAGATTGGAAGGAGGTCAGCATGAACTTAAAGTGTAAGAAATCAGCAAGGGCCCGAGATTTCCGCCAGAGGCGTTCAGCGGAGCGGGTACAGGAACGTAGGTAGCGGATATTAGAAGTCAGCCAAGGTTGGGGTTTTGTACGCCTTACAGGGCGGGTCATCAAAGGTGCAAGAGTGTCTAAGGCAGAGGATAGAGTATTGTTGTAAGAAGAAACAGCCTCGTTGACAGACATGGATGGTGCCACAGTAGAGAGGAGGTTTGAAACATGGGAGGATAGAGATGAAGGGTCAATATCGTGAAGATTCCTAGATAAATTAGATAGGATAGGACGGGACTGGGAGGGAGGAGATTTAAGTGTGAAAGTTATAAGATGGTGATCAGAGGAGGGATGATCAGAGGCAAGGAAACTAGAAGGTGAACAGTTGGAGGAGAAGATGAGATCAAGACAGTGACCATTTTGATGAGTGGGGGAGGTGGAGCATAGTTGGAGATTAAAGGACGACATTAAAGCGAGTAACTTGGAAATATAAGAGTTGTAAGGATCATTAGCAGGAATATTAAAGTCACCAAGGATGAGAGAGGGGGAGGAAGGATCATGGAAGAAGGCAAGCCAGGCGTCAAAGTCACTGAGAAAGGATGAAAGGGACTTATCAGGGGGACGATAAATGACCGCTATTCGAAGAGGCAGAGGAGAGAAAAGGCGGATAGAGTGGACTTCAAAGGAGGAAAAACAGTGAGATTGAGGTGGAAGAAGGGGTTGAAATCTGGAGGAGGGAGAGAGAAGTAGTCCAACACCGCCCCCACGGCCAGCAGGGCGAGGAGTATGTGAAAATAGATAACCGCCATGGCACAGGGCTGCGACTGAAGCAGAGTCATCAGGGCAGAGCCAGGTTTCTGTTATGGCGAGCAGATGGAGGTGACGCGAGATAAAGAGGTCCTGGATATAGGGGAGTTTGTTACAGATAGAGCGGGCATTCCATAGGGCGCAAGAGAAGGGCAGAGAAGAGCAGAGAAGGGCAGAGAAGGGCACTTCATCACGCAAACCAATAATAAATTGTTCTTTCAACGTTTCCTCAGAATTACCCACTCTTCTATGGCCTCTCTTCTTTTTTTTTTTATTTATCATTTTACTTAATTACATTCACATTTATCACATAAATGTAAGGGGAAACAGAAATTGATATTAAAAAAGAACATTTTCTCCCACCAATATATATTATATAATCGTCCACAACTGGGAGATCCAAGATCAGGAAAACAATCTCAAAGAAAATAAGAAAAAACTCAAAATGGTTAATCTTACAATTCACTTTTTCTGAGGGAGGAAGGTTAATCGGTAATTGCAGCCGGTACAGTGGTAACTAAAAGAAGGTGCTGCAGAGGGTTCTTCATCTGTTCTTTCAACTCCACAAACTCTTGTAATTTCTTAGGTTCAACAAATAATTATTAAAATTCAAAGAAATAGAACACTTACAAGGGAATCACACTAGGAAGGTCCCACTTAGGGCAATGATCTTTGGCTTAAAAGCCAAGAGTTCATGCTTCCTAGTCTGCGATTCCCCTGGTAAGTCAGGAAATATATTTATCTTTGAACCCAAAAAACTATCAACCATGTGTCGGA
Organism: Microcaecilia unicolor; assembly: GCF_901765095.1. Classification (NCBI taxonomy): domain Eukaryota; kingdom Metazoa; phylum Chordata; class Amphibia; order Gymnophiona; family Siphonopidae; genus Microcaecilia; species Microcaecilia unicolor. Next base: position 117,396,320 of record NC_044040.1, on the reverse strand, counting down.
AATACAATTTCAAAACATTATTCCTATCTAAATCAAAGGCGAAAGTCACTAGTAATATAGCTTTTCCAAAATATCAGTTAAGTTCACATCTCTTTTCTCTGATAAAGAAGATTATTTAGGGGAAATATAAATCGCTTTAGACACCAGAGGGTGGCTATCAGAAAATGTTTGCAAATTATCAGAGAAATATTTCTTAAACAGTTCAATAAAAGAAAAAATTCCATAGTCAAAGTCTCTATTTTTATATCTTGGACTTCCACTTTGTTAGATAAGTATTGATATAAATTTTTTAATTCACATGTTTATTCCTGAAAAATTTTAAACACCTGAAGAAGAAAGTTATTCACACTCTGCAGCGCTTCTCATAATACGTCCATTGTGACATTTTTTGGCTTCACCAGGTCCAATTTCTCCACAGAAACCGCTCCAGATATCTTCGGTGGGGAGAACTCACTCTCCAATCCCCCAGTTGGTTTATTATTCAGAGTCGATGCTGCGCCAGGACCTCCTCGGGTCGCGTGAAAATCCTGACCCACATAAGTACATACATAAGTACATAAGTAATGCCATACTGGGAAAAGACCAAGGGTCCATCGAGCCCAGCATCCTGTCCACGACAGCGGCCAATCCAGGCCAAGGGCACCTGGCAAGCTTCCCAAACGTACAAACATTCTATACATGTTATTCCTGGAATTGTGGATTTTTCCCAAGTCCTTTTAGTAGCGGTTTATGGACTTGTCCTTTAGGAAACCGTCCAACCCCTTTTTAAACTCTGCTAAGCTAACCGCCTTCACCACTTTCTCCGGCAATGAATTCCAGAGTTTAACTATACGTTGGGTGAAGAAAAAGTTTCTCCGATTTGTTTTAAATTTACTACACTGTAGTTTCATCGCATGCCCCCTAGTCCTAGTATTTTTGGAAAGCGTGAACAGACGCTTCACATCCACCTGTTCCACTCCACTCATTATTTTATATACCTCTATCATGTCTCCCCTCAGCCGTCTCTTCTCCAAGCTGAATACCCTAGCCTCCTTAATCTTTCTTCATAGGGAAGTTGTCCCATCCCCGCTATCATTTAAGTTGCCCTTCGCTGCACCTTTTCCAATTCTACTATATCTTTCTTGAGATGCGGCGACCAGAATTGAACACAATACTCAAGGTGCGGTCGCACCATGGAGTGATACAACGGCATTATAACATCCTCACACCTGTTTTCCATACCTTTCCTAATAATACCCAACATTCTATTCGCTTTCCTAGGCGCAGTAGCACACTGAGCAGAAGGTTTCAGTGTATTATCGATGACGACACCCAGATCCCTTTCTTGGTCCGTAACTCCTAATGTGGAACCTTGCATGACGTAGCTATAATTCGGGTTCTTTTTTCCCAAATGCATCACCTTGCACTTGCTCACATTAAACGTCATCTGCCATTTAGCCGCCCAGTCTCGTAAGGTCCTCTTGTAATTTTTCACAATCGTGTCGCGATTTAACAACTTTGAATAACTTTGTGTCATCAGCAAATTTAATTACCTCGCTAGTTACTCCCATCTCTAAATCATTTATAAATATATTAAAAAGCAGCGGTCCTAGCACAGACCCCTGAGGAACCCCACTAACTACCCTTCTCCATTGTGAATACTGCCCATTTAACCCCACTCTCTGTTTCCTATCCTTCAACCAGTTTTTAATCCACAATAGGACATTTCCTCCTATCCCATGACCCTCCAATTTCCTCTGTAGTTTTTCATGAGGTACCTTGTCAAACGCCTTTTGAAAATCCAGATACACAATATCAACCGGTTCCCCTTTGTCCACATGTTTGTTTACTCCTTCAAAGAATTGAAGTAAATTGATCAGGCAAGATTTCCCCACACAAAAGCCGTGCTGACTTGGTCTCAGTAATCCATGTCCTCGGATGTGCTCTGTAATTTTGTTTTTAATAATGGCCTCTACCATTTTCCCTGGCACTGACGTCAGACTCACTGGTCTATAATTTCCCGGATCTCCCCTGGAGCCTTTTTAAAAAATCGGCGTTACATTGGCCACCCTCTAATCTTCCGGTACCACGCTCGATTTTAAGGATAAGTTGCATATCACTAGCAGTAGCTCCGCAAGCTCATTTTTCAATTCTATCAGTATTCTAGGATGAATACCATCCGGTCCAGGAGATTTGCTACTCTTCAGTTTGCTGAACTGCCCCATTACGTCCTCCAGGTTTACCGTGAAGTCAGTAAGTTTCTCCGACTCGTCCGCTTGAAATACCATTTCCGACACCGGTATCCCACCCAAATCTTCCTCAGTGAAGACCGAAGCAAATAATTCATTCAGTCTCTCCGCTACGTCTTTGTCTTCCTTGATCGCCCCTTTTACCCCTTGGTCATCCAGCGGCCCAACTGATTCTTTTGCTGGCTTCCTGCTTTTACTATACCGAAAATTTTTTTTACTATGTTTTTTGCCTCTAATGCTATCTTTTTTTCGTAATCCCTCTTGGCCTTCTTTATCTGCGCCTTGCATTTGCTTTGACATTCCTTATGCTGCTTACGCCACTTCGGGTGTTTCCACTGTTGACCTCCATAGCGAAGCGTTACTGTTTCCGGGTCTTGGAGAGGTCGTGCCAACAGCGGGACTCAAAGTCACTCCCTCTCCACTAAGATTTGGCAATAAAGCCTTGCTGTTCCCCGAAGCAGGAACCAATATCCCCGACGTTATGACCCCGAATCTCTCCAAAGTATGCTGAGAAGTGGTGGGAACCCCAGCCATGTTTGAGGAGGACAACACCACGGCTTTACCTTTTCTCTTCCCCATTCTCTGGGGAGCACGCCTACTTCTTCAGGTATTCTGGCGTAAAATGGGAACTCAACTAATGTACATCCTCCCTCAACGCCATCTTGGATCCTTCAGTTTGGGACACTCTTTGTCTGGTTTCTCCTCAGAGGCCTGTCTGATATGGGTAACCCTACAGCATAGCCCTCTGAGTCATTGAAACACTGAAGCCCCTCCACCACGACACGGTGGTGTCCCTTCGGAGGGGGGTCTCTCTTCTTAATTGTCTCCAATTTCTCTTGCAGTTTATAGGCGAAAACATGAATGGTCTCTTTCTCCCCTTGCCTATAGTTATAAAACTCCTGAATCCTGAAACCCAATGCCACTTTGTCTCCGTATACGTGTCTCAACATGTCATAGATGTCTTCCACTGAACAATCTCTTGGGAGAGAGTATTTGACCGTATTCAGGGCAATTCCTCGTAAATGATCCCTGATCACTTCCACTTGGTCTTCTAGAGGGACGCGTAAAACCCTCAACCTAGACTTCATTTTGTCTATCCAGTCTTCAACTTGTAAATCTTCAGGACCTCATGGAAATCCATAGAAATCCGGTACTGTTCGATCTTGTGGGATAACCACTGTATGTGTCAAAATTTGGGGAACAGCACAACTCCCTTCACCCTCCATCTTCTTTCTTCTATGAAGACTGGGATTGCCTCAGAAACAGAGATGTCCGGGAGAACAAAAACCCAGAACACTTACCCAAAATAATACACAACCACTGAAAAAAAAAATTTTTTTTCAACTTTACCAATGGCAGAATTCTTCCAAATCTTCTGCCGCTTGTACCAGACCTGCAGGACTAAAGTTCACTTCAATAAACCCTAAAATTTATCCAACAGGTATCCCCAAATCAGGAAAATTCTTGCCAACTACGCCAAAATCTGTTACCACCCCTCTCGGCTAGACTGTAGTGATGTGCTCCCAGATACCTGTTGTTGTAGTCGTGGCGAATATCCAAGGAACACTCACTCACAGCTGAGGGAGTAGAACAAATAAACTAACCTCGTCCTTTACTCTCAAAGAATAAAGGAGGAAAATAAACTAAATTTAGTATTTGTTCCTGAAATGGAAGGACCAAACTTTCAGATTTGCAAATTATCTTTTTTTTTATTGAATACAGATTCAAGCAAATTTTCATTCAAATAAACTGAAATTCACAATTAGTGTGTGGCTTAATAGAACTGCAATAACATATTCAACATTCAAATGTAGTTTTACATGTATACCCTTAACTTTTTCTGTTTCTTTCAACAAACTCACCTAAAAAGGCAGAAAAGAACCTTTTCAGATAAATATTTAAATTGTCTTTATATCAAAATCAGATATTTGTTTTAATACTCTTTCCTTGCTATTGATGTCAGAATTTGAGTCTTTATAGGTATTATGGATGTTTGTGCAGGGATCTCACTCGAACCCAGAACCCTTAGGCAAGTCAGGAAAACATGGATTTTTTAAATATTTGATGTGGTCTGTTCTTTAGTTTTCCCTTAAAATGTTGTAAACCAAAAAAAACTATATGTCCTTCCACACCCTTTGCCAATGTCACTTAGCTGTGGTTGAATTTATTTAGGTGAGGTCTTTCTTGCGTTGGAGCTCAGCCGGAACCCTTCAGAGGATGACTCCCCCAGATTTCTTCTTCCTCAACCTCACTTATAAAGAAAATAATCAGGGAAGCAAAAGCCTAAACTCCCTGGGCTTGTTCAGGAACTGACTCCACTCTGGTGACAATTAAGCAATTCTCAATACTGTGGCCACACTCTCTAATTGAAATAAAATAAGTTAAAGGTTTTCTCACTACAAAACCTATTTCTCACTGTTGTTTCCCTATTCTAAAAAGAGTAGGCAGCCATGTGTCCACTTAGTACCTTTGCATACAGACTCTCATTTCACCTTCCATTACCTTAAATTCCCTATAGCTTAACCATCCATTCACTGTATGCAGAAACATACATTTTCTCCACTCAAAACCTAATTAAATATGGTTTTTAAACTTTCTCACAGCTTTCTATTAGTACAGCTCTCTCACCCAAAACACATCAGTTTTCCCCAAATGTATTCAGCAATACAGCCATGAAAAAGGCAGTCTGTTTATTTAAGTACTCACTTCTTAACTCAAATCATCTTATTCTCAGTAAAGCTCTGGTATTTCTTTCACCCAAAAATGGTAACTCACTGTTTATTTCTTGAAATTCAGTGCTATCACTGGAACATTCACACTCACCTCAGCTCACTTTCAGTAACTGGCACATATAAGCCTGGGTCTTAATTACTCTTCCAATCACTTATTTCACTTTAAAACCATAAAATATATACTTTTATTTCTTACATTTCACACACTCAGCAAACGTTTTATTCCCTTTCTCTCCCTGCTCACAGCCATCTCTCTCTCCATGGTCAGCCAGCCCTCGTCTTCAGCTCATCAGTCTCCCTAGCAACTCACCCCCCCTAGAGGAACACCTGACGTCCCTCAACCAATCAGCTTGTCAGGAAAAGACTGTTTTTTTCTCTTATCTGTTTTAGAATCTTGGCTGTTTTCCCTTCCCCCATAGAAATTAATGCAAAACTTACTATATAGAGAATTTCAAAGTCAATTTTAATCTAACCTGTACCCAAAACAGCAAGAAACATTTTATAGTACAATCCCCACCTAATCATGGGTTATTTCTTGTAAAAGAAAACCATATTTAAGAAACATCTCACACTTTCTTCACCTAACTCCATTAAAAATTCCCAAACTAACTTTAAACATTTTCCAGCCAGCACCATCCACCAAAACCCTGGAACAGCCCCCCCAGAGCCCCAGGAAAAAACCATTTAATATATCTTACCATATATTACACTAAGGGTGGTGGAACAATTAGGTCTAAACTGTGTTGTTTCAGGCTTAACTTGTTTTGGACTGCTTTGAGTCCTGATTTGTGCATCTGCTGCAGGGCCGTGCCTAGGGTCTCTGGCGCCCCCCCCCCCCCCCCCCGGTGAAAATGATCACCCCCCCCCCCCCCCCCCGGTGAAAATGATCGCTCACCACTTGCTACACTAACAGGAATTGTCAGCAATATTCTTAGAAACAAATTGCTATACATTGCAAAATAAGATAGCAGATGTGCGTTCAATGCTCTATTTCTGTCACTCAATATTCCTTTCTCTTTTTCTCTCATATTTCTATTTTTCTTTTCCTGCCTCTCACGGACATTGCCCTTTTGAGGGGTACTGGGCACTGCTATTCTGTCCGTTCTTTTTCTCACCCCTCCCGCAACTATTCTTCTATCTTTCTGCCTTCCTCCTCTGTTCCCTTTCTATTTTTCTGCCTTCTTCTCATGTCCCCTGCACGCCTTATTCTCCTGCGCTGGACTGGCACGTTTGTTTCTCTGTTCCTGTGCGGTTCTGATTCTGTCCATCTGATAACTGTCCTCATATCTTTTCTTTTTCACCTATACACTGTCCCTTTGAAACAGGTGGGAAATCAGAAGACGAAAGGCAAATATTTGGTTCCAAACAAGGCAACTTTATTGCTAGCAAGTGAACAGCACCGAGTCGTCTCGGGACACTGTGTGTCATAAACCATCTGACACTTACATTTATACTTCCCTACTGGGCCTGCGCATTTGGCCCCTTACACGTCACAACCGACATGCGCAGTAAACATTTGTAGTTCTTACAGTACAAAATTGTAGTCTCAGTACGTACACACGTCATAACACTGAAATGATACTGGCAAGAAAAACGAAACTTAGCAGCTTATTCTTTACACACACAATGCTCCTTTCTAGCACATGAGATAAGGTTCGGCTCAGGAATGCAGGGGGGTGTCAGCACCCACCAAGGTCGTCTATTCAGATGGCGTTGCTACATGCAAGCTGGTCTTGTATAAGCCTTGCTAACTATTGTTACAAGCTATATGTCTAATAGCCCTGCATTCTGTCTGTACATTAGTAAACAGCAAACTTCTTTTGTTAGTAAACAGTAGAACTGGATAAGGCACAAATGTCCAGTGCAGTAATAGGGTGTGGCTAAACAGCCAAAAGCAGAGGTAGAGTGCATAAGTATAAGTTCATCAGTAGGCACAAAACATGAGGTTGTCCTGTTGCTCAGTAGTATTCATAGTATTTGAACAGTATCCGGCGTTCCACTCCTTCATTCCCCCCTTTTGATACTTGAACATCCATTTTGGTGGAGAGTATCACCTCCATGAGCCCTGAAAAGGAAAGAAAGGACAAGGGTAGTCAGCGAGAGAGGCAACAAGCGAGCCCTAAGCCCTTGCGCAGCCGTTGGTTGCTTCGCCGGGGTTGAGACGGAGGGCCCCTAGTGGAATCCCCCCCCCTTTGTATCCGGTCTTGTGCTGACACAAGGGTAATGGCCCCTTAAGTGACTCAGGGGGTTCAAAGTGCACATCAGCCACAAGGTGCTTCGTCGTAAGCTTCATCAGACTGGGGAATGGGGGAGTACATCTGGAGAGCCATGAGCTGGGCAGCAGCCCGGCGGTCAGCGATGCTCTCCATGGTGGAGCGGAAACATCTGAAAACAAAGGGAAGAGATAAAGGAATTAGTAAGCAGGACAACAAAAACAGGCCACCCATGACAAGGAGGCCTTGCAGGCTCCCGGAGGTTGGCAACCAGCTGGTGAGGGAGGAAGTCCAATCCCACGCACTGTTCCAGGTCTGGACGGGGACGTGGGCGAGTTTCACCATCCGGTCAGTTATTTCTCTGATGACATGGCTCTGGTCATCAATTTGTAAGCAGCAATTACTGAGGTTAAACTTGCCACACACCCCCCCCCCTCCTGGGCTAAGAGGTAGTCGAGAGCCAAGCGATTTTGGTAAACGGCGGTAATGAGCTTAGTGTTCTGTCGAGCTAGGATATTGAGGGCAAGGGCCGAATCGTTAGTGAGGATTTCGAGTACGGCCTGTAGGCGAATAATACGATTCAGCATATAGATAGGGGTACGGTACCCGTATGTACCATCTTCAGCCCATGTGGCCGGTCCATAGTAATGAATGATGCGTTCAGGCGGCCACTCGTTGTCTTTCCAGTCTCCAATTTGGACTTTGGGCTTGGTATCTAGGAAGGACCGTTTACGTCTGGCCGGGTTATCTGGCCCCTTTTCCACGTATAGGGGGATACCCAAAGTTTCGCCAACTCGCAGGGGCAAAAGGAAAAAGCTAGGTCGAACAGTGCCCAAGAGACAGGTACCGTACCAGCGGGCCGGGAGCTGTTCGTAGGCCCTGCGCCCGCAGATATAGTAGTAGCCCGCTGGGGCTACCCACTTGAGGGAAGCGTTGCCTCCGTATGTCCATGTCGTGTTCAAGGTGGGTTCTGTCCAGATAGGCTCCGGGGCGGGCAGGTTATCCGTTTGCCACCAGGTCGTCCGGCTTCCATTATACTGAAGGACCCCTGTGCAAGCAGAATCTCCCACTGGTACAGAGTACCGCTTCGATGGCGCTCGACTAGCGCAGAGGGTACCTATTATATTTGTTCTCAGGGCCCATTCGTACGGCTTCGGCCGTTGGGGAAAGGTAATGTTAGTGGTGTTGAGCGCATCCCATGTTTGCTGTCGATCTCTCTCGCTTCCCAGGGCCATTGTTCACCCATGTCGGTTCCTCCACAGACGAAACAGTTGGCAATTCCGAGGGAGAGGGCGATGTTTTCAGCCAAGTTGAGGAACATATTCCGGGCTTCTGGGGAAATGGGGAATTTGGTCTCGGTCTGCTCAGCACGAGCAATTTCATCGAATACGTCTTGGTAGCCGACAACAGTAGTCTGGTAGTGCGTAGGAGGCTTCGTTTCGAGACTCTGATATATGGTGATATATGTCAACGGATCCATTCCTCCGCCGTCAATACCGAGGCCCCACGTCCCTCTCCAGGGCATGTCGTGTCCTCGAATGGGCCAGTCTAGGGACACATAGTTACCAGAACCTCGACGAAACTCGCCCAGGCCGGTGCATCCGGCATATCCTCCTCCCGTATAAGCACATACTCGGTCCCAGCCCGAGGCTCGAGTGTCGCCGGCGCATGGGAGCCAAACCCACGGGGAGCAGCATCTCATGTCTGGGCTGAAGGGGCAGACATACTTGTGGTCGTTAACATATGCCGCACGCCAACTTTGGCTGCCACACTTGCGAGACCAAGGGTGTTTGTCCATGGCGGCACAGACATCGAAAGTTAGGGTTGCTACAGTTTGGATGCCACCGACAAGGATGCGAGTGGAATTAATGTAATACAGAATGCCATCTCCCTCGACTCCCGGAGGCCCGGCCACATACGCAGGGAGTCCTACGCTGAGGGTGACATTGTAGTATCTTGGTTTGGTAGGGCTGTGGCAGATAGTGAGATTTCCTTGGAGGCATCTGTGGAACTGTTGGAGGCCATTCGGAGTGATGAGGGCACAAGTCGGGAGAAGCTGGCAATCGCCTTCCGGGGGCTGCGTCTGGTGAATGAGGGTAGTGACTAGGTGATATCCTCCCTCTATACGGTGGCGCACGAGGCGCAAACATTCAGTGCAATTCAGGCTCAAAGTGGCAGGATAGCTCGGGACTGCACACAGGAGAAGGAAGATGGTCAGCATCATATATATGGTGGAAGGTATCCAAGCTTTTGCAGCAAGAAGATAATGAGGCCCACGATGAAGGCAGCAATAAACAGAGAGCCGAAAACGCAGTGGGTCCAGAAGCTAAGTTCCTGTTGCTGGGCAGGCATGAATCTGGTGGTTTACGTCTTCCTTAGAGTCAGCCGTAATGGAGCGTCAGGATGTTGGTGCGCAGTCCAACGCTTCAGGGTGCTGCTAGTGGGAGCAGCAGGTTTCAGTCGGGTCCAATGTATCCACACTGGGCTTCCTGCAATTTTAACAGCGGTTGAAGTCGTTAGGAGAACAAGGGAGGGCCCCTTCCATTTGGGCTTTAGGCAGTCAGATTCATCCCACTCTTTTACCCAGACCTCATCTCCTACCCTGAACCGATGTGTGGGATTGGAGAGAACCAAGGGAGCTACTCTTTCAGTGTATTGCTGGATGTCTTGCACTACCTGGTGTAAAGCTCTCATCTGTTTCACTAAGGAACTCTCACCCTGTATCTGCAAGGAGTCGGGAAAGGAGGGTAGTGGTGGTGGCCTAGCATACATCATCTCGTAAGGAGTAAGGCCGGTAGCCTTGGGGGTACACCTAAGATGCAGCAAGGCCAGTGGAAGCAGGTCGGGCCATTTGGCTTTTGCTTCTTGGCATAGCTTGGCTAGCTGGTTCTTCAGGGATCGGTTAGCCCTCTCCACTACCCCACTGCTTTGGGGTCTCCAGGCACAATGCAACTTCCAATCGAGGCCCAGTCTGGTACTGAGCTGTTGTGTTACTTCGCTAGCGAAGGCGGGACCATTGTCAGAGTTGATTTGCTTGGGGAGACCATATCGGGGTAGGATTTGATGAAGTAGTAGGGAGGTAACTTCTTTAGCCATTTCCGTTCTAGTGGGCTGGGCTTCAATCCATCCGGTGTAGGTACACACGGCGACGAGGATAGCTTTGTAGCCGCGCGCCGGGGGCATGTGTGTGAAGTCAATCTGGCACACGTGGAAAGGGCTGGTGCCTCGGAGAACATGTCCTGGCATAGGGCCGGGCCCCGTTCGAGGGTTGTTCCGGGCACAAGTCGCGCATCGGCTGGAAGCGTTTTTTGTCCACAGGGATAGTTTGTTGATGTAGTAGGTCTTTTCAAGTAAGCGCCCCAGGGCGTCCCTTCCCAGGTGGGTACGGTCGTGAGCCTCCTTGGCCACCGTCCAGGCCAAGGCTTCGGGTATCCATATGCGCCCATCCTGCAGTATCCACCAGCCATTGCGTGACTGTAGACCCTCTTGTTGGGCCCATTCCGTTTCTTGGGGGGTGTAGATAGGGGTCTCCGTAGGGAGCTGGACGACGAGTACGGGGTCAGAAGGGTGAGAGGAGTGGGGGAGCTGACTTGCCCTTTTTGCAGCGTCGTCTGCCCGCTGATTTCCCCGGGCAATAGGGTCCGTTCTCCCGGTGTGGGCCCTACAGTGCATCACAGCCACCTTCTTCGGTTTCCATACTGACTCAAGTAACTGGCAGATCTCAGCGGCATTTGCAAGTCCTTTCCCCTCAGCTGTCAGAAATCCCCTCTCCTTGTACAAGGCTCCGTGCACCTGGAGGGTGAGGAAAGCGTATTTGGAGTCTGTGTAGATGTTAACAACCTTTCCTTCAGCCCACTGGAGGGCTCTGGTGAGGGCAATCAGTTCCGCCTTCTGGGCTGACGTTCCGGGCGGCAGAGCCATAGCCTCGATCACGTGGTCCTCAGACACAACAGCATAGCCAGCTCTTCGAATTCCCTCTATCACCTGGCTGCTTCCATCGGTAAAAAGGGTAATCCCCCCTTGCCAGGGTTGGTCCTTCAGGTCAGGTCTGCTCGAGTGCACAGTGGCCATTACCTCCTCACAGTCGTGGAGTGGTGATTCAGGGGCCGGAAGGAGGGTGGCAGGATTAAGGTTGGTTGTGTCCAGGATCCGCACCTCCGGATTTTCGCACAGGAGGGCTTGGTATTTAACCAATCGGGAGTTGGTCATCCATCTAGGTCCGTGGCTCTCGAGTAGGCCGCGGATGGCGTGGGGTGTGGTCACAAAAAGTGTTTGGCCAAACGTGAGTTTATTGGCCTCGTGTATCAGCAGACAGGCCGCCGCAATGCTTCGGAGGCAGCCCGGCCATCCTCGTGCCACGTTGTCCATGCTCTTGGAGAGGTATGCTACAGGGCGTTGCCAGGTGCCGACCAGTTGGGTGAGGACTCCAAGGGCCAATCCCTTCTTTTCGTCGATGAACAAGTGGAACGGCTTAGTCACATCTGGCAGTCCGAGCGCTGGTGGGGCCGCAAGGGCATCCTTAAGGTCCTGAAGGGCTTTCAGTTCGCTTTTCTCCCACCGGAGATCTTGGCCCTCGAGTTCAGGCCCCTTAAGTTTGGCATACAAACTGTGGGTCAGGATAGCAAAATTGATGATCCAAATGCGGCAATATCCAGCGGCTCCGAGGAGTGCCCGTAGTTCCTTCTTATTTGCAGGAGTGGGTTGGTTGCAGATGGCTTGGGTTCGGGGGGTACCGAGCCTTCGGGTTCCTTCTCGGAGGCGGAAACCCAGGTATTCGACTTCGATCTCGCATATCTGGGCCTTCTTGCGACTGGCCCAGTACCCCTGGGCTTCCAGGGTTTTCAAGAGGTAAAGGGTAGCCTCTGCACAGTCCGTGTATGTTTCACGGGCCACCAACAGGTCATCCACGTATTGGACGACAGGCCCATACTCGTCCTGATACGTCTTCAGGTCCTGGGCGAGTTGGTCGCCGAAGAGGGTAGGCGAGTTCTTGAACCCCTGGGGAAGACGGGTCCATGTATATTGCTGCTTGGTTCCCGTCTGCAAGTCTTCCCACGTGAAGGCAAACAACTTTTGGCTGTCAACAGCAAGAGGGATGGAAAAGAAGGCGTCCTTCAAATCAATGACACTGTACCACTTAGTCTGGGATGGCACTTGGGCTAGGATGGAGTAGGGGTTTGGTACGAGGGCAACTATGTCGGCTACCTGGTTGTTGACTTTTCTCAGGTCCTGGACGGGTCTGTATTCTGATGTTCCTGGCTTCTTGACGGGCAACAATGGGGTATTCCACGCGGATCTAGTCGGTTTAAGGACCCCTTGTTGGAGGAGTTTCTGTAGGTGAATTTGCATACTATGCCGGGCCGCATAGGGGATATGGTATTGTCCTTGGGTGACAACTTGAGCGTTCGGTTTGAGCTCAATCCAGATAGGGATAGCGTTAACGGCCAGTCCTCCGGGGTTCACTTCTGCCCATACATCAGGCACTTCATCCATTATGGCTCGTCTCTGCTGGGCAAAAGAGGTATTCTGGTCGTAACGGCAGCTGCCAGGCCCTACAGTTGGGGGAGCGTGTAGTCTCCATTCTTCTCTTACTGGGCAGATGAGTGTCACTGGCCGATCTTCAAAGCGAGCTTCTACCTCACCCGTGGTCTTGAACTTCAAGGTGGCCTGGAGCTTACAGAGTAGGTCTCGACCAATTAAGGGGACTGGGCATCCAGGGATGTGTATGAACTGATGGGACACCATCGTCCCTCCGATCTGGACTTGGCGCTCTTTGAGGAGGGGGGCCGCAAGGGATTTCCCGGAGGCTCCCACAATTGGTATAGTTTCTTTCGTGGCTGGGGCTATGGCGGTGGTGATAACAGATCGCTGGGCCCCCGTGTCTAGTAAGGCCTTCATAGATTCTGTCCCCACCCGAATTTCCACCAGAGGGTCAGTGGGGACTCTGCCCTCCCGGTTTCTTCATGCTGTGCTGTCTCGGGTGGCGTCCACAGCCATCTGCCATTCCCTCCGGTCATCCCGTCCTCTCTCTCTTCGGCCCCTTCCCCGGCCTCGCCTGGGGGCCCCCGCACGGTCGCCTGTCTCCTCCTCTCTCTGCCGGTCCCATGATTCCTCTTCTCTCGGGCTGTCCCGTATCTCCTCTGGACAATCAGCCCACCAGTGTCCTTCTTGTCGGCAATTTGCACACTGGTTACGCCCTATGGGGGACCGCGTTCCTCTTGTTCTCCTGCCCCTCCCTCTTGGTCTAGACCTCATTCGTTCTTCCAGCACCGTGGCCAACACATCTGCCTTCTCCCGCATCCGCCTGGTCGATTCCTTCCGGGCCTCCACCTTCTCCTCCTGGTCGCGATATCCGAATACGCGATCAGCTATAGCTTTCAGTTGGCTGAGGCTCATCCCTTCGAACCCCTCCGTTCTCTGTAGCTTTCTTCGTATATCCGGTGCTGACTGGCTAACAAAACTCATAACCACGGTTGGGAGGTTCTTAGGGTCTTCGGGATTTATCGGGCTGTGCCTCCTGAATGCGTCCATAAGTCGTTCAAGGAAGTCCCCTGGACTCTCGTCCTTCTGTTGGACCACACTGTGGATTTTCCCCATGTTGGTAACCTTCTGCTTCCCCTTCTTTAAGGCGGCCAGGTACGCCTGCTGGTATCGGCGGATAAAGGTTTGGCCTTCAGCGGTTCGGTAGTCCCACGTAGGGGCAGCGATGGGCGCCTCCGTTTCTATTAGGTTCTGTAAATTGGCATGGGCTGGATTAGCATCCCGGATGGCTTGCTCCATATTTTGTTGTAAAAGGCGGCGTTCTTCAGTGGTCAGGATGTGGGCGCTCAACTGCCTAAGGTCTGCCCAAGTCGGATTATAACTGTATATAATGCCTTCCACCAGCTCTACCAACTGCTCGGGTTTCTGGTCGTAGGACGGCCCATGGAATTTCCAGTTATACAAATCGGCACTTGAGAAGGGAACGTGGCTATAAACTGTTGATTCAATGGGCTGGCCCCCCCCTTCCGCCGGGTTAGGGGTATAGGTGGTAGACTGTCGAACTGGGAATAAATGGGAGGTTCCCCCTTTTCGGCCGGACGGGAAGGCCTGATGCGGACTCGATTGGGGGAACCGAGTAATGTTCTTCACAACCCGTTTACTTTTCCGTGTGGTTGCGGGGCCAGGTGACTCAGGTGAGGCTGGTTGGGACGTCTCCCCGGCATCTGACTCTGACCCGGAAGTCTCGGCGTCAGCGGGGCCTTCTGCTAGGCCCGTAAGGTCAGGGTATATAGGGGCATATGGCGGCGGCGCAATGTCGTCTTCGTATGCGTCCGCCGTAGCAAGTATCGGGGCTTTTGGAGGCTTCTTCTCGGGCGAACCCTGAACTTTCCCTGCGGTTTTCTTTGGGGGTTTCTTTCTAGAAAGTGTGTTGGTAGTACTGGGCGTGGTTCCTGCCTTGGCTATGGTAGCAGGGGGCGTGGTCTCAGTGGCTTCAGTGCTAGGGGCGGTAGGCCGTATGGGGGCGGTCCCTGTGGCCTTCGGGACGGCAACGGTTGCCGAGCTTTGGAGAGCGAAGGCATGGGTCGGCAGGGTTCTAAGTTTAGTTTTCCGGCCTTTTCTCTGCTTTACCAACATGAGGGCGGCCTTTTCTACCTTCCGTTGGGCCCAAGCCGGCGGATCCCGGACTACATCCAACCACGCTTCTATGTATGGAATGTCCTCGGGACAGCCTGGGTTTCCCTCAATTATAACAATATTCATGACCGCCGCCACTTTTGCATACTCGAATGACCCTTCCGGGGGCCATCCAGCAATTCCTAGCCCCGGCCACATAAATTGACATCTCTGTATCATCCCGGCCCTGCTACATTTATCTAGGTCGAACACTTCGCTAAAGTGTTCCGTCATTAAATCTAACGGTGAAGACCCACCCCCGCCCATCCTAACCTGAGTGCCAAAGGACAGGTGACGGACAAAGGGGGAAAGGGGCGGTGGAGGAGTAAGGGGTCTCGTTCCACCAGACACAGAAGGGTCAACACTCGGCCTGACCAGGACGCGGTCGCCCGGCCTGGAACTGCAAGCCCATTCACACACTTTCATACGCCACAAGAAACCCTCCCGTTCGCCGCTCGGTTTCGTCGTCGGAGCCTAGTGAGTTTCGGGACCTAGTCGGATACCAATAGTCCGTATTAGTCACTGGCTAAAAGAGGGTGATCACGCCTCTTCTTCGGTCCTTACTGGGCCGGTCACTACGTAGAGTATACTCGCCTGTCCGCCGGGGTCGCAGGCCGCGCCGTCGTACGCTTCTCTCTGAAATAGAAAAAGGTGCCTTGTCGGAACCACACAGCCCCCTCCACAGTCAGGCGGAGTTGATCGGCCCTCCTCCGGGAGATGGACGCTGAAATCAGCGGTGGCCACTCACCACCTTCGCGGGTGGGGGTCGATGACCCGGTCCGACCGCAGTGGGGGAGGGGAAGAATATAATCCGATTCCCCTTTCTACTTCCGTCCCATCTGGGTCGCCAATGAAACAGGTGGGAAATCAGAAGACGAAAGGCAAATATTTGGTTCCAAACAAGGCAACTTTATTGCTAGCAAGTGAACAGCACCGAGTCGTCTCGGGACACTGTGTGTCATAAACCATCTGACACTTACATTTATACTTCCCTACTGGGCCTGCGCATTTGGCCCCTTACACGTCACAACCGACATGCGCAGTAAACATTTGTAGTTCTTACAGTACAAAATTGTAGTCTCAGTACGTACACACGTCATAACACTGAAATGATACTGGCAAGAAAAACGAAACTTAGCAGCTTATTCTTTACACACACAATGCTCCTTTCTAGCACATGAGATAAGGTTCGGCTCAGGAATGCAGGGGGGTGTCAGCACCCACCAAGGTCGTCTATTCAGATGGCGTTGCTACATGCAAGCTGGTCTTGTATAAGCCTTGCTAACTATTGTTACAAGCTATATGTCTAATAGCCCTGCATTCTGTCTGTACATTAGTAAACAGCAAACTTCTTTTGTTAGTAAACAGTAGAACTGGATAAGGCACAAATGTCCAGTGCAGTAATAGGGTGTGGCTAAACAGCCAAAAGCAGAGGTAGAGTGCATAAGTATAAGTTCATCAGTAGGCACAAAACATGAGGTTGTCCTGTTGCTCAGTAGTATTCATAGTATTTGAACAGTATCCGGCGTTCCACTCCTTCACCTTTTGAGTGTTTCCTATGTGTAAGGATACAAATGGCATCTCGTTTCTACACTGGGAGACCACGCCTAGCAGATGCTGGCTGCTCCCCTTGTCTTTCTTGGCTAAGTTTCTGTTCCTTAAGTTCTCTACTATCCCTATCCGTTGATCACATGTTTGTACTTCTGCCTTAACCCTTGTTCACGGCTGTTCCCTGGAATCGTATATTTCCTAACAAATCATTCTGGTTTATGTGCCTCCTAAACAGCCCACAGCCCCCCCTTCCTACTCTAAAAATACGTCGGCTCATTTTTTTTTGCGCTGAACTGAAACCTTCACTGTGGTTTTCTCCTCATGCCAGTTTGCAACTATATTGTAGTGCTTCTGTGAAAGATTTATACTTTCAATCTTATGCTTCTTTGCAATCTTTTCAGCTGATACACACATTTCCTGGTCTTTAACAAAACAAAAAAACTGCGTAGTAACTCTTATTTCCCCTTTTTAACTACTGTTACGGTATGTGCCCATCTTGTTGTCCGTGGGCATCTCCCTCCCTCTTACATCTTTCTATATGTCCCATATTTTATTTCAGAAGGATATGTCTCTCCAACACCGTCTCATTTTTTCTTTTTTCCTTCCTTCAGTGACACTACTGTAAGAGGTTCCGCCTCTGCATTTCTCATCTCTGTAAAACATAACCGTAGGAAGCACCTGGTTCCCCTAACCGGCTATTCACAGGTTGCCAGTGTTTTGTTAATGTGATCTCTCATTTTTTCTATATTCTATCCTTGCACAAAAGAATACCCCATGTGCCATGCTTTTTCACTTTTTAAGGGCGTAATTTGTTCTCCTCTCCTGTGCCATGCTACTAGGACATAGTCTCCCACTTCTCCACTTCTCCGCTCGTATTTTTTTTTATTTTTTTTTCTTATGGGCGTTGCCCCCTATTTCATTTCATGGGTTTCTGCCCTCTTCTTTTTCTTTTAATTAATTTCCTTCAACTAATTCTCTCGGTTAGCAAGTGTGCAGCTATCTCTGTTCCTCTTCTATGCACAGTCTAGTTTCTGCTAATCTCTATCTTTAGAATCTATTATTAAATCCTGCTTCTACTCGGTATTGACCTCCATTGGTTATTGCGACGGATTGTCCCTTTTCTTTTGGGCTATATTTCCTGCTCTCATGTTAGCAACGTTATATTATTGTCTCTTTCACTGATTCTTCTGCCCTATCATCTTCTTTGATACCCTGTGACAGGCCTGTTACTAGTTCTCAGTATTGTCAGCCCGTGTCTCTACTTTGCAAGTACTGCTCATACTTTGAGAGCTTGCGGTGCCCATATTTCTGACTCCCTAGACTTTGAAAACCCTGCCCTCATCTCTGATGCTCTCCTCTTACATAATTTTATTTATTTCCCACCCTCTCCCTAAACAATAGACCGTCTGATACTTTAAGGCTTTCTCACTCTGTTTCTGAGGCTAGATTTAAACCTCGAGACAGGTTTTTCTTTCTTTTTACGCTGCAAGTGACAGCTCGATAGACCTGCATGGGGTCTGCAACGTGTTTACATAGTTTTAAAAATGTTTTTTTCCTTCAAATAGAAATTTGTGTACTTTCCCTTCAAAACCGGCTTTCTCCTTCTTTCCTCTGCCTTGATTTCACATGCCCGATGATGCTTCTTTCATTTATTTTTAGTATACTGGGTAATTGATGGCACATGTACTTTATTATGTCTATTTGTATGGCCCCCCCCCCATGTCTCATTATGGTAATATTTTGATTTAATACTTCGTGATTCCACTTTTGAACTGTTATGGTGTGGGTTAAAATTTGGATGTGTAACATTTAGAAATACATGTCTTACTAATCCGCAATATTGTCACATATTTCCTTGTTATGATTGAAACGCATTTATCTCCTGTACAATGATTAACTGATAGCATTTCAGGATGCCCGTTGCATAATTAACCACATGTTTCGTTTTGCCGTTAAGAAGCTGGTGGTTTTCTCCTTTTTAAATGCTATCCTATAGTGCTGGGGTCCTATGAAAAAGGGTGTAGAACATTGTTTCCAAGCCATGCATTCAATCTAGTTTCCTCTCTATACGCGTTATGTTCTTTATTTTTAATAGACACAAGCTCTTTCCTGCAAAAACATTTGTGCTCAAAATACTATTAGGTTTTACTTTCATGATGGCAGCGCCGGTTCGCTGCTCATCTATAATCTTCACATTTACATAACACTAATATACAACTCGTTTCACTTTAATAAAATCAGTTTATATACTTATCTTTAATTTTCTTCTCGATACAACGGATGTCAGCCGTACGAGAAAATATTATGCTGTTTGCTTAATGATCTATAATGCCCGTCCATCAATCTCTAAGTCCCGCTTCAGTGAATGCCACGTATCTCTCAGACTTCTTCTGCTTTGCTCGTTCTGCATGATTGGTTTCGTACTGCTTGGCTAAACTCCCTTGCTGTCAGCCGTTTCGCTCTATTGCTTTCCAGTCTCCCTGTCATTGTTTGTTGTGTGGCAACTGTATAGTGAAGGTATCATACCCGAAGAGCTTACATGTTTTTTATTTTTTATTTTTTTTTCTTGCTATCGCTGGAATAGGTTTCAGGGATTCTTTCTATGAACATGACATATATCTTTTTTATTTCTCTCTTTTTCCTTTTATTTTTATTTGTTTTTTTTTCTATATCTCTTACCAGTGTCACGCTATAACTATTAACTACGATACTGATGCCTGGGGCTTACACCTATTGGAGGGTCGCAAATCCTTCAATGGATGACAGTATCTTAATTATTAGATTTAAAGCAGAATTCCATTCCATTTTCGGAGTGGCCTGTGGATTCGGCATTATTGCCCACATTGGGGTTACTTGTATACATGATCGCCGTGACAATAAAGGGACGCCTACGTCATTGGTTGAGATTGCATGCAAGGTGACTCGGGCGATTCTAAATTCTTAAGTGTATTTTGGTTTGTTGAATCGAGTAGAATCTTCAGTTGAATTGAGCAGAATCTTCATTCTAAATTTTTAGCTGTATATTAAAATATCCTGTGGAGGTTAGTTGAATTGAGTAGAATCTTCATTTGAATAGAGCAGAATCTTCCTAACCAGCGAAAAACCATAGGATATCTGTTCTCCGAGTTCAGGGAACTAGTTTCGCAGCTTCCTGGACCCTTTCAGGGGTAGTAGCCTCCCCTCTTTTGAGGGTTCTACCATTGGAGTGAATCATGGCCAATGGAGTTGAATCTTGGCGACTAGTAGAGCAGAATCCTAGTTGTAGAAGCCTACCCTGGGGAAGCAGTTTTTCTTTTATTAGAGTAGGATATATAAATACATACAAGCTGACACTATTCACATTAGCACTATTTTCTTAAGCACTGCTTTTTTCCTGTTACTTCCATTTCTCTGTTCATATAACCTGCGGCAAAAGCATGGAGCTTTCCGCCAATTAGTAATTTTTGTTCTAGGTTCCGTCACCGGGACGCTCTTGAAGACGCGTGAGTATAACAGTGTTTTGTATACGCATGATGCATGTTTTTGTATAGATAATTTTCCCTTGCACGTTATTGTTTGTATACTTTAGTTGCCCCTATTATATATCTCAGAAATTTGACTTGAACCATCTCACTTATACATATTGCATTATATTGAATACACTCTTCTATGAGTTCCTATGTGGATTGTCTTCCCCCTATTTCAGATCCCACTATGTCTCCCTCCTCATCCCCTAGTCCCCTGGAAAGAGTCCTTAATTTCTTTCCCGCTGATAGAAAAGAACTTACCCGCTTATGTCAAACCTGGCATACCGGTTGGTCTGCTAAGGATCAAGGACTGGAATGGCCATCAAAGGGCTCATTTGATCAGGGCAAGCTCCAAGCCTTGGTCTGCTACAATGAGTCCAACAAAACAGGAAAATCTAGGGATAAACATTTAGCTGCTATTAATAAGTTCATACTTATTGCACGCAACCAGCACGATAGGAGTTTAGGTAAGTCCGATACTGATCAAGCCCCCTACCAAGATCCAGTGACACCTACCGCCCCACCACCGTATGACGCAGCTGCTGCCGCAAGCACTACTAAGCTACTACCATGTGCTGTGGGATATACCCCAATACCCCCCGGATATTGTGATAAACCTATCACTGATCCTCTGCTACAGAATTCCCAGGGATCTCAGACGCAGACCTCCTCATCCCAGGGATCGCAAACCGTGACGCCTTCGCTGACTGCGGGATCTCTAGCTCCTGCGATTTTCGACCCACCTACCACTGTGCACATTGCTGGTGTTGTTGATATATCTCCTCTTTCATCTCAAAAGAACCCTATCCCTATGTCCCAGGGGTCGGCACCAACTCAGCCACCCGTAACCCCCGCAACAATACCAGTGGCTCAGACTATCGCTCAGTCGCCCACTGTCACAACTGCTCCAACGATGCAAGTAACTACTCAGACCCAGACTCTTACCCCACAGACACGTCATGTCTATCGCACTATTGGAGGTTATGAGATTGAAATACCCCCTCCCATTATTGAACAATATCCTTGTGTCCAGAACCCAACGGTTCCGGTCAACATCCAACGCCCAGCTACCAGTCAAACTGACGCGGCTGCCCAGACCTCCCTCTGTCCAGCACTTGGATCAGGAATGACCTCACACATGACCACCCAAACGACTACTTACCCATATATGGGACATACAACTCAGACATCACCCCCACCACCACATTTGGACTCCTCGGCTCAAACTGGTCCCCTGCCCCCGCCATCATTACCATGCCCTACTCTGTCTCAGTTACGACAGATGGGTTTTGTTCCATGCAGTCCTGCCACACAGGCACGCGCAATTTGTCAGGAATTATACGATCAGGGTTATGTAAAATTGCCCCCTGACTCGGATAATCCTCCCATGCCCATTCTTGCACCTGAATGTTCTACTCCCCCTAGATGGGATACGTTAGGTGCACGGCCGAAGGTTCAGATACCAGCTAAAGAGGGGCAACCAAAGGTTAGACCCTCCCCATTAGAAGAAGCATGGGAAGTTTTAAAACAACAACTCCCAACAAAATCTGACATGGAGGATATTCGAAACGAGCCTCCTCCGATACTCGATTTTTCCTCTCTTCAAGATAGCGATTCACCTCGTCTCACTTTCCCTAAGGCTCTTCCCCTTACTACCCCAGTCCCCACTGGAGAACGACCTATGCAATATGGTCATACATTGGCCAGTATGGGAGATGACCTCGCGTTCGTTTCAGAAGGACTTCGTTCCTTACGTAAGTCCATTTCAGCACTCCCGGATACTATTGCATCTGCTGTATCAAAATCCGAAATACCCCAACAACAGGACGTTATTTCTCATCATACCAGACAGCGCCACCCTCAAAGTTATCTTACTGATGAGGGATCCAGCCGCTGCCTTGCAGTCATTGACAGTCCCCGTCACTCTACAGGTCTGAATATCAGTACAGAACCTATCTTATCTAGTCCTAGCACACCTGCCCAATATGTTGCCTTACATGAGAACTCATGGCATTATGTTCAGCCATGGATTGATAATCTTGCAGGATGGTCTGAGGCTCTCCAGCCCCAGTCTGCCCTCTTCCCACGTGAAGGATCCTTGCGGTCTGATAAGCTCTCACTAGTGAGAGATCTTATTTATGACCACCCTGACCCCCATTGGGATCAGAAAACAACCCTCTACCTAATCCAAGGTCTCCAGGTTTGGAAAAAATACGAGAATCAATTTCCCCCAACCGCCGCGATCGATCTTCTTACTTCTTCATTGGTTAAACCCTTTGAGAAAGTAAAACTCTTTCCCCTGCTGAATAAGATGTCAGGGGGTGTCCCTCATACAGAGTACACCCCACTTTCGGCTGTTGAATTAAATAGCCTAATACTACAACTCCCAGATATTGCAATGGGAGGCAACCGATGGTTAAAGAAATTACAGGACATTACACTGGGTACCACCCTGTCAGTCGGTGATATGAAAGCGCTTTTGGGCAGAACCCCACACGCCAGTGTCACTGACATATTCACCCAATCAGGCTATGCCAAATTTGTAACCGATACCCAGTATGATGGCAACCCTTTAACAGAGATTCAGACCAAAGTATATCAGGAAATCCGGACCATGTATCCGGCTCTTAAAGATTTTTCAGTTATCACTTCCCAAAGATGGGAAATGGATTCAGAGCCTATTGAGGCTTACTTGCTCAGACTCCAAGATCTCTTTAAAGAAGAGACGGAGGAAAAATTTGACTCTGATAATGCCCTTCCAGTGTTCTACCATTTACTTAAGGGAACTTTACCTTCAGAGATTAAAAATAAACTGGAGAACACAGTTGGT
Source organism: Microcaecilia unicolor (assembly GCF_901765095.1). Taxonomy (NCBI): domain Eukaryota; kingdom Metazoa; phylum Chordata; class Amphibia; order Gymnophiona; family Siphonopidae; genus Microcaecilia; species Microcaecilia unicolor. The sequence goes on along the minus strand of NC_044040.1, from coordinate 117,373,604 downwards.
CTCCAATTGGAAAAATGGCCAAAAATTCGTGAACACATCCTTCATCATTGCAGACGGCTTATTAAAAGCAAGCAAGATGAAGCTCAACATCGTAAGACAGTACACACTAACTTAGAAGTGCTACAAACTGAAGATCTCAAAGAGAAAAGAGCATCCAGGAGCTCTGACACAGATCCCACAGGTCCCAATACCCCCGAGACCTCTCCCCCTGTTATTGTTATGTATGCTGACCAACGCTATGACAATAACACCCGAAATCAGGGCCCACGGCCCTACCGCCCAGACCGTAGAACTGATTACCCTGAAGAACGTGGTCGCCGCTCTCAACCTCAGAGAGGCCTCCCGAGGGGTCCTCCTGATGTCAATAGACGACCCAGAGACTACTGCTCCCAGCCTAGCCCTGATCGCTATGCTAATATTCAGTGTTACCGCTGTCAACAATTTGGCCATTATGCGGCGGAGTGTCCTCAGCCACCGCCCCATAGAGTTATGAGACAGCTCCGCCAAAATCCTCCAGAACGGCAGTCTTTCCCTCTATGGAACCCAGATCAACGCCGTCCACAGTGACTAGGCGTAGTTCACACTAAGGCAGGCATGGATGATCCTATGATCACCCTGCTTATCTGTGACGTCCCTGTCCCCTTCTTAATTGACACAGGCGCTTCTCGTTCTGTGCTGGCCCATGTTCCGCACAAACTGCAGAAACTTCTTAAAGTTTCCCCTAACAATATTACCACCACAGGATTTGATGGTGTCCCAACAGACACACCCCTGCTTGAGCCCTTGCCAATTACATATGCGGATCAACAACTATCTGCTCCCTTTTTGTATGCTCCATTATGCCCTGTCAATTTACTTGGAAGAGATCTATTGACATTGTTTCATTTTGAAATTCATTTTGATCCTTCCCCTAATGAAGGCACTTCACTCATGATGGCTGTCACTTCTATGGTTGAGAAACAAATAGAGGTGGCGCTGAATTATTTGCCGGGTTTCCTTTGGGCCACACCTGATAAGCCCTATGGTCAAGTGACAGGCCCTCCCCATCGTATCCAGCTTTTACCCGGATGTAAAGGCCCCAAAATCGCCCAGTATCCGCTGAAGCCTGAAGTTATTGCTGGAGCTCAGGAACAAATTGATTCCTTATTACAGCAAGGTATTATTGAAAAGTGTAATTCACCATACAATACTCCATTATTCCCAGTGCCAAAGAAAGAGCCTGGCGCCTTCCGTATAGTACAAGACTTACGGGCACTAAATGACCTCACTTACGCGGTATTTCCGAACGTGGAAAACCCAACTACACTCCTCAATAGTATCTCCTTGCAAACATATCATTCCACCATTGACCTGTCCAACGCCTTCTTTTCCATCACCCTAGACCCTGTCAGCCGTCCGCTAACGGCCTTCCAATTCAATAACACAACATATCAGTGGACTCGCCTTCCCCAGGGATTCACTGACAGCCCTACCATCTTTTCCCAAACTCTAGCAGAACACATACATGAATTTAAACGTGACAGGTATGTTCTCCCACCACATACTTCTATTGTTCAGTATGTGGATGACATGCTTATCACATGCCCTGACTTTGACACTTGTGTTCAAGTCACCTGTGATTTTCTAGGCTTTCTTGCTACGAAAGGCTATAAAGTTAACAGAAAGAAATTAAAAGTAGCTCAGACACACGTTACCTTCCTTGGCCATCATATTGGCCCCCGTCAGAAGGGCCTAGGTCCCGATACCCTCCAACACGTTTCTTCTTTACGTCTGCCCACAACAGTTTCTGATCTCAGAGGTGTCCTTGGCATGCTAAACTTTTGTCGCCTTTGGATACCCAATTATTCCGCCCGGACTCAGCCATTTTACATGAAGCTACAAGGTAAACAGAAAGTGAAACATGAACCCTTACACTTTACAGCTCAGGAAACAGCTGATCTTATGGCCCTTGTAAAGGATGTTATGCTTTCCTCACCATTGGCAACCATTGATGTTTCTCAGGATGTGCACCTTTGGGTTGTGCATACTGAGGATACGTGGTCTTGCCTAATCACACAAGAACATGATGATCTTGCATGTGGTTACCTTTCAGGAACTTTTTCACCCGTTGAAAGAGCCTTTGCAACTTGTGAGAAAGGTCTTGTTGCCGCCAGTACTGCTGTTACCAAACTATACAGCTACATTCCTCACCTTCCGGTGATTCTCCACACATCCCACGATGTTAAATATCTCTTGGACAAACAGATCAGTCACATGACTGTCTGCCGTTTGCAAAAGTATCAAGTACTTTTGTTTAGTGTAGTGCACTCCATTCACCCATTAACTTTAACTGACCTTCAACGTTTGGATCCATTGCTCACCGTAACAGAGACAGCACAGAATGCTATCTTTCCCCATGAGTGCACTACCCAATTATCTGTACCCGAATCTCTCCACGTACATTCTGAAATCTTGCAGAGTGGCGAGGTTTGGTTTACAGATGGTTCTCAGCAAAACGGGGTAGCTGGTTTTGCCGCCCTACGCTACACACCCGAAGAACATATACTCGACCCTGTACAATTTCGACTACCAGAGGCATTCACCGCCCAAACTGCAGAACTTGCTGCTGTTTTATACGTTCTGCTATTCAAAGCACTACACTCAGATTTGAGCATTGTCACTGACTCAGACTATGTTTTTGCTTCCTTGCATTCCCATGTCCGCAAATGGAACCAGAGGGGTATGATTTCCTCAACTGGACAACCCCTAAGTCACTTACCGTTGTGGACTGCTCTTTTTGACGCACTGCAGCAGCGTCATCAAAAAGGCCTCCGCACCAGTATCTCCTGGATAAAGGCACATCAGGAGACAGTCTTTTCTTTCGCCATCAACGGCAACCATGCTGCTGATGAACTAGCCCGTGAGGTCACTTCCTTTTCCAGTCCTCCTTCCGGTACCGCTGCCGATGCGGCACTTCCGGTCATTGTGTCAGATGCTCCACTTCTTGACACGCCTCCTTCAACCCCTTCCGATTCCACACAATCTGATTCCTCCTCTCCAAGTACCCCACCCCTTTTTCCTACTCCTCCCATCATTACCCCTCCCTTATCTCCTGACCCTCAGTGTTCTCAGAACGAGCCTACTCCTCCTGTAACCTCTGAATCCCTAACCTCCGACTTCTCTTCTACCCTCACGTCCTCACTTACACAAGCAGAAATTACCTTGTGGAAGCAAGCAGGCTGTTTTCTTAATCCTAATGGTATTTGGACCCATCCCAACGGTCAATTATGTGTTTCACAGCATGTTTTGTCTCTCCTCCTGCATGCCCTCCATTACCCTTTGCATTTGAATGCTAATACATTGTATGATCAACTATCTTCCAAATTATGGGCCCCCCAAATGATGCCCATGTGTCACACTGTTGTTCATAATTGTTACAAATGTTTTCTGTACACACCTAAACGAGGACCTGTCATTCCTTCAGGTCATTTACCTGTTGTCCAGGGACCTGGCCAACATTGGTATATAGATTTCACAGATATGCAAACACCTGTTCGTGGTAAACGGTATCTGCTTGTCTGCGTGGACGGTTTCTCCAAGTGGGTGGAAGCTTTCCCTTGCTCTAGAGAAACCGCACAAACGATGGCACAGTCACTGTGTAATGAGATTATTCCTCGATTTGGTATTCCTGCCAAAATTACCACAGAAAATGGTACACACTTTGTGAATGACCTTTTGCAGAACCTCCTTCCTGCACTTGGCATTACTCACAGAACCGTCTGTGTTTACAAACCCACCAGTAATGGTTTGGTTGAAAGATACAATGGATTGCTTAAAACAAAAATGCGTCAGCTTATGGCAAATGGGATTAAGAATTGGCTTGATGCCCTCCCTCTGGCACTATTATCTCTCCGTGCCACTCCATCCTCTTCCCTTAAACTGACGCCGTTCCAATTGTGTACAGGTCGCCAGATGCGACTCCTACCTGGCAATCCAGACACTCAAGTGCCCGATCAATACTCAGTATATTGGGATATCTTGCAGACTATTGTAAGTTCTCTGTCCTCAATTCCACAGGCCATTTCGGACAGAAGAGGGGATTGTGATGCCAATAGATCCCCCCCTTACAAAGTGGGCGATCTAGTGCATCGGCGTTATTACACGCACAAAACCTGGCGAGATCCCATCTACGTTGGCCCCTTCAAGATAGAAGCTCTGTCAGCTACAGCTGCTAAGCTTGAGGACCACACATCCTGGGTCCATCTGAAAGATATCCGAGTCTACCCGAATACCGAATCAGGCCTTCTGGATGTTTCCATTGATGTTTCCAGCACAGCAGTCACTGGAGAGACCTGTCCCATCACAAACTCCATCTCCACCACCAATGAGCCCAAGACCACCGACCCCACATCCAACACTCTTGAACCATCTTGATCAACTCGACCAAAGACTTAACCACTTAATCAACTTAGACCATCCATCTCCTGAATCGCACCTCCTTGATCTGGCTGACATTGTCATCCAAACCTTCGCTGACTCTCCAGACTCACCATCTGAACAACCACCTGTATTTGAACCAGCATTTGAGTTGCCATCCTCACCTCTTCCTCCAACTGTTCCAGCACTCCCACTTCCATACGTAGATCTTCACATCCGTCTCATCCGAATCCGTAACCTTGCAGAAGATCTCACCCAAATCCGCAACTTAGCAGGACAATTGAATCCGGAAGAACAAGAGTCTGTTGCGGTTTCCACAGTACAGAATTTGCACAGCAACATCTGTGAGCTGCTCGACATTCTACATTTGTACTTCCCGAATCAAGCCAGATAAATGCCACAGCAATTTCCGCCGATTTTCACTCCAGAAGAACTCATTCCCTTACAGACTATTTCTCTACATAAAGTTCCTATTCCAATACCACCTTTCCCAACCACTCCTGTGAAAGTTTTAATACCACCATCCTCCCCCGCTGGCAAAGTTCTTCACAGGGAACCTACTGCTGAGAACCTTGCAGCCCTTGACGATATCAAGGAACCAGATCCACCAGACCCGCTGAACAGTGGACTTTACCCTGTTGATAAGTGTGACTCTGAGCAGTTATCTGAAACCAATTCCCATTGGTCCAACGACTTTGACGGCACTTATTTGGAAGGTGACACCATTCCTGACGACATGGACGGAACCAGTACCCGCCCAAGTGTTGTCTCTGCAGCAGTAACGGTGTTACATCAGTACACCCTCTTCTTCTGCTTCCCATCTGCTCGATTGTTTGCTGTTGGACTCGTGTGTATGATCCTACTTTGTATAGGTTTGGTTTTGTTTTTCACTACCCTGTTTACCTATACTGCTGACAGTGACCTCTTTGATCTTTGGCTCACACTCACGACCTTTCCCACTGGCAACGTTTCTTTGCCCGTTGGAAACGCCACGGTACTTGCAACAACTTCGGTTCTTGCAACTACCCCAGCGGTACTTGCAACTACTTCGGTACTTGCAACTACCCCAGCAGTACTTGCAACTACTTCTGTACTTGCAACTACTTCTCCACCTACTACAGCAGCCTTCACAGAGCCCCAACAGTACACCACATTCACACGCCTGTTTGGACACACATCCCTCCAAACCATCAAAAAGATCAGTCCCTTTGCCACCAGTAATCCCACCCCTTGGTCAGACACACCGGCCACAACAGACTTTTCAACTGGCAATCCTACTGTGCCAATTGAAAACGCTGCGACTACTCCTGTCCTCACTGATTCTCCTGTTTTGCATTCTACAAGTGCTCCCAATAATATCAGTAGCTCGGTCCATATTGTCCCCAATCTTACAACTGCTTTTGGGGATAATATTACCTTGCTTGAATCACAACCCACCCCTCCTCCTTATCCTGTGGTTCCTACTAGTGACGTTCCTCCTCCCACGAATAATACTACCTTAGCCACTCCAAATATCACCGTCCCAGCTACTCGACCTCCCAGATAACTCACCATCCCAAAGTAGCTATCAATATATGTCCCAGAACAGACCAGATAACCAGCCTTCTCCACCTGATTCTCCCCCACCGTCGCCTTTAAATTTAGGTGAACACTTAATCCCTGAACCCCCAGAGTACCTTTTTGATCTAAGAGAATTAATACATCCTCATTGGGACCCAGCTCCAGAGGACGATCCCAATTGGGACCCCTTCACACGATATCAAACATTGTGTGAACCCTTATTTGAGAGTTGGACACTAGGTCCTAGTCGAACGGTCACACACACTGTGGTACTGTTTGGAGGAACCTTAGGTTTACAAATTGAACAAACCGACGACCTCCTAATAAGACCAGAAACTGGTGACGTTGTAGATTTTTGGTTAATCGCATACGCAGTACTGGGCACTGACTGGATACCCTTCCTGTTCATCAGAGAAGTTGGATTGGGACCTTTGGAAGTATATAGCCTTTTTGAAATCCCCGACCCTACTGAAAGAGGAGCTATTAGAATTTACCCACCCTACCCAAATTCTTCCTAATGATATATCAAGCATTGGTATACGTAGGAATATTAATTATAGCAATCGCAGCTCTTGCTAAGACCCTAGGGATAATTTTGTTGCTTACCTTAATCATTAGCCGTCATTTACCCTTCGTACAATCTTGATACAGTGTTTGATTATGAACACGATCAACATGAAGTGCCTAGCCCTTTTCTTGTGTGTGCTCACCATGCCCATTGTACATGGAGCACAGGATTTAGAAAAATTTCTGCAACAATTTACGACCACTTATGAAATAACATTACCCACCACAAAAGACACGACCACAATAACCCTTGATGTGTGTGCTTACACAATGTGTGGGGAACATCCTGTACAGCAATATTTGTCAGCTTTTGAGGTATACCTGTGTCCCTTCTCTAATTGCAGAAGTTGGGCACAAGTATGGTGGTACACAGGTTCATGGATTCCCTACTCAGGTAGTGAGATTCCAGATCTCAAAAAGAGCATTTCTATCATGAAATTGCGAGTGAATGGCCTCTGTCCAATGACCAAATGTAATCAAGTGGCTATCACTTTCAGAGGAGTAACGGCTGTTACATACAGAACTTATTCCTTAGGAATTGACGCCTCAGGTAGAGACCCAGTTGGCAAATTTAAGATTGTTCCACCCCCAACACAACCGGAAAAGAATCCTTTGATGCCAACAAAAATCCCAGAAGTAAAGATTCCTTACCAGATTGTGCCGATTAATAATTCTAAAGATTTAGTGGCACTAGAAACAGGATTTGGAGAGACAAACCTATGGCTTGAATGGGCGCATTATACTACAAAGAGTTTGAATGTCTCTAATTGTTATTTTTGTTCCCATGCAAGAGCAGAACCAACTGTAGTTCCCTTTCCTTTAGATCTCCACAATGATCCAGATGGTTTTTGGTGTATGTTAGAGTTATTACAAATGAAAGATGATATCAACCAGACTTGTCAACATCTTAACGAACATCACCCCTACTTACCCCCTCGGCTGAGGGTTCCACCCGCATTTAGGATTCCAGATCCTGCTACCCGATATCATACATGTCTGGAACGATATGGGGTGAAGAATACACGGTTTTTAGGAAATTTGACCAACTGTAATACAACCCTAGAAAAAGGGACTCTACGAAATCTAAATCTCACAGACTTTTCACAAGCTAGAGCAGACATATGGTGGTATTGTGGAACCCGTACTATCCACCATACACTTCACCGAAGTTGGACAGGCAGATGTGCTTTAGTCAAATTGGTAATTCCAATTGTAATAGCATCTTTGCTCCCTCCTCATAGCAGCTCTTCCTCACGAGTGAAGAGAAATGCAATGCCTGGATCTTTTGATGATCGGGTCTATATAGATGCAATTGGAGTTCCAAGAGGGGTTCCTGATGAGTTCAAAGCCAGAAACCAAATAGCTGCAGGATTTGAATCAGCTTTCTTTTGGTGGGCTACTATAAATAAGAATTTAGATTGGATTAACTACATATATTACAATCAGCAGAGATTTGTGAACTACACTAGAGATGCTGTTCAAGGAATTGCAACACAATTAGACGCCACCAGCAGGATGACGTTGGAAAATAGATTAGTTCTTGACCAGATTTTGGCATCGGAGGGCGGAGTGTGCCGGAAAATAGGTACACAGTGTTGCACCTTTATCCCCAACAATACTGCTCCAGATGGATCAATCACCAGAGCGTTGGAAGGCTTAACCTCACTGTCACAAGAATTGGCAGAGAACTCTGGCGTTGACACATCCTGGACTGGTTGGATGGATAGAGCTTTTGGTAAATGGAAAACATTTATCATTTCAGCAGCCACGACCATAATTATAGTGGTAGCAATTTTTGTATTAGTAGGATGTTGCATAATCCCTTGTGCTAGAGGCTTAGTAGAACGCTTAATTGAAACTGCAATAATGAAAAAGACAACAGCAGGACAATATGCCCTGTACGAAAATCTCCTTCCCAACACCACAGGAGATAACACATTGGACTATCTCCCTCTGAGAAGAACCAATCGCTATGCAACTGCTAGAGACACTAGAGAGATGTCTGCAACTGTATAATTGGGTAATAGCACACAGGGATACAATATAACCATATAAAGCTTTATAAGATGATGTGATACATGAGCAAAATGTCTACATAAGCAATGCACATCTATGCAAATGTATACTCAAGAAATAATCTGCATATAACCAAAGAATTTATGATTGATAACAATATATACTCACATAGGTAAGAATAAGTTAGAACCTGCATATTAATGGGTTGAATTAAAAAATATTATTATAGTAAATATAAGTTTTTGTATAACCACAGATATAGATAAGAAGTATTGAAATAATTGAAGTGGTGCCAAGATGGTAATTTCAAACCAAAAACAAATTTGACTGTACCAGTTAACCGTAAGACTCAGAAAATTTGATGGCCTGATAGGATACCTTCTGGAATGGATGGTACCATGGTGTATTTGCCCTGGTGTCACCCTATGGGATAGGGTGAAGAGGGGAATGTTAATATGTGGCCTGGCTTCAGACTTACCACTGGAATAGTGGTGGGCTAAGCTATACAGGCAAAAGCAACTGAAAAGTACTGACTAGGCCAAATAACAAGCTAATGATGTCATATTTGAGAATCTGCAAAAAGCAGGTTTGAACAATGGGTCTTAACACAACCAGGTACAACTTTCTAATTGAATATAGCACCTATAATGAAATAAAAATGGGAAAAAGGAATAAAATGAGGTTTTTAAAGTGGGACTTATTTTCCATCAGATGGCACTGAGATCATAACATGTTATGAAAGGTATTACTAAAGAAAGATGTGAAACTGGTATCTTAACAGAAAGATATTTTGGTAAACGACAAAAACTAAATGTTCCAAAAACATGTTGACTTTAACGGATATGGGGCAATCTCTTGAAATAGCTAGAACGGAAAGACAGATGGTACAGATGCGCATGTGGCCGGATGCGAAAGTATGATCTCAGAAATTGAGAAATATTAGAAAAAAAGTTCCCCTCACAATTGACTTCTATTGAGAGCTGTGGGTATAAAAGAAGGGAAATTTTGGCTTAGTTTCGGAGTTCTCCCCAACGCTTGCTCAGACGGCAAAGCCCTGTGCGACTGAAACCAGAGTCTGATGTCTGTACTTAATTGAACAACTTGGTAAGATTAAAGTCTTCTTTCTGAAATTTATCTCTGTCTTTATTTCCAATAATTCTTTACCTGTCATTCTAACTTAAAAATAAGCCACATACAACTCACACACACTCTTTACACTAAGTTTCATAGATTTCTAATACTATATATATATGGGAACTTAAATGGACAAAGATCTACTTAGATCCTGATAGATAGAAGACTATGGTCATGGACAGTATCCTAGACTTATGCCTTCTGGTATCTACACAAGAGACATATCACTGGAATGGAATATCAAAAGGATTTAGGCAGGCGACCCAACACATAGTGGAAGAACAGACCCTTTGGCCCTACAGAAGGGTATTCCTGGGGCGCAAAGAGGGCCCCTAGAATTTACATCTTATTCTCAGTAAAGCTCTGGTATTTCTTTCACCCAAAAATGGTAACTCACTGTTTATTTCTTGAAATTCAGTGCTATCACTGGAACATTCACACTCACCTCAGCTCACTTTCAGTAACTGGCACATATAAGCCTGGGTCTTAATTACTCTTCCAATCACTTATTTCACTTTAAAACCATAAAATATATACTTTTATTTCTTACATTTCACACACTCAGCAAACGTTTTATTCCCTTTCTCTCCCTGCTCACAGCCATCTCTCTCTCCATGGTCAGCCAGCCCTCGTCTTCAGCTCATCAGTCTCCCTAGCAACTCACCCCCCCTAGAGGAACACCTGACGTCCCTCAACCAATCAGCTTGTCAGGAAAAGACTGTTTTTTTCTCTTATCTGTTTTAGAATCTTGGCTGTTTTCCCTTCCCCCATAGAAATTAATGCAAAACTTACTATATAGAGAATTTCAAAGTCAATTTTAATCTAACCTGTACCCAAAACAGCAAGAAACATTTTATAGTACAATCCCCACCTAATCATGGGTTATTTCTTGTAAAAGAAAACCATATTTAAGAAACATCTCACACTTTCTTCACCTAACTCCATTAAAAATTCCCAAACTAACTTTAAACATTTTCCAGCCAGCACCATCCACCAAAACCCTGGAACAGCCCCCCCAGAGCCCCAGGAAAAAACCATTTAATATATCTTACCATATATTACACTAAGGGTGGTGGAACAATTAGGTCTAAACTGTGTTGTTTCAGGCTTAACTTGTTTTGGACTGCTTTGAGTCCTGATTTGTGCATCTGCTGCAGGGCCGTGCCTAGGGTCTCTGGCGCCCCCCCCCCCCCGGTGAAAATGATCATGCCCCCCCCCCCCCGGTGAAAATGATCGCTCACCACTTGCTACACTAACAGGAATTGTCAGCAATATTCTTAGAAACAAATTGCTATACATTGCAAAATAAGATAGCAGATGTAAATTCTCAAAGTGGACATATTCCAAACGCTAAAATGAAAATAAAATGATTTTTTTCTACCTTTGTTGTCTGGTGACTTTCTTTATCCGATCATGCTGGCCCAGTATCTGAGTCTGCTGCTATCTGTCCTCTTAACTCCATTTCCAGGGCTTCCTTTCCACTTATTTCTTTACTTTCCTCCTTTCTTCTTCATTTCTTGCTCTATATCCATTTCCAGCAATTTATTCTCTCTCCTTGGGACCTGTCCTCCCATCCACGTCCATCCTTGTCCCTCTCTGCCCTTCCCTCCTCCATCCATAGCCAGCAATCCTCCTCTCTCCCCTCCCCTCCATTTCCAGCAAATTGTCCTCTCCCTGGGACCCCATGTCCATCCTTGTCCCTCTCTGCCCTTCCCTGCTGCATCCATAGCTAGCAATCCTCCTCTCTCCCCTCCCCTTCCAGCAATTTGTCCTCTCCCTGGGCCCTGCTGCTGCCCTCCCATCCATGCCTCTCTGCCCTCCCATCCATGCCCTCCCATCCATGCCTGTCTCTCTGCCCTCCCATCCATGCCTCTCTGCTCTTTCCTCCGCGCCCTGGGGCCTTTAAATCTTTTACTTCCGTTCGCAGCAGCGTCAGTGAAAGCGGAGTGCTGCCGACGTCTTCCTTCCCTTCGCGCTCTTGGTTTCCTCAGTGTCCGCCTTCTTCTGACGTCAGAAGAAGGCAGGACACTGAGGGAACCAATGAGTGCAAGGGAAGGGAGACGTCGGCAGCGCTTTCACTGACGCTGCTGCGACCAGGTAAAAGATTTAAAGGCCTCAACGGCGCGGGGCGAGGGTAAGCACCGGCGGCGCCCTCCAGAGGTGGGCGCCCCCCTGCGGCACTTACCCCGCTTACTGCATCGGCACGGCCCTGATCTGCTGTCTGGAATTTTGGAAGATGGAAATGAGAAAATAAAAATTAAGTTTTGGATGTACTCTGTAGCAGTTGCTGTTTATTTTTGCAATGTGTGTATGGATGCCTGTTTTGGTGTCAGCATGTCTACACATATGGCTATGATTTCTGAACATGGGGCATCGTTTAAGGACAGACTTTTAAATGCCCAGTTGGGTATATATGCTAATCTCAGTTTTGTTAAATGTTTCAGACATATCCATCTACTTGCTCCCATGATATAATTGAATTCTATTATTCTGTTTCACTGTATTTTAAAATGTAAGCCACATTGAACCCCAGTTTGCTTGGGATAATGTGGGATATAAATGTAAAAAAAAATTCCATTATCCTCCACCTTTTAAGACACAGCCTATCAAACTGGATGGCGATGACACAAGGAAAGCAAGTTAGGTCCAGTGAAGACTAACTCAAAAGAGGGGCGTATCTGCGTGGGGCCATGGAGGCCTGGGCCCCCTTAGATTTGGCCCTGAACCCCCTGCCGACGACCCTCTCCACCCCCCCTCCCACCACCAACCCGCTGTCGCCATTGCCTATCTTTGCTGACCGGGGACCCCAACCCCCGCCAGCCGAGGTCCTCTTTTCTTCCGTTGCAAAGCTGGTGGGGGACCCCAACCCCCGCCAGCCGAGGTCCTGTCTTCTGTTGCAGTAAAGCTTCCTGTTCTGAGTCTGACATCCTGCACGTACAGGACGTCAGACTAAGAATTTGAAACTGAAGGAAGCTTTGCTGCAACGAAAGAGAGGACCTCGGCTGGCGGGGGTTGGGGTCCCCCGCCAGCTTTGCAATGGAAGAAGAGAGGACCTCGGCTGGTGGGGGTTGGGGTCCCCCGCCAGCTTTGCAATGGAAGGACCTCGGCTGGTGGGGGTTGGGGTCCCTCGCCAGCAAAGGTAGGTGGCGGGGGAGGGTTGGCGGTGGGAGGGGGGTGGAGAGGGTCGTCGGTGGGGGGGGGGGGGCAAAGTTGGCGGGGGGGTCCGGCAATGGCGGGGGGGGGGGGGGGTAAAATGTGCCCCCTCACTCTGGCTCTGGCCCCCCCTCCCGCTGAAGTCCAGATACGCCTCTGACTCAAAATAACCTGTTCCTTAGCTGGGCTCTAGTATTACCATATTGAAAATGTGTGGATCCATAGGAGTCTGACTTGTCTGGCTTTTCCAATAGGAAGCATATATTGTGGTTCTGTATATTCACTGCTGCCTTTTTAAAGGTACAGTTACTGATATTTGTGTGTTCAGAATTGGTGCTGTTAAGCTTGTTAAATAGGCTCTGAGAAGCTTCTTATCAGGATTTGGTAGACAATCCTTTGTCTGTTCCTTCATAAGGAGTGGAAGGAACACTGTCAGGAACTCCATGGACTTGAACTGGTTAATGTCAGCTTCAGAAAGCAGAGAAAGCAGTAGAACCAGAGGAAGGGACAAGAAGGCTTATTTTATTAATACAGCTTAATAAGGCATTTTATATTTGTTATAAAGCAAAGTTGAGGGATATGTGCCACAGGTTCCTGTGATGCATGTTGAGAGGTTGACAAGGCTCAAGTCTACTTTAATGGCTAAATTTAATTAATGGGATAATGCAACTTCATTTACAAATGTCAGTGTTTCCAAGGTTTCCATGTGTGCATGTGGTTTATGTTGATGCAAGACAGACTATTTACTTAAAAATCCATTATGAAGTGCACTCTAAGGCATTATTTAGGAGAATACCAAGTACTACTCACACCTATATGCCTAGTGTCCCCCCCCCACCCCAAAAAAAAATGTCAGGTCTGGCTATGCCTGGTATGTACAATTTCCTTCACATCTTTGGGGAGTGGAAGGGGTCAGTGACCACTGGGGGAGTACGGGGGGGGGGGGGGGGTAATTCCTTTAGTCCTCCAGTGGTCATCTGGTCATGTAGGGCACATTTTTGTGGCTTGGTCGTTATTAAAACAGGTTTAGCTCAAAATGTCTTAATTGTAGTTATGGATATTTTTGTTTTGTTCCATTATGGCAGAAAAAGGTCCAAGTGTTAGGAAAGCCCACATTCAGACCTTAACACACCCCTGACATAGCCCCTTATGATTTGAATGCACTGCAGATGAACAGCATAGAAAAATGTTGAGAAAATGGGTTTCGAAAATAGTGATTTGAACGTTTTGGCTAACAAAACGTCCAAATGCTGCTTTATGCCACTTTTTAAACATTTTTCTCTTTAAAAAATGAGCCCCAGAGTTTATAAGATTTAATTTGATAAATAACATATTTGGCATTTATTTAGATTCTTCTGATTAAGCCAGTTTTGGGGGAAATATGTTCTGTGTTGGGATTTTTGGGATGCTTTATGAACTTTACTTGGATTTGGTGGAAAATCACATTGGGATGACCTCAACCAAAAAGGCTTCAAGGAAGAGAACATCTCTACTATAATAAAAAGCACCTCCAACGTTCTGAAGCTGACTCCGTGGCTTCACTGAAGTGAAGGGTTCGTAAGGTTCGTCAGATTCGTCAGTCTGTCACCATCTCTCGGCCCCGCCCTCGCGCCTCTGATAGGTCCGCCGCCCTCGACGTCATCACGTTTTGACGTCGAGGGCGGTGGACCTATCAGAGGCATGAAGGTGGGGCCGAGAGAGATGGTGACAGACTGACAAATCTGATGAACCTTACGAACCCTTCACTTCAATGAAGCCACAGAGTCAGCTTCACAACGTTGCAGGTGCGTTTTATTACACTACACAGCTCCCTAATTTTGCACTTAAACATCGCAGGGTGGCTGAGGGGGGGGAGGGGGGCAACTACCCTGGAACTGGGAGGGAGGGAGAGAGGGGGGGCAATGACCCTGGGTGGGTGGGTGGGAGGGCGGACCCTGGAATTTGGAGGGGGAGACCCTGAAACTGGGAGGGGGAGAGGGGGGGCAATGACCCTGGAACTGGGTGGGTGGGAGGGTGGACCCTGGAACTTGGAGGGGGGCGGGTGGACCCTGAAACTGGGAAGGAGGGAGGGGGCCCCTGGCACACACTCTCATTCTCACACACACACACACATACTCTCGCACCCAGTCTCACTCTCTCTGACACACACACACTCACACATTCACTCTGTCACACACACTCACACATTCACTGTCTATCACACACTCACTCTCACACACACTCTGTAAAACACACACACTCCAACGAAAACCTTGCTAGCGCCCGTTTCATTTGTGTCAGAAACGGGCCTTATTTCCTAGTAATGGATAATTAAGATAAGTACATCTGATATCACAAATTTGGACATTCAAGTGCACGTAGCAACATTTTAAAAGATTGCTAGTGTGCAATGATTTAAAATCTTGATTGCATTGGTTTGGTTACTCTACAATGGGCACCATTTGTATTTTCTGAGCACACATTGAAAAAATGTTTTTTTTTTTATTAGTAAAAACTTATTTATATTAAAAATAAAGTATACAATATTGTTAAATTTTTTTGAGATTAATGATTAAATATAAGTCTTTGGATCAATTAAGAAATTATTATTTGTGATAGATGCCTGGGGTTTAAGAAATATTTTAGGCCTCCCATAATCTGGGTTTTTGATTCACAATCCTAATTCACAATTAGGAGTGGAGGAGTGGCCTAGTGGTTAGGGTGGTGGACTTTGGTCCTGGAGAACTGAGGAACTGAGTTCAATTCCCACTTCAGGCACAGGCAGCTCCTTGTGACTCTGGGCAAGTCACTTAACCCTCCATTGCCTCATGTAAGCCGCATTGAGCCTGCCATGAGTTGAAAAGTGTGGGGTACAAATGTAACAAAACAAACAATCCCCCAGATTCTATATAGCAAGACTGGAATTGTGCACGCAAATCTGGTCATACTCTGGATTAGCATGTGCAATTTAATTATCTAACAAGCCAATCATCAATAATTGCCATTTAACAAATTATCAACACTAATTGGCATTAATTAGAATTTACATGCACAACTTGCTAAGTGTATTCTGTAAAGTGGAGTGCATAAATTCTAATGTGTGCTGCCAAACAGGGGGCGTGGACAGGGGCGTGAAATGGATGGGCTGTGGGTATTCCGAAAATCTACAGCAGAGTTATAGAATATACCTGCTACACACTTAACTTAGGCAATGCTTTTACACCAAGTTTTACTTGGCATAAATGTACGTGCCTAGAGTTAGGCACAGGCATTCTATAAACTGTGCCTAATCTAGGTGCGGTTTATAGAATACGCCTATTTTTGGCACAGATTTTTCAGGCACCATATATAGAATCTAGTCCAATATACCTGGTACTGGATTTTGGATTTGGACTTAGATCATGCCTTTCTCAGTAGTAGCTCAAGGTGAATTACATTCCAGTGCAACAGGTATTTTCCTGTCCCTGGAGGTTTGTAGTCTAAGGGGCCCTTTTACCAAACAGTGGTAAAAAAAAAAGTGGTCTTAGCATTGAACATTATTAAATATATATATATATATATATATATATATATATATATATATATATATATAGTTTTTGGGGTTTTGCCGGGTTCTTGAAGCCTGGATTGGCCGCTGTCGGAGACAGGATGCTGGGCTTGATGGATCCTTGGTCTTTTCCCAGTATGGCAGTGCTTGTGTGCTTATGTGCCCATACACAGGTCATTCTCGCACTAAACTCATTTTTACTGCTGGGTTAAAATGACCAATTTTTCTATTTTTCTTATTAATGGCCACATGCTAATTTTCCCATTAGCACGCGCAAGTCCGTACCACCACCTATTTTGTAGACGGTAGGGACTCACGCACTAAACCTGCGCTTATCAGTTAGAACACAGCAACATCCATGTGCTGATTAGCGCAGAACATGCCCATTCTCCGTCACCAATGCTAAAAAATAAATTTTATTTTTTAGTGTGTGGGTAGCGTGTACACTTTCCAAAATTACCCTGGGACGCCTCAGTGAACCCAGCAGTAAGGCATTTTTGCTAAGGTAAGCATACCTTAGTTAGAATTGGCAGATTTACAACACTGGTGAAACTTGATACACACTGACCTGCACATCTAAATTCCTACTTCCTCGACCTATCTAAATAGGAGCTGCCCATGTATCTGCGTGATAGCTGCATAGGGTCAGGAAAAAGAGGTGCTCTTTAGCTATATTCATACCTTCATGAATCATGAAAAATTTATCCTTAAAATTGAGCGTGGTACCGGAAGATTGGAGGGTGGCCAATGTAATGCCCATTTTTAAAAAAGGTTCCAGGGGAGATCCGGGAAATTATAGACCGGTGAGTCTGACGTCGGTGCCGGGGAAAATGGTAGAGGCTATTATTAAAAACAAAATTACAGAGCACATCCAAGGACATGGATTACTGAGACCCGAGTCAGCACGGCTTTTGTGTGGGGAAATTTATTTAAATTCTTTGAAGGAGTAAACAAACACGTGGACAAAGGGGAGCCGGTTGATATTGTATATCTGGATTTTCAAAAGGCATTTGACAAGGTACCTGATGAAAGGCTACAGAGGAAATTGGAGGGTCATGGGACAGGAGGAAAAGTCCTATTGTGGATTAAAAACTGGTTGAAGGATAGGAAACAGAGAGTGGGGTTAAATGGGCAGTATTCACAATGGAGAAGGGTAGTTAGTGGGGTTCCTCAGGGGTCTTTGCTAGGACCAATGCTTTTTAATATATTTATAAATGATTTAGAGATGGGAGTAACTAGCGAGGTAATTAAATTTGATGATGACACAAAGTTATTCAAAGTCGTTAACTCGCGACAGGATTGTGAAAAATTACAGAAGGACCTTACGAGACTGGGAGACTGGGCGGCTAAATGGCAGATGATGTTTAATGTGAGCAAGTGCAAAGTGATGCATGTGGGAAAAAAGAACTCGAATTATAGCTACGTCATGCAAGGTTCCACGTTAGGAGTTACGGACCAAGAAAGGGATCTGGGTGTCGTCGTCCATAATACACTGAAACAAGTGTGAGGATGTTATAATGCCGTTATATCGCTCCATGGTGCGACCGCACCTTGAGTATTGTGTTCATTTCTGGTCGCCACATCTCAAGAAAGATATAATGGAATTGGAAAAGGTGCAGCGAAGGGCGACTTAAATGATAGCGGGGATGGGACGACTTCCCTATGAAGAAAGATTAAGGAGGCTAGGGCTATTCAGCTTGGAGAAGAGACGGCTGAGGGGAGACATGATAGAGGTATATAAAATGAGTGGAGTGGAACATGTGGATGAGAAGTGTCTGTTCACGCTTTCCAAAAATACTAGGCCTGGGGGGCATGCGATGAATCTACAGTGTAGTAAATTTAAAACAAATCGGAGAAACTTTTTCTTCACCCAACGCGTAATTAAACTCTGGAATTTGTTGCCGGAGAACGTGGTGAAGGCGGTTAGCTTGGCAGAGTTTAAAAGGGGGTTAGACGGTTTCCTAAAGGACAAGTCCATAAACCGCTACTAAAAGGACTTGGGAAAAATCCACAATTCCGGGAATAACATGTTGTGATAAGTATGAGGCTGTCCTATCCGGGCTAGGCCACTAGAGGGTGCTAGTAGGAGAATAGGTGGAGGTCGCTAGGACCGGGGGGGGGAGAGCTCTGGGATGTCCACAGGTGTAGGAGGTTATGGGCTGGGTCCTGTGTACCCCACCTGAGTTGTGAAAGGAAGGGAAGTGAGCTGGCAGCAGAAGAAGAGAGAGCCCCTGGAAGATACTGGCTAACCCTATGGACTTGTGGTGGAGTGTGTGTCCAAATGAGATCAGCAGGCTGAAAATCCTGGGGTAAGAAGTCCCTAAAGCATTAGTGTTTAACTGTGTGTCCTCAGTACTTATAGGAACTGTGTGTTCAGTGAAAGGACTGTGTGTTCAGAACTGTGTGTTCAAAGAGGGGACTGTGTGTCCAGAACTGTGTGTTCAAAGGGAGAACTGTGTGTCCAGGACTGTGTGTCCAAAGTACTGAGAGAAGCAGGCTGCAAAGCCTGGGGTTAAAAGTCCCCAAAGTATTGAAGGTAATACTGAGCCCATGTATTTGTGTGGGGAGGCTCAGTGTGTAGACCTATGAAAGTCTAAAGTATTAAGCTAGAAGAAGTGTGCCCAGGGGCTGGAATAAAGAGTTGCCTGAGAAATATGCAGTCGGTGAAACCTGTTTAATTTGCTTAGTGGGAACCAGGTCACCCTGAGCGAGAAGGGGTAGCACACTAATTTGCATATGGAGAACCAGGTCACCCTGAGTGAGAAGGGGGATATCACAATGTATAGAATGTTTGTACATTTGGGAAGCTTGCCAGGTGCCCTTGGCCTGGATTGGCCGCTGTCGTGGACAGGGTGCTGGGCTCGATGGACCCTTGGTCTTTTCCCAGTGTGGCATTATTTATGTACTTATTGTGATCATTGTATGAGACTCTGAGGATCTACTCATCAGCAGTTCATACTGCATTCCTGCATGAGGATTGTGATGAAAACTGATGAAACAATTTCTTGATTCTCTTAGATTTGTAATATAGTGGGAGTGACTAAGTAGGAAGAACTTGAAACAATAATCTTTCTACATTCTTGCATTTTGGAACCCTCTTTTAAGGAACATAAATGTGACTTAAAAACATATTTCTTTGAAAGATCATTTGGATCATGATGGGCTCTGTGGGTGTGACAAAAAAGTGGTTAAGTGTTGCAATGTGTAACTATACATTAAAAAAATTATTATGGGCCCTTTTACTAAGCTGCAGTAAGCACTAATACATGCTTATTGCAGGTTAAAAACCACTAGCGCAGGGCACTGGGACATCTTTGGGGGCAGAGTGTAGGCATGCTCAGGACTAATTGGTTAGCACAGCTACATTGCCGCTTGCTAGCCAATTAGCGCATGGTTAGCGTGTGAGCCCTTACCACCTAGAAAATAGGTATAGTTAATGGCCATGCACTAGTGAAATTAGAACATGACCATTATTTCTAAAATGGAAAATGCGGCCATTTTATAGCAACAAAAGTGGTCTCTCACTACTCATAGCACAGGCCACTTTTAGTGCCACTTAGTAAAAGGGCCCCTATTTTATTGTAAAAACTTATGTTATAATTTCTTTTCTCAAATTTTATTCTTTTTAATTTAAGCAGAAATCTTTTCCTTGTTTTACTAAAAATCACTTAGGGCCTTGTTTACAAAGGCTCGCTAGCGTTCTTTAGCATGCGCTGTATAGATGCCCACAATATTCCTATGGGCACCTACACAGCGCTTGCTAATTGTTAGTGTGCGCTAAAGAACGCTAGTGCACCTTTGTAAACAGGGCCCTTTTACCAAATTGGGTATAAACAGTGGTGCTAGTGCATGCTTCGTGGGTCATTCCCGTGTGCTAAGGCCATTTTTACCATGTGGCCATTTATTCTATTTCCCGCATTAATGGCCATGTGCTAAGTTTCCCATTAGTGCATGGCCATTAGAATGTGATTGTAGGTGGTAAGGGCTCATACACTAACCATATACTAATCAGTTAGCATGCGGCAATGTAGCTGCACTAACTGATTAGTGCAGAACATGCCTACTCTCCAACCCCAACTCACCATCAGCACTATAAAATAAATTTATATTTTAGTGCGGGGGTAGCGTACGCAAATACAAAAATTATTATGGGACGCCTGATAGGCCATTTTTTGCTGTGGTAAGCACCTGTTAGTGCTTACCACAACTTAGTAAAAGGACCCCTTAGATGGCATTCCCGGTGGGTGATATACAGTATAAAATAAAAATAATCTTGAATGAAATGGAAATCAGAACAGAAAAGGGGACCATAATGATTTTGTTGGGTCTTTAAGTCTAACTAGATTATCTGAAAACAAATTTTGCTGGTACTGCTGCTTTAACATTTTACAATACACCTTAGGCTTTCCAATTTTTCTTCTGCAACAAACTGTTAGAAAAAGAAAACACACCATACAAAGCACATACAATCTTGATATTTTATTTTTTGCTATGAAGATATTAGGAAAGTATAAAGTCTGATGGAGACAACCCAAGAGTAAATATCAGAGGAAGAGAGAGATGGCATGGAATCCCTTCCATGGCTGGAGAATAGCAGGCAGAATCGAATATTGTGGTCACACATCCTAGCATGCAGTGCTTCTGCTTACATTATGTGCATTTGTGGAAGGTGCAGACTGGAAGAAGTTCTGCAGAGAAAGAGAAAAAGATGAGAGACATCCAAAATCAGTTTATGTTGAACTGCTGATCCTTCACTCACTCTCTAGCACCAGTAAAAAAAAAAAAAAAAAGTCCTACAGAAATTTTATTCCCAGAAAGTACATTAGAACAGCTTTTCCCATATCTGTCCTGGAGGCACACCTAATATCTCTGTTTTTCAGGATATCTGATGAAAATACATGAGATTTAGGGGGGGGGGGGGGGGGGGAGAGAATTTGTCAAGGTGCGGTAAAAGTTTGTCTTTTACCACATCTTGATTTCCTGTGAGATTCAGCAAAGCCATGGCCCAATACTCCTGGCTTGCAGATCCTTTGCCCCCCCCCCCCCCCGCATTAAGCAGCCCCCTCACAGGACCCTCCCACCTCCCCACAAGGGCTACCTTCAAAGATCATTGGTGGTCCGGGGGGGGGGGGGGGGAGTCTTCAGGGATCCAAGGGATCATCCTGGGGGTCGTCAGGGGTCCGGGACAGTCTTTGGCAGGAGCAATGTCCAGTCGCTCCTGCACTGTCCAGCCCTGCCTTCACAATGGCACCCGTACTGTCGCTAGGGGTTATATTCCATCTGATTATGATCCCTAGCGATAGTAGCATGATACCGCCGCTAGGGACACCATTTTGAAGGCAGTGCAGCAGAAGGCAGGAGTGACTGGGCATCTCTCCTACTGAAGAACCCCCGAAACCCCAAGACAACCCCCTAGACCACCCTTGGACCTCGAAGACCTCCCTGGACCACCAATGATACTACTATTACTAATCATTTCTATAGCGCTACCAGACATACTCAGCGCTGCACACATTATATGCAGGTACTTTTCTGTCCCTAGATGGCTCACAATCTAAGATTTGGTACCTGGGGTAATGGAGGGTTAAGTAACTTGCCCAAGGTCACAAGGAGCTACAGTGAGAATCAAACCCAGGTTGCCAGGATCAAAGCCTGCTGCACTAACCATTAGGCCGCTCCTCCAACAATGATCTATGAAGGTAGCCCTTGTGGGGTGGGGGGAGTTGGGAGGGTCTTGTGAGGGGGGGCTGCTTAAGGCGGGGGGGGGGGGGGGGGCTGGAGGATCTGCTGTCCCGGGAGCATCGGACCGCAAGTTTGCAGCTGGGGTTATTTTATTATGGTTCTGAGGCCCTAACACGACTTGTATCACCACAAGTTGCATTAGGTATTTGCATAGTAAAGAGATGCAAAACATATATTTGCATATTTTGCATCTACTACTACTACTACTACTATTTAGCATTTCTATAGCGCTACAAGGCATACGCAGCGCTGCACAAACATAGAAGAAAGACAGTCCCTGCTCAAAGAGCTTACAATCTAATATTTTGCATCTCATTATTCAGTAACCCGCAGCAACTTAAATATTGCTGCAGCATTTTTAGAAAAGTGGCATTAGAGCCACATAATGCATGTTGGAACAATACAAAAGCATTATAATGTTCTCAGTTTTGTTCTCCATTTCTTTTCTAATAATTCCTAACATTCTATTTGCTTTCTTAGCTGTTCCTATACATTGAGAAGAGGATTTCAACTTATCAACGATGACACCTAAATCCTTTTCCTGGACAACTCCTAATGTGGAAATGGAACCTTGCATCGTGTAGCTATACTTTGGATTGTTCTTCTCTACATGCATGACTTTGCATGTGTTCACATTATGGCGTTTGTCTTACAAACGCTATTAGGACTTTAAATGTCTCAGTCCTGGCACATGCTTTTTTGGGGGCCAAAATGTGTAAACTAGTATTTTACAAAAGGGCAGGATAAAATGTATAAGCCACTAAAACATCCAGGGCTGGCAGAGGCATGTTGTGTTGTATAGCACATCATGGGCAGTGAGGTGTTCTCTACATCCATCCTTGGTTTTCCATAGTACATCAATATACAGGCAACGCAAGATCTATGTTGGGATTTAGATGAATAATGAATAAGTACTGCCGCAGCATGTTTTTGTGGCTGTTTGCATTGGTGCTGACTGCAAGAGAGCTGAGACTCTGTGAGCCTGATTGCTGTTTCTATCCACCCAGTGTGTCATCTGAAACCCTTCCATCTCCACACCTGTTACCTCCCCCCACCCTTCCAATATCATGCCAAATACCTCTTGTCCCTCATCTGCCCCTTTCCTCTCCCCCTCTGGGGTGCAGAAGATCCCTTCTATGATCTTGTCTGGTTCTCAGCATGTACATCATTCTCACAGCCCTCTGGGCACTGGAACAGTCCTCCATTACCATGGCATATCCCAGCCTATGCCTTTGTGTGGTGTAGGTGCTGAGCCTTTGCCCTTACACAAC
Organism: Microcaecilia unicolor; assembly: GCF_901765095.1. Taxonomy (NCBI): domain Eukaryota; kingdom Metazoa; phylum Chordata; class Amphibia; order Gymnophiona; family Siphonopidae; genus Microcaecilia; species Microcaecilia unicolor. The sequence goes on along the minus strand of NC_044040.1, from coordinate 117,350,219 downwards.
AAAAAGATGTTTGCAGTGTCTCAGCACTCCCCCTCCCCCCCCAATTCGACACACATCCACCTCCCCTAAGGTGATGTTTCCCTTGTGGGACAAGAACTGCTGCTTTGGAACCAATACAAACCTTCCCATGGAGCTTCTGTCAGACATTGTAAGATGTCAATCATAACGTTAATCTTACAAAAATGTCTAGGTGGGAGGGCTATAAATGTTGCTATTTGGTAAGTCCAAGTTTCTGAAATTGCTGGCAGCTCTAAAAGTTTAGGGCTGCAAAACGTCTCTGCCTGCCATTTTACAAAGCTAGCTGCTTACCTGGCTCCGGCTCTCTCCACTGTTGAGGAGTATAACCATTTCTTTATAGGGATAGTCAGTTTCCCCCGTTTTTGGCTTCTAAATGGCAACAATACAAGGAAGCTAATGAAGGCCATAGATCAGATCCGACATTGTTCTGGGAGGCGGCTAAAGCGGTTCTCAGGGGAGAGATTATCTCCTATCTTAGCTTCCAGAAGAAGGTGAGGTGTAGGGAGGTGCTTCGCTTGGAGAGGCGAGTGACCTCACTTCAGAGAAAGTATGGGATAGATCACTCTCTGAGGGTCAAAGCACTGTTGTTGGAAGCTCAGCAAGCTTTAAATGAGTTGCTGCATAGAAAGGTGAAGAGGTCTTGGGAGTATTACAGATATCAACTTTATAGGTTTGCTAATAAAGGGAGTAGGTTTTTGGCGCGGCTTGCTAGGAGTAGTTCGGGATGTCATAAAATCTCCACGATGGTAGATTCAAATGGGGAGAGGAAACATGAGGATAGAGCTATAAATAGGATTCTCTCAAAGTTCTTTACTACTTTGTACGAGCCGCAATCCCCACCTCCATTAACTAGTGAGATCTATCTCTCTAGTATGGATCTACCTAAGATTATGGACTCAGAGCTCGCATTATTATTATTATTTATTGCATTTGTACCCCACATTATCCCATCTTTTTGCAGGCTCAATGTGGCTTACAGGGTGTTAATATGGTATAGTCATTACATAATCTTAGATACAGTCGGTAATAAACTGGAGGTAGAAGAGGAATTAGTTAGAAGGTATTAGGTAAGGTCGTGTTAGAGGTGTTTTAAAGCGTTTGGGTGGTATACGGAGTAGTTTGTTTCATCAAGGATTATTTTTGTAGGCCTTGTTGAAGAGAAATGTCTTCAAAGATTTGCGAAAGCTGGTTAAGTTGTCCATGTTTTTCAGGGTCATGGGTAGTGCGTTCCATAACTGTGTGCTTTTGTACGCAAAGGTAGTAGCGTATGCCTGTTTGTATTTAATTCCTTTACAGCTGGGGAAGTTCAAATTGAGGAACTTGTGGGCTGATCTTCTGGCATTTCTGGGTGGTAAGTCTATTAGGTTCAGCATGTAGAGTGGGGCCTCTGCATGAATGATTTTGTATACAGTCGTGCAGATCTTGAACTCAATTCGTTCCTTGAGTGTGAGCCAGTGCAGTTTCTCTCTTAGGTGCTTTGCGCTTTCGTATTTGGTTTTTCCAAAAATGAGACGGGCTGCGGTGTTCTGGGCTGTTTGGAGTTTTTTAATGGTCTGTTCTTTGCATCCTAACTACAGAGCATTGCAATAGTCCAGGTGACTTATCACTAGTGACTGTACTAGGGTGCGGAAGACATATCTAGGGAAAAAAGGTTTTATTCTTTTGAGTTTCCACATCGAGTAGAACATTTTTTTCATTGTGTTCTTCACGTGGGTATCAAGTGTGAGGTTTCGATCAATAGTGACTCCCAGAATTTTCAGATTTTCTGAGATGGGGAGTGTGCAGTAAGGTGTGGTTATGGTAGAGTAGTTGTTTGTGTTGTATTGGGAAGTAAGAACCAGACATTGAGTTTTTTCCACGTTCAGTTTTAACTTGAATGAGTCTGCCCAAGAGTGCATGATTTGGAGGATCTGATTGATCTCGTTGGTTATTTTGTTTAGGTTACTTTTGAACGGGATGTGGATCGTAACATCATCTGCATATATGTAGGGGTTAAGGTTCTGATTGGCTAGTAGTTTGGCTAGTGGTATCATCATCAGGTTGAAAATAGTTGGTGATCCTATTACTGTAGAGGAGGTGGAGTGGGTAATTAAGCAGAGTGTGCTGGGAAAGGCTCCAGGGCCTGATGGTCTGTGGAATGAGTTTTACAGGCTGTTACAAGAGGTGAGTCCGGTGTTAACAGAGGTTTTTAATAGTCTTATTCAAAAAGGGCATTTGACACAACACCTTAATAGGGCCCAGATTACAGTTCTTCAGAAGCCGGGCAAACCAGCGGATCGCCAAGAGTCATATAGGCCAATATCATTGCTTAACATGGAGGTAAAATTTTTGGCTAAAATTCTGGCCAACCGGTTAGCGAGAATCCTCCCTTCATTGGTGGCAGAACCACAAGTAGGATTCGTAAGGGAGAGAGTGATTGTGAAGAACATGAGGAGAATTCTTGCAGCATTAGAGACAATTAGTGTGGAGAAGGAGCAGGCACTGTTAATAAGTTTTGACGTAGAAAAGGCCTTTGACAGATTGGATTGGGGATTCCTGTTTGGGGTATTGGAGGCGTATGGTATACGGGGATGGTTTGTCCAAGCGGTGCGGACTTTGTATACAGACCCAAGGGCTAGGGTGTATGGCAATGGAGTTTTGTCGGACTGGTTCCCAATACGGAGGGGGACTAGTCAGGGATGCCCTTTATCGCCTTTGCTTTTTGTACTAACGTTAGAGGCTGCACTCTCAGTTAGTTGAATAAGTTTAGGTCAATCTCAGTTATGTCCTCACCGTTGCGAGGCCCAATTGACCAATGTTTATTGTTTTGAGTGAGCCTGGGGGCTAGGGATACCCCATCAGTGAGAACAAGCAGCCTGCTTGTCCTCGGAGAAAGCGAAAGCTACATACCTGTAGAAGGTATTCTCCGAGGACAGCAGGCTGATTGTTCTCACTGATGGGTAACATCCACGGCAGCCCCTCTGATCGGAGATCTTCACTAGTAACAACGTTTGCTAGCCCTCGTGTGCGCATGCGCGACCGTCTTCCCGCCCAAATGCGAGCATGCTCGCCGGTCCAGTAAATAGCAAAGACAAGGGAAGACACAACTCCAAAGGGGAGGTGGGCGGGTTTGTGAGAACAATCAGCCTGCTGTCCTCGGAGAATAACTTCTACAGGTATGTAGCATTCGCTTTCTCCGAGGACAAGCAGGCTGCTTGTTCTCACTGATGGGGTATCCCTAGCCCCCAGGCTCACTCAAAACAATAAACATTGGTCAATTGGGCCTCGCAACGGTGAGGACATAACTGAGATTGACCTAAACTTATTCAACTAACTGAGAGTGCAGCCTGGAACAGAATAAAATTGGGTGGAGTTGGATTCTAAACCCTGAACAGATTCTGTAGCACCGACTGCCTGAACTGACTGTCGCGTTGGGTATCCTGCTGAAGGCAGTAATGAGATGTGAATGTGTGGACGGAAGACCACGTTGAAGTCTTGCAAATCTCTTCAATAGTGGCTGACTTCAAGTGAGCCACTGACGCTGCCATGGCTCTAACACTATGAGCCGTGACATGACCCTCAAGAGTCAACCCAGCCTGGGTGTAAGTGAAGGAAATGCAATCTGCTAGCCAATTAGATATGGTGCGTTTCCCAACAGCCACTCCCCTTCTGTTGGGATCAAAAGAAATAAACAATTGGGTGGACTGTCTGTGGGGCTTTGTCCGCTCCAGGTAGAAGGCCAATGCTCGCTTGCAGTCCAATGTGTGCAGCTGATGTTCAGCAGGGCGGGTATGAGGACGGGGAAAGAATGTTGGCAAGACAATTGACTGGTTCAGATGGAACTCCGACACCACCTTCGGCAAGAACTCATGGTGAGTGCGGAGGACTACTCTGTTATGATGAAATTTAGTGAGCTACCAAGGCTTGAAGCTCACTGACTCTGTGAGCTGAAGTAACTGCCACCAAGAAAATGACCCTCCAGGTCAAGTACTTCAGATGGCAGGAATCCAGTGGCTCAAAAGCAGGTTTCATCAGCTGGGTGAGAACGACATTGAGATCCCATGACACTGTAGGAGGTTTGATGGGGGGCTTTGACAAAAGCAAACCTCTCATGAAGTGAACAACTAAAGGCTGTCCCAAGATCGGCTTACCTTCCACACGGTAATGGTATGCACTAATCGCACTAATATGAACTCTTACAGAGTTGGTCTTAAGACCAGACTCCGACAAGTGCAGAAAGTATTCAAGAAGGGTCTGTGTAGGACACGAGCGAGGATCTAGGGCCTTGCTGTCACACCAGACGGCAAACCTCCACCACAGAAAAAAGTAACTCTTCTTAATGGAATCTTTCCTGGAAGCAAGTAAGACACGGGAGACACCCTCGGAGAGACCCAAGGAGGCAAAATCTACGCCCTCAACATCCAGGCCGTGAGAGCCAGGGACTGGAGGTTGGGATGCAGAAGCGTCCCCTCGTTCTGAGTAATGAGGGTCGGAAAATACTTCAATCTCCACGGTTCTTCGGAGAACAGCTCCAGAAGAAGAGGGAACCATATCTGACGCGGCCAAAAGGGAGCGATCAGAATCATGGTGCCTTGATCTTGCTTGAGTTTCAGCAGAGTCTTCTCCACCAAAGGTATGGGAGGATAAGCATACAGGAGGCCTTTCCCCCAATCCAGGAGAAAAGCATCTGACGCTAGCCTGCCGTGGGCCTGAAGTCTGGAACAGAACTGAGGGACCTTGCGGTTGACTCGAGAGGCAAAGAGATCCACCGAGGGGGTGCCCCATACTCGGAAGAGTTCGCGAACCACTCTCTAATGGAGTAACCACTCGTGAGGTTACATTATCCTGATCAACCTGTCGGCCAGACTGTTGTTTATGCCTGCCAGATACGTGGCTTGAAGAAACATGCCGTACCGGCGAGCCCAAAGCCACATTCTGACGGCCTCCTGACACAGAGGGCGAGATCCGATGCCCCCCTGCTTGCTGATGTAATACATGACAACCTGATTGTCTGTTTGAGTTTTGATAATTTGTTGGGACAGCCGATCCTTGAAAGCCTTTAGAGCATTCCAGACCGCTCGCAACTCCAGGATCTGCAAACCTTTTTCATGAAGGGACTAACTCCCTTGGGTGTGGAGCCCATCGACATGAGCTCCCCACCCCAGGAGAGATGCATCCGTCGTCAGCAACTTTTGTGGCTGAGGAATTTGGAAAGGACGTCCCAGAGTCAAATTGGACTGAATTGTCCACCAATGCAGGGATTGGAGAAAACTCGTGGACAGCAGGACTACGTCCTCTAGGTCCCCAGCAGCCTGGTACCACTGAGAAGCTAGGGTCCATTCAGCTGATCTTATGTGAAGGCGGGACATGGGAGTCACATGTACTTTGGAGGCCATGTGGCCGAGCATTCTCAACATCTGCCGAGCTGTGATCTGCTGAGATGCCCGCACCCAGAAGACAGAAGAGTGTCGGCCCTCGCTTCCGGGAGGTATGCACGAGCCGTCTGAGAGTCCAGCAGAGCTCCTATGAATTCTAGTTTCTGGACTGGAAGAAGGTGGGACTTTGGATAGTTTATCACAAACCCTAGTAGCTCCAGGAGTCGAATAGTCATCTGCATGGACTGTAGAGCTCCTGCCTCGGAGGTGTTCTTCACCAGCCAATCGTCGAGATAAGGGAACACATGCACTCCCAGTCTGCGTAGAGACGCCGCTACGACAGCCAGGCATTTTGTAAACACCCTGGGCGCAGAGGTGAGACCAAAGGGTAGCACACAATACTGAAAATGCTGTGTTCCCAGACGGAATCGAAGATACTGCCTGTGAGCTGGTGGTATCGGGATGCGAGTGTAAGCTCTCTTTAAGTCCAGAGAGCATATCCAATCGTTTGCCTGAATCATGGGAAGGAGGGTGCCCAGGGAAAGCATCCTGAACTTTTCTCGAACCAGATATTTGTTCAGGGCCCTTAGGTCTAGGATGGGACGGATCCCCCCTGTTTTCTTTTCCACAAGGAAGTACCTGGAATAGAATCCCAACCCTTCCTGCCCGGTGGCACGGGCTCGACCGCATTGGTGCTGAGAAGGGCGGAGAGTTCCTCTGCAAGTACCTGCCTGTGGCGGAAGCTGAAGGATTGAGCTCCCGGTGGGCAATTTGGAGGTCTGGAGATCAAATTGAGGGAGTATTCTAGCTGGACTATTTGGAGAACCCACTGGTCGGAGGATATGAGAGGCCACCTTTGGTGAAAAAAATTTTAACCTTCCCCCAACCGGCAGATCGTCCGGCACGGACACTTTGATTTCAGCTATGCTCTGCTGGAGCCAGTCAAAAGCCCGTCCCTTGCTTTTGCTGGGGAGCTGCAGGGGCCTGTTGAAGCGCACTCTGTTGACGGGAACGAGCATGCTGGGGTTTAGCCTGGGCAGCAGGCTGGCAAGAGGGAGGACTGTACCTACGTTTATTAGAATAGGGAACAGTCCTCCTTTCTCCATAAAAACGTCTACCTGATGAGGTAGATGCTGAAGGCGTCCGGTGGGAGAATTTGTCGAAAGCGGTGTTCCGGTGGTGGAACTGTTCTACCACCTGTTCGACCTTTTCCCCCAAAATATTATCCCCCCGGCAAGGAGAATCTGCAATCCGCTGCTGGACCGTATTCTCCAGGTCGGAGGCACGCAGCCATGAGAGCCTGCTCATCACCACACCTTGAGCAGCGGCCCTGGACGCGACATCAAAAGTATCGTACACACCCCTGGCCAGGAATGTACGACATGCCTTCAGCTGCCTGACCACCTGCTGAAAAGGCTTGGCTTGCTCAGAAGGGAGATTATCCACCAAGTCCGCCAACTGCCGCACATTGTTCTGCATATGAATGCTCGTGTAGAGCTCATAGGACTGAATCTTGGAAATGAGCATTGCAGAATGGTAGGCCTTCCGCCCAAAAGAGTCCAAGGTTCTAGAGTCACGGCCCAGGGGTGCCGAAGCGTATTCCCTAGAACTCTTGACCTTCTTAAGGGCCAAATCCACTACACCAGAGTCATGAGGCAACTGAGTCCGCATTAACTCTGGATCCCCATGGATCCGATACTGGGATTCTATCTTCTTGGGAATGTGGGGATTAGTTAGCGGCTTCGCCCAGTTCGCCAGCAATGTCTGTTTGAGGACAAGATGCATGGGTACAGTGGACGATTCCTTAGGTGGCGAAGGATAGTCCAAAAGCTCAAACATCTCGGCCCTTGGCTCATCCTCCGTAACCACAGGGAAGGGAATGGCCGTAGACATTTCCCGGACAAAGGCCATGAAAGACAGACTCTCAGGAGGAGAAAGCTGCCTTTCAGGAGAGGGAGTAGGATCAGAGGGAAGATTGCAAGACTCCTCGTCAGAGAAATATCTCGCGTCCTCCTCTGGTTCCCACGAGGCCTCACCATCGGTATCAGACACCAGTTCATGAACTTCAGTCCGAAGCCGGGCCCGTCTCGACTCCGTGGAAACACGGCCACGGTGGGTACGCCGAGAGGAAGACTCCCATACCGGCGGTGATGAAGCTCCCTCCATCGATGTCGTCGTGGAGTCAGCCTGGGAGGCCGCCGATGCAGGTACCGCAAGCGGTACCGGGACCGGGGACCTCACCAAGGGCAAGGAGCCAGCCGTCGCCTCTCTCAACAGCACCGGCAGCGCAAGCACCCCCGATACCGGAGTGGAAGGGTGTAACAGCTCTTCCAGGATCCCTGGAAGGATGGCCCAGAGGCTCTCGTTCAGAGCGGCTGTCGAGGAAGGCAAGGAGTCCGGTACCGGCGACGAGCTCAGAATCTGTCCGGGATGCGGAGGCGGTACCGGGCTGTCCAAAGTAGAGCGCATCGACACCACTTGTATGGAGGGCGAGCAATCCTCCCGGCGCCGACGCTTAGCGGGTGCCGAATCTACCGGCGACCCGGAGCTCTCGGTACCACGACGGGAAGGCGACCGGTGACAATGCTTCTTTGCCTTCGCACGAAGCAGGTCACCGGTACCTCCCGGTACTGAAGAGGAGGACATTGAATCCAAATGCCTTCTCGGGGCCGGGTCCAAAACAGGTCGATCCCGGGGAGCCTGTACCGCAGGAGCCCTCGAGACAGGCGGAGACCTACTCGAGGGCTCACCGCTACCAGCAGGGGAATGGACAGCCCTCACCTGCGCTCCTGATGACGATGCACCCTCCGACGACATCGATACCTCTGATGACCTCGGTACCACAGGCGTCGAAGTACCGGATGAGGCTCCGAACAAAAGGTTCCACTGAGCCAATCTCGCCGCCTGAGTCCTCTTCTTCAGCAGAAGACAGAGAGTGCAGGCTTGGGGACGATGACCGGCCCCCAGACACTGAAGACACGAAATGTGCCTGTCAGTGGAGCAAAATCATCCGGCTGCACCGCATGCACTTTTTGAAGTCGCTGGCGGGCTTCGATGACATGGGCGGGAAAATCACACTGACGAAATCAAAATTCGCAATGGTGACAAAAAAGGGCACCAAAACAGGGAAAAAACCCGTACGGGCAGCCGAAAAGGCCGCTTCTGACGATGAAAGGAAACTTAAAAGGAAAAAACACTAGAAATAGCGGAAAAAAAGGACTTTTTTATTTTTTACAAGACGAAGAAAACACGAACTGAAGACTTTCCGACCACTTCCGAATGGAAGAAAGCGGCGAAAAACGCACGAGGGGTCTCCTTGAGGCGCAGAACGACCGTAAACAGCCGTCTTGAGCCGTGGAAAAAAGAAGACTGGCGAGCACGCTCGCGTTCGGGCGGGAAGACGGTCGCGCATGCGCATTGTGCACGCGAGGGCTAGCAAACGTTGTTGCTAGTGAAGATCTCCGATCAGAGGGGCTGCCGTGGACGTCACCCATCAGTAAGAACAAGCAGCCTGCTTGTCCTCGGAGAATTCAGCTTAACCCGGATATCAGGGGAATACAGATAGGGAATCTCACCTTTAAATCTGCAGCATTTGCAGATGATTTACTGCTGTTAATTAAGGAGCCTAGATCTTCATTACCGACTCTCATGGAAAGCTTAACAGAGTATGGAGATTTCTCTGGGTTTCAATTAAACCTTACCAAGTCTGAAGCTTTGGCGAGCTCACACTTGTTGCGGCAATCTTGGGGGGAGGGGTTCCCCCTGAAGTGGGCGCAAGAGTCGTTCAGGTACCTGGGCATACAGCTCTCTATGGACACCTCTCTTCTGTATAAAAATAACATCGCAAAATTGTTTAGAGAGACGAAGGAACAATTGTCCACTCTGCCAGTGTCTTTTTTTAGGAAGGTTGCATTTCTTCAGAATGATTATCTTTCCAAGGTGGTTATATGTCTTACAGATTCTGCCTATTTGGTTAGCACGTAGGGATTTGGCAATGCTTCAAAAGAAGGTGTCCCGATTTTGTTGGGGAGGCCGGAAAGCAAAAATGTGGTGGCAGTATGTGATGGGAGCTGAAAAACTGAGAGGGTTGGGATTTCCGGATCTTCAGAAATATAATCAAGCTTGTTTGCTTCAGCATTTGAGGGACTGGCTATTGGGTTCCACTACATACACAGATGGGGGGCTGGAGCAGGCTTATTTTAGTCCCTGGCAAGTCAACTTGCTGCTTCATACCCCTAAGGGGAGTATACCTGAGAGGCTGTGGAAGAGTGTTCTGTTTTGTCCCCTCTGGTTTCTTTGGAGAGAGATAGTCCCATTGTGGGGACAATGCCCTACTAGCAGTCGGTGGTTGCCCTTACAAGGGAATATAGATTTCACACCAGGAGGAGAGAATAGGGTCTTTCAGGTTTTGAGGGAAAAAGGGGTGACTACCCTTGCAAATGTAATTACAGAGGAGGGGACCTTAATATCATTACAAGATTTCTTGGTTTGGTGTGCACAAGGGTCGGCCACAATCTTTGCTTATCACCAACTTTCTCATTGTGTGCACTCACTGCCAAGGGGAAGTTTACATCCACGGTTCGATCGGCATCTGCAAAAGCTTTTGGAAGGTGATGCAGTGGGATGTCTCGATATCGTGGTTCCATGGAGAGCTGTGTAAGAGAGCTCAACAGAGGGATCTACAGGTGGTGGCAGATAGGTGGGGTAGAAAGGTGGGGAGGGTGATTTCACCGAAATTGATACAGTCAGTGGCGTACCAAGGGGGGGGGGGTGGTGCGGGCGGTCCGCCCCGGGTGTCGGCGGGTGGGGGGGTGTTCGTCGTCTCCTGCTACCACCCTGCATTTTTTTTTAAAAAATCCATTCAGCGAGCGATGCAGGCAGCGCCTCGTGTCTGCCCTGCTGTGTGCTGTCAAAAAAGAAAATCGCTTCGCCGGCGTCGGGCCTTCTCTCGCTATGTCCCGCCCACTTTTGAGGTAACTTCCTATTTCCTCGAGGGCGGGACATAGCGAGAGAAGGCCGGCCCGATGCCAGCGAAGCGATTTTCTTTTTTCAAAGCACACAGCAGGGCAGACACGAAGTACTGCCTGCGTCCCTCGCTGAATGGATTTTAAAAAAACACACAGGGTGGTGGCAGGAGAAGAGGGCTCTGTCGCTCTCTACGGAGGGGGGGGGGGGCTCAGATGGGAGAAGGAGGTGGGGGAGCTCAGAGGGGAGAAGGGAATTGGGGAGGGGTGGGGGGAGCTGAGAGGGGTTCTCAGAGGGGAGAAGGGAACTAGGGAGGGGTGGGGGAGCTCAGAGGGGTTCGCAGAGAGGAGAAGGGAATTTGGGGAGGGGTGGGGGAGCTCAGAGGTGTTCACAGAGGGGAGAAGGGAACTGGGGAGGGGTGGGGGAGCTCAGAGGGGTTCGCAGAGGGGAGAAGGGAATTTGGGGAGGGGTGGGGGAGCTCAGAGGGGTTCGCAGAGGGGAGAAGGGAACTGGGGAGGGGTGGGGGAGCTCAGAGGGGAGAAGGGAATTGGGGGGGAGGGGAGGGGAGGGGTTCGCAGAGGGGAGAAGGGAATTGGGGAGGGGAGGGGTGGGGGAGCTCAGAGGGGTTCGCAGAGGGGAGAAGGGAACTAGGGAGGAGTGGGGGAGCTCAGAGGGGTTCGCAGAGGGGAGAAGGGAATTTGGGGAGGGGTGGGGGAGCTCAGAGGGGTTCGCAGAGGGGAGAAGGGAACTGGGGAGGGGTGGGGGAGCTCAGAGGGGAGAAGGGAATTGGGGGAGGGGTGGGGGAGCTCAGAGGGGTTCGCAGAGGGGAGAAGGGAATTGGGGAAGGGTGAGGGAGCTCAGAGGGGTTCGCAGAGGGGAGAAGGGAATTGGGGAGGGGTGGGGGAGCTCAGAGGGGTTCGCAGAGGGGAGAAGGGAACTGGGGAGGGGTGGAGGAGGCTCAGAGGGGTTCTCAGAAGGGAGAAGGGAACTGGGGAGGGGTGGGGGAGCTGAGAGGGGTTCTCAGAGGGGAGAAGGGAACTGGGGAGGGGTGGGGGAGCTGAGAGGGGAGAAGGGGATTGTGGAGGGGTGGGGGTGCTCAGAGGGGAGAAGGGGTCTGAAGCTGGAACTGGGGTCTGACAAGGGGGCAGGAGGGAGAATGGGTCCATGCCTGGGGCAGGTGGGAGAATGGGTCTGGGGCTGAAAAGGGGGGATGCAAAGCATGTGGTGGATGAAGGGGGCTGGACCTGGGGGCTGAAAAGGAGGGTATTTGGGATAAGGGGGCTAGTGCTGGAACTGGGGCCTGAAACAGGGCAGGGGCTGAAACTGGGGGCTTTAAAGGGGACAGGGAGAACTGGCTGGGGCTGAAGCTCAGGACTGGTGAGAGAAAAGGGCTGGGATTGAAACTAGGGGCTGAAAAGGGGACAGGGAGAAGTGGCTGGGGTCTGAAGCTCAGGATTGATGGGAGAAAAGGGGGGCATGTGGGCTGGGGCTGGAACTAGGGGCAGGTGGAACTGGGGGCTGAAAAGGGGGGGCAGAGAGAGGGGACAACAGACCCTGGATGGAAGTGGGGAGTGTGAGGGAGGGAAGACCCTGGATGGATGGGAGAGGGAGGGCAGATGGATTGAAGGGGCAGAGAGAAAGGGCGGATGGTGGGTGGAAGGGGGAGAGAGAAAGAGGGCAGACTGCAGCAAATGGTGGATGGAAGGGAGAGAGAGAGGAGACAGTGGATGGAAGGGACATTAAAGAGGGCAGACACTGGATGGCAGAGAGAGAGAGCAAAGACAGATCCTGGATGGAAGGAAGACAGTGAAAAGAAGATGAGAAAAGCAGAAACCAGAGACAACAAACTGTAAATATATATTTTTATTATTTTGCTTTAGGATATAGTATTGTAGCTGTGTTCTTTATAAATAGAACATGTAAATAAGGTAATCTTTTTATTGGACTAATTTTAATACATTTTGACTTAACTTTCAGAGAACAAAACCCCCTTCCTCAGGTCAGGATAAGATACTGTAACAGCACTATACTGTACTGACCTGAGGAAGGAAATTTTGGCCTCTGGAAGCTAAATGTATTAGTCCAGTAAAATGGTATTATTTTATTTTCTGTATTTGTTTTATTTCTATTTGTTAATTTGTAAAGTAGTGATTGGTATTTGTTAGTTTTTTCAAATTTACATCTGCTGTCTTTATATTTTGCACAGTACTAGGGGACATTTTCTGTTTCTGTGGTGTTGCATTTTATGCAGAGTCTGACATCGGGGGTTCAGTTTAATTTTTGTCTAAATAGAAAGTTTATGATTACTTATTCTATAGTGGATTAGGGTGTATCTGTGTTTGTGAAAAAGACATGGCTTTCGGTTGGCATTGACTGTGCAGGATCGACGATCTGTACTAATCTGTCTGTTTTCATTTTACAATAGGTGAATTGATGTTCTAGTGCTCACTGTAGTGTTTAAGATGCTTTCCTTTTCCTTGTGTGACTCGTAGAAATTACTGCTTATGGTATGGTAGAATTGCTCTATAGGTCCTGAGTGTTTTGTATTCTCGGTCTGCCTAGTACTGGATTTGGGGGGGGGGGGGGGGGTGTTAAAAAATGACCGGCCCCGGGTGTCAACTACCCTAGGTACGCCACTGGATACAGTCTTCTCTTCAGAGTGGTGGTCTTTTGGTTCATGCCGGAATATTGCAAACATCTTGTTGCAATAAATGTAGGAGGGAGGACACAACTTTTTTTCATGGTATGTGGCAATGTGGGCCTATTTCTGTGTTCTGGTCGGCAATAGCTAATTTTCTTCAGAGAGTGGTAGGGAGAACATTTAGGCTCTTGTTTGAAAGAGCTATATTCAGTGAGCCAGGTCTGTGGCGGGAGGGGACCAGAGGAGAGAAGTTATTTCTTGGAAAATCCTGTATCTTGGGACGAAAATGCATTCTTCTATATTGAACTCAGGATCGCCCGCCCTCCTTCTGGCATTGGAGGAATAAATTGCATGAATTAATGACCTGGGAAGCAAGGGGAGCATGATTGTCTCCTGGGAGGCAACGGAGGTTTCTAGCAATTTGGGAAGCTTATTTAAATATACTATGACCCTGGGCGCATTGCCGGATTCTTAATGGGCTCCTGTGGAATAGGTAAGGACATAGGGATGTGTCGGAGTGGGGCACTGCACCCAGTTGGGGAGGGTGGGAAGGGGAGGGTAAGTAGGGAGTGCAAGGGCGAACGGGGGGGGGGGGGGAGGGGGGGCTAAGAGCCAAGGTCTCCCGCGTAATTTATGGGTCTACAGGGTTGATTAATAGAGGGGGGTAAGGGGAAGGTTAACAATTTGGTAAGGGGGGAAAATGCAAAATTTGAGAATGGTTATATGTTTATACTCTGCAATGATTGGTATATACTGGTTGTTTTTATAGCAATAAAAGAGCTGTATATTGTGTTGAGTTCTCAATAAAAATGTTCAAACATAAAAGCGTAGGGAGCACTCTTCCTTCCCCAGAAAAAACGTCTACCTGATGGAAGCAGAAGGCGCCCGGCAGGAGAGATTGTCCATAGCGGTTTCCTGCTGTGTGATTTGATCAACCACTTGCTCAACCTTCTCACCAAAAATGTTATCCCCCCGGCAAGGGACATCCGCAATCCACTGCTGGACTCGATTGTCCAGGTCAGAGGCACGCAGCCATGACAGTCTGCGCATCACTATACCCTGGGCAGCGATTCTAGATGTAACATCAAAAGAATCGTAAGCACCCCTGGACAGGTATTTACAGTGCTTTTTTTGTAGAAAAAAAGGTGCCGGTACTCATTATGGGCGGGGCCACCACATATGGCACCACCCCTGATAGCCACACCCACATTAACCACACCCCCTATACCAGCCATGGCGCATATAAACAGACATCATTGAAAATATTACAGTACTATAGGAGAAAAAAATAACGTGATTTTTTTTCATTATAAATAATCTCTGTAAGCTCTTACAGCTCCAGTATACCCAGTGCAAAATAAGACAGCCAATGTAAATTCTCAAATTGGACATATTACAAACACTAAAATGAAAATAAAATGATTTTTTTCTACCTTTGTTGTCTGGTGACTGTTTTTCTTTCCATATTGGTCCCAGTCTATGATTCTGCTTTCCTTTGTTTTCGCTTAACTCCTCTGTGCCATTTGTCATTTTTGTCTCCTTTTTCTTTGCTTTCTTCAATATTTTTCAGGCTCTCTCTCTGTCCAGATTTAATTCATTCTTACTATCCATTCTTTAATTTCCTTCATCTACCTGTGGCTTTTCATCTTTTCCTCACCCTTGTTCTCCCCATGCCCCTTCCTCTTATTCTCCAGTCTTTCTCTATTCCCCTTTTCCATCCAGCAGCTCTGCTTTCTCTCCCCATCCTTCCAGTGTCTCCCCTATTTCTTTCTGCATTCTTCCATCCAGCGTCTTCCCTCTTTCTCTCCCCATCCTTCCGTTTTCCCTCTCTCTCTCCCCATCCTTCCATCTGTTTTCCCCCTCTCTCTCCCCATCCTTCCATCTGTTTTCCCCCTCTCTCTCCCCATCCTTCCATCTGTTTTTCCCCCTCTCTCTCCCCATCCTTCCATCTGTTTTCCCTCTCTCTCCCCATCCTTCCATCTGTTTTTCCCTCTCTCCCCAATCCTTCCATCTGTGTTTTCCCTCTCTCTCCCCATCCTTCCATTTTTCCCCTCTCTCCCCATCCTTCCATCTGTTTTCCCCTCTCCCCAATCCTTCCATCTGTTTTTCCCCTCTCTCCCCAATCCTTCCATCTGTTTTTCCCTCTCTCTCCCCATCCTTCCCTCTGTTGGTTTCCCTCTCTCTCCCCAATCCTTCCCTCTGTTGGTTTCCCTCTCTCTCCCCAATCCTTCCCTCTGTTGGTTTCCCTCTCTCCCCAATCCTTCCCTCTGTTGGTTTCCCTCTTTCCCCAATCCTTCCCTCTGTTGGTTTCCCTCTTTCTCTCTCTCCCCAATCCTTCCCTCTGTTGGTTTCCCTCTTTCCCTCTCTCCCCAATCCTTCCCTCTGTTGGTTTCCCTCTCTCCCCAATCCTTCCCTCTGTTGGTTTCCCTCTTTCTCTCTCTCCCCAATCCTTCCCTCTGTTGGTTTCCCTCTTTCCCTCTCTCCCCAATCCTTCCCTCTGTTGGTTTCCCTCTTTCTCTCTCTCCCCAATCCTTCCCTCTGTTGGTTTCCCTCTTTCCCTCTCTCCCCAATCCTTCCCTCTGTTGGTTTCCCTCTTTCCCTCTCTCCCCAATCCTTCCCTCTGTTGGTTTCCCTCTCTCCCCAATCCTTCCCTCTGTTGGTTTCCCTCTTTCCCCAATCCTTCCCTCTGTTGGTTTCCCTCTTTCCCTCTCTCCCCAATCCTTCCCTCTGTTGGTTTCCCTCTTTATCTCTCTCCCCAATCCTTCCCTCTGTTGTTTTCCCTCTTTCTCTCTCTCCCCAATCCTTCCCTCTGTTGTTTTCCCTCTTTCTCTCTCTCCCCAATCCTTCCCTCTGTTGTTTTCCCTCTTTCTCTCTCCCCAATCCTTCCCTCTGTTGGTTTCCCTCTTTCTCTCTCTCCCCAATCCTTCCCTCTGTTGGTTTCCCTCTTTCCCCAATCCTTCCCTCTGTTGGTTTCCCTCTTTCCCTCTCTCCCCAATCCTTCCCTCTGTTGGTTTCCCTCTTTATCTCTCTCCCCAATCCTTCCCTCTGTTGTTTTCCCTCTTTCTCTCTCTCCCCAATCCTTCCCTCTGTTGGTTTCCCTCTTTCTCTCTCTCCCCAATCCTTCCCTCTGTTGGTTTCCCTCTTTCTCTCTCTCCCCAATCCTTCCCTCTGTTGGTTTCCCTCTCCCTGCCACATTTCCCGCGAATGGCGCGAAGTCGCGACACCAGCCCCTATTTCCGGCCGCTGCTGCTTCTCCTGTTGTTGAGCAGCAGTGGCCGCTACACAAAGAAAATGAACATTAAAAAAAATTTTGAAACCTGGCTGAAACCCGGCACCCCGGCACTATAGACAGCCATTAGGCATTGGCTGTTGCCCCGCAGCCGCTCCTCCTCTTGCCTCTACGTCACTGCCCCTGGAGGAAGACCCCGGAGGAGCGCAGTGACGTAGAGGCAAGAGGAGGAGCGGCTGCGGGGCAACAGCCAATGCCTAATGGCTGTCTACAGTGCCGGGATGCCGCGTTTCAGCCAGGTTTGAAGTTTTTAAAAAAATCTTTTTCTTTGTGTAGCGGCCGCTGCTGCTCAACAGGAGAAGCAGCAGCGGCCGGAAATGGGGGCTGGCACTGCATGCGGGACATGGACTCACGGGGCGGGGGGAGCAAAAAAAAAAAGGTGCCGGTACGCCATACCGTTGCGTACCGGCACAAAAAAAGCACTGGGTATTTATGACACGGCTTCTGCTGCTTGACCACCTCCTGAAAAGGCTTGGCCTGCTCCAGAGGGAGCTTATCAACCAAGTCCGCCAGTTGCTGCACCGTGTTCCACAAGTGAATGCTCGTGTAGAGCTGGTAGGACTGGATTTTGGAGGCAAGCATAGCGGCCTGATACGCCTTCCTCCCAAAAGAGTCCAGGGTTCTAGATTCTCTTCCCTGGGGGCACTGAGGCAAAGTCTCTAGAACTCCTGGCTCTTTTGAGAGCGGAATCCACAACCATAGAGTCGTGAGGTAACTGAAACTTCATCAACTCAGGTTCTCCATGAATCCGATATTGGGACTCAACTTTCTTGGGAATGGTGGGATTAGTTAATGGTTTCAGTTCCGCGTAAGTGTCTCTTTGAGCACATTATGCAAAGGAACTGTGGATGACTCCTTAGGTGGTGAAGGATGTCAGCAATCGTCAACAACTCTGTAGCATGCTGAAGGACTTCCTTAAATGTTCTAAATGCTTAAATGCTACCTTTAACTGCCTAAACACTCTAAAATGCATTAAAGTGAATGCTACATACCTGTAGAAGGTATTCTCCGAGGACAGCAGGCTGATTGTTCTCACTGATGAGTGACGTCCACGGCAGCCCCTCCAATCGGAAACTTGACTAGCAAAGTCCTTTGCTAGTCCTCGCGCGCCCATGCGCACTGCGCATGTGCGGCCGTCTTCCCACCCGAACCGGCTCGTGTTCGTCAGTCCCATATGTAGCAAGACAAAGACAAGGGAAGACACAACTCCAAAGGGGAGGCGGCCGGGTTTGTGAGAACAATCAGCCTGCTGTCCTCGGAGAATACCTTCTACAGGAATGTAGCATTCGCTTTCTCCGAGGACAAGCAGGCTGCTTGTTCTCACTGATGGGGTATATCTAGCCCCCAGGCTCACTCAAAACAACAAACATGGTCAATTGGGCCTCGCAACGGCGAGGACATAACTGAGATTGACCTAACAATTTTTCCAATTAACTGAGAGTGTAGCCTGGAACAGAATAAAACATGGGCCTAGGGGGGTGGAGTTGGATCCTAAACCCCGAACAGATTCTGAAGCACTGGCTGCCCGAACCGACTGTCGCGTCGGGTATCCTGCTGCAGGCAGTAATGAGATGTGAATGTGTGGACAGATGACCACGTCGCAGCTTTGCAAATCTCTTCAATAGTGGCTGACTTCAAGTGGCCTACCGACGCTGCCATGGCTCTAACATTATGAGCCATGACATGACCCTTAAGAGCCAGCCCAGCCTGGGCGTAAGTGAAGGAAATGCAATCTGCTAGCCAATTGGATATGGTGCGTTTCCCCACAGCCACTCCCCTCCTGTTGGGATCAAAAGAAACAAACAATTGGGCGGACTGTCTGTTGGGCTGTGTCCGCTCCAGATAGAAGGCCAATGCTCTCTTGCAGTCCAATGTGTGCAGCTGATGTTCAGCAGGGCAGGAATGAGGACGGGGAAAGAATGTTGGCAAGACAATTGACTGGTTCAGATGGAACTCCGACACAACCTTTGGCAAGAACTTAGGGTGAGTGCGGAGGACTACTCTGTTATGATGAAATTTGGTGTAAGGGGCCTGGGCTACCAGGGCCTGAAGCTCACTGACTCTACGAGCTGAAGTAACTGCCACCAAGAAAATGACCTTCCAGATCAAGTACTTCAGATGGCAGGAGTTCAGTGGCTCAAAAGGAGGTTTCATCAGCTGGGTGAGAACGACATTGAGATCCCATGACACTGTAGGAGGTTTGACAGGGGGCTTTGACAAAAGCAAACCTCTCATGAAGCGAACAACTAAAGGTTGTCCTGAGATCGGCTTACCTTCCACACGGTAACGGTATGCACTGATTGCACTAAGGTGAACCCTTACAGAGTTGGTCTTGAGACCAGACTCAGACAAGTGCAGAAGGTATTCAAGCAGGGTCTGTGTAGGACAAGAGCGAGGATCTAGGGCCTTGCTGTCACACCAGATGGCAAACCTCCTCCATAGAAAGAAGTAACTCCTCTTAGTGGAATCTTTCCTGGAAGCAAGCAAGATGCGGGAGACACCCTCTGACAGACCCAAAGAGGCAAAGTCTACACTCTCAACATCCAGGCCATGAGAGCCAGAGACCGGAGGTTGGGATGCAGAAGCGCCCCGTCGTCCTGTGTGATGAGGTCGGAAAACATTCCAATCTCCACGGTTCTTCGGAGGATAACTCCAGAAGAAGAGGGAACCAGATCTGACGCGGACAAAAAGGAGCAATCAGAATCATGGTGCCTCGGTCTTGCTTGAGTTTCAACAAAGTCTTCCCCACCAGAGGTATGGGAGGATAAGCATACAGCAGACCCTCCCCCCAGTCCAGGAGGAAGGCATCAGATGCCAGTCTGCCGTGGGCCTGAAGCCTGGAACAGAACTGAGGGACTTTGTGGTTGGCTCGAGATGCAAAGAGGTCTACCAAGGGGGTGCCCCACACCTGGAAGATCTAGCGCACTACTCGGGAATTGACCGACCACTCGTGAAGTTGCATAATCCTGCTCAGTCTGTCGGCCAGACTGTTGTTTACGCCTGCCAGATATGTGGCTTGGAGCACCATGCCGTGACGGCGAGCCCAGAGCCACATGCTGACGGCTTCCTGACACAGGGGGCGAGATCCGGTGCCCCCCTGCTTGTTGATGTAATAGATGGCAACCTGGTTGTCTGTCTGAATTTGGATAATTTGGTGGGACAGCCGATCTCTGAAAGCCTTCAGAGCGTTCCAGACCGCTCGCAACTCCAGAAGCTTGATCTGCAGATCGCGTTCCTGGAGGGACCAGCTTCCCTGGGTGTGAAGCCCATCGACATGAGCTCCCCACCCCAGGAGAGACGCATCCGTAGTCAGCACTTTTTGTGGCTGAGGAATTTGGAAAGGACATTCCAGAGTCAAATTGGACCAAATCGTCCACCAATACAGGGATTTGAGAAAACCCGTGGACAGGTGGATCACGTCTTCTAGATCCCCAGCAGCCTGAAACCACTGGGAAGCTAGGGTCCATTCAGCAGATCTCATGTGAAGGCGGGCCATGGGAGTCACATGAACTGTGGAGGCCATGTGGCCCAGCAATCTCAACATCTGCCGAGCTGTGATCTGCTGGGACGCTCGCACCCGCGAGACGAGGGACAACAAGTTGTTGGCTCTCGCCTCTGGGAGATAGGCACGAGCCGTCCGAGAATCCAGCAGAGCTCCTATGAATTCGAGTCTCTGTACTGGAAGAAGATGGGACTTTGGATAATTTATCACAAACCCCAGTAGCTCCAGGAGGCGAATAGTCATCTGCACGGACTGTAGAGCTCCTGCTTCGGATGTGTTCTTCACCAGCCAATCGTCGAGATAGGGGAACACGTGCACTCCCAGCCTGCGAAGCGCCGCTGCTACTACAGCCAAGCACTTCGTGAACACTCTGGGTGCAGAGGCGAGCCCAAAGGGTAGCACACAGTACTGGAAGAGACGTGTGCCCAGCTGAAATCGCAGATACTGTCTGTGAGCTGGCAGTATCGGGATGTGCGTGTAGGCGTCCATCAAGTCCAGAGAGCATAGCCAGTCGTTTTCCTGAATCATGGGAAGAAGGGTGCCCAGGGAAAGCATCCTGAACTTCTCTTTGACCAGATATTTGTTCAGGGCCCTTAGGTCTAGGATGGGACGCATCCCCCCTGTTTTCTTTTCCACAAGGAAGTACCTGGAATAGAATCCCAGCCCTTCTTGCCCGGGTGGCAAGGGCTCGACCGCATTGGTGCTGAGAAGGGCGGAGAGTTCCTCTGCAAGTACCTGCTTGTGCTGGAAGCTGTAGGATTGAGCTCCCGGTGGGCAATTTGGAGGTTTGGACACCAAATTGAAAGTGTATCCTTGCCGGACTATTTGGAGAACCCACTGGTCGGAGGTTATGAGAGGCCACCTTTGGTGAAAAACTTTCAACCTCCCCCCGACCGGCAGATCGCCCGGCACTGACACTTTGATGTCGGCTATGCTCTGCTGGAGCCAGTCAAAAGCTCGTCCCCTTGCTTTTGCTGGGGAGCCGAGGGGCCTTGCTGAGGCGCACGCTGCTGACGAGAGCGCGCGCGCTGGGGCTTAGCCTGGGCTGCAGGCTGTCGAGAAGGAGGATTGTACCTACGCTTGCCAGAAGAGTAGGGAACAGTCTTCCTTCCCCCATAAAAACGTCTACCTGTGGAGGTAGAAGCTGAAGGCTGCCGGTGGGAGAACTTGTCGAAAGCGGTATCCCGCTGGTGGAGCTGCTCTACCACCTGTTCGACTTTCTCTCCAAAAATATTGTCCGCTCGGCAAGGGGAGTCCGCAATCCGCTGCTGGATCCTATTCTCCAGGTCGGAGGCACGCAGCCATGAGAGTCTGCGCATCACCACACCTTGAGCAGCGGCCCTGGACGCAACATCAAAGGTATCATATACCCCTCTGGCCAGGAATTTTCTGCACGCCTTCAGCTGCCTGACCACCTCCTGAAATGGCTTGGCTTGCTCAGGAGGGAGCTTGTCCACCAAGCCCGCCAACTGCCGCACATTGTTCCGCATATGTATGCTCGTGTAGAGCTGGTAAGACTGGATTTTGGCCACGAGCATAGAAGAATGGTAGGCCTTCCTCCCAAAGGAGTCTAAGGTTCTAGAGTCCTTGCCCGGGGGCGCCGAAGCATGCTCCCTAGAACTCTTAGCCTTCTTTAGGGCCAGATCCACCACACCAGAGTTGTGAGGCAACTGAGTGCGCATCAGCTCTGGGTCCCCATGGATCCGGTACTGGGACTCGATCTTCTTGGGAATGTGGGGATTACTTAGAGGCTTGGTCCAGTTCGCCAGCAATGTCTTTTTTAAGACATGATGCATGGGTACTGTGGACGCTTCTTAGGTGGAGAAGGATAGTCCAAGAGCTCAAACATTTCAGCCCTGGGCTCGTCCTCCACAACCACCGGGAAGGGGATGGCCGTAGACATCTCCCGGACAAAGGCCGCAAAAGACAGACTCTCGGGAGGAGAAAGCTGCCTTTCAGGGGAGGGAGTGGGATCCGAAGGAAGGCCATCAGACTCCTCGTCAGAGAAATATCTGATGTCCTCCTCCTCCTCCCACGAGGCCTCACCATCGGTATCAGACACAAGTTCACGAACCTGTGTCTGAAGCCGTGCCCGGCTCGACTCCGTGGAACCACGGCCACGGTGGGAGCGTCGAGAGGTAGACTCCCTCGCCCGCACCGGCGAAGCTCCCTCTGCCGACGTCATCGGGGAGCCTTCCTGGGAGGCGACCGCAGATGTCTGAGACCTCACCCCGGGCAAGGGGCCAGCCAGCGCCTCACTCGACGGTACCGGTGGCGCAAGCACTCCCGGTACCGGAGGGGAAGGGCGCAACAGCTCTCCCAGGATCTCTGGGAGAACGGCCCGGAGACTCTCGTGCAGGGCGGCTGTGGAGAAAGACATGGAAGCCGATGCAGGAGTCGAAGTCAGAGTCTGTTCCGGGCTGTCCAAGGTGGAGCACATCGACAACTCCTGAACAGAGGGTGAGCGGTCCTCCCGGTGCCGATGCCTACTGGGTGCCGACTCCCTCGGCGACCCAGAGCTCTCGGTACCGACGCGGGAAGGAGACCGGTGTCGATGCTTCTTTGACTTTTTCAAACGAAGCATGTCACCGGAGCTTCCCGGTACCGATGAGGAGGACGTATAATCCAACCGTCGCTTCCTCGGGGCCGAGGCCGAAGAAGGTCGGTCTCGGGGGGGCTGTACCGCAGGAGCCCTCAGGGTAGGGGGAGACCCACCCGAAGGCTCACCGCCACCAGCAGGGGAATGGACAGCCCTCACCTGCACTCCAGACGAAGCATCACCGTCCAACAACATCAGCAGAAGCGAAGGTCCCGGTACCACCGACGCCGACGCAGCCTTCCGATGCCTCGGCCCCGATGATGCAGAGGGTCGATGCCTCGATGCAATCGATACCGTCGTGGCCGAGGGCGGAGGTGTTGACACTGTCGACGTCGACGCACTCGATACTCCCGGTGCCGATGCCGACAAAGAGCCCGAGAACAAAACGTTCCACTGGGCCAATCTCGCTACCTGAGTCCTTTTCTGTAAAAGGGCGCAAAGACTGCAGGCCTGCGGGCGGTGCCCAGCCCCCAGACACTGAAGACACGATGCATGCCTATCAGTGAGCGAGATTACCCGGGCTCACTGGGTGCACTTCTTGAAGCCGCTGGGAGACTTCGATGACATGGGCGGAAAAATCATGCCGGCGAAATCAAAACTCGTAATTGCGGTAAGGCACCTAAAAGATGGGGAGAAAAAAACTCGACCCGAGGCCTCAAAGGGGCCTACCCCAAAAACGAAAGAAAACTTAACGGGGCCAAAAACTAGAAATAGGGGGAAGGGAAAAAGACCAAAAGGCCCTTCTCCGGAATCCCTAGTTTTTTTTTTTTTTTTTTTTAGTGAAAAGTCAAAAAGACGCGCGAGGGTCAACTTAAGGGGGCGAACGACGCAAAACACAACCGTACCGAGCGCGGACAAAAGACTGACGAACACGAGCCGGTTCGGGCGGGAAGACGGCCGCGCATGCGCGGTGCGCATGGGCGCGCGAGAACTAGCAAAGGACTTTGCTAGTGAAGTTTCCGATTGGAGGGGCTGCCGTGGACGTCACCCATCAATGAGAACAAGCAGCCTGCTTGTCCTCGGAGAAATACCATCTACATAATTAACATGACTAACACTTTAAAACAACAATAGTACGGTATAATAACCGAATCCCCTAACGCTTCAGACACACACATCAATACCATAGGCGCCCCGTATAAGAGGTTTGGGGAGGCTAAGCCTCCCCAGCCCAGCTGTTACCTTCCCCGCCTGCCTCCTCCTTCAAATGTGGCCCCGGACGCAGGGTAGGGCCGGTCTGCAACAGGGGCGACCGAACAGAGCCTCGTGCTCCCAGGGGCTCCGCTCAGCCGACCTCGACATGGACGTCAGCATCAGCATAATTATGTGTCTCTTGTCATGCCAGTCATGCCAAACCCACCTCGGAATGTAAACGTAACCTGTCCCACTTTGCCTGTTCCCTCAGTAAGCAGCAACAAGTCCTTCCCTGTCTGGAGGATGCCGGGAGTAACTCTCAGAGTCTAAATTACTCGTGGTGTCCAACCAATCAGGAGCACCTTTTTAGATGCCAGACAGGATTCCCTGAACAATCACAGCTGCGCGTCCGTAGCAGCTCAGCCATGTGAAGAAACTGTGGCTGAGTGAGTGCAGAGAAGTGCAGCTGTGCTTTTGAATGCGACTGCGAGCAATCCAGTTGCCCAGCTGCTCTTGGGAGTCTCAGGGTCAGGCCACTAGAGGGGATAGAAGCGAAGAGAAAGCTTTATTCTGATTTTCTAACAAGGATCATCACAGCGGTTTCAGGAAATGAAGCATCAAAGGTACAGACCCTGTAATGAAAAGATTTTTGAAATCTCACCCTCTATGTTTCTTTTGTTTTCCCTCCTCACAAACGTCATGAAGCTTCCTCTCTGTTTCTAATTCTCCATGCCAAACCGGTTTGTGAAGCTTCTTAACTGTGAGGGGTCTGACTCAGAACTTCAGTGAAAGGAACTCATGCTAAACTCTAAAATACGTATTTGGCTTTTTTTTTTGCTCTTGTAGTGCCTTCTTTGGTCTTACTCGGGTGTCTCCTTTCAGTAGCAATGTTTCCAAATAAAAGATTGTTTTAGGATTGCTGAAGGATTCTTTTATTGTTGATCGCATATAATAAATAAAATTAGAGTTCAGTGAAATAAAACTTCCACATTTCACTTCCTTCTGTTACCTGCAATATTCGCTTATTTCCTGAATTAATCACTCTTCCTAATAGACAACAGGTGGAGTGGAGTGTGCTCTGTAATAGGATGTCTTAGGGATAAGGTCTGAAACCTATTTATTTATTGTTTAATTAGGATTTATTTACTGCCTTTTTGAAGGAATTCACTCAAGGCGGTGTACCGTAAGAATAGAACAAACATGAGCAATAGGCAATTACAGCATATCTAATATCTAAATTTAATAAAAGGTATTAATTGTGACTTTTTTTTTTTTTTTTCTGTGTGCTATCAGACAATTATGGATTTAAGCTCCATCCCTGGCCCCACCCCCTTTAGCCTCCCCAAACAGTTGGGCCACCAACCGCCTATGATCAATACACAAACTAACACTGATATGAAACCCAGCAAACTATTCCTAATTACCTACTGTCTCTCCCTAACTTACTACTCATTCACAACCCCCAATACAGACAACATGACTCCCACAACACACAAACTACTCACACAAACAATACACAATATGCATATTCAAAAAATTAAACAATGGCAAGGAAAACCTGCCAGTCACGATCACCATCAACAGAAAGAAACGAAAGGACGCAACAAACTTACACACCAAGAAGACAGACAGCTGATAAAAATTAACACCACTGCAAACTCAACTGAACACCACCACCAACAAATACAAATAGGATACATCAACCCCAGATTGGCAGTCAATAAAACCACGATACTAACCGACTAGATCACAACTGATCATCTCGACTTCTTACTTATCAGCGAAACTTGGATCCATGACCCCAACGATCCAATAATACTAGAGCTCTGCCCCCCAGGATACAAAATTACACACTGGACAAGAGAAGGAAAAAGAGGAGGAGGAATAGCAATAATCTATAAATCTCAATTCACAGTCACAACAACAGCAGAGTCTATTCTTCCCCAACTCGAAATAGCCTCAGTCAGAATCAACCACCCCAACCTACTTGATCACCTAAACCTAATCTTATTCTACAGACCCCCAGGCAATTGGCAAGACTCACAAACACACTTTATGGACTTTATATCAAACACCTATGTTACCACCCAGAACCTCCTCATAGCAGGAGACATCAATCTCCACCTTGAAGATAATAACTCAAGCAATGTACGCGAATGCAAAGAATGCCTGCAACTACGGGAACTCCACTGGCCAAACACACAACCCACCCATAACAAAGGACACACAAATTCTCACCCACAAATTCTCACCAGAACCAATTATCACACTAATAGACACAAAATGGGCAGCCAGACCATGGTCCGACCACCACAGTGCAAACCTCTCCCTCCACTGGAGAACAAAAAAAAGACAAAACAAAAACAACAAACATATACTACGAGAGGCAAAATAGACCCACTAACATTCTGGCAACAATTCTACACGGACGAATGGACAATATCTACAGACTCACCCCAATTTCTCCAAGATTGGGATAACAGATGCAAAATAACACTAGACAATATAGTACCACTTCAAACCAAAACTTCACATAGAAAAAATTCAATACCATGGTTTAACGAAGAATTGAAAGAACTAAAAACACAAGTCAGAAGATTGGAAAGAGCATGGAGCAAGAAAAAGACGAAAACACACACAAAGACTGGAAACAACTATAAAGAAAATACAAATACACGATCAGACAAACTAAAAGGACCTACTACAAAACCAAAATAGGATCAAACTATAAGGATACACACAAACTCTTCTCACTTGTAAACAATCTTCTAAATACCACCAAGGTCACCTCCAACAACGCAGAGACCCCATCAGCAACCAACCTTGTGAACTACTTCAATGAAAAAATCATAAAACTCCGACTCATGATACCCACTGACACTATGGACAACACAAATATCCTTGAATGCCTAGACCCAAATCCCGGAGAATACCCAGAAGATCGATCATGGACCGAATTTGACACGCTCTCATCAAAAGAAATCTCATATTGGCTAGGAAAATACGCCAAATCACAATGCAAATTAGACATCTGCCCTAACAGCCTAATAAGATCCGCACCCAAACAATTCAAAACAGACCTCAAGAACCATATAAATTACAGGCTTCAAAATGGACTCTTTCCCACGGATAAGGGAAACATCTTACTCACTCCGTTACCGAAAGATGCAAAAAAAAGCACAATGGACCTAACTATCGACCAGTAGCATCCATTCCACTCATGACCAAACTCATGGAAGGCATAGTGACGAAACAATTGACTGAATACCTAAATAATCACTCAATTCTGCACGAGGCCCAATCAGGATTTCGGACGAATCACAGCACCGAAACTGTACTAGTGTCCGCAATGAACGCATTCAAACAAGCAATTGCGACTGATAACATCCTCCTCCTCCTGTAATTTGACATGTCCAGTGCCCCAGGGATCCCCTCTCTCACCAACATTATTCAACCTAGTGATGATACCTCTAGCCAAGCTACTAGCCAATCAAAATCTCAACCCCTACATTTATGCAGATGACGTCACAATTTACATTCCATTCAAACATGATCTAAATGAAATTTCCAACGAGATCAACCAAAGCCTCCAAATAATGCACACCTGGGCAGATGCATTCCAACTAAAACTTAACGCAGAAAAAACACAATGCCTTGTACTCACCTCACAACATAACACAAAAACTTCAACACCATAACCACACCATACTGCTCCCTTCCGGTCTCACAAAACTTGAAAATTCTTGGAGTCACCATTGATCGAAACCTCACTCTCGACACCCACGTGAAAAACACGACCAAAAAGATGTTCTACACCATGTGGAAACTTAAAAGAGTAAAACTGTTATGATTGGGGTCAGAACCCCTCTCAAACTTACCTCTTTCCTGGGGGTCAGCTTCTTAGCTGGTTTCTGTTTCTTTTGTCTGTCCTTTCTGAGCTGGCTCTGTCTCTCTGTGCTGGCAGCTTCCAGCAGCATGGCTCTAATTGTTTCACTATACTGCACCTGTGTGTGTTGCCTGAGTTGCTCTACCTCTCTTTGTGTGTACTGGCTTCAAGTGCTTCACAGTGTTGCATTGGTGTGGGTTGGGCCTCTCTGGGTCAGTGTGCTTTTGCCTAGGTCTAGAGAGTGTGACATCATCAGGGAGGGCCTTGATAAGGAAGTGGTGTTGTTTCCTTCAGAGCCTTTGCAACAGTGGTGTTTGCTTTAGGTAGGGTGGTGCAGTGTGCACTTCTGACTTTGTGTCTAGTTTCCCTGCTTGCTTTTGCTAAGGGCCAGGTTAGTGTTAGTGCAGTGTGCACTGGTGACTGTGTGTTTAGCTTTCCTGCTTTTCCTTTATGGTTCCCCTGCTTTTCCCTCTTGGTTTTGGAAGCATTGCTGTGTGTAGGGCTTTGGAAGCTCTGTTGCTGTTAGAAGTACTTCAGGGTTTGGTGTTGTTAGGAACACTACAGATTTTGCTGTTAGAAGTACTTCTGGTGTTTGTGCTTTTGGGAGCATTGCAGTCTTTGCTGTTTGGGTTTTGGTGCTGTAGGAAGCACCTTGTTAGTTTTGTAGCTAGCTTGCTAGAGTAGTGCTTAGGAAGCTTGTTGGTTTTGTGTTTAGCTTGTTAGTGTAGTGCTTAGGAAGCACCTGTTCTGCGTAGGTGTGTAGCTTCCCTGCTTTCCTTTGTAGTGTGTGGTAGCATTTCTGCTGTGTGTTTAGTGTTTAGTAGCACCTGTGTTAGCTTTGTGTTTAGTTTCCTGCTCTGTTAGTTTAGGGCTTAGGAAGTCCCTTTCTTGAGCAGGGCGTAGGAGCTCCTGTTTAGTATAGGGCTTAGGAAGTCCTTTTGTCAGTTTTCTGTTAGGAACACTCCTGCTGGGTTAGGGCTTGGGAGCACTTAGATCAGTTTAGGTTTAGGAGTACTTCTGTTTCCAGTCCTGGTCCCTGTGTCATCCGGTATCCAGTAAGTCCTGCGGGCACTCGAACCCAAGGGCTCAACCCTTGGGGGGGGGGGGGGGGGTAGTGGCCAAGCGCAGGTGAAGCTGTGCGGACCAGTCCAGTGTGCTCCAGTCCGGTGTGTGTTCCAGTCTGGTGCGCTCCAGTCCAGTGTGTTCCGGTCCGGTGTGTGTTCCAGTCCTGCTGTGTCCTCCAGTCCGGGGGATTCCAGTCCATGTGTTCTGGTTCGCTGGGCAGTGCCTGCAGTCCCTGCTGGTGTGCTTACCCAGCGTTGGTTGGTGGGTTTGGCCTGCTGCTGTCGCTCCTCGGCAGCAGCCCAAGGGCTCACGTTTGCTCCAGAGCCCGGCCCCGCGGGCTCTGAACCTGAGAACCTGACAAAAACCTTTCTTCCCAAGATACATCTTCCGTACCCTGGTACAGTCAATGGTAATAAGTCATCTAGACTACTGCAATGCACTGTATGCCGGGTGCAAAGAACAGACAATCAAAAAACTCCAAACTGCCCAGAACACGGCCGCCAGACTCATATTTAGAAAAACTAAATATGAAAATGTAAAACCACTAAGAGAGAAACTTCACTTGCTTCCACTGAAGGAACACATTGCGTTCAAGATTTGCACGATTGTACACAAAATCATTCAGGCAGACGCCCCAATCTACATGCTAAACCTCGTGGACCTACCTCCCAGAAACGCCACAAGAACATCTCGCAAATTTCTCAACCTGCACTACCCCAGCTGCAAAGGACTGAAGTACAAACAGATGCATGCCACTACCTTCTCGTACATGAGCACACAATTATGGAATGCATTACCCACAGACTTGAAAGCAATCAACGAAACAACTATCTTTCGAAAATCTCTGAAAACATTCTTCTTCAACAAAGCCTACAATGAACACCTATAACCTCACTAAGTCACCTCACCAACCCACTTAATCATGAAAGCTCACCTTATACAACTATCCTAATCACGCCCTTCCTTCTTCCCTCTTCCCTTCCTTGATCGCTACACATTACTAACTGTATCTGATATCCTGATATGACAATGTCAATAAATCTATGTAAACCACATTGAGCCTGCAAATAGGTGGGGGAATGTGGGATACAAATGCAATAAATAATAATAGGTTTGGTCCCGGGGTCCAGTTCACAGAGGCAGTGAGTTCATAGAGGCAGTAGGTTCCCAAAGAATACACAATCCACACTAGTTTGGATATATAAAGTATATTATATTTGCATATATGTATAGGCTCACAGCATTTAGCATAGGTATATGATACATGGCTGTCTCTGGGTGTGTGTTTAGAGAGAGAAAGAAAGGATAGGGGGCTTGTTCAGAGGAAGAGAGATACCTTGGAGTTGTGCTGAAAGAGGTATATGTGTGCAGAGAGAAAGGAAGAGAGAGAGAGAAGGGCCTAAGAAAGTTAAGCCATGGGCTCTGGGAGAGAAGGCTTTGGGGAAGAAAGGGGGGCCAGAGCCGGAGCTCTGGTGGCTGGAGAGGGGTAGGTGCAGGGGGAGATACAGAGAGAGAAGTAGTGCAAGCAGAACCCTGTGCTCTGCTTGCAGAGAGACAGAGAGAGAGAGGTGCCCCAGCTTTATACCTAATAAGAACAGATGCTGGACATACTTATATTAATATGAAACCAGAATGACACTTAGATTAATATTAGACCAGCTTCTGATAACTCTCTCCCCCCTCCCTCAGGACCAAATGGTGCTGAGAGACCTGCTAGCCCTGGGTTGTCTTAATTACTCCTGATTAACATACCTTTTGTACTATCTGGGAGCAGGGCTTGAGAACAAAGGAAGCCAGACATAGAGGCTCCATCACTAGGGACTTCAAAGAGGTACAACCTGTAAAAATCGTCACCTTCCTGACTTCAGAAAGCAAACTGGAGTTTGGCTGGGAAGGAAGATAAGTTTTTGATCTCTTTCTGTTCTTGAGGTATAAAGCAGAGCACATGGCTCTACTCAGGGCACTTCTCTCTGTTGGGGGCATTTCTCTCTCTGTCTCTCCCCCTGCACCTACCCATCTCCAGCCACCAGAGCTCCGGCTCTGGCCCCCCTTTCTTCCCCAAAGCTTTCTCTCCCAGAGCATATGGTTTTGTTTTCTTAGGCCCTTCTCTCCCTTCCTTTCTCTCTGCACACATATATACCTCTTGCAGAACAACCCCAAGGCTTCTCTCTTTCTCTGAAGAAACACCCTATCCTTTCTTTCTCTCTCTAAACACACACCCAGAGACAGCCTGTACCATTTAACTGTACTAAGTGCTGTGAGCCTATACATATCTGCAAATATAATATACTTTATATATCCAAACTCGTGTGGATTGTGTATTCTTTGGGAACCTACTGCCTCTACGAACTCACTGCCTCTGTGAACTGGACTCCGGGACTAGGGTTACCATTTTGTGTCCTCTGAAAAAGAGGACACATGTCACACCCCCCTACCCCGCCCCCGCCCCGCCTCATGCCCCGCCCCTGCCACGCCCCCTTCAGGTCCGGGTTCCGCCCCATTCCCCCCCCCGTCACATAGTCCCCTCCCCCCCATCACATACCCCCCCCTCACTTACTGTCTAGCCCTGGTGGTCTAGTAGCGTCTTCTCTTCGGGGCAGGAAAGAGCCCCCTCTTTCCTGCCCGGAGCGCTGCCTGCCCTTGCCTGCTGCATCCTCCTCGGTATGGCTGGGGATTCAAAATGGCCACCGAGAGTTGAAGCGGCCTCGCGAGAGTTCAACTCTCGGCGGCCATTTTGAATCCCCAGCCAGACCGAGAAGGATGATAGACAGGGGAGGCAGCGCTCCGGGCAGGAAAGAGGGGGCTCTTTCCTGCCCCGAAGACGTCACTAGACCACCAGGGAACATGGTAAGGAAGGGGAGGGGAGGGGACGGGAGACCACGCGCCGATCGCCTGCCCACACGCCCACCGCACGCACGCGCCTGCCCGCACCCGCGCCCACGTTTGTCCAGAAATCCGGACAAACGTGGGCGGGGGCAAAATCCGCCGGACGCCCCGGACATGCCCTCAAAAAGAGGACATGTCCGGGGAAATCCGGACGTATGGTAACCCTATCCGGGACCAAACCTAGACAACGATTGCTGACAAAGGATAGTCCAGGACCTTGAGCATCTCAGCCCTGGACTCATCCTCAGAAACCACTGGAAAGGGAATAGCCACAGACATTTCCCAGACAAATGATGAGAAGGAGAGACTCTCTGGCGGAGAAAGCTTCCTCTCAGGTGAAGGAGTGGGATCAGAAGGAAGACCACAAGACTCCTCGGAAGAGAAATATCTGGGATCTTCCCATTCATCCCAGGAGGCATCCTCCTCGGTATCGGACAAGAGTTCTCGAACTGCAGTCCGAAACCGGGCCCGTCTCGACGCCGAGGCACAGTGTCCTTGATAGCGATGCTGAGAAGTCGACCCCCTTGCCGGCGGCGATGAAGCTCCCTCCATCGATATCGACGAGGAATTGACCTGGGTGGCAGCCGACACTGCAGGCGGCACCGGCATCGAGAACCTCGCCACGGGTATAGAGCCAGCTGCCACTTCCACCGACGGTGCGGAAGGCGCAAGCACCTCCGGCACCGGAGCAGACTGGTGCAGCAAGCCCTCCAGGAGACCTGGAAGCAGGGCTCGGATAGGCTCGTCCAGAGTCGCCGTCGAGAAAGGCTGCGGGGTCGGTATGGGAGCCGGTGTCAGAACCTGTTGAGGCTGAGGAGGCGGTACCGGGCTGCCCGAAGACCGACGCGTCGGTACCTGCTGAATAGAGGGTGAGTGACCCTCTTGGCGCCGATGCTTCATGAGTGCCGAATCTCTCGACGCCCCGGAGCTCCCAGTACCATGCTTGGAAGGAGACCGATGACGGTGCTTCTTCGACTTCGCGCGATGCATGTCATCCAGACTACTCAGTACCGACGAGGAGGACGTGGAATCCACATGTCTCCTCCGAGTCGGGTCCGAGACTGGTCAGTCCCATGGGGCCTGCACAGCAGGACGCTTCGAGACAGGTGGAGACCCACTCGACACCTCACTGCTCCCAGTGTGTGTTGGTCTCCGAACAGCCATTACCTGCGCTCCTGAAGTCGAATCAATCTCCGGTGCCGATATCGACGCCGCCGACCTCGATATCGATGTTGACGCCAAGGAACCAGTCGAAGCTCCAAAAAGAAAGTTTTGAAAAGCTTTTCTTGACGCCTGTGTCTGCTTTTTCAAGCTAAGACACAACTTACAAGCGTCTGGGCGATGGTCGGGCCCAAGGCACTGAAGACACCACGAGTGGGGGGTCAATGCCCGAGATAGACCGGCTGCACCGAGTACACTTCTTGAAGCCACTGGGAGTCCTCGATGACATCGATGGAAAAATAGTGGCGGTGAAGTCAAAATCTGCGATTGTGCCTAAAAGAGGAGCACAAAAAAAGGGAAAAACCGTACGCACGGCTAAAAAGACCACGACAAAACCAAAAGGAAACTTAAAGGGCAAAGAAAAACTAAGACATATAGGGAACTTCTTTTTATTTTTTAAAAACTTGGTTAGGAACAAAGTAAAACACACAGAAAAAGAAAAGAAAACCCAGGAGGGTTCAGACGGCAAGACTCTTCTCCCGGGCCTGAGAGAGAGACCGCAAAACACAGCCACTCTGTCGCGGAAAGAGAAAAAACTGAGCGGGAATGCTCACGCGGTGAGTGGGAAGGCGGCTGCGCACGTGCGGTGCGCGCGATTCGCGCCAGAAGGCTCTTGCAAAACTCTTTTTTATTTTGCTGAGGGAAAATTTCCGGTACCTGGGCTGCCGTGGACGTCGACACAAGTGTGAGAACAAGCAGCCTGCTTGTCCTCGGAGAACAGGATATACTCTATTCAGGAATGACAGAGATGGTCAAAAAGGTGGAGGAGTAGCTTTATTTGTGAAAAACAATATTAAATGCAGAGGACCTGGGGAAATGAAGAAGCAATATGCACTGTTTTAGAAAGAGAAGATGGAACATTTATTCATATGGGTGTTGTCTACAGACCTCCAACATAAACAGAGAAGTTGTTCAAAGATGTGGTCAGAAATATCCAAAAGTTGGGAATGAAAGGGGAGGTGCTGTTGCTGGGGGATTTCAACCTGCTGGATGAGGATTGGAAGGTCCCATTTGTGGAATCAAAATAGAGGTAGACAGATTGTGGATGCTTTTCAAAGTGCACTGCTGAGACAAATGGTGATGGAGCCCACGAGGGGAGGGGCAACAAATGGAAATAGTGTGCCCAACGTCAGGGCGGGTGCCCACCTAGCCAATACTGATCATTACACTGAACGGTTTGATGCAATGGCGTCTCTAGGGGGGGGGGGGGCGGTGGCGCGCGCGCCTGCCCTCCGTTGTTCGATGCTTCTTCTCTGCCCCGGAACAGGTTACTTCCTGTTCCAGGGCAGAGAAGCATCATCGAACGGAGGAAAGGCGCACGCAGCACCCCTCCCCCCCCCCCCCGGCGGCGGCGTGCAACCGGCGGAAGGGGGGTTCCTTCGCGGGGGTGTCCTTTCACCTGGGGGGGGTCTGCGTGGCATCGGGGGGGGGGCGCTGCACCCGGGGGGGGGGGCCACATCGGCGATCCGCCCCGGGTGCCAGCCCCCCTAGGAACGCCACTGGTTTGATGTAAGGGCTAAAGCGAAATGCAGACAAACAAAGCTCAAAATCCTGGATTTTAATCATGCTGACTTTGTTAAAATGGGGGAGTACCTGAAGAAAGAGCTGATGGGATGGAAGGACATAGGAATGATGGAAGATATGTGGTTGAAACTAAAAGGAGCTATAAAATCAGCAACAGATGTTTATATAAGGAAAGTAAGCAAGAACAAGAGAAAAAGGAAACCGATATGGTTCACCAAACAAGTCGCTGACAAAATAATGGCAAAAGAGGTGGCATTCATAAAATACAAAAAAACGTAAGAAGAGAAGCACAGAAGAGATTATGGAATAAAACTGAAAGAAGTGATGAGAGAAATACAGCTGGAAAAGGCTAAATCATAAACAGGGCCGACAAGACTTTTTCAGGTATATTAGAGAATGGAGGAAGGCTAGAAATAGAATTGTGAGACTGAAAGATGCTATGAATTTCTATGTTAAGAGTGATGAGAAAAAAGACAGATGTGCTTAACAAATATTTCTGCTCTGTCTTCACCAAAGAAAATCCCAGAGTATGATCTCAGTTGGCTGAAGTTGATATTGCACCATTTACGGAAGAAAGAACAACTAGAAAAACTGAAAGTGGTCAAAACCATGGGCTGGATGGGATCCATCCCAGAATCCTAAGGGAGTTCAGAGAGGTTCTGGCGGGTCCTCTTAAAGATTTGTTTAATGAATCCTTGGAGACAGGACAGGATCTGAGGGATTGGAGAAAAACGAATGTGGTCCCTCTCCACAAAACTGGAGACAAGAGAAGTGGAAAATTATAGGCCAGTAAGCCTTACTTCGGTGGTTGGAAAGGTAATGAAGGCACTGCTCAAGGAACGGATAGTGAGTTTCCTAGAATCCAATGGGTTACAAGATCCAAGGCAACAGGGTTTCAAAGGAAAATCATGCCAAATGAATCTGATTGATTCCTTTGACTGGATGACCAGAGAACTGGATAGTGGACGATGTAGCCCACTTGGATTTCAGCAAGGCCTTTGACATGGTCTCTTATAGGAGGCTCATAAATAAACTCAGCGGGCTAAAGTTAAGACATAAAGTGGTGAACTGGATTGGGAACTGGTTGACAGACAGATGGCAGAGGGTGATGGTAAATGGAGTCTACTTAGAGGATAGAAATGTAAGTAGTGGAATGCCTCAGGGGTCGATACTGGGGCTGATTCTATTCAACATATTTGTAAGTGACAATGCTGAACGGTTAGAAAGAAAAGTTTACCTTTTTGTAGATGACACCAAGATTTGCAACACAGTGGACTCCCTGAAGGGAGTGGACAACATGAGAGGAGATCTACAAAAATTAGAAGAATGGTTGAGTGTTTGGCAGTTAAAATTTAATGTAAAGAAACACAAAGTGATGCACTTGGGGTGTAAAACTCCAAAAGCACAGCATGTGCTAGGGAGTGAGAGACTGACATGCATGGATCAGGAAAGAGACCTTGGAATGATAGTCTGAGGATCTCAAGGTGATGAAACAATGTGACAAGGAGGTGGCTGTTGA
Organism: Microcaecilia unicolor; assembly: GCF_901765095.1. Taxonomy (NCBI): domain Eukaryota; kingdom Metazoa; phylum Chordata; class Amphibia; order Gymnophiona; family Siphonopidae; genus Microcaecilia; species Microcaecilia unicolor. The sequence continues at coordinate 117,314,616 of NC_044040.1, read as the reverse complement.
CTGAAGAATGCTAGGCTGCATAGAGACAGGCATAACCAGCAGAAGAAAAGAAGTGTTGATGTCCCTGTACATGTAATTTGTGAGGCTCCACTTGGAGTACTGTGTCCAGTTTAGGCAGCTATATCTTTTCAAGGACATAAAAAAAGACTTGAAGCAGTTCAGAGGAAGATAACAAAAATGGTACAGGATTTGTGCCATAAGACGTATAAGAAGAAACTGAAGGATTTGAATATGCATACCCTAGAGAAAAAGAGAGAAAGAGGTAATATGACACAGACATTTAAGTACTTGAAAGGTATTAATATTCCAACAAACCTCTTCCAGAGACATAGGGGAAGTAGGACATGAATGGAGGTTGCAGGCAGATAGACTTAGGAGAAACGTCAGGAAATACGTTTTCACAGAGAGGGTAGTGGATGCCTGGAATGCCCTTCCAGGAGAGGCGGTAGTCTAAAATGGTGAGTGAATTCAAAAATGCATGGGATAAACACTGGGGATGCCTAAACAGAAAGAGAATGGAAACGTAACATGGCTGTTGAGGTGTCACCTTGGGTAAGAGTACTAGCAACTGAGGCCGATGCCTGACAGACTTCTACGGTTTGTGTCCCGTAAATGCAAAAGAATGAAAGAAGATTAGCCAAATCCTGCAAGGGTGAACTGAGGATGATGCCAGACAGACTACTATGGTAATCTTTTCTGTGATTCTCTTGTTGAGCTCTTCTGCATTTCTTGAATGTAGCCTCTTTTACTCTTATTTTTTATGTCCACTTGTTTGGAGAACTATACAGGTTCCCTGTTTCTCTCGTTTTTGTTTACTTTCTTTGTTTAAAAATCTGTTGCCATATTTATAGCAGCTTTCACCTTGGACCAGTACCCTTCCACTTTTCCTGTGCCTATCCAGGTACTTCAGGTACTCCTCTGTTTTACCAAAATCAGCAGGTCTGAAATCCAGTACTTTGAGTTTTGTGTGTCTGCACGGTCCATCGTCTGCCCAACCAGATAAACTCATATGTGCTACTTTTTGTGTATACCCTACTTTGATTTGTACCTGTCCTCTTCAGGGCACAGACCGTATAAGTCTGCCGAGCACTATCCCCGCCTCCCAACCACCAACCCCGCCTCCCACCATCAGCTCTGGCACCGACCGTATAACTTTGCCCAGCACTGTCCCTGCCTCCCAACCACCAGTCCCGCCTCCCACCACCGGCTCTGGCACAGACCGTATAAGTCTGCCCAGCACTATCCCAAACTATATTGTGTGATGATCGCTATTGCCTAAGTGGGCACCTACCCACATTTGTGAACACTGGATCCACCCCTTCCCTTGTGGGTTCCACCACCATTTGTCTGAGCAAAGTACTTTGGAAGGCATCAGCGATCTCTCTGCTTCTTTCTGATTCTGCTGATAGGACGTTCCAATCCACATCAGGCAAGTTGAAATCTCCTAGCAACATCACCTCCCCTTTCATTCCAAGCTTATGTATATCTTCAATCAAATCCTTGTCCAGCTTCTCCATTTGTGCTGGAGGTCTGTAGATGTAACTACAACAAAAGCCCAGTGCCGTAGCTACAGGTGAGCCTGGGTGGGCAGAGGCCCACCCATTCTTGGCTCAGGCCCACCCTGTCTGGCCTCCAAAACAGTTCAGCAGCAGCTGCCTCACTCCCCTCTCTCCCTCTCCTCCACCCGTGGACTGGCATTTGCCCCCCACCCCCACCCACACCTTGGCAACACTCCCCTTTCTTGTTCTAACTTGGCACCTTTACCAGTAGCAACAGCGATGCAGTCTGTTGCCTGCGCCAAACTCAGTCTTCCCTTTACCACTTCCTGTTTCCTCTCTGGCACGATGCGGCAGAGGGAAGTCTACAGGGCTGGTGCAGGCAGTGGATGTACATCACTACTGTTGCTGCTGTCGAAAGTACTAAGGTATGGGGGTTGTTTCAGAGAAAGAGGTATTGCTAGGCTGCAGGGGGGAATTAGAGAAGTGCTGGATCTGGGGACAGAGGAGAGGGAGATAGATGCAGGACAAAAGGGGGGGACTTTAGAAGGCCTTCCCATCCAAACTCTGGGCCCACCCAAAATGACAGGTCTGGCTACGCCCCTCTCAGTGTCACAACTTGCAAAAAATTACACACACACACACACACATATATATATATATATATATATATATATATATATATATATACATATATATATATATAATATTTTTTGAGTACCCTCAGATATAACCCACTATTCAATGCAGACAGTAAAGCTGCTAATCAGTGGTATAGCACTTCTTTCATCGGGTTAGTCTTAAAGTTTTTTTGGGAGGGTATTTTTTGTGCAATTCACACACCATCACCCAAGTGCTAAAAATATCATTTAACCACCTTGCAATAATAAATATCGTGAAACACTGTGTACTTAACTCAAAGTTGCCTTGCTGAAAGTAGCTACGGACTGAAATTCACAATGACTAGGAGTGTACAGCATTTCTTGATACGTTTATCTACAAATGCAATGGAAAACTTTATACTACAGTTTATCATAAATATACCATAAAATATACCATAAAACAAACTAAAAGACTACACTACAAAACAATGATTGGACCAAACTACAATGACACACACAAACTCTTCTACCTTGTAAATAATTTGCTAGACACCACACCAGTTACAAACAACAGCAAAGATACACCAGGGGTCGACGACCTCGCGAAACACTTCAAGAAGAAAATTATACAATTACGAATGAAAATTCCCACCAGCCCTATTGAATATGCCACACTCCTAAACTGTCTAGACCCAGAAGACGGAATACACCCAGCAGACAGGATCTGGACCGAATTTGAACCACTGTCAGAGGACCTCATCTCTAAAACGCTCAAAAGATTCGCTAAATTCCATTGCAAACTAGATATCTGCCCAAACAACCTCATGAAAGTAGCTCCTCAACAATTCATAACAGACCTAACGAACCACGTGAATTTCATGCTACAAAACGGACTTTTCCCAAAGGAAAAATTCTATTCACCCCAATACCCAAAGACACAAAGAAAAATGCAAGCGAAATAACTAACTACAGACCAGTAGCATCTATACCACTAATAACCAAAATAACCGAAGGAATGGTAACCAAACAACTCACAAATTATCTCAACAAGTTCTCAATACTGCATGATGCCCAATCAGGATTCCGGTCAAATCACAGCTCAGAAACAATACTAATTACCCTAATGACCAAATTCAAACAAATGATTGCTACCGGCACCAATATACTCCTCTTACAATTTGACATGTCAAGTGCCTTTGATATGGTTGACCACGGAATCCTATTACACATACTTGAATATTTTGGCATTGGAGGCAATGTCCTAAACTGGTTCAAGGGGTTCTTAACCTCACGCTCATATCAGGTCACATCAAATTCAACTACGTCTGCTGCATGTACACCTGAGTATGGAGTACCGCAGGGATCCCCCCTCTCGCCAACTATCTTCAACCTAATGATGATCCCCTTGGCAAAACTTCTATCAAATCACAACCTTAACCCTTACATATATGCAGATGATGTAACGATATATATTCTTTTCAAACAGGACATTAATGAAATCTCCAACGAAATCAACCAAAGTCTATACATCATGAATACCTGGGCAGATGCATTCCGACTAAAACTGAACGCAGAAAAAACTCAATGCCTCATGCTTACCTCCCAATACAACACGAATAAATTTACCGCTATCAACACACCTAAACTAAATCTGCCAATCTCTGAAACTTTAAAAATCCTTGGAGTCACTATTGACCGCCACTTAACACTAGAGACACACACGAATAACACAACCAAAAAGATGTTCTACTCCATGTGGAAACTGAAAAGAATAAGACCATTCTTTCCAAGATCCGTCTTACGCAGCCTAGTGCAATCACTCGTACTCAACCACCTGGACTATTGCAACTCACTATACGCAGGCTGCAAAGAACAAATACTGAGGAAACTTCAAACAGCCCAGAACACAGCAGCCAGACTCATTTTCGGAAAACCAAAATACGAAAGCGCAAAACCCTTGCGTGAGAAACTACATTGGCTCCCACTCAAGGAACGTATCACCTTCAAGGTATGCACCTAAGTCCACAAAATCATCCACGGTGAAGCCCCTGCATACATGTCTGACTCAATAGACCTGCCACCCAGAAACGCTAAAAGATCATCCAGAACTTCCTCAATCTCCACTTCCCTAATTGCAAAGGCATAAAATACAAAGTACTGCATGCATCAACCTTCTCCTATATGAGCACGCAATTCTGGAATACACTAGCATGCAAACTGAAAATGATCTACGAATTGACCGACTTCCGAAAACAACTGAAGACTCATCTCTTTGAGAAAATTTATTCCAAGGATCAAAACAAATGAAGTCCATACACACTAATAGAAATGCATCAATACACTCCCTTCTGAATTTCTTTTACCCCGTATTTTTACCTCACTTCAAACTCCACCCACAGATAAAATGTTATAACCTATGTTCTCTTGATATTGTTCTATCGCCTTATCTTTTCCCCATTGTAACATGGTTTCTACGCCCTAACGATTTTTGACTTGACTTTGTCTTCCCATAACTCCTCACAATGTAACCCATAATCGTACTGTAACACACTGTATTTCCATCATTCACAATGTATTGTAAGCCACACTGAGTCCTCAAATAGGTGGGAAAAAGTGGGATACAAATGCAATAAAATAAATAAATAAATAAATAAATAAATAAATAAACCGACTGATCGGAATACTCTGCTACAGTTTAACAGCCATCATCCACATAGATTGAAGTGGTCACTGCCCATTGGACAATTTTTAAGACTTCGTAGAATATGTGCCACAGATGCAGCCTTCAAATAACAAGCAATGGAATTATCGAATAAATTAAGAGCCCACGGATATCCAGATCAATGTATCAGACAAGCATTTACACGGGCATGGTACGCCCAACGACCTCTTCTATTAGCAGATAAACCTAAGGAACATATGAATAAGATGATTTGCGTTTTAGGATTCTCTACTATGGCCCCTCGTGTGGCACAAATTATATACAGACATTGGCAGGTTTTGACCTTTCACTCATCTTTCTCTGAGCAACCATGTATTGCCTATACTCGAGGGTGTAATCTCAGGGATCATCTAGTACATGGCACAAGATAACCACAGTGGGGTAGAGGGTCTGCACCAGCCATGTGGAGACTGCCAATTTTGTAGTCAGACAACTACTATGCAACAGTGGACCCATAATCAAACACAGCAGACTTTCAAATTGAAGTATAGGACTACATGTACATCATCGTTTGTTGTTTACATCATTGCATGCCCTTGTCATCTATATTATGTGGGACGCACGATAAGACATATGAAAATTCGCCTAACTGAACATAAAAGTAGATTGGGAACTAAAACCATCACGGCACCTATAGTTATGCATTGTGAGCAATTCCATCATAAATTTTCTGAGTTACAATGGTTCATTATTGATCACGTTCTTCAGTCATTCAAAGGTGCAAATCGGGCAGCAGCGCTAGCCTGCCGTGAACAATGGTGGATCTTTACTCTAAGAACTGTCAGTCCAGGAGGTCTCAATGAGAACATTGAGTGGAATACTATCATTTAATTGTTTATACAATATATATATACTTACCATTCTGGTTTGGAAATCATTCTGTGGTTCATGTTCATATGTACTATATAAAGTTTGTTGTTGCAGTGACGTCACGATGAAGATATTTCTGGCTCTAACTTTGATTGAGGCGCCTATATAAGTTACTTCTACACATTATATATGGTCTCACAGAGTTTCCAAAGGACTCAAATGAAGAGAGAACATGGCCTTAACCCTTATCCCTGATGAAAGTGTTTGAAACCCGCAGAGTCAGGCGGTTTCAGGGGAAGGCGTCTGCTGGACACTTTCAGTCCGTATCTACTTTCAGCGAGGCAACTTTGAGTTAAGTACACAGTGTTTCACGATATTTATTATTGCAAGGTGGTTAAATGACATTTATAGCACTTGGGTGATGGTGTGTGAATTACACAAAAAATACCCTCCCAAAAAAACTTTAAGAGTAACCCGATGAAAGAAGTGCTATACCACTGATTAGCAGCTTTACTGTCTGCATTGAATAGTGGGTTATATCTGAGGGTACTCAAAACATATTTTATATATATATATATATATATATATATATATATATATATATATATATGTCATTTTTTGCAAGTTGTGACACTGAGAGACAATTAATATATATTTCTGGTGGCTACAGTCCTGGTTTTTGTTGTAGTTACATTTTATGTTACCAGAGACAAGGATATTGTTGATTTCGTATTCTGTTGGAGGTAGATAACACCCATGTAGATACAGGTTCCAATTTCTCTTTCCAGGGCGATCCATATTGCTTCTTCTTCTCCCCAGGTACCCTGCATTTCAACCGCTCTGATACTGTTTTTACATACAGTGCGCCCCTCCTCCACCTCTTTGGTCCTCGCTATCCTTCCTAAAAAGATTATTTATTTATTTTATTAACTGCCTAGACCTAAGCGGTTTTACAATTTTTTTTTCAGGTACTAGTATTGTCCCTAATGGGCTCACAATCTAGTATTATATTGTACCTGGGGTAGTGGAGGGCTAAGTGACCTGCCCAGGGTCACACAGAACTGCGGCGGGAATTGAATGTGGTTCCCCAGGTCTGCAACCTGCTGCGCTAACCATTAGGCCACTCCTCCAACTCGGTATGGTTCTATCCTATTCATAGGAATCATTCAACCATGTCTCTGTAATAGCAACAATAACAATCTGCCCCCAACATCAGGGCTTGCAAATCTTGAACCTTTTTACTTAGACTGTGAACATTTGTGCTTATTGCTTTCCTTGTGTTCTTAAGTGAGTTGGTTAGGTGGTTTTCTATATTGACATTACCTTTCCCACTGTTGTCATGTTTTTGTAGGGGGTGACTTTCTGAATTCCCTTGTTTCCTTTTGTCAACCCCACCCTCTAGTTTAAATGTGTAGAAGCATACTGTTTGAATTTCTCCCCAAGGATCCTTTTTCCTGTCACAGAAAGATGTAGCCCATCATTATAGTACAGTACACCTTTCCACATACTGCTCCATCCTCCTTCGTATCTAAAATCTCATTCTTTACACCAGGCTTCAAGGCACTTATTGAACTCCTCTGTTTTACATAGTCTTCCTCTCCTTTTCCGAATATAAGAATAACTTCAGAAAAAGCTAAGTCAGAACAAATGGCTAAAGATGAATGGTATGCATACTTTTTTGCAGCTGTTTATATCTTCTGTAGCTTTCTTTTCATGTTGGTATAAGTGCTGAACCCCTGTACTTGTGCCCCCTAATTCTATAAACCTGTGCATCCATTTTTGCACTTAGCATGCCAAATTGTACACACAGGTTTAGAATGCTGCCAGTTATGTGTGTAACTTAATTGTTAAATTAGGCACTAATTGGTGTTATAATTGGCTATAATTGGAGTTAACTGGTGCTAACTGGCAGGGCCGGTCTTAGCAAGTGCGGGGCCCTGTGCAGACCAATTTGATGGAGCGCCACCCCAGCTCCGCCCCCACCCTAGCTCCAGGACCATCCCTCCAAGCTCCAGCTCCCCCTCCCTCCGAGCTCCAGGGCTCCTCCCTCCTTCCCAGCTCCATGTCCCCCCTCCTTCCCAGCTCCAAGTCCTCCCTCCCTGCCAGCTCCAAGGCCTGCCTCCTTCCCTGCTAGCTCCAAGGCCTCCCTCACTCCCTGCCTGCCAGCTCCAAGGCCTCCCTGCCAGCTCCAAGGCCTCTCTCCCTCCCTCCCTGCCAGCTCCAAGGCCCCCCCCTCCCAGCTCCAAGGCTCCCCACCTTCCGAGGCCTCCCTCTGAATTTTAAAAGTTACCTCGTCGGGTTACAGGCAGCGGCAGGAGTGAAAAGCGTGCGAGCTGCTCGGCACTTCAGGAGCCTTCCTTTCCCTCTCTCAGCTCTGGTCCTGCCCTCGTGGAAACAGGAAATAAGGGCAGAACCAGAGCTGAGAAAGGGAAAGGAAGGCTCCTGAAGCGCCGAGCAGCTTGTACGCTTTTCACTCCTGTCGCTGCCTGTAACCCGACGAGGTAACTTTTAAAATTCAGAGGGAGGGGGACTGGAACTCGGGCAGTCGGGGGCGGAGGCGCGCCGCGCGGGGCCCCCTTGAGCGTGAGGCCCTATGCAGTCGCCTCACCCTAAGACCAGCCCTGCTAACTGGCACTAACTTACAGTTATGCATGTAACTGCCCTTAGTCAGTACTCTATAACCTTAGTGTGTAAGTCTTCAGCATACATCTCCTTAGGGGAGTCTGGATGTGGGAGAGGAAAGGGCATATCAGGGGCATGCCAAGCACTTATGCACTAAGGTTATAGAATACTGTCAGTTACACATGTAATTGCCATTATAGAATTCACATTTAGCACACACACTTTAGGCAACCCAAAGGGATATGGTTTGTCTGTGGGGCTTACCAGAGGTTGATGAACACTTTGCCAGTCCAGTCACAGAATCGAAGTACTCTTGTCCAAGGTAAGTTTTCATGGAAGTTTCTTTAGGTATCTCAACCAGGTACTTGGTGGTGTCTTTGAACAAAAGGTCTGGGGTGGTGGAATCAAACATCTGGAACAAATCTTTTTTCATTCCATCACGTCCATACAGAGACTGGAAGGGACCAAAACATGGCTAAATATAGCTGTTTACCTAACTCCTGAATTATATATATTGTATGCTTTTGACAAAGTGGACTCCTTATCCTTAGAAGCTCATTTCTCAATAAATGGCTTACTTCTAAAGAAGCACCAGCCTCTTTGTTTGTTTTTGGACACAGTACTGTATTATGGGACCATGGCTTTAAATAGTATAGAAAATCACACCAATAGAAATTCACTCAATAGTTTGATGTGCTAAAGATTCTCAAATTCTAATTAATACCCTATTCAAATGGTCTTAAATACTCTTCAACTGTCAACAAATATTATTACATATCAAATAAACATATTGTCATGATTCTCTAAAACATTAACCCCCCGACCCCCTTTACAAAGCAGCGAGGCATTGCCGACAAAGACCATTCAAAGTGAATGGGCTGTGTTGGCAGTACCATAACGTGGCTTTGTAAACAGGGCCTAAATAAGTTCCTTTCATACTACACATGTGTTGGTGTCTTTTGGTAGCAGACACCATAGTGGAAGCAATGCAAGTCCAACTCAGTGTGGCCTCCTGATGACGCTTCAGCAAAACATGGCCAATGTTGAGATTGAGTGAGACTGTGTAATTGTGGAATAGTAATGGACATTTTGCATGGAATCATCAGCAATCTTAGTGGAGTTTTTAGTGGAGGAAAGATTTTCAAGTATCAGAATCTCAAGAACTAAATACCATCATTTGAGTAGTAGGATCGCGCTAGAAGGAACCTTTACTAATTGTGTGATGCAAGGAATTATATCTGGAGATCCTTTTTAGGCATTTGCATAAAATAGGAGTTAGAAGCAATGGAAGAAATCTTGAGACATTTTGTGCTTGTTAACTCCGTATGGAAGGACTTTGTAACATCTGAATTTTGAGAGAGATATACAGATTCCAGCAAAGGACATTTAAGAGATAAGTGATTTTATATATTTTTGATTGTGGATATGGGGAGAGATGTGGTATGTATACAAATTGTGTTTATATAAGTGTTTATGATATGTATAAGATTATTATGAGTTAATAAAATAAAGTTTATCTCATTAATTAGAATTTTAAATTCTAACTTTGAATCTCCCAAATGTCAAAACGATGGAGAAAAAAAAGATCTCAATAAAATATGATCATTACAGCAGCAATCAGTATACAATGGTTAGAGCTCTTTTAATTATAAGTCATAAAAAACTCCACTCATAAATAACTAAATGAGAGAACTCAGTAGTGTACCAATAATACATATGAAAATTTCTTCTGTGTCCAACTCAAAAATATCTTCCATATATGCACTATTGCAATAATCTTTCAAAACATTTATGACTTAACTTATTCATATTGTCAAATACCAGTCTCAACTTCTTAATGCCAAAGTTCCAGAAAGGGGTATACCCTGTTTTACTGCAGCTGCATCAGGGGATTTAATGAGACCTCTCCTCTTCACGCGAGGAAGATGTGGGGGAGATACCCATAAACTGTAATGAAGAGTCCAGTGATACTTTATGGCAATACTAGTAAAAAAGGCCCATTTCTGACACAAATGAAACGGGCGCTAGCAAGGTTTTCCACGGAGTGTGTATGTTTGAGAGAGTGTATGTGACAGTGACTGTGTGTGAGAGAGAGAGTGAATGTGTGAGTGTGTGTGTGTGAGAGTGAGTCTGGGTGCGAGTGTGACTGTGAGAATGAGAGTGTGTGCAAGTGCGTATGTGAGACACAGTGTGCAAGGGAGAGAGTGTGTGTGAGCCACAGGCTCTCTGTGAGACTGAGTGTATGAGACCAAGAGAGTGTGTGAGTGACTGTGTGACACATAGAGAGTGAATGTGATACAGTGTGAGACATAGAGTGTGTGAGAGTGAGAGTGTGTGAGAGAGTGTGTGTGTGACAGAGATACCGCCCCCCCCCCCCTCTATCTCTCTGGTGTCTGAGCGTTACGGTGCAGGACGCTGAGCTCTGGCTGTGCTTCAAGGAACTGACCAATCCTATTTAATAGACTGCACCTCCAACATTCTGAAGCCGAGAAACCTTGTGTGGTTGGTCACTTCTGCTTGTGACGAACCCGGAAGTAAGTGATGTCAATTCAGGAGATGGACACAGAGAGAAGGAATGCCTATCTCAGCCACTTCACTTTTAGAACGTTGGGAAAGTGAGGCTTCATTAGAATGTTGGAGGTGCGTTTTATATAGAGAGATAAACTTGTTCTTTTTTTTTTTTAATTTGTAAAAAAGGTTTTTATTGAAAATTGAAGAATCCCTGTACACAAGGAACTATTACACCTAAAGCATTAAGCATATATATCAACACAAACATATCGTCATAGCTCCCCTTCTATATCATTAAAGCTTGACAATAAAATGAAGATACATACCTGTAGCAGGTATTCTCCGAGGACAGCAGGCTGGACATCACACATCATCACACACGGGTTGTCGTCTGCGACGGCCCAGGAGACCGGAAGTCAAAACAAAAACTTTCAAAAGTTCAAGAAGCGGCGTGGCGCGCATGCGCGAGTGACTTCCCGCCCGTGACGCCCGCACGCTTCCCTCAGTTATATGAAAAGCAAACGAGAAGAAGAACAACTCCAGAGGGGAGGAGGGTGGGTTGTGATGATGTCCAGCCTGCTGTCCTCGGAGAATACCTGCTACAGGTATGTATCTTCATTTTCTCTGAGGACAAGCAGGCTGGACATCATCATGCATGGGGTATCCCTAGCACCCAGGCTCACTCAAAACAATGAACATAGGTCAATTGGGCCTTGCAACGGCGAGGACATAACTGAGATGGACCTGAAAATAAACATAACTAAGTGAGAGTGCAGCCTGGAACAGAACAGAAAAGGGCCTAGGAGGGTGGAGTTGGATTCTAAACCCCGAACAGATTCTGAAGCACCGACTGTCGCGTCGGGTATCCTGCTGAAGGCAGTAGTGAGATGTGAATGTGTGGACTGAAGACTACATTGCAGCCTTGCAAATTTCTTCAATGGAGGCTGACTTTAAGTGAGCCACTAACGCCGCCATGGCTCTAACATTGTGAGCCGTGACATGGCCCTCCAAAGTCAGCCCAGCTTGGGCATAAGTGAAGGAAATGCAATCTGCTAGCCTATTGGAGATGGTGCGTTTTCCGATGGCAACTCCCATCCTGTTGGGATCAAGAGAAACAAACAGCTGGGCGGACTGTCGTTAGGGCTTTGTCCACTCCATGTAAAAGGCCAATGCTCTCTTACAGTCAACTTGTCCTCACCAGGGCGGGTATGTGGACGGGGAAAAAAATGTTGGCAAGACAATTGACTGGTTCAGATGGAACTCCAACACCACCTTCGGCAAGAACTTAGGATGAGTGCGGAGGACTACTCTGTTATGATGAAATTTAATATAAGGAGCATGAACTACCAGGGCTTGGAGCTCACTGACTCTACAAGCTGAAGTAACAGCCACCAAGAAAATGACTTTCCAGGTCAAGTACTTCAGATGGCAGGAATTCAGTGGCTCAAAAGGAGGTTTCATCAGCTGGGTGAGAACGACATTGAGATCCCATGACACTGGTGGAGGTTTGACAGGGGGCTTTGACTAAAGCAAACCTCTCATGAAGCGAACAACTAAGGGCTGCCAGAGATAGGCTGACCTTCTACATGTTGATGATAAGCACTGGTTGCACTAAGATGAACTCTTACTGAGTTAGTCTTAAGACCAGACTCGGATAAGTGTAGAAGGTATTCAAGCAGGGTCCGTGTAGGACAAGAAAAAGGATCTAGGGCCTTGCTGTCACACCAGACGGCAAACCTCCTCTATTTAAAAGAATAACTCTTTTTCGTGGCATCTTTCCTGGAAGCAAGCAAGACTCGGGAGACACCCTCTGAAAGGCCTAAAGAGGCAACTTCTAGGTTCTCAACATCCAGGCCTTGAGAGCCAGAGACTGGAGGTTGGGATGTAGAAGCGACCCCTCGTTCTGGGTGATGAGGGTCGGAAAACAGTCCAATCTCCATGGTTCTTCGGAGGACAAGTCCAGAAGAAGAGGAAACCAGATCTGACGGGGCCAAAAAGGTGCTATCAGAATCATGGTTTCAGCAGAGTCTTCCCTACTAAAGGTATTGGAGGATAAGCATACAGAAGGCCTGTCACCCAATGTAGGAGAAAGGCATCTGATGCTAGCCTGTCGTGGGCCTGAAGCCTGGAACAGAATTGAGGGACCTTGTGATTGGTCTGAGTGGCAAACAGATCCACCAAGGGGGTGCCCCACACTTGGAAGATCTTGCGGACAACATCCATGTTCAGTGACCACTCGTGAGGTTGCATTATCCAACTCAACCTGTCGGCCAGACTGTTGTTTACGCCTGCCAGATACGTGGCTTGGAGAAACATGCCGTGCTGAAGTGCCCAAAGCCACATCCGGACGGCTTCCTGACACAGAGGGCGAGATCCAGTGCCCCCCTGCTTGTTGGTGTAATACATCGCAACCTGATTGTCTGTCTGAATTAGGATAATATGATTGGACAGCTGGTCTCTGAAAGCCTTTAGAGCATTCCAGATCGCTCGTAATTCCAGGAGGTTGATCTGAAGACCTGTTTCCTGAAAAGACCAAACTCTTTGAGCATGAAGCCCATCTACATGAGCTCCCCACCCCAGGAGGGATGCATCCGTCGTCAGCACTTTTTGTGGCTGAGGAATTTGGAATGGACGTCCCAAGGTCAGATTGGAGTGAATGGTCCACCACTGTAGGTAATTGCAAAAATCGGTGGAAAGATGGATGACATCCTTTAGATCCCCTGTAGCCTGACACCACTGGAAAACTAGGGTCCATTGAGCTGATCTCATATGTAGACATGCCATGGGAGTAACATGAACTGTGGAGGTCATGTGGCCCAGAAGCCTCAACATCTGCCGAGCTGTGATCTGTTGAGATGAGGACACTAAGGCCAGAAGATTGTCCGCCCTTGCCTGGGGAAGATAAGCTTGAGACATCCGTGTGTTCAACAGAGCTCCTATGAATTCCAACTTCTGTACTGGAATCAGGTGGGACTTGGGATAATTTATGACAAACCCCAGCAGCTCGAGCAGTTGAATAGTAATCTGCATGGATCGTAGCACTCCTGCCTCCGAGGTGCTCTTCACCAGCCAATCGTCGAGATAAGGGAACACACGCACTCCCAGAGTGTGTAGCGATGCTGCGACAACTGCAAAGCACTTTGTAAAGACCCTGGGTACAGATGCTAGACCAATGGGTAGTACACAGTACTGAAAGTGCTGAGTTCCCAGTCGAAATCGGAGCACCAAGATGTGAGTATAGGCGTCCTTTAAGTCCAGAGAGCATAGCCAATCGTTTTCCTGAATCATGGGAAGAAGGGTGCCCAGGGAAAGCATCCTGAACTTTTCTCGGACTAGGAATTTGTTTAGGGCCCTTAGGTCTAGGATGGGACGCATCCCCCTGTTTTCTTTTGCACAAGGAAGTACCTGGAATAGAATCCCAGCCCTTCTTCCCCTGGTGGTACGGGTTCGACTGTATTGGCCTTTAGAAGGGCGGAGAGTTCCTCTGCAAGTACCTGCTTGTGCTGGGAGCTGAAGGATTGAGCTCCTGGTGGACAATTTGGAGGTTTGGATACCAGATTGAGAGCGTATCCTAACTGGACTATTTGAAGAACCCACCTGTCGGAGGTTATAAGAGGCCACCTTTGGTGAAAAATTATCAACCTCCCCCCAACAGGTAGATCATCGGCAAGGATACTTTTACCGTGGCTATGCTGCTCTGGAGCCAGTCAAAAGCCCATCCCTTGCTTTTGCTGGGGAGCCGGAGGGGGCTTAGGCGCACTCTGCTGACGAGAGCGAGCCTGCTGGGAGCGAGCTTGAACAGGCTGTCGAGAGGTAGGAGTGTACCTATGCCTATTATAGGAATAGGGAGCACTCCTCCTCCCTCCAAAAAACCTCCTAGTGGAGGAGATAGGAGCAGAAGGCGTCCGGCGGGAGAGAGAATCCATTGCATCATGATGCTTCTTGAGGGTAACGACCATATCCTTATCCTCAACCTTCTCTCCAAAAAGATTATCCCCCCCCCCCCCCCCCGGCAAGGAGAATCCGCAATTCACTGCTGGGTCTTCTGATCCAGGTCTGAGACACGCAGCCATGAGAGTCTGCGCATCGCGATACCCTGAGCAGCTACTCGGGATGCGGCATCAAAAGTGTCATAAGCTCCCCTGGCCAGGAATTTGCAACACGCCTTCTGCTGCCTAACCACCTTGTGAAAAGGTTCAGCAAGGTCCGGAGGGAGAGCTTCAACTAAACTGGACAGTTGCCTCACCGAGTTCCGTAAGTGAATGCTCGTGTATACCTGGTATGTTTCGATCTTGGCGGCGAGCATTCTAGCCTGATACGTATGCCTCCCAAAAGAATCCAAGGGGCGCCGAGGCATAGTCTCTAGTACTCTTGGCTCTTCTGAGAGCAGAGTCCACCACCATAGAATCGTGAGGAAGTTGGGCCTTCACCATCAGAGGCTCACCATGGACTCTGTACTGGGACTCGGACTTCTTTTTGACAACTGCATTAGAGAGAGGGCAAGACCAATTCCGCATCATCGCTTCCCTGAGCGTATTGTGCAGGGGGGCCGTTGCAACCTCTGCAGGTGGAGAAGGATAATCCAGGACCTCGAGCATCTCAGCCCTGGGCTCATCCACAACCTCCATGGGAAATAGAATGTCCTTAGACATTTCCCACACAAAAGATGAAAAAGTAAGATTCTCAGGTGGAGACTGTCTGACTTCAATAGGTGGAGTAGGATCAGAAGGAAGCCCACAGGAGTCTTCCTCCGAAAAATACCTGGGGTCTTCCTCCTCTCCCCATGAACGCTCCTCTTCGGTATCGGACAAAAGCTCTTGAAGAGCAGCCTGAACCTGAGCCTGTCTCGACTTCGAGGATTGACGTCCTGGACTGCGGTGAAGCTTCCTCCACCGGATGGCAATCGGCTCTGGTACCGCAAGCGGTACCGACGGCAGGGACCTCCTCACAGGAGATAGGCCAGATGCCGTCTCAGCAATAGGAACGGGAGGCACAAGCGCCTCCGGTACCAAAGCAGATGGACGGAGAAGTCCTTCCAGAATTTCTGGAAGAATGGCCCGGAGACGCTCAACGAGAGCTGCCATCGAAAAAGGCTGGGGGGGCTGGTGCAGGAGGCGGTGCCAGAATCTGAGGAGGCTCGAGAGCCGGTACCAGGCTGCCGAATGACCGACGCATCGGCACCTCCTGAATGGAGGGTGAGCAGTCCTCCCGACGCCGACGCTTCTCGGGTGCCGACTCCCCGGAGCTCTCAGTACCGTGTCAGGAAGGAGATCGATGGCGATGCTTCTTAGCCTCACACCTCCTCGGGGCCGGGTCCGACTCAGGTCGGTCCCGGGGGGCCTGCATAGCAGTAGGCCTTGAGACGGGTGGAGACCCGCTCGATGCCTCGCTGCTCCCAGCTCGAAGTGGTCTCTCGGCAGCCATTACCTGGACTCTCGGTGCTGCTTCGCTCAATGTCGACGCCAATGCCGCTGACCTTGGTACCGATGTCAATGCCGACCTCGAAGGACCGGACCAATCCGGAAAAAGCCTCTCGCGCCACCTGGGTCCTCTTCTTCATTAACTTACAGAGCTTACAAGCAGCTGGAAGATGATTGGGCCCGAGGCACTGGAGACACCACGCGTGAGGGTCGGTACACAAGATGGTCCGGTTGCAGCGAGTACTGTGTTTGAAGCCGCTGGGAGTCCTCGATGACATGGGCAGGAAAATAGCGTCCGGAAACTCAAACGACTCAATTGTGCCAGATAAAAAAAAAACACAAAAAAGGGGAAAAAAGACGCGGCCGAGCGGCCTAAGGACGGCCGCAACGAAAAAGAAAGGAAACTTGAACAAAATGAGAAAAAACTAAAAAATTAAGGAAAAGAATTCTTTTTCTTTTTTTAATTTCGAAGAACTAAAGTAAAAATAAGTTGAAAAGGGGCGAGATAAACACAGAAAAAACACAATCTCCTGGGCAAAAGACAAGGAGCAGAAAAAAAACACTACCCCTTCGCAGCGCAGAGAAAAAGAAACTGAGGGAAGTGCGTGGGCGTTGTCCCCAGGTGGCTGCTTCTATAACTTTTGAAAGTTTTTGTTTTGACTTCCGGTCTCCTGGGCCGTTGCGGACGACGACCCATGTGTGATGATGTCCAGCCTGTTGTCCTCGGAGAAAGCGAATGATACATACCTGTAGCAGGTGTTCTCCGAGGACAGCAGGCTGATTGTTCTCACGACTGGGTTGACGTCCACGGCAGCCCCCACCAACCGGAACAAAACTTTGCGGGCGGTCCCGCACGCAGGGCACGCCCACCGCGCATGCGCGGCCGTCTTCCCGCCTGTGCGCGACCGTTCCCGCTCAGTTGAATGACAAGCAAAAAATGAGTAAAAACACAACTCCAAAGGGGAGGAGGGAGGGTAGGTGAGAACAATCAGCCTGCTGTCCTCGGAGAACACCTGCTACAGGTATGTATCTTCATTTTATTGTTAAGCTTTAATGATATAGAAGGGGAGCTATGACGATATGTTTGTGTTGATATATACAGTGGGGGAAATAAGTATTTGATCCCTTGCTGATTTTGTAAGTTTGCCCACTGACAAAGACATGAGCAGCCCATAATTGAAGGGTAGGTTATTGGTAACAGTGAGAGATAGCACATCACAAATTAAATCCGGAAAATCACATTGTGGAAAGTATATGAATTTATTTGCATTCTGCAGAGGGAAATAAGTATTTAATCCCTCTGGCAAACAAGACCTAATACTTGGTGGCAAAACCCTTGTTGGCAAGCACAGCGGTCAGACGTCTTCTGTAGTTGATGATGAGGTTTGCACACATGTCAGGAGGAATTTTGGTCCACTCCTCTTTGCAGATCATCTCTAAATCATTAAGAGTTCTGGGCTGTCGCTTGGCAACTCGCAGCTTCAGCTCCCTCCATAAGTTTTCAATGGGATTAAGGTCTGGTGACTGGCTAGGCCACTCCATGACCCTAATGTGCTTCTTCCTGAGCCACTCCTTTGTTGCCTTGGCTGTATGTTTTGGGTCATTGTCGTGCTGGAAGACCCAGCCACGACCCATTTTTAAGGCCCTGGCGGAGGGAAGGAGGTTGTCACTCAGAATTGTACGGTACATGGCCCCATCCATTCTCCCATTGATGCGGTGAAGTAGTCCTGTGCCCTTAGCAGAGAAACACCCCCAAAACATAACATTTCCACCTCCATGCTTGACAGTGGGGACGGTGTTCTTTGGGTCATAGGCAGCATTTCTCTTCCTCCAAACACGGCGAGTTGAGTTCATGCCAAAGAGCTCAATTTTTGTCTCATCTGACCACAGCACCTTCTCCCAATCACTCTCGGCATCATCCAGGTGTTCACTGGCAAACTTCAGACGGGCCGTCACATGTGCCTTCCGGAGCAGGGGGACCTTGCGGGCACTGCAGGATTGCAATCCGTTATGTCGTAATGTGTTACCAATGGTTTTCGTGGTGACAGTGGTCCCAGCTGCCTTGAGATCATTGACAAGTTCCCCCCTTGTAGTTGTAGGCTGATTTCTAACCTTCCTCATGATCAAGGATACCCCACGAGGTGAGATTTTGCGTGGAGCCCCAGATCTTTGTCGATTGACAGTCATTTTGTACTTCTTCCATTTTCTTACTATGGCACCAACAGTTGTCTCCTTCTCGCCCAGCGTCTTACTGATGGTTTTGTAGCCCATTCCAGCCTTGTGCAGGTGTATGATCTTGTCCCTGACATCCTTAGACAGCTCCTTGCTCTTGGCCATTTTGTAGAGGTTAGAGTCTGACTGATTCACTGAGTCTGTGGACAGGTGTCTTTCATACAGGTGACCATTGCCGACAGCTGTCTGTCATGCAGGTAACGAGTTGATTTGGAGCATCTACCTGGTCTGTAGGGGCCAGATCTCTTACTGGTTGGTGGGGGATCAAATACTTATTTCCCTCTGCAGAATGCAAATAAATTCATATACTTTCCACAATGTGATTTTCCGGATTTAATTTGTGATGTGCTATCTCTCACTGTTACCAATAACCTACCCTTCAATTATGGGCTGCTCATGTCTTTGTCAGTGGGCAAACTTACAAAATCAGCAAGGGATCAAATACTTATTTCCCCCACTGTATGCTTAATGCTTTAGGTGTAATAGTTCCTTGTGTACAGGGATTCTTCAATTTTCAATAAAAACCTTTTACAAATTAAAAAAAAAAACCAAGTTTATATTGCCATAAAGTATCACTGGACTCTTCATTACAGTTAATGGGTATCTCCCCCTCATCTTCCTCGCGTGAAGAGGAGAGGTGTTGTTTTGACTTTCGGTTTCCTGGGCTGTCGCGGACGACGACCCATGCGTGATGATGTGTGATGATGTCCAGCCTGCTTGTCCTCGAAGAATTACAGGAACGCCTACTATTACAACAATACATACTGGGACCCCCATTTTTTTGTTTTGTTTTTTAAAGATTTTAGAAAAGTAATATAGACAATTTACCCCCCCTCCTCTGCCTAATATTTCCCCAAATGCCCTCTTCTCTCCTCTCTGACCCCAACCCCCTCCCTCCCCCCTAAAACTGACAATGATTCAGGAAGGGCTCCCAGATTGCTTTCCACTTGACCTCGGTATGACTTTGCACTACCCGAAGTCTCTCCATATCACATAGGAACCATAGCTTGTTTAACCAGCGCACCAACGAAGGAGTATTGGGTGATTTCCAACAAGCAGCAAGCACTACTCTTGATGCCACCATTGCCTGCCTGGTTAACAAAGCCTGAGACTTAGTAAGACCAGGTGGCTTTTTGGCAAAAGGAAAAAATTCTGGAGACCACTTAACAGGCCTTTGAAACCAATATTGCAATCTATGCTGTATAGCTTTCCAGTATGCCCGAATTTTATAACATGACCTCCAAATATGGCCCATTGTACCCCTCTGTCCACATCCACGCCAGCACAATGGAGATGTTCCAGGAAATGTGGTGCAACCTAATTGGAGTTAAACACCACCGGTAAAGTACTTTAACTATATTCTCATGATAGGGAACAGACTTTGAGATCTTACACCAATCTTATCACTTGACTGATTAACCTCTTTGCTATTAGTGAACAAGCACTATCACTTTTATCCCTATGTCGAATATGGTCTCTCCATAGTCGATGACTTAATGTATGTTATAATCCAATTATCACTCAGGAACCTGCATGCAATACCATAATGTATTCTTCTTTACCATGTATGTACGCACATGGTATATATATAGACCACAAACTGTTCCATGTATGTTATGTTCCATCTATGTTACTATGTATGTACACACCTTAATGCAACACCATTTGTAATTCTGTTACCTGGAAATGGCAACCGCCATTACAGCAAATGTAAGCCACATTGAGCCTGCAAATTGGTGGGAAAATGTGGGATACAAATGCTACAAATAAAAATAAATAAAAATAAATTGTTCTCAAAAAAGGACCAATCCCCGTCCCCAATAGTCACCCCCAATTCCTTATGCCACAGCTCTCTATGGGTACAATTAGGTTTCAACTTTCCCCATTGAAATGAGTATAAACAAGTAATACTTACTTTCCGTAAACCCCATTAGTTTTGCGTTTAACATAAACTGTATATTCTTCTTACGACTTTGTAATTATTTATATTGTTACCATGTAAGCCGCATTGAGCCTGCCATGTGTGGGAAAGCGCGGGGTATAAATGTAATAAATAAATAAGACCTTTGGTACTTTTAGAATCTTCACAAAGATCTTCCATAAACGTATCTTCCCTCAATATATAAGCCTGAATCTCTCTATAACTAAGAAAATGTCTCAACTGTCCATAGGCAAACAACTAATTTGGTAAAACAGCGTAACTTTCTTTCAAGGTATCAAAGGAAAGCAAACTGCCCTCCTCATATAACTGACCCCATGTTACCAAACCCAAAGACCTCCAACGCATGAAAAGGTCCAGCCAAGACACCTGGCAGAAAGAGAGGATTATTCGCAATCGGTGAAAACCTAGAGGACACTGCTTCGTGCTGTGAAGGGGTGGAGCAGATGGAAGTGGAAGGGGAAGGAGTGAGGAGGCTCAAGAGCAAAAGGAGACAGAACAGAGCCTTGCCTTTACTACTTCCCCAGAGAGAGAGAAGTGAAAGGTTAGTGCCTCCTGAAAAATGGAGGAGAGAAAAAGACTACACTACCCAGCAGCCCCGGTGCAAGCCCTGGTATAGAGATTACCTTCCCCAGCAGGTCACAGGGGAGAACTCTGACAAGGCAAGGGAGGGGCCCCTGGAGGGTAATCAGGTGAACGAGGAACAGCTGAAAAGTGGGTGGGACGAGGAACCCATGGAATGGCAAGAGGCGGAGGAGAGGGGGAGAGAGGAGAACCCAGAGGAGCCAATGGACCTCACAGCCTGGGCTCATTCCTTAGGAAAAAAGCAGAAAAAGCAGGTGAACTCGTGGCATGGCAGCTGGGTTGCAAGGGGAAAGAGAAAGGGTCATGAGGGAAGAGGGTCAGTGTATTGAGAGTGACCCAAGAAAGGGTGGGATCTTTTTGTTCTCCCCAAAGCGAGTTCAGGCTGTTATGAACTGTGTGTTAAAGGTGCTGTTTGAAGAGGGATTATTGACTCCCCCTGTGTGAACTGTTCACAGCGGGAGGAAGCTGGTTGTGGGAAAGTGTTTGCTCAACCCTGAAGTGGTTTATTAGGAACTGTTTATTGGGACTGTTTGCCAAAGCACCAGGAGGAAACCGGGAGCAGTTTCTTTCTTTTTCTTGTGTTTTTTTTTCTTCACGGACATTCTTCCCCTTGTCAAAGGGGAGGGGGGAGAAGGAGAGCACGGGGCTGTAGACTGCTTAAGGTGGAACAAACTGAGTTCTGGAAACAGTGGAGTGGAGTTGGGTTTACCCCTGTTGTGCTAGTGCCCTGAGAGGAGAAACAAAGGGGATTGTGTTTTGGATGCCTGCTTTATTTTTGTGTTGAAACTGCTGGACTGTGAATCCCAGAAGGAAAATAAAGAGACTTGCTGATTTTCTTTTGAGTTTGATTTCTGCAAGCCCTGCCTTGTGGACTACAGTGGGCTAGGAGGTTGGGACAAGGCAGAGGCAAGATCCCGTGGACCCCGGAGAGAGGGGCGGATCTTTCACAGTGCCTATCGAACAATCCATCCCAGTAAAAGAAAGTGGAGAGGATCGAAGGACACAAACCGATAGCCAGCCCCCTAGCTTTAAGGGGAATCCACATCAAGGCTCAAAGTTGGCAAGATTCCACCTCAGCCTGCTCCAGTTGTACCCACAACTTATGGGGATGAGCCTGGTACTACTCAAATGCCGCCCAATCCTGAGCCGCCTTATAATACCACATAACATTAGGGACCCCCAAACCCCCCTTCTTCCGAGCCTGATAAAGTAATGACCGAGGCAGGCGTGGGCACTTATTCGCCCAAACAAAATGAACCAGTTTATCCTGCATACCTGCCAGAAAACCCCTGGAAACCCGAATTAGGAGAATCTGGAACAAATACAGCAAGCGCAGTAACACATTCATCTTGAGAGCCACGATTCTACCCAGCCAGGACAGATCTGTAGTTTCCCACCGCTCGAAATCTCTATAAATAGCGTTTAAAAGGGGTGGGTAATTAGCCGTGAACAACTCTGTGGAATGAGGGGTTATAGTAACCCCCAGATAAGCTATACCTCCCTTTACCCATTTAAAGGAGAAAGACTCCTTAAGTGACTCCAGAACCGGACCCGATAGCCCAACAGCAAGAGCCTCTGACTTACTAACATTCAATTTGAAACCTGAAACTGCTGAGTATTGCGTTAAGACTTTCATCAAATTTGGAAATGAAATCAAAGGTTTAGTTAAAGAAAGAAGTACATCATCGGCAAACAATGCCAGCTTATAGTCCCTTCTTTCCAGCTGAATACCTGATATGTTTACGTCTGACCGGATGTACATGGCCAAAGGTTCCATAACCAGTGCAAATAAGAGCGGCGATAAAGGGCAGCCTTGTCTAGTTCCACGAGACAGAGAAAACATCTGGGAATTACCTCCATTAACCCTAACACAAGCCCTAGGTAACGTATACAAAGCCTGGATCCATCTAATAAAACCAGGACCAAATCCAAAACGCTCTAACACCTGGAACATAAAAGGCCAATGAACTCTGTCAAAGGCCTTCTCGGCATTCAGCCCCAGAAGACACACAGGGAGATTCCATTTCTTAGCAATATGAAGCAAGTTAACCATCCTGCGAACATTGTCCATTGCTTGCCAATTGGGAATAAAGCCCGTCTGGTCTGGATGAATCAAATCCGGCATAACTTTTGCCAGCCTATTAGCCAACACTTTCACTAGAATTTTTATATCAGAGTTCAATATGGAGATAGGCCGATAGGAGGCACATTCTGTCCTATCATTGCCAGGTTTGGGTATTACTGCTATCCAAGCTTCCATCATAGAAGCAGGGAATTCATCCCCCACTAAAATCTCCTTAATAATATCTGTCAATATAGGAGCCAATTCCCCCCTACAAGCCTTGTAAAATTCATTAGGTAGTCCATCCAGACCAGGTGACATGCCCGCTGGGAGAGCCTGAATCACTTTTACAACTTCCTCCACTGAAACCCTCCCATCCAATGGCTCACACTGCCCCTCTGTAAGTGTAGAAAATGTGCAGGGCAAAAAGAATTCCTGATTCCCCTCTGATCCAGTCCCAGAAGAGTAAAGCGATTGATAATACGACTGAAATTGCTCCCTTATCTTCTGTGAATTAGTGACCAACCCTCCTTCCCTGTCTCTCATTTTTGTAATGGTTCTGTCAACCCGTGACTGGCTCAACTTGACCACAAGAGCCCTGCTCGGCTTATTACAAGAAACAAACCTTGCATGACCCTGTTGATCATTCAAAAACTTCAGCTGGTCTGTGTATATCTGGTCAAGTCTTAAGCGCAATGCCTGAATGTCCCTCACACCTTTAACAGATTGAGAGAATTTATGTCTTGCGGACAGAAGAGACAACTGTACTAAACACTTCCCAACCTCCGCCCTTTGCTGTCTAGACCGAAAACTGGCCTTTTGCAGGAAATAACCCCTAGTGACCGCCTTTACCCTATCCCAAACCACTCCCAACGAGGGGCCCGAACATAGGCGGTCGGTGGCCCAACTGTTTGGGGAGGCTAAAGGGGGCGGGGTTATGGGTGGGGCCAGGGGTGGAGCTTAAATCCATAATTGTCTGATAACACACAGAAAAAAATAAATAAAAAAGTCAAAATTAATACCTTTTATTAAATTTAGATATTAGATATGTATCATATGTCAAAGAATAAAGTGGTTGCTCAAAGCATATTCTAACCACAATCGCTCAACTGCAAAACACTATGCACAACCTTGTGCAAAAATGCACTCAGAACCTTACTGTACCATAAATATTACACTGGGCAGAACCTAATACACCAATATACCACCCATACGGAAAATGCAGACCGTCAACAATATGAAACAAGGGATCATATCATCACAATTCTCATGTAGAGCCACAAAACACCCTAATTCATGTTTAATGTGGGATAAAATGCCATAAATGAAGTAAATAAATATAAACTTTTAATGTTGAGCACCTGATTCTCAAAGTGGACATATTCCAAACACTATAATGAAAATAAAATGATCTTTTCTACCTTTGTTGGCTGGTGACTTTTTCTGATCATGCTGGCCCAGTATCCGATTCTGCTGCTATCTGTCCTCAGGTGTCAGTGCAAGTCTCTTTGGTATGAACTGCTCATGTGCAGGTCAGGAAGCCATCCTCGTTAAATATCTGCCTGGCAACCCAGGAAACCTCCAGCCAATCCCCCCTGCACTCCCAGCAGTAAGGTAAACAAATTAAACCATAAACCAATTTCTACAACTGGTTACACAAGGCTAGAGATGGGCTTTCACTGCAGCTCCTGCTGTGAGGATGGAGGTAAATCAACAATTTAAACCCCCCAGAGCAGCGGGACTCCACAGCTGATCCATCCTCAGTGCAGGTCAGGAAGTCATCCTGGTTAAATATCTCCCTGGCAACCCAGGACACCTCCAGCCAACCCCCCCCTGCACTCCCAGCAGTAAGGTAAACAAACCATAAACCAATTTCTACAACTGGTTACACAAGGCTAGAGGGCTTTCACTGCAGCTCCTGCTGTGAGGATGGAGGTAAATCAACAATTTAAACCCCTCAGAGCACAGCAGGGGAGGCTTAGCCTCTCCAAGCCTCTTATACCGGGTGCCTATGGGCCCGAATCCACATTAAGCTACAGATAATCTTTCAATATCTGCCTATAACCATTGATAATATCATGCTCCTGCAATAATGTTGCATTCAAGGACCATAGCCTCTCCTTCTCCTCCCCCCCAAGCGAGGGAATACTAACCCGAACTGGCGCATGGTCCGACAGGGTGGGTATCTCAATTTCCGATGCCCATCTGGCATGAGTCAAGGATACACCAACAAAAATATAATCAATTCGAGAATATATATCATGAGCATGAGAATAAAACGAGTAATCTCTAACCCCCGGATGAGAAACTTGCCAAACATCTAATATACCCATATCTCTAGTGAACCTATTCAAAGTGTGAGAAACCATACATCATTCCCAGATGGTACCCCGATCTATTCAAATCCGGGTGCTGTATTGCATTAAAGTCTCCCCCCACAATTAACTTCCCTGAGAGCAAGAAAGGAAAAGTCCCACCAGTGTGGATATAAACCTATGCTGCGCTTCATTTGGCGCGTATACCGATACGAGTGTGACAGGCAAACCTCCCACAGACACAGTTAAAAGCAAAAATCTCCCCTCTCTGTCTCGCTTCAACTTTTCCACCTGAAATTGTAGTGAGGAATGCAAAGCAATAGCCACCCCCCGTTTTTTAGACCCATCTAAAGCAGATGCACAGAAAATGTGGGGAGATTGGGGATGACATAAAAATTTTTCATGATCTCGTCTCAAATGTGTTTCCTGGAGAAATACTACTTGAGGCTTAAAATGTGTCAGCTCCTTAAACAACTTCTGACGCTTCTGTGGAGAGTTCAGACCTTTCACATTATATGACAAAAATTTTAGGTCAGTAGTCATACCCAACTATTGATTGACAAACAGTATAGTAAAGCCACACTCCTGGGAGCCCCCCATACCTACCATAAGCACTAAGACCCCTACCCCCCTGAGAAACCTCCAATATCCTCCCCTCCCAACCCCTACCGCCCCTCCCCCACCCCCCACTCATCACTCATCCCCCCACCAGACAGCACCCGTAGGCCCTGAATAGGAAAACAGGAAAATACCCCCTAAGGCTAAATAAACCCCCTCGTGTCTGACATTAACCCCTACCACACTACCCCACACACTCGTATTATATCAGCAAATATAACATCTAACCACACATCAGAACTCACTCAGTCCACCACCACCACCACCACCAAAAGCATGTTGTCCAAACTGGTGAAGAAATAACAGCTCTGAAATTCCCATGTCTCTGAAACTAAAGGAAGAAAAAAAAACAAAGTCAAATTTGATCACGCTGTTTCTTAGCTTTCGGATTGACCCGCTTCCATTTCTGCAACTGCGCCCTCGTGGCGGGTGCCAACTCACCCGGCGGAACTGCCACCGCGGTCAAACCTGCTTCATGTAGGAATCGTCAAGCCTCCACCATCTTGCGAAATCGCACCTATTTTCCATTAGCTGAAAACCCCAATGCAAAGGGAAACAACCATCGATAGGGAATCTTTTCCTTCAATAGTATCTCCAGCACCAGCTTCATCGCTCTCCTCTGCGTCAGGGCAAAGAGCGATATATCCTGGTAAACCGTCACCTGGCCTGCATTGTAATCCAAGGCTGGGGATTGCCGCGCTTTAAACCACAGCTGTTCCTTAAAGGCATACGATCCAATGAGTCCCACAGAATTTTCATGCAGAGTGTACGAACCACTGCGGGCACGTCCTCCATGTTGTTATTTTCTGGCACCCCTCTGAACCGGAGGTTTTGCCTTCTACCCCGGTTCTCTAAATCATCAATTTTATATTCCAGCTCATCCGATCGCTCCAACAGCTGTTTCAAACTGGTATCCACCCCAGCAAATCTCTTCTCCTGTTCCTCCACTCACTCCTCAAGTGTCTCAACCCGACCTCCCAACTCCCGGAGGTCCAGACAGATGGCATCCACATGCACTAGAATCTCAAGCTTAGAGGCTTTTATTTTGGATCGGATTTCTTCCAGGCATTTAGCAAGCTCTTTCAGAAAGCGCTTCTTAGGAGTTGGGCGCCTTAACTCCAACTGAGAAGAAGCTGACTCCGAACCTGACGACCGACCTGCCACTGGTGACACGTGTTTCGAGAGGTCCCACGCCGACTTCCACACCGAGCAATGCTCCCCCTCACGATGCGGGGGTCCTGAGTTCTTACTCATGGTGATCACTAACAGCACCAGTTCTTGTATGCACTCTGGGAACAGCACAGGTCCCGATGTCGGCAGATTTTGCAATTTACAAACAGGGAAGTGCAGGAGCTAAAAGCTCAGGTGGACATTCAGCCTCGTGACGTCACTTCTTCCCGTTCTTTAGAAAGCAAGAAGACCTCAAAACACCCAAATGCTCATTCCTTTTATCTTGCTGCACCATATGCCTGGAATAGACTTCCTGAGCTGGTACGTCAAGCTCCATCTCTGGCCGTCTTCAAATCTAAGCTAAAAGCCCACCTTTTTGATGCTGCTTTTAACTCCTAACCCTTATTCACTTTGTTCAGAACCCTTATTTTATCATCCTCACTTTAATATTCCCTTATCTCTTGTTTGTTCTGTCTGTCCTAATTAGATTGTAAGCTCTGTCGAGCAGGGACTGTCTCTTTATGTTCAAGTGTACAGCGCTGCGTACGTCTAGTAGCGCTTTAGAAATGATAAGTAGTAGTTTTAATTTTCAGTGTCTTTAGCTGGGGTCATGATATTCATCACTGGTCATAAAAACCTTGTAGTTTTTTTATTTACTTTACCATCCTATATAATAATTCTCACCTCCAACGTTCTAATGTGCCTGGTACTGTGGCTCCCTCGGAGGTGGTCTGCTAGGCAGTTTACAATGCACTAACTGCCTTATCCTCCTCAACCTATCTGCCGCCTTTGACACCGTCAATCATAATTTACTTCTTGACACACTGTCCTCATTCGGGTTCCAGGGCTCCATCCTCTCCTGGTTCTCCTCGTATCTTTCCCAACGCACCTTCAGAGTATTTTCTAATGGCTCTTCTTCCACCCCCGTCCCGCTCTCTGTTGGGGTTCCTCAAGGATCTGTCCTTGGACCGCTTCTTTTCTCGATATACACCTCTTCCCTGGGCTCGCTGATCTCATCACATGGTTTCCAGTACCATCTCTATGCCGATGACATCCAGCTCTACCTCTCCACTCCCGACATCACAGTCGAAACCCAGGCCAAAGTTTCGGCTTGCCTTTCAGACATCGCCGCCTGGATGTCCAACTGGCATCTGAAACTGAACATGGCAAAGACTGAGCTCCTTGTCTTTCCACCCAAACCCTCCTCTCCTCTTCCCCCACTCTCCGTCTCTGTTGACAACGCCCTCATCCTCCCCGTCTCTTCAGCCCGCAATCTCGGAGTCATTTTCGACTCATCCCTCTCCATCTCTGCCCATATCCAGCAGACAGCTAAGACCGGTCGCTTCTTCCTCTATAATATTAGCAAAATTCGCCCATTCCTCTCTGAACAGACCACCCGAACCCTCGTCCACTCGCTCGTTACCTCTTGTCTTGACTATTGCAACCTTCTCCTCGCTGGTCTCCCGCTTAGCCACCTATCCCCCCCCCCTTCAATCTGTCCAAAATTCCGCCACACGTCTTATCTACCGCGTGAACCGATACTCTCATATCACCCCTCTCCTCAAGTCGCTTCACTGGCTCCCGATCCGCTACCGTATACAGTTCAAGCTTCTCCTATTGACCTTCAAGTGCACTCAATCTGCAGCCCCCCATTACCTCTCTACCCTCCTCTCCCCCTATGTTCCCACCCGTAACCTCCGCTCTCAGGACAAATCACTCCTATCTGTACCCTTCTCCACCACCGCTAACTCCAGACTCCGCCCCTTCTGCCTCGCATCACCTTATGCCTGGAACAGACTTTCCGAGCCCATACGCCATGCACCCTCCCTGCCCATTTTCCTTACTCAAAGCTCATCTCTTCTCCATTGCTTTTGCTGCCTAACCACCTTCCCCATTCATGATACCTACACTGACTACATAGTTTGTTACCTTTAGATTGTAAGCTCTCTTGAGCAGGAACTGTCCTTCCCCATGTTTAAACTTGTACAGCGCTGCGTAACCCTGGTAGCGCTATAGAAATGCTAAGTAGTAGTAGTAGTCAGTGATGTCACTGACAGCTGATTCCCAGGCAAGGGGAGTACTCCTCCTCCCCCTGCCTGGGAAACAGCTGTCAGTGCCCCCCTCTCGGCGCTACACCCAAGCCCCTGCCCTGCAAAACTGCAAGTCAGGCAGGGGGAGGAGTAGAGAAACACGTGGAGCATGTTTCCCTACTCCTCCCCCTGCCTACCAATCAGCTCTCAGTGCCCCCCCCCTCGGCGCAACACTCAAGCCCCTCCGCAGCACCCAAGCCCCTACCCCCCACTCGATGCATCACCCAAGCCCCTCCCCCGGCGCATCACCAAAGCCCCTACCCCCCCCCCCCCCGGGCACATCAACTCCCTCGCTACCCGCAGCCGCCAATACTAACGCTGTGCGGCCGCTGCTGCTTCTCCTGTGGAGCAGCAGCGGCCGGTACAAAAAGAAAAAAGCCAAAAAAAGATTTTTAACCTGAAACGCGGCTCTGTAAACAGCCATCTGGCATTGGCTGTCGTCACTGCAGCTGTTCCTCCTCTCCCCTCCACGTCACTGCCCCTGCAGGAAGACCCCGGAGGAGCGCAGCGACGTCAGAGGGGAGAGGAGGAGCGGCTGCAGAGATGACAGCCAATGCCAGATGGCTTCTACGGAGCCGTGTTTCAGGTTTAAAATCTATTTTTGGCTTTTTTCTTTTTGTACCAGCCGCTGCTGCTCAACAGGAGACGCAGCAGCGGCCGGACAGCGTTAATATTGGCGGCTGCGGGTGGCGAGGAGGTTGATGTGCCCAAGGGGGGGGGTGGGTAGGGGCTTGGATGATGCGCTGGGGGGTAGGGGTTTGGGTGATACGCCGAGGGGGGAGGGGAGGGTCGTTGGACATGGGTGGCTGCAGGGGGAGAGGAGGGTCGCTGGACATGGATGGCTGCGGGGGGGCAGGGAAGAGGGAGGTGGGGAGGGGGTCCTGAGACCAGATGGGTGGCTGTAGGGGATGGCAGGGAAGGCAGAAGGGACGCTGCAGGGGGGGAAGGGGGAGAAGAGGGTCACTGGACATGGGTGGCTGCAGGGGGGGCAGGGGAGAGAGGTGGGTCGCTGGACATGGGTGGCTACAGGGGGGGCAAGAGGAAAGGAGAGGAGGGTCGTTGGACATGGGTGGCTGCAGGGGGGCAGGGGAGAGGAGGGTCGCTGGACATGGGTAGCTGTAGGGGGAGAGGAGGGTTGCTGGACATGGGTGGCTGCAGGGGGGGCAGGGGGAGAGGAGAGTCGCTGGACATGGGTGGCTGCAGGGGGAGCAGGGGAGAGAGGAGGGCCGCTGCACATGCGTGGCTGCAGGGGCAGAGGAGGGTTGGTGGGGAGGGGGTCCTGAGACCAGATGGGTGGCTGCAGGGGGGGCAGGGGAAACAGGAAGGACGCTGCAGGGGGGGGATTACCTTGCTAGCGCCCGTTTCATTGCCTACCGAAACGGGCCTTTTATACTAGTTTAATATATTTTATCAAATTTTATTTATCCTTTATTAAAATAACCTTTTCTTTATTATAAAGTAGCAGATCTGACTTATTTGACCAAGTATTTGTGATTGTCTTTGCACTAAGAAAAAAATTCTTTCAATAAACTTCTAAAGCAAAAATGTCGAGCACTTATCTGTCACTCTCTCCTCTTCACGCGAGGAAGATGTGGGGGAGATACCCATGCCAGAAATGGTATTTAATGATGATGAGTTGGAAGACCTCAAACAAATCTATTTAATAGTAACACAGTAGATGACGGCAGAAAAAGACCTGCGCGGTCCATCCAGTCTGCCCAACCAGATAAACTCACATGTGCTACTTTTTGTGTATACCTTACCTTGATTTGTACCTGTCCTTTTCCAGGCACAGACCGTATAAGTCTGCCCAGCACTATCCCCGCCTCCCAACCACCGGTTCTGGCACAGACCCTATAAGTCTGCCCAGCACTATCCCCACCTCCAAACCACCAGTCCCACCTCCCACCATCGGCTCTGGCACAGACCGTATAAGTCTGCCCAGCACCATCTCCGTCTGCCGCCACCGGCTTTGCCACCCAATCTCGTCTAAGCTCCTTAGGATCCATTCCTTCTGAGCAGAATTCCTTTATGTTTATCCCAGGCATGTTTGAATTCCATTATCATTTTCGTTTCCACCACCTCTCGCGGGAGGGCATTCCAAGCATCCACTACTCTCTCCGTGAAAAAATACTTCCTGACATTTTTCTTGAGTCTGCCCCCCTTCAATCTCATTTCATGTCCTCTCGTTCTACTGCCTTCGCATCTCCGGAAAAGGTTCGTTTGCAGATTAATACCTTTCAAATATTTGAACGTCTGTATCATATCACCCTTGTTTCTCCTTTCCTCCAGAGTGTACATGTTCAGGTCCGCAAGTCTCTCCTCATACGTCTTGT
This sequence comes from Microcaecilia unicolor, assembly GCF_901765095.1. NCBI lineage: Eukaryota > Metazoa > Chordata > Amphibia > Gymnophiona > Siphonopidae > Microcaecilia > Microcaecilia unicolor. The sequence goes on along the minus strand of NC_044040.1, from coordinate 117,283,086 downwards.
AACACAAATCCCATACCATTCTCGTAGCTTTTCTTTGCACCGCTTCAATTCTTTTTACAATCTTAACAAGATACGGCCTCCAGAACTGAACACAATACTCCAGGTGGGGCCTCACCAACGACTTATACAGTGGCATCAACACCCCCTTTCTTCTGCTGGTCACACCTCTCTCTATACAGCCTAACAACCTTCTAGCTAGGGCCACCGCCTTGTCACACTGTTTTGTCGCCTTCAAATCCTCAGATACTATCACCCCAGATCCCTCTCCCCATCCGTACCTATCAGACTCTCCTCGCCTAACACATACGTCTCCCGTGGATTTCTACTCCCTAAGTGCATCACTTTGCATTTCTTTGCATTGAATTTTAATTGCCAAACCTTAGACCATTCTTCTAGCTTCCGTAGGTCCTTTTTCATGTTTTCCACTCCCTCCGGGGTGTCCACTCTGTTACAGATCTTAGTATCATCCGCAAATAGGCAAACTTTACCTTCTAACTCTTCGGCAATGTCACTCACAAATATATTGAACAGAATCGGCCCTAGCACCGATCCTTGAGGCACTCCACTACTCACCTTTTGCTCCTCCGAGCGAATTCCATTCACCACCACCCTCTGGCGTCTGTCCGTCAACCAGTTCCTAATCCAGTTCACCACTTCGGGTCCTATCTTCAGCCCATCCAGTTTATTTAAGAGCCTCCTGTGGGGAACCGTGTCAAAAGCTTTGCTGAAATCTAAGTAGATTACGTCCATAGCTCGTCCCTGATTCAATTCTCCTGTCACCCAATCAAAGAATTCAATGAGGTTCGTTTGGCACGATTTCTCTTTGGTAAAACCATGTTGTCTCGGATCTTGCAACTTATTGGCTTCCAGGAAATTCACTATCCTTTCCTTCAGCATCGCTTCCATTACTTTTCCAATAACCGAAGTGAGGCTTACCGGCCTGTAGTTTCCAGCTTCTTCCCTATCACCACTTTTGTGAAGAGGGACCACATCCGCCGATCTCCAATCCCTCGGAACCTCTCCAGTCTCCAAGGATTTATTAAACAAATCTTTAAGTGGACCAGCCAGAACCTCTCTGAGCTCCCTCAGTATCCTAGGGTGGATCCCATCCGGTCCCATGTCTTTGTCCACCTTTAGCTTTTCAAGTTGTTCATACACACTCTCTTCCGTGAACGGTGCTCTATCCACTTCAATCTCATTTGTACGTTTTGCAGTCCATCGCGGTCCTTCTCCAGGATTTTCTTCTGTGAAAACAGAACAGAAGTATCTATTTAGCAAATTTGCTTTTTCTTCATCATTATCCACATAGCGGTTCGCAGTATCTTTTAGTCTCACAATTCCCTTTTTAGTCATTCTCCTTTCACTAATATACCTGAAGAAAATTTTGCCACCCCTCCTTACATTTCTAGCCATTTGTTCTTCCGTTTGCACTTTCGCCAGACGTATCTCTCTCTTGGCTTCTTTCAGTTTCATCCGGTATTCCTCCTCGTGTCCCTTTTCTTGAGTTTTTTTGTATTTCTGGAACTCTTTAGCCTTTATTTTCTCAGCCACTTGCTTGGAGAACCATATCGGTTTCCTTTTTCTCTTGCTTTTTATTTACTTTCCTTACATAAAGGTTCGTGGCCCTATTTATAGCTTCTTTCAGCCTGGACCACTGTCCTTCCACTTGTTGTATTTCCTCCCATCCCATCATCTCCTTCCTCAGGTATTCCCCCATTTTACTAAAGACAGCATGTTTGAAATCCAGGACTTTGAGTTTTGAGTGGCCACCCTCCTCTTCAGCCGTCATATCAAACCAAACCGTTTGATGGTCACTGCTGCCCAGGTGGGCACCCACTTGGACATTTGACACATTATCCCCATTTGTGAGTAACAGATCTAGCGTCGCTCCCTCCCTCGTGGGTTCTGACACCATTTGTCTGAGCAAAGCACTTTGAGAAACATCCACGATCTCTCTACTTCTTTCCGATTCCGCAGACGGAACTTTCCAATCTACATTCGGCAGATTGAAATCTCCCAACAACAGCACCTCTCTTTTCTTCCCCAACTTTTGAATATCAGCGATCAGATCTTTATCTAGGTCCTCCAATTGTGTCGGGGGTCTATAGACAACACCCACATGGACAGAGGTTCTATCCTCTCTTTTTAAGGTGATCCATATCGCTTCTTCCTTTCCCCAGTTCCCTGTCATTTCAGTCGCTGTGATATCATTTCTCACATACAGAGCTACTCCTCCACCTTTACGCCCCTCTCTATCCTTCCTAAAAAGATTATAGCCTGGTATGTTTGCATCCCATTCATGGGAACCATTGAGCCATGTCTCTGTGATTGCAACTATGTCCAAGTCTGCCTCCAAGATTAGGGCATGAAGGTCATGAACTTCATTGCTTAGACTGCAAGCATTTGTGGTCATCGCTTTCCATCTACATTTCCAAGTATGTGTTTCGGTTTTAATGATTTGGGGGAGTCTTTTCTCTTTGGGTACCTTCATATCTTTTTGTTCCACCTTCTTTGCTTTTTCTTTTTCTTCCGCCTCAGTTTTATTTTCAGTAGCATCACAGTGCTGTAGTGGAGCAAAAGAATTCTGTAGGGGCAAAACTTGTGAGGGCGGATGCTTCTGTGTCACATAACGAAGCTGCCTGAGCCTACTGTGAACCATCTATTCTTAGGTGGTATTATCCTTTGAGGCAGTGGTGAGAATTTGGTATGATTCTGTGCAGTATGATTTTGTGCAGTCCTAGAAGTTGCTTTAAGTGCATTCGATTCCTGCTTTACTTTGCTGAGCTCCTGTTTTAAACTAGCAAGCTGAAGACAGATAGGACAAGCTTTAAGTCTCCAGAAGCTTGGTCTTGAAACTAAAGCACCACAATTATTACAGAGAATAAAAGTAATCTTGATTTGTTGAAATGGGTATGAACAGGTGTACTATGATGGGGTTGTAATTAGGGTGGGGTTAATTTATGATGTGTAGTATATTTGGTAAAGCTATATAGGAAGTGTCGGGGTGGGTGGGCTTAAGCGTAAGACCTATGGAATGTGTTTGCTGTAACCTATCTCTAGAACAGCATTGAAATGCCCAGAGCCACAAGTGTAAGGTAGGGGGAATCAGAAAATAGTCTTATCTGAGAGCACCCAAATCCGTCCAGCTTCTGTTCTGTGCAGAGACAAAAACCACGTGGAGAGAGAAGCTCCACCTGTGCTATGCAATTACCTTACAACAAAAGCAGATGGGGGAGGGGAGGAGTTCCACACAGTATGGAAGCAGAAGGGGAAAAAAACCCACAAGAGAAACTACTACCGATTTTAAAGCACTTGTTAAATCCAGTTCTCAGATTATCAACTATCAAATACAAATAGCCAATAAGCAGTTTTAAAATCAGTTACATAGAATACAGATATCAATTAGAAATAGCCACTAAGCAGTTAGTTAGGAAACACAGATTATGAGATCACAAGTTTATTAGCTGAGCAGTTAAAAATAGGATGTTTTTTTTTTCCTGGTATAATGGGGCAATTTGACAAACTAAAGGGTAGCAAATCTCCTGAGTCACGCATACATTCCAGAGTGATAGAGCTAAAAAAAAAGAACTTGCAGAGCTATTATTAGTAATATGTAGTTTAGATTTTAAAAAAAAAGCATGGTTCTGGATGATGGAGGGTGACCAATGTAATGCCAAATTTTAAAAAGGGTTCCAGAGGTGACCTGGGAAGTTATAGACCGGTGAGTCTGACATTAGTGGTGGGCAAAATAGTGGAGACTATTATAAAGAACAAAATTACTCAGTGGTGTACCTAGCTTGCTTACCACCCAGGGCGGGTTGCCGCTGTGTCCACTCCCCCTAAAGCGCATCACCCCCCCCCCCCCCCCCCCACCAAAGCACATCACCCCCCTTCCTACTAGCAAAGAATGCACAGAGCAGTCACATGGCTGTTGGCTCCGCCAGTCCCCTGCCCTGGAACAGGAAGTAACGTCAGATGGGGCAGGAGATCGATGGAGCCAACAGCCGTGCAACTGCTCCATGCACCCCCTTGCTGCCTGCAGGTGGACCGTGCCCAACTCTTGGTATGCTACTGAAATTATTGAACATAAAACATGCCTTTGGAATGCAAAACTGGCTATGATATGGGCTATGGCCCTGTCAGTAGTGGATCCACAGTTCTGGAAAGGTTTACCTGAAGAGGTTTATTATGAAAGTGATTTTTATTTATTCCAAAGGCAACTGAAGAAGCACCTATTTAGGGAAACATTTGGCTGATTAGGTTTTTATTTTGTTAACTTTGAATTTTTATTAAATATTCACAACTTAATGACATACCAGGACACCATATGTACAAACTGTCTGCAACAGCCCACGCAGGAGCCAACATTAACACAAGCACTAGTACAAACACTCTGCGCCTAATAATAACAGCATATATATAATCTAACCCCCCCCCCTTCTACTCAACTATTATCCCCCCAAACCCAACACTCTTCCCCCCAACCCCCACTCCTAGTAGTAATCATACCTTAAAAACCCAAAAAGCAAAAAACCAGAGCTCCGCACTCGGGGACCAACTGGACCCAGGAGTCAATATGATGGTGGCTCCGTAGCTCAACTATTAGAGTAATGTTTTATCCCACTTGAACAGCAACCACCATACCGAGCTGCAAGCCCAAAATCAACATGTGAATGCTTTTGTACGTCTCTTATTCCGAGCAACGCACCCCAATCAGCCCAACTGTCCCCTCCCTACCCCCAGACCTCCAGCCCACCCCTACTCCCCCTCCCCATCTTACCCCCCCATACCCCCCACCATATGCACCTAAATTCTCTTCACTCCTGCTTGTAAACAAACACATTCCCCTTTACATCTCAAAGGCCCATCCCTCCTATAGGCTGTAAGGTATTCCATATGTATTAATTGTCCCAGCTTTTCCTTCCACTCCTCCAGGGTAGGAGAATCCGAAGATTTCCACCTTTGGGCTATAAGACACTTAGCTGCCGCAAAACCCCAGCGAAGCCACTTGCTAATTTCCCAAGATTCTCTCTCATTGTATAAGCCCAAGAGACATTCCTGAGACCCGCACACCAAGGATGCATTTCTCAATTTGACCAACCCTTTCACCACCCCCTGCCAAAAATCCACCACCCTGGAGCATGTCCACCAGATGTGAAGAAAGGATCCTGTTTGCGTCCCACACCGCCAACATCTATCCGACGTTCCCGGGTACATTCTCTTCAATGTTTCTGGGTATATTACCATCTAGTGAGAATTTTGTAAACATTCTCCTGAACCAGAACACATACCGACGCTCTATATACCTCTTGACAAATAATCTCCCATTCCTGTTCATTAAATGTACATCCCAAATCTGCCTCCCATGCCCCCTGAAACCCATACGGTCTGGGATCACTCCCCCAAAAGAATTTATAAAGCACTGATATAGGTCTGGGAACCCTTCTCAAAATTAACCACAAATTTTCTAAGCACTCCCTCTCTTGGGGATTTATCTCCCTCCATCCCATTGCCCCCACAAAGTGTTGAACCTGCACATAAGCAAACCTATCCACCTCTGCCAGACCATATCTAGAACACAGCATCTCAAAACTCAACATTTTACCACCCTGCAGCACATCACAGAAACAGAGCAACCCCTTCCTTTCCCATTGTCCAAATCTAGCATTTATCCTCCCTGCCCTAAATTTCGGTTCCCACTGCAGGGATGCCAACGTAGAGACCTCGCCCGACTGACCCCATCTCCTCCTAACTGCCCTCCATATCCCTAGCAAATGTTTCACATATGGATTATGCAACCACTTAGAGAGCTCCCCCACTCCCTCCGTAGTCCACAAATACGAGTGCAGTTCCCTCCCCCTACTATAAGACTTTTCCACCTGGCTTCCCGGCTTCATAATCTCACTCTCCCAGTCCATAAGCATCCGCACCTGGGCTGCATAATAGTACCATTCAATATTTGGAACCGCTTTCCCTCTCCTCTCAGGTGCCCTCCACATAATCCAACTCCCTAACCTTGGGTGTTTCCCATTGCAAATAAACTGTGTTACCAACCTCTGTAACTGTTTAATGGTCCCACTAGGAAGTTCAACTGGTAAAGCCTGAAACAAAAATAACAACCTTGGCAGAACATTCATCTTAATCACTGCCATCCGCCCCCACCAAGACAGCCACAACCCCTTCCATCGAGACAACTCAGACCTAATTTGACCCACTATCTTACCATAGTTAATACTGCTCACCCGTTTTAAGTCACAATGAATTTGAATCCCCAGATACCTAAATTTACTTTTTGCCCATTTAAATGGAAATCTCCCACCCAATCTAATTTCCTCCTCTGGGGATAACGATATTCCCAATATCTCACTTTTATCCATAACTTTTATCCATAACCTCCAAGATCTTGGGCAATGTTTGCTCTGGATCTACCACATACATCAACACATCATCAGCAAATAATGCCATTCTATGTTCCTTCCCCCCCCCCCCCCCTAACTCCTCTCAAATCTGGATGTTGTCGTATTGTTTCTGCCAAAGGCTCCATACACAATGCAAACAGAAGAGGAGAGAGCGGCCATCCCTGTCTGGTCCCTCTCCCTATAAAGAAGCAGCTCGTATATCCCCCATTTATCCTGAGACAAGCCCTTGGACTATCATAGAGGGCTGCCAGCCACTTACAAAAGTTGTCCCGCAAACCCATACGTTCCAACACAGCCTGCAGAAATCCCCAACTACTACTACTACTACTACTTAACATTTCTAGAGCGCTACTAGGGTTACGCAGCGCTGTACAATTTAACAAAGAGAGACAGTCCCTGCTCAAAGAGCTTACAATCTAATAGACAAGTGAACGGTCGGTCCGATCGGGGCAGTCAAATTGGGGCAGTCTGGATTCACTGAACGGTAAGGGTTAGGTGCCGAACGCAGCATTGAAGAGGTGGGCTTTAAGCAAAGACTTGAAGATGGGCAGGGAGGGGGCTTGGCGTAAGGGTTCAGGAAGGTTGTTCCAAGCATAGGGTGAGGCGAGGCAGAATGAGCGGAGCCTGGAGTTGGCGGTGGTGGAGAAGGGTACTGAGAGGAGGGATTTATCCTGTGAACGGAGGTTACGGGCGGGAACGTAAGGGGAGATGAGGGTAGAGAGGTAGTGAGGGGCAGCAGACTGAGTGCATTTGTAGGTAAGAAGGAGAAGCTTGAATTGAATGCGGTATCTGATCGGAAGCCAGTGAAGTGACCTGAGGAGAGGGGTGATATGAGTATATCGGTTCTGGCGGAATATGAGACGTGCAGCAGAGTTCTGAACAGACTGAAGGGGGGATAGATGGCTAAGTGGGAGGCCGGTGAGGAGTAAGTTGCAGTAGTCCAGGCGAGAGGTAATGAGAGCGTGGACGAGAGTTCGGGTGGTGTGTTCAGAGAGGAAAGGGCGAATTTTGCTGATGTTAAAGAGGAAGAAGCGACAGGTCTTGGCTATCTGCTGGATATGCGCAGAGAAGGAAAGAGAGGAGTCAAAGATGACTCCGAGGTTGCGGGCAGATGAGACGGGGAGGATGAGGGTGTTATCAACTGAGATAGAAAGTGGAGGAAGAGGAGAAGTGGGTTTTGGTGGAAAGACGATACGGGCAGATGAGACGGGGAGGATGAGGGTGTTATCAACTGAGATAGAAAGTGGAGGAAGAGGAGAAGTGGGTTTTGGTGGAAAGACGATAAGCTCGGTCTTGGACATGTTCAGTTTCAGGTGGCGGTTGGACATCCAGGCAGCAATGTCGGATAAGCAGGCCGATACCTTTGCCTGGGTCTCCGCGGTGATGTCTGGTGTGGAGAGATACAGTTGGGTGTCAACTAACCCTATCAAAGGCCTTCTCCGCATCCATAGCCAACAATACCATCCCCTACCCCCCTCTGCGCTTCCCATATCAGATGTGAAGTGCGACGAATACTATCCCCCACCTGCCTTCTAGGAATAAACCCCGCCTGGTCCACATTCACTAATTTAGATAATACCCTAGCCAACCTATTAGCCAACATCTTAGCCACTATTCTTGCATCCACATTCAATAACGAAATGGGCCTATACGATCCACAACTCCCTGGATCTTTCCCTGGCTTAGGGATAACCACCACCCCCGCCTCAGACATAGACTTGGGGAGCCCTCCCCCCTCCGACTCCATTTCCCACCCTCACTAATAAATCATTCACTTCGTTTACAAAACATTTATAGAATTTTCCTGAATATCCGTCTAATCCGGGAGCTATCCCATTTGACAACCTCTTAATCACCCCCTGTACCTCTCCCAATCTAATAGGCTAACCAATTCTACCCTTCTCCTCGTCATCCAACTGCTGCAGGGGAATCCTGTCCAAATAAGGGACCCAACCCTCCTCCCTAACTCCCCCTTCTGCTGCTGTAATAGTTCAAAAAGCATTCTCCTATTTCCTTAGCCGTATACTTCCAACTCCCCTCCCCCCCTTGAATCTTTTGGATATTAGAGCACCCCTTTCTCGCCCTCAAATATCTAGCTAACCTTTTGCTAGATTTGCAAATTCTAAAAACTGCTGCTTTAATTTATAGCGCATGAACTCCACCTCCTCCATCTGCATTTTCATCAATTCACCTCTCACTTCCCTTAACTCTTTCCAGATTCGCACATCAGGATTCCTCTTATGCAACTGCTCCAGATATTGCAACCTCTTCTGCAATTCCAAGGAACACTTTCCCCGCTCTTGCTTCCTCCAAGCTCCCCATTTTATCAAACCTCCCCTCACCACCACCTTCAAAGCGTCCCATAGAGTACCATCAGACACTTCCCCATTATTACTACTACTACTACTTAGCATTTCTATAGCACTACTAGACGTACGCAACGCTGTACACTTGAACATGAAGAGACAGTCCCTGCTCGACAGAGCTTACAATCTAATTAGGACAGACAAACAGGACAAACAAGAGATAAGGGAATATTAAAGTGAGGATGATAAAATAAGGGTTCTGAACAAGTGAACAAGGGTTAGGAGTTAAAAGCAGCATCAAAAAGGTGGGCTTTTAGCTTAGATTTGAAGACGGTCAGAGATGGAGCTTGACGTACCGGCTCAGGAAGTCTATTCCAGGCATATGGTGCAGCAAGATAAAAGGAATAGAGTCTGGAGTTAGCAGTGGAGGAGAAGGGTGCAGATAAGAGAGATTTACCCAGTGAACGGAGTTCCCGGGGAGGAATGTAGGGAGAGATGAGAGTGGAGAGGTACTGAGGAGCTGCAGAGTGAATGCACTTATAGGTCAATAAGAGGAATTTGAACTGTATGCGGAAACGGATAGGAAGCCAGTGAAGTGACTTGAGGAGAGGGCTAATATGAGCATAATGACCCTGGCGGAATATTAGTCGTGCAGCAGAATTTTGAACAGATTGAAGAGGAGAGAGATGGCTAAGTGGGAGACCTGTGAGAAGCAAGTTGCAATAGTCTAAGCGAGAGGTGATAAGAGCATGGATGAGGGTTCTGGTAGTGTGCTCAGAAAGGAAAGGGCGAATTTTGCTGATATTATAAACAACAGGTTTTAGCAGTCTGTTGAATATGTGCAGAGGAGAGGGAGGAGTCGGAGATGACCCCAAGGTTACGAGCTGATGAGACAGGAAGGACGAGAGTGTTATCCACAGAAATAGAGAATGGGGGAGGAGGAGAGGTTGGTTTAGGGGGAAAGATAAGAAGCTCAGTTTTGGTCATGTTTAGTTTCAGATGGCGCTGAGACATCCAGGCAGCAATATCAGACAGGCAGGCTGATGCTTTGGCCTGGATTTCAGCTGAGATTTCTGGTGTGGAGAGGTAGATCTGGGAGTCATCAGCGTAAAAATGATACTGAAAACCATGGGATGAGATCAGAGTGCCAAGGGAAGAAGTATAGATGGAGAAGAGAAGAGGTCCCAGGACAGATCTCTGAGGTACACCAACTGACAGTGGGATAGAAGTATAAGAGGATCCACTAGAGTATACACTAAAGGTACGCTGGGAGAGATAAGAAGAAAACCAGGAAAGAACACAGCCCTGAAATCCAAGTGAGTACATAAGTACATAAGTAATGCCATACTGGGAAAAGACCAAGGGTCCATCGAGCCCAGCATCCTGTCCACGACAGCAGCCAATCCAGGCCAAGGGCACCTGGCAAGCTTCCCAAACATACATTCTATACGTTATTCCTTGAATTTTGGATTTTTCCAAGTCCGTTTAGTAGCGGTTTATGGACTTGTCCTTTAGGAAACCGTCCAACCCCTTTTTAAACTCTGCTAAGCTAACCGCCTTCACCACTTTCTCCGGCAACAAATTCCAGAGTTTAATTACACGTTGGTGAGGAAAAATTTTCTCCGATTTGTTTTAAATTTACTACACTGTAGTTTCATCGCATGCCCCCTAGTCCTAGTATTTTTGGAAAGCGTGAACAGAAGCTTCACATCCACCTGTTCCACTCCACTCATTATTTTATATACCTCTATCACGTCTCCCCTCAGCCGTCTCTTCTCCAAGCTGTATAGCCCTAGCCTCCTTAGTCTTTCTTCATAGGGAAGTCGTCCCATCCCCGCTATCATTTTAGTCGCCCTTCGCTGCACCTTTTCCAATTCTACTATATCTTTCTTGAGATGCGGCGACCAGAATTGAACACAATATTCAAGGTGCGGTCGCACCATGGAGCGATACAACGGCATTATAACATCCTCACACCTGTTTTCCATACCTTTCCTAATAATACCCAACATTCTATTCGCTTTCTTAGCCGCAGCAGCACACTGAGCAGAAGGTTTCAGTGTGTTATCGACGACGACACCCAGATCCCTTTCTTGGTCCGTAACTCCTAACGTGGAACCTTGCATGACGTAGCTATAATTCGGGTTCTTTTTTCACACATGCATCACCTTGCACTTGCTCACATTAAACATCATCTGCCATTTAGCCGCCCAGTCTCGTAAGGTCCTCTTGTAATTTTTCACAATCCTGTCGTGATTTAACGACTTTGAATAACTTTGTGTCATCAGCAAATTTAATTACCTCGCTAGTTACTCCCATCTCTAAATCATTTATAAATATATTAAAAAGCAGCGGTCCTAGCACGGACCCCTGAGGAACCCCACTAACTACCCTTCTCCATTGTGAATACTGCCCATTTAACCTCACTCTCTGTTTCCTATCCTTCAACCAGTTTTTAATCCACAATAGGACATTTCCTCCTATCCCATGACCCTCCAAGTGAGGACAGTGTATCAAGGAGTAGGCTGTGATCATTATCATTAAAACGCCTAAATTCTTGGACAGCCTGTCTGACATCCTCCCAAATATCCTTATCTCCCAAAAGAGTCTCATTCAATCTCCAAATCTCCCTACAACCCTCCAATCCCAGACCTTGCAGTTTAACCCAGGTTGCCGCATGATTCAAAACACTAATTGTTCCTATTTCTGCCCCCGCCACCGCCACGCATTACGATGGACTCATAACCCATCCAGCCTAGAATATGACTGTGCTGCATGGGAGGAAAAGGTATAATCACGCTGAGTTCCATGTAGCAGTCTCCAGCAATCCACCACCTCTAACCCTTTCATGAGTTGCAAAAATGCTTTTCTCCCCTGCTCACTATGATAACCTCCCCCTTTGAATGGTCCAGTCTAGCCTCTGGGCCCAAATTGAAATTACCCCACCACCACCACCACTATATGACTGTCAGGCTTTCACGGCAGAAACTAGGTTCGTGAGCCCTTGGGCCACTGCTGAGGAGCGGCAGTGGCAGGCAAACCCCCCCCCCCCCCACCACCAGAGACAAGGCAAAACTCTGACAGAAACAGCTAGACTTCACCTGCGCTTGACTGCCGTTCCCCAGGAGTTGAGCCCCTGAGTGCAGGTGGCCGGCAGGACTTACAGGACAGGGCAGGCACTGGATACCAACTAGGCTGAACAGGGACTGAGGGTCAGAGGGGAAAGGAATATTCATGGGCAGCAAGGCAGGAAACTGGGCTAGGACTCACAGACAGACAATACTACACAAAACAGGAAAGGGGCAAGCTAAAGGACAGGAACTGAAAGCTGCCACGCAGCCACTGAAACAGGGTACAAATACTGACAGACAAGAGACAGGACTGAAAGCTGCAGAGCAGCCACTAAAACAGGGTACAAATACTGACAGACAAGAGACACAGACAAACAGAAACTAGACAAGGAATACAGACCAGAAACAAGACTAGGGAAATAAACAAATAAACCTAAACTACACACAGATTAACTAGAGTCAGACAAGGAACTAAACAAGAAACCAGACTAGGCAGAAGTGCAACAAAGCACCAACAAACCAGGGACCTTAGACGATGCAAAGGCAAACTCAGAAGGTTTCCAGGTGGTAATAAACCCATCAGCAGCTGAGACTCAGCTGCAGGAATCATGAGGCAACTACGGGTGAGGCTAGCTGCCAAACTTCAAACCAAGTCTGGAGGGCTGGAATATCTGGACCGGACCGGACCAGAAAGTCTGGAAAGTCTATGGCAGCCACCGGTTCTGGCCACCAGAGGTTAAGAGGAACACAAACCAAGAAACAGGCAGAAAGCATACTGAAGCACAGAGAGGCTTAACACACACAGGTGCAGTATAGTGGAGTAATCAGAGCCATGCTGGAAGCACACAGAGACAGAGACAGAACTAACTCAGGAAGAACAGGCAGAAGCCAGCTCAGAAGCTGACCGCCGGAAATAAGGTGAGTCTGAGAGGGGTCACGACCACGATCGTGACAATGACCACCCACAAATCCCAACAACTCCTCCTTTAACTTTTTTTAAAATTGTTTGAAGATTTTATTAAACATTGAAAATTGTACAACAGCCGATAAGGCACCAAGGCATAGCCAAAACATATAACCCAGGAACTCTTCACCTCAGCCCAAAAGTCTTTATAAAAGTTCAACGTGACCAACAAAGCAAACTATGAGGCTCATTTTCAAAGCACTTAGCCTCCCAAAGTTCCATAGAAACCTATGGAACTTAGCCTCCCAAAGTGCTTTGAAAATATGCCTCTAAAGTCTTCAAATTTTTAGTTTTATGAAGGTCCCCTCTTCCCACTCAGACAAGTCCCCTCCCACCCCCTCCCCAATCCCAAGCCCCCCCAACTCTCCTCCCCCCACTTTTCGATTACCTTCCCCCCCTACATCCCCCCCCCCCACACACACAATTAACATGAACTGTTCTTCAGGAAGGGCTCCCACACAATCTCTCACTTCTCCACAGTACGGTACTGCTCCGAACGAAGTCTCTCCAGTTCGCAAATGAACCACAGTTTGTTCAGCCATCGCACCCAAGAAGGAACTACGGGAGACTTCCAGTGAGCCGCCAACACCACTCTCGCCGCCAACATAGCCTGCCTGGTCAACAGCCCCTGCGATTTGGTAAGGCCCGGAGGCTTCTTGGAAAAAAGGAAAAATTCCAGAGACCATTTAATAGGTCTCCGAAACCAATTTTGTAATCTGTATTGAATGGATTTCCAGTAAGCCCTCACTTTAGGGAAGGACCACCAACTGTGTCCCATAGTACCCTTCTGACCACATGCACGCCAGCACAAAGGAGATACATCCAAAAACGTGTGGTGCAACCTCACAGGTGTCAAGTACCATCTATAAAGCACTTTCAGCACATTTTCTTGGAAGGGAACAGATACTTATACCTTCACCCATCCATTCTCCCAAACAGACCAGTCAGCCTCATCCAAAGTGACTCCTAATTCTTGATGCCAACGCTCTCTGTGAAGAAGACTTGGACGAATCTTCTGACACTGATAAGAATAAAGACATGTAATTAAATCTCTAATGGTCTTAGAATCCTCACAAAGATCTTCCAAAAAAGAATCTTCTCGCAATATTTTAGCTCAAATTTCCCTAGAGGACAAGAAGTGTCGTATCTGTGAATAGGAAAACAGCTCTTGAGGCAATATCGGAAACTGATCCTGGAGGGACTCAAATGAAATCAAACTGCCATCATCAAAGAACTGACCCCAATACACCAATCCCAAGGTTGCCCACCTAGAGAAAGGCCCAGGGTGAAGCCCAGGTGAAAATAGAGGGTTATTAGTTATGGGCGATAACCTAGAAAGCACCCTATCCGACGGAGTAAAAAGCCCATCCCAATAAAAGAAGGTGGATAAGATCGAGGGACTCAGGTCTCTACGTAAGCCCCTATATCTACTTGGAAGCCACATTAATGAGCGGAGGGCACACGACCCCACCTCAGCCTGTTCCATGTGAACCCACAACTTATGAGAGTAGGCCTGAAACCACTCAAAGGCCAAACGTGCCTGAGCTGCTTTATAGTACCACATAACATTAGGAACTCCCAAACCACCCTTCTTCCACGTCCGATACAATAACGCTCTAGGCAAACGGGGGCACTTATTGAACCAAACAAACCGGACCAATCGATCCTGTAGCTTCGCCAAAAAGCCCCTAGAAATACGAAGAGGTAGAACCTGAAAAAGATACAGCAATCTAGGCAAAACATTCATCTTTAATGTAGCAATCCTGCCTAGCCAAGATAATTCTGAAGCATCCCATCTATCCAAATCCTTATAAAGAGTTTTCAACAAAGGAGGGTAATTAGCCGAAAACAGATCTTCTAAAACCGGAGTTAGGGTAACCCCTAAGTAAGTTAGCCCTCTGGTAACCCAGCGAAAAGAAAAGGAGGTTTTTAAGGAGTCCAATACCGGAGAAGGAATCCCAATAGCTAACGCCTCCGATTTGTTCATATTTAATTTAAAGGCAGAAACCAAAGAGTAAGCACCCAGCTTCTGCATAAGATTTGGTTTCGTCACAGAGAGTAAAACATCATTGGCGAATAGAGCTAATTTATATTCCTGGTGCCCCACTAATATTCCAGCTATATTAGGATCCGATCGGATGGCGATCGCAAGAGGTTCCATAACCAATGCAAATAGCAACGGCGACAATGGACACCCCTGCCTAGTGCCATGATAGAAGGGAAATCCCCGGGAATTACCTCCATTGATACAAGCACAAGCCCGCGGAGAAGTGTAAAGAGCCTGTACTCACCTACAAAACCCTGGCCCTACTCCAAACCTTTCTAACACCTGAAGCATAAAAGGCCAATGGACATGGTCAAAGGCCTTTTCAGCATCCAGGCCCAACAAACAAACAGACAATTTGCTCTTCTTAGATACATGAATCAAGTTAATCATACGGTAGACGTTATCCATAGCCTGTCGGTTAGGAATAAATCCAGTTTGGTCAGGATGTATTAAGTCTGGCAAGACCCTCGCTAGACGATTTGCCAAGATCTTAACATCAGAGTTCAAAATAGAAATAGGACGATATGATGCACACTCCGTCCTATCCTTACCAGGCTTTGGAATGACCGCGATCCAAGCTTCCATCATAGAAGACGGAAAGCCCTCTTCCATTAAGACCACGTTGAGAAGTTCCATCAAAAATGGGGCCAACTCCCCTCTAAATGTTTTGTAGAATTTGTTAGGCAAGCCATCTAGCCCTGGCGACTTCTCTGCTGGCAAAGTTTTAATAACCCTTGTTTCCTCCTCCACAGTGACCTTGCCATCCATTGCCTTCTGCCGCGCTACTCTAAGCTGCAGAAGGGAATGAGCCGAAAGAAATGTTTGCATCACTTCAGGAGACGGATTAATATCAGATGAGTAAAGCTTTTGATAAAACTCTTGAAAGCATTGACGAATTCTCCCAGATGAAGTCACATAATCTCCCTTTCCATCCCCCACTTTCAAAATAGTACGATCAACTTTTCTCTGAGATAACTTAATCGCCAAAGCCCTACTAGGCTTGTTAGCGTGTACATATTGGGAGTATTGGTATTTAGCATTGACAAATTGCAGCTGATCCGAGTAAATCTGATCCAATTTTAAGCAAAGACCCTGAATCTCCCGCAGAGTAGCCACCGAGTGCAATAATTTATGCTGTTCAGATAAAGCCGACAAGCGGGACAAACACCTGGCTACCTCAGCCCGTTGCTTCCGCGCCCTAGAACTAGCCTTCTGAAGAAAAAAACCCCTAGAAACAGCCTTCAAGGCATCCCAGACCACCCCCAAAGCTGGACCAGAGTTGACATTAAACTCTATATACTCCTTTAAAAGCTGCCTGTAACCTGCAAGAATCTCTTCCTCCTTTAACAGTGTAGTATTCAAAGTCCACCTCCTTTCTTTCTCTTCCTCCCCAAGAGAAGGCAAACATGCCCATACAGGAGAGTGATCCGAAAGGGTACAGGTTCCAATATCAGCCACCCATCCCGCATGAGTTAACGAAATATCCATTAACAAATAATCGATTTGAGAGTAAGTGTTGTGAGAGTGGGAATAAAACGAATAATCCTGAACTTGCGGATGTGCAATTCGCCATATGTCAACACCACCAATATCTCTAACAAACCTGTTAAAAGCCCATGCCTGATGACTGTCCTGATCTATCTAAAGCCAGATGTAAAGTAGCATTAAAATCCCCCCCCCCCCCCCCCCCACAAACAACTTACTCGTTGGACAGGAAGTAAGGCGACCCACCAACCTATGTAAAAATCCCCCTTGATCTTCATTTGGAGCATATATAGAAACTAAGTTAAGTGCCACATTATCTACTGTGAGACTTAGGAGCAAGAACCTCCCCTCCGCATCCCTCTGCACCTTGGAAACTTGTACCTGCAATGACGAATGTAACAAAATAGCTACTCCCCTTTTTTTAGATCCGTCTATAGCAGATGCACAAAAAACTAAAGGATATTGAGAGGTCAATAGTCTTTCATGATCCCTTCACAAATGAGTCTCCTGGAGGAACACCACATGTGGTTTCAAATGCACCAATTCCTTAAAAATGTTTTGGCGCTTCTGGGGGGAGTTGAGGCCTTTAACATTGTAAGACAAAAACTTGATATCTCTACTCATAAAAGCAACCTACCTGCAACCAGGCAAGGCACATGCAAAAACAGGAGACGTGGGAGCCCCCCCCCCGAACCACCTGCAAAACAGCATCAAAATGAAGAGAAACTCTCCCCACCAACAACCCCCCAACACTGCCCCTTCTCTCTGCAAAACACAATTCCCCCCATCCCCCCTACAGCCACCAGACCAAAAACCCATCAAAGCCTCCTTTCTAGGAAACAAGGAACAAGCAGTCACACTACCCCACATACCACTCAAACCACCTCACTCTAATACATCCACCAGCCATGCCTAGTAACCCAAGCAATCTCACCAACCAGCTACCTCACTACCCCCAAGTCCAACCCACCCCTCCCACATATAACAAAACCACAGACCACTCACACTCCACTTACATCTCCCCCCTATATCCAATTAACCTTATATCCAGTAACAAAACCTCCCTATCCCTCATTCAGCCTTCACTACACCCTTCTTACCAAAACCTGCCTCCCCCCTAGAACAAGCATACTCCCCATACATACTGTAAAGTCTTTTAGAATGTCCTTCAACAATCCAGCAGTCCAAATGCCTGATCAGTCTGGAAGCCCATTGAAGATCAAAGTCACAAATCAGAAAAGGGGGAAAAAAAGTGGGAGGAAAATAGACCACAAGGCACAGTTTACTGATTACTTCTCCTTGTGAGAAACACGCTTCCATCTCTGCAATTTAGCTTTCGTCTCCGATGCAATATCCACACGAGGAGAAGCATGTGGTGCCAATCCCGCTTCATGCCACCTTTTCCAGGCTTCCGACAAGTGCCTCACCCGAGACGCTGTCCCTTTTATAGTAAAGCATAACGCAAAGGGAAAAGCCCAATGATACTGAATCTTCTCTTTAATTAAAATGTCAAGGGCAGGCTTCATGGCTCTTCGTTTTGCCAGAGTAAAAAGAGATAAACCCCTACCCGGGCATCACTGAAATCCACTGTGGTGGGCTGGTGGGCACACGTTCCTTAAAGGCAAACGAGGCAAACCATGCGATAATATCATGGGGGCGATTGTTTGGCAGCTTTTTCAAAGCTCTGTGCGCTCGTTCCACAATACATTCCATTGGATCCAGAGCAGCGCCCACCAGCTGACCACACAAAGCTTGCATAATGGCGGGAACATCCTCAATATCCCTCGCCTCCGGAACTCCATCAAAACGGAGATTTTTGCGACGTCCCCGGTTCTCTACATTGTCGATCTTATACTGGAGCTCATCACCAACGGCCAAAACCTGGGTAATCCAGGACTCCGCCGTGCTGATTTGGTCCCCCTGGTCGTCCATTTGCGCCTCCATATCCTCTACTCTGCCTCCCAATTCGCGGATATCCGCGCTCATGACATCTCTCCGCTCCAAGATTGCTTCTTTAGAAGATTTTCTCTCTGCCCGAATCGCTTCAAGGCTTTTCGCCAAGCTGTGTGAGGCACGACCTTTGGAGCTCAATTCTTGCAGCTCAGATTGAGAAAGAGCTGATTCAGAGTCTGACCCAGAGGGCCAGGCCGGCGACACGTGGCATTGCGCAGAATGGCGCTTGCCCTCCTTCCTCGAAGCCACAGTGGACTTATTCATGGCTCCCACATCGTAACCAGTATCAGGCACTCCCTTGCAATTGCAGAAACAGCCAAAAATAGCTAATTTCAGTGGGAAGGTACAGGAGCTAAGAACTCAAGCCGCCATCAAACACCGTGACGTCACTTCCTCCTCCTCCTCCTTTAACTTTTGAAAAAATTCCCCCTGATTCACATTTGGGGCATAAATATCATCATAAGTTCTTTACCCTCCAACCTTCCTCTAAGGGCCACACATCTCCCCTCTTTATCCCAAGATTAGTTAATCCGTTCACATTCCGTGTACCTATCACCAAAGCTGCTGCCTTCCCCTGCCCCCCCTTACCTCCCCCAACCCCACCTCCCCTTCCCCCTCCTGCTGCTACCCTCCCCAACCCTACCTACCCCCCCCCCCCAACAGTGCCTGACCTGCCTGCCCGCAGACCAGCCATCACCAAGGAAGTGACACACAAACCCAGGGCCTAAAACTCCCCAACTAATAACCCAAGCCCTATCCATCATCTAACCCCCCACTCCCCCTCTCCTCCACCCCTCCCCCTAAGCTACTCCCACAGCTCTAACCCTCCCTTCCAATCCCTCCCCCATAACCCACCCACCAGTCCTTTTACACTACCCCAGTCCTCTTTGCTGATTGCCAATCTTATGAAACGCCTCTCCAGTCTTCCATCCTTCAAGCAGTGGGCTTCACAGTTATCTTCCCTCTCGCCACCTCAGACTGCCAAATCTTAACCGGGCCAGAGTCATTAATCCTCTCAGCCATCTCCAAACGATTCAGAATTCCTTTGCATCCCAAAGCCTGTAAAGCGGACCACGCCTCCTCCGGGGTCTTGATCTTGCGGGATTTGCCCTCCACCATGAGCCACATGGCAAAGGGAAACAACCACCTATATCGTATCTCCTTAGCCCTCATAAAAGCAGTCACTTCTCTAAAGAATTTGCGCTTCTGCGAACTGCTCCAGGCCAAGTCCTGATACACCCCAATTCTGCAGTTTTTCCATTTAATTTCTCCTTTCTGCTGCACCTTTGCCAAAATCTTCTCCTTTATAGGGAAATCTGCAAAACAGACCACAATATCCCTCGGAGCAAAGTCCTGCTGTGACCCTGGCGCCCTATGAGCTCGCTGGATTTGCAAATCAGACCTTTCCCTCCTTCCTTCAGGATATAGAATAAACTCACATAGTTTCTGAATCACTGCCGAACAATTGACAAACAGATCAGACTCTGGAATTCCCTTAAAATGCAAATTATTTCTTCTGGACCTGTTTTACAGGTCTTCCAACTGCTCCTTAACACACTGAAGATCCTCCTGTCCCTCCGTAAGTGCTTGTTGCACTTCTTTCTTGAGGGTCTCTACCTCCTCCTCTACCTCACCAACTCGAGACCCCAAGTCCCTCAACTCTGCATGTATGTCTCTCATCGCCATATGTCTTTCCGCACTCCCGTGAGGTCTGCCTTGAGGTCCTGGAACCAAGCCTTTACTGTTCTGATCACCGATCCCCCTACCTCAGGATCTCTCTTCTCCAGTTGGCCAGCTCTCGACTGCCCCTCTGTCCCCTCCATCACGGCCAAACCTCTCTTCGGGCCCCGCTGCTCCCTGAGCCCAAGACCCCCAGAGACAGTCCACATTTCCAGCAGCTTCCTCCTCCACATCACTCTCTTCAGCCCTCACCTCCACCATATCCTCACTGCACTCCAGGTCCCCCTGGTCCACATGTTCTGTGGGCTGCTCCGCTGACTTCTCCTTTCCTCTGCCCCCCCCCCCCACGTCTCCAGGGTGCCCTCTGAGCCACCCGACGCTTCCCTCCAAGTTGTGGGCGATATTGACTTCCCTGCACGGCGTCCCGGACCTTGCTCCTCCGCCGGACCACCTAGTGCCACCTCAGAGGCCTCCTGGATCTCAGTTAAGCTCACCTCCATAGCCGCCGCTCCTGAAAGTTCGTCTCGCCGCGCGCCCGAAGGCGCTGCTATTTTGTTGGAGCCCTGCACATGCCCCGCCAAGATCGCCACCGTCTTCCCTCCGGAGAACACAGAAAACTTATATTTTTCCAGCCCCTTCTTCGGGGGCATCTTGCCACATCATTCTGCCTCTGTTTTTCCCTCTGATCTTTAAACTGCTCCTCCGAGTTCACTATTTCTCTTGCCACATCCGACTCCTGAGGGCCCTCTGGGCCACGCGTCTCTCCTCTCTGAAGTAACTGCGCTGCTGATTTTCCAGCCTGGCATCGCGGACCCTGCTCTTCCTCCGTTTCGCTGAGCAACACCGCTGGAGCCTCCGCAACCACTCCCGGATTCTTGTCCAAGTTTTCATCCCGCCGCGCGCCCGACAGCGCGCCACCATTTTTGTTAAGCCTCTCTCAGACCCCGCTGGCATCGCCGCCGTTTTCCCTCCGGGGATCGCAGTGAACTTAAATTTTTCTAAGCCCTTCTTCGGGGGCATCTTGCAACGATATATCGCCGCTTTGTTCCCCTCTGGGACTCAAAAAGAAAGGGTTTGTTGCGCTTTGACTCCCTCCCCTGACGGAGCTCAGTTTTCCATGGACAGGATCTTCTAGCCACACCTCTGAATTATACGCCACGATGACGTGCGTGACCCGGCTATCCAATAGAAATGCTTGAAAAGTAAAAGCAACCAATTAGCGGATTCCCGCCCAACAACATAGTATAAATACCATTTGACAGCTCAGACAGTCAGTTTTAATTTTTCCGCGTTGACACACGACCCGGATTTTTCAGTCAGTCAGACAGTTATTCAGTCAGTCAAGATTCAGCAATTTGATTTATCTCGAATAATTTTTGATATGTCCCAGAAAAAGTCGGGCTTTAAAGCTTGCGCTACATGTCCCCGAAAATTATCCCTTACAGATACTCACATCAGGTGTTTACGCTGTCTCGGAGAACAGCACGATACAAAAAATTGTTTTGCCTGCAGAAATATGTCACAGAAGTCTTTGGACATTAGGGCATTTAAGTTAAAGCAATATTTGACGGCTTCTCAATCGGAGCCGTTATCTGTCAGTTCTTCAGACAAACTGCCACCACTTATGAATGTCACAGTTTCACCAGCTTTGCCGCTCCAGCATGATTCTACTCTCCCTGCTCTCCCCCTTGCAGTATTGCCCGGGGATCAGGTGGCGTCCATTCCTGCTCTCCCCCTTGCCTCAGTGCCCGGGGATCAGGTTACCATATCGGTAAATGGACAGCAGACTTCTCAGCAGCCAGATGTCAGAGCCGATTCCAGAAATCGACGTCGGCATCGACGATCCTCGTCCTCATCAGCTGCTCGACGTCATCATCGCACATCTCGAGGTCACACAAGGTCTGCACACTCGACTTCGGGTAGTGAAGCCGAGGACGATGTCAGACAGGTTAGTTCACGTCGGCATCGACGTTCTTCACGACAGGGTTATCATTCCTGTTATACCCGTTATTCACAGGGTCCTTCTTCAAAACAAAGCTACTCTTTTCGCCAGGGCAGCTCTTGTTTCTCTTCTCGCAAGTCCAGATCTTCATCTAACTCCTCATGTGAGGCTCCTCCTCGAAAGTGCAGTAAGCTGGATTCTCACTCACACTCTCGTTCCTCGAAGCATAGAGAGTCTAGACATTCAATGTCACATGATTCCTCTAGGGGGCACTCTTCTTCTACTTCTATTGCACAAGTAAAGATATTGGAATTACTCACAAAATTGTTAGAAAATCAGCAGAAAATGCAGGAGTCTTCACCCCAATCTAATCAGCTAGTGACATCTAAACCTACATCTTTGCCTCGTACACCTCACAGTCAACAGTTATGGGCTGTATCTCCTTCCACTTCGGTGCAGGAGCATTTATCACTGAAATCACAGCTGAATTCACCAGCACCTTCTGTCATTTCTTCACTTCATAATGCCCAGATAACTCCACCAACAAATGAAGTGCCCTCTCAAGCAGTTATTCCCTCTTCTGGTCAGGAGGATGTTCTCCCGGTGCAGGATGAGTCTTACTCTAAGTTTTTACAAAAATTAGTAACTACTTTAAATTTCCCTCTGTCTCAGCAGGGGCATGTGTCTACGGACAAAAGATCAGTCGCTAAATACTTGAATTTAGTTAAGCATTCGATAGTCCTTCCTATTCCTCAGGTGCTTCAAGATCATCAAAAATCAATTTGGAGCACGCCGTATTCAATTCGAGCTACGCAGAGGGCATTAGACAACAAATATAAGGTTCAGGACCTTTTGGGTCATGGACTCAATCAACTTCCTCATGCTTCATTGGTAGTTAAGTCGGCCATGCGGCGCAATAAACTACAAAAAGAAATTACAAATCATCCACCTCCTAAGGATTTAAAATTTATGGACATTCTAGCACGAAAGAGTTTTCAGTCTTCCATGCTTTCAGCTCGTATTGCAATTCACATGTTCCATCAAATAGAATATCTATATACCATAATGGAAGATTTATCTAAATTGCAATCTTTGCTGCCTCAGCAACAGGTACCAGTTTTTCAACAAATTCTGACTAGTTTAGAAGACAGTTCTAAACAGATGATCCGTACCACACAAGATCAGTTTGACACGTCGGTCAGAACTGCGGCTACTTCTATTGCATCAAGGCGTTTGTCATGGTTAAGAGCCTCTGCATTAGGAGAGGATGTTCATGATAAAGTAGCCGATGCTCCCTGTTCTGGTGAGTCTTTATTTGGTGATAAAGTCAAACAGTTAATTGAAGGCCTTAAGGAGGATTGTACAACATTGGATACTTTGGAGCAGGATAAAAACCAACCTTCAAAATCAAATTATAAGAAATTACCTTATTTTAATTCTAGAGGTAGATTTCAGCAACGGAAATCTTTTCCTCCTCAACGTTCGGCTTATCAGTTTAAATCTCAGTATCAACGTTCCAATTTTCACAATAGACCAGCTAGAGAAAGGCGTTCCCAGAAGCCAGTTCAGCCACATCAGCAGCAAAAACTTACTCCTTCTTTTTGACCCTCCCCAGTGTCACACTATGGTGGGAGGCAGGATTCAGCAATTTTTCCCTGCTTGGAAATCAATAACAACAGACAAGTGGATTCTAGATATTGTTCAGAATGGTTATTCACTGGTATTTTCACAACCCCCACCTTTTCGATCACATATACATCTCCATGTTCCCAGTTCTCAGATCCCACAGTTACAGCAGGAGATTGGCAGACTTCTACGTCTCAGTGCTATAGAGCTTGTACCTGCTCACGACATAAACAAAGGTTTTTATTCCCGATTTTTTCTCATCCCCAAGAAGGATGGGGGCCAAAGAGCAATATTGGATCTACGACATCTCAACACTTTTCTTCCAAAACAGAGATTTCGAATGACATCCTTACAAACCATACTTCCTTTGCTACGTCAAGGGGTCTGGTTCTCAGCTATAGACCTACAGGATGCCTATCTACATATACCAGTGCATCTCTCTTCAAGAAGATTTCTACGTTTTGTCTGTCAGGGAAAACACTACCAATACAAAGTTCTGCCTTTCGGCCTAACGTCAGCTCCCAGAGTATTCTCAAAGTGTGTCATAGCTCCGGTGGCCCACTTGCATTGACAGGGAATCGTCCTATTCCCTTACCTCGACGATTGGTTGATAGTTGCTCACTCTCCACAGCAGAATCTTCAACATTTACAAACTACAATACTACTCCTAGAAAAGTTAGGTTTAGTAATCAATTACAAAAAATCACATTTGCTCCCAACACAAAGGTTGACTTTCATCGGAGCGGATTTGGTTTCTTACCATTCTCTAGTGAAGTTACCATTCCCACGAGCTCAGTTTCTCATCCAATTAGTTCATTATGTACAATCAGTGAAAATCACAACAGCACGAGTTCTTTTAATCCTTTTGGGACATATGGCATCGACAGTTGCGGTTCTTCCGCTAGCGCGTCTTCACATGCGACCCCTACAGTGGTATTTGAAGAAGAGGTGGGTTCAGTATCATCATCCTCTTACTTCAAGGATTCTTCTATCCAACCATCTCAAGCAACAGCTTTCTTGGTGGACACAGCAACAGAATCTTCTGGTGGGAGCTCCTTTCCAGTCACCTCTACCAACCAAGATTTTGACCACGGATGCATCCAAAGTGGGTTGGGGAGCACATCTCGACAATTTCTCAACGCAGGGTCATTGGACCCCTCAAGAGAAATTCTACTCCATCAACCTTCTGGAATTGAAAGCAGTCACATTAGCGATTCAAACTTTTCAACATCTACTTCACTCACAAGTAATACAAGTTCGGATCGACAATCAAGTGGCAATGTTTTATATCAACAAGCAAGGGGGAATGGGGTCTCTTCGTCTATGTCAAGAAGCCGTGAGACTTTGGACCCTAGTTCTTTCTATACATTCTGTAATTCAGGCAGTCTATCTACCAGGTCGAGAGAATTACATTGCAGATGCGTTAAGCAGGACACTTCAACCACACGAATGGTCTTTGAAGACCACAATTATTCACGACCTCTTTCATCTTTGGGGATGGCCTCAAATAGATCTTTTTGCATCCCCACAGAACAACAAGTGTCACAAATATTGTTCGAGGTGGCCGTCAGGGAGCAGGATAGCCGCAGACGCATTTGCTATCCATTGGACAAACGCTCTATTTTACGCTTTCCCTCCATTCCCTCTCATCCCGAGGGTATTACAAAAGATTATCCAGGACAGATCATCCATGATTCTCATAACACCATATTGGCCAAGACAACCATGGTTTCCTGTGCTAACGCAGTTAGCTGTTTGTCAACCGCAATATCTTCCTCCACTTCCAGATCTCATTTCGCAGAACAATGGGCACCTTCTCCATCCAAACCTCAACAAACTTCATCTTACCGCCTGGTATCTTCAAGCAAATCAATAACATCTTCAATTTTTTCTCAACAAGTTCTTGATGTGTTATTGGCTTCCAGAAAGCAGTCAACCAGATTGGTTTATGCATCTAAATGGAAACTTTTTCGATATTGGTGTGTAACGCAACAGCTTAACCCAATCTCTTGTCCAATTTCTTCTTTACTGGAATATTTCCTCTTTTTATCCAATTCAGGATTGGCTGCTTCTTCAGTAAAAGTTCATATTGCAGCTATTTCTGTTTTTCATGATTCCATCGATGATTCTACGGTAATGGCACATCCTATCACAAAGAGATTTTTGAAAGGATTACTCAATCTTAAACCTCCGGTTTAATCCCCACCAGTAGCATGGGATTTGAATTTAGTTTTACAA
The DNA here is from genome assembly GCF_901765095.1 of Microcaecilia unicolor. Classification (NCBI taxonomy): domain Eukaryota; kingdom Metazoa; phylum Chordata; class Amphibia; order Gymnophiona; family Siphonopidae; genus Microcaecilia; species Microcaecilia unicolor. The sequence goes on along the minus strand of NC_044040.1, from coordinate 117,257,355 downwards.
AGACTTATGGAACCTCCATTTGAACCTTTACAAGATGCTACCCTTCAATTCCTTACATGGAAAACTTTGTTTCTCATTGCAATTACATCAGCTAGAAGAATTGGGGAATTACAGGCGCTTGTATATTACCCTCCTTATACTCAGCTGTTACATGATAAAGCGATATTGCGTCCTCATCCTAAATTTCTACCAAAAGTTGTGTCATCTTTTCATGTGAATCAATTAATTATTTTACCAGTGTTTTTTCCACCTCCTCATCAGTCTACACAACACAGTAGGTTGCACACATTGGATTATACTAGAGCATTGTCCATATATTTGCAGCGTACATCAAGTAATCAGAGACCTTCTCAGTTGTTTTTGTCTTACCAGGCACATAATCAACAACCAATCTCTAAACGAACTCTCTCCTCATATGTAACTCAGTGCATAAACTTTTGTTACAATCAACAGGTAGTACATCCTCATGTTACACCTCATAAGTTGAGGGCCATGGCAGCTTCAACTGCATTTTTGCATATGGCACCTCTTCTTGACATCTGTAGAGCAGCTACTTGGTCTTCCCTGCATACTTTTTCGAAGCATTACTGTCTGGATACAGCGTCACGTACAGATTCGGTATTTGGGCTGTCAATCCTTCGGGAGGCTATATAACCGACAACTGTCCTCCTCCTCCTATCACAGGTAACATGTTTCGTTTATTATGTTTATAGAATTTCATGTGGCTCTATCACATGATTGTTACCTGTGTGTGCTTGGGAGTCTTCAGAGGTGTGGCTAGAAGATCCTGTCCATGGAAAAATCTTAGTTTCTTACCTGTAACGGTAGTTTTCCGTGGACAAAGGATCTTCTAGCCACACCATCCCTCCCTACCCTCCCTAGTTGTCGTAGCTATATTATTAAACTGACTGTCTGAGCTGTCAAATGGTATTTATACTATGTTGTTGGGCGGGAATCCGCTAATTGGTTGCTTTTACTTTTCAAGCATTTCTATTGGATAGCCAGGTCACGCACGTCATCGTGGCGTATAATTCAGAGGTGTGGCTAGAAGATCCTTTGTCCACGGAAAACTACCGTTACAGGTAAGAAACTAAGATTTTTCAAGCTACCATCGCTCTGCGTGACGTCACTTCCTCTCCGCTGATTAGGTTTTTATTAAATATAAAGACTAATAGAGTTGATATTCAGCCTAAGGCAGTAAGCAGCTGGCAAGCAGCTTTCAGATGGGCTGAACTAACCCTGGATATTCAATGCCAAGGCATATTTGACTCCCAGCATTGAATATCTGAGTATGACCACAGATCTGGAAGTTCAATGGGCACTGGCTGATATTCAGACTGGTGTCCAGTTAACATGCTGCATAAAGCTAGGACAGCTGTTTTTGCTGTCCTAATTTTATGTGGTTATTTAGCTGGTTAGCAGATTGAAAATCGCAGCTAAGTTTCCACTCTGCCCTAACTCTGCCTCCAGTCCAGCCACAAATTGGCGGGTTTTTGCATAGGCGGTTAGATGGGATATTCAGTGGCATTATCCCGTTAAGTGCTGCTGAATATCCCCAGATAGCCCCACAGGAGCCAATTTAAACACCCAAGAGCCTCTCCCGGCTATTTAAATTACTTTGAATATTGATCCTTAATGTTTTTAATGTGTAATGTTTCTATTTAATGTCAGGTTAATCTGAACTTTTGTGTGTGAATTGGAAGCCACATTGAATGGTAGTGTTCAGATTTGTGATATATATAAATTTGTCTTAAATAAATATCTAATATAATAATTTGCTCCTGCAATGTTCCAATGTCTCTGCCTGTGTTCGTAACCATCTCCTGATGTCACTCTCCTGTAGTAGAAGCCTGCTTGCCTGATGTCAGGAGATGTTACTACTCGAAGCAGGGAGCTGCGACGCGTCTCAGGTGACTATAGAATCGCCCCCCTCCTTCCCTCCGTCCGAGTTCCAGGTCCCCTCTCCTCCTCCCCCCTCTCCTCCGAGTTCCAGCCCCCTCCCCTCCGAGTTCCATACCTCCCTCCCTCTCCTCCGAGTTACAGGCCCTCCTCCCCTTTGACTTGCAGGACGCTCCCTCCCTCCAAAGTCCACGCCCCCCCTCTCCTCCAACTTCCACGCCGCCGCGCCTCCCTCCCTCTCTCTCTCTGCCCTCCAAGCATGACCTGTGCTCCGGCAGCCCCTCGTCTTCCTAAGTGATGGCTGTATTTTAAAATTTCTTACCTTGGGGTGCGATGTCCACAGTGAAGGTGAGCGGCGCTTCACACTGCCTTCTCATGTGTCTCATCTCTGCCTCTGGTCCCGCCCTTCCGGAAACAGGAAATGAGGGCGGGACCAGAGGCAGAGCTCAGACACATGTGAAGGCAGTTTGAAGTGCCGCTCGCCTTCACTGTGGACGTTGCACCCCAAGGTAAGAATTTTTAAAATACAGCCAGCACTTAGGAAGGCGAGGGGCTACCGGAGGACAGGTCATGCTTGGAGGGCAGAGAGGGAGGGAGGCGCGGGGGCGTGGAAGTCGGAGGAGAGGGGGCGTGGACCTTGGAGGGAGGGAGGGGGCATCCTGCAAGTTGAAGGGGAGGGGACGTCCTGCAAGTCGGAGGGAAGGGGGTCCTGGAACTCGAAGGGGAGGGAGGGGATCCTGGAACTCGAAGGGGAGGGAGGGAGGCGCAGGGGTGTGGAATTCGAACGAGAATGGGGGGCATGGAACTTGAAGGGGAGGGAGGGGGTCCTGGAACTCAAAGGGGAGGGGGGAGAGGGGGTCCTGGAACTCAAAGGGGAGGGGGGAGGGGGCCTGGAATTCGGAGGGCACACAGAGAGAGAGAGGTAGGGAACTCAGAGGGGAGAGAGATGGAGGGAGGGGGGCTCTGGATATGGGTGGATGGAGGAGAGGCCAGGGGAGAATGCAGAGTTGATGCACATGTAGGGGGGGAGGGCAAGGGACAGAGGAGAACTGCTGCACCACGATGGATGGAGGGGGCAGGGGAGAGATGCTGTACATGGATGGATGAAGGGGGCAGGAAACAGAGGATGTTTGCTGCATATGGATGAATGCAGGGGAGAGAGCATAATTGGTGCACACGGGACACACACTACACTCTCTCACTCACACAGACAAACACACACATTCTGTCTGTCTGTCTCTCTCTCTCTCTGACACACACTCTTTCTCTCTCACACATACTCACACTCTGACACATACTCATTCACTCTCTCACACATACTCTCTCCTAACAGTTCCCTTAAAAACATAATTGCCATTAGAGGACAACCTTGCTAGCGCCCGTTTCATTTCTTTCAGAAAGGGGCCTTTTTTACTAGTATTAAATAAAAATGTGATTTTGATGAACCCTTGGATACCTTAGATAGAATACTGTGATACGGAAAATACCAGAATACAGAATGCATGGGATAAAAAAGGCTGAAAATTTTCAGTGTGCAGGGTTATGTAAAGTAAGTTTTACATGTGGAACACTGCTATTATAAAAATTGCACAGGTACATACACCCATAAAATGTAGGTGAATTAAAGCATAGTGTGTACTTTTATAATATGTATGCATAAGTATTGCCAGGGGTGTAGTTGAGCAAATTGAGGAAGAGTTGCGATATATGCATGAACAGATATCTTTGTACCTACCTTGGAGCAGGTGTTAATTTGAGTAAGAGCATTTGTGTACTACTGGGAATAATCCTAGAACCTTATTTTATAAAGGCACATGCCTATGTTGCCTTTATAAAGCAAACAAAATATGGTCAATTCTAGGTGCACAATGATAATTCAACTCAAAAACCACCCAGATATTAAGAAATAAGTTATAAAATTCTGTGGACCATCATATAAGGATCCCCTCTAATTCTTCAAGGAGAGATATCCAGAATATAATCATATGTCTGTATCAAAAACTTTCAAACAAGCAGTGCAATCATTCAAACAAACAAAAATTACTTAGGGGTTCCTTTACAAAGGTGCACTAGTGTTTTTAGTGCACGCCAATGATTAGCATGTGCTAAATGCTAGAGACACCCATAGAAATATATGGGTATCTCTAACATTTAGCGAATGCTTATTTTTAGCGTGCACTAAAAACCCTAGTGCACCTTTGTAAAAGGACCCCATAGCTTTTCTTTGAGAATCTAATTTGAAGTTCGCGTCAGATGCCACAACTTTGCAATCTGCTTACAAAAATATTAAAACTGGGCTCACAAACAAAACACACTGACAAAATTGCAGATACAGACTGGTTTCTTCAATCTCAGTGTTATATGCACTTCGTCTTTTATGACTATATATCTGGTCATAGGCGCCCAGTATAAGAGTCTTGGGGAGGCTAAGCCTCCCCTGCTGCAGCAGGATGGATCAGCTGTGGAGTCCCACTGCTCTGGGGGGGGGGGGTTTAAATTGTTGATTTACCTCCATCCTCACAGCAGGAGCTGCAGTGAAAGCCCATCTCTAGCCTTGGGTAACCAGTTGTAGAAATTGGTTTATGGTTTAATTTGTTTACCTTACTGCTGGGAGAGCAGGGGGGTTGGCTGGAGGTGTCCTGGGTTGCCAGGGAGATATTTAACGAGGATGACTTCCTGACCTGCACATGAGCAGTTCATACTAAAGAGACTTGCACTGACACCTGAGGACAGATAGCAGTAGAATCGGATACTGGGCCAGCATGATCAGAAAAAGTCACCAGCTAACAAAAGTAGAAAAGATCATTTTATTTTCATTATAGTGTTTGGAATGTGTCCACTTTGAGAATCAGGTGCTCAACATTAAAAGTTTATATTTATTTACTTATTTATGGCATTTTATCCCACATTAAACATGAATTAGGGTGTTTTGTGGCTCTACATGAGAATTGTGATGATATGATCCCTTGTTTCATATTGTTGACGGTCTGCATTTTCCGTATGGGTGGTATATTGGTGTATTAGGTTCTGCCCAGTGTAATATTTATGGTACAGTAAGGTTCTGAGTGCATTTTTGCACAAGGTTGTGCATAGTGTTTTGCAGTTGAGCGATTGTGGTTAGAATATGCTTTGAGCAACCACTTTATTCTTTGACATATGATACATATCTAATATCTAAATTTAATAAAATGTATTAATTGTGACTTTTATTTTTATTTATTTATTTTTTCTGTGTGTTATCAGACAATTATGGATTTATGCTCCACCCCTGGCCCCACCCCTAACCCTGCCCCCTTTAGCCTCCCCAAACAATTGGGCCACGGACTGCCTATGTATCTGGTTAAAATCTTGGGGAAACATTGACATTTGATGCTGTTGGATTTGGATGGTCAGGTCTGAAGTGATCACTCCCCCCAACCTCATTTTCTTCTAGTATTTCTGGAAAGAAGAAGGTAATTCACTACAGGTAAGTCATGGCAGTTAAGTAATCTGCTTTTCCTCTACTTGCTTCAAGTGTGTCTGAAAAACAGGGAGGCGACATACTGCAGGTAAGTCATAGCAGTTCCGTATGTCAGTCTGTGCATTTGACCTGACCTGCAGGCAGGGAGACAAACGTGCTAGGGAGTCAGGTGCACTCTGGAGGTTTAGCACCCAGTCAGAACCAAAGCTGGAGTTCCCAGCTGGCCTGTGCAGTGCACATGGAATAAGGCCTGGTCAGCATTCTGTTTTGGTGGGGTAAGTGCCATTTTGTTGCACTTTGTGCCAAAAATACACATGAAACATGCTAGGTCCTTTATTTCCACTTCCCTCTGATGGGGAAGTTCATGAAGGCTATATATCTACCCTCGGGCATGGTAGGGCCTGTGCAGCTCCAGTTCTCTACTGAGTTAATATTTGAATAGAGACTTGTTGACCTGAACATGTATACCCTGGAGGAAAGGAGAAACAGGGATGATATGATACAGACGTTCAAATATTTGAAATGTATTAGTCTGCAAACGAACCTTTTCCGGAGATGGGAAGGTGGTAGAACTAGAGGACATGAAATGAGGTTGAAGGGGGGCAGACTCAAGAAAAATGTCAGGAAGTATTTTTTTACGGAGAGAGTGGTAGATACTTGGAATGCCCTCCCGTGGGAGGTGGTGGAGAGGAAAACGGTAATGGAATTCAAAAATGCGGGGGATAAACATCAAGGAATCCTGTTCAGAAGGAATGGATCCTCAGAAACTTAGCGGAGATTGGGTGGCAGCACTGGTGGTTGGGAGGCGGGGCTAGTACTGGGCAAACTTCTACGGCCTGTACCCTGAAAATGGTAGTTACAAATCATGGTCAGGTATACATATAAAGTAGCGCATACGAGTTTATCTTGTTGGGCAGACTGGATGGACCGTACAGGTCTTTTTCTGCTGTCACCTACTATGTATGTTATTATCACGTATAGTTGCTAATCATGATGCTCAAAGAGATTTTCCCATTGTTGCTTATCAGAGAGGATGGAATATTGGTGAAATAGTGGCTCTCAAGACAGTTTCACCTTCTGTGAAAAACTGCCCCGGACATTAGAGATCTGGTCAATGTTCCTGGTGTAATACTATGATAGAGGGTATGGAATGAAAGATACCAAGGGGAGATTACAAGATATCTGTGACACAGACCACTTCATGTAGTTCTGCCTTTGCTATTTATGCAATACTGTGCCCCTGCCAGAAGATGTATATTGGGTAAAAAAAAGCAGATAATTAGGCTAAGGCTGAATAAATATTGAAGCTGCTTGATTACAGAAGCCTCTTTAGCTCCCTAAGTTTCTCACTGGCAAGAGGTTGGACATCGGGTGACAAAGATTCAGTGGCAGATTATATACTGGATACCATCTTCTCCATTGGGAGGTGATAATTAAGATACATACCTGTACAAGGTATTCTCCGAGGACAGCAGGCTGATTGTTCTCACGACTGGGTGAGGTCCACGGCAGCCCAGATGATCGAAAATCTTCCTAGCAACAAAAGTTTGCAAAAGCCTTCGAGCGCATGCAGGCAGGCGTACCGCATATGCGCGGCCATTAGCTTCCCGCCCGTCGCGCGAGAGTCCCATTAGATCGATAACAAAGCAAAGAAGGAAAAGACAACGCCAAAGGGAAGGAGGGCGGGTATGTGAGAACAATCAGCCTGCTGTCCTCGGAGAATACCTGCTACAGGTATGTATCTTCATTTTTTCCGAGGACAAGCAGGCTGCTTGTTCTCACTGATGAGGTATCCCTAGCCCCCAGGCTCACTCAAAACAACAAAGAAAGGTCAATTGGGCCTCGCAACGGCAAGGACATAACAAGGATTGACCTACGAAGAAACATCTAACTGAGAGTGCAGCCTGGAACAGAACAAACATTGGCCTAGGGGGATGGAGTTGGATTCTAAACCCCGAACAGATTCTGCAGCACCGACTGCCCAAACCGACTGCCGCGTCGGGTATCCTGCTGAAGGCAGTAGTGAGATGTAAATGTGTGGATTGATGACCACGTCGCAGCCTTGCAAATCTCTTCTATAGTGGCTGACTTCAAGTGGGCTACTGACGCTGCCATGGCTCGAACACTATGAGCCGTGACATGACCCTCAAAAGTCAGCCCAGCTTGGGCGTAAGTGAAGGAAATGCAATCTGCTAGCCAATTTGAAATGGTGCATTTCCCGACAGCAACTCCTCTTCTGTTGGGGTCGAAAGAAACAAACATTTGGGCGGACTGTCTAAAGGGGCTTGTCCGCTCCACAGAGAAGGCCAATGCTCTCTTGCAGTCCAATGTATGCAACTGACGTTCAGCAGGGCGGGTATGAGGACGTGGAAAAAATGTTGGCAAGACAATTGACTGGTTCAGATGGAACTCTTAACACCACCTTCAGCAGGAACTTAGGGTGAGTGTGGAGGACTACTCTGTTATGATGAAATTTAGTATAGGGAATATGGGCCACCAAGGCTTGAAGCTCACTTGACTCTACAAGCTGAAGTAACAGCCACCAAGAAAATGACCTTCCAGGTCAAATACTTCAGATGGCAGGAATTCAGTGGCTCAAAAGGAGGTTTCATCAGCTGGGTGAGAACGACGTTGAGATCCCATGACACTGGTGGAGGTTTCACAGGGGGCTTTGACAAAAGCAAACCTCTCATGAAGCGAACAACTAAAGGCTGTCCAGAGATAGGCTTACCCTTTACACGTTGATGATAAGCACTAATTGCACTAAGGTAAACTCTTAAGGAGTTGGTCTTGAGACCAGACTCTGATAAGTGTAGAAGGTATTCAAGCAGGGTCTGTGTAGGACAAAAGCGAGGATCTAGGGCCTTGCTGTCACACCAGACGGCAAACCTCCTCCATTTGAAAGAGTAACTCTTTTTAGTGGAATCTTTCCTGGAAGCAAGCAAGACTCAGGAGACACCCTCAGAAAGACCCAAGGAAGCGAACTCTACGCCCACAATATCCAGGCCATGAGAGCCAGAGACTGGAGGTTGGGATGCAGAAGCGCCCCCTCGTTCTGCGTGATAAAGGTTGGAAAACACTCCAATCTCCACGGTTCTTCGTAGGAGAACTCCAGAAGATGAGGGAACCAGATCTGACGCGGCCAAAAAGGAGCTATCAGAATCATGGTTCCGCAGTCTTACTTGAGTTTCAACAAAGTTTTCCCCACCAGAGGTATGGGAGGATATGCATACAGAAGACCCTTCCCCCAATGAAGGAGAAAAGCATCCGGCGCTAGTCTGTCGTGGGCCTGAAGTCTGGAACAGAATTGAGGGAGCTTGTGATTGGTCTGAGTGGCAAAAAGATCCACTGAGGGGGTGCCCCATGCTTGGAAGATCTTGCGCATGACGCCCGAGTTGAGCGACCACTCGTAAGGTTGCATTATCCTGCTCAACCTGTCAGCCAGACTGTTGTTTACGCCTGCCAGATACGAGGCTTGGAGAAGCATGCAGTGAGCGCAAGTCCATAGCCACATCTGGATGGCTTCCTGACATAGGGGCGAGATCCAGTGACCCCCTGCTTGTTGACGTCGTACATGGCAACCTGATTGTCTATCTGAATTTGAATAATTTGATTGGACAGCCGATTTCTGAAAGCCTTTAGAGTGTTCCAGATCGCTCGCAACTCCAGGAGATTGATCTGAAGACCTGATTCCTGGAGGGACCAAGCTCCTTGAGTGTGAAGCCCATCTACTTGGGCTCCCCACCCCAGGAAAGATGCATCCGTTGTCAGCACTTTTTGTGGCTGAGGAATTTGGAAGGGACGTCCCAAGGTCAAATTGGATGACCGAGGGGGTAAAAGGGGCAATCAAGGAAGACAAAGACGTAGCGGAGAGATTGAATTAATTCTTTGCTTCGGTCTTCACCAACGAAAATTTAAGGTGGGATACCGGTGTCGGAAATGGTATTTCAAGCTGACGAGTCAGAAAAACTGAATGAATTCTCTATAAACCTGGAGGACGTAATGGGGCAGTTCAGCAAACTGAAGAGTAGCAAATCTCCTGGGCTGGATGGTATTCATCCTAAAGTACTGATAGAACTGAAAAATGAGCTTGCGGAGCTACTGTTAGTGATATGCAATTTATCCTTAAAATCGAGCGTGGTACCGGAAGATTGGAGGGTGGCCAATGTAATGCCAATTTTCAAAAAAGGTTCCAGGGGAGATCCGGGAAATTATAGACCGGTGAGTCTGACGTCGGTGCCGGGGAAAATGGTAAAGGCTATTATTAGAAACAAAATTACAGAGCACATCCAAGGACATGGATTACTGAGACCAAGTCAGCACAGCTTTTGTGTGGGGAAATCTTGCCTGACCAATTTATTTCAATTCTTTGAAGGAGCAAACAAACGTGGACAAAAGGGAGCTGGTTGATATTGTATATCTGGATTTTCAAAAGGCGTTTGACAAGGTACCTCATGAAAGGCTACAGAGGAAATTGGATGGTCATGGGATAGGAGGAAATGTCCTATTGTGGATTAAAAACTGGTTGAAGGATAGAAAACAGAGAGTGGGGTAAAATGGGCAGTATTCACAATGGAGAAGGGTAGTTAGTGGGGTTCCTCAGGGGTCTGTGCTAGGACCGCTGCTTTTTAATATATTTATAAATGATTTAGAGATGGGAGTAACTAGCGAGGTAATTAAATTTGCTGATGACACAAAGTTATTCAAAGTCGTTAACTCATGACAGGATTGTAAAAAATTACAAGAGGACCTTACGAGACTGGGCGGCTAAATGGCAGATAACGTTTAATGTGAGCAAGTGCAAGGTGATGCATGTGTGAAAAAAGAACCCGAATTATAGCTACGTCATGCAAGGTTCCACGTTAGGAGTTACGGACCAAGAAAGGGATCTGGGTGTCGTCGTCGATAATACACTGAAACCTTCTGCTCAGTGTGCTGCTGGGTCTAGGAAAGCGAATAGAATGTTGGGTATTATTAGGAAAGGTATGGAAAACAGGTGTGAGGATGTTATAATGCCATTGTATCGCTCCATGCTGCGACCGCACCTTGAGTATTGTGTTCAATTCTGGTCGCCGCATCTCAAGAAAGATATAGTAGAATTGGAAAAGGTGCAGCGAAGGGCGACTAAAATGATAGCGGGGATGGGACGACTTCTCTATGAAGAAAGACTAAGGAGGCTAGGGCTTTTCAACTTGGAGAAGAGACAACTGAGGGGAGACAAGATAGAGGTATACAAAATAATGAGTGGAATGGAACAGGTGGATGTGAAGCGTCTGTTCACACTTTCCAAAAATACTAGGACTAGGGGGCATGCGATGAAACTACAGTGTAGTAAATTTAAAACAAATCGGAGAAAATCTTTCTTCACCCAACGCATAATTAAACTCTGGAATTCGTTGCTGGAGAACGTGGTGAAGGCGGTTAGCTTAGCAGAGTTTAAAACGGGATTAGACTGTTTCCTAAAGGACAAGTCCATAAACCACTACTAAATGGACTTGGAAAAATCCACAATTCCAGGAATAACATGTATAGAATGTTTGTGCGTTTGGGAAGCTTGCCAGGTGCCCTTGGCCTGGATTGGCTGCTGTCGTGGACAGGATGCTGGGCTCAATGGACCCTTGGTCTTTCCCAGTGTGGCATTACTTATGTACTTATGTCCACCACTGAAAGGAATTGTGAAAATCGGTAGATAGCTGGATTGCATCCTCTAGATCTCCTACAGCCTGAAACCACTGGGAAGCTAGGTTCCATTGAGCTGATCGCATGTGAAGACAGGCCATGGGAGTCACATGGACTGTGGAGGCCATGAGGGGCGTAATCAAACATGAACGCCTATCTCCATGGGCGTCTATGTCCGATAACGGGTATGTGAAGAGGCGGGACAGACCGTATTTTTGAAAAAATGGACGTTTTTCAGCTGGGCGTTTGTTTTTTTTAGTGATAATGGAAACTAAAAACGCCCAGCTCAAAAACGTTCTAATCCGAGCCATTTGGTCATGGGAGGGGCCACGATTCGTAGTACACTCGCCCCCCTGACATGCTGGGACACCAACTGGGCACCCTAGAGGTCAGTGCGGTGGACTTCAGACAACGCTCCCACATGCATAGCTCCCTTACCACGGGTGCTGAGTACCCAACCCCCCTCCCCCAAAACCCACTACCCACAAATGTACAACACTACCATAGCTCTTAGGGGTGAAGGGGGTACCTACATGTGGGTACAGTGGGTTTTGGAGGCCTCCCATTTACCAGCACAAGTGTTACAGGTAGGGGGGGGGGGGTGGGCCTGGGTCCACCTGCCTGAAGTGCACTGCGGTACCCACTAAAAGTGCTCCAGGGACCTGCATACACGCAGGCCTCTAGGACTTGTTGCTGCTATATAACATTGGCACACCAGTTAACACCTGAAGACTAATCTCTCAGAAAACATCCTTTATTGGAATAAGCATGCTTACTCACAGCTAACTGCAGATCAGAGGTTGTGCCCCACTGGCAATGAGTCTCCCTGGTACTGAGATGAGCAGTAGGTCAGAGCTGGCAGAATGGTGTACAATGCCCTCTTTCAGCCACATTCAAGGTAAGAACTAAGTTCTGTAACGTGGCTAACATGTGAAAGGGATCTAAAACTGGCTTACAAAAATGGCCACTACCTCATGGACTACCGGAAACAAAACAGGGCACACTGACCCAGTAAGCAGGGGGAAAAGCACCATGGGAGTACAGCCTACCAACTACCAACATCGTAAGCATTTGCCACATGCTAGTGGAATCACGGAGCCCAATACCCTACACCTACCACAATGCATTGCTGATGTGACTCTGCAGTGCGCATAACAGAAAAGGTGTCACACTCACCCGAGAGCCACATCAGAACCAGGGAAAGGCTGTCACAGGATAGAACACATTCTGCTGTCATGGAGGTGGGTACGGCATTTGAGGCTGGCATACAGGCTGGAAAAAAAGTTTTTAAAGTGGGGTCTTTTTGGTGGGAGGGGGTTAGTGACCACTGGGGGAGTCCGGGGAGGTCATCCCCGACTCCCTCCAGTGGTCATCTGGTCAGTTGGGGCACTTTTTTGGGACCTGTTCGTGAAAAAAAAGGGTCCAAAAAAAGTGACCCAAAATTGCGGTAAAAATGCCTTTTTTTTCAATTATCAGCTAAAGGCGCCCATCTCTCCTCGGCCGATAACCACGCCCCAGTTCCGCCTTCACCACGCCTCCAACACACCCCTGTCAACTTTACCTGTTTCCGTGACGGATTGCAGTTGGAAACGTCCAAAATCGGCTTTCGATTATACCGATTTGGGCGCCCACGGGAGAAAGATGCCCATTTCCAGATTTGGGTCGCAATATAGGCGTTTTTCTCTTTTGATTATAAGCAGGCATATGGCCTGGCAGTCTCAACATCTGCCAAGCTGTGATCTGCTGAGACACTCTGGCCAAGGAAACAAGAGACAGAAGGTTGTCCGCCCTCGCCTCTGGAAGATAGGCATGAGCCATCTGTGAATCCAGCAGAGCTCCTATGAATTCTAGTTTATGAACTGGAAGAAGATGGGACTTTGGGTAATTTATGACAATCTCCAGTAGCTCCAGGAGTTGAATAGTCATCTGCATGGACTGTAGAGCTCCTGTCTCTGGTGTTCTTCACCAGCCAATCGTCAAGATAAGGGAACACATGCACTCCCAATCTGTGTAGCGACGCTGCAACTACCGCCAGGCATTTGGTAAACACCCTGGGCACAGACGCGAGACCAAAGGGCAACACACAATACTGAAAGTGCTGCGTTCCCAGATGGAATCGAAGATACTGCCTGTCAGCTGGCAGTATCGGGATGTGTGTATACGCATCCTTTAAGTCCAGAGAGCATAGCCAGTCGTTTTTCTGAATCATGGGAAGAAGGGTGCCCAGGGAAAGCATTCTGAACTTCTCTAGGACCAGATATTTGTTCAGGCCCCTTAGGTCTAGGATGGGACGCATCCCCCCTGTTTTCTTTTGCACAAGGAAGTACCTGGAATAGAATCCCAGACCTTCTTGCCCCGGTGGAACGGGCTCAACCGCATTGGCGCTGAGAAGGGCAGAGAGTTCCTCTGCAAGTACCTGCCTGTGAGGTAACTGAGAGTTCATCAACTCAGGCTCTCCGTGGATTCGATACTGGGACTTAACCTTCTTGGGGATGGTGAGATTAGAGAGTGGTTTTGTCCAGTTCTTCAGCAATGTCTGCTTAAGGACATTATGGAGAGGAACAGTGGACGACTCCTTAGGTGGTGAAGGATAGTCAAGGACCTCAAACATCTCGGCCCTGGGCTCATCCTCAGATACCACAGGGAAGGGAATAGCCACAGACATTTCCCGCACAAAGGAGGAGAAAGAAAGACTCTCCGGGGGAGAAAGCTTCCTTTCAGGTGAAGGAGTGGGATCAGAAGGAAGACCACAAGAGAAATATCTGGGATCCTCCTCTTCTTCCCATGAGGCATCCTCCTCGGTGTCGGACAAGAGTTCGCGAACTGCAGTCTGAAACCAGGCCCGTCTCAACTCCAAGGAACCACGTCCTCGATGACAACATCGAGAAGTCGACTCCCGTGCCGGCGGCGATGAAGCTCCCTCCAGCGATGTCGACGGGGAGTCGACCTGGGTGGCAGCCAAGGCCGATGCCGCAAGTAGCAATGGCGTCGGGGACCTCACCACAGAGCCAGCTGCCACTTCCATCAATGGTAGCAAGGGCGCAAGCACCCCCGGTACCGGAACAGACTAATGCAGCAGCCCCTCCAGGAGACCTGGGAGAATGGCTCGGACGCGCTCGTCCAGAGTGTCTGCCGGGAAAGGCTGTGGGGCCGGTGCAGGAGTCGGAGGCAGAACCTGTGCAGAGCAGGGAGGCGGTACCGGACTGTCTTGGATGGAGGGTGAGCAGTTCTCCCGGCCAAATCCCTCGACGCCCCGGAGCTCCCGGTACCGTGTGTGGAAGGAGACCAATGCCAATGCTTCTTAGCCTTCGCTCGATGCATGGCATCGATACTCCTCGGTACCGACGAGTAGGACGTGGAATTCACATGCCTCCTCCGGGTCGGGTCCGAAAGTGGTTGGTCCTGATGGGCCTGCACAGCAGGAGCCTTCGAGACAGGCGGAGACCCACTCGATGGCTCACTGCTCCCAACGTGTGGTGGTTTCCGGACAGCTATTACCTGCTCTCTCGATGTCGATGCCATCTCCGGTGCCGATGTCGACGCCGCTGACCTCGGTACCGCTGTTGATGCCGAAGTGCCCGGCAAAGCTCCAAACAGACGTTCCCGCTGAGCTTTTCTCAACGCCTGTCTCCGCTTTTTAAGGCTAAGACACAACTTACACGCGTCTGGGTGATGGTCGGGCCCAAGGCACTGGATACACCATGAATGGGGATCGGTACCTGAGATTGCCCGGCTGCACCGACTGCACTTCTTGAAGCCGCTGGGAATCCTTAATGTCATGGACGGAAAAATAGCGGCGGCAAAGTCAAAGTTCTCGATGGTGCCAAGAAAAAAGGGCACAAAAGGGAGAAACGCGGACGTGCGGCCCAGCAACGAAACGAAACTTAAGCAGGGACCAATGCTAAAAACCTTAAGGGAATTTCTTTTTTTTTTTAACATAAAGAGCTCAACAGAGCACAATAAAAGTAAATGAAGAAAAAACAGCGAAAAACTCGAGAAAAAAAGAAAGTCCTTTCATAGGGGCACAGAGAGAGACGGAAAAACAACCACTCCCTACCGCGGAAAGAGAAAAAACTAATGGGACTCACGCGACGGGCGGGAAGCTGATGGCTGCGCATGCGCGGTGCGCTCGCTCGCACACGCTCGAAGGCTCTAGCAAACATTTGTTGCTAGGAAGATTTCCAATCATCGGGGCTGTTGTGGACCCCACCTAGTCGTGAGAACAAGCAGCCTGCTTGTCCTCGGAGAACATGATTATCAACTGGCATACCAAGAACAATACTGGATTTATACTTTAAATATGCTATAGTCCATTGACTTAAATGACAAACTGGAATGGCGTTTCCCACAGTGGGAGCAGAGCTTAACCCCTTCAGCAGCCATCAAATACAGAAAACAAAACATTTACCCCGCACAGAGCGCTGTCAGCGGGAACCTTCCCGGAGGAGCTGGGCACCACTCTCACCTCAAGAGACCGAGTCAAACGAGCTTCGGTCAAGCTGAACTGAACCAGGAGGAGAAAGCTTCTTCTTTTTTTTTTTTTTTACTGTGAGGAAAGTTAGAGGCAGGCAGCCACAAAGGAACTCTGGGAGGAGGGGGAATGGGGTAAGGCAGGGACAGGGAAAACCAAGTATGCCTTTAAAGTGGGCACCACTAGCCACAACACCACCTGTTCTACTGGCAAAGCACAGGAGCCACCCCAGGCAGAAATCCAGGAGCCGAGAAAGTGACGTCCACACCTGCTGGGAGACAGAGATATACTGAAGGCATAGAGGGCTGGGCGTCCAGGAACACCATGTGTTTTCAGTGTTCTCTATCTCCATCTGCTGGTAGGCGGATACAACCCATCAGTTAATGGATCCATCTGCTGTTGATGACAAGGAAAGTTTATATAAACTCCAACCACCATTTCTAATGGTATGAATGATTGATAGAGTTGTTTTGACGCTTTTGTAAGCAGATTGCAAAGGTTCTGCTTCTGTTGCAAAGTACAAATTGGATTCTCAGGAAAAAGCTAAGTCATTTTTGTTGGTTTGAATCCTTATTTAAAAGTTTTTTGATGTGGACTTATGATTATATTTTGGATATCTCTCCTATAACTTATTTCTTTACATCTGGGCAATGTTTTGATTTTAGCCTTTATAAAACAGACATAAACTAGGTGCATTAAAAAATTTTTTGTAAGCAGCCTGTTATAAAGGCACCCCTGAAATGATCATATAACCAGATAAGAGAATCAGCAATTTTTCTGAGTTTTAATTCCATAAAAGTCACAAGAACTGGAATAGCTTCTTTGTAGTACAAACCTGCTGATTCATCACAATCTGAACAACCATGTCTCTCTTGTCAGCAGGGCTGATCACAGCATGAGAAGGGACCCGAGCAAGGTGGCATTTTAAATATTCTTCAGCATTTGCACGAGTACCATCAGGGCACAGCAACATAAAGTCTCTGGATTTCAGATTTTGAGCCCAGGACGCAGGGTTTTTTCCTGGAGAGACAAATCTAGGCATTGCATAATCAGCAGAAATATTAATTCTTTACTTTACAAAGCATTTAGTTATTTTGCACATTGATCAGAATTATGAGTTTAACCCACAACTTAGCAACACAGTAACATTGACTGGAAGAGACCAAAACATGGCTAAGTAAGGCTGTTTACTCAACTCCTGAATTATATATATTTTCTGCTTTTGACAAAGTGGACTCTTATCTTTACATGCTCATTTCTCAATAAATTGCTTACTTTATAAAGCAGCACCAGCATCTTTGTTTTTGGACATAGTACAGTATTATGGGACCAGTAATGGTTAAAGACGTCAGACGCACGCAGCAGAGGAACTTCCAGAGAAGATGAGGAAGGAACGCGAAGGGCACAACAACACTTTGGCTGTCGGGGGTTTGGGTCCCCCGTCAGCACAGGTAGTACACAACGGCGGCGGGGGGTGGTTTTCGGCGGTCTGGGGGGGGGGGGGCGACAGGTTCGCCGAAGGGGGGGGGGCGAGGGGGCCGTAGCGGGGGGGGGGGGGGGGGGGGGGGGAGGAATTGCCTGCCTAGGGCCCGTTTCCTTGCCTACAGAAATGGGCCTTTTTTACTAGTATTCTATAATTGGCACTTATGCGCTATAGCACTTAGTTGCTACCTTATGTAATAGCGCTTAGTGCATATACACGTCACTGCCAATTTCTAGCGCCAATGACACACAAAAGTGGCATGCGCTTTGTGATAAACACAGGACTGCCCTACCCTGAGGAGACCACCAGAGGGAGCTCTCCTACAGAAAGTTGGGAAAATGCCCACTCTGGTCACTAGAGAGAGCCAAGAGAGGTACGTCCCTGTAATGACCTGGAATGGATGAAGTCTGAAGTCAGAATGAGAAAGTGGAGAAAGAGACCTGCTGAAGGAGAACTGGAAGCTGAGTGAGAAGGTTCCCTCAAAAAACCTGACTGTGGACATGTTATTAATGACACTGGGGATTATTTGAAATGGACTAACAGCCGTGGGGTGGAGGAAAAGACTGTAGAGTTAAGGAGAGTAAAGAAAGTCCTATCCAGGGGAGGTGGCTGTTTTACACTGAGACCCAGGTCCCCCAAGAGAGTGGGCTCAGTAAAGAAGAAACCAATTGAATAACAAGCTGGAAAGAAGTTGTTCCCCCACAAGGCTGGCGCCAAGTACTAATAAAGCGAATGCTACATACCTGTAGAAGGTATTCTCCGAGGACAGCAGGCTGATTGTTCTCACTGATGGGGGTGACGTCCACGGCAGCCCCTCCAATCGGAAAACTTTACTAGCAAAGGCCTTTGCTAGTCCTCGCACGCCCATGCGCACCGCGCATGCGCGGCCGTCTTCCCGCCCGAACCGGCTCGTGTTCGTCAGTCCCATATGTAGCAAGACAAAACAAGGGAAGACACAACTCCAAAGGGGAGGCGGGCGGGTTTGTGAGAACAATCAGCCTGCTGTCCTCGGAGAATACCTTCTACAGGTATATAGCATTCGCTTTCTCCGAGGACAAGCAGGCTGCTTGTTCTCACTGATGGGGTATCCCTAGCCCCCAGGCTCACTCAAAACAACAAACATGGTCAATTGGGCCTCGCAACGGCGAGGACATAACTGAGATTGACCTAACAACTTATCCAACTAACTGAGAGTGTAGCCTGGAACAGAATAAACATGGGCCTAGGGGGGTGGAGTTGGATTCTAAACCCCGAACAGATTCTGAAGCACTGACTGCCCGAACCGACTGTCGCATCGGGTATCCTGCTGCAGGCAGTAATGAGATGTGAATGTGTGGACAGATGACCACGTCGCAGCTTTGCAGATCTCTTCAATAGTGGTTGACTTCAAGTGGGCCACTGACGCAGCCATGGCTCTGACATTGTGAGCCGTGACATGACCCTCAAGAGCCAGCCCAGCCTGGGCGTAAGTGAAGGAAATGCAATATGCTAGCCAATTGGATATGGTGCGTTTCCCCACAGCCACTCCCCTCCTGTTGGGATCAAAAGAAACAAACAATTGGGCGGACTGTCTGTTGGGCTGTGTCCTCTCCAGATAGAAGGCCAATGCTCTCTTGCAGTCCAATGTGTGCAGCTGACGTTCAGCAGGGCAGGAATGAGGACGGGGAAAAAATGTTGGCAAGACAATTGACTGGTTCAGATGGAACTCTGACACTACCTTCGGCAAGAACTTAGGGTGAGTGCGCAGGACTACTCTGTTATGATGAAATTTGGTGTAAGGGGCCTTGGCTACCAGGGCCTGAAGCTCACTGACTCTATGAGCTGAAGTAACTGCCACCAAGAAAATGACCTTCCAGGTCAAGTACTTCAGATGGCAGGAGTTCAGTGGCTCAAAAGGAGGTTTCATCAGCTGGGTGAGAACGACATTAAGATCCCATGACACTGTAGGAGGTTTTGACAAAAGCAAACCTCTCATGAAGCGAACAACTAAAGGCTGTCCTGAGATCGGCTTACCTTCCACACGGTAATGGTATGCACTGATTGCGCTAAGGTGGACCCTTACAGAGTTGGTCTTGAGACCAGACTCAGACAAGTGCAGAAGGTATTCAAGCAGGGTCTGTGTATGACAGGAGCGAGGATCTAAGGCCTTTTGTCACACCAGACGGCAAACCTCCTCCATAAAAAGAAGTAACTCCTCTTAGTGGAATCTTTTCTGGAAGCAAGTAAGACACGGGAGACACCCTCCGACAGACCCAAAGAGGCAAAGTCTACGCTCTCAACATCCAGGCCGTGAGAGCCAGAGACTGGAGGTTGGGATGCAGAAGCGCCCCTTCGTTCTGTGTGATGAGGGTCGGAAAACACTCCAATCTCCACGGTTCTTCGGAGGACAACTCCAGAAGGAGAGGGAACCAGATCTGACGCGGCCAAAACGGAGCAATCAGAATCATGGTGCCTCGGTCTTGCTTGAGTTTCAACAAAGTCTTCCCCACCAGAGGTATAGGAGGATAAGCATACAGTAGACCTTCTCCCCAGTCCAGGAGGAAGGCATCCGATGCCAGCCTGCCGTGGGCCTGAAGTCTGGAACAGAATTGAGGGACCTTGTGGTTGGCCTGAGATGCAAAGAGATCCACCAAGGGGGTGCCCCACACCTGGAAGATCTGCCTCACTAACCTGGAATTGAGCGACCACTCATGAGGTTGCATGATCCTGCTCAACCTGTCGGCCAGACTGTTGTTTACGCCTGCCAGATATGTGGCTTGGAGCAACATGCCATAACGGCGAGCCCACAGCTACATGCTGACGGCTTCCTGACACGGGGTGAGATCCGGTGCCCCCCTGCTTGTTGATGTAATACATGGCAACCTGGTTGTCTGTCTGAATTTGGATAATTTGGTGGGACAGCCGATCTCTGAAAGCCTTCAGAGCGTTCCAGACCGCTCGTAACTCCAGGAGATTGATCTGCAGATCGCGTTCCTGGAGGGACCAGCTTCCCTGGGTGTGAAGCCCATCAGCATGAGCTCCCCACCCCAGGAGAGACGCATCCGTAGTCAGCACTTTTTGTGGCTGAGGAATTTGGAAAGGACGTCCCAGAGTCAAATTGGACCAAATCGTCCACCAATACAGGGATTTGAGAAAACTCGTGGACAGGTGGATCACGTCTTCTAGATCCCCAGCAGCCTGAAACCACTGGGAAGCTAGGGTCCATTGAGCAGATCGCATGTGAAGGCGGGCCATGGGAGTCACATGAACTGTGGAGGCCATGTGGCCCAGCAATCTCAACATCTGCCGAGCTGTGATCTGCTGGGACGCTCGCACCCGCGAGACGAGGGACAACAAGTTGTTGGCTCTCGTCTCTGGGAGATAGGCACGAGCCGTCCGAGAATCCAGCAGCGCTCCTATGAATTCGAGTCTCTGTACTGGGAGAAGATGGCTTTGGATAATTTATCACAAACCCCAGTAGCTCCAGGAGGCGAATAGTCATCTGCATGGACTGTAGAGCTCCTGCCTCGGATGTGTTCTTCACCAGCCAATCATCGAGATAAGGGAACACATGCACTCCCAGCCTGCGAAGCGCCGCTGCTACTACAGCCAAGCACTTCGTGAACACTCTGGGCGCAGAGGCGAATCCAAAGGGTAGCACACAGTACTGGAAGTGACGTGTGCCCAGCTGAAATCGCAGATACTGTCTGTGAGCTGGCAGTATCGGGATGTGCGTGTAGGCGTCCTTCAAGTCCAGAGAGCATAGCCAATCGTTTTCCTGAATCATGGGGAGAAGGGTGCCCAGGGAAAGCATCCTGAACTTATCCTTGACCAGATATTTGTTCAGGGCCCTTAGGTCTAGGATGGGACGCATCCCCCCTGTTTTCTTTTCCACAAGGAAGTACCTGGAATAGAATCCCAGCCCTTCTTGCCCGGATGGCACGGGCTCGACCGCATTGGCGCTGAGAAGGGCGGAGAGTTCCTCTGCAAGTACCTGCTTGTGCTAGAAGCTGTAAGATTGAGCTCCCGGTGGGCAATTTGGAGGTTTGGAGGCCAAATTGAGGGTGTATCCTTGCCGGACTATTTGAAGAACCCAACGGTCGGAGGTTATAAGAGGCCACCTTTGGTGAAAAACTTTCAACCTCCCCCCGACCGGCAGATCGCCCGGCACTGACACGTTGATGTCGGCTATGCTCTGCTGGAGCCAGTCAAAAGCTCGCCCCCTGCTTTTGCTGGGGAGCCGTGGGGCCTTTCTGAGGTGCACGCTGCTGACGAGAGCGAGCGCGCTGGGGCTTAGCCTGGGCCGCAGGCTGTCGAGAAGGAGGATTGTACCTACGCTTACCAGAAGAGTAGGGAACAGTCTTCCTTCCCCCATAAAAACGTCTACCTGAGGAGGTAGATGCTGAAGGCTGCCGGCGGGAGAACTTGTCGAAAGTGGTATCCCGCTGGTGGAGCTGCTCTACCACCTGTTCGACTTTCTCTCCAAAAATATTGTCCGCTCGGCAAGGGGAGTCCGCAATCCGCTGCTGGATCCTATTCTCCAGGTCGGAGGCACGCAGCCATGAGAGTCTGCGCATCACCACACCTTGAGCAGCGGCCCTGTACGCAACATCAAAGGTATCATATACCCCTCTGGCCAGGAATTTTCTGCATGCCTTCAGCTGCCTGACCACCTCCTGAAATGGCTTGGCTTGCTCAGGAGGGAGCTTGTCCACCAAGCCCGCCAACTGCCGCACATTGTTCCGCATATGTATGCTCGTGTAGAGCTGGTAAGACTGGATTTTGGCCACGAGCATAGAAGAATGGTAGGCCTTCCTCCCAAAGGAGTCTAAGGTTCTAGAGTCCTTGCCCGGGGGCGCCGAAGCATGCTCCCTAGAACTCTTAGCCTTCTTTAGGGCCAGATCCACCACACCAGAGTTGTGAGGCAACTGAGTGTGAATCAGCTCTGGGTCCCCATGGATCCGGTACTGGGACTCGATCTTGTTGGGAATGTGGGGGGGCTGTACCGCAGGAGCCCTCAGGGTAGGGGGAGACCCACCCGAAGGCTCACCGCCACCAGCAGGGGAATGGACAGCCCTCACCTGCACTCCAGTCGAAGCACCACCGTCCGACAACATCAGCACTAGTGGAGGTCCCGGTGACGCCGACGCAGCCTTTCAATGTCTCGGTACCGACGATGCAGAGGGTCGATGTCTCGATGCAGTCGATGCCGAGGTCGAAGGTCTTGATGTTGTCGACGTCGATGCACTCGATGCCCCCGGTGCTGTTGTCGACAAAGAGCCCGAGAACAACACGTTCCACTGGGCCAATCTCGCTACCTGAGTCCTCTTTTGTAAAACGGCGCAAAGACTACAGGCCTGCGGGCGGTGCCCAGCCCCCAGACACTGAAGACACAACGCGTGCCTATCAGTGAGCGAGATTACCCTGGCGCACTGGGTGCACTTCTTGAAGCCGCTGGGAGACTTCGATGACATGGGCGGAAAAATCACGCTGGCGAAATCAAAATTCGTAATGGCGATATAAGCACCAAAAATAGGGAGAGAAAAAACCCGAACCGAGGCCTCAAAAAGGCCTACCCCGAAAGCGAAAGGAAACTTATGCGGGGCAAAAGCTGGAAGCACGGGAAAGGGGTAAAGACCGTAAAGGTCCTTTTTTTTTTTTCCAGTGAAAATCGCGAAGACGCGCGAGGGTCAACTTTGAGGGGTGCGAAACGGCGCAAAACACGACCGAGCGCGGACAAAAGAAGACTGACGAACACGAGCCGGTTCCGGCGGGAAGACGGCCGCACATGCGCGGTGCGCATCGGCGCGAGGACTAGCAAAGGCCTTTGCTAGTAAAGTTTTCCGATTGGAAGGGCTGCCGTGGACGTCACCCCCATCAGTGAGAACAAGCAGCCTGCTTGTCCTCGGAGAAATTGTATTTGCATTTACTTGACTAATTTGCATATTTCTGGAAGCAGAGAAACTCTGGTTATATTCTTAAGGAGGGTGTCCCAGGGACTCAGCCGGAGTACCAAAAGGGTGACCAGTTACCAGAGGATGCAGTGGGGAAGAATTTCCAGAATTTGGGGGGGGGGGGGGTAATGAAGGACCAGTCACCCTGAGTTGAAAAGGGGAGTCTAAATATTGAGGCTGGGACTAAAGGATGCTGCAAATAAGAATTGTCTGAATTCTTTTCAAGAAGCCAAGTGCTAGTGAGGCCAGGTGGAGTGTATGTGAGACAGGACATGAGCCACTAGAGAGCATGAGAGATCCCTGTGGGTTTACAACTTCTGGGATTCCATTTATATAATTGCCCCATGTACTTTTTTTTTATTCTATTTGAATTCCTTTATTGTTTTTATTCCTACTGGCTCCTACAGAAAAGCATTCCAGGTATAGATCACCATAGCAATGTTGTTTCTCAGTTTCTCCCCTTTCAAATCTGTCATGCTCTCTAGTTAGGGCATTTTCAATATGACATCAGGTCATCCCTGATTCTCTTCTGTGCTCAGCTGGTCATTTACAGCACCTTTTTTGTGCCTTATTTGTTATAAAAACAGGTCTAGCTCAAAACATCATAGTTTTAGTCCTGGACGGTTTTGTTTTGTTCCATTACAGCTGAAAAATGTCCAAGTCTTAGGAATGCCCAGATCCCCCCCTTGTGATTTCAATGTACTTCTGACGGACTTCATAGAAAAAGTCTAAAAATTGGTATTAAAAATACAAATTTGAACATTTTTATTTATGCCACTTTATGGACGTTTACAAAACCGTGCTAGCGATTCCACCGTAGTAAATGAGAGGAAGCCCATTCAATTCTTATGGGCTTCCACTCATTTGCTGCGCAGGAATCGATAGCGGGGCTTTGTAAAAGAAGCCCTTAATGGGGAAAGCAGATTTTGATTGTTATTCCTTTACTTATGCATTTAAATTGGTAATCCAAAAATCCCTTCCTTTTCTGTGAGGTCACCTTTAAAAACAAAGCTAAATAAAATTGAGGACGTGTGATAGATGTAATCAACTTAGATTTCAGCAAAGCCTTTGGCACGGTTCCTCATAGGAGGCTCTTGAATAAACTTGACAGGCTGAAGATAGGACCCAAAGTGGTGAACTGGATTAGGAACTGGTTGATGAATAGATGCCAGATGGTGGTGGTTAATGAAATTCACTTGGAGGAGGGAAAGGTGAGTAGTGGAGTGCCTCAAGGGAAAGAGAAATGGGACTTGATATGGGAAAATTAGGCTCTTACCTTGATAATTTTCTTTCCTTTTGTCACAGCAGATGAATCCATTAACTGATGGGTTGTATCTACCTACCAGCAGGTGGAGATAGAGAACACTGAAAGCACATGGTGTTCCTGGACGCCCAGCCCCCTCTGCCTTCAGTATATGAAATTTCCAAAGCAGAGTGAATAAGAAAGGCAAAATGACACAAACTTTCCTTACAGAGAACAAACGCCCCTGAACCGGAACAATAACCAAACAAAGGAGGGACGTTATCAACCTCCTGCAATAAAAACAGCATGTAGTAACTCTGTTAGCTTGTCTTCAAGTACTCCCGATGAGGCACAATGTCCATATACAACATCTGTACAAAAACTAAAGTCAGACAGGGAGGGATCATGGATTCATCTGCTGTGACTAAAGGAAAGAAAATTATCAAGGTAAGAACCTAATTTTCCCTTCCTTGTCATCAACTGCAGATGAATCCATTAACTGATGGGATGTACCCAAGCACTCCCTAAGTAGGGTGGAAACAGGCAACTCCGCGAGTAAGCACTTGCGCTCCAAAATGCGCATCCTGCCGCGCTGCCACATCCAGCTTGTAATGCCGCATGAAAGAGAGCTGAGAAGCCCAGGTAGCCGCACGACAGATCTCCTGAAGAGAAAAGATACCTGTTTCAGCCCACGAAGAGGACATTGCCCTCGTAGAGTGCGCTTTAAATGCTTCAGGCGGCGACTGCCCTGAAAGCAGATAAGCAGAAAAAATGAGTTCCTTAAGCCAGCAGGCTATAGTGGCCTTAGACGCCGGAAACCCCCGTCGGGGACCTGCCAACAGAACAAATAAATGATCAGAATTCCTAAACTCATTTGACATCTGCAGATACTGCCACAGAGTCCTGGCTTTCATCTGCCGAATCCGCTCTGATGAGCCAGTCGTCGAGATAAGGGTGAAATCCGATACCCTCTCACCTGAGAAAGGCAGCCACCACTACCATCACCTTGGAAAAAGTCCGAGGGGCAGTTGCCAGGCCAAAAGGCAAGGCGCGAAACTGGAAATGTTGGCTCAGTACCGCAAACCGGAGAAACCGCTGATGAGGCGGCCAGATGGGAATAGGCAAATATGCTTCCTTGAGGTCCAGAGACGTGAGAACCTCTCCTGGCTGTACCGCCGCAGTGACAGAGTGCAGGGTTTCCATACGGAAGTGTCGCACTTCTAAGGCCTCGTTGACTCTGCGTAAGTTGAGAATAGGTCTGAACAACCCGCCTTTTCAAGGCACCACAAAATAGATGAAGTAGCAACCGCAGCCGTGTTTGGCAGGAGGAACCGGAACCACCGCTCCGAGCTTCAGCAACACCTGCAAGTTCTTTTTACCGCCGCCCGCTTGAAGGCAGTGCAGCATCGGGACTCCAAAAAACACGTCACCCACCGGGGCAGCGAATTCTATTCGGTAACCTTCTCTGATCAGGTCCAGAACCCACTGATCCGAAGTAATCTTGATCCACTCCTCGAGAAAGAGGGAGAGACGACTCCCTACTGCGAGAACCGACGAGTGGACCGGCGCCCCATCATTGTGGAGGATGCCCCTGAACTCCTGGATGTTGCCGGGACGCCGCAGTGCGTTTGTCCGAACAAAAGGAGTTCCTCTGCTGGAAACGGGTACGTTGACCAAACCCTGGAGAGCGCCCCAGGCGATACCTGTGAGCTTCGCGAAAACGTGGCCTGGAAGAGGAGGGAAAAGAAGGGCTTTTGGAAGAAGGCCTCAGCCTATCCTCAGGCAACCGTTGGGACTTAGTCCCCTAGGTCCTTAACAATCTTCTCCAAATCCTCCCCAAATAAAAGAAGGCCCCGAAAGGGTAACCTCACCAGCCTTTGTTTAGAGGTTATGTCAGCCGCCCAATGCCGGAGCCAAAGAAGGCGGTGGGCAGCAACCGCCACCGACATCTGCTGAGCCGAAGCTCTGACCAGATCATAAAGGGCATCAGCCAAAAAAAGACAAGGCAGACTCCATACGCAGGCCGACCTCAGCGAGGGAACCCACTCCATCGGCAGGCTGCTCAACCGCCTGCTGCAACCAGGAAAGGCAGGCCCGGGCTGCATAGGAACTGCAAATAGCCGCCCGTAAGGAGAGGCCCAAGATTTCAAAGGACCGCTTCAGCGCGGATTCCAGCCGCCGGTCCTGCATATCTTTCAAAGCGACCCCTCCCTCCACCGGGAGAGTAGTCTTTTTAGTCACAGCTGTTTGTGCAGCGCTGCGTACGCCTTGTAGCGCTATAGAAATGCTAAATAGTAGTAGTAGTAGCTGTGACTAACGCATCCACTTTAGGCATCCCAAAGAGAGTGGAGGAGTGGCCTAGTGGTTAGGGTGGTGGACTTTGGTCCTGGGGAACTGAGGAACTGAGTTCGATTCCCACTTCAGGCACAGGCAGCTCCTTGTGACTCTGGGCAAGTCACTTAACCCTCCATTGCCTCATGTAAGCTGCATTGAGCCTGCCATGAGTGGGAAAGCGTGGGGTACAAATGTAACAAAAAAAAAAGCCAACTGACTTTCACTCAGAAGATAAAGGTGACACATAGCCCTGGCCACCTTCAAGGGACCATCAGGGTCAGACCATTGAGCTGAAATAAGCTCTTGAAGCATGCACGGGAAAAGCCCGAGAAGGCTTCTTAGTACTAGCCATCCGAGTATTAATAGAAGAGGCAGCGCCCTCGTCAGGATCTTCAATACAAAGGGCCTGTAAGGCATCAGAAATGAGAGCTGACAGCTTGTCGCGGTGGAAAATCCGAACCGCTTTAGGGTCATCCAACTCCTGTGGCAAGCAGCCACACTCATCTGGATCATCAGTCTGTGAGGGCCTGCCAGACCCCTAAGACTTCCTGAAACTAGACCAAGGGGGAGAACAGGGTGAAGAGTCCCCTCAGACGGGGTATTCACTCGTCTACGCTTAGTGTCAGCCAAAAGCTCGGGGGAAGAAATAAAGTCTCCAGCAGACGCTGGGCTATCAAGAACTGGAGGCAACCCAGTCCGAAAAGAATTGTCAGGAGCCTCAGGCAGTGCTCTTTTTTAACATAAAAGCCTTTTGCATCAGCAGCACAAATTCAGGGGAGAAAAACTCACCCTGCGCATCCGCCCCCACATTGGGGGAAGCGGAGGCAATAGCTCCTCTAGAAACCTCGAAACGAGGCGTCCCCCTGCACTCAGACCCCTCCGCAACTGCGAGGGTCGAGTCACGCGGCGCCTCCAAGATGGTGCCCGCTGCCAACTCCGTCGGGCAGGAAGACTCACCACCCGCCATGCTTGTGCCAGCATTAGCATCTAGGCAGCATGAGCTGCAAAGCCCCGCTGCTGATCTGCGTTTCCCACAGTGGGAGCAGCGCTTAACCCCTTCAGCAGCCATCAAATACAAAAAACAAAATGGTGCCTTCACGCCAAAACTTACCCTGCACAGAGCGCTGTCAGCGGGAACCTCCCCGGAGGAGCTGGGCACCACTCTCACCTCAGGAGACCGAGTCAAACGAGCTTCGGTCAAGCTGCACCGAACCAGGAGCTCTGGAGAAAGCCTCTCTCTTTTTTTTTTTTATTTATAAGAAGTCTTTATTGAAATTTCACTCTGGACAACATACAATGTTTTAACAGTCTGGAAATACATCATCACATCCGTATCCAGACAGCATTAATATCATGTAGTACATTTCTGTAATACAACTTAGCATTATAATGTATCTGTGATAAACTTCAATATTTATAGTAAGTTTTCAATGTAAACAACCCTCCCTTCCCTGAACCCTCCCTGTCCCAACCTCCTCTCCCCCCCACCCCAGCCACCCAACTGATAAACCATGTCAGAGTTCCATGCACTCACATACACTTCTCACAATCAAAACAGTGTTTGCAGCATTAATAAAACGCTTCCATACCGAGTGCCATATATGTGTCTGATGCTTTCTAACTGCTAACAGCCTTTCCATCTCACACATGTATTTCAGTTTGTTATGCCATTTCACAACGGAAGGTACCCCCGGTTGTTTCCAGTGTTGGGCAATTGTCACACGAGCCACACCTGTCATCTGCTTCAGCAGCTGATGTTGACAAGATTTTAAACCATCCACTTTTGAGGCGAAAAGGAACACCTCAGGCACCCATGGGATAGATGACCCTAACCAACCTTGCATCCTACTATGAACCGCCTTCCAAAATGCTTTAACTTTACTGCAGTTCCACCAGATGTGCCCCATGATGCCACGCATACCACACCCCCTCCAGCACAAACCTGTTAGGGTTGGGTACACGTGCCGGAGGCGTTCCGGAGTTAGATACCATCTGAATAGTACTTTCACTGAGTTCTCTTTAAGTGGCACATATGTGGAAACACTCAACACCTCCCGCTCAATTTTCTCCCATCCCTGGTCACCCAGTGTCACTCCCAATTCCTTTTCCCATCCCCTCCTGTGATTACTGTAGATCGGGACCTGTGCGCTGACACACTTATATAGGCTACCAATCAAGCCACGAGATGTGGTTAATTTTTCACAGATCGCCTCTAGGGGAGTATTTTCCTTCTGGATCACCAAACGCACTGCTGCAATGCGGAGGAAGTGTGACAATTGGCAGTATGCAAACTCATCTCCTTCCACCCCAGGGAACTCTGTTTTTAGGTCTGCGTGTTTAAGCAAGGTAGTCCCGTCAAACATTTGACCCCCATGTACGCAATCCTTCTCCGTGCCATCTGGTGAAGACCCCTTTCGTGGTCCCTGGCAAGAACAGGGGATTGTATGCAATTGGAGTCAAATGAGAGAGTACACAACGGCCCCCTTGAAACAACTTATCCCAATAGTGAAGAGTAACCTCCACTGAAGAGCACACCCCCTCCTTCATGGGACGAAAGGGCCTCGGCAGCCACACAAGCGCCCCCAACGGCGTTTGTCCCAAGGATTGCTGCTCTATGTGTATCCACTGCCGGTCTGGGTAGTCTTGGTACCATTCTATAGCTGCCTTCCCCTGTGCCGCCCTGTAGTACCAATGAAGGTTCGGAACCCCCAACCCTCCCTTTTTCCTATCCTGATACAGCAGAGTATGTGATAACCTTGGATGTTTTCCTGCCCAGACGAAGTGCACAATACGATCCTGTAAGGATGCAAGAAATCGCCTGGGCATCATCACAGGCAGCACTTGGAATAGATATAAGAGGCGAGGCAGCACGTTCATCTTAATAATTGCTATCCATCCGAACCAGGAGGTCTCCAGCTCGCCCCATCTCTCCATGTCCTCAACAATGACTTTGACCAACTCTTTATAGTTAGCCTGAAAGAGCTCCGATAGAGTCGAGGTCAGGTTTACCCCCAGATATCTAACCTGCCGACGGGCCCATCGAAACGGGAAGGACACCTTTAACTCTGCCACTGTTTCAGCGGGCAGTGTAACACTGAGAGCCTCAGACTTTGCCATGTTAACTTTAAACCCAGATACCTCTGCATACTCATCAATAAGTTGAAGAAGTCTAGGAAATGTTGACAGAGGTCTAGTCACGTAGAGCAGGACATCATCAGCAAACAGTGCAATTTTATGTGTTCTCCCACCCACTAGGACCCCCGAAATCTCTGGGTCTTGTTGTATCCTAGAAGCAAACGGCTCCATAACCATCACAAATAATAAAGGGGAAAGAGGGCACTCCTGCCGTGTGCCTCTATACAATGAGAACAGGTCAGAATGATCTCCATTAATTTTAACACAGGCTCTGGGCGAGTTATAAAACGCCTGTATCCACCCCCAAAAATTTATGCCAAATCCCAAGCGCTCCAGCACCTTATACATGAAAGACCAGTGGACCCGATCAAAGGCCTTCTCAGCGTCTACGCTGCGAAGACACAAAGGTCTCCGAATTCTTTTTGCCAGATACATGAGGTCCAACGTGCGCCAGACATTGTCCATCGCCTTTCAATAAGACACGAAGCCTACTTGATCCGGGTGCACTACCGTCGGTAACAAAAGTGCCAACCGGTTTGCCAGCACTTTTGCCAATATTTTAACATCTGCATTTAGCACAGATATAGGTCTGTAGAAGCCACACTCTCCATGATCTTTACCTGGCTTAGGTATCACTGCTATCCAGGCTTCAAGCATTGTATGAGGCAAAGTCCCCCCAACCCCCACTTGATTGAACAGTTCCGCAAGCAACGGAGACATCTCGGGTGCAAACTTCCTACAGAATTCGTTAGGAAAGCCATCAAGTCCAGGAGACTTACAAGAAGGCATACCACCTATGGCCTCCAGAACTTCCTGTAAAGTGACCCGTTTTTCCAACAGTTCTCTGTGTTGGCTAGACAATGGAGAGAGCTCACTGTCTCGCAGAAACTTCTCAACAGTTTCCAAGGAGGGGTTAATCTCCTGTTCATAGAGGGCTTGGTAAAACTCTCGGAATCGTGTGCGAATATGACTAGCTTTACGCAGTAAATCACCCTTAGCATCTCTCACTTGTTTGATCATTCTATCCACTCATTGCCTACGCAACCGTATTGCCAAAAGGCGCCCGGCTTTATTCGCAAACTCATAGAACCTCAACCCCTGTCTTGCTCGCAGCAGTGCTAGCTGCTCCGAGTATATGGAGTCCAGCCTCAGTCGCTCATTACACAACTCCTGCCACACCTGCGATGACACATTTGCCTTATGTTGCTGCTCCAGATGATGTATTTTCACCAAACAGGCTGCTATCTGCGCCCTACGCGCCTTTGAGTGTGTACTGGCTAACTTCAAGAAATACCCTCGGGAAACCGCTTTCATAGCATCCCACACTACTTGCATTGGGGGCCCAGAGTCAACATTAAACTCCAAGTATTCTTTTAGCATCTTTCTGTATCCATCCACCACCTCCCCCTCCTGCAATAAACTAGTGTTTAAAGTCCAACGCTTATCTTTAAGTTCAGGTCGAATATTTGGCAAAGTAACACACACTGGGGCGTGGTCCGATATTGTCATACTACCAATGCCAGCTTCAGGACCCCAGTCTACCAAAGTGGTGTCCAGAAAAATATAGTCAATTCGGGAGTATGAAGCATGCACCTGTGAATAGTAAGTGTAATCCCGGTCCGTTCTGTGTGTCAGCCTTCACAGGTCCAGAGCACCAAGGATTCCAATGCTTGTGACTCTTTTTTTCCCTCTCTCTTAGCTACCCCTGTTCGATCCAACCCAGGGTTTACCACTGCATTAAAGTCGCTCCCCAGTATGAGGGAACCCTTGACGAAAGGGATCAAAGAATTCCGGACTCTAGTAAATAACTCCACCTGTCCACTATTGGGTGCGTAAATTGATGCCACCGTTAGATTCACCTGGTCGCCAGAGAGTCATGCATCAGTATCGCTACCCCCCCCCCCTTTCTTTGATACCCCCGCTGATGCACAATATGTTCCTGAATAACCTGGGCAAGAGAGGTACCGTTCATGCTTGTGACGCAAGTGCGTCTCCTGCAGCAGCACTATATGTGGCTTAAGTTGTTGCAGTTCCCTATAAAGTTTCTGCCTCTTTTTGTGGCATGTTCAGTCCCTTAACATTATAGGATACTATTTTCAAATCTGTGCCCATTACATAATATTATTGAGGCAGTTAACAAACACATACATCAGACCTCGTCTTGTCCCTTTGTGAGTGGTATGTGTCCTTAACCTCAAATTGGGTTCCCTACCTCCCCCTTCCCCCTCCCCCTGTCCCACCCCTACCCTTATCCCCCCCTCCCAAAACATCCCCCACATTGACACCAACCAGAGACACTACCCCTCTGGGTGGGATTCGAGGAAGTTATTCACCGCACTCACAGCACCCCAGCCCCACGACCCTCCCCCCCGCCCCTTAATAGTCCCTCCCACATCTAACATCAGTCCCTTTCACTTGTCCCTCACAACATACCAAAACACCCGAATCATCATTATTGCACACCTCCTCATCTTCATGTCATTCCCTTCACACAGCACTCATACAGTTTCCACACACCCCACATCACGTGGATCTGATGACTGTAATTCAGCAAATAGGATAACCCCAAAACCTTTTGCACTTCTTGCAACAAAACAAAGAGTGCTTAAACTGTATACAAGTTACCCCAGTGTACAGTCTTTATGCGACCCTTCCAGCTCAGTCCAGTCAGCGCCTAGATTTGCCCCTCCTGGCTGGTCCGGAAACGCGCTGCCAGCCCTGGAATTTGGCCCGTGCTACAGACGCCATCTCTCCTGGCGGGATCAAAGAGCTCACCAACTCCGCTGCGTGCAGAGCCTCCCAGGCCTCCTGCAGTGTGCGCACTCGGTATTTACTTCCCTTCAGTGTAAAGTTCAGAGAAAAGGGAAATCCCCATCGATATTGCAGTTGATGTTTAAGTAGAATATCCAGGGCTGGTCTCATCTGGCGTCTCTGTTGCAAGGTATACTGCGATAAATCTTGGTATACCAAAATCTTCGCCCCTCCGAATTCGAAATTCTGTGTCTTGCGTGCACAAGCCATAATCCTCTCCTTAATTTCATATCTGTGGAAGCGCACAATGATATCACGCACCTGCTGGTCCTTTCGTGTGCCCAACGCTCTATGAGCTCTATCAATTTCCACCGGAGACTCGCCCGCTTCTTGGCCCAGCAATGTTGCGCACATGGTTTGTGTGATCACAAGGACATACATCTTCCGTTTCCCCCCCTCAGGGACTCCGTGAAATCGGAGGTTGTTTCGGCGGCCCCTATTCTCCAGATCATCCATTTTATATTCAAGATCCTTTTTTTCCAGCTCCTGCAACAGGGTGCTATGTTTAGTCAGAGTCTCTGAGTGCTGCTCCAGCTTAAGTTCAGCATCCTCCACCCTACCCCCCAACTCACGGAGATCTGTGCTCAGCGAATCCATGCGTTCCAGTATTTCAACTTTTGAATGCTTGTTCTCTTCTTGGATATTTGATAAAAATTTACGCAATTCGCTAGACATTCCTTTTTTGGGGGGCGGGTTGCGAGTCTCTGCCAAAGACAAGGCTGAGTCGGAATCAGAAGGCGAGCCGCGTTGAGGAGACTCGTGGCACTTGGCGGGTTTCCCGGCCATGTTTTTCTCAGACTGCTCTCCTTCCTTTTTGCGCATCGCAGGTGTTTTGCTCATAGCAGTCGTTGTGCAAGGGAAGCTTCAGGTAGCCTTTTTCCACCCGTTTTCTCCCACTTTCAGCCGACTTTTAATGCTTTTTTTCAGGCGAGGGGAGACGGAGCTATGGGACTAGGCTGCCATTTCACCCGATCACGTCACTTCCTCTCTCTTTTTTTTTTTACTGTGAGGAAAGTTAGAGGCAGGCAGCCACAGAGGAACTCTGGGAGGAGGGGGAATGGGGTAAAGCAGGGACAGGGAAAACCAAGTATGCCTTTAAAGTGGGCACCACCAGCCACAACACCCCCCTGCTCTACTGGCAAAGCACAGGAGCCACCCCAGGCAGAAATCCAGGAGCTGAGAAAGTGACGTCCACACCTGCTGGGAGATAGAGATATACTGAAGGCAGAGGGGGTTGGGCATCCAGGAACACTATGTGCTTTCAGTGTTCTCTATCTCCACCTGCTGGTAGGCGGATACAACCCATCAGTTAATGGATTCATCTGCTGTTGATGACAAGGAAACCGCCTTTCTGAAGTTTTTGCAACTACATTCAAAGCGGTTTACATATATTCAGGTACTTATTTTGTACCAGGGGCAATTGAGGGTTAAATGACTTGCCCAGAGTCACAAGGAGCTGAAGTGGGAATTGAACTCAGTTCCCCAGAATCAAAGTCCACTGCACTAACCACTAGGCTACTCCTCCACTCAAGGATCAGTGCTGGGGACCAATTCTGTTCAATATATTTGTGAGTGACATTGCTGAAGGGTTAGAAGGTAAAGTTTGCCTTTTTGCGAATGATACCAATATTTGTAACAGAGTGGAAGACATGAAAAAGGATCTGCAGAAGCTAGAAGAATGGTCTAATGTTTGGCAATTAAAATGCAAAGAAGTGCAAAGTGATGCACTTAAGGAATATAAATCAACGGGAGACGTATGTGTTAGGCGGTAAGAGTCTGTTTTGCACAGGCAGGGAGAGGGATCTTGGGGTGATAGTATCTGAGGATCTGAAGGAGACGAAACAGTGTGACAAGGCGGTGGCCATAGCCAGAAGGATGCTAGGCTGTATAGAGAGAGATGTAACCAGAAGAAAGGAGATGTTGATGCCCCTTTACAAGTTGCTGGTGAGGCCCCACCTGGAGTATTGTGTTCAGTTTTGGAGGCCGTATCCTGCTAAGGATGTAAAAAGACTTGAAGCGGTGCAAAGAAAAGCTACAAAAATGGTATAGGATTTGCATTACAAGATGTACGAGGAGAAACTGACTGACCTGAGCATGTATACCTTGGAGGAAAGGAGAAACAAGGGTGATGTGATACAGACGGTCAAATATTTGAAAGGTATTAATCCGCAAATAAACTTTTTCCGGAGATGGGAAGGCGGTAGAACTAGAGGACATGAATTGAGGTTGAAGAGTAGCAGACTCAGTAAAAATGTCAGGAAGTATTTTTTCATGGAGAGGGTGGTGGATACTTGGAATGCACTCCCGCAGGAGGTGGTGGAGATGAAAACGGTAACGGAATTCAAAAATGCGGGGGATAAACACAAAGGAATCCTGTTCAGAAAGAATGGATCCACAGAAGCTTAGCGCAGGTTGGGTGGCAACACCAGTAATTGGGAAGCAAAGCTAGTGCTGGGCAGACTTCTACGGTCTATGCCCTGAAAATGGCAAGGACAAATCAAGGTAAGGTATACATATAAAGTAGCTCGTACAATGAGTTTATCTTGTTGGGCAGACTGGATGGACCATACAGGTCTTTATCTGCCATCATCTACTATGTACATTACTATGTTGGCTGGCTTATTACCATACCAGACGTCGCTTCTCGTCTCAGTAGAGAATTGGGAATAGTCTAGAGGTTAGAGTAGTGGACAGAGAACCAGGAAATTAACACTTCTTGTGAGTTTGGGTAAATCACTTAACCCTCTTATTGCCTCAGGTATGAACTTAGATTTATAAGCCCTCCAAGGACTGGGAAATAAGTACATTACCTGAATGAAGCTCACCTTGAAGTGCCAGTGAAAAGATGTGAGGTAAAACAAACAAACAAACAAAAAATGCTGCTACAAGTTCCTGGATTTGTGAATGTTAAAACTAACTGGTAGAAGAAAGACCACTTTTAATTATGCAATACTGATAGCCTGAAACTCAATTCTGCTATAACTGTATCAACTACCTATTATTTAAAAAAAACAAACAAACACCTAAAACATGTCTATTTATGCAAGCATTCTGATGACTACTTCTGGCTATTTTACTATTCTGATTATTAGGATGGGCCAGGTGTATTCGTTTTTATTTTTATTTTTTGGTTTTTATGATAGCAAGTTTTATTTATATTTTTATTGTAAGCAACTCTGGGCTATTTTAAAAGGGTGAGAATATCAAGGTGTAACAGATAAAGAACAAAGGCAATTATTTCATATAGTAAATATTTGTTTTTCTAATCCTGAAAAATAAGAAACATTGAACAATTAATAAAGAGCATGCCATTAATACTCATACTATGTCCCAGCTTCTAAAAGGAGATCCTATGCCAGTCCTAGCTTCCAGACAGTCTCTCCTGATGCATTTTGTTATTTATAATACTATTTTCAAATAGAAGTAGGACTACAAATCCCACAACACACTGAGATGAAAAATGAAAACAGGAACAGCTAGAAATCTCCCTCCAGAAACCAAGACCTGGATCTCTGGCTTGAGTCATTGCTTCGGACCATTTGTGCATACAGAAGGAAGATCATCACATACCATCAGTGTTTTGAAAGATGGTAGTTTCCTTTGCAAAGGCCACATCTCCCACCTCTACCAGACACCTGCAGGGGCGTTAAGAAAAGAGGTGATGAGTGTTTGTACAGGAATCCCCAGGTTACATAGGTTATCACTATGAATTTTCTCAAGTCTGCAATATTCAAGAGGTGGAAGCAGCATGCAATTGGAAGATGTGAACAAAAAGGGGGCACACTATTACTTGGCCATAAATACATATAGTTACAAAAGACTCAACAAAACAGGTGCACAGGGATCATAATTCAACGCTAAAGGATATTTAAATAAATGTTGCAAACTTTAATGTTGATAATGTCCTGATCTCAGACAATATATTACGGTTAAAGTACTGCCACATAGGTCCTGGAAAAGGGAAGACACAGTTCTGAGAGAAGAGGACATTTCTCTGGTAAGTGAACACTATTTTGCTTTGTGCTTTGGGAACTTAAAGGTTGGGGTTTAAAGGAGGAATTGAAGGTTAGTGATAGGCAGAATAATAATAGAAAAAAAAGCAAATTTTATCAACTAATCTCCATAGTCTTTTCTCCTTAGTTTTAAAACTTAAACTTGTGTTTCGCGGAGAGGACCACAAAATGTGGGTCCATATTGAACAAGCACTGGTGGGCTCTTGCAAGTTGAGGCAGTTGATGTGGCTTGCTGGGAAATATAGAGGACAGGTGGATAAATTCCCACCCACAGTGTAGGCCACCTTTTACTATTGGGACCTTTATGTTTAGGGAGCATCAACCTCCTGTATCAGGACTGGCGCCAATAGTGGACAATCCGATGTTTGAACTGGGAGTGGGGAATACCATCTTTAGTAGATGGGCAGAAGCTGGATTAGACCTGTGGGGGCAGCTGCATGTGGGAACAGACATGATACCTTACGATACATTAGTGCAAGACTACGGACTTAGAGCGGGTGACCGTTATGCCTACTTGCAATTACAACATTTTATACAGGGGCCTGTATACTTAGGATGTATGAGTAGAGAGATACATCCTCTGGAGGAGGTGTGTGTGGCTTCACGAAGTATGAGAGGAATGATAACGAAATTGTATGCATACTCGATAGCACAACTTAAGCCCTCCATCTTGCATTGAGTGAATTGGGAGCCGGAACTACAGTTTACTCTGTCAGAGGCAGGCTGGTTGAAATTAGAGAGAGGGATATTGAAGTCCTCTATGGCAGTAGCTATAAAGGAAAGCGCTATTAAAGTTTTTTATAGGTGGTACCTTACACCGACGCGACTGCACCATATGTATGCTAACGGGTCACGAGACTGTTGGAGGAAATGTGGAGGAGTGGGGTCGGGGACATATCTGGTGGTCCTGCCCTAAAGCACAAGCCTATTGGAAGGGAGTGCATTCACAACTACAGCTTTGGGTGGGGAAGTCTGAACAGTAGCATCCTTTGATTTTTTTTGTTGGGACAGAGGCCAGAGGGTCTTACCTTAAACCAGTGGCTTCTGGTGAAGGGATCCTTACATGCAGCTCGCATCAATTTGGCAAAGAATTCGAAAGTGGCATTGGTCCCTCCAATAGCGGGATGGATTACAAAAGTGAAATACATTTGTGAGATGGAAAGACTGACGGTTGTGAAAAGGAAAGCTTTGCCTAAATGGGAAAGGATATGGGGGCCCTTTGTGAAAGCGTGTCCTGGATAAAAGGTGAAGGGTTTGGAAGGGGAGGAGGGGTAGTTGGAGGGGGGGGGGTAGGGATTTAGGGGGGAAGGGATGTATTGGAGGGGAGGGGGATAGGTTGGTAATGGGAGGATACTCACAAATAAAATAAAAAATTTGAAGTATAATCTGTATTTGAATAGGCATTGCAAACTCTATTGTGCATTATTTGTTATGTATTTGGCACACTGTTATGTGTACTTGGTCTATTTAGTACTGAGGCTGTGTTGAGTACACTATGTTCAGCATTAACAATGTTCAATAAAGACTTCTAAAAATTAAAAAAAAAAACTTAAACTTGTACCACAGCATTAACAGATAGCCTCTAGCAGGCACTGCAGGATCTAGTTTAGTCTTCACACCCACCCTCACCAACACCTGCCCACCCCTAGGACAATTCTTCATTTATAGTCAGTTATTGTAATTAGGTTAACAAGGAAGGTGTGCTCTTACAGAGTTTCAAATACATTTCATTACCATCTAAGAAGGAAACACTAAATAAATCACACAGAGGGGCATAATCGAATAGGGTGCCCAAGTTTTCATGAGGGCGTCCTCACAGGACAGCCCCGTAAAGGGGTGGGGAAACCAGTATTATCGAAACAAGATGGACGTCCATCTTTTGTTTCGATAATACGGTCGGGGACGCCCAAATCATGAAATTTAGGTAGACCTTAGAGATGGTCGTCCTTAGGTCGTTTTTGAGATGGTCGTCCTCAGTTTTTGGCGATAATGGAAACCGAGGACGCCCATCTCAAAAATGACCAAATCCAAGCTATTTGGTCGTGGGAGGAGCCAGAATTCGTAGTGCACTGGTCCCCCTGACATGCCAGGACACCAACCGGGCACCCTAGGGGGCACTGCAGTGGACTTCAGAAATTGCTCCAAGGTGCATAGCTCCCTTACCTTGGGTGCTGAGCCCCCTAACCCCCCCTCCCCACAACTGTACACCACTACCATAGCCCTTAGGAATGAAGGGGGGCACCTAGATGTCGGTACAGTGGGTTTGTGGTAGGTTTTGGAGGGCTCACATTTACCACCACAAGTGTAACAGGTGGGGGAGGGGGGTGGGCCTGGGTCCACCTGCCTGAAGTACACTGCACCCACTACAACTGCTCCAGGTACCTGTATACTGCTGTGATGGAACTGTGTATGGCATTTGAGGCTGGCATAGAGGCTGGCAAAAAAGTATTTTAAAACTTTTTTTTATGGTGGGAGGGGGTTAGTGACCACTGGGGGAGTAAGGGGAGGTCATCCCCGATTCCCTCCAGTGGTCATCTGGTCAGTTCAGGCACCTTTTTGATGCTTGGTCAAGAAAAAAAATGGACCAAGTAAAGTTGTCCAAGTGCTCGTCAGGGAAGCTCTTCTTTTTTCCATTATTGGCCGAGAACGCCCATCTCCTATTCACGCCCCAGTCCCACCTTCGCTACCCTGCCGACATGCCCCCGTGAACTTTGGTCGTCCCCACGATGGAAAGCAGTTGAGGATGCCCAAAATCAGCTTTCGATTATGCCGATTTGGGTGACCTTGCGAGAAGGATGCCCATCTCCCGATTTTTGTCGGAAAATGGGCACCCTTCTCTTTCGAAAATTCACCTGACAAGATACCATATAAACAAAAAGACATTTTTATATTAGGCTAATATCCTTAATACTTTAGGAAGTTTTAAATTATTGAAAAACTCAAAAATACCAAGATGGAGTCAGCAGTCCAGCAGCGAGAGGCGTGCTATCCAGTCTTTTGCATTGAGTGTCACATGTATGATTATCTCTCAGTTGGTGAGCGGTTATATGTGTGTGCCCGATGCAAAGAGCTCCAAGCTCTCAAAGAACAGGTCTGTTTTCTTGAGGCTAGAGTAGCAGACTTGGTGGAGCTGAGGAAGACAGAGTGGTACATCGAGGAGACCTACAGGTATGTTGTAGAGAAGTCCCACCTCCAGTCTGGTAGCCCCTGTGCTACCTTGGAGGAGGGAGGTCTCCTAGAAGGACAGCATCACCCTGGTGAAGTAGGAAGTACTCCTGTAGCCAGGACCTGCCCACCAGGGAATGTACTATCCTCTCGCACCGAGGATATGTCTCCAATTGCTGCCCAG
Source organism: Microcaecilia unicolor (assembly GCF_901765095.1). Taxonomy (NCBI): domain Eukaryota; kingdom Metazoa; phylum Chordata; class Amphibia; order Gymnophiona; family Siphonopidae; genus Microcaecilia; species Microcaecilia unicolor. The sequence goes on along the minus strand of NC_044040.1, from coordinate 117,217,545 downwards.
GAGGGAAGGGTTAGGACAGCTGTTGTAGTTGGTGATTCGATCATTAGGCATATAGATAGCTGGGTGGCTGGTGGACACGAGGATCGCCTGGTAACTTGCCTGCCTGATGCGAAGGTGGCGGACCTCACGCGCCACCTAGATAGGATTTTAGATAGTGCTGGGGAGGAGCCGGCTGTCTTGGTACATGTGGGTACCAATGACAGGAAAATGTGGGAGAGAGGTTCTGGAAACCAAATTTAGGCTCTTAGGTAGAAAGCTCAAATCCACAACCTCTAGGGTAGCAAGAGACAGGCCCAAGAGACAGGCAGAGCTCCGGAGTCTCAATGCGTGGATGAGACGATGGTGCAGGGAGGAGGGTTTTAGGTTTGTAAGGAACTGGGCAACATTCTGGGGAAGGTGGAGCCTATTCTGAAAGGATGGGCTCCACTTTAACCAGGGTGGGACCAGGCTGCTGGCATCAGCTTTTAAACTAGAAATTGGGGGGGGGGGGGGGGGCACAGTCGCTCAAAAGCGCATGGTTCAGGATAAGGTATCTTTCAAAGATATCACCAAAATAGGGAAGATAGGGCAGTGGTGTGCTGGAACAGGCTCTCGAAGGGTATCCTGATAGTGAGGTTGCAAAGGAGACCGTAATAGATCAGGTGTCCTTAAATAAAAATAAAAAGCGGACAAAAGATTGCAAATTAATACTGTCAAGTACTGAGCATGATGTAAACAGGAACAACAAACATAGTTTGAAATGTCTATATGCGAATGCCAGGAGCCTAAGAAATAAGATGGGAGAGTTAGAATATATTGCACTAAATGAAAAATTAGATATAATAGGCATCTCTGAGACATGGTGAAAGGAGGATAACCAGTGGGACACTGTCATACCGGGGTACAAATTATATCATAGTGATAGGGTGGATCAAATTGGTGGAGGGGTAGCATTGTATACTAAGGAGAGCCTTGACTCAAATAGATTGAAAATTCTGCAGGAAACAAAACACTTATTGGAATCACTATGGATTGAAATTCCATGTGTAAAGGGGAAAAGGATAGTGATAGGAGTGTACTTCCGTCCACCTGGCCAGGATGAACAGACAGATGCAGAAATGTTAAACGAAATTAGGGACGCAAACAAACTGGGCAACACAATGTGATTTCAATTACCCCAATATTGACTGGGTAAATATAACATCAGGGCACACTAGAGAGGTAAAATTCCTTGACAAAATCAAGGACTGCTTTATGGAGCAGCTGGTACAGGAGCTGACAAGAGAAGGAACAATTCTAGACCTTGTCCTTAGTGGATCTGGTGCAGGAGGTAATGGTGCTGGGGCCGCTTAATAACAATGATCATAATATGATCGAATTTGATATTAGTTTTGAAGTAAGTATACATAGGAAATCAAATACGTTAGCATTTAACTTTAAAGAAGGAGACTATGATAAAATAAGAAACAGTATAAGGAATGTCAAGTCAAATGTTAAGTGCTGATAAGGAAGGCAAAGAAGGACTTTGAAAAAAAGATTGTGTTGGAGGCAAAAACACATAGTAAAATTTTTTTTTAGGTATATTAAAAGCAGGAAGCCTGCAAAATAATCGATTGGACCGCTAGATGACCGAGGAGTAAAAGGGGCAATCAGGGAAGACAAAGCCATAGCGGCAGGGCCGGGCCAATACGGTAAGCGGGGTAAGCATGGCAGGGGGCGCCATCCTTTGGGGGGCGCCGCCGCACCATGCTTACCTCGCCCTCCCGCTCCCGCAGCAAGAAGATCCCTTTCCTTTTTTTTCTTTTAATTTTACCTCCGTCCGGCAGCGCAGCGTCAGTGAAGGAGGCGGCGCTCCTGACGTGTCTACTGTCTAGCCTTCCCCTTTGCTCATGTTCCGCCTTCTTCTGACGTCATTTCCTTGACGTCAGAAGAAGGCGGAACATGAGCGAAGGGAAGGCTAGACACGTCAGGAGCGCTGCCTCCTTCACTGACTCTGCGCCTGCACTGCCGGATTGAGGTAAATTTAAAAGAAAAAAAAAGGAAAGGGATGTTGGAAGGGGGGAGAGAAGAGGGCGGGCAGTTGGGACATGGGAGCGGGAGGGCAGGGGAGAGATGAGCATGCGAGGGCAGGGTTCATGGAAGGGAGAGAGGGGAATTGCTGGATAGGGTCAGGGATGAATGGAGGGGGCAAGGGACAGATGGGTATGGATGGATATGGATTGCAGGGCAGGGCTCAGGGAGAGAGGGGAATTGCTGGATAGGGTCAGGTATGAATGGAGGGGGCAAGGGACATGGGCAAGGATTGATGGGAGGGTAGGGCTCAGGGAGAGAGGGGAATTGCTGGATAGGGATGAATGGAGGGGGCAGGGGACAGATGGGCATGGATGGATATGGATTGCAGGGCAGGGCTCAGGGAGAGAGGGGAATTGCTGGATAGGGATGAATGGAGGGGGCAGGGGACAGAGGAGCATGGATGGGCATGGATTGGGAGGGCAGGGCTCAGGGAGAGAGGGGAATTGCTGGATAGGGATGAATGGAGGGGGCAGGGGACAGATGGGCATGGATGGATATGGATTGTAGGACAGGGCTCAGGGAGAGAGGAGAAATTGCTGGACATAAAGGGGAGGGAAGAGAGATGAAGGAGATGAAATGAGGGAAAAGGAAGAGAGGAGAAAAACTGCACATTGATGAAGAAAATAGGCAGAAGCTGAGGACCAGAAATGAAGAAGAAAGGAGGAAAGGAAAGAAATAAATGGAAAGGAAGCTCTGGAAACGGAGTTAAGAGGACAGATAGCCGCAGAATCAGATACTGGGCCAGCATGATCAGAAAAAGAAAGTCACCAGGCAACAAAGGTAGAAAAAAAATCATTTTATTTTCATTTTACTGTTTGGATTATGTCCACTTTGAGAATTTACATCTGCTATCTTATTTTGCAATGTATAGCCATTTGTTTCTAAGAATATTGCTGACAATTCCTGTCAGTGTGGCAAGTGGTGAGCGATCATTTTCACGGGGGGGGGGGGGGGGGGGGGGGAGGCGCCAACTGATAGTCTGCAGGGGGGTGCCAGAGACCCTAAGCACGGCCCTGCATAGTGGAGAGATTAAATGAATTCTTTGCTTCGGTGCCAGAAATGGTATTCCAAGCTGACGAGTCAGAAAAACTGAATGAATTCTCTATAAACCTGGAGGATGTAATGGGGCAGTTCTACAAACTGAAGAGTAGAAAATCTCCTGGGCCGAATGGTATTCATCCCAGAGTACTGATAGAACTGAAAAATGAACTTGCGGAGCTATTGTTAGTAATATGTAATTTATCCTTAAAATCAAGCATGGTACCAAAAGATTGGAGGGTGGCCAATGTAACGCCGATTTTTTAAAAAGGTTCCAGAGGAGATCCGGGAAATTATAGACCGGTGAGCCTGATGTTGGTGCTGCGCAAAATGGTACAGACTATTATACAGACTATTATAAAGAACAAAATCAGAGAAAATATTCAAAAGCATGGATTAATGAGACAAATTCAACATGGATTTGGTGAAGGGAAATCTTGCCTCATCAATCTACTACATTCCTTTGAAGGGGTGAACAAACATGTGGATAAAGGTGAGCCGGTTGATATTGTGTATCTGGATTTTCAGAAGGCGTTTGACAAAGTACCTCATGAAAGACTCCAGAGGAAATTGAGGCATCATGGGATAGGAGATAGTGTTCTATTGTGGATTAAAAAACTAGTTAAAGGATAGAAAATAGAGAGTAGGGTTAAATGGTGAGTATTGTCAATGGAGAAGGGTAGTTAGTGGGGTTCCCCAGGGGTCTGTGCTGGGACCGTTGCTTTTTAACATATTTATAAATGACCTAGAGATGGGAGGTTTAACTAGTGAGGTAATTAAATTTGCTGATGACACACAGTTATTCAAAGTCGTTAAATCGCGGGAGAATTGTGAAAAATTACAAGAGGACTTTACGAGACTGGTTGTCTAAATGTCAGATGACGTTTAATGTGAGCAAGTGCAAAGTGATGCATGTGGGAAAGAGGAGCCCAAATTATAGCTACGTCATGCAAGGTTCCACGTTAGGAGTCACGGACCAAGGAAGGGATCTAGGTGTCATCGCTGATGATACGTTGAAACCTTCTGCTCAGTGTGCTGCTGCGGCTAAGAAAGCAAATAGAATGCTAGGTATTATTAGGAAAGGAATGGAAAACAAAAATGAGGATGTTATAATGCCTTTGTATCGCTCCATGGTGCGACCGCACCTTGAATATTGTGTTCAATTCTGGTCTTCAGAGACTCTCAATGGACTCTAGCTTCCCAGTTGCAGCAAGTTATGGAGGACCTATCAGATATCATCCTTATCTCCCCAGAACTATCTCAGTTAGGGAGGAAGTGACGTCATCTGTGACGTCATCTGTGAGCATGGTCGCTTAAACTCCGTGCTCCCGAATACCCACGGCGAAAATAGCGATTCCCCGGTCCTACTAAAGAGCGATACGTGGAAAAAAAACCCTGTTAGGTGCTGAACCAGAGCGGAGCGGGTCTGAGACATCAATGCAAAAGCGAACGGTGCCGCCCAACCTGTCTAAATTCGCGTATAAGCAAGGCACGACGAAAAAAAAACATGGCGGCTCAAGCGCTCGAAGAAGCGGTGGAACAGGCCGGAGCGGAACTGCAGCCCTCAGGAGACATGTTTGTAACGCAGGCCCAGGGAGACGCTGAGGTGGCCGGACTGCCAGAGCTCTGCGCCTGGATCCAAGAAATCCGCTCGGATTTAAAGGCAATGAGATCAGAGCTTGCGACTCTGGGTGCCGATCTGAGAGGCGAGATAGCAGAGCTGGGACACCGAGTAGAAGAGGTGGAAGGCCGAATTGACGAACACTCGGAGTCCCTGGGCTCCCTGGAGCGGCAGATAGCAGATGAGCGATTAGGCCAGCAGATACTGTCTGAAAAGCTGGAAGACCTGGAAAATAGAAGCAGGTGCCACAATCTTCATTTTCGCAGTCTGCCTGAAACCTCAACGTACCAGAATAGTGAGCAAGTGATTCAACAAATAGCCAGTACCCTGCTAGCGACCACAGAGGAGCCGGTTCCACCGGAAAAAATAATATTGGACAGAGCTCATCGGGCCCTGGGGACCAACAGGAAGAACTTACCCAAAGATATAATAGCTTGCTTCCAGGATTTTAAATTGAAAGAACGAGTTATGGCAGCAGCAAGGCAAGCAAAGGACTTCAGATGGGACACAAACTCGGTGGAAGTATATCAGGACCTTGCTGCTGCCACTTCGAAGAGAAGGGCTGATTTAAAACCGGTAACAGCCAAGCTAAGAGAAATGGAGATCCGCTATCGTTGGAGATATCCGTTTGGGCTGGCATTTTATAAAGATGGAAAACAGCACCTAATCAAAATGCTGGCGGAAGCACAGAAGATACTACAGGGGGATTACCAGATTGCCACACCCTCTGCAATAGAGCGACCACCATTGACAACAGACTCCAGGAACCAACCAAAGTGGCAAAGAGTTGCTCACAGACGCCTTCAGCACCAGAAGTCAGCTGGGCGTCTCACTTGACATCATTCTGTGACAGCGGGGGTGAGACCCCTGGGTTCCAGGGATACCAGGAGCGCTGGATATGGAAGTGACAAAGTTGTATGTGTTGATGGTTAATGTTGGTTAGGACATGAGGAAGGGAAATATAGAGCAATGTCATAAATGTTGGAATGTTAATTGTCATGTTAAAGGCACAAAAAAAAATTAAAAGGTATGAATGGGTATTAACAGGTCACATTCCTCCCGTGACGCACCGTCCAGGTTATGGCGCAGGTGTTTTGGTGTTCGGGATGGGTTGGAGGGAGGAGGGAGGAGAGTAGGATGGGGGTGGGGGGCAGGGGAGGTGGGTTGGAGGGTTGGGAGGAGTGCCTCAATGTATGTTATAGTGTTGCTAGAAACAGACTATATGTTACACCTTTACAATGCTTAACTGCGTGACTATAAATGTGCGTGGGTTGAACACCCCACAGAAAAGAAAACAGGTATTTAGAGAAATGCTGCGCCAAAAGGCAGATGTGATGTTTCTCCAAGAGACGCATCTCAAAAAGGCCCATGAATACTGAATAAGACATAAGCAGTACCCATTTATATGGTGTGCCTCGGCCACAGAGGTTCAAAAACAGAGGGGAGTTTTGATTGCACTGTCCCGGTCCATGCCCTGGCAGGTTCATACAACGATCAAGGATAGCTGAAATTGGGTGGCGGAGCAGTTGGGGGGAAGAGGGGGTGGTGGTTGGGAGGCGAGGATAGGGGAGGGCAGACTTATACGGTCTGTACCAGAGCCGGTGATGGGAGGCGGGACTGGTGGTTGGGAGGCGGGAAATACTGCTGGGCAGACTTATATGGTCTGTGCCCTGAAAAGGACAGGTACAAATTCAAGGTAAGGTATACACATATGAGTTTGTCTTGGGCAGACTGGATGGAACATGCAGGTCTTTTTCTGCCGTCATCTACTATGTTACTATGTAAGGATAAAGTGGGCAGATACCCATTGTACAGGGAGGTGGTCTGTACAATGTGTATTATACTATGCTATTTGTCTATGCACCCAATGAGGGTCAAAAGGTATTTTTGCAGGAACTGGAACGGATTTTGCAAAAGCATGTTAAAGGGCAATTACTGATAGGGGCGATATGAACCTGACAGTGGATCCAAATCTAGACAACTCGGTAGGTGTGGCACGGTATGCCCAGGGAGATAGAGCGGCCTTTAAGTCCTGGCTGGCAAGATGGGGCTTGACTGACCTGTGGAGAGATAAACATGGGGTCGAAAAAGATTTTACTCACTATGCCCCTTCACACAAAACATACTCGAGAATTGATTACTGGCTGGGCGATGTGATGGTGAGGAGTCAAGTGGGGGAAGTACACATCGCATCTTGCAGCTGGTCGGACCACTCTTTAGTGGTGCTATCTTTGCAGACGGGAGGGAGACCCAAAGGGCGAACACATTGGAAGCTAAATGAGGCATTGCTTTTAGACCCACAGAATATAGCTGAGCTTGAGAAGTACATAAGGGACTATATTGATATCAATGATAATGGGGAAACGAATCCAGCAAGTGTCTGGGAGGGAATGAAAGTGGTGTTAAGAGGTCAAATTATTGCTTTACAGGCCCACCTCATTAAGGTTCAGAAAGGTAAGGAAGATGAAATTAGAACTAAATTGGAGGCCAGTGAGAAAGAGCATAAAGCGGACCTGACAGACATGCAGAAATTGCAAGACTTACAGAAATCTAGAGCGCAGCTTAATGATATACAGATGACAGAGATAGCAGTGCAGTTACAGCGAGCGCAACAAGAATATTTTGAATTTGGTAACAGAGCTAGTAGACTTTTGGCAAACAAATTGAAAAAGCAGGCCCAGAGAAACTATATCCCGGGGGTATACAATACAACAGGCCAGTTAGTGAGTCAAACAGAAGAGGTACAGAAAGTATTCAGGGATTTCTATGCTCACCTATATAAATCGGAACAGAAGGGGACGCGGGAGGACATTGTCCAATATTTGTAGGAGGTGAAACTCCCAGGCCTTTCGGAGGAGGAAGTAGAGTATCTGTCCTCCCCTATAACGCTGGAGGAGATAGAGAAGACGATTGCGAATTTGCCCACTAATAAGACGCCCGGGCCAGACGGCTTCCCCGCACGTTTCTATAGATTATTTACCAAATGGTTAGCACCGCTACTGCTGAAAGTGCTCACCTCCTTTGACAATATAGGAGAAATGCCTTACTCTTGGAGGGTGGCTGAGGTAGTTTTGATACAGAAACCGGATAAGGACCCATTGTACTGTGGATCCTATAGACCTATATCACTTTTAAATGTTGATTATAAAATCTTTACCAAAATTCTGGCAACAAGACTGCAAAAGGTACTTCCAAGAGTGATTCATGATGACCAGGCGGGTTTTATAGAGGGCAGACAGACGTTTGATAATATAAGATCCCTGCTCCAAGTAGTTCAGCAAGCTAATGATGAAACAGAACCGGTACTGCTTTTCTCGGTGGATGCTGAAAAAGCTTTTGACCGGGTAGAGTGGCCTTTTCTTTTTGAGGTTTTGAAACAGATAGGATTAGACGGGAGAATTCTGAACTGGTTCCACTTGCTCTATACTAACCCCCTGGCTATACTAAAAATAAATGGGTCCTGTACAGAACTGATAGGTTTGGGTAGGGGGACGAGGCAGGGGTGCGCGGTATCACCCCTGTTGTTCGCACTATCCATTGAACCATTAGCACAAAAAATTAGAGACCATGGGAGTATACGGGGAGTGATCAGAGGCAGAAGGGAGCATAAGATCATGCTCTTTGCCGATGATGTGCTGTTGACGTTAGCCCAACCCAAACAATCATTACAGCAGGTTATGGAGGTGATATCACAATATGGGGAGCTCTCGGGCTTTAAAATCAATGCAACCAAGTCAGAGATATTGAACCTTACTATACCTCAGAACGAGGTCCAGGAATTGCAGAATATCTACCCATTTAAATGGGCATCTAAAGCAATTAGATACCTTGGGGTAATGATCACCCCAAGACTAGAGCAAATATATCAGGAAAACTTCCCTAAGAAGGTCAGAGAGCTCTTCGGAGAATTGGACAGATGGGAGGGGCTCACGATATCATGGCTAGGCAGAATCCAAGCTGTAAAAATGATGCTTTTACCGAAATTGCTGTATCTATTTATGGCTCTTCCAATCCCAATCCCCCGGTCATTTTTTCAACAGTTAAGCAAAAAAGTATTCACATATATTTGGAGGAAGCGGCCACCCAGAGTGCGCAGAAGCGTGATGTATCAAAGACCAAATAAAGGCGGCATGGGGGTCCCAAATTTTTACTTCTACTATCAGGCAGCACAGCTGAGGGTTCTTACTGAGTGGAATCCAGCTAATACTAAAAAGTGGTTGCATTGGGAACGAGCCTGGATGGGAACCCGATATATAGGGGACATACATGGAAGCCAGGAAGGGAAATATGGGAAATGATAGAGAGGGTCCCGATGGGTCTTAGTCACATATTACAGACTTGGCTCCAACTAAGGAAGCGGGTTTTCCCGGACAGAAATTATTTCTTACAGATGGCTATTCAGGGGGCACCAGGGTTCCCTTTGGGAAGATAGGAAAAGATATTCCAGAGCTGGGCTAAGAGAGGCTTACACAAACTGGGCCAGATTTGGGACAATGGGAAAATTCGGGCTTTTGAAGAGTTGCAGGACGAATATGGACTGGAAGAGAGAGAGACCTGGAGGCATATTTTCAAAGCACTTTGGGAGGCTAAGTTCCATAGGTTTCTATGGAACTTTGGGAGGCTAAGTGCTTTGAAAATGAGCCTGCTGGTCTACTATAACTGTCTTAGGAATTATATACTGAGGCGAGCGAGGGATGAACTGCAGTTGGCCGAAACTCAATTGGAAAAAGCTATGGGACGGGGAGGGGGCAGAGGTGGCATAACTCAGCTATATAGAGCACTGTTATTGCTCTCCTCCCCACAGGATTTTTACACCGGAAAGTGGGAGACGGAGTTACAGACCAAATATGTAGAAGACTGGTGGGCTAGCAGCCATAGGCACTTATTGAAGCCCTCCATCGCCCAGCCACTAGTTGAAAATGGTTATAAGATTTTCTACTGGTGGTATTATACCCCGGTTCGTCTACAGAAGTTTTGCCCGCAATTATCAGCAGATTGTTGGAGGGAGTGTGGAGGGAGAGGAACATTCTGGCATATTTGGTGGGAGTGCCCAAAGGTACAAGTGTATTGGACGGAGGTTCTGGGCAGGGTGAGGGACATGACTGAGATCACCTATCCAAGTCGGGCTGAAAACTGTTTACTACATATACGGCCTCGAATGAGCCCCATACACTGTCATAAGTTGGTCATCCACGTCTTTGGCGCAGCGAAATTGGCGCTGGCAAGGAGACCCCCCGCTATGCAGGTGGTGGAGAGTAGATTACATTACCTGTACCAAATGTAAAAATTGACAGCCTTGCGAAAGGGGCAGATGCAAAAGTTTCAAAAAATATGGGAGTACTATGAAAAGTGGAAAGGATTGTAAGGAGGCAGGATAACATATTTCTGAGGTGGGAGGGAGGGAGTTGGGATAAAGGGAAGGGGGGGAGGAAAGGAGAAAAAGACAAGATGTAAACAACAATCGAGCGATTTGATGTTTCTATTCTGATGTAATATGCTTAGTGTTGGCTTGTAGCCAGTTGATGTTGTTCATTTTTGAAATTCAATAAACAGATATTAAAAAAAAGAACAACATCAAGGTACATGTCTGCCCTCAGACCCCAGAGAATTTTCTCCCCAATGTTGAGGGCTACATCGAATAGGTGCACCGACCCTGAAGCTTGATGCAGGACCAGTGCCTAGGACTTCTCCCTTGACTGACCCTATTTGGGCACCTGGAAGCTTGCTGTGGATGGAACAAGTGCACTCGATGTCTGAGCACTCTGTGGTGTCTGGGACCTGTTTCCAGACGGAGTCCCCTAGGGAAGGTGGGACTGTGCTGTGGCTTGCTCAAGCTCCCTCAATACCAAAGCAATCTGCAACTGCAGAAACCCCCAAGCTTCTCCTTGAGCAAGGCCTGGATCTCCTCATGAAGGAAAGGCATAAGTAAAGACTGGGGAGTTGGCGTGGAGAAAGCCTGCAGATTTGTTGGTGCCAAAGAAGGGCCCAGATCATGGCCAGAGGACATCGGCAGCTTGGTACCATCACTAAAGAACACTAACTATCCTCTTGGTGGCAACGGCTTTCGGAGACCAGCTATGGTGTTGCTCTGGAGCTTCTAGCACCATATAATGTCGATGCTTCTTTGCCAATGTATGATGCCGTTCCTCAGAAACGTGTGGTACCAACGAAAATGTGGAATGCCCACACTTCCACAGTGTTAAGCACGACACCGGCCGGTCTCGGGGTGCTGGTTCAGAGGCCAATGTCAATTCCCATAGTCCCGATGTCTGGAATAGACTCAATAGCTATTGGATCCAATGTCACAGATGCCGGCATTGAAAAACCAGTCTACTACTACTACTTAACACTTCTAAAGCGCTACTAGGGTTACAATGAAGACCCCTGTGGTTTGGTTCCAAACAGTGGATATAGCAGATACAGGGGTTAGTGCGCAAAATATTTCTGATGCACCAAACACAACGCTTTAATATGTTCAGTGCCATCGGTGACATGTAGTGAAAAATGGCCCAAATTAAAGGGCTCAATGGGTGAGAGGAGTACATATAAACTATGACCAAAAAATGTCAATGCAACTTGGCTCATCCTGGACCTATGCAGGCCTGAGGGTGAAAAAAATAAAAAATATATTAGAAACGCACAAAACTTATTAGGGTACATACTGAGGTAGAAAAAATAAAATAGACTTGAGAAAGGCATCACAAAAAGAAAACATTTGACGCGCTGAGGAGAGATCACAGATGTGACCTCTCTGCTCTGTGCTCTGTGGAAAACAAAAGACTGCTGGACCCATATTCACACGTCAGGTGGGAAGGTACCCACACATGCATGGTGGGATGCTGCAAAAGGCCTCAAAGAGATATTATGCTGAGCAGCGTCTGCACCTGGTAAAATCAGATGACGTCACCCATATGTGAGAAAAAATGTCCTGCTTGTCCTTGGAGAATATGGAAATTTCCAACAGTATGTGTATTATGGGGGTGCATAGCTAAAGCAATGATTAATATGGCCCATCCCCATGGAGTGGGTCTATATGGTTCTTTTGGGGAAATTCACCACCACCGCACAATGCAGAATTTGTACAAAATTCCTCACTTGTGCAGAATTATGTACATTATGGAGCAGAGGCAAAAACATGTCAGCTCTTGGTACCCCCTCCCAGCCTCCCTCCCTGGCACACACTATCAGTTTGTTCAGATCTTCCTCCTACCTGCAGCATAATCCCCTTCCAGTTACCCTCCTCTCCCCTGGATCATGCAGCAAAACGAGGAGGAAAGAGGCTGCACATTAGGCTACTGCTTTCTCCTCTGTTAGCCAAGGCCCAACTGTTTATTTAAACCACATGCCTCCCCTTCTTTTTGCTGCATAATCTAAAGCAAGGACGGGGTAAGATGATGGAAGGGGTGCTTTGTGGGGGAGGGGGCAAGAATAAAGCAAGCTGGAAGTTTGTGCTGTGGGCGGAGGACTGTTTTGCAGGTGTCAAGAAGAGAGCAAATTGGAGGGTATGGGCCATGGAGAGGGGCACAGAGCAAGTTAGGATCATGTGCCAAGGGGGCTGAGGATTGTTTAGAGGTGGTACTCAAAGTAACCTAGATAGTGTGAACTTCAGGGGAGAGGCCCAGAGTGTGTACCAAGGAGGGCTGAAGCAAGCTGGGGCTGTGTGCAGTGAGGTGGAGAGGATTGGAGCAAACTGAGGGGAGAGATAGACCTTGGAGACAGGGGAGAGATAAACCTTGGAGACAGAGAGAAGGCTGAGGTGTGGGGAGAGAATTGCAGAGGGCAAGCAGAGAAAAAAAAGAGAGGAACAGAGAGGGGGTAGGAGTATGGGTAGGGGTTGGCGGCCGAGGAGGGAGAAAACTAGGGAGCAGATGGAGAAAGCTAGGAGATATCCATCTTGAAAAAGGGCTGGGAAGGAATTCAAGTTAAGGTAGGCTCAAGAGAGAACTGGAGAGGGTGGCACCTGAAGGGTGATCATTTTTATATGGAAGGATGCCTCCTAGTGATAGTACCACAAGACTACCATTAGGTGTCACGGTGGCCACTGTGCTTCCCAGAGCCGGACGGAGCAGGAGTGGAGGGTGACTGCTCCTGTTTTCGCCCACTGGACTACTATGGATCATATTCTGGGTAGGCCCTGGAGTGGCAGGAGGCTGAGGGTGGGAAGGTTTTCTTTGGGAACATGGGAAGTCTTTAGATTTGGAGAAGGAAGGAACTTTTCAGGGAATTGAATCGGGGGGGGGGGGGGGGGGGAAGAGAGGTTGAGGAGATCAGATAGGTGATCCAGTCTCAAGGGGTTTAAGGGATCAGATCAAAGGGTGTCGGGGGGGGGGGGGTGAGCACATAGCACTAAATGATGAGGTAGATATAATAGGCATCTCAGAGACTTGGTGGAAAGAGGACAATCAATGGGACACTGTGTTAACAGGATACAAATTGTATTGCAATGATAGAGAGGATCAAATTAGAGGGGGGGGAGGTTGCGCTATATGTTAAAGAGGGAATTGAGTCAAATAAAATAAACATTCCACATGCCACAGATAGCAGATGGAATCATTATGGATAGAAATTCCATGTGTGAAGAGAAGGAGTATTCTTGTAGGGCCATACTACCATTCGCCGGAACAGAACGAATAGACGGAGGAAGAAAGGCTTACAGAGATTAGGAAAGCTCCAAATTGGGCAATGTCATAATAATGGATGATTTCAATTACCCCGATATTGACTGCATAAATGTTACATCAGGGAGTGCCAGGGAGATAAAATTTCTAGATGTAATAAATGACCACTTCTTGGAGCAGCTGGTCCAGGAACTGAAGAGAGGGAGAGCCATTTTGGATCTAGTCCTTGGTGGCGTGCAGGGCATAGTGCGAGAGGTGGCGGTGTTGGGTCCCCTGATCAGATTTCAGCTACTATCTGGGATGAACCCGCAAAGAAAATCTACTGTATCTACATTTAATTTTCAAAAGGGTGATTATAATAAAATGAGGAAAATGGTTAAAAAGAAACTAAAAGGATCGGCTGCAAAGGTTAGGACACTAAATCAGGCATGGATGTTATTCAAAAATACCATCTTGGAAGCCCAGTCCAGATGCATTTCACATATTTGCAAAGGTGGTAAAAAGAGAAAACGTCAGCCAGCATGGTTAAAACGCGAAGTAAAAGAGGCCATTACAGCCAAAAGATTGTCGCTCAAAGAATGGAAAAAGGACCCAAAAGAAGAAAATGAGAAGCAACATAAGCACTGGCAAGTCAGATGCAAAGCATTAATAAAGAAGGCTAAAAGAGAATATGAAGAGAAATTTGCCGCAGAGGCTAAAACTCACAGTAACAACTTTTTCAGGTACATCAGATGTAAAAAGCCAGCAAGGGAATCTGTGGGACCATTAGATCATGAAGGAGAACATAAGAACATAAGAGTAGCCATACTGGGTCAGACCAATGGTCCATCCAGCCCAGTATCCTGTTTTCCAAACAAGTACCTGGCAGAAACTCAAATCTCGGCAACACTCCATACTACAAATCCCAGGGCAAGCAGTTGCTTCCCATGTCTGCCTCAATAGCAGATTATGGACTTTTCCTCCAGGAATTTGTCCAAACCTTTTTTAAATCCAGATACGCTAACCACTGTTACCACATCCTCCAGCAAAGAGTTCGAAAGCTTAACTATTCGTTGAGTGAAAAAGTATTTCCTCCTATTTGTTTTAAAAGTATTTCCAAGTAACTTCCTCGGATGTCCCCTAGTCTTTGTACTTTTGGAACAAGTAAAAAATCGATTTACTTCTACTCATTCTACACCACTCAGGATTTTGTAGACCTCAATCATATCTCTCCTCATCAGTCTCTTTTCCAAGCTGAACAGCCCTAACCTCTTTAGCCTTTCCTCATACAAGAGGCGTTCCATCCCCTTTATCATTTTGGTCTCTCTTCTTTGAATCTTTTCTAATTCCGCTATCAGGCTTATTTTCGAAAGAGAAGGGTGCCCATCTTTCAACCCAAATTGGGAGATGGGCGTCCTTCTCTCAGGGTCGCCCAAATCGGCATCATCGAAAGCTGATTTTGGGCGTCCTCAAATGCTTTCCATCACGGGGATGACCAATGTTCACAGGGGCGTGTCGGAAGCATAGCGAAGGCAGGACTGGGGCGTGCTTAACACATGGACATCCTCGGCTGATAATGGAAAAAAGAAGGGCGTCCCTGACGAGCACTTGGCCGACTTTACTTGGTCCATTTTTTTTCTTGCAACCAAGCCTCAAAAAGGTGCCCCAACTGACCAGATGACCACCGGAGGGAATTGGGGATGACCTCCCCTGACTCCCCCAGTGGTTACTAACCCCTTCCCACCCTCAAAAAAAACCTTTTAAAATATTTTTTTGCCAGCCTCAAATGTCATACCCAGCTCCCTGACAGCAGTATGTAGGTCCCTGGAGCAGTTTTAATGGGTACTGCAGTGCACTTCAGGCAGGTGGACCCAGACCCACCCCCCTACCTGTAACACTTGTGGTGGTAAATGTGAGCCCTCCAAAACTCACCACAAACCCACTGTACCCACATCTAGGTGCCCCCTTCACCCATAAGGGCTATGGTAGTGGTGAACAGTTGTGGGTAGTGGGTTTTGGGGTTTTTTTGGGGGGGGGGGGGGAGGGGCTCAGCACACAAGGTAAGGGAGCTATGCACCTGGGAGCAATTTCTGAAGTCCACTGCAGTGCACCCCAGAGTGCCCGGTTGGTGTCTTGGCATGTGAGGGGGACCAGTGCACTACGAATGCTGGCTCCTCCCACAACCAAATGGCTTGGATTTGGTCGTTTCTGAGATGGGCGTCCTCAGTTTTCATTATCCCTGAAAACTGGGGACGACCATCTCTAAGGACGACCATCTCTAAGGTCGACCTAAATGTTGAGGTTTAGGCGTCCCCGACCATATTATCAAAACGAAAGATGGACACCTATCTTGTTTCAATAATACGGGTTTCCCCGCTCTCAGGAACACTTGGGCGCTTCGTTCGATTATGCCCCTCCACATCTTTTTTCAGATACAGCGATCAGAACTGAATGCAATACTCAAGGTACAGATGCATCATGGAGCGATACAAAGACATTATAGTGTTTCGGTCTTAATCACCATCCCTTAGCATCCTATTTACTTTTTTGGCCGCCGCCGCACACTGAGATTTCAACGTATTATCTACAACGACACCCAGCTCTTTTTCTTGAGTGCAGACCCCCAAAGTGGACCCTAGCATTAGGTAACTATGATTTGGATTATTCTTTCCAATGTGCATCACCTTGCATTTGTCCACATTAAATTTCATCTGCCATTTGGACGCCCAGTCTTCCGATTTCCTAAGGTCTTCCTGCAATATAGCAAAGATACTTACCTGTAGCAGGTATTCTCCGAGGACAGCAGGCTGAACAATGGTCAATTGGGCCTCACAATGGTGAGGACATAACAAAGATTGACCTACTACCACTACTATAAATCACTTCTATAGCGCTACCAGTCGTACAGCGCTGTACAATTGAACATGAAGAAAGACAGTCCCTGCTCAAAAGAGCTTACAATCTAAATCAGGACAACCAGACAGGATCAATAAGGATAAGGGAAGGACAGACAGAAGGACACAAGGATAAGATAAAAGTGACAAGTCAGGAGTCGAAAGCAGCATCAAACAGGTAGGCCTTTAGCCCGGATTTGAAGACAGCCAGGGATGGAGCTAGACGTAATGGTTCAGGAAGCCTATTCCAGGCATAAGGTGCGGCAACATAGAAGGAGCAGAGTCTGGAGTTAGTGATGGAGGAGAAGGGTGCAACTAGGAGAGATTTGCCTAGTGAATGGAGTTCTAGGGAAGGAGTGTAGGGAGAGATGAGGGTGGAGAGGTAGTGAGGGGCTGCAGAGTTAATGCACTTATAGGCCAATAAGAGGAGCTTGAATTGTATACGGAAACGGATAGGGAGCCAGTGAAGCAATTTCAGGAGAGGGCTGATATGGGCATAACGACTTTGGCGAAATATTAGTCGTGCGGCAGAGTTTTGAACAGATTGAAGAGGAGAGAGATGGCTGAGCGGAAGACCTGTGAGAAGCAAGATGCAGTAGTCTAAGCGAGAGGTGATGAGAGTGTGGATGAGGGTTCTGATAGCGTGTTCAGAAAGGAAAGGGCGAATTCTGGTGATGTTATAAAGGAAAAAATGACAGGTTTTAGCAATCTGTTGAATATGGGCAGAAAAGGAGAGGGAGGAGTCGAAGATGACCCCAAGGTTGCGAGCAGACGAGACAGAAAGAATGAGCATGTTGTCGACAGAAATACAGAATGGGGGAAGGAGAGAGGTTGGTTTAGGAGGGAAGATAAGGAGTTCAGTTTTGGACATATTGAGTTTCAGGTGGCGGTGAAACATCCATGCAGCAATGTCAGTGAGGCAGGCAGATACCTTGGATTGGATTTCTGCCGAGATTACTGGTGTGGAGAGGTAGATCTGGGAGTCATCAGCGTAAAGGTGATACTGAAAGCCGTGTGATGAGATCAGAGCACCAAGGGAGGAGGTATAGATGGATAAAAGGAGAGGTCCTAGAACAGATCCTTGAGGTACACTCACTGATAGCGGGATAAAGGAAGAGGAGGAACCACCAGTGTATACACTAAAAGTACGCTGTGAGAGATAAGAAGAGAACCAGGAGAGAGCAGAATTCCGAAATCCAAGTGAGGACAGCATGTCAAGGAGTAGGCTGTGATCAACAGTATCAAAAGCAGCAGATAGATCGAGAAGGAGGAGGACAGAATAGAGCCCTTTGGATTTAGCCAGGAATGGATCATTGGAGACTTTAGTAAGTGCTGTTTCAGTTGAATGAAGGGGACGAAAGCCAGATTGGAGCGGATCAAGTTGAGAAGAAAGAAAGTCAAGGCAGCGACGGTGGACAGCACGTTCTAGTAACTTGGATAAGAAAGGAAGGAGGGAGATGGGGCGATAGTTGGAAGGAGAGGTAGGATCCAGAGAAGGTTTTTTGAGGAGCGGGGTGACTACGGCATGCTTAAAGGCATCAGGGACAGTCGCAGTGGAAAGTGACAGATTGAGGATATGACAGATGAAAGGCGTGACAGCAGGAGAGATAGTGTTGAGTAGGTGAGTGGGAATAGGGTCAGAGGAGCAGGTGGTTAGTTTAGAGGATTGAAGAAGAAGTAAAGTTTCTTCTTCAGTGATTTCAGAAAAGGAAGAAAAGGAGGCAGGGGTAAAAGGGTTGGGAGAGTGGACTAAGGGAAGAATGGGTGGAGGAGAGCTGGTTGCGAATTCAAGTTTTATTTTGTGAACCTTATCGTGAAAGTAATCAGCCAAAGTCTGGGGAGAAAGTGAAGGGGGAGTTGGAGGAGAAGGCGCTTTGAGTAGAGAGTTAAGCGTGGCAAAGAGACGTTTAGGGTTTGAACCAATAGAGTTAGTCAATTGGATGTAGTAGTCCTGCTTGGCAAGTTGGAGAGCAGACTGGAAGGAGGTCAGCAAGAACTTGAAGTGTTTGAAGTCAGCATGGGCACGAGATTTAAGCCAGAGGCGTTCAGCAGAGTGGGCACAAGAGTGTAGGTGACGGATAGTAGGGGTCAGCCAAGGTTGAGGTTTGGTACGTTTAACAGGACGAGACACGGGAGGAGCGAGAGTGTCCAAAGCAGATGACAGAATAGTATTATAAGAAGAGACAGCCTCATTGATGGACTTGGTTGACATAGCAGTAGAAAAGAGATTTGAGATGTTGGAGGACAGGATAGAAGGGTTAATAGCCTGTAGATTCCTAAATGTGTTGGTTAGAATAGGACGGGACTGGGGAGGAGGGTGTTGAAGTGTGAAAGTTATAAGATGATGGTCAGAAAGGGGGAGAGTTGAGGCAAGGAAATTGGACGGTGAGCAGTTGGAGAAGAGTACGAGATCAAGACAGTGGCCATTCTGGTGAGTGGGGGCGGTGGAGCACAGTTGAAGATTGAAGGAGGATGTTAAGGCAAGGAATTGGGAAGCAGAAGAATTAGAGGAAGAAACAGCTAACTGAGAGTGCTGCCTGGAACAGAACAAAAAATGGGCCTAAGGGGGTGAAGTTGGATTCTAGACCTCAAAGATTCTGCAACACCGACTGTCCAAACAGACTGTCACGTCGGGAATCCTGCTGAAGGCAGTAATGAGAGGTGAATGTGTGGACAGATGACCATGTCGCAGCCCTGCAAATCTCTTCTATAGTGGCTGACGTCAAGTGGGCCACTGACGCTGCCATGGCTCTAACACTATGAGCCGTGACATGACCCTCAAGAGTCAGCCCAGCTTGGGCATAAGTGAAAGAAATGCAATCTGCTAGCCAATTGGAAGTGGTGCGTTTCCCGACAGCAACTCCCTTCCTGTTGGGATCGAAAGAAACAAACATTTGTGCAGACTGTCTGAAGGGGCTTGTCCGCTCCACATAGAAGGCCAATGCTCTCTTGCAGTCCAATGTATGCAACTGATGTTCAGCAGGGTGGGTATGAGGACGGGGAAAGAATGTTGGCAAGACAATTGACTGGTTCAGATGGAACTCCAACATCACCTTCGGCAAGAACTTAGGGTGCGTACGGAGGACTACTCTGTTATGATGGAATTTAGTATAGGGAGCATGGGCTACTAAGGCTTGAAGCTCACTGACTCTACGAGCTAAAGTAACAGCCACCAAGAAAATGACTTTCCAAGTCAAATACTTCAGATGGCGTTTGTTTACACTTTCTTACAATAATAGAACCAGGGGACACAAGATGAAATTAGAATGTGGTAGGTTTAAAACAAATCGGAGAAAGTTTTTCTTTACTCAGCGCATAGTTAGACTCTGGAACTCATTGCCGGAGAAGGTAGTGACAGCACCTGGACTTGCTGAGTTTAAAGGGGGTCTGGACAGATTCCTGAAGGAAAGGTCCTTTGATCATTATTAAATTTGGGGTTTTTGCCAGGTTCTTTGGGCCTGGATTGGCCACTGTTGGAGACAGAGAGCTGAGTTTGATGGACCTTTGGTCTTTTTCCTAGCGTGGCAGTGCTTAGGTACTTATGTACTAATCCAGTGGCTCAAAAGGAGGTTTCATCAGCTTGGTGAGCACGACGTTGAGATCCCATGACACTGGTGGAGGTTTGACAGGGGGCTTTGACAAAAGCAAACCTTTCATGAAGCGAACAACTAAAGGCTGTCCCGAGATAGGCTGACCTTCCTCACGTTGATGGTAAGCACTAATCGCACTAAGATGAACTCTTACGGAGTTGGTCTTGAGACCAGACTCTGACAAGTGTAGAAGGTATTCAAGCAGGGTCTGTGTAGGACAAGAGTGAGGATCTAGGGCCTTGCTGTCACACCAGACGGCAAACCTCCTCTATTTAGAAGAGTAACACCTCTTCGTGGAATCCTTCCTGAAAGCAAGCAAGACTCGGGAGACACCCTCAGAAAGACCCAAGGAGGCGAATTCTACGCTCTCAACATCCAGGCCGTGAGGGCCAGAGACTGGAGGTTGGGATGCAGAAGCGCCCTTTCGTTCTGAGTGATGAGGGTTGGAAAACATTCCAATCTCCACAGTTCTTCGGAGGACAACTCCAGAAGAAGAGGGAACCAGATCTGATGCGGCCAAAAGGGAGCAATCAGAATCATGGTTCTGCAATCTTGCTTGAGTTTCAGCAAAGTCTTCCCCACCAGAGGTATGGGAGGATATGCATACAGAAAGCCCTTCCCCCAATGCAGGAGAAAGGCATCTGATGCTAGTCTGTCGTGGGCCTGAAGTCTGCAACAGAACTGAGGGACCGTGTGATTGATCTGAGTGGCAAAGAGATCCACCGAGCGGGTGTCCCACTCCCGGAAGATCTTGCGTACCACGCCCGAGTTGAGCAACCACTCGTGAGGTTGCATTATCCTGCTCATCCTGTCGGCCAGACTGTTGTTTACGCCTGCCAGATACGTGGCTTGGAGAAACATGCCGTGATGGCGAGCCCAAAGCCACATCTGGACAGCTTCCCGACACGGGGCGAGATCCGGTGCCCCCCTGCTTGTTGACATAGTACATGGCAACCTGGTTGTCTGTCTGAATTTGAATAATTTGATTGGACAGCCGATCTCTGAAAGCCTTTAGAGCGTTCCAGATCGCTTGCAACTCCAGGAGATTGATCTGAAGCCCTGATTCTTGGAGGGACCAAGCTCCCTGAGTGTGGAGCCCATCTACATGCGCTCCCCACCCCAGGAGAGATGCATCCGTAGTCAGCACTTTTTGAGGCTGAGGAATTTGGAAGGGACGTCCCAAGCAGGGCCGGTCCTAGGGTCTCTGGCGCCCCCCTGCAGACTATGAGATGGTGACCGCGCGCCCCTGCCCCCCCCCCCCAGCATCTCCTTTCTCTCTTCTCCCACCCTGCCCCTGTCCAGCGATTCTCCTTCGCCCCATCCCCCGCCGCCCTTGGTGCTTTAAATCTTTAATTTACCTCCGTTCCAGCAGCCGTATCATTTGAAAGCCTTGCCCCGTCTCTAGCCTTCCCTCCCTTCGTGAGTTCGTTCTGCAGTCCCGCCCTCGAGGAAATGACGTCAGAAGGCGGGACTGCGGAACGAACTCACGAAGGGAGGGAAGGCTAGAGATGGGGCAGGGCTTTCAAAGGATGCAGCTGCTGGAACGGAGGTAAATTAAAGATTTAAGGCACCAAGGGCGGCACGGTATGGTGGCGTAGTGCCGCAGCGGCGCCCTTGAAGGCAGGCGCCCCCCTGCGGCGCTTACCCCGCTTACCGGGTTTGACCGGCCCTGGTCCCAAGGTCAAATTGGATCGAATTGTCCACCACTGAAGGAAATTGTGAAATTCGGTGGACAGCTGGATCACATCCTCTAGATTCCCCACAGCCTGATACCACTGGGAAGCTAGGGTCCAATGAGCAGATCTCATGTGAAGGCGTGCCATAGGCGTCACATGAACTGTGACTCCCCCCGTTTTCTATTTCTGTTGATGGCTCTCTCATTCTCCCTGTCTCCTCAGCTCGAAACCTTGGGGTCATCTTTGACTCTTCTCTCTCCTTCTCTGCTCATATCCAGCAGATCGCCAAGACCTGTCGTTTCTTTCTTTACAACATCCGTAAAATCCGCCCCTTTCTTTCCGAGCACTCTACCAAAACCCTCATCCACACCCTTGTCACCTCTCGTTTAGACTACTGCAATCTGCTTCTTGCTGGCCTCTCACTTAGTCACCTCTCTCCTCTCCAATTGGTTCAAAACTCTGCTGCCCGTCTTGTCTTCCGCCAGGGTCGCTTTACTCATACTATTCCTCTCCTCAAGTCGCTTCACTGGCTCCCTATCCGTTTTTGCATCCTGTTCAAACTTCTTCTACTAACCTATAAATGTACTCACTCTGCTGCTCCCCAGTATCTCTCCACACTCGTCCTTCCCTACACCCCTTCCCGTGCACTCCGCTCCATGGATAAATCCTTCTTATCTGTTCCCTTCTCCACTACTGCCAACTCCAGACTTCACGCCTTCTATCTCACTGCACCCTATGCCTGGAATAAACTTCCTGAGCCCCTACGTCTTGCCCCATCCTTGGCCACCTATAAATCTAGACTGAAAGCCCACCTCTTTAACATTGCTTTTGACTCGTAACCACTTGTAACCACTCGCCTCCACCTACCCTCCTCTTCTCCTTCCTGTACACATTAATTGATATGATTTGCTTACTTTATTTTTTGTCTATTAGATTGTAAGCTCTTTGAGCAGGGACTGTCTTTCTTCTATGTTTGTGCAGCGCTGCGTAAGCCTTGTAGCGCTATAGAAATGCTAAATAATAGTAGTAGTAGTAGTAACTGTGGAGGCCATATGGCCTAGCAGTCTCAACATCTGCCGAGCCGTGATCTGCTGAGATGCTCTGGCCATGGAAACAAGAGACAGAAGGTTGTCTGCCCTCATCTCAGGAAGATAGGCCCGAGCTGTCTGAGAGTCCAGCAGAACTCCTATGAATTCTAGTTGTTGAACTGGAAGAAGGTGGGACTTTGGGTAATTTATGACAAACCCTAGTAGCTCCAAGAGTCGAATAGTCATCTGAATGGACTGTAGAGCTCCTGCCTCTGAGGTGTTCTTCGCCAGCCAATCATCGAGATAAGGGAACACATGTACTCCCAGTCTGTGTAGCGACGCTGCAACCACCGCCAGGCATTTTGTAAAAACCCTGGGCGCAGACGCGAGACCAAAGGGTAGCACACAATACTGGAAGTGCTGTGTTCCCAGACGGAATCGAAGATACTTCCTGTGAGCTGAAAGTATCGGAATGTGAGTGTAAGCATCCTTTAAGTCCAGAGAGCATAACCAATTGTTTTCCTGAATCATGGGGAGAAGGGTGCCCAGAGAAACCATCCTGAACTTTTCTTGGACCAGATATTTGTTCAGGGCCCTTAGGTCTAGGATGGGATGCATCCCCCCTGTTTCCTTTTGCACAAGGAAGTACCTGGAATAGAATCCCAGCCCTTCTTGCCCTGGTGGAACGGGCTCGACCGCATTGGCGCTGAGAAGGGCGGAGAGTTCCTCTGCAAGTACCTGCCTTTGCTGGAATCTGAAGGACTGAGCTCCCGGTGGACAATTTGGAGGTCTGGAGATCAAATTGAGGGAGTACCCTAACTGGACTATTTGAAGAACCCACCGGTCGGAGGTTATGAGAGGCCATATTTGGTGAAAAAATTTTAACCTCCCCCAGACCGGCAGATCGTCTGGCACATGGAACTTTTATGGTGGCTATGCTCAGCTGGAGCCAGTCAAAAGCCCGTCCCTTGCTTTTGCTGGGGAGCTGCAGGGTCCTGTCTGGGTGCATGCTGTTGACGCGAACGAGCGCGCTGGGGCTGAGCCTGGGAAGGCTGTCCGGAAGGTGGAGTGTACCTACGCTTATTATAAGTATAGGGAACACTCCTCCTTCCCCGGAAAAAACGTCTACCTGTTGAGGTAGATGCTGAATGCGCCCGGTGGGAGAGCTTGTCTAGGGCAGTTTCCTGCTGGTGGAGCTGTTCTACCACCTGCTCGACCTTCTCGCCAAAAATATTATCCCCCCCCCCCCCCCCGGCAAGGAACATTTGCAAGCCTCTGCTGGGTCCGATTGTCCAGTCAGAGGCACGCAGCTATGAGAGTCTGCGCATCATTATACTTTGAGCAGCAGATCTGGATGCAACATCAAAAGTGTCATAAGCACCCCTGGACAGGAATTTACGAGATACCTTCAGCTGCCTGACCACCTCCTGAAAAGGCCTGGCATGCTCTGGAGGGAGCCTGTCCACCAAGTCCGCCAGTTGCTTTACATTGTTCCGCATGTGGATGCTTGTGTAAAGCTGGTAAGACTGAATTTTGGACACGAGCATGGAGGACTGATAGGCTTTCCTCCCAAAAGAGTCTAAAGTCCTAGCCGAGGCAAAATCCCTAGTACTCCTAGCTCTCTTGAGAGTGGAATCCACAACCATAGAGTCGTGAGGTAACTGCGACCTCATCAACTCAGGTTCTCCGTAAATCTGATATTGGGACTCAGCTTTTTTGGGAATGGTGGGATTACTGAGCGGTTTCATCCAGTTTCGAAGCAATGTCTCCTTAAGGACATTGTGCAAAGGAACAGTGGACGACTCCTTAGGTGGTGAAGGATAGTCAAGGACCTCGAGCATCTCAGTCCTGGACTCATCCTCAGTTACCACCGGGAAGGGAATGCCCACAGACATTTTCCGGACAAATGATGAGAAGGAGAGACTCTCCGGCAGAGAAAGCTTCCTCTCAGGTGAAGGAGTGGGATCAGAAGGAAGACCACAACACTCCTCGGAAGAGAAATATCTGGGATCTTTCCCTTCATCCCAGGAGGCATCCTCCTCGGTATCGGACAAGAGTTCTCGAACTGCAGTCCGAAACCGGGCCCATCTCGATGCCAAGGAACCATGTCCTCGATGGCAATGCCGAGAAGTCAACTGTCATGCCGGGGGCGATGAAGCTCCCTCCAACGATGTCGATGGGGAGTCGACCTGGGTGGCAGCAGAGGCCGATGCCGCAAGCGGTACCGGAGTCGGGAACTCACCACAGGCACGGAGCCAGCTGCCGCTTCCATCGACGGTACCGAGGGCGCAAGCACCCCTGTTACCGAGGCAGGCTGACGCAGGAGCCCTCCCAGAAGTTGATGTCAAAATCTGTGGAGGCCTGGGAGGCGGTACCAGGTTGTCTGAAGATTGACGCACCGACACCTCTTGTATAGAGGGTGAGCACTCCTCCCGGCATCGACGCTTTCCGGGTGCCGAATCCTTCAACACCCCAGAGCTCCCGGTACAGTACCTCGAAGGAGACTGGTGCCGATGCTTCTTCGCCTTCGCTCGAAGCACGTCACCGGTACAACTCGGTACCGACGAGGGGGACGTGGAATCCTTCGAGACAGGTGGAGACCCACTCGACGGCTCGCTGCTCCCAGCTAGTGGTGATGTCCGGACAGCCATTACCTATGCTCCCGATGTCGATGCCATCCCCGGTGCCAATATCGACGCCGCCGACCTCGGTACTGATGTCGACGCCGAGGAATCAGTCGGAGCTCTGAAAAGACAGTCCAGAAGAGCTCTTCTCGACGCCTGTATCTGTTTTTCCAAACTCAGACAGAACTTGCAAGCGTCTGGGCGATGGTTGGGCCCAAGGCACTGGATGCACCAGGAGTGCAGGTCCGTGCCTGAGATCGACTGCTGGCACTGAGCACACTTCTTGAAGCCACTGGGAGGCTTCGATGACATCAGCGGAAAAATCACGGTGGCGAAATCAAAAGGCTCGATTGTGCCGACAAAGGGCACAAAAAGGGAGCACCGTGGACGGGCAGCCCAAGAAGGGGAATAAACTAAGAGAAAAGAGGGTTTCCTTTTTTTTTTTTTAAACTGGAAAAAAAAAAGACAAAAAAGGCGACGTAAAAGAAAAAGAAAGCGGTGAAAGAACGCCTAAGTCTTTCCTAGGGCCTGAGGGAGAGAGACAGACATGCAGCCACTCTCCACTGCGGAAAAAGAAAAACTGAGGCGGGAACAGACGCACGCGGGCAGGAAGATGGCCGCACATGTGCAGTGCATCCGTACCACGCTCTGCAGAGTGTCGCAAAGTTTTCTGGATTTTACTGAGAAAATCTCCGTTCCTGAGGCCGCCGTGGATGCTGATCCACATGTGAGAACAATCAGCCTCTGCTTGTCCTTGGAGAATTCACATTCTGCATGTGTTTTAACATCCTTGAATAGTTTTGTATCATCTGCAAATATCACCTCACTCGTCGTTCCGATTTCCATATCATTTATAAATATGTTAAATAGCACCGGTCCCAGTACAGATTCCTGAGACAATCCACTGTTCACCTTCCTGGGATCTATACTGGTACCGGTACTATTTAACATATTTATAAATGACATGGAAATCGGAATGACAAATGAGGTGATCAAATTTGCAGATGATACAAAACTATTCAAGGTTGTTAAAAAAAGGTGTGGACTGTGAAATATTGCAGGAAGACATTCGGAAATTGGAAGGCTGGACATCCAAATGGCAGATGAAATTTAATGTGGACAAATGCAAGGTGACGCACATTGGAAAGAATAATCCGAATCATAGTTACCTGATGCTAGGGTCTACCTTGGGATAATACGCTGAAATCTTCTGCTCAGTGTGCGGTGGTGGCCAAAAAAGCAAACAGGATGCTAGGAAAGGGATGGAGAATAAGACCAAAAATACTATAATGCCTTTGTATCGCTCCATGGTGCATCCGCACCTTGAGTATTGCGTTCAGTTCTGGTCACCGTATCTCAAAAAAGATTTAGTGGAATTAGAAAAGGTTCAAGGAGAGAGACCAAAATGATAAAAGTGGATGGAACTCCTCTTGTATGAGGAAAGGCTAAAGAGGTTAGGGCTCTTCAGCTTGGAAAAGAGATGGACGAGGGCAGATATGATTGAGGTCTACAAAATCCTGAGTGGTGTAGAACGAGTAGAAGTAAATCAATTTTTTTACTTGTTCCAAAAGTACAAAGACTAGGGGACAACTCGAGGAAGTTACATGGAAATACTTTTAAAACAAATAGGAGGAAATATTTTTTGACTCAACGAATAGTTAAGATCTGGAACTCTTTCCCGGAGGATGTGGTAACATCAGTTAGTGTATCTGGATTTGAAAAAGGTTTGGACAAATTCCTGGAGGAAAAGCCCATAGTCTGCTATTGAGGCAGACATGGAAAGCAACTGCTTGCCCTGGGATTTGTAGTATGGAGTGTTGCCATGATTTGGGTTTCTGCCAGGCACTTGTGACCTGGCTTGGCCACTGTTTGGTATGACTCAGTATGGCTATTCTTATGTTCTTATGTGTGTGTGGCTAAGTTACCTGACTTCCGGTAATGCAGCTGCACTTACCACCTCCTCTCGAGGCAGCAGTAAGTGTAGCCATGCTATCGGCAGTTATGACAGGTAGAGCGCTATAACAAACCATCCTGTTTATTTTTGAAAGAGAAAAACGCCTATATTTCGACCCAAATCGGGAGATGGGCGTCTTTCTCCAGTGGGCGCCCAAATCGGTATAATCGAAAGCCGATTTTGGGCGTTTCCAACTGCAATCCGTCGCGGAAACAGGTACATTTGATGGGGTGTGTCGGAGGCGTGGTGAAGGCGGGACTGGGGCGTGGTTATCGGCCGAGGAGAGATAGCCGTCTTTAGGTGATAATCGGAAAAAAAAAAAAGGCGTTTTTACTGCGATTTTGGGTCACTTTTTTTGGATCTTTTTTTTTCATGAACAAGTCCCCAAAAAAGTGCCCCAACTGGCCAGATGACCACTGGAGGGAATCGGGGATGACCTCCCCGGACTCCCCCAGTGGTCACTAACCCCCTCCCACCAAAAAAAACTTTTTTCCAGTCTGTATGCCAGCCTCAAATGCCGTACCCACCTCCATGACAGCAGAATGTGTTCTATCCTGTGACAGCCTTTCCCTGGTTCTGATGTGGCTCTCGGGTGAGTGTGACACCTTTTCTGTTATGTGCACTGCAGAGTCACATCAGCAATGCAATGCAATGCATTGTGGTGGGTGTAGGGTAGTGGGCTCTGTGATTCCACTAGCTTGTGGTAAATGCTCACGATGTTGGTAGTTGGTAGGCTGTACTCCCATGGTGCTTTTCCCCCTGCTAACTGGGTCAGAGTGTGTCCAGTTTTGTTTCCAGTAGTCCATGAGGTAGTGGCCATTTTTGTAAGCCAGTTTTAGATCCCTTTCATGTGTTAGCCACGTTAGAGAACTTAGTTATTATCTTGAATGTGGCTGAAAGACAGCATTGTACAGCATTCTGCCAGCTCTGACCTACTGCTAATCTCAGTACCAGGGAGACTCGTTGCCAGTGGGGCACAACCTCTGATCTGCAGTTAACTGTGAGTAAACGTGCTTATTCCAATAATTGGTGTGCCAATGTTATACAGCAGCAACAAGTCCTAGAGGCCTGCGTGTATGCAGGTCCCTGGAGCACTTTTAGTGAGTACCGCAGTGCACTTCAGGCAGGTGGACCCAGGCCCATCCCCCCCTACCTGTAACACTTGTGCTGGTAAATGGGAGGCCTCCAAAACCCACTGTACCCACATGTAGGTGGCCCCTTCACCTTTAAGTGCTATGGTAATGGTGTAGAGTTGTGGGCAGTGGGTTTTTTGGGGGGGGGGGGGATTTGGGGGGCTCAGCACCCAAGGGAAGGGAGCTATGCACCTGGGAGGTAATTTAATGTCTATTTCTATTTTTTACCATTGCCCCCTAGGGTGCCCAGTTGGTGTCCTGGCATGGGAGGGGGACCAGTGAACTACGAATCCTAGCCCCTCCCACGACCCAAAGCCTTGGATTTGTTCGTTTTTGAGCTGGGACGCTTCGGTTTCGATTATCGCTGAAAACCAAAAACGCCCAGCTCAAAAAACGCCCACATCCAATGCATTTGCCTGGCACAAACTGTATTTTTGAAACTAAAGATAGACTTCCATCTTTTTCAAAAATACGGTTCGGTCCGCCCCTTCACGGACCCGTTCTCGAAGATAAACGCCCATGGAGATAGGCGTTTGCATTCGATTATGCCCCTCCACATGTGCTAGTTGTTACTACAGGCCTCTCCTCCGCTCCACCCCGGTCACACCCACTCCCGTGTTAAGCAGGTAGCATGGGAGTTTTACCATGCTGGCTGTTTAATAGCACATTAGATGTTAGCATGGACCTGTGTTAAGATCTACCATGTGGTAAAATCCACACTAGCTGCTTCTCTATTTACAGTATTACTCCCTCTCTCAGCCAGATTCTAATGAGCTGAGGGAGAACCACTAAATATATTCCCATGAAAGGCCATGATACCAATGACAAGTGTGTGTCAATGACATCCACCTCCATCAATCCACCTTCAAGCTTCATTGAGGGGTATCCTCAAGCTTATGAACACTTCTAAATGTATTCGTTTTTGTCTACTAAGAAATGCCTTGCCCTTCAAGCATGCTGCTCTTCTTCCCATTCACTTCTCCCTTTCTGTCCTAAGCCTGGGTAGAGAGGCAGAGTAGCAGGGGGAAAAAACCCCAGAAAGGCAATGGATACTGCCCCAGAGGTCTCTGTAAGCTGCCATTGACCCCTGGGCCTTGTACTGAAGAACACTGGTCCAAAGAGTAACAACATTTTGGGCCTTATACAATAAAGATTTTTGCCTTAGGCACAGAATGAAAAAGTCCTTTTTGAATAAGACCATTTATTCTTGACATGCCTATGCAAATAGAAACAGCAATATAAGTGGAACATATTACAGGACCTTAAAGTATGTTCAAAGTATATTCTTGACAGAGATATGCCCTTAATACATGAGGGCCAACATTTATCGGCATCCAAGTTACCTTAATGTCCCCGAGTAGCCGTAGTATGGCTCATCAGTATTAGGCTGACATTTTGAGTCTGGTTTCTTTAAACCGCTACCAATACAGAGTTCACAAAGTGATGAACTGGGGTCAGCTCCAGGAGCACAGCTTTGACTGAAGAACTGAGCTGTTAGGAAGGCACAGAGATAGAAAGTATCAGGAAAGAGGAAGTCTTGACTGATTATTGAATTTTAAGAATCTTAAACACAGTTCATTATGTTACTCAAATTTAAATATCATAAATACTATATAAGGAGTTGGTTGAGTGGATGCTTTCAAGTTTGAATATGGAGTGTGGTGGGGGTGCGGGGATGGAGTCAGAGTTTGCAACCATAAGCATTTGAATTATCAAGCAACAATTGTAGACGTTTATTACCTGTATGCTGGAATAAACAGAAAGTAAAATACCACTGTCAGTTTCTTAAAGGTTCAAGCAATTTAGCAGTCCTCATACATGGATGAAATGTATAACTCCTTCTTGCCTAGGTGAGCATCAGGCAGATTACTCTAATTAAAATATTACAGTTTGTAGAGCGGTCAAGGCTGGGACCTTTCAGCTTGTGCAGCAGCTTAAGTGGCTTTGGTGTTGCTCCTACTTCCTTCCTGTCTAGGTGCAATGGCTTTGTTAACCAAAAATCCTCATCCCTTGGTGTAATGGTGCAGTGGCCTTGAAAAAGGAGCCAAAAACAAAGGAATTGAACTGGGTTGGATTTTTATACTAGCACAGTTTCCTTCCAAGAGGTGTCTCCTTACATAAGTATTGCCATATTGGGAAAGACAAAAGGTCCATCAAGCCCAGCATCCTGTTTCCAACAGTGGTCAATCCAGGTCACAAATACCTGGCAAGATAGCAAAAAAGTACAAAACATTTTATAATGCTTATTCCAGAAATAGTGGATTTTCCCCAAGTCCATTTAATAATGGTCTATGGACTTTTCCTTTAGGAAGCCATCCAAACCTTTTTTAAACTCCACTAAGCTAACCGCCTTTACCACATTCTCTGTCAACGGATTCCAGAGTTTAATTACATGTTGAGTGAAGAAATATTTTCTCTGATTCGTTTTAAATTTACTACATTGTAGCTTCATCGCAAGCCCCTAGTCCTAGTATTTTTGGAAAGTGTAAACAGATGCTTCACATCTACCTGTTCAACTCCACTCATTATTTTATAGACTGCTATCATATCTCCCCTCAGCCGCCTTTTCTGCAAGCTGAAGAGCCCTAGCCGCTTTAGCCTTTCCTCATGGGGAAGTCGTCCCATCCCCTTTATCATTTTCGTCGCCCTTCTCTGCACTTTTTCTAATTCCACTATATCTTTTTTGAGATGCGGCGACCAGAATTGAACACAATATTCGAGGTGCGGTCGCACCATGGAGTGATACAAAGGCATTACACCTTTTACCTTTGTCAATCATAGAGTAGGAGAGCTACCCCTTGTTCCAAAAGCTTGGGGGATTGGTGGTGGTGGTGTTGATAGTGGTGGTGCTGGGGAGGGGGGGGGGGGTGTAAAAATCAGAGCCCATTACTCAAGTAGAGCCATTGGCACAATTATGATCCATGTTCACTGGCATCAGTTGCATTGATCCCAAAGATCTTTGGAGCTGTACCAGGCACAGAGAATGCATACCAAGTGACATCTAATTCGACTACATCAGCCACATGGATACCCCCTCTCACCGACCTTATTCAACCTAATGATGATACCCTTGGCCAAACTACTATCAAACCAAAACCTCAACCCATACATATACGCAGACGATGTAACGATCTACATCCCATTTAAACAAGATTTAAAGGAAATTTCCAGAGACATCAACCAAAGCCTACATATCATGCACTCATGGGCGGATGCATTTCAACTGAAACTCAATGCAGAGAAAACCCAATGCCTAATCCTCACCTCTCAACATAACACGAACATATTCACTACCATTAACACACCAAAACTGAACCTTCCAATTTCGGATACCCTAAAAATTCTTGGAGTTACCATTGATCGACACCTAACTCTTGAGAGTCACGTGAAAAACACAACCAAGAAGATGTTCTACTCAATGTGGAAACTAAAAAGAGTAAGACCTTTCTTCCCAAGGACCATCTTCCGCAATCTGGTACAATCAATGGTACTCAGCCATCTAGACTACTGCAACGCACTCTACGCTGGCTGCAAAGAGCAAATAATCAAGAAACTTCAGACAGCTCAGAACACAGCAGCTAGACTCATATTCGGTAAAACAAAATATGAAAGTGCGAAACCCCTATGAGAAAAGCTACACTGGCTCCCACTTAAAGAACGCATTACGTTCAAAATATGTACCCTAGTTCACAAAGAGGGGCATAATCAAACGGCGCCAGCGAAATCGATCGCCGGCGATCTATTTTGGCGGCGGCGCAACAGCTGGCCAGAACTGTATTATCGAAAAAGATGGCCGGACAACTTTTGTTTCGATAATACGGTTGGGGCTGGCCAAATGCCACAGATCGCCGGGTTTGAGATGGCCGACTTTGTTTTTCAGCGATAATGGAAACTGGAACCGGCCATCTCAAACCTGGCCAAATCCAAGGCATTTGGCCGTGGGAGGGGCCAGCATTCATAGTGCATTGGTACTTCTGGATGTTTAGATCTTGCTGATCAGTTATGTTATGACTTACTTGTTCAGGAGTGCTGTATTTTGTGATACTGTTTTGAGAAATGTTCAAGAAAGACTTCATACAAATGAAAAAAGTCCCTGCCGTGCATTTTCCCTTGATGGCCGTCCCTGACGTGCACTTCCCTTAATAGCTGTCTTTCTCTCCGAAAGTGCACTTCTCTTAATGGCCGTCTTTCTCCCTGAACAGGGAAATCAAAAGTTTTTGCACACTGCTTTTTTTGTAGTAACAGTGGGATTTGAACCAGCCACCTCTGCATTACACGACCAGTGATGTAACCACTTGGCCACAGCTCCACTTACTTGGGTGTCCCTCCCTTTTGATTATACCCCTCCAGGTCTCTCTCAGCCACTCACAGACAGCTTAACGCACTGTGATTGGCTGAAAGAGACCTGAAGGGGTATAATCAAAAGGGAGGGAGAGCCAAGTAAGTGGAGCTGTGGCCAAGTGGTTACATCACTGATCTTTTAATGCAGAGGTGGCTGGTTCAGATCCCACTGTCACTACTGAAAAAAAAACTGTGAGCAAAAACTGTTTTGTTTTCCCTGTTTGGGGAGAAAGCCAGCCATTAAGAGAAGTGCACTTTCGAAGAAAAAGACGGCTATTAAGGGAAGTGCACGTCAGGGACGGCCATCAAGGGAAAATGAACTGCAGGGACTTTTTTCATTTGTATGAAGTCTTTCTTGAACATTTCTCAAAACAGTATCACAAAATACAGCACTCCAGAACAAGTAAGTCATAACATAACTGATCAGCAAGATCCTTTTTTTTTTTTTACGAGCTGGCCGACTGGCTTCCCCTCCTAGGAAGGAAATGTTTTAAAGTTTTTTTTTTGGGTGGGAGGGGATTGGTGACCACTGGAGGAGTATGGGGAGGTCGTCCCCGATTCCTTCCGGTGGTCATCTGGTCAGTTTGGGCATCTTTTTGAGACTTGGTCGTGAAAATAAATAGACCAAGTAAAACCGGCCAAATGCTCGTCATCGCCGGTTTTCTTTTTTCCATTATCAGCTGAAGCCGGCCATCTCGTAAGCACGCCCACATCCCGCCTTCACTACCCTGCTGACACGCCCCGTTGAAGTTTAGCCGCCTCCGCGACGGAATGCTGGCGAGTGTGTCCAAAAATCGGCTTTCGATGGGAAAATTAGGTTCTTACCTTGGTAATTTTCTTTCCTTTAGTCATAGCAGATGAAGCCATTACGTATGGGTTATGTCCATCAACCAGCAGGGGAGATAGAGAGCACTCAAACTTTCACAGTGCCCTCTTGGCCAGCTAGCTCCACTGCCTCTTCAGTATTTGAAGCTTCCAAAGCAGTATGGCAAAACGCAATGGGAATCACAAGAGCTTTCCTCACAGCGAACGATGGCCCATCACAAGGGCATGAACTCATAAAGGAGGGAATGCACATCCTCCTGGAGGGAATAAACTCATCCTCCCAACACACTGGAGGGAATGAACTCATCCTCCTATTTATATAACTGGAGGGGAACACACGCGCCTCCTGGAGGGAATCACACATCCTCCCAACACACTGGAGGGAATGAACACATCCTCCTAAATTTAAACTGAACATGAATCCTGAAGATTGTTTACCAACTTTCTCCCAAGGAAGGAACTTCAGGAAATTAGAACAGAACCTGAAAAACAGATTCACAGCATACAGACAATCATACAGGGAGGGCTCATGGCTTCATCTGCTATGACTAAAGGAAAGAAAATTACCAAGGTAAGAACCTAATTTTCCCTTCCTTGTCATCAAGCAGATGAAGCCATTACGTATGGGATGTAACAAAGCAATCCCTAGATAGGGTGGGAACAAGCCACACCACGCACTAGCACTTGTGTACCAAAACGCGCATCCCTCCTGGCAGCCACATCCAGCCTGTAATGTCGGGCAAAGGAGAGCTTAGAAGCCCATGTTGCTGCACTGCATATCTCTTGAAAAGAGAGTGCTCCAGTTTCAGCCCAAGAGGAAGAAATCGCTCTAGTAGAATGCGCCTTAAAGGCTACAGGCGGAACCCTGCTGGCCAGCAGATAAGCTGAAAAGATAGTTTCTTTGAGCCAGCGGGCAATAGTGGCTTTAGACGCTGGAGACCCTCTGCGAGAACCAGATAGCAAAACAAACAGATGATCAGAAGTCCTGAAAGAGTTAGTAACTCGCAGATACTGCAGCAGAGTCCTGCGCACATCCAAAAGGTGCAGCTGCCCAAAAGATTCTGGAAACTCTTCCTCTGAAAAAGAGGGCAAGAAAATGGGATGGTTTAGGTGAAAGGCTGAAACCACCTTAGGCATAAAGGAAGGCACGGTCCGAACCGTGACTCCGGACTCTGAAAATTGCAGAAATGGGTCTCTACAGGACAGCGCCTGGAGCTCTGACACCCGTCTCGCCGAGGTAATGGCCACCAGAAAAACGGCATTCAGTGTCAAATCTTTCTCCGATGCTCGCCGAAGCGGCTCAAAAGGAGATGCCTGCAGGGTTTTCAAAACTAGCCCCAGGTTCCAAGCTGGACAGGGTGCTCGCACTGGAGGTCGGAGCCGAAGCACCCCTCTAAGAAACCGTGCCACATCTGGGTGAGCAGCCAAAGACACGCCTTCCACTTTACCACGAAGGGAGGCCAACGCTGCCACCTGCACCCGCAGGGAATCATAGGCCAAGCCTTTTTGTACACCTTCCTGCAAAAAGTCCAGAATCGGCGAGACAGGAGCCCGCATTGGAGCAATGGCTCTGGAAGCACACCAAGACTCAAACAGGCACCAAATCCTGGCATAAGCCACGGAAGTGGACCGCTTGCGGGCTTGCAGGAGAGTGGAAATAACCTTTATCCCTCAATTGCGCCCTCTCAATAGCCATGCCGTAAGATCAAAGCGGCCGGCGTCCTCCATGGCTACCGGTCCCTGAGTCAACAGGTTCGGTACCAGAGGTAACGGCAGAGGAGCCTCCAGGAGCATCTGTCGGAGGTCTGCATACCAAGGTCTCCTTGGCCAATCCGGGGCGATGAGGACCACTTCTCCTGGGTGCAGCCGAATCCGCAAGAGCAGGCGCCCTATCAAGGGCCATGGGGGAAACACATAAAGTAGACCCGGAGGCTAGGGTTGAGCCAAGGCATCCAACCCCGCCGAGCGAGGATCTCTCCGTCTGCTGAAGAAGCACGAGACTTTGGTATTGGCACTTGTCGCCATTAGATCCATCACGGGCTTGCCCCATTTGGCACAGATCTGCAGGAATACTTCGTCTGCCAGATTCCATTATGCTGGATCGATCTGATGCCTGCTCAGATAATCGGCCTGCACATTGCTCTGACCTGCAACATGAGCTGCCGACAGACACTGAAGATGCAGCTCGGCCCAGTGGCAAATCAGTTCGGCCTGCGCGGCTAGTGCTCTGCACCGTGTTCCGCCTTGTCGATTTATATAGGCCACCGTTGTCGTGTTGTCCGACATCACTCTGACAGCCAATCCTTCCAGGGTCACTAGAAAGGCCAGAAGCGCCTGAAACACCGCTTTCAACTCTAGGCGGTTGATGGACCACTCCGACTCCTCGGGTGTCCATAGACCCTGGGCATGCTTCCCCTTGCAATGTGCGCCCCAGCCCTTCAGGCTGGCATCTGTTACCACTAGGCACCAAACGGGGAGCGTCAGCGGCATTCCTCGCCGCAGCATGCTGTCCGAGAGCCACCCCTCCATGCTGAGTCGGGCCGCAGGGAGCCAAGTAAGTCTGCATTGGTAATCCTGAGAAATAGGAGACCATCTCTGGAGTAGGGAATACTGTAGAGGTCTCAGGTGCGCTCTCGCCCAGGGTACCACTTCCATCGTGGCTGTCATCGATCCCAGCAGCTGGACAATGTCCCAAGCTCGCGGGCGGGGCATCCTCAGGAGCAGACGGACCTGATTCTGAAGCTTGCACCGCCTTAGCTCGGGTAGGAACACATAGCCCGAGACTGTGTCGAACCTGGCCCCCAAAAATTCTAGAGATTGAGAAGGGGTCAGGTGACTTTTGGCCATATTGACGACCCTGCCTAGAGATTGCAGTACTGAGACCACTCTGGCTGTAGCTTGTAAGCTCTCTGTTGCAGAGTCTGCTCTGATGAGCCAGTCGTCTAGGTATGGGTGAACCCTGATACCCTCTCGCCTGAGAAAAGCAGCTACTACCACCATTACCTTCGAAAAGGTTCGGGGAGCTGTGGCGAGGCCAAAAGGCAAGGCCCTGAACTGGAAATGCTTTCCCAACACCGCAAACCTCAGAAACTTCTGGTGCGGGGGCCAAATCGGTATGTGCAAGTAAGCTTCTTTCAGGTCTAGAGATGTGAGAAACTCTCCTGGCTGTACCGCCGCAATGACGGAGCACAGGGATTCCATGTGGAAATGCCGCACTCTCAGGGACTTGTTCACTTCTTTTAAGTCCAGAATAGGGCGAAAGGACCCACCTTTTCGCGGCACCACAAAGTAGATGGAGTATCGGCCGCAGCCTTGCTCGGCGGGAGGCACCGGGGTCACAGCCCCTAACAGAATCAGACCTTGCAAAGTCTCCTCCACCGCCGCCCGTTTGACGGCAGAACCGCATCGGGACTCCACAAACACGTCTCTTACTGGGGCGTTGAATTCTATTCTGTATCCATCTCTGATCAGGTCCAGAACCCACTGATCTGAGGAAATCTTGGCCCACTCCTCGGCAAAGAGGGAAAGCCGTCCTCCGATGACAGGCATCGAGGAGAGGGCCGGCGCACCATCATTGAGAGGGTCGCCCCTGAACTCCTGGTCTTGAGCCACCAGCTGCGGAACGCTTGTCCGAGCGAAAGGAGTTCCTCTGCTGACCACGGGCACGTGAAGTGAACCCAGCAGAACGCCCCGGGCGGTACCTTCTAGCTTCACGGAAGCGAGGTCTGTACGAGGAGTGGACCGCCTGGCCCTTAGAGGAAGGCCTCTGCCTATCTTCGGGCAAGCGCTGGGGTTTAGGATCACCCAGGCCTTTCACAATTTTCTCCAACTCCTCACCAAATAGGAGAAGTCCTTGAAAAGGCAACTTCACCAACCTTTGCTTAGAGGCCATGTCCGCTGCCCAGTGTCGTAGCCACAGACGACGGCGAGCCGCCACTGCTACTGCCATTTGTTTAGCCGAAGCTCTGACAAGGTCATAAAGGGCATCAGCCAGAAAGGACAAGGCCACCTCCATCCGCGGAGCCACATCCAAGAAGGGCTCCGCTCCATCTCCGGGCTGAGCCACTGCCTGTTGCAGCCAAGCTAGGCAGGCTCTAACAGCATAACAGCTGCATGCAGATGCCCGAACAGTGAGACCTGCAATTTCAAAGGACCGTTTCAATGCTGTTTCCAGCCTACGGTCTTGAACATCCTTCAGGGCAACACCTCCTTCAACAGGGAGGGTAGTTCTCTTTGTCACCGCAGTGACTAGGGCATCCACTGAAGGCATTTGAAAACGAGCCAAATGCCCCTCACGCAGAGGGTATAACTGCCCCATAGCCCTGGAAACTCTCAAAGGTCCCTCGGGGTCAGCCCACTGAGCCGAAACAAGCTCTAGGATGGAGTCATGCAAAGGAAAGGCCCGAGCAGCTTTCTTGGTACTAGCCATCCTGGGATTACCCGAGGAGGCCATGCCACTGTCAGGATCTTCAATCGAGAGGGCCTGCAGGGTATCTGAAATAAGCGCTGGCAGCTCATCACGGTGGAAAATCCTCACCGCGGAGGGATCATCCAGATCCTGTGGTAAATCCGCACCTGACTCTGGTTCTCCGAATCCTCACACCCCGACCACGGGGGGGGAAAAAGGTGCACCACAATCTGAAGGGGAATTAACCCTTCTGCGCTTATCTTTAGGCCAAGCATCCGGGAAAAAAACCTCACTGGGCAGTCCCAGGCCAGAATCCATCGGGGGGGGGGGGGGGGCAATCAGAGGAGCCTCAGGCGAC
Source organism: Microcaecilia unicolor (assembly GCF_901765095.1). NCBI lineage: Eukaryota > Metazoa > Chordata > Amphibia > Gymnophiona > Siphonopidae > Microcaecilia > Microcaecilia unicolor. Next base: position 117,179,406 of record NC_044040.1, on the reverse strand, counting down.
CCCTGAGGAAGGGCTCTTTTCATCATGTATGCTTTATGCAGCAAAAGCACAAAATCCGGGGAGAAAATCTCACCCTGGGCACCCAAATCCTGTCCGGTGCCAGCCACTCCTGAAATAACCTCATCTCGAGGTGCCCCACCCGGCTCAGGTCTCTCCGTGTCCACGGAGGCCGCGCCATGTGGTGTAAGCAAAATGGCGCCCGCTGCCAGCTCAGAGCGGGAAGAAACATCGCTCGCCATGCTCGGGCCGGCTCCTACGCCAGTACAGCACGATTTACAGAGCCCTGCTGCTGATTTGCGCTTGCCACAAGTGGAACAGCGCTTTACATTGTCCGCAGCCATCGCCGAAAAACGGCGGTAAAATCCAAAATGGCGGTTTCGTGCCAAAATCGCCCCGATCGCGGGCCCACCCCGGAGGAGTTGGAAAACACTCTTACCTCAAAGGATCTAGTGTACAACTACGATCCTGCTGAAAATCAGGTCAAAAACCTTTTTTTTTTTTTTTTTTTTAAAGCTGTAAGGAAAGCAGAGGTATTGAAGACTCCGGAGGCTCAGATGAGTGGGAAAGGCAGGGAAAGGGCGAACCTATATGCCTGCATCCACTGTTGGTGGGAAAGGACAGGGAAAGCAAGGCAATATGTCCACATCCACAGAGGTATGGGTAAGGCAGGGAAAGGGCTAACCTATGTGCCTTTAAAGTGAAGCTGCTATAGCCTCCAACACCCCGGTTAACAACTGGCAAGCCAGGAACCACCTCCCGGCAGATTTTTCTGGAGCTCGAACAAGCTGCAGCCACCCTGCTAGGGGAGATAGAGAATACTGAAGAGGCAGTGGAGCTAGCTGGCCAAGAGGGCACTGTGAAAGTTTGAGTGCTCTCTATCTCCCCTGCTGGTTGATGGACATAACCCATACGTAATGGCTTCATCTGCTTGATGACAAGGAATATACCGATTTGGCCGGTTTTAGGAGATGGCCGACCATCTCCCAATTTGTGTCGGAAGATGGCCGGCTATCACTTTCAAAAATAAGCTGGAAAATCATTCACGGAGATGCCCCAGCCTACATGTCAGACCTGATAGACTTACCATCCAGGAATGCTAAAAAATCATCCCGCACATTCCTCAGTCTTCACTTCCCCAACTGTAAAGGGCTAAAATACAAACTAACGCATGTGTCAACCTTTTCCTACTTGAGCACACAATTTTGGAACGTGCTGCTGTGCAGCCTGAAAACGATCTATGAATTAACTAACTTCCGTAAACTACTGAAGACCCATCTCTTTAACAAGGCATACCACAAAGATCAACAAATGTGAACTCCTACAAATATATCCAGAACTGTCTTATAATATTTGCTTGTCACATTACTATCATGTTTCATCATTATCATGTTAACCAAGATCCTATGTAATACTAAATGTATATTCTCTTATATACTTCCACCATTCATGACGTATTGTAAGCCAAATTGAGCCTGCAAAGAGGTGGGAAAATGTGGGATACAAATGCAATAAATAAATAAATAAATATTGAGAAAATATTGGTCTCGTATGACATGGAATATCAATAGATGTAATCAGTCAGACTACTGTTGAAGCCCCACCCAATGCATGCAAAGGATTCCACTGCATCAGTATCAGCACAAAGGGATTCTAGTGCTGAGCAAAAGGGAACAGGCATCAGCAATTTAATAAACTGAAGATGGGATTTATAACCTGCTTCTATTAATAAGATCAGAAATGAGAAATAAAAGAAATAGAAGTTTTTAACCTTTCTTTATATTCTTTTAACATAAAATTGTAACTATCCAGAATCCAAAATTACACAAAAACAGAGAAAATGATAACATGGAGGGACATAATCAAACGGCACCGGCCAAATAGATAGCCGGCCATCTATTTGGCTGGCGCCGCAAAGAGAAGTCCCAAATCATATTATCGAAAAAGATGGCTGGCCATATTTCGTTTTGATAATACGGTAGGGGCTGGCCAAATGTCAGAGATGGCTGGCATCGTTTTTCGCCAATAATGGAAACTAGTGCCGGCGATCTCAACCCCGGCCAAATCCAAGGCATTTGGTCGTGGGAGGAGCCAGCATTTGTAGTGCACTGGTCCCTCTCACATGCCAGGACACCACCCGGGCACCCTAGGGGGCACTGCAGTGGACTTCAAAAATTGCTCCCAGGTGCATACCTCCCTTACCTTGTGTGCTGAGCCCCCCCCCCCCAAACCACCCCAAAACCCACTACCCACAACTCTACACCACTACCATAGCCCTTATGGGTGAAGGGGGGCACCTACATGTGGGTACAGTGGGTTTTGGGGGGGGGGGGGTTGGAGGGCTCCCATTTACCACCACAAGTGTAACAGGTGGGGGAGGGGCCTGGGTCCACCTGCCTGAAGTGCACTGCACCCACAAAAAACTGCTCCAGGGACCTGCATACTGCTGTCAGGGAGCTGGGTATGACATTTCAGGCTGGAATAGAGGCTGGCAAAAAAATATTTTTTTTTGGATGGGAGGGGGTTGGTGACCACTGGGGGAGTAAGGGGAGGTCATCCCTGATTCCCTCCGGTGGTCATTTGGTCAGTTGGGGCACCTTTTTGAAGCTTGGTCCTGAAAAAAAAGGGACCAAGTGAAGCCGGCGAAATGCTCGTCAAGGCCGGCTTTCTTTTTTCCATTATTGGGCGAAGCCGGACATCTCGTACCATGCCCCCGTCCCGCCTTCACTACCCTGCCGACACGCCCTCTTGAAGTTTGGCCGGCTCCGCAACGGAAAGCAGTTGGCGCCGGCCAAAATCAGCTTTCGATTATACCGATTTGGTCGGGTTCAGGAGATCGCTGGCCATCTCCCGATTTGTGTCGGAAGATGGCCGGCGATCTCCTTCGAAAATGAGCTGGATAGTAGCATAGCAAATGACAGCAGATAAAGACCTGAACGGTCCATCCAGTCTGCCCAACAGTCACACTCAATATAAATTCACGATTAAACCAACAATGTTTGTAATATAAAATACTTGATTATTGCATTTCTGGGACACAGATCATGGAAATCCCCCTGGCATTATCCTTAGGTTCCAACTACTAGAGTTGCTGTTGAAGCCCACTCCAGCCTATCCAAATCTATTTTGTTATTTCGGGGCCACAGACCATAAAAGTCTGCCCGGCACTGTCCTCGTGTTCCAATTATGTAATTTATTTATTTATTTGGATTTTGCTCACACCTTTTTCAGTAATAGCTCAAGGTAAGTTGCATTTAGGTACACTGGGTACATTCAGGTTACTGGAGCTGCCATCAAAGCCCATCCTAAACTGGATTGCTATATATGAGACACAGACCGTACAAGTCTGCCCGGCACCAGCTTTAGTTCTTCACAGCCGGAGTTGCCATCTATGCACCATTCAACACATCAACACAAATGCAACCATTTACATTTTGTTTTTCATACCATTAATTTTCTAATTAGAGATCCTCTGTGTTCATCTCACACATTTTTGAATTCTGTCAGATAAAATGCATACACCCTTATTCTATATATGGTGCTCAAAATTGTGAGCGTAAATATGGGTGCATACCCAATTTGTGCATGAAATGTAATTAATGACACAATTAGTGCTGATAATTGGGCACTAATAAACAATTATCAGTGCTAATTGGCATTAAAATGTGTGCGTGCGTCTTTAGGAGCCAGGATCCGTTCATAAATTTTACATGTGAATCTGAAAAGGGAGAATAGCCATGGGAGGCTCATGGGCAGATCAGGGGCATTCCTGGAATTTATGCACAGTTTCTTAGAATAAGGGAGATCCACACCAAGAACTTACATCAGATTTTACTTGGTGTAAATTCTTGCACCCAAAATTGTGTATAGATCCCGGCACCAAATGCTATTCTATAAACAACACCAAACTCTGAGTGCCATTTATAGTATAGCACTTTTATTGGTGCCAAAATTTGGGCGCCATTGAGTGCATACAGCTTATCCAGTCTGCCCAACTATACCATCTACTACCCCTTCCTTTCCTTTAGAGATCTTATGTGCTTTTAGTATGCTCTCTTGAATTCAAATACCGTCTTCATCTCCACCATCTCCACTGATAGACTATTCCAAGCATCCACCATCCTTTCTGTATAGAAGTATTTCCTTAGATTACTCCTGAGTCTATCCTCTTTCACCTTCATCTTATGATCTCTCATTCCAGAGCTTCCTTTCAATTGAAAGAGACTTGCCTCCTGTGCATTTATGCGATGGAAGTATTTAAGTGTCTCTATTATATCCCATTTTTCTTCCAAGTACTGTGCAATCTGCTTAAGTGCAAGGGTCTGGGACCAAAGAATACATGCAGTTAACCAGAGCATGCACTTAACTGTTGTGACCCAAAGAAGCTTGACATCTGATAAACATATGTACAGTACTGTTTATTATACGTACTGTATACAGTTAGGCTTACTTGAAGCAGTGGCGTAGCCAGACCTGACTTTTTGGGTGGGCCCAGAGCTAATATGGGTGGGCACTATGTAAATAGGTATGAGTAGTGTTTCTTGAGATACTACAAAATAATGCCTTAGAATGCTACCCTGCATCAATATAAACCACATACATACTTAAAAAACCGATATTTGTAAATATAGCTACATTATGCCATATCAAACTTGACCAAACGTAAGTCTACTATAATGGTAAACATCTCAACACACATGACAGGATCCTGCATTATAATTACAGCAATGACATATAACCATGTATTCAAATTCTGGTAGCACCTCAATAATGGCAACAAAATCCTGTCACTGCCAGGTACTTTGTGAAGTAACACTAAATCCTTCAAAGAGGCTTCTTAGAGCCTATATTGCAAACCACAACACCACTTCCAATAACAGTACCTTTAAAAAGGCAGCAGTGAATATACACAACAGTAATATGCATCCCATTGGAAAAGCCAGACAAGTCAGACTCATAGATCCCCATACAAACCACATGCCAGCAGAAACTCTCCCCTGCTCGGTCACATGCAGACCACAGACCAACCCTCATCAATTACAGAATAAAGGACCAAAAATTAGAAATTTATTGATTTATTTTCTAAATTTCTATGCCACACTATCTCTGCAGTTCTAAGCAGATCACAATTCAACACACATAATTTTAAAACATATAAAACATAAAGACCTTCCCTTCCCTACCCCCCCAATCCATCCCAGCAGCCTGGCATCACCCTTCCCTTCTCTACCTTACCCCCCACCCCACCCCATCTAGCCCTGTAGCCCAGTATCAATCCTTCCCTTCCCCACCATCCATCCCATAGCTAAGCACCAGCTCTATCCTACCACCCCACCCCTCCCTGTAGCCTACCATCAGCCTTCCCTATCCTCCCCCCATGGCATTAAATATAAGACGTTTTTTTAATGTCCCGGGTACTGCAGAGCCCACCTCCACCGCAGCAGTCCACCCAGAGAAAACTGCCTACACTTTTTTTTTATTTAACCTAGGTACTGCAGAGACCATCCCCACCCAAAAACCCACCAACATGAGAAATAGACAGCTTTTTAAAAATTAACCTGGGCACTATTAAAATTTATTGTTGGTGAATTTCTGGGTGGGGATGGGCTATAGGCGGTCGGTGGCCCAGCTGTTTGGGGAGGCTAAAGGGGACAGGGTCAGAGGTGGGGCTTACATCCATAATTTCTACAGAATACATCCAAAACTACTTTTTATTTTCTCATTTCCATCTTCCAAAATTCCAGACAGCAGATGTACAGAGCAGGACCCAAAGCAGCCCAAAACAAGTAAAATCAGAAATGGCATAGTTTACACCTCATTGCTTAACCAACCTTAGGCTTCACGTTTAGGTTTAAAAAGCAAAACCATGTGCATGTAAAGACTGGATAAACAAATTAAAACGAAGTTTAAAGCAAGTGCCCTTAATATATAATACTTGATAGCAGTAATGAAACAGTGATGGAATATTCACATAGCAAGCAACTTGAGCCAACAGATTTAGTTTCCATTCAACATAATTAACTTTGTATGAACTTGGCGGCTAATAGTGTGCTGAACTGTACACATTTAGACTGACTCGACAGACCTTCCGCATGACAGAAGCCCTTCCCTCATTATTCAATACTTCTTTGTGAAATACTAGTAATAAAAAAGGCAAGTGAATTTTTTATAATATACCACTGCAATCTACAAAACAAAAAAATCCACAAAACAAAAGGAGCAGGTTCCCAAATGCCATCTTTTTCTTTTGATGTAGGCTCCTTCAACTTAGTTAATATTTTTTAAAATTATACTCATAAATAGTAAGCCTGATTGTTAAGCATCTGATTCTCATAACATGATGTCTGTTTCGGAGGCCTTTTATTAAATGAAAACATCTCTGCATGAATACAGGGAGTCCCTATAGCCAGCACCTCCAAGTGACACAATGAATTTAAAACAAATTGCATACTGTAACCGATAAAACCAATACTTCCTCTATGTACATCCTCATGCTACACAAGCTGGCATGTTTAAAAATATAAGTGAGATGCTAACAATGATAAAGAATGACAGTGGGGATAGAGCAGGCTCTCTCCCTCAGTCCCACTCCTTGCTCCTTCTTCCCTCCTTGGTTCCAATCTCTCCCTCTGTCCCGCTCCTCCTCAACCCCTCCCCCAAAGAAGCAGTCAGACTCGGATCAGTGGCGTAGCCAGACCTGAGATTTTGGGTGGGCCCAGAGCTAATATGGGTGGGCACGCACTGTCTATATAACTATGAGTAGTGTCTCTTGGGATCCTACAAAATAATGCCTAAGAATTCACTTGATGATGGATTTCTAAGTAGTCTGCCCAACAGCTGCCCTGTATCAGTATAACCACATACATACTTAATGGAAAAATTGATATTTTTAAATATAATTACATTATCCCACAATCTCTCCACTGCAAAATGCTACACAAACTTGTGCAAAAACACACTCATATCTTTAAAACCATAACAGCACTAATTCCAAGGACAGGATGAGCTACAACCTTATGCTTGAAAAGGCAGAACTGTAATTACACTAGGCTCTAAAACACCAATACACTACCTCGTGAAAAAAAGCAAAACAAAAAGGGCTGCGAATACTACATGCTAGCAGAATACTGCACCTTGATCACACTTGAAAAACACATGACACAACAGACATGACACAAGGAACTAGAAATCAAAAACTATGAAGGCAAAATACTGAACTGGAAAGTTAACTCAAGAAGTCAGACTCAGCATGCAGCAATACCAGAAAAATTTAAACTTACATGCAAAATATCACAGATGCACATTTCCAAAAGATGATATATTCAAATTAATAAATTCTGAATAAAATACTTTTTTCTACCTTTGTTGTCTGATCTATTCGCTTTGGTCCCAGTGTCTTCTGTTTTACGCAGTGTCTTCTTTCCATTTGATATTTTTTCACTCACCATGTCCACCATCCTCCTGTGTCCTTATGCGTCCTGTCTACCATCTGTAGCCCTGCCCCTATCCTTCCTCGAGTTTCAGTATTTGCCCTCAACATGTTCCAAACCAGCCCTTAAACTCAGCAGTATTCCCTCCATCCATATCCAGCATTTCTCCTCATTCCCCTCCATCCATGTGCATCTACTTCCACTGTCTTCACTCCCCTCCATCCATGTCCAGCATTTCTCCTTTCTCCCTTCCCCTCCATCCATGTGCATCTCCTTCCTTTGTATTTCCTTACCTCCATCCTTGTCCAACAATTCTCCTCTCTTCCCTGCCCTCCACTCCATCCATGTCCAGCATTTCTCCTCTCTTCCATCCCCTCTATCCATGTGCACCTCCTTCCTGACTTCTCTCCCCTCCCTCCATCCATTCGTCCAGCAACTCTCCATTCTCCCCTATCCAGCAAATGTCCTCTGTCCCCTGCCCCCTCCATTCATCCATCCATGTTCAGCAATTCTCCTGTCTCCCTTGACCTCTCCTCCATCCATCCATGTCCAGCAACTCTCCATTCTCCCCTGCCCTCTCCTCCATCCATCCATCTCCAGCAAATTTCCTCTCTCCCCTTTCCGCTCCATCCATTCATGTCCAGCAATTTTCTTCTTCCCCCTGCCCTCCGCTCCATGTCCAGCAACTCTCCATTCTCCCCTGCCCTCTCCTCCATCCATCCATCTCCAGCAAATTTCCTCTCTTCCCTTTCCGTTCCATCCATTCATGTCCAGCAATTTTCTTCTTTCCCCTGCCCTCCGCTCCATGTCCAGCAACTCTCCATTCTCCCCTGCCCTCTCCTCCAGCCATCCATCTCCAGCAAATTTCCTCTCTCCCCTTTGCCTTCCATCCATCCATGTCCAGCAATTCTCCTCTCTTCCCTGCCCATCCTGTTTCTGTCCATCCCCTTCCCCCTTCTATCCAGCGTCTCCCCCCTCCCCCTTCACAGCATCTCCCAGCCAACTTCCGTTCCATTCTACTCCCGAAGTCGCAGTGACGAACGGGCAGGCAGCGCTGCAGTAGTAAAAGCAACAAGTCGACTGGTTCGACTCTCCGTCCTTCACTTCCCTCCCTCTGCGTCCCGCCTTCCTCTGACGTCATTTCCTTTCGGGCGGGACGCAGAGGGAGGGAAGTGAAGGACGGAGAGTCGAACCAGTCTCCTTGTTGCTTTTACAACTGCAGCGCTGCCTGCCCGTTCGTCGTTGCGACTTCGGGTAAAAGTCGCCGTTCCAGTCGTCGTTTGGGTGGGCCTGAGCCAAGATTGGGTGGGCCTGGGTCCACCCAGGTCCACCCGTAGCTACGCCCCTGACTCGGATACTTGCCTTCGTTTCTACGATGCAGATTAGTCTGCCTGATTAATCGTCCATTTTCAGTTTGGTTAAGCTGAGGTGAATCGGAGGTGGTCAGAGCAAGTTGTTAGCGTGTTGTTGTTCAATCGGCGGCCATGTTTACTCAATGATCATCACATTCTTCCTTTTTATTTAGCGATAGCACAGAGGTAAGATCCAGTGGCGGGGGGGGGGGGGGGGTTGCGTTGCGTCATAGGGCCGGGGCAAGGCCGAGTAGCTAGTGAGGCAGGCCTGCTGTAATCGCTAGGGTGGGAGTGCAGCGTAGCATGTGCCGTGCAGTTGAACCTGCTTTTAACAAACTAGAGCGGCGCAGACGATGGACGAGACGGCGTGGGATGGCAATTATGCATTGCTGGCCGAGCGGAGCAGAAGTCAGATTTAGAAGAGATGCCAGTGCGGCTGCCCGAGACTAAAAAGCAGGTGGAAGGTAGCTGAGTGGGCTGGTGCCGCCGCGAGGCATAAAGACAGTGGCTGCTGCTTTTAAACTGGGTGGGCCTGAGCTGAGATTGTAGCTACGCCCCTGACTTGAAGTAATCAGTCATAGTCCTCTGTACACTCTTGTGTCTGTGAGTTCCATAGACTACGTCTGCCAGACAGTAAAAACTGTCATAGCACTGACATCCAGTGGCCTCCAGATAGGCCCGCACGGTGTTGAGACTCTCCAGCGCTCTTGCAAAGGTGACAGGAGGTTGTTGAATTTCGTCAGCATGTGCCTTGCTGTGTGTAGGCGCATATCTCGACATCAGTGCTGTCGTCAGCTGTTTGTAGATTGTAATCAACAGCTATGTAGTGATGAAACTCCTCTTCAGTAACACCAGCTGGGATGTCAACAGCCTGTTCACCTGACATGTTTGCAACAGCTGCATCTGTTTCGTCCCTCTCCACATCCTTAACAAAGCTTGCCCGCTTGTAGCAGTTCACAATGGTTGCCTGTGTAACATGATTCCAGGCTTCTTTCTGCATATGTAGGGAATTCAACAGTGATAGATTACGAGCCAGTTCAACAGCGCGTTTATCCTTGCCAGTCTGGTCATCCATAACGCTCAGACAACGTGGCTCAAGAGCCCGATAATGTTGTTTGAAATTGGCTATTATGCCCTGATCCATAAGTTGGATCAGAGAGATAGTGTTTGGTGGCAGGAAGACCAACTTGACGTTAGACAGCCTGACATCATCAGTGTGTGCAGCACAATTATCACAAAGCAACAAAATCTGATACTTTTGTGCCCACATTCTAGTGTCTAACTTCTTTAGCCATTGCTTCCAAATTTCTCCAGTCATCCATGAATTTGCGTTAGCCTCGTACGACACAGGAAGTCGCTTAACATTCTTGAAGCAATGGGGCTGTTTGCTCTTTCCAGTGACGAGTGGTTCCAACTTCTCACTCCCATCCATATTTTTGGGATCTTGCCGGGTATTTGTGACCTGGATTGGCCACTGTTGGAAACAGAATTCTGGGCTCGATGGACCTTTGGTCTTTCCCAGAATGGCAATACTTATGTACTTATGTACATATTGCAGCAAAGGAGGATCGTCAGTCGGTCCTTCGACGTTTTACTTCCTGTAGTTTCAGCTTGTTTGAATGCAAGTGTTCCATTAGGAATCGCTCACCAGTAGAGACCGTTTTCGTCAGCATTGAAAATGTCACGAGGTGCAAACTTATTCAAGATGGTAGGAAAAACTGAAACAACCCAATTTTCAGCACCAAAGTCATCAGTGTCTTGTTTTTCACCATGCTGTTTCTTGAATTTTATGTTGTTCCTCGCCTTCCATCTTTCCAACCATCCAACAGTGGCTTTGAATTCAGTTAGTCCAAGATTTTCAGCTAGCTGATTAGCTTTCTCCATAAGCAGTGGACAACTGACAGGAAACTGTCTGCTCCTGACTTGAGAAAACCACCGAAGAAGAGCATCTTCTACATCCTCAGCTTTTCCCGCCTGTTTTCGTTTCCTGTGTGGATTTGTATTTTTTTGCCAGTCTTCCAGAAGCTGATCTTTCTGCTTCAAGATACGTGAAATTTGACTGGGATTGACACCATATTCTTTAGCAATAGATGCTTGACTTTGTTTTCTCATTTTTTAAGAACTTCTATTTGTTCAGCCAGTGTTAAAGTCTTACAGTTGCACGACGACAACGACGACTCCAGTGTACACTCTAACAACATTCTTTCGCTTATTCTGCCTGTGACAGTTAACCAACGAGATTTCAAATTTACCGCCCCTTTGTCACGTGCCAATCGGCTTCCATATTCTGTGCGTGCGCTTATGCGGAGTCTTTCCTGCAGAGGAGCGGTCTTAAACCATGCATATAAGCAAATCTTGCACTTATCAGTGGTGCGCTAAACCGAAGTTTGTCCCCATAGAAACTGATCGCGCCACAAACGGGACCGAAGTACGGCATGCAGTTAAACAGAGCATGCGCTTATCCAATGTGTACTTAAATGGAGTGCACTGTATTGAGATCGTTAAGTCCGTCATCATACTCTTTATGATGAAGACCACTGACCATTTCAGTAACTACCCTCTCAATTTATTTATTTAAAACACTTATAGTTCACACAATCTCAAATGTTCTAGGCAGATTACAACCAATAACATACATATGTAACCTATGTAACTTTGTAAGTCAATGTGCTTTGTAAATGAGAGTCATAATTTCTAAAAACAAACACATTACAAACTCCAACATTAAATCTCCACTTTTCTCTTCACAAATAAAAAGATCTTGCACCTTCATTTTAATAAATTATACCTCAACTTAAACTCCAAGGTAAGCCTGTTGAAACAAAATCATTTTAAGTTCCTTTTTAAACGGACTTCATCCTGTTTATATCTTTTTAAAGATGCAGTCTCCAGAATTGTGTACAGTACTCTAAATGGGGCCTCACCACAGACTTATACAGAGGCATTATTGTCGCACTTGGGGAAGGTGAGCACTTAGACTGTGACAAGGTTGGCTCTACCTGTGTGGCTATCCAGCTTATTTTCGAAAGTGATGGGCGCCCATATTTCGACCCAAATCGGGAGATGGGCGCCCATCTCCCAAAGGCGCCCAAATCGGTATAATCGAAAGCCGATTTTGGGCGCCTTCAACTGCACTCCGTCGCGGAAACGGGCAAAGTTGACGGGGGCGTGTTGGAGGCATGGTGAAGGCGGGACTGGGGTGTGGTTATCGGCCGAGGAGAGATGGGCGCCTTCAGCCGATAATCGAAAATAAATGGGCGTTTTTAGCGCAAATTTAGGTCACTTTTTTTGGACCCTTTTTTTTCATGAACAAGTCCCCAAAAAGTGCCCTAAATGACCAGATGACCACCGGAGGGAATCGGGGATGACCTCCCCTGACTCCCCCAGTGGTCACTAACCCACTACCACAAAAAAAAAAAGACCATTAAAAACTTTTTTTTCCAGCCTGTATGCCAGCCTCAAATGTCATACCCAGCTCCATCACTGCAGTATGTAGGTCCCTGGAGCAGTTGTTAGTGGGTGCAGTGGACTTCAGCCAGGTGGACCCAGGCCCATCCCCCCCCCTACCTGTTACACTTGTGCTGGTAAATGGGAGCGCTCCAAACTGCCCCAAAACCTACTGTACCCACATCTAGGTGCCCCCCTTCAGCCATACGTGCTATGGTAATGGTGTAGAGTTATGGGCAGTGGGTTTGGGGGGCTCAGCACACAAGGGAAGGGAGCTATGGATTTGGGAGGTATTTTAAATTTTTTTTTAATTGTTACAAGTGCCCCCTAGGGTGCCCGGTTGGTGTCCTGGCATGTGAGGGGGACCAGTGCACTACGATTCCTGGCCCCTCCCACGACCAAATGCCTTGGATTTGGTCATTTTTTAGCTGGACGCCTTTGGTTTCCATTATCGCTGAAAAACGATATCGCCCAGCTCAAATCCGCACAAATCCGATGCATTTGCCCCGCACAAACCGTATTAGCCAAAAAAAGATGGACACCCATCTTTTTCGAAAATACGGTCTGTCCCGCCCCTTCACGTACCCGTTCTCGGAGATAGACGTCCATAAAGATGGGCGTTCGCATTCGATTATGCCCCTCCATATCTTCTCCCCAGGGTGAAATGTGGGAGTTGGCTGTTGCTTGTGATCAGCCTGCTTCTTGTAGCTGGCTGATGTCTGCATGAGTAATCACCGAGCCTGGTGCCAAATTTCCCGGATATCACCACGAGGAGGAAAGGCGTACTGGTACTGGAATCAGGGGATGCTACCCATATATCACATAGAAGGGAGAAGAGCTATTATAGGAGAACTTGGACCAAGGAAGTAGAGGTGCCCAGTCATCTTGGTGCTCATTAACGTAGGCTCGGAGGAAACTCTTTAGTGTCTGGCTTACCCTCTCCATCTGGCTGTTAGACTGAGGGTGATAGGCTGAGGAGAAGGCCAACATAAGTACATAGGTACATAAGTATTGCCACACTGGGACAGACCAAAGGTCCATCAAGCCCAGCATCCTGTTTCCAACAGTGGCCAATCCAGGTCACAAATACCTGGCAAGATCCCAAAAATGTTCAATACATTTTATACTGCTTATCCTAGAAATAAGCAGTGGATTTTTCCCAAGCCTTTATCACAATCTCTGGCAACGAATTCCAGAGTTTAATTACACATTGAGTGAAGAAACATTTTCTCTGATTCGTTTTAAATTTACTACTTTGTAGCTTCATCACATACTCCCTAGTCCTAGTATTTTTTGAAAGAGTAAACAAACAATTCACGTCTACCCATTCACTCATTATTTTATAGACCTCTATCATATCTCCCCTCAGCCCTAGCCGCTTCAGCCTTTCCTCATAGGGAAGTCGTCCCATCCCCTTTATCATTTTCATCGCCCTTCTCTGTACCTTTTCTAATACCACTATATCTTTTTTGAGATGCGGTGACCAGGGGCGTATCTGCGTGGGGCCACAGGGGCCTGGGCCCCCGCAGATTTCGCCCTGGCCCCCCTCCCCGCCGTCAACCCTCCCCCGCTGCTTACTTTTGCTGGCGGGGGGCCCCAACCCCCGCCAGCCGAGGTCCGACCCGCAATCTCCATATTTCGTCTTCCTCCGTGGCCATGTGCTTCAAGGAAGTAACGCTGCAGTGCTGATTCGTTGAATCCAGTTCGGCGTCTGACGTCGCAGCACATCAGACACTGAACTGGATTCAACGAATCAGCACTGCAGCGTTACTTCCTTGAAGCACATGGCCACGGAGGAAGACGAAATATGGAGATTGCGGGTCGGACCTCGGCTGGCGGGGGTTGGGGCCCCCCGCCAGCAAAAGTAAGCAGCGGGGGAGGGTTGACGGCGTGGAGGGGGTGGAGAGAGGCGGCGGCGGCGACGGCGGGGGGGGGGGAGGGAGGCAAAAATGTGCCCCCCCTCTCTGGCTCTGGCCCCCCCTACCGCCGGATTCCAGATACGCCCCTGGCGGTGACCAGAATTGAACACAATATTCGAGGTGTGGTTGCACCATAGACCGATACAAAGGCATTATAACGTTCTCATTTTTGTTTTCCATTCCTTTCCTAATAATACCTAACATATCCAAAGGACCCAACCTAAATCACGAACTTAATCCACACCACTGACACTACCAATACCTTGACACATCCCTCCCTCATGTCCTACCCCACACAACTATGATATTTCTGTGATACTTTGTACAAAACATTGTAACCATGCTATTTCTGTGACACTTTGTACCTAACATTGTAAGCCGCACTGAACCTGCCATTGAGCGGGAAAGAGTGGGGTATAAATGCTACAAATAAATAAATAAATAAATAAATTCTATTTGCTTTCTTAGATGCCACAGCACACTGAGCAGAGGGTTTCAATGTATCATCAACAGCGACGCCTAGATCCCTTTCTTTGTCAGTGACTCATAACGAGGAAACTTGCATTACGTAGCTATAATTTGGGTTCCTCTTTCCTATATGCATCAGTTTGCAATTCCTCACATTAAACATCATCTGTCATTTAAACGCCCAGTCTCCCAGTCTCGTAAGGTCCTCTTGTAATTTTTCACAATTCTCTCGCGATTTAACAACTTTGAATAATTTTGTATTGTCAGCAAACTTAATTACCTCACTGGTTACTCCCATCTCTAGATCATTCATAAATATGTTAAAAAGCAGAGGTCCAAGCGCAGACCCCTGCAGAACCCCACTATCTACCCTTCTCCATTGAGAATACTGACCATTTAACCCTACTCTCTGTTTTCTATATTTTAACCAGTTTTTAATCCACAATAGAACACTGCCTCCTATCCCATGACTTTTCAATTTCCTCTGGTGTCTTTCATGAGGTACTTTGTCAAACGCTTTTTGAAAATTCAGATACACAATATCCCGGCTCACCTTTATCCACATTTTTGTTCACCCCTTCATAGGCAGTCAGTGGCCCAACTGTTTGGGGAGGCTAAAGGGGCGGGGTTAGGGGTGGGGCCAGGGGTGGAGCATAAATCCATAATTGTCACAAAAAAAAAAATAAATAAATAAAAATAAAAGTCACAATTAATACCTTTTATTAAATTTAGATATTAGATATGTATCATATGTCAAAGAATAAAGTGGTTGCTCAAAGCATATTCTAAGCAAAATCGCTCAACTGCAAAACACTATGCACAACTTTGTGCAAAAACACACTCAGAACCTTACTGTACCACAAATATTACACTGGGCAGAACCTAATACACCAATATACCACCCATACGGAAAATGCAGACCGTCAACAATATGAAACAAGGGATCATATCATCACAATTCTCATGTAGAGCCACAAAACACCCTAATTCATGTTTAATGTGGGATAAAATGCCATAAATAAGTAAATAAATATAAACTTTTAATGTTGAGCACCTGATTCTCAAAGTGGACATATTCCAAACACTATAATGAAAATAAAATGATCTTTTCCACTTTTGTTGTCTGCTTGTCCGATTCTGCTGCTATCTGTTCTCAGTGCAGGTCAGGAAGTCATCCTCCTTAAATATCTCCATGGCAACCCAGCCAACCCCCCCTCCCCCTGCTCTCCCAGCAGTAAGGTAAACAAACCATAAACCAAGTTCTACAATTGGTTACACAAGGCTAGAGGGCTTTCACTGCAGCTCCTGCTGTGAGGATGGAGGTAAATTAACAATTTAAACCTCTCAGAGCACAGCAGGGGAGGCTTAGCCTGTCCAAGCCTCTTATACCGGGTGCCTATGCACCCCTTCAAAGAAATGTAATAGATTGGTGAGGCTAGATTTCCCTTCACTAAATCCATGTTGGCTTTGTCTCATTAATCCATGCTTTTGAATATGCTCTGTAATTTTGTTCTTTATAATAGTCTCTACCATTTTGCCCAGTACCAACGTTAGGCTCACCAGTCTATAATTTCGCAGATCTCCTCTGGAACCTTTTTTTAAAAAATCGGCATTACATTAGCTACCCTCCAATCTTCCAGTACTATACTCAATTTGAAAGATAAATTACATATTACTAACAATAGTTCTGCAAGTTCATTTTTCAATTCTATCAATACTCTGGGATGAATACCATCCGGTCCAGGAGATTTGCTACTCTTCAATTTGTCAAATTGCCCCATTACATCCTCCAGGTTTATAGAGATTTCAATTAGTTTCTCCAACTTGTTAGCTTTGAATACCATTTCTGGCACCGGTATCTCTCCCAAATCTTTCTCGGTTAAGACTGAAGCAAAGAATTAATTTAATCTCTCCGCTATGGCTTTGTCTTCCCTGATTGCATACTTTACCCCTCGGTCATCTAGCGGTCCAACTGATTGTTTTGCTGGATTCTTGCTTTTAATATACCTAAAAAATGTTTACTATGTGTTTTTGCTTCCAATGCAATCTTTTTTTTCAAAGTCCCTCTTTGCCTTCCTTATCAGCGCTTTGCATTTGACTTGACATTCCTTATGATGCTTCTTATTATTTTCAGTCAGTTCCTTCTTCCATTTTCTGAAGAATTTTCTTTTAGCTCTAATAGCTTCCTTCACCTCACTTTTTAACCATGCCGGCTGTCGTTGGGTCTTCCTCCCTCCTTTTTTAATATGTGGAATATATTTGGCCTGGGCTTCCAGGATGGTATTTTTCAACAGCATGCATGCCTGATGTAAAGTTTTGACCTTCGCACATGCTCCTCTAAGTTTTTTTTTTCACCATTCTTCTCATTTTATCATTGTCTCCTTTTTGAACGTTAAACGCTAACGTATTGGATTTCCTGTGTATACTTACTCCAAAGCTAATATCAAATCTGATCATATTATGATCACTGTTATCAAGCGGCCCCAGCACCATTACCTTCTGTACCAGATCATGTGCTCCACTAAGGAATAGGTCTAGAATTTTTCCTTCTCTTGTCGGCTTTTGTACCAGCTGCTCCATAAAGCAGTCCTTGATTTCGTCAAGGAATTTTACCTCCTTAGCATACCCTGATGATAACTTTACCCAGTCAATATCGGGGCAATTGCCCAGTTTGTTAGCGTCCCTAATTTCTGATAACATTTCTACATCTGTCTGTTCATCCTGGCCAGGCGGACGGTAGTACACTCGTATCACTATCCTTTTCCCCTTTACACATGGAATTTCAATCCATAGGGATTCCAAGATGTGTTTTGTTTCCTGCAGAATTTTCAATGTATTTGATTCAAAACTCTCCTTAATATACAGTGCTACCCCTCCACCAATTCGATCCACCCTATCACTAGGATATAATTTGTACCCCGTTATGACAGTGCCCCTCCTTTCACCAGGTCTCAGAGATGCCTATTATATCTAATTTTTCATTTAGTACAATATATTCTAACTCTCCCATCTTATTTCTTAGGCTTCTGGCATTCATATATAGACATTTCAAACTATGTTTGTTGTTCCTATTTACATCATGCTGGATGCCAAAGTTCTTAAATAGTTTCTACCAGATGCGCTAGCTATGCATTCCGGCAGTCCATGGAGATGAGCAATCTCTGAGCAGGGTAAAGGAGGCAGCCAATGGAAGGGAGTTCAGTGTACCATCTTAGAGATCTACCACCACCCTTGGTATACCCTTGAGAGGGTGGAAGATCGGTGACAAAATACATGACAAAATCTGCCCAGGGTCGCTCAGGGACTGGAAGAGGCTGGAGCAAGCCACATGGGTGCGCATGCACTGGCTTATTCCTGACACAATTGACACATGAGTTGACATATTCATGCACTACCTGAGCCATTTGAGGCCAACAATAATGGTGTTCCACCAGCCGGAGTGTCCTCTTTATTCTCAGGAATTCTGACAATTTAGAGTCATGTGTTTAGAGTCAATTTAGAGTCATGTGCCCACTGCAAGCATCTTCCCAGGGGGCACTCCTTCTCCTGCTATCCGCGGGAGACATCAATCCCAACCCAGGTCCCCCACACCTGTCCTCGGCTCATCCATGCAAGTGATTCCGGGATGTCTCCAATCTCATCTCTATTCCCCTCCTCCCCCCCTCTTCCCTCCCCTTCTCGTGTGCCCTGTGGAATGCCCGCTCGGTCTGCAACAAACTTTTCTTCACCCACGATCTCTTCATCTCCCGTTCCCTCCAACTGCTCACCCTAATTGAAACCTGGCTCACCCCCGACGACTCTGCCTCAGTCGCGGCCCTGTGCCATGGAGGTTATCTTTTCTCCCACACTCCCCACCCAGTTGGCCGCGGAGGAGGAGTCGGGTTTCTACTTTCGCCCTCCTGTAGTTTTCAACTCCTCCTCCTACCGCAGTCTCACTGCTTCTCATCCTTTGAAGTTCACTCCATCCATCTATTCTGTCCACTGCCACTCGCCCCCCCGATAAGTCCCTCCCTTCCTTCCATACCGACTTCGATGCCTGGCTCTGTTTTTCTTGAGCCCTCATCTCCGTCCCTCATTGTTGGAGACTTTAACATACATGCTGATGACCCATCCGACTCCTACACTTCTCAGTTCCTCACTCTGACATTCTCCTTCAACCTCCAGCTGAGCTCCACCACCCCTACTCACCAAACTGGCCAATGTCTTGACCTCGTCCTCTCCTCTACCTGCTCATCCTCCAATTTCTGCGCCTCTGCTCTTCCTCTCTCAGATCATCACCTGATCACCTTCACACTTCATCACCCTCCCCCTCAGTCCCGCCCAACTCTAACCACCACTTTCAGGAATCTCCAGGCTGTCTTCCCTCCCACCTTATCCTCCTGTATCTCTAATCTCCTCCCTTCCATCATGTCCTCCGAGTCTGTCGACAAGGCTGTCTCTGCTTACAATGCCACTCTCTCCACTGCTCTGGACACACTTGCACCATCCATCTCCCATCCCACAAGGCGTACTAATCCCCAGCCCTGGCTGACCCCTTGCATCCGATACCTTCGCTCCTGCGCCCGATCTGCCGAACGCCTCTGGAGGAAATCTCGCACCCATACCGACTTCATTCATTACAAATTCATGCTATCCTCATTCAAGCCCTCCCTATTCCTCGCCAAACAGGACTATTACACCCAATTGACTAATTCTCTCGGCTCCAACCCTCGTCGTCTCTTCGCCTCCCTTAACTCCCTCCTCAAAGTGCCCTCTGCTCCCACCCCCCCCCCCCTCACTCTCTCCTCAATCACTAGCTGACTACTTCCGTGACAAGGTGCAGAAGATCAACCTCAAATTCACTACCTGTGCAGGAATCCTGTGCAGAAGAAAGGGATCCTCAGGAGCTTAGCTTAGAATGGGTGGCAGAGCTGGTGGTTGGGAGGCGGGGCTAGTGTGGGCAGACATATACGGTCTGTGCTGGGGCTGGTGGTTGGGAGGCGGGACTAGTGCTGGGCAGACTTATACGGTCTATGCCAGAGCCGGTGGTGGGTGGCAGGGATAGTGCTGGGCAGACTTATACGGTCTGTGCCAGAGCCGGTGGTGGGTGGCAGGGATAGTGCTGGGCAGACTTATACGGTCTGTGCCAGAGCTGGTGGTTGGAAGGCGGGGTTGGTGGTTGGGAGGCGGGGATAGGGCTGGCCAGACTTATACGGTCTGTGCACTGAAGAGGACAGTACAAATAAAAAAAGTAGCACATATGAATTTATCTTCTTGGGCACACTGGATGGACCGTGCAGGTCTTTTTCTGCCGTCATCTACTATGTTACTATGTTACTACCAAGCCAAATCCTCCTCTTCACCCTTTAACCCACTCCATCAACCAACCAACCCAGGCCTCCTTCTCCTCTTTTCCCGATATCACCGAGGAGGAAACCGCCCACCTTCTTTCCTCCTCGAAATGCACCACCTGTTCCTCTGATCCCATCCCCACCAACTTACTAAACACCATCTCTCCTACTGTCACTCCCCCATCTGTCATATCCTCAACCTCTCTCTCTCCACTGCAACTGTCCCTGACACCTTCAAACATGCTGTAGTCACACCACTTCTCAAAAAACCATCACTAGACCCTACCTGTCCTTCCAACTACCGCCCCATCTCCCTCCTACCCTTCCTCTCCAAGATACTTGAACGCGCCGTTCACAGCCGCTGCCTTGATTTTCTCTCCTCTCATGCCATCCTCAATCCGCTTCAATCCGGTTTTCGCCCTCTACACTCGACAGAAATGCCACTCACTAAAGTCTGTAATGACCTGTTCCTTGCCAAATCCAAAGGTCACTACTCCATCCTCATCCTCCTCGACCTATCCGCCGCTTTTGACACTGTCAATCATAATTTACTTCTTGCTGCATTATCCTCATTTGGGTTCCAGGGCTCTGTCCTCTCCTGGTTCTCCTCTTATCTCTTCCACTGTACCTTCAGAGTACATTCTCATGGATCTTCCTCCACCCCCATCCTGCTCTCTGTTGGAGTTCCCCAGGGATCTGTCCTTGGACCCCTCCTTTTTTCAATCTACACCTCTTCCCTGGGCTCGCTGATCTCATCTCATGGTTTCCAATACCATCTTTATACTGGCAACACCCAGCTTTACCTCTCCACACCAGAAATCACTGCGGAAACCCAGGCCAAAGTATCAGTCTACTTATCCAACATTGCTGCCTGGATGTCCAACCGCCACCTGAAACTGAACATGGCCAAGACCGAGCTCATTGTCTTTCCACCCAAACCCACTTCTCCTCTCCCTCCACTCTCTATTTCAGTCGACAACACTCTCATCCTCCCCGTCTCATCTGCCCACAATCTCGGAGTCATCTTCGACTCCTCCCTCTCCTTCTCTGCACATATCCAGCAGACAGCCAAGACCTGTCGCTTCTTTCTCTATAACATCAGCAAAATTCGCCCCTTCCTCTCCGAGCACACCACCCGAACTCTCATCCACTCTCTCATCACCTCTCGCCTTGACTACTGCAACCTACTCCTCACTGGCCTCCCACTTAACCATCTATCCCCCATTCAATCCGTTCAGAACTCTGCTGCCCGTCTTACCTTCCGCCTAGACCGATATGCTCATATCACCTCTCTCCTCAAGTCACTTCACTGGCTTCTGATCAGGTACCGCATACAGTTCAAGCTTCTCCTACTAACCTACAAATGCACTCAATCTGCAGCCCCTCATTACCTCTATACCCTCATCTCCCCTTATGCTTCTACCCGTAACCTCCGCTCACAGGACAAATCCCTCCTCTCAGTACCCTTCTCCACCACCGCCAACTCCAGGCTCCGCCCTTTCTGCCTCCCTCACCCTATGCTTGGAATAAACTCCCTGAGCCCTTACGCCAAGCCCCCTCCCTGCCCATCTTCAAATCCTTGCTCAAAGCCCACCTCTTCAATGTCGCTTTCGGCACCTAACCATTGTACCTCTATCCAGGAAATCTAGACTGCCCCCAATTTGATTGACTGCACTTTTTTGTCCTTTAGATTGTAAGCTCCTTTGAGCAGGGACTGTCCTTCTTTGTTAGATTGTACAGCACTGCGTAACCCTGGTAGCGCTTTAGAAATGTTAAATAGTAGTAGTAGTAGTAGGAATCTAATTCAACAAAGAAGAGGCACGATATGTCAGGTTGTTGTAGTACGGGAGCAGCAGGAAGGCCTCCTTAAGCTTGAAGAAGGCCAGCTTAGCTTCAGTTTACCAATTGTGGGTGTCTGCCCCTTTGCGAGTGAGGGTGCTGAGAGTTGCCGTAAGGCTGGAGTAATTGTGAATAAATTGCCAGAAATAGTTGGCAAAGCCCAGGAATCAAGGGCCTTAAGGCCCATGGGTTGTGACCACTCCTGGATTGCTGCAGATTTGTCCAGATCAATCTGAAGACTGGAAGAAGAAACTATACACCCCCAAAAGGGAAGGGCCATCTGTTCAAACGAACATTTCTCCAGCTTAGCGTATAGGCCATTCTCCTGTAGGTGCTGCAGCACCATCTTGCAATGAATTTGATGCTCGGACAGGAGGTAGAAAACACCAGAATGCCATCTAGACAGACCAAGACACGGGAGTAAAGGAGATCTT
This sequence comes from Microcaecilia unicolor, assembly GCF_901765095.1. Taxonomy (NCBI): domain Eukaryota; kingdom Metazoa; phylum Chordata; class Amphibia; order Gymnophiona; family Siphonopidae; genus Microcaecilia; species Microcaecilia unicolor. The sequence goes on along the minus strand of NC_044040.1, from coordinate 117,157,190 downwards.
GGAACACCTCATTTATTAAGGGTAGGAAAACAGCAGGGGCATTGCATAATCAAAACAGCATCACCAGGTATTCGTAATGACCATCCCATGTGTTGAAGGCTGTTTTCCACTCATCACCAGCTCAGATCTGGATTAAATTATAGGTCCCATGGAGGTCCAGTTTGGTGAAAATGGTGGCTCCCTGAAAGCGGTCAAACAACTCTGCTATGAGCGGTAAGGGGTATTTATTTTTGACGGTGATCACATTCAAACTATGGTAAATCAATACATGGCCATAACGATCCAGACTTCTTCCCTACAAAAAAGAATCCTGCTCCTGCTGGAGAGGTGGAGGGTCATCACAAATTATGTTGGATTTACTCCCTCATAGCTTTATTTCCATAACAGAGAGCATATAGAGCTTTCCCCTGGGTGACATTTTACCCAATAAGAGGTCAATAGGGCAGTCATATTCTCGATGAGGCAGTAAGGTCTCACCTTGCTTCTTGGAAAACACATCTGTGAAGGCACCATACACTGTGGGAAGACATGGAAGTGGGCATGGCTCGGCTTTAGCCAGAGGTGCACTGGAGTGAGGCAGGAATGAAAGCAGGTCAGATCCAGGCCAAAATGTCCCCAGTTGACATGGGATTCTTTTTTGTAGTCAGGAAAGTCCCAGAATGATCTAGTTGATTGACTTTGCGAGTACATACAGCTCTATAACGTCCTGGTGCAAAAGGCCCCTTGGAGAGAGATGGGGCTAGTTATTGTCACCAGGTGTACAGGCAGTAGATCTCTGTAGATTGACAAGATACAAAGTGGTCTCCTGAGGGGATTTACAGGGATCCCATGTTGATGTTTCAGTCACTTGTCCACAAAATTCCCAGGGGCCCCTGAGTCAAGGAAGGCCTGAACCGGGATTCATTTGTCTCCCTCCCGGTGGGTGACTGTTAGAGTGATGAAGGAGGGTGACGTAGTTTGAGGTGGGCCTATGGGTGCCTCCCCAACCAACCCTAGGCCTTGGAGTTTCCCGGTTTCTTGGGACATCTAGTGGCATAATGTCATGAGTCTGCACAATATAAGCAGAGGTCTTGTGCTCTGCAGAATTGCTTTTTCTACTCGAAAAATCGAGAACAACCCATGTGCATTGGAACTTCCTCTAATGGGGTAGCCATTATAGGAGGAGCCTGTAGTAGTATCAGCTTCTGAAACCATGGTACCAAACATATGGGCCGGCCCCAATCACCCCATTTCTTGGCCCCTCCTGGAAACAGATATCAATCCTAATGCAGAGGGATATGAGGTCATCCAGATTAGGTGGCAAGTCCCATCCCGCAATCTCATCATTAATGTACCCAGCAAGACCCTGCCAAAACACTGCCACCTGAGCTTCTTGGTTCCACTGAAGTTCAGAAACCAGGGTCCGGAACAGCACGGCATACTGGTCCATGGTCAGTGTTCTTTGTTTGAGGCGCAGTAGCTCGGATGCTACTGAGGAGCGCCCTGGCTCATCAAACACCTGCTGCTAGGCTGGACATAATTGGGTGATCCTGCTCCCACAGAGGGGACACCCAGGTCAGCGCCTGCCCAGAAAGGAGAGAGACAATGAAGGTGGCCTTAATGCGGTCAGTTGGAAAGCTGGTGGGCTACAGTTCAAAGTTCATCAAACACTGATTAATGAAACTCCGACAGGCTTGGGGTCTCCATCAAAGCACAGCAGTGCTGCGACTCAAGGCTGGGGCACCGGGGAGTTGTAGGTGGAGTCAGTAAGGCGGGCCATGGAGGATTCGGCACCAATGGGACTGCAGTACACATTGCTGTCAGCTGCGCACACACCCCCCTGAAGGGGTTCCACCTGTTGCTGTAACTGAGCCTGCTGTTGTTAGACCACCTGGGCTAGGTCCTGGAGGAATTGAACAAGTGTCTTGTCAGCTGAGCTCATGGCTTTGGCAAATTTTCATGGTTGGAGAAGGTGAGCCCTTGGACCGTGATGAGGTTGGCTCTATCTCTGGTCGTAAGTGCCACACAGGTCCTCATCGATGGTTGCAGATGGGATTGCCTGGCAGAGTCCAGGAGCTGGAGAAGGCAGGACATTACTCAGACAGGCAGAAGCACAGAACTAGGCAGTGCCCAGCAGATTGGCTGGAACTCGACAGGGTTTGTCTAGAGGTTGGCTCTTAAGAGAGCCCCTGGGGTTGGCTCTTAAAAGAGCCTTTGGTTTGGCTCTTAAAACATCCCTTGGGGCTGGCCCAATGGAGTCGAGGCCAGGGAGTAGCTGGAATAGCAAGGCTGGAGACAGGAACAAGCAGGACTGGAAGACTGGAACAGGCAGGGCTGGAAGCAGGAACAAGCAGGTCTGGAAACAGGAACAAACAGGGTTGGAACAAGCAGGACTGAAAGCAGGAGCAAACAGGGCTGGAAGCAGGTACTGGCTAGGCAACGAGCACTGGAGAGGCACAACTCTGGAAGCCTGTTGCTGAAGCACTGGAGGAGTATAGAGCATTTCCATATATATCCCTAGCCAGAAAGTGAGGTCATCTGTCAGCACCCCATCTAAGGCTGTAAATGGGAAGTGTAGCAACCAGGAAGTAAACACTCATAAGACTCTTAGGCATGACATACTGCAGGACTCTAGTGGCTTCCTGAACCAGGTAAGGGGCGTGACAATTATTACCTCCTCTCCCTATGCACCCAAGCATTCTTCTGGCTTTTGCCATTAACTTTTCTACCTGTTTGGCTATCTTAAGATAATCAGATACAACCATCCCCAAATCCTGCTCTTCTATCATGCAAAGAAGTACTTCACCCCCTATATGGTACCGCTCCCTCAAATGTTTGCAGTCCAAATGCATGACCCTGCATTTTTTTTTAGTATTAAATCTTAGCTGCCAAATTCTAGACCATTCTTCAAGCTTTACTAGATTCCTTCTCATGTTATCCATACCATCAGGGGTGTCTATCCTATTGCAGATTTTGGTATTAGCTGCAAAGAGGCAAACTTTATTAGGCAGCCATAGGTTATGAGCCCACTAGGGACAGAGAAAGTACCTGCATATAATAAATGTAACTACTTTAATTGTCCCACAGAAAGGCAGTATATCATATCCCATTATCCTTACTCTTTTGTAATATCACATATAAAAATATTAAAAAGAAGTGGTCCAACAATCAATCCTTGCAGCACAGACTGGTAATCTCTATTTCCTCACAGTGAGCTTCATTTACCACTAACTTTTGTGGCCTTTCACTCAACCAATATCTAATTCAGTCGGCCACTTTAGGACATTCAGTTTATTTATGTCATCTATGCAGAACTGTGCCAAAGGCTTTGCTAAAATCTAAGTACACCACATCTAGCGTTCTTCTTTGATTAACCTACTTATAAACAGTTCTGCGTTAATCTAACACAAACATAAATATTACATCCATCAATATCAGTTAATACCCCTCCAAAATATGATCCTGGTTGAATTAACATATTAATACTACATCAATGTATTATCAATCATTCTATAATCCCATTCTTATGCAAAGAAGGAAAATAACCAAGTCTTTGTTTTTTTCCTTAAAATACTTTGATTCACTTGGCAGTTTATTCCACTGATGATCCTCATTGGTGCATGGATGCCAGGAACAAGGAAAGAGGCAGCCCCTATTCCTCCCTCCAAGCATCCCAGATTCTAAGTTTCCAGAGAGTTTGAAACTTCTTGGCTGTAACAGTTCCTGTCTGATTTTCTAGGGTGAAATTTGATCAAGCATAACCCCTAGGATCTTTAGGTTGCTTGAGAATTCGGTTCCATCTATCTCAGTGTTCGAGTAGGTATCTTTGCAGTGTGGGGAAGTGAGAACAAAGAACTATGTTTTTTGCTTGTTCATGATTAGTTTGAAGACGGTTGCCCAGGTTTCTATGATTTGATTGCCTGACTAATTTTTCCTTTTATTTCGTTTACATTATTGTCGAACGGAATATAGATGACATGTCATCCACGTAGATGAAAGGGTGTAGGCATTGCAGTGTTAGGAATTTCGCCAGTGGTATCATCATATTAAAAAGAGGTGGAAATATGGGGTTCCCTTGTGGGACTCCGTATACTGTTTTCTAGGGTGTCAATAATGTTTGGTTCAGCTTCACCTGGTAAGTTCTATCTGTTAGGAAGCCCCAGAACCAGCTGAGGACCATACCACTGATTCCAATTTCATCTAGAAGTCTGAGCAGGGTTTGATGGTTTACCATTTCGAAAGCGGAGGACATATTGAATTGTAATAGTATTATCTTTTTTCCTTTGCTTATCTCTTGGCTGAAATTTGCCAACAGTGATATCAGGACCATTTCGGTGCTGAATTGGGGTTTGAAGCCTGATGGTGACTCATGTAGAATTGTGTGAGTGTTTTGGTAGTTCATTAATTGTTCCACAACGATCCCTTCTGAGAGCTTGGCTATCAGTGAGATTGATGCTAGTGGCCTGTAGTTTTTGATGTCGCCTTTACTGAGTTTCATGTTTTTTGGGATGGGGTTAGCAGTATATTGCCTTTCTCTGAGGGGTATAACCCCTTGGAGAACACTATATTCTACAAATTGGGTCGTGGTGTCTTTTGTTATTTAGTTAGGGCAGAGGTCCAGCATGCAGTAGGCTGACAAGAATCTGGTAAGCATATATTGGACTTTTTGGGATTGGGGTGTTGTAAACGATGTTTGCAGCAATGGTATCGGAACTGTGCAGTGCTTCAATGAAATGTTCTGTTGGAGCTTTGTCATTGTTGGTGGTTAATGGTTTGGTATCAAGGAGATTGTTGACCAGATTGTACAGTTTGTTTGTGTTTTGTAGTTCTTGCCAAGTTTTTTTTGTAATAAGTGAATTTGGCTTGTTTTAAGGTGGACTTGTATATCCTGTGAATCTTCTTCCACATTTCTTTGTTGGCCTCTGATTTATTTTTCCGCGATTGACATTCCCATCTTTGGCAGTCCCGTTTCAAGTCACTCAGTGTTGTGTTGAACCAGCGGGCTACCTTTCTTCTGGTTATGTTTTTGGTTTTCAGTGGAGCGATTAGATCAGTGATGGTCCCATTCTAAGTGCTTTGAAAATATGCCTCTTAGTGGCTCTTCTTCCACCCAGTCCTTTTTTTTATAATTTTTTTTATTAATTTCAATAAACAGTTTTACAGCAATCAAATCTTTCAAAAAGCATTGAAATAAACTCTTACATAATAAGCAAAAATCTTGCATAGAAAAAAATCTTCATTTCACTAACAGCCCTTCACCCCTCTACTCTTTTCCCTCCTCCCCTCCCTCTTGTTCCCCCCTTCCCCTTTTATCCCTCCCTGTTTACCCACCTCCCCCTATATTTATCCATGCGAGGTATCTGATGTATTGCTAGGAGATGTCCACTGTATGTACTGTTCCCATATTTTATAATGGGTAGCCAATTGTCCCGTGCGTAAAGCAGTAAGTTTTGGTAGCAAACAAATATTATCCAATTTGCTGAGAATTACTTGCTGATCTGGTAGAGCAGGCTGTTTCCATTTTGCTGCTAGGACCAATTTACTTGCTACAAACAGCTGTGTAGCAAATCGATGTGTTGACATCTGTACTCCTGGGGGCCTAGCATGTAAGAGGCAGTATTCTATCTTTATTGGGTAATGTGTCGCTGTGACCTCCCAGAGGAAATTCAATACATCTGTCCATCATGTCTACAATCCCACCAGATATGGACCATATCTCATACTAATCCACACTGGCGCCAACAGAGATCAGAGCCTTTATGGAACATTTTAACTAGGCGCTGTGGGGTATAATACCAACTGTATAACATTTTATGTCCATTTTCTATCAGCGCACTGGAGACTGATACCTGAAGTAGTGACCTAAATATCAATCTCCACTGGGGTAGTGTGTATGTCGTCCCTATGACCCTTTCCCATTTAGATAAGTAATATTCAACTGGATTACCATACTGCAGCAGAGCTTTATATATCCTCGATATAACTCTCCGACCTCCCCCTCCCATCATACTTTTTTCTATCTCTGATAGGTGAAGATCTCACTGCACCCGACGTGTAATAAAATCTTTAACTTGATAATATTGAAAGGCCTGCAGGGGGGATAACCCATACTCCTGGCGTAGTTCCTCAAATTTTACCGCTGTATTCTCTTCCCACATCTGCCCCAACTTACAAAGCCCCATCTCCTCCCATGCCTTATAGGCCGCATCTTGAAGTCCCGGCCCAAACTCGGGGGCAAAGAAGATACATGTGTTTAAAGTATCTATGCACAGGGAAAAACTTGTCTCTTAACTTATTCCAGATTCTCAGGGGCCCCTGAATCAGAGGGGGGCTTTTTCGTACAATCTCTCCCAGCATCTGTTTAGGTAACCAAGGTATTGCCTGCAATGGAAAGGGACCCATCCAGCCCTGCTCCAACCTTGTCCACAATTTCTCTGTACCCTGAAGCCATGTTGCTAATATTCTAAGGTGTGCTGCGTGATAATACGACTGAAAGGAGGGAACCCCCATACCTCCTCGCTCCCTAGTTTGATACATCACCTCTCTACGAACCCCTGGGGGTCTCTTTTTCCAGATGAATGAGAAACATTTACTCTGTAAACCACGTAGGAATTTGTCTGGCAAAACTATGGGCAATGCCATAAATAGATATAGGATCTTTGGGAGGAGAACCATCTTCACCGCGCTGATCCTCCCCATCCAGGACAGGGTTAGACCCTCCCATCTGTTAAGATCCTTGAAGAGCCTCCATGTAGTCACGGGGAAATTGACCTGAAAAAGGTCTGCAACTTGTCGAGGAATATTGATCCCTAAGTATCTTATGTATCGGGGAGCCCAACAGAACGGGAAGGTCGCCTGGAGAAGTGTCTTTTGCTGGTCAGGAATATTTATGTCTATTGTCTCTGACTTAACAAAGTTCATCTTAAAGCCTGATATTGCCCCGTAGGCCCGTATCTCTTCCTGTACCTCAGGGAACGAGACCAATGGCTCTTTTAACATGAGCAAAATGTCATGTGCAAAAAGAAGAATCCGAGTCTCCTGTCCCCCTAGCCTCGGGCCCCGAATATCTGGATGTTTTCAAATTTTTACTGCCAGGGGTTCCATTATTAGAGCGAATAACAAAGGGGATAATGCACAACCCTGTTGCGTCCCTCTACGAAATGGCTGGGATAGGGTACCATTGACCCGCACCGCAGCTGATGGCTTCTTATAAATCAATCAGAGTCAAGAACGAAATTGGCCTGAGATACTCATCTTTTCTAACACTGCGAAAAGGAACGATCAGCTGACACGATCGAAGGCCTTTTTGCGTCTAAAGAAAGAATGCACAATAGAATTTTGGCCTCCTGTATGTGGTATACCACATGAAGTGCTCGCTGAATGTTATCAAATGTCTGCCGCCCATGGACAAAACCTGCCTGATCTTCATGGACCAAGGACGGGAGATATCTCTGCAATCGGCCAACCAAGATTTTTGTAAAGATTTTATAGTCTACTCCCAATAGAGAGATAGGACGATAGGAGCTGCATTGCTGAGGATCTTTGCCCTGTTTGTGGATAACCATAATATTAGCCAAATTCCAGGTGAGGGGGAAGCTCCGAGTTAGCTTCAAGGGAATTGAAAACCCTTAAGAGCAGTGGGACCAAGTGTTTACCAAAAGTTCTATAAAACCTATTAGTAAAACCGTCCGCTCCTGGGGCTTTACCTGCTGGCAGCTCCTTAATCGCTTGTGTTACCTTTTTCAGTTCAAAAGGATTGGAGAGGCACTGGTTAGCACTCTCTGGCAAATGAGGAAGGTCTATGTCCTCCAAGTAATTCCCCAGTGCCTCCTTTGGGAGCTCCGATTCCGGAGTATATAGTGTTTCATAATATTCTCTAAATGCTAGCTTTATATATTCTGGGTCTGAGTGAATCACCCCTCCCCTATCTTGTAGACTTGTTATCGCATTCCGGTTGATCTTTTGCTTCAACTTATAAGCTAAAAGTCTACTGGCTTTATTTCCAAATTCAAAGTGAGACTGGTGGACTTGCTGGAGCTTTTCAGCCAGATCGGAAAGTTCAAGATCGTTCAACTGGGTGTGGATCCTGCGGGCCTGATCTTGTAAAGGTGCAGATGGTCGGGATCCCTCCCTATGCATCTGACCCTCTACTCGTACCAGCTCTTCTCGCAGTTTAGTTTCTGCAGCAGACCGTGTTTTCCTATTGTGCGCTCTCAGTGCAATTAAGTGGCCTCGCATAACCGCTTTGAGCCCCTCCCACAAAACAACAGGAGTTACCTCCCCGTTATCATTAAATTGAACATACTCTTTAAGGTGCTGTTCTAAGGCTGCTACATTGGTCGGTTCCTGCAAGAGTCCATCATCTAACCGCCAAGGTCGAATCTCTTTCCTAGGCTCTGGAAGGACCAGTTGAAGAAGAACTAGAGAATGGTCCGATCATGTGCAAGGCAATATCTGGGCAATTCCCACTTGTCCATTGATAGTCGTGTCCCCCAGTCAAAAATCAATCTTAGAAAATGAACAGTGAATGGAAAAGTGCGTATAGCTTCGTGTTAAGGGGTTTCTCTGTCGTCACATATCTATTAATTGCCACTGTGCAATGAATTCTTGCAGTCTACGTCTATCTCTCTTGGCGTATCGTATGTTGTGCGAGGAATTGTCTAGGTGTGGTTGCAGTGTAAGGTTGAAGTCTCCCCCCATTAACAAAGAGCCCTCTATATTCTTTGAAAGAAGATGATCTAGGTCCTCCATGAATGCTCCCTGATTTACATTTGGTCCATATACATTTAGCACGGTCTGTCCCGCCAAGGAAAAGACCACTAATATATGTCTCCCTCCCTTGTCTCGCACTACTTTCAAAATATTCCATGGCTTGGACCCATTAAACATGATCATTACTCCCCTACTTTTGGTGTTATCTATATTTGAAGCAAAATATATAATGGGGAAGCTTCTATGATGACATAAATATTCATGTTTGGGTTTAAAGTGAGTCTCCTGCACCAGAGCCACATCCACCCGGAGGCGGAGTAGCTCTCGGAACAAGAGTTGTCTTTTCCTGGGAATATTCAATCCTCTCACATTTAAAACAATAACGTAATATCAGACATTTTAAGTTATTCAAATCGCCTTACCGCTTCTATCCCCATGCTTACCTCTCCCGCTCACCATCTCTATGTCTCTGAGAATAACTAGGACATCTCTCGCACTCCCATATTCCTCCCATGGGTTCAACCCTTGTTTATAGTTTCCTTTATGTTTTGTCCCTCCCCTTCCCACAGAAACCCCACCCCTCCCTTCAGATAGCCATCTTTTCACTCTCCCTAATTGGGACACTCTTTGTCTGGTTTCTCCTCAGAGGCCTGTCTGACATGGGTAACCCTTCAGCATAGCCCTCTGAGTCATTGAAACACGGAAGCCCCTCCACCACTAACAAGGTGGTGTCCCTTCGGAGGGGCAGTTTTCACATTTATACAAACAACTTATCATACAATTTGCTAAACTATAGCATACCTAACTTTCAGACCTTCTTAGTGCCATGTTGTTGTTTCCACATTTATATATGTGGCCTATCATACAATTAGCTAAACTATGGCATGCATAACTTTCAAACCGTCTTAATGTCATGTTGTGGTCTTCCTGTGCTCTTAACATACCAACTATTGAAGAAAGCCTAATTTTCCTCATGGTTTCTCAGTCTGCCATTAGGCCACTTTGTGAACTTCGGGCAACTCAGAAATAATCCCGCTCCTTGTCTCTTCGTCGTCAGGTAATTAGTGCTGCAGATTGTTGCTGCTGTAGCCTCTTAGGGCCCTTGCCCACTCGCTGCCACTTAGGTGGATCCCCGCGAACGGGGCCACGTGGCCCAGCTGTCGAGGGGCCTGCTGTCGCTGGTGTGTCATCCTCTGGCAGTATCACTCTACCCTCCGGTATTGATTTAATCAGCTGCAGTTTTCCATCTTTGTAAAAAGCAAGGGCAAAAGGGTGGCGCCACCGGTAGCGAATGCCCATATCCTGCAGGCACCTGGTGACTGGTTTCAATTCTGCTCTCCGTTTCAGTGTGGCCATCGCTAGATCTTGATAAATCTCCACTCTGTAAGAATCCCATTGAAAGTTACTGCTTTGGCGGGCTGCTTTAACTACTTGCTCTTTTAATTTGTAATCTTAGAAGCAGGCCACTATGTCTTTAGGCAGGTTAGCCCGTGGTGAGCCCATAGCTCTGTGTACCCTCTCCAGGTGAATCTCTCGTGGCTCCACTGCCGTCCCCTGCGCAGCCAGCAAGTCACTTACAATCTTTTGAACCGTCTCCTCGCAGTTTTGATAAGTTGGAGTTTCAGGGATGCCTCTAAAGCGCAGATTACTTCTGCGGCTCCGATTTTTCAGGTCCTCCAACTTTTCAAGGACCTGCTGCTGACTGGTCTGGAGCTCCCCAATGTGCTGGTCTAAGGTGTCTAACGCCTCGGAGTGGGTCTCCAGCCGTGTATTTGTCTCTTCCAGGTGGGACCCCATCTCCCGCAGCTTGCCCTTAGGTCTGCTCCTAACGCTGCTAAAGCGCCTCTCAGTGCTTTTAAATCTGCTCGCATTTCTTGGAGCCATTCTTTCCAATCAATGGATCCTTCCACTCCGGTGTCTCCCGAATCCGCTAACGGGGTCTGAGGATCAGCGGCGGTCTGCGGCCCCCTGTGCCCCTGCGCATCGGCCTCCATTTTGTTCTTCCCACACAGCGTGTTCCCACTAAGGAAGGTGAAATGGGAGAGATCTGCTACTCCTGGCTTTGCTGTCATTGACCGGTGTCGATTTTCCACACTTTTGCTACCCTCTGCTTGTCTGCTCAGAGGGTGAAGCTCACTTATACTGGGCTGTTTGCCAGATTTCCCCGTGAGTTATCTGGAGCGTCTCTTTCAAGCGGCCTTGTCGTCCAATGACGTCACTTTCTCCTCCCTTCCGCACAGTCCTTAATGATTTCTGTCTTGTTTGATATGGATCTGACGTTGGCATACCTTATTGGGATTGTAGGTATTGATTGACTATTTTTTTGCAGTGAATTCAGATCAGGTGTCTTTTGCCTTGAGTGGTTTTTCCTATAATACCTTTGTTGATGCCTCATATCCATTCAGATTTCATATGGTCGAGTGCTCTGGTTGATTTTGTGTTGTGTGTGGTGTGGTAGTTATTTTTCATGTGGCGTGATGATATGAGTATGGGGATTATTAACCCTTCTTGAAGCTGAAAACCAGTTGGACTGATGGGCTAGGAGCATTATGAGGAGTAGGAAGCCTTTTATAAGCCTGTTGCCCATCATTATTGGTGTGAATAGATTTTCAACAGCACATGTCTCGTTTGTGTGTGTTTGTCGTTTTGCGACACTCACTAGGGGTTATCCCGACTTTGGGAGATTTAAATTGTCCTTTGGCTGCCTAATGGTTGTGTAGATTTATAGTCCCATGACCGTCGTATGAGGTCTGCACTGCACCTAATTAGGGTAATGCGGGCGTGAGGAGTGTTGTTTCCTCTTCATTACAACTTAGTGGTTGTCTGATTGCATCCAGCCTTTCTGTGTCCAGCTTGTTAGCTGATCGAGATCGTGGGTTTTCTTTTTCTTTACTTTTAACACTTTTAACCTAATGACAGAGGAGAGCCTTGACAAAATCCTAAGAGACCTTCGACCAACTACCTGCTCCCTCGATCCCTGCCCATCAAAGATAGTGCAGCAGGCAAGTATGGGCCTTATAGAAGGCGCCACAAAAATTGTGAACACCTCTCTTTCTAATGGGCAACTACCAACAGCATTAAAAAGGGCAGTGGTTCGCCCTCTGATGAAGAAAAACAACCTTGACCAGGACAAACTTGAAAGTTACAGGCCAGTATCCAACATCCCGTTTCTAGGGAAACTCATAGAACAAACAGTCTGTGTTCAACTTAATGAATGGCTAGAAAAGAGTAACTGGCTAGATCCATGTCAATCAGGATTCAGACCCAGTTATGGAACAGAAACAGTCCTCGTATCCCTGCTAGATGATCTTCACAGAAACCGAGACAAGGGATTCGCCACTGCTAGATTTCTCAGCAGCTTTTGACACTGTGGATCATGATATCTTGCTAGCACGACTGACAGAAACAGGTATCAGTGGAACAGTACTTGCCTGGTTCAGATCCTATCTATCAGACAGGCAACAATCCATAATATTTGGCAGCAACTCATCACCACCATGGACACTGACCTGCGGGATACCACAAGGATCGATACTGTCACCTAGTCTGTTCAATATCTACCTCAAGCCACTAGCTGAGCTGATTCGGTCAATGGACACTCAGTTCTACATCTATGCGGATGATGTGCAGCTACTCATACCCACTGAACCTGACTTACCTACTGCCTTGAATAAACTGATCACTTGTCTAACATCAATTCAAGAATGGGCTAAACACAACAAACTTTGCCTGAACCCAAGTAAAATCGAGCTTTTCTGGGTCCCTAACACAAGTGGATACATACCTGACATCAAAATCCCTTTTGGGAAGTATGAACTCCCCCTCAAATCACAAGTCAGGAACCTTGGAATACAGTTAGATTCAACACTTACTCTGATTCCCCAAATCCAAGCAATCTTCAAGAGCTGCTTCTACTATTTGCGACAGCTATGCTGCCTCTCTCCTTACATCGAGAAGGTAAATCTTATCCCAGTTGTGCATGCCATGGTAACATCAAGACTGGATTACTGCAATGCACTACACAATGGTCTGACTACAAAGGGCCTGCACTAGCTCCAGTTGATTCAGAATGCAGCTGCAAGACTCATAGAAGGTTGCAAGTGACCACATCACACCATTTTTGCAAAAACTTCATTGGCTACCAGTACAATACAGGGCTAAATTTAAAACTCTATGTCTGATCTTCAAGGCCCCAAAAGGAAATGGCCCCAAGTATCTGAAGAATAGGATGGTCCTCCACACACCGCCAAGAACACTAAGGTCATCCCAAGGACATTAACTAACTACACCCTCTCCAAAAGACATTACACGATGTGATATCCGCAAGCGAGCCTTCTCCAGAGTAGTCCCCACACTCTGGAATGCATTGCCTGAAAGGCTCCACTTAACACAAGACTATCTGTACTTCAGGAAGCAGGTGAAAGCTTGGCTCTTCAACCAAGCCTTTAATGGAAGAAGTAACTAACTTGTTAGTCTCACTCACATACACAAGGATTGACTCGGGCTGCACATACTGCAGCGGGACATGTTTATCCACTCCTACCCTAGCTGAGATGATATATTACCATCTCTCTGACCTCATGTGCAACTTTCTTCAAATCAGTCACCTTACTTTCTAATTCTTCCTACTTTCTTACTCATCTATATGTTACAACTTTGCCTTACCCTTCACTACCAATTATAATGTCCTATTACGTATTGTGTAGTCATTGCAAGTTGGAATATATTGCACTAAATGAAAAATTAGATATAATAGGCATCTCTGAGACCTGGTGGAATGAGGATAACCAGTGGGACACTGTCATACCGGGGTACAAATTATATCGTAGTGATAGGGTGAATCGGATTGGTGGAGGGGTAGCATTGTATATTAACGAGAGCCTTGAATCAAATAGATTGAAAATTCTGCAGGAAACAAAACACTCCTTGGAATCACTGTGGATTGAAATTCCATGTGCAAAGGGGAAAAGGATAGTGATCGGAGTGTACTACCGTCCGCCTGGCCAGGACGAACAGACGGATGCGGAAATGTTAAAGGAAATCAGGGACGCAAACAAACTGGGCAACACAATAATAATGGGGGATTTCAATTACCCGCATATAGACTGGGTTAATGTAACATCTGTACACGCAAGGGACATAGGATTTCTTGATGAAATCAAGGACAGCTTCATGGAACAGCTAGTTCAGGAGCCAACAAGAGAAGGAAAAATACTAGACTTAGTCCTTAGTGGTGCTCATGATCTAGTGCAGGGGGTAACGATACGAGGGCCGCTTGATAACAGTGATCATAATATGATCGGTTTTGATATTGGCATTGAAGGAAGTGAAACTAGGAAATCAAGTACGCTAGCGTTTAACTATAGAAAAGGTGATTACGACAAAATGAGAAAAATGGTGAAAAAAAGACTGAAAGGAGCAGCTCGCAGAGTAAAAAACTTGCATCAGGCGTGGATGCTGTTTAAAAACACCATCCTGGAGGTTCAGGACAAATATATTCCACGTATTAGAAAAAAGGGAAAAAAGACTAAACGTCAGCCGGCGTGGCTAAACAGTAAGATAAAGGAAATCATTAGAGCCAAAAAACAATCCTTCAGAAAGTGGAGAAGAGAACCAACTGAAAGTAACAGGATAGATCATAAGGAATGCCAAGCCAAATGCAAAGCGGAGATAAGGAGGGCAAAAAAGGACTTTGAGAAGAAATTAGCGTTGGAAGCAAAAATACATAGTAAAAATTTTTTTAGATACATTAAAAGCAGGAAACCAGCCAAAGAGTCGGTTGGGCCGCTGGACGAAAATGGTGTTAAAGGGGTGATCAAGGAGGACAAAGCCGTAGCGGAGAAATTAAATGAATTCTTTGCTTCGGTCTTCACCGAGGAGGATTTGGGGGGGGACACCGGTGCCGGAAAGAATATTTGAAGCGGGGGAGTCGGAGAAACTAAACAAATTCTCTGTAACCTTGGAGGATGTAATGGGTCAGTTCAGCAAGCTGAAGAGTAGTAAATCACCGGGACCTGATGGTATTCATCCCAGAGTATTAATAGAACTAAAAAATGAACTTGCGGAGCTACTGTTAGAAATATGCAATCTGTCCCTAAAATCGAGTGTAGTACCGGAAGACTGGAGGGTAGCCAATGTTACTCCGATTTTTAAGAAGGGTTCCAGAGGAGATCCGGGAAATTATAGACCGGTGAGTCTGACGTCGGTGCCGGGCAAGATGGTGGAGGCTATTATTAAGAATAAAATTGCAGAGCATATACAAAAACATGGACTGATGAGACAAAGTCAGCACGGATTTAGTGAAGGGAAGTCTTGCCTCACCAATCTAATGCATTTTTTTGAGGGGGTAAGCAAACATGTGGACAATGGGGAGCCGGTTGATATTGTATATCTGGATTTTCAGAAGGCGTTTGACAAAGTGCCGCACGAAAGACTCCTGAAGAAATTGCAGAGTCATGGAATCGGAGGTAGGGTATTATTATGGATTAAGAACTGGTTGAAAGATAGGAAGCAGAGAGTAGGATTGCGTGGCCAGTAGTCTCAGTGGAGGAGGGTAGTTAGTGGGGTCCCGCAGGGGTCTGTGCTGGGTCCGTTGCTTTTTAATGTATTTATAAATGACCTAGAGATGGGAATAACTAGTGAGGTAATTAAATTCGCCGATGACACAAAATTATTCAGGGTCGTCAAGTCGCAGGAGGAATGTGAACGATTACAGGAGGACCTTGCGAGACTGGGAGAATGGGCGTGCAAGTGGCAGATGAAGTTCAATGTTGACAAGTGCAAAGTGATGCATGTGGGTAAGAGGAACCCGAATTATAGCTACGTCTTGCAAGGTTCCGCGTTAGGAGTTACGGATCAAGAAAGGGATCTGGGTGTCGTCGTCGATGATACGCTGAAACCTTCTGCTCAGTGTGCTGCTGCGGCTAGGAAAGCGAATAGAATGTTGGGTGTTATTAGGAAGGGTATGGAGTCCAGGTGTGCGGATGTTATAATGCCGTTGTATCGCTCCATGGTGCGACCGCACCTGGAGTATTGTGTTCAGTACTGGTCTCCATATCTCAAAAAGATATAGTAGAATTGGAAAAGGTACAGCGAAGGGCGACGAAAATGATAGTGGGGATGGGACGACTTTCCTATGAAGAGAGGCTGAGAAGGCTAGGGCTTTTCAGCTTGGAGAAGAGACGGCTGAGGGGAGATATGATAGAAGTGTATAAAATAATGAGTGGAATGGATCGGGTGGATGTGAAGCGACTGTTCACGCTATCCAAAATACTAGGACTAGAGGGCATGAGTTGAAGCTACAGTGTGGTAAATTTAAAACGAATCGGAGAAAATTTTTCTTCACCCAACGTGTAATTAGACTCTGGAATTTGTTGCCGGAGAACGTGGTATGGGCGGTTAGCTTGACGGAGTTTAAAAAGGGGTTAGATAGATTCCTAAAGGACAAGTCCATAGACCGCTATTAAATGGACTTGGAAAAATTCCGCATTTTTAGGTATAACTTGTCTGGAATGTTTTTACGTTTGGGGAGCGTGCCAGGTGCCCTTGACCTGGATTGGCCACTGTCGGTGACAGGATGCTGGGCTAGATGGACCTTTGGTCTTTCCCAGTATGGCACTACTTATGTACTTATGTACTTATGTACTTATACCATGCCATACTTTGTATTGTTACTTGAATATTTTTACTGCTGTAGTTGCCTATTGCTCATGTTTGATCTATTCTTACTGTACACCGCCTTGAGTGAATTCCTTCAAAAAGGCGGTAAATAAATCCTAATAAATAAATAAAATAAAAATATTAGTGGGTTGGGCGCAGTGTCTTCTGTCGCTAGCCCAGCTGTCCCACGGTCCTCTCTGATTAACTCTGGGTTCGGTCTTTGGTTCACAGCAGTTAAGAGAAAGGGGAGGTCTTTGACTTGGTGTCAGGTTCTCAGGTTCAGAGCCCGCGGGGCCGGGCTCTGGAGCAAACGTGAGCCCTTGGGCTGCTGCCGAGGAGCGACAGCAGCAGGCAAAACCCACCAACCAACACTGGGTAAGCACACCGGCAGGGACTGTAGGCACTGCCCAGCGAACCGGAACACATGGACTAGAATCCCCCGGACTGGAGGACACAGGACTGGAACACACGCCGGACCGGAACACACTGGACTGGAGCACACCAGACTGGAACACACACCGGACTGGAACACACTGGACTGGTCCGCACAGCTTCACCTGTGCTTAGCTACTAAGCCCCCCAGGAGTTGAGCTTCTGGGTTCGAGTAGCCGACAGGACTTACTGGATACCGGGTGACATAGGGACCAGGACTGGAAACAGAAGTGCTCCTAACCCTAAACTGATCTACGTGCTCCCAAGCCCTAAACCAGCAGGAGTGTTCCTAACAGTAAACTGACAAAAGGACTTCCTAAGCCCTATACTAAACAGGAGCTCCTAAGCCCTGCTCAAGAAAGGGACTTCCTAAGCCCTAAACTAACAGAGCAGGGAACTAAACACCAAGCTACAAGCAGAGCTCTACACTAATAAGCTAAACACAAAACTACCAAGCTACCTAAGCCCTGCTCTAGCAAGCTAGATACAACTAACAAGGTGCTTCCTAAGCACTACTCTGGTAAGCAACCAGAAGAGCTCCTAGCACTAAAGGGAAGACAAGGGAGCCACAAGGAAAACCAGGAAAGCTAACACATAAGCCAAAAGTGATTCTAAATCACCAAACACCAACAGCAAAGACTGCAATGCTCCCACTAGCATAAACCCAGAAGTACTTCTAACAGCAGACTCTGCAGTGTTCCTAACAACACCAAACCCTGAAGTACTTCTATCAGCAACAGAGCTTCCAAAGCCCTACACACAGCAATGCTTCCAAAACCAAGAGGGAACAGCAGAGGAACCAAAAGGGAAAAGCAGGAAAGCTAAACACACAGACACCAGTGCACACTGCACTAACACTAACCTGGACCTTAGCAAAAGCAAGCAGGGAAACTAGACACAACGTCAGAAGTGCACACTGCACCACCCTACCTAAAGCAAACACCACTGTTGCAAAGGCTCTGAAGGAAACAACACCACTTCCTTATCAAGGCCCTCCCTGATGATGTCACACTCCCTAGACCTAGGCAAAAGCACACTGACCCAGAGAGGCCCAACCCACACCAATGCAAAACCGTGAAACACTTGAAGCCAGTACACCCAAAGAGAGTTAGAGCAACTCAGACTACCCACACAGGTGCAGTATAATGAAACAATTAGAGCCCTGCTGCTGGAAGCTGCAAGCACAGAGAGACAGAGCCAGCTCAGAAAGGACAGAGAAAGAAACAGAAGCCAGCTAAGAAGCTGACTCCCAGGAAAGAGGTAAGTTTGAGAGGGGTTCAGACCCCAATCATAACACTTGGAAAATGAAGATACATACCTGTAGCAGTATTCTCCGAGGACAACAGGCTGAATGTTCTCACTGATGGGTGACGTCCACGTCAGCCCCCGAGATCGGAAATCTTCCTAGCAACAAAAGTTTGCTAGAGCCTTCGATCGCTCATGGGTGCGCGCACTGCGCATGCGCAGCCATCAACTTCCCGCCCGTCGCGCGCGAGTCCCGTCAGTTTGATAACAAAGCAAAGAAGGAAAGACAACTCCAATGGAAAGGCGGGCGGGTATGTGAGAACAATCAGCCTGTTGTCCTCGGAGAATACCTGCTACAGGTATGTATCTTCATTTTCTCCGAGGACAAGCAGGCTGCTTGTTCTCACTGATGGGGTATCCCTAGCCTCCAGGCTCACTCAAAACAACAAAGAAAGGTCAATTGGGCCTTGCAACGGCGAGGACATAACAAGGATTGACCTACGAAGAAACATCTAACTGAGAGTGCAGCCTGGAACAAAACAAAAATGGGCCTAGGGGGGGTGGAGTTGGATTCTAAACCCCAAACAGATTCTGCAGCACGAACTGCCCAAACCGACTGTCGCGTCGGGTATCCTGCTGAAGGCAGTAATGAGATTAGAATGTGTGGACTGATGACCATGTCGCAGCCTTGCAAATCTCTTCTATAGTGGCCGACTTCAAGTGAGCCACCGATGCTGCCATGGCTCTAACACTATGAGCCGTGACATGACCTTCAAGAGTCAGCCCAGCTTGGGCATAAGTGAAGGAAATGCAAACTGCTAGCCAATTGGAAATGGTGCATTACCCAACAGCCACTCCCCTTCTGTTGGGATCAAAAGAAACAAACATTTGGGCGGACTGCCTGAAGGGGCTTGTCCGCTCCACATAGAAGGCCAATGCTCTCTTGCAGTCTAATGTATGCAACTGACGTTCAGCAGGGCGGGTATGAGGACGGGGAAAAAATGTTGGCAAGACAATTGACTGGTTCAGAAGGAACTCCGACACCACCTTTGGCAAGAACTTAGGGTGAGCACTACTCTGTTATCATGAAATTTAGTACAGGGAGCATGGGCTACCAAGGCTTGAAGCTCACTGACCCTACGAGCTGAATTAACAGCCACCAAGAAAATGACCTTCCAAGTCAAATACTTCAGATGGCAGGAATTCAGTGGCTCAAAAGGAGGCTTCATCAGCTGGGTGAGAATGATGTTGAGATCCCATGACACTGGTGGAGGATTAACAGGGGGCTTTGACAAAAGCAAACCTCTCATGAAGCGAACAACTAAAGGCTGTCCAGAGATAGACTTACTCTCTACATGTTGATGATAAGCACTAATTACACTAAGGTGAACCCTTACGGAGTTGGTCTTGAGACCAGACTCTGATAAATGTAGAAGATATTCAAGCAGGGTCTGTGTAGTACAAGAGCGAGGATCTAGGGCCTTGCTGTCACACCAGACGGCAAACCTCCTCCATTGAAAGAGTAACTCTTTTAGTGGAATCTTTCCTGGAAGCAAGCAAGACTCAGGAGACACCCTCTGAAAGACCCAAGGAGGCGAAGTCTACGCTCTCAACATCCAGGCTGTGAGAGCCAGAGACTGGAGGTTGAGATGTAGAAGTGCCCCCTCGTTCTGAGTAATGAGGGTTGGAAAACACTTCAATCTCCACGGTTCTTCGGAGGACAACTCCAGAAGAAGAGGGAACCAGATCTGACGAGGCCAAAAAGGAGAAAATCAGAATCATGGTTCCGCAGTCTTGCTTGAGTTTCAACAAAGTCTTCCCCACCAGAGGTATGGGAGGATATGCATACAGGAGACCCTTCCCCCAATGAAGGAGAAAAGCATCCGATGCTAGTCTGTCATGGCCTGAAGTCTGGAACAGAACTGAGGGACCTTGTGATTGGTCTGAGTGGCAAAAAGATCCACCGAGGGGGTGCCCCATGCTCGGAAGATCTTGCGTACCATGCCCAAGTTGAGCGACCACTCGCGAGGTTGCATTATCCTGCTCAACCTGTCGGCCGGACCGTTGTTTACGCCTGCCAGATGCATGGCATGGAGAAGCATGCAGTGAGCATGAGCCCATAACCACATCTGGACGGTTTCCCAACACAGGGGGTGAGATCCGGTGCCCCCCTGCTTGTTGACGTAATACATGGCAACCTGATTGTCTGTCTGAATTTGAATAATTTGATTGGACAGCCAATCTCTGAAAGAGCGTTCCAGATCGCTCGCAACTCCAGGAGATTGATCTGAAGACCTGATTCCTGGAGGGACCAAGCTCCGTGAGTGTGAAGCCCGTCTACATGGGCTCCTCACCCCAGGAGAGATGCATCCATAGTCAGCACTTTTTGGAATTTGGAAGGGACGTCCCAAAGTCAAATTGGACCGAATTGTCCACCACTGAAGGGAATTGCAAAATGCGGTGGGTAGCTGGATTGCATCCTCTAGATCCCCTGCGGCCTGAAACCACTGGGAAGCTAGGGTCCATTGAGCTGATCTCATGTGAAGACGGGCCATGGGAGTCACATGAACTGTGGAGGCCATATGGCCTAGCAGTCTCAACATCTGCCGAGCTGTGACCTGCTGAGACGCTCTGGCCAATGAAACAAGAAACAGAAGGTTGTCTGCCCTCGCCTCTGGAAGATAGGCATGAGCCGTCTGTGAATCCAGCAGAGCTCCTATGAATTCTAGTTTCTGAACTGGAAGAAGATGGGAGTTTGGGTAATTTATGACAAACCCCAGTAGATCCAGGATTTGAAAATTCATCTGCATGGACTGTAGTGCTCCTGCCTCGGAGGTGTTCTTCATCAGCCAATCGTCGAGATAAGGGAACACATGCACTCCCAGTCTGCGTAGCAATGCTGCAACTACTGCCAGGCATTTGATAAACACCCCGGGCGCAGATGCGAGCCCAAAGGGCACCACACAATACTGAAAGTGCTATGTTCCCAGACGGAATCGTAGATACTGCCTGTGAGCTGGCAGTATCGGGATGTGCGTATAAGCATCCTTTAAGTCCAGCGAGCATAGCCAGTTGTTTCTCTGAATCATGGGAAGAAGGGTGCCCAGGGAAAGCATCCTGAACGTTTCTCGGACCAGATATTTGTTCAGGTCCCTTAGGTCTAGGATGGGACGCATCCCCCCTGTTTTCTTTTGCACAAGGAAGTACCTGGAATAGAATCCCAGCCTTTCTTGCCCTGGTGGAACGGGCTCGACCGCACTGGTGCTCAGAAGGGCGGAGAGTTCCTCTGCAAGTACCTGCCTGTGCTGGAAGCTGAAGGACTGAGCTCCCGGTGGACAATTTGGAGGTATGGAGATCAAATTGAGGGAGTATCCGAACCAGACTATTTGAAGAACCCACCGATGGGAGGTTATGAGAGGCCACCTTTGGTGAAAAAATTTTAACCTCCCTCCGACCGGCAGATCGTCCAGCACAGACACTTTTACAGCGGCTATGCTCAACTGGAGCCAGTTAAAAGCCCGTCCCTTGCTTTTGCTGGGGAGCTGCGGGGGCCTGTCTGGGCGCACGCTGTTGATGAGAACGAGCACACTGGGGTTGAGCCCGAGAAGGCTGTCGAGAAGGTGGAGTGTACCTAAGCTTATTGTAAGCATAGGGACATTCCACCTTCCCAAGAAAAACCGTCTACCTGATGAGGTAGATGCTGAAGGCGCTCGGTGGGAGAGATTGTCGAGGGCGGTTTCCCGCTGGTTGAGCTGTTCGACCACTTGGTCGACTTTCTCGCCAAAAATATTATGCCCCCGGCAAGGAACATCCACTAACCGCTGCTGGATTCTATTGTCCAGGTCAGAGGCATGCAGCCATAAGAGACTGCGCATCACTATACCTTGAGCAGCGGACCTGGATGCAACATCAAAAGTGTCATAAGCACCCCTGGACAGGAATTTACGGCACGCCTTCAGCTGCCTGACCACCTCCTGAAAAGGCCTGGCGTGCTGCACAGGGAGCTTGTCCACCAAGTCCGCCAGTTGCTTCACATTGTTCCGCATATGAATGCTCGTGTAGAGCTGGTAGGACTGAATTTTGGACATGAGCATAGAGGACTGATAGGCCTTCCTCCCAAAAGAGTCCAGAGTTCTAGATTCTCGTCCCGGGGGCGCCGAGGCAAAATCTCTAGAACATTTGGCTCTCTTGAGAGCAGAATCCACAACCATAGAGTCCTGAGGTAACTGCGACTTCATCAACTCAAGTTCCCAATGGATTCGATACTGGGACTCAGCTTTTTGGGGTACAGAGAGAGAGATGAGTGGAAAGATAGGGAGAGAAAGAGGGGACATAGGCAGGAGAGAGAGAGAAGCTGCTGGGGAGAAACTGGGGGAGACCCTAGCTGTCAGATGGAGAAATGCTGAATGAAAGGAGGGAGAAAGAGGGAAGACGCTGGATGGAAGGGTAGAGAGGGAAAGAGGAAAGACACTGGAAGGATGGGGAGAGAGAGGACATGCTGAATGGAAAAGGGTAGAGAGAGAGAGAACTGTCTAGAAAGAAGGGGAGATAGAGGGAGACAATGGATGGAAGGAGAGGGAGAGGGTAATGGGTGGAAGGATAGAGAGAGAAAGAAAGAAAGAGGGATGACACTGGATGGAAGGGTAGGAGAGAAAGAGAGAAGGTGCTGGACATGGATGGATGGAGGGGAGGGAAGACAGGAAGGAGATGCACATGGATGGAGGGGATGGAAGAGAGGAGAAATCTGGACATGGATGGACTGAGGGCAGGGAAAGAGGAGAAATGTCGGACAGGGATGGAGGGAAGGAAAGACAAAGGAAGGAGATGCACATGGAGGGGAAGGGAGAGAGGAGAAATCCTGGACATGGATGGAGGGGAGGGAAATAGATGCACATGGATGGAGGGGAGTGAGGAGAGATGCTGGATATGGATGGAGGGAAAATTGCTGAATTTAAGAGCTGTATCGGAACACCGAAGGATAGGGACAGGGCTACAGATGGTAGACAGGATGGTAGACAGGAGAATGATGGACATGGTGAGAGAAAAAATATCAAATAGAAAGAAGACACTGCATAAAACAGAAGACACTGGGACCAAAGCGAATAGAAAAACTAAATGCTCAGACAACAAAGGTAGAAAAAAGTATTTTATTCAGAGTATGCCAGCTTTTGGAAATGTGCATCTGTGATATTTTGCATTTAAGTTTTAATTTTTCTAGTACTGCTGCATGCTGAGTCTGACTTCTTGAGGTAACTTTCCAGTTCAATATTTTGCCTTCATATGAGATGTGTATGAAACTGGCTGAGATCCACAATGAGTCAAGAAAGACTAACAGCTTTATGTTTACTGAACATTGAAAGTGATCTTGTTGGAGATATTAACCCTGAGCAGATCACTGACACCTATGATGTGAAGTCTAGTCGCCGGATGTTACTTCACTAATGTGACCATTTCATTTTGGGATTTTCCATGGATGGAAATAGCAGTGTTTAATAATTGATAACATTTTTGAATAGTATACAATATATGCTTTGAGCAACCGCTTTTTTTCTTTGACATATTATACATATCTAATACCTAATGTAATATAAGGTATTAATTGTGACTCTTTTACTTTTACTTATTTTTTTTCTGTGTGTTGTCAGGCGATTATGGCTGTAAGCTCCACCCCCTGGCCCCACCCTAACCCCGCCCTCTTTAGCCTCCCCAAACAGCTGGGCCACCGACCGCCTATGGACTACCACAAAACCTAAGTGAATTCAACTCTCTCAAAATCTCTCACAGCTCTCTCTCATCTATGTCCTGCCTTAATAACAGTTTCAAACAGACTTCCTTTAAAACCTCTCACCCCTCTGTGATCTGCTCATGCTGACTGAAATAACAGAGCTACTTCTCTCAACAGAGAGATACAGATATCTCCCTCCTTGTGTGCCTTCCCCTTCTTCACAGCACCAACTGCAAAGCAGAAGACAAATTGATACATTTACTGACAACCTACTCTGGTCCCAGAAACATGACATCATCATGAACTGACAGAAAAAGCCCACAGATCAAAATTCCAGTTTAACACACAAACCATACTACCTGGGCAATGCTTATGGGCATGATTGCACATTCTGCCCATCTCCACCTAAGTGTATGTCCATCTGTCAAATAAGTACTGTAAGATATACACATATGTAAAGAATAATAGATGGAATTTTGGCATTTATGCACATGCACACATCTACATGCATATACCATGTAGGGGGTCAATATTCAAAATGATTTAACCGGTCAGAAACGGGCGCTGCAAGGTTAAATCACTTATTCGGGGCTATCCGCTAATTTTCAGCAGCACTTAACCGGTTATCACCGCTGAAAATTAGCAGTTAGGACAAATTGAAACCACACAGCAGATTAAGGCGAACAAGATAACATTTATTTTGAATTGTCAGGTAGGGTTCCTGTTGAATTCACAGGTAGGGAAGAAAAGAAAACACAAACCAGTCCTTTCATACAAAAGTGCCCTTTGTGGCCTGCTCCTGCAGGGCTCTCCAGAGTTACCGGTACAATTGTTAGCAGTTACCCAGGCCAGCCTGTGTCCGGCTGGGTCAAAGATATCAAACTGCAATGGTCCAAGTCAAATTTGGCTTACCTGACTGTTATGGTTTGCAGTCATACATAGGTGGTGGAGGCATATGCAGTTTGGCATCGCTGCTGCCCTCTGGGTCTCCTTAGCCTAGCTGTGCCCTGGCTCCACCCCTCCCGTGTCACTTCCGCCTTGGGCAGGACTATGGATCCTAAGGTGGTTCTAACCAAAGAGGTTTAATAGACAGGAGATGAAGTGACGTCAAAATGCTGAAACCAATTAGGTCAATCTGAGTTTTCCCTTCCCCGCGCAGCTGTCGACCCCATATACTCAAAACAAAGCAAGCAAACCTTTATTGTTGGTAGCATTTTTATTTAATCTCACTTATATTTTCAAACATGCCAGCTTGTGCAGCATACGGATGTACACAGAGGAAGCATAAAAACGGGATAACTTTTCATAGGTAGAGTAATAATTTGTTATAAATCTTAATCAGTGGTCAGTTGGAGGGGCTGGTTACAGGGACACCCTAACACGTGTTATATTTGTGCAGAGATTTCTTTTCTCCTGGTAATGGGCCACTAAAACAGACATCATGTTATGAGAATCAGGTGATTAACATTCGGAGTTTCTATCTATTTATTTATTTATGACATTCATATCCCACATTTAACATGTATTAGGTTGAAGGTGGCAGACCTTACGTGGCACCTAGACAAGATTTTAGATAGTGCTGGGAAGAAGCTGGCTGTCTTGGTACATGTGGGTACCAACGACGTAGGAAAATGTGGGAGAGAGGTTCTGAAAGCTAAATTTAGGCTTTTAGGAAGGAAGCTCAAAGCCAGATCCTCTAAGGTAACATTTTCTGAAATACTACCTGTTGCACGCACAGGGCCCAAGCGACAGGCAGAGATCCGGAGTCTCAACACGTGGATGAGACGATGGTGTGGGGAGGAGGGTTTTGGATTTGTCAGGAACTGGTCAGCATTCTGAGGAAGGGAGAGCCTATTCCGATCTGATGGGCTTCACCTTAACCAGGGTGGGACCAAACTGCTGGCGTCAACTTTTAAAAAGGAAATAGAGCAGCTTTTAAACTAGAAACGGGGGAAAGGCCGACAGTCGCTCAAAAGCGCATGGTTCAGGAGAAAGTATCTTTTGAGGATATCACCCAGATAGGGAAAAAAGGGTTACTTTTGAGTAAGGATAACAAAGAAATCATAGAAGATCAGATGGACTTAAAGCGAAAGCTACATCCTGTAGAAGGTATTCTCCGAGGACAGCAGGCTGATTGTTCTCACTGATGGGTGACGTCCACGGCAGCCCCTTGAATCGGAGATCTTTACTAGCAAAAGCGTTTGTTAGCCCTCGCGCACGCATGCATACTGCGCATGCGCAACCGTCTTCCCGCCGGAACGCGCTCGTGTTCGTCAGTCCAGTACATAGCAAAGAATAAGACAAGGGAAGACACAACTCCAAAGGGGAGGCGGGCAGGTTGGTGAGAACAATCAGCCTGCTGTCCTCGGAGAATACCTTCTACAGGTATGTAGCTTTCGCTTTCTCCGAGGACAAGCAGGCTGCTTGTTCTCACTGATGGGGTACCCCTAGCCCCCAGGCTCACTCAAAACAATAAACATTGGTCAATTGGGCCTCGCAACGGTGAGGACATAACTGAGATTGACCTAAACTTATCCAACTAACTCAGAGTGCAGCCTGGAACAGAATAAAAATGGGCCTACGGGGGTGGAGTTGGATTCTAAACCCCGAACAGATTCTGTAGCACCGACTGCCCGAACCAACTGTTACGTCAGGTATCCTGCTGAAGGCAGTAATGCGATGTAAATGTGTGGACAGATGACCACGTCGCAGCCTTGCAAATCTCCTCGATAGTGGCTGACTTCAAGTGGGCCACTGACGCTGCCATGGCTCTAACACTATGAGCCGTGACATGACCCTCAAGAGTCAGCCCAGCCTGGGCGTAAGCGAAGGAGATGCAATCTGCTAGCCAATTTGAGATGGTGCGCTTCCCGACAGCCACTCCCCTTCTGTTGGGATCAAAAGAAACAAACATTTGGGCGGACTGTCTGTGGGGCTGTGTCCGCTCCAAGTAGAAGGCCAATGCTCGCTTGCAGTCCAATGTGTGCAGCTGACGTTCAGCAAGGCAGCTATGAGGACGGGGAAAGAATGTTGGCAAGACAATTGACTGGTTCAGATGGAACTCCGACACCACCTTCGGCAAGAACTTAGGGTGAGTGCGGAGGACTACTCTGTTATAATGAAATTTGGTATAAGGAGCATGAGCTACCAAGGCTTGAAGCTCACTGACTCTGCGAGCTGAAGTAACTGCCACCAAGAAAATGACCTTCCAGGTCAAGTGCTTCAGATGGCAGGAATTCAGTGGCTCAAAAGGAGGTTTCATCAGCTGGGTGAGAACGACATTGAGATCCCATGACACTGTAGGAGGTTTGATGGGGGGCTTTGACAAAAGCAAACCTCTCATGAAGCGAACAACTAAAGGCTGTCCAGAAATCGGCTTACCTTCCACACGATAATGGTATGCACTAAAAGCACTAAGATGAACCCTTACAGAGTTGGTTTTAAGACCAGACTCCGACAAATGTAGAAGGTATTCAAGCAGGGTCTGTGTAGGAGCGAGGATCTAGGGCCTTGCTGTCACACCAGACGGCAAACCTCCTCCATAAAAAGAAGTAACTCCTCTTAGTGGAATCTTTCCTGGAAGCAAGCAAGATATGGGATACACCCTCTGAGAGACCCAAGGAGGCAAAATCTACGCTCTCAACATCTAGGCCGTGAGAGCCAGGGACCGGAGGTTGGGATGCAGAAGCGCCCCCTCGTTCTGAGTAATGAGGGTCGGAAAACACTCCAATCTCCATGGTTCTTCGGAAGACAACTCCAGAAGGAGAGGGAACCAGATCTGACGCGGCCAAAAGGGAGCGATCAGAATCATGGTGCCTCGAGCTTGCTTGAGTTTCAACAAATTCTTCCCCACCAAAGGTATGGGAGGAGAAGCATACAGGAAGCCCTCTCCCCAATGCAGGAGTAACGCATCCGACGCTAATCTGCCGTGGGCCTGAAGTCTGGAACAGAACTGAGGGACTTTGTGATTGCCCTGAGTAGCAAAAAGATCCACCAAGGGGGTGCCCCATGCTTGGAAGATCTGTCGTACCACTCTGAAATTGAGCGACCACTCGTGAGGTTGCATAATCCTGCTCAACCTGTCGGCCAGACTGTTGCTTACGCCTGCCAGATATGTGGCCTGAAGAAACATGCCGTACTGGCGAGCCCAAAGCCACATTCTGACGGCCTCCTGACACAGAGGGCGAGATCCGGTGCCCCCCTGCTTGTTGATGTAATACATGGCAACCTGATTGTCTGTCTGGATTTGAATAATTTGATTGGACAGCCGATCCTTGAAAGCCTTTAGAGCATTCCAGACCGCTCGCAACTCCAGGAGATTGATCTGTAGACCTTGTTCCTGGAGGGTCCAACTCCCTTAGGTGTGAAGCCCATCGACATGAGCTCCCCACCCCAGGAGAGACGCATCCATGGTCAGCACTTTTTGTGGCTGAGGAATTTGGAAGGGACGTCCCAGAGTCAGATTGAATCGAATTGTCCACCAATGCAGGGATTGAAGAAAACTTGTGGACAGCCGGACTACATCCTCTAGATCCCCAGCAGCCTGGTACCTCTGGGAAGCTAGGGTCCATTGAGCTGATCTCATGTGAAGGCGAGCCATGGGAGTCACATGCACTGTGGAGGCCATATGGCAGAGCAACCTCAACATCTGCCGAGCTGTGATCTGCTGAGACGCCCGTACCCAGGAAACGAGAGACAGAAGATTGTCGGCCCTCGCTTCCGGAAGGTAGTCACGAGCCGTCTGAGAGTTCAGCAGAGCTCCTATGAATTCGAGTTTCTGAACTGGAAGAATGTGGGACTTTGGATAATTTATCACAAACCCTAGCAGCTCCAGCAGTCGAACAGTCATCTGCATGGACTGTAGAACTCCTGCCTCGGAGGTTTTCTTCACCAGCCAATCGTCAAAATTGTGCACTCCCAGTCTGCGTAGAGACGCCGCTACAACATCCAGGCATTTGGTAAATACCCTGGGCACGGAGGCGAGACCAAAGGGTAGCACACAGTACTGAAAATGCCGTGTTCCCAGGCGGAATCGCAGATACTGTCTGTGAGCTGGCAGTATCGGGATGTGAGTGTAAGCATCCTTTAAGTCCAGAGAGCATAGCCAATTGCCTGAGTCATGGGAAGAAGGGTGCCCAGGGAAAGCATCCTGAACTTTTCTCGGACCAGATATTTGTTCAGGGCCCTTAGGTCTAGGATGGGATGCATCCCCCTGTTTTCTTTTCCACAAGGAAATACCTGGAATAGAATCCCAGCCCTTCTTGCCCCGGTGGCACGGGCTCGACCGCATTGGCGCTCAGAAGGGCGGAGAGTTCCTCTGCAAGTACCTGCTTGTGCTGGAAGCTGAAGGACCGAGCTCCCGGCGGGCAATTTGGAGGCTTTGTGATCAAATTGAGGGAGTATCCCAACCGGACTATTTGAAGAACCAACTGGTCAGAGGTTACGAGAGGCCACCTTTGGTGAAAAAATTTTAACCTCTCCCCGACCGGTAGATCGTCTGGCACGAACACTTTGATTTCGGCTATGTTCTGCTGGAGCCAGTCAAAAGCCCATCCCTGACTTTTGCTGGGGAGCCACAGGGGCCTGCTGGGTCGCACGCTGTTGATGGGAACAAGCGCGCTGGGGTTTGGCCTGGGCAACAGGCTGGCAAGAGGGAGGATTGTACCTACTCTTACTCGAATAGGGAACAGTCCTCCTTCCGCCATAAAAACGTCTACCAGTTGAGGTAGAAGCTGAAGGCGTCCGGCGGGAGAATTTGTCGAAAGCGGTGTCCTGTTGGTGGAGCTGCTCTACCACCTGTTCGACCTTTTCTCCAAAAATATTATCCCCCCCGGCAAGGAGAATCCGCAATCCGCTGCTGAAGTCTATTCTCCAGGTCGGAGGCACGCAGCCATGAGAGTCTGCGCATCACCACACCTTGAGCAGTGGTCCTGGACGCGACATCAAAAGTATCGTAAACACCCCTGGCCAGGAATTTACGACTCGCCTTCAGCTGCCTGACCACCTGCTGAAAAGGCTTGGCTTGCTCAGAAGGGAGCTTATCCACCAAGTCCGCCAACTGCTGCACATTATTCCGCATATGAATGCTCGTGTAGAGCTCGTAGGATTGGATTTTGGAGATGAGCATTGAAGAATGGTAGGCCTTCCTCCCAAAAGAATCCAAGGTTTTATAGTCTCTGCCCGGGGGCCCCGAAGCATAATCCCTAGAACTCTTGACCTTCTTAAGGGCCAGATTCACCACTCCAGAGTCATGAGGCAACTGAGTCCGCATCAACTCTGGATCCTCATGGATCCGATACTGGGACACGATCTTCTTGGGAATGTGGGGATTAGTTAGCGGCTTCGCCCAGTTCGCCAGCAATGTCTGTTTGAGGACATGCTACATGGGTACAGTGGATGATTCCTTAGGTGGCGAAGGATAGTCCAAAAGCTCAAACATTTCAGCCCTTGGCTCATCCTCCGTAACCATAGGGAAGGGAATGGCCGTAGACATTTCCCGGACAAAGGCCGCGAAAGATAGGCTCTCGGGAGGAGAAAGCTGTCTTTCAGGAGAGGGAGTGGGGTCAGAAGGAAGACCGTCAGACTCCTCGTCAGAGAAATATCTGATGTCTTCCTCTGCATCCCACGAGGCCTCACCATCGGTATCAGACACGAGTTCATGAACATCTGTCCGAAGCCGTGCCCGCCTCGACTCCGTGGAAACATGGGCACGGTGAGAACGTTGAGAAGAGGACTCCCATACCGGCGGCGATGAAGCTCCCTCCATCGATGTCGTCGGGGAGTCCGCCTGGGAGGCAGCCAATGCAGGTACCGCAAGTGGTACCGGTATTGGAGACCTCACCACGGGCAAGGGGCCAGCCGTCGCCTCACTCAACGGCACCGGCAGCGCAAGCACCCCCGGTACCGGAGAAGGGCGCAACAGCTCCTCCAGTATCCCTGGAAGAATGGCCCGGAGGCTCTCGTTCAGAGTGGCTGTCGAGGAAGGCAGGGAGTCTGGCACAGGCGACGAGCTCAGAACCTGTCCGGGACGCGGAGTATTAATCCTTTTCATGCTCCTGAGTTTGCAGTAGTTATTCATTATTTGGCCAATATTAATCCTTTTTCAATGCTAAAATGAAATATTTCTGCCCTCTTAAACACCAGTTTTAGCTATATTTACACATTCAAAGTTTGACTAATGATAAACTTTGATTGAAAAATTTCTTTCCCCCGCCTTCCAACATCAGCTTTGTAATCATGATATATTAATCAATCACAATCATATGCACTTGACCTTATTGATTCCATTGTATGGTACCTAGATTTGGTTGACTTCACATGTTTCCAAGTCTCGCTCCGCCCTAGAGGGGTGGGTGTAAGATAGTTAGGCCCCTTGGTTATGATAAAAGGGGAAACCTAATGCTGCATTTCATACAGCATATAATTATGTATCCACATGCTGACTCTTGCTATGGCCTTGTCTCACTATGACAGAGCACCCCTGTCACCTCATCCCTATGCATCCCCCCCACAGGACTCACAGACTATAAGAGCCCTCTGGAAAGGACGGCCACACCCACTAGTAGTCATGTGTGCCAGCCCCCTCTGAAGGGCCTGGCAAGAGGGGAATGAAGAGTTATGCTAGCCCTTGCTCTCAGTAAAATACAGGCCAATGGCTCATAATAAGAGCTAGGCCTCTCTTAAAATCAAAATCATCTCTGATACAAAAGAGAGCTAGCTTGTAAAAGTCAGAGATCACCTTTGACACAGTTACATTTCACTGTGGCAAGTGCTGAAATGAGGTAATTGAGAACTGGCAAGGGTGGGGGCAATCTACTCTATAAACAATCCTGAGACTGGCACCTGCAAGACGTCATGAGCAAGAGTTGCTATGGTTATGTAGAGATAGTGCTGGGTCAGCTGCACCCCAGGTGAGAACATCCAAAGGGGGGGCTAGAGGAAGGTTTGGGAACATATGAAGTCATTCTGATCAACTGATAAGGGCTAGGAGCCCTGTTGAGACAGCTGGGGTCCATTGAAATGAATAGGGCCAAAATTGTATATAAGCAGCAGTTTGAGGGGTATTAGAGCAGACAAGAGGAGAAGAAGACCAGAGAAGGAAGACTCCAGAAGGCTAGAGAGAGAGGACGTACCATGATATGCGGTTCCATTAGGTGAATGCTTGACTGACCTGTACTGCTATTGGTAGGATTGTAATAAACTATCTTTTTATATCTACTACATACTGGGTTCCTTCCTAATTACAAGGGTCTATACTGCCTTGACGGTGTAAGCCTGTCATGAGCAGATACCAGATTGGGGTAATTAAGGATCTAGAGGGGATATGAAGATCTTTCCAGGATAGTACAGAGAACCCATGGCTTCCGCTGCGCAAATGGGTGAGGCAGATCCTAATTATAAACAGGAGGCGGTACCGGGCTGTCCAAGGTAGAGCGCATCGACACCTCCTGGATGGAGGGTGAGCAGTCCTCCCGGTGTCGATGCTTAGAGAGTGCCGATTCCCTCGACGACCCAGAGCTCTCGGTACCACGTCTGGAAGGTGACCGGTGCCGATGCTTCTTTGCCTTCACATGAAGCATGTCACTGGAACCTCCTGGTATTGAAGAAGAGGACGTCGAATCCAAACGCCTCTTTCTTGGGGCTGGCTCCGAAGAAGGTCGATCCCGGGGGGGCTGTACCACAGGAGCCCTCGAGGTAGGCAGAGACCTACTCAAGGGCTCACCGCCACCAGCAGGGGAATGGACAGCCCTCACCTGCGCTCTGGAAGACGAGGCACCCTCCGACGACATCAGTACCAACGATGATCCCAGTACCGTAGACGTTGAAGCACCGGTCGATGACCTCGGTACCGCAGACGTCAATGCACCGGCCGATGACCTCGATACTGTAGACATCGATACACCAGGCGAGGCCCCGAACAAAGAGTTCCACTGGGCCAATCCCACTACCTGAGTTCTCTTCTTCAACAGAAGACAGAGATTGCAGGCCTGAGGACGATGCCCAGCCCCCAGACACTGAAGGCACGAAGCGTGCCTATCAGTGAGCGAGATAACCTGGCTGCACTAGGTGCACTTTTTGAAGCCGCTGGGAGGCTTTGATGACATGGGCGGAAAAATCACGCAGGCGAAGTCAAAATTCGCGATGATGGCAATGGGCTCCAAAAAAATAGGGAAAAACCCATACGGGCGGCCAAAAGGGCCGCTTCCGAAAGCGAAAGGAAACTTTACGGGGAAAAACTCGAAAATAAGGCTTTTTTAAAAAAAACAAATCTTAACATGACGGAGAAGAAAAACGCAAGACTTCCGAACGGAAGAACGCGGCGAAAGGCATGAGGGTCTCCTCAGGGCACAGACGACCGAAAAACCAGCCGTCCTGAGCCACGGAAAAAAGAAGACTGACGAACACGAGCGCGTTCGGGCGGGAAGACGGTCGCGCATGCGCAGTATGCGTGCGCACGCGAGGGCTAGCAAACACTTTTGCTAGTGAAGATCTCCGATTCAAGGGGCTGCCGTGGACGTCACCCATCAGTGAGAACAAGCAGCCTCTGCTTGTCCTCAGAGAAATAAAATTAATAATGACCAGACAGAAGACAACATATTAATAATGCCATGTATTAAACGTAATAAAAATCAGAACAACAAGCATACATTGAAATGTCTATACGCAAATGCCAGGAGCCTGAGGCATAAGATGGGAGAGCTGGAGTACATTGCACACAATGAAAAACTGGATATTATAGGCATCTCTGAGACCTGGTGGAAGGAAGATAACCAATGGGACACAGTCATACAGGGCTACAAATTATATCGTAGTGATAGGGTGGATAGGATTGGAGGAGGGGTAGCACTGTATGTAAATGAGAACCTTGACTCAGATAGGCTGCAAATATTGCAAGAGACAAAACCCCTATTGGAATCCTTGTGGATTAAAATTCCACATGAAAAGGGGAAAGGGACGATGTTAGGAGTGTACTACTGTCCACCTGGCCAAGACGAGCAGACGGATGCAGCAATGTCAAGGGAAATTAGGGAAGCGAATAAAAAGGGCAATGTAATATTAATGGGTGACTTCAATTATCCGGATATAGACTGGGTTAATAAAACATCGTTACATGCAAGGGAAGTGAAATTTCTTGATGAAATCAAGGACGGCTTCATGGAACAGCTGGTTCAGGAGCCGACAAGAGAAGGAAAAATACTAGACAATCATTAGTGGAACTCAAGATCTGGTTCAGGGGGTAACGGTGCGAGAGCCACTTGATAACAGTGATCATAATATGATCGGTTTTGATATTGGCTACGAAGTAAGTGAACTCTGGAAATCAAATACACTAGCGTTTAACTTTAGAAAAGGAGACTACAATAAAATGAGAAGAAAGGTGAAAAAAAGACTGAACGGAGCGGCTGAAAGGGTAAAAAACTTGAATCAGGCATGGATGCTGTTCAAAAACACCATCCTAGAAGTACAGGACAAATATATTCCGCGTATTAGAAAAAGAGGAAAAAAGACCAAACGTCAGCCGGCGTGGCTAAACGGTAAGGTAAAGGAAGCTATTAGAGCCAAAAAACAATCCTTCAGAAAATGGAGAAGGGAACTGACTGAAGACAATAAGATAAAGCATAAGGAATGTCACGCCAAATGCAAAAAGGAGATAAGGAGGGCTAAGAAGGACTTTGAAAAAAAGTTAGCGTTAGAAGCAAAAACACATAGCAAAAATTTTTTTAGGTATATTAAAAGCAGAAAGCCGGCTAAAGAATCGGTAGGGCCGCTGGATGACTGTGGTGTTAAAGGGGCGATCAGGGAAGACATAGCGGAGAAATTGAATGACTTCTTTGCTTCGGTCTTCAACGAGGAGGATTAGGGAGGGATACCGGTGCCAGAAAATGTATTTGAAGCGGACAAGTCAGAAAGACTAAATGATTTCTCTGTAAACTTGGAGGATGTAATGGGGCAGTTCTGCAAACTGAAAAGTAGTAAATCTCCGGGACCACATGGTATTCATCCCAGAGTATTAATAGAGCTGAAAAATGAACTTGTGGAGCTACTGTTAGTAATATGCAATTTATCCCTAAAAACAGGTGTAGTACCGGAAGATTGGAGGGTGGCCAATGTAATGCCGAGTTTTAAAAAGGGTTCCAGAGGAGATCCGGGAAATTATAGACCGGTGAGTCTGACGTCGGTGCCGGGAAAAATGGTGGAGGCTATTATTAAGAATAAAATTACAGAGCACATACAAAAGCATGGGCTATTGAGACAAAGTCAGCACGGATTTAGTGAAGGGAAGTCTTGCCTCACAAATCTACTGCATTTTTTCGAGGGGGTGAACAAACATGTGGACAAAGGGGAGCCGGTGGATATTGTATATCTAGATTTTCAGAAGGTGTTTGACAAAGTGCCCCATGAAACACTCCAAAGGAAACTGGAGAGTCATGGGATCAGAGGCAGTGTATTATTATGGATTAAGAGCTGGTTAAAAGATAGGAAGCAGAGAGTAGTGTTGAATGATCATTATTCTCGATGGAGAAGGGTAGTTAGTAGGGTCCCTCAGGGGTCTGTGCTGGGACCGCTGCTTTTTATCATATTTATAAATGACCTTGAGATAGGAGTAACTAGTAAGGTAATTAAATTCGCAGATGACACAAAGTTATCCAGGGTCGTCTCGTAGCGGGAGGAGTGTGAAAGATTACAAGAGGACCTCGTGAGACTGGGGGATTGGGCATCCAAATGGCAGATGAAGTTCAACGTTGACAAGTGCAAAGTGATGCATGTGGGAAGGAAGAACCCGAATTACAGCTATGTCATGCAAGGTTCCGCTTTAGGAATTACGGACCAAGAAAGGGATCTGGGAGTCATCGTGGATAGGACGTTGAAATCTTCAGCTCAATGTGCTGCGGCAGCTAAGAAGGCGAACAGAATGTTGAGTATTATTAGAAAAGGGATGGAAAACAAGCATGAGGATGTTATAATGCCGTTATATTGCTCCATGGTGCGACCGCACCTGGAGTATTGTGTTCACTTCTGGTCGCCTCATCTCAAAAAATATATAAAGGAATTGGAGAAGGTGCAGAGAAGTGCGGCGAAAATGATAAAAGGGATGGGACGACTACCTTATGAGGAGAGGTTAAGAAGGCTAGGACTCTTTAGCCTGGAGAAAAGGTGGCTGAGGGGTGATATGATAGAGGTCTACAAAATAATGAGTGGGGTAGAGCGGACAGATGTGAAGCGTTTGTTTACGCTTTCTAACAATAATAGAACCAGGGGACACATGTGAAATTAGAATGTGGTAGGTTCAAAATAAATCGGAGAAAGTTTTTCTTTACTCAGCACGTGGTTAGACTCTGGAACTCATTGCCGGAGAAGGTAGTGACGGCAGCTGGCCTTGCTGAGTTTAAAAGGGGTCTGGACAGATTCCTAAAGGAAAAGTCCATTGATCTTTATTAAATTTGGGGGTTTTGCCAGTTTCTTGGGGCCTGGATTGGCCGCTGTCAGAGTGCTGGCCTTGATGGACCTTTGGTCTTTTCCCAGCATGGCAGTGCTTATGTACTTATGTACCGGGGAGCATTTGAAAGCTTTTTTTTTAACCTGTATCTAGATGGTTTGTGGGAACTTGCTCCTTCTGTTTTGAAGAATGTAGCGGTATATTATAAAAGTGCACTTAATATGGTTTATTACTATTATTTACTACTGGTTGATATACAGCAGAAGTTAACCAAGAGGGGCATAATCGAACATTGCCGGCCATCTTTTTTTCGATAATACGGTTTAGCCCAACCAAATGCCTGAGTTCGCCAGGGTTGAGATCGCCGGTTTTGTTTTTCAGTGATAATGGAAAAAAATGCCGGCGATCTCCAACCCGGCGACATCCAAGGCATTTGGTCGTGGGAGGAGTCAGCATTTGTAGTGCACTGGTCCCCCTCACATGCCAGGACACCAACTGGGCACCCTAGGGGTCACTGCGGTGAACTTCAGAAAATGCTCCCACATGCATAGCTCCCTTGCTTTGGGTCCTGAGCCCCCAACCCCCCCCCCAAAGCCCACTACCCACACATCTACAACACTACCGTAGCTCTTAGGTGTGAAGGGGGCAACTACATGTGGGTACAGTGGGTTTTGGAGGGCTCCCATTACCAGCACAAGTGTTACAGGTAGGGGGGATGGGCCTGGGTCCGCCTGCCTTAAGTGCACTGCGGTACCCACTAAAAGTGCTCCATGGACCTGCATACATGCAGGCCTCTAGGACTTGTTGCTGCTGTATAACATTGGCACACCAGTTGACACCTGAAGACTAATCTCTTTGAAAAAGTCCTTTATTTGAATAAGCATGTTTACTGACAGTTAACTGCAGAGGTTGTGCCCCACTGGTAAAGAGTCTCCCTGGTACTGAGATTAGCAGTAGGTCAGAGCTGGCAGAATGGTGTACAATGCCCTCTTTCAGCAACATTCAAGGTAAGAACTAAGTTCTCTAACATGGGTAACACATGAAAGGGATCTAAAACTGGCTTACAAAAATGGCCACTACCTCATGGACTACCGGAAACAAAACTGGACACACTCTGACCCAGTTAGCAGGAGGAAAAGCACCATGGGAGTAGAGCCCACTACCCTACACCCACCACAATGCATTGCTGATGTGACTCTGCAGTGCACCTAACAGAAAAGGTTTCACACTCACCCGAGAGCCACATCACAACCAGGGAAAGGCTGTCAGAGGATAGAACACATTCTGATGTCATGGAGGTGGGTACGGCATTTGAGGCTGGCATAGAGGCTGGCAAAATATGTTTATAATTGTGTTTTTTAGTGTGGGAGGGGGTTGGTGACCACTGGGGGAGTACGGGGAGGTCATCCCCGATTCCTTCCAGTGGACATCTGATGAGTTGGGGCACCTTTTCGAGGCTTGGTCGTGAAAATAAAAGGACCAAGTAAACCCAGCAAAATACTGCTTAACGCTACTTTTTTTTTTCCATTATCGGCAAAAGCCGGCCATCTGGTAGCCACACTCATGCCCGCCCATGTCCCGCCTTTGCTAAGCTACTGACATGCCCCACTGAACTTTCGCCGGCAAAGCAACGGGAAAGCGGTGATGCTGTCAAAAATGCCGCTTTCGATTATACCGATTTCGCCGCTTTTAAGAAATCGCCAGCCATCTCCCGATTTATGTCGGAAAATGGCCGGCGATCACTTTCGAAAATAAGCTGGCAAGTCAACCATGCTTTGTAATATAATTTTAAATAGCATTTTTCTCAGTCATTACCAAAATACAAATAAAATTATAATGTTAATTATACGACCGTGTCTGCCTCTTATGGTAGTTAGGATAACCCAGTGGTTCCCAAACCTGGTCCTGGAGTTACCTGAGGCAGTCTTTGGCAGGATATTGACAATTAATATTCATGAGAAAGATTTGCATACAGTGGAGGCAGTGCATGGATATTCATTGTGAATATCCTGAACACCTGACTGCCTGGGGTGCCTCCAGGTCCAGGTTTGGGAACCACTGGGTTATCCTAACTACCATGCAATAGTAGCCACTGTCAATAATTTGGTAATTGTCACATGTTCTTTGCTTAGGTTTTCTTCACAGCCCTTTCTTCGACAATGTTGGATTTCTGCTATTCGACGTAAAGATTTTGTTCCTTCACATACTGCAGTTTTGTGCTCAAAGCACTTCAGGGAAGAGGACTTTGACAGAAGCAGCTTGGTAGTTGTTCGCTTGTGTGAAGGTGCTGTGCCAAGCATATTTGATGCTTTTCCATCTTATCTGCGAACAGCCTAAAAGACCTGAAAACCTCCAAAGTTACGATAATCTAATACACCATCCAAACCAAATTGTGATAGCAAAATACACTTGCCACTTCATGAAACTGCCACTTCAGAGACAGTTCTGTTAAATAATCCAGATATATCCTGATCACCTACCAGTTTATAATCGAAAGAGAAAAACGCCTATATTTCAACCCAAATCGGGAGATGGGCATTTTTCTTGCAAAGGCGCCCAAATCGGTATAATCAAAAGCCGATTTTGGGCGTTTTCAACTGCACTCCGTCGCGGAAACGAATAAAGTTGACGGGGGGGGGGGGGGGGGGTGTCGGAGGCGTGGTGGAGGCGGAACTGGGAAGTGGTTATCAGCCGAGGAGAGATGGGCGTCTTTAGCTGATAATTGAAAAAAAAGGCGTTTTTACCGCGATTTTGGGTCACTTTTTTTGGACC
The DNA here is from genome assembly GCF_901765095.1 of Microcaecilia unicolor. Classification (NCBI taxonomy): domain Eukaryota; kingdom Metazoa; phylum Chordata; class Amphibia; order Gymnophiona; family Siphonopidae; genus Microcaecilia; species Microcaecilia unicolor. Next base: position 117,118,227 of record NC_044040.1, on the reverse strand, counting down.
CTTTTTTTCACAAACAAGTCCCAAAAAAGTGCCCCAACTGCCCAGGTGACCACTGAAGGGAATTGGGGATGACCTCCCCGGACTCCCCCAGTGGTCACTAACCCTCTCCCACCAAAAAAACCCCACTTTAAAAACTTTTTTTCCTGCCTCTATGCCAGCCTCAAATGCCGTACCCACCTCCATGACAGCAGAATGTGTTCCATCCTCCCACAGCCTTTCCCTGAGTCAGATGTGGCTCTCGGGTGCACTACAGGGTCACATCAGCATTGCATTGTGGTGGGTGTAGGGTATTGGGCTCCGTGATTTCACTAGCTTGTGTTACAGTCTCACGATGTTGGTAGTTGGTAGCAGGGGCGTAGCCAGACCTCGCCGGGAGGGGGACCAGAGCCCGAGGTGGGGGGCACTGTTTAGCCGCCCCCCCGCCGCCCCCCCGAGCCGCCGCCGTCACATCGGACCCCCCCCCCCCCGCCGGCCTGCCCACGATTTCCTTCAACCCCCCTCCCGCCACCAACTCTCCCCCGCCGTAGCCGCCCGCCCCGTCGCCGCAAATGATACCTTTTTTGAAGAGACTTTCTTCCGCGCTCGAGTAGCGCCTTTCTTCAATGAAGTTCCGGGGATCAGCTGTTTCGACGCCGGCCGTCGCCGCAAATGATACCTTTTTTGAAGACAGAGACTTTCTTCTGCGCTCGAGTAGCGCCTTTCTTCGACGAAGTTCCAGCGATCAGCTGTTTCGACGCCAGCGTCGAAACAGCTGATCGCCAGAACTTCGTCGAAGGCGCTACTCGAGCGCGGAAGAAAGTCTCTCTCTTCAAAAAAGGTATCATTTGCGGTGACGGGGCGGGCGGCTACGGCGGGGGAGAGTTGGTGACGGGAGGGGGGTTGAAGGGGATCGTGGGGCAGGGGGCCAGGGCCAAATCTACGGGGGCCTGGGCCCCCTTAGGCCCCACGTAGCTATGCCACTGGTTGGTAGGCTCTTCTCCCATGGTGCTTTTCCCCCTGCCTACTGGGTCAGAGAGTGTGTCCAGTTTTGTTTCCTGTATTCCACGAGGTAGTGGCCATTTTTGTAAGCCAGTTTTAGATCCCTTTCATGTGTTAGCCACTTTAGAGAACTTAGTTCTTACCTTGAATGTGGCTGAAAGAGGGCATTGTACAGCATTCTGCCAGCTCTGACCTACTGCTAATCTCAGTACCAGGGAGACTCGTTGCCAATGGGGCACAACCTCTGATCTGCAGTTAACTGTCAGTAAACGTGCTTATTCCAATAAAGGACGTTTTCGGAGAGATTAGTCTTCAGGTGTAAACTGGTGTGCCAATGTTATACAGCAGCAACAAGTCCTAGAGGCCTGCATGTATGCAGGTCCCCGGAGCACTTTTAGTGGGTACCGCGGTGCACTTCAGCCAGGTGGACCCAGGCCCATCCCCCCCTACCTGTAACACTTGTGCTGGTAAATGGGAGGCCTCCAAAACCCACTGTACCCACATGTAGGTGCCCCCTTCACCCCTAAGAGCTATGGTAGTGTTGTACATTTGTGGGTAGTGGGTTTTGGGGGAAGGGGGTTGGGTGCTCAGCACCCATGGTAAGGGAGCTATGCATGTGGGAGCTTTTTCTGAAGTCCACCGCACTGACCTAGGGTGCCCAGTTGGTGTCCAGGCATATCAGGGGGGCCAGTGTACTACGAATCCTGGCCCCTCCCACGACCAAATGGCTCGGATTAGGACGTTTTTGAGCTGGGCGTTTGTTCTTTCCATTATCGCTAAAAAAAAACAAATGACCAGCTCAAAAACGTCCATTTTTTCAAAAATACGGTTTGGCCCGCCCCTTCACGGACCCGTTCTCGGAGATAAACGCCCATGGAGATAGGCGTTTGCGTTCGATTATGCCCCTCCTAGTGCACCACCCATACCAAATCCTGATAATGAAATATACTTATTATATTGTACAATCAGGGACTCAAATATACTACCGGAGCCTTCGTGTTATAAATTACAAATTTGCTCCAGACTGTTGAAATACAAAACTCTTTATTGAACACATGCGCTTCAAAACCTGCTCATGTGCATTTTAAAATCTGTAAATACACACACAACTCTCTTCTGTCTTTCATACCCATTCACTCCTGTAGCGTGTCTGCTTAGTGACTCTATAAGCGTTTAAAGTTTTATACAACTTGCTGTTTTGAATATTATTGCACTGCACATTATATTTCACATTTTACATTCCTCAAATAAATATCACAGTGTTACACAAAATTAAAGGCAAACATTCTTTGTATTTCTGCTGTCTTTGATCTTCCAGTTTCCCTTTCTTACAATGTCTATTTTGAGGGTTTGCAAAAAGTCTCCAGTGCTTTCCTCAATAAGTAAATGAGTCTGCTTTCAATACTCTTCAGGCACTACGTTGGAGGAATGACTTACTCATGGTAAAATTTGCTGTGGTCCTTAACCAAACGTCACCGACGTTTGGTTAAGGACCACAGCAAATTTTACCATGAGTAAGTCATTCCTCCAACGTAGTGCCTGAAGAGTATTGAAAGCAGACTCATTTACTTATTGAGGAAAGCACTGGAGACTTTTTGCAAACCCTCAAAATAGACATTGTAAGAAAGGGAAACTGGAAGATCAAAGACAGCAGAAATACAAAGAATGTTTGCCTTTAATTTTGTGTAACACTGTGATATTTATTTGAGGAATGTAAAATGTGAAATATAATGTGCAGTGCAATAATATTCAAAACAGCAAGTTGTATAAAACTTTAAACGCTTATAGAGTCACTAAGCAGACACGCTACAGGAGTGAATGGGTATGAAAGACAGAAGAGAGTTGTGTGTGTATTTACAGATTTTAAAATGCACATGAGCAGGTTTTGAAGCGCATGTGTTCAATAAAGAGTTTTGTATTTCAACAGTCTGGAGCAAATTTGTAATTTATAATGAAATATACTTGCCAGAACCTGAACCTGCTACAGAGGCAGTTCTGCTAAATAATCCAGATACACCACGAAAGCAAGCTCTAAAACTGAAACTTGAACATGCACAAGCACAACTTTCTTCAGCATGTAAGAAAATTAAATTACTGCTAGAGGCTAAACGTCGGTCACTTCAGTGCAGTCATATCTGACCTTGAGAAGCATGATATGCTCTCCAGTGATAGTCTGAACATCCTCACAAACTGTGGTGGTGGCATTGGAAATTTGCTTAAAAGATAGATTTAAACCGTCTAATGTTTGCTCCGTGAGTTCAACAATCTAATACTTGCTGACACTCAGTAGCAAACTTTATGTTTCCACACAGTCTCCTGGTTTAGAGGTAAAAAGACTTCAGATCCCCGGTGCACATTCACTCTCTTTTGATCAGCACCGCTCTGCTCAACCGCTGATTCTTACATATACCAGTGCAGTAACAGTCGGGAATCCTCATCAGTCAAAACTTCCTCTATAAGTTGCTGCTATGCATTCAATATATTTTCTAACATAGTAACAAAGTAGATGACGGCAGAAAAAGACCTGCACGGTCCAGCCAGTCTGCCCAACAAGATCAAGGTAAGGTACAAATCAAGGTAAGGTATACACAAAAAGTAGCTAATATGAGTTTTTGTGTATACCTTACCTTGATTTGTACCTGTCCTTTTCTGGGCACAGACTGTATAAGTCTGCCCAGCACTATCCCCGCCTCCCAACCACCAGCCCCGCCTCCCACCACCGGTTCTGGCACAGACCGTATAAGTCTGCCCAGCACTATCCCCGCCTCCAAACCACCAGTCCCGCCTCCCACCACCGGCTCTGGCACAGACCGTATAAGTCTGCCCAGCACCGTCCCCGCCTCCCGCCATCGGCTCTGCCACCCAATCACGGCTAAGCTCCTGATATTCTGCTATGCAACTTTTAGCACTTATCTTTTCTTAAGGGCGAACCTACCAGAAAACACCCTTAAGAAAAAATAAGTGCTAAAAATTGCATATCAGAATATATATTGAATGCATAGTAGCAACTAATAGAGGAAGTTTTGACTGATGAGGATTCCAGCCTGTTACCGCACTGGTATATGTAAGAACCAGTGGTTGAGGGGAGTGGTGCTGTTCAAAAGAGAGTGAATGTGCACCGGGGATCTGAAGTCTTTTTACCTCTAAACCAGGAGACTGTGTAGAAACATAAAGTTTGCTATTGAGGTATTAGATTGTTAAAAGATAGATTGCCAAGAAATCAGGCCAAGCACTTCCTGTCTGCTATTCCAACCAGTTATGAAGTTTTGCCTTGACACTGCATTTTTACTTTCCACATGCCTATCGTTATGTCCGCAAAATGTTTGATACCTGCCTGCCACATCCAAGGACTATTGCAAATTGGATGCAAAGTATAGATGGAAAAGCAGGATTTACTGAACAAGCTTTTTTGGCACTGAAGGCGAGAGTTGATGCCATGTAAAGCACTGGAAGACAACTTGCCTGTGGGATGTTGATTGACGAAATTGCCATCAGATAACAAGTGGAATGGGATGGTAAGAAATATGCTGGCCATATTGATTTTGGGACAGAATTGGGCAATGGTACCACAACACTGGCTAAGGGAGCTTTGACATTCATGACTGTTGCAATAAACGATACATTTAAGCTTCCAGTAGGGTATTTCCTGATAGCCAGCCTTGGTGGAATGGACCGGGCAAATTTGATGAACTAATATTTGAGAAGGTGCATACCACAGGTGTATCTGTTGTATCTTTAACCTTTGATGGGGCTGCTTCAAACTTTGCTATGGCGAAATGCCTAGGAGCTTGTTTAGATGTAGAAAGTCCTGATTATAAGCCATATTTTAAGCACCCTGTAACACATGAGAATGTTCTTATATTTTTGGATCCTTGCCATATGCTCTAGCTTATTAGGAATACACTAGGAGAGAAGTCATTGGTTGATGGGGAAGGGGGATTAGTACAGTGGGAATACATTGAAAAGCTTCACAAACTACAAGAACATGAGGGGTTACACTTAGGTAATAAATTGAGAGCTCGGCATGTGTTGTGGTCAAAAAATAAAATGAATGTCAGATTAGCAGCACAACTTCTCAGTGAATCTGTTGCTTCTTCCCTTGAGTTTTGCAATAATGAGAACCTATTGGATTTTGTTGGCTGTGAAGTGACTGTTAAATTTATTCGTATGCTTAATTGCCTTTTTGATGTGCTGACATCTCAAAATATGAACTGTGGAGGTTCCAAGGCTCCATTGCAATCAGCAAACATAGCTGAAAGTAAGTCCATTTTACACATTGCACGGTGTGATAAGTATGAGGCTGTCCTATCCGGGGTAGGCCACTAGAGGATGCTAGGACCGGGGAGAGCCCTGGGAGGTCCACAGGTGTAGAAGGTTATGGGCTGGGTCCTGTGTAGCTAATTAACCATTTTATACCCCACCTGAGAGGTGAAAGGAAGAGAAGTGAGCTGGCAGCAGAAGAGGAGAGATCCCCCTGGAAGATACTGACTAACCCTATGGACTTGTGGTGGACTGTGTGTCCAAAGGAGAGAAGCAGGCTGAAAATCCTGGGGTAACAAGTCCCTAAAGCATTTAGTGTTGGACTGTGTGTCCTCAGTACTTAACTGTGTGTCCAAAGAAGGAAGGACTGTGTGTCCAAAGAAGGGGGGACTGTGTGTCCCAGTACTGAGAGAAGCAGGCTGCAAAGCCTGGGGTTGGGAGTCCCCAGTGCCGTAGCGAGGGCTAACGGCACCCGGGGCGGGTCGCCGCTGCGCACCCCTCCCCCGGGTGCAGCACGGCGCGACCCCCCCCCCCACCTCTGCAGCGCACCCCCCCCCGGAGCGCAACCCCCCCGGACCGCATTGTTACCTGCCTTTAAAGTAAGCCAAGATCATTTGGAGTTATTTTTTGGCAAAATTCGGTGTCTCGGGGGCTATAACAATCCATCAGCTAGGCAGTTCATTGCTGCTTATAGAAAAATGCTTGTGCATAATTATCTATAACAGGGGTAGGCAACTCTGGTCCTCGAGAGCCGCAGGCAGGTCAGGTTTTCAAGATATCCACAATGAATATGCAGGAGATAGATTTGCATACCATGGAGGCAGTGCTTGCAAATCTATCTCCTGCATATTCATTGTGGATATCCTGAAAACCTGACCTGCCTGCGGCTCTCAAGGACCAGAGTTGACTACCCCGATCTATAAGATATTCTCCGAGGTAACTGCCTGCCACTGGAAACTGTTCCCATTTTAACTGTATCAAGCAATTACACAGCCGAAGTAACACCCTCAGCATCAGTCCTTAACAATTCTATCAGTAGACAAAGGCTCATTGATCCTGTTGAAAGTGTAATAACAGATCATGATTACACCTATATCTCAAGCCCTGACCATCTGTCCATGTGTTCAGAAAAACTTCTTGTATATATTGCTGGATTTGTTGTTTTTAAGTTGCAAACATCTCTACATTGTGAGCCCTGCATAAATGCTTTGAGTGATGAAAATGGCAGCGCACCGTATTCATTGATAACACAGAAAAGTAAAGGTCACCTTATTTTTCCCTCAACAGATGTTATTCAAATTTGTATGAAGTGTGAAAATTATTTTAGATGCTATATCTTCAATCCAGCTAGCCCAGCAGTTTCCCTTTCTCGAGTTTCTTGTTTTGAAATAGTGTAGTCTGTGTTAATAAGCTTCTCAAACAGAACTATCTTCTCTGTTTTGTCAGGTCACATGTATGAATACGATCCAGTAGAAAATCATGTGCTTTTGTTAATTAAAGCCGTGTCAGAAAAATATTTGCAGGTGCGATTTTATTAAGCAGGCAAACAATACACTGCCAAAATACAAAATAGCAAGCAGAACAGTATTAGCCGCCAAGTTTATACAAAGTTGATTATTTTCAATGGAAAATCAATCTGTTGTCTGCCTGCTATGTGAATATTCCATCACTGTTTAACTACTGCTACCATGTATTACATATTTAGGGTATATGCCTTAAACATAGATTATTTACATTTATTTATCTAGACCTTACATGCACATTGTATTGCTTATTAAACCCAAAGGCAAAACTAAAGTGTGGTTAAACAATTTGGTATAAACTGTGTTGTTTATTACGTTGCTTGTTATGAAATGCTTTGAGTCCTACAGATCTGTACATCTGTTTGTTATTTTGGTGGGTGGAAACAGTCAGGTGGGCTTATAGGGAGGGAGGGGAGTACGGGAGGGGAAGGGTTCTGGGATAAAAGTAAAAGTTTTTATTGTGCCATGTTGGATGGTTTACTGTTTTTTCTTGTTCTCTATGAAGCTTATCAACCAACATATTTTGCTTTTAATAAAGATGATTAAAAAACATAAAAAATAAGTTTTGGATGCTACTGAATTCTATTATTCTGTCTCACTGTATTTCCAGTTTTGGCACAGTATGAGCCATCACAAGAACAAAATATAAGAAAACCAATGGGTTGCTTTAGGGGCTTATAGCCTATTTAGTTATGTTTCCACACATGAGAGATCTGTTTGACAGAAAATATTTTTATTAATTTGACTTATAAACCACTTGTCCCTGAAACATGCTGAAACAGAATAATCCATTTGTGCATCTAAAAGGTAAAGTTCTACACAACAGATGAAGATGTGATTACATGTGCCCCAATGAAAGGAGAGTTTAATTCTATTTAATTTCAATATATTCCATCATCTTTATAACACCATGCTTCCCAAGGCAGATTACAACAACATTTAAGATGAACCCATCAGGAAACAGGCTATCCTTACTGAAATTTGGCCATCTGTATTGTATACAGTGTATTTATTATTATTATTATTATTATTATTATTATTATAGTGTAGAAAAATGAGCACAAAATACAGAGTTTAAAATTGCTATAATAATTTTTAAGCTGTTTTAGTGATATTCAATTGTTATTTCATGATATTTATATCTACAAATGGGAAGCTTTCAAATAAATTAAAAAGCTGTCCAATAAGTTAAAAAAAAAAAAATTGTCCTCCACCTTTTAAGGCACTGCCTATCCAAATGAAACAGCTTTAGGCTTGTTACAGATGGACCAACAATAAAAAATCGACAATGTAAATGCAGCAGCTCATAGGTTTGCTTGCTTTGTTTTGAGTAAATGGGGATGACGACTGTGCTGGGAAGGGGAAAGTCAGATTGTCCTAATTGGCTTCCTTGCTTACAATGGATTAGATAGGCTCACTTCCACTCCTGCTTATTAAACCTTCTTGGTTCTGACACTATGAGAGAATATCCTTAAGGGGAAGTGGCAGAGAAAAAGGTCTGGAAAAATATCCTGTATAAGATGAAAGAAAGCTAACTCATGTAGACTTAAATTAAATTTCTTACTATTCCTTGCCATGTCAGAAATCAAGTGGAAGGAGCGAAGAGAAATACCTGGTTGCTGAGGACGGATCGAATCCTACCAAACCCTCATCTGAGGTCATGAATTTTAAATTACATGGATTCCCCAAGAAAATAAAACTATAGAAAGAGCAGTGTTTTTTTGTAGGAAAAAAGGTAACGGTACTCATTATGGGGAACTTTAGGGGCAGGGTCACTATTTATGGCTCTGCCCCTACGGTAGCCACACCCCTTTTACCAGCCATGGTGCATATAAACAGGCATGCAGAACAGAGAGAACCTCTCTTCAAATTCTTCAAAAATGAACCTGAAATCCTAAGAAGCTAGACTCTGCATGCAGCACAATACCAGGAAAACAAAACGAAACATGATTTCTCCTATACAGTGCAAAATAAAACAGCAGATGTAAATTCTCAAATTGGACATATTCCAAATACTAAAATGAAAATAAAATGATTTTTTCTACCTCTGTTGTCTGGTGACTTTGTTTTTCTGATCATGTTGTTCCCAGTCTATGATTCTGAAGAGCTCTCTCTGTTCTCTTAACTCCGTTTCCAGGGCTTCCTGTCCATTTATTTCTTTACTTTCCTCCTTTCTTCTTAATTTCTTGTCCTACATCCATAAGTAAAAGCTGGGTCCTCCGCGGACTTGATTGGAGGAGGTAGTTGATCCAGCTTTGCCTATTTTCTCCATCCATGTGCAGAATTTCTCCTCTCTTCCCTTTCCCTCACCTCAATCCATGTGCATCTTCTTCTTTTCTCTTTCCTTCCCTCCATCCATGTCCAGCACTTCTCCTCTCTCCCCTGTCCTTCCCTCCATCCATGTCCAGCAATTCTCCACTTTCCCCTGCCCTTCCTTCCATCAATGTCCAGCGATTCTCCTTTCTCCCCTCCATCCATCCATATCCAGCACTTCTCCTCTCTCCCCTGCCCTTCCTTCCATCCATGTACAGCAATTCTCCTCTCTCCCATGCTCTCTTCTCCATCCATGTCCAGAAATTCTCTCTCCCCTGCTCTCTCCATCCATCTATCTCCTCTCTCCCTTTCCCTCCTCTCCATTCATCCATCCATGTCTAGCAATTGTCCTCTCTCCCCTTGTCTTCATCCATATCCAGCAATTCTCCTCTCTCCTCTTCTCTCTATCCATGCCCAGCGATTCTCTTCTCTCCCCTGCCCACCCCTCCCCTTCATCCATGTCCAGTGATTCTCCTGCCCTTCTTTCCCATCCATATCCAGTGATTCTCCTCTCCCCCTAACCTCCCATCCATGCCCAGTGATTTTCCTTTCTCCCCTGCCCTCTCCTCCCATCCATGCCCAGCAATTCCCCTTCCCTCCCCTCCCATCCATGTCCAGCGATTCTCCTTTCTCCCCAGCCCTTCCCTCCCATCCATGCCTAGCAATTCTCCTCTTTCCCTGCCCTTCCTTCTTCACTCTGCCGCCTGCTTAAGAGTCCAGGTCGGCAGTAATCAGCCAAACAGAAGGTCCGAAACCAGCACTGAGGAGCCTTCATGCCCAACGCCATGCTCTCAGGGAGGCCCTGTTAGTTCTGCCCTCTCTGACACGCATGCATCAGAGAGGTGGTACTAACAAAGCATGCTACGAGCAGATAGGCTGGAATGAAGGCTGAGTGTGCTGGTGTCAGGACAAACAGCCCGATACCAGAACAATCAGCAGTGATTGTGGGCCCCGACTCTTGAGAAGGTGGCGAGAGAAGAAATCAGGTACAGTGAATGGGAGATTAAAATGTGGACAGCGAACGGGAGATTAAAAAAGGTGCTGGTAAGCCATACCTGCACATACCGGCACAAAAAAAGCACTGAGAAAGGGTGTTGACACTTGTTTCATTAATTGGGTTTTATTAACATAGAAACATGACAGCAGATAAGGGCCGTATGGCCTATCTAGTCTGCCCATCCTCAGTAACCACTAACTCCTTTTCCTAAGAGATCCCACGTGTCTGTCCCATGCCTTCTTAAACTCTGACACAGTCTTCATCTTCATGACCTCCACCAGGAGACCATTCCACCATCCACCACCCTTTCTGTGAAAGAGTATTTCCTCAGATTCGTCCTAAGCCTATTTCCTCTTAACTTCATCTTATGCTCTCTCGTTTCAGAGGATTCCTTCATTTGAAAAAGGCTCACCTCCTGTACATTAATGCCACTGAGATATTTAAATGTCTCTATCATATCCCCTCTCTCCCACCGTTCATGAGCCTGTTCCTATATGTTTTATGACTGAGACCACTGACCAATTCTGTAGCCGCCCACTGGACTGACCCCATCCTGTTTATATCTTTCCATAAGTGTGGTCTCCAGAATTGCACACAGTATTCTAAATAGGGCCTCACCAGAAACTTGTACAAGGGCACTATCACCTCTTTTTTTCCTGCTGGTCATCTTTCTCCTTATGCACCTGAGCATCCTTCCGGCTTTGAGGATCACCTTTTCTACCTGTTTGCCCCCCTTAAGGTCATCAAACACAATCGCCCCCAAGTTCACTGACTTTATGAAGAGGTTCACCCAAGGTGATGTCGCCCATTCCTCTCATATTTCTATGCTTGTAGTGGGCATGGAAATATCTTTTTAAGGATTTCAGTAAGGATGTTAAAATACATTACTGGGCTGTAGTTACTGTAATGCCCCCTCAGAAGCATCCCTGGATTTGGGGCCTCCATGGCTATCTTCATCGGTCCTTCTCTATATATGCCCCTATATTCAGCACTTTTTAACCAGTCAGCAGTGGCCGCTGACCACTTAAATAGCATTTAACTGGCTAACTGTGGCTATTCAGCATAATGTCTACTTACCAAAGCTGTTGTTCTGAGTCTGGTTGCAAATAAGACCCATGGGTACCGTCCAACCAGCGTTTCTTCCAACGGCTGTGTGGCAGGACTTCTTCCCCTTCAGATTCTTCCAAGTTATGTCTGAGGTGCGCTTCACAATGGCCACAGCATAGTACATGGCTGCTTCATCTGTCATAAAGTACAATGTTCTTAATCATTTGACTTGGGGGAGGAAATCTGAAAATTAAAGCTGAGTCAGTTTGCACCAATTAACTTATGCGTGGGATAAGCATAAAGGAATCCTGTGCAGAAGGAATGGATCCTCAGGAGCTTAGTCGAGATCGGGAGGCGGGGCTGGTGGTTGGGAGGCGGGGATAGTGCTGGGCAGACTTATACGGTCTGTGCCAGAGCCGGTGGTGGGAGGCGGGACTGGTGGTTGGGAGGCAGGGATAGTGCTGGGCAGACTTATACGGTCTGTGCCAGAGCCGGTGGTGGGAGGCAGGGATAGTGCTGGGCAGACTTATACGGTCTGTGCCAGAGCTGGTGGTGGGAGGCGGGGCTAGTGCTGGGCAGACTTATACGGTCTGTGCCAGAGCCGGTGGTTGGGAGGCGGGGCTGGTGGTTGGGAGGCGGGGATAGTGCTGGGCAGACATATACGGTCTGTGCACTGAAGAGCACAGGTACAAATCAAAGTAGGGTATACACAAAAAGTAGCACATATGAGTTGTCTTGTTGGACAGACTGGATGGACCGTGCAGGTCTTTTTCTGCCGTCATCTACTATGTATTAGCATGCTTAATAGCAGGGTAAGCAAACTATGGCGTATAAATCAAAACTGGCTCTTCCATGCCATTATTTTAGCTCTTAGTGCCCCCACTCTTCCAGGCGTTTCATTTGCTGCATACTACCTCTCTGTCCCTGTCATCATTACCCGTGAAGCATGTATATGTTACAAAATATTCACCTCTCTGTGCTAACTCAAGCAGAAAAGCTACAGACCTGTCTTGGAGCAGGTGTAAGTTTGTAAGGGAGTTTTCAAGGAGGCAAGTCTATAAAAGCACATAGGTTAATATATTGCATTTATATAATACCTCAGTCCTCCAAATATAGAGTATTTGTAATCATCCGGTCTACCTCAAAACTTTAGCAAATAGGCACTGTGTAAACAAATACTTTACAAAATCATACTAAACAACAAATAATAAAACAAAATCATATAACTGTAAAAATATTTTAAAAAGCAATACTTTGCTTCCAAATGAAGTAATCCTCATAAATCATGGTGTTAAAATATTTTTGCAGTTGTATGAGGAGGAGTGGCCTAGTGGTTATGCGAAGGCAGTAGAACTAGAGGACATGAAATGAGCTTGAAGGGGGGCAGACTCAAGAAGAATGTCAGGAAGTATTTTTTCACGGAGAGAGTAGTGGATGCTTGGAATGCCCTCCCGCGGGAGGTGGTGGAAACGAAAATGGTAACGGAATTCAAACATGCGTGGGATAAACATAAAGGAATCCTGCTCAGAAGGACGAGATTGGGTGGCATAGACGAGATTGGGTGGCAAAGCCGGTGGCGGGAGACGGAGATGGTGCTGGGCAGACTTATACGGTCTGTGCCAGAGCTGATGGTGGGAGGCAGGACTGGTGGTTTGGAGGCGGGGATAGTGCTGGGCAGACTTATACGGTCTGTGCCAGAACCGGTGGTGGGAGGCAGGGCTGGTGGTTGGGAGGCGGGGATAGTGCTGGGCAGACTTATACGGTCTGTGCCCGGAAAAGGACAGGTACAAATCAAGGTAAGGTATACACAAAAAGTAGCACATGTGAGTTTATCTTGTTGGGCAGACTGGATGGACCGCGCAGGTCTTTTTCTGCCGTCATCTACTATGTTACTATGTTAGTTAGGGTGGTGGACTTTGGTCCTGGGGAACTGAGTTCGATTCCCACTTCAGGTACAGGCAGCTCCTTGTGACTGTGGGTAAGTCACTTAACCCTCCATTGCCCCATGTAAGCCGCATTGAGCCTGCCATCAGTGGGAAAGTGCGGGGTACAAATGTAACAAAAAAAAAAAAAGCACTAAAAGGTTAAATCAATAAATGACGCAAAAAGTTAGGCACCAGGATGATCCGTGCTAAGATACTATTCTGCAAAGGGCGACCTCCACGGAATGACCTTTACATGCCTTTGGGGCTGGTGTAAATGCTAGCACCCAACTATGTTATTCTATAACATCGCACCTATATTTGACCTGCCCATGCCCTTCTCATAGCCACACCCCCTTTGGAGTTGCACACTATGAAATTTAGGTGTGCATCAGTGGCATAGCTAGGGGGGCACAGGGAGAGCGGTTGCTCCTCCAAATGGATTTTTAAAACAATGGCGCCTACGCAGTTCTCAACCGGTGGGGCTGGCGCACTGCAGCAAGGATTTTTTAAAAACTTTGCAGTATCTTTTTCTCTTCCCTTCCCACCCCACCATTCCACCAAGTCCCCAACATCACTTTCTGTTCTCTCTCTTCCACCCCCCAACACCCTCCCGGACAATCAAGCATACTTTGTTTAGCAGCCCCTGCAGCAATAACACGCTGCCTGATTGAGCCGGAGTCGGATCCTTCCCTCTGCTTGTGTGGCCATCCCTCGCGTAAACAGGAAGTACTTGTGTCTAAGGCAGAAGCGCGGATCTAACGCTGGCTCAGGCAGAGTGTTATCGCTGCAGGGATTACCACACAAAGCAGTCTTGACGGTCCGGGGGGTGGTGCTGGTGGTGGTGGCGGCGGGGGAGAGAGAGGGGAAACAGAGAGTGCTGGACTCGGGGAGGGGGATTGATGGCAGCGGCGGAGAGAGAGGGGAAACAGAGGGTGCTGGACTAGGGGAGGGAAGGTTAAAGGTAAGGAGGTTAGATAGAACAGGAGATGGTGTGAGGCTATCTAGCCTTTTGATCCAAAACAATAGCAAATGCTATTGAAAACAATAGCAAAAACTGATTATTAGAAATAAGGGACTGCCTATGCATGGTCCATCTGTAAAACGTTTAAAGCTGTTCCAGCTGGATAGGCAGTGCCTTAAAAGGTGGAGGACAACATATATTTTTTAAATTTTTTGTACTTATTTGACAGCTTTTTATTTATTTATTTTTTAACTTTGAATTTTTATTAAATATTCACAACTTAATGACATACCAGGACACCATATGTCCAAACTGTCTGCAATAGCCCACGCAGGAGCCAACATTAACACAAGTACTAGTACAAACACTCTGCGCCTAATAAAACAGCATATATATAATCTGACCCCCCCTCTGCTCAACTATTACCCCCCCAAACGCAACACTCTTCCCCCCCCTCCTAGTAGTAATCATACCCTAAAAAGCAAAAAAACAGAGCTCCGCACCCGGGGACCAACTGGACCCAGGAGTCAATACGATGGCGGCTCCTGGGCTCAAATATTAGAGTAATGTTTATCCCACTTGAACAGCAACCACCACTCCGAGCTGCAAGCCCAAAATCAACATAAACGTGAATGCTTTTGTACGTCTCTTATTCCGAGCAAAGCACCCCAATCACCCCAACTGTCCCCTCCCTACGCCCAGACCTCCAGCCCACCCCTACTCCCCCTCCCCATCTTACCCTCATTCCCCCCCACCATATGTGTTACGTCCCTCACCTGTTCGACGCTCCTCCCAGCTAAGTCATTCCTCAGCTTCGTTCAAGAGGGACAAGGTTCAGTCTTAGGAGGGTCGGTTTCAGTTTCCTAAGTCTGGCAGCCGTCATCCGGGTTGGATCAAGGACAGCAGCCATCTTGGCTAGCTCAGGAGGGGGCAGCCATCTGAACATAGTAACATAGTAGATGACGGCAGAAAAAGACCTGCACGGTCCATCCAGTCTGCCCAACAAGATAAATTCATATGTGCTACTTTTTATTTGTACCTGTCCTCTTCAGGGCACAGACCGTATAAGTCTGCCCAGCACTATCCCCGCCTCCCAACCACCAGCCCCGCCTCCCACCACCAGCTCTGGCACAGACCGTATGTCTGCCCAGCACTATCCCTGCCTCCCAACTACCAGTCCCACCTCCAACCACCAGCTCAGGGCCAGACCGTATAAGTCTGCCCAGCACTATCTCCGCCTCCCAACCACCAGCCCCGCCTCCCACCACCGGCTCTGGCACAGACCATATAAGTCGGCCCAGCACTATCCCCACCTCCCAACTACCAGTCCCGCCTCCCACCACCAGCTCTGGCACAGACCCTATAAGTCTGCCCAGCACTATCCCCGCCTCCCAACCAACCCCGCCTTGGAGTAACGAGGTCAGGAAGGAAGCCCATATTTGGACGAAGGCACCTCTGCTGATGGGGGCAGCCATCTTGAATCAGCTGCACATACTTGAGCCTAATTCCTCCACTACTTAAAGCCCTGCCTTCAGTCCTTCGTTGCTTCGGCCTCATTTGTTCTGAGGAGTTGCTGTTGGAGTGCTGTTCATCGACTTTCTTCTGTTCCTGATTTCCTGTGTACCGGATCTTGGCTAGTCTTCTCGGATTATGCTTGTTTGCTGCCTGCCTTGACCCTGGACTGAATTGACTATTCTTTGCCTGTTGGAGTTCTGGTTCTGGACTGTGTCTGTTTCTTGCTATTCTGGTCAGTGGCCGTGCAACCCCGCCGGTTCCAGAAGTCCTGGTGGCTACCTGCAGCTGGGAGCTCAACTCCCGGTGAACGGTGGTCGCTTCCCAAGTGAAGCTAGGGGTTGTCTGGCTGCCTGACCGAGTGCGGTGTCACTCCATCTCTGCCGTGCTCAGTTGGGGCACAGGGGCTCACTACTACCGGGTCACAACAGTAGGCCGAAGCCATGAGCTCGCCAGACAGGTCCGAGCTGTCTCATCTGGCTCAGGTTCTCCACCAGCAGCAGGAGCAACTAACCCGCCTGTCCAGCGCCTTGCAGGAGGTCTGCAGTCAGCTACCAGGACTCCAGCGGCAGGCGGCTGTGGCCCCTCCAGGCTCTAGAGCGGAGACTTCCGCTGCACGTCTGCGACTTCCAGAGCCACCTCGCTTTGATGGTACTCCCGCAGCTTGCCGGGGGTTCCTGAACCAGTGTCAGATCCTGTTTGAGCTGCAACCGGAGGCTTTCCCGTCTGACAAAATAAAGGTGACCTACATCATCTCCCTGCTTTCTGGTGCCGCGCTGGCTTGGGCATCCCCGCTGTGGGAACAACGCAGTCCGGTTCTGGCAAACCTGGAGGAGTTCTTGCGGCAGTTCCGGATGGTATTCAACGTTCCTGGCCGACCTTCTTCTGCCTCAGGATCCAGCAGGGCTCCGGGTCAGTTGGAGCGTATGCCGTCCGGTTCCATACCTTGGCCGTGGAACTCAGGTGGAACCAGGAGGCCTTAACAGCCATTTTCTGGCAGGGTCTGGATGGCCAGATAAAAGATGAATTGGCTGGCAGAGAGATTCCCGCTACTTTGGACGCCCTTATTGCACTCTGCACACGAATCGATATCCGGTTCCAGGAGCGAGCCCAGGAGAGGGCCACGCAGCCGGCACCGCAGAGATCCAGAGGCCTTCCCCGCCGCCCAGAGACGCCCAGGTCCTTCGAAGAGGGTTCAGAAGGAACCAAGGAGGAACCCATTTTACTGGGGCAGCATCGCCTGTCTGGGGAGGAGAGGAATCATCGACTCCAAAACCATCTATGTTTGTATTGTGGGGAGGCCGGCCATTTCTCGGGCAGCTGCCCAAACAAGCCTGGGAGGTCAGGAAACGCCCCGGCCCGAGCCCCATGAAGGGAGTGGCTCTGGGCCGGTTGGCCTCCCTTCCGGACAATTTGCTCTCCGTTCCTGTCCTGCTCCAAGACGAGGAACGTCAGGTTTATACCAGGGCCCTACTGGATTCCGGGGCCGGAGAGAACTTTATCGACGCAGAGTTCCTGGCGCAGTTGGGGAGTTCCATGGTGCCCTGTCAGCCTGAGCTTCGGGTCACCTCCATCCAGGGGGATAGTCTTCCCCGGACCATCATTCGGATTACCTCACCTATACATCTGCAGGTGGGGGCTTTACATCAGGAAAAGATCCAGTTCCTGGTTCTCGCCCGAGCCATCCATCCGGTGATTTTGGGATTGCCCTGGCTCCGTCTACACGCCCCTGTGATCGATTGGGCCACCGGAGAGATCGGGCAATGGGGATCCCGATGTGTCCAGCATTGCCTCCAGCAGGTCAAGCCCCCTCTGCCTCTCTGCTCTGCTCCGCTCCAAGCACCGCAGGAGGGCTTGCCCGGGCTGCACAAGGACTACCAGGATTTTCAGGACGTGTTCAGTGCCCGGGCGGCTGACACGTTACCGCCTCACCGGTCTTTTGACTGTGCCATAGACCTTCTGCCGGGAAACGATCCGCCCCAAGGGCGCCTGTACACCCTGTCCCGTGAAGAGTCCCGTGTTATGAGGGAATACATCCGAGAGAATCTCCTCAAGGGCTTTATCCGGGCCTCTACTTCACCTGCAGGGGCCGGGTTCTTCTTCGTGTCGAAGAAGGATGGGTCACTTAACCCCTGCATCGACTATCGGGGCCTGAACAAGATCACAGTGAAAAATCGGTACCCACTTCCTCTCATTCCGGAGCTGTTTGATTGCCTCCAAGGAGCCCGGATTTTCACCAAGCTGGATCTGCACGGGGCCTACAACCTGGTGCGGATCCGGAAGGGGGATGAGTGGAAGATGGCGTTTAACACTCATGAGGGTCACTTCGAGTACCGGGTGATGCCGTTTGGCCTATGTAATGCTCCCGTGGTGTTTCAGAATTTTGTCAACATCATTTTCCAGGATCTGCTCTACACCTCCGTGATCGTGTACCTGGATGACATTCTGATCTTCTCCACCTCGCTGTCACAGCATGTTGACCATGTCCTCAAGGTGCTCCAAGCTGGAGAAGTGTTCTTTCCACAAGAAGAGTCTGCCTTTCCTGGGATATATTGTCTCTGCCATCGGATTGCAAATGGACCCTGGGAAACTGGCTGCAATCCGTGACTGGCCGGCTCCCCAGAGTCTGTGGGCCTTGCAGAGGTTCCTGGGATTCACCAACTACTACCGGCAGTTTATCAAAGACTACTCCCTTATCACGGCTCCTTTAACGGCCCTCACGCGGAAGGGTGCGGATGTTAAGAACTGGATGCCAGAGGCGGTTGCTGCATTTTCCACCCTGAAGAAGGCGTTTCTTTCCGCACCGGTTCTCCGCAGTCTGGATCCTACCCAGCCTTTCGTGGTGGAAGTAGATGCCTCAGCCTTGGGGGTAGGGGCCGTGCTCTCCCAGACATCTGCTGCCGGGAAGAAGCATCCCTGCTTCTTCTTTTCCTGCAAGTTTACCCCAGCGGAGCGGAACTATACGGTTGGGGATCGGGAGCTTCTGGCGCTTAAGTTAGTGTTTGAGGAATGGCGCTACTTGCTGGAGGGAGCAGCACATCCGGTGACAGTGATCACTGACCATAAGAACTTACTCTACCTCCAAAATGCCACCAGATTGAATCCACGCCAGGCCCGGTGGTCTCTGTTTTTTGCTAGATTCGACTTCTGCCTGATTTTTAGGAATGGGGAGAAGAACGTCCAGGCGGATGCCCCGTACCGCAGTTTTGAGGCTCCCGGGGACCAGGAGGAGCCCTATCCCATGCTGAACCCAGCCTGCATTCCCGCTATACCCGGGGCTAGTGCCGCGTGCCAGAAGGCAGTACCCGTGAGTCTTCGAAGGAGGGTGCTACGCTGGGGGCACGCTTCTGAATTCGTCGGACACTTTGGGTTCCGCAAGACTCTCCATCTGATCTCCCGAGCGTACTGGTGGCCCCGGATGGCGCAGGATGTGCTGCAGTATGTGTCCACCTGTCCAGTGTGCGCCCGAACTAAGAGCTCTCATCAGAAGCAGTGGGGTTTAATGCAGCCCATGCCGGTACCGCAGCTACCCTGGGAGGACCTGTCCATAGATTTCATCACTGATCTGCCGGCCTCTAACACTGTCATTTGGGTGGTGATCGACTGGTTTTCCAAGATGGCCCACTTTGTGCCTATGAAGACCTTACCAACAGCTGCCAGTCTTGCCTCCAGTTTCATCACCCACATCTTCAGGCTCCATGGATTGCCCCAAAGGATCATAAGTGACAGAGGCTCCCAGTTCACCTCTCGTTTTTGGAGAGCATTATGTTCAGACTTTGGGGTAACCACGCTCTTCTCATCGGCGTACCATCCGCAAACCAATGGGATGGTGGAAAGGGTCAACCAGACGGTAAAGGCGTTCCTCCGGGCTTACTCGAACCAGCGCCAGGATGACTGGTCCTCCTTGTTACCCTGGGCTGAGTTCGCCTACAATAACAGTCTACATTCAGCTTCCCGGACTACACCTTTCAGCACCATCTATGGGCGTCATCCACGTCTGCCTCCACCCATTTCGCCCATAGAGGTCCCACCTCAGGTACAGCCCACAGTCCGAACTATACAAGAGACATGGAAGAAGGTTCAGGAGCAGCTGCGTCAGGCAGCGGTCAAGGCCAAGGAAACATACGACTGCAGGAGACAAGCTGCTCCCACGTTCCAGCCAGGAGAGAAGGTATGGCTCAGTACCCGGTACCTGAGACTGCGGCTACCATCACTCAAGTTTGCTCCCCGCTTCATCGGCCCGTTTGCAGTGCGCTCCAGGATAGGAGCGGTGACTTACCGCTTGCAACTACCTGCTCAGCCCAGAGTGCACAATGCGTTCCACGTGTCTCTGCTGAAACCTTTTCGTAGGTCCAAGTGGCATCCGGAGCCCAAGAAGGTGGTTGTGCCAGAGAGTGATCCTGACCCTGAGTACGAAGTAGACCGGATCCTGGACTCGAAGCTGCGTGGTGGGAAGTTGTTCTACCTGCTGTCCTGGAAGCACTTTGAACCAGAAGACAACTCCTGGGAGCCAGCAACCAATGTCCATGCTCCGGACCTGGTCCGTGAATACCATTCCCTTCACCATACTCGACCCGGGCCGGGGAGAAGAGGGGGCTTTTCGGGGGGGGATACGGTTACGTCCCTCACCTGTTCGACGCTCCTCCCGGCTAAGTCATTTCTCAGCTTCGTTCAAGAGGGACAAGGTTCAGTCTTAGGAGGGTCGGTTTCAGTTTCCTAAGTCTGGCAGCTGTCATCCGGGTTGGATCAAGGACAGCAGCCATCTTGGCTAGCTCAGGAGGGGGCAGCCATCTTGGAGTAACGAGGTCAGGAAGGAAGCCCATATTTGGACGAAGGCACCTCTGCTGATGGGGGCAGCCATCTTGAATCAGCTGCACATACTTGAGCCTAATTCCTCCACTACTTAAAGCCCTGCCTTCAGTCCTTCGTTGCTTCGGCCTCATTTGTTCTGAGGAGTTGCTGTTGGAGTGCTGTTCATCGACTTTCTTCTGTTCCTGATTTCCTGTGTACCGGACCTTGGCTAGTCTTCTCGGATTACGCTTGTTTGCTGCCTGCCTTGACCCTGAACTGAATTGACTATTCTTTGCCTGTTGGAGTTCTGGTTCTGGACTGTGTCTGTTTCTTGCTATTCTGGTCAGTGGCCGTGCAACCCCGCCAGTTCCAGAAGTCCTGGTGGCTACCTGCAGCTGGGAGCTCAACTCCCGGTGAACGGTGGTCGCTTCCCAGGTGAAGCTAGGGGTTGTCTGGCTGCCTGACCGAGTGCGGTGTCACTCCATCTCTGCCGTGCTCAGTCGGGGCACAGGGGCTCACTACTACCGGGTCACAACAATATGCACCTAAATTCTCTTCACCCCTGCTCGTAAACGACCCCACTCCCCTTTACATCTCAAGGGCCCCTCCCTCCTACAGGCTGTAAGGTACTCCATATGTATTAATTGTCCCAGCTTTTCCTTCCACTCCTCCAGGGTAGGAGAATCCGAAGATTTCCACCTTTGGGCTTTAAGACACTTAGCTGCTGCAAAGTCCCAGTGAAGCCACTTGCTAACTTCCCAAGATTCCCTCTCATTGTATAAGCCCAAGAGACCTTCCCGAGGCCCGCACACCAAGGATGTATTCGTCAATTTGACCAACCCTTTCACCACCCCCTGCCAAAAATCCACCACCCTGGAGCATGTCCACCAGATGTGAAGAAAGATTCCTGTTTGCGTCCCACACCGCCAACATCTATCCGACGTTCCCGGGTACATTCTCTTCAACCTTTTGGGTGTATAGTACCATCTAGTGAGAACTTTGTAAGCATTCGCCTGAACCAGGACACATACCGATGCTCTATATACCTCTTGACAAATAATCTTCCATTCCTGTTCATTAAATTTATATCCCAAATCTGCCTCCCATGCCCCCTGAAACCCATACGGTCTGGGATCACTATAAAGCACTGATATAGGTCTGGGAACCTATCTCAAAATTAACCACAAATTTTCTAAGCACTCCCTCTCTTGGGGATTTATCTCCTCCATCCCATTGCCCCCACAAAGTGTTGAACCTGCACATAAACAAACCTATCCACCTCTGCTAGACCATATCTAGAACACATCTCAAAACTCAACATTTTACCACCCTGCAGCACATCACGGAAACAGAGCAACCCCTTCCTTTCTCATTGTCCAAATCTAGCATTTACCCTCCCCGCCCTAAATTTCGGTTCCCACCGCAGGGATGCCAACGTAGAGACCTTGCCTGACTGACCCCATTTCCTCCTAACTGCCCTTCACACCCCTAACAAATGTTTCACATATAGATTATGCAACCACTCAGAGAGCTCCCTCATTCCATTGATAGTCCACAAATACGAGTGCAGTTCCCTCCCCCTACTATAAGACTTTTCCACCTGGCTTCCCGGCTTCATAATCTCACTCTCCCAGTCCATAAGCATCGCACCTGGGCTGCATAATAGTACCATTCAATATTAGGAACTGCTTTCCCTCCCCTGTCAGGTGCCCTCCACATAATCCGACTCCCTAACCTTTGGTGTTTCCCATTCCAAATAAACTGTGTTACCAACCCCTGTAACTGTTTAATGGTCCCACTAGGAAGTTCAACCGGTAAAACCTGAAACAAAAATAACAACCTTGGAAGAACATTCATCTTAATCACTGCCATCCGCCCCCACCAAGACAGCCACAACCCCTTCCATCGAGACAACTCACACCTAATTTGGCCCACTATCTTACCATAGTTAATACTGCTCACCCGTTTTAAGTCACAAGGAATTTGAATCCCCAGATACCTAAATTTACTTTTTGCCCATTTAAATGGAAATCTCCCACCCAATCTAATTTCCTCCTCTGGGGATAACGATATTCCCAATATCTCACTTTTATCCATGTTAACCTTAAACCCTGCACACGCCTTGAACTCATTCATAACCTCCAAGATCTTGGGTAACACATCATCAGCAAATAATGCCACTCTATGTTCCCTCCCCCACACCCTAATTCCTCTCAAATCTGGATGTTGTCGTATTGTTTCTGCCAAAGGCTCCATATACAATGCAAACAGAAGAGGAGAGAGCGGGCATCCCTGTCTGGTCCCTCTCCCTATAAAGAAGAAGCTCGTATATCCCCCATTTATCCTGAGACAGGCCCTTGAACTATCATAGAAGGCTGCCAGCCACTTACGAAAGTTGTCCCCCAAACCAATACGTTCCAACACAGCCTGCAGAAATCCCCAACTAACCCTATCAAAGGGCATCTATAGCCAACAATACCATCCCCCTACCCCCCCCCCTCGGCCCTTCCCATATCAGATGTAAAGTACGCCGAATATTATCCCCCACCTGCCTTCTAGGAATAAACCCTGCCTGGTCCACATTCACTAGTTTAGATAATACCCTAGCCAACCTATTAGCCTACACCTTAGCCACTATTTTTGAATCCACATTCAATAACGAAATGGGCCTATATGATCTACAACTCTCTGGATCTTTCCATGGCTTAGGGATAACCACCCCCCTCAGACATAGACTTGGGGAGCCCTCCCCCCTCCAAGACTCCATTTCCCACCCTCACTAATAAATCACTCACTTCATTTACAAAACATTTATAGAATTTTCCTGAATATCTGTCTAATCCGGGAGCTTTCCCATTTGACAACCTCTTAATCACTCCCTGTACCTCTCCCAATCTAATAGGCTCCCCAATTCTAGCCTTCTCCTCATCATCCAACTGCTGCAGGGGAATCCTGTCCAAATACGGGACCCAACCCTTATTCCAACTCCCCCTTCTGCTCTGTACAATTTGCTGTAATAGTTCAAAAAGCATTCTCCTATTTCCTTAGCCGTATACTTCCAACCCCCCCCCCCCCCCATGAATCTTTTGGATATTAGAGCACCCCTTTCTCGCCCTCAAATATCTAGCTAACATTTTGCTAGATTTATTTGCAAATTCAAAAAACTGCTGCTTTAATTTATAGCGCATGAACTCCACTTCCTCCATCTGCACTTTCATTAATTCACCTCTCACTTCCCTTTACTCTTTCCAGATTCGCACATCAGGATTCCTCTTATGCAACTGCTCCAGATTTTGCAACCTCTTCCGCAATTTCAAGGAACACTTTCCCTGCTCTTGCTTCCTCCGAGCTTCCCATTTTATCAAAAAAACCCTCACCACCACCTTCAAAGCGTCCCATAGAATACCATCAGACACTTCCCAATTATCATTAAAACGCCTAAATGCTTGGATAGCCTGTCTGACATCCTCCCGAATATCCTCATCTCCCAAAAGAGTCTCATTCAATCTCCAAATCCCCCTACAACCCTCCAATCCCAGACCCGGGTTGGCGCATGATCCAAAACACTAATTGTTCCTATTTCCGCCCCCTCCACCATATGCCATGCATTACGATGGAGTGTAACAAAGAGAGGAAACAAAGCACAAAACAAAGTCCTAGCAAAAAAAAAAAAAAAAACAGCACAAAGGGCCTTTAAAAACACAAGGGAAACGGTGCTTATAATCAAATTTGGATTATTAAAGGTTTTAACATAAGCACCGTTTCCTTTGTGTTTTTAAAGGCCCTTTGTGCTGTTTTTTTTTGCATGCATTACGATGGACCCATAACCCATCCAGCCTAGAATATGACTGCGCTGAATGGGAGTAAAAGATATAATCACGCTGAGTTCCATGTAGCAGTCTCCAGCAATCCACCACCTCTAACCCTTTCATGAGTTGGAACAAGGCTTTTCTCCCCTGTCCACTATGATAACTTCCCCCTTTTGAATGGTCCACTATAGCCTCCAGGCCCAAATTGAAATCCCCCCCCCCCCCCCACTATATGACCACCCACAAATCCCAACAGCTCCTCCTTTAACATTTGAAAAATGTCCCCCTGATTCACATTTGGGGCATAAATATTAATCATCGTAAGTTCCTTACCCTCCAACCTTCCTGTAAGGGCAACACATCTCCCCTCTTTATCCATAAACACCTTGTTAGTCACCAACCCACAGTTTTTTCCGAATTAAAATAGCTATCCCCCCCACCCTCTTCACCCCCTCCCTTTGATGCATCACCACTTCTTGATATTGCCTATGATGTAACATATGGGCATCTCGTGGCCTCAAGTGGGTTTCTTGCAAAAATGTAATCTCCCAGTTCAATCTCCCCAGTTCTTTAAACACTCTACTATGCTTCCCAGGATTATGTAATCCGTTCACATTCCGTGTTCCTATCACCAAAGCTGCTGCCTTCCCCTGACCCCCCCTGCCCCATCCCCCCTTACCTCCCCCAACCCCGCCTCCCCTTCCTCCTCCCGCCGCTACCCTCCCCAACCCTACCTACCTCCCCAACAGTGCCTGACCTGCCCACCCGCAGACCAGCCATCACCAAGGAAGTGACACACAGACCCAGGGCCTAAAACTCCCCAATGAATAACCCAAGCCCTATCCATCCTCTAACCCCCCACTCCCCCTCTCCTCCACCCCCTCCCCCTAAGCTACTCCCACAGATCTAACCCTCCCTTCCAATCCCTCCCCCATAACCCACCCACCAGTCCTTTTACACTACCCCAGTCCTCTTTGCTGATTGCCAATCTTATGAAACGCCTCTCCTATCTTCCATCCTTCAAGCAGTGGGCTTCACAGTTGTCTTCCCTCTCGCCACCTCAGACTGCCAAATCTTAACCGGGCCAGAGTCGTTAACCCTCTCAGCCATCTCCAGACAATTCGGAATTCCTTTGCATCCCAAAGCCTGTAAAGTGGACCACGCCTCCTCCGGGGTTTTGATCTTGCGGGATCTGCCCTCCACCATGAGCCACATGGCAAAGAGAAACAACCACCTATATCGTATCCCCTTAGCCCTCATAAAAGCAGTCACTTCTCTAAAGAATTTGCGCTTCTGCAAAGTGCTCCAGGCCAAGTCCTGACCAGGGCCGTGCCAACACGGTAAGCGGGGTAAGCGCCGCAGGGGGCGCCTGCCTTCAAGGGCGCTGCGCCATCGAGTTGTATTTAAAAAAAAAACTTACTTCTCCGCTCCATCCCCGATTCCCCGGCGCTTTAAATTTACCTTGCTCCGCCTCCAACGTCTGCACAGCGTCAGTGAAAGCGCTGCCTGTCTGACGTCTCTCCACCAGCCTTCCCTTCGCTCGTTTGTTCCCTCTGTGTCCTGCCTTCTTCTGACGTCATTTCCTTGAGGGCGGGACACAGAGGGAACGAACGAGCGAAGGGAAGGCTGGTGGAGAGACGTCAGACAGGCAGCGCTTTCACTGACGCTGCGCAGACGTCGGAGGCGGAGCGAGGTAAATTTACAGCACTGGGGAATCAGGGATGGAGCGGAGGAGGCTCAGGCTGACTGAGAAGTATGCTCAGAGCCTCCTTTGCAGGCCAAACCCAGCCATTTCATCCATCGCGCCCCAGATGGCAGCTTGGGGGAGCAGCGCTCGTCTCTTTGGCACCACCCAGCTCTTCCATGCGCCTTGGAGCCAGGCAGGTCCTGGGGGGGGGGGGGGGGGCATGTGCCAACTGATAGTCTGCAGGGGGGCGCCAGAGACCCTAGGCATGGCCCTGGTCCTGACACACCCCAATTCTGCAGTTTTTCCATTTAATTTCTCCTTGCTGCCGTGCCTTAGCCAAAATCTTCTCCTTTATAGGGAAATCTGCAAAACAGACCACAATATCCCTCGGAGCAAAGTCCCGCTGTGACCCTGGTGCCCTATGAGCTTGCTGGATTTGCAAATCAGACCTTTCCCTCCTTCCTTCAGGATATAGAATAAACTCACATAGTTCCTGAATCACTGCCGAACAACTGACAAACAGATCAGACTCTGGAATTCCCTTAAAATGCAAATTATTTCTTCTGGACCTGTTTTCCAGGTCTTCCAACTGCTCCTTAACACACTGGAGATCCTCCTGTCCCTCCGTAAGTGCTTGTCGCACCGTGCCCACTTCTTTTTTGAGGGTCTCTACCTCCTCCTCTACCTCACCAACTCGAGACCCCAAATCCCTCAAGTCAGCATGTATGTCTCTCATCGCCATATAAATGTCTTTCCGCACTCCCGCGAGGTCTGCCTTGAGGTCCTGGAACCAAGCCTTTACTGTTCTGCTCAATGATCCCCCCAACTCAGGATCTCTCTCCTCCAGTTGGCCAGCTCTCGGCTGCCCCTCTGTCCCCTCCATCACAGCCAAACCTCTCTTCGGGCCCCGCTGTTCCCGTTGCTCCCACTGCTCACTGAGCTGAAGACCCCCAGAGTCCACATTTCCAGCAGCTTCCTCCTCCACATCACACTCTTCAGCCCTCACCTCCACCATATCCTCACTGCACTCCAGGCCCCCCTGGTTTAAATGTTCTCTGGGCTGCTCCGCTGACTTCTCCTTTCCTCTGCCCCCCGTCTCCAGGGTGCCCTCTAAGCCACCCGACGCTTCCCTCCAAGTTGGGGGCAATATTGATTTCCCTGCACAGCGTCCCGGATCTTCCTCCTCCGCCGGACCACCTAGCCTCAGAAGCCTCCTGGATCTCAGTTAAGCTCACCTCCATAGTCGCCGCTCCTGAAAGTTTGTCTCGCCGCGCGCCCGATGGCGCCACCATTTTGTTGGAGCCCCGCACATGCCCCACCGAGATCGCCGCCATCTTTCCTCCAGAGGACACAGAAAACTTATATTTTTCCAGCCCCTTCTTCGGGGGCATCTTGCCACGTCATTCTGCCTCTGTTTTCCCCTCTGATCTTTAAACTGCTCCTCCGAGTTCACCATTTCTCCTGCCACATCCGACTCCTGAGGGCCCTCTGGGCCACGGGTCTCTCCTCTCTGAAGTAACTGCGCTGTTGATTTTCCAGCCTGGCATCGCGGACCCTGCTCTTCTTCCGTTTCGCTGAGCAACACCTCTGGAGCCTCCGCAACCACTCCCGGGCTCACCTCGGCTGCATTCTTGTCCAAGTTCTCATCCCGTCGCGCGCCAGACAGTGCCACCATTTTTGTTAAGCCTCTCTCAGACCTTGCCGGTATCGCCGCCGTTTTCTCTCCGGGGATCGCAGTGAACTTAAATTTTTCTAAGCCCTTCTTCGGGGGCATCTTGCAACGATATATCGCCACTTTGTTCCCCTCTGGGACTCAAAAACAAAGGGTTTGTTGCGCTTTGACTCCCTTGCCCTGATGGAGCTCAGTTTTCAAGCTACCATCGCTCTGTGTGACATCACTTCCTCTCCTTTGACAGCTTTTTAATTGAAAGCTTCCCATATGTTGATATAAATATCATGAAATAACAATTGAATATCACTAAAACAGCTTAAAAGATTATTGTAGCTGGTAGAAACAGCACTAATAAATTCTGTATTTTGTGCAAATTTTTCTACACTGTTCTATATAATACCGATAACCAAATTTCATTGAGGATATCCTGTTCCTGATGGTTTCAACTTTATGTTAACTATTGTAATCTGCTTTGGGAAGCCTGGTGTTATAAAGATGAAAAGTGGAAAGAGAAGAGGAAGATGGCGGATCATAGACGGAGGAGGAGGGAGAGAGTGAGTAAGAGAAGGGGAGAGATGCTGGGCCCACAAGAGATGCAGCTACACAAACCCTGATGGCTTGGTTCCTTCCTGGATTGTGTACACTTAACAGCCTTTCACTTCTGATGTGCAGTTTGTTGTCTATACACTGTTCTGCACAGACAAAGAAAAACACCACTGGGCCTTCAAGAAAGAGATAATAGCCGTCCTTTATTGTGAAAAAGACCCGACACGGGCCATGTTTCGGCACACAAGCGCCTGCCTCAGGGGTCAGGGTATATCTTCACAATGTATGAGCAGAAGTTCTAAATGAATTGCTTGCTCCACTTTTTGGCAGTTTGGAAACTAGCCAGCGTTCAGTGTGATTGAATGTACGTCTAGCGGTAGCTGGCAATTCATTTAGAACTTCTGCTCATACATTGTGAAGATATACCCTGACCCCTGAGGCAGGCGCTTGTGCGCCAAAACACGGCCTGTGTCGGCATAGGCGGTCGGTGGCCCAACGGCTTGGGGAGGCTAAAGGGGGCGGGGTTGGGGCGGGGTTAGGGGTGGTGCCAGGGATGGGGCTTACATCCATAATTAGACAACACACAGAAAAAAAGTAAAAGTAAAATAGTCACAATTAATACCTAATAATTTAGATATTAGATATGTACCACATGTCAAAGAATAAAGTGGTTGCTCAAAGCATATATTAACCAATGTATACTATTAAAAAATGTTATCAATTATTAAACAGCTATTTCCATCCATTTCGGTAAGGCCAACACACAATCCCTCAGCCACAAACATTATGCACAAACACACTCAGACCCTTACTGTACCATAATAGCACTAACTCCGAGGACTCAAAGAGCAAAAACATTATGCATTAAAAGGCAGCACTGCAAATATTACACTGGCCAGACCTTAATATACCACCCATATGGAAAACACAGACTGTCAACAATTTGAAACAAGGGATCATAATATCACAATTACTCATGTACAGCCACAAAACAACCTTTTAGGGTGGATAGTGTTCACAATGAGCTCCTTTTATTAATGACCAGTTAGAGATAAGAGTTTTCAATTTTGGCACAGTCATCACTAGAACAAAATAAAAGAAAACCAATGGACTGCATTAGGGGCTTATAGCCCATTTAGTTATGTTCAAACAAAAGAGATCTGCCTGAAACAAAATATTTATTTTTATTTTAACTTATAAAACCTCTCTCTCTGCCCCAATCCAACACTGCCCCACTGTCTTGCTCCACACCACCATCTCTCCCCATCTTTCTCTCCTCCCTTCATCATCCACTGCATCATCACCTCTCTGTTTCTCCTCCCTCACCAGTCAGCTCTGTGTGTGTCCGTTTGGCCGATTGCTGGTGCAGTGTTACATTCCCAGGAAGCAGCGGTACAGGGAAGTACACGTGCTTGCTGACAAGCTGATACATAAGCTCCAGGGTGCAGGGAGAAATAATGCAGCAGCCGCCTGATGCTCTCTTCTGTTTAAAAAGAAGAAAGAAATGCTCCCTGGCTTAGCACGAGCCATTTCACATGCTGCCATAATGAAGTATAACGATGCGTTCAAAGAATTGATTTCCTACTTTTAACTTACAACTAGCCAAGCCTCTTTGTGAGGCCCTAGCATTCCCGGTCCCACTCAAACAAAAGAGCTGTGAATTTATTAAAGTCTTTAATTAGGGTCTCTTTCTTTCTCTCCATTAGCCAGGCCTACCAGCACATGGTAAATAAAGACACTATGGGCTTTCCCCAGCAGACACACGGGTTCTTTTTATTCTTCATTCACTTTACAGGATAAAAGCTCCCTAAATACTCCTCCCGCTCCTCCCCCTCCAACACTTACCAGCTTGCTCGATCCTCTACTTCCCTCCCTGGCTCGGTTCGTGACTGACACTGACTGAAAAGAGCCGCCTGCTGCAACACTCAGGCTCACAGTCACAGCCCCAGGCTCTGCTGCCGGAACATACGGTGCAGGAAGTTACAGGGGGAGGTTCCGGCAGAGCCGGTAAGAAAATAAGTGAGCGGGCTCAGTGGGGGGTAGGCACCAGCAGAAGATACAATCTTGTTAATGGCTGATCCGGGGCTGAATTCGAGAAGGAGGCAGGTGGGGAAGGTCATGCACGGTTGGGCTGGGGAGGCTTAGCCTCCCCAAGCCTCTTATACGGGGCGCCTATGCGTGTCGGGTCTTTTTCACAATAAAGGACGGCTATTATCTCTTTCTTGAAGGCCCAGTGGTGCTTTTCTTTGTCTGTGTTGTATACTTGTATGCTGTAATACCCTCTCTTTTGTTACTGTCTATACACTGTTCCACCAGAAAGGGTGGTGGAAGCGTGGAATGGCCTCCCGGTGGAGGTTGTGGAGTTGAGGACTGTGTCAGAATTTAAAAAGGGATGGGATGAGCATGTGGGATCGCTTAGGAAAAGGAAGGGGTTACAGAGGATGGGCCATATGGCCTTTATGTGCCGTCAGGTTTCTGTTTCTATACAACCTGGAAGACATATGGCATTGGGGATTTGTGTAGCCATGTCTTCTGGCACAATAAGGAGGAAAGGGGGAGAGAGGGGAGAGGGAATTGCTGGACCATAGGGGTGGAGGGAACAAGTAGAGGGGATAGGGAAATGCTGGATCATAGGGGTGGAGGGGACAGGGAGAGGGAATAGGGAAATGCTGGACCATAGTGGTGGAGGAGAGAGGGGGTTTGGGGGGATAAGGAATGTTGGGCTACAAGGGTCTAAGAAGGGAGAGGGAGGGGAGATATTGGCATAGTGGAACAATGTGGGGAGTGACCATGGGGTTCTCAAGGAGGGATGAGCAAGAGGAGGATGGTAAGTACAGAGGGTAGAAATGGGGAGTGGCTGAAAGAAGAGGCTAGGGAAGAAATGAAACAGGAGAGGTAGGGGTGAGAGGAGAAGACAGAAAATTGATAGGTACTGGTAAGTGAAATATAGGTGGAGGACTGAAGAGTGAGAAGATAAAATTCTGGTCGCTGCATCTCAAAAAAGATATAGTGGAATTAGAAAAGGTGCAGAGAAGGGAGATGAAAATGATAAAGGAGATGGGACGACTTCCCTATGAGGAAAGGTTAAAGCGGCTAGGGCTCTTCTGCTTGGAGAAAAGGCGGCTGAGGGGAGATATGATAGAGGTCTATAAAATAATGAGTGAAGTTGAACGGGTAGATGTGAAGCATCTGTTTACGCTTTCCAAAAATACTAGGACTAGGGGGCATGTGATGAAGCTACAATGTAGTAAATTTAAAAAGAATCGGAGAAAAATTTCTTCACTCAACGTGTAATTAAACTCTGGAATTCGTTGTCAGAGAATGTGGTAAAGGCAGTTAGCTTAGCGGAGTTTAAAAAAGGTTTGGATGGCTTCCTAAAGGAAAAGTCCATAGACCATTATTAAATGGACTAGGGGAAAATCCACTATTTCTGGGATAAGCAGTATACAATGTTTTGTACTGTTTTGGGGATCTTGCCAGGTATTTGTGACCTGAATTGGCCACTGTTGGAAACAGGATGCTGGGCTTAATGGACCTTTGGTCTTTCCCAGTATGGCAATACTTATGTACTTATGTAAAATCTGAGGGGAGAGACAGAAAACAGAGAAAGAGGAAATGTGTCAGAGAAAGATATAGTGAAGGAATAGAAGAAGATAAGAGAAAAATGGAGAAAGGACAAATGGACTGCACTCACTGGAAAAAGAGCAGAAGACAGACAGGAAAATAGAAAAGAAGAAACTGGGACCAACATGCTTGGAAAAAAAAATACCCAGACTACAAAGGTAGAAAAAAGTGTTTTATTTTGAATTTATTTGGTGGAATATGTTAGCTTTGGGAAATGTGTATCATGGATGTCTTTTGTAATTTTTTTTTTCAGTACAAGAGAAAATATATTTCTGTTTTCATTTCTCTTATGTTGTGGAACATGCCTAGTTTGAATTCTTGAGGTTCCCAATTCAATTTTTATCTTTATATTTCTAATTTGTGATCCCTTATTCCGTATTTGGTGTGTGACCAAGGTATGGTATTCTGTGGGCAAATAGTTTCTGCGTAGAACTCTTTAGCAGTCTCACTTGTTCTGTTTTACCAGTAGTAGATGTATTGGTGTTCTAGGGCTCCATGTAATAGTTGTAGTGCTGCCTGTTAAGCAGGATTCTTGTTTAAATCAGTGCTACTGTTCTATTGCAGATTTGCTACATGTATGTCGAGTTAGGATTTTTTCAGGTTTTGTGTTATTTCACAATGTGCCTGGCAATGGAGAGATTTATTTTGCTATTATAGAGATGATGTGAGAATCGTAATTAAAAAAATGTTTGTATGGTAACTTCAATGGAGAAAATGTGCTAGTTATGATTTGCACCTGTTGTTGTGGGGGAGATAAGGTTTTTGTGGATGCAGAGCATGTTTACATTTAAAAGAACTGATCTACTGTACTGATGTACTGTATCAGACCAAGGTCCATGAGGATCATGTATGCAGTGTGTAATGGATGCGAGCATCATCCATCATGTGTGTCCTGACTGAATAAAGGTTGAGAGCCACTGGCCTAGGCATCACTATGGGGTCGCACGGGGAGTTGCACAACACGCGATCTAGAATTTCTCCCTCTTTTCCCTGTCCTGTGCAGTCCTATATCTCTCTTGGCCTTTCCTCCTCCTCCTCCTCCTCGGTGGTCCTCCAGTGTTTCTATGCCTGCCGGCAGAGTCAGCAAGTAAAGCAAACTGCCTCTGGCTGGCCCTGCAAGTGTTCCTTCTGCTGTGTCCCACCTACGCTAACACAGGAAGTCATGTCAGAGGAGGTGGGACACAGCAGAGGGAACACTTGCAGGGCCAGCCAGAGGCAGTTTGCTTTACTTGCTGGCACTGCCGGTAGCCATAGAAACACTGGAGGACTGGCAAGGAGAAGGAAGAAAGGATGATAGAGATATCAGATACCAGAATGCAGAGGGGGGGGGGGGGGGGTTGAACAGAGGCACAGAGGGGAGATGCTTTATAGGAAAGATAGGGACACAGAGGGAATGATGGTGGACATGGAGTGAGAAAAAAATGTCAACTGGAGAGGAGATCTAGAAACAGCAGAAGCTGAATGACACGGGGTGTGGGGGGGGGGCAGGAGGTACAGACTAACAGATGGATTGCACTAAGAGAGGGGGAAAGGGGAACAGAGCTGAAGATGGGATGTGGGGGGGGGGGGGCACAACAGAAGAAGATGATTAGAACTAGGGGGTAGGGAGAAGAGGAACAGAGCAGAAGATGGATGGGACCAGGGGGCAGGGAGAGAAGGAAAACAGAGCAGAAGATGACTGGGATTTGGTGATCGAATGAGGGTTGAGGAACAGAGCAATAAATTATAGATAGAAAAGATGGAGTGGGAATTTTGAGGGGATAGTGAGTACTTGGCAATTGGTAGTTATGAATAAGGATATGTTGATGGGTTGGGAAAATGAGTGGAGTGTGAAATGAGAGATAAGAGAAGAGGGACAAGAAAAGGAGACAAGGTTTGCTATGAATGACCTGAAAGAATGGAGAGAATGAGAGGTAATGAAAAGGGATGGGGGTACTGGGGTATGAGTCTCTGACATTGTTGAATGAGGGTGGAAATGGGGTTAAAAAGATGGTGAAAGAGAGGCAATAGGACATGGGGTATAGTGTAAGAGAAGAAGAATGGTCTGGAAGCAAGGGAAGGAAGGAGAGATAGGGATTGAGCTGGAGCTGGTGAAGGGATAGGAGGCAGTGGAAGGTAGATAAGGGTTTAGAGGGTGCATACAGAGGATTGGGGGGTAAATGGGAATGTTGCAGAGAGAATGAGAAGAAGATAGGAAAAGCCAATAGGTAGATGAGAAGTGAAAAGGAGACTAGAAGGTAAGAGAAAGGGAGGATGAGAGTAAAATCCAACAGGTGAATAGAAGTGCAGAGAACAGAAAAGTGCATATGTGTGCGTGAGGTGGGGAAAAATAAAACAAAAGATCAGTGCCAGACAAATGTAAAGAAGGAAAGGAAGAAGACAAGCGGCGAGAGAAGAAATAGAAAGGCCAACCTGGAAAAGAATTCGGAAGAAGACTGGCACATGGAAAGTAGAAAAGAGACTGGGACCAGCCTAATTGGAAAAATAAAATTCCCAGACAACAAAGGTAGAAGATACTTTTTTTTTTAATTTAATACTTTAAGGACTGAGATGTGCCTTCTTTGTAAAATGTACATTTTTTTCTATTTTTATTTTGCAAAGTATAGGGGACAATACATTTCTGTTTCTCTTTTAACAATATTGCTCTATAGAGTCTGGATTTCTTGGGTGGGGGTGTCTCCATTTCAGTTTTTGTCTGCATGTTTTTTTGTGGTCCCCTATTTCGTATCAAGTGAAGGTCTGTCCATATTCTACATGTGCAGCTGAGGTGAAGGATTCTGCTAGTATGTGGTGTCTGTAAGAATCTGTAACAGTCCAGTTGTTCCAGTTTCCAAGTAGCAGGTATATTGCTGCTCTAGGGCCCAGTGTAATATTTATAGTACTAGCTTTTCATATGTGAATTAGGACTGATATGGTGTAGTAAGTTTTCTGTATAGGTTTTAGTGTCTTTTTGCAGGATTTTGTGTTATTTCATAAACTGTCTGGCTCTATTTGAAAGTAGGCTCTGGGGCAAGGGCTGCCTTTGGTGGCCCTTGTCACCAAAAATAAAAATGCTCAGGACTAATGGGCTCCACATCCTGTAGAGTCACCACAGAAACAAAATCCCATCTGATTTAAACAAAGCTTCTACTAGTGGACGGAGTGCTCCTCAGGTGATGGTCATAGGCGCCCCGT
Source organism: Microcaecilia unicolor (assembly GCF_901765095.1). Classification (NCBI taxonomy): domain Eukaryota; kingdom Metazoa; phylum Chordata; class Amphibia; order Gymnophiona; family Siphonopidae; genus Microcaecilia; species Microcaecilia unicolor. The sequence goes on along the minus strand of NC_044040.1, from coordinate 117,083,408 downwards.
ATAAGAGGCTTGGGGATCCCAACTGTGACCTGCTTCCCCTGCCCTGCCTTCTCATCGAATTCAGCAGGGCAGAAACAACAAAATTGTACTTGCCTCTCCCTGCTGGCAAGCCGGCTCTCCTTCCTTCCTCCCTTCCCTCCCCTGTCCATCGAATTCTTCGGGGCAGGCAGTCTTGCCTGCCTGCTGCTGGCGCTGACCCTCCCCCGCTGCCGGATCGCTCTTTAAAAATGGTCGCCAAGACTTCCAGCGGCGGCCTTGTGAGACTTCTGCTGAAGTCTTGGAGGCCGTCCTTGTAAGTCTCAGCGGCCATTTTGAATAGCGATCCGGCAGCGGGGGAGAGTCAGTGCCGGCAGCAGGCAGGAAAGACTGGGGATCTTTCCTGCCTGCCCCGAAGAATCCGCTGCACAACCTGGGTGGCTGGAAGGGGGCTGGGGAGAGAAGGGAGTTGCTGGACATGGGTGGCTGGAGGGGGGCAGGGGAGATAGGAGAGTCGCTGGGCATGGGTGGATGGAGGGGGGCAGGGGAGAGAAGGGAGTCGCTAGGCATGGGTGGATGGAGGGGGCAGGGGGAGAGGAGGGTGGCTGGACATGGGTGGATGGAGGGGGCAGGGGGAGAGGAGGGTGGCTGGACATGGGTGGATGGAGGGGAGGGCGGGGGAGAGGAGGGTCGCTGGACATGGGTGGATGGAGGGGAGGGCGGGGGAGAGGAGGGTCGCTGGACATGGGTGGATGGAGGGTAGGGGGAGAGAAGGGTTGCTGGACATGGGTGGATGGAGGGCAGGGCAGGGGGAGAGGAGGGTCGCTGGATATGGGTGGATGGAGGGCAGGGCAGGGGAGAGAGAAGAAATGCTGGACATGGATGGAGGGGAGGGAAGAGTGAGGAAGGAGATGAGATGAGATGAGAGAGGAGAAAAACTGTACATGGATCAAGAAAATAGGCAGAAGCTGGATCCACTGGACAGTCAAGTCTGCGAAGGACCAGAAATGAAGAAGAAAGAAGGAAAGGAAAGAAATAAATGGAAAGGAAACCCTCAAAAATGGAGTTAAGAGGACAGATAACAGCAGAATCGGATACTGGGCCAGCATGATCAGAAAAACAAAGTCAAAACAGCAAAAGTAGAGGCTGACAAATGCGCAAACCAATAGGGAGATAATATAAAAAAACAGTTTATTCAGAATATTCATATCAAGGACCCGACACGGTCCGTATTTCGGCGCCAAAGTGCCTGCCTCAGGGGTCACAAACAACTTTCTACAAAAAACACAGGACAAATTTGAAAATTTTTTTAAAAACATAATATTAAGAGATATCAAATAAAATAAAATATATCTGCCTTAATAAAATATATAGCCAAACATATGTGGACATTCATAATAGTATTGCACATTTGTAAATATATAATCATAAATTATGTACAAAAAATTAATATATTATAATTATGTGAGCAGATATTATGGACAAAGAAACACCAAACAATAAAAAGTGATAATTGTTAAATAATGACTGATAAATGAAAGACATAGGTCAGGCTGATGAAGCATTGACATATCTACATATATATTTATCCTTATCTGATGGTAAAAAACATTTATACAACTTGAACAAGTAAAATACTTCAAAACATCATGATCCGACACCATTTAAAACTAAATTACATTTACATATTAATTATAAATATAATTCAATGAAATCATGTCAAACCTCTGAGAAGAAGCTGATTGGCTTAAATAATTCCTTTATGTATGTACGTGGTTATAAAAACAAGTTAATCCACTGTAAAAGGATAAAAACATTTTTAAGATACTACAAAGGGATAAAATTCCTTGTTATTTCATAAAAATGTGAATCAGTTAAAATGGGCCATTCTATATATATATATATATATATATATATATATATATATATATATATATATATACACAGTATATATATATATATATATATATATTGTAAGGAGGTTGGAGGGACTAAGCAGCTCAGGAGGAGGTATGGGGCCAGACTACATTCCCCACAAGGCCCAGAGAGAAGGGATCGGGGTGGTATCTATCTATCTATCTATCTATCTATCTATCTATCTATCTATCTATCTATAGAATGGCCCATTTTAACTGATTCACATTTTATACAAAACATAGGTGTAAAACATGTATTTATGTCTACTCAGGCAAATGCCTAAGTAAACAAATGGAATGTGTCGTGCACTGTAATACCTAAAATTGTTGAATATGTATCATTCGCATGGAACATTCCAAAATAGAGGGATAAAGAATATATTTTCGAAAGAGAAAGACGCCAATATTTCGACCCAAATCGGGAGATGGGTGTCTTTCTCCTGTGGGCGCCCAAATCGGTATAATCGCAAGCTGATTTTGGGCGTCTTCAATTGCAATCTGTTGCGGAAACGGCCAAAGTTGACGGGGGCGTGTCGGAGGCATGGTGAAAGCGGGACTGGGGCGTGTTTATCGGCCGAGGAGAGATGAGCGTCCTCGGCTGATAATCGAAAAAAGAAAGGCGTTTTTAGCGCAAATTTGGGTCAGTTTTTTTTACCCTTTTTTTTCACGAACAAGTCCCAAAAAAGTGCCCTAAATGACCAGATGGAATCGTGGATGACCACCCCTGACTCCCCCAGTGGTCACTAACCCCCTCCCACCCAAAAAAACAACTTTAAAAACATTTTTTTCCAGCCTGTATGCCAGCCTCAAATGTCATACCCAGCTCCATCACAGCAGTATGCAGGTCCCTGGAGCAGTTGTTAGTGGGTGCAGTGGACTTCACCCAGGTGGACCCAGGCCAATCCCCCCCCTACCTGTTACACTTGTGGTGGTAAATGTGAGCCCTCCAAACCGCCCCCAAAACCCACTGTACCCACATCTAGGTGCCCCCCTTCAGCCATAAGTGCTATGGTAATGGTGTAGAGTTGTGGGCAGTGGGTTTTGGGGGGATCTGGGGGGCTCAGCACCCAAGAGAAGGGAGCTATGGACTTTAGAGGTAGTTAACTTTTTTTTTAATTGTTACAAGTGCCCCCTAGGGTGCCCGGTTGGTGTCCTGGCATGTCAGGGGGACCAGTGCACTACTAATCTTGGCCCCTCCCACGACCCAATGTCTTGGATTTGGTCATTTTTGAGCTGGGCGCCTTTGGTTTCCATTATCGCTGAAAAATGATACCGCCCAGCTCAAATCCGCACAAATCCGATGCATTTGGCTGGCACAAACCGTATTATCGGAAAAAAGATGGACGCCCATTTTGTTCGAAAATACGGTTTGTCCCGCCCCTTCACGTACCTGTTCTTGGAGATAGACTCCCATGGAGATGGGCGTTCGCGTTCGATTATGCCCCTCCACATCAACTATTGACACTAGCTCACATTACCATCAAGATATGAAGAGAACGAGAGAGCTATACTGCACCCACCGTACCAAAAAATATAGCGTTATAAATCTAATAACTGAAGAAATAATTATATAGTATAAATAAAATGCCTTCCAAAAAGAAAAAATGTATATACACAAACATACCGAATGGATAGGTATATAGAGGAAAACTACAAATAGACCCATTGCACCAAAAGACAAAAAAATGTGACCAATAAATGCTTGAAAAACAGAACATACTCTGAGTTTAACTTAATTCAATAAAAACAATGAAGCAAGAAATAAATACTCCAAAAAAGATAAGAGAAATGAAGACCATAAAACAATCCTGAACAAACAAAAAACTTACCAGAGAGAACAAAAGACCAATCAATGTAGACATTATTGGAGCCAATCAGCTTCTTTTCAGAGGTTTGACATTATTTGATTGAATTATATTTATAATTAATATGTAAATATAATGTAGTTTTAAATGGTGTCAGATCATGATGTTTTGAAGTATTTTACTTGTTCAAGTTGTATAAATGTATTTTTTACCATCAGATCAGGATAAATATATATGTAGATATGTCGATGCTTCATCAGCCTGACTTATGTCTTTCATTTATCAGTCATTATCTAACAGTTATCACTTTTTATTGTTTGGTGTTTCTCTGTCCATAATATCTGCTCACATAATTATAATATATTAAAATTTTTTTACATAATTTATCATTATATATTTACAAATGTCCATATATTTTTGGCTATATATTTTATTAAGGCAGATATATTTTATTTTATTTGATATCTCTTAATATTATGTTTTAAAAAAATTTTCAAATTTGTCCTGTGTGGTTTTTGTAGAAAGTCGTTTGTGACCCCTGAGGCAGGTGCTTTGGCGCCGAAACACGGACCGTGTCGGGTCCTTGATATGAATATTCTGAATAAACTGTTTTTTGATATTATCTCCCTATTGGTTTGCGCATTTGTCAGCCTCTACTTTTGCTGTTTTGCTTTGACTCTCCATGGAGGCTCCTCCTGTCTTCTTGGATTTGCAGAAAAACAAAGTCACCAGACAACAAAAGTAGAAAAAAATCATTTTATTTTCATTATAGTGTTTGGAATATGTTCACTTTGAGAATCAGGTGCTCAACATTAAAAGTGTATATTTATTTACTTATTTATGGCATTTTATCGCACATTAAACATGAATTAGATTGGAAACTGGGATCATTTAATTTTTTTTCCTGTAGTAATGCATTGCCCCCCCCCCCCCCCCAGGCTCTCTCCCCGGCTATAGCCAGCTCTGCAATTTGGAGGGGCGCAGAGGGGGACCGGGGAGAGAGCCTGTTGTTAAACATTTACCAGCACACCACTGCTTAGGGGCAATGTTGGATGGTGGTGAGGGGCAAGACAGTGGGGCAATACTGGATTGGGGCAGAGAGAGGTTTTATAAGTTAAAATAAAAATAAATATTTTGTTTCATGCAGATCTCTTTTGTTTAAACATAACTAAATGGGCTATAAGCCCCCTAATGCAGTCCATTGGTTTTCTTATATTTTGTTCTTGTGATGACTTATACTGTACCAAAATTGAAAACTCTTATCTCTATCTAGTCGTTAATAGAAGGAGTTCATTGTGAACACTATCCACCCTAACAGGTTGTTTTGTGGCTGTACATGAGGAATTGTGATATTATGATCCCTTGTTTCATATTGAAATATTTCATATTGTTTCATGTTGTAAGCCACATTGAGCCTACTGATATGCGGGAAAATGTGGGATACAAATGTAATAAATAAAATAAATAAATAATATTGTTGATGGTCTGTGTTTACCGTATGGGTGGTATATTGGTGTGTTAGGGTCTGCCCAGTGTAATATTTACAGTGCTGCCTTTTCATGCATAATTTTACTTCACTAATGTGACCATTTCATTTTGGGATTTTCAATGGATGGAAATAGCAGTGTTTAATAATTGATAACATTTTTGAATAGTATAAATTGGTTAATATGTGCTTTGAACAACCACTTTATTCTTTGACATATGATACATATATAATATCTAAATGTAATAAAAGGTATTAATTGTGACTATTTTACTTTTACTTATTTTTTTTTCTGTGTGTTGTCAGACAAATTATGGATATAAGCCCCACCCCTGGCACCACCCCTATCTCTGCCCCCTTTAGCCTCCCCAAACAGTTGGGCCACCGACCGCCTATAGTGATGGTCACAATTTGAATAATTATACTTGCAGTTAAGAAGACAGGCTGCCTGATCTGGCCGGTTCTGGGACCTCTGCTACCTCCCACCTCCTGATGTAACTTCCAGTTTCCTCGTAGGTGGGATGCAGCAGAGGTAGCCTGAGTTAATCACTGCCGGCCATAGTCACTGCACCTGAGCGACAATACCGGCACTGCAGTGCAGCCTGTCTGACACTGACGTGCCTAATTTACAAAAGTTTGCTCCCCCTGGTGTCAAAACCTTGCTTCACCTCTGGTGTGCATGTTATAAAATAAGGTGTAGGGCAGATTACTACTACTATTACTATTTACCATTTCTATAGCGCTACAAGGCGTACGCAGCGCTGCACAAACATAGAAGAAAGACAGTCCCTGCTCAAACAGCTTACAATCTAATAGACAAAAAATAAAGTAAGCAAATCAAATCAATTAATGTGTACAGGAAGGAGGAGAGGAGGGTAGGTGGAGGCGAGTGGTTACAAGTGGTTACGAGTCAAAAGCAATGTTAAAGAGGTGGGCTTTCTGTCTAGATTTAAAGGTGGCCAAGGATGGGGCAAGACGTAGGGGCTCAGGAAGTTTATTCCAGGCGTAGGGTGCAGCGAGATAGAAGGCGCGAAGTCTGGAGTTGGCAGTAGTGGAGAAGGGAACAGATAAGAAGGATTTATCCATGGAGCGGTGTGCACGGGAAGGGGTGTAGGGAAGGACGAGTGTGGAAAGATACTGGGGAGCAGCAGAGTGAGTACATTTATAGGTTAGTAGAAGAAGTTTGAACAGGATGCAAAAATGGATAGGGAGCCAGTGAAGCGACTTGAGGAGAGGGGTAGTATGAGTAAAGCGATCCTGGCGGAAGACAAGACAGGCAGCAGAGTTTTGAACCGATTGGAGAGGGGAGAGGTGACTAAGTGGGAGGCCAGCAAGAAGCAGATTGCAGTAGTCTAAACGAGAGGTGACAAGGGTGTGGATGAGGGTTTTGGTAAAGTGCTCGGAAAGAAAGGGGCGGATTTTACGGATATTGTAAAGAAAGAAACGACAGGTCTTGGCGATCTGCTGGATATGAGCAGAGAAGGAGAGAGAAGAGTCAAAGATGACCCCAAGGTTTCGAGCTGAGGAGATAGGGAGAATGAGAGCGCCATCAACAGAAATAGAAAACGGGGGGAGTGGGGAGGTGGATTTGGGGGGAAAAATGAGAAGCTCGGTTTTGGTCATGTTTAATTTCAGGTGGCGTTGAGACATCCAGACAGCAATGTCAGACAAGCACGCTGAAACTTTGGTTTGGATGCAAGGTGAGATATCAGGGGTAGAAAGGTAGATTTGGGAGTCATCAGCATAGAGATGGTAGGAAAAGCCATGGGATGAGATTAATGAACCAAGGGAAGAAGTGTAGATAGAAAAGAGGAGGGGACCAAGAACAGAACCCTGAGGTACGCCGACAGGCAGAGGGATAGAAGTAGAAGAGGATCCACCAGAGTGAACACTGAAGGTGCGGAGGGAGAGGTAGGAAGAGAACCAGGAAAGGACAGAGCCCTGGAATCCAAGTGAGGACAGGGTATCGAGAAGTATGCTGTGATCGACAGTGTCAAAAGCAGCGGAAAGGGAGAGGAAGTGACGTCACGCGACTGAATGGCTGCTTAGCCCCGTAGCTCCGTGCCAACTCACCTTCAATAAGCTGCCATTCGACTTCAAAAACTACCTCCCGGAGTTTAAAGTGACTGTAAGGTCTGGCGTTCGACCCGGAGCCGCAACATGAGTAAAAAAAGCGGCGCCCTGCAGCGCGAAAGCGAACGGCCCTCCACGAGACAGACGGATCGTGGCCTGGTTCGCCATGCTTCTCCGAAGGCGCGGAGAGTGTCGGAATCGGGGTCAGCATCTTCCCGTGAGGAGCGGAGTGAGTCTGCTTCTGTGCAGGAGTGAGTCTGCTTCTGTGCAGGACCTCCCGCAGGACTTCACAAAATGTTTCGAGGTAATGAGGGCCGAGATTCGTGCGTCTAAAGAAGAGATTTTTGAGCACATGGATGCTCTCAGTGTGGACTTGAGAGAGCTGGGAGGCAGGGTGGAGGCCCTAGAAGAGCGGGCAGACGAGCAGCAAGAGAAAAACGAGGAGGTAGAGCAACTCCTTAAAAAATTGGGTGAGCAGGCTGAGGACTTTCGTTATAAGCTGGATGACCTTGAGAATCGGGGGCACAGACAAAACCTTCGATTCCGGGGCATCCCGGAGAACGGAGACAAAGAAGATGTCCCAGCAGTGGTGCGTGCTCTCTGTGCCCATATGATGGGCCCTGAATTTAACTCCAACGAGATGGGCATAGAAAGAGCTCTTAGAGCGCTGGGCCAACCATGTGAAAATAGGCCAAGAGACATAGTGGTGCGCTTTGCTTCATACACGTGTAAGGATCAGATCTGGCAAATGGCACGTTAGACCTCTGGTTTGCAATTTAATGGAGCCCGAGTGGCAATATATCAAGATCTTTCACTGTTCACCCTAAGTCTGAAACGAGCAATGAAGCCGGTCATAGAAGTGCTGACCAAAGAGAAAATCTCCTACAGATGGGCTTTCCCGTTTGCTATATGTTTTATCCTCAACGGAGAGCAGCTCAGATGCCGCAGCTTGGGTGACGCGTGGAAACGACTGCATGAAGCAGGACTGACCCAGACGGCATCTTTACCGACGGAGATAGCGCCTGCAATGAAAGCTCGGTTCCAGCGGTGGAAGCGTGTGGAGAAAACTGCAAAGGCTGCAAGATCCAAGACCTGAAAGACTGGTGGATGCAATGGTTGGTGGATTCTCGGGTTCCGGAGACAATTTTCTTTTTAAGAATTTCAGTGAACAGACGTCGGGGGGAGAGGAGATTTTGAGTGCCTTACTGGTTAGGTGGTCAGAGCCATCTATGTGAATGTTTATGCAGGGTGGGTTGTGGAGTTGGGGGGTCTGAGTGGTCATCCTTCTTTATGTTATAGTTTGTATTGTTATTATAAACTCGGTTAAGGGGGTCTCATTCCTCTGGGTTCCAGGTAACGCTACAAAGCGCTGGCTGGTGGTTGGTGGATTTTCAGTGGGGGGGGGGGGAGAAGGGTGGGAGGGTCAGGAGGGAGGTAGAGAGGGATCGGGGGACTGGGTGGGGCAGATGGGGTGGAATTGGGGTCTTCCTTCAAAGCTCAGTGTAGATCAGAGTTTGACATATGGCGGATATTAAGTTCCTTACTTATAATATAAAGGGTCTGAACTCTCCTTATAAAAGACACGCCCTACAGCGGGAATTGCGGCTGATTAACCCGCATGTAGTATTTTTGCAAGAAACCCATCTGCTAAAGAAATATGAAGGGTTACTGATATCTAAGCAGTACCCGCATGTGGTGTGTGCCTCAGATGAATCGGGTGCAAAAAAGAGGGGGGTGGCTATATTAGTCCATAAGGATGTCCAGATGCAGGTTCTGCACCGGAAAAGGGACAGGGAGGGTAGATTTCTTTTTCTGCATTTATTGCTGGAGCAGGAAGAATACACTTTGGCTAACGTTTACGCTCTAAATGAAGGGCAGGAGGGTTTTTTCTTGCGCCTCCTGAGAGAGTTGCAATCCTTCGCAGTAGGTAAAGTGTTAGTGGCGGAAGACTTTAACGCTACTATGCAACCAAGTCTGGATAGATCGGCACCGCCTGCTTCGGTGGATTGTAGGAACTCTCGAGGGTTGCAAAATTTTGTAGAAGAAATGGGTATGTATGATGTGTGGAGACAGGGGCATTCTAGAGGACGTGACTATACCTATTACTCCCCTGTACACCTTTCTTACTCAAGATTGGATTATATTTTCCTTGATAAAACATTGTCAGAGGGGGGAGGGAACTCGGGTATAGGCTCCATCACTATTTCTGATCATGCCCCTGCCTGGATGGTGCTCCCCTCCTTGCGAGAGGAGGAGAGAGAAAAAAGATGGACATTTAATAATAGCTTGCTACAAGACCCGGAAATTGTGGCTGGATTTATCCCTGTTATGTTAGAATATTTCGACCTCAATGTGGACTCGGGACTGTCCCTAGGAAAAGTGTGGGACGCCTTTAAGGCAGTATCTAGGGGATATTTTATGAAATGTGCAGGTCAGAAAGCCTGGGCCCATAAAGCACGATTGATTCAATGTATGGACAGGGTGAGGGCCTTGGAGACCAGATATTGGGCCACAGGGTCGGTGTCCGACTACCGAAAGCTTCAAGACACGAGTCTTGAGATTGCCTCGTTGCAAGAGGACCGTTTGAAGTTTGTACATGCAAGGGTAAAGCAAATTTATTATGAGGGTACCAATAAGCCAGGCAGACTGTTAGCAGCCAAATTAAGAAAGTTGAGGTCAGACTGGCAAATCATGAGAGTTAAGGACGGTAAGGGAGGGATGCTCCATAGATCCGCACAGATCAGGAAATGCTTTGCCCAATACTATGAGACTTTATATAAGGAGGATGCTGCCATACAGACTGAGAAAATAGAGGACTACCTGGCGGACAGGGGTCTGCCGACCTTGTTCGACTCTCAGAGACGGGAACTTGAGGAGCCAGTGGGGGTGGACGAGATTAAGCAGGTTGTAAAAGAGCTTCCGACAGGGAAGGTGCCGGGACTAGATGGCTTCACGAATGAGTTTTACAAAGCATACATGGGAGTACTGGCACCTTACTTGGCAATGATCATGAACTCGGTGACAGAGGGAGCGCCTCTCCCTAAGACAATGCTGGAGGCGTGGGTGGCCGTGATACCAAAACCAGGTAAAGACAAAACTGACTGTGCCTCGTATCACCCAATTTCGATACTTAACTCTGACATGAAAATACTGGCTAAAGTGATGGCGAATCGCCTAGGTAGAGTGCTTCCTAGCTTAATACATCTGGATCAGGTGGGCTTTATAGCCCAACGCCAAGCTATGGATAACATCAGAAGGACAGTGGACCTACTTTACGCCGCGCATACAAAAGCTAAACCAGTGGTACTGCTTGGGTTGGATGCTGAAAAAGCGTTTGATCGGGTCCACTGGGGATACCTGGATAAGGTCATGCATAGAGCAGGGATTGGTCAGCAATATCGAGCCTGGGTTCAGGCATTATATTCATCGCCGACGGCATTTGTCAGAGTGAACGGAGAGCACCTTGCGGCATTTCCACTTGGGTGTGGGACGCGTCAAGGGTGCCCATTATCCCCGTTACTGTTCGCCCTGGAGATGGAACCTCTGGCGGCGGCGATCCGAGATAATGATGATATTGCTGGAGTTACAGTGGGTGCCCGAGAATACAAAATTGCTCTATTTGCTGATGACGTTCTCCTGACCTTAACAAAACCGCTGACCTCTCTCCCTAATCTCATGAGAGTGATAGAAGATTATGCGAGGGTGTCGGGATATAAATTGAATGCCAACAAATCAACGGGAATGGCGGTTGCAATTCCCCCGAACCTGATGGACACCTTGAGATCGTCCTTCGCTTTCAAGTGGGAGAGTAATGCAATGAGGTATCTTGGGGTGCAGATCACAAGCAAGTTATCCGAGCTGTTTGCTGCCAATTACCCGGTCCTCAAGAGGGAAGTGCAGAGAGATCTGGATAGATGGAAGGCTATGGGTCTCTCCTGGTTTGGGAGGATAGCGGCGATAAAAATGAATGTTTTACCATGGCTCCTGTATTTATTTCAGGTACTCCCCCTGCGGTTATCTAGAGCCTTTCTGTCTGGGATGCAAGATATTTTGATTAGATTCGTATGGAATCAGCAATGACCACGGCTGCCTCGAGCCCTGTTATACAAGAGTAGACGGGAGGGAGGGTTGGGGGTGCCCAACCTTCAATGGTATTATTGTGCAGCACAGTCCAGGGCGGCAGTAGATTGGTTTAGGCGAGAGGACCACAAGCTGTGGGTTGACATTGAACAAAATCTGGTGGGTTCTCGTAAGATGGGACACCTAATGTGGATCACAGGTAATCATAGAGGTAGGGTGGATAAATTCCCACCTACAGTACAGGCTACTTTTTACTATTGGGACCTTCTGTTTCCTCAGCAGCAACCTTTGGTGTCAGGACTGGCCCCGATAGTGGATAATCCTCTGTTTACCCCGGGTATAGGAAACACTACATTCAGTAAATGGGCGGAGGCGGGTTTGGACATGTTGGAACAATTACATGTGGGGGAGACTATTGTACCCTTCGAGACCCTTGCGATTGACTTTGGTCTTTCGCGGGGGGACCAATACGCCCACTTGCAACTACAACATTTTTTGAAAGGGAAGGCATACATGGGATGCCTGAAACGGGATGCTCACCCGTTGGAGAAGGTGTGTGTTGACCAGTGGTGTTCCTAGGGGGGCGGACACCCGGGGTGGCGCCCCGCCCCCCGGGTACAGCGCCCCCCCCAGATGCAGCGCGGACTCCCTGGCGAAAGACACCCCCCCGCGAAAGAGCCCCCCCTGGTGCATGCCGCCGGGGGAGGGGGGGGTGCCACAGCGCGCGCCTGCTGCGTTTACTAACTTTGCTCGTTCGCTGCAGCTCCCTCTGCCCCAGAACAGGAAGTAACCTGTTCGGGGCAGAGGGAGCTGCAGCGAACAAGAGAAGTTAGCGAACTCTCGCAGCAGGCACGTGCCGCGGCACCCCCCAGCGGCGTGCACCCAGGGCGGACCGCCCCCACCGCCCCCCTCTTGGTACGCCACTGGTGTGGACCCCAAGGGCACGAAAGGATTGATTTCTAAATTGTACACTTATTTAGTGAAAGGCTCCAAAATGTCCCTATTGCATAGAAAACGGTGGGAACAGGAGCTACAGTTTTCATTACCGGAGACAGATTGGCTGTCCTTAGAGAGGAGTCTGTTGCGGGTCTCTCGTTCAGTGGACATGCAGGAGAATGCTGTAAAGGTATTCAATAGATGGTACCTGACCCCAGTTAGATTACACCATATGTTTACACAGGTTTCAAAGGGCTGCTGGAGGAATTGTGGGGGGGGGATGGGACTATGGGACACATCTGGTGGCTATGTCCTAAGGCACAGGCCTATTGGAGGGGTGTGCACTCCCGACTTCAGGTATGGCTCGGCAGTTCTGTGCGGTGGCATCCTTTGATCTTTTTATTAGGACAGAGATCTGAGGGCATTACATCTGATCAGTGGGGACTGGTAAGATATTCCCTGGTGGCGGCCCAAGTCCACTTGGCCCGAAATTGGAAAATGCCACAAGTACCCTCAATGAGTGGTTGGCTTACTAAAGTGAGTTACATATGTGAGATGGAGAGACTGACTGCGGTGAAAGGGAGAAATTTGCCAAAATGGTAAAAGATATGGGCCCCCTTTTTAAAGCTCACAAAAGGAACTGGATAACAAATGTAGTTTTAGCAGTCTTTACTGATAAGGATGGGAAGACGGGGGGGGGGGGGGGGGGGGGGGGTAGAGGGGGTTGGGGGGGGAGGGTCAAGGCGGGTGAAGGGAGGGAGGAACTGTTGTATAAAATTAAAAATGTTGGAAGTAACATAAGCTACTGTTAAAGCATTGCGTTGGTGATGCGTTCTTTTGCTAGATACCCAATGTTAGATTCATACTGTGTTACGAAAGTGTACTTTCTCTCATTGAGTTTGGACTGGTTATCCTATGCAATGATTAATAAAATCTTCTATAAATTAAAAAAAAAAGCAGCGGAAAGATCAAGAAGAATGAGGATGGAATAGAGACCTCTGGATTTAGCCAGTAATAGATCATTGGAGACTTTAGTAAGCGCAGTTTCAGTTGAGTGGAGAGGGCAAAAACCAGATTGTAGTGGGTCAAGAATAGCATGTGAGGAGAGAAAATCAAGGCAGCGGTGGTGAACAGCACGCTCAAATAATTTGGAGAGAAAAGGGAGGAGGGAGATGGGTCGGTAATTAAAGGGACAAGTAGGGTCTGCGCATAACTCCTAATTATTTCCAATGAAGTGCCTGTTATGGGCAACCTATACAGAATCCAACAGTAAATATTTGCATATACAATCCCTATTTGCTAAAAGTTTGAGATGACCAATGATTACAAACTGCTTCCCATTCACAGTGACAGTTCTCAGTGACAGTTCCAGCTGTTTGCTGCAACTACTGGAGGGGTAGCCTAATGGTTAGGCAGTGAGCTGAGGTCCTGGGGAATCGAGTTCAATTCACACTGCAGCTCTTTGTGACCCTGGGCAAGTCACTTAACCCCAAATTGCCCCAGGTACAAAAACACCTTAGATTGTGAGCTTACTAATTACAGAGAAAGTACCTGCATATAAGATCAGATTTTATAGAAGGTGCTAAGTGCTATTCTATAAAGGGCACATGTCCTTAATAGAATACTGCTTAAGCATGGATCTCATGCCTAACTATGGACACCAGGCTTATGCCTGCTAAAACCTGGTTTAAATGCTGGCTTTCAAGTTAGGTGCACTGACCCAGTATTCTACAACTATGTGCGTAAATTTTCGAAATGCCCATGCTCCTTCCATTGCCACACCACCTTTTGATATACACACAGTGGGAGTTAGGTGCACTGCCTTATGGAATCTGGAGCAGCCAGATGCGTGTGCAAATCCTAATTGGTACCAATTAATATCAATAATTGATTGTTAGTTATTTCCATTAATTGGCTTGTTAACCAATTAACTTGTGGTGCATCTCAGGATCGTGTGTAAATTTGGGTGACCTTTATAGAAACTAGGGGATAATGTGTACAGCACTGTGCACGTCTAGTAGGGTTGTAGAAATGATAAGTAGTAGTAGTAACTACCAGAAACTGCAGCATCCAGGACAGCAATGCCCAGCTAGTTCCAGGATATCACTACTACCCTGAGTGAGCATTTTCAATTATTATAAAATTTTAAATCCTGTTTACATTTATTGGACACTTCCTGATCTTATTCTTGTCCTTGCTGGACCTTGGTCTTACTCCTGCCTTGCCCTTCATTGGTGAGAGCCCTGTGTTTGTGCCTTTGTGTTCCTATGTTTTCTGGTTATCTCCTTGGGTCGTGAATCAGAAGACTCAACCAGTAAGAAAGATGGCTGCTGCAAGTGGAAGACCCTGCCCTATCCTTCCCTGGATCTGGAGGTCCACACTGTGGGGAACCTGTCCATAGGAGATATTATCAGAGATCAGAGAAGACACTTACTTTTGTTCTAAACTGTGTTCAATATGGTCACAAAGTTATTTTGTGAAAAAAAAAGTTAAAAGAGGACTTGTTTTTGGTTTCTGCGCCGTATCCAATCTTTTAGTTCCTACTTAGATGATAGTGCCTGTGCTATCTTTCTCTACTCCTTGGTGGCATCCAGATTAGACTACTGTAACATTGTCTATGCTAGGTTACCTGCCAACACCTTAATTCTATAAAAGTCACCGAAAATTGCACGTGCAAATTTGGGCATGTGCCCAATTTGTGCAATGTAATTGAATAACGAGCTAATTATGCCAATAATTGGCTTAACAAGCAATTATTGGCACTAACGAGATTTAATTAAGATGCACATGTGTAAATTTAGGTACAGGATCCGTGTCTTCAAGTTACATGCAATCTGAAAAAGGGGGCGCAGAAATGGGCGGGTCATCATGGGCATAACAGGAGTGTTCTTAAAATTTATGTGCATTGTAATAGAATAACGGGGGTCCATGCCAAATTTAGGCACGTTCATTTACACCACGTTTCAGTTGGTGCAAATGGCTGTGCCCAAAGTTAGGTGCAATTCTCAGGCATAAGCGCTATTCTATAAACCGCGCTGAACTTTAAGTACGGCTTATAGAGTAGCACTTTTTTGGCACTGATTTTTTTGGCACCATATATAGAATCTAGTCCCATATGTCTTAAAAAGTTGCAAATGTTCAAAATACTTTGGTAGATTGCTCTCCTATGCCCATTGATACAACCATATTACTCCCCTGTTAGTACACCACCACTGGCTACCCATCATGTATCACATACAACATAAGATACTGACACTGACCCATAAGGTTCTACACTTAGGGATCCCTTTCTATCTGCCTTCTCTTATCACTCTATATACATCCTCCTGGGTGTTCCACCAAATTTCATCTATTGTTCTAGACTAGAATCAACATGACATTCTACTTTCTTTTATATTGTATCCTCTCTCTGGAAATTCCCTTCCCTTTGATGCTCAGGCTGAACAATTATACCCTAGATTTAGGGCTATCCCAAAGACCCATCTCTTTACTTTGGCCTTCTGTGATGGGCTGTAGGCTGGATGGTTGACAGTTGGTATTGAGTTTTCCCCTTCCCTTCCTGTACTTGCTTTTTTCCTCTTGTTTCCTCTGTTTCTTTTGTCCTGCCCAGAGCCGCTGAGTGACAAAGCTGGACCAGGGGCAAAGCCACTCCCTGGCAACCTCCGTTGTGCCCCCCCCCCCCCCGAGTCTACAATTGACTAATCAAAATCAGAATTGCAGTCTGATTGTCACTGCGTCTGCTCTATCCCTCAGTCTGTCTCTTTCCTGCTCCTGTGTGCTGGGACCTGGGTTATCGCACTAATGCAGCTTTGCCGCCACAGGTCCTTCTTCTTGCCACATCTCCTGCCACCTATACAGAAACAGGAAGTACTTCACATAGGAGCTGGGATGAGGCAGGAAGAAGCCTGTGGCAGCAGAGCTACACTAAAGCAATAACCCTGGTCCCGGCACACAGGAGGAGAAAGACAGACCGAAAGAGAGAGCAGACGCAGTAAGTGATGGTCAAACTGCAATCCAATCTTCTGCCTGTGTGCCTTCCTGCAACTGATGGTGCTAAGCCCTCCTTGGAGGATGGGCCCAGGGGAATCTTGCCCCCCTGCCGGCGCTGTCCTGTCATTTAGCTGTAGTTCTTTTCCATCTTAGCCTTGACTTTTGATATGTAAACTGTTTTGATTTGGACTGAAAGATGGTGTATCAAGAATGCAATAAACAAATATTGTGAGAGGATTTGTCTCATAGAAAATTCTGATGTCTTTATACGTGGTAGAAGCTGGAGAAGCGTTTCTTGGCATCCTGAAGCATCTAAACCTATGAAAATTAAGAATATGAGAACTGCCATACTGGGTCAGATCAAAAGTCAATCAAGCCAAGTATCCTGTTTCCACAATGGCCAATCCAGGTCACAAGTACCTAGCAAGATCCCCAAAAGTAGTAAGATTCCATGCTGCTTATCCTTAATAACAGTTTATGTTTCAACATTTTTATTGATGGATCAACCAAAGATATACAACCATTAAACTTCCAATACATTACATCAATTCTTCCAACGTACATTGGTGTAAGCTATGTAAAGTCTACCATCAGCAAGTTTTCCATATTTTCTCCCCCCTCCCCCCCCCCCCCCCCCCCCCGTGCTCCCCTTTCCCCTTCCTCCCTCCCCCCCAAGCCCCATCAGGAACAGGACTCACTTATAAATCAGGTTATCTGGAAACGAATCACAAATGGTTGAGCAATAAACCTTTTCCTCGTGGGCTCAGCCCTTGTATATATTGACCCCATATTTGCATGAAGATTTTTTTCTGTTTTGGAAAAACGCCTCTCTAGCTTCCCAGGTTGCCATTTCATGTATTTGGTTCCGCCAATACCAATATGCAGGTGGATCCTGAGATATCTATTTTTGTAATATGGTCTTACGAGCTTTCAGGCAGACCTTATGGCACCACAGCCTGGGTCCTTTCGCCTGTGAGTTAAACGCAGACTGTGTGTCCAGCACATAATGGTCCCACGTCCCCCCTGCCAGTCCCTGTACTTAATAACAGTTTAAGGAGTTTTCCTCAAGGAATTTGTCCAAAGCTTTTTAAACCTACTTCATTAACTGCCTTTTCTCACATCTTCAGCAACAAGTTCCAAAGCTGTATCATACATTGAGGGAAAATATATGTTCTCCAATTTGTTTTAATTGAACTAACTAGTAAAGTCATGTTATGCTCCCTAGTGTTTAACTTTTTTGAAAGAGAAAAAAAATAACTTTGTGTTTACCTATTACACTCCAGTCAGGATTTTATTGAACTCTATCTTATGACATACCAAAATCGTCATCTGATTGGAGTTCTTATTAAGAGTCAAGAAATTTTATTGTATGGCAACTTGTACATATGCTGCCAAATCTCTCTATATAAAACGCACCTCCAACGTTCTAATGAAGCCGGAAGCCTGAAGCTGGAAGTGGTGTGTAGTTGTGTAGATCGCTGTTTGCCCATGAGTGTCTGCCCCGCCCTCGCGTCACAACGTGATGACGTCGCGAGCGGAGCAATGACACTCACCGAATCGCATCGCTCACCCTACACACGTCACACGCAACAGCTGACCAACCACAGGTGGGAGGGCGGGTGCACAGCGGCGAATCGATGAGGCAGGGGAGACAGGAGATTCGCCGGGTGCCTGGAAGGGGGGGGCACGGCCCAGGAACAGAAGAGCATCGGTGGGGGCAAGGGAAAACGGAGAATCACTGGGTGTCTGGAGGGGGGGGGGGCAGGTGAGAGAGGACAATCGGTGGGTGGCTGGAGGGGGGGCAGGGGAGAGAGGACAATCGGTGGGTGGCTGGAGGGGGGGCAGGGGACGGAGGGCAATCGCTGGGTGGCTGGAGGGGGGAGCCGGGGAGAGAGGAGAATCACTGGGTGGCTGGAGGGGGAGCAGGAGACAGAAGAGACTCGCTGGGTGGCGGGAGAGGGGGCAGTATAGAGAAGAGCATCCCTGGGTGGATACGGGGAGGGGGCAAGAAAAAAGGAGAATGGGTGGCTGCAGGGGGAGCAGGGGAGAGAGGAGAATCGCTGGGTGGCTGCAGGGGGGGCAGGGGACAGAGCAGACACACTCGCACCCAGCAGTCTCACTCTGTCACAAACACATTCACTCTCTCTCTCTCACACACAGTCACTCTCACACACACTCTCATACACACTCCGACAAAAACCTTGCTAGCGCCCGTTTCATTTGTGTCAGAAACAGGGGGGGCGAGGGGGGCATTGCCCCCCCAAACAACGATGACCACGACGACTTACCCGAAGTCGCTTCGGTGAACTGGCAGGCGGGGTGCCAGTAGTAAAAGCAGCAAGCAGGCACGCTCGTCTCCGTCCGCTTCCCTGCCCTCTCTGCGTCCCGCCTTCCTCTGATGTCATTTCCTTTCGGGCGGGCGAGACACTGAGAGGGCAGGGAAGCGGACGGAGACGAGCGTGTCTGCTTGCTGCTTTTACAACCCTCGCTCGCTCACCCGCCTGTTCGCCGCTGAACTGACCCTCCAGCGATCGAATTGTCAGCAGAGCTGTTAACCTGAAGGGGGCTCCCTCCAACAGCTATTTCCAAAGTTGGTCCAACCGTTGCCACTCGCTTCACTTCTGCTGGACAGGGGGGTGCATTGTAAGCCAGAGGAGAAAAGGAAAATTCTAGGTCTAGGCTCTCTGACACTCCTCCACAAGAAAGAACAATAGACTGTTCAGCTCCAGTAAGTTCGGGGGTCCTGGTAGCATAGCGCTCGATTGTCTGCTGCACTGGAGTGGAAGTTCAACTTGCTGAGGTAACAATTTAACCATTCCATTCCTAATATGAGGATAACTAAATTTAAGGGTAACATTTTCAGTAACAAATGCTGCAGGCATACAGAGCAACACTAACACAGGTCATGCCACCATCTTGACTCCGCCCTTTCATATCTGTTTCTAGTTTGTGATCAGTTATTCTGTACTTGGTATCTCAGTTCTGTGTATGTAACTCTGGGCAGGTATTCTGTTAGCATGTATTTTCTATTTACCAATCTGCAGTAATTTGGCTTGTTCCAGAGCCCATTGTAATAGAGTATTTAGGACACTGGTTTTTCACAGGAAGGGTACTTGTTTTTGAAATCAATGCTAAAATGGTAGATTTGCTTTAGGTCCTGAATTACTTTAGAGTTTTCTGTGTCTTCATAATAAACTTGTTACTGAGAGGGTTTATGTTGCTGTTACTGAGGTTACACTAGAATGAGAAATTTCCTAGCTCTGCTTTGAACCCCTTGTTAAAGAAGGGCCAGACTGTTCTGTGGATGTAGAATTTATTTGGCTTTAAATACCATATAGGGCACGCATATCTATGTTGAGGGAGTGTACAAAAAATAAATAAGGGGGGAAAAAAAACCTTCTTCAAATGCCAATACTGACAAATTGTGTTGTTCCACAATTAGACTCCACTTAATTCTGGAACAATGTGAAAAATTCAACAGTTTTGCCATAGACTTCTGAGGTCCTTTTCTTCCTATTTATCAGTTAAGCTAAACTTATTTTGTGGTTGTTTGTCAGTATTCATATTTTAAGGTTTTTTTCCTTCCTCCATATTAGCATATTCATTTGCGTATATATATATATACAGTGGGGGAAATAAGTATTTGATCCCTTGCTGATTTTGTAAGTTTGCCCACTGACAAAGACATGAGCAGCCCATAATTGAAGGGTAGGTTATTGGTAACAGTGAGAGATAGCACATCACAAATTAAATCCGGAAAATCACATTGTGGAAAGTATATGAATTTATTTGCATTCTGCAGAGGGAAATAAGTATTTGATCCCCCACCAACCAGTAAGAGATCTGGCCCCTACAGACCAGGTAGATGCTCCAAATCAACTCGTTACCTGCATGACAGACAGCTGTCGGCAATGGTCACCTGTATGAAAGACACCTGTCCACAGACTCAGTGAATCAGTCAGACTCTAACCTCTACAAAATGGCCAAGAGCAAGGAGCTGTCTAAGGATGTCAGGGACAAGATCATACACCTGCACAAGGCTGGAATGGGCTACAAAACCATCAGTAAGACGCTGGGCGAGAAGGAGACAACTGTTGGTGCCATAGTAAGAAAATGGAAGAAGTACAAAATGACTGTCAATCGACAAAGATCTGGGGCTCCACGCAAAATCTCACCTCGTGGGGTATCCTTGATCATGAGGAAGGTTAGAAATCAGCCTACAACTACAAGGGGGGAACTTGTCAATGATCTCAAGGCAGCTGGGACCACTGTCACCACGAAAACCATTGGTAACACATTACGACATAACGGATTGCAATCCTGCAGTGCCCGCAAGGTCCCCCTGCTCCGGAAGGCACATGTGACGGCCCGTCTGAAGTTTGCCAGTGAACACCTGGATGATGCCGAGAGTGATTGGGAGAAGGTGCTGTGGTCAGATGAGACAAAAATTGAGCTCTTTGGCATGAACTCAACTCGCCGTGTTTGGAGGAAGAGAAATGCTGCCTATGACCCAAAGAACACCGTCCCCACTGTCAAGCATGGAGGTGGAAATGTTATGTTTTGGGGGTGTTTCTCTGCTAAGGGCACAGGACTACTTCACCGCATCAATGGGAGAATGGATGGGGCCATGTACCGTACAATTCTGAGTGACAACCTCCTTCCCTCCGCCAGGGCCTTAAAAATGGGTCGTGGCTGGGTCTTCCAGCACGACAATGACCCAAAACATACAGCCAAGGCAACAAAGGAGTGGCTCAGGAAGAAGCACATTAGGGTCATGGAGTGGCTTAGCCAGTCACCAGACCTTAATCCCATTGAAAACTTATGGAGGGAGCTGAAGATACGAGTTGCCAAGCGACAGCCCAGAACTCTTAATGATTTAGAGATGATCTGCAAAGAGGAGTGGACCAAAATTCCTCCTGACATGTGTGCAAACCTCATCATCAACTACAGAAGACGTCTGACCGCTGTGCTTGCCAACAAGGGTTTTGCCACCAAGTATTAGGTCTTGTTTGCCAGAGGGATTAAATACTTATTTCCCTCTGCAGAATGCAAATAAATTCATATACTTTCCACAATGTGATTTTCCGGATTTAATTTGTGATGTGCTATCTCTCACTGTTACCAATAACCTACCCTTCAATTATGGGCTGCTCATGTCTTTGTCAGTGGGCAAACTTACAAAATCAGCAAGGGATCAAATACTTATTTCCCCCACTGTATATATATATATGCAAATGAATATGCTAATATGCTCCCCCCCCCCCCCCAAATGAAACAGTCAAACTACGCCCATGGCCTCATTTACTAGTATTAAATTTTAAAAAAAAAGCGATAAAGGAAAAATTCACACCTAGCATTTTTACCTACCTGAAGGTGACCACTGTTTGCTGTAACCTGTATGAAAGAAGAAACAAGGGAATTAGATAACTTTTATTTATTTATTTAGATTACATGCTTTCCCTCAGTAGAAGAAGCTCCTCTGGCAATGATTGCTACTGCTGGAGACTGCCCCTACTCATTCTGGTCCCCAGCTCTGCCTAACACAGCTGACTTCTGTATTGACAGAAAGGGGGAGGGGGGCACACAGGTTGCTTTCTCCAGCCTCAGAGGCTGCAGCAAATGGTCACTCCCTTAAAGGTACAATCACTGTCACCATGGAGTGTAAATAAATTTTTACCCCTATTCACATTTGATACAAAAGTAGGGATTGGATGGCTGATAGGATCAGTCATGTAAGTTGTTTTTTTTTTTGGCATCCAGTTGATGGACTTCACAAACTGTCTAATAAAATGAGAATGGACTAGAACTGGCAAAATTAGAAATGATTTCTTCAGGCAGCTTAACTAGTATCAGTAGCTATCTGTTGGTGCTGAAATATATTTATGACAAAAAGCTTTAAAATACATTTCCAAATGTGACCATTGCACCCAGAATCTTCATGTGCATGCCTGTTTCAGTAGGTTTAGAAGAACAGATTTCTAAAAGCTAGTTTGAGGTCTACAATGAGACAAGAATGATTGACTAGATTGCAGTAGAACGTTTTATTACTCACACTTTGGCAACAGAGACTGGTAGGAATGTTTGCAGCATAAAAAGCAAAGAAAATAAAGTTTAATTAAATAATAGCACTGTTCGTCCATCAGAACAGTGGTCTTGTACTTATGTTTGAGTGAGTGCAATGGAAGTCAACAATATTTAACTTGTTTATTTCATGTCTTGATATTGATATGGTTCATACAGTATTTCCTTCCATTCAAAAAGTAATTTACTCTATCTTTCATTTTCTTAGTATGCTGAACATTTTTGTTATTTAGATGTAAGAAAAGCAAATGATATGGCATTTATCAAGTCTGACATTCTACCAGAACTGTGCAAAGATAAAACAAATGAAAATAATAAAAAGAAAAGAGAAATACTCAGGCCATTAGTAAGACTATACACTGCAGCCAATTCTCTGCCCCAAAATCCATCTCCTCCCACCTTCATGCTCATGACAACACATACATTGTCTTCATCTCATCAAATAATGTACACAAAACAAAAAGAAGCGTAGTACTCACAAAACACCAAGCATCAAAACCCTAAGGTGTCTTATATTGATAAAAAGGAGATCAAAGTGCTCATTTTCAAAGCACATAGACTTACAAAGTTACGTGGAGGGGCACTTTTGATATTTATTTTATTTATTTATTTGTTACATTTGTACCCGACATTTGCAGGCTCAATGTGGCTTACATAGTACCGTAAAGGCGTTTGCCAGTCGGTTGATAACAAATACAAGGTTGTATTGTGGTCAAATGAGGTAGGTGTGTGTCAGGCACTGTGAAGGACGTATGGAATGAAGATTGTATATTGTCCACTACGATCATTGGTTGAGCTGTGTTGCTGGACGTGGGGATTTACGTTGGATCGGTGAGGTAAGCCTTTTTGAAGAGGTTGGTTTTTAGTGATTTTCTGAAGTTTAGGTAGTTATGGATTGTTTTTACAGCTTTCAGGAGTCCATTCCATAGTTGTGTGCTTACGTAGGAGAAGGTGGATGCGTAAGTTGTTTTGTATTTAAGTCCTTTACAATTTGGGTAATGTAAGTTTAGGTATGATCGTGATGATCTGATTCTGTTTCTGGTTGGTAGATCTATGAGGTCTGTCAAGTATCCTGGAACTACGCCGTAGAAAATTTTGTGGACAAAGGTGCATATTTTGAAGATGATACGTTCTTTGATTGGGAGCCAGTGCAGCTTTTTTCGAAGGGGTTTAGCACTTTTGAATCATGATTTAGCAAATATTTTTATTTTATTTTTGTTACATTTGTACCCCGCACTTTCCCACTCATGGCAGGCTCAATGCGGCTTACATGGGGCAATGGAGGGTTAAGTGACTTGCCCAGAGTCACAAGGAGCTGCCTGTGCCTGAAGTGGGAATTGAACTCAGTTCCTCAGTTCCCCAGGACCAAAGTCCACCACCCTAACCACTAGGCCACTCCTCCAAATATCAGCCTGGCAGCTGTGTTTTGGGCAGTCTGGAGTTTTTTTGCGAGTTGTTCTTTACATCCCGCATAGATTGCGTTGCAGTAATCTGCATGGCTTAGGACCATTGATTGTATTAGGTTTTGAAATATTTCCCTCGGGAAGAAAGATTTTATTCGTTTAAGTTTCCACATTGAGTAGAACATTTTCTTTATTATGGAGTTTACTTAGCTTTCAAGGGTAAGGTTGCGGTCAATTGTGACGCTGAGTATTTGTAGGCTGTCTGAAGTAGGGAGGGTGTGTTCTAGGGTGTTTATAGTTGTGGGTTTGTACTTGTTATGTTGCGATGAGAGGATGAGGCAGTGTGTTTTTTCAGTGCAGTTTCAGTTGGAATGAGTTTGCCCAGGAGTTCATGATGTTCAGGCTGTCATTGATTTAATTGGTTATTTCTGTCAAGTCATGATTGAAGGGGATATAGATAGTGACGTCGTCTGCATAAATGAACGGGTTGAGGCCTCGGTTGGATAGGGACTTTGCCAGTGGGATCATCATCATGTTGAAGAGTGGATGTTTCTGTGAGAAGGACATCCATGCCTTTGCTATGCTTCTGACACCCTCTTTATTTATTTATTTGGATTTTGGATCACAAGTAGCAGCAGCAGTGGGATTTGAACTGCCCACCTCTAGATTGCAAGACCAGTGCTCTAACCACTAGACCACTCCTCCACTCCACTCCCTTGAAATTTGGCCGTCCCTGTGGGGGGGGCAGTTGAGGACGTCCAAAATGTTTGAAAGAAGGACGTCCACGCCTTCGTTATGCCTCCGCTGACACACACATACCTCCCCCTCCCCAGGGACCTGCATACTGCCCTCCCCCCCACAGGGATGGCCAAATTTCAAGGGAGTAGAGTGGAATGGAGGAGTAGCCTAGTGCTTAGAGCACTGGTCTTGCAATCCAGAGGTGGCAGGTTTAAATCCCACTGCTGCTACTTGTGATCCAAAATCCAAATAAATAAATAAAGAGGGCGTCGGAGGCATAGCAAAGGCATGGATGTCCTTCTCACAGAAACATCCATATTTTGGACGTCCTCAACTGCCATCGCAGGTACGGAGGCATAGCGAAGGACATACTCTAAAAAAAAAAAAAAAAAGACAAAAGTTTTTGAAGTTTTTTTCGGGTGGGAGATGGTTAGTGACCACTGGGGAAGTCAGGGGAGGTCATCTCCGATTCCCTCCGGTGATCATCTGGTCAGTTCGGGCACCTTTTTGATGCTTGGTCGTGAAAAAAAATGGACCAAGTAAAGTCGGCCAAATGCTTGTGAGGGACGCCCTTCTTTTTTTCATTATCGGCCGAGGACGCCCATCTGTTAACCACGCCCCATCCCGCCTTCGGTACACTGCTGGCACGCCCCCTTGAACTTTGGTTGTCCCTGTGACGGAAAGCAATTGAGGACGCCCAAAATCGGCTTTCAATTATGCCGATTTGGGCGACCTTAGGAGAAGGACGCCCATCTCCTGATTTGTGTTGGAAGATGGGCGCCCTTCTCCTTCGAAAATAAGCAGGATAGTAACATAGTAGATGACGGCAGAGAAAGACCTGCACAGTCCATCCAATCTGCCCAAGAAGATAAACTCATATGTGCTACCTTTTGTGTATACCTGACCTTGAAAGGAAGCCCTGGAATGAGAGGGTATAGGATGAAGGTGAAAGGTCCTGCTGAAGCATCCAGTAGGGGAAAGTGCAGCAAGGAAGCTAGGGGCAACCTTGTCCCAGGGCCGCCGAGAGACTGGGCCAGGCCCGGGGCAAGGCTTCCCTCCTGCCGCCGCCAGCACCGCCGCCCCCCCCCCCCCCCCCGAGGTTGTCGTTGTCGTCGCCGCCCCCTCTACACCCGCCCCCCTCTGTCCACCACCAGGCTGGGCCCCCCTGAATTCAAATCATAGCGCCTCACCTCAACCTTGCTCCGTGTGAAAGAAGCGCAGCAGCGGCAGTCTGCAGATCGCCTCCCTTCGGGCCTTCCCTCCCTGTGTCCCGCCCTCATGCAAGTTTCGTCAGACGGGGGCAGGACACAGGGAGGGAAGGCCCGAAGGGAAGGCACTGTTACCTGCATTAGGGGAAAGGTAATTTTCAGCATCCCTTTTTATACAGGTAAACAGTTAACCTATGTGAAAAGTTTAGAATACTGTTCCCTAAGGCCTGTAGTGAGTATTTTCAGATTAGTAAAACACATTAGAATTTGTTCTTTGAAACTTATAACTTGTGAACTCCAAAAGGTTAACAAGAAAGTTTCAGGGATGTGAAGTAACATTAAGCTTATTAAATCTTTACCAGGACCAAGATGGAGATGCACTTGACTTCTGCTTACCTTCCTTGTAGTATTCTGCCAAAACTGGCACCAGGCCACATTGTCCTGCAGTGTACAGGTAACCCCCATCTACGGCCATTGCATCTGCTTCCCCTTTCTGCAATGACAACATAATGTGTGAGGGACAATGCTACTGGCTGTGCTAATATTTCAGTCTATCTACCCATTTGCCATCTCATCTCCATAACCATAGGTGGTCGATGGCCAAGCTGTTTGGGGAGACAAAAGGGGGCGGGATCAGTGGCGGGCCCTACATTCATAATTGTTTGACAACACACAGAAAAAAAGTGTAAGTGAAAGGGAAGGGAAGGAAGATGATGGACCAGAGTGTAGGGATGGTAAGGTGAAAAGTACCACTCTAATTAGTGAGATAGAAGGCTAGCGAGTGAGGGTTTTCTCGTAGTGAATTCGGTATATGCAATTTGGCGGAAGGGCTGCTGGTTATTGACAAGTAATGTCTTGCATGTAAAAATGGATTTATATATCATAAATGACATATATTTTAAACTCAATTATTTCAAGCACTTACCAACACTAAACCACATACACATTTATGGAACAATTCAACATCAGATCCTGCAAAACACTCTAAAATCATGTCTGATGTTATGAACAAAGTAAAATTAAATTAAAGTGTTGATGTTACCTTAGTAAGGCCGACAAACAATCCCTCCACTGCAGAACACTATGCACAAACTTGTGCAAACACACACCTTCCTATACCATAACAGCAGTAACTCCCAGGACTCAAAGGGCAACAACCTTATGCATGAAAAGGCAGCACTGTAAATATTACACTGGGCGAGCCCTAATACACCAATATACACCATCCAATGAGAAAACAGAACAAACAGGACTGCACCAAGATCTCTACATAGGTACATGCTAGCAGAATACTACACCCCGGTCACATTCACAAAACACAGACAGACCCTCAACAATATGAAACAAGGGACCAAAGATCAGTAATAGAGATATGAAGGCAGAAACACTGAACTGGAAACCTTATGAAATCACACTACAGTTATAGAAACTGAAATCCAAAAGATCAGAATGCACATTTCCAAAAGCTAATATAACAAAACAGCGAGGATGACCTAGAAAGAGTCAGAGTAGTCCAAGGATGAGTGCAAAAAACTTGCAGTGGACATTAATAAAGCACATTTTTTCAACTAGAAGTACATTTCAAAGTGCAAACATCCAATGATTGCAAAACAGTGGCCTCAATAGGACAGAAAAGACTCAACACAGCGGAGGCAGGGCCCAGCATCGTCATCACCCACACATTGTGTACTCCCTGGCACAGGGACAGCCGCCAAACAGCGCAATTACCTTCATTTACTCTATTGAATTTCATGAACATGTGAAATTGAGATTTTCAATTGGATTATATGAATTTTGATGCTGACATTTTTGCTGAAATACAGCCA
This sequence comes from Microcaecilia unicolor, assembly GCF_901765095.1. Lineage (NCBI taxonomy): Eukaryota > Metazoa > Chordata > Amphibia > Gymnophiona > Siphonopidae > Microcaecilia > Microcaecilia unicolor. Next base: position 117,055,890 of record NC_044040.1, on the reverse strand, counting down.
TGTCGAGTCTTTGATCTCCAATTGAGACCCTGTTCTGCAATTATTGGATGGAAAAATTAAGACTTACCTGATAATTTTCTTTCCTTTAGTCACAGCAGATGAATCCAGGAACTGGTGGGTTGTATCTCTCAACCAGCAGGTGGAGATAGAGAACACTAAAAGAACAGGCAGTGACCCTCTGTGTACTGATCCCTGTCCCTTTAGTATAACACAACTCTCAAAGCATAAGAAAGAACAGACACATGAGGAAAAGAACACCCTAACCAGGGTCAACAATGCTCAAACCAAGAAACCAAAACCATAACACACAGAATCTTGGACACTGACTATACTCTGGAACTGGGAGGGATCCTGGATTCATCTGCTGTGACTAATGGAAAGAAAATTATCAGGTAAGTCTTAATTTTTCCTTCCTTAGCCTCAGCAGCAGATGAATCCAGGAACTGGTGGGATGTATATCCAAGCACTCCCTAAACTGGGCGGGAAGTTGCAGCTCCCCGAGAGAGAACTGCAGCCCCAAAGTGCACATCCTCCCTTGCCGCCACATCCAAACGATAGTGTTTAACAAAGGAAAGATGCGACGCCCAAGTCGCCGCCCGACAGATCTCAAGAGTAGAGAACAAACTCGTCTCTGCCCAGGAAGATGCCTGCGCCTGAGTGGAATGCGCCTTCAATGCCTCCTGCGGAGATTTTCCCGACAACAGATAAGCTGAAAGAATCGTTTCTTTAATCCACCGCGCCACCGTGACCTTAGAGGCAGCCAACCCTGTCGCGGACCGGCAAAAAGGACAAACAAGTGATCCGAACACCGAAACTCATTCAAGATCTGCAAGTACTGCCAAAGAATGCGCCGGACATCCAACAAACGCAGCTGCTGAAAAGAATCCGGACAGTCCTCTCTCCTGAAAGAAGGCAGAAACAGCAGCTGATTCAAATGAAACGCCAACACCACCTTAGGAAGAAATGATGGGATTGTATGTACCGTAACCCCGGATTCCGAAAACTGCAAAAAAGGATCACAACAGGACAGAGCCTGAATTTCTGAAACTCTCTGAGCCGACGCCACCGCCACCAAAAACACCGCCTTCAGCGTAAGGTCCTTAACCGATGCCCGCAGTAGAGGCTCAAACAGTGCGGCCTGCAACGCATGTAACACGAGCTTCAAACTCCACGCAGGACATGGCGAACGCAAAGGCGGCCGTAGTTTCATGACTCCTTTCAAGAACCACCCCATGTCTGGGTGAGCCGCAATCGACGCACCCTCAAACCAGCCTCTGAAACATGCCAACACTGCCACCTGCACGCGCACAGAGTGCCAAGCCTTTCTTTAAACCGTCCTGCAAGAAAGCCAAGATCTGCGAAACCGAGGCCCTCAGTGGTGACCAAGTCCTAGTCTCACACCAAGCTTCAAACACACGCCAAACCCGCGCATAAGCTGTAGTCATAGAACGCTTGCGAGCCCTCAGCAAAATGGCAATAACTTCCGGCGAATACCCCTTCTTCCGCAACCTTGCCTTCTCAAGAGCCAGGCCGTAAGACCAAAGCGGCAAGGATCTTCCATAGCCACTGGACCCTGATGCAAGAGATCCGGCAGAAGCGGAAGACGGAACGGCTCCTCCACCAGAAGGCGCCTCAAATCCACATACCGCGGACGTCTCGGCCAATCCGGAGCCACCAAAATCACTAGCCCCGCATGCAGCCGAATCCGCTGAAGAACCCGACCTATCAACGGCCACGGGGGAAACACATACAGCAGCATGCCAAGAGGCCACTGCTGCGACAGAGCATCCAGACCCTCTGATCCCAGCTCCCATCTTCTGCTGAAGAACTGAACCACTTTGGAGTTTGACCTGGACGCCATGAGATCTATCCCCGGAACGCCCCACTTGCTGCAAATCTGTTGAAACGCCTCCGCAGCCAACTCCCATTCTGCAGGATCGAGATCGTGCCGGCTGAGAAAATCCGCCCGGACGTTTTCCAGACCGGCAATGTGGGCCACCGACAACAGAAGCAGATGAACCTTCGCCCACTCCAGAATAAAGGCCGCCTCGACCGACAAATCCTTGCTCCGAGTGCCGCCCTGGTGATTGATATATGCTACCGCCGTCGTGCTATCCGACAAAACCTGTACCGCTCGGCCCTCTAGAATCTTGGGAAATGCCAGAAAGGCCAGACGAACTGCCCTCAGCTCCAACCGATTGATGGACCACGCCGCCTCCTCCATCGGCCCTGTGCCCAACGGTGGAGACAGTGAGCCCCCCTACCCCAAGAGACTGGCATCCATTGTAACCAGCGTCCATTGTGGGAGAGCAATCGGCAGTCCCTTCCTGAGAGGTACCTCCGCTAACCACCAATTCAAACTGTCCATGGCCACCGAAGTCCAAGGCAACCGGCACTGATAGTCCAGAGAAGTCAGGGAGCAACGACTCAGCAAAGCCTGCTGCAACAGCCGCATGTGAGCTCTTGCCCACGGGATCACGTCCAATGTCGCAGCCATGAGACCCAGTACTTGAACATAATCCCACACCCGAGGCCGAGGAAACTCCAACAAACTCCGGATCAGCGCCTGCAACTTTAGCCGCTTGCCATCGGCAAGAAAAACGAACCCCAGCTCCGTGTTGAAAGACACTCCCAAATACTCGAGAGACTGCGAGGGAACCAACTGACTCTTTGGGTAATTGACGACCCAGCCAAGCGATTGCAAAACCTCTATCACGCGAGACATGGCCGCCCGACTCTCTACCTCCGAATCCATCCTTATCAGCCAATCATCCAGATAAGGATGAACTCGGACTCCCTCTTTTTGCAAAAACGCCACTATCACCACCATTACCTTGGAAAAGGTGCGAGGTGCGGTGGCCAAACCAAATGGCAAAGCGCGGAACTGGAAATCGTCCCCCAAAATCGCAAACCTTAGAAGTTTCTGATAAGGAAGCCAAATAGGGATATGGAGATAGGCCTCCTTGGGATCCAGTGACGTGAGGAATTCCCTGGGCTGCACAGCTGCTATTACGGACCGCAAAGTCTCCATGCAAAAGTGCCTTACCAGCAGAGACTCGTTAACCTTCCACAAATCGAGAACCGGCCGAAAGGAACCTCCCTTTCGAGGCACCACGAAATACATGGAATAGCGACCTTCCCGGAGCTCTGACCAAGGCACCGGTACCACCGCTCCCAACTGCAACAGAGAATGCAACGTTTCCTTCACCGCTTCCCGCTTCCCAGCCATAGCGTAGCGGGACTCCAAAAACGCGTCCTGCACAGGCGCCCATAGTTCTAATTTGTAGCCGTGCTCTATCAAATCGAGCACCCAACAGTCTGACGTGACCTTGGCCCACTCTCCCAGAAAGAGAGTCAACCAACCTCCAATGCAAGGCACGGGAGAGTGGACCGGTACCCCGTCATTGGGAACCCCTGTTAGCGCCCCCGTCACTGAGTTGCACCAGTGACCTTTTTGTCCGAGCGAAAGGAACGCTACTGAAACTTGGGCCACTGAAAAGGAACCAAGGCTTTGCCAGGGTGATAACGCCGCATGTCCCTGAATTTCGGTCTTGTAGACGACAAACGGGCTCCGGCCTTGGGCCTATCCTCCAGCAAGCGCTGAGACTTAGAATCCCCCAAATCTTTAACAATCTTTTCTAAGTCCTCATCGAACAACATCCTCCCTCTAAAGGGCAACTTCGTGAGACGCTGCTTTGAAGCCATATCCGCCGACCAGTGGCGTAGCCAAAGTAACCTCCGAGCAGCGACTGCCAGAGACATCTGCTTGGCCGAGGCCCGCACCAAATCGTAAAGAGCATCAGCCAAATAAGCCAGCCCTGACTCCATCAGCGGAGCAACTTCTGTCAAAGGGACCGCAACCTCCAAATCCTGTTGTACAGCCTGCTGAAGCCAGGACAGACAGGCACGCGCAGAAGCCTGCAGAGACAACGCCGACACCTCAAAAGCACGCTTCAAGGAGGCTTCCACACGCCGGTCCTGTATATCTTTGAGGGCAACTCCCCCCTCAACCGGGAGAGTGGTCTTGGTGACCGCCGCCACCAGGGCATCTACCTTAGGAAAAGAAAAAAGGCTCAAATGAAACTCCCCAACCGGATAAAGGCGCACCAAAGTCCGTGCTACCTTTAAGTCCTCTTCTGGCTCCGACCACTGATCCGAAATGAGCTCCTGAATAGCCTCATGTACCGGAAAAGCCCTCGACAGCTTCCTAGTGCTAGCCATCTTAATATTCACACTGGCCGCAGCCACTGCCTCCGAATCCTGAATATTTAGAGCCCGTAAGGACTCGGAAATGAGAGAAGACAATTCGTCCCTATGAAAAATGCGGACAGCCTTAGTATCATCCTGCTCCTCCTGAGGTAGCTCACCCTCTTCTAGAAATCCAAGATCTGAGCCCTGAGACCCTCGAGTGCACCCTCCGGTCCCTTCAAACACAGAAGGCTGCAGCCCCAGCGATGCCACTGAGCCCGATTCAGATTCAGATCCCAGCCTACGGTGTTTGAACGCTGGTGGGGTCCCAGACAGGGGAGGCAAAGATCCCATTCCCAAACCTGAGCCCCCCTGGCCTGCCGGGAGCAAAGACTGAAGTGCAACATGTGAGGCCTGCTTGAACAAAAAGGCCTGGTGCAACAATAAAATAAATTCAGGAGAAAAGTTCTCCCCCTGCACCTGAGAAGCAACCTGTTCTGCTCCCCTTGCCTCCCGAGGTAATTGGCTACCGTTCCTCAGCCGTTTCGCCAGTCCCGTGCGCTCCTCCACCTCCGGGACTGCGCCAGCCGCATCGTCTAATGCATCCAAAATGGCGCCCGCCACTTGCAAAGCGCAGGAAAACCCCTCTGCCATCACTGCCACCCCGGACTCCTCCTTGCAGCCGGAGCTGCAGAGACCCGCTATGCTGCGCCTTTTTCCGCAGCGTGAACATCGCTTGGCGGTCTCCGCTGCTATTACCAAGGGTCTGACAGTGGGAATGAGCGCAGGAATGATGGTGCACAGAAGACACTCACTCGGTCCACGAGGGCAGACAGCCCGTCCTCTGAGCAGGGTTGCCAGCTGGGAAAAATTTTCCCAGCCCGAAACAGCCGTAAACCCGCCCAAAAACCGCCCGTAGCCAATCCCCGTCTTCCGTGTCACCGAACCCCGCCCCTGCGTCACTAACCCCGCCCCCATGTCACTAGCCCCACCTCCCACGTCACTAACCCCGCCCCCTAAGCCATCCCTGACGTCAGCCCCGCCCCTGAAAGGCTTCTATTGGTCCAAATTGGACCAATAGAAGCCCCGGAAAAGCTTCTATTAGACCGAATTGGACCAATAGAAGCCCCGGAAAAAAATGCCGAACTCGCACAGCGGCGGTGGGAAAACTGCCCAAAAAACGCATCCTGCGGCTGGCAAAATTTTCCCACCCAATTGGGCGATAAAACCGCCCACCTGGCAACCTTGTCTCTGAGGAGCTGCAACGCCATTCCACTCGTCCAGCACCTGGTCAAAAGAGCTTCGGGTCTGGGAAACACTGTCTGAGTGCCCTCGTTTAACCTCTTTTTTTTTTTTTTACACAGGAGACAGAAACTTCACCCATCCAAATTTATCCAACCATGATTAGGACACAGACTTCCCAATTACTGGTGTTGCCATCTAATCACCACTAAGCTTCTTTGCTTCCATGCCTTCTATACAGGAATCCTTTGTGTTTATCCCATGCATTTTTGAATTCTGTTACCGTTTTCATCTCCACCCCTGTCTCTCCTTTCCTTCAGGGAAAGGTCCCCAAGTCTCTCCTCATATGTCTTATGACGCAAACCTCATACAATTTTTGTCGTTTTTCTCTGAACTGCTTCAAGTCTTTTTACATCTCACCAATGACTGGTACAGGGGCATCAACACCTCCTTTCTTCTGCTGGTTATACCCCTCTATGCAGCCTAGCATCCTTCTGGCCGTGGCTTCTGCCTTGTCACATTGTTTCGTCACCTTGAGGTCCTCAGACGTTGCAAAATATGTAATTATTTTATAATACCTGCTTGTTTTTAACTTTTACCATGTTACTCTAATTCTCTATGTAACAATAAGTAACTATGTTCTAATCCAATAGCACCAAGAACGACACATTGTAAGCCACTTTGAACCTGCAAAAAGGTGGGAAAATGTGGGATACAAATGCAATAAATAAAAAATCCTTCTCCTGAGCTGTGCTTAACAATCTCTCTCCTCCTATCTGATACATCTCCTTTGGATTTCTGCACACCAAGTGCATCTCTCTGCACTTTTTGGAATTAAATGTAACTGCCAGACATTTGACTATTCTTCTAGCTTTTTAAGATCTCTTTTCATGGTTTCTACTCCCTCTGGGTTATCCATTCTATTGGCTATCTTTATGTCATCTGCAAAAAGGCAAACTTTTCCTTCTAATCCTTGAGCAATGTCTCTCACAAATATATTAAACAGAATTGGCCCTTGTATTTCTTTTTTTTATATTCAACAATTTTTATTGAGAATGAAATTACAAAAGAATAATATTGCAGGAATACATTCAACACTAATGGCATATTTTCACTACTTTCAGCTTGTGCAACATATATCATCCAAAAACCATCCTCATTTTAAAACCCCTTTATCCCCACTACCCACCCCCTCCCCGACCCTCCCTTTACCTCAATGTATGTAACTTGAGCATTAGAACAGTTGCTAACCACGTTCATAGTTTATTAAGAATTAAACTCCTTCCTTGCTGTGTTAATTTAGCTAAATAAGGACCCCAGAGCTTAAGAAAACGGGCCTTGCATTTATATGAACCTCTGGCCTCTTGCGCTTCCCATGTTATTACTTGATGTATTTGATTGCGCCAATGCCAGAATTCTGGTGTGTCCTTTGAAGCCCATTTTTGCAGTATACAATGTCTAGCAATCAGACATAGCTTGCGGCACAACAACACTTCTCCTGCTTTAAGCCCTCTGAATGAGTCAGGGCAATCAAGCATCACCTGCATAGGTGTCCCTTGTACATGACACAACATCAAAAGGGAGAGGTATGCCACCACCCGTCTCCAAAAACATCGTATAACTGGACATCCCCAAAACCCATGGTATAAAGAATTGTCAGCTGATTTGCACTTCAAAAAAGTGGATTTGTCGAATCTCCCTGCTCGGAATAACTGCACCTGTAAAAAGTATGCTCTATTGACAACTCTATGCACATTCTCGGTATCCTGCCCCACTAATTAGTTGAGGGATGTTCTTAAGGTGAGCTGCTATGTCCCAAGAAGTAAGATCACACCCTATATCTAATTCCCACCGTCGCCGAAGCTGGGCCAGCTCCTTTCCAGGTACAAGAGACTAAATTTTCTTCTGTAAATTGGAAATGGAAGGAGCCTCTTCTGAGGTCTCCGCAAATAAAGTCTGAATTTTCTCTCCTAGTTTGAATTTGAGTGCCTCTTTGTCTAGAGAGCGAACATAGTGCTTCAGCTGGCAGTAGGCAAAAGTATCACCCCAGCAAATGGATTCACGAGGAATCAACTGATCTAAAGGTCTAGGCTCACCTTCCTGATCAGTGATAGATTACTGCCCCTAAATTACTGAGGCCCAGATCCTCCCATCGTTCAAACACTTTGTTCCCCTGTCCTGGACCAAACATTGGGTTCCCCTTAATCGTGAGTCGCCTCCCATGTGTTTACCCAAGAATCTCCACGCATCTCGTACTGGGCCCAGAAGGATTGATCTACCCATCCACAGTGGCAAATATGAATTATTTCCGTGCAGTAATGAAATCAATTGATAAGGTTTAAACAGCACCTTTTCTATCTCCAGAGGAGTATGATAATCAGAGGAACAGATCCAATCGCGCACTTGTCTCAAATTACAGACAATATTGTAATATTTAATGTTGGGTAAACCCATTCCCCCTTGTTTCCACCCCCCCAATAGAAATGACATACAGATTTTTGCTTTCTTATATGCCCAACAAAACCTCATCACTAAACGATACAACATTCTTATGTCTTTCTGTAATAACCATAGAGGTAAAGTTTGCATTACATATAGCCATCTGGGGAGAATTACCATACGGATTAAGCACAGACGGCCTGACAGTGGCAGTGTTAAAGCTCTCCAAGCATCCAATTGTTGTTTTGTTTTATCTAACAACCACTGGACATTTGTTTTATATATTGCTTTTGTCCGTGCTACTAACAAAATGCCCAAATAACGGAATGAGTCTTCCACCCATCTCAGTGGGAATTGTCCCTGCCAGGATCTTCGGGTATCTGCTGTGATAGCCATCGCTTCCGACTTGTCATAATTTAATTTGAACCCAGAGTATGCCCCAAATTCTGAAAATACTTCTAAGAGATCACCTAGGGACTCCCGGGGATTTGTAAGCATCACCAACAAGTCATCGGCGAAAGCCGCCACTTTAAATTCCTGTTTGCCAAACCTCATCCCTCTAATTGCCTTGTATTTCTTTTATTAATGATGGGAAATATATAATTTCTAAAAGTAAGTTAAAAAAAATAGAATCGGCCCCAGTACAGATCTCTGAGGCACTCCACTACTCACCTTACTTTCCTCCAAGCAAATTCCATTTATCAACACCTTCTGCTGCTGTCATGTCCCCTACCTCAATGCAAGCGGCATCCTTGGGCTTCACGGGGTCCCGTCGAGACGCACACTTGACTGGCACTGCCTGAACCATGTGTGTGTAGTCCTCTCTGGGTTTGTTCAGAGAGCGGTGGTTGCAGGCTCCTTAATTGCTTTGCTTCCATGCACCTGTTTCTGCTCTCTCTCTGTCTGGCTTCCAGGCTCCTTGATTGCTTTGCTTCCACCCACCTGGGTCTGCTCTTCCTCTGCCTGGCTTCCCTTGCTTCTCTCCTATTGGTCCTCCAGTGCCTTCTTCCCCTGCTCTTGTCCTATGTCTGTGCCCCTTATCCCTGCTGATGTCAGACACCAGCACTTTATCAGCTGAGCTCTCTCTGGACTCCATGCTTCGGCTTCTACTTTGCTAGGTGTTTCTAACTTTGTAGTCTGCTTCTTACCTACTGGTCCCTCGTTGCTGACTTTGCCTGTACCTGGATTACCCTTCTGCATGCTGCCTGCCTACTGACTTTCGCCTGTACCTGGAATACTCTCTTGCCTGCCGCCTGCCTACTGACTTTCGCCTGCATCTGGATTACTCTCTTGCCTGCCGCCTGCCTACTGACTTTTGCCTGTACCTGGATTACTCTCTTGCCTGCCGCCTGCCTACTGACTTGCCTGTATCTAGATTACTCTCTTGCCTGCTGCCTGCCTACTGACTTTCGCCTGTACCTGGATTACTCTCTTGCCTGCCGCCTCTCTACTGACTTTCGCCTGTATCTAGATTACTCTCTTGCCTGCCGCCTGCCTACTGACTGCCGCTTGTACCTGGATTACTCTCTTGACCTGCTGCCTGCCTGGCTGATACATTCATCACCCCGCTTCCAGCTCTGTCCTGTAAGTCCTGCAGGCTGCCCGCACCTAGGGGCTCAACCTCTGAGCAATGACGGTCAGCGCAGGTGAAACCCGGGGTTGTCCAGCCGCCAAGCAGAATCTGGCCCAAGTACCGGGCTCAGCAGCGCTGTACTTGGTACAAGAACTCACAAGTCTGACAGTAAGTCGAAGCCATGAGTTTGCTGGACAAACCCGACCTATCTGAGTTGGCCCAGGTTCTTCAGCAGCAACAGGCCCAGCTAAACTGTCTGTCCGGAGTTCTACAGGAGGTGTGTTCCAAGATGTCAACCCTTCAATCCCAACGACAGCCTCCTGCTGCGTCATCCGGATCCGTGTTAACTACTCCAGGGTTGCAGCTTCCTGAGCCTTCCTGGTTCAACAGCACCCCTTCTGCTTGCCAAGGGTTCCTCAACCAATGTCTTATGCTGTTTGAAATGAAACCGGCAGCCTTTTCATCTCTCTACTCTCCGGATCTGCCTTGGCCTGGGCCTCTCCTCTCTGGGAGCAACAGGACCCTTTACTCACTGATCTTGGAGAATTTCCTCGCTGGTTCTGGTTAGTTTTCGATGTGCCGGGACATCCCTCCTCTGCAGCAGCAGAACTTCTACGAGTTCAACAAAGCAGTTGTTCTGTTGGTGCTTATGCCGTTTGCTTTCGAACCCTAGCTTCAGAGGTAAGATGGAACCAAGAGGCCCTTACGGCCATTTTCTGGCAAGGACTCAACGACCGGATCAAAGATGAACTTGCCGGCCGGAAACTTCCGAATGCTTTGGATGCTCTGATCACCCTCTGCGTCTGTATCGATGTACAGTTTCAAGAAAGGTCACTGGAACGCTCTGCTCAGCGCCGCTCTCAGAGACCATCTCCCCAGACGCCGCGCCCTTCTTCTCCCAAAGGTGCGGCAAGCTCTACTTCTGGAGTCCCTGAAGAGCCAATGTTATCAGATGGCATCGCCTCTCTGAGAAGGAGAGGGCTCACCGTCAGGACAATCAACTTTGCCTCTACTGTGGGCAGGCCGGCCACTTCCTAAGAAATTGTCCGAATAAACCGGGAAATGCCATGACCCAGGGTCACTGAAGGGGGTGGCCCTGGGTCGTTTTTCACCTCTTCCGGATAATCTTGTCTCCTTCCCTATTTCCCTGCGCTGGAAGGAACTCAGTATTAACACTGTGGCTTTGATCGATTCAGGAGCGGGAGGAAATTTTATTGACACCGGTCTCCTGAACCAACTAGGAGGCTCCTTCAATTCTTTGCAAACCTACTCTACAAGTGACCTCCATTCAAGGTTTAACTCTTCCCTACTCCATCACTCACATTGCCCATCCCTTGCAGATGCAAGTTGGAATTTTGCATAAGGAGGAAATTCAATTTCTGGTGCTTCCCCGGGCCATTCATCCTGTTATTTTGGGCCTACCCTGGTTACGACTACACGCACCAAGTATCAACTGGACTATGGGTGATATCAGCAGTTGGGGTTCTCAATGTTTTGCCACATGTCTCACGCCGGTGGTGCCTTCCCCGAGGACTATTGCGGCCTCCCCGGGGGCCTTGAGCCAGGTGATGCTTCTCTCCCCAAGGAATATTGTGATTTCCAAGACGTCTTTAATGCACAGGAGGTGGACTCTCTTCCTCCTCATCGTCCTTTTGACTGCCCCATTGAGCTACTCCCAGGCAAAATGCCCCCCTCGGGGTCGGCTCTGCACCCTTTCTCGGGAGGAGTCTAATACCATGCGGGAATATATTCAAGAAAACCTCCGTAAGGACTTCATCAGACCCTCTTCATCCCCGGCGGGGGCAGGTTCTTTTTTGTTTCCAAGAAGGATGGCTCGTTGCAACCCTGCATTGACTACCGAGGTCTGAACGAAATAACCATCAAGAATCGGTATCCGCTTCCCCTCATTCCAGAACTTTTCGACCGTCTGCAAGGGGCATCTATCTTCACCAAGTTAGATCTCCGAGGGGCATACAGCCTAGTGTGAATTCACCATGGGGATGAATGGAAGACTGCTTTTAATATCCATGAGGGACATTTTGAGTATTTAGTTATGCCATTTGGCCTTTGCAACGCACCTGCGGTGCCTGCCTGGTGCGAAGGTGGTGGACCTTACGCGGCACCTAGACAAGATCTTAGATAGTGCTGGGGAGGAGCTGGCTGTCTTGGTACACATGGGTACCAACGACATAGGAAAATGTGGGAGAGAGGTTCTGGAAGCTAAATTTAGGCTTTTAGGAAGGAAGCTCAAATCCAGATCCTCTAGGGTAGCATTTTCTGAAATACTACCTGTTCCACGCGCAGGGCCCAAGCGACAGGCAGAGATCTGGAGTCTCCTCCCCACACCATGAGACGATGGTGTGGGGAGGAGGGTTTTGGATTTATCAGGAACTGGTCAGCATTCTGGGGAAGGGAGAGCCTATTCCGATCTAATGGGCTTCACCTTAACCAGGGTGGGACCAGGCTGCTGGCGTCAACTTTAAAAAGGAAGTAGAGCAGCTTTTAAACTAAAAATGGGGGGAAGGCTGACAGTCGCTCAAAAGCGCATGGTTCGGGAGAAGGTATCTTCTGAGGATATCACCCAGATAGGGAAAATAGGGTTACTTGTGAGTAAGGATAACAAAGAAATCATAGAGGATCAGATAGCCTTAAATAAAATTAATAATGACCAGACAGAAGACAACATATTAATAATGCCATGTATTAAACGTAATAAAATACAGAACAACACACATACATTGAAATGTCTATACACAAATGCCAGGAGCCTGAGGCATAAGATGGGAGAGCTGGAGTACATTGCACACAATGAAAAACTGGATATTATAGGCATCTCTGAGACCTGGTGGAAGGAAGATAACCAATGGGACACAGTCATACAGGGCTACAAATTATATCGTAGCGATAGGGTGGATAGGATTGGAGGAGGGGTAGCACTGTATGTAAATGAGAACCTTGACTCAGATAGGCTGCAAATATTGCAGGAGACAAAACATCTATTGGAATCCTTGTGAATTGAAATTCCACATGAAAAGGGGAAAAGGACGGTGATAGGAGTGTACGACCGTCCACCTGGCCAAGACGAGCAGATGGATGCAGCAATGACAAGGGAAATTAGGGAAGCGAATAAAAAGGGAAATGTAATATTAATGGGTGACTTCAATTATCCGGATATAGACTGGGTGAATGAAACATCGGAACACGCAAGGGAGGTGAAATTTCTTGATGAAATCAAGGACGGCTTCATGGAACAGCTGGTTCAGGAGCCGACACGAGAAGGAAAAATACTAGACTTAATCATTAGTGGAGCTCATGATCTGGTGCAGGGGGTAACGGTGCGAGGGCCGCTTGATAACAGTGATCATAATATGATCGGTTTTGATATTGGCTGCGAAGTAAGTGAACTCAGGAAATCAAATACACTAGCGTTTAACTTTAGAAAAGGAGATTACAATAAAATGAGAACAACGGTGAAAAAAAGACTGAAGAGAGCAGCTGAAAGGGTAAAAAACTTGAATCAGGCATGGATGCTGTTCAAAAACACCATCCTAGACGTACAGGACAAATATATTCCGCGTATTCGAAAAAGAGGAAAAAAGACCAAACGTCAGCCGGTGTGGCTAAACGGTAAGGTAAAGGAAGCTATTAGAGCCAAAAAACAATCCTTCAGAAAATGCAGAAGGGAACACAACTGAAGACAATAAGATAAAACATAAGGAATGTCAAACAATAATGCAAAAAGGAGATAAGGAGGGCTAAGAAGGACTTTGAAAAAAAGTTAGCATTAGAAGCAAAAACACATAGCAAACATTTTTTTAGGTATATTAAAAGCAGAAAGCCGGCTAAAGAATCGGTAGGGCCGCTGGACAACTGTGGTGTTAAAGCGGCGATCAGGGAAGACAAAGCCCCAGCGGAGAAATTTAATGAATTCTTTGCTTTGGTCTTCACCGAGGAGGATTTGGGAGGGATACTGGTGCCGGAAAAGGTATTTGAAGCGGACGAGTCAGAAAGACTAAATGATTTCACTGTAAACTTGGAGGATGTAAAGGGGCAGTTCTGCAAACTGAAAAGTAGTAAATCTCCGGGACCACATGGTATTCATCCCAGAGTATTAATAGAGCTGAAAAATGAACTTGTGGAGCTACTGTTAGTAATATGCAATTTATCCCTAAAAACAGGTGTAGTACCGGAAGATTGGAGGGTGGCCAATGTAACGCCGATTTTTAAAAAGGGTTCCAGAGGAGATCCGGGAAATTATAGACCGGTGAGTCTGACGTCGGTGCCGGGAAAAATGGTGGAGGCTATTATTAAGAATAAAATTACAGAGCACATACAAAAGCATGGGCTATTGAGACAAAGTCAGCACGGATTAAGTGAAGGGAAGTCTTGCCTCACAAATCTACTGCATTTTTTTGAGAGGGTGAACAAACATGTGGACAAAGGGGAGCCGGTGGATATTGTATATCTAGATTTTCAGAAGGCGTTTGACAAAGTGCCCCATGAAAGACTCCAAAGGAAACTGGAGAGTAATGGGATCGGAGGCAGTGTATTATTATGGATTAAGAGCTGGTTAAAGGATAGGAAGCAGAGAGTAGGGTTAAATGGCCATTATTCTCGATGGAGAAGGGTAGTTAGTGGGGTCCCTCAGGGGTCTGTGCTGGGACCGCTGCTTTTTAACATATTTATAAATGACCTCAAGATGGGAGTAACTAGTGAGGTAATTAAATTCGCAGATGACACAAAATTATCCAGGGTCGTCTTGTCGCGGGAGGAGTGTGAAAAATTAGAAGAAGACCTCGTGAGACTGAGGGATTGGGCGTCCAAATGGAAGATGAAGTTCAACATTGACAAGTGCAAAGTGATGCATGTGGGAAGGAGGAACCTGAATTACAGCTATGTTATGGAAGGTTCCGCGTTAGGAGTTACGGACCGAGAAAGGGATCTAGGAGTCATCATGGATAGGACGTTGAAATCTTCAGCTCAATGTGCTGCAGCGGCTAAGAAGGCGAACAGAATGTTGAGTATTATTAGAAAAGGGATGGAAACCAAGCATGAGGATGTTATAATGCTGTTATATCGCTCCATGGTGCAACCGTACCTGAAGTATTGTGTTCAGTTCTGGTCGCCTCATCTCAAAAAAGATATAAAGGAATTGGAGAAGGTGCAGAGAAGGGCGACAAAAATGATAAAAGGGATGGGACGACTACCCAATGAGGAGAGGTTAAGATGGCTAGGACTCTTTAGCCTGGAGAGAAGGCGGCTGAGAGGTGATATGATAGAGGTTTACAAAATAATGAGCAGGATAGAGCGAACAGATGTGAAGCGTTTGTTTACGCTTTCTAACAATAATAGAACCAGGGGAAACAAGATGAAATTAGAATGTGGTAGGTTTAAAAGAAATCGGAGAAAGTTTTTCTTTACTCAGCACGTAGTTAGACTCTGGAACTCATTGCCGGAGAAGGTAGTGACAGCAGCTGGCCTTGCTGAGTTTAAAGGGGGTCTGGACAGATTTCTGAAGGAAAAGTCCATTGATCGTTATTAAATTTTGGGTTTTTTGCCAGGTTCTTGGGGCCTGGATTGGCCGCTGTCGGAGACAGAGTGCTGGGCTTGATGGACCTTTGGTCTTTTCCCAGCGTGGCAGTGCTTATGTGCTTATGTTTCAGGAATTCATCAATTTTATTTTTCAAGATCTTCTGTACTCCTCAGGCATAGTTTACTTGGATGACATCCTGGTTTTCTCTACTTTTGTTAAGGACCATGTCCATCATGTGCGTATGGTCCTGTAGCGCCTCCGGAGCCACCGCCTATTCACCAAGCTGGAGAAATGCTCATTTCATCAACAGTCTATCCCATTCTTGGGATATATCGTCTCTTCGAAAGGCCTCCAAATGGAACTCGCTAAACTCAGAGCCATCCGAGATTGGCCCATGCCCCATGGTCTCCATGTCTTGCAACGATTTTTGGGCTTTGCTAACTACTACCGGCAGTTCATCCATCGATATTCCATCATCACTGCCCCTCTCACCGCGTTGACCAGGACACCGGAAGCCCCAGACGCCTTCACCACCCTTAAACAAGCTTTTCTGTCCGTCCCAGTACTCTGAAGTCCGATGTTAAAAGACCGTTCGTTATGGAGGTTGATGCCTCTTCCCTCAGGGCAGGGGCTTTTCTTTCTCAAGCCTCAGAGTCTGGCAAACGTCACTCCTGTTCTTTCTTCTCTAAAAAATTTTCTCCGGCCGAGTAAAATTATACCGTCGGAGACCGGGAACTGTTGTCTCTTAAAGTGGCTTTTCAAGAATGGCGCTACCTCCTGGAAGGTGCTTTGCACCCCATCACGGTAATCAGCGATCACAAGAATCTCCTATACCTTCAGGAAGCCAAAAGGTTGAACCCACGGCAGGCACGCTGGTCATTATTCTTTGCCCGTTTTAACAGGAGTAGCCTAGTGATCCTCCTCTTCGCCCCACAAGGCCTCCTCCTCAGTGTCGGACAAAAGCTCTCGAACTGCAGTCCGAAACCGGGCCTGTCTCAACTCCAAGGAACCACGTCCTTGATGACGATGTCGAGAGGTAGACTCCTGTGCTGGCGGCGATGAAGCTCCCTCCCACGATGTCGACGGGGAGTCGACCTGGGTGGCAGCCAAGGCCAATGCCGCAAGCGGAACCAGCGTCGAAGACCTCACACAGGCGGAGAGCCAGCTGGCACTTCCACCAATGGTACCGAGGGCGCAAGCACCCCTGGTACCGGCACAGACTGGCGCAGCAGCCCTCCCAGAAGGCCTGGAAGGATGGCTCAGAGGCGCTCATCCAGAGTGTCTGCCGGGATTCGGGAAAGGCTGTGGGACTGGTGCAGGAGTCAGAGGCAGAATCTGCAGAGGTCGAGGAGGTGGTACCTGGCTGTCCGATGACCAACACCTCTTGAATGGAGGGTGAGCGGTCCTTCCGGCATCGACGCTTCTCGGGTGCCGAATCCTTCGACGCCCCGGAGCTCCCGGTACTGTGTCTAGAAGGAGACCGATGGCGATGCTTCGTAGTCTTCGCTCGAGGCACGGCATCGGTACTCCTCGGTACCGACGAGAAGGACTTGGAATCCACATGCCTCCTCGGGGTCGGGTCCGAAAGAGGTTGGCCCCGATGGGCCTGCACAGCTAGAGCCATCGAGACAGGTGGAGACCCACTCGATGGCTCACTGCTCCCAGTGTGAGATGGTCTCCGGACAGCCATTACCTGCGCTCCTGATGTTGATGCTATCTCTGGTGCTGACATCGACGCCGCCGACATCGATACCGCTGTCGACGTCGAACTGCCGGGCAAAGCTCCAAACAGACGGTCCCACTGAGCTTTTCTCAATGCCTGTGTCCGCTTTTTAAGGCTGAGACACAACTTACATGCGTCTGGGCGATGGTCGGGCCCAAGGCACTGGATACAACACACGTGGGGATCGGTACCTGAGATTGCCCAGCTGCACTGACCGCACTTCTTGAAGCCGCTGGGAATCTTCGATGTCATGGACGGAAAAATAGCAGCGGCGAAGTCAAAGTTCTCGATGGTGCTAAAAAAGAAGGGCACAAAAATGAGAAGCGCGTACGCGCAGCCTAAGAGGGCCGCAGCGGCAACGAAAAGAAACTTAAGAAGGGACCAAAACCTAAAAAATATAAGGGGTACTTTTTTTTTTTTTTAAACAGCTCAAACCGAGCAAAAAAAAAAAAGAAGCGAAGAAAAAAGACGGAAAAACTCGCAAAACAACGAAGGCTTTTTCACAGGGGCACAGAGAGAGACTGAAAAATAGCCGCTCCCTACTGCGGAAAGAAAAAGACTAAGCGGGGCTCTCGCGCGAGGGGCGGGAAGATGGCCGCGCCCAAGTGCGCTCGAAGGCTCTAGCAAACTTTTGTTGCTAGGAAGATTTTGTTCTGTGGGGGCTGCCATGGACGTCACCCACTCGTGAGAACAAGCAGCCTGCTTGTCCTCAGAGAATCTTTGTTTCCTATCCTTTAACCAGTTTTTAATCCACAATAGAACACTACCTCCTATCCCATGATTCTCCAGTTTCTTCTGGAGTCTTTCATGAGGTACTTTGTCAAATGCCTTTTGAAAATCCAGATACATAATATCAACCGGCTCGCCTTTATCCTCATGTTTGTTCGCCTCTTCAAAGAAATGTAATAGATTGATGAGGCAAGATCTCCCTTCACTAAATCCATGTTGGATTTGTCTCATTAATCCATGCTTTTGAATATGCTCTGTAATTTTGTTCTTTATAATATCTTTACCATTTTGCCTGGCACCGACGTCAGGCTCAACGGTCTATAATTTCCTGGATTCCCTCTGGAACCTTTTTTAAATATCAGCATTACATGGGCTACCCTCCAATCTTCTGGTACTGCACTTGATTTTAAAGATAAATTACATATTGTCACGATGGTGACTGTTTCCTTGTCTGTGCTCACCTCGCCCTCTGGTGGCCAGAACTGGTGGCTGCTATGGACTGTCATACGTTCCAGACTTCAGCCCAGTCTGGTCCGGATCTTCCGGGCTGCCAGACTTGCTTCTCTTGTTTGTGCCCACATAGCTGCCTTGTGATTCCTGCAGCTGAACTTCAGCTGCTGATGGGCTTTATTAACCACCTGGAAACTTCTGTGTTTGACTTTGCATCGTCTAAGGTCCCTGGTATGTTGGTGTGCTCTGTTGCACTTCTGGTTATTCTGTTTCTTGTCTGAAATCCTTGCTTGGTTCTAGTCTAATCTTTGTGTAGTTAGCTTGTACTTTGTTGCTTGTTTTCTAGTCTTGTTTCTTGTTTGTATTTCCTTGTCTGGTCCCTGGTTAGTCTGTGTGTAGGTTAGCTGTTTCTGCTAGTTCCCTCCTTAGTGGCTGCCTTGGCAGCTTTCTGTTCTTGCCCTCTTGTCTGTCAGTGTTTTTCCCTAGTGGCTGCTTGGCAGCTTTCAGTCCTTGCTGTTACCTGTCTTTGTACCCTCCTCAGTGGCTGCCTGGCAGCTTTCAGGTCTTGTCCTTTAGCCTATCCACTTCCTGCCTAGAGTTGTATTGTCTGTCTATGAGTCCTAGCCCAGTACTCCGTCTTGCTTCCAAGGTTCCAAGACACCACACAGGTTACCACAGACAGCACAGACACCCCATCGGCAAATCAACTTGCCAAATACTTCAATGAGAAAATTATAAAACTTCGATCCACATTACCACTCAACACCACTGATCACGAAAAATGTATGGATTGCCTGGACCCTACTCCTAGTGAATACCCAGCAGATCGAACCTGGAATGACTTTGATCTGCTAACCGAAGAAACCATCACTCAAGTACTCAACAAATTCTCCAAAACCCATTCCAAACTGGATATTTGCCCCAGTAACCTAATAAGGTTTGCCCCCAAATGCTTCATAACAGACCTTACGTCACACCTGAACTACATGCTACAACACAGACTTTTCCCCAAGGACAAAGGAAATATACTACTTACACCCATACCCAAAGACCTAAAGAAAAAATTAAATGACACAACCAACTACCGACCAGTAGCATCCATCCCCCTGATAGTAAAACTAATGGAAAGTATGGCACCCAAACAACTCACCAATTACCTAAACAAATTCACAATACTACATGAATCACAGTCAGGATTTCGAGCCAACCATAGCACTGAAACAGCGCTAACCACTCTCATAACCAAATTTAAACAACTAATTGCAACTGGAAACAATGTGCTACTCCTACAATTCGATATGTCCACCGCGTTCGACATGGTCAGCCACCAAATACACTCGAACATCCTAGACTACTTTGGGATCGGAGGTAACATACTAAGATGGTTTAAAGGCTTCTTAACAGCAAGAACTTACCAAGTGATTTCAAAATCAAAAACGTCAACACCATGGAAACCTGATTGCGGAGTACCACAAGGATCACCGCTCTCACCAACCCTTTTCAACTTAATGATGACACCTTTAGCCAAATCGCTATCCAACCAAGGACTCAACCCGTACATCTATGCAGACGATGTCACGATATACATCCTGTTCAAACAAGACATAACAGAAATCACAAATGAAATCACACACAGCTTCCAAATAATGAACTCATGGGTGGACGCATTCCATCTAAAGCTAAACGCAGAGAAAACACAATGTCTCATCCTGTCCTCACAATACAACACATACAAACTCAATACCATAAACACTGCAGACTACACCCTTCCGGTCTCAGGCAGCCTGAAAATTCTGGCAGTCACAATTGACCGAAATCTCACACTTGAAGACCATGCGAAAAATACAGCAAAGAAAATGTTCTACTCAATGTGGAAACCTAAAAGAATCAAACCTTTCTTCCCAAGGGAAGTATTCCGCAGCCTAGTACAATCAATGGTGTTAAGTCATCTAGACTACTGCAATGCCATCTATGCCGGATGCAAAGAACAAATCATTAAACCGCTCAAAACACAGCAGCCAGACTCATATTTGGGAAAGTGAAATATGAAAGCACCAAACCCTAAGAGAAAAACTACACTGGCTCCCACTAAAAGAATGAATTACGTTCAAAGTTTGCACCCTGGTCCACAAAATCGTTCACGGGGAAGCCCCAACCTAATGTCAGACCTTATAGACTTGCCTAATAGGAATGCAAAGAGATCATCACGCACTTTCTTCAATCTCCATTATCCTAACTGTAAAGGGCTAAAATATAAATCCATATACGTGACCAGCTTCTCATACATATGCGCACAGCTAGGGAACGCACTACCAAAGGCCACAAAAACAACGCAAGACCTAACCATCTTCCGAAAGCTACTGAAAACAGATCTTTTCAAGAAGGCATACCATTAACATCCATCTTAAATACTAAATAATACCACTATACACGATCTATTCAAAACCGAACTCTTATCACATGACTGATGAACCTCTCTGATATCAATGAGCAAGCACTACCACTTTAAACCTATGTTGAATAGAGACTCTCTAGAGTCGATGACCCAATGTATGTTACAATCCAATCTATTACTCAGGAACCTTCGTGTAATACCATAATTTATTCTTCTTTATCATGTATGTATGCACATGGTATATATATATATACCACGATCTGTTCCGTATATGTTATGTTCCATGTACTGTATGTTACCATATATATTTATAAATGTTTTAGAAATGGGAGTAACTAGCGAGGTAATTAAATTTGCTGATGACACAAAGTTATTCAAAGTCGTTAACTCACGACAGGATTGTGAAAAATTACAGAAGGACCTTACGAGACTGGGAGACTGGGCGGCTAAATGGCAGATGACGTTTAATGTGAGCAAGTGCAAGGTGATGCATGTGGGAAAAAAGGACCCGAATTATAGCTATATCATGCAAGGTTCCACGTTAGGAGTTACGGACCAAGAAAGGGATCTGGGTGTCGTCGTCGATAATACACTGAAACCTTTTGCTCAGTGTGCTGTTGCGGCTCGGAAAGCGAATAGAATGTTGGGTATCATTAGGAAAGGTATGGAAAAACAGGTGTGAGGATGTTATAATGCCATTATATCGCTCCATGGTGCGACCGCACCTTGAGTATTGTGTTCAATTCTGGTTGCCGCATCTCAAGAAAGATATATTGAAATTGGAAAAGGTGCAGCGAAGGGCGACTAAAATGATAGCGGGGATGGGACGACTTCCCTATGAAGAAAAACTAAGGAGGCTAGGGCTTTTCAGCTTGGAGAAGAGACGGCTGAGGGGGGACATGATAGAGGTATATAAAATAATGAGTGGAGTGGAACAGGTGGATGTGAAGCGTCTGATCACGCTTTCCAAAAATACTAGGACTAGGGGGCATGCGATGAAACTACAGTGTAGTAAATTTAAAACAAATTGGAGAAAATGTTTCTTCACCCAACGCGTAATTAAACTCTGGAATTCGTTGCCGGAGAACGTGGTGAAGGCGGTTAGCTTGGCAGAGTTTTAAAAGGGGTTAGACGGTTTCCTAAAGGATAAGTCCATAAACCGCTACTAAATGGACTTGGGAAAAATCCACAATTCCAGTAATAACATGTATAGAATGTTTGTACGTTTGGAAAGCTTGCCAGGTGCCCTTGGCCTGGATTGGCCGCTGTCGTGGACAGGATGCTGGGCTCGATTGACCCTTGGTCTTTTCCCATTGTGGCATTACTTATGTACTTATGTATGTATGCACCTTAATGCAATACCATTTGTCATCCTGTTACCCGGAAATGGCAACTGCCATTACGGCAAATGTAAGCCACATTGAGCCTGCAAATTGGTGGGAAAATGTGGGATACAAATGCTACAAATAAATAAAATAATAAATAAACAAATAAATATTCCTTTCCCCTCTGACCCTCAGTCTCTGTTCAGCCTAGTTGGTATCCAGTTCCTGCCCTGTCCTGTAAGTCCTGCCAGTCGCCTGCACCCAGGGGCTCAACTCCTGGGGAACGGCGATCAAGTGCAGGTGAAGTCTAGCTGTTCCTGTCAGAGTTGTGCCTTGTCTCTGGTGTGGGGTGGTTTTGCCTGCCACTGCCGCTCCTCGGCAGTGGTCCAAGGGCTCACAAATCCAGTTTCTGCCTGGAAAGCCTAACACATATTACTAACAATAGTTCCGCCAGTTCATTTTTCAATTCTATTAGTACCCTGAGAAGAATACCATCCGGTCCAGGAGGTTTGCTACTCTTCAATTTGTCATATTGCCCCATTACATCCTCTAGGTTTACAGAGATTTCATTCAGTTTCTCTGACTCATCAGCTTTGAATACCATTTCAGGCAACGGTATCTCTACCAAATCTTCCTCGGTGAAGACCGAAGCAAAGAATTCATTTAATCTCTCTGCTATGGCTTTGTCTTCCCTGAATGCCCCTTTTACCCCTCAGTCATCTAGTGGGCCAACCAATTCTTTTGCTGGCTTCTTGCTTTTAATATACCTAAAAAAAAGTTTTAAATGTGTTTTTGCCTCCAACGCAATCTTTTTTTTCAAAGTCCCTCTTTGCCTTCCTTATCAGCGATTTGCATTTGACTTGACATTCCTTATGCTGTTTCTTATTATTTTCAGTCGGTTCCTTCTTCCATTTTCTGAAGGATTTTCTTTTAGCTCTAATAGCTTCCTTCACCTCACTTTTTAACCATGCCGGCTGTCGTTTGGTTTTCCTCCCTCCTTTTTTTAATACATGGAATATATTTGGCCTGGGCTTCCAGGATGGCATTTTTGAACAGCATCCACGCCTGATGTAAATTTTTGACCCTCATAGCTGCTCCTCTAAGTTTTTTTTCCACCGTTCTTCTAATTTTATCATAGTCTCCTTTTTGAAAGTTAAACGCTAACATATTGGATTTCCTATTTATACTTACTCCAAAGCTAATATCAAATCTGATCATATTGTGATCACTGTTATCAAGCAGCCCCATCACCATTACCTCCTGCACCAGATTATGTGCTCCACCAAGGACTAGGTCTAGAATTTTTCCTTCCCTGGTCGGCTCTTGTACCAGCTGCTCCATAAAGCAGTCCTTGATTTCGTCAAGGAATTTTACCTTCCTAGCATGCCCTGATGTAACATTTACCCAGTCAATATCCCAGCAAAGTACAAACAAACAAGACCTCAATATAGCCATACAGAAACAAAAACTAAAGCATCCACGAAGCCAAACAGACACTCACACACACTCCAGGAAATAACAAACAAACAATAAAACTGACTGGACACAAGCGGAAGTCTTTAGGCATCTCACCAACGGACCTAGGAAGAACACCCGCCTCCCAAAACCAGGACCACACCACGCACCCACCCAACAGAACACAACTCAAATCAAATCAAACAACACAACTAAATGATACCAAAATGAATACCTTAAAACTGCTCTTACCTATCTACTCCCTAACACTGATCCACACAACACTAAACCACCCCTCTTGCAGAAAGCAACATGATACCCATCCTCCTATATAATAATTTTCACCTCCAACGTTCTGACTTGCCTGGGACCGTGGCTCATTCCAAGTTGGTCTGCTAGGCTCCGTAGATCAGGCTGACATCACCGTAGCCATTATGATGTCAACTTCAGAACCCGGGGGGAAATAAATAAACATGCCTCACAGCTGATCCATGTCCAGAGGAGGGTCGCTGGACATGGGTGGCTGGGGGGGGCAGGGGAGAGAGGAGGGTCGCTGGACATGGGTGGCTGGAGGGGGGGCAGGGGAGAGAGGAGGGTCGCTGGGCATGGGTGGCTGTAGGGGGAGAGGAGGGTCGCTGGACATGGGTGGCTGCAGGGGAGCCGAGGAAAACCTTGCTAGCGCCCGTTTCAGTTGTGTCAGAAACGGCCTTTATTACTAGTAATATATAATCACCAAAGATCAATCAGACAGAACACACTTCACCATACCAACAACAACTCAAACAAAGGAAAAACACCAACCTGTGGACAAACACTACAAAAGGCAAATAAGGGCCCAAACAAACCCAAATCAACAAATAAACGACAACTAATAAAAGTCCACACAATACCAAATGCAGAAGAATCATTCCAAACAATCCAAGTGGGCTACGCCAATGCCAGATCTGCAGTAAACAAAACAGCAATACTAACAGACTGGATCACAGCGGAAGACCTCGATTTACTTTTCATCAATGAAACTTGGATTCATGATCAAAAGGAATCCTAGACCTGTGCCCTCCAGGATACAAAATTATACACTGGAGCAGAAAGAAAAAGAGAGGTGGAGACATCGCTCTAATCTATCAATCACACTTTACCACTGAAACCACTGCCGCGTCAACTTGAAATTGCCTCAATCAGGATACATAACAAAACCCTTCACGACCATCTGAATTGCATCTTATTCTACAGACCTCCCAGGTAATTGGAATGAAGCCCAGACTAATTTCATGGACTTCGTTTCTAACACATGTGAAACTAACCCCAACAAACTAGTATTAGGAGACACCAACCTTCACCTAGAAGACCCAAACTCAATCAGCACACGGGAATGTAAGGAATTCTTCAACTTATTATTATTTTTTTATTTTAGTTACATTTGTACCCCGCGCTTTCCCACTCATGGCAGGCTCAATGCGGCTTACATATACAGGTACTTATTTGTACCTGGGGCAATGGAGGGTTAAGTGACTTGCCCAGAGTCACAAGGAGCTGTGCCTGAAGCAGGAATCGAACCTCAGTTCCCCAGGACCAGAGTCCACCACCCTAACCACTAGGCCACTCCTCCCTTCAATGGCCTCAAATGCAAGCAACCCACATAAAAGGACACATACTCGACCTACTCTCACACAAATTCTCACCAGACTAGAACTTAGCCATAACAGATCTTAAATGGACAGAAACACCTTGGACTGATCACTACAAATTAAACTTATCCCTATACTGGCGGAAGAAAGGAGTTCACCAAATACAAGAATGCACATCCTACAGCACCAGAGGCCAAATAGACACAAAATCATTCTGGCAATCGATATACAACAATGAATGGTCAGCACAAACGAACTCATAGTAACATAGTAACATACATAGTAGATGACGGCAGAAAAAGACCTGCATGGTCCATCCAGTTTGCTCAACAAGATAAATTCATATGTGTATACCTTACCTTGATTTGTACCTGTCTTTTCAGGGCACAGACCATATAAGTCTGCCCAGCAGGATTCCCCGTCTCCCAACCACCAGTCCTGCCTCCCATCACCAGCTCTGGCACAGACCGTATAAGTCTGCCCTCCACTATCCTTGCCTCCCAACCACCAACCCCTCTTCCCCCCACCTGCTCCGCCACCCAATTTTGGCTAAGCTTCTGAGGATCCATTCCTTCTGCACAGGATTCCTTTATGTATATCCCACGCATGTTTGAATTCCATTACCGTTTTCATCTCCACCACCTCCTGCGGGAGGGCATTCCAAGTATCCACCACCCTCTCTGTGAAAAAGTACTTCCTGACATCTTTCCTGAGTCTGCCTCCCTTCAATTTCATTTCATGTCCTCTCGTTCTACCGCCTTCGCATCTCCGAAAAAGGTTCGTTTGCGGATTAATACTTTTCAAATATTTGAACGTCTGTATCATATCACCCCTGTTTCTCCTTTCCTCCAGAGTATACATGTTTAGGTCCGCAAATCTCTCCTCATACGTCTTGTAACGCAAATCCCATACCATTCTCGTAGCTTTTCTTTGCACTGCTTCCATTTTTTTAACATCCTTCGCAAGGTACGGCCTCCAAAACTGAACACAATACTCCAGGTGGGGCCTCACCAACGACTTGTACAGGGGCATCAACATTTCCTTTCTTCTGCTGATCACACCTCTCTCTATACAGCCTAGTAACCTTCTCGCTACGGCCACTGCCTTGTCACACTGTTTCGTCGCCTTCAGATCCTCGGATACTATCACCCCAAGATCCCTCTCCCCCTCAGTACCTATCAGACTCTCACCGCCTAACACATAAGTCGCTCGTGGGTTTCTACTCCCTAAGTGCATCTCTTTGCATTTCTTCGCATTGAATATTAATTGCCAAACC
Source organism: Microcaecilia unicolor (assembly GCF_901765095.1). Classification (NCBI taxonomy): domain Eukaryota; kingdom Metazoa; phylum Chordata; class Amphibia; order Gymnophiona; family Siphonopidae; genus Microcaecilia; species Microcaecilia unicolor. The sequence goes on along the minus strand of NC_044040.1, from coordinate 117,029,934 downwards.
TTAGACCATTCTTCTAGCTTCCTCAGATCCTTTTTCATGCTTTCCACTCCCTCCCGGGTGTCCACTCTGTTGCAAATCTTAGTATCATCCGCAAATAGGCAAACTTTACCTTCTAACCCTTCGATAATGTCACTCACAAATATACTGAACAGAATCGGCCCCAGCACCGATCCTTGAGGCACTCCACTACTCACCTTTCCCTCCTCCGAGCGAACTCCATTTACCACCACCCTCTGTCGTCTGTCCGTCAACCAGTTTCTAATCCAATTCACCACTTCGGGACCTATCTTCAGCCCATCCAGTTTATTTAAGCGCCTCCTGTGGGGAACCATGTCAAAAGCTTTGCTGAAATCTAAGTAGATTACGTCTATAGCATGTCGATGATTCAATTCTCCAGTTACCCAATCAAAGAATTCAATGAGATTCGTTTGGCACGATTTCCCTCTGGTAAAACCATGTTGTCTCGGATCTTGCAACTTATTGGCTTCCAGGAAATTCACTATCCTTTCCTTCAGCATGGCTTCCATTACTTTTCCAATAACCGAAGTGAGGCTTACTGGCCTGTAGTTTCCAGCTTCTTCCCTATCACCACTTTTGTGAAGAGGGACCACATCCGCCGTTCTCCAATCCCTCGGAACCTCTCCCATCTCCAAGGATTTATTAAACAAATCTTTAAGAGGACCCGCCAGAACCTCTCTGAGCTCCCTCAATATTCTGGGGTGGATCCCGTCTGGTCCCATGGCTTTGTCCACCTTTAGCTTTCCTAGTTGTTGATACACACTCTCTTCCGTGAAGGGTGCTCTATCCACTCCATTCTCAAATGTACTTTTGCCAGTCTATCGTGGTCCTTCTCCAGGATTTTCGTCTGTGAAAACAGAACAAAAATATCTATTTAGCAAATTGGCTTTTTCTTTATCATTATCTACATAGCCCCTCCTTACATTTCTAGTCATTTGTTCTTCCGCTTGCGCCTTCACCAGACGTACCTCTCTCTTGGCTTCTTTCAGTTTCATCCGGTATTCCTCCCCGTGTTCCTCTTCTTGAGATTTTCTATATTTCTGGAATGCCAACTCTTTAGCCTTTATTTTCTCAGCCACTTGCTTGGAGAACCATATCGGTTTCCTTTTTCTCTTGCTTTTATTTACTCTCCTTACATAAAGGTCTGTGGCCCTATTTATTACTTCTTTCAGCCTGGACCACTGTCCTTCCACATCTTGTACATCCTCCCAGCCCATCAGCTCCTTCCTCAGGTATTCCCCCATTTTACTAAAGTCAGCATGCTTGAAATCCAGGACTTTGAGTTTAGAGTGGCCACCCTCCACTTCAGCTGTCATATCAAACCAAACCGTTTGATGGTTGCTGCTTCCCAGGTGTGCACCCACTCGGACATTTGACACACTATCCCCATTTGTGAGCACCAGATCCAGCGTCGCTTCCTCCCTCATGGGTTCCGTTACAATTTGTCTGAGCAGAGCACTTTGGAAAGCATCCACGATCTCTCTACTTCTTTCTGATTTCGCAGACGGAACCTTCCAGTCTACGTCTGGCAGATTGAAATCTCCCATTAACAGAACCTCTTTTTTCTTTCCTAATTTTTGAATATCTGCGATCAGATCTTTATCTAGTTCCTCTAATTGTGTCGGGGGTCTGTAGACAACACCCACGTGAATAGAGGTTCTATCATCTCTTTTTAAGGTGATCCATATCGCTTCTTCCTTTCCCCAGGTCCCTGTCATTTCAGTCGCCATGATATCATTCTTCACATACAGAGCTACTCTTCTACCTTTACGACCCTCTCTATCCTTCCTAAATAGATTATAGCCTGGTATGTTTGCATCCCATTCATGGGAACCATTGAGCCACGTCTCCGTGATTGCAACAACATCTAAGTCTGCCTCCAACATCAGGGCTTGAAGGTCATGAACTTTATTGCTTAGACTACGAGCATTTGTGGCCATCGCTTTCCATCTATATTTCCTGGTATGTGTTTCAACATTAGTGATTTGGGGGTGTCTTTTCACTTTGGGAACCTTCATATCTTTTTGTTCCAACTTTATTGCTTTTTCCTCTGCCTCAGTCTATTTTCAGGAGCATCACAGTGCTGTAATGGAGCAAATTAATTCTTTAGTGGCAACACTTGTGCGGGTGGATGCTTCTGTGTCACATGACGAAGTCTGCCTGAGCCTACTGTGAACCATCTGTTCTTATCTGGTTTTATTCTTTGAGGCAGTGGTGAGAAGTTATTATTCTGTGCAGTCTTAGAAGCTGCTTTAATTGCATCCAATTCTTGCATTACTTTACTGAGTTCTTGTTTTAAACTAGATAGGTGAAGACAGGTAGGACAAGCTTTAAGTCTCCAGATGATTGGCCTTGAAACTAAAGCACCACAATTATTGCAGAGAATAAAAGTCATCCTGATTGGTTGAAATGGGTATGAACAGGTGTACTATGTTGGGGTTAACAGTCTGCAAGACTGCCTGTGTATGATTGAGGAGTAAAGTTAATGAGGTTCGGTTTGTCTATAAATGAGTGGAAAACCCTGGGGTGGGTGGGAATATAAGTCCCAGTGTGTCAGCTAAATGCTGTTATCAAGGAAATTCTCTAGATGGGACCAGAAATGGTACAGTCTGATCAAATAATTTTCAATTGATTTAACTTTCAAAATTGCCCTAGAATATAACTTTCCTTTTGTAAATAAATCTAAAAATTCCCAATAATTATAGCAGTTTCAGCAATGTAAAATGCAGCTTGGAGAAGAGACGGCTGAGGGGAGACATGATAGAGGTATATAAAATAATGAGTGGAGTGGAACAGGTGGATGTGAAGCGTCTGTTCACGCTTTCCAAAAATACTGTCCTGTTTCTGTGGTAAGTGAGCCCTTAGGTTCCCGGAGGCCCGCAAGACCTCAGAGGACAGCCGTGCACCCCGAATCTTCACCCGCGGCGACCGCCGTTCACCGGGGGTTGAGCCCCCAGCTGCAGGCGGCCAGAAGGACTGCTGGAACCGCGGGATGACGACTGGCCTGGTAGGTAGTCAGCAACACAGTCTCTGAAGGGCAGCTAGCAAGGGCGGCTAGCACCAAAGAGGGTCACAGTCTCTGAAGACAGCTAGCAAGGACGGCTAGCACTGAAGAGGGTCACAGTCTGAAGACAGCTAGCAAGGACGGCTAGCACTGAAGAAGGTCACAGTCTCTGAAGACAGCTAGCAAGGATGGCTAGCACTGAAGAAGGTCACAGCCTCTGAAGACAGCTAGCAAGGACGGCTAGCACTGAAGAAGGTCACGGTATCTGAAGACAGCTAGCAAGGACGGCTAGCACTGAAGAAAGACACAGTTTCTGAAGACAGCTAGCAAGGACGGCTAGCACTGAAGAAGGTCACGGTATCTGAAGACAGCTAGCAAGGACGGCTAGCACTGAAGAAAGACACAGTTTCTGAAGACAGCTAGCAAGGACGATGACACAGTCTCTGAAAGCTGCTGGCAAGGATGGCCAGCAAGTCAAAGGAACACAGTCTCTGAAGAGTCAAGCTTTCCAGATCCGCTGCGTCGGCTTCTGAAAAAAAGAACCGGAAGCACAGGACTCCTCCAGTCTATCCATTTAAATTTAGCGCCAATCCGCCCCTCCCACGGAGAGAGAGCCAACCACCTGGTCCTGGCAGACAAAAGGAGGCTCGATTGGCCGAACTGCCATGCAGGCGGAGTCCTAGCGCCGGTGCACCAATCCGGCGCGAGGGGGTGGAGCTTCCGCGCTGATCCGCCCCTAGCCAGGGTGATGTGGACGCCGGGGCCGCCATCTTGGCCGGCATGCTTCCTCCTCCGAGGCCGGCGTTCGCTCCAGCGAACCGCCGGCCTCGGTCTGACCCGCGGCAGCATCGGCTGCAGCGGAGGTCCATCTCCGCCCCCCTGGACGCCGCGCCGCCCGAGGGCCATCGCCTGCCCCAGCGGGGGCACAGGTAGGAGCTGGAGACATAACAAATACTAGGACTAGGGGGCATGCAATTAAACTACAGTGTAGTAAATTTAAAACAAATCGGAGAAAATGTTTCTTCACCCAACGTGTAATTAAACTCTGGAATTCATTGCCGGAAAATGTGGTGAAGGCGGTTAGCTTAGCAGAGTTTAAAAAGGGGTTGGACGGTTTCCTAAAGGACAAGTCCATAAACCGCTACTAAACGGACTTGGAAAAATCCAAAATCCCAGGAATACCATGTATAGAATGTTTGTACGTTTGGGAAGCTTGCCAGGTGCCCTTGGCCTGGATTGGCCACTGTCGTGGACAAGATGCTGGGCTCGATGGACCCTTGGTCTTTTCCCAGTATGGCATTACTTATGTACTTATGTAACTTTAGAGCCACAATGCAATGCAATGCAATGCAGTTTGAACAGCCTGTCCTCTCTATCAGAGCTTGGCAGGAAAAGAAAGAAAGAGGTTTCACAGGGCAAATTAATTAATTGAGCAATAAGCATTAAATTAAATAGAATATCAGGTATCTCATCTATAGCTAGAAAGTTGAGAACCTCGCAGAATGGGAAAAAAGATGCACCACTACGAACAAAAACCCTCATGAAAGCGCAACACAACCCCATGGTTCAATGACAAACTGATAAAGTTAAAGACACAATCCAGGAAACTCGAACGTGCATGGAGAAAAAACAAAAATGAACATGCACTAACTACGTGGAAACAATCACAAAGAAAATACAACTATGCGATAAGACAGACCAAAAGATTATACTACAAAACTCAAATAGGGACAGATTACAAAGACATGAACAAGTTATACAAACGTTTGGACAAACTCATAGACACTAACCTGGTCACCACATCGAATACAGACATTCCATCTGCAGACGAACTTGCTAAGCACTTCAAAGAAAAAATTGTCAATCTACGCAGCACACTATCTCAGAATAACACTGACCTTGAAAGCTTTCTTAATGAGCTGGACCCAAACCCAGGAGAATACCCGGCTGACTGAACTTGGTTAAACTTCACCAACCTCACTGTCGATGCAGCTGCCCAGGCGGTCAGCAGGTTCTCCACCACCCACTGCAAACTCGATGCCTGGCCCAACTATCTAATGTAATCAGCCCCAGTCTGTTTCATAGTAGATCTCACATCCCATCTAAACTACATGCTTCAACAAGGACTCTTCCCTAAGGAAAAAGGCAATATCTTACTCACACTGATACCTAAAGACACCAAATGAAATCACTAACTATCGTCCAGTAGCATCCATCCCGCTGACAAAAAAACTGATGGAAAGCATGGTAGCCAAACAACTTACAGAATACATAGACAAATTCTCCATACTCCACGAATCGCAGTCTGGCTTCCAACCCCTCCACAGTACAGAAACAGTACTAGTCACTCTCCTAGCCAAATTCGAACAGGAAATAGCAATCGGCAAAAACATCCTCCTTCTCCAATTCAACATGTCTAGTGCATTCGATATGGTAGACCATAATATACTAATAAGATTACTAGATAAGCTTGGGATTGGAGGCAACATACTTAACTGGATCAAGAGTTTCCTAACTACAAGAACATATCAAGTAAAGTCAAACTCAAACATCTCATCACCGTGGAAAGCAGATTGCAGAGTACCACAAGGATCACCCCTCTCACCCATCCTCTTCAACCTAATGATGACCCCACTAGACAAGTCCTTATCTAACAATGGCCTTAACCCTTTTCTATATGCACACAACGTCACAAAATACACACCTTTCAAATCTAAACCATCAGAAATCACCCACGAGATCAAGATCAGCTTGAACATCATGGACTCCTGGGCAATGGCATTCAAACTAAAGCTCAATAAAGAAAAAAACACACTGCCTCATTCTCTCATCCCAACACAGTGCTGCCCACCCCACAACTATTAATACCCCAGATTATTCCCTCCCCATCTCAGACAGCCTGAAAATCCTCGGCAATACCATTGACCACAACCTAGCACTAGAAAGCCAAGCCACAACCACAATAAAGAAAATGTTTCACACAATGTGGAAACTCAAACTTGTGAAACAATTCTTCCCGAGGGGAATATTTCGCAACATGGTACAATCAATGGTACTAAGCCACGCTGACTACTGCAACAGAATATACGCGGAATGCAAAGAACAGATCCTAAAGAAACTACAGACTGCTCAGAACACGGCAGCTAGACTTATCTTTGGTAAAACACAATTTCATAGTTCGAAACCCCTCCGCAATAAACTACACTGGCTTCCAATCAAAGAATGAATTGCTTTCAAAATCTGCTCACTGGTTCATAAAATAATCCACGATCTAGCTCTGGGATATATGATCGACCTGATCGACCTACCAACAAGAAACATATCCGAATCAGCAAGAACATACCTAAATCTTCAGTTCCCAAGATGTAAAGGACTCAAATACAAATCAACATATGTGTCCAGTTTTTCCTACTTTAGCACACAACTGTGGAACACATTACCAAAAGCCTTGAAAAATACGAATGATCACCTAAACTTTCGGAAAAACCTAAAAACTCATCTGTTCAAAAAGGCATACCCCACCAATCCAACATAAATGCCCGATCTCTGCAACACAACGTAACTAAATCAAGGTACAGACTGGACACAAATCTTCCGTTGCACGATCCCAATGTGGTTGCGCCACATTAACTCTATCAAACTACTTAACCACAACGTCACCTTTTATTTGTCTACACCGGAGTCCGCAAGTGCTGCTCCGGAACTATGTAAGCCACATTGAGCCTACAAATAGGTGGGAAAATGTGGGATACAAATGTAACAAATAAAGAAATAAGTAATTGAAATCACCCATTACTATAGTGTTGCCCAGTTTGTTAACCTCCCTAATATCCGATAACATTTCTACATCTGTCTGTTCATCCTGGCCAGGTATCACTATCCTTTTCCCCTTTACACATGGAATTTCAATCCATAGGGATTTCAAGATGTGTTTCGTTTCCTGTAGAATTTTCAATTTATTTGATTCAAGGCCCTCCTTAATATACAATACTACCCCTCTAGCAATTCGATCCACCCTATCACTACAATATAATTTGAACCCCGGTATGACAGTGTCCCACTGGTTATCCTCCTTCCACCAGGTCTCAGAGGTACCTATTATATCTAACTTTTCATTTACTGCAATATATTCTAACTCTCCCATCTTATTTCTTAGGCTTCTGGAATTTGCATATAGACATTACAAACTATGTTTGTTGTTCCTATTTACATCATGCTCAGTACTTGACAGTATTAATTTGCAATCTTTTTTTCTGAATTTTATTTTTATTTAAGGACACATGATCTTTTGAAACCTCACTATCGGGATACCCTATCTTCCCTGGTTTGGTGATATCTTTAAAAGATACCTTATTCCGAACCATGCGCTTTTGAGTGACTGCCAGGAGTAGTCTAGTGGTTAGTGCAGTGGACCTTGATCCCAGGGAACCGAGTTCAATTCCCACTGCAGCTCCTTGTGACTCTGGGCAACTCACTTAACCCTCCATTGCCCCAGATACAAAATAAGTACCTGAATATATGTAAACTGTATATCAAGTCCCAGTTTCTAGTTTAAAAGCTGCTCTATCTGCTTTTTAAATGCCGATGCCAGCAGCCTGGTCCCACCCTGGTTAAGGTGGAGCCCTCCTTCCCCAGAATATTGCCCAGTTCCTAACAAATCTAAAACCCTCCTCCCTGCACCATCGTCTCATCCACGCATTGAGACTCTGGAGCTCTGCCTGTCTCTTGGGCCCTGCGCGTGGAACGGGTAGCACTTCAGAAAATGCTACCCTAGAGGTTCTGGATTTGAGCTTTCTACCTAATAGCCTAAATTTGTCTTCCAGAACCTCTCTCCCACATTTTACTATGTCATGTACCAAGACAGCCGGCTCCTCCCAGCACTATCTAAAATCCTATCTAGGTAACGCGTGATATCTGCCACCTTCGCACCAGGCAGGCAAGTGATCAGGCGATCCTCATGTCCACTAGCCACCCAGCTATCTACATGCCTAATAATCAAATCACCAACTACAACAGCCGTCCTAACCCTTCCAACCTGGGCACTAGCTCTTGGAGACACATCCTCAGTGCGAGAGGATATTACATTCCCTGGTGTGCTGGTCCTGTCTAAAGGATTACTTCCAGCCTCACCAGGGTGATGTTCTCCTTTTAGAAGGCCTCCCTCCTCCAAGGCAGCACAGGGGCTGCCAGATTGGAGGTGGGACTTCTCTACAACGTCCCTGTAGGCCTCCTCTATGTATCTCTCTGTCTCCCTCAGCTCCTCCAAGACTGCCACTTTAGCCTCAAGAGAACGGACTTCGTTCTCTGAGAGCTAGGAGCTCTTGGCATCGAGCACACACATATGACATCTCTCCAAATGGGAGATAATCATACATGTGACACTCAATGCAAAAGACTGGATAGCACCCCTCTGGCTGCTGGACTACTGTTTAATTAAAACTTCTTAAGGTACTAGGGATATCAGATGAATATAATGATCCTTTTGACTGTTGTAATTTGTAATTTATTTAGGGTTTGCTTCTTAGAAACTAATTAAATGTAATTCAGACTCTAATGAAAATTCCCCTCTTATTGTCTTAATTAGAATAATTGACTATAAATAGAGTTGAGCTAGGGGTGGGTGGGAGTTGGGGAGGGTGGGTGGGAATGAGGCCTGAACTGGGCCCTTCTGTGCCTTTTAGAGACTATCTGTTAATGCTGTGGCAGAAACTTCAAGTTTTAAAACTATGTGGAAAAAGGTAAGGAGACTAGCTAATAAAGTTTGCTTGCTTTTTTTTATTTTACAATTCTGTGTTTATCAATATTCTACAATTCCTCTTTTAAACCCTAAACTTTAAGCTGTGGCAGAAACTTTAAGTTTTAAAACTATGGGGAAAAGGTTATGGAGACTAGGTAATAAAGTTTGCTTGCTTTTTTCTTTATTTTAAAATTCTAACTGTGTTTATCAGTATCCTACAATTCCTCTTTTAAACCCTAATCTTTAAGTTACCAAGCTCAGAATAAAATAATGTCACTTACCTACAGAGTTGTCCTCTTCTCTCAGAACTTCTCAGAAAGAAAGTTGAGTGGGACCTTTCTTCTCTATATAGTTTGGATTCTATCCAGCTCATTTTTGAAAGTGATCACTGGCCATCTTCCGACACAAATCGGGAGATGGCCATCGATCTCCTGAACCCGGCCAAATCAGTATAATCGAAAGCCGATTTTGGCCAGGTTCAACTGCTTTCCGTCGCAGAGCTGGCGAAACATCAAGGGGGCGTGTCGTTAGGGTAGTGAAGGTGGGACGGGGCATGCTCACGAGATGGCCGGCTTCGCCCAATAATGAAAAGAAAAGCCAGGCTTGTAGAGCATTTCGCTGGCTGTACTTGGTCCCTTTTTTTTCACAACCAAGCTTCAAAAGGAGCCCCAACTCACCAAATTACCACCGGAGGGAATTGGGGATGACCTCTCCTTACTCCCCTAGTGGTTACCAACCCCCTCCCACCCAAAAAAAGCCCACCTTTTTTGCTAGCCTCTATGCCAGCCTCAAATGTCATACCCAGCTCCTTGATAGCAGTATGCAAGTCCCTGGAGCAGTTTTTAGTGCGTGCAGTGCACTTCAGACAGGTGGACCCAGGCCCATCCCCCCCCCACCTGTTACACTTGTGGTGGTAAATGGGAGCCCTCCAAAACCCCCCAAAACCCACTGTACCCACATGTAGGTTCCCCCCTTCACCCATAAGGGCTATGGTAATGGTGTAGAGTTGTGGGGAGTGGGTTTTGGGGGGATTTGGGGGGCTTCGCACCCAAGGTAAGGGAGCTATGCACCTGGGATCTATTTGTATATTTTTTTTAATTTTTAGAAGTGCCCCCTAGGGTGCCCAGTTGCTGTCCTGGCATGTCAGGGGGACCAGTGCACTACAAATGCTGGCTCCTCCCATGACCAAATGTCTTGGATTTGGCTGGGTTTGAGATCACCGGCATTATTTTCCATTATGGCCGAAAACCGATGCCGGCCATCTCAAACCCGGCGAACTATGACATTTGGCCGGGCCCAACCGTATTAGCGAAAAAAAGATGGCCAAATAGCTGGCCGGCCATCTTTTTCAAAAATACGGTTGGATCCGCCCACTTACGGCACCGGCTCCAAAGATGGCCGGCCAGCTATTTGGCCGGTGCCGTTCGATTATGCCCCTCTATTTCAAACAAACCCTCTGAAGCTAGCCCAGTAATCAAATTGCCCTTAGTAACCTTAGCAACTGTTCTACTTCCTCACACCTTAATTAACACCTAATTCAGGTCAACTGCAGTGCTACCTCTCCAGCAGGCAAGAACAGAGAATAACTTTCTTTTAGAACAGTTCAAGCCTAGCTACTATCCTTTTTATACTCTTGGCTGTTAAGTTTCTACCTCAAGAGAAATTTTCAGTTTAAAACTATAGGGGATAGGGATTGTACACTATGGAAATACTTGCTTTCCTCTCATATTTTTATTTTCTTTCTAAGCCTGAACAGGACCCTTCTTTTAATGCTGTGGCAGAAACTTCAAGTTTTAAAACTATGGGGAAAAAAGATATGGAGACTAGCTAATAAAATTTGCTTGCTTTTTTTTTATTTTAAAATTCTAACTCTGATCCCCCAAATCCAAGCAACCTTCAAGAGCTGCTTCTATCATTTGCAACAACTATGCTGTCTCTCTCCTTAGGTTGAGAAGGCAAGTCTTGTCTCAGTTGTGCATGCCATAATAACATCAAGACTGGATTATTGTAATGCATTCTACACTGTCTGACTACAAAGGATATGCACCAGCTCCAATTGATTCAGAATGCTGTAGCAAGACTAATAGAAGGTTGTAAACAATGTGATCACATCACAGCATTTTTGCAAAAATGTCACTGGCTACCAATAAAATACAGGGCTAAATTTAAAACTCTATGTCTGATCTTCAAGGCCCTTAAAGGAAAATGGCCCAGAGTACCTGAAGAACAGATCTCCCTCTACATACCTTCAAGGTCACTAAGATCCTCCCAATGAATATCCATAACCACACCCTCTCTGAGCCCCAACACTCTGGAATGCACTCCCTGAAAGGCTTCGCTTAACACAAGACTGTCTCTACTTCAGGAAGTAGATGAAAGCTTAGTTCTTCAACCAGGCCCTTAATGAAAGAAGTAACTAACTTGCTAGTCATAGGAGCTGACTTTGTGGGTGCTGTGGGTGCTGTAGCACTCCCAATATTGAGATAATTCCTTGTATGTGTCTAGGAAGGGGCTATTTCCAGTGGGCTTAGCACCCCCAATAATTCTGAAAAGATGGCTATGTTGCTAGTCACACTCACACACTAGGAGTGACATCGGCTACACAGGACATGTTTATCCTCTCCTACCCTAGCTAAGATAATATTCAAGCACCTTTATGACCTCATGTGCAACTTTCTTTAAATTAGTCCACTTGTTTTCTTATTCCTGTTACCTTTTCTTATCTATTATATGTCCCATCTTTGCTTACACCCTATACGGTCTATTAAAATGTTTTACTGTGTATTGTTTTGACATTGTAATGTAATAGACTATGCCATACTTGTATTGTTATTTTAATATTTTTACTGATGTAATTGTCTTTTGCTTATGTTCGACCTATGTTTGACTTATTCTTGCTGTACAGCACCTTGAGTGAATTCCCTCATAAAGGCGGTAAATAAATCCTAATAAATAAATAATGCAGATAATAATGACAATAATTATGATAAAGTATACTTTGCTGTAAGAAGTCAAGTGTTTCTGAGATTCCCTTGATCAAAACCTGCAAACCCAGTCAGAAGACATCAGTAATACTGCAACCTGGCCTGATTTGAAAGAACTTTTTATCAGACTGAACACTCCACTTTCTGCTAGTATAGTTGTTGAACACCTTTTTAGCTGTGCTGGATTAATGACTCACAAGTACACTTGCATGAGTCACAGTTATTTTTAGAAATTTAGTTTTACTAAAAGCAAAGCGGATTGTTTTTTTTATAGATTGAATTGTATAGTAATAAAGCTGTTGGGATAAAAATGTTAATAATTCATTGTAGTTGCAGTACTTTTACTTTGTACTACAACTACTACTACTATTTAGCATTTCTATAGCGCTACAAGGCGTACGCAGCGCTGCACAAACATAGAAGAAAGACAGTCCCTGCTCAAAGAGCTTACAATCTAATAGACAAAATAAAAAAATAAAGTAAGCAAATCAAATCAATTAATGTGAACGGGAAGGAAGAGAGGGGGGTAGGTGGAGGCGAGTGGTTACAAGTGGTTACGAGTCAAAAGCAATGTTAAAGAGGTGGGCTTTCAGTCTAGATTTAAAGGTGGCCAAGGATGGGGCAAGACGTAGGGGCTCAGGAAGTTTATTCCAGGCATAGGGTGCAGTCGAGACAGAAGGCGCGAAGTCTGGAGTTGGCAGTTGCCTAATATAATACTTGTACTCTACAAGTATTATATTAGGCAATAACTTTTTTATTTTCACTCTGATTTTTTAATGTCTTCACTGTACTTTTACTTTAGTATTAAAATAAACATTTATTTTTATTTTTACTTAAGTACTTTGACCTAGGACTTTGAACAACACTGATGACGGATTTAGGTCTTGTAGAAAGTGCATTCTTTTCCTCACTAAGGGGGTGTTTTACTAAGCTGCGGTAGTGTTTTTAGCTCGCAGTAGAAATCAGTTAGCGGTAAGTACAAAGATGCCCATAGGAATATAATGGACGTCTTGGCGTATATCGCCAGCTGATTTCTATAGCAAGCTAAAAATGCTACTACGGCTTATTAAAATACCCTATAAAATATGCATAACACTCATATTCCTTTTTGGACTCACAAAATTGTTGCTCTGACATTGGTCACCTACAGAAAAAGCAGAGGAAGCACAAGGAGCATGCTCCAAGAGTGTCAGAACTATTTAAGGACAAGAATCGAAAAATGAATGCTTGCCCACACATCACACAAAGCTCTATATGATTTACATAGTAACATAGTAGATGACGGCAGATAACGACCTGTATGGTCCATCCAGTCTGCTCAACAAAATAAACTCGTATGTGCTACTTTATATGTATACCTGACCTTGATTTGTCCTTGCCATTTTCAGGGCACAGACCGGTAGAAGTCTGCCCAGCACTAGCTTTGCTTCCCAATTACGGTGTTGCCACCCAATCTCCAATAAGCTTCTGTGGATCCATTCCGTCTGAACAGGATTCTTTTGTGTTTAACCCACGCATTTTTGAATTCTGCGGAATCGGAAAGAAGTAGAGAGATTGTGGATGCTTTCCAAAGTGCTCTGCTCAGACAAATGGTCATGGAACCCACGAGGGAGGGAGCGACGCTGAATCTGGTGCTCACAAATGCGGATAGTGTGTCAAATGTCCGAGTGGGTGCCCAACTGGGTGGCAGTGACCATCAAACGGTTTAGTTTGATATGACGGCTGAAGAGGAGGGTTGCCACTCAAAACTCAAAGTCCTGGATTTCAAGCGTGCTGACTTTAGTAAAATGGGGAATACCTAAGGAAGGAGCTGATGGGCTGGGAGGACGTACGAGAAGTGGAAGGACAGTGGTCCAGGCTGAAAGAAGCTATAAATAGGGCCACAAACCTTTATGTAAGGAAAGTAAATAAAGCAAGAGAAAAAGGAAACCGCTATGGTTCTCCAAGCAAGTGGCTGAGAAAATAAAGGCTAAAGAGTTTGCATTCCAGAAATACAAAAAAAACTCAAGACGAGGAACACGGGGAGGAATACTGGAGGAAACTGAAAGAAGCCAAGAGAGAGGTACGTCTGGCGAAAGCGCAAGCGGAAGAACAAATGGCTAGAAAGGTAAGGAGGGGTGACAAAATTTCTTCAGGTATATTAGTGAAAGGAGAATGACTAAAAAGGGAATTGTGAGACTAAAAGATACTGCAAACCGCTATGTAGATAATGATGAAGAAAAGGCAAATTTGGTAAATAGATACTTTTATTCTGTTTTTACTGAAGAAAATCCAGAAGAAGGACCACGATGGACTGGCAAAAGTTCATTTGAGAATGGAGTGGATATAGCACCGTTCACGGAACAACTAGAAAAACTAAAGGTGGACAAAGCCATGGGACCGGATGGGATCCACCCCAGGATATTGAGGGAGCTCAGAGAGGTTCTGGCGGGTCCTCTTAAGATTTGTTTAATAAATCTTTAGAAATGGGAGAGGTTCCGAGGGATTGGAGAACGGCGGAGGTGGTCCCTCTTCACAAAAGTGGTGATAGGGAAGAAGCTGGAACTACAGGCCGTAAGCCTCACTTCGATTATTGGAAAAGTAATAGAAGCGATGCTGAAGGAAAGGATAGTGAATTTCCTGGAAGAAAATGAGTTGCAAGATCCGAGACAACATGGTTTTACCAAAGGGAAATCATGCCAAATGAATCTCATTGAATTCTTTGATTGGGTGACTGGAGAATTGAACTGTGGATGTGCTATAGACATAATCTACTTAGATTTCAGCAAGGCTTTTGACACGGTTCCCCACAGGAGGCTCTTAAATAAACTGGATGGGCTGAAGATAGGACCCAAAGTGGTGAACTGGATTAGGAACTGGTTGATGGACAGGCACCAGAGGGTGGTGGTGAATGGAGTTCGCTCGGAGGAGGGAAAGGTGAGTAGTGGAGTGCCTCAGGGATCAGTGCTGGGGCCGATTCTGTTCAATATATTTGTGAGTGACATTGCCGAAGGGTTAGAAGGTAAAGTTTGCCTATTTGCAGATGATACTAAGATTTGTAACACAGTGGACACCCCGGACGGAGTGGAAAACATGAAAAAGGATCTGAAAAAGCTAGAAGAATGGTCTAAGGTTTGGCAATTAAAATTCAATGCGAAGAAATGCAAAGTGATGCACTTAGGGAGTAGAAATCCAAGAGAGGCGTATGTGTTAGGTGGTGAGAGTCTGCTAGGTACGGATGGGGAGAGGGATCTTGGGGTGATAGTATCTGAGGATCTGAAGGCGATGAAACAGTGTGACAAGGCGGTGGCCGTAGCTAGAAGGTTACTAGGCTATATAGAGAGAGGTGTGACAAGCAGAAGAAAAGAGGTGTTGATGCCCCTGTACAAGTCGTTGGTGAGGCCCCACCTGGAGTATTGTGTTCAGTTTTGGAGGCCGTATCTTGCTAAGGATGTAAAAAGAATTGAAGTGGTGCAAAGAAAAGCTACGAGGATGGTATGGGATTTGCGTTACCAGACATATGAGGAGAGACTTGCGGACCTAAACATGTATACCCTGGAGGAAAGGAGGAACAGGGTGATATGATACAGACGTTCAAATATTTGAAAGGTATTAAATCCGCAAATAAACCTTTCCGGAGATGGGAAGGCGGTAGAAACGAGAGGGCATGAAATGAGATTGAAGGGGGGCAGACTCAAGAAGAATGTCAGGAAGTATTTTTCACTGAGAGGGTGGTGGATGCTTGGAATGCCCTCCCGCGGGAGGGTGGTGGAGATGAAAACGGTAACGGAATTCAAACATGCGTGGGATAAACATAAAGGAATCCTGTGCAGAAGGAAGGGATCCTCAGGAGCTTAGCTAGAATGGGTGGCAGAGCTGGTGGTTGGGAGGCGGGGCTAGTGCTGGGCAGACATATACGGTCTGTGCTGGGGCTGGTGGTTGGGAGGCGGGACTAGTGCTGGGCAGACTTATACGGTCTGTGCCGGGGCTGGTGGTTGGGCGGCGGGGATAGTGCTGGGTAGACTTATACGGTCTGTGCCAGAGCTGGTGGTGGGAGGCGGGGATAGTGCTGGGCAGACTTATACGGTCTGTGCCAGAGCTGGTGGTTGGGAGGGGGGGTTGGTGGTTGGGAGGTGGGGATAGGGCTGGCCAGACTTATACGGTCTGTGCACTGAAGAGGACGTACAAATAAAAAAGTAGCACATATGAATTTATCTTCTTGGGCAGACTAGATGGACCATGCAGGTCTTTTCTGCTGTCATCTACTATGTTACTATGTTACTGTTTTCATCTCCACCACCTCCCGCGGAAGGTCATTTCAAGTATCCACCACCCTCTCTGTGAAAAAATACTTCCTGACATTTTTCCTGAATCTGCCCCCCTTCAACCTCAATTCATGTCCTCTAGTTCTTATGCCTTACTGTCTCCGGAAAAGGTTTGTTTGTGGATTAATACCTTTCAAATATTTGAACGTCTGTATCATATCACCACTGTTTCCTGTTTCTCCTTTCCTCCAGCGTATACATGTTCAGTTCAGCAAGTCTCTCCTCGTACATCTTTTAACACAAATCCCATACCATTTTTTTTTGGCTTTTCTTTGCACCGCTGAAGTCTTTTACATCCTTAGCAGGATACGGCCTCCAAAACTGAACACAATACTCCAGGTGAGGCCTCACCAATGACTTGTACAGGGGCGTCAACATCTCCTTTCTTCTGCTGGTTACACCTCTCTCTATACAGCTTAGCATACTTCTGGCTATGGACACCGCCTTGTCACACTGTTTCATCACCTTCAGATCCCTCAGATACTATCATCCCAAATCCCTCTCCTGCCTGTGCATATCAGACTCTCACCGCCTAACACATACTCTCCCATGGATTTCTACTCCCTAAGTGCATCACTTTGCACTTCTTTGCATTTAATTTAATTGCCAAACCTTAGACCATTCTTCTAGCTTCCTCAGATCCTTTTTCATGTTTTCCACTCCCTCCCGGGTGTCCACTCTGTTACAAATCTTGGTATCATCTGCAAAAAGGCAAACTTTACCTTCTAACCCTTTGGCAATATCACTCACAGATATATTGAACAGAATCAGCCCCTGCACCGATCCTTGAGGCACTCCACTATTCACCTTTCCCTCCTCTGAGTGAATTCCATTAACCACCACCCTCTGGCGTCTGTCCATCAACCAGTTCCTAATCCAGTTCACCATGTTGGGTCCTATCTTCAGCTTGTCAAGTTTATTCAAGAGCCTCCTGTGAGGAACAGTGTCAAGTTGATTACATCTATCACACATTCTTGATTAAATTCTCTGGTCACCCAATCAAAGAATTCAATGAGATTTGTTTGGCATGATTTACCTTTGGTAAAACCATGTTGTCTCGGAGCTTGCAACTTATTGGATTCCAGGAAATTCACTATCCTTTCCTTCAGAATCGCTTCCATTACTTTTCCAGTAACTGAAATGAGGCTTACTGGCCTATAGTTTTCCAGTTTCTTCTCTGTCACCACATATAGTAACGTGGAGGGGCATAATCAAACGGCACTGGCGAAATCGATCGCCGCGATCTATTTTGGCGTGCCGCAACAGCTGGCCGGAACCGTATTATCGAAAAAGATGGCTGGCCAACTTTTGTTTCAATAATACTGTTGGGGCCGGCCAAATGCCACAGATCGCCGGGTTTGAGATGGCCGACTTTGTTTTTCAGCGATAATGGAAACTGGAACCAGCCATCTCAAACCCGGCCAAATCTCAAGGCATTGGCCGTGGGAGGGGCCAGCATTCGTAGTGCACTGGTACTTCTGGATGTTTAGATCTTGCTGATCAGTTATGTTATGACTTACTTGTTCAGAAGTACTGTATTTTGTGATACTGTTTTGAGAAATGTTCAAGAAAGACTTCATACAAATGAGAAAAGTCCCTGCCGTGCATTTTCCCTTGATGGCCGTCCCTGACTTGCACTTCCCTTAATAGCCGTCTTTCTCTCCAAAAGTGCACTTCTCTTAATACTACTACTACTACTACTTAACATTTCTAGAGCGCTACTAGGGTTACGCAGCGCTGTACAATTTAACAAAGAGAGACAGTCCCTGCTCAAAGAGCTTACAATCTAATAATCTAATGGCCGTCTTTCTCCCTGAACAGGGAAATCAAAAGCTTTTGCACACTGCTTTTTTTTGTAGTAACAGTGAAATTTGAACCAGCCACCTCTGCATTACAAGACCAGTGACATAACCACTTGGCCACAGCTCCACTTACTTGGGTGTCCCTCCCTTTTGATTATACCCCTCCAGGTCTCTCTCAGCCACTCACAGACAGCTTAACGCACTGTGATTGGCTGAGAGAGACCTGAAGGGGTATAATCAAAAGGGAGGGACACCCAAGTAAGTGGAGCTGTGGCCAAGTGGTTACATCATGGCTCTTGTAATGCAGCGGTGGCTGGTTCAAATCCCACTGTTACTACTAAAAAAAAAACTGTGAGCAAAGACTGTTTTGTTTTCCCTGTTTGGGGAGAAAGCCGGCCATTAAGAAAAGTGCACTTTTGGAGAGAGAAGACAGCCATTAAGAGAAAGACGGCGTACACGTCAGGGACGGCCATCAAGGGAAATGAACGGCAGGGACTTTTTTCATTTGTATGAAGTCTTCCTGAGCATTTCTCAAAACAGTATCACAAAATACAGCACTCCAGAACAAGTAAATCATAACATAACTGATCAGCAAGATCCTTTTATTTTTTTACGAGCTGGCCGACTGGCTTCCCCTCCTAGGAAGAGAAAATAAGATGATACCTTTTTTATTGGACATAACTTAATACATTTCTTGATTAGCTTTCGAAGGTTGCCCTTCTTCGTCAGATCGGAAACGAAGAAGGGCAACCTTCGAAAGCTAATCAAGAAATGTATTAAGTTATGTCCATAAAAAAGGTATCATCTTATTTTCTTTTCCATGTTTTATTTTGTTTGATTTCTATTGATAACCTTAAGAGTGGACTAACACGGCTACCACACTCCTCCTAGGAAGGAAATGTTTTAAAGTTTTTTTTTTTGGGTGGGAGGGGGGTTGGTGACCACTGGAGGAGTATGGGGAGGTCATCCCCGATTCCTTCCGGTGGTCATCTGGTCAGTTTGGGCATCTTTTTGAGACTTGGTCGTGAAAATAAATAGACCAAGTAAAACCGGCCAAATGCTCGTCATTGCCGGTTTTCTTTTTTCCATTATCAGCTGAAGCCGGCCATCTCGTAAGCACGCCCACATCCCGCCTTCACTACCCTGCCGACACGCCCCCTTGAAGTTTAGCCACCTCCGCGACGGATGCTGGCGAGTGTGTCCAAAAATCGGCTTTCGATTATACCGATTTGGCCGGTTTTTAGGAGATGGCCGGCCATCTCCCGATTTGTGTCGGAAGATGGCCGGCTATCACTTTCGAAAATAAGCTGGATAGTAACATAGTAGATGACGGCAGAAAAAACCTGCACGGTCCATCAGTCTGCCCAACAAGATAACTCACATGTGCTACTTTTTGTGTATACCTTACCTTGATTTGTACCTGTCCTTTTCCGGGCACAGACCGTATAAGTCTGCCCAGCACTATCCCCACAATTTGCTCTTCTCCAATCCCATGGAACCTCCCCCGTCTCCAAGGATTCATTAAACAAATCTTTAAGAGAACCCATAAGAACCTCTCTGAGCTCCCTCAATATCCTGGGATGGATCCCGTCTAGTCCCATGGCTTTGTCCACCTTTAGATTTTTAAGTTGTTCATAAACACTCTCTTCCATGAACAGTGCTATATCCGTTCCATTCTCATATGTACTTTTGTCAGTCAATCGTTGTCCTTCTCCAGGATTTTCTTCAGTGAAAACAGAAGTATTTGTTTAGCACATTTGCTTTTTCTTCATAATTTCCACATAGCAGTTTGTAGCATCTTTCAGTCTCACAATTCCATTTTTAGCCTTTCTCCTTTCACTAATTTGTCGCCCTCCTTACATTTCTAGCCATTTATTCTTCTGCTTGCGCTTTCACCAGACGTATCATCCGGTATTCCTCTCTATGTTCGTCTTCTTGACTTTTTCTGTATTTCATGAACGCCAACTCTTTAGCCTTTATTTTCTCAGCCACTTGCTTGGAGAATCATATCGGTTTCCTTTTATTTATTCTCCTTACATAAAGGTTTTAGCCATATTTATAGCTTCTTTCAGCCCGGACCACTGCCCTTCCACTTCTCGTATGTCCTCCCAGCACATCAGCTCCTCCTCAGGTATTCCCCCATTTTACTAAAGTCAGCATGCTTGAAATCCAGGACTTTGAGTTTTGAGTGGCTGCCCTCTATTTCAGCTGTTACATCAAACCAAACTGTTTGATGGTCCCTGAGCACCCACTCGAACATTTGACACACTTTCCCCATTTGTGAGCACCAGATCCAGCGTCATTCCCTCCTTCATGTGTTCCGGCACCATTTGTCTGAGCAGAGCATTTTGAAAAGCATCCATGACCTCTCTACTTCTTTCTGATTCTGCAGATAGAGCTTTTCAAATCTCCCAGCAATAGCACCTCTCTTTTCTTTCCCAACGTTTGGATATCTTTATCTAGTTCCTCTGATTGTGTCGGAAGTCTCTAGACAACGCCCATGTGGACAGAGGTTCCATCACTTCTTTTTAAAGTGATCCATATTGCTTTTTACTTTCCCCAGGCCCCTGTCATTTCAGTCGCTGTGATATCATTTCTCACATAGAGAGCTACTCCTCCACCTTTATGACCATCTCTATCCTTCCTAAATAGATTATAGACTGGTATGATTCCATCCCATTCATGGGAATCATTGAGCCATGTCTCTGTGATTGCAACAATGTCTAAGTCTGCCTCTAACATCAGGGCTTGCAGATCATGAACACTCACATAACCCAGCTCTATAAATTAGAATGGGGGATTGGCTGGGTATGAGATGCCTGGAGGTATGAGAAAGGAGAATTAGAGGGGTTTTGCTTGCAGGGTGAAAAAGGGGATCGCTACTGGAGAGAGTTACAAAGGATCTGCACAAGAGTTGTGTGTGAAAAGATGGTGTCAGGATGTGAGAAAAGCACCAGTGATGCAGGGGAGTAGCCACAGGTGGGCCTGGATTCACCCAGAAATGGTCCACCCCAGACACCAACATTCTGGAATCCTTTGCTCCCTTTCCTCTGCTCCCATCCCTATCCTGCAGGTTAGGCATCTCTTTGTATTCCTTCCCTCCTCCTCCTCCTCCCCCTCCTGATGTACAGCTTACACCATCCACCTTACATTATCGGGCTGCCCAGCAGCAATTCATACAAGCCTACTCCGGGGCCTTTCCTCTGCCATGTCCTGCCCTCACATAAACAGGAATTGATTCAGAAAGGGTAGATGTGGCAGAGGGAAGGCTCTGGAAAAGGCCTGTGTAAATTGCTGCCAGGTGGCCCAATAATATAAGGTGGTCAGGGAGAGAAAAAGAAGGAGAAGTGCCAGACCTGCAGCAGGACAGGGTCTGGAGCCTGGAGGGAAAGGCAGAGAGGTGCTGGATCTGCAGGAGGAGGGGGCTGGATGGGAGAGAGGTGCTAGTCCCATGGAGGGGAGTGGATGGAGGGAATGGAGAGAGGTGCTGGCCTGTGGGAGGGGAGGGAGGAGGGAAGGGAAAAAGATAGCTGGACCAAGGGGTTGAAGTAAGAGGGAGTCAATTTGATTTGATTTATTCATTCATATACCACATTTATACCCAAAGACGCCAAAGCGGTTCTCAATAGTGAAGATACTTACCTGTAGCAGGTAATCTCCGAGGACAGCAGGCTAATTGTTCTCATATGTGGTGTCGGCATCCATGGCGGCCCCAGGAACGGAGATTTTCCATCAAAATCTAGAAAAACTCTGCAACAGCTAGTAGGGCACGGGACGGACGTACTGCGCAATGCGCGGCCATCTTCCCGCCCACGCGCGTCGTCCGTTCCCCGCCTCAGTAAATGAAAAGCAAATAAAGAATAATAAACAACAACTCCAAAGGGGAGGTGGGCAGGTTGGTGAGAAACAATCAGCCTGCTGTCCTCGGAGAATACCTGCTACAGGTAAGTATCTTCGCTTTCTCCTAGGACAAGCAGGCTGTTTGTTCTCACATGTGGGGTAGTATCCCTAGCCCCCAGGCTCAATCAAAACAAGTGCAGCATGGACCAGAATAAAAATGGGCCTAGGTGAGTGGAGTTGGATTCTAGACCCCGAACAGATTCTGCAGCACCGACTGCCCAAACCGACTGTCGAGTCGGGAATCCTGCTGAAGGCAGTAATGAGATGTGATGTGTGGACTGAGGACCACGTTGTAGCCTTGCAAATCTCTTCATAGTGGCTTGACTTCAAGTGGACCACTGACGCCGCGTGGCTCGAACATATGATCCGTGACATGACCCTCAAGAGTCAGCCCAGCCTGTGGCATAATGAAGGAAATGCATCTGTTGGGATCGAAAGAACAAACATTTGGGGCGGACTGTCTGAAGGGGCTTGTCCGGTCCACATAGAAGGGCCAATGCTCTCTTTCAGTCCAATGTATGCAACTGACTTCAGCAGGGCGGGTATGAGGACGGGGAAAAAATGTTGGCAAGACACTGACTGGTTAAGATGGACTCCGACACCACCTTCGGCAAGAACTTAGGGTGCGTACGAGGACTACTCTGTTATGATTGAAATTTAGTATAAGGAGCATGGGCTACTAAGGCTTGAAGCTCATTGACCCTACGAACTGAGTAACACCCAAGAAAATGACCTTCCAGGTCAAATACTTCAGATGGCAGGAATCCATGGCTCAAAAGGAGCTTTCATCAGCTGGGTGTGACGACGTTGAGATCCCATGACACTGGGGGAGGTTTGACAGGGGGGCTTTGATAAAAAGTTAACCTCTCATGAGTGACAACTAAAGGCTGTCCAGAGATAGGCTTACCGTCTACACGATAATGGAAAGCACTAATTGCACTAAGATGAACCCTTACGGAGTTGGTCTTTCAGACCAGACTCTGACAAGTGTAGAAGGTATTCAAGCAGGGTCTGTGTAGGACAAGAGGTGAGGATCTAGGGCCTTGCGGTCACACCAGACGGCAAACCTCCTCCATTTAAAGAATAACACCTCTTCGTGGATCTTTCCTGGAAGCAAACAAGACTCGGGAGACACCCTCAGAAAGACCTAAGGAGCGAAGTCTACACTCTCAACATTCAGGCCGTGAGAGCCAGAGATTGGAGGTTGGGGATGCAGAAGCGCCCCTTCGTTCTGAGTGATGAGGGTTTGAACAAACACTCCAATCTCCATGTTCTTCGGAGAACAACTCCAGAGAAGAGGGAACCAATCTGACGCAGCCAAAGGGTGCAATCAAAAAGCATGGTTTCCGTGGTCTTGCTGCAGTTTCAGCAAAGTCTTCCCCACCAGAGGTATGGGAGGATATACATACAGAAGGCCCTTCCCCCAATGAAGGAACAGGCATCTGATGCTAGCCTGTCGTGGGTCCTGAAGTCTGCAACAGAACTGGAGGGCCTTGTGATTGATCTGAGTGGCAAAAAAGATCCACCGAGGGGGTGGCCCCACTCCCGGTAGATCTTGCGTATCAACACCCCGACTTGAGCGACCACTCGTGAGGTTGCATAATCCTGCTCAACCTGTCGGCCAGACTGTTGTTTACACCTGCCAGATACTTGGCATGGAGAAACATGCTGTGACGGCGTGCCCAAAGCCACATGCTGGACGGGCTTCCCGACACAGGGGGCAAGATCTGGTGTCCCCTGCTTGTTGATGTAGTACATGGCAACCTGGTTGTCTGTCTGAATTTGAATAATCTGATTAGACAGCCGATCCCTGAAAGCCTTTAGAGCGTTCCAGATTGCTCGCAACTCCAGGAGATTGATCTGAAGACCGATTCCTGGAGGGACCAAGCTCCCTGGTGTGGAGCCCATCTACATGAGCCTCCCACCCCAGGAGAGATGCATCCATGGTCAGCACTTTTTGAGGCTGAGGAATTTGGAAGGGACATCCCAAGGTCAAATTGGATCGAATTGTCCACCACTGAAGGGAATTGTGAAATTCGGCGGACAGTTGGATCACATCCTCTAGACTTCCCTGCAGCTTGACACCACTGGGAAGCTAGGATCCATTGAGCAGATCTCATGTGAAGGCATGCCATGGGTGTCACATAAACTGTGGAGGCCATATGGCCTAGCAGTCTCAACATCTGCTGAGCTGTAATCTGCTGAGATGCTCTGGCCATGGAAACGAGAGACAGAAGGTTGTCATGTCCGCATCTTGGGACGATAGGCTCGAGCTGTCTGAGAGTCCAGCAGAGCTCCTATGAATTCTAGTTGTGTGAACTGGAAGAAGGTGGGACTTTGGGTATTGATGACAAACCCTAGTAGCTCCAAGAGTCTAATAGTCCGCCTGAATGGACTGTGTTCTTCAGCAGCCAATCGTCGAGAGAAGGGAACACATGTACTCCAGTCTGCATAGCGACGCTGCAACTACTGCCAGGCATTTTTGTAAAAACCCTGGGCGCAGATTCGAGACCAAAGGGTACGACACAACATACACTGAAGTGCTGTGTTCCCAGACGGAACCGAAGATACTTCCTGTGGGCTGGAAGTATCGGGATGTGTTGTAGAAGCATCCTTTAGTGCAGTAGAGCATAGCCAATTGTTTTCCTGAATCATGGGAAGAAGGGTGTCCAGGGAAAGCATCCTGAACTTTTCTCGGACCAGATATTTCCTTCAGGGCCTTAGGTCTAGGATGAGACGCATCCCCCCCTGTTTTCCTTTGCACAAGAAAGTACCTGGAATAGAATCACAGCCCTTCTTGCCCTGGTGGAAACGGGCTCGACTGCATTGGCGTCTGAGAAGGACGGAGAGTTCCTCTGCAAGTACCTGCCTGTGCTAGAAGCTGAAGGACTGAGCTCCCTGTGACAATTTGGAGGTCTGGAGATCAAATTGAGGGAGTACCCTAACCGGACTATTTGAAGAACCCACCGGTCAGAGGTTATGAGAGGCCACCTTTGGTGAAAAAAAGTTTAATCTCCCCCCGGCCGGCAGATCGTCCGGCACAGATACTTTTATAGCGGCTATGCTCAACTGGAGCCAGTCAAAAGCCCGTCCCTTGCTTTGCTGGGGAGCTGCAGGGGCCGTCTGGGCGCATGCTGTTGACATGAACGAGTGCGCTGGGGTTGAGCCTGAGCAGGCTGTCAGGAAGGTGGATTGTACCTACGCCTATTGTAAGCATAGGGAGCACTCTTCCTTCCCCTGAAAAAATGTCTACGTGTTGAGGTAGATGATGAAGGCTCCCGGTGGGAGAGTTTGTCAAGGGCGGTTCTCGCTGGTGGAGCTGCTCTACCACCTGCTCGACCTTCTCACCAAAATATTATCCCCCCGGCAGGGAACATCCGCAAGCCGCTGCTGGGTCCGATTATCCAGGTCAGAGGCACGCAGCCAGGAGAGTCTGCACATCACTATACCTTGAGCAGCGAATCTGGATGCAACATCAAAAGTGTCATAAGCAGCCCTGGACAGGAATTTACGACACGCCCTCAGCTGCCTGACCACTTCCTGAAAAGGCCTGGAGTGCTCTGGAGGGAGTTTATCCACCAAGTCCGCCAGTTGCTTAACATTGGTCCACATGTGAATGCTCGTGTAGAGCTGGTAGGACTGAATTTTGGACTCGAGCATAGAGGACTGGTAGGCCTTCCTCCCCAAAAAGTCTAAAAGTCCTAGCTTCTCTCGCCCCGGCGGCGCCGAGGCGAAATCTCTAGTACTTCTGGCTCTCTTGAGAGTGGAATCCACAACCGCAGAGTCGTGAGGTAACTGCGACCTCATCAACTCAGGTTCTCCATGGAATTTGATACTGGGACTCCGCTTTCTTGGGGATGGTGTGATTAGATAACGGTTTCAGCCAATTCCTCAGCAATGTCTCCTTAAGGACATTATGCAGAGGGGCAGTGGGATGACTCCTTAGGTAGCAAAGGATAGTCAAGGATCTCGAGCATCTGCAGTCCTGTGCTCATCCTCAGTTACCACCAGGAAGGGAATGCCCACAGACTTTTCCGGACAAATGACGAGAAGGAGAGACTCTCCGGCGGAGAAAGCTTCCTCTCAGGTGAAGGAGTGGGATCAGAGGGAAGACCACAAGACCTCCTCGGAAGAGAATATCTGGATCTTCCCCTTCAGCCTCAGGAGGCATCCTCCTTGGTATCGGACAAGAGTTCTCGAACTGCAGTCCGAAACCGGGCCTGTCTCGACACCGAGGAACCAAGCTCCCTCCAACGACGTCGATGGGGAGTTGACCTGGGTGGCAGCCGAGGCTGATGCCGCAAGCTGGTACCGGCATTGGGGACCTCATCACAGGCATGGAGCCAGCTCCGCCTCCACTGACGGTACCGAGGGCGCAAGCACCCCCGGTACCGGAAGAGACTGATGCAGCAGCCCTTCCAGAAGGCCTGGAAGAATGGCTCGAATGCTCTCCTCCAGAGTCACTGTCGAGGAAGGCTGTGGGGCTGGTACCGGAGCCGAAGTCAGAATCTGTGAAGGCCTGGGAGTCGGTGCCGGGCTGTCCGAAGATCGACGCACCGACACCTCTTGTATGGAGGGTGAGCGCTCCTCCCAGCGTCGACGCTTTCTGGGTGCCGAATCCTTCGACGCCCCAGAGCTCCCAGTAACGTGTCTCGAAGGAGACCGGTGCTGATGCTTCTTTGCCTTCGCTCAAAGCATGTCACCGGTACTCCTCGGTACTGACGAGGAGGACATGGAATCCACACGCCTCCTCGGGGTCGGGTCCGACATCGGTCAGTCCCGGTGGGCCTGCACAGCAGAAGCCTTTGAGACAGGTGGAGACCCACTCGACTGCTCACTACTCCTAGCTAAAGGTGAACTTCGGACAGCTCCCGATGTCGATGCCATCCCCGGTGCCGATATTGATGCCGCCGACCTCGGTACCGATGTCAACGCTGAGGAATCAGTCGGAGCTCAGAAAAGACGGTCCCGAAGAACTCTTCTCGACGCCTGTGTCCGTTTCTTCAAACTCAGACACAACTTGCAAGCGTCTGGGCGATGGTCGAGCCCAAGTCACTGGATGCACCAGGAGTGCGGGTCAGTGCCCGAGATCGACCGCTGGCACCGAGCACATTTCTTGAAGCCGCTGGGAGGCTTTGATTACATCAGCGGAAAAATCGCAGCAGCGAACTCAAACGGCTCGATGTGCCAACCAAGGGCACAAAAAAGGAGTACCACCCGGCGGACGTGCGGCCAAAGACGGCCGCAACGGAAACGAAGGGAAACTTATCAGGGGACAAAACTAAAAAAAAAAAAGGGTTTCCTTTTTTTTTTTAATACTGGAAAGAAAAAAGACAAAAAAGGCGACGGAAAACAAAAAGAAAGTGATAAACACGCGTGAAAGGCGCCTAAGTTTTCCTGGGACCTGAGGGAGAGAGACCGATACGCAGCCACTCTCCAACAGCGGGAAAAGAAAAAACTGAGGCGGGAATTGACGCGCGCAGCGGGGCGGGAAGATGGCTGCGCATGGCGAGTACATCCATCCTGCGACCTACTGGTTGTCGCAGAGATTTTTTAGATTTTGCTGAAAAAATCTCCGTTCCTGGGCTGCCGTGGCCGCCGACCTACATGAGAACAAGCAGTCTGGCTTGTCCTTGGGAAAAATATAAATACAATTATTATTAAAACATATAGTAATCTAAATCTCTAACAATACAGCAGATGACCCAAATTCATCATTTACAATGCAGAAATACCCCAAATCCTGAATCAACAGCAGGAGGAAGAAAGAAAGGGAGGGCCGGTGAGCCAGATGCTGGGGGGGGGGGGGGGGGGGGGGGGGAGGGGAGAGAGGGAGAGAAGCTGGATGGGGTACAGTCAGAAAGGAGAGAGACACATTGGTGTGGGGAGGAAGGGAGGGGAGAAGGTGGACACAGGAAGGTTTACAGAAACAGAGGGGAGATGATGGCCATGGGAAGGAGCATAGGAACAGTAACACAAAGGAGAGATGCTGCAAGGGGGGGTATGTGGTCACAGAGGGGAGATGCTAGAAGTGGGGGAGAATAGGAACCCAGAAGGAAAATTCTGGACGTGGGGGAGGGGATGATAGAGGCAGGAATATGAGCACAGAGGAGCTGCTGGACAGGGAAATATAGGGACCCAGAGAAGTGAGATGCTGAACATTGGGAAAGAGAGGGACATATAGATGGAAGTGGATGGTGACATGGAAATATTTTTAAAACAAAATAGGAGGAAATATTTTTTCACTCAAAGAATAGTTAAGCTCTGGAAATTCTTGCCAGAGGATGTGTAACATGGTTAGCGTATCTGGGTTTTAAAAAAGAGTTGGACAAGTTCCTAGAGGAGAAAAGTCCATAGTCGTGTTGTTGACATGGGGGGAAGCTACTGCTTGCCCTAGCATTGGTAGTATGGAATGGAATTACTAATTGGGTTTCTGCCAGGTATCGTTGATCTAGATTGGCCACTGCTGGAAGCAGGAAATAGGGCTAGATGGACCATGGGTCCTGACCCAGTATGGCTATCCTTATCTTATGAGAAGAAATGTAAATGGGTAGGGGACTCTGGTGAGTGAGTTAAGAGAAGACAGAGGGAAGCAGAAAACCAAGCCCTGACCAACATGATTTTAAAAGTAAATGACCAGAAACCTAAAGGTATAGAAAGAAATTAGTTTATTTTCTATTTTGTGATTAGAATAAATCAGATCTGAAATGTAAGGTCCTGCCAAAACGGGTTTTGGACATGGCTGGGGTCCAGCGCAGAAATTTGTAAAGGGGACCCAAAAGCCCACTACCATGTTGCACCTTCTTCACTTCAGGCAGTCTTGAGGCTCCTGGTGAAAGAGGCCAGGGGCAGTTGTCCTAGTTTGTGCTCCCCTAACACCGTCCCTGGTATATTTATATTTTTATTTTTTATATAATATATATATATATTTATATATTTTTTATAGTTATATCTTTATATTTGGCACAGTATAGGAGGAAATGCATCTCTTTCTATTTCTCTGGTGTTGTACTACATACAAGGTCTGGCTTTTGGGGTTTCAATGGTAATTATTTTATAGTTTGTGGTCACTTTTCTGTATTTGCATTTGTGTTCTGGTGTGTGTGACCGAGGTATTCTATTAGCATGAATTTCTATGTAGTATTCTGTATAAGTTGACTTGTTCAGTTTTCCTGATAGATGTGTTGATATTTTAGGGCCCATTGTATATTTAGGTCCCTATATGATCACAGGTAGCATCCTTGTTTTGGAGTTAATGCTGGCATGATAGATTTGCTCTAGGTTCTGAGTGACTTTTTGTTTTATAGATTTTTGTATTATTTTACAATATACATGTTTTTCAGATTACACTAAACACAAAAGTTTCTTTGTATGGGGATAGGTCCTTCCCGTCTCTCCCCCCTCCTCCCCTGCATCCACTGTTGGGAAAGGGCCAGGGTATTCTGTGGATGCAGAATGTATTTGGTTTAATACCATATGGTGGGAAGAATATGTGTGTTGGGGGACCATGGTCAAATGGGGCTCAACAGTGCAATCTCTTGTACTTCCCCTAGCCCTCAATGTGGCCCACAGCCATGAAGTCTGTACTGCTACCCCTAACTGGAAATTATTAGGAAATGGGGTAGGGCATGGGTGCATCAGGTGGCAGGTGTTTCTTTTCAAAAGGCTGGTAGCTCTAGTGTCCACCCAAAAATTGCCTTCTGCCTATGCCACTGCAGAGATAGAAGTTGAAAGGGAATGAAAACACTGGTTAGAGAGAAAGGAGAAAAGATTAGGATGTAAAAGTGATTCAAAATTGGGAGCTGAAATAAGGGCACTTTCCTCCATATTGATCTTGATCTGCTACTCCATCTCCAACAGGATCCACCCCTGAAGTTTTAATTTGTTGAAGTCTTTAGTAAAAGAATAACGAGGAATTCTATGTTTACAAAATCTTTTGTGATAAAGATAATAATTTAACTTGGTAGACTTGGGAATCACCACTTTTTGGGAGAGAATCAGTGGCGTAGCTAGGTGGGGCGCAGGGGGAGCTGTCCGCTCCCCCAAACAGCTGTTTAGAAAAAAATGGTGCCTATGGCGCCTTGTGCCAATAAAATATTTTTTTCTGCTCCCTCCCTCCCGAGTCTTTAATCTTTTCCAGTCTCCTTCTGCCCATCTCTCCCGTCCGCGTGGTCACTTTTACTTCCCTGAGCTTTTCTCCCTCCTGCGCAGCACCGGCGATTCACAGTCAGCGTTCTGCCAGTGTCGGAGCCTCTCTCTTCTCAGGTGCGTCCCACCTACTCTATTGCAACTTCCTGTTTTCCGCAGAGGCGGACGCGCCTGAGGAGAGAGAGGGGCCCAGACGCTGGCAGAACACTGACTGTGAATCGCCATGCTGCTGCGCAGGAGGGAGAAAGCTTCCGGTAAGTAAAATGTGACCACGTGGACGGGAGAGACGGCAGAAGAGAAGGTGAAAAATGCAAAGCTCGGGGGTGGGGGGCTGGAGAAAGCTGCCCAGGGGAGGTTAATTGTGAGCCCTCCTGGACAGACAAATATACAGTGTACCTGAATGTAACTCACCTTGAGCTACTAACTGAAAAAGGTGTGAGCAAATCTAAATAATAAATAAATAAATAAATAAATAAAACTGACCGTAGTGGAAGTGAGCCTATCTAGTCCACTTAACAGGAAGCCAATTGGGTATACTAATCTGTTTCCACCTCCCCCCCCCCCCCCCTCAACGCAGCAGTCATTGACGTTCAGTTTAAAGCAGCAACTTATGATCTGTTCCATACACATTGTCATTCTTTATTGCTGGTCCATCTGTAACAATGCTAAAGCTGGTTTCAGTTGGTAGGCACTGCCTTAAAAGCTGGAGGAGTTAAGAAATAACAGTTATATCACAAAAAACAACGCCAAAAATTATTGTTGCTGGTAGAATATGGTAATAACTAGGGCCCAGTCTAAGGAACAAGTTATTTTGAGTTAGTCCTTCACTGGACCAAGACTTGCTTCCTTGTGCCATCACTATCCAGCAGATTTTTCTTTATATTTATATCACACGTGATCCCAAGCCAAGTCGGATTCCCATGATACACTAAATTATTCTGTCTCACTGTATTTTCAAATGTAAGCCACACTGAATCCACTCAGGTCTGCTGTCCCTCACTATCTTTCTACCCTCCTCCCCTTACGTTCCCGCCCGTAACCTCCGTTTACAGGATAAATCCCTCCTCTCAGTACCCTTCTCCACCACCGCCAACTCCAGGCTCCGCTCATTCTGCCTCGCCTCACCCTATGCTTGGAACAACCTTCCTGAACCCTTACGCCAAGCCCCCTCCCTGCCCGTCTTCAAGTCTTTGCTTAAAGCCCACCTCTTCAATGCTGCGTTCGGCACCTAACCCTTGCCGTTCACTGAATCCAGACTGCCCCAATTTGACTGCCCCTATCGGACCGACCGTTCACTTGTCTATTAGATTGTAAGCTCTTTGAGCAGGGACTGTCTCTCTTTGTTAAATTGTACAGCGCTGCGTAACCCTAGTAGCGCTCTAGAAATGTTAAGTAGTAGTAGTAATCCGACTTGGCTTGGGATAATGTGTGATATAAATATTTTTTTTTAATCCTTTATCCTCCAACTTTCAAGACACTGCCTATCCTGCTGGATAGTGATGGCACAAGGAAAGCAAGTTTGGTCCAGTGAAGACTAACTCAAAAAAACTTGTTCCTTAGCTGGGCCCTAGTATTACCATATTCTACCAGCAATAAATAGGGAATAAATAGATGGATATGTCTGAAACATACCACGTGTTCAGAAATCATAGCCATAAGTATAGACAGTTATTCAAAGATTATCACATGGGAGGGGAAGGAAATAGGGACACAAAGAGGGCACTACTGAAAAGGGGAGGAGGAGATAGGGACACAGAGAGGCACCACTGGAAGGGGGAATGAGGATATGGGGACAATGGTGAAAAAGGGGTGAGATGGGGACAAAGAGGTAATCATAGGCGGTCGGTGGCCCAACTGTTTGGGGAGGCTAAAGGGGGCGTATGGGGTGGGGCCATGGGTGGAGCTTAAATCCATAATTGTCTGATCACACACAGAAAAAAAAAAAAATAAATGTCGCAATTAATACCTTTTATTAAATTTAGATATTAGCTATGTAGCAGATGTCATAGAATAAGTGGTTGCTCAAAGCATATACTAACCACAATCGTTCAACTCCAAAACCCTATGCACAACTTTGTGCAAAAACACACTCAGAACCTTACTGTACCATAAATATTACACTAGGGCAGAACCTAATACACCAATATACCACCCATACGAAAATGCAGACCCGTCAACAATACTGAAACAAGGGATCATATATCACAATTCTCATGTAGAGCCACAAAACATCCTAATCATGTTTAATGTGGGATAAATGTCATAAATAAGTAAATAAACTTTTAATGTTGAGCAACCTGATTCTCAAAGTGGACATATTCCAAACACGATAATGACAATAAAATGATCTTTTCTACCTTGTTATCTGGTGACTTTGCTTTTCTGATCATGCTGGCCCAGTATCCGATTCTGCTGCTATCTGTCCTCTAACTCCGTTTCCAGGGCTTCCTTCCCACTTATTTCTTTACTTTCCGCCTTTCTCTTCATTTCTTGTCCTACATCCGTAAGTAAAAGCTGGGTCCTCCGCAAACTTGACTGTCCAGTGGATCCAGCTTTTGCCTATTTTCTTCATCCTTGTGCAGTTTTTCTCCTCTTTTCCTTTTCCCTCATCTCATCTCCTTCCTCTCTCTTCCCTCCCCCTCCATGTCCAGCAACTCTCCTCTCCTCTCCCCTGCCCTCTCCTCTCCCCTCCATCCACCCATGTCCAGCAACCCTCCTCTCCCCTGCCCTCTCCTCTCCCCTTCATCCACCATGTGCAGCAACCCTCCTCTCCCCTTCCCTCTCCTCTCCCCTTCATCCACCATGTGCAGCAACCCTCCTCTCCCCTTCCCTCCATCCACCCATGTGCAGCAACCCTCCTCTCCCCTTCCCTCCATCCACCCATGTCCAGCAACCCTCCTCTCCCCTGCCCTCTCCTCTCCCCTTCTTCCACCAGTCCAGCAACCCTCCTCTCCCCTTCTTCCACCATGTCCAGCAACCCTCCTCTCCCCTTCATGTCCAGCAACCCTCCTCTCCCCTGCCCTCTCCTCTCCCCTTCTTCCACCAGTCCAGCAACCCTCCTATCCCTGCCCTCTCCTCTCCCTTCTTCCACATGTCCAGCAACCCTCCTCTCCCCCTTCTTCCACCATGTTCCAGCCAACCCTCCTCCTCCCCTTTCCCTCCATCCAGCAACACCTCCCTCCCCTGCCTCTCATCTCCCCTCTTCCACCATGTCCAGCAACTCCTCTCACCCTTCCCTCCATCCAGCAACCCTCCTCTCCCCTGCCCTCTCCTCTCCCCTTCTATCCACCATGTGCAGCAACCCTCCTCTCCTCTCCCCATTGCCCCTGTTTCCTTCCTGCCCCCCCGCCGTACCTTTAAATATTATAGTTTTGCTGGAGTTGCGGGCAGCCGGCATTGAAGACATCAGCAGGCTCATCGCATTCCAGCAGCCTTCCCTCGTCGCAACTCGCAAGTCGGATGATGGCTCCGCCTCTTCTGACGTATTTCCTGTTTCTACGAGGGCGGAGCCATCAGCCGACTTGCGAGTTGGCGACGAGGGAAGGCTGCTGGAACGCGATGAGTCTGCTGATGTTTTCAATGCCGGCTGCCCGCGACTCCAGCAAAACTATAATATTTAAAGGTACGGCGGGCGTCAGCGGGGGGGGGGGGCAGTGGCGGGCTGGGGAGGCTTAGCCTCCCCAAGCCTCTTATACGGGGCGGCCTATGGAGGTAATGGCTGGAAAAGGGGGAAGGTGGTAACAGGGGTAATGCTGGAAAAAGGGGGAAGATGGGGACACATTACAATGTTAGAAAAAGGTAGAGGTGGGGACACCAGGACGGCAGATGCTAGAAAGGGGGAGATGAGAAGACCAGGTAAGTAAAATTATGTATCATACCTGATAATTTTCTTTCCATTAATCATAGCTGATCAATCCATAGACTGGTGGGTTGTGTCCATCTACCAGCAGGTGGAGATAGAGAGCAATCCTTTGCCTCCCTATATGTGGTCATGTGCTGCCGGCAAAACTCCTCAGTATGTCGATATCAAAGCTCCATCCGCAGGACTCAGCACTTAGAGAATTACCCCACAAAGGGACACTCTGCCAGCTCAGCCACCGCCGAACGGGGGAGGGAATTAACCCAGCTCATCCCCACACAAGTGGGGGAGGGGAATCCGTCCAGCTCATCCCCGCGGAGCGGGGGAGGGACCACCATCCCGCCGATGCGGGGGGATCTGGCTTATCCTGCAAACCGCCAACCGCAGGAGGAGCTGACTGACCCTAACACCGCCGAAGCTGGAGGGGTACAAAGCTGCCCTACAGCCGAACGAAACGGAGAGGGAGCGCCGGCGAATTTAGGTCTCAATCCAGCCCCCTAAACGGATGTGGAGAGGAATGCAGCAGCTCACTGTACACAAAAATCGTCTCAACATCCTGAAGATCCAATTGAAAAAACTTGGAATCAGAGTCCTCCTGAACAGGAACTGAAGACTAACTTGAACCTGAAATGCAACCAGAATTAAAAACAGTACAGCTATCTGGGAGGGGCTATGTATTGATCAGCTATGATTAATGGAAAGAAAAATATCAGGTATGATACATAATTTTACCTTCCATATCATCATGCTGATCAATCCATAGACTGGTGGATGTACCGAAGCAGTACTCACCCAGGGCGGGACATAGAAATCCCTGACCGCAACACTGAAGCTCCAAACCAGGCCTCCGCCCGAGCAACCACAGTCAGCGGTAATGCATGGAGAAGGTATGAGCCGATGCCCAAGTTGCCGCCTTGCAAAATCTCTTCCAAGGAGACGGAACCCGGCCTCCGCCATCGAGGCCGCCTGAGCTCTAGTGGAGTGAGCCTTCAGCCGGATAGGCTGCACCTTCCCCGTGGCCACATAAGCCACTGCAATGGCTTCCTTGACCCATCTTGCCACTGTAGGCTTAGCAGCCTGCAGAACCCTTACGAGGACCTGCAAACAGGACAAACAGATGATCCGACTTCTGAAATCATTGGGTCACTTCCAAGTAATCTGATGATGACTCGTCTCACATCTAGATATGTGAGAGCAGAGTACTCCTCTGAGTAGTCCTCCCTACGAAAGGATGGGAGACAAAGCTGCTGATTCACATGGAAGCGAGAAACAATCTTGGGCAGGAAGGAAGGCACTGTGCGAATAGACACTCCTGCCTCAGTGAACTGCAGAAAGGGCTCTCGACATGATAGCGCCTGGAGCTCGGAAACTCTTCTGGCTGAAGTGATAGCCACCAAAAAGACTGCTTTCCAACGTTCAGGTCTTTCAGAGATGCCCTCGACAAGGGTTCAAAAGGGCGGCTTCTGCAAGGCTCTTAGCACTAGATTGAGATTCCACGCAGGTACCACTGAGTGCAGAGGAGGGCGCAGGTGATTAACTCCCTTGAGAAAGCGTACCACATCTGGCTGCGAAGCCAGGGAAGCACCCTTCAGGCGGCCCCTGAAGCAAGCCAGAGCCGCTACCTGGACTTTAAGGGAACTGAGTGACAGGCCTTTCGCCAGACCTTCTTGCAGGAACGCCAACACTGAAGAAATTGGAGCAGTGAAGGGAGAAAGGGAGCCTGCCTCACACCACGATGCAAAGGTACGCCAAACCCTGGCGTAAGCAGTAGAAGTAGAGCGCTTCCTCGCTCTCAACATAGTGGCGATGACCTTGTCTGAGAAGCCTTTCTTCCTCAGACGCTGCTGCTCAATAGCCAGGCCGTAAGACCAAAGGGTGGAGGGATCCTCCATCACCACGGGACCCTGATGCAACAGCCCTGCTCCGCTGGCAGTCGCAGAGGTCCGTCCACTGAGAGCCTGATCAGAGTCCCGCATACCAGGGACGTCTGAGCCAGTCCCGGACCCACCAGGATTACCCGGCCTGGATGGCTTTGCCACCTGGTCTAGTACCCTGCCCATCATGGGCCAGGGCGGGAACACATAGAGAAGCTCCTGTGTCGGCCACTGTTGGAGAAGAAGCATCTACTCCCAGAGATCGAGGGTCCCGTCCTCTGCTGAAAAAAGCGCGGCTCTTGGCAATTGGCCGATGACGCCATCAGGTCTAGCTCGGCTGGCCCCAGCGCTTCGTGATGTCCAAGAACACCTGAGCCGATAGCTGCCATTCTCCGGAATCCAAGGTATGGCGACTGAGAAAGTCCGCCTTGACATTCATGACTCCAGCAATGTGGGCCGCCGACAGCTGTTCCAGGGTCGCTTCCGCCCACTGGCATAGATCATGGCCTCCTTGGCTACAGGGGCGCTCTTGGCACCTCCTGGCGATTGACATAGGCCACAGCCGTGGCATTGTCCGACAGGACCCGTACTGGCTTCCACGCCAGTACCGGGAGAAACTCCAAAAGCGCCAACCGAATGGCTCTGAGTTCCAGGAGGTTGATAGACCACTTTGCCTCTGCAGGAGACCAGAGCCCCTGCGCTGTCCTTCCCAAGCAATGGGCTCCCCAGCCCGTCAAAGAGGCGTCCGTCGTGACGACAACCCACTCCGGGGTCATAAGAGGCATCCCTGCGGACAACTTGTCTGTCCTCAGCCACCAGCTCAGCGCCTTGCGCACTGCTAGGTCCAAGGGAAGGCGCACAGCGTAATCCTCCGACACTGGAGTCCAGCGCTGCAGCAGAGAGAGGTTGTAGTGGTCTCATATAGCCCTGGCCCAGGGCACTACTTCCATCGTGGCCGTCATAGAGCCCAACAGCTGCACATAGTCCCAAGCCCAAAGAGGAGAGGCTACTAGGAACTGGTCCACCTGAGCCTGAAGCTTGACAATTCGATTGTCCGGCAGGAACATTCTGCCCACTTGGGTGTCGAAACGAACTCCCATATATTCCAGGGACTGAGTCGGGCGCAGCTGGCTTTTCTCCCAGTTGATGATCCACCCCAGGGAGCTCAGAAGAGCAATCACCCGGTCTACAGCTCTGCCGCACTCTGCATAAGAGGGGGCTCGGATCAACCAGTCGTCCAGATAAGGATGGACTTGTACTCCTTCCTTTCGTAGGAAGGCCGCGATGACCACCATTACTTTGGAGAAGGTCCGCGGAGCAGTAGCCAACCCGAACGGGAGGCTCTGAACTGGAAGTGTCGGCCCAAAACTGCAAAACGCAGAAAGCGTGATGAGGAGGCCAGATGGGAATATGCAGGTAAGCTTCCTTGATGTCCAAGGATGCCAGGAACTCCCCTGCCTTCACTGCCGCTATAACAGAGCGGAGAGTCTCCATTCGGAAGTGCCGAACTTTCAAGGCCCGATTGACCCCTTTGAGGTCGAGGATAGGCCGTACAGAACCTCCTTTCTTTGGTACCACAAAGTAAATGGAGTAACGTCCCTTGCCAAGCTGATCTTCTGGCACCGGAACGACCGCACCCAGGCGGGTCAGATTGTCCAAAGTCTGCTGCACTGCCACAGCTTTGACCGGAGACTTGCAGGGAGAGTGTACAAACCCGTCTCTTAAGGGTCGGCAGAACTCTAGCTTGTAGCCGTCTCTGATGACTTCCAGCACCCAAGCGTCTGAAGTTACCCTGGTCCACTCGCCCAGAAACGAGGACAGGCGTCCTCCAATCTGCACTGGGCCATGACCAGGGCCCGTCATTGGGTACGAGACCCTGGGGGAGGACCGGAGGAAGCACCTCCGGGACGGCGGTCTCTGCGAAAGGAATGCTGCTTGGGGGAGAAGTTCCTCTTGAAGGAAGAGGGGGCAGAGGAGCCCGACTTGCCCGGGCGATACCGACGGGCTTCCTGAAACCATCCTTTGGAGTTACCGGGGCGAGCACTGGCCCGAGCCCTGACCTCTGGTAACCTCTTGCCCTTAGACGTGCTGAGATCGGTCACAATTTTGTCCAGCTCGACCCCAAAAAGCAGCTTGCCTTTAAAAGGCAACTTAGCCAGGCGAGACTTAGAGGCGTGGTCCGCAGACCAATGCTGCAGCCAAAGCCCCCACCGCGCAGAGACTGTCTGAGCCATACCTTTAGCTGAGGCTCTCAAGACATCATACAGCAAGTCTGCCAAATAAGCCAAGCCCGATTCTAGGGGCCGGCCAATCAGCCCTCAAGGAAGGATCTGAGGGGAAGCCCGCTGCACAATCGTCAGGCACGCCCTGGCCACATAGGAGCCGCAAACTGAGGCCTGCAAACTTAAAGCAGCCACCTCGAAGGACGACCTTAAGGCCGCCTCCAATCTTCTGTCTTGGGCGTCCTTTAGGGCCGTGCCACCTTCCACCGGCAACGCCGTTTTCCTTAGTCACCGCAGTGATTAAAGAATCCACGGTAGGCCAAAGAAAGGCCTCCCGTTCACCTGCAGGCAGAGGATAGAGGCGGGACATAGCCCTAGCCACTTTGAGGCTCGCTTCTGGGACATCCCATTGAGCCGAAATCAAGGTGCGCATGGCCTCATGCACGTGGAAGGTTCTAGGCGGGCGCTTCGTCCCAGCATAATGGCTGGAGCCAACAGAGGCTGAGGGAGAGACGTCCTCCAGAGAGGAAATCTTCAAAATGCTCATGGCCTGCACTAACAGTTGGGCAAATCCTCTGAGCGAAAGATCCGCGCTGCAGAGGGGTCATCCACTCCATCCGAGCGGGAATCCGTCTCCTCCAAGGAATCCCCAAACGACCGTTGGGAGAACTCAGATACGCTGCCCTCATCTACATCAGAGGAGACAGAGTCCTCTAGGGCCTGGAAATCCACCCGAGAGCGTTTGCTTCCGGAGGCCTCAACCCCTTTATCAGACAGGGGGCAGGGGCAGCGTTTTGCATAAGAAAGCCTGATGCAGCAGCAAATGAACTCAGGGGAGAAACCCCCCGAACAGTGCACTTCTGCAGCTTGGGCCACGGCCTAGCCGCACCCTCAACCGGCGCTCGCAAGAGCGGGGGAGAAAAGTGCTGCACATCCAAAATGGCGTCCGGCGCGAAACTCTGAGGAGCCGTGCGGGAAAAACGGCGCTTAACTTTGGCCGCTTTCTTACCGTCGCCCGAATCAAGGGCGACCATAGTATTAACGTCTCCCAGCTCGAGGGTGGCCCAAGAAGAAACCGTCCGAGCAGAGTGCCAGCCAACATGGAGTGGGCGAGCAGCGGGGGATGGGCGCTTATGGCGGGAAAACTGCCGCACCGGAGGAAGAACCGGGACACTGACCGGCCTCCAAACTGATGCTTAACAAAGGCGATTCAGGTTTGAAATCCCCGCATCCCCGCTAGACACACCCACGCGGTCCGGGGAGCGAATCCTCGCGCCCATCGCCCTCCTACGCCATAAGCCACGTGGAGCCCCCTGCCCGCTATAAAAAGGTAAAATTACCTGCTTCTCGCTCTGAGCTGTAACGAACTGGTGTCCCAGTGAGCAGCTGCAATAAACGTTGAAATAAACGCCCTTAAGGACGTCCAAAATTTTTTTTTTTAACGGAGCCAGCGGGAGGGGGGAGAAAAGGAGGGACCTGGCACCACCAGGTTTTGCACTTGCTCAAGAAGAGCCCTCAACCCCAGGTACTCAACAAAACCTAAAAATTAGGCTTGGAGACCTAGCCAGAGCTGCTGCTGTGTGTGACCACCACCTGCTGAGATAGAGAACATACTGAGGAGTTTCCGGCAGCACATGACACCATATAGGGAGGCAAAAGGATTGCTCTCTATCTCCACCTGCTGGTAGATGGACACAACCCACCAGTCTATGGATTGATCAGCAAGATGATATGGAAACTTGTGTTGAAAAAGGGGGGAGATGGGGACACAGAAAGGGCAGATGCTGAAATTGGGGGTAGGATAGGGACAAGGCACACAGAAGGGAGATGCTGGACAGGACAAATAGTGGTGCAGAGGGAAAAAGGATGGTGCACTTGGAGACAAGAATGTCAGATGGGCAAGAGACCCTGTAAAGGCAGAAGAAACAGAGAAAACAGAAAAGAGACAGTGGGACCAAAGCAATGAGAAAATAAATTGTTCAAACAACAGTAGAGGGGTTCAAGTGCATTTTCTTAAGTCATATTGGTTGTACTGCAGCACATATTTTTGATGGATGGACACAGGGACTGCAAATCCCACATGAATTTGGAATGTGAGTTCACACTAGGACTGGTTGAAAAATCTCTCTTCTGGAACTGGATCACTTGGCAGCTCTATACACAGCTATTTGTAAGGCTGACTCATGGAACATGGAAAAAAAGACTGGGACCAGCCAAATTCCCAGACAACAAAGGTAGAAAAAAATTATTTTTATTTAATACTTTGTAAAGACTGAAATGTACCTGCTTTGTAAATGTAAATTTTTTCTATTTTTATTTTGCAAGGTACAGGAGAAAATGCATTTCTGTCTCTTTTTTAACCAGTATTGCACTGTTTAGAGTCTGGTTTCCTGGGGGGGGGGGGGGGGGGGGGGTATCCTATTTCAATTTTTGTTTTTGTTTTTTTTGAGGGGGGGGTTGGTGGTTCCCTATTCTGCATTAGATTGGTAGCATAGAATGTTATCACAATTTGGGTTTCTGTCAAGTGCTTGTGACCTGAGTTGGCTACATTGGAAACAGGATACTGGGCTAGATGGACCATTGGTCTCACCCAGTATTGCTACTCTTATGTTGTATAGATGAGGGTCTGTCCATGTTCTGCATGTGTGACTGAGGTGAAGGATTCTGCCAGCATGTAATATCTGTGTAGGAATGTGTAACAGTGCAGCTTGTTCAGTTTCCCAAGAGTAGGTATATGTCGCGCTCCTCACCTGCTGCACGCGCCTCGCCATCTGCCCGCTCCTCGATCCACCTCGGTGGAGGACAGCGTTGGCCATGCCGACACCCCAGCACCGCGTTCTCCACTCTGTCCTTGGCGCCACTGGCGTGGCAAAGTCAGCGCAGGGGCCCTTGCCCCCGTTCGTGTCATCGCTGCTTGTTTGGTGGGCGCGCCGGTCATCTTGGCAGTGCCGGCGCTCCTAGTTCAGCTCTCCTCTTCCAGGCGCAGGGCTGGAACTCGGGCCACGCCTCCCGACGCCCGGATTGGCTCCCTACGCCCGGACTCCACCTCCTCTTGCTGGCTGGCCAATCGGGGTCCTTCTCTGCCAGCCAGCTCTTGTTTCCCAGCCCCTTGCCAGCTGTAGCTAGTCTCTCTGAAGAGGAGGACTATTTAAGAAACCAGCCTGTCCCCACAAACTTGCTTCGGCTTCTACGTTGGTAGATTGCTGGTGACTGGGAAACTCTGTCTACTCTCTACTTGCTGCCTGACCTGATCTGACCTTTGCCTGGACCTGACTACTGCTTTTGCTTGCCGCCTGCCTAGAGACTTTGCCTGGACCTGACTACTGTTTTGCTTGCTGCCTGCCTAGAGACTTTGCCTGAACCTATCGCTTTTGCCTGCCACTTACCTTGAGATTCTGTCGGAACCTGACTTCTGCTTACTATTGCCCGGTGGTATTGGTGCTCCTATCTTCTGATAGGTGGGTTAGGGCTGTTATGGTGTGGTAAGTTTGTGTTCTAGGGCAGTGTTTCCCAAGTTGGTCCAGGAGTACCCCTTTGCCAGTCAGGTTTTCAGGATATCCACAATAATATGCATGACATTGATTTGCATATACTGCCTCCATTACATGCAAATCTTTTTCATGCAGATTCATTGTACAGTAGATAGCCTGAAAACCTGAATGGCAAGGGGGTACTCCAGGACCACTTAGGGAAACACTTCTCTAGGTCCCACTGTAATATTTATAGCACTGTCTTTTCACAGGTGGGTTAGGGCTGTTTTGGTGTGGTAAGTTTTCAGTATAGGTTTTGGGTGTCTTTTTGCAGGGGTTTGTGTTATTTCACAAAGTGTCTAGCCCTATTGGAAAGTAGGCTCTGGGGCAAGGGCCACCTTGGGTGGCCCTTATCACCTAAAATAAAAATGCTCAAGACTAGTGTTCTTCAAATCCTGGTAGA
Source organism: Microcaecilia unicolor (assembly GCF_901765095.1). NCBI lineage: Eukaryota > Metazoa > Chordata > Amphibia > Gymnophiona > Siphonopidae > Microcaecilia > Microcaecilia unicolor. The sequence goes on along the minus strand of NC_044040.1, from coordinate 116,988,149 downwards.
GTCACCACACAAACAAAAGCGCATCTGATTTAAACAAGGTGACTAGCAGTGGAAGGACTGGGTGTGCTATTCCTGAGGTGATGGTCACAATTTTAATATTTTTATTTGAAGTTAAGAAGACAGGTTGCCTGCTCTGGCCAGTCCAGGGAGCTCTTCTTCGTCTTGCCTCCTGATGTAACTTACTGTTTCCTTGTAGGCAGGACGCACAGAGACAGCCTGTATTAATCACTGCCCGCCACAGCCCTGAGCAACAACACAGACACTGCTGTCTAGCTGACACCAACCGGCGCCTATTTTATAAAAGTCTGCTCCCCCCGAGATCAAAACCTGGCTATGCCTCTGGAGAGAATGACATGGAATGGATTTTCTCATTATGATCTGCAGGGTATTTTCAAGTGACACAGATTAGTTTGTTAGAGACAAGATGCTGATGTGTCACAATATATTGAACAACCCGTCCCAAACTAATCTTTCATCCGTATTTGACTGACAATTTAGCTGGTCAATATGTCAACTGGCAGCAGTCAGCTTTTAAAAATGCTAACCATTGCTTGCTGAATTAGCCGCGGATATTCAATGGTGGAGGCCATGTACAGGCACTGACATTAAATATTGGGGTCTGACTGGACTAAAGATAGCCACTGGTATTCAGTTGGCACCCTCATAAGATACTTATACCTTATAGGCCCACCCTTCTGCATCTGCACCCCTCCTGCCTCTGATCTGCATAAGATCCCCCTCCCGCCTTCCTACCTCCCCCCGATCTGCATGGCACCCCCTTCTGCACTCCAGCAGCCCCCCCCCCCCCGGGCCTATGCCTGGTGGTTCAGTGGTCCATGAGACAGGGGCAACCTTCATGCATACCAGCCCTCGTGATTCCTGTAAGAAAGGGAAAATTAGGTTCTTACCTTGATAATTTTCTTTCCTTTAGTCACAGCAGATGAATCCATTAACTGATGGGTTGTATCCGCCTACCAGCAGGTGGAGATAGAGAACACTGAAAGCACTTGGTGTTCCTGGACGCCCAGCCCCCTCTGCCTTCAGTATATGAAATGTCCAAAGTAGAGTGAATAATAAGGCAAAATAACATAAACTTTCCTCACAGAGAACAAACGCCCCTGAACCAGAGCAATAACCAAACAAAAGAGGGAAGTTATCAACCTCCTGCAATAAAAACAGCATGTAGTAACTCTGATAGCTTGTCTTCAAGTACTCCTGATGAGGCACAATGTCCGTATGCAACATCTGTACAAAACTAAAGTCAGACAGGGAGGGATCATGGATTCATCTGCTGTGACTAAAGGAAAGAAAATTACCAAGGTAAGAACCTAATTTTCCCTTCCTTGTCATCAACAGCAGATGAATCCATTAACTGATGGAATGTACCAAAGCACTCCCTAAGTAGGGTGGGAACAGGCAACTCCACGAGCAAGCACTTGTGCTTCAAAATGCGCATCCTGCCGTGCTGCCACATCCAGCCTGTAATGCCGCACGAAGAGAGCTGAGAAGCCCAGGTAGCCGCACGACAGATCTCCTGAAGAGAAAAGACACCTGTTTCAGCCCACGAAGAGGACATTGCCCTCGTAGAGTGCACTTTAAACGCTTCAGGCGGCGACTGCCCTGAAAGCAGATAAGCAGAAAAATGAGTTCCATAAGCCAGCGGGCTATAGTGGCCTTAGACGCCAGAAACCCCCGTCGGGGACCTGCCAACAGAACAAATAAATGATCAGAATTCCTAACTCATTGACATCTGCAGATACTGCCACAGAGCCCTGCGGACATCCAAAAGGCGCAATTGCCCAAAGGAGTCCGGAAACTCCTCCTTACAAAAGGAAGGAAGAAAATGGTCTGGTTCAGGTGAAAGCTGAAGCCACCTTAGGCAGAAAGGAAGGCACCGAACGAACAGTTTACCTCGGATTCCGAGAACTGTAGAAAAGGATCCTGACAGGAAAGAGCCTGAAGCTCAGACACTCTTCTTGCCGACGTCATTGCCACTAAAAAAAACTGTCTTGAGAGTCACATCCTTCTCAGAAGCCCGTTTAAGAGGCTCAAATGGAGATCGCTGGAGCGCCTTCAACACGTACCCCAGGTTCCAAGCCAGACAGGGCGACTGCAAGGAGGACAGAGACGAAGCACTCCTCTGAGAATCGGAACATATCCGGATGAGCAGCGAGGGACAAGCTGGAGACTTCCCCCTGGAACCAGGCCAACACTGCCACTTGAACTCGAAGGGAATTAAGGGAATTATAGGCCGGGCCCTTTGTAGCCCGTCCTGCAAAAAGTCCAGCAAAAGTGAGACAGTTGCCAGAGCCGGCGAGATAGACTTTGGAGTACACCACGCCTCAAAAGTGCGTCAGATTCGAGCTTAAGTCGCAGAGGTAGACCGCGTGCGAGCCTGCAAGAGCATTAGAATAGCCCTTGTCCCTCAATTGCGCCCTCTCAAGAGCCAGGGCCGTAAGACCAAAGCGGCAAGGATCTTTCATAGTCATCGGACCCTGAACTAACAAGTTCGGAACCCGAGGCAAAGGAAGAGGCGCGTCCACCAGCATCCGCCAGAGATCCGCGTACCACGGACGCCTTGGCCAATCTGGGGCGATTAGAATCACCAATCCTCGGTGCAGGCGAATCTAATGTAGTACTCACCTTATCAAGGGCCAAGGAGGGAACACCTACAGGAGGCCCAAGGGCCAGGGTTGAGCCAGGGTTGAGCGAGGATCTCTCCTTCTGCTGAAAAAGCGAGGGACTTGGCATTGACGCTTGACGCCATGAGGGTCCAAGCCTGGAGTACCCCATTTGGCACAATCTGAAGAAAAACTTCTTCTGCCAGTTTCCCATTCCGCCGGGTCGATTTGATGTCTGCTGAGGAATCGGCTTGTACGTTGCTCTGACCGGCTATGTGAGCCGCGGACAGCAGCTCCAGGTGGCGCTTGGCCCAGTCGCAGATCTGAGATGCCTCCGCTGCCAGGGCCCTGCACTGAGTGCCGCCCTGACGATTGATGTAGGCCACTGCTGTCATGTTGTCCGACAGAACTCGTACAGGAAGACCCTCTAGCGTCCTGTGAAAGGCCAGAAGAGCCTGGAATATCGCTCTCAGTTCCAAGCGATTGATGGACCATCTCGCTTCCGCCGTGGACCACAGACCCTGAGCATAGCATCCCCGGCAATGAGCTCCCCAGCCCAAAAGGCTGACATCAGTTATCACCAGACACTAAAACGGAAGAGCCAATGGCATCCCCTGCTGCAGCATGCTGTCAGAAAGCCACCAATCCATACTGTGCTGGGCCACAGGAAGCTACCTTAGTCTGCGTTGGTATTCCTGGGAAATGGGAGACCATTGCTGAAGCAGAGCAAGCTGCAGCGGTCTCATGTGAGCTCTCGCCCAGGGAACCACCTCTATGGTGGCCGTCATCAATCCCAGGAGCTGTACAAAGTCCCAAGCTCGAGGGCGAGGCATCTGCAGGAGCAGGCGGACCTGATTCTGAAGCTTGAGGCGCCTGTTGTTGGGAAGAAAAATGAACCCAGAAGCTGTGTAGAACCGGACCCCCAAATACTCGAGAGACTGAGAGGGGGTCAGATGACTTTTGGCATATTGACTACCCAGCCCAGAGTCTGAACAACTCTGGCTGTGGCAAGTCGGCTTTCATCTGCCGAAACCGCTCTGATGAGCCAGTTGTCGAGATAAGGGTGAACTCTGATATCCTCTCGCCTGAGAAAGGCAGCCACCACTACAATCACCTTGGAAAAAGTCCGAGGGGCAGTTGTCAGGCTGAAGGCGCGAAACTGGAAATGTTGGGCTCAGTACCGCAAAACGGAGAAACCGCTGATGCGGCGGCCAGATGGGAATATGCAAATACGCTTCCTTGAGGTCCAGAGACGTGAGAAACTCTCCGGGTTGTACCGCCACAATGACGGAGCACAGGGTTTCCATGCAGAAGTGTTGCACTCCTAAGGCCTCATTGACTCTGCGCAAGTCGAGGATAGGTCTGAACAACCCGCCTTTCGAGGCACCACAAAATAGGTGGAGTAGCGACTGCAGCTGCGTTTGGCGGGAGAAACCGGAACCACCGCTCCGAGCTTCAGGAACACCTGCAAGGTCTCGTGAACCGCCGCCTGCTTGACGGCAGTGCCACATCGGGACTCCAAAAACGCATCTCCCACCGGGGCAGCGAATTCTAGTCGGTAACCTTCTCTGATCAGTTCCAGGACCCACTGATCTGAAGTAATCTTGGTCCATTCCTCGAGAAAGAGGGAGAGACGACCCCCCTACTGCGGGAACCAACGAGTGGACCAGCGCCCCATCATTGTGGAGGACACCCCTGAACTCCTGGGCATTGCCCGGATGCCGCAGCGCATTTGTCCAAATGAAAGGAGTTCCTCTGCTGGAAATGGGTACGTTGACCAAACCCCAGGTGATACCTGCGAGCTTCGCGAAAACGTGGCCTGGAAGAGGAGGGAAAAGAAGGACTTTTGGAAGAAGGCCTCGGCCTATCCTCAGGCAACCGTTGGGACTTAGAGTCCCCTAGGTCCTTAAATCCTCCCCCAGTCCTGCAAATCTTTCAAAGCAACCCCTCCCTCCACCGGACAGTAGTCTTTTTAGTCACTGCCGTGACTAACGCATCCACTTTAGGCATCCCAAAGAGGACCAACTGACTTTCACTCAGAGGGTAAAGGTGACACAAAACGCTGGCCACCTTCAAGGGACCATCAGGGTCAGACCATTGAGCTGAAATAAGCTCTTGGATGGAAGCATGCACGGGAAAGCCGAGAAGGCTTCTTAGTACTAGTCATCCGAGGATTAATAGAAGAGGCAGCGCCCTCGTCAGGATCTTCAATACAAAGGGCCTGTAAAGCATCAGAAATGAGAGCTGGCAGCTCGTCGCGGTGGAAAATCCGAACCGCTTTAGGGTCATCCAACTCCTGTGGCAAGCAGCCACCCTCGTCTGGATCATCAGTGTGTGATGGCCTGTCAGACCCCTCAGACTCCCCGAAACTAGACCACGGGGAGAACAGGGTGAAGAATCCCCCTCAGGCGGGGTATTCACTTGTCTACGCTTAGCGTCAGCCAAAAGCTTGGGGGAAGAATAAAGTCTCCAGTAGACGCTCGGCTAGAAGAACTGGAGGCAACCCAGTCCGAAAAGAATTGTCAGAAGCCTCAGGCAGTGCTCTTTTTAACATAAAAGCCTATGCATCAGCAGCACTGATTCAGGGGAGAAAAACTCACCCTTTACATCCGGCCCCACATTGGGGGAAGCGGAGGCAATAGCTCCTCTAGAAACCTTGAAACGAGGCGTCCCTCCACACTCAGACCCCTCCGCAACCGCGAGGGTCGGGTCACGTGGTGCCTCCAAGATGGCGGCCTGTGCCAACTCCGGTGTGCGGGAAGAATCACTGCCCGCCATGCTCGTGCCAGCATTAGCATCTAGGCAGCATGTGCTGCAAAGCCCCGCTGCTGATCTGCGTTTCCCATAGTGGGAGCAGCGCTTAACCCCTTCAGCAGCCATCAAATACAGAAAACAAAATGGTGCCTTCGTGCCAAAACTTACCACGCACAGAGCGCTGTCAGCAGGAACCTCCCCGGAGGAGCTGGGCACCACTCTCACCTCAGGAGACCGAGTCAAACAAGCTTCTGTCAAGCTGCACCGAACCAGGAGCTCTCTCTCTCTCTTTTTTTTTTTTTTTTTTTTTTTTTACTGTGAGGAAAGTTAGAGGCAGGCAGCCACAGAGGAACTCTGGGAGAAGGGGGAATGGGGTAAGGCAGGGACAGGGAAAACCAAGTATGCTTTTAAAGTGAGCACCACCAGCCACAACCCCCCCCCCATCCGCTCTACTGGCAAAGCACAGGAGACACCCCAGGCAGAAATCCAGGAGCTGAGAAAGTGATGTCCACACCTGCTGGGAGATAGAGATATACTGAAGGCAGAGGGGGCCAGGGTTGCCAGGTGGAAAAATTTTTTCCCACCCAATCCAGCCCAAAACCAGCCCAAAACCCGCCCAAACTCAAACCCCCCCCCCGACACCCCCCACCCCCGCGTCATCACCCCGCCCCGCCGTCATCAACCCCGCCCCCACCGTCATCGGCCCCGCCTCCCCCGTCACCGGCCCCGCCTCCTCCGCCATCGGCCCCGCCTCCTCCGTCATCGGCCCCGCCTCCCCCGTCACCGGCCCCACCCAGAACGTCACTAACCCCGCCCAAAACGTCACTAACCCCGCCCCCCGCGGCCGAAAAAACCGCCCGAAAAACCGCGGAAAAGAAGAAAAAGAAGCCCAAAAAACCGCGACCCGCCGCGGGCAAAAATTTCCCGCGGTGGGTCGCGGAAAACCGCCCAATTGGGCGGGAAAACCGCCCACCTGGCAACACTGGAGGGGGCTGGGCGTCCAGGAACACCATGTGCTTTCAGTGTTCTCTATCACCACCTGCTGGTAGGCAGATACAACCCATCAGTTAATAGATTCATCTGCTGTTGATGAAAAGGAATGGCTGCTGCAACCTCTAGCAGTAGTATTATAGCATCACCCTCTCCTACCTGCTTAAATTGTTTTCAATAGAAGGTGGTATGTTTGTGTTTCACAGATTTCTATGATATTTTGACTACAGTCTAATCCCTTTAAAACAAAAGCAGAGGACCAAGTTGAAAGTACCTTTTGATAAATCCATCTGAAAACAGACAGCTGAATGTGGTGCTCTTACCAAGATTTTGATCATGCCCTCCTCAGTGTTGTCAGAGGCAATGCAGTCGATGGCTCCTCCGCTCAGTGAACTCCATCTGTCACACTTCTTCTTCTCTTCATTACCCACAGTGCACCAGCGAACTTTGTCATTAGCAGGAGAGCTTTCCTCTGGAAAATAAAGACAATTGGAATTGTCCTGAAATTTGAGTTACAGAGATCACAGTAATGGAGCTGTGTCAATCTTCAGTCTCACTCACTGAAAGACAGTTTATAGACTACTAGTGAAAAAGGCCTGTTTCTGAAACAAATGAAACAGGCGCTAGCAAGGTTTCCCTCAGAAAGTGTATGTTTGAGAGAGTGTATGTGAGAGTGACTGTGTGGAGAGTGACTGTGTGTGAGAGAGAGAGTGAATGTACGAGTGTGTGTGTGAGAGAGAGAGAGTGAGTCTGGGTGTAAGTGTGTCTGTGAGAGAGAGTGTGTGTGTGAGAATGAGAGTGTGTGCAAGTGCGTATGTGAGACACAGTGTGTGAGAGAGAGAGTGTGTTTCACACAGATACAGTGTATGCGAGAGAGAGTGTGTGAGACACAGACTCTCTGTGAGACTGAGTGTATGAGACCAAGAGAGTGCGTGAGTGACTGTGTGACACATAGAGAGTGAATGTGATACAGTGTGAGACATAGAGTGTGTGAGAGACAGTGTGTGAGAGTGAGAGAGAGAAAGACATTGACTGTGAGAGAGAGTGTGTGAGAGAGAGAGTGTGTGTGTGACAGAGATACCTCTCCCCCTCTCTGGTGTCAGCCCCCACCTCCCTCCCTCTCTCTGGTGTCAGGCCCCCCCTCTCTGGTGTCTGAGCGTTACTGTGCAGGACGCTGAGCTCTGGCTGTGCTTCAAGGAACTGACAAATCCTATTTAATAGAATGCACCTCAAACATTCTGAAGCCGAGAAACCTCGTGTGGTTGGTCACTTCTGCTTGTCACGAACCCGGAAGTACGTGATGTCAATTCAGGAGATGGATACAGAGAGCAGGAATGCCTCAGCCATCCAGTCAGCTTTAGAATGTTGGAGGTGCGTTTTATTATATAGGATGTTACATTATCTTATTCATTCTAAATTTACATATTACACACACACACACACACATATTCCGCAAAAGCCTTCACAGTTCAATGTGGATTATGACAAAAAAGAGCCAGAACAATTTATCCTGGATAAAATAGGAAGAGAATTCCATACTGATGCGGCTTGATAAGATAGAGATGAGGGTAGTTGTCTAAAAAATCTAATCAATCTTACTAACAGAAATCTTAATAAAACCTGACCCTGACTCTCCAGAAAAGGAAAAAAAACAAAAAACAAATAAGAAGATATACAGACCGAAAAATCAAGGCACATAATATAAAATAAACCCTTGTCATCACTGGTAACCAATGAAGTTTATAGCAATATGGTTTTACTGATTCATCCAGTTTGAGCAAAAATATCACCCTTATTACCAGGTTTTGAACTGTTTGTAATTTCTTCAGTATAAAATTAGTACAGCCCACGTAAATGATATTAAATCTTTGAAAGCAACAATTGTACCACAAGCTTAAAAGATGATAATTCCAAATATTTTTGAATGACCCTCAATTTTCTTAATAAAAGAAAATAATTTTTTACTATCTTGTTTACCTGATTGGCCATAGTAAGCTGGCCATCTACCTCAACCCCTAAAATACGAGTAGAAAATTCAAATTTAAATTCAGTGTTTCTAATAGTACATTTTTCTTTCCTATAATTTCCTTATTAGAACCTAAATTATAAACTCAGGAATCTAATTACCATCAATACTTCCTCAAAAATCAAATGAGCTATAATAATAGAAAGTTTCTAGACTATAACTACAAAATATTTAGATATAACAAAATACAACTTTATTACATTAACTTAAAACAAATTATCTCAATATGAAATATAAGGCACAACACTCATTACACCCTTCCCTTATAACATATTTTTTAAAAATATTTTAAAAAGAAATTTCCTTTTAGATCAGAAGAGTCAGTCCATGGGAAGTATGTCCAACTGTACCAATACAATCACCAGATGTTTGGTAACAAGTCCGTCCACATAGTCCGTTGGAATTGAAAAAATCACTATTCTCCCATGGAACTTCAATCACCAAATTGGTAATCCCTCTTACCATTGCCTCCCTGCACCCTCCTCATGCCTCTCACAGAGCAAAGAGAAGCACATCACCCTCAGGTTCCTTTGATGACAAGGTTTACATAGATGCAATTGGTGTTCCAAGAGGGGTCCCTGATGAATTTAAGGCCCGTAACCAGATTGTTGCTGGATTTGAGTCTGTTTTCTTTTGGTGGGCTACCATCAATAAAAACGTAGACTGGATTAATTACATATATTACAACCAGCAGAGATTTGTGAATTACACCAGAGATGCTGTTCACAGAATGACGATGGAGAACCGGATGGTTCTTGACCAATTGTTGGCCACAGAAGGAGGGGTATGCAAGAAAATTGGTACCCAGTGTTGTACCTTTATCCCCAACAATACTGCTCCAGATGGATCAATCACCAAAGCGTTGGAAGGCCTCACTTCACTTTCTGAGGAACTTGCTACAAACTCTGGTGTTGATACATCCTGGACTGGTTGGATAGATAAAGCCTTTGGTAAATTGAAAACATTTATCATTTCAGCGGCAACCACTATCTTGGTGGTAATAGCCATCTTTGTGCTTGTAGGATGTTGCATAATCCCTTGCACCACAGGATTAGTTGAACGCATAGTTGAAACTGCTATTAGCAAGAAAGAACCGGCAAGACAATAAGTCTTGTATGAAAACCTCATAACAAAAATTGCTGAAGGGACAGATTATCTCCCTATGCATTTTGCTAACTGCTATGCAGCAGAGAGACCTGCTACTATTTAGAAGTATTATAATCATTGTTTTGCTAAATATTAAACAATGGTAACACTGGTCTACAAAAAAAAAAACTTTTTTTCTGTAACAAGAACAAAACATACATTTTCTGGAAGATAATTCTTCCCTGAATCCAGATCTCATTTCAGAATTTCTGTATCAGCCTCAGTTTTCAAGTGATAATGGTTTTTGTACAAGCTTGTGTCGGCGTATGTAGCTATTATATGTATCTGGCAAAATGACACGCTTCTGCTACAAGAGTTCCAAAAAAACTGTGTCAGTTCACAAGGAAATCAAAGATATAAGCAACATAAGAGTAAAGAGAAGTGAAGAAACATACCTAAAAAGATTTCCTTCCTGATTTCCTGTGGTACTTTGCCTCGGGAACGTCTCTCCGTAAGGTCCAGCAGTAGTCGGACAACATTGCGGCATTCCATTTGTCTTGATAACGCTTTTCCATTTGAGAAATGTCCTGGTGGAACCATTCTAACGGATTCAATATCATTACAATAGACCATGTCACCTTCCTTGGAGAAATATTCAGAAAAAATAGCATGTCGGTCACGAAAAACACTCACTTTCGTATCGCAAGAAAGAAGATTCCATCCTTTTAATCTTGAACCTAAAAGCTCAGCCTGTTGCTTCGACAAATTTAAATCACAAACAAGATCGTTGAGATCCCCTTGTGTCAAAAAGTGGGGTACATTTGATTCACAGAGGTCCTGAAATGATGGGTTGGTATGCATATCCCCTTCTCTGTCTTCTGCATGTTCGTCACTGTATTCATCTTCACTCACTATCAAATTCTCAGGAGGCACTGGTACTGGCAATTCTTCACTGTGACATACAGGTCTTATAGCAGATGGTAAGTTAGGATATTGCACAGTTTTCCTTGTTTTCGAGGTGATTCCTGCTATTTTTGTCAGACAGAAATAACAGTCTGTTGTGTGATCCGTTGGTTCCCTCCAAATCATGGGAACAGCAAAGGGCATGTGACGTCTTCCTTTTAACCAGCCTGTCAGGAGTCAAATAGCAAATGTGGGGAGCCCATTGGCGGTCCTGTTCACCAACCTTACACCCGAAATATAGTTCGTAGCACTTTTTTACAAGAGTATTAAGTTTTCATTTTTGCGATTTCAGAGTAAACTCTCCACAGATATAACAAAAAGAATTTGGGCTATTTGCACAGGTACGAGGCATTTCTTCTGAAATGACACAAAACACAAACCTTCACAAACGTAGAACTACAAGCAGTCACTTCCAACAGCAACTGTTGACTGAACTCTCAATGCTGAGATACAGGTGGCAACTGACGCAACAGAACGTGTTTGAACATGTTCGAGCATGACTCATGGGCAATGTTGCCAAACCTCCCTTATTTCCTGGTGGTGGCTTTCTAAACTAAGGGTTTTGTATTGTAATTCCTAGTATATTTCAATTGTTTTTCCAACAATTAGAACTGCTGAATTAAATTAATCCACAGCAGCAGGGCCGCCGAGAAACTTGGCCGGGCCCGGGACAAGGCCGCCTCGCCCCCGCCGCAGCCCCGCCCCCGAGGTCGCCGCTCCCCTTCCCCCTTCGAGGTCGCCGCTGCTGCTCCCCCAAGGGCGGGATACAGGGAGGGAAGGAGACCCGAAGGGAGGAGTTCCACCTCACAGGGAGGTGAGAGGGAGAGTCGCACCGCGCGGTGATTTAAATACAGGGGGCCGGCCCGGTGGCAGATGGTCAGAGGGTGGGTGGGACTGGCACCAGGCTCCCCTTGAAGGCCCGGACCCTGGGGATTTTGTCCCCTCGCCCCCCCCCCTCTCGGCGGCCCTGCACAGCAGGGTACCAAAATGCAGCGTTTTCAAGGATTTTTATAAAAAGGGTAGCGTGTCACAAGAAAACTGAGCCCGATAGGCAAAAACTGATTTCATTTTCGAATTCAGCACCCATGACTTAGCTAAGAACACCATTCACATTCTTTGTAACAAAATTGCCGTTTACCAGTGAATTAATCAATATGTAACCTTGCTAGCCAATATGTAATCTGCAAAAATATGTATTAATCAGCTTAAAAAGTATAAGAATGGAAATCACACATATATATTATATAATCATGCTTGTAGGTTAGTAGATTTTTATAGTAACATAGTAGATGACGGCAGAAAAAGACCTGCATGGTCCATCCAGTCTGCCCAACAAGATAAACTCATATGTGCTACTTTTTGTGTATACACTACTTTGATTTGTACCTGTCCTCTTCAGGGCACAGACCGTATTAGTCTTCCAAGCACTATCCCCGCCTCCCAATCACCAGCCCCGCCTCCCACTACCGGCTCTGGCACAGACCGTATAAGTCTGCTCAGCACTATCCCCGCCTCCCAACCACCAGCCCTACCTCCCACCACCGGCTCTGCCACCCAATCTCGGCTAAGCTCCTGAGGATCCATTCCTTCTGAACAGGATTCCTTTATGTTTATCCCACGCATGTTTGAATTCCGTTACCGTTTTCATTTCCACCACCTCCCGCGGGAGGGCATTCCAAGCATCCACTACTCTCTCCGTGAAAAAATACTTCCTGACATTTTTCTTGAGTCTGCCCCCCTTCAATTTCATTTCATATCCTCTCGTTCTACCGCCTTCGCATCTCCGAAAAAGGTTCGTTTGCGGATTAATACCTTTCAAATATTTGAACGTCTGTATCATATCACCCCTGTTTCTCCTTTCCTCCAGAGTATACATGTTTAGGTCCGCAAGTCTCTCCTCATACGTCTTGTAATGCAAATCCCATACCATTCTCGTAGCTTTTCTTTGCACCGCTTCAATTCTTTTTTACATCCTTAGTAAGATACGGCCTCCAAAACTGAACACAATACTCCAGGTGGGGCCTCACCAACGACTTATACAGGGGCATCAACATCCCCTTTCTTCTGCTGGTCACACTTCTCTCTATACAGCCTAACAGCCTTCTAGCTACGGCCACCGCCTTGTCACACTGTTTCGTCACCTTCAAGTCCTCAGATACTATCACCCCAAGATCCCTCTCCCCGTCTATACCTATCAGAATCTCACCGCCTAACACGTACATCTCCCGTGGATTTCTATTCCCTAAGTGCATCACTTTGCATTTCTTCGCATTGAATTTTAATTGCCAAACCTTAGACCATTCTTCTAGCTTCCTCAGATCCTTTTTCATGTTTTCCACTCCCTCCCGGGTGTCCACTCTGTTACAGATCTTTGTATAATCCGCAAATAGGCAAACCTTACCTTGTAACCCTTCGGCAATGTCACTCACAAATATATTGAACAGAATCGGCCCCAGCACCGATCCCTGAGAAACTCCACTACTCACCTTTCCCTCCTCCGAGCGAATTCCATTCACCACCACCCTCTGGCGTCTGTCTGTCAACCAGTTCCTAATCCAGTTCATCACTTCGGGTCCTATCTTCAGCCCATCCAGTTTATTTAAGAGCCTCCTGTGGAGAACCGTGTCAAAAGCTTTGCTGAAATCTAAGTAGATTACATCTATAGCTCGTCCCTGATTTAATTCTCCTGTCACCCAATCAAAGAATTCAATGAGATTCATTTGGCACGATTTCCCTTTGGTAAAACCATGTTGTCTCGGATCTTGCAACTTATTGGCTTCCAGGAAATTCACTATCCTTTCCTTCAGCATCGTTTCCATTACTTTTCCAATAACTGAAGTGAGGCTTAACAGCCTGTAGTTTCTAGCTTCTTCCCTATCACCACTTTTGTGAAGAGGGACCACATCCGCCGTTCTCCAATCCCTTAGAACCTCTCTCGTCTGCAAGGATATATTAAACAAATCTTTAAGAGGACCCGCCAGAACCTCTCTGAGCTCCCTCAATATCCTGGGGTGGATCCCGTCCAGTCCCATGGCTTTGTCCACCTTTAGCTTTTCAAGTTGTTCATACACACTCTCTTCCGTGAACGGTGCTCTATCCACTTCATTCTCATTTGTACTTTTTCCAGTCTATTGCGGTCCTTCTCCAGGATTTTCTTCTGTGAAAAGTATCTATTTAGCAAATTTGCTTTTTCTTCATCATTTTCCACATAGCGGTTCACAGTATCTTTTAGTCTCACAATTCCCTTTTTAATCATTCTCCTATCACTAATATACCTGAAGAAATTTTTGTCACCCTTTCTTACATTTCTAGCCATTTGTTCTTCCGCTTGCACTTTCGCCAGACGTATCTCTCTCTTGGCTTCTTTCATTTTCATCCGGTATTCCTCCCCGTGTTCCTTTTCTTGAGTTTTTGTGTATTTCTGGAACGCCAGCTCTTTAGCCTTTATTTTCTCAGCCACTTGCTTGGAGAACCATATCGGTTTCCTTTTTCTCTTTGTTGGTTTGCCCCACACATGCCTGCGGGTGATATAAAATAGGAGCAGGATTCCGAGAAGCCAGATGTTAGCAGTCGTGGCAACTTCTCAGGAATCAGCACACAGGAATGAGGGGCAAGCAACTGAAACTAACCACGTCACTTACCCTCCAAGGATAGGTGAGGAAATGTAAATAAATGTAGGGATTTTGCTTAGATCATGGTGGAGCACAATGAACTAGTCTTCAATTTATTCAAGAATATTTATTGTCTTATCTTTACCCAATAATGAAATAACATTCATAACAACAGTTTAACAAGGAACATAAGATAATTGTATGTTTGTGCAGCGCTGCGTACGCCTTGTAGCGCTATAGGAGTGCTAAATAGTAGTAGTAATCGTATAACAGTATTTTTAACCTTCAACTTTCCGCTTTCTGATTCTAATGATTCGCAGTTTCTATAAAGAAATACTCGTATGGTTTATATGCTGTCTTTTCACAGGACTTCACACAACATCGTGTATCTATCAGATAAGTATCAATTTTCTTTAACCTTTCTTTCAGAAGTGTAAGAGCTACTGTGTATTTAAACCACGTAAATGTTTCACCAAGAATTTGATTCTTTGTGTGTTCTGTTCTCTTTTCACAGGTTTCCAGCTAGTCGTTCTTCACAATGGACTTTGGGTAAGTAAATCTTTATGTTTTCTCTCATGTATAGCTGTGTATGTTTCTTTCCTACTAGTTTTCCTTTTCAGTGTCATCAGTTACTTAGCTGTAGTAGTTTTCTCTTTTCTTTTCCTGGGATGTAGGCTTGCTTGCGTTGGAGCTCATGGGTTGTCTGGTTTTCTTCCTTCTTTCTACAGTCTTCTCCCTACACCTCACACTTAATGAAAATAATTGGAAGCAAAACCTTACTCTTCCTACTTTCTTCTTAAAAGGAACTTTAATAGGGAATGCTTTCAATAGCGGAACTGTGGGCTCTATTTAAATGAAATCAAAATAAGTAAAGATCCCTTACTTTCCAGTGCCTATCGATTTCTTTTCCCTAACCTCAATCAGAGCGTTTGGTCTCTCTCAGCAGTGCAGCACAGCCTCAACATTCCACCAGCAGCACAGCTCTGAACATTCCACTCACTGTTCCCACCTTACATACACAGCCTTTTAAAATTCTTTTTCCCTTTACAATGTATAATTTTTCCCCCAAAATGTATTAAACTACTCCACCCCCCTACTTAACCTCCCTCTCACATTAATTAACTTTAATTCCTCTCCTTCTCACCCTCTTCACTCCCAAACTTCCCAACCTCAAAAATAATAGTGGAAGCACTCTTCACTAAGCAGTTACTTCCACTAAGATGTTCTTGTACCACCTTCAGTTATCAAATTTCCCCTAAACTATTTCTTCCCTCCTTTCTTCCCCTAAAATCACCCCTCTCTCACACACAGTGCAGCACTTCCTCTCACTCTGAAGATCAACTCACTCTCTCAACTCCCAACTGACCAGGAAGCCATTGCCAAGGCGACCAGGACTCAGCTTGCTCAGCTATTGACCCAGGGTGATGTCACTATAGAACCCTGATGTCACTATAGAACTCTTATTGTTTTTCTCTGGAGGAACTCAGGAAAGATTATTTTAACCCCTTAGGGTTACATTCGCCCGGGCTTTAAAAATGAATATTGTCCCCAATATGCCCTAACCTTCCAACATTCACATCCACTTCTAACACATTCCCACTACCCACATTCACACTCCGACCTTCAGCCACCCAATATTCCAACATCTCCTGTTGTGTGCAAGTTGTTTCTACTAATCTAACTAACTGAGTCCAACTTTAAGCATATCTGATACAACAGTAATAATTTTTTTCATTTAATACAGCATCCCGTTAATTTAGTCTACGTATGTATAAGAGAACAGAATTTTGATGCCATATTCTTCAAAATCTGTTATAATCACACCCCTCACCCACCAGCTTAGCTCTCCTTATGGATACGAAGTACCCAACTTCTATTCACCCAAACATTTCATGTACCTTGCATCATAACTTCCCACTACAATAACATTTTCTTTAAGGAAACAGATTACAGGGTCCCACCATTTCCACGTTATATCTTTTTATTAAATTCCAATTCCAATTCTCATAGGGTCTCTTTCCACCAGTCCTGCCATTTGTGTCTCCCGGAGAACCTCCATCTCCTAGGTAACACCCAGTCTCCCACTTTGAGTACTCAAGACATCTGTGAGGAACCTCGACCAACATCCTCTCTTGTGTCTGAGGAAATGTAAACCCCGGTGGAAGTTCTCTTTGATTAAGGATGATTCATCTGCCGGACCCTGTCTGACCACACTGACCAGGCGATCGGGATGAGTAAAATCCCCTGTCCCAACATTCTTTTTCAGCTCTCCAGCCTTCTCTGTGTACTCCATATCTAAGACATCCTCTTCTTCAGGATCCTTATCCAAACCTGTCTCATCCAGAAGTAAGCAGTTAAAGTCTCGAAGACTTAGTTCTGCAGCTCCTTTTAGGTCATCATTTTTTTCCAGTTCTTGTGCCTCAAGCTTCCGGTGACTCTATACCAATGCCTGCTGCCGGTCCTGTTTCTCTCTCTCACGTTCCAGAACATGAGACTCTTTGATCATGTCACTGAATGTAGAAAGAACTTGCTCAGATGGGGCAACCGGTTTCTCAAGTTCCTTTGGCGCAGAATTACCCAGCATTTCCTGCACCTCTTCCTCTCCATATCCAGTACCTGGAGTACTAGTTGACTTTTCCTCCTTCTCATCTCCTCCATACTGCAGCATTTCCTTCGGTCTCGTTTCCAGCACAGCTGCAATCCCCTCTTCTTCATCTCGTTAACGCTAGCATCTGAGGATTTACCACTCTCTGCTTTGTTTTGCTTCTCACCCCTCTTCAACATGACCGTTATAATTTGGTTCACGCTTCCTTGCCGCTTCACCAAAGCTTTGTGTACTCTGGGACTGGCCACATGTCTCGGAGAAATCTTGGTTACCCCAGCCGCCTTCACAGGTTCAAAAGTGAAACACGAAGGATCTTTAAATAGACCTTTTAGGTGCTGAAGAATATTCATCCCTATGATTCCCAGAGCAGAGACATTCTTCACCTGTCCCTCTCAGAAATTATCCTTCACTATAAAGAAGCAGCACTTGGGAAATCACCTGTCCCAGACACTTCACATCCACTTTGACGTACCCCAACACTGGGAGCTCCGTGCCATTTACCGCTACTAACATCAGTTGGCTGGCATCCTTCAAACAATCAGTGGTTTCAAAGTTTTTGTAAAAAAAACTGGCCAACAGAGTTGATACATTAGAGCCTGTATCAACCATGCAGAGGGTTTCAATCCCCACAATCTTCACTTTTAGCAATGGGCTTGCCCCGATTGCATTTTCCCTCAGCAGTTTCTTCTCCTGAGATTCCTCCTGACCCATGGGTTTCTGCAGACGAATTACTGGTTTATCATTCCCTCTAGAAGATCCCGCCACCTCCACTCTTGGGTCTCCAATCTTCGGACCGTTTCCACTAGCCCTTAGGTCTTCTGGTTCTCTTCTATCACCTCCCGAATAGACACGAGTCACTCACTCGCTTTGGCAGTTCCGGACTATGTGACCCGCTTCCTGGCATCTGAAACATATAACCTCTCCCGTAGGGGTTCTGCCAGTGTTCCGGTTCTGGTTAAAGCCTGAATACCCCCCTCGAGAGCTGGGATATCTTGTGCTATCTCTTTCTCTTCTCTGTCTTTCCCATTCCTGTTCTTGCCTCTCACACATTCAAGTAAACATGCTGGTAATTTGGTGCAAACTTCCCACCGTGATGGGTTCCTCGGCTCTACTGTGATAACCAGCGTCTTCTCTGTTCATTTGCAGGATCCTTCTAGGCGAGGACTCCCAGGGAGCCAACCCCCTTTCTTCCCCGGCCCACCTGATGGCCGCCTGCATCAGTTCCGCGAATGGCACCATCGGGTTGTCCTCACTTCTCTTCATGACTTTGCGCTTCAAACTCTCATCCCGTAACCCGATGACAAATTGTTCCTTCAGGGTCTCGTCCGGGTTCCCCATTCGTCGACGATCCCTCTTCATGATTGACTCCAGCTTCTCTTGTAGCTTATATGCAAAGACTCTGATCGTCTCTTTTTCCCCCTGGCGGTAGTTGTAGAACTCTTGTATTCGTAGCCCCAAAGCTACCTTGTCGCCATACACCTGCCTCAGTAGGTCATATATTTCATCAACGGTACAGTCCCTCAGCAGGGAATACTTGATGGTGTCCAGGGCTATACTTCTCAGATGGTCTCTTACAACTTCGACCTGGTCTTCCACCGGGACCCTTAAAATCCTCATTCGTGATTTCATCTTCTCTATCCAGTCCTCAAACTTCAGATCTTCTGGTCCCCTGGGGAACCCACAGAAACCCGGCACGGTTCTGTCCTGGGTATCACTATGGTGTGTGTTAGGATTTAAGGTACCACACGACTTCCCGAAGCCTCTCCATCCATCTTCTTATTCTTCTGGGAAACTGGCTGTACCCTAGAAACAAAAATGCCCCGGAAGACACAAATGCAAAACTCCAGGGACTCTCAAATAAATCACAACCCTACTCAGTAAATATATATATATATTTTTATTGTATCGGCCAACTTCCTCAGAAGATTTTGCTCAGAAAAAGTTCAGGAACCTGCAACAAACCTCCCAAATGAAAGGTTACCTGTGTATAAATCGCAATTCACCTCTTTTTGTTCCCCCAAACCAGGCAAAATCCTGCTGACTACGCCAAATGTTGGTTTGCCCCACACATGCCTGTGAGTGATGTAAAATAGGAGCAGGATTCCGAGAAGCCAGATGTTAGCAGTCGTGGCAACTTCTCAGGAATCAGCACACAGGAATGAGGGGCAAGCAATAGAAACTAACCACGTCACTTACCCTCGAAGGATAGGTAAGGAAATGTAACTAAATGTAGGGATTTTGCTTAGATCTTGGTGCAGCACAATGAACTAGTCTTCAATTTATTCAAGAATATTTATTGTCTTATCTTTACCCAATAATGAAATAACACTCATAACAACAGCTTAACAAGGAACATAAGATAATTGTATAACAGTGTTTTTAATCTTCAACTTTCCACTTTCTGATTCTAATGATTCACAGTTTCTATAAAGAAATACTCATATGGTTTATATGCTTTCTTTTCACAGGACTTCACACAACATCGTGTATCTATCAGATAAGTATCAATTTTCTTTAACCTTTCTTTCAGAAGTGTAAGAGCTACTGTGTATTTAAACCACGTAAATGTTTCACCAAGAATTTGATTCTTTGTGTGTTCTGTTCTCTTTTCACAGGTTTCCAGCTAGTCGTTCTTCACAATGGACTTTGGGTAAGTAAATCTTTATGTTTTCTCTCATGTATAGCTGTGTATGTTTCTTTCCTACTAGTTTTCCTTTTCAGTGTCATCAGTTACTTAGCTGTAGTAGTTTTCTCTTTTCTTTTCCTGGGATGTAGACTTGCTTGCGTTGGAGCTCATGGGTTGTCTGGTTTTCTTCCTTCTTTCTGCAGTCTTCTCCCTACACCTCACACTTAATGAAAATAATTGGAAGCAAAACCTTACTCTTCCTACTTTCCTCTTAATAGGAACTTTAATAGGGAATGCTTTCAATAGCGGAACTGTGGGCTCTATTTAAATGAAATCAAAATAAGTAACGATCCCTTACTTTCCAGCGCCTATCGATTTCTTTTCCCTAACCTCAATCAGAGCGTTTGGTCTCTCTCAGCAGTGCAGCACAGCCTCAACATTCCACCAGCAGCACAGCTCTGAACATTCCACTCACTGTTCCCACCTTACATACACAGCCTTTTAAAATTCTTTTTCCCTTTACAATGTATAATTTTTCCCCAAAAATGTATTAAACTACTCCACCCCCCTACTTAACCTCCCTCTCACATTAATTAACTTTAATTCCTCTCCTTCTCACCCTCTTCACTCCCAAACTTCCCAACCTCAAAAATAATAGTGGAAGCACTCTTCACTAAGCAGTTACTTCCACTAAGATGTTCTTGTACCACCCTCAGTTATCAAATTTCCCCTAAAATATTTCTTCCCTCCTTTCTTCCCCTAAAATCACCCCTCTCTCACACACAGTGCAGCACTTCCTCTCACTCTGAAGCAGGGGCGTATCTGAACTGCGGCGGTAGGGGGGGCCAGGGCCAGAGAGGGGGGGCACATTATAGCCCCCCCCCCCGCCGCCGCCGCCGCCGCCGCCATTGCCGATCCCCCTCCCCCCAGCCGCTGCCATTGCTAACCCTCCCCCTCCGTTGCTCGCCTACCTTCGCTGGCGGGGGACCCCAACCCCCGCCAGCCGAGGTCCGCGTCCTCCTGCCGCTGCCGGCTGCCTTTGGTCCTTTCATTCTTCCATTGAAGCTGGCGCCGACGAAAAAGTTTCTTTTGAATCTGACGTCGCTGCACGTTGCACGTTGTACGTGCAGGACGTCAGACTCAGAAACAATTTCTGAGTCTGACGTCCTGCACGTACAACGTGCAGCGACGTCAGACTCAAAAGAAACTTTCGTCGGCGCCAGCTTCAATGGAAGAATTAAAGGACCAAAGGCAGCCGGCAGCGGCAGGAGGACGCGGACCTCGGCTGGCGGGGGTTGGGGTCCCCCGCCAGCGAAGGTAGGCGAGCAACGGAGGGGGAGGGTTGGCAGCGGTAGGGGGGTCCAGGGCGAAATCTGCGGGGGCCCAGGCCCCTGAGGCCCCACGCAGATACGCCCCTGCTCTGAAGATCAAACTCACTCTCTCAACTCCCAACTGACCAGGAAGCCGTTGCCAAGGCGACCAGGACTCAGCTTGCTCAGCTGTTGTCCCAGGGTGATGTCACTATAGAAACCTGATGTCACTATAGAACTCTTATTGTTTTTCTCTGGAGGAGCTCAGGAAAGATTATTTTAACCCCTTAGGGTTACATCTTGCTTTAATTACTTTCCTTAGATAAAGGTTCGTGGCCCTATTTATAGCTTCTTTCAGCCTGGACCAATGTCCTTCCACTTCTTGTACTTCCTCCCAGCCCATCATCTCCTTCCTCAGGTATTCCCCCATTTTACTAAAGTCAGCAAGCTTGAAATCCAGGACTGAGTTTTGAGTGGCCTCTCTCCACTTTAGCTATTATATCAAACCAAACTGTTTGATGGTCACTGCTGCCCGGGTGGGCACCCACTCGGATATTTGACACGCTATCCCCATTTGTGAGCACCAGATCCAGCGTCGATCCCTCCCTCGTGGATTCTGTCACCATTTGTTTGAGCAAAACACTTTGGAAAGCATCCACGATCTCTCTACTTCTTTCCGATTCCGCAGACAGAACCTTCCAATCTACATTCGGCAGATTGAAATCTCCCAGCAACAGCACCTCTCTCTTGTTTCCCAACTTTTGAATATCTGCGATCAGGTCTTTATCTAATTCCTCCAATTGTGTTCGAGGTCTATAGACAACACCCACTTGGACAGAGGTTCTATCATCTCTTTTTAAGGTGATCCATATCACTTCTTCCTTTCCCCAGGTCCCTGTCATTTCGGTCGCCGTGATATCATTTCTCACATACAGAGCTACTCCTCCACCTTTACAACCCTCTCTATCTTTCCTAAATAGATTATAGCCTAGTATGTTTGCATCCCATTCATGGGAACCATTAAGCCACGTCTCCGTGATTGCAACAACGTCTAAGTCTGCCTCCAACATCAGGGCTTGAAGGTCATGAACTTTATTGCTTAGACTGCGAGCATTTGTGGCCATCGCTTTCCATGTACATTTCCTGGTATGTGCTTTAACATTTGTGATTTGGGGTTGTCTTTTCTCTTTGGGTACCTTCTTATGGTTTTACCAAAGGGAAATCGTGCCAAACGAATCTCATTGAATTCTTTGATTGGGTGACAGGAGAATTGAACCATGGATGTGCTATAGACGTAATCTACTTAGATTTCAGTAAGGCTTTTGACACGGTTCTCCACAGGAGGCTCTTAAATAAACTGGATGGGCTGAAGATGGGACACAAAGTGGTGAACTGGATTAGGAACTGGTTGACGGACAGGCGCCAGAGGGTGGTGGTGAATGGAGTTCGCTCGGAGGAGGGAAAGGTGAGTAGTGGAGTGCCTCAGGGATCGGTGCTGGGACCGATTTTGTTCAATATATTTGTGAGTGACATTGCCGAAGGGTTAGAAGGTAAAGTTTGCCTATTTGCGGATGATACTAAGATTTGTAACACAGTGGACACCCCGGAGGGAGTGGAAAACATGAAAAAGGATCTGAAAAAGCTAGAAGAATGGTCTACGGTTTGGCAATTAAAATTCAATGCGAAGAAATGCAAAGTGATGCACTTAGGGAGTAGAAATCCACTGGAGGCGTATGTGTTAGGCAGGGAGAGTCTGCTAGGTACGGATGGGGAGAGGGATCTTGGGGTGATAGTATCTGAGGATCTGAAGGCGACGAAACAGTGTGACAAGGCGGTGGCCGTAGCTAGAAGGTTGCTAGGCTGTATAGGGAGAGGCGTGACCAGCAGAAGAAAAGAGGTGTTGATGCCCCTGTACAAGTCGTTGGTGAGGCCCCACCTGAAGTATTGTGTTCAGTTTTGGAGGCCGTATCTTGCTAAGGATGTAAAAAGAATTAAAGCGGTGCAAAGAAAAGCTACGAGGATGGTATGGGATTTACGTTACAAGACGTATGAGGAGAGACTTGCTGACCTGGACATGTATACCCTGGAGGAAAGGAGAAACAGGGGTGATATGATACAGACGTTCAAATATTTCAAAGGTATTAATCCACAAACGAACCTTTTCCGGAGATGGGAAGGCGGTAGAACGAGAGGGCATGAAATGAGATTGAAGGGGGGCAGACTCAAGAAAAATGTCAGGAAGTATTTTTTCACAGAGAGGGTGGTGGATGCTTGGAATGCCCTCCCGCGGGAGGTGGTGGAGATGAAAACGGTAACGGAATTCAAACGTGCGTGGGATAAACATAAAGGAATCCTGTTCAGAAGGAAGGGATCCTCAGGAGCTTAGCCTTGAATGGGTGGCAGAGATGGTTGGGAGGCGGGGATAGTGCTGGGTAGACTTATATGGTCTGTGCCAGAGCCGGTGGTGGGAGGCGGGGCTGGTGGTTGGGAGGCGGGGATAGTACTGGGCGGACTTATATGGTCTGTGCCCTGAAAAAGACAGGTACAAATCAAGGTAAGGTATACACAAAAAACTAGCACATATGAGTTTATCTTGTTGGGCAGACTGGATGGACTGTGCAGGTCTTTTTCTGCCGTCATCTACTATGTTACTATGTTATCCTTTTGCTCTAACTTCATTGCTTTCTCTTCTGCCTCAATTCTATTTTCAGGATCATCACCATGCTGTAATGGAGCAAAAGAATTCTGTAGGGGCAACACTTGTGAGGGCGGATGCTTTTGTGTCACATAACGAAGTCTGCCTGAGCCCACCGTGAACCATCTATTCTTAGGTAGTTTTATTCTTTGAGGCAGTGGTGAAAAGATGGTATGATTCTGTGCAGTCTTAGAAGTTGCTTTAAGTGCATTCAATTCCTGCTTTACTTTACTGAGCTCCTGTTTTAAACTAGATAGCTGAAGACAGATAGGACAAGACTTAAGTCTCCAAATGATTGGCCTTGAAACTAAAGCACCACAATTATTACAGAGAATAAAAGTCATCCTGATTGGTTGAAATGGGTAAGAATAGGTGTACTATGTTGGGGTGAACAGTCTGTAAGATTGCCTGTGTATGACTAATGAGTAAAGTTAATGAGTTTTGGCTTGTCTATAAATGAGTGGAAAACCCTGGGGTGGGTGGGTGGGAATATAAGTCCCAGTGAGTCAGCTAACTGCTGTAACAATGAAAGTTCGCTAGTATGACCAGAATGGTAAAGTCTGGTCAAGGAATTTTCAGTTCAAGATTAAACTTTCAAATTCCCCTGGAATTTGCATGCCTCTCCGCAGATTTGACAGAGTTCCAAGAGGGGTGATGGTAGGATATAGGAAAGACCCTAGGGGTTGGTACAGGTAAAAGGGGAACCCCATAATCCTATACCAGTCGGTATGCATATAACAAGGCTTGTGCATTATGCTTCTCATTTTTGCTTGTTCACCTGTCAGGACTAGTCCAGAGGCCAGAGCCATACCATTCTCCACTCTTAGGATTATCTAAATGCCCTCTGGAATGGAGAGCTACAAGTTAGAGGTCCTACATGTGCTGGCCCTATTTGATAGGCCCAGCAAGAGGGGAGATATGTATAATATTGTCACAACTGATCTATGGGAAAGATAGGCCAAGCAGGCTTGGCTTCTGCTTTTGATAAGTAAGGCCTGAATAAAAATCAAATTGGCTTTCTGACCCTAAAAAAAGAGAAGTTTCAGTGACACTTCTTCTTGACAGTTGGCAGCTGGCGGATGTCGAAATATAGCTCTGACGAGAATAACTTAAGTAATCAACAGGTGCAAGTTTAAAATGATAACTTTGTGGTCAAGTGACCGGTAAGAGCATCGGGAAGTGCAGGTGGGAAAAGCAGAAGGGGCATTTTTGGGCGGAGTGGTGCAAATCTGTGGTTTAAGGATGTAACAGAGGTTAGTAATGGTCAAATTAGATGGAAATACCATTGGTCAAGAGGAATATTTAAGAACTGACAGCTCCAATGCAAAGGGGAGACCATCATAGGCGTGTCTGGCCTCCCAGCCGCTCCGTCTGATGAACTCCCATAAGAATATATGGCTATATTCTTATAATTGACTGCTTGCTGTGGGTAAGATAATAAACTTCATATTTAACCTATCTCTCATTATTTCTATTGATAATTGACTGCATTCTATACCAGTGGTGAAAAGAGCACTTCTCCACTGTATGGAGTCAGTAAGATATATTAAAGCAGCCTTGAAAACTTTCCGGTATTCAGGATACCTTCAGCTGGTCTGAGGTGTCTTGAAGACTGGAAATTACCCAGAATTTTGTACAGAACTTCCCTCAAGTACTGTAGCTAGCCAGAATATCCTGGGAGGATCCCTGCTCAAGGCTTCTCTGTCCTGTTCTGCCAGAGGACTTTTACTTCCTGCTACCTGCTTGAGCCCCACCCTCCTGGCCAGAAAGGCTAGCTAAGCTATTCCCTGCCTTAAGATAGCTCAGTTCCAGCCTCAGTGAGGTAGTGTTTTTAAGGAAACACTGTCTTATATCAACACACTCCCCCACATTCATATTAAAAAAAAATTTCACATAAATGACATGAGAAACAATATGAAATGAAAATTTTTGGGCTGCATGCTCCTAGAAAGCAGCTCACTGTGGATTAATCTGAAAAGAGAAAATGGAACATCTGTTTACATTGGTGTGATATACAAATCTCCATTACAGGCAGAAGAAAAAGATATTTAATTGAAGAGATTGTCACATAATATGGAAACATTACTGCTAGTTCTAACTACGTATGTCAAACAACACCTATGCAAAGGAGACCAAGTAATTCGTCTCCAATTCAATATATCAGCGGCATTTGATGCTGTTGACCATACATTACTACTTGAATGCCTGGATCAGATAGGAATAATAAGGACTGTGCTCAAATGGGTCAGTGAATTCCTTTCAAATCGAAGCTATTCTGTCAAGCAAAACAACCAACTTTCCAACTACTGGTCTACTAACTGTGAGGTCCCACAGAGATCTCCCCTCTCACCGATCCTGTTCAACCTCTTTATGTCATCCCTTGCCTCAATACACCTGGGACTTAATGACATCCTGCTTCAAACAAAGATCCAACAGTATGTAGCGAATGGTATGACTGCTGTTAGCACCTAGGCCCTGACCAATAAGCTGAAACTAAATGCGCTAAAAAACCAAAGTCCTGTGCTTCCGAAATCAGGGAGTTGAGGTCCCATCATCAATGTCCAATGGTCAAAGCTTTACAGTCGAATCTGAAACCAGAGTATTAGGGGTCTTGCTTGATTCTTCACTCACCTTCTCTTCCCATATTAATCAGCTATGGAAGAAAACACTATTCAAAATGAGACAGGTACGTCTAGTCAGACCATTCTTCGATCAGAAAGCCTTCACACTACTAGTCCAAATGTTAGTCCTACCTCACTTGGATTACTGTAACATTCTATTTCTTGGTATTAAGTGTCAATATCAGAAAAAAAACTGCAAATCATACAGAATACAGCTGCAAGACTAATATACAGATTGAATAGATATACTAGTGTTTCAACTCATCTACACAAACTGCACTGACTTCCCATAGCAGAAAGACAGGTTCAAAGCTGCTTGTTTAGTTTTTCAAATCTTACAGGGCTTCACCTCTGAACTGCTGGCTAAGGGGTCCTTTTACAAAGGCACGCTGAAAAATTTATAGTGAAGGAAGTCTGGATGAGTACGAGATTTCCTCCAGAGGCGTTCAGCAGATTGTGCGCAGGAGCGAAGGTAGCGGATGCAAGGGGTCAGCCAAGGCTGGGGATTAGTACGCTTTGTGGGACGGGTGGTGGAAGGTGCGAGGGTGTCAAGGGCAGAGGAGAGAGCGGCATTGTAAGCGGAGACCACTTTGTCGACAGTCTCGGAGGACATGACGGATGGGAGGAGATTAGAGATACTAGCGGATAAGGTGAGGGGGTCAATGGCCTGGATGTGGTGGTTAAGGTTGGGCGGGGCGGAGGGGGGGGGTGGAGAAGTGTGAATGTGATCAGGTGGTGGTCGGAGAGAGGAAGAGCTGAAGCTTGGAAATTGGAGAGTGAGCCGGATGAGGAGAGGACGAGGTCGAGACAATGGCTGTCACGGTGAGTAGGGGTGGTAGAGCACAGCTGGAGGTTGAAGGAGGATGTTAGGGTGAGGAACTTAGAAGCCGAAATCAAGGTGTGCATGGCTTCATGCACGTGGAAGGTTCTAGGCGGGCGCTTCGTCCCCAGCTTAATGGCAGAGCCAACAGAGGCTGAGAGAGATACGTCCTCCGAGAAGGAGCCGCACGGAAAGAACGGTGCTTAACTTTTGCCACTTTCTTGCCGTCGCCTGAATCAAGGGCGACCATAGCATTAACGTCTCCCACCTCGAGGGTGGCCCAAGAAGAAGCCGTCCGAGCAGAGTGGCCGGCCATAATGGGGGGGGGGGGGGGCGAGCAGCGGGGGATGGGCACTTATGGCGGGAAAAAAACGCCGCACCGGAGGAAGAACCGGGACACTGACCGGACTCCAAACTGACGACCAAAAAAGGCGAGTCAGGCTTTGAAACCCCCGCATCCCCGCTAGACGCACACACGAAACTTCGCGCCCTCGCCCTCCGACGCCATAAGCCACGTGGAGACCGAACGGGGAACCCCCTGCCCGCTATAAAAGGTAAAATTACCTGCTTCTCGCTCTGAGCTGTAACGAACTGGTGTCCCAGTGAGTAGCTGCAATAAACGCTGATATAAACGTTGAAATAAACGCCCTTAAAGGACGTTCAAATTTTTTATTTTTTTTTTTAACGGAGCCAGAGGGAGGGGGGAGAAAAGGAGGGACCACTTGCTCAAGAAGAGCTCTCAACCCCAGGTACTCAACAAAACCTAAGAATTAGGCTTGGAGACCTAGTCAGAGCTGCTGCTGTGTGTGACCTCCACCTGCTGAGATAGAGAACATACTGAGGAGTTTCCGGCAGCACATGACCACATATAGGGAGGCAAAAGGATTGCTCTCTATCTCCACCTGCTGGTAGATGGACACAACCCACCAGTCTATGGATTGATCGGCATGATGATATGGAAGTTTCAGTTAGGGCAAGCAGATGGAGAGTACGAGAGATAAAGAGGTCATGGATGTAGGAAAATTTTGTTAGAGACAGAGCGGGCATTCCACAGAGCACAAGAGAAAGGCAGGGAAGGAGGGGGGAGGAGAGGAACAGAAATTAGATTGGAGATATCATGGTGTGACCTGCACAAATGGGATGAGAATTGATGTGGAGGACCAGGATTGGGAGAGCAGGAGAAGGAGCAAGAGAGTACAGAGAAGAGTAGGAGAGCGATGATGGCGAGATGTACTCAGATAGAAAGGAGATGGATGAATGGAAGGAAGGAAATGTTGAAGGTTGAGAGCTGAGAAAAAGGAAGAGGAAAAAAGAAATGGTGAGATGATGAATACAAAGGGTGGACAATGTGTTCCTGCAGTGTACAGTGGTTTAAGATGGAGAAACAAATTAGGAAGGGACAGTACCAAGAAGAAAAAGTGTACTGGAGCCATAAATAGTAACTGGGAGGCCCTGAGTGGATTGGAGTGGACCTGGGAGTCACCCTGGAGAAGGCTGTAAAGGATATACAGATGAGCTGCAAGTCCTCCACAGCAACTGAAAGGCAGCCGGTGGTAGAGCTGGGCATCTCTCAGCTGAGGAAAGGCTTACCAGGGGTTAGGCCGAAGCCAGCATTCCTCCCCCTGAGGGTCGCCTTTTAGAAGGGTGATGCTCTCCTTTTAGAAGACCTCCCTCCTCCAAAGCAGCATTTTGCAACCAGATAGCACATCTCTGAGACCTACCATCACATCCATTGTTGCTTTAAAAATACCCCAGATACATAAAAATGTTGATTATAAACTTTATATAAGGAGCCTGCCTTTGTGCTGGTCTCCTGCGTGAAAATTTGCATTGTTTTAGCTTCCTCTGAGCCCCCTGCTTCCCAGCAGTCTCAAAATGCAGGCTTTCCCATGCATGTTCGATCATATTCTAACACGATTTGTGCCTGAAATATGTCCCACAGATCAAGGGACCCTCCTCGGCCCCTGCTGGTACACTGGGCACTTAAAAAACATTTAAATAGTCCGGGGCAATTCTTTATGCTCTGGTCTTCCCCAGAGCTGTCTAGCCTTC
The DNA here is from genome assembly GCF_901765095.1 of Microcaecilia unicolor. Classification (NCBI taxonomy): domain Eukaryota; kingdom Metazoa; phylum Chordata; class Amphibia; order Gymnophiona; family Siphonopidae; genus Microcaecilia; species Microcaecilia unicolor. The sequence goes on along the minus strand of NC_044040.1, from coordinate 116,959,369 downwards.
CCTGTCTCTCCTGTGCATGAACAGATGGCGTGGCCACTGATGTCAGCGCATGCCATGCCATTACTCATGTGCACAAATGATGTCACTGGCCGTCCCAGGCCTCAAACAGAGCCTGGGACTTTTCTGCTGCATTTTTCTGGGCTCCCTCTCTTCTCTGGCAGCCCGGAATGGCCACGGTAGAGCAAAACATACAACTTCCATGGCAAAACTGCCACTACCATAGGACTCATTTTAAACAGCTCCCGGGGTCTGTCCCAAGCCCCGGGAGCACCCGGGTAACTTTTTAAAATTATTTTTAACCATACATTAGCAAATAATTTTATTCTGTGTTCATAGACTAAGGGCAAGGAGTAGGACCACAAAATCAAACACAAATAGGAATGGAAGTGAAGCAGACCTCAAACAAATCAAATGACTGTTCATGATGATCTAGATAAACTATGAGTAGGCAAAGTGATAGGGCCAGACAGAATATATTTGAGGATATTGAAGGAATATAGGAAGTTTCTGGCAGCTCTGCTATGTGACTTTTTCAGCACTTCTTTAGAGTCAAGAGCATTTCTGGAGGACTAGATACAAGCTAATCTTGTTCCTCAAGACCATAGGCGCCCCGTATAAGAGGCTTGGGGAGGCTAAGCCTCCCCAGCCCAGCTGTGAGCTTCCCCGCCTGCCTCTTGCTCCAAATGTCCAGCAGCAACTAAAACCCAGCCTACCAGCTCTTACTCAGCGATCGGTGTGTGTCCCCTCACGATCTCCAGGCTCTGTACTAGGCTTCAGGTGCGGGCATCTGTCTTCGGTCATCCGATCGAATTGATAGTGCTGGTAATTTGCCTTGATCGCTGTCAGTAGCGACACTGCAGCGATTAAGGCAGGCTGCCTCGATCTTCCCAGTGATGCCTCCTGCCCTCTTCTGATGCAACTTCCTGTTCCGCGCGGGCAGGAGGCATCACTGGGAAGATTGAGGCAGCCTGCCTTAATCGCTGCAGTGTCGCTACCCTCAGCGATCAAGCTTTTCTTTATTCTCCCTCTCCTCTCCACCTCAGGACCAACCAATCTGAAGATTTGCGAAAGGAAAGGCACAGGATGCTGGTGTGAAACAGCCAAGGGCAGGAAGCAGCCCTCCGCTCCGCTCCTCCTCGTCTGAGAATAAGAAGGTAGATGGTGGGGGGGGGGGGGGGGGGGAGGGAGAAAGAGTGAGGATTGACAGAGTGGAAGAAAGTGGGAGATATATTGGAGACCCAAGAGTGAGCAATACTGGAAGGCATTCAGGCCCCAGAGTAGGAGTGCAGGAGGAAGGAAAGACAGAGGAAGGTCAGGGAGACCGAGAAGAGATGCAGGGCATGGAGAAAGCATAGGGAAAGGGACACACAGGGGCAATGCTGGACACAATGAGGTAGGGTAGGGTAGGGTAGGGTGGGGAGGGACAAACAGGATGAAATGCAGGAAAGAGCAACACAGAGAGACAAAGGGGGAAGATGCTGAATGTAATGGGAGGACAGAGACACTGAGAGGGCAGATGGGACAGGGACACACAGAATGGAGATGCTGGACGGGACCAGTAGGGACACAGATGGAAGATCAATGGTGGACAAGACAGAAGAAATGTCAAACGGACAGGGGATACTGCAAAAACAGGAAAAACAGAAAATAGACACTGGACCAGCCTGACTACAAAAATAAAATGCGCAGACAACAAGGTAGAAAGAAGAATTTTATTCTGAATTTATTAATTGAAATATCAGCTTTTGGAAATGTGCATCTGTGATATTTTGCATGTAAGTTTCAAATTTTCTAGTATTGCTGCATGCCGAGTCTGACTTCTTGAGGTAACTTTCCAGTTTTGCCAGAGTATTAATAGAACTAAAAAATGAACTTGCGGAGCTACTGTTAGAAATATGCAATCTGTCCCTAAAATCGAGTGTAGTACCGGAAGACTGGAGGGTAGCCAATGTTACTCCGATTTTTAAGAAGGGTTCCAGAGGAGATCCGGGAAATTATAGACCGGTGAGTCTGACATCGGTGCCGGGCAAGATGGTGGAGGCTATTATTAAGAATAAAATTGCAGAGCATATACAAAAACATGGACTGATGAGACAAAGTCAGCACGGATTTAGTGAAGGGAAGTCTTGCCTCACCAATCTAATGCATTTTTTTGAGGGGGTAAGCAAACATGTGGACAATGGGGAGCCGTTTGATATTGTATATCTGGATTTTCAGAAGGCGTTTGACAAAGTGCCGCACGAAAGACTCCTGAAGAAATTGCAGAGTCATGGAATCGGAGGTAGGGTATTATTATGGATTAAGAACTGGTTGAAAGATAGGAAGCAGAGAGTAGGATTGCGTGGCCAGTATTCTCAGTGGAGGAGGGTAGTTAGTGGGGTCCCGCAGGGGTCTGTGCTGGGTCCGTTGCTTTTTAATGTATTTATAAATGACCTAGAGATGGGAATAACTAGTGAGGTAATTAAATTCGCCGATGACACAAAATTATTCAGGGTCGTCAAGTCGCAGGAGGAATGTGAACGATTACAGGAGGACCTTGCGAGACTGGGAGAATGGGCGTGCAAGTGGCAGATGAAGTTCAATGTTGACAAGTGCAAAGTGATGCATGTGGGTAAGAGGAACCCGAATTATAGCTACGTCTTGCAAGGTTCCGCGTTAGGAGTTACGGATCAAGAAAGGGATCTGGGTGTCGTCGTCGATGATACGCTGAAACCTTCTGCTCAGTGTGCTGCTGCGGCTAGGAAAGCGAATAGAATGTTGGGTGTTATTAGGAAGGGTATGGAGTCCAGGTGTGCGGATGTTATAATGCCGTTGTATCGCTCCATGGTGCGACCGCACCTGGAGTATTGTGTTCAGTACTGGTCTCCGTATCTCAAAAAAGATATAGTAGAATTGGAAAAGGTACAGCGAAGGGCGACGAAAATGATAGTGGGGATGGGACGACTTTCCTACGAAGAGAGGCTGAGAAGGCTAGGGCTTTTCAGCTTGGAGAAGAGACGGCTGAGGGGAGATATGATAGAAGTGTATAAAATAATGAGTGGAATGGATCGGGTGGATGTGAAGCGACTGTTCACGCTATCCAAAAATACTAGGACTAGAGGGCATGAGTTGAAGCTACAGTGTGGTAAATTTAAAACGAATTGGAGAAAATTTTTCTTCACCCAACGTGTAATTAGACTCTGGAATTCGTTGCCGGAGAACGTGGTACGGGCGGTTAGCTTGACGGAGTTTAAAAAGGGGTTAGATAGATTCCTAAAGGACAAGTCCATAGACCGCTATTAAATGGACTTGGAAAAATTTATTTTTAGGTATAACTTGTCTGGAATGTTTTTACGTTTGGGGAGCGTGCCAGGTGCCCTTGACCTGGATTGGCCACTGTCGGTGACAGGATGCTGGGCTAGATGGACCTTTGGTCTTTTCCAGTATGGCACTACTTATGTACTTATGTACTTATGTGTTTTTCATGTGTGATCAAGATGCAGTATTCTGCTAGCGTGTAGTATTTGCCGGCATTTTGCTTTGTTTTTTTGTTTCACTAGGTTGTGTACTGGTGTTTTAGAGCCCGGTGTAATTACAGTTCTGACTTTCCACGCATAAGGTTGTGCTCCTCCTGTCCTTGGAATTAGTGCTGTTATGGTTTGGTAAGGTTATGAGTGTGTTTTTGCACAAGTTTGTGTATAGTGGTTTGCAGTGGAGAGATTGTGTGTTGGCCTTACTGAGGTGGCACCAAAACATCAGAAAGGGTGTAGAGCCTAAATCATGACACACTACCTCTTGAAGGATCTACATATGGTTGTTAATAAAAGGAGCTCATTGTGAACACTATCCACCCTAAAAGGGCGTTTTGTGGCTCTGCATGAGAATTGTGATATTATGATCCCTTGTTTCATATTGTGGACGGTCTGCATTTTCTGTATGGGTGGTATATTGGTGTATTAGGGTATGCCTAGTGTTATGGTACAGTAAGGTTCTGAGTGTGTTTTTGCACAAATTTGTGCATAGTGTTTTACAGTTGAGCGATTGTGGTTAGTATATGCTTTGAGCAACCACTTTATTCTTTGACATATGATACATATCTAATATCTAAATTTAATACAAGGTATTAATTGTGACTTTTATTTTTACTTATTTTTTTTTTCTGTGTGTTGTCAATTGTGGATATAAGCTCCGCCCCTGGCTCCACCCCCCAACCCCGCCCCCTTTAGCCTCCCCAAACAGTTGGGCCACCGACCGCCTATGCTTAAGACAATAGTGGAAGTAAAAAGGAAATTGGGAAATACAGACTATGATCTTGGTTGCAAATTAATAGAAACTGATAAAACAGATGATTGTGCAGTTTCTGGAATCCAGAAGTGCAGTGGTAAATAGAGTTCACTGTGAAGATAGGGTCATTAACATGTGTGCCTCAGGGGACTGGTCCATGGTTGGGTTCTTTTCAATATTTTTTTTATATATGATACTATGGAAGGGCTGTTTGGAAAGGTTTGCCTCTTTGCTGATTATGCCAAATAAGTAAAATAGGGTAGATACCCTAGAAGGTGTAGTTAACATAAGGTGAAGCTTGAGGAACGGTCTACAATGTGGCAGCCAAGCTTTAATGCTAAGAAATGCAAGGTTGTGCATTTGGGCTGTAAAAACCCAAGGGAGCATTAAAGTATAGAAATGTGCACAAAATAGCTGGTCTGGAAGTGACTGTATTCAAAGAAACAAAGGTATGAAAAGCAATGGCAAAAGCCAGACAGATGCTTGGTTGCATAGTAAGGAAAAAGGACAAGACAGTGCCTCTGAATTACTGTGTGTAATTCTGCATACTTCAAAAGGATGTAAACAGGATGGAGTCAGTCCTAAGGGTTATTAAAATGATCAGTGGACTTCACCATAAAACATATAAGAAAAGACTTAACGACCTGAAATATGTATAAGTTGGAAGAAAGGCAAGAGAAAGAACAAATAATAGAGACATTTAAATAACTCCATGGAATAAATACAAAGGCAATGGGCCTTTTCAGTTGAAAGGGTCAGAGGATGACTGTAAAAGGGAGTAGACTCAGAAGTAATTGTAAGAAAATTATTTCTATATGGAAAGGGTGGCAGATGAGAGGCACATTTGGCTTATTTTCAAAGCACTTTGGGAGGCTAAGTTCCATAGGTTTCTATGGAACTTTGGGAGGCTAAGTGCTTTGAAAATATGCCTCTACACTCCCAGTAGAGGTGGTATAGATGAGTATTGTATCTGAATTCAAGAAAGCATGAGACAAATACAGAGGGGATCTCTGAGGGAAGGGATTGCAGAACTTTGTAGTTGGTGTAAATGAGCCATATGGCCGTTATCTGCTGTTATTTCCTATGTATCTGTGAAAACACCTCCACACCACCATATCCCTAGTGACTTTGTAAATGATAGATGTTGCTTGAGCTCTGGCTGTATAGAATAATTACCTTGCAATTAAAGACAGGGTTTGTGGCATAATAGTAGCAGTATAGTATCTCCTTTTTATCTTCTGGAGTCTACCTAACCTTTTTTTTAAGCCCTCTTAACATTTTAATTAGTTTTTGTGGTTTTATCACCTGCTGTAGTGGTTCTGTGAACATTTTTACCATGGCCTATGGCTGCCCTAAAGATGTTATTTTCTGATCAAGGTCTTGTGTATACCACTGTCTAGCTCTAGTGCATAAACTACTGGCAGGCAACGTTTTAATTGGGTGGCATGCAGTTAGTACATATTCCTTTTCTTTTCTACCATACTTCCATTATAGTGTTGCCTTGCTGAGATTTGGTATAGATTTTATATAATAGGTCACCATGAGAAGGCATTCAGAAAGAACTGGGAACAGTAATTTATTCTCTCTTCCTTAGATACGTGGAGGGGCATTTTCAACATGACATCTAAGTCCACACAAAATCAAGTCATTGGGATGTAGAAGGAGCCAGCATTATTAGTAGACTGGCCACACAGACATACCAGGAGAGCAATGGGGCACCCTAGGAGGCACTGCAGTGGACTTCAAATAAATGCTCCCATTACACATCTCACTGCTGCTCCCTTATCTTGTCTGCTGAGCCTCCCAAAACCCATCCAAAACCCACTACCCCTAACTGTACAACTACAATAGTCCGATTTTTAAGAAAGGTTCCAGAGGAGATCCGGGAAATTATAGACCGGTGAGTCTGACGTCGGTGCCGGGCAAGATGGTGGAGGCTATTATTAAGAATAAAATTGCAGAGCATATACAAAAACATGGACTGATGAGACAAAGTCAGCACGGATTTAGTGAAGGGAAGTCTTGCCTCACCAATCTAATGCATTTTTTTGAGGGGGTAAGCAAACATGTGGACAATGGGGAGCCGTTTGATATTGTATATCTGGATTTTCAGAAGGCGTTTGACAAAGTGCCGCACGAAAGACTCCTGAAGAAATTGCAGAGTCATGGAATCGGAGGTAGGGTATTATTATGGATTAAGAACTGGTTGAAAGATAGGAAGCAGAGAGTAGGATTGCGTGGCCAGTATTCTCAGTGGAGGAGGGTAGTTAGTGGGGTCCCGCAGGGGTCTGTGCTGGGTCCGTTGCTTTTTAATGTATTTATAAATGACCTAGAGATGGGAATAACTAGTGAGGTAATTAAATTCGCCGATGACACAAAATTATTCAGGGTCGTCAAGTCGCAGGAGGAATGTGAACGATTACAGGAGGACCTTGCGAGACTGGGAGAATGGGCGTGCAAGTGGCAGATGAAGTTCAATGTTGACAAGTGCAAAGTGATGCATGTGGGTAAGAGGAACCCGAATTATAGCTACGTCTTGCAAGGTTCCGCGTTAGGAGTTACGGATCAAGAAAGGGATCTGGGTGTCGTCGTCGATGATACGCTGAAACCTTCTGCTCAGTGTGCTGCTGCGGCTAGGAAAGCGAATAGAATGTTGGGTGTTATTAGGAAGGGTATGGAGTCCAGGTGTGCGGATGTTATAATGCCGTTGTATCGCTCCATGGTGCGACCGCACCTGGAGTATTGTGTTCAGTACTGGTCTCCGTATCTCAAAAAAGATATAGTAGAATTGGAAAAGGTACAGCGAAGGGCGACGAAAATGATAGTGGGGATGGGACGACTTTCCTATGAAGAGAGGCTGAGAAGGCTAGGGCTTTTCAGCTTGGAGAAGAGACGGCTGAGGGGAGATATGATAGAAGTGTATAAAATAATGAGTGGAATGGATCGGGTGGATGTGAAGCGACTGTTCACGCTATCCAAAAATACTAGGACTAGAGGGCATGAGTTGAAGCTACAGTGTGGTAAATTTAAAACGAATCGGAGAAAATTTTTCTTCACCCAACGTGTAATTAGACTCTGGAATTCATTGCCGGAGAACGTGGTACGGGCGGTTAGCTTGACGGAGTTTAAAAAGGGGTTAGATAGATTCCTAAAGGACAAGTCCATAGACCGCTATTAAATGGACTGGAAAAATTCCTCATTTTTAGGTATAACTTGTCTGGAATGTTTTTACGTTTGGGGAGCGTGCCAGGTGCCCTTGACCTGGATTGGCCACTGTCGGTGACAGGATGCTGGGCTAGATGGACCTTTGGTCTTTCCCAGTATGGCACTACTTATGTACTTATGTACTTATGTCCTTATGGGTGAAGGGGGCACATATGTGGGTACAGTGGGTTTCTGGTGAGTTTTGGAAGGTTCACAGTTTCCACAAGTGTAACAGGTAGGGGCCTGGGTTCACCTGTCTGCAGTGCACTGCACCCACCACTAGACCACTCCAAGGACCAGCATGCTGCTCTAATGGACTTGAGTATTACATCTAAGACTGGTAAGTAATGTTTTTAATCACATTTTGGGGGGATGGGAAGGGGTTAGTGACCACTGGGGGAGTAAGGGGAGGTCATCCCTGATTCCCTCCAGTGCTCACCTGGTCATTTATGGCACCTTTTTGTGCCTTATTCGTTATAAAAACAGGTCTAGCTCAAAACTTCTTAATTTTAGTCCTGGACGGTTTTGTTTTGTTTCATTATGGTTGAAAAACGTCCAAGTCTTAGGAATGCCCAGATCCCACTCTTAACACATCCCTGACATGCCCCCTTGTGATCTGAGTGCACTTATGATGGACCTCATAGAAAAATGTCTAAAAATTGGTTTAAAAAATACCAATTTGTACATTTTTGTGAGAAAAACGTCCAATGCAGATTTATGCCTCTTTTTGGCTGTTTTTCTCTTTTGAGAAAATGAGCCCCATAGTGATTTACCAGCTTTGCTGCTGAATGTTATGTTGTGCTCCCTGTTGGAGTTTCAATGATTTGGTTTATTCTAAAGAGTCTCAAATCAGTCCTCAAGATCCACCCAACAAATCAGCTTTTCAGGATATCCACCGTGACTATGCATTTTGGATAGCAGTGAACTCAATATCACCTGATTCCTGACTTCCTCTGACCATGGGAATAGCGGGATATCTCTCTGAAATTGACAGCTGGCCCTTCATTTTATACCAGCCATCCATTCTAAAATAAGGAAGCACCACTTCCAATGACACAGTGACAGAGAAAGACTTTCAGTAGGGTGATGGCTGCCTCTATGCATTTGCCTCCTCTGCCTATTGGGAAGTTTGCCTGATATCCTGAAATTCAGGATAAAACATTAGGACCATTTAGGGAATCACCAGTTATGTATACTATAGTTTTATGTCTGCAGTGAATTTATAAACAGAGGAGGTTATAATGAGGTTTCACTGCATAAGTAATCTAATCCACTCTTATTTCTTGATATGCCACTGTTCAAATAAATTTAATTGGTAGGGGATGAGCTGAGTGGTCACTATAGCTGAATCTACTTACCTCTTCTGAGAGCTTGGATAGCATCAAGGTAGTTAGTGCCCAGGTAAAGTGTGGTATCCATCTTGCTGGGAAGACGTTTCAGCTTTTTGGTGGAATCTTTAAAGAGCAGATCCTTTCCAAAATGAGAGGAGAAGAGGCTGAATTTCCCTTTAGAATCTTGGCCACTCCCAAACTTTTCCTGTGAGGAGGAAAGATTGGCAAAAAGAAGAAAGAATCATAAGAGCTGGATATTTGAAGGCACTTGGGTGGTTAGCAGCAAGTGCTGACTACACAAGTCACTTTCTTTCAAAATCCTGAGCTGGCAAATGCATAAATTTTGGCCAGACAACTTGAGGTCCAGCCGACATTTATTTGCAGAAATTAAAGAAAGGAGAGGAGATGGACATTGTTATTTTACATTAGACATAGACCACCTTCCTTGAACAAAAGGTTAACCCAAGGCAATACAATCCAGGGGTAGGCCCAAAAGTTATCAAGAATCCAGACAGCAGTGATATCCAGTTGCTATCCAGATAAAGCGAAAGCTACATACCTGTAGAAGGTATTCTCCGAGGACAGCAGGCTGATTGTTCTCACGAATGGGTGACGTCCAAGGCAGCCCCTCCGATCGGAGATCTTCACTAGCAACAGCGTTTGCTAGCCCTCACGTGTGCATGCACCATGCGCATGCGCAGCCGTCTTCCCGCCCGAACGCGAGAGTGCTCATCAGTCCAGTAAATAGCAAAGACAAGGACAAGGGAAGACACAACTCCAAAGGGGAGGCGGGCGGGTTGGTGAGAACAATCAGCCTGCTGTCCTCGGAAAATACCTTCTACAGGTATGTAGCTTTCGCTTTCTCCGAGGACAAGCAGGCTGCTTGTTCTCACGAATGGGGTATCCCTAGCCCCCAGGCTCACTCAAAACAACAAACATTGGTTAATTGGGCCTCGCAACGGCGAGGACATAACTGAGATTGACCTAAACTTATTCAACTAACTGAGAGTGTAGCCTGGAACAGAATAAAAATGGGCCTGGGGGGGTGGAGTTGGATTCTAAACCCCGAACAGATTCTGCAGCACCGACTGCCCGAACCGACTGTCGCGTCGGGTGTCCTGCTGAAGGCAGTAATAAGATGTGAATGTGTGGACAGATGACCACGTCGCAGCCTTGCAAATCTCTTCCATAGTGGCTGACTTCAAGTGGGCCTCTGACGCTGCCATGGCTCTAACACTATGAGCCGTGACATGACCCTCAAGAGTCAGCCCAGCCTGGGCGTAAGCAAAGGAAATGCAATCTGCTAGCCAATTGGATATGGTGCGTTTCCCGACAGACACTCCCCTTCTGTTGGGATCAAAAGAAACAAACAAGTGGGCGGACTGTATGTGGGGCTGTGTCCGCTCCAGATAGAAGGCCAATGCTCGTTTGCAGTCCAATATGTGCAGCTGGCGTTCAGCAGGGCGGGTATGAGGACGGGGAAAGAATGTTGGCAAGACAACTGACTGGTTCAGATGGAACTCCAACACCACCTTCGGCAAGAACCTAGGGTGAGTACGGAGGACTACTCTGTTATGATGAAATTTGATATAAGGAGCATGAGCTACCAAGGCTTGAAGCTCACTGACTCTGCGAGCTGAAGTAACTGCCACCAAGAAAATGACCTTCCAGGTTAAGTACTTCAGATGGCATGAATTCAGTGGCTCGAAAGGAGGTTTCAACAGCTGGGTGAGAACGACATTGAGATCCCATTACACTGTAGGAGGTTTGATGGGGGGCTTTGACAACAGCAAACCTCTCATGAAGCGAACAACTAAAGGCTGTCCCGAGATCGGCCTACCTTCCACATGGTAATGGTATGCACTAATCGCACTAAGATAAACTCTTACAGAGTTGGTCTTAAGACCAGACTCAGACAAGTGCAGAAGGTATTCAAGCAGGGTCTGTGTAGGACACGAGCGAGGATCTAGGGCCTTGCTGTCACACCAGATGGCAAACCTCCGCCATAGAAAGAAGTAACTCTTTTTAGAGGAATCTTTCCTTGAAGCAAGACCCAGGAGACACCCTCGGAGAGACCCAAGGAGGCAAAATCTACGCTCTCAACATCCAGGCCATGAGAGCCAGAGACCGGAGGTTGGAATGCAGAAGTGCCCCCTTGTTCTGAGTAATGAGGGTCGGAAAACACTCCAATCTCCATGGTTCTTCGGAGGACAACTCCAGAAGAAGAGGGAACCAGATCTGATGCGGCCAGAAAGGGAGCGATCAGAATCATCGTGCCTCGGTCTTGCCTGAGTTTCAGCAAAGTCTTCCCCACCAAAGGTATGGGAGGATAAGCATACAGGAGGCCTTCCCCCCAATCCAAGTGAAAGGCATCCAACGCTAGTCTGCCGTGGGCCTGAAGTCTGGAACAGAACTGGGGGACCTTGTGGTTGGCTTGGGTAGCAAAGAGATCCACCAAGGGGGTGCCCCACGCTTGGAAGATCTCATGTACCACTTTGGAATTGAGCGACCACTCATAAGGTTGCATGATCCTGCTCAATCTGTTGGCCAGACAATGAAGATACTTACCTGTGGCAGGTATTCTCCGAGGACAGCAGGCTGGACATCACCACGCATGGGTCGTCATCCGCGACAGCCCAGGAGCTCCGGAAATTAACAAAAAATTCTAGAAGCAGTGCGACAGGCGCGGGGACCGCGCACCGCGCATGCGCGAGTGACTTCCCGCCCACGACGCCCGCGCGCTTCCCTCAGTTATACAACAAACTAGAACAGAACAACTCCTAAGGGGAGGAGGGAGGGTTGTGGTGATGTCCAGCCTGCTGTCCTCGGAGAATACCTGCTACAGGTAAGTATCTTCATTTTCTCCGAGGACAAGCAGGCTGGACATCACCAAGCATGGGGTATCCCTAGCACCCAGACTCACTCAAAACAATGAACAGTGGTCAATTGGGCCTCGCAACGGTGAGGACATAACTGAGATTGACCTGAAAACAAATACAACTAAGTGAGAGTGCAGCCTGGAACAGAACAGAAATGGGCCTAAGAGGGTGGAGTTGGATTCTTTCTTTTTTAGTTCAATCAGTTTTTTATTGATTTTATAACATATTGTAAATTTAGTACCAATGACAATAACAGTTAACAGAAAGGTCAATGTACTCTGACTATATATATATATACATATATGTATATTCGTATGAAGTATGCATGTATATCAGATGTTATAGTATTAATGCCAATGTTTGAAAAGTACCTGTACATTAATTACTTAGCTGGATGAATATTTTATTATATGCCATAAAGGAACCACATTTCTCTGCTGCTACTTTTTCGTATTTAGCTGTTAGACGTACTGAGTTCCACCACATTTCGTAGGTTAACTTTGTAAAATCTTTCCAGTTTTGACATATCAATTTTATAGCCACTTGGATCAATATACGTAGTAGTTTAATTATATGTGGTGATAATGTATTGTTAATGCCGAAATCTCCTGCTATTATCGTTTTGTAAGTTAAAGAAATCTTTAAATTTAGTATAAGAGAAATTGTTTTCTCTATTTGAGACCAATATTCATCCAGTAATGGGCAATGATATATTAAATGGTCCAAGGTTCCTATATTGTTGCAGCAGGACCAGCAATGATTGGAAGCATCTTTTGATATCTTAGATAGTTTATATGGTGTCCACATAGCTCTATGTAATATATAAAATGACGATTGTATAAGAGCTGATGATTTTGACGATTTATATAGAGATGACCAAATTTCTTCCCATTGATCTTCTGATAGTTGAGAGTTGATTTCTCTATTCCAAATGTTCTGCAAAGCCAATGGAGGATAAGAAGAATGTTCTTGTAGGATTTTGTATCATATGGAGACCGTTTTCTTTTTTGTATCCAGTTGATGACATAATGTTAAATAACTTAGTGTATCGTCCTTTAAAGTATTAATGTTAAAGCTAGAAGAAATACAATGTTTTAGTTGGATCCACTGGAAAAGGCAATGTTTATGCAGATTATATGTTTCTTGTAATTTAGAGAAGGGTATCCATTTATGTTTGTCCAAGAGTTGATGTAGATACCAAATTTTAGCTTCCATCCAATTGGGCCATGCAATGCACTTCCCATTGATTTTAAGATTTGGATTGTTCCAGAGAGGAATCATGGTGGTTGAGTGAATTGGTGCTTTTACACAAGAGTCCAGTGAATTGAAAGATATTTGAGATGCAGAGATAATTGGATTAGTTTCTGATTTGTTTGTAAATGACCATGGTAGTAAGTTTAGTGGGATATCTTTATATAGTTTTGCTTCCCATTTTAGCCATAAAGGTTCTGGTTGATCTTCTCTAGAGATAATCCATGAGGAGCTTTGTCTAAGTATAAAAGCTTTGTGGTAATCCTTAAAGTTTGGAAAATTAACTCCACCATGTTGTTTAGTAGACTTAAGATATTTTAAGGCTATTCGAGGTGGTTTATTAGACCATAAAAATTTAGATAGGATTTGTTCTATATTTTTGTATGTGTTATCATTAAGCATAATTGGTAACATGCTCAATACATAATTTACCTTTGGAGTAATCATCATTTTTATGGTATCTAATCTACCCCACCAAGATAATTTGAGTGGTGACCATTTTTTAGACATATCATTAACACAATTCAGTAGATGTGTTGCATTGAGGTTAATTGTATCATTAACATTAGATCCAAACAATACACCTAAGTACTTCAAACTGGTGGGAGACCATTTGAATGGTGATTGTGTATATTGATATGATCTTGCTGACATATTCATAGGTAGCATTTCTGTTTTTGTAGGATTTAGTTTGTATCCAGAGATCAGTGAGTACTTATTTATTACTTCTAATATGTAAGGTATGGATGAAGGAGTGGTATATAACAGTACGTCATCAGCATATGCCGAAAGTTTAGCTGATAAATTATCCATTTCTATACCTTTAATATGGTCAGATTGTAGTATTGTTAAGAGTAGGGGTTCTAAGGCTATATTAAATAGTAATGGGGATAGAGGACAACCTTGTCTTGTTCCTCTAGACGGTCTGAAAGGGGATGAGAAATGTCCATTAATGAATAATTTGTTGGTTGGGCAAGTATATAGTACTTTTATCATATTTAAAGCGTTTTGTGTGAAACCAAACCACTGTAAAGTATGAAATAGATATTTCCATTCAACACGGTCGAAGGCCTTTTTGGCATCAAGACCTATGGCCACATAAGGGGTGTTAGAAGTTTGTGTCTGTATTAGTAGATTAGTAAATAGTCTGGTATTATTATGTGATTGTCTGCCATGCATGAAACCTGTCTGATTAGGGTTTATGATTTTAGGTAAAATTACTTGTAGTCTTTCCGCTATGATTTTTGCATAAATTTTTGCATCAATGTTTATTAGAGATAAAGGTCGATAATTTTGTATTCTTTGGAGATCTTTTCCTGGTTTGGGAAAGACGATGGTAGTTGCTTCTGTGAAGGATCCTGAAACTTCTCCAGATGTGATTAAATAATTGAAAAAGGAACTTAATATTGGAGCAAGTATATCTTGAAAAGTGAGATAGAATTCCAAAGTGAAACCATCAGGGCCAGGCGCTTTTTTTTGCCATAGCCTTTATGGCTGATAATACTTCCTGATCTGTTATAGGAGTTGTAAATGATATATTATCTTCATGGTTGATGGTTTCGTGTTTTATATTGTCTAAAAAGGAATTATCTATATTATCAGAAGTAGTTTCAGATTTGTAAAGATCATCATAAAATTTTAGAAAAGATGTTAATATTTGTTGGTTATCTGTTTGGATGAAATCATTAGAGTCTCTAATTTGGGATATATCATTTTTTTCAGCTCTAGTTTTGAGGTAGCTGGCTAACAGATGTCCAGATTTGTTATTACTAGAATAGTATTGGGCTGACTTCATAAAGATTTCTTTATTTGCAGTATTAGCTAATATGGCATTGTATTTATATCTAACTTTCCGTAGTTTGCTTAGAATGTCCATATTGGAAGGGGATGACTGGTGAGTTTTTTCAAGATGAGCTATTGATTTTTCTAGATCTGTAATTTCTGACATTTGTTGTTTTTTTTTCTTTGCTGCGAATCTAATAATTGATCCACGAATAAACTTAAGTTATGTGATGTTTGGAGAATTTTACATAACAATGAAAGAGATTATACCTTTCACTCTTTACCACATAATTCATACTCTCGTATAGATTACATCCTAATATCTGAATCATTATTGAGTAAGGTAATTGACACGCATATTGACACTATCATGCACATATTTCAATAAAATTATCAGATTTCTCACCCAAAGCTCAAACAAAATCCTGGAGATTTAATGCTAGTTTACTATCATATCCTGAATTTAATGATGAAGTTAAAAATGATATATTGGAATACTTTAAGTTTAATACACTTAAAGATACTAATTGGATAACAAGATGGGATGCTTTCAAAGCATTTATTCGTGGAGTTGGATTCTAAACCCCAAACAGATTCTGTAACACCGACTGCCCAAACCGACTGTCGCGTCGGGTATCTTGCTGAAGGCAGTAATGAGATGTGAATGTGTGGACTGATGACCACGTCGCAGCCTTGCAAATCTCTTCAATGGAAGCTGACTTTAAGTGAGCCACTGACGCAGCCATGGCTCTAACATTATGAGCCGTGACATGGCCCTCCAAGGTCAGCCTGGCTTGGGCATAAGTGAAGGAAATGCAATCTGCTAGCCAAATTGGAGATTGAGCGTTTTCCGATGCCCATAACTGGGTGGACTGTCTGTAGGGCTTCGTCCGCTCCACGTAAAAGGCCAATGCTCTTTTACAATCCAAGGTATGCAACTTGTCCTCACCAGGGCGGGTATGAGGTCGGGGGAAAAATTTTGGCAAGACAATTGACTGGTTCAGATGGAACCGACACCACCTTCGGCAGGAACTTAGGATTAGTGCGGAGAACTACCCTGTTATGATGAAATTTAATGTAGGGAGCATGAACTACTAGGGCTTGGAGCTCACTGACTCTACGAGCTGAAGTAACAGCCACCAAGAAAATGACCTTCCAGGTCAAGTACTTCAGATGGCAGGAATTCAGTGGCTCAAAAGGAGGCTTCATCAGCTGGGTGAGAATGACGTTGAGATCCCATGACACTGGTGGAGGTTTGACAGGGGGCTTTGACAAAAGCAAACCTCTCATAAAACGAACAACTAAAGGCTGTCCAGAGATCGGCTGACCTTCTACACGGTGATGATAAGCACTGATTGCACTCGGGTGAACTCTTACCGAATTAGTCTTAAGACCAGACTCTGATAAGTGTAGAAGGTATTCAAGCAGGGTCCGTGTAGGACAAGAGAAAGGGTCTAGGGCTTTGCTGTCACACCAGACGGCAAACCTCCTCCATTTAAAACCATAACTCCTTTTCGTGGAATCTTTCCTGGAAGCAAGCAAGACTCAGGAGACACCCTCTGAGAGGCCTAAAGAGGCAACTTCTAAGCTCTCAACATCCAGGCCGTGAGAGCCAGGGATTGGAGGTTGGGATGTAGAAGCGACCTCTGGTTCTGAGTGATGAGGGTCGGAAAAGAGTCCAATTTCCACGGTTCTTCTGACAACAAGTCCAGAAGAAGAGGGAACCATATCTGACGGGGCTAGAAAGGTGCTATCAGAATCATGGTTCCGTGGTCTTGTTTGAGTTTCAGCAGAGTTTTCCCTACTAAAGGAATGGGAGGATACGTGTACATGAAGGAGAAAGGCATCTGACGTCAGTCTGTCATGGGCCTGAAACCTGGAACAGAATTGAGGAACCTTGTGATTGTACTGAGTGGCAAAAAGATCCACCGAGGGGGAGATCCGGTGCCCCCCTGCTTGTTCATGTAATACATGGCAACCTGATTGTCTGTTTGAATTAGGATAATTTGATTGGACAGACGATCTTTGAAAGTCTTCAGTGCATTCCAGATTGCTCGTAATTCCAAGAGGTTGATCTGAAGATGGGTTTCCTGGAAGGACCAAACTCCTTGAGTGTGAAGCTCATCAACATGAGCCCCCCCCCCCCCCCCCCCCACCCTAGAAGGGATGCATCCGTTGTCAGCACCTTTTGTGGCTGAGGAATTTGGAATGGGCATCCCAAGACCAGATTGGAGCGAATGGTCCACCAGAGAAGGGAATTGGAAAATTCGGTGGAAAGATGGATGACATCCTCTAGATCCCCCATGGCCTGACACCACTGGGAAGCTAGGGTCCACTGAGCTGATCTCATGTGTAGTCGTGCCATGGGAGTCACATGAACTGTGGAGGCCATATGGCCGAGAAGTCTCAACATCTGCTGAGCTGTGATCTGTTGCGACGCTCGAGTCAAGGACACTAGGAACAGAAATTTGTCTGCCCTCGCCTGGGGTAGATAGGCTCGAGACGTCTGTGTGTTCAACAGAGCTCCTATAAACTCCAATTTCTGAAAGGGAACCAGATGGGACTTGGGATAATTGATGACAAACCCCAGAAGTTGGATAGTGAACCGCATGGATTGCAGAGCTCCTGCCTCCGAGGTGTTCTTTACCAGCCAATCATCGAGGTAAGGGAACACATGCATTCCCAGTCTGCGTAGCGATGCTGCGACAACTGCCAAGCATTTTGTGAATACTCTGGGCGCAGTTGCAAGACCCAAGGGCAGTACGCAGTACTGAAAATGCTGAGTTCCCAAGCGAAATCTGAGGTACTGCCTGTGAGCTGGAAGCACCGAGATGTGAGTGTAGGCGTCCTTCAAGTCCAGAGAGCATAGCCAGTCGTTTTCCTGAATCATGGGGAGAAGGGTGCCTAGGGAAAGCATCCTGAACTTTTCTCGGACCAGGAATTTGTTCAGGCCCCTTAGGTATAGGATGGGACGCATCCCCCCTGTTTTCTTTTCCACAAGGAAGTACCTGGAATAGAATCCCAGCCCTTCTTGCCCGGGTGGAACGGGCTCGACCGCATTGGCGCTGAGAAGGGCGGAGAGTTCCTCTGCAAGTACCTGCTTGTGGTGGGAACTGAAGGATTGAGCTCCCGGTGGACAATTTGGAGGTGTTGGTTCCAGATTGAGAGCGTATCCAGACCGGACTATTTGAAGAATCCACCTGTCGGAGGATATCAGAGGCTACCTTTGGTGAAAAAATATAAGCCTCCCTCCGACAGGAAGATCGTCTGGCACCGATACTTTGATGTCAGCTATGCTTCTCTGGAGCCAGTCAAAAGCCCATCCCCTGCTTTTGCTGGGGAGCCGCAGGGGCCTGAGGTGCACGCCGCTGACGAGAGCGGGTTTGCTGGGGTCGAGCCTGAACAGGCTGTCTGGAAGTAGGTGTACCTACGCCTGTCAGAGGAATAGGGAGCACTCCGCCTCCCTCCAAAAAACCTCCTAGAGGAGGAGGTAGTAGCAGAAGGCGTCCAGCGGGCAAGAGAATCCATAGCATCATGATGCTTTTCGAGGGACTCAACCATATCCTCAACCTTCTCTCCAAAAAGATTGTCCCCCCAGCAAGGAACATCCGCCATACGGTGCTGGGTTTTCTGATTCAGGTCCAAGACACGCAGCCAGGAGAGTCTGCGCATCACGATACCTTGAGCAGCCGCCCGGGATGCAGCGTCAAAAGAATCAAAAGTTCCCCTGGCCAGGAATTTGCGACACGCCTTCTGCTGCCTGACCACCTGGTGAAAAGGCTCAGCAAGCTCAGGAGGAAGAGCCTCAACCAATCCAGACAGTTACTTTATCGAGTTCCGTAAGTGGATGCTGGTGTACAGCTGGTATGTTTGAATCTTGGCGGCAAGCATTCCGGCCTGATACGTACGCCTCCCAAAAGAATCCAAGGTCCTAGACTCTCTGCCCGGGGGCGCCGAAGCATAGTCCCTAGTACTCTTGGATCTTCTGAGAGCAGAGTCTACCACCATGGAATTGTGAGGAAGTTGGGCCTTCACCATCACAGGCTCACCATGGACTCTGTACTGGGACTCAGACTTCTTGTTGACAACTGAATTAGATAGAGGGCAAGACCAATTCCGCAACATCACTTCCCTGAGTGTATTGTGCAGGGGGGGCCGTTGCAACCTCTTTTGGTGGAGAAGGATAATCTAGGACCTTGAACATCTCAGCCCTGGGCTCATCCACAGCCTCCATGGGAAAAGGAATGTCCCTAGACATTTCCCGCACAAAAGATGAAAAGGAGAGACACTCAGGTGGAGATTGCCTAACCTCAATAAGTGGAGTGGGATCCGACGGAAGCCCCTGAGAATCTTCCTCCGAAAAATATCTGGGGTCTTCCTCCTCACTCCATGAGTGCTCCTGTTCGGTATCGGACAATAGCTCTCGAAGAGCAGCCCGAACCCGATCCTGCCTCAACCTGGAGGAGCGATGTCCTCGAGAAGTGGACCCCTGCCTGGACTCTGGTGAAGCTTCCTCCACCGATATCGAGGGAGAGTCCACCTGGGTGGCAGCCGGCTCAGGCACCGCAAGCGGTACCGAGGGCAGAGACCTCCACACAGGAGATGGGCCAGACGCCGTCTTGGCAGTAGGTACCGCAGGCGCAGGCACCTGAGGTACCGAGGGAGGACGGATCATCCCTTCCAAAAGACCTGGAAGCATGGCCCAGAGACACTCACCGAGGGCTGCCATTGGAACAAGCTGAGGGCCAGTGGAAGAGTCAGTGCCAGAATCAGATGAGGTTCGAGAACCGGTACCTGGCTGCCAGACGACCGACACGTCGGCACCTCTTGAATGGAGGGTGAGCGGTCCTCTCGGTGCTGACGCTTCTCGGGTGCCGACTCCCTCGGCTCCCCGGAGCTCTCGGTACCATGACAAGAGGGGGATCGATGACGACGCTTCTTAGCCTTTGCCCGATGCCCGTCATCGACACTCCTCGGTACCGATGAAGAGGACGTGGAACCCTCACGCCTCTTCGGGGCCGGGTCCGACTCAGAGCGGTCCTAGGGGGTCTGCATAGCAGTAGGCCTCGAGACGGGTGGAGACCCACTCGATGCCTCGCTGCTCCCAGTTCTCTCGGCAGCCGTTACCTGGACTCTCGATGCCGCCTCCCTCAACGCCGATGTCGATGCTGACGTCGAAGGTCCGGACCGATCTGGAAAAAGCTTCTCACGCTGAGCCTCTCGAGACACCTGGGTCCGCTTTTTCATTAATTTACAAAGCTTACACGAAGCAGGTAAATGGTCGTGCCCGAGGCACTGGAGACACCAAGCGTGAGGATCGGTCGAAGAGATGGTCCGGTTGCAGCGGGAACAGCGTTTGAAGCCGCTGGGAGTCCTCGATGACATGGGAGGAAAAATAGCGGACGAAAAATCAAACGGCTCGATGGTGCCGATGAAAAGGCACAAAAAAAGGAAGGCACTCGACCGGGCGGCCTAAAAGCGACCGCCACCGATGGGAGAAACGAAACTTACCAAGTTCAAAATAACTACGAAAATAAAGGATGGTTTTTTTTTTTTAGACTAAGAAGAAAATAAATAAAATAAGAAAAAAAGGGCAGAAAGAGGAACCGGAACGCATAAACACGACGCTAAAACGTCTCCTGGGCCAAAACAACACGAGGAGCGGCAGAAAAACAACCCCTCTTCGCGAAGCGGAAAAAAGGAAACTGAGGGAAGCGCGTGGGGGTCGCGGGCGGGAAGTCACTCGCGCATGCGTGGTGCGCGGTCCCCGCGCCCGTCGCGCTGCTTTTAGAATTTTTTGTTAATTTCTGGAGCTCCTGGGCCGTCGCAGACGACGACCCATGCGTGGTGATGTCCAGCCTGCTTGTCCTCGGAGAATGTTGTTTACGCCTGCCAGATATGTGGCCTGAAGACACATGCCGTATCAGCGAGGCTAAAACCACATTCTGACGGCCTCCTGACACAGAGGGCAAGATCCGGTGCCCTCCTGCTTGTTGATGTAATTTATTTTTTTGTTACATTTGTACCCCACGCTTTCCCACTCATGGCAGGCTCAATGCGGCTTACATGGGGCAATGGAGGGTTAAGTGACATGCCCAGAGTCACAAGGAGCTGCCTGTGCCTGAAGTGGGAATCAAACTCAGTTCCTCAGTTCCCCAGGACCAAAGTCCACCACCCTAACCACTAGGCCACTCCTCCACATGGCAACCTGGTTGTCTGTCTGAATTTGAATAATTTTTTAGAACAGCCGATCCCTGAAAGCCCTTAGAGCTTTCCAGACCGCTCGTAACTCCAGGAGATTGATCTGTAGACCTTGTTCCTGGAGGGACCAACTCCCTTGGGTGTGAAGCCCATCAACATGAGCTCCCTATCCCAGGAGAGACGCATCCATCGTCAGCACTTTTTGCGGCTGAGGAATTTGGAAGGGACGTCCCAGAGTCAAATTGGACCGAATTGTCCACCACTGCAGGGATTGAAGAAAACTGGTGGACAGCTGAACTACATTCTCTAGACCCCCAGCAGCTTAGTACCACTGGGAAGCTAGGGTCCATTGAGCTGATCTCATGTGAAGACAGGCCATGGGAGTTACATGAACTGTGGAGGCCATGTGGCCGAGCAATCTCAACATCTGCCGAGCTGTGATCTGCTGAGACGCTCACACCCAGGAAGATTGTCAGCCCTCGCTTCCGGAAGGTAGGCATGAGCCGTCTGAGAATCCAGCAGAGCTCCTATGAATTCTAGTTGTTGAACTGGAAGAAGGTGGGACTTTGGATAATTTATCACAAACCCTAGTAGCTCCAGGAGTCGAATAGTCATCTGCATGGACTGTAGAGCTCCTGCCTCGGAGGTGTTCTTCACCAGTCAATTGTCGAGGTAAGGGAACTTGTGCACTCCCAGTCTGCGTAGAGACGCCGCTACGACAGCCAGGCATTTTGTGAACACCCTGGGCGCTGAGGCGAGACCAAAGGGTAGCACACATTACTGAAAGTGCCGTGTTCCCAGACGGAATCGAAGATACTGTCTGTGAGCTGGCAGTATCGGGATATGAGTGTAAGCATCCTTTAAGTCCAGAGAAAATAGCCAATCGTTCGCCTGAATCATGGGAAGAAGGGTGCCCAGGGAAAGCATCCTGAACTTTTCTCGGACCAGATATTTGTTCAGGGCCCTTAGGTCTAGGATGGGACGCATCCCCCGTTTTCTTTTCCACAAGGAAGTACCTGGAATAGAATCCCAGCCCTTCTTGCCCCGGTGGCACGGGCTCGACCGCATTGGCGCCGAGAAGGGCGGAGAGTTCCTCAGCAAGTACCTGCTTGTGCTGGAAGCTGAAGGACTGAGCTCCCGGTGGGCAATTTGGAGGCTTTGAAACGAAATTGAGGGAGTATCCTAGTCGGACTATTTGAAGAACCCACTGGTCGGAGGTTATGAGAGGCCACCTTTGGTGGCACGGACACTTTGATTTATACTTGTATGGAGGCATATGTCGGTTCACGATTTTAGAAGGTTTGTTTTTGTGAAGTGCCATCTGTCAAAGTGTGCATTTTAATTGCGAGTTCAACAAACAAATACTCAAGTGGAGACTATATGTTTTTATAGATATCGATTAGCTCCTGATGCAGCCCAGTGGGGTGAAACACGGCCTGTGTCGGGCTTGTTAATTTTTATATTGATCCATATCAATTAAATATTGTTTTCCACACATGTATCTGCTTCGTTTAGTGTCCATTATGCTCTGCTGGAGCCAGTCAAAAGCCCGTCCCTTGCTTTTGCTGGGGAGCTGCAGGGGCCTGTGGAGGCGCACGCTGTTGACGAGAACGAGCGCGCTGGGGTTTGGCCTGAGCGGCAGGCTGGTGAGAGGGAGGATTGTACCTACGCTAATTAGAAGAATAGGGAACAGTCCTCCTTCCCCCATAAAAACGTCTACCAGTTGAGGTAGATGCTGAAGGCGTCTGGCGGAAGAATTTGTCGAAAGCGGTGTCCCGCTGGTGGAGCTGTTCTACCACCTGTTCGACCTTTTCTCCAAAAATATTATCCCCCCGGCAAGGAGAGTCCGCTATCCACTGCTGGAGCCTATTCTCCAGGTCTGAGGCGCGCAGCCATGAGAGTCTGCACATCACCACACCTTGAGCAGCGCCCCTGGACGCGACATCAAAAGTATCGTAAACACCCCTGGCCAGGAATTTACGACATGCCTTCAGCTGCCTTACCACCTGCTGAAAAGGCTTGGCTTGCTCAGAGGGGAGCTTGTCCACCAAGTCTGCCAACTGCCGCACATTGTTCCACATATGAATGCTCATGTAGAGCTGGTAGGACTGGATTTTGGAAATGAGCAAAAGAATCCAAAGTTCTAGAGTCTTTGCCCGGGGGCGCCGAAGCATACTCTCTAGAACTCTTGACCTTCTTAAGGGCCAGATCCACCACACCAGAGTCGTGAGGCAACTGAGTCTGCATCAACTCCGGGTCCCCATGGATCCGATACTGGGATTCGATCTTCTTGGGAATGTGGGGATTAGTTAGCGGCTTCGCCCAGTTCGCCAGCAATGTCTTCTTGAGGACATGATGCATGGGTACTGAGGACAATTCCTTAGGTGGCGAAGGATAGTCCAAAAGCTCAAACATTTCAGCCCTTGGCTCATCCTCCATAACCACAGGGAAGGGAATGGCCGTAGACATTTCCCGGACAAAGGCCGCGAAAGATAGACTCTCGGGAAGAGAAAGCTGTCTTTCAGGGGAGGGAGTGGGATCAGAAGGAAGACCGTCAGACTCCTCATCTGAGAAGTATCTGATGTCTTCCTCTGCCTCCCACGAGGCCTCACCATTGGTGTTGGACACCAGTTCATGAACTTCTGTCCGAAGCCGTGCCCGCCTCGACTCCGTAGGAATATGACCACGGTGGGAGCGTCGAGAGGAAGACTCCCGTACCGGCGGCAATGGAGCTCCCTCCATCGATGTCGTCGGGGAGTCTGTCTGGGAGGCAGCCGATGCCGGGAGACCTCACCACGGACGAGGGCCCAGCCATCGCCTCAGTCATCGGTACCGGTGGCGCAAGCACTCCCGGCACTGGAGGAGAAGGGCGCAACAGCTCTTCCAGGATCCCTGGAAGGATGGCCCTGAGGCTCTCGTTCAGAGCGGCTGTCGAGAGCGGCAAGGAGTCCGGTACCAGCGATGAGCTGCGAATCTGTCCAGGATGCGGAGGCGGTACCGGGCTGTCCAAAGGGGAGTGCATCGACACCTCCTGAATGGAGGGTGAGCGGTCCTCCCGATGTCGACGCTTGTGTGCTGGTGGCACCGGCGACCCAGAGCTCTCGGTACCGCGTCTAGAAGGCGACCGATGACGATGCTTCTTTGCCTTCGCACGAAGCACATCACCGGTACCTTCCGGTACCAAAGAGGAGGACATCAAATCCAAACGTCTCCTGTGGGCCGGGTCTGAAAGAGGTTGATCCCGGGAGGTCTGTACCGCAGGAGCCCTCAAGGCAGGCGGAGACCTACTCGAGGGCTCACCGCTACCAGCAGGGGAATGGACAGCCCTCACCTGCACTCCGGAAGATGAAGCACCCTCCGATGACATCGATACCACCGATGACCTCGGTATCGCAGATGCTGGATCACTGGCAGAAGAGCTGGGTACCGTAGACGTCGACGCACCGGACGATGACCTCGGTACCGAAGACGTCGAAGCACCGGACGAGGCCCTGAACAAAAGGTTCCACTGGGCCAATCTCGCCACCTGAGTCCGCTTCTTCAAGAGAAGACAGAGAGTACAGGCTTGGGGGCGATGCCCGGCCCCCAGACACTGAAGGCACGAAACGTGCCTATCAGTGAGGAAGACAGTCCGGCTGCACTGGGTGCACTTTTTGAAGCCGCTGGCAGGCTTCGAGGACATGGGCGGAAAAATCACGCCGGCGAAGTCAAAATTCGCAATGATTATTATTATTTATTATTTATTGCATTTGTACCCCACATTATCCCACCTTTTTGCAGGCTCAATGTGGCTTACAGAGTGTTGTTATGATGCAGTCATTACATGATCTTAAATACATTCGGTAATAGGCTGGAGGTGGGTGATTTAGATGCAAGGTGCTAGGCAGTGGCGTAGCCAAGGGTGGGCCCAGGTGGATCCAGGCCCACCCACTTTGAGCTCAGGCCCACTCAGTAGCAGCACACCTATGATGTGGCTGACAGGGATCCCAAGCCCCACCAGCCGAAAACTCTCAACAACTGCATACCTTGTAAATAGCAGATCGTCACCTGCAGCGATGAGCAACTGATTCATGCTGTGGGGCCAACATTAGCAGTGTGTACTAGTTGCTGCTCACTGCCAATGAATATCTACTATTTAAAAGGTATGCGGGGTGGGGGGGGTGCGGAGCACTACTCTGTTGTGATGAAATTTGGTATATGGAGCATGAGCTACTAGGGCTTGAAGCTCACTGACCCTACGAGCTGAAGTAACTGCCACCAAGAAAATGACCTTCCAGGTCAAGTACTTCAGATGGCAGGTATTCAGTGGCTCAAAAGGAGGTTTCATCAGCTGGGAGAGGACGACGTTGAGATCCCATGACACTGTAGGAGGCTTGATAGGGGGCTTTGACAAGAGCAAGCCTCTCATGAATCGAACTACTAAAGGCTCTCCAGAGATGGCTTTACCTTCCACACGATAATGGTAAGCACTAATCGCACTAAGGTGATTCCTTACTGAGTTGGTCTTGAGGCCAGACTCTGATAAGTGCAGAAGGTATTCAAGCAGGTTCTGTGCAGGGCAAGAACGAGGTTCTAGGGCCTTGCTCTCACACCAAACGACAAACCTCCTCCACTTGAAAAAGTAACTCTTTTTAGTGGAATCCTTCCTAGAGGCAAGCAAGACACGGGAAACACCCTCAGACAGACCCAACGCAGTGAAGTCTACGCCCTCAACATCCAGGCCGTGAGAGCCAGGGACTGAAGGTTGGGGTGCAGCAACGCTCCGTCGTTCTGCGAGATGAGAGTCGGAAAACACTCCAATCTCCACGGTTCTTCTGAGGACAACTCCAGAAGAAGAGGGAACCAGATCTGACGGGGCCAAAAGGGCGCTATCAGAATCATGGTGCCGTGGTCTTGCTTGAGCTTCAGTAAGGTCTTCCCCACCAAAGGTATGGGAGGATAAGCATACAGGAGGCCGGTCCCCCAATGGAGGAGAAAGGCATCCGACGCCAGTCTGCCGTGGGCCTGTAGTCTGGAACAGAACAGAGGCAGCTTGTGGTTGGTCTGAGAGGCGAAAAGGTCCACCGAGGGGGTGCCCCACTCTCGGAAGATCTTGCGTACCACTCTGGAATGAAGCGACCACTCGTGCAGTTGCATGACTCTGCTCAGTTTGTCGGCCAGACTGTTGTTTACACTTGCCAGGTATGTGGCTTGGAGGAGCATGCCGAACTGGCAAGCCCAACGCCACATGCCGACGGCTTCCTGACACAAGGGGCGAGATCCGGTGCCCCCCTGCTTGTTGGTGTAATACATTGCAACCTGATTGTCTGTCCGAATTTGAATAATTTGGTGGGACAGCCGGTCTCTGAAAGCCTTCAGTGCGTTCCAGATCGCTCGGAGCTCCAGGAGGTTGATCTGCAGATCCTTTTCCTGGAGGGACCACAGACCCTGGGTGTGAAGCCCATCGACATGAGCTCCC
The DNA here is from genome assembly GCF_901765095.1 of Microcaecilia unicolor. Taxonomy (NCBI): domain Eukaryota; kingdom Metazoa; phylum Chordata; class Amphibia; order Gymnophiona; family Siphonopidae; genus Microcaecilia; species Microcaecilia unicolor. Next base: position 116,933,000 of record NC_044040.1, on the reverse strand, counting down.
CACCCCAGGCGAGATGCATCCATCATCAGCACTTTCGTGGGCTGCGGAATTTGGAATGGACGTCCCAGGGTCAAATTGGTCCGGATGGTCCACCAGAGCAGTGAAGTGCGGCAACTGGTGGAGAGGCGGATGACATCTTCTAGATTCCCAGTGGCTTGAAACCACTGGGAAGCTAGGGTCCATTGAGCAGATCTCATGTGAAGACGAGCCATGGGAGTCACATGAACTGTGGAGGCTATGTGACCCAGAAGTCTCAACATCTGCCGAGCTGTGACCTGCTGAGACGCTCTGGTCTGCGAAGCCAGGGACAGGAGGTTGTTGGCCCTCGCTTCGGGAAGGAAGGCCTGAGCCGTCTGGGTATTCAGCAGAGCTCCTATGAATTCCAGAGACTGTGTTGGCTGGAGATGGGACTTTGGGTAATTTATCACAAACCCCAGCAGCTCCAGAAGTTGAATAGTGCACTGCATAGACCGGAGGGCTCCTGCCTCCGAGGTGCTCTTGACCAGCCAATCGTCGAGATATGGGAACACGTGCACTCCCAGCTTGCGTAGGTACGCCGCTACCACCTCGAGACACTTTGTAAACACTCATGGGGCAGAGGCGAGCCCAAAGGGCAGCACACAATACTGAAAGTGCCGTGCGCCCAGGCGGAATCTGAGATACTGTCTGTGAGCTGGCAGTATCGGGATGTGAGTGTATGCGTCCTTTAAATCCAGGGAACATAGCCAATCGTTTTTCTGAATCATTGGCAGAAGGGTGCCCAAGGAAAGCATCCTGAACTTTTCTTTGACCAGGAATTTGTTCAGGCCTCTCAGGTCTAGGATGGGACGCATCCCCCCTGTTTTCTTTTCCACAAGGAAGTACCTGGAATAGAATCCCTGCCCTTCTTGCCCGGGTGGTACGGGCTCGACCGCATTGGCGCTGAGAAGGGCGGAGAGTTCCTCTGCAAGTACCTGCTTGTGATGGGAGCTGAAGGATTGAGCTCCCGGAGGACAATTTGGTGGCAGGGAGGCCAAATTCAGGGCGTATCCGCACCGCACTATTTGGAGAACCCACTGGTCGGAGGTTATGAGAGGCCACCTTTGGTGAAAAAATTTTAACCTCCCCCCGACCGGCAGATCGTCCGGTACGGACACTTTGAGGGCGGCTATGTTCCCGTGGATCCAGTCAAAAGCCCGTCCCCGGCTTTTGCTGTGGAGGCGCAGGGGGCTGCTTAGGCGCACGCTGTTGATGAGAACGAGCGCGCTGGGGCTGTCCCTGTGCCTGACGGCTGTCCCTGTGCCTGACGAGGCCTTCGGGCCGGCTGGGTGTACCTACGCTTTGCAAAAGAATAGGGCACAGCCTGCCGGGCCCGGGAAAAACGTCCACCTGCTGAGGTGGATGCTGAAGGTGCCCGGTGGGAGAGCTTGTCGAGGGTGGTTTCCAGCTGATGCAGTTGGTCCACCAGCTGCTCAACCTTCTCACCAAAAATATTATCCCCTCGGCAAGGGACGTCGGCCAATCTCTGCTGGGTGCGGTTGTCCAGGTCAGAGGCACGCAGCCATGAGAGCCTGCGCATCACTATACCTTGGGCCGCAGCACGAGATACCACGTCACAGGTGTCATAGATACCCCTGGACAGGAACTTTCTGCACGCCTTCAGCTGCCTGACCACCTCCTGATAAGGCCTGGACTGCTCCGGCGGGAGCTTATCGACCAGGTCCGCCAGTTGCTTCACATTGTTCCGCATGTGGATGCTCGTATAGAGCTGGTATGACTAGATGCGGGTCACGAGCATGGAGGATTGGTAGGCCTTCCTCCCAAACGAGTCCAGAGTGCGAGACTCCCGCCCCGGGGGCGCCGAGGCGGTATCCCTCGAACTCCGTGCCCTCTTGAGAGCAGAATCCACGACCGCCGAGTCATGGGGCAATTGGGGCCGCATTAACTCTGGGTCCGAGTGGATTCTGTACTGGGACTCTGCTTTCTTGGGGATGATGGGATTAGATAGCGGTCTCATCCAGTTCCGAAGCAGTGTCTCCTTGAGGACATTGTGCAACGGCACCGTGGAGGACTCTTTAGGTGGTGATGGATAGTCGAGGACCTCGAGCATCTCAGCCCTCGGCTCATCCACAGAGACCACGGGGAAGGGAATGCAAATAGACATATCCCTTACAAAGGAGGCAAAAGAGAGGCTCTCAGGAGGCGAGAGCTTCCTCTCTGGTGAAGGCGTGGGGTCCGAGGGAAGACCCGCAGATTCCTCTGAGGAGAAATATCTGGGGTCCTCCTCTTCCCCCCACGAGGCCTCTTCCTCGGTATCGGACATAAGCTCATGTAGCTGAGTCCTTAACCGGGCCCGGCTCGACGTCGAGGCACCGGGGCCTCGGTGTCGTCGAGTGGTGGACTCCCGCGCTGGCGGGGATGAAGCTCCCTCCATCGACGTCGATGGGGACTCCACCTGCGTGGCGGTCGAGACCGGCGCCGCAAGCGGCGGCGGTGTTGACGGCCTCGGCACCGGGCTAGAGCTCGCCGGCGCCACAGTCAACGGCGCTGAGGACGCAAGCACCCCCGGCGCCGGCACAGCCTGGCGCATCAGCCCTTCCAGGATCCCCGGAAGGATGGCTCGGAGGCACTCGTCCAGGCCCGCTGCCGGGAAAGACGGGGGGGCCGGTACAGGTGTCGGTGCCGGAAGCTGCTCGGGTCCAGGAGACTGCACCGAAGTGCTGGGACCCTGACGCGTCGGTACCTCCACAACCGAAGGGGATCTCTCCTCCCGACGCGGACGCTTCGGCGTCGACTTCTCGCCGGTACCGAGCACCGAAGGCGACCGATGATGGTGCTTCTTAGATTTCTTGCGGTGCCCGTCATCGGTGCCAGGTGGAACAGAGGAGGAGGACGTCGATCCCCCTCGGTCCCGAGGAACCGGGTCAGACAGGGTTCGGTCCCGAGGGCCATGGGCCGAGGGAGTGACCGGGGCCGATTGCCCACGCGGCCTCTCACCCCTACCCTCACCGGAGGACCGGCGGGCCGACGGGACCTGTGCTCCTGGGGTCGATGCCATCGGTGCCGATTTCTCGGGCCTCGATACCGGTACCGAAGAACCGGCCGTCGATACCGATGCCGTCGAGGTCGACGTCGAGGGGCCGGCGCAAGTTCCAAAAAGACGGTCCCGAAGAACTTGCCTCGCAACTTGAGTCCGTTTCCGGAGACCAAGACACAAAGAACACGACTTGATATTGTGCTCCGGCCCGAGGCACTGGAGGCACCAAGCGTGGGTGTCGGTCTGCGAGATCGGCCGGCCGCACCGACCACACTTCTTAAATCCACTCGGGACCTTCGAGGACATCGACGGAAAAATCGCGTCGGCGAAGTTAAAGTCGTCGATGGTGGCGGTAAATCACACCTCGAAAAATAATCGACCGCGCGGCCACAAGGCCGCAACGCGACGCCCCCACTAGAAACGAGGGAAAATAAAACGCGTGCTCTCTTTTTTTTTTTTTTTTTTGAAGAGGAAAAAAAGAAAACTGGAGCGCGCGGCAACAGAAACAAAAAATAACGAATTCGCGAAGAACGCGTACGGTTTTCCGGGGCTGACTAAGAGAGAGCGGCAATAGCACGACTCTCTCCAGGCGCGGAAAAGAAAGGACTGAGCGGGAACGGTCACGCATGGGCGGGAAGACGGCCGCGCATGTGCGGTGGGCGTGCCCTGCGTGCGGACCGCCCGCGAAGCTTTTTCCGGTTGGTGGGGGCTGCCGCGGACGTCACCCAGTCGTGAGAACAAGCAGCCTGCTTGTCCTCGGAGAAGTATGGTTTACATAGGAGGAGGGAACCTGATAGGCGTTGGTAAGTGACTCTGTGGGTTGGTGACGATCCATGAAGCAGGTTGGGTATGTGCTGGGGGGACAAGTTTGGGGTAGGGAGGAGGGGAGGGGATGAGGTGGGAAGGGGAAATTGTAATGCCAATTGGTTTTTGAGATATTTTGTGGTGGGAAAGGAAGGGAGGTGGGGGTACTGCCATGTCATGTTTGCTATTGATATTTGCTTTGAGTGTTCTGGTTCTGTGTCCCGACGGTGGAAGTTGGGTACCTGGGCGAGGGCTGGGCGCCTGGGGGTCCATAATGTTCTGAAGACATTAGTTTTGCTTCGGCCTGAGTGGTGGGACCATGGTTAAGTCACAAATTCCTAGGCTGATTTCATGGAATGTGTCAGGTATTTCCTCTCCTATGAAGAGGACAAAAATTTTGTCTGCTCTTCAATGCCACAAAGTTTCAATTGCATGCCTTCAAGAAACTAAATTAAAAAAATAAAAAAAAACTAAATTAACAGACATAGAACATTTAAAACTTAAACAACGTTGGGTGGGAGAGTGTTATTTTGCAACCTCCGGGGGTAAGAGGGGGGGAGTAGCCGTATTGATCCATAAATGTTTGCAATGTACATCTAGGGTAGTGGAAAAAGATAGGGAGGGTCGTTATATATTACTTCACCTAAACATACTGGGCCAAGAGGTATTCCTCTTTAATGTTTATGGTCCTTATGTGTATGACCATTCTTTCTTCCAACATCTAGTGTGATTGGGGATACAATATGCAAATGCTCCATGGATTGTGCTAGGAGATTTCAATCAAGTTATGGATGGCTGGCAGGACCGCTCGAGACATACGGAGGGAGGAGCAATGGGCAAGGGTAAGGGGTTGGCATTCCTGAGCAAGGCTTTAAACTTGGTAGACCCTTGGCGATTGAGTCACCCTTCGGACAGAGACTATACCCATATGTCGAGGGCTCATAGTACCTGGTCCCGTTTGGATTACATTTTGTTATCGTCTACTTTATACCCGCAAGTGTCATGCGCAGAGATTGGCCCCATGGAAGTTTCCAACCATGCTATAATATGGGTGGAACTGGACCTGGGAGTCACCAGGCTTTGCCGGCGGCTGTGGAAATTTCCAGTATATTTAAAAGATGATGAAGCCTTCAAAGACTATCTATGCCAGAGATGGTCCTATTATGTAGGAACGAACGGGGGGCATGAGCATGAGGCACAACTGTTTTGGGACAGTTCTAAGGTGGTGTTAAGGGGTGATATCATTGCCTTTATGTACGCACGTTCACAGAAACTAGCACGAGGCATGGTGCTTTTAGAGAAACAATATCAAGTTGCCAAACGGGCCTACTTGACCAATCCTTCTAGAGGGACTAGAGAAATAATGTCAGCCTCGTTGGCAGCTCTGAACACTATGATGCATGAGAGAACAAAGAAACAACTATTTTATAGATCATATTTCATAAATATGGCAATAAGTCTGGTAGGTTGCTGGTGCGTGTCAGCAGGACTTGGGGAGGCAATAGATTTATTCCCGTTTTACAGGACTCAGATGGTCGTAGGATGAATAATATTGAGGAGGTTGTAAAAATTTTGCAGGATTACTATACAAAATTATATGCCACCCCAGAGACTCAACAGGGACCATCTCCGGAGGCGTTGGACCAGCTGAATGCTCCGCTACAAGCTAAGGAGGTGCAGAAAGTGGTGAAATCATTAAAGCATAGCTCCGCGCCGGGCCCGGATGGCTTCGGGGCACAGTACTACCAGTTGTTGTTCCCGTAGCTTTGTGGCCCTTTGCTGAGTTATTTTGAGCACTCTTTCGGACGTGGAACATTTTCAAGAGGGGCTAACGAAGCTCTGATTACTCTGATTCCTAAAGGGGGAAAGCCACTGGAACAGCCGGGTTCCTATAGACCGATTTCGCTCATTAATGTTGACTTAAAGATTCTGGCAAAGACTTTGGCAGATCGTCTAGCCCCCTTTGTATCTGAGTTGGTGGGAGAAGACCAGGTTGGGTTCGTTCGAGGCTGTCATCCATGACAAAACGTGCGGAAAGTTTGCTTAGCTATCGCCCAGAGCCTTTTCACTGCAGAGCCTTTATTACTAGTTAGTCTAGATGCCGAAAAGGCCTTTGATAAGGTCCGCTGGGAATATCTATTTTCAGTATTAAAATATATAGGTTTGAAGTGGTGGTTTCTCTCTGCCATAACAACATTGTACACGTGTCCTCGGGCTTCTCTGGTGGTTAATGGTATACGTTCTGGTTCCCTTCTGGTTGCTGTTGGTACGTGGCAGGGATGTCCGTTGTCACCTACCTTATTTCTTTTATACTTGGAGCCCCTGTTGCGAACTATTCGGAGAGATCCAGATATTGCTGGGTTACGTCTGCACGGAAACGTCATAAAAACATTAGCCTTTGCAGACGATGTGCTGGTGACCATAACTAGGCCCCAACATTCTTTAGGTTATTTATTAGCTGCACTTGAGGAGTTTGGCTATTATTCAGGACTGTCTTTAAATTTGCAGAAATCGAGGGCTTTACCGATTCAGTCCCAGATACGAGATTTTTGGGAAGGTACATTCCCGCTTTCTTGGGCTGAGGATTCTCTGAAGTACTTGGGAGTTTGGATATCTACAAACTTGACTGGTCTGTATGAGTTGAATATAGCGCCCTTGAAGGAGAATACTTGGCGTACATTACAAGTGTGGAAGTCTTTTCCTCTTTTCATGATGGGCCGGATAGCCTTATATAACATGATTCTAGTGCCCAAATGGGTTTATGTGTTCCAAGTGTTGCCAATACTTCTTACGCGTAGGGATGAGAGCTTGGCGACGCAGATGGTTACTCGATATATTTGGCAGGATAAAAGGCCCAGGTTGGCGGCAGCAAAGCTCCATCTCCGCGCAGTCAAGGACGGTTAGGTTTATTGAATCTTAAGTTTTTGTCGGTGGCTAGCAATATGCGCCACCTTTCAGATTGGTTCCGCAACAAGAGCTACTTCTTGTGTACAGAGATGGAAACAAAGGTGTTGTCTCCACGGCACTTTAGTTTCTGGTTACATGCATCACCTAGGGAGTCGCCAACCCCCCCATTCTTTGCGCCTATATTGTCACCCCTGCGGAGAACCTGGCGCTGGATGTGTCGCCATTATGGGCTTTTGGCGACATGCTCACCACTGTTACCGATAAGGGGCAATGAACATTTTCCGCCGGACAACATGTCAGCTACTTTTGCCAATTGGGCTTCTCATGGTATATTGTACATTCATCAAATATACACAGAAGAGGGGACCCTGAAGACCTTGAAGGAATTAGCAAGGGAATTTGGAGCTATAAGGAAGGATCCTTTTGCAATGTTTCAGTTGCGTCGCTATCTGCGGTCACTCCCCCCCTCGTCAGTCAACCCAGAAATGTGGGAAAAGTTACTAACCATATTGGCTTTAGATGCACAGAGGACGGTTCCCCTTAAATACTATCATGCAGGGCTTCGGGAACACCTTGGTGACTATGATTATGGGCAATTAGCAATACAATGGAATAGGGAATTGGTGGTGGGTATTCAAGCGGAGCAATTGAAGGCATGCTTTTTGGACATCCCAAGAGTTTCCAAGAGTGTGGCGCTGCGGGAAACATCATATACGTTTTTGACATGTATGTTTATTTCCCCACATAGGGCTTGAAGGGCATGTATGGGAAGAGACAATAAATGTTTCAAATGTGGCTATTCCCAGGCAGACCTGGGACACATGTTTTGGAAATGTCCAGCAGTTTTGGACTTCTGGAGACAGATTTGCAATCAGGTGTCGGGTCTGTGGGGGATTATCTGACGCTGCAGACCGTCGTTGTTGTTTGATAGATTTCACTTGTCTCAGATCTCTCCAAAAGGGTTGAAGCCATTCCTTAAAAAGGCAGTGCTAGTTGGATTACGCCGGATGGCCCATCACTCTCGTAATGGCGTGCAAGGATGATTTTTCTTTGCTCGTTGGAGCGTAGAGCTGTGAGTGACCTAGCCTCGCCTAGAGGGGCTATATTCTGCCAGATATGGGCCCCGTTTTGGGATTCCCTAACGTCGGTGGCACGGAGCAGGATACTTAACTCGTAAGGCGTGGTATGTTATGGTTCATGGCATGGCAATAGGGGGAGGGGGTGGGAGAGTGGCTGGGGGGGTATGTTTTCACAGTAGTTAAGAGAGAGGAAGGGAGGGGAAAAAGGGTGGGGGTGTTCTGGAGTTAAAAGTGGGAGACAGATTTTGTAGATGGTGATAATGCTGTATTTGCTGATTGTCGGAGAAATTGATTTATTGAATAATTTAGTATGGTAAAGGCATCAACATATGTTCCCATCGATTAAACGCTTGAATCATAGAGGGGGGTAGTTTAAGGGAGGGGGAGATGGAGTTGGGGTTCAATTGAAAATGACTGATGGTTTAAGGTTTCGGTTGTTTAAGTTATGCAGCTGTAATTTTTGCATTGTACCATCAATAAAAATGATTTAAATATAAATTTAAGAAATCTCTTTGCTTGAGGGTCAGTATTGTCATCTACATGTATATTAAAATCTCCCCATAGCAAGAGATTTGGAAATTTCACATTAGCATCTGCTATAGTTTGGTAGATATTGTCCCAATCTGCACTACTATTAGATGGAGCACAATAAAAAAAGAAGTGTATGAAAAGTACCAGTTCTCATATTTATCTTCAACAATAAGAGTTCTGGGTATGGGAGACCATGATCGGTGATCTCAGTTACTTTAAGATTAGATTTATAAATAATTGCTAAACCCCCGCCTCATTTACCCACTCGAGATATGTAACTCACAGAGTATTCTAATGGAAGACTCTGAAATAGATAGGATTCCTCTCCAGGAAGAAGCCAAGTTTCTGTAAGTGCAAATAGATCAAGGTGGAAAAGGTCAATACTATCTATAATGCAATTATATTTACGCTTTAGCGATCGAAAATTTACTAACGCTAGTGATAACGATTTAGGGACCGGAGTATCATTGGAACCTTTGCCTCCAGAGGTAGGTAAATGTATTAGAAAACTAGTCCTATCTTCAATATTTTCGGACTGAGGGCATTACGCTGTCCGAAAATATTGAAGATAAGTACTTAGAGTATAGTAATATAAAAGTATTTATGCCGATGAAGCAGTTAGTGCTGTTAGTATTGCCCAAAAATCATTGTGGGACAATTATGCACTACTGAGGCAAGAGTTGTATAATTAGTTTTGATAATTGAAAAGCTTTTTGGAAAATACTGATGATTGACGTGTGGAGAAAAACTGGGACTGATAAAGTTGATGTGATTCTGGTATAAATAAAACAGCAGCTGCAGCGAGAAGAATGGGAAGAGCAACAGCCGTCACAGGAGCAGAAAGAGTGATAGCGGTGAGAGGCAGAGCCGCCGAGAGACTGGGCCGGGCCCGGGACAAGGCCGCCTCCGGGCCCCCGGCCCCGCCCCCACTGCCACCCCCCAGGTTGTTGCCGCCCCCCCTGAGAAGGGCCCGGCGCCACAGTCCCACCCGCCTCCGCCACCGGGCCGGGCCCCTTCCACCCGAACCCCCACCAGCAGAAGTGCTGTCTTCTGACTCCGGCATGCGTGGCCCACACAGACGTGCTCCTCTCAGCTGATCTTTGCTGTACTCTGCAGGGCTTCTGTGCGTCCTGCACAGGACGTCAGACGCACAGAAGCCCTGCAGAGTACAGCGAAGTTCAGCTGAGAGGAGCGCGTCTGTGTGGGCCGCGCATGCTGGAGTCAGAAGACAGCACTTCTGCTGGCGGGGGTTCGGGTGGAAGGGGCCCGATGGCGGTGGCGGGTGGGACTGCGGCGCCGGGCCCCACTCGGAGGCCTGGGCCCCGGGAATTTTGTCCCCCCTGTCCCCCCCTCTCGGCGGCCCTGGTGAGAGGAATGGAAAGAGCAACAGCAGGGAGAGGAGCAAGAACCATAGTGTGAGAGCATGAGTTCCAGCTGCAGAAATTAAAGATGGAGATGGAAATGGCTCGCATCCAAAGCTCCAGACCTATTACTACTACTCATCATTTCTATAGCGCTACTAGATGTACACAGCATTGTACACTTGAACATGAAGAGACGGTCCCTGCTCGACAGAGCTTACAATCTAATTAGGACAGACAAACAGGACAAACAAAAGATAAGGGAATATTAAAGTGAGGATGATAAAATAAGGGTTCTGAACAAGTGAATAAGGGTTAAGAGTTAAAAGCAGCATCAAAAAGGTGGGCTTTTAGCTTAGTTTTGAAGACGGCCAGAGATGGAGCTTGACGTACCAGCTCAGAAAAAATATTCCAGGCATATGGTGCAGCAAGATAAAAGGAACGGAGTCTGGAGTTAGGGGTGGAGGAGAAGGGTTCAGATAAGAGAGATTTACCCAGTGAACGGAGTTCCCAGGGAGGAATGTAGGGAGAGATGAGAGTGGAGAGGTACTGAGGAGCTGCAGAGTGAATGCACTTATAAGTCAATAAGAGGAGTTTGAATTGTATGCGGAAACGGACAGGAAGCCAGTGAAGTTACTTGAGGAGAGGGCTAATATGAGCATAACGACACTGGCGGAATATTAGTCGTGCAGCAGAATTTTGAACAGATTGAAGAGGAGAGAGATGGTTAAGCGGGAGACCTGTGAGAAGCAAGTTGCAGTAGTCTAAGCGAGAGGTGATAAGAGTGTGGATGAGGGTTCTGGTAGTGTGCTCAGAAAGGAAAGGGCGAATTTTGCTGATATTATACAGAAAGAAACGCCAGGTTTTAGCAGTCTGCTGAATATGTCCAGAGAAGGAGAGGGAGGAGTCGAAGATGACCCCAAGGTTACGAGCTGATGAGACAGGAAGGATGAGAGTGTTATCCACAGAAATACAGAATGGGGGAGGAGGAGAGGTTGGTTTAGGGGGAAAGACAAGAAGCTCAGTCTTGGTCATGTTTAGTTTCAGACAGTGGCGTAGCCAGACTGCCAATTTTGGGTGGGCCTGAACCCAAAGTGGGTGGGCACAAAATTTTCTCTCTACCCCCCCCCCCCCCCCCCCCCCCCCAGCAAAATGTAGTCACACTCGGATGCATTTGTCACACAGGGTAAAGTGCTGCTTTTCAGTGCATCAGATTTCAGACAATTTATTTAATAGCCTAATCCTTTTCAGTGAGCTTTCAGAGGCCAAAACCTCCTGCCTCAGGTCAGTATAATGCTGTTATGGTATCCTCTCCTGACCTAAGGAAGGAAGTATTGGTCTCTGAAACTTTATTAACACCATATTACTTTATCCTAAATTAAAAATACAATTATTTTCTTTACCTTTGTTGTATGGCCATTTACTTTTTCTCATTGTGTTGCTCCCAGTCTCTAGATTCTGCTTTCCTTCGTTTTCGCTTAACTCTTCTGCCAGGGTTTCCTGGCCATTTGTCATTTTTCTCTCCTTTTTCTTTGCTTTCTTCAATATTTTTCTGCCTCTCTCTGTGTCCAGATTTAATTCATTCTTACTATCCATTCTTTAATTTCCTTCATCTACTTATGGCTTTTCATCTTTTTCTCACCCTTGTTCTCCCCATGCCCCTTCCTCTTATTCTCCAATCTTTCACTTCTCCCCCTTTCCATGCAGCAGCTCTCCTCTTTCTCTCCCCATCCTTCCAGTGTCTCCCCTCTCTCTCCCCATCCTTCCAATAGCCTTCCCTCTTTCTTTCTGCATCCTTCCATCCAGTGTCACCTCTTTCTCCCTACCCTTCCATCCAGCGTCTTCCCTCTTTCTCTCCCCATCCTTCCACCCATCTACCCTCTCTCCTGATCCTTCCATCTAATGTCTCTCTCCCTCCTTCTAACCAGTGTCTACCTCTCTACCCTTTTCTGTTTAGTGTCCCTTCTCTCTCCACATCCTTCCAGTCTCTCCCCTTTCTCTCTGCATCCTTTCATCCATCTCCCCTCTTTCTCTGCCATCCTCCCATGTTTTCCCTCTTTCTCTCCCCATCCTCCATTTTCCCTCTTTCTCTGCCATCCTCCCATCTGTTTTCCCTCTTTCTCTCCCCATCCTTCAGTTTTCCCTCTTTCTCTGCCATCCTCCCATCTGTTTTCCCTCTTTCTCTCCCCATCCTCCGTTTTCCCTCTTTCTCTGCATCCTCCCATCTGTTTTCCCTCTTTCTCTCCCCATCCTTCCATTTTCCCTCTTTCTCTGCCATCCTCCCATCTGTTTTCCCTCTTTCTCTCCCCATCCTTCCATTTCCCTCTTTCTCCCCATCCTGCCATCCATTTTCCCTCTCCCATTCAGGCCCACCAGCCCCAGCTCCCATTGCTGGCCACTGCTGCTTTCCTGATGAGCAGCAGGGCCGGCGCTACAAAAAGAAGAAGCGCTCAGCTGACTGAGCTGAGCGCCAACGCTAACCCAATGAGAAAAAATGTTTTTAAAAAAACGCGGCACTGCATGCAGCCTCAAAGCATTGGCTGCTGGCTCTGCAGGCTCCTTCCGTCTTTTATGTCACTGCCCCTGCTTCGCTACAGGGGCAGTGATGTAAGAGACGGGAGGAGCCTGCAGAGCCAGCAGCCAATGCTTCGAGGCTGCCTGCAGTGCCGCGTTTTTTTTAAAACATTTTTTCTCGTCCTTAGCGACGCATTGGCGCTCAGCTCAGTCAGCTGAGCGCTTCTTCTTTTTGTAGCGCCGGCCCTGCTGCTCATCAGGAAAAGCAGCAGTGGCAGGCAATGGGAGCTGGTGCTGGCGCTGGGCGGGCCTGGGCTGAAATTGGGTGGGCCTGGGCCCACCCAGGCCCACCTGTAGCTACGCCCCTGGTTTCAGATGGCGCTGAGACATCCAGGCAGCAATGTCAGACAGGCAGGCTGATATTTTGGCCTGGATTTCGGCTGAGACTTCTGGTGTGGAGAGGTAGATCTGGGAGTCATCAGCGTAAAGATGATACTGAAAACCATGGGATGAGATCAGAGTACTAAGGGAAGAAGTATAGATGGAGAAAAGAAGAGGTCCCAGGACAGATCCCTGAGGTACACCAACTGACAGTGGGATAGAAGTAGAGGAGGATCCACTAGAGTATACACTAAAGGTATGCTGGGAGAGATAAGAAGAAAACCAGAAAAGAACAGAGCCCTGAAATCCAAGTGAGGACAGCGTATCAAGGAGTAGGTTGTGATCAACAGTGTCAAAAGCAGCAGATAGATCGAGAAGGATGAGGATAGAATAGCGACCTTTGGATCTGGCCAGGAACAGAACATTGGTGACTTTAGCAAGCGCTGTTTCACTTGAATGAAGACCAATCCCTGGGTGCACTATCTGGGAGGAAAGCTCACTGGTCCAAGGACTGTCCATGGCAGTGGCATAGCCACAGGTGAGCCTGGGTGGGCCACTTTGGACTCAGACCCACCCAAAATTGTGATACTCTTGCTGTGGCTGGTGGGGATCCTCAAACCTTGCCAGCTGAAGATTTTCTCTCCTTGGGCAGCTAGCACTCTTCAAAATGTCAGCCAGCAATACTTGCTTTGAGCTGATGCTGAGACCGGCCCTTCTGCACATGCTCAGTTTTCACACATGCAAAAGCACTGAGCATGCAAGGCCTGCCAGCAGCAGCATCAATTTGAGACAAGTGCTGCTGGCTGCCATTTGGAAGAGTGCTGGCTGCTTGAGGAGGAGGAGGAAATCTTCAGCTGGCAGAGTTTGGGGACCCCTGCCAGCTCAAGTATTTAATATTTGGGGTCTGTAGACAGAGAGGAGAGAGAGGAGCAAACTGGAGGGGGACCGGGGGGGGGGGGGGAATTCCATGCCCATCCACCTTAGGCTCAGGCCCACCCAAAATTGGCTGTCTGGCTACGCCCCTGGTCCATGGAGATGTGCTCCCAGTTTGAAGAGGTGAGCAAAGCTTTGTTGAACCATCATGCCATTACCCCAGAGACCTGCAGACTAAAGTTCTGGACCTTGCAAAAGGGGGTGGATGATACTCACAGTGAGTTTGTGATTCAGCTAAGATACCAGCATCAGCAGTGGTTCACTGGAACTGAGGTTAAAACCTTGGAGGACTGCCAAAACCTGATGGTCCTGGAGCAGTTTCTTCAGCGTTGTCATCCAGAGGTCTCTCCAGTGCCACCTTCAACAGGGATAGTGGTATATTTAGTAACCACCGTAATAAGGGCATCCACATTAGGCAGACCACGCTGCTCTAAATCAGACAGCAGAAGGGGATATAATTTGGACATAGCACGATCCACCTGGAGATTAGAATCAGAGGTCTCCCGCCGAGCTGCAATAAGTTCCTGCATTGGCTCATGAATATGGAAAGATACAGGAGGTCTCTTTGTACCTGACATAATAGATGGAGCAGGACCAGAGGACTGAGAAGCAGAAGAAGAAATGTTTAAAGCCTCCATAGATTTTGTGATCACAACAGAGACAACTCCGCACTCAAAAACAGCCTAGCTATATTAGGATCATCACCCCTGTCTGCTTCTGAAATGTCCAAGTCAGGGCCATCAGCAGAACTAGGACACTCAGAATACACATAAAACCTCCAATGAGTCCCGAGGAGGAACATTCTCCAAATCCTGTGAAATGGAACGTTTTAATTTCTTAGGAAGCTGCTCCTCAAAAGCAACATGAGGAGGAGAAGAAGGAGAGGCAGCTTGAATTGACTTTAATAAAAAGGCCTGATGTAAAAGAACAAATTCAGGCGAAAATGGAAGGGCAGAGACATGCAAAACCAACATCCCGGGACATGAAAGCAGGCGAGGAACCCACTGACAAAATGGCTGCTGAAGCTTCGCTGTGTGCAGGAGCCATTGGTGCTGAGCCCGCCAAAACCGCCATCGTAGTGGGCTAGATTGAACTCCCAGAGATGAAGTACTGATGGCCAAAGTAGGCAAAAGCGACATGTCCACAGAAGTAAAGCGTGCAGCAACCGGTAGCCAAGAGCTTACCCCCGCAGCTTGTACAAGACTTAATAGGCTCAGACATAGAGAATAATAATTATACTCACAGAAAACAATCAGTCTGATGACCTTCAAGGCACTGAAGCCCCACAATCTGCCCATAGCACAAGTGCTCTCAAAAAGAACCACAATGGCTACTTTTTCTTTTAGATAGAGGCAGGAGAAAAAGAGAAGGGAAGACTGAGATAAAGAGCTAGAACGTGGCAATGGGGGAGTAGGGAGGGACCTAGACCTCTAGGTTTACACCTGAGGCACAGGATATTCTCAACCCCAAGCTCAACTGAACCTGCAAGCAGGACAGAAGGCCACACAGAAGTCACCACAGCGCACAGGAGCTGCTATCACACCTGCTGGAGATAGAGAATACTGGCTTGGTTGTTAAGCATAGTTATGAGGCACAACTCTTTAGAGTTCTCTAACTCCACCTGCTGGCAGATGGTCACAACCCATTTGTCTGGACTGATCCTTGGGACATAATGAAAATTAAATGTTAGAATTATTGAACATAAAAGTGAACTCAAAAGACAGATTAAAGATAAATCTCTAGTTGAACATTACTACTACTACTATTTAACAATTCTAAAGCGCTACCAGGGTTACGCAGCACTGTACAATTTTAACATTCAGTGGCTGCTGGCCATAAATTTGAGGACTATAAGTTTTGCGTATTGTTTTACATTAAATTGCACATTCTAAATACTAATCACCTTTGCAATGATGATATTCATCTATTATAACCTTGTTTCGTTTAGATAATTGAATTTAAGCTACTTTTAGGATTTCTGCAGAGAGTCTGACCCTTGACCTTCACACAGAACATAAATAGTGCAGAGCAGTACTCAGCACATTCAATGCTAATTGGCAATAATTAGAATTTATGCACATAGCTCACTAAGCATATCTGTAACACAATGTATCTAACTTCTAATGCGTACAGGCAAAAAGGGGCATGGTTATGAGTGGGGAAATGGGCGTTTCATGCACATAGTTATAGAATATGGCCCTCTACACCTAAATCTACATACAAGTTTAGATGCTGGAATATTGACTAAGTGTATTCTATATACTGCGCCTAAATCTAGGCGCTGCTTATAGAATACGCTTAGTCGGATATGTTTCCGCACAGATTTTTTAGGTGCCATGTATAGAATCTCCCCGTAATATTCAACAGAGATAACCAGCTATCTCACGCTGAATATTAGAAATTAACCAGCTAAGTGTCAGGAGCCATTCCTGGGAGCTTAAATAGAGCTGAATACCGGCCCCTGACTTACGCATGTCCATTATAGAATAGCACCTAGTACTTCTAGCATATGTGTACAGACTTCCGTTAATCATGGATTGTGACTAGCCAGTTAGTGTTGCTGTTGCATGATGACCACGGGTTCTTCCAGGACCCTCCACAGCCTAATATTTTCTGGTTTCAGGACCATACCAAGATAGAGTAGAGATGAAGTATAGGAGTAGAGGAGTAACCTAATGATTAATGCAGTGGGCTGAGAACCTGGTGAACTGGGTTCAAATCCTGCTGCAGCTCCTTGTGACCCTGGGCAAATCACTTAACCTCCATTGTCCTAGGTACAAAATATGGATGGTGATCTCAATAGGGACAGGTAAAGTACCTGTTTCACTTTGATTGCACCACAGAAAAGCGAAGATATATACCTGTAGCAGGTATTCTCTGAGGACAGCAGGCTGATTGTTCTCACTGATGGGTGACGTCCACGGCAGCCCCCAGGAACGGAAATCTTCCTAGCAACAAAGGTTTGCTAGAGCCTTCGAGTGCGCGGGCATGCGCAATGTGCATGCACGGCCATCTTCCCGCCTGTTGTGCGAGAGTCCCGCTTTAGTTAAATTATAAAGCAATAACAAAGAAAAAGGACAACTCCAAAGGGGAGATGGGCGGGATTGTGAGAACAATCAGCCTGCTCTCCTTGGAGAATACCTGCTACAGGTATGTATCTTCGCTTTCTCCGAGGACAAGCAGGCTGCTTGTTCTCACTGATGGGGTATCCCTAACACCCCAGGCTCACTCAAAACAACAAAGAAGGTCAATTGGGCCTCGCAATGGCAAGGACATAACAAAGATTGACCTACGGAGAACATTTAACTTAGAGTGCAGCCTGGAACAGAACAAAAATGGGCCTAGGGGGGGTAGAGTTGGATTCTAAACCCCGAACAGATTCTGAAGCACCGACTGCCCAGTCAGGAATCCTGCTGAAGGCAGTAATGAGATGAGAATGTGTGGACTGATGACCAAGTCACAGCCTTGCAAATCTCTTCTATAGTGGCTGACTTCAAGTGAGCCACCAACGCTGCCATGGCTCTAACACTATGAGCCGTGACATGACCTTCAAGAGTCAGCCCAGCTTGGGCATAAGTGAAGGAAATGCAATCTGCTAGCCAATTGGAAATGGTGCGTTACCCAACAGCGACTTCCCTTCTGTTGGGATCAAAAGAAACAAACATTTGGGTGGACTGCCTGAAGGGGCTTGTCCGCTCCACATAGAAGGCCAATGCTCTCTTGCAGTCTAATATATGCAACTGACGTTCAGCAGGGCAGGTATGAGGAAGGGGAAAAAATGTTGGCAAGACAATTGACTGGTTCAGATGGAACTCCGACACCACCTTTGGCAGGAACTTATGGTGAGTGCGGAGGACTACTCTGTTGTGATTAAACTTGAGGTAAGGAGCATGCACTACCAAGGCTTGAAGCTCACTGATTCTATGAGCTGAAGTAACAGCCACCAAGAAAATGACCTTCCAGGTCAAATACTTCAGATGGCAGGAATTCAGTGGCTCAAAAGGAGGCTTCATCAGCTGGGTGAGAACGACGTTGAGATCCCATGACACTGGTGGAGGTTTGACAGGGGGCTTTGACAAAAGCAAACCTCTCATGAAGCGAACAACTAAAGGCTGTCCAGAGATAGGCTTACCCTCTACACGATAATGAAAAGCACCAATTGAACTAAGATGAACTCTTACGGAGTTGGTCTTGAGACCAGACTCTGACTCTGACAAGTGTAAAAGGTATTCAAGCAGGGTCTGTGTAGGACAAGAGCGAGGATCTAGGGCCTTGCTGTCACACCAGATGGCAAACCTCCTCCATTTGAACTCCGACACCACCTTTGGCAGGAACTTATGGTGAGTGCGGAGGACTACTCTGTTGTGATTAAACTTGAGGTAAGGAGCATGCACTACCAAGGCTTGAAGCTCACTGATTCTATGAGCTGAAGTAACAGCCACCAAGAAAATGACCTTCCAGGTCAAATACTTCAGATGGCAGGAATTCAGTGGCTCAAAAGGAGGCTTCATCAGCTGGGTGAGAACGACGTTGAGATCCCATGACACTGGTGGAGGTTTGACAGGGGGCTTTGACAAAAGCAAACCTCTCATGAAGCGAACAACTAAAGGCTGTCCAGAGATAGGCTTACCCTCTACACGATAATGAAAAGCACCAATTGAACTAAGATGAACTCTTACGGAGTTGGTCTTGAGACCAGACTCTGACAAGTGTAAAAGGTATTCAAGCAGGGTCTGTGTAGGACAAGAGCGAGGATCTAGGGCCTTGCTGTCACACCAGATGGCAAACCTCCTCCATTTGAACGAGTAACACCTCTTTGTGGAATCTTTCCTGGAAGCAAGCAAGACTCGGGAGACCCAAGGAAGCGAAATCTACGCTCTCAATATCCATTAGACAGTAGTTGGGCGAAAACCTGCTTGAACTATCATCACTGCAGCGTCATGCTGTTTTCATATTCACAAGCGGTTCCCCAATGCCGGACCACATTTCAACTCTTCCTCAGGAGGAACCAGCACATTGCCTACAATATCATAATAATCACATCGTTCACAACCATCCATTTAACAACTCATATTAACTTAATATAATGACAATATCTCTTCACTTACTTTTATACTTATATACGACCACTTGCCGGAAGAGTACTCCCCCCAACAGGGGTCGGAGGCCACAACGCTGAGCTGTCAGGGCGGAACTAACCTGCTTTTAACTTCCATACCAGAAGACCACACCCGCTCATTTAAAGGCACACTACACTAAACCCACTCGATCTCCCGATTAAGGCCGAGGGGGGACACCGTTCTCCACATAAATATATAGCGCTGCTCCACCACCAGCAAATGAGCACTAATGTCTCCTCCATGAATAGGAGGAGGCAGTTGCAATAATATAACACAGCGAAGCTGCTCTATCTGATGGTTATATTGTTGCCAATTTGCTACTATAGGATTTTCCTGCCTATTGTGACGCAAATTATATAAGTACATAAGTAATGCCATACTGGGAAAAGACCAAGGGTCCATCGAGCCCAGCATCCTGTCCACGACAGCGGCCAATCCAGGCCAAGGGCACCTGGCAAGCTTCCCAAACGTACAAACATTCTATACATGTTATTCCTGGAATTTTGGAGTTTTCCAAGTCCGTTTAGTAGCGGTTTATGGACTTGTCCTTTAGGAAACCGTCCAACCCCTTTTTAAACTCTGCTAAGCTAACTGCCTTCACCACTTTCTCCGGCAACGAATTCCAGAGTTTAATTACACGTTAGGTGAAGAAAAATTTTCTCCGATTTGTTTTAAATTTACTACACTGTAGTTTCATCGCATGCCCCCTAGTCCTAGTATTTTTGGAAAGCGTGAACAGACGCTTCACATCCACCTGTTCCACTCCACTCATTATTTTATATACCTCTATCATGTCTCCCCTCAGCCGTCTCTTCTCCAAGCTGTATAGCCCTAGCCTCCTTAGTCTTTCTTCATAGGGAAGTCGTCCCATCCCCGCTATTATTTTAGTCGCCCTTCGCTGCACCTTTTCCAATTCTACTATATCTTTCTTGAGATGCGGCGACCAGAATTGAACACAATACTCAAGGTGCGGTCGCACCATGGAGCGACACAACGGCATTATAACATCCTCACACCTGTTTTCCATACCTTTCCTGATAATACCCAACATTCTATTCGCTTTCTTAGCCGCAGCAGCACACTGAGCAGAAGGTTTCAGTGTGTTATCGACGACGACACCCAGATCCCTTTCTTGGTCCGTAACTCCTAACGTGGAACCTTGCATGACGTAGCTATAATTCGGGTTCTCTTTTCCCACATGCATCACCTTGCACTTGCTCACATTAAACATCATCTGCCATTTAGCCGCCCAGTCTCCCAGTCTCGTAAGGTCCTCTTGTAATTTTTCACAATCCTGTCGTGATTTAACGACTTTGAATAACTTTGTGTCATCAGCAAATTTAATTACCTCGCTAGTTACTCCCATCTCTAAATCATTTATAAATATATTAAAAAGCAGCGGTCCTAGCACGGACCCCTGAGGGACCCCACTAACTACCCTTCTCCATTGTGAATACTGCCCATTTAACCCCACTCTCTGTTTCCTATCCTTCAACCAGTTTTTAATCCACAATAGGACATTTCCTCCTATCCCATGACCCTCCAATTTCCTCTGTAGCCTTTCATGAGGTACCTTGTCAAACGCCTTTTGAAAATCCAGATACACAATATCAACCGACTCCCCTTTGTCCACGTTTGTTCACTCCTTCAAAGAATTGAAGTAAATTGGTCAGGCAAGATTTCCCCACACAAAAGCCATGCTGACTTGGTCTCAGTAATCCATGTCCTCGGATGTGCTCTGTAATTTTGTTTTTGATAATAGCCTCACCGGTCTATAATTTCCCGGATCTCCCCTGGAGCCTTTTTTAAAAATGGGCATTACATTGGCCACCCTCCAATCTTCCGGTACCACGCTCGATTTTAAGGATAAGTTGCATATCACTAGCAGTAGCTCCGCAAGCTCGTTTTTCAGTTCTATCAGTACTCTAGGATGAATACCATCCGGTCCAGGAGATTTGCTACTCTTCAGTTTGCTGAACTGCCCCATTACGTCCTCCAGGTTTACCGTGAAGTCAGTAAGTTTCTCCGAGTCGTCCGCTTGAAATACTATTTCCGACACCGGTATCCCACCCAAATCTTCCTCGGTGAAGACCGAAGCAAAGAATTCATTCAGTCTCTCCGCTACGTCTTTGTCTTCCTTGATCGCCCCTTTTACCCCTCGGTCATCCAGCGGCCCAACCGATTCTTTTGCCGGCTTCCTGCTTTTAATATACCGAAAAAAATTTTTACTATGTTTTTTTGCCTCTAAAGCTATCTTTTTTTCATACTCCCTCTTGGCCTTCTTAATCTGCGCCTTGCATTTGCTTTGACACTCCTTATGCTGTTTCTTGTTATTTTCAGATGGTTCCTTCTTCCATTTTCTGAAGGCGTTTCTTTTAGCCCTAATAGCTTCCTTCACCTCACTTTTCAACCAGGCCGGGTGTCTTTTGGACTTCCGTCTTTCTTTTCTAATTCGCGGAATATGTATGGCCTGGGCCTCCAGGATGGTATTTTTGAACAGCGTCCACGCCTGTTGTACAGTTTTTACTCTCTCAGTTGCCCCCCTAAGTTTTTTTTTTACCGTTCTTCTCATTTTATCATAGTCTCCTTTTTTAAAGTTAAACGCTAACGTATTTGACTTTCTGTGTACAGTTACTTCAAGGTTGATGTCAAAACTGATCATATTATGGTCACTGTTATCAAGCGGCCCCAGTACCGTAACGTCCCTCACCAGATCATGCGCTCCACTAAGGACCAAGTCTAGAATTTTTCCTTCTCTCGTCAGCTCCTGCACCAGTTGCTCCATAAAGCTGTCCTTGATTTCATCAAGGAATTGTATCTCTGTAGCGTGTCCCGATGTTACATTTACCCAGTCTATATTTGGATAATTGAAGTCACCCATTATTATCACATTGCTCATTTTGTTCGTGTCTCTGATTTCTTTTATCATTTCTGTGTTTACCTGCTCATCCTGGCGAGGCGGACGGTAGTACACTCCTATCACCATTTTTTTCCCTTTTATACATGGAATTTCAACCCACAGTGATTCAAAGGTGTGATTTGTGTCCTGCTGAATTTGTAATCTATCTGAGTCAAGGCTCTCTTTAATATACAATGCTACCCCTCCACCAGTCCGGTCTACCCTATCATTACGATATACTTTGTACCCCGGTATGACAGTGTCCCACTGGTTATCCTCCTTCCACCAGGTCTCAGTAATGCCTATTATATCCAATTTTTCATTTAGTGCAATATATTCCAACTCTCCCATCTTATTTCTTAGACTCCTAGCATTTGCATATAGACATTTCAGAGTATGTTTGTTGTTCTTATTTGCATGATGCTTAGTACCTGACACTATTGATTTGACATCTTTTGTCTGATCTTTAGTTGTATTTAAGGGCACCTGGCCTACCATGGTCTGTTGTGCAACCTCACTATCCAGAAACCCTATCTTCCCTGTTTGTGAGGTATCTTTGCAAGATACCTTTTCGCGAACCATGCGCTTTTGAGCGACTGTCGGCCTTCCCCCAATTTCTAGTTTAAAAGCTGCTCTATCTCCTTTTTAAATGCCGACGCCAGCAGTCTGGTCCCACCCTGGTTAAGGTGGAGCCCATCCTTTCGGAATAGGCTCCCCCTTCCCCAGAATGTTGCCCAGTTCCTAACAAATCTAAAACCCTCCTCCCTGCACCATCGTCTCATCCACGCATTGAGACTCTGGAGCTCTGCCTGTCTCTTGGGCCCTGCACGTGGAACAGGTAGCATTTCAGAAAATGCTACCCTAGAGGATCTGGATTTGAGCTTTCTACCTAAGAGCCTAAATTTGGCTTCCAGAACCTCTCTCCCACATTTTCCTATGTCATTGGTACCCACATGTACCAAGACAGCTGACTCCTCCCCAGCACTATCTAAAATCCTATCTAGGTGACGCGTGAGGTCCACCACCTTCGCACCAGGCAGGCAAGTCACCAGGCGATCCTCACGTCCACCAGCCACCCAGCTATCTATATGCCTAATGATCGAATCACCAACTACAACAGCTGTCCTAACCTTTCCCTCCCGGGCAGCACTTGGAGACATATCCTCAGTGCGAGAGGATAGTACATCCCCTGGTGGGCAGGTCCTGGCTAAAGGAGTACTTCCTACTTCACCAGGGTGATGCTCTCCTTCTAGGAGACCTCCCTCCTCCAAGGTAGCACAAGGGCTACTAGACTGGAGGTGGGACCTCTCTACAACATCCCTGTAGGTCTCCTCTATGTACCTCTCTGTCTCCCTCAGCTCCACCAAGTCTGCTACTCTAGCCTCAAGAGAACGGACATGTTCTCTAAGAGCTAGGAGCTCTTTGCATCGGGCGCAAACATATGACATCTCACCAACTGGGAGATAATCATACATGTGACACTCAATGCAAAAGACTGGATAGCACCCCTCTCGCTGCTGGACTGCTGACTCCATCTTAGTGTTTTTGAGTTTTCCAATATTTTAAAACTTGCTACAGTATTAAGGATATTAGCCTAATATAAAAGTGTCTTTTACTTTATATAGTGTATTGTATGATTTTAGTATTTCCTTCTTAGATGGTAATGAAATGTATTTAAAACCCTATAAGAGCACTCCTTGCTTGTTTCCCTAATTACAATAACTGACTATAAATGAGGAGTTGTCCTAGGGGTGGGTGGGAATACTAAATTAGATCCTGCAGTGGCTGTTAGATTCTATCTGTTAATGCTGTGGTACAGTGTAAAAGACTATGGAGATTAGCTGTTTTCTGTTAGCTGTTGAAATTTGCTTTTTAAGTTTGCCTAACACTAACCTACAATTCCTCCTTTAAACCCCAATCTTTAAGTTCCCAAAGCACAAGCAAAGTAGTGTTCACTTACCAGAGAAATGTCCTCTTCTCTCAGAACTTCTCAGAAAGAAAGTTCAGTGGGACCTTCCCTCTTTATATACTTTTGAATCTAAGGGGCCTCTTTTGAGCAACCTATGCAAGTATTCTACTTCCCCCACACCTTAATTATCACTTAATTGAGGTCACTGGATGAGCTAACTCTCCAGCAGCCAAGGAAAAGAAAAATAACTGCCATTTAGAACAAAGGAGTTCCTACCTCTAGAAAAGGTTTCAGTTTAAAACTAGGTCACTGGATGAGCTAACTCTCCAGCAGCCAAGGAAAAGAAAAATAACTGCCGTTTAGAACAAAGGAGTTCCTACTTCTAGAAAAGGTTTCAGTTTAAAACTAGGTCACTGGATGAGCTAACTCTCCAGCAGCCAGCAGCCAAGGAAAAGAAAAATAACTGCTGTTTAGAACAAAGGAGTTCCTACCTCTAGAAAAATTTCAGTTTAAAACTATGTGGAAAATGCCTATTTCTAGAGAAAAGTTCAGTTTAAAACTGTGGGGAAGGGGTTTATACACTATGGCAACTAGTTAATGGTGCTTGCTTTTCTCTCTCTCTCTCTTTTTATTCCTCTAAACTAGGCCCTGCTTGCTTTCCCCCCTCTCTCTCTCTTTTTATTCACCCTTAATACTAAATTAGATCCTGCAGTGGCTGTTAGATTCTATCTGTTAATGCTGTGGTACAGTGGAAAAGACTATGGAGATTAGCTGTTTTCTGTTAGCTGTTGAAATTTGCTTTTTAAGTTTGCCTAACACTAACCTACAATTCCTCCTTTAAACCCCAATCTTTAAGTTCCCAAAGCACAAGCAAAGTAGTGTTCACTTACCAGAGAAATGTCCTCTTCTCTCAGAACTTCTCAGATATGCTCAGCCAATCTGCTCTTCAACTGACGTTTTGTATGACCAATGTAATATAAATTACATGGACAAATGATGCAATAAATAACTCGTTTGCTGATGCATGTAGTATTTTGCTTCAAAAATTTTTTTTTTGATTGTTAGTGTGGGGAACGGTGATCTCACTGGTGTCATAGGAATACTGGCAGTATACGCACCCCCCACAAGGGGAGTGCCTACCCCTGTCAGTACCTCTACTAGGTCTCTTAATTCACCTATATTTGCTTGACATCTGTACACCACTTTGGGGTGCTCGCTGAACTCAGGGTGAACCATTAGCACGTGCCAATACTTGTGTATAATTGCACAGATATCATTGGCCCTATAAGGAATAACGCAAGCCATAGTGCAGTTGGACGGTCTATGGCGGGGTAAAAATAGCCAAGGATGATAGGCATGTAAAGCCCTCTTATAAGCGCTTCTAAGGACTCTCATGGGATACCCCCGGGCAATAAATCTCGCTGTCATCGATCTTGCCTGAATTTTAAACTCTGTAACAGAAGAACATAACCACGGCTCATCCTGTCCAGGCTGTCGTAGGGTACTCCTGGGCCTCCTCTATCGACGCCACTCGTCGCTGCTTGCCCTCTTGCGAAAATATCAAGGCAAAGGGGTATTGCCATTTATAAGGTATCCCCTCCTTCCTCAGTTGGGATGTTAATGGACGCAGCTCACTTCTTCTTTTCAGGGTTGCTGCCGATACATCCTAGTATATTTCAATGGGGTTCCCACTTGATTGGACTTGCCGCTCTTGCTTTTTTCATCACTGCTTCTTTTAGTTGAAATTCAGTGAAGCATGCAACAATGTCCTTTGGCTGATTAGACTTCCTCATTCCTAGAGCCCGATGGGCCCGTTCCAGGCGTATAGATGATGGAGCACATGGTTCCACTGCCGAGGAGAGCAGCTGCACCGCTATTGATTGCGTCACTGCTGCACAGTCATTAAATTCAGGCAATTCAGGGACCCCACGTATTCGAATATTAGCGCGGCGGCTCCTATTTTCCAAGTCTTGAACTTTGTCCATCAGGTACCTAGTCTCTGCTTTCTGATCCTGCAATTGCTGCTCCATTGATGATATGGTCTCTGCATGTTCCTCCATACCATTTTCAACCTCTGCCACTTGGTTGCCCAGTTCCATTTTTTTTTTTTTGTTACATTTGTACCCCGCGCTTTCCCACTCATGGCAGGCTCAATGCGGCTTACACGGGGCAATGGAGGGTTAAGTGACTTGCCCAGAGTCACAACTCACAAAGAGCTGCCTGTGCCTGAAGTGGGAATTGAACTCAGTTCCTCTGTTCCCCAGGACCAAAGTCCACCACCCTAACCACTAGGCCACTCCTCCACTCCTCTTAATTTCTCCTCTTAAGTCCGCAACTAATTGGGCAAAGTCTTGGTGCATTTCTTTGATATCCGTTTTTATTTCTTGGAACCAGCCGCAGGGTTTGGTCCAGATTTCTTGATTGGACTCTGTCCCCTCTCTCAACAGCTCACTGCTTAAAGGCTCTCCCTCTCTCTGGCCCAAGCTGTTCTCGCGGGCGCCATTTTCCTGATCCTGCATCTCTGGACCCTTCCCCTTCTGCTGGTAAGAGAACGCCGCTAAGTTGAGAGTTTAATCCGTGAAACTGACATAGCCGATCGAAGCGCTTTCTCTGTCCCCTGTACCGTTTTGTCAGGGCACGATTCGCCGTGGGGTGATGCTTATTTTAGCTGTTTTTAAGGTTTTGTAGCGGGAGCTTCGGGTTTACACCGCCACTTCCTCTGATCGATATCATTTTCTGTTTAGGTTTATGCAATTATATTGTGAACTGAAATGCCATGTATGTGTCATTCAGTTTTACATGTTGATTGTAATTTGCTTTGGACAAATATGTTTTGAAATTAATGGACTAAGCAGAGGAGTAGCATAATGGTTAAAACAATGGGCTGAGAACCAGGGAAGCCCAGTTAAAATCTCACTGCATCTCTTTTATTTAGATTTTGCTCACACCTTTTTTTCAGTAGTGGCACACTGTGACCTTAGGCAATTCACTTAACCCTTCATTGCCTCAGGTACAAACTTAGGGGTCCTTTTACAAAGCTGCGGTAAAAAGTGGCCTGCGGTATTGTAGATGCATAAAATTGCCGTGTGCCGAGGCCACTTGTTACCACAGCCAGAATGTCCATTATTTTAAATGGAAGTTGTAAATGGCTGTGTACTAATAAAAATATTGGTGCAATTTACTGCCTGAGCCCTTACCACCACCTATTTTAGTACGCGGTAAAGGATCACGCGCTAACCTGGGGCGACTGGACAGTGCATGACAATAGCCAATTACCACCAGGCATGCCTACACTGTGTCCTCGCACTACAAAATAGAAAAATATTTTCTGGCACAGGAAATGCCGCACGACAAACACAAAACTACTCCAGGGAGCCTACCCACCCCACAATAGTGCTGTTTTGGCATGCACTACCTGTGTGGTAGCCCTACCATGGTCTTGGATTGTAAGCCCTCCAGGGACAGGGAAATACCTGATTGTAACTCACCTTGAGCTATAACTGAAAAATGTGTGAGCGAAATCCAAACCAATAAAAATACAAATCTGCAGACAGGGGAGTTATGCATTAGCCACTGGATAGCCAAAACATGTTTCCCTTTCAATATTAGGACAATTTTTCCTCATTATGGAACAAATTTAGAACAAAAAGAACAGAATTCTTTAATATTTGAGTTAGAATATCAGGACAGGAATGAAATTTTGTGGACAAAATACAGTTGGTACAATTAAAGAAATGAGAAATGGTGGAGTGAAAAATGGAAGCAAATACCTGAGCCATTGTTAGAAAAGACACAATTTCTTCTGTTTTAAGGTTCTCGCCCTTGCTTCTTGTCATGACAGCATGCGCAGGGACTCTGGCCAGGTTACAGTGTACATACTCAGACACAGGCTTCCTTGTATTATCAGGACACAGCAGCTCATACATGCCTGCAAGTTCATCTAAGGAAAAAAGGAGGAATCTAAGACTGGCTTGGTTTTGGACATGGTGAGCCTACTGTTAGTCTCTTGTTATCCATCTCTGGAGGGGGGGGGGGGGGGGGGGGAAGGAAGAATCAATGGCACAAAACATCCATGGTTGTGACAAAACAAAACATGAAAATCAAAATAACACCCACCTGGCACTGTTGTGTGTTTTACAAAAGCTACTTCTCCAGCTCCTTCATGTACACATCTGGGGGGTGGAAAAAAAAAGGAATGTTATATTGTCTGGGACTGGCTGATTTGTGCATGCATCTCGCCTCCTATACACAGGGAACAAGGAGGAACCCTTTCCTACTCCACCTCCAGGTATTAGGGGTAGAGATATTCTGATTTACTAAAAGGAAATGTTGTAAAGAATGACAATTTCTACCTTCCATTTACCTGTAACTCCCTCCAATAAAGCACTTCACAAATACAAAATGGAAAGTTCTGCACTGGAACCTCTCATAAGGCTAAAATGATGAAAATGCTATACTTTATTACTAAACCCCAGACAATTTCCCTGGTTATATGACTGCTGAACCTCTTTCATATTTCTGGATTTGGGACAGAATCAGGAATTTTGTTCTGAATTCTTTGCTTCTGTCTTTATTGAAGAAGATGTAAGAAATCTGCCTGTACTGGAAATGGTTTTCAAGGGTGATGATGCAGAGGAACTGAAAGAAATCTTGGTGAACCTGGAAGATGTACTGAGCAAAACTGACAAATTAAAGAGTAGTAAATCACCTGGACCGGATGGCATACATCCAAGGGTACTCAAAGAACTAAAGCATGAAATTGCTGATCTGCTGTTAGTAGTACGTAACCTGTTGTTAAAATCATCCATAGTACCTGAAGATTGGAAGGTGGCCAATATGACGTTGAGTTTTAAAAAGGGTTCTGGGGCGATCCTGGAAATTACAGACTGGTAAGCCTGAAGTCGGTGCCAGGCAAAGATAGTGGAAACTATTATAAAGAATAAAATTACAGAACATGTAGATAAACATGATTTAATGAGACAGAGTCAGCATGAATTCAGCCAAGGGAAGTCTTGTCTCACCAATTTGCTTCATTTCTTTGAAGGCATGAATAAACATGTGGATAAAAGTGAGCCGGTTGATGTAGTGTATCTAGATTTTCAGAAAGCTTTTGATAAAGTTCCTCATGAGAGACTCCTGAGAAAATTAAAGAGTCATGGGATAGGAGGCAAGGCTCTGGTGTGAATTAGGAATTGGTTATTGGACAGAAAACAGAGTGTAGGGTTAAATGGTCATTTCTCTCAATGGAGGAAGGTGGAGTGCTACAAGGATCTGTATTGGGACAAGTGCTATTTAACAATATTAATAAATTATATGGAAATCGGAATGAGTGAAGTGATTAAATTTGCAGATGATGCAAAACTATTCAAGGTTGTTAAAACACATGCGGAATGTGAAATATTGCAGGAAGACCTTAAGGAAATTGGAAGACTGGGCATCCAAATGGCAGATGAAATTTAATGTGGACAAATGCAAGGTGATGCACATTGGAAAGAATAATTCGAATCATAGTTACCTGATGCTAGGGTTCATCTTGGGGGTCAGCACTCAAGTAAAAGATCTAGGTGTCGTTGTAGATAATATGTTGAAATCTTCTGCTCAGTGTGCGGTGGTGGCCAAAAAAGCAAACAGGATGCTAGGAATTATTAGGAAAGTGATGGTGAACAAGACCGAAAATACTATAATGCCTTTCAATCGCTCCATGGTGCAACTGCACCTTGAGTATTGCATTCAGTTCTGGTCGCCGTATCTCAAAAAAGATATAGCAGGATTAGAAAAGGTTCAAAGAAGAGTGAACAAAATGATAAAGGGGATGGAACTCCTCTTGTATGAGAAAGGCTAAAGAGGCTAGGGCTCTTCAGCTTCGAAAAGAGACGGATGAGGGGTGACATGATTGAGGTCTACAAAATTCTGAGTGGTATAGAACGAATAGAAGTAAATTGATTTTTTACTCGTTCCAAAAGTACAAAGACTAGGGGACATTCGAGGAAGTTACATGGAAATACTTTTAAAACAAATAGGAGGAAATATTTTTTCACTCAATGAATAGTTAAGCTCTGGAACTCTTTGCCGTAGGATGTGGTAACAGTGGTTAGCGTATCTGGATTTAAAAAAGGTACGGACAAATTCCTGGAGGAAAAGTTCATAGTCTGCTATTGAGACAGACATGGGAAGCAACTGCTTGCCCTGGGATTGGTAGCATGGAATGTTGCTGCTAATTGGATTTCTGCTAGGTACTTGTGACCTGGCTTGGCCACTGTTTGGAAAACAGGATACTGGGCTAAATGGACCATTGGTCTGACCCAGTATGGCTACTCGTATGTTCTTATGTTCTAAGTGCAGATGTTAGGAGAATGCCACCCGGGTTTAAACCAGGGGCACCGTAACATGGCTGAGCCAGGTCACCTCAGTATTTATGGGTTAAGGGAGAAGGGAGGGGGACAAGGTGTACAGGAAGGTTCGAGGATTGTATAGGTTAATTTGAGGATAAGAGGATGAGGTGTGGTGTGAATAGATGGCGAGGAAGGTTGGAGACTGGAAGGGAAGAAGATGATTGGAGTTCAGGAATGAGAGCAGTTTTGGTGGGAGGCACATTGTTTGGGAGCTTGGGCATGTGGAGGACATTAACCCGCCTACCCACACCTTGTGTCTTGATAGTGAAGGATGAGTAGAGTGTTGGATTGGATTTCTTTTCTGGTATATGGTGAGGGTGGTTAGGATTTTTTGTCACAATGGGGTTCCATAGCCAATAGTAATTGCAGAATTGATTTCTTATGTTATGTAGGACACTTATTCTATTGTATTCTATTCTGGCTTTTCTATCCCGCTAATTGCCCTCAAGGAATCATAGCTGGTTACAGCGGATATTCAGTAAACAGACAAGTATCATATATCAAAATATTTCTTGCATAAAAAAGTTTTCAAAGTCTTCCTAAACAGATAATAATCCGAGATATCCTGAAGTCCACCCCAATCCATTCAGGGCCTTCACTCCAGGTGCCCACAACTCCTACCAGCTATCTTCCAGGTGCTGTGGAGGACTTGCAGCCAATCTGCATATCCTCACAGCCTTCTCCGGAGTGACTTCCAGGTCCACCCCGATCTACTCTGGGCCTTTGCTCCAGGTGCCCAGAGCTCCCACAAGCTGCTTTCCAGGTGCTGTGGAGGACTTGCAGTCCATCTGTTTATCCTCACAGCCTTCTCCAGAGAGACTCCCAGGTCCACCCTGATCCACTTAGGGCCTTTGCTCCAGGTGCACAGCGCTCCCACTAGCTGCCTTCCAGGTGCTGTGGAGGACTTGCAGGACCTGCATATCCTCACAGCTTTATCTGGGGTAAGTCCTAGGTCCACCCTAATCCACTCTGGACATTCGCTCCAGGTTCCCAGCGCTCCCACCAGCTGCCTTCCAGGTGCCGCGCAACTTACGGAGCATGAAACATTTTCTCTATACACTTTGTATTTTCTCTCTGCTATTTCTTGTGGCTCCTGTACAGTTTCTCTTCTTGGTACTGTCTCTTCCCAATCTCTTTCTCCATCTGAAACCACTGTGCACCGCAGGAACACATTGCCCACCTTCTGCTTTCATCATCTCACCATCCCTTTTGTCTTCTCCCTTCTTCTCAACTCTCAACCTTCAACATCTTCCTTCCTTCCATTCAACCATCTCCATTCTGTCTGAGTGCATTTCACCATTGTCGCTGTTGTCATTCCTCTCCTACTCTTCTCCATACTCTCTTGCTCCTTCTCCTGCTTTCTGCTGGGGATATCAATCCCAATCCTGGTCCTCCATATCAGTTCGTGCAGGTCACACCGTGATATCTCCAATCTAATTTCTCTTCCTCTCCTCTCCCCTTCTTCTCTGCCTTCCTCATGTATTCTGTGGAATGCCCGCTCTGTCTGCAACAAACTTTCCTTCATCCATGATCTCTTTCTCTCTTGCACTCTCCATCTGCTTGCCCTAACTGAGACTTGGCTTTGTCCTGAAGACTCTGCTTCAGCCGCAGCCATACAGTATGTCATGAAGGTTACCTGTATTCCCATACTCCTCGCCCGGTTGGTCGCAGAGGTGGTGTTGGGCTACTAGTCTCACCCTCTTGTAGATTTCAACCTCTTCTTCCACCTCAGTCTCACTGATTTTCTTTCTTCAAAGTCCACTCCATCTATTCACTTCTCTGCCTCTCCGAGTAGCAGTCATTTATTGACCCCCTGATAAGTCCCTTTCTTCCTTTCTCACTGACTTTACTCTCAGCTTTCCTTCTTTCTTGAACCTTTATCTCCTTCCTTCATTCCTGGGAATTTTAATATTCATGT
Organism: Microcaecilia unicolor; assembly: GCF_901765095.1. Classification (NCBI taxonomy): domain Eukaryota; kingdom Metazoa; phylum Chordata; class Amphibia; order Gymnophiona; family Siphonopidae; genus Microcaecilia; species Microcaecilia unicolor. The sequence continues at coordinate 116,901,236 of NC_044040.1, read as the reverse complement.
TAATGATCCCTCTGACTCTTATGTTTCTCAGTTTCTCACTTTACCATCCTCTTTCAATCTTCAACTGTGCTCCACTACCCCTACTCACCAGAATGGCCACTGTCTTGATCTTATCTTCTTCAACTACTCACTCTCCAGTTTCTGCACCTTAGCTCTTCCCCTCTCTGACCATCATCTGATAACTTTCACATCTAAACACCTTCCCCTCCCCAGTCCCGTCCAATCTCCACCAATACATTTAGGAATCTTCAGGCTATTGGCTCTTCTACTCTGTCCTCCTGTGTTTCAAACTGCTTCTCAACCACAATGTTATCCAAAGCTGTCAATGAGGCTGTCTCTTCCTATAATACTATTCTCTCCTCTGCTCATAGTAACATAGTAAATGATGGCAGATAAAATGAAGATACATACCTGTAGCAGGTATTCTCCGAGGACAGCAGGCTGATTATTCTCACCAATAGGTCGTCGTCCGCGACAGCCCAGGAGACTGGAACAACTTTAGAACAAATGAGAAGTCTCTGGAACACTCCGCCGCGCGGGCCGAGCACACTGTGCATGCGCAAACGGCTTACCGCCCATGACACAAGCGTGAGTCCCTCAGTTTAATAAAAAAGCAAACCAGAAAACAAGAACAACTCCAAGGGGAGAATGGCGGGTATGTGAGAATAATCAGCCTGCTGTCCTCGGAGAATACCTGCTACAGGTATGTATCTTCACTTTCTCTGAGGACAAGCAAGCTGATAATTCTCACCAATGGTGTATCCCTAGCCCCCAGGCTCACTCAAAACAATGAACATTGGTCAATTGGTCCCCACAACGGCGAGGACATAACATGGATTGACCTAAAAGAAACACAACTAAGTGAGAGTGCAGCCTGGAACAGAACATAAATGGGCCTAGGAGGGTGGAGTTGGATTCTAAACCCCGAACAGATTCTGCAGCACCAACTGCCCAAACTGACTGTCGTATTGGGTATCCTGCTGAAGGCAGTAGTGAGATGTGAATGTGTGGACTGATGACCACGTTGCAGCCTTGCAAATCTCTTCAATGGAGGCTGACTTTAAGTGAGCCACTGACGCAGCCATGGCTGTAACATTGTGAGCCGTAACATGGCCCTCCAGAGTCAGCCCAGCTTGGGCATAAGTGAACGATATGCAATCTGCTAGCCAATTAGAGATGGTGCGTTTTCCGATGGCGACTCCCCTCCTGTTGGGATCAAAAGAAACAAACAATTGGGCGGATTGTCTAAAGGGCTTTGTCCGCTCCATGTAAAAGGCCAATGCTCTTTTACAGTCCAAGGTGTGCAACTTGTCCTCACCAGGGCGGGTATGTGGATGGGGAAAAAATGTTGGCAAGACAATTGACTGGTTCAGATGGAACTCCGACACCACCTTCAGCAAGAACTTAGGGTGCGTGTGGAGGATTATTCTATTATGATGAAACTTGATATAAGGTGCATGCAATACCAGTGTTTGGAGCTCGCTGACTCTACGAGCTGAAGTAACAGCCACCAAGAAAATGGCTTTTCAGGTCAAGTACTTCAGATGGCAGGAATTCAGTGGCTCAAAAGGAGCTTTCATCAGCTGGGTGAGAATGATGTTGAGATCCCATGACACAGGTGGAGGTTTGACTGAGGGCTTTGACAAAACCAAAACCTCTCACGAAGCGAACAACTAAAGGCTGTCCAGAAATAGGCTGACCTTCTACATGTTGATGGTAAGCACTGATTGCAGTAAGGTGAACCCTTACGGAGTTGGTCTTGAGACCAGACTCTGATAAGTGTAGAAGGTATTCAAGCAGGGTCCGTGTCGGACAAGAAAAAGGATCTAGGGCCTTGCTGTCACACCAGACGGCAAACCTTCTCCATTTGAAAGAATAACACTTTTTCGTGGAAACTTTCCTGGAAGTAAGCAAGACTCGGGAAACACCCTCTGAAAGACCTAAGGAGGCAACCTCTAAGCTCTCATCATTCAGGCTGTGAAAGCCAGAGACTGGAGGTTGGGATGTAGAAGCGACCCCTTGTTCTGAGTGATGAGGGTCGGAAAACACTCCAATCTCCATGGTTCTTCAGAGGACAACTCCAGAAGAAGAGGGAACCAGATCTGATGGGGCCAAAAGGGTGCAATCAGAATCATGGTTCCATGGTCTTGCTTGAGTTTCAGCAAAGTCTTCCCTACTAGAGGTATGGGAGGATACGCATACAGAAGGCCTGTCCCCCAATGCAGAAGAAAGGCATCTGACGCTAGTTTGTCGTGGGCCTGAAGCCTGGAACAGAATTGAGGGAGCTTGTGATTGGTCTGAGTGGTAAAAAGATCCACTGAGGGGGTGCCCCACGCTTGGAAGATCTTGCGCACGACGCCCGAGTTGAGCGACCACTCGTGAGGTTGCATTATCCTGCTCAACCTGTCGGCCAGACTGTTGTTTACGCCTGCCAGATACGTAGCTTGGAGAAGCATGCAGTGAGCGCAAGTCCATAGCCAAATCTGGATGGCTTCCTGACACAGGGGTGAGATCCGGTGACCCCCTGCTTGTTGACGTAGTACATGGCAACCTGATTGTCTGTCTGAATTTGAATAATTTGATTGGACAGCCAATTTCTGAAAGCCTTTAGAGTGTTCCAGATCGCTCGCAACTCCAGGAGATTGATCTGAAGACCTGATTCCTGGAGGGACCAAGCTCCTTGAGTGTGAAGCCCATCTACTTGGGCTCCCCACCCCAGGAGGGATACATCCGTCGTCAGCACTTTCTGTGGCTGAGGAATTTGAAATGGACGTCCCAAGGTTAGATTGGATCGAATGGTCCACCACTGAAGGGAACTGCAAAAATCGGTGGAGAGATAGATTACATTCTCTAGATCCCCTGTGGCCTGCCACCACTGGGAAGCTAGGGTCCATTGAGCTGATCTCATATGTAGGCGTGCCATGGGAGTCACATGAACTGTGGAAGCCATGTGCCCTAAGAGTCTCAACATCTGCCGAGCTGTGATCTGTTGAGACACTCGAGCCAAGGACACTAGGGCCAGGAGATTGTCTGCCCTTGCCTGGGGGAGATAAGCTCGAGACGTCCGTGTGTCCAACAGAGCTCCAATGAATTCCAATTTCTGAACCGGGACAAGGTGGGACGGGATAATTGATTACAAACCCCAGTAGCTCTAGCAGTCGAATAGTCATCCGCATGGACTGTAGAGCCCCTGCCTCCGAGGTGCTCTTCACCAGCCAATCGTCGAGATAAGGGAACACATGCACTCCCAGTTTGCTTAGCGATGCTGCGATAACTACCAGGCACTTTGTGAAGACCCTGGGCGCAGGTGCAAGGCCAAAGGGCAGAACACAGTACTGAAAGTGCTGGGTTCCCAACCGAAATCGAAGATACTTCCTCTGAGCTGGGCGAATCGAGATGTGAGTATAGGCATCCTTTAAGTCCAGAGAGCATAGCCAATCGTTTTCCTGAATCATGGAAGAAGGGTGCCCAGGGAAACCATCCTGAACTTTTCTTGGACTAGGAATTTTTTCAGGGCCCTTAGGGCCCTTGGGACGCATCCCGCCTGTTTTCTTTTGGACAAGGAAGTACCTGGAATAGAATCCCAGCCCTTCTTCCCCTGGTGAAACGGGATCGACCGCACTGGCCTTTCGAAGGGCGGAGAGTTCCTCTGCAAGTACCTGCTTGTGCTGGGAGCTGAAGGAGTGAGCTGCCGGTGGGCAATTTGGAGGCCTGGATTCCAGATTGAGAGCATATCCTAATTGGACTATTTGAAGAACCCACCTGTCGGAGGTTATAAGAGGCCACCTTTGGTGAAAAAACATCAACCTCCCCCCGACCAGCAAGCCGTCCAGCATGGACACTTTTTCTGAGGCTATGCTGCACTGGAGTCAGTCAAAAGCCTGTCCCTTGCTTTTGCTGGGGAGCCCTACCGGCCTTAGGCGCATGCCGTTGACGGGAACGGGCGTGCTGGGACTGAGCCTGGACAGGCTGCCAAGAAGCAGGAGTGTACCTACGCCTATTGTAGGAATAGGGAGCACTCCTCTTCCCCCCAAAGAACCTCCTGGATGAGAAGATGGTAGCAGAAGACGCCCGGTGGGAGAGAGAATCCATAGCATCATGGTGCTTCTTGATCTGATCGACCATGTCCTCTACATTTTCTCCAAAAAGATTATCCCCCCCGGCAAGGAACATCCGCCATTCGCTGCTGGGTCTTATAATCCAGGTCAGAGACACGCAGCCATGAGAGTCTGCGCATCACTATACCCTGAGCAGCTACTCGGGATGCCACATCAAAAGTGTCGTAAGTTCCCCTGGCCAGGAATTTGCAACACGCCTTCTGCTGCCTGACCACCTGGTGAAAAAGTTCGGTGAGCTCCAGAGGAAGTGCTTCAACCAAACTGGACAGTTGCCTCACCGAGTTCCGCAAGTGGATGCTCGTGTAGAGCTGGTAAGACTGAATTTTGACCATGAGCATAGAGGACTGGTAGGCCTTCCTCCCAAAAGAGTCTAGAGTTCTAGATTCCCGTCCCAGCCTTTCTTGCCCTGGTGGAACGGGCTCGACTGCATTGGCGCTGAGAAGGGCGGAGAGCTCCTCTGCAAGTACCTGCCTGTGCTGGAAGCTGAAGGATTGGCCTGGATTGGCCGCTGTCGTGGACAGGATGTTGGGCTCGTTGGACCCTTGGTCTTTTCCCAGTGTGGCATTACTTATGTACTTATGATTGAGCTCCCGGTGGGCAATTTGGAGGTCTGGAAGTCAATTTGAGGGAATACCCTACCGGACTGTTTGAAGGACCCACCGGTCAGAGGTTATGAGAGGCCACCTTTGGTGAAAAAATTTTAACCTCCCTCCAACTGGCAAGCCGTCTGGCTCGGACACTCTTATAGCAGCTATGCTCAACTGGAGCCAGTCAAAAGCCCGTCCCTTGCTTTTGCTGGGGAGCTGCAGAGGCCCTCCTTGGCGCATGCTGTTGACATGAACGAGCGCGCTGGGGATGAGCCTGAGAAGGCTGTCGAGAAGGAGGATTGTACCTACGCTTGTTATAAGCATAGGGATCATTCTGTCACATCCGTCGCTCCCTCCGGCTGCTCCTCTGCGGGGAGCAAGGGCCGGGAGGAAGGACCCGCAGCCAGAGAGGGCTTACCCGACGGTTTCCCGGATGGGCGCCTGTTCCGGGCGCAATCAGGGCCGAGCCGGTGTCCAGTGTGGCGATGGCCGGCCTTCTTGAGGCCGTGGCCGAGAGCCGGGGCTCGCCGCGGCGATGGCCACCCTGTCCGGGCCGAGCCCGTGGGCCGGCGATCGCGGCTTCCGGGCTCTCGGTCGCCGGCTATGGGATCCGTGCTTGCACCAGCGGGGAGGATGGCGCCGAGACGCAATGGCCGGCGCCTTCTCCACATTCGGGCGCGGGAACCCGGAGCTCCGCCTCAGAGGAACCAGATTGGGATGCCGGTGCTGTAGCCCCGCCTGGGAAGCCGGACAGAACCAACCAGAGGGATTTCTTCAGTAGCCGGGTTCTGATTGGCCGGCCATGTTGGCTGGGGCTGGCCGGTTGAATGCTGACAGTATTTAAGGAGCGGGGCTGAGACAGGACGTTGCTTCAGGTTCTGTTTCCCAAGGCCAGTCTTTGTGTGTTCTAGTTTTCGGAACATTCCCTTGCTCTCCTGGTTTGATCTTTGGACTGTTTTTGGACTACTCTGCTAGCCGCCTGCCCTGACCTGTTGTCTGTTTTTGGACGACGCTGTGAGCTGCCTGCCCTGACCTGTTGCCTGTTTTTGGACTACTCTGATTTCCACCAGCCCTCCCCGCTCCCGGTTCCGATACTGGGTCAGTTCGTCAACCCCGCGGTTCCGGAAGTCCCGTTGGCCGCCTGCAGCTGGGGGCTCAACCCCCAGTGAACGGCGGTCGCCGCGGGTGAAGACTTGGGGTTGCACAGCTGTCCTCTGAGGTCCTTCGGGGCCTTGTGGGACCTAAGGGCTCACCTCCTTTCCAGACAAGACACATTCCTCCTTCCCCGGAAAAATCGTCTACCTGATGAGGTAGTAGCAGAAGGTGCCCGGCGGGACAGATTGTCCATAGCGGTTTCCCGCTGAGAGATCTGATCGACAAGTTGTTCGACTTTCTCGCCAAAATTATTATCCCCCGTCAAGGGGCATCCGCAATCTGCTGCTGGACCTTATTGTCCAGGCCAGAGGCACGCAGCCATGAGAGTCTGCGCATCACTATACCTTGGGCAGCAAATCTGGATACAACATCAAAAGAATCGTAAGCACCCCTGGACAGGAATTTACGACACGCCTTTTGCTGCCTGACCACCTCCTGAAAAGGCCTGGCCTGCCACGGAGCAAGCTTGTCAACCAAGTCCGCAGTTGCTTCACCGTGTTCCTCAAGTGAATGCTCATGTAGAGCTGGTAAGACTGAATTTTGTCTTAATCCTAATAGGGGATATATATATAATAGGAGGTACCTAAAACATTAACAACAAACAGTACTCCTGTTCTATATAAATTACAATATCTTTATTAGTGAAAACAAACCAGTGCATTAAAAGAATTACCAAATAGTATCCCTGCAAGACTGAATTTTGGCCATGAGCATAGAGGACTGGTAGGCCTTCCTCCCAAAAGAGTCTAGAGTTCTAGATTCCCGTCCCGGGGGCACTGAGGCGAAATCTCTAGAACTCCCGGCTCTCTTGAGAGCGGAATCCACAACCATAGAGTTGTGAGGTAACTGCGACTTCATCAACTCAGGTTCTCCATGAATCCAATATTGGGACTCAGCTTTCTTAGGAATTACTTAGTGGTTAGTATTACTAAGTGGTTTCATCCAGTTCCGCATAAGAGTCTCCTTGAGCACATTATGCAAAGGAACTGTGGATGACTCCTTAGGTGGCGAAGGATAGTCAAGGACCTAGAGCATCTCAGTCCTGGGCTCATCCTCAAAGACCACAGGGAAGGGAATAGCCACAGACATTTCCCGGACAAATGAAGAGAAAGAAAGACTCTCCGGGGAAAAAGCTTTCTTTCTGGTGAAGGAGTAGGATTAGAGGGAAGACCACAAGACTTCTCAGAAGAGAAATACCTGGGATCTTGCTCTTCATGCCACGAGGCATCCTCATCGGTATCGGACAACAGTTCCTTAACTACAGTCCGAAACTGGGCCCGTCTCAACGCCGAGGAACCATGTCCTCGATGGCGATGTCGAGAAGTCGACTCCCATGCCAGCGGCGATGAAGCTCCCTCCAGCGACGTCGATGGGGAGTCGACCTGGGTGGCAGCCGACGCTGATGCCGTAGGCGGTACCAGCGTCGGGGACCTCACCACAGGCGAAGAGCCAGCTGCCACTTCCATTGACGGTACCGGGGGCGCAAGCACCCCCGGCACTGGAGCAGACTGATGCAGCAGCCCTTCCAGAAGACCGGGAAGAATGGCTCGGATGCGCTCGTCCAGAGTCGCTGTCGAGAAAGGCTGCAGGGTTGGTGCAGGAGTCGGCATCAGAATCTGTGCAGGTTGAGGAGGTGGTACCGAGCTGCCCGAAGATCGACGCACCGACACCTCTTGAATGGAGGGTGAGTGCTCCTCCCGGCGTCGGCGCTTCGATGCCCCGGAGCTCCCGGTACCGTGTCTGGAAGGAGATAGATGACGATGCTTCTTAGCCTTCACTTGAAGCAGGTCATCAGTGCTCCTTGGTACCGAGGAGGAGGACGTGGAATCCACACACCTCCTCAGGGTCGGGTCCAAGAGTGGTTGGTCCAGTGGGCCTGCACAGCAGGAGTCTTCGAGGCAGGTGGACTCGGTGGAGACCCACTCGACGGCTCACTGCTCCCAGCGTGTGGTGGTCTCCAGACAGCCATTACCTGCACTCCTGAGGTCGATGCCATCTCCGGTGCCGACATCAATGCTGCCGACCTCGGTACCGACGTCAACGCCGAAGAACCGGGTGAAGCTCCAAAAAGACGATCCCGTAGAGCTTTCCTCGACACCTGTGTCCGCTTTTTAAGTCTAAGACACAACTTACATGTGTCTGGGCGATGGTCGGGCCCAAGGCACTGGAGACACCACGTGTGGGGGTCGGTGCCTGAGATCGCCCGGTTGCACCGAATACACTTCTTGAAGCCGCTGGGAGTCCTCGATGACATGGACGGAAATGTAGCGGCGGCGAAGTCAAAATTCTCGAATGCGCCAAAAAAGAAGGGCACAAAAATGAGAACGCGTAGGCGCGGCCTAAGAGGGTGCGACAAAAATGAAAGAAAACTTTAAAAGGGCCAAAACTAAGAGTTCAGGAACTTTTTTTTAGTTTTACAAACAGGGTACTGAAAAATAAAAGTAAGAAGGGAGGAAAACTGTGAAAAAGACATGAAGGCTCTTACTGGGGTGAGGAGAGAGACCAATAAACAGCCACTCTCCACTGCGGAAAAAGTAAGACTAGACGGGACTCTTGTGCGACGGGCAGGAAGATGGCCGCGCATGCGTGCACCGGTGCGCACACCCGCACACTCGAAGGCTCTAGCAAACGTTTTGTTTCTAAGGAAGATTGCCGTTCCTGGGGCTGCTGTGGACATCACCCAGTAGTGAGAACAAACAGCCTGCTTGTCCTCGGAGAAAAAATGTTTTGTACTTTTGGGGGGATCTTGCCAGATATTTCTGACCTGGATTGGCCACTCTTGGAAACAGAATGCTGGGCTTGATGGACCTTTGGTCTTTCCCAGTATGGCAATACTTATGTACTTACTAGTAAAAAAAAAAGCCCATTTCTGAAAAAAATGAAACGGGCGCTAGCAAGGTTGTCCTCTAATGGGAATTATGTTTTTAAGGGAACTGGGGAGAGTATGTGTGAGAGAGAGTGAGTGAGTATGTGTGAGAGAGTGAATGAGTATGTGTCAGAGAGTGAGTATGTGTGAGAAAGAAAGAGTGTGTGATTGAGAGAGACAGAATGTGTGTCTGTCTGTGTGAGTGAGAGAGTGTAGTGTGTGTCCCGTGTGCACCAATTATGCTCTCTCTCCTGCATTCATCCATATGCAGCAAACGTCCTCTGTGCCCTGCCCCCTTCATCCATCCATGTGCAGCATCTCTCCCCTGCCCCCTCCATCCATCGTGGTGCAGCAATTCTCCTCAGTCCCTTGCCCTCCCCCCCTACATGTGCATCAACTCTGCATTTTCCCCTGGCCTCTCCTCCATCCACCCATATCCAGGGCCCCCCTCCCTCCATCTCTCTCCCCTCTGTGTTCCAGGCCTCCTCCCTACCTCTCTCTCTGTGTGCCCTCTGAGTTCTAGGACCCCCTCCCCCTCCCCTTTGAGTTCCAGGACCCCCTCACCCCTCCCTTTCGAGTTCAAGGATCCCCTCCCTCCCCTCCGAGCTCCATGCCCCCCATTCTCGTTCCACACCCCCGCACCTCCCTCCCTCCCCTTTGAGTTCCAGGACAAACCCCCCTCCCCTTCGAGTTCCAGGACGACCCCCCTCCCCTCCTCTCCCCTTCGACTTGCAGGACGTCCCTTTCCTCCCTCACTCCATGGTCCACGCCCTCCCTCCGACTTCCACGCCCGCCCTCATTTCCTGTTTCCGGAAGGGCGGGACCAGAGGCAGAGCTGAGACACATGCGAAGGCAGTGTGAAGCGCCCCTCGCCTTCACTGTGGACGCCGCACCCCAAGGTAAGAATTTTTAAAATACAGCCAGCACTTAGGAAGGTGAGGGGCTGCCGGAGGACAGGTCGTGCTTGGAGGGCACAGAGAGAGAGAGAGGGACGGAGGCGCGGGGTCTATACAGAGTTCCCTCGAGGGCGGGGCGATTACAAACACTACACGGCTTCACTGCCACGGAGTCAGCTTCAGAATGTTGGAGGTGCGAATTATTATATTAGATGATTCTATAAAGCGTGCCTAGAGATTCGCGCCATAATCAGTGTGGATTCTATAACAATATGAGTAGCTTAACAAGTTTAATAAGCTAATGAGTGCTGATAACAGCACTTAACAAACAATAATGAGCATTAATTGGCACTGATTAGAATTTACACGCACAACTCGCTAAGCGTATTCTGTAATGTAGCGTGCCAAAATTCTATTACGCACAGGTAAAAAGAGGCATGGATATGGGTGGGGAAATTGGCATTTCATGGGCATTCTGAAATTTATGCATGTAGTTATAGAACATGGCCCAGTGTGCCTAAGTCTATGCGCAGAGATTTACGCCAGATTTTCATTGGTGAAAATAGATGCCCATAGATTTAGGCGCTGATATATCAACGAAACATGTTCTATATACTGCACTGAAATCTAGATGCTGATTATAGAATATGCTTAGTGGGCTCTGATTTCAGCGCCGAATTTGTAGGCGCCACATAGAGAGACTCCCCCTATATGTGTAAATAATGACTTGTAAACTTAGTATTTACATCTATATGCCATCTACATGTGTAAGTGCTGCTATTTACATGTATAATTGCCATGCAAGGCTTCTAAAGTGACCTCTACACCTTTAAACAGAATTGATAATGCAAGGTTATACATGGATTTTCAGTATTGGCACATATGGGTACAGATCCTTAGAACTCTACTAGAGTAATTTCTTTGTCTTAATGTATCTATACTTATAAGTAACTTTCTAGGTCTAAGAGGGTTCTGTAGAATAAGGCAGGAGTGACCTTGTGAGAGGGGTGGCATATCTAGCTCACTCAGACAGGGAAGGATATATAAAAAGGAAAGTCAGAAACTTGGGTGCTCTTCCATCTATGTGGTCATCCAACCAAAGAGATGGAGAACCAGGGAAAGCAGTTTATGGAGCTGTGCCCAGTCTGTGTCCTACAAGAAGAGCACTCAAGAGGAACTCAGGTCTTTCAAGGACAGAAAAGGAGTCTTTGTCAAGGAGTTAAGAGAAACAGAAGCTTCTTTGTAAGGTGCTCATCCCTAGATGTGTAGGAAAGGATCCGGACTGGTATAACAGTACACCAAGGTATTTGAATGTGAGTGTTTCAGAGGAGTGAAGCAGTGTTTCTGCTGTTTTCCTGGGGTCCAAAGGAAAGGAACTTCAGAGAAAAAGTGGCGAAGCTTAAGTGTGACGTCTTAAGAAACTGGGAAGTTTAAGTGTGAAGTCCTGAGAAACTGGAAAATAACAAGAGGATTTTGAGTGTTTTCAAGGAGTGTTTTCAATTATCTATAGAGATTTTTTATCAATGAATTGTTTATGATTTGGAATACATCAGTGGTCTATCATGAGTGTGAGAAGGATTATGGATTATTGGCTTAGCAAAAACCTCTCAGTAATTTCTAGTCCCATTTCCAGAACCTTGATTCCAGACACTGTGAGGGCAATGCACTTACTTCTGGCTATTCTATAAAGAAATGTATGTGCATACACTTTCTTATACAATACCAGTAATATGTAAAAAATGCATATAGAATGTAGGCATGATCACTTAAAGCAGCCATAAAGTTGGTATAAATGCTCACACCTAGACAGCTACAAAATGCAAGTAGATCAAACTATTTTATAATCTATGCATGTAAATGTGTGCCCTGCCTGTGTGTACAGCCACCTTCAAACTATGCACCATCATATTTAGGTGCCATTTTATAAAATAGTGTGTAGTAGGAATACTGGCATTTATGCATGTATGTGCTGCTATTCTATTTCCTTATGCACGTTCTTGGTGCCTGAATATTGGTGTATGCCTTATAGAATTACCCACTATATGCTCAAGTGCTGGAGTGAGCTATATCCTCTTAAGTGTGTATGCCTAGTCTCTCTGATAGGTGTGGTATGATACTGGCTATATATATATAATTTTAAACATATAAGTTATAGTGTCGATATTCAAAGCCAGCAAACTGGGTAAGAGAGCCCCTTGTCTGGCTAACTGCCATTGAGTAGGTGCCAAGGGAATATTCAGCAGCACTTACCTGGAGAATTTTGCCAAATATTCTCTCTAACTGCTAAAGCCAAAACTGGATATTGTGGAGCAGTCCAGGGATAGAGTTGGCCCTTAACTGGATGTGTGCCAAAATTCAGCCTTTAATTGGATAAGTTAACCAGACTAAAGCACTGCATAAATAGCAGTCCTACCTTTGGCCAGTTTAACTTAACTAGTTAAGGGCTAAATACTGGCACTTATCTGGTTAAGTACTGGCCATCCACACATGCCCAGATGTTTAATTCCAGTATCCGGACATGGCCTGGCACTGAATATCCCTGGAATAATTTTGATGGCACCATCAAAAGGTGGGAAGTTCAAAACCCAATTGTATGGGTTACGTTTAATAAAGGCTCTTTGTATTGCACATCGCTTCATTTGTTTTTTCTCCACTCTCTTCTGTTTGATCATTTTGATGGCAGCAAGGTGAATATTTATTTTTTGTTACATTTGTACCCCGTGCTTTCCCACTCATGGCAGGCTCAATGCGGCTTACAGGGGGCAATGGAGGGTTAAGTGACTTGCCCAGAGTCACAAGGAGCTGCCTGTGCCTGAAGTGGGAATTGAACTCAGTTCCTCAGGACCAAAGTCCACCACCCTAACCACTAGGCCACTCCTCCACTCTCCATTTATCCTCTATCCCTCAAATTCTAAAACTGGTGCTTAAAATTGTGCATGAAAATTTGGGCACATTCTCAATATGTGTGCGCAATTTAATTGAAAAAAGGAGAGTTGGGGGGAGGGGATAACAGGTTATAATGATGATGACGGACTGTAGCACTCTGACTTCTTAAAGAATAGATATTTTCACATTCACGCTCATGTATTTTCAGACTATGAAAAATGTTTTCTGTTGCATTGTCATCAATAAAAATGTTGAACCATAATTGAATAACAAGTCAATCGCACTGATAATTGGGTACTAATAATAAATTACTGGCACTAATTGGCATTAATTGTAATTTATGTGCACAATTTTAGTCGTGAGGATCCGCATGTAAATTTTACTCATGGAACCAAAAAGGGGGCACAGACATGGGAGGGACATGGGTGAATCAGGGGCATTCCTAGAAACTATACGTGCTGTTATAGAATAAGGGGGAGTCACATAAAATGTACATGCAAGGATTTACACCGGGGCTTACATGGTGTACATCCTTGCACCTAAAATTAGGCGCCAATCCCAGCGCTAAGCATATTCTATAAACGGTGCCTAACTTTCAGTCCATTTATAGAATAGCGTTTTGCATTTTTTTCAGTGGTATTTATAGAATTTGGTCCTATTTGTTTACTGTTAAACTATAGCCACACACCAGTGAATATTAATGTCGTGGGTAATTTTGCAAAGGATTTTTCATGTGTAAAAGCCTTTTACACACATAAAAGGCATTTTATAAAATTATCCCATGGGTTATATGCATAAAAATGCATGTAGTGCCAAGAAAGTACATACTTTTAAGTAACCTTTATGTGTGTAGTTTATAAAATACTTGCATGTATATTACATACAAACATTTATTCCTACTTCCAAGCAGGCGTAAACGTCTTCAGCTTCAATTGTCCCAATTTCTGCTGATTTAACCCTAGTAATTTATACAAACACAAACAATAGGTGCTCATTTCAAGCACCTATATTTTGAGAAATTGGCTAGAAATAGGTGCATTCTTGGACTTCACATATAACAACCTATTATAAAATCCATGCTAGTTTCTTGCATTCTGACCTGCTCTACTGAGATTGTCATTCTAATCACATTAAAATATGACATAGCTACTCACAGAAAGGCCCCGTTATAGTTGTAGTAGGGTTCATTATCAGAGCGTGAACATCTGGAAGTTCCTGACCCTTTACAGAGGCTGCAGAGATTTGGTTCAGTTGTGACACCCGGTACACAGCTAGCAACGAAAAGCCTGGCTACAGCTGCATTAGGAATTATACAATATGTTAATACAGAAATACAGAAGACAGATGTAAAGAACATCTCCAGCAACTAGACAATCTCAGAAACTCACATACCAGTGTATGCTAAAGGGCCAGATCACTAAAGCAAGCTATTTTACAAAGTTTACCCCAGTAAGTTTCAAAAACAGTGTTTGTACTAAATTACGCTTTAGCATTCAAATCACTAAAGGGCCCTTTTACTAAAGATTAGTATACGCTAAAGGACATTAGCATGTGCCAAGTGCCACATTGCCCATAGGTATAAAATAGGATGTGCAGCATTTAGTGTGCACTAATGTCCTAAGCTTTAGTAAATAATTGAGAAAAGGGTAGGCTTCCTTTCCGTTGGTTTAGTGAAAACAGATGTGATAAATTCCCCCTCAGAAGTCTGTTCAACATTGACATCCAAAAAGCTAATACTTCTTTCAGAGGAATGCATAGTAAATTTAATACTGGCATCTTTGATTGGCTGTCAGTTAATTGCCATCTCTAAGAAAAAGGAGCACCATTTTCAGCAATGCATAGCTTTGGAATTTGAAGTCATAGTGGTCGGAAGGGTGAGCCCATGATCCTCCAATAGGCAAATCCGAGTCATTTTTTATATTAGCACACTAATTGGGAATGTATTTTGTACTTTTAGAATATTATATTGAAGCATCCAGAAGAATAGCGTTTGTGATGCCAGGAATCCAGCAGCTCCTGCAGAAGTGTTATGCAGTGAAACAAAGGGGCTCCACAGAGCTTATGCCGTGCTGACCATAAATGTTTTCACCAATGCTATGTTGTTTGTTTACATTTGGAGCTTAAGGACAGTTATATAAATAAAAAGGACAAAAATCGGTCTAAAAATAAAAAGCAGGGAGGGGGAGGTTTTCTGACTCGTGATGTGTTATACAGTAGCTATGTTTTAATTGTAGCTCTGTTTTTACTGAAGTCTTTCCTCCACCTGAATGTAAATTCAATTTGGTGCAAATTGTTAGCAGACTTTGCTGGATTTTTTTCCACTCAACATCTCAAAGGAATTTGTAAGCAGATGGTCTGCAGCTCCCCATCTTGCCAGACTTGTAGTATATAACTGACCTAAATTTTCATATTCAAGAATAGGAGTGTGGTAGCCGTGTTAGTCCACTCTTAAGGTTATCAATAGAAATCAAACAAAATAAAACATGGAAAAGAAAATAAGATGATACCTTTTTTATTGGACATAACTTAATACATTTCTTGATTAGCTTTCGAAGGTTGCCCTTCTTTGTCAGATCGGAAATAAGCAAATGTGCTAGCTGACTTGCTCATCTTCCAATGTGGTATATATCATTCAGTGTAAAAAATGTACCGAAGGATGCTATATTGGAGAAACAGGCCAGATGCTTAAGACAAGATTCAATTTACATAGACATCACATGAACAATACTGGTGCCAGTAGGGCTCCCACGCCTGTTGGTCAGCATTTTACGGGACCAGGACACTGTACCAGTGACTTCACAGTGAGAATCCTGAAAGGTAACTTTAAAACCATACAAGAACGTAAGACCTTTGAAGTCAGAATGATTGAATATTTTAACACCCAACAGAAAGGACTTAACAAGGATCTGGGGTTCCTAGCCCATTATAAACCATAAAGCTGTATGTCTCTGTTGATCACCCCACCCCTCACCTATCCACACCCATCCTGTTAGAATATCAATGATATGCTTTGATGTCCCCATGCATACCTCCTACCCACCCCCATCCTCCCACCCTGTCAGACTGTCATAGTAATGCTTGAATGTTTTCACTTATATACACTGTCAGCTAGCACATTTGCTTATTTCCGATCTGACGAAGAAGGGCAACCTTCGAAAGCTAATCAAGAAATGTATTAAGTTATGTCCAATAAAAAAGGTATCATCTTATTTTCTTTTCCATGTTTTATTTTGTTTGATTTCTATTGATAACCATATTCAAGAATATAACTGAATATGTTACAGTAATATTTTTTGTAGCGTATCTGGTTAAACTGGCCATCTTGATTGATTTTGTCCAGTGGTAGGCTGCAAGCGAGTTGGGATTTTAGGCTATCCACAGTGAATCGAAAAGGATGCCCAAGTTTTCCTGTGGCCGTCCTTGCAGGACGGCTCTGCGAAGGGGCGGGGAAACCCGTATTATCGAAGCAAGATGGGTGTCCATCTTTCATTTCGATAATACAGTCGGGGACGCCCAAATCAGCAAATTTAGGTCGACCTTAGAGATGGTCGTCCCCAGGACTTGGTCATTTCTGATTTTCGGTGATAATGGAAAGCGAGGACGCCCATTTCAGAAATGACCAAATGCAAGCCATTTGGTCGTGGGAGGAGCCAGCATTCGTAGTGCACTGGTCCCACTAACTGAACGGAAAAAGCCCTTCCCTTACCGATCCTTTAGCGATTCAGAAAGGAACGGGCATGCATGAAGGAAATTGCATGCAAATGAGCTGCTCGCTGTTAGCTCATTTGCACACGGTTTCCTTCCTAAGGAGGGGAAGCCAGTGCAGAGCAGCCAAGTATTATGCGTGGCTGCTCTGCGCATGCAAAGGACAGCTTCATACATGCAGACAATCTGCGTGTATAATAGCCGTCTACAACCTTAAATTGCTGTCTACAATCTTAGAAAAGCACAAGTCCAGGTGAAAACGTCCAAGTGCTCATCAGGGACGTCTTTTTTATTTTTTAGAGTATGGGTGAAGGACGTCCTTTGCTGTGCCGTCATGTCCAAAATGTGGATGTTTCTGTGAGAAGGATGTCCATGCCTTTGCTGTGCCTCTGATACCCCCTTTATTTGGATTTTGGATCACAAGTAGTAGCAGTGGGATTTGAACTGGCCACCTCTGGATTGCAAGACCAGTGCTCTAACCACTAGGCCACTCCTCCACTCCACTCCCTTGAAATTTGGCCATCCCTGTGGGGGGGCAGTATGCAGGTCCCTGGGGGGAGGTATGTGTGTGTCAGCGGAGGCATAACGAAGACGTGGACATCCTTCTTTCAAACATTTTGGATGTCCTCAACTGCCCCCCCCCCCCCACAGGGACAGCCAAATTTCAAGGGAGAGGAGTGGAGGAGTGGCCTAGTGGTTAGAGCACTGGTCTTGCAATCCAGAGGTGGCCTGTTCAAATTCTACTGCTGCTACTTTTGATCCAAAATCCAAATAAATAAATAAAGGGGTGTCAGAGGCATAGCAAAGGCATGGGCATCCTTCTCACAGAAACATCCACATCTTGGACGTCCTCAACTGCCATCACAGGGACAGAGGCATAGCAAAGGACATCCTTCACCCATACTCTAAAAAAAACAGATGAAAGTTTTTTAAGTTGTTTTTTTCGGCATGTGAGGTGGTTAGTGACCACTGGGGGAGTCAGGGGAGGTCATCCCCGACTCCATCCGGTGGTCATCTGGTCATTTAGGGCACATTTTTGTGGCTTGGTCGTAAAAAAAAAAGGACCAAGTAAAGTCGGCCAAGTGTTCGTCAGGGACGCCCTTCTTTTTTCCATTATCGCTTGAGGACGCCCATCTGTTAGGCATGCCCCAGTCCCGCCTTCGCTACACCTCCAACATGCCCCCGGGAACTTTGGTCGTCCCCGCAACGGGAAGAAGTTGGGGACGCCCAAAATCAGCTTTCGATTATGCCGATTTGGGCGACTCTGAGAAAAGGATGCCCATCTCCCGATTTGTGTCGAAAGATGGGCGCCCTTCTCTTTCGAAAATAAGCCTGTAAGTGTTGTAAAACCTTAGTTTACCATGGGACTTGGTTACCTGTGATATCTCAGTACCACAGGTTAGCGACTCCTGAGTTAGAAGAATAAAGCTAAGTTACTTACCCGATGTTTTCACATATGGGTGATGTCATCCATGGAGCCCAGTGCAGACACTGTCATGGTGCACTGTCACTTTAAAACTTTGTGGCAGTGCCCCCACCGCTCATACGCAGGTGCCTTCTTGCCCGATACGTGTGCAGTACATTACTACAGCTAAGAAAACAACTCTAAAGGGAGATAGGAAGGATGTGAGAATGTATACCTGCTGTCCTTGGGGAACATCTGCTACAGATAAGTAACAGCTTTCTCTGAGGACAAGCAAGTGTGACATTCTCACATATGGGACTTATTAGCTTCCAGGCTCACAATGTAACAATGAACCTGGCAACTATGTAGAATGTGAGCCTGGCTGAAAAAGAGGGCCAGATGGTGGAGCTGAATTTTAAATAGTAAAAAGATTCTACAGGACTGCTTTTCCAAACTGGCTATCCCACCTAGAATGCTGATCCAGACAGCAGTACGCAGTGAAAGTGTGGATAGAAGACCATGTTGTCCCCTTGTAAATTTCCTCAATGAAGACAGAGTGGAAATGGGCTACTGAAGCCACCATGGCTCTTACATTGTAAGTAGTGATACTGCCATGAAGGGTGAGCCCAGCCTGAGTATACATGTAGGAGATACATTCAGAAATCCAATAGGAGACAGTATGTTTGGTGATGGGAATCCCTAATCTTTAAGGCAGAAGGATACAAAAAGCTGGGATGACTTCCTATGAAGTTTTGTACGCTCCAGATAATAAGCGAGAGTGTGCTTGCAGTCTAAAGTATGCATGGCTGCTTCTCCAGGATGACAGTGTGGCTTAGGGAAGAAGACAGGAAGTACAATAGACTGATTGAGATGGAACTCTGATGCCACTGTAGAAAGGAATTTTGGGTGGGTTCAAAGAATTACCTGTCATTGTCGAACCTGGAGTAAGGTGGGTCTGCCACTATGACTTGAAATTCGCTTCTGGCAGAAGTACGAGTTATTAAGAACACTACCTTATATATGAAGAACCAAAAAACAGGAATGAAGAGCTTCAAAATAAGCATGAGAACTGTGAGGAGGACATTGAGAACCCAAACCACAGGGGGGTGGTTTGATAGGAGGTTTGGTATGAAATAACCCTTTCATGAATCTCGTATCAAGGGATGAACAGAACCTGGTTTATTATCAACTCTGAAGTGAAATGCGCTAATACACTCAAGTGTACTCTGACCGAGTTAGTTTTGAGGCCAGAATCTGAAAGATGGAGGAGGTACTACGTGGGTAGCACGTAGAAGAGTGTGTGTTGGCTCTAAGTGGAAGAACGTCGAGGCAGGTGAGTCTCTGAGGCTCAAGAAAGTTCCTCTGCCAATGTCGACTCATACACCAGTTGGGTTTGTGGTGCGCCGACGGTCGAAGCTGAGCCGGTGTGCAGGACCTGTCCCATGACTGTCTCTTCGATGCATCTATGAGTTGGGTTGAGGCTGGTGCAACCACCCTATAAGCCTGAATGGACTGTGTATGCAGTAGCCCTGAGAGCTCCTGTTTGAGCATAGCCCAGATTTCCTCCTATAGATAAGGTGTTGGTATCAGCTGAGAAAACCGTGTGCAGGCATAGGAGATCAAGGACTTTAGAGTCTCTCACTGAGAAATAAGTTGTAGAGAAGGAGTATGGAATGGATGCTTCCTGTGCATCGAGGATGTCAATGCAGGGGAGGTTTAGGCAGAGTGCCTGGAGGGAGAACGATGGCGATGTTTCTTAAGTTTTTACACTGCAGGTCCCTCGATACACATGGCACCAATGAGGAAAACTTAGAGGCGCACCTGATGTCGATGATGATGTCAATGCAGATTCCGTGTCTAATTCTGAATCACCTGCCATGCTCGATGCAGATCCAAAAAGCTTTTCACAGGACTCTGCAGACTTTAAGTGCCTTGCATGCGCAGACAGAGGCCACACTCTATGTCCTGGTGCGCTAGACCCAAGCACTGAACATACTAGTTATGGAGGTCTGTGCCTGAAATTATCCTATTGCATTGAATACACTAAAGCCACTCAGCACCCTCGTTGACATAGAAGGAAAAATGGCCCTGAACTCGAGTAGTTCCATACCCGAAAATGGTCCTGGGCACAAGAACGACTCAGAGGCCCCAAAGGCCAAAAAAATAAATAAAATTTAAAAAATTTAAAATAATTTGAAAAATCAATAAATTGATTAAAATTAGGAAAGAAAAAGAAATAAATGAGAAAAATGTCTCGAAAAGGCAAGGCACCAAAGTCTGACAAGCTGAGGAGATATTAGAAACCCAACCTTTCTGCTTCACGGGAAATGTGAGACTGCTGGTCTCACACTCAAGTGTTGGGTGAGAATGCACCCATGCATTCGCAGTGGGGGCACTGCCTCAAAATTTCTATGGCAATGTCTGCACTGGGCTCTGTGGATGAAGCCACCCACATATGAGAATATATGCCTGCTTGTCTTCGGAGAAAGGTACTTAGACCTTTATATAATAAGTGCAACCTATTCACGGAGAAAGGTATATGGACCTTTATATAATAGGTGCAACCTATACACCTGTGTAAAATAGCCTACCTGAAAACTTTCACACTAAGTTATATCTGCCCCTACATAATCACTTAGTCCATCTCAATAAAACCTTTTAGTGATTCTATAAAATAATTAGGTGCGACTTGAAGCTACCAGGAGTACTACTTTTGCTGTTCCCCCTCCCCCCCATGTGGAATGAGTTACCCCTTAATTTAAGATTTTCATATGCAAAATTCAAGACAAATTTAAAAACCTATTATTTTTGAAAGGCTTTTCATTTAGACATAATGGATGAATCTTATTAAATTACAGTAAATCTCGATTATCTGACCTAAATGGGACCGACCCGATGGCGGATAAATGAAAAGTCGGATAATATGGAAAACAATGGTACTCAAACAATGCAGAAAAAAAGGCATTAAAAGCAGGGTCCTGACTCACAACAGTGCTGATTTGCAGTAAAAGTAGGGTCCCGGACTCCCAGGTTTGGAAAATGGAAAGAGAAGTTGTGTAATGTTACTGGGGGTCTGTCGGAAATGCTGGGTGGTCAGATCAGCAAAGGTCAGATAATCGAGACTGTACTGTATTTCCCTCTGCTAATCTAGGTATAAAAAGGAAAGACCCCACCTTCATGCTGTGTATTAAAATATACAGATAGAGAAGGGAGGTACCACAGCTAACAAGATGGCTAAAGTGGTGTGATCTATACTATATTTTACCTGTTTTGTCACTTAGAGGGTCTTTTTTTTTAATTTATAGTTTCAAATTTACATCAAGAAAATACACTTGATATAGAAAGCATTATTTCAATTAAACAGAAAGAATATATTCAGAATAACATAAATTATTTAAGTTGCTCAAGTCCACATTAGTCTGGATCCAAGAGTTCAAAAAGAGGTTTCAAGTAAACAATTCAAAATTATGTTTATTTAGTTAGGACAACAGTGATTTATATTCTATTGTGCTCCTTCCATTTGTTTTGAGGCTATGAAAGCTGATAATTGCGGAGTTTCCAGGAAAACATATTTAATAGTATTGTATTTCACAATACATTTACATGGGAACCTTAGGTAGAACGAGCAGCCAAGTGCAAGGACTGCCGATTTCAGCAACAAAAATTGTTTTCTCTTAATCTGAGTTTGTCTACAGACATCAGGGAACATTAATATCTTTTTTCCTAAGAAAAGTTTTTCTTTATTTTTAAAGAACAAATGGAAGAGCCAGTTTTTATAAGGTAATAATGCAACTGTGGCCACCTAGCTTGTTCTGAATCCGAAGATTCCAGGAAATCTGTAAGATTCGTTAGGCTCCTTTCCTTGTGCTCAGTAGTCATTCGTTGAGGAAGGTAATATACTTGAGTGAATGGTGGTAATTGATCAGCAGGAATCTCTAAGTTTTCCTTTAAATATCTTTTTAGCATTTCAAGCGGTGTCACCAATTTCACTTTAGGAAAATTAACACATCTTAAGTTTTGTAGTCTCATATAATTATCATGTAATTCAGATCTATATCTCAGATTTGTAATATCTTTGATTAAAGTAGGTTGTACCGTCTCTAAGTGAACCATTTTGCTCTCCACTTTCTCCACACGTTTTATCAATAACTCTGCATTAACTTCATTCTTGTCTATTCTTTTTTCCAAAGTTGTAATATTTAAGGACTGTTTATTAGACTGTTGAAGAAAAAACTTATGGGACTGAAAAATCAAGTCCCATAGCGATTCTAATGTTACCTCTGTCGGCTTTCTCATGAACTCTGGGAGCTCGCCCATTTGAAGTTCCTGGGTTTCCACCTGTTCAAAGCCTTGCTCCTCCACAATTGAACCTCCAGGGCCGCTTGTTCCGTGGAACTCCAATGATTCCACCATCTCTCGTCCCTCCGTTGAATCTCCAAACACTCCTCCAGCATCGGGGCCCCTAGCAGCTTGCGTCATAGACTCCATCGCCTCTATGGAGGGAGAGCTAGTCCACTGGGGCTGTGGAGGCGGAGCACGAACGTCGGGACTCAGAGTGACATCAAGTCCGGTGTGTGCTGACATTTCCTCCAGTCCGTCGTCCCTCACCATGGAACCGCTCTCGGCGACAGTTTCTGTAGCGAAGGTCCCAGAAATCGATCCATTGGACCCAAAGGTAAAGTGGTAGGTGTCTGGGGAGTTCTTGCAGACGCTTTACCACAGCGTTTAGGCATGTTCAGCAGGAAATGAATCTAGGACCTTCAGCGTCCTAGCTAAGTGTCGCCATCTTGGATCACTTAGAGGGTCTTTTACTAAAAGTTAGTACATGCTATCTGCCACAGGACCCATTTCATTCCTATGGGCCCTGCTGCAATTAACTTGTGCTAATCTTTAGTAAAAGACCCCCTTAATGTTTTGGCTTTTATATAATATATTGTTGCATGTTATCAGTAAATAATTGTTTGAACCAAAGACTTTGCAATCCACTTAACCTATTTAAGGGGATAGTTACTAATGTGTGTTAAGGGAATAATGCAATATTATGCACTATAAAGCGAAAGCTACATACCTGTAGAAGGTATTCTCCGAGGACAGCAGGCTGATTGTTCTCACGAATGGGTGACGTCCACAGCAGCCCCTCCGATCGGAGATCTTCTCTAGCAACAGCGTTTGCTAGCCCTCGCGTGCGCATGCACCGTGCGCATGCGCGGCCGTCTTCCCGCCCGAACGCGAGCATGCTCGTCAGTCCAGTAAATAGCAAAGACAAAGACAAGGGAAGACACAACTCCAAAGGGGAGGTGGGTGGGTCGGTGAGAACAATCAGCCTGCTGTCCTTGGAGAATACCTTCTACAGGTATGTAGCTTTCGCTTTCTCCGAGGACAAGCAGGCTGCTTGTTCTCACGAATGGGGTATCCCTAGCCCCCAAGCTCACTCAAAACAACAAACATTGGTCAATTGGGCCTCGCAACGGCGAGGACATAACTGAGATTGACCTAAACGTATTCAACTAACTGAGAGTGCAGCCTGGAACAGAATAAAAATGGGCCTAGGGGGGTGGAATTGGATTCTAAACCCCGAACAGAACCGACTTGTCGCGTTGGGTATCCTGCTGAAGGCAGTAATGAGATGTGAATGTGTGGACAGATGACCACGTCACAGCCTTGCAAATCTCTTCCATAGTGGCTGACTTCAAGTAGGCCTCTGACGCTGCCATGGGTCTAACACTATGAGCCGTGGCATGACCCTCAAGAGTCAGCCCAGCCTGGGCGTAAGCAAAGGAAATGCAATCTGCTAGCCAATTGGATATGGTGCGTTTCCCGACAGCCACTCCCCTCCTGTTAGGATCAAAAGAAACAAACAAGTGGGCGGACTGTCTGTGGGGCTGTGTCTGCTCCAGATAGAAGGCCAATGCTCATTTGCAGTCCAATGTGTGCAGCCAGCGTTCAGCAGGGTGGGTATGAGGACGGGGAAAGAATGTTGGCAAGACAATTGACTGGTTCAGATGGAACTCCGACACCACCTTCGGCAAGAACCTAGGGTGAGTATGGAGGACTACTCTGTTATGATGAAATTTGGTATAAGGAGCATGAGCTACCAAGGCTTGAAGCTCACTGACTCTGCGAGCTCAAGTAACTGCCACCAAGAAAATGAGCTTCCAGGTCAAGTACTTCAGATGGCATGAATTCAGTGGCTCAAAAGGAGGTTTCATCAGCTGGGTGAGAACGACATTGAGATCCCATTACACTGTAGGAGGTTTGATGGGGGGCTTTGACAACAGCAAACCTCTCATGAAGCGAACAACCAAAGGCTGTCCCGAGATCGGCTTACCTTCCACACGGTAATGGTATACACTAATCGCACTAAGATGAACACTTACAGAGTTGGTCTTAAGACCAGACTCAGACAAGTGCAGAAGGTATTCAAGCAGGGTCTGTGTAGGACACGAGCAAGGATCTAGGGCCTTGCTGTCACACCAGACGGCAAACCTCTGCCATAGAAAGAAGTAACTCTTTTTAGTGGAATCTTTCCTGGAAGCAAGCAAGACCTGGGAGACACCCTTGGAGAGACCCAAGGAGGCAAAATCTACGCTCTCAACATCCAGGCCGTGAGAGCCAGAGACCGGAGGTTGGGATGCAGAAGCGCCCCCCTCGTTCTGAGTAATGAGGGTCGGAAAACACTCCATTCTCCACGGTTCTTCGGAGGACAACTTCAGAAGAAGAGGGAACCAGATCTGATGGGGCCAAAAGGGCGCAATCAGAATCATGGTTCCATGGTCTTGCTTGAGTTTCAGCAAAGTCTTCCCTACTAGAGGTATGGGAGGATACGCATACAGAAGGCCTTCCCCCCAATCCAGGAGAAAGGCATCCAACGCTAGTCTGCCGTGGGCCTGAAGTCTGGAACAGAACTGGGGGACCCTGTGGTTGGCTCGGGTAGCAAAGAGATCCACCAAGGGGGTGCCCCACGCTTGGAAGATCTCGTGTACCACTTTGGAATTGAGCGACCACTCATGTGGTTGCATGATCCTGCTCAATCTGTCGGCCAGACAATGAAAATACTTACCTGTGGCAGGTATTCTCCGAGGACAGCAGGCTGGACATCACCACGCATGACGGACAGACGCCAGAGGGTGGTGGTGAATGGAGTTAGCTCGGAGGAGGGAAAGGTGAGTAGTGGAGTGCCTCAAGGATCGGTGCTGGGGCCGATTCTGTTCAATATATTTGTGAGTGACCTTGCCGAAGGGTTAGAAGGTAAAGTTTGCCTATTTGCGGATGATACTAAGATCTGTAACAGAGTGGATACCCCGGAGGGAGTGGAAAACATGAAAAAGGATTTAAAGAAGCTAGAACAATGGTCTAAGGTCTGGCAATTAAAATTCAATGCGAAGAAATGCAAAGTGATGCACTTAGGGAATAGAAATCCACGGGAGACGTATGTGTTAGGTGGCGAGAGTCTGATAGGTTCAGACGGGGAGAGGGACCTTGGGGTGATAGTATCTGAGGATTTGAAGGTGACGAAACAGTGTGACAAGGCGGTGGCTGTATCTAGAAGGTTGTTGGGCTGTATAGAGAGAGGTGTGACCAGCAGAAGAAAGGGGGTGTTGATGCCTCTGTATAAGTCGTTGGTGAGGCCCCATCTAGAGTATTGTGTTCAGTTTTGGAGGCCGTATCTTGCTAAGGATGTAAAAAGAATCGAAGTGGTGCAAAGAAAAGCTACGAGAATGGTATGGGATTTGTGTAACAAGACGTATGAGGAGAGACTTGCTGACCTGAACATGTATACCCTGGAGGAAAGGAGAAACAGGGGTGATATGATACAGACGTTCAAATATTTGAAAGGTATTAATCCGCAAACAAACCTTTTCCAGAGATACGAAGTCGGTAGAACGAGAGGACATGAAATGAGATTGAAGGGGGGCAGACTCAAGAAAAATGTCAGGAAGTATTTCTTCACGGAGAGAGTGGTGGATGCTTGGAATGCCCTCCCGCGGGAGGTGGTGGAGAGGAAAACGGTAACGGTATTCAAACATGCGTGGGATAAACATAAAGGAATCCTGTTCAGAAGGAAAGGATCCTCAGGAGCTTAATCGAGATTGGATAGCAGAGCCGGTAGTGGGAGGCGGGGCTGGAGGTTGGGAGGCTGGGATAGTGCGGGGCAGACTTATACGGTCTGTGCCAGAGCCAGTGGTGGGAGGCGGGACTGGAGGTTGGGAGGCAGGGATAACGCTGGGCAGACTTATACGGTCTGTGCCAGAGCCGGTGGTGGGAGGCGGGGATAGTGCTGGGCAGACTTATACGGTCTATGCCAGAGCCGGTGGTTGGGAGGCGGGGCTAGTGCTGGGCAGACTTATACGGTCTGTGCCCTGAAGAGCACAGGTACAAATCAAAGTAGGGTATACACAAAAGTAGCACACATGAGTTGTCTTGTTGGGCAGACTGGATGGACTGTGCAGGTCTTTTTCTGCCGTCATCTACTATGTTATGGGTCGTCGTCCGCGATGGCCCAGGAGCTCCGGAAATTAACCAAAAATTCTAGAAGCAGCACGACAGGCGCGGGGATGAGTGACTTCCTGCCTGCAACGCCCGCGTGCTTCCCTCAGTTATATAACAAGCAAACTAGAACAGAACAACTCCTAAGGGGAGGAGGGAGGGTTGTGGTGATGTCCAGCCTGCTGTCCTCGGAGAATACCTGCTACAGGTAAGTATCTTCATTTTCTCCGAGGACAAGCAGGCTGGACATCACCACACATGGGGTATCCCTAGCACCCAGGCTCACTCAAAACAATGAACAGTGGTCAATTGGGCCTCGCAACGGCGAGGACATAACTGAGATTGACCTGAAAAAAAATACAACTAAGTGAGAGTGCAGCCTGGAACAGAATAGAAATGGGCCTTGGAGGGTGGAGTTGGATTCTAAACCCCAAACAGATTCTGTAACACCAACTGCCCAAACTGACTGTCGCGTCGGGTATCTTGCTGAAGGCAGTAATGAGATGTGAATGTGTGGACTGATGACCACATCGCAGCCTTGCAAATCTCTTCAATGGAAGCTGACTTTAAGTGAGCCACTGACACAGCTATGGCTCTAACATTATGAGCCGTGACATGGCCCTCCAAGGTCAGCCCGGCTTGGGCATAAGTGAAGAAAATGCAATCTGCTAGCCAATTCGAGATTGTGCGTTTTCCGATGGCAACCCCCATCCTGTTGGGATCAAACGAAACAAATAACTGGGCGGACTGTCTGTAGGGTTTCGTCCGTTCCACGTAAAAGGCCAATGCTCTCTTACAGTCCAAGGTATGCAACTTGTCCTCACCAGGGCGGGTATGAGGTCAGGGAAAAAATGTTGGCAAGACAATTGATTGGTTCAGATGGAACTCTGACACCACCTTTGGCAGGAACTTAGGATTAGTGCGGAGAACTACCCTGTTATGATGAAATTTAATGTAGGGAGCATGAACTACTAGGGCTTGGAGCTCACTGACTCTACGAGCTGAAGTACTACTACTACTACTATTTAGCATTTCTATAGCGCTACAAAGCGTACGCAGTGCTGCACAAACATAGAAGAAAGACAGTCCCTGCTCAAAGAGCTTACAATCTAGTAGACAAAAAATACAGCAAACAAATCAATTAATGTGTAGAGGAATGAGGAGAGGAGGGTAGGTGGAGGCGAGTGGATACAAGTGGTTACGAGTCAAAAGCAATGTTAAAGAGGTGGGCTTTCAATCTAGATTTAAAGATGGTCAAGGATGGGACAAGACGAAGGGGCTCAGGAAGTCTATTCCAGGCATAGGGCGCAGCAAGACAGAAGGAGCGAAATCTGGAGTTGGCAGTAGCGGAGAAGGGAACAGATAAGAAGGATTTATCCAGGGAACGGAGTGCATGGGAAGGGGTGTAGGGAAGGACGAGTGTGGAGAGATACTGGGGAGCAGCAGAGTGAGTACATTTATAGGTTAGTAGAAGAAGTTTGAACAGGATGCGAAAACGGATAGGGAGCCAGTGAAGCGACTTGAGGAGAGGGGTAGTATGAGTAAAGCGACCCTGGCGGAAGACGAGACGGGCAGCAGAGTTTTGAACCAACTGGAGAGGGGAGAGGTGACTAAGTGAGAGGCCAGCAATAAGCAGATTGCAGTAGTCCAAACGAGAGGTGACAAGGGTGTGGATGAGGGTTTTGGTAGAGTGCTCAGAAAGAAAGGGGCGGATTTTACGGATGTTGTAAAGAAAGAAACGACAGGTCCTGGTGATCTGCTGGATATGAGCAGAGAAGGAGAGAGAAGAGTCAAAGATCACCCCAAGGTTTCAAGCTGAGGAGACAGGTAGAATGAGAGAGCAATCAACAGAAATAGAAAATGGGGGGAGTGGGGAGGTGGGTTTGGGGGGAAAATGAGAAGCTCGGTTTTGGTCATTTTTAATTTCAGGTGGCGTTGAGACATCCAGACAGCAATGTCAGACAAGCACGCTGAAACTTTGGTTTGGATGCAAGGTGAGATATCAGGGGTAGAAAGATAGATTTGGGAGTCATCAGCATAGAGATGGTAGGAAAAGCCATGGGATGAGATTAATGAACCAAGGGAAGAAGTGTAGATAGAAAAGAGGAGGGGACCAAGAACAGAACCCTGAGGTACGCCGACAGGCAGAGGGATAGAAGTAGAAGAGGATCCACCAGAGTGAACACTAAAGGTGCGGAGGGAGAGGTAGGAAGAGAACCAGGAAAGGACAGAGCCCTGGAATCCAAGTGAGGACAGGGTATCGAGAAGTATGCTGTGATCGACAGTGTCAAAAGCAGCGGAAAGATCAAGAAGAATGTGGATGGAATATTGACCTCTGGATTTAGCCAGTAATAGGTCATTGGAGACTTTAGTAAGCACAGTTTCGGTTGAGTGGAGAGGGCTAGCACCAAATTACCAGAATTTGCTATAGCTCACCTTGATTGGTGGACGGTTAGTGTTCCAATCTGTTCACAACAAGGATGCTCTACCTGTACTTTGGTCCCATGGTCAGGACAACATACAGTTATTTACCCAGTAGTTAATATTGGTGTGCAAATTAATAATGTGATAATGTATCCTCTGGACCATCTCGCATGGGTGTAGCCCCTGGACAATGACTGGACATCATTCAGACCAATGGACCCTAGCCTGTGCCAGCGGACACCCTTTCATTTCCAGTGTGAACCTCATCAGTTTAAAGAGAGTGACAGCTCCTGCTGGAACAATTCATCCTCCTGTACTCTGACTGCTGAACTTTTGTATTCACCCACTGTCTCACATAGGGTGTACTACCTTGGAGCTGGACACTTTTGTTTTAATCTGTTCTTTCCTCAAAATATTTCCTTTTCTATTGCTCCCCAAGTACATGACATCCGCCTCCCTAAGAACACTGTGCTGTACAGTTCGAACTATTTACAGAACAATACTTGGTGCAGTCATACACCCCTGGTGTTCATCACCATTAATGAGACAACATATTCTGCACCTCTGGTTACCAATGACTCTATTAACATTCCAGATTTTATTCCATACGCTGTACATCCACTCCCTCTGGGCATGGGAGAAGAGACTACACAAAATACTAAACTTTACTGAACTCCATGCCTATATGGACCATTTGAAAACAACCTCCACAGAAGTAAATCATACCATCACTTATAAGAATGGACAAATTAGACAAACTGTTCAAAATTTGGTACAAGACTCCCATGTCTCAGTATGGGAACTATTCTTTGGATATTCACCTACTGCTGATCATGTCTTTAATGTTTTAATTCACCCTATCATTATTTTAACTAGTGTACAAGTATTGCTATGCATTGTTATGATTTTCATGTGTTGTAAACTTAGACATATGTACAACTCTGTGCAAAGTTTAACCTATAAAATACCCTCACCCCTATAAGGCAGCTATGCACACACAAACACACATACACACTACTTTCCTTCCCATCTGATTTTTTTTTAAATTACTTTCTTCCCAGCATTTATATTTTTAATCTGGCATGGTAATTTGGTTTTCTTTTTTAACAGTCCCATCATCTACTTTGGAGCCACTCTAGTCTGGCAGGTTAATTTGAGCTTTGTATACCGGGCATCCTGGTACCAGTAGGCCTTAACCTCCCAAATGCCTGCATCCCTTATGCACTGTCCATTCTGCTCTAAGACGGGTAAGGTGGCATATTAAGGACTGCCCAACCTAAGACACGAGGTTTGGACTCATATTGGGATTTAAACATCTCACTACTGTGGAGATATGAATGAGCAAGAACAAATATAATTGGAGGTATGAGAACAGGAATAGTCTGTTACTACAGTGACAGATCAGGTACCCAGGTTTGCTTCCATCTTGCCTCCCTGGAAAAAAAAAAAAAAGAAAGAAAAAAGAGATGTGGAGATGTCAGGATTGCAGGAGGTCAAAATTATTGCTGGACATACTTAGATTAATATGAAATCAGTTTGATAATATTAAACCAGCTTCTGACCTCTGATAAACTCTCCCCCCTTTCCTGCAGGAACCATTGAGGATGAAATGGGCCAAATGGTGCTCAGAGAGGCCTGATAGCCCTTTGGTTTCTCAATTACTCTTGATTAACATACCTTTTGTTCCATCTGGGAACAGGGCTTCAAAGCAACCAAAGCTAGACAGTGAGGCTCTATCACTAGGGATTTCAAACAGGACAACCTGTGAAAGTTGTCACCTTTCCTGACTTCAGAAAGTATCTGGAGTTCTGTAAAGGAAATAACTGGGAAAGAGAAGTTTTTGATCTCTCTCTGCTCCTGTTCCCTCTCAGTTCTTATTAGGTATAAAGCAGAGCTCACTAGGGCTCTCTCTCTCTCTCTGTCTTTCTCTGTGCAGCAGAGCACAGAGCTCAGCTTGGGGTCTACTGCCCCCTCCCCTCTCTCTGTCCCGGGCATTTCTCTGTGTCCAGGGCACTAGCTCTCCCTCTTTCTTTCTCCCTGCAGCAGAGGGCACGGGACTCTTCTGGGCTGTCTTTGTTTCTTCTTCTTCTTTCTCTGCACACCTCCATCTTTAGCCACCAGAGCACCTGGCTCTGCTCCCCCACTTCTCAGACAGCCCTAGTCTGTAAGAAATATAAAAAGTTGAAAAGTTCACAGCAGCAGGAAGTGCTGACAGTGATTGATTAATGCAACCTCCCCCCCATGTCTTGAGAGAGAGTGCTGCAAAACGGGCAAGGGCAAGACGCCTGACTGTCTGTAAGAAAAGAAAAAGGAATGGGAACCAGATGCGGCATATGTTTTGCTTTAAGTTAAAGGATTTATGGTATGATATAGACTGCACGTGATGTTAGAAGAAAGAGCAGGGAAAAACAGTATTTAAGCAGGATGAAAGGAATATGTATTAAGCATTCTGACTGCTTTGTCTGAACATGCTTCCTGCATACCTCATAAAAGGTATCCAGTACAATTGTAAATAAACTTTTTATATGGAATATGAAATTCGTCTAGTCTTTTCTTCAAAGTGGCGAGCCAGCCAGGAGCGAAGATTTATGCCGCACACGGAAAAGAGAAGGCGAGACGAATGACAAATTAAGTGTTTGTTGTTAACGAAGTTTTTTACAGGATTGGATTGTGAGAGCAAGCGTTGTTTAAGCCTGATTACTGTGTACCACTGATTTGGGAGTGATCAACCTACTGACGTGGACATACAGGTGACGACTCCTGTGCTTGCTAAAAAGAGAATAAGAAGACGCGTGAGTAAGCTTACGTGGAGGGGCATAATCGAACAGAAACGCCTATCTCCATGGGCGTTTATCTCCGAGAACGGGTCCGTGAAGGGGCGGACCCAAGCGTATTTTCGAAAAAATTAGACGTCCATGTTTTATTCGCCAAGTTATGAGCTGGGCGTTTTTGCTTTTCAGCGATAATGGACAATGAAATCGCCCAGCTCAAAAACGAATAAATCCAAGGCATTTGTTCGTGGGAGGGGCCAGGAGTCGTAGTGCACTGGTCCCCCTAACATGCCAGGACACCAACCAGGCACCCTAGGGGGCACTTTTACAAAAACAGAACAAAAGGTAAAAGAGCTCCCAGGTGCATAGCACCCTTCCCTTGTGTGTAGAGCCCCCCAAATCCCCCTCAAAACCCACTGCCCACAAGTCTACACCATTACTATAGCCCTAAGGAGTGAAGGGGGGCACCTACATGTGGGTACAGTGGGTTCGGGGGGGGGGGGGGTTGGACGACTAAGCATTAAGCAGCACAATTGTAACAGGTAGGGGGGGGATGGGCCTGGGTCCACCTGCCTGAAGTCCACTGCACCCCCTAACAACTGCTCCAGGGACCTACATACTGCTGCCAGGGAGGTGGGTATGACATTTGAGGGTCAAAATAAAAAGTTGTGAAACATCATTTTTTGAGGTGGGAGGGGGTTTATGACCACTGGGGGAGTCAGGGGAGGTCATCCCCGATTCCCTCCAGTGGTCATCTGGTCATTTAGGGCACTTTTTGGGGCCTTATTCGTGAAAAAACAGGGTCCAGGAAAAGTGCCCTAAATTCTAGCTAAAAACGCATACTTTTGTCCCATTATCTGTGAAATGCGCCCATCTCTGTTCGGCAGATAACCACGCCCCAGTTCCGCCTTCGCCACACCTCTGACACGCCCCCATAAACTTTGTCCGCATCCGCGACGGAGTGCAGTTGAAAACGCCCAAAATCGGCTTTCGATTATACCGCTTTATTCGTTTTTGTGAGATAAACGTCCATCTCCCGATTTACTACTACTACTACTATTTAACATTTCTAGAGCGCTACAAAGTGTACGCAGCGCTGTACAAACACAGAAGAAAGACATTTAGGTCGGAACTTGGGCGTTTTTCTCGTTCGATTATAAGCTGGACAGTGGACTTATTAGTGGTATATTTATTTAGCTTTGTAGTTTTCTTTTTTGTATATTTTCTTTGTTTAGGTGCATTAGTATATTTTTGTAGGTTGTGGCTCTATAGGAGAAATTTTAATAGTCAGAATAAAATGGAAGGGAAAGGGGCAGATAAGAAAGAAAAGCCTCCTGTATATGCTTTGTATTTAGATTTAGATAGTCAAAAAAAATGCACCCCTTTGCAGCATGTCATAGAATTATTCCCGTTAGAAAAAAAACAGATTGAAAAAACACATGAGAAATGGATCAAATATGATGCAAAGGATTCTTTTTTGAGCTGGTCTCAGTATGGATCGTTTGAAAAAATACAGCAAGAACAGGAAAAGCAGCCTTTGGTTCAGCCTGAAGGTTGAGGAATGTCATCTGGTTTTGATTTCTCGGGTGTACAGGTTAGAAAGGTCAGGAAGAACTGAAATTTGTTTTGTTCCTTTTAAAAGATTGTTTTAGATTAGATTTAAATAAGTTTGATTTTGTCTTATAAGGTGATCTCTGTTTATTTTAAAATATGTGTTACTCTGTTTAATTAATAAGTTCTAGTTCTCTATGTGGAATGTCTTTGCAATTTAACTTTGTTTGACCCTTTTTTAAGTGAGATTTCTGCAGTTTTAAGAGATCATCTGGTTTGAATTAGTCACAGTCCTAGCTAGTTTTGTGTGTAGGGCTAATACTGAAAGAGGTGATTTAAAATCTCTAATAACCTCTGAACAATATGATTTGTCAACATAATTTGAGGCTGAGGGACGGCTAAAGGTAATCCTGTTCAAATTGACACCCAGACCGTCAAAGGCAATTTTTAGGGAAACCCATGTAGCTGCAGAGCTTGTGAGAATGGATAAAATCAAATGTGGGGAGTTACTAAAAACCTGTTGGAAGTTAAACATCTCCCCTTCCCCCGTGACAAGGGAGGACCTACATCACTTGAGGATGTACAGAAAGAGGCATATCGGTGGACTAGGATGCCGCAAGGCTTTACTGATAGTCCATCGGTATTCTCAAAACAACTAATGATGGATTTAAAGGATTTCAGGAGTCAATTGCCTGACACGGTGTCATTGTTTGTCTATGTAGATGATATTCTATTGTCTGCTGAGACTGAAGCAGAATGCCTAGAATGGACTAGAAAATTATTTTTGTTATTAGGAGAGTTAGGATATAAATGTAACAAGGAAAAATGTGTTATAGCTCAGTCTACTGTCACCTTTTTAGGACAAAATGTTTCAGCAGAACATAAGGTCATTATACCTGAAGTTATATCTATTTTAAATGAGACTCCGGTACCGCAAACAGTTACCCAGTTACGTGCTGTTTTGGGAATGTTAAATTACTGCAGACAATGGATACCAAATTATACACAAAAAGTAATGAGACTGTATAAACATTTGAAACTGCCCACAGCCACACCAAAGAATACACTAATTGTGTTGGAAGAGCAGGATAAGATAGTGCTGGCTAAGATTGTGAGGGATTTGTTATCCCCAGGACCTTTAGCAGTAATAGATATCCAATCACCTGTGCATTTGTGGGTAAAAGACATGGGAAACAGTTGGGCAGCTATGATTAATCAAAACAATGAAGTAAATGCACCAGTAGCTTTTTTGTCAGGCTCTTTTAATCATGTGGAAAAGGGAATGAAAGAAATACCAAAGTTATTGACAGCTATTGTGGCAGCAGTAGGCAAATGGAGAGCACAAATGCCTTTTGTTCCTATTGTAATACATACCAACCACACGATTAAAACGCTGTTGAGCCCTAGCCAGACGGCATTGACAGCCACTAGATTTGGAAAATATCAAGCAGTACTTTTAGGACAAGATATAAGAATAATACCATTAACTAAAGAACAGAGAAATAAGATAGATCTGCTTTTTCCTGTCGATCAAGAGGGTGAGATCGATACTATAGAAATCCCTACATTTCACTGTCTTACTTTTGAACCCTTATCTGATGGGTTAATATGGTTTACAGATGGAGCTTGTGAAAGGACTGTTGCAGGCTTTGCCTGCGTGCAGGTAGATGAGAACCTAAGAAAGATAATGCAAGTACAATATAAAACCCCTCCTGACCAGACTGCACAGCATGCTGAACTTTTAGCCGTTATTACGGCCTTACAACACACTGATATGACTCAAAATGTCACTATATATACTGATAGTGGTTACGTTGCAAGTTCACTACAGTATCATATATTAAAATGGCAGCGTAGGGGCATGATAACCAGTGCAGGTAAAAATCTACAACATTACACATATTGGAAATTGCTGTTTGAAATTTTGGCCAGAAGGGAACGTGAAGGTAGAAAAACTGCAGTTGTGTGGACCCCGGCCCACACTGAAAGGCCAACCTTTGAGGCACTAGGTAATGCAATGGCTGATGCAGCAGCAATGGAGGTGGTTAAGCAAAGTGAAAAGATTTTGTATAATACTAGACAGACACAGAAAGGGCCACTTACGAATGTAGATAAGATTGAAATGTGGCAGCCAGAGGGACAGGAAAGTGAAAAATGGTTGAAGAGAGGATGTATGAAATTGGGAAGTGAATGGTTTAATGCAGAAGAAGGATTACCTTGTATGCCAATGAGCCAGGCGATTAAGGTATTGATTGGGTGGCATGCAACCATGCATTGGAACAGGGAAACAATGAAACAACAATTTGAGCAAAGATTTTGGACTTTAAAAATTGATAACCTGATTCAACAGGTTGTGCAGAATTGCATGGTATGTAATATTAACATACCTAAAAGAGGTCCTAAAATATCGCCTGGGACACTTCCAATACCAGAAGGCCCAGCAAAAGAATGGTATATTGATTTCACTGATATGATTGTTCCAGTGCAGGGAAAAAGATATTTGTTAGTTTGGGTGGATGCTTTCTCAAGGTGGATAGAAGCATTTCCATGTAAAAGGGAGACAGCACATGAGGTGGTACAATGCCTGGTAACTCATATAATGCCAAGACATGGGTGTCCGTCTAGAATAATTTCTGATAACGGGACACATTTTAATAACAGTGTTTTGAAAGAAATGGAAACGATTATGGGTTTAACACACAGGAAAGTATCAGTGTATCGCCCCACCTCCAATGGTTTGGTAGAGCGCTACAATGGTATTTTAAAAACAAAATTGAGAGTTTTATTAAAATCTCTCAATAAAGAAATGGTGGGAAAATTATATACATGGCTTGATGTATTGCCATTAGCATTAATGACAATAAGGGCCCAACCTAATGGGCGTACAAAATTGACCCCATTCCAAATTCAGACAGGACGTCATTTCTTCCCGATGCAGACAGCAAGTACTGATAATACAACTCAGTACTGGCAAAAGCTACAACCAATGTTGAACCTGACAAGTGATATGATCCGAACAAATGTAGCATCACAGGCAGGGACTACTAATGATGTTTGTGCTTTTAAAGTAGGTGATCTAGTACTGCGAAAGAACTTTACACATAAAACGTGGAAGGATCCTGTGTATGTAGGGCCTTTTGCTATTACGGCCCTTACTCAGACCGCTGCCCGTCTGGAAGGTCATACTTCTTGGATACACTTATCAGATATTCGACGAACCAATAATATTGAAATGGACAAAGAATAAACAAACATCATGTCCCTAAACATGATGGTATTGGGATGTTGTTGTTTTGTTGTTGTTTGTTAATGGACAATGAACACATATAGACTTGTTACAGCGGCCAAGATGTTGAATTTGACTGATTGTATCATATGTGCCCACTGACTGACATCATCCTTGTCCTTGCCAGCTATGATATATGGGACTACAATGATAAAATCATGTCTGTTATCCCAATAATACCTGTGTAAGGGATGATGGAAACCTTCATTGGACAAATGAGACTATTTATAAGCAAGCCTTGCTTATGGACAAGTACCCACAGACATCATTTTGGTGTCTAATTAATAGTATGACAACTGAAAACATTCCCCGATAAAGTGCAATTACACGCACAATGTTGTAACAGGTAATTGGTCTATAGAAGGAAGTACAGTGATTGTAAATGTCACAGCCACCAAAGAAAAGTGTGGCAATAAAACAAGCTGCAATAAGACTTTAACTCAATAGTATGTAACAACTGATTCAATGAATGTTAATAACCTTGGAATATGCTTTTAATTTGTATAATTCTTAATGCCACATCAGTTAATGCAATTGGGCATTATTCTTATAATTGTTCTTATATGAAAAGTAAGAATGACAGGTATCTGTGGTGTGACTATAAGTTATAGTACAATTGAATCTGTTTAATGCTGTGTAACATGTGTATTAGCATGTTTGCAAAGATGTGCCAGGATGCTTTTAATGACAATGGTAACTGAAATCAAGAATGAATAGAACTTTAATATGTCAGCAGAAATATTGAAAGACGTATGATAAAGATGATGGAAAGACAGAGCTTGCAGGCATAGCATACCATAAATAATGAGGGGGTGGATTAGAAGAGGTGTGTATATGAATGTCCTATTTTCTAATCTCGCAGACAAAAGGCAGTACCAGACCCAAAAGAATACTTGCACGCACATAAGAAAGTGTGAGACC
Organism: Microcaecilia unicolor; assembly: GCF_901765095.1. Classification (NCBI taxonomy): domain Eukaryota; kingdom Metazoa; phylum Chordata; class Amphibia; order Gymnophiona; family Siphonopidae; genus Microcaecilia; species Microcaecilia unicolor. The sequence goes on along the minus strand of NC_044040.1, from coordinate 116,864,178 downwards.
TGACTGACAAGTCAGATCTCAAGGGAGGATTGTGAGAAATATAAAAAGTTGAAAAGTTCACAGCAGCAGGAAGTGCTGACAGTGATTGATTAATGCAACCTCCCCCCCCCCCCATGTCTTGAGAGAGAGTGCTGCAAAACGGGCAAGGGCAAGACGCCTGACTGTCTGTAAGAAAAGAAAAAGGAATGGGAACCAGATGCGGCATATGTTTTGCTTTAAGTTAAAGGATTTATGGTATGATATAGACTGCACGTGATGTTAGAAGAAAGAGCAGGGAAAAACAGTATTTAAGCAGGATGAAAGGAATATGTATTAAGCATTCTGACTGCTTTGTCTGAACATGCTTCCTGCATACCTCATAAAAGGTATCCAGTACAATTGTAAATAAACTTTTTATATGGAATATGAAATTCGTCTAGTCTTTTCTTCAAGTCCAAGGTTTCTTTTTCCTCTGAACAAACACCCTATCCTTTCTTTCTCCCTCCCTCTAAACACACACCCCAAGACAGCTTGTACCCTTTTCCTGTACTAAGTGCTGTGAGCCAATACATATATGCAAATATAATATACTTTATATATCCAAATCCTGTGTGGATTGCGTAATCTTTGGGAACCCACTGCCTCTGTGAAGTGGACTCCGGGACCAACCCTAGACAACGATAGCTGACACATGTGAGGAGAGAAAATCAAGGCAGCAGTGGTGAACAGCACGCTCAAGTAATTTGGAGAGAAAGGGAAGGAGGGAGATGGGTCGGTAATTAGAGGGACAAGTAGGATCGAGTGAAGGCTTCTTAAGGAGAGGTGTGACCACAGCATGTTTAAAGGCAGCAGGGACAGTCGCAGTGGAAAGTGAGAGGTTGAGAATGTGACAGATAAAAGGAATAAGAGCAGGAGAGATGGCATTAAGAAGGTGGGTGGGAATGGGATCAGAGGAACAGGTGGTACATTTTGAGGAAGAAAGGAGAAGTGTAGTTTCCTCAATAGTAACTTCAGGAAAGGAGGAAAGGGAATGAGGGGAAGGAGAGAGAGGGGAACGGACTAGTGGAGGGAGAGGTGGCGAGGTAGAGAATGCAAGGTTTATCTTTTGAACCTTGTCGTGAAAGAATTCAGCAAGGGTCTGAGGAGATAATGAAGGGGGAGTTGGGGGAGGGGGCACCTTGAGGAGAGAGTTCAATGTGGTGAAGAGAAGTCGAGGGTTAGAGCCAAGAGAGTTAGTCAGTTGGATATAATAATCCTGTTTGGCGCGTAAAAGAGCAGATTGGAAGGAGGTCAGCATGAACTTAAAGTGTAAGAAATCAGCAAGGGCCCGAGATTTCCGCCAGAGGCGTTTGGCGGAGCGGGTACAGGAACGTAGGTAGCGGATATTAGAAGTCAGCCAAGGTTGGGGTTTTGTACGCCTTATAGGGCGGGTCATCAAAGGTGCAAGAGTGTCTAAGGAAGATGATAGAATATTGTTGTAAGAAGAAACAGCCTCGTTGACAGACGTGGATGGTGCCACAGTCGAGAGGAGGTTTGAAACATGGGAGGATAGAGATGAAGGGTCAATACCATGAAGATTCCTAGATAAAATAGATAAGTTAGGACGGGACTGGGAGGGAGGAGGTTTAAGTGTGAAAGTTATAAGATGGTGATCAGAGAGGGGAAGATCAGAGGCAAGGAAACTAGAGGGTGAATAGTTGGAGGAGAAGATAAGATCAAGACAGTGACCATTTTGATGAGTCGGGGAGGTGGAGCATAGTTGGAGATTAAAGGAGGATGTTAAAGCAAGTAACTTGGAAATATAAGAGTTAGAAGGATCATTAGCAGGAATATTAAAGTCACCAAGGATGAGAGAGGGGGAGGAAGGATCAAGGAAGAAGGCAAGCCAGGCATCAAAGTCACTGAGAAAGGATGAAAGGGACTTATCAGGGGGACGATAAATGACCGCTATTCGAAGAGGCAGAGGAGAGAAAAGGCGGATAGAGTGGACTTCAAAGGAGGAAAAACAGTGAGATTGAGGTGGAAGAAGGGGTTGAAATCTGGAGGAGGGGGAGAGAAGTAATCCAACACTGCCCCCTAGAAAATGACCTTCCAGGTCAAGTACTTCAGATGGCAGGAATTCAGTGGCTCAAAAGGAGGCTTCATCAGCTGGGTGAGAACGACGTTGAGATCCCATGACACTGGTGGAGGTTTGACAGGGGGCTTTGACAAAAGCAAACCTCTCATAAAACGAACAACTAAATGCTGTCCAGAGATCGGCTGACCTTCTACACGGTGATGATAAGCACTGATTGCACTCAGGTGAACTCTTACTTAGTTAGTCTTAAGACCAGACTCTGATAAGTGTAGAAGGTATTCAAGCAGGGTCCGTGTAGGGCAAGAGAAAGGGTCTAGGGCCTTGCTGTCACACCAGATGGCAAACCTCCTCCATTTAAAACCATAACTCCTTTTCGTGGAATCTTTCCTGGAAGCAAGTAAGACTCGGGAGACACCCTCTGAGAGGCCTAACGAGGCAACTTCTAAGCTCTCAACATCCAGGCCGTGAGAGCCAGGGATTGGAGGTTGGGATGTAGAAGCGACCCCTGGTTCTGAGTGATGAGGGTCGGAAAACAGTCCAATCTCCACGGTTCTTCTGACAACAAGTCCAGAAGAAGAGGGAACCATATCTGACGGGGCCAGAAAGGTGCTATCAGAATCATGGTTCCGCGGTCTTGCTTGAGTTCAGCAGAGTTTTCCCTACTAAAGGAATGGGAGGATACACGTACATGAGACCCTTCCCCCAATGAAGGCTGCCAGATATGTGGCCTGGAGAAGCATGCCGTGCTGGCGAGCCCAAAGCCACATCCTGACGGCTTCCTGACGCAGAGGGCAAGATCCGGCCCTGGGCTTATCCACAGCCTCCATGGGAAAAGGAATGTCCCTAAACATTTCCCGCACAAAAGATGAAAAGGAGAGACACTCAGGTGGAGATTGCCTAACCTCAATAGGTGGAGTGGGATCCGACGGAAGCCCCTGAGAATCTTCCTCCGAAAAATATCTGGGGTCTTCCTCCTCACTCCATGAGTGCTCCTGTTCGGTATCGGACAATAGCTCTCGAAGAGCAGCCCAAACCCGATCCTGCCTTGACCTACAGGAGCGATGTCCTCACGAAGGGCGTCGAGAAGTGGACCCCTGCCTGGACTCCGGCGAAGCTTCCTCCACCGATGTCGAGGGAGAGTCCACCCGGGTGGCAGCTGGCTCAGGCACCGCAAGCGGTACCGAGGGCGGAGACCTCCACACAGGAGATGGGCCAGACGTCGTCTCAGCAGTAGGTACCGCAGGCGCAAGCACCTGCGGTACCGAGGGAGAAGGATGGATCATCCCTTCCAAAAGACCTGGAAGCATGGCTCGGAGACACTCACCGAGGGCTGCCATCGGAACAAGCTGAGGGGCCGTGGGGGAGTCGGTGCCAGAATCAGATGAGGTTCGAGAACCGGTACCTGGCTGCCAGACGACCGACATGTCGGCACCTCTTGAATGGAGGGTGAGCGGTCCTCCCAGTGCCAACGCTTCTCGGGTGCCAACTCCCTCGGCTCCCCGGAGCTCTCGGTACCATGACGAGAGGGGGATCGATGACGACGCTTCTTAGCCTTCGCCCGACGCCCGTCATCGACACTCCTCGGTACCGATGAAGAGGACGTGGAATCCTCAGGCCTCTTCGGGTCCGGGTCCGACTCAGAGCGGTCCTGGGGGGCCTGCATAGCAGTAGGCCTCGAGACGGTTGGAGACCCACTCGATGCCTCGCTGCTCCCAGCGGTAACAGGTCTCTCGGCAGCCATTACATGGACTCTCGATGCCGCTTCTCTCAATGTCGATGTCGATGCCGTCGACCTCGGTACCAATATCGATGCCAACGTTGAAGGTCCGGACCGATCTGGAAAAAGCTTTGCACGCTGAGCCTCTCGAGACACCTGGGTCCGCTTTTTCATTAATTTACAAAGCTTACACGAAGCAGGTAAATGGTCGTGCCCGAGGCACTGGAAACAGCAAGCGTGAGGATCAGTCGACGAGATGGTCCGGTTGCAGAGGGAACAGCGTTTGAAGCCGCTGGGAGTCCTCGATGACATGGGAGGAAAAATAGCGGAAGAAAAATCAAACTGCTCGATGGTGCCGATGAAAAGGCACAAAAAAAGGAAGGCACTCGACTGGGCGGCCTAAAGGTGACCGCCACCGATGGGAGAAATGAAACTTACCAAGTTCAAAAAAACTACAAAAATAAAGGATGTTTTTTTTTTTTTAAAGACTAAGAAGAAAATAAATAAAATAAAATAAGAAAAAAAGGGCAAAAAGAGGAACCGGAGCGCGTAAACACAACGCTAAAACGTCTCCTGGGCCCAAACAACGCGAGGAGCGGCAGAAAAACAACCCCTCTTTGCGAAGTGGAAAAAAGGAAACTGAAGGAAGCATGCGGGTGTCGCGGGTGGGAAGTCACTCGTGCATGTGTGGTGCGCGGTCACGGTCCCCGTACCCGTCGCGCTGCTTCTAGAATTTTTTGTTAATTTCCGGAGCTCCTGGGCCGTCGCAGACGACGACCCATGCGTGGTGATGTCCAGCCTGCTTGTCCTCGGAGAATGTTGTTTACGCCTGCCAGATATGTGGCCTGAAGACACATGCCGTATCGGCGAGCCCAAAGCCACATTCTGACGGCCTCCTGACACAGAGGGCGAGATCTGGTGCCCCCCTGCTTGTTGATGTAATACATGGCAACCTGGTTGTCTGTCTGAATTTGAATAATTTTTTGGGACAGCCGATCCCTGAAAGCCCTTAGAGCGTTCCAGACTGCTCGTAACTCCAGGAGATTGATCTGTAGAGATCCAGGAGAGATGCATCCGTCGTCAGCACTTTTTGCGGCTGAGGAATTTGGAAGGGACGTCCCAGAGTCAAATTGGACCGAATTGTCCACCACTGCAGGGATTGAAGAAAACTGGTGAACAGCTGAACTACATCCTCTAGACCCCCAGCAGCTTGGTACCACGGGAAGCTAGGGTCCATTGAGCTGATCTCATGTGAAGACGGGCCATGGGAGTCACATGAACTGTGGAGGCCATGTGGCCGAGCAATCTCAACATCTGCTGAGCTGTGATCTGCTGAGACCCCTTCACCCCGGAAACGAGGGACAGAAGATTGTCGGCCCTCGCTTCCGGAAGGTAGGCATGAGCCGTCTGAGAATCCAGCAGAGCTCCTATGAATTTGAGCTTTTGAACTGGAAGAAGGTGGGACTTTGGATAATTTATCACAAACCCTAGTAGCTCCAGGAGTCGAATAGTCATCTGCATGGACTGTAGAGCTCATGCCTCGGTGTTCTTCACCAGCCAATTGTCGAGGTAAGGGAACACGTGCACTCCCAGTCTGCATAGAGACGCCGCTACGACAGCCAGGCATTTTGTGAACACCCTGGGCACGGAGGCGAGACCAAAGGGTAGCACACAATACTGAAAGTGCCGTGTTCCCAGACGGAATCGAAGATATTGTCTGTGAGCTGGCAGTATCGGGATATGAGTGTAAGCATCCTTTAAGTCCAGAGAGCATAGCCAATCGTTTTGCTGAATCATGGGAAGAAGGGTGCCCAGGGAAAGCATCCTGAACTTTTCTCGGACAAGATATTTGTTCAGGGCCCTTAGGTCTAGGATGGGACGCATCCCCTGTTTTCTTTTCCACAAGGAAGTACCTGGAATAGAATCCCAGCCCTTCTTGCCCCGGTGGCATGGGCTCAACCGCATTGCCGCTGAGAAGGGCGGAGTGTTCCTCTGCAAGTACCTGCTTGTGCTGGAAGCTGAAGGACTGAGCTTCCGGTGGGCAATTTGGAGGCTTTGAAACAAAATTGAGGGAGTATCCTAGTCGGACTATTTGAAGAACCCACTGGTTGGAGGTTATGAGAGGCCACCTTTGGTGAAAAAATTTTAACCTCCCCCCGACCGGTAGATCGTCCAGCACGGAGCCAGTCAAAAGCCCGTCCCTCGCTTTTGCTGGGGAGCTACAGGGGCCTTTGGAGGCGCACGCTGTTGACGAGAATGAGTGCGCTGGGGTTTGGCCTGGGCGGCAAGCTGGTGAGAGGGAGGATTGTAACTACGCTTATTAGAAGAATAGGGAACAGTCCTCCTTCCCCCATAAAAATGTCTACCAGTTGAGGTAGATGCTGAAGGCGTCCGGCGGGAGAATTTGTCGAAAGTGGTGTCCCGCTGTTCTACCACCTGTTCAACCTTTTCTCCAAATATATTATCCCCCCAGCAAGGAGAGTCCGCTATCCGCTGCTGGAGCCTATCCTCCAGGTCTGAGGTGCGCAGCCATGAGAGTCTGCGCATCACCACACCTTGAGCAGCGGCCCTGGATGCGACATCAAAAGTATCGTAAACACCCCTGGCCAGGAATTTACGACATGCCTTCAGCTGCCTGACCACCTGCTGAAAAGACTTGGCTTGCTCAGAGGGAAGCTTGTCCACCAAGTCCGCCAACTGCTGCACATTGTTCCGCATATGAATGGTCGTGTAGAGCTGGTAGGACTGGATTTTGGCAATGAGCATTGACAAATGGTAGGCCTTCTTCCCAAAAGGTTCTAGAGTCTTTGCCCGGGGGTGCCGAAGCATACTCTCTAGAACTCTTGACCTTCTTAAGGGCCAGATCCACCACACCAGAGTCGTGAGGCAACTGAGTCCGCATCAACTCTGGGTCCCCATGGATCCTATACTGGGATTCGATCTTCTTGGGAATGTGGGGATTAGTTAGCGGCTTCGCTCAATTCGCCAGCAATGTCTTCTTGAGGACATGATGCATGGGTACTGTGGACGATTCCTTAGGTGGCGAAGGATAGTCCAAAAGCTCAAACATTTCAGCCCTTGGCTCATCCTCCGTAACCACAGGGAAAGGAATGGCCGTAGACATTTCCTGGACAAAGGCTGCGAAAGATAGACTCTTGGGAGGAGAAAGCTGTCAATCAGGGGAGGGAGTGGGATCAGAAGGAAGACCGTCAGACTCCTCATCTGAGAAATATCTGATGTCTTCCTCTGCCTCCCATGAGGCCTCACCATCGGTGTCGGACACCAGTTCATAAACTTCTGTCTGAAGCTGTGCCCGCCTCGACTCCGTAGGAACATGACCACGGTGGGAGTGTCGAGAGGAAGACTCCCATACCGGCGGCGATGGAGCTCCCTCCATCGATGTCGTTGGAGAGTCCGCCTGGGAGGCAGCCAATGCCGGTACCGCAAGCGGTACCGGTACGGGAGACCTCATCACGGATGAGGGCCCAGCCGTCGCCTCAGTCGTCGGTACTGGCGGCGCAAGCACCCCCGGCACCGGAGGAGAAGGGCGCAACAGCTCTTCCAGGATCCTTGGAAGGATGGCCCTGAGGCTCTCGTTCAGAGCAGCTGTCGAGAGAGGCAAGGAGTCTGGTACCGGCAACGAGCTGCAAATCTGTCCAGGACGCGGAGGCGGTACCGGGCTGTCCACAGGGGAGCGCATCGACACCTCCTGAATGGAGGGTGAGCGGTCCTCCCGATGTCGACGCTTGTGTGCCGGTGGCACCGGTGACCCAGAGCTCTCGGTACCGCGTCTGGAAGGCGACCGATGACGATGCTTCTTTGCCGTCACCGGTACCTCCCAGTACCGAAGAGGAGGATGTTGAATCCAAACGTCTCCTGTGGGCCAGGTCCAAAAGAGGTCGATACCGGGGGGTCTGTACTGCAGGAGCCCTCGAGGCAGGCGGAGACCTACTCGAGGGCTCACCGCTACCAGCAGGGGAATGGACAGCCCTCACCTGCACTCCGGAAGACGAAGCACCCTCCGATTACATCGATACCACTGATGACCTCGGTATCGCAGATGCTGGATCACCGGCAGAAGAGCTGGGTACCGCAGACGTCGACACACCGGATGATGACCTCGGTACCGAAGACGTCGAAGCACTGGACAAGGCCCTGAACAAAAGGTTCCACTGGGCCAATCTCGCCGCCTGAGTCCGCTTCTTCAAGAGAAGACAGAGAGTACAGGCTTGGGGGCGATGCCCGGCCCCCAGACACTGAAGGCACGAAACGTGCCTATCAGTGAGGGAAATAGTCCGGCTGCACTGGGTGCACTTTTTGAAGACGCTGGCAGGCTTCGAGGACACGGGCGGAAAAATCATGCTGGCGAAGTCAAAATTCGTGATGATGGCTAATAGCACCAAAAAAGTTAGAAAAAAACCGTACGGGCGGCGAAAAAGGCCGCGCCCGACAAAGAAAGAAACTTACGGGAAAAAACTCGAAGTAAGGGAATTTTTTTTTTAAACTAAGAGACACGCGATGGAAAAGAAGATTCCTGATACTTCCGAACGGAAGAACGCGGTGAAAAGACACGAGGGGTCTCCTTGGGGCCCAGGCCGACCAAAAAACAGCTGTCCTGAGCCGCGGAAAAATGAAGACTGACGAGCATGCTCGCGTTCAGGCGAGAAGACGGCCACGCATGCGCACACGAGGGCTAGCACGAGGGCTGTTGCTAGTGAAGATCTCCGATCGGAGGGGCTGCCGTGGACGTCACCCATTCGTGAGAACAAGAACCCTGCTTGTCCTCGGAGAATGCACTGTAGTTTAAGTCACTGCTGAACACATAATGAAATGCAAAGCCTAAGGGAGGGTGCAGTCTTTGGTGGGAAGTTTTTTGGGAGATGTCTTTGGAGGGAGAGGGAGCACTTTTGTGTTTAAGAGGCTTGACTCATGTGGCCCAATGCTCCTGGAGAAAACAACACAGCTTCAATACCGCCAATATTGCTCTTGCTCCACCCATTTTTCACCTCCAGGAATAGTTATGTGTATATGACATAAAAGTAGGTACTATGAGGCTTACTTTCGAAAGAGAAGGACGCCCATCTTTCGACACAAATCGGGAGATGGGTGTTCTTCTCCCAGGGTCACCCAAATCGGCATAATCGAAAGCCGATTTTGGGCGTCCCCAACTGCTTTCCATCGTGGGGACGACCAAAGTTCCCGGGGGAAGCGTAGCGAAGGCGGGTCTTGGGCATGCCTAACACATGGGTGTCCTTGACCCATAATGGAAAAAAAGGGCGTCCTTGATGAGCACTTGGACGACTTTACTTGGTCCTTTTTTTTCTTACGACCAAGCCACGAAAAGGTGCCTGAACTGACCAGATGACCACCAGAGGGAATCGGGGATAACCTCCCCTTACTCCCCCAGTGGTCACTAAATCCCTCCCACCCTCAAAAACATTTTTTTAAAAATATTTTTTGCCAGCCTCTATGCCAGCCTCTATGCCAGCCTCAAATATCATACCCAGCTCCATGACAGCAGTATGCAGGTCCCTGGAGCAGTTTTAGTGGGTACAATGCACTTCAGGCAGGCGGACCCAGGCCCATCCCCCCCCCCCCACCTGTTACACTTGTGGTGGTAAATGTGAGCCCTCCAAAACCCACCACAAACCCACTGTACCCACATCTAGGTGCCCCCCTTCACCCGTAAGGGCTATGGTAGTGGTGTACAGTGGTGGATAGTGGGTTTTGGGGGGCTCAGCACACAAGCTATGTACCTAGGAGCAATTTCTGAAGTCCACTGCAGTGCCCCCTAGTGTGCCCGGTTGGTGTCCTGGCATATCAGGGGGACCAGTGCACTACGAATGCTGGCTCCTCCCACGACCAAAAGGGCTTGCATTTGGTCGTTTCTGAGATGGGCGTCCTTAGTTTCCATTATCGCCGAAAATCAGAAACGACCAAGTCTAAGGACGGAGGAGTGGAGGAGTGGCCTAGTGGTTAGGGTGGTGGACTTTTGTCCTGGGGAACTGAGGAACTGAGTTCAATTCCTGGCACAAGTAGCTCCTTGTGACTCTGGGCAAGTCACGTAACCCTCCATTGCCCGCCGCATTGAGCCTGCCAAGAGTGGGAAAGCGCGGGGTACAAATGTAACAAAAAAAAAAAAAAAAAAGACCATCTCTAGGGACGACCTAAATGTCAAGATTTGGGCGTCCCCGACTGTATTATCAAAACAAAAGATGGACGTCCATCTTGTTTCAATAATACGGGTTTCCCCGCCCCTTCGCCGGGACGTCCTGTGAGGACAAACAACCCCTTGCAAAGATGGCGATGGCGTTTCCTCAACCTGCTTTTATCCATTTTCTTAATCATGACATCATAATCACTCTCCCTGGCCTCTATTGGGTAACAGATATTATGTCGTAGCTATCTCATTTAAAGCAGCAATGCCCACTCCAGCTCTGCATGTAAGCCAGCTGGTGTCACTGTTTGTAATGTGTATATATAAATACTGAATTTCAGAGAACAATGGTATATATATACGTATATACCATTGTTCCATATCATCATGCTGATCAATCCATAGACTGGTGGGTTGTGTCCATCTACCAGCAGGTGGAGATAGAGAGCAATCCTTTTGCCTCCCTATATGTGGTCATGTGCTGCCGGAAACTCCTCAGTATGTTCTCTATCTCAGCAGGTGGTGGTCACACACAGCAGCAGCTCTGGCTAGGTCTCTAAGCCTAATTTTTAGGTTTTGTTGAGTACCTGGGGTTGAGGGCTCTTCTTGAGCAAGTGCAAACCTGGTGGCGCCAGGTCCCTCCTTTTCTCCCCCCTCCCGCTGGCTCCGTTAAAAAAAAAAAAAATTTTGGACGTCCTTAAGGGCGTTTATTTCAACGTTTATTTAAACGTTTATTGCAGCATAGTCACTGGGACACCAGTTCGTTACAGCTCGGAGCGAGAAGCAGGTAATTTTTACCTTTTTATAGCGGGCAGGGGGTTCCCCGATCGATCTCCACGTGGCCTATGGCGTCGGAGGGCGAGGGCGCGAAGAATCGCTCCCCGGACCGCGTGTGCGCTTCTAGCGGGGATGCGGGGGTCTTAAAGTCTGATTCGCCCTTGTTGGGTGTCAGTTTGGAGGCCAGTCAGTGTCTCGGGTCTTCCTCCGGTGCGGCGGTTTTTCCCGCCATAAACGCCCATCCCCCGCTGCTCGCCTCCGCCATCTTGGCCGGCCACTCTGCTCGGACGGCTTCTTCTTGGGCCGCCCTTGAGCTGGGAGACGTTAATGCCATGGCCGCCCTTGATTTGGGCGACGGCAAAAAAGCGGTTAAAGTTAAGCGCCGTTCTTCCCGCGCGGCTCCTTCGTGGAGTGTCGCGCCGGATGCCATCTTGGATGCGCAGCAAGTTTCTCCCCCGCTCTTGCGAGCGCCGGTTGAGGGTGCGTCTAGGGCTGTGGCCCAGGCTGCTGAAGTGCACAGTCTGGGGGGTTTCTCCCCCGAGTTTATTTTGCTGCTGCATCAGGCCTTCCTTATGCAAAACGCTGCCCCTTCTCCCTTGTCCGATAAAGGGGTTGAGGCCCCCGGAAGTAAACGCCCTCGGGTGGATTCCCAGGCCTTAGAGGACTCTGTCTCCTCTGATGTAGATGAGGGCAGCGTATCTGAGTTCTCCCAACGGTCCTTTGGGGATTCCTTGGAGGAGACGGATTCCCGCTCGGATGGAGCGGATGACCCCTCTGCAGCGCGGATCTTTCGCTCAGAGGATTTGCCCAACCTGTTAGTGCAGGCCATGAGCATTTTGAAGATTTCCTCTCCAGAGGACATCTCTCCCTCAGCCCCTGTTGGCTCCGCCATTATGCTGGGGACGAAGCGCCCGCCTAGAACCTTCCACGTGCATGATGCCATGCACACCTTAATTTCGGCTCAATGGGATGTCCCGGAAGCGAGCCTCAAAGTGGCTAGGGCTATGTCCCGCCTCTATCCTTTGCCTGAAAGTGAACGGGAGGCCTTTCTTTGGCCTACCGTGGATTCTTTAATCACTGTGGTGACTAAGAAAACGGCGTTGCCGGTGGAAGGTGGCACGGCCCTAAAGGACGCCCAAGACAGAAGATTGGAGGCGGCCTTAAGGTCGTCCTTCGAGGCGGCTGCCTTAAGTTTGCAGGCCTCAGTTTGCGGCTCCTATGTGGCCAGGGCGTGCCTGACGATTGTGCAGCCGGCTTCCCCCTCGGATCCTTCCTTGAGGGCTGATTGGCCGGCCCTGGAATCGGGCTTGGCTTATTTGGCAGACTTACTGTATGATGTCTTGAGAGCCTCGGCTAAAGGTATGGCTCAGACAGTCTCTGCGCGGTGGTGGCTTTGGCTGAAGCATTGGTCTGCGGACCACGCCTCTAAGTCTCGCCTGGCTAAGTTGCCTTTTAAAGGCAAGCTGCTCTTTGGGGTCGAGCTGGACAAAATTGTGACCGATCTCGGCACGTCTAAGGGCAAGAGGTTACCAGAGGTCAGAGCTCGGGCCAGTGCTCGCCCCGGTAACTCCAGAGGACGGTTTCAGGAAGCTCGTCGGTACCGCCCGGGCAAGTCGGGCTCCTCTGCCCCCTCTTCCTTCAAGAGGAACTTCTCCCCCAAGCAGCATTCCTTTCGCAGAGACCGCCGTCCCGGAGGTGCGCCCTCCGGTCCTCCCCCAGGGTCTCGTACCCAATGACGGGGTCCTGGTCCATGGCCCAGTGCAGATTGGAGGACGCCTGTCCTCGTCTCTGGGCGAGTGGACCAGGGTAACTTCAGACGCTTGGGTGCTGGAAGTCATCAGAGATGGCTACAAGCTAGAGTTCTGCCGACCCTTAAGAGACGGGTTTGTACTCTCTCCCTGCAAGTCTCCGGTCAAAGCTGTGGCAGTGCAGCAGACCTTGGACAATCTGATCCGCCTGGGTGCGGTCGTTCCGGTGCCAGAAAATCAGCTTGGCAAGGGACGTTACTCCATTTACTTTGTGGTACCAAAGAAAGGAGGTTCTGTACGGCCTATCCTCGACCTCAAAGGGGTCAATCGGGCCTTGAAAGTTCGGCACTTTCGCATGGAGACTCTCCGCTCTGTTATAGCGGCAGTGAAGGCAGGGGAGTTCCTGGCATCCTTGGACATCAAGGAAGCGTACTTGCATATTCCCATCTGGCCTCCTCATCAACGCTTTCTGCGTTTTTCGGGTTGGCTACTGCTCCGCGGACCTTCTCCAAAGTAATGGTGGTCATCGCGGCCTTCCTGCGAAAGGAAGGAGTACAAGTCCATCCTTATCTGGACGACTGGTTGATCCGAGCCCCCTCTTATGCAGAGTGCGGCAAAGCTGTGGACCGGGTGATTGCTCTTTTGGGCTCCCTGGGGTGGATCATCAACTGGGAGAAAAGCCAGCTGCGCCCGACTCAGTCCCTGGAGTATCTGGGAGTTCGATTTGACACCCAAGTGGGCAGAGTGTTCCTGCCGGACAATCGGATTGTCAAACTTCAGGCTCAGGTGGACCAGTTCCTAGTAGCCTCTCCGCTTCGGGCTTGGGACTATGTGCAGCTGTTGGGCTCTATGACGGCCACGATGGAAGTAGTGCCCTGGGCCAGGGCTCATATGAGACCACTACAACACTCTCTGCTGCAGCACTGGACTCTAGTGTCGGAGGATTATGCTGTGCGCCTTCCCTTGGACCCAGCAGTGCGCAAGGCGCTGAGCTGGTGGCTGAAGACAGACAAGTTGTCTGCAGGGATGCCTCTTGTGACCCCGGAGTGGATTGTCGTCACGACGGACGCCTCTTTGACGGGCTGGGGAGCCCACTGCTTGGGAAGGACAGCGCAGGGGTTCTGGTCTCCGGCAGAGGCAAAGTGGTCTATCAACCTCCTGGAACTCAGAGCCATTCGGTTGGCGCTTTTGGAGTTCCTCCCGGTACTGGCTTTGAAGCCAGTACGGGTCCTGTCGGACAATGCCACGGCTGTGGCCTATGTCAACCGCTAGGGAGGTACCAAGAGCGCCCCTCTAGCCAAGGAAGCCCTGAATCTATGCCAGTGGGCGGAAGCGAACCTGGAACAGCTGTCAGCGGCCCACATTGCCGGAGTCATGAATGTCAAGGCGGACTTTCTCAGTCGCCATACCTTGGATCCCGGAGAGTGGCTGTTATCGGCTCAGGCGTTCTTGGACATCACAAAGCGCTGGGGCCAGCCGAGCCTAGATCTGATGGCGTCATCGGCCAATTGCCAAGTGCCGCGCTTTTTCAGCAGAGGACGGGACCCTCGATCTCTGGGAGTAGATGCTCTTCTCCAACAGTGGCCGACACAGGAGCTTCTCTATGTGTTCCCGCCCTGGCCCATGTTGGGCAGGGTACTAGACCGGGTGGCAAAGCATCCAGGCCGGATAATCCTGGTGGGTCCGGACTGGCCCAGACGTCCCTGGTATGCGGACTTGATCAGGCTCTCAGTGGACGACCCTCTGCGGCTGCCAGTGGAGCAGGGTCTGTTGCATCAGGGTCCCGTGGTGATGGAGGATCCCTCCCCCTTTGGTCTTACGGCCTGGCTATTGAGCAGCAGCGTCTGAGGAAGAAGGGCTTCTCAGACAAGGTCATCGCCACTATGCTGAGAGCGAGGAAGCGCTCTACTTCTACTGCTTACGCCAGGGTTTGGCGTACTTTTGCAGCGTGGTGTGAAGCAGGCTCACTTTCTCCCTTCACTGCTCCAATTTCTTCAGTGTTGGCGTTCCTGCAAGAAGGTCTGGAGAAAGGCCTGTCGCTCAGTTCCCTTAAAGTCCAGGTAGCGGCTCTGGCTTGCTTCAGGGGCCGCCTGAAGGGTGCTTCCCTGGCTTCGCAGCCAGATGTGGTACGTTTTCTCAAGGGAGTTAATCACCTGCGCCCTCCTCTGCACTCAGTGGTGCCTGCGTGGAATCTCAACCTGGTGCTAAGAGCCTTGCAGAAGCCGCCTTTTGAATACTTGTCGAGGGCTTCTCTGAAAGACCTGACGTTGAAAGCAGTCTTTTTGGTGGCTATCACTTCAGCCAGAAGAGTTTCCGAGCTACAGGCACTCTCATGTCGAGAGCCTTTTCTGCAGTTCACTGAGACAGGAGTGACTATTCGCACAGTGCCTTCCTTCCTGCCCAAGATTGTTTCTCGCTTCCATGTGAATCAGCAGCTCTGTCTCCCTTCCTTTCGTAGGGAGGACTACCCAGAGGAATACTCTGCTCTCAAATATCTGGATGTGAGACGAGTCATCATCAGATACTTGGAAGTGACCAATGATTTCCGGAAATCAGATCATCTGTTTGTCCTGTTTGCAGGTCCTCGTAAGGGTCTGCAGGCTGCTAAGCCTACAGTGGCAAGATGGGTCAAGGAAGCCTTTGCAGCGGCTTATGTGGCCGCGGGGAAGGTGCCGCCTATCCAGCTGAAGGCTCACTCCACTAGAGCTCAGGCGGCCTCGATGGCAGAGGCCGGGTCCGTCTCCTTGGAAGAGATATGCAAGGCGGCAACTTGGGCATCGGCCCATACCTTCTCCAGGCATTACCGCTTGACTGTGGCTGCTCGGGCGGAGGCCCAGTTTGGAGCTTCAGTGTTGCGGTCAGGGATTTCTATGTCCCGCCCTGGGTGAGTACTGCTTCGGTACATCCCACCAGTCTATGGATTGATCAGCATGATGATATGGAAGGTAAAATTATGTATCATACCTGATAATTTTCTTTCCATTAATCATAGCTGATCAATCCATAGCCCCTCCCAGATATCTGTACTGTTTATATTCTGGTTGCATTTCAGGTTCAAGTTTAGTCTTCAGTTCCTGTTCAGGAGGACTTCGTGTTCAAGTTTTTTCAATGGATTCTTCAAGAGTTGAGACGAGTTTGTGTTACAGTGAGCTGCTGCATTCCTCTCCCCTCCGTTTTACGGGGCTGGATTGAGACATAAATTCTGCCGGCGTTCCCTCCCGCTTCGTGCGGCTGTAGGGCAGCTTTGTACCCCGCGGTGTTAGGGTCAGTCAGCTCCTCCCACGGTTGCGGTTGCAGGATAAGCCAGATCCCCCCGCATTGGCGGGGTGGTGTCCCTCCCCCGCTCCGCGGGGATGAGCTGGACGGATTCCCCTCCCCCACTTGTGTGGGGATGAGCTGGGTTAATTCCCCTCCCCCGTTTCGGCGGTGGTGAGCTGGGCAGAGTGTCCCTTTGTGGGTGTAATTCTCTAAGTGCTGAGTCCTGCGGATGGAGCTTGGATATCGACATACTGAGGAGTTTCCGGCAGCACATGACCACATATAGGGAGGCAAAAGGATTGCTCTCTATCTCCACCTGCTGGTAGATGGACACAACCCACCAGTCTATGGATTGATCAGCTATGATTAATGGAAAGAAAATTATCAGGTATGATACATAATTTTACCTTCTCTGAAATTCAGTAATCTACTTACTGAACCTCCTTCCTTACCCATCTGTACACTATTCTCCATCTGATGTCTTCTACAGTATGTTGGTTTTGCAACCAATGATCTACCAGAGGTGCCTGAATAGTGATTCAAGATTTATGCTCAGTCAATCGTGTCTTAATAGAACAAGTACTCTTCCCCATATAGACTAGTTTACAAGGGCACTCTATTACACAGATCATGTTATTAGTGTCATAATTTGTAATATCTCTAGCCCTTAATATCCTCCCCATTCCCGGCACCAACAATTCGGGTCGTACCATCGCTAATCTACACCACTGACATCTCCCACAGCTGAGGTGTTCCCCCCTTCTCCTTCTTTTTATGGGGTTCACGAAATTTATTTGATGCCAGTCATTCTCCCAATGTTTTGCCCCTTGTATAGGATATCATTGGAAATTCCTGAAAACAAGGATAAAGCTGGACTATATACCAGTGGGATTTCATAATATGTACCACCTTCTGACTAGCCTCAGTAAAGGGGAGAACACATGTCAATCTATCCTGTTCTTCTTTTTCACACTCATTCACAAAAGGGGCCATTGGGCATAGTGAGTGGCTTAGGGTAAGGAAAATAACTTGTAATTTCTAATAGGCCACTGCAAGAGAATATGAAGGTATGATTCCTATGTAGTGGTTCCAGTTATATTGGTGATACAATTATAAAGAGTGACACATATCATATGTAACCAAACAACCCTTCTTGTTTCCTGTTAGCCCTGCATGATTGAAATAAATGCAAACAAGTTTGCTGTTTGCAGGGGAAGGGGGAGGGGCAATTATCAAAGCCATCTATCTGGGCAGTGATTTACCTGAGAAAATTATACTGTCTGAGAAACTGCCTTTACTCATGTTTTTGAACAAACATTTGTCCACAGATAATGCAGGTGTAAAGTCTGGTCAATAAATTTCAAAGGGAAACTGTGAGCATAGTTTTCCTTTGAAAATTAGCTACAAAGTCTGTGAATACTTTACAATTGTGAGGCCTCCCTGAAAATTACCACTTTAATTTATTTAGGTACTTTCTTATCCCCAGAGGACTTACACTCTATGGGGGCCAATGTAGTATGCTACACATTAGGATGGTGTCCTAAGCTAGAGTAAAAATTTCAGTGCTATGAGAAAAAGTACAAAAAAAAAATCACAAAATTTTCTATGTGTATGTGTGTGTGTGTTGCAGGGTGGAGTGGGGTAGGGGTTGTTTTAACATTGGCCATTTCAGATTTTGCCTTTTGCATGCCCACTGTGCTATTCTTCAGCACAGTGGTTTTCCTGTTGATTTTTCCACCCTAAAAATTCTTTCCACATCAGGAGTAAGATTAGTGCTGGAAAATCTGGGGTAAATTGCTGAGCTAAAGGATGGAGCAGCTTACTACACTGGCCTCTTTGTTTGTACATGGGGTAATGAAGGGTTAAGTGACTTGCCCAAGACCAGAAGTAAAGTTAGAGACATATACACCCTGGTTTCCCTGGTTCTCAACCTACTGCTCTAACCATTAGACTATTTTTTTACTGGCTGGGCAATGACATTTTAAAATTTAGTTTAGAGGGAATGAAGGTATAGAAAGTCAAGAATTGCAGTCCATCCCTTTTTCTCACCATTTCTCTTTACTTTGTCTCCCTCAATCCCTGTTTTCTCTACCTTTCTAATTATTCCTTCTTTTCACATGCTGTATGATATTTACCTCTCTCAATGGGCTCATTTGATGGCCCTTCCCAGGAAAGGATTCCTTTTGTCTGGAGTAACCCAACTGGTATAATCCAACCTGCTGCCTTGTCGAAACCTGTGTGGCAGGACTTCTTGCCTTTAAGATCACTGAACTTAAAGTTGCTTCCTTTTTTCACCACAGCCACAGCATAATAGCAGGTCTCAGATTCTGGTGACAGGTAGAAAAGAAAGGTAGAAAAGAAAAGTCTAAAGATCCAGATAACTAGAGCAGTGCTCATTTTAACAATTAAGGGGCATTATTCAAAAAGGATATTTTCCACATAATTCCCCGGATTCTATATATTGCGCTGAGATTTCCATGTAGAAATTGAAGCATATTCCATAACAATGCATATAACATGGAGGGGCATAATCGAATCTCTAATGACGGCCCCGTAAAGTGGCGTACCCAACCGTATTATTGAAATATTATGGCCGGCCACCTTTCGTTTCGATAATAAGGTCGGGGCCGGCTAAATCTCAACATTTGGGCTGGCCTTAGAGATGGCCGCCATTGTTTTTCGCCGATAATGGAAACTAATAGTGGCCATCTCAAAACCAGCCAAATCCGAGCCAGCATTTGTAGTGCACTGGTCCCCGTCACATGCCAGGACACCAACCGGGCACCCTAGAGAGCACTGCAGTGGACTTCAGAAATTGATCCCAGGTGCATAGCTCCCTTACCTTGTGTGCTGAGCCCACCCAACCCCCCCCCCCAAACCCACTCCCCACAACTGTACACCACTACCATAGCCCTTAAAGGGTAACGGGGGGCACCTACATGTGGGTACAGTGGGTTTCAGGTGGGTTTTGGAGGGCTCCCATTTACCAGCACAAGTGTAACAGGTAGGGGGGGGGATAGACCTGGGTCCGCCTGCCTGAAGTGCACTGCAGTACCCACTAAAAACTGCTCCAGGGACCTGCCTACTGCTGTGGTGGAGCTGGGTATGACATTTGAGGCTGGCATAGAGGCTGGCAAAAAAATGTTTTTTATTTTTATTTTTTGGGCAGGAGGGAGTTGGTGAGCACTGGGGGAGTAAGGGGAGGTGATCCCCGATTCCCTCCGGTGGTCATCTGGTCAGTTCGGGCACCTTTCCAAGGCTTGGTCGTGAACAAAAAGGGACCAAGTAAAGCTGGCCAAATGCTCGTCAGGACCGGCCTTCTTTTTTCCATTATCGGCCGAGGCTGGCCATCTCTTAACCATGCCCCCATCCCGCCTTCAGTACACGGCCAACATGCCCCCTTGAACTTTGGCCGGCCCTGCGACGGAAAGCAGTTGAAGCCGGCCAAAATCGGCTTTCGAGTATACCGATTTGGCAGGCTTTAGGAGAAGGCCGGCCATCTCCCGATTTGTGTCGGAAGATGGCCTCCCTTCTCCTTGGAAAATAAGCAGGTTAATTAGTTAACAAGCTAATCAGTGCTGATAATTAGATGTTAACAATCAATAATCAGCACTAATTGGAATTAGAATTTCTGCATACTACCCACTAAGCATATTCTGCAACAGGGTATGTACCCTAAAGAAACAGGCAACTTCCTGCTCACCCCAATACCAAAAGACACCAAGAAAAAAACGAACAACATTACTAACTACCGCCCAGTAGCATCTATCCCATTAGTAGTCAAACTAATGGAAGGACTGGTGACCAAACAACTCAATGACTACATACACAAATTCACTATACTACATGAGTCACAATCAGGATTTCGACCCCTACACAGCACCGAAACAGTACTACTCACTCTCCTAAACAAATTCAAGCAGGAAATAGCAATAGGCAAGAGCATTCTCCTCCTTCAATTTGACTTCAAGTACGTTCGACATGGTTAACCATAACATATTGCTAAGACTCCTAGAATACTTTGGAATCAGTGGTGGCACTCTCAATTGGATGGGAAAATTAGGTTCTTACCTCGATAATTTTCTTTCCTTTAGTCACAGCAGATGAATCCATTAACTGATGGGTTCTATCCACCTACCAGCAGGAGGAGATAGAGAACCCTGAAAGCACATGGTGTTCTAAGATGCCCAACCCCCTTTGCCTTCAGTATATGAAATTTCCAAAGCAGAGTGAATAAAAAAGGCAATATAACATAAACTTTCCTCACAGAGAACAAACACCCCAGAACCGGGGCAATAACCAAACAAAGGAGGGACGTTATCAACCTCCCGCAATTAAAACAGCATGTAGAAACTCTGATAGCTTGTCTTCAAGTACTCCTGATGAGACACAATGTCTGTATTCAACATCTGTACAAAAACTAAAGTCAGTCAGGGAGGGACCATGGATTCATCTGCTGTGTCCAAAGGAAAGAAAATTATCGAGGTAAGAACCTAATTTTCCTTTCCTTGTCATCAACAGCAGATGAATCCATTAACTGATGGGATGTACCAAAGCACTCCTTAAGTAGGGTGGAAACAGGCAACTCCACGAGCAAGCACTTGCGCTCCAAAATGCGCATCCTGCCACGCTGCCACATCCAGCCTATAATGCCGCACGAAAGAGAGCTGAGAAGCCCAGGTAGCCGCACGACAGATTTCCTGAAGAGAAAAAACACCCGTTTCAGCCCACGAAGAGGACATTGCTCTCGTAGAGTGCGCTTTAAACGCTTCAGGTAGCGACCGCCCTGAAAGCAGATAAGCCGAAAAAATGAGTTCTTTAAGCCATCGGGCTATAGTGGCCTTAGACGCCGGAAACCCCCGTCGGGGACCTGCCAACAGAACAAATAAATGATCAGAATTCCTAAACTCATTTGACATCTGCAGATACTGCCACAGAGCCCTGCGGACATCCAAAAGGCGCAATTGCCCAAAGGAGTCTGGAAACGCCTCCTTAGAGAAGGAAGGAAGAAAGATGGGCTGGTTCAGGTGAAAAGTTGAAAGCACCTTAGGCAGAAAAGAAGGCACCGTATGAACAATTACCCCAGATTCTGAGAACTGCAGAAAAGGATCCCAACAAGAAAGAGCCTGAAGCTCAGACACTCTTCTAGCCGATGTCATTGCCACTAAAAAAACTGTCTTGAGAGTCACATCCTTCTCAGAAGCCCGTTTAAGAGGCTCAAACAGAGATCGCTGAAGCACCTTCAACACGAGCCCCAGGTTCCAAGCCAAACAAGGTGACCGCAAAGGAGGATGGAGACGAAGCGCCCCTCTGAGAAAACGGAGAATATCCGGATGAGCAGCAAGGGACAATCCGGAGACTTTCCCCCGGAAGTAGGCCAACGCTGCCACTTGAACTCGAAGGGAATTGTAAGCCAGGCCCTTTTGTAGCCCGTCCTGCAAAAAGTCCAGCAAGAGCGAGACTGTCGCCAGAGTCGGCGAGATAGACTTTGGCATACACCACGCCACAAAAGTGCGCCAGATCTGAGCATAAGTCGCAGAGGTAGACCGCGTGCGAGCCTGCAAGAACGTGTCAATAACCTTATTAGAATAGCCCTTGTCCGTCAATTGCGTCCTCTCAAGAGCCACCATAAGAGCAAAGTGGCAAGGATCTTCCATAGTCACCGGACCCTGAACTAACAGGTTCGGAACTCGAGGTAAAGGAAGAGGCACGTTCACCAGCATCCGCCGGAGATCCACGTAACAACGATTGCCTTGGCCAATCCGGGGAGATGAGAATCACCAATCCTCGGTGCAGACGAATCCGAAGTAGAACTCACCCTGTCAAGGGCAAAGGAGGGAACACATACAGGAGGCCCGAGGGCCAAGGTTGAGCCAGAGCATCCAACCTCTCCTTCTGCTGAAAAAGCGAAGGACTTTGGCGTTTATGCTTGATGCCATGAGATCCAAGCCTGGAGTCCCCCATTTGGCATAAATCTGAAGAAAAACTCCATCTACCAGTTCCCATTCCGCCAGGTCAATTTGATGTCTGCTGAGGAAATCAGCTTACACGTTTCTCTGACCGGCTATGTGAGCTGCGGACAGCAGCTCTAGGTGGTGCTCGGCCCAGTCACAGATCTGAGACGCCTCTGCAGCCAGGGCCCTGCACTGAGTGCCGCCCTGGCGACTGATGTAGGCCACTGCTGTCGTGTTGTCCGACAGAACTTGGACAGGAAGACCCTTCAGCGTCCTGTGGAAGGCCAGAAGAGCCTGAAATATCGCTCTCAGTTCCAAGCGATTGATAGTCCACCCCGCTTCCATGGTGGACCACAGACCCTGAGCATAGCCCGAAAGGCTGGCATCCGTTATCACCAGACATCAAAAAGGAAAAGCCAGTGGCATCCCCTGCCGCAGCCTGCTGTCAGAAAGCCATAAATCCATACTGCACTGGGACGCAGAAAGCCACTGTAGTCTGCGTTGGTATTCCTGGGAAATCGGAGACCATTGCTGAAGCAGAGCAAGCTGCAGCGGTCTCATGTGAGCTGTCGCCCAGGGAACCACCTCTATGGTAGCCATCATCGATCTCAGGAGCTGAACAAAGTCCCAAGCTCGAGGGCGAGGCATCCGCAGGAGCAGGCGGACCTGAATCTGAAGCTTGAGCCGCCTGCTGTCGGGAAGAAAAACGAACCCCGAAGCCGTGTCGAACCGGACCCCCAAATACTCGAGAAACTGAGAGGAGGTCAGGTGACTTTTGGGCATATTGACTACCCAGCCCAGAGTCTGAAAAACTGTAACAACTCTGGCTGTGGCAAGTCGACTCTCATCTGCAGAATCCGCTCTGATGAGCCAGTCGTCGATATAAGGGTGAACTCTGATACCCTCTCGCCTAAGAAAGGCAGCCACTACCACCATGACCTTGGAAAAAGTCCGAGGGGTAGTCGCCAGGCCGAAAGGCAAGGCGCGAAACTGGAAATGATGGCTCAATACCGCAAACTGGATAAACCGTTGATGAGGCGGCCAGATGGGAATATGCAAGTAGGCTTCCTTGAGGTCCAGAGACATGAGAAACTCTCCTGGCTGTACCACCGCAATGATGGCGCGCAGGGTTTCCATGTGGAAGTGTCGCACTCCTAAGGCCTCGTTGACTCTGCATAAGTCGAGGATAGGTCTGAATGGCCCGCCTTTTCGAGGCACCACAAAATAGATGGAGTAGCGACCGCAGCCGTGTTCGGCGGGAGGAACCGGAACCACCGCTCCAAGCTTCAGCAACACCTGCAAAGTCTCGTATACTGCCGCCCGCTTGACGGCAGTGCCGCATCGGGACTCCAAAAACGCGTCTCCTACTGGGACGGCAAATTCTAGCCGGTAACCTTCTCTGATCAGATCTAGGACCCACTGATCCGAAGTAATCTTGGTCCACTCCTCAAAAAAGAGGGAGAGACGACCCCCTACTGCGAGAACCGACGAGTGGACCGGCGCACCGTTATTGTGGAGGACGCCCCAGAACTCCTGGATGTTGCCCGGATGTCGCCGCGGGTTTGTCTGAACGAAAGGAGTTCCTCTGCTGGAAACGGGTACGTTGACCAAACCCCACAGAGTGCCCCGGGCGATACCTGCGAGCTTCGTGAAAACGTGGCCTGGAAGAGGAGGGAAAAGAAGGCCTTGGCCTATCCTCAGGCAACCGTTGGGACTTAGAGTCCCCTAGGTCCTTAACAATCTTCTCCAAATCCTTCCCAAATAAAAGAAGGCCCCGAAAGGGTAACCTCACCAGCCTTTGTTTAGAGGCCATGTCAGCCGCCCAATGCCGGAGACAAAGAAGGCGGATGGCAGCAACCGCCACAGACATCTGCTTAGCCGAAGCTCTGACCAGATCATAAAGGGTATCAGCCAAAAAAGACAGGGCAGACTCCATACGCGGGCCGACCTCAGCAAGGGAACCCGCTCCATCAGCAGGTTGCTCAACCGCCTGCTGCAACCAGGAAAGGCAGGCCCAGGCTGCATAGGAACTGCAAATAGCCGCCCGTAAGGAAAGGCCCGAGATATCAAAGGACCGCTTCAGCGCGGATTCCAGCTGCCGGTCCTGCATATCTTTCAAAGCGACCCCTTCCTCCACCGGGAGAGTTGTCTTTTTAGTCACAGCCATGACTAAAGCATCCACTTTAGGCATCCCAAAGAGGGTCAACTGACTTTCCCTCAGGGGGTAAAGGTGACACATAGCCCTGGCCACCTTCAAGGGACCCTCAGGGTCAGACCATTGAGCTGAAATAAGCTCTTGGATGGAAGCATGCAAGGGAAAAGCCCGAGAAGGCTTCTTAGTGCTAGCCATCCTAGGATTAATAGAAGAGGCAGCACCCTCGTCAGGATCTTCAATACAAAGGGCCTGTAAGGCATCAGAAATGAGAGCTGGCAGCTCGTCGAAAATCCGAACCGCTTTAGGGTCATCCAACTCCTGTGGCAAGCAGCCATCCTCATCTGGATCATCAGTCCGTAAAGGGCCTGCCAGACCCCTCAGACTCCCCGAAACTAGACCACGGGGGAGAACAGAGTGAAGAGTCCCCCTCAGACGGGGTATTCTCTTGTCTATGCTTAGCGTCAGCCAAAAGCTTGGTGGAAGAAATAAACTCTCCAGCAGACGCTGGGCTATAAAGAACCGGAGGCAACCCAGACTGACAGGAATGGTCAGGAGCCTCAGGCAGTGCTCTTTTTAACATAAAAGCCTTATGCATCAGCAGCACAAATACAGGGGAGAAAAACTCACCCTGTACATCCGCCCCCACATTGGGGGAAGCGGAGGCAAAAGCTCCTCTAGAAACCTCGAAACGAGGCGTCCCTCCACACTCAGACCCCTCCGCAACCGTGAGTGTCGGGTCACGTGGTGCCTCCAAGATGGCGGCCTGTGCCAACTCCGGTGTGCGGGAAGAATCACCGCCCGCCATGCTCGTGCCAGCATTAGCATCTAGGCAGCATGTGCTGCAAAGCCCCGCTGCTGATCTGCGTTTCCCACAGTGGGAGCAGCGCTTAACCCCTTCAGCAGCCATCAAATACAGAAAACAAAATGGCGCCTTCATGCCAAAACTTACCCCGCACAGAGCGCTGTCAGCGGGAACCTCCCCGGAGGAGCTGGGCACCACTCTCACCTCAGGAGACCGAGTCAAACGAGCTGCGGTCAAGCTGCACCGAACCAGGAGCTCAAGAAAAAGCCTCTCTCTGGTTATTTTTTTTTTTTACTGTGAGGAAAGTTAGAGGCAGGCAGCCACAGAGGAACTCTGGGAGGAGGGGGAATGCGGTAAGGCAGGGACAGGGAAAACCAAGTATGCCTTTAAAGTGGGCACCACCAGCCACAACACCCCCTGCTCTACTGGCAAAGCACAGGAGCCACCCCAGGCAGAAATCCAGGAGTTGAGAAGCGACGTCCACACCTGCTGGGAGATAGAGTTACACTGAAGGCAGAGGGGGTTGGGTGTCCTAGAATACCATGTGCTCTCAGTGTTCTCTATCTTCACCTGCTGGTAGGCGGATACAACCCATCAGTTAATGGATTCATCTGCTGTTGATGACAAGGAATAAGGGTTTCCTAACCACAAGAACATATCAAGTGAAATCAAAAACAAACATATTGTCACCGTGGAAACCAGGCTGCGGAGTACAGCAAGGATCACCACTATCACCGATCCTTTTCAACCTCATGATGAGTCCACTAGCCAAGACCTTATCCACCCAAGGCCTTAACCCATTTATCTACGCTGATGACATCACATTATACATCCCCTTCAAACATGATCTGGCAGAAATCACCAACGAAATCAAGCTAAACTTAAACATCATGAACTCATGGGCAAATGCATTTCAACTAAAACTCAACACTGAAAAAACACAGTGTCTCATCATCTTATCCCAATACAATACATACAAACCCCAAAACATTAACACCCCAGGATACACCCTCCCTATCTCAGACAGTCTGAAAATTCTCGGAGTAACAATCGACCGTAACCTATCACCAGAGACCCAAGCAAATTCCACCTTAAAGAAAATATTTTTCTCAATGTGGAAACTCAAACGCGTGAAACCAATCTTCCCGAGGGAAATATTTCATAAGATGATACAGTCAGTGGTACTGTAATGGAATCTATGCAGGATGCAAGGATCAAATCATAAAGAAACTCCAGACCACCCAAAACAGAGCAGCCAGGCTTGTAGTTGGAAAAACACGTTTTGACAGCGCCAAACCACTCCGAGAAAAACTGCATTGGCTACCAATCAAAGAACGTATCACTTTCAAAATCTGCACAGCTGTCCATAAAATTATCTACGGTGAGGTACCGGGATACATGGCAGACCTTATCGACCTGCCAACCAGAAACACCACAAAGTCTGCACGATCATACCGAAACCTGCACTACTCAAGCAGCAAAGGACTCCTATGCATCCAGCTTTTCCTACCTAAGCGCACAACTATGGAACGCATTACCAAAAGCAGTAAAAACTACGCCCGACCACCTAAATGTTCGGAAAGCACTAAAGACAGACCTGTTCAGAAAAGCATACCCCACCGACCCAACATAAAAATACCTGGACACTTGCGACACAATGTAACCAAAGACTGTAACAGACATTACCGGACTCTTCTTCCCCCTTTCCCTCCCTAAGTTCCCCCCAATTGTACCTACCATACATGTACCTCATCTACCACAATATCACTTTGTATTCATTCATACTATGTATTTGTTCAGACCGGAATTGGCTAACACCGTTAACGGTTATATGTAAGCCACATTGAGCCTGCAAAAAGGTGGGAAAATGTGGGATACAAATGTAACAAATAATAATAATAAAAGCATATTCCGTAACAATGCACATAACTTAATTAGTTAACAAGCTAATCAGTGCTGATAATTAGATGTTAACAATCAATTATCAGCACTAATTGGAATTAGAATGTATGCATACTACCCACTAAGCATATTCTGCAAAGTGGTGCGCATAAATTCTAATGCGCACTGCCAAAAAGGGGTGTGGCTATGGACATAGAATGGGTGGGTTGTGGGTGTTCCAGAAAACTACACCAGGGTTATAGAATATACCTGCTCTGCGATAAACTGAGCGCTGGTATTTACACCAAGTTTTACTTGGCATAAATGGCCATGCCTAGAGTTAGGCACTGTCATGGCCACTTGGTGTATTCTATATACCATGCAGAAATTTAGGTTTATTCTATAAAGTACGCCTAAATTAAGGAATACTTTATAGAATGCGCTTAGGCAAATTTCATTTTGGCACCAAATATTTAGGCATGATATATAGAATCTAGTCCAATATGCCTATGGAAAACAATCTTTATTGAATAACTTCCAAAATATCTTCCACTGAGAAAATAGGAAAAAAAACAGCTGGTCTCATGTTTGGGTAACCTATGGCCTATAAGTTAAATCTGTTTAGTTCATATTGAAAGAACAACACAAACAGAAGCAAAATCCTCTGCAAAAAAAAGTATGGGCAGCCAGAAAAGAGCAGAGGAAGTCCAGAGAAGGGAAACTTTGAAGTTCATCCACAAATGAAGTTTATTGGTTAATAACCCGACTTGGCCAAGTTTTGGCACTTACACAGTCAGTCGGTGAGCTTTGTTCTTGGTGCTGGCAGTATACACAAATGTGTGTTCTTTTGTGCCAATGGTGATTTTGAGTATTTGGCAATGCATTGACCCATCAGGCATAAGTGCCAAAACTTGGCCAAGTTGGGTCATTAACTAATAAACTTCATTTGTGGATCAACTTGAAAGTTTCCCTTCTCTGGACTTCTGCTCTTTTCTGGCTGCTCATATTGAAAGAAATCGTGTACAGAAGCAAACCTTTAAAAGTCATACATATAAAAAATCTTATAGGGCTTAAAGGGGCCCTAACACCATTCAAAGGGAAGAAAGAAGGGATCTACCAGAGCCCCAAGCACTAGTTCTGGGGAGAGGAATTTCACAGCTCCATGCATTATTTATTATTTATTTTATTTCTAAAATATTAATACCATCTGCCTGACAGCAATCATTCAAGATGGAGTGCAAAAACACAAAAACATGCAGGGAAGATGGGAAGCCTTGTATGCTATCACAGGAGATTTGTTGATTTTGGTGGAAGAGACTGATCAATTTTAGCAATCTCTCAGGTGTGAAAATGCCTGATAATCAAAGGACAGATGAAATGTTGACATTTTGAAAGTATTAAATCTTTTGATTGTGTCAAACAGCACATATGATTAATTTGTCAACACACCAGACCCACTACACCATGTTCAGCCAATTGTTTACAAAAGTACCCAGAAGAAGAAATGTACCTTCTCCCTTGCCATAGTCCTCAGTCATAATGGGTTTCAGATCAAAGGGGGAGAGGCCTGCTTTGTAAATATCACCACCATCCATGGTCATGAAATCTGCGTAGTCACTCTAAAAAAAGACAAAATATCAAAAGATAAATATTATTGCACATCTCCATATTTTCAACATGTAGAGCCTCTGTACTGGTAACAAGATGAGGCATAAAACTGGGGGTTTTTTCACACAGATCTCAAATACTCAGCTTCCATTTTCAGATGTGCTTCTCATGACTCACATCACTTTTGCTATTTGTACTTTTGAATCACCTTTATACAACGGGTTGTACAATTGCAATAAACGCATTTTTTTTACTAGGGAAAGAGAATTTTTTGGGTTCAATTAAGAGCATTCTTCCTTATAGACACCAAGGGGCAATTCTATAAAGGGTGCTAAATCCAGCCGCTAAGCTAGTATTCTACAACAGCAAATTTGTGCACCTAATGCATTATAGATCACTAGCATAAGTCAGCAATTAAGCATCTAAAGTTAAACACCACAACTGATGCGTCACCTAGATAGGATTCTAGATAGTGCTGGGGAGGAGTCCGCTGTCTTGGTACATGTGGGTACCAACGACATAGGAAAATGTGGGAGAGAGGTTCTGGAAGCCAAATTTAGGCTCTTAGGTAGAAAGATCAAATCCAGATCCTCTAGGTTAGCATTTTCTGAAATGCTACCTGTTCCACGTGCAGGGCCCAAGAGACAGGCAGAGCTCCGGAGTCTCAATGCGTGGATGAGACGATGGTGCAGGGAGGAGGGTTTTACATTGGTTAAGAACTGGGCAACATTCTGGGGAAGGGGGAGCCTATTCCGAAAGGATGGGCTCCACCTTAACCAGGGTGGGACCAGGCTGCTGGCGTCGGCATTTAAAAAGGAGATAGAGCAGCTTTTAAACTAGAAATGGGGGGAAGGCTGACAGTCGCTCAAAAGCGCATGGTTCAGGAAAAGGTATCTTGCAAAGATACCTCACAAACAGGGAAGATAGGGTTTCTGGATAGTGAGGTTGCACAACAGACCGTAGTAGGCCAGGTGCCCTTAAATACAACTAAAGATCAGACAAAAGAATCGGTTGGGCTGCTGGATGACCGAGGGGTAAAAGGGGCGATCAAGGAAGACAAAGACGTAGCGGAGAGACTGAATGAATTCTTTGCTTCGGTCTTCACCGAGGAAGATTTGGGTGGGATACCGGTGTCGGAAATGGTATTTCAAGCGGATGAGTCGGAGAAACTTACTGACTTCACGGTAAACCTGGAGGACGTAATGGGGCAGTTCGGCAAACTGAAGAGTAGCAAATCTCCTGGACCGGATGGTATTCATCCTAGAGTACTGATAGAACTGAAAAACGAGCTTGCGGAGCTACTGCTAGTGTTATGCAACTTATCCTTAAAATCGAGCGTGGTACCAGAAGATTGGAGGGTGGCCAATGTAACGCTCATTTTTTTAAAAGGCTCCAGGTGAGATCCGGGAAATTATAGACCGGTGAGTCTGACGTCGGTGCCGGGGAAAATGGTAGAGGCTATTATTAAAAACAAAATTACAGAGCACATCCAAGGACATGGATTACTGAGACCGAGTCAGCAAGGCTTTTGTGTGGGGAAATCTTGCCTGACCAATTTACTTCAATTCTTTGAAGGAGTAAACAAACATGTGGACAAAGGGGAGCCGGTTGATATTGTGTATCTGGATTTGCAAAAGGCGTTTGACAAGGTACCTCATGAAAGGCTACAGAGGAAATTGGAGGGTCATGGGATAGGAGGAAAAGTCCTATTGTGGATTAAAAACTGGTTGAAGGATAGGAAACAGAGAGTGGGGTTAAATGGGCAGTATTCACAATGGAGAAGGGTAGTTAGTGGGGTTCCTCAGGGGTCTGTGCTAGGACCGCTGCTTTTTAATATATTTATAAATGATTTAGAGATGGGAGTAACTAGTGAGGTAATTAAATTTGCTGATGACACAAAGTTATTCAAAGTCGTTAACTCGTGACAGGATGATGAAAAATTACAAGAGGACCTTACGAGACTGGGAGACTGGGCGGCTAAATGGCAGATGACGTTTAATGTGATGTTATAATGCCGTTGTATCGCTCCATGGTGCGACCGCACCTTGAGTATTGTGTTCAATTCTGGTCGCCGCATCTCAAGAAAGATATAGTAGAATTGGAAAAGGTGCAGCGAAGGGCGACTAAAATGATAGCGGGGATGGGACGACTTCCCTATGAAGAAAGACTAAGGAGGCTAGGGCTATTCAGCTTGGAGAAGAGACGGCTGAGGGGAGACATGATAGAGGTATATAAAATAATGAGTGGAGTGGAACAGGTGGATGTGAAGCGTCTGTTCACGCTTTCCAAAAATACTAGGACTAGGGGGCATGCGATTAAACTACAGTGTAGTAAATTTAAAACAAATCGGGAAAATTTTTCTTCACCCAACATGTAATTAAACTCTGGAATTCATTGCCGGAAAATGTGGTGAAGGCGGTTAGCTTAGCAGAGTTTTAAAATGGGTTGGACGGTTTCCTAAAGGACAAGTCCATAAACCGCTACTAAACGGACTTGGAAAAATCCAAAATCCCAGGAATAACATGTATAGAATGTTTGTACGTTTGGGAAGCTTGCCAGGTGCCCTTGGCCTGGATTGGCCGCTGTCGTGGACAAGATGCTGGGCTCGATGGACCCTTGGTCTTTTCCCAGTATGGCATTACTTATGTACTTATGTACTTATGATGCCTGCTGTTTGGCAGGTGTAAATTTGAGTGCCTAAATGCAAAAGTTAGGTGCCTGACAATATTCAATAAAATGTGTGCTAAAATAATCAGAATGCCCAAGACCCTTCCATGTGAACTCCCTCTTTGCAGTTGTGGACTAGAACACGTAACCACCCAGTTATACAGTAGCTCCTAAGTGCACTTAAGTGCCTGCTGTTTTCCCTCAGTTTTAGAAATTAATTACCATTAACTTCTATTCAATGCGCATAGAATAAAGACTTTTGTTTAATGACCTAGAAGAAACATGATACTTGCGGTCAACATCTTACCTTCCAATATTTGTTCAGAGAAAAATGTGCCCTCTAACTTAATGGTAGGATGATAATCAGTATTGGCTTAAAGGGAATAGTATCCCTTAATATCATGATGACAGTTGGATCAGTACTGGTTCAAAGGAAGATTGTCCCCTAACATTCAGCTGGAGCACTGACTCTGCTGGCTTAATAAGGAGAGTGGTGGTACATTAATGGTTAAGAAAGGAGAGTGCTGCCAATGTGTTAAGACAATGGGCCAGTGCTGATTCAGAGGGGGAAGTGCTTCAAAAATCTTACTGCAATAGCCTGAATGCAGTCATCAGTGTTCGTTTTCCTCACACAGGAGAGGGAGTACTGTGAATTTTTTGTAGCATCCTTGAATTCACCACATTTCTGAAATTCTGCATCCGATTTCACACATAGTCTGATGTTTTTGTCAGCTGACTGGGAGACTGTGGGAGAAAATGCTGCAAAAGAACAGAGAAAGAACGATATAGAATAATGACAGGTTAGCTGAAGAAAGTTCTGGCTATGAGCAGCAGCATGAAATGGAATGGGAGACATCTACACATCAAGTTATGAAACCTGGAATATCACCCTTTCTTTCCAATCTTCTAATCTCCTGGTTACCTCACGTATTCTTCATTCCTTTACTCAACATCTTCTCTGTACTGTCTTTTCGTCACTTGTAGTCACTCCTCTTTCAGTGTCATCGTCCCGTCCCTTTGGAATTCCCTTCCAATACATAGAGTTGAGCCTTCTTACCAGAAATTCAAAAGCGCTCTTAAAACATACCTTTTTAGACAACATTTTCACAAGCCTAATCTTGTCTTCTACCTATAGAACGGTACTGTGTTGATGTTCCGCTGCAACAAATCATCCTATATGTTTTTACCATACCGTATTTACTTTTTTATTTTTAACACATCTTTATTAAGCCATTCAAACAAGATATTTCACAGGAACAAGCAATTTTCATGGCCATACATTTTACAACTTAACCAGTTTACCCCACAACCCCTCTCTCCTTCTTCCCCCTTCCTTCCGAATCCCTTCCCATCCCCTCCCTTTCCATCCATTGCTCCTTGTGTCTCTGGAGGAGATAGATATATATTATCTACAGCTGGTTCAAAATTCTGCTTCTTGCTTGAGGCTGTAATGCGTCCCAAAAACGTTCCAGGTCTGTCGAAAGGGCCTTCCCCTCTCAGATGAAAGGGAAGCGCCCCCAACCCCACAACGCTCAATCTGTAGCAATCCTATCATTTGTGTGCGCCACATTCCAACTGTAGGGGATGAAGGCTCCCGCCAGCACACCAATATCGTTTTCTTACCCAACCAAATAGCTTTTTGCAAAAATTGTTTAAACCCTGGTGGTGCAGGTTTAGAATATTGGAACACATCAAACAAAAGTAACGGATGCATTTCAATCCTGCGACCCCAATAAGAATATATTGTTGACACTATCTGGCTCCAAAATCTATGTACCTGTGGGCATGTCCAAAACATATGACTCAGTGTAGTAGGACTATGGAGACACTTTGGACATTCCCCTGTGGGATTTAGCTTAGCTCTATGCGCTCTATAAGGAGAGATGTACAAGCGAAGTGCAAAACGATATTGTAGCTCTCACAAGCAGTTAAAGAATGTACTACGCGATATGCTCAGGACATAATGTTTGAATTGCTCTTCAGACAATGTTACTCCTAACTCTAATGTCCATGCATGTGCTAACTTTCGAAAGTCCAAGTCCTCAGTAGAGGCTTGTAGGTATCTATGATGGTATCGCAAGGGGACGTCATTCTTGGACCCCAAGGTGAGAGCTGAGTTCAACGTATCTTGCACATCCTCGGTCAAATTCGTCCAACCTAGATTGGTAACAGTGCTGAAGTTGTATGTAGGCAAAATGCGAATTGAAGTCCAATTTATATTCGTTTTGTAAATCCACCAAGGTTTTTAATTTCCCTTCTTCATTTAGCAGCTGGTACAAATACAATATTCCCCGCTTCCTCCAGTGGGCAAAAACCAAAGAAGTTGTGCCCACCGGAAAGTACGGGTTTCGACATATCGCCAGATATGGAGTTGCTGCAGCAGAAAAATCACGTCTCCTACACAGCCACCTCCAGGCAGTCCTAGCTGTAAGGAAAATTGGGTTATGATGTATCACTACATCTGAACTGCCTGGAATGGTGTGCAGAAGCCAACTCCTATGTACCCCTGGTGAAAGAGCGCCTTCAACTAAAGTAGCTGAGAATGCACTCGATCCTGTCAGCCAGTCCCATATGTGCCTCATGAAACATGCTATAGATAGCGGATCTTGAGAAGTCCCAGTCCTCCACCCGCCCTGGGTTTCTGTAGTACCGTAATCGGTAGTCTAGGGTGCTTCCCTCCCCATAAAAACGTCTGAGTGGCCCTGTTCAATTGATGCTCCTCCCGTCATTTTAAAAATAATGGTAACATCTGAAATACATAAAGCCACCGAGGAGCCAGCATCATATTAAACAGTGAAACCCGTCCCAACAGGTACAGGGGCTGTGCCGCCCAGAGGCATAACCATTGCTTTGTAGAATTCAATAAAGGCCTTACATTTTTGTCATATAGCTTCTGTAGGTCTATTGGAATAGTAACTCCCAAATATTTAATCTGTATGGGAAATTACCCTTTCCAATCCCAAATTAGCTCTGGAGAAGATGGAAGCACTTAAGATTTTTGTAGATTTAGTCTAAAACCAGATAGCGTTCCATACTCCTCAATAGCCTATAGCAAATGTGTGAGCAAATTTTGTGGGTCCTCCAACGTCAACAACAGGTCATCTGCAAATGCCAACACTTTTATCGTATGTTCTCGGATATGAACCCCGGTTATCTCCTCCACTTTTCTGATTGTACATAGAAGGGGTTCTAATGCTAGCAAGAATAACGGGGGGGGGGGGGGGGCAGCAGCCATCCCTGCCGCGTTCCCTTTCCAATTGAAAAATCAGGGGTCTTTACTCCATTTACCAGTAACTTTGCCCTAGGGTCTGTGTATAATGTTAGGATTGCCTGTAGGTACCAGCCCACCCGAGTGTGGCAAATAAAAAAGGCCATAGCACTCAGTCAAAGGCCCGCTCTGCATCTAGACTCACTACCAGCTGTGGAGTACCGGTCATTTGACCCTGTATCATTGCTGTTAATAGTTTCTGGACATTTATCACTGACTGGCGACCTCTCACAAAACCAACCTGATCCTCTCCAATCAATGTTGGGAGAAAGGGCACCAGTTGATCTGCCAGTATCCTTGACAATATCTTTAAGTCCACATTTATTAGCAAAATTGTTTAATATGCATGTGCCTGTGTGGGGTCTCTTCCTGGCTTCGGTATTAGTGTGATAAGGGTAGTGTTGGCATAAAGGGGCAATTCCCTTCCTTCTATCACGGTATCATAATAATCTAGAAGGGGACATATTAGTTGATTCTGCAAAAGTTTATAAAACTCTCCCGTGAACTCATCGGCCCCTGGGGCCGAAAAAAGTTTTAATCACCTTTTGTACTTCTTTTGCCAACAGCGGCTGGTTGAGAGTCTCTACTGTTTCTAGGGACAGACTAGGCAGCCCTAGAAAATGAGAGCATTTTCCATCTCACAGATAGGCTGCAGAGAATACCTTCTCCTGCTTTAGACTTAGCCTGGCCTCAGAATGACATCCTATAGTATATCTCCTATCAAACTGAGCTCTCTTTTTCATCAAGCACTGCCATTTCCTCCCCTCACCCTCCCCACTGACAGTTTGAACTTCGTGGGTGTGGCTTGGATCTCTTTCAGGGAGAGAAAACTAACAACTTATAGCAGCAGCTTCAGAGAGCATTTTCCATCTCACAGATAGGCTGCAGAGAATACCTTCTCCTGCTTTAGACTTAGCCTGGCCTCAGAATGACAACCTATAGTATATCTCCTATCAAACTGAGCTCTCTTTTTCATCAAGCACTGCCATTTCCTCCCCTCACCCTCCCCACTGACAGTTTGAACTTCGTGGGTGTGGCTTGGATCTCTTTCAGGGAGAGAAAACTAACAACTTATAGCAGCAGCTTCAGAGACCATTTTCCATCTCACAGATAGGCTGCAGAGAATACCTTCTCCTGCTTTAGACTTAGCCTGGCCTCAGAATGACATCCTATAGTATATCTCCTATCAAACTGAGCTCTCTTTTTCATCAAGCACTGCCATTTCCTCCCCTCACCCTCCCCACTGACAGTTTGAACTTCGTGGGTGTGGCTTGGATCTCTTTCAGGGAGAGAAAACTAACAACTTATAGCAGCAGCTTCAGAGAGCATTTTCCATCTCACAGATAGGCTGCAGAGAATACCTTCTCCTGCTTTAGACTTAGCCTGGCCTCAGAATGACATCCTATAGTATATCTCCTATCAAACTGAGCTCTCTTTTTCATCAAGCACTGCCATTTCCTCCCCTCACCCTCCCCACTGACAGTTTGAACTTCGTGGGTGTGGCTTGGATCTCTTTCAGGGAGAGAAAACTAACAACTTATAGCAGCAGCTTCAGAGAGCATTTTCCATCTCACAGATAGGCTGCAGAGAATACCTTCTCCTGCTTTAGACTTAGCCTGGCCTCAGAATGACATCCTATAGTATATCTCCTATCAAACTGAGCTCTCTTTTTCATCAAGCACTGCCATTTCCTCCCCTCACCCTCCCCACTGACAGTTTGAACTTCGTGGGTGTGGCTTGGATCTCTTTCAGGGAGAGAAAACTAACAACTTATAGCAGCAGCTTCAGAGAGCATTTTCCATCTCACAGATAGGCTGCAGAGAATACCTTCTCCTGCTTCCACCCACCCTACCCCTCTACCCACCCACCCCTAGAGTGACATGTCTTATATAACCTCCCTATCAACCCACTCATTACTTTACCTCACCCATTTCTATTCTTCTATCACCTTCTCCCACTACTCCAACCAGAGTTACACCTAATCACACTGACCACCCTTCAACATCTTCTGTCCTTCTGTGACTGTTCTCTTGTGCTTGACTGCTTAAATATTTTAAATTTAAATGCTTTACTTTTTGTCTATTAGATTGTAAGCTCTTTGAGCAGGGACTGTCTTTCTTCTGTGTTTGTACAGCGCTGCGTACACTTTGTAGCGCTCTAGAAATGTTAAATAGTAGTAGTAGTAGCCCTGAGGCCTTCAAGTATGCTTGTATCTTTGCCTCCTCCCTATTATCCTCTTTGGTAGAATCATAAAGACCTGTAAAGTGACGGAGAAAAATCTCAGAAATTTCCTCTAAATTAGTGGCAATCAATCCTTTTTCATTACATAAAGCCGGTATGAAATGTGCTTTACGGCTTTGCTTTACTAAGTGTGCTAACAGACCTCCAGCTTTCTCTCCATTTTTATAAAACTGGTATTTGCGATATATATGTGTCCTCTCAGTCCTCTCATGTATCAGACTATTCCAGGTCACCCTAGTGGCAGTGTTTCGAACAATGTGTGGGAAGGGCGTCGCATATAGGTGCATTTAAGAGCTCGCAATTTTCATTCAAGGACTACAATTCCCTGCTGGATACGCTTATTGCGCGCACTCACATAGGCAATTATATTTCCGCGGAGCACCACCTTGGCAGCAGACCAGAACAACATTGGGTCATCCACATGGCCCTGGTTTGCCTCCATGTAATCTTGCCATTTATTTTGTAAGTATTTAGTAAAATCTGCAGAATGGAATAAATACGCTGGGAAGCGCCATCCCCTGGTCTGCTGATAAGCAATTGTTGGCTCAAGGTCAACCCAGATCAGTGCATGGCCCGATATTTCCTCTGGACCTATCACTGCTGTGTGTACTTGCAAGAACAATTGTTGTGATAGCAAGATATAATCTAAGCGTGCAAGTGTCTGGTGAGCTCGTGATGTATGGGTGTAATCTTTTTCATCAGGATGTAACAATCACCAGGGGTCCACCAGATCTAACATGGTACAAAGACCACCTTATAATCAAAAAGAAAAAACGCCTAGATTTCAACCTAAATCGGGAGATAGACGTTTATCTCACAAAAATGAATAAATCGGTATAATCGAAAGCCGATTTTGGACGTTTTCAACTGCACTCCGTCGCGGATGCGGACAAAGTTGATGGGGGCATGTCAGAGGTGTGGCGAAGGTGGAACTGGGGCGTGGTTATCGGCCGAGGAGAGATGTACGCGTTAGGGCGATAATCGAAAAAATAAAGGCGTTTTTAGCGAACATTTATGACACTTTTGTTGGACCCATTTTTCACACGAACAGGTCCCAAAAAAGTGCTCTAAATGACCAGATGACCATCGGAGGGAATCGGGGATGACCTCCCCTGACTCCTCCAGTGGTCACTAACCCCCTCCCACCACAAAAAAAATGATGTTTCACAACTTTTTATTTTCACCCTCAAATGTCATATGAGTATGCAGGTCCCTGGAGCAGTTGTTAGGGGGTGCAGTGGACTTCAGGCAGGTGGACCCAGGCCCATCCCCCCCTACCTGTTACAATTGTGCTGCTTAATGCTTATTAGTCGTCCAACCCCCCCCAAACCCACTGTACCCACATGTAGGTGCCCCCCTTCACCCCTTAGGGCTATAATAATGGTGTAGACTTGTGGGCAGTAGGTTTTGAGGGGGATTTGGGGGGCTCAACACACAAGGGAAGGGTGCTATGCACCTGGGAGCTCTTTTACCTTTTTTTTTTTTTTTTTGTAAAAGTGCCCCCTAGGGTGCCCGGTTGGTGTCCTGGCATGTGACGGGGACCAGTGCACTACGAATCCTGGCCCCTCCCATGAACAAATGCCTTGGATTTATTCGTTTTTGAGCTGGGCACTTTCATTTTCCATTATCGCTGAAAAACAAAAACGCCCAGCTCACAAATTGTCGAATAAAACATGGACGTCTATTTTTTGCGAAAATACGGTTCGGTCCGCCCCTTCACGGACCCGTTCTTGGAGATAAACGCCCATGGAGATAGACGTTTTCGTTCGATTATGCCCCTCAGAGTCTCCAAAACCGATGGGAATGAGACTATCTGCCTTCCCTGCGCACCTGAGTGGTCTATATTTGCGTCAAATACTAAATTCATATCTCCTGCTATGATCAAAAGGAGGTGCCCATATCGCTGACACTCGGCCAATAAATGTGGATAAAATGTTTTATCAAAAACCACTGGTGCGTAAACTGCCACCAATAGCATGTTTTCCCCCTGTAAGTTGATTTGTAGGCCTACATATCGACCTACTGAATCTTTGAATAAGAGTTTTGATTGATATGCCAATGATTTATGGAACAGTATGGCCACTCCTTCTCTATGGCTTGCTGCTGGGTAACTAAACACCTCCCCGCCAACAGCCTAGTCTCCTGTAGGCAGACTATATTTGCTCTATGTCGTTTTGAAGCAGCTAAATTTTTTGTTCTTTTCATGGGAGATGTTATGCCCCCCTCATTCCATGAGACAACACGTATCGTCTGACTTGATGACTTAGCCAGGATCCCAGTGCCAACTCAGAACAGGATCATGCACTCCTGCCCCGGGGCGCCCAGCCTCCCCCCAGGGTTATCAGCACATTAGCACACCACAGCCAAAGCATGCTCCAACTGTGACAAAGCAAGCCCCAGAGATTCCCCAGTGAAGCAGTTGAGCCCAGAACTATGGGTCCCAGAAGTCCTTGCAAGAATAAGAGAAGAGAGTAGTCCTAAAAAAATGGAATGGATTCCCAGACCCAGCAGGGGGAGCAATGGCTCGAGGCAGGGTGAGCCTGTTACTCCCTTCCCCACTAGAGGAAGAGGGAAGGATGAAGCTCTGTTTCCCTGGCTTTGCCATCAGTATATAATTCCCCCCAGCTGTGAGAAGGGGAAAGCAGATTTCCTGGAGGCTCTCAGTCACCAGGAGAGAGGGGAGACGAATGGAGAGAGAGATTCCATGGAGTATGTGGAGGAAGGAAGTAGCCTGCCACTAGAGCTGCCTAAGGGAGAGGAGCCAGCTAACATGAAGTGGGAGAATTCAAAGGTTGCCCTGCCCAGCACTTGAAGGCAGTGGAGGAGGCCACATCGGGCATGGTGCTGAGAGGTGGGAGAAACTGCCAACCCTGCTCCTTACAGGGTTCCCTCTGTGCTGTGAAAAGGTAGGTGATTTGTGGTATTGGTTTGATGAGCAAAGACTGTCCATGAAGATTAGTTCTGAACTGTTGTGCTATATTGGAAGTGTGCTGAACTCTTACTAAACCCTTCTGAAGGAGGGGGAAGGGAAAGCTAATGCCCTAACGGAAGACCTGAGCGTTTGCTGAG
This sequence comes from Microcaecilia unicolor, assembly GCF_901765095.1. Classification (NCBI taxonomy): domain Eukaryota; kingdom Metazoa; phylum Chordata; class Amphibia; order Gymnophiona; family Siphonopidae; genus Microcaecilia; species Microcaecilia unicolor. Next base: position 116,824,820 of record NC_044040.1, on the reverse strand, counting down.
GGATTTTGGGGCCTGGACTGTACCTTTTTTTCTTTTGAAGATTATCTTTTTTTTTTTTTTAAGTCTTTATTAAGCATTGAGATAACAATACAACAGTAAGCAACGCATACTATAAAAGACATAATGACCAGCAAGGGAAACACATCCAGAATACACATGAATGAAACTCTATCCCCCGTTGATAACATACAAACAAAGTCAATGCACCCCTTGGCACAGACTGGACCTCAAAAAAAATTTTCCCCCCCTTTCATTATATAAACCAAACCCCCCACATACCCATCTCCCAAAACCAACCAAAAAATAGGACCACCCATCAAAGCCTACCCGCAACCCTCCCATAGCTCATTGCCAAATCCCCCAACTGCTCCCTCCCACCCAAATTACCTCAGACCCCCACCCAACCTGTCCTCCCTCGAAATGCAATTAAACCCCCTTATTAGTGCCACTCACACAGAACATACTTTAAAAAAAGAGCCCATACCAACTCCCATCAAGACAGTGCTTTCTTATTCACCGTAGTCAGACGCTCCATCTCACAAATGTACCACACTTTAGACAACCAACACACCACCGAGAGAACTCAAGATGTTTTCCAATGCTTTGCCAGATTTATACGAGCCGCATGCAGAGCACACCACACCAACAGAGAATGATGCAATGTGAGCCCTTCTGGCCTTTTGAAGATTATCTTATGAGGACTGTACCTTTTTTTTTGTTACATTTGTACCCCACACTTTCCCACTCATTGCAGGCTCAATGCGGCTTACATGGGGCAATGGAGGGTTAAGTGACTTGCCCAGAGTCACAAGGAGCTGCCTGTGCTTGAAGTGGGAATTGAACTCAGTTTCTCAGTTCCCCAGGACCAAAGTCCACCACCCTAACCACTAGGCCACTCCTCCACTTCACTTTCTTTTGAAGACTATATTAAGAGGGCTGTACCTTTTGTTTTGAATAATATATTATGATTTTTGGTATGAAATTGCCTTGATAATAAAATACTTTGGCCCTGAGTCCCAGTGTCAGCAACATTCTGTCCTGGAACCCTGGGAGCCCCGCAGGCTTGCTGGCTCCACCCAAGAGGAGGAAACGGACCCCCCCCCCCCCCCCTTTACACAACCAATATGTATATCTTAATATATCCTTCCCCTTATCTATCTCTTTTCCCATCCCCGCTTCCTTCTCGCCTCTGTCCCCTCCCTCCTCCCCCCTTCCCAAATGCTTCCTATCTAGGCCATCCATCCTGCAATCAGATGGATAGAGAGTCCACACTTATATGCTTGAGGCCCCGCGGCCCCCTCTCCCACAAATGCTCATGCACAAGAACAACCTCTGAGGTTTACAGAAAACTAAATTAACATTGTTTTTGTCAAAATAACATTACCACTGCCGTCCATGTTAATTTTGCCATTCCTTTAGGAGTCCATGTTTTGATCTTTGCTTATTTCTGCTACACACACTTTTGCATCTTCCAGCTTGTCAAATGATTTCCACCGTCCATTTACCTGCACTTTCAAGATTGCAGGATAGAGTAACATAAATTTAGCCTTATGCTTGTGTAGCTGACGACAAACTGGGCCAAATTGTCTCTGACACTCTTGCAGTGCGACTGAATAATCCTGAAAAATTCATATTTTGTGTCCATCGTATTCCAAGTTCTCTTGCTTCTGGCGGTATCCACGTAATATCTCAACTTTATGAATGTAATTATGCACCTTTATTATCACCGTACGTGGTGTCTGGTGGTCATCTTGGAATCTGCCCAGGTGGTGCGCTCTCTAAACACAGGGGTCCGGCATGGTCCGATAGGGCAAACTCTGTCGACAATCATCGCTCCAGGATCGAAGACAGGACTTTCTCCCCCAAAGTTTCTGGTAACCCATTATTCTTAAATTATCTCTGCAGGAGCGGTTTTCCAAATCGTCCACTTTCGCTGTTAGGCCATCTACTAGTGTTTGTAGTTTGTCTATGGTGGTGTGGGTGGGGTGGGGGGGGGGGGGAGGTCATCCTCTAGAGCTGACATTCGTCTTTCCAATTCCCCAGTTCTTTTGCTGGATTCTGCAAGCAACGTTTCAAAAGTGGTAAATCTCCCCGACAGCTGTTCTAGCCTGGGTTCCAGGGCTTTTTCTACCGCCATGGTTAGCTGCGAAAGTTGTTCCGCTGAAAAGCTTCCGCCATTCAGTAAGGGCTTCGCCTCCATTTTGCTGTCCACTGCGCAGGATTTATCTTTCTCTCTCCTTGTTCCTTTAGTCGCCATGCCACTCACTGGTGATTCTAAATATTTGTCCATCTGCTGAGTTTCACGCTAAGTATAAGAGCATTTTTAATGTGTGCTGTAGGCATTATAAAATAAGAAAGGGGAGCGCGGGAGCCTCGGAGAGCAGTGAAACATGTCCTGCTTTCTCAGCGCATCACATGGTCTCCTCTTACTTTTTTAAAAATACATTGTACAGTTAATTTTATACATCCCTAGTGAGGTCCCCCTTGCGTTTGCTATATGAATTATGCCCTTCTTTTTCAATTGATCCACCTTCCCCCTTATTTTAATTGTAAACCATTTACATGTATTCTTTTGTGATTTGTGGTATATCAAAATAAATTGAATCTTGAAACTTAAAGCTAATTTGCTGCTGATCAAGCTCTTCCAATACAAGTACAAAATCATAAGTGGGAATATAAACCTGTGATTTTTTTAAACTAGAACCTCAAGAGCAGTGGTATAACAAGATATTTTTCCCTCAGGAAAGGTTTAATGAACTGTACCACTATGCCACAATGTTTCTGTAACTAGACCCCATTCTGTGCTCTCTTGTAAGCTGCATCTAGATCATCTACCCCACCCATTCTGCCTTAGTTATGCCACTGCTCAAGACCACTGTTTCCACTAAGCTGAGAGGGAGTCCTCCAGCTGCATTGCTGCCAGTCGGTGATGTTTCTTCAATATTGTGTTTTAAATCACTAGGGACAGACAGGTTCTCTGGATTCCTGAAGAGCTTCCTGTTCCTCACTATTGAAAATGTGATGGTGAAGCAACACCCACTGGCAGGACTGTAGGTGGAGGACTCTCACTCAGTTTAGAGGGAACAGTGCTCAAGACCCCCAAACAATTCTGAATTTTAGGATACCCAGAATATATATTCATGATATACTTACACACATTGGGTTGGGCTGGATTATATAAATAGTGCTCAACATTAGGCACTGGAAAAAAATCTGCAGTAAGTGCTATTCTGTAAAGGACGCATACCCTTTACAGAATAGTGCTTAAGTGCGGGTCTCGTGCCTAACTTTGGGTACCAGACTTGCACCTGCTGAAACCTGGTATAAGTGCTGGTGCCCAAGTTAGACGCACTGACCCAGTGTTCTATAACTATGCATGCAAATTTTCAGAATGCTCCTGATACGCTCCTTTCATCATGACCACACCCCCTTTTGAGATGCACGCTGTGGGAGTTAGGTGCACTGCCATAGAATAGGAGATAGCCAAATATTAATGAATACCAATTGACATCAATAATTGGTTGTTAGCACCCATTATTGATGTCACTGAACTCATTAAGCAATTAGTTTATGCGGCTTTTTGGGCGAATATACAAATTTGGGTGCCATATATAGAATCTGGGAGACTCAGTCTAAGAAGGGGTAGGCAACATCAAATTCACAAGAAGCATAAAATCCAAGGAAGTGACAAAACTGGAACAAATGGATGTAAAGAATGAGCTCTGCCTCCCTATCTGCACAAATGAAGCATTTTGTCCTTTCCAGTGGTCCAGTTCTGCCTGATTGAATTCATAAGTCTACTAAGTATATACTTACTGGTGAGCAATTACATCCAAGAAGCAAATGCTGGATTTGAAAATCTTTGTTTTTACCAGCAGTGATCCCAGCGTGAAAGCTGACCACAAAATGACAGAAGCTGGTAGTAAACCCCCAGAGGATCAGGTGTTAACCTGTTCAGTGGATGACTCAATGGTCCTAGCAATTAGCACAGAAAAGGCTTTTGATAGAGTCTATTGGACATTACTGTTTCGAGTGCTAGAGAAGGTAGGGCTTGGCGGAAAATTCTTGGAGAGGATACAAGCATTCTATAAAACCCCACAGGCCAGTCTTAAGATTAATGGTGGCTGGAAAGGGAGGCAAGGCATGGCTGTCCACGTTTACCTTTACTTTTTTGCTGTAGCGATGGAACCCCTAACTCAGAAGATATAGCAATCTACTAGTATCCATGGCTTTTGCCTGGGGCACTCTCAATATAAGATCTCCTTGTCCACTAATGATGTTTTACTAACAATTATTAAACTCCAAGAACCCCTCCCAGTACTTTTAGCTGAGCTCCAAGAATATGAGGTTTTCTTTGGTTTTAAGATTAATGTTATGAAATTGGAGATTCTTAACATTACAATTTGCTAAATAGATACTTTTGTTCTGTTTTCACTGAAGAAAATCCTGGAGAAGGACCGCGAGGGACTGGCAAAAGTACACCTGAGAATGGAATGGATATAGCACCGTTCACGGAAGAGAGTGTGTATCAACAACTTGGAAAGCTAAAGGTGGACAAAGCCATGGGACCGGACGGGATCCACCCCAGAATATTGAGGGAGCTCAGAGAGGTTCTGGCGGGTCCTCTTAAAGATTTGTTTAATAAATCCTTGGAGACAGGAGAGGTTCCGAGGGACTGGAGAATGGCGGAGGTGGTACCTCTTCACAAAAGTGGTGATAGGGAAGAAGCTGGAAACTACAGGCCGGTAAGCCTCACTTCAGTTATTGGAAAAGTAATGGAAGCCATGCTGAAGGAAAGGATAGTGAATTTCTTAGAAGCCAACAAGTTGCAAGATCCGAGACAACATGGTTTAACCAGAGGGAAATCGTGCCAAACGAATCTCATTGAATTCTTTGATTGGGTAACTGGAGAATTGAATCATCGACATGCTATAGACGTAATCTACTTAGATTTTAGCAAAGCTTTTGACACGGTTCCCCACAGGAGGCTCTTAAAAAAACTAGATGGGCTGAAGATAGGTCCCGAAGTGGTGAACTGGATTAGGAACTGGTTGACGGACAGACGACAGAAGGTGGTGGTAAATGGAGTTCGCTCGGAGGAAGGAAAGGTGAGTAGTGGAGTGCCTCAGGGATCGGTGCTGGGGCCGATTCTGTTCAATATATTTGTGAGTGACATTGCCGAAGGGTTAGAAGGTAAAGTTTGCCTATTTGCGGATGATACTAAGATTGGACACCCGGGAGGGAGTGGAAAGCATGAAAAGGGATCTGAGGAAGCTAGAAGAATGGTCTAAGGTTTGGCAATTAAAATTCAATGCGAGGAAATGCAAAGTGATGCATTTAGGGAGTAGAAACCCACGAGAGACTTATGTGTTAGGCGATGAGAGTCTGATAGGTACTGAGGGGGAGAGGGATCTTGGGGTGATAGTATCCGAGGATCTGAAGGCGACGAAACAGTGTGACAAGGTGGTGGCCGTAGCGAGAAGGTTGCTAGGCTGTATAGAGAGAGATGTGATCAGCAGAAGAAAGGAAGTGTTGATGCCCCTGTACAAGTCGTTGGTGAGGCCCCACCTGGAGTATTGTGTTCAGTTTTGGAGGCCGTACCTTGCGAAGGATGTTAAAAAAATGGAAGCGGTGCAAAGAAAAGCTACGAGAATGGTATGGGATTTGCGCTCCAAGACGTATGAGCAAAGACTTGCTGACCTGAACATGTATACCCTGGAGGAAAGGAGGAATAGGGGTGATATGATACAGACGTTCAAATACTTGAAAGGTATTAATCCGCAAAAAAATCTTTTCCGGAGATGGGAAGGCGGTAGAACAAGAGGACATGAAACGAGATTGAAGGGGGGCAGACTCAAAAAAGATGTCAGGAAGTATTTTTTCACGGAGAGGGTGGTGGATGCTTGGAATGCCCTCCCGCGGGAGGTGGTGGAGATGAAAACGGTAACGGAATTCAAACATGCGTGGAATATGCATAAAGGAATCCTGTGCAGTAGGAATGCATCCTCAGAAGCTTAGCCGAAATTGGATGGCGGAGCAGGTGGGGGAAGAGAGGTTGGTGGTTGGGAGGCGAGGATAGTGGAGGGCAGACTTATACGGTCTGTGTCAGAGCCGGTGATGGGAGTCGGGACTGGTGGTTGGGAGGCGGGAAATACTGCTGGGCAGACTTGTACTGTCTGTGCCCTGAAAAAGGCAGGTACAAATCAAGGTAAGGTATACACATATGAGTTTATCTTGTTGGGCAGACTGGATGGACCATACAGGTCTTTTTCTGCTGTCATCTACTATGTTACTATGTTACTATATTACAGTCCCTGCTCAAGAGGCTACAGAATTACAGTGTCTCTTTTCCTTCTGATGGGCTAGAGCATGGGCAAAATACCTAAGGGTCTACATTAATCCTGCACTGGTTAATCTCAGTGATTATAATTACACCCCTTTGATTCAAGAAACTGTGAAAGAACTTAGCAGGTGGCATGAGTTCTACCTCTCCTAGTTGGGTAGAGTGAATGCTATAAAAATGATGATTCTACTGAGATTTCGCTGTCTGTTCCACACTCTATCCATAGAGGTGCCAGAAAGTTTACTCAAAAAGCTCTATCACATTATGTATAACTTTATTTGGGGCAAATAATGACCAAGAGTTGCTAGATGACTGCTTCAATTCACACAGGGTTGGGGGGGGGGGGGGGGGGGAAGAGGAATATGGGACTACCAAATTTAAAATTGTATTATCAAGCCGCTCAACTCCAAGCTCTTAGGGAATGGATATTAGTAGAATGTAAAGCATGGGTTGACCTGAAACAGGCTTCAGAACCTTCTATGGTGCTGCGAACACTGCTTTGGAGATCACTCAATGGGAAATGGCCTTTGGCCAACCCTTTTCATAAAAATACTATTAAGATTTGGAACTCTCTTAGACTGACTGCCTTAAAGACTCATTCATACTTTAAGGGGACCCTTCTTGCAGGACACCAAGAATCAATATTTACGACATGGGACGAAAAAGGGATTAGGGTCCTGGGCCAACTCATAGAGGAGGGAAATGTTTTCTTTGAGCACTTACAGGAGGGGTATAGCTTCTGTGAGCAAGATAGGTTACAGTACCTCAGCATTCTTTTCTTAAGTGGAAAGTGCTAAAAGAACTCTTGGAGGTACTGGAATTGAGTTTTATTGAGATTTTCAGCAAACAATTTAGACCTTGCAGGTGTCTACAATAAACAATAAATTTTTAGATTGTACACCGCTCTGCTCTGCCATGGCAGTTAGAGTGGTATAGCAAGTTTTAAATAAATCATAAACAAACAAAACTTATTTATTTAACATATTCCTATCCCACACCAGCCATAGTTCTGAGCAGTTTACAAGAAAACATACATAATTAATAAGAATAAACATACAATCAACATGTCCTTCGCTATACCTCCGTCCCTGCGATGGCAGTTGAGGATGTACAAAATGTGGATGTTTCTGTGAGAAGGTCATCCATGCCTGGATGTTTTTGTGAGAAGGATGTCCATGCCTGCCATGCCTCCGACACCCCCTTTATTTGGATTTTGAATCACAAGTAGCAGCAGTGGGATTTGAACCGGCCACCTCTGGATTGCAAGACCAGTGCTCTAACCACTAGGCCACTCTTCCACTCCACTCCCTTGAAATTTGGTGGTCCCTGTGGGGGGGGGGGGGGGCAGTTGAGGACGTCCAAAATGTTTGAAAAAAAGGATGTCCACGCCTTTGGTATGCCTCTGCTGACACACACATACCTCCCCTCCCAGGGAAATGCATACTGCTGCGATGGACCTGAGTATGACATTTGAGGCTGGCAAAAAAAAGTTTTTAAAGTTGTTTTTTTCATGGTGGGAGGGGGTTAGTCACCATTGGGGGAATCAGGGGAGGTCATCACCGATTTACTCTGGTGGTCATCTGGCCAGTTCGCACACCTTTTTGAGGCTTGGTCGTAAGAAACAATGGGCCAAGTAAAGTCGCCCAAGTGTTCGTCAGGGACGCCCTTCTTTTTTCTATTATCACTCGAGGACGCCCATCTGTTAAGCACGCCCCAGTCCCGCCTTCGCTATGCCTCCGACACACGCCCCAGGAACTTTGGTCGGCCCCCGCAACGGGAAGCAGTTGGGGATGCCTAAATCAGCTTTTGATTATGCCGATTTGGGCGACCTTGAGAGAAGGATGCCCATCTCCCGATTTGTGTCGAAAGATGGGCACCCTTCTCTTTCAAAAATAAACATGATTGTCTCAACTGCGCACTCACACCCATGGCACGTCTCCTTTTGAGAGAGGCTCAGTGGATAGCTTCTCAGTAGTCTCAGGCGGCTGGGAACCTAACGGATGTCATCCAGATTCCTCCAGAGTTGACTCATTCCCTCCTCTGGTGGACAATTCGTACAGATTTGTCTGTGGGACTACCATAAAAACATTTCACCTTCTCAGAAGGTGTTAATAAGGTATTCATCCAACCTGGGATGGGGAGTTTTTGTGTATTTGCTTCACACCCAGGGAACTTGGTCAGCTCAGGCTAGAAAATTTCACTTCAACCTCCTCGAGTTGAGGGCTATTTGGAATGCTCCAAAGGCTATCAGAGATCGGCTACAGAACCAAATTATACTGTTTCAAACGGACAACCAGGTTGCAGTGTTTTATGTGAACAAACAGGGGGAAACGGGATCATACCCCTTGTGTCAAGAAGGAGTGGGTATGTGGTAGTGGGCCCTCCTTCTTGGGATATACCTTTGAGCCACATATCTTCCAGGAAGGGACAACTTCCTTGCAGACAGACTGAGCAGGATTTTACAACTGCATGAATGGTCTCTCAATATGGGTGTAGCCCACAAGATCTTCCAAGAGTGGGGCACCCCCTTGGTGGATATGTTTGCCACTCACCTCATCAACAAGGTTCCCCAGTTCTGCTCCAGGCTTACATTACAGGGCAGACTAGCATTAGATGCTTTTCTCTTACATTGGGGGGGGGGGGGGGGGTGGCCTGCTATATGCGTATCCTCCAATTCCTCTCATAGAGAAGACTTTGCTGAAACTCCAGCAGGGTTGAAGGACTATGATCCTTATCGTGCCTTACTGGCCGAGGCAGATCTAGTTCCCACTACTTCTGGAGTTATCATCCGAAGATCCGTGGAGATTGGAGTGTTTTCTACCCTCATCACACAGCATGAGGGGTCTCTTCTTAATCCCAACTTCCAATCCCTGGCTCTCACAGCTTGGATGTTGAGAGTGTAGAATTTGAAACCTTGGGTTTGCTGGAGCTTTTCTCTTGCATCTTGCTGGCTTCCAGAAAAGACTCATAAGAGTTATTTTTTCAAGTGGAGGAGGTTTGCTGTCTGGTGTGAGGGCAAGGCCTTAGATTCCCTTACTTGCCCTACATAAAAACTCCTAATTACATACTACATGATTCCTTTGTAAGGGCTTATCTTGGTGCAGTTAGTGTTTCTTTGTCATGTAGGAGGTAAGCCCATCTTTGTGCAGCCTCTATTTGTTTGCTTCATGTGAGGTTTGTTACTAACAAAGCCCTCAATGAAACCTCAAACTGTGTCATGGGATCTCAACGTTGTCCTTACCCAGCTGATGAAAGTTCCTTTTAAGCCACTTGATTCCTGTCATCTTAAGTATTTGACCTAGAAAGTTGTGTTTCTGGTGGCGGTCACTCACAGCTCAGAGGGTCAGAGAGCTTCAGGTCTTAGTAGCTGATCCACCATTTACTAAGTTTCATCAAGGAAGTGTTGATGTCCCTGTACAAGTTGTTGTTGAGGCCCCGCCTGGAGTATTGTGTTCAGTTTTGGAGGCTGTACCTTGCGAAGGATGTTAAAAAAATAGAAGCGGTGCAAAGAAAAGCTACGAGAATGGTATGGCATTTGCATTCCAAGACGTATGAAGAGAGACTTGCTGACCTGAACATGTATACCCTGGAGGAAAGAAGGAACAGGGGTGATATGATACAGACGTTCAAATATTTGAAAGGTATTAATCCGCAAACATATCTTTTCCGGAGATGGGTAGGCGGTAGAACGAGAGGACATGAAATGAGATTGAAGGGGGGCAGACTCAGGAAAGATGTCAGGAAGTATTTTTTCACAGAGAGGGTGGTGGATGCTTGGAATGCCCTCCCACGGGAGGTGGTGGAGATGAAAACGGTAACGGAATTCAAACATGCGTGGGATATACATAAAGGAATCCTGTGCAGAAGGAATGGATCCTCAGAAGCTTTGCCGAAATTGGGTGGTGGAGCAGGTGGGGGGAAGAGGGGTTGGTGGTTGGGAGGCGAGGATAGTGGAGGGCAGACTTATATGGTCTGTGCCAGAGCCGGTGATGGGAGGCGGGACTGGTGGTTGGGAGGCGGGGAATCCTGCTGGGCAGACTTATACGGTCTGTGCCCTGAAAAAGACAGGTACAAATCAAGGTAAGGTATACACATATGAATTTATCTTGTTGGGCAGACTGGATGGACCATGCAGGTCTTTTTCTGCCGTCATCTACTATGTTACTATGTTACTATTACATTAAGACAAACGGTATTTTTTTTAAACCCATAAAGCAAATAAAAGAAATAAACTGATTGGCCAATCTAATTACCATACACTTCAAAAAGAAACTACAAACTAATCAAGAAAACCCTCCCCCCCCCCCCCAAAGTTAAATCAAGTCCAAGTAATTCTATAACAATTCCCAAGAGTTCTCATATGGATTTGTCCATTCATTATGTAGAGCTGTTAGCTTTTCCATAAGAATAACATATCTCAGACTCTGGCAGCATCTAGTAATAGTAAGAGGATTATGTAATCTCCATTTGGATGATATAATAATACTTTTGCAGCACAACACCTTAACAGTCCTTTGTGGCATCATTTATTAACACTGCCAAGAACAAGATTGAGAAGACACAACTTGGGGGTAAATTGGACCTAAATTCCCCAAATTTGGATTTGGTCCCCCAATTTTTTTTTACCAATGGGCAAAACTACCACAGATGCAAAAAGGTCCCTCACATTGTTGCCAACAATGAGAATCATAGTTTGACAGGAACTTATTCATCTGCTGCGGGTCGGGTACCATCTTACAGTCTTGAAATTGCTCTCTTTTAAGTGAGCTGAAATAGAAAAGAGGTTAGTCCTGTAGGGTCACAATCCCATTATTTATCTAAAAAAATCTCACGTAGCCAAAATTCTGTCTGGAGATCTGCAAAAGATTTCATAATGCATGCAGGGAATAACTAACTAAATGTCCACAAGCCACGACAAGCCCATGGTACAAATTTTAAGTCTTAAGGTCGGAATACCACCACTCATAAGCAAAACTAAAGTAGTACATCATGATTTCTACTTCTTCCCCATGATCCTATATGTAACTGTTTTCCACGCTATAAAACATGTTTAATGAAAGGGTTTGCAATATTGGAACGCCACCCAGATGCCCACATACCCCAAGGAGCTCCAGAAAACAGAAATTGTTTCAGGTTGTACTGCTCTATATGGGTATAAGGCTTGGGGGACACCACCCATCTCCAGTCCCAGATATGTCTCATTTGTGCTACTAAATAGTAAGCTCTTAAGTCTGGATCCTCAAGTCCATCTAGCTCTTTATGTTTAGTACTAGTAAAAAAAGCCCCGTTTCTGATGCAAATGAAACGGGGGCTAGCAAGGTTTTCTTCTGTGTGCATGTGGGAGTGTGTGTCCCTGCCCTCTGCCCTCTCTCTCTTCCCCTGTGCTGTCTGTCCTCTCTGTCCCCTCCCCCCTCGGAGTCGAGTCCTTCAGTGTTAAGTTTCCTGCTGTGCTGTGTTTGTGTTACAGAGATAGTGAGGGCTTCTGCCCTCTCTCCCCTCCCCCGTCTGAGTCCGTCACTGTTACAGAGAGAGCGATTTGATTTTGTGCTTTGCTGTGTTTTCCTTCACTGTTTGTGTTACAGAGAGAGCGAGGGCGGGGCAGACACTCATGGGGAAACTGGATATCTCTCCCCCTTCACACTTCCGGCTGGAGGCTTCATTTAGAACGTTGCTGGTGCCTTTTATATATAGAGATGTATTGACTGAGATAACCTAGGTCTTTTCCCACCCCAAATGAAGTAGAGCAACATTTTCTGCCATTGGTCAAGGGTATGCAGTCCTATAGGTAGCACTTGAAATAGATATAAAAATCTCAGCAGAATGTTCATTTTGATGATTGCTATTCTATCTAGCGAAGAATAAGAACCTTTATTCCAGCCCCTGAGACCCCCTTAATTAGACATAACAGGGGGGCCAATATTTGCCTGAAATAGATCGGCTTTGTTAACCGTAACTCTTATCTAAGTATTTTAGTGGTGCAGCACCCATTTAAAGGAGAAATTACTCTGGGAACAAATTAAGAGGCGTGGGGCCCTGTGCGACCGCTCCTCTTGCCCATGTCGAAGACCAGCCCTGGCCATAAGCCTTCATTTCTTGTAAAACACCAGGACAGGCGCCAGAGGGTGGTGGTGAATGGAGTTCGCTCGGAGGAGGGAAAGGTGAGTAGTGGAGTGCCTCAGGGATCGGTGCTGGGGCCGATTCTGTTCAATATATTTGTGAGTGACATTGCCGAAGGGTTAGAAGGTAACGTTTGCCTATTTGCGGATATACTAAGATTTGTAACACAGTGGACACCTCGGAGGGAGTGGAAAACATGAAAAAGGATCTGAAAAAGGTAGAAGAATGGTCTAAGGTTTGGCAATTAAAATTCAATGCAAAGAAATGCAAAGTGATGCACTTAGGGAGTAGAAATCCAAGAGAGGCATATGTGTTAGGTGGTGAGAGTCTGCTAGGTACGGATGGGGAGAGGGATCTTGGGGTGATAGTATCTGAAGATCTGAAGGTGATGAAACAGTGTGACAAGGCGGTGGCCGTAGCTAGGAGGTTACTAGGCTGTATAGAGAGAGGTGTGACCAGCAGAAGAAAAGAGGTGTTGATGCCCCTGTACAAGTCGTTGGTGAGGCCCCACCTGGAGTATTGTGTTCAGTTTTGGAGGCCGTATCTTGCTAAGGATGTAAAAAGAATTGAAGTGGTGCAAAGAAAAGCTACGAGGATGGTATGGGATTTGCATTACAAGACGTATGAGGAGAGACTTGTGGACCTGAACATGTATACCCTGGAGGAAAGAAGGAACAGGGGTGATATGATACAGATGTTCAAATATTTGAAAGGTATTAATCCGCAAACAAACCTTTTCCGGAGATGGGAAGGCGGTAGAATGAGAGGGCATGAAATGAGATTGAAGGGGGGCAGACTCAAGAGGAATGTCAGGAAGTATTTTTTCACGGAGAGGGTGGTGGATGCTTGGAATGCCCTCCCGCGGGAGGTGGTGGAGATGAAAACGGTAACAGAATTCAAACATGCGTGGGATAAACATAAAGGAATCCTGTGCAGAAGGAAGGGATCCTCAGGAGCTTAGCCTAGAATGGGTGGCAGAGCCGGTGCTGGGCAGACTTATACGGTCTGTGCCGGGGCTGGTGGTTGGGCGGCGGGGATAGTGCTGGGCAGACTTATATGGTCTGTGCCAGAGCCGGTGGTGGGAGGCAGGGATAGTGCTGGGCAGACTTATACGGTCTGTGCCAGAGCTGGTGGTGGGAGGTGGGACTGGTAGTTGGGAGGCGAGGATAGTGCTGGGCAGACTTATACAGTCTGTGCCAGAGCTGGTGGTGGGAGGCGGGGTTGGTGGTTGGGAGGCGGGGATAGGGCTGGCCAGACTTATACAGTCTGTGCCCTGAAGAGGACAGTACAAATAAAAAAGTAGCACATATGAATTTATCTTCTTGGGCAGACTGGATGGACCGTGCAGGTCTTTTTCTGCCGTCATCTACTATGTTACTATGTTAGACAAATGAGGGTGGGAAATAAAGAGAACAACAATCATCAGCAAACAAATTATATTATATGGTCCTATACCCTATTATCTGTAATCCTCTCAGCAAAGGGCTCTTTCACTAATGCAATATGCAAATAATAATGGGGGATAGCAGGCACTCCTGTTGAGTATCTCTACCCAGAGAGGTGTGGTAGCCGTGTTAGTCCACTTTTAAAAGTAATCAATAGAAATCAAACAAAATAAAACATGGAAAAGAAAATAAGATGATACCTTTTTTATTGGACATAACCTAATACATTTCTTGATTAGCTTTCGAAGGTTGCCCTTCTTCGTCAGATCGGAAATAAGCAAATGTGGTAGATGACAGTATATATAAGAAAAACTTCCAAGCATTTCATTGACAGTCTAACAGGGTGGGGGTGGGTAGGAGGTATGCATGGGAACATCAAAGCATTTCAGAGATAGTTTAACAAGATGCAGGTGGATAGGTGAGAGAGGAGGGTGATAAACATAGAGGGAAATTCGAAGTGTAAGTCCCATTGATCTTAGTATATGCCATCACATTATAATACAGGGCATCAGACTTCCGGTTGGGCTATGGAGGAGTGAGGAAGCGGGATCTCACTGCTCTGAGGCACCTGATAGAGCCAGGGGAAAAAGAATCAGCTTTTGGCCCCCCCAAAGCGAGACCGCTAAAGACTAGGCACAAAGAGGAGATCGTGGTGAGCAGAGGCAACGACTCCCGGTGCAGATGGCGTCTAAAATAGTGAGGAAGGAGAGCCACGAGAAGGGGCGAGGAGCTGAGACAAAGATGGCGGACAAGAGCCAGCCGCCGTCGCCAACTCTGAGCTCGCAGTGGGCGGCGGAAATCATCCGGAAGGTGACAGAGGCAGTAGAGCAGTCGGTAAACTGCAAATTCCAACAAATCCTGGACAAACTTGAGGGTATGGAGGAGAGGTATGTTAACATGGCGGCAGACCTGAAAGAAGTGCAGCAGCGTGTCGGAAACATGGAGGATGCAGTGCAGAAGCTAACTGATGAGGCCCCAACATGGCAAAAACGTCTAACAATTTTAGAGGAGAAGTTGGAAGACATTGAAAACCGCACAAGGCGGAACAATTTAAGACTGATTGGGTTACCAGAGCCTCTGGGGGATAAGGACCTTCGGAATTTCCTGGAAAAGTGGATCCCAGAGGCGGCAGAGCTTCCGGATTTGGCGGGAGATTTCCATGTGGAACGGGCACACAAACTAGGCCCGCAGCGCGAGGGAGAAACTCGCCCCAGAGTAACCATGAGGCCTAAATATGAATTTATCTTCTTGGGCAGACTGGATGGACCGTGCAGGTCTTTTTCTGCCGTCATCTACTATGTTACTATGTTAGACAAATGAGGGTGGGAAATAAAGAGAACAACAATCATCAGCAAACAAATTATATTATATGGTCCTATACCCTATTATCTGTAATCCTCTCAGCAAAGGGCTCTTTCACTAATGCAATATGCAAATAATAATGGGGGATAGCAGGCACTCCTGTTGAGTATCTCTACCCAGAGAGGTGTGGTAGGCCGTACCTTGCGAAGGATGTTAAAAAAATGGAAGCGGTGCAAAGAAAAGCTACGAGGATGGTATGGGAGTTGCGTTCCAAGACGTATGAAGAGAGACTTGCTCACCTGAACATGTATACTCTGGAGGAAAGGAGGAACAGGGGTGATATGATACAGACGTTCAAATATTTGAAAGGTATTAATCCGCAAACAAATCTTTTCCGGAGATGGGAAGGCGGTAGAACGAGAGGACATGAAATGAGATTGAAGGGGGGCAGACTCAGGAAAGATGTCAGGAAGTATTTCTTCACGGAGAGGGTGGTGAACGCTTGGAATGCCCTCCCGCGGGAGGTGGTGGAGATGAAAACGGTAACGGAATTCAAACATGCGTGGGACAGGCATAAAGGAATCCTGTGCAGAAGGAATGGATCCACAGAAGCTTAGCTGAAATTGGGTGGCGGGGGGAAGAGGGGTTGGTGGTTGGGAGGCTAGGATGGGGGAGGGCAGACTTATACGGGGTCTGTGCCGGAGCCAGTGATGGGAGGCGGGACTGGTGGTTGGGAGGCGGGAAATACTGCTGGACAGACTTATACGGTCTGTGCCCTGAAAAAGACAGGTACAAATCAAGGTAAGGTATACACATATGAGTTTATCGTGGGCAGACTAGATGGACCGTGCAGGTCTTTTTCTGCCATCATCTACTATGTTACATTATAAAAATACTTAATGATGCGCATAAACTGAGGGTGTTGTAAGCAACCTGAGGAGGTAAACAGTTATGCTATCAAAACAACAGAATTCTCTGTTTCCAGGACTACTCCACGAAAGTGGCTGCAGCCAGGAAGGTGTTTGTTCCAGTGTGTGCCAAGCTCTTTGAGCAGAAAGTTCGCTTCAGTTTGTTGTACCCAGCGAAGCTAAAAATAATAAACCAGGATCGGACGCATTTCTTTGACAGAGTGGAGGACGCTAAAAGCTTTGTGGAACAGCTGATGAGCAAGAGATCAGAGCCTAAGTGAGTGGCAGGCAGCGGGAAGAAGAGACTGACAAGAAGGTGATATTTGTGGACAAAAGTACATGGTGGGTAAGGGAAAAATATGTATCATACCTGATAATTTTCTTTCCATTAATCATAGCTGATCAATCCATAGACTGGTGGGTTGTGTCCATCTACCAGCAGGTGGAGATAGAGAGCAATCCTTTTGCCTCCCTATATGTGGTCATGTGCTGCCGGAAACTCCTCAGTATGTCGATATCCAAGCTCCATCCGCAGGACTCAGCACTTAGAGAATTACACCCACAAAGGGACACTCTGCCCAGCTCACCACCGCCGAAACGGGGGAGGGGAATTAACCCAGCTCATCCCCACACAAGTGGGGGAGGGGAATCCGTCCAGCTCATCCCCGCGGAGCGGGGGAGGGACACCACACCCGCCGATGCGGGGGGATCTGGCTTATCCTGCAACCGCGGGAGGAGCTGACTGACCCTAACACCGCCGAAGCGGGAGGGGTACAAAGCTGCCCTACAGCCGCACGAAGCGGGAGGGAGCGCCGGCAGAATTTAGGTCTCAATCCAGCCCCGGAAAACGGAGGGGAGAGGAATGCAGCAGCTCACAAACTCGTCTCAACTCCTGAAGAATCCAATTGAAAAAACTTGAACACGAAGTCCTCCTGAACAGGAACTGAAGACTAAACTTGAACCTGAAATGCAACCAGAATAAAAACAGTACAGATATCTGGGAGGGGCTATGGATTGATCAGCTATGATTAATGGAAAGAAAATTATCAGGTATGATACATAATTTTACCTTCCATATCATCATGCCGATCAATCCATAGACTGGTGGGATGTACCGAAGCAGTACTCACCCAGGGCGGGACATAGAAATCCCTGACCACAACACTGAAGCTCCAAACCGGGCCTCCGCCCGAGCAGCCACAGTCAAGCGGTAATGCCTGAAGAAGGTATGAGCCGATGCCCAAGTTGCCGCCTTGCAAATCTCTTCCAAGGAGACGGACCCGGCCTCCGCCATCGAGGCCGCCTGAGCTCTAGTGGAGTGAGCCTTCAGCCGGATATGCGGCACCTTCCCCGCGGCCACATAAGCCGCTGCAATGGCTTCCTTGACCCATCTTGCCACTGTAGGCTTAGCAGCCTGCAGACCCTTACGAGGACCTGCAAACAGGACAAACAGATGATCCGACTTCCGGAAATCATTGGTCACTTCCAAGTATCTGATGATGACTCTTCTCACATCTAGATATTTGAGAGCAGAGTACTCCTCTGGGTAGTCCTCCCTACGAAAGGATGGGAGACAGAGCTGCTGATTCACATGGAAGCGAGAAACAATCTTGGGCAGGAAGGAAGGCACTGTGCGAATAGACACTCCTGCCTCAGTGAACTGCAGAAAGGGCTCTCGACATGATAGCGCCTGGAGCTCGGAAACTCTTCTGGCTGAAGTGATAGCCACCAAAAAGACTGCTTTCAACGTCAGGTCTTTCAGAGATGCCCTCGACAAGGGTTCAAAAGGCGGCTTCTGTAAGGCTCTTAGCACCAGATTGAGATTCCACGCAGGTACCACTTGAGAAAGCGCACCACATCTGGCTGCGAAGCCAGGGAAGCACCCTTCAGGCGGCCCCTGAAGCAAGCCAGAGCCGCTACCTGGACTTAAAGGGAACTGAGCGACAGGCCTTTCTCCAGACCTTCTTGCAGGAACGCCAACACTGAAGAAATTGGAGCAGTGAAGGGAGAAAGGGAGCCTGCCTCACACCACGATTCAAAGGTACGCCAAACCCTGGTGTAAGCAGTAGAAGTAGAGCGCTTCCTCGCTCTCAGCATAGTGGCGATGACCTTGTCTGAGAAGCCCTTCTTCCTCAGACGCTGCCGCTCAATAGCCAGGCCATAAGACCAAAGGGGGAGGGATCCTCCATCACCAAGGGACCCTGATGCAAAAGGCCCTGCTCCGCTGGCAGCCGCAGAGGACCGTCCACTGAGAGCCTGATCAAGTCCGCATACCAGGGACGTCTGGGCCAGTCCGGACCTACCAGGATTACCCGGACTGGATGCTTTGCCACCCGGTCTAGCACCCTGCCCAACATAGCACCCTGCCCACTTGGGTGTCGAAACGAACTCCCAGATATTCCAGGGACTGAGTCGGGCGCAGCTGGCTTTTCTCCCAGTTGATGATCCACCCCAGGGAGCTCAAAAGAGCAATCACCCGGTCTACAGCTCTGCCGCACTCTGCATAAGAGGGGGCTCGGATCAACCAGTCGTCCAGATAAGGATGGACTTGTACTCCTTCCTTTCGTAGGAAGGCCGCGATGACCACCTTTACTTTGGAGAAGGTCCGCGGAGCAGTAGCCAACCCGAACGGGAGGGCTCTGAACTGGAAGTGTCGGCCCAGGACTGCAAAACGCAGAAAGCGTTGATGAGGAGGCCAGATGGGAATATGCAAGTAAGCTTCCTTGATGTCCAAGGATGCCAGGAACTCCCCTGCCTTCACTGTCGCTATAACCGAGCGGAGAGTCTCCATTCGGAAGTGCCGAACTTTCAAGGCCCGATTGACCCCTTTGAGGTCGAGGATAGGCCGTACAGAACCTCCTTTCTTTGGTACCACAAAGTAAATGGAGTAACGTCCCTTGCCAAGCTGATCTTCTGGCACCAGAACGACCGCAACCAGGCGGATCAGACTTGCAGGGAGAGTGCACAAACCTGCTCTTAAGGGTCGGCAGAACTCTAGCTTGTAGCCGTCTCTGATGACTTCCAGCACCCAAGCGTCTGAAGTTACCCTGGTCCACTCGCCCAGAAACTAGGACAGGCGTCCTCCAATCTGCACTGGGCCATGGACCAGGGCCCCGTCATTGGGTACGAGACCCTGGGGGAGGACCGGAGGACACACCTCCGGGACGGCGGTCTCTGCGAAAGGAATGCTGCTTGGGGAGAGAAGTTCTTCTTGAAGGAAGAGGGGGCAGAGGAGCCCAACTTGCTCGGGCGATACCGACGGGCTTCCTGAAACCGTCCTTTGGAGGAACCGGGGCGAGCACCACTGGTAACCTCTTGCCCTTAGACGTGCCGAGATCGGTCACAATTTTGTCCAGCTCGACCCCAAAGAGCAGCTTGCCTTTAAAAGGCAACTTAGCCAGGCGAGACTTAGAGGCGTGGTCAGCAGTCCAATGCTTCAGCCAAAGCCACCGCCGCGCAGAGACTGTCTGAGCCATACCTTTAGCTGAGGTTCTCAAGACATCATACAGCAAGTCTGCCAAATAAGCCAAGCCCGATTCCAGGGCCGGCCAATCAGCCCTCAAGGAAGGATCCGAGGGGGAAGCCCGCTGCACAATCGTCAGGCACGCCCTGGCCACATAGGAGCCGCAAACTGAGGCCTGCAAACTTAAAGCAGCCGCCTCGAAGGACGACCTTAAGACCGCCTCCAATCTTCTGTCTTGGGCTTCCTTTAGGGCTGTGCCACCTTCCACCGGCAATGCCGTTTTCTTAGTCACCGCAGTGATTAAAGAATCCACGGTAGGCCAAAGAAAGGCCTCCCGTTCACCTTCAGGCAGAGGATAGAGGCGGGACATAGCCCTAGCCACTTTGAGACTCGCTTCTGGGACATCCCATTGAGCCGAAATCAAGGTGCGCATGGCCTCATGCACGTGGAAGGTTCTAGGCGGGCGCTTCGTCCCCAGCATAATGGCAGAGCCAACAGAGGCTGAGGGAGAGACGTCCTCCGGAGAGGAAATCTTCAAAATGCTCATGGCCTGCACTAACAGGTTGGGCAAATCCTCTGAGCGAAAGACCCGCGCTGCAGAGAGGTCTTCCGCTCCATCCGAGCGGGAATCCGTCTCCTCCAAGGAATCCCCAAAGGACCGTTGGGAGAACTCAGATACGCTGCCCTCATCTACATCAGAGGAGACAGAGTCCTCTAGGGCCTGGAAATCCACCCGAGGGCATTTGCTTCCGGAGGCCTCAACCCCTTTATCAGACATGGGGGCAGGGGCAGCGTTTTGCATAAGAGAAGCCTGATGCAATAGCAAAATGAACTCAGGGGAGAAGCCCCCCGAACTGTGCACTTCTGCAGCTTGGGCCACGGCCCTAGACGCACCCTCAACCAGCGCTCGCAAGAGCAGGGGAGAAACGTGCTGCACATTCAAAATGGCGTCCGGAGCGAAACTCCGAGAAGGAGCCACGCGGGAAGAACGGCGCTTAACTTTGGCCGCTTTCTTACCGTCGCCCGAATCAAGGGCGACCATAGTATTAACGTCTCCCAGCTCGAGGGCGGCCCAAGAAGAAGCCGTCCGAGCAGAGTGGCCGGCCAACATGGAGTGGGTGAGCAGCGGGGGATGGGCGCTTATGGCAGGAAAAACCGCCGCACCGGAGGAAGAACCGGGACACTGACCGGACTCCAAACTGATGCTTAACAAAGGCGATTCAGTCTTTGAAATCCCCGCTAGATGCACCCACGCGGTCCGGGGAGCGAATCTTCGTGCCCTCACCCTCCGACGCCATAAGCCACGTGGAGACCGAACGGGGAACCCCCTGCCCACTATAAAAATGTAAAATTACCTGCTTCTCGCTCCGAGCTGTAACGAACTGGTGTCCCAGTGAGCAGCTGCAATAAACGTTGAAATAAACGTTGAAATAAACGCCCTTAAGGACGTCCAAAAATTTTTTTTTTCAACGGAGCCAGCGGGAGGGGGGAGAAAAGGAGGGACCTGGCACCACCAGGTTTGCACTTGCTCAAGAAGAGCCCTCAACCCCAGGTACTCAACAAAACCTAAAAATTAGGCTTGGAGACCTAGCCAGAGCTGCTGCTGTGTGTGACCACCACCTGCTGAGATAGAGAACATACTGAGGAGTTTTCGGCAGCACATGACCACATATAGGGAGGCAAAAGGATTGCTCTCTATCTCCACCTGCTGGTAGATGGACACAACCCACCAGTCTATGGATTGATCAGCATGATGATATGGAAAGGGATATTAGCTGGAGGGGATGCAGTTGCTAACTGAAGTGCCCGCGAACTTTGAGGCCTCCAGACCAGTAAGCGCCATTGTTGATTGGACTTCAAACAGCAGATGCCAGGGAGAGACCGGATCAAGGCACCATATGTGAGGAACACCCGAGAAAATCGGGAAGATGCTGGACTGGTGGCTATAGGCATTGAATAAGTAACGTTAGTAGGGGGAAGGAGGGGGAAATAGTAGTTTATTGTTAAAATGTTATAATGTTAAACATGTGGATGGGGGATCAATAGACAAAGTAAATGGGGAATTGGGAGGGCTAAGAGGATAAGCAGTTTGGGGGAGTATAAGCGGGTTGAATGTAAGGGGAAGAATTTGGAGGAATATAGAGTGCATGGTATAAGAAGCAAAGTGTTTGTGTGGAGGGTGGGGACATTGGGTTAGTTTAGGGAGGATCATGAAGTGTATGATTTTCTCAGGTTATGACAAATATTGTGTCGAAGAGGGGGTGGGGGGTTAAGAGTGTTGCATGTTATGTGGGAAGGAATAATTATAAAGTAAAGTCACAGACTGAAGAAGGGAGGAGGCCGGTATAGAAGGAAGGGGGAAGTAGGCACTTAGTAGGCAATGGGGAAGGGGGGCTTCAAGCTCAGATCTGGAAGGGTTCCGGGTAGTTTCCGGACGATTAAAGGGTAAGGAGGAAGGGGTGGAGGGTCGGAGGGGGGGAACAGAAGAAGGGGAGGAGAGGAAGGGGAGGGGGAGGGCAACGCTTGAGGTGCTAAAGTGGGTACAAATGGATAATGCCGACCTAGGGACATTTCACCTCTTGCTGGGGAGAGGGAGGCTGGGACATCTCCTCGGTAATGGGTGACGGGAAGAGCAATACTAGACATAAGAGTTCAAAGGGGAAAGGAAGGGGTAGGTTAAAATGCCAGGATTAAAGTTCATAACTTGGAATGTGGGCGGGATACACTCACCCATTAAAAGACAAAAATTGCTAAAAGTTCTATGAGATAGGGGGACCTCTGTTGCTTTTCTACAGGAGACACACCGCTCGGCGGAAGAGCACCAAAAATTAAAACAATGGTGGGTTGGAACCATTTATGAAGCCCCAGCAGAGGGAAGGAGGGGGTGTGTGGTGATATTGATAATGAAGGGATTACATCTAGAAACAAAGAAAATTATAGCAGACCCAAAAGGTCGGTTTATACTGGCATCAGTAGTTCTGGAACGTAAGCAGATGCTGTTGTGCAATATATATGCCCCAAATGTGTTTGAGAGGGAATTTTTCAGAGGGGTGATTAAGCGGATTTTGGGGCTGGAAGATCTTCCGATAGTGATGGGAGGGGACATGAACGATGTAGCGGATCCAAGGTTGGATCGATCGAATCCTACCAAGAGAGAATTAGCTAGAACTGAACGAGGGGTGCCCCTATTGGAGTCAGCATTAAGATTGATAGATGTATGGCGGACGCTTAACCCCTTAGAGCGGGACTATACACACATGTCTAGAGCTCACGATACAATGTCCCGGATAGACTATCTGTTGACTTCACAGGACCTCTTAACACAGGTAGAGGAAACCAGGATGGGTCCCATAATGATTTCGGACCATGCATGGGTTGAGGTGAAGTTTAATGGCGAGCCTATCTCTGGGGAGGGTGGCTGGTGTTTTCCGTCTTTTCTTTACAGGGACAGTCACTTCTTGCCTTTTTTGGTCTCGAAATGGAAACTTTACACAGAAGCCAACGCACAGCATAGGGCCCAACCAGGTCTGTATTGGGAGACAGCGAAAGCGGTTTTATGCGGGGAGGTGATTTCTTATGTCAGTCATCAGAGAAAGGTGCGTCGTAGAGAGGTGGCGCACCTGGAGCAGCGGGTGACCTCTCTGCGAAGGCAGTTTGGGGAGACACAGGGGCTAAGAGTGAAAAAACAGTTATTGGAAGCGCAACAAAATCTGAACGAATTGTTGCATGATCAGGCTAAACGCGCGCAAGCTTATTATAAATATCAGCTATACAGGTTTGCGAATAAGAGCAGCGGTCTTCTGGCTCGAATGGCTAAAGGGCACAGGGGGCGCAATAAGGTGACTACATTAGTGGATCAAAATGGTCAGAGACATCATGAAGACAAGGCCATCAATGGGGTCTTTGCAGAGTTCTTTGCCAGCCTCTACGAAGCACAGGGTACGCTATTGGAGAATAGTGAGGCTTACCTGTCTAGTATGGAACTACCTCGACTATCAGACTCTGATTTGGCCAGGTTAGATGCCCCGGTGACGGTGGAAGAAGTGGAACTAGTAATACTGCAAGGGGGCATTGGGGAAGGCCCCAGGGCCGGGCCGGACGGATTTAGGATTGAATTTTATAAATTGCTGAAATCAGAGGTTAGCCCGGTGTTGGTGGAGGTATTCAACAATGTTATACAACAGGAACAGTTACCTCGATATTTTTCTTTTGTTACATTTGTACCCCGCGCTTTCCCACTCATGGCAGGCTCAATGCGGCTTACATGGGGCAATGGAGGGTTAAGTGACTTGCCCAGAGTCACAAGGAACTGCCTGTGCCTGAGGTGGGAATTGAACTCAGTTCCTCAGTTCCCCATGACCAAAGTCCACCACCCTAACCACTAGGCCACTCCTCCACTCCATAGCTTAATGTAGCCCAAATAATAGTACTTCAAAAACCGGGAAAACCAGCAGATCGGCCAGAATATTACCGTCCGATCTCATTGCTTAATACGGAAGTAAAGCTGCTTGCTAAAATTCTGGCGAATCGGTTATCTAGGGTTCTTCTGTTATTGGTTGCTGACTCGCAGGTGGGGTTTGTACAGGGGCGAGTAATAACGAAAAATATGAAGAGAATATTAGCAGCACTAGGAAGGGTTAGCAAGGAGGGGACCCCGGCTCTCTTAATAAGCTTCGATGCAGAAAAAGCGTTTGACCATAAGTACATAAGTACATAAGTAATGCCACACTGGGAAAAGACCAAGGGTCCATTGAGCCCAGCATCCTGTCCACGACAGCGGCCAATCCAGGCCAAGGGCACCTGGCAAGCTTCCCAAACGTACAAACATTCTATACATGTTATTCCTGGAATTGTGGATTTTTCCAAGTCCATTTAGTAGTGGTTTATGGACTTGTCCTTTAGGAAACCGTCCAACCCCTTTTTAAACTCTGCCAAGCTAACCGCCTTCACCACTTTCTCCGGCAACGAATTCCAGAGTTTAATTACACGTTGGGTGAAGAAAACGTTTCTCCAATTTGTTTTAAATTTACTACACTGTAATTTCATCGCATGCCCCCTAGTCCTAGTATTTTTGGAAAGCGTGAACAGACGCTTCACATCCACCTGTACCACACCACTCATTATTTTATATACCTCTATCATGTCTCCCCTCAGCCATCTCTTCTCCAAGCTGAAAAGCCCTAGCCTCCTTAGTCTTTCTTCATAGGGAAGTCGTCCCATCCCCGCTAACATTTTAGTCGCCCTTCGCTGCACCTTTTCCAATTCTGCTATATCTTTCTTGAGATGCGGTGACCAGAACTGAACACAATACTCAAGGTGCGGTCGCACTATGGAGCGATATAACGGCATTATAACATCCTCACACCTGTTTTCCATACCTTTCCTAATAATACCCAACATTCTATTCGCTTTCCTAGCCGCAGCAGCACACTGAGCAGAAGGTTTCAGCGTATTATCGACGACGACACCCAGATCCCTTTCTTGGTCTGTAACTCCTAACGTGGAACCTTGCATGACGTAGCTATAATTCGGGTTCTTTTTTCCCACTTGCATCACCTTGCACTTGCTCACATTAAACGTCATCTGCCATTTAGCCGCCCAGTCTCTCAGTCTCGCAAGGTCCTCTTGTAATTTTTCACAATCCTGTCGCGATTTAACGACTTTGAATAACTTTGTGTCATCAGCAAATTTAAATCCCCAGACCGGGTGGACTGGGGATACATGTATGGAGTCTTGGAAGCGTATGGGATAGGAGGAGGGTTTTTGAAGGCGGTGCGAGCGTTATATGCAGAACCGCGGGCGCAGGTGTATGCCAATGGAGTATTATCAGATAGCTTCCCGATATGTAGGGGAACAAGACAAGGATGCCCACTGTCGCCACTGTTCTTTGTCCTAACTTTGGACTTAATCAGGGCATCAAGGGGGTCGTAATAGGGGAGCATACTTTTAAAGCCGCAGCATTTGCAGATGATTTACTAGTACTTATTACGGAACCTAAGAACTCATTAGCAAATCTTATGGAAAGTTTAGTGGAATTCGGGGACTTTTCCGGATTCCAATTTATTGAAGTCAGTGGCTTTGGCAAGTTCGGAAGAAGTGAAAGATGCATGGGAAGGGGACTTCCCTCTAAAGTGGGCGACAGGGAAGTTTCGATACTTAGGAATACAGATAGCAATGGACACCTCAACGCTATATAAGATCAATGTAACTAAGTTATTACAGGAGATGAAGGAGCAGCTAGCAAGCTGGTCGGCCTGCCGGTGTCATTTTATGGTAGGGTGCATCTGATTAAAATGATCATGTTTCCGCGGTGGCTTTATGTAATGCAAGTATTACCCTTCTGGTTCAAACGGAGAGAACTGGAGGCGTTTTATAAATTGGTGGCGCGTTTCTGCTGGGGGGGGCAGGAAGGCAAAGATGAAGTGGAAAGTGGTGGTGGGCAATTCAACATCAGGAGGGTTGGGGTTTCCTGACCTCAGGAAATATAATCAAGCATGTCTACGATATCTGAGAGACTGGCTGTTAGGATCTAGTACCTATATAGACATGGGTCTGGAACAGAGTTACTTTGATCCCTGGAATGTAGCCTCACTGCTGCATGCCCCTAGAGGGCGATTGCCAGAGTCCCTCCGAGACAGCGTGCTGTTGCGCTCTATGAGGCAGTTGTGGAGAGCCTTGTTGCCACTATGGCGGCAGAATCCTGAAAGTAGTGTGTGGCTCCCTATACAGGGGAATTTAGACTTTGCGCCAGGAAGGGACACTAAGGTGTTTAGTCAACTGAAGGCGAAAGGAGTGACAAGGTTGGAAAGTCTACTCAAACAGGATGGTACCCTAGTGGAGTACCAGACTTTTGCTGAGCTGGGGGGGTGGGGTGGGGTCCATTGAGTATCTTTGCATATGGGCAATTGACGCATTATGTGAGATCGCTGCCACCAGGCAGCTTGTCAACTGGTTTTGGTGAACAGCTCTGAGCACTCTTAGAAGGAGACGCAGTGGGACAGGTCTCGGTAGCGTGGTTTCACAGAGAGTTATGCAGCAGAGAGAAAGATCGTGATTTACAGGCGGTAGCGGATAGGTGGAGCAGGGAGGTGGGAACGCCGATAACCGCGAAGCTACTAAAGACAGCCCTTCAAAGTGGTCCACGGCTGGTGCACAATGCAGAGCTTCAGGAGTGCCATTTTAGGTCGGTGCACAGGGCTTATGTTTCCCAGAGACATATGGGGGTAACGGATACTCAATGCTGTCTTAAATGCACAAGAGATGAGGCCACATTGTGTCATGGTTTATGGCAATGCAGAAGTATCTCTAGATATTGGTCTGCAATCTCCCGGTTTCTTCAAGAGGTTCTGGGGGAAAAGTTTAGGCTAACATTTGAAAGAGCTATATTTAGTGCACCGGGGCTGTGGAATACGGGTACGCGGGGGGAGAAGTTGTTCTTAGGGAAGGCATGCATAGTGGGGAAAAAGTGTATATTCCTCTACTGGATAGAAGATCACCCTCCCTCCTTTTGGCATTGGAGGAACAAACTACATGAGCTAATGATCTGGGAGGCTAGAGGTGCGGGTTTGTTGCCGGGAAGGCAGCGGAGGTTCCTGGCAGTGTGGGGGGCGTATTTGAACATAATCTCGCCACGAGCACGCAGTCAAATCCTGAACAGACTCCCTTGGCAAAGGTAATTGTGATTATTAGGCAATTTGAGCGTTGCAGTGGGGTAAAATAGTGGGGGGGGGGGGGGGGAGAGGAGACGGCTAGGATGGGTAGGAAGAGAAGTAGGTAATTGTTGTCACTTTTTGTTAATGGAATACTGAGGTGGTAGGAGGTTTGGGGGGGTTGGACTGTTGGTATATAAGACATGTTTGAAGCTTCTAATAGTTGAGGGAGGGGAGGTTTGGAGGGAGGGAAAGGGGGGCGGAGAGAAAATATCTTAAAACATTGATGGTGGTACTGTGTAAAATGGAAAATTTGAGACAAGAATGTTGTCAACACCAGTTTCGAGATGTATATGTATCTGTTTAATTCAATAAAAAATGTTGAAACATAATACAGGGCATCAATCTATTTACAGAACCCCTTCCCAACTTCAAATTTATCCAGAACTGTGAACATAAATGGCCAATTAATGTGATCAAATGCCTTTTCGGCATCCATCGCCAATAGCATTGCTAGAAGTTTTTCATGGGCCACTACCCAAGTTAACTGAATTATCCTTTTGATATTATCTATCATTTGGCAGCCAGGCACAAAGCCAGCCTGGGCTGGATTAATCAGAGAAGGTAATAAGGGTGCTAGATGATTGGCCAGCAACTTCACCTAGATTTTTAAATCCACATTTATTAACGAAATTGGACAGTATGAGTCACAACTCGTACTATCCTATCCTTGTTTACACGATTGTTATCCTAGCCATATTTGGTCCTGTCTGTTTGTCCTGATTTAGATTGTAAGCTCCTTTGAGCAGGGACTGTCTTCTTCATGTTCAATTGTAAAGTGCTGCGTACGACTGGTAGCGCTATAGAAGTGATTTATAGTAGTAGTAGTAGTATTTTGCAATATCTGCTTCCCTGTTCTGAGTTATAAATCCAAGCTAGAATGGGGGACAAAATACCTGAATAGAGTTTATAAAAAATACTGGAAAATCCATCTAATCATAGGTGGTCGGTGACTCAACTGTTTAGGAGGCTAAGGTGGGGTGGGTCAAGTTAAAAAAACTTGGGGGGGGGAGGGGCAACACCTATGTTAGCAGGAAAGGGAGAGCAGAGGTCATTTTAAACACTGTACAGAAGAACCCATATCGGCTGTCTCCACCTGGTACCTCTGTAATTGATGGCATCATGCACACTGAGTACACTTCAGGGAATTATGTACCAAAAAAATTTAAAATAATATATTTGCAGTATTATGTGCAGGTACATCAACACTTGGTTCCTGGTCAGCCCTAGCCTTCCAGTCTAGCACCTTCCTGTTGGCCATGGAAACAGTAATGTATTCTAAAATGAAAAATAAAATTATTTTTATATACCTTTGTTGTCTGGCCATTTAAGTTTTCTAATTGTGTCAGTCCCTATCTTTGTTTTCTGCTTTCCTTTGTCTTCTCTTAACTTTTTACAGGGTTTTATGTCTGTCATTTTTCTCTCCTCCTGTTTTCTTCATTTTCTCTACTACATCTGTTCCAACATTGATCTTTTCCTTCCAGCATGAGTAAATTAGGCCTTACCTGCTAATTAGCTTTCCTTTAGTCCCTCTGGACCAGCCCAGAATGTGACTGATAGGTTATGTACACCTTCCAGCAGGTGGAGACTGAGAAAAAACTGACTCTAGAGAGCCAAAAAGAGCCCTTGCCAGCTAGAGAAAGATTCAGTAACAAAGTACCAAAGCAGAAGTAAAGCCAGAAAGGAAAAAACATAAACTGTGCATCCAAAAACCTGAGCAGCCACCGACACATTGCCAACAAAGGGTGAGTGCCTTAATTATATCATGGTCCTTCAAACGGGATCTCTCAGCAAATTATTAAAAAAAAATTTTTTAATAGAAAAACCAACTAGCAACACAGCTCCAAACAACGAAAATTCAAAACACAGATATCTGAAGGGAGGGATCTGGGCCGGTCCAGAGGGACTAAAGGAAAGCAAATTAGCACGCAAGGTCTAATTTACCCTTCCTTAGCGTCCCTCTGGACCGGCCCAGAATGTGACTGATGGGAAGTAACAAAGCAGTGAAATTATGGGAGGGACCCTAGCAGCCCTGCCGACAAAACTCGCGCTCCAAAAGCAACCTGACCACAACTGAGGACATCTAAACGGTAGTGCTTAGAAAAAGAATGCAAAGACGACTAGGTTGTCGCCCTACAAATGTCTTCTGGAGGCACCAAACAACGCTCTGCCCAAGAGGCTGCCTGACCTCTCGTAGAGTGAGCCTTAACATGTTCTGGAACAGGTTTCCCAGAAAGAAAATAGGCTGAAGAAATCATTTCTTTAAGCCATCGAGAAATAGTGGGCTTAGAGGCCATGAACCCCTTACGCGCACCCCCAATCAGCACAAACAACCGATCCGAACGTCGGATGTCATCCGTAGACTTAACATAATTGTTTCAACACCCGTTTGACATCTAAACACTTCAAATGCCGCTGTTCCTCTGAGCCAGAAAAAGACCCTAACATAGGCAACACCACCGGCTGAGAAATATGAAACCAAGTTACCACCTTGGGAAGAAAGGAAGGAACTGGCCGCAACACTACTCGATCAGAACAGAACTCCAAGAACGGCGACCTACAAGACAACGCCTGCAACTCTGAAACTTGCCTAGCCGAAGCAACGGCCACCAAAAATACTGTCTTCAAAGTCAAGTCTTTCAGGGTACAGGACGACAAAGGTTCGAAGGGAGGCTTAGTAAGAACTTTAAGCACCAAATTCAGATCCCAACTAGGAAAAGAACATTGTGAGGGGGTGGGGCGAAGGAGATTAACCCCCCTCAAAAAACGCACCACATCCGGATGACTAGCCAGAGACCTCCCTTGAACACGACCACGAAAACAAGTCAAAGCTGCAATCTGCACCTTAAGAGAAGCCAAAGTGAGAGGGGGCGGTGATGTCACACTGCAAGATGGCGGCGTGAGCAAAGTGCTCTGCATGCCCAGTGAGCTATAACGCATTATTAAGCAACAGCGGTGTTTTGTTTTCCCCAAGTCACCTTCTTAAAATTATCGGAAGTCTTGGTGTGTATATCCATGGCCGGCAAAGAACCCTCTGGGCCTCGTAAAACTTTTAATGCTTTCTCTTACCAGCCGCAGTTGGAGGAAGGCAAGATGGCGACTGGGCCGAGATCGGCACAGGCCGCAAGCACTACCCGGGAGGCTGCTAAGAATGCACTGGTGGGAGAAATGGACCTCACGGTGAGCGATTTTCATGCCCTCCTAATGGAGATCCGAGAGGAAGTGAAAGGCGGGCGCGAAGACATTACAAAGCTAGCCGTGGAACTTCACAGCGAAATAGCAGATATGAGTCGACGAGTGGCAGAGGTAGATGATCAAGTAGATGAGCAGCAGGAGGCTCTAAGCACAATGAATTCAGCTTTTAAGGAACAACAGGAAAGCTATAATGCATTATTAGATCGCGTGGAAGATTTGGAGAACCGAGGCCGGTGCTCGAACATTCGGATCCGGGGTATCCCTGAACAGGCAGAGTATCTGGACTGTGAAAAGATTGTTCAACAAATAGCCAGCATGCTATTGTCGGAAGAGCAGCATGCGGTGGCCCCGGAGGACATAAAGATTGATAGAGCACACAGAGTGCTGTCACGCACTCGCGCAAATGTACCTCGAGACATCATAGCCTGCCTTTCGGACTATAAGATCAAGGAGGCTATTATGAGGAAAGCACGAAAAGCGGACGATCTTAAGTGGGATTTGATCCCGACTGAGCTATATCAGGACTTGGCACCCTCGACCTTGAAGCGCCGGGCGGCTTTAAGGAGCTTTACGAGATACCTGCGTGCTCAATGGGTACCTTACAGATGGCAATACCCATTTGCATTGGCCTACAGCTTGGATGGAAAATGGCACCGCGTCCGGACCGTGGAGGAAGCTAGAGCTACGTGGCCAGAGGTCGAGACATTGCCGGAAAGAGTGGACAACACTGCAGATGATGTGATGAGATCGGCCCGTCAAGGCTGGACACGGGTGACCAGAGGCAAGGGGCGACTCACCAGGCAACAACCCAGCCAGCAGCAGAGTCCTACAGCTAAAGATGGACCTTGAGTAATAGTCTGTGGCAAGTGTTGTGCTAATCTAGTTCTGAGTTTATTGGAGGAATATGTTAGGATATACTTTTGCAGAGGTTGACTTGGGGAAATTATTAATGCATTTCTATATATATATATGCTTATCATAGTGTTGGGTGGGCATGCGGGGGGTCACCGTTCTCTTAATTAACGGGTGGGAATAGGTTGTCCCGCTGGATGCAAAGGGGTAGGGGTAGGGGAGGTAAGGGGAGGGGTGCCGGGGTAACTCACAAGGGAAAGGATTCTAATGCTCTCGGGAGGGGGACTTATTGCTTGAAAGGATTAAAAGCGATGTTTATTTGGCTAGGCCAATGACCGCAGTGATAAAATTGATGACATTCAATGCACCTGGCCTAAACTCTCCACAAAAACGGAAGAGTTTCTTTAAAGAGGCCAGTAGGGTAGGAGCAGATATTATACTGGTACAAGAAACGCATCTATTGGAGAGATATGAATATTTGCTGGGTACTCCACGTTATCCGGTACAATACTTGGCATCCAATAGGTTGCAGAGAAAGACAGCAGGTGTGGGGATATTGTTGAAGCAGGGACTGGCCTGGGACACTATTGATGTGACAAGGGACACTGGGAGACGCTTTGTGATGCTGGTGGGCAAACTGCAGGGCCAACTATATACGATAGTGAATATTTATGCTCCTAACCAAGCGCAGGGTGAATTTTTTGAATGGGTTAGCTCTCGAATGGTAAAGGTCATCCAGGGGGAGATATTATTGGGAGGTGATTTTAATACTACTATGGACCCCAGGGTAGACAACACAGGGATGGCAACACACTATGCGCAGACGGAGCGTAGTCAATTACTACATTTCCTGAATATTTGGGGATTGGTTGATATATGGCGGGCCTTACATGGTGCAGAGAGAGACTACACGTGCTATTCGGCCTCTCACAATACACATTCAAGAATTGACATGTGGATGGGCAGCGCGGGTTTAATGTTACAGGTTATATCTACAGAAATAGAGACCCGTACATGGTCTGACCATGCTCCAGTGGTTCTTTCTTTGCGAGGTAGACGGGTGGTAGATGGGAGAACGTGGCAGTTTCCAGACAGCTTGCTAAATGACCCTAAACAGGTGAAAGTAATTGAAGGAGAATTAAAAGAATTTCTCAGCATAAACGATACACCAGACATCGCACCCGAGATACTGTGGGAAGCCCTGAAAGCCGTGATACAAAATGATATCCTTACAAACGCACTTATATAAAGATGTTAAACAGCAGGAAATAGCACTGCAAGACACAATAAATCGTCTCGATAATAAGGTGAAGCAGCAGCAGGCTACACTGAATATCCAAGAGGATTTACATAGAGCTCGAGTGCAGCTGGCAGCCTTGGAGAATAAGAGCATTCAGGAACAGCTGCAAAGGGTTCAGCAAGAGTATTATGAGTTTAATAACAAAGCTAGTAAGCTACTGACATACAAATTAAAACAATTAGCTAATCGCAATAATATTAATAGTATAAAAGATGAGGAAGGTCAGGTTTGGGATCAGGTGGAGGACGTTCAAAGAGAGTTTGTGAGTTATTATAAGCGGCTATACCAGCCGGAAGTCCCATCAGAAGAGGGACCGATACACACATTGCTGCAGGTGGTAGACTTTCCCGCTTTGACGGAAGCGGAACAGAATATGTTATCGGCCCCTATTGAGAAGGAGGAAATTGAAACGGTTATAAGGGGATTGCCGGGAGGGAAGGCACCAGGGCTAGATGGCTTTGGCAATCGGTTTTATAAATGTTTCCGAGCCATTTTATCACCTGTGCTACTCCGGGTGTTTAATAATATTACGACGGATACTACACTCCCCTACTGGTGGAGGTTGGCGAGTGTGGTGCTGTTACTCAAACCACATAAGAACCCTCAGAATTGCGGGTCTTACCGCCCAATTTCCCTGTTGGGAACTGACTATAAAATCTTCACCACTATCCTGGCGACACGATTACAAAAAGTGCTCCCACGCCTGGTACATGAGGACCAGGCAGGTTTTGTTGCAAACAGGCAGACTTTTGATAATACTAGAAAAACACAATATCTATTGGACAGAATACAGCGGATAGGACAACCGGCAGTTTTCCTTTCATTGGATGCAGAAAAAGCATTCGATAGAGTGCTATGGCCATTTCTTTTTAAGTTGCTGGACTGCGCAGGATTTAGCGGGCAGTTTCTGCATTGGGTCATGGCGCTCTATCGTAAGCCGCTGGCACAATTAAAGATTAATGGTAGGAGTACACCTCCGTTTGAGTTGTTCCGGGGCACGCGGTAGGGGTGTGCACTGTCCCCTTTGCTGTTTGTCCTGTCTATGGAACCGCTGGCACGGATGGTTCGACAGGAGCCACGGATTCAAGGCATAAACATAGGCAACCAAGACACTAAAATCATGCTTTATGCGGACAATGTCCTTCTGACTTTAACAGATCCTGAAGAGTCTATGCGTGCAGTGATGGATATTCTTAAAAGATTTGGGGAGGTAGCGGGCTTAAAAATTAATATACAGAAATCAGAACTCCTATCTCTACAGTTTCCAGCAGGATTACAGGAGAGCTTGCAGCCGTTATTCCCATTTAAATGGGCATCAAAGGCTATATGCTATTTAGGGGTTAATTTAACCCCAAACACGGTGGACTTGTTTCAGGCAAATTTTGTCCCTAAAACACAAGCTCTATTCACGGAATTAGAAAGGTGGGGTGGGCTGGGGATGTCATGGATGGGTAGAGTTGCAGCGGTGAAAATGTCCATACTCCCCAAGCTCCTCTACTTGTTTATGGCAATTCCAATCCATATCCCGAAAACTTTTTTTAAGATGCTACATCAAAAGGTCTTCACCTTTATCTGGCGAAAAAGGTCTCCACGTGTTGCTAGGAACGTATTGTATCAATCTAGAAAGGACGGAGGTATGGGAGTACCGAATTTTTGGCTATACTATAGGGCATCACTATTTCAAATGTTAGCTATAGGTCAGAAAGGACTTACCAGACCGTGGTCACATGCGGCACAGTGGGGTTTGAAAGGGGTTCCCCTATGGGAGGCTCCTTGGCTCCCTATACCGTCATTGAGGAGTCTCATACAGGGAGTGCGGGGCCAAATGGGGGTGGCTTTGAGGGAGTGGGTCAGTTGCAGGACAACCTGGTTTCAGGGATGGAAGTATCATTTAAATACCCCCATAATCTTTGCATTGGATTTTCCGGCGGGCCGGGAGGAGCGAGTGTATGGGCAGTGGTCAGCAGCATCACTACGAGTATTGGGCCAGTTTTGGGAAGAGGGACGCTGCTGTACATTTGACACTGTGAAGGAGGAATATGGGTTGGTGGACAAGGATCACATTCAGTATATGCAGGTCCGAGATTTTATACAACGGAAAGCCAAGGATGACCTGTCCTTACAAATTACTGAATTAGAACGGGCTATGGACTCGGGGGTAGGGAAAGGTGGAATATCTAGAATTTATAAAGCGCTGCTGCACCACTCGTTCCCCCTGACTCCTTATCTTAAAAAATGGGAGGCTCTGCTAGCGGTACAATATAAGAGGGAAAAATGGATAAAGGCATTTAAAACACTATTGACCTTTACGGTGTCAACGCCACTGGTAGAAAATGGCTATAAGATGCTCTATCAGTGGTATCTCACGCCCTATAGGTTGTCACGTATATTTAAATCAGGGGCGTCGACATGCTGGCGGGGATGCGGGGCACAGGGTACATTCTGGCATATATGGTGGGAGTGCCCGGTGATCCACAAGTTCTGGCTGAATCTAATAGCCCAAATACAAGGTAAATTGGGAATTCGGGTTACACTGTCCCCAGGTTTATGTCTGCTCAATATTCCTGAAGCAGGTATTCGTAAGGCTCAACATTGCTTGCTGATATATATAGTGACAGCGGCTCGGACCTTGATTGCCAGGATGTGGAAGCAGGTGTTGGCCCCTACGGTGGAGCAGGTGCTGGCAAAAGTAGACTTTTGCTGTATAATGGATAAAATGACAGCTTCTAGAAGAGGAACAATGATTCGATTCCTTAAAACATGGAATACATATATGGAGTGGAGAGGTTTGGTGATGTAATATATTAGCAAGTTCAGCCCACAGGAATTCGAGATGTATGTGTTGAGTTATCTCTGGGGGGGGGGGGGGGGAGGGAGGACAGGGTGGATTGGGAGGATGGGGGGCAGGGGGCTTGGTTGCAGGGCCGTGCTGACAGGGTAAGCGAGGTAAGCAATGCAGGGGGGCGCCGACCTCTAGAGGGCGCCACTCACTTGCAAAATCTTTTACCTTGTGATTCTCTGCCCTTCCCGCATCAGGAAGTGAAGGTAGCCCAGCAGTGCTGAGCCAGACATCTGCTAAAGCTGCTTTGAAGAGTACAACCAGCAGCTATTTATGGCCTTGGTGTGTGAACAACTTTCATTCAGGGTGAGCTGGAACAACATTCAAATTAAAGAGAACAGGTTTGAAGGGAGGTGTGCAAGTGAAACTGGGGAGAAATAAAAAATAAATAGTGTAATTGTTATCTGTAAGTGGTTCAAAGTTTTTGTTTTTTGAGCATGTACACTGAGAGGAGGGCATGACTGCAATGATGTGTACATAATTATCATAGCTACAGCTAAAATCCATTTAATTGGCTGAGGAAGTTTAGCTGACGTATAGTGTAGAATAGCTGGTAAGTAAAAATCTGATTGCTTTTTTTGTGTGTTTGTTTTTATATAAAACATTCTGCTTGGATAGGGAGAGTTTGTGATATTTGAAAATACATTTTGCTTTAATGAAATTGCTAAACTTTAGAGTCAGAGACTTATCAATGAGGGATACATACAGTGGAAAGGAAGCCCTGGAAACAGAGTTAAGAGGACAGATACCAGCAACAGAATCAGATACTGGGCCAGCATGATCAGAAAAAGAAAGTCACCAGCCAACAAAGGTAGAAAAAAATCATTTTATTTTCATTTTAGTGTTTGGAATATGTCCACTTTGAGAATTTACATCTGCTATCTTATTTTGCAATGTATAGCAGTCTCCAAGAGACTGGGCTCCCAGTGAGCCAGGGAGGTCAGACTGTGTAAATGAGATGAAGAGACCCCCCCCCCCCCCCCCCCCCCCCACTGTAACAAAGACAGGAACATGCATAATCAAAGCTTAGGTCTCTGCAGTTACAAGGGCTGGCCATTCCTAATTATGCTAATAGTTTTTAACAGGCTAAGTCCCACTGAAAAGCCTCTTTATAAAGCAGTGCTTTCTCTGGAGAGCAGTGTTAAGAAACAGCAGGAATTGTGTTTATTTTTTTAAACTGCTTTCCTGTGTAAGCTAATTTACAGTTTTCTAGTATATGCTTGACATTGAAGAGTGTGGTAGACCTTTTTGTCAGGTCTGGCTGGGCCTGTAGTTTTCAGTCTAAAGGAAAGACAGGTAGCAATGGAGAAACATCTAATGAAGAAGCGAGACGGGGGGGGGGGGGGGGCACCAACTGATAGTCTGCAGGGGGGCACCAGAGACCCTTGGCACGGCCCTGCTTGGTTGTATTTTATATAACTAACAGAAGAAGATGGCTTATTGTATTATTTGTGTGAAATGTTCGCTGTATTCTGTTGAATGAAATTAATAAATATATTGTTAAAAAAAAAAAAGAGAAGCCAAAGCAAGGCCTTTGTCAAAGCCCCGCTGCAAAAAATCCAAAATATGCAAAACCAAAGCACCCAAAGGAGATAGGCCAAACTCCTCACACCAGTTCTCAAATACCCTCCAAGTGCGCACATAATTCAAAGAAGTAGAACGACGATGAGAGCGAAGCATAGTAGCAATGACCTGAGCGGAATAACCTTTCTTAATCAGTCTAGCTCTCTCAAGAGCCAGGCCGTAAGACAGAATCGATCCAGATCCGGATGAACGACCGGACCCTGCAATAACAGATCCTGCATGACCGGAAGCCGGAAGGAAAGATCCACCAGAAGACGTCGAAGGTCGGCGTACCACGGCCTTCGAGGCCAATCTGGTGCCACCAAAATCAGAGTTCCCTTTTGCGTCTTGACCTTCTGAAGAAGACGCCCTATCAGAGGCCATGGAGGAAAAGCATACACTAGACTGACTGCCAAGGCAGAAGAAGAGCGTCCACACCTTGCGCTTTGGGATCCTTGCGACGACTGAAAAAGAGACGATGCTTTGCATTGGTTGCTGAGGCAAACAGATCCATCAAGGGAGATCCCCAACGATCGACCAGCAACCAAAACACCACGTCGCTTAGCGACCACTCGTCGGGATCGAGCATGCGATGACTTAGAAAACCTGCTTGAACATTTAGGACTCCTGCTACGTGAGCCGCTGACAGAGCCACCAGATGGACTTCCGCCCATTGAAGCAATAACGACACCTCCCATTCCAACGGCAGACTCCTCGTCCCCCCCTGCCCATAGGAGCCAACTTTTCAAAATTATTAGGGGTGCTAAGCCCAATGGAAATAGCCCCTCCCTGGACACATACAAGGAATTTTATCAATATTGGGGGTGCTCAAGCACCCAAAGAGTCGGCTCCAATGCCCTTGCCGATTGATATATGCTACCGCTGTGGCATTGTCTGATATTACTCGCACTGCTCAGCCTCTCAGAAGATGCAGAAAACTCTGGAGCGCCAAACGAATCGCTCTCATCTCTAAGAGGTTGATTGAAAATAATGCCTCCTGAAGAGACCAGAGACCTTGAGCAAACTGCCCCTGACAGTGAGCTCCCCAGCTGCGGAGACTGGCATCTGTTGTCACTACAGTCCAGCTGGGTTGATCGGAGACTGGTCTTCACTTGAAGCAAAAGTGGCAATCTTTGATGAAGGGAATCCTTCTGCGATGACCATCTTGACAGAAGCGACCTCTGAAGAGGGCGCATGTGCACCCTGGCCCAGGGCACCGCCTCTATCGCTGCCGCCATGAAGCCTAAAACTTGTAGATAGTCCCTTGCCAATGGTGTCGAATTGTGCAAGAAGAGAAGGATCTGAGTCTGCAACTTGAGGACCCTGGCCGACGGCAGAAACACGCGACCCTGCCTCGTGTCGAACCAGACTCCCAGATACTCTATCGACTGGGAAGGCTGAAGACGGCTCTTCTGCACATTGACTACCCAACCTAGGGACTGCAAGAATTCGACCACCCGAGCTGTAACCTGAACACTCTCGTGGTAAGATTTTGCCCGGATTAACCAATCATCTAGGTAAGGTTGCACTAGAATGCCTTCCATTCTGAGAGCCGCCGCTACAACGACCGCGACCTTGGTAAATGTACGAGGAGCAGTCGCAAGACCGAAAGGAAGGGCCTGAAACTGAAAGTGCCGACCTAGGCTCCTGTAAGATTGAGAGAAGTCAGGAATTCCCCAGGCCTGACTGCAACAATGATGGACCGCAAAATCTCCATCCAAAAAGAGGGCACCTTGAGGGCTCGATTGACCGCCTTGAGATCCAAAATTGGACGGAAAGAACCCTCCTTCTTGGGCACTAGAAAATAAATGGAGTAACGGCCTTGACCCTCTTCTGCCAAAGGAACAGGACAAATAGCCTGAAGGAGCAGAAGTCTTCGGAGAGTATCTCTGACGGCTGCGGCCTTGACGCAAGAATGGCAAGGAGATATGAGGAAAGCATCTGTCAAAGGATGAGCAAATTCTAATGCGTACCCTTCTCGAATAACCTCTAACACCCACTGGTCTGAAGTAATCTGGGCCCACCTCTCTTGAAATTGTACCAACTGAGTGCCCACCTGAACTAGAGGCTGGGCCCGCACACCTTCATTGCTGAGGATGGGAGGAGGAGGACAGAGAACTCCCTGCCTCTCGATCCCCCCCACGACCTCCTCGAAAGGACTGAGACCTTTGGAAAAATCTGGAACGTTGCACCTGAAAAACTCTGCCTGAATGAAAACGACGAAAATCTCAGCCTCTACCACAAGCTGAGAAATTGCCACGACCAGACCCTCTCAGACGATCCTCCGGCAACCTAGGAACCTTAGCCTCACCCAAGCTATTCACCAGCTTTTCCAATTCTTCACCAAAAAGAAAAGATCCGTTAAAGGGAAATTTACTAAGTTTAGACTTAGAGGCCGCATCCGCCGACCAACCACGCAGCCAAAGCGTACGCCGAGCCGCAACCAAAAGAGCCATAGACTTAGAAGAAGCCCGAAGCAAATCACACAGAGCATCTGCTAAAAAAGATGAACCCACTTCCAGCTTAGCTACTTCATTATCAATAACAGAAAGATCATCCGAAGGACGATCCAACACCTTCTCAGACCAGCAGAAACAAGCTCTCGCTACCAGGGAGCCACAAATTGCAGCCTGCACTGCCAGAGCCGAAACATCAAAGGTATTCTTTAACAAGGAATCAATCCGACGATCCTGGGGATCTCGCAGAGCCGTACCACCATCCACCGGGACAGTGTTGCGCTTGGTAACCACGGAAACTACCGCGTCTACCACGAGAGAGCGTAAAAGGACTTTATCTGAATCAGGAATGGGATAAAGCCTGCCCATGGACCTAGCCAGCCCAAAGGCAGAATCAGGAAACTCCCACTGAGCCTGAATAATATCCCTAATATCCTGATGCATAGGAAAGGACTTACCTGCTCTGCGAATACCCTTGACCAGCAAATCGACCTTTCTGGGCTCTGATACTTGAAGATCCTGATCATCAAATCGCAAAGTAGAAGCAACCTGAGAAATAAGCTCCTGAAGGTCATCCTTGTGGAAAATCCTTACTACTGAAGGATCCTCTCCCACAGGAAGAGATTCCTCACCTTCTGCGGACTGCTCAAACTCCTCCGCAAACTGCTCATCAGGAAAAAATACCCCCTCCTCCTCCAAGGAGGGCATGTCCTGGTCATGAGTGGAGGAGTGGCCTAGTGGTTAGGGTGGTGGACTTTGGTCCTGGGGAACTGAGGAACTGAGTTCGATTCCCACTTCAGGCACAGGCAGCTCCTTGTGACTCTGGGCAAGTCACTTAACCCTCCATTGCCCCATGTAAGCTGCATTGAGCCTGCCATGAGTGGGAAAGTGCGGGGTATAAATGTAACAAAAATAAAATGAAACAGATCGCTTCTCAGGCATAGATACCCCCCCCCCCCCCCCAGAGACCTCCTCCCAGGAGGGTCCACAGGCGCAGCTTTAAGTAATAGAAAAGCCTGGTACATCTGTACCACGAATTCCGGAGGAAACCCTGCTGAGAAAATTTTTTTTTGCAAGTCAGGGACAGGGCCAGCATCAGGAGAGGCCTGAGGAGCTGGGGACAGCGTGGCATCTTAAATGGCGGCGTTTAGTGCCAAAATCGGCACCAGGGGAGCGGGAGAGACGACCGCCAGCAAAATGGCGGAATGCCCCCCCCCCCCGAAACAGACGAACCAGCAACTGCTGCACTCAGTGTTGCCAGGTGGGCGGTTTTACCGCCCAATTGGGCGGTTTTCCGTGACCCGCCACGGGAAATTTTTGCCCGCGGCGGGTTGCGTTTTTTTGGGCTGTTTTTTGGGCTTCCGGGTGGTTTTTTGTGCGGCTTTTTCGGCCGCGGGGGGCGGGGTTAGTGACGTTTTTGGGCGGGGTTAGTGATGTAGGAGGCGGGGCCAATGACGGGGGAGGCGGGGCCGGTGACGGGGGAGGCGGGGCCGGTGACGGCGGGGGTGATGACGCGGGGGTGGGGGTGTCAGGGGCGGGGTTTGAGTTTGGGCGGGTTTTGGGCGGGTTTTGTGCTGGATTGGGTGGGAAAAAAATTTTCCACCTGGCAACACTGGCTGCACTCTGATCTTCCACAGCAGTGCAGTAATGACAGACCCCTGCTGCACCTAGCCCCCACCGCTGACAGACAGGACAACGGTGAAGTTTCTCCAACATTGCGAAGGAAGCAAAACCACAAAATACAGCTGATTTCTAAACAGCTGATCGCTCTGATGCGAAGGAGCTGCCCTGCTTAATGAAAGTGCCCAAAGTGCCAACCAGCAGACCGAGAGGCTTGAACCTTGGGTTCGTTTTTTTTTTTTTTTTTAAACAGCAGCTGCCTCTCCCCACCTGCACAGCTTCCCCTTTGAGGAGCTTGAGGTCAATCTGTATTGCTTTTAAAAGCAGAAAAAAATGCTAGCAGCAAGTACTAACTAGCATCCATATCAATCGGGGAAGAAAGGGGGGGAGGGACTCGGCCTTCAGTGTGGCACCCCCGATGCTCACAGACCCCCCCCCCCCCTCCCACAGACCTCAGCCTCCACAAAGCAGGTTTTTTTTTAACTTTTAAAATGCACAGACAAGCAAACCAAAAGAGAGACAAACAAAGTATACTTTAACCAACAGATATAGTAGATGATGATAGCAGAAAAAGACCTGCATGGTCCATCCAGTCTGCCCAACAAGATAACTCATATTTGCTGCTTTTTGTGTATACCCTACTTTGATTTGTACCTATGCTCTTCAGGGCACAGACCGTATAAGTCTGCCCCGCACTATCCCCGCCTCCCAACCACCAGCCCCACCTCCCAACCACCGGCTCTGGCACAGGCACAGACCGTATAAGTCTGCCCAGCACTATCCTCACCTCCCCAGCCCTGCCTCCCAACCCCGGCTCTGGCACAGACCGTACAAGTCTGTCCAGCACTATCCCCGCTTCCCACCACCGGCTCTGGCACAGACCGTATAAGTCTGCCCAGCCCTATCCCCGCCTCCCAACCACCAGCCCCGCCTCCCGATCTTGACTAAGCTCCTGAGGATCCATTCCTTTGGCACAGGATTCCTTTATGCTTTATAAAATAAATAAACCCCACCAGCCTGCTTTCAAACTTTTCATTGGGGATATCCTCAAGAAGGTGCGCATTTCCAAATGCATTTTCTGTGTCTGTTCAGAAATGCCATCAAGCATGTAGATCTTCCCCCCACCCACTTCCCTCCTTTCTGTGAGAAACTTGGCTAGAGAGGAAGAGTGTAGCAGGAAAAAAAACCTGAATGATGATGGGAGCTATCCCAGACGTTTCTAGGGGCCACCATTGGCCTCTAGGCCTTGCATTGAACTGTAAGTGGTAGCTGAACGGAATGTTCTGTTAGGTATTTCCTAGTGACCCAGACTGGTCAACTGTCGGAAACAGGATCCTGGGCTGGTTCTTCAGTTGCACATATCCTTAAGCAAATCGGCTAACTCCCGTGGACAGTGCTGAGCCCGGATATTCAATGCTGGGCCATCTCTGGTGACCAGTATTGAATATCTGATTTATTTTGGGCTGGTTTAAAAGATAACTGGCTAAGCTGACAGCCGGTTATCTTTAAACCGGCCAAAGATATCCCACATTTTCACGTGGCCAAATATGGCCGCTAAAACAGCTTTAAAAATTGGTGGATAACCGATTATATCAGGCAACATAACCAGCTATCTGCTGGCTGCTAACCAGCTATATTCAGTAGAGGATAGAGGGTTAAGCACTATTTAACCAGTCAGCAGCTGTTATGGCTGGTTAAATAGCAATGAATACCAGGGGGGTAAGTCTCTAGATGTCAAACTTGAATATTTAAAGCCATAATGACATTTTAAATAATTTTTTTTGTTAATTACATCTTTCTCTTGACTATAAAAATAATCTACTTTCAAGGTTTCTTCTCTGAGGCTGCAAAATAAATACAATTTTTGAAAAAGTCCACTTGCTTTCTATATTACTCAGAAAATTCAATGAACTTCTCTCTCTCTCTAGCTGAGCTTAAAATGAGGACATCCTCTCACAATGGACGAAATTGCTTCCCAAGGCAACTGAAATTTCACTTGCAACTTCAAAGAACAAGAAATAATTAAACCATTTTCACCATACCCAGTGTGATGGCTGGTTCTGAGAGCATTAATGGTTTGGAAGACTTTGGCTATAAAGTTTACATATTGATAGCTCATTTGTCATTTGGCTGAAGTAGCTGTGCAAACTTGATGCACAAAGAGATTCTTTTGAAGAAGCAGAGTCTTATCAATATCCAATCACTGCTCCTACAAAATCCACTACCACATGCCCAGCACTCCCATGCTGTTTTGGTACAGAAAGTAACCCTGCACTGTTTTCTGCAGAGTGGCACTGGTGCTTTTATATTCAGAACTCCTACAAAACATGAAAAATTGATTTTTTTTTAAAAATTGTTTACATGGTTCAGAACAGTTAGGTTTCCCCAAGTCTGGGTTCAGCAAGTTAGAAATAGAGACTGAAAGGCTCACCACCTTCCACCTGCTGTAGACTGAGATTACTGGATCTTTCTCTAGCTGGCAAGGGCTCTTATTGGCTCTCTAGAGTCACAGTTTTTTTCTCAGTCTCCACCTGCTGGAAGGCATACACAACCCATCAGTCACATTCTAGGCCGGTCCAGAGGGACGCTAAGGAATATTCCATTTATTTTTCTACCTCTCTGTGCAAATTTCTTGTATTCTTACTATCCAATTTTCCTCTTTTTACTGCATCTACCTACAGTTTTCCATCTCTTTCCCTCACCCCAGCTCTTCTAGTCCCCTTCCTCTTATTCCTCAGATTTTTACTAACTCTTTCTTCTCCCCCTTTCATCCAGTATTCCCTTTGTGCATCCAGCATCTCCCCTCCTCATTTCCTTGCTGATCTCCCCTCTCTACCCCCTTTTCATTCGGCATTTCCCCCTCTTCTCCACCCCTTCCAGCCAGCATTTCTCCTCTTTTCCCTTCAGCATCCCTCTTCTCTCCCCATTTCAATGTCTCCCCCCTCTCTATCCTTTCCATGCATCTCCCCACCCTTTCCACGAGTGTCTTCCCCTCTCTATACCCTTTCCAGCCAGAATTTCTCCTTTCTTCCCTCTTTCATCCAGCAACTCCCCTCTAGCTCCCCCTTTCCATGCAGCAGATCCCTTTTTCTCTCCAACCTTTACATCCAGCATATCCCATCTTTCTCCCCCACTCCCTTTTCAGCCAGCATCTCCCTTCTTTCTGTATCCCCTTGCATCCAGCCTCTTCTTTCTCCAACCCTTTCCCAGTGTCTCCCTCTTCTCTCTGAACTCCCTTCCCCTACTTCCGACCACTGCTGCTTCTCCTCCAAAGAGAATTAAAAAAAAAGTGCAGAACCTCTGCCACTCTGCCAATCCTTTCCCCTATGGAACAGGAAATTGATGTCAGAGGGAGTGTCACCAGAAGAGCCAGCAGCCGAACCTATAAAAGCAGAGGTTCCTCCCTCCTGCTGCCAGCTCTGCCGTAATAACTTGACAGCAAAGCTGTGTGGGACCGATGGTCTCTGTACGTTGCAGCTGCTTCATCTGGGCCAGCCCTGCCTCTAATATAACATCA
Source organism: Microcaecilia unicolor (assembly GCF_901765095.1). NCBI lineage: Eukaryota > Metazoa > Chordata > Amphibia > Gymnophiona > Siphonopidae > Microcaecilia > Microcaecilia unicolor. The sequence continues at coordinate 116,780,191 of NC_044040.1, read as the reverse complement.
TCTTTCGGTGGAGGCAGGAGAGCAGAGGAAGCAGCAGCCACAACCTGCAAAGAGCTGCAGTCCGGCGTAGCTTTGCTATATAATTAGTACTGTTAGAGCTGCCAAGTTACCCATTCTAGGAGGGAAACGTTTTGGCCAGCCTGGTTTAAAACTTGCATCCCAAAGCAGTGTAGTATTTGTAGTCCATGATTCTATCCATTGAAATCAGTGTTGCAGGCCCCAAAATGCACCAGGATGAGGTTCGCAGAAATCCAGGATTGGCCAAAAAGTCTCCCTCCTGGAATGGGTAACTTGGCAGCTCTGTACTGTGGATGCAGCAGAGATTGCAACAGGAGGGATGGAACGAAAAGAGTTACGGCTTGGAGGGCAGCCTGGGGGGGAGAGAGGAGGGCAATACTGGAAAGCTAGCAGATAGGGAAGGTCGCAGTTGGGGCACTGGAGGCTTAGCCTCCCCAAGCCTCTTATACCGGGTGCCTACACATCTAATCCTGGGGATTTAACCACCCACCGGCAGACCCTTAATGACCCCAGTTCCTTCCCCTGGAGAGACCTCTGCATCTAAAGCTTCCTATCCTCCCTCTCCTGGGGAAGAGAAACATTTATTGTTGGATACTATCATGCTTTATAGTATCATCCTTAGCATATAATTTCTTGTAAACTTCTAAGGACCTCCTCTGTACTTGGTCCTACCTATATAAAAACTCCTCTTTATCATTTATAATTTTTAAGATATGGGAGTGAGAGCCCATTGTTTCTTCAGCTTTCTAGCTAAGAAACATCCTACTTTGTCTCCAAATTCAAAATAAGAGGTTCTTTTACCATGCCGCAGTAGCATTTTTAGCTTGCGGTAGAAATCAGGTGGTGGTAAATGCTGAGACGCCCATTATATTCTTATGGGCATCTCAGTGTTTACTGCCAGCTGATTTCTACTGCGAGCTAAAAACGCTACCACAGCTTAGTAAAAGACCCTCATTATTTTGAATTTGGAGACAAAGTGGGATGTCCACGCCACTCATTATGTTATAGACCTCTATCATATTTCCCCTCAGCTGTCTTTTCTCCAAGCTGAAGAGCCCTAGCCACTTTGGCCTTTATTCATAGGGAAGTCGTCCCATCCCCTTTATCATTTTTGTCGCCCTTCTCTGTACCTTTTCTAATTCCACTATATCTATTTTTGAGATGCAGTGACCAGAATTGCACACAATATTCAAGATGCAGTTGCACCATGGAGCAATACAAAGGCATTATAACATTCTCATTTTATTTCCATTCCTTTGCTAATAATACCTAACATCCCATCCGGAGATGGGAAGTCGGGAGAACTAGAGGACATGAAATGATATTGAAGGGGGGCAGACTGTTATGACCCGGTAGTAGTGAGCCCCTGTGCCCCGACTGAGCACGGCTGAGATGGAGTGATGTCGCACTCGGTCAGGCAACCAGACAACCCCTAGCTTCACCTGGGAAGCGACCACCATTCACCGAGAGTTGAGCTCCCAGCTGCAGGTGGCCACCAGGACTTCTGGAACCGGCGGGGTTGCACAGCCGCTGACCAGGATGGCAGAGAACAGACACAGTCCAGAACCAGTACTCCGATAGGTAAGAATAGTCAAAAGCAGTCCAGGGTCAAGGCAGGCAGCAAACGAGCGAAATCCAAGAAAACAGGAACAGAAGATATTCGGTGAACAGCACTTGACAGCAACTCCTCAGAACAATTGAGGCCGAAGCAGTGAAGGACTAAAGGCAGGACTTTAAATAGCGTTGGAATCAATCTCAAACATGTGCAGCTGATTCAAGATGGCTGCCTCCATCAGCAGAGATGCCTACGTCCAAATATGGGCTTCCTTCCTGAAGCTAATCAACACCAAGATGGCTTCAAAGCTCTATCCAAGATGGCTGACTCTTGAGCTATCCAAGATGGCTGCGGACATTGATCCAACAAAGATGATGGCTGCCAGAAATGGGAAACAGAAACAGACCCATCCTGGAAAAACCACATCCAAAATAGCCGGCTATCTCTGCCGGACTGCGCCTCGCCGGCGAATCGGCTGCGCAGGCCTGGAACCAGGTGAGGAATGTAACAGTATCCCCCCCGGAAGCCTCCCCTTTCTCCCTGGCCCGGGCCGAGTAGGATGAAGAGAATGGTACTCACGGACCAGGTCTGGAGCATGGACATTGGTTGCTGGTTCCCAGGAGTTGTCCTCTGGTCCAAAATGCTTCCAGGACAGCAAGTAGAACAGTTTCCCACCACGCAGCTTTGAATCCAGGATCCGGTCCACTTCGTACTCAGGGTCCGGATCGCTCTCAGGCACAACTACCTTCTTGGGCTCCGGATGCCACTTGGACCTGCGGAAAGGCTTCAGGAGAGATACATGGAACGCATTGTGCACCCGGAGTTGGCTGGGTAGGTGCAACCGGTAAGTCACCGCTCCTACCCTGGAGCGCACAGCAAAGGGTCCAATGAACCGGGGAGCAAACTTCAGAGAAGGGAACCTCAACTTCATGTATCGGGTACTCAACCATACCTTCTCTTCCGGCAGGAACGTGGGAGCCGCTTGTCTCCGGCGGTCGTAAGTCTCCTTGGTTTTGACCGCTGCCCGTCTCAGCTGCTCTTGGACCTTTTTCCAAGCCTCTTGCATAGTTCGGACTATGGGTTGTATCTGAGGTGGGACCTCCTCGGGAGAAGTAGGTGGGGGCAGACGTGGATGACGCCCATAGATGGTACTGAAAGGTGTAGTCCGGGAGGTGGAATGCAGGCTGTTATTGTATGCGAACTCTGCCCAGGGTAACAAAATGGACCAATCATCCTGGCGCTGGTTTGAGTAGGCCCGGAGGAAAGCCTTCACCATCTGGTTGACCCTTTCCACCATCCCATTGGTCTGTGGATGATATGCTGATGAAAAAAGCGTGGTCACCCCAAAGGCTGAACAGAGCGCTCTCCAAAAGCGAGAGGTGAACTGAGAGCCACGGTCACTTATGATCCTTTGGGGCAGTCCATGGAGCCTGTGGGTGATGAAACTGGAGGCAAGACTGGCAGCCATAGGTAAAGTCTTCATTGGCACAAAGTGGGCCATCTTGGAAAATCAGTCTATCACTACCCAAATGACTGTGTTGCCCTGGGAGGCCGGTAGATCAGTGATGAAATCCATGGACAGGTCCCCCCAGGGTTGCTGCAGTACTGGCATGGGCTGCATCAGACCCCACTGTCTCTGATGGGAACTCTTGGTTTGGGCACACACCGGACAGGTGGACACATATTGCAGCACATCCTGCGCCATCAGAGGCCACCAGTATGACCAGATCAGATGGAGAGTCTTGTGAAACTCGAAGTGTCCAGCGAATTCGGAAGCACGCCCCCAACGCAGCACCTTCCTGCGGAGACCCACCGGTACCGCCCTTCGGCAGTCGGCACTCACCCCGTATATAGAGGGAATGCAGGCCGGGTTCAGCATGGGATAGGGCTCCTCCTGATCCCCGGGAGCCTCAAAACTGCGGGACAGGGCATCCGCCTGGACATTCTTCTCCCCCGGCCTGAAAATCAGGCGGAAATCGAACCTAGCAAAAAACAGCGACCATCGGGCCTGACGCGGATTCAATCTGGTGGCATTTTGGAGGTACAAGAGGTTTTTATGGTTGGTGATCACCGTCACCGGATGTGCTGCTCCCTCCAGCAAGTAGCGCCATTCCTCAAATGCTAACTTAAGCGCCAGAAGCTCCCGATCCCCCACCGTATAGTTCCGCTCTGCGGGGGTAAACTTGCGGGAAAAGAAGAAGCAAGGATGCTTCTTCCCGGCAGCAGATGTCTGGGAGAGAACGGCCCCTACCCCCAAGGCTGAGGTGTCCACTTCCACCAGGAAGGGCTGGGTAGGATCCGGACTGCGGAGGACCGGTGCAGAAATGCCTTCTTCAGAGTGGAAAATGCACCAACCGCCTCTGGCGTCCAGTTCTTAACATCCGCGCCCTTCCGTGTGAGGGCCGTTAGGGGAGCCGTGATAAGGGAGTAGTTCTTGATAAACTGCCGGTAGTAGTTGGCGAACCCCAGGAACATCTGCAAGGCCGCAGGCCCTGGGGGGCCGGCCAGTCGCGGATTGCAGTCAATTTCCCAGGATCCATTTGCAATCTGGTGGCCGAGACAATATATCCCAGGAACGGCAAACTCTTCTGGTGGAAAGAACACTTCTCCAGCTTGGCATACAGCCGGTGCTCCCGGAGACGCTGGAGCACCGTGCGGACCTGGGCAACATGCTGGGACAGCGAGGTGGAGAAGATCAGAATGTCATCCAGGTATACGATCACTGAGGTGTAGAGCAGGTCCTGGAAAATGATGTTGACAAAATTCTGAAACACCGCAGGAGCATTACATAGGCCAAATGCCATCACCCGGTACTCGAAGTGACCCTCATGAGTGTTAAAGGCCGTCTTCCACTCATCCCCCTCCCGGATCCGCACTAGGTTGTAGGCCCCTCGCAGATCCAGCTTGGTGAAGATCTGGGCTCCTTGAAGGCGATCAAACAGCTCCAGAATGAGTGGAAGCGGGTATCGGTTCTTTACCGTGATCTTGTTCAGGCCCCGGTAGTCGATGCAGGGGCGAAGGGACCCGTCCTTCTTCGACACGAAGAAGAACCCGGCCCCTGCGGGTGAACTGGAAGCCCGGATAAAGCCCTTGCGGAGGTTCTCCCGGATGTATTCCCTCATAGCGCGGGACTCATCACGGGACAGGTGTACAGGCGCCCCTGGGGTGGATCGGCTCCCGGCAGAAGGTCTATGGCACAGTCGAAAGACCGATGAGGAGGTAACGTATCAGCCGCCTGAGCACTGAACACATCCCGGAAATCCTGGTAGTCCTTGGGCAGCCTGGGCAAGCCCTCCGGAGGTGCCTGAAGCGGTACAGAGCAGAGCGGCAGAGGAGGCTTGACCTGCAGGAGGCAGTGCTCGACACACCGGGAACCCCATTGCCCGATCTCTCCGGTGGACCAGTCGATCACAGGCGCATGTAGATGGAGCCAGGGCAGTCCCAGAATCACCGGGTGAATGGCTCGGGCGAGAACCAGGAACTGAATCTTCTCCTGATGCAAAGCCCCCACCTGAAGGTGTATAGGTGCGGTAATCCGAGTGATGGTCCGGGGCAGGCTATTCCCCTGGATGGTGGTGACCCGGAGTTCTGGCTGGCAGGGCAACGTGGCACTCCCCAACTGTGCCAGGAACTCTGCGTCAATGAAGTTCCCTCCGGTCCCGGAATCCAGTAGGGCCCTGGTGTAAACCTGGCGTTCCTCGTCTTGAAGCAGAACAGGAACAGAGAGCAAATTGTCCAGAAGGGAGGCCAACCGGCCCAGAGCATTTCCCGACCTCCCAGGTTTGTTTGGGCAGGCGCCTGAGAAATGGCTGGCTTCCCCACAATACAAACACAGATGTTTTCTGAGTCGATGGGTCCCCTCTTCCCGGGACAGGCGATGTCGCCCCATTACCATGGGTTCCTCCTTGGTTCCTTCTGAACCCTCCTCACGGGACCCGGATGTCGATTCTCTGCAGAGTGCAATGAGGCCGTCTAAAGTAGCAGGAATCTCGCGGCTGGCCAACTCATCCTTTATTTGGCTGTCCAACCCCTGCCAGAAAATAGCCGTCAATGCCTCCTGGTTCCACCGGAGCTCCGTGGCCAGAGTGCAGAACTGGATGGCATACGCCCCGACCGACCCGGAGCCATGCTGAATCCGCAACAGTTCCCCCGAGGCAGAAGAAGGCTGGCCAGGTGCGTCGAATACCATCTGGAATTGCTGTAGGAACTCCTCCAGGTTAGTCAGAACTGGACTCCACTGTTTCCACAGTGAAGACGCCCAAGCCAGTGCGGCACCGGACAGCAGGGAAATGATGTAGGTCATCTTAATTCTGTCAGATAAAAATGCCTCTGGTTGTAGTTCAAACATAATCTGACATTGATTAAGGAACCCCCGGCAGGCAGCCGGCGTCCCGTCAAACCAAGGCGGCTCCGGGAGCCGCAGCCGTACGGCGGGAACCCCTGCTCTCGAGACCGGAGGAGCCCCGGAAGCCTGCTGCGGGGAAGCGGGGAGCTGATTGCAGACATTTTGCAGTACACTGGACAAGTGTGTTAGTTGCGTCTGTTGCTGGCGTAATGCCTGAGCCAGGTTGGCAAGCTCGGTTTCGTCTGGCGAGCTCATGGCTTCGGCCTACTGTTATGACCCGGTAGTAGTGAGCCCCTGTGCCCCGACTGAGCACGGCTGAGGTGGAGTGATGCCGCACTCGGTCAGGCAGCCAGACAACCCCTAGCTTCACCTGGGAAGCGACCACTGTTCACCGAGAGTTGAGCTCCCAGCTGCAGGTGGCCACCAGGACTTCTAGAACCGGCGGGGTTGCACAGCCACTGACCAGGATGGCAGAGAACAGACACAGTCCAGAACCAGTACTCTGATAGGTAAGAATAGTCAAAAGCAGTCCAGGGTCAAGGCAGGCAGCAAACAAGCGAAATCCAAGAAAACTAGCCAAGGTCCGGTACACAGGAAAACAGGAACAGAAGATATTCGGTGAACAGCACTCGACAGCAACTCCTCAGAACAATTGAGGCCGAAGCAATGAAGGACTGAAGGCAGGGCTTTAAATAGTGTTGGAATTAATCTCAAACATGTGCAGCTGATTCAAGATGGCTGCCCCCATCAGCAGAGATGGCTACGTCCAAATATGGGCTTCCTTCCTGAAGCTAATCAACACCAAGATGGCTTCCTAGGATAAGATCTATCCAAGATGGCTGACTCTTGAGCTATCCAAGATGGCTGTGGACATTGATCCATCCAAGATGACGGCTGCCAGAAATGGGAAACAGAAACAGACCCATCCTGGAGAAACCACATCCAAAATAGCCGGCTATCTCTGCCGGACTGCGCCTCATCGGCGAATCGGCCGTGCAGGCCTGGAACCAGGTGAGGAACGTAACACAGACTCAAGAAAAATGTCAGGAAGTATTTTTTCACGGAGTGGTGGATGCTTGGAATGCCCTCCCGCAGGAGGTGGTGGAGATGAAAACGGTAACGGAATTAAAAAATGCGTGGGATAAACATAAAGGAATCTTGTTCAGAAGGAATGGATCCTCAGAAGCTTAGCAGATATTGGGTGGCAGAGCCGGGGGGGGGGGGCGGGGCTGGTGGTTGGGAGGCAGGGCTAGTGCTGGGCAGACTTCTACGGTCTGTACCGTGAAAATGGCAGATACTAATCAAGGTCAGGTATGGGGCAGTTCTACAAACTGAAGAGTAGCAAATTTCCTGGACCGGATGGGTATTCATCCCAGAGTACTGATAGAACTGAAAAATGAGCTTGCGGAACTATTGTTAGAAATATGTAATTTATCCTTAAAATCGAGCATGGTACCGGAAGATTGGAGATTGGCCAATGTGTAACGCCGATTTTTTAAAAAGGTTCCAGAGTTGATCCAGGAAATTATAAACCGGTGAGTCTGACGTCGGTGCCGGGCAAAATGGTAGAGACTATTATTAAGAACAAAATTACAGAGCATATTCAAAAGCATGGATTAATGAGACAAAGTCAACATGGATTTAGTGAAGGGAAATCTTGCCTCACCATTTCTTTGAAGGGGTGAACAAACATGTGGATAAAGGGGAGCCAGCATAGGCGCTCGGTATAAGAGACTTGGGGAGGCTATGCCTCCCCAGCCACAGCAGGATGGATCAGCTGTTTCTATAGAAATGCTAAATAGTATTAGTAGTAGTTCTCCTGCGAGTCCTGCTGCTCTGGGGGGTTTAAATAGCAGCAGCTGTGTGAAAGCCGTCTCTAGCCTTGTGTATAACCAGTTGTAATTTGATTATCTTACTGCTGGGAGAGCAGAGCAGGGGGGTTGGCTGGAGGTGTCCTGGGTTGCCAGGGAGATATTTAACTAGGATCATGAATTCCTGCACATGAGCAGTTCACACCAAAGAGACTTGCACTGACCCCTGAAATTTTAAAAGTGCTAAAAATAAGTTTTAAAAGTATTTGCATTAAATCTAATTGCAGAATTTAGGTGCTAGGAAGTGGGATTGGTATGCTATGTACTCAAATTTGCTCAAGCGATATGCAAATTAGTCCGTTTTTGGGAGGTTCTCATTTGCATATTTATGGGTAAAAATTGTTGGAAATGTTTACAGCCTTAATGTTAGGGCATGGCTCTGATCAAAAATGTGAACTTTGATCCAAAAACAAAGGGTTTAGCTAGTGTTTTGACTAAAAATTCCCATTAGAGTGTCTGTTTGTTAATCTGCATTCAAATAGAGCTCTCTGATTGGATGAGCAGCTCCTGTTAGAAAATCTGCCCGGGAACAGAAAGGAGAGAATCAATGGGTGGGTGGGTGTGGATGGCTGGAGGGGGGGGGGGGTGCAGGGGAGCGAGGACAAGAAATGAAGAAGAAAGGCAGAAAGTAAAGAAATAAATGGAAAGGAAGCCCTGGAAACGGAGTTAAGAGGACAGATAGCAGCAGAATCGGATACTGAGCCAGCATGATCAGAAAAACAAAGTCACCAGACAACAAAGGTAGAAAAGATAATTTTATTTTCATTATAGTGTTTGGAATATGTCCACTTTGAGAATCAGGTGCTCAACATTAAATGTTTATATTTAGTGGGTAGTCTGGGTGCAGATGTGGGTATTGCTGGATACCAGACGCCACACTTGGTGGACCTACGGAGTGCCCCAGTGTGGCAACGCTTAAGCTGTTAGAAACTCAATCAGCCTTGATTGTAGGAATTTGATCAGCCAAAAAAAAGGACTAGAAGCCCTACCCTTAGTTGGTTTGACTCGGCTAATTAGGGACGAGAGCTGACCCTGAACCAGATAAATAGAAAAAGTAGTAGTAGGTAGGTGTCAGCTGTGCACCCATCCCCAAATGGTACTGTCTGGACATGGTCCAGCATTGGACGACAGTCATCGGAAAAATTATATTCTGAAGCTGGAAAACTGTATTAAGAGCTTCTCATGCCAGAAAATGTCACGCCACTATAAAGTGGATAAAAAAGAAAGAGAGGGGGAGGAGGGGAGAGGAGGAGAGGGACAGGAAAAAAATGAAGTTGTAAGTGCCTAATTATACATATACCACTACCCAGAAGGGGAGCATGATAAGACTACAACCAAAGTGGCCACCTGCAGAGCTGCATGACACTAGCAAAAATAGAGATTAAAACCATTTTTAAAAAATTAATAATAAGGATGTCCTGCTAAGCATGCTGTAGGTCAACCCGTGATTGATATAGCACAGATTGAAAAGAAATCCAAAATATTTTGATTGGGAAACTAGAGACATTAGCTTTGCCTTCTTTATTGCTGAGAAGTTCCCCTTGCATATCTGTCAAGGTTGAAAGCTCATTGAGCAGGGACTGCCATTTAGTATATGTTGTAAAGCGCTGCGTATGCCTTGTAGCGCTATAGAAATGATAAGCAGTAGTGTCATTGCAGAGAGAGCTATGCCCAGCGCTGCCTGATCTGCTAGGTCCTGACCACATGTACTCAACTGGAATAAACATAATGCGCGGGCCATATAAGAAACGTTTAAAATGGACTAAAAATCCCCTCAGTCGCAAGCTCGTGCCCCGTAAAGAAAGCACCCGACTCTGCTTCAGAATGCTGAAATTTCTCACCCGCACGCACCTATGCTTACATTAAAAACTCCAAAATGGCGGCGGTTCCCGCCGAAATCGGAACCGAAAAAGAAAACACGACTAGTGGCAGAACAACGGACCTGGACTTGGACACCCCCCCCCCCTCCGACGGCGCCGACAGTAAAACGGAACCAAAACCGTGGCCCTTTTTTTAAAAATCTGTGCAATACCAGCACACATACCGCCGTTCCTAAACCGCCCCGCTGACAGAAACAGCGGCGGAGTCAGTCTACGTTGAGAAAATAAGAGAATAAACATAAACAGCTGATCAAGAAACCGCTGATCACTCCGGAGCTGCCCTGCTCGTTCTTACTGACCAGAAAATGGGTCTGCCAAGCCAGCAGAACGGGAGGCTTGCTTCTTACATTTATATAATTATTGATTTATCTTTCAAATTTAGCAGCTGCCTCTCCCATCCTCCAAAGCTGCCCTCCTTGGGACGCTTGAGGAAATTCTTATTTTTTCAAAGCAGCTGCCTCTCCCTGCCTCTACAGTTCTTACAACGAAGAGCTGGAGGAAAACTCACATCAGTCAGACTGTTCCTGACAACAGTCTGCTTTTTTAAAGCATCAGAATTCACCAAATAATGCTTTTACTTCAGGGAGGAACAGGGGGGGAGGGACTCGACCACCCGAGTGTGGCACCCCCGGGGTAAACAGAGGCCCCCACGGACCTCAACCCCTATCAAACAGGGTTTTTTTTGTTGTTGTTAGGATGCACAGTAAGAACCTGCACCTTCCAACTGAAAATAAAAATTACTAAGAAGTAATAGGAAAAAAATAGACAAAAAGGAATGAGACTGAAGGACTCACCACCTTCCACCTGCTGGAGACTGAGATTACTGGATCTTTCTCTAGCTGGCAAGGGCTCTTATTGGCTGGCTAGAGTCACTGTTTTTTTCTCAGTCTCCACCTGCTGGACGGCGTACACAACCCATCAGTCACATTCTGGGCCGGTCCGGAGGCATGCTAAGGAATGGCACAATTTTTCAGACATAATAAAAGGCTGTCAGTCTTCGGTTCACTAGAACTGCTGTGCTGTTTCGGGGCTTTTTTTTTTTTTCAAACTTTACTAAAGGGCTGCCTCTCCTGAAGCTGCAGTAGTCTTCAACAGAAGAAACTGAGCTTTCCCCAGAATAAATTAGGAGCGTAGGAGGGAAAGTGGGGGAGGGATCCGGTTACCTCCCGGGTGTAACACCCAAAGGCTGACTAAAGTGTGCACCGCACTCAGTCAAAGAAGCCTGAACCATGAAGGCACAGAAAGAGAGATAAATAGAAAAAGTGCACAGACTGTGCTTTAAAAATTAGTAAAAAACTGAAAATTAAGTAGAAAAAGAGAAGAGACTAAAGTGCTCACCTGCTTCCACCTGCTGGAGACTGAGATTACTGAAACTAGGGCTAGTTGGCCAGGGCTCTTATTGGCTCTCTATAGTCAGAATTCTCAGTCTCCACCTGCTGGAAGGAAGGAGTACACAACCCACCAGTCAGTTCCTGGACCGGTCCGGAGGGATGATAAGGAATAAAGATTTAAAATAAAGAATTAAAGGCCGGGGGACCCTAGGAGGAGTAGTGAGGGAGGGGCCCGGTTACCCCCGGGTGTAACACCTCGAGACTGACTGAAGTGTGCACCGCACCCAGTCAAGAGAAGCCTAAACCATGGAGGCACAGAAAGAGAAAAAGAAATAGAAATAAGTAAAAACTTCAAAACTTTAAAACTAGATAGAGAGAGACTGAAGGGCTCACCTTCTTCCACCTGCTGGAGACTGAGATTACTGAATCTAGGGCTAGTTGGCCAGGGCTCTTATTGGCACTCTAGAGTTGGAATTCTCAGTCTCCACTTGCTGGAAAGAAGGAATACACAACCCACCAGTCAGTTCCTGGACCAGTCCGGATGGATGATAAGGAAAAAGCAGTTTTTGGTCCCCCATATCAAACGCAGCAGTTAAATCAAGTGAAAGCAAAAGAATCGATTTGTTATTGGCTAGTGCCATCTGGATATCCAAAAGCATGCCTAGCAAAGCAGTTTCAGTATTATGGTGAGAACACAGGTGGTCGTTAGCCCAGCTGTTTTAGGAGGCTAAAGTGGGCAGGGGCAGGGCTGGGGCCAGGGTCGGGTCCTACATCCATAATAGTCTGACAACACGCAGAAAAAAAGAGTAAGTAAAAAGGGGGGGGGGGGGAGTAAGATGCTGGAACAGAGTGCAGAGATGCTAAGGGTGGTCCATCCCAAACAGTGAAAAGTACCACCCTAATTAGTGAGATTGAATGCTAGCGGGTAAGGGTTTTCTCGCAGTGCAATCGGTGTATACAATTTGTCATGGTGGAGAACAGACTGAGTCCTAAGGAAGGGCTGATGGTTATTGACAAGTAATGCCTTGCATGTAAAAATGGCATATCATACTTTAAACTCAATTATTTCAAGCACTTGCCAACACTAAACCACATACACATCTATGGAACAATTCAATATCAGATCCTGCAAAATATTCTAAAACCATGTCTGATGTTGTTATTGTAGCGCCCCCTAGGTTTCAGCACTGCTCCGCTTCACAACAATAACAAAATTTGCTATTGGTCACAGCACCGGGGTAAGATGTTTCCCCTGAAGCGGAGAACACATCCACCCAGCACTACTGCCTTTTTTTGTAATAAAGGAATAAAATAACTAAAATAAAATAATTTTTATTAACAGAGTTGATTATTTTCAGAGTGTGAGGAACCCAATTCACAAGAGTAAAGCAATAAACCACTGTTTAACAAGTAAATATGTTTTCGTTTATTCCACAGCCAACATTTGTTTAGCAGTTAACACATTTAAATAGTTTAAACAGCCCAAAATACTTCTCTTTCTGTTAAAACCTTTTACAACCCTTTAAGAATCTTATAAGTCAAATTCTTTTCCACCATGTGGAAACTTAAATTACTTTCAAAAATACTTTTTAACTTCAAATGGCTAAACTGAAGTGACAACGTGCAGCAGTACATATTATTAATCTGTACGCTAACAAAAAATTCACTTTTCCCGGTAAGTTCAAGCTCATTCTCTCCCTAGGCTTCCGGATTTCATAGAACCAAGTTCATAAATTCATGAAACCAAGTTCAGGAATTCTCGGACCTGAAACCCAGCAAAACCCAAGTCCCAGCAAATCATCAGATAAGTACTTTAATAGTCCATAACCTTTGCTCCTATCTTGACCTTAGCCAAGAACAAGTTTTCTTTGGTTTAAAATTGTTTATTTTTTTTCCATAGGTCAAACGAACAACATCAGGTACATCCGGAACTTTCAGCTCTCAGGTAAGTGATGAACTTTGATATTGCAAGAAAAGCTAGTGCATAAGCTTAAAATTTCCTTAACTATTTCAACAGTCCCAAACTAAAATTATGTGTGCACACAAAACAACAAAACACAAAAAAATAGTTCTGGAAAATTATTTAGTAAAAAAAAAAAAAAAAACGTATTCTCTCCTTCTTGGTTTCAGTCAGGAATCCCCTTGCTGCTGGAACCTGGAACTGTCAGGAACCACCGCTGCCACTTAGGAACAACAGCCACTCTGGAACATCAGCAGCTGCCACTCAGGATTGCTGTTGGAACTCACAGGAGCCTGCTTTAATGCAGTTAGCTCACAGGAACTGAAACACTACTGTGACACTGATACAGGAGTTCTGTCACTAGTACTGGCTGACCTTAAAACCAGGCCCAGCTTCTTCATCTGACAGATCCTCCTCTGGTTTCCTCTAATGGAAAAAAAAAAAAAAAAAACTTCTAAGCCACCCTGTTCAAGAATCATGTGCTATATTCTGGAGTCTATTTCTCCAATGTCACTACTTTCTTGTACAATTGCCCTCTTAAAATAATAAACTCTCTCTCCTTCAACTGGAAACTCCCTAGCCCAACACCCTTAAGGTGCTCACTCAGAATCCCAACAATTATTGGTAAGTAACTTCTGTGCCACTTTGGCCTTTCTCATATAAAATTAAACCCCTTTGCCTGGAGCACTGGAGAGTCCCTTTTAAATTCCCTACTCCTACCAGTACAGCTTCCAAAACGATTCTCTGCTTTATCAGCCTTTCACTGAAATAGCCTCTGTTTTCTCTTGGCCTCTCCTCTGCAGAAATAAAACTTTTTTTCCTCTGCTAGCATTAAAAAGCATCCCCGTCAGCCCTCTTTTCCTACTCTTCTCCTCCTCTACCCAAACCGTAGTCAATGAAACCAGAACTGGATGACATCATCTGTCCCCCCTGAGCCACTCAAACTCTCCAACACCAGAGTTACAGTTTGTGCTGAGAAAATAGAATCTGGATTTTCCTGATGTCAGCTCCATTTTAGACTTTAATGAAGAAATCACATTTTCTAAATATTTTAATACCCTTACATGCCACACCACTCCAGCTCGCTGAGCTGGTATAGCACATCCCTCCAGGTACCCTGGTAACTTTAGATTTTAAAAATACGTTTTCTCCCGTCTGCACCGCGTTTTCCTGAAAAAACTCATAAAACAATTAATTAAATTTTCTGTAAACCATCAAATAATTTTCCTTAAATTCCCCTCCATCCTCTACAACCATTAAAATTCCAAAACACACACCCAAAGATGCGCAGCCTCTTAAAACTACGTTCTCCCCAGAAACAATTTTAAATTCATATTTATTTTGATCAGATCCCCATAATTCACCCAAACAGGATCCCCAAATGCTCTTACTAACAAAAATAATTTAATTAATTAATTTTCTCCAAGGCCCTGTCCAGGCCTCGATTTCAGGTCTACTCAGAGCTTCAGAGCCTTACTGAGCATGTGCAAAGCTTGTAATTACCCAGTAATTCTCTCTGCCAGTCAGTGTTGCCAGGTGGGCGGTTTTCTGCGACCCGCCGCAGGAAATTTTTGCCCGCGGCGGGTTGCGGTTTTTTGGGCTTCTTTTTTGTGTTTTGGGCGGTTTTTAGGCGTTTTTTTCGGCCGCGGGGGGCAGGGTTAGTGACATTTTGGGCAGGGTTAGTGACGTTCTGGGCGGGGCCGATGACAGGGGAGGCGGGGCTGGTGACGGTGGAGGCGGGGCCTATGACGACGGGGGCGGGGGTGATGATGCGGGGGTGGGGGTGTCAGGGGCGGGGTTTGAGTTTGGGCGGGTTTTGGGCTGGATTTAGGCTGGTTTGGGTGGGAAAAAAATTTTCCACCTGGCAACCCTGCTGCCAGTGCCTTCCCCTCACTTGAAGCCAGCCAGCCAGCCATCAGGGCTGGTCACAAACAACTCCTGCTGCAAGCCTCCCTGGAGTCACCTTCCACCAGATCAGCCCCTAAAAATGTCCCAAAATGGGCCAGGAGTATCCTGGACCCCCTAGAAGGGTCTCAAAATTAGACCAAAAAAAATTGAACTGGCCTCAGACCAGAACCCCAAAAGAATCCAGAAATACCTCAGACTGCCTCTGCAGCCTGGAAAAACCACAAGCAGCTCCACACAACAGGTAAAAACACTTTTATTTTATTTTTAACCCTAGTACATTATGACAAACTAAAATTAAATTAAAGTGTTGACATCACCTCTGTAAGGTGATGGATTTCAGGGCTCTGTTCTTTCCTGGTTTTCTTCTTATCCATCGTACCTTTAGTGTATACTCTGGTGGATCATCCTCCACTTCTGTCTCACTGTCAGATGGTGTACCTCAGGGATCTGACCTGGGACCTCTTCTTTTCTCCATCTATACTTCTTCCCTTGGTACACTGATCTCATCCCATGGTTTTCAGTACCACCTTTACACTGATGACTCCCAGATCTACCTCGCCAGACCAGAAATCTCAGCAGTAATCAGGGGCGTATCTGCGTGGGGCCATGGGGGCCTGGGCCCTCGCAGATGTCACCCAGGACCCCCCCCCTCCCGCCGTCAACCCTCCCCTGCCGTCACCGTGGGCTACCTTTGCTGGCGGGGGACCCCAATCCCCGCCAGCCGAGGTCCGCTTCCTCCTGCCGCTACCTTTAAAAATATTCCTTCAGCTGGCGGGGGACCCCAACCCCGCCAGCCGAGCCGAGGTCTTTTAAGTTCTTCTTCATCCTCCGTGCTGTTCAAAGCTGCTGAATCCAGTTTTGGAGTCTGTACGTGCAGGACGTCAGACTCATGTTTCTGTGAGTCTGACGTCCTGCATGTACAACGTGCTGCGACTTCAGACTCTGAAATTGGATTCAGCAGCTTTGAACAGCACAGAGGACGAAGAAGAACTTAAAAGACCTCCGCTCGGCTGGCGGGGGTTGGGGTCTATCTATAACTCCCAGCCCACCACTCCTCTGTCCCCTGGAACTGAAGATCCTTCTCCCAGCTCCTTGTGTAAATGCCCTGGGGCGAAGAAAGGAGGAGCAGTGCTCTATACAAA
Source organism: Microcaecilia unicolor (assembly GCF_901765095.1). Classification (NCBI taxonomy): domain Eukaryota; kingdom Metazoa; phylum Chordata; class Amphibia; order Gymnophiona; family Siphonopidae; genus Microcaecilia; species Microcaecilia unicolor. The sequence goes on along the minus strand of NC_044040.1, from coordinate 116,764,181 downwards.
CGAGTTATACTACCTTTGCTCGCCCCCCCCCCCCCCCCCATGGCCTTTTCCAACCCTGTCTCTGCCAGTTCCAACTCTTCTCTAGCCCGCCTCAAGACAGAGTTCCTTAAGCAGATATAATACACCATGTCCCTCTCTTCTAAGCCAAACTCCTCCTTCAATTCCTCAAAGGGTTTTATTTCTCCATTACTCCATATCTGTCCCAGGATACTGGACCCTTTCTTAGCCCATGTCTTGTATGTAGTCTCTTCTACCCCAAGTGGGAAACCCGGGGCTCCTCGTATTGCCATCTGTAAAAAATATTTTCTATCAGGGAAAACCCTCCTTCTGATTTGAAGCCATGTACAGTATGTAACAAGTGCTTAAGGCCCAACGGCACTCTTTGTGCAGCTGCTAAGATATCTTTTCCCGAGTTCCAGAGTATGGAACTCAAGTATCGGGTGCCCATCCAGGCTCTTTCCCAATGCAACCACTGCTTGGTATTTCTTGGGTCCCACTCCGCTAGAATCCGCAGTTGTGCCGCTTGGTAATATACATAAAAGTCTGGGACTCCCATACCACCCCTAGCTGGAGTTTGAAACATCACTCTCCTTCTCACTCTAGGTCTCTTTCGCCAAATATATGCAAACATTTTTTTGTTTAGTTGTTGAAAGAAAGCCCGAGGGATTGGCAGCGGGAGTGCCAGAAATAGATAAAACAATTTTGGTAAGAGCATCATCTTGATAGCATGAATTCTGCCCAGCCAGGTTATAGTGAGGCCTTCCCATCTGTCCAGCTCATCAAACGACTCATCTAGCTTCTTTGGGAAATTTTCCTGATACAGGTTTTCTATCTTGGGGGTAACCCTCACACCCAAATATCTGATTGCTGTGGGCGCCCAGTGAAATGGATAGCTTTCTTTTAACCTCAGAGCCTCTCCCGTGGGCATGGTAAGATTAAGAATCTCTGATTTATTTACATTAACTTTAAAGCCCGAGAGCCTTCTATACTGGGACAATTCCTCCATGACCTGCTGGAGCGATTGTTTGGGGTGAGTTAGTGTCAACAGCACATCATCAGCAAAGAGCATGATCTTATGTTCCCTGGAACCCCTGACAACTCCCTGAACATTCCCATGTTCTCTAATCCTCTTTGCGAAGGGTTCAATTGTTAAAGCAAAAAGCAGGGGGGAAACTGCACACCCCTGCCTCGTTCCTCTTTCTAAATGTAACACTTCGTGTGGGTTCCATTTATTTTCAGTGGTGCCATTGGTCTCGTATATAGCAATTGTAACCACTTCAGGAATCTCCCTCCCAAACCTATCTGTTCTAAAACAGCAAACATAAAGGGCCACTCTACCCGGCCAAAGGCCTTCTCCGCATCAACCGAATGATCGGGTTAGCTTCATCAGATGCCTGCTGGATTATATGTAACAGGCATCGGATATTATCGAACGTATGTCTGCCTTCAATGAAGCCCGCCTGATCCTCATGTATGATGTGTGGCAGTATCCTCTGAAGTCTATTGGCCATGATTTTTGTGAAAATTTTATAGTCAATATTTAATAAGGATATGGGCCTATATGACTCAAGGGGTCTTTATCTGGTCTCTGAATTAACACCACTTCCGCCAACCTCCATGAGTATGGCATTTCTCCTGCCTGATCAAATGATGTGAGCACTTTCAGCAACAATGGGGCTAACCATTTTGCAAACATTTTATAGAAGTGTGTGGGAAAGCCGTCAGACCCAGGGGTCTTATTCAGCGGCAGAGCTTTTATCACTGACTCAATTTACTCCAGAGTCACAGGATTGGACAACTCGTCTGCCGCCTCCTGTGACAGTTCTGGGAGCTGAACCTCTTGTAAATATTGCTCTATTTCTACCTGCACTGCAGTCTGTTCTGATTTATATAAATGAGCATAAAACTCCCTGAATACTGTCTGTATCTCATCTACTTGACTGAGTAGCTTCCCCGAGGAATCATGTATCCCCGAGATACTACTACTACTTAACATTTCTAAAGCGCTACTAGGGTTACGCAGCGCTGTACAATTTAACATAGAGGGACGGTCCCTGCTCAAGGAGCTTACAATCTAAAAGACAAGTGAACAGTCAGTCCGAAAGGGGCAGTCAAATTGGGGCAGTCTGGATTTACTGAACGGTAAGAGTTAGGTGCCGAACGCAGCATTGAAGAGGTGGGTTTTAAGCAAAGACTTGAAGATGGGCAGGGAGGGGGCTTGGCGTAAGGTCTCAGGAAGGTTGTTCCAAGCATAAGGTGAGGCGAGGCAGATAAAATTTCTCTGGGCCTGCTTTTTTAATTTGTGTGCCAGAAGTCTACTAGCTCTATTCCCAAATTCGAAATGCACTTGCTGTGTGTGTTGCAGTTGTTTGGCTATTTCTGACATTTGGAGTTCATTAAGCTGGGCCCTAAATTGTTGTAATTCCTGCAATATCTTTTTATCTTTCGGGTTTGTTTTATGCACCCCCTCCCTCATTTCTATTTGCCGTCTAAGCTTATTCTCCTGTTCTATTTGGCTTTTGTTTGTGTGGGACTGTAGAGCTATTAATTGGCCTCGCAGGACCGCTTTCAAACCTCCCAAATACTTGCTGGTTGCACTTCTCCCGTATCATTAAATTTAATGTATTCAATGATGTAATTTTCTATCACTGTGCTGTTATGTGGATCTAGTAATAAAGCTTCATTTAGTCTCCAAAACTTTTTCCCTTGCGTTTTAGTATCAGTTTGCAGCGACATGGTCACCACCGAGTGGTCTGACCAAGTACAGGCTTCAATTCGCACCCTATCTGTTTTGGTTCTCAGCCTCACATCGCCCAGCCAGTAATCGATTCTCGAGTAGGAATTATGCTTGGGAGCGTAGTGGGTATAATCTTTTTCCCTCCCATGAGTGTCGAGTGTCTCGCCATAGATTAATCAGCCCCCACCTTGCCAGCCAGGTCTTAAAGGCCTTACACTCCGCTGCCGCATATCCCACCGTGCCACCCGAGTTATCAAGCTTTGGATCAAAGGTCAGATTGAAATCACCTCCCACGAGCAAATGGCCTTTAAGATGTCTCCGGAGAAGCTGTTCCAATTCCCCTAGGAATTTCCCCTGGCCCTCATTTGGTGCATATACACACAACATAGTATAATACACTGTATAATAGGATACAATCAACAGTAGATATCTGCCTGTTTTATCTCTAATGGTAGTGTGTATCACCCAAGGGTGTGTCTTCGAAAACGCTATCATAACCCCTCTTTTTTTTTTTTATCCTCCATGCTAGACACGTAAAACATTTGGGGGTAATACTTGTGCCTTACTAAACATTCATGCTTTCTTTTAAGATGCGTCTCTTGTAGAAACACCACGTCTGCCTTTAGACGCAACATCTCCCTAAACATCTGTTTTCGCTTTTGCGGGGTATTTAATCCATGTACATTAACAGTTGCACAGTTAATCATTACAAGACACTGACATAAAAGCTATCCATATTCTAGCTGTAACAAGTAACGGGATTTTCCACCTTCGCCTCTCACTGTTCCACCCACCCTCCCTCCTTTTCCCCACCACCCAGGCCTCATCTACTTCCCTACTACCCTCCCCCCACCCACTTCCCTTACCCAATGGCATAGCATCCGTGCCAGCGTGTGGACGGATCTAGAGGAGAGGTATGTGAGCCTCCAGCCCCTATTCACAACAATCCTTTTTCAAGGCAAAATCTTTAACATTAACTCCTCTTTATAACTTGGTCTTAACATACTTGACCCAACTTAACTGTTCAAACAAAAGCAGCAGCTCTGTAATCCGCCGAGACCGTGCACCCGCTCTCATGACCCTCTGGAACTGGGCACTTGCGATATCAACCTCCAGAAGATCAGGCAACCAAAATCTGTTTACTGACTAATGGGTTCATCAAGTGAGACAGCCCGCCGACTTCTGGCGCTGCAGTCGCTTGTGTCCCACTCATTGCCACTTCGGGTGCGTTCGCAAGGCTTGACTTGGCTTAGAGGTGTCAGGCGTAGATGGCAAATCTGCCCTGTGGTCATCTTGGAGAATCTCTTGAGCTTCCACTATCGATTTGACTTGATGTTGCTTACCATCTTTATAAAATGCCAGCGTGAATGGGTACTTCCAGCGGTAGCGGATCCCTAGATCTCTCAATTTATTTGTGAGTGGTTTGAGGTCAGCTCTTCGTTTGAGGGTGATCACTGCCAGGTCCTGATAGACCTCGATAGAGTAGGAGTCCCATTTAAAATCAGTTGCTCGCCTCGCAGTTGTCAGCACTCGCTCCTTCATTTTAAAGTCCCTGAAACAGGCAATGATATCTTTAGGCATATTCCGTCTATTAACACCTATGGCGCGATGTGCCTGCTCCAAGACTATTTTTTCCGGCGTTACTGGGTCCTCCGACTCTGCCAAGAGAGAGCTGACTATTTTCTGCACCACCTCTTCACAGTTTTGGTACGTTGGGGTCTCGGGTAGGCCTCGAAAGCGGAGGTTAAGGCGCCTGCTCCTGTTCTCCAGGTCTTCCAGTTTCTCATTGATGATTTGCTGCCCCAACCTCCCATCCGCTATCTGTCTCTCCAAGGAGCCCAGTGTCTCCGCGTGCTTGTCCATCGTGCTCTCCACTTCTTCCACTCTATGCCCCAGTTCGGCTATCTCACCTCGCAAATCAGCTCCAAGAGTTGCCAGTTCTGACCGCATAGCTTTTAAGTCGGAGCGTATCTCCCGGATCCAGGCGCAAAGTTCCGGGAGGCCAGCAGACTCTGAGCCACCTTGACCCTGCGAGAGAAATAGATCCCCCCGATGCCTGAAGCTCCTCCGTCGCCGGACCCGCTATCTCCTCCAACGTCCGGTCCGCCATGTTGTTTCGCCTAGTCGCTTCCGGATCAAACACGAATTGAGAGAAATCCACGGGGTCTGAGCGCTTTTGCATAGCTATCGGGGCTTCGCGCCTGTTTGATATTTCAGCAGCTGATTGCCACCCGCTATCTCTAAGGCCAAAGCAGTTGAAATCGCCAATTGTAGCTACAGGCTTTTGGGAGCATGGCGTTTAAGCAGCCATGTTCTCCGATGACGTCACTTCCTCCCTGAAGGAATATTTTTAAAGGCAGCGGCAGGAGGAAGCGGACCTCGGCTGGTGGGGGTTGGGGTCCCCCGCCAGCAAAGGTAGGTGACGGCGGCAGGGGGGGGGTCGGCAGTGGTGGCCGGGGGGGGGGGCGACAATGGCGGCGGCGGGGCGGCAATGGTGGTGGCGGGGCGGCGAGGGGGCTAAAATGTGCCCCCTCACTCTGGCCCTGGCCCCCTCTACCGCCGAAGTTCAGATACGCCTGTGGCAGGAATTCAGGCCAAAGTATCAGCCTGGATGTCTCACCGTCATCTGAAACTAAACATGACCAAGACTGAGCTTCTTATCTTTCCCCCTAAAGCAACCTCTCCTCTTCCCAATTCTCTATTTCTGTGGATAACACTCTCCTCCTCCCTGTCTCATCAGCTCGCAACCTTGGGGTCATCTTCGACTCCTCTCTCTCCTTCTCTGAACATATTCAGCAGACTGCTAAAACCTGTCGTTTCTTTCTCTGCAACATCAGCAAAATTCGCCCTTTGCTTTCTGAGCACACTACCAGAACCCTTATCCACACTCTTATCACCTCTCACTTAGACTATTGTAACTTGCTTCTCACAGGTCTCCCACTTAGTCATCTCTCTCCTCTTCAATCTGTTCAAAATTCTGCCGCACGACTTATATTCCATAGCGTCCTCAGATCAATCCAGAGACTTGTGGGTTATACCCCTCCTCTAGCAGGTTAGATAGAACTCAGAAGTTTGCCTCTAGTGAGCATGTGCAGCCATCCTTTCTTCAGTATTCTCTCTATCTAGCAGGTAGTAGGGAGCATACTGTGCAGCTCTGTGATCTGAGGCTCCTATCTCGTTCCCTCGGGTGTGTAGAGCTTCTGGTGGGGTTGAGGTGCTGGAGCACATTTGGGATACACCTGGTGGTGCCAGGTCCCTACCCTTCTCCCCTGTCGCCTGAGCAATTTCCTGTAATTGGCTGTAGTGGTCTCCTGCCTCTTAAAAAAAAAAAAGAAAATGATCGGAACTTCTCCACAACACGGTCTAAATTTGCTGCTCTGAGGCTGGGCAGTTTTACGTTCAGAGTTTCTTGGAACGTGAGCAGGGCTGTGACTGAGGAGGTAAGGCTCTTTTGCCATGTCAGTTCAGTTGGAAGCGGTCAAGCGCTGTTCGCGCTGCGGGGCACGGAGGTCGGCATCAGGGGTCTATGAGGCCTGTTCCTCGGTGTTGGGGAAGCCCGAGTCGGAACATGGAGACCGTGTGTTAGGCTCCGAGACACCTGATGGCAGCGATTCGGGCTTGGCGGGAAAGTGTAAGCGTGGGTCAGCGCGTGCCTCCGCTGGCGCCATTTTCTCGCTGGGAACGCAAGTTCAGGAAAGTGTAGCAGCGAGTCCAGCGGCAGTCGCGTCTGGCGATGCCGGCACGGTTTCTCTCCCGGAGCAATCAGTGATGCGGGGGTTTTCCCCAGAATTTGTGCTTCTTATGCACAACGCGTTTTTGCTATGTTCTGAGGGCGCTCTCCCTTCGGCGGCCATTTTAGGGGCTCCTGTGTCTGCTTGCGCTGACTGACTACCAAACCGTCTAAAAGGTCCCGCTTAGAATTTGAGGAACCTGCGGGGGACGAATCGGGGCACTCGGAGTTCGAGGTTGACCAGGGGTCAGGAGAGTCCTGCCCAGAGACCCTGGAAGATGGGGAACTTCCCGCGGGTGACGGGGATGACCCTACTGCGCTAGGCTCTTTAGAAGAGATGAATTGCATGCTTTTATTGTGCACGCATTGCAGGTGTTGAATTTGTCAGCGCCGGAGCCCGCGGTGCCGGTCACGGTTAGTGCTTCTATTATGTCGGGCACTAGGGTGCCACCGCAGTCCTTTTATATTCATGAAGCGATGCATGTCCTCATTCGGGCCCAATGGGATTCCCCAGAGGCTAGTCTCCGGGTAGCCTGGGCTATGGCCAAGCTTTGTCCCTTGAGACAGGAAGATTTAGAGTCCTTGCGCCTGCCAGTAGTGGATTCTTTGATCTCGGCGGTGGCTAAAAATACCGCGTTGCTCGTAGAGGGTGGGGCGGCTCTTAGGGATCCGCAGGAGAAAAAGCTTGAGGTGGCGGTAAAGGCTTCATTTGAAATGGCGGCCTTGACCTTACAGGCCTCGGTTTGCGGTTCATATGCGGTTAGAGCGTGCCTGTCATGGGTACAGAAGGCGGTGTCACCGGAGGATTTGGTTGAAGTTCTCCCTCTCCTGGAGTCGGGGTTGGCCTACCTAGCAGATGTATTATATGATATCCTTCGGGCGTCCGCTAAAGGAGTTTCTTTGGCAGTAGCGGCCAAGCGCTGGATTTGGTTGAAGCATTGGGCCGCGGATCTGCCTTCTAAGTCTAGGTTGGCACGGTTACCCTTTAAGGGGAAGCTTCTGTTTGGTCACGAACTGGAGCAGATTGTTAAGGATCTTGGAGAATCCAAAGGTCGGTTGCCAGAGGATAGGTCGATATCCCAGGGCAGAACTTTTCGACCGCGATTTAAGGAGGCAAAGCGGTATCGTCCTGGGAGAGTCGGCAGTTTTCAAAAGTCTCGCTTTTCTCAGAAACAACAGCAGCCCTTTCGTCAAGAGCGTAAAATACAGACTGCCACCTCCCGGGGTCAGTCAGGAGGTAGAGCTGCACAATGATGGGGCCCTGGCCCAGTCCTCTACTCCGATAGGACGGCTGTCCCACTTTGGAGAGGAATTGGCCGGGGTGACTACAGACGAGTGGGTGCTGGACATTATTCGAGATGGATACAAACTGGAATTTGCACGTATGTTAGGAGACAGTTTTGTCGAGTCTCCGTGCAAGTCGCCGATAAAGTGCGCAGCGGTGCGGGCCACCTTGGCAGAGCTACTTCATTTAGAGGCAGTGGTACCCGTGCCGGAGGACGAAGTAGGGCAAGGTCGCTACTCTATTTACTTTGTGGTGCCAAAGAAAGGAGGAGCCTGTCGTCCGGTGTTGGATCTAAAAGAAGTCAACAAGGCCCTTGCGGTCCGTCACTTCCGGATGGAAACGCTGCATTTGGTACTGGCGGCGGTGCAGCCGGGAGAATTTTTGGCGGCTATCGACCTAAAGGAGGCTTACTTACACATTCCCATTTGGCCACCTCATCAAAGATTCCCGCGGTTTGCAGTATTGGGTCAGCATTTCCAGTTCAGAGCCATGCCTTTTGGATTGGCCACGGCCCCTCGCACGTTTTCCAAGGTGATGGTGGTCATGGCGGCCTTTCTGCGTACCAGAGCTCTGCAGGTTCGCCCGTATCTCGACAATTGGTTGATCTGTGCTCTGTCTCAACCAGAGCGTGTTCAGGCTACTCAGAAGGTGACAGATCTTCTGCGTTCGCTGGGTTGGGTGATAAATCTACAAAAGAGTCATCTAGTTCCAACCCAGACTCTGGAATACTTGGGAGTCCATCTAGATACACAGGTGGGCAGAGTGTTTCTCACGGAGCAGCGGCAGTTGAAATTGGTGAAGCAAATTTGTGCCATTCTTCAGATTCCAGCTCCAAGGGCCTGGGATTATGTCCAGGTGTTGGGCTCAATGGCGGCGACGCTCGAGGTCGTTCCTTGGGCTCAAAGTCACATGTGTCCTTTGCAGTGGCATCTACTCAACCACTGGTCTCCCCTGTCAGAGGATTACACAATCAGAATTCCCTGGTCCCCGCGAGCTCGTTTTGCTCTTCGGTGGTGGCTCAAGGCGGAGAATTTGTTTCGGGGAATGCCTCTGGCCACGCCAGAATGGTGTGTAGTGACGACGGATGCCAGACTGGCGGGATGGGGGGCTCGCTGTCTCGGGCATTCAGCACAGGGCACTTGGTCGCTGGAGGAGTCCAAGCTACAGATCAACCTTCTCGAACTTCGAGCAATCCGGTTGGCATTTGCAACGTTCGAGAAGTTTCTCGACGGTCAGCCGGTATGAGTCCTCTCAGACAACGCGATGGCGGTGGCCTATGTCAATCGGCAGGGGGGGACGAGAAGTGCTCCGCTAGCGAAGGAAGCGGCTCTGATATGCAGTTGGGCGGAGGGCCGTCTTCCGCTGTTGTCGGCGGCTCACATAGCGGGAGCGCTAAACATGCAGGCTGACTTTCTCAGTCGCAACCGCTTGGATGCCGGCGAGTGGGAGCTCGCTCCAGCAGCCTTTCAACAGATTACGGATCGGTGGGGAACTCCGGTACTGGACCTCATGGCTCAGTTCTCCAACGCCAAAGTGTCCCGGTTTTTCAGCAGGGGCAGGAAGTGTCCCGGTTTTTCAGCAGGGGCAGGGAGTCTGGGTCCGAGGGCATAGATGCTCTTCTTCAACCGTGGCCGTTCGAGCTGCTGTATGTGTTTCCCCCATGGCCAATGATCAGTCGGACGGTAGCCAGGATTTCTCATCATCCGGGATCAGTGATTCTTATTGCTCCGGATTGGCCCAGGCATCCAAGGTACGCGGATATGATTCATTGTGTGATCGATGACCCTTTCCATCTCTCCCATCTGCCAGATCTTCTGATGCAGGGCCCGGTGTTCATGAAAGATCACGCTCCGTTTCGGCTTACGGCCTGGCTATTGAAAGGTCACGTCTGAAGCGTAAGGGTTACCCGGAGGCCGTGATTGTGACAATGTTACATGCCCGCAAGCGTTCTACTTCGACCGCATATGCCAGAGTCTGGAGGACCTTTGTTTCTTGGTGTTCTGCGGCAGGAATTCATCCGCATTCTGCTCCTCTGGGGGCTATTTTGGCTTTTTTGCAACAAGGGATGGATAAGGAGTTGTCATTGAGCACGTTAAAAGTTCAAGTAGCGGCTTTGGCTTGTTTTAGGGGGCGTTTGGGGAAGAATTCCTTAGCCTCTCATCCAGATGTGGTTCGTTTTCTCCGCGGAGTGGGGCATTTGAGGGCTCCTCGGGTTCCTATAGTGCCAGCTTGGAGTTTGAATTTGGTACTTAGGGCTTTACAACGACCTCTGTTTGAGCCTTTGAGTAAGTCATCTCTGAAGGACATCACGTTGAAGACAGTGTTTCTGGTGGCTATGACTTCAGCGAGAAGGGTGTCTGAGATTCAGGCGCTGTCGTGCAGAGACCCTTTTCTTCGATTTTCGGAAGCAGGAGTATCGGTTAGGCCAGTACCGTCCTTTGTCCCTAAAGTGGTCACGCGTTTTCATGTTAACCAGGAAGTGGTGTTACCATCTTTCAAGCGCAAGGATTATCCTGACAACTTTCGAGCTGTACATTGCTTAGATGTTCGGAGGGCTCTAATCGGTTATCTGGAGGCGACTAATTCTTTTCGGAAGTCAGACCATCTGTTTGTACGGTTTGCGGGCGCTAAGAAGGGGAACATGGCCTCTAAGGCAACAACTGCTCGATGGCTTAAGGAGGCGATTGCGTCAGCATACCTTTTGATGGGAAAGTCTTCTCCTCTTCACATTAGAGCACATTCCACGAGAGCTCAAGCAGCATCATTTGCAGAGTCGTGTCTCTTACCGTTGGAAGACATTTGTAAAGCAGCGACTTGGTCGTCTCTGCATACTTTTGCGAAGCATTACCGGATTGATGTAGAAGCGCGTCGGGAAGCGATTTTCGGGGCGTCAGTGTTGGCGGCCGGGGTAGTGCGGTCCCACCCTTGATGAGGATTGCTTTGGTACATCTCACAAGTCTCTGGATTGATCTGAGGACGCTATGGAAGGTAAAATTATGTCTTACCTGATAATTTTCTTTCCATTAGTCCTTCAGATCAATCCAGAGGCCCTCCCTGGGATTCATTTTTGTAACGGCGGCTACGATCAGTGTAATTCAGTCGGTTCTGTTCACGTTCCTGTTTTTATTGGAAAGTTTATAGAGGTTTATGTAAGTTACAGTTACATGTTGTAATTTATGGCAGCTTGGAGAATTCTCCTAACTTATGCTGCTTTTGCAGAGGCAGGAGACTGGTTTATGGTTATAGTCTAATTTCCTACTGCTTTGGTATCGTGTATACTGAAGAAAGGATGGCTGCACATGCTCACTAGAGGCAAACTTCTGAGTTCTCTCTATCTATCCTGCTAGAGGAGGGGCATAACCCACAAGTCTCTGATTTGATCTGAAGGACTAATGGAAAGAAAATTATCAGGTAAGGCATAATTTTACCTTCCGCCAGTGTCGCTATGCTCATATTAGCCCTCTCCTCAAGTCACTTCACTGGCTCCCTCTCCGTTTCCGCATACAATTCAAACTCCTCTTATTGACTTATAAGTGCATTCAGTCTGCAGTTCCTCAGTACCTCTCCACTCTCATCTCTCCCTACACTCCTCCCCGGGAACTCCGTTCACTGGGTAAATCTCTCTTATCTGCACCCTTCTCCTCCACCGCTAACTCCAGACTCCGTTCCTTTTATCTTGCCGCACCATATGCCTAGAATAAACTTCCTGAGCTGGTCCGTCAAGCTCCATCTCTGGCCGTCTTCAAATCTAGGCTAAAAGCCCACCTTTTTGATGCTGCTTTTAACTCCTAACCCTTACTCACTTGTTCAGTACCCTTATTTTATTATCCCCACCTTAGTAATTCCCTTATCTCTTATTTGTCCTGTTTGTCTGTCCTAATTAGATTGTAAGCTCAGTCGAGCAGGGACTGTCTCTTCATGTTCAAGTGTACAGCGCTGCGTAGATCTAGTAGTGCTATAGAAATGATAAGTAGTAGTAGTTATTGTTACCTGACTCTGCTTTTCCTTGTTTATATTGTAACAAGCCGTTAAGCCCATTAAAATGGGCAAGTTTTATTTTTTACAGAAATGTAATTTACAAATTGATGTTGGTGGGCCAGGTTTGGTTCTTTGGAGGGTGTGTGTATCACAGTGAGAGAGTGTGTGTATGTGTGAAAGTGTTTTTTTTGTTATGTGAAGTTTGAGGTTGTGTGCGAGTGTCTGTGTGTGTGTGAGCCAGTTTGTGTGTGTGTTTGAAAATGTTAGGGTGAGGTGGTGTGGGGGGTGTCTTGTTTGGTGTAGTTGTAGGGGGTGGTGATGTGCTTGGTTGGGGTTGCATTGTGAGGTGGTGGTTGAGGGGGGGGGGGGTGCCGGGGAAGGGGGTTGTTGTTGTGCCGGGTTGGTTAGTTTGTAGGGTGTGGCGTGTGTGTGCCACAGTGAGAGTGTATGTGTGAAATTTATTTTTTTGGTGCCGAAGTTTGATGGTGTGTCTGTGTGTGTGTGTTCAAGTTTGTGTGTGTGTCTGAAAGTGTTAAGTGGAAGGTTTGTGGGTGTGGGGGGGGGGGTTGTTGGTTTTTGTAAGACTGTGTCTGAATTTAACAAAGGATAAGACAGGCATGTGGGATCTCTTAGGGAAAGGAGGAGAGGAGATAGAGGTTACTGAGGATGGGCAGATTGGATCTGCCCAGTGGTGTAGCTAGGGTAGTTGACACCCGGGGCCGGTCATTTTTTAACACCCCCCCAATCCAGTACTAGGCATACCGAGAATACAAAACACTCAGGACCTATAGCGCAATTCTACCATACCATAAGCAGTCATTTCTACAAGTCACACAAGCATCTTAAACGCTACAGTGAGCACTAGAACATCAATTCACCTATTGTAAAACGAAAACAGACAGATTAGTACAGATCGTCGATCCTGCACAGTCAATGCCAACCGAAAGCCATGTCTTTTTCACAAACACAGATACACCCTAATAAGTAATCATAAATTTCTATTTAGACAAAAATTAAACTGAACCCCCAATGCCAGACTCTGCATACAATGCAACACCACAGAAACAGAAACTGTCCCCTAGTACTGTGCAAAATATAAAATTTGAAAAAACTAACAAATCCGATCACTTTACAAAATAACAAATAGAAATAAAACAAATATAGAAAATAAAATACCATTTTATTGGACTAATACATTTAGCTTTCAGAGGCCAAAACCTCTTTCCTCAGGTCAATACAGTATAGTGCTGTTATAGTATCCTATCCTGACCTGAGGAAGGGGGTTTTGTTCTCTGAAAGTTAAGTCAAAAAGTTAAGTCAAAATTAGTCCAATAAAATGATTACCTTATTTATATGTTCTATTTATAAACATTTAACACATAAACACAGATACAATACTATACCCTAAAGCAAAAAAAAATAAAAATATATTTTATTTACAGTTTGTTGTCTCTGGTTTCTGCTTTCCTCATCTTCTTGTCACTGTCTTCCTTCCATCCAGCATCTGTCTTTGCTCTTTCTCTGAAATCCAGTGTCTGCCCTCTCTAATGTCCCTTCCATCCAGTGTCTGCCTTCTCTTTCTGCCCCCTTCACCATCTGCCCTCTTTCTCTCTCCCCCTTCCACCCACCATCTGCCCTTTCTCTCTGCCCCTTCGATCCGTCTGTCCTCCCTCTCCCATCCATCCAGGGTCTGCCCTCCCTCACGCTCCCCCCCCCTTCCATCCAGGGTCTGTCCCCTCTCTCTGCCCCCTCTTTCCACCTGCACCTAGTTCCAGCCCACATCTCCCACCTGCCACCCTTTTCAGCCCCACTATCCCACCAGTCCCCAGCCCTTTTCTCCCATCAGTCCTGGGCTTCAGCCCCCAGCCACTTCTCCCTGTCCGCTTTTCAGCCCCTAGTTTCAACCCCAGCCCTTTTCTCTCACCAGTCCCCAGCTTCAGCCCCAGCCACTTCTCCCTGTCCCCTTTAAAGCCCCTAGTTCCCACAGTATCAGCCCCTGCCCCTTTTCAGCCCCCAGTTCCAGACCCTCTTCTCCCATGAGCACTTCCCTCCCCAGTCCCCTTATCCCCTCTGAGCACCCCCACCCCTCCCCAATCCCCATTCTCCCCTCTGAGCACCCCCACCCTCCCCAATCCCCTTCTCACCTCTGAGCATCCCTCCTCTGAACTCCCCCACCCCTCCCCAATCCCCTTCTCACCTCTGAGTACCCTTCTGAGCTCCCCCACCCTCCCCAATCCCCTCAGCACCCCCACCCCTCCCCAATCCCCACTCTCCCCTCTGAGCACCCCCACCCTCTCCAATCCCCTTCTCCTCTCTGAGCACCCCTCCTCTGAACTCCCCCACCCCCTCTCCAATCCCCTTCTCCTCTCTGAGCACCCCCACCCTCTCCAATCCCCATCTCCCCTCTGAGCACCCCCACCCCCTCTCCAATCCCCATTCTCCCCTCTGAGCACCCCCACCCCTCCCCAATCCCCATTCTCCCCTCTGAGCACCCCCACCCTCTCCAATCCCCTTCTCCTCTCTGAGCACCCCTCCTCTGAACTCCCCCACCCCCTCTCCAATCCCCTTCTCCTCTCTGAGCACCCCCACCCTCTCCAATCCCCTTCTCCCCTCTGAGCACCCCCACCCCCTCTCCAATCCCCATTCTCCCCTCTGAGCTCCCCCCCCCTGACCTAGTCCCGTCCCCCCCTCCATTGAAGCCACAGAGCCCTCTTCTCCTGCCACCGCCTGCCTTTTTCTTTTCTTTTTAATCCGTGCAGCCACGCAGGCAGCGCTTCGCGTCTGCCCTGTGTGTGCTGCTGTGAAAGAAGTAAATCGCCAGCGCTGGCTTCAGGCCTTCCCTCGATGTCCCGCCCTCGAGGAAATAGGAAGTTACCTCACAAGAGGGCGGGACATCGAAGGAAGGCCCGAAGCCAGCGCTGGCGATTTACTTCTTTCACAGCAGCACACACAGGGCAGACGCGAAGCGCTGCCTGCGTGGCTGCATGGATTAAAAAAAAAAAGGCAGATGGTGGCAAGAGAGAGACGCGACGGAGCACCCCCCACCCGCGGACACCCGGGGCGGACCGCCCCCACCGCCCCGCCCTTGCTACGCCACTGGATCTGCCATCATATTTCTGTAGCGATTGAAAAGGCCAAACGGTCTTCTGTCAGCAATTATGCTATGATTTAGCTCCTGACCTCAATTTGCCTTCAGAAGCTGTTTCAGAGTAGAGTCACATGATGGGCTAGAGGGAGCAGGATGCGTGCTTCGCTCTCTCTGAGGGAACTGGGCCCATTTATCTAAAAACTGACCCGTTTTCGAGCAAAAACCCGCCATCTCTCCTGTGGGGCAGAGGAGACCTTATGGACAAGTTTTTAGAATCCTCCCCGAAACCTATGGCGAACAGAAGCGCCAAGCGAGAGAAGGAAAAACCTTGCGCAGGCAATGAACCGGCAGATCGCAAAGGGCCGCCGAGCGGGAGTGCAGGATTCACAAAAGAACAACTAGCCCAACTTACCGCTGCAGTGGAAGCAGCTTTGGAGTCGCGCTTGGATAAAATCTTAACTAAACTAGCTACATTTGAAGAGGCCCAACAGGATCTCACCCGCCGGGCAGGGGAGTTAGAGCAAAGGGTCTCTGACCTGGAGGACGCAATGGTCGCAACTGCCCCGGAGTTAGAACAACTCAAATCAACGGTCGCTTCCCTCTCCTCAAAAATAGACGACTTAGAAAACCGGTCGCGACGATCAAACTTAAGACTCATTGGGATTCCGGAGCCAGTAGGAGACAAAATACTTTTAGAGGAGTTGGAAAAATGGCTGAAAAGCGAATTCGCGCTCTCCGACCACGCGGGGCCTCTAAGCCTGGAAAGTGCCCACAGAATTGGAAGGCTGCAAGAAGGCTATGCGAGTCCGCGCACAGTGATCATCAAAATTCACAACTTCCTTCACAAAATGGAAATCTTGAACGGCTACCGCATGAAATGCGAGGCCACAAAATTCAACGGCAGTGCAGTTCGCATATATCAGGATTACTCCGCGGCATTACAAGAGAAACGAAAAGCTTTCACCCCCATGTGCAGCCGTCTTCATGACCTGAACATCCAGTTTATGCTAGTATACCCAGCCGTTCTGAAAATCAAACAGAACGGACGCTGGCACTCTTTCACCTCAACCTCAGCTGCCAGAGAATTTGTGGGGGGTCTCGACCGGCAAGGAAATAACAATCAGGAAGAGCCTCATGAAAGATGAGCAGTGTGGACTCTGCACTTAAGTACTGTAAGCTTGAAATTTCTGTTTGATAGGCTGTTATTTTTAACTATGTTTGAGTTCTATGAGAAGGGTCTAATGTAATTGTCTATGGGGGCGCAGTTTCCTCAACACTATAGATGTGTGTTCATAGGGGGTTGGGGGATAGGGAAGAGAGGGGAGGGGGGATTAGGGGAGAACAAAGCAGGGAGGGTGGGGGAGGGGAGCGCATGGGGATCTGGTTATGGGTGGAGGGGGGAGGATCAAGTGGAAGGTTCTTTGGATTTATGAGAGTGTGGTGGGAGTGTGTGCGTGCCAAGATACCAGAGCGGTGCTAAGGAATGGGACTGGGGAGTGGGAAAGGTATGCCGGCCCTTTGTGACCAATTGGCGAGTGCATAACCCCACTGCTAGGGACTACACTCATCAATCCAAAGTCTTGGTCGAGGATCGATTATATATTGATATCCCAGGAATGGTTTTTCAGGGCTAGGAAGGCCGAGATAGGCCCGATGATAGTATCGGATCATACTATGATATGGTTGGTCCTGGACCTCTCTGGGGGCACGCTTGGGGCCAGGTCATGGCGTTTCCCCGCCTATCTTTATCAAGATAAGCATTTCTTAGAACACCTACAGGCAAAATGGCAATTTTATATAGATACCAATGCTGCCTCGTGTGATTCGGCCATTACACTCTGGGAGGCTTCCAAGGCTGTCATGCGTAGAGAGGTGATTTCTTATCTAAGTGCCAGGACCAAGAGGTTGGCTGCTGGGGTACTATGTCTAGAAAGGGAGTATAAATTGGCAAAGAAGAGGCATATCTCACATCCCACCAGAGTGAATAAAGATAACATGGACGCAGCTTTGGTGGCCCTTAATTTCACTCTTGCATGAGCAGGCTCAGCGACACTTATCGATGGGCCGCTTAAAGTTTCATCGTTTTGGCAACAAGACGGGGAAACTGCTCGCAAGGGTAGCAAGGCTCAGTACGCCGCACCAGTTTATTCCCACGATAGTTAACCAGAGGGGGATTCGTGCTTCCACTCCACAGGGGATTCTGGAGGGGTTCCGTACTTATTTTGAGGACATGTATGCATCGGGTGACCGAGAATTGGGGCCCCTATCTTGGGATTATCTAGAGGAAGCGGGAATGCCGAAGCTGAGAACGGCAGCACAGCAGGCATTGTCAACCCCAATCCAAGGACTAGAGGTCCAGAAAGTTATTAAATCTTTGACACTGGGTTCTGCTCCGGGGATTGATGGGTTTTCAAATGAATATTTTAAACTCCTGGCGCCCCAGTTGTGTGGCCCCCCTGGTAGCTTACTATGATGAGGTAACTGAGAGGGGTTTCTTTTCCAGGGGGGAGAACGAGGCCCTTATTACACGGATTCCTAAACCTTATAAACCGAAAGACCAGATTGAATCCTATAGACCAATCTCCCTATTAAACATGGACATAAAGATCTTGGCCAGGGTTTTGGCAGACCGGTTGGCGGCCCACATTCCATCTTTGGTGGGGGAGCACCAGGTAGGGTTCGTGAGGGGCCGCCACGCAGTTACCCATGTGCGGAAAGTGCTACTAGCAACGGCCTATGGGCAGGCCACTGGAGACCCCTTACTGTTGGTGAGTCTGGATGCAGCCAAGGCCTTTGATAAGGTCTACTGGGATTACCTATTCCAAGTCCTAGAATATATTGGGGTAGGGGGTTAGTTTCTGGTTGCTCTAAAGACACTCTATAGGGACACCACGGCTCAGGTATTGGAAAATGGGCTGCGCTCTGACCCCCTTGTGGTGGCAAGGGGTACTAGACAAGGGTGCCCCCTATCCCCATCATTGTTTTTACTGTATCTGGAACCCCTCTTGCATTCCATACTACGGGACCCAGACATCAAAGGAGTGGTACTTCATGGGATCGAGATTAGAGTGCTGGCCTTTGCGGACGACCTTTTCTTGACTCTCACACAGCCTGCTGTATCGGTCCCTCACCTATTAGAAGTTATAGAGGAGTTTGTTTTTTTTCCGGGCTTACATTAAATTTACAAAAATCATTAGCACTACCGGTACAGCGGGCGGTCAGGGAAGACTGGGTGGGAGATTTCCCATTCCAGTGGGCCGAGGGGGTGGTCCGCTACTTAGGTGTGTTTATCCCATCTGACTTAGCTCGTTTATACTCAGTGAACTTGGGGCCCCTGAGAGACAATCTAATGGCTACCCTGCAGGGATGGCGGGAGCTACCACTTTCGCTACATGGCCGCATAGCTCTATTCAACATGATACTGTTCCCTAGGTGGACGTACACTTTGCAAATGCTCCCGCTTATGTTGGGTTATAAAGAGGACAAATGGCTTCAGAAACAGCTTATGGAAGGGGAAGAGAGCACGCATTGGGATTCAAAAACTTATGAGGCCAAAGGAGAAAGGGGGATTGGGGCTGCTAGATTTGAAACTTCTTTCCATAGCAAGTTGTTTGCGACACATATCAGACTGGTTTCGATCTACTGAATTCTTCTCATGTACAAGGATCGAAACCACGCTGATGGGACCCTTCCACTTTTCGTATTGGCTACATGCCCCCTCAGATCAGTTAACCCCCCTGGGACCCTATAAATATATATTACTCCCCCTACGCAGAACGTGGCAATGGCTCTGCAAGACACACAAGTGGAACAACTCGGTGACGCCCTTACTGCCGATTCGGGGTAATCCGGCATTTCCGGAGGGAGAATCTTCCCGCTTGTTGAGGAGATGGGCTGCCCGGGGGATCCATTATTTGTTCCAGGTAGTGACAGAGCAGGGGACCATCAAACCCTTTCAGGCTTTATGCGAGGAATATGCTCTTGAACAAGGTGATAACTTTGCTTATTTTCAAATGAAACACTATATTCAGTCCCTGCCTGCAGACTCCCTGAGGCAGGGAGTTTGGGAGAGACAAGACAAGCTACTGGACTTGGAGGCACAACATAGAACTTCATTGAAATACTTTCACAGCTGCTTACGAGACTCTCTAGAACCACTCGATACCACACCTATTTGTGATTTGTGGAGCCAGGAATTAAAGTGGCGAGTGGAGCCGCAGCAAGCAACGAACTGCCTAAAATCTATTCACAAAGTGACTGCGAATGCAGCCTGGTGGGAATTGAACTATAAATGTATTCTCCGGCTGCACATCTTGCCTCACAGGGCCTTTAGAGCATCTCTGAGAGAGACAGATGATTGTCCCAAGTGTGCCATGGGGGGGGGGGGGGGGGGCTCCCTGGGCCACATGTTCTGGCATTGTCACGAAGTATCAGCATTCTGGCTGGCCCTGGGTCAACAGATCTCGGCTATGTGGAAAGTGCGTTGGAAACCCACTCCTGGACAATTATTTGATGTCTTCCTGGTAAGAGGGCATAAGCCGGAAGGCCTGCAGGCCTTTTTGAAGAGATCAGTGCTGATGGGGAAAAGAACTATTTTGCAGCTGTGGCTTAGTCAGGAGGCCCCCTGTACACTACATTGGCGATGGGCAATGATGCAATGCTGCTCGTTAGAAAGACGAGGGATCAGTGATTTGGCTTCCACCAGAGGAGACCAGTTTTGTAAAATCTGGTCGCCGTTCTGGGACACGCTCACTCCCATTGCAAAAAGTAGAATATTGAATTGTTGAGGGAGGGGGGAGGAGAGATTAGGGTTAATGGGGAGCGGGGAGGATATGGGGGGGGGGGTTAAAATTAAAATATGTACGTTTGGCATTCCTTTATCCTAGAACTGTGAATGTTTGAGTTCTGTAATCAGTCTGTTGGCTTTGATATTTATGTATGCTCAATGTTGTGCCAATAAACAGATTTATAAAAAAAAAAAAGAAGCTGTTTCAGAGGTGGTTGCTGGAACATATTTTTTTTCTCTTCTCTCTAGTTTAGAGGCATGTGTTACAGGGGACTTGGATGAGTTTGCGCTGCAAAGCTGTGGTTTCCTTTTGTTGGTGATAGAGTGTGAGATGTGTGAGATGTGAAGGCAGCTGATTGTTTCCCTTCCGACCTTCCTTTTTCCCTCCCTGTTGCGCCGTTTTCTGATGTAAATTATGTGATTGCCGAAGCTGTTTCAGAGGTGGTGGCTGGAACAGATTTTTTTCCCTCCTCTCTCTAGTTTAGAGGCATGTGTTACAGGGGGCTTGGATGAGTTTGTTTTGCAAAGCTGTGGTTTTCTTTTGTCAGTGATAGAGTGTGAGATGTGAAGGCGCTGTATTAGTTAACAGCTGATCCTTTCCCTTCCGATCTCCCTCCTTCCCTCCCTGTCACTCCGTTTTCTGATGTAAATTATGTGATTGCCAAACACATGGAGTGAAGGAGGGAGGCCGGCCCGGAAGGGGAACGATCAGCTGTTGTTCGCTGCAGCTTTCTTTGTGTGTGTGTGAATTTTTGTGGAGGAGGGGAGGGGGGGTATGCAATCTGAGGGAGTGGCGGGTGACTTGGCAATGGATTATGGCCTTTACGGAGGGTTACGGGTGGGTGGAGGTTGCTTGTGAGGGGGGCGGGACTGTTTTGTGGCGACGTAGGGGAGGGGGGTGGAGTCTGTTGTGCAGGCGACGTCGGGGAGGTGGAGTGGTGGGAGCGGCTGGCTGTGAACTGACGCATGCGCAGAACAGCTGCGCTGTTCTGCGCATGCGTGGCACGTCGGTCACATCATTTATCTGAGAGATTTTCCTAGACACATTGTATTCTATTGTATGTTAGAGATTTTAATATATGTTAATCGCTTTGATGGCATTGCCCTAGGCAAGCAATCAAATAAATACAACCTTGAACCTTAATTTGATGCCTTCCCACTTTTCTTGGTTGTTCTGTCTGTGTTATATGCTGTAATTATAGAAAGTTCTACTTTGAATATTAGACAGAATTTTTTTTTCGTTGCTAGCAATAGTAGAAAAACTTTGCTCTTTGTCCTGCTACTTTTGCTAAATGAAAGGAAGATGTTTGTCTGGTAGTGTTGTTGTGAGATTTAAAGGAAATCAGCTGAAGTTTTTAATGTGTCAAAATTGTTGAATTTATGGTTAAGATTCTATTTGGCAAGAGTTAGTGTGTCATTTACCCAGGTGAATGAGATATCTGAGAAAACTGTCCACCAGTAATCTATTGAATTGCTCTGACTGGAACTGCTCTATGCTGCACCAGAAAGGTGCCACTCTAGGTAGCTGCCTAGTCTAGACTAACTTTGTATGCTTTGCTTTCACCATATAAGAGAAGATTGCTCATGCTAAGACCATTGCCTGGTTAATAATCTTCCTTAAAAGAAGAGACATTACTAATCCTGTTTAGAAAGTTGAGCATCTTATAAGAACATTAGTGTTGCCATACTGGGACAGACTGAAGGTCCATGAAGCTCACTATCATGTTTCTGTCGGGTTCTCGAGGCAGAACCGGAATACGTGAGCCCTTGGGCCACTGCCGAGGAGCGGCAGCGGCAGGCAAGACCACCCTGGAACTGGATACACAGAAGAGCAGGACTGGAACTCTGGACTGGAGTAGTACTGAGGCAGGCAACTAGAACAGGCAGAACAGGAACAACTTCACCTGCGCTTGACCACCATTCCTCCGGAGTTGAGCTCCGGAGTGCGGGTGGCCAGCAGGACGTGCAGGATAGGGCAGGAACTGAAGATCCAGAGGACCCACCCTGGGGCTGGGATACACGAAGGAAGCTAGGCTAAATACTAGACGCGGACTGAAAGCTGCACGCAGCCACTAAGCCAGAAAAACAAGACAAACCAAGGGGACAAGACGTACACAAAGGCTAGGCAGAGACAGGATTCAGGATATACACTCAGGATATACACTCTAGCTAGGCAGAGACAGGATTCAGGAAATACAAGCAAGCTTGGCAGAAATAGGACAGTGTATACAAGCAAGCTTGGCAGAAACAGGACTCGGGATATACAAGCAAGCTTGGCAGAAACAGGCAGAAGAAGTAACCAGGAACTAGCAGAGTCTTTGGGCAGGCAGCGGACAATAGAATAAACCAGGAGCTAACAGAGTCTTTGGGCAGGCAGCAGACAATAGAATAAACCAGGAGCTAACAGAGTCTTTGGGCAGGCAGCAGGCAGAGGAATAAACCAGGGCTAACAGAGTCAGGGCTGAAGCTTCAGCAGCTCCAAACGCAGACAGAGAGAAAATGGCTGAAGCTACAGACTCCAAACACAGAGCAAGGCAATGGAAGGACTAGCAGTCCACAGACACAAAACAGAAGGACAAAAGCCCACACGGAAGGACTAGCAATCCACAGACACAAAGCAGAAGGGCAGCGCCCACACAGAAGGACTGGCAGTCCACAGACACAAATAGCAGATGGGCAAGAGCCCCAGAGAAAGGCTAAGAAGCAGTGCAACAGTGCTCTCACTAACCTCACGACCTTTTGGCATAACACTCTTATTTACTATGCAAAGGCCCTGAATGCAAGCACAGCACTTCCTTATGAAGGCTCTCCCTGATGATGTCACCTACTGCAGGACAGGAGCAGGGAACACACTCACCCCAAGGAGAGGCTTGGAACACATAGGAAGAACAGGCAGGAGCCATCTTGGAAGCTGGCACAAAACAAGCGGGAGCCATCTTAGATGCTGGCTCCTCAGAGAGGCATAGCCCACACAAGTGAAGTCTAGTGAAGCAATCAGCACACAGAGACAGAGACAAGACTAACACAGAAACAGACAGAAACCAGCACAGATGGTAGCCCCCAGAAATAAGGTAAGTCTGAGGGTGGTCACGACCACAGACGTGACAGCACATGTGTGGCTAACAGAGAAACAGTGGAAGCATTGCATTGTAGAAGAATATCTGGCAGCTAAGCAAACAGAGGTGACTGTGAATACACTTATTGCTGCTCAGGTTGCATAATTAATTGGCAGATACACAGCAAAAGTAACAATTACTGCATTTGCCTCACCATTGCCATAGTGATCAGTAAAAGTATCCATTCATGCAACAAACCCTCCCACCATTGCTATAGAGATAAGCAAACTGAGTATTTATATGAGCAGAGCCCATACCTCAGATACACTCACTGCCTTCAAAGGTATTCAAAGGAAGAAAGTAAGGATTTCCATTTTAGGGGTTCCTGGCTCCCTGCAGTCTCTTGCACAAGTAAAATAAAGCAAGGGAGCTCTTCCTCCCTTGCTTTATTTTACCTGTGCAAGCCATGGCAGAGCCTATTGAGTCAGACAAACCAGGAACTGAGCAGGCTGAAGTAACTGAACAAAACATAGTACAAGCCAGCCATGGTTTATGTCCACAAGACTGCATAAACCAACAAAGAAAGCCAGAGAGGTATATGAAGCTGAAGTAGAAAAATATGTCTCCCTTATGAAGAACAAACTGTGGCTCATAGTAGGGCATGAAATGCTTGAAGTTCCAAAGGGGAGCGAGGCTGAGGGCCTAAATACTGACCTGCTGCAAGCAACCTATCAGCAATATCAACAGGAATATTATGAATTTCTGAGCAGGAAAAATACATCAGACAGTTTGGCACAGAGAGAAAGACAGGAGGCCACAGACCTTACACTCCAGGCTAGGGTGGCAGAAGCAATGAGAGACTTAGAACCTCACACAGACCCAGCAGAAGAAAATCATTCTCAGCACTCTGGAAATTCCAGACACAGTTCTAGAAATTCTAGAAGTTCTAGGTCCCTGAAATCACACAGAACAAGCTATTTAAGCAGGTCCACTTCGGGCTCTCTTGCTCTTAAATTGCAAATGGATGCAGTGGCTACAAAATCAAAGGTTCTTTATAGTGAACAGGAAGCTGCAATAGAACTTGAGAAACTTAAAGAGGAAAAGAAAGCAGCAGCTGAGGCTGCTGCCACTGCCAAAGCTAATGCTGTTGCTGCTGCCAGTGGTGAGGCTAATGCCACCCTCATTGCAGAAGATTCTGCTCAGTGA
Source organism: Microcaecilia unicolor (assembly GCF_901765095.1). NCBI lineage: Eukaryota > Metazoa > Chordata > Amphibia > Gymnophiona > Siphonopidae > Microcaecilia > Microcaecilia unicolor. Next base: position 116,740,315 of record NC_044040.1, on the reverse strand, counting down.
ACAGCAGAATATGTGAAGGCTCATACCCTGGCACACAAAAGCGCACTTCCATAGCGTCCATTCAGATCAATCCAGAGGCTTATGGGTTATGCCCCTCCTCCAGCAGGTTAGAGAGAACTCCGAAGTTTCCCTCTAGAGGGCATGTGCAGCCTTCCTAACTTCAGTATTCTCTCTGTCTAGCAGGTAGAAGGAAGAATACTGTGCAGCTCTGGATTCCAAAGCTCCTATCCCGTTCCCTCGGGGGTGTTGAGCGTTTGGTGGAGTTGAGGTGCGGATGCACATTTGGGATACACTGGTGGTGCCAGGTCCCTACCCTTCTCCCCCTGTCAGGCGGACAAATTTACAGAAAGGTAGTCTCCTGCCTCTTAAAAAAAAAAAAACCTTTCATTCCATGGCAGTGCCCTCTAGAAGCACTAAGTGTTTACAGTGCTGGAAGAAATATCCGTTCAGCTTAACTCGAATGTGAGCAGCGCTGACAGGGTACTGTAAGTAAATATTTATTTTACCATGTCTGTTCCATTAGAGTCGGTGAAGCGCTGTTCGCGCTGCGGAGCTCGCAGGTCAGCGTCGGGGGTTTGTGAGTCTTGCTCTGTAGGTTTGGAGAAGCCTGGTACCGAATTAGCAGACCGCAAGTTGGGCCCCGATATTGCACAACGAAGTGAGGCTAGTTTGGCGGGAAGCGTTGGCCTCGGGCTGGCGCATGCCTCCTCTTCCGCCATTTTCTCTCTGAGGACCGACAGATCAGAGACAATGAAAGCCTCGTCGGCGGGTAGTGCGGGGGCGGAGACCCCAGCTGTTTCAGGGGTTTCTCCGGCTTTCGTTTTACTGATGCACGAGGCTTTCTTGCTGCGTTCTGAGGGAGAACGACAGCCGGCGGCCATTTTAGCGGCGCAAGCGGGTTTGGACTCGCAGCCGGTTCAGCAGCAGGCTAAGAGGTCTCGTATGGATTTTGAGCACCCCATTGTCGAGGAGTCAGCTCACTCAGAGTTGGAGGGTGACATGGGATCAGCGGATTCAGAGTCAGAGGCTCTGGAAGAAGGAGAGATACCAGCAGCTGAGGGTGATGATCCCACAGCGGCGAGGCTCTTCAAAAGAGAGGAGCTCTATACGCTTATTGTCCATGCTTTGCAAATTTTGGATCTCTCGGCTCCTGAGCCTTCGGTCCCGGTCCCGGTTAGTACCTCTATAATGTCAGGCACTAGAGCGCCCCCGAAATCTTTTTATATTCATGAGGCTATGCAGGTCCTAATTCGGGCTCAATGGGAAACTCCTGAGGCTACTCTGAGGGTGGCTCAGGCTATGGGCAAGCTTTGTCCATTGCGGCAAGAAGATTTGGACTCTTTGAGGATGCCGGTAGTGGATTCATTAATTACGGCAGTTACCAAAAAGACCGCTTTGCCAGTGGAAGGTGGGGCAGCTCTTAGGGATCCTCAAGAAAAGAAGCTTGAGGCATCGGTTAAGTCTTCATTTGAGGTGGCCGCTTTGATTTTGCAGGCTTCGGTGTATGGGTCATATGTGGCTAGAGCATGCCTTTCTTAGGTGCAGAAAGCGGCGTCGCTGGATGACCTGATTGAGTTCCTTCCTATGTTGGAGTCCGGTTTGGCATATTTGGCTGATCTACTGTATGATATTCTTAGGGCTTCCGCTAAAGGGATTTCTTTGGCGGTCGCAGCTAGGCACTGGATCTGGTTGAAGCATTGGGCCGCTGACCTTCCTTCTAAATCCCGATTGGCACGGTTACCTTTCAAAGGAAGACTTCTATTTGGTCAGGAACTAGAACAGATTGTTAAGGATCTGGGAGAGTCCAAGGGGCGTCTCCCTGAGGATAAATCTAAGAACCAAGCGAGGACTTTTCAACCACGTTTTAAGGAAGCAAAGAAATATAGACCTGGTAGGGTCGCTGGTTTTCTGAAGTCCCGTTTTTCTGAGAAGCAGCAGCAGCCCTTTCGTCAGGAACGTAGAATTCCGCATGCAGCTCCCAGAGGTCAGCCTGGGGCCAGAGGTCCGCAATGATGGGGCCCTGGTCCAGTCCTCTCCGCCGATAGGAGGATGGCTATCCGACTTTGGAGAGGAATGGGCCAGGGTAACTTCAGACGAATGGGTGCTGAGCGTTATACGAGAGGGGTACAAACTCGAATTTGCGCGTCCTCTCGCAGTTTTCTCGAGTCTCCGTGGAAGTCGGCCATAAAGTCAGCAGTGGTAAAGGAGACCTTAGCAGAGTTGCTTCATCTGGGGGCAGAAGTGTCGGTGCCGGCAGATGAGGTGTGTCGAGGACGCTTCTCGATTTACTTCGTAGTGCCAAAGAAAGAGAATGCCTTCCGTCCGGTATTAGATCTCAAAGCAGTCAACAAGGCCCTCAGGATATGACATTTCCGCATGGAAACCCTTCAGTCCGTGCTGGCAGCGTTACAGCCCAGGGAGTTCTTGACAGCTCTCGATCTCAAGGAAGCCTACTTGCATATTCCCATTTGGCCTCCTCATCAAAGATTTCTTCGTTTCGCAATATTGGGACAACATTTCCAATTCAGAGCCATGCCGTTCGGACTGGCTACGGCTCCTCGTATGTTCTCCAAAGTGATGGTGGTAGTGGCGACTTATTTAAGGACCAAGGGCTTGCAGGTTCACCCTTATCTGGACGACTGGTTGATTCGAGCCCCGTCTTACGCAGAGAGTGTGCAAGCCACTCAGCAGGTGATAGCTCTTTTACAATCTTTGGATTGGGTAATACATTTTCGAAAGAGCCGTCTCGTCCCGACTCAGACTTTGGAATATTTGGGGGTGAGACTGGATACTGCCCAGGGCAGAGTATTTCTACCGGATCAGCGTCGTTTCAAATTGGAGAAGCAAGTGTCGTCCATTCTTCAGAATCCGGCTCCAAGAGCTTGGGATTATGTGCAGCTTCTCGGATCAATGGCGGCGACGATAGAGGTTGTCCCGTGGGCTCGGAGTCACATGCGACCTCTCCAATGGCATCTTCTCAGTCAGTGGTCTCCTCTTTCTGAGGATTACTCAATTCGGCTTCCATGGACTCCACAACCTCGTTTTGCTCTTCGATGGTGGCTCAAAGCGGACAATCTGATTCGTGGAATGCCCCTGTACACACCTGAGTGGTGTGTAGTGACGACGGATGCCAGTTTGTCGGGTTGGGGGGGCTCATTGTTGCGGTCATGTAGCACAAGGAACTTGGTCGGTGCAGGAAGCAAAGGTGCAGATCAATCTTCTCGAGCTCCGAGCAATCCGGTTGGCCCTAGTGGTGTTCGAGAAGTTTCTAAGCGGTCAGTCAGTCCGAGTCCTCTCCGACAACGTGACGGCAGTGGCGTATGTCAATCGGCAGGGGGGGGGGGGGACGAGAAGCGCTCCTCTGGCAAAGGAGGCGGCAGTTCTATGTCAGTGAGCAGAGAAACGGTTGCCGCAGTTGTCAGCGGCTCACATAGCGGAACCCTGAATGTTCAAGCAGACTTTCTCAGTCGGAACCAATTGGATGCAGGAGAGTGGGTTCTCTCCCAGTCTGCCTTTTGTCAGATTGTGGATTGCTGGGGTCAGCCGGTAATGGATCTGATCGCTCATTCAACACCAAGGCTTTTTCAGCAGGGCCAGAGAGGTAGGTTCCGAAGGGGTGGACGCTCTACTTCAGCAGTGGCCATTGGAACTTCTTTATGTCTTTCCTCCGTGGCCGATGATCGGTCGGATGGTGGGCAAGATAGCTCGACATCCGGGTCCAGTGATTCTAGTGGCTCCGGATTGGCCAAGACGTCCCTGGTATGCGGATATGATTTGGCTTCTAATCGACGAGCCGTTTCGTCTAGCTCATCAGTCGGATCTGCTCTCACAGGGTCCAGTGATCAGACAGGATTCCAATCAGTTTCGGCTTACGGCTTGGCTATTGAAAAGTCACGTCTGAGACATAAGGGTTACCCAGAAAATGTTATTGCTACAATGTTACATGCACTTAAGCGATCAACTTCGGCAGCATATGCGAGTGTTTGGAGAACTTTTGTTTCCTGGTGTAACGTGGCTGGAGTTTCTCCACAGTCAGCTCCTCTGACTTCCATTCTGGCCTTTCTGCAACAGGGTATGGACAAAAAGTTGTCACTTAACACTCTGAAGGTTCAGGTTGCGGCGTTAGCCTGTTTTAGGGGTCGCTTGGGAAAGCATTCTTTGGCCTCTCATCCAGACGTGGCATGTTTTTTGAGGGGAGTTGGTCAGTTACGGCCGCCTCGAGCTCCGCCAGTTCCGGCATGGAATTTGAACTTGGTTCTGCGGGCATTACAACAGTCTGAACCTCTCAAAAAGTCGTCCTTGAAGGATATCACTTTGAAAACGGTCTTTCTTGTAGCCATGGCTTCTGCTAGAAGGATTTCGGAGATTCAGGTGCTCTCATGCAGGGATCCCTTTCTTCGTTTTTCGGAGGCAGGGGTTTCGGTTCGGACAGTTCCATCTTTTCTGCCTAAAGTGGTTACACGTTTTCATCTTAGCCAAGAAGTGGTCTTATCGTCGTTCAAGCGGGAAGACTACCCAGATGATTTTCGGGCGCTACGTTGTTTGGATGTTCGGAGAGCGTTGTGCGCTTATCTGGAGGCCACCAATTCATTTCGGAAGTCAGATCATCTTTTCGTTTTGTTTGCAGGAGAAAAGAAGGGAAGTATGGCCTCTAAGGCGACCATTGTTAGGTGGCTTAAGGAAATGATTTCCTCAGCTTATCTTTTGATGGGGAAGTCTTCTCCGCTAAGCGTAAAGGCACATTCCACAAGAGCTCAGGTGACATCGTGGGCGGAGTTTCGTCTGGTGCCGTGGGAAGATATCTCGAAGGCGGCGACTTGGTCGTTGCTACATACATTCTCAAGACATCGGATTGATGTAGCAGCGCGTGGAGACGTGGTTTTTGGAGCTTCGGTGTTGGCGGCCGGTGTAGTTCGGTCCCACCCTGGCTGAGGATTGCTTTGGTACATCCCACAAGTCTCTGGATTGATCTGAAGGGACGCTATGGAATGTAAAATTATATCTTACCTGATAATTTTCTTTCCATTAGTCCTTCAGATCAATCCAGAGTCCCTCCCTGTAATGTGAACTCGTGATTTCAGATATATTCCAGCTAATCAGTTGGTTCTGTTCATGTTCTTGTTTTCGTTGAACGGTTACTAGGTTTTGTAGTTTTCAATTTCCTATTGATACTGTTCCTTTTTCGCAGCGTGGGGTTTTCTCCAAAGTTATGCTGCTGTTCTAGAGGCAGGAGACTGTATCTTGTTTGTTACTACTGCTTTGGTATCGTGTATACTGAAGTTAGGAAGGCTGCACATGCCCTCTAGAGGGAAACTTCGGAGTTCTCTCTATTTAACCTGCTGGAGGAGGGGCATAACCCACAAGTCTCTGGATTGATCTGAAGGACTAATGGAAAGAAAATTATCAGGTAAGATATAATTTTACCATAGTCTGACTCAGAAGAGTCATCAGATTTTGAGCAAACACATTCCTCTACACCAGAGTCTAATTCACCCAAAAGAAGCAAGCCTAAGGTAAAGTATGCCACGGAGGTGAACCATCACCACAATGATCCACATGCTCGTACACATACAGATGCACTAGCACTGGCTCTTGCTCCAAGAAAGCACACCAAGGGAAATGTTTTATTTCAACCACAGGCTGTGGCACTACCTAGGAACTGGGCTCAGGGAAAAGTTGAGCAGTTTCACCCAGCAAAACACCCTGTGATGAAGCAAGAGCCACCTGACCAGCCATACTTCATGCCTGACTCCAAACCCCAGCACGCAGCCAGCCACAGACACCTCTTGTCAGTGTGCTAGAAACTTCACAAAGAGAAGATTTTTGCAACATACATGGCTCACAAAAAGGTGGTAAACATGGGGCTTACCCAGCTCAATGACTGCCACAAAAAGTATAGAAGGTGGAAATCTAACTTTAAAGATGCCACATCAATCATGAAATTCACTCCAGTGCAAGAGATAAACCCAGTGCTTTTTTTGTGCCGGTACGCAACGGTATGGTGTACCGGCACCTTTTTTTTGCCCCCCCCCCTCCTTTCGACCCCTCCCTCCTGGCGAGTCCTGCACTTCCTCTGTCCCGCATCCGCAACCTTTCCCGGACCCAACTGCCCCTCCCATCCTGTCTTATCCCATCTCTTTCTCCCCCTTTCATCCACCCACCTTGTAGCACAATATCCCTCCCGTTCCACTTTGCTTGCTCTGCGCTAATAAACAAGCATGGCAGAAGCGCGGGACCGTGGCTCTCTGCCTGCTGCTACTGCTTCTTGTGCAAGGTTAACTTCTGGGTCGGCATAGGAAGCAGTAGCAGCAGGCAGAGAGCCACGGTTCCGCTCTTCTGCCATGCTTGTTTATTAGCGCAGAGCAAGCAAAGTGGAATGGGAAGGATATTGTGCTGCAAGGTGGGTGGATGAAAGGGGCAGAAAGAGATGGGATAACACAGGATGGGAGGGGCAGTGGGGTCCGGGAAAGATTGCGGATGCAGGACAGAGGAAGTGCAGGACTCGCCGGGGGGGGAGGGGTTGCCAGGAGGGGGGGTGCTGAACATGGGTGGATGGCAGGGGGAAGAGAGAATCGCTGGACATAGGCGGATGGCAGGGGGACAGGGGGGTCGCTGGACATGGGTGGATGGCAGGGGCGAAAGGGGGTTGCTGGACATGGATGGAGGGCAGGGGAGGGCAGGGGGGACAGGAGGGTCGCTGGACATGGGTGGATGGCAGGGAGGACAGGGGGGGTTGCTGGACATGGATGGATGGCAGGGGAGGGCAGGGGGGACAGGAGGGTCGCTGGACATGGGTGGATGGCAGGGGGACGGGGGGGGTTGCTGGGCATGGGTGGATGGAAGGGGGGACAGGGGGGGTTGCTGGACATGGGTGGATGGCAGGGGGGACAGGAGGGTCACTGGACATGGGTGGATGGCAGTGGGAAGAGAGAATCGCTGGACAAGGGTGGATGGCAGGGGGGACAGGGGGGTCGCTGGACATGGGTGGATGGCAGGGGGGACGGGGGGTTGTTGGACATGGGTGGATGGCAGGGGGGACAGGAGGGTCACGACATGGGTGGATGGCATGGGGACAGGGGGGTTGCTGGACATGGGTGGATGGCAGGGGAGGGCATGGGGGACAGGAGGGTCGCTGGACATTGGTGGATGGCAGGGGGGACAGGGGGGTTGCTGGACATGGGTGGATGGCAGGGACGATAGGAGGGTCGCTGGACATGGGTAGATGGCAGGGGGGACAGGAGGGTCGCTGGACATGGGTGGATGGCAGGGGAGACGGGGGGTTCCTGGACATGGGTGGATGGCAGGGGAGACAGGGGGGTCGCTGGACATGGGTGGATGGCGGGGGGGCGCTGGACATGGGTGGATGGCAAGGGGGACAGGAGGGGTTGCTGGACATGGCTGGATGGCAGGGGGGACAGGAGGGTCGCTGGACATGGGTGGATGGCAGGGGGATGGTGGGTTGCTGGACATGGGTGGATGGCAGGGAGGACAGTAGGGTCGCTGGACATGGGTGGATGGCAGGGGGGACGGGGGGGGGATCGCTGGACATGGGTGGATGGAGGGAAGGGGAGAGGAGGGCTGCTAGACATGGGTGGATGGAGGAGAGGGAAGGGAGAGAAGAAATGCTGGACATGGATGGAGGCGAGTAAAGAGTGAGGAAGGAGATGAGATGAGGGAAAAGGAAGAGAGGAGAAAAACTGCACATGGATGTAGAAAATAGGCAGAATCTGGATCCACTGGACAGTCAAGTCTGCGGAGGACCCAGCTTTTACTTACGGATGTAGGGCAAGAAATGAAGAAGAAAGGAGGAAAGTAAAGAAATAAATGGAAAGGAAGCCCTGGAAACTGAGTTAAGAGGACAGATAGCAACAGAATCAGATACTGAGCCGGCATGATCAGAAAAACAAAGTCACCAGACAACAAAGGTAGGAAAAATCATTTTATTTTCATTTTAGTGTCTGGAATATGTACAATTTGAGAATTTACATCTGCTGTCTTATTTTGCACTGGGTATACTGGAGCTGTAACAGTTTACAGAAATTATTTATAATGAAAAAAAAATCACGTTATTTTTTTCTCCTATACTAATATATTTTCAATGATGATGTCTGTTTATATGCGCTATGACTGGTATAAGGGGTGTGGCTATAATAGAGGTGGAGTCATATGTGGTGACTCCGCCCACAATGAGTACCGGCACCTTTTTTCCTACAAAAAAAGCACTGGATAAACCTAATGGTAAAGTGGGTGGGAAATGAATCAGCTAATTGTATAAAGAGAATCAGCTAATTGTATAAAGAGACTACCGGATGCATTTTTGCAAGACCCTTCAAGCAGTCTGAAAGAAAAGTGGAAGAAACTTGACCAGCACTATGGCAGCCCAGAAGCTGTCCAACAAGCAGCAATGAAGAGAATAAGGAGTTACTTAAAGGTAACAAACAGAGATAATGACAAGTTACAAGAATTAGGAGACCTCCTCTTGGAGGTTGGTAGATGGGTTTCTTTCATATTTTCTTTCATATATCTTTTACATATGATATTCATTGTCAACTCCAACCTCTGGACATGTTTTGTTTTGTGCACATTGATTGCCATGTGTATTTATAATGATAGTTATGTGGTTTTTAAGATGATACACATATATTGTTCTTTGTATATTTTGCATTCATAGTATTACAGATGCTTTTCTGTTAAGCATTATCCTTTAGAAGTGTCCTTTGTCTCATTTATCCGGTATCAATTTTTTTGCTTCATTTTTAAGGTTCCATTTAATTTCCTCATTATTTGGTGTGGCAAGGTTCCATTTATAACTCATTTTGTTCTTAGTAACGTGGAAGGGCATTTTTAATATGACATCTAAGTCTGAGTTAGGATGTTTTGCAAAAAACATCCAAAATCTGAATACAAAAGAAAGTCATTTTCAACAAGAAAATCATCTGGGGGGTTTTTAAATACTGTTTTGAACAAGGTTTTGTGATTTGGATATTTTGCCTTTTAAAAAAATCCAAGCACAAAACACACAAAATCAAGCCATTGGGATGTAGGAGGAGCCAGCATTTTTAGTGGACTGGTCCCCCAGACATCCCAGGAAAGCACTAGGGCACCATAGGGAACACTGCAGTGGACTTCATACAATGCTCCCAGGTACACATGTCACCATTGCTCCCTTATCTTGTGTGCTGAGCACCCCAAAACCTACTACCCCCAACTGTACACCACTACCATAGCCCTTATGGGTGAATGGGGCACCTATATATCGGTACAGTGGGTTTCTGGTGAGTTTTGGAGGGCTCACAGTTTCCTCCAGAAGTGTAACAGGTAGGGGGAGATATGATGCACTTCACCCACCACTAGACTACTTCATGGACCTGCATGCTGTCCTAATGGACCTGAGTATAACATCTGAGGCTGGCAAGTAATGTTTTAAATCACATTTTTGGGGGGTTGGGAGGGGGTTAATGACCACTGGGAGAGTAAAGAGAGGTCATTCCTCGTTCCCTCCAGTGGTCATCTGGTCATTTAGAGCCCTTTTTTCTGCCTTATTTATTATAAAAACAGATCTAGCTCAAAATGTATTAGTTTTAGTCCTGGGCCGGTTTGTTTTGTTCTATTATGGCTGAAAAACGTCCGAGTGTTAAAAAGAATAAGGAATTACCCAAAGTGACAAATAGAGACAATGACAAGTTACAAGAATTAGAAGACCTCCTCTAGGAACTGGAAGTACTCAAACCTGATCCGAACCTTCCTGATCTGTACTATTTGGATATAGCTTGGGGATAAATGAGATTATATCAAAGCTGCCACTCGACGTAAGAGAAAAATGGTCATCAGTAGGTGCCAAGTATAAAGACAACAACCAAGAGAAGTTCCCTCTCTTCAAGTCTTTGTGATGTTCATCCAAGATTTGGCAAAATGGAGAAATGATCCCAGCTTCATGTTTGATGTACCTGAAGCAATCAACAGGGTACTTCCTGAGTGAAAGGCCGATCAAGAAGTTCGACAACACCAAGAACCCTGTAGTTGTACACAAGGCAGATGTGTCACCCACAGCAACACCACCAATTGATCATTCTCCTACTACAGATCCAGACAGACAGTGTCCTATACACAAGAAACCTCATCCTCTCCAGAAATGTAGAGGTTTTAGAGCGAAACCCTTGAGAGAATGTAAAGATCTGTTGAAAAAGTTCAGGAGTTGCTACAAATGTTGCTATTCATCCAAGTACATGGCTAAAGACTTTAAAGTAGCCATCAAGTGTATGGAGTACAATAGTGACCAGCATGTCAGTGTCTTACATCATAACAAGAGTAAGCCTACTTCTACAGGAACCCCAGCCTCAGAGTCAAGTCACAGTGGGGAGAAAATAGTAAAACAAGTGTCACCACTGAATATTACTCTAAACTGTACATAGGTGTGCAGAGGAGGCCACAATGGGCAGGCATGCACCATGAAATGTGTAGCTAAGGTATATCCAAAAAAGCAACCAGAAAGGGCAGTAAAGATGTATATCATTATAGATGAGCAGAATAACCAGTCCCTGACAAGGACAGAGTTCTTTGATCTATTTGACATCCAAGAAGATTGCTATTCCTACCATCTGAAGACCTATTAAGGGATGAGAAAGAGGACAGGAAGAAGAGCAAGTGGATATGTAATAGAAGCGATGAATAGTAGCAACAAGATCCATCTACCAACTCTTATTGAATGTAATCAGAGTGGAGGAGTGGCCTAGTGGTTAGGGTGGTGGACTTTGGTCCTGAGGAACTGAGTTCAATTCCCACTTCAGGCACAGGCAGCTCCTTGTGACTCTGGGCAAGTCACTTAAACCTCCATTGCCCCATGTAAGCCGCATTGAGCCTGCCATGAGTGGGAAAGCGTGGGGTACACATGTAACAAAAAATAAATAACCAAGAAGAAATTCTCACACCAGATGTTGCACAACACCATCGTCATCTCTAACCTATAGCAAAGTATCTGCCAAGATCTTACTCTTGTTGGGAAGAGAACATTGATCAGAGTTTGTGGGTCATATGCAGGTCCACCCAACTCCTCATTTACCTACCGACTTGCCCTGGGATGGGTGATAGTAGGTGATGCCTGCCTTAACAGACTGAGGAGACCAAGTGTAGATGTCTACAAAATGTGTGTCTTGCAAAATGGGTACATTACCTTGTTCAAACCTTGTCATAACCATCTGTACATGAAACAGGTTTACAGTTGGGAAAAACTGGATCCCGGCTCAACCATTTGTCAGGACACCTCTCCACCAGATTTAGGAGAACATCTGGAGAACTCAGTATTCCAAGTCACCAAGGATGATGACAAACCAGCTTTTTCAGTAGAAGACAGAGAGTTCTTGAGAATCATGGAAAAGGAATTCTACAAGGATGAGGCCAACAGCTGGGTGGCTCCGCTGCCATTCCGGACACCCAGAACACGACTACTTAACAACAGAGAGCAAGCTCTTTTCGTCTCACTTCATTGCAAAACACTCTGAGAAGGAAACCAGAGAGAAAACAGCAGTTTACAACATTCACGCAGAACATGCTGGATAATGGCCATGCAGAACCAGCTCCACTGTTAAAAGATAAAGAAGAATGTTGTTATTTACCTACCTTTAGGGTGTATCACCCACAAAAACAAGGCCAGCTCAGGATTATGTGTGATTCCAGTTCTCAATTTCAAGGAATCTCACTCAACAATGTGCTGGTTTCTGGGCCTGTATGATTAACAGCCTATTAGGAGTCTTTTCGCTTCAAAAAGGACCCTATCGCCATAACAGCAGATTTCTATCAGATGTTCTACTGCTTTATGGTACACCCAGGCTACAGAAATTACTTGTGATTCCTGTGGTACCATGGCAATGACATCAAACAGGAAATTGTGGAATATAGAATGAGAGTTCACATCTTTGGTAACAGTCCATCACCTGAAGTAATCCACAATTCCAGGAATAACACGTATAGAATGTTTGTACATTTGGGAAGCTTGCCAGGTGCCCTTGGCCTGGATTGGCCGCTGTCGTGGATAGAATGTTGGGCTCGATGGACCCTTGGTCTTTTCCCAGTGTGGCATTACTTATGTACTACTACCTATTATCATTTCTATGAAGTAGTAACCTACGGGCTTAGAAGGACAGCCCAAGAGGGAGAAAGAATATGGCACAGATGCCAGATGCTTCATTGAAAGAGACTTTTATATAGATGATGATTTGAAATCTTTACCTGTGGCAGGAGAGGACATTGACTTGCTAAAGAGAACACAAGCAATGCTGGCAAATGCCAATCTGAGATTTCATAAAATTGACCCAAACAGTCCAGAAGTAATGTGAGCATTTCCTACAGAGGATTATGCAAAAGATTTAAAAGATCTAGATCAAAGAGTAAACATCTCTCCACTTCAGAGATGCCTTCGATTGCATTGGGATCTAAAAAGAGATATTTACCTTTCAAGTCTCCACCCAAGAGAAACCATATACATGTAGAGGTTTCTTGTCCACAGATAGTCTATCAGGCTTATTTTTGAAAGAGAAGGACGCCTATCTTTCGACACAAATCGCAAGATGGGCGTCCTCACAGGGTCGCCCAAATCGGTATAATGGAAAGCCGATTTTGGGCATCCCCAACGCTTTCCATCGTGGGGACGACCAATGTTCCTGGGGGCATGTCGGAGGCGTAGCAAAGGCGGGACTTAGGCGTGCCTAGCACATGGGCGTCCTCGACTCATAATGGAAAAAAAGGGCGTCCCTGACAAACACTTGGACGACTTTACCTGGTCCTTTCTTTCTTACGACCAAGCCACAAAAAGGTGCCTGAACTGACCAGGTGACCACCGGAGGGAATCGAGGATGACCTCCCCTTACTCCCCCAGTGGTCACTAACCCCCTCCCACCCTCAAAAAAAATTTGTTTTAATATTTTTTGCCAGCCTCAAATGTCATACTCAGCTCCATCACAGCAGTATGCAGGTCCCTGGAGCAGTTTTAGTGGGTGCAGTTGTTGGAGGAAGCACAAGGAAGGCCTGGAAGAGGCATAAAGAAGGCCTCCAGTATTCCATGCACAGAATTAATTTTTTCTCATCCTTTAGTCAGGGAGGGGTGAAGATCTCTCCCCTTCTGAATCATGAGAACAGTTATTGCTGGAAGCATTCACTCTAACCCCCCCCCCCCCCCCCCCCCCCCCCGCCTAGCCAGAGAATTGCAAATCTGACTGCCCAGGATCTCACCCATAGTGTGGACAAGCCTCAGGGAATTCAAGCAACAGAGGTCTTTCCCATGTCTTTTGTATAAGGCCACTTCAAAGCAAAAGAGGATTACTTTTTCTGTAACCAGAAAATTGAGTAACACCTGCAGAAACTCCTTTAACAATAGATCAAATATTGCATCTCACAAAAGGAAGGCACAGATCTCACTTTAAGAGATAGACCTCTGGAGCCAGGTAAAAGTAGTCTTTTATTATGTATTTCCTTGAATCTGTGTCCTGACCTGTTTGCAAAACACAGGGTCTGGGCTGGCAGGAGAGAAATCTAACACCTTTATAAGGAAGCAGTTTTAACTCTTGTCTTTAGAATAAGAATATATGGTAAAGGAAAATACTGAGACTTTAGACCAAAAGGTTCTGACAAATATATTCTTTTGTGAGAAAAGCTGTAAAGATGAATAGAAGAGATATAATGATCCAAAACATTTGGACAACAGACCAAATGCACCTTCTAAGGAAATGCAAACATATGCAATGTATTTCTTTGTTGACACTGTAAACACAGGAGATCCTGACTGTATTTACAAGATGCTAACTAGAGGGGGAGAGAACTTCTCCTCCCTCTTACTGTAAGAGAAAGAAAACCCTATATAAACTTTTTCTGTAAGGCAGGAAAGTTGGTCAGCGTACATCTCTGTTGGCCCCAAGCCAGGGTGACTGACAGAATGTCCTGATCACTTTCTCACTGTATTTCCATTTCTGTAAAATGCTCTTCTTTCTATCCTGTTCTGTATCTATTCTATTTCTTATTTTTTGTCCTAATTTTGGATAAAGAATAAACCTGTGTTAACCCCAAAGAAACTTCTTTTGGTTTATTTTTCTTTTTGTTTCTAGTCTTAGTAAGTTTTACCAGCTGTCCAGGTTTCTAAGACACCAGTTGAGAGGATTTGTTGCGCAAGTACTGCTGGTTCAATTGGACTCTGGGACGCAGCACGAAAAGGCGCAAACACAGTGCACTTCAAGCAGGCAGACCCAGCCCCCCCCCTACCTGTTACACTTGTGATGGTAAATGTGAGCCCTCCAAAACCCACCACAAACCCACTGTAACCACATCTAGGTGCCCCCCTTCACCAATAAGAACTATAGTAGTGGTGTACAGTTGTGGGTACTGGGGTTGGGGGGCTCAGCACACAAGGGAAGGGAGCTATGTACCTGGGAGCTTTTTCTGAAGTCCACTGCAGTGTCCCTTAGGGTGCCCGGTTGGTGTCCTGGCATATCAGGGGGACCAGTGCACTACAAATGCTGGCTCCTCCCATGACCAAAGGGCTTGCATTTGGTCTTTTCTGAGATAGGCGTCCTTAGTTTCCATTATAGCTGAAAATCAGAAACAACCAAGTCTAAGGACGACCATCTCTAGGGACAACCTAAATGTCAAGATTTGGACGTCCCCAACCGTATTATCGAAACGAAAGATGGATGCCCATCTTGTTTCGATAATACGGGTTTGCTCGCCCCTTCGCCAGGACGTCCTGCGAGGACGTCCTCAGGAAAATTGGGCACCCCTTTCGATTATGCCCCTCATAGTGTGACGTCAGAAGAAGGCGGAACACAGCGAAGGGAAGGCTAGAGACGTCGGGAGCGCCGCCTCCTTCACTGACGCTGCGCTGCTGGACCGCCACGGAGGTAAATTTAAAAGGAAAAAAAAAGAAAAGGTATGTTGGGGGGGGAGGAGAAGAGGGCGGGCAGTAGTTGAACAATGGGAGAGGGAGGGCGAGCGAGGTGAGCATGGTGCAGCGGCGCCCCCCAGAGGGAGGCGCCCCCCTGCCATGCTTACCTCGCTTACCGTGTTGGCACGGCCCTGTAGTTAGAACCTGGGACCTAATGAAGTCACCCTTACCGGTTCCTTATCAACTGATAAGGGATAGCAAGTTCTGCTGACAAAGCTGGATCCCATTGGAATCCATTGGGTTGAGACAGTATAAAGGAAGCACCCCGAGAGGTGTAAGATGCAGAGGCAGGGGCAGATGCAGAGGCAGAAGCAGATGCAGACGCAGATGCTGATGGAGGAGAGAGACAGAGCACCACCGAGAGCTGGTGTATCGTGTGATTCTGTTCCACTGTATGATTGACTGAATTGCTGGTATCCTCATTATTGGGTAATGTATCAATGATAATTAATACTAATAAACTATATCTCTTTAACTAATTAAAACTGGGTTCCTCTTTAATTACAGACTTAGCTACGGCTGAATCTGTACCGAACTGCCATGAGCAGATTCAAGGTAGGGAAAGCTAGATATTTGGAGGGCATATGTAACTTTGCCCAGAGAGATGAGACGGGCCACTGCTTCCGCTGCCTGATTAGCAAAGGCAGATTCTAAGAAAATAAACATATTGGTAGCCAGAGGATGGTTACTCCCTCTTGGGCTTCGAATCTGCCTTTGTAAATTTATTTAAAATTGCCCGAAGAGCTGTACGTTCTAAACCCTTTTTCTTACATTTTTTAATATCCTTATCCAGGCTCTCAAAACTGCCATTTCTTTCTGTAGCTTTTAAAAGTTTTCCCTAACAAGTGCTGTAGTTCACTATCTCAAGGACATGAGAATCTGGGAAGCTTGCCCACTTTAGCTGCCTTATCAGTCCAGCACTGCTTCGGCAGAGGAGGCTCTACAGTTCACTTTTAAAAGCTCAGAAAGTGATTTTTTCCCTTTTCCATTCATTTTTTTGTCCCTGTTCTATGCTGTGGTGGTTTAAGTTAAAACAGTCATTTACACAGGCATTCTTTTTAACCTCTCGCTGTCTATCCTCTGTCAACTGTATTGCTCCTAAATCCATCTAACTAACTCCCTCTCTTATCTTTTTCACACCTTTAAACTCCAGTTTATCTCTCGGAACTGGTACAACTTTTTTTTTTTCAACATATTCTCGACGGTGGACTTATGCAAGGGTCCTTCCCTTAACGCCGATGAGATTTATGATTCCCTATCTCTAGATTTTCAGTCTGCCTCCTTCGGCAGCACTTTCTGATACACAAACAGCCTTCCCCTGGCTGCAGTCCCTAATTACCACCTTTAGCTGGGTTAATTTTTTTAGTTAGCCAGTGCCAATTACTGGACACTGTCCCACCCTTTGTAGAGGTTCCGGACTTATTATAGTCTGTGTGGGTTGCTGCGCTTTCCCCAGTACTAATAAAGGGAGTAAGAAGCACCTTCTAACCTCTACCAAGGTACTTTTGAGGGTTTTAGGCCTTGTGCAGGACAATTTTTTGAGACTGGCCATTGCACAGTACATTTTCTTTGTCTTGTTTCTGGGCCAGTGGCCAACCATACATTGTTTACCAATTCAGCCCTGCTTGTGCTGTCTAAAGACACTCACTGAAGCAGGATAGACACGCTGATTTCAAACACACTTTTTACTGTCTTCTTACAGAGCTGTGGGTTTCTCTTGAGGTCTCTCTTTATTACAGAGAGCTGTTTGGACCCTATGTCCCTTGGTGAATACCCATAGGTAGTTTTTTTTTTTTGGGGTTGCCCTCATTCAGGTACTATAATTTTAGCTGACCATTACGTTTTTTTTTTTTAATAGGTTTTTTTATGTTCACCGGTCTACAGTTGGCCGAGGGGTTTTATATTGGTCAAGGTGACCAAGAGTTCCAGTTTAATACTGAGGGATATTTTTGTATTCCAGTCTAAATTGACTGAGGGTTATTCCGGTTTTAGGTGTGGAACTGAGTGTTCTTTTTTTCCGGTCTAGGGTGACCGAGAGTTTTTCCAGTCCAGAGCGGCTGAGGGTCCAGTTCAGAGTAACTGAGGGGTTTTTTTTGTCCGATCTCCTGACCGAGGTTGAAGGTTTTTTCTTCCGGTTCAAGGTGAACCGCGGCTTTTTTGTAATGCAGGTAAATTTAGCCACTCTGTCTTAAGTGTCTTGTGATGTATCCTGAGTGTACTCTCAATAAGTGGACGCACTAATTGATGGGCCGGGTTTAGACCGCGGGGTTTTGCTAAGTACCTTGACTATTACAAACACATATTGAGAATTTTTTTGTTTGAGTGCACATTGCAATTTTCTTTTTTATTTTTGTCCGGTTCAGCTAAAATTGTACCTTTATGGAATTGCCCTAGGCAACCCTTTCTTCTTACTTGAACGTATTCACAGGCCTCCTTGGGTGAATGTGGGGTATCTGAATAGCCCTCTTTTGTGAAGTCTCCTTGGAGAACTGACAGCTCTGAAGACAGATAAGTATACCATTTACTTCCATTTGTATTGTGATTGATTGCTGAAACACATTTAGACATAGTGCCAGTTCTGTTGTACTATTTGTACTGTTGCCACACTATCATATAGCCCTACACATAGTTGCATCACATAATTTGTGGTACCTTTTGGGCCTCACACCTTTCTGTCATGTCCTCACCCTTAGACACAGTCCTGAAGTTCTTTCCCAATGAAAAGAAAACTCTTACCCGCATTTGTGAGAAATGGTTTAAAGTGTGGAATGCCAATGATAAGACCCTTGATTGGCCTGCCACTGGTTCCTTTGAACCTACTAAATTGCGTGCCTTAATTGCCTATAATGACTCCCGTAAAACAGGGAAGTCCAGAGATAAATATCTCAATGCCATAAATAAATTTATCCTTATTGGGGAACAAGAAGGCAAGACCAGCCCTCTGCTCTCTGCCCAAACCCCAGCACATCCACCTGTGGATGCCACTGCACCCACAGCTCTCCCTTCATATGAGGGGACTCCACCCCCATATGAGCCAGGCTTTTCTGAGAAAACTTTTAACCTACGGCGTAGCCGTTGGCTATACGCCCATACCCCCCCATATCCTGAATCCCACACCTGCTCCAATCCTTCCTTCCCAGCCCGTCACATTAAACCAGCCCACCATGGTCCAGATCTCCGGTACGGTAGATCTGTCGCCTGTCCCGGCTCCTGTCCTTCCCGGTCTAGGACCTGTTGTTCCAGCCACCGTCAACCCTACCATACCTCCACCTGTTTTGCCAGGTGTGGTTGCCCCTGCTAGCCCTCCACCTGTTATTCCAGGTGTTGCCACCTCTGCCATTCCTACATCCTCTGTTCCAACTCCTAGCATCCCTGCCATTCCTCCACCTGTTGTTTCAGGTGTTCCCACCTCTGCCATCCTTCCCCCTGTTGTTTCAGGTGTTGTCACCCCGACTGTTCCAGGTGTAGTCACGCTTGCTAATCCAGGACCTGTGGTTCCTGTTGTCCCTGGTACTGTTACCCCTGCCATCCCCCAACTTATGGCTCCAGGCGTTGCTGCCTCTGCCATTCCTGCACCTATTGTTCCAGGTGCTGCTGTCCCTAACATCCCCTCTCCAGTTTTGGGTGTTGCTACCCCGCTCCCCCCCCCAAGCTATACTTCCAAGTGCTGTCATGCCAGCCATCTCTCCACCCACATTTCCAGGTGCCACCCACTGTGGCCCTTGGTGCTGCTATCCCCACTCTCCCTCCACCTGCTATCACAGGTGCTGTTATGCCTGTTCCCATCCCCCCTAGTCTCCCCGAACCTGTACCAATACCCCGACGTAGGTCTGGTATCACCAGCATGGTTATACCTGCTGTCCCTAATCCTGCCTCCCGTTCTCCTCTCCCTGCACTACTGCTCGATGCTGCAGCCTCTAACTTGTCCCCTTACCAGGGACTTCCCATCCTTCCATGGCAAGCACCCGCTGCCGGTGCAATTCCAAATAATCCTATGGCCCTGTTTGATCGCATAGATCTGGCCGTTGGAGATTTGCTGTTACCAGGGCTTGCCACCCCTTCCCACCCTGTTCAAGTCCCTCAGACTCCAGATAGGGAACCTGTTGTTCCCGATCCTATTATTCCTGCCCCACCCTATGTCACCACTGGCCTCCCTCAAGCTGTCTTGGCTGGACAAGCTGTGACTTCAGCCCAGTCACCACACCTTACTGCTGCTACGGTCAGTGGTGTGACTCTCCCATCTTCCCAATCCCCTGTCCCTCCACCCCTTTCACTGGCATACTCCTTGCATGCCCATGATGGCACCACCCTCACTGAGTACACTGCCTTGCCATCGACTTCACCCCCCATGGCCACCGCTCACACAGGTGCTGCTGAATGGCCACTCTTGGGTGCACGCCCCAAGATTCCTTTGGACTGTCCCCCGCGTCCCCAATCGGTCCCCTTAAGTCCGGTGACAGCTTCGGTTGCAGATAATCTGCCTCCTCTGAAGTGTAGGCTAATTGATCACTCCCCCGTGGCTGATCCACAGGTTGTGCCCATGTCTGCACAGCCTCTAGCATCTGGCCTAACGCCCCCTTTGGCGGGCCACTCTCTATTGGTACAGCATTCACCAGCTGATACCATGCCCTCACTTTTGCCACACGAGGCTCCACTAGTGAGTTCTACTACCCAACAGCTCCCGACTGAGTTGCTGTCTTCCAGTACCTCGCCCGTAGCATTGTCCACCTTGGACAGTGACTCTGCATCCTCCACTCTGCTTCTGCAGGACCATACTATTAATGACCGCATAGATGCTGTGATTGCCCGACATTACCACCCGGTTTATGTGAACAGCTATCCTCCTAATATTGCAGACAATACCCGATCCAAACAACCTTTGGGATACAAGTTACCCGATGGTACTGACTACAGCCTTGCTGTACTCACCCCTTCCACCCGTACACCCCCTGCCAAAGTCTTGCCGCTCCTTAACAAAATGTCTGGTGGGAAACCTCACACGGAGTATACTCCTTACTCCGCTGCTGACCTGAATACCTTGGTTCAGCAACTCCCAGACATTACCAATGGAGGTGGGTGATGGATTCGCCAATTCCGAGAAATCACACTTGGAACCTCATTCGCTGTTGGCGATATCAAAGCGCTCTTAGGTCGCACCCCCCACGCCAATGTGGGTGACCTGTTTACACAGGCAGGCTATGCTGAAATCATGGCCTCCACTACCTTTGATGGTAATCCTTTCTCATTAATTGAAGACAAATTAATGGCTGCCATATGCACTGCCTTCCCCGCCCATAAGGACTTCTCCATCCTTACCTCCCAACGCTGGGTTCCAGACACAGAACCAATTGAAACCTTCCTGTTGCGGATGCAACAGCTATACCGAGAGGAGACTGAACAGAGGTTTGACGCTACAAATGCTCTACCTGTCTTTTATCATCTCCTCAAGGAGACCCTTCCTCCTAAAGTTAGAGAGGGTCTTGATAGTACCGTTGGCCTATCCCATAAGCCATGGCCTGAGATGAAGGACCATATATTGCACCATTGCAGAGTCCTACTTAAAAATTCACAGAATGAGCTACGTAAGGAACAAGCCATGCGTACCCATCTTTTGACCCTTAAGATAGCCAAACTGAAGGATGAACGGTCTCAACTGACCACTCCTTCATCCTCCTCTGGTTCCTCCTCCAGATCTCGTTCCAGTTCAAGTTCCTCCATGTCCTCACCCTTTTTCCCCTCAACTCCTAGTGACTGCTCACCCGATTTGTCTTCCATCCGTTACGGTACCCCATCCAGCAGTTCCAGTTCCAGTCCAGAGATTCAAACCCCTTTTACCCACTGCCCTCCAGATTGTAAAGACTCTCCTTTTTGTGCGAAGCATGACCCTCCACCCTCACCCCACTTCACCATGTACTCTGGTACTTATTACAATAATGCCAGCGGTCCCAACCCTAGGTCCTACCCAAATGATACCAGAAATGGCTACCCCATGTCTCGTAGTAGACCACAGCACAGAGGTCCACCACATCGTGACATGCGACCCCTGGTGGGCACTAACCAGCCTAGCCCCAATTTCCGAGCAAATATTGAATGCTGGCGCTGTCATGGCTTAGGCCATTTCGCAGCTGAGTGTCGCCAGGATTCACGATCCTTTGATAGACATGCCCTGCGCAATAATTCACCTGAACGGCAATCCTTCCCTAGGTGGAACCCTGATAGCCTCCGTCCTCAGTGACTAGGCGTGGTCCGCACTGAGGCAGGTTATGAAGACCCCATGATCACGTTGCTGATCTGCAATATCCCTGTTTCATTTCTCATTGACACAGGAGCTTTTCGCTCTGTGCTGGCCCATGTCCCTCAGAAGCTGAAAAAGCATTTGAAATTCTCCCATGAAAATCTTACCACTACAGGTTTTAATGGGGTTCCCACGGACACTCCCATTCTTGAACCCTTACCTGTCCAGTTTGCAGATCAACTTTTATCTGCATCACTGCTGTATGCACCTGTTTGTCCTGTCAATTTGTTAGGCAGAGACTTGTTAACTCTTTTCAAGTTTCAGATTAATTTTGATTTGTCTGGTCGCTTGGACCGTAAGTCTCTTTTAATGACAGTGACTTCCTATGTGGATCAGCAGATCACTGCTGCCCTTGACAGGTTACCTGATTATCTCTGGGCGTCTCCCTCCTCACCCTATGGTGAAGTGCTCAATCGCTCTCACCTTATTCAACTCTTGCCCGGTTGCAAGGGTCCCCAAATTCCTCAGTACCCCCTGAAACTGGAAGTTGTTCAGGGTGCTCAAGCACACATTCAGTCCTTATTACAGCAAGGCATAATTGAGAAATGTCACTCCCCCTTCAACACCCCATTGTTCCCAGTTAAGAAGAAAGAGCCAGGCCAGTGGCGCATTGTGCAAGACTTATGCGCGCTAAATGAGGTGACCACCCCCATCTTTCCAAACGTGGAAAACCCCACCACTCTCTTAAATAGCATTACCCTTCAGAAATACCACTCCACCATTGATTTGTCCAATGCCTTTTTCTCTATTAAACTTAACCCACAAAGCCGTCCTCTCACTGCTTTTCAATTTGATAACACCACCTACCAATGGACACGCCTTCCACAGGGTTTTATTGACAGTCCCACTATATTCTCTCAGACACTGGCTGCACATATTCATGAATTTAAAGATCACGGATATGTCCTGCCACCCCACACTTCCATCATTCAATATGTCGATGGCATGCTGATTACCTGCCCCACCTTTGATACCTGTTTGCAGGTTACTTGTGACTTTCTGGCATTCTTAGCTACGAAGGGTTACAAAGTAAACAGAAAGAAGTTACAGGTTGCACAGTCTCGAGTTACTTTTCTTGGTCATCAGATAGGCTCTCAGGTACACGGCCTAGCCCCTGAGACACTGCAACACGTATCTGCTTTGCGCATGCCTGAAACGGTTTCCGCTCTCAGAGCTATACTTGGATGTTAATTTCTGTAGATTATGGATCACGAATTATTCAGCCCGTAGCCAGCCCTTTACAATTTGTAGCAGGCAAACAAAAACTTAACAATAGCCTATACACCTCACTACAGCAGAAACTGGAGATCTATGTCATTAGTAAAAGATGTCATGCTAAGTTCTCCATTAGCAATAATTGACGTCTCACAAAATGTCCATTTATGGGTTGTTCACTCTGAAGACACCTGGTGCGCACTGATAACTCAGGCAGACGAAGACATAGCGTGTGGGTACCTCTCAGGCTCTTTTTCCTCTGTAGAAAGAGCTTTTGCTCTCTGTGAAAAAAGGATTAGTTGCAGCAGCGACTGCAATCCTGAAGCTGTACAGCTATGTCCCCCATCTTCCTATCGTCTTGCACACCTCTCATGACAAACAGATCAGTCACATGACTGCTTCTCACCTCCAGAAATATCAGGTACTTTTATTCAGTGTAGTGCATTCCATCCTTCCACTGACAGTGAAAGACATTCACCATCTTGATCCTCTCTTTACCCTTATGCTTGCAGACCACAGTGCCCTTTTTCCACACCAGTGCACTTCATACTTGCCCCCTTTGCCTGACTGTCTTACAATTCATTATGAGCTATTACAGACTGGTCAAGTGTGGTTCACAGATGGGTCCTTTCAGCATGACAGGGCAGGTTTTGCAGCTGTACATTACACACCTGATGAAGAAATACTTGACTCTGTCCAGTTTTTACTCCCTGAAAATTATACTGCTCAGACAGCTGAACTTGCAGCAGTTTTGTATGTTTTACAGTTTAAAGCTTTGAACACAGTTCTTTCTATTGTAACAGATTCTGATTATGTCTTTTCCTCTCTACACTCTCATGCACGTAAATGGAACAAGAGGGGTATGGTTTCCTCTACTGGTCAGCCTTTAAGCCATTTACCACTTTGGACCTCATTATTTGAGGCCCTACAGGCCCGCCATGAGAAAGGCCTGCGCACAGCTATTACATGGATTAAGGCTCACCAAGAGACCACCTTCTCTTTTGCAATCAATGGCAACAATCTCGCTGATGACCTGGCATGCCAGGTGACGTCATGTCCGGTTTCACCGGCCCCTGACCTCACTCTGCCGCTGCATGTCCCGGATGCCTTCCCCATTTCCCTTGACACACCTCCGCCCACACCCCTCCCTTCCTCTCCCTCCTCTACCCCTCCCCTATCCCCCCTGCCCTCCCTTCCTCTCCCTCTACCCCTCCCCTATCCCCCACTGCAATGCCTTCCCCTCCCTCCTCTACCCCTCCCCTATCCCCCGCTGCCCTCCCTTCCTCTCCCTCTATCCCTCCCCTATCCCCCGTAGCCCTCCCTTCCTCTCCCTCCTCTACCCCTCCCCTATCTCCCGCTGCCCTCCCTTCCTCTCCCTCCTCTACCCCTCCCCTATCCCCCGCTGCCCTCTCTTCCTCTCCCTCCTCTACCCCTCCCCTATCCCCCGCTGCCGTCCCTTCCTCTACCCTTTGCCACCAACATTTAGAGCCACTGGACTGAAAAATCCTGTCCTATGACCGAGCTTCTAACCCTCACAGACAATACCTGCCAGGACGTACCACCTGTCCCTGTACGGAATATTGTCCATCCCCCGGACTCCACCCTTGTTGATCTGTCCACTGTTGAACTCATTGCTGAGTCTGCACCTGCCATTCTCCCACCGGAAC
The DNA here is from genome assembly GCF_901765095.1 of Microcaecilia unicolor. Taxonomy (NCBI): domain Eukaryota; kingdom Metazoa; phylum Chordata; class Amphibia; order Gymnophiona; family Siphonopidae; genus Microcaecilia; species Microcaecilia unicolor. The sequence goes on along the minus strand of NC_044040.1, from coordinate 116,716,212 downwards.
AGTGTGACGCAAGCCCACCCGGTTTTCCTGAACCTCCAAGCAACACACCACAGGACTTTCAATTTTGCACACCTAAACTTGCACTCGAAATTACTGTTCTTATTGTTCTTATAATTTTGCTGCTTGGTCTGATAATTTATGTATTTGAGAAACTCCATGAGTTCCTCCAGTACAGAAATTACGGCCTAGGGGATTGCTACTGAATTCCCTCTCCTTTCCACTGTTCATATTTGGGCTCTTTTCTCCTCCTGCTTTAGGGAGGTAGTTCCCACTGCATGATCTCACCCCCTGGGTAGAGAAGAATCCATTAATGCCAACCTTAGCCCCTGCAATAAAGATTCCATACCAGGTTCGCAGAATTGAAACTGCTAAAGATTGGGTTGTTCTGTGCCCATGCCCGTGCAGATCCCTTAGCAGTTCCCTTCCCATTTGACCTCTCCAACCATCCAGAGAGTTTCCTGTGCATGTTACACTTACTCCAGGTGTTAGAGCCTATTAATCAGTCTTGTCAAGCTCTAGGAGAGAGCTATCCTGCATTGCCCCTACGACACAGAGTTCCTCCTGTATTCATAAGGCCCGGTCCCACTACCATGTTCCAGACTTTTCTGGCCAGGTACCCAACTCAAAATTCCAGATTTGTAGGTAATTTGACTTCCTGTAGATCTATTCATTACAGTATTGAACAGGTAAATTTTACTGCCTTTTCTCAAGCCCGTGCTGATGTATGGTGGTATTGTGGAACCAATGCTCTTTATCACACCCTACACAGAAGTTGGAAAGGAACTTGTGCCCTTGTTAAATTGGTAATTCCACTAACGATCGCCTCCCTAAGTTCACCCCATTCACCTTCCTCCCACCGATCTAAGAGACAGGCCTCTGTACCAGGCTCATTTGATTATCATGTCTATATAGATTCAATAGGAGTCCCTAGAGGGGTACCTGATGAATTCAAGGCCCGTAATCAAATTGCCTCAGGATTTGAGTCATTCGTCTTTCCTTGGGCTACAATTAACAAAAACGTAGATTGGATTAATTACATCTATTACAATCAACAAAGATTTGTTAATTACTCCAGAGATGCTATTCAAGGAATAGCAGCACAATTAGATGCCACCAGTAGAATGGCAATGGAAAACCGAATGATTCTTGACATGATGACAGCATCGGATGGTGGTGTGTGTGTTAAACTAGGTACTCAATGTTGTACTTTTATCCCCAACAACACTGCTCCAGATGGGTCAATCTCCAGAGCTCTGGCTCACAACTCTGGTATTGACACCTCTTGGACAGGTTGGCTGGATAAAACTTTTGGAAAATGGAAGAATATTTTTGTTTCAGCTGCAATTGCTATTGCTGTTTGCATTGCTATTTTCATAGTTGTAGGATGTTGTATTATCCCATGCCTTAGAGAATTAGTACTACGTGTAGTTACCGCTGCTATAAGCAAGAGAGAACCTGCAGGTCATTATGTCCTGTATGAACGCTTTACCACTGATATTGAGCTTGTTGCTGGAACAGAAGAAGGATCATATGCTTCTATGTACTTTTCAAACCATTAGTGGTTAACATGGCCTTCGTATATATTTTTGGCCTATTACGGTTAAGTCATTTGCAATATTCATCATTATAAGACTCATGAATTTGCAATAGTCATTAATGTCAATAGATTTCTTTTATATAAGATATTTACACTCCTAGGAATGTTAAATGAAATATAGTTGCCTTGTTATTTCCAATTTGAGCAATACTTGAACACTCAGAACATGACTACTGACTTACTGTTGTAGTAATAATCTTAGCTTGTTGCAGTCATACACTCAACCTCATTGATTCCTTTGTATGATACCTAGGCTTATGTGAGTTCTCATATTCCCAGGTTTTACCTGTTCCAAAAGAGTAGCTGTTGAATACATAGTTAGGTTTTTTCTGGGTGGTTTACCTTAAGAGGGACACAGCATAGAAGTTTTACGTAGTATATATCTATGTACTGGAAGCTTGACTTTCACTACGGCCTCAGTCCCATGTCTTGACAGAGCATCCCTCTCACTTCAGATATATATATCTTCCCCCCCACACAGGACTCTATGAGCCCTCTGGAAAAGATGGCCACACCCATAGTCAGGTGTGCCGGCCCTTTTTAGAGGTCCGGCAAGAGGGGAAATGTATATATATGGCCGCCCTTGCTCTCAGTAAAATACAGATCAATGGCTCAGGCTAAAGAGCTAGGCCTCTACAAGCAAATGGCTCATAATAAGAGCTAGGCTTCTCTTAAAAATCCAAAGTCATCTCTGATGCAAAATACATTTATCTGCAGCACAAGCTGAACTGAGTTCTCAGGGAGCTGGCACGGGAGGGGGTCCTTTGCTTTTATAAACATGCCTGGGACTGGCATCGGTGAAGAGTCATGAAAGATGTTTTGGGCTAATGAAAGTAGATAAAGGGGTAGATGTACGTAGTTAGAGAGTACTCAGAGGGAGGGGGGAGCTGAGAAGAGCAGAGTGACCGATGAAGTCATCTCGCCAGCTGTGCTCTGAACCCCTTTTGTGTATAGTTAGAACCTGGGACCTAATGAAGTCACCCTTATCGGTTCCTTATCAACTGATAAGGGATAGCAAGTTCTGCTGACAAAGCTGGATCCCATTGGAATCCATTGGGTTGAGACAGTATAAAGGAAGCACCCCGAGAGGTGTAAGACGCAGAGGCAGAAGCAGATGCAGATGCTGATGAAGGAGAGAGACAGAGCACCACCGAGAGCTGGTGTATCGTGTGATTCTGTTCCACTGTATGATTGACTGAATTGCTGGTATCCTCATTATTGGGTAATGTATCAATGATAATTAATACTAATAAACTATATCTCTTTAACTAATTAAAACTGGGTTCCTCTTTAATTACAGACTTAGCTACGGCTGAATCTGTACCGAACTGCCATGAGCAGAATTCAAGGTAGGGAAAGCTAGATATTTGGAGGGCATATGTAACTTTGCCCAGAGAGATGAGACGGGCCACTGCTTCCGCTGCCTGATTAGCAAAGGCAGATTCTAAGAAAATAAACAGTACCGAAAAGATGAAATGGGTGTAATCGTGACATTGAGAAATGATAGAGGTATCTTGGGAAGAGATAATAATCCAGTGATCCAACAGGCTGTGTTTTTTTCAGGATTCAAGACATTTTATGAGTAGAAAGCCAGGAAGATAGTGCAGCCAAACAGGATTGTAGAGGGGTAAGATTTGGGTTATGAGGAGTAACTGGGAAAATTAAGAGAATGTCAACTGCATAAAAGAAAAATTTGATAATAAGATCCTGAAGGAGAAGAACCAAAGGGCTAAGAAAAATATTAAACAGTAAGGGAGAAAGAATAGAACCTCGAGGAACCCCACCGTTAAGTGAAGAAACCACGCAGGGCAGGGTACTGCCATTTTTCAAGATGGTGGCACTGGGGGCAGAAGCGAATCGGCATCGCTCCTGTCTCTCCTGTAAGGTACATCAGGAGGGCTGTGGGAGGGATCGGCAGTGGGAGGGTGCCACTAGACACCAGGGATTTATTATTTTTTGTTTGAGGAAAGGAGTTTGGGTCCAGGGAGGGAGGGAGGGGGGCCACTAGACTACCTGGGAAATGAATTGCCTTTCTTCAAAACTAGTTTATAGGAAAGTGAAGTCTGCTGAAATTTAAAAAATGATTAAATGAGTTCATTTTCTGTAACTGCTGTTGCTTAATGTTTGTCATTCACTTTCTCTAGATTAGAATCTTCAGGCAGAAAACATACAGCTTTTTAAATAAAGCTGTACCATGAAAGATATTTTAGCTGAAAACTACCTTTCAGAAATAAGTGAACACATTTATTCAGTTTATCCCACATTCTGAGTAAATGGGTGGTAGTCCTACAGCCAGTGGGTACACTGAAAAATACTCTCTAGAATAGCCTGTTCTTGTATATATCTATTTACATTTTTTTTGTACGTATGCTGGCTTACTATGCATCGTCTTCCAATTGCACAGCGCTAAATAAATTACTAGATTTTTGCATATAGTAATCAATAGAAATCAAACAAAATAAAACATGGAAAAGAAAATAAGATGATACCTTTTTTATTGGACATAACTTAATACATTTCTTGATTAGCTTTATACTGAACATGCAGAAGTTAAATACCCCCTCCCCCCCAACAAAAAAAATAAAGTGCTTTAATTTTCACCAAATATCTTAGGGACCCTTTTACTAAACTGTATTAAGCAGTTTATGCTGCATTAACTGCTAGTGCAGAGCTGCGTTAAGGAGCTTTGTAGTTCTTTTGCAGTTAGTGCACAGTAAACTGGATGTTAATTGTTTTTTTTGTGTGTCTAGGCATGGCATGGGTGAAGAGTGGGTATGAAAGGAGCCTGGCAGTTAACACACTTCACTTACTGATTGCTAACTGCCTAATGCAGAGTTAATGCGCCACCACTTACTGTCTCCTATTTAGGGGGTGCTAAGTGCTTCTGCTTTAACTGGGAGCAAGTACTGTGCATTAATCTGAATGCTAAATACATGACTGCAATAAAAAATAGTGGGAATGCCCCCAGTAGGAGGTACGTTACATTTGCAGCTATTCCACAGTAAAATCCTGTTTAAGCTGTGGTAACTGCAAATGTTATTGCTGTTTAGTAAAAGTCACCTCCCCATTTAAAGCCTCTTGAGAGCAGGGCCACCAAGGGGGGGGGGGGGGGGGGGGCAGGGGCCAAAATTCCTGGACCAGGCACCAGAAGGTTCTGTCTCTCTCCTGCTCCTATGTGTCAGAATCCAAGTGATTGTGTTAACGCAGTAACCCAGGTCCAAGCACACAGAAGCAGGAGAGTGACAGACTGAGGGAGGAGCAGATGCAGGAAGGTAAGGGGCAGGGGTGGTGGCCTGAGTGGGAGGGGGGGCAGCAGTGGCCCTGCTCCAGGCCTGGCTCTGTCTCTCAGCAGCCCTGCTGAGAGTCAGTAATGTAGTGCCTTGTTAGTCCACTTCAATATGCAGTAATAAAGGTTAACAACAACAAAAAAGAAAGAAGATGAAAAACTTTTATCGGACTAACAATACATTTTTTGACTAGCTTTCGGAAGTGCACACCCCTTCATTAGGTCAGAACAGAATGAGAAAAAAAATCACAAGAAAAAAGTGAATTATAAAATGCATTCCAATATAGTCGAGAGAGGTTAAGGGTGTGAGGGCGGGATTAATGGATGATCAGAAGGCAGACAGGGGAAGTAGGATTTATGGCTTGCAATGCATCAGAAAGCCCAAGTCTTTAGAGTCAGTCACTCACCCAGCAGCGCAAAGGACAGCACGGTGTAGAGAACAAACCTCATTGTTCCCACTTTCTGGGGGCTGATGCTGAAGGCCACAGCTGGTCTCTGCTCAGGAACTTGTCCCTCTGAGTTCTGTGGTGGTGTTGAACTGCTCTCCTGTCTTATATAAGGGCACAGACTAGCTGAGTAATCAGAAACATTCATCTGTAGATGTTTGTTCTATGGATTACCCAATAGTTTCTCTTCCTATCCCTTCTCATCTCTCCTCCCTTAGACCAGGTCATTTAACAGGATGAATTTTTGAAGTTCTGGCACAACTATGGGCATGTCATAGAGTGTGAGAAAGTGTGAGTGTGTGTGTGTGGGGGGGGGGGGGGGGGGGAGACAGGAAAGAGCAAAGCTTAGTTTCGGAGATTCCCACCCTGTATCAGAGGGAAGAGCTGATTTTCCTGATTTCCCCATTCTAGACTGGAAAGTTTTAGCTTCTGAGAGGTGCTCCTACCTAAGATTGAACTGACCCACTCTTCTAACTTATGTGCTATTAACATAGGCAGGCTGCACACTCTCGCGCCCCCTCCCTCGCTTTTCCCCTCAAGCACACACAAAACAGGCATGAGACAGATTTTGGGAATAAATGGCCACAGCTTTATTGACAACACATTAAACTGCCCCTAGGAAGCACCCGAGCCTTGGGTTGGACATTGCAGATGCTCCAGCCCTCCGCCATGCTTATCCAGCTAGAGAGCCAGCATCTCCGCCCACGCGACGGCCAGCCTTGACTCCGCCCTTAGCGTGGCCGTGCATCCGCCCGCTTGGGACTGCGCCCCAGACCATAGTCCCACCTGCCATGTATAACCAGCGAGGTGATTGGTCTGCCAGCCGTGAGTGTTCTCGTCCCTTGCGTGAAGCGGGCAAGCCAGCTTGGGACTGCACCCCAGACCAGAGTCCCACCTGCCATGTGTAACCAGCGAGGTGATTGGTCTGCCAGCAGTGGGTGTTCCTGTCCCTTGCCTGAAGCGGGCAATCTTCCTTTTGCCTGTTGTTCCAGCACATCCCAGAGTTCCCAGGCTCGGGTGCCTCCGCTGCTGTGACATTGTACAGATTCTTTAAGCATCCGCCTGTGAAGAGACAACAGTAATCGTAGGCGAGCCTAAATTCCCTGCAGTGCAGTGATATACATATATGGCAAGTAAACAAAAGTGGGCACGTTCTGTAACAAACTTCTATAACTCTACAATGACATGGAGAACTAACCATGCAACCTGACCTTCAAAGGGAACTTTAACAAATGTAATGGCAACGCAATGCCATTCTGTGGGCACATTCTGTATCAACTTCTAGACTCTACAATGACATGGAGAACTAACAATGCAACCTAACCTTATAAGGGAATCTTAAAAAATGTAATGGCAACACAATGCCATGGGGAATGAACCATGCAGCACAACAGACAGTAACAAAACATACAATAGATTCTCTTGTGAGCGGTCCCAATAGTTTGCGGTGGGTATCACAGCCAAACAGGAAAATTGCACTCTGCTAGAACCCCGCTCACCTTGCACAGCACCAGATGAGCCCAGTGGCCATTCTAAGAAACTTGAAGGGGAAGGGAGGGTGGGGAAAATTCCCACGCCGCTAACCGCCGACCAAGAGACTCCCCTTGTCTCGTCGGCGACTTTTAAGTGGTGCAAGAGGGCATCCCCCGAAGCCCCGCCCCCCTCCGGCCCGCCAGCCAATGACCGGCGAGGTTCTCCTCTACGTCATTCAGAGGGAAGCCGGAAGGGAAGGGTTGCTCGGTTCGGGGAGCTGCTGCGTGGCAGCCGCCATGTTATTGGCGGCTGCTCGGCATGCACCTCGCCGGCCTTCTTTAACATAGGCAAGCTGCACACTCTCGCGCCCCCTCCCTCGCTTTTCCCCTCAAGCACACACAAAACAGGCATGAGACAGATTTTGGGAATAAATGGCCACAGCTTTATTGACAACACATTAAACTGCCCCTAGGAAGCACCCGAGCCTTGGGTTGGACATTGCAGATGCTCCAGCCCTCCGCCATGCTTATCCAGCTAGAGAGCCAGCATCTCCGCCCACGCGACGGCCAGCCTTGACTCCGCCTTAGCGTGGCCGTGCATCCGCCCGCTTGGGACTGCGCCCCAGACCATAGTCCCACCTGCCATGTATAACCAGCGAGGTGATTGGTCTGCCAGCCGTGAGTGTTCTCGTCCCTTGCGTGAAGCGGGCAAGCCAGCTTGGGACTGCACCCCAGACCAGAGTCCACCTGCCATGTGTAACCAGCGAGGTGATTGGTCTGCCAGCAGTGGGTGTTCCTGTCCCTTGCCTGAAGCGGGCAATCTTCCTTTTGCCTGTTGTTCCAGCACATCCCAGAGTTCCCAGGCTCGGGTGCCTCCGCCACAACCCGGGGACTGAATTCAGGGACCACGGGTCCCCCCCCTTTTTCTCTCCTTCAGAAATGTCTCTCCAAGACCACCTGGAAGTCGTTGAGGAGAAGGAAACCTGCGACTTCCCGAGACGGCTAGCATCTTCGAGGAAGTATCCGAGAGTGAGCGGGGCAGCACACTGATGCCAGGTCCTTGCACCGCCAAGCTGCTCCACCCACATGCCACTCTGGCGATTGACCTTGGTTAAACCTCTGGACCACAACCTGGAGGCAGATCCATGTCCTCACGGGCTGATGCCGGACCAGAGGATAGTGGTGAGTAAGCCCGGGACACTACACATGGTAATGGTGTGTCCTTTGCCTGCCTGATCCATCTTGGCCTGGCGATTCTCAGGCAGACTACTTCCTGAGCTAGAGACGTCAGCCATCTGCAGGCCTATGGACTGCGCAGTAAGCTCGCCTATGTGCATAGCAACGAAGAAGACCGACAAGGTGGCCGCCCCGAACGATGCCGCTTCGCAGCCATCCTTGCATAATCTGCCAAGTGCAGACCATAGGCGATGAAGGATCTCCTGCGTCACGGGCCGCCTGGTGGCAAGAGACGCGGGGTGGCCCACGCCCACCCTCATAACAGAGTCCTGCTCAGGAAGCTTGCGTGAGGGTTGCCCCATCTGCGGATCTTGACAACGAAGGAGAAACCCGCAAAACGTGGGATGACCACATCCCTGGAGGTGACCCACTCGAATTCGTCTGTGGAGTAGCGAGCAATGAAGTGCTCAGGAACCGCTCCCTCAGCCCACCCATGTCCTTGAAGGTAGCCACAAACTTGATGAAAGGCACGCCGGTACGCCCGCGGCGTGGAATGTGCTAATGAGCTGTTGCTGAGTAGTTGCACGGTATTGAGATTAGCGGCCAAAGTTGCTCAGGGACTGTAGTTGGTTCCTTGTTCGCCGCGGGGGCAAGCTGTCAGAAGAGTGAAATGGAAAACGTGAGAGAGCATCAACTATGCGTTACCAACTCCATGTATGTGCTTCGCTCACGCAGTCAGATTAGGTTGCAGGCAGCGGAGCACAATAATAATGCCGGAGAATCGCTTCTTGCGGGCAACCGGTAGGTTGCTTATTTATGATCTCCCCCACGGCAGCGTTGTCTGACCACAGGATAACACTTCTGTTGTCTAGCGCAGGGCCCCAAACCTGAGCAGCCGTAACAATGTGGAATAACTTACGAAAGGTAATATTCTTGGTAAGTCCACTGTGCGTCCAGCCCGTAGGCCAACGGACAGCGGGCCAGCCTTCGTTGTGGTAGGCTCCACACCCAGCAGACCCAGTGGCAGCAGTATATAGGCATGGGTCAGCGCTGGCAGTTGTAACTGATTGTATTAGGGGTCCTCCACTGGAGTACTGTATGATGCACAGCCAGATGTGCATGTCCTGCCTAATGGGAAGCGTTATGCACGCGTGGTGGTGCTTGCGCGATATGCTCACCATGGCGGCAGCGAGCCTGCAGACAAACACTCTACCCATTGGGATAATCCTGCAAGGCAAGTTGAAGGAGCCAATGAGAGATTGCGTCTGGTAAAGAGTGAGGCGAATGGAGGACATTAGGATCTTCCGCATCTGTACGTGCAACTTGTCCACTGGGAGTTAAGTCGTCCGGGTTGTAGAGTGTATCTCAATGCCCGAGAAGGTAATGACCGTACCAGGCCCCGTCGTGCTGTTGTTTGCGACCTGTACTCCGAACCCCTGTGCGACAGCGTGGAAGACCTCCATGCGGTCTCTACAGGTGCTGGAGTGATGAGGCCCAACAAGGAGAAGTCGTCCAGGCAGTGCACGATTGCTTTCACAATGGACTGTTGGGACACCACCCATGCTAGGATGCACTGAATGCCTCGAATAGGTTGCAAAGTGCGCATTCCATGGGTATGCTTTCGTCACAATAATAGTGGTTGTCATGTCAGAAACCGAACAGGGTGAAGCACAGCGGCCTTCAGTAGACCAGTTTGTGCGCAGACCTGTATCATGCCTTACGTATCAACGTCGCAACAGGCTAGTTTAGGCAGTCCCCAGTTCTATAGGGAGATTGACTTCGGCAAAGAAGCCGAACTTCCCAGTCACACAGCCTTATGCAGGTGAACCGCAATAGGTCAAGTGCAGCTCCTAAGCCACTCATGGTAGATTGGCAATACATCGCAGAGGGCAAATAAAATCTAATGAGACAAAATGCAGGCTGGTGTGTATGTCAATGAGACACATATCCGTAAAATGGATGCGATAGGAGAGGCAAAGGCAGTACTTACGTTTTCAAGCGCAACAGGAGGGAATGGATCATACCTGTTAAAGGTCGGAGGGGGTGACTGTACCCTGTGTCATAGAGCAATCTCGCTGTATTTAAAGGATAAGGACTAGGGAAAATTTAAACCGATGCCACCAATCATATGCCTCCCATCCAAGGGTGGGCCAAGCTGCTCCTGCATTGCCTCTACTGGTCACTTCTGGTTTGTACGCCTCCTCCACCCATGAGCCTTGAGAATTACCTTGAAATCCCATAGATGTTAAGCTGTCTATCCTTGGGTAGGGAAATGTGGAGTGAAACAGTGGATTCAGGTAATAATGTGGATTCAGAGAAATACCGCAGCGATCATTGCAGCAAACGACATTTGCCTGACCTGCCCGATGCAGGTACCTCTGTGCATCGGGAAGCATTTGTGGCCGCTTGGAAAGAATGAGCAAGCATTAAAAGAAAGGGGAGAAAGGGTAGCAGCTGAGGCATAAGAGGGGGAAGGAATACGGGTTAAAGCCCAATGATTGTCAAACCGTGTGCATGCACATCACACCGCAGGCAGCGGTAATCCAGCCCTCTGCCGCAGCAACTTGAGGAGGGGACATGTGCGTGTTCTAAAGTGAACAATATCACAAAGAGCCGCAGTGGGATATGAAGCCGCCACCTTTGTACTGCAAGACTTGTGCTCTAACCAATGATCACATGGAGCAGCAGTGTGTTATGATACCGCTACTTCTGAATTGCAAAGGCCGGTGTTCCAACCAAAAGTCACAAGGAGCAGCAGTGCGCTATGAACCCGCTACCTCTGAATTGCAAGACCAGGTGCTCAACCAACGGTCACAAGGAGCGGCAGTGTGCTATAACCCGCTACCTCTGAATTGCGAGACCATTGCTCCCACCAAGGGCACAGGAAGGAATACGTGTATAGCACGATTTGCCAACTGTATGCCTGTAAACCCACAGAAAGCAACCGGGTCACGGCAAGCCTCAGGCGTGGCATTTGAGGCGGAAACTGGAGAAATACGTGGCAACAGAACATTTATCCAAGTACAGGAATTTATCCAAGTTGGTAATCAATACAGTTACTTCGACGCCCCTACCAGACCCCAAGGTACTGAAATTTATTATGGCCATCAAGTGGGGAGCCGGCAGGTCGACAGACCTAAGGGCGAGGCCTCTTGGCGCCGCATCCAACAAGAGCTCCTGGGCCTTGGGTGGTCACTGCCATCACCGCATCTCGGGAACCGCGAGCAAGGAGGGCGGAAGAGGCGTTTGGCGGGGCCTGGCCCTCCACAAGCACGTGCAGGAGATGAAGGCACCGGAAACACAAAACGCAATTCCACCTGGAACAAGCAGGGGGACGAAACGCGCGAACCGAAGCAACTACTACTACCTAGCACTTGCACAGCGCTACAAGGCATATGCAGCGCTGCACAAACATAGAAGAAAGACAGTCCCTGCTCCACCTCACGGCCTGCCACACATGAGGTGACCCCCCCCCCCCCCCCCCCCCGGCCAGGCCTGGCGGAAGAAGGGGCACGCGGGCGGCCTGTGGCGCGAGCAGGACAAGGCAGGCGGGCCCCAGAGCCAGGTAGGCACACTAGACGGCTGGAAAGGAGAGCTGTAAGGGGAGACCCGCTAAAATGCACGTCTCAAACGAATCCACAAAGGAAACAGCAAAATTGACCGCAACGCACAAAAGCATTAGTGGGATTTGAGCTCACCACCTGAGAACGGGCCAAAGACGCCTGCGGAACCAGGTAGTCGACATACGCGCCCCGCGAAGCCAGCCAAAGTGGGCGGCATTAGGGAAAACGCCAACTGGTCGACCCATGCGAAGAAACCGGCCAGTATAACGGCGGCTGCGAAACCAGCAGGGGGTTGCAGCCGTCCGCACACCAAGCAAGAAAGCAATGGAGCAGACCTAATTGCAGGGGCGGAAGGGGAAATCAAGGAATTCCCCTCCCCCCCCCCCCCCCCTGCCCCCCCCCCCCCCCTGTTATCTAGCTGGGGCTCCGTTATTGTAAAGGAATAATAAAATTAATGCAAGTCCCTTTAAGGGGGCTCACCTGCGATCCATGAAGGCCACGGCAATTTTGAGCCATCCTGGGCTCACGTGTGGCTGCTCCGAGGCTCATTCGAAGGCTCCCTCCATGCGGGAGGTGGGTCTTGCAGCCGGAGAGACGCTAGGCTGCTTAAAGACGGAGCTGAGACCGGCGCACATGAAAGCAGCGCTGGGAGTCAGGCTAGCACCCCATGAAGCCCAGGGGGCTCCGAAGGTGTGGGCAGGGGAACTGGGACCAATTCCGATTTCTTTCCCTCGCCCCCAGCAGGTAAAGACCATCAAGGGGGAAAAATTCCCACGCCGCTAACCGCCGACCAAGAGACTCCCCTTGTCTCGTCGGCGATCTTTAAGTGGTGCAAGAGGGCATCCCCGAAGCCCCGCCCCCCTCCGGCCCGCCAGCCAATGACCGGCGAGGTTCTCCTCTACGTCATTCAGAGGGAAGCCGGAAGGGAAGGGTTGCTCGGTTCGGGGAGCTGCTGCGTGGCAGCCGCCATGTTATTGGCGGCTGCTCGGCATGCACCTCGCCGGCCTTCTTTTGTGTTCACAGCAGCACTCCCACATTGACAGCAGTGCAGTGAGATGAAAGCAATCAGTATTTGTTTGTGCAGATCAAGGTTTCTTCAGTAGTTTTAGGAGGTCTTTTACAAGGCGTCGGTAAGCCCAATGCGGGCCCAATGTAGCCACCGGTGGTAGTTCTGCCCTGAGCGTGCACCATTTCAGAGGGGAAAAGAAACCCCCCTGGAAATGGCTTGCATGGCGATAACCCGGCGGTAATTGGGCATACAGTGCGCTGCCTAGTTATCACTGGGTTACCGGCAGGAGCCCTTTATCGCACCCATCATAGATGGCGGTAAGGGTTCCCAGCGCATGGCCAGAGTGGTAAGAGTATGTCTGGGGGACTTTTTACCCACTCTGGTAAAAATGGCCCTGGTGCACTGGAAAAACAGCTCCCATCACTAGTGCAGGGCCCTTTTTCCCGCAGCTTGGTAAAAGGACCCCTTAGATATAAATTTTAGATTTATTATTTATAACCGCCCTTATCCAGGGCGAGGTACAATATACACACATAAAAAATACATAAGCATACAAAGCAAAGACTAACAAAAAGTTCAGATTCTAACCTACTTCATAGTTCACAAGCAGGCAAACCAGAATATCCAAAGCACAGCCTTATTTTCCAGCAGTAGCATAAAAAGCCAGACACATCAAATGTGCCTTCAGTTGATGCTTAAATGTAAGCAAATGGGTCTCATGTTCAATCCAGCTGGTAGCTGATTCCTTTCGAAAGGCCCCAGCAATTGAGAAGTTCCTCTTCTAGTTACATCCAAACAAAAATGATTCACAGCAGGCATAAACAAATTTCCAGCATTCATTTACCCAAACTCTCTCTGTGGAATATAACACTGAATAGCGTTCTTCAGATACATAGTAGCATCATGAAACAAAACATGATGAACAAACATCAACAATTGAAATTTCACCCTGAATGCAAACGGCAGCCATCTCAGACACTTTAAGGTAAGTTGAATATAGTCATATTTCAACAACCAAAAACGAGGCATACTGCTGAATTCTGCACAATTTGCAAAGAATTAACACATGTTGCAAATATACAATGTTACAATACCATGGCCTCCACCACCATCATGAAATCCACTACTGGAAGCAAACAATGCAACCTATTCAAAGATGTAATTTTAAAAAATGAACTTCAATCAGGTGCTGAATCTGCAGCTGAAAAGAAAATCCAGATTCCAACAAAACTCCCAGAGTCCATACCTGAATAGATACCTTTTACCGAGATACCTGACAAAGACAAAACTCCGGAAATACAAAGGAGGCATCAGTACTAACGAAAAGCAATTTGCTTTATTCATATTCAAGTTCCATCGATTCTGTTGCAACTACACAGTGGTGTACCAAGGGTGGGGTGGTGGGGGCGATCCGCCCCGGGTGCACACTGCAAGGAGCAGCCGCGCAGCTATCGGCTTCGCCGGTTCCCAGCTCCCTCTGACGTTACTTCCTGTTCCAGGGCAGGGAACCAGCGGAGCTGACAGCCATGCGATTGCTCCCTGCAGCCCTAGCCCTGGCGATAAGAGTGATACGCTGGAGGGGGGGGGGGGGTAGTGATGCACCGGGGGTGGGTGGGTGATGCGCTGGGGGGGGGGGTGCACAGCGTCAATCCGCCCCAGGTGGCAGCCGACCTAGGAACGCCATTGCAACCACAGCAGAACTTCCTCAAACACATTCTACATTTCTGAACGGTATCGTGCACACTTGAAGCTACAGCAGATGAATCCATTAACTGATGGGTTGTATCTGCCTACCAGCAGGTGGAGATAGAGAACACTGAAAGCACATGGTGTTCTAGGATGCCCAACCCCCTCTGCCTTCAGTATAAACTCTATCTTCCAGCAGGTGTGGACGTCGCTTCCTCAGCTCCTGGATTATGCACTGGGGTTGCTCCTGTGCTTTGCCAGTTAGAGCAGGGGGTGTTGTGGCTGGTGGTGCCCCACTTTAAAGGCATACTGGTTTTTCCCCTGTCCCTGCCTTACCCCATTTCCCCCTCCTCCCGGAGTTCCTGTGGCTGCCTGCCTCTAACTTTCCTCACAGTAAAAAAAAAAAAAAAACAGAGAGAGGCTTTCTCCTGAGCTCCTGGTTTGGTGCAGCTTAACCGCAGCTTGTTTGACTCGGTCTCCTGAGGTGGAGAGTGGTGGCCAGCTCCTCCGGGGAGGTTCCCGCTGACAGCGCTCTGTGCAGGGTAAGTTTTGGTGCAAAGGCGCCATTTTGTTTTCTGTATTTGATGGCTGCTGAAGGGTTAAGCGCTGCTCCAACTGTGGGAAATGCAGATCAGCAGTGGGGCTTTGCAGCACATGCTGCATAGATGCTAATGTTGGCACGAGCATGGCGGGTGGTGATTCTTCCCGCCTGCTGAGTTGGTAGCGGCCGCCATCTTGGAGGCGCCGCGTGATTCGACCCTCGCGGTTGCGGAGGGGTTCTGAGGTGCAGGGGGACACCTCGTTTCAAGGTTTCTAGAGACCTTTTGCCTCTGCTTCCCCCAATGTGGGGGGCGGATGTACAGGGCGAATTTTTCTCCCCTGAGTTTGTGCTGCTGATGCATAAGGCTTTTATGTTAAAAAGAGCACTGCCTCAGGCTCCTGACAATTCCTGTCGGTCTGGGTTGCCTCCGGTTCTTTATAGCCCAGCGTCTGCTGGAGACTTATTTCTTCCCCTGAGGCTTTTGGCTGACGCTAAGTGTAGACAAGTGAATAAGATGGCTGCATGACAAGATGGTTGCATGAGCACAGAGCTCTCCCTCGAACAGTAGGAAAATCTTTTTTAAAAACTGGTTATATAAGCTGATCTTACCGGTGTTTCAGGAGGGAGACACTGCGGAGACACTGCGGAGCCTTGAGCTAAATCCCGGTCGCCCAACCCAGACCGAGTCACCACATGAAGCCAGCCATGAGTACCCTTCGATTACCCTCAGGCGGGGCCCGTTGTTATCCAGCCACAACTACTCCCAAAAAAGAGCCGCGACCAACCCAACTGCACCACCACCTAACCCAGCCTCGGCGCTTGCCCGACTGTGTCTACCTCCAGCGGCATCGACTGGCGGCCGGCTGTGCCCACTCCCTGAGCCACCGACCATCCAACTGACGAGTTACAGCCAACATCGTCGAGGCGCCCAACAGAGGTCGTGGTTGAGTTTTTTGAGGCCCGGGCAGACTGCATTCGATGAGACGGACAGCTCCAGCACTTATCGGAACAGGTCCCGGGTTCTGCATCTGTGATTGAACTTGGCGAAATTTGGTGTACCCGATCTAAACAGGACGCGATCCTTGTGTCCCTAGTTCGCATTGAGCCTACCACGTGGCTCGGAGCGTTCCCCTGGGTTCAGAGTGACTGGCGCTAGAAGAAAAAAACGGTCACTTAGTACTATACCACCCGGCGGGGTGAACACCCCTTTACCAACCACACACTCACACTGTGGAAACTCATGGTTGATTGTAGAATGGAGTCCAGCTAGGAACAACCCAGCATCGGGAAAAAACTAGGTAAAACTGCAATGCATGCTACCTATTGGAGGGCCATGCTGTGTTAACCTGCTTAACCACCTCAAAAACCAGTGCTTCATGGGACCTACCACTTACCTCCTGTATAGGGGATGATGCTTGTGGATGAACTTTAAGAAGCCAGATTAGGATTATTTTCCACTTACCTCCTGTATAGGGGATGATGTTTGTGGAGGAACTTTAAGAAGCCAGAGTAAGATTTTTTCCAGCTCCTACTTCCCTATAAGCTCCAAAAACAACACCCAGATCTACAGGAAACCAATTTGAACAACCAATTTTCCTTGTAAGTCACTTAACCTTGCCACCCACAAACACCAATACCATCGAGACAAACACTGACTTTACTGAAAGGGAGCCTGGAGAATCGGTGGAAGACGCACCAAAATGAATACCATCCTAATTATCTTCTCCTTATCACTAATTCACCTTATGTTTAAATCTTTTTATTAATGAAAGAACATATACATTCATAATGACATTCCACAAAGCTCATATACCATATTTTTACCTCCTATCCCTAAGTTATCCCCTAACTCCTCCCCTCTCCCCTTCTACTTCCCTCTAACCCTCCCCCCTTCCCCCCAAAATTGAACAGGCCACAAATACATCAAAGACATAGTATTACATATTCAATATCTGACTTCTAGATTCAGAGGGCATTGTATTCAGGAATGGGCTCCATCTGTCCATAAAAAGTTCAAACTCTTGGTGAGGCTTCTCTCTAGCCTGTAATCTTTCCATCCTCATTAAGGTTATCATCTGGGTTCTCCATATCTGGATCGAGGGGCCTTTTACTTCGAGCCAGTCAATCAGAATAGTTTTCTTTGCCATCATAATGGCTCTTTTCACAAATGCTAGATAGCCTTTAGGTCCTGGCCGGCTAATCTCTGGTTTGCCGAACAACAGCAGTGGCGAGTATCTCCATTTTGCCTTCCACAAGCGCTCTATTTGACTGAGCAGGCTTGTCCAGAACCGGACAACTCTCAGACAGTTCCAGAACATATGTCCTAAAGTTGCTCCGCTCCCTTTACATTTGGGGCAGGCTCCATCAGGGGACAATCCCATATGGAAAGCTCTTCGAGGTGGAACATGGAACCGCAGCACAAACTGATACTGGAGCTCCCAATAGTCAGCTCAGGTGGTCACCTGCCTCAGAGTTAGTACATGCTCCTGAAAGACATGAGTTGATATCTGTATTGACAGGTCTCTCTCCCAGTCTTTAGCATATTTGACGTAGTCTAATTCAGATTTAGTATCCTTAATGTGCCTATGATGGTAGAGCAATGGCACCTTCTTTTGTGAGTTCAGGGAGAGTGCTGAAGGTAACTCTTCTTGTACATCTTCTGCTAATGCCTCCCAAGGAAGACTGGACACATAGTGTTTTATTTGCCAGTAAAACAGTTGGTCTTTTGGCCCTAAAAAAGTGACTCTTGCAAGGTTATGCGAGGTTGTAGTTTCCCCTCCTCTGTGATAATTTGCTGTAAGAAGGTAACTCCTCGCTCTTTCCATCTGCTAAATATTCTATAGATAAGTCCCAGTGGGAAGGCTGGGTTACCACACAACGGCAACAGAGGGGTCACTTTATGGGAGCAATGATGGTTTACAGATCCACCGCCAAGCTTTTTGGGCCGTAGGTAGGATATGGGATGCCTCTAGTATTGGCGATATTTTACATTTCAGGCCATGCAATAGGCTACTAAAGTGATATGGTCTAAATAGCTCCAGCTCGATCTTGGTTGCCGAGAAGTCTGTAGTGCCTCTAAACCAGTCGTTTAAATGTCTCATGGCACTTGCTACAGTAAGTGATCTGATATTTAATAAACCCAATCCTCCATATTCTTTTGGAGTGCATACCATAGTAAGAGGTAGTCTCGGCCTTTTACCCCGTCACAGGAATTTTGCCAACGTTGTGTTCAATTTCTTCTCATCTACACCTTTTAAGTACAATGGTAACATTTGGAACACATAAAGCCAGCATGGCACTATCATCATATTATACAGGGCTATTCGCCCTAGAAGCGAAATGGGCAGCGCCTGCCATTGTGTCAGTTTTGTTATTGTCCCTGAGAGCAAAGGTTGAATATTTAGGTCATAAAGTTTAGCCAAATCTTGCGGAATCTGTACACCTAAATATTTAATTTCTATCCCCGTTTTCAACTGATTTCCCTCCACCTCCCAAGATCCCACTCGTAGAGGGTGTACTTGAATAATAGAGGATTTCTGCAGGTTTATCTTAAATCCTGAGATAGCCCCAAAACATGTGGTTCTCTGAATTAAGATTCGCACTGAATTCTCTGGGCTGGTTGTCACTATCAACAGATCATCAGCAAAGGCCATCACCTTAACCCTCTCTCCTCCCACTTCTACACCTGTTATTCCCTCCTCTCTAACCAGGGTCCTCAGGAGAGGCTCGACAGCTAACAAGAATAATGCTGGGGATAGAAGACAACCTTGCCTAGTCCCCCGCAAGATGGGAAATTGCGGGGTATGCACTCCATTAACCAATACCGCAGCTGTCGGGTGTGCATATAAAGTTTGAATGGCCTGGTAGGCCCATCCCTGTATCCCTGTGTATCAAAGTGCTGCAAACAAATACTCCCAATTTACACAGTCAAAAGCTTTTTCAGCATCTAGGCTGATCAGCGCTGCTTTTGTCTGTGTTTGTTGACAATGCCCTATAGCGAGTAATAAGCGTCGGACATTCACCACTGAGTGGCGGTTGCGGACAAACCCTACCTGCTCAGATCCCACCAGGCGGGGAATATATAGGTGTAATCTATTTGATAGCAACTTAGCAAGTATCTTAATGTCTACATTTATTAAGGAGATTGGCCTGTACGAGTCTGCGTATGTTTCTGGTTTCCCTGGTTTTAAAATTAAAGTAATCAAGGCTTCATTTGATTGCGGTGGAAAGCTTTGTCACATCACCGCATCTTCAAGGTAATCTTGAAGGGCTCCTACTACTAAGGGTCCCATTAATTTATAAAACTCGCTAGTGTACCCATCAGGGCCTGGGGCGGAATGTGAAGGTAAAGACTTGATAATTGCTTGCAACTCTTTTCCTGTTATAGGTTTTTCTAACTCACTCGCCTCCTCTTTAGTCAGTTGGGTCATGCCCGTCTTACGAAAATATTCCTGCATTTCACTCAGGTCTGGGGTTCGCCCCTGCTTATACATTGTGCTAAAAAATTCTTGGAAGACCTGAGCCATCTTCTCTCTCTTATATTGAGATATTCCTTCTTTATCCCTTACCACTGTGATTACGCGTGGTCCTCCTCTGTGTTTAACTAGGCGGGCTAGAAGAGTCCCTTGTCTTGTTCCCAAACCTCTTAAGATTGTATTTCCTGAAAACTAGTGCTTTTGAGGCTCTCTCTTGAAGTAATGTGTTTAATGCTATTTGAGCCACCTGCATTTGTTCCTTACGTTGATTACTAGGGGCCTGAATAAATCTGCGTTTTGCCTTTTGGAATTTTTTTTCCATGTTTATAATGGTCCCCGTCATTCTACGCTCTCGTCCAGTTACGTATGCAATTACATCGCCTCTAAGAACTGCTTTTGCCGCTTGCCAAAATATGGCAGGGCGGTTCTTATACTCGTGATTGAATTCTGCATATTCTGTCCATCTTCCTTGCAAGAATTTCTGGAAATCTTTATTTGATGCTAGGTAAAATGGAAAGCGCCAGCCCGCAGTGTTACGGTCGCTATCCGGGATCTTTAGGTCGGCCCAGACCATTGCATGGTCCGATATTTCTTCTGGGCCAATTTCCACTGCCTCTATTTGTGAAAATATCTTCCTATCAATTAGTATATAATCTATCCTTGAATATGTGCCGTGTGCTCTAGATAAATGTGTAAAATCCCGCCCTTCCGGATGTAATGTCCTCCATGCATCTACTACACTGAGCTCCTGCATAAAGTGGTGTAATGCTCTCACTTGTGGCCCCCCTCGCGCTGCGTGTCTTGGTACTGAACAGTCTAATAGGGGGTCTGCCACTAAGTTAAGATCTCCCAGTAGTATTACAGGTAAGGATTTGTAGAGTAGGCATATGCATGCTATGTGGTCATAAAATGTCTTATCATATATGTTTGGTCCATACATCGCTACCACTAGATACTCTTTATGATGTAACCAAAGGTGTATTATCACAAACCTGCCTTGGGGATCCTTGTCCACCAGCTGTGATTTAGCCGCTAGGCCTTTCCTGAGCAGAATAGCTACACCTCTCTTCCTCCCTTCGGCCGATGCCGAGTGTACTTCACCCACCCAACCTTGCTTCAGTTTTTGATGTTCCTCTGGGGACAAGCGCGTTTCCTGTAAGCAGACCACATCTGCTTTGTGCCTCTTTAAGGCGGCAAGAATCTTAGTTCGTTTTATTGGCGTAGAAACTCCCCCCACGTTCCATGTCAAGAACCTTGTAACTGTGTTTCTAGCCATAAGATATATTTGGTAGTTCCTTGTAACAGTCGTGTACATCGTTTGGAGACTCCAGTTCCCAGCTCACCAGGGCCCCCCCTACCTTTCTCATTATGGCCGCTCTCTGATGCTTGTTCCCTTTCATAATTAACAGTCCCCCCCTGAATACTCTGTCGCACTCTCCCATCCTCAATATAGCCCCCTCCCTGTAGCAATACCTCCCAGATCCTGTCCAACGAATAGTCCCTCCCTGCCTCCCCCCCTACCCACCCTCCTTCCCTCCCCCCATACCTTCCTCCCTCCCCCCCCCCATTGACCCCTCACTCTCGTCCCCGTGTGTCGGTTAAGAGAGAGAAGGTCTAAAGATGGCGGGCTCCCTCCCCCCCCCTTAAATATCACACCTCAAAAACGTGTCTCCTTTAACTGAATTAGTCAATCATGTCTTTACAACTTATCTGCTATTAACTTCTTTTCATACATACTGGTATTAACTTTAACTCCATCTAACATAACTGATTAATCTACAGATTCAAGTGCAGTCCTGCTTATCGGCTGTGTCGGCCTCCATGTAAGACTTTACCCTTTTGTGCGGGAGTCCATCAACCTCGTCCTGGGCTCACTGCATTGTCATATTTTAATCCAACTTGCGCTTCCTGCGGAGTTGCAAAGGTTCTCCAAGACCCTTCTATTTGCACCTTTAACAGCGCTGGATATAAGAGAAGAAAGCATTGATTGTTTTCCACCAGCCTTCTTCAGATGGGGCTAAAGGCTCTTCTTCTCTCTTGTACAGCTAAAGAATAGTCCTGGAACACCTTTATTGGTGACCCCTCAAATTCCATAGTGTCCCATTTTTGCCGGGCCCCTCGCAGTATTTCCTCCTTATGGATAAAGTTATGTATTTTGACAATCACTACTCTCGGTCTGGCTCTTGAATTATTCTGCTTTCCCAGACGGTGTGCTCGCTCCAGACAGAGTGGCCCTGCGCTGTCCGAGAGCGCAAATTCATTCTTTAGCCAGCGCTCTAGTTGGGTGAGTAAAGAGCGGTCCGGGATTGATTCTGGAACTCCTATTATTCGGAGGTTCGACCTCCTAGATTTGTTCTCCAAATCGTCCACTCGTTGGGTTAAGGCGCCTAGCTCCCACTGCAATTCTTTGATCACAGTTTCCCTGGCCGTCTCAGTGTCCTCGATATCTGACACTCGCACCTCTAATTCCCAGTTCTTCGAACAATCTCATCGAGGCGTGTTTCCATCCCAGCCAGCTGATCGGATAATTTGCTGAATTGCGGTGCCAGCGCGGTCTGTATCACCTCCGTGAGCTGTTGTAGTTGATCGGCATTAAATGTTGTAGCGGCTTCTGGCTTCGGACTCACCGCCATCTTGCCTTCTCCCTGGCCGCGTTGCTTTTCAGGTTCCTTTTTTACAGTTCTATTCGGCATTGCTCTGCTTTCCCGCACTACAAAGGGGTCCATAAACTTCAAGTCTTTGCAGTTCTTGAGGCTCTTCCCGGTAATTCGTCACTGTGACGGGGGTTGTGGGTGAGGGTAGCCCGAGAGAGATTAGAAGCACGTCTTCCTCCCTCTCAATCCATCACGTGACCCCCTAATTCACCTTATACTTACCTCCCCACCTACAGTAAGTAATATATTACCCATATTATCCAACAATAAAAGAACTGTCCATATTCTCCACACCTCACCAAATTATCAGCAACCATATTGTAAGAAATCCACTAATCTATGGTCAATATTATCTGAATGGAAAGAAAGGCCATAAAAAACACATCAAGACTCGACAATTAACAAAAACACTCACAACAACAAACAATGAAAACCCTTACCAAAAAATTCAAGTAGTTTATATCAATGCCAGATCAGTTGTAAATAAATCTACCACAGTAACTGACTGGATCACGTCGGAAAACCTTGACCTAATCTTCATAAGTGAAACTTGGATCCATGATCAAAAGGATCCCATAATCCAAGCCTTTGCTACATGCTTTCTAAACTGTGATACTTCAACCCCTAGACCAGTGTTTCCCCAACCTGGTCCTGGAGTCACGCCAACCAGTCATGTTTTCAGGGTCTCCACAATGACGATTCATGAGAGAGATTTGCATGCAGTGGAGGTAGTGCATGCAAATCTCTCATGAATTTCATTATGGCGATCCTGAAAACACGACTGGCTAGTGTGACTCCAGGACCAGGCCTAACATCCTCAAATGTGGTATATATCATTCAATGCAAAAAGAGTGAAGAATATTAGAGAAAGAAGCCAGATGCTAAAGACGAGGCTCAATTTACATAGACACAATATTAAACATTCCAGTGCCAACCAGGATGCCACCTCTGTGGGACAGTACTTTACAAAACAGAACACTGTCTCAATGATCTTATAGTGAGAATACTAAAAAGAAAATTGAAGACAATCCAGGAACATAAGACCTTTGAAGTCAAAATAAATAAATATTTTGACACCCATCAGACAGGCCTTAACAAAGATCTGGACTTTCTATCCCATTATAAACCATAAAATTATACTGCTTTGTCACTCTCTTATCAGCCATCCATCTCTCCTTGTCTCTCACCCACCCAGCTCTCCCTGTTTCTCACCTAACCCGCTCCACCCTCTTCCTGTGAGACTGTCATTGGAATGCTTTTCTGTTTCATTTATATATTCTGATATTTGTCAACATTTGCTTATTTTTTGATCTGAAGAAGGGTTACCTTTGAAAGCTAATCTAAAATGTATTGTTAGTCCGATAAAAAAGGTACCATCTTATTTTCTTTTCTCTGTTTTGATTTATTCCTATTTATTACCTTGTAAAACAGAGATGAGGGATTCAGTTGATATGTAGGTTCTGTATAGGAATCTGTAATAGGCTGTCTTTTCCAGCTGAAAAAAAGTCCTTCAGCCCTTTTCTTAAGAAAAAGCCCGCACTTTTCATGGGTAGGGTTGGTGCAATTTGAGTTCTTAACTTGATGGTGGTATGGTGAGGAGAGCTTCTGAATGTCTACTTGCAAGGTTTGTCATACATCATATAGTGCCTGGTAATAGAGGGAGTTTGTGTTGCTATCACTGATTTGACACCAGAGTTTGTATGTTGAGTTGTAAAGTGAGATATTCTACTTCTGTTCTGTTGGGAGAGTTTTATTGGTTGATCTGGGATTGCCCATGTGAATTAATAATTATACTCTATATAATTTACATGCAATTGACTTCTCTGCAAGTACTTGTGCCCCTCACCCCAAGCCTTGGAGGTGTGCCAGCTAGGTTCTGGCGGTCACCAGCACCAGAGGGCTCAACCCTGGTGGAATGAACTGCACATTTTTCTTTTGTATGTGATTTTACTCCATTTTTGACTTTGGTTTTATGTGCATAGAATAGAGTCAACCCTCGATTTAACAGACCCTGATTCAATGGATTTTAGATTTAATGGACAAATTGCTGGCAGTTGTGTGCATTAACACCACAGTGCTGACATTAGCTATTCAACATTCACAGCCAAGATTTCAGAATTCAGAAGCAGCAGAATTCCAAAACAAAACAAAATTTATTTTTTTTAATGTATATACAGTGGTTTTTAATATGAAAACTGATTGTATTGCACTTCAAAATATGTAGGGCCTGATATTCAGTGGTATGTGGCATTGGAGCTGCTCACAGCCATGGGCTGAACTGACCCTGGATATTCAATGCCTGGGCATGCACGGCTACCAGTATTCAATATCCAGGTATCAGTGGTCACTGATATTCAGACCAGTGCCCAGTTAACTTTAGCACATAAAATTAGGACAGCCTTTTTATGCAGTTACCTAGCTAGTTAGTGGACTGAAAATTGCTGCTAATCAGCTAAGTAGGTGCTCCACCCCCAGCCTGCCCCTAACCTAACCGGTTAGGAGATGGCCAGTTAGCAGCAATATTCAGCAACACTAACCAGTTACATGTCCCTGAATATCAGGTGCAAGGTTGTTCAGCGAGGTTCAACCAGGCAAGAGTCTCTCCTGCCTCGTTAAACCTTTTTAAATATCAGTTGAATAAGATTTAATATCTTTCAAACATTTCAATTTAACAGACACCTCTCACCCCCCTCCCAAATTAGTCCTTTAAATGAGAGTTGACTATATATATATATAGTTTATGAATTTTCATAATTTTATAATAAACTTAATTGCTTGGCTTCTGTCAATGTACTGTTTTCTATCACTCCCAACCACATTACTCTCTAATTGAGCTCTGAGGAGGGAGAAGAGGGGGTGCAGGATGCTGGTGAGGGGGGGGCATCTTATCCCTCACCTTAGGCAGCAGATTGTCTTGAGCTGCCCCTGACTAAATGCCTCTACTTTCATATATATTTATGTACTCGAGAAGTGCCCAATAAATAGGTATTTTTATTCTAACCCTTACTAGCCTTCTTCAGTTATTTTTCCATTGTGGGGTTTTTATGCTTGTCCAGAGATTATATAAAGTTTAAACAGCCCTTTATATATGTTCTATGTCCTTGGGGAATGAATTGTGGAGGAGATTTTAAGTTTATAGCCACAGACACCAAAGATAACATGTGTATCTGCCCCATTGCACTGGAGGATCAATAATAATGCAAACTAGTTTACCATATGTGCATTTAGGGGGTAATTCTATAACAGCATGTCTATATTTAAGCTTATTATATGGCGGGCAAGTCAGAGAAACTAAACAAATTTTCTGTAAACTTGGAGGATGTAATGGGTAAGTTCTGCAAACTGAAGAGTAGTAAATCACCAGGACCGGATGGTATTCATCCAAGAGTATTAATAGAATTGAAAAATGAACTTGTAGAGCTACTGCTAGTAATATGCAATCTATCCCTAAAATCAGGTGAGGTACCGGAAGACTGGAGGGTGGCCAATGTAACACCGATATTTAAAAAAGGTTCCAGAGGAGATCTGGGAAATTATAGACCGGTGAGTCAGATGTCAGTGCCGGGCAAAATGGTAGAGGCTATTATTAAGAATAAAATTACAGAGCACATACAAAAACATGGGCTCATCAGACAAAGTCAGCACGGATTTAGTGAAGGGAGGTCTTGCCTCACTAATCTACTGCATTTTTTTGAGGGGGTGAACAAGCATGTGGACAATGGGGAGCCAGTGGATATTGTGTATCTGGATTTTCAGAAGGCGTTTGACAAAGTGCCTCATGAGGAACTCCAGAGAAAACTGGAGAGTCATGGGATTGGAGGTAGGGTATTATTGTGGATTAAGAGTTGGTTGAAAGATAGGAAGAAGAGAGTAGGGTTGAATGGTCAGTATTCTCAATGGAGAAGGGTAGTTAGTGGGGTTCCTCAGGGCTCTCTGCTGGGACCGCTGCTTTTTAATATATTTATAAATGACCTAGAGATGGGAGTAACTAGTGAGGTAATTAAATTCGCAGATGACACAAAGTTATTCAGGGTCGTCAAGTCGCAGGAGGAGTGTTAAAGATTACAGGAGGACCTCGCGAGACTAGGAGATTGGGCGTCCAAGTGGCAGATGAAGTTCAATGTTGACAAGTGCAAAGTGATGCATGTGGGAAAGAGGAACCCGAATTACAGCTAGAAAGGGATCTGGAAGTCATCATGGATAAGACGTTGAAAACTTCTGCTCAGTGTGCTGCAGGGGCTAAGAAGGCACACAGATTGTTGAGTATTATTAGGAAAGGGATGGAAAACAAACACGCGGATCTTATAATGCCATTGTATCGCTTCATGGTGAGACCGCACCTCGAGTATTGTGTTCAGTTCTTTTTTTTTAATTCTTTATTTATGATTTTGAATTATATACATTCAAGGATACACCTTGTACAGAAATTCAGGTAGAAATCAAAAACGTATTATCCCAAAGGATTCACATAAACTAGTTTTCAATGAAAATTATTTGAAGAATGGAATAATTAAAGAAAATAATACACTTAAGATAATTACAACCTTTCTTAGACCCCAATTATAGGCAAAGAGGGAGAAAAGAGTTAGAGAAGATTGTATACAAGCAATTTTTAAGATAGTAATTCAGGCTACGTTTTCCTCCAGTAACTTTACTTCACTTGTTTCATCTCTACAAACGATTTTAGTTGTTCCGGTGTGAAAAAGATGTACTTAGTTTGACCCAGTCTCACCACACACTTGCATGGGTAAGCAAGGAAAAAAGAAGCCCCTATATCTATAGTCTTTTGTTTTAATGTCAGGAATAATTTCCTTTTTTGTTGTGTAGCCTTGGTGATGTCTGGATAAATCTATATTTTAGAACCATAGAATTGAGCATTCATATTTCTGAAGTAAAGCTTTAAAATAGCGTTATAGTCTTGCTCAAATACCAAAGATATAATCATTGTGACTCTGTTAGTTATAATGTCTGAAGATTGTTCCAATATATCAGAAATATTTTGTAAGTTTAGGTTATCTTCTTCAGGGTCTTGCACTCCTTCTCTATTCTTAGGAATATAATATATTTTGTTTAGCGGGGGTGCACCCTCTGAAGGAAAATGAAGAGTCTCTATCAGGTATTTTTTAAAGGTATCAACCAGAGATACCCCCGCTATCAATGGAAAATTTAAAAGTCGGAGATTAAGGCGCCGATTAAAATTTTCAATTTGCTCAATTTTTTGCCTCATGTTTGTAGAGTCCTTCACTATCGTAATTTTAAAGGCATTCAGGGCTTCAACCTCCTTCTGTACCGATTTAACTTGTGTAGTTATATCATCTTTAACAGAGTCTACTGTCTTTTTTAAGTCCTCGAACTTAGTATTCAATGTTAGTACATCACCTGAAGTCTTCTGGAGTGTAGTGGTGATCTGGTCTAACATCACCTTTAGCGTTTGCAGCGTCACCTCCGAAGTCTGTGCCATAAGGGAAGAATTCCCCCTGGCTCCCCGAGTCGTTGCCTATGCCTCTGGGTCCTCACTAGAAACTCCTTTCGGCACGCCTTCCGGGTCGTCGGGGTTTCCCACCAGGGCCGCTTTCGACATCGGGCTGGGAGGGATCAGTGAAAGCGATGGTGGCGATAGGGAGATTTCCTCTCCCAGTGAGGCTTCCGCTTCTCCGGACCTCCCCACAGCGGGATCCTCTCCCCGAATCCTGGGAGCACCGGGGAAGAAACGCTCCAGCGATGTTTGACCCGAAGAGGGAGTTGAGGTAGGTGGAGGCACTACCCTCAAAACTCCCTTACGTTTATGGGGCATTTCAACGGAGGAAAAAGGAACTGTTCAGCTCAAGTCTCACAGAGCGTTTTCATGTCCACCCGGTGCGGCAGCCATCTTGGTTTTCTCCCCGATGAGACTGTGTTCAGTTCTGGTCACCGCACCTAAAAAAAGATATAAAGGAATTGGAGAAGGTGCAGAGAAGGGCGATGAAAACGGTAAAAGGGATGGGAGGGCTTCCCTATGAGGAAAAGCTAAGACAGTTAGGGCTCTTCAGCTTGGAGAAGAGGCGGCTGAGGGGTGTTATGATAGAAGTCTACAAGATAATGAGTGGAATGGAGTGGACAGATGTGAAGCATTTGTTTACATTTTCTAACAATAATAGAACCAGGGGACATAAGATGAAGCTAGAATGTGTACATTAAATGAATAGGAGAAAGGTTTTTCCTTTACTCAATGCGTAGTTAGACTCTGGAACTCGTTGCCGGAAAATGTAGTGACAGCAGTTGGCATTGCTGAGTTTTAAAGGGGGGTTTGGACAGATCCCTGAAGGAAAAGTCCATGACATTATTAATTTAAATTTTGGTTTCGTTTTTTTGGGTTTTTGCCAGGTTCTTGAGGCCTGGATTGGCCACTGTCAGAGACAGGATGTTGGGCCTTGATGGACCCTTGGTCTTTTTCCCAGTGTGGTGGTGCTTATGTTCTTATGTACCTACTTTCCTTTAAAGAAACTGGTATAACTGGGTATATACACGCATATGCACCAGGGCACGAGTACTTATGTCTGTCTAAAGCTGGTTGGTGTAAATGCTTGCACCTAGTTCCCAGCGACACGTGTAACTTGTAATATTCTACAAGTTACATACCAAGTTTGCACTCCACTCATAGGCTAGCCATGTGTATGCCCACCTGTAAAATACTTGCTATATAAGCTGTAGTACTTAGTTGGATTTTTGGCACTTACACAAGTATGTGCACATATATATGTCAGTATTCCAATTGTTTATGCTTGTAAGTGGCATGTAAATGTTAGCACCTTCTTTAAATATTTTCTCCATAACCACTTGCATTAGATAACACAGGTATTTAATATGCATTAACACTCAGATGCCTTTGTCACTTTGACAGGACAGTAGCAGGGGGAGTCAGACAAAACCGGACGAAGACCTGGGACTCATGACTGCTATCATAACTTTATTTTACTCTAGAAATGGATTGTAAATCTTCTCTTTCTGCTTCTTTTCTTTTCCTGTTGCTCTCTTTGTTGGATCTATTATATACTATTGTAAACCACTATGTTGGATTTATATAATATGTATTGTATATAAATAGCAGTATATCGAGTTTTGAATAAACTGGAACTGTAGTTAGTGCACTGGCATTATATTATTACTCTGTGTCATTCCTGCATCAGTAGTTTTCAGAATAAGAGAGCATAACTCTAATACGAAAAGATTTTGTGTGAACTCCAGCCCAAAGGGGATCTCATGGGTTCTCAATTTGCAAGAAAAATAATGTTCACCTTCTTTTCTGCTTCAGTTACTGGTACAGAACAAAAAACTTGTGCATAATTCCTTTAGAATCATTGCTGGTAAGGTTGTAAGGCTCATAATATGCTGAGCCTTATCTGCTTAGATCAGCTGATGTAGCTTGTGAGCTTCTCTCTGCATCAATATTTGCCAGTAAATATTGCCCAATCTGTAAACGGTACTTAGCAAACAAAGAAATCCACTGTTCTCTGGAATCAGCTCCCTCCGGCTCTAATTATGAGCATGCTGTATGCCCCTGATCCCCCTCCCCCCTCCACCCCTTCAGATTCCAGACGGAACATTGCTTCACTTGTGGAACATGTTGCCAAAGTTGTTGCCAGTCCTCCACCTGCACTGTAAGTCCCAATGCAATGCCAGTGTTAGTCTAATACAAAAATAATTAAAGACTTAGGGCTCCTTTTACTAAGTTGTGGTAAGCGCTAGCATGCACTTACTACTGCTTAAAAGGGTGTACTGTGGGATGTGCTGAGGTGACCAGCGGTAAAAGCCCAATGTACATATACAAGTCACACACTAAAATTAGTTTATTTTTCTCTGAGGGGACGTGTCTGAGGACAGATGGGTGTGACAGTGCGAATAATTTAGCGCAGCCACATTACTGCTCGCTAACTGATTAGAGTGGGATAAGCATACGAATCCTTACTGTCTACAAAATAGGTGAAAGTAAGAACAAGCAGACCATGTAGTTATCATAACTAGGTGATGTCATCTAATGAAGCCTGTGTTGGAAAAAGTGTAACAAAGTTCTTAAGCTTGTAGAGCTTTCTAGCACAGTGCACTGTGCATATACAAGTCCTTCAACACTGACATTGTCATGCAGGTCACATCAGTTCCTTTTCTTCTGGGGCCTGTTGGTATGACTAGTGGTGGGCTGTCACGTTTTCAAAGCAGGAACTAGGTTTGTGAGCCCTTGGGCCACTGTCGAGGAGCGGCAGTGGCAGGCAAAACCACCCCACACAGGGATAAGGCAGAACTCTGACAGGCCAGCTAGACTTCACCTGCACTTGACCACCGTTCCTCAGGAGTTGAGCCCCTGAGTGCAGGTGGCCGGCAGGACTTACCGGACAGGGCCGAAACTGGATACCAGCAGGATACACACAGGGAATAGAACACACAGGGAGGCTAGGCAGAATACTAGACTAGGACTCTCAGACAGACAAGGGACAGAACTGAAAGCTGCAAGCAGCCACTGAAACAGGGAACAAACACTGATAGATAAGAGACAGAACTGAAAGCTGCCAGGCAGCCACTGAACAAGAAACACAGACAACCTAGAGCTAGACAAAGACATACAAACAAGAAACAAGACTGGGAAACAGGCAATAAAGTACAAGAAGCTACACAAAGACTAAACTAGAATCAGGCAAGAATACAGACTATAAACTGGACTAGACAGAAGTGCAGCAAGCACCAACAAACCAGGGCCTTAGGCGATGCAAAGGCAAAGCAGAGAGTTTCCAAATGGCTAATAAGCCCAGCAGCAGCTGAGATTCAGCTGTAGCAATCACCAGGCAGGTACGGGTGCTGAGAAAGCTCAAACAAGACAAGCAAGTCGGGCAGGCCGGAAGATCCGGACTGGACTGAGCTGAAGTCTGGAACGGGAAACAGCACACAGACAATCCAATGCAGCCACCAGGTCTGGCCACCAGAGGACAAGAGGAACACAAACCAAGAAGCAGGCAGAAAGCATACTGAAGCATACACAGATGCAGCACAGTGGAGCAATCAGAGCCATGCTGGAAGCAGCCAGCACACAGAGACAGAACTAACTCAGAAAGACCAGACAGAAGCCAGCTTAGAAGCTGACCGCCAGAAATAAGGTAAGCCTGAGAGGGGTCATGACCACAGATGTGACAGTACCTCCCCCTCAAGGCTCCCGTGTCCCCACGGGAGCTTCAGGTCTCCAAAGGAAATTCAGGTCTCCATGGAAAACAATGGTGAAACCTACGGAGGAGCTTCGACACATGACCAGGGGTAGCTGGGCCGAAGCTTCAACAGGAGCCAAGACTGGAACCTAGACTGGCCTCAGGACTGGACCTCGGACTGGAATCAGGACTGGAATCTGCCTCCTGGCTGGAGCTGGAACCCAGAGTGAACTCAACATCTTGACTGGACTCGAAACTCGGCATGGACTTAGCAGCTCAGCTGGGACTGGAATTCGGCGTGGACTCAGCAGCTCGGCTAGAACTGGAACTCGGCTTGAACTCAGCAGCTCGGCTGGAACTGGCACTCGGCATGGACTCAGCAGCTCGGCTGGATCTGGAACTCGGCTTGGACTCCACATCTGGGCCGGAACTGCAGCTCGATCCTGACTCAGCATCTTGGCCGGAACTGCAACTCGATCCGGACTCAGCATCTCGGCTGGCACTGGAACTCGGAGTGGACTCAGCATCTCAGCTGGCACTGGAACTCAGAGTAGACTCAGCATCTTGGCTGGAACTGCAACTCGGTCTGGACTCAGTATCATCTTGGCTGGAACTCAAACTTGGAGTGGACTCAGCATCATCTTGGCTGGACTCAGAAGCTTGGCAGGAAGCTTGGCTGAAAGTGAACAAAGAAGGCAGGAAAGCCATGCACTCGGGACTCTCAAGACGCCTTCTCTCAGCGTCGGCTTCAGGAGTATCCCACAGGGCTGGATCAAAGAAAAGTCTGCCGCGGTAATCAAGAAGTGTGATAGAAGAATCAATAGCAGAAACTGGGTTAACCACAGAAGCAGACCCCCAGACATACCTTCTCTCCGTTGTAGCTTCACAAGAATTCTCCAGGGCTGGATCAGACAAAAGTTTAACACGGTAATCATGGAGCGTCGTAAACGAATCCAAAGCAAAAATTGGGTTGGAACTGGAATTAGGAACTAAACCGGGGCTGGAACCTGGATTGCCAACAGAGCAAAAAGTCTTGGGCTGGAAACACAGCTGGAAGGATGATCTTGCCGAGCTCATGGCCTTTGCATTCTGTCACGTTTTCAAAGCAGGAACTAGGGTTGTGAGCCCTTGGGCCACTGCCAAGGAGCGGCAGTGGCAGGCAAAACCACCCCACACAGGGATAAGGCAGAACTCTGACAGGCCAGCTAGACTTCACCTGCGCTTGACCACCGTTCCTCAAGAGTTGAGCCCCTGAGTGCAGGTGGCCGGCAGGACTTACCGGACAGGGCCGAAACTGGATACCAGCAGGATACACATAGGGACTAGAACACACAGGGAGGCTAGGCAGAATACTAGACTAGGACTCTCAGACAGACAAGGGACAGAACTGAAAGCTGCAAGCAGCCACTGAAACAGGGAACAAACACTGATAGATAAGAGACAGAACTGAAAGCTGCCAGGCAGCCACTGAACAAGAAACACAGACAACCTAGAGCTAGACAAAGACATACAAACAAGAAACAAGACTAGGAAACAGGCAATAAATACAAGAAGCTACACAAAGACTAAACTGGAATCAGGCAAGAATACAGACTATAAACTGGACGAGACAGAAGTGCAGCAAGCACCAACAAACCAGGGCCTTAGGCGATGCAAAGGCAAAGCAGAGAGTTTCCAAATGGCTAATAAGCCCAGCAGCAGCTGAGATTCAGCTGCAGCAATCACCAGGCAGATACGAGTGCTGAGCAGGCTCAAACAAGACAAGTAAGTCGGGCAGGCCGGAAGATCCGGACTGGACTGGGCTGAAGTCTGGAACGGAAAACAGCACACAGACAATCCAATGCAGCCACCAGGTCTGGCCACCAGAGGGCAAGAGGAACACAAACCTAGGAGCAGGCAGAAAGCATACTGAAGCATACACAGGTGCAGCACAGTGGAGCAATCAGAGCCATGCTGGAAGCAGCCAGCACACAGAGACAGAACTAACTCAGAAAGACCAGACAGAAGCCAGCTTAGAAGCTGACTGCCAGAAATAAGGTAAACCTGAGAGGGGTCACGACCATAGACGTGACATGGGCTACAGGATTTCACAGACATAGACAGTTTGCAGTGCAAAATCAAAGGAAACTTTATTGGTAGAAAATGCAATACAGTCTGTTCCCCTGTCACAGACTCTTTCCAATTCTGGTCCTGGTCAGTAACCTCAATCACAAAAATTGAAGGCGCTCCTTTACCTTTGCAGTCTTCTGCTCCTTCTCAATTATATATATATATATATATATATATATATATATATATATATATTTATTTATTTATTTATTTATTGGTCCACTTGTATCCCACATTTTCCCAGCTTATGCGGGCTCAATGTGGCTAACAAAATTACAATAAAATTACATTATACAATAGCAAAAATTGGCAAGATAAGAGAAGCTGACAGAAGGAAAAAGAGTGGATAAACTAACAAAATGGGAAAAGAATAAGGGTGTTAAGCAGCATTGTTGACTTTGGGGTAGGCTTTGTTAAACAAATAAGTTTTTAGCAGTTTTTTAAAAGTTTGATGATCTGTAGACTCTTTCAAAAGACTCAGCATTCCAGGTTCGCGGACTGATGAATGAGAAGGAAGAGGCGTAGATTGTCTTACATTTTAGATGCCTGCATGAAGGATAGTGCAGATTAAGATAAGTTCGAGATGTCACCAAGGAATTTCTCAGAGGCAAATTGATCAAAAGACACATGTACACAGGTGCTTCACTGTAAATGATCTTGTGAGTTAAGGCACAGGTCTTGAAATCAATACGGTCCTTAATGGGAAGCCAGTGAAGTTTCACACGAAGAGGCTGCACGCTGTCAAAGCGAGACTTACCAAAAAACAGTCTGGCTGCAGTGTTTTGAACTGTCTGGAGCTTCTTCAGAATATAGTGTGTACAACCAGCAAAAATGCCACTGCAGTAGTCGATGTGGCTTAAGACCAAAGAGTGAATCAGGGTTCGAAAAATATCCCATTCTACCCAGGCATTTATTTCCCCATATCCTGTTTCTATCTCAAATGTTTGTCTCAAATCTTTTATCTCTACCACTTGCACAACCTTAGGATCATTTAAAGGTGGTTGAAATGGCTTTATTATAGGCATGTTTGTTGCAATCATCAGTGGCGTAGCTAGGGGGGCACAGGGGGAGCGGTCGCTCCCCTAAACAGATTTTTAGAAACAATGGTGCCTATGTGCCACAGGCAATATCTTTCTCTCTCCCTCCCGTGCGAGTCTTGCATCTGTTCTCCTGGTCTCTTCTACCTGCTCTCTCCCGTTTGTGGCGCATGGTCATTTTTACTGCCCTGAAGCCTTCTCCCTCCGGCACAGTCAGCTCTTTGCCAGCGTCAGGGCCTCTCCTCAGGCACATGCAACCTCTGCAGAAAACAGACATTTGCATTAGAGTAGGCAGGACGCGCCTGAGGAGAGGCACCAACGCTGGCAGAAGTCTGACTATGAGAATGCTTCAGGGCAGTGAAAATAACCATGCAGATGGGAGAGAGCGAGCTGAAGAGAGGAGAGAGGTAGAGAGATGTAAGACCCGGAGGGGGGGGGGGGGGGGGTGGGGGTGGAGAAGGGAGAAAAAGCTGCCCAAGTAAGTTTAATAGACAGGAGTGGAAGTGAGCCATCTAGTCCACTGTAAGCAAGAAGCCAGTTTGGTTGATTTGTTTCCACTCTCCCGTGCAGCCGTCATTGCCATTCACTCGAAACAAAGCAAGCCAAACATATGAATTGCTTTATCCATGTTATCGTTCTTTATTGTTGGTCCATCTGAAATAAGTCTAAAGTTGTTTCAGTTGGATAGGCAGTGCCTTAAAAGCAGGAGGAGAAAAGTAGTAAGAATTGAATATCACCAAAACAGCTTCAAAAATTATTGTATCTGGTAGAAACCGCAATTATAAACTGTATAGTTTGATTTTTCTTCACTGTGCTTCTATACAATACAGATATCCAGATTTCAGTGAGGATATCCTGTTTTCTGATGGGTTCATCTTAACTGTTGTTGTAATCTGCCACAGGGGCGTAGCCTCGGGTGGACCTGGATGGGCCAGGGCCCACCCATTTTGGGCTCGGGCCCACCAAGCAACGGTGCACCTCATAGGCGCCCAAACCATAACTTCAGCTTTCCCTCCTCCATCCTCCCAGCCACCCGCCGGCGCGGTTTTGTTCCCTTCCTGCTCCCTCCAAGCTCCCTCCGCTGTCATCCCTGTCCGTCAACGGTGTTAGAACCGCGCAGCGCTGGGGCTGTCCGCACGCTACAAGTGCTTGTGCTGGCCCCTCCTCTTCAGAAAGAGTATTGGAGGTGAGGCCGGCTGGAAGGAAGCATGCTGATGGACGCGGCTCCTTTGCAGAAATTCAGAGCTGGACCGCGCCGGTGGGTGGCTGGGAGGTGGGCGAGAACAAAAACCTCAGCGGGTGGCTGGCAGGCTGGCGGGAGAGGGGTAAAAGGTGCAGCATGTCAGCGCCGGGTGCCTGGGGGGGGGGGGGGGGGAGAGAGACAGGAGCACTGTAGGGATCAGGGAGTGAGGGTAGTGCTAGGTGAGGTGGAGGAATAATTGTTCGATGTAGGGGGAGGGATGGAGAGATGCTGCAAGGGGAAAGAGAGGGAGAATTGTTGGATATGGGTGGGTTGGGATGGGATGGGGAGAGGGAGGGAAAGGCTGCATGGATGGTAGGAAAGAGAAAGGGGAAAATGCTGAACAATGGGGGAGGGGAGAGAGATGGGCAGGAAGATGCTGGTGGTGGGAGGTAAAAGGGATAGGGAGATAGGCTAGAGGGTGAGGATGGGAGAAAGAGGGAACAGATGCTGGGCTGGAAGGGTGGAGGGAGGGAGACACTGGGAATGGTGGAAAGCATGGGGGAGAGGCCCAGGGAGTGGAGATGGCAAGGAAATAAATGAGAGAACAGTGATTAAAGGGGTAGAAATATGGTAATGGTGCATAGATTGAAGATGGAAAGGAGAATGATAGGCTGGGAAGGAGAGAGATGGGGAATGGGAGAGCTAGTGGGTGAAAGGAAATGGAAATGTGATAGATATCTGAAAAGTAAAAAGAAGGAAAAGATTTAGAAAGAGGATGAAATTTGAGTGTACAGAGGCAGAAAAGAAAAAAGAAAGGAAAGAGCTAAAATGAAAAGATCAATGTTTCAGAGGCAGGTGTAGTGAGGAAATGAAATGACAGGAGAAAAAAGACAAATGGACAGCCGCTTAAAGAATTAGCAGAAGACAGACAGGAAAGCGGGAAAGAGAAATTGGAACCAACATGATGGAAAAATAAAATGCCTGGGTCCGCCTGCCTGGAGCACTGCACCCACTAAAACTGCTCCAGGGACCTGCATACTGCTGTCAGGGAGCTGGGTATGACATTTGAGGCTGGCATAGAGGCTGCCAAAAAATATTTTAAAGTTTATTTTTTAGGGTGGTTAGTGACCACTGGGGGAGTAAGGTGAGGTCATCCCCGAATCCCTCCGGTGGTCATCTGGTCAGTTCGGGCACCTTTTTGAGGCTTGGTCGTAAGAAAAAAATGGACCAAGTAAAGTCACCCAAGTGCTCGTCAGGGTCGCCCTTCTTTTTTACATTATTGGTCGAGGACGCCCATGTGTTAGGCATGCCCCAGTCCCGCCTTCGCTATGCTTCCGACACGCCCCCGTGAACTTTGGTCATCCCCGCGACGGAAAGCAGTTGAAGACGCCTAAAATCAGCTTTTGATTATGCTGATTTGGGTGATCATCTCCTGATTTGTGTCGAAAGATGGGTGCCCTTCTCTTTCAAAAATGGGAATGGGAATGTGGGCTTCATATACCACCTTTCTGTGGTTTTTGTAACTACATTCAAAGTGGTTTACATAGTATATGCAGGTACTTATTTGTACCTGGGGCAATGGAGGGTTAAGTGACTTGCCCAGAGTCACAAGGAGCTGCAGTGGGAATTGAACCCAGTTCCCCAGGATCAGAGGCTGCTGCACTAGGCTACTCCTCTACTCCACAGTGGAAATAAGCCTGACAGAGTCTTAAAAGGTGGAGGATAAAGAATTTTTTAAAAACAATTATATCACACATTATCCCAAGCAAAGTCGAATTCAATGTGGCTTACATTTGAAAATACAGTAAAACAGAAAAGTAGAATTCAGTTATATCATGGTTATGTCTGAAACATTTAACAAAGTTGAGATTACCATATATACCCAACTGGCATTTAAAAGTTTGACCTTTAATGATACCACGTGTGCAGAAATCATAGCCATAAGTATAGACAGTTATTCAAAGATTATCACATGCACACACCAGAACAGGCATCCATCACAACATCAAATGTACAGATCAGCAGGACCCAAAGCAGTCCAAAACAAGTAAAGTCAGAAACAACACAGTTTAAAGCTAATTGTTCAACCACCCTTAAGATTCACCTTTGGGTTTAAAAAGCAAACCATGTGTATGTAAGGTCTGGATAAACAAACAATCATAGGCGTAGTTTGACTGTTTCATTTGGGGGGGCAAAGGATGGGGCGGAGCATATTAGCATATTCATTTGCATATATACATATGCAAATGAATATGCTAATATGGAGGAAGGAAGGGAAAAAGAGCTGGCTTTTTTGGGGAATAACCATAATGAATATGTATGAGATATCAAGCCAGCTCTTTCTCCCTTCTTTCCTTCTTTCCTCCTTACCCAGCACTCCCTCTTCATCTCCAGTAGTATTTCCCCACCCCCTTTCCCATACCATACCAGTGTTGACCTTAGAAATGCATAAGCTCTATATGTAGATCCTTCAAGAGGTAGTGTGTCATGATTTAGGCTCTACACCCTTTCTGATGTTTTGGTGCCACCTCAGTAAGGCCAACACACAATCTCTCCACTGCAAAACGCTATACACAAACTTGTGCAAAAACACACTCATATCCTTACTAAACCATAACAGCACTAATTCCAAGGACAGGACGAGCTACAACCTTATGTGTGAAAAGGCAGAACTGTAATTACACCAGGCTCTAAAACACCAATACACTACCGGTAGTGGGAGGCGGGGCTGGAGGTTGGGAGGCGGGGATAGTGCGGGGCAGACTTATACGGTCTGTGCCAGAGCCAGTGGTGGGAGGCAGGCCTGGAGGTTGGGAGGCGGGGATAGTGCGGGGCAGACTTATACGGTCTGTGCCAGAGCCGGTGGTGGGAGGCGGGGATAGTGCTGGGCAGACTTATACGGTCTATTCCAGAGCCGGTGGTTGGGAGGCGGGGCTAGTGCTGGGCAGACTTATAAGGTCTGTGCCCTGAAGAGCACAGGTACAAATCAAAGTAGGGTATACACAAAAGTAGCACACATGAGTTGTCTTGTTGGGCAGACTGGATGGACCGTGCAGGTCCTTTTCTGCCGTCATCTACTATGTTACTATGTTACCTCTTGAAAAAAACCAAAACAAAAAGGGCTGCAAATACTACACGCTAGCAGAATACTGCACCTTAGAGGGGAATAATCGAACGTCGCCGGTGAAATAGGTCGCCGGCAATCTATTTTGGCGGCAGCGCAACAGCTGGCTGGAACCGTATTTTCAAAAAAGATGGCCGGCCATCTTTTTTTTTGATAATACAGTGTGGGCCGGCGAAATGCCTTGGATCACCAGTTTTCTTTTTCCGCGATAATGGAAAAAACTGCTGGGATCTCAAACCCAGCGAAATCCAAGGCATTTGGCCGTGGGAGGAGCCAGCATTTGTAGTGCAATGGTCCCCCTCACATGCCAGGACACCAACCGGGCACCCTAGGGGGCACTTCAAACATCTTTTATAAACAACCAAATTAGCTTCCAGGTGCATAGCACCCTTCCCTTGTGTGCTGAGTCCCCCAAATCCCCCCCAAAACCCACTGCCCACAAGTGTGCACCATTACCCTAGCACTAAGGGCTGAAGGGGGGCACCTACATGTGAGTACAGTGGGTTTTGGGGGGTTTGGGAGGGCTCAACATTACCCACCACAAGTGGAATAGGTAGGGGAGGGGATGGGCCTGGCTCTGCCTTTCTGCAGTCCACTACAACCAACAACAACTGTTCCAGGGACCTGCATACTGCTGTCAGGGTGCTGGGTATGACATTTGAGGCTGGCATACAGGCTGGCAAAAAAGGTTTGTATTTTAATAATTGTAGTGTGGGAGGGGGTTGGCGACCACTGGGGGAGTAAGGGGAGGTCATCCCCCATTCCCTCCGGTGGTCATCTGGTCAGTTGGGGCACCTTTTTGAGGCTTGGTCGGGAAAATAAAAGGACCAAGTAAACCCGGCGAAATACTGCTTATCGCCGGATTTTATTTTTCCATTATCCGCAAAAGCCGGCCATCTGGTAGCCACGCCCAAGCCTGCCCATGTCCCGCCTTCGCTTCGCCGCCAACACGCCCCTTTGAACTTTCGCCGGCAAGGCGAAGGGAATGCGGCGAAGCTATCACAAATGTAGCTTTCGATTATACGCTTTTCGCCGCTTTTGCGAAATCACCGGCCATATCCCGATTTGTGTCGGGAAATAGCCGGCGATTACTTTCGATTATAAGCTGGTTAATCACACATAAAAAACACATGACACAACAGACATGACACAAGGAACTAGAAATAAAAAAGTATGAAGGCAAAATACTGAACTGGAAAGTTAACTCAAGAAGTCAGACTCAGCATGCAGCAATACCAGAAAAATTGAAATTTACAGGGAAAATATCACAGATGCACATTTCAAAAAGCTGACATATTTCAATTAATAAATTCTGAATAAAATACTTTTTTCTACCTTTGGTGTCTGATCATTTAGTTTTTCTATTCGCTTTGGTCCCAGTGTCTTCTGTTTTATGCAGTGTCTTCTTTCCAGTAGGCTTCCCTCTGCTCCCCACCCTCCCAGTCCCATCCATCTCCTGCTCCTTCCCTCTGCTCCCCACCCCTCCCAGTCCCATCCATCTCCTGCTCCTTCCCTCTGCTCCCCACCCCTCCCAGTCCCATCCATCTCCTGCTCCTTCCCTCTGCTCCCCACCCCTCCTTAGTGGACTGCAGAAAGGCAGAGCCAAGCCCATCCCCTCCCCTACCTGTTCCACTTGTGGTGGGTAATGTTGAGCCCTCCCAAACCCCCCAAAACCCACTGTACTCACATGTAGGTGCCCCCCTTCAGCCCTTAGTGCTAGGGTAATGGTGCACACTTGTGGGCAGTGGGTTTTGGGGGGGATTTGGGGGACTCAGCACACAAGGGAAGGGTGCTATGCACCTGGAAGCTAATTTGGTTGTTTATAAAAGATGTTTGAAGTGCCCCCTAGGGTGCCCGGTTGGTGTCCTGGCATGTGAGGGGGACCATTGCACTACAAATGCTGGCTCCTCCCACGGCCAAATGCCTTGGATTTCGCCGGGTTTGAGATCCCAGCAGTTTTTTCCATTATCGCGGAAAAAGAAAACTGGTGATCCAAGGCATTTCGCCGGCCCACACCGTATTATCGAAAAAAAAAGATGGCCGGCCATCTTTTTTGAAAATACGGTTCCAGCCAGCTGTTGCGCCGCCGCCAAAATAGATTGCTGGCGACCTATTTCGCCGGCGACGTTCGATTATTCCCCTCTAAGGTGCAGTATTCTGCTAGCGTGTAGTATTTGCAGCCCTTTTTGTTTTGCTTTTTTTCACGAGGTAGTGTATTGGTGTTTTAGAGCCTGGTGTAATTACAGTTCTGCCTTTTCACACATAAGGTTGTAGCTCGTCCTGTCCTTGGAATTAGTGCTGTTATGGTTTAGTAAGGATATGAGTGTGTTTTTGCACAAGTTTGTGTATAGCGTTTTGCAGTGGAGAGATTGTGTGTTGGCCTTACTGAGGTGGCACCAAAACATCAGAAAGGGTGTAGAGCCTAAATCATGACACACTACCTCTTGAAGGATCTACATATAGAGCTTATGCATTTCTAAGGTCAACACTGGTATGGTATGGGAAAGGGGGTGGGGAAATACTACTGGAGATGAAGAGGGAGTGCTGGGTAAGGAGGAAAGAAGGAAGGAAGGGAGAAAGAGCTGGCTTGATATCTCATACATATTCATTATGGTTATTCCCCAAAAAAGCCAGCTCTTTTTCCCTTCCTTCCTCCATATTAGCATATTCATTTGCATATGTATATATGCAAATGAATATGCTAATATGCTCCGCCCCATCCTTTGCCCCCCCAAATGAAACAGTCAAACTACGCCTATGATTGTTTTGTTTATCCAGACCTTACATACACATGGTTTGCTTTTTAAACCCAAAGGTGAATCCTAAGGGTGGTTGAACAATTAGCTTTAAACTGTGTTGTTTCTGACTTTACTTGTTTTGGACTGCTTTGGGTCCTGCTGATCTGTACATTTGATGTTGTGATGGATGCCTGTTCTGGTGTGTGCATGTGATAATCTTTGAA
Source organism: Microcaecilia unicolor (assembly GCF_901765095.1). Taxonomy (NCBI): domain Eukaryota; kingdom Metazoa; phylum Chordata; class Amphibia; order Gymnophiona; family Siphonopidae; genus Microcaecilia; species Microcaecilia unicolor. Next base: position 116,674,725 of record NC_044040.1, on the reverse strand, counting down.
TAACTGTCTATACTTATGGCTATGATTTCTGCACACGTGGTATCATTAAAGGTCAAACTTTTAAATGCCAGTTGGGTATATATGGTAATCTCAACTTTGTTAAATGTTTCAGACATAACCATGATATAACTGAATTCTACTTTTCTGTTTTACTGTATTTTCAAATGTAAGCCACATTGAATTCGACTTTGCTTGGGATAATGTGTGATATAATTGTTTTTAAAAAATTCTTTATCCTCCACCTTTTAAGACTCTGTCAGGCTTATTTCCACTGTGGAGTAGAGGAGTAGCCTAGTGCAGCAGCCTCTGATCCTGGGGAACTGGGTTCAATTCCCACTGCAGCTCCTTGTGACTCTGGGCAAGTCACTTAACCCTCCATTGCCCCAGGTACAAATAAGTACCTGCATATACTATGTAAACCACTTTGAATGTAGTTACAAAAACCACAGAAAGGTGGTATATGAAGCCCACATTCCCATTCCCATTTTTGAAAGAGAAGGGCACCCATCTTTTGACACAAATCAGGAGATGATCACCCAAATCAGCATAATCAAAAGCTGATTTTAGGCGTCTTCAACTGCTTTCCGTCGCGGGGATGACCAAAGTTCACGGGGGCGTGTCGGAAGCATAGCGAAGGCGGGACTGGGGCATGCCTAACACATGGGCGTCCTCGACCAATAATGTAAAAAAGAAGGGCGACCCTGACGAGCACTTGGGTGACTTTACTTGGTCCATTTTTTTCTTACGACCAAGCCTCAAAAAGGTGCCCGAACTGACCAGATGACCACCGGAGGGATTCGGGGATGACCTCACCTTACTCCCCCAGTGGTCACTAACCACCCTAAAAAATAAACTTTAAAAATATTTTTTGGCAGCCTCTATGCCAGCCTCAAATGTCATACCCAGCTCCCTGACAGCAGTATGCAGGTCCCTGGAGCAGTTTTAGTGGGTGCAGTGCTCCAGGCAGACGGACCCAGGCATTTTATTTTTCCATCATGTTGGTTCCAATTTCTCTTTCCCGCTTTCCTGTCTGTCTTCTGCTAATTCTTTAAGCGCATGTCCATTTGTCTTTTTTCTCCTGTCATTTCATTTCCTCACTACACCTGCCTCTGAAACATTGATCTTTTCATTTTAGCTCTTTCCTTTCTTTTTTCTTTTCTGCCTCTGTACACTCAAATTTCATCCTCTTTCTAAATCTTTTCCTTCTTTTTACTTTTCAGATATCTATCACATTTCCATTTCCTTTCACCCACTAGCTCTCCCATTCCCCATCTCTCTCCTTCCCAGCCTATCATTCTCCTTTCCATCTTCAATCTATGCACCATTACCATATTTCTACCCCTTTAATCACTGTTCTCTCATTTATTTCCTTGCCATCTCCACTCCCTGGGCCTCTCCCCCATGCTTTCCACCATTCCCAGTGTCTCCCTCCCTCCACCCTTCCAGCCCAGCATCTGTTCCCTCTTTCTCCCATCCTCACCCTCTAGCCTATCTCCCTATCCCTTTTACCTCCCACCACCAGCATCTTCCTGCCCATCTCTCTCCCCTCCCCCATTGTTCAGCATTTTCCCCTTTCTCTTTCCTACCATCCATGCAGCCTTTCCCTCCCTCTCCCCATCCCATCCCACCCCACCCATATCCAACAATTCTCCCTCTCTTTCCCCTTGCAGCATCTCTCCATCCCTCCCCCTACATCGAACAATTATTCCTCCACCTCACCTAGCACTACCCTCACTCCCTGATCCCTACAGTGCTCCTGTCTCTCTCTCTCCCCCCCCCCCCCATCCACCCGGCGCTGACATGCTGCACCTTTTACCCCTCTCCCACCAACCCGCCAGCCACCCGCTGCAGTTTTTGTTCTCACCCACCTCCCAGCCACCCGCCGGCGCGGTCCAGCTCTGCATTTCTGCAAAGGAGCCGCGTCCATCAGCACGCTTCCTTCCAGCCGGCCTCACCTCCAATACTCTTTCTGAAGAGGAGAGGCCAGCGCAAGCACTTGTAGCGTGCGGACAGCCCCAGCGCTGTGCGGCTCTAACACCGTTGATGGACGGGGATGACAGCGGAGGGAGCTTGGAGGGAGCAGGGAGGGAACAAAACCGCACCGGCGGGTGGCTGGGAGGATGGAGGAGGGAAAGCTGAAGTTACGGTTTGGGCGCCTATGAGGTGCACCGTTGCTTGGTGGGCCTGAGCCCAAAATGGGTGGGCCCAGGCCCATCCAGGTCCACCCGAGGCTACGCCCCTGTGGCAGATTACAACAACAGTAAAGATGAACCCATCAGAAAACAGGATATCCTCATTGAAATCTGGATATCTGTATTGTATAGAAGCACAGTGAAGAAAAATCAAACTATACAGTTTATAATTGCGGTTTCTACCAGACACAAGTAGAGGAGTGTGGTAGCCGTGTTAGTCCACTCTTAAGGTTATCAATAGAAATCAAACAAAATAAAACATGGAAAAGAAAATAAGATGATACCTTTTTTATTGGACATAACAATACATTTCTTGATTAGCTTTCGAAGGCTGCCCTTCTTCGTCAGATCGGAAATAAGCAAATGTGCTAGCTGACAGTGTATATAAGTGAAAACATTCAAGCATTACTATGACAGTCTGACTTCTTTAGAAAAATTCTTTAGAAAAAAGAATTCTTTAGAAAAATTCGCCTTAAAACACATTTCTATAATAAAGGGACACCAAACAGACCGGAGTACAGTCTTAAACAAAAGAACACTTATTTCACCCCACAGGAGGGACAAAACTACAAGCTGGATAATTACATAGAAAGTTTCAGACATAGGGTGAAATCCCAACTTTCCAACAAACAAAAGAGAATCCTGTACAATCTTACCCCACCAGAAAGAGCGGCCATAAGAACCCTACAAACTAACGAACGCATTATCATCAAACCCTCAGAAAAAGGAGGCGCAGTGGTAATTATGGACATACAAAAATACATTGAAGAGGGACACAGACAGCTCTCAGACAATAAATACTACAGGAAACTAACTGAGGACCCCACACAGGATTACATAAAACAGCTGAAAGACCTTATCAAAACATTTCCTACACAAGCGCAACCTCACCTGAAGAAACTCATACCAAACCAGCCTTCTGTGGGCACATTCTACATGCTACCCAAGATCCACAAACCGGGAAACCCTGGCAGACCAATCATATCAGGTATTGGCACACTCACGGAAGAAATATCTGGATTCATAGAGGGAATTCTGAAACCTCTCGTACACAAAACTAACAGCTTCATACAAGACACCACAGACTTTCTGAATAAATTGAAAAATATCAAGCAACTACCACCTAACACCCTTCTGGTCACGATGGATGTAGAATCACTATACAGCAACATTCCACATGCGGATGGCATAGCTGCATGTGGAAGACTCCTAAAAAAATCCACACTTAATACTCAATACTCAGTACTCACCAGAAACTATTACAAAATTAATCAAATTCATTTTAACTCACAACTACTTCCGCTTTAACAATGATATCTATCTGCAAATAATGGGCACTGCGATAGGCACCAGGACAGCACCCCAATATGCCAACCTTTTTATGGCTGAGCTGGAAGAGACATTTCTGAATACACACCAGACCAAACCTCTAAAATACTACCGGTACATCGATGACATTTTTATGATTTGGACGGAGGGTGAAGAAACTCTGAAACAATTTTATTCTGCCTTCAATACATACCATCCTACAATCAGATTCAAAATTGACTACTCCCCAGAAAAAGTCAATTTTTTGGACACCATGGTCTCAATCAGTGATGGCTGTATACAAACATCTATATACAAGAAACCCATAGACAGATGCAGCTACCTCCACAACTCCAGCTTCCATCCTTCAAATACAAAAAGATCCATCATTTACAGCCAAGCCACAAGATACCACCGTATCTGCTCTGACCCAGGGGACAGAGACAGACACCTTAAAAGCCTGAGTGCATCCTTCAAACAGAAAGGCTACAACCCCAAAATAATCTCCAAGAATATTGCCTCCTCCCTCAAAACACCCAGGGAGAATCTGCTACAGTACAAGGAGAAAAAATCCACAGACAGAATCCCCCTTGTAGTGACATACAATCCAGAGCTGGAAAAACTGAGGAAAATCATAAGAGATCTACAACCTATACTCCAGGAGGATGAATTACTGAAAGAGATATTCCCATCCTCACCAGTACTGGCCTTCCGACAACCACCCAACTTAAAACACAAGCTAATCAGAAGTAAACTTCCATCACAAACTGAAAAGGAACAGAAGGGCACACGTCCCTGTAATCTATCCAGTTGCAAACTATGCCAAAATATTTCACAGGACCCCACAGTTACCCACAAAGGAAAGATATTCAACATAAAGGGATCTTTCACTTGCTCATCTTCCAATGTGGTATATATCATTCAGTGTAAAAAATTTAACGAAGGATGCTATATTGGAGAAACAGGCCAGATGCTTAAGACAAGATTCAATTTACATAGACATCACATGAACAATACTGGTGCCAGTAGGGTTCCCACACCTGTTGGTCAACATTATACAGGACCAGGACACTGTACCAGTGACTTCACAGTGAGAATCCTGAAAGGTAACTTTAAAACCATACAAGAACGTAAGACCTTTGAAGTCAGAATGATTGAATATTTTAACACCCAACAGAAAGGACTTAACAAGGATCTGGGGTTCCTAGCCCATTATAAACCATAAAGCTGTATTTCTCTGTTGATCACCCCACCCCTCAATTATCCACACCCATCCTGTTAGAATATCAATGATATGCTTTGATGTTCCCATGCATACCTCCGACCCACCCCCATCCTCCCACCCTGTCAGACTGTCATAGTAATGCTTGAATGTTTTCACTTATATACACTGTCAGCTAGCACATTTGCTTATTTCCGATCTGACGAAGAAGGGCAACCTTCGAAAGCTAATCAAGAAATGTATTAAGTTATGTCCAATAAAAAAGGTATTATCTTATTTTCTTTTCCATGTTTTATACCAGATACAATAATTTTTGAAGCTGTTTTAGTAATATTCAATTCTTACTACTTTTCTCCTCCTGCTTTTAAGGCACTGCCTATCCAACTGAAACAACTTTAGACTTATTACAGATGGACCAACAATAAAGAACAACAACATGGATAAAGCAGTTCATACGTTTGGCTTGCTTTGTTTCGAGTGAATGGCAATGACGGCTGCACGGGAGAGTGGAAACAAATCAACCAAACTGGCTTCTTGCCAGTTGACTAGATGGCTCACTTCCACTCCTGTCTATTAAACTTCCTTGGGCAGCTTTTTCTCCCTTCTCCACCCCCCCCCCCCCCCCCCCCCGGGTCTTACATCTCTCTACCTCTCTCCTCTCTTCAGCCCGCTCTCTCCCATCTGCATGGTTATTTTCACTGCCCTGAAGCATTCTCATAGTCAGACTTCTGCCAGCTTTGGGGCCTCTCCTCAGGCGCGTCCTGCCTACTCTAATGCAAATGTCTGTTTTCTGCAGAGGTTGCATGTGCCTGAGGAGAAGCCCTGACGCTGGCAAAGAGCTGACTGTGCCGGAGGGAGAAGGCTTCAGGGCAGTAAAAATGACCATGCGCCGCAAACGGGAGAGAGCAGGTAGAAGAGACCAGGAGAACAGATGCAAGACTCGCACGGGAGGGAGAGAGAAAGATATTGCCTGTGGCACATAGGCACCATTGTTTCTAAAAATCTGTTTAGGGGAGCGACCGCTCCCCCTGTGCCCCCCTAGCTACGCCACTGATGATTGCAACAAACATGCCTATAATGAAGCCATTTCAACCACCTTTAAATGATCCTAAGGTTGTGCAAGTGATAGAGATAAAAGATTTGAGACAAACATTTGAGATAGAAACAGGATATGGGGAAATAAATGCCTGGGTAGAATGGGTCAAATTTATGGTTGCAAGTCTAAACAAAAGTGATTGCTATGCATGTGCCTCAGGCAGGCTGGTGGCTCGAATTACTCCTTTCACTTTGGGAAGGGATTCTGACCCCAATGCAATGAGATGTATGCTGGCTCTGTTTCAGGAAAAAGGAGCATGGGGAAACGACTCCTGCAAATCCCTGGCACTGCTGTTCCCGGCACTAAGGCCTAAATATGTGCGTATACCGCCAGCCTTCTCACCAAGTCCTGGGAACCATTCGGCCTGTCTCTCGAGATGGGCGGAAGGGGCAACCAGGCAGGTAGGAGTTTTACGCACATGCACGCAAGTGATGAATGTGACCAGGAAGCAGGCTAGTGGAAACTATTCAAACCTGAAAATAGCCAGAGCAGATGTGTGGTGGTATTGTGGGGGAAGAATTCTTAGGCCAACCTTGCCTGCAGACTGGACAGGCACATGTACATTAGTACAATTGGCTATACCATTCACCCTGGCATTTGAAGAATGGCCCAAGTCACATGGTAGACAAAAGAGAGATATTTAAGCACATCTTTTCATAGAATTTATATAGACAGCATAGGGGTTCCTAGTTTGGGAAATGGAAAAACATTGCAATATCCCTGCTTATATCCCAAATAGTGGTGGCAGGAGTTCTAGTGGGATTAGGGTGTTGTGTAATCCCATGTGTCAGAGGGTTAACACAGAGATTGATTGAAACAACAATTTCAAAGAAAATGCCTTTAGGCCCACCACCCTATTCAGAGAATCTAATGCTTCTAGAAGAAGAGAGGGTTAATGAAAATGACGGAGAGTGTTAAGAAGACTGGAAGAGTCTTATGGAAGACCATAGATGAAAAAGCAAAAAGGATCAGAGAAAAAGAGTAGGGATTTGTGAGAAATATGTAAATATATTGCTTTTTCACTTAACAGAATGGCAGAGAGTGAAGTACATAGCTTATGCCCCAGTAGAAAGGAAATCTTTAGGAATAAAAGATATAACTATGCTTGTGTGAGTGTGCATATACTAATATTGCAGGCTCTTTCTAATAAGGACCACCACATTAATACATAGAAATTAATATAACATTTTAAGATGGCTTTAAAATCACTAACAAAAGGGAACTAGAAGAATTGGCAGTTCTGGATGTTGCTAGCTAACAAGCAGTGTGAGAAGCAAGATAACAAGGAGAAGGGGGGAGGAAACCCAATAGGCCTGAAACTGCTGATGCAGAAATGTATAAAAGCCTCAAGGACAGGAATGTTGAGATAAGAGAATGTAAGCCAAACATGAGAACTAATGAGCTAACCATGAGTGGACACCTGCAAGATAAATAGAGGAATTTGCAGTGTTCGCAAGAAAAGAGAAGGGGGGGGGGGGGATGGCATGAAGAGGGGTTGGGGGTTGACATATGATGCTTAGGAAAGTAATATAAACTGTAAGAATTAAGGGATACGTGTGCCTGCCTGCTATCAGAGACACTCATTCTTGCAAGATTGTATTTTGAAATAATAAATTAAGTAAGACTTGCTTCACCAATTTGTTTTTGGAAGTTCTTTCTTTGTATAGGTTCTCAGGTTATCTGGGAGCCATTTCTAACACGAGTGGAAATATTGAAAAAATATTTCTGCAGGTGTTACCCAGTGGTAATTGGGCAGTGTTGTGTGCTGCCCAGGTACCGCAAGGTTAGCGCAGGAGCCCTCTGATGTAATTTTCTTTCGGGCGGGACGCAGACAGAGAGGGCAGGGAAGCGAGGCGGATGGAGACGAGCGCGTGCCTGCTTGTTTTTTTTTTTTTTTACTACTGGCGCCGTCACGTCGTCGTCGTTTGGGGGGGCATTGCCCCCCCCTCGCCCCCGCAGTCTACGCCCATGAAAACAATCAATGTTTAAAGCAAATGCCCATATGTAATATGGGGTAGCAATAATGAAACAATGATGGAATATTCACATAACAGGCAGACTGAGCCAACAGATTTATTTTCCACTGAACATAATTAACTTTGTATGAGCTTGGCGGCTAATTAGTGCTGAACTGGACAATGTTGGCACATTTAGACTGACTGGATGTCTGCATGAAGGTAGCTTTCCCCTCATTATTCAATATCTGTCTTTTAGTACATAAGTATTGCCATACTGGGACAGACCAAAGGTCCATCAAGCCCAGCATCCTGTTTCCAACAGTGGCCAATCCAGGTCACAAGTACCTGGCAAGATCCCAGAAATAAGCAATGGAGTTTCCCCAAGTCCATTTTAATAATGGTCTATGGACTTTTCCAGTAGGAAGCCGTCCAAACCTTTTTAAAACCCCGTTAAGCTAACCGCCTTTACCACAATCTCACATTCTCTGGCAATGAATTCCAGAGTTTAATTACACGTTGAGTGAAGAAACATTTTCTCCGGTTCGTTTTAAATTTACTACTTTGTAGCTTCATCGCATGCCCCCTAGTTCTAGTATTTTTGGAAAGCATAAACAGATGCTTCACATCTACCCGTTCAACTCCACTCATTATTTTATAGACCTCTATCATTTCTTCCCTCAAGCCACCTTTTCTCCAAGCTGAAGAGCCCTTGCCGCTTTAGCCTTTCCTCATAGGGAAGTCATCCCATCTCCTTTATCATTTTCGTCACTCTTCTCTGCACCTTTTCTAATTCCATTATATCATTTTTGAGATGCATTGACCAGAATTGAACACAATATTCGAGGTTCGTTTGCACAATGGAGTGATAAAAAAGCATTATAACGTCCTCATTTTTGTTTTCCATTCCTTTCCCAATAATTCCTAACATTCTATTTGCTTTCTTAGCCGCCGCAGCACACTGAGCAGAAGGTTTCAACATATCAACGACGACACCTAGATCCCTTTCTTGGTCGGTGACTCCTAATGTGGAACCTTGCATTACGTAGCTATAATTCGGGTTCCTCTTTCCTACATGCATCACTTTGCACTTGCTCACATTAAACATCGTCTGCCATTTAGATGCCCAGTCTCCCAGTCTCGTTAACTTTGAATAACTTTGTGTTGTCAGCAAATTTAATTACCTCACTAGTTACTCCCACCTCTAGGTCATTTATAAATATGTTAAAAAGCAGTGGTCCCAGCACAGACCCTTGGGGAACCCCAATTACTACCCTTCTCCATTGAGAATACAGACCATTTAACCCTACAGGATCTAGTTTAGTATTTAGGGGGAATAAAGAGAGAGGGGGGGGGGGGGAAAGCGAGCAGGACCTAGTTTAGTATTAAGGGGGGAATAAAGAGAGAGAGAGAGAGAAAGAGAGAGAAAAGCAAGTATTATTAACTAGTTACCATTGTGTATAAACCTTTTTCCCATAGTTTTAAACTGAATTTTTTTCTAGGGGTAGAAACTAAACAGCCACAAACTCTTGTTCTAAAAGGCAGTTATTTTCTGTTCCTTGGCTGCTGGAGAGGTAGCACATCCAGCGACCTCAATTAAGTGTTAATGAAGGTGTGGGGAAGTAGAATACTTGCATAGGTTGCTGAGTCAGCTTTAGAGAGCTTGTTTAAAAAAGGCCCCTTAGATTCAAAACTATATAAAGAGGAAAGGTTCCACTGAACTCGATTGGGCCAACTCCTTTCAGTTCAAGCTCAATACCGAGAAAACCCACTGCCTCATTCTCTCCTCCCCCTACAACAAATATGCACCTCCAGCATTAATTACTCCTGAGCTTACCCTCCCAATCTCTGAATCTCTAAAAATCCTAGAAGTGCTTGTCGATTGAAGCTTAACACTAGAGCAACATACCAACTCTACCATCAGAAGCATGTTCTTCACTCTCTGGAAACTTAAACGCATAAAAACATATTTTCCTAGAGACGTCTTTCGCACTTTAATACAATCACTGGTCATTAGCCGCCTTGATTATTGCAATGGCATCTATTCAGGGTGCAGGGAAGTGCTCCTGAAAAAAGTACAGACAGCTCAGAACACGGCTGCTAGGCTCATTTATAGTGCATCTAGATTTGAAAGTACAAGACCGCTGCAAGAGAAACTGCACTGGCTTCCTGTCAAGGACCGTATCACTTTTAAAATTTGCACTCTGGTGCATAAAATCATCTACAGTGAAGCCCCAGCATATATGGACACCCTAATTAACTTGCCTCCAAGGAACTCTCACAGATCTGTACGATCGTACCTAAACCTCCATTATCCAGTATATAATGGACTTAAATACAAAAGCACCTACGCATCAACTTTCTCCTACACCAGCGCTCATCTGTGGAATGATCTGCCTAATCTGATGAAACTTACTCCTGATCACCCCACCTTCAAACAGCGCCTCAAGACCTTTCTATTTGGCAAAGCTTACGCACCACTCCTGCCTGGCATCTCTAACGTCTGAACTATCTTTATCCCGGTGTCATATTAATCACCACTGCTCTTTCTCTTTTTCTCTACCTCGCTTCTGCCCTTTCTCCATTTTACTTCTAAGACATTAATTGTTTGAACTCTGCCTTGTTGTGTGTTTATGTAGATTGTTGTAAGCCACATTGGGCCTACCCCTGGGTGGGAAATTGTGGGATACAAATGTTATAAATAAATAAATAAATATAAAGAGGAAAGGTCCCACTGAACTTTCTTTCTGAGAAGTTCTGAGAGAAGAGGACGTTTCTCTGGTAAGTGAATACTATTTTGCTTTGTGCTTTGGGAACTTAAAGATTGGAGTTTAAAGGAGGAATTGTAGGTTAGTGATAGGCAAAATAAAAATATAAAAAGCAAATTTTATCGACTAATCTCCATAGTCTTTTCCACTTAGTTTTAAAAACTTTGTACCACTGCATTAACAGATAAAATCTAGCAGGCACTGCAGGATCTAGTTTAGTATTAAGGGGAATAAAAAGAGAGAGAGAGAGGGAAAAGCAAGCACGACCTAGTTTAGTATTAAGGGGGGAAATAAAAAGAGAGAGAGAGAAAAGCAAGCATTATTAACTAGTTGCCGTGCAGGGGCATAATCAAACGGGGCGGGGCGCCCAAGTTTTCATGAGGGCGCCCTCATAGGACGGCCCCGTAAAGGGACGGGGCAACGCATATTATCGAAACAAGATGGATGTCCATCTTTCATTTCGATAATACGGTTGGGGATGCCCAAATCAGCAAATTTAGGTCGACCTTAGAGATGGTCGTTCTTAGGTCGTTTTTCAGATGGTCGTTTTCGGTTTTCGGCGATAATGGAAACCAAAGACATCTATCTCAAAAACGTCCAAATCCAAGCCATTTGGTCATGGGAGGAGCCAGCATTCGTAGTGCACTGGTCCCTCTGACATGCCAGGATACAAAGCGGGCACCCTAGGGGGCACTGCAGTGGACTTCACAAATTGCTCCCAGGTGCATAGCTCCCTTACCTTGGGTGCTGAGCCCCCCAACCCCCCCCCCCCCCCCAGTTCCACCTGCCTGAAGTATACTGCACCCACTAAAACTGCTCCAGGGACCTGTATACTGCTGCGATGGACCTGAGTATGGCATTTGAGGCTGGCATAGAGGCTGGCAAAAAAGTATTTTTTAACTTTTTTTATGGTGGGAAGGGGTTAGTGACCACTGGGGGAGTAAGAGGAGGTGATCCCCGATTCCCTCCGGTGGCCATCTGGTCAGTTCGGGCACCTTTTTGAGGCTTGGTCATGAAAAAAAATGGACCAAGTAAAGTCGTCCAAGTGCTCGTCAGGGACGCCCTTCTTTTTCCATTATCGGCCGAGGACACCCATCTCCTAATCACGCCCCAGTCCTGCCTTCGCTACCCTGCCAACATGCCCCTGTGAACTTTAGTCGTTCCCGCGACGGAAAGCAGTCGAGGGGGTCCAAAAAAATCAGCTTTCGTGTCAAAAGATGTGCATCCTTCTCTTTCGAAAATAAGCCTGATAGTGTACAAACCCTTTTCCCATAGTTTTAAACTGAACTTTTCTCTAGAAATAGGCATTTTTCCCATAGTTTTAAACTGAAACCTTTTCTAGAGGTAGAAACTAAACAGCCAAAAACTCTTGGTCTAAAAGGCAGTTATTTTCTGTTCCTTGGCTGCTGGAGAGGTAGCACATCCAGCGACCTCAATTAAGTGTTAATTAAGGTGTGGGGAAGTAGAATACTTGCATAGGTTGCTGAGTCAGCTTCAAAGTGCCTGTTAAAAAAAGGGCCCTTAGATTCAAAACTATATAAAGAGGAAAAGTCCCACTGAACTTTCTTTCTGAGAAGTTCTGAGAGAAGAGGACATTTCTCTGGTAAGTGAACACTATTTTGCTTTGTGCTTTGGGAACTTAAAGATTGGGGTTTAAAGGAGCAATTATAGGTTAGTGATAGGCAAAATAAAAATATAAAAAGCAAATTTTATCAACTAATCTCCATAGTCTTTCCACTTAGTTTTATAAACTTTGTACCACACCATTAACAGATACAATCTGCAGGATCTAGTTTAGTCTTCCCACCCACCCTCCCCAACACCCACCTACCCCTAGGACAACTCTTTATTTATAGTCAGTTAATTAGGGTAACAAGCAAGGAGTGCTCTTACAGAGTTTTAAATACATTTCATTACCATCTAAGAAGGAAACACTAAATAAATCATACAATATACTATATAAACTAAAAGACACTTTTATATTAGGCTAATATCCTGTCACGCTGATGAGGAAAAGTGAGCCCTTGGGCCACTGCCGAGGAGCGGCAGCGGCAGGCAAATCACCCAAACAGGAGGCAAGGCAGACCACAGACAGACGGGCACAGGCCGAACTGGAGCAGCTGGACTGGAACAGAAGCACTAAGCAGAAGCAAGAGAATAGTCCATGAATCAAGCAGAGTCTTACCGGCAGGCAGCAAAGCAGAAGGGAAACCAGGAATCCAACAGAGTCTATAGGCTGGCGGCAATCAGTAGTAAACCAGGAATCAAGCAGGGACTTGGGCAGGCCGCAGACAGTAGAATAAACCAGGAAGCAAGCAGAGTCATGGGCAGGCAGCAGACAGTAGAATAAACCAGGAAGCAAGCAGAGTCTTGGGCAGGCCGCAGACAGTAGAATAAACCAGGAAAAAGACAGGCAAAGCAAGCTTTCAGGGCAGGAACCGCAACAGACCAACAATGACAAGAACACAACTGAAGACCTCTGTTGCTAAGGCAAAGTAGAAAGTTTCCAGGTGGTTAATACAGGCAACATACAAGGCAGTTCACCAGGTAAGGGTGCTGCTTAGTTCCAAAAATCCCAAGCCAGTCTGGAAGGCTTGAAAATCCGGACCGAACCGGCATGACTACTGGACATGGAAAACAGCAAACAGACAGTCCATCACAGCCACCAGGTCGAACCACCAGGTGGCAAGATGCATGAGAGCCTGAAACATGGGCACAATCGTGACAGTACCTCCCCCTCAAGGCTCCCCCTGTCTCCACGGGTGATTCAGGTCTCCATGGGTAAGAATGATGAAACCTACGGAGGAGTTTCAAAACACGACCAGGGGTAGCTGGGCTGGAACTTGAACAGGAATCAGGACTGGAACCCAGATTGAACTCAGCATCTTGACTGGACTTGGAACTCGACCTGGACTCAGCATCTTGGCTAGAACTGGAACTCGGTCTGGAGAGCCTCTTGGCTGGATCTGGAACTCGGCGTAAACTCAACAGCTTGGCTGGAGCTGGAACTCGGCGTGGACTCAGCAGCTTGGCTGCAGCTGGAACTCGGCGTGGACTCAGCAGCTTGGCCGGAGCTGGAACTCGGCTGGGACTCAGCATCTTGGCTGGAGCTGGAACTCGGCGTGGACTCAGCAGCTTGGCTGGAGCTGGAACTCGGCGTGGACTCAGCAGCTTGGCTGCAGCTGGAACTCGGCGTGGACTCAGCAGCTTGGCTGGATCTGGAACTCGGCTTGGACTCAGCAGCTTGGCTGGAGCTGAAACTAGGCGTGAACTCAGCAGCTTGGCTGGAACTGGAACTCGAAGTGGCCTCAGCAGCTTGGCTGGAACGGGAACTCGGCATGGACTCAGCATCTTGGCTGGAACTGGAATTCAGAGTGGACTCAGCCTCTTGGCTGGAGCTGGAACTCAGCTTGGACAGTCTCTTGGCTGGAGCTGGAACTCCGCTTGGACTCAGCCTCTTGGCTGGAACTGGAACACGGCTTGGACTCCGCAGCTTGGCTGGAACTGGAACTCGGACCGGGACTACTAAGCCACCTTCTTTCAGTCTGGGCTTCAGGAGTATCCCGCAGGGCTGGATCCGAGAGGAGTTGGTAGTAGTAAAAGAAGAGCTTGGTAGAGGGATCAATAACAGAAACTGGATTTTCAAAGAACCCAAGCCAAAAGACACGCTTTTTCTCCGCTGCAACTTCAGGAGTATTCTTCAGGACTGGATCAGACAAAAGTTTAACACGGTAATCATGGAGTGCATTAACAGATCCAGAGCAAAAATTGGGTTGGAACTGGAATCCAAACTGGAATTAGGAAGTAAACCAGGGCTGGAACCCGGATTGCCAACAGAGCAAAAAGTCTTGGGCTGGAAGCCCAGCTGGAAGGATGATCTTGCCGAGCTCATGGCCTTGGCAATCTGTCATGCTGATGAGGAAAAATGAGCCCTTGGGAACCCAACAGAGTCTATAGGCTGGCGGCAATCAGTAGTAAACCAGGAATCAAGCAGGGACTTGGGCAGGCCGCAGACAGTAGAATAAACCAGGAAGCAAGCAGAGTCTTAGGCAGGCAGCAGACAGTAGAATAAACCAGGAAACCTGCAGGGTCAAAGGCAGGCAGCAATCGGTAGCATAAACCAGGAAAACAGCAGAGTCTTACCGGCAGGCAGCAAAGCAGAATAAACCAGGAAACCAGCAGGATCAAAGACAGGCAAAGCAAGCTTTCAGGGCAGGAACCGCAACAGACCAACAATGACAAGAACACAACTGAAGACCTCTGTTGCCAAGGCAAAGTAGAAAGTTTCCAGGTGGTTAATACAGGCAACATACAAGGGAGTTCACCAGGTAAGGGTGCTGCTTAGTTCCAAAAATCCCAAGCCAGTCTGGAAGGCTGGAAAATCCGGACCAAACCGGCATGACTACTGGAACATGGGAAACAGCAAACAGACAGTCCATCACAGCCACCAGGTATAACCACCAGGTGGCGAGATGCATGAGAGCCTGAAACATGGGCACAATCGTGACATATCCTTAATACTGTATCAAGTTTTAAATTATTGAAAAACTCAAAAACACTAAGATGGAGTCAGCAGTCCAGCAGTAAGAGGGGTGCTATCCAGTCTTTTGCATTGAGTGTCACATGTATGATTATCTCCCAGTTGGTGAGCTGCTATATGTGTGTGCCCGATGCAAAGAGCTCCTAGCTTTCAGAGAACGTGTCTGTTCTCTTGAGGCTAGAGTAGCAGACTTGGTGGAGCTGAGGGAGACAGAGAGGTACATAGAGGAGACCTACAGGGATGTTGTAGAGAAGTCCCACCTCCAGTCTGGTAGCCCCTGTGCTACCTTGGAGGAGGGAGGTCTCCTAGAAGGAGAGCATCATCCTGGTGTAGGAAGTAGGATCTGCCCACCAGGGGATGTACTATCTTCTCGCACCGAAGATATGTCTCCAAGAATTGGAAAAGGTGCAGCGAAGGGCGACTAAAATGATAGCGGGGATGGGACGACTTCCCTATGAAGAAAGACTAAGGAGGCTAGGGCTATTCAGCTTGTTGAAGAGACGGCTGAGGGGAGACATGATAGAGGTATATAAAATAATGAGTGGAGTGGAACAGGTGGATGTGAAGCGTCTGTTCACACTTTCCAAAAATACTAGGACTAGGGGGCATGCGATTAAACTACAGTGTAGTAAATTTAAAACAAATCGGAGAAAATGTTTCTTCACCCAACGTGTAATTAAACTCTGGAATTCATTGCCGGAAAATGTGGTGAAGGCGGTTAGCTTAGCAGAGTTTAAAAAGGGGTTGGACGGTTTCCTAAAGGACAAGTCCATAAACCGCTACTATACGGACTTGGAAAAATCCAAAATCCCAGGAATAACATGTATAGAATGTTTGTACGTTTGGGAAGCTTGCCAGGTGCCCTTGGCCTGGATTGGCCGCTGTCGTGGACAAGATGCTGGGCTCGATGGACCCTTGGGCTTTTCCCAGTATGGCATTACTTATGTACTTATATAACTTCTGCCCAGGAGGGAAGGGTTAGGACAGCTGTTGTAGTTGGTGATTCAATCATTAGGCATATAGATAGCTGGGTGGCTGGTGAACGTGTGGATCGCCTGGTAACTTGCCTGCTCGGTGTGAAGGTGGTGGACCTCACTGGTCACCTAGATAGGATTTTAGATAGGGCTGGGGAGGAGTCAGCTGTCTTGGTACATGTGAAGATGACATAGGAAGATGTGGGAGAGAGGTTCTGGAAGCCAAATTTAGGCTCTTAGGTAGAAAGCTCAAATCCAGATCCTCTAGGGTAGCATTTTCTGAAATGCTACCCGTTCCACGCGCAGGACCGAAGAGACAGGCAGAGCTCCGGAGTCTCAATGCGTGGATGAGACGATGGTGCAGGGAGGAGGGTTTTAAATTTGTTAGGAACTGGGCAACATTCTGGGGAAGGGGGAGCCTATTCTGAAAGGATGGGCTCTACCTTAACCAGGGTGGGACCAGGCTGCTGGCATCGGCATTGAAAAAGGAGATAGAGCAGCTTTTAAATTAGAAACGGGGGGGAAGGCCAACAGTCGCTCAAAAGCGCATGGTTCGGGATAAGGTATCTTTCAAAGATATCACCAAAACAGGGAAGATAGGGTATCCTGATAGTGAGGTTGCAAAAGAGACCGTAGTAGATCAGGTGTCCTTAAATAAAAATAAAAATCAGACAAAAGATTGCAAATTAATACTGTCAAGTACTGAGCATGATGTAAATAGGAACAACAAACATAGTTTGAAATGTCTGTATGCGAATGCCAGGAGCCTAAGAAATAAGATGGGAGAGTTAGAATATATTGCACTAAATGAAAAATTAGATCTAATAGGCATCTCTGAGACCTGGTGGAAGGAGGATAACCAGTCAACACTGTCATATCGGGGTACAAATTATATCGTAGTGATAGGGTGGATCGAATTGGTGGAGGGGTAGCATTGTATATTAACGAGATCCTTGAATCAAATAGATTGAAAATTCTGCAGGAAACAAAACACTTCTTGGAATCACTGTGGATTGAAATTCCATGTGTAAAGGGGAAAAGGATAATGATAGGAGTGTACTACCGTCTGCCTGGCCAGGATGAACAGACGGATGCAGAAATGTTAAAGGAAATAAGGGACGCAAACAAACTGGGCAACACAATAATAATGGGTGATTTCAATTACCCCGATATTGACTGGGTAAATGTAACATCGGGGCACGCTAGGGAGGTAAAATTCCTTGATGAAATCAAGGACAGCTTTATGGAGCAGCTGGTACAGGAGCTGATGAGAGAAGGAAAAATTCTAGACCTAGTCCTTAGTGGAGCGCATGATCTAGTGCGGGAGGTAATGGTGCTGGGGCTGCTTGATAACAGTAATCATAATATGATCAGATTTGATATTAGCTTTGAAGTAAGTATACATAGGAAATCAAATACGTTAGCGTTTAACTTTTAAAAAGGAGCCTATGATAAAATGAGAAGAATGGTGAAAATAAAACTTAGAGGAGCAGCTGCGAGGGTGAAAAATTTACATCAAGCGTGGATGCTGTTAAAAAACACCATCCTGGAAGCCCAGGCCAAATATATTCCACGTATTAAAAAAGGAGGACGGAAGACCAAACAACAGCTGGCATGGTTAAAAAGTGAGGTGAAGGAAGCTATTAGAGCTAAAAGAAAATCGTTAAGAAAATGGAAGAAGGAACCAACTGAAAATAATAAGAAACAGCATAAGGAATGTCAAGTCAAATGCAAAGCGCTGATAAGGAAAGCTAAGAGGAAATTTGAAAAAAAAAGATTGTGTTGGAGGCAAAAACACATAGTAAATTTTTTTAGGTATATTAAAAGCAGGAAGCCGGCAAAAGAATCGCTAGATGACCGAGGAGTAAAAGGGGCAATCAGGGAAGACAAAGCTGTAGCGGAGAGATTAAATGAATTCTTTGCTTTGGTCTTCACCGAGGAAGATTTGGGTGGGATACCGGTGCCAGAAATGGTATTCGAAGCTGACGAGTTGGAGAAACTGAATGAATTCTCTGTAAACCTGGAGGATGTAATCGGGCAGTTCTACAAACTGAAGAGTAGCAAATCTCCTGGACCGGATGGTATTCATCCCAGAGTACTTATAGAACTGAAAAATGAGCTTGCAGAGCTATTGTTAGTAATATGTAATTTATCCTTAACATCGAGCGTGGTAACGCCGATTTTTTTAAAGGGTTCCAGAGGAGATCCGGGAAATTATAGACCGGTGAGTCTGATGTCGGTGCCGAGCAAAACGGTAGAGACTATTATTAAGTACAAAATTACAGAGCATATTGAAAAGCATGGATTAATGAGACAAAGTCAACATGGATTTAGTGGGGTAGAGCAGACAGATGTTTGTTTACGCTTTCTAGCAATAATAGAACCAGGGGACACAAGATGAAATTAGAATGTGGTAGGTTTAAAACAAACTGGAGAAAGTTTTTCTTTACTCAGCACGTGGTTAGACTCTGGAACTCATTGCCGGAGAAGGTAGTGACGGCAGCTGGCCTTGCTGAGTTTAAAGGGGGTCTGGACAGATTCCTGAAGGAAAAGTCCATTGATCGTTATTAAATTTTGGGTTTTTGCCAGGTTCTTGGGGCCTGGATTGGCCGCTGTCGGATACGGAGTGCTGGGCTTGATGGACCTTTGGTCTTTTCCCAGCGTGGCAGTGCTTATGTACTTATGTACTTATGTACTAGTGAAGGGAAATCTTGCCTCACCAATCTACTACATTTCTTTGAAGGGGTGAACAAACATGTGGATAAAGGTGAGCCGGTTGATAAATTGTGTATCTGGATTTTCAGAAGGCGTTTGACAAAGTACCTCATGAAAGAATCCAGAGGAAATTGGAGAGTCATGGGATAGGAGGTAGTGTTCTATTGTGGAAAGACCCTGTAAAGGCAGAAGAAACAGCGAAAAACAGAAAAGAGACAGTGGGACCAAAGCAAATGAGAAAATAAATTGTTCAAACAACAGTAGAAAAAGGTATTTTATTTTCAATTTGATATTAGAAATATGACAATATCTGAAAATACACATCTCCGATACCTTCAAATTAGCAACCCTGCAGGGGTCTGAGTGAATTTTCTTAAGTCATTTTAGATGTACTGCAGCACAGATTTTGATGGGTAGAATCAGGGACTGCAAATCCCACATGAATTTGGGATGTGAGTTCACACTAGGACTGGTTGAAAAATCACCTTTCTGAACTGGATCACTTGGCAGCTCTATACACAGCTATTTGATAGTGGGGACATAAAACGAAAGATCAGTGCCAAACAGATGTAGAGAAGGAAAAGAAAAAGACAAGAGGCAAGAGAAGAAATGGAAAGGCCAACCTGGAAAAGAATTTGTAAGATTGACTCATGAAACATGGAGAAAAAGACTGGGACCAGCCAAATTCCCAGACAACAAAGGTAGAAAAAGTATTTGTATTTAATACTTTATAAGGACTGAGATGTACCTGCTTTGTAAAATGCACATATCCGAATGACCCAACTTAAATGACTCAGCCCTGCAACACTTCACTATTAAAGATTGTATTGACATTAATGAACTCTTTTACCTCAACCCAACTTGATTGAATCTTATCTTCCCTATCCCAATACAACATATCTTCCCTATCCCAATACAACATTTTGTACCTATCCCGTACTGGATTTGGCGAATGCCTTCATGGTATTATGTAAGCCAAATTGAGCCTGCAAATATGTGGGAAAATGTGGGATACAAATGTAACAAATAATAATAATAATATTTTTTTCTATTTTTATTTTGAAAGTACAGAAGAAAATGCAATTCTGTTTTTGTTTTTTTTAACCAGTATTGCACTATTTTTATTTTTATTATTGTTTATTTATTGAAAATCTTATACTTTACAAGCGTTTCCATCTTGTATCCAGAAAAGTAGAGCAAAAACATTCAAATCCAAACATAAGCATAAAAATTACATAAACTAAGAGGAAAAAAAGAAAAAATTGAATATCCTATTAAGCTTATACACTTATTTAAAGTAAAAAACTTTTCTCAGCCTCAGACCCCAAGTTTAGTAAAGAATAGGAAAAGCAAATGGGGGACAAACAAATTTAAAAGGAGTTTGTCTCTAAGAAATTAAAGAAAAAAGCAATCTGGCCTAGTCTGAAAAGCATGTAACAAAAGAGAGGGAACAAAGTACAAACTAAAGTCCAAACAAAAAAAACAGCACCACGGGCCTTTAAAAATGGAACACAGTTCTTTAATGAATGAGCCTTGACAAAAAGACCCGACACGGGCCGTGTTTCGGTGACTAGCACCTGCGTCAGGGGTCACAGTGATGACGTGGAAAACTTGGGGAATAATTCGAATATATTCCTCTACAATATATTATTCCTTACCCCACGTCTCATGTAGTAAAAGCTACAAAGCACCAAGGCACTTTCACTTTCATCGATTAGAGTACTAATTTGTTCTACATAAGTACATAAGTACATAAGTACATAAGTAGTGCCATACTGGGAAAGACCAAAGGTCCATCTAGCCCAGCATCCTGTCACCGACAGTGGCCAATCCAGGTCAAGGGCACCTGGCACGCTCCCCAAACGTAAAAACATTCCAGACAAGTTATACCTAAAAATGAGGAATTTTTCTAGTCCATTTAATAGCGGTCTATGGACTTGTCCTTTAGGAATCTATCTAACCCCTTTTTAAACTCCGTCAAGCTAACCGCCCGTACCACGTTCTCCGGCAATGAATTCCAGAGTCTAATTACACGTTGGGTGAAGAAAAATTTTCTCCGATTCATTTTAAATTTACCACACTGTAGCTTCAACTCATGCCCTCTAGTCCTAGTATTTTTGGATAGCGTGAACAGTCGCTTCACATCCACCCGATCCATTCCACTCATTATTTTATACACTTCTATCATATCTCCCCTCAGCCGTCTCTTCTCCAAGCTGAAAAGCCCTAGCCTTCTCAGCCTCTCTTCATAGGAAAGTCGTCCCATCCCCACTATCATTTTCGTCGCCCTTCGCTGTACCTTTTCCAATTCTACTATATCTTTTTTGAGATACGGAGACCAGTACTGAACACAATACTCCAGGTGCGGTCGCACCATGGAGCGATACAACGGCATTATAACATCCGCACACCTGGACTCCATACCCTTCCTAATAACACCCAACATTCTATTCGCTTTCCTAGCCGCAGCAGCACACTGAGCAGAAGGTTTCAGCGTATCATCGACGACGACACCCAGATCCCTTTCTTGATCCGTAACTCCTAACGCGGAACCTTGCAAGACGTAGCTATAATTCGGGTTCCTCTTACCCACATGCATCACTTTGCACTTGTCAACATTGAACTTCATCTGCCACTTGCACGCCCATTCTCCCAGTCTCGCAAGGTCCTCCTGTAATCGTTCACATTCCTCCTGCGACTTGACGACCCTGAATAATTTTGTGTCATCGGCGAATTTAATTACCTCACTAGTTATTCCCATCTCTAGGTCATTTATAAATACATTAAAAAGCAACGGACCCAGCACAGACCCCTGCGGGACCCCACTAACTACCCTCCTCCACTGAGAATACTGGCCACGCAATCCTACTCTCTGCTTCCTATCTTTCAACCAGTTCTTAATCCATAATAATACCCTACCTCCGATTCCATGACTCTGCAATTTCTTCAGGAGTCTTTCGTGCGGCACTTTGTCAAACGCCTTCTGAAAATCCAGATATACAATATCAACCGGCTCCCCATTGTCCACATGTTTGCTTACCCCCTCAAAAAAATGCATTAGATTGGTGAGGCAAGACTTCCCTTCACTAAATCCGTGCTGACTTTGTCTCATCAGTCCATGTTTTTGTATATGCTCTGCAATTTTATTCTTAATAATAGCCTCCACCATCTTGCCCGGCACCGACGTCAGACTCACCGGTCTATAATTTCCCGGATCTCCTCTGGAACCTTTCTTAAAAATCGGAGTAACATTGGCTACCCTCCAGTCTTCCGGTATTACACTCGATTTTAGGGACAGATTGCATATTTCTAACAGTAGCTCCGCAAGTTCATTTTTTAGTTCTATTAATACTCTGGGATGAATACCATAAGGTCCCGGTGATTTACTACTCTTCAGCTTGCTGAACTGACCCATTACATCCTCCAAGGTTACAGAGAATTTGTTTAGTTTCTCCGACTCCCCCGCTTCAAATATTCTTTCCGGCACCGGTGTCCCCCCCAAATCCTCCTCGGTGAAGACCGAAGCAAAGAATTCATTTAATTTCTCCGCTACGGCTTTGTCCTCCTTGATCGCCCCTTTAACACCATTTTCGTCCAGCGGCCCAACCGACTCTTTGGCCGGTTTCCTGCTTTTAATGTATCTAAAAAAGTTTTTACTATGTATTTTTGCTTCCAACGCTAATTTCTTCTCAAAGTCCTTTTTTGCCCTCCTTATCTCCGCTTTGCATTTGGCTTGGCATTCCTTATGATCTATCCTGTTACTTTCAGTTGGTTCTCTTCTCCACTTTCTGAAGGATTGTTTTTTGGCTCTAATGATTTCCTTTATCTTACTGTTTAGCCACGCCGGCTGACGTTTAGTCTTTTTTCCCTTTTTTCTAATACGTGGAATATATTTGTCCTGAACCTCCAGGATGGTGTTTCTAAACAGCATCCACGCCTGATGCAAGTTTTTTACTCTGCGAGCTGCTCCTTTCAGTCTTTTTTTCACCATTTTTCTCATTTTGTCGTAATCACCTTTTCTATAGTTAAACGCTAGCGTACTTGATTTCCTAGTTTCACTTCCTTCAATGCTAATATCAAAACCGATCATATTATGATCACTGTTATCAAGCGGCCCTCGTATCGTTACCCCCTGCACTAGATCATGAGCACCACTAAGGACTAAGTCTAGTATTTTTCCTTCTCTTGTCGGCTCCTGAACTAGCTGTTCCATGAAGCTGTCCTTGATTTTAAATCAGTGTCATTTGGAGGGGCTGGCTATAGGGACGCCCCCTGTATTCATGCAGAGATGTTAGTAAAGGGCCACCAAGTTACCAAAACAGACATCAGATACAGATGTGATTCCATGTGCCCCAATGGAAAGAGAGTTTAATTCTATTTCCATTTAAGTTCAATATATCCCATCTTTATAACACTAGGCTTCCCAAAGGCATATTACAGAAACAGATGAACAGTTTTTTTTATTTTTTTATTTATTGCATTTGTATCCCACATTATCCCACCTCTTTGCAGGCTCAATGTGGCTTACAATATATCATGGGTAGTGGAAATGATAGGAGAATTGACATTTAGTATTACAGAAGTGTTTTGAGTTGCGTGGTAATGGAAATCATGATAGTAATATGATATAGACGTTCTTAACGTAACTAGATATGTGTGGGGGTTAAAATCAAGACCAAGAAAAAGGATATTCTCACTGAAATTTCTACATCTGTATTGTATAGAAGAGTGCAGAAAAATGAGCACAAAATACAGAGATAACTGCTTGTTTCTACCAGCTTCCCATATCTAGATTTAAATATCTACTATAATAAAACTCATCCTCAACATTCTGAGGACACTGACGCCACTGAAGCCAAGCCCTGACTTCCTTCAAAAAGGTTCGAAGGTTCGTGGTGGTGAAGCCACCAAAATCACTCCGGGCCTCGCCCTTGAGGGCGGAGCAATGGCAGAACAACGAAGGGGTTGGCAGGGAGGGAGGCAGGGAGGCGGGGGGGGGGGTGGCAAATCGCTCCGGGCCCCGCCCTCGCGTCAAATGTCATGACGTTGGGGGCGGAGCAATGGCAGAACAACGAAGGGGTTCGCCAGGGAGGGAGGGGGGGGTGTTGGCGACGAAAACCTTGCTAGCGCCCGTTTCATTTGCTCTGAAACGGGCCTCTTTTAGTAGTCATGAAATAAAAATTGAACATCACTAAAAGCTGTTTTAGTGATGTTCAATTTTTATTTCATGGTATTTAAATCTAGAATTGGGAAGCTTTCAAATAAATTGAAAAGCTGTAAAAAAAAAATCCAAAAAATAAAAAAATACATTTTGTCCTCCACCTTTTAAGGCACCCATCCAACTAGAACAGCTCAAGACTTTTTACATATGGACAACCACACATAGGCAACCCCTTATTGCTAATAATCTTTTTGCTGTTGTTTTCAATAGCGTTTACTATTGTTTCCTTCTTCTCTCCCCCCCACCCTCGGAGTCAAGCACCGCTTTGTTTCCCCCCTTCTCTTCTCCTCCCCAGTCCAGAACCGTTTTGTTTCCCCACCCACCCAAGTCCAGCACTGCTTTGTTTACCCCCTCTCTTTCTCCCTCCGAGTCCAGTGCCGGTTTCTGGCCCCCCAACCCGGACCGTCATCAAACCTGCTTCTTCATTTACCAGCCCCGCCCCTGCAGCGATAGCACACCAGCGTCAGTCAGACTCACATCCTTCCCTCTACCATCCACGTCCCGCTCCTCTCAGACACTTCCTGTGCGTGCGCAAGGGAGGGACTTGTGAGTCGTGACGCTAGCAGGGCAAGGAATCTGAGCCCGGTCCAGCGTCAATCAGGCAGGTTGCAGGGCATGCTCAAAATAGGCATGACAGATGGGGGAGGGAGTACTGAAAGTGGCGTTGGGCTAGAGGGAGGCGTGTCATGGAACGGTGGGGTGGGAACTAAGGAAGAGGACAGGGAGAAAGTGCAAATTTAAAAAAAATGTGGCTATCGCACCGATTCAAGACTGTATAGGCGCCATTTTTTTAAATATCCGTTTAGGGGAGCGACCGCTCCCCCTGCGCCCCACCTAGCTACGCCACTGACTTAAGTCCACTTGTGGTTGAACCTGAGTCTCAATATCACCCTGTTTTTTTGAAGTAATTGGTAGATAGTATATTTTATTTATTGGAGGTATCAAGGTGGGTGAATAATGAAGGATTTCTATCAGGTATTTCTTAAACAGTTCCAGTACTGACATTCCTGTAATGACTGGGAAATTTAAGACTCATAGGTTTAGTCTCCTATTAAAATTCTCTATTTGTTCTATTTTTCGAGCAGTTGTTGTATTATCTTTAACCAATGCCTTTGCAGTAGATTTTAAGTTCATTAGATCTGATTGAACTTGAGTCATTTGTGTTATTGAATCACTTTTCAATTTCTCAAAAGCTAAGCTTAAAGATTCAAGCTTACTTACTATAGCAGAGGTTTCTTGAGCCGTTTTCCCGGTTACCTTTGCCAACTCCTGAATAGCTTGCCAAATTAGTTCTAAAGTCACCACCTGGGGAACCGACTGTTCCACGTTAGACTCTCAGCTATCCGAGGCAAGCCGCCGCCAACTAAGGAACCATCAGTACCGCCTTCCGATATCGTCCGTTCCTCCGACTGAATCCTCTAAAAAGCTGGACAAGGTGGTGGGTTGAGCTCAGGCGAGGACAGAGATGTTTCCGGCCCTGAGGGCGTCGGTGCTCCTCCAACGGCGCCCTCCACGGGAACCGCAACGCCTGTTTCTTGTGTGCGACTCATTGCAAAGCGGTCTAGAGTAAGCTGCACCGGTGATGAAGTGAGTGTCGTTGGCAGTTGAAACCTCACCAAGCCTTTCCTCTTTGTGTGAGGCATCATTGAGATATATAATCTTAGAAGCAAGAGAGCAGCTCAGCCATCCGGTCTACACACGAGTCCAGACCGCCATCTTAACACGCCCCCCTTCCACAATTTGGGTTTCTGCCAGGTGCTTGTGACCTGGGTTGGCCACTGTTGGAAACGGGATACTGGGCTAGATGGACCATTAGTCTGACCCAGTAGGACTACTCTTACTACTATACCAAATCATGAGCAAACTAGATACCAACACTGTCACCGCATCGAACTCAGACATACCATCTGCAGACAATCTGGCTAAGTACTTCAACGAAAAAATAGTAAAACTACGCAACACACTACCCAAAGACAACACTGACATCGAAAACTTCCTCGACGAACTAGACCCATCCATGGGAGAATACCCAGCTGACCATATTTGGCTGAACTTTGCCCCCCTTACCGTTGACACAGTAACACGGGCGCTCAGTAGGTTCGCCAATACTCACTGCAAACTATACACCTGCCCCAACTACCTACTGAAATCCGCCCCTGACTGCTTCATAGTAGATCTCACATCCCACCTAAACTACATGCTCCAGCAAAGTCTCTTCCCGAAGGACCATGGCAACATTCTACTCACCCCAATTCCAAAAGACACCACGAAAAAAGCAAATGAAATCACCAACTACCGACTGGTAGCATCCATTCCGCTGTCTATCAAAATGATGGAAAGCATGGTGGCCAAACAACTTACAGGCTACTTAAACAAATTCTCAATTCTACATGAATCAGTCAGGCTTTCACCCATTACACAGCACAGAAACAGTACCACTCACTCTCCTAGCCAAATTCAAGCAGCAAATAGCAATAGGTAACAACATCCTCCTCCTCCAATTTGACATGGTAAACCACAACATATTACTGAGATTACTCGACAAGTTCGGGATTGGAGGCAACATACTCAGATGGATCGAAGCTTTCCTAACCACAAGAACATATCAAGTAAAGTCAAAATGAAGCATATCATCATCATGGAAAGCAGACTGCGGAGTACCACAAGGATCACCGTTATCGCCGATCCTCTTCAACTTAATGATGACCCCATTAGCTAAGTCCTTATCCAACCAAGGCCTTAACCCTTTCATCTACGCTGACAATGTTACGATATACATTCCTTACAAATCCACCCTGAAAGAAATCACTAACGAAATCAAGATCGGCTTAGATATCATGGATGCTTGGGCAAACGCATTTCACCTAAAACTCAACAAAGAAAAAACACATTGAGGGGCATTTTCGATCGGGGATGCCCATCTCTAAGGGCGCCCATCTCCAAGGACGGCGCTGCAAAGGGGCGGGGCCGACCGTATTTTCGAAACGAGATGGCCGGCCATCTTTCGTTTTGATAATACGGTTGGGGCCGCCTAAATGTCAGAGATAGCCAGGTTTGGTTGTGGGAGGAGCCAGCATTTATAGTGCACTGGTCCCCCTCACATGCCAGGACACCAACCGGGCACCCTAGGGGGCCCTGCAGTGGACTTCAAAAATTGCTCCCAGATGCATACCTCCTTTACCTTGGGTGCTGAGCCCTACAAATCCCCCCCAAAACCCACTCCCCACAATTGTACACCATTACCATAGCCCTTAGGGGTGAAGGGGGGCACCTACATGTGGGTACAGTGGGTTTTGGGGGTTTTTGGAGGGTTTAACATTTACCACCACAAGTGTAACAGGTAGGGGGGATGGGCCTGGGTCCACCTTTCTGAAGTGCACTGCACCCACTAAATACTGCTCCAGGGACCTGCATACTGCTGTCAGGAAGCTGGATATGACATTTGAGGCTGGCATAGAGGCTGGCAAAAAAAAATAAAAAAAAAATTTTGGGTGGGAGGGGGTTGGTGACCACTGGTGGAGTAAGGGGAGGTCATCCCTCCGGTGGTCATCTGGGCAGTTCGGGCACTTTTTTGGGACTTGGACCTATAAAAAGGGACCAAATAAAGCAGACCAAATTCTCACCAGGGACGCCCTTCTTTTTTCCATTATTGGCCGAGGACGACCATCTCTCCTCGGCCGATAAACACGCCCCAGTCCCGCCTTCGCTACGCCTCCGACACGCCCCCGTGGACTTTGTTCTTCCCCGCGATGGACTGCAGTTGGGGGGCGCCCAAAATCGGCTTTCAATTATACCGATTTGGCCGGCTTCAGGAGATGGCCGGCCATCTCCCGATTTGTGTCGGAAGATGGCCGGCGATCTCCTTCAAAAATAAGCTGGATTGTCTCATCCTTTCATCCCAATACAGCACGGACAACCCCACAATTATCAGTACTCCGGATCACATCCTCCCAGTCTCAGACAGCCTGAAAATCCTCGGAGTCACATTGGACTGCTACTTTATGCTAGAGAGCCAAATAAAATCCACAACAAAGAAACTGTTCTTCACAATGTGGAAACTCAAGCGGGTGAAACAATTCTTCCCGAGGGATATATTCCGAAACCTGATCAATCAATGGTACTAAGCCATGCAGACTATTGCAATGGAATCTACGCTGGATGCAAAGAACAAATCCTAAGGAAACTTCAGACCGCTCAAAACACGGCAGCAAGACTCATCTTTGGAAAAACGCGATTTGAAAGCGCATTACCCCTCCGCATACAACTACACTGGCTACCAATCAAAGAACGCATCGCCTTCAAAATCTGCACCATGGTACACAAAATCATCTATGGCAAAGCACCGGGATACATGACAGACTTGATTGATCTACCAACCAGAAACACATCCACATCAACACGAAAATACCTAAATCTGCACTTCCTAAGCTGCAGAGGTCTAAAATACAAATCAACTTACACATCCAGTTTTTCCTACCTCAGCACACAACTGTGGAACGCACTACCGAAAGACCTGAAATCCACGTACGAACACCTACACTTTAGGAAAAAACTAAAAACTTACCTGTTTAAAAAAGCTTACCCTCTCGACCCAACATAACCTTTCCACCACATGAACCTTATCCTATCATAACACAACCTTGTATTTGTATTTGTTTACTCCGGAGTCTACCAACACCTCTCCGGCACCATGTAAGCCACATTGAGTCTGCAAATAGGTGGGGAAATGTGGGGTACAAATGTAATGAATAAATAAATATAGATGAGGGTCTGTCCATGTTCTGCATGAGTGACTGAGGTGAAGGATTCTGCTAGCATCTAGCATCTGTGTAGGAATGTGTAACAGTGCAGCTTGTTCCAGTTTCCCAGTAGTAGGTTAATTGGTGCTCTAGAGCCCAGTGTAATATATATAGCAGTGTCTCTTCATAGTGGGTTAGAGCTGTTATGGTGTGGTACGTTTTGTGTTCTAGGGCAGTGTTTCTCAAGTTGGTCCATGGGAGAGAGGGGAATCACTGGGTGGCAATGACGGACCGGGCAGGCGGGTTGGGCATTTGTTACAGACCACCGTTGATCCGCTGGTCCTACCTCTACGTGCCGCTGTTACTGCCTCTACAGCGTCGGGACTCGGGATAGATCTGTGACGTGCCGCGCATGCACAGAACAGCTGCGCTCTTCTGCGCATGCGCAGCACGTCAGTCACTCTTCATTTATATAGTAGGATTTGTATGCTTTTTGAGCTTTTGTGATAATCTCCCATTTTTCTGTCTTTTGTTCCAATAATTTTTAAGTACATATGTAGATTAGAATATTTTCTTATTGATGCACACTCTACTGAATGTTTCTACTTTGAAAATGATTTTGCTGGGTTTGTCCTCAGCACCTGCAAGCTTCCCAGGCACTTTCATTATTACTCCTTTAAGTTGACAAACCTCAGAAAATTAATATTGGAAGTTTATAAAAGCCTGTCTTTATCAGACTGTGGATTTCCTATGTCAGTGATATATGCTGCTCTAGATGAACTCTGTCCACATTGTCTTTTACTGGAAATACCTTTGTCTGTGTGCTGATCAGAACTGTGTTACCCATACACTGTGTCCCTTCTCTCTCATCTAATTTATTTGTATTTGAATTACCACTGGTCTGGCAATAGCCTTATTAGTACATTGTAAGCCACGTTGAGCCTGCACACGTGGGAAAAGGTGGGGTATAAATGTGCTAAATAAATAAAGTACCCACTTGCCAGTCAGGTTTTCAGGATATCCACAATAAATATACATGACATTGATTTGTATATACTGCCTCCATTACATGCAAATCTCTTTCATGCAGATTCAATGTGGATAGCCTGAAACCTGAATATCAAGGGAGTACTCCAGGACCACCTAGGGAAACACTTCTCTAGGTCCCACTGTAATATTTATAGCACCTTCTTTTCATACATAGGTTAGGGCTGTTATGGTGTGGTACGTTTTCAGTATAGGTTTTGGGTGTCTTTTTGCAGGAGTTGTGTTATTTCACAAAGCGTCTAACCCTATTTGAAAGTAGGCTCTGGGGCAAGGGCTCAAGACTAGTGTTCTTCACATCATGTAGAGTCACCACACAAACAAAAGCCCATCTGATTTAAACAAGGTGTCTAGCAGTGGAAGGAATGCGTGCTGTTCCTGAGGTGATGGTCAATATTTGAATATTTTTACTTTGTAGTTAAGAAGGCAGGTTGCCTGCTCTGGCCAGTCCAGGGATCTCTTCTGTGTCCTGCCTCCTGATGTAACTTACTGTTTCCTTGAAGGCAGGAAGCAACATAGACAGCCCCTACAACAACACAGACACTACTGTGTAGCTGACACCAACCGGCGCCTATTTTATAAAAGTCTGCTCCCCCTGAGATCAAAACATGGCTACGCCTCTGATCTGAATATCCTGAACCCTCTTTTCTACAATAATTTGTAAACAGCATGCTACTGGATCTTTTCCTAATATATCTATCCCCATCCCAAACAGAGTGTTATTTATATCCTTAGTATAAATCCTACCCTTAATTTCTTCTGTCCATGTTGTGCAAGTGATTGTCATGAAAACAGTATTACACTCTTTATCCCTACAGTCAGGCTGAAACGGTCCTCTAAAGATGGAAATCCGGGGCTTAGTTATTTTTTTGTCTACCCCACTAGGGTTAGCAGTCCATCCCTGTGCCTGTGTAGTCCACAATACAGAATACCAGGACTTACAGTGTTCATCTAGACACATATACTTGTCATCCCTGCTGTATTGTCTCTGTGTTTTCACGTCCCCACAATTAATCAGATTACACATATCAAACGTAATCACCAGGGGTGTAGCGGTCAATTTACATAGACATCACATGAACAATACTGGTGCCAGTAGGGTTCCCACGCCTGTTGGTCAACATTTTACAGGACCAGGACACTGTACCAGTGACTTCACAGTGAGAATCCTGAAAGGTAACTTTAAAACCATACAAGAACGTAAGACCTTTGAAGTCAGAATGATTGAATATTTTAACACCCAACAGAAAGGACTTAACAAGGATCTGGGGTTCCTAGCCCATTATAAACCATAAAGCTGTATTTCTCTGTTGATCACCCCACCCCTCAATTATCCACACCCATCCTGTTAGAATATCAATGATATGCTTTGATGTCCCCATGCATACCTCCTACCCACCCCCATCCTCCCACCCTGTCAGACTGTCATAGTAATGCTTGAATGTTTTCACTTATATACACTGTCAGCTAGCACATTTGCTTATTTCCGATCTGACGAAGAAGGGCAACCTTCGAAAGCTAATCAAGAAATGTATTAAGTTATGTCCAATAAAAAAGGTATCATCTCATTTTCTTTTCCATGTTTTATTTTGTTTGATTTCTATTGATAACCTTAAGTGTGGACTAACACGGCTACCACACTCCTCTATTTATCCTTATTGTAAGCTTCACGGGCTTATCCTGAGGAGGACAGAAGAACGTGAAAGCATTAATATGACTCATTAACATCAGGGTTATGATTACCGGCTGGGAAAGGCTGAGACCCTTCCAGCTCCTGTTAGACATATTAGACTTCGGACTGGTTAAAGGTAACCAATTCCAAATCATCTCCTCCGTCCTCCCTAGGTCTTCCCCAGAGCCTTTCCTTATGTAAGCAGCTGAACAAAATTAGTCCTACAAGTTGCAACAATACTATCACTGCTATTTCTATTTCTTCTATCTGTGTTTAGGAGAGGATATATGCACTTTATTCAAGGAAAAGGGATAGGTACAGCCCCTACACTGAGGGAAGATAGTCTTCTAATCTTAACAAGCCTAAACAGTTCAATAACTTTATCCCCCTTTTTCTGATAAAGTACCAGGATTGCCATCCCCCTCCCAATATTTCATATGTAATTAGCCAAAATGTTACTAGTTCCCCCATGTTAGGCCGGGGTAGTAATATGTCTCCCTGTTCCACCCTTATTTTAGCACATCCACATAATGTGTCCCCTTCCCCTATAATAGATGTCCCAGGCCCTGTAGTCCAAGTGTCTATTAATGGTTCACACAGTCTACAAAACCTGGTCACAGGATCCCAGGCAGGATTATCATCAGGGCCTGGATCCAAGCTCAAAGCAGGTCTCATGTAGGAATTGTTCATGCAACATTCTCAGTCTTCCTGTTAATCTTTATTTTTTTTATTTATTTGTTACATTTGTACCCCACATTTTCCCACCTCTTTGCAGGTTCAATGTGGCTTACATAGTGCCGGAGAGCAGTTGCAGACTCCAGTGTATACAAATACAAAGGTGAAGTTATGATAGGGTAAGATTCATGTGGTAGGACCACATAGAGGAAACGTTCGACGGTGGGGTTCGGTGATGGCCATTACAAACTTTAGCGTTGCTGTGTCGCTGAGCTCAGGTTGTTATGTTGGATCTGCGGGGTATGCCTTTTTAAACAGGTGGGTCTTAAGTGTCTTTCTGAAGTGTAGATGGTCGTGTATGGTTTTCAAGTCTTTTGGTAATGCGTTCCATAGTTGTGTGCTGATGTAGGAAAAACTGGATGCGTAAGTTGATTTTTCTTTGAGTCCTTTGCATCTTGGGTAGTGTAGATTCAGGTACGTTCGTGTAGATACGGATGAGTTTCTGGCTGGTAGGTCGATTAGGTCTGTCATGTATTCGGGTGCTTCACCTTATATGATTTTGTGGACCACAGTACAGATTTTGAAGGCAATGTGCTCCTTGATTGGGAGCCAATGTAGTTTTTCGCGAAGGGGTTTAGCGCTTTCAAATCATGTTTTTCCGAAGATGAGTCTTGCAGCCCTGTTTTGTGCAGTCTGAAGCTTCTTTAGGATTTGTTCTTTGCATCCTGCGTATAGTACATTGCAGTAGTCTGCATGGCTCATTACCAACAATTGTATCAGGTTGCGGAAAGTTTCCCTTGGGAAGTATTGTTTCACGCGTTTGAGTTTCCACATTTCATAGAACATTTTTTTGGTTCTGAATTTGACTTGGCTTTCTAGTGTAATATTGTGGTCGATTGTAACACCGAGTATTTTCAGGCTGTCTGAGATAGGGAGTGTGTGGTGGGGTGTTGATGGTGGAGGGAGTGTTCGTGATATATTGAGATGATAAGATAAGACAGTGAGTTTTTTTCTTTGTTGAGTTTTAGTTGGAATGCATTTGCCCAGGAGTCCATGATGCTCAATCCGGTCTTGATTTTGTTATCGATTTCTGTCAGTGTGGATCTGTATGGGATGTATATAGTGACATCGTCTGCATAGATGAAAGGGTTAAGGCCTCGGTTAGATAAGGCCTTGGCTAGTGGGGTCATCAGTAGGTTGAAGAGGATCGGGGATAGCGGTGAGCCTTCTGGCAATCTGCTCTCCACGGTGCTGATATGTTTGATTTTGACTTTACCTGATATGTTCTTGTGGTTAGGAAGCCCTTGATCCAGTTAAGTATGTTGCCAGCAATCCCGAATTTGTCAAGTAGTCTTATTAATATGTTATGGTTTACCATGTCGAATGCACTAGACATGTCGAACTGTAGGAGGCATTTTGCTATTTCTTGTTTGAATTTGGCTAGTAGGGTGAGTAGGACTGTTTCTGTGCTGTGTAACGATCGAAAGCCAGACTGTGATTCGTGTAGTATTGAGAATTTATTTATGTAGTCAGTTGTTTAGCTACCATACTTTCCATCAGTTTGACTGGCAGTGGGATGGATGCTACTGGTTGGTAGTTAGTGATATCATTTGCTTTTTTTTGTGGTGTCCTTCGGTATCGGGGTGAGTAGAATATTGCTCTTTTCCTTTGGGAAGAGACCTTGCTGAAACATATAGTTTAGGTGGGATGTGAGATCTGTTATGAAGCGGTCAGGGGCTGATTTTAGTAGGTAGTTGCACATGTATCTAGTTTGCAGTGAGTGTTGGCGAACCTCCTGAGCGCCCGTGCTACATTATCGACGTCTAGGAAGTTTTCAATGTCTGTGGTGCCTTGGGGAAGCGTGTTGCGTAAGTTTACAATTTTTTCATTGAAGTATTTAGCAAGATTGTTCCCACCTGCAGGTGGGTTGTCTATGTTTCATGCAGAGACCCGGTTACTACTACTACTAAGCAGCGCTGTACACCTGAACATGAAGAGACAGTCCCTGCTCGACAGAGCTTACAATCTAATTAGTATCTAGGAGTTTATCTTAAGAGGGTCCTCTGTATTTATCACTGTCCACCCAGGGAAATTTGCAGGTGCCTCCTCTGATCCCTTGATTCTGGTGTAGTGTGTCCAACCTTTCTCGACTGTCCTGACTGCAGTTTCAGTGGTCAGCAAGGCTTAGTAAGGACCTTCCCAGGAGGGCTGTAACTTGGACTCTTTCCAGGACTTGACCAGTACCCAATCTCCTGTCTGGATCTTATGAACAGCAAATTCAAGTGGTGGAGTCTGGGACAATAACCTTTTCTCCCTTAAATGAGATAAAGAAGAAGACAGTGCCAGTATATAATTCTTCTGTATTTAAAGAATTATATATTGGCACCGTTTTCTTCTTTATCTCATTTAATTTATCTCATTTAAATACAGATCTTTGGTTTCAAATTTATTTATTTCATTTATTTATTGCATTTGTATCCCACATTTTCCCACCCATTTGCAGGCTCAATGTTATGGCGTCACCATACAGGGTATATGATACAACTGGTGTTACAATGAGATCAGGGGATGACAAGAATTATTCAAAAGATGAAAGAAAGAAGACATTCTGAGTAAGGGCTATTTATTTATTTAAATGTGGGTAACCACTCTTTCCCCCCCATATAAGGTAGCCCAAACAACATTTCATAGGGGGATAGTCCCAGGTCCCTTCGGGGTGCAGTTCTGTTCGTAGTGCAATTGATAAGTACTTTGTCCAGGGTAATTTGGTTTCTAGCATTATTTTGGAAATCTACTTTTTCAATATTTGATTCATTCTTTCCATCTTCCCAGATGAGGGTGGGTGCCATGGAGTATGGAAGTGCCAGGTAATTCCCAGACCCTCCACCACTCCCTGCAGGACTTTGGAGGTAAAATGACTCCCTTGGTCTGAATCTATATTTTCCACCAACCCATATCTGGGAACTATTTGTTTTGAGATTATCTTTGACACCCCTTGTGCTGTGGCTGAAGCCATTGGAATTGCTTCTACCCAGTCGGTCAGATGATCAACAATTACTAGTAAATATTTTAATCTCTGTACCGGGGGTAGTTCTGTAAAATCCACTTGTATACTTTGGAAAGGTCTAAGCCCTGGTTCCCTTCCCCCAGGGATAGCTTTTCTAAGCACATTTTTGTTTATTTTCTGACATATCACACATCTTTCACAAATTTGTTTAGCCACAGTATATATTCCCAAGCCTCCATATCTTTTCAGTAATGCATCACACAGGGCCTGTGTCCCCAAATGACTCCCCTGATGCAGTATGGCCATCACCTCTCTCCGTATGGGTTTGTTTAACATTTGCCTGCCATCAGGCAAAAGCTATTTTCCTTCTTCTGTCTGTATATCCACCAGCTGGGTGAGCTTATCTTTTTCTTCCTTAGTGAAACAGGGTAACTGTTCTACTTCTGGGATCATAGGGATCAGGACACGTATTTTTGTGGGCTACTCTTGGAGAGCAGCTTCCTTAGCCGCTTCATCGGCCAACCTGTTTCCCCTAGCTTCTGGAGTGGATAATTTCTGATGCCCTGGGACATGCACCACCGCAATCTCCCATGGCAGCAGCAGGTTCTTGAACACCCGTGTCACTAATTTCTCATGTACCAATTCTTTCCCTGTACTCGTTTTTAATCCCCTTTCTTTCCATATTTTCTCAAAAGTATGTACCACCCCAAAGGCATATTGTGAATCAGTATAGATGGTTCCATCCTATTCTCCGAAGACAAGCAGGCTGCTTGTTCTCACTGATGGGGTGACGTCCACAGCATCCCCGAGACCGGAATCTTCCTAGCAACAAATGTCAGTTTGGGCAGTCAGTGCTGCAGAATCTGTTTGGGGTTTAGAATCCAACTCCACCCTCCTAGGCCCATTTTCTGTTCTGTTCCAGGCTGCACTCTCATCTAGTTCAATTTATTTTCAGGTCAATCTCTGTTATGTCCTCGCCGTTGTGGGGCCCAATTGACCAATGTTTATTGTTTTGAGTGAGTCTGGGGGCTAGGATATTACCCCATATGTGAGAATATTGAGCCTGCTTGTCCTCGGAGAAAATGAAGATACATACCTGTAGCAGGTATTCTCCGTGGACAGCAGGCTCAATATTCTCACAACCCTCCCTCCTCCCTGTTCGAGTTGTTACAGTTCTATACTTTGTTTTTTATTAACTGATTAGGGCTTGCGTCGCGGGCGGGAAGCCATTCGCACATGTGCAGTGCGTTCGGTATCCACGACGGCGCGTTCTGGAGAGTTCTTTTTGTTTTCAAAGTTCCGGTCGCAGACGACGACCCATATGTGAGAATATTGAGCCTGCTGTCCTCGGACAATACCTGCTACAGGTATGTATCTTCATTTTTTGCCCGATCACCCTCATTGTTATTATTCCAGCTTGGGTCTATATTAGGGTATTTCTGCTCTGCAGGTACATTCCCCCCCTTCTCCTCCTGGGGGATGGTCCCGTTCCCATATTTCCAAGGCGGCGGTTCTTATCATAGCCCTTTCTTCCCCTGTAAAGAGGATTCCTAATATGGACATCAGCTCTGCCCATGTATATACATTTGGTCCCAGGAATTGATCGAACTGTTCTGCTAGACCTGTCGGGTCATTTAATAGAGGCTTCATCTCCTTTTTAAAGTTTCTTACTTCCCCACTTGTGAGAGGATTACTTACATACCCTACAGTATTCCCCATGGGCACCTCCCTCAAGGGGAACATATCCTCCTTTCCCTCCTTAATGCTTAATTTCTGGGTAAGAGGAAAACTGTCTATGTCTTTTCTTAGCCGATCCACTTCACTCATCCGGTGTTTACGTGCTGCAGATTTGTGAGGTGTAATTGACCTGGAAGCCTCAGCCGGCTCTCTTTCTAATAGCGGTTCTGCGGCAGGCTCCTCCACTTGAACTGGAGCACTAGGTACAATATGCTGCTCTAGAGGGTCGGGGACATAGGGAAGATACATTTAACTCCTCTTCCTTCTTCCCTTCCCTTTTTACCTTAAGCGGCATTAGTACCAGTGGCGTAGCGGGGGCGGCTGCCACCCGGGGCGGATCGCCGCTGCACCCCCCCCCCTCTCGGGTGCAGACCAACACGACACCCCCCCACCGGCGTGGACCCCCCCCCACCCCCGGCATAGCGCCACCACTACACAGTCCCCACCTGCCTACGAGCTCCATCCATCTGCAGCGCTGCTGTAAAGAAAAAATCGCTTCGTCGGCCCTTCCTTCACTCACTATGTCCCGCCCTCTGACGTAACTTCCTATTTCCTCAAGGGCGGGACACAGTGAGTGAGGGAAGGGCCGACGAAGTGATTTCTTCTTTACAGCAGCGCTGCAGATGGATGGAGCTCGTAGGCAGGTGGGGACCGTGTCGGGGGGAGGCGCCACCCGGGGCGGACCGCCCCCACCGTCCCGCCCTTGCTACGCCACTGATTAGTACTTTACCTTCCCCACCCAACATGAGGCATATTCTGACTCCTCTTTAGAGGGTGGTTCCTTGCTGGTAACATATAGATTAAGAGCCTGACATATCCAGCTTCCCTCTGCTCCATATTTGGGCCAGAAGACAGCTGGAGGCAAAATACTCTGCTTTGGCCATTCAAAACAGCAGTAGTGAATCATTTTCTTCCTGTCCTTAACATCCCCCCCCCCCCCCCCAAGGGACTATTTGGAGGAATGTTTGATTTATCCCTGGCTAGCCTATTTCCCATTGTGAATACCCAGAAGTCTTTCAGCTTTCAACTTTCGCTTCATCTGTCTCCGACCATTCTTCTCGCAGAGAAACATAACCGCGGATCAGAACTCCACACTCACTTCGTGTCTGTGACACATCTCACTCCACACACTTCTGTTCTCACAATCCCAGCCACCAACGTAGTACTTTAATAGTCAATTTTTCTTACCTTAGTCTGTGCACAGAGTTGCCTGGCTGCCGATGTGCCTAGTTCAAATCTATATCTTGATTCACCAATTCCAATGTCTCAGGATCATGTGTTACTCAGGACCTCGATCCCTCGCCACAGACCTAGGGACTACTGAAGTCAATAGGATGCATCTTCCTGTGGTCAGCAGCCAGCCACCGATGCCTCTGATTACTTTATCCCAGACATGAGCCCCCAAGGCTATTAGAAATGGCTCCCAGATAACCTGAGAACCTATACAAAGAACTTCCAAAAACAAATTGGTGAAGCAAGCCTTAATTAATTTATAATTTCAAAATACACTCTTGCAACACCCTGTAGTCCCTAATCCTTACACCCTACTAAGCAAAATTCCACATGATCACAAATGGTTTAGCGTGAGGGAGAGCAGGGTCTGTAAGTGACCAAAACAAAATTACAGTATGTGGAAAAAGAGGTGAAATATTTGGGACATTTAATCAGTGAAGGACAGAGGCAAATAAATCCAGAAAGAATACAAGTAAATGTAGAAACACAGCTCCCAAAGACCAAGAAAGAGTTAAGAAAATTCCTAGGTCTGATAGGATACTGTAGGTTGTGGATAGACTCTTTTGCCTAAAAGACAAAGGGACTATATGCAAAGCTAGTGGATGGGAAAAAGAGGAGGAAGAATGGATAATATGCTTAAAGGAAGATTTAATCCATGCCCCTGTGTTTGTTTGTTTGTTTTTGTTACATTTGTACCCCGCGCTTTCCCACTCATGGCAGGCTCAATGCGGCTTACATATTGTATACAGGTACTTATTTGTACCTGGGGCAATGCAGGGTTAAGTGACTTGCCCAGAGTCACAAGGAGCTGACTGTGCCTGAAATGGGAATCAAACTCAGTTCCTCAGTTCCCCAGGACCAAAGTCCACCACCCTAACCACCCTAACCACTAGGCCCTGCCACCCTTGGAAAAACTTTTTAATTTGTTTGTGCCAGTAGTTGATGGGGTGGCTTTGGGGGTTCTTACACAGACATGGGGAGTGTTAATTACAGTGGCGTACCAAGGGGGGGGGGGCGGTGGGGTGGTCCGCCCCGGGTGCACGCCGCTGGGGGGGTGCTGCGCACCAGTCAGCTTCGTTCATTTCCATGCTCCCTCTGCCCCGGAACAGGTTACTTCCTGTTCCGGGGCAGAGGGAGCATGGAAACAAACGAAGCTGAGTGGCGTGCGGCACCCCCCCAAGCGGCGTGCACCCAGGGGGGGGTTCTTTCATCGTGGTGGGGGGTTCTTTCACTGGTGTGGGGGGTGTTCTTTCGCCGGGGGAGGGGGGCTGCACCCGGGGGGCGGGGCGCATCGGCGATCCGCCCCGGGTGTCAGCCCCCCTAGGAACACCACTGAGAAATTAATAAATTACCCAAGGCTGCCCAATATATATTTTCCCTCGTTTATCTGGACTCCCTATTCCTCAGAGTGGTGCATTCACTCTGACTAATTCAGGAGATAATAAGAAAGTGGATATGAAAAATTATCTCTTAAGTTTTTATTAATATACACACCACATAGATGCAATACAGGATCAATAAGGAAAGCAATACAAGCATAGGATTTCTCATAGGAAGCTCAGACTGTGACTCAATCAGTAAACACTGAATTCTTCCAAGATTGTCAGTTTATATATCCTTTTATGCCCTATCTTATCCATTAGCACCTGTTAGTCATATTTTTGCAATTCTCTGCAATTTCGTCTAATCTATTTAGCAATTTATCACTTTCGACCAGAATGACTTCTCAGTCCTCTAGTTTTGGTCAGCTCCTCACAAAGTTCCATTTTCTTGCACCTGTTTTACTGAAAATGACTATTTTTGCAGAATATCTCTAACCACATCTTCCCATATGCAGTGGTGTGCTGGTAAATTTTTAACAACAGGCTCTCTCCCCGGTCCACCTCGGCGCCCCCCCCCCCCCCCCCCCCCCCGTCCACCTCTGTGCCCCCTCAAAATTGCAGAGCTGGCTATAGCCGGGGGGGGGGGGGGGGCAATGCATTACTCTCTCCAGGAAAAAAAAATTAAATGATCCCAGGTTCCAATCTAATTCATGTTTAATGTGGGATAAAATGCCATAAATAAGTAAATAAATATAAACTTTTAATGTTGAGCACCTGATTTTCAAAGTGAACATATTCCAAACACTATAATGAAAATAAAATTATTTTTTTTCTACCTTTGTTGTCTGGTGACTGTTTTTCTGATCATGCTGGCCCAGTATCCGATTCTGCTGCTATCTGTCCTCTTAACTCCGTTTCCAGGGATTCCTTTCCATTTCTTTCTTTCTTCCTTTCTTCTTCATTTCTGGTCCTCAGCTTCTGCCTATTTTCTTCATCCATGTGCAGTTTTTCTCCTCTCTTCCTTTTCCCTCATCTCATCTCCTTCCTCACTCTTCTCTCCCCTCCATCCATGTCCAGCATTTCTTCTCTCTCCCCTCCTCTCCCCTGCCCTCCATCCACCCATGTCCAGTGACCCTCCTGTCCCCTGCCCTGCATGCACCTATACCTAGCGATCCTCCTGTCCCCTGCCCTGCATGCACCCATGTCCAGCAGTGACCCTCCTCTCCCCTGCCCTCCATCCACCCATGTCCAGTGATCCTCCTGTCCCCTGCCCTGCCCTGCATGCACCTATACCCAGCGATCCTCCTGTCCCCTGCCCTGCATTCACCCATGTCCAGCAGTGACTGTCCCGTCCCGGGCTCTTACCTGGCGGCCCGCAGTAGGGGGCGAGGACCAACGGAGGCCGCGGGATCCGGGGCGGCGAGGACGAGCCGCCGACGGGGCCGGCGCTGCCGCGGGCCGCTCCGAGGCCGGCGATCCGAGGGAGCAAGCGCCGGCCTCGGAGAAGGAGATACGTCGGCCAAGATGGCGGCGCCAGCGTTGTCGTCCTCCTCGTTGGAGCGGACCAGCGAGCCGGCCCCGCCTACTCG
This sequence comes from Microcaecilia unicolor, assembly GCF_901765095.1. Taxonomy (NCBI): domain Eukaryota; kingdom Metazoa; phylum Chordata; class Amphibia; order Gymnophiona; family Siphonopidae; genus Microcaecilia; species Microcaecilia unicolor. Next base: position 116,633,716 of record NC_044040.1, on the reverse strand, counting down.
CGCCGGATTGGCGCATCGACAAGGAGACCCCGCCCGCCGGGCAGGCGGGCCAATCCAGGCCTCCTTTGCCTGCCTGGGCCAGGGGGATTGGCTCCAGCTGCTGGAAGGGGAAGGACGGGCGGGGGATTTAAACCACGAAACGGAAGGGGTCCAGTGCTTCCGTTTCGTTCGTCAGAAGCCCACACAGTGGATCGGAGACTGTGGCCTCTTCAGCTAGCCGTCCTTGCTAGCCACCTTCAGAGACTGTGTCTTCTTCAGCTAGGCGTCCTTGCTAGCCACCTTCAGAGACTGTGTCTTCTTCAGCTAGCCGTCCTTGCTAGCCACCTTCAGAGACTGTGTCTTCTTCAGCTAGCCGTCCTTGCTAGCCACCTTCAGAGACTGTGTCTTCTTCAGCTAGCCGTCCTTGCTAGCCACCTTCAGAGACTGTGTCCTCTTCAGCTAGCCGTCCTTGCTAGCCACCTTCAGAGACCGTGTCTTCTTCAGCTAGCCGTCCTTGCTAGCCACCTTTAGAGACTGTATCTTCTTCAGCTAGCCGTCCTTGCTAGCCACCTTCAGAGACTGTGTCTTCTTCAGCTAGCCGTCCTTGCTAGCCACCTTCAGAGACTGTGTCTTCTTCAGCTAGCCGTCCTTGCTAGCCACCTTCAGAGACTGGGTTTTCTTCAGCTAGCCGTCCTTGCTAGCCACCTTCGGAGTCTGTGTCCTCTCCAAGCTAGCCGCCCTTGCTAGCCACCTTCGGAGTCCGCTTCCTCTTCAAGCTAGCCGCCCTTGCTAGCCACCCCCAGAGACTGCGCTCCTCTTCCAGCTAGCCCTCCCTGCTAGCCCCTTGCAGAGACTGTGTCCTTTCCTGCGCTAGCCGTCCTTGCTAGCTGCCCCCTAGAGACTGAGTTGCTGACTACCAGCCAAGCCGACCGTCACCCCGCGGTTCCAGCAGTCCTGCTGACCGCCTGCAGCTGAGGGCTCAACCCTCGGTGAACGGCGGTCGCCGCGGGGGAAGATTCGGGGTGCGCGGCGGTCCTCGGAGGTCTTACCAGGCCTCCGGGAACCTAAGGGCTCACCAACAACCACCACAGGACAGGAAACGGAAGCCATGAGCTCGCCTACTCAGCCCGATCTACGGGACCTGGCTAAGGTACTTCAGCAGCAGCAGGAGCAGCTGAACGCCCTGTCGGGGGCGCTCCAAAACGTATGCTCTCAACTTTCTACGCTTCAGGTACAGAACCAGGCCGCTGCGGTCCAGGGGGCCGCAGCGGCTCCCCGTTCGGGAGGGTTCCGCACGGGATCTCGGTTCCCTGAGCCGGCACGATATAATGGGGCCCCCGGAGGTTGCCGGGGGTTCCTCAATCAGTGCAACTTGGCCTTCCGGATGCAACCGGAGACCTTCGCTTCGGATCAAAGTAAAGTGGGATATATCATGGGCCTTTGTGAAGGGAAGGCCCTGGCCTGGGTGGCCCCACTTAACGAGCAACAGGACCCCATCTTGGATGACTATAGTGAATTTCAGCGCCGGTTCCGTATGGTGTTCGACCTTCCTGGGAGACCATCTTCCGTGGCATCGGAACTGCTGCGAATTCATCAGGGTGAGGGAACGGTGGCCGATTATGCCATTCGTTTCCGGACTTTAGCCACGGAGCTCCGTTGGAACCCGGAGTCCTTAATGGCTATCTTTACGGAAGGCTTACAAGAACGAATCAAGGACGAGTTGGCCGGGCGAGAGGTCCCAGGCCAACTGGACGCTCTGATTTCGCTCTGTATCCGCGTAGATACCCGGTTCCAGGAGCGAGCAAGAGCCCGGGCGGAACGGCAGAAGTGGGCACGGGGAACGTCCCGGACTACTAAGGGGCCGTCTCCTCGCCGTGGGAACCGGGACTCCAAGGAGAATGGGGAGGAGCCGATGGTGATGGGCCGTCAACGACTGGCCTCGTCCGACAGGAAAAAACGCTTGTGGGACGGACTGTGCCTCTATTGTGGTGAGGCCGGACATTTTATTCGAGCCTGCCCCTCCCGGGCGGGAAACGTCTCCCCCAAGGCACCTTGAGGGGAGGGGTCTTGGGGCATGCCGCTCCCCTACCAGATTCCTTGATCACACTGCCAGTAATTCTACGGTGGCACGAGACCGCTATCCAGACTCGGGCCCTGGTGGACTCTGGATCGGGGGGCAACTTCATCGGGTATGAACTGCTACAAGAGATGGGCTGGCCCACGCTCCCGCGGCGTCCGGCGCTGCAAATCACCTCCATCCAGGGAACTACATTACCGCAGCCGGTCACGGAGATCACCTCCTTTTTGACATTGCAGGTGGGGGAGGATCACCGGGAGGAAATCCAATTCCTAGTACTATCCCGGACCATTCATCCAGTGGTTCTGGGATTGCCCTGGCTACGGAGTCATAGCCCTGTTATTGACTGGACCAAGGGAGGTATCCAAGCTTGGGGTAGTTCCTGTCGAGAGAACTGTTGTAAGGGCCGGACCGACAGCTGCCCCGCATTTACTAGTATGCCCGGGGGGGGGGGGGGGGGGCGGATGGAGTTGGGCTCCCTGCCCATGGACTATAGGGACTTTGCAGATGTGTTTTGTCCAGTGGAGGCGGAAGTTCTACCGCCTCATCGGTCGTTTGACTGTGCCATTAACTTGATGGCAGATACCATGCCACCGCGGGGCCGACTGTATACCCTGTCCCGAGGGGAGTCCAAGGCTATGCAGGAGTATATCCGGGAGAATCTGCGAAGAGGCTTCATCCGGCCCTCTACGTCCACGGCCGGGGCCGGGTTCTTTTTTGTTACTAAGAAGGATGGCTCCTTGAGGCCCTGTATCGATTATCGGGGGTTAAATACCATCACGATAAAGGATCGCTTTCCTCTACCGCTCATTCCCGAACTCTTTGACAGGCTGCAAGGAGCCCAGATGTTTACCAAGTTGGACTTACGGGGGGCCTACAACTTAGTGCGGATCCGGCGAGGGGACGAATGGAAGACGGCCTTTAACACCCACGAGGGACATTTCGAATATCGGGTGATGCCATTTGGCCTATGTAATGCCCCCGCGGTCTTTCAGCGACTTATTAATTATGTGCTCGAGGATTTGCTGAACTCCACGGTAATTGTATATCTGGACGACATCTTGGTGTTTTCCCAAAACCCCGCGGAACATGTGGGTCATGTTCGCGCAGTGCTGCAGCGGTTACGACAATACCGCCTGTTTGCTAAACTCAGCAAGTGCGCTTTTCATCAGAAGTCGTTACCATTTTTGGGACACATTCTGTTACCCGGGGGGCTACAGATGGAACCGGACAAACTCCGGGCAATTCGAGAATGGCCACAACCGCTGGGATTGAAAGCACTGCAACGTTTTTTAGGATTCGCGAACTACTATCGTCAGTTTATTCCCCAGTATTCGCAACTGACGGCGCCGTTGACAGCGCTCACTAGAAAGAACGCGAGGGTTCGGGACTGGCCACCCGAGGCGCAGGTGGCTTTTCGCCAGGTAAAGGAGGCATTCAACTCAGCGTCCATTTTACTAGCCCCGGATCCAGACAAACCCTTTATAGTGGAAGTGGATGCGTCTGCGTTGGGAGCCGGGGCGGTCCTCTCGCAGGTGAATTCTAAGGGCCGGCGCCAGCCGTGCTCTTTCTTCTCTCGTAGATTCTCCCCGGCGGAATGTAATTACACAGTAGGGGACAGAGAGCTCTTAGCTTTGAAATTAGCCCTGCAGGAATGGAGACATCTGCTGGAGGGAGCGGAACATCGATTCACAGTAATCACTGACCACAAGAATCTACTGTATCTACAAGAGGCTCAACAGCTCAATCCCCGACAAGCCCGGTGGTCATTGTTTTTTGCCAGATTTCATTTTCAATTAGTTTTTCGGGCGGCTGCTCAAAATACCCCTGCGGACTCCCTCTCCAGAGCATTTGAGGTTCCAGAGGAGACTAAGGAGACCCATGCCATGTTGGATCTGGCATGCCTCAGCGCGGCCGTGGGGGAGGTGGCTCCTACTAGAGAACTAGTGCCGGCCGCTGAACGAGCGAAGGTAATGCAATGGGGGCATTCATCCAGATGGGCGGGACATTTTGGGTATCAGAAGACTCTGCGTCTCATTACCAGGCAGTATCAATGGCCTCAGATGAGGCGGGACATTCTTCAATTTGTCACCACCTGCCCTGTGTGCGCCCGGACCAAACCGGTGATCGGGGCCCCCATGGGGAAGCTACAACCTCTGCCCGTACCGACGGGACCCTGGACGGAGCTTTCCATGGATTTTATCACCGACCTCCCCAGTTCCCGGGGACATACGGTGATTTGGGTGGTAATTGACCGTTTTTCCCGAATGGCCCATTTCGTTCCCTTGCCAGGACTTCCTTCGGCGGTCGCATTAGCTCAACTCTTCATTCAACACATTTTTCGACTTCATGGGCTGCCTCTTCGGATTGTTAGTGACCGAGGCCCCCAATTCACCTCGCGTTTCTGGAGGGCCTTGTGTACTGCATTGGGGGTGAAGACCCATTTCTCATCAGCATACCATCCCCAAACCAATGGCATGGTCGAGAGGACGAACCAAACGTTAAAAGGGTTCCTACGAGCATTCATCAACAAACGCCAAGATAACTGGGTCTCCCTACTCCCTTGGGCCGAGTTTGCATATAATCACAGTGTCCACTCGGCCTCGGGAGACTCTCCATTCTTCTTGGTGTATGGACGACATCCTCGACTTCCAGCACCTTTCCCATCTGGATCTCCGACCCCCAGGGTTAATGAAACTCTGGCAGATCTGCAAAGAGTCTGGGAAACGGCCCAAGAACAACTGTAGAAGGCAGCCACCAAATGCAAGACCTTTGCAGATCGGCATCAGAAAACCGCTCCCGTCTTGCAACCAGGGCAGAAGGTATGGTTAAGCACAAAATACCTCCGGCTTCGGGTGCCCTCCCGTAGATTGGGACCTCGGTACATTGGACCCTTTGCAATCCAATCCCGAATTGGAGCTGTGACATATCGATTGCGGCTACCGAGTACTCTGCGGGTGCATAACGCTTTCCATATTTCCTTATTGAAGAGTTTTCGAGGGTCTCGATGGCATCCTCAACGGCAGGAAACCGAAGATCTAGACGCAGATCCCGATCCAGAGTTTGAAGTGGATGAGGTCCTGGATGCAAAAAGACAGCGAGGAAAACTATATTACTTATTGTCCTGGAAAAATTTTGGCCCCGAAGACAACTCCTGGGAACCCGCTGCGAATGTACATGCTCCAGAATTGGTCAAAGCCTTCCACGCCCGGTATCCTTCCAAACCCGGGCCCAGGGAGAAGGGGGCATCCGGGGAGGATACTGTCCCATCCCGGGCTCTTACCTGGCGGCCCGCAGTAGGGGGCGAGGACCAATGGAGGCCGCGGGATCCGGGGTGGCGAGGACGAGCCGCCGACGGGGCCGGCGCTGCCGCGGGCCACTCCGAGGCCGGCGATCCGCGGAGCAAGCGCCGGCCTCGGAGAAGGAGATACGCCGGCCAAGATGGCAGCGCCGGCGTCGTCGTCCTCCTCGTTGGAGCGGACCAGCGAGCCAGCCCCGCCTACTCACGCCGGATTGGCGCATGGACAAGGAGACCCCGCCCGCCGGGCAGGCGGGCCAATCCAGGCCTCCTTTGCCTGCCTGGGCCAGGGGGATTGGCTCCAGCTGCTGGAAGGGGAAGGACGGGCGGGGGATTTAAACCACGAAACGGAAGGGGTCCAGTGCTTCCGTTTCGTTCATCAGAAGCCCACACAGTGGATCGGAGACTGTGGCCTCTTCAGCTAGCCGTCCTTGCTAGCCACCTTCAGAGACTGTGTCTTCTTCAGCTAGCAGTCCTTGCTAGCCACCTTCAGAGACTGTGTCTTCTTCAGCTAGCCGTCCTTGCTAGCCACCTTCAGAGACTGTGTCTTCTTCAGCTAGCCGTCCTTGCTAGCCACCTTTAGAGACTGTGTCCTCTTCAGCTAGCCGTCCTTGCTAGCCACCTTCAGAGACCGTGTCTTCTTCAGCTAGCCGTCCTTGCTAGCCACCTTCAGAGACCGTGTCTTCTTCAGCTAGCCATCCTTGCTAGCCACCTTTAGAGACTGTGTCCTCTTCAGCTAGCCATCCTTGCTAGCCACCTTCAGAGACCGTGTCTTCTTCAGCTAGCCGTCCTTGCTAGCCACCTTCAGAGACCGTGTCTTCTTCAGCTAGCCGTCCTTGCTAGCCACCTTCAGAGACCGTGTCTTCTTCAGCTAGCCGTCCTTGCTAGCCACCTTCAGAGACTGTGTCTTCTTCAGCTAGCCGTCCTTGCTAGCCACCTTCAGAGACTGGGTTTTCTTCAGCTAGCCGTCCTTGCTAGCCACCTTCGGAGTCTGTGTCCTCTCCAAGCTAGCCGCCCTTGCTAGCCACCTTCGGAGTCCGCTTCCTCTTCAAGCTAGCCGCCCTTGCTAGCCACCCCCAGAGATTGCGCTCCTCTTCCAGCTAGCATTCCCTGCTAGCCCCTTGCAGAGACTGTGTCCTTTCCTGCGCTAGCCGTCCTTGCTAGCTGCCCCCTAGAGACTGAGTTGCTGACTACCAGCCAAGCCGACCGTCACCCCGCGGTTCCAGCAGTCCTGCTGACCGCCTGCAGCTGAGGGCTCAACCCTCGGTGAACGGCGGTCGCCGCGGGTGAAGATTCGGGGTGCGCGGCGGTCCTCGGAGGTCTTACCAGGTCTCCGGGAACCTAAGGGCTCACCAACAACCACCACAGGACAGTGACCCTCCTCTCCCCTGCCCTCCATCCACCCGTCCAGTGACCCTCCTGTCCCCTGCCCTGCATGCACCTATACCCAGCGATCCTCCTGTCCCCTGCCCTGCATGCACCCATGTCCAGCAGTGACCCTCCTCTCCCCTGCCCTCCATCCACCCATGTCCAGTGACCCTCCTGTCCCCTGCCCTGCCCTGCATGCACCTATACCCAGCGATCCTCCTGTCCCCTGCCCTGCATGCACCCATGTCCAGCGGTGACCCTCCTCTCCCCTGCCCTCCATCCACCTACAGTGGGGGAAATAAGTATTTGATCCCTTGCTGATTTTGTAAGTTTGCCCACTGACAAAGACATGAGCAGCCCATAATTGAAGGGTAGGTTATTGGTAACAGTGAGAGATAGCACATCACAAATTAAATCCGGAAAATCACATTGTGGAAAGTATATGAATTTATTTGCATTCTGCAGAGGGAAATAAGTATTTAATCCCTCTGGCAAACAAGACCTAATACTTGGTGGCAAAACCCTTGTTGGCAAGCACAGCGGTCAGACGTCTTCTGTAGTTGATGATGAGGTTTGCACACATGTCAGGAGGAATTTTGGTCCACTCCTCTTTGCAGATCATCTCTAAATCATTAAGAGTTCTGGGCTGTCGCTTGGCAACTCGCAGCTTCAGCTCCCTCCATAAGTTTTCAATGGGATTAAGGTCTGGTGACTGGCTAGGCCACTCCATGACCCTAATGTGCTTCTTCCTGAGCCACTCCTTTGTTGCCTTGGCTGTATGTTTTGGGTCATTGTCGTGCTGGAAGACCCAGCCATGACCCATTTTTAAGGCCCTGGCGGAGGGAAGGAGGTTGTCACTCAGAATTGTACGGTACATGGCCCCATCCATTCTCCCATTGATGCGGTGAAGTAGTCCTGTGCCCTTAGCAGAGAAACACCCCCAAAACATAACATTTCCACCTCCATGCTTGACAGTGGGGACGGTGTTCTTTGGGTCATAGGCAGCATTTCTCTTCCTCCAAACACGGCGAGTTGAGTTCATGCCAAAGAGCTCAATTTTTGTCTCATCTGACCACAGCACCTTCTCCCAATCACTCTCGGCATCATCCAGGTGTTCACTGGCAAACTTCAGACGGGCCGTCACATGTGCCTTCCGGAGCAGGGGGACCTTGCGGGCACTGCAGGATTGCAATCCGTTATGTCGTAATGTGTTACCAATGGTTTTCGTGGTGACAGTGGTCCCAGCTGCCTTGAGATCATTGACAAGTTCCCCCCTTGTAGTTGTAGGCTGATTTCTAACCTTCCTCATGATCAAGGATACCCCACGAGGTGAGATTTTGCGTGGAGCCCCAGATCTTTGTCGATTGACAGTCATTTTGTACTTCTTCCATTTTCTTACTATGGCACCAACAGTTGTCTCCTTCTCGCCCAGCGTCTTACTGATGGTTTTGTAGCCCATTCCAGCCTTGTGCAGGTGTATGATCTTGTCCCTGACATCCTTAGACAGCTCCTTGCTCTTGGCCATTTTGTAGAGGTTAGAGTCTGACTGATTCACTGAGTCTGTGGACAGGTGTCTTTCATACAGGTGACCATTGCCGACAGCTGTCTGTCATGCAGGTAACGAGTTGATTTGGAGCATCTACCTGGTCTGTAGGGGCCAGATCTCTTACTGGTTGGTGGGGGATCAAATACTTATTTCCCTCTGCAGAATGCAAATAAATTCATATACTTTCCACAATGTGATTTTCCGGATTTAATTTGTGATGTGCTATCTCTCACTGTTACCAATAACCTACCCTTCAATTATGGGCTGCTCATGTCTTTGTCAGTGGGCAAACTTACAAAATCAGCAAGGGATCAAATACTTATTTCCCCCACTGTATGTCCAGCAATGACCCTACTCTCCCCTGCCCTGCCCTGCATGCACCTATAGCGACCCTTCTCTCCCCTCCCCTCCCCTCCATTCACAAATGCCCAGCGACTCCCTTCTCTCCCTGCCACCCCCTCCCGAGTTCGGCGAATTCAACTCCCTCCTTCCTTCCTCCCTCCGGATCCAGTCCCTTATGTCAGCGACTTCACAAATTCTTTGGGGTCGCTGCAAGTGCTGACTCTCCCCCGCTGGCGCTGCAGGTTCACGATTCAAAATGGCCGCCGAGACTTACAAGGGTGGCCTCCAAGACTTCGGCAGAATTCTCGGCGGTCATTTTTAAAATGCGAACCTGCAGCGCCAGCGTGGGAGAGTCGGCGCTTGCAGCGACCCCGAAGAATTCGTGAAGTCGCTGACATAAGGGACCGGATTGGGAGGGAGGAAGAGAGCCGGCTCACGCAATTCAACAACCAGCTCGCAAGAGCCGAGCAAAGTTAACAACCGGCTCTTGCGAGCCAGTGCGAGCCGGCTCCAGCACACCACTGCCCATATGACAGTTTCATTTCTTCAGGCTGTCACAATCCTGTCCTGCAACAGCTGAGTGAAATCCAGGGTCAGAGATAGTATGATTTCTTTAGAGGCCTAGTTGTCTGCCCCAAAATATCTTGACCTGTTTTTCACTAACTACAATTGCCAGCCATTTTCCATATTTCTACAGAAGGGAAGAAACACCCAGTAGCATATCTCTCAAAAATGCTGGACCCTATTTTCAGAGGGTGGCCCAGCTGTATCCAAGCAGTGGCAGCCACCGCAATTTGGGGGAGCCTTGATAGTGAGTACACCTCACTCTGTAAGAACCATACTTACTCAGAGAGCCCACAGATGCCTAACTGATTCTAGGTTGTTAAAGTATGAAGCCATATTAATGGAAAAGGATGATTTAGTCCTGACTACAGAGAATTGTGTTAATCCGACTTCCTTCCTATGTCTTCCTTCAAGACATATCACATGACTGTTTAGACATGAATATCAGACAAAAATCAGGACAGATTTAAGGGATAGGCCCTTGCACATAGGGAGACAATTATTTGTGGATGGATCTTCCCGGGTCTTGGAGGGAAAAAGACATAGTGGATATGCAGTAATAGATGGAAACACCCAGGAAGTATTGGAAGCAGAAAGACTGCCCAAAACATGGTCAGCTCAGACCTGTGAGCTGTATGCCTTGAGTCAGGCATTATTAATCCTGAAGGAAAAGGATGGAACCATCTATACTGATTCACAATATGCCATTGGGGTGATACATACTTTTGGGAAATTATGGAAAGTGTGACAAGGCAATTCCCAGAGATTCCCCAGTGAAATAGTTGAGCCCAGAACTACGGGTCTCAGAAGTCCTTTCAAAGATGAGTGAGGAGAGTAGTCCTAAAAAGATGGAATGGATTCCCAGTCCCAGCAAGGGGAGCAATGGCTCGCGGCAGGGTGAACCTGTTATTCCCTTTCCCACTAGAGGGCGAGGGAAGGATGAAGCTCAGTTTCCCTGGCTTCGCCGTCAGTATATAATTCCCCCCAAGCTGTGAGGAGAACAGATTTCCTGGAGGCTATCAGTCACCAGGAGAGAGGGGAGACGAATGGAGAGAGAGATTCCATGGAGTATGTGAAGGAAGGAAGTAGCCTGCCACTAGAGCTGCTTAAGGGAGAGGAGCCAGCTACCATGAAGTGGGAGAATTCAAAGGTTGCCCTGCCCAGCACTTGAAGTCAGTGGAGGAGGCCACACCGGGCGTGGTGCTGAGAGAAACTGCCAACCCTGCTCCTTACAGGGTTCCCTCTGTGTTGTGAAAAGGCAAGTGATTTGTGGTATTGGTTTGATGTGCAAAGACCAGTGGCGTACCAAGGGGGGGGGGGGGGGCGGGGGGGGCGGTCCGCCCCGGGTGCACGCCGCTGGGGGGGGGGGGGGCCGTGCGCCAGTCAGTGTCATTCGTTTCCATGCTCCCTCTGCCCCGGAACAGGAAGTAACCTGTTCCGGGGCAGAGGGAGCATGGAAATGAATGATGCTGACCGGCGCGCGGCACCCCCCCCAGCGGCATGCACCCGGGGGTGAGGGGGTTCTTTCGCCAGGGTGGGGGTGTCCTTTTGCCGGGGGGGGGGGGGGTCGCGCTGCAGCGGGGGGGGGGGCGCTGCACCTGGGGGGGCGGGGCGCATCGGCGATCCGCCCTGGGTGTCAGCACCCCTAGGAACACCACTGGCAAAGACTGTCCATGAAGATTTGTTCTGAACTGTTGTGCTATATTGGAAATATGCTGCGCTCTTACTCAACCCTTCTGAAGGAGGGGGAAGAGAAAGCTAATGCCCTAATAGAAGACCCGAGGTCTTGAGGAGCTGAGCGTTTGATGAGGGATTTTGGGACCTGGACTGTACCTTTTTTTCTTTTGAAGATTATCTTATGAGGACTGTACCTTTTTCTTTTGAAGACTATATTAAGAGGGCTGTACCTTTTGTTTTGAAAAATATATTATGATTTTTGGTATGAAATTGCCTTGATAATAAAATACTTTGGCCCTGACTCCCAGTATCGGTAGCATTGTGTCCTGGACCCCTGGGAGCCCCGCAGGCTTGCTGGCTCCACCCAAGAGGAGGAAGCGGACCCCCCCCCCCTTTACAAAAGAAAGGGGATTAATCACAAGTAGAGGGAAAGAATTGGTACATGAGAAATTAGTGACATGGGTGCTCAAGAATCTGTTGCTTCCAAGGGAGATTGCAGTGGTGCATGTCCTGGGGCATCAGAAATTATCCACCCCAGAAACTAGGGGAAACAGGTTAGCCAATGAAGCGGCTAAGAAGGCTGCTCTCCAGGAACAGCCCACAAAAATACATGTCCTGATCCCTACAATCCCAGAAGCAGAACAGTTACCCTGTTTCACTAGGGAAGAGAAAGATAAGCTCATCCAGCTAGGGGCTGTACAGACAGAAGAAGGAGAATGGCTTTTGCCTGATGGCAGGCAAATGTTAAACGGAGCTGTACTTAGAGAAGTGATGGCTATACAGCATCAGGGGAGTCATTGGGGGACTCAGGCCCTATGTGATGCAGTACTAAGAAGATATGGAGGCTTGGGAATGTATCAGTGGCGTAGCCAGAAGGCAATTTTTGGGTGGGCCAACAGGTTGGATGGGTGGGCACTACAACTTTTTTGAAAGAGGAAAAAACAGCAACCTGATGCACCCATGCTTTGTCCCTACCCCACTCCATGCTCAACCTCTACCTCACTCCCCATAACTTCAATGAGGGTTGCAGTACAGGCTTCAGTGGTTGCCCAATTGAGAGCTAAGGGACGTACAATAGACTGCACTTCAGCCCCATTGAGCCATGGTCCTCCAACACACATATGGTATTGAAGCCAAACACATTCTGCATCCAGAGAACCTCCTGGCCCTCCACCAACAATGGATACAGAGCACAGCAAGGACATTTCCCCATAAAACTCATCGTACAAAGAAATTTTGGTTTCTAGTGTAATCTCAATAACAGACATATTATAAATTAATTAAAAAAAATCTATAAAAGAAAAGTCACTCAGAACCCACAGCAAATCTACCATACCAACACTAACTTCCAAAAACAAGGATCCTACCTAAAAAAAGGAAGTGCCTTGAATATTATAGTCTGGCCCTAAAATACAAATACATTTATCAGGAAAGCTCAACAAGCCAAATTACTACAGAATGCTACATAGAAACTTCATGCTAACAGAATACCTCAGTCACACACAGAGAACACAAATGCCAAATACAGAATAAGTGACCAGGAGTGGCCTAGTGGTTAGGGTGGTGGACTTTGGTCCTGGGGAACTGAGGAACTGAGTTCGATTCCCGGCACAGGCAGCTCCTTGTGACTCTGGGCAAGTCACTTAACCCTCCATTGCCTGCCGCATTGAGCCTGCCATGAGTGGGGAAAAAGTGCCGGGTACAAATATAACAAAAAATAAATAAATATAAATTAAACAGAAACCCCAAGAAACCAGAACTTGCATGTAGTACAACACCAGAGAAACAAGAAAGAAAGGCATTTCCTCCTGTGCAAAATATAAGTACATAAGTAGTGCCATACTGGGAAAGACCAAAGGTCCATCTAGCCCAGCATCCTGTCACCGACAGTGGCCAATCCAGGTCAAGGGCACCTGGCACGCTCCCCAAACGTAAAGATAGCACATGCCAGGGATGGTGTTAGGGGTTGCAACTAGGGCAACTGTGCTTGGTTCCCTGGCCAGATAAAGTCCACCTGCTGGAAGCTGAAGGTGTAGCCTGGTAATGGACTTTGGGATCCTTTCCTAGATTTCTGTCCTGGACCCCAGCCATGTTTATGCTTCAACAATTTTATTGATGAACAACCAAAACATACAACATTCGGTAAACACAGAAAGAAAGCAAATTCTCATGTTGTAACAGTCACATCAGTTCAAATAATGTCAATGTCATCATATTAATGTTGTTCCCCCCTCCCCCCTCTTCCTCACCCACCCCTCCCTTGCCTGCCCCCCCCCCCATAATCCTTCTAGCCTACTCACATACATGGGTGAATTAACAGTTCAGAATATAACTTTGCCCCTTCGTAGGAAGGGTAACCCATAGGGCCTCCCATTTATCTCTAAACCGAGAACCAGGGATACTATCCATATGTCGAACCTCACATCGGTCAATCTTCATTTGACAGATCAATTGCATTCTCCACCATTGCAAGGAGGGGCCCAAAGAGGAGAGCCAAAACTTTAAAATAGTCGCTATTCCAAAAAATATGGCAATGCCCATAAACCCCTTAAACCCTATCGGGGGAGCAGCCGTGAACAAATATTGATTAAAAAGAAGCAATGGGTCCATACCAGTGAACATCCCCACATGTCTTCCACCGCCCCCAGGAGGCCCTTCCAAAAGCTACTCACTGCTAGACATGACCAAAACATATGGCCCAGTGTTGCCAAAGCTCCCCCACACTTTACACAAGATCCACACTCTGATATTTTTGCCCTAAAAGCCCTGCGCGGTGATACGTATAATCAAAGAAAAAAGCGATAGAGTTTTTCTCTTTGAGGGATTGATAAACGCATATATTTTCTTAATACAGGCTTTATATAGGTCTACTGAAATTACACAATCAAGATCATTGGACCAGCTGCTAGCTAACTTAGAGTAATCCAATTCAGCCACGGTATCTTTCAATTGTTGGTGATGAAACTTTAGCGGAACTGGCTGTTGCGAGCCTAAAGAAAATGTTTCTGACAAAATATCTATAACATTTTCTGTTAGATCTGTCCATTTCAGGGATGTAATATAATGTCGTAACTGAAAGTAAGCAAAATAGTGCCCAGATGGAATCCCATAAAGCTTAGTTATTTCAGCAAATGATTTGATATGCCCTTCCTCATTTAAGACCTGTGCAAGGTAAACAATGCCCTTCTTAGCCCATAAGCTAAATATACTAGATCCCTGACCAGGTGGGAAAGCTGGATTATTACAAATCGGAAGCAAGGGGGAGCAGCCTGCTGAGAGATGATGACGATGACACAGCCACCTCCAGGCCACTCTCATGGCAGCCAACAGTGGATGACGGCGGAAGGCATCCTTAGGCAAGCTACCCTCCCCCCCCCCCCGAATGAAGTAAGCAACTAAAGTGGACCCCTGGGAACATTGATGTTTCTACAGGAGTTAGAAAGAACTCAGAAGTAGCCCTAAACCAGTCGTTTATGTGCCTCATCATGCAGGCTATCGTAAGTGCCCTTATGCTCAGCAAGCCCGTCCCCCCGCTCTCCCTTGGTGCCACCAATACTGTCATAGGAAGTCTAGGGCGTTTCCCGTTCCACAAAAAGGATTGAATTAACCGGTCCAGCATCCTCTTATCCTTCCGAAATAAAAATGGGGCAATTGCTGAAACACAAAGCCATTTAGGTACCAAAATCTTATTAACTAGTGCAATCCGGGCCCATAAGGTCAAAGGGAGAGCCTGCCAGACTACCAGCTTCTGCTTTGTCATCTCCAATAAAGGATATACATTAGCTGTATAGAGAGCGCCCAAGTTTCTAGTAAGAGACACCCCCAGATATCTCAAGGCCGAATCCTCCCATCTCAAAGGAAACCTTCCCATCCAGGATTTCTGTAAATCCTCATCCAGTGCCATGGCACATGATTTTTGCAAATTTAAAGTAAACCCCGACAATCTGCCAAACTGTCCTATGAGATCTAGAGCCTGCGGAAGAGAGTTCTCCGGATCAGAGAGAAGAAGCATAATGTCATCAGCGTAAGCCAACACTATCCTCTCATCATCTCCCACTGCTATTCCCCTAATTCCTGATGAGTGATTTAAAAAACGAATTAAGGCCTCGAACCGCTCTGACCTACCTCCATTGATCACTATCTGCGCTCCCACCCCCGTGTACAATGCCCTCAAAGCCTTTAAAAACCACTCCAGCAACCCAATCCAATCAAGCACCTGAAAAAGGTACCCCCAATTCACTTGATCAAAGGCTTTCGCCGCATCTAAGCTCACGAGTAAAGCTGGGGCACCACTATACCTACTCTGTGCCATTGACAGAAGAATTCTCCGCACATGACAAACCGAGCGCCGTTTGGGAATAAACCCAACCTGAGTGAGCCAGTATCTTGGCCAATATTTTAATATCAACATTTATCAAAGAGATGGGCCTATACGATTCCGAATCCTCTGAGGGCTTACCTGGTTTTAACAAAAGTGATATCAATGCAACATTCTCTCGCTCAGGGAACTCCCCTTCTGAATGACTGATTGGTGATATTCTAACAACGCTCCCCCTAACGTGTATTGCAAGATCTTATAAAATTCTCCCGAGAACCCATCCATACCAGGTGCCGAAAAAGATCGTAGCCCCTTAATCACCTGGTGTAACTCTTTAAATTGTAAGGAGAATCCAGTCTCTCTGCTCTGCCACCACCTCAGACAACCGGGACATACCCGACATACTAGGCAAATCTCTCCTAATTGCACCCTTCTCCTCCATCGCTAACTCCAGACTCCGTTCCTTTTATCTCGCCGCACCTTATGCCTGGAATAGAGTTCCTGAGCCATTACGTCAAGCTCCATCCCTGGCCGCCTTCAAATCCGGGTTAAAGGCCTACCTGTTTGATGCTGCTTTTAATTCCTAACTTGTCACCTGCTCGTAACCTTATCTTGTCTTCCTCTCTTCAATAATCCCTTTTCCCTATGTGTCCTATCTGTCTGTCCTACCCTTATCCCTTATTTGTCCTGTCTGTCTGTCATGGTTTAGATTGTAAGCTCTTTTGAGCAGGGACTGTCTTTTCTTCATGTTCAATTGTGAAGCGCTGCGTACGACTGGTAGCGCTATAGAAATGATTTGTAGTAGTAGTAGTAGTTCCCGCCCGAGACAACAAGTTATGCACCGCAGACTGCAAAGGAGGTTCTTTCCCTTTATATAAGGTGCTAAAATGATCTTGAAGAATCTGCTTCAATGAATCTGGGCGATTCGTTAGTTGGCCCTGCTTATTCCTCAATGTTGCAATAGTACAGTTCCCCCCAGAGCATTTCACCAGTCTCGCCAACATGCCACCAGCCCGGTTCCCAAACCTGTGGAAGCGATATTTTTGATAGACCACATGGCTTTGCACCTGTTCATGTATTAAGGAGTTAATTGAAGCTTGAAGTGCCACGTAATCTTCTCTATTTGCTTTTGTCGGATTATTTAAGAAAGAATGTTTCGCCCTGCCTAATCTTTTCTGCAAGTTCACAATGCTGCTGGCTGTCTGTTTACGTCGAGCCACCACATAGGAGATAATCTCTCCATGTAATACAGCCTTTGTTGCGCACCAGAAAAGTTGTGGGTTAGACCTGTGTTGCGCGTTATGTAGCGCATATGATTCCCATTTGTCTCGCAAGAACTTTTGGAAATCCTGATCCCTAGCTAAATAACTAGGAAACCTCCAATTTGCTGTCGAATTAAACCCACCTGGTGTTTCTAACATTAACCACACTGGGGCGTGATCCGAAATCACCACTTGTTCCAGCTGTGAGTCTACTATCCAAGGGAAGAGGCGTGCAGACGCAAAAATGTAATCCAGTCATGCCCAAGTCTCATGAGCTCGTGACCTATGTGAATAATCTCGCTGACCAGGATGCAAGTGTCTCCAGACGTCAATCACGGACAGGGAATCCGCAAAAGCCTGCAAGACACCCTCTCCCGCCAACCCCCGGGACCCAATGCTTCTATCCCCCGTACAGTTCCACCCTGGAATCCAAGAGAACATTCATATCCCCTGTAATAATGAGATTTGCACTCTGATAGAGTATAAGCTCGTTCAACAATTTAGGGAAAAAAAGTTTTGTCATATGGGGTAGGAGCAAAGACAGTTAAAAGATAAATTTCACGCCCTTGCAGCCATAATTTAAGTAAGAAATATCTACTCATCGGATCCCGCAGCACTATTTCTGAGGTATATTCCAAACTCTTGTGAAACAGAATTGCTACCCCCCCTTCTTCGGGCTCCCGAAGAGGCTGAGTAAACTCCACCAACCCAGGTTCTTTTCAATTTACTATGCTCTAAGTCAGATAACCTAGTCTCCTGAAGACACACAATATCTGCTTTTAAACATCCTAGATGTGAGAGGATCTTTTTTCTCTTAATCGGGGAGGAAATTCCCCCCACATTCCATGACACTAATTTACAACTTGACAGTTCTCATGACCATTTTCACATTGCAATAATACCAAGCACATAGGTTCCAGGGTCCCAGCCCTTCCCCCAGAACCCCCCATTCCTCTATAGTATTGGCCCTCTCTCCCACAGGTCACTCCATTTACCACATTTTCCACATCCATGCCCCACTCATTCAAGACCTTCCCTTTGCAGTCCTCACCCCAATGCAGTCTCTTCCCATCTCTTCCTTTACGACCTATTTCTTTCTCTGTAATTGCCTTCCATACCATCAGAATGCCCCAAATGACCCCCCCCATCCCCTTCTCCCCCTGCCCCTTCCCCATTTTTGTCCCTCCCTACATTCCTGCAAATGAACGCCTTGCGCATCTATCTTGCCCCCCCCCAAACCCCCTGAATCACAGTCCTCCCCCTCCTCTTCCCCCTTTGTCCTCCCCATAAAGAACCCTTGAACCTCGAGGGAGCTACTACCATCGAGATAAGATCACAAACGCCCCCCCCGCCCCTTCACAGCCCTATATTAACACCTTCTTACATAGTTAACATGTCCTCCATCACTCAGAGTCTAAAAAGACCACCAAAGTCTCAATCTCTCCCAGCTTCCATTACCACCTCCCTCCTCAGGAACACAGTATCAATGATCAAATCAGGTTGGAGGGCTGTGGCCTTGCATCTCCCGATTAAGGAACTGTTGTGCCGCTTGGTCGGTTTCAAAGGAGGACCACTTTCCATTGTAGTGTACCTTCAGGATAGCTGGGTAAAGTAGCAAGAAGCACACTTTCTTTTCTACCAGGGTGGTGCAGATCGGGTGAAATTCCCGCCGTTTCGCTTGTACACTGGCTGAATAGTCTTGGAATATTCTAATCTGCGCTCCTGTATAGTTCAAAGTGTCTCTTTTCAGTCTATAACCTTGTAGGATCTCTTCCTTGTGAATGTAATTATGGACTTTATTAATTACCACTCTCGGAAGGGGATTTTTCTCTTGAGGTTTTCTGATTCTATGTGCCCTCTTGATAAAGAAAGGCCCTCTGCTGTCCGAGAGCGCGAATTCTTTCATTAGCCACTGTTCCAGCATGGAGCCCAGATTTTTTTTCCATAATTGTTTCAGGGAGCCCCACAAGCCGTAGGTTACTTCTTCTGGCCCTGTTTTTGAGCTCATCAAGTTTCTCCTGTTGGGCAAGTATTTTGTCTTTCAGACTGTCCAGCTCTGGCTCGTTTCTCTGCCATGCGTCCTCCAAATCAGAAGCCTTCTCTCCACCTCCGTGGTCTGTCCCGCTATCTCAGCCAAAACACTGTCTAGCTTCCCAAGTTGTCCTTCTAGCGAGATGAACCGCAGGTCAAGCGCAGCTCCCACTGCCGTTGCTAGCTGAGAGAGCTGCTTTTCAGAAAACTCCACCTCACCGCCCGACATCGCGACCGCCATCTTGGGATCCCCGCCAGCCGAACTCACTTTCTCTCTCTCGATTTTCAATCCTTTCTTTGCTGTTCCAGTCGGCATTGGGACTAGGTACTGGTCCATGCACCTTCCCCCGTTCAAATTGTTGCAGTTTTCCGGTATTGGAGGATCGGAAGGGCTATCTAGGGCAGAAAGACGAGCAGGGACCTCGGAGCAGTCCTAAACCGCCACTACTGCTCCCACCGCATCACGTGATCTCCCCAGCCATGTTTAAAATCAACTCTGGCAAGATGTACATTCCAAATCCAACATATTATATTCACAACATTGAAAATAAAATAATTTTTTGTACCTTGTTGTCTGGTCATTTTATTTTTCAAATCATATTGGTCCCAGTCTCTGGTTTCTGCTTCCCTCTGTCTTCTCTTAACTCACTTGCCAGGGTCTATTTGACATTTCTTCTTTCTCCATGTCCATCATCCATCTCCTATCTCTATTTTCCTATATTTCCTTGTCCAATATCTCCCCTGTGTTCATATCCCCTCATCCATCATCATTCCTCTGTGCACCTATGCACCCCATGCCCAGCATATCCCTTCTGTGTTCCTATTCTCCCCCTTGCCTGGTATCTCTCCCCCCTCTGTGTCTATATACTCCCCTCTCCCGTGTCCAGCATTGTATCTCTGTTCCATGTCCCCCTTCCCCCCTTTTCAGCCATTGCCCCTCTGTGACTATATGCTATCCCCAAACAGAATCTCACATTTGTGTCCCTGTCCCCATGCTCCCACCTAATGCCCATCATCTCCCTTCTGTATCTGTACACTTCCCTATGTCCCCTTTCTCCCTCCTCCACACCAATGTGTCCCTCTCCTCTCTGATCCCACCCCAACCAGCTTCTCTTCCTCTCTCTTTCCTTCCTCTTGTGCATCTGGCTCTTTCTCCCACTGTGGGTTCAGCATTTGACCCACCTCTTCCTTTATCCCCTTGTCCAGCATCTCTCTCCCTTCCCTCTAACCCCTCCCATAGGTCCAGCACCTTTCTTTCTTTGCTCCAGTCCTCCTTGCAGGTCCACATCTCTGTCCTTTCCCCTTTAGCTATCCCCTGCATATCCAGCACCTCTCTCCCTTTCATCCAGCCCCCCACTACATGTTCAGCACCTCTTTGCCTTTCATCCAGCCCCTCTACACGTCCAGGACCTCTCCCCTTCACTTCAACCCTCTGCATATCCAGCACATCTCCCCTTTCCCTCCAACCCCCCCCCCCCCAGCATATTCAGCTCCTCTCCCCTTTCCTCCAACCCCCCTGCAAATCCAGCACCTCTCCCCTTCCCTCCAACCTCCCCGCTGCAAGTCCAGTACCTCTCTCCCTTCAGTTCTTTCCAATCCCCTGCCCCTCACAAGTCTAGCACCTTTCTCTTCCCTTCAGGCCCCTCCCCTCCAAGGGCCAGCACCGCCGCATCATCCTTAACCCCCCCCAAAAGTCCAGCACCTCTCCCTTTCAGCCCACTCCCCTTGCAGGGCCAGCACCCCATTGTCTTCCTCACCTCCCCCCCACCCCCCCCGCAAGTCCAGCACCTCTCCCTTCCCTTCAGCCCCATCCCCTTGCAGGGCCAGCACCCCACTGTCTTCACCCTCTCCTACCTCCGCCGCAGCGCTTGCATTTAACGCTATCAGCGCTGCCTCCTCCTGTACCTCAGAGTCTCAGTCTCCCACCCCAGCGGCAGCGCTTGCAATTTGCTATCGGCGCTGCCTGACAGCAACTCACAGATGCAGCACTGACGTCCTGCTCCGGGACCTTCCCTCTGCCATGTGTGTCCCGCCCTGCGTAAACAGGAAGTGCATCAGCGCGGCAGAGGGAAGGCCCTGGACCAGGATGTCGCACTGCGTCTGTCAGCTGTCAGGCAGCACCAGTAGCAAATTGCAAGTGCTGCCACGGGGGTGGGAGAGGGTGAGGAGACATGGAGCTGGATGGGCCTGAGACAAAACTGGGCGGGCCTGGGCCCATCCAGGTCCGCCCATAGCTACGCCCCTGGAATGTATACTGTGGCTAAACAAATTTGTGAAAGATCATGTGTGATATGTCAGAAAATAAATAAAAAGATACTTAGAAAAGCTATCCATGGGGAAAGGGAACCAGGGCTTAGACCTTTTCAAAGTATACAAGTGGATTTTACAGAACTACCCCCGGTGCAGAGGTTAAAATATTTACTGGTAATTGTGGATCATCTGACAGGCTGGGTTGAGGCAATTCCCTCAGCCACAGCACAATGGGGTGTCAAAGATAATCTCAGAACAAATAGTTCCCAGATATGGGTTGGTGGAAAATATAGATTCAGACCAAGGGAGTCATTTTACCTCCAAAGTCCTGCAGGGAGTGGTGGAGGGTCTGGGAATTACCTGGCACTTCCATACTCCATGGCACCCACCCTCATCTGGGAAGATGGAAAGAATGAATCAAATATTGAAAAAGTAGATTTCCAAAATAATGCTAGAAACCAAATTACCCTGGACAAAGTGCTTATCAATTAACATAGTAACATAGTAGATGACGGCAGAAAAAGACCTGCACGGTCCATCCAGTCTGCCCAATAAGACAAACTCATATGTGCTAGTTTTTGTATACAGTATATCTTACCTTGATTTATAACTGTCATTTTCAGGGCACAGACCGTACAAGTCTGCCCAGCACTATCCCTGCCTCCCAACCACCAGCCCCGCCTCCCACCACCGGCTCTGGCACAGACTATATAAGTCAGCCCAGCACTATCCCCGCCTCTCACCACCGGCTCTGGCACAGACCGTATGTCTGGCCAGCACTATACCTACCTCCCAACCACCAGCCCCGCCTCCCACCACCAGCTGTGCCACCCAATCTCGGCTAAGCTCCTGAGGATCCATTTCTTCTGAACAGGATTCCTTTATGTTTATCCCACGCATGTTTGAATTACGTTACCGTTTTCCTCTCTACCACCTCCCGCGGGAGGGCATTCCAAGCATCCACCACTCTCTCCGTGAAAAAAATACTTCCTGACATTTTTTTTGAGTCTACCCCCTTCAATCTCATTTCATGCCCTCTAGTTCTGCCGCCTTCCCATCTACTACTAAGAGTCAGGACTGCACCCCGAAGGGATCTGGGAATTTCCCCCTATGAAATATTGTTTGGGTTATCTTATATGGGGGGAAAAGAGGGGTTACCCACATTTGAAACCAAAGATCTGTATTTAAAGAATTATATACTGGCACTTTCTTCCTCTTTATCTCATTTAAGGGAGAAAGGGTGGAGATCCAAGATGGCGACGGTGTGAGTAGCGTCGCCGGACGTGCTCCAGATTTTGTTGCAACTATATCTGCTGTGAGCACCTTACCTATCAGTGCAATGGGAAAAAGGAGAGGCAAAGTCAGGGAGGTTCCCTCTACTCCTGGCGGGACGCCTCAGCTCCAACAGACGACGCTGGAACAGTTCAGAATTGCACCCGGTCCTGAGTTGGTTTCTACTCCCACTGCCGGAGTTAGCATATTGATGCTTGCCAATAGTGTAGACAGGGTTTCTCTGAGCCCCGTCGTACGTGCTGCACCTCCCCAACCCGGACGAGATAGTCTACAAGCAAGTCCTGTCACTCAATCCCAAAGTGGAGAGCAAAGTGAACAGGGAGGGAACTTGCCAGTGACTAGAATGAACGCCGACTGCTTGGGAAAAGCGGAGACGACATCTACTCCTGTAGTTTTTGTCAAAAACAATGAGTATCCTGGAACAAGCTGTTAAGGCTCCTCTACCAGATATTTCAGTGGGTAAAGTGGTAAAACCTGCCGTAGTGACCTTAGCGTCACTTTGGGACTTGACTTCTACCACTCACTCTACTTTACAATCTTTAATTCTTAAAAATACGGAAACAATTAAAACTTTGTCTGAGTCTGCATTGAACCAGTTGCAAATTAATGAATCTCAAGCCTCTGAAGTAAAACGATTGACTGAAAGAACTGATAAAATTGAACTAACAGAACAAACTTTAATTAAAGAAAAGAATTTTACTTTTAAGACGCCTGGAATATTTAGAAAATCAATCAAAGAGACTGAATTTGCGTTTTATAAATTTTCCTAGATCCCCATTAATTTCTCCAATACAAATGGTTAAGAAATACTTAATAGAAATACTAGGAATGTCAGAGAATTCACTGCCACCAATAACTCGAGCTTTTTACTTGCACATTGATGCTAAAAGGGCATTGGATAATTTACAGACTCAGAGAGTGCAAGCAATGGAACTCACAGCATTTCTTGAATCTTCACTTGAGGTAATAACACAAAGGACAACATTATTGGTAACCTTTGCC
Organism: Microcaecilia unicolor; assembly: GCF_901765095.1. NCBI lineage: Eukaryota > Metazoa > Chordata > Amphibia > Gymnophiona > Siphonopidae > Microcaecilia > Microcaecilia unicolor. The sequence continues at coordinate 116,610,709 of NC_044040.1, read as the reverse complement.
TTGGAAATGGATAGGGACGCAGTACTCAAACTTTCCTTGAGACATTTAGATTCTATATTTTTGGGTTCAAAATAAGAGCTTTTCCGGATTTATCCAGGGAAACAAAGCAGAGACATAAGGTGTTTCTGATGTTACGACCAAGAGCAGTAGCAATTGGGGCTGATTTCCTTTTGAAATTTCCCTGTATCTGTCAAGTAATGTTTCAAACTAAACAATATCAGTTTTTTGACCCAAAACAGTTGGAAGATTTCTTAGTAAGTAGAGAGGAGGTTAATGTACAAGTCTAGTTGCATATGTAACACTGTAAGACAGATTAGAGTGAACCACTCGGGAATAATGCACTCTTTGATTTAATTATTATGTATAAATGCTTAATAACTAAGTAGTGATACTTCTTTTCTTTGATCAGTTACCAAAAAAATATGTGGACGATAGTAATGATTCTTGTGGATTAATGTAATCTTTTCTTTTAGTAATGTTTCATATTTTGTGTATTATCACTCATAAATGTATATTATGTTTGTTAAAAAACTAATAAAGAAGTTTGAAAAAAAAAAAAGGGGAGAAAGGGTTACTGGCCCAGACTCCACCACTCGAATTTGCTGTCCACAAGATCCAGCCAGGAGATTGGATACTGGTCAAGTCCTGGAAAGAGTCCAAGCTACAGCCCTCCTGGGAAGGTCCTTATCAAACCTTGCTGACCACTGAAACCGCAGTCAGGACCATAGAGAAGGGTTGGACACACTACACCAGGATCAAGGGACCAGTGGAAGCACCTGCAAATTCCCCTGGGTGGACAGTGATAAAGACAGAGGATCCTCTCAAGATAAAGATTAAAAGAAAGACTGAAAATGCTGCATGAACAAGTCCCATGAGGGACTTGTTTTGAGCTGGGATCCAGGCCCTGATGATAATCCTGCCTGGGATCCTGTGACCAGGTTTTGTAGACCGTGTGAACCATTAATAGACAGTTGGACTACAGGGCCAGGGACATCTACTATAGGGGAAGGGGACCATGGGCGTAGACTGGGGGGGGGGGGGGCGAGGGGGGGCAATGCCCCCCCCAAACGCAGGGCCGGCACCAGGCAGCTCTTCCTTCGCCCCGCCCTCTCTCCGTTCCTTCTCCTCCCTCCCTCCGGATCCGTCCCTCACCGACCTGATCTTCGAATCCTTTGTCTGCCCGGCACGCTAGCGCTCTCTCCCCTGCTGGTTCGCTCTTTAAAAATGGCCGCCGAGACTTCCAGAGGCGGCCTCGCGAGACTTAGTCTCGGCGGCCATTTTGAAGCACGAACCGGCAGGGGAGAGTCAGCGCTAGCGGGCAGGCGAAGAATTCGAAGATCAAGTTGGTGAGGGATGGATCCGGAGGGAGGGAGGAGAACTGGCTCGCTGCGGGGGGGGGGGGGGGAGAAGGAACAGGGAGAGGGTGGGATGAAGAGAGGGCAGGGGAGAGGAGGGTCACTGCTGGACTGGGTGGATAGAGGGAAGGGGAAAGGAGGGCCACTGGGTATGGGGACAGGGGAGAGGAGGGTCACTGCTGGACTGAGTGGATGGAGGGCAGGGGAAAGGAGGGCCACTGGGTATGGGGACAGGGGAGAGGAGGGTCACTGCTGGACTGAGTGGATGGAGGGAAGGGGAAAGGAGGGCCACTGGGTATGGGGACAGGGGAGAGGAGGGTCACTGCTGGACTGAGTGGATGGCGGAAGGGGAAAGGAGGGCCACTGGGCATGGGGGCAGGGGAGAAGAGGGTCACTGCTGGACTGAGTGGATGGAGGAAAGGGGAAAGGAGGGCCACTGGGCATGGGGGCAGGGGAGAGGAGGGTCACTGCTGGACTGAGTGGATGGAGGGCAGGGGAAAGGAGGGCCACTGGGCATGGGGACAGGGGAGAGGAGGATCACTGCTGGACTGGGTGGATGGAGGGCAGGAGGGCAGGGGAAAGGAGGGCCACTGGGCATGGGGACAGGGGAGAGGAGGGTCACTGCTGGACTGGGTGGATGGAGGGCAGGGGAAAGGAGGGCCACTGGGCATGGGGACAGGGGAGAGGAGGGTCACTGGTGGACTGGGTGGATGCAGGGGAAAGGAGGGCCACTGGGTATGGGGACAGGGGAGAGGAGGGTCACTGCTGGACTGAGTGGATGGAGGGCAGGGGAAAGGAGGGCCACTGGGCATGGGGACAGGGGAGAGGAGGGTCACTGCTGGACTGAGTGGATGGAGGGCAGGGGAAAGGAGGGCCACTGGGTATGGGGACAGGGGAGGGGAGGGTCACTGCTGGACTGAGTGGATGGAGGGCAGGGGAGAGGAGGGTCACTGCTGGACATGGGTGGATGGAGGGCAGGGGAAAGGAGGGCCACTGGGCATGGGGGAAGGAGAAAGGAGGGTCGCTGGGTATGGGTGCTTGCAGGGCAAAGGGAGAGAAGGGTCGCTGGACATGGGTGGATGGAGGGCAAAGGGAGAGAAAAGAAATGCTGGACATGGATGGAGGGGAGGAAAGAGTGAGGAAGGAGATGAGATGAGGGAAAAGGAAGAGAGGAGAAAAACTGCACATGGATGAAGAAAATAGGCAGAAGCTGAGGACCAGAAATGAAGAAGAAAGGAGGAAAGGAAAGAAATAAATGGAAAGGAAGCACTGGAAACTGAGTTAAGAGGACAGATAGCAGCAGAATCAGATACTGGACCAGCATGATCAGAAAAACAGTCACCAGACAACAAAGGTAGAAAAAATTTTTTATTTTCATTATAGTGTTTGGAATATGTTCACTTTGAGAATCAGGTGCTCAACATTAAAAGTTTATATTTACTTATTTATACCCCCCCCCCCCCCAGGCTCTCTCCCCGGCTAAAGCCAGCTCTGCAATTTGGGGGGGGGGCGCAGAGGGGGACCGGGGGGGAGAGTCTGTTGTTAAACATTTACCAGCACACCACTGCCTGCCGCCAAACCCGCTGCCTCTCCGATTCAGTGGCTATCCATCGTCAAACAAACACTGGTTATTCCCAAAAAAGCCAGCTCTTGCTCCCTTCCTTCCTCCATATTAGCATAATTTGCATATACATATATGCAAATGAATATGCTAATATGCCCCACCCCTTCCTTTGCCCCCCCAATGAAACAGTCAAACTACGCCTATGAAGGGGACATATATGGATGTGCTAAGATAAAGGTTGAACAGGGAGACATATCACTACCCCAACCTAACACGGGGGAACTGGTAACATTTTGGTTCACTACATATGAAATATTGGGAGGGGGTTGGCAACCTTGGTACTTTCTCAGAAAAAGGGGGAATAGAAATATTGAACTGTTTAGGCTTGTTAAGATTAGAAGGCTGTCTTCCTTTAGCATAGGGGCTATAATCGTTTCTTTCCCTTGAATAAAGTGCATATCTTCTCTTAAATGCAGATAGAAGAAATAGAAATAGCAGTGATAGTATTGTTGCAACTTGTAGGACTAGTTTTGTTCTGCTGCTTAAATAAGGAAAGATTTTGGGGGAGACCTAAAGGGGACAAAGGAGATGATTTGGAACTGGTTACCTTTAACCAGTCCAAAGTCTATTTTGTCTAACTACTACTACTTAACATTTCTTAAGCGCTACTAGGGTTACACAGCGCTGTACAATTAAACATAGAAGGACAGTCTAATGTGAGTGGTCTCAGCCTTTCCTTATTGGTAATCATAATACTGATGTTAATAAGTCATGTTAATGCTTACAGGATCGCATACCCTGCTCCCCCAAAGTTTCATCCTATTCAGAATCTGCCTGTGAAGCTTACAATAAGGATAACAGAAACCACTAAACCCCAGGTAATTAGGTTTCACGTGTGCAACCTAATTAACTGTGGGGACTTGAAAGCACAGAGAAAATATAGCAGGGAAGACAAGTATATGTGTCTAAATGCCTCCTGTATGTCTTGCACTACACAGGCACAGGGATGGACTGCTACACCTAGTGGGGTAAACGCGACAATAACTAAGCCCCGGATCTCCATCCTTAAAGGACCCTCGCAGTCTGACTGTAGGGATAAAGAGTGTAATCCTGTTTTGCTGACAATCATGGGTACAGGGTGGACAGAAGAGATTAGTGGTAAGGCCTATAAGAAGGATATAAATAATACCCTCTTTGGGATGGGAATAGATGTATCAGGAGGAGACCCAGTAGCATGCTATTTAAAGATTATTGTGGACAAAAAGGTTCAGGATGTCCTGATTGCAACAAACATGCCTATAATAAAGCCATTTTGACCACCTCTAAATAATCCTAAAGTGGTGCAAGCAATAGAGGTAAAGGATTTGAGACAGACATTTGAGATAGAAACAGGATATGGGGAGATAAATACCTAGGTTGAATGGGTCAAATTTACAGTTGTCAGTCTGAACAAAAGTGATTGCTATGCATATGCCTCGGGCAGGTCGATGGTTAATTACCCCTTTTCCTTTGGGGTGGAATTCAAATCTCAACGCAATGAGATGTATGTTGGCTCTGTTTCAGGAGGAAGGAGCATGGGGAAATTACTCCTGTAAATCTCTGGCACTGCTGTTCCCGGCACTAAGCCTTAAAGATGTGCGTGTACCACCAGTCTTCTTACCAGGCCATGGGAACCATTCAGCCTGTCTCTCAAGATTGAGGGAAGGGGCAACCAGGCAGGTAGGAGTTTTATGCACATGCACACAAGTGATGAATGTGACTAGGAAGCAGGCTAGTGGAAACTGTTCAAACCTGAAAATAGCCAGAGCAGTTGTGTGGTGGTATTGTGGGGGAAGAATTCTCAGGCCAACCCTCCCTGCAGACTGGACAGGCACATGTGAATTAGTGTAATTGGCTGTTCCATTCACCCTGGCATTTGAACAAGGGCTCAAGTTATATAATAGACAAAAGAGAGGTACAATAAGTATTTCTTTTGATGATAGAATTTATATAGACTTGTGGGAGATTATAGATGAAAAAGACAATAAAAGGATCAAAGAAAAAGAGTAGGGAATTATGAGAAATGTGTAAATATATTGCTTTTTCATTTAACATAATTGTAAAGATAGAATATATAGTTTAGACCCTTTTTAACAAAGATCATCACATTAGAGCTTGAACAAAGGAACTGTGTTTCTCTGTGTTAGTCTAAAGAGACATGTGCAAATTGATAAGAAGCTGAGACAGGAAAGAAGGGAGGGGGGTGAAAAAAGCCCAAACTGCTGAGACACAGGACAGCTTCAAAGACAGGCCTTAGAACTAAGAGTCAGGCATGAAACTATGATTGAACATCTGCGAGATAGCTGTGACTATAAACAAAAGGAAGAGGAGGAGGTGAAACATTCCATGTGATCAATATTCAATGAGAAACTTAGGGGCAGACAAAGAAGAAATACTATATAACTTGTAAACCCTAAGGAAATGTGTGCCTGCTTCCTTTCAGAGACACCCATTCTTGCAAGAGTGTATTTTTTGAAATAATAAACTAATCAAGACTTGTTTCACCAATCTGATTTTCTAAGTCCTTTTTTGGTATAAGTTCTCAGGTTATCTGGGGGGCTGTTTATAACAGGGGAAATGGGCCTTAATGCTTTTAGGTGTTTTATCAGCATAAGATGTGGTGAGAATTCCAGGATGTAGGATGTACTGCTTTCCAATGCTGTATACATAATTAAAGTAGTACTGTTTAAAAGATTCTGTAAATGAAATAATTTACACTAAAAGAGACCAAATTGTAGCAACTAACATCAAAGAGATTAACTCCCAGATTCTGTATGTGGTGCTCAAAATTGCATGCATAAACTTGGGCATGCACCCAATTTGCATGCACAATTTAATTGAGTAATGAGCCAATTAGCACCAATAATTGAGCACTAGCAATCAATTAATGGTGTTAATTGACAACAATTTGGATTAACGCATGCATCTTGCTAACTGTTATTTTATAAAGATGCACACACATATCTTTTAGTGTGCAACTGAAAAGGGGCATGGCTATGGGAGGGGTATGGGAGGGTCAGGGGCATTCACTAAAAAATGTGCACAGTATTATAGAATTTGGGGGATCTGCATCTAATTTACGCACAAGAATTTACACCAGGTTTCACTTGGTGTAAATCCTCGCTCCCAAATTTGGATCCCGGTGCTATGTGCTATTCTATAAACGGTGCCCAACTTGGAGTGCCATTTATAGAATTATGCTCATCACACATTTTTTTTCAGCAACCAAATTTGGGCACCATTTACTGAATCTAGTCCAAAGTGTAGAAAAATAAAAACTTTGCCTTGTGTGGCAAAGCATTTCAGAGAACTAGTTTCCTGAGTGCTCTCACACAGCTTTGTATGAAGATGGGCTGCAGCCTTAAAAGTTTGTCTCTGTTGAAGGAGAAAGTGACGTCACCATCTAAAATGGAGGCTTAAACACGAGGCTCCGTTGGGGCTATGTGGTATTGAGCTATTCCCGAGACACTGACAGGCTATTAAGTGTGGACTGGAGGGTGAGAAGGTGTGAGACTGTACAGCTGAGGATAAATGAGCTGTGAAGAAGGGACTGAGAGCGGAGAGAGCAGCAGCTGAAAGTTCCTTCTCTCCTACCTGGTGGGGGTCAGACAGGCTCTGCTTGAGGAGAAGGCGGGAAGCAGTGTGAGCTAACACTGAGCCAGGACATCTGTGTTATGAGGAATTCCTGGGCTGCGGAGAGATTGGGGGCTCGTGTGAAGATTTCAGCACATTTGGAGAATATCGTGGAGGACACAGGGAGCTGCAGCTGCCTGTCGGGAGCCGAGTACAGTGTTTGCCCAGGCGTCTCTTATGTGAAGGGCTGCATTCCTCGCTATCTCAGGAGCTGTGTGATCTGTGAGTTTCCTACATTGTGACCTATATCTCCATTCTTTGCTATGGAGTGACTGTGTGGAGGAGGGTTGACTGCCAGGGACTTTTACATCCAGCTGTGACAGACAGACTTGGAGAATAAAAGCAGTTTATGTACTGGGATTGAGCTCAAGCTGTGATAATTAACTGCTAGCCTGCAGCATATGATACATCTTTAAGGAAGAAAGTGAGTTGCGAGAGGGGTGACATGTGGCATTGGAAGCTAACTCCTGACCCGGTATCTATAGGATAATTTTGTTTGGATTAAAAAAACGGATTGCTAGACGTCACCGATGCAGCAGGCAGCATAATTTTAGAGTTCCACAGGAACGCGAAGAAAAAAGTGTGGTGACCCCCAAAATAGTGCACAAACGATTTCGATTGCTCAGCGGATGGGATCACTGTGGGATCTTGGAATGTGAATGGCTTAAACAGCCCGAAGAAGCATAATATATCGGGAGATTTATAAAATACAGTGGGACATAATTATGTTACAAGAGACGCATGTCCAAAAGAAAGATGAACAGTTAATACAATATAAAAAATTGGGCAGCAATTACATTTTAGCTGATCCTAGAGGGGGGAAAAAGGGAGGATTGGTAATTTAAATAAAAGAGAGGGTCCCTTTTGTCCATGAACAAACGTACCTGGAGAGTCAGGGCAGATGTATTGCTGTTAAAGGACGAATAAATAAACAATCAATTACATTTGTGAATATTTACACGCCCAGTGAAGGGCAGGGAGCCTTCTTCGAGGCTTTGAGGTTGGAGCTCACTCAGTTTGTAGAAGGGGAAGTAATTCTCGGGGGCGACTTTAATCTGATGACGACGGAACTTGATCATTCTACAGGGAAGAAGGGCGGAGGGCAGGCTAATACAACTAAGCTGCTGAGATTGGTTAAAGAGCTGGATTTGATTGATATTTGGAGGTTGCAGCACCCCGGGCAAAAGACCTATTCCTTTTACTCACATGCACAACAAACATACACAAGGATTGATGTAATTTGGGGCTCCCACAATCTATGGGGGGAGGTACGAGAGTCTAATATAGGAAATATACATGCATCCGACCATGCCCCGGTCTGGGTCTTGTGGAGAGGATTAAGGAGAGAAAAAAGCAGTACATTTTGGAGGTTGAATTAATCCCTACTTGATGAGGTAGAAGCTTGTGAGGAACTTAAAGCAGTGGTACAGGAGTATTTGTTTCATAACGATAGAGGGGATGTGACAGACGGGACACTCTGGGATGCGCTCAAAGTGGTGCTCAGAGGACATCTGATTAAGAAGGGGTGCCAAAGGAAGCGAGAGAGACAAAATCATGAATTGGGAGTGAGGGCCAGATTAGCTACTTTGGAGGCCCAACATCAGGAAGGGAATGATCCTAGGGTTTTCCAAAAGCTGAAGGAATGCAGGGCAGAGATGCAACAAATACAAATTAGGCAGATGGAATTTCATAGAAAGCTGGTCCAACAAAAGATTTTGAATACAGCAATAAAGCAAGTAGGATGTTGGCATGTAGTTTGCGCCAGCGGAAAGTGGGCAACACCATCACTAAACTAAAAGGAACAGGAGAGAAGCTGCTCCACCAGGATAGGGACATAAGAGAACGATTTGCCGAATATTATGCGGCTTTGTACTCTAAGGAAACCACGGCGTCTGCAGTGAAGATCCAGGGTTATATATCAGGGTTGGGCCTCCACAGGTTGACAGAGGAGCAAAGGGTGAGTTTGGATAAACCTATTATACTGGAGGAGGTAGAGGGGGTCATAAAGAGTTTGAAGGGGGATAAGGCACCAGGATTGGACGGGTATACAGCAAAGTTTTATAAGGTATTGGGAAAGGTGCTGGGTCCCCTTTTGACACGGGTAGGTAATGAATGCTTTACAACAGGGAAGTTGCCAAAGAGCATGCGTGAAGCAGGGATTTCAGTGATTCCTAAACCAGGGCAAGACCCAACAGTGTGCGGGTCCTATAGACCAATATCACTTATAAATGTAGACATTAAGATCCTGGCTAAGGTAATGGCGGTAAGGGTTAATAAGTTCCTGCCCCAGTTAATTCACGAGGACCAAGTGGGTTTTATACCTCAGCGGCAAGTGGCTGATAATATTAGGAGGACACTGAATATCATTTGGGAGGCCCAAAACAGGAAGGAGACCTTTGTACTATGAAGAAAGACTAAGGAGGCTAGGGCTTTTCAGCTTGGAGAAGAGACAGCTGAGGGGAGATATGATAGAGGTATATAAAATAATGAGTGGAGTGGAACAGGTGGATGTGAAGCGCCTGTTCACGCTTTCCAAAAATACTAGGACTAGGGGGCATGCGATAAAACTACAGTGTAGTACATTTAAAACAAATCGGAGAAAAATATTTTCTTCACCCAACGCATAATTAAACTCTGGAATTTGTTGCTGGAGAACGTGGTGGAGGCGGTTAGCTTGGCAGAGTTTAAAAAGGGGTTAGACGGTTTCCTAAAGGACAAGTCCATAAACCACTACTAAATGGACTTGGGAAAAATCCACAATTCCAGGAATAACATGTATAGAATGTTTGTACGTTTAGGAAGCTTGCCAGGTGCCCTTGGCCTGGATTGGCCGCTGTCGTGGACAGGATGCTGGGCTCAATGGACCCTTGGTCTTTTCCCAGTGTGGCATTACTTATGTACTTATGTACTGTTAACAACAGATGCAGAAAAAGCATTTGATCGGGTGGAGTGGAATTACCTGTGGGAAGTCTTGGAGGCAATGGGGTTTGGCCCAAGGATCTTGATGTGGCTCAGGGGGTTATATGAGGCACTGGTGGCCAGGATAAAAGTAAATGGGGGGTACTCGGATCCAGTCAATATACAGAGAGGCACCCGGCAGGGCTGTCCACTCTCACCCCTTCTGTTTGCTATGGCGATTGAACCATTAGTGCAAAAAATTAGAGATTCTGCATACATAAAGGGGCTCCACATAGGAGAAAGGAAGCATAAAATAGCGCTGTTCACGGATGACATACTCTTTTACGTGCAGCACCCGGGGGGGGGGGGGGGGGGTCCGGCTTTAAAGTCAATTATGATTAATCGGAAGTTCTGGGAATAACGGCGCCCACATCACATTTTGAGGGAGTGCTGCAAAACTTCTTGTTTAAAAGAGTGAGGGTTAGTTTCAGGTATCTAGGCATACAGCTCCCGTGGGCCCTGGCACAGCTATATGGGCTCAACTACGATCCACTGTTTAGAGAGCTTAGGAATGATATGAGTCGATGGAAAAATGGATTGCTATCATGGTGGGGGAGAATTGCGGTGGTTAAAATGAATTTGGTCCCTCGGCTGTTGTTCCTTTTTCAAACACTGCTGCTGGGCGTCCCTAATGTGGCATTGAAGAAATTACAAACAGACATATCACAATTTGCATGGGAAGGAAAAAGAGCTAGATTGTCGAAACGAATTATGTGGGGCGGAGTGGAAGAAGGGGGGAGGGGGCTGCCGAATATAATCTGGTACTACCAAGCAACACAATTAAAGCAGGTGGCAGAATGGAGCAGGGGACAGCGGTCACAGGTGGCAATCTTAGAACAACATCTTGAACCATGGTGCAATCTAGAGAGAGGTCTGTGGGGATCTAGCTTAATGTCTGCCCCTAAAAGAGGGAATGATAATCCCTTTATAGTTCACTTAGAGAGTGTATGGGATACATTGAAGTATAAATTTAGGAGGGGGGCGAAAACTTCAACCCTAGCACACATTATACAAGAAGCTGAGTTCCCTGCGGGTCAAGAGGGAGGAATTTTTCGGGAATGGTATAGAAAGGGCCTGCGGAAATTCAGGAATCTTTTCTATGAGTGGAAATTGAGAGACTTTGGGAAGTTGCAGAGGAAGTTTGAATTGCTGGAGACGGATTACTATGCATACGTGCAAATTAGGCACTACATGGGAAGGCAGGGATGGTTACAGACAGACCCGAGAGAATGTGAAAAACTGGAAAATATCTAGGGCACTTTGGAGGGTGGGAGAAGGGGCATCTCCAGACTCTACCGGTATATTAGAGGAGATACATTCATTAAGTTACCGTACATGAAGGCCTAGGAATGGAATTTCAAGATCAAAATGAGTGTGGGAGAATGGGAACGGATGTGTCATGAAGTGAAAAAAGCATCTATGTGTGTATTAATAAAAGAGAATGCCTATAAAGTTTTTAGTATTATACGCCGGACAGAGTGAAGCGTATGTACCCGACAGCATCTGAAATAAAAGAGGCCAGAAATGGCAGAGGCAGATTAAGAGATTATGTCTGGCAGCAGCTAAATTGGAAATTGCGGCCCATTGGAAGCAACGAGTAGGGCCCACTATCTTAGACTGGAAAGTAAGACTCCAGGTCATAACGGATCTTGAGAAATTGACAGATTGAAGAGCTGGCAGATACAGACATGATGCGCAAGAATGGACAAACTTAGAAAGAATATGGAACACTGCTAGTGGTACGGTACACCGGGGGGGAGGGTAGCCTTGAACGGGAGGATAGTGGGAGGAGGAGGGGTGGGAGGGGGGATGGAAGGGTTGGGTAAGGGGAAAAATACAATGTTGATTATGTATTACAGATGAGTTTGAGGAATTTTGGAGAGTTGGTAGCCTTGTGGCTGCAGTTAAGTGCATTGTATGATTTTCTTTATTGAAATGTTGGTTTCTCTAGGTGCTGGAATCTGAACCAAAATCTCCTGCAAAGGAAAGGTTTAATTCTGACCTATAAATCCCCACACTTCTCAACTAGCTGGTTTCTCTAGGTGAGCTACCTGATAATCTCTTTAAAATTTTACTGCTTATTGCTTAATAATTTTAATTTAGCACTGTGAAACCTCTCTTTCTCTCTCTCTCTCTCTCTCTCTCTCTCTTTCTTTCTTCCTGTTCCTGCCAAACTCTGATAGAGAGGAACTGCTATAATTATTGGGAATATTTAGACTTAGTGATAAGGAAAGTTAGCAATATCAGTTTTTAAAAGTTAAATCAAGTGAAAATTCTTGCTCAAACTGGACCATTTGGGTCCATTCAACTAGAGCATTCCCTTGATAACAACAGCATTCAGCTGACACTTTGGGAGTTAAGCACCCCCACAGCTGGAGGCAGGGTTGGCCTCAAACTTAAGGAATACCACTTATATCTAACTTGCAGGTGCTGGAATCTGAACCAAAATCTCCTGCAAAGGAAAGGTTTAATTCTGACCTATAAATCCCCACACTTCTCAACTAGCTGGTTTCTCTAGGTGAGCTACCTGATAATCTCTTTAAAATTTTACTGCTTATTGCTTAATAATTTTAATTTAGCACTGTGAAACCTCTCTTTCTCTCTCTCTCTCTCTTTCTTTCTTCCTGTTCCTGCCAAACTCTGATAGAGAGGAACTGCTATAATTATTGGGAATATTTAGACTTAGTGATAAGGAAAGTTAGCAATATCAGTTTTTAAAAGTTAAATCAAGTGAAAATTCTTGCTCAAACTGGACCATTTGGGTCCATTCAACTAGAGCATTCCCTTGATAACAACAGCATTCAGCTGACACTTTGGGAGTTAAGCACCCCCACAGCTGGAGGCAGGGTTGGCCTCAAACTTAAGGAATACCACTTATATCTAACTTGCAGGTGCTGGAATCTGAACCAAAATCTCCTGCAAAGGAAAGGTTTAATTCTGACCTATAAATCCCCACACTTCTCAACTAGCTGGTTTCTCTAGGTGAGCTACCTGATAATCTCTTTAAAATTTTACTGCTTATTGCTTAATAATTTTAATTTAGCACTGTGAAACCTCTCTTTCTCTCTCTCTCTCTCTCTCTTTCTTTCTTCCTGTTCCTGCCAAACTCTGATAGAGAGGAACTGCTATAATTATTGGGAATATTTAGACTTAGTGATAAGGAAAGTTAGCAATATCAGTTTTTAAAAGTTAAATCAAGTGAAAATTCTTGCTCAAACTGGACCATTTGGGTCCATTCAACTAGAGCATTCCCTTGATAACAACAGCATTCAGCTGACACTTTGGGACTTATAATCCCACCCCAGGGTTTGCCACTCATTTATAGACAAACCAGTCCTCATTAACTTTCCCCAATCATACACAGCCAGTCTTGCAGGCTACTACTCCAACATAGTACACCTGTTCATACCCATTTCAACCAATCAGGATGACTTTTATTCTCTGCAATAATTGTGATGCTTTAGTTTCAAGGCCAATCATCTGGAGACTTAAAGCTTGTCCTATCTGTCTTCAGCTATCTACTTTAAAACAAGAGCTCTGTAAAGTAATACAAGAATTAGATGCAATTAAAGCAACTTATAGGACTGTGCAGAATCATAACTTCTCACCACTGCCTCAAAGAATAAAACCACATAACAGATGGTTCACAGTAGGCTCGGGCAGACTTCATCATGTGACACAGAAGCATCCGCCCGCACAAGTGTTGCCACTACAAAATTCTTTTGCTCCACTACAGCACTCTGATGTTCCTGAAAATAAAACTAAAGTGGAAAAAGAAGAAAAAGCAAGGAAGAGGGAACAAAAATATGAGAAGGTACCCAAAGAGAAAACACCCTCACAAATCACTAAAACCAAAACACATACTAGGAAATGTACATGGAAAGCGATGACCACAAATGCTCGCAGTCTAAGCAAGAAAATTCCTGACCTTCAAGCCCTGATTTTGGAGTCTAACTTGGACATAGTTGCAGTCACAGAGACATGGCTCAATGGTTCCCATGAATGGGATGTAAACATACCAGGCTATAATCTTTTTAGGAAGGATAGAGAGGGACGTATAGGTGGAGGAGTAGCTCTGTATGTCAGAAATGATATCGCAGCGACTGAAATGACAGGGAACTGGGGAAAGGAAGAAGCGATATGGATCACCTTAAAAAGAGAGGATAGAACCTTGGTCCACGTGGGTGTTGTCTATAGACCCCCCGACACAATTGGAAGAACTAGATAAAGATCTGATTGCTGATATTCAAAAGTTGGGGAAGAAAAGAGAGGTGCTGTTGTTGGGAGATTTTAATCTGCCGGATGTAGATTGGAAGGTTCCGTCTGCAAAATCAGAAAGAAGTAGAGAGATTGTGGATGTGAAGGAGTGGAACGCCGGTACTACCTGAATACTACTGAGCAACAGGACAACCTCATGTTTTGTGCCTACTGATGGACTTTTACTTATGCACTCTACCTCTGCTTTTGGCTGTTTGGCCACACCTTATTACTGCACTGGACATTTGTGCCTTATCCAGTTTTACTGTTTACTAACAAGACAAGTTTGCTGTTTACTAATGTACAGACAGAATGCAGGGCTATTAGATATATAGCTTGTAACAGTAGTTTGCAAGGCCTATACAAGACCAGCTTGCACGTAGCAACGCCATCTGAATAGGCGACCTTGGAGGGTGCTGACACCCCCCTGCATTCCTGAGCCGCACCTTATCTCCTGTGCTAGAAAGGAGCATTGTGTGTGTACAGAATAAGCTGCTAAGTTTCGTTTTTCTTGCCAGTATCATTTCAGTGTTATGACGTGTGTACGTACTGGGACTACAATTTTGTACTGTAAGAACTACAAATGTTTACTGCGCATGACAGGTATGACGTGTAAGGGGCCAAATGCGCAGGCCCAGTAGGGAAGTATAAATGTAAGCGTCAGATGATTTATGACACACAGTGTCCCGAGGCTACTCGGTGCTGTTCACTTGCTAGCAATAAAGTTGCCTTGTTTGGAACCAAAATTTGCCTTTCGTCTCCTGATTTCCCACCTGTTTCATTGGCACCCCAGATGGGACAGAAGTAGAAAGGGGAATCGGATTATATTCTTCCCCTCCCCCACTGCGGTCGGATCGGGTCATCGACCCCCACCTGAGAAGGTGGTGAGTGGCCACCGCTGATTTCAGCGTCCATCTCCCGGAGGAGGGCCGATCCACTCCGCCTGACTGTAGAGGGGGCTGTGTGGTTCCGACAAGGCACCTTTTTCCATTTCAGAGAGAAGCGTACGACGGCGCAGCCTGCGACCCCGGCGGACAGGCGAGTATACTCTACGTAGTGACCGGCCCAGTAAGGACCGAAGAAGAGGCGTGATCACCCTCTTTTAGCCAGTGACTAATACGGACTATTGGTATCCGACTAGGTCCCGAAACTCACTAGGCTCCGACGACGAAACCGAGCGGCGAACGGGAGGGTTTCTTGTGGCGTATGAAAGTGTGTGAATGGGCTTGCAGTTCCAGGCCGGGCGACCGCGTCCTGGTCAGGCCGAGTGTTGACCCTTCTGTGTCTGGTGGAACGAGACCCCTTACTCCTCCACCTCACCTTTCCCCCTTTTGTCCGTCACCTGTCCTTTGGCACTCAGGTTAGGATGGGCGGGGGTGGGTCCTCACCGTTAGATTTAATGACGGAACACTTTAGCGAAGTGTTCGACCTAGATAAATGTAGCAGGGCCGGGATGATACAGAGATGTCAATTTATGTGGCCAGGGCTAGGAATTGCTGGATGGCCCCCGGAAGGGTCATTCGAGTATGAAAAAGTGGCGGCGGTCATGAATATTGTTATAATTGAGGGAAACCCAGGCTGTCCCGAGGACATTCCATACATAGAAGCGTGGTTGGATGTAGTCCGGGATCCGCCGGCTTGGGCCCAACGGAAGGTAGAAAAGGCCGCCCTTATGTTGGTAAAGCAGAGAAAAGGCCGGAAAACCAAACTTAGAACCCTGCCGACCCATGCCTTCGCTCTCCAAAGCTCGGCAACCGCTGCCGTCCCGAAGGCCGCAGGGACCGCCCCCATACGGCCTACCGCCCCTAGCACTGAAGCCACTGAGACCACGCCCCCTGCTACCAGAGTCAAGGCAGGAACTACGCCCAGTACCACCAACACACTTTCTAGAAAAAAACCCCCAAAGAAAACCGCAGGGAAAGTTCAGGGTTCGGCCGAGAAGAAGCCTCCAAAAGCCCCGATACTTGCTACGGCGGAGGCATACGAAGACGACATTGCGCCGCCGCCCTATGCTCCTATGTACCCTGACCTTACGGGCCTAGCAGAAGGCCCCGCTGACGCCGAGACTTCCGGGTCAGAGTCGGATGCCGGGGAGACGTCCCGCCCAGCCTCACCTGAGTCACCTGGCCTCACAACCACACGGAAGAGTAAACGGGTTGTGAAGAACATTACTCGGTTCCCCCAATCGAGTCCGCAACAGGCCCAGGCCCTTCCGTCCAACCGAAAAGGGGGAACCTCCCACTTATTCCCAGTTCGACAGTCCACCACCTATACCCCTAACCCGGCGGAAGGGGGGGGCCAGCCCATCGAATCAACAGTTTATAGCCACGTTCCCTTCTCAAGTGCCGATTTGTATAACTGGAAATTCCATGGGCCGTCCTACGACCAGAAACCCGAGCAGCTGATAGAGCTGGTGGAAGGCATTATATACAGCTATAATCCAACTTGGGCAGACCTTAGGCAGTTGAGCGCCCACATCCTGACCTCTGAAGAACGCCGCCTTTTACAACAAAATATGGAGCAAGCCATCCGGGATGCGAATCCGGCCCATGCCAATTTACAGAACCTAATAGAAACGGAGGCGCCCATCGCTGCCCCTACGTGGGACTACCGAACCGCCGAAGGCCAAACCTTTATCCGCCGATACCAGCAGGCGTACCTGGCCGCCTTAAAGAAGGGGAAGCAGAAGGTTACCAACATGGGAAAAATCCACAGTGTAGTCCAACAAAAGGACGAGAGTCCAGGGGACTTCCTTGAACGACTTATGGAAGCATTCAGAAGGCACAGCCCGATAAATCCCGAAGACCCTAAGAACCTCCCAACCGTGGTTATGAGTTTTGTTAGCCAGTCAGCACCGGATATACGAAGAAAGCTACAGAGAACGGAGGGGTTCGAAGGGATGAGCCTAAGCCAACTGAAAGCTATAGCTGATCGCGTATTCGGATATCGCGACCAGGAGGAGAAGGTGGAGGCCCGGAAGGAATCGACCAGACGGATGCGGGAGAAGGCAGATGTGTTGGCCACGGTGCTGGAAGAACGAATGAGGTCTAGACCAAAGGGGAGGGGCAGGAGAACAAGAGGAACGCGGTCCCCCATAGGGCGTAACCAGTGTGCAAATTGCCGACAAGAAGGACACTGGTGGGCTGATTGTCCAGAGGAGATACGGGACAACCCGAGAGAAGAGGAATCATGGGACCGGCAGAGAGAGGAGGAGACCGGCGACCGCACGGGGGCCCCTAGGCGAGGCCGTGGAAGGGGCCGAAGAGAGAGAGGACGGGATGACCGGAGGGAATGGCAGATGGCTGTGGACGCTACCCGAGACAGCACAGCATGAAGAAACCGGGAGGGCAGAGTCCCCACTGACCCTCTGGTGGAAATTCGGGTGGGGACAGAATCTATGAAGGCCTTACTAGACACGGGGGCCCAGCGATCTGTTATCACCACTGCCATAGCCCCAGCCACGAAAGAAACTATACCAATTGTGGGAGCCTCCGGGAAATCCCTTGCGGCCCCCCTCCTCAAAGAGCGCCAAGTCCAGATCGGAGGGACGATGGTGTCCCATCAGTTCATACACATCCCTGGATGCCCGGTCCCCTTGATTGGTCGAGACCTACTCTGTAAGCTCCAGGCCACCTTGAAGTTCAAGACTACGGGTGAAGTGGAAGCTCGCTTTGAAGATCGGCCAGTGACACTTATCTGTCCAGTAAGAGAAGAATGGAGACTACACGTTCCCCCAACTGTAGGACCCGGCGACTGCCGTTACGACCAGAACACCCCTTTCGCCCAGCAGAGGCGAGCCATAATGGATGAAGTGCCTGATGTATGGGCAGAATTGAACCCCGGCGGACTGGCCGTTAACGCTATCCCCATCTGGATTGAGCTCAAACCAAATGCTCAAGTTGTCAACCAAGGACAATACCACATCCCCTATGCAGCCCGGCATAGTATGCATACACATCTACAGAAACTCCTTCAACAGGGAGTCCTTAAACCAATCAGATCCGCATGGAACACCCCATTGTTGCCCGTTAAGAAACCAGGAACATCCGAGTACAGACCCGTCCAGGACCTGAGGAAAGTCAACAACCAGGTAGCCGACATAGTTGCCCTCGTACCAAATCCATACTCCATCCTAGCCCAAGTGCCATCTCAGACCAAGTGGTACAGTGTCATTGATTTGAAGGACGCCTTCTTCTCCATCCCTCTTGCTGTCGACAGCCAAAAGTTGTTTGCCTTCACGTGGGAAGACTTGCAGACGGGAACCAAGCAGCAATATACATGGACCCGTCTTCCCCAGGGGTTCAAGAACTCGCCTACCCTCTTCGGCGACCAACTCGCCCAGGACCTGAAGACGTATCAGGACGAGTATGGGCCGGTCGTCCAATACGTGGATGACCTGTTGGTGGCCCGTGAAACGTACACCGAATGTGCTGAAGCTACACTCTACCTCTTGAAGACCCTGGAAGCCCAGGGGTACCGGGCCAGTCGCAAGAAGGCGCAGATATGCGAGATCGAAGTCGAGTATCTGGGGTTTCGCCTCCGAGAAGGAACCCGAAGGCTCGGTATCCCCCGAACCCAAGCTATTCGCAACCAACCCACTCCTGCAAACAAGAAGGAATTACGGGCACTCCTCGGAGCCGCTGGATATTGCCGCATTTGGATCATCAATTTTGCTATCCTGACCCACAGTTTGTATGCCAAGCTGAAGGGGCCTGAACTCGAGGGCCAGGATCTCCAGTGGGAGAAAAGCGAACTGAAAGCCCTTCAGGACCTTAAGGATGCCCTTGCGGCTCCACCAGCGCTCGGACTGCCAGATGTGACTAAGCCGTTCCACTTGTTCATCGACGAAAAGAAGGGATTGGCACTTGGAGTCCTCACCCAACTGGTCGGTACCTGGCAACGCCCTGTAGCATACCTCTCCAAGAGCATGGACAACGTGGCACGAGGATGGCCGGGCTGCCTACGAAGCATTGCGGCTGCTTGTCTCCTGATACACGAGGCCAATAAACTCACATTCGGCCAAACACTTTTTGTGACCACACCCCACACCATCCGCGGCCTACTCGAGAGCCACGGACCCAGATGGATGACCAACTCCCGATTGGTCAAATACCAAGCCCTCCTGTGCGAAAATCCGGAGGTGCGGATCCTGGACACGACCAACCTCAATCCTGCCACCCTCCTTCCGGCCCCTGAACCACCACTCCACGACTGTGAAGAGGTAATGGCCACTGTGCACTCGAGCAGACCTGACCTGAAGGATCAACCCTGGCAAGGGGGCATCACCCTTTTTACCGATGGAAGCAGCCAGGTGATAGAGGGAATTCGAAGAGCTGGCTATGCGGTGGTATCTGAGGACCATGTGATCGAGGCTATGGCTCTGACACCCGGAACATCAGCCCAGAAAGCGGAGCTAATCGCCCTCACCAGAGCCCTCCTGTGGGCTGAAGGAAAAGTTGTCAACATTTACACCGACTCCAAATACGCTTTCCTCACCCTCCAGGTGCACGGAGCCTTGTACAAGGAGAGGGGATTTCTGACAGCTGAAGGGAAAGGACTTGCAAATGCCGCTGAGATCTGCCAATTACTCGAGTCGGTATGGAAGCCGAAGAAGGTGGCTGTGATGCACTGCAGGGCCCACACTGGAAGAACGGACCCTATCGCCCGGGGAAATCAGCGGGCAGACGACGCTGCAAAAAGGGCAAGTCAGCTCCCCTACTCCTCTCACCCTCCTGACCCCGTACTCGTCGTCCAGCTCCCTACGGAGACCCCTATTTACACCCCCCAAGAAACGGAATGGGCCCAACAAGAGGGTCTACAGTCACGCAATGGCTGGTGGATACTACAGGATGGGCGCATATGGATACCCGAAGCCTTGGCCTGGACGGTGGCCAAGGAGGCTCACGACCGCACCCACCTGGGAAGGGACGCCCTGGGGCGCTTACTTGAGAAGACCTACTACATCAACAAACTATCCCTGTGGACCAAAAACGCTTCCAGCCGATGCGCGACTTGTGCCCGGAACAACCCTCGAACGGGGCCCGGCCCTATGCCAGGACATGTTCTCCGAGGCACCAGCCCTTTCCACGTGTGCCAGATTGACTTCACACACATGCCCCCGGCGCGCGGCTACAAAGCTATCCTCGTCGCCGTGTGTACCTACACCGGATGGATTGAAGCCCAGCCTACTAGAACGGAAATGGCTAAAGAAGTTACCTCCCTACTGCTTCATCAAATCCTACCCAGATACGGCCTCCCCAAGCAAATAAACTCTGACAACGGCCCCGCCTTCGCTAGTGAAGTAACACAACAACTCAGTACAAGGCTGGGTCTCGATTGGAAGTTGCATTGTGCCTGGAGACCCCAAAGCAGTGGAGTAGTGGAGAGGGCTAACCGATCCCTGAAGAACCAGCTAGCCAAGCTATGCCAAGAAGCAAAAGCCAAGTGGCCCGACCTGCTTCCACTGGCCTTGCTGCATCTTAGGTGTACCCCCAAGGCTACCGGCCTTACTCCCTACGAGATGATGTATGCTAGGCCACCACCACTACCCTCCTTTCCCGACTCCTTGCAGATACAGGGTGAGAGTTCCTTAGTGAAACAGATGAGAGCCTTACACCAGGTAGTGCAAGACATCCAGCAGTACACTGAAAGAGTAGCTCCCTTGGTCCTCACCAATCCTACGCACAGGTTCAGGGTGGGAGACGAGGTCTGGGTAAAAGAGTGGGATGAATCTGACTGCCTAAAGCCAAAATGGAAGGGGCCCTCCCTTGTTCTCCTAACGACCTCCACCGCTGTTAAAATTGCAGGAAGCCCAGTGTGGATACATTGGACCCGATTGAAGCCTGCTGCTCCCACTAGCAGCACCCTGAAGCGTTGGACTGCGCACCAACATCCTGACGCTCCATTACGGCTGACTCTAAGAAAGACGTGAACCACCAGATTCATGCCTGCCCAGCAACAGGAACTCAGTTTCTGGACCCACTGCGTTTTTGGCTCTCTCTTTATCGCAGCCTTCATCGTGGGCCTCATTATCTTCTTGCTGCAAAAGCTCGGATACCTCCCACCACATATATAATGCTGACCATCTTCCTTCTCCTGTGTGCAGTTCCGAGCTATCATCCTGCCACCCTGAGCCTGAATTGCACTGAATGTTTGCGCCTCGTGCGCCACCGTATAGAGGGAGGATATCACCTAGTCACTACCCTCATTCACCAGACGCAGCCCCCGGAAGGCGATTGCCAGTTTCTCCCGACTTGTGCCCTCATCACTCCGAATGGCCTCCAACAGTTCCACAGATGCCTCCAAGGAAATCTCACTATCTGCCACAGCCCTACCAAACCAAGATACTACAATGTCACCCTCAGCGTAGGACTCCCTGCGTATGTGGCCGGACCTCCGGGAGTCGAGGGAGATGGCATTCTGTATTACATTAATTCTACTCGTATCCTTGTCGGTGGCATCCAAACTGTAGCAACCCTCACCTTCGACGTCTGTGCCGCCATGGACAAGCACCCTTGGTCTCGCAAGTGTGGTAGCCAGAGTTGGCGAGAGGCATACGTTAAGGACCACAAGTATGTCTGCCCCTTCAGTCCAGACATGAGATGCTGCTCCCCGTGGGTGTGGCTCCCATGCGCCGGCGACACTCGAGCCTCGGGCTGGGACCGAGTATGTGCTTATACGGGAGGAGGATATGCCGGATGCGCCGGCCTGGGCGAATTTCGTCGAGGTTCTGGTAACTATGTGTCCCTAGACTGGCCCATCCGAGGACACGACATGCCCTGGAGAGGAACGTGGGGCCTCGGCATTGACGGCGGAGGAATGGATCCGTTGACATATATTACCATATATCAGAGTCTCGAAACGAAGCCTCCTACGCACTACCAGACTACTGTTGTCGGCTACCAAGACGTATTTGATGAAATTGCTCGTGCTGAGCAGACCGAGACTAAATTCCCCATTTCCCCAGAAGCCCGAAATATGTTCCTCAATTTGGCTGAAAACATCGCCCTCTCCCTCGGAATTGCCAACTGTTTCGTCTGTGGAGGCACCGACATGGGTGAACAATGGCCCTGGGAAGCGAGAGAGATCCGACAACACACATGGGATGCACTCAACACCACTAACATTACCTTTCCCCAACGGCCGAAGCCGTACGAATGGGCCCTGAGAACAAATATCATAGGTACCCTCTGCGCTAGTCGAGCGCCATCGAAGCGTTACTCTGTACCAGTGGGAGACTCTGCTTGTACGGGGGTTCTTCAGTATAATGGCAGCCGGACGACCTGGTGGCAAACGGACAACCTACCCGCCCCGGAGCCTATCTGGACAGAACCCACCTTGAACACGACATGGACATACGGAGGGAACGCCTCCCTCAAGTGGGTAGCCCCGGCGGGCTACTACTATATCTGCGGACGCAGGGCCTATGAACAACTCCCGACCCGCTGGTATGGTACCTGCCTCTTGGGCACGGTCCGACCTAGTTTTTTCCTTCTGCCCATACAAGTCGGCGAAACTTTGGGAATCCCCCTATATGTGGAAAAGGGGCCTGATAACCCTACCCGACGAAAACGGTCTTTCCCAATCATCAAGCCCAAAGTCCAGATTGGAGACTGGAAGGACAACGAGTGGCCGCCTGAACGAATCATTCACTACTATGGACCGGCCACATGGGCTGAAGATGGTACATACGGGTACCGCACCCCTATCTACATGCTGAATCGCATTATTCGCCTACAGGCCGTACTCGAAATCCTTACTAACGATTCTGCCCTGGCCCTCAATATCCTAGCTCGACAGAACACTAAGCTCATTACCGCCGTCTACCAAAATCGCTTGGCTCTTGACTACCTCTTAGCCCAGGAGGGCGGGGTGTGTGGCAAGTTTAACCTCAGTAATTGCTGCTTACAGATTGATGACCAGAGCCATGTCATCAGGGAGATAACTGACCGGATGGTCAAACTAGCCCACGTCCCCGTCCAGACCTGGAACAGTGCGTGGGATTGGACTTCCTCCCTCACCAGCTGGCTCCCAACCTCCGGGAGCCTGCAAGGCCTCCTCGTCATGGGTGGCCTGTTCTTGCTGTCTTGCCTAATAATACCTTTGTCTCTCCCCTTAGTTTTCAGGTGTCTCCGCTCCACCATGGAAAGCATCGCTGACCGCCGTGCTGCTGCCCAACTTATGGCTCTCCAGATGTACTCCCCCATTCCCCAGTCTGATGAAGCTGACGATGAAGCACCTTGTGGCTGATGTGCACTTTGAACCCCCTGAGTCACTCAATGGGCCATCACCCTTGTGCCAGCAAAAGACCGGCTACAAAGGGGGGGGGATTCCACTAGGGGCCCTCCGTCTCAACCCCGGCAAAGCAACCAACGGCTGCGCAAGGGCTTAGGGCTCGCTTGTTGCCTCCCTCGCTAACTATCCTTGTCCTTTCTTTCCGTTTCAGGGTTCATGGAGGTGATACTCTCCACCAGAATGGATGTTCAAGTATCAAAAGGGGGGAATGAAGGAGTGGAACGCCGGTACTACCTGAATACTACTGAGCAACAGGACAACCTCATGTTTTGTGCCTACTGATGGACTTTTACTTATGCACTCTACCTCTGCTTTTGGCTGTTTGGCCACACCTTATTACTGCACTGGACATTTGTGCCTTATCCAGTTTTACTGTTTACTAACAAGACAAGTTTGCTGTTTACTAATGTACAGACAGAATGCAGGGCTATTAGATATATAGCTTGTAACAGTAGTTTGCAAGGCCTATACAAGACCAGCTTGCACGTAGCAACGCCATCTGAATAGGCGACCTTGGAGGGTGCTGACACCCCCCTGCATTCCTGAGCCGCACCTTATCTCCTGTGCTAGAAAGGAGCATTGTGTGTGTACAGAATAAGCTGCTAAGTTTCGTTTTTTCTTGCCAGTATCATTTCAGTGTTATGACGTGTGTACGTACTGGGACTACAATTTTGTACTGTAAGAACTACAAATGTTTACTGCGCATGACAGGTATGACGTGTAAGGGGCCAAATGCGCAGGCCCAGTAGGGAAGTATAAATGTAAGCGTCAGATGATTTATGACACACAGTGTCCCGAGGCTACTCGGTGCTGTTCACTTGCTAGCAATAAAGTTGCCTTGTTTGGAACCAAAATTTGCCTTTCGTCTCCTGATTTCCCACCTGTTTCAGATGCTTTCCAAAGTGCTCTGCTCAGACAAATGGTGAACGAACCCACGAGGGAGGGAGCCACGTTGGATCTGGTGCTCACGAATGGGGATAGTGTGTCAAATGTCCGAGTGGCTGCACACCTGGGAAACAGTGACCATCAAACAGTTTGTTTTGATGTAACGGCTCATGTGGATGGCGGCCACTCTAAACTCAAAGTCCTCGATTTCAAGCGAGCTGACTTTAACAAAATGGGAGAATACCTGAGGAAGGAGCTGATGGGCTGGGAGGACATACGAGAAGTGGAAGGACAGTGGTCCACGCTAAAAGAAGTCATAAACAGGGCCACAGACCTTTATGTAAGGAGAGTAAATAAAAGCAAGAGAAAAAGGAAACCAATATGGTTCTCAAAGCAAGTGGCTGAGAAAATAAAGATTAAAGAGTTAGCGTTCCAGAAATATAGAAAATCTCAAGAGGAGGAACACGGGGAGGAATACCGGATGAAACTGAAAGAAGCCAAGAGAGAGGTACGTCTGGCGAAGGCGCAAGCGGAAGAACAAATGGCTAGAAATGTAAGGAGGGGAGACAAAAACTTCTTCAGGTATATTAGTGAAAGGAGAAAGACTATAAAGGGAATTGTGAGACTAAAAGAAACATCAAAACGCTATGTAGAAAATGATGAAGAAAAAGCCAATTTGCTAAATAGATACTTTTGTTCTGTTTTCACTGATGAAAACCCTGGGGAAGGACCGAGAGGGACTGGCAAAAGTACACCTGAGAAGGAGGTGGATAGAGCGCCATTCACGGAAGAGTGTGTATCAACAACTTGGAAAGCTGAAGGTGGACAAAGCCATGGGGCCGGACGGGATCCACCCCAGAATACTGAGGGAGCTCAGAGAGGTTCTGGCGGGTCCTCTTAAAGACTTGTTTAATAAATCCTTGGAGACGGGAGAGGTTCCGAGGGATTGGAGAACGGCGGAGGTGGTCCCTCTTCACAAAAGTGGGGATAGGGAAGAAGCTGGAAACTACAGGCCGGTAAGCCTCACTTCGGTTATTGGAAAAGTAATGGAAGCCATGCTGAAGGAAAGGATAGTGAATTTCCTGGAAACCAATAAGTTGCAGGATCCGAGACAACATGGTTTCACCAAAGGGAAATCGTGCCAAACGAATCTCATTGAATTCTTTGACTGGGTGACGGGAGAATTAAATCAAGGACGTGCTATGGACGTCATCTACTTAGATTTCAGCAAGGCTTTTGACACGGTTCCCCACAGGAGGCTCTTAAATAAACTAGACGGCCTGAAGATAGGACCCGAAGTGGTGAACTGGATTAGGAACTGGTTGACGGACAGACGCCAGAGGGTGGTGGTAAATGGAGTTCGCTCGGAGGAAGGAAAGGTGAGTAGTGGAGTGCCTCAGGGATCGGTGCTGGGGCCCATTCTGTTCAATATATTTGTGAGTGACATTGCCGAGGGGTTACAAGGTAAGGTTTGCCTTTTTGCGGATGACACCAAGATTTCCAACAGAGTGGACACCCCGGAGGGTGTGGAAAGCATGAAAAAAGATCTGAAGAAGCTAGAAGAATGGTCTAAGGTTTGGCAATTAAAATTCAATGCAAAGAAATGTAAAGTGATGCACTTGGGGAGGAGAAATCCAAGGGAGACGTATGTGTTAGGCGGGGAGAGTCTGATAGGCACGGAAGGGGAGAGGGATCTTGGGGTGATAGTATCTGAGGACCTGAAGGCGACGAAACAGTGCGACAAGGCGGTGGCAGTAGCTAGAAGATTGCTAGGCTGTATAGAGAGAGGAGTGACCAGCAGAAGAAAGGAGGTTTTAATGCCCCTGTATAAGACGTTGGTGAGGCCCCACCTGGAGTATTGTGTTCAGTTTTGGAGGCCGTATCTTGCGAAGGATGTTAAAAAAATGGAAGCGGTGCAAAGAAAAGCTACGAGGATGGTATGGGATTTACTTTCCAAGACGTATAAAGAAAGGCTTGCTGACCTGAACATGTACACCCTGGAGGAAAGGAGGAACAGGGGTGATATGATACAGACGTTCAAATATTTGAAAGGTATTAATCCGCAAACGCACCTTTTCCGGAGATGGGAAGGCGGTAGAACGAGAGGACATGAAATGAGATTGAAGGGGGGCAGACTCAGGAAAGATGTCAGGAAGTATTTTTTCACGGAGAGGGTGGTGGACGCTTGGAATGCCCTCCCGCGGGAGGTGGTGGAGATGAAAACGGTAACGGAGTTCAAACATGCGTGGGATATGCATAGAGGAATCCTGTGCAGAGGGAATAGATCCTCAGAAGCTTAGCTGAAATTGGGTGGCGGAGCAGTTGAGGGGAAGAGGGGGTGGTGGTTGGGAGGCGAGGATAGGGGTGGGCAGACTTATACGGTCTGTACCAGAGCCGGTGATGGGAGGCGGGACTGGTGGCTGGGAGGCGGGAAATACTGCTGGGCAGACTTATATGGTCTGTGCCCTGAAAAGGACAGGTACAAATTCAAGGTAAGGTATACACATATGAGTTTGTCATGGGCAGACTGGATGGACCATGCAGGTCTTTATCTGCCGTCATCTACTATGTTACTATGTTACTATGTTGAATAAAAACAATCTTAAATTAAAAAAAAAAAAAAGTTTGTCTCTGTTACTATAGCTGGCTTGTGACTAACCAAGATTAATAAAGAACTCACATCGTTAATAACTGTGATTTGAACTCGTGTTTTATAATGAATATAGCATGGATGCTGTTTTTCTGTAAACTATGAGAGAAATTTAGATCAGGCACTTTTTATGTTTTAAAGTTGTTTACCTCTATGCCCTTTTAATTTGAAATTTGTCTTTAACTCAGGATCTTTTTTTACCATTTTGAAATTGGGAAATAGAAGCAATGCTGAACCATCTGTGTGTTAGCCATTATTCTGAAATCTGTACTGTAAATATGTTTTTTTCAAGTGCATTTGACTTTCATTCACAATTCTCTTGTTCCCATTTTTAATATCTGTTTTCGTTTTCATGTTACATACAATCATTTTTCTTTGATTAATATTTAAGTTATTCATGATTATTATATTTTGGTATGAGTTTTATCGATGTTTTTATGACATTTATGAGGGTTATGTATGTATATGTGATTTTTAAAGATGTTTACAGACCCCTGATGCAGACATTCATACCAAAACCTAGCCTTGGGTCATTTTCATAATAAAATACCTTGAAGATATATCCTGGTTCCTCTTAGCCTCCTCTGCTCTTGGTGATACATATGTACATGGAGGTTTCTTTTTTGCTACTTCATCTGAACCAGAGTGGAGGATAGGGTCTCATAACTGTACCTGGATAGATAGAGGAAAAGAAACAAAATCACTTGGAAAGAGTCTACAATGGGATAAAGGTTTCAGAGCTAAAAGTCCTCAAGTTTCTAGATTTTAGGTCAAGGGAGCTTGACTGAGTGTGGATTGGAGCTTTCGATTGCTAGATGAAGGCAATTAAAGAATGATCTAAATAGCGTACTGGCAAAACCTAGGGGGCATCAACTATACTAGCATCATTCTCCTGAGTGATGACAATATCCAATGTGTGGCCAGCAAAATGAGATGGAGCAGAACATGTTAGGTAAGCCCAGAATCATGCATGAATTATATAAAATCTATTGCTAGCGGCAGGGGCGGACTGACCATTCGGGCAATTGGGCAGTGTCCAAGGGCCCGTAAGCTCTAGGGAGCCCAGAGGCTCTGCTCAGATGCCTAACGTGCCGCTGGTGATCTAGTGGCCTCAACAGGGTGGGTGGGGTGGGGAACATATTCTTTCCTGCCCAGCCTGCTGTGCTACTGCTATTCCCCCCCCCCCCCCCCCCACCCAGTACCACTGCATTTTAAAAATGGCGACCGAGACTCCGTGCGGAAGTCTCGCAAGACTGTCGAGACCCGCAAGATTACCATGGGAAGTGTCTTGGTCACCATTTTGAAAGCACAGTGGCGCCAGCAGGTAGGGGAATAGTGGCAGTGCAGTGGGCAGGAAAGAACATGCCCCTCTGCAGAGGCCACCAGACTACAAGGACCCCTCAGGTAGGACTGGGGCAGAGGGGGTGTCAGCTGTGGTGTCAGGGGGTGGCAGGCAGTGGTCGGGCAGGGGGCCCAGACCACCCTCAGCGCCCAGGGACCCAGACCACCCTCAGTCCGCCCCAGCTAGTAGATGTTGGGGGATAGTTATATACAGATTAAAGTCACCAAGGATAATAGTGGGGGAGCTTTCCATCAAGTACTGAGAAACTACATCGTACAAGGTTTGCAGAGAAAAACAGGTAAAATGAGGATGATGTTACACAAAATGAAAGTGAGAATTTTTCAGCCTAAAAGACATTCTACTTCCAAAGATGAGTAGTTTCCTAAGGGGCCTACAGAAAGTCTCTCAGCATATGTCTGCTAAGCCCCAACCCTTTTTATAAGGACACGAGAAACAGGTGGCAGTAGCCTGGGGGTAGACCTGAATCAAATAAAAATCATCAACATCTCTAAACCAGGTCTCAACCAAGAGCAAAAGTGAAACTGAAACTAGGAAATCAGCTATGATAAGAGCCTTTGAATGCAGGGACCCAATATTTAGAAGGCCAATGTTTAGTGTTAGCCAAGGTGCAGTATAAAAGAACAGGAGAATGAACTTTTGGCAAAGGAATTAAAAACCAGGAACCTACCTATACCAAAAGAGGCTGGGCCAAAGCAAAAGGTAAACAGTGGCCCCCAAATTACTGCGATCAGGATAAGAAGAAACATTAAGGAGGGCCACTGTGAAAGGAAAACCCCAGAGTCAAAAATATTATTGAGTGCAATATAAAGAGCGCCCTTAGAAGGCACATGAAGACAGCATAATATAATCAAATAAATAGAGGGGAGATACTGGACATGGGGGAAGCAGAACAATCTGTAGCTATTCCTGTCTACATATTTCTATTTCTAGGTTGTGGTCACTTGTTCTGTATTTGGTATCTGTATTCTGAGTGCAGAGATGCCAAGGCTGGCCCATCTCTGTGCTGGAGATTTACCACTGCAATGCTGGAGATTGAAGGCCAAATGAGTGAGATTTTTCTCACGGGCCCCAGCCATGTCTAAAACTGTTGCAGGAATGGATGCATGAATTACCCCTATTGTTAGCAGAATCTGTGGTACTTCAGGAGTCAAGCAGCACACACCAGAATGAGGGAGAAATCTTCTTTATTTGCCAGCAAACAGAGTAGGACATCAGTTCTAGCTCTCTTCTCTCTCTCTCAGTTCTCTGGATGTTATGGCTTCTGTCTCAGCTTCTTCTCTTCTTCTGCTGTCTGTCTTCCTTCAGCTCTCTTCTCTTTTGTCTGTTCCTTCTGACGTAAGCTGCTTCTACTCCCACTTATATACCGTCCTATCTCCCTCCTAGCCCCCCTTACTCTCCAGATGGTAAAGAATAGATTAATTACCTTGTCTCAACCAATTATCTCCATACATATATTCAAAATATCAGTTACATAGGTTCCAGACATATCCTAAACTGACCTATGACCTGGGGCCCCTCAAACCAGACAATATGGCACCAGTCTCTTACATTTTTATTATGATTAATTTCTCATATTCCTAGTCAACTTCATACTAACTGCTAACTGAACTCTGGCATTCATTAAGGGGTCAAGGGCCAGTCTTACTTAATAGCATACAGCTATAGTTTGTTATTACTTTCAGGACCATTCCTATACTTAGCTAATCAATCAAGGAGAAGGCTTTTCCTGACCTTTTTCACCCACCAGCTCCATACATTGAACCAGCCAGAACTGTGGCTAAGTCAAACCATATGCTGACCTTTTCACTGCAGTCCTACTCAGAACGTAAGGCAAAGAGTTGAACAAACATTAGATTTAAAAAGGTATTCTACATATTAACTACACAGAATAAACATATTCTAAAATAAGCAAAATCAGTATTCCTTATAAGACATATTCTAAATATCAAGAACTTCTAAAATCTAACTATTTTCTTCTAAACAGTATTTCAGCCTAATCTTAAAACAAACTGCCTGCTTGCCTCGTTTATAATAGTATACAGATGTGCTAGCATTAACAATCCATCACTCACAAGGGGTCAAAGAAAGTTTCTCTCTCTGACCTTTCTAACCTTTAGCTTAGCTAAAGCTAGACTTTCTAAGTAATTAAATCCAGCTGGCATTCCTTCACTTTACTTGCAAGGTGAAAAATTGAAATAGTATTTGACCACCTTTAAACAGAATTAACACTTAATATAATTTCTTATATATGTATAATTATGCCCATGCTGTCTCATTCCCCCCTTTGAGACTAAAATCAGCTTATGCAGAGATAAGTCTCACAACTCAAACTCTGGAGATTATAGTGATCCTAACTAGGAATAGGCTTGTGAATCACCATTACCCTACTTGTTAAGGTCCGACGGCATACTGCCGAAGCACATGAGGCCAGGAAACAAAACAACAACCCTGCTAAAACTAAGACTATTAGGGAAATGAACAAAGGACGTATCCATGAGGTCAATGACCACCACCAGGAGGTAAGGTCTAATCCTCCTCGGTAATCCTCCACATTAAGGCTGGCCAACTGTAGGACTTTATCCATGGCATGCCTAACTACATGCGTCCTATTTATGACAATGGTACAGCACTCTGAAGAATTTAGCACTGTGCAGAGGCCACCCTGGGCTGCAAAGAGGTAGTCAAGACCCATACGGTTATACCGAGAAACTATACTTAATTCATTAATTTGATCCTGCAATGCATTGACTACCACGTTCAGCTCATGAACTAAAACATGGAGTAGAGACTGAAGTTTCCGGGTAGCCATGCCTAGTTCAGTAATACCCGCTACCGGGCCCCCAATTGGAATCCAGGCCGTGGCAGAAAGGGCTACAAGCATCTTTTTAGTCAGAGGATAAGTAGAGTTAATATACTGGAGGGCTAATTCAATCGCCTCATCCTCTGTGGCAATGGAGGAAGGTAAGGACAAGGCCTCTCGCTTAGAGCGGTGCGGGGATGGTGGCCTGAGGAGAGGAATAACTTTAGGAAAATAATTCAAGGTTACCAATACACAAAAATCATATGTGGGGGGAAGAATCATGTGGAGGACATTATCACAGAGCCAGTAATGACCAAGGAGAGGGCGAGGAAAGTTCCCAATAAATGTTGGCACAGGATGGACATTAGGATGCCCATAATGCGAGCCCCTATCCCAGGGGGAACGAAGAAGAAATGGAGACTTTGTACACCATAGGTGCCAATCCCCAATTGTGACAAGCTGCTCATATGTTGTAAACCTTTCATACCCCGGGGACTTATGAAAGTAGAAAATAGGCCGGGACACTATAGTCTTCTCAGTAGTACGGTTAGGAGCCAGATAATCACCCTGGTCATAATCTGCAGGTATGGTAGTAGGGCACATAGGAGTACCTGGAGAGACTACCCACACAGATTCCCCTTTTTCTGGGAGAACATTAGTATAGTTACAGGGAATGGGAAGAACAGTTGAGATGCTTCTTGTTAAACAAAACACTCCAGAAGCTGGATAGGGAGACGTAAAGACTGGCCTTAGAGAAGATTCAGAGGGGGAAGTAGCATTATAAAAGGACCACCAAGTATAATCCTGGCTCCAAGGGCCTGAACTCGAAAAGTAGGGAGGTATAAGAGCTGGGAGCTGCACAGGGACAGGTACAGCTGGGACATCTGTGGTATAAGGAGAAAATCGGGAACACACAATACAAGGGGAAGTAATCTTTGCCTGGCTAATTAGTTCCTGGACAGAGTGTAACCAAAGGTTAGAGCGAGTTGGGGTATTAGGAAAAAGGAGGCAAGGAGTAGAAAACAACAAAAGCATCCAAACTACTAACATTTTCTTTCTTCCTAATCTAAAACAAATACAGTAAACTAATCAAGCAATAATATTCCAACAGTCTGTGCTAATCACAGATTACTCTAATATAATGTTCTCAGTCTTTGAGTTCTTATACCAGTTGGGATAGACCCTCAACTGACAAGGATCAAGCTCTCAAATTCCAAGAAAGCCAGAATCAGGGCAAGAAAGAGTCTCAGTGTGAAGCCGAAGTTCAGCAGCTCCTGCAGTATGCAGTTGACCCTTCTTTTCAGCTAGTAGATTCTTTGGTTCGGGTCAAGCGCAACTTCAATGGCTCCGCTGGATCACTTTCTGCTCTCCACTGTCTAGGCTCCGTCTGATCCGTGCTGGGCTCAGTCTGGTCAGCAGACTTAATTCGAGACCAATGGACCCATGGAGTTATCCCTGCGACCTTCACAGCTGTAGGGGTAGAAAGCAAAACAGTAAAAGGTCCTTTCCATCGGGGCCCCAAAGGCTGGAGCCTCCAGTCTTTCACCCAAACTCTATCCCCTGGCAGGAAGGAATGTACCTGAGCCTGGAAGGGGACAGGGTTTATTTCTCTCACATAAGACTGAAGCTCAGAAATTATCCTGCCCAAGAGGGCTACCTGCTCCTGCACCTGGGCAGACCCTAAAATCCCTATGTCTCCCTTAATTCCCTGCAAAATGGCTGGGGGCTTCCCATACACAATTTCAAAGGGAGAGAGGGCTGTTCCTTTAGTTGGGGTGCATCGGAGGCGGAAGAGGGCTAGTGGCAGTGCCTGTGGCCATTTCAGTTGGGTTTCCTGACAAATCTTTGCTAGGCTATTTTTCAAGGTTCTGTTTGCCCGCTCAACCTGCCCTGAACTCTGGGGACGGTAGGCACAATGCAATTTCCAGGTAATGCGCAATGCGCGGGACAGGGCCTGAAGTGTAGCTTCAACAAAGGCGGGACCATTATCTGAACCTATGGCAAGGGGCAGTCCATACCTGGGGATGACATCCCTAAGGAGGGCTCGAGCTACTTCTGTGGCTTTCTCAGTGACTGTAGGATATGCTTCCACCCACCCAGAAAAGGTACAGACCATGACCAAGAGGTATCGGAGCCTACCGCTCCTGGGCATTTCTGTGAAATCTATAACTAGGGACTCAAAGGGTGTTAGTCCGCTGGACTGAACTCCTGGTGGAATACGGGGTCCCTGACGAGCATTATTCTGGGCACAGAGAGTACATCGGGCAGAGGCAGTGGCAACCAGACTATCCAATCCTTCCAGCACCACTACTCGACTGAGTAGGCGGGCTAGTGCTGTTTTCCCTAAGTGTGATAGGTCATGAGCTTGAGACACTACAGGCCAAGCTAGGTGGCGTGGCACCAGAACTCTGGTATCAGGGAGATGTAACCAGCCATCAGGTCTCCTTACTGCACCTTCCTCTTGAGCCCATTTCTCTTCCATTTGGGTGTACATAGGCGTCCATTCTTGCAGTCGAATTTGGAACAGGGGAGTCACAGTACTTGCTGAGGGTCCTCGAGCAGCTTCCTTGGCCACCCGATCAGCATGGCGATTCCCTCGGGCCACTGGAGTATCTATCCTTTGATGTCCCCTGCAGTGAATGACAGCTACCTTCTTAGGGGCCCAAACAGCCTCTAGCAGCTGAAGTATTTCAGGTCCATACTTAACAGGTTGGCCTGCGGCATTTATGAGTCCCTTTTCCTTATACAAAGCTCCATGAGCATGTAGAGTTGTGAAGGCATACTTGGAATCAGTATAAATGTTGGTCACCAGTCCTGCTGCTAGCTCCAGAGCTCGTATGAGGGCCACAAGTTCTGCTTTCTGGGCTGAAGTTCCTTGGGGCAGGGCTCTTGCTTCTATCACCTTGTCCTCTGTCACCACAGCATAGCCTGCCAATCTCTTGGAGTTCTCCACGTAACTGCTTCCATCTGTGAAATAAATTACATCTGGGTCCCTCCAAGGAACATCTTTAAGATCTGGTCGACTGGAGTACACTTCATCCATGGTTTGGATACAGTCATGATCCGGTGGTCCCTCAGATGCTGGCAAAAGAGTGGCAGGATTGAATGTAGCCACTGTTTCCAGGTGTATCCGTGGATTCTCACACAAGCTAGTGGTTGCCCTTATACTCCATGAGGGTGAGAACTGCGTGGGGGACTTTAACAACCAGTTCTTGCCCCAAGGTCAACTTGTCAGCTTCCTGGACCAGTAAGGCTGTTGCTGCAATAGCCCTCATGCAGGCTGGCCATCCTTTAGCCACTCCATCCAGACAGGTATGCAACAGGCCTCTGCCAGGATCCCATCATCTGGGTCAGCACACCCAGAGCAACCCCCTGTCGCTCATGGACATATAGTGAGAAAGGTTTCTCCACATCAGGAAGGCCTAACGCAGGGGCTTGGAGTAGGGCTTTCTTTATGGCAATGAAGGATTGTTGAGCAGTAGGTCCCCATTCAAATGGTTCCTTTTCACCCCCCTTTGTGGCCTAGTAAAGGGGTTTCGCCATCAATGCAAAATTTGGAATCCAAATTCTGCAGAATCCGGCTGCTCCCAGAAATTCCCTAACTTCCCTTCTGGACTTGGGTTGGGGAATTGCAGCAACTGCTTGCTTCCTACTGACATCCAGTCTCCGACTTCCATGGGAAATGCAAAAGCCCAGATACTTCACTTCTGACTGACAAAGTTGGGTCTTTGAGCGTGAGACCTTATAGCCTGCATCCAAGAGTAGCTCCAGCAATTCTCTGGTAGCCTCAAAACACTCTTCCTGAGTCACTGCTGCAATCAGGAGGTCATCTACATACTGGAGTAAAACTCGCCTGGAAGGCTCAGATTTAAAAGTCTTAAGGTCTTGCCCTAGGGCTGTCCCAAAAATGGTGGGGGAGTTCTTGAACCCCTGTGGCAGGCGGGTCCATGTATACTGAAGCTTCCTTCCTGTTACTGGGTTTTCCCATTGAAAGGCGAAAAGCAGTTGACTGGCGGGGGCCACCCGAATACAAAAGAAGGCATCTTTTAGGTGTAGTGTCGTGAAATGGGTAGCTCCAGAAGGTATCAATCCTAGCAGGACATATGGATTAGGCACTACAGGGTGTAATGAGATAGTGGATTTGTTGACCACTCGTAAGTCTTGGACTGGCCGGTAGTCCTCAGTCCCTGGCTTCTGAACTGGCAATAGTGGCGTATTCCATGGAGACTGGCAAGGACGAATAATTCCATGGGATAACAAATGATTCAGATGTGCTTGAATCCCTTCCAGAGCCTTTCGGGGAATTGGGTATTGGCGAAGATGGATTGGCCGGGCACTTGGAAGTAAATCTACATGGACAGGAGGAATATTTCGGGCCAACCCTGGGGGATTATCTTCTGCCCATACCCCACTGACCTGAAAGCTGTCTGCCAGGGGTAGGTCAACTTGGCCATGCGACTGATGCAGCCGCCATTCTTCTTCAAGGGGGCAGCAGAAACTCAATATACCCTTAGGGCTGGATGTCGGGGGCCGAAAGGAGACTGAAGTCTGGCCATCAGAGTCAAAGGAAATTTGGGCCCTAAGCTTGGACAGCAGGTCTCGACCTAACAAAGGGATTGGACAGTCTGGCATATACAGGAATTCATGAGTGACTGTGTGTGAGCCTAATTGGCATCTACGGGTCGTCAGAAAGGGCCTCCGGTTCTGCACCCCCGTGGCTCCCACCACTCGGACAGTTTTTCCAGACACAGGCGCTAATCGCTCCGTCACAACAGAATGTTCAGCTCCTGTATCAATCATGAATGGAATTGAGCGGCTCCCTATAGTTAACTTGACCATAGGTTCCTGGGAGCCCAGTTTGTAGGAACCCGGTCTGTCCTATTCGTCCCATTCTGCCATCTCGGCTATCCCGATGATGTCAGATTCAGGAGGCTCATATCTCCCCTCTCGAACTCGGCCTCGGCTTCCTCGATCTCCTGGTCCCCTTCTCAGTCCCTGGCGCCTCTGGGGGCATTCATCTTTCCAGTGCCCTCTTTCCTTGCAGTAGGCACACTGGTCCCTCTCCAATCTTGGTCTGGGATTCTCCCCCCGTGGCCGGGATTGATTAAAGGAATCTCGGGGCCTGGCTGGTGGTCCAGGGTCCCACTTTGGCTTTCCATTAGCTAGAGGTCGACATCGGTTAAGGGTGGAATTAGTAATGGCTGCCGCTAAAAGGTCGGCCTTCTTCTGCATCTTCCGGTCAGCCTCTCGGCGCACCTCCTGATCCCTATTAATGAAAACCTTGGTTGCGATCTCAATTAGCTGGGTGGTATTCATCCCTGCGAATCCCTCCTGACGCTGCAACTTCTTCCGGATATCTGGCATACTCTGGGCCACCAATGCACTATTCACCATTCTCTGGTTTTCTAGTGCCTCAGGGTCAAATGGGGTGTATGTTCTGTAAGCTTCAATTAGTCGCTCTAAAAAGGCCCCAGGGGATTCAGTTGCCCCTTGGAGAATTTCAGAGACCTTTGCCAGATTAATGGGCCTCTTTATGCCTTTCCTCATACCTTCCAGCAAGTCCCGGCAATAGCCAGACAACAGTTCATAGTGCTGCTCATTATTTGGATCCCAAGCTGGAGCTGCGCGAGGGAACCGAGTTCTAACCCATTCCTCTAGGTCCGGTGTCCTCTCGGGGGCACGCGCTCGCGTGATGGCCTCAGCATTTTGTAAAATCTTCCGCCTCTCCTTAGTTGTGAAGAGGGTCAGGAGAAGTTGTTGACAATCAGTCCAGGTTGGGTTATGGGTGGCCATAATGCTAGCCACTAGGTCCACCACTGCCTGAGGCTTTTCAGTATAAGAGGGGTAATGCGTCTTCCAATTCAGGAGATCGGTGGTTGTGAAGGGTACATACTGGTAGGCCTGTGCCTGTATAACCTGACCCTCATTATTAGGATCCGGTCGAGTGGTGGTTACCTGACGCAGGGGCAGAACTCTCGAGGAGGTGGGAATGGAACCTGAGGTAGAGCTAGGAGCTACCCTCCTATCATGCTCAAAGGTGATTGCTGCAGGTATAACCCATTCAGGGGAGGTGTATTGAACCCCTGAGGGATAGGGAGGGGTACTCAAAGACTGAGAGGTGGTCACAGGTGATTCAGTCCATTGAAAAGGATGCCGGGCCCCTGATGAGTGGGGAGGGGTATTAGAGGGAGAGGCTGGGCTGTCGGGAGTTGAGGAGTCAGGGAGTGGAGCCCAAAGCGGGTCTTTGGAGGTTAACAGGGAAGGATGTGGCAGAGGAGGGTAGAGGCTGGATGAAAAGTCCAACCTAGGGTGTGGCGGGTTTTGCACAGAAGGGGAGGAACTATCCGGAGAAGCCTGTGCTGGAGAGGCTTGGGCTGGACGCCGTGGATCTCTAGGGGTGGCACGGAACCCCAACAATGGGCCATAAGGTGGTGGCTCAAGATCTGAGGGGTCATCAGAGAGTATGGGTTTTTCAGACAGGGTAGGGGCGGAAGCCACCGATTGGGTGGTAGACTTCCTAGGGCTCTTTCCCTCTTCCAATTTAGATTTTCTAATCTTTCTTTGAACGCGGCCCAACATGAATTTTACTGGGGATCCCATATAAGTTTTCAACCAAGAGGGAGGGTCAGTCACAAGGCTGTCCCAGGAATCTATATAGGGGAGTTGTTCAGAATATTCTGGTTCTCCTACAATTATGCTGTAGACCTTCCGGATTACTTCAATATCTAAGCTGCCACTAGAGGGCCACCCCACTCCCATAGATGGCCACTCAACTTCACACAAGGTTCTTAGAGTACTTGAGCTTAAAGTCTGTCCATAATCATTAATTAAAAATCCTTTCTTGAAATTCTTAAGCATACAATCTAGGGGAGTATCAATTTGTCTAGACGATTTCCCTCCCATAATGCTTACAGTTACAACACACAAAGAGGGAGGGAATTTTTGAGAGTGCAGTAAGGGGTCCACACTCTCGAGACACTAGGTAGACAGACAACAATCGCTTCCTTCCGTCACTGGCCAATTGAACTCGCGTTAATTGGAAACGCAGCTATAAGAAGTCCGCACTCATTTAATCATTCAGGCATCACACATTCCATACAGAAAATCCCACCCAACAATTTCAAATTTTTCAGATACAGATAAGCTCAAGCGGTTTCGCTTCTAATCTCCACTAGACTAAAAGCTACTAAGGCCTTCGCTGAGAGTTGATCAGACTCCCCTTCCCTCAATTTGTGAGGGGCTGGTTTACAGTTTCCTAGCTAGGATTACAATACAGAATACAGAATACATACCCGGCGAATGTTCCTCAGTCAGTTGGGTGCCGGTTCAGGATCCCACTTCTGACACCAAGAATTGTTGCAGGAATGGATGCATGAATTACCCCTATTGTTAGCAGAATCTGTGGTACTTCAGGAGTCAAGCAGCACACACCAGAATGAGGGAGAAATCTTCTTTATTTGCCAGCAAACAGAGTAGGACATCAGTTCTAGCTCTCTTCTCTCTCTCTCAGTTCTCTGGATGTTATGGCTTCTGTCTCAGCTTCTTCTCTTCTTCTGCTGTCTGTCTTCCTTCAGCTCTTTTGTCTGTTCCTTCTGACGTAAGCTGCTTCTACTCCCACTTATATACCGTCCTATCTCCCTCCTAGCCCCCCTTACTCTCCAGATGGTAAAGAATAGATTAATTACCTTGTCTCAACCAATTATCTCCATACATATATTCAAAATATCAGTTACATAGGTTCCAGACATATCCTAAACTGACCTATGACCTGGGGCCCCTCAAACCAGACAATATGGCACCAGTCTCTTACATTTTTATTATGATTAATTTCTCATATTCCTAGTCAACTTCATACTAACTGCTAACTGAACTCTGGCATTCATTAAGGGGTCAAGGGCCAGTCTTACTTAATAGCATACAGCTATAGTTTGTTATTACTTTCAGGACCATTCCTATATTTAGCTAATCAATCAAGGAGAAGGCTTTTCCTGACCTTTTTCACCCACCAGCTCCATACATTGAACCAGCCAGAACTGTGGCTAAGTCAAACCATATGCTGACCTTTTCCTACTCAGAACGTAAGGCAAAGAGTTGAACAAACATTAGATTTAAAAAGGTATTCTACATATTAACTACACAGAATAAACATATTCTAAAATAAGCAAAATCAGTATTCCTTATAAGACATATTCTAAATATCAAGAACTTCTAAAATCTAACTATTTTCTTCTAAACAGTATTTCAGCCTAATCTTAAAACAAACTGCCTGCTTGCCTCGTTTATAATAGTATACAGATGTGCTAGCATTAACAATCCATCACTCACAAGGGGTCAAAGAAAGTTTCTCTCTCTGACCTTTCTAACCTTTAGCTTAGCTAAAGCTAGACTTTCTAAGTAATTAAATCCAGCTGGCATTCCTTCACTTTACTTGCAAGGTGAAAAGTTGAAATAGTATTTGACCACCTTTAAACAGAATTAACACTTAATATAATTTCTTATATATGTATAATTATGCCCATGCTGTCTCAAAACTAGTCCTGGCAGATCATGCAAATTCCAAAAATCAATAAATAGAAAATAAAATTATTTTTTTTTCTACCTTTTTTGTCTGGTCATTTAATTTTCCTCACCGTGGTGGTCCCAGTCTCTGGTTTCTGCTTTCCTCTCTCGTCTCTTAACTCTCTTGCCAGGGCCTCTTGGTCCATTTGGCATTTCTTCTCTCTACTTGTCCATTATCCATTATCCATTTTCTCTCTGTGTCGCTATCATTCTGTTTAGTATTTCTTGTGTCCCTGCTCCTATCCTCCCTCTATGTTAGGTATTCCTCTTCTCTGTACCTGTATTCTTGCCCTATCCAGTGTCACCCTTCTGTGTCCCCATCCCCCCTCATATCATCATCACTATGTCCCTATCCCCCCACCCACCCAGCATCTTTATCCCACCCAGCACCCACCCTTTCTTATGCCTTCCTCCTCAGGAATACAGGAAATGTCCCTCTCTTTCACGCCCCTAACCCCACTTCTCATGGGTTCTCTATCTAGTTCTCTTTCTCCTTCCCTCACAGATCCCAGCCATATTTCATTTCCTTCTCTCTCTCTTCTAACCCCTTCTTGTTTTTCCCTCCCTTTCCCGGCACATCTTGCATCCTCTAGCTCTCCCCCACTTTCGTGGTATGGCAGGTTTCAATTCCATCTTTCCTTCCTACTCCCTCCCCCTTCTCATGGTCTGGCATTTCTCTTCTCCCCACCCCACAGGCAGTCTGGCATCTTCCCTTCCCTTCTCTCCCCCTGTTTGGTATCTCTATCATTCCCCCCCCCCCCCAGCGATAATGTGGTTGCTCTTTCTCCCTTCCCCCATCCCAGTCCACCCTCCATACCCAGAATGTTCCCCAATCTCTTCTCCCCCATTCCTCTGTGCCAAACATGCCATCAAACTCCCCTTCCACCATATCCAGCACATTCCTCCAATTTGTCCTCCAGTCCCACCTTCCTCCATATCCAGAATGCCACCCTGTGTTTTTGTAGCCATGGTAAACCCAAGACGATAGACTTCATGGAAGTCTGGAGTACATACAATACAATGTCCTCCCTGTGGTTGCCTATACACAAGTTTACTGGAACTGTGTGGGTTTCCCTTTCACACTTTCCTCCTTGCCCAGTGTGTCCATCTCCCTTCCCACCTTCCTCCATGCCCAGAATGTGCCTGATCTCCCCTTCTACTCTCATCATGCCCAGCGTATCCCTCCAATTTTCCCTTCCTACCTTGCTTGCCGCTGCTTGCTAAGCTGCAAAGTATTGAGCAGCAGTAATCCCCAACCACTGCAGTTCTGCTCGTGGTTCCTCTCCATAGTTTAAAATGGTGGCTGTGATCTCTTGCAGTAGTCTTGCGAGAGTTC
Organism: Microcaecilia unicolor; assembly: GCF_901765095.1. Lineage (NCBI taxonomy): Eukaryota > Metazoa > Chordata > Amphibia > Gymnophiona > Siphonopidae > Microcaecilia > Microcaecilia unicolor. The sequence continues at coordinate 116,570,016 of NC_044040.1, read as the reverse complement.
ACAGCCACCATTTTAAACTGTGGAGTGGAGCTGGCGCAGGCAACAGCGGCTGGGGATTGCTGCCGCCTGACCAAACGCCAAAGTCGCCTCTTCAAGTCTCAATGCATGGGGGAGGGGGGGTGCTTTGGCATGTGAGCTGGAGTCAGAAGCCCAATGTGGGTGTCACACACAAAATGTGTGTGACTTGGTATGTCTGTGAGTGTGTGACAGAGGCCAGGTATTCTGTTAGCATGACTCTTCTATGTAGTTTGGCTTGTTCAGTTTTCCCAATAGATGAGCTGATGTTCTAGGACACTCTGTAATACTATGGGCACTGCTTTCTTAGTGTCACAGCCCTGGCCATGCATGCACTCCGACTCATCAACCCCGAAGCCTCAGGACATGCACCTTCTCCCTGTCCCCGACACCCCGGGGCACTTCCTGGTTGGGTGTCTTCTCATTTGTGCTGTGCCGGCAGACATCGGCTCTGCTAGGTGCGCGCTCACACCCGCCTTTTCTTTAAAGGCCCTGTGGTGGGAATCGGGAGAGGGCGCTTTGTTTTGACATGAAGGGGCAGGGGCTTCTTAAGGGTTCTGAGGCCTCTCCTCCCTTGCCTTCGCAATGGGTCGTTCATCTTGTAGTTGCAGCCTAGCTTTGCCTGCCTGATCTTTGCCTGCCTTGTTTCAGCCAAGCCTCACCCGACCTGGCTTCAGACGTTGCCCACTTTGTCTTCAGCCAGGCCTTGCCTGCCTTGTCTCCAGCTCCTGCCTTGCCTGTCTCCAGCTCCCACTCCTGTCCAGCCTGTCTCATCCAGCTTGCCCTGTCTGCCTGCTTGTCCATGGTTCAGCTTACCTTGCCTTCCTGCCTGCCTTGCCTAGTCCTTTGTCTAGTGGAGTGCCTTGTCCAAGTGACTCACCTGCCGCTAGCCAGCACCTGGTGGTGGCCCAAGGGCTCACCTTTCTTGTGTTCATGACAGATTGATCGCAAAGGCCATGAGCTCAGGAGAAGTCACCCACCTTGCAACTAACTCTAGCAACTGGCCCTACAGCTGCAGCACCTATCCAGGTTAATTCAAGACCTGGCTGCTCATGTGGACCAGTTTCATGAACTGGTATTATTCAAACTCGGATTGATCGCCTGGATCACCAGATGTCTGCAGCACCCCAGGTCCCGGCCTTTTATTTTCTGGATCCTGCACCAGTGCCCGTGTCCTTTTCTCCTGGTATCCATCTCGAGTCTCCCCAAGATATGACAGGAGCCCCAAATACTGCATTTATTAACCAGTGTTGGATAATTTTTGAACTCCAAGCTAGGGACTTCTCCTCTGACAGGGCTTGGGTGGCCTATATAATCTTCTTGCTGTCTGGTCAAGCCTTAGTCTGGGCCTCTTCACTCTGGGAATGGAATGACCCAGCGCTCGATGACCTCCACAGTTTCTTGGGACAGTTCAAGAGGGTCTTTGAAGAGCCTAGAAAAGTCAGCAGCTTTGGAGCTCCTTAAAGCAGGGAATGCGGACCCTGGGCAATTACGCTATACAGTTTTGCACCTTGGCTTCTGAATTGAGTTGGAACAATGAAAGTCTTGTCACAGCCTTCTGGCAGGGGTTGGTACCCCAAATCAAAGATGAACTGGCTGGGTGAGACTTACCACCTGCTTTGGATGACCTTATCGGTCTGTGTAATATTACACATATCTAATTCCAGAAGCAAGCCTGAGAATGGAGGTCCCCAGAGAAAATGACTTTGAAGGCACCTAGTTACCAGTATTTTTCATGTAATCCCAAAGGGAGGGTCTACCCCCTGATCTTGGAGAACCCATGCAGGTGGACCACTCCCCTATTTCTGTTCAGGAAAAACACAGGCATTGCACCTTGAACTTATATCTCTACTGTGATGAGAAAGGCCACTATGCACTTATGTGCCCCAACAAGCCTGGATCTTTGAGTCAAGTTCTAGCTGGAGGTGCTGCACTGAATCCGCCCACCACCCCCTTCCCCCGGGACTTCTAGTACCGAATTTCTAGTTTTGGCAGTTCTCAAGTTGGATCAAGGGAAAAGGAGTGTTGAGGTTTATCTGGATTGTGGAGTGGGCAGGAACTTCATTAATGAAGCTCTAGTTTGGAATTTCAAAATTCCCACCCAGGAGTTGTCCAAGACCATCCTGGCCACCTCAGATTATGGGAACATTCAAGGACATTTGAAAACCCGCACAGTTTCAGTACACCTGTGTATAGGCGACCATAGGGAGGACATAATGTTGTATGTCCTCCAGATTCTGTGAAGCCTATCATCTTGGGTTTACCATGGGTACAAAAACACAACTCTGCTTTAGAGAGGTGATATCATTGCTTGGAGTGATTCTTGTCACCAACAGTGTTTGGATTTTGAGACTCCTGTTACCACCCTAGCCATCGCTGTATGTCCAAAGATCTGCCCCAGACCAGTGGGATTCTGGACAAGGCCTGCTCCGCACAGCAAGCAGAGACAAGTCCTCCGCGACTTGTTCACTCTCTGCATCCAGGATTCAGTCGGTGTCATTGATATTTAAAATTGAAGAGCACTTGTTTCTTGAAATCTCTTCTTTTTTGAGTCACATAAAAGTTTTGTGGATCCAGTGAAATTGAACATGAATGGAGTTTTAACAATTGTTTTTTTTAAGGGTTTTTTAATGCCTGTAATGAAAATAGATCCTTGTTTAAATCCTCCTGCCTTACAAGTCTAAAGGGGTGGAGGTGAGGGCACTGATGCTTTTTCCCTTTAAAATTTCTTATACTACTTGATTGGTTTATTGATAGTAGAGTACTTTAAGCTTGTTTGTTGAGAAAGTATTTGGAGTGACAGTTTGTACTTTCCTTACCAGGTTATTTCTTATTCATTGGTCCACAAAAAACCTCCCACGCATTTTTTAATAGAAGTGGTGCTATGAAATCTTTATTGTTTCAGTTCAATAAAATCACATTAGTTCAAAATATGCAAAGAGCAATGATAAGAATATTGTACCATGAAGGGTACACTACACCTTTTCTCAGGAAATCTTAACTACCCCAACTTGACATTTCGTCCTTTAGATTGTAAGCTCTTCTGAGCAGGGACCGTCCTTAATTGTTAATTTGTACAGCGCTGCGTAACCCTAGTAGCGCTCTAGAAATGTTAAGTAGTAGTAGTAAAGTAAAATGCCTGGTAAATGAGCCCTTACAGCACAGACCCCTGAGGAAGCCGATTGTTGGAGTAAAACTGAGGCCCCGTTGAGACGAAATGATGTGCTTTGGTGATCCTGCTGGCATTATTTTGCCATAAGTTTTTCATTGAGAATTTTTTGTTTTATTGGATTGAAACAATATAGATTTCATAGTACCACAAGTATTAAAAAATGTGTGGGAGTCTTTTTTATGGACCAAAGAATGAGAAATGACCTGGTAAGGGAAGTACAGATAAGAGTATACTCCCAATAAAGTCTCTGAGGTCTTTTTCTCTCTCGTATTAAAATATACATTAGTAATATTTAACTAAATTCAACTCTTTCACTGGGTGTGTTTTGCACTTGTTTGTATTAGATTACTTTTTGCACCAGCATATTACTGCTTAGTTGTATTAGCAGATCCTGGGGCTCATTTTCAAAAGAGAAAAACATCCAAAAAGTCCAAAAACCCTTTTAAAGACATTTATCTATGCATTTCATCTGTAATGCATCCAAATCACAAGGGAGCATGTTGGAGTGTTTTGAAGGCGGGATTAGGGTAGGTTTAGGGTGTGCCTAACACTTGGACATTTTACAGCCATAATGGAACAAAACGAAAATGTCTAGGGTAAAAACTTCAAAGTTTTGATCTAGACCAGTTTTTATAATGAATAAGGCACAAAAAGGTGCCCTAAATGACCAGATGACTACTGGAGAGAATCAGGAATGACCTCCCCCCTTACTTCCCCAGTGGTTACTAACTCCGCCCACCCCCAGAACATGTGAATAAAATAGTACTCACAAGCCTCTATGACAGCCTCAGATGTTGTAGTCAAGTCCATTAGAGTAGCATGCAGGTTCCCGGAGAAATGTATTGTATTGGTGGGTGCAGTGCACTGGTGGACCCAGGCTCATACCTCCCCCTACCTGTTACACTTGTGGTGGAAACTATGAGCCCTCCTAAACTCACCTGAAACCCACTGTACCACATATAGGTACCCCCTTTACCCATAAGTGCTATAGTAGTGGTGTAGTTGGGGTGGTGGGTTTTGGAGGGCTCAGCAAATAAAATAAGGGAACATTTAAATGAAGTCCACAACAGTGCCCCCCTAGAGGGCCCCATTGCTCTCCTGGGATGTCTGGGGGACCAGTCTACTAAAAATGCTGGCCCTTGTGTCAGGCTTCCTATGAAACCACTGGGTAGTGAGCCCTTGGACCCCTGCCAAGGAGTGGCAGCAGCAGGAGAATCACCCAAAACACAAGACAAGGCAGACATCTAACAGAAAGCCGTTGGACTTCACCTGCACTTGACCACCCTTCCCCAGGAGTTGAGCCCCTGGGTGCAGGCGGCCGGCAGGACTTACTAGACAGGGCAGAAACAGGATACCAACAAGGAGACAAACCGGGTCCTGGGCAGGCAACAGACAGTAGCATAAACCAAGAGATAAGCCGGGTCTTGGGCAGGTAGCAGACAGTAGAATAAACCAGGAGATAAGCAGGGCCAAAGCTGAAACCGGAAAATAGCACAGACGCACTGCAACAACTCTCGCCGAGGGAAACTCAACTGAGGACCTCTGTTGCAAGGCAAACTAGAAAGCATCCAGGTGGTTAATGAAGGCAAAGTACAAGGGAGGTCACCAGGTACGGGTACTGCTTAGTTCCAAAAACTCCCAAGACAGTCCGGAGGGCTGGAAGATCCAGACTAGAGTACCTTCTGGAACATGGGAAACAGCCAGCAGTCAATCCATAGCAGCCACCAGGTCTAGCCACCAGGTGGTGAGTTTTCTCTTTTATAATAATGCTAAGATTTATTAGAGTAAATAAATGGTTACAATAAAAATTATTTTTATTCCAGTATTACAGTCCAAATTTCAGTATAAGGAAAATAAAATCTCTCTCTCTGTTTTCCTTTGGAAGCTATCAGTTTCTGACTCGCTCAAAATGTGACTTAGCCAGAATACCAAAGCTTAATTTTGTCCAGTCACTTAATGCCTTATATTTTCTCTCTTACTTATCTGGTATTCATCAACTCTGACCTCTATGGTCACTTTCACATAATTCTATTTCTTTGGTATTTTTCTCAAATATTCATTATTTGCCCTTTGTAACCTCCTTCCCTTGAATACTTATCACTCATACTTGTCCTTCACTGAAAATGTCCCTGTGTTATGTTTTAGATTCTGTTTGAAATAAACAAACAGACACTTGTTAAAGTTTATGGCCCATTACTAGGACTAAGCAAGCCTGTCTGTGGTCTGTGAGAAGACCTAGAAGACACAAGCTAGCTAATTGCCCTACTAGATCATAAGGGAATAAGTTATATATACAAAGCTGACTGATGTACAAAATCAGACAGCTCTATATACCATCCAATTTCTTAAGGTCTTCCTGCAATATTTCACAGTCCGCATGTGTTTTAACAACCTTGAATAGTTTTGCATCATCTGCAAATTTAATCACCTCACTCATCATCCCAATTTCTGTATCATTTATAAATATGCTAAATAGTACCGGTCCTAGTACATATACCTGTGGCACTCTACTGTTCACCCTCCTTTATTGAGAGAAATGACCATTTAACCCTACCCTCTGTTTTCTGTCCAATAACCAATTCCTAATCCACACCAGAACCTTGCCTCCTATATCATGACTCTTTAATTTTCTCAGGAGTCTCTCATGAGGAACGTTATCAAAAGCTTTCTGAACATCTAGATACACTACATCAACTGGCTCACCTTTATCTACATGTTTATTCATGCCTTCAGAGAAATGAAGCAAATTGATAAGGCAAGACTTCCCTCGGCTGAACCCATGCTGATTCTGTCCCATTAAACCATGTTTGTCTACGAGTTCTGTAATTTTGTTCTTTATAATAGTTTCCACTATTTTGCCCAGCACCGACGTTAGGCTTACCAGTCTATAATTTCCCGGATCACCCCTAGAACTCTTTTTAAAAATCAGCATCATATTGGCCACCCTCCAATCTTCAGGCACTACGGATGATTTTAATGACAGGTTACATATTACTAACAGCAGATCAGCAATTTTATGCTTAAGTTATTTGAGTACCCTTGGATGAATGCCATCTGGTCCAGGTGATTTACTACTCTTTAATTTGTCAGTTTGGCTCAGTACATCTTCCAAGTTCACCGAGATTTGTGACTTAGCACAGGTGGTATATCAAGTCCAAATAAACTAAACTACTTACTCCATCCCCCACTCCGCAGTGTTACCTGCAGGCTATGAAGCCGGTACTGCTACCCTCATTGTAGTTCTTTGTGGGGTACAACATGAATAGGGCAGTGTGGGTGCAGCAGGTGACAGGTTGTTTTTCTTTCAAAAAGCTAGCAACCCTAACAGCTCCATACACTCTGCAACAGACCCAGCCATGGCCTCTGCACTGAGAGGGTCTTTTACTAAGGCGCGCTCACGTTTTTGGCGTGCACTAAAATTGTGGGTGTGCTAAACTTTAGAGATGCCAATGCATTCCTATGGGCGTTTCTAACGTTTAGCACGCCCATAATTTTAGCACACGCTAAAAACGTGAGCGCGCCTTAGTAAAAGATGCCCTTATCTTCCATAGCCAGCTTCCTCACACCACAACAGGAGGGGGTGCTGCAGGGTGGCAGTGACATGCACTGGCACAGCTCTGGGGGGGAGGGGGGAGAACTTATAGTGCTCTGGTCCTAATGTGCCTGGCTTTTTATTTGCTGTTGCAAATCATTTGTGGTTATGACAATATTTAAAAAAACACATTTTTATATTTCTTAAAGTACAAAAACTATACCTAGAAATATGTTTCCAGCCTGAATATGAGGTTCTTTATAAGTAGCAGTTTATAGAAAGGCTAAAACTATAGTACTTGTATGGTTCAAAGGCAGTACGTTTTTCCTGTACAAACACCAGGTCTGGAATGTGTACAAGAGAGCAGACATGCAGGGCTAGAGCCTAAAGTTTATTTGTAAAACAGGTCATTGGCTTTACACACACCTGCACACACAGACCAGGACGCAGTTTCAGCAGGTTTAATGCAGACTGACCAAACTGTTGCTCCCAGGTTCACTGTCCAGGCCGCAGAGAGAGGGATTAAGATCTAAAGTACACTGGCTCTGCTGCTAATTGTAACAGTGACCTAGGACTTCAGCCTGTGTTTATTTAACTGGTATTATAGAGATTGGAAATGGATGCATCTGTAGTTTGTGGAATAACAAAAAAATATGGTGTTTTGTACATAAGAACATAAGGGTAGCCATACTGGGTCAGACCAATGGTCCATCTAGCCCAGTATTCTGTTTTCCAAACAGTGGCCAACCCAGGTCACAAGTACGTAGCCGAAACCCAAATTGTGGCAACACTTCATACTACAAATCCCAGGGCAAGCAATTGCTTCCCATGTCTGTCTCAATAGCAGACTATGGACTTTTCCTCCAGGAATTTGTCCAAACTTTTTTAAAACCCAGATATGCTAACTACTGTTACCACCTCCTCTGGCAAAGAGTTCCAGAGCTTAACTATTCGTTGAGTGAAAAAATATTTCCTCCTTTTTTGTTTTAACGTATTTCCATGTAACTTCCTTGAGTGTCCCCTATTCTTTGTACTTTTGGAACAAGTAAAAAATCGATTTACTTCTACTCATTCTACACCACTCAGGATTTTGTAGACCTCAATCATATCTCCCCTCAGCCGTCTCTTCCAAGCTGAAGAGCCCTAACCTCTTTAGCCTTTACTCATACGAGAGGAGTTCCATCCCCTTTATCATTTTAGTAGCTCTTCTTTGAACCTTTTCTAATTCCACAATATCTTTTTTGAGATACAGCAACCAGAAATGAACGCAATGCTCAAGGTGCAGATGCACCATGGAGTGATACAAAAGCATTATAGTATTTTCGGTCTTATTCACCATTTATTTATTTATTGCACTTGTATCCCACATTTTCCCACCTATTTGCAGGATCAATGTGGCTTACAGAGTCCTGTTATGGCATCGGCATTACAGGGTATAATATACAGTTGGTGTTACAAAGAGATCAAGAATGACAAAAAAGAACTAAGCAGACAATTATAGAACGAAGATATTCAGCATCAGGGTGAGAAGGTGTTGTACTATAGTTAAGCTATGGGTTCTGATGGTAGGCTTTGTTGAAGAGATAGGTTTTCAGGGATTTGTGAAAGTTATTTAATTCGTTAATTGTTTTCAAGTTAGTTGGTAGTGCATTCCACAGCTGCTTGCTCATGTAGGCAAAGCTGGTCGCATGTGTTAGTTTGTATTTTAATCCTTTACAGCTGGGGAAGTGTAGATTAAGAAATGTACGGGCAGTATAATAAAGGAACTGAAACTATACAGTAAAGTGGCGGGGTTTTTAGTGAATTACGATAAATCTGAGATGATGGGAATTACTAGCACAGAGGCAGAGTTGGAGCAGCTGAAACAGGCATTCCCTTTTAAAATGACGGACCATAGTTTTAGATATTTGGGAATTATAATACCAAAAGACCTAGATAACCTCTTCTTGTTAAATTATACGCCTTTGCTCAGGGATGTGAGACGGGACTTGATTAAATGGAAGAATAATTGACTGTCATGGTGGGGGAGAATAGCGGTAGTAAAAATGAACATTTTACCCAGACTGCTTTTTCTATTTCAGACACTGCCAATATTAGTACCCAGAAGGGAAAATTTAAAACTACAGTCAGATATAGGGACCTTTGTGTGGGCGGGTAGGCCAGCTAGGCTGTCGAAAAAAATCTTGTGGGGGAAGGTGGAAGAGGGGGGGAGAGGGATGCCAAACATGCAGTGGTACTACTGGGCAGCCCAATTAAAACAGATAGGGGAGTGGAGTAAAGTAGACTTATCTCCAATTACTAGGCTAGAGCAAATTTTTGTTAGGGAAGGAAAGCTAGATGGTCTGCTGTGGGCCTCAGTCCTGGAGCAGACATATAAGGGCCTTACGCTGAATCCTTTTGTATCTCATCTCTTCACGGTGTAGAGGAGGCTGAAAAGGAAGGTAAGAGGGACAGGGAATAGATCTACATATGCATGGCAAACACAGGAACCCGGGTTCCCAGGGGGAAGGGAAAATAAGGTATTCCAAAATTGGTTTCAAAAAGGGCTCATACGGTTTCATTAGTGCCTAGATGAGGGTCGAATATAGACATTTGAAGAACTACAGGAAATGTATGGGTTAGTAGAGTCCGATTTATATGTGTACATGCAGGTCAAACACTTTATTAGTACAGAGAAATGGGCCAGGGAGGAGTTCAAAGACCAAGAGGGATTTGAAAAAGTATGGGGGGATATGGATAAGTGGGGGAAAGGAATTTCACGGATATATGGACACCTCAGGGGGCAGAGTTTTATGAAAATGACCTATATGGAGGATTGGGAAAAGGACTTGAATCAGGATGTTTCGGAGGCAGAATGGAGGAGGGTATGCTTGGAAGTCAAGAAAGCCTCAGTGTGTGTGCTTATTAAAGAAAATGCGTATAACGTGCTGAGCAGATGGTATTATACACCTGATAGAATTAAAAGAATGTTCCCTGAGGCTTCTGATAGCTGTTGGAGATGTGGAAGGGAGACGGGAACATTTTTTCATATTTGGTGGGGGTGCAGTTTGATTCAACCTTATTGGAAAGGTGTAACTGATAGGTTGTCTAAAGTTCTAGAAGGTACTTTTCCATGTGATCCTAAATGGTGCCTCCTGGGGTGGGGGAACCAGAGGGGAAAAAGATGGCAACAGAGATTCAAGAGAATGGGGTTAGCCACCGCAAAAACCACTATTGCAATGCATTGGAAAAAGTCCGCTGGGCCAACTGTAGGTAATTGGGCTGAGAAATTTAAAACTATTATAGAGTTGGAATAATTGATTGATAAACATAAGGGGAGATATAATCTAGAGGCACCTGAATGGATTCATCTAACAGATATTGAGGGGGTTTAGGGGGGTTTGGGCTGTTGGGGGAATCAGTTGTTGAGGGGTTAGTGGGGGGAATAGGGGGGATAAAAGGGTTATACGCACAATGTTAAAATAAAAATTAAATTGTTGCATTGTCATGTGCTAAAGCCAATGGCTCGTTCTTATGTTTGAGATGTTATTTCAATAAAAATTCAAAGTTAAAAAAAAAAAAGAAATGTACAGGCAGATCTTTTAGCGTTTCTGGGTGGGAGGTCCACGAGATCTAGCATGTAGGTCGGGGCATCTCCGTGAATGATTTTATGAACAATCGTACAGATCTTGAACGCGATATGTTCTTTAAGTGGGAGCCAGTGTAATTTCTCTCTTAGGGGTCTTGCACTTTCATATTTTGTTTTTCCAAATATGAGTCTGGCTGCGGTGTTTTGGGCTGTTTGAAGTTTCTTAATGGTCTGTTCTTTACATCCTGCGTAGAGGGCATTACAGTAATCCAGGTGGCTTAGTACCACTGACTCTACTAAGTTACGAAAAATGGCTCTGGGGAAGAAAGGTTTTACTCTTTTGAGTTTCCACATGGAGTGGAACATCTTCTTAGTTGTATTCTTCACATAGTTATCGAGTGTGAGATTTCGATCAATGGTGACTCCAAGAATTTTCAGAGTATTTGAAACAGGAAGGGAAAAGTTTGCTGTGTTTATGGTGGTGAATTTATTTGTGTTATGTTGTGAGGTGAGTATAAGACATTGTGTTTTTTCTGCGTTAAGTTTTAGTTGGAATGCATCCGCCCAGGAATGCAAGATTTGGAAGCTTTGGTTGATGTCATTGGTGATTTCCTTTAGCTCATGCTTGAACGGGATGTAGATCGTAACATTATCTGCATATATATATGGATTGAGGTTTTGATTGGCTAGTAGCTTGGCTAGGGGTATCATCATTAGGTTGAAGAGGGTGGGTGAGAGGGGGGATCCATGGAGGCAGTGGCGTAGCCAGACCTGAGATTTTGGGTGGGCCCAGAGCTAATATGGGTGGGAACGCACTGTCTATATAAGTATGAGTAGTGTCTCTTGGGATCCTACAAAATAATGCCTAAGAATTCACTTGATGATGGATTTCTAAGTAGTCTGCCCAACAGCTGCCCTGCATCAGTATAACCACATACATACTTAATGGAAAAATTGATATTTTTAAATATAATTACATTATCCCACAATCTCTCCACTGCAAAATGCTATACACAAACTTGTGCAAAAACACACTCATATCTTTAAAACCATAACAGTACTAATTCCAAACACAGGATGAGCTACAACCTTATGCTTGAAAAGGCAGAACTGTAATTACACTAGGCTCTAAAACACCAATACACTACCTCGTGAAAAAAAGCAAAACAAAAAGGGCTGCGAATACTACATGCTAGCAGAATACGGCACCTTGATCACACTTGAAAAACACATGACACAACAGACATGACACAAGGAACTAGAAATCAAAAAATATGAAGGCAAAATACTGAACTGGAAAGTTAACTCAAGAAGTCAGACTCAGCATGCAGCAATACCAGAAACATTTAAACTTACATGCAAAATATCACAGATGCACATTTCCAAAAGATGACATATTCAAATTAATAAATTCTGAATAAAATACTTTTTTCTACCTTTGTTGTCTGATCTATTCGCTTTGGTCCCAGTGTCTTCTGTTTTACGCAGTGTCTTCTTTCCATTTGATATTTTTTCACTCACCATGTCCACCATCCTCCTGTGTCCTTATGCGTCCTGTCTACCATCTGTAGCCCTGCCCCTATCCTTCCTCGAGTTTCAGTATCTGCCCTCAAAGTGTTCCAAACCAGCCCTTAAACTCAGCAGTTTACCCTCCATCCATATCCAGCATTTCTCCTCACTCCCCTCCATCCATGTGCATCTACTTCCACTGTCTTCCCTCCCCTCCATCCATGTCCAGCATTTCTCCTCTCTCCCTTCCCCTCCATCCATGTGCATCTCCTTCCTTTGTCTTTCCTTACCTCCATCCTTGTCCAACATTTCTCCTCTCTTCCCTGCCCTCCACTCCATCCATGTCCAGCATTTCTCCTCTTCCATCCCCTCTATCCATGTGCACCTCCTTCCTGACTTCTTTCCCCTCCCTCCATCCATTCGTCCAGCAACTCTCCATTCTCCCCTATCCAGCAAATGTCCTCTGTACCCTGCCCCCTCCATTCATCCATCCATGTTCAGCAATTGTCCTGTCTCCCCTGACCTCCCCTCCATCCATCCATGTCCAGCAACTCTCCATTCTCCCCTGCCCTCTCCTCCAACCATCCATCCATCTCCAGCAAATTTCCTCTCTCCCCTTTCCGCTCCATCCATTCATGTCCAGCAATTTTCTTCTTTCCCCTGCCCTCTGCTCCATGTCCAGCAACTCTCCATTCTCCCCTGCCCTCTCTTCCAGCCATCCATCTCCAGCAAATTTCCTCTCTCCCCTTTGCCTTCCATCCATCCATGTCCAGCAATTCTCCTCTTTCCCCTGCCCTCTGCTCCCTCCAGCAACTCTCCATTCTTCCCTGCCCTCTCCTCCATCCATCTCCAGCAAATTTCCTCTCTCCCCTTTCCCCTCCATCCATCCCTGTTGTCCAGCAATTCTCCTCTCTCCCCTGCCCATCCTGTTTCTGTCCATCCCCTTCCCCCTTCTATCCAGCGTCTCCCCCTTCCCCCTTCACAGCATCTCCCAGCCAACTTCCGTTCCATTCTACTCCCGAAGTCGCAGCGACGAACGGGCAGGCAGCGCTGCGGTAGTAAAAGCAACAAGTCGACTGGTTCAACTCTCCTTCCTTCACTTCCCTCCCTCTGCATCCCGCCTTCCTCTGACGTCATTTCCTTTCGGGCGGGACGCAGAGGGAGGGAAGTGAAGGACGGAGAGTCGAACCAGTCTCCTTGTTGCTTTTACTACCGCAGCGCTGCCTGCCCGTTCGTCGTTGTGACTTTGGGTAAAAGTCGCCGTTCCAGTCGTCGTCGTTTGGGCTGGCCTGAGCCAAGATTGGGTAGGCCTGGGCCCACCCAGGCCCACCCGTAGCTACGCCCCTGCTTGGGGGGACTCCACATTCAGGTATCCATGGGGCTGAAGTAACCGTGTTAGTTGTTACTTGGTATGATCTTGTGGTCAGGAATCCTTTAAACCAGTTAAGAACGTTGCCTCCGATTCCAAAGTATTCTAGGATGTGTAGTAGTATTTCATGGTTGACCATGTCGAAGGCACTGGACATGTCAAATTGTAAGAGAAGTACGTTGTTGCCAGTTGCAATTGTTTGTTTGAATTTATTCATTAAAGTTACTAGTACTGTTTCAGTGTTGTAGTTCGATCGAAATCCCGATTGAGATTCGTGCAGGATTGAGTGTTTATTTAGGTAGTTAGTGAGCTGTTTCGTCACTACGCCTTCCATAAGTTTATCAGTGGGATGGAAGCTACTGGGCGATAGTTGGTTAGGTCACTTGTGCTTTTCTTTGCATCTTTAGGAGTAAGTAGAATGTTTCCTTTATCCTTTGGGAAGAGGCCATTTTGTAGCATGTAGTTTAAGTGTCTCGTGAGGTCTATTTTGAGTTGTTGAGGGGCGGATCTTATAAGGTTACTAGGGCAGATATCTCCCTTTCCTAATAATTCCTAGCATCTTGTTTGCTTTTTTTGCTGCCAGCACACACTGAGAAGATGATTTCAATGTATTATCTACAATGACACCTAGATCTTTTTCTTGAGCGCTGATCCCCAGGGTGCACCCTAGCATCAGATAACTGTGATTCAGATTTATTCTTTCCAATGTGCATCACCTTGCATTTGTCCACATTAAATTTCATCTGCCATTTGGATGCCCAGTCTTCCAATTTCTTAAGGTCTTCCTCCAATATTTCACAGTCCGCATGTGTTTTAACAACCTTGAATAGTTTTGTATCATCTGCAAATTTGATCACCTCATTCATTGTTCCAATTTCCATATCATTTATAAATATGTTAAATAGTACCGGTCCTAGTACAAATCCCTGTGGCACTCCACTGTTCAGTCTCCTTCATTGAGAGAAATAACCATTTAACCATATCCTCTGTTTTCTGTCCAATAGCAAATTCCTAATCCACACCAGAACCTTGCCTCCTATTTCATGACTCTTTAATTTTCTCAGGAGTCTCTCATGAGGAACTTTATCAAAAGCTTTCTAAAAATCTAGATACATTACATCAACCTGATCACCTTTATCCACATGTTTATTCACGCCTTCAAAGTAATGAAGCAAATTGGTGAGGCAAGACTTCTTTTTGTATCCTGACTATACTGCAACCAAAATTATAAAACCACTTTTCCACGATTGTGTCAAATATAACTGCCTATTTGTGGTTGGTATTGTGGCAAAATTGAAGACAGCCGTATTCATGATGCCAGTATTTACTACTACTACTACTACTACTACTATTTAGCATTTCTATAGCGCTACAAGGCATACGCAGCGCTGCACAAACATAGAAGAAAGACAGTCCCTTCTCAAAGAGCTTACAATCTAATAGACAAAAAAATAAATAAAGTAAGCAAATCAAATCAATTAATGTGGACGGGAAGGAAGAGAGGAGGGTAGGTGGAGGCGAGTGGTTACGAGTCAAAAGCAATGTTAAAGAGGTGGGCTTTCAGTCTAGATTTAAAGCTTTGATCATGAAGGCATATAACCTGTACAGAGTAGCAGGTGAGTTTGTGGCGGCCTTGTTGGGCAGACTGGATAGACTGTGCAGTTTTTTATCTGCTGTCATACACTATCTTCCTATGTTAGAGCAGCTTCTAGAGGGCACCAAAGAGTAACTGAAGTCAAAGCAAAACTATGCGTCAGGACAACTGCTCAAAAAGAAGGCACTTTTACCAGAAGGGAGGCTAAGATGTTTTCAAATAGCCCTTTTACCCAGATTATTTTTGGAAGGGTGATATCAAGATGACCATGATCATTGAGAAAGGGGGAGAGAGACATGAGTTCTAAAGTTTAAAGGGGGGGGGGGGGAGAGGGTGCAAGGCTTAAGGTTTACAAAGGATGCCTAATATCCTTGCACCAGCCCTGCTTGCAAGTATTATGTAGAATAGGGTAGGGTTTAAAATAACTTGTTTACAAAACACATACAACTGTAAGTTTTGCTACCAGAAACATTTGCTTCATAGTCCTCAAACAAGACAGTGCCACTCACACATTACTAAACTAAAATCCTCAATGTTGCTTATAAGATACTATAATGCAAGTAAACACTGCTACAGCTTGTTATGTATCTACTTAAAAAGAACAGGGGACGGTCAGTAATGATGAATCAATCAGCAGTACTACAGGCTGCTTAACTGCCACAGCTCCAGCTCCACTACATAAGTGGAAAACTCCACCTGTTGGCACTATTTGGCTAGAAATACACCATCAGTCTGCCATTTATGTATTGTGCCCAGTGTTCAAACTATAACTTTAAATGTGAGCCGGTTGACATTGTGTATCTGGAATTTCAAAAGGTGTTTGACAAAGTACCTCATGAAAGACTCCAGAGGAAATTGGAGAGTCATAGGATAGGAGGTATCTATTGTGGATTAAAAACTAGTTAAAAGATAGAAAACAGAGAGTAGGTTTAAATGGTCAGTATTCTCAATGGAGAAGGGTAGTTAGTGGGGTTCCCCAGGGGTCTGTGCTGGGACTGCTGCTTTTAAACATATTTATAAATGACTTAGAGATGGGAGTAACTAGTGAGGTAATTAAATTTTCTGACGACACAAAGTTAATCAAAGTCGTTAAATCACAAGAGGAATGTGAAAAATTACAAGAGGACCTTACAAGACTGGGAGACTGGGCATCTAAATGGCAGATGGAGTTTAATGTGAGCTAGTGCAAAGTGATGCATGTGGGAAAGAGGAGCCTGAATTATAGCTACGTCATGCAAGGTTCCACGTTAGGAGTCATCGACCAAGAAAAGGATCTAGGTGTTGTCGTTGATGATACGTTGAAACCAGGGGCATAGCCAGACTTCGGCGGGATGGGGGTCCAGAGCCCGAGGTGAGGGGGCACATTTTAGCCCCCCCAGCGCTGCCGACCACCCCCCCCCAGCACCATTGCCGACCCCCCCCCCCCCGCTGCTGCCAACACCACCATAAACAACTTTGACCCCCCCCCTGCCGACGACCCCCGCCCGCTGTCACCATCCCCACCATCGCCTACCTTTGCTGGCGGGGGACCCCAACCCTCGCCACACCGTGCAGGATGTCAGACTCGGAAACCAAACGAAGGAAGAAGACTTTGGCTGGTGGGGGTTGGGGTCCCCCGCCAGCAAAGGTAGCAGATGGCGATGGCGGGTTGACGGCGGGAGGGGGGGTTGAGAGGGTCATCGGCAGGGGAGTCCAGGGCCAAATCTACGGGGTCCCAGGCCCCCGTGGCCCCATAGTAGCTACGCCACTGGTTGAAACCTTCTGCTCAGTGTGTTGCGGCGGCTAAGAAAGCAAATAGAATGTTAGGTATCATTAGGAAAGGAATGGAAAACAAAAATGAGGACATTATAATGCTCCATGTTGTATTGCTCCATGGTGTGACCGCACCTCGAATATTGTGTTCATTTCTGGTTGCTGCATCACAAAAAAAGATATAGTGGAATTAGAAAAGGTGCAGAGAAGGGCGACAAAAATGATAAAGGAGATGGGACGACTTCCCTATGAGGAAAGGCTAAAGCAGCTAGGGCTCTTCAGCTTGGAGAAAAGATGGCTGAGGGGAGATATGATAGAGGTCTATAAAATAATGAGTGGAGTGGAAAGGGTAGACGTGAAGCGTCTGTTTACTAGGACTAGGGGCCATTCAATGAAGCTACAAAGTAGTAAATTTAAAATGAATTGGAGAAAATATTTCTTCACTCAGGAATTTGTTGCCAGAGAATGTGGTAAAGGTGGTTAGCTTAGCAGGGTAAAAAAAGGTTTGGCTGGCTTCCTAAAAGAAAAGTCCATAGACCATTATTAAAATGGGGAAAATCCACTGCTTATTTCTGGGATAAGCAGCACAAAATGTTTTGTACTTTTTTGGGATCTTGCCAGGTATTTGTGACCTGGATTCGCCACTGTTGGAAACAGGATGCTGGGCTTGATGGACCTTTGGTCTTTCCCAGTATGGCAATATTTATGTATTTATGACCTGGATTGACCACTGTTGGAAACAGGATGCTGGACTTGATGGACCTTTGGTCTGTCCCAGTATGGCAATACTTGTGTACTTATAAAAACAATATCCATAGCTCTCATCAGAGCCACAATGTTGGAAGGCAAAAGACAGCAGCTGCAGTTCTAGAAGAACAAACTGTGAAATTCAGACAGCATCTGGAGCCATGAGGATGACAAGCCATAGTGCAAATAGCACAAGTGGAGCTGCTGTGGGGCAGCCTGAAGAGCTGGAGTAAGAACACACTGGAAATCCAATAAGCATTTAATTTTCAAAAATCAGACTATGAAAAAATGAGAAGAATAGTAAAAAAAAAAAGAGAAAAAAAGAGGAACAGCTGCAAAGGTCAAAAATGTGTATCAGGCATGGATGCTATTCAAAAATACCATTCTGGAATCCCAGACCAAATATATTCCATGTATTAAAAAAGGTGGAAGGAAGGTCAAATGTCAGCCTGCATGATTAAATGGTGAGGTAAAGGAAGCTATCAGAGCTAAAAGAAAATCCCTCAGAAAATGGAAGAAGGATCTGACTGAAAATAATAGGAAACAGCGTAAGGATTAGCAAATCAATTGCAAAGTACTGATAAGAAAGTCAACGAGAGACTTTAATAAGAAGATTGTGTTGGAGGCAAAAACACGTAATAAAAACTTTTCTAGGTATATTAGAAGTAAGAAAGCTGGTAAAAGAATCAGTTGGACTGCTAGATGACTGAGGTTGGAAAAAGGGGCACTCGGAAAAGAAGGCCATAGCGGAAAGACTAAATGAAGTTTTATCAACTGTGGTACAAAAAACAAAATCAAATCTATTCAATCAGATTGCTCCAGGGGCGTATCTGTGTGGGGCCACAGGGGCCTGGGCCCCTGCAGATTTCACCCTGGACCCCCCTACCGCCGCCAACCCTCCCCCGCCGTTGCCGTAGGTACCTTTGCTGGCGGGGGACCCCAACCCCCGCCAGCCGAGGTCCGCTTCCTCCTGCCGCTTTTAAGTTCTTCTTCATCCTAGGCTCCGTCACTCCGTGCTGTTCAAAGAAGCTGGCGCTGCTACCTCAATCCACTTTCGGAATCTGACGTCGCTGCACGTTGTACAGACTCCAAAAGTGGATTGAGGTAGCAGCACCAGCTTCTTTGAACAGCACGGAGTGACGGAGCCTAGGACGAAGAACTTAAAAGCGGCAGGAGGAAGCGGACCTCGGCTGGCGGGGGTTGGGGTCCCCGCCAGCAAAAGTAGGTGACGGCAGCAGGGGGGGGTCGACAATGGTGGCCGGGGGGGGGGTCAGAAATGGCGGCGGCAGCGGGGGGGGGGGGGGCTATAATGTGCCCCCTCACTCTGGCTCCGGCCCCCGCTACCGCCGACTTTCAGATACGCCCCTGGATTGCTCATACAGTTGATATACACCCTACTTCCAGCTATGGAACATTGCTATCATATACCATCTGGCAGAACTGGCACAATGATTAGGCAAGCCTAGGATGTTACCCAGGACATCAACTGTCTGATCTTGCCTAATGGTTGGGCCAACTCTGATTACCAGATGCTACATAGTAGTACTGTGCCATAGCTGGAAGCATGCTTCAGTCTTCACCAAGAAAGATGTAGGGGACATACCAGAAATGCCAGAAATGGTATTCAGGGCCGCAGCCTCCAGATAACCTACACCCATCAGCTCAGCCAGTGTCACCCTGGGGATCTGAAGAGGGTCTGGAATGTTGAATGTTTAAAGGAGATGAGCTTTTACTGTTGGTACACTGACCTGCCAACACACAGGAGTAGAAGATGCCAAACCACAATGTCCACTGGGTCAAGTTAAAAGTTTATTGTCCAAAAATAGTGACATAAAGACCCAAAACAGTCCATGTTTCAGAAATCCAGCCTTCGTCTGGGGTCCTTATTAGTCTTCTGTTATAAACTCACACTTTAAAACCAGGATGTAGTATAAAAAACTCAGTCAACCATAGAAAACAGTGAACCCTGTGTGTTGGCTGTGCTTTCCTGTGGAAGACTGTTCTTGCCTTTTGATTTGTTGATTTGCTTTTGGTACATTGACCTGGACATAACAATACAAAGCAGCTTACAGTATGGGACCGACTGCTCACCTACCTCTCCATAAAACTCTACAACTGTCTGTGTCCCGGGGTGGGGTTGGAGGCAGGGGCATCAACTTTTGCTACAATACCTTTGCTGTCACCAGATATGTGGTGTCAGCAAATGCTGGGTTTGATGAGGCTGCATGATCTGTGAGAGAAGCTTTGGTGGGTCCCCAAGTCCAGCTCCATGCTGGAGGCATGAATCTGGGTGTCCTGTGCCAAAGATCCTAGGTATACTGGTGTCCTGCTGTGGCCACATGTACTGATTTGGGTCACAATTACCCTACTCAAAACATTTTCCTGTCTGTTCCTTACAGCCTGCATCAAGAGATCAGCCCCATTAACCCCCCTAACCCTGCAGCCCCACACCCTTTGGACACACACCATACAGCTGCGCTCACTAAAGATATGTTGTCTCGCACTAGCATTCTGTCTGGTACCTAGACAATAGTTTAATCTCTGTTCCACATGCTTCTTTACCCACAAGAAACATGGTTGAGGACCTTGAAAGACATGCAAACAGCTGCGTCATATTTACTGCTTTACTTTTTTACAACAATGGTATACATTAGTGAGGAGGGAAAGGATATCAACCATGTACAACTGTGGGGGATACATACATGAGGCAGGAGTCAAAGGAACTGTTAGACATATGTTTATTTGATCACAATTGAAAACAGTAAAGGTACTAAATAGCAGGGGAGCCAGCCCATAGGAGCAAATAGATTCAATCTGGGATCATCAGGGCATAGACCAGGGGGATAGTGTGGGCACCAGGCTGGAGCCACCTGCAGGGGATGAAGAGCAGGAACTGTAAATAACCCCCTCCCCCCCAAAAAAAACCCTAGAATATGCTGGTGGGCCTGTGAGAGGCCGCACATCTGGCCAGATTGAAAATGGGTTGCAGGACTGGAGAGAAAGTGCACATTTGCTCATCTATGGAGGATTGTAAAGTGTGTTCACTGCTCTGGAAATGACAATCAATACATACAATAGTTTCCCCTGAACCCTGGGAATGGGTGGGCAACTGAGAAAAGGGGAATGGGGCTCACCTCACAAATGATGGAGCCTACTGCAGAGACACACAAGGAGCAAAGCCACCAGATGTGCGGAAGGGAGAGCCTATTCCGATCTGATGGGCTTCACCTTAACCAGAGTGGGACCAGGCTGCTGGCGTCAACATTTAAAAAGGAACTAGAACAGCTTTTAAACTAGAAACGGGGGGAAGGCCGACAGTCGCTCAAAAGCGCCTGGTTCAGGATAAGGTATCTTTTGAGGATATCACCCAAACAGGGAAGAAAAAGTTCCTTGTAAGTAAGGATGTCAAAGAAACCGTAGTGAAACTAAAATTAATAATAACCAGACACAGGATAACATATTAATAATGCCATGTATTAAACGGGATATAAAACTGAGCAACAAGCATGCATTGAAATGTCTATACACAAATGCAAGGAGCCTGAGACATAAGATGGGAGAGCTGGAATACATTGCACACAATGAAAAATTGGATATTATAGGAATCACCGAGACCTGGTGGCAGGAAGATAACCAGTGGGACACAGTCATACCGGGCTACAAATTATATCGTAGTGATAGGGTAGATAGGATTGAAGGAGGGGTAGCACTGTATATGAATGAGAACCTTGACTCAGATAGGCTGCAAATATTGCAGGATACAAAACCCCTATTGGAATCTTTGTGGATCGAAATTCAACGTGAAAAGGGGAAAAATAGTGATAGGAGCCTGGCCAGGACGAGCAGACGGACGCAGCAATGTCAAAGGAAATTAGGGAAGCGAATAAAATGGGCAATGTAATAATAATGGGTGATTTCAATTATCTGGATATAGACTGGGTTAATGTAACATCGGTACACGCCAGGGAGATAAAATTTCTTGATGAAATCAAGGACAGCTTTCATGGAACACCTGGTTCAGGAGCCGACAAGAGAAGGAAAAATACTAGACTTAGTCCTTAGTGGAGCTCATGATCTAGTGTGGGGGGTAATGGTGCGAGGGCCGCTTGATAACAGTGATCACAATATGATCAGTTTTGAAATTGGCATTGAAGGAAGTGAACTTAGGAAATCAAATACACTAGCGTTTAACTTTAGAAAAGGTGATTATGATAAAATGAGAAAAACGGTGAAAAAAAGACTAAAAGGAGCAGCTCGCAGGGTAAAAAACTTGCATCAGGCGTGGATGCTGTTCAAAAACACCATCCTAGAGGTACAGGACAAATATATTCCGCGTATTAGAAAAAGAGGAAAAAAGACCAAACGTCAGTCAGCGTGGCTAAACAGCCATGAAAGCCAAAAAACAATCCTTCAGAAAATGGAGAAAAGAACCGACTGAAAATAATAAGATAAAACATAAGGAATGCCACGCAAAATGCAAAGCGGAGATAAGGAGGGCTAAAAAGGACTTCGAAAAAAAGTTAGCGTTAGAAGTGAAAATACATAGTAAAATTTTTTTTAGATACATTAAAAGCAGGAAGCCGGCTAAACTATTACTACTACTTCTATTTAGCATTTCTATAGCGCTACAAGGCATACGCAGCGCTAAAGAATCGGTTGGGCCGCTGGACGAAAGTGGTGTTAAAGGGGCGATCAGGGAAGACAAAGCCATAGCGGAGAAATTAAATGAATTCTTTGCTTCGGACTTCACCGAGGAGGATTTGGGAGGGATACCTGTGCCGGAAAGGGTATTTGAAGCGGGCGAGTCAGAGAAACTAAACTAATTCACTGTAAACTTGGAGGATGTAATGGGTCAGTTCTGCAAACTGAAGAGTAGTAAATCACCAGGACCAGATGGTATTCATCCCAGAGTATTAATAGAACTGAAGAATGAACTTGTAGAGCTACTGTTAGTAATATGCAATCTATCCCTAAAATCAGGTGTGGTACCGGAAGACTAGAGGGTAGCCAATGTTACGCTGATTTTTTAAAAAGGGTTTCAGAGGAGATCCGGGAAATTATAGACCGGTGAGTCTGACGTCGGTACCGGACAAAGTGGTAGAGGCTATTATTAAGAATAAAATTACAGACCACATACAAAAACATGGGCTGATGAGACAAAGTTAGCACGGACTTAGTGAAGGGAAGTCTTGCCTCACCAATCTACTGCATTTTTTTGAGGGGGTGAACAAACAAGTGGACAATGGGGAGCTGGTGGATATTGTGTATCTGGATTTTCAGAAGGTGTTTGACAAAGTACCTCATGAAAGACTCCAGACACCTCTCGTTTAGACTACTGCAATCTGCTTCTTGCTGGCCTCCCACCTCTCCAATTGGTTCAAAACTCTGCTGCCCATCTCGTCTTCCACCAGGGTCGCTTTACTCATACTACCCCTCTCCTCAAGTCGCTTCACTGGCTCCCTATCCGTTTTTGCATCCTGTTCAAACTTCTTCTACTAACCTATAAATGTACTCACTCTGCTGCTCCCCAGTATCTCTCCACACTCGTCCTTCCCTACACCCCTTCCCATGCACTCCGCTCCATGGATAAATCCTTCTTATCTGTTCCCTTCTCCACTACTGCCAACTCCAGACTTCGCGCCTTCTGTCTCGCTGCACCCTACGCCTGGAATAAACTTCTTGAGCCCCTATGTCTTGCCCCATCCTTGGCCACCTTTAAATCTAGACTGAAAGCCCACCTCTTTAACATTGCTTTTGACTTGTAACCACTTGTAACCTCCTCTCCTCCTTCCTGTACACATTAATTGATTTGATTTGCTTACTTTATTTTTTTGTCTATTAGATTGTAAGCTCTTTGAGCAGGGACTATCTTCTATGTTTGTGCAGCGCTGCGTATGCCTTGTAGCGCTATAGAAATGCTAAATAGTAGTAGTAGTAGTAGGGTATTACTATGGATTAAGAGCTGGTTGAAAGATAGGAAGCAGAGAGTAGGATTGAATGGTCAGTATTCTCAATGGAGAAGGGTAGTTAGTGGGGTCCCTCAGGGGTCTGTGCTGGGACCGCTGCTTTTTAACATATTTATAAATGACCTAGAGATGGGAGTAACGAGTGAGGCAATTAAATTCGCAGATGACACAAAGTTATTCAGGGTCGTCAAGTCGCAGGAGGAGTGTGAAAGATTACAGGAGGACCTCGCGAGACTGGGGGATTGGGCGTCCAAGTGGCAGATGAAGTTCAATGTTGACAAGTGCAAAGTGATGCATGTGGGTAGGAGAAACCCGAATTACAGCTATGTCATGCAAGGTTCTGCGTTAGGAGTCACAGACCTAGAAAGGGATCTGGGGGTCATCGTTGACAAGACGTTGAAAACTTCTGCTCAGTGTGCTGCGGCAGCCAGGAAGGCGCACAGAATGTTGAGTATAATTAGGAAAGGGATGGAAAACAAACACGAGGATGCTATAATGCCAATGTATCACTCCATGGTGCGACCGCACCTCGAATATTGTGTCCAAGTCTGGTCACCGCATCTCAAAAAAGATATAAAGGAATTGGAGAAGGTGCAGAGAAGGGAGACGATAATGATAAAAGCGATGGAACGACTTCCTTATGAGGAAAGGCTGAGAAGGTTAGGGCTCTTCAGCTTGGAGAAAAGGCACCTGATGGGTAATATGATAGAAGTCTACAAAATAATGAGCGGAGTAGAGCAGACAGATGTGAAGCATTTGTTTACACTTTCAAACAATAATAGAACCATGGGACACAAGATGAAGCTAGAATATGGTAGATTTAAAACAAATAGGAGTAAGATTTTCTTTACTCAGCATGTAGTTGGACTCTGGAACTCGTTGCCGGAGAATGTGGTGGCAGCGGCTGGCCTTACGGAGTTTAAGGGGGGTTTGGACAGATTCCTGAAGGAAAAGTCCATTGAACATTATTAATTTTTTTTTTTGGGGGGGGGGGGGGGGGGGGGGGGGGTTGACAGGTTCTTGAAGCCTGGATTGGCTGCTGTCAGAGACAGGATGCTGGGCTTGATGGACCCTTGGTCTTTTCCCAGTATGGTGGTGCTTATGTGCTTATGTGGACACCTGTGAAGCTGGTGAAGATAGATGTGAGATGTAAATCTTGAGAAAAGGCACAAGATGGGGATCCCTTGACCTTGAGACCAGTGGAGAAGATGGCACACAGATCCATTCCGAAGGCCTTCCCCACACCTTGCATACAGGCACAACTGGGTGTGTCTAATTGAGAAAAAGACATTTGTAGATAGGTTGGAAACAGTTGGTATCAGTATCACAGTCCAATTATTACAGTCCACAGTATCAGAGTCCACTGCTGTCCCTTGTGTTTCTGCTGACCTGTTCCAGTGCTCTGTCCTGATCTGCATCCAGGTCCTGCAAAAAGCAAGAAATCCTTAGTTAGCAGATACATAGGGTAGAGCATGTCTCAGGTCTGCTTCTGAGCAGAAGGGGAAGAGTGGGATGAGAGGTCTGTGCTAACCTGCAGAATATGGCAAAAGCAAAGAAGATCTGGCTCAAGGCTTCCTAGGTGTAGCTGGCTGATCCTGGAGGGGACAGCCCAAGAGTCAGGTATGGAAAGCTCAGAGCAGATGAAAAGCCACCATCCACTCTGAAACAATTATAAGAAAAGAGAGACCCTCCCTGAAACAGTTCCCCCTCAAAGAAGTTCAATCTCCCCAAAACGTCTTCACATGTGGCCCATAATCAAATCCAAATGTCCATATTGCTAGTTCTCTCCTGCAGACATTTTCAGGTGTGGCCTATAAATAATAATAATAATAATAAAAAGTCTATATCGCTAGCTCTCCTGCAGACTTTTCAGGCGTGGGCCATAACCTAAAAAAAACACGTTAATCTCCAAAACGTCTACCTGTCCCTGCCCTAAACATTTCCAGAAGCCTATTTAAATGTTCACCACGGTATTCTCAAATTTCCCACTGCTATTTTCACAATGGCTCAAAAAAAAAAAAAAAGCAGCACCTAGCAGGAAGAGTAACTTCTCAGATACAGAGATCAACCTGCTACCGAGGGAGATCTCAGAAAGGCATTTCTTTTTTTTAATTCTTTTTATTAGTGTCAATACAAGATAACACAGTGCCATATCAGCTGAGATACATAGTGCTAAGTTACCACATTACCAGTATCCACATTAGTACAAAGCTGAATATGAACAAGATGTACTCTCTGACAGGTGGTCTTTTTACAACCCTCTCACATTGACATTTATGTGTTATACAAGGAACCCCCAAACACAATCCCTCTCCCCGACATCATTAACCCTTACCGTGCATCCCTACTCACATCCCACATACCCTCTTTCACTCATCCGCTAGAATACCCACCCCCCTTCTTTCACCCCTCCCCCAGATTCCAGGTGTAATTGATTATCCATTTGTCCCACCTCCCGCAGAAGTCCACGCCACAGAGACGCGTATTGTATGTTGTATAAGGTTGAGGAACTGCCATATGCTCTACTCTCGTATTGCGCCAGTTCTATTATCTTAGCCACCCAACAAGAGTATGGGCTGGTTCCTCCTTTATCCAGAACTGCAGTATTACTTTTTTTACTGCCAATATTGACATATATAAGAATCTGCGCTGCGGGAACGTCAATCCCTGTTTGATCAGCCCCGCTTGCTCTCCCAGCATCAAGGCCAGATACGTCCACTCCACCTTCTTCTTTAATACGCTATTCAAAGTATCAAACACCCTATTCCATAATGTCAGTTTGGGGCACTCCAGGAAAGAGTGTACAAAGGTACCAGCCCCCACCTGACATTTCTGGCATGCATCAGTATCCCAGAGTTTCATCAATTTCCCTTTCTCCCATGTTATGAAAGCTCTGTTAATCAGTTTGTACTGGGTTTCTTGCCACTCCGCAGATTTAACCATTTCATATAGTATTTTGTACAGTAACCTATAATGTGATTGTGAATACTGCACCACCAGCTCCTCATTCCACTTAGCAATGACACCTGTCGGTCCCCCTTCAGGGCTAGTCATTTTAACCATTCTATACCATATAGATAACTTGTTTCCCACTAATGGTAGGCCTTGTACTATCTTATCCAATTTATCATATTGCCAGGATTCCCCATGTTTCCCCCTACATTTCTGCTAATAATGACAGACCTGCATATAATGTATCATATGTGTGTTAGAAATCTGCCATTTGTCCTTCATTTGATGAAAGTCATGAACTGCTCATCCCCTGGAAGTAGCAAGTGACCTATGGTGCTGCACCCCTTCTTGACCCACTGTTGGAACACCGACGGGCCCATACCCGCCGGAAAATCCATCAAACCCGTCATTCTCAAAAAGGGTGGTGCATGAGGATTGCGTTCCTGTTTGGTCCTCCACCATCTCCACGCTAAACACATAGGCCTCAAAAACGTAAATAGCCTGTTAAATCATGTTCCCAGTCCCGGTGGTACATGTAGTAAGTTTATAAATGCATAAGGGGAACACCAGCCCACCCACCAATCCTCTGGTGTAAATTTCGATTGTCCGCTGATTCCCTCAAACACCAGCCTCATCAGTGCTGTCTGGCGAGCTCATGGCTTCGGCCTACTGTTGTGACCCGGTAGTAGTGAGCCCCTGTGCCCCAACTGAGCACGGCAGAGATGGAGTGACGGCAGAAAAAGACCTGCACGGTCCATCCAGTCTGCCCAACAAGATAAATTCATATGTGCTACTTTTTATTTGTACCTGTTCTCTTCAGGGCACAGACCGTTTAAGTCTGCCCAGCACTATCCCCGCCTCCCAACCACCAGCCCCGCCTCCCACCACCAGCTCAGGGCCAGACCGTATAAGTCTGCCCAGCACTATCTCCGCCTCCCAACCACCAGCCCCGCCTCTCACCACCGGCTCTGGCACAAACCATATAAGTTGGCCCAGCACTATCCCCACCTCCCAACTACCAGTCCCGCCTCCCACCACCAGCTCTGGCACAGACCGTATAAGTCTGCCCAGCACTATCCCCGCCTCCCAACCAGCCCCGCCTTGGAGTAATGAGCGTACTGGTGGCCCCGGATGGCGCAGGATGTGCTGCAGTATGTGTCCACCTGTCCAGTGTGCGCCCGAACTAAGAGCTCTCATCAGAAGCAGTGGGGTTTGATGCAGCCCATGCCGGTACCGCAGCAACCCTGGGAGGACCTGTCCATAGATTTCATCACTGATCTGCCGGCCTCTAACACTGTCATTTGGGTAGTGATCGACCGGTTTTCCAAGATGGCCCACTTTGTGCCTATGAAGACCTTACCCACAGCTGCCAGTCTTGCCTCCAGTTTCATCACCCATATCTTCAGGCTCCATGGATTGCCCCAAAGGATCATAAGTGACCGAGGCTCCCAGTTCACCTCTCTTTTTTGGAGAGCATTATGTTCAGCCTTTGGGGTAACCATGCTCTTCTCATCAGCGTACCATCCGCAAACCAATGGGATGGTGGAAAGGGTCAACCAGACGGTGAAGGCGTTCCTCCGGGCTTACTCGAACCAGCGCCAGGATGACTGGTCCTCCTTGTTACCCTGGGCTGAGTTCGCCTACAATAACAGTCTACATTCAGCTTCCCGGACTACACCTTTCAGCACCATCTATGGGCGTCATCCACGTCTGCCTCCACCCATTTCGCCCGTAGAGGTCCCACCTCAGGTACAGCCCACAGTCCGAACTATACAAGAGACATGGAAGAAGGTTCAGGAGCAGCTGCGTCAGGCAGCGGTCAAGGCCAAGGAAACATACGACCGCAGGAGACAAACTGCTCCCACGTTCCAGCCAGGAGAGAAGGTATGGCTCAGTACCCGGTACCTGAGACTGCGGCTACCATCACTCAAGTTTGCTCCCCGCTTCATCGGCCCGTTTGCAGTGCGCTCCAGGATTGGAGCGGTGACTTACCGCTTGCAACTACCTGCTCAGCTCAGAGTGCACAATGCGTTCCACGTGTCTCTGCTGAAACCTTTCTGTAGGTCCAAGTGGCATCCGGAGCCCAAGAAGGTGGTTGTGCCAGAGAGTGATCCTGACCCCGAGTACGAAGTAGACCGGATCCTGGACTCGAAGCTGCGTGGTGGGAAGTTGTTCTACCTGCTGTCCTGGAAGCACTTCGGACCAGAAGACAACTCCTGGGAGCCAGCAACCAATGTCCATGCTCCGGACCTGGTCCGTGAATACCATTCCCTTCACCCTACTCGACCCAGGCCGGGGAGAAGAGGGGGCTTTTCGGGGGGGGATACTGTTACGTCCCTCACCTGTTCGACGCTCCTCCCGGCTAAGTCATTCCTCAGCTTCGTTCAAGAGGGACAAGGTTCAGTCTTAGGAGGGTCGGTTTCAGTTTCCTAAGTCTGGCAGCTGTCATCCGGGTTGGATCAAGGACAGCAGCCATCTTGGCTAGCTCAGGAGGGGGCAGCCATCTTAGAGTAACGAGGTCAGGAAGGAAGCCCATATTTGGACGAAGGCACCTCTGCTGATGGGGGCAGCCATCTTGAATCAGCTGCACATACTTGAGCCTAATTCCTCCACTACTTAAAGCCCTGCCTTCAGTCCTTTGTTGCTTTGGCCACGTAATTCATTTAACCTGCACTGCAGCGATTTATCCAGACTCCTAATATGTTGCCGCCTAAGATCCTGGTATTCCCGTGACAGCTTTAGTAACTCGGCCTCTGCTTTTTTTTTCCGACTCGCTGTGTAGGCCAGTATATGCCCCCTCAATACCACTTTAGAGGCTTCCCAATATGTGTGTTCGTCTCTGGTTTCATATTGTGTTTTTGATATTCTAGCCATTTTTCTCTTTAAAATATACGGAATGGTGCATCATTATATAGCGCTGGGGAAAATTTCCCGACCTTTTCCTTCCCATCATCCGAGTACGAGATAGCCAATGTGATAGCTGAGTGGTCTGAGAGGACCTGATCCTCTATGCTTACCCCCCTTACTATTTGGAGTATTGTGTGCGACACATCCACCAACCCCAATTGATGCATCACAAAGTTTCCCCCTTTATTTTCCAAGGCACTAGATTTAGGTTTTATGGGCTTACAATCAATGGAGGGATCCACAATGGTGTTAAAGTCTCCCCCTGCAATGATCTGATATTCCGAATGTAGTGCCAGCTTAGCCACTACCTCAGAGAAGAATTTGTGATTATAAACGTTGGAACCATATAGGTTACACAGTCCCAGCTTTCTACCCCATAGCTCGCCCAGTATTATTATATATCGTCCCTCCTTATCGGGATATATTTTATGTATGTGAAACGGTAGCTGCTTGTGAAACAGTATGGCTACTCCTCTTTGCCTGCTATTAAAGGCTGAGTCCACCACCTCGCCTACCCAGCCTCTTTTCAATTTAGCCTGTTCTGCATTGGTTAAGTGCGTTTCCTGCATAAAAGCAATATCTGCCCCGTGTTTCCTCATCCATGATAGTATTTTAGTTCGCTTAATCGGGGAATGCAGACCATCCACATTCAAAGATATGATTTTTAACTTAACTATATCCAGTAATCATGTTGGTGTTAGCCAAGTTATTGAATGGTGCAGTCCCACAGGCCTCCCAGCTAAGCCTGTCAGACCCCTCTACCCTCTGCGGTTCCACCTTCTTCACACCTGCCCTTACAGCGATCCCTGCCCTGATCCGAAAGTACTTGGTAATCAGTCCCCCCCCTTACCCGCACACTCAATCCCCATGCACGCTCTTTCACCCCCCTACTGCGCCAAACACTCCTAGCATCCCCCCTTCCCCTCTCCTCCCTCTCACCCTGTCCCCTTCCACCCCTCCCTTCCAGTTCGCCATCCTCCTCCTAATCCAGTCTGGGCAGCAAAAGAAAAACATTTCCCGCCCCACTCCCTCTCAGCCCCCCAGACACCCCTAACACACAGTAAACTTTTCCCCTCAACATTAATGCATAAACAACTAACCATCCAACATTTAAATTTTCACAACAATAATGGCCTCTATCGTGCCCTTGTCTTCAAACAAACTATTCACTCATTTAGGGCCAATGTTCCCCACAAAACACAAAGTTTGTTACCCAAGATTCAGAAACAGCAATATAACCAGGAACTGCTCGATTTAAGAGCACCATCTTTTGTAGTTACCCACTTCCACATATCCAGGCCAATGCGTGTACAGTCACTGTCCGCATTCCTGCTGCCCTGAGGTGTTTAACTTGTCCAGGAACGCCTGTGCTGCACTTGCCTCTGCAAAAGCTAGTTGCTTCCCCTCATGCCATACTCTTAGCTTAGCAGGGAATGAAAGGGAGAAACGGATTCCTTTATTACATAGTAATGTACAAGCGGGCGCCATGGTTCTTCGTTGCAACGCTACCACTGCTGAGTAATCAATGAAGATCAAGATTTTCTGTCCCTCATACTCCAATGGGCTCTTTCTCATGCAGAATGCCTTGAGCACCATTTCCTTGCCCATCCAATTCGGAAAATGTGCTATAGCGGTGCGTGGTTTTAGTTCCTCTTCTTTACGCATCCCGATCCTGTGGGCTCGATCACACTGCCAAGTCTCCGTTTTTCCTGTGACTCCCAAGTGCTCCGGTAGCCATGTGCTAAAAAATGAATACAGCGCAGCGTCCTTAACAGACTCCGGAAGCCCGATTACCCTCAAATTGTTGCAGCGATTCCGATTTTAGTGCTCTTCCAGCTTTTCTTTTAGGTCTGCCGCCTTTTTCTGTAGGGCTAGAATTTGAGTCCCCATCCTCTGTGAGGCTTCTTCTTGTGCCGCAACTTGGTGTTCCACCTCATCTAGCCTTCTCAATTGGGTGTCAAATTTTTCATTTATTTCGTCAACTGCAGTTTGAATTTTGTTCAGGCGGCCCTCTAATGCCGTCGCCACTGTCAGTGAGATCTCTCTCGCCCACTCTCCCGTTTGCGTTGCTGGTAATTGTTGTACCTCCCGTTCCTCCGCCATCTTTGACACTGAGGTGGCTGGCACGCTTTTACCCTTCAGGCCTCTCTGGCTCCTCGTGGGCATACCCTCCGTTATCGTGCTCTTTATCTCGCCCCACCGATTCCTGGTAAGGCACCTTTTAAAATTCTGTTGTGCTGAAAAGTTCCGGGGTGCTATTAACTGGTTTTTTTGCTGTTTTATAGCTGAGATTCCGCGGAGCTCACTTCTTGTGCTGCCGATCAGGAAGCAGACATCACGTGACCCTCAAGGCATTTCAACTTGTTTGCACCCAGGGGACAGAGGCTCTTGGGCTCCACCAAGGGGAGGGAGTGAGATGCCATCTGTGCATGCCTTAATGCGGTCCACCATAGCAACAGAGAGGTTGAGAACTGCAAGAGGAAACAGCACCAGCTGAAGCAGGAGGTCCGCTGCAAGGCTGGCGCCAACCCTCCAGGTGACACCAGCAACTTCAGCCTCCTGGAATAGATGATGCACACTCTCATCTCCCAGAAGGTGATACACGGAGTCAGGAGCCAAGACACATCTGCCCAGCTTGAGGAGTCAGGTACGTTTGGCACATGAAAGCTGTCCTATCTCTCCTCTGTATCACCCTCCCTTCCACAAGCAGAGTCATGGTGGGGGGGGGGGGGGGGCATCATTGATCACCCTCCCTATAGGCTAGGTTCTAAGATAGGTGCAGGAGGCGGTTAAGAATGCACACCAGAGGACATGGTGAAAGGCCTGATTATCAAAGGTGATGTCCCAAATATTTCACAGGGAGAAGGTGTTAGTGGACAGGTCAGGGACTCCCAGTACCTGTCCTATTTTTGTGCCTTCTTTCTCTCCCTCCACCTTGACCCATCACCAACCAGTGCATACGTCTGCTTTCCCCACTTCTGTACTCCTGCCGCTGTGCCCTTTGCAACCCATCTACAATCCTTCTTTCTCTACTCACCTGCCTGTGTGGCTGTCTGGCACTTTGGGCTCTCCAGTACACAGTGTCCCATACCCATTGGCTCCAGTGGTGTGGCACGTGTAGGCAGATATCTTTGGGTTGCATGAGAATGACATTTCTCAACATCATCTGTGTGCTGGAGATGCCCGTGGAGGGATCTGTAAAGGAAAGGTGCAGCAAATTGCCAGGTTAGTTTCTGCAATAAACACATTTCCTCCACTTTTGACATGCAGGCAATGACAGCAACTCAGAGGGTGAGGCATGACCCAGCAGCCCAGCCAGCCACATGCTGCAGAGGAGGAGGCAGCAGCAACAACAGTGTCACCAGAAGTGGTAGCTATGGAGGCACAGAAGGCCACTGGAGATGAGGAGGTGGCACAGGAGCCACCAGAAGTGGGAGAGACAAAGGAGGCCTCAGAAGTGGACTCCTCCCCCATCAGCATTTGCAGATGTGGCCAGGGACGAGATGGATGAGGGTCCTGAGGAGCCACTGGCCATACAGAGAGGGGGAGTTCACCGGCATAGATGGCAAGTGTTAAGGCTGGCCACCAGACTTCTGACTGAAAATCAAGACCTGGCCAAGTATCAGTGAAGGAAATTGGACCTAATGCTTCAGGATGTCTGAGCCATGGAGGGAGGAGCACCACCAGGCACATGAAAATATCTGGCGCCAGCCGCTAGGACTTCAGCAGGATCTGCAGGCCTATGCAGCAGCCACTGGAGAACAACCTACACCCGAGGTCACTCCACTTCACCTGCCCCCAAACTGACCAGGTGGTCAGATTTTCGGAGGGCGGCTGAAGCAGCCACCACCTCTGGTGAGAATGGTGATAGTGCAAGCCCCACAGGGGAGGCCAGAGACAATGTGGCTGCTGCTGCTAGAGACACCTCCTCAGCTGCTGGTGCTGGGTGTGGGGAATGAGGTGCCCTACAGAGGGGATGGGGAAGGGGATATAGGTGCTAGACTGTGCTGGGGATGTGATGGGGTGGGGCAGGGGTGTGCACAAAGAGGGTGGTGGTGGGGTGTGGGGTAAGTGTGTTGTGTTGTCATAAATAAATATCATTTACCTTCACTAAAAATTGGTCTGTATAAATCTTTCCCTGGCTCTGACACCCAGCTGGTGTGCACTCTGCTCTGCTCTGTGAGCAGAGGGGAGGGCTCCTCGTCATCCTGGTCCTGGTCCTGCTGTTGTGGTTGCTGTGGCTCCTTTGGAAGGGCCTGCCCTCTGTGCTGGACCAGGTTATGAAGCATGCAACAGGAAATGAAGATCTTGGCAACCTTTTCTGAGCTTCAGAGGAGCTCCCCTCCAGACCAATCTACACATCAGAACCTGTTTTTGAGCTGTCTGAAGCTGCGCTCTATGATGCCACATGTGGTCCGATGTCTGCTGTTGTAGTCCTTCTCCACCGCTGTTTGGGGGTGCACTAGCGGGGTGATGAGCCAGGTCTGCTGTGGTTATTCTCTGTCACCTGTGGAGGGGAAGCAGAATGACAGACATGAGTGTAGTGGCTGGTCTGGGTATCTTGTGGGCTGGGAATTGTGGGTTGTGGAGACACCTGGAGGAAGGCAGTGCTGAAGGTTAGCAGGAGGAGAGGGTATAGGATTGGCAGATCCCTGATACACTTACCTAGGAGCCAGCCACTGGTGATCTCCCTCAGTTGAACCTGGGTATCTGGCACACGTCTACAATGTCCCCCTGGGCATCACACACAACTTGCATATTAATAGAGTGGAATGCTTTTTTATTCCTATAGGTGGCCTCTCATGCTCGGGGGGGGGGGGGGGGGGGTAGAGTCGGAGTTCGACGTGTGTGCAGTCTATGATGCCTATGATCAAGGGAATGTAAGCAATGCCATAGAACTGAGCCATGTTGTTCCGCAGGGCCTGGGGGGGGGGGGGGGGGCAGGGAAGGTGATGTACTCTGAGGTGTGGGTAAGGAAGACATCAAGGAACTGGGTGAGACAATTGGAAATGGTGGGCTGGGTCAGGTCTGTGTTCACAGCTAGGACAGTCTGGAAGTTACCAGTGGCCAGAAAAGCAAGGGAGGCGATGGTCTTCAAGTGGACAGGGATAGGATTGTGGTCCTGGGCTGTAGGAGGGGTTGGACCTGATCACACAGGTGCTGGATAGCAGCCCTGTCAAATTGGTACCTGATGAGACATCGGGCATCTGTGAGCTCCAGGAACCTGGAGCAGGGCCTAAATATCCGGGGATGGAGGTATCTCCTGTGGTGTGTCTCTATTAAAACATATGCCAACAGTGCATACAGTTCAGGCATTACCAAACACCACAGATGCAATCTACTTATCCCAAACTAAGGACAGTGCGCACTACCACCTACTCAGTGGTGTGCTGGTAAATTTTTAACAACAGACTCTCTCCGGGCATACCAGCCCTGCAATATTAGGGGGGGGGGGGGACCAATGCATTCCTCTTCTCCCCCATGCAGGTGCACTACTTATAGCCCATTTATGTTTAAACAAAAGAGATCTGCATGAAACAAAATATTGGAGAATGGCGGAGGTGGTCCCTCTTCACAAAAGTGGTGATAGGGAAGAAGCTGGAAACTACAGGCCGGTAAGCCTCACTTCAGTTATTGGAAAAGTAATGGAAGCGATGCTGAAGGAAAGGATAGTGAATTTTCTGGAAGCCAATAAGTTGCAAGATCCGAGACAACATGGCTTTACCAAAGGGAAATCGTGCCAAACGAATCTCATTGAGTTCTTTGATTGGGTGACAGGAGAATTGAATCAGGGACGAGCTATGGACGTAATCTACTTAGATTTCAGCAAAGCTTTTGACACGGTTCCCCACAGGAGGCTCTTAAATAAACTGGAGGGGCTGAAGATAGGACCTGAAGTGGTGAACTGGATTAGGAACTGGTTGACGGACAGACGCCAGAGGGTGGTGGTGAATGGAATTCGCTCGGAGGAAGGAAAGGTGAGTAGTGGAGTGCCTCAGGGATCGGTGCTGGGGCCGATTCTGTTCAATATATTTGTGAGTGACATTGCCGAAGGGTTAGAAGGTAAAGTTTGCCTATTTGCGGATGATACTAAGATCTGTAACAGAGTGGACACCACGGAGGGAGTGGAAAACATGAAAAAAGATCTGAGGAAGCTAGAAGAATGGTCTATGGTTTGGCAATTAAAATTCAATGCGAAGAAATGCAAAGTGATGCACTTAGGGAATAGAAATCCACAGGAGACGTATGTGTTAGGCGGGGAGAGTCTGATAGGTACGGGCGGAGAAAGGGATCTTGGGGTGATAGTATCTGAGGATTTGAAGGCGACGAAACAGTGTGACAAGGCGGTGGCCGTAGCTAGAAGGTTGTTAGGCTGTATAGAGAGAGGTGTGACCAGCAGAAGAAAGGGGGTGTTGATGCCCCTGTATAAGTCGTTGGTGAGGCCCCACCTGGAGTATTGTGTTCAGTTTTGGAGGCCGTATCTTGTTAAGGATGTAAAAAGAATTGAAGCGGTGCAAAGAAAAGCTACGAGAATGGTATGGGATTTGCGTTACAAGACGTATGAGGAGAGACTTGCTGAACTAAACATGTATACTCTGGAGGAAAGGAGAAACAGGGGTGATATGATACAGACGTTCAAATATTTGAAAGGTATTAATCTGCAAACGAACCTTTTCCGGAGATGGGAAGGTGGTAGAACGAGAGGACATGAAATGAGATTGAAGGGGGGCAGACTCAAGAAAAATGTCAGGAAGTATTTTTTCACAGAGAGAGTAGTGGATGCTTGGAATGCCCTCCCGCGGGAGGTGGTGGAAATGAAAACGGTAACGGAATTCAAACATGCGTGGGATAAGCATAAAGGAATCCTGTGCCAAAGGAATGGATCCTCAGGAGCTTAGTCAGGATCGGGAGGCGGGGCTGGTGGTTGGGAGGTGGGGATGGTGCTGGGCAGACTTGTGCGGTCTGTGCCGGAGCCGGTGGTTGGGAGGAGGGGCGGGTGGTTGGGAGGCGGGGATAGTGCTGGGCAGACTTATACGGTCTGTGCCCTGAAGAGCACAGGTACAAATCAAAGTAGGGTATACACAAAAAGCAGCAAATATGAGTTATCTTGTTGGGCAGACTGGATGGACCGTGCAGGTCTTTTTCTGTCGTCATCTACTATGTTACTATATATGTTACTATGTATTTTGACTAATAAAACCACTTGCCCCTGAACCGTGTTCAAAACAGAATAATCCATTTGTGTATCTAAAAGGTAAACTTCTACAAAACAGATGAAGATGTGATTCCATGTGTCCCAATGAAAGGAGAGTTTAATTCTACTTCCATGTAATTTCAATATATTCCATCATCTTTATAACACCAGGCTTCCCAAGGCAGATTACAACAACAGTTAAGATGAACCCATCAGGAAACAGGATATCCTCACTGAAATTTGGCCATCTGTATTGTATACAGTGTATTGTATAGTGTATTTTTTTTTAAGAGTAGAAAAATGAGCACAAAACGGAGAGTTTAAAATTGCTGTTTCTACCAGCTATAATACTTTTTAAAGCTGTTCTAGTAATATTCAATTGCTATTTCATGATATTTATATCTACATATGGGAAGCTTTCAAATAAATTAAAAAGCTGTCCAATAAGTTAAAAAAAAACCAAAAAAACGAAAACCTTTGTCCTGCACCTTTCAAGGCACTGCCTATCCAATTGAAACAGCTTTAGACTTGTTACAGATGGACCAACAATAAAGAACGACAACACGGATGCAGCAGCTCATAGATGTGCTTGCTTTGTTTTCAGTGTACTAGAGATGACAGCTATGCGGGGGAGTGGAAACCGAGATTAATCAAATTGGCTTCCTTGCTTACGTGTTCTTTGACTGCTGCGTCCTGCCTACTCGGAAACAGCAAGTTGAATCAGAGTAGGCGGGACGCGGCAGGAGAAGGACCCCGACGCCGGCATCCTGTCCTAATCACTGCCTGTAAGGCTCACTTCCACTCCTGTCTATTAAAACTCCTTGGTCCCGACGGTGTTCTTTGACTGCTGTGTCCTGCCTACGCGGAAACAGCAAGTTGAATCAGAGTAGGCGGGACGCGGCAGCAGAAGGACCCCGACATCCTGTCCTAATCACTGCCTGCGAGTACGGTCCGGTCGGGAGGACTGCGTAGGGGGGCAGAGGTTGGGGGAGGGACAAGAAAGAACAAAGTTGAACGCATGGGGCAGGGCAGGGGAGAGAGAGAATCAGGAACTTGGTGCAGCAGTGTTTGGGGGGGGCAATGCCCCCTCGCCCCCCAAACCATTCCACTTGTCCTCCCCCTCGGGCCCAGCAAGTCTCTCATTATCTGACAAACATCTGCTTCTTATGTTCTTACTAGAGTAAGACGTTACGTAATAGTGCACTTCTGCAGCAAGATCTCTGGCTGTGCCAGCCCAGGGCTCTCCTCTGTACTCTCAATCTAGATCGCAGGGAGCCTGCAGGCAGCTGAAATCTATTGGGAGGACAGCGGCCGGGCAGCCAAGTTGAGGTTCTCAGTTGGACGGTGGTGGACCATGGGTCCACGACCACCCATGGACTGTTACCAGGAGCGCTACAGCCTGCATCTTGAGGTGAGCAAACAAACCTGCCTGCAGTGCAGCACGAGGCAGGGTTGCCACACACCATGCATGCACCAATATCAGGTGACTTCACAGCTGGTGTGTTCTTTGGGCATGCATGCCTCCAGCCTCCCGCTGCAATTTGTGAAAAGAAAACTGAAGTCTCAGCTGACAGCACAACAACCGGCTCACAAATAATTTGTGGAACCCCCCCCCCCCCCCCCCCCAACAGCACAACAACCGTTTCGCAAAATTGTTCTAAAATTAACAATCGGCTCTGAAAAGCCGATGCGAGCCGGCTCCAGCACACCACTGCACCTAGTGAGTGTAGTGAGTTCTGCCAACAACAGACAACACCCAGCACTCACTCTTCTACCACCAGCAAACAGTCCTGACACACAGACACAGTAGCAATCACTCACCCTCCCAACACCAGCACTCAATCCTCACACACAGCTGCAACACTAATCACTCTCCCCCACCAACAAACAGTCCTCACACACACAGCAGCAGCAGCAGCAGCACAAAGCAGAGGGACAAACTGGGACTGGACAAATAGAGGAACACTGAATGCAGAGGGCAAGCAGGTAAAGGGGTATAATGGGGTGTGTGGGGGAAGGGGGAGCGATACAGAAAAAGGGATGGGTGTCGGTGGGGGATTAGCAGGTATGGGCAAGGCCTTGGGGCGGTGAAACATAGAGGAGGCAAGGAAGGAAATGTATAGGGAACAAGGTTGAGACTGGGACAAACAGACAAAATGGTAGGATAGTACGCAGCAACTCTTTCTCAATAACCAATACTCCTAGCTCTCCACTCTCCCCCACAAAATCACAAATGGGTCTAAAGACATCTTTCCTCTTACCCTAGACACTTTTATATCAGATCTAATTCCTTACATTTTTCTTACCGCCAGGGGCGGCCCACAAAACAAAAGGAACAATTTTCCAAATGTCATCTTTTTCTTTTCATCTAAGCACAGGGAAAAAAAAGGATTTTAAATGCTCACAGGTTTCAACCTAATTCTGTTTAATGTGGAATATAAATGTCACAAATAAGTAAATAAATAAATAGATAAAAACTCGGAATGTTGAGCACCTGATTCTCATAACATATTTGTATCTGTTTTAGTGACCCTTTACCAGGAGAAAAACAATCTCTGCACAAATGTAAGAATGTTAGGGTGTCCCTATAACCAGCCCCTCCAAATGACACACTGATTACAATTTATAAAACAAATTACTGCTCTACCTATGACAAATTACACTATTACACTTCCTCTGTGTACATCCGTATGGAACACAAACTGACATGTTTGAAAATACAAGTGAGATTAAATTAAAACGCTGCCAACAATAAAGAATGACAGCATGGATGAGCTTTGCTTTGTTTTGAGTGTACTGGGAATGGGATGACATCTGTACGGGGAAGGGGAAACTGAGATAAACCTAAGTGGTTTCAACTTTTTGATGTCATCCCACCTCCGGTTTTCATCCAACTTCTTTGCTGAAACCCTTCCCCCCCAGTTTCTCCTTCCATCCCCACCCCTCCCGCAGCATCTCCTCTCTTCCTTCTTCACTTCCTCAACCCCTTCTCTGCATATCTACTTCCATCCCCCCCCCCCCCCCCAGACAACATCTCCTACCTTCCTTAACCCTACCCCTGAGCCTACCTTCAATTTATTCTAAAAGTCACCGGGCACAGGCAGTTCACACATGTATGCTACCCTCCCGCCGGCCCCAGCATCGTTTCACTACTGCTGCTCGGCCCACCCAGACATAACTTCCTGTTTCTGCTGGGGCGGGCCACAGTAGAGAGACAATGCTGGGGTTGGGGGCTGGTCAGCGTGCATGTATGAATCGCTGCTGCTGCATGATAAGTTTTAGAACAAATTGAAAGTAGACCCCGGGGGTTCAAGAAAAGGAGGAGATGCCACCTGG
Source organism: Microcaecilia unicolor (assembly GCF_901765095.1). Taxonomy (NCBI): domain Eukaryota; kingdom Metazoa; phylum Chordata; class Amphibia; order Gymnophiona; family Siphonopidae; genus Microcaecilia; species Microcaecilia unicolor. The sequence goes on along the minus strand of NC_044040.1, from coordinate 116,530,402 downwards.
GGGGGGGGGGGGGGGGGAGTTAGGGTTGGGATGAGAAAGGACGGGAGGAGATGCCACTCCAGGAGAAGGGGATGTGTGGCAGAGATTGCTGACAAGCAGCAAGATGCCACTCCCTTAAGAGTGCTGCTTAAGGCTGCCGCCTCAGTTTGCCTCATTATAGGGCCGCCCCTGCTTACCGCCACTGAGAAACCATTTTGCTATCTGTTATGGGCTGGAGACGTTCATTCCGTAACACCGCCCATAACATGCCTCCAAAACGCCCCTTTTGGAGATGTCTTGAGCTAAGGGCACTGTTTACTAAGCTGCGTTATAGGCACGTTAGCATTTTTAACGCATGTTAACCATGTACGCGCGTTAACTGTGTACGTGCTTACAATATCCCTATAGGCGCCTACACAGCATGCGCGTTAATGCACCTTAGTAAACAGGGCCCTAAATGTACTAGCAATTTAGACCATTTTTTTCTTTACTTTGATTATATGCTGCTGACATTTTTCGGTGGAATATACGTCCATCTGCCTTTTAAACCACTTTTTGGACATTCTTCTCTTTCAAAAATGAACCCCTTTAAGATTAGAGGGATTTTATTCATAAAAATAAAGCTACCATTACACAGTGCTGCCATCCCCCTCTGATAGTGCATTTAAGGCATTAAACTAGATAGTTCTACCTACACGTCCAGGAAAAGGATCTAGGTGTCATTGTTGATGATACATTAAAACCCTCTGCTCAGTGTGCAGCGGTGGTTAAGAAAGCAAATAGAATGTTAGGAATTATTAGGAAAGGAATGTAAAACAAAAATGAGAATATTGTAATGCCTTTGTAATGCTCCATGGTGCAACTGCACCTCAAATACTGTGTGCAATTCTGGTTACCGTATCTCAAAAAAGATATAGCGGAATAAGAAAAAGTACAGAGAAGGGCAATGAAAATGATAAAGGGGGCGGGATGACTTTCCTATGAGTAAAGGCTAAAGATGTAGGCTTTTCAGCTTGAAGAAGAGATGGCTGAGGGGAGCTTTGATAGAGGTCTATAACATACTGAGTGGAGTGGAAAAGGTAGATGTGAATCACTTGTTACTCTTTCCAAAACAAGAACTAAGGGGAATGCAATGAAGCTACTGAGTTGTAAATTTATAACAAATTTATAACAATAGTTTTCACTCAATGTGTAATTAAACTCTGGAACTCATTGCCAGAGAATGTGGTAAAAGCAGTTAGATCAGCAGGGTTTTAAAAAGGTTTGGATAATTTCCTGAAAGAAAAGTCCACACGCTATTATTAAGATGGGCTTGGGAAAATCCACTGCTTATATATAGGATAAGCAGCATAAAATCTGTTTTAGTCTTTGGGATTTCACCAGTTACTTGTGACCTGGATCAGTAGTGTAGCCAGCCCTGCAATTTTGGGGGTGGCCTGGGGGGAGGGGCAATGCATTCCTCTCCCTGCCTCTCCTCCCCTCCCCCGCACACATGTGCATGCATTAACCATATCTTTGCTGGCAGGGATTCTGAGGCCCTGCCAGCCAAATAAATACACTGCTGCCACCCCTATCCTCGCACTGCTTCCTTCCCGCTCTGAGCATGTGAGAAGTCCAGGCATACTCAGAGCAGGAAGGAAATTATGATCCCCAAGGGAGAGATAAAAATACAAAATACTAAATCAAAATCAGTCCCACAAACAAATTAAATAATTAGCTCAGTAGACACTCTGGGGCCTGTAAAAATTATCAAATGATATAAAATTTGTTTTCCATAAAAGGTTATGAAAGGAAGTAAGAAAGATTCAGTATAGGCTGTATAACAACAGTCGAGCTTAGCTTCAGTGAGAAACACTGACAGATTCGGTCACTTAAATCGCTCTGTACATCATAAAACCTCTCAACGCTTCCTTTACCCAACTTTTTAATAATATTTTTAGTTGTATATACTATTGTTCTTTAAACCAACAGGTTACTCAAGTGACTGATGAGTGCAAAACAAACTCCGTCTCTGCTGCAAAAAAAAATGTGTGTCTCAATTCAAGATAAAGACCAAAGTCCATTAATAAATAATATAGTACCAATCTTTCAACAAGCAGTAAGGGCACAACTTATCTCAATGATCCTTTATTCTTCAATTAACTGCTTGCAAGACGTCCGTCAGAGCACCCTGTTTCAGCAACTTCTTCAACAGGACGCCAGTGCTATAATACTCCACAGTTTAATGACGGCTTTCTCAGCGTGGCAGCTTCAAACCTAGAATACTTTTGTTAATGTGATGACATCATTAAATTTCACCCAACTTTATTAACTTCATATAGTAGCATTCTACTCAATGAACTTGTTCAGTCTCTTAGGAGATACAGAGCCCAATTCAAATATCCAGTATTGTTCTCACAGTGCTAAAAATGCGTCTCGATCTCCCTGGAAATGTTCAGAGACCTGTTCTATAATAAACCATTTCATATCGGTAAAATTGTGATTATACTCAATGCGATGTATCACCATAGGGGCAGTTAATGTTTTCATCTTTAATCTGCTGTGATGTTCATTCAGTTTCTGTGTAATTGTCCTAGTGGTACACCCAACATAGTTTCAAACAGGGGCAAATTATGATGTACACTACAAAAATAGAAGAGCATAGTTGTTTTCAATTTAGAGATTTTGTGGGGGTCAGGATGTTGACATACAGAGCAGGTTAAAGACACAGGACAAGCCTTACAATGGCCACAAGATTTATGACCCACACCACTAATAGTGGAGTGGAGTGGCCTAGTGTTTAGAGCATTGGTCTTGCCCACAAACTTAGATTATGACAGGGAAATACCCAGTATACCTAAATGTAACTCACCTTGAGCTACCACTGAAAAGGTGTAAGCAAAATCCAAATAAATAAAATAGCAACTCCCATGCACTTTGATGTATATGTAGAAGAAACTAAATAGTTGGCTAAATTTCTGGCCCTAGAAAATGCAATACAGGGGCCTTGATGAAACACTTGAAGCAGTTAAAGAATATGCCAATGTTTGTAAATACTTCAACAAGCTATAGCAGCTGATCTATTGGAATGAGAAAGAACACATATTTGTTTTTCTGGTGGTTCGTTTTGAGTGTATTTCAACAGTAATTCAGGGTTAGCAAAGCACACTCTGCAATAAGCTTGGCACACTACTTTAATAGGGTACCCCTTGTCCAGAAAGCGTTGATCTAATAAGTCTACTTGTTGTTGAAATTCCTGTAAAGAGCCACAGATTCTCTTAATATGAAGAAACTGGCCAATAGATACAGCTTGACGAGGATGGCAACTGAAATATCTCAAATAATTGTTCCTATCCATAGACTTCCGGAAGACTGTAGTAGTAAGTCAGCCCTCAAATTTGTAAACTGAGGTATCCAAAAAAGAAATCTCCTTGTCCATTTTGCCTTCCCCATTCTACCTGAGTACCTCTCGCCTTCGACGCCTTCGTGGCCACACCTCTCCTACTCTCCTCCGCTCTCTCTTACTCCTCCTCTTACTCTCAGCCGGTGACATCAATCCCAATCCTGGCCCTCCTCTTCTGCCCTCTCCCTACTTATGCAGACCACATTGCGATGTCTCTAATCTCATCTCTATTCCTCTCCTTTCACCTTTCTCCTTACCCTTCTCTTGCGCCCTATGGAATGCTCGCTCCATCTGCAATAAACTTCCCTACATTCATGACCTGTTCATTTCTTGTTCCCTCCATCTACTTGCCTTAACTGAAACTTGGCTCTCCCCTGATGACTCTACCTCTGTCACGGCCCTTTGCCATGGTGGCTATCTTTTCTCTCACACCCCTCTCCTTGTCGACCGCAGTGGTGGCGTTGGAGTTCTGCTTTCTCCCTCCTGCAAATTCCAACCTCTTCTCCCACCCCAGTCTCACTGTTTTTCGTCCTTTGAAGTCCACTCTATCCGCCTCTTCACTCCCTTGCCTCTCCGTCTAGCAGTCATTTATCGCCCCCCTGATAAGCCTCTTCCATCCTTCCTCACTGACTTCGACGCCTGGCTCTCCTTCTTTCATAATCCTTCATCCCCCTCCATTATCCTTGGGGACTTTAACATCCACATTGATGATCCATCTGACTCCTATGCCTCCCAATTCCTTGCCCTAATGTCCTCATTCAACCTTCAACTGTGCTCCTCGGCACCCACTCACCAAAATGGTCACTGTCTTGACCTTATCCTCTCCTCTAACTGCTCTCCCTCCAGTTTCTATTCCTCTGATCTCCCCCTTTCCGACCATCACCTAATAACCTTCAATCTTAAGCACCCTCCTCCCCAGTCCCACCCAATCTCATCCCCCACCTCTAGGAACCTTCAAGCTGTCGACCTCTTTACTCTATCCTCTTGTGTTTCTAACCTTCTCTCTACCACCACCTTACCTAAGTCTGTGAATGAAGCTGTTTCTTCCTATGATACTATTCTCTCCTCTGCTCTTGACACTCTTGCTCCTCTCACGCCCCGTCCTACTAGGCGCACCAAACCCCCAACCTTGGCTAACCTCTAGAATCCGTTATTTTCGCTCCTGTGCCCGCTCAGCAGAACGTTCTTGGCTTAAATCCCATACCCTTGCCAACTTCATTCATTTCAAATTCATGCTAAACTCCTTCCAGTCTGCCCTTTCACTTGCCAAACAGGATTACTTCACCCATTTGACTAATTCCCTCGGTTCTAACCGTCAACTTCTCTTCGCCACACTGAACTCTCTTCTCAAAGTACCTCCGTCTCCTATTCCCCCTTCTCTTTCTCCACAGACTCTAGCTGATTACTTCCATGATAAAATCCGTAAGATTAACCTTGAATTTTCATCCAAACCCTCCCCACCTCTCTCTCCCTTAGTCTACACCCCCTACTCTCCTTCCTCTCCTTCTTTCTCCTCTTTCTCCAAAGTTTCTACTGAAGAAACTGCTCTTCTTCTTTCCTCCTCTAAATGTACTACCTGTTCCTTTGATCCCATCCCCACTTACCTACTTAACACTATCTCTCCTACTATCATCCCTGTCAACTGTCACATCCTTAATCTTTCACTCTCCACTGCAACTGTTCCTACGACCTTCAAACATGCTATAGTCACTCCACTCCTTAAAAATCCCTCACTTGACCCTACCTGTCCTGCCAACTATTGCCCCATCTCCCTTCTCCTTTTCCTCTCCAAATTACTTGAATGCGTCGTTCACCGCCGTTGCCTTGAACCTATTGTTGACCCACTTCAATCCGGATTTCGCCCTCTTCACTCTACTGAAACTGCACTTACTAAAGTCTCTAATGATCTGCTTCTGGCTAAATCCAAAGGTCTCTATTCCATCCTCATCCTTCTTGACCTATCTGCTGCTTTCTTTGAGCAGGGACTGTCTCTCTATGTCAAGTGTTCAGCGCTGTGTGCGTCTGGTAGTGCTATATAAATGCTATTAGTAGTAGTAGTAGTCTTGATAAGTGACAGTAGAATTGCAGATGAACATCACGTGAATGAATCAATTCCACAAACTCTTTCAAATGTTGTTCTGATGATGTCCATATGAAAAACAAGTCATCAGTGAAACAAACCCACATCAAAATATGCTCAAACCAATGAGAAGGATATATATGTGTATGTTCAAACTCTGCAACATAAATAAATAAAATGTTATCAACGGCAAAATAATTATGGGTCAAAATTAAAGCGGTAGTAATGGTCAAGAACTGAGTAGTCACTCAATGTCCTACCTGGCAGACTTCCAAACAACGTTAGACCAAACTAATGGCAGATTGTTGACGGATACTGACATATAAAGTTTTAATATCCATTGTCACCAGTAGATGAAAAGAGGTGAGATTTTGGATATCACGTATTTTAACAAGAAATTCCGTGGTATCCCAAATGTAAGACTTGGTTTGTATCACCAGAGGTTTCAAAAAATGATCAAAGAATTTTGAAAGAGGTTCCAAAACTGAGAGACACAATAGGCCGCCCAGGTGGTTTATGAAGAGTCTTATGGATTTATGAACCATGTAAAATTTAGGGATACTGGGATGTTTCACTTTCAAAAACTTGTGTTCAGACTTAGTAACTTGTCCTTGATTAAAAGCTTCATCAACCACATTAGCAATTTCAGCCATAAGTTCAGAAATGAGATCCTCATTGATAGGGAAGTACTACTGGAGATTACCAAACAACAATGGCACCCCCCCCCCCCCCCCCCCCCCTTGTCAGCCGGCTTAATAATAAGCTGGGGATCAGACTTTAATTCACGTAATGCCTTAAATTTCTGACGAGTCAAATTGTTGTAAAATTTTGTGTGGGACTGTTTCACCATCTGTTCAGTGTCCTGAAGGACTACATCTCTAAAGGTGGAAATCACCGGATCCATAACTCCCAGAGGTGGATTGAACACGAAATACAGAATCATCAATATTAGGTGACTCAGCGAAAAATAATTTCACCTGTAAAGATCTAACAATCCGTGCAATATCTCTTCTCGCTATAAAGTGATCATGTTTAACAGATGGTACTAAAGACAAGCCCTTATTCAAAAGTGACAATTGCTGTTCTGACAACGATATCCCCGAAATATTAACCACTAGTGAGTCTTGGGACTGTTATCCATCCAATATCATTCTCGACCCCTCCTTCTGAATTATCTCATGCTCCTTCTGTTGGCATCCCGACAGCAAAGGTAAAGGGGTGCTACAGTTCTGGAAAGGGCCTGAGCCCAAAGTGGTAGGACCCAGGCCCCCAAGACCTAGGGTTACCATATGGCTCCAGAAAAAGGAGGACACACTGATCCAGTCTGGATTTTGCTTCCATTGAAAGCAATGGAAATAAGACCCAGACTGGCTCAATCTGTCCTCCTTTTTCTGGAGCCATATGGTAACCCTATCTAGACCCCCCCATAACTATGCCACTGACCTAGATTGGCCACTGTTGGAAACAGGATACTGGGCTTGATGGACCTTCGGTCTGTCCCAGTATGGTGATGCTTATGTTCTTATGTTAGGTCTGCATATTGACAAGGAGACCCCCAGCTTAAAGATCCCAACACACACTCATGTCCTACTAATGTTCTGTCCTTGTGTCCTTGCATTTACATGCTCCCTTGTAAAATAGCACTTATATATACCTGCAAAAGTGCTACTATTCTGTGACTTTATGCATGCAAGTGGTATGTACATTTATTTATTTTATTTATTGCATTTGTATCCCACATTTTCCCACCATATGGCAGGTTCAATGTGGCTTACATATTGCTAAAAAGGTGGTTACAAAATTTAGATTTGTTGAAGTCTAGTACATAATACAGAAGTACAATAAATGCTTAGGTTGATATATTAGCATATTGTGAGAGAGGTTAATATTGTTTTCTGAACGTTTCGTGATGTAAGGTGGTGTGGGATTAGGCTGATCCAGGGGGGAAAGACTTCTTGAAAAGATGTGTTTTCAGGTTTTTTCTGAATTGTAGGTAGTTTTCTGTGAGTTTCAGGTCTTTGAGTAGTGAGTGCCAAAGTTGTGTGCCTATAAACGAAAGGCTGGCGGCCTGTGAAGGTTTGTATTTTATACCTTTGCAATTGGGGTAGTGAAGAGTTAGGTAGGTTCTTGCTGTTCTCGTCACGTTTATAGATCGATAAGTTCCGTCATGTAATCTGGTGAGAGTCCGTAGATGATTCTGTGGACTATTGTGCATTTTTTGAATGTTATGTGAGCGATAATAGGAAGCCAATGTAAGCTTCTTAGGAGGGGTTTCGCGCTTTTGCAGTGTGTTTTTCTGAAGATGAGTCTGGCAGCTGTGTTTTGTGCTGTCTGTAGTTTTCTTATTATTTGATCTTTAGGCACCCTGTTATAGAATTTCGCTTCTAACATTTATTTATTTTGTAGTGTCACTCAGTGCACTAAGATTCCAGTTGGAGTAAGGGAACACTTGCACAAAGCTGTTCCAACAATATTTTTCTAAATGTAGAAATATCAAAATGTTATGTTATTGCAGTTGCAGACAGAACTTTCTGGTCCCTGCTCCACAAATGAAGTGTCAAAGGGTAAGAGTAGATTGTACATTCAGATTCTGATCCTAAAGAATTAAAACAGAAGTTTTGAAGGGAAGTATATCAATAGAAATAAAACAAAATAAAACATGGAAAAGGCTTGATGATTATATCATGAGAGAATTATATTATGGAGAATCGGACCGGTCCCACGGCGGTCTGAGAGCAGCTCCCTCCCAGACAGGAGCTCGGGCGGGTTGGCGCCGGCGGTCCATCCCTGCTGCGTGGCCTGGTCAGCCCTAACCTCGACATACCCGGGCAGACGGCCTCACATGGACATAGAGGCCGGGAAGCTCAGGAGAGGGGATGACCAGGACCAGTGAGTCGGAACTGCCCAACGACGACCCACAAACAACCCCCTTCCGGACTGGAGCCCCGAACTCCACGAACTGAGCGCCGATACACTCCTTCAACCCAGCACCAACAGCGAAGGAGCACCCGAACCAAACGGACGGCGGAGGTGCCGGAAAGCAGCGGGAGGAATCAATAACCAGCAGGTTAGCGTTGGCCATACAAAACAGGGCGCCGATACACTCCTGCAACCCCAGCACTGACAGTGAAGGAGCACCCGGGCCAAATGGATTGCGGAGAGTGTAGGAGAGCGGCGGGAGGAATCATCAACAACCAGCGGGTCAGCGTCGATCGAACAAAAAGTAACCAGCTGATCACCCCGCTGATTATCCTCCTTAACGCGACACCCACCTGCAACCCAGCACCGACAACGAGGGAACCCCTGGGCAAACCGTGGAGAGCGCCAAACAGAGCTGCAAGGACTAAGGAGGCGCGATCAGCTGACCACTCCGCCGATACCCTCCCTGAAGCAGCGGACCGCCGCGAGCCCACCACAGCTTTACGACCATGGAGATAGCACTGTCCCCGTCAATTTCACCCACTTGGCTAATAACTGGTTATAGACTTTTCCTCCAGGAACTTTCCTGTCCTCCTTAAATCCTTATATGCTGTTCATCCTGACTACATCCTCTGGTAACAGACTCCGCAGCTTACTTACATGTGAGTGAAAAATTCCTTAGATGACTTTTTCAATCTAATAGTCATTGGTTTCATGTGAAAAGAATTGTAATGTCTTTTGACTTGTTGACTTAAACCTCAAAATGCTATTTCTGCATCCTATTGCAATTTACTGATCTGTAAAACTTACCTGTATTGCTGACCCTAACCTGTAAAGCCCTCCATTACACCATGATACACTTCACAAAATCCCACTAACGACTATAAAATTACATCTACCACTCCACCACATCGGTCTGCACGACAGACGGTAAATCAAACACCGACTCCTCCAACTCTAACATACAATCAACACTAACATGAACACTAACAAATTGCTCCTAATAATATACTTTCTTACCCTAATCTACCACGCATTAACAACCCTTCTCACAGACAATAGCATAATCACAATACACAAACCATACAGACAACCTAAAAACAACACACCTGTCCAAAAGAATAACAACCAATTAAATGGAAAACCTACCACACACGGATACAATCAACAGAAAAATAAGAAAGGACACAACAAACCCAGATATCAAGAAGACAGACAACTAATAAAAATTAACACATCTACGCCCTCAACCGAACCCTACCAGGTGATCCAATTGGGTTATATAAATGCCAGATCAGTAGTTAACAAAACAACGACAATAACAGACTGGATCACAACAGACAATCTAGTAGGCATATTTTCAAAGCACTTAGCCTTCCAAAGTTCCATAGGTTTCTATGGAACTTTGGAAGGCTAAGTGCTTTGAAAATATGCCTATAGATCTCTTATTCATAAGCGAAACCTGGATTCATGGCCTTAAAGACCCCATAATCTTAGATCTATGCCCTCCAGGCTACAGAATCACCCACTGGACAAGAAACGGGAAAAGAGGAAGAGGGATAGTTACAACCACAGCCGAATCCATACTTCCTCAACTTGAAATTGCCTCAGTTAGAATCAATCATCTAAACCTTGTCGTTTTATAGACCACCAGGCAAATGGCAGGATAGTCAAACACACTTTATGGACTTTATTTCAAACACATGTGTTTTTACCTCCAACCTTCTTATAATAGGGGACATCAACCTTCATCTTGAAGATCCCAACTCCTGAAATGTAAATGAATGCAAGGATTTCTTCCAATTGCTGAACCTTATAGACCGGTGAGTCTGACGTCGGTGCCGGGAAAATGGTAGAGGCTATTATTAAAAACAAAATTACAGAGCACATCCGAGGACATGGATTACTGAGACCGAGTCAGCACGGCTTTTGTGGGGGGAAATCTTGCCTGACCAATTTACTTCAATTCTTTGAAGGAGTAAACAAACATGTGGACAAAGGGGAGCCGGTTGATATTGTGTATCTGGATTTTCAAAAGGCGTTTGACAAGGTACCTCATGAAAGGCTACAGAGGAAATTGGAGGGTCATGGAATAGGAGGAAAAGTCCTATTGTGGATTAAAAACTGGTTGAAGGATAGGAAACAAGGTGGCTTATATGTTGGAGGAAGAGGGGAGGCACCGCAGGAAGTATTCACGCTCCAGAGTTTTCAGGCCCCGTAGCAGTTTCCTAGACCTCACTGACCTGCAGTGTCTCACTAGGTACCACTTTGATAGGGCTGCCATTCAGCACCTTTGTGACCAGCTCAAACCCCTCCTGCAGCCCAGGACCCATAGGAACAACCCCATCCCTGTGCACCTAAAGATCACTGCTTCTCTATCTTTTCTGGCCACTGGGAGTTTCCAGTCTGTCCTATCTATGAATACTGGTCTCAACCAGGCTTCCATTTCTAACTGCCTCACCCAGTTCCTTAATTGCCTTCCTTACCCACACCTCTCAGTACATCACCTTCCCCACCACCCCCCAGGCCCTGCAGAACAACATGTCTGGACCGTTCTGGAGGGGAACTCCTGTACAGCCCCCAAAAGGTGTCAAAGATATTCCTGGCCTGCTGCATGCTACATAATTTGGCAATGCGCAGAGGACAGGCCCTCCCAGAAGAGCCACAGCCACCACAGCAGCAGGCCCCAGATGAACAGGATGAGGAGCCCCCTCCACCTCCTGCCTACAGAGCAGAGCAGAGTGCACACCAGCTGGGGGGTCAGAGCTAGGCAAAGACTGATCGAGACAAGTTTTGTGTGAGAGTAACTTGACATTTATTTCTATCACAAAATTTACACACCAACACCAACACCCCCTCCCACCACCATCACCCGCTCTGTGCATATTCCCCTCCCTTCAACCCTCACCCCCACCCCCCCAGCATGTCCCATCACATTTCCCGCCCCCTCCCCTGGCCCCGTCCCCTCCTACCCCTCCCACCGTGTTCCTTTGCAGCTGGTCAGGGCCGGTCTTAGCAAGTGCGGGGCCCTATGCAGACCAATTTGGTGGGGCCCCATCCTAGCCCTGCCCCTATCCTAGCCCCACCCCGCCCCACCTATTGATAAGATTATTCAATTTTTAGAAAATTTTTTATTTATGAAATTTCAAATAAAGACAAATGAAGCTAAACTTGTACAGAAAAACTGATTGAAATAATAAGCACAATGCTATCATGAAACCTCCCCTCCCAAGAAATTATTCAGTTCAAGTCCACAATTAGTAGTTCCAATTCTCATAACCCTGGGGGGTCAGAGGTGCGGACACACAATCTCTCCACTGCAAAACACTATACACAAACTTGTGCAAAAACACAGTCAGAACCTTACCAAACCATAACAGCAAAATACTGAATGGAAAGTTACCTCAAGAAGTCAGACTCAGCATGCAGCAATACTAGAAAAATTGAAACTTACATGCAAAATATCAGAGATGCACATTTCTAAAAGCTGACATATTCCAATTAATAAATTCTGAATAAAATACTTTTTTTCTACCTTTGTTGTCTGATCATTTAGTTTTTCTATTCGCTTTGGTCCCAGTGTCTTCTGTTTTATGCAGTGTCTTCTTTCCGTTTGATATTTTTTCTCTCATCATGTCCACCATCCTCCTGTGTCCTTATGTGTTCTGTCTACCATCTGTAGCCCCCTGTCCCTATCCTTTCTCCAGTTTCAGCATCTGCCTTCAAAGTGTTCCGATCCAGCCCTTAAATTCAACAATTTGCCCTCCATCCACATCCAGCATTTCTCCTCTCTCCCCTCCACTCCATTTCCAGCAATTTCTCCTCTCCCTGGGCCCTGCCATCCCATCCAAGTCCATCCTTGGCCCTCTCTGCCCTTCCCTCCTCTATCCACATCCAGCAATTCTCCTCTCTCCCCTCCCCTCCATTTCCAGCAATTTCTCCTCTCTCTGGGCCCTGCCATCCCATCCAAGTCCATCCTTGGCCCTCTCTGCCCTTCCCTCCTCCATCCACATCCAGCAATTCTCCTCTCTCCCCCCCTCCATTTCCAGCAATTTCTCCTCTCCCTGGGCCCTGCCATCCCATCCAAGTCCATTCTTGGCCCTCTCTGCCCTTCCCTCCTCCATCCACATCCAGTAATTCTCCCCACCCCCTTCCCCTCCATTTCCAGCAATTTCTCCTCTCCCTGGGCCGTGCCCTCCCATCTGTTCCTCTCTCCCCTGCCCCCCTCCATTCACCCATGTATCCAGTAATTCCCCTCTCTCCCTGAGCCCTGCCATCCCATCCATGTCACTCTTTCCCCTGCCCCAACTGCCCGCCCTCTTCTCTTCCCTATGATCGATCCCTTTCCTTTTTTTTCTTTTAAATTTACCTCCACTCCGGCAGCATCAGTGAAAGTGCTCCCACGGAAAGCGCTTCTCTTCGCTCAGTGACCCGCCTTCTTCTGACGTCATGACGTCAGAAGAAGGCGGGACACAGCGAAGAGAAGCGCTTTTACTGGGAGCGCTTTCACTGATGCTGCCGGACTGGAGGTAAATTTAAAAGAAAAAAAAGGAAAGGGATCGATCGTGGGGGAAAGAAGAGGGTGGGCAGTTGGGACAAGCGGCGGCGATCCCCGGGCGGGCGGAACTGGGTCAAGGCTGACTGAGGCGCGCTGCGCGGGGCCCCCCTAAGCGCGGGGCCCTATGCGGCTGCCTCGGTCGCCTCGGCCTAAGACCGGCCCTGCAGCTGGTGCTGTAGGGGAACTCTGTTGAGAGTCCTCTGATGAGCTCCCACTCTCCTCCTCTGTGTCCACAAGGCAGCCTGCTACCTCGGCTGCCCTGTGGAAGTCCGGCCACCTTGCGCTCTGTGGTTTGCCCTGCAACCTGGGCACGGGACCCAGAAGGGGAGCTGGTGTGGTGGTTGCTGGACCAGTGGCTGGGGAGGCTGAGGATCTCAAGCTCCTCTTCTTAGCAGGTGGTTGCTGTGCAGTGGTGGAAGTCGACGCCAGTTGTTGTTGCTGCATGAGGGCTGTATTAGGTGCTTTCAAGTCACGGCATAGGCCCTCGAGTGCTTCCCGTTGGGCCTGGAGCGCTTCCCGTTGCAGCTCCAATTTCTGGCGCTGGTAATCTTCCATCTGCACATTCTGGCCCAGCAATTGTTTGGCGAGGTGCAGTAGCTGCCTCCTCTGGCTGGATGGCCTCTGCTGAGGAGGTGCCTCCCCTTCTGCATCGTCTGCTTTTTCTTCAGTGCCACTATTGGCAAAAGCTGCGGGTGGTGGAGGGAGAGCCTCTGCCGCGGGTGGTGGAGGGAGAGCCTCTGCTGTGGGTGGTGGAGGGAGAGCCTCTGCTACAGGTGGTGGAGGGAGAGCCTCTGCTACAGGTGGCGGAGGGATAGCCGGTGCTGCTGCTGCTGGGTCGTGTCGTTCCACCCCATGGTACTGTGTGGTTTCTTGTGCAGGCCCACTGGTTTGGTGCTCTGTGTGCTGGGGCTGGTGGCCACTAGGGCCAGCTTTATTTATTTTATTTATTGCATTTGTATCCCACATACCCCCACCTATTTGCAGGCTCAATGTGGCTTACATAGATTTGATAACATTGTCATAACAGGATATCGGATACAATTAGTAATGTGTAGCACTTAGGAAGGGGTGAGGGAAGAGGGAAGAGAGTTGTTAGGGTAATTATAGGAGGTGTGCGCTCATAGTTGAGTGGACTTAGTGAGGTTATAAGTTCTCATTGTAGGCCTTGTTGAAGAAGAATGTTTTCAGAGATTTCCGAAAGATAGATGTGTCTTTGATTGCTTTCAGTTCTGTAGGTAATGCATTCCATATCTGCGTGCTCTTGTAAGAGAAGGTAGTGGCATGCATCATCTTGTATTTAAGTCCTATGCAGCTGGGGTAGTGCAGGTTGAGAAATTTACGGGATGATCTTGAGGCGTTTCTGGGAGGTAGGTCTACGAGGTTTAGCATGTAGATTGGGGCGTCTGCATGAATAATTTTGTGTACCAAGGTGGCCAAATATGAAAGCGCAAAACCACTAAGAGAGAAACTTCACTGGCTTCCACTGAAGGAACGCATTTAGGCATATTTTCAAAGCACTTAGCCTTCCAAAGTTCCATAGGTTTCTATGGAACTTTGGAAGGCTAAGTGCTTTGAAAATATGCCTCATTGCGTTCAAGATCTGGGAAAGAATGATCACTACCATGGCCGGTGTGCCCATGACAATATGCGACGAAGTCCATGTAGCTGGATTGCAAATGTCTACTGGAGTAGTGCATTGGAGATGAGCCCAGAGGCGTAGCTAGGTTTTCATCTCAGGAGGAGCACACTTTTACAAAATAGGTGCTGGTTGGTGTCAACTAGACAGCAGTGTCTGTGTTGTTGCTCAGGGGCTGTTGCGGGCAGTGATTAATAAAGGCTGTCTCTGTTTCGTCCTGCCTACAAGGAGACAATAAGTTACATTAGGAGGCTGGATGCAGAAGAGGTCCCTGGACTGGCCACAGCAGGCAACCTGTCTTCTTAACTACAAAGTAAAAATATTCAATTCCTTGTCATCAAGCAGATGAAGCCATTACTTATGGGTTATGTCCATCAACCAGCAGGGGAGATAGAGAGCACTCAAACTTTCACAGTGCCCTCTTGGCCAGCTAGCTCCACTGCCTCTTCAGTATTCTCTATCTCCCTTAGCAGGGTGGCTGCAGCTTGTTCGAGCTCCAGAAAAATCTGCCGGGAGGTGGTTCCTGGCTTGCCAGTTGTTAACCGGGGTGTTGGAGGCTATAGCAGCTTCACTTTAAAGGCACATAGGTTAGCCCTTTCCCTGCCTTACCCATACCTCTGTGGATGTGGACATATTGCCTTGCTTTCGCTGTCCTTACCCACCAACAGTGGATGCAGGCATATAGGTTCGCCCTTTCCCTGCCTTTCCCACTCATCTGAGCCTCCGGAGTCTTCAATACCTCTGCTTTCCTCACAGCTTAAAAAAAAAAAAAAAAAAAAAAGTTGCGTCGCGTTTTTAAACGCAGAGACACTGGAACAGAGGTTTTTGACCTGATTTTCAGCAGGATCGTAGTTGTACACTAGATCCTTTGAGGTAAGAGTGTTTTCCAACTCCTCCGGGGTGGGCCCGTGATCGGGGCGATTTTGGCACGAACCGCCATTTTGGATTTTACCGCCGTTTTTCGGCGATGGCTGCGGACAATGTAAAGCGCTGTTCCACTTGTGGCAAGCACAAATCAGCAGCAGGGCTCTGTAAATCGTGCTGTATTGGCATAGGAGCCGGCCCGAGCATGGCGAGCGATGTTTCTTCCCGCTCTGAGCTGGCAGCGGGCGCCATTTTGCTTACACCGCATGGCGCGGCCTCCGTGGACACGGAGAGACCTGAGCCGGGTGGGGCACCTCGAGATGAGGTTATTTCAGGAGTGGCTAGCACCGGACAGGATTTGGGTGCCCAGGGTGAGATTTTCTCCCCGGATTTTGTGCTTTTGCTGCATAAAGCATACATGATGAAAAGAGCCCTTCCTCAAGGGTCGCCTGAGGCTCCTCTGATTGCCCCCCCGATGGATTCTGGCCTGGGACTGCCCAGTGAGGCTTTTTTCCCGGATGCTTGGCCTAAAGATAAGCGCAGAAGGGTTAATTCCCCTTCAGATTGTGGTGCACCTTTTTCCCCCCCGTGGTCGGGGTGTGAGGATTCGGAGAACTCTGACAGACGTTCTTGGTCTGAGGAACCAGAGTCAGGTGCGGATTTACCACAGGATCTGGATGATCCCTCCGCGGTGAGGATTTTCCACCGTGATGAGCTGCCAGCGCTTATTTCAGATACCCTGCAGGCCCTCTCGATTGAAGATCCTGACAGTGGCATGGCCTCCTCGGGTAATCCCAGGATGGCTAGTACCAAGAAAGCTACTCGGGCCTTCCCTTTGCATGACTCCATCCTAGAGCTTGTTTTGGCTCAGTGGGCTGACCCCGAGGGACCTTTGAGAGTTATACCCTCTGCGTGAGGGACATATGGCTCGTTTTCAAATGCCTACAGTGGATGCCCTAGTCACTGCGGTGACAAAGAGAACTACCCTCCCTGTTGAAGGAGGTGTTGCCCTGAAGGACGTTCAAGACCGTAGACTGGAAACAGCGTTGAAACGGTCCTTTGAAATTGCAGGTCTCACTGTTCGGGCGTCTGCATGCAGCTGTTATGCTGTGAGAGCCTGCCTAGCTTGGCTGCAACAGGTAGTGGCTCAGCCCGGAGATGGAGCGGAGCCCTTCTTGGATGTGGCTCCGCGGATGGAGGTGGCCTTGTCCTTTCTGGCTGATGCCCTTTATGACCTTGTCAGAGCTTCGGCTAAACAAATGGCAGTAGCAGTGGCGGCTCGCCGTCGTCTGTGGCTACGACACTGGGCAGCGGACATGGCCTCTAAGCAAAGGTTGGTGAAGTTGCCTTTTCAAGGATTTCTCCTATTTGGTGAGGAGTTAGAGAAAATTGTGAAAGGCCTGGGTGATCCAAAACCCCAGCGCTTGCCCGAAGATAGGCAGAGGCCTTCCTCTAAGGGCCAGGCGGTCCACTCCTCGTACAGACCTCGCTTCCGTGAAGCTAGAAGGTACCGCCCGGGGCGTTCTGCTGGGTTCACTTCACGTGCCCGTGGTCAGCAGAGGAACTCCTTTCGCTCGGACAAGCGTTCCGCAGCCGGTGGCTCAAGACCAGGAGTTCAGGGGTGACCCTCTCAATGATGGTGCGCCGGCCCTCTCCTCGATGCCTGTCATCGGAGGATGGCTTTCCCTCTTTGTCGAGGAGTGGGCCAAGATTTCCTCAGATCAGTGGGTTCTGGACCTGATCAGAGATGGATACAGAATAGAATTCAACGCCCCAGTAAGAGACGTGTTTGTGGAGTCCCAATGCGGTTCTGCCGTCAAACGGGCGGCGGTGGAGGAGACTTTACAAGGTCTGATTCAGTTAGGGGCAGTGACCCCGGTGCCTCCCGCCGAGCAAGGCTGCGGCCGATACTCCATCTACTTTGTGGTGCCGCGAAAAGGTGGGTCCTTTCGCCCTATTCTGGACTTAAAAGAAGTGAACAAGTCCCTGAGAGTGCGGCATTTCCACATGGAATCCCTGCGCTCCGTCATTGCGGCGGTTCAGCCAGGAGAGTTTCTCACGTCTCTAGACCTGAAAGAAGTTTCTGAGGTTTGCGGTGTTGAGAAAACATTTCCAGTTCAGGGCCTTGCCTTTTGGCCTCGCCACAGCTCCCCGAATCTTTTCGAAGGTAATGGTGGTAGTAGCTGCTTTTCTCAGGCGAGAAGGTATCAGGGTTCACCTGTACCTAGACGACTGGCTCATCAGAGCAGACTCTGCAACAGAGAGCTTACAAGCTACAGCCAGAGTGGTCTCAGTACTGCAATTTCTAGGCTGGGTCGTCAATATGGCCAAAAGTCACCTGTCCCCTTCACAATCTCTAGAGTTTTTGGGGGCCAGGTTCGACACAGTCTCGGGCTATGTGTTCCTACCCGAGCTAAGGCGGTGCAAGCTTCAGAATCAGGTCCGTCTACTCCTGAGAATGCCCCGCCCGCGAGCTTGGGACATTGTCCAGCTGCTGGGATCGATGACAGCCACAATGGAAGTGGTACCCTGGGCGAGAGCGCACCTGAGACCTCTACAGTATTCCCTACTCCGGAGATGGTCTCCTATTTCTCAGGATTACCAATGCAGACTTACTTGGCTCCCTGCGGCCCGTCTCAGCATGGAGTGGTGGCTCTCGGACAGCATGCTGCGGCGAGGAATGCCGCTGACGCTCCCCGTTTGATGCCTAGTGGTAACAGATGCCAGCCTGAAGGGCTGGGGCGCACACTGCAAGGGGAAGCATGCCCAGGGTCTATGGACACCCAAGGAGTCGGAGTGGTCCATCAACCGCCTAGAGTTGAAAGCGGTGTTTCAGGCGCTTCTGGCCTTTCAAGTGACCCTGGAAGGATTGGCTGTCAGAGTGATGTCGGACAACACGACAACGGTGGCCTATATAAATCGACAAGGCGGAACAAGGTGCAGAGCACTAGCCGCGCAGGCCGAACTGATTTGCCACTGGGCCGAGCTGCATCTTCAGTGTCTGTCGGCAGCTCATATTGCAGGTCAGAGCAATGTGCAGGCCGATTATCTGAGCAGGCATCAGATCGATCCAGCAGAATGGAATCTGGCAGACGAAGTATTCCTGCAGATCTGTGCCAAATGGGGCAAGCCCGTGATGGATCTAATGGCGACAAGTGCCAATACCAAAGTCCCGTGCTTCTTCAGCAGACGGAGAGATCCTCGCTCGGCGGGGTTGGATGCCTTGGCTCAACCCTGGCCTCCGGGTCTACTTTATGTGTTTCCCCCATGGCCCTTGATAGGGCGCCTGCTCTTGCGGATTCGGCTGCACCCAGGAGAAGTGGTCCTTATCGCCCCGGATTGGCCAAGGAGACCTTGGTATGCAGACCTCCGACAGATGCTCCTGGAGGCTCCTCTGCCGTTACCTCTGGTACCGAACCTGTTGACTCAGGGACCGGTAGCCATGGAGGACGCCGGCCGCTTTGGTCTTATGGCATGGCTATTGAGAGGGCGCAATTGAGGGATAAAGGTTATTCCAATAAAGTTATTTCCACTCTCCTGCAAGCCCGCAAGCGGTCCACTTCCGTGGCTTATGCCAGGATTTGGTGCCTGTTTGAGTCTTGGTGTGCTTCCAGAGCCATTGTTCCAATGCGGGCTCCTGTCTCGCCGATTCTGGACTTTTTGCAGGAAGGTGTACAAAAAGGCTTGGCCTATAATTCCCTGCGGGTGCAGGTGGCAGCGTTGGCCTCCCTTCGTGGTAAGGTGGAAGGCGTGTCTTTGGCTGCTCACCCAGATATGGCACTGTTTCTTAGAGGGGTGCTTCGGCTCCGACCTCCAGTGCAAGCACCCTGTCCAGCTTGGAACCTGGGACTAGTTTTGAAAAACCTGCAGGCATCTCCTTTTGAGCCGCTTCGGCGAGCATCGGAGAAAGACTTGACACTGAAGGCCGTTTTTCTGGTGGCCATTACCTCGGCGAGACGGGTGTCAGAGCTCCAGGCGCTGTCCTGTAGAGACCCATTTCTGCAATTTTCAGAGTCCGGGGTCACGGTTCGAACCATGCCTTCCTTTATGCCTAAGGTGGTTTCAGCCTTTCACTTAAACCAGCCTATTTTCTTGCTCTCTTTTTCAGAGGAAGAGTTTCCAGAATCTTTTGGGCAGCTGCATCTTTTGGATGTGCGCAGGACTCTGCTGCAGTATCTGCGAGTTACTAACTCTTTCAGGACTTCTGATCATCTGTTTGTTTTGCTATCCGGTTCTCGCAGAGGGTCTCCAGCGTCTAAAGCCACTATTGCCCGCTGGCTCAAAGAAACTATCTTTTCAGCTTATCTGCTGGCTGGCAGGGTTCCGCCTGTAGCCTTTAAGGCACATTCTACTAGAGCGATTTCTTCCTCTTGGGCTGAAACTGGAGCACAGGGCCGTGCCGATGCGGTAAGCGAGGTAAGCGCCGCAGGGGGGCGCCCACCTCTGGAGGGCGCCGCCGCGGTGCTTACCCTTGCCCCGCCGAGGACTTTAAATCTTTTGGTACCAGAGAGGGGGGTGCCGCCGCTCCCGCTGCTCTTCATCCTGGCACCCCCTGCACCAGCCCTTTAAATTTATTTGCCGAGCGAGCGCAGCACCTCGTGTGCAAGTAAAAGAAGCGGATCCGATCATCTCATTGGGCCTTCCCTCACTGTCCCACCCTCCTCTGACGCAACTTCCTATTTCCTCTAGGGCGGGACAGTGAAGGAAGGCCCAATGAGATGATCGGATTCGCTTCTTTTACTTGCACACGAGGTGCTGCACTCGCTATCGCGTCGGCAATTTCTTTTTAAAGACGGGTGGCAGGGTGAGGGTGGGGGACAGATGGGGTGACCGTGAAGGTGGGGGGGGGGACTCGGATGGGCAGAAGGGACTGGGTGGGAGACAGATGGGGTGAGGGTGGGGGCACTTGGATAGCAGAAGGGACTGGGTGGGAGACAGATGGGGTGAGGGGGACTCGGATGGGCAGAAGGGATTGGGTGGGAGACAGATGGGGTGAGGGGGACTCGGATGGGCAGAAGGGACTGGGTGGGAGACAGATGGGGTGAGGGTGGGGGGCACTTGGATAGCAGAAGGGACTGGGTGGGAGACAGATGGGAGAAGGGGCATGGAGCTGGAACTGGGGTCTGAAAAGTGAGCAGGAGGGAGAATGGGGTCATGCCTGGGGCAGGGGTGGATGGGAGAATCAATGGATCTGGAACTAGGGGCAGCCGCAGGTGGGAACTGGGAGCCGAAAAGAGGGGGCAGTGAGAGAGGGGGGATAGATCCTGGATGGAATGGGGAGTGAGAGGGAGGGCAGGCCCTGAATGGATGGGAGGGCAGAGAGGCATGGATGGGAGGGCAGGGCCCAGGGAGAGGACAAATTGCTGGAAATGGAGGGGAGGGGAGAGAGGAGGCAAGGATTTCTGGCTATGGATGGAGGAGGGAAGGGCAGAGAGGGACAAGGATGGACATGGGGGCCCAGGGAGAGGACAAATTGCTGGAAATGGAGGGGAGGGGAGAGAGGAGGATTGCTGGCTATGGATGGAGGAGCGAAGGGCAGAGAGGGACAAGAATGGACATGGATGGGAGGGCAGGACCCAGGGAGAGAGGAGAAATTGCTGGAAATGGATATAGAGCAAGAAATGAAGAAGAAAGGAGAAAAGTAAAGAAATAAATGGAAAGGAAGCCCTGGAAACGGAGTTAAGAGGACAGATAGCAGCAGAATCAGATACTGGGCCAGCATGATCAGAAAAAGAAAGTCACCAGACAACAAAGGTAGAAAAAAATCATTTTATTTTCATTTTAGTGTTTGGAATATGTCCACTTTGAGAATTTACATCTGCTATCTTATTTTGCAATGTATAGCAATTTGTTTCTAAGAATATTGCTGACAATTCCTTTCAGTGTGGCAAGTGGTGAGCGATCATTTTCATGGGGAGGGGGGGGGGGGGCCAACTGATAGTCTGCAGGGGGGCGCCAGAGACCCTAGGCACGGCCCTGCTGGAGCACTCTCTCTTCAAGAGATATGCAGTGCAGCAAGATGGGCTTCTAAGCTCTCCTTTGCCCGACATTACAGGCTGGATGTGGCTGCCAGGAGGGATGCGCGTTTTGGTGCACAAGTGCTAGCGCGTGGTGTGGCTTGTTCCCACCCTATCTAGGGATTGCTTTGTTACATCCCATACGTAATGGCTTCATCTGCTTGATGACAAGGAAGGGAAAATTAGGTTCTTACCTTGGTAATTTTCTTTCCTTTAGTCATAGCAGATGAAGCCATGAGCCCTCCCTGTATGATTGTCTGTATGCTGTGAATCTGTTTTTCAGGTTCTGTTCTAATTTCCTGAAGTTCCTTCCTTGGGAGAAAGTTGGAAAACAATCTTCAGGATTCATGTTCAGTTTAAATTTAGGAGGATGTGTTCATTCCCTCCAGCATGTTTTTTTTTGGAGGATGTGTTCATTCTCTCCAGGAGGCACGTGTGTTCCCCTCCAGTTCTATAAATAGGAGGATGAGTTCATTCCCTCCAGTGTGTTGGGAGGATGTGTGATTCCCTCCAGGAGGCGCGTGTGTTCCCCTCCACTTATACAATAAGGAGGATGAGTTTATTCCCTCCAGGAGGATGTGCATTCCCTCCTTTATGAGTTCATGCCCTTGTGATGGGCCATCGTTCGCTGTGAGGAAAGCTCTTGTGATTCCCATTGCGGTTTGCCATACTGCTTTGGAAGCTTCAAATACTGAAGAGGCAGTGAAGCTAGCTGGCCAAGAGGGCACTGTGAAAGTTTGAGTGCTCTCTATCTCCCCTGCTGGTTGATGGACATAACCCATACGTAATGGCTTCATCTGCTATGACTAAAGGAAAGAAAATTACCAAGGTAAGAACCTAATTTTCCCATTGTGACCATCACCTCAGGAATAGAACACATATTCCTTCCACTGCTAGACACTTGTTTAAATCAGATGGGCTTTTGTTTGTGTGGTGACTCTACAGGATGTGAAGAATAATAGTCGTGAGCATTTTTATTTTGGGTGACAAGGGCCTCCAAAGGCGACCCTTGCCCCAGAGCCTACTTTCAAATAGGGCTAGACACTTTGAGGCATATTTTCAAAGCACTTAGCCTTCCAAAGTTCCATAGGTTTCTAAGGAACTTTGGAAGGCTAAGTGCTTTGAAAATATGCCTCTTTGTGAAATAACACAAATTCCTGCAAAAAGTCACCCAAAACCTATACTGAAAACGTACCACATCATAACAGCCCTAACCCATCTATGAAAAGATGGTGCTATAAATATTACAGTGGGACCTAGAGAAGTGTTTCCCTAGGTGGTCCTGGAGTAGCCCCTTGCCATTCAGGTTTTCAGGCTATCCACAATAAATCTGTATGAAAAAGATTTGCATGTAATG
The DNA here is from genome assembly GCF_901765095.1 of Microcaecilia unicolor. Taxonomy (NCBI): domain Eukaryota; kingdom Metazoa; phylum Chordata; class Amphibia; order Gymnophiona; family Siphonopidae; genus Microcaecilia; species Microcaecilia unicolor. The sequence continues at coordinate 116,507,610 of NC_044040.1, read as the reverse complement.
GAGGCAGTATATGCAAATCAATTTCATGCATATTTATTGTGGATATCCTGAAAACCTGACTGGCAAGGGGGTACTCCAGGACCAACTTGGGAAACACTGCCCTAGAAAACAAAACATACCACACCATAATAGCCCTAACCCACCTATAAAAAGACAGTGCTATATATATTATACTGAGCTCTGGAGCACCAATATACCTACTATTGGAAAACTGGAACAAGCTGCACTGTTACACATTCCTACACAGACACTACATGTTAGCAGAATCCTTCACCTCAGTCACACATGCAGAACATGGACAGACCCTCATCTATATAACATAAGACCAATGGTACATCTAGCCCAGTATCCTGTCTCTAACAGTGGCCAACCCAGGTCCCAAGCACCTGGCAGAAACCCAATCGTGACAACATTCCATGCTACCCATCTAATGCAGAATAGGGAGCCACACATAAAAAAAACCTCTAAAAAAAACAACAACAAAATTGAAATAGAGACCCCCCCTCTCTGCCCAAAGAAGCAAGACTCTATAAACAGAGCAATACTGGTAAAAAAAAAAAAAAAAGAAACAGAAATGCATTTTCTCCAGTACTTTGCAAAGTAAAAATGGAAAAAAATGTACCTTTTACAAAGCAGGTATATCTCAGTCCTTACAAAGTATTACATAAAAGTATTTTTTCTACCTTTGTTGTCTGGGAATTTGGCTGGTCCCAGTCTTTTTTAACATGTTCCATGAGTCAGCCTTACAAATTCTTTTACAGGTTGGCCTTTCCATTTCTTTTCTCCCCTCTTGTCTCCTTTCTTTCCTTCTCTTTATCTATTTGGCACTGATCTTTCATTTTATGTCCCCACTATCAAATAGATGTATAGAGCTGCCAAGTGATCCAGTTCCAGAAGGGAGATATTTTTCAACCAGTACTAGTGTGAACTCACATCCCAAATTCATATGGGATTTGCAGTCCCTGATTCTACCCATAAAAATCTGTGCTGCAGTACATCCAAAATGGCTTATGAAAATGCACTCGGACCCCTGTAGGATTGCTAATTTGAAGATATCGGGGATGTGCATTTTCAAATACTGTCATATTCCTAATATCAAATTCAAAATAAAATACCTTTTTCTACTGTTGTTTGAACAATTTATTTTCTCATTTGCTTTGGCCCCACTGTCTCTTTTCTGTTTTTCTCTGTCTCTTCTGCCTTTAAAGGGTCTCTTGCCTATCTGCCATTTCTTTATTTCCTCTGCACCACTATTTGTCCTGTCCAGCATCTCTCTTCTGTGTTTCTTGTCCCTATCCTACCTCCAAGTTCAACATTTGCCCTTTCTGTGTCCCCATCTCCCCCCTTTTCAGCATAAACCTCCTCATCTCCCTCCTCATCTCTGTGTCCTCATCTCTCCTTTTTTCTAACATTGCTCTTTGTCCTCATCTTCCCCCCTTTTCCAGCATTACTCCTGTTACCACCTTCCCCCTTTTTCAGCATTACCTCTTTGTTCCCATCTCACCCCTTATTCACTATATCCCCATTCCCCTTTCCAGTGGTGCCCCTCTGTGCCCCTATCTCCTCCCTCCTTTCCAGTATTGCCCTCTCTGTGTCCCTATCTCCTTCCCCCCTTTCCAGTAGTGCCCCTATCCCCCTCCTTTTCAGTACAGCCCCTATCTCACCCCCCTTTTTCAGTAGTGCCCCGTGTCCCCATTTTTTCTTTTTCTAGCACTGCCTCTTTGCATTCCAATGTCCCTACCCTCTCTCTGTCCAGTATTGACTCTGTATCCTTCTCTCTCCCTGTCCAGCATTTACTATATCCTTCTCTCTCCCCATGTTAACCTTCCTCCCTGTCTCTTTCAGCACTCCCCATCCTCCTTGGGGCCACATCTCTTCCTGGCCTGCTCCTATGGTCCATCCTCTGGCAGCTCCAAGGAGGTTTGCTATGATTCTGTATGATTCTGTTAGAATTCTGCTAGTTAGGCAAAGGAATGCTTGGAACCGCTCCTGATTGGTCTGTCGGGGGCTGAGCTGATGTCAGTCTGTCTACTTAAGCTCAACTCTCTGCTATTATTCCCGCTATGATGCTTGCGGTACCCACAGGAATGACTTTTGTACCACCTCAGTTGAGGGAAAGAATACTTCGTTGGGGGCATACCTCTAGAATAGCTGGATATCCTGGTATCCTGGGAACTAAGCGGTTCATCGCACAGATGTATTGGTGGCCTACTCTTGACCATGATATGCGAGAGTTTGTAGTCGCTTGTCCAGAGTGCGCTCAGCATAAACCCGATCGTCAAAGACCCCAGGGTCTTTTACTGCCACTACCTGTGCCTAAGGAACCGTGGAGCCATATTGCCATGGATTTTATTAAGGATCTTCCTGAATCGGAAGGACACACAGTCATATGGGTCGTAGTGGACCGGTTCTCCAAAATGGCACACTTTGTACCCATGTCTAACCTTCCTTCAGCTGTGAAGTTGTCACAATTCTTCATCACGTCTATATTTCGTCTCCACACCCTACCAGAATCAATCACATCTGACCGCGGAGTGCAGTTTGTCTCTAAGTTTTGGCAAGCCCTTGATGTGAAGCTAAACTTCTCTTCTGGATATCACCCACAGTCCAACGATCAAACGGAATGCATCAATCAATGCGTGAAGCACTTTCTGAGGATGTATGTTACTGATCATCAGGATAACTGGAGTCAGTTGCTTCCTTGGGCAGAGTTTACCCATAACTTTCGAGTAAGCTCGGTACCGGCGCTTCCCCATTTTTTATAGTGTATGGAAGACATCCCCATATACCATTTCCGTTGAAGATTAATTCAGATGTTCCAGCAGCTGCCAAGGACATAACCTCTCTCCAGTCCATTTGGTCTTCTGTCCAGAAGACACTTGAGTTGAACTCCGCTCGTATGAAACGTCAAGCAGATAAGCATCGCAGATTGGAGCCCCGATTTCAGCCGGGTGATCTGGTGTGGTTATCTACTTGCAATCTTCAACTGAAGACCCCTTCTCGCTTTGTGCCACGATTTGTGGGACCTTTCCCCATTTCCAGTATGCTGCCAGCTGAAGTTACCACCCACTCTCCAAGTACCTAACACCATTCATGTCTCCTTGCTTAAGCCTGTGATTCTAAGGATCTCTACCCGCTCTGCCACCTAGTCCCACGGTATCTGCCTCCCAGGAGGAATATGAAGTCCGGAAGATCCTCGCTGCTCGGCGCCTCAGGGGACACCTTCAGTACCTGATTTCTTGGAAAGGCTATGGACCAGCGGAGAATTCCTGGGAGGACGCTGCTGATGTACATGCCCCAGTACTGGTGGGGGGGGGGGGGGCCTTGAAGGGGGGGGGGGGTGATGTTATGATTCTGTATGATTCTGTTAGAATTCTGCTAGTCAGGCAGAGGAATACTTAGAACCGCTCCTGATTGGTCCGCCAGGGGCTGAGCTGAAGTCAGTCTGTCTAGTTAAGCTCATCTCTCCCGTCAAACCCTGCTTTGGAGTTTATTCCAAATCTGCTGAAGCCTTCCTTTGCTCTGTGTGAGCTGTTAGCTCTGTGCTTGTGTGGAGTTGTTACTCCTCTCCTGGCTGCAGTTTTCTATTGCTCTGTCTCTGTCTAATTACCTCTCTCCCTACACCTGGGGATCTCTGTTTAGCTCTGGTGCCGTGTAGTGAATTACTTCTCGTTCTGTTCTAGTTTGTTTGTTTGCATCCCTTCCTTCAGAGTTCCCTTCATGCTGTGTTTGTTTCTGCCTGTCAGGTCCTGCCCTTTGTTTCTCTCCGTGGGGGTTGTTTATTTGTTTTCTTTGTACTCCCAATGAACTGTTGTCTGCAGTATTCCCTGCCTCTGGTTTCTGTTTGTGTGCTGAGCTGGGTTTAACCCTTTGTCTGCAGAGCTTCTCTGCCTCTGGCAGTTATCTGTTTAGTGCAGTCTTCCCTTGGTGACTGTTCCAGTACTTCCTTTACTGTACTGCCTCCTGTATTACTGAACACTGTCCCTTTCTGTGCTAGTGTGTGTGTTAGGCTCCGCTCTCCCTTTTGCTGACTTTTCCCTTCCCTGTTTTGCTGAGGGCCTCTGCCTGCAGTATCGTATCTCAGTCCCTCACTTGTCGTGTACCTATGTATGCTACCCTTTTTCCTTGACTGCCAGCACTGAGGGTGGGGGGGGGGGGGGGGGACACACCTCACTTAGTCTCTTTCTCCCCTCCCTAAGTATGAGTCGGTTCCAAGTAGGCCGTGAGGCCTGCATGCTTGAATTCTGAGTGAATCGGTTCCAGATAGGCCGTGAGGCCCGCCTGAATGCCCTATCTTCCCCTTTCTGGAAGTGTAAGATTGATTGCATGTGTATGTGCAGGGATTGGTAGCTGGGGTTGTGTATAGTACCTGTTCGGTCCATCCTAGGTCTTGGCCTAAAAGCTATACTAGGCCTTGGCCTAGGTCCAAGGGCTCACGACCAGACTAACAAGGTTTAATAGAAAGGAGACAAAGTGACGTCGAAATGTTATTCCAAACGGACTTGGAAAATTCCAAAATCCCAGGAATAACATGTATAGAATGTTTGTACGTTTGGGAAGCTTGCCAGGTGCCCTTGGCCTGGATTGGCTGCTGTCGTGGACAAGATGCTGGGCTCGATGGACCCTTGGTCTTTTCCCAGTATGGCATTACTTATGTACTTAAATGTTGAAACCAGTTAGGCCAGTTTCAGTTTCCCCTTCCCCGTGCAGCTATCATCATCATCATACTCTCAAAACAAAGCAAGCAAACCTATGAGCTGCTGCATCCACGTTGTCACTCTTTATTGTTGGTAGCATTTGTATTTAATCTCACTTATTTATTTGTGATATTTATATCCCACATTATCCCAAACAAATTTGAGTTCAATGTGGCTTACAATAAACAGTATAGGATACATAACAAAGAATAATGCATAAGAAAGTACAGTGCAATCCGCTTAAGTGCAAGGGTCTGGGACCAAAAAAATACATGCAGTAACCGGAGCGTGCACTTAACTGTTGTGACCCAAAGAAGCTTCACATCTGATAAACATATGTACAGTACTGTTTATTATACGTACAGTATACAGTCTCCATTAACTGACGTTATACAGTCTCCATTAACTGACGTTAGGCTTACTTGAAGTAATCAGTCATAGTCCTCTGTACACTCTTGTGTCTGTGAGTTCCATAGACCAGGGGCGTATCTGAACTGCGGCGGTAGGGGGGGCCAGGGCCAGAGAGGGGGGGCACATTATAGCCCCCCCCCCGCCGCCGCCGCCGCCGCCATTGCCGATCCCCCTCCCCCCAGCCGCTGCCATTGCTAACCCTCCCCCTCCGTTGCTCGCCTACCTTCGCTGGCGGGGGACCCCAACCCCCGCCAGCCGAGGTCCGCGTCCTCCTGCCGCTGCCGGCTGCCTTTGGTCCTTTCATTCTTCCATTGAAGCTGGCGCCGACGAAAAAGTTTCTTTTGAATCTGACGTCGCTGCACGTTGCACGTTGTACGTGCAGGACGTCAGACTCAGAAACAATTTCTGAGTCTGACGTCCTGCACGTACAACGTGCAGCGACGTCAGACTCAAAAGAAACTTTCGTCGGCGCCAGCTTCAATGGAAGAATTAAAGGACCAAAGGCAGCCGGCAGCGGCAGGAGGACGCGGACCTCGGCTGGCGGGGGTTGGGGTCCCCCGCCAGCGAAGGTAGGCGAGCAACGGAGGGGGAGGGTTGGCAGCGGTAGGGGGGTCCAGGGCGAAATCTGCGGGGGCCCAGGCCCCTGAGGCCCCACGCAGATACGCCCCTGCCATAGACTACGTCTGCCAGATGGTAAAAACTGTCATAGCACTGACATCCAGTGGCCTCCAGGTAGGCCCGCATGGTGTTGAGACTCTCCAGTGCTCTTGCAAAAGTGACAGGAGGTTGTTGAACTTCGTCAGCATGCGCCTCGCTGCTCATTTCATCATCTGTTTCATCATCAGCCGTTGCCTGCGTGTAGGCACATATCTCGACATCAGTGCTGTCATCAGCTGTTTGTAGATCGTAATCAACAGCAACGTAGTGATGAAACTCCTCTTCAGTAACACTGGCTGGGATGTCAATAGCCTGTTCATCTGACGTGTTTGCAACAGCTGCATCTATTTCGTCCCTCTCCACATCCTTAACAAAGCTTGCCCGCTTGTAGCAGTTCACAGTGCTTGCCTGTGTAACATAATTCCAGGCTTCTTTCTGCATATGTAGGGAATCCAACAGTGATAGATTATGAGCCAGTTCAACAGCACGTTTATCCTTGCCAGTCTGGTCATCCATAATGCTCATCAGACGACGTAGCACAAGAGCCCAATAATGTCGTTTGAAATTGGCTATTATGCCTTGATCCATAGGTTGGATCAGAGAGGTAGTGTTTGGTGGCAGGAAGACCACCTTGACGTTAGACAGACTGAGATCATCCCTGTGTGCAGAGCAACAAAACAGAGCAACAAAATCTGATACTTTTGTGCCCGCATTCTAGTGTCTAACTTCTTTAGCCACTGCTTCCAAATTTCCCCAGTCATCCATGAATTTGCGTTAGCCTCGTATGACACAGGAAATCGCTTAACATTCTTGAAGCAATGGGGCTGTTTGCTCTTTCCAATGACGAGTGGTTCCAACTTCTCACTCCCATCCATATTGCAGCAAAGGAGGGTCGTCAGTCGGTCCTTCGACGTTTTACTTCCTGTAGTTTTGGCTTGTTTGAATACAAGTGTTCCATCAGGAATCGTTCGCCAGTAGAGACCATTTTCGTCAGCATTGAAAATGTCACAAGGTGCAAATTCCTTCAAGATGTTAGGAAGAATTGAAACAACCCAATTTTCAGCACCAGAGTCATCAGCATCTTGTTTTTCACCATGCTGTTTCTTGAATTTTATGTTGTTCCTCTGCTTCCATCTTTCCAACAATCCAACAGTGGCTTTGAATTCAGTTAGTCCAAGACTTTCAGCTAGCTGATTAGCTTTCTCCATAAGCAGTGGACCACTGACAGGAAACTGTCTGCTCCTGACTTGAGAAAATCACCAAAGAAGAGCATCTTCTACATCTTCAGCTTTTCCCGCCCGTTTTCGTTTCCTGTGTGGATTTGTATTGTTTTGCCAGTCTTCCAGAAACTGATCTTTCTGCTTCAAGATATGTGAAATTTGACCGGGATTGACACCATATTCTTTAGCAATAGATGCTTGACTTTGTTTTCTAATTTTTTAAGAACTTCTATTCATTCAGCCAGTGTTAAAGTCTTACAGTTGCGCGCAGGGGCGTATCTGCGTGGGGCCTCAGGGGCCTGGGCCCCCGCAGATTTCGCCCTGGACCCCCCTACCGCTGCCAACCCTCCCCCTCCGTTACTCGCCTACCTTCGCTGGCGGGGGACCCCAACCCCCGCCAGCCGAGGTCCGCATCCTCCTGCCCCTGCCGGCTGCCTTTAAAGAATTCCGTCAGCTGGCGGGGGACCCCCAACCCCCGCCAGCCAAGCCGAGGTCCTTTCATTTTTCTACTGAAGCTGGCGCCGACGAAAGTTTCTTTTGAGTCTGACGTCGCTGCACGTTGTACGTGCAGGACGTCAGACTCAGAAACAATGAAGCTGTTTCTGAGTCTGACGTCCTGCACGTACAACGTGCAGCGACGTCAGACTCAAAAGAAACTTTCGTCGGCGCCAGCTTCGGTGGAAAAATGAAAGGACCTCGGCTTGGCTGGTGGGGGTTGGGGGTCCCCCGCCAGCTGACGGAATTCTTTAAAGCAGCCGGCAGGGGCAGGAGGACGCTGACCTCGGCTGGCGGGGGTTGGGGTCCCCCGCCAGCGAAGGTAGGCGAGCAACGGAGGGGGAGGGTTGGCAATGGCAGCGGCTGGAGGGAGGGGGATCGGCAATGGCGGCGGCGGCGGGGGGGGCTATAATGTGCTCCCTCACTCTGGCCCTGGCCCCCCCTACCGCCGCAGTTCAGATACGCCCCTGGTTGCGCGAAGACGATGATGACGACTCCAGTGTACACTCTAACAACATTCTTTCGCTTATTCTGCCTGCGGCAGTTAACCAACGAGATTTCAAGTTTACCGCAACATTGTCACGTGCCAATCGGCTTCCATATTCCGTGTGTGCGCTTATGCAGAGTCTTTCCTGTAGAGGAGCGGTCTTAAACCATGCATATAAGCGAATCTTGCACTTATCAGTGGTGTGCTAAACCGAAGTTTGTCCCCATAGAAATTGATGGCACCAAAAACGGGACCGAAGTACGGCATGCAGTTAAACAGAGCATGCGCTTATCTGACATGCACTTACATGGAGTGCACTGTAATTTGTTGTAAGAATCCAATTTTACAATACAATATCATAAACATTATATTTTCAAACATGCCGATTTGTGCAGTATATGGATGTACACAGAAGAAGTATAATAACAGAATAACTTTTCATAGGTAGTGTAGTAATTTGTTATAAATCGTAATCAGTGTGTCATTTGGAGGGGCTGGTTATAGGGACACTCTAGCATGTGTTATATTCGTGCAGAGATTTTTTCTCCTGGTAAAGGCTACTAAAACAGACATCATGTTATGAGAATCAAGCACTCAACATTCTGAGTTTCTATTTATTTATTATAGTTATACCCCACATTAAACATGAATTAAGTTGAAACCTGGGAGCATTTTAAATCTTTTTTTTCCTGTGCTTACATCAAAATAAAAAGATGGCATGTGGGAACTTGCTCCTTTTGTTTTGTGGATTGCAGAGGTGTATTATAAAAATGCACTTGATATTTTTATTATTATTATTTTTTTTTTTAATTTATTTATTTATTAAGTTTTAACATATTTACAAGCATAATATCTTGCAACAGGAAAAATCAGATAAACAGAAAAAGAATATTTTTTAAAGGAAAATATAATTATTAAAGCATTATTTCTTCCAGTCCGATATAAGTCCACTGTGGGGAGTTCAAAAAATATACAAACAATGTTGAAGTAAAAAAAAAAAAAATTAAGGAAATATTACAGTACAACTTGTAGGCCAGACGAATTCTGGACACTTAAACATTTATATCAAACATTAGCAACAGGTGGAGTCACCGCTCCACCTGTCTTCCTAGATGTTATAAACACCTCCAATTGGGATGGATCAAAAAAGGTAAATTTCTCATTACGGTATGAAATTTGACACTTGCAGGGAAATTTAAGGAAAAAAGTAGCTCCCAGGTTAATCACTTCTTGCTTTTTTTGTAAGAATTTTCTCCGGCGCAGCTGTGTTTCACTTGATACATCCGGAAATATATTAATTTTTAGCCCCTTAAACATTTTGATTCCATTTTTATAGAAAAGCCTCAGTATCCATTGTTTATCTGGTAGTACAGATTGCCACCAATGTGGCTGGTAGCACTAATTCTGTATCTGAGCTTTCCAAAAGAGCAGAGACATCTAAGGGTTGACTCTCTTGCTGCTGTAATTTCAAAGAAGGAATATAGAATATTTGTGTAAAAGGAGGCATATTTTGTTCATTTATCTGAAGAACTTGCTTTAAATACAAATTTAACATTTCTTTCGGCGCTATATTTGACATATATGGAAAGTTTATAAAGCGCAAGTTATTATTTCTGGAAAAATTTTCCATAATTTCCGCCTTCCTTCTCAAATTAGCCAAGTCTCTTAACATTACGTTTTGAGTTTCTTGAGTCTGTTTTAAATCCTTTGCTTGATTTTCCACCTGTGTCTTTAATCCTTTTACCTTATCTTGAAGTTCAGCAACATCTTGCTGTATCTGTGGTATCATAGCTTTGCCCAAATCTACAATCAAATTCCAAAGGCAGTCCAGTGTAACCTCTGGGGGTTTACTTTGAAATAAATCAAGTGAAAAAGTTTGTACCTCCGCTTGTTGTGAGGAAAGTTCTACCCCAACAGGAGAGTTGCCACCTTCTGCAGATATTCCGGGCAATGTAGTTACCGCTCCTTCCTGATCTCCATTTGCCCTCGGTCTTCCTTCGTCCTTCTCCCCTTCCGGATGTGGATTAGGAGACGCCGATAATGAAGGGGCAGGCCTACTTTGCCCTGGAGGTGGTGGAGGCGTTTGAGTGTCGGGGCTTAAAGAAACTTCCAGCTCTAGAGATCCCGGCGAGCCTTCAACCGCAGCAGGGATATTCAGCGAGCCGCTCACCGGCGTACTGGTGTCCTGAAGAGCCCGCTGTAAAAAAGTATCGATCGGGCCGCTTCGAGCAGGGGTACTCAGGCGCTGGTGGGCAACGGCAGCCGCCTTCCCCCGCCGCTTCGGCATTTTAGAAGAATTTAGTGGCGCTTAATCAAAGAGCCAGTAAGTATATGAAGAAAATTACAGGAGCTCAAAAAATGCGTCTGACCTACACGGCGGCCATTTTGAACCCTTATTATTATTATTTAAAAGACAGATATTGAATAATGAGGGCAGAGCTACCTTCATGCAGAAGTCCAGAGTCAGTCTAAATGTGCCAACATTGTCCAGTTCAGCACACTATTAGCCGCCAAGTTCAATACAAAGTTAATAATATTCAGTGGAAAATAAATCTGTTAGCTCAGTCTGCCTGCTATGTGAATATTCCATCATTGTTTAATTTTTGCTACCATGTATTACATGTGGGCATTCGCTTTAAACTTTGATTGTTTTAATTTGTTTATCAAGACCTTACATACACATGGTTTGCTTTTTAAACCCAAAGGTGAATCCTAAAGGTGGTTGAACAATTAGGTATAAACTGTGTTGTTTCTGACTTTACTTGTTTTGGACTGCGTTGGGTCCTGCTGATCTGTACATTTCCTATCTGGAATTTTGGAAGATGGAAATAAGGAAATAAAAATAAAATTTGGGATGAACTCTATAGAAGTTGTTGTTTACTTTTGCAATGTGATGAATGCCTGTTCTGGTGTGTGCATGTGATAATCTTTGAATAACTGTCTATACTTATAGCTATGATTTTTGAACATGTGGTATCATTAAAGGACAAACTTTTAAATGCCCAGTTGGGTATATATGCTAATCTCAATGTTGTTAAATGTTTCATACATATCCCTATATGTGTTCCCAGGATATAACTGAATTCTATTATTCTGTCTCACTGTATTTTCAAATGTAAGCCATATTGAATTTGACATTGGTTGGGATAATGTGTGATATAAATGTTTTTTAAAAAACCCTTTATACTCCACCTTTTAAGACTACTACTACTACTTAACATTTCTAGAGCGCTACTAGGGTTACGCAGCGCTGTACAATTTAACAAAGAGAGACAATCCCTGCTCAAAGAGCTTACAATCTAATAGACAAGTGAACAGTCGGTCCGATAGGGGCAGTCAAATTGGGGCAGTCTGGATTCACTGAACGGTAAGGGTTAGGTGCCGAATGCAGCATTGAAGAGGTGGGCTTTAAGCAAAGACTTGAAGACGGGCAGGGAGGGGGCTTGGCGTAAGGGCTCAGGAAGGTTGTTCCAAGCATAGGGTGAGGCGAGGCAGAATGAGCGGAGCCTGGAGTTGGTGGTGGTGGAGAAGGGTACTGAGAGGAGGGATTTATCCTATGAACGGAGGTTAAGGGCAGGAACGTAAGACACTGCCTATCCTGTTGGATAGTGATGGCACAAGGAAAGCAAGTTTGGTCCAGTGAAGACTAACTCAAAATAACCTGTTCCTTAGCTGGGCCCTAGTATTACCATATTAAAAATGCGACCATACCATGCCTCTGTGGCTATGTTCCACTAATGTTAAAGGGTTAACTGGATTTCTTGAAAGGATTATATAAATGTAGGATGCATGACTAGGGACACAAACATACACTTACTTATTCAATATCACAATTCCTCATGTACAGCCACAAAACAACTTTTTAGGGTGGATAGTGTTCCTTTTATTATTGACCAGATAGAGATAAGAGTTTTCAGTTTTGGCACAGTGTAAGTCATCACAAGAACAAAATATAAGAAAACCAATGGACTGCATTAGGGGCTTATAGCCCATTTATGTTTAAACAAAAGAGATCTACATGAAACAAAATATTTATTTTTATTTTGACTTATAAAACCACTTGCTCCTGAAACATGTTCAAAACAGAATAATCCATTTGTGTATCTAAAATGTAAACTTCTACAAAACAGATAAAGATGTGATTCCATGTGCCCCAATGAAAGGAGAGTTTCATTCTACATCCATTTAATTTTAGTGTATTATATCACCTTTATAACACCAGGCTTCCCATGGCAGATTACAACAACAGTTAAGATGAAAATCAGGAAACAGGATATCCTCACTGAAATCTGGACATCTGTATTGTATAGAAGAACATTGAAGAAAAATCAGCACAAACTATAGAGTTTATAATTGTGATTTCTACCAGCTACAATAATTTTTGAAGCTGATTTAGTGATATTCAAAAGGTTATTTCTTTTCTCCTCCTCTGTACTCACCCATTTCTCATTCGTCATGGCTGCTACATGGTGCTGTAGGCTCTGACACTCCTGTGGAAGTGCCCACCACCAGATGTCCACCTACAAAAACAAACAAAAGACAGTTGAATAACGATCAGCTGCCCCACCCACTGCTACTGTTCCCTTCCAGCACCTCACTGCACATCACGCTACTCACCACCCTCTCTGTCTTCAGTATTGGTATGTGGGGTCCTGTCACGCCACTGAGGGTGATCTGGAGTAGTGAGCCCTTGGGCTGCTGCCAGGGACCAGCAACAGCAGGAGAACCACCCAAACTGGGAGCGAGGTCAAACACCGACAGGCTTGTACCAGGTACAGGAGTCTCGAGCAAGTTTGACTGGATAGAACTCTGAAGCGGACTAGGCTTGGCTGGACTGGAACCAAATGCTGGAACAGACTTGGCTTGGCTGAACTGGAACCAAATGCTGGAACGGCTAGGCTGGACTGGAACCAAATGCTGGAATGGACTTGGCGTAGGGCAGACACAGCAGTAAGGAACAGAAGCTAAAGACACACCGGGCAGATACAGCAGTAAGGAACAGAAGCTAAAGACACACCGGACAGATACAGCAGTAAGGAACAGAAGCTAAAGACACACAGGGCAGACACAGCAGTAAGGAACAGAAGCTAAAGACATATCGGGCAGATGCAGCAGTAAGGAACAGAAGCTAAAGACACACAGGGCAGATACAGCAGTAAGAAACAGAAGCTAAATACACACAGGGTAGATACAAACAGTAGGGAACTGAAGCTAAAGACACACTAGAAAAGAACTAGCAGAGCTAGAGTAGCAACAAGCACTCATAGACGAAAGCACATCTGAAGACCTCTGTTGCAAAGGCAAATCTGACAATTCTCAGGGGCTTAATAAAGGCAATTACAGATGAGGCCACAGGTGAGGCTTGGCAGCAGAAACACTGGGGCAAGTCTGGAGTGTTGGAACATCAGGACTGGAATGGAACCTGGAAGCTGCCTGGGAAACAGGAAAAAACAGTCCACAGCAACCGCAGGTCACCCGGGGGCAGGGTGAGTGTAGGCATGGAATACAGTCACAATCGTGACAGGTCCCTTGACCTGACAATGTTGTGTCATCTTCCAGATGTTTCCCTAGAAAGACCAACCACAAGCAAGTTTGATCACGACCACCGCAGCACCATAGTTCTTGCCACTACCTACTCGTTTAAACTACAACAAAACCAACTCACCTTCCATTTCATTGATGGCCTCCTCCGACGTGTCAACACCACCACTCAGGCCAACTACTTGTTCACAGCCGAGAGTGGGAAACACAGCCTGCTCCAGGGAGGTCAGATTCAAGGCGCAGTGATGCCCACCCCCTGTACCCTTTGCATGTTTCCACTGCTTTCGTGCCTTGGCCTTGACGAAACCCCTGAAATCTTGATACCGATACTTGCACTGCTCCACAATTGTTTAATCACCCTGATCATCTGAACATAAGAGTAGCCATAACTGGTCAGACCAATGGTTCATCTAGCCAGGAACCAAAATCGTGGCAAATTCCACACTACAAATCCCAGGGTAAGCAGTTGCTTCCCATGTCTGACCCAATAGCAGACTATGGACTTTTCCTCCAGGAATTTCTTCAAACCATTTTAAACTCAGCTACACTAATTGCTGTTACTACATCCTCCGGCAAAGAGTTCCAGAGCTTAACTATTTGTTGAATGAAAAAATATTTCCTCCTATTTGTTTTAAAAGTATTTCCATGTAACTTCCTCGAATGTCCCCTAGTCCTTGTACTTTTGGAATGAGTAAAAAATGGATTTACTTCTACACCACACAGAATTTTGCCGATCTCAATCATACACAGAATTTTGCCGATCTCAATCATATCTCACCTCATCTGTCTCTTTTTCAAGCTGAAGAGCCCTAACCTGTTTAGCCTTTCCTCATAAAAGAGTAGTTCCATCCTCTATATCACTTTGGTCGCTCTTCTTTGAACCTTTTCTAAATCCATTATATCTTTTTTGAGAAAATGGCGACCAGAACTGAATGCAATACGCAAGGTGCAGACGCACCATGGAGCGATACAAAGGCATTATAGTATTTTCAGTCTTATTCACCATCCCTTTCCTAATAATTCCTAGCATCCTGTTTGCTTTTTTGGCTGCTGCTACACATGAGCAAAAGATTTCAGCATATTATCTACAACGACACCCAGATCTTCTTCTTGAGTGCTGACCCCCAAGGTGGACCCTAACATCAGATAACTATGATTTGGATTATTCTTTCCATCTTTCTAATGTGCATCACCTTGCACTTGTCCACATTAAATTTCATCTGCCATTTGGATGTCCAGTCTTCCAATTTCCTAAGGTCTTCCTGCAATATTTCACAGTCCGCACATATTTTAACAACCTTGAATAGTTTTATATTATCTGCAAATCTGATCATCTCACTCGTCATTCCGATTTCCATATCATTTGTAAATATGTTAAATAGTACCGGTCCGGGTGCAGATCGCTGGGGCACTCCACTGTTCACTCTCCTCCATTGAGAGAAATGACTACTTAATCCTACTCTCTGTTTTCTGTCTAATTACCAATTCCTAATCCACACCAAAACATTGCCTCCTATCCCATGACTCTTTTATTTTCGCAGGAGTCTCTCATGAGGAACTTTATCAAAAATTTTCTGAAAATCTAGACACACTACATCAACCGGCTTACCTGTATCCACATGTTTATTCATGCCTTCAAAGAAATGAAGCAAATTGGTGAGGCAAGACTTCCCTTGGCTGAACCCATGCTGACTCTGTCCCATTAAACTATGTTTGTCAATGTGTTCTGTAATTTTATTCTTTATAATAGTTTCCACTATTTTGGCCGGCACCGACGTCGGGCTTACCGATCTATGATTTCCCGGGTCACCCCTAGAATCCTTTTTAAAAATCAGCGTCAAATTGGCCACCCTCCAATCTTCAGGTACAATGTATGATTTTAATGACAGTTCACGTATTACTAAAAGCAGATCAGCAATATCATGCTTGAGTTCTTTGAGTACCCTTGGATGTATACCATCCAGTTCACGTGATTTACTACTCTTTAATTTGTCAATTTGGCTCAGTACATCTTCCAGGTTCACCGAGATTTCTTTCATTTCCGGTATAGGCAGATCTCTTACATCTTCTTCCGTAAAGAGAGAAGCAAAGAATTCATTCAGTTTCTCTGCTATGGCCTTGTCCTCCCTGAGCACCCCTTTTGCTCCTTTGTGTTCTAATAGTCCCATGGATTCCCTCACAGACTTTCTGCTTCTGATGTACCTGAAAAAGTTGTTACTGTGAGTTTTAGCCTCTGCGGCAAGTTTCTCTTCATATTCTCTTTTAGTCTTCTTTATTAATGCTTTGCATCTGACTTGACAGTGCTTATGTTGCTTCTTATTGTCTTCATTTGGGTCCTTTTTCCATTCTTTGAAGGACAATCTTTTGGCTGTAATGGCCTCTTTTACTTCACCTTTTAACCATGCTGGCTGACGTTTTCTCTTCTTTCCACCTTTGCAAATACGTGGAATACATTTGCACTGGGCTTCCAAAATGGTATTTTGTAATAACTTTCATGCCTGATGTGGAGGGGCATAATCGAATGCGAACGCCCATCTCCATGGGCGTCTATGTCCGAAAACGGGTATGTGAAGAGGCGGGACAGACCGTATTTTTGAAAAAGATGGGCGCCCATCTTTCATTTCGAAAATATGGTTTGGACGGACCAAATGCCATGGATTTGGTCCCTTCTGAGATGGGCGTTTGTTTTTTTTAGCGATAATGGAAACTAAAAATGCCCAGCTCAGAAACGTCCCAATCCAAGCCATTTGGTCGTGGGAGGGACAAATGTACAAACAAACAAAGTAAACACTGGGCCTTCAGGATTGAGAAAAATGCAGTCATTTATTTATGATGAAAACCCGACACGGGCCGTGTTCGGCGTACAAACGCCTGCATCAGGGGTCTAACATAAAAAATACATAAACATATATCATTAAAAAATATAATATATAATATACATTCATGCAGGACCAATATCAAAATCAAGATGCATATGCATGCTTACATAAACATACATACATATGTACATTTAAAAAAAAGATCATTTAAAACCAAAACATAATTATCGTAATTAAAAGAATATAGACCAATCATCATATATACAATCCTATGTAAAATTGAGGGACAAATGTACAACATTACCATAGCTCTTAGGGGTGAAGGGGGCAACTACATGTGGGTACAGTAGGTTTTAGAGGCCTCCCATTTACCACCACAAGTGTTATGGGTGTGGGGGGGATGGGCCTGGGTCTGCCTGAAGTTCACTGCAGTACCCACTAAAAGTACTCCAGGGACAGGACTTGTTGCTGCTATATAACCTTGGTACAGCAGTTCACACCTGAAGACTAATCTCGCTGAAAACGTCCTTTATTTGAATAAGCACCTTTACTCACATTTAACTGCAGATCAGAGGTTGTGCCCCACTGGCAACGAGTCTCGCTGGTACTGAGATTAGCAGTAGGTCCGAGCTGGCAGAATGGTATACAATGCCCTCTTTCAGCAACATTCAAGGTAAGAACTAAGTGCTGTAACGTGGCTAACACATGAAAGGGATCTAAAAGTGTCTTACACAAATGGCCACTATGTCATGGACTACCAGAAACAAAACAGGGCACACTCTGACCCAGTAAGCAGAGGGAAAAGCACCAACTACCAACATCGTGAGCATTTAACACAAGCTAGTGGAATCACGGAGCCCAATACCCTACACCCACCACAATGCATTGCTGATGTGACTCTGCAGTGCCCTTAACAGAAAAGGTGTCACACTCACCCGAGACCCATATCAGAACCAGGGAAAGGCTGTCAGAGGATAGAGCACATTCTGCTGTCATGGAGGTGGGTACGGCATTTGAGGCTGACATACAGGCTGGGGAAAAAGTTTTTAAAGTGCGTTTTTTTTGGTGGGAGGGGGTTAGTGACCACTGGGGCAATCAGGGGAGGTCATCCCCGATTCCCTCTGGTGGTCATCTGGTCAGTTGGGGCACTTTTTTGGGACTTGGACCTGAAAAAAAGGGTCCAAATAAAGCGGACCAAATTCTTGTCAAAAACGCCCTTCTTGTTTCGATTATCAGCTAAAGACGCCCATCTCTCCTCGGCCGATAACCACACCCCAGTCCCGCCTTTGCCACGCCTCCGACACGCCCCCGTGATCTTTGTTCGTCTTCGTGACAGACTGCAGGTGAGGACGCCAAAAATCGGGTTTCAATTATACCGATTTGGGCACCCACGGGAGAAAGACGCCCATCTCCCGATTTGGGTCGAAATATGGGCGTCTTTCTCTTTCGAAAATAAGCTGGTTGGTGTCCTAACCTTTACAGCCGATCCTTTTAGTTTCTTTTTAACCATTTTCCTCATTTTATTATAATCGTCCTTTCAAAAATGAAATGGAGCTACAGTAGATTTCATAGTAACATAGTAAATGACGATAGGATACTTTATATGTATACCCGAGTTTGATTTGTCCTTGCCATTCTCAAGGCCAGGGGCGTAGCTACGGGTGGGCCTGGGTGGGCCCAGGCCCACCCAATTTCAGCTCTGGCTCGCCCACCCACTTTTCCTTCAAGCCCGCGCCAGCCCCAGCTCCCATTGCTGGCCACTGCTGCTTTTCCTGATGAGCAGCAGGGCCGGCGCTACAAAAAGAAGAAGCGCTCAGCTGACTGAGCTGAGCGCCAACGCAAACGACGACTCGACGAGAAAAAATGTTTTAAAAAAAACGCGGCACCGCAGGCAGCCTCGAAGCATTGGCTGCTAGCTCTGCAGGCTCCGCCCGACTCTTACGTCACTACCCCTGGAGCGAAAAAGATGACAAAATGTTCACTTACCAGAGAAATGTCCTCTTCTCGCAGAACTTCTCAGAAAGAAAGCTAGGTTTGGCCTTTCCTCTTTATATGGTTTTGAATCTAAGAGGGACTGCTTCAAAAAGACCCTTTCAAGCTAACTCAGTAATCAGATTGCCCTTAATAACGTCTGGAAATATTCTACTTCCTCACACCTAATTAAGGTCAGTAGCAGTGCTACCTCTCCAGCAACCAAGGAACAGAAAATAACTGTCTTTTAGAACAAGATTTGAGCCTTCCTACTATCCTTTTAATGTTCTTTGGCTGTTAAGTTTCTACCTCTAGAAAAAGTTTCATTTTAAAGCTATAGGAAAAGTGTCTACTTCTAGAGAAAATTTCAGTTTAAAACTATGGGAAAGGGTTGTACACTATGGAAACTGGTTAATAATACTTGTTTTTTTTCTCTGTTCCCCCCCCCCCCCCCCCAAGACTAAACTAGGTCCTGCAGTGCCTGCTAGAGGCTATCTGTTAATGCTGTAGTACAAAGTTCAAGTTCCCAAAGCACAAAGCAAAATAATGTTCTTTTACCAGAGAAATGTCCTTTTCTCTCATAATCTTGTTCTAAAGAAACCTGATGGTTTGTGTTGGGTCTTTGAGTGCTTTCTGGGAACTGTAGGACCACTGGGATTGTGGCTCCAGTAACCTAGAAATCACTGGGGATAATTTGGTAGCGGGACACTTGCCCAGAGGCAGTTGAACCCAGTCGGTGGGAGGAGGGTGCTAGTGTGGAGCACAAGCGGCAGGTGCAGGTGGACCTGAGCTGTACTGGGGATAGATCCTCTAAGTAGCCACGGGATAACTCCAGGTGGGTGGCTAGGCATTTCGTGACAGTCACGTTAACTAGTTACCGTGGGAGTACGTTTTTACAGGTGGTTATTACTTTACTATATACAACTTAATAAAACCAGGGGCATGGCCACAGGTGGGCCTGGAGGGCACAGGTCCCTCCAATGACCCCAATCCAACTTCAGTGCACTGGGAATATTATCACAATTGGTGGAAATCTATCAGTCTCACCAACAGAATCACCCCAGAGCCTCTCTCTAATTTCAACTTGCAGCTCGTGCCCTTATGTGTAAGGACCTCATGGGTGGCACTTACCATTCATGATCTCATGAGATCATAGATGGAACATATAGCCAATGAAGTTTTGGTATGTTGGCTGGACACTGGGGGAGGAAGGTAGAGCGGTGAAGAGCAGAGTGGCAGGATGCCATCATGGGTAAGTGATATGCTAGAGGGTTAGGAGGACAGGCCTAATGCCCCCTCATGTTAACCTTGGGATTCTGCACCCCCCCCCCCCCCCAAAAAAAAAAAAAAAAAAACACAACAATTTCTGGCTATGTTGCTGAATAAAATATTTGTGTTGACCATTATGGGATGTTTTACTGTGCATGATAAATCTTTATCAACTTATATGGTAAAATTATTTTAATACAAGTTGTCAAGTCCGGCACCTACTGGTTCGTGTTTTCTGCTGTTCGATTCAGTCACACGACGCCAGTCCGGGTTTTCCAGTTAACTTCAACCAACTCAAAAAGTATAACCACTGATAAATGTGGAGTTTTCTTTCCCCTTTTAATTATGAAACAATCTTATGGAAGGGAACAGTCATATAGCCTCCCCCCCTTTCAGCTCTCTCCAGATTCAAAGGAGTCTTTGAGAGACAGTTCACTCAATATAATGTCCCTCTTCCCCAAACCCAAGCAGTCTTTTAAAGAAAGTTCATTGAATAGAATAGTTCTTCTTCCCCAAACCCAAGCAGTCTTTTAGAGAGAGTTCATTCAATAGAATTGTCCTTCCTCAGACTCAAGTCTTCTGTGCCCTTTCCTCGGAGAACTACTGAGAAAAAGGTGACTCCCCCCTTCCCTTTATCATACCAGCCTTTGATTCTCTGGTATCCACCCCAGGGTCAAATGAGTCCAGGGTCCTGCTTCTATAATAACCCCATCTAGTTCAGGTATTCCCATTATACCTCCTCTCCATGTAGTGAAAGCTATAAGACAAATATATATACATATTATACATACAACATCACTGGTCCTTATGTCATCCAGGCTCTTATCATCAGCTGGGGGGGCTGTTACAGCAAAAGCTAGGAGCTTTTTAGACCAGGAACAAGTCCTCTGCGCAGTATGTATGTTACTCACAGATGAGCTCCCAATTTCACTTAAAGAAACTCCCCTTTTTATAAGGCTTAGAACTCATGTTCAGAGCTAAGGAAAATTACAAGAATGTACATAAGGATGTAGTCACATGCTTCCGGCCCAAGTAAACAAACCACTGGCCAGGTGGCTCATCTCCTGAACTCCGAGCATATCCTGTTTCCCTCCTACACAAACTGAATTGGTCAGAGATGTGCCTTATCTTCCACATTCCAACTTGTTTTTGTATTTACAAGGAAAGTTACTTTCAGTCAAAGACAAGATTTCAGAGTGTATTATCGGACAAAGCAGGGTTGAAAAGCAATCCTTTAAATCTTCCATTACATTCGGCTCTTTGCTTTTCAATTCTGCTTATACGATAATGGTATAATAGAATAACTATGAAATATGTTTCGCAAATAATAAGTAAAATAAACAGATGTATTCAGTACTAACATTCAACAAACATACTAAAATTAGTAGGAAGTATAATTCAAGGGCAAATGGCAATAATGCTGCCAACTAATAACTAACCAAAATTCAATAATATATATTGCTTAGTTACATTAAACTACACAATTTGCCCATAACAAAAGAGGTCAATGCACAAGGCAGTATTTGAAATTATTAATCAGGTTGTGGAAGGAACCCACCAGTGAAATTCACCTCCACAAGTGTTCAGAGTTAGTCATCTTGAGCCTTATTCCTTTGTATAAGGGCAAATAAATGTTACAACACGTAAGTAGTAAATTATGCTTTATTAATTTCTACTTATCCGATTATAATAAAAAAACCTTTATCATATTGCATGCGACTGGTAGCTCTATAAAAGTGATTTATAGTAGTAGTAATTGCAAAATAATAAGTTGATTAATGTCAGTTCTAATACATTTTACTTTAGCTAAATTTTCAGCATCAATAGCCTTTATTATCTCTACACTTTTACCAAAAGCTCCTAACAGTGTATCATACCAAGCTCATTTTACTCTATAATTAGGGCAATTAAGGGTACTACAGTATTTACACAGGTCTTCATAGGTGTAGTGTTCACACAAGAAGAATATAAACATGTGCTAATAACACATTGGTGGTGTAAATGCCAACAATGTCCGCATTTTTGGGTCAACAATGCTGGATTGTCTTTCTCTGACTTGTGCAAGTCATATTAAACTCATTCGTGTGACAGGACTTCTTTCCATATTTGAGTGTTGTTGACAGTTGCCACAGGACACATCTAGTTGGCTGAACATGTGCAATTACCTTGTTGTCAGAATTCACTATGATTCTGCCATCTCCCAATCAGCTTGCCCTAACTCTCGGCTATGAGTCATAAATGTCCACCGGGGGTAATAACCATAACCAAAGACACCGTAAGAAGAAAGATTACACTGATTCTTACAAAGGTCTATGAATAGGATCCAAAATGGTGACTGAGACGGTTTGAGCGCCAGAGCTCCTGAGCACCTAGGAAGGAAAGACGCCAGATCCCCTATAGAACATCATGGGGAAGAGAAAAGGGAAAGCGAAAGATCCTACCTCCCTGAGCCCAGCTGTGAATCCCGCTGTGCACCAAACTGTACTGGAGTCCTTTGGAGTTCGGGAGCTCGGAGAACAATTACCTGCGACTACGAGATCAGCCTCATTGGAAGCTGATCATAGCATTGAGGGCGTATCGTTTAGCCCGCCCTCGAGCACAGCCCCTCCGCGACCAGGAAGTGAGATGAAACCGACGGAGGAACAGAAGGCTGGAGAGATTGGTGCTGTACACAGTGCCGTAGCGAGGGCGGCTGACACCCGGGGCGGGTGCAGCACGGCGCCCCCCCCCCCCCTCCGGAGCGCACCCTCCCCCCCGGAGCGCATTTTTAATTGATTTAAAAGCAAGAGGCGGGCGGGAGGGCCGATCCGCCCCCGAGTCCACGTTGCTGGGAGCTGCGTCGGCTCCATTGGTTCCTTGCTCTCTCTGCCCCGGAACAGAAAGTAACCTGTTCAGGGGCAGAGGGAGCAAGGAACCAACGGAGCGGACACCCCCCCCAGCGGCGTGCACCCGGGGCAGACCGCCCCCCCCCCCCCCCCCCCCCTACACCCCTGGCTGTACAGCCCCTGCCATCTGATCCGGGAGGGCCCGTTGATGCTTCAATGCCGGCCAAACTAACAATGGAGGAACGAGTTTCTTCCCTTATGGCTCAAGCTACCACCCCTGAAGGATCTCGAGGAACTGTAAGACCTGCTGTGATTACGTTAGAAATGCTCTGGGACGCCATTCAAGGTATTCACACTGTTCTACAAACGAATGTAAACTCCCTTAGGGGAGAAGTTTACATTCCCCTCCTCTTTTCTATCTACACTTCTTCCCTTGGTTCATTAATCTCATCCCATGGCTTTTCCTACCATCTCTATGCTGATGACTCCCAAATCTACCTTTCTACCCCAGATATCTCACCTTGCATCCAAACCAAAGTTTCAGCGTGCTTGTCTGACATTGCTGTCTGGATGTCTCAACGCCACCTGAAATTAAATATGACCAAAACCGAGCTTCTCATTTTCCCCCCCAAACCCACCTCCCCGCTCCCCCCGTTTTCTATTTCTGTTGATGGTTCTCTCATTCTCCCTGTCTCCTCAGCTCGAAACCTTGGGGTCATCTTTGACTCTTCTCTCTCCTTCTCTGCTCATATCCAGCAGATTGCCAAGACCTGTCGTTTCTTTCTTTACAACATCCGTAAAATGCGCCCCTTTCTTTCCGAGCACTCTACCAAAACCCTCATCCACACCCTTGTCACCTCTCATTTAGACTACTGCAATCTGCTTCTTGCTGGCCTCCCACTTAGTCACCTCTCCCCTCTCCAGTCGGTTCAAAACTCTGCTGCCCGTTTCGTCTTCCGCCAGGGTCGCTTTACTCATACTACCCCTCTCCTCAAGACCCTTCACTGGCTCCCTATCCGTTTTCGCATCCTGTTCAAACTTCTTTTACTAACCTATAAATGTACTCACTCTGCTGCTCCCCAGTATCTCTCCACACTCATCCTTCCCTACACCCCTTCCCGTGCACTCCGCTCCATGGATAAATCCTTCTTATCTGTTCCCTTCTCCACTACTGCCAACTCCAGACTTCGCGCCTTCTGTCTCGCTGCACCCTACGCCTGGAATAAACTTCCTGAGCCCCTACGTCTTGCCCCATCCTTGGCCACCTTTAAATCTAGACTGAAAGCCCACCTCTTTAACATTGCTTTTGACTCGTAACCACTTGTAACCACTCGCCTCCACCTACCCTCCTCTCTTCCTTCCCGTTCACATTAATTGATTTGATTTGCTTACTTTATTTATTTTTTTGTCTATTAGATTGTAAGCTCTTTGAGCAGGGACTGTCTTTCTTCTATGTTTGTGCAGCGCTGCGTACGCCTTGTAGCGCTATAGAAATGCTAAATAGTAGTAGTAGTAGTAGTAGTAGTAGAAGTTACTGATTTGAAGCAAAACTATCAAGTAATTGCTGGAAAAGTCCAAGATAACTCAGACAAGGTAACAACTTTGGAAGGAGAAATTGCTAAGTTGCAAAATGCTACAGCCACATTAATCAAGGAAAGAGACATTCAATCTCGCAAATTAGAATTTCTTGAAAATCAAAGTCGTAAGAATAACTTGAGGTTTATAAATTTCCCTAAATCTCCGCTAATTTCCGCCGTAGATATGCTGAGAAAGTATTTTGGTGAAGTTCTGGGAATACCAGCAGAAGGTTTTCCACCTATTGCTAGGGCCCAGTACATAACAGGAATTAAGAGAACACCTGACAGTCAACCTCAAGTTTCTTCGGACTTAAATTTGACTGAATTTCTAGAGTCCTCCTTGGAAATTGTGACTGAAAGAACTACCCTAATTGTTACCTTCGCTCTAAAAATAGATCAAAATAATATCTTTCGGACCTATTTCCATCATGCAAATGCAGGCTTTATGGGCTCAAAGATACAGATTTTTCCTGACTTGGCTAGGGATACACAAAGGAGAAGAAGAGAATTCTTGTCTTACAAGACAAGAGCTGTCAACTTAGGAGTCGTTTTCCAATTAAAATGTCCTTGTAGATGCTTGATATCTCTAAATGCAACTAATTATGTATTCTTTGATCCCTTAAAACTGTCACAATTTATTCAATTACAAGAAAGTGTTGAAAAGCCTTCAGTTGCAGCCCAGTGAGAAATGCTATAAGTAGGCTAGCCGGGTCAAATGCTCTCCAAGTTTCATTGATAGAGATTTGTTACTTAATTCTTACTTTTTCCTAGTACTTGGATCATTATTTAGTGCACAAAGCTTATAGAGAATATTATTTCCTTCTTTTGTTATTTCTATATTTAATTGATGTTTTGATATTTCCATTGCATTTATGTTGTAAATGTAATTATAAAATGATATAAATAAAGTATTAAAAAAAGGTCTATGAAGAAAGCATATAAACAGATCAGTTATTCTCTAAGATAACACTTATTTGCTGGGACATAAGTCCATTCTTGCCCAGATCGGAGGATCAAGACAAGGTTATGTGGAGGGGCATAATCGACCTGGGCGCCCATCTTTAAGGGCACCCCGGCGAAGGGGCGGGGCATCCCGTATTATCAAAACAAGATGGGCGTCCATCTTTTGTTTCGATAATACAGTCGGGGACGCCCAAATCTCAACATTTAGGTTGGTTGACCATCTTGACATTTAGGTTGACCTTAGAGATGGCTGACCTCGGTTTTCGCCGATAATGGAAACCAAGGACGGCCATCTCAAAAATGTACAAATCCAAGCCATTTGGTCATGGGAGGAGCACAGCATTCGTAGCCAACTGGGCACCCTAGGGAGCACTGCAGTGGACTTCACAAATTGATACCAGGTGCATAGCTCCCTTACCTTGGGTGCTGAGCCCCCCAACCCCCCCCCAAAGCCCCCCAAAACCCACTACCCACAACTGTACAACACTACCATAGCCCTTAAAGGGTAATGGGGGGCACCTAGATGTGGGTACAGTGGGTTTCGGGTGGGTTTTGGAGGGCTCCCATTTACCACCACAAGTGTAACAGGTAGGGGGGGGGGATGGGCCTGGATCCGCCTGCCTGACGTGCACTGCAATACCCACTAAAAACTGCTCCAGGGACCTGCATACTGCTGTGATGGAGCTGGGTATGACATTTGAGGCTGGCATAGAGACTGGAAAAAAATGTGTTTTTTTTTTAAATTCTTTATTTTTATTTTTAATATACAATTAACAAGGATAACCTTGCAACAGAAACACAGGCAAATAATAAGTAATATTGATATTCTCATGCTACATCTTTTCAAGACATTGAATTAAAAGAAATATCTTATACAGGACAAGAAAGTTAGAATTAACTAATCAAAAAACTAAGGAAATTCATTAGCCTTTCTTAGACCTCAAAAATGGAAGGGGGAGTGACAGAGTTAGAGAAGTATTCAAAATAAGTAATATATACTAAAAGTAAAAGCTGCCTTTTCTCCAAATTATTTCTACATTTACTTCAGCTGTTTCATTTCTAGAAACGATTTCAGTTGTTCCGGTGAAAAGAAATTATATTTAGTTTGACCTAATTTTACTACACATTTAGACGGGTATGCCAAAAAAAAGGAACCCCCGATATCAATTGTCTTTTGTTTCAAAATGAGAAATGCCTTTCTTTTCTTTTCTGTTGTGTTTGTTTAGTCACGTCTGGATACATCCAGACTTTAGATCCACAGCATTGAGCCTTTGAGTTCCTAAAATAAAGTCTTAGGATATTATTATAGTCTTGCTCAAAAACCAGGGAGATTATTAATGTGGCTCTATCAAGTATTATTTCCGTTGATTGTTCCAATATTTCAGAGATATTTTGTAAGTCAGGTATATTATGTTCAATTCCTCGTAATTCCCCCTTTGGTTTAGGAATAAAATAAATCTTGTTCACTGGAGGAATAGCCTCGGGGGGAATCTTTAATATCTCAGTTAGGTATCTGCGGAATGTATTTGTCGGGGTTACCCCTGATAACTTAGGAAAATTTAAAAGACGGAGGTTAAGCCGTCTATTATAATTTTCTAGCTGCTCAATTTTCCTTCTCATGTCCATATTATCTTTAAGAGCCACATCTTTAAAATCCTTAAGCGAATCTACTTCTTTTCTCAAAGTTGTCACTTGCTTTGTTAAATCTTCTTTAACGGAATCAACAGTTATTTTTAAATCCTCAAATTTGGCATTTAAATTTACAACATCACCTGAGGTTTTCTGAAGTGTAGTATTCATCCGGTCCAACATCACCCAAAGCGTTTCCAGTGTCACCTCCGAGCTTTTCACTGAGGGAAACCAAGTTCCATCAGCCTTCAGGGTTGTTTGTTGCGGGCCTGGGTCCTCGCTGGTTGCCCCTTCCAATACACTTCCGGGATCGGCGGGGTTTCCCTCAAAAAATGTTTTTTAATTAGTTTTTGGGGTGGGAGGGGGTTGGTGACCACTGGGGGAGTAAGGGGAGGTCATCCCCAATTCCCTCCGGTGGTCATCTGGTCAGTTCGGGCATCTTTTCGAGGCTTGGTCGTGAACAAAAAGGGACCAAGCAAAGTCAGCCAAATGCTCGTCAGGGATGCCCTTCTTTTTTCCATTATCAGCCGAGGACGCCCTTCTCCTTCGAAAAATAAGCTGGATTATGACTTAAGGCACATTGCTATACTAATTAGCCTTCAAAATGGGAACTATTATCAATTATCAATTCTAAAGTTTTAATAGTGTTCCCTGCAAGGATGTGCAAATAAATATCTAGAATACTGCTGTGCACACATATTTAAATCCTTGCAAATTGGGTAAAGGTCCTATATAATCCATCTACCAAATTTGTTCAGGTAATTTTCCCCTTTATAATTACCCCTTAGACATGTGGGGAACAGATCGCCTAGTCTGGTATTAACAGACCAGACATTCAACAATAACAGTTTTAATAACATCCATAATTAAACTAATACTACAATCTGTTGCCCACCTGTAAGTGGCCTTTCTTCCCAGATGTCCACATTTTTGGTGCACCCATTTTGCCAAACCTGAGCAATTATCTGGCTCTTCCACAGTTTTCCACCTCGAGGGGTGTGATTTTACTTTATTCCTCAGCCAGTGTGCTGTAGAGATGTTCTAGAGTAGCACCCTTGCAATGAGCATCTATATAAAAAACAATAACATTAGTATTTTACACAATTCCAAATATCTTTCCACAATTCTCTACTTGCCACAATTCTCTGCCCACAAATCTTTGATATTAATTTTCCAGTTGTTTTTATACCAAGTAGGTAGCCACGTGGTTAATTCATTTGCTACAGACCATGAAAAAAAAAGATGCCCCTGAGGAGGCAAACATCACTTTTTTTGGGGGGGGGGGGGGAGGGAGTGGGGAGGGAGAAAGAGAGGTAATAAGGAGAAGATGACCATGGGGTGGGTTGGGGAAAGGAAATCACATTAAGACAGCATAGGGATTTCTTGCCTTAGGGTGCACAGCATCAAATTTAAAAAACTTGATCTGAAACCATACTATGCTGTTTACAGGCCACCCAGTAAAGCTAATTACTACTACTACTACTTATCATTTCTATAGCGCTACTAGACGTACGCAGTCTCATTTACATGTGAGGTCACATTCATATTACATGTGAGGTAATATGAATTACCATGAATCAGTATATATGTATGACATTGCCCTAAATTCTCAGTTTTCAAAGCCACATAGGCAGCATATAACTCTGCATATTGACTACTTCCTCCTTCTTCACTACATTCTAATGAACATTCTGTTTTTGGATTATAGGCTATCGCTTTCCACATTCTTTCCTCCAGCATACTTAGCAGAACCATCTGTAAACCACGCATGTTGCTGCTCCTCATTAGGTAATTGATCATATGCTTTTCCCCACCTGACTGGGCTCTCCACCCATTCCAGGGGTTCTAGCCCAGTTTGTCCTATTTAGCTGTTTCTCAAAAGGAGTATATTTCTTTTCCAGTTCTAAAAAACCTACGGCTCTAAAATACCCAGTGTTACCCAATTCCTTTGTTTTTGCCAAAGGCTCTAATTAGCATAATTTTTATTCCCTGAGACACTTACTTCTACTTCTAGTTGAACTGGCCAAAGATCCAAAGCAATCTGTGTTGTCTGCTCAAAAGCTTGTTAAAAAAAAAAACCTGTTGCTCTTCTCCCTTTCACTCAAGGTCATATATATTTTTTTCCTGATATGCACTGCTTGCAAAAGCTGAGTAATTAACAAATTCCTATGCCTAAAAGTTTCCCTGCCTGAGACGGTCCTTGTATCTTATAAGATTTATCTCCCATCCCTTTCCTTTATATGTGCAATTAATGACTCCAAATGAGTCTAAACATAATTTTAAATCATGATATAAATGTAGTTTCTTTTTGTTAATTTTCCCTTCTTCGTTCCTTATATTTATACTGTGTCACAACGGCACGCTCATTTATCATTTAGTAAAGTATTCTGGCAAGCATCTCATTTTAAATATAAATCACACACTTATCATTCCAATTCTGTACTTTTCCTATGCTGTTTATCTCGGCTCTAATGGGTTTTCAGATAAGCAATACTGTTACATAGTAACATAGCAAATGACGGCAGATAAAGACCTGTACGATCCATCCAGTTTGCCCAACAAGATAAACTGATTTTACATAATAGTTCCTTCTCCCGTTTTGTTTTAACATTTTGCTTACAGCAAAAGGCAATGATTCCTTTAAACCGGAATCCTATTCCTCCCATTATGCATATAGTACCTCATTCCAGCCTTGGAATTCAACTCTCCCCTGCATTCCTCTTAAAAAGGTGTCATTCTTTGTACGAATCCCACAAGTTCGTCGCCAAGATGTACTTGTTTTTGTATTTACAAGGAAAGTTACTTTCGGTCAAAGACAAGATTTCAGAGTGTATTATCGGACAAAGCAGGGTTGAAAAGCAATCCTTTAAATCTTCCATTACACCTTCTAGACCTGTCATATCCATCATAACGTTTTATTGCATAAGTCCAAGATATTCTATAGTCCAAAAACTAAATTGAAAATCACAACATTTTTCTCTATTGCAGACTGCTATACACACCTACATAAGTATTGCCATACTGGGAAAGACCAAAGGTCCATCAAGCCCAGCATCCTGTTTTCAACAGTGGCCAATCCAGGTCACAAATACCTGACAAGATCCCAATACCTGGCAAGATCCCAATCCCCACCTATCTCTCAACATCCTCTATTCCTTAGAATTTTTTCTCCCTCAGCTCTCATTTCTTTATTCTGCTCCTCTAAAATTCTATTCCTTCTTTTCTGGCCTCCTACACAATCTTTTGTCCCCTCTTTTACTCTCTGCTTACTATAAGAACCACATCACCATATCTCTCACTCTTCCTGTAATCCAAAGTTTTCCCTTCCCCTGTTTAACAGCACAGAAGAGGCTTTTGGAATAATTGGGAGCTACTATAGAACCATAACCTGGAAGACTGTGACAGCATTGTGGGGGGGGGGGGGGGGGGGGGCAAAAGAAAGATCTATGTTCACAGTCTCCATAGCTGCCACTGCTCCTTCTATCTCCATGGCACATATTTTCACCTCAAACAATGTTTGATTTTTGCCAACCATTTTATAAATGCTTTTAAATCAGGTGTTTTTTTTTTTGTAATTAGTGAATTGTTAGAAGAAACAGAAAAATTGTGTTGCGAAAACACACTCATTCCCAGGGAGACAGGGAAGATGAACAGTGGCAGAAGTTAAAATTAAGGAACCCTAGAATCCTCACACCAATTGGCCTTGTACTGTGTGGCACCAACTTTATGGAACTCTTTATCATCTACGCTTCATCTTGAACTGTCATTTCCCAAATTTAAAGAGTTCTTAAGACCCACTTATTTAACACTGTGTTTGGAGACATCTAATAAATACTCCCATTGAGTTTTGTTTGGCACCGGGCACATATGGATTGTGTTCTGCTATGATTGTGTATTAATGATCCCTACCTTTCTAAACTATCCTTCTTTGGTATGGCTGCTATTGCTCTTCTTTCTCTGTCCTAATATTGGAGCTCTTTCCTGTTTAATGACCTATTATTTTTATATTGTAAACCACTATGCTGTACCTTATGAATAGTGGTATAACAAATAAAATTAAACTATAATATCAATAAGGGCCCTCAGAGCTTGGGGGATCCACCTCAGAAGATAAAGGAGTTGCTAAAAATGAACCCTTTCCTTTCTTTAGCCCCCCTGCACCTTAGAGGTTGCTTGGGTGGAACTTATGCAACTGAAGATAGTTGTTGCTAATTGCTAACATGGTGACTCCTGCCAGCTAATAGAGCATTCCTAAGGACAGATGATCACAAGGCCCATCTTGTCTGCCCAGTCATATAGGAGGCCTCCTTCTATTTCTTTTGTACAGTGAGAGCAGGAAATGGGCATGTAGTCTATGGCATTCATTGTACAGGAAAAGATCCATAACAAAGAGAATGATTTCAGTTTGTTATAACAAGTCTACAACTGCTCATTTTCAAAGCATATAGACTTAGAAAAAGTTCAACAGTAACATATGTTACTTTGTAAAGTCTCTGTGCTTTGAAATTGAGACACTAAATGTTAGAACAAGGAAATGCAATTTCAAACTCCTGGGCCCTCATGATCAAAAGCAAACTCCAGCGCTAGAGGTTGTTAACGCCATACTAGCGCCAGAATTGGCTGCCGACCCATGATCAGAGCCCTCGAGCGCCTGAAACAACGCACTCGAGGGCTCTTAGCGCAAGTAGCATGCAAATGCATGCTAAACAGGGCTACTAGTGCAATTAGCTTGCAAATGCATGCTAATCAGCGCTTAACACATTCATCCCCAATGATCAGCATCCAGTGCACCAAAGATTGGGTCGCTGGCCGCGGCAAAATCAACGCCAGCTCCGAGCTGGCGTTAGACTTTGCGGATCATTGGGGAGGAATGGTGAGCCCTGTCCAGCATGCAGTTGCATGCTGGCAGGCCCCCGTTCCCCCCCAAAGCAAACGCAAACAGGGGGGCTGGAGGTCCGGTGGACCTCCGGTCCCCCCGACGATCCCACCCCCTCCATGTTCAGGGAGGGCTGGAGATCCGGTGGGTCTCCAGCCCCCCAAACCCCCAGAAATGGTGAAGTGGTCGCCTCCTGTCAAAGGCTCTCCCACCCTCCCACCCAGCGACGGGGGGGGGGGGGGGGCTGGAGGTACGGTGGGTCACCAGCCCCCCAAACCCCCAGAAATCCTTGAATGGCCGCCTCCGGCCAAAGGTTCTCCCACCCTCCCATCCATCGACGGGGGGGGGGGGGGGAGCTGGAGGTCCTTGTCTTTTGACTACCTGGTGGTCCGTGGTGACAACCCCCCCCCTCCCGGCCCCCCTACCTTTCGTTGGAGGAGGGACGCAGCATGCCTGCCTCCCTCCTCTTCCAGTTGACGCCGCTTCAAAATGGTGGCGCCCAGCCCCACCCATTGCATCCTGGGATGCACTGGGCGGGGCTACAGACCAGACCTGTCAAACAAGTGCGGGAGGATTGTGCTGAGTGCATGCTCGGGCGCAATTCTCCCACACTTCAACATGATAATCAAAGATAATAGCGTTGCTTAGCTTTGCATGCATTATCTTTGATCATCGATGCAGAAAAGCCCTGCGCTGTCCCTGCGCTATTTTTAGGGCGCTGTTTGGAACAGCGCGGGGCTTTGGATCATGAGGGCCCTGGTGTGCCTCTACAGGGCTTGGGAAATGGCAGAAAGCTTCAAATCATTTTGGCAGGTAATAGCTGTAAACATCTCTGTACACTTTGTTTATGACTATTCAACCTTGGGGTTGGCAGGGTGGTGGGGTGTAACAAAAGACTCAAATCAAAGCCTTTTAATCATTGTCACGTAATACTGTTACCTTCCCTGGTAATTCATTCTCTATGGCTTGTTGCAACTCTGGCAGTTCTCCCATTGCAACACAGCTATGACTGTGTGACCACTGGCCTCTTTAGAGTAGGTAGATTGCCAGAATATTCTGCTCTCAGTATCTATTCCCAGCATCACAATAAATTTGTTAGCATTGCCAGAATTATTATTAGGTCATTGCCAATGCCATACTAACATCAGAATTGTGAATACTGTTTACAGTATTACCACAGAAAGGACAAGAAGAGATTATTTTCAAAGCCCTGTGCAGCATTTATATATGTAAATTACCCTACATATGTAAGAGCTGATTTTAGAACCGGTGCTACTTAAATGTGGAAGCGATAGTGACGCACAGTTTAGATGTCTACAAAGGAGGTGTGCTGGGGGCTTACTGGGGGAATTTCTGCAAATTATATATACAACACATACTTTGCAAGGTCCGTGCATGTTGAAGGCAGAAGTTTCTGAAGCTAGAAACCCACCCTGTGTGACGTGCTACCAATTGGTCCCACCCCATCCACTGCATCACAGTGCATTGCAGCCAAGCAAGGGAAGCCAATGGACTGGGCACATTTTGGCGCCCCCATCTCTTTTATATTCTGCATGTCCACATTGGCTGCACATAGCTTGCTACGGCACCAAATTTGAATGTCAGTGTTGCAGGAATTGAGATAGGAATTTGTGATACTTCAGGAGTCAGACAGCACACACCAGAATGAGAGAGTAATCTTCTTTATTTGCCAGCAAACAAAGCAGGACATCAGTTCTAGCTCTCTTCTCCTCTGTCTCAGCTCTCTGTGTCTTTGTCTCAGCTCTCTGTGTCAGCTCTCTCAGCTCTCTTCTTATGCTGTCTTCTCCTTCTTCTGTCTGTTCCTTCTGTCCTTCTCTTTCTTCTGAGCTCCTTCTGACGTAAACTGCTTCTGCTCCTACTTAAATAGGGTCCTAAGCCCTCCTCCTAGCCTAGCCCAGCCCAGCCCCCTTACTCTCCAATTGGTTAAGGAATTAGATTGGCTACCTTGCCTCAACCAATCATTACTTTTGAAATATCAGTTACATAGGTTCCAGACATCCTAAACTGACCTGTGACCTGGGGCCCCTCAAGCCAGACATTTGGTCTCCAGAACTCTTACATTTCTCATTATGATTGATTTCTCATCTATGGCTTAAACTGGATTCCCTTAGAGACTAAGAGGCCCCATCTAACATTAATTATTCTCATATTCCTAGTCTGATTCATACTAACTGCTAACTGAACTCTGGCATTCATTAAAGGGGTCAAAGGCTAGTCTTACTTAATGGCATACTGCTATACTTTCAGGACTATTCCTACAGTTACCTATAATTAATCAAGGAGAAGAGAGCTGACTAGTTCTGACCTTTTTCACCTTCAGCTTATACATTGAACCAGCTAGGACTGCAGAATAACTCAAAACACATGTTGGCCCCCCTTCACTGTAGCCCTACTCAGAACGTCAGACAGAGAGTTGAACAAACATTCCACACAGAATTATTAATTTACACAGAATACAACATATTCTAAAGTAAGCATTCTTATAAAACATATTCTACCTATCAAGAACTTCTAAATTCTAACTCATTTATATCTAGAATTATTTAGACTCTAACTATTTCCTTCTAAGCAGTGTTCAATTTAATCCTAAACAACTGCCTGCTTACAAAACTATTCAGTAAGCCTAATAATGTACAGATGTTGAGCCAGCTAGCATTGGCAATTCACAAGGGACAGAGTTTCATTTCTCACTGACCTTTCCTAACCCAGCCCGGCAGCTAGAGTCTAATTAACTCCAGCTTGCATTCCTTCATTTGCAGGACTGAAGAGAATTCAAACTTCAAGCTTTTAATATCATTTCTTATATATATATAATTATTTCCATGGCTGCCTCATCAGCATTTACAACTGCTATAAATCATGCGCAAACTCTCAGTAAATTGCCTTTGGGCCTGGGGCTTGCTAAGCATTTATTAGAAGAAGAAGAATATTTTGCAGTTGGTGTTCCCAGATTGTCAGGCCCCTTGATTCATTCTATATCTAAACCAACCACTTACTGATCCCTCTGAATTGATTTTATTAGTCATATTATCATTATTGGTCATTATATATTTTTTTTTATATTTCAATATATTTATTAGACTTTCATATATACACCAAGAACACCTCTTGTACCACTACAGGAGAACAGTATTTACATGTTATACAGGAAATAACCAAACTCACAATAACTATCCCGCCTCCTTCCTTAGTCCACACCTAGCGAACCCAAGCCACAATTCTAGGAAAAGAATTTTAAATCAAAACCCCCTCGAAAGGGGGAGACACAAAAAAATCGACTCAAAAAGGAGATGTAGAGGATTATTATAACTGAGGTGCTGATCTTATCTCTGCTCCAGGTAACAGAGAAGGGGCACCCGCGCCCCCCCGAGAGTCCAGGAACGTTTTCAACTGCAAAGGTTCAAAAAACACATACTTCACAGCCTCCATCTTCACCACACATTTACAGGGATAATTGAGCCAAAAAAGGCCCCCCCAACTGAAACACAGTAGGGCGCAGCTTAAGAAAAGCTTGCCGCCTCTTCTGCGTTACCTTGGTCACATCAGGATACATCCGAACTTGAACATTCAAAAACTTTTCCTTCCGAAATTTAAAAAACAGCTTCAAAATCCGATCTCTATCAGAGTGAGAAATAAATGTCACAATAAGAGTAGCGCGCTCCTGCCGCTCCTCCGCACCCTCCAGCTCCCTAATGAAGTCCAAGGTGTCAAACCGCACAACAGACTCCTCAGCACCAGCCTGCACACCTTGCGCCACTCGTTTAAATGGTTGTAAATAGTATATCTGTGAGATAGCCGGACATGCTGGTTCCGGCACTTTTAACACTTCCAAGAGGTATTTTTTAAAAGTCAGAATAGGTGCAGTCAGTTGTTGTTTAGGAAAATTTATCACTCGCAGAGTGTTAGCCCTCTGCCGATTTTCAAGAGCCTCCATCTTCCCATGTAACCACTTATTTTCTTTAATAAGGGTAGCGTGCACCGATTGAACTGACTTAATGGCCACCTCCTGGGCCTCAGATCTTTCTCCAACCTCCTTCAATTGCTGTCCCATAACAGTAATAGTCTCTAACGGGAGCTGTGAGGTCTGTGACAAAAGCAACATTTTCTTAGAAAGAGAAGTTTCCAATGTCAGCAACGCCTCCCATATTGTTTCCAAAGTAAAATTCGGCGGTTTAGGTAAAAGTGAAGACTTACATAATTCTTCAACGCTCCTCGCTGACCCCATGGAGTGACTGGCCCCCTCCTCCAGCAATCTTCCCCCCGGTGCACCGCCTCCCGGCATGCTGAACCTTCTCCCTTCCAGGGACTGCTGTTCTCTCCGATCCGATCCAGGTCCTGTCCCAGGGCCCTCCGCCCCCTCCTCGGAGGCCAGGAAACCCTGTCCGGCCACATCTCGCACCGAGGCAGGCATGGGAGGCGGCTCCCTCACCTCCGGGCTAAGCTCCGTCTCAAGCGGCAGGGACGCTTCGCCTCTCTCCGTCCCTCCCGACACCGAGGCACCCGAACTCAGCTGACTTCCTCCCACCACAACGAAGCGATCCATTGTGCCAGAAGCAGGCCCTGCGGGCACCGCTGAACCAGGCACCCGCTTGCCCTTCCGCTTCGGCATTCCTTAGGTAAGCGTATTTCAGGTAAACGATCTCTACTGAGCTGCCGCGCTGCACTCCCTTCAGGCCGCCATCTTGGGACCTCCCTCCTTGGTCATTATATTTTACTGTTTTTTTAATTATGTGTTATGTAAATCATTCTACAAACCTATCTACCTTTTTTCTTACACAGTAATATGTTAAATTAGAACAAATCTCTTACTCTGTTCATAATTATAAATACCTTTTGCAATATAATGTAAGTCACATTGAGCCTACATATAGGTGGGAAAATGTGGGGTACAAATGCAGCAAATAAATAAATAACCTCTGCTATTGTATTTCCTTTTACCCATGTGATTTATACTGCTAGCAGCTGCTGGCAATAGTTTTTTTCTTGTGTTTCCTTATGATGTGCAAATATGCTATAGAGATCTCACTCATACAAATAGAAATCAGATATAATATGCCTTTTATTGCAAGTAAGAGAAGTAAAAAAATGAAGAAGCTGGTCATTGCTGTCACCGATCACAGCAAGACAGGTTACACCACAACAGTCTCTCGGGCTTTGAGTTCCACAACTATACAATTTATGTAGAGTGGGCAGGATGGGTGACACAGACACAGAGATTGTGGATCCTCTCTGACATGTGTGAAGAGATTCCTAATATAAACAAAAACTAGTACATTTTATACTTTCTGTGTTCAAGGGGTGATGCCATTGTAACCAATCAGAAAGTGCAAAAATGTGAAAAATAAATGCACAGGCTGGGAGAGAGAATGGATATGTTTTCCCATCTTGATATCTGGCAATGTCTCTCTATAACTGACAAGGGAAATATATAGAAAAAACATGTTATGACTACATTACAAATAACTGTATGGGCTGTGAGAAAAGAATGGGTACTTTCCCTTAGCCCATGGGAAGCAGTGCCTCTAACTGGTGTCTGATAAGAAAAGTTCATTTTACAATGTAAGCTTGGGCAGCTTCAAGATGGCCGCCGCTTGATATGGACGTGTGTGAGTTTCTCTGCTGAACTGCTAAAATACCTAAACGGAGAGGTATTTCCGTTACCCCCCCAGCGACAGAACTTACCAGTTCACCCTGAATCAATCAATTCTTTCATATATGCACCGGACTCAGGATTTACAATCGTCGGTGAGCGGCCAGCTAGTTCCATCTGATGTAAATGGAGATCCGGAGCGGAACCAAGGGCTAGAAGTTTCTTTAAGCCCTGACATTTGAGTTCCTCCTCCACAGCCTCGAGAAAGCAGCTCTCCTATAGCAGCGTCTTTGAACCTGAATGACTCAGGAATTCGAAGCCGGAACACCAGATAAAATTTGGATGTTAAGATTATTTTTTCAAAATAAAGATAAGCTGTTTAAAGGTTTTAAAGTCCGAATCTATCTGGATGTCTCAAGGGATACTCAAAAAAGACGCCAGCAATTTCTTCAATTAAAGTTACAGACACTTCAAATAGGGGCAACTTTTTCTTTAAATATCCTTGCAAATGCCTGATCAGATACCAATCATAGAAATATGTTTTCTATGAACCCTCTCAACTGGTAACTTTCATCTCAGCCAGACAAGAAAATGGAAGTAATAATATCTAATACTAACTCTTAAAAGTAATTTAAATCTGTTACACGTCCAGATTTCCTATTAAGCTTAAAGATGTTTTCTTAATGCTTGTATTGTATTTTCTCCATTAAGATGGGCATCTTGGGATCCATATTGCGGACTTACGTAAAATTAATGAATATTATTTCCTTTTATTTTGCTTTGTTCAATTATAATTGATTATCACTAATTTTACTTTTCTGTACAAGTGGGTTTACTTGTAATACAATTTAAAGAAATAATAAAAATAATAATTAAAAAAAATGGGGGGAAAACAGTAATAGCAGAGTCATGTTAAC
Organism: Microcaecilia unicolor; assembly: GCF_901765095.1. Lineage (NCBI taxonomy): Eukaryota > Metazoa > Chordata > Amphibia > Gymnophiona > Siphonopidae > Microcaecilia > Microcaecilia unicolor. Next base: position 116,469,645 of record NC_044040.1, on the reverse strand, counting down.
TTCTAGTCTAAGCCATAAGCTAAAATAGCCATGATTGTCCCTGTCCCCATCCTGCATCACCATGAGGGGCATAATCGAACGTGAACGCCCATCTCCATGGGTGTCTATCTCCGAGAACGGGTACGTGAAGGGGCGGGACAAACCGTATTTTCAGAAAAAATGGGCATCCATCTTTTTTCCGATAATACGGTTTGTGCCAGCCAAATGCATCAGATTTGTGCGGATTTGAGCTGGGCGGTTTCGTTTTTCAGTGATAATGGAAACTGAAGGCGTCCAGCTCAAAAACGACCAAATCCAAGGCATTGGGTCATGGGAGGGGCTAGGATTCATAGTGCACTGGTCCCCCTCACATGCCAGGACACCAACTGGGCACCCTAGGGGGCACTTGTTACAATTTAAAAAAAAGTTAACTACCTCTGAAGTCCATAGCTCCCTTCCCTTGGGTGCTGAGCCCCCCCAAATCCCCCCCAAATCCCACTCCCCACAACTCTACACCATTACCATAGCACTTATGGCTGAAGGGGGGCATCTAGATGTGGGTATAGTGGGTTTTGGGGGCAGTTTGGAGGGCTCCCATTTACCACCACAAGTGTAACATGTAGGGGAGGGATGGGCCTGAGTCCACCTGGCTGAAGTCCACTGCACCCACTTGCAACTGCACCAGGGACCTGCATACTGCTGTGATGGAGCTGGGTATGACATTTGAGGCTGGCATACAGGCTGGAAAAAAAAGTTTTTAAAGTTGTTTTTTTTTGGGTGGGAGGGGGTTAGTGACCACTGGGGGAGTCAGGGGTGGTCATCCCCGATTCCCTCCGGTGGTCATCTGGTCATTTAGGGCACTTTTTGGGGACTTGTTCATGAAAAAAAGGGTACAAAAAAAGTGACCAAAATTCACGCTAAAAACGCCTTTCTTTTTTCGATTATCGGCCTAGGACGCCCATCTCTCCTTGGCTGATAAACACACCCCAGTCCCGCCTTCACCACGCCTGTGACATGCCCCCGTCAACTTTGGCCGTTTCCACGACAGATTGCAGTTGAAGACGCCCAAAATCAGCTTTCGATTATACCGACTTGGGTGCCCACGGGAGAAAGACGCCCATCTCCCGATTTGGGTTAAAATATGGGCGTCTTTCTCTTTCGAAAATAAGGCAGCATGTCATCTATTTCTCTTCCCTCTTTCTACTACTACTCTTTCTTCCCCTCCCTCCCTCTCTCCCCCCTCCCCTCTTCCTACCTTCAGGCATTTTAATTCTTCACCCAGTCTAACATTTAGTTCAGAGGCTTCCTGAAGCTTTCCTTCAGTCTCTCCAAGCAGCTTTCTCAGTAGGACCGTCTCCTTCTTGATCTCCCTGAGGGTTTTATACAAGACAGCCTTCAGCTGCTTTTCCTCAATTTCTCACACAACTCTTAAAGCCTTTAAGCTAAGCACTTTTCACAGTCAGACATCTTTCACCTCACAAATGTCCTCTCTCGTAACAGGTTCCTTCCCAAATGCCACTGTGACAGTTTTAGATATTAAGGTGTCTGAAGCAATGAAATGACACAACAAGTATGTTCTGACTCTCATCACAAGCCACAAGCACAAGCCCTTATTGCAGCACATTCCCTATAACAAAATAAAAATGTAAATACATTTTCCCCTATTAAATAGTTTCCCTTTCATACCTCTGTAAATCTTGTGCTATTTTTGCATTTCTTTTCCTGTCCTCTCATACACTGGCTCCTGCACACATTAAATGGCTCTGTTCAGGAGCCGGAGTACATTATAGACTCGCACCTCTACCTGGCACACCCTGTCAACAGCACGCTAAAACTATTTTTCATAGATAGCAGCAAAGGCAATCGGTGGCCCATCGGTTTGGGGAGGCTATAGGGGTGGGGTTAGGGGCAGGTCCTACATCTATAATTGTCTGACAACACGAAGAAAAAAAAGTACAAAGGGGAGGGAAGGAAGATGCTGGACCAGAATGCAGAGATGCTAAGGGTGGGTCAATCTCAAACAGTGAAAAGTACCAACCTAATTAGTAAGATTGAAGGCTAACAAGTGAGGGTTTTCTCACAGTGCATTCGGCGTATAAAATTTGTCATGGTGGAGAAGAGACTGAATCCTAAGAAATGGCTGCTGGTTATTGACAAGTAATGCCTTGCATGTAAAAATGGATTTATATATCATAAATGACATATCATATTTTAAACTCAATTATTTCAAGCAATTACCAACACTAGACTACATACACATCTATGGAACAATTCAACATCAGATCCTGCAAAATATTCTAAATGATAAACTAAAATTAAATTAAAGTGTTGATGTCACCTTAGTAAGGCCAGCACACAATCCCTCCATTGCAAAACACTATGCACAAACTTGTGCAAACACACACTCAGAACTTTACTATACTATAACAGGACTAACTCTCAGGACCCAAAGAGAAACAACCTTATTCATAAAAAGGCGGCATTGTAAATATTACACCGGGCTGGCCCAAATACACCAATAGATCAATGAGAAAACAGAACAAACAGGACTGCAACAAGATCTCTACATAGATACATGCTAGAAGAATACCGCACTTTGGTCACATATGCAAAACACAGACAGACCCTCAACAATATGAAACAATGAACCATAGATCAGTGCAAAGGCCTCAAATACAAAACCTACTATGCATTCAACTTCTCCGTTATAGGCAGCCAGCTTTGGAACGCAATACCTCGACACATCCGAACAACTAATGAACACCTTCCCTTCCGAAAGCTGCTAAAAACTTACCTCTTCAAACAAGCCTACCCAAACAACCCAACTTAATTCTCGAACCTAATACACACCACTAACACTACTCATACCCTAATCCTCTCCCCCATGTCTCTTCCTATTGTCCTACTCTATACAACTGGGTTATCTCTGTGATACTTTGTACCATACTTTGTGTTATCTCTGTAATACTTCGTACCATACCTTGTAAGCCCCACTGAACCTGCTATCGAGCGGGGTATAAATAAATAAATGCAAAAACAGTGAACTGGAAACTAGAGAGCTGCACGGGAACGGGGTTCGCGGGAATCCCACAGGGACGGAGGCAGTTCCTGCAGGGTTCCCGTGAGGATGGAAGCAGTTCTGCGGTCTTCTCGTAGAAGTGTAAGCTGCACCTGCACCAGCCTCTCATCTACCGAATACCAATTTCTTTGAGTGCTGTCTTCTCTTCCTCTTCTTCTTCCTTGCTTTAACAGCACAAATGTGGAAAGCCTTCCATTAAGGAGGTGGTAGAGTCACAAATGATGATGGAATTCAAAAAGGCGTGGGATGAACACAGAGGATCTCTAATTAGAAAATGGAAGTTATATAAAACCTAAGCTTAAATGGCTGCATGTGTGTAGATGTGTCAAGTGATGCTTAGATGGCGACTCTGGCTGTGATGAACTAGGGCTGATACCTGGCAGACTTGTATGGTCTGTGTCTCATACATGGCAATCTGGTTTAGGATGGGCTGGAAAGGGCTTAGACAGCAACTTCAGTGGCTGGAACATGAGGACAGTGCTGGGCAGACTTTTACGGTCTGTGTCCCACAAATGAGAAGACGAATAGACTGGAGTGGGCTTCAATGGCAACTCCAGTAGTTGGAACATAAGGATAGGGCCAGATAGACTTCTGTGGTCTTTGTTCCAGAAACACGAAAGAAAGACCATAATCAAGTATATAATATCACACTCATTGATTTAATGATTAAATGATCATGAGTGTAACTATTGGCAGAGTGGATGGACGGTTCAGGTCTATTTGCTGTCACTTACTATGTTACTATTAATCCTCTTTGCTACTAGGCTGGTGCACAGACCTCAGCTCTGACACAGGCACGAGAATCAGATGTCACCTGACCTACTGGCGCGTGCATGTGGCGACCTCTCAGCACACAGTGCAAGTGAATCGGAGACAAGTCTTACATGTGCACACCAGAGTGTTCCAACTTCCGTTCCTTCCTTGCCTACAGTGCTGTGGCTCAAATCCAGAGAGAGACTAAGGGAGCTGACTGGAATTTTCTTTTATGTACCATTAAATTCTTATGGGGATGGGTGGGGATGGGTTAAATTCTTCCGGGGACGGGTGGGGATGGGTTAATTTTTTGCGGGGATGGGTGAGAACGGGTAAGATTCCAGCAGGGACGGGCGGGGATGGGTAAGATTTCTGTCCCCGTGCAACTCTCTACTGGAAACCTCATGAAATCACACAATTAGAGAATGACATGGGGACGGGGACCCGCAGTAACCGCGGGAATGGGGACGGGGACAGAGCCCGTGGGGATGGGATGGGGACAGATCCCACGGGGATGGGGTCAGATCCCATGGGGACAGAGCCCGTGAGGATGGGGACAAACTTTGTTCCCGTGTCACATTCTACTTTGAAGTCTATTAATGAACTGGACTGTTATTTATGTTTGATTGATGCAGATGACAATATTTTTATTTTTTGGCAAAACAAGCAAACATGCTGGCCACAGCTAGCAAAATTTGCATGGGGGATCCTGTACATCCTGCTACCAGCACATCTTCTAAGAAGACATTTTCTATTGCAGGAAGGACTGTGGAAGGCAGGAGAGCTAGACTGAATCCTGAGATTGTTGATGACCTCTTATTTATCCACAGATTAAAAAATCATAACAGTGCTTCACAGGGCATATTTCTTCCCTCTAGGGCATATAGAACGGGTTGTATTTTGTAACCCTGGACATTTTAACAGGGTCGATTAGGATTCCTTGGGGTAGTAGAAGTCAGCTGTTGTTGGAAGGCTAGAGGGTGGTGGTGATGGTAGGAGGGTTTGTTATAGTTGCTCATTGTTATTTTTGTTTTCTATTTGTAATTTATACACAACAGTTGCACAGCATATTGTTCCTTTTTATACTTTAAAAAAATATTTAAATATAAAATCATAAGTGTTTGAGGCTTCTGCACATGAGAACAGCGCCGACGGGGACAGAAGCTGCGGGGATGAGATGGAGATGGGGCCTGCGGGGTCAGGGTGGGGATGGAGACAGAACCCATGGGGACAGGGTGTGGGTAGGGACAAATTTTATCCCCGTGTCATTCTCTAATCACACTCTGCATACAGCAATACTACAGATATAGAAACTGAAATCCAAAAGATCAGAATGCACATTTCCAAAAGCTAATATAACAAAACAGCAAGGATAATCTAGAAAGAGTCAGAGTAGTTCAAGGATGAGTGCAAGAAACTTGTAGTGGACATTAATAAAACATATTTTTTTATCTAGATGTACATTTCAAAGTGTAAACATCCTATGATTGAAAAACAGTGGTCTCGATAGGAGACGAAAGACTCAACACGGTAGAGACAGGGCCCAGCATCATATTGTATGCTCCCTGGCACAGGGACAGCCGCCAAACAGTGCAAGTACATTACTCTATTGAAGTTCATGAATGTGTGACATTGAGATTTTCAGTGGGATTATATGAATCTTGATGCTGACATTTTTGCTGAAATACAGCAATATCGAATCTTTGATCTCCAGGTAAGGCCCTGTTCTGCAGTCATTGGATGTTTGCACTTTATGGCCACATGATTATAGCTTTATGGACTTGTTGTATGCATTAATAAAGAACATATTTTATTAACTGGAAGTTTTTGGCACTCATCCTTGGATTACCCTAAGTCATCCTCCCTGTTTTTTTTGTATTGATTACTTTGTAAGGACTTTGTTCTTCTTGTTTTGTCTACTTTCCAAAAGCTAACATATTCCAATTAATAAATTCTAAATACCTTTGTTGTCTAAGCATTTCATTTTTCTATTCACTTTAGTCCCATGGTCTCTTTCCTGCTTTTCTCTGTTTTTTTCTTGTCTTTGCAAGGTCTTCTGACTATTTGACATTTCCTCTCTCTCCATCTCAATCATTCCTCTTCCCTCTGTGTTCCTATCTGTCCTATCCAGTATCTCCCCTCTGTGTCTCTGTCCTTATCCCTTCCTCCATGTTCAGAATCTGCCCTCTTAGTGTCCCTACTCTCTCCTATGTTCAGCATTTTCCCTCTGTGTGCCTACCTGGACCTGTCCTGCATTTTCCCAGTGCCCCTATCCCTCTCCCTGTGATAAGCAATTTGCCCCTGTGTCCCTATTCACCTCCCCTCATGTCCAGCATTGCCCCTTATGTTCCTATCCTCTCTATGACAAGCACTGCCCTTCTGTGCCCCTATCCCTATGCTTCCTCCATACCCAGTATCTGTTCTCTATCGCTGTGACTACTTTTTCTCCTGCATCCCCTACTCTGGGGCCAGTATCTCTCCCTCTCAATTCCCACCACCCCTTCACAGTCCAGTACTTCTTCATCCTGTGTCCAGTGTCTCTCCCCCTCTTTTCCATCCAGCATATTTTCCCTCTGTTCCCCTCCCCCAGTCCAGTTGTCTCTCTCTCTCTCCCTCCCTTCCCTGTTAGTCCATCTAACTCCACTCTCCCTTCTAAGTTCAGCACCTCTTTCCTTCTGTCCTTCCCCCCTACTCTTGGGTCAGTGTCTGCCCCTCTCTCTTCCATTCCATCCAGCATCTTTCTGTGCCTCTTCTCCCCTAGTCCAGTCTTTTTTCCTGTCCCTTCCCCACTTTGGTATATCAAAGCAGCACTTGCTTCTCTGTATCTCTCCCTCCCCCCCCCCCCCCCCCGGTCAGTGTCCATTCCATCCAGCATTTTCCCTGTCCTACGGTCCTCAGTGCAGCACTTGCATATCTCTCTCCCCCCCTCCCCCCCAGGTCAGTGTCCACTCCACCTGGCATATCTTTCCTTGTCTCTTCTCTTGCCCCCCCCCCCGACCTCCAGGTTCCAGTCTCTCCCTAGTCCCAGTCTCCCCTCCCCTCCCCATTTGCCTTAGATGTCTTCCTGCTGCATTGTGCAGTGCTACCAGTAGCGGTCTGTGCTCTAGCGATCGCAGCAGACCTGCCTCGATCAGCCTTCTTCCTGTGACACGTCCCACTCTCGCAGAAGCAGTAAAGTTGCATCAAAGGAGGCGGGACGCATCATAGGGGGAAGGCTGAGTCCCCGAGACAGGCCTACCATGGGCATTAGAGCGCCGACCACTACAGAGTGTGAGAGCTGCCGGTGCAGAAATCCGAAGATGATAGGTCCTGCAGGCTGCAGCACTAATGGATTCTTGCTCTGTCTTTCCTGCTGTGTTGTGCTGCACAGTGCTGCATGGTACCATGAGGAGGCTTGTTGGGTCTTCTTGCAGCTGGGGAGGATTAGCCTCCCCAAGCCTCTTATACCGGGTGCCTTTGGATAGCAGTGTGTCTCTTAAAAAGCTTTCTCCTATTTTTTTCAATAAAAACTGTCAACTTCCCTAAAAATTACAGATAAAAATATATTCTAGATCAGTTTGTATCAGGATAAAATTTACTATATCCAAATTCCCCACTTTTCAGCAATCTTCTCTTGACACCTGCTAAACCAGTACTAGTAAACTGAAACAGACTTCCCAGACTGTCAGCAAACATCAGACTCAACTTTTAAAATTCTAAAATCTCTCTTTATCTATCTCAATTTTGAACAAAACAATGTTCTCAGAAAGTTTTAGCACTGTCACACACGAAGTCACATAAGCAGTGAGACCTTTTAGTGAGAACCATTCAGACACGTTTTAAAGAGCCACTGAATTTCCCTGGTGCTCTCAAATTTAGACACTCACACCATTAGTCATAAGTCACACTCAATTAGTTAAAAAAAAAACCAAAAACAAATTTTTCCCTCAAAATCCACACACAGAGCCAGACACAGTAAGTCTGTCTTCACACGTCTCCCTCTGACAGCAGGTGCCAGCATGAGTTGCACACTGCTGTAGCCTATGCATTCACCCTTCAATCTTGCATAAAACCCTTTAACCCCACCCACACACATTGAAATTATATTCCTTTACATCTCCAGAGAACGCTTTCTGTTTTCCTTTTTTCAAAAAAGCCCAGCTCATCTTTCGTTGCACAGCTCTGCCCATGAGCCAGCAGCTTGTGCCTGTTCATGTCACTGACAGTGACACTCCTGTGCACATACATACCCATTTTTTCCTAAGCTGGTCCTGCCTGCACCTGAAAACTTGGGGAAACTCTTCAGAGATTTTCCACAATATCCTCCTCTTCTCTGCTCCAAACCTCCTCTGGTACCAGCCCAGATTTAAAAATTGGGTCGGTTCTCTCAGACCCACACTGATACTCTCCCGTGCATGTGCATGCTCGACCTCCGACATCACCATCACACACACATATGATGACATCATAAGCATGCACGAAGAAGTCCCAGCCAAGCCCGAATCTACTTGCCTCCTTGCTTCCCAGCCTTCTGACCATGGGCGCATCAATCAGGCCCTGCTCCTTCTGCCTCCTATGGCCCAGGACCATTGCATATAAGCCCGGGGATCATGGGAGAAAAGCTGTCAGCACCTGTGCCCTCAAGTCCTGAACCCCAGCACTGCCAGGTAATTAATTTTAACTCTACAGGGTCACATTCGCATGGGCAAAAATTAAAAAAAAATTGTACTCAAAACATTTTTTAAGTTCCACTTACCATTCTCTACCACCAATCACACCATGTTTTCCTTTAATAAATTTATTCATCCCTCATCCCAACCACAATGCATAATTTTCCAACAAATAATTAGGTAATTTGTCCCTGTTTATTCTCTTCGAATATCTAACTTCTGGAGGAGTGTTTTCCTCAATTGCCTTTGAGGTAATAGGCACATTAACAACATTAGGTAAGATCTGCCCTGCATAACTGACCTCATTAGTCACAATTAACCAATTTGAAATATCATTTTTTTGTCAGCAGTTGAAACATTCCCTTCGGTAACAAATGTGAGTTTGCTCAGATGGAGAAGTTTGTTCAAATGTTTGCCCACATGGAATTCACTTCAACTGGTTTTTATGTAAGTTTTTGATCTTCCCAGATTTATTTTGCAGCTTATACACATTGTTCCCTGTACCCAAGCATTCTAGTACTCTATAAGGGGTGTGATCCCATAATGCTTGAATTTTGTGACACCTTTGGAAATCCTGTTTCCTAATCAAAACCTAGTCATTAGGTTGTAGAATACTACTACTACTACTTATCATTTATACTAGTATTAAAGGCCCATTTCGATAGGCAATGAAACGGGCGCTAGCAAGGTAATCCCCCCCGCTGCAGCGTCCTTCCTGTGTCCCCTGCCCCACCTGCAGCCACCCATCTGGTCTCAGGACCCCCTCCCCACCAACCCTCCTCTGCCCCTGCAGCCAAGCATGTGCAGCGGCACTCCTCTCTCCTCTGCTCCCCCTGCAGCCACCCATGTCTAGCGACTCTCCTCTCTCCCTGCCCCCCTGCAGCCACCCATGTCCAGCAACCCTCCTCTCCCCCTGCAGCTACCCATGTCCAGCGACCCTCCTCTCCCCTGCCCTCTGCAGCCACCCATGTCCAACGACCTTTCCCCTTGCCCCCCCTGTAGCCACCCATGTCCAGCGACCCACCTCTCTCCCCTGCCCCCCCTGCAGCGTCCCTTCTGTCTCCCCTGCCCTCCCCTGCAGCCACCCATCTGGTCTCAGGACCCCCTCCCCACCTCCCTCTTCCCTGCCCCCCCTGCAGCCACCCACGTCCAGCCACCCATGTCTAGCGACCCTCCCCTCCCCCCTCGGTGCATCACCCAAACCCCTACCCCCCCCCCCCAGCGCATCACCCAAGCCCCTACCCCACCCTCGGGCACATCAACCCCCTCGCCACCCACAGCCACCAATACTAATGCTGTCCGGCCGCTGCTGCGTCTCCTGTTGAGCAGCAGCGGCCAGTACAAAAAGAAAAAAGCCAAAAAAAGATTTTAAACCTGAAACACGGCTCCGTAGACAGCCATCTGGCATTGGCTGTCATCTCTGCAGCCGCTCCTCCTCTCCCCTCTGACGTCGCTGCGCTCCTCTGGGGTCTTCCTGCAGGGGCAGTGACATGGAGGGGAGAGGAGGAGCGGCTGCAGTGACGACAGCCAATGCCAGGTGGCTGTCTACAGAGCCGCATTTCAGGTTAAAAATCTTTTTTTGGCTTTTTTCTTTTTGTACCGGCCGCTGCTGCTCCACAGGAGAAGAAGCAGCGGCCGGACAGCGTTAGTATTGGCGGCTGCAGGTGGCGAGGGAGTTATGTGCTCAAGGGGGGGGGGGTAGGGGCTTTGGTGATGAGCTGGGGGGAGGGTCTTGGGTGATGCGTCGAGGGGGGGTAGGGGCTTAGGTGTTGCGCTGAGGGGGGGCACTGACAGCTGTTTCCCAGGCAGGGAGAGGAGTAGGGAAACACGCTCCGCGTGTTTCCCTACTCCTCCCCTAGCCTTGGAATCAGCTGTCAGTGACATCACTGACGTCAGTGCATTCTAAACTGCCTAGCAGACCACCTCCGAGGGAGCCACGGTCCCAGGCACATTAGAACGTTGGAGGTGAGAATTATTATATAGGATAGTGCTACTAGATATACACAGCACTGTACACTGAACATGTAAGAAACAGTTCCTGCTCAACAGAGCTTATAATTTAATCAGGACAGAAAAAACAGGACAAATAACGAATAAGGGAATTACTTAAGGTGGGAATGATAAAACAGACATGGGTACTCTTGAATCATTTTGTTTCTTAATTTTTAATCCCATTTTTCCTGACACCAACTTCACTATCTCACTTACTTCATGTAATTTTCTACCACTCTTCTACAGAACTTTTTTTCCGAGTTTTCCTGATCTTCAGCTACGAATACCCTGTCCAGCACCGGTATCCCACCCAAATCTTCCTCAGTGAAGACCAAAGCAAAGAACTCATTTAGTTTTTCTGCTATTTCTTTGTCTTCCTTGATCACCCCTTTTACACCCCGGTCATCCAGCGGGCCAACCGATTCTTTTGCCGGTTTCCTGCTTTTAATGTATCTAAAAAAAATTTTACTATCAGTTTTCATCTCTAACGCTATCTTTCTTTCAAAATCCCTCTTTGCCTTTCTTATCAGCGCTTTGCATCTGACTTAACATTCCTTATGCCGCTTCTTATTTTCCTCATTCGGTTCCTTCTTCCATTTTCTGAAGGATTCCTTTTTAGCTCCAATAGCCTCCTTTACCTCACTTTATAACCACGCCAGCTGTCATTTGGTTTTCCGTCCTCCTTTTCTGATACATGGAATATGTTCGGCCTGGGCCTCCAGGACGGTGTTATTGAACAGCATCCACGCCTGTTGTAGGTTTCTTACCCTCTCAGTCGCTCCTCTAAGTTTTTTTTTTACTGTTCTTCTCATTTTATCATAGCTTCCTTTTTTAAAGTTAAACGCTAACATATTTGACTTCCTATGTTTACCTTTTTGAAAGCAAATTTCAAAGGCGATCATGTTATGATCACTGTTGTCAAGCGGCCCCCGGACCGCTACCTCCCGTACCAGATCATGCGCTCCACAAATGACTGTACCAGCTGCTCCATAAAGCTGTCCTTTATTTCATCGAGGAAGTTTACCTCCCTAGCGTGCCCTGATGTTACATTAACCCAGTCTATATGGGGGTAATTAAAATCACTCAATCAAATGGAATAGATAGAATGTATTATCAAAAAATATGTATCTGTTTCTATCTAATATACAAACTGTTTGCACGCAACTATGGCTGCCCCTAGGCGATACAATTTCCAACACTCACACAATGTGGAGAAAAAAGACATCAGGTACTACAGCACCACCTCTTTGTCAAAGGACAAGCCTTTTGTATAATGAGGGAACTGTATCAATCACGTGTCTTCAAAAAAAACTCCACATAATTTAACCATGTGCTATGCAAACATTTGTAAAGGAGACCTAAATACTGAAGTTTAAATTCCAAAGGCTTGGAAAGAGTACTTATCTTGGCTGAAGAATTATCCTGCTTTACAAATCCAGCCTCGCATCCATTATACTCCACACGTAAATAAAGTCCCGACAGGGTAATCCTGTTTCGCTACGTTATAGCTGCTTCAGGGGAATAATCGTGTAAATAAAAAATCCAAGCTTCTAATGTCTCGCCGTCTCCACTTCGCTCTGGTTCAAAACATGGCGGACGGTCTCTTCGCTTACACAATCCGGTTAAATTATGTGGAGTATTTTTTGAAGACACGTGATTGATACAGTTCCCTCATTATACAAAAGGCTTGTCCTTTGACAAAGAGGTGGTGCTGTAGTACCTGATGTCTTTTTTCTCCACATTGTGTGAGTGTTGGAAATTGTATCGCCTAGGGGCAGCCATAGTTGCGTGCAAACAGTTTGTATATTAGATAGAAACAGATACATATTTTTTGGTAATTAAAATCACCCATTATTATTGCATTGCCTAATTTATTTGCCTCACTAATTTCCTTTAACATGACTGTGTCCGTCTGCTCATCCTGGTCGGACAGACAGTAGTACACTCCTATCACCGTCCTTTTCCCTTTACACATGGAATTTCGATCCACAATGATTCCAAGAGGTCTTTTGTTTCCTGCAGAATTTTCAATCTATTTGATTCAAGCCTCTCGTTACCGTACAATGCTACTCCTCCCCCAATCCGGTCCACCCTATCACTATGATATAATTTGTACTCCGGTATGACAGTGTCCCACTGGTTATCCTCCTTCCACCAGGTTTCAGAGATGCCTATTATGTCTATTTCTTCATTCAGTGCAACACATTCCAATTCTCATCTTATCTCTTAGGCTCCTAGCATTTGCATATAGACACTTCAAGCTAGACTTGTTATTCCTTATCACATCATGTTAATTACTTGACAGTACTATTTTACTATCTTTTGTCTGGTTTTTATTATTTTTATTTAAGGACATTGAATTTACTACAGTATCTTTTGCAACCTCACTATCAAGAAACCCTGTCTTCCCTGTTTGGGCGATATCTTTGCAAGATACCTTATTCCGAACCATACGCTTTTGTGCGACTGTCGGCCTTCTCCCCGTTCCTACTGTAAAAGCTGCTCTATCTTTTTTTTTTAATGATGATGCCAGCAGCCCAGTCCCATCCCGGTTAAAGTGGAGCCCATCTTTTCCCCCATTCTCTCTCTCTCTCTCTGTATAACATTCTCATCCTCACTGTCTCATCAGCTTATAACCTTGGGGTCATTTTTGATGCCTCTTTCTCTGCACAAGTCAAACAAACTGCTAAAACCTGTTGTTTCTTCCTCTATAATATCACCAAAATTTGTCCCTTCCTTTCTGAGCACACTACCAAATCCTTATTCACACTATTATCATCTCTTGCTTAGACTACTACAACTTGCTTCTCACAGGTCTTCCACTAAGCCATCTCTCTCCCCTTCAATCTGTTCAAAATTCTGTTGCACAACTTATATTCTGCCAGTGTCGCAATGCTCATATTAGCCCTCTCCTCAAGTCACTTCATTGGCTCCCTATTTTATTGCATTTGTATCCCACATTCCCCCACCTATTTGCAGGCTCAATGTGGCTTACATAGATTTGTTAACATTGTCATTTCAGGATATCAGATACAGTTAGTAATGTGTAGCGATCAAGGAAGGGAAGAGAAAAGAAAAGAAAAGAAGGAAGAGAATGATTAGGGTAGTTATAGAAGGTGGGTGTTCATAATTGATCCATTTCCGCATACAGTTCAAGCTCCTCTTACTGACTTACAAGTGCATCCACTCTGCAGCTCCTCAGTACTTCTCCACTCTTATCTCTCCCTACACTTCTCCCTGGGAACTCCGTTTATTGGGTAAATCTCTCTTATCAGTGCCCTTTTCCTGCACTGCCCACTCCAGACTGTTCCTTTTATCTTGCTGCACCATACACCTGGAATAGACTTCCTGAGTCTGTACATTAAGCTCTATCTCTGGCCATCTTTAAATCTAGGCTAAAAGCCCACCTTTTTGAAGCTGCTTCCTAACCTCTATTCACTTGTTCAGTACCCATGTCTGCTGTGTCATTCCCACCTTAAGTAATTCCTTTATCCCTCATTTGCCCTGTTTGTCCTGATTAGATTGTAAGCTGTGTTGAGCAGGGACTGTCTCTTACATGTTCAAGTGCACAGCTGCTGCAGCACTTTAGAAATGATAAGTAGTAGTAACAGTAGTAGTAGATGTTTGGGAGGGGGGGGGGGGGTTGCCCAGTTTTGGTGAGATTGGAATCTCACTCCAGTTTAAGGCGCATGACAATTTTTAATGATCTGACAAGGGGACTGGGGACCATTTGCTATTAGTTATGTTGATGTTATTCAGGTCAAGCAGTCTGTATGTGAATATGTCTAGCAAATGTCCCTTGTATTAGTGACGGTCAGAGGTGGAAGTGTGAGGTCCCATGAGTCCATGAATTCCAGTACTTATTATTATAATTATTACTACTACTACTACTACTACTATTACAATCTTTTATCTCACAACTACCAACCAGTTCAGTATGAATTACAGCCAACAACATTGAAGCATTCTTCAAGAAATTATAAAAATAGGCTCAACAAAATACATCAAACAAAGCAGTGCATAACAACATTTGTGGTTATAATACTTAGTAAAAAGGAAAGTTTTCAACAGTTTTCTACATAACTTATTGTTGCCCAGTTGCCTAAGGGAAAAAGACTTCTTATTCCAATAAGTTGCAGCCTGATAGAAAAAAGAGGACTTATGAGGGTGAAAAGCCTTTACCTGTCTAACAAAAGGGAAAGCAAGTAAATACCAATTTCTTGGTGTTCTCAGGCCATTTAAATTTAAGAGCGAAACATGATCTAACAGTATGCAGGAGCTTTTTGTTTAGGTTGGTGGGGTTTTCCAAGTGTAGGTTTGTCACCGGTTAGTATTACATTAAGGTGGAACGTGAGTGATGTAGAGATGAATTCCATGTGCCAGCTGCCAGACAGGCGATAGAATGCTGCAAGGAGTAGTTGGCCCTTCAGAGTGGTATCACTAATTGTGCAGGCAAGGATTTCTAGAGAGGGCATGGTGAGTTTTGACTCTAGGTTGATGTTGAAGAAGGACTTGTATATGACCGCTACTCCTCCACCTTTTATTGTGTCTCTGGTAAGGTGAAGGTTTTTGTAACTTGGTGGGCATAGATCATTTATTATGGGGCCATCACTGCTTTTCAGCCAGGTTTCAGGGATTATAATGATACCTAGGTTTTCCTCTTTGATCCAGTAATTTATATGTGTGGGTTTATTTGTGATCGATCTTGTGTTGATGTAGCCCAGTGGGACTGGGACAGAGGAGATGATATTTTGGTTGTTAGAAGCTGGGTCGCATTTATATATTTTAGTAGTCTTTGGTGGTTCTCTGGTTTTTGTAGTTGTGCTTTGTTTGTGGTGTGTTGGTGCATGGGTGATTATTGGGTTAGGTTGGTCTAGGGACCATGTGGCTGGGGAGGCTGTGTTGTGTATTGTAAAGAGTATGTAAGACAGGCCCCAAAGGAACTCTGGGATAGGCCAGAATACCCCCGTTATAGGCAGGCATCCCCCAGGAAAAAACTAGAAATAAAGAACTACAACTCCCAGCATGCCCCAAGGGAGACCGGGGATAAGAGAAACTATGTGCATTCCCAGGAGTCTCCAGAGGAGGGCCGCAGGGGAAGGAATAAGGCTGATTCTCCAACCTGGTGGAAGAGGTGGTGGAACAGGTAGGTGGAGAAAGAAGAGCCACCAAAGAGCTTTAATGAAAGAAAGGGTGAGCAGCTGGGAGAAGGGCGGGGCGAGGAGAATATGGATTGGGCTCCTGAGGAGAGAGAGGCAGAGAGTGAGCCTTGTCCTATGGAGTTGACTGAACTGGAGAACACCCTGGAAGAGCCGATGGACTTTTCAGCTCTGGCTCAGCGAAAGCCAAGGAAGTAGCGGGGCCAAGCCGGGTCAAGCGGGAGGAGGTCAGGTAGGAGTATGACTGACCAAGAGGGTGGGACCCTAGGCTTTGAGCCCGCGCAAAGCCATTACTGTGTGTTTTGAAAGCCTGGCTAAATTGAGCTGTGTTTTTGCAAGCTTGGCTAGAACTGAACTGTGTTTTTGAAAGCCTGGCTAAATTGAGCTGTGTTTTGGAAAGCTTGGCTAGAACTGAACTGTATTTTGAAAGCCTGACTAAACTGAGCTGTGTTTTTGCAAGCTTGGCTAGAACTGAACTGGGTTTTGAAAGCCTGGCTAAACTGAGCTGTGTTTTGAAAGCTTGGGCCTAAAATTGAACTGTGTTTTTGAAAGCCTGGCTAAATTGAGCTGTGTTTTGGAAAGCTTGGCTAGAACTGAACTGTATTTTGAAAGCCTAGCTGGACTGAGCTATGTTTTTGAAGCTTGGCTAGAACTGAACTGTGTTTTGAAAGCCTAGCTGGACTGAGCTGTGTTTTGTAAAGCTTGACTAAAAGTGAACAGGGGTTTTGGAAAAACCCGCTACACTGAACAGGGTATTTGTTTTTTTCTTTTTTTTTTTTTTTTTATTTGCTGCTACTCTTCCCCCAGGAGGGAGAGAGAGGAAGCAGCTGTGGAAGCCTGGACTGGGAAACTAACCGGCTTGAGAAAGGTGAACTATAACTGTGCTTTGCTTTTGTGTTTTGGTGCCACAACTGAGGGAAGGAGGGAACCCCCTCCTAGGCAATAAAAAGCTTCATTGTTCTGAGGGAAAAAGGAGCAGTACTGGAAGGTGTTCTTCAGGTTGTGGAGAGCTGCAACCGCTGAGGAACGAGGATCCACTTTACAGTGTCAAGTCGGGGGGGGGGGGGGGGTCTTAGTCGGTGAATGAATGAAGAATAGGTATGTTGAATTGTTGGCCGAGGGACCATGATGGGGTAAGGAGACAAGTTGTGTACCTCATTAGGGCTGTCATAATTGGTTATTAGTGGTTCAGAGTGATCTTTGGGATCTTTGAATGCTATGGAGCTGTGTTCACCCCTGACTTGGCATTGTGGTGTGGATGTGGGTTGTATTGTCTATGTGTGCTTTGGTTCGGCCCAATAAATTCCAGTCTGCATTCGCCTTGCTTATCCAAAGAGCGCAGTCTCAGTTTACCTGGAGGGGGATTACCGATGCTGCAGGAAATCAGCCTGTTCCTCTCTAATTTTTCCATAGTTGGTGCTGTTTTTGCTTCACTGCACTATAGGGCTTCACAGGACTGTGGCTGCCAACTTGTAGGGTGTTTTTTGTAGGGAATCGTTGTCTTGGTAATAGCTAGGCTGTTGTGATTTTATGGGGGCTCATGCAGCTTTAGTTATGGCACATTCTGGTCAGTTCGCAGACTTGGCTGCCATTCATGTATGTGTGTGTGTGTGGTGGGGGGGGTATCGTGTGGCTCTAGTCATGCCATGTTCGGGTCGGTTCGCAGATAGAACGGGGCTCCTCTGAAACTGAGCAGTATACGAGATGTCTCAGTAGGCGCAGTGTCGATCGCAGAGGCCTGATGGGATGCAATTCCTTGGGAGGTTCCTGGTGAACAGCACCAATCACCGCATGAGGTCCTCCTTAGAAGTCACTGCCTAAGAGACCCTGCATGTTGGGGGTGTCCCAGTCCTCTGCGTCTCTCAGTTCCTGCTACAGTGAAATCTTTAGGTAGAGCCCAGTTCCAAGAGGGAGAATGTAGACCAGTTCTAGATTTTAGGTAACCCTGTCATGGTGCAAAATGGAACAGGAAGCACTACTAAGCAGAAAGCCCTGCAGTCATTCTCCTGCCTTTTCCAGAGCATGATTTCCAGCCCTGGCTTCCTCCTTCCATGCACGGCTTTGCTGGGTCAGTGCAGGCACTCAGCTTCTCTCCTAATGGCTTCAGACAGAGGGAAAGAAGATACTGTTTTGCTGTATCTAGGCTCTTCTATTTTCCGGAATAATAAATGATTTCTTAAGACTAATCTATTCTGGTGACTCCACAGTTTCTTAGCCTCCCAATTCAAATCTTGCATACCCAACTCCTAATCATTTTCCATAGTGTATATTATGTTTTTCATAGAATCATCCCGCTCTATGGCTTGTATCCTAGCATTTTGAAGATATTTTAAGGGGCTATGATCTGTATGCAGAATTAATTTCTTATACAGAACATATTCTCTACATTTCTCAGTTGTGCCCATTTAAAGCACTAATAATTCAAGCTTGAACACACTATATGTCATGGCGACAGGGGCCTTTGCAATCTGTCATGGCCACAGGGGCCTTTGCAATCTGTCATGACCACGAGGGCCTTTGCAATCTATCACTGATTCAGGGTTGGTGAGTCCTTGGCCCACAGCCAGGGCTGCAGCAGACAAGTCTTCTAGGCAGGCACAGAACAGAAGTAACAAGATACAACAAACAAGACATGCACCGGATCCAGATGAGGCAAGGAAAGCAAGGCAAAGGGGCAGAACTGGAACCCATGCAGAACAAGGCAAGACTCGGAACTAGGATAAAACTGGGTTCAGAATAGGCAAGACAGAACTGAAGCCCCCAGGCAGAACAAGGCAAGATAAGGGCAAGGTAAGAACTGGATCCGGACAGGACTTGGCAAGACAAGGCAAGGCTAAGCACAACTGGACAAAGCAGACAGGCAAGACAGAAACTGGATCCAGATAAGGCAAGAGAGCAAGGCAAAAGGGCTAGAACTGAACTCAGACAAGAACACGGCAAGACATAGCAGCAGGGCTAGAACTGGGTTCAGATAAGGCAAGGCTAAGCAGGGCAAGAACTGGATCCAGATATGAGAGAGAGCAAAACAAGAAAAGGCACAAGGCAGGAACGGAGCTTGACTGGAGCAGGAACCAGGATGGAGTTTGGCTGAGGCAGAAACAGAGCTTGGCTGAAGCAGGAACTAGGAACAGAGCTTGGTTATAGCAGAAACAGAACAGCTTGGTAGTAGAAACCAGGAACAGAGCTTGACTGTAGCAGAAATAGAGCCTGGCTATAGCAGGAACTAGGAACAGCTTTACTGTAGCAGGAACTAGGAACAGAGCTTGACTGTAGCAGAAACAGAGCTTGGCAGTAGCAGGAACTAGGAACAGAGCTTGTCAATAGCAGAAACAGGAGAAGAGCTTGGCTGCAGCAAAAACCAGGAACAGAGCTTAGCTGTAGCAGAAACAGGAACGGAGCTAGACTATAGAAGCCAAGAACAAGGTTTAACTGTAGCCAGAGTTAAGAGCAGTGTTAGACTGTAACAGGACAGGGTCAAATAGTAACAGAAACCAGGAGCAGGGTTTGGCTATAGCAGGAGCCAGGCTTTCAGGAACATGGTTTCAGAAACAAGACACACTGGAACAAGGATTCAGGGACAAGACTCACAGAAACAAAGCTAGACAGGAATCAAGGCATACAAGAATAAGGCATCCATGAACAAGGTTTGCAAGAGCAAGGCTTTCAGGAACACGGTTCAGAAACAAAGGGACAAGACTCACAGGAACAAAGCTGAGCAGGAAACAAGGCATACAGGAACAAAGCCAAGCAAAACTTGGATCCAAAACAGGGAACACAAAGACAAGGCTAAGAGACCTCTTGAAAAAGCAAAGCATGAAAGTCCTAGAGTTCCTTAAAAGTCCTCACTGATGATGTCAGAACCTCTGGTGCCCTGGAAAGGCTTGAATACAAAAACACCAGAGAGAGGCTTGGATGCAGGAGTACCATAGTAAGGCTTAGATAAACTAAAGTGAGGCTTGGATAGACTGGAGTAGGTCTTGGGTACAGGAATAACAGAGTGAGGCTTGGATAACAGGGAAACAGGCAGCAGATGCATCAATGCAGGGACAAGGTAGTCCAGAGAAGCCGATGAGCCTGACCACTGGAATAAAGGTGAGTCTGGACGCGGGAGTACAGCCACGGCTGTGACACTATAGTTTTGATCATTTTGTTCCAACTTCTTCAGGCCCCAACTATCATAAGGAATTACACGTTCCACTCCATTGTGAGTTCAATTCCCACTTCAGGCACAGGCAGCTCCTTGTGACTCTGGGCAAGTCACTTAACCCTCCATTGCCCCATGTAAGTCGCATTGAGCCTGCTATGAGTGGGAAAGCGTGGGGTACAAATGTAACAAAAAATATATATATTGATGAGAACAGCTCCTATTCCATGGTTGCTGGTAGTAGTAGTGGAGTGGAGGAGTGGCCTAATGGTTAGAGCAGTGGGCTTTGATCCTGGCAACCTAAGTTCAATTCCCACTACAGCTCCTTGTGACTTTGGGCAAGTCACTTAACCATCCATTGCCCCAGGTACAAAAACAGATTGTGAGCCCTCTAGGGATAGCAACAGTAACTGCATAAAATGT
The DNA here is from genome assembly GCF_901765095.1 of Microcaecilia unicolor. Taxonomy (NCBI): domain Eukaryota; kingdom Metazoa; phylum Chordata; class Amphibia; order Gymnophiona; family Siphonopidae; genus Microcaecilia; species Microcaecilia unicolor. Next base: position 116,449,467 of record NC_044040.1, on the reverse strand, counting down.
GTACAGTACAACTTGTAGCACTATAGAAATGATTAGTAGTAGTAGTAGGTAGTTAATATAAATGGTTCATTGAACATCAGGAATGCTAAAATTGGTGCTGATACTAATCTTTCTTTAAGATTTTCAAATGTACATTGGCAGGCATCATCCCAAAAGAACAGAATCTTTTTTTTTTTCCTTTTTCTTTGGGTTCCCAGTTAACTTATGCAAAGGAACAGTGGTGAAATTGTCTACAAACCAACGATAAAAGCTTGTGAAGCCTAAGAAACTTCTAACTTCTTTCAGGTTGGTAAGAATTTTTCAAACTTCCACAGCCTTTGTTTTTTCTGGGTCAGCAGTTACCCCTTTTTCCGAAACCATGTAACCTAGGAACCGCATTTCTTTCAACAATAGTTTGCATTTAGAAGACTTCAACTCAGTGGAGTACCTAGGTTGGCTGCCACCTAGGGCAGGTAGCCACTATGCCCCCCCAGCACATTGTACCCCCCTGGCACATCACCCCACTCCCCCCAGACAAACATCATTCTCACCACCTGGGGTGCATGGAGCAATCGTGTGGCTGTGGCTCTGCTGGTACCCCTGCCCCAGAACAGAAAGTAACATCAGAGGGGGAAGGGAACTGGTGGAGCTGACAGCCACATGACTGCTCCGTGCACTCCCTTGCTGTCTGCACCCAGGGCAGACTGCCCCCACCGCCTCACCCTTGGTACGCTACAGCTTCAATTTGACTGCACTCATGCAATTTTGTAAACACACTTTCCAGACGTTCCATATGTTGGTATGAGGTGATCCAGGAAATTGCAGGCCGGTGAGCCTGACGATGCCGGGCAAAGTGGCAGAGACAATTATAAAGAACAAAATTACAGAGCATATTCAAAAGCATGGATTAACAAGACAAAGTCAACATGGATTTAGTGAAGGGAAATCTTGCCTCACCAATCTACTTTTCTTTGAAGGGGTGAATAAACATGTGGATAAAGGTGAGCCGGTCGACATTGTCAATCTGTTTTTTCAAAAGGCATTTGACAAAGTACCTCATGAAAGACTCCAGAGGAAATTGGAAAGTCATGGGATAGGAGGTAGTGTTTTATTGTAGATTACAAGCTGGTTACAGGATAGAAAACAGAGAGTAGGGTTAAATGGTCAGTATTCTCAATGGAGAAGGGTAGATAGTGGGGTTCCGCAGGAGTCTGTGTTGGGACCACTGCTTTTTAACATATTTATAAATGATCTAGATATGGGAATAACTAGTGAGGTAATTAAATTTGCCGATGACACAAAGTTATTCAAAGTTGTTAAATCGTAAGAGGATTGTGAAAAATTGCAAGACAACCTTACGAGACTGGTAGACTGAGTATCCAAATGGCAGATGATGTTTAATGTGAGCAAGTGCAAAGTGATGCACATGGGAAAGATGAACCCGAACTATAGCTACATGATGCAAGGTTTCGCGTTAGGAGTCACCAACCAGGAAAAGGAGCTAGGAGTCATACTTTGAAACCCTCTGTTCAGTGTGCAGCAGCAGCAGCAGCAGCAAAGACAGCAAATAGAATTTAGGTATTATTAGGAAAGGGATGGAAAATAAAAATGAGGATGTTATAATGCCTTTCTATCGCTCCATGGTGTGACCGCACCTTGAATATTGTGTGCAGTTCTGGTCACCATATCTCAAAAAAGATATAGTGGAATTAGAAAAGGTACAGAGAAGGGTAACGAAAATGGTAAAGAAGATGGGATGACTTCCTTATGAGGAAAGGCTGAAATACCTAGGGCTCTTCAGCTTGGAGAAAAGACAGCTGAGGAGAGATATGATAGAGGTATATAAAATAACGGGTAAAATGGAATGGGTAGATGTGAATCGCTTGTTTACTCTTTCCAAAAATAATAGCAGTAGGGGGCACGCAATGAAGCTTCAAAGTAGTAAATTTAAAATGAATCTGAGAAAATATTTCTTCACTCAACATGTAATTAAACTCTGGAAATCGTTGCCAGAGAATGTGGTATAAGCAGTTAGCTTAGTGGAGTTTAAAAAAGGTTTGGATAGCTTCCTAAAAGAAAAGTCCATAAGCCATTATTAAAATTGACTTGGGAAAATCCACTGCTTATTTCTAGGATAAGCAACATAAAATGTATTGTACAGTTTTGGGATCTTGCCAGGCCTGGATTGGCCACTGTTGGAAAACAGGATACTGGGCTTGATGGACTTTTGTTCTGTCCCAGTATGGCAACACTTATGTACTTATTTGCAGAGTACACTAAGATGTGATTGAGGTAAAGGAGTAGTATCTCAAAAACATAACCTCCTTGGACTGTTCCCTTGATGCACTGGAAACTGGCCGGTGCATTCCGAACAGCATCCTTGTATATTCAAAAAGGCCAAAGCAACTGCTGTTTTGCCGATATCTGTTGGATCCATGGCCATTTGAAAGTGGCCAGAGGTTAAATCAAGAGATGAGAACCAAGTGGCCTTCGCAAGCACATCCAACGACTCATCAATTCATGGGAGTCTTTGATTGTCACTAAATTCAATCATCGGTAATCCACACAAAACCTCAATGACTCATCTTTCTTCTTTAGAACAACAGCTGGTAATGCACAAGGACTGTTGCTTTTGTGGAGTATTCCCTGATTTACTAATTCCAACACATGATTCTTGAAAATCGGTAAAGATATGTGGTGAAATTCTCCGATAAATTTGTTTGATCAGGGCAGTCCTGCCTGTATTTATACTGTGCGTAAACCAATATGTTATAAACAACCTCAATATCCTATATAATAATTCTCACCACCAACGTTCTAATGTGTCTGCCTGTGTCCATGACGCCTTCGGAGTTGCTGAGCTAGGCTCCGTAGCCAGGCTGACGTCACTCACAGCTGATTCCCAGGCAACTGAGCTAGGTTCCGTAGCCAGGCTGACATCACTCATAGCTGATTCCCAGGCAGGGGGAGGAGTAGGGAAACATGGGGAGCAAGTGGCAGGGAACGGCGCATCAAACAACGACCCTCCTCTCCTCTCCCCTGCCCCCCCCGGCCACCCATGTCCTGTGATCCTCCTCTCCCCCTGCCCCCCCTGCAGCCAGCCATGTCTAGCGACACTACTCTCCCCCTGCCCCCTCTCCAGCCACCCATGTCCAATGACTCTGCTCTCTCACCTGCCCCTCCTTCATCCACCCAGGTTGTGTAAACAATTCTTTGGGGCAGGCAGGAAAGATCCCCGGTCTTGCCTGCCTGATGCTGGTGCTGACGCTCCCCCGCTGCTGAATCACTGTTCAAAATGACCACCGATACTTACAAGGGAGGCCTCCAAGACTTCAGCAGAAGTCTCGCGAGTCCACCATTGGAAGTCCATACTTGTCTTTTAGGTTGTAAGCTCTTTTGAGCAGGGACTGTCCTTCCTCGTTTAAAATTGTACATCAATGCGTAACCCTGGTAGCGCTTTAGAAATGTTAAGTAGTAGTAGTAGTAGAAAGACAATGCTGCTCTGAAATGTTAGAAGAAGCAGAAAGAAGCTGTAAAGGGAAGAAATGCTGGTTGATGGGGACAAGTACTGATAGTGGAGCTGTGGGAGAGGAATAGATACAGGCTGTGAGGGTGGGAACTAGAGCTGTGTGGGAGAGCATGGGCTATGTAGGAGAGGGCTGCTATAGCAGAAGGAGACATGAGCTGGGAGAGAGGAAGAAGAGCAGGGTGAGGGGACACAAGCTGCAGACAGAAGAGGAGTTGAAAGAGATGGAAAGTAGCTGTGTGGGACTGGGAAAAGAGCAGTTGAGAGAAAGGGGGGTCATGGTGGAGAGAAGACATGACCGTGAGAAAAGGGTGAGAAGCAGAGGAGGGAGTAAGGCTAGAAGAAAGTGAGATGAGAGAAGCTATAGAGACAGACTATGAAGAGACAAACATACGTGGAGGAAAGAGAAATTATGATGAAATGGGAGGGAGACTGCAAGAGAATCCTTAAAAGAAGAAACCTGAGGACAGAGAGAAAACCAAGATCAAGTAGAGAGAGAGAGGAATAAATTTAAATTATAAAGGCTTGAAAATTGTTTAAGTTTTTAGTAAAGATTTCTGTACCAGCTGGACTGGATCAAGGGTAGGCAATAGCTATATTTTGCCCTTCGTTTCCAGCCCTGTAGCCACCAGAATTAATGTATTATTTTAGAAGGACATGGGGGAGCAGGAGGGGATTGTGGCAGTATTTCATGCCATAGTCTGAAAAATATCTTTAGAATTGCTTCTCTTTGACAGCTCTGAAATGCAGAGACCTATGATTGAGTCTCAAATTGAAAGGGGAATAGAGAGCAACACCATTTCCCTTTTTTTCAGAAAAATAAAAGTCATTCCCTTGTTACATTTATGGGAGACAGTAGTGTTGGACTAAGTGGGCGCAATATGCTGTATCGTTCAAAGAAATAGCATGGCAGCAGGAAGAGGTTACAGGAGAGATGGGTGGAGTTTGGAAGGGGGTAAGGGATTCTTGGTTTGGTTTTCCTATCCGCTCATCTACCAAGCCCTAGCTTTCCATTCTCACTCCCAGCATAGCTTTGCTACAAGTTAGCTTTTGGGGTGTGTTTAGGGTTACCATATGGCTCCAGAAATCCGAGGACACATTGATCCAATCCGGATTTTGCTTCCATTGAAAACAATGGAATTAAAACCCAGACTGGCTCAATCTGTCCTCCTTTTTCTGGAGTCATATGGTAATACTAGGTGTGTTACCTGTGTGGCTATGCAGGGCACCATGAATGAGGAGGTACTGCTAAAGTGGTGTGCTACCCCCATATCATGTGCATAGGCACCGACTCTGTGGGTGTTCAAGCACCCCCAATATTTTGAGGCCTGACCAGTGGTGTGCTAGAGCCGTTTGTTTGTTTGTTTGTTTTTTAAGAATTTTGGGAGCCGGTTGTTAAACTTTAACAACCGGCTCCTAAAATTTGGGCTGGGGTGGCTCAGATCCCCTCCTGGCGGTGTTGGCATCCAGCTACCCTGTGGCTTGGGCATCTCACTTTCTCTCTTCCTCACCGACCCTCGTAGTGGCAAAATAAAAACAACATTAAACCATACATTGGGCTGTAGCCCTGTGCGTGCCACTGCCAGCTCCCTTCCTCCTCTCTCTCCAAAACAGGAAGTTACATCCTGAGGGGAAGGAGAAGGAAGGAAGCCGGTGGCAGCAGTGCATGCAGAGCTACAGCCCCGCGCATGGTGTTATGCTGTTTTTAGTTTTGCCCGCTTCAAGTGTGAGGGTCGCAACTCATGTTTCCTTCAGGCCACCGCAGTACCGGCCTGGGATGAGGAAGGAAGCCAGCCAGTAGCAGCACGTACAGGGTTGCAGCCCAAGGAGGTTAGATTGAGAACAGGAGACACGTGAAGTCAAAAAAATTTAATCCATGGAGGTTTGTCTCTCTTTTACTTCCCCCGCGCAGCCATCATCTGTGTACATTCAAAACAAAGCAAACAGTCCTTTCAGCTGCTGCATCCACGTTGTCGTTCTTTAATGTTGGTAGTATTTTTATTTCATTTATATGTTCAAATATGCCAGCTTGTGCAGCATACGGATGTACACAGAGGAAGTATAGTAATAGAATAACTTTTCATAGGTAGAGTAGTAATTTGTTATAAATCGCAATTAGTGTATCATTTGGAGGGGCTGGTTATAGGGACACTCTAGCATGTGTTGTATTTGTGCAGAGATGTTTTTCTCCTGGTAAAGGGCCACTAAAACAGACATCATGTTATGAGAATCAGACATCCAGAGTTTCTATCTATTTACTTATTTATGACATTATATACCACATTAAACATGAATTAAGTTGAAACCTGGGAGCATTTAAAATTTTTTTTCCTGTGCCTAGCTCAAAAGAGAAAGATGGTCGGCATCCCTGCCAGCAAAGGTATGCCTAGCATGCCTGCATGGGGGGGGGGGGGGGGGGGGGAGGGAAGAATGCGCCCCCACCATTCCACCCCGGGACATCCAAATTGCACGGCTGGCTATGCCCAGAAAAAGAGCCTGTTGTTAAAAATTTTACAGCACACCACTGGGCCTGTCATAAGTGGCACGGCGGCAAGTACAATGCTTTACCAGAGGACTTACAATGGTCAGTTTGTGCACTGTCCCACTGCTGGCAGCTCTCCCGCTCCCCACAGCTCACTAGTGCTGCTAACTACCTTGATCGCTGCCTGTAGAGGCACCGTGGTAATTAAAAGGAGCTGCCTTGGTATACTGGTCTTCCCTATGACACATCCTGCCTCCTCTGATGCAAGTTCCTGTTCCAAGTGGGCAGAACGCATCACAGCAGGGCCGTGCCGATGCGGTAAGCGAGGTAAGCGCCGCAGGGGGGCGCCCACCTCTGGAGGGCGCCGCCGCGGTGCTTACCCTCGCCCCGGCGCCCCAGCCCAATCGTGGACTTCGGACTTCCCTGCTGCCCTCACAAGCGTAGCGCTTTTGTGAGGCAGCTCTGGCTCTCCCTCCTTCCTTCCTTGGTTCCCGCTCTGGCTCCACGATCGGCAGCCCCCCCCCCCCCCGCGTGTTTTAACCTTTACTCTCCGACGTGGCAGCGATGTCAATCAATGAAGAACGCACAACAGACTCGTTTCCAGCTTCTCTCTTCACAGTGTCCCGCCTTCAGCGTCAGCGATGATGCACTTCCTGTTCCCGCGAGGGCGGGACACTGTGTGAAGAGAGAAGCTGGAAACGAGTCTGTTGTGCGTTCTTCATTGATTTGACATCGCTGCCACGTCGGAGAGTAAAGGTTAAAACACGGGGGGGGGGGGGGCTGCCGATCGGGGAGCCAGAGCGGGAACCAAGGAAGGAAGGAGGGAGAGCCAGAGCTGCCTCGCAAAAACGCTGCAGCCTGCCACATGTAGGGGGGAGGGCAGGGGAGAGGAGAATTGTTGGCCATGTATGGATGCAGGGCAGGGAGAGAGAAGAAATCACTGGACAGGAGGGGAGAGGGCAGAGCAGGGGAGAGAATTGCTGACATGGATGGAGGGGAGGGCAGGGAAGAGAGGAGAATTGCTGGGCATAGATCAAGGGGACAGGGGAGAGAGGAAATTATCTGGAGATAGATGGAGGAGAGGGCAGGGGAGAACGGAGAGTTCCTGGACATGGATGGATGGAGGGGAGGGCAAGGGAGAGAGGAGAATTCTGGACATGGATGATGGGAGATGGGAAGATGGGATCCGGAGATGGGAAGGCAGTAGAACAAGAGGACATGAAATGAGATTGAAGGGGGGCAGACTCAAAAAAGATGTCAGGAAGTATTTTTTCACGGAGAGGGTGGTGGATGCTTGGAATGCCCTCCCGTGGGAGGTGGTGGAGATGAAAACGGTAACGGAATTCAAACATGCGTGGGATATGCATAAAGGAATCCTGTGCAGCAGGAATGGATCCTCAGAAGCTTAGCTGAAATTGGGTGGCGGAGCAGGTGGGGGGAAGAGGGGTTGGTGGTTGGGAGGCTAGGATAGGGGAGGGCAGACTTATACGGTCTGTACCAGAGCCGGTGATGGGAGACGGGACTGGTGGTTGGGAGGCGGGAAATACTGCTGGGCAGACTTATACGGTCTGTGCCCTGAAAAAGACAGGTACAAATTCAAGATAAACTCATATCTTGGGCAGACTAGATGGACCATGCAGGTCTTTTTCTGCCGTCATCTACTATGTTACTATGGATGTATGAATGGGGACAGGGGAGAGAGGAAATTTTCTGGAGATGGATGGAGGAGAGGGCAGGGGAGAACGGAGAGTTCCTGGACATGGATGGATGGATGGAGGGGAGGGCAAGGGAGAGAGGAGAATTCTGGACATGGATGGATGAATGGGGACAGGAGAGAGAAGAAATTTGCAGGATATGGGTGGATGGATGGAGGAGAGGGAAGGGGAGAATGGAGAGTTGTTGGACATGGATGGATGGAGGGGAGGGACGTCAGGAAGGAGATGCACATGGATGGAGGGGAGGGAAGAGAGGAGAAATGCTGGACATGGATGGAGTGGAGGGCAGGGAAGAGAGGAGAAATGTTGGACAAGGATGGGGGGAAGGAAAGATAAAGGAAGGAGATGCACACGGATGGAGTGGAAGGGAGAGAGGAGAAATGCTGGACATGGATGGAGGGGAGAGAAGACAAAGGTTGTAGATGCACATGGATGGAGGGGTGTGAGGAGAAATGCTTTATATGGATGGAGGGGAAATTGCTGAATTTAAAGGCTGGATTGGAACACTTTGAGGGCAGATGTTGAAACTGGAGAAAGGATAGGGTGGTAGACAGGACGCATAAGGACACAGAAAGATGGTGGACATGATGAGAGAAAAAAATATCAAATGGAAAGAAGACACTGGGACCAAAGCTAATAGAAAAACTAAATGCTCTGACAGCAAAGGTAGAAAACATTTTTTATTCAAAATTTATTAATTGGAATATGTCAGCTTTTGGAAATGTACATCTGTGATATTTTGCATGTAAGTTTCAATGTTTCTAGTATTGCTGCATGCTGAGTCTGACTTCTTGTATTTTGCCTTCATATCTGTTAAGCCATGTGTTTTTCATGTGTGATTAAGATGCAGTATTCTGCTAGCGTGAAGTATTTGCAGCCCTTTTTGTTTTATTTTGGTTTCACTAGGTTGTGTACTGGTGTTTTAGAGCCCGGTGTAATTAAAGTGCTGCCTTTCCACACATAAAGGTTGTAGCTCGTCCTGTCCTTGGAATTAGTGCTGTTATGGTTTGGTAAGGCTATGAGTGTGTTTTGCACAAGTTTGTATATAGTGTTTTGCAGTGGAGAGATTGTGTGTTGGCCTTACTAAGTTGGCACCAAAACACCAGAAAGGGTGTACAGTGTAAATCATGACACACTACCTCTTGAAGGATCTACATATGGTCGTTAATAAAAGGAGCTCATTGTGAACACTAGCCACCCTAAAAGGGTGTTTTTTGGCTCTACACGTATCATGATATTATGATCCCTTGTTTCATATTGTTGACGGTCTGCATGTTCCGTATGGTGGTATATTGGTGTATTAGGGTCTTCCCAGTGTAATATTTATGGTACAGTAAGGTTCTGAGTGTGTTTTTGCACAAAGTTGTGCATAGTGTTTTGCAGTTGAGCGATTGTGTTTAGTATATGCTTTGAGCAACCACTTTATTCTTTGACATATGATACATATCTAATATCTAAATTTAATAAAAGGTATTAACTGTGACTTTTATTTTTACTTATTTTTTTTCTGTGTGTTGTCAAACACTTATGGAGGTAAGCTCCGCCCCTGACCCACCCCTAACCCTGCCCCCTTTAGCCTCCCCAAACAGTTGGGCCACCGACCGCCTATGGCAGGCATGGATGGGAGGGCAGAGAGACAGGCATGGATGGGAGGGCAGAGAGGCATGGATGGGAGGGCAGCAGCAGGGCCCAGGGAGAGGACAAATTGCTGGAAGTGGAGGGGAGAGAGGAGGATTGCTAGCTATGGATGCAGCAGGGAAGGGCAGAGAGGGACAAGGATGGACATGGGGGCCCAGGGAGAGGACAATTTGCTGGAAATGGAGGGGAGGGGAGAGAGGAGGATTGCTGGCTATGGATGGAGGAGGGAAGGGCAGAGAGGGACAAGGATGGACATGGGGGCCCAGGGAGAGGACAAATTGCTGGAAATGGAGGGGAGGGGAGAGAGGAGGATTGCTGGCTATGGATGGAGGAGGGAAGGGCAGAGAGGGACAAGAATGGACATGGATGGGAGGGCAGGACCCAGGGAGAGAGAAGAAATTGCTGGAAATGGATATAGAGCAAGAAATGAAGAAGAAAGGAGGAAAGTAAAGAAATAAATTAGCCCTGGAAATGGAGTTAAGAGGACAGATAGCAGCAGACTCAGATACTGGGCCAGCATGATCGGAAAAAGAAAGTCACCAGACAACAAAGGTAGAAAAAAATCATTTTATTTTCATTTTAGCGTTTGGAATATGTCCACTTTGAGAATTTACATCTGCTATCTTATTTTGCAATGTATAGCAATTTGTTTCTAAGAATATTGCTGACAATTCCTGTCAGTGTGGCAAGTGGTGAGCGATCATTTTCACCGGGGGGGGGGGCGCCAACTGATAGTCTGCAGGGGGGCGCCAGAGACCCTAGGCACGGCCCTGCGTCACAGGGAAGATCGAGGCCCCGAGGCAGCACCTTTCAATCGCTGCAGTACCTCTACAGGCAGCAGCGATCAAGGTAGTTAGCAGCACCAGTGAGCTGAGGGGGGGGGGGGGGGGGGTGACAAAAGGGAGAAATGATGGACCTGCGGGGGCCAGAGGAAAGGACAGAGAGGTGCTGCTCTGCTGGATCAGGAAGGGAGAGAGGGGAGGGGGGACGGATGGACAGGCAGGAAGAGGTGCAGTCCTCTAGTTGCTTGGGTTAAAAAATTGAAACTGTTTACCCTGAAATAACACCAAACATAAGCAAGGAAATTTCAACACAAAATTGGCGCCCAAGGCCAAAATCCTTGGTCGAAAGGCCAAAAAGGCCTTATGCCTTTTCTGTGTTTCTTTTGAAAGATCAGGAAATATTCTAACTTTAGAACCAAGAAACTGCGTATCTAAATGTATAAATGAAAGTTTTAAAACAGCATTGCGATCCATCTCCAATGCAAAAGTGAGGTTCATGCCATCTCCAGCTTGACCTTGAAAGGTCTCACCAGGAAATTTCCCCGAGACCAGTAAATACTGGGCTCGCGTTATAGGTGGTAGTGAATCACCTGACATCCCCAGGACTTCAATTAGATATTTCTTAACCATGTCTACAGGTGAAATTAAAGGCAACCTGGGAAAGTTGAGCAGTCTCAAATTATGTCTACTAACTTGATTTTCCAAGGGAAGCTACAGGGAGAGATTCTGGCCCGAGGGGGAAGAAGGGAGGAGAGAGGGGAGGGAGAGGGAGACAGAAGAGATGCTGGGAATGGAAGGAGAAGGGATAGGAACATAGGAGTAATGCTGGACCAGGGAAGGGAGGTAGGGACAGGGACACAGAGGAGTAATACTGATCACAGGGGGAGGGATAGGGACAGGGACCAAAAACTTGATACTGTTTTCCTATGTTCGTATAATTTGAATGATCTATTATGTCCAGCTGGACATTTTCTGTATGCCCCATGATGATAATAAGCTCTGAATTTCATGACATTCATATTGGGAAGGTTTATTGTTTGAAGGCCACCACTACATACATTTCCAGTAATGCTATCTACTTAATGAGTTGCCCATGCAATCTGTATTATATGGGACAAACATCAAGTCAATTGAAAACATTTTGTTTCTACTGGTAATCATTGTAAGGATATGGGCCATGGTTTCTCTTCATTTTGTTGCATAGTATTGGACCAGATTTCTGTGGGTGATCGTCATGGTGATGTTTATTTATTTATTTATTGCATTTGTATCCCACATTTTCCCACCTCTTTGCAGGCTCAATGTGGCTTACAATACATCTTGAATAATGGAAGTATATTAGAAAATAGATAATTAGTATTACAGCAGGATTTTTGGTAACATGATAGTGATAGGACATGGTAGTAATATAACAAGCATATATTGTAAAACAGTTCTGACTATATGTGGGGGAGTTGTGTATATTCACATTGGTTGATTGTTGTGGTATGCCATGTTAAAGAGATGGGTCTTCAGTAGTTTGCGGAAGTCCGTTAGTTCGTAGATCGTTTTTAAGTTGCGCGGCAATGCATTCCATAACTGTGCGCTCAAGTAGGTAAAGTTTGACGCGTGCATTAGTTTGTATTTTAGACCTTTGCAGTTAGGAAAGTGCAGGTTAAGGAATGTGCAGGATGATCTTTTGGCATTCCTAGGTGGTAGGTCTATCAGGTCTGACATGTAGGCTGGTGCATCTCCGTGAATGATTTTGTGGACTAAGAAGCATATTTTGAACCTGATTCGCTCTTTAAGTGGGAGCCAGTGTAGTTTCTCTCGTAAGGGTTTTGTACTTTCGTATTTTGTTTTACCGAATATGAGTCTAGCTGCAGTGTTCTGGGCTGTCTGAAGTTTCTTGATTATTTGTTCTTTGCAGCCGGCGTAGAGTGTGTTGCAGTAGTCTAGGTGACTGAGCATCATAGATTGTATCAGGTTGCGAAAAACTGACCTTGGGAAGAAAGGTCTTACTCTTTTTAATTTCCACATAGAGTGGAACATCTTCTTAGTGTGTTTTTGCGTGATTCTCAAGTGTTAGGTGTCGATCGATGGTGACTCCAAGAATTTTTAGGGTGTCTGAAATTGGAAGATTCAAGTTTGGTGTGTTAATGGCGGTGAATTTGTTCTTGTTATGTTGAGAGGTGAGTATTAGGCATTGGGTTTTATCTGCGTTAAGTTTCAGCCGAAATGCATCTGCCCATGAATGCATGATCTGGAGACTTTGGTTGATTTATTGGAGATTTCCTTTAGATCGTGTTTGAATGGGATGTAGATCGTTACGTCGTCTGCGTATATGTATGGGTTGAGGTTTTGGTTTGATAGTAGTTTGGCTAAGGGTATCATCATTAAGTTGAATAAAGTCGGCGAGAGGGGGGATCCCTGTGGGACTGCACATTCAGGTGTCCATGCAGCTGAGGTAGACGAGTTGGATGTCACTTGGTATGATCGTGTGGTTAGGAATCCCTTGAACCAATTGAGAACGTTGCCTCTAGTCCGAAGTATTCAAGGATATGTAGAAGTATTCCATGATCAACCATGTCGAAAGCGCTTGACATGTCGAATTGTAGAAGTAGTATATTCTCTCCAGCTGCAATCATTTGTTTAAATTTAGTCATGAGGGTAACTAGTACTGTTTCAGTACTATGGTTAGACCGGAATCCTGACTGGGAATCGTGGAGTATTGAGAATTTGTTTAGATAGTCTGTGAGTTGTTTAGTCACTAACCCTTCCGTTAGTTTGGTTATTAAGGGGATGGATGCTACTGGCCTGTAGTTGGTTAGTTCACTGGCGCTTTTCCTTGTGTCTTTGGGTATTGGGGTGAGCAAAATGTTTCCCTTCTCCTTCGGGAAGAGTCCATTTTGTAGCATGTAATTCAAGTGTTTCGTCATGTCTGTTATAAATTGTTGAGGAGCATATGTCATAAGGTTATTTGGGCATATGTCTAGTTTGCAGTGAGATTTGGCAAATCTTTTGAGAGTTTGGGAGATGATGTCCCTTGATAGTGACTCAAAATTAGTCCAGGTTCTGTCTGCTGGGTGAATGCCAGGTTCTGGGTCTAGACAGTCGAGGAGTTCAGCATAGTCGATGGTACTGACAGGTATCTTGAGTCGCAGTTGTATGATTTTTTCGTTGAAGTATCTCGCGAGATTGTCTACTCCTGGTGCGTCTTTGCTGTTGGTTGTGACTGGTGTAGTATTTAGCAGATTATTCACCTGTTGGAAAAGTTTGTGTGTGTCCTTGTAATTTGGTCCGATTACAGTTTTGTAATATAGTCTTTTCGTTTGTCTAATGGTATATTTGTATTTTCTTTGGAGTTGTTTCCAGGCGTTGAGTGTGGGTTCATCTTTCTTTTTGTTCCATGTGTGTTCTAGCCTTCTGACTTGGGTTTTAAGTTTTTTCAGCTCTTCATTGAACCATGGTATTGAATTCTTTCTATGTGAGGATCTGGTTTGGATTGGAGCAATGTTGTCTAATATAGATCTGCATCTGTCATCCCATTCTAAGAGGAATTGGATTGTGTCTGTTTTTGTTGTCCATTCGTTGTAGTAGATCTGTTGCCAGAATATTACCGGGTCTATTTTTCCTCTCGTGGTGTAGGTTTTACGTTCTTGTTTATTCGGTGAGTCTTTCTTTCGTCATAGCAGGGAGATGTTTGCTTTATAGTGGTCGGACCACGGTACTGGTGTCCATTTTGTGTCTGTTAGTATAAGGTTTGAGTCAGGATCGAATTTGTGTGTGACAATATCTAGTGTATGTCCTTTGATATGAGGTTGGTTGCATGATTGTCTTGTGGAAATCCCATAGTTGAAGGAATTCTTTGCATTCTTGGGTGTTTGTTGAATTCTGATCTTCAAGGTGCAGGTTGATATCTCCTATAATGATAAGATTTGAGGTGGAGACGCAAGTGTTTGAGATGAAGTCCATGAAGTGTGTTTGGGAGTCTTGCCAATTGCCTGGTGGTCTGTAGAGCAGGAATGCGCTAAGGTGTTCCTGCAAGTTAGGGTGGTTGATTCTTACCGAGGTGATTTCAAGTTGTGGCAGAATGGATTCGGCTGTGGTTGTGATGTTGAACTCAGATTTGTATATTATGGCTATTCCTCCTCCTCTTTTTCCGTTTCTTGTCCAGTGGGCAATTTTGTATCCCGGTGGACATAGATCTACAATTATGGGGTCTTTAAGATCATGAATCCAGGTTTCTGTAATGAATAGGAGATCTAGATTGTCTGTGTTGATCCAATCCATTATGATCTCTGTTTTATTTACTGCTGATCTGGTGTTTGCATATCCTATTTGAATTGGTCAGTAAGGTTCTGTATGAGGCAGAAAGAACAGCATTGGATATTTCTCCAGCAAGCAGTCTCCCCAATGGGTTTAAATTTCGCACTGGAATGGAAGGCTTTCCTTTAACTGGCAGTTTTTTTTGCCAATTGTATGTTTCCATTGGCTGGAACTGGAGCATGCTGACATCATTTTTGACTCAGTTGCCCGTCTGATTTTTCCCGCAGCCATTCTGAGTGTGGTCTTTGATGTTCTCAGTCGGCATTTTTCTTCCCCTGATGAAACCTTTGGCTGAAACAAGGTCTCCTGTTATAAGTACTGTGGATTCTTTTTATTATGAACTGCTGCTCAGTGACTTTTACCATTGGCAGGCAGAAGTTTTTCTCTTATTGTTTACTTTGAGCCTGAGACTGGTCTTCTGCCTTAATTATGAGAAGTGTTTTTATGACCTATGATTATTGTGAGCTTCTAACTTATAACAGCTGTGTGTTTGCTAGCTCTGTGTTCTCTGATGTCTTTTTTCTTCACTTATAGAAATATTTAAGGCTGACAAATCTCAAGTTCTAAGTAGAAGAGGCTACTTTGAGTGAAGTATTTTGGTAACTGAAATCACCCATTATTATACTGTTGCCCAATTTGCTAGCTTTCCTAATTTCTGTAAACATTTCTGTATCTGTCCGTTCTGTCATGGTAGATGGTAGTACAGCCCTACAAGAATTCTCCTTCCCTTCACACATGGAATTTCTATCCATAAGTATTCCACGCTGCTATCTGTTTCATGTAGAATGTTTGATTTGTCTGATTCAATTGCCTCTTTAGCATATAGTGCAAACCCCCCCCCTCCAATTTGATCCCCTCTATCTTTGCGATATAATTTTTATCCTGTTACCACAATGTCCTATTGATTGTCCTGCCTATTATATCTACCTCTTCATTTAGTGCTATATACTCTAACTTTCTCATCTTATGTTTTAGGCTTCTAGCATTTGGTCACAGGCATTTCAAATTCTGCTTTTCCATATCATCAAGCTGATCAATCCATAGACTGGTGGTTTGTGTCCATCTACCAGCAGGTGGAGATAGAGAGCAAACTTTTGCCTCCCTATATGTGGTCATGTGCTGCCGGAAACTCCTCAGTATGTTCTCTATCTCAGCAGGTGGTGGTCACACACAGCAGCAGCTCTGGCTAGGCCTCCAAGCCTAATTTTTAGGTTTTGTTGAGTGCCTGGGGTTGAGGGCTCTTCTTGAGCAAGTGCAAACCTGGTGGCGCCAGGTCCCTCCTTTTCTCCCCCCTCCCGCTGGCTCCGTTAAAAAAAAAAAAAAAATTTTGAACGTCCTTAAAGGCGTTTATTTCGACGTTTATTTAAACGTTTATTGCAGCTACTCACTGGGACACCAGGTCGTTACAGCTCGGAGCGGAAAGCAGGTAATTTTTACCTTTTTATAGCGGGCAGGGGGTTCCCCGATTGATCTCCACGTGGCATATGGCGTCGGAGGGCGAGGGCGCAAAGAGTCGCTCCCCGGATCGCTTGGGCGCTTCTAGAGGGGATGCGGGGGTCTTAAAGTCTGATTCGCCCTTGTTGGGTGACAGTTTCGTGACCGATGAGTGTCCCGGTCCTTCCTCCGGTGTGGCGGTTTTTCCCGCCATAAACGCCCATCCCCCGCTGCTCGCCTCCGCCATCTTGGCCGGCCACGCGGCTCGGACGGCTTCTTCTTGGGCCGCCCTTGAGGTAGGAGACATTAATGCCATGAACGCCCTTAATTTGGGCGACGGCACAAAAGCGGCTAAAGTTAAGGGCCGTTCTTCCCGTGCGGCTCCTTCGCGGAGTGTCGCGCCGGACGCCATCTTGGATGCGCAGCATGTCTCTCCCCCGCTCTTGCGAGCGCCGGTTGAGGGTGCGTCTAGGGCTGTAGCCCAGGCTGCGGAAGTGCACAGTCTGGGGGGTTTCTCCCCCGAGTTTGTTTTGCTGCTGCATCAGGCCTTCCTTATGCAAAACGCTGCCCCTGCTCCCTCGTCTGGTAAAGAGGTTGAGGCCCCTGGAGGTAAACGCCCTCGGGTTGATTCCCAGGCCTTGGAGGACTTTGTCTCCTCCGATGTAGATGAGGGCAGCGTATCTGAGTTCTCCCAATGGTCCTTTGCGGATTCCTTGGAGGAGACGGATCCCCGCTCGGATGGAGCGGATGACCCCTCTGCAGCGCGGCTCTTTAGCTCAGAGGATTTGCCCAACCTGTTAGTGCAGGCCATGGGCATTATGAAGATTTCCTCTCCGGAGGACGTCTCTCCCTCAGCCCCTGTTGGCTCTGCCATTATGCTGGGGACGAAGCGCCCGCCTAGAACCTTCCACGTGCATGATGCCATGCACACCTTAATTTCGGCTCAATGGGATTCCCCGGAAGCGAGCCTTAAAGTGGCTAGGGCTATGTCCCGCCTCTATCCTTTGCCTGAAAGTGAACGTGAGGCCTATCTGTGGCCTACCGTGGATTCTTTAATCACTGCGGTGACTAAGAAAACGGCGTTGCCGGTGGAAGGTGGCACGGCCCTAAAGGACGCCCAAGACAGAAGATTGGAGGCGGCCTTAAGGTCGTCCTTGGAGGCGGCTGCTTTAAGTTTGCAGGCCTCAGTTTGCGGCTCCTATGTGGCCAGGGCGTGCCTGACTATGGTGCAGCGGGCTTCCCCCTCGGATCATTCCTTGAGGGCTGATTGGCCGGCCCTGGAATCGGGCTTAGCCTATTTGGCAGACTTGCTGTATGATGTCTTGAGGGCCTCAGCTAAAGGCATGGCTCAGACAATCTCTGCGCGGCGGTGGCTTTGGCTGAAGCATTGGTCTGCTGACCACGCCTCTAAATCCCGCCTGGCTAGATTGCCTTTTAAAGGCAAGCTGCTCTTTGGGGTCGAGCTGGACAAAATCGTGACCGATCTCGGCACGTCTAAGGGCAAGAAGTTACCAGAGGTCAGGGCTCGGGCTAGTACTCGCCCCGGTACCTCCAGAGGACGGTTTCAGGAAACCCGTCGGTACCGCCCGGGCAGGTCGGGCTCCTCTGCCCCCTCTTCCTTCAAGAGGAACTTCTCCCCCAAGCAGCGTTCCTTTCGCAGAGACCGCCGTCCCGGAGGTGCTCCCTCCGGTCCTCCCCCAGGGTCTCGTACCCAATGACGGGGCCTTGGTCCACGCCCCAGTGCAGATTGGAGGACGGCTGTCCTCGTTTCTGTGCGAGTGGACCACAATAACTTCAGACGCTTGGGTGCTGGAAGTCATCAGAGACGGCTACAAGCTAGAGTTCTGCCGACCCTTAAGAGACGGGTTTGTACTCTCTCCCTGCAAGTCTCCGGTCAAAGCTGTGGCAGTGCAGCAGACCTTGGACAATCTGATCCGCCTGGGTGCGGTCGTTCCGGTGCCAGAAAATCAGCTTGGCAAGGGGCGTTACTCCATTTACTTTGTGGTACCAAAGAAAGGAGGTTCTGTACGGCCTATCCTCGACCTCAAAGGGGTCAATCGGGCCTTGAAAGTTCGGCACTTTCGCATGGAGACTCTCCGCTCTGTTATAGCGGCAGTGAAGGCAGGGGAGTACCTGGCATCCTTGGACATCAAGGAAGCGTACTTGCATATTCCCATCTGGCCTCCTCATCAACGCTTTCTGCGTTTTGCAGTCCTGGAACGACACTTCCAGTTCAGAGCCCTCCCTTTCGGGTTGGCTACTGCTCCGCGGACCTTTTCCAAAGTAATGGTGGTCATCGCGGCCTTCCTGCGAAAGGAAGGAGTACAAGTCCATCCTTATCTGGATGACTGGTTGATCCGAGCCCCCTCTTATGCAGAGTGCGGCAAAGCTGTGGACCGGGTAGTTGCTCTTTTGAGCTCCCTGGGATGGATCATCAACTGGGAGAAGAGCCAGCTGCGCCCGACTCAGTCCCTGGAGTATCTGGGAGTTCGATTCGACACCCAAGTGGGCAGAGTGTTCCTGCCAGACAATCGGATTGTCAAATTTCAGGCTCAGGTGGACCAGTTCCTAGTAGCCTCTCCTCTTCGGGCTTGGGACTATGTGCAGCTGTTGGGCTCTATGACGGCCACGATGGAAGTAGTGCCCTGGGCCAGGGCTCATATGAGACCACTACAACACTCTCTGCTGCAGCGCTGGACTCCGATGTCGGAGGATTATGCTGTGCGCCTTCCCTTGGACCCAGCAGTGCGCAAGGCGCTGAGCTGGTGGATGCAGACAGACAAGTTGTCTGCGGGAATGCCTCTGGTGACCCCGGAGTGGATTGTCGTCACGACGGACGCCTCTTTGTCGGGCTGGGGAGCCCACTGCTTGGGAAGGACAGCGCAGGGGCTCTGGTCTCCTGCAGAGGCAAAGTGGTCTATCAACCTCCTGGAACTCAGAGCCATTCGGTTGGCGCTTTTGGAGTTCATCCCGGTACTGGCGTTGAAGCCAGTACGGGTCCTGTCGGACAATGCCACGGCTGTGGCCTATGTCAACCGCCAGGGAGGTACCAAGAGCGCCCCTCTAGCCAAGGAGGCCATGAATCTATGCCAGTGGGCGGAAGCGAACCTGGAAAAGCTGTCAGCGGCCCACATTGCCGGAGTCAAGAATGTCAAGGCGGACTTTCTCAGTCGCCATACCTTGGAGCCCGGAGAGTGGCAGCTATCTGCTCAGGCGTTCTTGGACATCACGAAGCGCTGGGGCCAGCCGAGCCTAGATCTGATGGCGTCATCGGCCAATTGCCAAGTGCCGCGCTTTTTCAGCAGAGGACGGGACCCTCGATCCCTGGGAGTAGATGCTCTTCTCCAACAGTGGCCGACACAAGAGCTTCTCTATGTGTTCCCGCCCTGGCCCATGTTGGGCAGGGTGCTAGACCGGGTGGCAAAGCATCCGGGCCGGATAATCCTGGTGGGTCCGGATTGGCCCAGACGTCCCTGGTATGCGGACTTGATCAGGCTCTCAGTCGACGATCCTCTGCGGCTGCCAGTGGAGCAGGGCCTGTTACATCAGGGTCCCGTGGTGATGGAGGATCCCTCCCCCTTTGGTCTTACGGCCTGGCTATTGAGCGGCAGCGTCTGAGAAAGAAGGGCTTCTCAGACAAGGTCATCGCCACTATGCTGAGAGCGAGGAAGCGCTCTACTTCTACTGCTTACGCCAGGGTTTGGCGTATCTTTGTAGCGTGGTGTGAAGCAGGCTCACTTTCTCCCTTCACTGCTCCAATTTCTTCAGTGCTGGCGTTCCTGCAAGAAGGTCTGGAGAAAGGCCTGTCGCTCAGTTCCCTTAAAGTCCAGGTAGCGGCTCTGGCTTGCTTCAGGGGCCGCCTGAAGGGTGTTTCCCTGGCTTCGCAGCCAGATGTGGTGCGCTTTCTCAAGGGAGTTAATCACCTGCGCCCTCCTCTGCACTCAGTGGTGCCTGCGTGGAATCTCAACCTGGTGCTAAGAGCATTGCAGAAGCCGCCTTTTGAACCCATATCGAGGGCATCTCTGAAAGACCTGACGTTGAAAGCAGTCTTTTTGGTGGCTATCACTTCAGCCAGAAGAGTTTCCGAGCTCCAGGCACTCTCTTGTCGAGAGCCTTTTCTGCAGTTCACTGAGGCAGGAGTGACTATTCGCACAGTGCCTTCCTTCCTGCCCAAGATTGTTTCTCGCTTCCATGTGAATCAGCAGCTCTGTCTCCCTTCCTTTCGTAGGGAGGACTACCCAGAGGAATACTCTGCTCTCAAATATCTGGATGTGAGACGTGTCATCATCAGATACTTGGAAGTGACCAATGATTTCCGGAAATCGGATCATCTGTTTGTCCTGTTTGCAGGTCCTCGTAAGGGTCTGCAGGCTGCTAAGCCTACAGTGGCAAGATGGGTCAAGGAAGCCATTGCAGCGGCTTATGTGGCCGCGGGGAAGGTGCCGCCTATCCAGCTGAAGGCTCACTCCACTAGAGCTCAGGCGGCCTCGATGGCAGAGGCCGGGTCCGTCTCCTTGGAAGAGATTTGCAAGGCGGCAACTTGGGCTTCGGCCCATACCTTCTCCAGGCATTACCGCTTGACTGTGGCTGCTCGGGCGGAGGCCCGGTTTGGAGCTTCAGTGTTGAGGTAAGGGATTTCAATGTCCCGCCCTGGGTGAGTACTGCTTCGGTACATCCCACCAGTATATGGATTGATCAGCTTGATGATATGGAAGGTAAAATTATGTATCATACCTGATAATTTTCTTTCCATTAATCATAGCTGATCAATCCATAGCCCCTCCCAGATATCTGTACTGTTTATATTCTGGTTGAATTTTAGGTTCAAGTTTAGTCTTCAGTTACTTCAGGAGGACTTCGTGTTCAAGTTTTTTCACTTGGATTCTTCAAGAGTTGAGACGAGTTTGTGTTACAGTGAGCTGCTGCATTCCTCTCCCCTCCGTTTTACGGGGCTGGATTGAGACTTAAATTCTGCCGGCACTCCCTCCCGCTTCGTGCGGCTGTAGGGCAGCTTTGTACCCCTCCCGCTTCGGCGGTGTTAGGGTCAGTCAGCTCCTCTTGCGGTTGCAGGATAAGCCAGATCCCCCTGCATCGGCGGGGTGGTGTCCCTCCCCCGCTCCGCGGGGATGAGCTGGACGGATTCCCCTCCCCCACTCGTGTGGGGATGAGCTGGGTTAATTCCCCTCCCCCGTTTCGGCGGTGGTGAGCTGGGCAGAGTGTCCCTTTGTGGGTGTAATTCTCTAAGTGCTGAATCCTGCGGATGGAGCTTTGATATCGACATACTGAGGAGTTTCCGGCAGCACATGACCACATATAGGGAGGCAAAAGTTTGCTCTCTATCTCCACCTGCTGGTAGATGGACACAACCCACCAGTCTATGGATTGATCAGCTATGATTAATGGAAAGAAAATTATCAGGTATGATACATAATTTTACCTTTCCTTGCATCTACAAGCTGCTTAGAACAGGAATAATGTGCATCCTTTACTCTGCTCTCCACTTAAAACACTCCTTGGCTTTCTTTCACCATTGTTGAAACCTCTCTATTGGGATTCCCTAAATGTCCTGTTTCAATAATATCCTTCAACCACGCTCCTGGCTGACTTTTGGTTTTCCCCTCATTTTATTTTAAAAGCTGCTCTATCTCCCTTCACCCCACGACGTCCACACCGGCAAGCGGAGGTTTGGAACGCTTCTTCCCCGCATTGTCCCGAAGAAGCGGAGCGGAGTCCTTAGCGGGAGGGACCGGTGAAGCGATCCCCCCGCAGGAAATAGAAGTTTCTCTCTCCCCGCCTTTCTCTACGACGCCTCCTTGCCCTGCAACTGCCTTGAGCGGGACGGGGTTTCTATCGGAACCCGGAAAGGGTTATTCCGAGGAGCCCAGAGGGGAGTCTAGCTCTGTAGGGATAAGCTGCAGGAGAGACGGAGGTGAGTCTGGGCAAGATCTGGCTGAAGTTATTGGAAATAGAAAAAACCCTGAGACAATCTTCGGATGAGGTAAAGACTCTGAATTTGAATGTACAGGAAGTGAAAAACTCCCTAGATGTGGCAAAACAAGATTTTTCTTCTAAGATTGAGGCCTTAGAGAGAGAGACAAAGCAAACTGATGATTTTAAAATGGCTGTGGTAAAAGATAATATGGAAATCAGAAGAAAGCTGGAACAAGTAGAGAACTTTAATAGGAGATTAAATCTCCGAATATTGAATTTCCCTAGAATATTGGGAGAATCTCCAAAAGATATGTTCCAGAGATATCTAAAAGAAAATCTCAATTTTCCCCAAGAAGTATTTCCTCCTTTGAATAAGATCTATTACATACCAAGTACGATGAAAAAAGTTGGGACAGAGAACTCTATAGACTTACAAAATGTCACAGCCATTTTGGAGCAAACAATTGAAGAATCTCCTGAAAGGGGGACGTTGATAATTTCCTTTGTATTTCAACAGGATTTAAACGCAGTAATGTGTCTTTACTTCAAATCAACTAACCGTGTTTTTGCTGGCCAAAAGATCTGGCTTTATCCGGATGTGACTAAGTCTACACAAGAAAAACGTAAAAAGTTTCTCTCTATGAGGTCCAAAGTATTGGAATTGGGAGGTTCTTTCCTCCTGGCATATCCCTGTAAATGTGTCATCAGGTTAAATCAAGTCAAATATATATATTATATGCCTGATCAGCTTCAGACTTTCCTAGACAATAAACAACGATAGAGTTGAGATATACATGGGACTAACGGAACCAAAATTTTTCATTTATATGTTATGATTGTGTTATCTTCACTAATTCCTACCCCCCTTTATTGGGGTCTAAGGAAGCCGATATTTTGTCTTTATTAGGACAATTTGTTTAATTATTATTATTCTTGTATTAATTACTTTAAAGGCTGTATTACACTTTTGCAGTATGATAATTTCTGTAATAAGTATATAAAAATTAATAAAAATTATGAAATAAAAAAAGCTGCTCTATCTCCTTTTTAAATGTTAGTGCCAGCAGCCTTGTTCCATCCCGGTGTCACGATCACTCATCATATCAAGACCTCCCACGCTGCACAGGACCAGAGCATGTCTTCCCACACTGTGTATGATTCCTTTCCGGGCAATGACCCAACGCCCAGAAGCAGCAGGCAGTAGCCTGGAACAGCACGTGAAGGGCCAGAACCGATGGAGGGAAGCTCAGGAAGCAGAGGACATCAGCTGATGTCAGACGCATGTGCTTCTTTTTCAGTGGGCCTCTCTGGTCCCTCGGGGCTTTGGCTAGAAGTCTCTTCGCTTGTGGGAGAAATGTCATCTCTGTTTGTTTGCCTGACTTAGAACTGGACCAGACTCTTACTCTTCTCCCTGATTCCTGCCAGGACAGACCAGACCCTGACTCTCCTGCCGCTGCCTGCCAAGACCCAGACTGGATCCTGACTCTGCTGCCTGCCAAGACACGGACCGAACCCTGACTCTCTCCTGCCTCCTAAGACTCGGACTGGACCCTGACTCTCCTGCCTGCTGCCTGCCAAGACCTGGACCGGACCCTGATTCTTCTGCCTGCCAAGACCTGGATCTGACCCAGACTCTTCTATCTGCTGCCTGCTGAGACCTGAGCCAGACCCTTGATTCTAAGTACTTACTTCTTGCCTCGACCTAGACAGAATTTCTCTGTGGAAGGGAGGCAAAAGGGCTCACCAACTTACACATCAACAGGGGCGTGACAGGTAGCCAAAGCCATGAGCTTGTCGGACAAGCCTTCCATTCCAGAGTTAGCTCAAGCGTTACAGCAACAATAGAACCAGCTTCAGCATCTTTGAGGGGTTTTGCAGGATGTGTGTTTGCAACTGTCTGCTTTACGTGTTTTACCAAGAGTAGCACATACACCATGGACCTCAGCCCCCATGCCTGCTGCTTCCTGACTCAGAGTTCCGGACCTTCCATGTTTTGACAGAACTGCAGGGGGATCCTGAATCAGTGTCTCATGCACTTTGAACTGCAACCAACCCATTTTCCATCAGATCAAATCAAGGTCACCTACATCATATCCCTCTTGTCTGGGCAAGCCTTAGTGTGGGCTGTGCCATTAAGGGAATAACAAGATCCTATTGTCTTGGATCTACACGCCTTTCTGAGGCGATTCTGAAAGGTCTTTGATGACCGTCCTCTACAGCCAGCGAACTTCTTTGGCAACAACCCTCTCTGTAGTGGACTATGCTGTCCGGTTCCATACCCTAGCCTTGGAGCTGCGTTGAAACCAGGAGGCTCTGGTGGCTATGTTCTGGCAAGGTGTTGCAGAAAAGATTAAGGATGAGCTAGCTAGTCGTGACATTCTGGGTACCCTAGATGAATTGATATCCATTTTCAGGAATGGGCACAGGAGTGGGCCTCTGTTCGCTGGCCACCTTGTCTGGCTCCTCCTTTCCAATGATCCCCGGTTTCCCCAGGGTCCCAGGTGGCAGTCAGTGAATGAGTTGAGGAACCCATGCTCATTGGGCGATACCAACTCTCTGAGAAGAAGGCTCACAGAAGGCATAACAATCTCTGCCTGTATTGTGCTGAGTCAGGGTACTTTGCCAATAAATGTCCCTGTAGATATGACCAGGCCTAGTATCTACAGGGATCATGTCATTGGACCTACTTCCGGTTTCCCCACCTTCTCTTTGCACCTTTCCTGTGAGACTCCGGTGGCAGACCTCTACGGCAGAGATTCTTGCTCTTGTTGACTCTTTAGCCGCCGGTAATTTCATTAATGAAAGGTTGATTCATCATTACCAGATATCAGTTCAATCACTCATACCAGGACTTATCAACAAGGTGTCTGCGTACCTCTCCCTACAAGTCTGGGTTTTACATCAGGAAGTCACCCAAGTCTATTCACCCAGTGGTACTGGGTATTCCTACTACTACTACTACTACTACTATTTAGCATTTCTATAGCGCTACAAGGCATACGCAGCGCTGCACAAACATAGAAGAAAGACAGTCCCTGCTCAAAGAGCTTACAATCTAATAGACAAAAAATAAATAAAGTAAGCAAATCAAATCAATTAATGTGAACGGGAAGGAAGAGAGGAGGGTAGGTGGAGGCGAGTGGTTACAAGTGGTTACGAGTCAAAAGCAATGTTAAAGAGGTGGGCTTTCAGTCTAGATTTAAAGGTGGCCAAGGATGAGGCAAGACGTAGGGGCTCAGGAAGTTTATTCCAGGCGTAGGGTGCAGCGAGACAGAAGGCGCGAAGTCTGGAGTTGGCAGTAGTGGAGAAGGGAACAGATAAGAAGGATTTATCCATGGAGCGGAGTGCACGGGAAGGGGTGTAGGGAAGGACGAGTGTGGAGAGATACTGGGGAGCAGCAGAGTGAATACATTTATAGGTTAGTAGAAGAAGTTTGAACAGGATGCGAAAACGGATAGGGAGCCAGTGAAGGGTCTTGAGGAGAGGGGTAGTATGAGTAAAGCGACCCTGGCGGAAGATGAGACGGGCAGCAGAGTTTTGAACCGACTGGAGAGGGGAGAGGTGACTAAGTGGGAGGCCAGCAAGAAGCAGATTGCAGTAGTCTAAACGAGAGGTGACAAGGGTGTGGATGAGGGTTTTGGTAGAGTGCTCGGAAAGAAAGGGGCGCATTTTACGGATGTTGTAAAGAAAGAAACGGCAGGTCTTGGCGGTCTGCTGGATATGAGCAGAGAAGGAGAGAGAAGAGTCAAAGATGACCCCAAGGTTTCGAGCTGAGGAGACAGGGAGAATGAGAGAGCCATCAACAGAAATAGAAAACGGGGGGAGCGGGGAGGTGGGTTTGGGGGGGAAAATGAGAAGCTCAGTTTTGGTCATATTTAATTTCAGGTGGCATTGAGACATCCAGGCAGCAATGTCAGACAAGCACGCTGAAACTTTGGTTTGGATGCAAGGTGAGATATCAGGGGTAGAAAGGTAGATTTGGGAGTCATCAGCATAGAGATGGTAGGAAAAGCCATGGGATGAGATTAATGAACCAAGGGAAGAAGTGTAGATAGAAAAGAGGAGGGGACCAAGAACAGAACCCTGAGGTACGCCGACAGGCAGAGGGATAGAAGTAGAAGAAGATCCACCAGAGTGAACACTAAAGGTGCGGAGGGAGAGGTAGGAAGAGAACCAGGAAAGGACAGAGCCCTGGAATCCAAGTGAGGACAGGGTATCGAGAAGTATGCTGTGATCGACAGTGTCAAAAGCAGCGGAAAGATCAAGAAGAATGAGGATGGAATATTGACCTCTGGATTTAGCCAGTAATAGGTCATTGGAGACTTTAGTAAGCGCAGTTTCGGTTGAGTGGAGAGGGCGAAAACCAGATTGTAATGGGTCAAGAATATCATGTGAGGAGAGAAAATCAAGGCAGCGGCGGTGAACAGCACGCTCAAGTAATTTGGAGAGAAAAGGAAGGAGGGAGATGGGTCGGTAATTAGAGGGACAAGTAGGGTCAAGTGAAGGCTTCTTAAGGAGAGGTGTGACCACAGCATGTTTAAAGGCAGCAGGGACAGTTGCAGTGGAAAGTGAGAGGTTGAGAATGTGACAGATAAAAGGAATAAGAGTAGGAGAGATGGCATTAAGAAGGTGGGTGGGAATGGGATCAGAGGAACAGGTGGTACATTTTGAGGAAGAAAGGAGAAGTGTAGTTTCCTCAATAGTAACTTCAGGAAAGGAGGAAAGGGAATGAGGGGAAGGAGAGAGAGGGGAACGGACTAGTGGAGGGAGAGGTGGTGAGGTAGAGAAAGCAAGGTTTATCTTTTGAACCTTGTTGTGAAAGAATTCAGCAAGGGTCTGAGGAGATAATGAAGGGGGAGTTGGGGGAGGGGGCACCTTGAGGAGAGAGTTCAATGTGGTGAAGAGAAGTCGAGGATTAGAGCCAAGAGAGTTGGTCAGTATTCCCTGGCTGTGATGTCACTCTCCAGTGATTGATTGGACCTCCAACGATATCATGACCTGTGGTCCTAATTCTTTCCATTCTTGTTTGGTGTAGGTCCATCCTATAGGCACTATTACTCCAAGCCCATCCACCAATCCAGATCCAGGCTTCCCCAGGAATCCCAAGGAATACCATGATTTTGCTGACATCCTCAGCAAAAGACAGGCAGAAGTTCTTCTGCCCCACAGGCCATATGATTGTGCCATCAATCTACTGCCAGGGAAGCTACCTCCCTGACCCACCCAGAGATCCTAACTATGAGCGAGTACATTGAAGAAAATCTGTGTAAGGGGTGTATCAGACCCTCTACCTTGCCAGATGGGGCTGGATTTTTCTTTGTCAGCAAAAAAGACCGGGGTATGCACCCCTGTATTGACTAGAGGGCTGAATAGCATCACCATGAAGAACCATTACCCACTGCCACTCATTCCCGAGCTTTTTGATCTGCTCCATGGAGCATCTCTCCTCACTAAGTTGGATCTCCAGGGATCCTACAACTTAGTTCGCATTAGGAAGGGAGATAAATGGAAAATGGCATGGGCGCAAGATGGCCGCCGCTAGGAATGGACGTGTGTGAGCCCGCTCTTACTCCGCAGCAAAAAAAAAATGCCTAAACGCAGAGGTCGGGCCGCTGCCGCTACCCCCCAGCATCACCCAGAATCCAATTTACCTTTTCTGCAGCGGGCCACGGAAACATTGATGTCAGAAGGCGGCCTGCTTGCTTCACCCGATAAAAGGGGAGATTCGGAGAGGAGCTATGGGCTGGAAGTCTCTCTTAGCCCCGACACCCGAGCCCCGCCCCCACAGCCACTTGGCGCTAGCTCTCTCATTGCGGTGTCCTCGAGCTCGGAGATTCCAGAAGCTCAAGGTCGGGAGGCCCAGA
The DNA here is from genome assembly GCF_901765095.1 of Microcaecilia unicolor. NCBI lineage: Eukaryota > Metazoa > Chordata > Amphibia > Gymnophiona > Siphonopidae > Microcaecilia > Microcaecilia unicolor. The sequence goes on along the minus strand of NC_044040.1, from coordinate 116,421,808 downwards.
TTAATGTGGAAAGCGAAGCGGAGAGAATATTAACTTCTCCGGGATCATCTGAAGGAACAAAGTCGGGGGAAGTTTTGCTGACAGATCAGGAGAAGGACAGACATTCAATTCAACTCCAGGTACCGACCAAACTAATTTCCTTTTCTTTAGTAAAACCGAGTGAAGTGACCTTAGATAGTCTATGGACCTTAATTGCGGATTTTGCAAAGAATATTTGTCCTCAAATTAAAGTAATTTCGGAAGAAATAACTGACTTGAAAAGAAATTTGAGAGAGAGTGAGAATAAATTGGAAACTGTGGATAAACAAGTGAAGAAGCAAGAAAAAGACCTAAAAAGTCAGTCCAAATCCAAAATACCATGATTAAAGATTTGCTATATTTAAGAAGAAAATTTTGAAAATTATTCAAGAAGCAAAAATTTGAGCTTTATTAATTTTCCTGTTCAAAAATTTGTATCACCTCGAGAAATGCTAAAAAAAACTACCTTAAAGAGACACTAGGGATTGGGGAAGAAAATATCCCCCCCCCCCCCTTTGAACAAGTATATTATCTCCCTACTAAAGGAGATAATAAGAAAACACCTCAGGATAACCAACCGATAGATGTCTCTGCTTTACTCGAGATGACAGACTTGGAACAGTTAACAACAGCTACCTTGGTAGCTACAGTAGCCTTGCCTCATGATAAACTTTGGATTTTGAGACTTTTTTTCCAAAAGAAAGAAAACTTGTTTAAAGGATAAAAAGTCCGGATTTTCCCCGATGTGTCGAGAGACACACAGAGACGGTGTCAGCAATTTCTTCAACTTCTACAACAGACACTTCAAGTAGGTGGTACATTTTTCCTCAAGTACCCGTGTAAATGTTTGGTCGGTTACTGGTCACAGAAATTTGTTTTTTACGAACCTTCTCAGTTGTTATCATTTGTTACAGCAAGATAAGATGGAACTAAAGACACTTAGAAGCTCAAGTATAAATAAACCGTCACATGTCCAGTTGTGTAAATATTATCTAAAGGGATTTTTTAGATCCCTATCCGCACACTCTCCATAATGTCATCTTGGGATCCCAGATGAGGACTTATGAAAATTAAGAATAATTATATTTTCTTTTTACATGGTCTTTAATTTCTTGTATTAGCTTCTCTTTTCTGTGCAAGTATTTTTTTGCTTGTAATGTTATTGAAAGAAATGAATAAATAATTTTAAAAAAATGGAAAATGGCATTCAATACCTATGATGGACACTTAGAATACCTAGTAATGCCCTTTGGGCTATGCAATGCTCCAACTGTCTTCCAACAGTTGTGAGGAATATGAGGGTGAGAGGGAGAATGAAGGCACATGGAGGAACGAGGAGGCTCAAGAGGGAGGGAGACTGGGTAGAGGAAGGAGTCTTTTCCCCGGGGGGATAGGAGAAAAGAAAAAGACTACAATTCCCAGCAGCCCCTGAGTAGATCCCATGGTAGAAACAGGAACTTCAATCCCCAACAGCCCCCAGAGGAGGTCAGGAGAAGGGCAAGAGAAGGGAGTTGGAAAAACCTGTCCCAGAGAGCCAGGATGAGGGAAGGAGTTCTGAACCTGCCCAATCAAGCAAATGGAGAGCAGCTGAGCAATGGGTGTGGGGAGGAACCTATGGACTGGCAAAGTGAAGAAGAGGGGGAGGAACTAGAGCAAGAGGAGTCGATGGAGATTGCTGCTCTGACTAAACTGGAAGGAAAGGAGGTGAAACCGGAGAGGGTTGCTTGGGAGGGGAAAAGGTGATTATCCCATGAGGGGAGCTGAGAGAACAGGTTTACCACATAAGGGTCATGCAGGTGGTGGTCAGGGTATAATGCTGGCCCGGTTGGGGAGGGACCCTTGCTACTCTCCCTAGGATGATTTCTTTTGAACGGGAGAGAGGAGGAGTGGTGGTTTTGAGCATAACTGCTATACATGAACTGCTAGGAGTTTGAACCCTTTCTGAACTACTGTGTTTGGGGAATTGTTTTGCATAACTGCTTACATGAACTGCTGGGGAGTTTGAACCCTTTTTGATCTACCGTGTTTGGAGAATTACTTTGCATAACTGCTATATATGAACTGCTGGGAGTTTGAACCCTTTCTGAACTGCTGTGTTTGGGGAATTGTTTTGCCTAACTGCTGACATGAACTGCTGGGAAGGGTTTGAACCCTTTCTGGAGCTACCATGTTTGGAGAATTACTTTGCATACCTGCTATTCATGAACTGCTGGATGTTTGAGCCCTTTTTGAGCTACTTTGTTTGAACAATTGCTTTGCATAACTGCTTTATATGAACTGCTGAGATTTTGGAACCTTTTGGGGTTTTTTGTTTTGAATACTATGCTGTTGAACTGCTATGCTTTTTGCGAAATGCTGTGGTGGGAACTACCTTTGGAGGAGCAGTTGACACAAAGGGATTACAATAAAGTATAGTGATCTGACCTTGTGGACTGCCGTGTGCTCTTTAGCAGTGGATTACAGCACACAGCTCAGCTAAAGGGCCGAGGGACTTAAGAGTCTCCCAGTGCAGGAGACTTTTCCAAGAGTCTCCCAGTGATAGAGACCTTACACAGTTTATAAATGATATATTCCGGGACCTACTATATTCTACGGTCATTGTCTACTTGGATGACATCCTCATTTACTTCACTTCCAAGTGTGAACACCCTAAACATGTCAGAACTGTTCTCCATCGGCTAAGGTGCAACTATCTATATGCAAAACTGGAGAAATGCACATTCCATCAGGAGATCATTCCCTTCCTGGGATATGTGATATCAGCCTCGGGATTAAAAATGGACCCTGAGACACTCTAGGCTACTACTACTACTACTTGCCATTTCTATAGTGCTACTAGATGTACACAGCACTGTACACTTGAACATGAAGAGATAGTCCCTGCTCGAAAGAGCTTACAATCTAATCAGAACAGACAAGGACAAATAAGGGAATTACTAAGGTGGGGATGATAAAATAAGGGCTCTGAACAAGTGAATAAGGGTTAGGAATTAAAAGCAGTATCAAAAAGGTGGGCTTTTAGCTTAGATTTGAAGATGGCCAGAGATGGAGCTTGACGGATGGGCTCAGGAAGTCTATTCCAGGCATATGGTGCAGCAAGATAAAATGAACAGAATCTGGAGTTGGCAGTGGAGGAGAAGTATACAGATAACAGAGATTTACCAAATGAACGGAGTTCCCAGGGAGGAGTATAGGGTGAGATAAAAGTGGAGAGGTACTGAGGATCTACAGAGTGAATGCACATGTAGGTCAATAAGAGGAGTCTGAACTGTATTCAAAAATGGATAGGAAGCCAATGAAGTAACTTGAGGAGAAGGCTAATATGAGCACAGCGACACTGGCGGAATATAAGTCATGCAGCAGAATTTTGAACAGACTGAAGGGGAGAGAAATGGCTTAGTGGGAGACCTGTGAGAAGCAAGTTGCAATAGTCTAAGCGAGAGGTGATAAGGGTTTTGGTAGTTTGCTCAGAAAGGAAAAGACAGATTTTGATGATGATATAGAGAAAGAAATTAGAGGTTTTAGCAGTCTGTTTGACATGTGCAGAGAAAGAGAGAGAGGCGTCAAAGATAACCCCAAGGTTACGAGCTGATGAGACAAGGAGAATGAGAGTGTTATCCACAGAGATAAAGAATGGGGAAAGAGGCGAGGTGGGTTTAGGGGGAAAGATAAGAAGGTCCGTCTTAGTCATGTTTAGTTGCAGATGATGGTGAGACATCCAGGCAGTAATGTCAGACAGGTAGGCTGATACTTGGGCCTGGATTCCTGCTGAAATTTCTGGTGTGGAGAGGTAGATCTGGGAGTCATCAGCATAAAGGTGATAAGATGAGATCAGAGCACCAAGGGAAGAAGTATAGTTGGAGAAAAGAAGCGGTCCCAAGACAAAGTCCTGAGGTACACCAACTGATAGTGGGATAGAAGTGGAGGAGGATCCACCAGAGTATACACTAAAAGTGCGATGGGAGAGATAAGAACACCAGGAAAGAACCCTGAAATCCAAGTGAGGACAGCGTATCAAGCAGTAGGTTGTGATCAACAGTGTCAGAAGCAGCAGATAGATCGAGAATGATGAGGATAGAATAGAGACCTTTGGATCTGGCCAGGAACAGGTCATTGGAGACTTTAGCAAGGGCTGTTTCAGTTGAATGAAGAGGGCGAAAGTCAGAATGAAGTGGATCAAGACTAGCTTGAGATGAAAGAAAGTCAAGACAACAGCAGTGAATAGCATGTTCAAGTATCTTGGATAGGAAATGGAGGAGGGAGATGGGACGATAGTTGGAAGGACAGGTAGGGTCCAATGAAGATTTTTTGAGGAGTGGTGCAACTACGGCATGCTTGAAGGCATCAGGAACAGTTGCAGTGGAAAGTGAAAGACTGAGGGTATGACAGATAGAAGGGATGAAAGTAAGAGATTGACCTTAACCCTCTGGATTGCAACCTTTACAGCATTTTCTTGGCTTCACAAATTACTACAGGCAGTTCATCGATCATTTAGTCCTTGCAGCATCCCTTATTGCCCTCACCAAAAAAGGGCTAACAACAAAATCTGTCTGCAAGAGGCCTCCAATGCCTTTCGATGGCTAAAAGAAGCCTTTCTTTTGGCTCCGGTTTTACGTCAACCTGACCCTACCCAACCCTTTGTCCTTGGATGTCTCCTCCGTGGGGGCTGGAGCAGTCCTTTCATGAGCTTTTCCTAAAGGATGCTTGCATCACTGCTTCTTCTACTCCAAAAAATTTACCCCCACTGAACGGAGCTATACGATTGGGGATTGAGAACTCCTGCCAGCTTATAATTAAAACTTTTCGCCGGCGATCTTCCAACACCAATTGGGAGATCGCCGGTGATTTCACAAAATCGGCTAAAAGCGTATAATCGAAAGCTGGCTGTTTAACAGTATCGCCGCTTTCCCGTCGCCTCGCCGGCGAAAGTTCAAGGGGGCGTGTCACTGGTGAAGCAAAGGCAGGGCATTGGCGGGCAGGGGCGTGGCTACCAGATGGCCGGCTTTCAGTGATAATGGAAAAAAAAGCAGCGTTAAGCGGTATTTGGCTGGGTTTACTTGGTCCTTTTATTTTCACGACTAAGTCTCAAAAAGGTGCCCCAACTGACCAGATGACCACCGGACGGAATAGGGGAAGACCTCCCCTTACTCCCCCAGTGGTCACCAACCCCCTCCCATACTACAAAAGTTAAAATGAAAACCTTTTTTGCCAGCCTGTATGCCAGCCTCAAATCCCGTACCCACCTCCATGACAGCAAAATGTGTTGTATCGTCTGATAGCCTTTCCGTGGTTGCGATGTGGCTCTCGGGTGAGTGTGACACCTTTTCTGTTAGGTGCCCTGCAGAGTCACATCAGCAATGCATTGTGGTGGGTGTAGGGTAGTGGGCTCTACTCCCATGGTGCTTTTCCCCCCTGCTAACTGGGTCAGAGTGTGCCCTGTTTTGTTTCCGGTAGTCCATGAGGTAGTGGCCATTTTTGTAAGCCAGTTTTAGATCCCTTTCATGTGTTACCCACGTTAGAAAACGTTATTACCTTGAATGTTGCTGAAAGAGGGCATTGTACAGCATTCTGCCAGCTCGGACCTACTGCTAATCTCAGTATCAGGGAGACTCTTTGCCAGTGGGGCATAACCTCTGATCTGCAGTTAACTGTGAGTAAAGGTGTTTATTCAAATAAAGCACTTTTTCAAAGACATTAGTCTTCAGGTGTCAACTGCTGTGCCAAGGTTATACAGCAGCAACAAGTCCTAGAGGCCTGAGTGTGTACAGGTCCCTGGAGCACTTTTTACCCACATTTGTGGGTAGGGGGTTTGGGGGGGGGGCTCAGCACCCACAGTAAGGGAGCTATGCATGTGGGAGCTACTACTACTACTACTATTTAGCATTTCTGTAGCGCTACAAGGCGTACACAGTGCTGCACAAACATAGAAGAAAGACAGTCCCTGCTCAAAGAGCTTACAATCTAATAGACAAAAAATAAAGTAAGCAAATCAAATCAATTAATGTGTACAGGAAGGAGGAGAGGAGGTTAGGTGGAGGCAAGTGGTTACAAGTGGTTACGAGTCAAAAGCAATGTTAAAGAGGTGGGCTTTCAGTCTAGATTTAAAGGTGGCCAAGGATGGGGCAAGACGTAGGGGCTCAGGAAGTTTATTCCAGGCGTAGGGTGCAGCGAGACAGAAGGCGCGAAGTCTGGAGTTGGCAGTAGTGGAGAAGGGAACAGATAAGAAGGATTTATCCATGGAGCGGAGTGCACGGGAAGGGGTGTAGGGAAGGACAAGTGTGGAGAGATACTGGGGAGCAGCAGAGTGAGTACATTTATAGGTTAGTAGAAGAAGTTTGAACAGGATGCAAAAACGGATAGGGAGCCAGTGAAGCGACTTGAGGAGAGGGGTAGTATGAGTAAAGCGACCCTGGCTGACCTCTCCATGGTCTCCGTTAACATGTGCTGATCTATCTCTCTCATTTTCTTTGTCCTCCTTACAACTGTTCCTTATCAAATTAGTCTGATTGCTTATTATTATTACCTAAGCTATTGATATTAGATTCTGTACATGTGATGATATTTTTCTAACTGAGATTCTGTACATGTGATATTTTCCCAACACATTCAAACTGATATCTGAAGCTGTGCTGATAAGAATAAAAACCACTTCTAACTCTCTGATTCCTTTAAACTTATTCTATGATATTTTTCTTTATTTTGGTACAAAGTGAATAGCATAATAATGAAGGGGGAGTTGGGGGAGGGGGCACCATGAGGAGAGAGTTCAATGTGGTGAAGAGAAGTCCACCACACTGACCCCTAGGGTGCCCAGTTGGTGTCCTGGCATGTAAGTGCACTACAAATGCTGGCTCCTCCCACAACCAAATGCCTTGGATGTCGCCGGGTTGGAGATGGCCGACATTTTTTTCCATTATCGCTGAAAAACAAAACCGGCCATCTCAAACCTAGCGACATCCAAGGCATTTGGCCGGTCTAAACCGTATTATCGAAAAAAAAAAGATGGCCGGCCATCTTTTTGATAATACGGTTCTGGCCAGCTGTTGCGCCACCACCAAAATAGATCGCCGGCAATCTATTTCGCCGGCGAAGTGCGATTATGCCCCTCCTGGCCTTAAAACTGGCATTAAAAGAGTGGAGACATCTTCTGGAAGGGTAACCGATTATAAAAATCTCCTCTATCTTCAAGATGCTAGACGACTAAACCCCGGCAAGCCAAATGGTCTCTATTCTTCGCTCGATTTGATTTCCGGTTAGTATGCTGGCCGGCATCCATTTTACTGTGCATGTCAGCAGACTGATTTTGTGTATTTGGTGCTTTTCAATTTGCACATTTTTGGTGTACTACTTTTATTGGTTCAACATTTCATAGACATTTTAGGACTTTCAGTAACCAAATCACTGGGACTTCTGAGGCAGGCCTCTGCAGCCGAATCACGATTTGTGTCAAGTCCAGTTTTTATTGTGAAATAAACTTGTGAACTCTCATAGTTTGTTGGATGTTTTTCATCATCTTCGTTATCTCCATCGCTGTGTTTGCTTGACTATGCAGTCATCTCAGTCATGGTAGACTGGTTCACCAAGATGGTGCACTTTGTTCCCCTGCCTAGTCTTTCATCAGGAGCCAACCTGATCCACACATTCTTTCAACATATACTCCCTTCTGGATTCTTAGTGACCGCGGATCCCAGTTCACATCCCACTTTTGGCAACAACTGTGCACTTTCTTAGGAGTCCACTTACAGTTTTCCTCAGCATACCACCCTCAAACCAACAGACAAATTGAACGAGTTAATCAGACCCTGAAAACTTTTCTCCGATGTATACCAACCATACAGTCCTTGCAGAAGTGCTGCCTCACACTTAGCTAGACTGTCAGTTAAACCATAGTATAGAACATCATTGTGAAAACTCCGAACTCTTGAATCAAAAATTCTTTAATGCAAATCAAACAAAGAAAATATGACTTACAGTTTGTAGTGATGTACAAGAGTCTCTGCCTTGCGGAACTGGGAGTCTGTTCTCTACCAGCTCACCCTGTAACTAGGGAAGTCGGGAAATCTCTGCACTGGCTGATGAGTAATACTGTCAATACTTTAAATGACGAAAATTTGATGAAGTGGAGGAGTGGCCTAGTGGTTAGGGTGGTGGACTTTGGTCCTGGGGAACTGAGGAATTGAGTTTGATTCCCACTTCAGGCACAGGCAGCTAGCTCCCTGTGACTCTGGGCAAGTCACTTAACCCTCCATTGCCCCCTGTAAGCCGCATTGAGCCTGCCATGAGTGGGAAAGTGCGGGGTACAAATGTAACAAAAAAAAAAAAAAAATTACAAGGCTTTTTAAAAGGCTTAAAAGCAGCTAGGCACAGTGTTACATTCAGTCCATAACAAGCATACTGCAGACAGATTCCTATTACTCAATGGAGACAGAATGTGCAGGCTACATCCCATCATACACACACAAGAAACCAACCAATAGGAAAAGCCCCACAAGGCATAGGGAACTGGGACATGTGCTCAGGAAAAGCCTATTACAGTGCACTGCAGTAAGACTAATATTTGTAGTCCAAAGGCACTTCCTGCCTTTCTTAAAGGCACAAGCAATGTAACCTGTTACAGGTAATGCAATCTGATATAACAATGTCCAACATATACATATAAAAAAATAAACAACCTGCCTCTATGAATATGGGGGCAGGACACTCACTTCTTAGAATCAGTAGATACCACCATTGAAATTCTCAACTTATAAATACCACAAAGTCCATGCAACGTCCATAAATAAAGCTGGATCTTGAAGCTTGGCAACTTCTTGCTTGTCTCTGGTTCACTGTTTCTCTGGCGACTTCTCTCTTGCAGTCTCACAGGAACTGAAACGAGAGACAGACAACACAAAGAAACAAACAACATAAAAGAGAGAGAGAAAAAGTCTCTGGAGTGGACTACGGTCCACGTTGTCTTCATCTCTTTGTGATATGGATCACTGGCTCAATGATGTCTCTGCTGCAGAAGTTCCTTGCCTTCCAGGGAAGTCTTATGTCGAAGTTCCCAGGTGGTGCCAAATTGTAATTGATGATCCATAGTTCTGTATCTCTGATGATACTTTGGTGATAGATGTCTGCTCTTTCTTCAGATGTTTGATCAGATGAAGATGCAATGTTGGTGGCAAGAATGGTCATCTCTGGAGTTATCTTTGTGTCTGTAGCTTTCAAATAGGTGACTGCTGCTATAGCCCTTTCAGAAGCATCTGAGAAGATGAAAATTTCTGAGTGCTGCAGGGATGTAAGTGTGTGGGATTTGCAGTTGTTCAAGAGTTTTTAGAGAATCTTTCCATTTCTCCCATTCTTGTTGAATTTCTAGTGGTAATGGAACATTCCACTCATCTGTACTTTGGGAAAGTTCTCTCAATAGGGATCTTCCTTGAATGGTGACTGGAGCCACTAACCCCAATGGATCGTTGACTATGGATAAGACCAGGGCCGCCGAGAGTGGGGGACAGGGGGGACAAAAGTCCCCAGGCCCGGGCCTCCGGAGGGGGCCCGGCGCCACCGCAGTCAGGCCCACCCGCCATCGCTCCTGAACTAACTAACCTTAAACGCCTCCTTCCTTTACTTTCACCACCTTCATGGCAAGCAGCAGCAGGACGGAGCACGGAAGGAAGGAGAGGTCTGCCCTGCTGCTGCTTGCCGCGAAGGTGGTGAAAGGAAAGGAAGGAGGCGTTTAAGGTTAGTTCAGGGCCCGGTAGCAGGTGGAGGGGCCCGGCGGCGGCGACGATGACCTCGGGTGGGGTGGGTAGGGGGCCCCGGGGGCGGCCTTGTCCCGGGCCCGGCTCTGGCTCTCGGCGGCCCTGGATAAGACACCTCCATATGTATATGTCTTCTCTTGGGTGAAGACTTGAAAGGTAAAAATATTTTTCTTTAGATCCCAATGTAATCCAAGGCTTCTCTGAAGTGGAGGAGTGTTGTCACAGCTATGGCTGTGCCCTGTATGTCTAGATTTATTTTTTCTCTGTAATTTGGCTCTGTGTCGTCTCCAGACTGCCTTTTACCTGAATGGTGGCTTCTGCTGTTGGTTTTCCTGCAGCCAAGCCTCGCTCTGGTGTTCCTGCAGCCAAGCCTCGCTCTGGTGTTCCTGCAACCAAGCCTCATTCCTAGTTGTGACATCATCAGCCAACTCCTTTATAAAGGATCTTGGGAACTTTCATGCCTTGCCTTTGCAACAGGTCTATTTTATCCTTTTTTTGTTGTAGTGTTTGATTCTGAGTGACCTGGTCTTCTTGTTAGCTGTGCCTCAGGGCACAGCCCTGAGCTGTGTGTGTGGTTCTTGTTTGAACCTGAATGGATTACTTCTCTGTTAGCTGTGCTTCCAGGCACAGCCCTGTACTGTTTCTGGGTGTAGTTCTTGTCTGAACCTGAGTGTATTACCTGTTAGCTGTGCTCCCTGGCACAGCCCTGTGTTGTTTCTGGGTGTGGTTCTTGTTTGTACCTTTGAATTACTTTTCTCTGTTTGAGACACAGCCTTGCTTCTATGTGAGGTTCCCCTTACTCTTTGAGTGCTGTGTGTCACAGCCTTGAGTGCTTCTATGAGTGGCTTCCCTTTACTCTTGAGTGCTGTGTGGCACAGTTTTGAGTGCTACTATGAGTGGCTTCCCTGGGTGGCTTCATTTTATCTTTTAGTGCCATGTGGCACAGCCTTGAGTGCTTCTATGAGTGGCTCCCCTTTACCCTTTGAGTGGTCATGTAGCCTAGTCTGAGTTGTTTTTTTTGTGTGTTTTCCCATTACCTTAATATGGCTGAGTGGCCTTGCCTTGAGTTGCTTCTTTGTGTGTTTTCCCTTTACCTTAGTATGGCAGAGTGGCCTTGCCTTGAGTTGCTTCTTTGTGTGATTTCCCTTTACCTTAGAATGGCCGAGTGGCCCAGCCTTGCTTTTCTGTGTGGCTTCTTCTTTCCTTTGAGTGGCCATTTGGCCCAGCCTTGTGTTGTTTCACTGTGTGGTCTGCCTTTTACCCTTTATGTGCTATATCTGTTGTTTGGATCTTGTGAGGACTGCGCTTTGTCTAAGCTGTGTAGTCTGAGCTACCTTTCTGTGAGGTTTCTGTTTGAGTCTGAGTGGCTTACTCTTTCGTTTAGCTATGGCTTCTAACACAGCCCTGCACTACCTTTCTGTGTGCTTTCTGTTTGAGTCCTCTTTGTGAGGTTTCTGTTTGAGTCTGAGTGGGTTGCTCTTTCGTCTGACTGTGCTTTCTGGCACAGTGTGAACTATTTCTTTGTGTAGGGATCTCTTTTCCCTTCAGTTATTGGTTGAGCCTATGTGTAGGGTCTTTTAACTTCTTGTTTGTGGCTATGTTTTGCGCAGCGTGTGTGCACTGCTTGGTTAGTATTTGCTTAGAGGATTTCGTTTCTTTCCCCTTCCTTTCTGTTTGTTTGGGTTCCAGTTTGGCCTTGCGGCACGTATGCTTGGACACTGTTATGTGTGGGTTCTAGTGAGTGTCCTTCCTTTTGTTCCTGCTGTAGTCATGCTCCGTTTCTGGTTCCTGCTACAGCCAGGCTCTGTTCCTACCTTGCTTTGAGTGTGCACTGCTTATTTGCCATGTCTTTTGTCTAGCCTTGGGTTGTTCCTTTAGTGTCTGGATCCAGTTCTCGGTCTGGCTTGCCTCTGCTTTGTGCCTGGGCTATCCCAGAGGACTTGTCCAAAGACTCACCATCCCTGAATCCATGATGTGTCTACTCTTAGATCTAGATCTTTTAAATCTTTGGCATGATGCCCTGCAGGAAATGCTCTCATTACTTCTGGACTGTTGGAGGCTATATTATGAAGTCTCACATTGGCCTCTGCTAGCATTGCTTGTGTTCTCTGTAGCATGTCAATGGCCTCTCATGCAGTAGGTAAGAATTTCAAACCATCATCAATGTAAAAGTCTCTTTCAATGAAGCATCTGGCATCTATGTCATATTCTTCTTGGACTGTCCTTCTAAACCCATAAGTTGCTACTGCAGGTGATGGACTATTAGCAAAGACATAAACTCTCATTCTGTATTCTATGATTTCCTGGTTGATGTAATTGTCACGGTACCACAGGAACCCTAAGTAGTTTTTGTAGTCTGGGTGTACGACAAAGCAGTAGAACATTTGCTGGATATCTGCTCCTATTAGGCTGTTAATCCTATTATCTGCTCCTATTAGGCTCCTATTAGGCTGTTAATCATGTCAGGCCCAGAAAACAGCACGTTGTTGAGTGAGATTCCTTGAAATTGAGCACTGGAATCAAACACACTCCTGATCTAGCCTGGTTTTGTGGGTGATACACCCCAAAAGTAGGTAAATTCAGCATTCTTCTTTGTCTTTTAATGGTGGAGCTAGCTCTGCATGGCTATTATCCAGCATGTTCTGAATTAATGTTGCATAGTGCTGTTTTCTCTCTGGTTCCCTTCTCCGAGTGTTTTGCAATGAAGTGAGATGAAAAAGAGCTTGCCCTCTGTTGTTAGGTAGTCATGTTCTAGGTGTCTGGAATGGTAGCGGAGCTACCCAGCTGTTACATAAGTACATAAGTATTGCCACACTGGGACAGACCAAAGGTCCATCAAGCCTAGCATCCTGTTTCCAACAGTCGCCAATCCAGGTCACAAATACCTGGCAAGATCCCAAAAAAGTTCAATACATTTTATGCTGCTTATCCCAGAAATAAGCAGTGGATTTTCCTCAAGTCATTTTAATAATGGTCTGTGGACTTTTCCTTTAGGAAGCCATCCAAACCTTTTTTAAACCCCGCTAACTGCCTTTACTACATTCTCTGACAACAAATTCCAGAGATTAATTACACGTTAAGTGAAGAAAAAATTTTCTCCGATTCATTTTAAATTTACTACTTTGTAGCTTCATCGCATGCCCTCTAGTCCTAGTATTTTTGGAAAGCATAAACAGATGCTTCAAATCTACCCGTTCAACTCCACTCATTATTTTATAGACCTCTATCATATCTCCCCTCAGCCGCCTTTTCTCTAAGCTGAAAAGTCTAGCTGCTTCAGCCTTTCCTCATAGGGAAGTCGTCCCATCCCCTTTATCATTTTTGTCACCCTTCTCTGTACCTTTTCTAATTCCACTATATCTTTTTTGAGATGCGGCGACCAGAATTGAACACAATATTCGAGGTGCAGTTGCACCATGGAGCTATACAAAGGCATTAAAACATCCTCATTTTTGTTTTCCATTCCTTTCCTAATAATACCTAACATTCTATTTGCTTTCTTAGCCACCGCAGCACACTGACCAGAGGGTTTCAATGTATCATCAACGACGACACCTAGATCCCTTTCGTGGTTGGTGACTCCTAATGTGGAACCTTGCATTACATAGCTATAATTCAGGTTCCTCTTTCCCACATGCATCACTTTGCAACTGCTCACATTAAACTTCATCTGCCATTTAGACAACCAGTCTCATAATTTTTCACAATCCTCTTGTGATTGAATAACTTTGTGTCATCAGCAAATTTAATTACCTCGCTAGTTACTCCCATCTTTAGATCATTTATAAATATTTTAAAAGGCAGTGGTCCCAGCACAGACCCCTGGGGAACCCCACTATCTACCCTTCTCCATTGAGAATACTGACCATTTAACCCTACTCTCTGTTTTCTATCTTTTAACCAGTTTTTAATCCACAATGCTACCTCCTATCCCATGACTCTCCAACTTCCTCTAGAGTCTTTCTTGAGGTACTTTGTCAAACGCCTTTTGAAAATCCAGATACACAATATCAACCGGCTCACCTTTCTCCACATGCTTGTTCACCCCTTCAAAGAAATGTAATAGATTGGTGAGGCACGATTTCTCTTCACTAAGCCCATGTTGGCTTTGCCTCATTAATCCATGCTTTTGAATATGCTCTGTGATTTTGTTCTTTATAATAGTCTCTACCATTTTGCATGGCACTGATGTCAGGCTCATCCTCTGGAACCTTTTAAAAAAATCGGCGTTACATTGGCCACCCTCCAATCTTCTGGTACCACACTTGATTTTAAAGATAAATTACATATCACTAACAGTAGCTCCTCAAGTTCATTTTCAATTTTATCAGTAATCTGGGATGAGTACCATCTGGGCCTGGCGATTTGCTACTCTTCAATTTGTCAAATTACCCCATTACATCCTCCAGGTTTATAGAGATTTCATTCAGTTTCTCTGACTTGTCAGTTTTGAATACAATTTCTGGCACCGGTATCTCTTCCAAATCTTCCTCAGTGAAGACCGAAGTAAAGAATTCATTTAATCTCTCTACTATTTTCAAAGTTCCTCTTTGCCTTCCTTAAAAGGCGCTTTGCATTTGACCTGACATTCCTTATGCTGTTTCTTATTATTTTATGTCAGTTCCTTCTTTCATTTTCTGAAGTATTTTCTTTTAGCTCTAAAAGCTTCGTTCACCTCACTTTTTAACCATGCTGGCTGTCGTTTGGTCTTCCTTCCTCCTTTTTTAATACACAGAATATATTTGGCCTGAGCTTCCATGATGGTATTTTTGAACAGCATCCACGACTGATGTAAATTTTTGACCCTCACAGCCGCTCCTCTAAGTTTTTTTTTTCATCGTGCTTCTCATTTTATCATAGTTTCCTTTTTGAAAGTTAAACGCTACTGTATTGGATTTCCTTTGTATACTTACTCCAAAGCTAATATCAAATCTAATCATATTATGATCACACAAGGTGGTTTGCCCATTTTCCAAGACACTTGTTTTGTAGACATCTACACTTGGTCTCCTCAGTCAGTTAAGGTAGACATCACCTACTATCACCCATCACAGGGTGAGTTGGTAGGTGTATGGGGCTTCAGATGCACCTGCACGTGTCCCACAAACTCTGATCAATGTTGGTGCATCTCTTCCCAACAAGAGCAAGAACTTGGCCTTTGGCTCTGTAAACTTCTCTGTTGTCTGGAGTCTGTGGAGACGAATCCCTGGCTGTTGTCCTCCAATAGCAGCCCTGGTCTTTCAGTACAATCGGCAGCAAAGTCAAAAATAAATTCCTCTTATAAACCACAGTTTTTAATCCAGAGACTTAATCAACTGGTCTCTTTGAATTTAGAACCAAAATGCACAGTCCACTTGATAATCCTTATTCAACATGGCTGTCAGTTTTCAGTTTCAGTAATCCACAGTACATAAAGGAAAGAAACAAAACTGATTCACAAAAATGTCAGAAAAACAAAAAGATAGCCTGCTCCTGATCCTTACTCCAATCAGAAAGATGCAGGCTGGGCAGCTCACCACAGATACTTCACTCCTGTGTCCGCCCACACTACCCTCCTATAGCACAGTCTGGTCTTTTGGCTCCTCACAGTCCATGAGCACTTGCTCTCCCCACACCTCTCCCTCCCCTGGGTTACCAAGCCCTTCTTCTAGGACTTCCATCCAATCAGATACCTCTCCACCCTACTCCCTTGATTCCCCACTCCCCACACCTGGGATATCTCTATCCTCCCTCTCCTCACAGGTGGGTGGAATGCTGTACTGATTCTGTACCCATGGAAACAAGATTTTAACATTGTCACTCCCTCTACTGGCCATTCTCGGGTACTGCTTTTTCCCTATCCAAACCCTTCCCTCCCTTCTCTTAGGTAAACTCCATGTCTGAGTTTTAAGTGGACTGTCTTCCCCTTTTCTCCTAAGGCTTCGTGGGTAGGGTAGTTCTACACCATCTGGGCTGTCTGTCAGCCTAAGTTGATCTTCTTCATTATAGCTCCAAAGGCTGCAGATACTCCGCTATAGATTGGAGATGATGATGGTGTTGTGCAACCTCTGGTGTGAAAATTTATTCTTGGTTATCAGGTATCTGATTACATTCAATAAGAATCGATAAATGGGTCTTGTTACTACAATCCATTGCTTTTCTCATGTATCCATTTGCTTTTCTCCCCGTCCTCTTTTTCATCCCTGAACAGGTCTTGTGGTAGGGATAGTGAGCTCCTTGGATGTCAAATAGGTCAAAGAACTCCATCCTTACCAGATTCTGATTACTCTGCTCATCTAAGATGACATACATATTTACTGCCTTTTCTGGTTGCTCTTTCAGATATACTGTAGCCACACATATCTTGGTGGATGACCGTCCACGGCAGCCTCCTCCGCACACTTGTGTACAGTTTGGAGTAACATTTGGTGGTGATGCTCGCTCTACCTCCTTCTCCCCGCTGTGATTTGACTCTGGGGCTGGGGTTCCTGTAGATGTAGGCTTACTCTTATCAGGGTATAAAGCACTGACATGCTGGTCACTATTGCACTCTGCACACTTGTTGGCTACTTTACAGTCTTTAGCCATATGTTCAGATGTAGAGCAACATTTGTAGTATATCCTGTACTTTTTTAACAGATCTCTATGTGTCACAGTTGTGCCCAGGTTCCTTGCTTACAGACACCTCGGCCCCCGGTGGTTAAACCTGGTGGGTGCTGGGAACTGATGGCTTACCGTTTCCCATGTCCCAGAAGATATGCTGGTCCGTTCCGGATCTTCCAGCCTTCCAGAGTGTTTTGGGAGTTTTTTGGGACCAAGCAGTACCCGTACTTAGTGAACTCCCTTGTAGGTTGTTGCCTTTATTAACCACCTGGGTAGGTCTCTAGTTTGCCTTGCAACAGAGGTCCTCAGAGGTGTTTCCTTTGGTGAGAGTTGTTGCAGTGCGTCTGTGCTATTTTTTCCCTTTTGTCACTTTGACCCTGCTTGTCTCCTGGATTATTCTCCTGCCTGCTGCCTGCCCAGACCCGGCTTGTTTCTGGACTATTCTTCTGCCTGCTGCCTGCCCAGACCTGGTTTGTTGTTAGATTATTCTCCTGCCTGCTGCCTGCCCAGACCTGGCTTGTTTCTTGTTTATAATTAGGACTGCCTCACCCATTTGCGCAGCGGAAGCCATGGGCTCTCTGTACTATCCTAGAGAGAACTGCAAATCCCCTCTAGATGCTTAATTACCCCAACCTTAAATCTGCTCATGACAGGCTTACACCGTCAGGCAGTATGGACCCTTGTAATTAGAAAGGAACCCAGTATGTAGTAGATATAATAAGATGGTTTATTACAATCTTACCAATGGCAGTATAGGCAAGTTAAAGCTTTCACATAATGAGGCAGCATATCATGGCACGTCCTCTCTCTCTAGCCTTCTACCTTCTCTGGTCTTCTTCTCCTCTCATCTGCTCTAATACCCCTCAAACTGCTGCTTATATACAATTTTGGCCCTATTCATTTCAGTGGACCTCAGCTGTCTCAACAGGGCTCCTAGCCCTTATCAGTTGATCAGAATTACTTCATATGTTCCCAAACCTTCCTCTAGCCCCCCCTTTGGATGTTCTCACCCGGGGTGCAGCTGACCCAGTACTATCTCTACATAACCATAGCAACTCTTGCTTATGACGTCTTGCAGGTACCAGTCTCAGGATTGTTTATAGAGTAGATTGCCCCCACCCTTGCCAGTTCTCAATTACCTCATTTCAGCACTTGCCACAGTGAAATGTAACTGTGTCAAAGGTGATCTCTGATTTTTACAGGCTAGCTCTCTTTTGTATCAGAGATAATTCTGATTTTAAGAGGCCTAGCTCTTATTATGAGCCATTGGCCTGTATTTTACTGAGAGCAAGGGCTAGCATAACTCTTCATTCTGGACTATTCGTCTGCCTGCTGCCTACTTGGGACTCCAGCGTGTTTCTAGTGTGACCTGCTGTTTGTCAGCCGGCTGCTGTGTCCTGCAGTTCCGCCTTCCTGTCCTGTCTGGTAAGTCCTGCCGGCTGCTTGCAGCCAGGAACTCAAATCCTGGTGAAGGGCAGCTAAGTGTAGGTGAAGCCTTGCTCCAGTCCACTGTGTTCCAGTTCCGTTTTGCCTTGTCTTGTGTTTGGGTGCTTCTCCTGCCGCTGCCGCCTCTCGGCAGTGGTCCAAGGGCTCACTATCCAGAGGTTTGCCAGGAAACCTGAAAGATTGCAAGGCCATGAGCTCGGAAGAGTCACCCGTGGTTAGGGAGCTACAGAGACAAATTACTAATTGTTGCAAACTTTTTGATGACTTGAGTCCACGGATAGAGGGACTTGCCAGGGACATGACTCTCCAGATGGATTGATTACAGAGATATGTGCAGGACAAGTGCCAGGGACCGGGAACACTGCAAGGTTCGGTGCCGCCCCTTGCAGATGCGGTACCGGCTAGCGGTTCGGTCATGACAGGTATCCGTCTTAAGTCACCACCAAGATATGACGGTAATCCCAGAGACTGTAGAGGGTTTCTCAACCAGTGTGAAATCATTTTTGAGCTTCAATCCCAAGAATTCCCCACGGAGAGAACCCGGATAGCTTACATTATGTCTCTATTGTCCGGTCAAGCATTAGCTTGGGCGTCCCCTCTTTGAGAGAAGGACGATCCGGTGCTTCATGACCTCCAGGGGTTCCTGGATCAATTTAGATGAGTTTTTGAAGAACCTGGGAAGGTTACGTCCACAACTTCTGCACTCTCAACCCCTGCCAAAATGTCACGATCAAACTTTCACTGTTCCAAGATAATTCAGAGGCTAGAGTGCGGAACCTAATCACATAGTCCCCCAGGGTCTGTGTACCTTGCTTGAGTCTCAACAGACCCTGGGGGACTATGTGATTAGGTTCCGCACTCTAGCCTCTGAATTATCTTGGAACAATGAAAGTTTGATCGCGACATTTTGGCAGGGGTTGGCACCACAGATTAAGGATGAACTGGCGGGACGTGAACTCCCCACCAGGTTGGATGAGCTAATCAAGATCTGTACTATGATTGATATTCGATTCCAGGAGCGTGGCAAAGAACAGAGCTCCATAGAAAAGATTGGTATGAAGACACCGAGACATCAAGTTTTACCACCGACTCCTCATCCGCGGGAGGTTCCCCTGCAATCACCAGCAGAACCCATGCAATTAGGTCATACCCCTCTCACGATTCAAAAAAAACAGAGGCGTCGGACCCTCAATCTCTGCTTGTATTGTGGTGAGACGGGATACTACGCGGTCAACTGTCCACAGAAACCCGGTTCCTTAGGGCCAGGTTTGACTGCAGGCACAGTAATTAGCCAATCTTCTAAC
Organism: Microcaecilia unicolor; assembly: GCF_901765095.1. NCBI lineage: Eukaryota > Metazoa > Chordata > Amphibia > Gymnophiona > Siphonopidae > Microcaecilia > Microcaecilia unicolor. Next base: position 116,402,715 of record NC_044040.1, on the reverse strand, counting down.
CTCCTTTGTACCCAGTTCCTAATGCCAGCGGTACTCGTTCTAGGTCACAGACAGGAGCATACTGAGGTCTTTCTGGACTCTGGGGCAGGTGGAAGCTTTATAACCGCGTCCCTGGTCCAGCAACTTAATATTCCCACACAAGAACTACCCAAGACCATCCCACTCTTTTCAGTGTATGGAAGTATTCAAGGATATGTAAACACTCAAACGGTTCCTGTGAGCTTACAGATTGGCGATCACAAGGAGGATATCTCTCTATATGTCCTTCCCTCAGCAGTACAGCCCATTGTTTTGGGGCTTCCCTGGCTACAGACACACAATCCGGTCCTGGATTGGGTAAAGGGTGAGATCGTGGACTGGGGCGAGTCGTGCCGAAAACTTTGTTTATTCCCTGACACTGATAGTGTGGTCTGTGAACAGCCGGACCAGGACTCAGATGCATGGACAGATATTAGTGACTCCTAGGACTCTACAACTGTTACAAGGGGAATGACCTGCGCATGTGCATTACCCCCGATCAGCCAGTGCCTAATGTGCCCGGGCCCCAGGGTCCGGTCAACAGGAGTTCTAAGACGATGCCTTGGGGCCAGTGGACCCGCACCTTACGTAAGAAGCCTACCTCAGGCCCTAAGCTTCAGGACAATCCGGAGAACCAGAGATCTAACAATCAGAGGACTAGGTCGCAGCAAACCATGGTCTGTAGCTCTACTCCAGCGCTGGGCATTCAACCCAGCTCTGTAGACCAAGCCTCATCTCGCCCTCAACCGGCCATCTCACGTCCCGCACCTAATGCTATGGACGTTGGGGACACGCCTAAACTTGTCAGCCCCAAGTGGTCCAAGGGCTCACAATCCAGAGGTTCGCTGGGAAACCTGACACTATGTTCCCTTAAGGGTTTCTCCCTAAATTTTCTACATTTCTTGAGAGAATGATGTTTCTTCATAGACGGTCGGTGGCCCGACTCTTTGGGGAGGCTAAAGGGGGCGGGGTTAGGGGTGGGGCCAGGGGTGGAGCTTAAATCCATAATTGTCTGGTAACACGCAGAAAAAAATAAATAAATAAAAATAAAAGTCACAATTAATACCTTTTTATTAAATTTAGATATTAGATATGTATCATATGTCAAAGAATAAAGTGGTTGCTCAAAGCATTTCTAACCACAATCGCTCAACTGCAAAACACTATGCACAACTTTGTCCAAAAACACACTCAGAACCTTACTGTACCATAAATATTACACTGGGCAGACCTAATACACCAATATACCACCCATACGGAAAATGCAGACTGTCAACAATATGAAACAAGGGATCATATCATCACAATTCTCATGTAGAGCGACAAAACACCCTAATTCATGTTTAATGTGGGATAAAATGCCATAAATAAGTAAATAAATATAAACTTTTAATGTTGAGCACCTGATTCTCAAAGTGGACATATTCCAAACACTATAATGAAAATAAAATGATCTTTTCTACCTTTGTTGTCTGGTGACTTTTTCTGATCATGCTGGCCCAGTATCCGTTCTGCTGCTATCTGTCCTCAGTGCAGGTCAGGAAGTCATCCTCGTTAAATATCTCCCTGGCAACCTAGGACACCTCCAGCCAACCCCCCCCCCCCCCCCCCCCGCTTTCCCAGCAGTAAGGTAAACAAACCATAAACCAATATCTACAACTGCTAGAGGGCTTTCACTGCAGCTCCTGCTGTGAGGATGGAGGTAAATCAACAATTTCATCCCCTCAGAGCAGCTGGACTCCACAGCTGATCCATTCTGCTGCAGCAGGGGGGAGGCTTAGCCTCTCCAAGCCTCTTACACTGGGCGCCTATGTGTTTCTTGTGTATAGTTACCTAATTCTAGGGTCCACTTTGGGGGTCAACACTCAAGAAAGAGATCTGGGTGTCTTTGTAGATAATATGCTGAAATCTTCTGCTCAGTATGTGATGGTGGCGGTGGCCAAAAAAGCAAACAGGATGCTAGGAAATATTAGGAAAGAGATGGTGAATAAGACCGAAAATACTATAATGCCTCTGTATCGCTCCATGGTGCATCCGCACCTTTAGTATTGCGTTCAATTCTGGTCGCCATATCTCAAAAAATATATAGTGAAATTAGAAAAGGTTCAAAGAAGAGTGACCAAAATGATAAAGGGGACAGAACTCTTCTCATATGAGGAAAGGCTAAGTAGTTAGGGCTCTTCAGCTTGGAAAAGAGATGGATGAGGGGAGATATGATTGGGATCTACAAAATCCTGAGTGGTGTATGTCAGGTCCGCGAGGCAGGACCGAAATTCGTGAGCCCTTGGGCCACTGCCGAGGAGCGGCAGCGGCAGGCAAGACCACCCTGGAACTGGATACACAGAAGAGCAGGACTGGAACTATGGACTGGAGTAACTGAGGCAGACAACTAGAACAGGCAGAACAGGAACAGCTTCACCTGCGCTTGGCCACCATTCCTCCGGATTTGACCTCCGGAGTGCGGGTGGCCGGCAGGACTTGCAGGTTAAGGCAGGAACTGAAGATCCAGAGGACCCACCCTGGGTCTGGGATACACGAGGGAGGCTGGGCACGGAACTGGACTATGACTGAAAGCTGCACGCAGCCACTAAGCCAGAAACACAAGACAGACTAAGGAGACAAGATGTACACAAAGGCTAGGCAGAACGGGGTTCAGGATATACACTCAGGATATACACACTAGCTAGGCAGAGACAGGATTCAGGAAATACAAGCAAGCTGGGCAAAAACAGGACTCAGGGTATACAAGCAAGCTTGGCAGAAACAAGACTCAGGATATACAAGCAAGCTGGGCAGAAACTGGACTCAGGATATACAAGCAAGCTAGGCAGAAACACACAGAGTATCAGGGTTCAGACTATAGTCAGAGACAGGCAGCAGGCAGAGAATATCCGGGTTCAGGCTGTAGTCAGAGACAGGCAGCAAGCAGAGAATATCAGGGTGCAGGCACTAGTCAGAGACAGGCAGCAGGCAGAAGAATACACCAGGGATAACAGAGTCAGGGCTGAAGCTTCAGCAGCTCCAAACACAGACACAGAGAGAAAATGGCTGAAGCTTCAGACTCCAAATGCAGAACAAGGCAAAGGAAGGACTAGCAGTCCACAGACCCAAAACAGAAGGGCAAAAGCCCACACGGAAGGACTAGCAGTTCACAGACACAAAGCAGAAGGGCAGCGCCCACACAGAAGGACTGGCAGTCCACAGACACAAATAGCAGATGGGCAAGAGCCCCAGAGAAAGGCAAGTAGCAGCGCAGCAGTGCTCTCACTAACCTCACGACCTTTTGGCATAACCCACTTACTATGCAAAAGCCCTGAATGCAAGCACAGCACTTCCTTATGAAGGCTCTCACTGATGATGTCACCTACTGGACAGGAGCAGGGAACACACTCACACCAAGGAGAGGCTTGGAGCTAGGGTTACCATATGGCTCCAGAAAAAGGAGGACGGATTGAGCCAGCCGGGTTTTACTTCCATTGCTTTCCACTGAAAGCAATGGAAGTAAAACCCGGCTGGCTCAATTACTTCCATTGAAAGCAATGGAAGTAAAACCTGGCTGGCTCAATCCGTCCTCCTTTTTCTGGAGCCATGTGGTAACCCTACTTGGAGCACATAGGAAGTGAACACACAGGAAGGGCTAGCAGGAGCCATCTTGGAAGCTGGCACAAAACAAGCGGGAGCCATCTTAGATGCTGGCTCCTCAGAGAGGCATAGCCCACACAGGTGAGGTCTAGTGAAGCAATCAGCACACAGAGACAAGACTAACACAGAAACAGACAGAAGCCAGCATAGATGCTGACCCCCAGAAATAAGGTAAGTCTGAGGGTGTAGAAGTAAATCGATTTATTACTCATTCCAAAAGTACAGAGACTAGGGGACACTCAAGGAAGTTACATGGAAATACTTTTAAAACAAATAGGAGGAAATATTTTTCACTCAACGAATAGTTAAGCTCTGGAACTCTTTGCCAGAGGATGTGGTAACAGTGGTTAGTGTATCTGGGTTTTAAAAAGGTTTCAACAAATTCCTGAAGGAAAAGTTCATAGTCTGCTATTGAGACAGACATGGGAAGCAACTGCTTGCCCTGGGATTTATAGTATGGAATATTGTCATGGTTTGGGTTTCTGCCAGGTGCTTGTGGCCTGGCTTGACTACTGTTTGGAAAACAGGATACTGGGCTAGATGCTGTATAGTTATTTGGCAGCCGAGGTCTGAGACTTTGGTTCAGGCTCCAAAATGGTATAAAAACTTACAGGCCAAGCGAATATTAATTTTAAAAAGAGCATTTTCTTACTGTGACTTTAGTTTGGCAGTTTGGAATGATGAAAATAGATTTTGACCACAGAGATAGCAGGGAGGAACCTTATAGCAGGTGGATGGAGAAAATAGCTCAGAAACCTACAGAGACCTGGCACTAGATGGTAAAAAGCAGGAGTACAAAGTTTATGCTCAAAAACAGTTGCCCACCTGCCGGAAAGGGGTGGAGAGATCTTGTTGTTCTAAGGGTAAAAATATCAAATATACAAAGCTGCGGTTGAGTATCATTAGGCCACCTGTGTAGAAGTAGTTTTTTTAGAACTCCATAGAACCTAATGGAAGGAAAGGGTATAAATATGATTGGCATTTGGTATGAGGGGGGACTTAGAGACTAGAGGCTGACCTGTGTCATCTCTGTCAAAGACCTCTTCATAAGAATACCTTGCTCCATTTCCATGCCTATGTATCCTGATTTGGGTGAGTAATAAACTCTCTAATTAAACCTGTCTATGATCTTCCTTATTTCTTACCTATGGGGAATTGATTAAGTTGATACAGACGGTAAAAACATTAACCAGAATAAAATGACAAGACTTCTGAATCTGACTGGGAAAATGTACATGCCTAGACAGATCCTTGACAGAATTGTCTGGTCCATTGATGGTCCACATTTACTTACTTTAGATTGGAATTTAGTGGGTCAATGATTGGAGTCAGATGGGGTTCCTAACAGCCTTCCCCACATAAGACTAAATTTAGGGGACCTTAGAAACCCCAATTGTTTTCAATGTACCATTGGTCTACCCAGTATGGCTACTCTTACATTCTTATGTTCTTATGTCTGTCTGGATTCTCTACTTTCTCTGTATTAGGAGGACGATCAGTTGGTGGGGTTGCTGTGGGTGACACATCTATCATGTGTTTAGCTACAGGTTTCCTGGCATTACTATATTTCTTGACTGGCCTTTCACTTGGGAAGTAGCCTGTCTTGATTGCTTCAGGCACATCAGACATGAATCTGGGGTCATTTCTTCTCTTTGCCAAATCCCGGATGAACTTCACAAAGACAGTGAAAAGAGGAAACCTTTCTTGGTGGTTGTCTTTATACTTGGCGCCTACTGCTGACCATTTTTCTCTTATGTCATGTGACAGCTTGGATATAATCTCATTTATGCCCCAAGCTGTATCCAAGTAGTACAGGCCAGGAAGGTTCAGATCAGCTTTGAATGCTTCCATTTCCTGGATGAGGTCTCCCAGTGCCTATAACTTGTTATCTTTGTGACCTTTGGGAAACTCTGTATTCTTTTGATCAGTGCTTGTTGAATAACTTCTAGGCTGCCAAGGCTGATTAAGTCTCTCCCACATTTCTTTCAATCCTCTGGAAGGGTTGTGCAGATATGCATCTGGTATTCCTTGCACATGCTCAGCTAACTCTGTTCCCAGCCATTTTATTATCATGTTCATTTCTTTCTTCGGGGTAGGCTTCATGATTGCCGTGGAGGGGCATAATTGAATGAAAACGTCTATCACCATGGGCGTTTATCTCCGAGAACGGGTCCGTGAAGGGGCGGACCGAACCGTATTTTCGAAAAAAATAGATGTCCATGTTTTGTTTATAATATTTTATTGATTATATTTCAATTTCACAAATACACAAAATTGATAAGAAAAATCAGTAAATGAGGTTACAATATCGAGCAAAATCTGTTACCCATCTACTTCCTCAAAACCAATATAAGTCCACATTTAGGAGTTCAAAATATAAGTAATAGTTGAAGAACTTAAGAAAATAAAACACAAATGGTAGATAGGCGTGATTTGGGCACTCTTTTTGTTTTCAAACACTGTTTATAGTTGGTGAAATTATTCCAACTATCCTTCTAGATGTTATAAATGTTTCCAGTTGGGAGGGATCATAAAACACAAATTTTTCAGACCGGTAGGTAACCAAACATTTGCACGGAAATTTTAAGAAGAAAGTTGCTCCCATTTGTAACGTTTCCTGCTTCTTCTGAAGAAATTTTTTCCTGCGCACTTGTGTTTCTCTTGACACGTCAGGATAAACATTGATCTTAAGTCCCTTGAAAGTCTTGTCACGATTTTTATAAAATAATTTTAATATCCAAAATTTATCCGAGGAAAAAGTTACCGTTGCTACCAAAGTAGCAGCTGTTACTTGGTCTGTTATGGAAGATTCCAACAAATCTGTTACATCAAGGGGTTGATTTTCCAAAACTTGTTGAGATGTCCATGTTTTATTCGACAATTTGTGAGCTGGGCGTTGTTGTTTGTCAGTGATAATGGAAAATGAAAGCGCCCAGCTCAAAAATGAATAAATCCAAGGCATTTGTTCGTGGGAGGGGCCAGGATTCGTAGTGCACTGGTCCCCCTCACATGCCAGGACACCAACCGGGCACCCTAGGGGGCACTTTTACAAAAACAAAAAAAAAGGTAAAAGAGCTCCCAGGTGCATAGCACCCTTCCCTTGTGTGTTGAGCCCCCCAAACCCCCTCAAAACCCACTGCCCACAAGTCTACACCATTACTATAGCCCTAAGGGGTGAAGGGGGGCACCTACATGTGGGTACAGTGGGTTTGGGGGGGGGGGTTGGACGACTAAGCATTAAGCAGCACAATTGTAACAGGTGGGGGGGGATGGGCCTGGGTCCACCTGCCTGAAGTCCACTGCACCCCCTAACAACTGCTCCAGGGACCTGCATACTGCTGCCAGGGAGATGGGTATGACATTTGAGGGTGAAAATAAAAAGTTGTGAAACATCATGTTTTGTGGTGGGAGGGGGTTAGTGACCACTGGGGGAGTCAGGGGAGGTCATCCCCGATTCCCTCTGGTGGTAATCTGGTCATTTAGGGCACTTTTTGGGGCCTTATTCGTGAAAAAACAGGGTCCAGGAAAAGTGCCCTAAATTCTAGCTACAAACGCATACTTTTTTTTCCATTATCGGCGAAAGGCGCCCATCTCTCCTCAGCCAATAACCACGCCACAATTCCACCTTCGCCACGCCTCTGACACGCCCCCGTCAACTTTGTACGCTTCCGCGATGGAGTGCAGTTGAAAACGTCCAAAATCGGCTTTCCATTATACCGATTTATTCGTTTTTGTGAGATAAACGTCTATCTCCCGATTTGGGTCGAAATCTAGGCGTTTTTCTCTTTCAATTATAAGGTGGATAGCCTCTTTAAAGTTAGATTTCAATCTTCTATACTTTTCAGGGCAGTCATTGAACTGAGTGAGCCACATGTTTACCATCTTTTTGCAAGTCATGTAGGTTGCTAGATCTTCTCTCTCTGAAGTTTCTAGCATGCTGGCAGCAGGTGCCTGTGGAATGCTGTGTACTGGGATTGGTCTGAGTCAAGCATGGAATATGGCTGGTCAGGTGGCTCTTGATAATCATAGGGTGTTTTTCTGGGCTTAACTGCTCAACTTTTATCTGAGCCCAGTTCCTGAGTAGTTCCAGACTCTGTGGTTGAAATGAAGCGTTTCCCTTGGTGTGCTTTCAATGAAGTGAGAGCTAGTGCTATTGCATCCGTTTGCATGAGAACGTGTGGATCATTCTGGTGGAAGTTCGCATCCATGGTGTGTTTTACTTTAGGCTTGCTTTTTTCGGGTAAGTGAGACTCTGGTGTGGAGGAACCAGCTTGCTCAGAATCTGATGACTCTTCTGAGTCAGACTGTGACTGTGCAATTTTGTGAGCCAGGGTATGCGCCTTCACATACTTTGCTATTCGCTGGGTATATATAATCTTCTATGATTATGTGGCTGATCTGACTTTCCCTGCCATCCTGCCTTGTGGCTTCTTCAAGTGCTTTTACTTGGGCCTAGGACAATTCAAGGGCAATGTCCAACTCAATTTCTTAGTGTGCAGCTTCCTGCTTCTTTTCTTCTAATTTTTATAGCTGCTTCTTGCTCATTATAAAGAACTCTGAATTGTGCAGCCACCATATCCACTTGCAACTTAAGAGCAAGAGAGCTTGTAGTGGACTGATAGTACAACTTGTCCTGTGTGATTTCAGGGACCTAGAACGTATAGTGCTTCTAGTGCTGCCAGAGTGTTTGGGCAAATTCTGCTCTGCAGGGACTGTGTGTATTAGACTACCCGAGCCTGTGCATCTAGCCCCGTCTTTGGCCGTTTTCAAGTCCAGACTTAAAGCCCACCTCTTTGCCACTGCTTTTGACTCCTAACCACTACTCACTTGCCCTGTCCTTTATCCTCACCTATTTATTCCGTTACCCTTAATTGTTCTGTCTGTTTGCCTGTCTTATCTAGATTGTAAGCTCTTTGAGCAGGGACTGTCTTTTGTGTATGGTGTACAGCGCTGTGTATGCCTTGTAGCGCTATAGAAATGATAAATAGTAGTAGTAGTAGTAGTAGTAGTAGTAGTATTTCTGTGCCTTTAATTACTTCAGCCACCATGGCCTGGCATGTGAGGTCTATGGCCTGCTGTCTCTCCCTCTGGGCCAAACTAACTGAATCTTTTTGCCTGCTCAGAAGTTCACAATATTCCTGTGATTTCTGTTGATATTGCTGATAGATAGCTTGCAGCAGGTCAGTATTTAGGCCTTCAGCCTGGCCCTCCTTTGGAACTTCAAGCATTCCTTGCTGTACTTTGACCCATAGTTTGTTCAAAAGGGAGATATATCTTTTTACTTCAGCTTCATACACCTCTCTGGCTGTCTCTGTTGGTTTATGGAGTCTTGTGGACTTTGAACCCCTGTCACTGCTATTGCTGGGTTGTGCTATGTCTTTGCACTGTTCAGTTACTTCAGCCTCCTCTGTTACTGATTTGTCTGACTAAATTACTTCAGAGCCTGCCATGGCTTCAGCAGTAAAAATAATTTTTGTTTTGTTTTTTTAACTGTGACTGCAAACCTTAGCTCTGTGCCAAAAAATGTTACATTTTGCTGAGAGGCTAGGAAGTCTATATTAGTAACGTTTTGTTCTTTTGTAAGCCATGAGCGTACTTTGGAGAGGGGATGTGTCCCAAATGGATGCTTTTTGATTGAGATTGAAGAAACTGGAATGTCTTAGCAGCCTGTGCCCAAATTGCAACTTTGTTTGCTATTACTATAGCAATGGTGAGCGGGTTTGCTGCAGGAATGAATACTTTACCGATTGCTACGGCAATGATAAGGCTTATGTATACACAGAAGAAGCAAATCCTCACAGAGTAGGAAATGTAGAACACAACAGTGAAGATGACTCAAAAAAGGCAGACAATGCTTCAGATGGTCTAAACGTTTATTATAAAGCAAATGAGACTCAACATAGCTGTGTTTCGGCCAACAAGGCCTGCCTGCATCAGGCGTCTCTTAAATTGCACTGAAACGTCCACTTAGAATTATGCCTGTAGATAATTAACCCTTTGATCAGCACACTACCAGCACACACCAGCAGTTACATAAGTACATAAGTACATAAGTACATAAGTAGTGCCATACTGGGAAAGACCAAAGGTCCATCTAGCCCAGCATCCTGTCACCGACAGTGGCCAATCCAGGTCAAGGGCACCTGGCACGCTCCCCAAACGTAAAAACATTCCAGACAAGTTATACCTAAAAATGCGGAATTTTTCCAAGTCCATTTAATAGCGGTCTATGGACTTGTCCTTTAGGAATCTATCTAACCCCTTTTTAAACTCCGTCAAGCTAACCGCCCGTACCACGTTCTCCGGCAACGAATTCCAGAGTCTAATTACACGTTGGGTGAAGAAAAATTTTCTCCGATTCGTTTTAAATTTACCACACTGTAGCTTCAACTCATGCCCTCTAGTCCTAGCATTTTTGGATAGCGTGAACAGTCGCTTCACATCCACCCGATCCATTCCACTCATTATTTTATACACTTCTATCATATCTCCCCTCAGCCGTCTCTTCTCCAAGCTGAAAAGCCCTAGCCTTCTCAGCCTCTCTTCATAGGAAAGTCGTCCCATCCCCACTATCATTTTCGTCGCCCTTCGCTGTACCTTTTCCAATTCTACTATATCTTTTTTGAGATACGGAGATCAGTACTGAACACAATACTCCAGGTGCGGTCGCACCATGGAGCGATACAACGGCATTATAACATCCGCACACCTGGACTCCATACCCTTCCTAATAACACCCAACATTCTATTCGCTTTCCTAGCCGCAGCAGCACACTGAGCAGAAGGTTTCAGCGTATCATCGACGACGACACCCAGATCCCTTTCTTGATCCGTAACTCCTAACGCGGAACCTTGCAAGACGTAGCTATAATTCCTGAACCTGCAGCACTGACTTGGCACTCACACAGAAAGGACTGTCCCATTCTTCAGTGATCAGCCATAAGGGGGGCTAGGATGCAAGGTGCATAAGCATGGCCCATGGCAGAGCCAAGAGCACACAAAAAAAGGGAGAAGCAGGAGGCAGAGGAAGAGAAAGAGAGTGTTAGTCTGGTCATGAGCCCTTGGACTTAGGCTGAGGCCTAGTATAGCTTTTAGGCCAAGGCCTAGGATGGATCGAACAGGTACTATACACGACCCCAGCTACCAATCCCTGCACACACACACTCAACCAATCTTACACTTCCAGAAAGGGAAAGATAGGCCATGAGGCAGGCCTCACGGTCTATCAGGAACTGATTCACTCAGAATTTAAGCATGCGGACCTCACGGCCTACCTGGAACCGAGTCATACTTGGGAGGGGAGAAAGAGACTAAACGAGGTGTCCCCCTCCGGAGACTGGAGCACCAGCAACACCCTTGGTGCTGGCAGTCAAGGAGAAAGGGTAGCATACACAGGAACACGACAAGTGAGGGACTGAGATACAATACTGTAGGCAGAGGCCCTCAGCAAAACAGGGAAGGGAAAAGTCAGCAAAAGAGAGAGCGGAGCCTAACACACACACTCGCACAGAAAGGGACAGTTCTCAGTAATACAGGAGGCATTACAGTAAAGGAAGTACTGGAACAGTCACCAAGGGAAGACTGCAATAAACAGATAACTTCCAGAGGCAGAGAAGCTCTGCAGACAAAGGGTTAAACCCAGCTCAGCACATAAACAGAAGCCAGAGGCAGGGAATACTGCAGACAACGGGGAAGCAGAGAAGCTCTGCAGACAAAGGGTTAATTGGGAGTACAAAGAAAAACAACCCCCGCAGAGAGAAACAAAGGGCAAGACCTGACAGGCAGAAACAAACACAGCATGAAGGGAACTCTGAAGGAAGGGAAGCAAACAACAAACTGGAACAGAACGAGAAGTAACTCACCACACGGCACCAGAGCTAAACAGGGATCCCCAGGTGTAGGGAGAGAGGTAATTAGACACATGCAGACAGAGACAAAGCAATAGAAAACTGCAGCCAGGAGAGGAGTAACAACTCCACACAAGCACAGAGCTAACAGCTCAAACTGAGCAAAGGAAGGCTTCAGCAGATTTGGAGTAAACGCCAAAGCAGGGGTTGACGGGAGAGGTGAGCTTAAGTAGACAGACTGACATCAGCTCAGCCCCTGATGGACCAATCAGGAGCGGTTCCAAGCATTCCTCTGCCTGACTAGCAGAATTCTAACAGAACCATACAGAATCATAACAGAGAGGAAAAGAAACAAACAAGAGCTGAAGAACCAGGAGGGGGAAAAAAAAAGTAAATCAGGGAAGTCCATGGGATACCACAGTAGGTAGATCCGGGGGGGGGGGGGGGGGGGGGGTAGGATCAGACGTAGGAAGAGTATTGTAGGAGTCACGGGGAGCATAATTATGTGAGTTATGAGATCTGACTAGGGGAACTAGGGAGAGTGATTTGTACAGGGGCTAAATTAGAGACAGGTACCATAGAGGCACATATTACACAATCAAAAAGACCCGATAATCGGGCTGAACTGGCCATGTATTGGACAAATAGGTTATTTTCCAGAAACTGGAGAGAAAAAGGAAGTAGAAGAAGAGCAAGGGAACAGGATAAAGAGCTAGCAAGGAAATAAGAACAAAGGTGAGATACATGACTTTAGAAAATAATGTGAAACCTTCCCAGCAGAAGAAATATAGCCAGAAGAATAGAAGTAACCACAAAAAAATGCAACACCAGTGTGAGCCCAGGAGTCAGGACGTAGAATAGGTGGTGGAGCAAAAAAGAGGGGATAGAGTTAAGCATAGAACAAGGGTAAACAGAGAGAACTCAGTTAATGGGAAATAGTACCTCAAGCTTACTCACAGGATATTATACCATAAGAAATTCAGAATCAGAAAAATAGTACTGAGAAGGAAGAAAAGTACAATGATAATATGGATGTCCAGTAATTCCATAAGGAGCAAATAACATCTTGAACCTTTAGTGTGATAGTGTATGGTATAAATGTCCAAACTTTAAGAGGTGTCGTTAGGCATGGGCTTCACTGTAGAAATGTGATGCCATGTATCTGAGTCCTGAATCTGGATAGCAAAGGGGTATCTGGGCTTTGTCCACAACTCAAGGCGGTGATTTTTCAGGTAGACAAAATCACCAGCTGAATATCTGAGAACTGGGCGGCCTCCCTGCTCTTCTCTGCTAGATGCCATAGAAGCGTGAGCTTCTATCCACAGATGGATGAGATCTCTTGCAACCTGTAAAGCAGAAAAATAGAGAGAGAGATCATCAGAGGAGAAAACAGGAAAAGGTGAGCAGGGACCCTGCATTTCGTGACCTGTGACTATCTGATGAGGTGTCAAGCCTGACTGCCTCAAACATGTTTCTGAGAGAAAAAGAGCTAATGGCAGGGCCTGCAATCATGTCAGGCATGGGGTTTCCAGCAGGGTTTTCCTTAAGGTCATTTTCAGAATGCCATTGGTGTGCTTCACTAGGCCATTAGCTGGGGGCCTGTACACGCATACAAAGTGATGTTGGACATGCAGCCCATCAGTTATTTCCTGTGAAAGAGAGTTACGGAAGAGTGTTCCATTGTGCGTGTGTATCCTGGAAGGAAAACCAAACCTGGAACAAAGTCAGTTAGTAAACATTTTGCCACTGCTTTTGCAGATTCATTGGAACATAGTATGACACCTAAGGGGTCTTAGGAGCAGTCACATGGTGAACAGAGATTGGGGTTAGCCCGACCAGAGCCCAGGTACAAGGATTCCTGCCTTGGACTGCAGCAAGGGAGCGCTCATCTCATAGGAGAAATGTGTATGTCTGGGATCAATGGGGAAGGGGCAAATACACTTCCAGAATTCCACAGTAGCTAGAGCCTAGGGAATGGCGCTAGGTCTTCTAGGAGTTGCAGTTTAGCCCTATTCCCCATAAAAAGGGCTGATGACAATGGCGTTCCTAGCCTGGATGGCACCCGGGGTGGATTGCCGATGCGCCCCCCCCCCCCCGGCAAAATGACACCCCCCCCTGGGTGCACGCCGCTGGGGGGGGGGGTGCCGCGGCGTGCGCCTGTCGGCTCCGAAAAGTTCGCTAACTTCGCTCATTCACTGCAGCTCCCTCTGCCCCGGAACAGGAAGTAACCTGTTCCGGGGCAGAGGGAGCTGCAGCGAACGAGCGAAGATAGCGAACTCGGAGCCAGGTGTGCGCCATGGCACCCCCCAGCGGCGTGCACCCGGAGCAGACCGCCCCCACCGCCCCCTCCCCTTGGTACGCCACTGGCTGATGATATCATCTCCCTGAGACAGAAGGGCGGGGTTCGGAAAGCACCTAGCAGTCCTTAGCCCTAGAAAAAGGCTATTAGATTGTAAGCTCTGAGCAGGGACTGTCTTTCTTCTATGTTTGTGCAGCGCTGCATACGCCTTGTAGCGCTATAGAAATGCTAAATAGTAGTAGTAGTAGTAGTAACAACTCCCTAAGAGTTGGTCAGCAAAAGTGCAAGCAGGCTCTCTAATCCCAGGCAGTGAGAACCCCAAAGCACCAACTGGACCAGAGTTGAGTATTCCCTGAAATATGTTGGGATATTTGTTTGTTGAGCAAGATGCACTGAGAGCATGAGCAGTGCTCAAAGTTCAGAATGGAGAAGGAAAGTTTCTAAGAGCTGGCCAGTGAAAGTGAGCTACCTATCCCGAGCAGTGAGGACCCCAAAGTACCAACTGGACCAGAGTTGAGTATTCCTTGAAATGTGTTGGGATATTTTTTTGTGGGGCAAGATACACAGAGCGGGAGGAGTGCTTAAATTTAATCTTGGACTGTGGTTTGAAATACCAAGGCAAGAGGAATCCTGTATTTGTTTTCTGCCTAAGGCAATGAGGAGGATTCCCAGAGAGAGTAAAGGAACCTTTCTCTATGCTTCTGTAAAAGCCCCACAGGAGCAGAAGTTGGCATGAGGCATGGCAACCCTTGAGAGAAGGGAAACCTGACCTTAAAAAGCTGTTCCAGAAGTGGGTGAATATCATGTCCATAAATGCTGGGCCAAATCTACTGCTCGTGTTAAGTCTGTGTTTTATTTTGGAAAAAGTATAATTAACTTGGCGTTGTTTGATGCTGAAAGAGCTGTTTCTCTGAACTTCTGTTATTGCCCATGACAATAGAAATGCTTCCACCCAGTGCAAGAATGGACATAAACACACCAGTAAATACCTTTTACCAGTGCATTTATTCTAACAAAAAAGGTGCCGGTACTCAAATGCCAGGCCACCCTTCAGGGGTGGGGTGATCACTAAGAGACCCACCCCACAATAGCTAGGTCCCCTGCAACCAGTCACAGAATCTGACAAGGCAGAATTGCTGTGTAGAGCCTGAGCTCTTTCATTAAAACTGGGGGACCACGGGTCAATTTTAGCAGAAAATGGAAAAGGTGCCGGTACTCAGTACCCCCTCAAAAAAAGCCCTGCCTTTTACCATGGCATCGTGTCTGCATATCTGTAAAATCAATATGTAAGTCTAGTATGGGCCCTGCTGCTTTTGGATGAACCACAGGGGGCGAAGGTATCTGTTTCCTGTGTTGGGGGTAGCTTGCTGGCACACTGAACAGGAAAACAAAAAATTCTGTACAATCTGCTTCAAATTAGGAGCCCACCATTTCTGTCATATGTCATTTACCGAGGATGCTAGGGTATATAGTGGCAAATGTATCTGGCCTAACATCCTAACATCATTATCACAGCCTGAAAATAAATGCAAGGGTTATCTGAGGGATGAAACCACATCCCCTCATGAGACTGACATTCTGCACTTTCCCACTGTTTCAGCTCAGTCTGTGACTGCATTTCTTTCATGATATCCAGGGGTTGTAATGGCTGAAACTGTTTCCCTGAACCTAATATGATCAGCTGTAAAGGCCTAGCTTCCTCTTCCCAGGGTTCTTCCCTTCCCTAACCCGTTTTGCCTCATGATCACAAATGTCATTCATGGAAGAGATTCAATCTCCCGTGTGTGCCTTCACTTAATCACAGTCACTGGAAGCTGCTGCTCTAATCTCTGATGCAGCAACCAAATGTCAGTAACAATTTATTTAATTTATTTATTGCATTTCTATCCCACATTCCCCCACCTATTTGCAGGATCAATGTGGCTTACATAGATTTGGTAACATTGTCATAACAGGATATCAGATACAGTTAGTAATGTGTAGCGATTAGGGAAGGGTGAGGGAGGAAGGAAGGGAGTTGTTAGGGTATAGAAGGTGTGCGTTCATAGTTGAGTGGACTTAGTGAGGTTATAGGTTCTCATTATAGGCCTTGTTGAAGAAGAATGTTTTCAGATATTTTCGGAAGATAGATATTTCTTTGATTGCTTTTAGGTCTGTAGGTAATGCATTCCATATCTGCATGCTCTTGTAAGAGAAGGTAGTGGCGTGCATCATCTTGTATTTAAGTCCTTTGCAGCTGGGGTAGTGCAGGTTGAGAAATTTACGGGATGATTTTGTGGCGTTTCTGGGAGGTAAGTCTATGAGGTTTAGCATTTAGATTGGGGCGTCTGCATGAATGATTTTGTGTACAATCGTGCAGATCTTGAACGCAATGCGTTCCTTCAATGGAAGCCAGTGCAGTTTTTCTCTTAGGGGTTTTGCGCTTTCATATTTGGTTTTTCCAAATATGAGTCTGGCGGCTGTATTCTGGGCAGTTTGGAGTTTTTTGATTGTCTGTTCTTTGCACCCTGCGTATAGTGCAGTAGCCCAGATGGCTTATTACCATTGACTGTACCAGGGTACGGGAAGATGTATCTCGGGAAAAAAGGTTTTACTCTTTTAAGTTTCCACATGGTGTAGAATATCTTTTTCGTCGTGTTTTTCACGTGGGTATCAAGAGTGAGGTTTCGGTCAATGGTGACTCCAAGAATTTTCAAGTTTTGTGAGACCGGGAGAGAATAGTATGGTGTGATTGTGGCGTTAAAGTTTTTTGTAATCTTTGACGAGACTTTATTTTAAAAATGTTCACCCGGTTTTTAAAGGAAGCAAAGTCTCAGTGTTTCCAGATATTGCCCGTTGGACCCAACAGAGGCGGAAGAAATTCCTTGATATGAAACAGGAATCTGTTAGCATAGGGGCTGTTTTCCAATTCCTTTTAAATGTATTTTGATATTCAAGGAGAAGAGATATATATTCTTTGAACCTGAACAATTGAGATCATTCCTTGATATGAAGAGAGACTAGACTTTAATTCAAATATGAGTCCCGTAAGTGTTTTAAAGGGAACCACTGCTTGAGTTTTGTTATATATTATTTCTTATTATACCAACTTCCTTTGGTTATAACCATCTTGAATCCACTTTTCTAGAGGACTATAAACCCAATTAAGGAAAGATTTTCTATGTAGTATATTTCCTTAATTTCTATGTATCTAAAATGGGTGTATCTATTCAAAGAATGTATCTTTGTATTAACTTTAAAATGATAAATAAAGAAAAAAAAGTTTTTTGTGTTATGTTGTGAGGTGAGTACAAGACATTGTGTTTTTATGCGTTAAATTTTAATTGGAATGCAACCACCCAGGTATGCATTATTTGGAGGCTTTGGTTGATCTCGTTGGTGATTTCAATTAGATCTTGTTTGAATGTGATGTAGATTGTGACGTCATCTGCATAAATGTAGGGGTTGAGGTTTTGATTGGCTAATAGTTTGGCTAGTGGTATCATCATTAGGTTAAACAATGTTGGTGAGAGAGGGGATCCCTGGGGGACTCCACATTCAGGTATCCATGGTGGTGGTCAAATGTGAGACAGGTGTACCTTGCCCTTTGAGCATACCTCTCCTTAACCACCTATTCATATTCTTGATCAATGCCTGAAGCACATATTGGGAATCAGTGTAAATTGTAAGGGGTGACTGGGTATATGAGCTAAGTGCTGCCCTGAAGGCATAAAGCTCTGCAGATTGGGATGTACATTTAGCTGGATCCAGAGATCCTGCCTGTACCAAATCCCAGTCCACATGCATGGAATCATGATATGTCCTGATAACTGCATATCCCACTGCCAGTGGCTGATCCTGTGGGCCAGCGGCAGATTTGTCAATACAGACAGTAATACTGTCCAGGATGGGTGTCTCACTAGCTAACCACATATTCTCTTGTGAACATACATGCAATTTTGTGTCTGGAATGTTCATATTTCCCAGCACCATAGAAAGATTTTCTGCATTCACAGTGCTATGCAAAATTACTCTGGGTGTGCAAGCAAAAACAATGTTGTGGTCTGTCTGGAATTTGATAAGAACCCTGTACACTGTTTCAAGGCTGCTTTAACACAACGGGGGACATACAGTTCTAATTGTATTTAGAAAAACAGAACATTCTGACTTGACCAAAACATAATCAGTTTCTGAGACTTTCCCTGCGTCTTTGTAACTACTGCATTCATAGAAATTTCATCTGCAAAAGTGTAAAATTGCAAAGGCAGCCCAGCAACAGGTGTAAAAAGTGACTGAGCCTTTTCCAGGATTTCCAAGATATTGTGAAAAGCTAACCGCTGCTCTGTAACCCACTGTATTCGCTTTGAGCCATCCCTAGGCTGAGTACCCTTCAGAAGCCTATGAATGGGTTCTGTTACAGTGGCATATTCTGGGATCCAATCTCTACAAAAGTGCCCTGACCTCTGACATTGTCTTGGGATCCCTTACTGCCTTCAGATCTGACACATGGCTCTCATGTACCATCCGTGATCCTGCTGATATAGTAGTTCCCAGAAAAAGCACTTCTGTCTGATACAACTAGGCCTTTGACTTGTTTACTTTGTACCCAAAATGGTCTAGGGACTTAAGTAAGGAAGTCCGGAAGTGGGAAACGAAGGACAGTTAACAGACTGCTGGTTCACATAATCCAATTTATTTCTTAAAATATATATAAAAAATTCTCTGTAAACCTGGAGGATGTAATGGGGCAGTTCTACAAACTGAAGGGTAGCAAATCTCCTGGACCAGATGGTATTCATCCCAGAGTACTGATAGAACTGAAAAATGAGCTTGCGGAGCTATTGTTAGAAATATGTAATTTATCCTTAAAATTGAGCTTGGTACCGGAAGATTGGAGGGTGGCCAATGTAACGGCGATTTTTTAAAAAGTTCCAGAGGAGATCCGGGAAATTATAGACCAGTGAGTCTGATGTCGGTGCCGGGCAAAATGGTAGAGACTATTATTAAGAACAAAATTACAGAGCATATTCAAAAGCATGGATTAATGAGAAAAAGTCAACATGGATTTAGTGAAGGGAAATCTTGCCTCACCAATCTACTACATTTCTTTGAAGGGGTGAACAAACATGGATAAAGGGGAGCCGGTTGATATTGTGTATCTGGATTTTTAGAAGGCGTTTGACAAAGTACCTCATGAAAGACTCCAGAGGAAATTGGAGAGTCATGGGATAGGAGGTAGTGTTCTATTGTGGATTAGAAGCTGGTTAAAAGATAGAAAACAGAGAGTAGGGTTAAATGGTCAGTATTCTCAATGGAGAAGGGTAGTTAGTGGGGTTCCCCAGGACTCTGTGCTGGGACTGCTGCTTTTTAACATATTTATAAATGACCTAGAGATGGGAGTAACTAGTGAGGTAATTAAATTTGCTGATGACACAAAGTTATTCAAAGTCATTAAATCGCGGGAGGATTGTGAAAAAATTACAAGAGGACCTTATGAGACTGGGAGACTGGGCGTCTAAATGGCAGATGATGTTTAATGTGAGCAAGTACAAAGTGATGCATGTGGGAAAGAGGAACCCAAATTATAGCTATGTCATGCAAGGTTCCACGTTAGGAGTCACAGACCAAGAAAGGGATCTAGGTGTCGTCGTTGATGATACGTTAAAACCTTCTGCTCAGTGTGCTGCTGCGGCTAAGAAAGCAAATAGAATGTTAGGTATTATTAGGAAAGGAATGGAAAACAAAAATGAGGATGTTATAATGCCTTTGTATCGCTCCATGGTGCGACTGCACCTTGAATATTGTGTTCAATTCTGGTCGCCGCATCTCAAAAAAGATATAGTGGAATTAGAAAAGGTGCAGAGAAAGGCGACGAAAATGATAAAGGGGATGAGACGACTTCCCTATGAGGATAGGCTAAAGCAGTTAGGGCTCTTCAGCTTGGAGAAAAGGCGGCTTAGGGGAGATATGATACAGGTCTATAAAATAATGAGTGGAGTTGAACGGGTAGATGTGAAGCATCTGTTCATGCTTTCCAAAAATACTAGGACTAGGGGGCATGCGATGAAGCTACAATGTAGTAAATTTAAAACGAATCGGAGAAAATCTTTCTTCACTCAACGTGTAATTAAACTCTGGAATTCGTTGCCAGAGAACGTGGTAAAGGCAGTTAGCTTAGCGGAGTTTAAAAAAAGGTTTGGCCGGCTTCCGAAAGGAAAAGTCCATAGACCGTTAATAAATGGACTTGGGGAAAATCCACTATTTCTGGGATAAGCAGTATAAAATGTTTTGTACGTTTTTGGGATCTTGCCAGGTATTTGTGACCTGGATTGGCCACTGTTGGAAACAGGATGCTGGGCTTGATGGACCTTTGGTCTTTCCCAGTATGGCAATACTTATGTACTTATGTAGACACAGCAACTGTTTTTTGGCATACATCATGCCTGCTTCAGGAGTCTAAAAATAAAAGGAGATATAGGATCACATACAAGATACGTAATACCAACAGGTGAGAGGGACCGCAATCTAGTGAATCTCTATGTCGCCGACTTAAAAAATAATTTTCTTTTCGACCACCCATATAAGGACAACATCAGGATATACAAAAGATACACAGATGATATATTTATTTTGTGACAGGGAACAAGTGACCTATTAAAAGATTTTGTGGCTTGGCTCAATACGCGGGACTGCAATTTGAAATTGAAGATGAACCATGATAACAACACCATTCCTTTTTTGCATTTATTCATCTCCAAACACAATAATACATTCAGCACAACTATATACAGGAAGCCTACAGATAGAAATGTTTTTCTTCACTTTACCAGCGAACACAACAAAAGTCTGAAGAAAAATTTACCATTATCACAATTCCTCAGACGCAGAAGAATTTGTTCTAATCTACAAGATTTCCACACACAGTCGAGTACCATGGCACAGAGATTTATCCAAAGGGGATATCCCACAGCAGATATATCCAATGGCTATACCAGGGCGTGACAGAAGGGAAGACATACACTTTTAAAACCAAAAACAACTAAGGACAAACCCGATATCATCTGCACTCTCCAGTACTCTTTTCTTGCCAACAAAATCCAGAAGATCATCAGAGATCATTGGCATATCCTCGAAAACCATCAGTGCTTCAAGAACAGATGTTTGACCGTTGCATACTCAAGAGGCAAAAATCTAAAGGAGATACTTGTGCCATCCACCCTTCCTGAAATGAAGACCGGGCCATCTGAAATTCATTATGGACACCAGAAATGCGGTAGATGCAGCATCTGTAAGCACGTTATGGATATGTCCACATTCATCCATCCCACACACAGAAAACATATAGATTGAAGCACATGTCTAACTGTAATATGTCAAATGTAATTTACAAACATGCGTGGGATAAACATAAAGGAATCCTGTTCAGAAGGAATGGATCCTCAGGAGCTTAACCGAGATTGGATAGCAGAGCCGGTAGTGGGAGGCGGGGCTGGAGGTTGGGAGGCGGGGATAGTGCGGGGCAGACTTATACGGTCTGTGCCAGAGCCAGTGGTGGGAGGCGGGACTGGAGGTTGGGAGGCAGGGATAGTGCTGGGCAGACTTATACGGTCTGTGCCAGAGCCGGTGGTGGGAGACAGGGATAATGCTGGGCAGACTTATATGGTCTGTGCCAGAGCCGGTGGTGGGAGGCGGGGATAGTGCTGGGCAGACTTATATGGGCTGTGCCAGAGCCGGTGGTTGGGAGGCGGGGCTGGTGGTTGGGAGGCGGGGATAGTGCTGGGCAGACTTATACGGTCTGAGCCCTGAAGAGCATAGGTACAAATCAAAGTAGGGTATACACAAAAAGTAGCACACATGAGTTGTCTTGCTGGGCAGACTGGATGGACCGTGCAGGTCTTTTTCTGCCGTCATCTACTATGTTACTATGTTACATCATTCAGTGCCCTTGTAAGTTTCCATATATTGGTAAAACTAACCGCATGATCAAAACATGCATTATCGAACATCGCAGCTGTATTAACAGAAATATCGAATCTGCCCCATTAGTAAGTCATTTGCACAGTATCCCACAGACCATCGAGGACCTAAGGTTTTTGGTATTCAAAATGTTTCAGCCCGAATGGTGCAGAAACAATGTCACAGATCTACTTTTACAAGAGGAGCATCACCTCATTTTTGAATTCAATACAGTCACACCCTTTGGTGTTACTACTACTTATCATTTCTATAGCGCTACCAGACGTACGCAGCGCTGTACACTTGAACAGGAAGAGACAGTCCCTGGTCTTAACCAAGAAACTGATTTCCAGCCTTTTCTCTAAATTCAATCACTTCAAACCTCAGACACACAACTATAATACACTACAGCTTGATTTCCACATCACCATGGCTTTATACTTTATCTGCTTCTATTTTGGTTTATTATTTCCCTTGTGTCCATTTGTTTATAATTATGCTTCAATCAATATTTACATCACTAGGTTTATGATAGTTTATGTTTAATTTTGGTATTTATTGTTTTATAATTAATTTTTTTTGTGTACATTGCGTTACAATTATGACTAATTAATATATACAGTTAATGAATCCGTGCCCTTCCTTTCAATATTACTCTAATATACATACATTACTTGTATTGATTGTGCCATCAATACAATACGTTTAAGACGCTGTCTTTTGGAACCTTCTATAATCACTCTAGGTCCCATTTGCCAACCATCTAACTCTAGTGTTGTTATTCATCTATGTGAATGTTGCCCTGGGCAATTAAAAGGATATTTATAGAAATAAATATCTATATTTATATATAAATAGGTATATAATTTTTATATATTTTATTACTTTCATGTCACTGTATGTTTAGTAAAACATTGGAATATCCCTTTTTTTTTAGGATGCAACATGTCTATCCCTGATTTAGCCTCTCCCCGGTTTCTCTTCCCAGCTCTTCCCTTTTTTGCATCCTCCACATTTTTTCATTTCCCCAGGGCTTTGTTTTTCATTCTCGTCGTTAGTGCCTAACAAGCATGCGCCTGGTTTCCGCGCCTTTTTGCCCTTTAAATACAAGCTTCCCTACTACTACGGCCGCTTTTTTGCTGTCATGGGGCAGTCCAGTCTACCCCGCGACTCTGGTGAATTTTATTTTTACATTCTTTTCTATATTCCTTTTCCAGCACCTTGTGTTCGTCACTTTTCCTCCTTGCCACCGCGCTCATCATTTGGAGGCGGTTCACTTTGATTCTTCTTTTCACCTAGGCCAGTCCTTTTCCCTCATCATGTTTTTCCAGCATTCTCAAGAGCATCTGCTATCTCTTACTTATCAGTTCAGTTCCTTCTTGGTACTTTCCATTTCGTCGCCTTCCCTCCTTTTTCTACTTGCCTTCCAGCAGCATTTCAGCACGGGATCTTTCCTTAGTTCACATGTTCACAGACGAAACTCCATTATTCCTTGTCTACTTTTTGCTCTCCGCTTTTAAGTCTCTCGGCGATAATCGCCATTATTTAGCACACTTCATCTCTCCTTAATACAGAGCTCTGCCTTGACTCCATCTTAACCTTTTTGTGCGTTAATCTGCCTCCATTTTTTATAGAGACTTTCAGTGTGATTTTGTCCACACCGTTGATGTTACCTATATGTGTATGGTCTTTCTAAAGACCAATATATTACTCTCAATACCTACTGGCCTATTTTTTGACCTTTACAACATCAGGTTAGTTGCTCTTTTTGTCCCTCACTATCCTTAACATTCCAATGTTTTTAAATGTTTTGTGTCTGATTCTATTTATTTATATGTTTCTGCACACCAACAATTTTCTATTAGGTATTCTTTTTTACATTTATTATTTTTTGATTATAATTTGATTTATTTGATTATAATTTTGATCCACATGATAAACTCTCTACAGATTGCATTGTGCACTATGTCCGCCATTTTTTGCTTCACTGGTTTTTGGACTATTACGTGATTACCTGTTAACTGACATTTTTATTCATGAAACCACATGACTTCATTCCTGAGACTGTCAGACTTTTAGAGAAATGACATTTTAATGAATGCTCACTCTATTTACTTTTCTTATTCACAGTTAGCCCCCTCATTCTAGAAAGGTTAGATACATAAGAAGGGCACGCATCCGGAATTTCAGTGCTGAAAAAGCAGAAGGGCGCTAAGTGCTATTCTATATGTTGAAATGATTACATCTGCAGGCTGTCACGTAAAGTAATGCTCACAAAAAGGGAGCATAAAATGGGCAGGGTGTTGATGTACCTAGCACTCGTGCATTCAAGACCCTTTATACAAAGTGTGTTCAGATTGATGATGCAAAACTGATGTGCCCAATATGCACACCTGCTATAAATGACAACTAAGTGGCTGAAAACTTGTTTTTTTGTGACCTGTAGTGTTTGTTGCCGAGTGGTGGTGGTGTTTGGAGTTAAGGTGCGTTCTCTACCTAGCTATCCTCACATCTCAAAACTTCTCACCAACATCTGCATACTCCCTTGTAACCCTTACCACTCCTAACACTCTCTATCTCTCACAACACCTGAGTGCCTCTCTGCTCCCCTGTTCTCTCTCTGACCCCCCTATTTTCTCCCTCTGGTTGTGTGAGACAGTATGTCTCCAGAGCCAGTTTTAGACATTGTGGGGCCCAGGGCAGAAATTAAAGAGGGGGGGCCCTGACCCCCTCTTCTCCTTGCCCCCCCCCCAGCAATCTTCCCAATTGTCAGATACCACACATAATACAACTATTAAACAGATTGTATTTGTTAAAGACGGAAGTCCAAAAGACAGCCGGCCTGGTTGAAAAGTGAGGTGAAGGATGCTATTAGGGCTAAAAGAAACGCCATCAGAAAATGGAAGAAGGAACCGTCTGAAAATAACAAGAAGCAGCATAAGGAGTGTCAAAGCAAATGCAAGGCGCAGATAAAGAAGGCCAAGAGGGATTATGAAAAAAAAAGATAGCATTCGAGGCAAAAAAACATAGTAAAATTTTTTTCGGTATATTAAAAGCAGGAAGCCGGCAAAAGAATCGGTTGGGCCGCTGGATGACCGAGGAGTAAAAGGGGCGATCAAGGAAGACAAAGA
Organism: Microcaecilia unicolor; assembly: GCF_901765095.1. NCBI lineage: Eukaryota > Metazoa > Chordata > Amphibia > Gymnophiona > Siphonopidae > Microcaecilia > Microcaecilia unicolor. The sequence goes on along the minus strand of NC_044040.1, from coordinate 116,377,843 downwards.
CGTAGCGGAGAGACTGAATTAATTCTTTGCTTCGGTCTTCACCGAGGAAGATTTGGGTGGGATACCGGTGTCGGAAATGGTATTTCAAGCGGACGAGTTGGAGAAACTTACTGACTTCACGGCAAACCTGGAGGACGTAATGGGGCAGTTCAGCAAACTAAAGAGTAGCAAATCTCCTGGACCGGATGGTATTCATCCTAGAGTACTGATAGAACTGAAAAATGAGCTTGAGGAGCTACTGCTAGTGATATGCAACTTATCCTTAAAATCAAGCGTGGTACCGGAAGATTGGAGGGTGGCCAATGTAACGCCGATTTTAAACAAAGGCTCCAGGGGAGATCCGGGAAATTATAGACCGGTGAGTCTGACGTCAGTGCTGGGGAAAATGGTAGAGGCTATTATTAAAAACAAAATTACAGAGCACATCCGAGGACATGGATTACTGAGACCAAGTCAAGAACGGCTTTTGTGTGGGGAAATCTTGCCTGACCAATTTACTTCAATTCTTTGAAGGAGTAAACAAACATGTGGACAAAGGGGAACCAGTTGATATTGTGTATCTGGATTTTCAAAAGGCGTTTGACAAGGTACCTCATGAAAGGCTACAGAGGAAATTGGAGGGTCATGGGATAGGAGGAAATGCCCGATTGTGGATTAAAAACTGAAGGATAGGAAACAGAGAGTGGGGTTAAATGGGCAGTATTCACAATGGAGAAGGGTAGTTAGTGGGGTTCCTCAGGGGTCTGTGCTAGGACCGCTGCTTTTTAATATATTTATAAATGATTTAGAGATGGGAGTACTAGCGAGGTAATTAAATTTGCTGATGACACAAAGTTATTCAAAGTTGTTAAATCGTGACAGGATTGTGAAAAATTACAAGAGGACCTTATGAGACTGGGCGGCTAAATGGCAGGTGAAGTTTAATGTGAGCAAGTGCAAGGTGATGCATGTGGGAAAAAAGAACCTGAATTATAGCTACCTCATGCAAGGTTCCACGTTAGGAGTTACGGACCAAGAAAGGGATCTGGGTGTCGTCGTCGATAATACTCTGAAACCTTCTGCTCAGTGTGCTGCTGCGACTAGGAAAGCAAATAGAATGTTGGGTATTATTAGGAAAGGTATGGAAAACAGGTTATAATGCCGTTGTATCGCTCCATGGTGCGACCGCACCTTGAGTATTGTGTTCAATTCTGGTCGCCGCATCTCAAGAAAGATATAGTAGAATTGGAAAAGGTGCAGTGAAGGGCGACTAAAATGATAGCGGGGATGGGACGACTTCCCTATGAAGAAAGATTAAGGAGGCTAGGGCTATTCAGCTTGGAGAAGAGACGGCTGAGGGGAGACATGATAGAGGTATATAAAATAATGAGTGGAGTGGAATAGGTGGATGTGAAGCATCTGTTCACGCTTTCTGAAAATACTAGGACTAGGGGGCATGCGATGAAACTACAGTGTAGTAAATTTAGAACAAATGGGAGAAACGTTTTCTTCACCCAACGTATAATTAAACTCTGGAATTCGTTGCCGGAGAAAGTGGTGAAGGCGGTTAGCTTAGCAGAGTTTAAAAAGGGGTTGGACGGTTTCCTAAAGGACAAGTCCATAAACCGCTATTAAACGGACTTGGAAAAATCCACAATTCCAGGAATAACATGTATAGAATGTTTGTACGTTTGGGAAGCTTGCCAGGTGCCCTTGGCCTGGATTGGCCGCTGTCGTGGACAGGATGCTGGGCTCGATGGACCCTTGGTCTTTTCCCAGTATGGCATTACTTATGTACTTATGTAAATTGGAACAGATTTATTCAACAGTGTAAAACATCAGAAATTTTAACAAATCAGTTAGGGGTAAAGTGGGCCTTCCGTGCTTTGCGGCTGCAGTGCAGTGCTTAAGTTTGGGTACAGATCCAACAGTTTTTCAGCACAGATGTAGTATAAAAGCTCTAGAGGTGAAACACATACCTCAGCTGGTTAGGCATTTAAAGCTAAGCATATCTCAACATTCAAATCTTCTGCATCAATGTCACCAATTTCTTCAGCTAGAGGTATGCACCTTTCTCTTAATGTGTTTGGACCTTCCACCATCTCCTTGGTGGAGAAAATAAAGCCAAACAAACCATAATAACACTCCAACTAAGAAAACCTCTCATTCAAGCTAGTAACTGCTGCATCAATCAGTGGGGAGAGGGGGGAATCTTGCTTTAACTTTTCCTCTGCATTAATATCACAACCATCATTCACGTCTTCATAATCAAACATCCATTTCTTCTTTAGGCTTCTTTTTTTGGGACAAGTGAGTTCAATCCCAATCTGCTTTGAGATATCCTGTGCAGAGGCTTATGCTGAGATAATGTTTCTGGAAAATTTCAGACAAAATGGGTTTCACACTGCTTTTTTATTTTCCATTTTTAAGATCATCCATTCTGACAGTGGGGTTCTAAAGGAGTTTATTTGTGTGACTGATATGGAACAACACATCATACCACACAACACAAATTATAAAGTGACCTGACACAATCTCTCATGCAAAGCCCTGTGCCTCTGAGCTGTCGTATAATCTCATTTCTCTGAACTGTTTGGTCTACCTGTGCTTCAAGGGCAAGGTGTAGTTCTTTTAGCTGATATCAAGCACCTTTGCATGTGCAGAGGAGCTCTCTGTAGTGAGACATCTGCAAGGGGTATGCGGCAGGAAGAAATCTAATCCCTTTTGCTCTCTTCACCTTTTACACAGTCCTTCAGTGGCAGCATTTGAAGTTGGAGAAGGCGCAGAAGCTACATAGGGCACGTGCAGAGGAGCTCTATTAGTGTAACATGTTGCATGCCTCTGTAGATTCAATGTAGCAATCTGATTCTGACCCTCCACTGATGGAAAGCTGCACCTTTCTCTTGCCTCCTCCGAACCCAGGATATATGTAAATCGAGTCCAGAGACCTAATTTTATCATGGCTGCAGTCTTGCTCCTTGGCCTGCCACTGACAGGGCTCTGTCCACCACTGACAGAAAGCTGCACCTTTTTCTTGCCTCTGAACCTCGGAGCCATTCAATTCAGGTCTTATATACTGCTAATAGTCCCTATTTAGGGTTTAGTGTGGTTTACATCATCAGTGGGGCAGAAGTTGATGCAATATTAGAGGAAGGACATTGGGTTAATATAATCTTGTTGGTTAGATACAATTGGTACAATATTGTAAGTAGGACATTGGGTGAACACAATCTTGTTGGTTAGATATAATGCTATCTTTCTATCTCTGTAACATTATTGGGTGTGAGGGTGGTAGGTGTTTCAATAGTCCGTCAGGGGTCAAAGGAGTAGAGATTAAATAGCATGCTTTGGGAAAAGGTACATTTTTATTTATTTATTATTTATTTATTATTTATTTATAGTTTTACAATAATACATTCATATTACTATAAATGCAGGATTTCAGAAAAGATACAAAGAATATGAAACATCTCAGCATTTCCCACAGTAATGTATTAAATGATGAGAAGAAGGAAAATATAGTTATACATATTGACCACCATAATTTGCTGGAACAAGATTTGGCAAAAATTATAAAGAAAAAAATCAAAACAATCAATCAGGGTAGAGAGCGTTATTCGCCCACTAGAAGGTACAAACAGTATTTTCCTATGAGGTCATTCAGGTTTGAACATTTCCCCCTTCCTTGGCTTTTATAAATTCTTCCAATTTCTTTGGATCCAGAAACACATAACTAATATTATTAATTGTTAACAAACATCTGCAGGGATATTTCAAAGTATAGATTCCTCCTAAGGCGAGAGTCCTTGGTTTTAAGGCCAAAAACTCATGCCTTCTTTTCTGAGTGTCCCTGTTCAGATCTGGAAAATTTGTATTTTACCACCAAAGAAATTGGTTTGCATATTTTTAAAGTACAAACGAAAAACATTGTTCCTATCAACTTCGAAAGCAAAGGAAACTATTAAAATCAGTCGTTGAGTGACTAATTCCAAAGAGTTCTCCAAAAACGCCATCACATTTAAATCAGGTAATGGTTCTGGTGAAACTGATTTTGCCCCAAATATATATTGTGCCTTGACAACTGGTGGTATAGCTTCTTTAGGACTATTCAAGACTTCTCCCAAATATCTCTTGAACATATCAACCGGAGGTATTAAAGGAACTTTAGGAAAATTGAGAAGTCTTAAATTGTTCCGTCTAGCCTGGTTGTCCAGGTATTCAACCTTTTTCACCAGAATTTCCTTATCTTTTATCATTAGGCTTGTTACATTCTGTAGAGATTTTACTTCCTCACTCAAAGTCTCTATTTTCTCTTCATCTTTTTGGGCTTGGGAAGTGACAAGAGCTTGGGAAGTTTTAAGAGAGGAAAAATCTTCTTTTAATATATCCGTTACCTGGACCAGGTTCCTGTTCTTAGCCTGAATGGCGTCCCATAGGCTCTCGAGAGTAATTGCTGTTGATTTTCCAACTCCTCGAATGTCCACGGAAGGTAGCCCTGATACACTGGCGGAGGTAGCATGTTCCATTTCACCTTTCCAGGTAGCAATAGTTACTGGGGTCCCTTCTGTTACGGATCTTCCTCTGACTGCTTGCGGGCTCGACTCACCGGTCTGCCCGACAAGCTGTGATCTCGCTACAGGTAAAACACTTCCGGGTCGAGGAGGTACAGCACCAGAGGGTGGGCTTAGCGAAGCCTCCTCAATACTGCAGTCCGGTGTTGTTCTGTCGAAACTGACCTTCATCGGCGTCTGCGGCTCAACTCGCTGTATTCCAAAACACTCAAGCATCGGCTGATGGGGAGTGGAACTAACGGGGGCAGAGGAAGCTTGCAACCCCATTTCCCCCTTCCTTTTCCCCATGATGTTGTCGGGTAAGGAGTAATTCCACCGCTAGCTTTACTGAGGTCAGGAGCTCAGCGAGTAACATCCTCCCTGGCAGCCATCTTGTTCCGATAGCCTGTTCGGAAAAGGTACATTTTTAGTCTCTCTGGGAAACTGAGGTAGTCAGTCTCTGATCTCAAAGCTAGGGGGAGTGAGTTCCATAAAGAGATTCCCGTTACTGGGAAGAGTGAGTTAAAGATCTTCTGAAATCAGATTCCCTTGTGGAAAGGTGGGGCTAAGATCAATTACTTTTCAGTATGTTTGAGTGAACGATGCAAACAGAAGAGATATTCATCAATAGTTCAGAGGTAGCGCCATGCAGAATCTGAAAGAATAGACAGGCAGCTTCAAACCTGATTCTTTCAGTTATGGGTAACTAATGCAATTTAGTAAAATATGACGTAACATTGGTGTATCTGTTCATTTTGAAAATTAATCTTACTGCTGTGTTCTGTTTGATCTGTAGTTGTTTTTTTTTTTTTAATATTGGATCTTAATGCCCAAAAATAAGACACTACAGTAGTCCAGGTGTGGTAGGGTCAGCATTTGGATCAATAGAGCAAAGGTCTTTTGATCAAAGAATAATTAGATTAGACGTAGCTGTCTCATTTTAAATATCGTTTTCCTCCATAGTTCGTTGATATGGGATGAGAATGACGGGGAGGAGTCTAGAAGGACCCCAAGCACTCTAGCTTCAGATTCGACTAAGAAGTTTCTGTCATTTGATAGTGTTATTGAAGTTGGGGCCTCGACTCCTTGATTTCGGAACCAAAGGATCTTAAGTAATGCCACACTGGGAAAAGACCAAAGGTCCATCGAGCCCAACATCCTGTCCACGACAGTGGCCAATCCAGGCCAAGGGCACCTGGCGAGCTTCCCAAACGTACAAACATTCTATACATGTTATTCCTGGAATTGTGGATTTTTCCCAAGTCCATTTAGTAGTGGTTTATGGGCTTATCGTTTAGGAACCCGTCTAACCCCTTTTTAAACTCTGCTAAGCTAACCGCCTTCACCACATTCTCCGGCAACGAATTCCATAGTTTAATTATGCGTTGGGTAAAGAAAAATGTTCTCCGATTTGTTTTAAATTTACTACACTGTAGTTTCATCACATGCCCCCTAGCCCTAGTATTTTTGGAAAGCGTGAACAGACGCTTCACATCCACCTGTTCCACTCCACTCATTATTTTATATACCTCTATCATGTCTCCCCTCAGCCGTCTCTTCTCCAAGCTGAATAGCCCTAGCCTCCTTAGTCTTTCTTCATAGGGAAGTCGTCCCATCCCCGCTATCATTTTAGTCGCCCTTCGCTGCACCTTTTCCAATTCTACTATATCTTTCTTGAGATGCGGCGACCAGAATTGAACACAATACTCAAGGTGCGGTCGCACCATGGAGCGATACAACAGCATTATAACATCCTCACACCTGTTTTCCATACCTTTCCTAATAATACCCAACATTCTATTCGCTTTCCTAGCTGCAGCAGCACACTGAGCAGAAGGTTTCAGTGTATTATTGACGACGACACCCAGATCCCTTTCTTGGTCCGTAACTCCTAACGTGGAACCTTGCATGACGTAGCTATAATTCGGGTTCTTTTTTCCCACATGCATCACCTTGTACTTGCTCACATTAAACATCTGCCATTTAGCCGCCCAGTCTCTTAAGGTCCTTCTGTAATTTTTCACAATCCTGTCGCGAGTTAATGACTTGGTCTTTTGCGCATTCAGTTTCAGTTTGTTTGCCATAGCCCAGGTCTGAATAGTGTTTATCCCAGTTGTTACCAATCAGATTGGATCTTGGTGTGAAGGTGTCAATGGTAGAAGGAGCAAGATGTCGTCAGCATATGATAGTACCTTTTCTAGTCCCAAGTGTATTGAGCAGAGGGAGGACATGAAGAAGTTAAACAAGATAGGAGAGAGCGGGGATCCTTGGGGGACACCATATTTTAGGGTCCAGTGGTTTGAAAGTTGTTTGTTTTGTTTTACAGAATAGGTTTGGTTTGAGAGGAATTAAATGAACCATTTGATTCAGTCATTCTTGTAACATTACATAATCCACTGAGTCGAACAGCACCGAAATGTTGAACTGAAGTAGTAGAACCTGATTCCCCTTACATACGTATTGTTTGACATTGTTAGAACTAAGAGAAGGGTTTCGGTACTATGTGCGGGTCTGAATTCAAATTGGGATTTGTGTAAAGTAGAAAAAGTTTCCAGATATTTTGAAAATTGCTAACATAGGATTCCAGCATTTTGGTAGAGTAGTATGCTCGCTACTGGGCGATATTTTGCAGTAGTGTTGTGAGAACGATTTTGCCCATATCTAATGGAAGGAAGCCTGACTCTAGTAGCTCACTGAGGCAGTCAGTTAGCCATTGAACAACCTCTAGTGGCGTAGATTGGAACAGGAATTTCGGACAGTGCTCTAGGAAGCAATGCGAGTGAGAGCATTTTAGTAGCTGTAATTTTGTGTCTTCAACTGATAGCGGTTGAAAAGCTTCCCATATTTGGTTTGCTATAGTTTCTACAATTGGGTCTGAGCCAGAACAAGTTTCTGAGTTATAAAGTTTTAAATTTTCATCAGTTGGGTTGCTTTTAGCTAGGTCAGATCTAATTTGTTTGATCTTGTTCTTGAAATAGTCGGCTAGCTCTTGAGCATTGGGACCAGATTGATGCATTGTATCAGCAGAGTAGGTGGATGTTAGACTTTTACTAGGGTGAATATTTTATTTTTTATTGTCGAGGGTGTCCTGTCCCACTATGCTGCGGTAGTAATTTAAAGTCAGCTACTTTTAGTTTATAGTGGTGTAAGGCAAGTTTCCAGTTGGATCTGTCATCAATAGATTTGCTTTTTCTCCATTTGCAATTCAAGGTTTCAGCATTTCTGTTTCAGCTGAATGAGCTCTTCAGAGTACCTGCCTTGACCGTTCTGGTAGAAATTGAAGCTATTTTATCCAGCACTGTTTTGACTTTAGTGTCCCAGACAGATTTTACTGATTCATGAGTTGGGATTTTAGAGGTGAGGGAGTCTTAACTCAGTACAGAAGCTGGATTTGTTGATTTTTCCCTCTAGAGGTTATTTGTTTAAAAGGTTGATATTTGGGCTGGCTTGTCAGACAGATATTAATGGTAGGTCTAGTTGGTAGTGATCAGACCATGGTATAGGTTTCCACTTAGATGAGACTATCAGGTTGGTGGGATAGGAAGTAAGGAAATGCAATGTATGGCCTTGTTCATGGGTTGGATCTTCCCAAACATGGTAAGTTCACTTATCTTCAAAAATGATTTGAAGTTATGAACATTGGTATCTGTATAATTCTCTAGGGGTAGGTTTAGATCTCCCAGGACAACTACTCTGGGAAATTGGGACATGATGAATGAAATGATCTCTGATATAATAGGTTTGGCCTTGGACTAGCTCCTGGTGGCCGGTATATAAGGAGTAGAGCAATCTGACTGGCTTCTTTGGAGTTATCGCAGAATTTGCATAGCATGAATTCCAGTTCTGGGAGCACCCCTGAAGTGAATAGAGGCATGTGCAGAAAGCTCTTATAGATGAGGGCAAGGCCTCCCCCTTTTTTACCTAGTCTTGGGAAATGAAGAATGTCGTATCTGGGTGGGTATAGGTGGGGTAGTATCAGGCTGTTGGCTTCTGTAAGCCATGTCTCGGTGATAAACAGGAGGCCCGGATCTGAAGATTCCAGAAATGCCCTTATTAAAAAAAGTCTTGTTCACCACAGATCTTCCAATACATAGATTGTTGGCGCAGGAGTTGAATGGATTGTGTGTTCTGTGCAAGAGGAATGTTTGGTCAGGTTCAGAAGAGCTTGAGTTTTAGGCTGAGAGTTGGGCTTGGTGATTTGCCTGTGGCCTGGTGCACCCATGATACTCTGCAAGTGGGTGTTAGAATTCATTAGTGGGTATCTACTAGTGTGTCTTGGCTGTCTACGGGTATTGGGTTTTCTGGGTACATTGTAGACAACAGGAATTTGTCCAAAGCATGAGCCATCAGGTAGGTTGCCCATTGTAAAGCCCAGGATAGCGAAGCAGAGTAGGAGCCACCTCATCATGCAAAGAAGGAAGAAAACACAAAAAATGGAAAAAGAAAAAAAGAAGAAACATAAAAAGTGAAAAATAAAAAGTACTTCAGTGGCAAGACAATGGTGTGCTTGATGAAGTTTATGCTGGGCTTAGCAGCTGTTCAATCATTTCACTGTGAGGTCAGTCTGAATGCCTTTGTAGTGTTTCATTCACTGGGCAGCTGGGGCCCGCAGTGTTCCCCAGTTGTGCTATAGGTCTCTTTTTCTGAAGCAGTCTGGAGACCCCAATCTATTGTGGCTGCAACCTTGCTCTTTAGCCTACCACTGCCCAAACAGCTCCATGCTGACCCACTACTGCCAGAAAGCACCTCCCCATGTTCCTCCTCCGAACCCCTGGCCTTGCAGTTTGATCAGAAGACACAGTCGCATTGCAGCTGCAGCTTTGCTCCAGTTCCTCAGCCCAGAATGTGCAATTTCAGTGGTGGGTATAGAAAAAAAACAACAACTTTACTATGGAGTTGGATGAGTGGGTACAGCAAGAGAAAAGTGATAGTGGTAGGGAGAGGAAGTAGTGGTGTAGAGAGGGGAGATTTGGGGGTTACAAGAGGGGAAGGAGCGGATGGAAAAAGAGAGGGGAATGGGTACATTTGTAAAATGTGACGAGAGAACAAAGTAAGAGTGTGGAGTGAAGGAAGTTTGGGAAACAAGAGAACACAACAGGAAAGGCATGATGGGGGACAGAGAAGGGAGTGTGTGGAAGGTAGGCAGGTGTCATTAAAAGTTGAATGGAGCTGCCAAGCTCCTCTTGTTGTTTCTATGAGGATGGGAGTTGATATCCTGGGGCTGCCGAGTCCTTCCTCCCATGACTCTGGGGGCCCCCACCCTCAAAAAAACAGCAAGAGGGGCATGGAGACCCTAATCTGTAAGCTCCCACTAAGAGTAATATGATGGATCTACTGAGCACCGCTTAAGTACATATAAGTACATAAGTATTGCCATACTGGGACAGACCGAAGGTCCATCAAGCCCAGCATCCTGTTTCTAACAGTGGCCAATCAAGGTCACAAGTACCTGGCAAGACCAAAAAAGTACAATACATTTTGTGCTGCTTATCCTAGAAATAAGCAGTGAATTTTCCCCAAGTCCATTTTATGTTTAAACAATTTTTATTGAACAAACAATAAAATAACAATCCAAATATCACTCGTGAGTTGTTCATCATTTTCAATACGTCATCCCCACCCCCCCCCCCCCCATCCACCCCCCTATGAATAGTCATAATCGTGTATGTTCTAATGGAAACATTAAAGAAAAAACAGCCACTAGGACAACAATATAGCAATTACATAGAAAAAGGGGAGACCTGGATTCTGATGGCCTTCCCCCATCTAGCCCTATTGTTCCATTATTATGTTTCAACAATTGTAATGATGACACAACATAAGAAACAACCAGTCAGCTGCAAAAACCACAGCTTTGATTTCCCATAAGGAATTACAAAGAACTTATTGGGTAGTCATCAAAGACATTTACAGAAGTTCTTCCCATCCCCCCACCCACCTCCAACCCTCCCCTCCCACAATAAAACAACACTCATAAATCATATTCTAGGAGAGAAAGGAAAAAAGGGGGGGGGGGGGAGAAGTGTGTGCTGCTCACCGTACTCACTACATACGACCCGAGTCCTCGAAATAAGCCCACCTTTTCTGATAAGAGTCTCCTCGCACCACCACCAAGGCCCAAAAATCAATTTGGATTAAGAATCACACTCCTGGCTCTGTGTGGCAAAGACCAAATATACACATCCCACACTGCACGAAACGTACTGACACTCCAAAAGCATTAGTGCATGCATACGATTTCTCCAAGCCCAGAAAGAAGGAGCCTCCTCCCCCACCCAGACCCCCAGGATTATTCTCTTACCTATAGCTCCTGCATTGCGAACAAGCAAAACCTGATAGCGATTTGAAATATGGAGAGCTTCATATTTATCCAACAAGAATCCAACCGGAGAGCATGGCACCACTCGGCCCAACAACTTAGTCAAATAGCTAGCGATGTCAAGCCAGTACCTCCTTATCCCCAGACAACTCCAAAATGCATGAAAGAATGAGTTCTTACCTTGATTACACTTCTGGCAAGTTGGGGACTCTATCGCACCCATCTTAAAAAGTTGTTCTTGCATGAGGTATGCCCTATGTAAGGTACTGTATTGACACTCCCTCAATTCCGCCCTTACTGAAATCTCTGGGATATGTTTAACGAGAGTATGTGGATCCCCTAAGGCCCCCAACCCCCCCTCCCCCAAGTATCGGCTCCATTTAGCAGTAAGATCTCCATAACTTGGAGCAGGTAAAATAGCCTGCACTGCCTTATATAAAGCTGATACGGATATTCCCCCCTCTCTGAACTTATAAAAAAACGCCTGAAGACTGCCACCTAGAGAAGAGGATAAGGCAAGCCTGTCCAAGGAGCGAACATAATTTCACAGCTGGCCATAGGCCAGAAAGTCCTTACTCTCTGCCACCCTTCGCCCACACAAAGTGTTCCAGGAAAACATACTGTCAGGTTCTCAGGTTCAGAGCCCGCAGGGCTGGGCTCTGGAGCAAACGTGAGCCCTTGGGCTGCTGACGAGGAGCGACAGCAGCAGGCAAAACCCACCAACCAACGCTGGGCAAGCACACCGACACCGGCAGGGACTGCAGGCACCGCCCAGCGAGCCGGAACACATGGACTGGAATTCCCCGGACTGGAACACTGGACTGAAATCCCCCGGACAGGAGGACACAGGACTGGAACCCCCCCGGACTGGAACACTGGACTGGAATCCCCCGGACTGGAGGACACAGGACTGGAACACCGGACTGGAGCACACAGGACTGGTCCACACAGCTTCACCTGCACTGAACTACTAAGCCCCCCAGGAGTTGAGCTCCTGGGTTCGAGTAGCTGGCAGGACTTACTGGATACCGGATGACACAGGGACCAGGACTGGAAACAGAAGTACTCCTAAACCTAAACTGATCTACGTGCTCCCAAGCCCTAAACCAGCAGGAGTGTTCCTAACAGTAAACTGACAAAAGGACTTCCTAAGCCCTATACTAAACAGAAGCTCCTAAGCCCTGCTCAAGAAAGGGACTTCCTAAGCCCTAAACTAACAGAGCAGGGAACTAAACACAAAGCTAACACAGGTGCTACTAAGCACCAAGCTACAAGCAGAGCTTTACACTAATAAGCTAAACACAAAACTAACCAGCTACCTAAGCACTGCTCTAGTAAGCTAGATACAACTAACAAGGTGCTTCCTAAGCACTACTCTGGCAAGCAACCAGAAGAGCTCCTAGCACTAAAAGGGAAGACAGGGGAGGCACAAGGAAAAAGCAGGGAAGCTAACACATAAGCCAAAAGTGATTCTAAATCACCAAACACCAACAGTAAAGACTGCAATGCGCCTAATAGCACAAACACCAGAAGTATTTCTAACAGCAAACTCTGCAGTGTTCCTAACAATACCGAACCCTGAAGTACTTCTATCAGCAACAGAGCTTCCAAAGCCCTACACATAGCAATGCTTCCAAAACCAAGAGGGAAAAGCAGGAAAGCTAAACACACAAACACCAGTGCACACTGCACTAACACTAACCTGGACCTTAGCAAAAGCAAGCAGGGAAACTAGACACAAAGTCAGAAGTGCACACTGCACCACCCTACCTAAAGCAAACACCACCGTTGCAAAGGCTCTGAAGGAAACAACACCACTTCCTTATCAAGGCCCACCCTGATGATGTCACACTCCCTAGCCCCAGGCAACAGCACACTGACCCAGAGAGGCCCAACCCACACCAATGCAAAACCGTGAAGCACTTGAAGCCAGTACCCCCAAAGAGAGGTAGAGGTAACTCAGTCCACCCACACAGGTGCAGTATAGTGAAACAATTAGAGCCCTGCTGCTGGAAGCTGCCAGCACAGAGAGACAGAGCCAGCTCAGAAAGGACAGACAAAAGAAACAGAAGCCAGCTAAGAAGCTGACCCCCAGGAAAGAGGTAAGTTTGAGAGGGGTTCTGACCCCAATCATAACAGCACCTCCCCCTCAAGGCTCCCGTGTCCCCACGGGAGGTCCAGGTCTCAAAAGACAATTTAGGTCTCGGGTAGCTGTGATGAAATCTCCCAATGGGTTTCACAACATAAATCTGGGCGGCTGGGCAGGAAGTGACAAGTACATCTGGAACTTGGAAACCAGAATGGCTTTGGCCGCCACGAGGCTCTTTAGAATGGCTGCTAGGCAGGATCAGAGTCTTGGATGCAACAAGTGGAGTTCTATTCAACAGGAGTCCACAACTTCCTTGACCTCCTGGCACTCCACTGTAGCAGAAACCTTCATGAAACTTTTAAACAAAAATTATTTCTCTCATTACTCATATTATATATATAGTTACTTTTTGTGCAGAATCCAGTAAAATATATAGGTATTTATTTGTTGTGCTCAGTTTTTTGGTGTATTGCTGTGGACTGAAAATCCAAGCTTAGCAGGGACACCACCCTTACATCATAGCACATCCTACCTCCATCCTAATAATGCTGTTCAATAGATGGGCAAAGTCCAAGAAAAATATTAAGACTTGATGTTCAAAAAAAATTAAATAACAGCTACTTAGCTTAAGCAGAGATGTACAGAATCAAAGATCTTCTTCCTGCCAAGTTCTTGTCCACTGCAATACTTTTTTTCAAAAGAATCCTTCCGTGCAAAGTTTAAGAACAAAGAGAACACAGTCCAGCAATTCTAGTTCCCTACATGGGCCATGTTTCGCCAAACTAATGGCGTCTTCAGGGGAACTGATCTGAAATACAGGTAAAGATTTTGTAAAACCTAGCACTTCATTTCATATCTAGAAGTAAGTGTAGAACAACCATACAAAACTTAAAATATAAAGTATACTCCTTTACAGCAGAAAATACAAAATATAACTCACTGTTCAGCAGAACCAGGGAGGAGCCCCACCCTGTCCGGTTCACAAACCTACTCCCGAACGCCCACACATGCGCAGAATATATGTCAGGCATCAGCTGTTTCCAAACGGCGGGAAAAGATTAAATGAGAGCTTGCCATTCTATTTCTCTATTCAGGCCACTAGGGGCCACTGTTCGCCATCGAAAAATAAGGTTTGTGAACCGGACAGGGTGGGGCTCCTCCCTGGTTCTGCTGAACAGTGAGTTATATTTTGTATTTTCTGCTGTAAAGGAGTATACTTTATATTTTAAGTTTTGTATGGTTGTTCTACACTTACTTCTAGATATGAAATGAAGTGCTAGGTTTTACAAAATCTTTACCTGTATTTCAGATCAGTTCCCCTGAAGACGCCATTAGTTTGGCGAAACATGGCCCATGTAGGGAACTAGAATTGCTGGACTGTGTTCTCTTTGTTCTTAAACTTTGCACGGAAGGATTCTTTTGAAAAAAAGTATTGCAGTGGACAAGAACTTGGCAGGAAGAAGATCTTTGATTCTGTACATCTCTGCTTAAGCTAAGTAGCTGTTATTTAATTTTTTTTGAACATCAAGCCTTAATATTTTTCTTGGACTTTGCCCATCTATTGAACAGCATTATTAGGATGGAGGTAGGATGTGCTATGATGTAAGGGTGGTGTCCCTGCTAAGCTTGGATTTTCAGTCCACAGCAATACACCAAAAAACTGAGCACAACAAATAAATACCTATATATTTTACTGGATTCTGCACAAAAAGTAACTATATATATAATATGAGTAATGAGAGAAATAATTTTTGTTTAAAAGTTTCATGAAGGTTTCTGTTATATTCACCAATTTTGTAATTTGAAACCGTTTCTTATAGAATACCCAGAATTACATTTGATACTCCACTGTAGCAGCCAGAACTGGGCTAGAGCCAACACCCATCCTGGAATCTGAAGCCGGGCAAGAACTCGAACTGGACTTCAGACTAGACCTTGCCCCTTGGCTGGAGCTGGAACTCAGAAGGAGGTCAACATCTTGGCTGAAATGGGAACTCGGAGTAGACTCAGCATCTTGCCTGAGACTGCAACCTGGTCCGGCCTCAGCATCTTGGCCGGAACTGCCATGCAACTCGGACTCAGCCTTTTGGCTGGACTCGGTACTCAGCGTAGACTCAGCATCTCGGCTGGCACGGGAACTCGCTCCGGACTCAGCATCTTTACCGGGACTGCAACTTGACCCGGACTCAGCATCTTGCCTGGGACTGGAACTCCAACTTGACCCGGACTCAGCATCTTGGCCGGGACTGCAACTTGACCCGGACTCAGCATCTTGCCTGGGACTGGAACTCCAACTTGACCCGGACTCAGCATCTTGACTGGAGTTGCAACTTGACCCGGACTCAGCATCTTGCCTGGAACTGGAA
This sequence comes from Microcaecilia unicolor, assembly GCF_901765095.1. Lineage (NCBI taxonomy): Eukaryota > Metazoa > Chordata > Amphibia > Gymnophiona > Siphonopidae > Microcaecilia > Microcaecilia unicolor. Next base: position 116,362,540 of record NC_044040.1, on the reverse strand, counting down.
TTCCAACTTGACCCGGACTCAGCATCTTGCCCGGGACGGCAATTCTCACCGGACTCAGCATCTTGGCCAGGACTGTAACTTGACCTGGACTCAGCATCTTGCCCGGGACTGTAACTCAATTCTGATTCGGCATCTCGGCTGAACTCTGCACTCGGTGCAGACTCAGCACTCATCGTGGACTCGTCATCTTGGCTGGGCTCTGCACTCGGTGTAGACTCAGCACTCATCGTGGACTCATTATCTTGGCTGGGCTCCGCACTCAGTGTAAACTCAGCACTCATCGTGGACTCATTGTCTCAGCTGGACTCTGTACTCAGTGCAGACTCAGCACTCATCGTGAACTCAGTATCTCGGCTGGCCTCTGCACTCGGTGCAGACTCAGCACTCATTGTGGACTCATCACTCGGTGTAGACTCAGCATCCCGGCTGGGACTGCAACTCGATCCAGACTCAGCATCTTGACTGGAACTGCAACTCGATCCAGACTCAGCATCTTGGCTGCCACTGCTGCAACTCGATCCGGACTCTGCATCTTGGCTGCCACTGCTGCAACTCGGAGTGGACACAGCATCACGGCTGGCCTCAGTACTTGGTGTAGACTCAGCCCACAGCACGGACTCAGCATCTCGGCTGGGACTGGCACTTGGTCCGGGACTACTAAGCCATCTTCTTTCAGCTTGGGCCTCAGGAGTATCCCGCAGGGCTGGATCCGAGAGGAGTTGGAAGCGGTAAAAGAACAGCTTGGTAGAGGGATCAATAGCAGAAACTGGGTTTTCTTCGAACCCAAGCCAGGCGACACGCTTCCTCTCTGCTGCAGCTTCAGGGGTATCCTTCAAGGCTGGATCAGACAAAAGTGCAACCCGGTACTCCTGGAGTGTCATAAGCAGATCCAGATCAAAAATTGGGTTGGAACTGGGATCCAAACTGGTACTAGGAGGCTCAGTAGACAGCGCCACTTGAACTGGATGCAGAGACTTGGCTTGAAGCGCTGCTTGGACTGGAATCGGAGACTCGGTCAAAAGCATCCCTCGAACTGGACTCGGAGACTCGAATGGAAGTGCCACCTGAACTGGCATCGGAGGCTCGGTCAGAAGCGTCCCTCGGACTGGACTCTGAAGCTTGGCTGGATGCGCTGCTCGGACTGGATTCAGAGGCTTGTCTGGGCGCGCTGCTTGAACGGGACTGGACCCCTGCTGGGCCCAGAGCATGGAATTCCCAAGACGTCTCCTCTCAGCGACAGCTTCAGGAGTATCCCACAAAGCTGGATTCAAGACCAGGCTGCGGCGATATTCAGTGAGCGTGATAAAAGGGTTCATATCTGAAACTGGGTTTTCAGCGATTCCAAGCCACCGGACACGTTTTCTTTCAGCTGCCGCTTCAGGGGTCTTCAAAACAGGATGAGACAAAAGTTTCCCACGATACTGACGAAGAGTCATAGAAGGATCAAGAACAACGATGGAGCTGGACCCCAGCTGGGTCAGCTGGGCAGGGGTTCTTGCCGGGCTCATGGCCTTTGCAATCTGTCAGGTTCTCAGGTTCAGAGCCCGCGGGGCTGGGCTCTGGAGCAAACGTGAGCCCTTGGGCTGCTGACGAGGAGCGACAGCAGCAGGCAAAACCCACCAACCAACGCTGGGCAAGCACACTGACACCGGCAGGGACTGCAGGCACCGCCCAGCGAGCCGGAACACTGGACTGGAATTCCCCGGACTGGAACACTGGACTGAAATCCCCCGGACAGGAGGACACAGGACTGGAACCCCCCGGACTGGAACACTGGACTGGAATCCCCGGACTGGAGGACACAGGACTGGAACACCGGACTGGAGCACACAGGACTGGTCCACACAGCTTCACCTGCACTGAACTACTAAGCCCCCCAGGAGTTGAGCTCCTGGGTTCGAGTAGCTGGCAGGACTTACTGGATACCGGATGACACAGGGACCAAGACTGGAAACAGAAGTACTCCTAAACCTAAACTGATCTACGTGCTCCCAAGCCCTAAACCAGCAGGAGTGTTCCTAACAGTAAACTGACAAAAGGACTTCCTAAGCCCTATACTAAACAGGAGCTCCTAAGCCCTGCTCAAGAAAGGGACTTCCTAAGCCCTAAACTAACAGAGCAGGGAACTAAACACAAAGCTAACACAGGTGCTACTAAGCACCAAGCTACAAGCAGAGCTTTACACTAATAAGCTAAACACAAAACTAACCAGCTACCTAAGCACTGCTCTAGCAAGCTAGATACAACTAACAAGGTGCTTCCTAAGCACTACTCTGTCAAGCAACCAGAAGAGCTCCTAGCACTAAAAGGGAAGACAGGGGAGGCACAAGGAAAAAGCAGGGAAGCTAACACATAAGCCAAAAGTGATTCTAAATCACCAAACACCAACAGCAAAGACTGCAATGCTCCTAATAGCACAAACACCAGAAGTATTTCTAACAGCAAACTCTGCAGTGTTCCTAACAACACCAAACCCTGAAGTACTTCTATCAGCAACAGAGCTTCCAAAGCCCTACACATAGCAATGCTTCCAAAACCAAGAGGGAAAAGCAGGAAAGCTAAACACACAAACACCAGTGCACACTGCACTAACACTAACCTGGACCTTAGCAAAAGCAAGCAGGGAAACTAGACACAAAGTCAGAAGTGCACACTGCACCACCCTACCTAAAGCAAACACCACCGTTGCAAAGGCTCTGAAGGAAACAACACCACTTCCTTATCAAGGCCCACCCTGATGATGTCACACTCCCTAGCCCCAGGCAACAGCACATTGACCCAGAGAGGCCCAACCCACACCAATGCAAAACCGTGAAGCACTTGAAGCCAGTACCCCCAAAGAGAGGTAGAGGTAACTCAGTCCACCCACACAGGTGCAGTATAGTGAAACAATTAGAGCCCTGCTGCTGGAAGCTGCCAGCACAGAGAGACAGAGCCAGCTCAGAAAGGACAGACAAAAGAAACAGAAGCCAGCTAAGAAGCTGACCCCCAGGAAAGAGGTAAGTTTGAGAGGGGTTCTGACCCCAATCATAACACATACTACCTTGGTCATCCAGCACATGCTGCAACAAAGAATAACCCTTCCTCGCCCAACGCTCGAAGCTCCCGTTATCCTGTCCTGGGGAGAATTGCAAATTACCTATAATCCGAAGTTTCAGGACGACCACCCAAGATTGGAACCAAGTAGTGCCACACCTGCCGCAATGATCTAAGTATTATACTGCAGCGAACCTCTGGTGGTAGAAGGTTCGTCGAAAAGAGCAGAAGGGAATTAACATGCCATGGAAAATAATAGGCTGCCTCATAAGTATGCAGTGTGTAATTCTGCTCTTCCAAAATCCAATCTCCCAAGTGTCGGAGCAAACACGCATAATTATATAAACGTAAATTTGGGAGGCCCATTCGGCCATGTCTCCAAGGTCCAATTAAATATTTAAAAAACAACTTCGGTTTTTTCCCCGCCCAGCAAAAGTAAGACAGCATTCTCTGTAAGACCCCCAAATCTCGTTTCAGTAACTTAAGCGGTAAGAGCTGGAGAACATATAGCCACTTGGAAAACAATACCATGTTAAAAAGTTAGATCCTACCATGAATTGTCAAAGGAAAATGAGCCCATTTAGTCAGCATCACGCGTGTCTAGTCCAATAGCACGGAAATATTAATCTTGTATAGCAACGCCATAGTTTTTGGTAAGCGAATACCCAGGTATCGGAAAGAAGCAACCTCCCACTGCAAGGGAAAGGCTCCCACCCATTCATCCTTAGTTTCCAACTTAGTAGGCATTGCCAACGATTTGTCTAAAATCAATTAAAAACCAGTGAAATCACCATATTCACTGAAGCTCTCCATCAGTGCCTCCAGGTACATCTGTGGATCAACAATAGGTACCAACAAATCATCTGCAAATGCAGAGAGCTTAAACTCCTGAGAGCCTATACTAACCCCTTTAATACCCAGATTATTACCAATTTCTCTAATCAACAGATCCAACGATAAAGCAAAGAGCAGGGGAGACAATGGGCAGCCTTGATGCATGCCCCGACAAATCTTAAATTCAGAGGAAAACACTGCATTAACCTAGAGCCGTGCCCTAGGTGACTTATAGAGAACTTGAATCGCTTAAAAAAAAAAAAACCCTGATATCCCATACCGTTGCAGTACCGCAAAAAGAAATCCCCAGATCACACGATCAAATGCCTTCTCTGCATTGAAACTAACTAGCAGAGAAGGCTGACCTGTCCTTTCTACATGTTCCATTGAGAGGAGAAGCTTTCGCATATTTTGAGTTATAGTCCTGCCACGGACAAATCCCACTTGCGGCCCTGCAATTACTTCCGGCAGTACCTGTGCTAACCTATTTGCCAGTATTTTTGCAAAAAATTTTGTTTCCGTGTTCAAGGATATCGGTCTGTAAGAGGAAGGTTGTGCAGGTTCCCGACCTGGTTTCGGCAACAGAATAATTTGAGCCAACTGCAGTGATTGTGGGAGTTCCCCTGAAAAAACAAACTGAGAAAAAAAAGGCTGTAAGGTTGGGATAATCGAAGGAGATAATAGTTTATAGAATTCAGCTCGGAACCTATCAGGTCCTGGCATCTTCGCTAAGACACTCTGCTGGATCACCAAGGCTACTTCATCCTCCTCAATTGGAGCATTAAGCTGAGCTAACGCCTGCGCTCCCCATTGAGGTAGATCCAAGCTTTTCAAATATATCTCCCCATCTAACACAGTATCCTCCGGTTGGGCATATAACTTCTGATAGTACCTCTGAAACACTTCAGTGATTTCTCGGTCTGTTCGTACTTTAGTACTATCTCCCCTATCTATCACGACCTATGGGTCGTGAATCCCCAGACTGCTTAATCAGATGCGACATAAGTTTCCCAGCTTTATTCCCATGAAAATATAATTGGTATTTATAATACCGAATTGATTTCATCGCCCTTTCATGAAGGAGCTCCTGGAGAGAGGATTGAAGCGTGATGAGCAAATTTTTTAACCCCTCAGTAGATGTTTCTGCATACTGATGCCGCACAATAAATAATTGGTTTATCTTTGTAGCCCTCATTATGGAGCTGATAACCATCCATTTTTGCATCAAAAATTCTCAAAAGGCCGTGTCCCAGTATAATTTAGGAGGAAAATGCCAAGAATACGGAGCATCATCGGGACCCTTCAGATCCACCGAACACCAAACACAAGCGTGGTCGGAGACACTGTACGCTTCAATTCCAGCCGAGACTACAGAGGAAAACAACTCCGATGACAAAAGCCATTAATCAATCCGGGATTGTAAGCCATGTGCCCTCGATAAGTGCATATAATCTCTGTCCAACGGGTTTAAAGTTCTCCAAACATCCAATAAATTCAGACTAGAACTTCCCTCTTTTGCCGAGCCCACCTCTCCCCCAAAATCCCTTCGATCTGTCCAAAGCAGGGTCATGAACCATATTGAAATCCCCCCCCCCCCCCAATAATGATGGGTATGTCTACAACTCCCCCAGATTATTCACTTAATCCCCTCCCCCCGCTTCACTCCCCCCTTACTTTTCACTCCCCCCTTACTTCACCATCATTTAACCAACTGCTGAACCTCCCCTCTCAACAATTTAAAGCCCCTTTTTTCTTTCCCCCCCCTTCCCTCTTAATTCTTACTCCCCACCTAGCGATCCAATTGATCCATAGCCCAGGCAACACAACCAGTCTTGATTAAAGTCTTTCATAGTAACATAGTAACATAGTAGATGACGGCAGAAAAAGACCTGCACGGTCCATCCAGTCTGCCCAACAAGATAAACTCACATGTGCCATTTTTTGTGTATACCTTACCTTGATTTGTACCTGTCTTTTTCAGGGCACAGACCGTATAAGTCTGCCCAGCACTATCCCCGCCCCCCCAACCACCTGCCCCGCCTCCCACCACTGGCTCTGGCAGAGACCGTATAAGTCTGCCCAGCACTATCCCCGCCTCCCAACCACCAGCCCTGCCTCTCACCACCGGCTCTGGCACAGACAGTATAAGTCTGCCCAGCACTATCCCCACCTCCAGTGGTGTGCTGGTAAATTTTTAACAACAGGCTCTCTCCCCGGTCCACCTCTGCGCCCCCCCCCCCCCCCAAATTGCAGAGCTGGCTATACCCAGGGAGAGAGCCGGGTGGAGGGGTCATGCATTACTCTCTCTGGGAATATTTTTTTATTTTTAAATGCTTCCAGGTTCCAATCTAATTCAAATTTAATGTGGGATAAAATGCCATAAATAAGTAAATAAATAGAAACTCTGAACATTGAGAACCTGATTCCTATAACATGATGCCTGAATTGAAGTCTCGGCGGCCATTTTGAATCTCGCCGAGACCGTCAGGCTGCATACAGGAGGATGGAGAGCAGCGCGCTGGGCAGGAAAGAGGGGGATCTTTCCTGCCCCGACGTCACTAGACCACCAGGGAAGATCGCGTGACGTGAGTACAGAGAAGTGGTGACAGGGCCGGGGGGAGGGCGATCCCGAACTCGGAGGGCGGGCGGCCAGCCAGCCAAATCTACCTTCGGACTATAAGACGCACCCCCCATTTTCCTCCCAAATTTTGGGGGAAAAAAGTGCGTCTTATAGTCCGAAAAATATGGTACTTGTTCCAGCAGCTGTAACACAGACGCTGCCTGATCCACCCCCAGCCTGTCTCTGCCGAGTGAATGTACAGCCCTGCTGATGCAACTTGCTGTGGGTGGGATCTAGCAGAGAAAAGGCTCTGGGTTGGTCAGGCAGTGGTGAAGGGGGGATGATGATCCTAAGGGACGACATGACCAGGTATGCTGGGAGCCTATGGGAGGGTGGGGGCTTGGGGAGGAGAGAGAGAGGAGGAGAAAAAAAAAACAGATGCTTGTGTGCTTGCTGCCTGACTCCAACAACTGGCTCGCAAAAATCATTAAAATTTATCAAGGGGCTCGTGCGAGCCGGTGCGAGCCGGCTCCAGCACACCACTGCGGGCCACCTCCCAACCACCAGCCCTGCCTCCAAATATAAAATAAAAAAAGAAAGAAAGAAACAAGCCGCTTTAAGCAAAATATGCTTACTTACTGGAAGCCAGTGGAACTAAACAATATAAGAAGATATACTTGTAAAATTACTGAGCCTAAAGATCAGTCGAGCTGCCGTGTTTTGAATTAGCTGTTAGTCCTACCCACCAACACTTAAATTTAGAAGGCAAGTGGGTCTCTTGTAAAAACGCAATATCAGCTTTCTGACGATTCAAGGCCTGCACGATTTTGCCTCTTAATGGGTGAGGAGACTCCGTTCACATTCCATGACACCAATTTAACCGGCATCACTTAATAGAAATCAACAAAAACATCTGCAGATATTCAACCATTAACCTTACCCTCGTGCGGTTGTCCCAGCCAGCAACCCCCTGACTAACACAGGACGAAAAAGAATCTTTGGACTCGACAACACACTCTTCATCCACACACATGACTTCCCAGCACACACCCCCAAAAATAAAAATCCCAAATAAAACCCGTATACATAACCACCCCCAGCCTAGCACTCCCTTCCCCTTACACCCCCCCCCCCACCCCCAGAAAACACTATTCTCCCATACCCCTTTTCCACCCCTTCAAACCCCATAAATCAAAAATGCCCAATCAACTCTTGGACAAGGCCCCGCGTGAGAACCCCCCCCTGGAATACCCAAACCCACCCTCCATAATATTTCAACAATTGAGGAAGTGACGTCAGCGTCCAGAGATGGTGGCTTGATTGTGGGGCTCTGACTTCGCCAGAGCTGAAATCAAACTGAACTCCCAGATATCGGAGCGATCCACCCTCAAATGGAATTTCGTAGTTGATCAAAGATATGGTAGCACGAAAGAGGCTCGCGAAATTCAAATACACAGTGGAGAAGCCAGGATCGGGGAAAAACACTGGGCTGAGAGCTGCAACAAGAGGTGGCAAGATGGCGGCCGGTGATTCGGAATATTTCAACAATTGAACCAGCATTTATATTGAAACATTAAATTTTCTTACAAAGTTCCATTGACCCCCCCCCCCCCCCCCAAAAAAAAAGCTCTTTCATCATCTTGTGCAACAGCTGAATCTGCAATTCGAACAGCATTTCTTCCCATCAACACCGGGGTACAGTTACATTTTTAACATACAGAGTGAAGTCAGAACATGAACTACATAAAAAAAAAACCCAGTAAATGTCTGGGGCTTTAACAGGGCTAGTTACTTTGCAGGCATGCCCTCCGAACAAAAAAGCAGCATATTACAACAACAACATATGCAGCGCTCTTTGTGCAACCATTCCAGATTCCTTGTCTCCAATCCGTCTATCTCTTCGTCTGTAATTTATCTCCAAATAAGCACAGAACCAGCATTTTGCGGCCAATGGATAATCTTGTTGAACCCCTCTAAATGCAAGAGGCCTAGAGCAGCAAGGCTAAATCACCGAAGCTCAGTCCTAGAAACGTACATATACAGCATTCCGCTTGCAAATGGTGATTATTTCCCATCAGGCCGTATCCATAGAGTGGGCAAGTCTTTCACAAAGGCATGAGCTGCTTCGGGAGATTCATAGAATTGAGGCCGTCCCTCCATAATGATCTTGAGTCGAGCTGGGTATATGAAAGCAAATTGTATGTGTCTGCGGTGTAGTTCAGCACAAACTGGGCCATAAGCCCGTCTTAAGCCTGCTACCCAAGTTGAAAAGTCTTGGAAGCAAAGCACCTTTTTATTATCATAGGAAAGAGGGCCCTTAGATCTTATAGCCCGCAGGATTTCAGTCTTGTGTGCAAAATTTAAGATCTTACATATTGCCACCCATGGGCGCGACTCCTCCTCTCTCTTAGGGCCTAACTGATGTGTCCGCCCTATACAGAGCGGGCCCAGCTCCGACCACAACACCAGGGTAGACACAAGCCACGATTCCAGGAACTGTCTCAATTCCCCTTCAGCAATGCTTTCAGGGAGGCCGATCAAGAGCAGATTCCCCCTCTGAGAACGATTCTCCATATCATCTACCTTATCTTCCAATACTTTCATCCTGCCCTGTAAAGTGTTGGTCAAAGTCGAAAGCTGCAGCACCTGGTTTCAAGATCCAAGACGTGCTGACAATGTGTAGAAAATTCTAATCTCCTGGCCTGCCAATCCCTCAAAAATATTTTAAATTGTTTAACTTAATGATTTCTCTTGCCCTCCATCTGATTGCACTGCATTGGAAAAATAATCAGCTTGTTTCGTTTCATGGATGATGGAACCTGCTGTGTTCATACAGGCGATATGAGGAAATAGCTGCCATAAGGTTTGGTCATGTCTCATCCTTTTATAAAGCATGGTCACTGCTAGATAGCTATCAGGCTCATTTTTGAAAGGGATCGCCGGCAATCTTCTGACACAAATTGGGAGATCACCGGCGATCTCCTGATCCCGGTCAAATCGGTATTATCGAAAGCCGATTTTGGCCGGCCCCAACTGCTTTTTCGTCGCGGCGCCGGCCAACCTTCAAGGGGGCATGTTGGTAGGGTAGTGAAGGCGGGACGGGGGAGGGGGGGGGCGGGATGGGGGCGTGGGTACGGGATGGCCAGCTTCACCTTATAATGAAAAACAAAATGGCCGGCTCGAACAAGCATCTCGCCGGCTGGACTTGGTCCATTTATTTTTAGGACCAAGTCTGAAAAAAGTGCCCCAACTGACCAGATGACCACTGGAGGGAAGCAGGGATCACCTCCCCTTACTCCCCCAGTTGTCACCAACCCCCTCCCACCCAAAAAAAAACTAAACCTTTTTTGGCCAGCCTGTATGCCAGCCTGAAATGTCATACCCAGCTCCTTGACAGCAGTATACAGGTCCCTGGAGCAGTTTTTAGTGGTTGCAGTGCCCATCCCCCCCCCCCCCCACCTGTTCTACTTGTGGTGGTTAATGTTGAGCCCTCCAAACCCCCCCAAAACCCACTGTGCCCACATGTAGGTGCCCCTTTCACCCCTTAGGGCTATGGTAATGGTGCAGAGTTGTGCAGTGGGTTTTGGGGGGATTGGGGGGGCTCAGCACCCAAGGTAAGGGTGCTATGCACCTGGAAGCTATTTTTGTTTTTTTGTTTTAATGTTTTAAGTGCCCCCTAGGGTGCCCGGTTGGTGTCCTGGCATGTCATGGGGGCCAGTGCGCTACAAATGCAGGCTCCTCCCACGCCCAAATGCCTTGCATTTCGCCGGGTTTGAGATGGCCAGGCCCGGTTTCCATTATGGCTGAAAAACAAAGCCGGCCATCTCATATAAACCCGGCGATCCTGTTCTTAACCCGGCGAGCGATTTGGCCGGTGCCAAGCGTATTTCGAAAATACGCTTGGCTCCGCCCCGTCACAGAGCCAGCCCCGAAGATGGCCGGCCATTGATTTGGCCGGCGCCGTTCGATTATGCCCCTCTATGTAACCCTGTAAAAGGGAATTAACTTCCTAATTGTATGTTTGTATATGCTGTTCTACTTTATTTTTACCAACCCACATTTATTTATTATTATTTTTTTTTCTTATTTCAATAATATATGCAGATGTATGTTTCTACAAATATTGTATTGTTTAAAATTAATTAATAAAGTTTGAAGAAAAAAAGTTATACTTTCCCGTCCACTATATCTAGCTTGTCCGCTACCTCCTGCAAGCTTGTCTGCTAACTCCTCCGCTACCACTTAAGCCACCCATGCGAAGCTTAAAGAGGAACTCCCGGGGTCTTCTCCTGCTGCCATTTTAGAATCGTTGTGTGGCACTTTTTCTTTTTCTCAACGTTGCGACTTCGCAGACATGGCTTTGCTTCAGTGTAAGCTGTTTTTCGCTGCCTCACTGTTTCTCCAATCCTTTTCCTTTGTGAAATTGGTTCGGCTCTTAGAATATGGAACGCATTACCGAAGGCCATAAAAACAACGCAAGACCTAACCATCTTCCGAAGGTTACTGAAAACAGATCTTTTCAAGAAGGCATACCATAAACAATAAATTATAACACTATACTCGATCTATACAAAACCGAACTCTTATCACATGTCTGATTAACCTCTTTGATATTAATGATCAAGCAATACCAATTTAAACCCAATGTTGAATAGGGTCTCTCTATAGTCCAGTCCAGTCCAGAGATTCAAAACCCTTGTGCCAATTGTCCTCCTGACTGTACAGACTGTAGAGAGTTTCCCTTCTGTGAGAAACATGACCTACCCTCAGCCCACCTCACCATGTACTCTGGTACTTATTATAATAATGCCAGAGGTCCCAACCCCAGACCTTACCACCATGATACCAGAAATGGGTACCCCATGTCTCGAGGTAGACCAAAGCAGAGAGGTCCACCACATCGCGACATGCAACCCTATGTAGACGCCAACCAGTCTAGCCACAATTGCCGTGCAAATATTGAATCCTGGCGCTGTCATGGCCCAGGCCATTTTGCAGCTGAGTGTCGTTAGGATTTAAGGTCCTTTGATAGACATGCCCTGCGCAATGATTCCCCTGTTCAGCAATCCTTCCCCAGGTGGAACCCTGACAGCCACCGTCCTCAGTGACTAGGCGTGGTTCGCACTGAGGCAGGTTATGAAGACCCCATGATCACTTTGCTAATCTGCAATGTGCCCGTTTCATTTCTCATTGACACAGGCGCTTCACGCTCTGTGCTATCACATGTCCCTCAGAAGCTGAAAAAGCATTTGAAACTGTCCCATGAAAATCTTACCACTACAGGCTTCAATGGGGTCCCCACAGACACTCCCATTCTTGAACCTTTGCCTGTCCAGTTTGCAGATCAACTTTTATCTGCGTCATTGCTATATGCACCTGTTTGTCCTGTTAATTTGCTAGGCAGAGACTTGTTAACTCTTTTCAAGTTTCAAATTAATTTTGACTTGTCTGGTCATTTGGACCATAAATCCCTTTTAATGACAGTGACATCCTATGTTGATCAGCAGATCACTGCCGCCTTTGACAGGTTACCTGATTATCTGTGGGCATCTCCTGCCTCACCCTACGGTGAGGTGCTCAATCGATCTCACCACATTCAACTTCTGCCTGGCTGTAAGGGTCCCCAAATTCCTCAGTACCCTCTGAAACCAGAAATTGTTGCGGGTGCTCAAGAACAAATTCATTCCTTATTACAACAAGGAATAATTGAGAAGTGTCAATCACCGTACAACACCCCATTGTTCCCAATTAAGAAGAAAGAGCCAGTCCAGTGGCACATCGTTCAAGATTTGCGTGTGTTAAATGAGGTAACCACGCCCATCTTTCCAAACGTGGAAAACCCCACTACTCTCTTAAACAGCATTACCCTTCAAAAATTGATTTGTCCACCATTGATTTGTCTAATGCCTTTTTTTCTATCAAACTTGACCCTCAAAGCCGCCCTCTCACTGCTTTTCAATTTGATAATAACACCTACCAATGGACATGCCTTCCACAGGGTTTTATTGACAGGCCCACCATATTCTCTCAGACACTGGCAGCACATATTCGTGAATTCAAGGATCACAGATATGTTCTGCCACCCCACACTTCCATCATTCAATATGTCGATGACATGTTGATTACATGCCCAAATTTTGATACCTGTTTGCAGGTTACTTGTGACTTCCTAGCCTTTTTAGCTACGAAGGGTTACAAGGTGAACCGTAAAAAGTTACAGATTGCACAGTCTCAAGTTACTTTTCTTGGCCATCAGCTAGGTTCTCGGGCACGTTGCCTAGCAACCGAGACATTGCAACATATATCTTCCTTGTGCATACCTGATACAGTCTCAGATCTCAGAGCTGTACTGGGTATGCTCAATTTCTGTAGATTATGGGTCCCCAACTATTCGGCCCGCAGCCAGCCCTTTTATCACATGTTAGCAGGCAAACAAAAACTTAAAAAAGAATCTATACACCTCACTACTGAAGAAACTGAAGATCTCATGTCTTTAGTGAAAGATGTGATGCTCAGTTCCCCATTAGCAACTATTGATGTATGCCAGACGAGGACATAGCTTCTGGGTATTTATCAGGTTCTTTTTCCTCTTTTGAAAGAGCTTTTGCTCTCTGTGAAAAAGGATTAGTTGCAGCGGTGACTGCAATCCTGAAGCTTTACAGCTATGTTCCCCACCTCCCTGTTATTTTGCACACTTCTCATGATGTTAACATAGTAACATAGTAGATGACGGCAGAAAAAGACCTGCACGGTCCATCCAGTCCGCCCAACAAGATAACTCATATGTGCTACTTTTTGTGTATACCCTACTTTGATTTGTACCTGTGCTCTTCAGGGCACAGACCGTATAAGTCTGCCCAGCACTATCCCCGCCTCCCAACCACCAGCCCCGCCTCCCAACCACTAGCTCTGGCACAGACCATATAAGTCTGCCCAGCTCTATCCTCGCCTCCCAACCACCAGCCCCGCCTCCCAACCACCGGCTCTGGCACAGACCGTACAAGTCAGCCCAGCACTATCCCCGCCTCCCAACCACCAGTCCCGCTTCCCACCACCGGCTCTGGTACAGACCGTATAAGTCTTCCCAGCACTATCCCCGCCTCCCTACCACCAGCCCTGCCTCCCAATCTTGACTAAGCTCCTGAGGATCCATTCCTTCGGCACAGGATTCCTTTATGCTTATCCCACGCATGTTTGAATTCCGTTACCGTTTTCATTTCCACCACCTCCCGCGGGAGGGCATTCCAAGCATCCACTACTCTCTCCGTGAAAAAATACTTCCTGACATTTTTTTTGAGTCTGCCCCCCTTCAATTTCATTTCATGTCCTCTCGTTCTACCATCTTCCCATCTCCGGAAAAGGTTCGTTTGCAGATTAATACCTTTCAAATATTTGAACGTCTGTATCATATCACCCCTGTTTCTCCTTTCCTCCAGAGTATACATGTTTAGTTCAGCAAGTCTCTTCTCATACGTCTTGTAACACAAATCCCATACCATTCTCGTAGCTTTTCTTTGCACTGCTTCAATTCTTTTTACATCCTTAACAAGATACGGCCTCCAAAACTGAACACAATACTCCAGGTGGGGCCTCACCAACGACTTATACAGGGGCATCAACACCCCCTTTCTTCTGCTGGTCACACCTCTCTCTATACAGCCTAACAACCTTCTAGCTACGGCCACCGCCTTGTCACACTGTTTCGTCGCCTTCAAATCCTCAGATACTATCACCCCAAGATCCCTCTCTCCGCCCGTACTCTCCCCGCCTAACACATATGTCTCCCGTGGATTTCTATTCCCTAAGTGCATCACTTTGCATTTTAGTACCTTTTAGACAAACAGATCAGTCACATGACTGCTTCTCGTCTCCAGAAATATCAGGTGATTTTATTTAGTGTAGTGCATTCCATTCATCCACTGACAGTGAGATCCTCTGTTCACACTTACACTTACAGGCCACAGTGCGCTTTTTCCACACCAGTGCACCTCACACTTGCCCCCCTTTCCTGACTCTCTTACAATTAATTATGAGATATTACAGCAGGGACAAGTGTGGTTTACTGATGGGTCATTTCAGAATCAAACAGCTGGTTTTGCAGCTGTCAATTACTCACCTGATGAAGACATACTTGACTCTGTCCAATTTTTACTCCCTGACAATTACACTGCCCAAACAGCTGAACTGGCAGCTGTACTGTATGTCTTACAATTTAAAGCTTTGGACACTGATTTCTCTATAGTAACTGATTCTGACTATGTATTCTCCTCTCTGCACTCTCATGCACGTAAATGGAACCAGAAGGGTATGGTTTCCTCTACAGGTCAACCAGCCACCTCCACCAGTTCCACAGGTGCCACCCCTGCAGCCTCCACCACTACTGATACACCTGATTCCTGTACCTGAAGAGCGTATCCCCTACTTACAAGCCAGGATTGTGCATATACTTGATTTGGTTGAGGATTTGATAATTCCTGATGCCCCTGACATTGAACGTCTTCACCATCTTTACCACAAACTTTTTGATTTACACAGTCTTTGCTACCATCGTTTTATGCTGTCCTATGACCGAGTATCTGACCACCACAGACAATACCTACCAGGAAGCACCACCTGTACCTGCACGGAACATTGCCCGTCACCAAGAATCCACCCTTGTTGATTTGACCCCCGTTGAACCTGTTGCTGAGCCTGCATCTGCTCTTCTTCCACCGGAACAGTGTGACACAAGTCCACCCTGTTTGACTGAAGCTCAGGGCAACGCACCAGAGGACATTAAATTTTGCACACCAAAACTTGCATTAGAAATTGTTGTTCTCATAGTCCTTATAGCTTTGATGATTGGACTGATTGTTTATGTATTTGAAAAACTTAATGAGTTTCTCCAATGTAGATATTAAGGTTACTATCACCTGTACCTAGACTGTTAGGGGATTGCTCTTGAACTGTTTATTGTCCCTATACTCCTGTTTACCATCCCCATCCTTCTCACTGTTACCTAACTGCTGTCCCTCTGTTGTTTCATCCTCCTGCTTTAGGGAGGTACTTCCCACTGCATGACCCAGGCCATCGCCACATGACCCCTCCCTTGGGCCTTCCCCTGGGACCCCACCCCAGACGATGACCCTACCTGGGATCCCCTAACCAAGTATCAGATACTGTGTTCCACATTGTTTGACACCTGGACTGTAGGCCCTGATAGAGAAGTAGTAGACGTTTTTGACATATTTGAAGGATGTGGCATTGTAAGAGTTGAACGACCAGAAGCACCATTAACCATACCTGACACAGGAGAATTGTTTGACTTTTGGCTTGTCTCGTATAACATTGTCAACAGTGGTTGGCAACCTTGGTTCTACATCAGGACAAGAGGGAATCAAGATCTTGAGATTTATTCCCTTTGCCCTGTTGGAGAACAACAAATTGGAGCAACAAGGATCTACCCCAGGTGCATGCCACTACCTTCTCTTACATGAGCACGCAGTTATGGTACGCACTACCTACAGACCTGAAAACAATCAATGAAACAACTACCTTTCGCAAATCTCTGAAGACATACTTCAACAAAGCCTACAATGAGAACCGATAACCTCACTAATTCAACTCAACAACCCACTCAGTTATGAAAATCCACCTCTATAACTACCCTAATCACTCCCTTCCTTCTTCTCTCTTCCCTACTTAATCTCTGCACCATACTAACTGTATCTAATATCTTGGAATGACATTGTTAACAAAATTATGCAAGCCACATTGAGTCTGCAAATAGGTGGGAAAATGTGGGCTACAAATGCAATTAATTAATTGACTTAACCATTTTTTCCTGAGATTCCTTCCCTTTCAGCAGAAACCCCAGGGTTAACCTCTATACACTGTCTTCTTATTTCAGCTCTCTAAACCAAGACAATCATGACTGCTATTTTCTTCCTTTTTTTCTTTTTTTTTTAAATTTTATTTATAACTTTTGAAAATAATACATTCATATCACTATAAATGCAAGGTTTAAGATTAAATTAAACAATATTGTCATATCAATGAAAAAGGAAATTAAATCATATACATAATGACCACCATATTTGGGAGAACAAGATATCAGAAAATTAGAAAGGAAATAAATTCAATCAACCAAGGTGGAGAGCTTTGTCCACACACAAGCAGGCATTAACAGTATCATTTCCTATGTTGTCATTCAGGGTTGAACCTTCCCCTCTTCCTTGGCTTTTATAAATGCAGCCATTTTTTGAGGGTCTAAGAAAACGTAACTCACATTTTCAAGTGTAACCAGGCATCTGCAGGGAAACTTCAGCATATACAATCCGCCTAAGGCAGTAATCCTTGGCTTTAAAATTAAAAAATCACGACGTCTTTTCTGAGTGTCCCTGTTGAGGTCTGGATAAATCTGAATTTTTTCCCCAAAAAATTTGGCTTGCATATGCTTGAAATACAAACGGAAAATATTATTTCTATCTACTTCAAAAGCAAAAGAAACTATAAGAGTCAATCTTTGTGTCACTATCTCTAGAGAGTTCTCCAAAAAAGCAGTTATATTTAAGTCAGGTGGAGGTTCTGGTGAACCAGATTTAACTCCAAAAATATACTGCACCTTGGCAACTGGTGGTAAAGCTTCCTTAGGAATATTTAAGACTTCTTCCAAATATCTTTTAAACATGTCAACTGGCGGAATTAACGGTATTTTAGGAAAATTAAGAAGTCTAAGGTTATTCCTTCTTGCTTGGTTGTCAAGGTATTCAACTTTTTTAACCAGTATCTCCTTATCCTTAAGCATTGTAGATGTTAAATTATGGAGAAATTTAATTTCACCGTTCATTGTCCCAATTTGTTCTTCGTTTTTCTGTGCTTGAGAAGCAGTAAGATTCTGAGAAATTTTAAGGGAATTTATATCGTCTTTCATAACATCAGTTACCTGGAGTAGGTTGTTGTTCATAGCCTGAATGGCGTCCCATAGGCTCTCAAGAGTAATCACTGCAGGTTTTACTGGTCCACGAATACCTCCGGAGGCACTTCCCGATTCGCTGGTGTAGAGAGGGTTTACTACCCCTTCTTTCCAGGTAGTAGTCACAACTGGGGTCGCCATTGTAGAGGGCCCTCCTCTCACAGTCTGTCGGCCTGCCTCTTCGGACGGCTCAACAGGTTGGAATCCCGCTGCAAGCAAACTGCTTCCGGGTCGTGGAGGGGCAGAGAATAATGGCGGGCTTAACGATGCCCCCTCGATACTGCAGTCCGGCGATCCAACGTCGGAGCTGGCCTTCGTGTGTGTCTGCAGCTCGATTCTCTGTACTCCGCAACTCTCGAGTGTCAGCTGCCGGGGAGTAGAGCTTACGGGAGCTGAGGAGGTTAGCGTCACCGTCTTCCCTTTCCTCTTACCCATGGTGTCCGTCGGGTAGGGTAATCTCAACCTAGAGCTTAACGAGAGTCAGGGCTCAGAGACCAACATCCTCCTCGGACGCCATCTTGTTCCCCCGCTATTTTCTTCCTAACCTGTTTCCTGTTCACCCTTCCCATACCCATTGTACCTCAGGTAATGTCAGGACCTGACCATCCTATCATCCTATCTCCCACAAATGACACACTAGTAGTTACTCTTGATGTTTGTGCTTATGTTAACTGTGGGGATTTAAGTTGGCAACGATATTACTCTGCATATGATATGTACATGTGTCCAGGTTCTAATTGTAACAGTTGGTCTAAAGTCTGGTGGAAATCAGGTCAAGGTCAATACCAGGGTAATGACAATCCCCTAAGAAAGAGTATTACCATTCTCAAGTTAAAAGCAGATGCCTAGCATTGCCAGTCAGGCCATTGTAACCATGTTGCCATCACCTTTACAGGTGTAACAACAAGTACCTACCAGACCTATTCTTTAGGAATAGATGCTGCAGGCAGATATCCTATTGCCACAATCTGTATCCTTCCTCCTGCCAGTTCTTTATTCGGAATTGATATTCCCAATAAAGACACAAATACCACAGACTATCACATTGCCTTTCTCACCCCTCGAGTAGAGAAAAACCCATTAATGCCAACCTTAGCCCCTGCAATGAAGATTCCATATCAGTTTCGCAGAATTGAGAATGCTAAGGATTGGGTTGTTGTGGAAACTGGATTTGGTGAACGGAACCTTTGGCTGGAATGGGCCCACTTCACCACAGCCAGTTTGAATGTCTCCAACTGCTACTTCTGCGCCCATGCCTGTGCAGATCCCTTAGCAGTCCCCTTTCCTTTTGACCTTTCCCACCATCCAGAAGGTTTCCTGTGCATGTTACAGTTACTCCAGGTATTAGAACCTATTAATCAGTCCTGTCAAGCCTTAGCAGAGAGTTATCCTGCAATGCCCCTATGACAGAGAATTCCCCCCACCTGATCCCACTACAATGTTCCAGACTTGCCTGGCCAGGTACCCAACCCGAAACTCGAGGTTTGTAGGTAATTTGACTTCCTGCAAAACTACCCATTACAGTATTGAACAGGTAAATTTTACTGCCTTTTCTCAAGCCACTACTGATGTATGGTGGTATTGTGGAACCAACACTCTTTATCACACCCTGTACCGAAGTTGGAAGGGAACTTGTGCCCTTGTTAAATTGGTAATTCCTGTAGTAATTGCCTCCTTAGGTTCACCCCATTCACCCTCTTCACGCCGACTGAAGAGACAGGCCTCTATACCAGGCTCATTTGATGATCATGTCTATTGGACTCAATTGGAGTTCCCAGAGGGGTACCTGATGAATTCAAGGCCCGCAATCAAATTGCCTCAGGTTTTGAGTAATTTTTCTTTCCTTGGGCTACAATTAACAAAAATGTAGATTGGATTAATTACATCTATTACAACCAGCAAAGATTTGTTAATTATAGCAGAGATGCTTTTCAAGGAATAGCAGCCCAATTAGATGCCACCAGTAGAATGACAATGGAAAATCGAATGATTCTTGATATGATGACTGCATCAGATGGTGGAGTGTGTGTTAAACTAGGTAGTCAATGCTGTACTTTTATCCCCAATAACACCGCTCCAGACGGGTCAATCTCCAGAGCTCTGAAAGACCTCACCTCAGAGGAACTGGCTTGCAACTCTGGTGTTGACACCTCTTGGACCGGATGGCTGGATAAAACCTTTGGAAAATGGAAGAATCTTTTTGTTTCAGCTGCAATTGCTATTGTTGTTTGCATTGCTATTTTCATAGTTGTAGGATGTTGTATCATCCCATGTATTAGAGAATTAGTGGTACGTGTAGTTACTGCTGCTATAAGCAAGAAAGTACCTGCAGGTCATTATGTCCTGTATGAACGCCTTGATTTTGTTGCTGGAACAGAAGAAGGAGAATACGCTTCTTTTGGTTTTTTTTTGTAATAATTTTTATTGACAAGAGGAATGCACACCAACAATAACATCCAAAAAGGAATCAAGTACCAATAATAGCACTCCATATGAGACATACATGCGCAGGTAAGAACAGATGCTCACAGATCCAATCCAATTTGCTGAGGTTGAGAGCATAGCTACTACGCATAGAACAGGTACAACAATGGAACCAAAACCTAACATGTGTAACACTCCCTCTTGCACTGGTTTTCAGTTTTCTCCCCCATTCCCCTCCCGACCCCTCCCCCACCCCACATTTATTTATTTATTTATTTGTTACTTATATCCCAAATTTTCCCACTCATGCAGGCGCAATGTGGCTTACAGAGAATTAAATAAGAGTACAAAGTTAAAAGCTTAGGCAAGCATAAAAGAAGCAAATAGGAGGGGAGAAACTAACAGCGTGAACTAGGCAGGGTAAGGGACAAGGGATGCATCAATCAACATGGTAAATTGAGGGGTAAGTCTTAGCAAAGAGGAATGTCTTTAACAACTTCTTAAAAAGGGCATGGTCCACTTGAGCTTTAAGGTGACGAGGTAACGTGTTCCAGTGTTTGGGACTCCAATAACGGAAGGACGAGGCGAAGATTTTCTTGTACTTGACACCCTTACAATTCGGAAAATGGAGGTGGAGATAGGACCGAGCAGCAGGGTTGGCATTTCTAGGCGGAAGGTCGATCAAGGGAGCATGTAATCCGGGGCAGCCCCATAGATGATTTTATGTGTTAGGGAGCAGATCTTAAAAGCAATGCGCTCCTGTACAGGCAGCCAATGAAGTTTAAAGCGCAGGGGTTCGGCGTGTGCAAAACGCCTTTCTCTAAGGATGAGCCTCGCCGCAGTGTTCTGAGCCGTTTGGAACGTTTTCAATAAGGAGGCCTGGCAACCCACATATATACCACTACAGTAATCCAGATGGGATAGGACAAGCCAGTGGACAAGGGTACGAAACAAGTCTCTGGGAAGGAGGTATCTGATGCGCCAAAGCCTCCACATGGCCTGGAACATTTTTTTGGAGACCAAGTGTACATGATCAACCAGCTGGAGATGTGAGTCCAGATGCACTCCTAAAAGCTGCAGGCTGTTGGCAATCGGGAGGGCAGAGCCCAGAACTGGAAGCATTGTGTCAGATACATGAGCGTGCGTGGACGAGAGGATGAGACAATGAGTTTTTTCCCTGTTTAGCCTGAAGCGGAACACCCTGGCCCAATGTTCTAAAGTGGAGAAACAGGCATCTATGAGGTTGGCAACTTCTGATACTGTGGAGTGAAAAGGGATGTAGACTGTAATATCGTCCGCATAGATGAAAGGGTTGAGGTCCAGGTTTGCAAGTGCTGTGGCTAAAGGCATCATCATAATATTAAATAGGGTAGGTGAAAGGGGAGAGCCCTGAGGGACCCCACAGGAAGCATTCCACGGTTCAGAAGTGTAGGAGTTCACCATGACCTGGTAGGACCTTGAAGTCAAGAAACCCTTGAACCAATGCAAAACTGGCCCTCCTATACCAAAAGAGTCCAGTAGGTGGAGCAGGAGTTCATGATCCACCATGTCGAAAGCGCTAGACATGTCAAATTGCAGCAGAAGAATCTTCCGTCCAACAGATAGTTCTCGTCGAAAGTTAGATAAGAGGGTGACCAGGACAGTCTCCATGCTATAATGAACTCGAAAACCTGATTGCGAATGGTGGAGGATATCAAAATTAGTCAAAAATTCGTTGAGCTGAACATTGACCAGACTCTCCATCAGCTTGATAACTAGAGGTATCGAAGCCACTGGGCGATAGTTAGAGATGACATCTGGCTTGATCTTTAAATTCTTTGGGATTGGAGTGAGAAGGATGTTTCCATGACCTGGCGGGAAAAATCCTTCGTTTAACATATAGTTGAGGTAACAAGTCAGTTCTTCGATGTAACATTTTGGTGCGACTTTTAGGAGATGGGTCGGACAAACATCTAATCTACAGCTTTTATTTGTGAATTTACGTAAAGCAGCAGCCACCTTGTCAGGCAACAGGCGATTGAATTTGATCCAAAAGCGGTCAGCAGGGCAAGCACCCGAAGGCACGGCCAAGGATACCAGGAAGTCGTCCACATCAGAGAGGCAGCTGACGGTTGAAGACCGCAGGGTAAGAATTTTCTCCTTGAAGTAAGATCCAAGTTGTGTAGCTGAAGGAGGATCTACACTGGAGCGTTCTAGCTTGCGAGTATCTAGAAAGGTGTTTAGCAGCTGATATATCTGTCGGATGTCCCGGCCAACTGCCTGCATCTTAGATGAAAAGTAGGTGCGCTTTGCGAATCGGATGGCGTATTTATACTTGCGGTGACTACTTTTCCAGGCCTCCCGAGCCAGATCAGATTTGCATTTACGCCAAGTTCTTTCCATACGTCGTACCTCACATTTCAAAGCTCTCAGATCTGTTGAGAACCAGGGTGATAATCTACGAATGTACGAGGATTTGAGACGCAGGGGTGCAATTGTATTCAGCACAGCATTGCAAGTGTGGTCCCAGTCAGAGAGGTAGGTGGGTGAGGATGGTTGCAGATCCAAGCCGTGACTATAGAGAGACCTCCAGAACAAGCTGGGATCGATGACACCTCTGGTGTAATATTGGTGAGTCTGACGAGGCCGGAGGAGACCTGTTTCCTCCCGTCCCCTTCTCACCCCCCCCCCCCCCCCCCCCCCCAGAGACTGTCAGATACTATTTGCCAATATAACCTCCTCCCACTACTAGTGGTTGCAGTATAACACTGATATAGTACACATTCAGTGCAGTTTCAGAAGACAGTCATAGCTTCTCTTCCACACTTCATGGCCCGCAGACAGACGTTCCCTCTCGCCTTCTATTTCCAGTTGTCCTCCCCCCTCCCAGCCAGCCATTTGTTTCATAGCTGCATACCATTTAGCAAGAGGAGGGGGGACTTGTCCACCCAGTGCTGTAGGATAACCTTTTTTGCTAATACCAGGGACAGGAGCACAAACCTACATTGCAAGACAGACATCCCCTGAGCAGCTAGATCTGAATCTAACCCCATCAGCAATATCCTGTAATTCCAAGTGACTGGTATTCCAACTACTTCTTCTAAATGCGCCAACACCCCCCCCCCCCCCCCCCCATAATGTCTGCAACACCCAACACTCTAAAAAGTGATGTACCAGCGTGCCTTTGTGATGTACACATTTATCACAGTCCTCCGAGTCCCATATTCCCATTGCCTTCCCCCTGCATCTTGTAAGGTAGGCCAGATGCAGAAGCTTTAATTGGGTTTCATGGCAACTCACATTTGGCATGATCCTGTAAGCCAAGTCAAAACAACGCTGAAGCTAGGATACCGAAACCTCCATTCCCGTCATTTCACTCCACTTTTTGGCTAAGAACACTGGGGTTGCACTAGGCACCCAAGTTTTACCTAGATAATACCACCAGGAGAGCTTGTTGCTCTCCACCGGCATCTGCTTGAAAACCACATCAAGTCCTGTAAATACCAGGAATCGCTTATCCACTGTGCGTATTGAG
Source organism: Microcaecilia unicolor (assembly GCF_901765095.1). NCBI lineage: Eukaryota > Metazoa > Chordata > Amphibia > Gymnophiona > Siphonopidae > Microcaecilia > Microcaecilia unicolor. Next base: position 116,339,218 of record NC_044040.1, on the reverse strand, counting down.
AATAGATAATGTCTAAGCTGCAAGTAAGAGAAAGAAAAAGCTCCAGGAATGTTCCAGCTTTTCTGACATTCTGCAAAGGTCAGAATTGAGGTCCCCTCTGCTGAACCCACCTGCCCTACGTACCTACAGCCCTTCTGTGCCCACCCTCTAAAAAGAGAATAACCCTGCCCTACAGGAAACTCGAGATTATTTTGCATGTCTATAAACGGGGAGGGACCCCTACCCCCTCCCACCCGGTGACACCACCACACCCAAGCCTCCCGGAGGGGCTTCAGAAGGGGAGAAAGCTTACCCCATTTATGCCTAGCATGTATTGCATTGAAAATGGACCAGGGTAGAGCAGCAGTTTCCCACACCTCCGGGGACGCAAACACATAGTGCCCCGTGTGCACCTCATGTATCCACCTAAGGAGTGCGGAGACATTATACAATCTCAGATCTGGTAAATTAACCCCACCTTCACTCCTAGTTCGAATAAGCTTATGATATCCAATTTTGGTTCGACGCCCTCCCCAGATGAAAGATGAAATCACTCCCCTATAAACTTCCTCATCCTTACCAGCCACCCACAGGGGTATCATTTGTAAGGTATATAAAATTTTTGGGAATATCACCATTTTAACTAGTGCCACCCTCCCCAGAAACGAGACAGGCAGCTCCTTCCATTGCTTGCATAGTTGCTTAATCTTTGCTAACTTGTCACGAATATTGGTTTGATACATAACACCGAATTCTAAATGTAAGTAGACTCCAAAGTATTTCATTGGGCCTGAGGCCCATTGTAGAGGGAAGTCAGGACTCCTCTTGCTAGCACAATGCGCAGATAACCCCATTGCTTCCGATTTATCAAAATTTATTCTTAGCCCTGAAAAAGACCCTGTATGAGCTCTATGAGTATGGGTATCCCCTTGGTCGCTCGATCGAGAAATATGAGCATATTGTCCGCAAAAAGATTTATTTTGTACTCACACTTGCCGACCTGTATACCCTGCACTGCCGCTGACTGTCTGATCTTGCATGCCAGGGGCTCCAAGGCCAATACAAACAGCATGGGTGACAATGGACACCCCTGCCTTGTGCCCCTCTGCAAGTCAAAGGACGCGGATAATTTATTATTTACCAGAATTTGTGCTGTGAGACTCCAATACAGCGCTCGTACCCCCTAGAGAAATTCCCCGAAGATCCCAAATTGCGGTAAAACCCAAAAAAGATGGTCCCATAGGATTTTGTCGAACGCTTTCTCTGCGTCTAAACTTACGAGCAGACTGTCCCCGTGTTTCCCTCCCTTTTCTAAAATTGCACTCAACGCTCTCAGTATATTAGTAGAGGCGTATCGCCCTGGGACGAATCCCGTTTGGTCAGCATGCACCAGAAGTGGCAGCACCTTCCCCAACCTAGCCAAGATTCCCACAAAATCTTAATATCTTGATTTAAGAGGGAAATAGGGCGGTAGGATCCCAGAAACTCTTTATCACGACCCGGTTTGTGCAGGACTATAATTGATGCGTGTGTCAGGGTTCCTGTATTTTGTCCTTCCTTACATAAGGTTTCACAGAGTTCACTGAATGACCCTGCTATGCGCCCCCCTAAAATCTTATAAAACTCCAGACGCAGCCCATCAGGACCTGGGACCTTGGCTAATTTCAGCCGTTTTACGGCCTGCATCACTTCACCCCCCTGTATGGGCTTATTTAAAAAGTCACGGTGTGCCTGTGTAAGAGATGGGAGATCAAGACCCCTAAAAAATGAGTCTCTACTTTCTCTGTCGCATTGCCCTTTATCGTATAAGTCCTTATAAAAGTCCACAAAAGCTCATTGAATGGCCTGCTCCTCAACTGCCGCCTGTCCCGAACCCATTTTAATACGATTGATCACCTGCTTGGCTGACTGATTTCTAACCATGCTAGCCAGTAGTTTCCCCGTCTTATTTCCCCACCTGTGTAAACGAAACTTATAGATTTGGATATCTCGCAAAGCACGCTTGTTGAGAAGATCATTGATCTCAGTTTTTAACTCCTTAAACCTAGCCTTCACTTCCCCCTCTCCTCGCGCAGCTGCTGCCCTAACACCAGTAAGTTGACGCAGTTTATCAAGTAGCTCTTTCTCTCTCTGCTTGCGGGAACTGGCTGTATAGGCTATTATTTTCCCTCTTATAACCGCTTTTCCTGCTTCCCATAATTCACGCGGATCAATCTCCCCATTCTGATTCTCGGCCATATATAGCTCCCATTCCCGAGACAAGAACTCCTTAAATTCTTTATCTCGGTATAAAGTAGGGTTCATACGCCAACCCGCCCTGCTCCGGTCACCCACTAGACCTATATCCACCCTAACCAAGCCATGATCAGAGACAACACATGGCTAAATCTCTGCTGTCCGACACGCCGCAAAAAGAGATGGGGACATCAAAACATAATCTAGCCTTGCCAAACATTTGTGTACATGCGAGTAATAGGTGAAATCTTTATCATCTGGGTGCAGCGCCCTCCATGCATCCACTAATCCCAAATCCTGTTGCAGTATACCTATACCCCTCTCGCCAAATTACAAACCTGCCCTCCGGATCTTGAATTACTCTATGGCAGATGAGGTCTAATCCTTTGCCAAAGAGTATAGCCGCTCCCCTTTGTCTGCTATTATACGATGAGAACACTAACCACCTTATAATTGAAAGAGAAAAACGCCTAGATTTCGACCCAAATCGGGAGATAGACGTTTATCTCACAAAAACGAATAAATCGATTTTGGACGTTTTCAACTGCACTCCATCGCGGAAGCGTACAAAGTTGACGGGGGCGTGTCGGAGGCATGGCGAAGGTGGAACTGGGGCGTGGTTATCGGCCGAGGAGAGATGGGCGCCTTACGCCGATAATGGACAAAAAGTATGCGTTTGTAGCTAGAATTTAGGGCACTTTTCCTGGACCCTGTTTTTTCACGAATAAGGCCCTAAAAAGTGCCCTAAATGACCAGATTACCACCAGAGGGAATCGGGGATGACCTCCCCTGACTCCCCCAGTGGTCACTAACCCCCTCCCACCACAAAAAATTATGTTTCACAACTTTTTATTTTCACCCTCAAATGTCATACCCACCTCCCTGGAGCAGTTGTTAGGGGGTGCAGTGGACTTCAGGCAGGTGGACCCAGGCCCATCCCCCCCTACCTGTTACATGTAGGTGCCCCCCTTCACCCCTTAGGGCTATAGTAATGGTGTAGACTTGTGGGCAGTGGGTTTTGAGGGGGATTTGGGGGGCTCAACACACAAGGGAAGGGTGCTATGCACCTGGGAGCTCTTTTACCTTTTTTTTTGTTTTTGTAAAAGTGCTCCCTAGGGTGCCCAGTTGGTGTCCTGGCATGTGAGGGGGACCAGTGCACTACGACTCCTGGCCCCTCCCACGAACAAATGCCTTGGATTTATTCGTTTTTGAGCTGGGCGCTTTCATTTTCCATTATCACTGAAAAACAAAAACGCCCAGCTCACAAATTGTCGAATAAAACATGGACTATTTTTTTTCGAAAATACGGTTCGGTCCGCCCCTTCACGGACCCGTTCTCGGAGATAAACGCCCATGGAGATAGACGTTTTTGTTCAATTATGCCCCTCTAAGTCACCTACCCATTCCTGCTTCAGTTTAAGGTGTTCCTGGGCAGACAAGTGAGTTTCCTGTAACAGCAAAACATCAATATGCAATTGTTTTCCATAATGCAATATCTTTTTTATTTTAATCGGGGAATGAATTCCATCTGCGTTTAAGATAGCCACTCTTAAACTACCCATGGTCCCAGATCCAAAGTAAACTCTTATCAGACCAATAAGTCTTGAGCATGCTCCGAGACAACATCCCAGCTGTGTCGTCCCTCGCAGTGGCCACATCATACACATTCTGCTCTCTGCTATGCTCCTGCACCCTTTTAATATTGCTGCGTAACAGTCTCCTACTCATACCATTCCCCTCCCCCACTAAGCCCTCCCACCTACCCTCCCTATCCCGTCCCCCCCTTCTCAGACCTCCCAACCTCCCCCCACACTTGACGAAATTTCAGCATACCCCGGCACTCCCACCCACTCCTTCCCGCCCTATCTTCTCCCCAAGCACACAAATACAGCCACACTTCAACACCCCAGCACACCAAACCTATCATAACCCACAACTTCCATACCCACCCCGCCTCCTCCCACCCCTTTCGGTTGAGTACCACAGCCTCTTAACCACCCCCCTCATAGCTTCCAGCACACAGCACCCCTCCCTCCTCCTCTCCCTTTTAACACAGAAACATTGCCGCCCTTCTCGAATTAACAAGCCTCTGCACTGTACATTTCCTACTCCCCCAAACCTGTCACAAATCCCCATGTAAATAGCGTCAGCATTAACAACCCTGAAGCCCAAAATGAACCACAACTGCCCGTACCCAACAATTAACCACAACACCCCAGTAAATCATACCTCCATGAGAGATCCATCAGCATTTAGATCTCAATAAAAGCATGTTATCTATTACCAGCTGTGTGATCCCACCCACTGCACCCCTGCTCTCCTCAGCACAGAGCTATGCATCAGCACTTGAACCACACATAATTGCAAACATTAGCTCATCACTGGGTCTGTCCATTAAGTACTATGCACACTGTCCATTAAGTCTCGTTCCTCTCCATCTATATCATGGGACTCTTCCCACATTTTTATATCCATGCACCATAAAACTTAGCTGTTGCTTGGTCCTAACTCACTCACTATGAGGACCTCCATCTCTCCAGTACTTTAGGGCTTTATTTAGTTCACTTCCCCCGTCAGCAAAGCATGCAACCATTACACAACAAGATCCGCATGAAGAACGGTAAAAAAAAAACTTAGGGGGGCAACTGAGAGAGTAAAAACTGTACAACAGGCATGGACGCTGTTCAAAAATACCATCCTGGAGGCCCAGGCCATACATATTCCGCGAATTAGAAAAGAAAGACAGAAGTCCAAAAGACAGCTGGCCTGGTTGAAAAGTGAGGTGAAGGAAGCTATTAGGGCTAAAAGAAACGCCTTCAGAAAATGGAACCGTCTGAAAATAACAAGAAGCAGCATAAGGAGTGTCAAAGCAAATGCAAGGCGCAGATAAAGAAGGCCAAGAGGGATTATGAAAAAAAGATAGCATTAGAGGCAAAAAAACATAGTAAAAATTTTTTTTCGGTATATTAAAAGCAGGAAGCCGGCAAAAGAATTGGTTGGGCCGCTGGATGACCGAGGGGTAAAAGGGGCGATCAAGGAAGACAAAGACGTAGTGGAGAGACTGAATGAATTCTTTGCTTCGATCTTCACCGAGGAAGATTTGGGTGGGATACCGGTGTCGGAAATGATATTTCAAGCGGACGAGTTGGAGTCAGAGAAACTTACTGACTTCACGGTAAACCTGGAGGATGTAATGGGGCAGTTCAGCAAACTGAAGAGTAGCAAATCTCCTGGACCGGATGGTATTCATCCTAGAGAACTGATAGAACTGAAAAATGAGCTTGTGGAGCTACTGCTAGTGATATGCAACTTATCCTTAAGATCGAGCGTGGTACCGGAAGATTGGAGGGTGGCCAATGTAACGCCGATTTTTTAAAAAGGCTCCAGGGGAGATCCGGGAAATTATAGACTGGTGAGTCTGACATCAGTGCCGGGGAAAATGGTAGAGGCTATTATTAAAAACAAAATTACAGAGCACATCCGAGGACATGGATTACTGAGCCTGAGTCAGCACTGCTTTTGTGTGGGGAAATCTTGCCTGACCAATTTACTTCAATTCTTTGAAGGAGTAAACAAACATGTGGACAAAGGGGAACCAGTTGATATTGTGTATCTGGATTTTCAAAAGGCGTTTGACAAGGTACCTCATGAAAGGCTACAGAGGAAATTGGAGGGTCATGGGATAGGAGGAAATGTCCTATTGTGGATTAAAATCTGGTTGAAGGATAGGAAACAGAGAGTGGGGTTAAATGGGCAGTATTCACAAAGGGTAGTTAGTGGGGTTCCTCAGGGGTCTGTACTAGGACCGCTGCTTTTTAATATATTTATAAATGATTTAGAGATGGGAGTAACTAGCGAGGTAATTAAATTTGCTGATGACACAAAGTTATTCAAAGTTGTTAAATCGCGACAGGATTGTGAAAAATTACAAGAGGACCTTACGAGACTGGGAGACTGGGCGGCTAAATGGCAGATGACCTTTAATGTGAGCAAGTGCAAGGTGATGCATGTGGGAAAAAAGAACCCGAATTATAGCTACGTCATGCAAGGTTCCACGTTAGGAGTTACGGACCAAGAAAGGGATCTGGGTGTCGTCGTCGATAATACGCTGAAACCTTCTGCTCTGTGCTGCTGCGACTAGGAAAGCGAATAGAATGTTGGGTATTATTAGGAAAGGTATGGAAAACAGGTGTGAGGATGTTATAATGCCGTTGTATCGCTCCATGGTGCGACCGCACCTTGAGTATTGTGTTCAATTCTGGTTGCTGCATCTCAAGAAAGATATAGTAGAATTGGAAAAGGTGCAGCGAAGGGCGACTAAAATGATAGCGGGGATGGGACGACTTCCCTATGAAGAAAGATTAAGGAGGCTAGGGCTATTCAGCTTGGAGAAGAGACGGCTGAGGGGAGACATGATAGAGGTATATAAAATAATGAGTGGAGTGGAACAGGTGGATGTGAAGCGTCTGTTCACGCTTTCCAAAAATACTAGGACTAGGGGGCATGCGATGAAACTACAGTGTAGTAAATTTAAAACAAATCGTAGAAAAGTTTTCTTCACCCAACGTATAATTAAACTCTGGAATTCGTTGCCAGAGAAAGTGGTGAAGGCGGTTAGCTTAGCAGAGTTTAAAAAGGGGTTGGACGGTTTCCTAAAGGACAAGTCCATAAACCGCTACTAAATGGACTTGGGAAAAATCCACAATTCCAGGAATAACATGTATAGAATGTTTGTACGTTTGGGAAGCTTGCCAGGTGCCCTTGGCCTGGATTGGCCGCTGTCATGGACAGGATGCTGGGCTCGATGGACCCTTGGTCTTTTCCCAGTGTGGCATTACTTATGAACTTATGTACTTATGTTATGTTTAAATCATTTTTATTAATTGTAACAGACAATTAAAACCTTTCTTTGCCGAAAAATGAAATTTATACATAAATTGTCAACCCACAGGCTGAAACAGCTTATCTTATTACAGTATAGTATTTGCATTTTCTCCCTTCCCTCCCCCTCCTCCCAACCCCAGCACTCCCTATATCTTATCACATTCTAGTATTACAAATGTAACAGAAAACCTCCAACAATTGACAAACATCTGGCTAAATTACTTCAGAATAAACTCTGTTGTTCAGCTTCGACATTATATGAGTTATTTGGCTATATTAATCTTAAGGAGTATCCTACCCAACCCCCCTGCCCTCTCCCTCCCTCCCTTTGCCCTTTCCCACCCCCCTCCCCCCCTCCCTTTGCTCCATTACAAAATCAACTGTGTTTGTAGTTTAGTACACACAAGAAGTCAGCATCTAAGGAAGTGGCATCTCTCCTTGTACATTGCGTACCCGACTTTCGGTAGGTACTGGACCACCTTTACCGTAATCCATAGCCCCTCTGTTTATTCATAAACCTGGGAGACCTTGCTTAGGCTTTAAAATTTCAGCAATAGGCTTTGTGCCTTAACCGGAAGGGTAATCCAAAGCATTTCCCATTGAGCCTTAAACTTGAGACCTGCGGGGCTTTCCAGATCAGGCACCCCACACCTGTCTATTCTCATTTGTCGCACCATTTGTGCACGCCATGCCTGTAAGGGGGGTATTTCTTTTGCCCTCCAGAATTGCAGTATGGTGGTTATTCCAAAATATATAGCCATCTTGGCAAATGCCTTAAAGCCCTCTGGAGCCTCTGCAGTTAGCTTAAAGCGGTTAAATAAAATTAAGGGATCATATATGAGAGTGCAGTTCCATAATTGGTCTATTCCCGCTATGATTTGCCTCCAGAACTTTCCCGCCAGTGGACAACCCCAAAACATATGCCCCAGTGAGGCCGCTCCCTGGTTACACTTGGGGCAGGTTCCTGTAGTATCAAACCCCGCTCTTAGTGCTCTGCGAGGAGATATGTGTGTTCTCAACAGCCATCTATATAACCTCTCTCTTTGGGGTATGGAAAGTCGCTGCTTATATATAGCTTTCAAATATGATCTACATTCTTCCTGTGTAAATGTGCAACCCAGGTCCCCTGACCAGTCCCGTGCAATCTGTCTAAAGTCTAGTTCTGCTGCAGTGTCCTTCAGCTGCTGATGATGGAATCTCAATGGCACTGAGAGTTGTGCTCCCAGAGTAAACTCCTCGGAGAGAACCTCCACCACATCCTCCGTGAGGTCGGTCCACTCCAGGGAAGCAACGTAGTGCCTCAGTTGACAATATGCAAATTGATATGTCGGGGGGATCCTAAATCGAGTCTGCAGCTCTTGGTATGAGAGAATGTGTCCCTGCTCCGTGACTACGTGTGCCAGGTATATAATCCCTTTTTGCGCCCATCTACTAAAGACACTAACCCCTTGGCCTGGAGGGAACGCTGGGTTATTACATATAGACAGCCAGGGGGACGTTCGGGCAGAGAAATGATAACGTCTACACACCCATCTCCACGTTTCCCTGAGGGGCCTCAGTAGGGGATGCCTCCTGAATGCTCCAGTGGGCAGTGGTGCTCCAGAATGGAGCAGATGACTGAAGTGTATGTTTGGGAACATCAGCGTCTCTACCGGCGTAATGGAAAACTCAGATGTCCCTCGATACCAATCGTTTATGTGTCTCATGGAACTTGCGATTGCCAAAAATTTAATGCTCATAAGTCCCATGCCACCCCCCTCCCTTGGGCCTGTCATTAGATGATATGGAATTCTCGGTTTCTTCCCTTGCCAAAGGTACTTTTGTAGTAGACGTTGTAAAGACTTTTCATCTTTTCGTTTCAGAAACAACGGTAATTGTTGGAAGACATATAGCCACTTGGGGGCTATCATCATATTAAACAGCGCTATTCTGCCCCAAATTGTAAGTGGTAATTCCCTCCACATGAACAACTTATTTTTAGTCATCTCCATCAACGGGCCTATGTTTTCTTTATATAGGGAGGCCCCATCTCTGGTTATGTACACTCCTAAATATTTCATTTTTGATGTCTCCCATCTCAGTACAGCCTCTCCTTGCCAATTTAATTTAATGTCACTATCCATGGACATCGCGCATGACTTTGCGAGGTTAAGGCTAAACCCTGATAACTGCCCATACTCCTTAATCAGTGCTAAGGCAACCTTAAAAGACTCTTGTGGGTTAGTTAATACTAGGAGGACGTCATCAGCATACGCTAAAGCTCGAACTTCCTGTTCCCCTAATCTCACCCCCCTAATTCCCGGGTCCGAATTTAGATAGCGTAGTAATGGTTCTAATGTAAGATCAAACAAAAGCGGGGAGAGTGGGCAGCCTTGGCGTGTTCCCCTGCCTATTGGAAACCCCTCTGAGATCCCTCCATTTGCTGTGACCTGGGCTTTCATACCGGAATATAGGGCCTTTATGGTTTGCTTCATTTCTGCAGGAATTCCTATCCAGTCTAGAACACAAAATAAGAAGGTCCACTCGACCCTGTCAAAAGCCTTTGCAGCATCGAGGCTCACCAGTATCCCTGGGATCTCCCCATGCTGGCACTCTGCCATTGTCAATAAGACTCTTCTAATGTGTGTTACCGAGTGCCTTTTTGGAATGAATCCTACTTGTGTAGGTTCAATTACACTTGGGAGATGAGCATTGAGCCGTGTGGCCAGGATCTTTGCAAGCAATTTAATATCGACATTAATCAACGAGATAGGCCTATAAGATTCGGGTTCCTCCCCACATTTCCCGGGCTTCAACAGTAATGATATAGAGGCAGTATTTTCATGCACTGGGAATCTTCCCTCTCGAATTACCGCCTGGTGATATTCGAATAATGGACCTAGCAACTGGGGCTGGAGCATTTTGTAAAATTCTCCTGAATACCCATCCATTCCGGGAGCTGAGAAAGACTTTAGCCCTTTTATTGCGTCTGATAGTTCTTTAAGTTGAATCGGGGCCTCTAGGCCTGCCATTTCAGACTCTCCTAGCTTTGGCATTTTTGCCCTACTGAGAAAGTCCTTCATATGAGCCTCCGTGGCAGGCCGATTGGCCCTGTAAAGGTCACTGAAATGTTCCTGTAATATTTGGAGGATCCTCTCTGGGTTATTAGTAAGGTCACCTGTCTTTTCTTTCAAGGCCGGTATTGTTCTATTTCCCTCCCGCTTCCGAACTAGCCGGGCCAGCATACCCCCTGCTCTGTTTCCAAAGTGATGGAACTTGTATTTTTGGAAAGTTCTGTTCTGTAATGTTTTTTCATGCAATAGGGAGTTTACCGCGGCCTGTAAAGACAAATAAGCTTCCTTAGTAGCCGTGGATCTTTGTGCTATATACTGACGTCTGGCTTTCCGCAGTCGCCTATTCAACTGTAAAAGGCTAGCTGCATTCCTTTTCCGTTTACTTGCTACATACGCTATCAGGTCCCCCCGCAGCACCGCCTTTCCTGCACACCAAAATAACTGTGGGTTCGATTTGTGGTCTTTATTGAACATTTCATATTCTTCCCACTTTTTCGCTAAGAATTTTTGAAAAGATTTATCCTTTATCAGGTGTCCCGGGAACCTCCACCGTCTGGACGGCTGAAAGCCTCCTGGGGCCTCCAGCTCCAACCAGACAGGGCTATGATCAGATATCAGAACCTCTTCTATTTTCGTGTCCCTTACACTGTGGAACAAGGCTGCTGAAATGAATATGTAATCTAATCTTCCCCAAGTCCCATGGGCCCTGGACCGGTGTGTATAATCTCTTTGATCTGGGTGTAAATTACGCCATGTGTCCACTACAGAGAGAGAGTTGGTAAACTCGTTTAACATCAGTGATCCCCTCCTACCTTCTACTCCCCTGCTACCCTCGCCTGAGTAATCCATCTTGGGGTCTATGGATATATTCATATCCCCTGTTACAATCAGGTGTTTGTCTTCATATGGTATCAGCCTCCTCAACAACCCTGGGAAGAAGGAGCTATCTGGAGGGGTAGGAGCATAAACATTCAGTAGGTATACCTCCCTCCCTTGTAACCATAGCTTAACCAGGAGGAATCTTCCTTTAGGATCATGCAAGATCTTCTCTACCTTACAGGCCAGTCGGCGGTTAATACATATTGCAACTCCTCCCTTTCGCCCATCTGTGGATGCATATATCACCTGTCCTATCCACCCCTGTTTGAGTTTTTCATGTTCTGCTGCCGTCAACTTTGTTTCCTGTAAACATGCTATGTCTACCTTGAGGTGTTTTAGGTGTGCCAGAATCTTTTTTCTTTTAATGGGAGACGTAATGCCACCTACATTCCAAGTGACTATTTTACAGTGTGTGACTGTGTGGGTTTGCTATTTTCCAAAATTTATACTCTAATAATTTAGCCCCTGGGTCCCAGCCCTTCCCCAGTGGCTTCATATATTCCCTTTCCTTCATTGGTACGCAGTTCCTATGTGTTCCCCCCTTTTGCCTAACCCGTGTGTGTGACCCAATTCTTTTAGCTCTGGAGCACCCTCCCCCCTTGAACCATTGATTTTTCCCCCGTCTCTGTCCCCTTATCCGGTTACCTAAACCCCCCTCCCCTCCAACCCTTATCGTTATTTCTCTGCTTCCAGGTGACACATTACCGCTATGAGATTTCCCCTCCCCCCCCCCATTCCTCCTCTCGGTCCCATTGGTGGCTCCTCCTTATGTACTTATGTTAATGATTACTAACTATAGTAACAAAGGTCCCCACCACAGGTCCTTTCCAAGCTTGACATCCGTGCAGCTCACCGCCTTTCTGCATCTCGAACCATAGTTCCAGGTATCTTGTCCAAAAAGGCTTGCAACTCCTCCGCTTTTGTTAGGGTGAAGGAACTATTGTCGTGTGTGATTCGCACCTTAGCCGGGTACTGAAATGCAAATTTAACTCCTCTCTCAAACAATTTAGTACAGAACGGTGCCAGCAGCTTCCGCTGTTCCATGACATGTGCTGAAAAATCTTGAAAGAGCAAGATCTTGGTTCCTTCATAGTCCAAACGTCGCAACTTTTTGAACTTGTCGAGAATAGTAGCTTTGGTGATATTTTATTTATTTATTTATTTATTGCATTTGTATCCCACATTTTCCCACCTATTTGCGGGCTCAGTGTGGCTTACAATAAGACATGAATAATAGAAATACATTTGATACGACTAAGTTATGGATTACATTGAACAGAGTTGTGCGAGACATTCGAATATCAATGGGAGTATAACAATGGGACATCAACATGGAAACATTAGAAGGAGACAATGGGAAAAAAGGGCATTGTTAGAAACCTGGTATATAATGTACTTTGTTCCATGAGTAAGTGAATGATTGACAGGATAGAGGGATGGGGGATCAGAAGTGGATGTGTATTGAGTTGGTGACCAGTGAGTGTGGTTTCTAAGTGTTTTGGCTCTTTCCGTAAGTTTGTTCAAATAGGTGAGTCTTCAGTAGTTTGCGGAAGGAGGCTTGTTCACTAATCGTTCTTAGGTTGCGCGGTAGTGTGTTCCAAGACTTCGTGCTCATGTAGGAAAAGGTTGACGCGTGTATCGTCTTGTACTTCAACCTCTTGCAAGTTGGGTAGTGAAGGTTGAGGTGAGTTCGGGATGATCTTTTGGCGTTTCTGGGTGGTAGGTCTATTAAATCAGTCATGTACGCTGGGGCTTCACCGTGAATAATCTTATGGACTAACGTGCAAATTTTAAAAGTAACGCGGGTCCTTGAGTGGAAGCCAATGTAGCCTCTCACGCAGTGGTTTTGCCCTTTCATATTTAGGTTTTCCGAGGATGAGCCTGGCTGCTGTGTTCTGGGCTGTTTGAAGCTTCTTCAGTATTTGCTCTTTGCAGCCTGCGTATAATGAGTTGCAGTAATCCAAGTGGCTGAGGACGAGGGATTGCACTAGGCTGCGGAAGACGAATCTTGGGAAGAATGGTCTTATCCTTTTCAATTTCCACATGCTGAAGAACATTTTCTTGGTTATGTTGTTTGCGTGAGTTTCAAGTGTTAGGTGGCGGTCGATTGTCACACCGAGGATTTTTTTTTTTTTTTTAGCGTTTCTGAGATTGGAAGTTTTAGGTTTGGTGTGTTTATCACGTTGACTTCGGTTGTGTTGTATTGGGAGGTGAGTATCAGACATTGGGTCTTTTCCGCGTTTAGTTTCAGGCGGAATGCATCTGCCCATGTGTTCATGATATGTAGACTTTGATTGATTTCGTTGGAGATTTCTTTGGTGTCTTGTTTGAATGGGATGTATATTGTCACATCGTCGGCGTATATGTATGGGTTTAGGTTTTGTTTTGATAGGAGTTTTGCTAGAGGGATCATCATTAGGTTGAATATGGTTGGCGATAGAGGTGATCCTTGTGGGACTCCACATTCCGGTATCCATGCCTTGGACTTGGTTGAGTTTGATGTGACTTGATACGAGCGCAGGGTTAGGAACCCCTTGAACCAATTCAGGACGTTTCCTCCGATGCCAAAATAATCAAGTATGTGTAGTAGGATTCCATGGTCAACCATGTCGAAGGCGCTTGACATGTCAAATTGTAGGAGGAGTATATTGTTGCCAGTTGCAATTATTTGTTTGAATTTAGTCATAAGGGTGACTAATACTGTTTCAGTGCTGTGATTCGAACGGAATCCTGATTGGGCATCATGCAGTATTGAATGTTTGTCTAGGTAGCTTGTGAGTTGTTTAGTTACCACACCTTCGGTTATCTTGGTTATTAGTGGTATGGATGCTATTGGCCTGTAGTTGGTTATTTCGCTCGCGTTTTTCTTTGTGTCTTTGGGAATTGGTGTGAGTAAGATTTTTCCTTTTTCTTCTGGGAAGAGTCCGTTTTGTAGCATGTAGTTTATGTGGTTAGTTAGGTTTATTATGAATTGTTGAGGAGCAGATTTCATGAGGCTATTTGGACATATGTCTAGTTTGCAGTTGGATTTGGCATATTTTTTTTTGAGAGTTTTGGAGATGAGGTCTTCTGATAATAGTTCAAATAGTATAATTCAAGAACCTAGCAATTATCAATCGTGGTTTCCTGCTCGCTTCTCTGCGCGGCCCAACTCGATGGACCCGTTCCACTTGCTCCTTGCACAGCTTCGGATCAATCCCCAGCTGCACTGGCAGCCATCTTTCAGTGAGATTTTTTAAGTCCGCATCAGGGAACAGATTCAGGGATTCCAACTAGGCGAATGTTGTTTCTTCGGCTTCTATTTTCCTGATCGTCCACTCTGTCTGACAACAAGCGGACCTGTGCTTCCAGGGCTCCAATTCGTCCTTCTGCCGATACCATATGTTCCTCCTGAGAGGAAAGACGATCCTCCGCTTCTCGCAGTCGAGCCGCATGGGCGGCGATACATTCTTTAATCTCGTCCATGCCGACATGAAGCTTGGCAAGCTTATCATCCAGGAGCTGGGACATGTGTTTTAATGATATTTGGACCATATCCTCATGCGATGTTGCTGGGTTCGGGGTCTGTGTTGCCGGAGGTGGTGACGACGATAATGGCGGGGAAAGTGACGCCATCTTGGGTTTCAGTGAGTTGCCCTTCTCTTTACCAACTCTCTGTGGTTTTACTGGCATGCCACTTCACCCGTGCTGCAAGTAAGCAGGGTTATAAAGGCTGAGGGGATGGGAGCCGAGCTCACAGGCGTCCGATCAGTCCTCTTGCATCACATGACCCCGAGAATACGCTTCTATATATTTTCCAAGCCATTAGCAGTTAACATGGCCTTCCTATATATTCTAGGCCTATTAGGGTTAAGTTATTGTAACATTCACAATTATAATGCTTTTGAATTTGCAGTATTTACTCATATTAGTAGATTTTCATGTAACCACTATTAGTTTTTTTTATGTTAAATGAAACATGGCTGCTTTATTAATACCAATTTAAGCAATACTTATATAATCAAAGTTTGACTACTGCTTACTTTTGTAGCAATGATATATTCAGTGCTTTTTTTGTGCCGGTACGTGCCGGTACGGCGTACCGGCACCTTTTTTGAAGGTCCGGTGACTCTCCTCCCTCCCTCCCTCCCCCGAGCTAACCTACAGGGTCCCTCCACTACTCCGTGCCGCCAGACGACCCTCCTGCCACCCGACCCGGCTGGTACCTGACCCAGCATTTTAAAAAATTCTACGAAGCGGAGGCCTGGTGCTCGCGTCTGAGAGTAAAAGAAGAAAAAATCGCTTCGTCGGCAGGCCTTCCCAATCTGTCCCGCCCTTGGCTAATATAAGTTGATAGAGGGTTAGATGTACGTAGAATGAGAATACCCAAGGGGAGGGGAGAACTGAAGAGAGCAAGGTGACCTGTGAAGTCATCTCACAAGATACGCTCTGAGCATATCTTGTTTATACTTAGAGCTTGAGAATATGTGAAGTCATTTCTTATCAACTCAGGGCTGTGCCAATACGATAAGTGGGGTAAGCATGGCAGAGGGGCGCCATCCTTTGGGGGGGCGCCGCCGCACCATGCTTACTTCGCCCTCCCACAGCAAGAAGATCCCTTTCCTTTTTTTTCTTTTAATTTTACCTCAATCCGGCAGTGCAGGCGCAGCGTCAGTGAAGGAGGCAACAGAGGCAGCAGACCTAATAAATAAACAATTTTTACCAACCCACATTTATTTATTTATTATTTTTTTTTCTTATTTCAATAATATATGCAGATGTATGTTTCTACAAATATTGTATTGTTTAAATTTAATAAATAAAGTTTGAAAAAAAAAGATTATACTTTCCTGTCCAGTATATCTAGCTTGTCCGCTACCTCCTGCAAGCTTGTCCACTACCTCCTCCGCTACCACTTAAGCCACCCATGCGAAGCTTAAAGAGGAACTCCAGGGGGTCTTCTCCTGCTGCCATTTTAGAATCGTTGTGTGGCACTTTTTCTTTTTCTCAATGTTGCGACTTCGCAGACATGGCTTTGCTTCACTGTTTCTCCAATCCTTTTCCTTTGTGAAATTGGTTCGGCTCTTAGAATATGGAACGCATTACCGAAGGCCATAAAAACAACGCAAGACCTAACTATCTTCCGAAGGTTACTGAAAACAGATCTTGTCAAGAAGGCATACCATAAACAATAAATAATAACACTATACTCGATCTATACAAAACCAAACTCTTATCACATGTCTGATTAACCTCTTTCATATTAATGATCAAGCAATACCAATTTAAACCCAAGGTTGAATAGGGTCTCTCTATAGTCGATGATCTAATGTAAGTTACAATCCAATTTATTACTCAGGAACCTTCCTACAATACCTTAATTTATTCTTCTTTACCATGCATGTATGCACATATATGTTATGTTCGATGTATGTTACCATACACCTAATGCAATACCATCTGTAACTCTGCCTGGTAATGGCAACCGCCACTACGGCAAATGTAAGCCACATTGAGCCTGCAATTTTGTGGGAAAATGTGGGATACAAATGCTACAAATAAATAAATAAGAAGCATAAAATCGAGGACACATACCTAGTCTGTATCTTCATTAAATGAGAGCGGCTAAAAGAGGAGGAACAAATATGTAGATAACACATAATTATTTCAAAAATGGAAAAATAAAAATGATTAAAAAGATAAAACTAGGAGTCACGTGATGCTTGGCTGAGGGGAAGGACGCCGCATCCCAAAGCTCCGAGGCCCCGATAATACCATCTAGCCCGTAGCGCCTTTAAAGATTAACTTACACGCCCTCGGAGACATTACCTACAATCGGAACACCCAAGCAGCGAGTGGTGGTTTTGAGAGCCCGCAAAACAGTTATTATGACCTCCAAATCTGGTCGGAAAGATGGAACCCGGGGTCGCGTGGGCGAAGGAAAGATGGCGGAGGCCGGACCCGCGGGAGAATCGGTGAGTTCTGTGTGGGCCGCCGAAATCGCAGCGGAAGTCTCCACACTGTTGGAAGGGTCAGTAGACCGCAAGTTGCAAAGAATATCTGAGCAGATCGAGCAGCTGGACGGAAAGTTCGTGGGGCTGCACGCAGATATGGCGGGATTCCAACAAAGATTATCAGACATGGAGGACCAATATCAGCAAAGTGAATCTCAACAAAAACAGCTGCAGAAACAGGTGGATGATCTTTCCGCTAAGGTCGAAGATTTAGAAAATAGATCAAGACGAAATAACCTCCGTCTAGTTGGTCTTCTGGAGTCTTTACGAGAAGTGGACCTTCGAGAGTTTCTAGAAACATGGCTTCCTACTGTATTGAACCTTGGGAGCATGGCACATGGATTACAAATTGAAAGAGCGCACCGGCTGGGACGAGCAAGACAGGAATCTGAGAGACCAAGGGTGGTCATCTATAAAGTGCTAAACTATACGCATAAGCAGGAAATTTTAAGAGCATGGCGTCTGAAAGGAACTGTACAATATGAATCTCACAGAAGTTTGTGCTTTCAAGACTTTTCAGCTGCTGTTGCAGTCCAACGCCGTAAATATGCGGAGCCCTGCAAGAGACTATACGAACGGAAGGTCCGCTTCGCCTTAATGTTCCCAGCAAAGCTTTGCATCTATCATGATGGAAAGCAGCATGTCGCCGACTCCCCGGAGGCGGCTTTACAATTTATTAACCGCCTGAGGGAGAGCACCGAAGTGGAAAATGCACATGCCGAGGCTACTAGTCCGCGGGAGACCTGAAGGGGGTCAGCTACACAGAACAGTGCCATGCAGGGAGGATGGCATGCGCCAGATGGTACTATGGACATCATGCAGGTTGTTATGTGGATTTGCAGTGGGTTTCACTTGTGAGATGGGATTTGGAGGTACTGGCCATGGGTGCGATGGCTCAACTGTACTTTAGCGCGTTAGTGTTAAAATGTAAGGCTTCTTGAGGGCGGGTCTGTTTATTATATGTTACATGAGGGCGTTGGGGGGGCAGGGGCGGAGCAGAGGCGTGTGGTTCTCTAGCGAGAGCTACTTGTGGAGTAACGGGGGAAAGTTATGGGAGGAAGGGAGGAGGGGTGGGTGGGGGGTAGGACAAGGGGAGGGCGGTAGGAGGGAGGGAGGGAGGGAGGGCGGGAACTTTCCAAATTTTTTTTATTTTATTTTTCTATTTTACTTGGTTAGATGGATTGCTTGGATATATTATTCAGGACAAGGGAGCTGCTGTGGGCAAGACGGGGTGCACCCATGGGCTGGGGGGTGGGCCTCAAGCTTCAGACCACACTTATCTATGGGACTAGTCGCTATAAAACAGGATGGGCTCCCTTAAATTAATCTCTTGGAATGTGGGGGGAATCTCATCACCCATAAAGCGCACAAAAGTATTGCAGGCACTGAGGAGACACAGGGCAGACGTTGCTTTCCTCCAAGAAACGCATCTGTCAACACCTGAGCATCATAAATTTCGGACAGGGTGGGTGGAGGTATCAGAAGGGTCGCCCACAGTGGGGAAAAAGGGAGGAGTTCTTTTATTGATTCGTAAGGGTCTACAAATGAAAATTAAGGCAGTTAAGAGAAGTATCGAAGGCAGGTGTATTTTAGTGGAAGTGGAGAGGGGTAGGAACACCTATATTTTTTGAAACATATATGCGCCCAATGTTTATGACAAAAACTTCTATAAACATTTGCTTGAGTTGTTAGGGCCATACCAGGGGGAAAACATAATTCTTGGAGGAGATTTTAACATGGTTTATGACCCTCGGGTGGATAGAAGTAGCGCTTCCAAACTGAACGTACGACATTCCCAGAGAGGCTTGTCTTTCCTTTGTGAAACATTAGATTTGCTTGATGTGTGGAGGATATTGCACCCAATGCAGAGGGATTATACCCACGTGTCTCGCGCGCATCTATCGCAGTCCCGCATAGATTATTTTCTTATCTCAAGGGGTCTTTTTGCTGCTGTGCCGGATGCGTGCGAAATCTCAGATCATTCGATTATATGGATGCAACTGCAATCGCAGGGTGTGGGGGGAGGACAGGGTAGTTGGAGATTCCCATTTGATCTTTACAGAGATCCCCATTTTAAGGTTTACATAGGAGAAAAATGGCAGGACTTTGCAACTGCTAATAGCGGCCATCAGCACCAAGCAAGCCTGTACTGGGAAACGGCAAAAGCTCTTATGCGGGGGGAGATCATAGCGTATAGAGCAAGGAAAAGGAAGTTGAGGGACAAAGAAATCCTTCACCTGGAAAGAGAGGTCCGGAAGCAGAGGTTGCGATTTGGGAGAGAAGTTACGGAGGCAAACAAGAGAGCACTTTTAACTACACAGAGGGAGCTAAATGAATTATTGCATCAGAGGGCACAGAAATCACAATTGTACTATAAATTCCAACTCTTTCAGTACGGGAATAAAGCGGGAGCCTTAATGGGAAGGTTGATCAAAGGGACCAGAGGTCCGACGCAGATATTGCAAGTGCGTGATCGGGGGGGGGGGGTCAAATTCTGCGTGAGACAAAACATATAATAGAGCTTTTTCGTGGATATTTTCAGGATATCTATAAGGAGCCGGAGGATGTTATAGCGGATAGTGAAGTGTATTTGACCAATCAAGAATTACCACAGATCACGGCGGCACAGAGGAAAACCCTAAATAGCCCAATCGTGGAAGGGGAGCTTATGGTAGCAATGCAACAAAGCAGCCTGCACAAGGCGCCGGGACCTGATGGGTACAGTATGGCATTTTATAAGGTGTTGCAGGAGCAAGTCACACCCCCGCTACTTAATCTATTTAATGCAATGGCTGCCTCGGGAGAAATGCCGGCCGCGTTAAATGTGGCGAAAGTGGTAGTGTTGTTAAAACCGGGGAAAGACGAGTTGGAAGTTGGGTCATATAGACCCATATCCTTATTAAATTGTGACGTCAAGTTATACTCTAAGATTCTAGCGAACCGTTTGGCCAGGGTACTCCCCAACTTAATAGCAGATCCACAGGTGGGCTTTGTAAAAGGTAGAACGGCGGAGGGTCACGTGATGCTCTGAACGGAGAAGACGTGATTCTGTGTTCTCTGAGGCCCCTGCTCGAATAAAACAACTACTTACCTGCAAAGCTGAAAGAAGACGCTTTTAAAACATCTCACCTGATAGAAGAAAGTACATGGAAAAATATCTGGGCACGCCAGTGACCAATATGGCAAGCAGAAATACAAAAAAAGAAAAAGACAAAACGAAAGCTGTGAGCACTGGAGGAGAAGGCCCGACGCAAAATGGCAGTGTGCAGTTCACAGAAGAACAACTGAGACAACTAACAGAGGCGGTGGGCATAGCGTTAATGCCGAAATTGGAGAAATTAAGTGAGCGTAGTGCGGAATTTGAAGCGCTGCTTACGGACACAGTCAGAAGAACAACGGAACTCGAGACGCAAGTATCTGCAGTAGAAGAGGAGATAGGCCCCGCCACGAGGAAAATGCGCGGGCTGGAAGACAGTGCAAGCGCTAACAGCAAAACTTGACGATATTGAAAATAGATCGCGGCGAGGAAATTTAAGACTAGTGGGATTGCCGGAATCTGTGAGTGATCGTGTACTTGCTTCTGTATTAGAAGCATGGCTGGCAGCGGAATTTGCACTATCGGACCACGCTGGGAAAATTTGTTTAGAAAGGGCACATCGAATTGGACGAATCCAAGATGACCGGCGGACGCCCCGCACAGTAATCATCAAGGTACACAATTATGTACACAAAACTGAGATCCTGAGAGGATATCGTTTGAAGCGCAATGAAGTGCGTTATGATGGGCATCAAATTAGAATATTTCAAGACTACTCTGCAGCGCTACAGGAAAAGAGGAAAAAATTTACACCTATCTGTCAGAAATTATATGAACAACATGTCCCATTTATGTTATTATACCCAGCATTACTAAAGATCAAAATAGAAGGAACATGGCAGCAGTTTGGAAATCCTGCCGACGCACAGCAATGTGCACAAAAGATAATGGAGAACAGATCAAACATGGAGCAAGAAGAAGGGGGCGTCTGATACCTTTATGGAAACTAAAAACTGAAGGTTAAAAAGTTATGGTAAGATGTTGTTGGAATGTATAATGTAAAACTGAAGATAAAAATGTTAATGTGAGAGCAGGGGCCCGGAGACACTGAAAGCCCCCAGAGCCTATCCTTGTATGATGGGCGGAGTACAAGGGAAGACACAGGGAAGGGTAGAAGGGAAGGGTAGAGGGAGGGGGGTTAAGAACAGCGGAGAGGGGAGGGGAATGGAAAGCAGAAGAAAGTCTGAGATCCAGGATATAGGGAAAATATTTAAACAGGGGCAAGGAATGGGAGAACATGCCGCTAAAAATCATATGAGGGAATGCTTGGAGGGGATAGTAACCCGAAGGGGGAGGCTGGGCTCCCGGAGGGATGTTGAAATAGATTTAACTATAAAAATAGACATAAAACATGAATATGGGTAAGGGGACAAACCCCGTGATAAGAATAGCCTCCTGGAATGTAGGGGGAATCACATCCCCGATAAAAAGAGCAAAGATTTTAGATACTCTGAAGAGACAGGGAGTAGATATAGCTTGTATACAAGAGACACGCTTGCCAACAGGGGAACAAGATAAACTAAAAAGACATTGGGTAGGAGAAATCTTTGGCTCCCCTTCCAGAGGTAGAAGAGGTGGAGTAGTAATTTTGCTACATAAAAGTCTTGCGGCTAAAGCTAAACTGTTATTTGCAGACACAGAAGGCCACTATGTGGGGATAAGCCTGAATCTGCAAGGGAAGACACGTACATTGGTGGCGGTTTATGCCCCACAAACAGGGGAGAAAAAATTTTTTGGCCAAATAATGGCGGAGTGCCAGAGACATGGAAAAGACCCTATAATAATGGCGGGAGACATGAACCAAGTAATGGACATCCAGTTAGATAGGTCAAAAATAAGAGAAGGAAGAGTGACAGAAGAAACCACGTTGCTGGCAGGGTTCTGTGATTCGCTGGGCTTGGTGGACCCGTGGAGACTCTTTCATGAGGAGGAGCGTGATTACACGCACACGTCACGGGCCCACCGAACCCAATCGAGAATAGATTACATTTTGGTAACACAAGACATGATCCCCCAGATCCATAACACAGAAATCGGGGTAGAGGGAGTGTCAGACCATGCGCTAATATGGGTAGACTTGGAGATGCAGCCATATTACCAGGAGCGGAGGGGATGGCGCTTCCCGGCATACTTGTTTACCGAGCCTGAATTTAAATCCTTTTTAAAAGACAAGTGGGAGGATTTTGCAGTAAACAATATACAACATGAGGAAGAGCCTGGCCTATTTTGGTCGACGGCAAAGGCAGTGATTAGAGGGGACGTGATAGCCTACACTAGTTTCAGGAATAGGAAAATGGCGCAAAAAATTATAGTATTAGAAAGACGGGTTAGGTTCCTGAGAAGACAATATAGTAGGGATTCCCAACAGGGGTCATTTGAAAATCTAATGAGTGCAAGAACTGAGTTAAATAGTTTACTGCATGAACGAACTATGAGATCCACAATAATGAGGAAATATGCCCTAAAGCGATACGGAGATAGGCCTGGGGGAATGCTGGCACGCATGGTGAAAGGAGCCCGGAAAACACATTACATAACACAAATTCGGGAGAGGGCGGGAACGAAGGTCACCCGCCCAGCAGACATAGCAGAAGTGTTTAGGAAACATTTTGAGGAGTTATACAAGGGAGAATCTGAAAGAGATTTGACAGAAGAAATTAGGAGGTACTTATCAAAATCCAAAATGCCAAAGTTCACAGAGGCACAACTGCAAGAAATTAATCTACCTTTAAAGGCGAAAGAGGTGGGGGTGGCAATACAGAATTTAAAACTACACTCGGCGCCCGGCCCAGATGGGTTTTCTAGTGAGTTTTATAAGATCCTAAAAGATAAAATAGTGGGACCCTTGGTAAATCTCTATGAAGGGGCGGTGGAAGAAGGCAGATTCCCTAGATATACCAATGAAGCAATGATTAGCTTGATACCAAAACCAGGGAGGGATATATTAGACCCAGCCTCGTACAGGCCCATATCGCTCATAAACACAGATGTCAAGATACTATCACGGATTTTGGCGGAACGCTTGGCGCAGATACTGCCGTCTATAGTGGGGGCGGAACAAGTGGGATTTGTCCGTGGTAGACAATCCGTGATGAATGTGAGAAGATTAGTGGCGGCCTTAACAGAAGCTCCCTATAGAGCGCCCGTGGGTATGGTGGTAAGCTTGGATGCGGAGCGCGCATTTGACAGGGTGCTATGGTCTTTCATGTGGGAAACACTAAACTGGATCGGCTTGAAGGGATGGTATTTAAATGCAGTGCAGATACTTTATTCAGACCCGATAGCATGCCTGTTGGTAAATGGGATAAAAACACAAGGCTTTAAAATAGAAAGAGGCACGAGACAGGGGTGCCCACTGTCCCCTTTGCTGTTTGTGATAACACTAGAACCCTTAATAAACATAATAAGAGAACACCCGGGTATCCAGGGCATAGGGACGGGAAAAGAGATACTGAAAATATTGGCCTATGCAGATGATCTGTTACTATTAGTAGATAAGCCACAGGTATCGGTAAGACATTTGCTAAATGAAATAAAAAGATATGGTGGAATATCGGGGTTTAAACTAAATTATAACAAGTCTCTGGCACTCCCAATATCGGACAACACAAAGACACAATGGAAAGGATTGTTTCCATTTGAGTGGGCCGCAGGGAAAATAAAATATCTAGGAGTCACAATAACGACTCAGTTAAATAAAATATATGAAGAAAATGTGACTCCCCTGTTGGCAGAAACGGCGAGGATATTGGGTTTGTGGGAATCCAGCCCGTTGTCCCTAACAGGGAGAATAGCACTTTATAATATGGTGGTGGTGCCCAAGTGGCTATACAAATTTCAAATGTTGCCTATCTACTTGGGAAAACGGGAAGAGAGGAAGCTACAGGCTGTGCTAAGGAAATTTTTTTGGAACAATAGACGCCCCCGACTAGCTTTAAACATTATGTATAAACCAAAAACACATGGAGGAATGGGACTGCTTAGTTTAAGATATCTGACTGTGGCATGTGCCATGCGCCATGCGAGGGACTGGTTGGTAGGAAGCCAACAATTTACAAATGTACAGCTTGAGAACTCCATGCATCCTAATGTACACCCCAGCTGGTTGCTGCACACAACCGGAACAAAACCTGATAAACGCCCAAGAAACAACCTGTTTGTAAACTCGCTTCGGGCAATGTGGAGATGGTTGTGCCGTAGGCACGGATTCTCGGCGAGAGCCACTCCCTATTTGTCTTTAAACTTGAACCCAGACTTTCCAGCAGGAACACTGCAAAAGACCTTTGTACGGTGGAGACAGCAGGAGATACATTATCTTTCGCAACTTTTAAATGAGGAAGGACAAATAAAGACGTTTATGGAATTACAACAAGAATTCAAGTGGACACAAAAAGACTTCTATGCCTATTTACAGGTACGGCACTATGCGGCGTCTCTAGGAGCAGTAAACTTATGTGAAGATGTCCAGGAGGTTTTAGCCACGGCATTCACGCTAGGGTCACAGAATGTGGTACCCCTACGCTACCATCACAGATACCTACTTGACTCCACGGAGGATATAGACTATGGTGGCCTAGCCAGTAAATGGCAGAATGAGATTGGAGGAGAGATTACAGCAGACACAATACAGGGCTATCTTAATTCAATCTTACATAGATCAAAATATGTTAGAGACTGGGAACAACAATATAAGTTTGCGGTGCGATTTTACGTTGCGCCAGCCCGGGCAAAGAAAGCTGGATTTGGTACGGGAGAATGTATGAAATGTGGTGCTGCCAAAGCTACTCTAGGCCATATGTTCTGGACATGTCCTCACATTTGTCACTTTTGGACTTTAATTCTAAAAGAAATTACGCGACACTGGAGTAGACAGATAGTGGCAGAACCCCTAATTCTATTTGATACATTTAGTATACAACAACCTGCCCCAGCGGGCTTATCTGGGTTTTTACAGAGAGCCTCCATGACTGGGAAGAAAGTAATATTACTACTATGGAGAGAGGCGAATTCTCCAACTAAAGACTTATGGAGGTCTAAGATGATAGAACTCATGCACACTGAAATATGTGGGCTGATGGAGGCTACAGCACAAGAGATCAACCTTTTTAAAAAGATATGGAGAAGATTTTTGTGTACTTTGCATCCAAGCACCCAAAAGAGGATGTCACGTTTGTGGCCGTGACCACCCTCATACTTACCCTGTTTCTGGGAGTCAGTGGCTGTGCTGGCTTCTGCTTGTCTCTGTGTCTGTCTCTGTCTTAGTTTCTCTCTGGCTCTGTGTGCTGATTGCCCTACTGAACCTCACCTGTGTGGGCTATGCCTCTTCCAAGATGGCTGCCGCCTCTTCCTCCTTGCCAGTTTCCAAGATGGCTCCCGCTGTTCCTTCCTATGGAATGACTGCTTTGTGTGTCAAGCCTCTGTTTGGTTGCAAGGTGATTGCTGCAGCTGTGGCTCTGGTCTTGATGGGCTTTATTAGTCACCTGAAGACTACAGTCCTGGCCTTTGCATTGCCATTCCCTCCGCAGTGCTTTAGGTCCCGAGGTTAGTGTGCTGTTAGCACCGTTTGCTTTCCTTGTCTTTTGCTCTGTGGGTTTTCAGCCCTTCTGTGTTTATTGTTCTGTGGGCTTCCTACCCTTCTGTGTTATTTGCTCTGTGGGTCTCCTACCCTTCTGTGGGTTTTCAGCCCTTCTGTGTTTATCGCTTGTGGGTTTCCAGCCCTTCTGTGTTTATTGCGCTGTGGGTGTTCTGCCCTTCTGTGGTTATCGCTTTGTGGGTTTCCAGCCCTTCTGTATTTATTGCGCTGTGGGTTTTCAGCCCTTCTGTATTTATTGCGCTGTGGGTTTCAGCCCTTCTGTGTTTATCGCTTGTGGGTTTCCTGCCCTTCTGTGTTTCTTGCTCTGTAGGTTCCCTGCCCTTCGGTAGTTATTTGCTCTGTGGGTCTCCTACCCTTCTGTGGGTTTTCAGCCCTTCTGTGTTTATCGCTAGTGGGTTTCCAGCCCTTCTGTGTTTACTGCTCTGTAGGTTCCCTGCCCTTTTGTGTTTATTGCTCTGTGGGCTTCCAGCCCTTCTGTGACCATTGCTTTGAACCTACCTACTGCCAGAACCCGGACATTCCCTGTCTGTCTGCCTTGCCATCGCTTAGGTGCCAGGGGGCACCCCTGGATCTTCATTCCTGCTGCCCCTGTAAGTCCTACCGGCTGCCAGAACCTGAAGGCTCAACCCAAGGGGGTAGGCAGTCAAGTGTAGGTGAAGCCTAGGTCCAGTCCGGGTTCCAGTCCAGTGTGTTCCGGTCCGGTGTGTGTTCCAGTCTGGTGTGCTCCAGTCCAGTGTGTTCCGGTCCGGTGTGTGTTCCAGTCAGAGGGATTGCAGTCCAGTGTTCCAGTCCTGTGTCCTCCAGTCCGGGGGATTCCAGTCCAGGTGTTCCGGTTCGCTGGGCAGTGCCTGCAGTCCCTGCCGTTGTGCTTACCCAGTGTTGGTTGGTGGGTTTTGCCTGCTGCTGTCGCTCCTCGTCAGCAGCCCAAGGGCTCACGTTTGCTCCAGAGCCCGGTCCCGCGGGCTCAGAACCTGACAGAACCTGACAGAATGCAAAGGCCATGAGCCCGGCAAGAACCCCCACCCAGCTGACCCAGCTGGGGTCCAGCTCTATCGTTGTTCTTGATCCTTCTATGACTCTTCGTCAGTATCGTGGGAAACTTTTGTCTCATCCTGTTTTGAAGAAGACCCCTGAAGCGGCAGCTGAGAGAAAACGTGTCCGGTGGCTTGGAATCGCTGAAAACCCAGTTTCAGATATGGACCCTTTTATCACGCTCGCTGAATATCGCCGCAGCCTGGTCTTGAATCCAGCTTTGTGGGATACTCCTGAAGCTGTCGCAGAGAGGAGACGTCTTGGGAATTCCATGCTCTGGGCCCAGCAGGGGTCCAGTCCCATTCAAGCAGCGCGCCCAGACAAGCCTCTGAATCCAGTCCGAGCAGCACGTCCAGCCAAGCTTCAGAGTCCAGTCCGAGGGACGCTTCTGACCGAGCCTCCGATGCCAGTTCAGCTGACGCTTCCATTCGAGTCTCCGAGTCCAGTCCGTGGGGTGCTTCTGACGGAGCCTCAGATTTCTATGCAAGTGGCGCTTCGGGTCGAGCCTCCAGTCCTCCTTCAAATGGCACGCCCTTTGAAGTCTCCGAGTCCAGTCCGAGGGAAGCCTTCGATGGAGCGTCAGATTCCTATGCAAGTGGCGCTTCGGGTCGAGCCTCCAGTCCTCCTTCAAATGGCACGCCCTTTGAAGTCTCCGAGTCCAGTCCGAGGGAAGCCTTCGATGGAGCGTCAGATTCCTGTGCAAATGGCGCTTCGGGTCAAGTCTCCGGTTCTTGTTCAAGTGACCCGTCCAGTCAAGCCACTGAGTCCAGTTCGAGGGGGGCTTCTAACCAAGCCTCCGATGCCAGTCCACAGGGTGGTTCAGGTAGCACCTCCGCTTCCAGTCTGGAGGGTACCTCCAATCAAGCTCCGAAGGCCAGTTCGAGTGGTGCTTCCGCTCGAGCCTCCGATCCCTGTCCAAAGGGTGTGTTCTGCCAAGCCTCAGTTAAAGTCCAGTTCGCGGGGCGCTCCCAGCCAAGCTCCTGAGTCCAGTTTGAGGGGCCCTGCCAGTCAAGCTTCTGATTCCAGTCCGGGTCCCAGTCCCGGTTCAACTCCTGTTCAAAGTTCCAGTTCCAGCCAAGATGCTGACCCTGCTCCTAGCTCCGGTTCCAGCCAAGATGCTGAGTCCGTTCCTAGTTCCACTTCCAGCCAAGATGCTGAGCCTGCTCCTAGCTCCAGTTCCAGCCAAGATGCTGAGTCTGTTCCAAGTTCCAGTTCCAGCCAAGATGCTGACCCTGCTCCTAGCTCCAGTTCCAGCCAAGATGCTGACCCTGCTCCTAGCTCCGGTTCCAGCCAAGATGCTGAGTCCGTTCCTAGTTCCACTTCCAGCCAAGATGCTGAGCCTGCTCTGAGTTCCAGTTCCAGTCAAGCTTCTGACGCCCACCTGGGTCCCAGGCCCGGTTTGCTTTTTGACTCTAGTCCGGGTCCCAGTCCCGGTTTGTTTCCTGAGTTCAGTATGGGGTCCCTCGGAGAAGGGTGCCTTTTGAATGAGGTTCCTCTTGATGCTTCCAAGTTCCTGAGTTGGCCCAGCGGGGATTGGAAGGAGCCTCCTGTTGACAAGTTCCGCTCCTGTCTGCCACTTTGGAACTTCTTTGTGACTTCCAGTCCAGTGATCTATGTCGGGCTTTTGAGACCCATCAGGAGGTTTCACCATAGTTACCCCTGGACACCTGAACTCCTCAGGGGGACCGAGAGGGGGGTCTTGAGGAGGGGGTACTGTCACGTTTGTGGCCGTGACCACCCTCATACTTACCCTGTTTCTGGGAGTCAGTGGCTGTGCTGGCTTCTGCTTGTCTCTGTGTCTGTCTCTGTCTTAGTTTCTCTCTGGCTCTGTGTGCTGATTGCCCTACTGAACCTCACCTGTGTGGGCTATGCCTCTTCCAAGATGGCTGCCGCCTCTTCCTCCTTGCCAGTTTCCAAGATGGCTCCCGCTGTTCCTTCCTATGGAATGACTGCTTTGTGTGTCAAGCCTCTGTTTGGTTGCAAGGTGATTGCTGCAGCTGTGGCTCTGGTCTTGATGGGCTTTATTAGTCACCTGAAGACTACAGTCCTGGCCTTTGCATTGCCATTCCCGCCGCAGTGCTTTAGGTCCCGAGGTTAGTGTGCTGTTAGCACCGTTTGCTTTCCTTGTCTTTTGCTCTGTGGGTTTTCAGCCCTTCTGTGTTTATTGTTCTGTGGGCTTCCTACCCTTCTGTGTTATTTGCTCTGTGGGTCTCCTACCCTTCTGTGGGTTTTCAGCCCTTCTGTGTTTATCGCTTGTGGGTTTCCAGCCCTTCTGTGTTTATTGCGCTGTGGGTTTTCAGCCCTTCTGTGTTTATAGCTCTGTAGGTTCCCTGCCCTTCTGTGTTTATTGCGCTGTGGGTGTTCTGCCCTTCTGTGGTTATCGCTTTGTGGGTTTCCAGCCCTTCTGTATTTATTGCGCTGTGGGTTTTCAGCCCTTCTGTGTTTATCGCTTGTGGGTTTCCTGCCCTTCTGTGTTTCTTGCTCTGTAGGTTCCCTGCCCTTCGGTAGTTATTTGCTCTGTGGGTCTCCTACCCTTCTGTGGGTTTTCAGCCCTTCTGTGTTTATCGCTAGTGGGTTTCCAGCCCTTCTGTGTTTACTGCTCTGTAGGTTCCCTGCCCTTTTGTGTTTATTGCTCTGTGGGCTTCCAGCCCTTCTGTGACCATTGCTTTGAACCTACCTACTGCCAGAACCCGGACATTCCCTGTCTGTCTGCCTTGCCATCGCTTAGGTGCCAGGGGGCACCCCTGGATCTTCATTCCTGCTGCCCCTGTAAGTCCTACCGGCTGCCAGAACCTGAAGGCTCAACCCGAGGGGGTAGGCAGTCAAGTGTAGGTGAAGCCTAGGTCCAGTCCGGGTTCCAGTCCAGTGTGTTCCGGTCCGGTGTGTGTTCCAGTCTGGTGTGCTCCAGTCCAGTGTGTTCCGGTCCGGTGTGTGTTCCAGTCCGAGGGATTGCAGTCCAGTGTTCCAGTCCTGTGTCCTCCAGTCCGGGGGATTCCAGTCCAGGTGTTCCGGTTCGCTGGGCAGTGCCTGCAGTCCCTGCCGTTGTGCTTACCCAGTGTTGGTTGGTGGGTTTTGCCTGCTGCTGTCGCTCCTCGTCAGCAGCCCAAGGGCTCACGTTTGCTCCAGAGCCCGGTCCCGCGGGCTCAGAACCTGACAGAGGATTTATCAGCGGCTACACATCAGACTAAGAAAGCTGGAGAAATATGGATTTCAGACAAAATAGACTGTTCTGGACACTACTAAGACCATGATAAGTTAGAAGAGAAAAAAAGGGGGGGGGAAGGGGGGGGGGGGAAAGGGGGAGCGATAGAGGGAGGGGGGGGGGGGAAATGAAACCTGAAAATGGCTACTATTGTAAAAGAATATGTGTTATTACGTTAATGAGACGAGAGATATGTTACAAGCATAACTGTATTTGATAATAAAAATGATTTAAACATAAATAAACATATATATATATACTCCCTAAAAAAAAAAAAAAAAAAAAAAAAGGTAGAACGGCCACTAAAAACATCAGGGCACTACTGGCTTCCTTAGAGACTGTAGAAATGCAAGGTTCCCCTTCTCTGTTAGTCAGTTTTGACGCAGAGAAGGCGTTCGACAGGGTGGTATGGAGCTTCATGTTTGAAGTGCTTAAGCGGATGGGGATAGAGGGATTGTTTTGGAATGCGGTAAAAGCCCTGTATTCAAATCCACAAGCTCTCATGTGGGTAAATGGGGAGCAGTCGACATTGTTCTCAATCAGACGCGGTACACGTCAGGGGTGTCCTTTATCTCCGTTGTTATTTGTCCTGTCCTTAGACCCCTTGATCAGAGAAATAAGCACGCACCCGGAAGTGGAGGGAGTGACCTGGGGAGGTTCCTCGTTTAAAGTCTCCGCTTTTGCGGATGACATTTTGGTACACCTCACTCAGCCAAAGAAATCTCTGGGAGCATTGCTGGAACTCTTTCAAGAGTATGGAGACTTTGCTGGCTTCAAATTAAATTATTCAAAATCCCAGGCCTTGACGGGTAGTCTGGCAGTGCGAAACTTATGGGGCCCTGCATTTCCTCTGAAGTGGGCATCGGAGTCCATTAGGTATTGTTGTGAATTGAGGGGTCCCGAGCCCCCCAAGAAGGCTGGAGTGACCTTAAATCTGACTCCATCTCTAAATAGCACTAGTACTGGGGTAATCAAGGAGTTGTGAAGTTCTAAAAGGAATTGCCACTAAGAGAGATGTTAGGTCTAAGGAAAAGATACCAGCCTTATGACAAACTGGATTTATGTCACAGGTTATACAATGCAGTGAAAGATGGCCTGATACAGCAAAAGCATTTATACTTACAGCCTTTCATCATTAAGTGAAGCCCACAAATCATCATTTGGAATGAGGAGTTTATTTGCCAAGGTACAAGTCAAATCAGTGATTGACAACAGGCACGTACAATCAATTAGTTATAGGAATATAATAATCCAGCTGCAAACAGGTGTTAATTAGTTCCTAATCTTTTATAATTTCTTTTACCAATCAGAGGTTTTACAAGGGAAAGCAATTAGGTAATTTGTCAATTCTGCTGGACACATTGGTTTCCCTTGGAGAGAGAGAGTGGCAAACCTTTTCTCTAACTTAAACCAGGAAATACCCTGATTTTTATAGGTGCCCTCAGGATATGGATAATATGACAGTAGATATACCTGATTGGATCTATGCTAATGTCATGGTTGTCACTGATTGGCTCATGCTAATGAGTAGCTTCTATCTTGCTAACATGGTTTTGTCTTTAGCTCGCTTGACCACAAATCTTAAGCAAGACCCTGCATCCAGCTACACCTTTCCTTTCTCACACCATGGCTGACCACAATCCTGCTCACAGGAAAGTCTCATTTCTCAACTTGTTTTTCTAACTTACATTAGAGAAAATTCCACTTTGCAACAGATACGGCTTCCATTTTGTGCTGAAATCCTCCATTTTGTTTCCATATCTATTGACCTAACTTTTCCTAATTTAGCTTATTTAAGCCTCAATCCGGGCTACAAACTAGGCCATACTTTTCCAGTAAGCTCCCAGTTATGTCAGCCATCAGATTTCTGACTCGGCCAAGGTCTGTAATAGCCTGAGCTCTATGACTGGGCCCGCCACCATTCCGGTGGGGGGGGGGGGGGTCTCTGGCTGTACCATAATTATACATTCCCCACTTGTCACCCCATCTGGGGAGGGGTGACACAAAGCTCGTCAAGCTTGTCATCATCCATTCCAGAAGGTGGCAAGCTATCAAACGAGAGGGCGAGTTTTGGTCTTACAAATTGCTAGAAGGTATGGTGCAAGATAGGAAACTTCATTCTCAGGTGATATATTATTTGGGGCATATGGAATTCCCATTATATTACCCAACCCCTTGGGCCTTAATCCTGATGTCATCTCTCTTGAGACTTACTCAAACCTGTAGTGAGAGAGGTTTTATGAATGGGACAAATCCATGAGTTCATCTACAAAATCTCATGAAGTATCGGTATGTGGGTAATAGCAATTTCAGGTGGATCATACTAATAAACACTTTCAGGTCTTTCTATGGCTTCTATTGTATCTGTAGCATAGTGCATGGGGAGATAATCTAATGTATCTGTCTCAGTGGTCTTCGGAAGGAATAGTGGTTTTGATTAAGCATTGTTATGGTTAGTACTCTGATTGTAGGCTGTTTTAGGTTGTAGGTATTCAGAATCCTTAAACAGGTCGGAATTCCTGGACCTTACTATTACTCATCATTGGCATCCAATCATGAGCACTAAAAAGTGGATAGCAAGTATGAGGTTGCCTCATACAGCAAAAATGGTCAATCCTAGGAAAATTTATATTAACAAAGGTCATGCATTTTATATATCCGTTACCCCACTTGGAGCTTAGTCAAACCTACAGAAAGACATGCAGCTTAAGTAAGCCTACACCAAAGTTAAACAAATGCATAACTAGTTGATACTAACAGGGTTTACACCTACATTATGATATCTTAGCCAGTATTAGGGTTTGATGTTACCCCTGTGTCTGAGCAATATCAACTTCAATTTAAATTACATAAACAGAAATAACGGGGAAACTCTTAGAAAAACAATAAGAACAATAAAGGAAATAATAGGAAAATAAAAATAAAACCTTTTCAATATATAGACAGGATTACTGCTAAACTGAAAATAAAACAAAATATGAATCTATAATGTCCATAAACAGCAACAGTAAATCTCAAATTAAGTATCAGTTGGTTCTGAATTCTCTTTCATCGATCATGGTTGAGGTGGTGGAAGCGCTGAAGAATCTGGAAGATCTAACAGGGCTGGATTTTCACAGCGACTTGGGCAAGGAATCAGTAGAAGTGACAGTCACTGCTGACCAGCTGAAGGAAGTGGCTGGTCTTGAGACTTGTGGTCCAGTAGTTTGCAAGGTGTAAAGATTATTGCCACGACCTTGGGGGATCTAACATCATTTGGGCCTGGATAGATTTTGAAGACGTAATACTTGCGGTGTACAAACTTGGATTTTTCCATGTCGTTATCCTAGGCATAGCACAATCATAATTAGTCCATCAAGAGTCAGAGGTTGGCAAAGGAACAAGTTAGTCTCAAGGCATTGTATGATACCTAAATATCTATAGCCTCTATAACATGTGATATCTGCTAATACTTTGCTATCTCTTGGTGGACATTGGCAGCCTGAATTGAATAAGCAGAAGTAATACATATATTTCAAGAAACATGCTAACATGAAAATACACTGTTAATTAAATGTAAAACCAAAAGGGAAACCATAAAGGTCATTTAAAAAGGACTCGACTGAAGTAATTAAACATGGGAAAATAAAATTGAAGGAAAGATGAGTCCATTAATAGCAATAGTGGAAATGAAATTATTTATCTCCTGATTAATTGGGGTCAAAAGGCAAAGTCTCATATTGTTCAAGGAACAGGGTCCGCAGATTATATCCCCACTTCTGGCTTGCATAATGTGCAAGACAGATTGAGACAGATAGGTAATAAGAGGATGTAGGCAGTTAATATGGTGACGTATGCAGGTACAGGTTCAGGAAAACATGATGCACAAAAACAGTCAAAATTGTGGGCATTGTGTTGCACTGTATCGCCAGTAGGTACGGAATGTTCACCTGCGATGATTACCATTCACCAAGGGTTGGGCCCTCAGCTGCAGGAGGCCAGCAGGACTTACGAGTTAGATGATTCAGAAAGAAGGGTAGCTTAGGAAAGAGGCATAGTCAAAGCAGAAGACTAATGTGCAGAAATTTAAAACTCATAACGAGTCCAGGTGATGGAAGTATCTTCTGAAATTACGGTTGCCGTCTGTTGTAATAGAGAGCTCATATGTAAAGTGCCATGTAGGTTCTGGAAAAGATGAGCAGCCTGCAAAAATATTTAATACAATAGAATATTTAAGAGCATAACCAAGAAGGTCTAAATTAATGACATCATTTGGACAAAAGAAAATTCTCATTGGAGAAGTTGGCGCTTCTTTTTCTTGCCAGAGGTCAGTGGTAGCAGAAGTACCAAACTGGAATAGAGGCGGTAGATCAGAAATTGGATTAGCAGTCTTCACTCAACCTACAGGACTTAATAAATAGAGCTGATATAAGAAGTAATATCTAGTAGTCAAATCTCAGCACAGGACCATTAGAAAGAAAAGTCAAAGAATGCATTGTTAGTTCCTTGGGGCACCAATAGGTGGAGCATAGTCTCACTATATAAAATCACAAGTTACAAGTAGAAAACAATTTTTCTCTGTAGATTAGATTTTGCTGGCACAGGAAGTCAGCAGAGTCTGAGGAAACATTGTGGTCAGAGTCTGCTCCAGGAAAATACAGCCTTTAATATGATATTTAGAGAAATAGAGAAAAGCCAATATCAGAAAAGAAAGATGTAAAAACTATATATTTCTATGAGGCCTCCTCACGTGACCTTTACAAGGTTTAAATAGGCCAAATGAGAAGGACAATAACCTATAGTTCTCTGTAATAGTTCAGAGCCAATTTGGAAAATGAAAATTATATTAAATTCTAAACTGATCATTTCTATGCTTTCACAATTTGGGCCCTAAATTATGACAGCATATCAAGATTCACATTCAGAGGGATAGCTAAAAATAAGCTTATATATTCCCAGGAATCAATTTACAATTTAGAGTATATTTTAAATACAGAGGAGGAGCCGCTTTATAAGCAGGAGACAAGTAGGAGCATTTCTTAAAACATTTTAATAAAATTCAAAAATCAAGGATATAATAACAATTTTTATTAATGCAATAAATGCACAAATTGACCAGTAGGATATGTTCATATAGACCAGTATGATAAATGGAACAGCTTGTAAGCGTACATTGTAAATTGAATTCTAAACAAAGAGTAGCAAGGATAACACAGAATCATAGAATAACCCATCTAGTTATTAAAAATCTGAAACACGTAATGAATCCCTGTATCATATACTGAGTTCAAAGCATTTGTAAAGATGAACTTTAGAGAAAATAAGAACTTCAAGGGTTAATCTCTGTCATTCGGTCCTAAGGAAATCACGAAATAACGGTGCTTCCTGTGCTTATTTTGAGTTTACTGCTCACTGCAAGCATTGGATATTATGGTGACTGAAAATAGGACTATACAGCAAAATAAAAACTGTAAGTTTAAGTTTTCGTATTAAAACTTCATGCTGGTGTAATTAGAATTAATTAATACTTCAGGAGAGGAAAAGAGGAGAAGGTTATTACTTTATCTGTCTTATCCAGATTTAGAATCCGGATGTCAGTACCGGAGCTAACAAAGATGAATTACCGAAAACCCTTAATCTATTTATAGCTACTATACCTAAAAAGTGCTTGCATATCTAGTGAAAGCAATTTACCGGAAGTAAATAACAACAATCTATTTAATATCATGTCACAAATTAAGCAAACATTGCTTAAATGAGATAATATACAATCCTGGAAAAAAACACTCCTTTGAGATTTACTACCACTGCAGTTGATAGGCAATCTCGCGGGGTAACCTTAAAGCACTAATTTAAAACTAAAGAGATGATTCCTTAATAACTAGCTATTTACCACTAGACACACAGGAACATATTGTAAGTTTGCTCCTCCTTCTCTCGTCCGGTACAGCTCCAAAAAACCAAAATAATCCACAGGACAGCTTTTTATTGCATAGGAGGTTAATCCCTCCTTCTTTTAGCCTTTTTATTCCTCTTACGGCATACAATCACCGTCTCCCTTTTTAGCCGGTCAGTTACACAGTCCAGGCTTCAGCAGCTACTTCCCCTCTCCCTCTTTTCAAGCCGGTCAGTTACACAGTCCAGGCTTCAGCAGCTACTTCCCCTCTCCCTCTTTTCATCTGGAGTGTTGCCGAAAAAAAAAACACAGCAACCAACTTCTTGCCTTTTTAAGCTTCAAAGGTAAGTAGCTCTGGGATCACCCAAAACAAAAACAAACAATGAGAGTCATGGCCAGCTCCTGGCTCCCAGGTTAGTTCCCCACCCGGGACGCCCCACGAGGTATAGTAACTCCCCGGGGCTCCTCTTAGTCCCAGTAGTTGGTGCACAAAAAAAAACACAGTATCGATGTCCACCGTTCAGTCTTTCCTTCTTGAGAAAAATAAGCAACAGTCTTTTCTCTCTCTCTACGAACAATGGCTCTGCGCGGGCTCAAAGCCTAGGGTCCCACCCTCTTGGTCAGTCACACTCTCTCCTGACCTCCTCCCGCTGACCCGGTTTGGCCCCGCGGTTTCTCTGGCCTTCGCTGAGCCAGAGCAGCCCAGTCCATCGGCTCTTCCAAGGCGTTCTCAGGTTCAGTCAGCTCCATCGGGCAAGGCTCCTCTCTGTCTCCTCCCTCCTCAGGAGCCCAATCCATATTCTCTGCACCCCGCCCCCTCTCCAGCTGCTGCCCCTTTCCTTCATTAAGATTCTTTGGTGTCTTTTCTTTCTCCACCCATGGGCGTTTATCTCCGAGAACGGGTCCGTGAAGGGGCGGGCCGAACCGTATTTTCGAAAAAATGGACATTTTTGAGATGGGCGTTTGTTTTTATTTAGCGATAATGGAAACTAAAAACGCCCAGCTCAAAAACGTCCTAATCCGAGCCATTTGGTCATGGGAGGGGCCACGATTCATAGTACACTCGCCCCCCTGACATGCCAGGACACCAACTGGGCACCCTAGAGGTCAGTGCGGTGGATTTCAGACAACGCTCCCACATGCATAGCTCCCTTACCACGGGTGCTGAGCACCCAACCCCCCTCCCCCCAAATGTACAACACTACCATAGCTCTTAGGGGTGAAGGGGGCACCTACATGTGGGTACAGTGGGTTTTGGAGGCCTCCCATTTACCAGCACAAGTGTTACAGGTGGGGGGGGGATGGGCCTGGGGCCACCTGGCTGAAGTGCACTGCGGTACCCACTAAAAGTGCTCCAGGGACCTGCATACACGCAGGCCTCTAGGACTTGTTGCTGCTGTATAACATTGGCACACCAGTTGACACCTGAAGACTAATCTCTCCGAAAACGTCCTTTTATTGGAATAACCGCGTTTACTCACAGTTAACTGCAGATCAGAGGTTGTGCCCCACTGGCAACGAGTCTCCCTGGTACTGAGATTAGCAGTAGGTCAGAGCTGGCAGAATGCTGTACAATGCCCTCTTTCAGCCACATTCAAGGTAAGAACTAAGTTCTCTAACGTGGCTAACACAGGAAAGGGAACTAAAACTGGCTTACAAAAATGGCCACTACCGCATGGACTACAACAGGAAACACAACAGGGTACACTCTGACCCAGTAGGCAGGGGGAAAAGCACCATGGGAGAAGAGCCTACCAACTACCAACATCGTGAGACTGTATCACAAGCTAATGAAATCACGGAGCCCAATACCCTACACCTACCACAATGCAATGCTGATGTGACCCTGTACTGCACCCGAGAGCCACATCTGACCCAGGGAAAGGCTGTGACAGGATCGAACACATTCTGCTGTCATGGAGGTGGGTACGGCATTTGAGGATGCCATACAGGCTGGAAAAAAAGTTTTTAAAGTGGGGTTTTTTTGGTGGGAGGGGGTTAGTGACCACTGGGGGAGTCCGGGGAGGTCATCCCCGATTCCCTCCAGTGGTCATCTGGTCAGTTGGGGCACTTTTTTGGGACTTGTTCGTGAGAAAAAAGGGTCCAAAAAAATGACCCAAAATCGCGGTCAAAATGCCTTTTTTTCGATTATCAGCTAAAGACGCCCATCTCTCCTCAGCTGATAACCACGCCCCAGTCATGCCTCCGACACGCCCCCAACTTTATTCGTTTCCGCGACGGAGTGCAGTTGGAAACGCCCAAAATTGGCTTTCGATTATACTGATTTGGGCGCCTTTGCGAGAAAAACGCCCATCTCCCGATTTGGGTCGAAATATAGGCATTTTTCTTTTTCAATTATAAGCTGGATAGTCTGCTCAGCTCTTGTGGGTATGGCTCTTTAAATGTGGGTCTGAGTGTAAGTAAGCCGGGTATCTCCACCCATTCGCACCCCCTTTGCCAGCTGTAACATTCAACTCCACCCATATTAGAGCATGGTCCGAGATTTCTTCTGGCCCTATAGTGGCAGTATTGACTAGGTGAAATATGGATCGGTCTAATAATATATAATCTATCCTGGCGCACGATCCATGTGCCCTCGATCTATGTGTGTAGTCCCTTTCTCCATAGTGTAGGATCCGCCAGGGGTCCACCAAATTGAGCGTCTTGTTAAATGCTTGGAACTCTTTGGAGCGTGCCCCTCTATATTGTGATTCCCTCGGGTTGGAACAATCCTGATGGGGGTCCATTACTGCATTGAAATCTCCTGTCACTATCAATCTAGCATTATGGTGTTGTAAACAAGTTCCAGCCAAGGACTTAAAGAAAGTTGGATCATAATTGTTAGGGCCGTATAGTACTAGCAACAAAAAAAACATCCCTTGTAGTCTCCTTTACTCCCTTTACCCATTAAGGTTACCTTGTATGGGAGTCCGTTCCGAAACAACACTGCCACCCCTCCTTTCCTCCCTTGGGATGAGGCCGCATACACCTCACTCACCCATAATTTCTGTAAATTAGCATGTTCTAGATTGGTAAGGCGCGTTTCCTGGAGACATGCAATATCCGCTTTATGCCTTTTCAGTGCTGCTAAGATTTTAGATCTCTTTATCGGGGAGGTAATGCCACCCACATTCCATTATTCTAGCAGACATATGTTATACGCAACACATTTACTAGTGTTTGTTGACTTCTTATAGTATCTGGCTTCTTGCCAGCACATGTTGACATAGCATCTTTACCATTCCAGCTCTGTTCTCCCTCCTGCCCTTTCCAACCCGTCCAAGCAAACTGAGTAAACCTAACACCCTGCCGCATGTCAAATCCCATCCCCAACTTCCATATCAAACCAATAACAAAACCCAAACCCCCTCCCCTCCCAATCCCCAAACACACATTCAAACCACCAACCATCTCCAGGCCAAGGCCTGGCGATGCACAGAGTCACCTGGCTTGCAGAAAGCCCTCGCCCTGGACTCTGATTTCATTATACAGTTTTATTTTGCGTTGTTCACTAATGTAATACTCACGTGATTTCCGAACATGAATCAATGATAGGCTGCGAATGCAGACTTCAATATTTACAACAGAGTCTGAGAGTAGTGCGTGAATAGCTTCAGCTAGCCACTTTACTTTGAAATATGGATGTGAATAGTGATATGCATTCTATACCTATTAGGTCTTGTTAAAGCACCACTGTAATTCACATTATCTACACAATAGCACACCAGTTTTTGATATTTGATATACATTTCTTAGCATAAAGTTCCGGTATGGATTTATATATCTATTATTCACTATTTTTTTAGAGAGCACCACTGTAATCCACATGATTTACACATTAAATCACGATTTAGTCAATATATTAGTTTTCGATATTTGATATACACTTATATACTCATTTATTCTTATATTTTTTATATATCTTTCCATTATATTTTTCTATTATTGGTATTTGGCTATTATTTTTTATTGTCTATTTTTTTATTCATTTAGGAATATGCTGGTTTGTGCTGCTTACGCTGGTTTTTTTTATAAAGGAAATTCCTTTTATCCTTGTCCTGATATATAATTTACCAGTAAGTACTATATACCTATTTGATCTGTATTCTTCATTATTATTATTATTATTCTCTTTTTAATCATTTTTATTTATCCATTTTTTGAAATAACTAGTAAAAAAGGCCCGTTTCCTAAACCAATGAAACGGGTGCTAGCATGTGGCTTTTTTGTGTGTGTGTGTGGGGTGTGTGTGCAGGTTGTTGATGTGTCTTTTTTTGTTGTTTTTTTTTTGGGGGGGGGGGGGTTGGGGGATGTGCTGTGCTGGCAAAGTGGGATGGATTGATGTGTGGCTTTGAGGGTGGGTTTCTGTTGTATTGTGTGTGTGTGGTTTTGTCTGTCAAGGAGATTTGTGGAGGGGGGTCTTTCTGTTGGTGAAATGTAAATGTGGTTGTAGGGAGGTCAGCCTTTGCTGAGTGGTGAATTGTTTTTTCCCTGTTTTTTTTTTGTGTTGTGCTGAGGGAGCAGTGTTGTTTTAGATGGGCAGAAGGTAGAGGAGCACGTTCTTGGTCTGTCGGTATTTTTTGGCCATTTCAGGGCTGCTGTAGGGGAACGCTGGAAGTGAAATGTGCTGTGGGAAGCAGCGCCGTCTTCCTCCGTTGGGCTGGGGTTCTGGGCATCCTGGAGGTGGGAGACGGCTTACCTGAGGACGCGGATGGTTGTTTTAAGTTGGCGGAAGGGAGAGGAGCACGGTCTCGGGCCATCAGGGGGTGATCCGGTATGTTCTGTCCATTTCAGGCCTGCTGCAGGTGAATGCTGGAACATTTATGCGCTGCGGGAAGCAGCGCCGTCTTTTCCCGGGTGCTTGGGGAATCCCCGAGGTGGGAGATGGCTTGCCTGAGGCTGGGGATGGTTGGGCACGTCCTTGGCCGCTTCAGCAAAAGGGGAAGAGGAAGGGGGTAGGGAGTTACCTGCAGCCGCGTGAGAAACCGGGTATTCTTTGTTTGTTTTGTATTATTAGTTTGCATTTCTGTTGTAGAACGAGTGGATGCCTTTCGAATGATGGAGGTGGTGTGTCGGTGTGCGGTTGTTTCGTTAGTTTTGCAGCCAGTCTCCAGCGATTCCTAGGCAGGGAAGGAGTAGGGAAATTTGCTGCTGGCTGGGTCGCAGGTAATCCTTCCAGCTGGGCCACAGCTTGTCCTGTTCGCCCACATCCCAGATGGTGAGGGGCACACTGTTCTCCAGCTCCACCGACTCCACGTCTAGCGAACCCAAATATAGTCTGTGCTATAGGCCCTCCGGCACTCTTCAGTACCGGCATTAGGCATTTAAAAATTTATTCTCCCCCCCCCCCCCCCCCTTCCGGTCTATTTTTGCACATACCCACAACAGGAATATTCTTCTCTCGTTCAAGCGGTGGTTCTGTGCTCTCCGTGCTGCACAGATGAGCCATTCTGCTGGTGAATGCTCCTCCCTTATTGCCACGTAGTTTCCTCTGATAGGTCCGTCTTACGTTGCCTAGCGTTGCCTGGGAACGGTTTTGTGATGGTCCTTTGTGTTTCAGAACATTGAGTGTGTTTTTTCTGATTGGTCCGTCATGCGAGGGCGGGGCTGAGAGACATGGTCAGTGTTGTGGCTTCACCACCATGAATCCATGAACCCTTCAGGGAGTGACTGAGTGACTTCAGAACGTTGTCTTCAGAACGTTGAGGGTGAGTTTTAGTATAGTAGATTATGCATTATCTATATATTTGTTCCTCCTCTTTTAGCCGCTCTCATTTAATGAAGATACAGACTAGGTATGTGTCCTTGATTTTATGCTTCTTAATGGTTTTATAACCTAAATTTTCTTTATGTCTAAGCCAGTGCCCTTTCTTTGCTGGTATTTTATAATATATAGGTTTATATATGTTTTTAATTTGTAGTTTTTAATTTATAATGTTGAGGTTTCTGACATATTTATATATCATGTGTTATATATTTTTAAATAATACTTTGTGTTTAATGTTATTTTATGTTTATTTTAACATATTTCTACACATTCATATTATTTTTGAATCAAAAAAGAGATTCTCAATGTTTATAATTCATGTCCATGCTTTACATGTATACTATTATTCATATTGATGTTTTATGCACAATTCTATAGA
This sequence comes from Microcaecilia unicolor, assembly GCF_901765095.1. Classification (NCBI taxonomy): domain Eukaryota; kingdom Metazoa; phylum Chordata; class Amphibia; order Gymnophiona; family Siphonopidae; genus Microcaecilia; species Microcaecilia unicolor. The sequence continues at coordinate 116,297,250 of NC_044040.1, read as the reverse complement.
GATACATATTTTTTATGATCTGTTTTATAATTTGATATGTTTGTTGTTTATTATAGCCCCTGACGCAGCCCTATTGTTGGGCGAAACACAGCCTGTGTCGGGCATTTGTCTTACATACGGTATCTTCAATAAAGTTGTTTGGATATTATATTGATCTGCTAGTTTGTTTTCCATGTTGGATTTTGCAGATCGTTTGCCTTGTTGTTTTCTGGGATCCTAATAAAGGTGTACAGATGTGGCAATATGCCAGGCCTGCTGTGCCCACACCCCTTCTTCTCCTAGAACTGCCACAGCCAACATGTCCGCATCTAAACCTTGCCTGTGGAAACACTTGCATGAATAGGTAAAACAATATGCAAGTGTAGGCTTTCATATGGCCATTTTCTTTGGTCACAGTGCAATTGGTCAGAGGGTTAGAAAAGAAGATGAAGCCATGCAAGGTGGTACAAGGCCTATGTATCTACTTGTTCTGCCGTCACACTTTGGTGTTAAACTGTATGTATAGCTGAGTCAGTGCTGACCCATTGCATGCTGCACAATATTGCGGTCGGGCATCGTAATACTAACACGGATCTAGAGGAAGATTTCCCATGACCCCCTGCAGGTGTCCAGAAGAACACAGTGCGTGCAAGCCAGGTGTAATGACAAGTGATAGAGGAATATTTCACATTCAAGTTAGATCCACGTGGGTTTACCATGTCAAGGGCAGATGAGGTGGGACTGAATACTTTACAGACAACTGGGTCATGATTTCTGCACATTTCTCCTGTTACAGAAGCCACTGTTCCTGCAGCTCCCTGTACACCTGTGATCTCCTTCTATTGGCCCTTTTGTTACTTGCAGGTGAGGAATGTGAGTAATGAAACTAAACTGTTTTGCTAGTGCTCACTCTATTGTTTTTTAGTGGTGACATGAGTGCACCACTCAATAGGTAGGCTATGCAAACCAGTCTTCATGCAGTCACCCAGTTGGTATCATAGTCTCATGCCTACAATGATATATGCCATGTGTGATGGCTTGCTACAGTCTTTTCATTAGGACAGCATGTGTGCAGCTTGAGCAGGGTTTCTCAATCCAGACTTCAGGACACACCCGGCTACTCAGGTTTTCAGAATACCCATAAATGAATATGAATGACATAAATTTGCATGCACTACTTCACTATATGCAAATCTGTCTCCTACCTATTCATTGCAGGTGTCCTGAACACCTGACTATCTAGCTGTGTCCCCAGACTTAGGTTGAGAACCCCTGATGAGGCATACCTAATTGAGTAATGCAGATATGAGTGTGAAGCAATGTTTCTAATGTGAATATCCATACATTGTGTATAAACTGATACTGTCCATCCTGCTGTGGCACCTGAGCTTTTATTGACAGTGTCTGTGTATTGGTGATGGGAGATGCAATAATGTGCTGATAACTAGGTATGGGGTCATAATCTCCTAGAAGTGGGATGCAGAGCTATGACTAGTCCATTGTAACTCTCACTACCCTTGTGCAAAATTGCTCAGTGGGATGTGCTTTCCAAAGGCCTGGAATACAAAGAATATCACACAGCTGTCAAAAACACCAAATGTCCTGTAGATGGCCTTTACCACTTAAGCTCCATGTTTGATGTGTTCTTTGCACCTTGCAATGTCTACATATGATGAAAGAAACATTACTGTACTCAGTAAATATGACTGAACTAAGGTATATTATTAATGGGTAGTGTCAGCATTCATTGTCTAGGGATGGTCCCAGGTCCAGTTCACAGAGGCAGTGGGTTCGTAAAGGCAGTCGGGTCCAGTTCATAGAGGCAGTGGGTTCCCAAAGAATGCACAATCCATACAGGTTTGGATATATATAGAAAGCATATTGTATTTGCATATATAGGACCACAGAACTTAGCACATGTAAATATGCCAATGCTGTATCTGTATGGGGGCTTAGAGGGGAATCAATGAGAGAAAGGTAAGGATGAGGTTGTGCAGAGAAAGTAAGAAGCACCTAAGAAAGCAGAGCTATGTTCTCTGGGAGAGAAAGCTTTGGGGTAGAGCTGGGGAAGAAAGGGGGACTAGAACCGGGGTGCTGGTGGCTGGAGATGTATGTGTGCAGAGAGAAAGACACAGAGAGAAGTGAGAGCAGAGCCCTGCGCTCTGCTTTATATATATCAAATAACTTCTTTTCTTCCCAGCCTTTGATTTCAGCTCTTTCTTTTACAAACTCCAGTATACCTTCTTGAGGCAAGGAAGGTGACCATTTTCACAGATTTTCCTCATTGAAGTCCCTAGGTCTGGAGCCTGTTTGGCTTTGGTTGTTCTCAAGCCCAGCTCCCAGATAGGACAAAAGGTATGTTAATCAGGCGTAATTAAGAAACACAGGGCTAGCAGGCAGCAGAAACTCAAGATAACCAGGTCTTTTCCTTCAGGGAATGGTGGGGGTATTTCTTGATAGCAATATACCCCATCTGTGGAACTGGCCCAACCAATTGTGCATATTCGGACGATAGTGCCTGTAATGAGACTTGGGTAAAGGATAACACATACCACACCAAACAGAAAATGTGCCATACTAGAAGCACACTGATTATTACAGTACAATAACTAACCTACTTACTTATATAACACCTCAACAGAAATAATGTTTACTATTCTTTACTAAGTATTATTATCACTATTGAATGGTGTATCAACTATACAGATAGGCTATACATCATGAGTGACTACTATAGTTACCACTCTTCCAACATCTTTTGTTCAGTGGGCAGCCTTCTGTGCTGTATTCAGGAATCAGTCATCTGTGCTGTATTCAGGTGGAATCTGAGAACAGAAACTGGTAACCACTCATCCATATGGTTTCAACTGAGTGATGTGTTTCCAACATCGCTGGTTGTCTGGCCTTAAGATCTGATATAGGCTTGGGCCTAATGTATCTGTAACCAAGTATGGTTCATCCCACGTTGCTGTGCCAAAGAGAAGGTTTGGTCTAGGGTTTAGGAGCATGACCTTACTCCCCACTTTGAGTGGTCTAAATCAGAAGCTTTGGCCTCCAGCGCCTGTAGATAATCCCTAGACTTTTCTGTGTTTGCCAGCACAGTGGTCCGGATTTCTTTTAGGTGTTCTTGCAGGGATTTCATCCACTCATTTGCAAGAACTACAGTCTGATCCTCCGGGAGAAAAGGGTGTAGCAGGTTTTCCCATCGAGGTATTGGCCTTCCCATTAAGGCATCATAGGGGGCAAAACCTGTGGACTGAAAGACATTGGCTCTGATACACATAAGGACCAAAGGGAGGGCCTGATCCCAATTTTTCCCTGTCAGATTCAGCATAGGGCTGAGATGTGCTTTGATTGTTAGATGCATGCGTTCTACCTGCCCCACCGCTTGGGGATGGTACGAAATGTGCAATTGCTGTTCTATGCCTAGAAAATCAAACAATTCCTTGACTAGCTGAGAAACAAAAGCAGGACCAATATCAGATTCAATAATCTTAGGAATCACCCAACGTGTAAAAAAAATTGCATAGTTAAGACCTCAGCTGTGGTTCTAGCAGTTTGATCTGATACCAGAAACGCTTCTACCCAATGGGAAAAGGAATCGACTACCGTGAGTAAAAATCTGTTTTTCCTAGCTGTTAAAGGGAGAGGGCACATATGATCTAGCTGTAGCCTCTCAAATGGGCCCCGTGGTGGCACTCTCATCAGCTGCCCCCTTTTCTTTTTAGGTTGTCTCCCAAATGAAGCACAAATCACACAGGAGGCCACATGATCCTGTATGTCATGTTTCATTTCTGGCCACCAGACCAACATATTCAGAGTTGCCAACATCTCTTCAGTTTTAGGGTGCCCCATGGGACCTGCTCCATGAACCCACTGCATCCAATGTTTCCCGTGAGCTCTGGAGATAGCTATAACCAATCCTTCCTCCTTCTTCACACGCAGCATGTTTTTCTGTATAGTGACTGTGAGAAAGGGTGTATGCTTAAGTGTTATCTGGGGTGTGTTGTACTCGTTGCTTCAGATTGGACAGCTCCGAATCATTTTCCTGCAGTGTCCGGAAATAATCTGGTGGTAGCACCTGATCATAAATCAGGGGACCATGTGGCCTTGGTTACCATCCGGGTCTGCTCAAACCAGGACCATATAGGACCAACATGACATGCTTGCTTGGCTAGTGAATCTGCTAAAGTGTTTCACTAAAGGGCTTTTCTTTCTGTGTACTTTCACCTTCACTAAATGAACTTTCTGAAATTTTTCACTGAGTTCTTGTGCCATAGCCCATAGTGTTGAATTTTTTACAATGGACCCATCTGTGGATTTAAAGTTATGACTTAACCACCATGGCAGCAATACAATGGCACTCCTGAATATGTAATCTGAATCTAAGATTATCTGTATTTCAGGGTGGGAGTCTTAATACTGCTGCAAACAGACCACAAAGGCAGCCAGTTCACAATATTGTGCCAAGGCTGACACAAAGGAGTACTGCCTCTGCAGAATTACTTGGCTATATGGGCCCAGTTGTACAATTGCAAAACCTGCTAGCCTCCTTCCTCCCTCACATTGATTTACTGTCATCAATATATTCTCTCCGTCCTAATTCTACTACAAACCAACTTGCCCTCCACAATGAATTTAAGGTGGGTGTGGTGGCTACATATGTAAGTGGTTTGAGCACCAATGCTATACGTAAATTTTTGCATAGCAGCATATGCAGCCAGAAAGCGAAGATACGTAGCAGGTGTTCTCCGAAGACAGAGGCTGATTGCTCTCACAACTGGGTTGGTGTCCACGGCGGCCCCAGAAATGGAAATCTTCCCTAGCAACAAATGTTTGCTAGAGCCTTTGAGCGCACGGGGTGCACGCACCGTGGCCATCTTCCTGCTCGTCGCACGAGAGCCCCCGCCCAGTTAAATCAAAAAGCAATAATAAGGACAACTCCAAAAGGGGAGGTGGGCGGGTATGTGAGAACAATCAGCCTGCTGTCCTCGGAGAACACCTGCTACAGGAATGAATCTTCGCCTTCTCCGAGGACAAGCAGGCTGCTTGTTCTCACGACTGGGGTATCCTTAGCACCCAGGCTCACTCAAAACAAAGAAAGGTCAATTGGGCCTTGCAACGGCGAGGACATAACAGAGATTGACCTACGAACCAGAACATCTGAGAGTGCAGCCTGGAACAGAATAAAAATGGGCCTAGGGGAATTCTAAACCCCGAACAGATTCTGCAGCACCGACTGCCCAAACCGACTTGTTGCGTCGGGTATCCTGCTGAAGGCAGTAGTGAGATGTGAATGTGTGGATTGATGACCACGTCGCAGCCTTCCAAATCTCTTCTATAGTGGCTGACTTCAAGTGGGCCACTGACGCTGCCATGGCTCTAACATTATGAGCCGTGACCCTCAAGAGTCAGCCCAGTTTGGGCATAAATGAAGGAAATGCAATCTGCTAGCCAATTAGAGATGGTGCATTTCCCGACAGCGACTCCCCTTCTGTTGGGATCAAAAGAAATAAACATTTGGGCGGACTGCCTGAAGGGGCTTGACCGCTCCACATAAAAGGCCAATGCTTTCTTGCAGTCCAAGGTGTGCAATTGACGTTCAGCAGGGCGGGTATGAGGACGGGGAAAAAATGTTGGCAAGACAATTGACTGGTTCAGATGGAACTCCGACACCACCTTCGGCAAGAACTTAGGGTGCGTGCGGAGGACTACTCTGTTGTGATGAAACTTAAGATAAGGAGCCTGCATTACCAAGGCTTGAAGTTCACTGACTCTACGAGCTGAAGTAACAACCACCAAGAAAATGACCTTCCATGTCAAATACTTCAGATGGCAGGAATTCAGTGGATCAAAAGGAGCCTTCATCAGCAGGGTGAGAATGATGTTGAGATCCCATGACACCGTAGGAGGTCTGACAGGGGGCTTTGACAAAAGCAAACCTCTCATGAATCGAACAACTAAAGGCTGTCCAGAGATAGGCTTACCCTCCACACGATAATGATAAGCACTAATAGCACTAAGATGAACTCTTACATAGTTGGTCTTAAGACCAGACTCTGGCAAGTGCAGAAGGTATTCAAGCAGGGTCTGTGTAGGACAAGAACGAGGATCTTGGGCCTTGCTATCACACCAGACAGCAAACCTCCTCCATTTAAAAGAGTATCACCTCTTTGTGGAATCTTTCCTGGAAGCAAGCAAGAATCGGGAGACACCCTCTGACATACACAAGGAAGCGAAATCTACACTCTCAACATCCAGGCCATGAGAGCCAGAGACCAGAGGTTGGGATGCAGAAGTGCCCCCTCGTTCTGAGTGATGAGGGTTGGAAAACACTCCAATACCATAGTTCTTCGGAGGATAACTCCAGAAGAAGCTGGAACCAAATCTGATGCAGCCAGAAAGGAGCAATCAGAATCATGGTTCCGCAATCTAGCTTCAGTTTCAGCAAAGTCTTCCCCACCAGAGGTATGGGAGGATATGCATACAGAAGGCCCCTCCCCCAATGAAGGAGAAAGGCATCTGACGCTAGTCTGTCGTGGGCCTGCAGCCTGGAACAGAACTGAGGGACCTTGTGATTGATCTGAGTGGCAAAAAGATCTACCGCGGGGGGTGCCCCACTCATAACATAGTAACATAGTAGATGACGGCAGGAAAAGACCTGCATGGTCCATCCAGTCTGCCCAACAAGATAAACTCATATGTGCTACTTTTTGTGTATACCTTACCTTGATTTGTATCTGTCATTTTCAGGGCACAGACCGTATAAGTCTGCCCAGCACTATCCCTGCCTCCCAACCACCGGCTCTGGGACAGACCGTATAAGTCTGCCCAACACTATCCTCGCCTCCCAACCACCAGCCCCGCCTCCCACCACCGGCTCTGCCACCTAATCTCAGCTAAGCTTCTGAGGATCCATTCCCTCGGAACAGGATTCCTTTATGTTTATCCCACGCATGTTTGAATTCCGTTTTCCTCTCCACCACCTCCCGCGGGAGAGCATTCCAAGCATCCACCACTCTCTCCGTGAAAAAATACTTCCTGACATTTTTCTTGAGTCTGCCCCCCTTCAATCTCGTATCGTGCCCTCTAGTTCTACCGCCTTCCCATCTGCGGAAAAGGTTCGTTTGCGGATTAATACCTTTCAGATATTTGAACGTCTGTATCATATCACCCCTGTTTCTCATTTCCTCCAGGGTATACATGTTCAGGTCAGCAAGTCTCTCCTCATACGTCTTGTAACGCAAATCCCGTACCATTCTCGTAGCTTTTCTTTGCACCACTTCAATTCTTTTTACATCCTTAGCAAGATACAGCCTCCAGAACTGAACACAATAATCCAGGTGGGGCCTCACCAACGACTTATACAGGGGCATTAAAACCTCTTTTCTTCTGCTGGTCACTCCCCTTTCTATACAGCCTAGCAACCTTCTACTTATGGCCACCGCCTTGTCATTTATTTATTTATTTAATTTATTTTTGTTACATTTGTACCCCGCGCTTTCCCACTCATGGCAGGCTCAATGCGGCAGGCAATGGAGGGTTAAGTGACTTGCCCAGAGTCACAAGGAGCTGCCTGTGCCGGGAATCAAACTCAGTTCCCCAGGACCAAAGTTCACCACCCTAACCACTAGGCCACTCCTCCACTCTATTGTCACACTGTTTCATCGCCTTCAGATCCTCAGATACTGTCACCCCAAGATCCCTCTTCCCGCCTAACACATACGTCTCCCGTGGATTTCTACTCCCTAAGTGCATCACTTTGCATTTCTTCACATTGAATTTTAATTGCCAAACCTTAGACCATTCTTCTAGCTTCCGCAGATCCTTTTTCATGTTTTCCACTACCTCCCGGGTGTCCACTCTGTTACAAATCTTAGTATCATCCGCAAAAAGGCAAACTTTACCTTCTAACCCTTCAGCAATGTCACTCACAAATATATTGAACAGAATCGGTCCTAGCACCGATCCCTGAGGCACTCCACTACTCACCTTTCCCTCCAAGCAAATTCCATTTACCACCACCCTCTGGCGTCTGTCCGTCAACCAGTTCCTAATCCAGTTCACCACTTCGGGTCCTATCTTCAGCCCATCCAGTTTGTTCAAGAGCCTCCTGTGGGGAACTGTGTCAAAAGCCTTGCTGAAATCTAGGTAGATTACGTCTATATCACATCCCTGATTTAATTCTCCAGTCACCCAGTCAAAGAATTCAATGAGATTCGTTTGGCACGATTTCCCTTTGGTAAAACCATGTTGTCTCGGATCTTGCAACTTATTGGCTTCCAGGAAATTCACTATCCTTTCCTTCAGCATCGCTTCTATTACTTTTCCAATAATCGAAGTGAGGCTTACCGGCCTGTAGTTTCCAACTTCTTCCCTATCACCACTTTTGTGAAGAGGAAGATCTTGCAAACCACGCCCGAGTTGAGCGACCACTCGTGAGGTTGCATTATCTTGCTCAACCTGTCGACCAGACTGTTGTTTACGCCTACCAGATACGTGGCTTGGAGAAACATGCCGTGACGGCAAGCCCAAAGCCACATCCTGACAGCTTCCCAACACAGGGGGCGAGATCCGGTGCTCCCCCCTGCTTGTTGACATAGTACATGATTGTCTGTCTGAATTTGAATAATTTGATAGAACAGCCGATCTCTGAAAGCCTTTTTACTATGTTCCAGATCGCTCGCAACTCCAGGAGATTAATCTGAAGACCTGTTTCCTGGAAGGCCCAAAGTCCTTGAGTGTGAAGCCCATCTACATGGGCTCCCCACCCCAGGAGAGATGCATCCGTTTTCAGCACTTTTTGTGGCTGAGAAATTTGAAAGGGACATCCCAAGGTCAAATTGGATCGAATTGTCCACCATAGCAGGGAATTGTGAAAAGCGGTGGACAACTGGATTGCATCCTCTAGATCCTCTGCAGCTTGATACCACTGGGAAGCTAGAGTCCACTGAGCTGATCTCATGTGAAGACGGGTCATGCGAGTCACATGAACCGTGGAGGCCCAAGAGCCTCAACATCTGCCGAGACACTCTGGCCAAGAAAACCAGCGACAGAAGATTGCCCTCTCTTCGGGGAGGTAGGCATGAGCCGTCTACGAGTCCAGCAAGGCTCCTATGAATTCTAGTCTCTGAACTGGAAGAAGGTGGGACTTTGGGTAATTTATGACAAACCCCAGTAGCTCCAGAAGTTGAATAGTCATCTGCATGGACTGTAGAGCTCCTGCCTCTGAGGTGTTCTTCACCAGCCAATCATCGAGATAAGGGAACACATGCATTCCCAACCTGCGTAGCGATGCTGCAATGACCGCCAGGCATTTGGTGAACACCCGGGGCGCAGAGGAAAGCCCAAAGGGCAGCACACAATACTGAAAGTGCTGTGTTCCCAGACGGTATAGAAGAAACTGCCTGTGAGCTGGCAATATCGGGATGTGTGTATAAGCATCCTTTAAGTCCAGAGAGCATAGCCAGTCATTTTTCTGAATCATGGGAAGAAGGGTGCCCAGGGAAAGCATCCTGAACTTTTCTCGGATCAGATATTTGTTCAGGGCCCTTACGTCTAGGATGGGACACATCCCCCCCATTTTCTTTTGCACAAGGAAGTACCTGGAATAGAATCCCAGCCCTTCTTTCCCCTGTGGCACGGGCTCGACCGCATTGGCGCTGAGAAGAGCGGAGAGTTCCTCTGCAAGTACCTGCCTGTACTGGAAGCTGAAGGACTGAGCTCCTGGTGGGCAATTTGGAGATCAAATTGGGGAATATCCGAGCCGGACTATTTGGAGAACCCACCGATCAGAGGTTATAAGAGGCCACCTTTGGTGAAAAAATGCTATCCTCCCCCCGACTGGTAGATCGTCCGGCACAGACACTTTTATTGCGGCTATGCTCGCCTGGAGCCAGTCAAAAGCCCGTTCCTTGCTTTTGCTGGGGAGCTGCAGGGCTTGTCGAGGCGCACGCTGTTGACGTGAACGAGCGCGCTGGGTTTGAGCCTGAGCAGGCTGTCGGGAAGGTGGATTGTACCTACGCTTATTATAAGTATAGGGGGCATTCCTCCTTCCCCCGTAAAAAAGTCTACCTGATGAGGTAGATGCTGAAGGCGCCCGGTGGGAGAGTTTGTCGAGTGCAGTTTCCTGCTGATGGAGCTGCTCTACCACCTACTCGACTTTCTCGCCAAAAAAATTATCCCCCCGGCAAGGAACATCCGCAAGCCGCTGCTGGACTCCATTGTCCAGGTCAGAGGCACGCAGCCATGAGAGTCTGCGCATCACTATACCCTGAGCAGCCGGCGTGGATGACACATCAAAAGAGTCGTAAGCACCCCTGGACAGGAATTTACTACACACCTCCTGAAAAGGCTTGGCCTGCTCCGAAGCAAGCTGATCGACCAAGTCCGCCAGTTGCTTCACCGTGTTCCTCAAGTGGATGCTCGTGTAGAGCTGGCAGGATTGAATCTTGGCCACGAGCATAGAGGACTGGGTAGGCCTTTCTCTCAAAAGAATCCAGAGTTCTAGATTCTCGTCCCAGGGGCGCCGGCAAAATCTCTAGAACTCCTGGCTCTCTTGAGAGCGGAATCCACAACCATAGAGTCATGAGGTAACTGCAACTTCATCAACTCAGGTTCTCCGTGAATCCGATATTGGGATTCAGCTTTCTTGGGGATGGTGGGATTAGTTAGTGGTTTCATTCAGTTCCTTAGAAGTGTCTCCTTAAGGACATTATGCAAAGGAACCGTAGATGACTCCTTAGGTGGCGAAGCATAGTCAAGGACCTCGAGTATCTCAGTCCTGGGCTCATCCTCAGAAACCACAGGTAAGGGAATAGCCACAGACTTTTCCCGGACAAATGAAGAGAAAGGAAGACTCTCCGGGGGAGAAAGCTTCCTTTCTGGAGAAGGAGCAGGATCAGAGGGAAGACCACAAGACTCCTCAGAAGAGAAATACCTGGGATCTTGCCCTTCATCCCACGAGGCATCCTCATCGGTATCGGACAAGAGATCCTTAACTGCAGTCTGAAACTGGGCCCATCTCTCGATGCTGAGGAACCATGTCCTCGATGGTGATGTCGAGAAGTCGACTCCCATGCCGGCGGCGATGAAGCTCCCACTAGCGATGTCGACGTGGACTCTACCTGGGTGGCAGCCGACGCCGATGCCGCATGTGGTACCGGTGTCGGAGCCAGCTGCCGCTTCCATCGACGGAGCAGATGGCGCAAGCACCCCCGGTGCCGGAGCAGACTGATGCAGCAACCCTTCCAGAAGACCTGGAAGAATGGCTTGGATGCGCTTGTATAGAGTCGCTGTCGAGCAAGACTGTGGGGTTGGTGCAGGAACTGGCGTCAGAACCGGTGGAGGTTGAGGAGGCAGTACCGGGCTGTCAGAAGACCGACGCACCAACAGCTCTTCTGTGGAGGGCGAGCGATCCTCCCGGCGTCGGTGCTTCACAGGTGCCGAATCTGTCGACACCCCGGAGCTCCCAGTACCGTGCTTAGAAGGAGACCGATGACAATGCTTCTTCACCTTCGCTCAATGCACGTCATCAATAATCCAATCCACACGCCTCCTTGGGGTCGGGTCCGAGAGTGGTCGGTCCCGGTGGGCCTGTACAGCAGGAGTCTTCGAGACAGGTGGAGACCCACTCGACAGCTCACTGCTCCCAGCGTGTGATGGTCTCCGGACAGCCATTACCTGCACTCCTGATGTTGATGCCTTCCCCGGTGCCGCCGCTGACCTCAATACCAGTACCGACGACGAGGAACCGGACGAAGCTCCAAAAAGTCAGATCCCGAAGAGCTTGTCTTGACGCCTGTGTCCGCTTTTTCAAGCTAAGACACAACTTACATGCGTCTGGGCGATGGTCGGGCCCAAGGTACTGAAGACACCACACGTGGGGATCGGTACCTGAGATCGTCCAGTTGCACCGAGTACACTTCCTGAAGCCGCTGGAAGTCCTTGATGACATGGACGGAAAAATAGCGGCAGCGAAGTCAAAATTCTCGATGGTGCCCAAAATAAAAGGCACAAAAATGAGAAGCCGCGATGGAAGCTTAAGAAAAACGGCCAAAAACTAGGAACAAAAAGGTCGTCCTTTTTTTTTTTTCTTAACTAAAGGGAACAGGTTAACTGAAGAAACTAAGAAAGAGGACAAGAAAAATCTCCAGAAAACCAAAGACTCTTTTGGGCCGGACGGAGAGAGACCGCAAGTAGTCACTCCCTAACTGCTGAAAGAAAAGAACTGGTCGGGGCTCCGGTGGGAAGATGGCCGCACATGCTCGGTGCGCACGCCCTGCACGCTCGAAGGCTCTAGCAAACTTTTGTTGCTAGGGAAGATTTCCGTTCCTGGGGCCACCAACCCAATCGTGAGAACAAGCAACCTGCTTGTCCTCGGAGAAAGCGAAGATACTTACATGTAGCAGGTATTCTCTGAGGACAGCAGACTGATTGTTCTCACATGTGGGTCGACGTCAACGGCGGCCCCAGGAACGGAGATTTTCCAGCAAAATCTATTAAAAAAAGCTTTGCGTCAGCCACCAGGGCGCGGGACGGACGCACCGTGCATGCACGGCCATCTTCCCGCCCGCGCGTGTCCGTTCTCGCTTCATAAATAAAACAACAACTCCAAAGGGGAGGTGGGCGGGTTGGTGAGAACAATCAGCCTGCTGTCCTTGGAGAATACCTGCTACGGGTAAGTATCTTCACTTTCTCGGAGGACAAGCAGACTGCTTGTTCTCACATGTGGGGTATCCTTAGCCCCCAGGCTCACTCAAAACAACAAAGGTGGTCAATTGGGCCTCGCAACGGCGAGGACATAACAAAGATTGACCTACAAAGAAACATCTGAGAGTGCAGCCTGGAACAGAATAAAAATGGGCCCTGGGGGGGGGGGGGGGGTGGAGTTGGATTCTAAACCCCAAACAGATTCTGCAGCACCGACTGCACAAACCGACTGTCGCGTCGGGAATCCTGCTGAAGGCAGTAATGAGATGTGAACGTGTGGACCGATGACCACGTCGCAGCCTTGCAAATCTCTTCAATAGTGGCTGACTTCAAGTGCGCAACTGACGCTGCCATGGCTCTAACACTATGAGCCGTGACATGACCCTCAAGAGTCAGCCCAGCCTGGGTGTAAGTAAAGGAAATGCAATCTGCTAGCCAATTGGAAATGGTGCGTTTCCCGACAGTAACTCCCCTTCTGTTGGGATTGAAAGAAACAAACATTTGGGCGGACTGTCTGAAGGGGCTTGTCTGCTCCACATAGAAGGCCAATGCTCTCTTGAAGTCCAATGTATGCAACTGACGTTCAGCAGGGCGAGTATGAGGATGGGGAAAGAATGTTGGCAAGACAACTGACTGGTTAAGATGGAACTCCGACACCACCTTCGGCAAGAACTTTGGGTGCGTATGGAGGACTACTCTGTTATGATGATATTTAGTATAAGGAACATGGGCTACCAAGGCTTCAAGTTGAAGTAACAGCCACCAAGAAAATGACCTTCCATGTCAAGTACTTCAGATGGCAGGAATCCAGTGGCTCAAAAGGAGCTTTCATCAGCTGGGTGAGGACGACGTTGAGATCACAAGACACTGGTGCAGGTTTGACAGGGGGCTTTGACAAAAGCAAACATCTCATGAAGCGAATAAAGGCTGTCCAGAGATACACTTACAAGATGAACTCTTACGGAGTTGGTCTTAAGACTAGACTCTGACAAGTGTAGAAGGTATTCAAGCAGGGTCTGTGTAGGACAAGAACGAGGATCTAGGGCCTTGCTGTCACACCAGACGGCAAACCTCCTCCATTTGAATGAGTAACACCTCTTCGTGGAATCTTTCCTGGAAGCAAGACTCGGGAGACACCCTAAGGAGGCAAAGTCTACGCTCTCAACATCCAGGCCGTGAGAGCCAGAGACTGGGGATGCAGAAGCGTCCCCTCGTTCTGAGGGTTGGAAAACACTCCAATCTCCACGGTTCTTCGGAGGACAACTCCAGAAGAAGAGGGAATCAAATCTGACGCAGCCAAAAAGGCGCAATCAGAATCATGGTTCCATGGTCTTGCTGGAGTTTCAGCAAAGTCTTCCCCACCAGAGGTATGGGAGGATACGCATACAGAAGGCTCCCCCCACCAATGCAGGAGGACAGGCATCTGAAGCTAGTCTGTCATGGGCCTGAAGTCTGGAACAGAACTGTGGGACCTTGTGATTGATCTGAGTGGCAAAAAGATCCACCGAGGGGGTGCCCCACGCTCGGAAGATCTTGCGTACCACGCCCGAGTTAAGCGACCACTCGTGAGGTTGCATAATCCTGCTCAACCTGTTGGCCAGACTGTTGTTTACGCCTGCCAGATACGTGGCTTGGAGAAACATGCCGTGACGGCGAGCCCTAAGCAACGTCTGGATGGCTTCCCGACACAGGGGGCGAGATCCGGTGCCCCCCTGCTTGTTGATGTAATAAATGGCAACCTGGCTGTCTGTCTGAATTTGAATAATTTGATTGGACAGCCGATCCCTGAAAGCCTTTAGAGCGTTCCAGATCGCTCGCAACTCCACGAGATTGATCTGAAGACCTGATTCCTGGCGGGACCAAGTTCCCCGAGTGTGGAGCCTCCCACCCCGTGGTCAGCACTTTTTGAGGCTGAGGAATTTGGAAGGGACGTCCCAAGGTCAAATTGGATCGAATTGTCCACCACTGAAAGGAATTGTGAAATTCGGTGGACAGTTGGATCAGATCCTCTAGATTCCGCACAGCTTGGTACCACTGGGAAGCTAGGGTCCATTGAGCAGATCTCATGTGAAGGCGTGCCATGGGCATCACATTTATTTATTTATTTATTTATTTATTGCATTTGTATCCCACATTTTCCCACCTTTTTGCGGGTTCAGTGTGGCTTACAATACATTATGAATAATGGAAATACAATTTGTTACAATTCAGGTTATGGATTACATTGTGAAGAGTTAAACGAGTCAAAATCAAATTCGTTAAGGAGTAAATCAATTGAAAGAACATTGAGACATTGGAAGGAGACAACGGGAAATTAAGGGGCGTTATATGAAGCAAATGGTATACATTTTTCTGTGAGTAAATGTTTGGGTGTAGTGAGATTAGGGTTAAGAATTCATAAGTAGATGTATTGATGTATAACTGAACAGTGAGTGTGAGCTTTATGTGTTGTGGTTCTTTCCGTAGGTTTTATCAAAAAGATGTGTCTTTAGTGATTTACGGAAGTTGGTTTGTTCGTAGATCGTTTTCAGGTTCCGCGGTAGTTCATTCCAGTACTGCGTGCTCATGTAGGTAAAGGTTGATGCGTGCAGCGTCTTGTATTTCAGGCCCTTGCAGTTATGGAAGTGGAGGTTGAGGAAGGTTCGGGATGATCTCTTAGCGTTTCTGGGTGGTAAGTCGATTAACTCAGACATGTAGGCTGGGGCTTCGCCGTGAATAATTTTGTGGACTAATGTGCATACTTTGAACGTGATTCGTTCCTTGAGTGGGAGCCAGTGTAACTTCTCTCGTAAGGGTTTTGCACTTTCATATTTTGGTATTCCAAAGATGAGTCTGGCTGCTGTATTCTGGGCTGTTTGAAGTTTCCTCAAGATTTGCTCTTTGCAGCCGGCGTACAGTGAGTTGCAGTAATCCAGGTGGCTGAGTACGAGGGATTGTACTAGGCTGCGGAAGACGGATCTTGGGAAGAATGGTCTTATTCTTTTCAGTTTCCACATGCAGTGGAACGTCATTTTGGTCGTGTTGTTTGCATGGGTTTCGAGTGTTAGGTGTCGGTCGATAGTAACTCCAAGGATTTTTAACGTTTCTGAGATTGGAAGGCTTAGGTTAGGTGTATTTATTGCAGTGAATTCGTTCATGTTGTATTGGGAGGTAAGTATCAGGCATTGGGTTTT
This sequence comes from Microcaecilia unicolor, assembly GCF_901765095.1. Classification (NCBI taxonomy): domain Eukaryota; kingdom Metazoa; phylum Chordata; class Amphibia; order Gymnophiona; family Siphonopidae; genus Microcaecilia; species Microcaecilia unicolor. The sequence continues at coordinate 116,281,387 of NC_044040.1, read as the reverse complement.
TTCTGCATTTAGTTTCAAACAAAATGCATCTGCCCAGGTGTTCATGATGCGTAGACTTTGGTTGATTTCATTGAATATTTCTTTGATGTCTTGTTTGAAAGGGATGTATATTGTTACATCATCGGCGTAGATATATGGGTTGAGGTTATGGTTTGATAGGAGTTTTGCCAAAGGGGTCATCATTAGGTTGAAGATGGTTGGTGAGAGAGGTGATCCTTGTGGTACCCCACATTCAGGTGTCCATGCGGCAGACGTGGCTGAATTTGATGTGACTTGGTATGAACGTTGGGTTAGGAACCCCTTGAACCAGTTTAGGACATTTCCTCCTATGCCAAAGTATTCAAGTATGTGTAATAGGATTCCGTGGTCTACCATGTCGAAGGCACTAGACATGTCAAATTGTAGGAGGAGTATGTTGTTGCCGGTTGCAATCATTTGTTTGAATTTAGTCATGAGGGTAATTAATACTGTTTCCGTGCTGTGATTCGATCGGAATCCTGATTGGGCATCATGTAGTATTGAGTATTTGTTTAGATAGTTTGTGAGTTGTTTAGTTACAATTCCTTCGGTTATTAGTGGTATGGATGCTACTGGTCTGTAGTTGGTTATTTCCCTCGCGCTTTTCTTTGTGTCTTTGGGTATGAGGGTGAGTAAAATCTTTCCTTTTTCTTTTGGGAAAAGTCCGTTTTGTAGCATGAAGTTTACGTGGTTTGTTAGGTCTATTGTGAATTGTTGAGGAGCTGATTTCATGAGGTTATTTGGGCATATGTCTAGTTTGCAGTGGGATTTGGCATATCTTCTAAGTGTTTCAGAGATTAGATCTTCTGATAGTAGTTCAAATTCGGTCCAGGTTCTGTCTGCTGGATATATTCCGTCTTCTGGGTCTAGACAATCTAGGAGTGTGGCATATTCAGTAGGGCTGGTAGGTATTTGGAGTCTTAATTTTATTATTTTCTCCTTGAAGTATTTCGCAAGGTTGTCAACGTCTGGTGTATCTTTGCTGTTGTTTGTGACTGGTGTGGTGTCTAATAGTTTGTTCACGAGGTAGAAGAGGTTGTGTGTGTCTTTGTAGTTTGGTCCTATCATTGTCTTGTAGTGTAGTCTTTTAGTTTGTTTTATGGTATATTTGTATTTCCTCCGCAGTAGTTTCCAGGTATTTAGTGTTTGTTCATCTCTTTTTTTGTTCCATGCACGTTCTAGTTTCGTGACTTGTGTTTTAAGCTTTTTCAGCTCTTCGGTGAACCATGGGTTAGATTTTTTTCTATGTGATGTTCTGGTTTGGATTGGGGCGATTTTGTCTAATGTTGTTGTGCATAAATCGTCCCATTCTTGGAGGAATTGGATGGTGTCAGCATTGGTTGACCATTCGTTCTGGTAGATCTGTTGCCAAAATGTTGTGGGGTCTATTTTTCCTCTCGTGGTGTATGTTGTTCGCTCATGTTTATTGGTTGTGTTTATGTGTGTTTTATGCCAGTTGAGAGAGACATTTGCTTTATAGTGGTCCGACCATGGTGTGGGTGTCCATCTTGTATTGGTGATTGTGATAGTTGAGTCCGGGTCGAATTTGTGTGTTATGATGTCCAGTGTATGTCCTTTTTCATGCATTGGTTGCGTGTAGGGTGCATGTAGATCCCAGAGTTTTAGGAATTCTTTGCATTCTCGTGTGCCTGTTGAGGTGTCATCTTCAAGGTGTAGGTTGATGTCTCCTAATATAAGGATGTTTGTGGCAGATACACATGTGTTCGAGATGAAGTCCATGAGTTGTGTTTGGGAGTCTTGCCATTTTCCTGGTGGTCTGTAGAATAGGATTGCATTGAGGTGTCCTATTAGGTTTGGGTGATTAATTCTTGTTGATGCAATTTCAAGTTGTGGTGAGGTAGATTCACCCGTGGTTGTGATGGCGAATTCGGGTTTGTAAATTATGGCTATTCCGCCCCCTCTTTTTCCACTCCTTGTCCAGTGGGTGATTTTGTATTCTGGTGGGCATGCTTCTAAGATGGCGGGGTCTGTAGGGCAGTGGAACTAGGTTTCTGTAATGAATAGAAGGTCTAAGTCATCTGTGGTGATCCAGTCTAGTATATCTACTGAATTGCTTACTGCTGATCTTGCATTGATGTATCCTATTTGGATTGAGCGATATGGTTCTGTGGGGGGGTTCGATGTGTTTATATTTATTAGTTGCCTGTTTCTTCGGTGGTTGAGTTTGTTGTTGTTGTTGTTGTTTTCCTCTTTTTGTTGGTGGTGTTCCTGTTCGGAGATTTTTCCTTTTGGTTGGTTGTTGTGTCGTTGGTTTGGCGAGTTATTGGTAGGTTGTGCGTATGATTGGTGTGTTGTGGGTGAGTTATTATAGATGTTCTTTAGGGTGGGCATAGTGTGTATGTGAGTGTTGTTTGATTTGTGATTTATGGTGTTGTTGTTATCTGGGTTAAGGGTTGTGTTTGTGTGTGAGAGTAGGGTGAGACAATAAATGGTTAGGAGTGTTTTGCTGATATTCATATCTGTGCTTGGTCCCTGTGGCAATATTCAGTTGGCTAGCATTCAAGTAGGTAAAGCATAATCAGCTGGTTAGCATTCAAGTAGGTAAAGCATAGTAAAAAACAAAACAAAAACAAAACATTTAAATCCAAGTTGAGGGTAGTGCGTGCAATTAAAGTCTGCTGTTTAAAGCAAGCAGTGCAGAGTATAAGCTTTTGAGTCGATCTGGAAACAATAAAAGCCTTCTATGTAAAGCAAGCAATGCAGAGTACAAACTTTTAAATCGATCTGAGAGCAAATTAATAGATACAGCCTTCTATTTAAAGCAAGCAGTGCAAAGTATAGTTCTTAGATCGGGTTGAAAGCAATTAGATTAAAGCCTTCTATTTAAAGCAAGCAGTGCAGGGTATAAACTTTTAATCGAGCTGAAAGCAGTTAGAGCCTTCTGTTTAAGCAAGCAATGCATGGTATGAACTATTGAATCGAGCAACACAGAGTAGAACTCTTAGATAGAGCTGAAAGCAATTAACGCCTTATATGTGTGGCAAACAGTGCAGAATGTAAGTTTTTAAATCGGGCTAAGAGCAGATGAAGCCTTCTATTTAAAGCAAGCAGTGCAGAATATCAGCTATTAGATCAAGTTGGAGACAATTAAGTTAGATTAAAGCATCTATTTAAAGCAGGCAGTGCAGAGTATCAGCTATTAGATCAAGTTGAAGACAATTAAGTTAGATTAAAGCATCTATTTAAAGCAAGCAGTGCAGAGTATAGCTTTTAGATCGCGCTGAGAGCAATTAAAGCTTTATCTGTAAGCAAGCAATGCAGGGTGTAAACTTTAAATCTAGCTAAAAGCAGTAAATGCAGATTAATCAGAGCAAACTATTATTTTGGTTATTGGTCATGAACTGTGGAGGCCATATGGCCTAGCAGTCGCAACATCTGCCGAGCTGTAATCTGCTGAGACGCTCTGGCCAATGAAACGAGAGACAGAAGGTTGTCTGTCCTCATCTCGGGAAGATAGGCCCGAGCTGTCAGAGTCCAGCAGAGCTCCTATGAATTCTAGTTGTTCAACTGGATGAAGGTGGGACTTTGGGTAATTGATGACAAACCCTAGTAGCTCCAAAAGTTGAACAGTCACCTGAATGGACTGTAGAGCTCCTGCCTCTGAGGTGTTCTTCACCAGCCAATCATCGAGATAAGGGAACACATGCACTCCCAGCCTGCGTAGCGATGCTGCGACTATTGCCAGGCATTTTGTAAAAACCCTGGGCGCAGATGTGAGACCAAAGGGTAGCACACAATACTGGAAGTGCTGTGTTCCCAGACGGAACCGAAGATCCTTCCTGTGGGCTGGAAGTATCAGGATGTGTGTATAAGCATCCTTTAAGTCCAGAGAGTATAGCCAATCGTTTTTCTGAATCACGGTAAGGACGGTGCCCAGGGAAACCATCCTGAACTTTTCTCGGACCAGACGTTTGTTCAGGGCCCTTAAGTCTAGGATGGGCCGCATCACCCCTGTTTTCTTTTGCACAAGAAAGTACCTGGAATAGAATCCCAGCCCTTTTTGCCCCGGTGGGACGGGCTCGACCGCATTGGCGCTGAGAAGGGCGGAAAGTTCCTCTGCAAGTACCTACCTGTGCTGGAAGCTGAAGGATTGAGCTCCAGGTGGATAATTTGGAGGTCTGGAGGTCAAATTGAGGGAGTACCCTAACCGGACTATTTGAAGAACCCACCGGTCGGAGGTTATGAGAGGCCACCTTTGGTGAAAAATTGCTAACCTCCCCCCGACCGGCAGATCGTCCGGCACGGGTACTTTTATAGCAGCTATGCTCAACTGGAGCCAGTCAAAAGCCCATTCCTTGCTTTTGCTGGGGAGCTGCAGGGGCCTGTCTGGGTGCACGCTGTTGACGCGAACGAGCGCACTAGGGCTGAGCCTGAGAAGGCTGTTGGAAGGTGGATTGTACCTACGCCTATTGTAAGCATAGGGAGCACTCCTCCTTCCCCTGAAAAAACGTCTACCTGTTGAGGTAGATGCTGAAGGCTGGTGGGAGAGTTTGTCGAGGGTGGTTTCCTGCTGGTGGAGCTGCTCTACCACCTGCTCGACCTTCTCGCCAAAAATATTATCCCCCTGGCAAGGAACATCCGCAAGCCGCTGCTGGGTCCGATTATCCAGGTCAGAGGCACGCAGCCAGGAGAGTCTGCGCATCACTATACCTTGAGCAGCGGATCTGGATGCTACATCAAAAGTGTCATAAGCAGCCCTGGACAGGAATTGATAACACGCCTTCAGCTGCCTGACCATCTCCTAAAAAGGCCAGGGGTGCATAACATTGTTCCGCATGTGAATGCTCGTGTAGAGCTGGTAGGACTGAATTTTGGACACGAGCATAGAGGACTGGTAGGCCTTCCTCCCACGAGTCTAAAGTCCTAGCACTCCTGGCTCTCTTGAAAGCAGAATCCACAACCGCAGAGTCGTGAGGTAACTGCGACCTCATCAACTCAGGTTCTCCATGGATTCGATACTGGAACTCCGCTTTCTTGGGGATTGTGTGATTAGATAACGGTTTCATCCAATTCCTCAGCAATGTCTCCTTAAGGACATTATGCAGAGAGGCAGTGGATGACTCCTTAGGTGGCGAAGGATAGTCAAGGACCTCGAGCATCTCAGTCCTGGGCTCATCCTCAGTTACCACAAGGAAGGGAATGCCCACAGATACTTCTAGGACAAATGAGAAGGAGAGACTCTCTGGTGGAGAAAGCTTCCTCTCAGGTGAAGGAGTAGGATCAGAAGGAAGGAAGACCACAAGACTCCTCGGAAGAGAAATATCTGGGATCTTCCCCTTCATCCCAGGAGGCATCCTCCTCGGTATCGGACAAGAGATCTCGAACCATGTCCCCTATGGCGATTTCGAAAAGTCGACTCCCATGCCAGCGGTGATGAAGCTCCCTCCAACGATGTCGACGGGGAGTCGACCTGGGTGGCAGCAGAGGCCGATGCCGCAAGCGGTACCGGCGTCGGAGACCTCACCACAGGCACGGAGCCAGCTGCCGCTTCCATCGATGGTACCGAGGGCGCAAGCACCCCCGGTACCGAGGACTGACAGAGCAGCCCTTCCAGAAGGCCTGGAAGAATGGCTTGGATGCTCTCCTCCAGCGTTGCCGTCGAGAAAGGCTGTGGGGCCGGTACAGGAGTCAAAGTCAGAATCTGTGGAGGCCTGGGAGGTGGTACCGGGCTATCTGAAGATCGACACACCGACACTTCTTGTATGGAGGGTGAGCGCTCCTCCCGGTGTCGATGCTTTCCGGGTGCCGAATCCTTCGACGCCCCAGAGCTCCTGGTACCGTGTTTTGAAGGACACCTCGAAGCACGTCACCGGTACTCCTCGGTACCGATGAGGAGGACGTGGAATCCACACGCCTCCTCGGGGTCGGGTCCGGTGGGCCCTCACAGCAGGAGCCTTCGAGACAGGTGGAGACCCACTCGACGGCTCACTACTCCCAGCTAAAGGTGATGTCTAGACAGCCATTACCTGCGCTGGGAGGCTTCGATGACATCAGCGGAAAAATCGTGGTGGCGAAATCAAACGGCTCCATTGTGCCAAACAAGGGCACAAAAAGGAGTACCGTGGACGTGCGGCCAAAGAAGGCCGCAACAGAAATGAAAGGAAACTTAACAGGGGACAAAAACTAAGAAAAAGAGGGTTTCCTTTTTTTTTGTAAAACTAGAAAAGAAAAAGACAAAAAAAGGCGACTTAAATAAAAAGAAAGCGATAAATACAACGCGAAGGACGCCTAAGTTTTTCCTGGGACCTGAGGGAGACAGACTAACATGCAGCCACTCTCCACCGCGGAAAAAGAAAAAACTAGGCGGGAATGGCAGCGCATGCGTGGTGCGTCAGTCTTGCGCCCTGGTGGCTGTCGCAAAGCTTTTTTTTTTTTTAGATTTTGCTGGAAAATCTCCGTTCCTGGGGCCGCCATCCCACATGTGAGGACAAGCAGCCTGCTTGTCCTCGGAGTATTCAAAATTATCTCAGGCACCTTTAAAGCTAAGACTCGCACAGAAGCATAATATTACTAGATAGCTGAGTGGATAGGGTGTGCAAAGATCATTTGCCTACCTGGTGTGAAGTTGGCAGACCTTATGCATCATGTAGACTTTAGATACTACTGAGAAAGAACAGGATATCATGACAGAGAAAAATGTAGGCGGGAGGTTTCGGAAGCCATATTAAAGCTCTTACGTAGAAAGCTGAAATCCAGGATAGCATTCTCAGAATGTTCCCCACCCCATGCTCAAGACCCAAGAGGCAGGCAGAGCGCCAGCATCTCAATGCATGGATGAGATGATGGTGCAGGGAGAAGAGATGTATTATTTAATATTCCAGAAATACATTAAACCCTCTCTATTTAAGCAATTTCTCACGGATAATCATAATTAATTTAAAACCCTAATTTGTACAATTACCAATTTCTCAATTCAATTCTAAATTGTTATTATACATGGATGACAATAAATTGTTAGCTTTTTGCACCTGGCATTCGTTTCCATATTACCAGTGTGTTTTTTCTAGCGAAAAAAGTGCAGGTACTCAAATGCCAGGTCACCCTTCAGGGGTGGAGTGATCACCAAGGGACCCACCCCACAACAACCAGGCCCCCTGCAACTAGTCACAGAATCTATGACAAGGCAGAATTGGTGTGTAGAGCCTTAACTCTTTCATTAAAACTTGGGGACCATGGGTCAATTTTAGCAGACAATGGAAAAGGTGCTGGTACTCAGTACCCCCCTCAAAAAAAGCCTTGCATATTACATATTGTAATTACTCAATCCCACTGGTGTGCTGGAGCCGGCTCGCAAGAGCCTGTTGTTAAATTTTGCAAGATCTTGCGAGCCGGTTGTTCTCTAGGATGAGCTGGGTAGGGAGGGGGCTTGGTGCAGGGGCTCAGGAAGTCTATTCCAGGGATAGGGTGAGGCGAGGCAGAATTTGTGGAGTCTGGAATTGGCGGTGGTGGAGAAGGGTACTGAGAGGACGGATTTGTCCTGTGAGCGGAGGTTACGGGTGGGAACGTAAGGGGAGATGAGGGTAGTGAGGGGCTGCAGACCGAGTGCATTTGTAGGTAAGAAGTAGAAGCTTGAACTGAATGCGGTATCTGATCGGAAGCCAGTGAAGTGACCTGAGGAGAGGGGTGATATGAGTATACTGGTTTTGGCGGTATATAAGACGTGCAGCAGAGTTCTGAACGGATTGAAGGGGGGATAGGTGGTTAAGTGGGAGGCCAGTGAGGAGTAGGTTGCAGTAGTCAAGGCGAGAGGTAATGAGAGCGTGGATGAGAGTTCGGGTGGTGTGCTCAGAGAGGAAGGGGCGAATTTTGTTGATGTTAAAGAGGAAGAAGCGACAGGTCTTGGCTGTCTGCTGGATGTGCGCCGAGAAGGAGAGGGAGGAGTCGAAGATGACTCCGAGGTTGCGGGCGGATGAGACGGGGAGGATGAGAGTGTTATCAACTGAGATTGAAAGCGGGGGAAGAGGAGAAGTGGGTTTTGGTGGAAAGACGATAGGCTCGGTCTTGGCCATGTTCAGTTTCAGGTGGTGGTTGGACATCCAAGCAGTAATGTCGGATAAGCAGGCCGATACCTTGGCCTGGGTCTCCGCCGTGATGTCTGGTGTGGAGAGATACAGCTGGGTGTCGTCAGCATAAAGATGATACTGGAAACCATGAGATGAGATCAGTGAGCCCAGGGAAGAGGTGTAGATTGAGAAAAGAAGGGGTCCAAGGACAGATCCCTGGGGAACTCCCAACAGAGAGCGGGATGGGGGTGGAGGAAGATCCATGAGAGTGTACTCTGAAGGTACGATGGGAGAGATAGGAGGAGAACCAGGAGAGGACAGAGCCCTGGAACCCAACTGAGGACAGTGTGGCAAGAAGTAAGTCATGGTTGACAGTGTCAAAAGCGGCGGATAGATCGAGGAGGATGAGGATGGAGTAGTGGCCTCTGGATTTGGCAAGGAACAGGTCATTGCAGACTTTAGAGAGTGCTGTTTCTGTTGAGTGGAGAGGGCGAAAACCGGATTGAAGCGGATCGAGGATGGCCTGAGAGGAGAGAAAATCAAGGCAGTGGCTGTGAACAGCGCGTTCAAGTATTTTGGAGAGGAAGGGTAGGAGGGAGATGGAGCGGTAGTTGGAGGGACAGGTAGGGTCAAGTGATGGTTTCTTGAGGAGAGGTGTGACTACGGCGTGCTTGAAGGTGTCGGGGACCGTTTCAGTGGAGAGAGAGAGGTTGAGGATATGGCAGATGGAGGGGGTGACAGTATGAGAGATGGTGTTAAGTAAGTTGGTGGGGATGGGATCAGAGGAGCAAGTGGTGCATTTTGAGGAGGAAAGAAGGCGGGCGGTTTCCTCCTTGGTGATATCAGGGAAGGAGGAGAAAGAGGCCAGGGCTGGTTGGTTGAGGGGGAGGGTTGGAGGGTGAAGGGGAGGAGGTGGCTTGGTAGTGAACTCAAGGTTGATCATTTGCACCTTGTCACGGAAGTAGTCGGCGAGTGTTTGAGGGGAAAGTGAGGGGGGGGGGTGGGAGCAGAGGGCACTTTGAGGAGGGAGTTAAGGGTGGTGAAGAGACGACGAGGGCTGGAGCTGAGAGAGTTGGTCAATTGGGTGTAGTAGTCCTGTTTGGCAAGGAATAGGGAGGACTGGAAGGAGGATAGCATGAATTTGTAGTTAAGGAAATCTGAATGGGTGCGAGATTTCCTCCAGAGGCGTTCAGTAGATCGGGTGCAGGAGTGAAGGTGACGGATGCAAGGGGTCAGCCAAGGCTGGGGATTGGTACGCCTTGTGGGCCGAGGTGGGTGGTGCGAGGGTGTCCAGAGCGGAGGAGAGAGTGGCATTATAAGCGGAGACAGCTTTATCGACAGACTCGGATGACATGATGGAGGGGAGGAGATTAGAAATACTAGAGGAAAAGATGGGAGGGTCAATAGCCAGGAGATTCCTGGTAGTAGTGGTTAACGTTGGGCGGGGCTGAGGAGGGGGGTGAAGAAGCGTGAAGGTGATCAGGTGATGATCAGAGAGAGGGAGAGCTGAGGTGTGGAGATTGGAGGGTGAGCCGGAAGAGGAGAGGACGAGGTCGAGACAATGGCCATCTTTGTGAGTAGGGGTGGTGGAGCAGAGCTTGAGGTTGAAGGAGGATGTTAGCGTGAGGAACCGAGAAGCGTGAGAGTCGGATGGGTTATCAACGTGTATGTTAAAGTCTCCGAGAATGAGGGACTGAGATGAAGGATCAAGAAAGACAGAGAGCCAGGCATCGAAGTTGGTGAGGAAGGAAGAGAGAGATTTATCAGGGGGACGGTAAATGACTGCCACTCTGAGTGGCAACGGGTGGAATAGGCGGATGGCGTGGGCTTCAAAGGATGAGAAGCAGTGAGATTGCGGTAGGAGGAGGGGTTGGAAACTACAGGAGGGCGAGAGTAGTAGCCTGACTCCTCCACCACGGCCAACTGGGCGGGGAGTGTGGGAGAAGAGATAACCTCCATGGCATAGGGCTGCGACTGAGGCAGAGTCATCAGGGGAGAGCCAGGTTTCAGTTAGGGCGAGCAGTTGAAGGGAATGGGAAATGAAGAGGTCATGGATGAAGGAAAGTTTGTTGCAGACTGTGTGAATTCCACAAGGCACACGAGAAGGGGAGGGAGGAAGGGAATAGAGATGAGATTGGAGATAACGCGGAAGCATTTGCAAGGATGAGGTGAGGACGATGACAGGTGTGGGGGACCCGGGTTGGGATTGATGTCTCCTGCGGATAGCAGGAGGAGGAGCAAGAGAGTGTGGAGGAGGATGGGGGAGGTAGGGCGACGAAGACAGGGTGCGCTTAGGAGGAATGGGGAGGGGTTCATAGCAGGAAGGAGGTGTTGAAGGTTGAGAGCTAAGGAGGAGGAGGAGGACAGTAGGGATGGTGAGGTGGGGACGGGGGAGGGTAGGGTATTGGAGTAGTGGGGAGGACGGGAGAGGACATGGATGGGCAGTGAGTTCGTGCGATATGCGGCGGTGGGAGGGGGAAAAGGTTGGGGAGGGACAGGGCAAGGAAGAAAATGTGTATGGGGGCCATAGGTAGTGACTGGATGTTTACGGGTGCATATGTAGTGACTGAGGTAGGTAGTTATGCGGGCTGGGAGGCAGGTAGGTTGTTGATGGGCAGACCAGCAGGTGGTTGAGAGGCTGGCAGCCTGGGAGGCAGGCAGGATGTTGATGGGCAGGTTGATTGGGTAGCAGGCATGAGGAGGTAGCAGGCAGGTTGATTGGCTAGCAGGCAGGCAGGAACAGGTGATTGGCTAGCAGGCAGGTTGATTGGCTAGGGGCTGGATCAGGCGGATTGGAACATGGTGGAGCAGATGGACTGGAACGAGCAGGGGGATGCTGGGTCAGGCGGACAGGAACACGTTGGAGCAGATGGACTGGAACACACTAGAGCAGCTGGATCAGGCGGACTGGAACATGCTGGAGCTGATGGACTGGAACAAGCAGGCTGGAGCAGATGGATTGGAGGGAGCAGGGAGAAGCTGGGTCGGGCGGACTGGAACAAGTTGGAGCAGACGGACTGGAAGAGGCTGGGAGAAGCTGGAGTAGACGGACTGGAACAAGCAGGAAGAAGCTGGATCGGGTGAACTGGAACAAGCTGGAGCCGATGGACTGGAGCAGCCAGGGAGAAGCAGGATCGGGGAGGCTGGAGTAGATGAACAAGCAGGAAGAAGCTGGATCAGGTGAACTGGAACAAGCTGGGGCCGGTGGACTGGAGCAGCCAGGGAGAAGCATGGACATGGATGGAGGGGAGGGAAGGGAGAGAGAAGAAATGCTGGACATGGAGGGAAGATAGAGGAAGGAGATTAGATGAGGGAAAAGGAAGTGAGGAGAGAAACTGCACATGGATGGAGAAAATGAGTGGAGGAGTGGCCTAGTGGTTAGGGTGGTGGACTTTGGTCCTGGGGAACTGAGGAACTGAGTTCGATTCCCACTTCAGGCACAGGCAGCTCCTTGTGACTCTGGGCAAATCACTTAACCCTCCATTGCCCCATGTAAGCCGCATTGAGCCTGCCATGAGTGGGAAAGCGCGGGGTACAAATGTAACTTAAATAAATAAAATAGGCAGAAGCTGGATCCACTGTACAGTCAAGTCTGCGGAGGACCAGAAATGAAGAAGAAAGGAGGAAAGAAAAGAAATAAATGGAAAGGAAGCCCTGGAAACGGAGTCATGGGAACAGATAGAGAGCAGCAGAATCAGATACTGGGCCAGCATGATCAGAGAAACAAAGTCACCAGACAACAAAGGTATAAAAAAATAATTTTATTTTCATTATAGTGTTTGGAATATGTCCACTTTGAGAATCAGGTGCTGAACGTTAAAAGTTTATATTTATTTACTTATTTATGGCATTTTATCCCATATTAAACATGAATTAGATTGGAACCTGGGATCATTTAATTTTTTTTCCTGGAGAGAGTAATGCATTGCCCCCCCCCCCCCCCCCCCCCGGCTATAGCCAGCTCTGCAATTTTTTTTTTTTTTGCGGGGGGGGGGGGGGGGGGGGCGCCAAGGTGGACCGGGGAGAGAGCCTGTTAAAAATTTACCAGCACACCACTGCTCAATCCTCATTTATTTTATTACTACTTAATGTATACTATCCTGCATCACTTTTTGTACTATTACAATAAGTTGTTAGCCACATTGAACCTGATCTATTAGGATAACTTGGGATATAAAGAAAATAAACAAACACATTTGTAAGAATCTGGGTAACGTTCTGTGGAGGTGGGAGGGTGGGGGAGCTCTATTGTGCAAAAGATGGACTCCACCTTAACTGGAGTGGAACCAGACTGCTAGTGCTAGTGTTTAATAAGGGAGATAAGAGAAGATTGTAGAAAGTGGAAGAAAGACAACAGTTGTTCAACAGCACATGATTCAGAGTAAGGTATCTTCAAATACTATCAAAACAGGGAAGTTAGGATATCCAGACAGAGTGGTTGCAATAAAGTAGACCAGATAACTTTAAGAAAAGAACAGACAATTGAAAGATTGTAAATAATCACTGCAAAACTTACTCTGAAATTTCTATATGCAAATATTAGAAGCCTAAAAGATGGGCGAGTTAAGAGTTTATAGCACTGAATAAAGAGGCAGATATAATAAGTATTTCAGAGACTACTCCTGGGGGAACTCTGTAAAATATAGAATTAGAGCAAATTCCTCACCCCACAGAATTCTGCCAGTCACCATTGGGTCTGTCCTCAGTCTCTCTCCCCCACAGAGATCACACGGCAGGGGGAGGAAGTGAACCGCTGCACATCAGATCACTTCCTCCTCCTCTGCAGGCTTACACATAACTGTTTTAGATGACTTGTGTGGGCCTTCCTAAAGCCTCATGGTCCACCCAAACGTCAGGTGTAAGCTTGCAGAGAAGGAGGAAGTGGCCCAACATGCAGCAGTTCACTTCCTCCTCCTCCTGCCATGCTATCTCTGCAGGGGAAGGGGGAGAGAGAGTACCAGAGTATGTCACTGGTGGGAGGGCAGGGAGAGATCAAGGTTGAGGGTGTACCATGGGGAAGGGTTGGGGAGAGATACAATGGTAGCTGGGGAAAAGAGAAGAAAGAATGAGAGGTGGGGGTATTGCATATGGGAGAAAGCTTTGGGGGCAGAAAGAATTAAGGGTCTTGAAGCGCGTCCATGCCCTCGGAGCGGGCCTCCCTGCCCCTGCTGAAGAAGCAGGGCACTTTGGCATTTGAGGAATGTGCCATCAGATCGATCACTGGAACTCCCCAACGGGATGTGATCTGATCAAAGGCTTGTTGGGAGAGCCTGCCTCTGGTGTATCCCACTGCGCCACAATTAGAACCTTCATGGCTTCATGGATATGAAAGGCCTTGGATGGACCTCTGGTACCCGACATAATGGAAGGGTACCGGATCCGGGTAAGAGATGTTTAACACCTCTAGCACCTGCACAATAACAGCAGGGAGTTCCTCCTTGTGGAATAACCGCACTGCCTTAGGGTCATACCCTTCACCGGCGGCAGCCCCCCTTTCTCCAGTCCGTCAGGCGCAGCCTACATGGAGTCCCCCTCTGGGTCGGAAGGTCCAGAGAACTCCTCCTCCATGCATGGAAACTCCAAACGTGACCTCTTAGAGAGACTCTTGGGCAAGACAAGCTGGGGGCTCTGAGTAGTCGTCAAAGGAGCCTCTGTGACTGAACCTCCTGTAGATTTCAATAAAAAATGCCCTGTGCATGAGAAGCACGAATTCTGGAGAAAAGGGAGTCACCCCTGACACTGCCTCAACCAAGGAATTACCAACAGCACAAATTCTGGAGAAAAGGGAGTCACCCCTGACACTGCCTCAACTGAGGAATTACCAACAGCACTCGTGTCTTGCATGAGTGAGGGCAGGGTGGACTGCGATCCCGCTGCCGCGGGACTGACCGCATGGGAAGAAAAAATGGCACCAGCAGAGGCACGCGTCGGGCCTGTCAGCGGCGTTCCCACCAAAGATGGCAAAGAGGAATTGGAGCCTTCCCCTGCTGGCGATCGGACCGGCGGCTCCCCACTCTGCTTCTTGTCTTGGGTCCCGGCCTTAGAGCACGCCTCGCAAGCGCCAGGCGCTGCTCTTCTGCTCCCGCAGTGCGAGCAGTGCTTCGCCGAGTCAGATGGCGCCGACATGACAGGCCCTTGAAGCGGTAATAACCCAGCCTTCCCCCGCACAGGAGACTCGGCCCTGGCCCAGAGCCCTTCTAATTAGTCTGAGGGAGAAGCCTGCAATAAGCGCCAACGCTGCTTTTTTTTTTTAAACCTGACAGACAGGCAGGAGAGAACTGATAACCCAGACAACGCGCCACTGTGCCCCAAAGGACTGGCTAGAGAGGCTAGCAGGGGGATGAGGGGAGGGACCTTGTCCCACCAGGTATCCCCAATAACACCACACGGCACCTCAACCCCACAAAAAGACTCAACTGCCCCCGAGGGAACGGGATAGGAGTCAGATTAACACAGAGCTGCACAGGTACGTCCTTCCACCTGCTAGATAGAGAGAATATCGAGGTTGAGCTGGCTGCACAGGATCACATATGGCAATCTTGGAGTTCTCTCTATCTCCATCTGCTGGCTGAGGGACATAACCCACAAGTCTCTGGATTGATCTGGGGACGCAATGGAAGAGGCCCTTTTACTAAGCCACATAAGCGTCTACACACGCCCAAATGGAGTTACCTCCCAGCTAACGCGTGGTTCTTGTGGTAATTTCATTGTTGGCATGCGTCCGAAAAATAATTGTTATTTTTGGACTCGCATAGGACATTACTGCCCGGTTACCGCGTGAGACTTTACCGCTAGGTCAATGGCTGACGGTAAGGTCGCAGATCCATTTTCGGCAAATATTTTTTTAAAAATGGCATTTTTTACAGGTGCGCTGAAAAATGATTCTGACTGCCCAAAACACGCGTCTACATTACCGCACGCCATTTTTCAGAATGCCTTTGTAAAAGGGCCCCTAGGTGTGGATAATCTTTAAAAAAAAAAAAAAAAACCCCCACAAAAAACCGAAATATTTGAAGCTCAGACTAGATGTATTCCACTTACTGGAGGGGGGAAAGGGAATGGGATTTGATATACCATCTTTCTATGGTTACAATCAAAGCAGTTTACTTATTATATACTGGTACTTATTTTGTACCTGAGGCAATGGAAAGTTAGGTGATTTGCCCAGAGTCACAAGGAGCTGCCAGTGGGAATACAAACCTGGTTCTCAGACTGCTGCACTAACCATTAGGCTAAAGGGGGTGGGGATTGTCTGTCAAAAGGAAGACAAAAACATAGTTAAAAAGTGAAGAAACTATTAGAACCAAAAGAACATTAACCAGGGTGGGACCACGCTGCTGGCATCGGCATTTAAAAAGGAGATACAGCAGCTTTTAAACTAGAAATTGGGGGAAGGCCGACAGTCGCTCAAAAGCGCATGGTTCGGAAAAAGGTATCTTGCAAAGATACCTCACAAACAGGGAAGATAGGGTTTCTGGATAGTGAGGTTGCCCAACAGACCGTGGTAGGCCAGGTGCCCTTCAATACAACTAAAGATCAGACAAAAGATGTCAAATCAATAGTGTCAGGTACTAAGCATCATGCAAATAAGAACAAACAACATACTCTGAAATGTCTATATGCAAATGCTAGGAGTCTAAGAAATAAGATGGGAGAGTTGGAATATATTACACTAAATGAAAAATTGGATATAATAGGCATTACTGAGACCTGGTGGAAGGAGGATAACCAGTGGGACACTGTCATACCGGGGTACAAAGTATATCGTAATGATAGGGTGGACGGGACTGGTGGAGGGGTAGCATTGTATATAAACGAGAGCCTTGACTCAGATAGATTACAAATTCAGCAGGACACAAATCACACCTTCGAATCATTGTGGGTTCAAATTCCATGTATAAAAGGAAAAAAATGGTGATAGGAGTGTACTACCGTCCGCCTCGCCAGGATGAGCAGGTAGACACAGAAATGATAAAAGAAATCAGAGACGCGATCAAAATGGGCAATGTGATAATAATGGGTGACTTCAATTATCCAAATATAGACTGGGTAAATGTAACATCGGGACACGCTACAGAGATACAATTCCTTGATGAAATCAAGGACAGCTTTATGGAGCAACTGGTGCAGGAGCAGACGAGAGAAGGAAAAATTCTAGACTAAGAGGCAGATGCACTAAAGGTTAATGAGCCTTTAACGACCCTCCAACGAGGAAAATTTGATCCGTTGCATGCATCAAAGGGCTTTTACCGAGGAAGCCAGCAGCTAACGAAAACGGAATGGAGATGAGCAATTACTGTGAAAACCCCATTGAAACGAGATGCACCAACCTTTTCCGATTGCCTGTACGCAGGAAAAAGGCAGGAAATGTAACGAGAGGTCCGGACCTCTCGTTAGGACCACTCTGTGCCTGGAAAAATCGTAGAGTGAATAAGCAAACAAACTGTGAGCCAATCGCAGCGCATTAGCACAGCTAAAAGCGCTGTGATTGGTCGAAAGCCCTTTGCATAACATATGTTCCAAAAGTATGGGGGCATATTTGTGTTTTAAATAAAGCTTTATGAAAACGTGTAATAACCACGTTAATAATGTGGGTGCGTATTGCCGTGCTATATAGGCGTCATTATGGCAGCAAGAGGGCGAAAACCCAATTTCTCGGACCTCGATGTCCTGTGGCTGGCACAACTGTGCACAGTCAATGAAAAACGCCTATTCCCTCGAGCGGGCAAAAGGAGGGACATCATGAGGATGGACCAGGGCTGGAGGACACTGCAGCGCTTATTTAATAAGCGCAGTTCCTTCCCAAGATCTGTAAGTGGGGTACAAATGCATAATAATTAATAATAACAAATAAGAAATAATAATTGACTACACATGTATGTGAAACGTGCATCATTGCTTTTCCATTGTGTTTTTCTACATCTGACAGGTGGAGGAACTTAAAAAACAGGCGAGGGCACTACGGAAGGACCACCCTGGATGGCTCCGTGAGGTCAGGGCCAACCTCGATAACAGCCCAGGTATTTTAACGTTTCACGTGAGTCTGCTCCATGACATTTGATGATTCGGGGTGTTATCACAAAACTTTTATCATCCATATTTGTCTCTACAGAAGTGTCAGAGAAAGAGGAGGAGGAGGAGGGTGACGATCATGATGTCGAGAGATCGTGTCATGATGATGATGACGACGATGATGATGATGGTGGTGCCGGCGAGGGGTCCCTGGCTGGTGTTGTACCTCCCCGCCCTTCTGCTCCTACCCCTGGTCCCCACCTCTTACCTTATGCCCTTGTCCGTCCCGGCCCCTCCTCTGGTCCCCCCCACCCCCAAGAGATCACGTAAGACCATTCTGCGTCTCCCTGCTCCAACATATGGCCCTTCGCACCGTTCCTCTTCTCCACCCCAGCACACTTTAGCCCTCCTGCCTCACCCTCCCAGCCACACGGTCTCACCACTCCTCCTGGTTCCCCTTCCTCCCCCCCCCCCACAAATTCCAATCTCCCCTCCCGCTACCCCCTCCTTCGCTGTCCCTCAGACTTCCCTCGCCATTTCCCAACACCATGCTGCTGCCTCTTGGTCCTTAGTGGAGCGCATGATCTGGTGAAGGACGTTATGGTACTGGGGCTGCTTGATAATAGTGACCATAATATGATCAGTTTTGACATCGACCTTGAAGTAACTGTACACAGAAAGTCAAATACGTTAGCGTTTAACTTTAAAAAAGGAGACTATGATAAAATGAGAAGAACGGTAAAAAAAAAAAAAAAAAAAACTTAGGGGGGCAACTGAGAGAGTAAAAACTGTACAACAGGCGTGGACGCTGTTCAAAAATACCATCCTGGAGGCCCAGGCCATACATATTCTGCGAATTAGAAAAGAAAGACGGAAGTCCAAAAGACACCCGGCCTGGTTGAAAAGTGAGGTGAAGGAAGCTATTAGGGCTAAAAGAAACGCCTTCAGAAAATAACAAGAAACAGCATAAGGAGTGTCAAAGCAAATGCAAGGCGCAGATTAAGAAGGCCAAGAGGGAGTACGAAAAAAAGATAGCATTAGAGGCAAAAAAACATAGTACAAATTTTTTTCGGTATATTAAAAGCAGGAAGCCGGCAAAAGAATCGGTTGGGCCGCTGGATGACCGAGGGGTAAAAGGGGCGATCAAGGAAGACAAAGACGTAGCGGAGAGACTGAATGAATTCTTTGCTTCGGTCTTCACCGAGGAAGATTTGGGTGGGATACCGGTGTCGGAAATGGTATTTCAAGCGGACGACTCGGAGAAACTTACTGACTTCACGGTAAACCTGGAGGACGTAATGGGGCAGTTCGGCAAACTGAAGAGTAGCAAATCTCCTGGACCGGATGGTATTCATCCTAGAGTACTGACAGAACTGAAAAAACGAGCTTGTGGAGCTACTGCTAGTGATATGCAACTTATCCTTAAAATCGAGCGTGGTACCGGAAGAATGGAGGGTGGCCAATGTAACGCCCATTTTTAAAAAAGGCTCCAGGGGAGATCCGGGAAATTATAGACCGGTGAGTCTGACGTCGGTGCCGGGGAAAATGGTAGAGGCTATTATTAAAAACAAAATTACAGAGCACATCCGAGGACATGGATTACTGAGACCAAGTCAGCACGGCTTTTGTGTGGGGAAATCTTGCATGACCAATTTACTTCAATTCTTTGAAGGAGTGAACAAACATGTGGACAAAGTGGAGTCGGTTGATATTGTGTATCTGGATTTTCAAAAGGCGTTTGACAAGGTACCTCATGAAAGGCTATAGAGGAAATTGGAGGGTCATGGGATAGGAGGAAATGTCCTATTGTGGATTAAAAACTGGTTGAAGGATAGGAAACAGAGAGTGGGGTTAAATGGGCAGTATTCACAATGGAGAAGGGTAGTTAGTGGGGTTCCTCAGGGGTCCGTGCTAGGACCGCTGCTTTTTAATATATTTATAAATGATTTAGAGATGGGAGTAACTAGCGAGGTAATTAAATTTGCTGATGACACAAAGTTATTCAAAGTCGTTAAATCGCCACAGGATTGTGAAAAATTACAAGAGGACCTTACGAGACTGGGAGACTGGGCGACTAAATGGCAGATGATGTTTAATGTGAGCAAGTGCAAGGTGATGCATGTGGGAAAAAAGAACCCGAATTATAGCTACGTCATGCAAGGTTCCACGTTAGGAGTTACGGACCAAGAAAGGGATCTGGGTGTCGTCGTCGATAACACACTGAAACCTTCTGCTCAGTGTGCTGCTGCGGCTAAGAAAGCGAATAGAATGTTGGGTATTATTAGGAAAGGTATGGAAAACAGGTGTGAGGATGTTATAATGCCGTTGTATCGCTCCATGGTGCGACCGCACCTTGAGTATTGTGTTCAATTCTGGTCGCCGCATCTCAAGAAAGATATAGTAGAATTGGAAAAGGTGCAGCGAAGGGCGACTAAAATGATAGCGGGGATGGGACGACTTCCCTATGAAGAAAGACTAAGGAGGCTAAGGCTATTCAGCTTGGAGAAGAGACGGCTGAGGGGAGACATGATAGAGGTATATAAAATAATGAGTGGAGTGGAACAGGTGGATGTGAAGCGTCTGTTCACGCTTTCCAAAAATACTAGGACTAGGGGGCATGCGATTAAACTACAGTGTAGTAAATTTAAAACAAATCGGACAAAATTTTTCTTCACCCAACGTGTAATTAAACTCTGGAATTCGTTGCCGGAGAAAGTGGTGAAGGCGGTTAGCTTAGCAGAGTTTAAAAAGGGGTTGGACGGTTTCCTAAAGGACAAGTCCATAAACCGCTACTAAACGGACTTGGAAAAATCCAAAATTCCAGGAATAACATGTATAGAATGTTTGTACGTTTGGGAAGCTTGCCAGGTGCCCTTGGCCTGGATTGGCCGCTGTCGTGGACAGGATGCTGGGCTCGATGGACCCTTGGTCTTTTCCCAGTATGGCATTACTTATGTACTTATGAACATTCTTAAATAAGAACACCCCAGAGTACTGAAAGAACTGAATGAAACTGCAGATCTACTATTGGTAATCAGTAAGTTTTCAGTAAGGCACTAATAAATGTGGATAAAGGGAAACCAGTTGATAATAGTGTATCTAGATTTTGAGAAAGCATTTGACAGTCCCTCATGAGACTCTTGAGGAAATTAAAATGGCATGGGATAGGAGGCAATGTCCTGTTGAGGACTGGGAACTGGTTAACTGCTGAAGACCCATCTCTTCGACAAGGCATACCACAAAGACCAAAACATGTGAAATCCCCACATATATCTAATAATGTTAAGAATGCCTTACATTATATCATTATCATGTTTTCCATTACCATGCAACCCAAAATACTTCTGTAACACTAAATGTCAATTCTCCTTTCACTTCCACTATCCATGATACATTGTAAGCCACATTGAGCCTGCAAGGAGGTGGGATAATGTGGGATACAAATGCAATAAATAAATAAAAAGGTTGAAACATGTAGGCTTAAATGGCCAATTATCTCTATGAAGGTGATGAACCACAGGAAGCTGTACTGGGACCAGTGTTTTTAAAAACACCCACAATCCGCCCATCCCACGCCCCCTTTTCAGCAGTGTGCATTAGAATTTACGTGCATCACTTTATAAATTAGAATTTGCAAGTTCTGTACGTAAATTCTAATTAAAGCCAATTAGTGTCAATAATTCCTTGTTAATTGGCATTTGCGCTGATTGGCTTAAGATAATTAAGTTACACGCATAATGCAGAATACAATCTGAATTGCACACACAACTCAAGTCACACTATATAGAATCTGGGGGTATATGCATAGTTAAGCAGTTCAAGATAGGACTACTTTTTCAAAGGTCTAACTTAAGCAGCTTAGGTCTATACATAGTGGATAAATATCACTGCTAGATATGTATACAGAAAACCTTAGTTCTGCCTCAGTACTATACAGATCAGTGCCCAGGTGTCACTAAACATATATGTTAGTGGATTTATACATTTAGCAGCAGCTGCTAAATATACCAATCCCTCTGAAAATTGACACCATTTGTGTTTAGTGTTCTATTAACATCAAAATTTCAAGACGTGGGTGAGTCTACAGGGATCCCCCCCCCCCCCAAAAGACTTAATTTTTGGATCCACAGATGTATGCAAGCGCCATAAATTAGGCTTCATTAGTTAGATACCAAACTTTTTGTTCTTATAAATATTATAAAACTATTTGCTGTTAACAAATGCAGTACTTGTGCTAGTTAAAAGATCATGTATGAGGAATATTGCAAGACCAGACTTAGGACCCACAGTTATAGAGTTCTAGAAGGAGTCACGGGCTTGTAAGCTCGAGCTGAGACTGTTGCTACAATGGCTGAGCCAAGAGTTTGAAGGAACACCTCTCCTCCACCTAGCTATTATGACCAAGACCCAGATGTACAAAGGTCCCCGTAAAGAATTGCTCTGTATTTCTAAATTATGGATTTGAAAATACAGAGTGATTCCCAAAGCAAACCACATGCAAATGAGCTGCTCACAAAAAGAGAAAGCAGCTCAATGGGGGGGGGGGGGGGGGGGGGGGGGGAGAGAGCCAGTCGGTCAGCTGAGCATGCGCAGAATAGCCAATTGCTAAGCTAGGCTGCTCTTGTATATGGCTTTCATACATATGAAGAAGCTGCATGTATGAAAGCTAGCGTAGCTTTTTTTTTTTTTCCCCCTCAAAACTGCTGTGGGGTATGCTTGGGGGTGTGCTTCCAGAGCAGAAGCAACGGCTGATGGTCAGACTGTCATGTTGGGGCTCCGGCATCTTCCCTGCCTCTCTCAAAATGACCTCTTAAATGCACTTCTTTTGCCAGGAAGCATCAGGAGATGGAAGGAGTGAAGTACAAATTTAAAAAAAGGGTAAAGCTCACTTGCAACAATGAAGAACCATCAGGATTGAGAGCTCCAGCCCTTCCGTTAAATTTTCCACGGTAAGGTAGGCGCTGCTTCTGTGCTTCGTTCGGAAAACGGCTGTGCATTACTTTGCATGCGAGTTTGTATACAGTAATTCCCAAACCTGGTTCTGAAGGCAACCCAGTCAGTCAGGGTTTCAGGATATGCATAATGAATATTCATGAAAGAGATCTGCATTCAATGGAGGCAGTGCATGCAGATCTCTCACATGAATATTCATTGTGCATATCCTGAAAACCTGACTGGCTGGAGTGCCTCCAGGATCAGATTTGGGAACTACTGGTATAGTAATTAGCTCATTTTAATAGCTTTGTATACAATTTTTGTTAGCTGCTACCGTGACAGAAAAAGAGCTTGCAGAACCCTTTTGTACATGTATCACTGAACTTCTTGCTCACTAAACTGGCTAGAACCAGTGTAAAAACCACGCTGCTGGCTCATTAAGTTTTGAGCTTCTGGGCCTGAACGTGCTTGGTAATATAGCCCAACAGATGCCTGTTTTGTTTGAGGTTCACACTCAAAGGAACAGGAACTGTGATTTGAGGGGTGGGGGAAATAGCTCTCCAAGATGTCTAACCAACAAGAGACACTCTCCAAGCCACCTGAAATCTATTTCAAAACAGACGACTTGGTATTAACCTCTTTGCAGGTTCAATGTGGCTTACAATACATCATGAATAGTGGAAATAAGAAGGGAATAGACATTTAAAACTTGCAGTGCAGGTTAATGTAAGGTCGTTTTTAAAATTTAGTGCCATGCTTTGAGCACAAGTTCCTAAATCTTATGCATTGCAGGTTAATGTGATTCAACAAAATATAATATTCAATTCATCTTTATTCTTGCAATTGTGAATCTTATTACCGTAACAGGTAATTGGTGGAGAATTAACCAAAATATATCCTAAAACTTATAAATACAGCGCATGTTCTTAAAATATGAATATTAGTGAATGCTCCGAGCAATTTCCCCAAATTAGATATTAATTCCTGTAACATATCATGGTACTTGTTCAGTTAACTGATCTCTATGCTTCCATTCTGCACAACTTCAAGGGATGGAAGACACCCCTTGAAGTTGTTTATTACACTTGGTTGAATGGAGGTAAAGAGTGACAAAATAACTCACATATATTCAAAAGGAGCCAGTATTAGAACTACTATGACAACTGTGGAGTACTATTTGCACATGGTTCATACAGAGTCATTGGAAGACAGAACTATGACCTGACTCCAAGTCCTGAGCTCTAACCACTAAAAATCTCTGTAAAAAAAACACTCAGAAGATGCTTGTAGTAACTTCCACAGTCCACACAATGAACTGTGTACCCTGTGGTATCCATAACCTATTTATTTACAGGCTCCTGGTTTCTCCAATGTTGTCTAAGGTTCTCTCAAGTGATATACAGAGATGCAACTGCTTTGATCAGCCACCAGTATCTTCTTGGAGCCTTTGAGCTCTGCACCCAGGATCCAGTTCACCTTCTCTGCATGCTCCCACCTAAGTTTTGGTGAGAAGAGGTTGCACTCTACTTCAGATGGATAGGCTGCTTTGAGGTACTGGTCCTTTTTAGAAGAGGAGGCTGTCTTAACCTTCTTTCTGTCATAGTGTTTCACAGGGCTCCTGTGCTGTTTCTTAATTTCCCTGCTCACATCCCAGAGCAGCACCTTCCCATCATTCCCTCCGGACAGCAGCCAGCCAGGACCTGGCAGAAAATCCAGGAAGTGCACCTGCGACACTCCTTGTGTGTGACCTCTGAACTCTAGCTCCTGCTTGAACCTGGTGCCTATTACTCTAAAGGTTCGGATTTTGCCATCCTCTGCACCACAGCCTATAACACTGCCGCACGCTGTCACCGTTAGCGAATGTGCCAAAGGGGGATTAAAGAGCTGCCTGCTGACCTGTTGCTGCTCCATTTCTTCCTCCCCTTGGGCTGCATCTTGGAGGTTCACAGACCAGAGGGGCCGTGCTTTCTGCAGGTTCCAGAGCATAACCTACAAAAGAAAAATACCACTTTTGTTTAGTTATCTTCACTTGCTAAGCTCATCATTGCTGTCTCTGATAAAGGCCTCAAGCCTCCTTACTTATTCTCTTCCATAAAACTTTGCCAGTGCACATTTCAAGATCCTAAAACGACACTATTATGGTTGAACCATAGTGAAAATTAGGGTGGTGTCTAGTTTATAAAGATCCGTAATGAAAGGGATTTTACACTAAAGGCCACTGGCACATTTGGTTGTGTATACTGCAGTATTTTGATGACACTCTCCCTGTATCTATCACAGTTGTTAAAAAAGATAATTAAATAATAATGTTACATTGTTTCACTTGGAGCTGCCCTATTTGAAAAGGCCAGATAATGTATACACACTGTTCTCTAATTGGCTCAACGGTGATGACATAGCAAGACTGGATCAACTAGATACAGTGTACAGTATAAGCAGTGGCGTAGCTAGGATTGAATTGGCCCTGGGCAGAAAAATTAAGATGGGTCCCTATAACACAATTTCACCTACGGTAGGGGGATTGGGTACCTTCAGAGCTCCAGCAGCAAAGCCCTATAAAAAAAACACACATATTCCAGACCTGTATATAAACTACACACTACTGTGTTTCCCCAAAAATAAGACACTGTCTTATATTAATTTTTGCCCCCCAAAATGCGCTAGGTCTTATTTTCAGGGGCTGTCTTATTTTTCGGGGAAACATTGGGGTTGGATCGGGGTTAGCCTGCCCGCCCTCCGTCGCTCCCGGAACTAACCTTAAAACGCCTCCTTTCACCTTCGCAGCAAGCAGCAGCAGGGCAGGCCACTCTTTCCTTCCGTGTCCCACCCTCGCCTGACGTAACGTCCGCGAGGGCAGGGCACGGAAGGAAGGAGAGGTCTGCCCTGCTGCTGCTTCCTGCGAAGGTGAAAGGAGGCGTTTAAGGTTAATTCTGGGAGCGACAGAGGGTGGATGGAGGGGGGGCCCAGCAACCTCAGGTGGGGGGGGGGGGGGGGGGGCGGCCTTGTCCAGCTCTCGGCGGCCCTGTTTTCAAACAAAAATTTGCTAGGTCTTATTTTCAGGGGAGGACTTATATCTACCAATTCAGGAAAACCTCTACTAGGTCTTATTTTCGGGGGATGTCTTACTTTCGGGGAAACAGGGTAGCAGAATTTCACACCTTCATGTGCAAAACAGCATTGCTTTGGTCCCAAAGTCTTTTCTTCTTAACTCTTTCCTGGGTCTCCTGTCCTTTTGACATTTCTTCTCTCTCCATGTCCATCTTACTTCTGCATCCCTATCTGTCAATGTCCAGTATCTCCCTTTGTGTCCCTGTTCTTATTCCTCCCATGATCAGCATCTGCTCCTCCCTCCCCTTTGTGTCCCTGATCCTATGGTCCTTCCATGCCCAGCATATTTTGTGTCCTTGTCCCTCCACATATCCAGTTTTTCCTCCTCCCTGCCACGCCCCCCCCCCCCAGGGCCAGTATCTCTCCCACTCTTTCTTGTCTGCCCACTCACCCTGGGGGTCAGCATCTATCCCTCTCTCCCCCCTTCCTTTTCACTCCAATCCCCCCACAGGGCCAGCATCTTTTCTTTTCCCTCCAGTGGATTTGGAATCTCCCCCTCCCCCTGTGGGTTTAGCACCTTTCCACCCACAGTCCCTCAAATTTACAGAGGGTTGCAGGCAGTGGCACCAGTCAAAATAGGTTGTTCAAGGCTAGTCCTGCCACTGCCTTCTCTCTGTCGTATCTCATCCATAGAAGATGTATCAGAGGAGATTGGATATGATAATGGGAAGGACCCAGCGGGGCTCACCTGAAACAGCAACCCTCCCTAAACATGGAGAAAAGCAGGAGTTGGAATAGAGAAATGACATACCCATGGGAGAGAAGGGGGATGGATTAAGTAATGCTGGACCTGTAGCGATGAAGAGCAGGGAACTAATGTGTTAGGAGGAAAGCACTTCAAGCAGCCAGCACATACCACTAGGCAGCCCTAGACATTTTGCCGGGCTCACTCAATAGTAGCTAAATCCCTGAGTTTAAGATTTGTGAACTGTGGCGATAAAGTTGTTCTCAGGCCTGCAGTAAGTTATAAGCCGATCTATAGTTTTTACTGTGTACTGTTTATGGATGTATTTATTGATTGTGCATGTTTTTATTAGGTATACCACTTTGAATTAATTGTTCAAGATGGTGGTATATAAATTTGTCAAATAAAATGAAAGACCCCCCCCCCCCCCCCCCCAAAACAAAAACAAAAAAACCCACCAGACAGGAGGTCCTGGTTTACAGTTACATTAAAAACAAAATTTAAAAAAAAAAAAAAAAACAGTAAGAGCTGTAGTATAGAGAATGATAAGGGGACAAAGTTTGTCCCCAACCCCATGGGTTCTGTCTCTGTCCACACAGGTTCTGTCCCTGTCTGTCCCCATGGGCTCTGTCCTCATCTGCAGAAGCCTTGAACAATTATGACTTTAGATTTAAATCTTTTTATTAAAATACAAAAAGGAACAATATGCTGTGTATAAACTAAATAACAGCGAGCAGCTATAATAACCCTCCTCACCACAACCCTCTACCCTTCCAACCCCAACAATGGCCGATTTCTACTAACCCGAGGAATCCTAATCCACCCTGTTAAAATGTCTAGGGGTGCAAAATACAACTCAATCTTTATGCCCTAGAGGGGAGAAATATGCCCTATGAAGCACTGTGGCTGAATAAGAAGTCATCAACAATCTCAGGATTCAGTCTAACTCTCTTATCTCCCACAGTCCTTCCTGCAATAGAAGATGTCTTCTTAGATGATGTGCTGGTAGCAGGATGTACAGGATCCCCCATGCAAATTTTGCTAGTTGGGGCCAGCACATTTGTTTTTCCAAAAAAATCAAAATAGCGTTGTCTGCATCACTCAAACATAAATAACAGTCCAGTTCATTAACAGGCTTCAAAGTAGAAAATGACACGGGAACAAAGTTTGTTCCCCGTCCCCATGCCCGTCATTCTCTACTGTAGTAACACCAGCAATACTGAACCCCAGGAGTAAAGTTCTGCTCTTCAAGAAAAAAAAAAAAAAAACCTGAATTAAGCAATTCAACATGGAGAACAAGAGATGGTTTCAGGCTGTGACTGAGCCTTACATCACTCCGGGACACAGACTAATGTCAGCTAATGAGCTCTCTGTGTACACAGATGGAGTTCAACATATTTCTGCTGAAATTTTACTAATATGCCCAACTTGCTGGAAACTAGTTACTTCACATCATGGTTCAAATAAATTGTGAAGCAAAGGAAACAGTGGATCCAAAAAAAGTCCTCTCACAAGTGGTGTCTCCTTAAACAAGGTCTTTATTTCAAATCAATAAAACAACGACCCGACACGAATCGTGTTTCGGCCGTAAAGGCCTGCGTCAGGGGTCTATAAACAAACATAAATATAATCAGTGAGCAACATTTAAATCTCATGTGTAACACACATAAATAAAAACATATATATGTATAAAAAAAAACATTTATCCATGAAAATGATATAAATATACATACATAGAGGAACGTACCTATTCACTTCCAATATAGAAAATAATCATGTGGATAAAATTGACAACCAGTTAACTTTCTGCAAACTGAAATGATCTATGATAAAGGAATAACAAGGGCATATTACATGTCATATCATGAGATATGTATGAACATTGCACAAAAGCATATGACTATATTTACCATTGTCCAACAAAATTGCCAATACATAAACAGTATATATTGTTAAAACATATATAATGGATTCATGCAAAACGAGGATAAATGGTTTATATTAATAATAAAAGCAAATGCGGATGTGTGTGCATCTCTATAAAAAAGTTTTAAACAATAAAAAAACCAAATCAAGAAACCAAACAGGGACATTTTGTGACCATGCATCAAAACGGAGACCAAATCATAGAGATACGGATTTCAAATAAATAAATAATGATATAGTAAATATAGGTGAAACAAAACACAGATCTACGTGCAAAAAATACATGCTAAAAAGATTGAAAAATGTGTAAAGGAAAAAGTATATATATACACATAAAAAATGAAAATATGTAAATAGAGGCACATAAGAAAATATAAAAAAATTGTGTGACTTAAAAAGGGGGTTTCCCAAAGAGATAGTTGAAAAGATAGAAGTATACGTACTAAATATACGTTCTGAAAAAAGGGGTCATTAATAATAAATGTTTTGAAAGAAAAATATTCCATGATAACGTCCCAGCCTACAAGCTGCGCTGGTGTAAAAGGAAAGAGCACATGCTGACGCAGAAGTAAGCCGCCAGAATGTGAAAATATAAATATATAATGATCATCAACATCAAAATTCAAAAAGATGGAAAATAGGGCATAGGTGCACTTTGTAACGTGTACCTAAACAGAGAATAGGATACATGTGATGAGTCCTGAAGACGTTCCAAAACATAACTACTGTATTCAAATAAATGAATGGTAAGCCTCACTTCGGTTATTGGAAAAGTAATGGAAGCGATGCTGAAGGAAAGGATAGTGAATTTCCTGGAAGCCAATAAGTTGCAAGATCCAAGACAACATGGTTTTACCAAAGGGAAATCGTGCCAAACGAATGTCATTGAGTTCTTTGATTGGGTGACAGGAGAATTGAATCAGGGACGAGCTATGGACGTAATCGACTTAGATTTCAGCAAAGCTTTTGACGCGGTTCCCCACAGGAGGCTCTTAAATAAACTGGAGGGGCTGAAGATAGGACCTGAAGTGGTGAACTGGATTAGGAACTGGTTGACGGACACACGCTAGAGGGTGGTGGTGAATGGAATTCGCTCGGAGGGAAAGGTGAGTAGTGGAGTGCCTCAGGGATCGGTGCTGGGGCCAATTCTGTTCAATATATTTGTGAATGACATTGCCAAAGGGTTAGAAGGTAAAGTTTGCCTATTTGCGGATGATACTAAGATCTGTAACAGAGTGGACACCCGGGAGGGAGTGGAAAACATGAAAAAGGATCTGAGGAAGCTAGAAGAATGGTCTAAGGTTTGGCAATTAAAATTCAATGCGAAGAAATGCAAAGTGATGCACGTAGGGAATAGAAATCCACGGGAGACGTATGTGTTAGGCGGGGAGAGTCTGATAGGTACGGGCGGAGAGAGGGATCTTGGAGTGATAGTATCTGAGGATTTGAAGGCGACGAAACAGTGTGACAAGGCGGTGGCCGTAGCTAGAAGGTTGCTAGGCTGTATAGAGAGAGGTGTGCCCCTGTATAAGTCGTTGGTGAGGCCCCACCTGGAGTATTGTGTTCAGTTTTGGAGGCTGTATCTTGTTAAGGATGTAAAAAGAATTGAAGCGGTACAAAGAAAAGCTACGAGAATGGTATGGGATTTGCGTTACAAGACGTATGAGGACAGACTTGCTGAACTAAACATGTTTACTCTGGAGGAAAGGAGAAACAGGGGTGATATGATACAGACGTTCAAATATTTGAAAGGTATTAATCCGCAAACGAACCTTTTCCGGAGATGGGAAGATGGTAGAACGAGAGAGGACATGAAATGAGATTGAAGGGGGGCAGACTCAAGAAAAATATCAGGAAGTATTTTTTCACGGAGAGAGTAGTGGATGCTTGGAATGCCCTCCCGCGGGAGATGGTGGAAATGAAAACGGTAACGGAATTCAAACATGCGTGGGATAAGCATAAAGGAATCCTGTGCAGAAGGAATGGATCCTCAGGAGCTTAGTCAAGATCGGGAGGCGGGGCTGGTGGTTGGGAAGCGGGGATAGTGCTGGGCAGACTTATACGGTCTGTACCAGAGCCGGTGGTGGGAAGCGGGACTGGTGGTTGGGAGGCAGGGATAGTGCTGGACAGACTTGTACGGTCTGTGCCAGAGCTGGTGGTTGGGAGGCAGGGCTGGTGGTTGGGAGGTGAGGATAGTGCTGGGCAGACTTATACGGTCTGTGCCAGAGCTGGTGGTTGGGAGGAGGGGCTGGTGGTTGGGAGGCGGGGATAGTGCTGGGCAGACTTATACGGTCTGTGCCCTGAAAAGCACAGGTACAAATCAAAGTAGGGTATACACAAAAAGCAGCAAATATGAGTTATCTTGTTGGGCAGACTGGATGGACCGTGCAGGTCTTTTTCTGCCATCATCTACTATGTTACTATGTAATGGCGTAGGAATCGTAATGTTGCGCTGATATGTAAAATGATCAAAGGTAATAAACTAGCATGGTGTGGTTTAGTAAATCGCTGCTGTTTATATTTGCTAACGCGCTAGCCTTAATACCTAAAAAGACAAAATTATATATCTTTAAACCCTTATTAAGGCACTAGCAGCGCCCTTAAGAAAACCAAAAACATCCGGTGTAGCCGAAAATCAAGGTATAGCAAAATGCTGTTTAGTACTTGGAGCTCATCTATTCTGAAGGCGCTATGTACTACAAAAGACTAATCCCAAACAAAATCCATATGCCGTCTAATGAATTTAATTTAAAACATCTTTAAATTGTATACATACACTATGGCATTTGGATGAACTCACAAACAGAGAATGTCATTTATGTCATCCAGAATATCTCTACAAATCTCTCTATATATTTATTAATCATACATTGCTCCATTTTCGTTACCAGTACGAAAATGCTGGAATATATTAATCATAGTGAACTATAATATTAATGTATTACTGGTGTGTGTATATATATATATATATATATATATATATATATATATATATATATAGGTGTATAAACTAATAATTCATATTTAAAAACATAAAAAGAAAATAATAAAAATAAAAATGTAAATGTATATAATGAAAATGTATGTATATAATTATACGTATAAATCAAAATTTGGAATTACAAAAGTTAGAAATTGCAAAAAATATATAATATGGATATTCCAAAAACACACACATACCGATATGCTGATGTTTTATTGAGAATATACTACTACTGGAGCACTGAAAATTTGTAGAGATATTCTGGACGACATAAATGACATTCTCTGTTTGTGAGTTCATCCAAATGTCATAGTGTATGTATACAATTTAAAGATGTTTTAAATTAAATTTATTAGACGGCATAGGGACATTTTACATGGCTAATGTTATAATTTCTGTGTTTTTAAACATTAGTTTTTAAATATCAGTTTTTATTTTGTTTGAGACATTGTTTCCTATGTCATGAGTAATATGCTTTTACTTGAGACAATATTCTCCATGTGTTTAACATGATTTCAATTTTTAATTTTCAACATATATATTATTCTCATTCTTTTTGTATGTTATGTTTTTAGACCCCTGATGAAGGCTTTATAGCCGAAACACGGACCGTGTAGGGTCCTAATAAAGTCTATTTGGAGTTCTCATTCTGTGAGTTCTGACTGGTTTCTTGGATTGGATTTTCTTCCACTCTGCATTTGTTTTCGGATTTGTGGAAGGTGTGAACCCCTTCTTTTTTCTTCAGTGACAATGGAAACATCAGAATTTAAAAAAAAGGGGGGGGGGGGGAAATATCTCTACAAATTTCTATCTACACTTCTTCCCTTGGTTCATTAATCTCATCCCATGGCTTTTCCTACCATCTCTATGCTGATGACTCCCAAATCTACCTTTCTACCCCTGATATCTCACCTTCCATCCAAACCAAAGTTTCAGCGTGCTTGTCTGACATTGCTGCCTGGATGTCTCAACGCCACCTGAAATTAAATAGGACCAAAACCGAGCTTCTCATTTTCCCCCCCCAAATCCACCTCCCCGCTCCCCTCGTTTTCTATTTCTGTTGATGGCTCTCTCATTCTCCCTGTCTCCTCAGCTCGAAACCTTGGGGTCATCTTTGACTCTTCTCTCTCCTTCTCTGCTCATATCCAGCAGACCGCCAAGACCTGTCGTTTCTTTCTTTACAACATCCGTAAAATCCGCCCCTTTCTTTCCGAGCACTCTACCAAAACCCTCATCCACACCCTTGTCACCTCTCGTTTAGACTACTGCAATCTGCTTCTTGCTGGCCTCCCACTTAGTCACCTCTCCCCTCTCCAGTCAGTTCAAAACTCTGCTGCCCGTCTCATCTTCCGCCAGGGTCGCTTTACTCATACTACCCCTCTCCTCAAGACCCTTCACTGGCTCCCTATCCGTTTTCGCATCCTGTGCAAACTTCTTCTACTAACCTATAAATGTATTCACTCTGCTGCTCCCCAGTATCTCTCCACACTCGTCCTTCCCTATACCCCTTCCCGTGCACTCCGCTCCATGGATAAATCCTTCTTATCTGTTCCCTTCTCCACTACTGCCAACTCCAGACTTTGCGCCTTCTGTCTCGCTGCACCCTACGCCTGGAATAAAATTCCTGAGCCCCTACGTCTTGCCCCATCCTTGGCCACCTTTAAATCTAGACTGAAAGCCCACCTCTTTAACATTGCTTTTGACTCGTAACCACTCGCCTCCACCTACCCTCCTCTCTTCCTTCCCGTTCACACTAATTGATTTGATTTGCTTACTTTATTTATTTTTTTCTATTAGATTGTAAGCTCTTTGAGCAGGGACTGTCTTTCTTCTATGTTTGTGCAGCGCTGCGTATGCCTTGTAGCGCTATAGAAATAATAAATAGTAGTAGTAGGGGAAATCAAAACGTACGTATCAGTGCCTAAGGAAATCAACTTCAAAATCTTTACCCACAATTTAAATTACTTTATTTCTTGCATTCTTTTAACAGGAAACCAAAGGTACAAAATCATATTACCCCGAAGGAAATGCTAAATACCGCTCACTGTCTCCAGCCAACCCATACAGCGGTATTCTTTGACATCATACAGATATATTTGGTCCTTCTTAGCTAAAATAAAGAAGAGAAGATTATAAAACTACGACTCATGACACCCAGCAACACAACTGACTACCTAAACCTCCTTGAATGCCTAGACCCACTACCCGGAGTACACCCAGCAGACCGATTATGGACCAAATTCGATACGCTCTCGATCGACAACGTCTCCCAGTCACTTGGAAGATATGCCAAGTCACAATGCAAATTAGACATCGCCCTAACAACCTTATAAGAGTCGCCCCACAACTCCTCAAAATAGACCTCACGAACCATCTGAACCACATGCTACAAAATGGTCTCTTCCCAAAGGATAAAGGAAACATTCTACTCACCCCTATACCTAAAGACACAAAGAAAAGTACAAATGACAACCAATTACCGCCCAGTGGCATCCATCCCACTGATAACTAAACTCATGGAAGGCGTAGTGACAAAACAGCTCACTAACTAACTACCTAAATAAACACTCAATACTTCAGGATTCTCAATCAGGATTTCGAGAGGAACACAGCACTGAAACAGTATTAGTGACTCTAATGAATAAATTCAAACAACCGCAACTGGCAATAACATACTTCTCTTACAATTTGACATGTCCAGCGCCTTTGACATGGTCACACATGGAATACTTCTACATATTCTAGAATACTTTGGAGTAGGAGGTAATGTTCTTAATTAGTTTAAAGGATTCCTGACCACAAGATCATACCAAGCAACTGCTAATGCGACAATTTCAGCCCCATGGACACCGGAATGTGGAGTTCCCCAAGGATCCCCCCTCTCGCCGACCCTCTTCAACTTAATGATGATACCCCTCGTCAAGTTACTAGCCAACCAAAATCTCAATCCATACATATATGCAGACAATGTCATGATCTACATCCCGTTCAAGAATGATCTAAAGGAAACCACCACCGAGATCAACCAAAGCTTCCAAATTATGCACTCCTGGGCGGACGCATTTCAACTAAAACTTAAACACAATGCCTCATACTCACCTCCCAATACAAGTAAATTCACTATCATTACTACACCAAACTTTTCCCTCCCCGTTTCAAATACTCTGAAAATTCTTGGAGTCACCATTGATCGAAATCTCACACTCAAAAACCACGTGAAAAACACAACTAAGAAGATGTTCCATTCCATGTGGAAACTAAAAAAAGAGTTAAACCGTTCTTTCCAAGGGCCATTTTTCGCCACCTCATACAATCAATGGTATTAAGCCACCTGGACTATTGCAACGCACTTTATACCGGCTGTAAAGAACAGACCATCAAGAAACCAAACAGCCCAGAATACCGCAGCTAGGCTCATTTTTTGAAAAACAAAATATGAAAGTGCAAGGCCACTAAGAAAGAAACTACATTGGCTCCCACTTAAAGAACGTACCACATTCAAGATCTGCGCGATTGTTCATAAAATCATACACAGAGAGGCCCCATCGTACATGATGGACCTCGTTGACCTGCCACCCAGAAATGCTAAAAGATCTGCCCAAACATTTCTTAATCTACAGTTCCCCAGCTGTAAAGGAGTAAAATATAAACTAACACACGTGACCAGCTTTTCCTACATAAGTACGCAGTTATGGAATGAACTCCCAACTCACTTGAAATCGATCAACGAATTAAGTACCTTCCGCAAATCTCTGAAAACCTACCTCTTTAACAAGGCTTACCAGGAGAACCCATAACTAACTACTACACAACTCCTATCTACCTTCATTCAGAAAGTATCTTCCTATAACTACTTGACCAGATCCTCTTGTTTTCCTTGACTTCTGTATAACATCAATTGTATTCTGTACCCTGGTATGGTGATGCCTTAACAGGTCTCTGTAAGCCACATTGAGCCTGCAAATAGGTGGGAAAATGTGGGATACAAGTGCAATAAATAAATAATAAAGTCTATTAATTGCTTTGGTCCAAAGAATAGGTAATTGTTTTGCTCATAACCCATAACACAAGTACACAGAAATTACAGGAAAGAAGCAACTCCAAGGGCTAAAGCTTTTGTCCATAGTGCAAAAATCCTGATACGTTTGAGTCAACCTAGATAAATCCAGATATTTGACCACAAAAACAAAGCATTAATGGACTGGAAATATAGACGTAGTGTAACCAGTGGGTTAACAAATTAAATAGATAAATTTACTTGGTTTTACTTCTTCCTCTCTCTCCATAGAATCAGACCATGAACCACCAGCAGCCTTTTATTCCTGTTTGTAGGACCACTGCTTCTCTCTCACAGCCCTTCTCTTCCACTATACTCTGGGTCTGCACCAGGGGCTCAGCAACAACACTTGTTTCTTCCATCTTCTCTGCAGGAAAAGTATCAGTGCTGGCCTCAATTCTTCTGGTTGCATCCAACTTTTGTAGCTAGCAGCCAGCCACTCTAATATCATTTCCTAAAACGTTGTCATCTGATGAATCATTTGATATACGTCGAAGTTCTCTTCACTCTCTGAACTGGAACAAGAACTATCAAGCTTTGGAGAGACTGGTTTCTGAACCTTCAGACAGGTGTTGCAATCCCTGCTGGCATGACCGAATTCACCACACCAGTCACAAACACTTGTCAACTCCTTTCTGCCCTCCAATAGACCCCAGGCACTAGAAACGTGGACATTTTCTCCTTCCTGGCTTGACATTTGTGGTTTACAATCCAAAATCTCTCACTTCTAGCAGCAAACCAGACGGACGTTTCACACTAGGCAGAGTCTTCAATCTGTTCATACAGAACCAGGATCCAACTCTGCACTGAGGTAAACCAATTCTTCATTGGCCTCCCGAAGATTTCCAAAGCCACATCTCGGTTCCATCTCTCACGCTTCTCCCACTGGAGGTATTGCCAGTACCTCTCCGGACTAATATATCTGGGATTGTATCCAGCTGTATTCCTGTTCCAGAACTCTTCAAGAGAGTCTTCCAAGGGGTAGTTAAGTTTTCGCTCCTGACATTCTTTATTCTTTAGAAAACACACATCTTCTATAGCTTTTCTTTCACTCTGCCAAACTTGAACCTGGAGCTTCTATCATTTCTCTCCTCTCTGTCGCTCTTTCTTTGGGGGATCATGAACACTTCTCTAGAAACCGGGCTGCTTCCTCCCAAGGATCCCCTAAAAATAAGGGAACACTACTCAAAACACAATTTACTGCAATGGTACCGGAACTCTTCCTGGAACCTGCTGGAAAACTTTGCAACTTATATCTCTGAACTAACTCAAATTCTCAGAACTAAAATTGAGCAAATTAAACTCCCAAAGGGTTCAAAAGGCCCATAATACTGCCAACTTCACCAAAAATATAAATCACTGCTGCTTCAGCCTTGTGCTGATGACTACCATGTACCATTAGTTGCAGTCTAAATTGGCCGCTTACATTGTCACTAGACAGTCTTGAATAGCAGAGTACATTAAACTAACCTCGCTCTCAGTCCAAAACAAAAAGGAAATATTTTAAAGGATTAAGAGTTAAGAACCAGACTGGTGTTACAACAGTAAATGTGACTTTATAATTGGCAAATCTGGGATTATATAGTTGGTCAAATTGATGATTTCTTTAAATAATTTCATCTTAAGTTCTTTATGTTTAACGCTTTTCTTTTACAGGTGCAACTGGATACTCCGGACAAATTAAATAGTGAACCAGATCATCAGATAAATATTACTTACGCAAATAATTTCTTTTGTACTATTAACGCTAAAGAAAATGTTTTTTTTTTTCCCTCTTAAGAAGTGACTGTGTCCAATTTTTGTCTTTCAGACCCTAAAGGATTTGAACCACACTAGCTGGTATTTCACTGTACTGTGTCTTGATGTCCTTTCTTTGTTTTTCAGGTGTACATGCTCACTTATCTGTGGAAGCTATGGACTCTCGAGTCTTCTCTCTTCATCTTGCTTGTACGATGGGGCCCAATTGCTTCACATCTTTGGATGTAGACTCTGGAACCATGACCTACTACTCTAAACTTTAATAAATCAAAAAGAAAGTCTACCATCCTGGTTTAATTCAATTTATTCTGTGAGGAGAATGGGCGTGCAAGTGGCAGATGAAGTTCAATGTTGACAAGTGCAAAGTGATGCATGTGGGTAAGAGGAACCCGAATTATAGCTACGTCTTGCAAGGTTCCGCGTTAGGAAGTTACGGATCAAGAAAGGGATCTGGGTGTCGTCGTCGATGATACGCTGAAACCTTCTGCTCAGTGTGCTGCTGCGGCTAGGAAAGCGAATAGAATGTTGGGTGTTATTAGGAAGGGTATGGAGTCCAGGTGTGCGGATGTTATAATGCCGTTGTATCGCTCCATGGTGCGACCGCACCTGGAGTATTGTGTTCAGTACTGGTCTCCGTATCTCAAAAAAGATATAGTAGAATTGGAAAAGGTACAGCGAAGGGCGACGAAAATGATAGTGGGGATGGGACGACTTTCCTATGAAGAGAGGCTGAGAAGGCTAGGGCTTTTCAGCTTGGAGAAGAGACGGCTGAGGGGAGATATGATAGAAGTGTATAAAATAATGAGTGGAATGGATCGGGTGGATGTGAAGCGACTGTTCACGCTATCCAAAAATACTAGGACTAGAGGGCATGAGTGTTGAAGCTACAGTGTGGTAAATTTAAAACGAATCGGAGAAAATTTTTCTTCACCCAACGTGTAATTAGACTCTGGAATTCGTTGCCGGAGAACGTGGTACGGGCGGTTAGCTTGACGGAGTTTAAAAAGGGGTTAGATAGATTCCTAAAGGACAAGTCCATAGACCGCTATTAAATGGACTTGGAAAAATTCCGCATTTTTAGGTATAACTTGTCTGGAATGTTTTTACGTTTGGGGAGCGTGCCAGGTGCCCTTGACCTGGATTGGCCACTGTCGGTGACAGGATGCTGGGCTAGATGGACCTTTGGTCTTTCCCAGTATGGCACTACTTATGTACTTATGTACTAGGAAAGGGGAATACTTGGACCAGTTAACTTTTGAAGGAAACAATTAATTGTGGTCCCTAACTCAGGCTCCTAACTTATTACTTTGTCCCTAAACTGAGAAGGGCCTCAGTTCATTCTCTGTTCCACATACACAGCATCACATGCACCCTTGTGCCTTGACTTATTACTTGGGCAATTAAGCCATCACTCAAGCTCTGCAGGTCAAACACCCAGGCCTTGCAGGTCCACCTCCAAATAACTGTACTGTGAAAAATTACAAATAAATCCCCTTTTCTCTGAAATTCTCAGACCTCAATTCTGTAACTTAATCCAATCTGGTTCAGGAGCTGTGCGAGAAGCACCAAGGAAGAGCTTCCATGTTCTGTCCACCATCTGCTTGGAAACCAAGAAAAATACTGAACATTTTATGGCTGCATGGTATCTTTAAATGGTGAGTCACAAAGAAATGTTTTTTCCCCCCCGTCTCCATCTGCTTGTCGACAGACAACCCACTGTTCTGGGCTGGTATAGACGAAAAGGAAGGAGAAATTAGTCCTTACCTAATTTTCTTTCCTTTAGTAGCAACAGATCAATCCAGGACTTGTGGGTTTCGTCCCCCTCAGCCGCTGTGGTAGAGGAGTGCAAGCAGGACTCTGTCCTAAGGGAGACTTGTGCATCTTGCAAGCCAAGCAGCGCTTCACGGACTCTGATGGCGCTGCCATTTCCAACACAGGAGGAACAGCGGTACTCACCAGCCCAAGCTCTGTGGCAACACGAAGATCCTTCTTGCGATGCTGTCAGCTGAAAGCTCCATCAAGCATTCCACAGAGCACGTTCTGCTTTTTTTTTTTTTTAAATTATTTCAGAGGAAGGAGACCATCTGAAAATGGGAGCAGACGGGGGGGGGGGGGGGGGGGGAGGAGGGGGTTAGCGGAAGGGACCCGGCACCACCAGGTATTCCCACCAACCCTACTCAACTGAACCAGGACTCTGGTGCATGAGAAGAAGCACCCAAAGTCAGCCAAGGCACCCCAAACATCAGGAGATACGGGAAAACACGTCTTCCACCTGCTGGAGATAGGATACTGAGAGGCTTTCACTGAGCACTGGCTCTTAAGGGCAGTAAAATTCAGTGCCCTCCATTTCCACCTGCTGGCAGACAGGCATAACCCACAAGTCCTGGATTGATCTGTGCTATGCTAAGAAATAGTGTTATTATAATACATATATTCATGGGAGGTTTAGTTTGTGAATTTTCAGAATGGTGAGCCTCTACTGTGAGGGATAGTATTGACAACGGTTTAGATTTTCAGGATAGCAGAGGTTTCTCTAGTGAAAGTGGGCTGGAGCCATGCTGCTGGGCCAGGGACTGTGTTAATACTAAATATTTGAAACAATATATGTATTTCTGAATGGATAAATTTGTATTGTCAATCTACTATAATAAAAACGCACCTCCAACGTTTTGAAGCTGACTCCGTAGCTTCAGTGAAGGGTTCGTAACGGTGTCACATCTCTCTCTTCCCCACCCTCGCGTCAAAACGAGGTGACGTCGTCAAAACGTCATGGCGTCAAGGGCGGGGAATCTGAAGGCAGGACTGGTGAGGGAACGAAATCGAAGGCTGGAGACGGACAGGCTACAGAAGTCAATACGTTATGACGTCAAGGGTGGGTAAGCAGAAAGCAGGAGGACCGAGGGAACGAAATCGAAGGATGGAGACGGCCAGGCTACAGACGGCCAGGGCTTTCAATAACGCCGCCACTTCGATGGACCTAATCAGGGGACAGATGACAAATCGCTGGGTGGTTGGGGGGGGGGGGGGGGGCAGGGGAGACAGGAGAATCGCTGGGTGCCTGGAGGGGAGCAGAGGCCAGAAGACAATCACACACACTCTCTCAGACACACTCGCACAGTCTCACTCTCTCTCTCATACACTCGCACGGTGCTGCCAACCACACAGAGGGGGGGAGGGGCAGGGGTTCCTGAGACTAGAGGGGAGGGGAACGCAGAGGGGGGAGGGGGTCCTGAGACCTCACAGGGGGCGAGGGGAGAGGGGATCCCGAGACCACAGGGGAGGGGATCCTGAGACCAGAGGTGAGGGGGAGGGGGTCCCCACACCACAGATGGAGGGGGAAGGTATCTCTGTCACACACACTGTCTCACAGTCAGTGTCTTTCTCTCCCTCACTCTCACACAGTCTCTCACAATATGTCTCACACTGTATCACATTCACTCTCTATGTCTCACAGAGTCACTCTCACTGAGAGTCTGTGTATTGCACACATACTCTCTCACACACACTCTCTCTCTCACAGTGTATCTGTGTGAAACACACTCTCTCTACTACTATTTATCATTTCTATAGCGCTACAAGGCATAAGCAGAGCTGTACACCATACACAAAAGACAGTCCCTGCTCAAAGAGCTTACAATCTAGATAAGACAGGCAAACAGACAGAACAATTAAGGGTAAGGGAATAAATAGGTGAGGATAA
The DNA here is from genome assembly GCF_901765095.1 of Microcaecilia unicolor. NCBI lineage: Eukaryota > Metazoa > Chordata > Amphibia > Gymnophiona > Siphonopidae > Microcaecilia > Microcaecilia unicolor. Next base: position 116,241,181 of record NC_044040.1, on the reverse strand, counting down.
AGGACAGGGCAAGTGAGTAGTGGTTAGGAGTCAAAAGCTGTGGCAAAGAGGTGGGCTTTAAGTCTGGACTTGAAAACGGCCAAAGACGGGGCTAGACATACAGGCTCGGGTAGTCTATTCCAGGCGTGGGGTGCAGCAAGACAAAAGGAACGGAGTCTAGAATTAGCAGTAGAGGAGAAGGGGACAGATAAGAGATTTATCTACAGAACTGCGTACCCGAGGGGGGGGGCATAGGGAGACACAAGAGTGGAGAGGTACTGGGGAGCGGAAGAGTGAATACACTTATAGGTCAATAAGAAAAGCTTGAACTGGATACGGAAACGGATAGGGAGCCAGTGAAGTGACTTAAGGAGAGGGCTAAGCGATACCAGATAGGCAGGCTGAAACCTTGGCCTGGATGCTGGTTGAGATTTCAGGGGTAGAGAGGTAAATTTGGGAGTCATCAGCATAGAGATGGTATTGAAAGCCATGGGATGATATCAGAGAGCCAAGGGAAGAAGTGTAGATGGAGAACAGGAGAGGACCAAGAACAGAACCCTGAGGTACACCGATTGGTAGAGGAATAGAAGTGGAAGAGGAACCACCAGTGTGTACACTAAAGGTGCAAAGCCAGAGGTAGGAGGCGAACCAGGAAAGAACAGCGCACTGGAATCCAAATGAAGACAGCGTTTCAAAAAGTAGGCTGTGATCGACAGTGTCAAAAGCAGTGGACAGATCGAGAAGGATGAAGATAGACTAGAGACCTTTGGATTTGGCCAGGAACAGGTCGTTGGAAACTTTTGCAAGTGCAGTTTCAGTTGAATGAAGAGGGCGCAAGTCAGGTTGGAGTGGGTCAAGAACAGCATGAGAAGAGAGAAAGTCAAGACAGCGGCGGTGAACGGCAGGTCCAAGTAACTTGGAAAGGAAGGGGAGAAGGGAAATGGGTCGATAGTTGGAAGGACATGTCGGGTCAAGCGAAGGCTTCTTCAGGAGCGGTGTGACCACAGCATGTTTGAAGGCATCAGAAATGGTCGCAGTGGAAAGAGAGATATTGAGGATATGACATAAAAGGGGTGAGAGTAGGAAAGATGGTGTTAAGAAGGTGGGTAGGAATGGGATCAGAGGAACAGGTAGTTCGTTTTGAGGAGGAGAGAAGTATTCTAACAGGACAACCATGAGGCATGGGACCGGCACGGGACTGCTGAAACAACTGTGTAGTGAAGCCCTGGATAACCTCGAGGCACGGGACTACTGAAACAACTGTGTAGTGAAGCCGAACCAGACCGCTGAAACAACTGTGCAGTGAAGACAAACGAGACCGCTGAAACAACTGTGCAGTGAAGACGAACAACACGATGAATAAGGAGAGTGCTACACATTTCTGATGGGATTGAGCACATAGGTAGCCTGCAGTGGAAGCTAGCCCTTTGTCATCTCCTAGCCTGGGTTATCTGCTATTTTTGCATCTGGAAAGGAGTAAATTCCACAGGTGAGAAGCAGGAGAAAAATACCATAAAGTCTGAAGACGGAGCGACAGCGAGGCAGCCTGAGTGGCAGCGCATAAAGTATCAATGAATCGGCGACTGGCAAAGACTACATCCAGATTGACTGCATTATCCTGAAACGTTCTTGAGATGGTATACTAATGTTCCCTCATGGGGGTCCTGCCGTGAATCATCCTACTTTACATTCATCTATTGAGTTGTTGCACCCTCCTGCCTCCAAGTCCTCAGCTGTCTCCTCCAGAGTGCTCTCAGAGTGCTTGCTTCATCTGTTCCTGCCTACCTGCCTGCACTACCTGCTCCAACTTGCATTGTCTGCTCCAGCCTGCATCATCTGTTCCTGCCTTCTCCAGCCTGCATCGTCTGTTCCTGCCCACATCCTCTGCCCCAGCCTGCATCATCTGTTCCTGCCTTCTCCAGCCTGCATCGTCTGTTCCTGCCCACATCCTCTGCCCCAGCCTGCATCACCTGTTCCTGCCTACATAGTCTGTTCCTGTCCACATCCTCTGCCCCAGACTGCAACTTAACCGAGAGGGTTGGGATTTTAATGGATATACCTTCATAATTGCTCACAGCTAACGTTTCTGGATGGCTGCTGCCTTCTATCCATTATCTTTATCTCACTGTTCAAGATCTTACTGACTTTTTTGCTAGTTACTCTCTACTACTGCTTCTGCATATTGCATTACCCTATTTTGTATTTATCTTATATTTATTTTGTTACATTTGTACCCTGCGCTTTCCCACTTATGGCAGGCTCAATGCGGCAGGCAATGGAGGGTTAAGTGACTTGCCCAGAGTCACAAGGAGCTGCCTGTGCCAGGAATCAAACTCAGTTCCTCAGTTCCCCAGGACCAAAGTCCACCACCCTAACCACTAGGCCACTCCTCCACTCCTACCTTGTATTATTGAATTGTATTTATCTTATATTTTGGCTACTACCTCTTAATGCCTATACTATCCACCTCCTAGTTTGCTCTGAACCTCCACCCTCCTTCAGCTTATTCTGAGCATTTCTGTACCAAAAATCTGTTGTTATTATGGCTCCAGTACACCTGCTCTTCTTGGCACTATCCCTTCCCAATCTGTTTCTCCTTACGAAACCACTTCCCACCGTTGGAGCACACTGTCTTCCCTCTGTATTCACCATCTCTCTATCCCTCTCTTCACCACCTCTTTTTCCACCCCCTTCTTCACAGCTCTCAACCTTCAGCACTTCCTTCCTTCCATTCACCCCTCGCCTTTTTACCTGAATACATCTCGCCTTCGTCACTGTCGTCATACCTCTCCTACTCTCCTCCGTACTCTCCTACTCCTCCTCTCCGCTAATGACATTAATCCCAATCCTGGTCCCCCTCATCAGCCCTCATCCTATTCGTGTAGACCTTACCGTGATACCTCCAATCTTATTTCTATTCCTCTCCACCCCACCCCCCCTTCTCCACCCTTCTCTTGTGCTCTATGAAACGCCCGCTCTGTCTGCAACAAAAACTCTCCTACATCCATGATCTCTTTATCTCTCATAACCTTCATCTGCTTGCCCTAACTGAAACCTGGCTTCACCCTGAAGACTCTGCTTCAATTGCGGCCCTATGTCATGGAGGTTATCTCTTCTCCCATACTCCTCGCTCGGTTGGCCGTGGAGGAGGTGTCGGACTACTACTATCACCCTCCTGTAAATTTCAACCCATTCTTCCACCTCAATCTCACTGCTTTTCTTCCTTTGAAGTCCACTCAATCCGTCTATTCGCTCCTCTACCTCTCTGGGAGGCAGTCATTTATTGACCCCCTGCTAAATCCCCCTCTTCCTTTCTCACTGACTTTGATGCCTGGCTCTCCTCCTTTCTTGAATCTTCATCTCCTTCCCTCATTCTTGGGGATTTTAACTTTCATGCTAATGACCCCTCTTGATGCTTCTAAATTCATTTCCTTAACATCCTCCTTCAATCTTCAACTGCTCACCCTCCAATTTCCATGCCTCAACTCTCCCCCTATCTTACCATCATCTTATAACTTTCACACTTCAACACCCTCCTCCCCAGTCCCGACCTATTCTAACCAACACATTTAGGAATCTACAGGCTATTAACCCTTCTACTCTGTCCTCCAGTATCTCAAATCTTTTCTCTACTGCTATGTCAACCAAGTCCGTCAATGAGGCTGTCTCTTCCTATAATACTATTCTGTCATCTGCTCTGGACACTCTCGCTCCTCCCGTGTCTCATCCCGTTAAACGTATCAAACCCCAACCTTGGCTGACCCCTACTATCCGATACCTACGCTCTTGTGCCCGCTCTGCTGAACGCCTTTGGCTTAAATCTCGTGCCCTTGCTGACTCTTATGCTTCTAAATTCATTGTCTTAACAGCCTCCTTCAATCTTCAACTGTGCTTCACCGCCCCTACTCACCAGAATGGCCACTGTCTTGATCTTGTACTCTTCTCCAACTGCTCACCCTCCAATTTCCTTGCCTCAACTCTCCCCCTATCTATCAACTTTCACACTTCAACAGTCCCGTCCTATTCTAACCAACACATTTAGGAATCGACAGGCTATTAACCCTTCCACTCTGTCCTCCAGTATCTCAAATCTTTTCTCTACTGCTATGTCAACCAAGTCCGTCAATGAGCTGTCTCTTCCTATAATACTATTCTGTCATCTGCTCTGGACACTCTCGCTCCTCCCGTGTCTCGTCCTATTAAACGTACCAAACCCCAACCTTGGCTGACCCCTACTATCTGCTACCTACGCTCTTGTGCCCACTCTGCTGAACGCCTTTGGCTTAAATCTAATGCCCTTGCTGACTTCATTCACTTCAAATTCTTGCTGACTTCCTTCCAATCTGCTCTCCAACTTGCCAAACAGGACTATTACATCCAATTGACTAACTCTATTGGTTCAAACCCTAGACGTCTCTTTGCCATGCTAAACTCTCTCCTCAAAGTACCTTCTCCTCCTACTCCCCCTTCACTTTCTCCCCAGACTCTGGCTGATTACTTTCATGATAAGGTTCACAGATTAAACTTGAATTCACAACCAGCTCTCCACCACCCCTTCTTCCATTAGTCCACTCTCTCAACCCTCTTACCCCTGCCTCCTTTTCTTCCTTTTCCGAAATCACTGAAGAAGAAACTTTACTTCTTCTGTCATCCTCAAAACTAACCAACTGCTCCACTGACCCTATTCCCACTCATCTACTCAACACTATCTCTCCTGCTGTCACCCCTTTCATCTGTCATATCCTCAATCTGTCACTTTCCACTGCGAATGTCTCTGATGCCTTCAAACATGCCGTAGTCACCCCACTCCTCAAAAAACCTTCTCTGGATCCTACCTCTCCTTCCAACTATCGCCCCATCTCCCTTTCTTATCCAAGATATTAGAACGTGCTGTCCACCATCGCTGCCTCGACTTTCTTTCTTCTCAACCTATTCTTGATCCACTCCAATCTGGCTTTCGTCCCCTTCATTCAACTGAAACAGCACTTGCTAAAAGTCTCCAATGATCTATTCCTGGCTAAATCCAAAGGGCTCTATTCTATCCTCCTCCTTTCTCGATCTTTCTGCTGCTTTCGATACTGTTGATCACAGCTTACTCCTTGACATGCTGTCCTCACTTGGATTTCAGAATTCTGCTCTCTCATGGTTTTCTTCTTATCTCTCACAGCGTTCTTTTAGTGTATACTCGGGTGGATCCTCCTCTTCCTCTATCCCACTGTCAGTGGGTGTACCTCAAGGATCCGTCCTAGGACCTCTCCTTTTCTCCATCTATACTTCCTCCCTTGGTGCTCTGATCTCTTCCCACGGTTTTCAGTATCACCTTTATGCTGATGACTCCCAGATCTACCTCTCCACACCAGAAATCTCGGCAGAAATCCAGTCCAAGGTATCTGCCTGCCTCTCTGACATTGCTACCTGGATGTCTCACCGTCACCTGAAGCTCAATTTGTCCAAAACTGAGCTCCTTATCTTCCCACCTAAACCAACCTCTCCCCTTCCCCCATTCTCTATTTCTGTCGACAACACGCTCATTCTTCCTGTCTCATCTGCTCGTAACCTTGGGGTCATCTTCGACTCCTCCCTCTCCTTCTCTGCACATATTCAACAGATTGCTAAAACCTGTCGTTTCTTCCTTTATAATATCGCCAAAATTCGCCCTTTCCTTTCTGAACACGCTATCAGAACCCTCATCCACACTATCACCTCTCGCTTAATTACTGCAACTTGCTTCTCACAGGTCTTCTCACTCAGCTACCTCTCTCTTCAATCTGTTCAAAATTCTGCTGCATGACTAATATTTTGCCAAAGTCGTTATGCCCATATCAGCCCTCTCCTGAAGTCATCACTTCACTGGCTGCCTATCAGTTTCCGTATAAAATTCAAGCTCCTCTTATTGACTTATAAGTACATTCACTCTGCAGCCCTTCACTACCTCTCCACCCTCATCTCTCCCTACACTCCTTCCCAGGAACTCCGTTCACTAGGCAAATCTCTCCTAATTGCACCCTTCTTCTCCATTGCTAACTCCAGACTCCGTTCCTTTTGTCTCGCCGCACCTTATGCCTGGAATGGGCTTCCTGAGCCGCTACGTCTAGCTCCACCCTGACCGCCTTCAAATTCAGGCTAAAGGCCTACCTGTTTGATGCTGCTTTTGACTCCTAACTTGTCACTTGCTCATAACCTTTATCTTGTGTTCCTCTCTTCAATAGTCCCTTCCCTATGTGTCCTTCTGTCTGTCCTACCGTTTATCCTTATTGGTCCTGTCTGTCCTGATTTAGATTGTAAGCTCTTTTGAGCAGGGACTGTCTTTTCTTCAAGTTCAATTGTAAAGCGCTGCGTAGGACTGGTAGCGCTATAGAAATGATTTATAGTAGTAGTAGAGGAGGAGAGAAGATGTGATGTTTCTTCATCAGTGACCTCAGGAAAAGGACGGAGGGATTGAGGAAATAGGGGAACGGACAAGGGGAAGGAGAGGTGGGGTGGTTTGGTAGAGAATTCAAGATTTATCTTCTGAAACTTGTCGTGGAAGAACTCAGCTAGGGTCTGGGGAGATAGTGAGGGGGGGAATAGGTGGTGGAGGCACCTTGAGGAGAGAGTTTAGAGTGGCGAAAAGAAGTTGAGGGTTTGAGCCGAATTAGTCAGTTGGATGTAGTAGTCTTGTTTGGCAAGCAAGAGAGCAGATTGGAAGGAGGTCAACATAAACTTGAAGTGAGAGAAGTCAGCAAGGGCACGAGATTTCAGCCAGAGGCGTTCGGCAGAATGGGTACAGGAACGTAAGTAGTGGATTTTAGGGGTTAGCCAGGGCTGGGGTTTGGTACATCTTATAGGACGGGGCATGAGAGGTGCAAGAGTGTCTAAGGCAGAGGAAAGAATAGTGTTGTAGGAAGAGACGGCATCATTGACAGATTTGGATGGTGTAGTGATAGAGAAGAGGTTCGAGTCATTGGAGGATAGGGGTAGTAGGGTCAATGGCCTGGAGATTCCTAGATAAATTGGTTAAGATTGGATGCGATTGGGCGGGAGGAAGTTTAAGAGTGAAGGTTATTAGATGATGGTCAGAGAGGGGAAGATTTGAGGTAAAGGAATTGGAGGGAGAGCAGTTATAGGAGAAGATAAGATCAAGACAGTGACCATTTTGGTGGTAGGGGAAGTGGAGCATAGTTTAAGATTGAAGGAGGATGTTAAGGTGAGGAACTGGGAGACGTAAAAGTTGGAGGGATCATTAGCATGAATGTTAAAGTCGCCAAGGATGAGAGAGGGGGAGGAAGGATCATGAAAGAAGGAAAGCCAAGCGTCAAAGTCGCTGAGAAAGGATGAAAGGGATTTATCAGGGGGACGATAAATGACTGCTATTTGAAGAGGCAAAGGAGTGAATAGGCGGATGGAGTGGACTTCAAAGGAAGAGAAACAGAGAGACTGAGGCAGAAGAGATTGAAATCTGGAAGAGAGTGAGAGTAATAGACCACCACCACCACTGCGGCCAATAGGGCGATGTCACGTATACAAGCAGGAACCTAGGTTGTGAGACCTTGGGCCACTGCCGAGGAGCGGCAGGCAAAACCACCCCACACCAATGACAAGGCAGAGCTAAAATGAACAGTTAGGCTTCACCTGCACCTGGCCGCTTTTCACCAGAAGTTGAGCTTCTGGCTTCAGGTGGCCGGCAGGACTTACTGGACAGGACCGGGACTGGATATCAGCTAGGCAGCACATGGACTGAGGGTCAGAGGGGAAAGGAACATACAGGGACAGCAGGGCAAGGAATGGGTAAAATAAAGGACAGGACTGAAAGCTGAAAACAGCCACTAAAACAGGGAGCAAAATAATGACAACAAGACACAAAACTAAAAGCTGCAGAGCAGCCAGTAAAATACAAGCAGACAAGGACTAAACACAGAACAACTCAGAGACAAGACAAGACAAGCAAACAAACAACAATCTAATCTAACTATCCACAGACTAGCAAGAACAGACAAGAATCAAGGCAGGAATAAACTAGAAACTGGAAACAACAGAAGTGCACCAGCACCCCAACATACCAGGGCCTTAGACGATGCAAAGGCAAAGCAGAAATGTTTCAAGATGGCTAATAAGCCCAGAAGCAGTTGAGGCTCAGATGCTGCAATCACCAGGCAGCTACGGGTGCTGTGCAGGCTCAAACAACACAAGCAAACCTGGCAGCCTGGAAGATCCGGACCGGACTAAGCAGAAATCTGCAACGGGTGATGGTCTATAGCAGCCACCCGTTCTGGCCACCAGAGGGCGAGGAAAGCACAGACGTTAACAGGCGAGGAGTATGGGTGAAAAGATAACCACAATGGCAGAGGGCTGCGACTGAAGCAGTGTCTTCAGGGCAGAGCTACGTCTCAGTTATGGCAAGCAGATGGAGACTGCGAGAGATAAAAAGGTCTCTCACACTCAGTGTGTCTCACATATGCACTCGCACACACTCTCATTCTGACACACACATTTGCACCCAGACTCACTCTCTGTCACACACATAGACACTCGCACATTCACTCTCTCTCTCTCACACACACTCTCTCAAACATACACACTGCGAGGAAAACCTTGCTAGCGCCCGTTTCATTTGTGTCAGAAACGGGCCTTATTTACTAGTATTATATAATAGTTGCATACTAGTGAGTATTTTCTAATACTATAAAATTTTACCGAGTGGCTGTTTGGTGCACTAGAAAGGCAACAGATAAGACATAAAATAGATGTATGCTCTGCCTGCATCAGAAACTGAGGGGATTCTGTCTGAAACTATCTGTACTAAATTACTAGACCTACATTGCTGTTGTCTGGACTGATTTTGTTAAAAGTGATTGCAAGTCTAAACTACATTTGGAAAATATAGGGCCAGTTTGCGTCTTCACCCCATTCAGGTTTTAGAAGTCACAGCTTCTAAGCGCTCACATTTATCACCAAGTAACACGGTTATCACCTGCATATCTAGCCCACATGACACCAAGCTCTGGGGTCTCCGAGGCCGGAAGATTACAGCAGAGCAGATATTGGAATGTGTCCTCAGGCAACGGTTGACTTTCTTGCTCTCCAAGTCCAAAACTATTATAGTCCCTGAGTCATCTGCAGCAGCCAGGAAATTGTCTGTTTCATTGACTGAGATGCAGTTTATCTCATCCTCATTCACATGGAAGCACGTCATAGGTATCTTGAGAGCACGTACGTCCAGCACGCTAACCACTTCACCATGAGATACATATAGCCTGCTGTGGCAGGTGGGAGAAAATGCCACACTTGTTACATCCTCTGCTCCAACCAGTTTTGTGTGTCCTGACACAATGCCTTGCTCACTCCAGGTAGTAAGTTCTCCCCTTTCTGCTCCAGAAACTACCAGGCCTTCTGTATTTGCATTCAGACACAGGATAGGGTATGAATGGCCACAAGTCCACTTAAGCGTCATGGCTCCTCAGAAGACTGAAAGATCTGAAGGCAAAAAAAAACAAAATAGATGCACTCTGAGTAGAATAAATTGTTCATCCAGTGATACAAGTTATTGTTAATAGGAGACTTCTGGCTTGTTTCAGAGATTTACTTCTGTGAACTGCAGTTATTTCCTGAGCTCAGAGAACAAACTGTTTCTCAAGCTAAAATTTTTCATTATGAAAACAATATAAATCTCATAGTGTGTTCTAGCCTGTGCTGGGTGTCAAACGTCAGTATACAATCTGAGTGGAGTGGAGGAGTGGCCTAGTGGTTAGGGTGGTGGACTCTGGTCCTGGGGAACTGAGGAACTGAGTTCGATTCCCACTTCAGGCACAGCTCCTTGTGACTCTGGGCAAGTCACTTAACCCTCCATTGCCCCATGTAAGCCGCATTGAGCCTGCCATGAGTGGGAAAGCGCGGGGTACAAATGTAACTAAAAAATAATAAATAAAATAAAAAAATCTAAAAGATGAACTCCAAAACCTGCTAAGTATAAAAAGCTGTTCTCTGGATAAATGCAAGTTTTTATTTTCAAAAATTCTACTCAACATAACTTTTTTCACACGGAATACCTTTGACCTTACAAATAAATTCCTTTTAGCGTATATTTACACATCCTACGGCTATATATCAAAGTAGATATGAACTATGTAAAAAATTATTTGAGGAAGAGAACCCCACAGGTTGTCTGTCGTGTTTATATTTCAAAGCAGCCCATTTCCAGTATGAACTCATTTTTAAAATATACTTAATAGGTTTTGGAACTCACCTCTTCAATTACAATTACTGCATCTTACACCTTTGCAAGTATGAACACAGAGCCAAGGACTACTATCAAAGGTGGGCTGAGAATCCTCCAAGACCAAGGGGCAGATGCACTAAGGTCCTCGGAAGAGCCCTTCCCTTATCGATTCCATAACGAATCGGTAAGGAACGGCCATGCATCAAGGAAAGGGAATGCAAATGAGCTGCTCCTTGTAGCTTACTTGCATTCTCTATTACCTTGGATGCCAGTCGAGCATGCACAGAGCAGCCACTGTCGGGGACAGGATGCTGGGCTCAATGGACCTTTGGTCTTTTCCCAGTATGGCATTACTTATGTACTTATGTCCTTCACTCAAAAAAAGAAAAAAAAAAAAAAAAAAAAAAAGACGTCCCTGATGAGCAGGGAACTTGTCAGCAGCCTGAAACCTCAGAAGAGAAACTGTGCTGAAAAGAGCCCCAGTTAATTAAGTGTTACTGCTCTTAACATTTCCATTGTTTACTGTTTTGCATGTTAAAGGCAGGCTTTCATCAGGCAATTAGGAAGGACTTCTCTGAAGAAAAAAAAAACCAAGTGCTCGTCAGGGACATAGGAGCCAACTTTTCAAAATTATTGGGGGTGCTAAGTGTCAGGATTGCGGGAGGTCAAAATTATTGCTGGACATCTCTATATATAAAAGGCAGCACCAACGTTCTAATGAAGCCTCCAGCCGGAAGTGTGAAGCTGCAGAGATATCCGGTTTCCCCATGAGTGTCTGCCCCGCCCTCGCTCTCTCTGTAACACAGTGAAGGAAAACACAGCACAGCACGAAAAGCTCTCTTTGTAACAGTGAAGGACTGGAGGAGGGAGGGGAGAGAGGGCAGACGCCTTCACTCTCTCTGTAACACAAACAAACACAGCAGGAAACTTAACACTGAAGGACTGGGGGGGGGGGGGGCAGAGAGCAGAGGGGACGGAGAGCAGAGGGGAAGGGAGAAAGGGCAGAAGGCAGGGACACACACACTCCCACATGCACACTCTGAAGAAAACCTTGCTAGCCCCGTTTCATTTGCATCAGAAACGGGGCTTTTTTACTAGTATTAATATGAAACTAGCTTGACAATATTAAACCAGCTTCTGACCGCTGATAAATTCTCCCCCCTCCCCTTCAGGAATTTTTTATTTCAAATAAAGACATATCAAGCAAAACTTGTACACAAAATCTAATTCAAATATGCACAATGCTATCATAGGAAACCTTTGAGTTTAAAAAGCAAAACCATGTGCATGTAAGGACTGGATAAATGAATTAAAACAAATCCCCTTAATATGTAATACTTGGTAGAAATAATGAAACCAGTGACTGAATATTCACATAGCAAGCAGCCTGAGCCAACAGATTTATTTTCCACTGAACATAATTAACTTTGTATGAACTTAGCTAACAGTATGCTGAACTGGACAATGTTGGCACATACGAAGGAAACCCTTCCCTCATTAATCAATACCTTCTATGAGAAATAGTAGTAATAAAAAAAAAAAAAAAAAAGGCAAGTGCATTTTTATAAAACTGTTTTGTTGGAAGAAGTCACTAATTTGCAAGGATAGATATCCTGCTGTCAGGGCCACAAAGCAAAAGGTGCAAGCTCCCACATGCCATCTTTTTTTCTTTTGATATAGGCATAGGAAAAAAAAAAAAAGAAGAATTTAAATGCTCCCAGGTTTCAATCTAATTCATGTTTAATGTGGGATAAAATGCCATAAATAAGTAAATAGATAGAAACTCTGAATGTTGAGCACTTGATTCTCATAACATTATGTCTGTTTAGCGGAAGTCTCGGCAGCCATTTTTAAAAAGTGATGCGGCAGCAAGAGGGTCAGCGCCAACAGGAAAGACTGGGAATCTTTCCTGCCCCGAAAAACCCACTAGACCACCAGGGTGGCTTCAGGTATGTGCCGGGAGGGCACCCTGCGGCTCAGGGAAGGAGAAGCAAAGCAGTCAGATTGCGGCCCGTGCATAAAGGAGATAGCAACAGCAGGGAGCGGGAGGGAGAACTGTGGGGCCCCTGGAAGCGCGAGGCCCCTTGCAACCGCCCCTGCCTAAGACCGGCCCTGGCTGCCCTACAAATCTCATCCAAAGAAAGAACCTTTGTCTCAGCCCACAAAGCCAACAGCAATCTAGTGGAACGCGGCTTGAGTGCCTCTGGCAGGGGATGACCATCTAACACATATGCTGAAACAATCATCTCCCTAATCCAACGGGAAATAGTCGCCTTGGATGCTGCGTCTCCCCAACGGGAACCAGAAACAAAAACAAAGAGATGATCCAAACGTCTGAAGTCATTGGAAACCCGTAACGGAGTAGAACCCTCAGAACATCCAAAAGATGAAGGGTCACGTATTCCGAATAATAATCCTCCTCCTGAAAGGAAGCGGGGCTTATTGAGGTGAAAAGCCGAAACAATCTTAGGCAAAAAGGAAGGCAATGTACACAAGGTAACTCCAGATTCAGAAAACTGGAGTAAAGGATCACGACAGGACAAAGCCTGAATCTCAGACAACTGGCGAGCTGGAGAAATGGCCACCGTTTTAAGGGTAAGATCCTTCCAAAGCCTTCTGCAATGGCTCAAATGGTGCCCTCTGCAAGGCTCGGAGAACAAGGCTGAGGCTCCACAGAGAGCAGGGTCGACGACGCGGAGGGTGAAGATGCACAAACCCAAGAAACCCACCACACCAGGGTGTAAATCCAGAGAAGAGCCAGACACTTGTCCCTGAAAACAGGCCAAGGCAGATACCTGCACCCGCAGCAAGTTGTAGGCAAGACCCTTGTGCAACCCAGTATGTTATGCTGAAAGACTGGAAAATTAGGTTCTTACCTTGGTAATTTTCTTTCCTTTAGTCACAGCAGATGAATGCATTAACTGATGGGTTATGTCCGCCTATCAGCAGGTGGAGATAGAGAACACTGAAAAACCATAGTGCTCTATGGACGGCTAGCTCCATCTGCCTTCAGTATTTGAAACTTCCAAAACAGAGTGTATCCTCAAAGTAGAATAACATGAACTTTCCTCACAGCGAACGAATGCCCCAGAACAGGAGCAATAACCACACAAAGGAAGGACGGTCTCAACCTCCTGTAACAGAACAGAAATCCTAGAAATCCTGTTTTCCAACTTCTCCCAATGAGGGAACATGTCTGCAGGAAACAACTGAACAAATAACAGAGTCAGACAGGGAGGGATCATGGATTCATCTGCTGTGACTAAAGGAAAGAAAATTACCAAGGTAAGAACATAATTTTCCCTTCCTTGTCATCAGCAGCAGATGAATCCATTAACTGATGGGATGTACAAAAGCACTCCCTAGTTAGGGCGGGAATATGCCACTCCCCGAGCAAGCACTTGCGCTCCAAACTGCGCGTACCGCTTCGCTGCAACATCCAGCCTGTAATGCCGGACAAAGGAGAGCTTAGAAGCCCAAGTAGCCGCACTACAGATCACCTGAAGAGAGAGTGCTCCTGTTTCAGCCCACGAGGAAATTGCTCTCGTAGAATGCGCTTTAAATGCGTCAGGCAGAGACCACCCTGACAGCAGATACGCAGAAAAAATGACTTCCTTGAGCCAACGGGCTATAGTGGCCTTAGACGCTGGAGACCCTCTTCGAGGACCTAACAAGACAAAAAGGTGATCAGAGGTCCTGAAGTCATTTGACATTTGCAGATACTGCAAGAGCCCTGCGAACATCCAGAAGATGTAACTGCCAAAAGATTCCGGAAACTCCTCCCTAGTAAAGGAGGGCAGATAAATAGGCTGGTTTAGGTGAAACGCTGAAACCACCTTAGGCAGGAAAGTAGGCACAGTACGTACCATTACTCCGGACTCTGAGAACTGCAGAAAGGGGTCTCGACCCTGAGCCTGGAGCTCAGACACACGTCTCGCCGAGGGTCATGGCCACCAAAAAGACTGTCTTTAGAGTCACATCCTTTTCCGAAGCTCGCCTCAGCGGCACGAAGGGCAAACACTGGAGAGCCTTCAACATCAGCCCCAGGTTCCAAGCCGGACACAGCAGTCGCAGTGGAAGGCGGAGCCGGAGTGCCCCTCTTAGAAATCGGGCAACATCCGGATGAGCAGCCAGGGAAAGGCCAGAGACCTTCCCTCGAAAGCATGCCAATGCTGCCACTTGCACTCGCAGGGAACTGTAGGCCAAGCCTTTTTGTAAACCATCCTGCAAAAAGTCCAGTATCGGCGAGACAGTAGCCTGCATGGGTGTGATCGCCTTTGAAACACACCACGCCTCAAACTGGCGCCAGATCCGAGCATAAACAATGGAAGTGGACCGCTTGCGGGCCTGCAAGAGAGTGGAGATGACTTTGTTAGAATATCCCTTGTCTCTCAATCGCGCCCTATCAAGAGCCATGCCGTAAGACCAAAGCGGCAGGGATCCTCCATGGTCATCGGTCCCTGCATCAACAGGTTCGGTACCAGAGGTGAAGGAAGAGGGGCCTCCACCAGCATCCACCAGAGGTCCGCGTACCACGGCCGCCTGGGTAATGAGAATCACCACTCCTTGATGTAGCCGAATTCGCAGGAGGACTCACCCTATCAAGGGCCAAGGAGCGAACACATACAGGAGGCCCGGGGGCCAGGGTTGAGCCAACGCATCCAACCCCGCCGAGCGAGGATCTCTCCGTCTGCTGAAAAAGCACGGGACTTCGGCATTTGCGCTTGACACTATTAGATCCGCTACGGGCATTCCCCATTTGGCACAGATGTGAAGAAACACTTCGTCTGCCAGTTCCCACTCCGCTGGGTCAAATTAATGCCTGCTTAGAAAATCGGCTTGCACGTTGCTCTGACCTGCTATGTAAGCTGCTGACAGAAGCTGCAGGTGTAGCTCGGCCCAGTGGCAAATCTGAGCAGCCTCCGCGGCCAGTGCTCTGCACTGAGTGCCGCCCTGTCGATTTATGTAGGCCACAGCTGTCGTGTTGTCCGACAAATCTCTGACAGCCAGCCCCTCCAGAGTCTTGTGAAAGGCCAGAAGAGCCTGGAATATCGCTCTCAGTTCCAAGCAATTGATGGACCACCCCAATTCCGCTGGTGTCCATAGACCCTGGGCATAGCTTCCCTTGCAATGTGCTCCCCAGCCGACCAGGCTGGCATCGGTTATCACCAGGCACCAAGAGGGAAGCGCTAGCAGCATTCCTCGCCGCAGCATGCTGCCGGAGAGCCACCACTACATACTGAGCCAGGTCGCAGAGAGCCACGTTAGTCTGCGTTGATAGTCCTGGGACATTGAAGCAGGGCAATCTGCAGAGGTGTCAAGTGCGCTCTCGCCCATGGCACTACCTCCAAAGTGGCAGTCATCGACCCCAGCAGCTGGACAAAGTCCAAAGCTCATGGGCAAGGCATCCACAGGAGCAGACGGACCCGATTCTGAAGCTTGCACCGCCTTTGGTCGGGTAGAAATACAAACCCCGAGGCAGTGTCAAACCGGACACCCAAATATTCGAGAGACTGAGAGGGGGTCAGGTGACTTTTGGGTATATTGATGACCCAGCCCAGAGATTGCAGTACTGAGACCACTCTGGCTGTGGCCAGACAACTTTCGTCTGCCGAATCCGCTCTGATGAGCCAGTTGTTGAGGTACGGGTGAACCCGGATACCCTCTCGCCTGAGAAAGGCAGCTACTACCACCATAACCTTGGAAAAGGTGCGGAGAGCTGTGGTGAGGCCAAAAGGCAAGGCCCAAAACTGGAAATGTTTTCCCAACACCGCAAACCGGAGAAACTGTTGATGCGGGGGCCAAATAGGAATGTGCAAGTAAGCTTCCTTTAGGTCCAAAGACGTGAGATATTCTCCTGGCTGTACCACTGCAATGACAGAACGCAGGGTTTCCATGCGAAAATGCTGCACTCTTAGTGCCTCGTTGACTGACCTTAAGTCGAGGATCGGTCGGAAAGACCCCCTTTTCGAGGCACCACAAAGTAAATGGAGTCGCGACCGCAGCCACGTTCGGCGGGAGGCACAGGGATCACCGCTCCAAGGTGCAACAAGACTTGTAAGGTCTCCTCTACCACCACCCGTTTGACGGCAGTACCATATCGGGACTCCACAAACACGTCTCTCACCAGGGCGCTGAATTCCAATCAGTAACCTTCTCTGATCAGGTCCAGGACCCACTGATCGGAGTTAATCTTGGTCCACTCCTCAAGAAAGAGGGAAAGACGTCCTCCTCTGACCATATCATAGAGGGCATCAGCCAAAAATGACAGGGCCCACTCCATCCGTGGTGCAACCTCAGCGAGGGACTCCGCACCATCCGCGGGCTGTTCCACTGCCTGTTGTAACCAAGAAAGGCAGGCCAGGGCAGCATAGGAACTGCAAAGAGACGCCCTTAAGGCGAGGCCCGAGATTTCAAAAGACCGTTTCAACACGGATTCAAACCTCCGGTCCTGCATGTTTTTCAGGGCAACCCGTCCCTCTACGGGGAGGGTGGTCCTCTTAGTCACCGCCGTGACCAAAGCATCCACTTTAGGCATCCCCAAAGGGACCAAGTGCTCCTCACTTAGAGGGTAAAGCTGACCCATAGCCCTGGCCATTTTCAAAGGCCCATTGGGTTCAGACCATTGAGCTGAAATAAGCTCTTGGATGGAGTCATGCACAGGAAAGGCTCGAGCAGGCTTCTTAGTACTTGCCATCCTCGGATTACCAGAAGAGGCCTCGCCCTTGGCAGGACCATCAATCGAGAGGGCCTGCAAGGCGTCAGAAATGAGTGCTGGCAGCTTATTGCGGTGGAAAATCCTCACCGCATTGGGATCATCCAGATCTCGTAGCAAACCGGCACTTTCCTCTGGCTCTTCAGACCATGAGGCCCTGCCAGAACCCTCAGAATCCACACCGCCCAACCACGGGGGAGGGGGGAGGGGGGAGGGAAGTGCGCCACTCTCCGACGGGAAATTCACCCGTCTACGTTTTACATCCTTCCAACGCTCGGGGGAATCAGCCTTCCCCGGGCCATCAACACCTGGTGGGAAAACAGGTAGCAGCGCAGTGTCAGACAAGTGTGGCAGAGCTCTTTTCAGCATGAAAGCTTTATGCATTAAAAGCACAAACTCCGGAAACACTCACCCTGACCCTCCGTCTCCGAATCAGGAGAAACGGGAACAGGAGCTCCTCTGGTAGCCTCTAATAGAGGCGTCCCCCCTGCACTCAGACTCCTCCGCAACAGCGAGGGTCGAAGCCTGAGGTGCTTCCAAAATGGCGCCCGCTGCCAGCTCCATTGAGTGGGAAGAATCATCACTCGCCATGCTCATACCAGCTCTAGCGTCTAAGAGCAAGTCTTACAGAGCCCCGCTGCTGATCTACGTTTACCACAACGGGAGCAGCGTTTAACTGCTTCAGCAGCCATCGTTCGACCGGACGGAATTATATAAGTAAAATGGCGGCTTCGCACCAAAACTTACCCCGATCGGAACGGCGTCTGCGGGACCTCCCCGGAGGAGCTGGGCACCACTCTCACCTCAAAAGACCGCGTCAAACAAGCTCCAGTCAAGCTGCATGTGGAAATTAGCCTCAGAATATCTACGCAAAACCAATGCGCACTGCTTTTTTTTTTTTTTTTTTAACGCTGTGAGGAAAGTTGGAGGCAGGCAGCAACAGAGGTACTCCGGTAGGCAGGGGGACGGGTCAGGCAGGGAAAGGGCAAACCTATATGCCTTCAAAGTGGGCACCACCAGCCACAACACCCCAGCTTCAACTGGCAAAAGCACAGGAGCCACCCCAGGCAGAATTTTTTCCAGGAGCTGATCAAGCTACGTCCACACCTGCTGGGAGATAGAGAAATACTGAAGGCAGATGAAGCTAGCCGTCCATAGAGCACTATGGTTTTTCAGTGTTCTCTATCTCCACCTGCTGGTAGGCGGACATAACCGATCAGTTAATGGATTCATCTGCTGCTGCTGACAAGGAAAGTAGAGCTACATGATGTAGCTCTACTGTCTACAAGTTTATACGAAGATAAGTGATGGGCGGGGTTGAGGGAGCAGGTAGTTGGTTGAAGGTTTCTCAGGATTTTGTCAAGGCTCTCCTGTGTCATTGGGTTAAAACTGTCCTGTCTCTGCAGTTGTTATTTATTCATTTTATTTATGCATTCTTGTATCCCACTGTTATCCGAAAACAAATTTCGGATCAAAGTGCCTTACAGATTACATTCTGATAACAATTACAGTATAGGTAAACAGTTACAGTATTGGTTTACAATTTACAGTTCAGTTGAGACTTCCTGTGATGGTTTACAACTGTAGTTGACATTTTGGTAGGGACTTATAAGGGTAGTTTATGACTGGTAATCGAAATAAACATTTACAGCTTAATTGAATTGCATAATTTTTTTTAATAGCTATGTTTTTAGTTCTTTTCTAAATTGCAGATAGTTCGTGATACTACTGTATTTTGTAGATTATCGTGCACGCTTTGAAGATCAGTCTTGCCTTGATTGGCAGCCA
Source organism: Microcaecilia unicolor (assembly GCF_901765095.1). Classification (NCBI taxonomy): domain Eukaryota; kingdom Metazoa; phylum Chordata; class Amphibia; order Gymnophiona; family Siphonopidae; genus Microcaecilia; species Microcaecilia unicolor. Next base: position 116,222,504 of record NC_044040.1, on the reverse strand, counting down.
GTGCACTGTTTCAAGTAGCGGGGTGGCTCTTTCATATTTCAACTTCTTGAAAATTAGCCTTGCCACCGTGTTTTGGATGGGTTGCAGCGATTTCAGTGCACTTTCCTTGGAGCCAACGTATATTGTATTGCAGTAATCCAGTTATGAAAGTATCGTCGATTGTACTATTATCTGAAATGATTGGGAAAATAGACTCTGATCCTTCTCAGTTTCCATAGTGTTGTGAAGCATTTTGTTGTTACAGCAAATATTTGACTATCTAGTGTTAGGTGTTTGTCAAGAATGATTCCCAGTGTTTTAGTTGTGTTTCAATTTGGTATGTTTGGTGGATGAGTGGAAATATTGGTGGGTTGATGGGTTATGCGAGCTTGACAGTACCAGGACCTTGGTTTTGTCTCCGTTTCAATTTGAAAGTTTCTGCCCAGTTTTCAAAAAGGTCCATGCCTGTTTTCACTTTGTCCATTATTTCTGTGATATTGTTGAATGGTATGTAGTTCTCTTTGTCACCGCAGTGACTAGGGCATCTACTTTAGGCACTGCAAAGCGAGCCAAATGCTCCTCACGCAGAGGGTATAATTGCCCCATAGCCCTGGAAACTTTCAAAGGTCCCTCGGGGTCAGCCGACTGAGCGGAAATAAGCTCTTGGATGGAGTCATGCAAAGGAAAGGCTCGAGCAGGCTTTTTGGTACTAGCCATCCTAGGATTCACAGAGGAGGCCGTGCCACTACTACTACTACTACTATTTAGCATTTCTATAGCGCTACAAGGCATACGTAGCGCTGCACAAACATAGAAGAAAGACAATCCCTGCTCAAAGAGCTTACAAACTGTCAGGCTCTTCAATAGAAAGGACCTGTAGGGCATCTGAAATAAGCACTGGCAGCTCATCACAGTGGAAAATCCTCACCACGGAGGGATCATCCAGATCCTGTGGTAATTCTGCACCTGACTCTGGCTCCTCAGACCATGAAGGCCTGCCAGAACTCTCCGAATCCTCACAGCCCGACCACGGGGGGGAAAAAGGAGATGCACCACAATCTGAAGGGGAATTAGCCCTTCTATGCTTTTCTTTATGCCAATCATCAGGGAAAATAGCCTCAGCGGGAAGTCCCAGGCCAGAATCCACTGGAAGGGGACAATAGAAGGGGCCTCAGACGACCCTTGAGGGACAGCTCTTTTCAGCATGTATGCTTTATGCAATAACAACACAAAATCAGGTGAGAAAAACTCGCCCTGGGCACCCAGATCCCTTCTGGGGCTAGCCGCTCCCTGAATAGCCTCAATTCGAGGTCCCCCCCCCCCCCCCCGGGCTCAGGGCTCTCCGTCTCTACGGAGGCCGCGCCATGCGGAGAATTCAAAATGGCGTCCGCTGCCAGCTCTGAGCGCGAAGAATCATCGCTCGCCATGCTCTGGCCGGCTCTTACGCCTGTACAAGCACGATTTACAGAGCCCCGCTGCTAATTTGCGCTTGCCACACCGGGAACAGCGCTTTACATTCTCTGCAGCCATTGCCAAAAACGGCGGGAAAATTCAAAAAGGCGGTTTCATGCCAAAAACGCCCCGATCGCGGGCCCACCCCGGAGGAGTTAGAAAACACTCTTACCTCACCGGACCGAGTATCACAGCTCCGGTCCCATAGAAGAATCAAAGGAAAACCTCTGTTCCATTTTTTTTTTTTTACCGCTGTGAGGAAAGCAGAGGTAATAAGAACTCCGGAGGCTCAGATGAGTGGGAAAGGCAGGGAAAGGCGAACCAATGTGCCTGCATCCACTGAGTAGGAAAGGCCAGGGAAAAGCAAGCTAATATGTCAACATCCACGGGGGCATGGGTAAGGCAGGGAAAGGGCTAACCTATGTGCCTTCAAAGTGAAGCTGCTATAGCCTCTAACACCCCGGCTAACAACTGGCAAGCCAGGAGCCACCCCCAGGCAGATTTTTGATGGAGCTCGAAGAAGCTGCAGCCACCCTGCTTGGGGAGATAGAGAATACTGAAGAGGCAGTGGAGCTGGCTGGCCATGAGGCACTGTGAAAAGTTGAGTGCTCTCCTGCTGGTTGATGGACACAACCCATACGTAATGGCTTCATCTGCTTGATGACAAGGAAGAATAGGTTAAAACCCATGATCTCGGACATCACTACATTGAACAGTGTCGGTGATATCGGAGATCCTTGTGGTACCCCGCACTTCGGAGCTCCTGAATGTTGATAGCTGGTTGGATATCTTTACAGTGGATGATCTGGATTTTAGAAAGCCTCTGAACCATGCGGCCACTGTGCCACCAATTCCCATGTAATCAAGAAGGGTCCTCAGAGTACTGTGATCTACTAGATGGAACACGCTTGACATGTCAAATTGCATAAGTATGTTCTAGCCTTGGCTTATTAAGCTTCTGAACTTCATTAACAGAGTGGTTAAGATGTTTCAGTGCTGTTTTATGGTCTGAAACCTGATTGGGAGTCGTGCAGGATTGAGAATTTTATTAGGAATTCCATTAGTTGTTGTGTTACCAATCCCTCCATCGTTAGTAGTGGTATTAAGGCCACTGGTCTACGATTTGTGAGGTAACTACTACTACTTATTTCTATAGTGCTACAAGGCATACGCAGCGATGTACACCATACACAAAAAGACAGTCCCTGCTCAAAGAGCTTACAATCTAGATAAGACAGGTAAACAGACAGAACAATAAGGGGTAAGGGAAGAAAGAGGTGAGGATAAAAGGACAGGGCAAGGCGGCCTTTGCCGATGACTTGCTGGTAATGCTTACAAATCCCCGGGAGTCATTAGGCGATCTCTTGGAAGTATTCTCAGAATTCGGGTCATATTCTGGGTTTAAGCTAAACTATGACAAGTCGGAAGCGATGGCCATTACAGTAGAAACTCTGAGATGGGTGGAAGAGTCTTTCCGCTATTTGGGTATTTTTTTAGTTGCAAGGACAGAGACACTCTATAGAACAAATATCTAATGATTGTGAGATAAAACAAAACAGCAATTGGATGCTTGAAGAGCTCTGACAATGTCATTGTCAGGTCGTCTGTGTTTAATTCGCATGGTAATTCTCCCCCTACGGTTATATGTAATGCAAACTTTACCTTTGCGGTTATTACAGAAGGACATAAGAATGTTCTACCGCATAGTGATGAAGTTTTGTTGGGCATATAAAAAAGCAAAGATCCGGTTGCCATTATTATTGGGGGGGTGGAGTCAGGGGGGATTGGGCTTACCCAATATTAAATTTTATAATATCGCATGTAATTTGAGGCAGGTACGAGATTGGATCTTCACCTCTGAATACCACACCCCTCTAGACTTAGAAAGGGACCTGTTTAGACCATATCACCTGGTCTCATTATTGCAGGGGGATGGTTACTCTCTGCCACAGCCGATGGGTAGATCTGTATTGTTAGGCCCCGTACGAGAAGCGTGGAGATTTCTGGGGGAACAATTGGGAGGTAATCCTCGGGTGTCAGAACTCCTAACGATTAGGGGGAACCCAATGTTTAGGCCTGGGCTGGAGAATTCAGTGTTTGTCAGGTGGGATGCTCAGGGTCTTTGTAATCTGAGGGCAGTGGTAGATCAAGCTGGAGAGCTTAGACCTTTGGAATGCCTGTGCCCTAATGAAGTCACGCGCTGGGATGATTCCTCTGCCTTTTGGCAGCTGAAACACTATGTTCACTCTCTTGACAAAGAGGCACTCAATTTTAAACTGGGGGAGAAAATTCAGATGCTTTTTACGGAGATCTCAGAAGAGGCTCCTACCATCTCCCTACCCGGGAAGGAGCTAGCCCAGCTTCGGAGACAATGGGAGGTAGATATAGGATGTGATCTTGCCTTTTGGGACGTTGCAGCTCATCTCAAAAATATTTCCCAATTAATTAGTGGGGCAGGGTATAGAGTGCGCATACAGAGTTGTTAACAGAGCCTATTTTTCACAGGTTCAGCTTTTTTGTGCAAGGGGAATTGATACTCCCACTTGCTTGAAGTGTAAATCGGCTGACAATTCTCTATATCATGGGTTTTGGGGGTGCCCAGTTATACGATGCTTTTGGAGGCGAGTGGTAGCTTTTCTCTCCCTCTTGATGTCGAGCCGTATTGAGGGGACAGCTATTCAGGTGGTGCTTGACTGTCCGGGCTCATTCGGGGGGCTTAGTGCGGGAAAGGTACTGTTGTGTCACAAGTTTTGTCTGATAGCACGAAAATGCATTTTGCAAACGTGGACTTCGCTGGAGACTCCTGAATTCTGGCATTGGCGTAACCAAATACACCAAGTACTAACATGGGAAGCACAAGAGGCCAGAGGCTCATATAAACGCAAAGTTCGATTTCTTAAACTCTGGAATCCTTATCTAGCCAAACTCACACAGAAGGGAAGAAGCCTAATCCTTAATAAATTATGAATGCAGTTGGTAAAATGTTTCAATGCTCACGTGGGAGGTGTATATGAGGGTATAGAGGGGGTAGGGATGGGAGGAGATTTATCTACAGAACAGAGTACCCGAGGGGGGGGGGCGTAGGGAGAGACAAGAGTGGAGAGGTACTGGGGAGTGGCAGAGTGAATGCACTTATAGGTCAGTAAGAGAAGTTTAAATTGAATGTGGAAATGGATAGGGAGCCAGTGAAGCGACTTAAGGAGAGGGCTAATGTGAGCATAGCGACTTTGGTGGAAAATGAGTCACGCAGCAGAGTTCTGGACTGATTGAAGAGGAGAGAGATGGCTAAGTGGGAGGCCAGTGAGAAGCAGGTTACAATAATCAAGACGAGAGGTGAGTGGATAAGGGTTCTGATAGAGTGCTCAGAGATGAAGGGACGGATTTTGCTGATGTTATAGAGAAAGAAACAGGTTTTGGCAATCTGCTGAATGTGAGCAGAGAAGGAGAGAGAGAAGTCAAAGATGACCCCCAAGGTTACAAGCTGATGAGACAGGGAGAATGATAGTGCCATCCACAGAAATAGAGAAAAGGGGGAGGAGGAGGAGAGGTAGATTTAGGGGGAAAGATGAGAAGCTCGGTTTTGGCCATGTTAAGTTTCAGATGATGTTGAGACATCCAAGCAGCGATATCAGATAGGCAGGCTAAAACATTGGTCTGGATGCTGGTTGAGATTTCAGGGGTAGAGAGGTAGATTTGGTAGTCATCAGCATAGAGATGGTATTGAAAGCCATGTGATGATATCAGAGAGCCAAGGGAAGAAGTGTAGATGGAGAACAGGAGAGGACCAAGAACAGAACCTTGAAGCACACTGATTGGTAGAGGGATAGAAGTGAAAGAGGATCCACCAGAGTGTACACTAAAGGTGTGAAGCCAGAGGTAGGAGGCGAATCAGGAAAGAACAGAGCCCTGGAATCCAAATGAAGACAGCGTATCAAGGAGTAGGCTGTGATCAACAGTGTCAAAAGCGGCAGATAGATCAAGAAGGATGAGGATAGAATAGAGACTTTTGGATCTGGCCAGGAACAGCTCGTTAGAAACTATAGCAAGTGCAGTTTCAGTTGAATGAAGAGGGCGAAAGCCAGATTGGAGTGGGTCAAGAACAGCTTGAGATAAGAGAAAGTCAGGGCGGGGGGAAGTGGTGTCAGCATTTGCAGATGGACGTCTGACGAGAAGGCTCCGCTCCTGACTAAATTAAAATAAGATAAAACCCCTTCAAATAGAGCGCAGTACCCGCAGCTTCACATCTAAAAAAAAATATCTAAACTCATGGCAGCCCGAAAGAGCCTCGCAAAGTTCAAGTTTGCGGGCGAAAAAGGCGAGGCAGGCAAGATAGCGGGAGCGCGATCGCGCACACGAGGCGGCAAGATGGCGGCCGGAGACTCCGAAACGGATCCGGACCCCGAGGAACCAACAGTGAGTGGCACAGATCTGGACAGAAACGAAGTGGCAGAGATGATAACCACCCGGAAGGGAATACAGGCCTCCGTGGAAGAACTCCGAGAGGTGCTGAAAGACATTGGATTGTGGATAGCAGAGACAGAGGAGCGAGTAGACACGCTGGGGGAAGAGGTGCAGATACTACAGGCAGCACTGAAGAAAGAGCAACAGCTCAGACTAGATATGGAACAAACAGTAGAAGATTTAGAAAATCGTTCACGGAGGTGCAATCAGATTCAAGGGCATCCCAGAAGAACAACAATTCAGAGATGCAATGAAAGTGGTGCAGGAGATCAGTGCACACATACTTAAAGAGCAGCCTGGAGGAGGAGACCAACTAGAAAGAGAACTACCAGTCCTGGATACAGCACATCGGAGCTTGGGGCCACAGAGGGGTGGACAACCCCGGGACATTATTGCCTGCTACCACGAATTCGGAGTGAAAGAAGCAGTGTGGAAAGCAGCTCACAAAATGGGAGACTTTAGTTGGAAAACCTGTAAAACAAAAATATATCAAGACCTGGCTTGAACCACTCTCCAGAAACGGAAGGAATTTAAAGAGGTGACTCAATACTTGCAGCGGACGGGTCTAAGATACCGGTGGTTATACCCATTTGGGCTCCAGGTCACAGTTGGAACCATGCACAGGAGGCTGCAATCACCTAAAGGGGCCTGGAAGACCCTGAGAGAAATGGGTTGTGAGGACTTGCCAAATGGGGACAGTTCAATGCCGCACCGCAAGCAGACACCAGTGAAAGACCAGAGATCCGGAAGAAATCAAGCCAGAGGAGAGACAGATCTTAATATTGCGAAGGAGAGGCGGAGAGAGTCCGAAGACGAAGGAGTGGACTGAGTAATGCTAGATAAGCTATACACGGGGACTTATGTTTCCATACACAGTGTCTTAGGCCATAGAACTATAAAATAATATGAGTGATTACTGAGGTTGCGGGATGGATGGGGATGTTTGATTGGGGAGGGGGGGGAAATAAGGAGTCTAATGTCGGGGGGACATTTTCGAGCGGGGACTCACTTCCTTTGGGAGGAACTGGCGAGAAGGGAGGATAGCCAGTTGAAGGGGAAGGGGGGATTTTGAGGGTTGGGTCTTGGAATGTGAATGGTCTCAACAGCCCCGGGAAGAGAAGCATTATATTTTGAGAACTACGTAGGTTGGAGTGGGATATAGTAATACTACAAGAGACACATATACAACGGAAGGATGAAACATTGTTGAGGAACAGGGTACTGGGTGAGGGGTACCCATGTGCAAATCCCAAAGGGGGGAAATCCGGGGGGGCTGGTCATATATATCAAGGATAACCTACAATTTATCAAGGAACAGGAATTCAGGGGGAGGGATGGTAGATGCCTGGCACTCAAAGGATCAATTAAGGGCCAATCAATCACATTTATCAACATTTATGCACCAAAGGAGGGGCAGGGGGAATTCTTTGACAAATTAAGAACAAATCTAGTTCCTTTTGTTAAGGGTCCAATCATACTGGGGGGCGATTTTAATTTCCCTGCAGCAGGGCTCGATCACTCGAAAGGAAAAGAGCAAGGGGCGAAATACACGAGAGGGAAACTGCTTAAATTAATGTGGGAACTAGACCTACTAGACTTATGGAGGTTGCAACACCCAGGGCAAAAAACCTTCACACATTATTCACACGCGCAGACGACTTATGCTAGGATAGATGCGATTTGGGGTAGTCGCTCGTTATGGGGGGGTTCTCAAAGGGTCTGAAATTGATAATATACATGCCTCCGATCATGCCCCTGTGTAGGTCATGCTGGGGGGGTTGGGCAAGGAGAGAGGGGGAAGGGAATGGAGACTTAATGAGTCCTTGATAGACTCTGAGGAAAACTGTAAGGAAGTGAAGGATATAATCAAGGAATATTTGAAATTCAATGACAATACGTAAGTAACAGATGGGACCTTATGGGATGCCCTCAAAACAGTGGTGTGGGGGCACTTGATTAAAAAAGGGGCACAACGAAAGAGGGAACAAGGGACTCGGGAAATGTTGATTCGCCAAAGGCTGGCAGAGTGCAAGGCGCTCCACAACGAAGAGGGGAATCCCCAAGTGTTTAGAGAATTAGTGGCTTGCAGAGTAGAGCCACAAAAGTTACAAACTGGGAAGATGGAATTCCAACGGAAATTATTACAACAAAAATTCTTTGAATATAGTAATAAAGCAGGCAATATGTTAGCTAGGAGACTACGCCACAGACAGGTACAAAATACGGTAACTAAACTAAAAAGGGGGGGAGGAACCATGGTGCATCAGGATGGAGATATTAGGGCGGAGTTTGTAAAATATTCCAAAGAAGAAGGAGCAATGCTGGAGGAGAAGCGGAATTACATAAGGGATTTGGGTCTCAATAAAATAACAGATACCCAAAGGGTGAATTTAGAAGCCTCTATAACATTGGAGGAACTGTTAGGAGTCATCAAGGGATTAAAAGGAGGAAAAGCGCCGGGGTTAGATGGATACACGGGGAAGTATTATAAAGTGTTCAGACAAGAATTGGCTCCCCTACTGGTACGAGTGGGTAATGCCTGCTTTACTGGTGAAGAGATGCCTATAAGCATGCATGTAGCGGGTATTACAGTACTCCTCAAACCATGGAGAGACCCAACTTTGTGTGGTTCTTATAGGCCGATTTCCCTGCTGAACATTGATGTCAAGATCTTGGCCAAGGTGATGGCGGACCGATTGGGCAAGCTCCTACCATTCTTGATTCATGAAGATCAAGCGGGATTCGTGCCGCATAGGCAAGTAGCGGATAATATTCGTAGAAAGCGAATGATACATACCTGTAGCAGGTATTCTCAGAGGACAGCAGGCTGATTGTTCTCACGACTGGGTTGACGTCCACGGCAGCCCCCACCAACCGGAACAAAACTTCGCGGGCGGTCCCGCACGCAGGGCACGCCCACCGCGCATGCACGGCCGTCTTCCCGCCCATGCGCGACCGTTCCCGCTCAGTTGAACGACAAGCAAAGGAATGAGTAAAAACGCAACTCCAAAGGGGAGGAGGGAGGGTAGGTGAGAACAATCAGCCTGCTGTCCTCGGAGAACACCTGCTACAGGTATGTATCATTCGCTTTCTCCGAGGACAAGCAGGCTGCTTGTTCTCACGACTGGGGTATCCCTAGATCTCAGGCTCACTTAAAACAAGAGCCCAGGTCAATTGAACCTCGCAACGGCGAGGGCATAACAGAAATTGACCTACGAAGAACAACTAACTGAGAGTGCAGCCTGAACAGAATAAATCGGGTCCTGGAGGGTGGAGTTGGATTCAAACCCCAAACAGATTCTGCAGCACCGACTGCCCGAACCGACTGTCGCGTCGGGTATCCTGCTGTAGGCAGTAATGTGATGTGAATGTGTGGACAGATGACCACGTCGCAGTCTTGCAAATCAATAGTGGCTGACTTCAAGTGGGCCACTGACGCTGCCATGGCTCTAACACTATGAGCCGTGACATGACCCTCGAGAGTCAGCCCAGCCTGGGCGTAAGTGAAGGAAATGCAATCTGCTAGCCAATTGGAGATGGTGCGTTTCCCCGACAGCGACCCCTTTCCTATTGGGGTTGAAAGAAATAAACAATTGGACGGACAGTCTGTGGGGCTTTGTCCGCTCCAGATAGAAGGCCAACGCTCGCTTGCAGTCCAATGTGTGCAACTGACGTTCAAGCAGGGTGGGTATGTGGTCTGGGAAAGAATGTTGGCAAGACAATTGACTGGTTAAGATGGAACTCCGACACCACCTTTGGCAGGAATTTAGGGTGAGTGCGGAGTACTACTCTGTTATGATGAAATTTGGTATAAGGAGCATGAGCTACCAGGGCTTGCAGCTTGCAGCTCTACGAGCTGAAGTAACTGCCACCAAGAAAATGACCTTCCAGGTCAAGTACTTCAGATGGCAGGAATTCAGTGGCTCAAAAGGAGGTTTCATCAGCTGGGTGAGGACGACGTTGAGATCCCATGACACTGCAGGAGGCTTGACAGGCGGCCTTGACAAAAGCAAGCTTCTCATGAATCGAACGACTAAAGGCTCTCCAGAGATGGCTTTACCCTCTACACGAAAATGGTAAGCACTAATCGCACTAAGGTGATTCCTTACTGAGTTGGTCTTGAGGCCAGACTCTGATAAGTGCAGAAGGTATTCAGGCAGGTTCTGTGCAGGACAAGAGCGAGGTTCTAAGGCCTTGTTCTCACACCAAACGACAAACCTCCTCCACTTAAAAAAGGTAAAATTATGTATCATACCTGATAATTTTCTTTCCATTAATCATAGCTGATCAATCCATAGACTGGTGGGTTGTGTCCATCTACCAGCAGGTGGAGATAGAGAGCAATTGTTTTGCCTCCCTATATGTGGTCATGTGCTGCCGGAAACTCCTCAGTATGTCGATATCCAAGCTCCATCCGCAGGACTCAGCACTTAGAGAATTACACCCACGAAGGGACACTCTGCCCAGCTCACCACCGCCGAAACGGGGGAGGGGAATTAACCCAGCTCATCCCCACACAAGTGGGGGAGGGGAATCCGTCCAGCTCATCCCCGCGGAGCGGGGGAGGGACACCACACCCGCCGATGCAGGGGGATCTGGCTTATCCTGCAACCGCAACTGCGGGAGGAGCTGACTGACCCTAACACCGCCGAAGCGGGAGGGGTACAAAACTGCCCTACTGCTGCACGAAGCGGGAGGGAGCGCCGGCAGAATTTAAGTCTCAATCCAGCCCCGTAAAACGGAGGGGAGAGGAATGCAGCAGCTCACTGTAACACAAATTCGTCTCAACTCTTGAAGAATTCATTGAAAAACTTGAACATGAAGTCCTCCTGAACAGGAACTGAAGACTAAACTTGAACCTGAAATGCAACCAGAATATAAACAGTACAGATATCTGGGAGGGGCTATGGATTGATCAGCTATGATTAATGGAAAGAAAATTATCAGGTATGATACATAATTTTACCTTCCATATCATCATGCCGATCAATCCATAGACTGGTGGGATGTACCGAAGCAGTACTCACCCAGGGCGGGACATTGAAATCCCTGACCGCAACACTGAAGCTCCAAACCGGGCCTCCGCCCGAGCAGCCACAGTCAAGCGGTAATGCCTGGAGAAGGTATGGGCCGAAGCCCAAGTTGCCGCCTTCCAAATCTCTTCCAAGGAGACGGACCCGGCCTCTGCCATCGAGGCCGCCTGAGCTCTCGTGGAGTGAGCCTTCAGCTGGATAGGCGGCACCTTCCCCGCGGCCACATAAGCCGCTGCAATGGCTTCCCTGACCCATCTTGCCACTGTAGGCTTAGTAGCCTGCAGACCCTTACGAGGACCTGCAAACAGGACAAACAGATGATCCGATTTCCGGAAATCATTGGTCACTTCCAAGTATCTGATGATGACACGTCTCACATCCAGATATTTGAGAGCAGAGTATTCCTCTGGGTAGTCCTCCCTACGAAAGGAAGGGAGACAGAGCTGCTGATTCACATGGAAGCGAGAAACAATCTTGGGCAGGAAGGAAGGCATTGTGCGAATAGTCACTCCTGCCTCAGTGAACTGCAGAAAAGGCTCTCTACATGAGAGCGCTTGGAGCTCGGAAACTCTTCTGGCTGAAGTGATAGCCACCAAAAAGACTGCTTTCAACGTCAGGTCTTTCAGAGATGCCCTCGACAAGGGTTCAAAAGGCGGCTTCTGCAATGCTCTTAGCACCAGGTTGAGATTCCACGCAGGCACCACTGAGTGCAGAGGAGGGCGCAGGTGATTAACTCCCTTGAGAAAGCGCACCACATCTGGCTGCGAAGCCAGGGAAGCACCCTTCAGGCGGCCCCTGAAGCAAGCCAGAGCCGCTACCTGGACTTTAAGGGAACTGAGCGACAGGCCTTTCTCCAGACCTTCTTGCAGGAACGCCAACACTGAAGAAATTGGAGCAGTGAAGGGAGAAAGTGAGCCTGCTTCACACCATGCTGCAAAGATACGTCAAACCCTGGCGTAAGCAGTAGAAGTAGAGCGCTTCCTCGCTCTCAGCATAGTGGCGATGACCTTGTCTGAGAAGCCCTTCTTTCTCAGACGCTGCCGCTCAATAGCCAGGCCGTAAGACCAAAGGGGGAGGGATCCTCCATCACCACGGGACCCTGATGTAACAGGCCCTGCTCCACTGGCAGCCGCAGAGGATCGTCGACTGAGAGCCTGATCAAGTCCGCATACCAGGGACGTCTGGGCCAGTCCGGACCCATCAGGATTATCCGGACCGGATGCTTTGCCACCCGGTCTAGCACCCTGCCCAACATGGGCCAGGGCGGGAACACATAGAGAAGCTCTTGTGTCGGCCACTGTTGGAGAAGAGCATCTACTCCCAGGGATCGAGGGTCCCGTCCTCTGCTGAAAAAGCGCGGCACTTGGCAATTGGCCGATGACGCCATCAGATCTAGGCTCGGCTGGCCCCAGCGCTTCGTGATGTCCAAGAACGCCTGAGCAGATAGCTGCCACTCTCCGGGATCCAAGGTATGGCGACTGAGAAAGTCCGCCTTGACATTCATGACTCCGGCAATGTGGGCCGCTGACAGCTGTTCCAGGTTCGCTTCCGCCCACTGGCATAGATTCATGGCCTCCTTGGCTAGAGGGGCGCTCTTGGTACCTCCCTGGCGGTTGACATAGGCCACAGCCGTGGCATTGTCCGACAGGACCCGTACTGGCTTCAACGCCAGTACCGGGATGAACTCCAAAAGCGCCAACCGAATGGCTCTGAGTTCCAGGAGGTTGATAGACCACTTTGCCTCTGCAGGAGACCAGAGCCCCTGTGCTGTCCTTCCCAAGCAGTGGGCTCCCCAGCCCGACAAAGAGGCGTCCGTCGTGACGACAATCCACTCCGGGGTCACCAGAGGCATTCCTGCAGACAACTTGTCTGTCTGCATCCACCAGCTCAGCGCCTTGCGCACTGCTGGGTCCAAGGGAAGGCGCACAGCATAATCCTCCGACATCGAAGTCCAGCGCTGCAGCAGAGAGTGTTGTAGTGGTCTCATATGAGCCCTGGCCCAGGGCACTACTTCCATCGTGGCCGTCATAGAGCCCGAAGAGGAGAGGCTACTAGGAACTGGTCCACCTGAGCCTGAAGCTTGACAATCCGATTGTCTGGCAGGAACACTCTGCCCACTTGGGTGTCGAATCGAACTCCCAGATACTCCAGGGACTGAGTCGGGCGCAGCTGGCTCTTCTCCCAGTTGATGATCCACCTCAGGGAGCTCAAAAGAGCAACCACCCGGTCCACAGCTTTGCCGCACTCTGCATAAGAGGGGGCTCGGATCAACCAGTCGTCCAGATAAGGATGGACTTGTACTCCTTCCTTTCGCAGGAAGGCCGCGATGACCACCATTACTTTGGAGAAGGTCCGCGGAGCAGTAGCCAACCCGAAAGGGAGGGCTCTGAACTGGAAGTGTCGGCCCAGGACTGCAAAACGCAGAAAGCGTTGATGAGGAGGCCAGATGGGAATATGCAGGTACGCTTCCTTGATGTCCAAGGAAGCCAAGAACTCTCCTGCCTTCACTGCCGCTATAACAGAGCGGAGAGTCTCCATGCGAAAGTGCCGCACTTTCAAGGCCCGATTGACCCCTTTGAGGTCGAGGATAGGCCGGACAGAACCTCCTTTCTTTGGTACCACAAAGTAAATGGAGTAACGTCCCTTGCCAATCTGATTTTCTGGCACCGGAACGACCGCACCCAGGCGGATCAGGTTGTCCAAGGTCTGCTGCACTGCCACAGCTTTGACTGGAGACTTGCAGGGAGAGAGTACAAACCCGTCTCTTAAGGGTCGGCAGAACTCTAACTTGTAGCCGTCTCTGATGACTTCCAGCACCCAAGCGTCTGAAGTTACTTTGGTCCACTCGCCCAGAAACGAGGACAGGCGTCCTCCAATCTGCACTGGGCCATGGACCAGGACCCCGTCACTGGGTACGAGACCCTGGGGGAGGACCGGAGGGCGTACCTCCGGGACGGCGGTCTCTGCGAAAGGAATGCTGCTTGGGGGAGAAGTTCCTTTTGAAGGAAGAGGGGGCAGAGGAGCCCGACTTGCCCGGGCGGTACCGACGGGCTTCTTGAAACCGTCCTCTGGAGATACCGGGGCGAGCACTGGCCCGAGCCCTGACCTCTGGTAACCTCTTGCCCTTAGACGTGCCGAGATCGGTCACGATTTTGTCCAGCTCGACCCCAAAGAGCAGCTTGCCTTTAAAAGGCAACTTAGCCAGGCGGGACTTAGAGGCGTGGTCCGCAGACCAATGTTTCAGCCAAAGCTAGCGCCGCGCAGAGACTGTCTGAGCCATACCTTTAGCCGAGGCTCTCAAGACATCATACAGTAAGTCTGCCAAATAAGCCAAGCCCGATTCCAGGGCCGGCCAGTCAGCCCTCAAGGAAGGATCCGAGGGGGAAGCCCGCTGCACAATCGTCAGGCACGCCCTGGCCACATAGGAGCCGCAAACTGAGGCCTGCAAACTTAAGGCAGCCGCCTCGAAGGACAACCTTAAAGCCGCTTCCAATCTTCTGTCTTGGGCCTCCTTTAGGGCCGTGCCACCTTCCACCGGCAACGCCGTCTTCTTAGTCACCGCAGTGATTAAAGAATCCACGGTAGGCCAAAGAAAGGCCTCACGTTCACTTTCAGGCAAAGGATAGAGGCGGGACATAGCCCTAGCCACTTTGAGGCTCGCTTCCGGGACATCCCATTGAGCCGAAATTAAGGTGTGCATGGCATCATGCACGTGGAAGGTTCTAGGCGGGCGCTTCGTCCCCAGCATAATGGCAGAGCCAACAGGGGCTGAGGTAGAGACGTCCTCTGGCGAGGAAATCTTCAAAATGCTCATGGCCTGCAGTAACAGGTTGGCAAATCCTCTGAGCGAAAGATCCGTGCTGCAGAGGGGTCATCGGCTCCATCCGAGCGGGAATCCGTCTCCTCCAAGGAATCCCCAAAGGACCGTTGGGAGAACTCAGATATGCTGCCCTCATCTACATCAGAGGAAACAGCGTCCTCTAAGGCCTGGGAATCCACCCGAGGGCGTTTACTTCCGGGGGCCTCAACCCCGTTATCGGACAAGGGAGAAGGGGCAGCGTTTTGCATAAGGAAAGCCTGATGCAGCAGCAAAATAAACTCGGGGGAGAAACCCCCCAGACTGTGTATTTCAGCAGCCTGGGCCACAGCCCTAGACGCACCCTCAACCGGCGCTCACAAGAGCAGGGGAGCAACATGCTGCGCATCCAAGATGGCATCCGGCGCGACACTCCGCGAAGGAGCCGCGCGGGAAGAACGGCGCTTAACTTTAGCCGCTTTTTTGCCGTCGCCCAAATCAAGGGCGGCCATGGCATGAATGTCTCCCAGCTCAAGGGCGGCCCAAGAAGAAGCCGTCCGAGCAGAGTGGCCGGCCAAGATGGCGGAGGCGAGCAGCGGGGGATGGGCGTTTATGGCGGGAAAAACCGCCGCGCCGGAGGAAGACCCGGGACACTGACCGGCCTCCAAACTGACACCCAACAAGGGCGAATCAGACTTTAAAACCCCAGCATCCCCGCTAGAAGCGCACACGCGGTCTGGGGAGCGATTCTTCGCGCCCTCGCCCTCCGACGCCATAGGCCACGTGGAGATCAATCGGGGAACCCCCTGTCCGCTATAAAAAGGTAAAAATTACCTGCTTCTCGCTCCGAGCTGTAACGACCTGGTGTCCCAGTGAGTAGCTGAAATAAACGCCCTTAAGGATGTCCAAATTTTTTTTTTTTTTTTTTTTTTTAACGGAGCCAGCGGGAGGGGGGAGAAAAGGAGGGACCTGGCGCCACCAGGTTTGCACTTGCTCAAGAAGAGCCCTCAACCCCAGGCACTCAACAAAACCTAAAAATTAGGCTTGGAGGCCTAGCCAGAGCTGCTGCTGTGTGTGACCACCACCTGCTGAGATAGAGAACATACTGAGGAGTTTCCGGCAGCACATGACCACATATAGGGAGGCAAAAGGATTGCTCTCTATCTCCACCTGCTGGTAGATGGACACAACCCACCAGTCTATGGATTGATCAGCATGATGATATGGAAGTAACTCTTTAGTGGAATCCTTTCTAGAGGCAAGCAAGACGCGGGAGACACCCTCAGACAGACCCAACGAAGCAAAGTCTACATCCTCAACATCCAGGCCGTGAGAGCTAGAGACTGAAGGTTGGGGTGCAGAAGCGCTCCGTCGTTCTGCGAAATGAGAGTCGGAAAACACTCCAATCTCCACGGTTCTTCGGAGGACAACTCCAGAAGTAGAGGGAACCAGATCTGACGGGGCCAAAAAGGCGCTATCAGAATCATGGTGCCGTGGTCTTGCTTCAGCTTCAGTAAGGTCTTCCCTACCAAAGGTATGGGAAGATAAGCATACAGGAGGCCGGTCCCCCAATGGAGGAGAAAGGCATCCGACGCCAGTCTGCCGTGTGCCTGTAGTCTGGAACAGAACAGAGGCAGCTTGTGGTTGGTCTGAGAGGCGAAAAGGTCCACCGAGGGAGTGCCCCACTCTCGGAAGATCTTGCGTACCACTTTGGAATGGAGCGACCACTCGTGCGGTTGCATGACTCTGCTCAGTCTGTCGGCCAGACTGTTGTTTACGCCTGCCAGCTATGTGGCTTGGAGAAGCATGCCGAACTGGCAAGCCCAACGCCACATCCCGACAGCTTCCTGACACAGGGGGCGAGATCCGGTGCCCCCCTGCTTGTTGATGTAATACATTGCAACCTGATTGTCTGTCCGAATTTGGATGATTTGGTAGGACAGCCGATTTCTGAAGGCCTTCAGCGCGTTCCAGACCGCTCAGAGCTCCAGGAGGTTGATCTGAAGATCCTTTTCCTGGAGGGACCACAGACCCTGGGTGTGGAGTCCATTGACATGAGCTCCCCACCCAGGCGAGATGCATCCGTCGTCAGCACTTTCGTTGGCTGCGGAATTTGGAATGGACGTCCCAGGGTCAAATTGGTCCGAATGGTCCACCAGTGCAGCGAATTGCGGCAACTGATAGACAGACGGATGACATCCTCTAGATTCCCGGTAGCTTGACACCACTGGGAAGCTAGGGTCCATTGAGCAGGTCTCATGTGAAGGCGAGCCATGGGAGTCACATGAACCGTGGAGGCCATATGACCCAGGAGTCTCATCATCTGCCGAGCTGTGACCTGCTGAGATGCTCTGGTCTGAGAGGCAAGCGATAGAAGGTTCTGGGCCCTTGCTTCGGGAAGGAAGGCCTGAGCCATCTGAGAATTCAGCAGCGCTCCTATGAATTCCAGAAATTGGACTGGCTGGAGATGCGACTTCGGGTAATTTATCACAAACCCCAGCAGCTCCAGAAGGTGGATAGTACACTGCATGGACCGAAGAGCTCCTGCCTCTGAGGTGCTCTTGACCAGCCAATCGTCGAGATACGGGAACACATGCACTCCCAGCTTGCGTAGATACGCTGCAACCACCACGAGACACTTCGTGAATACCCGTGGTGCAGAGGCGAGCCCAAAGGGCAGCACACAATACTGAAAGTGCCGTGTCCCCAGACGGAATCGGAGATACTGTCTGTGAGCTGGCAGTATCGGGATGTGAGTGTAAGCGTCCTTTAAATCCAGGGAACATAGCCAATCGTCTTTCTGAATCATTGGCAGAAGGGTGCCTAAGGAAAGCATCCTGAACTTCTCTTTGACCAGGTATTTGTTCAGGCTTCTCAGGTCTAGGATGGGGCGCATCCCCCCTGTTTTCTTTTCCACAAGGAAGTACCTGGAATAGAATCCCTGCCCTTCCTGCCTGGGTGGCACGGGCTCAACCGCATTGGCGCTGAGAAGGGCGGAGAGTTCCTCTGCAAGTACCTGCCTGTGATGGGAGCTGAAGGATTGGGCTCCCGGTGGGCAATTTGGTGGAGTAGAGGCCAAATTCAGGGTGTATCCGCACCGCACTATTTGAAGAACCCACTGGTCAGAGGTTATCAGAGGCCACCTTTGGTGAAAAACTTTCAACCTCCCCCCGACCGGCAGGTCGTCCGGTACGGACACTTTGATGGCGGCTATGTCCCCGGCTTTTGCTGTGGAGGTGCAGGGGGCTGCTTAGGCGCACGCTGTTGACGGGAACGAGCGCGCTGGGACTGTCCCTATGCCTGAAGAAGCCTTCGGGCCGGCTGGGTGTACCTACGCTTGTTGTAGGCGTAGGGCGCAGCCTGCCTGGCCTGGGAAAAACGTCCACCTGCTGAGGTGGATGCTGAAGGCGCCAGGTGGGAGAGCTTGTCGAGAGCGATTTCCCGCTGGTGTAGTTGGTCCACCAACTGCTCGACCTTCTCGCCAAAGATGTTATCCCCCCGGCAAGGGACATCCGCCAGTCGTTGCTGGGTGCGGTTGTCCAGGTCAGAGGCACGCAGCCAGGAGAGTCTGCGCATCACTATACCTTGGGCCACAGCTCGAGATGCCACATCACAGGTGTCATAGGTACCCCTGGACAGGAACTTTCTGCACGCCTTCAGCTGCCTGACCACCTCCTGAAAGGGCCTGGACTGCTCCGGAGGGAGCTTGTCGACCAGGTCCGCCAGTTGCTTCACATTGTTCCGCATGTGAATGCTCGTGTAGAGCTGGTATGACTGGATGCGGGTCACGAGCATGGAAAATTGGTAGGCCTTCCTCCCAAACGAGTCCAGAGTGCGAGACTCTCGCCCCGGGGGCGTCGAGGCGGTATCCCTCGAAATCCGTGCCCTCTTGAGAGCAGAGTCCATGACCGCCGAGTCATGAGGCAATTGGGGCCGCATCAACTCTGGGTCAGAGTGGATCCTGTATTGGGACTCCGCTTTCTTGGGGATGGTGGGGTTAGATAAGGGCTTCAGCCAGTTCCGAAGCAGTGTCTCTTTGAGGACATTGTGCAACGGCACCGTGGAAGACTCTCTAGGTGGTGATGGATAGTCGAGGACCTCGAGCATCTCGGCTCATCCACAGAGACCACGGGGAAGGGAATGCAAATAGACATGTCCCTGACGAAGGAGGCAAAGGAGAGGCTCTCAGGGGCGAGGGCTTCCTCTCCGGTGAAGGAGTGGGGTCGGAGGGAAGGCCCTCAGACTCCTCTGAGGAGAAATATCTGAGGTCCTCCTCCTCCCCCCACGAGGCCTCTTCCTCGGTGTTGGACATGAGCTCTTGCAGTTCAGACCTGAACCGGGCCCGTCTCGACTGCGAGGAACCATGTCCTCGATGGTGGCGTCGAGCGGTGGTCTCCCGCGCCGGCGGGGATGAAGCTCCCTCCATCGACGTCGATGGGGATTCCACCTGCGTGGCGGTCAGCACCGGTGCCGCAAGCGGCGTCGGAGGCCTCGGCATCGGGCTAGAGCACACCGGCGCCTCCATCAATGGGGCCGGGGGCGCAAGCACCCCCGGTGCCGGCAAAGCCTGGCGCATTAGCCCTTCCAGAATCCCTGGAAGGATGGCTCGGAGGCACTCGTCAAGGCCCGCTGTCGGGAAAGGCAGGGGGGCCGGTATGGGTGTCGGTGCCGGAAACTGCTCGGGTCCAGGAGACAGTACCGAAGCACCCATGGACTGACGCAGCGACACCTCTTCAACCGAGGGGGAACGCTCTTCTCGGCACTGCCGCTTCCTCGGCGTCGAATCATCTCTGAAGGCGCCGGAGCTGGTAGTCCCATGCGCCGTGGGCGACCAATGACGGTGCTTTTTGGTTTTCTTTCGCTGCCCGGCGGCAGCGATGAAGAGGAGGTAGAACCCCCCCCCCCCCGAGGGATCGGGTCTGACAGGGTTCAGTCCCGATGGCCCTGGGTAGAGGGAGTGGCCGGGGCCGATTGCCCGCGCGGCCACTCACCCCCGCCGTTGCCAGTAGGCCGGCGGGCCAACGGTACCTGTACTCCTGGGGTTGGTGCCATCGTCGGTGCCGATTTCGTCGACATCGGTACCGGTACCGAAGATCCGGCCGTCGACACCGATGCCGTCGAAGTTTTGTTCCGGTTGGTGGGGGCTGCCGTGGACGTCAACCCAGTCGTGAGAACAAGCAGCCTGCTTGTCCTCGGGGAACTCTAAATATCAAGTGGGGAGCTCAGAGGAAAGGGGACTCCCTTACACTTCTAGCGATCGATGCAGAGAAAGCATTCGATAGAGTGGATTGGGAATTCCTATGGGAAAGCATGGCACAAATGGGGATGGAGAAAAGACTCATAGGCTGGTTGAAGAAATTGTACGCCCACCCGCGGTAGGGAGGGAGGGAGAGGATAGGGAAGATGAGCTTGAGACAAGATGATTATATACTGCTCTCCACCAGGTAATCCCTGTCAGTCTACAACCAAACTGGCCCAATCTGTAAAGCTGCATGACCTCACGTACCTCAGCACCATAAAAGTAACCTAGACACAGCATTGAAAAGAAAATAGAAGGAAACATGGCTGAAAACAGAGAGAAACCATTTTGTTTATTTATTCTATGTATTTATTATTTTTTTATTTTATTAACTGAGGATGCCATGCAAAACATGCTTCAGAGCAAACGTTGGCTGACATAGCATAAAACAAATGGGCATCAGAAATATTTTGGTTAGGAAGCTAGAAACATTAGCACAGCCTACCCTGCTGAGATGTTATCTCGCCATAGGTCCCAGAGAGGGCAAAAATAGAAGCTGAATCACCTAATGCCGAGAGTGCTATGCCCAGAGCTGAATAACCTGTAAGGTCCTGAGCACTGCTGCCCACTTGATTATATGCCTCATAAGCGTCCCACATAAGAGGCTTAGGAAGGGTAAAACCGCCCCAGCTAGCAGCTCCCTTTTTAAACAACAAGCATGAGGCTTTCTGCCACAGACAGCTCTCTCTCACTAAGTTCAGCTCTTAGCCTTTCCAACATAAACAGATTCAAAATGGCGGTGTTTCCCGCCGAAATCAGCACCAGAGAGAAAGACGCGACCGGCGGTAAAACAACGAACTCGGACACCCCTCCGATGGCGCTGCCGAAACATCAATACCAGCAGCCCACACAGCTGCCCCTAAATCACGTAGCTGAGACCTAAAAGGCACGGAGCTCCCCGACATCGCGAAAAACAATTAAAATAGAAAACAGCTGATCAGCCAACAGCTGATCGCTACGGAGCTGCCCTGCTCGTTTTTACACGTATATATATATATATATATGTTGTCTACGTTTATATTGTTTTTATAATTTATGTATTCAAAATTTGATTATAGACTCCTGATGCAGGCCTAACGGCCGAAACACGATTTTGTGTCGCGTCTTTATACCTCAATAAACATCTTTATTATTATATATCCTTTCAGTCTTTGGAATCCTTGGTCGTCCTCCCACTTTTATTTCATTTCTTGTTGTTGTCCGTGGGGCGTCTAGAGTTCTCCGCCTTCTGGCGGATATTTTTTTCTCTATATGCAGGTAGAGCACTATATAATATCCACTAGGTGGGTTAAAGATAAATTAGTAGAAAAGGAAAAGATGGAAGACATATGGGGGAAGATCGATCTATGGGGGAAGGGAATCTCTAGGCTATATGATCATATAAGGGGGTCACAATTTGTAAAACATCAGTATATGAAGGCTTGGGAGAGGGATTTGAAGCAAGAACTGACGGACTCTGAATGGGGAAGAATATGTAGAGAGGTCAAAAAGGCCTCCTTAGGTGTACTACTTAAAGAGAATGCTTATAAAATACTGAACAGATGGTACTATACGCCGGAGAAAGTGAAAGCAATGTTCCCTGGTGCCTCTGATATATGCTGGCGGTGTAATGAGGAAAAGGGCACTTTTTATCATGTATGGTGGGAATGTGTGCCAATACAGAAATTTTGGGAGGATGTTACAGGGCTATTGACAGAGGCCCTGGACACTCCATTCCCATGTGACCCGAAGGAGAAATTAGATCTTACCTGCTAATTTGCTTTCCTTTAGTCCCTCCGGACCGGACCAGGATTGGACTGATGGGTTGTGCTCGCCTACCAGCAGGTGGAGACTGAGAAAAAACTCTGACTCTAGAGAGCCAATAGGAGCCCTGGCCATGTGACCTTAGCCTCAGCATTTGAATAACAAAGCAGGAAAGAAAGAAAGACCTTCTGTGCCGTATGGAATCCTAGCAGCCACAAAGCACTCGGCAATGCCAAGTATCAGAGCTCACCAGCAACTCTCACCAGAGAAGTGGTATGGCCCGATATGTATTACAGCTCACCAGCAACTCTCACCAGAGAAGTGGTATGGCTCACTTGTACTATAGCTTGCCAGCAACTCTCACCAGAGAAGCGATATGGTTCACATGTAATATAGCTCACCAGCAACTCTCCCCAGAGAAGTGGTATGGCTCACGTATAATATAGCTCACCAGCAACTCTCACCAGAGAAGTGGTATGGCCCACTTAAGATTTGATATATATTCCATCAACTGAGCTTACCAGCAACTCTCACCAGAAAAGTGGTAAATCATATTTAAGGTTTTATAGATATTCCAGCAACTGAGCTCAGCCACAACTCTCACCAGAGAAGTGGTATGGCGTATTTAAGGTTTTATAGATATTCCAGCAATTGAGCTCACCAGCAACCACCAGAGAAGTGGTATAGACCACGTAAAGTTCTGTATATATATAGTATTGTTCCACAAATCGTAAAAGAATGAATACACTTCCTACTTAATAAAAGAAGCTAAAGAGTAGAGAGAACATGGGAGGGGCCTGGTCTGGTCCGGAGGGACTAAAGAAAAGCAAATTAGCAGGTAAGATCTAATTTCTCCTTCCTTAGCGTCCCTCCGGACCGGACCAGGATTGGACTGATGGGAAGTACCAAAGCAGTAAACTGAAGGGAGGGACCCTATGAAAACTGCAGAGAAATGTTCATGCTGCATAGGCCACCTGGCGACAACTAACATGTAGTGTGTCCCAATGAGCAAAATAAAATGAAACTAGGACTAAGTTGCCAACTTACCAATGTGCACTGAGAGCACCAAAAATCGCTGTAGTAAGAATAGAGCCCGCTTCTGAAGTTGTGGAATATGTTGTAATACGCTGTGGAACTGCCCTCTCAGCGAGAAGAGAAATAGACATTCTCATTTCCTTGATCCTTCGAGATATAGCGGGTTAGAAACAATGAAAAACTTTTACGCCTACTGGCTAGAAGGACAAAACCAATAAGAAAAAACCGATTGGGAAAGGTGAAAACTTTAAACTACAGCAGACCGAAAAGAAGTTACCAACCGTAGAAGTATTCCACACATAGATCTACTTGCTGCAATGGCTACTAGGAAACACTGCTTGAAGAGGAAAACTTTATAGAAAAAGTTATGGCTACTAGAAAACAGAACTTTAAGAGTCTGTTCACGTAGTTCACCTAGCTGGTGGACGAAGCGGGGGGTACAGGTGCAGGACTCCTTTAAGAAAACCGCTTTGACAGTGGATGCTGCATAAGCGTGCGGTTGTCAACAGTATCATGCATCACTGATAGAGCTGCGAAATGAACTCTAATGGATGAGTAAGACAGACCAGATTTCGCAAGATGCAGAAGATATTTCAAAACATGCGAAATGGATACTGTTTGTGGAATGAAGTGGCGAGAGGAGCACCACAGAGTGAACCATCGCCCCTTTGATTCATAGGACTTTAATGTAGATTTCTGTCTGGAAGCAATTAAAACTTGAAGTACTTCCTGCAAAAATATCAAAGACGTTGCGGACCCAGTAACCACGCCATAAGTTTGAGTGACTGGGGGTCCGGATGTAGAAAGGTGCCTTGGTTCTGCGTGAACACCTAGTGAGATGACGGAAGAAACGCATATAGAAGGTTGAAAAACCCCTGCTGGACGTTGGCATCTGTCCCTGTCAAGACTGTTGCTGAACGGAAGAAGCAAGAAATGTTCGTGAGCCTGAAGGCAAAAAGAGATAGCCCTGAAGTGTCGCAGTGAGGAAGTAAGGCTGAAAAAATGAGAGTCCATTCACCTAAATGCAGGGTGAGACAACTAAGAAAAAATGACTACAAACTCAAGAGTATACTCTTAACTCCTCCTTGGCGGATGACATAATCCATTGCCATGGCAAGGACCAACATAGCTCTCTCTGCCTTGTTTGTCAGTAGGGAAAACAAAATTCACCCGAAGGTAAAACGAATTGCTGAGGTCCCCCAGAAAAAAATATATACAAACAAGCTTCTGCCAAAAAGTGTACTGCACGAAGAATCCCAATGACAGAACTAAGGTTCTTGAGATAACTAGATGACACTTAAATAGCGCGATTGATGACCCTGAGATTCGCAATAGGATGAAGGAAAATTCCTTCTTGGGCATTAGAAAGTAAAATTGCATTCTGCAGAATAGAGCGAGGAAATGGCCGAAGGCCCAAGGTCACCAAGAAAAATATAAACTGGGATGTTTGCAGAGGAGACAAAAGACTGTGCGCCCACCTGACTAAACAAAGAGAAAATCAGAGATATCTGATGAGAGATCAAATGATAGGCCTGGCTACAATCACCACCCAACCTAGAGACTGTAAGAAATGCAACACCCAGTGCGTGACCTGAGAACTCTGCTGATAAGACTTTCTCCAATTAGGCAGTCGTCTAGGTAAGAATGAAATGACCCTAAGAGCGCAATGAACATCCTCTTAGATCTATAAAAGAACGGAAGAGAGAGTACTGCTGAAAATGACTGGTTAATGCATAAGCAAAAAACTAGCCATTCTCTGGATCCTGAGGAGAAGAGGAAGGGTGACCAAGGACACCAGCTAAATAGGGCTACAAACTCCAACCCTATCTCTATGGCGTTCCATAGTTGGGTAAGTTCTGAATATAGAAAGTTCTGAATATAGGAGTCCACCAGCTATGGTAGTACGCTCCGGACAGAAAAAAAATTGTCCCAGTATGAACGTCTGATTCACCGGCCTGTAATTTCTTGGATCTCCCTAATCCACATACCACTAATCCACGTACCACGGTCATGCATCCTCCCTCACTGAGATGTAGATTGTAAGCTCCTTTGAGCAGGGAACGTCCTTCTTTGTTAATTTGTACAGCGCTGCGTAACCCTAGTAGCGCTCTAGAAATGTTAAGTAGTAGTAGTAGTAGTAGTACCAGACTCACACCCAATAGATATGAACGTTGAGCTTGTTTCAGGTTAAAACACCGAACCTAGGCCCAGGGTCCCCGGTGTTCCTAGTGGTGAACAGCCATGGCAAATATTGTATGCGTTAGTTTGCAGAATTACTGCAAAGCCTTGCTTTTGGAGCAGAGATTTCTGTTCGATACTCTCGTGAGAGGTTTTTTTTTTTTTTTTTTATGCTGTTCTGGTTGTAGAAAGGTGGACATTTGAGCTTTCCCAGAATGGCAAAACTTATGTACCTATGCCCATTAGATATGAATGCTGGACTTGATGGACTTTAGGCCTTACCCAGCATAACCATACTTATGTACCTATGGCATAAATACACAAGAAGTGAGTGAATCCCCTTCCAATTGAAAGAACACTCTGGAGTGAAGGCGCATAGAATGAAAATGAAAAAGGACAAACTTGGAAAATACCTGTAACTAAAAAAGTGAAGTTGTGCCACAGCCACTTGGTGAAGGCAGTGTAGACAAGACTGTATCTGAATTCAAGAAAGCTTGATATAACATCAGGTCTCTAAGGAAGAGGAAGAGATAGCAGATGGTATGTATAGGCATACTGGACCAAACCAGGATGTTTATAATCTGCCAATGCTGAACTGATAGAGTAGAGACAAACACGAGTAGATGGTTTGAGGACCTTCCACTATCTTTAAGTGGGAAATATGCAAAATGAAAGGATGACTTTATTCTCTAAGTGCCCATATGTCCTGTAAAACCCAGAAGAAAGCTAAAATGAAATATGAGAGGCTTCAAGGCAGTTGGAAAAGAAGGGAAGACATGAATAAAGCATGCCTGCTAAGGCAGCTGAGTGATTGGGAGCTTGGTAGACAGGACTGTCCCTCAGAGAATATGAAAGAGCTGATATATCCCCATGGCATCTGAACAATAAACTGTATGCCTCTAGAGAAGGCTTCTTAAAGTCTGAAAAAGAAAACACGGTATAACACTACAGCCATTGAGAGTGATTGTCTGCTAAGTTCTTAAAACACTATATAACATCATAGGCATGGAGTAAAATGCTTGAAAGGAACTAAGATATTATGGTCAGAATTGCAAAGTACCAATCAATTGACTCTTAGACAATGTAGTCCTATTCACCAGGGAATGAGAAAGACAGAAATTTACTCTATGCCTATAGAGAAAGTTTCTAAAGTTCTTAAAACACTGTATAATACTACAGCTATTGACGAAAATGCTTGAAATGAATTATGATATTATGATAAGATGTAGATTTTCCACCAGGCAATGAAAAAATGACTGAGCACCAGAAAAAACTAGTGTTAACAGCCCCGTGATACATAGAAATTTAAAACAAGAAAAGCTTGTTATATATCCATATATGAAAGGAGCCCCCTTTCAACCAAATATTGCCTGCTGATGTGAAGAGCATTTTAGAATACGCCGTTCAGCACATACAAAAGTGTACACATTTTGGAGCCGAACTGCTCTATGAACTGCAGCCTTACCTTCAGCAGAGAGATCCCCGACTGATAAGACGGAGGGAGAAACAAAATGGCCACCGTTCGCACCACTGGCCCCGTGGCGATCGTCGACAGCGCGCCCGACACCTCCGAACAAGCGGAGCCCAGTGGAACAGTGAAGAAACAACAGCCGGCGAAAAAGGCCCCGAAAAAACCGGAGGCAGCACCGGACCCGAAGAAACCTTGAAGGGAGAGCAAAATTTACACGTTCCGGCTGCGTGAACTGCGCGACGCTGACCGACAGCAGCTGTTTGAACTTTTAAGCCATATCGGAAAAAACAGGTGGCCGCGCTTACGCGGTTCGCACCTTTTTTTTTTTTTTTTCATTTGTTTAAACTGCCGCCGCCAAAACGCAAGAAAATGGAGGAAATTAAATCTGACGAGAAAAATCGCTGTTTAAAGTCACAGACACTGAATTATTTTCTTCTGTGTTTTTTTTTTTTTTTTTTATAACTCCTCAGTCATAATAAAACACTGGAGCTGCCTGCTCGTTAGAAGTCTGGGGAAAGAAAGGCTGCTTCTTTGAATTTCCTTTTATTTGATTTAATTCTTTTAAAGCAGCTACCTCTTAAAAGTGGCTGCCTCTCCCAAAGACGGTACACCTTTCCAGAGAAAGGGACGGCCCTTCCCTGCTAAGCCAGGGAGATGGGGAGGAAGGGGGGTGGACTCGAGACACCCGAGTTTAACACCCCCGAGGCTGTCAAAGAAAGAAGAGAAAGGAAACCCTGTCAAGCCTCTAAATAAGATTCCAGGCACAGAAGAATTATCACAAATATCTGTAATATCTAAAGAGAAAAGGAGAGAGACTAATGGGCTCACTTCCTACCTGCTGGGAGACTGAGAAAATACTGAGGCTAAGGTCACATGGCCAGGGCTCCTATTGGCTCTCTAGAGTCAGAGTTTTTTTCTCAGTCTCCACCTGCTGGTAGGCGAGCACAACCCATCAGTCCAATCCTGGTCCGGTCCGGAGGGACGCTAAGGAAATGGTGTTTATTGGGGTGTTTGTTGTCCGTGGGGCGTCTAGAGTTCTCCGCCTTCTGGCGGATATTTTTTTCTCTATATGCAGGTAGAGCACTATATAATATCCACTAGGTGGGTTAAAGATAAATTAGTAGAAAAGGAAAAGATGGAAGACATATGGGGGAAGATCGATCTATGGGGGAAGGGAATCTCTAGGCTATATGATCATATAAGGGGGTCACAATTTGTAAAACATCAGTATATGAAGGCTTGGGAGAGGGATTTGAAGCAAGAACTGACGGACTCTGAATGGGGAAGAATATGTAGAGAGGTCAAAAAGGCCTCCTTAGGTGTACTACTTAAAGAGAATGCTTATAAAATACTGAACAGATGGTACTATACGCCGGAGAAAGTGAAAGCAATGTTCCCTGGTGCCTCTGATATATGCTGGCGGTGTAATGAGGAAAAGGGCACTTTTTATCATGTATGGTGGGAATGTGTGCCAATACAGAAATTTTGGGAGGATGTTACAGGGCTATTGACAGAGGCCCTGGACACTCCATTCCCATGTGACCCGAAATGGTGTTTATTGGGGTGGGGGAACCAGAGAGGAGTGAAATAGGAACAAAGGATCAAGAGGATAGGCCTAGCAGCAGCAAAATCCATAGTAGCTGCGTTTTGGAAGCAAGACAAGGGACCCACAGTGCAAAATTGGATTGGAAAGATCAGGGGATTAATAGTGATGGAAGAATTGACAGATAAAAGGCGGGGGAGGTTCAACTCAGAGGCTGAAGAATGGAAACACTTTGATCGAATATTGGGGAAAGACCTGTAAGGGTGGGGGGGAGAGGGGTGAACATGGGGTGGGAGAAAATGGAGGAGGCATAAGAGGGACATTCTTTAATGTTTATATGACTGTATCCTGAGGTTCAGATGAGGGAATGATGGAGGTAGAATTTAGGATGAGATATTGTAATGTAATTTTTATATGGTTTGTTCAATAAACTTTACAAATTAAAAAAAAAAAAAAAAGAGAAAGTCAAGGCAGAGGCGGTGAACAGCGCATTCAAGTAATTTGGAAAGGAAGGGGAGAAGGGTCGATAGTTGGAAGGACAGGTAGGGTCAAGTGAAGGCTTCTTCAGGAACAGTGTGACCACAGCATGTTTGAAGGCATCAGGAACGGTCGCAGTGGAAAGAGAGAGATTGAGGATATGACAGATAAAGGGGGTGAGAGTAGGAGCGATGGTGTTAAGAAGGTGGGTAGGAATGGGATCAGAGGAACAGGTAGTTCGTTTTGAGGAGGAGAGATGTGATGTTTCTTCATCAGTGACTTCAGGAAAGGAGGAAAATGACGGAAGGGTTGAGGAAATAGGAGAATGGACAAGGGGAGGGAGAGGTGGGGGTGGTTTGGTAGAGAATTCGAGGTTTATCTTCTGAACCTTGTCGTGGAAGAACTCAGCTAGGGTCTGGGGAGATAGTGAGGGAGGAGTTGGGGGTGGAGACACCTTGAGGAGAGAGTTTAGTGTGGCGAAGAGAAGTCGAGGTAACTGATCTTGTTATTTGTGTTCTTGAGGATTGGTGAGAGAATGATTTTGCCTTTATCTTTTGTGAAGTGTCCTGATAGCATGTATACGATATGTTTGGTGATGAATTCAATGAACCAATCTGGTGGGTGTTTCTGCATGTGATTGTGGCATTTGTCTAGTAGGCATTTCACATACGTGTATTTTGTCAGTAGTGCTTCTACTGTACTCAGTTTGGGTGGTTCGAATGCGGATCAGATTCTGTATGCCATGGTGTAGGTGTCATTGGCTTCCCAGTCATATAGGATCGGTTAGCCCTTGTCTTTGCTATTTTTTGTTCAAAGTATTGGGCTAGCTCATCTGTAGTTGGTGGTGTTTCAGTTGATACCGGTATGTCTTCTGTTTTCAGTAGGTTGTTCATGAGTTTGAATATTTTTTTCATATTAGTCTGTTCTGGATTCGTGTAGGCGTTGTAATATTTTACTTTGGTTTTCTTTATGTTATGTTTGTACGCTCATATAGCTTTGCTCCATGTGTCTGTTTATTTCTATTTTGGCCCATTTTCTTTCTAGTCTCCTACATAGTTTTTTCATGTGCAATAGTGCATCGTTGAACCAGGGTCTTGGATGTTTTTTATTTTGAGTTTTTGTTTTAAGTGGTGCAAGTTTAGACTAGGCAGGCTAGTTCTGTTGTGGGGGTTGCAGTAGGTTGTTTACTATACTGAACAACTGCTTGGTTGAATTGGTAGCCTGTACAATGCATTGAGAGAAGTATTGTTTTTTTGGTTGCTGTTAAGGCTTGGCAATACTTTGTCATGTGCTTCTTACAGTTTAGACTGTCTTCATCCAGGACATATTTACACCATCTCCATCTCCTTCCCAGTTTCCATCCTTCGCGTTTAAGGATCTAAAGTTCTGGAGAAAACCAAAGTGAGTGTTGTTAGTGGGGCATAAGACCTTTTTTAGTGGTGCTGTTTGGTCTTGGCTAAGTGTGTATTCCAAATCCTGTTCTGACAATGTAGTCTTTTCACCCACATGTGGATAAGTTCAAGGCCCTAAGAAATTCTCAACAGTCAGCTTTTTTTTTTTTATCTCTGATCTACTTCCAGACTCTGGGAGGTGCTTTTGATTCAGGTGGTCACTTAGGGAAAATTTAATTAGAAAATGGTCTGACCACAATAGAGATGTTATTTCAATATTTTCATCCCAGAATTCTGGGATGTTGACCCCTTTGTAGAATACCAGGTCTAGTATGTGACCCTTTTCGTGGGTTGGAGAATTGATCAACTGTGTGAATCCTAGTGCTGTCATCACAGTCAGAAAGGCAGCTGTGGTGGTATCTGGGGTTTCGATGTGTAGATTGAAATCTCCCATGATCACCTGCCTAGAGTAATTAGGTCTAGGAGTCCTTACACAGATAATGTGTTATGAGGTGCTCGGTATACCATGAGCAGCCAGAGTGGTTTCTCCTTTTCAAGTTGGATTAAAAGAGATTCTGATTCATTTAGCTGGGGGACAGATTCTGTACAACTTGATTGTATCCCGAATCAAGGCTGCTACCCCTCCACCCCGTCTTCCTGGTCTTGGTTGATGTTGAAACCAGCTGGGCATAGTTCAGCCAGTGTTAAACCCCCACTTTCATCTAGCCAGGTTTCATGTATTCCTAGGATGTCAAGATGCTGTTCATGTATGACATCATGGATCACTGAGGATTTCTTTGAGGCTGATCTGGCATTCATCAGTCCTATAGTTTCCAAGGGTGGTCTGGGGGTAGCTTTGGTGTGGCAATGAGGTGATCTTTTAAGTACTGTTATATTGGATTGTGAAAAATTACAGAAGGACCTTACGAGACTGAGCAGCTAAATGGCAGATGACGTTTAATGTGAGCAAGTGCAAGGTGATGCATGTGGGAAAAAAGAACCCGAATTACAGCTACGTCATGCAAGGCTCCACGTTAGGAGTTACGGACCAAGAAAGGGATCTGGGTGTCATTGTCGATAATACACTGAAACCTTCTGCTCAGTGTGCTGCTGCAGCTAGGAAAGCAAATAGAATGTTGGGTATTATTAGGAAAGGTATGGAAAACAGGTGTGAGGATGTCATAATGCCGTTATATCGCTCCATGGTGCGACCGCACCGTGAGTACTGTGTTCAATTCTGGTCGCCGCATCTCAAGAAAGATATAGCAGAATTGTAAAAGGTGAAGCGAAAGGCGACTAAAATGATAGCAGGGATGGGACGACTTCCCTATGAAGAAAGACTAAGGAGGTTAGGGCTTTTCAGCTTGGAGAAGAGACGGCTGAGGGGAGACATGATAGAGGTATATAAAATAATGAATGGAGTGGAACAGGTGGATGTGAAGCGTCTGTTCACGCTTTCCAAAAATACTAGGACTAGGGGGCATGCGATGAAACTACAGTGTAGTAAATTTAAAACAAAATCAGAGAAAATATTTCTTCACCCAAAGTATAATTAAACTCTGGCATTCATTGCCGGAGAACGTGGTGAAGGTGGTTAGCTTGACAGAGTTTAAAAAGGGGTTAGACAGTTTCCTAAAGGACAAGTCTATAAACCACTACTACATGGACTTGGGAAAAATCCACAATTCCAGGAATAACATGTATAGAATGTTTGTACGTTTGGGAAGCTTGCCAGGTGCCCTTGGCCTGGATTGGCCGCTGTCGTGGACAGGATGCTGGGCTCAATGGACCCTTGGTCTTTTCCCAGTATGGCATTACTTATGTAGGTGTTTGGCCAATGATATGTGCGGGTGTCTCCCACAGTGCCTGATGGTATTAGCACTGCTACTCCCCATCGGGAGTAACAACTCTTGCCGAAATGAAAAGGCAAGAGAAGATCCACCAGCTTCAGTACTTCTGGTAAGGCCACCACCAAACTGCTGAATGAGCACCGGATCCTTATGGGGCTCAAAGCCCCAGAGGACGTGTGCGGGTGTCTCTCCCACGATGCCTGATGGCGTCAGCACCACTACTCCCCACAAGAAGGCTCACGACTCTTGCCGAACGGAAAGGGCAAGATAAGAAGATCCACCAGTTTCAGGATTTCTGGTAAGACCACCTCCCCACAGAGATATCTCTATTGGGTTTTTCATTTGCGATTAGGACTTAATAATTCTTTTAGGAGTTTTGCTGATTTAACTATAAAAAAAAAATTAGGTGGGTAGGAAAGCGCTTATTCATAGTAGTTAGGAGGTATAATGGAACAGGTTCAAGTAGTTCTTCTCAAAAATAACCATCTAGGTTGGTCTTGTGAAGAATCAAACCATTTAATTGCCTGTGAAGCTTGAAATGCCAAAGGATAAGATCTAAAATCAGGGAAATTTAGTTTGGCCAAGGCTATACGAGGGTTCCTAGAGTTCCAAATGAATTTACTCACAATGATATCAAGTTTTTTTCATAAACGTTTATCAGAAAAATGAAAAGAGACATACCAAGTATGCAGCCTATTTTAACTGCTAAACATAGCTGGTTAGACATAGGTATTCAGTGCCAAATCGGCTAAGTCACACGATATAGAGATAGCCGGTTATCTCCCGATGTGGTTAGACAATAAAACACTACTTAACCAGCCAGGAGCCATATCTGACCAGTTAAATAGCTTTGAATATTAAGTCCTAATAATTGTGCCTCAGATATTCAGTGCCAGATCGGCTAAGTCACACGATATAGAGAGAGCCAGTTATCTCCCGATGAATATTTGTGGTTAGACAATAAAACACTATTTAACCGGCCAGGAGCCATAACTGTCCAGTTAAATAGTTTTGAATATTAAGCCCTAATAATTGTGCCTCTCTTCGTTTCATTGAAGCAGAAATGCCATCTGCAATTAACCCTCCTTTCTGGGACTGATGAAACATCAGGTTCTTCCACTCCTTCAAGAATATACCTAGAGTTAAATCCTCAGCTTATAAATTGTTTTACTCACTGTAAATAGGTGACAAAGCAACACTTCAAATTCTGTCACCTGTGTCCACTGATTTTCACAGCAACACTTGAGAGTTGGCCATGTCCACAAGAAAGAGTTTCAGATCAGTGCTGAATCATTAAGTAGGTACTGCTTTATTCAACATAGGATTGCGCTTGGAAAAAGAGGGACGCTGTGCTCCTATGTTGAAAAAGCAGGAACGTTTTGCATACACTGGGTGCGGACTTAAGTCATGTTGATGTGCTTTCAGCTGGTTTCTTCATGCTAAATAATAAAAATTGAACCACCCCTTTTGGAATGAGTAAACAAGCGATTCATGTCTACCCGTTCCACTTCACTCACCATTTTATAGACCTCTCTCATATCTCCCCTCAGCCGTCTTTTCTCCAAGCTGAAGAGCCCTAGCCGCTTTAGCCTTTCCTCATAGGAAAGTCAACCCATCCCCTTTATCATTTTAGTCGCCCTTCTCTGTACCTTCTCTAATTCCACTATATCTTTTTTGAGATGCGGTGAGCAGAACTGAACACAATATTCGAGGTGCAGTCACACCATGGAGCAATGCAAAAGCATTATAATGTCCTCATTTTTGTTTTCCATTCCTTTCCTAATAATACCCAACATTCTATTTGCTTTCTTAGCTGCCACCATACTCTGAGCAGAGGGTTTCAATGTATCATGAACGATGAAACCTAGATCACTAGCACTAGGGAGTTTGGCAGGATTCTGCGTGGAGCATGTGAAGAGTTCCGTGGTAAGCTTGGCTCCTGTGCGCATGCGAATGGCAAAAGCCAAAGGTGAACCACACATAGACATCCATTTTCTACAGCCTAAATATAAGCATTTTTTTTTTTTTTAGCTTGGACGCTTATATTTAGACGTAAAAAAAAAAAAAAAAAAAAAAGACACCAATGTGCGTTTTCACTTTGGACATTTTAAATTTTATTTGGATTTTGTTCACATCTCTTTCAATAGTAGCTCAATTTGAGTTATATTCAGGTACAAGCAACAAAGACCAAGGAAGGCTCTCATCTAAGAGATTTCTCCTCTTTCCCCTCTATCCCCCCCCAGCGATTCTTCCCTCCCCTGCGTGTCCCGCGATTCTGGCCTCCCCTCCATGTCCAGCGATTCTCCTCTGCCCTGGCCTCCCCTCCATGTCCAGCGATCCTCCCCTCCCACCCATGGCCAGTGACTGTCCTTCCTGCCATCCTGCCTTTAAGCCATTCATCTTACCTCAGGTCGCAGTGTCCCGCCCTCCTCTGAGGTCATTTTGTCTTTCCACGAGGCGCAGATGCCAGATGGGCGGTTTTTCCGCCCAACTGGGCGGTTTTCTGCAACCCGCTGCGGGAATTTTTTGACCACTGCGGGTTGCGGTTTTTTGGGCAGCTTTTGATTTTTCTAGGGCGGTTTTTTTCTTCGTCTGGTTGCGGTTGTTTTGTCTACTTTTGACCCGCAGGAGGCGGGGTTAACGATGTCAGGGACAAGGTTGATGATGTTGGGGGCGGGGTTAATGATGGCAGTGGCGGGGTGCGGTTTTGGGCTGGTTTGGGTCGGAAACAAAATTGAAATCTGGCAACCCATGACGAGGGCGGGACACAGAGGGAAGGGAAAGCTGGAGGTGAGCTGTTACGTATTATATAAATTTTTTTTTTTTTTAGCCTCGACAATGCGTGTGCTTTCACTTGGGTCTGCTGTTTCACAAGACCAGCGTTTAAGTGCTTTTCTGCTGATTTGCTGAAAGGATCATGAGAAATCCTCTCTTCCAACACCTGCTCCGACCTGGAGTTATTTCTTGCAGTGGTAAAGCAATTTTGTTTCAGGCACTCTTTGAACACTGGGGAGGAATACAACGTGGCCTCACTTAACAAGACTACATTAACACGCAATTTTTGTTTGCTAACTCGTTTGCTCCCAAGCGCCAGGCCTGGGAACATTCTGCGCAGGTAAATGCAGCAATAGTACAATATTAATGGCGTTTACTTTCGAGTATCGGGCCTTAAAGAGCTACAACCTTATCTGTGAAAAGACAGTACATTAAAATCAGGCCCTAAAGAACTCTAATACACCGCCTACTGAGAAAACAAAACGGATGGGGACTCATACAAGATCTACATAGAAGCCATATCAAGGACCACCCAAAATTTAAAAAAAAAAAAAAAAAACAGATTCTCTATTGTTAGTAATTAAGGGTTTTCTGCAGTCCCAGATAAACAGGATAACCAACATACACGAGAACATATAATTCTCGCTCTTATTGAGGCAGCCTGGGCAGAGAAATCATATTAATTTTAAGTTTGGTTCAGTCCTGCAAGTGGAAGAATGCCATCTGGGTTTAATTGCTCAGAAGTCTAGCTTTTGCTAGACTAGAGGTTAGAAAGGTCAGTGAGAAATGAAACTTTCTTTGTCCCTTTTTGAGTGATGGATTGTTCATAATAAATATACCACAGCTGGATGCCATTATGAGCAAGGCATACTGGACAGTTTCGCAGGCAGTTTAAAGGATTAGACTGAACGCTGTTTAGAAGGAGATAGTGTAGGTTTAAATAATTCTAGATGATTTAGATTTTGTCTTATAAGGAATTCTGATTTCTGCTTATTTTAGAATATGTTTTATTCTGTTTAATTAATAAGTTCTATTTCTATGTAAAATATCTTTTCAATTCAGTGTTACATCAGTGTCTGACTTTTCAAGTGAGATTTGTCTGCAGTTTAAGAGGTCATCATCTGGTTTGAATTATCCACAGTCCTAGCTAGGTGAAAGAGGTCAGGACAAGTCAACTCTCTTCTCCTTGATGGATTATAACTAAGTGTAGGACTGGTCTTCTGAAAGTAATAATAAACCATGTCTGTGTGCCATTAAGCAAGACTGGCCCCTTAGCCCCTCAATGAACCTAAGTTATGAAGTTAGCTGGGAATTTAATAATAATAAAATGCAGGAGATAGGTGCCACATTGTCTAGTTTGAGAGGCCCCAGGTCATAGGTCAGTTTAGGAAATATCTCAAACCTATGTAACTGATATTTTTAAGTAAATGTGTAGAGATAATTAGTTCAAGACAGGGTAATCAATCTATTCTTTACCATCTGGTGAGAAAGGGGGACTAGAAGGGTGTAGGACCCTATATAACTGAGAGCAGAAGCAGCTTACATTAGAAGAGAAGGAGCTGAGACGAGAGAGACAACAGACAGGAGAAGACAGGAGACACAGAGAGAGCTCAGAAGAAGAGACACAGAAGGACAGGACACAGAGAGAGCTAGAGCTGATGTCCTACTTTGTTTGCTGGCAAATAAAGAAGACCTCTCTCATTCTGGTGTGTGGTGTTTGACTCCTGAAGTACCACAGATTCTGCTAACAATAGTGGTAATTCCTGCAACATTATCACTAGCATGTAATGTGGTGTGATAATCAGAAATCAACAGCGCCCAAGACTGCGCAAACTAATCGAGAAGCTCCAAAAATAAACACATGGAAGATTTGTGAAGAGAAAAACATGCCTCTAACGCTCAGAGATTAATACAGCTTCGCCATACACCCCAAACCTCCTTCCATCCACATCGACATTACAGTATAATAACCCTAGTCTAGCCACGTCCAAAATCTTTAGCTCACCGAAAACACACCCATCAGCTTGATACACCATCACCAGCGAAAAGACTCGCAAAAACACAAGTCTTTTTCGGCTTTAACCATTCAACATTTTCTGGGTTGCGTTGCGTGCTCTGGTCAACGCCCGTGAATCCACGACGACGTGCCCTCAACAAATATGGCGGATGCCTTTTCTCTACTATTGATACCTATATAAAAAACTAACATGTTAAAACTAAATTCTTGGAGGCCCTTCTTTGCAACAAATAATCATATTCTCGCTTCCAGATAAAATGCATCACTGTAATTCAGTCCTGTTGTTACCTGCTTTATACTTACTAAAAAAAATTGCTTTTGTGATGTGTGTTCGCTCTTCAGCTGTCGTTTCCACTTAGGCAAACTACATATGCAATTGGTCTGCGCTTGCGCAAACGTTCCGTTCCTGGCTTTGTTTCTCCCCTTCTCTGTTCTCTTACCGGCTAGTGAGTGACTGCGTAGCCGGGTGGTGGGTGCTTGTCGGTATAGGTAGAGGAGTGTGTGGGAGATGGCTGGGGCAACTGCCCCTCCGCAGGTTTCAGGTCGTTTGCCAGCTCGCGTGCTGGAGTTGGTATTTTCTTATTTGGAGCTTGCGGAGCTTCGCAGTTGCGCCTTAGTCTGCAAGCATTGGTACCGCTGCCTGCACGCCGACGAGAACAGCGACGTGTGGCGGATCCTGTGCGGCCGCACGCTGGCCGAAGAGGCTTTGCGTACCGACATCCTCTGCAACGTGCCCACCTATAAGGCTAAGGTAAAGGATAATCGGCGGCTCTTCAGCCTCCTCTTTAGTAAGGTGAAACAAGCGTAGCATCAGTTATGAGTTGAGCTGGAGACCAAGGTGGGTGGAAGTTGGAAATAGCAGTGGAATAGCGCACTATACAAGTAGAATCTGAATATCCTTAAGAGAGGGTATCTCGTAAAACACTGCATTGTACCCCTGAGCTGTGAGGTGTCATCTTTAGTGGAATGAAGCAGTCCTATCTGGGATGTTCTTTAATTGGTATATTATGTTGGCAAATTTACAGGCCTTCCAGGACCATGTAACTGTCCTCATCCCTGCTACATGATTCTTATCAAAACGTTTGACAATATTCAGCAGTATGCACCACAGAAACAATACGAAGCAATTTACATTATTATTGACGCTTAAGAATTGTGCCTTTTAGTGTTTCATGGCAAGTTAAGTCTCCCAGAGGTCACTGCAGAAAGTCTTATGGTAGAGGCACAGTAAACGACTCAAGTAGGTCTACAACTGCCACAGGTAGGCCTTCTCCCACTTCCCAATCCAAGGGCCCCAAAACAATTCCTGGTGTATAGTGACATCCCTCACCCACCTGTCCCCCTCTCCAGGTACCTCTAACCCCCCACCCAGAAACATACCACTCCCTGATATCAAGCGACACTCCCCTGCCCAACTTCAAAAAATATAATCTCTGGTGTCTAGTGGCACTCCCCTATTTACCTCCAGGTACCTGCAATCACTCTTTTTCATTCAAAAACCCACTTCCTGGTGTCTGGCAGTACCCTCCTTTCCCTTCCCCTCTAATTCAGAAAATAATAACAATTCCTGGTATCTAGTGCACCCCCCACCTGCCTAACTCCTCCCCCAGGTACTCTCACTTCTCCTTTGCCATCATGAAAAATGGCGGTGCCCTTCCCCACACGAGGCCTGTATGTCATATAAAGTTTTAACCATGGTGATTTAGACTGTCTCTCCATTTTGTCATCCTGCTGCTATCATGTAGACTCTACATGGTTTCTGGCTTTAATTTTACTTCCTCACTGGCAAGCATTCACATATAATTTTTCCAGCAATGAATGGGTTGTTTTCATGCCTAGACTATCTGTTGCTCTTGAATTTCATTCAGCTAACGTAATGGTTAGAGCATTGAGCTGAGAGCCTGGAAGGCTGTGGTTTGAATCCTTTTCACCAACTGATGCACCTTGTGACATTAGACAATTCATTTCACCCTCTGTTGACCCAGATACAAACATGAAGGGCAGTTCTATAACTGAGCGCCTACACTTACATGGGCTTTGAGTGCTTAAATGCAGAGTTAATTAGCAGTTATGCACATACGCATCCTTAGAGAATAGCGCCTAGGGTGCTTAAGTGCAAGGGGGTGTTCATGTGGGTGGGACATGAGTGTGTCTCCCACATATGTGCTCAATGTAGAATACCATCAGTTCTCCGAGGACAAGCAGGCTGCTTGTTTTCACAATTGGCTCGTCATCCGCAACAGCCCAGAAGACCGGGAAACTTGCAAAACAAACAGAAGTCTCGAGAACGCTCCATCGCGTGGGCCGAACACACCGTGCATGTGCGAACGACTTCCCACCCGCGATGTCAACGTGCCCTACTCAGTTTCTTTTTGTCCGCAATCTTGTCAGACGCGAATCTCGAACTCTGTCAAGTTTTTTCGGCTCAGGAGACTGTTTTTCAGCGTCTACCGCTTCCCCTTTTTTTCCTTTTTTTGCTTCATTACTTTAAACAAAAATTTTAAAACAAACATAGTTATTTTCCATCTAAATTCTTAGATTTAGTCACTTCTTCAAGTTTTTCTTTCTTTTTCATCGCAGCCGCCTTGCTACTCGGTCGGGTCTTTTCTTCCTTTTTTGTGCCTGTTTTTTAGCACAAT
Organism: Microcaecilia unicolor; assembly: GCF_901765095.1. Lineage (NCBI taxonomy): Eukaryota > Metazoa > Chordata > Amphibia > Gymnophiona > Siphonopidae > Microcaecilia > Microcaecilia unicolor. The sequence continues at coordinate 116,183,365 of NC_044040.1, read as the reverse complement.
CGAGTCTTTTAATTTCGCTGCCGCTGTTTTTCCGTCCATGTCATCGAGGGCTCCCAGCGGCTTCAAGCGTTGTACTCGCTGCAACCGGACCATCTCGGGTACCAACCCCCACGCATGGTGTCTCCAGTGCCTTGGGCCCGAGCATTTGCCAGCTGGCTGTAAGCCGTGCCCTTTAATGAAGAAACGGACCCCAAGTGTCTCGGGAGGCTCAACGTGAGAAGCTGTTTGTGGATCGGTCCGGTCCTTCGATGTCGGCAACATCAAGGGAAGCAGCGACATCGAGAGTTCAGGTAATGACTGCCGAAAGACCCCATCGCGCTGGGAGCAGCGAGGCATCGAGTGGGTCTCCACCTATCTCAAGGCCTACTGCTATGCAGGCCCCCCGGGACCGACCTTCGTCGGACTCGACCCCGAGGAGGTGTGAAGATTCCACGTCCTCCTCTTCGGTACTGAGGAGTCTCAATGACGGGCGTCGAGCGAAGGCTAAGAAGCACCGTCATCGTTCTCCTTCCATGCACGGTACCGGGGAGCCGAGCGAGTCAGCACCCAAGAAGCGTCGGCGCCGGGAGGACCGCTCACCCTCCATACAAGAAGTGCCGATGCGTTGGTCATCTGGCAGCCTGGTACTGGCTCTCGAGCCCCCTCAGATTCTGCCACCGACTCCTGCACCAGCCCCCCAGCCGTTTCCGACGGAAGCTCTCGACGAGCACATCAGAGCCCTTCTTCCAGAGCTACTGGAGGGATTGCTGCGCCAATCTGCTTCGGTGTCGGGTGCTTGCGCCTTCTGTACCGACTGCGGAAGCGGCGTCTGGGCCATCGCCTGTGGTGAGGTCCCTGTCCTCGGTGCCGATTGCGGTATCGGCTGCCACCCGGGTTGATTCCCCCTCGACGTCGGTGGAGGAAGCTTTGCCGGAGTCCAGGCAGGGGTCGACTTCTCGACATCTCCCACGAGGTCGTCATTCCTCGATGTCGAGACAGGCTCGGGTTCGGGCTGCTCTTACAGAGCTTTTGTCCGATACCGATGAGGAGCGCTGGTGGGAAGAGGAGGAAGACCCCAGATACTTTTCGGAGGAAGAGTCATATGGGGATCCATCTGATCCTACTCCGCCAATTGAAATAATGTCTCCACCTGAGAGTCTTTTTCTCATCTTTTGTTCAGGAAATGTGTAAGGACATTCCATTCCCTATGGAGGTTGTGGACGAGCCCAGGGTTGAGATGCTCGAGGTCTTGGATTATCCTCCGCCTGCTGAGGTTGCAACGGCCCCCTTGTATAATACGCTCAGGGAAGTGCTTATGCGAAATTGGTCGTTCCCTCTTTCTAACCCAGTGGGCCCCAAAAAATTCGAGTCCCAGTACAGAGTCCATGGAGAGCCTGTAATGGTGAAGGGCCAACTTCCTCACATTTCCATGGTGGTGGACTCTGCTCTCAGAAGAGCCAAGAGTACTAGAGACTATGCCTCGGCGCACCCAAGCAGAGAGTCTAGGACCTTGGATTCTTTTGGGAGAAAAATGTATCAGGCTGCTATGCTCGCTGCCAAGATCCAAACTTACCAGGTCTACACGAGCATCCACTTGCGGAACTCAGTGAGGCAACTGTTTAGTTTGGTTGAAGCACTTCCTCCGGAGCTTGCCGAACCTTTTCACCAGGTGGTCAGGCAGCAGAAAGCGTGTCGCAAATTCATGGCCAGGGGCACTTATGACACTTTTGATGTGGCACCCGAGTAGCTGCTCAATGTATAGTGATGCGCAGACTCTCATGGCTGCGTGTCTCTGACCTGGATCATAAGACCCAGCAGCGGATGGCGGATGTTCCTTGCCGGGGGGGGGGGGGGGTAATCTTTTTGGAGAAAAAGTAGAGGACATGGTTGATCAGATCAAAAAGCAACATGATGCTATGGATTCTCTCTCCCGCTGGGCGTCTTCTGCTACCACCTCCTCATCCAGGAGGGTTTTTGGAGGGAGGAGGAGTGCCCCCTATTCCTATAATAGGCGTAGGTACACTCCTGCTTCTCGGCAGCCTACCCAGGCTCAGTCCCAGCACGCTCGTTCCCGTCAACGGCGTGCGCCTAAGGCCCCTAGGGCTCCCCAGCAAAAGCAAAGGACGGGCTTTTGACTGGCTCCAGTACAGCATAGGCTCGCAAAATGTGTCCGTGCCGGACGTCTTGCCAGTCGGGGGGAGGTTGATATTTTTTCACCAAAGGTGGCCTCTTATAACCTCCGACAGGTGGGTTCTTCAAATAGTCTGGTTAGGATACACTCTCAATCTGGAATCCAGACCTCCAAGTTGCCCACCTGGAGCTCAGTCCTTCAGCTCCCAGCACAAGCAGGTACTCGCAGAGGAACTCTCCGCCCTTCTAACTTAGGCCAATACGGCCGAACCTGTTCCACCAGGGGAAGAAGAGCTGGGATTCTATTCCAGGTACTTCCTTGTGCAAAAGAAAACGAGGGGTATGTCCCATACTAGATCTAAGGGCCCTGAACAAATTCCTTGTCCGAGAAAAGTTCAGGATGGTTTCCCTAGGCACCCTTCTTCCCATGATTCAGGAAAACAATTGGCTATGCTCTCTGGACTTAAAGGACGCCTATACCCCCATCTCGATACTCCCAGCTCACAGGAAGTGTCTTCGATTTCGGTTGGGAACTCGGCACTTTCAGTACTGTGTACTGCCCTTTGGCCTCACGTCTGCGCCCAGGGTCTTCACAAAGTGCCTGGCAGTTGTCGCAGCATCGCTACGTAGACTGGGAGTGCATGTGTTCCCTTATCTCGACGATTGGCTGGTGGAGCACCTCGGAGGCAGGGGCTCTACAGTCCATGCGGATGACTATTTGACTGCTGGAGATACTGGGATTTGTAATCAATTACCTAAAGTCCCACCTTGTCCCGGTACAGAAATTGGAGTTTATTGGAGCTCTGTTGGACACACTCATGTCTCGAGCTTATCTTCCCCAGGTGAGGGCAGACAATCTTCTGTCCCTGGTGTCCTTGGCTCGAGCGTCTCAACAGATCACAGCTCGGCAGCTGTTGAGACTTTTAGGGCACATGCTGTTGAGACTTTTAGGGCACATGGCTTCCACAGTTCATGTAACTCCCATGGCACTCCTACATATGAGATCAGCTCAATGGACCCTAGCTTCCCAGTGGTGTCAGGCCACATGGGGGTCTAGAGGATGTGATCCATCTCTCCACTGACTTTTGCACTTCCCTTCAGTGGTGGACCATTCGATCCAATTTGACCTTGGGACGTCCATTCCAAATTCCTCAGCCGCAAAAAGTGCTGTTGACGGATACATTCTTCCTGGGGTGGGGAGCTCACGTAGATGGGCTTCACCTTCAAGGAGTTTGGTCCTTTCAAGAAAAGGGTCTTCAGATCAACCTCCTGGAATTACGAGCGATCTGGAATGCTCTCAAGGCTTTCAGAGATCGGCTGTTCAACCAAATCATTTTAATTCAGACAGACAATCAGGTTGCAGTGTATTACACCAATAAGCAGGGGGGGCACTGGATCTTGTCCTCTGTGTCAGGAAGCCGTCAGGATGTGGCTTTGGGCTCACCACCACAGCATGTTTCTCCAAGCCACGTATCTGGCAGGTGTAAACAACAGTCTGGCCGACAGATTGAGCAGGATCATGCAATCTCACGAGTGGTCGCTCAACATTGGCGTTGTACACAACATCTTCCGAGCGTGAGGCACCCCCTCGGTGGATCTTTTTGCCACTCATCAATCACAAAGTACCTCAATTCTGTTCCAGACTTCAGGCCCACGACAGACTAGCGTCGGATGCCTTTCTCCTGCATTGGGGGACAGGCCTTCTGTATGCATATCCTCCCATACCTCTAGTAGGGAAGACTTTACTGAAACTCAAGCAAGACCGTGGAACCATGATTCTGATTGCGCCCTTTTGGCCTCGTCAGATTTGGTTCCCTCTTCTTCTGGAGTTGTCCTCTGAGGAACCGTGGAGATTGGAGTAATCTCCGTCCCTCATCACCCAGAACAAGGGGTCGCTTCTACATCCCAACCTCCGGTCTCTGGCTTTCACAGCCTGGATGTTGAGAGCTTAGAAGTTGCCTCCTTAGGTCTTTCGCAGGGTGTCTCCCGAGTCCTGCTTGCTTCCAGGAAAGATTCCACAAAAAAGTGTTATTCTTTCAAATGGAGGAGGTTTGCCATCTAGTGTGATAACAAGGCCCTAGATCCTTTTTCTTGTCCTACATGGACCCTGCTTGAATACCTTCTACACTTGTCGGAATCTGGTCTCAAGACCAATTCCGTAAGAGTTCACCTTAGTGCAATTAGTGTTTATCATCAATGTGTAGAGGGCAAGCTTATCTCTGGACAACCTTTAGTTGTTCGCTTCATGAGAGGTTTGCTTTTGTCAAAGCCCCCTGTTAAACCTCCACCAGTGTCATGGGATCTCAACATCGTTCTCACCCAGCTGATGAGAGCTCCTTTTGAGCCACTGAAGTCCTGCCATCTGAAGTACTTGACCTGGAAGGTCATTTTTTTTGGTAGCTGTTACGTCAGCTCGTAGAGTCAGTGAGCTCCAAGCCCTGGTAGTGCATGCACCTTATATCAAGTTTCATCATAACAGAGTAGTCCTCCGCACTCACCCTAAGTTCTTGCCGAAGGTGGTGTCGGAGTTCCATCTTAACCAGTCAGTTGTCTTGCCAACATTTTCCCCCCGTCCACATACCCGCCCTGGTGAGGACAAGTTGCACACCTTGGACTGCAAGAGAGCATAAGCCTTTTACATGGCGTGGACAAAGCCCTATAGATTTGCTGCCCATTGCTGCCTGGATGTCCAACCGCCACCTGAAACTGAACATGGCCAAGACATGGCCCACTTCCCCTCTCCTTCCACTCTCTATCTCAGTTGATAACACCCTCATCGTCCCCGTCTCATCTGCCCGCAACCTCGGAATCATCTTCGACTCCTCCCTCTCCTTCTCTGTGCATATCCAGCAGATAGCCAAGACCTGTCGCCTCTTCCTCTATAACATTAGCAAAATTCGCCCTTTCCTGTCTGAGCACACCACCCGAACTCTCATCCACTCTCTCATTACCTCTCGCCTTGACTACTGCAACCTACTCCTCACTGGCCTCCCACTTTGCCATCTATCCCCCCTTCAGTCCGTTCAGAACTCTGCTGCATGTCTTATCTTCCGCCTGGACCGATATACTCATATCACCCCTCTCCTCAAATCACTTCACTGGCTTCCGATCAAGTACCGCATACAGTTCAAGCTTCTCCTACTAACCTACAAATGCACTCGATCTGCAGCCCCTCTTTACCTCTCTACCCTCATCTCCCCTTACGTTCCTACCCATAACCTCCTCTCTCAAGACAAATCCCTCCTTTCAGTACCCTTCTCCACCACCGCCAACTCCAGGCTCCACCCTTTCTGCCTCGCCTCACCCTATGCTTGGAATATACTCCCTGAGTCCATACGCCAGGCCCCCTCCCTGCCCATCTTCAAATCCTTACTCAAAGCCACCTCTTCAATGTCGCCTTCGGCACCTAACCACTATACCTCTATTCAAGAAATCTAGACTGCCCCAACTTGACATTTCGTCCTTTAGATTGTAAGCTCCTTGGAGCAGGGACTGTCCTTTTTCGTTAAACTGTACAGCGCTGCGTAACCCTAGTAGCGCTCTAGAAATGTTAAGTAGTAGTAGTTGTTTGATTCCTTTGATCCCAACAGGAGGGGAGTCGCCATAAGAAAACGCACAATCTCTAATTGGCTAGCGGATTGCATTTCCTTCACTTATGCTCAAGCTGGGCTGACTCTGGAGGGCCATGTCACAGCTCACAATGTTAGAGCTATGGCTGTGTTAGTGGCTTACTAGAAGTCAGCGTCCATTGAGGAGATTTGCAAGGCTGCAACGTGGTCATCAGTCCACACATTCACATCTCACTACTGCCTTCAGCAGGATACCCGATGCGGCAGTCGGTTTGGGCAGTCGTTGTGGCAGAATCTGTTCAGGGTTTAGAATCCAACTCCACCATCCTAGGCCCTTTTATGTTCTGTTCCAGGCTGCACTCTCACTTAGTTGTGTTTCTTTTTAGGTCAATCTATGTTATGTCCTCGCCGTTGTGAGGCCTAATTGACCAATGTTCATTGTTTTGAGTGAGCCTGGGGGTTAGGGATACCCCAATTGTGAGAACAAGCAGCCTGCTTGTCCTCGGAGAAAGTGAAGATACATACCTGTAGTTGGTATTCTCCGAGGACAGCAGGCTGGTTGTTCTCACAAACCCACCCTCCTCCCCTTTGGAGTTGTTCCAGTTCTCTATCTTGCTTTTTATTAAACTGAGTAGGGTACGTTCATGTCGTGGGCGGGAAGCCGTTCGCCCATGCGCGGTGTGTTTGGCACGCACGACGGAGCGTTCTTGAGACTTTTTTTGTTTGCTTTGCAAGTTTCACGGTCTCCTGGGCCGTCGCGGACGACGACCCAATTGTGAGAACAATCGGCCTGCTGTCCTCGGAGAATACCTGCTACAGGTATGTACCTTTATTTTATATGCATTGCTCACCACACTTAGGCTCAAACATTTATGCCTCCAATTAACTTGGCATACATAGGTGTGCCCATGCAGGTTTACACTAGTATTCTACAATGGAATTTGGGGGCCTAGGTACTGATATAGAAAAGTCACTGTCTGCACTGCCTGAGCATGCCTATATCAGACTGAAAGCCCCCATGGGTATGGCCCTACCTACTATAGCTGATTCCTTGTCATCAAGCAGATGAAGCCATTACGTATGGGTTGTGTCCATCAACCAGCAGGGGGAGATAGAGAGCACTCAACTTTTCACAGTGCCTCGTGGCCAGCCAGCTCCACTGCCTCTTCAGTATTCTCTATCTCCCCAAGCAGGGTGGCTGCAGCTTCTTCGAGCTCCATCAAAAATCTGCCTGGGGGTGGCTCCTGGCTTGCCAGTTGTTAGCCGGGGTGTTAGAGGCTATAGCAGCTTCACTTTGAAGGCACATAGGTTAGCCCTTTCCCTGCCTTACCCATGCCCCCGTGGATGTTGACATATTAGCTTGCTTTTCCCTGGCCTTTCCTACTCAGTGGATGCAGGCACATTGGTTCGCCTTTCCCTGCCTTTCCCACTCATCTGAGCCTCCTGAGTGATTTTATTTACCTCTTTTGCCTCTGCTTTCCTCACAGCGTTAAAAAAAAAATAATAATTAAAGTCGCGTCACGCTTTAGCGCAGCGATCTTGGAAAAGAGGTTTTTCTTGAGATTCTTCTGCAGGACCGGAGCTGTGATACTCGGTCTAGTGAGGTAAGAGTGTTTTCTGACTCCTCCGGGGTGGGCCCGCGATCGGGACGATTTTGGGGCGAACCGCCATTTTTGAATTTTACCGCCGTTTTCGGTGATGGCTGCGGAGACTGTAAAGCGCTGTTCTAAATGTGGCAAGCGCAAATGAGCAGCGGGGCTCTGTAATTCGTGCTGTACAGACGGTAGAGCCGGCCCTAGCATGGCGAGCGGTGATCTTTCGCGCTCTGAGCTGGCAGCGGATGCCATTTTGGATTTTCCACATGGCGCAGCCTCCGTTGCAACGGAGAGCCCTGAATCCGGGGGGGGGGGGGGGGGTCCTCTGAGTGAGGCTAATAATAGAGCTGATAGCCCTGGGCAGGATCCGGGCGGTCAGGGAGCGGTTTTCTCACCTGATTTTGTTTTAATGCTGCATAGGGCATACATGCTTAAAAGAAATCTTCCACAGGGATCTTCGGACCCTCTGCCTGCCCCCCCCCCCCCCCCCCCCCCCCGATGGATCCTGGCCTTTTGGAGTTGGCTTTGCCTGTTTCTTATCCTCCTGATAAACGCAGAAGGGCTAATACCCCTTCTGAGTGTTCCGCACCCCCCTTTTCCCCCCCGTGGTTGGGCTATGAGGATTCTGAGGGGTCTGGCAGAACTTCTTGGGCTGAGGAGCCAGAGTCGGGTGCAGAATTGCCACAGGAGCTTGATGATCCGTCTGCGGTGAGGATTTTCCACCGCGAGGAGCTGCCAGCGCTTATTTCAGATGTCTTACAAGCCCTCTCGATTGAAGATCCTAGGAGTGGCACAGCCTCCTCTGTTAATCCAAGGAAGGCTAGTACTAGAAAGCCTGCTCGAGCCTTTCCTTTGCATGACTCCATCCAAGAGCTTATTTCGGCTCAGTGGGCTGACCCCGAGGGACCTTTGAAGGTTGCCAGGGCTATGGGGCAATTATACCCTCTGAGTGAGGAACATTTGGCTCGCTTTGCAATGCCTAAAGTGGATGCCCTGGTCACGGCTGTGACAAAGAGAACTACCCTCCCTGTTGAAGGAGGTGTTGCCCTGAAGGATATTCAAGACCGCAGGCTTGATTCAACTCTGAAGCGGTCCTTTGATTTGGCAGGTCTCACTTTTCGGGCGTCTGCATGCAGTTGTTATGCTGCTACAGCCTGCCTGGCTTGGTTACAGCAGGCAGTGGAATAGCCCGGTGATGGAGCGGAGACCTTATCTGAAGTGGCTCCGCGGATGGAGTCGGCCTTGTCCTTTTTGGCTAACGCCCTTTATGATATGGTCAGAGCTTCGGCTAAACAAATGGCTGTAGCAGTGGCGGCTCGCCGCACTCTTTGGCTAGGACATTGGGCGGCGGACATGGCCTCTAAGCAAAGGTTGGTGAAGTTGCCCTTTCAAGGCCTTCTCCTGTTTGGTGAGGAGCTGGAAAACATTGTTAAAGGCCTGGGGGATTCCAAACCTCAGCGCTTGCCCGAAGATAGGCCGAAGCCTTCCTCTAAGGGCCAGGCGGTCCGCTCCTCTTACAGACCTCACTTCTGTGACGCTAGAAGGTACCGCCCGGGGCGTGCTGCTGGGTTCACTTCTCGTGCCCGCTTTCAGCAGAGAAACTCCTTTCGCTCGGAGAAACGTTCCGCAGCTGCCGGTTCAAGGCCTGGAGTTCAGGGGCGACCCTCTCGATGGTGCGCCGGCCCCCTCCTCGTTTCCTGTCATCGGAGGAAGACTTTCCCTCTTTTTCGAGGAGTGGGCCAAAATCTCCGCAGATCATGCATCTGGGTGGGTAGAGGAAGGGAGGGGGCTCTATTCCCGCAGACCCTCCCCAAACTCCCGCCCACCCCTATCCGAACTCTTCATTTGTAGTCAATTCTAATTAAGACAAAAAGAGGGTAATTTTCATTTTTCATTAGTCTGATTTATATTTAATTAGTTTCTAAGTTGCAAACCCTAAATAAATTATAAATTACAACAGTCAAAAGATCATTCTATTCATCTGATATCCCTAGTGCCTTAAGTTTTAATTTAACATGTTTATAATATTAAGATGCAGACAGTAGTCCAGCAGCGAGAGGGGTGCTATCCAGCCTTTTCCATTGAGTGTCACATGTATGATTATCTCCCATTTGGTGAGATGTCATTTGTGTGTGCTCGATGCAAAGAGCTCCTACCTCTCAGAGAACGAGTCCGTTCTCTTGAGGCTAGAGTAGCAGACTTGGAGCAGCTGAGGGAGACAGAGGTACATAGAGGAGGCCTACAGGGACGTTGTAGAGAAGTCCCACCTCCAGTCTAGCAGCCCCTGTGCTGCCTTGGAGGAGGGAGGCCTCCTAAAAGGACAGCATCACCCTGGTGATGCTGGAAGTAATCCTGTAGACAGGACCAGCACACCAGGGAATGCAATATCCTCTCGCACCGAGGATGTGTCTCCAGGAGCTACTGCGCAGGTGGAAAGGGTTAGGACAGCTGTTGTAGTAGGTGATTCAATTATTAGGCATGTAGATAGCTGGGTGGCTGGTGGACATGAGGATCGCCTGGTGACTTGCCTGCCTGCTGCGAAGGTGGTGGACTTTATGCGTCACCTAGATAGGATTTTAGATAGTGCTGGGGAAGAGCCAGCTGTCTTGGTACACGTGGATACCAATGACATAGGAAAATGTGGGAGAGAGGTTCTAGAAGCTAAATTTAGGTCCTTAGGTAGAAAGCTCAAATCCAGAACCTCTAGGGTAGCATTTTCTGAAGTGCTACCTGTTCCACGCGCAGAGCCCAAGGGACAGGCAAAGCTCTGTAGTCTCAATGGGTGGATGAGGCGATGGTGCAGGGAGGGGGGCTTTAGATTTGTTAGGAACTGGGCAACATTCTGGGGAAGGGGGAGCCTATTCCAAAAGCATGGGCTCCACCTTAATCTGGGTGGAACCAGGCTGCTGGCATCGGCATTTAAAAAGGAGATAGAGCAGGTTTTAAACTAGAAATGGGGGGAAGGCTGACAATTGCTCAGAAGCGCTTGGTTCGGTGATAAGGTATCTTTCAAAGATATCACCCAAACAGGGAAGATAGGGTATCCCGATAGTGAGGTTACAAAAGAGACCCTAGTAGATCAGATGTCCTTGTTGTAAATATGAACAGGCATAGTTTGAAGTGTCTATGCGAATGCCAGAAACCTAAGAAATAAGATGGGAGAGTTAGAAATATATTGCACTAAATGAAAAATTAGATATAATAGGCATCTCTGAGACCTGATGGAAGGAGGATAACCAGTGGATCACTGTCATACCGGGGTACAAATTATATCATAGTGATAGGGTGGATCGAATTGGTGGAGGGGTAGCATTGTATGTTAAGGAGGGCTTTGAATCAAATAGATTGAAAATTCTACAGAAAAAAAGACATCTTGGAATCCCTGTGGTTTGAAATTCCATGTGTAAAGGGGAAAAGGATAATTATAGAATTATACTACCGTCCACCTGGCCAGGATGAACAGACGAATGTAGAAATGTTATCAGAAACTAGGGAAGCTAACAAACTGAGCAACACAATAATAATGGGTGATTTCAATTACCCCGATATTGACTGGGTAAATGTAACATCAGGTTGTGCTAGGGACAAAATCGAGGATTGCTTTATGGAGCAGCTGGTACAGGAGCCGACAAGAGAAGGAAAAATTCTAGACCTAGTCCTTACTGGATCGCATGATCTGGTGCGGGAGGTAAAGGTGATGGGGCTGCTTAATAACAGTGATCATAATATGATCAGATTTGATATTAGCTTTGGAGTAAGTATACACAGAAAATCCAATATGTTAGCGTTTAACTTTCAAAAAGGAGACTATGATAAAATAAGAAGAACGGTGAAAAAAAACTTAGAGGAGCATCTGTGAGGGTCAAAAATTTACATCAGGCATGGATGCTGTTCAAAAATACCATCCTGAAAGCCCAGGCCAAATATATTCTGTATATTAAAAAAGGAGGCAGGAAGACCAAATGGCAGCCGACATGGTTAAAAAGTGAGGTGAAGGAAGCTGTTAGAGCAAAAAGAAAATCCTTTAGAAAATGGAAGAAGGACCCAACTGAAAATAATAAGAAAGAGCATAAGGAATGTCAAGTCAAATGCAAAGCGCTAATAAGGAAGGCAAAGATGAACCAGGAGCCTAAGAAATAAGATGGGGGAGTTAGAATATATTGCACTAAATGAAAAATTAGATATAATAGGCATCTCTGAGACCTGGTGGAAGGAGGATAACCAGTGGGACACTGTCATACTGGGGTACAAATTATATCGTAGTGATAGGGTGAATCGGATTGGTGGAGGGGTAGCATTGTATATTAACGAGAGCCTTGAATCAAATAGATTGAAAATTCTGCAGGAAGCAAAACACTCCTTGGAATCAATGTGGATTGAAATTCCATGTGCAAAGGGGAAAAGGATAGTGATAGGAGTGTACTACCGTCCGCCTGGCCAGGACGAACAGACGGATGCGGAAATGTTAAAGGAAATCAGGGACGCAAACAAACTGGGCAACACAATAATAATGGGGGATTTCAATTACCCGCATATAGACTGGGTTAATGTAACATCTGTACACGCAAGGGACATAAGATTTCTTGATGAAATCAAGGACAGCTTCATGGAACAGCTAGTTCAGGAGCCGACAAGAGAAGGAAAAATACTAGACTTAGTCCTTAGTGGTGCTCATGATCTAGTGCAGGGGGTAACGATACGAGGGCCGCTTGATAACAGTGATCATAATATGATCGGTTTTGATATTGGCATTGAAGGAAGTGAAACTAGGAAATCAAGTACGCTAGCGTTTAACTATAGAAAAGGTGATTACGACAAAATGAGAAAAATGGTGAAAAAAAGACTGAAAGGAGCAGCTCGCAGAGTAAAAAACTTGCATCAGGCGTGGATGCTGTTTAAAAACACCATCCTGGAGGTTCAGGACAAATATATTCCACGTATTAGAAAAAAGGGAAAAAAGACTAAACGTCAGCCGGCGTGGCTAAACAGTAAGATAAAGGAAATCATTAGAGCCAAAAAACAATCCTTCAGAAAGTGGAGAAGAGAACCAACTGAAAGTAACAGGATAGATCATAAGGAATGCCAAGCCAAATGCAAAGCGGAGATAAGGAGGGCAAAAAAGGACTTTGAGAAAAAATTAGCGTTGGAAGCAAAAATACATAGTAAAAAATTTTTTAGATACATTAAAAGCAGGAAACCGGCCAAAGAGTCGGTTGGGCCGCTGGACGAAAATGGTGTTAAAGGGGCGATCAAGGAGGACAAAGCCGTAGCGGAGAAATTAAATGAATTCTTTGCTTCGGTCTTCACCGAGGAGGATTTGGGGGGGACACCGGTGCCGGAAAGAATATTTGAAGCGGGGGAGTCGGAGAAACTAAACAAATTCTCTGTAACCTTGGAGGATGTAATGGGTCAGTTCAGCAAGCTGAAGAGTAGTAAATCACCGGGACCTGATGGTATTCATCCCAGAGTATTAATAGAACTAAAAAATGAACTTGCGGAGCTACTGTTAGAAATATGCAATCTGTCCCTAAAATCGAGTGTAATACCGGAAGACTGGAGGGTAGCCAATGTTACTCCGATTTTTAAGAAAGGTTCCAGAGGAGATCCGGGAAATTATAGACCGGTGAGTCTGACGTCGGTGCCGGGCAAGATGGTGGAGGCTATTATTAAGAATAAAATTGCAGAGCATATACAAAAACATGGACTGATGAGACAAAGTCAGCACGGATTTAGTGAAGGGAAGTCTTGCCTCACCAATCTAATGCATTTTTTTGAGGGGGTAAGCAAACATGTGGACAATGGGGAGCCGGTTAATATTGTATATCTGGATTTTCAGAAGGCGTTTGACAAAGTGCCGCACGAAAGACTCCTGAAGAAATTGCAGAGTCATGGAATCGGAGGTAGGGTATTATTATGGATTAAGAACTGGTTGAAAGATAGGAAGCAGAGAGTAGGATTGCGTGGCCAGTATTCTCAGTGGAGGAGGGTAGTTAGTGGGGTCCCGCAGGGGTCTGTGCTGGGTCCGTTGCTTTTTAATGTATTTATAAATGACCTAGAGATGGGAATAACTAGTGAGGTAATTAAATTCGCCGATGACACAAAATTATTCAGGGTCGTCAAGTCGCAGGAGGAATGTGAACGATTACAGGAGGACCTTGCGAGACTGGGAGAATGGGCGTGCAAGTGGCAGATGAAGTTCAATGTTGACAAGTGCAAAGTGATGCATGTGGGTAAGAGGAACCCGAATTATAGCTACGTCTTGCAAGGTTCCGCGTTAGGAGTTACGGATCAAGAAAGGGATCTGGGTGTCGTCGTCGATGATACGCTGAAACCTTCTGCTCAGTGTGCTGCTGCGGCTAGGAAAGCGAATAGAATGTTGGGTGTTATTAGGAAGGGTATGGAGTCCAGGTGTGCGGATGTTATAATGCCGTTGTATCGCTCCATGGTGCGACCGCACCTGGAGTATTGTGTTCAGTACTGGTCTCCGTATCTCAAAAAAGATATAGTAGAATTGGAAAAGGTACAGCGAAGGGCGACGAAAATGATAGTGGGGATGGGACGACTTTCCTATGAAGAGAGGCTGAGAAGGCTAGGGCTTTTCAGCTTGGAGAAGAGACGGCTGAGGGGAGATATGATAGAAGTGTATAAAATAATGAGTGGAATGGATCGGGTGGATGTGAAGCGACTGTTCACGCTATCCAAAAATACTAGGACTAGAGGGCATGAGTTGAAGCTACAGTGTGGTAAATTTAAAACGAATCGGAGAAAATTTTTCTTCACCCAACGTGTAATTAGACTCTGGAATTCATTGCCGGAGAACGTGGTACGGGCGGTTAGCTTGACGGAGTTTAAAAAGGGGTTAGATAGATTCCTAAAGGACAAGTCCATAGACCGCTATTAAATGGACTGGAAAAATTCCTCATTTTTAGGTATAACTTGTCTGGAATGTTTTTACGTTTGGGGAGCGTGCCAGGTGCCCTTGACCTGGATTGGCCACTGTCGGTGACAGGATGCTCGGCTAGATGGACCTTTGGTCTTTCCCAGTATGGCACTACTTATGTACTTATGTACTTATGTACTTATGACTTTAACAGAAAGGCTGCGTTGGAGGCAAAAACACATAGTAAAATTTTTTTAGCTATATTAAAAGCAAGAAGCCGGCAAACAAATTGGTTGGCTTGAAGGGTAAAAGGGACGATCAGGGAAGACAAAGCCATAGCAGAGAGATTAGTTTCTCCCCTCCTATTTGCTTCTTTTATGCTTGCCTAAGCTTTTAACTTTGTACTCTTATTTAATTCTCTTTAAGCCACATTGCGCCTGCATGAGTGGGAAAATGTGGGATATAAGTAACAAATAAATAAATTCTTTGCTTCGGTCTTCACCGAGGAAGATTTAGGAGAGATGCCGGTGCTAGAAATGGTATTCTAAGCTGGCAAGTCGGAGAAACTGAATGAAATCTCTATAAACCTAGAGGATGTAATGGGGCAATTTGACAGTTTGAAGAGTAGCAAATCTCCTGGGCCAGATGGTATTCATCCCACAGTACTGATAGAATTGAAAAATGAACTGGTGGAACTATTATTAGTAATATCTAATTTATTTTTAAAATCGAGCGTGGTACCGGAAGATTGGAGGGTAGCCCATGTATTGCCAATATTTTTAAAAAGGTTCCAGAGGGTATCCAGGAAATTATAGACCGGTGAGCCTGACGTCGGTGCTGGGCAAAATGGTAGAACTATTATAAAGAACAATATTACAGAGCATATTCAAAAGCATGGATTAATGAGACAAAGCCAACACGGATTTAGTGAAGGCAAATCTTGACTCACTAATCTATTACATTTCTTTCAAGGGGTGAACAAACCTGTGGATAAAAGCGAGCCTGTTGATATTGTGTATCTGGATTTTCAAAAGGCATTTGACAAAGTACATCGGATTTGGGCTGGGTGGTATCGGTTTTCAGCAATAATGGAAACCAAAGGCGCCCAGCTCAAAAACGAACAAATCCAAGGCATTTGGTCGTGGGAGGGGCCAGGATTCGTAGTGCACTGGTCCCCCTCACATGCCAGGACACCAACCGGGCACCCTAGGGGGCACTTGTAACAATTAAAAAAAAATTTTAAGTATCTCCCAAGTCCATAGCTCCCTTACCTTGGATGCTGAGCCCCCCCAAATCCCCCACAAAACCCACTGCCCACAACTCTACACCATTACCATAGCACTTATAGCTGAAGGGGGGCACCTAGATGTGGGTACAGTGGGTTTTGGGGGCGGTTTGGAGGGCTCCCATTTACCAGCACAAGTGTAACAGGTAGGGGGGGGATGGGCCTGGGTCCACCTGTCTGAAGTCCACTGCACCCACTAACAACTGCTCCAGGGACCTGCATACTGCTGTGATGGAGCTGGGTATGACATTTGAGGCTGGCAAAAAAGGTTTTAAAATTCTTTTTTTTTTTTTGTGGGAGGGGGTCAGTGAGCCCTGGGGGAGTCAGGGGAGGTCATCCCCGATTCCCTCCGGTGGTCATCTGGGCAGTTGGGGCACTTTTCGGGGACTTGTTCGTGAAAAAAAAGGGTCCAGAAAAAGTGACCCAAATTCTCGCTTCTGGCGCCTTTCTTTTTTCCATTATCAGCCGAGCGCGCCCATCTCTCCTCGGCCAATAAACATGCCCCAGTCCCACCTTCGCCATGCCTCCAACACACCCCCGTCAACTTTGTTCATTCCCGCGACAGACTGCAGTTGGAGGCGCCCAAAATCGGCTTTCGATTATACCGATTTGGGCGCCCACGGGAGAAAGGCGCCCATCTCCCGATTTAGGTTGAAATAAGGGGTGTCTTTCTGTTTCGAAAATAAGCTGGAATGTCTCATTCTCTACTCACAATATAACACGAACAAACCCACCAGCATAAACACCCCAGACTACACCCTTCCTGTTTCAGACAGTCAATGAAAATTCTTGGAGTTACAATTTACCGAAATCTCACGCTCGAAAGCCATGCGAAAAATACAGCAAAGAAAATGTTCCACTCAATGTGGAAACTCAAAAGATTAAAACCTTTCTTCCCAAGGGAAATATTCCGCAGACTGGTACAATCAATGGTGCTAAGCCACCTAGATTACTGCAATGCCATCTATGCCGGTTGCAAAGAACAAATCATTAAGAAACTCCAAACCGCCCAAAACTCAGCAGCCAGACTCATATTTGGAAAAACGAAATACGAAAGTGCCAAACCCCTAAGAGAAAAACTACACTGGCTCCCACTAAAAGAACAAATTGCGTTGAAAGTTTGCACCCTGGTCCACAAAATTGTTCACGGTGAAGCCCCGATCTATATGTCAGACCTCATAGACCTACCAACTAGGAACACAAAAAGATCAGCACGCACATTCTTGAATCTCCACTACCCCAGCTGCAAAGGACTTAAATATAAATCCACATATGCATCCAGTTTCTCCTACATAAGCGCGCACCTATTGAACTGTAAATAATAATTGTGTGTTCCCACTACATGATTAATTATTCTCAACTCGTGTCTTACCAGACTGTTTTACACAGCCTGGGTACTAAAAAGCTCCATACTCAGAAGGACACACTGGGATGTAAGAAGATAGTTTATTAGCATCTCACCAAAGGCAGTACAGGCAATTAGGCATTTATATCTGGAACATGGTGGAACAGCGCTTCGCGACACACAGCAGGTGCATTCTGTCTTCTCTCTTCTGCCTTCTGCTCCGATACCCTAGCAGGCTGCCTTTTTATACCTTTCTTGTACCATTCATTCCTATGGACCCTAACTTTCTCATCAGCAGTCTTTGGCCATTATCAGTTGATAACAATGACTTCACATGTTTGCAAATTCTAAGTATCAACATCTTTGAATTAATGACTTCACCTGTCATTACATACCCTTCAGCCCCTCCTACTTGCACCTGACCTACTACTATCTTTCAGTAGCCAAAACATCCTTGCTCATGTCTTCTTGCTAGTGCCAGCCCAGCTGTTGTTTATAGCAGGGACGTAGCCAGACACCTAACTTTGAGTGGGCCTGGACTCAAGATGGGTGGGCAGAAGAACCCCTCCCTGTCCCACAGGTGATTTGGTCTCTCCTTGTCGCACCTGCATGCCATCTGCTATTTACAAGGTATGCAGGAGGGACAGTAGTTGGGAGTTTTCAGCTGGTGGGACTAGGGAATCAGCATAGGTGTGCTGCTGCTACTGGGTGGGCCTGAGCCCAAAGTGGGTGGGCCTGGCCCACCCAGGCCCGCCCTTGGCTACGCCACTGGTTTATAGAGCAGGTTCCCCCCCTCCCTCTATCTGCTCTCAATTACCTCATTCCAGCATTTGCTGCAGTGAAATGTATCTGTGTCAGAGGTGATCTTTGATTCTTAGAGGCCTAGCTCTTAGCCTGAGCCTTTGGCCTGTATTTCACTGAAAGCAAGTGACAGCATGTTTCTACAGAACGCACTACCAAAGGCCATAAAAACAATGCACGATCTAACAATCTTCTGAAAACTACTGTTCAAGAAGGCATACCATAATGATCCATCTTAAATACTATACAACTAGACTCTACTCGAACTAGACAAAACCGAACTCTTTACACTAGTCTGATAATCTTTGTTGCTACTAACGAAAGTTACGCAATACGCACTACCATTATATTTGTCATGCCGGAAATGGACTGTCTATAATTGATTATCTAACTTTATTTTGTAATTCACTCTGTCATTCAGGAAACTTCAATGCATTACCACTTTGTATTCTACTTTACCATTTATACACTTAATGCAATACCACTTGTACTACTACTACTACTTAACATTTCTATAGCGCTACTAGACGTACGCAGCGCTGTATACTTGAACATGAAGAGACAGTCCCTGCTCGATAAAGCGTAATTCTCTATCCGGAAATGGCGATCGCCATTACGGCATAATGTAAGCCACATTGAGCCTGCAAATTGGTGGGAAAATGTGGGATAAAAATGCAATAAATAAATAAATATAGATGACATCTGCTGCCATAAGGTATATAGTAGTGGTGTACAGTTGGGTACAGTAGGTTTTTGGTGGGCTCACTATAAAATATAAGGAAGCAACGGTGAGATGTGTACCTGGAGCTTTTAGATGTTCTCGCTAGGGTGCTCTGCTGGGATGTCTTGTGTGGTCAGTCTATTAAGAATGCTGGCTCCTTCTACATCCCAGTGGCTTGATTTTGTGTATTTTTCACTTGGACTTTCTTTTTTTTTTTTTCAAAAATGGACCAAATAGATAAAACGGATCACAAAAACATCTAGTAGGTGGGTATTTTGGGGGGGAAAAAAGGCTTTTTGTTGTTTTGAAAATTGCTATATTCACTATTTGGATTCTGGATGTTTTGAGCAAAATGTCCAAAGTCAGACTTAGACGTCATATCGAAATTGCCCCTCTTAGGCCCAGATGATCAAAAGCCCTGCGCTGTTCCAAACAGCGCCCTAAAAATAGCGCCGGGACAGCGCAGGGCTTTTCTGCATCGATGATCAAAGATAATGCATGCAAATCTAAGCAGCGCTATTATCTTTGATTGTCATGTTGAAGTGCGGGAGAATTGCGCCCGAGCATGCGCTCAGCACAATCCTCCCGCACTTGTTTGACAGGTCTGGGCTGTCAAAAGCCCAAACCTGTCAAACAGCCTGGCCCGAGGCCCGAACAACGAGGCCCCCCCCCAAACCCCCCGAAAACGTCGTGGCCGCCGCCGCCGGCCAAACCCTCTCCCACCCAGTGACGGGGGGGGGGGGGGTGGGGGCTGGAGGATCAGTGGGTCTCCAGCCCCCGAAACCCCCAGTAATCGTTACTCCATCGACGGGGGGGGGGGGGGGGGGGGGCTGGAGGTCCGGTGGACCTCCAGCCCACCCCAAATCCTCTCCCCAGCGTTGTCTTTAAATTCCCTGGCGGTCCGTGGTGTCGTGACACCCCCCCTGGCCCCCTCCCGGACCCTCTACCTTGTGTTGGAGGAGGGACGCAGCCTGCCTGCCTCCCTCCTCTTCCAGTCAGTCGACGCCCAAAATGGCGGCGCCCAGCACCGCCCACTGCATCCTGGGATGCACTGGGCGGGGCTACAGACCATGTAAGGGAATCGCTCCCCTTTTGGGCATCGACTGACTGGAAGAGGAGGGAGGCAGGCAGGCTGCGTTGATTTTGCTGCGGCCAGCGACCCAATCTTTGGCGCGCTGGTTGCTGATCATTGGGGATGAATGCGTTAAGCGCCAATTAGCATGCATTTGCAAGCTAATTGGGCTAGAAGCCCTGTTTAGTATGCATTTGCATGCTACTTGCGCTGAGAGCCCTCGAGTGCGCTGTTTCAGGCGCTCGAGGGCTCTGATCATGGGTCGGCTGCAAACTCTGGCGCTAGTATGGCGTTAACAGCCTCTAGCGCCAGAGTTTGCTTTTGATCATGAGGGCCTTAGTGTATTATGTTATCACCATTCAACTCAACATTAAAAGCTTCCTTGAAAAAACAGCCTTCCTACAAAATTTTAAACTTTTAAAAATTTTCTTCTGCATGAATATAATTTGGAAGGTGATTCCATAAGGAAAGGTGCCAAACAAAAAAGAGCTTTGGATCAGGTCGATGTCCACCTAGCTTTTTTTTTTTTTTTTTAAAAAGAAGGTACCACTAACCCATGAAGATCTAAGGATCCTAGTTGGGATGTATGGAATAGTTAGTGAATGCAAATAGCTTGATTGTTGACTATAATATGCCTTGTGTCCATCAACCAGCAGGGGGAGATAGAGAGCACTCAACTTTTCACAGTGCCTCATGGCCAGCCAGCTCCACTGCCTCTTCAGTATTCTCTATCTCCCCAAGCAGGGTGGCTGCAGCTTCTTCAAGCTCCATCAAAAATCTGCCTGGGGGTGGCTCCTGGCTTGCCAGTTGTTAGCCGGGGTGTTAGAGGCTATAGCAGCTTCACTTTGAAGGCACATAGGTTAGTCCTTTCCCTGCCTTACCCATGCCCCCGTGGATGTGGACATATTAGCTTGCTTTTCCCTGTCCTTTCCCATTCAGTGGATGCAGGCACATTGGTTCGCCTTTCCCTGCCTTTCCCACTCATCTGAGCCTCCGGAGTTCTTATTACCTCTGCTTTCCTCACAGCGTTAAAAAAAAAAAATGGAACAGAGGTTTTCCTTTGATTCTTCTATGGGACCGGAGCTGTGATACTCGGTCCGGTGAGGTAAGAGTGTTTTCTAACTCCTCCGGGGTGGGTCCGCGATCGGGGCGTTTTTGGCGCGAAACCACCACTTTGAATTTTCCTGCCGTTTTTGGCAATGGCGCTGTTCCCTGTGTGGCAAGCGCAAATCAGCAGCGGGGCTCTGTAAATCGTGCTGTACAGGTGTAAGAGCCGGCCCGAGCATGGCGAGCGATGATTCTTCGCGCTCAGAGCTGGCAGCGGATGCCATTTTGAATTCTCCGCATGGCGCGGCCTCCGTAGAGACAGAGAGCCCTGAGCCCGGGGGGGGAGGGGACCTCGAATTGAGGCTATTCATGGAGCTGCTAGCCCCGGACGGGATCTGGGTGCCCAGGGCGAGTTTTTCTCCCCTGATTTTGTGTTGTTATTGCATAAAGCATACATGCTGAAAAGAGCTCTCCCTCAAGGGTCGTCTGAGGCCCCTTCTATTGTCCCCACCCGGTGGATTCTGGACTGGGACTGCCCGTTGAGGCTATTTTCCCTGATAATTGGCATAAAGAAAAGCGTAGAAGGGCTAATTCCCCTTCAGATTGTGGTGCACCTCCTTTCCCCCCCCCCCCCCCTCCCCGTGGTCGGGCTGTGAGGATTCGGAGAGTTCTGGCAGGCCTTCGTGGGCTGAGGAGCCAGAGTCAGGTGCAGAATTACCACAGGATCTGGATGATCCCTCCGCAGTGAGGATTTTCCACCGTGATGAGCTGCCAGCGCTTATTTCAGATGCCCTACAGGTCCTTTCTATTGAAGAGCCTGACAGTGGCATGGCCTCCTCTGTGAATCCTAGGATGGCTAGTACCAAAAAGCCTACTCGAGCCTTTCCTTTGCATGACTCCATCCAAGAGCTTATTTCCGCTCAGTGGGCTGACCCCGAGGGACCTTTGAAAGTTTCCAGAGCTATGGGGCAATTATACCCTCTGCGTGAGGAGCATTTGGCTCGCTTTGCAGTGCCTAAAGTAGATGCCCTAGTCACTGCGGTGACAAAGAGAACTACCCTCCCTGTGGAAGGAGGAGTTGCCCTGAAGGATATACAAGACCATAGGCTGGAAGCAGCACTTAAACTGTCCTTTGAAATTGCAGGTCTTACTGTTCGGGCGTCTGCATGCAGTTGTTATGCTGCTAGAGCCTGCCTGGCGTGGTTGCAACAGGCAGTGGAACAGCCCGGAGATGGAGTGGAGCCCTTCTCGGATGTGGCTCCGCGGATGGAGTCGGCCTTGTCCTTTTTGGCTGATGCCCTTTATGATTTTCTCAGAGCTTCGGCTAAACAAACGGCAGTAGCAGTGGCGGCTCGCCGTCTTATTTGGCTACGACATTGGGCAGCGGACATGGCCTCTAAGCAAAGGTTGGTGAAGTTGCCCTTTCAAGGCCTTCTCCTATTTGGTGAGGAGTTGGAAAAAAATTGTTAAAGGCCTGGGAGATCCTAAACCTCAGCGCTTGCCCGAAGATAGGCCGAGGCCTTCCTCCAAGGGCCAGGCGGTCCACTCCTCTTATAGACCTCGCTTCCGTGAAGTTAGAAGGTACCGCCCAGGGCGTTCTGCTGGGTTCACTTCTCGTGCCCGTTTTTCAGCAGAGGAACTCCTTTCGCTCGGACAAGCGTTCCGCAGCCACCAGCTCTAGGCCTGGAGTTCAGGGGTGACCCTCTCAATGATGGTGCGCCGGCCCCCTCCTCTCTTCCTGTCATCGGAAGACGTCTTTGCCGAGGAGCGGGCCAATATTTCCTCAGATCAGTGGGTTCTGGACCGGATCAGAGATGGCTACAGAATAGAATTCAACGCCCCAGTAAGAGACGTGTTTGTGGAGTCCCGATGCGGTTCTGCCGCCAAACGGGCGGCGGTAGAGGAGACTTTGCAAGGTCTGATTCAGTTAGGGACCGTGTCCCTGGTACCTCCCGCCGAACACGGCTACGGCCGATATTCCATCTGTTTTGTGGTGCCGCGAAAAGGTCGGTCTTTTCGCCCTATTCTGTACTTAAAAGAATTAAACAAGTCCCTGAGAGTGAGGCATTTCCACATGGAAACCCTGCGCTCCGTCATTGCTGCGGTACAGCCAGGAGAGTTTCTCACGTCTCTAGACCTGAAAGCTTACTTGCACATACCAATTTGGCCCCCGCACCAGACGTTTCTGAGGTTTGCGGTGTTGGGAAAACATTTCCAATTCCGGGCCTTGCCTTTTGGCCTCGCCACAGCTCCCCGAACCCTTTCGTAGGTAATGGTGGTAGTAGCTGCTTTGCGCAGGCAAGAAGGTATCAGGGTTCACCCGTACCTAGACGACTGGCTCATCAGAGCAGACTCTGTAACAGAGAGCTATCAAGCTACAGCCAGAGTGGTCTCAGTACTTCAATCTCTAGGCTGGGTCGTCAATATGGCCGAAAGTCACCTGACCCCCTTGCAATCTCTAGAATATTTGGGAGCCAGGTTCGACACAGACTCGGGCTATGTATACCTACCCGAGCTAAGGCGGTGCAAGCTTCAGAATCAGGTCCGTCTGCTCCTGAGGATGCCCTGCCCGCGAGCTTGGGACATTGTCCAGCTGCTGGGATCGATGACAGCCACATTGGAAGTGGTGCCCTGGGCGAGAGCGCACCTGAGACCTCTACAGTATTCCCTACTTCAAAGATGGTCTCCAGTTTCTCAGGATTATCAATGCAGACTTTCTTGGCTCCCTGCGGCCCGACTCAGCATGGAGTGGTGGCTCTCAGACAGCATGCTGCGGCGAGGAATGCCGCTGGCGCTCCCCGATTGGTGTCTAGTAGTGACAGATGCCAGCCTGAAGGGCTGGGGCGCACATTGCAAGGGGAAGCATGCCCAGGGTCTATGGACACCAGAGGAGTCGGAGTGGTCCATCAACCGCCTGGAGTTGAAAGCGGTGTTTCAGGCGCTTCTGGCCTTTCAGGTGACCCTGGAAGGATTGGCTGTCAGAGTGATGTCGGACAACACGACAGCAGTGGCCTACATAAATCGACAAGGCGGCACTCAGTGCAGAGCACTGGCCGCGCAGGCCAAACAGATTTGCCACTGGGCCGAGCTGCATCTTCAGTTTCTGTCAGCAGCTCACATTGCAGGTCAGAGTAACGTGCAAGCCGATTATCTAAGCAGGCATAAGATCGATCTAGCAGAATGGGAACTAGCAGACGAAGTATTCCTGCAGATATGTGCCAAATGGGGCAAGCCCATGATGGATCTTATGGCGACAAGTTCAAATGCCAAAGTCCCGTGCTTCTTCAGCAGACGGAGAGATCCTCGCTCGGCAGGGTTGGATGCCTTGACTCAGCCCTGGACTCCGGGCCTACTATATGTGTTCCCTCCGTGGCCCTTCATAGGGCGCGTGCTCCTGCGGATTCGGCTGCACCCAGGAGAAGTGGTCCTCATCGCCCCGGATTGGCCCAGGAGGCTTTGGTATGCGGACCTCCGACAGATGCTAGTGGAGGCTCCCCTTCCTTTACCTCTGGTACCGAACCTGTTGTCACAGGGCCCGGTAGCCATGGAGGACGCCTGCTGCTTTGGTCTTATGGCATGGCGATTGAGAGGGCACACTTGAGGGACAAAGGCTATTCAAACACAGTCATTTCCACTCTCCTACAGGCCCGCAAGCGTTCCACTTTCGTGGCTTATGCCAGGATTTGGCGCCAGTTTGAGTCTTGGTGTGCTTCAAAAGCGATCACACCCATGTGGGCTCCTGTCTCGCCGATTCTGGACTTTTTGCAGGATGGTGTACAAATAGACTTGGCCTATAATTCCCTGTGGGTGGAAGTGGCAGCGTTGGCCTCCCTTCGTGGTAAGGTTGAGGGCGTGTCTTTAGCTGCTCATCCAGATGTGGCACGGTTTCTTAGTGGGGTGCTTCGGCTCCGGCCTTCCGTGCGAGCACCCTGTCCAGCTTGGAACCTGGGGCTAGTTTTGAAGGCCCTGCAGGCTTCTCCTTTTGAGCCGCTTCGGCAAGCATCGGAGAAACATTTGACACTAAAGGCCATTTTTTTTGTGGCCATTACTTCGGCGAGATGGGTGTCAGAGCTCCAGGCACTGTCCTGTAGAGACCCATTTCTGCAATTTTCAGAGTCCGGGGTCACGGTTCGGACCGTGCCTTCCTTCATGCCTAAGGTGGTTTCAGCATTTCACCTAAACCAGCCTATTTTCTTACCCTCCTTTGATAAGGAGGCGTTTCCAGAATCTTTTGGGCAGTTGCACCTGTTGGATGTGCGCAGGACTCTGCTGCAGTATCTGCGAGTTACTATCTCTTTCAGGATCTATGATCATCTGTTTGTTTTGCTATCGGGTCCTCGCAGAGGGTCTCCAGCATCTAAAGCCACTATTGCCCGCTGGCTCAAAGAAACTATCTTTTCAGCTTATCTGCTTGCCGTCCGGTCTCCGCCTGTAGCCTTTAAGGCGTATTCTACCAGAGCGATTTCTTCCTCTTGGGCTGAAACTGGAGCACTCTCTCATCAAGAGATATGCAGTGCAGCAACATGGACTTCTAAGCTCTCTTTTGCCCGACATTACAGGCTGGATGTGGCTGCTAGGAGGGATGCGCGTTTTGGAGCACAAGTGCTAGCGCGTGGTGTGACCTGTTCCCACCCTATATAGGGATTGCTTTGTTACATCCCATACGTAATGGCTTCATCTGCTTGATGACAAGGAAGGGAAAATTAGGTTCTTACCTTGGTAATTTTCTTTCCTTTAGTCATAGCAGATGAAGCCATGAGCCCTCCCTGTATGATTGTCTGTATGCTGTGAATCTGTTTCAAGTTCTGTTCTTGTTTCCTGAAGTTCCTTCCTTGGGAGAAAGTTGGAAAACAGTCTTCAGGATTCATGTTCACCTATTAGGAGGATGAGTCCATTCCCTCCAGTTTATGTTTTGGAGGATGAGTTTATTCCCTCCAGGAGGTTGCGTGTATCCCCTCCAGTTATACAATAAGGAGGACGAGTTTATTCCCTCCAGGAGGATGTGTTCATTCCCTCCTTTTGAGTTCATGCCCTTGTTAAGGGGCCATCGTTCGCTGTGAGGAAAGTTCCCATTGCTGTTTGCCATACTGCTTTGGAAGCTTCAAATACTGAAGAGGCAGTGGAGCTGGCTGGCCATGAGGCACTGTGAAAAGTTGAGTGCTGTCTATCTCCCCCTGCTGGTTGATGGACACAACCCATAAGTAATGGCTTCATCTGCTATGACTAAAGGAAAGAAACTTACCAAGGTAAGAACCTAATTTTCCCATATCATCTGCTTAGCAGTAAACATTTACCCCAAATTTTTGAATAATAGTTAATAAAGGAGCAATAAAAAGGTTAAAAAGAACTGGTAAAAGAGCAGAACCTTACGGCACTCCACTAGTCGGATGATATTATTTGGAGTGCCACAAGTTTAACTTGTTTTTGTATATAGCGGAATTAGAAAAATTCAAAGGCCAACCAGAATTATTAAGGAGATGGAACTCGTCTCATATGAGGTTAGGGCACTTCAGCTTGGAAAAGAGACAGCTGAGGGGGGATAGAATGGGTAATCCTGAGTGGTATAGAATGGGTAAATGTAAATCGGTTGTTTCTCCGAGGACAAGCAGGCTGCTTGTTCTCACAAGTGGGTAACGTCCACAGCAGCCCCTCCGATCGGAGATCTTCACTAGCAACAACGTTTGCTAGCCCTCACATGCACATGCGCGACCGTCTTCCCACCCGAACACGAGCGTGTTCGCCAGTCTTCTTTTTTCCGCGGCTCAGGACGGCTGTTTACGGACGTTCTGCGCCTCAAGGAGACCCCTTGTGCCTTTTTCGCCGCGTTCTTCCATTCGGAAGTGTCCGGAAAGTCTTCCGTCGTGTTCTTCGTCATGTTTTTTTAAAAAAAAAGGTATTTTTTCCGCTATTCCCGTGTGTTTCCCGTAAGTTTCCTTTCGTCGTCAGACGCGGCCTTTTTTGGGCGCCTGTACGGGTTTTTCCCTTGTTTTGGTGCCTCTTTTTGTCACCATCGCAAATTTTGATTTCGCCGGCGTGATTTTTCTGCCCATGTCCTCGAAGCCTGCCAGCGGCTTCAAAAAGTGCACCCAGTGCAGCCGGACGATCTCGCTCACTGATAAGCACGTTTCGTGCCTTCAGTGTCTGGGGGCCGGTCATCGTCCCCAGGCCTGTACCCTCTGTCTTTCGCTGAAGAAGAGGACTCAGGCGGCGAGGTTAGCTCAGTGGAACCTCTTGATCGGAGCCTCGTCCGGTACTTCGACGCCTGCGGTACCGAGGTCATCGGCGGTATCGATGTCGTCGGAGGGCGCATCGTCATCAGGAGTGCAGGTGAGGGCTGTCCATTCCCCTGCTGGTAGCGGTGAGCCCTCGAGTAGGTCTCTACCTGTCTCGAGGGCTCCTGCGGTACAGGCCCCCTGGGATCGACCTGTTTCGGACCCGGCCCTGAGGAGGCGTTTGGATTCAACGTCCTCCTCTTTGGTACTGAGAGGTACCGGTGACCTACTTCGTGCGAAGGCAAAGAAGCACCGGTCACCTTCCCGTCGCGGTACCGAGAGCTCCGGGTCGCTGAGGGATTCGGCACCTGCTAAGCGTCGACGCCGGGAGGATCGCTCGCCCTCCATACAAGAGGTGTCGATGCACTCTATGATGGACAGTCCGGTACCGCCTCCGCGGCCGCGACATATTCTGAGCTCGTCGCCGGTACCGGACTCCTTGCCTTCCTCGACAGCCACTCTGAACGAGAGCCTCCGAGCCATCCTTCCAGGGATCCTGGAAGAGCTGTTGCGCCCTTCCGCTCCGGTACCAGGGGTGCTTGCGCCGCCGGTGCTATTGAGAGAGGCAACGGCTGGCTCCTCGCCCGTGGTGAGGTCTCCGGTCCCGGTACCGCTTGCGGTGCCTGCATCGGCGGCCTCCCAGGTTGACTCCCCGATGACTTCGATGGAGGAAGCTTCATCGCCGCCGGTGCGTGAGTCTTCCTCTCGACGTACCCACCATGGCCAGGTTTCCACGGAGTCGAGGCGGCCCGGCTTCGGACTGCAGACCACGAACTGGTGTCCGATACCGAGGGTGAGGCCTCGTGGGAAGCAGAGGAGGACACGAGATATTTCTCTGACAAGGAGTCTTGCGGTCTTCCCTCTGATCCTACTCCCTCTCCTGAAAGGCAGCTTTCTCCTCCTGAGAGTCTGTCTTTCGCGGCCTTTGTCCGGGAAATGTCTACTGCCATTCCTTTCCCTGTGGTCACGGAGGATGAGCCAAGAGCCAAAATGTTTGAGCTTTTGGACTATCCTTCGCCACCTAAGGAATCGTCCACTGTACATTGCTGGCGAACTGGATGAAGCCGCTAACTAATCCCCACATTCTCAAGAAGATCGAATCCCAGTATCGGATCCATGGGGACCCAGAGTTAATGCGGACTCAGTTGCCTCATGACTCTAGTGTGGTGGATCTGGCCCTTAAGAAGGTCAAGAGTTCTAGGGAGTACGCTTCGGCGCCCCCGGGTCGTGACTCTAGAACCTTGGACTCTTTTGGACGGAAGGCCTACCATTCTGCAATGCTCATTTCCAAAATCCAATCTTATCAGCTCTACACGAGCATTTATATGCGGAACAATGTGCGGCAGTTGGCGGACTTGGTGGACAAGCTCCCTTCTGAGCAGGCCAAGCCTTTTCAGCAGGTGGTCAGGCAGCTGAAGGCATGTCGTAAATTCCTGGCCAGGAGTGTTTACGATACTTTTGATGTTGCGTCCAGGGCCGCTGCTCAAGGTGTGGTGATGCGCAGACTCTCGTGGCTGCGTGCCTCCGACCTGGAAAACAGGATCCAGCAGCAGATTGCGGATTCTCCTTGCCAGGGGGATAATATTTTTGGTGAAAAGGTCGAACAGGTGGTAGAACAACTCCACCAGCGGGACACCGCTTTCGACAAATTCTCCCACCAGCCGCCTTCAGCATCTACCTCATCAGGTAGACGTTTTTATGGGGGAAGGAGGACTGTTCCCTATTCTACTAAGCGTAGGTACAATCCTCCCTCTCGCCAGCCTGCTGCTCAGGCTAAACCCCAGCGCGGTCATTCCCGTCAACAGCATGCACCTCAACAGGCCCCAGCAGCTCCCCAGCAAAAGCAAGGGACGAGCTTTTGACTGGCTCCAGCAGAGCATAGCCGAAATCAAAGTGTCCGTGCCGGATGATCTGCCGGTCGGGGGGAGGTTAAAATTTTTTCACCAAAGGTGGCCTCTCATAACCTCCGACCAGTGGGTTCTCCAAATAGTCCGGCTGGGATACGCCCTCAATTTGATTTCAAAACCTCCAAATTGCTCACCAGGAGCTCAGTCCTTCAGCTTCCAGCACAAACAGGTACTTGCCGAGGAACTCTCCGCCCTTCTCAGCGCAAATGTGGTCAAGCCCGTGCCACCGGGGCAGGAAGGGCTGGGATTCTATTCCAGGTACTTCCTTGTGGAAAAGAAAACGGGGGATGCGTCCCATCCTAGACCTAAGGGCCCTGAACAAATATCTGGTCCGAGAATAGTTCAGGATGCTTTCCCTGGGCACCCTTCTTTCCATGATTCAGAAAAACGATTGGCTGTGCTCTCTGGACTTAAAGGACGCTTACACTCACATCCCGATACCGCCAGCTCACAGATAGTATTCCGTCTGGGAACATGGCATTTTCAGTATTGTGTGCTACCCTTTGGTCTCGCCTCTGTGCCCAGGGTGTTTACAAAATGCCTGGCTGTTTTAGCGGCGTCTCTACACAGACTGGGAGTGCACGTGTTCCCTTATCTCGATGATTGGCTGGTGAAGAACACCTCCGAGGCAGGAGCTCTAGAGTCCATGCAGATGACTATTCGACTCCTGGAGCTACTAGGGTTTGTGATAAATTATCCAAATTCCCACCTTCTTCCAGTCCAGAAACTAGAATTCATAGGAGCTCTGCTGGACTCTCAGACGGCTCGCGCCTACCTTCCGGAAGCGAGGACCGACACTCTTCTGTCTCTCGTTTCCTGGGTGCGGGCATCTCAGCAGATCACAGCTCGGCAGATGTTGAGATTGCTCAGCCACATGGCCTCCACAGTGCATGTGACTCCCATGGCCCGCCTTCACATGAGATCAGTTCAATGAACCCTAGCTTCTCAGTGGTACCAAGCTGCTGAGGACCTAGAGGACGTAATCCTGCTGTCCACGAGTTTTCTGCAATCCCTGCATTGGTGGACAATTCGGTCCAATTTGACTCTGGGTCGTCCTTTCCAAATTCCTCAGTCACAAAAGGTGCTGACGACGGATGTGTCTCTCCTGGGGTGGGGAGCTCATGTCGATGGGCTTCACACCCAAGGGAGTTGGTCCCTTCAGGAAAAAGGTTTGCAGATCAACCTCCTGTAGTTGCGAGCGGTCTGGAACGCTCTAAAGGCTTTCAGGGATCGGCTGTCCCATCAAATTATCCAAATTCAGACAATCAGGTTGCCATGTATTACATCAACAAGCAGGGGGGGGCACCAGATCTCGCCCCCTGTGTCAGGAGGCCTTCAGAATGTGGCTTTGGGCTCGCTGGTACAGCATGTTTCGTCAAGCCATGCATCTGGCAGGCGTAAACAACATTCTGGCCAACAGATTGAGCAGGATAATGCAACCTCACGAGTGGTCGCTCAATTCCAGAGTGGTACGTGAGATCTTCCAAGTGTGGGGCACCCCCTTGGTGGATCTCTTTGCCACTCAAGTCAATCACAAGGTCCCTCAGTTCTGTTCCAAACTTCAGGTCCACGGCAGGCTAGCGTCGGATGCCTTTCTCCTGGATTGGGGGGAAGGCCTCCTGTATGCTTATCCTCCCATACCTTTGGTGGGGAAGACTTTGCTGAAACTCAAGCAAGATCGAGGCACCATGATCCTGATCGCTCCTTTTTGGCCGCGTCAGATATGGTTCCCTCTTCTTCCTGAATTGTCCTCCGAAGAACTGTGGAGATTGGAGTGTTTTCCGACCCTCATTACTCAGAACGAGGGGGCGCTTCTGCATCCCAACCTCCAGTCCCTGGCTCTCACGGCTTGGATGTTGAGGGCATAGATTTTGCCTCTTTGGGTCTCTCCGAGGGTGTCTCCCGTGTCTTGCTTGCTTCCAGGAAAGATTCCACTAAGAAGAGTTACTTTTTTCTCTGGCGGAGGTTTGCCGTCTGGTGTGATAGCACGGCCCTAGATCATCACTCCTGTCCTACACAGACCCTGCTTGAATACCTTCTGCACTTGTCCGAGTCTGGTCTTAAGACCAACTCTGTAAGGGTTCATCTTAGTGCGATTAGTGCATACCATTACCGTGTGGAAGGTAAGCCGATCTCGGGACAGCCTTTAGTTGTTTGCTTCATGAGAGGTTTGCTTTTGTCAAAGCCCCCCATCAAACCTCCTACAGTGTCATGGGATCTCAATGTCGTTCTCACCCAGCTGATGAAACCTCCTTTTGAGCCACTGAATTCCTGCCATCTGAAGTACTTGACTTGGAAGGTCATTTTCTTGGTGGCGGTCACTTCAGCTCGCAGAGTCAGTGAGCTTCAAGCCTTGGTAGCTCATGCTCCTTATACTAAATTTCATCATAACAGAGTAGTCCTCCGCACTCACCCTAAGTTCTTGCCAAAGGTGGTGTCAGAGTTCCATCTGAACAGCAAAAGTACAGGCTGACAAATGCGCAAACCAATAGGGAGATAATATTGGTTTGCGCATTTGTCAGCCTCTACTTTTGCTGTTTTGCTTTGACTTTCCGTGGAAGCTCCTCCTGTCTTCTTGGATTTGATTTGGAGTTCCATCTGAACCAGTCAATTGTCTTTCCAACATTCTTTCCCTGTCCTCATACCCGCCCTGCTTAACGTCAGCTGCACACATTGGACTGCAAGCGAGCATTGGCCTTCTATCTGGAGCGGACAAAGCCCCACAGACAGTCCGCCCAATTGTTTATTTCTTTTGATCCCAACAGAAGGGGAGTGGCTGTCAGGAAACGCACCATCTCCAATTGGTTAGCAGATTGCATTTCCTTCACTTACGCCCAGGCTGGGCTGACTCTTGAGGGTCATGTCACGGCTCATAGTGTTAGAGCCATGGCAGCGTCAGTGGCCCACTTGAAGTCAGCCACTATTGAAGAGATTTGCATGGCTGCGACGTGGTCATCAGTCCACACATTCACATCTCATTATAGCCTCCAGCAGGATACCCGACGCGACAGTCGGTGCGGGCAGTCGGTGCTGCAGAATCTGTTTGGGGTTTAGGATCCAACTCCACCCCCCTAGGCCCATTTTTATTCTGTTCCAGGCTGCACTCTCAGTTAGTTGAATAAGTTTAGGTCAATCTCAGTTATGTCCTCGCCGTTACGAGGCCCAATTGACCAATGTTTGTTGTTTTGAGTGAGCCTGGGGGCTAGGAATACCCCACTTGTGAGAACAAGCAGCCTGCTTGTCCTCGGAGAAAGTGAAAGCTACATACCTGTAGAAGGTATTCTCCGAGGACAGCAGGCTGATTGTTCTCACCAACCCGTCCGCCTCCCCTTTGGAGTTGTGTCTTCCCTTGTCTGTGCTATTTACTGGACTGGCAAACACGCTCGCGTTAGGGCGGGAAGATTGTCGCGCATGCACACGCGAGGGCTAGCAAACGTTGTTGCTAGTGAAGATCTCCGATCGGAGGGGCTGCCGTGGACGTCACCCACTTGTGAGAACAATCAGCCTGCTGTCCTCGGAGAATACCTTCTACAGGTATGTAGCTTTCGCTTTATTCTTTTAAAAAGTACTATGCCTAAGGGACACTCAATGAATTTACATGCTAATACTTTTAAAACAAATAGGAGGAAATATTGTTTTCACTCAACGAATAGTTAAACTTTGGAACTCGTTACCAGAGGATGTGGTAACAGCAAGAGTATCTGCGTTAAAAAAAAAAGTTTCGATAAGTTCCTGGAGGAAAAGTCCGTAGTCTACTATGGAGCTAGAAATGGAGAAAGCCACGGCTGTCTCTGAGATTGGTAGCATGGAATATTGGTACTATTTGGGATTCTGCAAGGTACTTCTGACCTGGATTGGCCTCTGCTGGAACAGAATATGTCGATAGATGTATTTGGATAATGTTTCTATAGAATTTTACTATTTTATTTATGGTTTAAATCAGAGGTTCTTATAGATATAGATATAGAGATATATATAGATATACATATAGATATAATTTTTTTTTTTGTTCATAAGAACACGAGAATAACCATGTTGGGTCAGATCAATGGGCCATCTAGTCCAGTTCCAATGTGAATACGTGGAATGCATCTGGTTTAGGCTTCCAAGATGGTATTTTTAAACAATTTCCATGCCTGATTTAATGTTCTAACCTTTGCAGCCGATCCTTTTAGCTTCTTTTTAACTATTTTCCTCATTTTATCTTAGTCACCCTTTCAAAAATTAAATGTTGCTAGAGTAGATTCCTTAGCGTCCCTCAGGACCGGTCCAGGATTGGACTGATGGGTTGTGTACGCCTTCCTGCAGGTGGAGACTGAGAAAAATTCTGACTCTAGAGAGCCAATAAGAGCCCTGACCATGAATGATGTGACCCTAGCCTCAGTATTTTCTCAGTCTCCAGCAGGCAGGAGGTGAGCCCATTAGTCTCTCTTTTACTCTCTTTTTTTCTTTCTCTTTAAGAAACTAATAATAATAATAGTTCTTCTGTGCATGGGGATTCTCAGTTAGAGGCTTGGCAGTTAGGAATTTATTTTCTTTTCCAGCCTCTGGGGTGTTAAACTTGGGTGTCCCGAGTCCCTCCGCCCCTTTCTCCCCATCTCCCTTACTTAGTTGGGAAGGGCTACTATTTCGGTGGAAAGATGTATTGCCTTTGGGAGAGGCAGCCACTCTTACTTTAAAAGAAATAAAAGGAAAGTAAAAGAAGAAGTCTTTTCTTTCCCCCAGACTGCTAACGAGCAGGCAGCTTTTTCTAGCTCAGCTGTTTAAAAATAAATAAATAACAGAAGAGAATAATACAGTGACCGTGACTTTAACGAGTGATTTTCTTCCTCAGAATTTCTTTTTCCGTTTCCTCGCGTTTGGCAGCAGCGGCTTGTTTAAAATAAAAAAAAAAGAAGAGGCACAAAGTGTTGTTTCTCGGACGGAGAGAGCTCCGCTATACAGGGGAAGCTAAAGCTTGTTTTTATCAGTGTCGGGGTGTAAGTGCTCTCAGCTCGTACATGTTTTTCTACGGAGTTAGACGTTTCTTCGGTGCCTCTTCATCTGTCAGCGTCATCGATTTCCTGCTTCTTCGCTTGCCTGGTCCATCGCGTCTGCTTCAGTGCCCTCCGTTTTTTTTCTCCGAACCTCCCTCATTCTTTTAATTTTGGTGCGGAAGGCCGCCATTTTTGTCCGCAGCTGCATCTTCTTATCCGCAGCAGCGCTTCTCTGATTCTCCTTTTTTTTTTTCTGGAGTGCAAAAGGGAACGGAGGTAGTGTTTCTGCTGTAGTCTGGAGAATCTCAGGAGCACGGAATTTTCCCCTGAGTTGTCTTCCACATGTACCACACATTCTCGAAGAAGAAATCTGGTCTTCAGGCTGAAGTTCCAGGGGAGTCATCCAGGTTTTTTCTTCATTCTCAGGACCTTTTACGTTGAGATCCACAAGTGCATTCATAGTTGCCCCAAGATTAGTCCAGTGTGCTATTAGACTACTCTTCTATGCAGTGTATGTTTTACATTGAATGCTTGCTTGCTTGCGCCTTTATGCACAGTTTTTGGACAACCTATTTGATGCTTGTTGTTCTGTAATCTAGGGTGATCTTTGTCTCTGGGTCCCCAGTGTTGAGACTGTACCATGTCTCTAATTCAATATCTACCTTGAGAGTATGTAGGTAGTGCACAGTTGTAGTTTCAGTTTTTACAACTTTGAGAATGTTTTTCAAATGCCATGATTTCTCTTTATGTATGTGCAGAGCTTTCCTTTCTCAGTCATGGTTACAGTCACGTATTGTTTCCACTGCAGCATCGGCAGTGTAAAAATAAATAAATAAAATAAATAATGCCCACGTACGTTAACTCATATAGCTTCAGTTCTAGCACTCTCAAGTTTAGTCTCTAGCACAAAAGCCACTGGTGGCTGTCAGGATTGCTGGACATACTTATATTAATATGAAACCAGCTTGACATACTTAGATTATTATTAAACCAGCTTCTGACCTCTGAGAACTCCCCCCTCCCTCAGGAACCACTGAGGATGAAATGGACCAAATGGTGTTGAGCTGCCTGCTAGCCCTGTGTTTAATTACTCCTGATTAACATACCTTTTGTTCCATCTGGGAGCAGAGCTCTCTTTGAGAACAAAGGAGGCCAGACAGAGAGGCTCCCATAGCTTGAGTCTTCAAAAGGAGAACCTGTGAAATTGGTCACCTTTCCTGACTTCAGAGAATGTACACTGGAGTTTGGCTGGGAAGGAAGATAAGTTTTTTTTATCTCTTTCAGTTCTGGAGGTATAAAGGAGAGCACATGGTGCTCGGGGCTCTTCTCTCTGTCCAGGGCACTGCTGTCTGTCCGGGGCACTAAGTCTCTCTCTGTCTTTCTCTGGGCTGCAAAGCATAGAGCTCTGCTTGCACTTCTCTCTCTTTCTTTCCCTCTGCCCACATATATACCTCTTGCAGCACAACCCCAAGGCTTCTCTCTTCCTCTGAACAAACACCCTATCCTTTCTTTCTCTCTCTAAACACACACCCAGAGACAGCCTGTACCAGTTACCTGTACTAAGTGCTGTGAGCTTATACATATCTGCAAATATAATATACTTTATATATCCAAACTCGTGTGGATTGTGTATTCTTTGGGAACCTACTGTCTCTACGAGCTCACTGCCTCTGTGAACTGGACCCCGGGACCAACCCTAGACAACGATTGCTGACAGTGGCCTCCTTACAGGGGCAGCATCTTCAGGCGTTTACTGCCTGGTACGAATTGCACTTTGAGATGTATTTCTTTAGATAACATACTTGCCTGAATGGTATTTTGTGCAACTGCAGTGGCTGGCAATTCATCTGGGACTATAGCTAATTCTGCGACAGGGAATTCTTTACTTTCTTCTCGTGTTTGAGATATCTTCTATGCATGCATGTTTAGCTCTAATGATGTTCTCACCCCTTTTGCGTTAGGTGATGAAATAATATTTACATGGCAGCCTTTGTATACATCGGGTTTTTTTTTCTGTTCGTATCTGGGCACTGGCCTAGGAACCAAGTGTGCATGACAGATTTTGTAGTTCAGGACCCCTGTTTCCACTTTCTACAGCTGAGTTACGGTCATATTACCTCTGACCAGTGATTCTTGCAGGTTTTTCGAGACGATTCTGCTTTACGCTTCGCCACGCTTCTCTCAGATGTCTTTCTACAGTCTCCCTGTCGCTCTCACTGCAATGCAGGTGAGGTAGGGGAGACTCTACAGAGGCTCTTGGATCTTCAGCCATTTCCTCGCTCAAGGCCATCAATCGCACTCTCAAAGTCTGAAGTTTTTGTAACAAGAACCTTCGGTCCGTCATAGTGGCGCTTCATGCAGGAGGGCTTTTGGCAGAATTTTATCTGCATATTCTTATCAGGACCAGTCTCCAAAAGTTCTTCTGGTTTACGACTCTGGGGTACCATCTGCCATTTTGGGCCCACCGAAGTTATCCTAGTGTTGGCACCAGCTCTCAAGAAAGAGGGGATTCTTGTTCACCCGTTTCTAGACAACTGGTTAATCAAAAAAAAAAAAAAAAAAATATCTTATCGACAGAGTCGGCAGGCCTCAGACCGAGGGGTACAATTTTTACAGTTCTTAGGTTGCGTAGTAATGGTGGCCTAGAGCCGTCTGATTCCTTCGCAGTCTCTAGAATATTTAGGGGTTACCTTCGACATGGTGCAAGGTTGTGTGTTTTTTCTTTTTCTTTCCCAGGGCAGAGTTCTCAAGTTGCGATCTCGGCATTACTTCTCGGTCGCGTTCTTTGTACTCAACATTATCTTCATATCCTCGGCTCTATGGCAGCTACTATAGAGCTAGTTTCCTGGGCCAGACCTCTCATTAGGTCTCTCCAACTTTCTCTCTTATCCGGATGGTCCTCTCGGATGGAATCGGTCGCGTTCTTTGTGCTCAAGATTATCTTCTCGTCCTCGGCTCCATGGCAGCTACTATAAAGCTAGTTCCCTGGGCCAGGCTTCTCATTAGGTCTCTCCAACTTTCTCTCTTATCCGGATGGTCCTCTCGGATGGAATCCCTTCAGCTGAGGTTGCCTCTCCATTCCCAAGAGTGCAGCAGTCTGTTCTAGTGGTTCCGGATGGAGTATCTCTCTGCAGGAATGCCTCTACAGGCTACACAGTCGATAGTTTTGTAATGGCCGAGGCCAGTCTCCGCGGCTGCGGAGCCCTTTGTTTAGCCAGGTTAGCGCAGAGCCTTTGGTCTCCTCTGGAAGCGTCCCAGTCCATCAATTTCTTGGAGACCAGAGCAATACATCTACCTTTCGAGGACTTTTGTCCCCTAGTGACAGGCAAGGCGGTGAGAGTTCTGTCGGACAGTGCCATGGTAGTGGCTTATGTCAACCGCCAAGGAGGAACAAAGAGTCTTCTCTTGAGACGGGAGACAGCGAGTCTCTTGGCACGGGCAGACATTCGCTCAACTGCCATTTCAGCCTCCCATGTGGCGGGAGTCGAAACTTTTCTAGCGATTTTTCTCAGTTGTCACGCCCTAGATCCAGGGGAATGGACTCTCACCTCTTCAGCGTTTCATCTCATAGAAGCTCAGTGAGGCACTCCAGTTCTACATCTTTTTGCCTTCCGTCTCATAAAGGTTTCTTGTTTCTTCAGTCGCCGAATGGTCTCAACAGTGGCAGGGATAGATGCCATCGTACAGCTCTGGCATTTCGGTCTTCTGTACGTGTTTTCTCTGTGGCCTCTCTTGCGTCGTTTCTTACAAAGATCAAGGCACATGGCGGTCCAGTAGCCCTACTAGCTCCAGATTGGTCCTGACGTCCGTGGTACACGGATCTTCAGCGTCTTTTGTTGGCATCTTCTCTACGTCTTCCTGTTCATAAGGACTCTCTATGGCAAGGCCCGATCTTTTTTTCTTACGGCTTGGCTCTTGTATGGATTCGATTACCTAAAAGTGGATATTCCACTTCAGTAATTCCTATTATGCTGTGGTTGCGTCATTGGTCCTTGTCTCTAAATTATAGTTGCTCCTGGAGGATTTTTGAAGTTTGGTATTCAGATGCTGGTGTTGCTCCTTTTCGAGCTTCAGTGGCAGAGATGTTGGATTTTTTACAGAGGGGTTTTGTTAAAGGTTTATCTCTCTCTTCTCTTAAGGTTCAGGTTGCGGCTCTTTCTGTTTCCAAGTTCGGATACGAGGTAAGTCTTTGGCCACTTTTCCGGATGTCTCCCGTTTTTTGAAGGGAGTTAGTCTCCTCCACCCGCCAGTCCAAGCGATCTTTCCATCTTGGGATCTTCAGCTCTGTTGGGTTTCTACTTTTGACTTATAGTCTTCCTTTTTCCTTAGGGGTTTGTCTCTAGTACCTTCTTTCCTCTCTGACGTAGTTCACGGTTTCATCTTTCTCAATCAGTTTTCCTTACTGTTACTGTTCTGAGCTCTTCTTTGGGCATGGAGGATCAGAGGAAATTGTATTCTTTACATGTTATTTAATGCTATCTGGCAGCTATTCTTCTCTTTCGGTGCTCGGATCATCTTTTTGTCCTTCTAGCCAGTCGGCGTAAGGGTTTGGCTGCTTCTAAACCCACTCTATCGCGATGGATTTAGGAAATGTTAGCTTCTGCTTATCTTCTCACCGGGAGAGCAGTTCCAGGGACGGTTAAAGCGCATTCCACAAGTAGACAAGCGGCTTCTTTGCCAGAACTGTTCTTAGTGCCATCTGAGGACATTTGTAAAGAAGTGATTTAGGCCTCGTTTCATTCTTTTTCTGAGCACTGCAGGCTACATGTTCAGTGTCGCTAGGAGGCGGTCTTTGTATCTCGAGTACTCACAGCGGATTTGGTAGGGTCCCTCCCTTAGGATTACTGCTTTGGTACTTCCCATCAGTCCAATCCTGGGCCGGTCCGGAGGGACGCTAAGGAAGGAGAAATTAGACCTTACCTGCTAATTTGCTTTCCTTTAGTCCCTCCGGACCGGCCCAGGTCCCTCCCGTGTTCTTTCATGACGGTGGTTTTTCTTTCTATGTTTGGAGTTACTGTGTTCAGATGTTCACATGTCAGATACAGAGCTGTTTAGCAACTTGATAGTTAAAAAAAAAAACTGTTTATACAGACAGTTGTGGGGGGGGCATCCCTCTGCTCTGGTGAGAGTTGCTGGTGAGCCCTATTTCACAGCATAGCAGTTGTTTAAGCACGTTTCAGAAGTGCTTTGTGGCTGCTTAAATTCCAAGGGGCACAGAAGGTTGGTCTTTCTTTTCTTTCCTGCTTTGTTATTTAAATACTGAGGCTATGGTCACATGGTCAGGTCTCTTATTGGCTCTCTAGAGTCAGAAATTTTCTCAGTCTGCACCTGCTGGAAGACGTACACAACCCATCAGTCCAATCCTGGGCCAGTATGGAGGGACTAAAGGAAAGCAAATTAGCAGGTAAGGTCTAATTTCTCCTTTTCTTTGTGGTTTCATTCCAGATAGTAGCTCAAACTTGGTCATCTTATGATCTCTGTTTCCCAGCGGACCCAACTCTGTTACCTCTTGTACTATGCCCTCCTCTCCACCATGGACTAGATCTAAAATGGCTCCCCCTTTTGTCTGTTCCTGGACCAGTTGCTCCATGAAACAATCATTTATTACATGTAGGAATTTTATCTCCCTGATGTAACATTTATCCAGTCAATATTGGGGTTATTGAAATAACAATTATTATATCGTTGCCCAATTTGCCAGCATTTCTAATTTCTGTAAACCTTTCTTCATCTGTCCATTCTGTCCTGGTGGACAATAGTACAGCCCTACAGGAATACTCCTTCCTTTCACACATGGAATTTCTATCCATAATGATTCCATGCTGCTGTTTCATGTAGAATGTTTATTTTGTTTGACTCAATTCCCTCTTGAACATATAGTGCAAACCCCCACCACCACCAATTTGATCTCCTTTGTCATTGTGATATAATTTATACCCACACAGTGTCCCATTGATTGTACTCCTTCCACCAAGTCTCTGAAATGTCTATTATATCTACCTCATCATTTAATGCTATATTCTCTAATTCTCCCATCTTATTTTTTAAGCTTCTAGCATTTGTATACAGGCACTTTAAATTGTGTTTTTTCCTTGCATCTACAAGCTGCTTTGACGTTGATGGGGGATACATTGCATCCTTTACTCTGTTCTCCCATTAGACACTTCTGACTTTCTTTTACCATTATTGAAACCTCTGTATTGGGAAGATCCCATTTCAGTAGTATCCTTTAAGGATACTCCACACTGAACTTATGACTCCTGGGTGACTGTCGTCTCTTCCCCCCCCCCCTCCCCATTTTAGTTTAAAAGCTGTTCTATCTCCTTTTTAAATGTTTGCGCCAGCAGCCTTGTTCATCCTGGTTAAGTTGGAGTCCGTCCTTTCAGTATAGGCTCCCCCTTTCCCAGAATGTTGCCTAGTTCGTACTAATCTAAATCCCTCATCCCTGCACCATTGTCTCAACCACATATTGAGACTTTGGAGCTCTGCCTGCCTCATGAGTCCTGTGCTACCCTGGAGGATCTGGACTTCAGCTTTTTACCTAAGGTCTTAAATTTGGCTTCCAGAACATCACGCCCACACTTTTCTATGTCATTGGTACCCACATTACCAAGACAGCTGATTCCTCCCTAGGTGAAGCGTGAGGTCTGCCACCTTTGCACCAGGCAGGCATGTGACCAGACGAGCCTCGTGTCCATCAGCCACCCAGCTATCTACATGCCTAATGATCAAATCACCAACTACAACAACTGGCCTATCCCTTCCCACCTGCACAGATGTTCTTGGAGACATATCCTTGGTGCGAGAGGATAGTTCTTCCCCTGGTGGGCAGGTCCTGACTACAGGATTACTTTCTACTTCACCAGGGTGATGCTGTCCTTTTAGGAGACCTCCCCCCTCTAAGGCAGCACAGGGGCATCCCTGTTGGTCTCCTGTATGCACCTCTTCATCTCCCTCAGCTCCTCCAATTCTGCTACTCTAGCATCATAAGAATGGAGAGCTAGGAGCTATTTGCATCGGGCACACACATATAACTCTCACCAACTGGAAGATAAACATGTGACACAGTGCAAAAGACTCGCTGCTGGACTGCTATCTGCATCTTAGTGTTACTGAGTTGTTTAATAATTTAAAACTTGCTAAGGTAGTAGGGATATTAGACTAATATAAAAGAGCCTTTCCCTATCATCAAGCCGATCAATCCATAGACTGGTGGGTTGTGTCCATCTACCAGCAGGTGGAGATAGAGAGCAATCTTTTGCCTCCCTATATGTGGTCATGTGCTGCCGGAAATTCCCCAGTATGTTCTCTATCTCAGCAGGTGTGTGGTCACACAGCAGCAGCTCTGGCTAGGTCTCCAAGCCTAATTGTTTAGGTTTTGTTGAGTACCTGGGGTTGAGGGCTCTTCGTCAGCAAGTGCAAACCTGGTGGTGCCAGGTCCCTCCTTTTCTCCCCCCTCCCGCTGGCTCCATTAAACAAAAAAAAAAAAAATTTTTAAACGTTCAAAAAGGACGTCCATTTGCAGCTGCTCACTGGAACAAGTCGTCGCTGCTTGGAGCAAGAAGCAGGTAGTTTTTACCTTTTACTAGCGGGCAGGGGGTTCCCCGAATGGTCTCCACGTGGCTATGGCCTCGGATGGCAAGGGCGCGAAAAGACGCTCCCCGGAACGCGTTTGCGCGCCTAGCGGGGAAGCGGGGGGATCGAAGGTAGAGTCGCCCTTTTTGGGCGCCCTTTCGGAACCGGGAGAGTTCACCGGTTTTTCCTCCGGCGCGGCGGCCTTTCCCGCCTTAGGCGCCCATCCCCCGCTGGCCGCCCTCCCAGTCGTGACCGGCCACGCGGCTCGGTCGGCTTCTTCTTGGGCCACCCTCGAGATGGGAGACGTTAACAGCTTGGTCGCCCTTGAATCGGGCGACAGTAAGTCGGCGAAATTAAAACGCCCTTCTTCCCGCGCGGCTCCTTCTCGGAGTTTTGCGCCTGACGCCATTTTGGACGCGCAACATGCCTCTCCCCCACTACTGGGAGTGCAGATGGAGGGCGCCTTTAGGGCCGCGGCACAGGCTGCAGAAATGCACAGACGGGGGGGGGGGGGGTTCCTCCCCTGAGTTCATTTTGCTGCTGCATCAAGCCTTTCTTATGCAGAACACTGCCCCTGCCCACCCCTCTGATCGGGGTGATGAGGCCTCTATGCTTAAGCGCCCTCAGGTGGATCTTCCACCCTCGGGGGACTCGGTCTCCTCTGATGTGGATGACGGCAGCGTGTCTGAGTTCTCCCAGAGATCCTTAGCGGAATCGATAGAAGAGACTGATCCTCGCTCGGATGGAGCGGACGACCCCTCTGCAGCGCGGCTTTTTCGCTCAGAGGATTTGCCCAACCTGCTTGTGCAGGCCATAAGCATTTTGAAGATTGCCTCTCCGGAGGAAGGCTCTCTCTCAGCCTGTACTGGCTCCGCCATTATGCTGGGAACGAAGCGCCCGCCTAGAACCTTCCACGTTCATGAAGCCATGCAGACCTTAATTTCAGTGCAATGGGATGCCCCTGAGGCGAGCCTGAAAGTAGCCAGGGCTATGTCCCGTCTGTACCCCTTTCCTGAGGGGGAGCGGGAAGCCTTTGTCTGGCCCACGGTAGATTCCTTAATCACTGCCGTGACTAAGAAAACGGCGCTGCCGGTGGAAGGTGGCACTGCCCTGAAGGACGCCCAAGACAGGAGAATGGAGGCGGCCTTAAAGTCGTCCTTTGAGGCGGCCGCGCTGAGTTTGCAAGCCTCGGTTTGTGGCTCCTACGTGGCTAGGGCGTGCCTGACTGTTTTGCAGCGGGCTTCCCCCTCGGACCCTTCCTGGAGAGCGGAATGGCCTACCCTGGAGTCGGGTTTGGCCTACTTGGCAGACTTGCTGTATGATGTTTTGAGAGCCTCGGCCTAAGGGCATGGCTCAGACAGTCTCTGCGTGGCGGTGGCTCTGGCTTAAGCACTGGTCTGCTGACCATGCCTCTAAATCTTGCCTAGCCAAGTTGCCTTTTAAAGGCAAGCTGCTCTTTGGGGACGAGCTGGACAAGATCGTGACGGAGCTCGGCACGTCCAAGGGCAAGAAGTTGCCGGAGGTCAGGACGCGGGCCGGCAGTGCCCATCCTGGTTCCTCTAAGGGCCGATTCCAGGAAGCCCGTCGGTATCGCCCGGGCAAGTCGGCCTCCTCTGCTTCCGCTTCCTTCAAACGGAACTTCTCCCCCAAGCAGCATTCCTTTCGTAGGGACCGCCGTCCCGGAGGTTCGTCCTCCGGCCCGCCCCCAGGGTCGCGTACCCAATGACGGGGACCTGGTCCATGGCCCGGTGCAGATAGGAGGAATGTAGTCCTCGTTTCTGGGCGAGTGGACCAGGGTAACTTCAGACGCTTGGGTTCTGGAAGTCATCAGAGACGGTTACAAGCTAGAGTTCTGCCGACCCCTAAGAGACGGGTTTGTAAACTCTCCTTGCAAGTCTCAGGTCAAAGCAGCTGCCGTGCAGCAGACTTTGAGCAACCTGATCCGCCTGGCAAGTAGATCAGCTTGGCAAGGGGCGCTACTCCATTTACTTTGTGGTGCCAAAGAAAGAAGGATCTGCTCGGCCTATTCTTGACCTCAAGGGAGTCAATCAGGCCTTGAAAGTTCGGCACTTCCGGATGGAGACCCTCCGCTCCGTAATAGCTGCGGTGAAAAAGGGAGAATTCCTGGCCTCCCTGGACATCAAAGAAGCTTACCTACATATTCCCATCTGACCACCTCATCAGCGCTTTCTGCGCTTTGCAGTGCTGGGCTGACACTTCCAGTTCAGAGCCCTCCCGTTCGGGTTGGCTACGGCTCCGCAGACCTTCTCCAAAGTAATGGTGGTCATCGCGGCCTTCCTCCGCAGGGAGGGAGTGCAAGTCCATCCCTATCTGGACGACTGGCTGATCCGAGCCCCTTCCTATGCGGGGTGCGGGAGAGCTACAGACAGGGTCATTGCTCTTCTGAGCTCCCTGGAATGGATCATCAACTGGGAGAAAAGCCAGCTGCGCCCGACTCAGTCCCTGGAGTATCTGGGAGTTCGATTCGACACCCAAGTGGGCAGAGTGTTCCTGCCGGACAACCGGAGCGTCAAGCTTCAGACCCAGGTGGGCCAGTTCCTAGCCTCCTCTACTCTTCGGACTTGGGACTATGTGCAGCTGTTGGGCTCCCTGACGGCCACGATGGAGGTAGTGCCCTGGGCCAGGGCTCATATGAGACCACTACAGCACTCTCTTCTGCGGCGGTGGACTCCAGTCTCGGAGGATTACGCCGTACGCCTTTCTTTGGATCCAGCGGCGCGAAAGACGCTGAGCTGGTGGCTGAGGCCAAGCAAGCTGTTCGCAGGAATGCCTCTTACGACCCCGGAGTGGGTTGTCGTCACGACGGACGCCTGCTTGACGGGCTGGGGAGCCCACTGCCTGGGACGGACAGCGCAGGGGCTCTGGTCTCCTGCAGAGACGAAATGGTCCATCAACCTCCTGGAGCTCCGAGCCATTCGGTTGGTGCTTCTAGAGTTTCTCCCGGTACTGGTGCTGAGGCCTGTACGGGTCCTGTCGGACAATGCCACGGCAGTGGCCTATGTCAATCGCCAGGGAGGTACCAGGAGCACCCCTCTAGCCAAGGAGGCCATGAAGCTAAGCCTGTAGGCGGAAGCGAATCTGGAACAGCTGTCGGCGGCCCACATTGCGGGAGTCATGAATGTCAAGGCGGACTTTCTCAGTCGCCATACCTTGGATCCCGGAGAGTGGCAACTGTCTGCTCGGGCGTTCTTGGACATCACGAAACGCTGGGGCCGGCCGAGCCTGGATCTGATGGCGTCCTCGGCCAATTGCCAAGTGCCGCGTTTTTTCAGCAGAGGACGGAACCCTCGATCTCTGGGAGTCGATGCTCTTCTACAGCAGTGGCCGGCACAGGAGCTTCTCTGTGTTCTCGCCCTGGCCCGTTTCATCTATCATTCAACAATACTGGCCAAAAAACACCTTTTTTGCAATCCTTATATGAAGAGACTCCAAAATGAAAACTACATATTCTGATAGAAGGAAATCTGCTCTTTCTAATGGTGCTAAAAGAAAGAATATTGAAAATGTCCCACTGGAGATCAAGGGCATCAAAGATAGCCCAAAATGGGCAAAAATGCTTTTTATACCAACTTAGAACGCTTATAATTTTTCAACCACTTGAAGGAAAGTGCTGCAAATTGGAAGGCCTCATTACAGCCGTGCATTTAGTACACTTACCAAACATCAACCTGAAAGGCC
The DNA here is from genome assembly GCF_901765095.1 of Microcaecilia unicolor. Lineage (NCBI taxonomy): Eukaryota > Metazoa > Chordata > Amphibia > Gymnophiona > Siphonopidae > Microcaecilia > Microcaecilia unicolor. The sequence goes on along the minus strand of NC_044040.1, from coordinate 116,138,512 downwards.
AACTAGTTTAGAAACTACAGCAGCCTCAGCATCGCTGTAAATTGATTTTTGCCGTTTTTTGGCAAAGTTTGAGCCTAAACTATTCACAAAGTAAGAGGACTAGGAACATGGGGTTTTGCCAGTTCATTAAGCCCTAAAAGTAGTGCAGGTTCTCCACATATCCCCTTGTACTACTAAAACTTCCAGTTTTACAGCTTCTGGAAGTTGTCCCAAAATGTCATTTTTGCTCAGGCGACATTTTGTAACCCTTTACTTGAGGTCCGCTAGAACCTCCAATTTTTAGTCTTTTAAACTAAAATTTTGCACAGCTTAGTTTTTTTATCATAAAGAAACCATGTACCAAATTTCATCAAAATCTGAGATGGTGAGGTGGGGATCCCTGGTCCACTTGACACGGAATGACTCTTGTTCTTGGGTATTAGGTCTTTCCTATTATGATTGATGGAGTTCTTTTCTGATACTGTTTTTTTTTTTTTAATTCAGCTGTAAGCTGTTGTGATCTGGTGAAGCTTGGCAGTATATCAAATTTTAATGATAAATGATTTGAGAGAGAGGGTGAAGGCTGGGGAGATGGTTTGAGAGAGAGAGACTGGGTGAAGGCTGGGAGGTTATGTGCAAACAAGACTGGATGACATCTGGGGGGGGGGGGGTATGTGTGAGCGAGAGACTGGGTGAAGTCGAGAGGGGGGAGGTATGTCATACCCACTCAGACTTCCTTCACTACAAATTCATGCTATTCCTCCCTTTTCCTTGCAAAACAGGACTATTACACCCAATTGACCAATTCTCTCAGCTCCAACCCTCGTCGACTCTTCGCCACCCTTAACTCCCTCCTGAAAGTGCCCCCTGCTCCCACTCCCCCCTCACTCTCTCCTCAATCACTGGCTGATTACTTCCGCGACAAGGTGCAAAAAATCAACCTTGAGTTCACTACCAAGCCACCACCTCCTCTTCACCCTTTAACCCTCTCCCTCAACCAACCAACCCAGGCCTCTTTCTCCTCCTTTCCTGACATCACCGAGGAGGAAACCACCCGCCTTCTTTCCTCCTCGAAATGCACCACCTGTTCCTCTGATCCCATCCCTACCAACTTACTCAACACCATCTCTCATACCGTCACCCCCTCCATCTGTCACATCCTTAACCTCTCTCTACTGCAACCGTCCCTGACACCTTCAAGCACGCCGTAGTCACACCTCTCCTCAAGAAACCATCACTTGACCCTACCTGTCCCTCCAACTACCGCCCCATCGCCCTCCTACCCTTCCTCTCCAAAATACTTGAGCATGCCGTTCACAGCCGCTGTCTTGATTTTCTCTCCTCTCATGCCATCCTCGACCCACTTCAATCCGGCTTTCGCCCTCTTCACTCGACAGAAACAGAACTCTCTAGAGTCTGTAATGACCTGCTCCTGGCCAAATCCAGATGCCACTACTCCATCCTCATCCTCCTCGATCTATCCGCCGCTTTTGACACTGTCAATCATGATTTACTTCTTGCCACACTGTCCTCGTTTTGGTTCCGGGGCTCTGTCCTCTCCTGGTTCTCCTGCTATCTCTCCCACCGCACCTTCAGAGTGCACTCTCATGGATCTTCATCCACCCCCGTCCCGCTATCTGTTGGAGTTCCCCAGGGATCTGTCCTTGGTCCCCTTCTCTTTTCAATCTACACCTCTTCCCTAGGCTCTCTGATCTCATCTCATGGTTTTCAGTATCATCTTTATGCTGACGACACCCAGCTTTATCTATCCATACCTGACATCACCGCGGAGACCCCAGACCAAGGTATCGGCCTGCTTATCCGACATTGCTGCCTGGATGTCCAACCGCCACCTGAAGCTGAACATGTCCAAGACTGAGCTCATCGTCTTTCCACCTAAACCCACTTCTCCTCTTCCCCCACTCTCTATCTCAGTTGATAACACCCTCATCCTCCCCGTCTCATCTGCCCGCAACCTCGGAGTCATCTTCGACTCCTCCCTCTCCTTCTCAGTGCATATCCAGCAGACTGCCAAGACCTGTCGCTTCTTCCTCTTTAACATCAGCAAAATTTGCCCTTTCCTTTCTGAGCACACCACCCGAACTCTCGTCCACGCTCTCATTACCTCTCGCCTTGACTACTGCAACCTACTCCTCACTGGCCTCCCACTTAGCCATCTATCCCCCCTTCAATCCGTTCAGAACTCTGCCGCACGTCTTATATTCCGCCAGAACCGATATACTCATATCACCCCTCTCCTCAGGTCACTTCACTGGCTTCCGATCAGATACCGTATACAGTTCAAGCTTCTCCTCCTTACCTACAAATGCATTCAGTCTGCTGCTCCTCACTATCCTCATCTCCCCCTACGTTCCCGCCCGTAACCTCCGCTCGCAGGACAAATCCCTCCTCTCAATACCCTTCTCCACCACCGCCAACTCCAGGCTCCGCTCATTCTGCCTCGCCTCACCCTATGCCTGGAACAAACTTCCTGAACCCCTACGCCAAGCCCCCTCCCTACCCATCTTCAAATCTTTGCTCAAAGCTCACCTCTTCAATGCTGCCTTTGGCACCTAACCTTTTGGAAATCTAGACTGCCCCACTTTGTCTGTACACTTGTCTTTTAGATTGTAAGCTCGTTGAGCAGGGACTGTCCTTCTATGTTAAATTGTACAGCACTGCGTAACCCTAGTAGCGCTTTAGAAATGTTAAGTAGTAGTAGTATGTGCAAGCGAGTAACTAGGTGAAGGCTGACTGAAGCAGTAGGAGTGAGAAAGAGACGTGGGGTCCAAGGCAATGGTGATACATAAAACAATGAAGCAATTATCTCTTTGCTTCACCTGTCAAGGGGGTGGTATCACACAGATGACAGCATGCTTTGGGAAGGGAAACTACTGGCTTCTACCTGTGATTTGCAGAACCACCTTAAGGGACTGATTTACTAAAGTTTCTTTGTCCGCAGGCACAAAATAGGAAAAGAACCTTAGTTTCTAAAAGAGCTACTGCTGATCTAGGAGGGCATTTTCCACCACCACTTAGATTGTGAGCTCTTTGAGCAGGGACTGTCTTTTTATGTATGATGTACAGCGCTGCATATGCCTTGTAGTGCTATAGAAGTGATAAGTAGTAGTAGTAGTTCACAGAGAACAATTTTGGAGAGGTGAGGAAGGAGAAGCAAGAGAAGTCTCTGCTGCTGGCTCCTAAGTTTTGGGGCTGGCTCCTAGATTTTTATGAAAATTTGTCATGGCCCAAGGTACAGGCTTAGTGGAGAGTGATGTGACTTGCTTAGTCACAAGGAGCATTAGTGAGAGAAGCTAGATTTAAGTATTGGCTTCCCTGAGTTTCAATTCACCTCTCTAACTGCTAGGTTGCAAATTTAACTTCCAGCTTGTGATTGTTGTTATGGTGGGTACTGTATCTGTGCCAGAGGTATGGATTTGTTTTTTGTTTTTTTTGTTTTTTTAATATTGGTGTCTAACACATTGGCATGGTATGGTATATTTTTGACTGGTAGCCTGGGACAGAGTTAAAGAAGTTCAAAATGTATGATTTTATAACAAAAATGGTAGTTAATATTACCATTTGCTTGGAATGGTTTCTGGAACGTTCTTGATTACCATCTTCTCCTGAAATATTGTACTGTACATTTGGGGGAGGGGAGGAGGGTAGCGAAGGTATTGATGTTTTTAAATATAACTAAAGAAAGTAGCACAAAATTCTCCTGTTTTCAGATCCGTGCCTTCCAGCATAGCTTCAGCTCCAATGATTGCTCACGAAATGTATACATCAAAAAGAATGGCTTCACACTGCATCGCAACCCCATTGCCCAGAGCACTGATGGTGCTAGGACCAAGATTGGCTTCAGTGAAGGTCGTCATGCCTGGGAGGTCTGGTGGGAAGGTCCATTGGGTACTGTGGCAGTCATAGGAATTGCCACTAAACGAGCCTCAATGCAGTGCCAGGGCTATGTGGCACTGCTGGGCAGTGATGACCAAAGCTGGGGCTGGAATCTAGTGGACAATAATCTGCTACATAATGGAGAGGTCAATGGCAGTTTCCCTCAGTGTAACAATGCTCCAAAATATCAGGTGAGAGAGGGAATGAAAGTTTCTTGGCTTTTTTAACCACATATGTTTTTATCTTTACCTTCTCAGCATGATGATGATATACTGGAGATGACTCAGCAATCTGCTATATAACATTCAGTGACTACACCTAGTGTTTGACAGTATATTGCTCTGTGCATCTTAATGGATCTGGGTGTGAGCCAAGAAGTGGAGAGGGAATGCTGAGATTTTTATTTTTATTTACTGCTCTAGGATGGTCTGCAGTGTCTCTAGCACAGAAGGAGCAGGAGGTAAGTTGCAAAAACAGCAACAGCTATCCACACTGAAGAGAAGGCTCGTTAGCCAGTTTATTCACTGCTTGCGGAATGCAGGGGCCCTTTTGGTTATGTATCCCCTGAGTTAAAATGATGAGAGAGAGAGGGAGCCATGTTGGTATTTTTATTAGGATCAGTGGCATTCCTACGGGGGCTGACACCCGGGGCGGATCGCCGATGCGCCCCGACCCCCGGGTGCAGCGCCCCCCCCCCCCCCCCCGGAAAGAGTGCGACCCCCCCCCCCCCGGTTCACGCCGCTGGGGGGGGGGGGGTGCCGTGCGCCTGCCGGCTCTTCGTTTTCATGCTCCCTCTGCCCAGGAACAAGAAGTAACCTGTTCCGGGGCAGAGGGAGCATGAAAACGAAGAGCCGACAGGCGCGCGGCACCCCCCCCCCCCCCCCCCAGCGGTGTGCACCCGGGGCGGACCACCCCCCCCCCTTGGTACGCCACTGATTAGGATTTATACCACCTTTTTCAAGAAATTCACTCAAGGTGGTATATAGCCTTACTACCTTTATGATAAATGAGAGAGGAGGAGTCCTTTAGAGAAATACTTCTCAACCATCCTGGAGACACACCTAGCCAGTTAGATTTTCAGGACTGCCACAATGAATGAACAGTAAGAAGCAGAAGTGTCCCCCAATCAACAAAGTAGGGCAAAACAAACAAAAAGAAGGGGGTAGACCAATGTGGTTCCAACAAGGGGTGTTTATTAACAGTTAAGTCAACTTTGTGCAACAACAATGACTCTACTCAGTCCTGCATTTCAGCACCACATGCACCTGCTTCTGGAGTCTAATTTCTGTAAAATGGCACAACATATATACAATGTAAATAATAATTTAAAAAAAGGGACAAGTTAGTAAATGAACTGATGAATAAATAAGTGGAGAAATAGGCTGTTACATCCATAACAAATAATAATATTAAAAGCATACATTGAAATGGACAAATATTAATAATAACCAATAACTTTACAAGTTAAAAGATAAAATGTAAATTTAAAAATGAATCTCCTAAATAGTGACTCCACAGAAGGACTCCTATCTAAATGAATAATAGCTATAAATAGGATAAGAGAAAAAAAATTAACATACCAATCGGAATTGATGAGTTACAATTGATAAAACATCCAAATATCTAACAAAACAACATCTATTACTAAAAACAGTAGTTAATGATAAGAATTACATGGTAGAGTTTATAATGGACAGTTATAAAATATGCAGCACAGATAAATGTTACAAAACTAGATTATTTTTTTTAATTTCCATTTACTATTTTTACTAAGCACTGTTTCTTTACTATTACTTTGTTTGTATGTCAAGACATTACTGTGCTGTCATTATATCTTTATTTTGCATTTAGCAGTAAGACGTCATAACACCATCATCTGACAGTTATTTATTGGCACATCTCTTAATAGTGTAATTTATTCTGTACATTCTTTTCCATATCATCATGCTGATCAATCCATAGACTGGTGGGTTGTGTCCATCTACCAGCAGGTGGCGATAGAGAGCAATCCTTTTGCCTCCCTATATGTGGTCATGTGCTGCCGGAAACTCCTCAGTATGTTCTCTATCTCAGCAAGTGGTGGTCACACACAGCAGCAGCTCTGGCTAGGTCTCCAAGCCTAATTTTTAGGTTTTGTTGAGTACCTGGGGTTGAGGGCTCTTCTTGAGCAAGTGCAAACCTGGTGGCGCCAGGTCCCTCCTTTTCTCCCCCCTCCCGCTGGCTCCGTTAAAAAAAAAAAAAAATTTTGGACGTCCTTAAGGGCGTTTATTTCGACGTTTATTTAAACGTTTATTGCAGCTACTCACTGGGACACCAGTTCGTTACAGCTCGGAGCGAGAAGCAGGTAATTTTTACCTTTTTATAGTGGGCAGGGGGTTCCCCGATCGATCTCCACGTGGCCTTTGGCTTCGGAGGGAAAGGGCGCGAAGAATCGCTCCCCGGACCGCGTGTGCGCTTCTAGCGGGGATGCGGGGGTCTTAAAGTCTGATTCGCCCTTGTTGGGTGTCAGTTTGGAGGCCGGTCAGTGTCCCGGGTCTTCCTCCGGTGCGGCGGTTTTTCCCGCCATAAACGCCCATCCCCCGCTGCTCGCCTCCGCCATCTTGGCCGGCCACTCTGCTCGGACGGCTTCTTCTTGGGGCCGCCCTTGAGCTGGGAGACGTTAATGCCATGGCCGCCCTTGATTTGGGCGACGGCAAAAAAGCGGCTAAAGTTAAGCGCCGTTCTTCCCGCGCGGCTCCTTCGCGGAGTGTCGCGCCGGATGCCATCTTGGATGCACAGCATGTTTCTCCCCCGCTCTTGCGAGCGCCGGTTGAGGGTGCGTCTAGGGCTGTGGCCCAGGCTGCTGAAGTGCACAGTCTGGGGGGTTTCTCCCCCAAGTTTATTTTGCTGCTGCATCAGGCCTTCCTTATGCAAAACGCTGCCCCTTCTCCCTTGTCCGATAAAGGGGTTGAGGCCCCCGGAAGTAAACGCCCTCGGGTGGATTCCCAGGCCTTAGAGGACTTTGTCTCCTCTGATGTAGATGAGGGCAGCGTATCTGAGTTCTCCCAACGGTCCTTTGGGGATTCCTTGGAGGAAACGGATTCCCGCTCGGATGGAGCGGATGACCCCTCTGCAGCGCGGATCTTTCGCTCAGAGGATCTGCCCAATCTGTTAGTGCAGGCCATGAGCATTTTGAAGATTTCCTCTCCAGAGGACGTCTCTCCCTCAGCCCCTGTTGGCTCCACCATTATGCTGGGGACGAAGCGCCCGCCTAGAACCTTCCACGTGCATGATGCCATGCACACCTTAATTTCGGCTCAATGGGATGTCCCGGAAGCGAGCCTCAAAGTGGCTAGGGCTATGTCCTGCCTCTATCCTTTGCCTGAAAGTGAACAGGCGGCCTTTCTTTGGCCTACCGTGGATTCTTTAATCACTGCGGTGACTAAGAAAACGGCGTTGCCGGTGGAAGGTGGCACGGCCCTAAAGGATGCCCAAGACAGAAGATTGGAGGCGGCCTTAAGGTCGTCCTTCGAGGCGGCTGCCTTAAGTTTGCGGCTCCTATGTGGCCAGGGCGTGCCTGACGATTGTGCAGCGGGCTTCCCCCTCGGATCCTTCCTTGAGGGCTGATTGGCCGGCCCTGGAATCGGGCTTGGCTTATTTGGCTGACTTACTGTATGATGTCTTGAGAGCCTCGGCTAAAGGTATGGCTCAGACAGTCTCTGCGCGGCGGTGGCTTTGGCTGAAACATTGGTCTGCTGACCACGCCTCTAAGTCCCGCCTGGCTAAGTTGCCTTTTAAAGGCAAGCTGCTCTTTGGGGTCGAGCTGGACAAAATTGTGACCGATCTCGGCACGTCTAAGGGCAAGAGGTTACCAGAGGTCAGGGCTCGGGCCAGTGCTCGCCCCGGTAACTCCAAAGGACGGTTTCAGAAAGCCCGTCGGTACCACCCGGGCAAGTCGGGCTCCTCTGCCCCCTCTTCCTTCAAAATGAACTTCTCCCCCAAGCAGCATTCCTTTTGCAGAGACCACCGTCCCGGAAGTGCGCCCTCCGGTCCTCCCCCAGGGTCTCGTACCCAATGACGGGGTCCTGGTCCATGGCCTAGTGCAGATTGGAGGACGCCTGTCCTCGTTTCTGGGCGAGTGGACCAGGGTAACTTCAGACGCTTGGGTGCTGGAAGTCATCAGAGACGGCTACAAGCTAGAGTTCTGCCGACCCTTAAGAGACGGGTTTGTACTCTCTCCCTGCAAGTCTCCGGTCAAAGCTGTGGCAGTGCAGCAGACCTTGGACAATCTCATCCGCCTGGGTGCGGTCGTTCCGGTGCCAGAAAATCAGCTTGGCAAGGGACGTTACTCCATTTACTTTGTGGTACCAAAGAAAGGAGGTTCTGTACGGCCTATCCTCGACCTCAAAGGGGTCAATCGGGCCTTGAAAGTTCGGCACTTTCGCATGGAGACTCTCCGCTCTGTTATAGCGGCAGTGAAGGCAGGGGAGTTCCTGGCATCCTTGGACATCAAGGAAGCATACTTGCATATTCCCATCTGGCCTTCTCATCAACGCTTTCTGCGTTTTGCAGTCCTGGGCCGACACTTCCAGTTCAGAGCCCTCCCGTTCGGGTTGGCTACTGCTCCACGGACCTTCTCCAAAGTAATGGTGGTCATCGCGGCCTTCCTGCGAAAGGAAGGAGTACAAGTCCATCCTTATCTGGACGACTGGTTGATCCGAGCCCCCTCTTATGCAGAGTGCGGCAAAGCTGTGGACCGGGTGATTGCTCTTTTGAGCTCCCTGGGGTGGATCATCAACTGGGAGAAAAGCCAGCTGCGCCCGACTCAGTCCCTGGAGTATCTGGGAGTTCGATTCGACACCCAAGTGGGCAGAGTGTTCCTGCCGGACAATCGGATTGTCAAACTTCAGGCTCAGGTGGACCAGTTCCTAGTAGCCTCTCCGCTTCGGGCTTGGGACTACGTGCAGCTGTTGGGCTTTATGACGGCCACGATGGAAGTAGTGCCCTGGGCCAGGGCTCATATGAGGCCACTACATCATTCTCTGCTGCAGCGCTGGACTCCGGTGTCGGAGGATTATGCTGTGCGCCTTCCCTTGGACCCAGCAGTGCGCAAGGCGCTGAGCTGGTGGCTGAAGACAGACAAGTTGTCTGCAGGGATGCCTCTTGTGACCACGGAGTGGATTGTCGTCACGACGGACGCCTCTTTGACGGGCTGGGGAGCCCACTGCTTGGGAAGGACAGCGCAGGGGCTCTGGTCTCCTGCAGAGGCAAAGTGGTCTATCAAACTCCTGGAACTCAGAGCCATTCGGTTGGTGCTTTTGGAGTTCCTCCCGGTACTGGCGTTGAAGCCAGTATGGGTCCTGTCGGACAATGCCACGGCTGTGGCCTATGTCAACCGCCAGGGAGGTACCAAGAGCGCCCCTCTAGCCAAGGAAGCCATGGATCTATGCCAGTGGGCGGAAAGCGAACCTGGAACAGCTGTCAGCGGCCCACATTGCCGGAGTCATGAATGTCAAGGCGGACTTTCTCAGTCGCCATACCTTGGATCCCAGAGAGTGGCAGTTCTCGGCTCAGGCGTTCTTGGACATCACGAAGCGCTGGGGCCAGCCGAGCCTAGATCTGATGGCGTCATCGGCCAATTGCCAAGTGCCGCGCTTTTTCAGCAGAGGACGGGACCCTCGATCTCTGGGAGTAGATGCTCTTCTCCAACAGTGGCCGACACAGGAGCTTCTCTATGTGTTCCCGCCCTGGCCCATGTTGGGCAGGGTACTAGACCGGGTGGCAAAGCATCCGGGCCGGATAATCCTGGTGGGTCCGGACTGGCCCAGACGTTCCTGGTATGCGGACTTGATCAGGCTCTCAGTGGACGGCCCTCTGCGGCTGCCAGTGGAGCAGGGCCTGTTGCATCAGGGTCCCGTGGTGATGGAGGATCCCTCCCCCTTTGGTCTTATGGCCTGGCTATTGAGCGGCAGCGTCTGAGGAAGAAGGGTTTCTCAGACAAGGTCATCGCCACTATGCTGAGAGCGAGGAAGCGCTCTACTTCTACTGCTTACGCCAGGGTTTGGCATACCTTTGCAGCGTGGTGTGAAGCAGGCTCACTTTCTCCCTTCACTGCTCCAATTTCTTCAGTGCTGGCGTTCCTGCAAGAAGGTCTGGAGAAAGGCCTGTCGCTCAGTTCCCTTAAAGTCCAGGTAGCGGCTCTGGCTTGCTTCAGGGGCCGCCTGAAGGGTGCTTCCCTGGCTTCGCAGCCAGATGTGGTACGTTTTCTCAAGGGAGTTAATCACCTGCGCCCTCCTTTGCACTCAGTGGTGCCTGCGTGGAATCTCAACCTGGTGCTAAGAGCCTTGCAGAAGCTGCCTTTTGAACCCTTGTCGAGGGCATCTCTGAAAGACCTGACGTTGAAAGCAGTCTTTTTGGTGGCTATCACTTCAGCCAGAAGAGTTTCCGAGCTCCAGGCACTCTGATGTCGAGAGCCTTTTCTGCAGTTCACTGAGGCAGGAGTGACTATTCGCACAGTGCCTTCCTTCCTGCCCAAGATTGTTTCTCGCTTCCATGTGAATCAGCAGCTCTGTCTCCCTTCCTTTCGTAGGGAGGACTACCCAGAGGAATACTCTGCGCTCAAATATCTGGATGTGAGACGAGTCATCATCAGATACTTGGAAGTGACCAATGATTTCCGGAAATCGGATCATCTGTTTGTCCTGTTTGCAGGTCCTCGTAAGGGTCTGCAGGCTGCTAAGCCTACAGTGGCAAGATGTGTCAAGGAAGCCATTGCAGCGGCTTATGTGGCCGCGGGGAAGGTGCCGCCTATTCAGCTGAAGGCTCACTCCACTAGAGCTCAGGCGGCCTCGATGGCAGAGGCCGGGTCCGTCTCCTTGGAAGAGATATGCAAGGCGGCAACTTGGGCATCGGCCCATACCTTCTCCAGGCATTACCGCTTGACTGTGGCTGCTCGGGCGGAGGCCCGGTTTGGAGCTTCAGTGTTGCGGTCAGGGATTTCTATGTCCCGCCCTGGGTGAGTACTGCTTCGGTACATCCCACCAGTCTATGGATTGATCAGCATGATGATATGGAAGGTAAAATTATGTATCATACCTGATAATTTTCTTTCCATTAATCATAGCTGATCAATCCATAGCCCCTCCCAGATATCTGTACTGTTTATATTCTGGTTGCATTTCAGGTTCAAGTTTAGTCTTCAGTTCCTGTTCAGGAGGACTTCGTGTTCAAGTTTTTTCAATGGATTCTTCAAGAGTTGAGACGAGTTTGTGTTACAGTGAGCTGCTGCATTCCTCTCCCCTCCGTTTTACGGGGCTGGATTGAGACATAAATTCTGCCGGCGCTCCCTCCCGCTTCTTGCGGCTGTAGGGCAGCTTTGTACCCCTCCCGCTTCGGCGGTGTTAGGGTCAGTCAGCTCCTCCCGCGGTTGCGGTTGCAGGATAAGCCAGATCCCCCCGCATCGGCGGGGGTGGTGTCCCTCCCCCGCTCCACGGGGATGAGCTGGACGGATTCCCCTCCCCCACTTGTGTGGGGATGAGCTGGGTTAATTCCCCTCCCCCGTTTCGGCGGTGGTGAGCTGGGCAGAGTGTCCCTTTGTGGGTGTAATTCTCTAAGTGCTGAGTCCTGCGGATGGAGCTTGGATATCGACATACTGAGGAGTTTCCGGCAGCACATGACCACATATAGGGAGGCAAAAGGATTGCTCTCTATCTCCACCTGCTGGTAGATGGACACAACCCACCAGTCTATGGATTGATCAGCTATGATTAATGGAAAGAAAATTATCAGGTATGATACATAATTTTACCTTCACTTATCTTTTTTCATTTTTGCTTTGGTTTTCTTTAAATGTTCTCTTCCAATGGAGCCTTAATCCTGAACACAGCACAGTATGGTGCCCTGTGCAGCAAATATTCCAGGGAATGTCTTAAAATACAAAATAAACATTTTTGATCCAAGCAATCACTTGACAGTTTATGTATTTGCCTTTTTGCCTCACTCATCCTGAACTCTCCATGGTGATCCAGCACTGTTTTGGGGAGTTTTCAAACTGTTTGTATCAGGCCAAAATCTACAGGTACTTTTTTTTATTTTTGGTGGGCTATGCTCTAGTTCTTAAAGCAAAATTATGCTGGTGTCAAGCATTTGCAGTTACTTATCATTAGTCATATATACCATTAGCATTCCTAGTATTGCTGACGCCATTAGTAAATTGCATCATTTTCTAAGGATGACTGCACCATTTGTTCTCTTTCTTTTCTTATACTTTTTCACAATGGGGTCCTTTTGCTAAGCTGTGGTAAAAGGTGCCCTGCGGTAGCATTGGCACGTGGATTTGCCATGCGCCAAGGCCCCTTTTACCGCAATGGGTAAAAAATCCCAAAAAAGGAATTGGCCAAGCGGTAAGTAAACAGTTGCCACACAGCCATTTCCGGGGTGCCCTTACCACCACCCATTGAGGCAGTAAGGGCTCCCACGCTAACCTGGCAGTAAAAATAAGAAACAATTTCCAAGCCCACCGTAAATGGCGTATGCTGAGGGTAGAACTACTGCCAGTGGTAGTTCTGATTTGCCGCACGACAACCCTTTAATAAAAGGGCCCCTATATCTTTTCTGGTCATTTTCATCGTCACTACTTCACGTTCTCTAGTTGAGTACTTACCCCCCCCCCCCCCCCCCCCCATTTTGAATGGGCTGTGTTGGCATTGCCATGCAGCAGCCACTAGCACAGCTTAGTAAATGGGGGGGGGGTTAGTTTTTTATTTTCATTTGCTATTTTTACTATCTAATATTGTAACAGTACGTTTTTATCTGTGTTGCATCTTTTATTCCTCTTGCCATTATAATTTCTACCGTGTTCTCTCCTCTCATCATTAACTACTGATGTTTTTAGTAATAGATGCTGTTTTGTTGGATTTTTGGATGTTTTGTTTTATTAACTGTAACTAATTACTTCCAATTGGTATGTTAATTTTTTTTCTCTTTCTTATCCTATTTATAGCTATTCATATAGAGCCTCTTTTTATCAAGCCGTGCAGTAATGCCAGGTAAGCCCATTCATAGTGAATGAGTTTTGTTGGGATTCCCACACCTTGGACCACTAGGGCAGCTTGATTAAAAGAGGCCCTTAGATATACTAGTCTTTGTGTGGAGCCACTATTTAGGAGATCCATTTAGAATTTTTTACTTGAATTTCATAAAGTTATTGGTTATTATTAATATTTATCTGTTTCAACATGTTTTTAGTGTTTTTTTAATGGATATAATAGCCTATTTATCAGTTTATTATTCATCAGCTCATTTACTTGTTAACTTTTATTTTTTTAATCATTTACATTGCATGTGTTCTATTTTACAGAAATTATTTGACTCCTGAAGCAGGCGCATGTGGCACTGAAACACAAGACTGCATCGAGTCGTTGTTTCACAAAATGAATTAACTTTCGGTAAACACCCCATGTTGGAACCACATTGGTCTACCGTAGGGGTTCTCAGCCTGGTCCTCAGAACCAAGAAAGGGGTAGACCAGGGACACATCTAGCCAGTCAGGTTTTCAAGATACCCACAATGAATATGCATGAGAGAAGATGTGCGAAGCAAGGGGGTATGCATGCAATTTTATCTCATGCATATTCATTGTGGATATCCTGAAAACCTAACTGGCTAGATGTGTCCTGAGGACTGGGTTGAGAAACCCTGGTCTACCCCTTTCTTGGTGTTTGTTTTACCCTGCCACAATGAATATGCATGAAACAGATTTACTTCAAAATAGGTCTCTAGTATTTGCAAACTTCTCATGCATATTCATTATGGTAACTTAAACTGGCTACGTATGCCTCCAAGAAAGGGCTGGCAGCACTGTTTTAGGAGAGATGTGAATTCATATAATTCATTTGTTAAGAGAAGAATTTCAAGCACAATCCATTTGTAGGCCTGAATATTTGTTTTTTTAGGGCTCACGGAGCAATATACTGGCTTACTTCATATGGTCATGGTTGAGGTTAGTATTGGGAGTATTGAGACCTTAGAGTTTATTTTCCTCCCACTTTTGATTGCATACCCAGACTAGCCAAACCCTCCAAGCTGCAGCACTGACTTCAGCTGTGGATTTATTTGAATACATTTTGATCTTTTACATTTGAATAGCTTCAACTAATCTTTGCATTAATAAAGTTTATACAACACTTAAAATATTTTATTAAAACATTTTTTATTTTGCTACTGTTGTAAATATTTGATGAATTACAATAGTAGCAACAAAACAAAAATGAAACCAAATTAAAGCATTTACATTTACTAACCTACATTTTTTCCCAAAAGCATGTCTGATGAATAAGGCCTTCAGTTTTTCCTAAATGTTAAATTGTTTTCAGGCCATATTTCAGCTGTCAGTTTTATCCAAAACTTCCATACAGTAGCTTTTATCTTGGAAATGACAGGGGAAAACCTAGCAAAATCTTGATGTTTGCTTTTGACGATTAAGAGGGTCCAGTAGCACATTGTAATCAGCTGGTGGGCTTTCTGTGTCTGAGAGAGCCCATTGTCTATTCATTGTCATTGCATTTTCTTTAACTGATCATTTTTCTTTCTTCCATTTCATAGATAGGAGAAAGGATTCGAGTCATCCTTGACATGGAGGACAAAACTTTGGCCTTCGAGCGAGGCTATGAGTTCCTCGGAGTGGCATTCCGTGGGCTTCCAAAAGCCTGCCTGTACCCAGCTGTGTCAGCTGTATATGGTAACACAGAAGTGACTTTGATTTACCTCGGAAAGCCATTGGATGGATGAACCCGCCATGAGCATCAATCAAACTGTTGATTTTCTAAAGAACAAATATGCATGTGGGGGAGGGGGCAGCATGATGTGGGAGAGAGAAAATGGCCAGAAATATTACAGAAAACACAGTTGTGGGAAATAAGGGGTTAAGGATATCCTGGAACTGTTTTTCCTTCTGTGAGGCCAGTATAGTAATACATATTAGAGGTGATGGCCGACATTGGTCCATGACTGTTTACATGGTGAGAAAGGTGGTACGCATGTGTACTTGGAGGGAGAGAATTTCCAGACTTTCTCTCAATAAGAGTATAAGGGAATAGTAGATAAGTTTTAGGGGCACAGGTCTGATGGCACTGTGTAAGACCATTTTGTTTATCCCTCCCTTCCAGCTTTTTGGCTGGCACAACTGCTGGAGGAGTATATTCCAGTCCCAGCTTTATTTAATGTTTTTAAGACACTGGAGTTCAGTCTGTGTGGACCAGACTTCTCCTATGCAGCAAAAGGAAAATCCCAAATGGCAACAAGACAAATTCCCTGGTTAGTAGAGAAAGTTCATGAATCCCTTGTACAGCAGATACTTCAGCAATCCCCAGGGGTGCAAGGATCTGAGCGGAAACTTTAGGGAAGAAGTTGCTGCTACCAAAACTATTCAGTTGATCCAGCTCATTGTCTAGTGTGTGATGGGAAAGCACCTGCAGCAACAGACAGAGGAGCTGTTCCACACTCTTTCTTGTGCTGTGGTATAGAGAGATGAGTGGGGCTGTGTGCAGTGACCCAACCATGGAAAGGCAGCAGGGGCTGGTCCAGAACCATAATCTATGGTGGTAATGAAAGATCCTAGCACTTTGCCTTGTTTAGCTACAAAGAAAAAATGACAAACAATTGAAGGCTTAAGCAGCCAATATTGAAGTTCTAATATAGAAAGATATAGAGCTTCATATAATGTGTACATTTAAATTATGTATAAAGATCTTCCATGCTTTTGTTATACTGAGCAGGGCATTTTCAATTTTCTAACAAGTATGTTAGATTTTCCTGTAGATTTGTCTTCAGTACTCAAAAAGTATTAACATTGTAGTTTTTAGACATTTTTATGTTCAGTTAATTATGCATTGGATTATGTATATTAATACACATACTACGTTTTAGAAACTTGGAATGCTGAAATTTAGCAATGAATTGTAGGAAAGTGATTGGATATTTTAAATTTCCCTATCATCAAGCCGATCAGTCCATAGACTGGTGGGTTGTGTCCATCTACCAGCAGGTGGAGATAGAGAGCAATCTTTTGCCTCCCAATATGTGGTCATTTGCTGCCAGAAATTCCCCAGTATGTTCTCTATCTCAGCAGTCACACAGCAGCAGCTCTGGCTAGGTCTCCAAGCCCAGTGCTTTTTTTGTGCCGGTACGCAACGGTACGGCGTACCGGCACCTTTTTCTCCTCCTCCCCTCCCCTCCCATTACTTCCAGCGATTCTCCGCCTCTCTCCTGCCCTCCCATCGACGTGCAGCGATTTTTCCGTCCCTCCCCTGCCCTCACCTCTCCCATATCCAGCGATTCTTCTTCGTCCCTCAGCGTCTTCCTTCACTGCCTGCCAGCCAGCGTCGGACTCAGAAGCGAACAGTGCAGGCAGCGATTGGCTGGCAGCGTCGTAGCTTCCCTCTGCAAGTCCCGCCTATGCGTAAACAGGAAGTTGTAGGCGGGACATGCAGAGGGAAGCTACGACGCTGCCAGCCAATCGCTGCCTGCACCGTTCGCTTCTGAGTCCGACGCTGGCTGGCAGGCAGTGAAGGAGGACGCTGAGGGACGAAGAATCGCTGGATATGGGAGAGGTGAGGGCAGGGAGGGACTGAAAATCGCTGCACGTCGATGGGAGGGCAGGAGAGAGGCGGAGAATCGCTGGAAGTATGGAGGGGAGGGCAGGGGAGAGAGAATTGCTGGAAATCAATGGGAAGGGCAGGGGAGAGAGAATTGCTGGAAATCAATGGGATGGGAGGGAAGGGCAGGGGAGAGAGAATTGCTAGAAATCAATGGGATGGGAGGGAAGGGCAGGGGAGAGAGAATTGCTGGAAATCAATGGGATGGGAAGGGAAGGGCAGGGGAGAGAGAATTGCTAGAAATCAATGTGAGGGAAGGGCAGGGGAGAGAGAATTGCTGGACATGGGAAGGGCAGGGGAGAGAGAATTGCTAGAAATCAATGGAATGGGAGGGAAGGGCAGGAGAGAGAGAATTGCTGGACATGGGAAGGGCAGGGAGAGAGAATTGCTAGAAATCAATGGAATGGGAGGGAAGGGCAGGGGAGAGAGAATTGCTGGACATGGAAGGGCAGGGGAGAGAGAATTGCTAGAAATCAATGGAATGGGAGGAAGGGCAGGAGAGAGAGAATTGCTGGACATGGGAAGGCAGGGGAGAGAGAATTGCTAGAAAATCAATGGGAGGGAAGGGCAGAGGAGAGAGAATTGCTGGACATGGGATGGGGATGGGAGGGAGGCAGGGAAAGAGAATTGCTGGAATCATGGGATGGGAGGGAAGGGCAGGGGAGAGAGAATTGCTGGACATGGAAGGGCAGGGAGAAAGAATTGCTGGACATGGGATGGGAGGGAAGTGCAAGGGAGAGAGATTGCTGGACATGGGATGGGAGGGAAGGGCAAGGAGAGAGATTGCTGGACATGGATAGGGAGGGAAGGGCAAGGGAGAGAGAATTGCTGGCCATGGGATGGGAGGGAAGGGCAGGGGAAGAGAGAATTGCCTGGACATTGATGGGAGGGCAGGGATGAGATAATTGCTGGACAGGGAGGGGAGGGCAGGGAAGATAGAATTCTGGACATGGAGGGGAGAGAGGAGAATCGCTGGACGGGGAGGGGAGGACAGGGAAGAGAGAATTGCTGGACATGGAGGGGAGAGAGGAGAATCGCTGGACAGGGAGGGGATGACAGGGAAGAGAGAATTGCTGGACATGGATGAGAGGGGAGAGAGGAGAAATGCTAGAAATGGATGGAGAGGAGAGCAGGAGATAGAGGAGAATTGCTGGACATGGATGGATGGAGGAGTTGGCTAGGAGAGAGGAGAAATGCTGACTTGGATGGAGGAGAGGGGAGAGAGAATTATTGCTTTATATGGATACAGATGAGGGAAGAGAGATGAGAAATGCTGGACATGGATGGAAGGAAAGAGAGAGGAGAAGTGCTGGACATGAATGGAGGGGAGGAAAGAAAAAAGAAGATGCGCATGGATGGAGATGAGGGAAAGGGAAGAGGAGAAAAACTGCACATGGATGGAGAAAATAGGCAAAAGCTGGATCCATGTTATACCTCCTCCAGTCAATTCCATGGAGGAGGACCCAGCTTTTACTTATGGATGCAGGGCAACAAAAGAAGAAGAAAGGAGGAAAGTAAAGAAATAAATGGAAAGGAAGCCCTGGAAACGGAGTTAAGAGAACAGATAGAGAGCAGCAGAATCAGAGACTGGGACCAATATGGATAGAAAAACAAAGTCACCAGACAACAAAGGTAGAAAAAAATCATTTTATTTTCATTTTAGTATTTGGAATTTGTCTTATTTTGCACTGGGTATATACTGGAGCTGTAACAGCTTACAGAAATTATTTATAATGAAAAAAAATCACATTATTTTTTCTCCTATACTAGTATAATATTTTCACTGATGTCTGTTTATATGCGCCATGGCTGGTATAAGGGGTGTGGCTAATGTGGGTGTGGCTATAATAGGGGCGGTGCCATGTGTGGTGACCCCGCCCACAATGAGTACCGGCACCTTTTTTTCTACAAAAAAAGCACTGTCCAAGCCTAATTGTTTAGGTTTTGTTGAGTACCTGGGGTTGAGGGCTCTTCATGAGCAAGTGCAAACCTGGTGGTGCCAGGTCCCTCCTTTTCTCCCCCCTCCCGCTGGCTCCGTTTAAAAAAAAAAAAAAAAAATTTTAACGTTCAAAAAGGACGTCCATTTGCAGCTGCTCACTGGAACAAGTCGTCGCTGCTCGGAGCAAGAAGCAGGTAATTTTTACCTTTTACTAACGGGCA
Organism: Microcaecilia unicolor; assembly: GCF_901765095.1. Lineage (NCBI taxonomy): Eukaryota > Metazoa > Chordata > Amphibia > Gymnophiona > Siphonopidae > Microcaecilia > Microcaecilia unicolor. The sequence continues at coordinate 116,119,844 of NC_044040.1, read as the reverse complement.
GGGGGTTCCCCGAACGGTCTCCACGTGGCTATGGCCGCGGATGGCAAGGGCGCGAAAAGATGCTCCCCGGAACGCGTTCGCGCGCCTAGCGGGGAAGCGGGAGGATCGAAGGTAGAGTCGCCCTTTGTGGGCGCCCTTTCGGAACCGGGAGAGTTCACCGGTTTTTCCTCCGGCGCGGCGGCCTTTCCCGCCTTAGGCGCCCATCCCCCGCTGGCCGCCCTCCCGGTCGTGACCGGCCACGCGGCTCGGTCGGCTTCTTCTTGGGCCGCCCTCGAGATGGGAGACGTTAACAGCTTGGTCGCCCTTGAATCGGGCAACAGTCGGCGAAATTAAAACGCCCTTCTTCCCGCGCGGCTCCTTCTCGGAGCTTTGCGCCGGACGCCAATTTGGACGCGCAACACGCCTCTCCCCCGCTACTGGGAGTGCAGATGGAGGGCGTCTCTAGGGCCGCGGCACAAGCTGCAGAAATGCACAGACGGGGGGGGGGGGGGGGGTTCTCCCCTGAGTTCATTTTGCTGCTGCATCAAGCCTTTCTTATGCAGAACACTGCCCCTGCCCACCCCTCTGATCGAGTTGATGAGGCCTCTATGCTTAAGCGCCCTCGGGTGGATCTTCCACCCTCGGGGGATTCGGTCTCCTCTGATGTGGATGACGGCAGCGTGTCTGAGTTCTCCCAGAGATCCTTAGCGGAATCGATGGAAGAGACTGATCCTCGCTCGGATGGAGCGGACAACGCTTCTGCAGCGCGGCTTTTTCGCTCAGAGGATTTGCCCAACCTGCTTGTGCAGGCCATGAGCATTTTGAAGATTGCCTCTCTGGAGGAAGGCTCTCTCTCAGCCTCTACTGGCTCCGCCATTATGCTGGGAACAAAGCGCCCGCCTAGAACCTTCCACGTTCATGAAGCCATGCAGACCTTAATTTCAGCACAATGGGATACCCCTGAGGCGAGCCTGAATAGCCAGGGCTATGTCCCGTCTGTACCCCTTTCCTGAGGGGGAACGGGAAGCCTTTGTCTGGCCCACGGTAGATTCCTTAATCACTGCCGAGACTAAGAAAACAGCGCTGCCGGTGGAAGGTGGCACTGCCCTGAAGGACGCTCAAGACAGGAGAATGGAGACGGCCTTAAAGTCGTCCTTTGAGGCGGCCGCTCTGAGTTTGCAAGCCTCGGTTTGCGGCTCCTACGTGACTAGGGCGTGCCTGACTGTTTTGCAGCGGGCTTCCCCCTCGGACCCTTCCTGGAGGGCGGAATGGCCGACCCTGGAGTCGGGTTTAGCCTACTTGGCAGACTTGCTGTATGATGTTTTGAGAGCCTCGGCAAGGGCATGGCTCAGACAGTCTCTGCGCGGCGGTGGCTCTGGCTTAAGCACTGGTCTGCTGACCATGCCTCTAAATCTCGCCTAGCCAAGTTGCCTTTAAAGGCAAGCTGCTCTTTGGGGACGAGCTGGACAAGATCGTGATGGAGCTCGGCACGTCCAAGGGCAAGAGGTTGCCGGAGGTCAGGGCTCGGGCCGGCAGTGCCCGTCCTGGTTCCTCTAAGGGCCAATTCCAGGAAGCCCGGGCAAGTCGGCCTCCTCTGCCTCCGCTTCCTTCAAACGGAACTTCTCCCCCAAGCAGCATTCCTTTCGTAGGGACCGCCGTCCTGGAGGTTCGTCCTCCGGCCCGCCCCCAGGGTCGCGTACCCAATGACGGGGACCTGGTCCATGGCCCGGTGCAGATAGGAGGAAGGTTGTCCTCGTTTCTGGGCGAGTGGACCAGGGTAACTTCAGACGCTTTGGTTCTGGAAGTCATCAGAGACGGCTACAAGCTAAAGTTCTGCCGACCCCTAAGAGACGGGTTTGTAAACTCTCCTTGCAAGTCTCAGGTCAAAGCAGCTGCCGTGCAGCAGACTTTGAGCAACTGATACGCCTGGGCGCGGTAGAGCCGGTAGATCAGCTTGGCAAGGGGCGCTACTCCATTTACTTTGTGGTGCCAAAGAAAGAAGGTTCTGCTCGGCCTATTCTCGACCTCAAGGGAGTCAATCAGGCCTTGAAAATTTGGCACTTCTGGATGGAGATCCTCCGCTCCGTAATAGCTGCGATGAAAAAGGGAGAATTCCTGGCATCCCTGGACATCAAGGAAGCTTACCTACATATTCCCATCTGGCCACCTCATCAGCGCTTTCTGCGCTTTGCAGTGCTGGGCCGACACTTCCAGTTCAGAGCCCTCCCGTTCGGGTTGGCTACGGCTCCGCGGACCTTCTCCAAAGTAATGGTGGTCATCGCGGCCTTCCTCCGCAAGGAGGGAGTGCGTCCATCCCTATCTGGACGACTGGCTGATCCGAGCCCCTTCCTATGCGGAGTGCGGGAGAGCTACAGACAGGGTCATGGCTCTTCTGAGCTCCCTGGGATGGATCATCAACTGGGAGAAAAGCCAGCTGCGCCCGACTCAGTCCCTGGAGTATCTGGGAGTTCGATTCGACACCCAAGTGGGCAGAGTGTTCCTGCCAGACAACCGGAGCGTCAAGCTTCAGACCCAGGTGGGCCAGTTCCTAGCCTCCTCTACTCTTCGGGCTTGGGACTGTGTGCAGCTGTTGGGCTCCCTGACGGCCACGATGGAGGTAGTGCCCTGGGCCAGGGCTCATATGAGACCACTACAGCACTCTCTTCTGCAGCGGTGGACTCCAGCCTCGGAGGATTACGCCGTACGCCTTCCTTTGGATCCAGCGGTGCGAAAGACGCTGAGCTGGTGGCTGAGGCCAGGCAACCTGTTCGCAGGAATGCCTCTTACGACCCCGGAGTGGGTTGTCATCACGACGGACGCCTGCTTGGACGGACAGCGCAGGGGCTTTGGTCTCCTGCAGAAACGAAATGGTCCATCAACCTCCTGGAGCTCCGAGCCATTCGGTTGGCGCTTCTAGAGTTTCTCCCGGTACTGGAGCTGAGGCCTGTACGGGTCCTGTCGGACAATGCCACGGCTGTGGCCTATGTCAGTCGCCAGGGAGGTACCAGGAGCGCCCCGCTAGCCAAGGAGGCCATGAAGCTATGCCTGTGGGTGGAAGCAAATCTGGAACAGCTGTCGGCGGCCCACATTGCGGGAGTGATGAATGTCAAGGCGGACTTTCTCAGTCGCCATACCTTGGATCCCGGAGAGTGGCAACTGTCTGCTCGGGCGTTCTTGGACATCACGAAACGCTGGGGCCGGCCGAGCCTGGATCTGATGGCGTCCTCAACCAATTGCCAAGTGCCGTGTTTTTTCAGCAGAGTACGGGACCCTCGATCTCTTGGAGTCGATGCCCTTCTCCAGCATTGGCCGGCACAGGAGCTTCTCTACGTGTTCCCGCCCTGGCCCATGATGGGCAGGGTGCTAGGCCGGGTGGCAAAGCATCCGGGCTGGGTGATCCTGGTGGGTCCAGATTGGCCCAGACATCCCTGGTATGCGGACTTGGTCAGACTCTCGGTGGATGACCCTCTGCGGCTGCCAGCGGAGCGGGGCCTCTTACATCAGGGTCTCGTGGTGATGGAGGATCCCTCCCCCTTTGGTCTTACGGCCTGGCTATTGAGCGGAAATGGCTGAGGAAGAAGGGCTTCTCAGACAAGGTCATCGCCACTATGCTGAGAGCGAGGTAGCGCTCTACTTCCACCACTTACGCCAGGGTTTGGCATACCTTTGCGTCGTGGTGCGAGGCAGGCTCTATATCGCCCTTCACTGCTCCAATATCTTCAGGGGCTGGAGAAAGGCCTGTCGCTCAGTTCGCTGAAAGTCCAGGTGGCGGCTCTAGCTTGCTTCAGGGGTCGTCTGAAGGGGGCTTCCCTGGCTTCACAGCCAGATGTGGTACGCTTTCTCAGAGGAGTTAATCACCTGCGCCCCCCTCTGCACTCGATAGTGCCTACGTGGAATCTCAATCTGGTACTACGGACCTTGCAGAAGCCGCCCTTCGAGCCCTTGCCAAGGGCATCGCTGAAGGACCTGACGTTGAAAGCAGTCTTCCTGGTGGCTATCACATCAGCCAGAAGAGTTTCCGAGCTCCAGGCGCTCTCGTGTAGAGAACCGTTCCTGCGATTCACTGAGGCAGGAGTATCGATTCGCCCAGTGCCTTCCTTCCTGCCCAATATTGTTTCTCGATTCCACGTGAATCAGCAGCTTTACCTACCCTCCTTTTGTAGGGAGGATTACCCAGAGGAGTACCCTGCGCTCAAATACCTGGATGTTAGACGGATCATCATCAGATACTTGGAAGTGACCAATGATTTCCGGAAGTCGGATCATCTGTTCATGCTGTTCGCAGGCCCTCGTAAGGGTCTGCAGGCATCTAAGCCTACAGTGGCACGTTGGGTCAAGGAGACGATCGCGTCAGCTTATGTGGCGGCGGGGAAGATTCCACCTATTCAGCTGAAGGCACACTCTACTAGAGCACAAGCGGCCTCGATGGCGGAGTCCAGATCTGTCTCCTTGGAAGAGATTTGCAGAGCGGCTACTTGGTCGTCGCTCATACCTTCTCATGACATTACCGCTTGGATGTGGCTGCTCGGGCCGAGGCCCAGTTTGGGGCTTCAGTGTTGCGTTCAGGGATTTCCATGTCCCGCCCTGGGTGAGTACTGCTTCGGTACATCCCACCAGTCTATGGATTGATCGGCTTGATGATAGGGAAGGTAAAATTATGTATCATACCTGATAATTTTCTTTCCCTTAATCATAGCCGATCAATCCATAGCCCCTCCCAGATATCTGTATTGTTTGTGTTCATGTTATATTTCAGGTTCAAGTTCAGTCTTCATTTCCTGTTCACGAGGACTTCGTGTTCAAGTTCTTCCAATGGAAGTCTCTTCTAGTTGAGACGATTTTGTGTTACAGTGAGCTGCTGCTTCCTCTCCCCCCGTTTCGGCGGTGGCTGGATTGATAACTAAATTATGCTGGCGCTCCCTCCCGCTCCGTGCGGCTGTAGGGTAGCTTTGTATCCCTCTCGCTGCGGCGGTGTTAGGGTAAGCCAGCTTCTCCCGCGGTTGCGGTAGCAGGATAAGCCAGTTCCCCCCGCGTCGGCGGGTGTGGTTTCCCGCCCACCGCCCCGGCGGTGGTGCGCTGGAATATTTCCCCTCCCCCGCTTCGGCGGTGGTGAGCTGGGCAGAGTGCCCCCTTGTGGGTGTAATTCTCTAAGTGCTGAGTCCTGCGGATGGAGCTTTGATATCGACATACTGGGGAATTTCCGGCGGCACATGACCACATACAGGGAGGCAAAAGATTGCTCTCTATCTCCACCTGCTGGTAGATGGACACAACCCACCAGTCTATGGATTGATCGGCTATGATAAGGGAAAGAAAATTATCAAGTATGATACATAATTTTACCTTGTGGAAGAAAATGATTGCTACTTTGTTCAACCACCTGCTTAGTTATTGTTCTTCTATATGTTATCACAGCAAGGCCCTTATTTTAGAAGCTCTATTCATGGTTTGAACATCTGAAAAATCAGCATTTAGATATTCATATTGCATGGACATTCAAATCTTGATTTTATGAAGCCTAGTTATGGACGTATAAACCTGCAGTGTGTCCATATAGTAAAGAGGCATGGTCTGGACATGTTATGGAGGGGCCAAAATATGGACGTTGAATGTCAATTTCAGAAGGGGAAGGGACGTCTGTGTCCAAAAAGATAGATGTTGGTATTTAGACCTGGTACTTGGCATGTCTAGGTTAAAGCAAGGTACTCTGTTTGAGCAGCTGTCCACTGGCGGATTAAGACAATGCGAAATTAGTAAGGAATACCGGGTTCTTCGACAGCTTCAGGAACTATGGACATTCATAGTACTAATTTTGTTTTAAATTAACTTCTTAATTCATCTCCTTGTGGAGTAGAGGAGTAGCTTGTACGTTTGGGAAGCTTGCCAGGTGCCCTTGGCCTGGATTGGCCGCTGTCGTGGACAGGTTGCTGGGCTCGATGGACCCTTGGTCTTTTCCCAGAGTGGCATTACTTAAGTACTTATATGTACTAGCTTATTGATTAGTGCAGGAAGCTGAGAACCAGAGGACCTCAGTTTGAATCCCACTTCAGCTCTTTGTCAATATTTTTTTTTTTTCAAATTGCGAGCCCTCCAGAGACAGAAAAATATCGTCTGTACCTGAATGTGTGCTGCTCCAATAGGCTTCAGGTTTGTAGGTTTCTTATATTATTATTATTATTATTATTATTATTATTTATTGCACTTGTATCCCACATTATCCCACCTATTTGCAGGCTCAATGTGGCTTACATAATTTTGTTATGATATTATCATTACAAGATATTAGGTACAATTAGTTAAGTATTGAAATTGGATAAGGGAAGAAAGAAGGAAGTGTTTAGAAGGAAGTGTTCAGATGGCTTAGTGAAGCTCTTGGTTCTGTTTGTAGGCCTTGTTGAAGAAATATGTCTTCAGAGATTTGCGAAAGTTATTTATTTCATCAGTTGATTTCAGGTCTTTGGGTAGTGTGTTCCATATCTGCGTACTCGTGTAGGAGAAGGTGGTGGCATGCATCAGCTTGTATTTTAGTCCTTTACAGCTGGGGAAGTTCAAGTTGAGAAATTTGTGGGATGTTCTTAAGGCGTTTCTAGGAGGTAATTCTACGAGGTTTAGCATGTATATTGGGGCATCTGCGTGAATGATTTTGTGTACCATTGTACAGATCTTGGGAGCCAGTGGAGTTTTTCTCTTAGGGGTTTTGCACTTTCATATTTAGTTTTGCCAAATATGAGTCTGGCGGCAGTGTTCTGGGCTGTTTGGAGTTTTTTGATCTGTTCTTTGCAGCCAGCATGCAGTGCATTACAGTAGTCCAGGTGGCTTATTACCATTGATTGTACCAGGGTACGGAAGATGTGTCTCGGGAAGAAAGGTTTTACTCTTTTGAGTTTCCACATGGTGTAGAACATTTTTTTCGTCATGTTCTTCGCGTGGATATCGAGAGTGAGGTTAGTAACCCCAAGGATTTTCAAGTTTTGTGATACAGGAAGAGAACAGTATGGTGTGATTATGGTGGAGACGTTTTTTGTGTTATGTTGAGAGGTGAGTACAAGACATTGTGTTTTTTCTGCATTAAGTTTTAGTTGAAATGCATCCGCCCAGGTGTGCATGATTTGGAGGCCTTGGTTGATTTCGTTGGTGATTTCATTTAGATCATGTTTGAACAGGATGGAGATTGTGACATTGTCAGCATATATGTAGGGATTGAGGTTTTGATTGGCTAGAAGTTTGGCTAAAGGTATCATCATTAGGTTGAACAAGGTTGGTGACAGTGGGGATCCTTGGGGGACTCCACATTCAGGTGTCCATGGAGGTGATCTTTCTGCGTTTGTTGTTACTTGTAAGCCCGAAAGCTATTGAAGCAGTACACATTCAGGTACAGTAGATATTTTTCTGTCCCTGGAGGAGACACAATTTAAAATCCAGATGACAAAGAGCTGAACTGGGATTTGAGCCAGATCCTCCGGTCCTAAGCCCAGTGCTCTAACCATTAAGCTACTTCTTCACTCTACATAGACAGCAATGTGGCTATTTAATAACATGGACATTCCCGTATTGCCACAATGATGTCCATGTACTTTGTTTTGCCCTATTCATAATTTGAACATTTCAGTTTGTAAAATGGATGTTCATGCTGGACATCACTAGCACACAGCTGTCCGTTTCTCATTTACTTTAGAACAGGTTGTACATCAGCAGATCCTGTTCTAAAATATCACCACCTCTAGCGATATACCAACATGAACATCCTTTTCTGAGTTGTGCATTCTTTCTAAAATGCTATTCTATGATGTGAATTATCACTTACTAGTAAAAAAAGGCCCGTTTCTGTAGCCAATGAAACGGGCGCTAGCAAGGCTTTCCTGTGCCCCACCCCCCCCCCACCCGTCGTCGATGTGGGTGAATTGCTCCGCCGTCAACGTCATAACGTTTGACGCGAGGGTGGGGCCCCGAGGCTGTGATTTTCTTGGCTTCAGAGCTTCGAACTTACGAACCTTGGCTTCAGTGACGTCATCCAACAATAGAACGTTGAGGGTGCGTTTTATATATATAGATAATGTAATTCAAAGAACCTGTATATATTTTTTTCTAGTGTGAAACCTTTGGTACATATATCCTTAAATGTAAAGAAAATACCAGAAAGTTGATTAACTGTTAGTGTCCAAATATTTTTATTTATTTATTTTATTTAAATCATAGTCTACCACTCTATCCCATGTACTAGGCGGTTCACATCAACTACACACATAATAAAACAGACATGTCTCAACATAAAATAACCCCTTAATTTTATGAGGCCATAGACCCTGCTTAGATCCAGTTGCTCAGTAGCAAGCATGTGGGATAAGTATAACAGTATGTTTCAAGGCAGTTAGGGTGAAGGTCACTGTAAGTGACCCTCCTGCAATGTAGGATTTAATTTTACTCATGTTCTCTTTCCTCAGAATATTTTTGGGGCCAGAATAATTGACCAGGTGGTCCTGACTTTTGTCTCTTTTAGGGGCAAAGGCTTCCTGATGCTTAAGGGACAGGCTTCAGGAGTGCTGTAGAAGGCTCCACAGGTAGACTCTTGTTTTTAATAGGTTAAAATAATTGCTGTAGGTTTTATACTAGAGCCACTTTAAGAGCACAGTCGGGCAGGCAGCTGGCACATGGATTCTTGGTTGGCAACTGCTACAAATTTAGAGGTACTTCCACAGAGAATTCCATTTCCATGGAGGCCATTGTTGTAGTTCCTAAATTTTATTATAGGATGCAGAGACACTGGCAGCATATCTTGACCCCTTGGTACTGGTATAGAAGTGGCCACTGAAGCAAGGTAGTAAAGAAATCCAGAGCTGGCAAAAGGGGTCTCATCTTTGAGGGAGATTTTAAGACTGTCCCAGGCCTGCTCCACTCCACCAGTCCCACACCTTCACCTTCTGGCTCCACCCCGGCAGCAGGAGAAGCCTTAATAAAATGTAATTTCCTGTTGCTGGAGCAGTGTTGCCATGAGAGCTGTGAAATGTGCTTCTTTTATTGCAAGACTGGTCCCATGGCAGTAGGAGATGACTTCTTATTAACGCATCTCCTGCTGCTGATGGAGAAGTTGGCTGCTGAGTGGGAATTCTTGGCTCTCCAGTAGGAATGTGGAAGACTTGGCAGGTCTGAGAAATTATATCAACAGAATCCTAGAGACTTGAACTCTAGATTTCTTAAAGGACAGATATATCTTTCCTGGGTCTCTTTCTGCAAAGGTTTTTTTTTTTCCCCTAGAGTTTTTACCTGTAGCTTGACACCTTTTTCCTGATTGCTTTGCAATGTGTTAACATTTTTCTCTGCCAACATGATGAAACTTCCAGCAAGGGTGGCTAGTAGGTTTGCTTCAGAATTCTGCCATTTTGGTGAAGTATAACTGTAGAAACACATCTGGAAATGAGCCTTATGGTCAAAATAGCAAATGCTGAAGTGGTGATTTTGAAACTGCTGTTGTCCTGGCTGTACCAATGATGCTACAAGATCTTGTTTGTTACAAACTCTTATTTTACTGAGAAGCACCTAGGTTATAGGTAGTATATAAAAATTTTAAATAGATAAATAAGCAGGTACCTGGTTATCTGTGAAACTGTCATTTTCAATTGTAATATAGAAAAATATTAACTATAGTGAATTAGCATCCCAGCACATTTACTTGGATGTTACTTTCTCTAAATGTACCATTTATAATGTATTCAGTTTAGTACAGAGATTGTTGCTTCCAGGGAACATGACTGCTCAGTAAATAGGAAGGCTAAGGAATTGGCCACTCACCCTGTCTGTGTCAAAATAATGAATCATTTTTCCTGGCCAAGGTAGATAGGGATTTTCTGTAACTGACTTTGTAGCGTGAATCAGCTGCACTCAAACATTCATAAGGGCATGAGTGTTTTATGGTTCTGATGTTTAAAAGAAATTGTATGTCTTTTGGTCATGAGAGATAGGAAGTCAACAGAGGTCGTTGGTTGAATCACACTTGTTGTATTTGCACATAACTGGAAGTGATTACCAAAAGCCTCTGAGCGAGTAACTGAAGTACCTAAGAGACTTGTAAGGTCTTGCAGAAGTATGGATTGGGTCATTTTAAAGTGGATCTTTATATGTGAATCGCTTTGTAAAAATACATCCCCATGCTCTCAGTGTGAGGCTGTTCTGTGACTTCTTCTTCTGTTACTCTTAACCCTGTGCTGTTACTGAGAAATTAAAAGGCTTTTGCTTAAATTAATTCTTGCAGCCTCTCCACTTTAATGTTTTAGGTCATTCCTGAAAGCATAAGCTGGAGCTATGTTTTCAATTTGCAGTTACTATTTTAATTGGAAGGATACCGTATTGATACTAAAATGGGAACAGTTTGTTTTTGTGTAAGATTTAGGATTTGTATCCCATCTTCAAGTTCAGCTATAACATTGCGTAGTCATACTTCCAGGCAATATTCAGCCAGTGGAGATCAGTTTTTGGGTTTTTTTTTTAAATGTTGACTGTTGCTGGCTAAATTAGCTACAGATATTCAATGCCAGGCCATGTCCAGGCAACAGGATTGAATATTCGGGTTTCACCAGACCTCCTGGCTCAGGGCCGGTTTTAGCAAGTGCGGGGCCCTGTGCAGACCAATTTGGTGGGGCCTCATCCTAGCCCCACCCCACCCTGGCTCCACCCCATTAGACTCGACACAGTCTGTGTTTTGTCCACAGGCCTGCCTCAGGAGTCTGAAACAAATATATATATATATAGCAAAAATAATATAGATATGCAATAAAATAAATGATGTGTAAAATATAATGTATAATATAAAAACATATAGACCACCAAGGTATTAAAATTGTTTTAAAATATATGATACAAGCAACAAAGCCGGTTTCGTGAAAAATGAAACGGGCCCTAGGAAGGGTCTCTTCTAAGCGATTTCTCCTCTCCATGTCCAGCGATTCTCCTCTGCCCTGCCCTCCCATCTGTATTCCGCGATTCTCCTCTGCCCTGCCCTCCCATCTGTGTTCTGCGATTCTCCTCTGCCCTTCCCTCTTCTCCTTCCTGCTGCCATGCCTACTGGAATAGAGTATCATTATATCTGAAAATATAGAGAAAAGATATAAATATATCCATACAGTGGGGGAAATAAGTATTTGATCCCTTGCTGATTTTGTAAGTTTGCCCACTGACAAAGACATGAGCAGCCCATAATTGAAGGGTAGGTTATTGGTAACAGTGAGAGATAGCACATCACAAATTAAATCCGGAAAATCACATTGTGGAAAGTATATGAATTTATTTGCATTCTGCAGAGGGAAATAAGTATTTAATCCCTCTGGCAAACAAGACCTAATACTTGGTGGCAAAACCCTTGTTGGCAAGCACAGCGGTCAGACGTCTTCTGTAGTTGATGATGAGGTTTGCACACATGTCAGGAGGAATTTTGGTCCACTCCTCTTTGCAGATCATCTCTAAATCATTAAGAGTTCTGGGCTGTCGCTTGGCAACTCGCAGCTTCAGCTCCCTCCATAAGTTTTCAATGGGATTAAGGTCTGGTGACAGGCTAGGCCACTCCATGACCCTAATGTGCTTCTTCCTGAGCCACTCCTTTGTTGCCTTGGCTGTATGTTTTGGGTCATTGTCGTGCTGGAAGACCCAGCCACGACCCATTTTTAAGGCCCTGGCGGAGGGAAGGAGGTTGTCACTCAGAATTGTACGGTACATGGCCCCATCCATTCTCCCATTGATGCGGTGAAGTAGTCCTGTGCCCTTAGCAGAGAAACACCCCCAAAACATAACATTTCCACCTCCATGCTTGACAGTGGGGACGGTGTTCTTTGGGTCATAGGCAGCATTTCTCTTCCTCCAAACACGGCGAGTTGAGTTCATGCCAAAGAGCTCAATTTTTGTCTCATCTGACCACAGCACCTTCTCCCAATCACTCTCGGCATCATCCAGGTGTTCACTGGCAAACTTCAGACGGGCCGTCACATGTGCCTTCTGGAGCAGGGGGACCTTGCGGGCACTGCAGGATTGCAATCCGTTATGTCGTAATGTGTTACCAATGGTTTTCGTGGTGACAGTGGTCCCAGCTGCCTTGAGATCATTGACAAGTTCCCCCCTTGTAGTTGTAGGCTGATTTCTAACCTTCCTCATGATCAAGGATACCCCACGAGGTGAGATTTTGCGTGGAGCCCCAGATCTTTGTCGATTGACAGTCATTTTGTACTTCTTCCATTTTCTTACTATGGCACCAACAGTTGTCTCCTTCTCGCCCAGCGTCTTACTGATGGTTTTGTAGCCCATTCCAGCCTTGTGCAGGTGTATGATCTTGTCCCTGACATCCTTAGACAGCTCCTTGCTCTTGGCCATTTTGTAGAGGTTAGAGTCTGACTGATTCACTGAGTCTGTGGACAGGTGTCTTTCATACAGGTGACCATTGCCGACAGCTGTCTGTCATGCAGGTAACGAGTTGATTTGGAGCATCTACCTGGTCTGTAGGGGCCAGATCTCTTACTGGTTGGTGGGGGATCAAATACTTATTTCCCTCTGCAGAATGCAAATAAATTCATATACTTTCCACAATGTGATTTTCCGGATTTAATTTGTGATGTGCTATCTCTCACTGTTACCAATAACCTACCCTTCAATTATGGGCTGCTCATGTCTTTGTCAGTGGGCAAACTTACAAAATCAGCAAGGGATCAAATACTTATTTCCCCCACTGTATATACCTGTTTGAAGATTGTTACATCTTTGAATAGAAGGGTCAGATACACACATTACCTTATGAGGTTAAGCACATAAAACTATGGTGGGACACCACCTTGTAGTGGTGGAGGGGCTTCTGTGTTTCAATGACTCAGAGGGCTATGCTGAAGGGTTACCCATATCAGACAGGCCTCTGAGGAGAAACCAGACAAAGAGTGTCCCAAACTGGGAGAGTGGTAAGATGGCGACCTGAAGTTTGTATGCCCAACGGCCCAGCTGCCCTCTGAAGTTTCGTCTTCTTTACGTAAATTTCCTCTCTGCAATTGCAGTTACCTTAACTGAGAGGAAGGGGACAACTGGCGGTCAGCCGCCGATGGCCAGCGTTTTGTCCCCTGAGCAGCAAGTGCGGGACCACTGTGCAACGAACTGCCCACAGATGAAAGGGTTGGCGAGTCCTTTGATTAGCGCCGGCGAAGGAGCATCGACGCTCTTGGACCTGGGAAAAACTCCATCGCTCCCGAATTATTCAACCACCATGTCCAAAGGAGTGGAGGAGTGAGTTAGAGGCATATGCTGAAACGGAGGACATTTACAGCAGAACCCGAATCAGCGGAACCACTCCTAAACACCTAAGAGAAATCAACTTGGAGTTTTTGGCTCCCGTGGAGGTTACATTGAATACCATCTGGAAGTCGCTTCAGGACCTAACGATGGCAGTAAATAATTTTGTTTCAGATATAATTTTATTAGAGAGTTACATGTACAATTCAACTGAACCCTTTGAGAGTAAAAATTGGTATCACAAATGATTCTACACGAGCAAGAAGTGGTTATGATTTTGAAAATGATAATAGACCAGAAACTTTGAATAATAAAATGAATATTATTATAGATGATTAATATTGAGATTATTGTTTTTCCCAGAGTTCCGGGTATGACTCCTAAAGTTTTCCTCAGAAATATTTCCTCAAATTATTACTTTAAAAGGAATGAAGCCTGTGAAAACTGGGATTACTTTAATCAGTGGGATTTGAATTAGAGACTTAAGTATATGTATTGTTAAATAACTTCTGATTTTTAAAAGAGAGAGAATGTAATCAGATGTATTATTTCTAACTAATATTGAACAATAAGTATGTTTTCTATGAAATGATTTGACTATACACCTTATTGGCCTTGAAGAAGCCAACCAGATGATCAATGTGGAATAATGAATTAGACGAGTAATATCTGGGGATAATCGGGTTAATACCACATTTTGTTTACTGTTTAATTGATTTCCTTATCTTGTTTCACTCTCCCCATTTAGTGGTCTAAGGAAGAGAATAGAATTACCTGACTGAAATAATTCCTATATATTACTTTCTCTGTATTTCCGGCAAGTTGTTTTATCGCTTGTACAAATTTAAATGGTTATAAATAAAAAATGTTTTAAAAAACTATTGTGGGAATGGAGAGAGGAAAGGGGTGGAGGGGGAAGGAGGAAAATAAGGGAAAAAGGGCCTGGGGAAGAGGGAAAAAGGGAAATGAGGGAAAGGGGGGGAGGGAGAAAGGGAGGGTAAGTGAACAAGTGTAATAAACATAATAATATAAAAAAATAGAATAGACTGCCCTGAGAGTGAAATTAAAATGCATACATTATAACCACCAACCAACTCCATCTTCAATTCAGGCTGGAACTCCCTGCCGCGGCCCGCCCTTGAGGAGGAAGGAAGTTACATCGCAAGGGTGGGCGCGTACGCCGCATCACAGAACAAGTGGCAAGGAGAGACTCACAGCACACAGACCAGGTGGGTGGGCCAGGGGCAAACAACTGACCATTCACAGCCGGGGTCAGGTGACATCATGGCGAGGAGATGGCTGGTGTGCGTGGAGCTGCAGAACTATGCGCAGCACAGATAATGTGCAGATATGATAGCCAGCAGCGGCTGCAGGAGAGGTCTGGCTTACTTGGAGAGCTTCCAGAGCGGGATGGGAGGAGGCGGAGTTGAAGTGCGCCGCGGGGCCCCTTTGAGCATGAGGCCCTGTGCGGTTGCACCAGTCGCCCTGCCTAAGACCGGCTCTGTCCTGGCTGCCGAAACCTATGCAGGTTCTGGCTGAATGTCGACTGGAACCTGCATAAGTGCAGTCCATAGTTCTCTCTCTTGACCTCCCCCCCAAACCCTTGTCTCAAGTCGTAGTAGGCCTTTTCCACTCCGGGCCTGTTTGGAGAGGCCTGGTGGTTGAAGCAGGAGCGAACCCCCGCTCACTCCTGCTCCTCATGTCTCCTGTCAAAAATGGCTGCTACAACCTCAAGGCTTAGGGAGGAGGGTCAGCCTTTGATAAGGGGAGGGAGAACAGAGCAGGGAGTGGGAGGCAGGACGGAGCAGCTTTAGGTCACAGCCCAGTAGTTACGTGGGTGCTGGCAAATATTCAGTGCTGGCACCCACATAGATAACCAGGCAAAATTAGGACCTCTTTTTATGCGGTTCTGTATGCCCGGTTAGCTAAATAGGTGCCAGTACTGAATATTGTCAGTACCCTTGTAATTCCTGGCTGTGCTCCTTGCCTGCCCATTTTCAACATAGCCGGTTAAGTGCTGCTGAATATTGTTTGTTTAAATTGTTTTGAATATTAAGAATGCCCATTTCCATCCATTGGCATATAAGGCCATGTTCTGTTGGTGAGATATGACACTGAGGATTTTATTATTTATTTGTTGTATATAATGTGTTACTTTAAAAGTAACATTATTTCCGATCATTCTGCCTGATAAAGAGTGGTGGTTTTAAATGAATCACATGATGCTAAGTGAATTTTTAGTATTAGTCTCTTCCTTGTCATCAACAGCAGATGAATCCCAGAGACTTGTGGGTTGTGACCATCTACCAGCAAGTGGAGATAAAGAACATTAAACTGAGCTCTGTCATATAGGGTGGTACGCTTCTTGGATAGCCAGTATGCTATATCTCCCCAGCAGGCGAATGAATGGTCTCTCACAAGCTCCTGGTCTCATCTGATCTTTTACTCCTGGGTTTCCCAATTCTGTTGAGTCTGGGGTCATCTAGGCTGTGTGCCTATTCTAGGGGTACACTTGGTGGTGCCAGGTCCCTCCCCCCAGCTCCTGCCGCTTCCTCCTTCCTCACATCTACAAAAAAAAAAAGGAGGGGAGCAGTTCTACTGCTGTGGCTTGATGTGGGAGTGAGGGGTTTTCCTGCATGTTGGCAGTGCTTTATTCAGCCATGTATGGAACCATTGTGATGCTGCCTTTATTTTCTCCACTGTGTGGATTTCTGGAACAAGTCATGCTACTGGGGCACATAGTAAGATGGGTCTCATGTCTAGCACTTTCACATTGCTGCAGGGGACTGTTCTGTCTGTGCATGAGGGTTTTTGATGCGTTTTTCCTCTGGCTACGGCCATTTTAGTTTCCTGCCTCTAGATCTGGGTATGACCTTTGGAAAGGTCCCATGGACTCCTTTCTCTTCGGGGCTATTCTATCCCGATCGCTGTGAGCCTCCTCTCGCTCTTCACGGATGAAGGCCTCCTGACTCATGCAGGCACCGTGATGCCAGGTATTTCTGGTGGTAGCTTATTTTGAGTAGCCAGGCTTCCTTCGCCCTTATTTGGAACCCTTCACTGGGGGATGCCAGGGTGACTGACTTGGTGGTCAGTTGGCCTGGCCTGTGGACGGACAGCGACATTCGCCACCAGTTCCAATTTCACAAGATTGGATCCTCTGGATACGGAGTCTGCTTAACTTACTAACGGTTGGCTTCTGCAGAGCAGTTCTGTGCTGTGAAGCTTGGTAGGTTTGGAGGAACCCTTTGAGGTTTTTTTTGGATACTGTAGTCCTTTCCCGAATTTTAAAAAAAAAAACAATAGCAGAGGCACCACCGAATGGCAGTCAGGACAGGGGATTGTCTTCATGTTCAGTTGTGAAGCGCTGCGTATGACTGGTAGCGCTATAGAAATGATTTGTAGTAGTAGTAGGTATGGTAAGCCCTTACTCATCTCTGTTTCTGATGCTCCTTTCTCTTCCGGGACTCTGAGAGCTGCATGTGTCTCTTTCAGCTCTTAGGGCGGTTATTCTATGTGGGCCACAGGAGAACCAGGTGTAATGCCTCGTGTTTCATTCTGGCCTTCTTTTGTTGCTCCCATAGGACCAGCAGTTGTTAGTACTTGTTTTTTCTTTTTGTGTGATAGGTCTTGAATCAAGTTTGGAGCCCTTCTGATGATTTAAGTCTAGCTGTTTGCAAGATCTGCCGGGGGGGGGGGGGGGGGTGGTTTACCACTGGGATCTCGCTGTGCCTGCATTCTGTGTTTCAGCCCTCGTGGCTAGGGGGTTACAGCATGGGTGGCTGCCTTCTGGCTGATTTTAGCTCTTGTAGTTTGCTTCACCTAGGCGGCGCTGTGGTGACTTGGTTCTAGAGAGCTGCACGGGAACGGGGTTTGCGGGATTCCCGCAGGGACGAAAGCAGTTCTGTGGGGTTCCCGTGGGGACGGAAGCAGTTCCTGTGGGGTTCCCGCAGGGATGGAAGCAGTTCTGCAGGGTTCCCGTGGAAGTGTAAGCTACACCTGCACCAGCCTCTCATCTACCGAGTACCAAGTTCTTTGAGTGCTGTCTTCTCCTCCTCTTCCTCCTTGCTTTAACAGCACAAATGTGGAAAATTTTCCATTAAGGAGGTGGTAGACACACAAGTTTGATTCCCACTTCAGGCACAGGCAGTTCCTTGTGACTCTGGGCAAGTCACTTAACCCTCCATTGCCCCATGTAAGCCGCATTGAGCCTGCCATGAGTGGGAAAGCACGGGGTGCAAATGTAACAAAAAAATAAAAATGATGATGGAATTCAAAAAGGCATGGGATGAACACAGAGGATCTCTAATTAGAAAATGAAAGTTATAAAAAACCTAACCTTAAATGGCTGCATGTGTGTGAATGTGTGAAGTAATGCTTGGATGGCGACTCTGGCTGTGATTAACTAGGGCCAATACCGGGCAGACTTGTATGGTCTGTATCTAATATATGGAAGTCTGGTTTAGGATGGGCTGGAAAGGGCTTAGACAGCAACTTCAGTGGCTGGAACATAAGGACAGTTCTGGACACATTTTTATGATGTGTCCCACAAATGAGAAGATTAATAAACTGGAGTGGGCTTCAACAACAACTCCAGCAGTTGGAACATAAGGATAGGGCCAGATAGATTTCTATGGTCTATGTTCCAGAAACACAAAAGAAAGACCATAATCAAGTATGTAATATCACACTCGATTTAATCATGAATTGATAATGAGTGTGACTATTGGGCAGACTGGATGGACCATTCAGGTCTTTATTTGCTGTCACTATGTTACAATTAATCCTCTTTGCTCCCGGGCTGGTGAGCAGACCTCAGCTCTGACACATGCATGTGCATCAGATGTCACCTGACCTACTGGCGCATGCATGTGGTGACCTCTCAGCACACAGTACCAATAAATCAGAGACAAATCTTACATTTGCACACCAGAGTGTTCCAAGTTTCAGCTTCCATTCCTTCCTTGCCTACAGTGCTGTGGCTCAAATCCAGAGAGAGACTGAAGGAGCTGACTGGAATTTTCTTTTATGTACCATTAAATTCTTACAGTGATGGGTGGGGATGGGTTAAATTCTTGCAGGGACGGGTGGGGATGGGTTAAATTCTTGTGGGGACGGGTTGGGATGGGTTACATTTTTGCAGGGATGGATGGATGGGGATGGGTAAGATTCCAGTGGGGACAGGTAAGATTCCAGCAGGAACGGGCGGGGATGGGTAAGATTTCTGTCCCCGTGCAACTCTCTACTTGGTTCGCTGCAGCCAAGTTCACTCTGCTTGGACACGGACTGTCTTGCAGTCTACACTGCTTCAGCAGCAGTGTTTTTTTCCTTATTTGGGCCAATGACCTCTTTGTCACCGGTGCTCCTATGCCTCTGTTCCAGGGGTCAAGCATTCTTGCCTTCAGCTCTGAAAGTTGTGTTCTCTTTGGGTCGTGGCCCTATCATCGGGGGGGGGGGGGGGGTGCTTCCTCGCCTTCAGTCAGCTTGTTTCCTGACAATCCTCTGGGTGCAGCTTCTTCATGGCCGCCTTGCCCACTTTGCGTTGATGGCTCCAGGGTCCTTGGCTATAATGGTAAATTGGACTAAGAAGCAAAAACAACAGCAAGACTTTTTTTCACAAGTTTTCGCTGTTGTTTTTCCTTCTTAGTCTTTTTTTCCCTTAAATTTTAAGTTTTCTTTATTCTTTCGACGTGGCCAGCCTTTAGGCCGCGCAGTCGGGTTTCTTCCCTTGTTTGTGCCCCTTTTTGGCACAATCGCATCGTTTGATTTTGATGAAGCCATTTTTCCTTCCATGTCATTGAAGACGCCCAGTGGCTTCAAACGTTGTACTCTGTGCAACGGGGCCATCTGAGGTACTGTACCCATTCTTGGTGTATCCAGTGCCTTGGGTCCCGACCATAGCCCAGCCGCTTGTAGTCTGTGTCTTCATATGAAGAAACGGACTCAAGTGTCGAGAAGCCCAGCGAGAGAAACTTTTCGGGGCTCAGTCCGGTCCTTCGACGTCAGGAGCAGAGGTAATGGCTGCTGAGAGACCAAGTCAAGCTGGGAGCAGTGAGGCATTGAGTGGGTCTCCACCTGTCTCAAGGCCTCCTGCTATGCAGCCCCCCCCCCCCCCCCATTGTCAGACCAACCCCAAGGAGACCTGAGGATTCCACGTCATCTTCGGTACCAAGGAGTCTCGATGACAGGCATCGAGTGAAGAAGCACCATAAGTACATATATATAAGTACATAAGTATTGCCATACTGGGAAAGACCAAAGGTCTATCAAGCCCAGCATCCTGTTTCCAACAGTGGCCAATCCAGGTCACAAATACCCGGCAAGATCCCAAAAATGTACAAAACATTTTATACTGCTTATCCCAGAAATAGTGGATTTTCCCCAAGTCCATTTAATAACGGTCTATGGACTTTTCCTTTAGGAAGCCGTCCAAACCTTTTTAAAACTCCGCTAAGCTAACCGCCTTTACCACATTCTCTGGCAATGAATTCCAGAGTTTAATTACACGTTTTTTGAAGAAAAGGTTTCTCTGATTCGTTTTAAATGTACTACATTGTAGCTTCATCACATGCCCCCTAGTCCTAGTATTTTTGGAAAGCGTGAACAGACGCTTCACATCTACCCGTTCAACTCCACTCATTATTTTATAGACCTCTATCATATCTCCCCTCAGCTGCCTTTTCTCCAAGCTGAAGCGCCCTAGCCGCTTTAGCCTTTCCTCATAGGGAAGTCGTCCCATCCCCTTTATCATTTTCGTCGCCCTTCTCTGCACCTTTTCTAATTCCACTATATCTTTTTTGAGATGCGGCAACCAGAATTGAACACAATATTCGAGGTGCAGTCGCACCATGGAGCGATACAAAGGCATTATAACGTCCTCATTTTTGTTTTCCATTCCTTTCCTAATAATACCTAACATTCTATTTGCTTTCTTAGCCGCAGCAGCACACTGAGCAGAAGGTTTCAACATATCATCAACGACGACACCTAGATCCCTTTCTTGGTCCGTGACTCCTAATGTGGAACCTTGCATGACATAGCTATAATTCAGGTTCCTCTTTCCAACATGCATCAATTTGCACTTGCTCACATTAAACGTCATCTGCTATTTAAACGCCCAGTCTCCCAGTCTCGTAAGGTCTGCTTGTAATTTTTCACAATCCTCCCGTGATTTAATAACTTTGAATAACTTTGTGTCATCAGCAAATTTAATTACTTCACTAGTTACTCCCATCTCTAGTCATTTATAAATATGTTAAAAAGCAGCAGTCCCAGCACAGAGCCCTGGGGAACCCCACTAACTACCCTTCTCCATTGAGAATACTGACCATTTAACCCTATCTACATGTTTGTTCACCCCTTCAAAGAAATGTAGTAGATTGGTGAGGCAAGATTTCCCTTCACTAAATCCATGTTGACTTTGTCTCATTAATCCATGCTTTTGAATATGCTCTGTAATTTTGTTCTTAATAATAGTCTCTACCATTTTGCCCGGCACCGACGTCAGACTCACTGGTCTATAATTTCCCGGATCTCCTCTGGAACCTTTTTTAAAAATCGGCGTTACATTGGCCACCCTCCAATTTTCCGGTACCACGCTCGATTTTAAGGATAAATTACATATTTCTAACAGAAGCTCCGCAAGCTCATTTTTCAGTTTTATCAGTACTCTGGGATGAATACCATCTGGTCCAGGAGATTTGCTACTCTTCAGTTTGTAGAACTGCCCCATTACATCCTCCAGGTTTGCAGAGAATTCATTAAGTTTCTCCGACTTGTCAGCTTCGAATACCATTTCCGGCACCGGTATCCCACCCAAATCTTCCTTGGTGAAAACCGAAGCAAAGAATTAATTTAATCTCTCCGCTACGGCTTTGTCTTCCCTGGTCACCCCTTTTACTCCTCAGTCATTTCGTGGTCCAACCAATTCTTTTGCCGGCTTCCTGCTTTTAATATACCTTTAAAAATTTTTACTATGTGTTTTTGCCTCCAACGCAATCTTTTTTTCGAAGTCACTCTTAGCTTTCCTTATCAGCGCTTTGCATTTGACTTGACATTCCTTATGCCGTTTCTTATTATTTTCAGTCGGTTCCTTCTTCCATTTTCTGAAGGATTTTCTTTTAGCTCTAATAGCTGCCTTCACCTCACTATTTAACCACGCCGTCTGTCGTTTGGTCTTCCGTCCTTTTTTAATACGCGGAATATATTTGGCCTGGGCTTCCAGGATGGTGTTTTTGAACAGCATCCACGCCTGATGTAAATTTTTGACCCTCGTAGTCGCTCCTCTAAGTTTTCTTTTCACCGTTCTTCTCATTTTATCATAGTCTCCTTTTTTTAAAGTTAAACGCTAACGTATTTGATTTCCTGTCCAGCTTATTTTCGAAAGAGAAAGACGCCCATATTTCGACCTAAATCGTGAGATGGGCGCCTTTCTCCCGTGGGCGCCCAAATCGGTATAATCGAAAGCTGATTTTGGGCGCCTCCAACTGCAGTCTGTTGCGGGAATGAGCAAAGTTGGCGGGGGCGTGTCGGAGGCATGGTGAAGGCGAGACTGGTGCATGTTATTCACCAAGGAGCGATGGGCGCGCTCGGCCGATAATGGGAAAAAAGAAGGGCGGCAGAAGCGAGAATTTGGGTCGGGTTTTTTTTTACCCTTTTTTTTCATGAACAAGTCCCCAAAAAGTGCCCAAACTGCCCAGATGACCACCGGAGGGAATCGGGGATGACCTCACCTGACTCCCCCAGTGGTCACTAACTCCCTCCCAACAAAAAAAAAGACCTTTAAAAACTTTTTTTTCCAGCCTGTATGCCAGCCTCAAATGTCATACCGAGCTCCATCACAGCAGTATGCAGGTCCCTGGAGCAGTTGTTAATGGGTGCAGTGGACTTAGGCAGGTGGACCCAGGCCCAACCCCCCCTACCTGTTACACTTGTGCTGGTAAATGGGAGCCCTCCAAACCGCCCCCAAAACCCACTGTACCCACATCTAGGTGCCCCCCTTCAGCCATAAGTGCTATGGTAATGGTGTAGAGTTGTGGGCAGTGGAGGTTACATTTAATATCATCTGGAAGGAGCTTCGGGACCTAACGGTGGCAGTAAATAATTTTGTTTCAGATATAATTTTATTAGAGAGTTATATGGACAATTCAACTGAACCCTTTGAGAGTGAAAAATTGATATAACAAATGATTCTACATGAGCAAGAAGTGGTTATGATTTTGAAAATGATAATAGACCAGAAACTTTGCATAATAAAATGAATATTATTATAGATGATCAATATCAAGATTATTGTTTTTCCCAGAGTTTCGGGTATGACTCTTAAAGTTTTCCTCAGAAATATTTCCTCAAATTATTACTTTAAAAGGAGTAAAGCCTGTGAAAACTGGGATTACTTTAATCAGTGGGATTTGAATTAGAGACTTAAGTATATGTATTGTTAAATAACTTCTGGTTTTTAAAAAAGAATGTAATCAGATGTATTATTTCTAACTAATATTGGATAATACAGTAAGTGTGTTTTCAATGAAATGATTTGACTATACACCATATCGGCCTTGAAGAAGCCAACCAGATGATAAATGTGGAATAATGAATTAGACGAGTAATATCTGGGAATAATCAGGTTAATACCATGTTTTTTTTCTGTTTACTGTTTAGTTGATCTCCTTGTCTTGTTTCACTCTCCCTATTTAGTGGTCTAAGGAAGAGAATAGAATTACCTGACTGAAATAATTCCTTTATAATACTTTCTCTGTATTTCCGGCAAGTTGCTTTATCGCTTGTAAAAATTTAAATGGTTATAAATAAAAAAAGAATTATTGCCATCTGAAGTACTTGACCTAGAAGGTCATTTTCTTGGTGGCTGTTACTTCAGATTGTAGGGTCAGTGAGCTTCACGCCCTAGTAGTGGATTCACCTTATACAAAGTTTCATCACAAGAACGTAGTCCTCTGCACGCACCCAAAGTTCCTACCGAAGGTGGTGTCGTTCCATTTGAACCAGTCAGTTGTCTTGTCAACATTTTTTCCCTGACCTCATGCTCACCCTGGCGAAAGCAGTTTGCACACCTTGGACTGCAAGAAAGCATTAGCCTTTTACATGGAGCGGACAAAGCCCTTCAGACAGTCCACCCTGTTGTTTCTTCTGATACCATGATTCCTAAACCTCATATCAAAAAAGGAAGGAAGAAGTAATCACAGGGACCAAATAGTGCATCTTCAAATATGAACGGCAAATAATTCTGTCGCTGAAAGAGCCCACCTGCTGGGGAACCGACATTACCATACATGAATATGCATTAGATGACTGTGAGGGAGTGAGTATGTAGGGTCAAACAGTCTCTCACTGATGAAGTTCAGCCACTTTTCGGCAGATGGGGCTAGTCTGTCGATGCGGAGGCTAAGGTTGGCTCAGTTCAGCCACCTGGCAATAGATGGCGCTAGGCTGCAGAGGCTGAGCTTGTCAGAGGGGTAGAGCTCGGGCCAGGAGGGAGCTAAAAGCCCTCGAGCAGTACAGATGGCCCCAATGTAGAGGTCCCGAGGGGAGAGAGCAGGAGGCCCCAATACAGAGGCTCACAGAGAAGAAGGATCTGAAGCCCCAGTGTAAGATTAAGAATTGTGACCTGGCTGAGGTAACCCACTTTTTGTTTGGAACTGACAAGCCTTGCTCTGAGGTCTGGCTAGAGCTAGACCCTAGTAGTTGGAGAAGAATTGAGAAGCACTGCTTCTTGAATTGCAAGAGGTTTTTTTCCTTGTGTTCCTGGCCCTGTGCTGTTTACAGCAGTGGCGTAGCAAGGGCGGGGCGGTGGGGGCGGTCCGCCCCGGGTGTCACCAGAAAGGGGGGTGCCGCCGCTCCCGCTGCTCTTCTTCCTGGCACCCCCCGCACCAGCCCTTTAAAAATAAATTGCCGACGCGATAGCGAGCGCAGCACCTCGTGTGCAAGTAAAAGAAGCGGATCCGATCATCTCATTGGGCCTTCCCTCACTGTCCCGCCCTCCTCTGACGCAACTTCCTATTTCCTCTAGGGCGGGACAGTGAAGGAAGGCCCAATGAGATGATCGGATCCGCTTCTTTTACTTGCACACGAGGTGCTGCGCTCGCTATCGCGTCGGCAATTTCTTTTTAAAGACCAGGTGGCAGGGAGGAGAAGAGGCAGGGTGAGGGTGGGGGACAGATGGGGTGAAGGTGGGGGGGGGGGACTCGGATAGCAGAAGGGACTGGGTGGGAGACAGATGGGGTGAGGGGGACTCGGATGGGCAGAAGGGACTGGGTGGGAGACAGATGATGGGGTGAGGGTGGGGGGCACTTGGATAGCAGAAGGGACTGGGTGGGAGACAGATGGGAGAAGGGGCATGGAGCTGGAACTGGGGTCTGAAAAGTGGGCAGGAGGGAGAATGGGGTCATGCCTGGGGCAGGGGTGGATGGGAGAATCAATGGATCTGGAACTAGGGGCAGCCGCAGGTGGGAACTGGGAGCCGAAAAGAGGGGGCAGTGAGAGAGGGGGGATAGATCCTGGATGGAATGGGGAGTGAGAGGGAGGGCAGACCCTGAATGGATGGGAGGGGGAAGGGAGAGGGCAAATGGTGAATCGAAAGAGCAGAGAGAAAGGGCAGACAGTGGATAGAAGGGAGTGAAAGAGCAGACAGTGGATGGAAGGGGGCAGAGATAGAGGGCAAATGCTAGATGGAAAGGAGAGAGAGAGGGCAGATGGTGGATGGAAGGGGGAGAGAGAGATGGCAGACTGGGGCAGATGGTGGATGGAAGGGGCAGAAATAGAGGGCAGATGTGGATGGAAGGGACATTAGAGAGGGCAGAGAGAGAGCGAAGACAGATGCTGGATGGAAGGAAGACGGTGAAAAGAAGATGAGGAAAGCAGAAACCAAAGACAACAAACTGTAAATATATATTTTTATTATTTTGCTTTAGGATATAGTATTGTAGCTGTGTTAATAAATGTTTATAAATAGAACATATAAATAAGGTAATCTTTTTATTGGACTAATTTTAATACATTTTGACTTAACTTTCAGAGAACAAAACCCCCTTTCTCAGGTCAGGATAGGATACTGTAACAGCACTATACTGTATTGACCTGAGGAAGGAGATTTTGGCCTCAGAAAGCTAAATGTATTAGTCCAATAAAATGGTATTATTTTATTTTCTGTATTTCTTTTATTTCTATTTGTTAATTTGTAAAGTGATGATTGGTATTTGTTAGGTTTTTCAAATTTACATCTGCTGTCTTTATATTTTGCACAGTACTAGGGGACATTTTCTGTTTCTGTGGTGTTGCATTGTATGCAGAGTCTGGCATCGGGGGTTCAGTTTAATTTTTGTCTAAATAGAAAGTTTATGATTACTTTTTCTATAGTGGATTAGGGTGTATCTGTGTTTGTGAAAAAGACATGGCTTTCAGTTGGCATTGACTGTGCAGGATGGATGATCTGTACTATTCTGTCTGGTTTCGTTTTACAATAGGTGAATTGATGTTCTAGTGCTCACTGTAGTGCTTAAGATGCTTTCCTTTTCCTTGTGTGACTCGTAGAAACGACTGCTTATGGTATGGTAGAATTGCTCTATAGGTCGTGAGTGTTTTGTATTCTCGGTATGCCTAGTACTGGATTTGGGGGGGGGGGGGGGGGTGTTAAAAAATGACCGGCCCCGGGTGTCAACTACCCTAGCTACGCCACTGGTTTACAGGCCTCAGGATTCAAGTAAATAAATACTTGTTTCAGTTATATCCCCTTTGGCTGTATTTTATGAGGACTCTATGCCTTGTCCTGGTTCACAGTATCACAATGACATCACTAAATACATATGTATGTGACATGGGGCTGTCAGGTTTGCAAGCAGCTCGAAAACATTTAAGACTCATCCAGTCTTTTTAAATCAAAACCCAAACAAAGGATTATATAACACTACACAAGGTAATCTAGATAATGAAAATTTAAAATAGTGTACTACTTTGGAAGCTGTTAAAACTTAATAAAATGTGAATAGGGTTACAGATGAAAAGAGGAGCCAACGGTACATAAAAACTTTGACCGGTAATTTAAAACAATAAAATCAACAGTGTTCAGCATGCCATCACCCACGGGTGAAAAATGCCATCAAGTTTAAAAAAATAAAAAATTGTTAAGCTAGAGTGTGCCATATGTGAAATAATAACCTGTTCAAGTGAATTATGAAACTCTTTCAAAAATGATAAAACCTATGCCCCGGATTCTATATAGCGCGCCTAGAGATCTGCATGAATATGGGCATGGATTTTATAATACGCGTACCTTAATTGGCTTAACAAGCTAATCAGCATTGATAACAGCTCTTATAAAGCAATAATTGGCACTGAGTAGAACTTACACGCACAACTCGCTAAGCGTATTCTGAAACGAAGTGTGCCACACTAACGTATACAGGCAAAAAAGGGTGTGGTTATGGGCAGAGAAATGGGTGTTCCAAAATTTATGCAGTAATAGAATATGACCCAGTGCATGTAAATCTATACACCGGGATTTATGCCACATTTTGTTGGTGTAAGTGGATGTGCATAGTTTTAGGTGCTGAGATATCAAGTAAACATATTCTATAATCAGCGCCAATTATAGAATTTGCTTAGTCGGCATTGATTTCAGCCAATTTTAATTTTTTAGGTGTCATATATAGAATTTCCTATATGTGTATAAATATGCAGTACAGATGTGAAAATAAATTTCTCTGAGGACAAGCAGGCTGCTTGTTTTCACTGATGAGTTGGCATCCATGGCGGCCCAGGAACGGCAATTTTCCAGAGCAAAATAACAAAAACTTTGCCAGAGCCTTCCACCGAGCAGGGCGTGCGCACTGCGCAGCTGTCTTCCTGTCTGTCGTGCAAGAGTTCCTCAGTTTTTTTCTTTTTCCGGGGGGGGGGGGGGGGGGGGGGGAGTGGCTGCTTCGTCGGTCTCATCAGCCCAGAGAAAGAGCCTTCGTTTTTGGGCGACTTTTTCGGAGTTTTTTTCTCCCTCTTTAGTCTTCTTTTCTTTATCCTGTCTAAAAAATTTTTTTAAAAGCCCCTTATTTCTTAGTTTGACCCTTTTAAGTTTGACCCTTTTAAGTTTCCTTTTGTTTTCGTCGCGGCCCTCTCTCATTTTTGTGCCCTTTTAATTGGCACAATTGAGAATTTTGACTTCGCCGCCGCTATTTTTCCGACCATGTCATTGAGGACTCCCAGCGGCTTCAAGAAGTGTACTCGGTGGAACTGGTCGATCTCAGGTAGCAATCCCCACACGTGGTGTCTTCAGTGCCTTGGGCCCGACCATCGCCCAGACGCATGTAAGTTGTGTCTTAGCCTTAAAAGGCGGACACAGGCGTCGAGAAAAGCTCTTCAGGACCGTGTTTTTGGAGCTTCGGTTCTTCGGCGTCGACAGCGGTACCGAGGTTGGCGTCGTCGATATCGGCATCGAAGATGGCATCGACTTCAGGAGCGCAGGTAACGGCTGTCCGGAGACCACCACATGCTGGGAGCAGTGAGCCGTCGAGTGGGTCTCCATCTGCCTAGAAGTCTCCTGCTGTGCAGGCCCCTCGGGATCGACCTCTCTCGGACCCGACCCCGAGGAGGCGTGTGCATTCCACGTCCTCGTCAGTACCGAGGAGTATGGATGACGTGCATCGAGCGAAGGTGAAGAAGCTTCGTCATCGGTCTCCTTCCAAGCACGGTACTGGGAGCTCCGGGGCGTTGAAGGATTCGGCACCCGTGAAACGCCGATGCCGGGAGGGACCGCTCACCCTCCATTCAAGAGGTGTCGGTCTTCGGGCAGCCTGGTACCGCCTCCTCAACTTCCACAGATTCTGACGCCAATTCTTGCACCGACCCCGCAGCCTTGCTCGACAGTGACTCTAGACGAGCACATCCGAGCCATTCTTCTAGGTCTTCTGAAGTGGTTGCTGAGTCAGTCTGCTCCGGTACCGGGGGTGCTTGCGCCCTCCGTACCATCGATGGAAGCGGCAGCTGGCTCTATGCCTGTGGTGAGGTTTCTGATGCCAGTGCCACCTGCGGCATCGGCGTCGGCTGCCACCCAGGTCGACTCCCCGTCAACATCGCTGGAGGGACCTTCATCGCCGTCGGCATGGGAGTCGACTTCTCGACATTGCCATCGAGGACATGGTTCCTCGGCATCGAGACGGGCCCAGTTTCGGACTGCAGTTAAGGAACTCTTGTCCGATACCGATGAAGATGTCTCGTGGGATGAAGGGCAAGATCTGAGGAGTCTTGTGGTCTTCCCTCTGATCCTACTCCTTCACCAGAAAGAAAGCTTTCTCCCCCGGAGAGACTTTCTTTCTCTTCATTTGACCGGGAAATGTCTGTGGCTATTCCCTTTCCTTTGATATCTGAGGATGAACCCAGGACTGAGATGCTCGAGTTCCTTAACTATCCTTCGCCACCTAAGGAGTCACCCACGGTTCCTTTGCATAATGTACTCAAGGAGACACTTATGCGGAACTGGATGAAACCACTAAGTAATCCCACCATTCCCAAGAAAGCTGAGTCCCAATATCGGTTTCACAGAGAACCTGAGCTGATGAAGTCGCAGTTACCTCACGACTCTATGGTTGTGGATTCCGCTCTCAAGAGAGCCAGGAGTTCTAGAGAGTTTGCCTCGGCGCCCCCGGGGAGAGAATCTGGAACCCTGGACTCTTTTGGGAGAAAGGCGTATCAGGCCTCTATGCCCATGGCCAAAATTCAATCTTACTAGCTCTACACGAGCATTCACTTGAGGAACACGGTGAAGCAACTGGTGGACTTGGTTAATAAGCTCCCTCCGGAGCAGGCCAAGCCTTTTCAGGAGGTGGTCAGGCAGCAGAAGGTGTGCGTAAATTCCTGTCCAGGGGTGCTTACGATTCTTTTGATGTTGCATCCAGAACCGCTGCCCAAGGTATAGTGATGCGCAGACTCTCATGGCTGCGTGCCTCTGACCTGGACAATCGAGTCCAGCAGCGGATTGCGGATGTCCCTTGCCGGGGGGATAATATTTTTGGTGAGAAAGTCGAGCAAGTGGTTGATCAGATCACTCAGCGGGAAACCACTATGGACAAGCTCTCCCACCAGGCGCCTTCTGCTACTACCTCATCAGGTAGACGATTTTTCCAGGGAAGGAAGAATGCTCCCTATGCTAATAACAAGCATAGGTACAATTCTCCTTTTTGACAGCCTTCTCAGGCTCATCCCCAGCACGCTCGTTCTCGTCAACAGCGTGTACCAAGGCAGGCCCCTGTGGCTGTCCAGCAAAAGCAAGGGACGGGCTTTTGACTGGCTCCAGTTGAGCCTGCCTAGTGCGAAGGTGGCAGACCTCACGTGTCACCTAAATAAGATTTTAGATAGGGCTGGGGAGGAGTCAGCTGTCTTGGTACATGTGGGTACCAATGACATAGGAAAATGTGGGAGAGAGGTTCTGGAAGCCAAATTTAGGCTCTTAGGTAGAAAGCTCAAATCCAGATCCTCTAGGATAGCATTTTCTGAAATGCTACCTGTTCCACGCACAGGGCCAAAAGACAGGCAGAGCTACGGATTCTCAATGCGTGGATGAGACGATGGTGCAGGGAGGAGGGTTTTAGATTTGTTAGGAACTGGGCAACATTGTGGGAAAGGGGGAGCCTATTCCGAAAGGATGGGCTCCACCTTAACCAGGGTGGGACCAGGCTGCTGGCATCTGCATTTAAAAAGGAGATAGAGCAGCTTTTAAACTAGAAATGGGGGGAAGGCTGACAGTCGCTCAAAAGCGCATGGTTCGGGATAAGGTAACTTTCAAAGATATCACCAAAACAGGGAAGATAGGGTATCCTGATAGTGAGGTTGCAGAAGAGACCGTAGTAGATCAGGTGTCCCTAAATAATAATAAAAATCAGACAAGAGATTGCAAATTAGTACTGTCAAGTACTAAGCATGATGTAAATAGGAGAAACAAACACAGTTTGAAATGTCTATATGCAAATGCCAGGAGCTAATAAATAAGATGGGAGAGTTAGAATATATTGCACTAAATGAAATATTAGATATAATAGACACCTCTGAGACCTGGTGGAAGGAGGATAACCAGTGGGACACTGTCATACCGGGGTACAAATTATATCGTAGTGATAGGGTGGATCGAATTGGTGGAGGGGTAGCATTGTATATTAACGAGAGCCTTGAATCAAATAGATTAAAAATTCTGCAGGAAACAAAACACTTTTTGGAATCGCTGTGGATTGAAAAGGGGAAAAGGATAATGATAGGAGTGTTCTACCGTCTGCCTGGCCAGGATGAACAGACGGATGCAGAAATGTTAAAGGAAATTAGGGACGCAAACAAACTGGGCAACACAATAATAATGGGTGATTTCAATTACCCCGATATTGACTGGGTAAATGTAACATCGGGACATGCTAGGGAGGTAAAATTCCTTGATGAAATCAAGGACAGCTTTATGGAGCAGCTGGTACAGGAACAGACGAGAGAAGGAAAAATTCTAGACCTAGTCCTTAGTGGAGTGCATGATCTGGTGCGGGAGGTAATGGTGCTGGGGCCGCTTGATAATAGTGATTATAATATGATCGGATTTGATATTAGCTTTGAAGTAAGTATACATAGAAAATCAAATACTTTAAAAAGGAGATTATGATAAAATGAGAAGAACGGTGAAAAGAAAACTTAGAGGAGCGACTGCAAGGGTCAAAAATTTACATCAGGCGTGGATGCTGTTCAAAAACACCATCCTGCAAGCCCAGGCCAAATATATTCCGTGTATTAAAAAAGGAGGACAGAAGACCAAATGACAGCCGGCGTGGTTAAATAATGAGGTGAAGGAAGCTATTACTACTACTACTACTACTTAACATTTCTAAAGCGCTACTAAGGTTACGCAGCGCTGTACAATTTAACATGGAAGGACAGTCCCTGCTCAAGGAGCTTACAATCTAAAAGACAAACGTACAGTCAATCTGATAGGTCAGACAGATTGGGGCAGCCTATATGTTCGAAAGGTTAGGTTCTGAAAGCAGCAGAGCTTTAAGCAAGGATTTGAAGATGGGTAGGGAGGGGGCTTGGCTTAGGGATTCAGGAAGATTGTTCCAGGCATAGGGTGAGGCAAGGTAAAATGAGCGGAGCCTGGAGTTGGCAGTGGTGGAGAAGGGTACTGAGAGGAGGGATTTGTCATGTGAGCGGAGGTTACGGGCAGGAACGTAGGGGGAGATGAGGGTAGTGAGGAGCAGCACACTGAGTGCATTTGTAAGTAAGGAGGAGAAGCTTGAATTGTATGCGGTATCTGATCGGAAGCCAGTGAAGTGACCTGAGGAGAGGGGTGATATGAGAATAACAGTTTTGGCGGAATATAAGATGTGCGGCAGAGTTCTGAATGGATTGAAGGGGGGATAGATGGCTGAGTGGGAGGCCAGTGAGGAGTAAGATGCAGTAGTCAAGGCGAGAGGTAATGATAGCGTGGACGAGAGTTCGGGTGGTGTGCTCAGTGAGGAAAGGGCAAATTTTGTTGATGTTGAAGAGGAAGAAGCGACAGGTTTTGGCAGTCTGCTGGATATGCGCAGAGGGAGGAGTCGAAGATGACTCCGAGGTTGCGGGCAGATGAGACGGGGAGGATGAGGGTGTTATCAACTGAGATAGAGAGTGGAGGAAGAGGAGAATTGGGTTTAGGTGGAAAGACGAGGAGCTCGGTCTTGGACATGTTCAGCTTCAGGTGGCAGTTGGACATCCAGGCAGCAATGTCGGATAGGCAGGCCGATACCTTGGCCTGGGTCTCTGCGGTGATGTCTGGTGTGGAGAGATAGAGCTGGGTGTCATCAGCATAAAGATGATACTGGAAGCCATGAGATGAGATCAGTGAGCCTAGGGAAGAGGTGTAGATAGAGAAGAGAAGGGGTCCAAAGACAGATCCCTGGGGAACTCCAACAGATAGCGGGATG
Source organism: Microcaecilia unicolor (assembly GCF_901765095.1). NCBI lineage: Eukaryota > Metazoa > Chordata > Amphibia > Gymnophiona > Siphonopidae > Microcaecilia > Microcaecilia unicolor. The sequence continues at coordinate 116,087,688 of NC_044040.1, read as the reverse complement.
GGAGTGGAGGAAGATCCATGAGAGTGTACCCTGAAGGTGCGGTGGAGCTATTAGAGCTAAAAGAGAATCCTTCAGAAAATGGAAGAAGGAACCGACTGAAAATAATAAGAAACAGCATAAGGAATGTCAAATCAAATGCAAAGCGCTGATAAGGAAAGCTAAGAGGGAGTTAAAAAAAAAAGATTGCATTGGAGGCAAAAACACATAGTAAAAATGTTTTTAGGTATATTAAAAGCAGGAAGCCGGCAAAAGAATCAGTTGGACTGCTAGATGACCGAGGAGTAAAAGGGGCGATCAGGGAAGACAAAGCTGTAGCAGAGAGATTAAATGAATGCTTCGGTCTTCACCGAGGAAGATTTGGGTGGAATACCGGTGCCGGAAATGGTAGTCGAAGCTGACGAGTCGGAGAAACTTAATGAATTCTTTGTAAACCTGGAGGATGTAATGGGGCAGTTCTACAAACTGAAGAGTAGCAAATCTCCTGAAAAATGAGCTTGTGGAGCTATTGTTAGAAATATGTAATTTATCCTTAAAATCGAGCATGGTACCAGAAGATTAGAGGGTGGCCAATGTAATGCCGATTTTTAAAAAAGGTTCCAGAGGAGATCTGGGAAATTATAGACCGGTGAGTCTGACGTCGGTGCCGGGCAAAATGGTAGAGACTATTATTAAGAACAAACTTACAGAGCATATTCAAAAGCATGGATTAATGAGACAAAGTCAACATAGATTTAGTGAAGGGAAATCTTGCCTCACCAATCTACTACATTTCTTTGAAGGGGTGAACAAACATGTGGATAAAGGGGAGCCGGTTGATATTGTGTATCTAGATTTTCAGAATGCGTTTGACAAAGTACCTCATGAAAGACTCCAGAGGAAATTGGAGAGTCATGGGATAAGAGGTAGTATTCTATTGTGGATTAAAAACTGGTTAAAAGGGAAATGACGTCATCGTCAATGGTGGTCGATTAGAAAACGAGCTCCCATTCCCTCTATCTTTAAAGAGGCTTTTTCTCCCATCAAATAGCACGGAGACCAGTGAAATAGCAGTAATAGTGTCGGGGAACGACCTACCAAGTTTGCGATCGCGAAATTGAGAGATGAATCGCCAATCTGACCTCTCGCAGTTCGGTTTCTCAGCTTCGGCCGCGGACCGCATGGCGCAACCTATGTCAGAGGCCCCGCAGCTCATTCAGCGGTCGGAGAGTTCGTCCCCGAAAGACTTGTTCTGCTCAAATGATGGGCCTATGCCGATGGAAGTAATGCTTCTCAATTAGCTTAAAGAAGGACTCCAGGAGATTAAAGCAGATTTAAAAGTGGTCTGGGCTGACGACCTCTCTAGGCGCCAACCTGCGTGGCGAGATTCGGGAGTTGGGAGGGCGTATCAAGGAGGTCGAAAATCGGATGGAAGAACAAGCGGAAGGAATTTCGGCACTGGACACACGCTTCACAGCAACGCAAATCGAACTCCAGCAACTCACCGAAAAGCTTGAAGATCTTGAAAATCGCAGTCGGCGATGAAACTTGAGATTTCGGGGACTGCCTGAAGTGCCGAATTATCAGGACTGTGAGGCCACCATTCAGCAATTGGTCGCAGCGCTGCTTGATGAGGTGGGAACGCAGATTACCTTGGATGAAATAAAGTTGGAATGGGCCTATAGAACACTGGGCCCCGCAAGAAATAATCTCCCAAAGGATATAATTGCCTGCTTCCAGGACTTTAAGATCAAAGAACAAGTGATTCAAGCGGCACGAAAACTTTCTAGCTTCAAATGGGATTCTTATCCCATTGAGATCTACCAAGATCTAGTTTCCGCTACTCTGAAACGTAGAGCAGCATTGAAACCTGTCACCTTAAAGCTGCGAGAACTGGGGATCAAGTATCGCTGGAGATATCCATTTGCTCTAAAGTTTTACTATGAAGGCCGAATGCACCAAGTGAAAACAATAGAAGCAGTAAGGAAGATTTTGCCAGATGGAATAGAGCGGGCATCGACGTCAACTACACCCACCCCCAGAAAATTCATCTCAGCAGAACGCCCTAGATGGCAGCGCGTGGAGAAGGGCCATAAGTGGCTCCAGAGACAGCAATCTGACGGCCGCTTAACATGACTTAGTTTCTGTGCTCATTTTATCAGGTTTCTGTATTAACACTCTGATTGTTTCAAATTTATTATGCTTAAACAGCTTAAATTAGAATTGTTTACTGTTGGACTCATAGTTTTGTCATGATGGGAACATTTATCATACGATCATAGAGGGAGCATGAAGAAAGTTTCACTTCCTCTTCTTCGTAACCTCTCTATAATAGTTATAGAAAGGAAATGATATTACAGGAGGGTAGGGGGGTGGGAGAGGGTAGGGGGAATGAAGGTTAGAAATTATATGGGTCATAATGTATGTTGTCAGTTTGCTGTCTCAAAGTTGAGTGGGCTGGAGGAGCACCCTGGAATCTTGCTTCACCCGAAGAGAGGGATACTGGGGCCCTCTGCTAAAAGATATTACCATAATTATATAGAATGTCTAGTGTGAATTTGGTGAGCTTTAACGTAAGGGGTCTCAATATACCCATTAAGCGTCAATTACTCTTTAAAGAGCTGGGGCGTCTTAATATAGATATAGCTTTTATCCAAGAGACACACTTGAAGCCAGCAAGGTGATGCATGTGGGAAAAAAGAACCCAAATTATAGCTACGTCATGCAAGGTTCCACGTTAGGAGTTACGGACCAAGAAAGAGATCTGGGTGTCATCGTCGATAATACACTGAAACCTTCTGCTCAGTGTGCTGCTGCAGCTCGGAAAGCGAATAGAATGTTGGGTATTATTAGGAAAGGTATGGAAAACAGGTGTGAGGATGTTAAAATGCCGTTATATCGCTCCATGGTGCGACCGCACCTTGAGTATTGTGTTCAATTCTGGTCGCCGCATCTCAAGAAAGATATAGTGGAATTGGAAAAGGTGCAGCGAAGGGCGACTAAAATGATAGAGGGGATGGGACGACTTCCCTATGAAGAAAGACTAAGGAGGCTAGGGCTTTTCAGCTTGGAGAAGAGACGGCTGAGGGGAGACATGATAGAGGTATATAAAACAATGAGTGAACAGGTGGATGTGAAGCGGGGCATGAGATGAAACTACAGTGTAGTAAATTTAGAACAAATCTGAGAAACCTTTTCTTCACCCAACGAGTAATTAAACTCTGGAATTCGTTGCCGGAGAACGTGGTGAAGGCAGTTAGCTTGGCAGAGTTTAAAAGGGGGTTAGATGGTTTCCTAAAGGACAAGTCCATAAACCGCTACTAAATGGACTTGGGAAAAATCCACAATTCCGGGAATAACATGTATAGAATGTTTGTACGTTTGGAAAGCTTGCCAGGTGCCCTTGGCCTGGATTGGCCGCTGTCGTGGACAGGATGCTGGGCTCGATGGACCCTTGGTCTTTTCCCAGTGTGGCATTACTTATGTACTTATGAACCTCTTTGTAAACATCGTAAGTATCCCTATCAATATTTTGCCTCTAAAAGAGATGGCACTAAAGCTAGAGGGGTTTTAATTGCCCTAAATGATTCCCAACCGTGGAAGATAGATAAAGTTATTAGAGATGTGGAGGGGCGATATTTACTATTATGTGTCTCTCTGGGGAAAGCGCAATACACGCTACTTAACATTTATGGCCCCAACGCAGATCATGGGGCTTTTTTCCAACAACTAGACCAGGTGATATTGAGACATAAAGTAGGCTCATTGCTATTAGATGGGGACTTCAACCTAACCCTTAATCCAATCTTAGATAACTCCACCAAAAAAGTGATATATGCAAAGCAGGATCGCGCACAGTTCAGTGTGTTTCTGGAGAGATGGCAGCTAGTGGATTTTTGGCGACAGGCAAACCCACATGGGAGGGAATATACTTATTTCTCTCAGGTCCATCAGTCCTTCTCACGAATTGACTTTTGGGTGGGAGAGATGGACCTTGGGCACGAAGTTCTGGAGCATCATATTGCCAGCCGCATGTGGTCTAATCATAGTCCTGTGATCCTAAAGCTAAATCTTTCGGTCTGGCAGAGGGACCGACCTGAATGGAGACTCGATGACTCTCTTTTGTCTGAGTTACCATATATCTTTCAATTTGAAACTCATATTAAAGAATATATTCAATTTAATGACACTAATTTATTTATTTATTGCATTTGTATCCCACATTTTCCCACCTCTTTGCAGGCTCAGTGTGGCTTACAATACATCATGAGTGGTGGAAGTACATTAAAAATAGACATTTAGTGTTACAGAATAATCTTGGACAGCATAATAATGATAAAACATGAAGTACCCCTGAGCGTCCTATGGGATGGGTTGAAAGCAGTGCTACGAGGCCATTTTATAGCTTTGAAAGCACATATCCAGAGGGAGTGTAAAAAGCTAGAAGATGCTCTAAGAAAAAAATTGTTAGATACGGAGCGTAAGCTCTATGGTAAAGCCCCACCACACCCTCCCACATTGTTACAACAATTACATACTTTACAACAGGAGCTATATGAGTTACAGCTGGCAGATCTCGCTGAACAGCTACAACGAGTTAGGCAATGCCACTTTGAATTTGGCAATAAGTCAAGTAAGCTCTTAGCACATAAATTTTAAAAACAGGCCTTACGCAACCACATTTTGAACCTTCAAAGGGAAGATGGGGAAATAACTTCAAGCCCCTCACAAATCCAGCACAGGTTCCAACAATACTATGAAAAACTTTATACACCTGATATTGCCCCTTCGGGGGCGGACCTCCTTGAATATTTAAATAACATCGAGCTGCCAACACTAACTGCTGGGGGTCAAACCCAGTTATCGCGTCCTATTGACCTGGAAGAAGTGACCCAGGCGATTCATTCTTTGCCCATGGGTAAGGCCCCAGGACCCGACGGGTTTACTAACAAGTTTTATAAGGTCTTTGCGAGGATCTTGAGCCCCCTTCTAGTTCGTCTATTCAACTCCTTTAGCACAGATCAGATGATCCCGTAAACTTGGAATTTAGCTTCTATCACGGTATTGCTGAAACCAGGCAAAAACCCTCTGTATTGCGGGTCCTATCATCCTATCTCACTGTTGGGGGGTGACTACAAAATTTTTACTAGGATTCTAGCCACTGGCCTGCAAAGATATTTACCTACCCTGATCCATGAAGACCAAGCCGGGTTTATCAGTGGCCGGCAGCCTACGGATAATATCAAACGAGCGTTACATCTCATGCTACATCGGCTAACATCCCTCTAAGTTTGCTTTCTTTAGACGTGGAGAAAGCATTTGATCGCGTCCTTTGGCCATTTATGTTTGCAGTGATAGAGAAATTCGGTATTGCAGGACAATTTCTTTCCTGCCTGCATCTTATCTATACACAGCCCAGGGCCGCAATAAAGGTCAATGGTAAAAGCTCTCCCTTGTTTCCTCTATACAGGGGTACAAGACAGGGCTGTGCCTTGTCACCACTCCTCTTCGCGTTAACGGTGGAGCCTTTAGCCTGTGCAATACGATTGCATCCGAATATTAGGGGACTTGGGGTCCAGGGTATAGAATCCCAGGCTCTGCTATATGCAGATGATATTTTATTAACACTAACCAGTCCAGAAATCTCTTTTCGGGCCCTGCTCTCTATACTGCAACAATATGAGCAGGTCTCGGGCTTTCGCATCAATATGGAAAAGTCCGAGGCCCTAAACGTGGGCTTTCCCGCAGAACAAATGTTACAACTCAAGTCTATATACCCCTTTAAATGGGTGGAAGGCTCCATTCGCTATCTGGGAATTAACCTCACATCAGATTTCAATAGATTGTATGATGCTAACTTTCCAGGGAAAGTGAGAGAGCACTTTGTAGAGTTGGAGTGTTGGGAGGGCTTGACTCTCTCTTGGATGGGACGTATCAACGCGGTCAAGATGATAATCTTACCCAAGCTCTTGCATCTCTTTATGAATCTCCCCATCTCTAAACCAGATCAGTTCTTTCGGACTTTGAAACGAAAGGTCTTCTCCTATATCTGGAAAAAGAAACCATCTCGAGTGCAGGTGCAGGTGATGCTCCAGAGACGTGAACACGGCGGGATAGGGGTTCCCTCTTTTATAGATTACTACCACGCAGCTCACCTTCACATCTTAGCGGAGTGGTGCAGTGGCACGACCAAGACTTGGAAAACTATGGAGGGTTTAGAGTTTGCCCCATACCCATTAAGGGCTATTCCCTGGCTGCCAGATCAATTGTTAAGAGGCTTAATCCGCAGGGCCCCTCCCCTTCTCCGCTGGCCCCTGTCAATATGGAGGGCTATCCGGAAGAGGCTTTTCCCAAAACGGGACTATTATCTGCAAATGTACCTTCACTTTGCCCCACATTTTACCTCGGGAAGGGTGGATCCTTGCTTTCACAATTGGGAAACCTTGGGATTATGTACCTTGGGTCAGGTCTGGGAGGAGGGTGAACTTATCTCATTCCAGGACAATAGTGAGGAATATGGTCTTCCACCTGGTCATGTTTTTCAATACCATCAGGTGACAAATCTGATCATTAGGCGGGCTAAAAGAGACTTATCACTGGCTGAGATGCCCATGGAGAGGGCACTAGTGGGTGGTGCAGGCAGAGGAAATATCTCCAGAATATATCAAGCCCTTTTAGCTTCCCGAAAACCTATTACCTACTATTTAGCTAGATGGGAATCTGCCATGGATACTTTCCTTACCTATGAGCAATGGGAGATCATGTTTAAATCTCTACTTAAGGTCTCAATATCTGGTAATATGATGGAAAATGGACGCAAAATTGTATACCAGTGGTATTAAACGCCTAAGAGATTATCTAAGATGTTTCTTGGACAGTCCGCTCTATGTTGGCGAGGCTGTGGCCTGGAAGGGGATATGAGTCATATATGGTGGTCTTGCCCACAGGCCCAGTCTTTTTGGAAATCTATTATATAGTTGGTGTTTCACCTGTCTGGAACTCGCTATCCACTCCGAATGGAATATTGCTTGTTACATGCTAAACCTCTAGGGGTAAAAGCTGCGGCACACCAGCTATCTGCTTCTGTTTTTGTGGCAAGTAAGCTGGTGTTGGCCGGTGCCTGGAAACAACCAACTATTCCAGGATTGAGACAAGTCTTACAGAAACTGGACTATATTCACTTAATGTCTAAGCTGACAGCACTTCGCACTGGCAATATCATATCGTATCATTGTATATGGGAACCTTTTGTACATTGGTCCTCTGGCCCGGAACGCCACAACTTGCTTCAGTAAAAGAGACACTCTAACATCTATTCTATGCAGGGAGATATGGTTGGGGGGGGGGGAAGGAGGGGATAAAGGGATATATGGTCTTATGCCTTGAGTCTGGACCTTGTCTGTCGCTCAGGTGTCCGGGTTGGCAGATAGAGTTCAGATTAGCATCCTAGGGAAAGTTGTGGGGGGGGGGGAGAGGGAGTTGAGGGGATAAAAAATAAAAACTAATTGACGGCAATGAGCCAGCTTGATGATTCTTATGTAATCTAAATTGTGCTCATTTGTGAATTTTTACAACTGTTGTATTAATCGTGTTAATAACAATAAAAAGATGTATTAAAAAAAACTGGTTAAAAGATACAAAACAGAGAGTAGGGTTAAATGGACAGTATTCTCAATGGAGAAGGGTAGTTAGTGGGGTTCCCCAGGGCTCTGTGCTGGGACCAATGCTTTTAACATATTTATAAATGACCTAGAGATGGGAGTAACTAGTGAGGTAATTAAATATGCTGATGACACAAAGGTATTCAAAGTGGTTAAATCGCGGGAGGATTGTGAAAAATTACAAAAGGACCTTACGAGATTGGGCATCTAAATGGCAGATGACGTTTAATGTGAGCAAGTGCAAAGTGACGCATGTGGGAAAGAGGAACCCGAATTATAGCTACGTCATGCAAGGTTCCACGTTAGGAGTCACGGACCAAGAAAGGAGTCTAGGTGTCGTCGTTGATGATACGTTGAAACCTTCTGCTCAGTGTGCTGCTGCGGCTAAGAAAGCAAATAGAATGTTAGGTATTATTAGGAAAGGAATGAAATACAAAAATGAGGATGTTATAATGCCTTTTTATCGCTCCATGGTGCGACCGCACCTCGAATATTGTGTTCAATTCTGGTCGCCGCATCTCAAAAAAGATATAGTGGAATTAGAAAAGGTGCAGAGAAGGGCGACGAAAATGATAAAGGGGATGGGACGACTTCCCTATGAGGAAAGGCTAAAGCGGCTAAGGCTCTTCAGCTTGGAGAAAAGGCGGCTGAGAGGAGATATGATAGAGGTCTATAAAATAATGAGTGGAGTTGAACGGGTAGATGTGAAGCGTCTGTTCATGCTTTCCAAAAATACTAGGACTAGGGGGCATGCGATGAAGCTACAATGTAGTAAATTTAAAACGAATTGGAGAAAGTTTTTCTTCACTCAACGTGTAATTAAACTCTGGAGTTTGTTGCCAGAGAATGTGGTAATGGCAGTTAGCTTAGCGGAGTTTAAAAAAAGGTTTGGACGGCTTCCTAAAGGAAAAGTCCATAGACCGTTATTAAATGGACTTGTGGAAAATCCACTATTTCTGGGATAAGCAGTATAAAATGTTTTGTACATTTTGGGAATCTTGCCAGGTATTTGTGACCTGGATTGGCCACGGTTGGAAACAGGATGCTGGGCTTGATGGACCTTTGGTCTTTCCCAGTATGGTAATACTTATGTACTTATGTAAGCCTATCTCTGGACAGCCTTTAGTTGTTCGCTTCATGAGAGGTTTGCTTTTGTGAAAGCCCCCTGTCAAATCTACACCAGTGTCATGGGATCTCAACGTCGTTCTCACCCAGCTGATGAAGCCTCCTTTTGAGCCACTGAATTCCTGTCATCTGAAGTACTTGACTTGGAAGGTTATTTTCTTGGTGGCTGTTACTTCAGCTCGTAGAGTCAGTGAGCTTCAAGCCTTAGTAGTGTAGGATAATCACAGATAACAAATTACCTGTGTCCAGGTTCCCCAAGCAGAACTATCTGCAAGCAAATAATCCTGTACTAGGTCTAGGGGTGGGAACCTTGGAACCTAGCCAAATACTTCCGTTAGAAAGAACTGCAGCTGAGAACGCAGGCTGATATATATATTAGATTTATTATGGTATATCAGGTAAGAAAATATCGGTAATGTATACAAAATATAGACACTGTGCAAAGCTTTGGCTGAATACAAAATTACTGGCTGATAAAAATTACTCTCATACGTCACACTACTGAACACTAATTCTTACTGGTTACCAGATAATATTACACCACTGATAAGTCACACTATGTTACGAGGTAGTACAGTTATTAGCAGCTCCTCCTGATCACAAGTATGACAGCACCAGCCTTCTGCTCAGGTAAATACCACTAACTAAACCCAGACTAATAGGCAATAGATCACTGTGTCTCTCACCAAGCTGACCTCAGGGTCGTCTTCTGGGAATGCATGGGATACCTCACAGACTCAAGCTGATATGGCAGCGAGTCTTAGTCAGAGCTAGGACTGGAACTCTGCAGCAGACAAGGAGGGCACAGGTCACTCAGTGCAGGTACAGCTGAACCACGATACTTTCCTCCAGATACACAGTTCATCAGTTGGTGGACCTTATTAGGTCTCACTGGTCTTCTTTCCACCTCTACCTTCTTCCAAGGTTTCCGATTAACTCTTTTCTTGTTCCCGCTCTTCACAGTACCTCTTGGTCCGGTGGCTGCAGGAACCAATCTGGATCTACCTCGGCTCACTGCATGGCAAGAACAGTCCGTTGTTCTTGACCTTCAAGTTGTTATGTTTTGGAATGCATTTTCTGTTTCTCACCCACCTTGCTGGAGCCAGCCTCTCAGGGAGATCAGGGGGGCCTGGTTTGCCCACAGCATGTCCTTGGTGTTGAGCTTCTGCTGTAATTATCTACAAGCTGCAAAGCTGTTTCTTGCTGACACAGAGATGTGCGGGTCAGGGGTGGATGCAGCCATCTTGTTGAAACAGGATGTCATAGGATTATACAGGCCAAGGTCCGCAAGGTGAGACACACAGGGAAATACTCCTACAGTAGTGCATGCTCCTTATCTCAAGTTTCATCACAACAGAGTAGTCCTCCGCACTCACCCTAAGTTCTTGCCGAAGGTGGTGTCCGAGTTCCATCTGAACCAGTCAGTTGTCTTGCCAACATTTTTTCCCCATCCTCATACCTGCCCTGCTGAACGTCAGTTGCACATCTTGGACTGCAAGAGAGCATTGGCCTTTTACGTGGAGCGGACAAGCCCCTTCAGACAATCCGCCCAAATTTTTGTGTCTTTTGATCCCAACAGAAGGGGAGTCACAGTCGAGAAACGCACCATTTCCAATTGGCTAGCAGATTGCATTTCCTTCACTTATGCCCAAGCTGGGGTGACTCTTGAAGGTCATGTCACGGCTCATAGTGTTAGAGCCATGGCAGCGTCGGTGGCCCACTTGGTCAGCCACTATAGAAGAGATTTGCAAGGCTGCGACGTGGTCATCAATCCACACATTCACATCTCACTACTGCCTTCAGCAGCATACCCGACGCGACAGTCGGTTCAGGCAGTCGGTGCTGCAGAATCTGTTCGGGGTTTAGGATCCAACTTCACCCTCCTAGGCCCATTTTTATTCTGTTCCGGGCTGCACTCTCAGATGTTTCTGCTTTAGGTCAACCTCTGTTATGTCCTCGCCGTTGCGAGGCCCAATTGACCCTTTTTGTTGTTTTGAGTGAGCCTGGGTGATAGGGATACCCCATCAGTGAGAACAAGCAGCCTGCTTGTCCTTGGAGAAAGCAAAAGATACATACCTGTAGCAGGTATTCTCTGAGGACAGCAGGCTGATTATTCTCACAATAATCATTATTCTCACAATATTCCCACCTCCCCTTTGGAGTTGTCCTTTAATTCTTGCTTTTGGATATAACTGAGCGGGACTCTCGTGCGACGGGTGGGAAGACAGCCGCGCATGCGCGGTGTGCACGCCCTGCGTGCTGGAAGACTCTGGCAAAGTTTTTGTTGTTTTGCTCTGGAAAATTGCCGTTCCTGGGCCACCGTGGACATCGACCCATCAGTGAGAACAATCAGCCTGCTGTCCTCGGAGAATACCTGCTACAGGTATGTATCTTTCGCTATATTAAAAATATGTATATAAAAAGAAATATAAAATGACACTTATTTGCAATGGGCAAAAAAATAATAAACAACATGATTGAAATCCATCAACAACTGAAAACATATGTATATGGGCCAATAAAAAAACAGAATAAAACATAAAATGCATTTCCAAATAAACAACTTTATATAAATGCAAAAAAAAAATTCTGTTTTCTAATAATCCATACTTAATAACATAATGAATGTCTGTATCACTGGATGTTAATATAAACAATATCCATATAAAAAATTTATATTTCAATATTTTTATTGATGATAAAAATAACTACATCCAGTGTCTAGCATAAACAAAAATGCCACCATCAAAACATTCAAAATAGAAATACATTGTTAAAGTCCATCACCAATCTTTTTTAAACATTTTCTCCCTTCCCCCCCTAACCCCCCCTCCCCCCTACCTATATAATCACCCTATTATTGAAACTGCACCAAAAACAATCTACACATTCCACCCGCTGCGTCCATAGGCGCCCTGTATAAGAGGCTTGGGGAGGCTAAGCCTCCCTAGTCCAACCATGATCGCCGCCTGTCTTGCATCTCCTCCTTGTGTTTGTTCTGCTGCCGCCGTGACCGTCATTTCTACTGCCCTGAAGTCTGAAGAGTTCTGCCTTGGCACCGGTGATTCAATCACAGTCAGCCTTCTGCCAGCATCGGGGCCGGCTTTCTCTTCAGGCGCGTCTCACTCCCACCTCTGAGGAAGTTGCGTTAGAGTAGGCGGGAGTTCCCGTCCAGGACGCGCCTGAGGAGAAGCCCCGATGCTGGCAGAACAAGGCTGACTGTGGTTGAATCACAGAAGCGGTGAGCAGTGGGGAAAATGGCGCCTAGCTCGAAATCGGACCGAGGCAGTGGAAGCGGGAAGAAATGGCGGCGGAAGGAGCATGTGAAGGTACTGGCAGCCTTTCAGCGGGTTTATTCAGAGCTGGATCGGCTGGAGGCCCCACGGGGGAGAGGAGAGAACTGGCCTGAATATGTTTGTATGGCTCCAATCCGAACCTCCAGCTGTGCCCCCCCCTCTAGCACCAGCCACTCTCCTCTTTTCCATATCCAGGATGTCCTCTTCCCCCCCCCCCCCCATGCCCAGCAATTCCCTCTTTCTACTCCAAGGTACAGGATCCCCCCCCCCCCCCCCCCATGTCCATTCTCCCTCTTTCTTTCTGTGCCCAACATCCACCTTCCTTCTCCTAGTGTTTATCATCTTTCCTATTACCTCCCACCACTATGTTCAGCACCCCCCCCCCCCCAGCTTCCAGCATCTCTTTACTCTCCTTGTTCATCATTTCCATTCTCCTTCCCTGTCCATTTTCTTAACTACCCCATCCCCTCACAAAGCATTCCACCTCTCCCCTTGCCCCAGATATCCAGCCTCTTCCCCTTTCCTAATTTGTTACTGCTCAATAAAATGCAGTGTGGAGGTTTGAGCACAGTCCCATGCTGAGGCCCATTGTTGCCTGTCTTCTTCAGTGCAGACGTTTTTTCAGAAGGGTTAGAATGCTGCAGGGCATAAGTGTTGCATAAGTTTTACTATGTAAGCTGCACTGGACCTGCTGTATGTGGGAAAGAGCGGGGTACAAATGTAATAAATAAATTATTCTGTTTTTAGGCATGTTTCAGGGACAAGTGGTTTTATAGGTCAAAATAAAAATAAATATTTTTTTAATGCAGATCTCTTTTGTTTACACATAACTAAATGGGCTATAAGCCCCTAATGGTGTATTAGGTTCTGCCCAGTGTCATATTTATGGTACAGTAAGGTTCTGAGTGTGTTTTTGCACAAAGTTGTGCATAGTGTTTTGCAATTGAGCGATTGTGGTTAGTATATGCTTTGAGCAACCACTTTATTCTTTGACATATAATACATATCTAATATCTAAATTTAATAAAAGGTATTGTGACTTTTAGTTTTATTTTTTTTCTCTGAATTATGGATTTAGGCTCCACCCCTGGCCCCCTAACCCCGCCCCCTTTAGCCTCCCCAAACAGTTGGGCCACCGACCGCCTATGGCTGCGTCTTTAGCCCCCTTAACGAACATTATACAAAACTGCATACCTCTAAACTGACGATTCCTAACCCTCCCCTCCTCCCCCCACATCCCAGCCTTCCCTACCCCGGTACAACGCTCAAAGAGCCGGACAGCCACAATTACCCATTCCAAGGAAGTTTATTCAGAATTTGACTATGCGCCCTTGGCGAGATTTTATTTAAATATGCCCCCCATACTGCTAGAAACCTCCGCTGCCTTCCCGGTGACAAGCCCGCACCCCTAGCTTTCCACATCATTAATTCATGCAGTTTATTCCTCCAATGCCAGAAGGAGAGAGGGCGATCCTGTGTCCAATAGATAAATATGCATTTCTTCCCCAAGACACAAGCCTTTCCCAGAAACAACTTTTCTCCTCTTGTACCCATTCGCCATAAACAAGGTGCACTAAATAATGCTCTCTCATAAGTTAACCCAAATGTTCTTCCCAATACATCTTGTAAAAAAGTGAGATATTGCTGACCAATATGTAGAGAAAAAGTGTAGCCTCAGCTCTTTTGCATTTAAGACAACACTGTGTATCCGTTACCCCCACATAAAAAGCCTGTCTTTGGGAGATGTATGCCCTGTGTACCGACCTGAAATGACACTCCTGCAGCTCTGCATTATGCACCATACGAGGACCACTTTGAAGGGCTGCCAATAACAGCTTAGCAGATACCGGTCTTCCCACCTCCATGCTCCACCTATCTGCAATCACCTGCAAATCCCGGGCTTGTTCCCTTTTGCATAATTCTCTGTGAAACCATGAAATCGATGCTTGACCTACAGCATTACCTTCTAACAATTCACGTAGCTGCTCACCAAAACGAGGCGACAAACTGCCATTCGGCAGTGATCGCACATAATGAGCCAACTGAACATATGCCAGTATGCTGGATGGGCTCTGCCCACAAAGTTCTGCAAAGGCCAGGAAGGCCAAAAAAGAACCATCCTGCTGAATTAAACTTTCTAAATTAGTCACTCCCTTTTCTTTTAATTGGTGGAACACCTTAGTGTCCCGTCCTGGTGAAAAATCTAGGTTCCCCTGTAAGGAAAGCCACAGACTACTCAAGGGGCTCTGTAAAAAATTTAAAAAACAGAAATACTCTCCTGATCAATAATATTATACATTCCACAATGCGATATGCATAGCTCTTATAATGAAGGGTAGAATGTCACTCCAAGAAGAGGGACAAAATTAATAATATATTTGTGAAAGGATGCTTATAACAAAGTTTATACTAAAATAATTTCTTATAACAATGTTTATAAAAGATGAACAATTTCTACATCCTGATTCAAACCTAAAGGTCTCACAGTTCCTAGTTCATAAATCAGTATTTGTTCAAGCCGCAGTAAGACTCTGTTGGTCTCCACCTCTCCAACTTTGTCTTAATGTTCTAAAGACAAAGAACTGGAGGTCGTCAATGATTTGCTGTTTGTCAATCCAGTGTTCAACGGGTGGAGCTGACCTAACTTGCCTATGCTTGACAATTTTTGTCCTAATCATCGTCTTGTGTTTTCCTATATATAAAAACTTACACTGATACATGTGCTGGTGAAATTGATTTTATACTCTTTATCTGATGATGGATGAATGAAAATGGAAATATTCAAAGAGTGTTTACACACAGCACAATTTCTTGAGCCACAAGGGCAATGACCAGTGTTAGGTGCTGATGAGAAATAGTATACTGGTAAGACTGAAGGCACCAGGTGGTTTCTTAAGCTTGAGTTAAGAGAATAAACCACTACAGGTTTGATGTTTTTGAAACGTGTGTGGTTGTATGTGCCAATGTTGGAAAATAATATTTTGAATATCACGTGATAAAAATGGAAACTAATGTGCAAACCAAATCGGGTATTGACCAATTATTCTGACCTGTTTTGAGTAGGATTGTATTGTATAGGAAAACCTCTGTGATGAAATCTTTTGGCCAAAAGTTTGGATTGTGCAGTGAAATCTGGTGCTATGCATAATCTCTTTAATCTTAAAAACTGGCTGTAAGGAGACACGTGATTTCCATGGTAGAGAACAGCAGCTAAACCACTGAGCTCCTGTGACCCCTTTGTTTAAACGGCATACGATTTACGTTGCTTGCCTTCTCCGAGAACAAGCAGGCTAAATAATCTTCACAAGTGGGTCGGTGATCCACGCCGTCCCGGGAACTGTCATTCCTAAAAGCAAAAATCTTGCTAGAGCCTTCTGAGTGCAGAATGGCTTCCCTCGCGGACGCTCTTCTCAATTGTTATTTTTACATGTAAGGAGCAGCAGTTTTTACCTAGCTCCACTTTTACGCCTGGGAAAGCCTTGACAGGGGGATGATCAGAAGCAAACGCCGGCGCTAGAGGCTGTTAGCGCCATACTAGCACCGGCATTTTGCTACCGCCCCATGATCAGAGCCCTTGAGCACGTGAAACAATGCGCTCGAGGGCTCTGAATGCAACTAGCATGCAAATGCATGCTAAACAGGGCTAAACATACTCATCCCCAATGATCAGCGACCAGCGCGCAAAAGATTGGGTAGCTGGCCGCTGCAAACCCTATGCCAGCTCCGAGCTGGCGTTAGGGTTTGCAGATCATTGGGGAGGAATGGTGAGCCCTGTCCAGTGTGCATTTGCATGCTGGCAGGCCCCCATTCCCCCCAACAAGGCAAACCTGCCACCAACAGCTAGCGGTCCAGTGGGCCTCTGGTCCTCCCGACGATCCCCCCCCCCCCCCCAGGTTCAGGGAGGGCTGGAGATCCGGTGGGTCTCCAGTCCCCCTAACTCCCCTCAACATGTGTCCCTGGTGGCCCAGTGGGTGACCACACACCCCCAGGGACAGAAACTCCCTTATATGGTGTGTAGCCCCGCCCAGCGCATCCCAGGATACACTGAGCCGGGCTGGGTGCCGCCGTTTTGCGGCATAGAAGGAAGAGGAGGGAGGCAGGCTACCTCCCTCCTCCAACCCACAAGTTAGGAGGGTAGGGAGAGGGGGGTCGGATTGATCACTGGAACACCAGGTACCCTTTGCTGGGGGGCTGGAGACCCACCAGATCTCGAGCCCTTCCTGAACCTAGGGGGGGACTGGCAGTCCAGTGGACCTCCAGCCCCCCTGTCGCTGGGAGGGGGGGTTTGGTCGCCCACTGGGCCACCAGGGACACTTGTTGAGGGGAGTTAGGGGGGGCTGGGGACCCACCGGATATCCAGCCCTCCCTGAACCTGGGGGGGGGGGGGGACCGGAGGTCCACTGGACCTCCAGCCCCCATTGCTCGGGGCAGGGGTAGTTGGGGCCTGGTAGTCCCATGGACCTCCAGCCCCTGTGTTTGACAGGTTTGGGCTTTTGACAGCCCAGACCTGTCAAGCAAGTATGGGAGGATTGTGCTGAGAGCATGCTCAGGCACAATTCTCCCGCACTTCTACCCCATGATCAGAGATAATTGCATGCTTAAATTTGCATGCAATTATCTCTGATCATCGGTGCGGTAAAGCCCCGCACTGTTCCAGCGCTATTTTAGAGCACTGTTTGGAACATCGCGGAGCTTTTGATCATCTACTCTTCAGTGCCTTGTTTTTTTTCGGCGTTTTGCCTCTATTTTCTTTTTTTATTTTATTAGTATTGTTTCAAAACAAAAAAAAATTAAGTTCCTTTTTATTTTTCCTTAGTTTTGGACCCGCGTAAAGTTTCCTTTATTTTTATTCGCGGCTGTCCTTAGGCCTGCTCGGCCGGTTTTTCTCTTTTTATTTTTTTGTGCTTTCTTGTCAGCACAATCGCATATTTGATTTGTCATCGAAGACTCCAAGTGGCTTCAAACACTGTACTCGGTGCAACCGGACCTTCTCAGGCACAGATACCCATTTGTAGTGTATACAGTGTCTTGGGCCTGACCATAGCTCAGCGAGAGTAACGTTTTGGGGCTTGATCTGGTCCTTCGGCATCGAGGGAAGCACTGACGTCGGGAGTGGAGGTAGGCATGGCTGCTGAGAGACCAAGACTCACTGGGAGCAGCGAGGCATTGAGTGGGACTCTACCTGCCTCAAGGCCTCCTGCTATGCAGGCCCTCCGGGACCGTCCATCGTCGGACCTGACCCTGAGGAGACGGGATTTGACGTCCTTGTCGGCACAGAGGAGCCTCGGTGAGGTGCATCGAGTGAAGGCTAAGAAGCACCAACACTGTTCTCCCTTGACGCATGGTGCCTGGGGCGCCGAGGGCATCTGCACCTGAGAAGTTTCGATGCCGGGAGGACTGCTCCCCCTCCATACAAGAGGTGCTGACGCATCGGTCTCCCAGCAGTCCAGTTCCTGCTCCCGAGCCCCAAGCAACTCTGCCACCGACTGCTCCACCAGCCCCACAGCCTTTTCCGATAGCTGCTGTCGACGAGCGGATCCAGGCCTTTTTTCTAGAGCTGCTGGAAGGACTGCTGCGCTACACTGCATCGGCATCGGGGGTGCTTGTGCCTACCTTGCCATCTGCTGCAGCTACGTCTGGCGCTACACCCGCGGTGCGGTCTATGAGCTCGGCACCGCTTGTGGCCCCAATATCGGCAGCCACCCAGGTGAGCTCCCCATCAACATTGAAAGGGGAAGCCTCGCCACAGTCCATACGGGAGTCGGCCCCTCAACATTGCCATCGAGACCATGGGTCTTTGGCGTCGAGGTGGGTTTGGTCTCTGAAGTCACTGAGGGAATTGCTCCCCGACACCGAGGAAAAACACTCGGCGTCAGATGAGTCCTTTGGGATTCCTTCTGAACCTTCCCCTTCACCTGAAAGGAGACTGTCTCCTCCTGAGAGCCTCTCCTCATCTTTTGTGCGGGAAATGGCTCAGGCCATTCCCCGTAGACGTGGAGGATGAGCCCAGGGCTGAGATGCTCGAGGTCCTGGATTGCACCTCTCCACCTAGAGAAGCAGTGACAGCTCCTTTGCATAAGGTACTCAGGGAAATCCATATGCAAAACTGGTTGTCTCTTCTGGCTGTCTCCATTGTTCCGAAGAAGACAGATGTCCAGTATCGGATCCATGAGAAGCCTGGGTTGATGAGGTCTCAGTTACCCCACAACTCTATGGTGGTGGACTCCGCCCTCAAAAGAGCCAAGAGTTCTAGGGGCAATGATTCAGTGCCCCCCTCTTTTGGGAGGAAAATGTATCAGGCCACTATGCTCCTTGCCCGTATACAGTCATACCAGCTCTTCACGAGCATCCACTTGCGGAACTCCGGAGCAGGCCAAACCTTTTTGTCAGCTGGTCAAGCAACAGAAGGCATGTTGTAAATATTTGGCCAGGGGTGCATACGACACCTTTGATGTAGCATCCAGGATCTCTGCTCAAGGTATAGCAATGCACAGACTCTCATGGCTGCGTGTTTCTGACCTGGACCATTCGGTCCAGCAGAGGATTGTGGATGTTCCTTGTCAGGGGGGTAATCTTTTCGGAGAGAAGGTGGAAGATCTAGTTGATCAAATCAAGAAGCACACAGATGCTATGGTTTCTCTCTCCCGCCGGGCGCCTTCTGCTTCCACCTCCTCAACTAGGAGGTATTCTGGTGGGTCACTAATAGGCATATTTTCAAAGCACTTTGGGAGGCTAAGTTCCATAGGTTTCTATGGAACTTTGGGAGGCTAAGTGCTTTGAAAATGAGCCCCAGAGTGCCCCTATTCCTGTTCTAGGCGTAGGTACACTCCGGCATCTCGCCAGCCTACTCGGGCTCAGCCCCAGCGCGCTCATTCCCGTCAACAGTGTGCTTCCAAGGTCCTTGCTGCTCCCCAGCAAAAGCAAGGGATGGGCTTGTGACTGACTCCAGGAGAGCATAGCCACAATAAAAATGTCCGTGCCGGACGACTTGCCGGTTGATGGGAGGTTAATGTTTTTTTTCACCAAAGGTGGCCTCTCATAACCTCCGACCGGTGGGTTTTTCAAATAGTCCAGTTAGGATACACCCTCAATCTGGAATCCAAACCTCCAAATTTCCCACCAAGAGCTCATTCGTTCAACTCTCCGGAAAAGCAGGTTCTTGCAGTGGAATTCTCCGCCCTTCTAAAGGTCCAAGCGGTCGAACCTGTTCCACCAGGGGAAGAAGGGCTGGGATTCTATTCCAGGTACTTCCTTGTGCAGAAGAAAACAGGGGGGATGCATCCCATCCTAGACCTAAGGGCCCTGAACAAATTCCTAGTCCAAGAAAAGTTCAGGATGGTTTTCCCAGGCACCCTTCTTCCCATGATTCAGGAAAACGATTGGCTATGCTTTCTGGACTTGAAGGATGCATATACTTGCATCCCAATACTTCCAGCCCACCGGAAGTATCTTTGATTTCGGCTGGGAATGCAGCACTTCCAGTACCGCGTGCTGCCCTTTGGCCTAGTGTCAGCTCCCAGAGTGTTCACAAAATTCCTAGCGATAGTCACAGCGTTGCTACGCAGGCTGGGAGTGCATGTGTTCCCTTATCTCGACGATTGGCTGGTGAAGAGCTCGGGAGTCTATGCGGAAGACTATTCAGGTGCTGGAACTACTAGGATTCGTAATCAATTACCCCAAGTCCCATCTCACTCCGGTTCAGAAATTGGAGTCCATTGGAGCATTGCTAGACACGAGAATGGTTCAAGACTATCTTCCCGAGGCGCGGGCAGACAGCCTTCTGTCCTTTCATCCGCAAACGAACCTTTTCCAGAGATACGAAGGCGGTAGAACGAGAGGACATGAAATGAGATTGAAGGGGGGCAGATTCAAGAAAAATGTCAGGAAGTATTTCTTCACGGAGAGAGTGGTGGATGCTTGGAATGCCCTCCCGCGGGAGGTGGTGGAGATGAAAACGGTAACGGAATTCAAACATGCGTGGGATAAACATAAAGGAATCCTGTTCAGAAGGAATGGATCCTCAGGAGCTTAGCCGAGATTGGATAGTAGAGCCGGTAGTGGGAGGCAGGGCTGGAGGTTGGGAGACGGGAATAGTGCTGGGCAGACTTATACGGTCTGTGCCAGAGCCGGTGGTGGGAGGCGGGGATAGTGCTGGGCAGACTTGTATGGTCTGTGCCCTGAAAAAGACAGGTACAAATCAAGGTAAGGTATACACAAAAAAGTGGCACATTTCTTGGGCAGACTGGATGGACTGTGCAGGTCTTTTTCTGCCATCATCTACTATGTTACTATGTAGTAGCCAAGGTTCGAGCGTCTCAACAAGTCACAGCTCGGCAGATGTTGAGATTCTTGGGGCATATGGCTTCCACAGTTCATGTTGCACCCATGGCACGTCTGCATATGAGATCTGCTGAATGGACCCTAGCTTCTCAGTGGTATCAGGCCATTGTAAAGGGGGGGCCCACTTCTTCCTCTTGGGTAGAGCCAGCAAGCCTGCGGGGCTCCCAGGGTTCCAGGACAGAATACTGCTGGTATTGGGACTCAGGGCCAAAGTATTTTATTGTCAAGGCAATTTCATACCAAAAATCTTAATTCTTCATAACAAAAGGTACAGCCCTCAAAAGAAAAAAGGTACAGTCCTCATAAGATAATCTTCAAAAGAAAAAAAGGTACAGTCCAGGTCCCAAAATCCCTCAGCAAACGCTCAGCTCCTCAAGACCTTAGGTCTTCTATTAGTGCATTAGCTTTCCCTTCCCCCTCCTTCAGAAGGGTTTAGTAAGAGTTCAGCACACTTCCAATACAGGACAACAGTTCAGAACAAATCTTCATGGACAGTCTTTGCACATCAAACCAAAACCACAAATCACCTGCCTTTTCACAGCACAGAGGGAACCCTGTAAGGAACAGGGTTGGTAGTTTCTCCCACCTCTCAGCACCATGCCTGGTGTGGCCTCCTCCACTGCCTTCAAGTGCTGGGCAGGGCAACCTTTGAATTCTCCCACTCCATGGTAGCTGGCTCCTCTCCCTTAGGCAGCTCTAGTGGCAGGCTACTTCCTTCTTCCACATACTCCATGGAATCTCTCTCTCCATTCGTCTCCCCTCTCTCCTGGTGACTGAGATCCTCAGGAAATCTGCTCCCCCCTTCTCACAGCTGGGGGGGAATTATATACTGATGGTGAAGCCAGGAAAACTGAGCTTCATCCTTCCCTTGCCCTCTAGTGGGGAAGGGAGTAACAGGCTCACCCTGCCTCGAGCCATTGCTCCCCCTGCTGGGAGTGGGAATCCATTCCATCTTTATAGGACTACTCTCTTCACTCATTCTTGGAAGGACTTCTGGTACCCATAGTTCTGGGCTCAACTGCTTCACTGGGGAATCCCTGGGGTTTGCCTTGTCACACCGTGGAGAATCTAGAAAATGTCATTTATGTGTCCACCGACTTTGCGCATTCCTTTCAATGGTGGACAATTCAATCCAATTTGACTATGGCACGTCCATTCCAAATTCCTCAGCCGCAGAAAGTGTTGACAATGGATGCATCTCTCTCCTTGGGTGGGGGGGGCTCATGTAGATGGACTTCACACTCAGGGAGCCTGGTCCCCCCACGAAACAGTTCTTCAGATCAACCTCCTGCAACTTCGAGCGATCTGGAACACTGAAGGCTTTCAGAGATTGGCTATACAGCCAAATTATATTAATTCAAACAGACAAACAGGTTGCGATGTACTACACCAACAAGCAGAGGGGCACCGGATCTCGCCCTCTGTGTCAGGAAGCCATCCAGATGTGGCTTTGGGTGCGCTGTCATGGCATGTTTCTCCAAGCCACTTATCTGGCAGGCGTAAACAACAATCTGGCCGACAGGCTGAGCAGGGTAATGTAACCTCATGAGTGGTTGCTGAATATGGGCATAGCCGTGAGATCTTCCGAGCTTGGGTCACTCCCTCGGTGGATCTCTTGCCACTCATCTGAACCACAAGGTCCCTTTGTTCTGTTCCAGGCTTCAGGCCCAAGGCAGACTAGCATCGGATGTCTTTCTCCTATATTGGGGAGCAGGTCTTCTGTATGTGTATGCTCCCATACCTCTGGTGGGGAAGACTTTGCTGAAACTCAAGCAAGACCGCGGAACCATGATCCTCATTTAGCCGTACTGACTACATTAGATTTGGTTCCCTCTTCTTCTGGAGTTGTCTTCTGAAGAACCGTGGAGACTGAAGTGTTTTCCGACCCTCATCACTCAGAACGAGGGGTCACTTCTACAGCCCAGCCTCCAGTCTCTGGCTGTCACGGCCTGGATGTTGAGAGCCTAGAATTCGCTTCCTTAGGTCTGTCGGAGGGTGTCTCCCAGGTCTTGCTGGCTTCCAGGAAAGATTCCACTAAGAGGTGTTATTCTTTTAAATGGAAGAGGTTTGCTGTGACAGCAAGGCCATAGATCCCCTTTCTTGTCCTACACAGACTCTGCTTGAATACCTTCTACACTTATCAGAGTCTGGTCTCAAGACCAACTCTGTAAGGGTTCACCTCAGTGCAATTAGTACTTATCAACATGTAGAAGGTAAGCCTATCTCTGGACAGCCTCTAGTTGTTCACTTCATGAGAGGTTTGCTCTTGTCCAAACCCCCAGTCAAACCACCGCCAGTGTCATGGGATCTCAATGTCGTTTTCACCCAGCTAATGAAAACTTTTTAGCCACTGAATTCCTGCCATCTGAAGTACTTGACCTGGAAGGTCATTTTCTTGATGGCTGTTACTTCAGCTCGTAGGGTCAATGAGCTTCAGGCTTTAGTAGTGGATGCACCTTATACTAAGTTTCATCACAACACAATAGTCCTCCACACGCACCCTAAGTTCCTGCCAAAGGTGGTGTCAGAGTTCCATCTGAACTAGTCAATTTTCTTACCAACATTTTTCCCCGTCCTCGTGCCCACCCTGGCGAAAGCAGTTTGCACATTTTGGACTGCAAGAGAGCATTGGCCTTTTACATGGAGCAGATGAAGCCCTTCAGACAGTTCACTCAATTGTTTGTCTCCTTTGATCCCGACAGGAGGGGAGTCGCCATCGGTAGCAGATTGCATTTCCTTCACTTATGCCCAAGCTGAGTTGACTCTGGAGGGCCATGTCACGGCTCATAATGTCAGAGCCTAAAATCTGTCTCCATTGAAGAGATTTTCAAAGCTGCAATGTGGTCTTCAGTCCACACATTCACATCTCATTACTGCCTTAAGCAGGATACCAACACGACAGTCTGTTTGGGCAGTCGGTGTTGCAGAATTTGTTTGGAGTATAGAATCCAACTTCACCCTACTAGGCCCATTTTGTTCTGTTCCAGGCTGCACACTCAGCTAGTTTGTATATAGTTTTAGGCTAATCTATGTTATGTCCTCGCCGTTGCGAGGCCCAATTGACCACTGTTTATTGTTTTGATTGAGCCTGGATGCTAGGGATACCGCACTTGTGAGGATTATTCAGCCTGCTTGTCTTCGGAGAAAACGAAGATACCTGTAGCATGTATTCTCCGAGGACAGCAGGCTGATAATCCCACTTCCCCTTGGAGTTGTCTTCTTTATCTTTTTTACTCTTGACTGAACTGAGGAGCGTGGCAGGCAGGAAGGCACTCTGCGCATGCGCAGTTGGATGCATGTTGTGCTCAGAAAGCTCTAGCAAGATTTTTGCTTTTTGGAATTCCGATCCTCACATCCACCAGCCACCCAGTTATCTACATGCCTAATAATCGAATCACCAATAACAACAGCCATCCTAACTCTTCCTTCCTGGGCAGTAGCTCCTGGAGATACATCCTCAGTGCTGAGAGGATATTGCATCCCCTGGTGGACTGGTCCTGGCTACAGGATCACGTCCAGCTTCACCAGAGGTGATGCTCTCCTTTAGAACAGACTTGTTCTTTGAGAGCTAGGAGCTCTTTGCAGCAAGCAAACACATGTAACCTCTCACCAACTGGGATATAATCATTCATGTGACACTTAATGGAAAACCCTAGATAGCACTCCTCTTGCTCCTGGACTGTTGCCTGCCTCTTAGTATTATAGAGATGATTAATTAAAACTTCTTAAGGTACTAGGGGTATCAGATGAATATAAAGAGCCTTGATTATATGGTATAACGTAATTTATTCAGTGTTTGCTTCTCTGAAATTAATTAAATGTAATTAAAACTCTAATAAAAACTTTTCTCTTGTCCTAATTAGAATAATTAATTAGAAATAAAGAGTTGATCTAGGAGAGGGGGTGGGAATAAGACTGAACTAGGCCCTACTGTACCTTCTAGAATCAGTTAATACTGTGGCAGAAAATTCAAGTTTTAAAACTATAGGGAAAAGAGTATGGAGACTAGTTAATAAAGTTTGTTCCTTTTTATAATTATTCTAAATGTGTTTATCAATAACCTACAATTCCTCTTTTAAACCCAACCTTTAAGTTACCAAGCACAGAGCAAAATAATGTCACTCAGAGAAATGTCCTCTTCTCTCAGAACATCAACTGGGATGGGTGGGGACCTTTCCTATTACTTAGGCTGTGGAACCTTTGAAATACCTTGGAGTTCACATTCCTGCCAATCTGGTCAGACTTTGATTGTAATGTACTCCCATTGTTATCATCATTAAAGGGAATGCTTGGATCCTGGTGGGCCTTTCCTGAATCCCTGTTGGGGCAAGCAGTTCATCATGATCATTGCCCTGAGTTGGCCTTACCTTTTTCAGATGCTCCTGCTTTTTTGTGAGTGCACATGGAAAAGGCAGTGAACAGAGATTTACAGGTTTTTTTTTTTTTTTTTGTCAGGGACAGTGCCTCAGGCTACTGATATTCATTCTGCAGAAACCCCAGGCTCATGAGGGGCTGGGTCTGTTGAGCTTGAGATATTTAGCCATTGCTAGTATAATGTGTCATATGAATAACTGGTTTCGGAGGAGACAGGATTTTTCTGTCACACCCCTGGAGACCACTCTGTTTTCTGTGCATTTTAGCTGGCAATACTATCCCAGGGCACTCCCCCCTCTGCTTAAGTTTAACTTGTTTATTGATACTTCCCGAGCTGCTTGGTGCTGAATTTGCAAATGAGATCATTTTTCTCCTGCAGTGACTCCATACCTTTCAATTCGCCACAGCCCGGATTTCCCACCACAAACAAATTATTTAGCCTTTTACCACTGGGAAGAGAAGGGCTTGAAATATCTCTTTCAACTTTTCACCGATGAAGGCAAGCTGCAAGCGTTTTCAGATTTAAAAAACAGCTTTGGTTTGTTGGACATGGATCATTTTGCTTATGTTCAACTCCAACCTTATGTTCGTGGGCTTCCTTGGGAACATTTGTGTGAGGATGTACTAGAGACTCTGATGCATTCACCCTGAGCTCACAAAATCATGTTCCTCAGGCTACTGATATTCATAACATAGGCAACCGAGACCCCTCGGGACCACCATTCTTCTCTTTACCACTATAACCCCAATAAAGACTTCACACATGGGTTTTTTTGGGGGGGCACAACTGGGCCGCAGCTTTATTTCAAATACAAACATATCTTAACCCTGGGCATACCCAAGCCGCTTCAGCCTCAGGCTCAATAACCCCCAAGCCAAGTCCGCCACACTAGCAAGACTGGCTAAGCTTTTAGAGAGAGCCCCCCGCCGCACAGCAAGGGGGCTGTACCGTAATCGCAGCTGCCAGCTGCCTATTTAACCCCATCCGGCTTGGGTACCCCGCAAAAGCTGCGACAATATATACATTTGTACATCATGCTTTATTTTATTTATTTATTTTTGTGGAGGGCGGGCTGGGCGTCGTCCGCTGACCTGGCCACCGAAGAGGCCGTACCTGCTCTCTTCTGGGGCTTTTAACCCCTCTTGGTTAGCCCCTCCTATGGCCAGCGGAGAGCCACGAGCGTCGGGGTCCTGCCCCTTCCTCCCTCGCTCGCTCCCAGCCGGCCACGGAGCGTATGCCCGTCGGGGCACGGCGCCATGTTATTTTTGGCTCCGTGCACCCTACAGGGCACTGCGCCTTGCTTTAACATAGGCAACCGAGACCCCTCGGGACCACCATTCTTCTCTTTACCACTATAACCCCAATAAAGACTTCACACATGGTATTTCTTTTTGTGGCACACTGGGCCGCAGCTTTATTTCAAATACAAACATATCTTAACCCTGGGCATACCCAAGCCGCTTCAGCCTCAGGCTCAATAACCCCCAAGCCAAGTCCGTCACACTAGCAAGACTGGCTAAGCTTGTAGAGAGAGCCCCCCGCCGCACAGCAAGGGGCCGTACCGTAATCGCAGCTGCCAGCTGCCTATTTAACCCCATCCGGCTTGGGTACCCCGCCACCAAGCCGGGGTAGCCCGTCTTGCCCCGGCCCACCCCCACCTACAGCTGCGACCTGTTGTGCCGAAATCACATACTCTAGCACAGTTGACATATCATTGTTAAATAAATCATTTCCTATGTCAGAGAGGTGCGTGCCATCCTTCCAGAAGAGTCCTTCGCACATATCATCCGCCCATTCGTGTGTGATGTGCCATCCCCCCCTGCGCATCACCCAAGTTGCGATCTGCCTGTTCACTTTCTTTCTGGGTCTGCCCCACAATTTGGCGTTCCTGTGTGTCTATCTGGGTATTATGTCTGACCAAACGACACTAGTTTTGGGGAGGAGGTGAGAGATTATGGACAGCTCGCGCTTCGCTGCCTGTACCAGTTCGACGCCGGAAAGCGTTCCGATGTCGTTTCCGCCTAGGTGTATGACTATCCTGCTTATAATCGAACGAAAAAAACGCCCAAGAGTCGACCTAAATCGGGAGATGGACGTTAATCTCACAAAAACGAGTAAATCCATATAATCAAAAGCAATGTTTCAGTGCGCCCGTGTCGCTCGTACGTGGACGTAAAAACGCCCAAATAAGAGGCGTGTCGGGGGCGTGTTAGGGGCGGTGATACGACGTGGACGGGTACAACGTATAACGAATAGCGAAATGGCTCTGGTTGAGCGGGAAGATGGGCGTAATATGATGGACCCGAAATAAAAGCGACCAGAGCAAGGGGGAAAGCGTCTTTAGACCCATTAGCGATTGTGTGTAGTTGGAGAGTGGCGATATTGTTGGTGGAAGAGCTGAAGTGGTGGTTGCAGAGAGAAAGCCGAGCGTGTTGAGTACCTGTGACGGTCGTCTGTGTGCCCTGCCTCTTTTTGTGTCTTACCCTTTCACCGTTGTTCCTTACTCCTACTCCTTTGCTCCATCGCCCCCTTCCCCTCCCCCTATCCCTCCCCATTCACTCTTCCCACGTGTATACTCTATTCCCTGACCTCCGTTTGTCTCTGTGTGCCTGTACTGTTTGGCGAGTGAGTGGCCAGAGGGCGTGGTGGCTGGAAGTGACAGATCTGTGTGTGTTGCTGTTTGTTTGACTACTAGTCCTAATACTTGCACTGGTGGTGGGGATATGGATGCACTTAATGCACTTGTGGCATGCATGCTACACGAAGAGGCCACCCACCGCAGGAGGTATTCACGGCCCCGAGTGTTTAGGCCCCGCACCACCTTCCTACAACTCACTGACCAGCAGTGTCTAACAAGGTTCAGGTTTGATAGGGCCACCATTCGTCAGCTGTGTGAGCAGCTGACACCCCTCCTTCAGCCCCAGACACATAGGAATAACCCCATCCCTGCCCACCTCAAAATCACTTCCGCTCTCTCTGTCCTGGCCACTGGCAGTTTTCAATCCGTATTAGCTGCTAACACAGGCCTCACCCAGGCTTCTATTTCACACTGTCTCACCCAGTTCCTGGATGCCTTCATGACTCACACCTCACACTACATCACTTTCCCCACCACCCCCCAGGCCCTGCACAACAACATGGCCGCCTTCTATGCTGTTGCTAGATTCCCCTCGGTCATCGGTGTGATAGACTGCACACACGTAGCCCTCAGACCCCCCCGGGCACACGAAGCCACCTACAGAAATAGGAAGGCATTTCATTCTATGAACATGCAAGTTGTATGTGATGCCCAGGGGGAGATATTAGACGTGTGTGCCAGGTACCCCGGCTCCAGCCACGATGCCTACATCCTACAGCACTCGGGCATCTTCCGCAGGTTCGAGCGAGGGGAGTTCATTGGTGGATGGCTACTAGGTAAGTGCAACATGCATGTACCACCCATACTAGACCTCCTCCACTGGCCAACCCTCCGCCCTGGCTTCCTCCACCACAACCCACTATCCAAATCCCCCCGCCCCCCCTGTACCTGCTCCAAGCGATACACACTCATCTATCTCATTCTGCTTTTCTGCAAAGGTGACCGAGGCTACCCGCAGAGGACATGGCTTATGACCCCCCTGATCCACCCACAACCAGGGCCAGAAGAAACCTACAACAGGAAACATCGCAGCACCCGGGGGATCATTGAGCGCACCTTTGGTTTAGTGAAAAACCGCTTCCGCTGTCTGGACCGGTCTGGAGGAGAGCTGCTCTACAGTCCAGAAAAGGTGGCCAAGATCTTTGTGGCGTGCTGTATGTTACACAATTTGGCCCAGCGCAGAGGACAGCCTCTCCCAGAGGAGCCACAGCCACCACCAGAAGAGGCCCCAGATGAGCTGGAAGAGGAGCCCCCTCCACCCCCAGCCCACAGAGCAGAGCTCAATGCCTACCAGCTTGGCGTAAGAGCAAGACAAAGACTCATTGAAACAAGTTTTAGGTGAATGTAAGTGAACATTTATTTTGTACATACAGTGCATATGTGTTTGGTTACCACCACCACCACCACCCCCCTCCCACACCCACCCCCCTCCCACCAACCCTCACCCTACAGCATGTCCCATCATTTTCCCCTTCCCTTCCCCCGTCCCCTCCTACCCCTCCCACGCCCTTCCTTTGCAGCTGGTGCTGCATGGGAAGTCTCTTCTGAGCTGCTGCTCCCAGTGTCCTCCTCCCTATCCCCACGGCAGCCTGCGGCTTCGGCTGCACCATGGAAATCGGGCCACCTTCTTGCTTCTAGTGGTCTGGCCACAGGACCCAGAATGGGAGCAGATTGCGCGGGTGCTGCAGGAGTGGGTGCGGAGGCTGAGGAGCGCAATGCCCACCTCTTAGCTGGTGGTTGCTGGTGGTCAGTGGAGGAAGATGTTGATGGCAGGGGCTGCTCCAGCAGCACGGGGGCTGGAGTAGGCGCGGTGCCCTGAGGGCGCAGGTGTTGGATGCTCTGCTCCAGCCGTCTCAGTTGCTGGAGCACCTCCTGGTGGCCTTCACGGTGCGCCTGGAGGAGTTCCTGGTGTGCTCGCTGCTGTGCCTCCAGTGCTTGGCGCTGCAGCTCCAGTTTCTGCTGGCGGTACTCCTCCAAGCGCACGTTGTGGCGGAGTAGCTCCGTGGCCAGCCGCAGGAGTTGCCTCCTTTGGCCAGATGGCCTCTGGCGGGGAGCTGGGCCCTCCTCCTCCTCAACAAAGTCCTCCGGTGCTGGAGGTGCGGCCTCTGCTGGTGCAGGTGGTGGTGGTGGTGGCAGAGGCTGGACAGCTGGTGCAGGTGGTGGTGGTGGTGGCAGAGGCTGGACAGCTGGTGGTGGTAGAGGCTGGACAGCTGGTGCAGGTGGTGGTGGACGCGGAGGATGCACAGCTGGTGCAGGTGGTGGAGGCTGGACTGCTGGTGCTGCAGGCTATGGAGGTTGAGGCTGGACGGATGGTGTAGGGCGTTGGCCTTGCAGGCCACTAGGGCCAGCCTCCTCTGAGTCTTCACCTGTATAGCACAAGAGTGAGGAATAGTGTTGGTGCAAATAACCCACTTTTGTCTTTCAGCATTCATATACATTGGTATGTCCCCCAACCTGATGACCCAGCAAAGAGATGGTGAGGAGGAATGGAATTGACACGGGTACGAAAGAGAGAGGCCTGCAGGCAGCTGGGTAGAGGTGGTGGATGAGCAGCCAAGAGAAGGACACCACTCACAACGTTGTGCTCAAGCTGTTAGTTGTATAATTGTTAAATTGAACAACATTGCAGCATGTGTTGTGTTACTACTGACTTGCTAAACTGCATAGGACTGCTTTATGACCCCCATTACAGGCTCCTTCAGTTGAATGCATGTGGCCCACACTCAGTAGAGCACAGAGGTCACAGGAGGAACTAGGCACAGTTTGGTAATGGGAAAATAGGAGGGAGTAGTAGGGAAGGACGGCCCCCAGAGTTCTGCCACAGTAGTAACCTACACACACCCATAGGAGCCAACTGGAAAGTAGTATTGGGGGTGCTAAGCCCAGTGACCAACACTCCTCCCTGCACAGCTACATGATCTTTCCTCAATATTGGGGGTGCTCACACACACACACAGCACCCACCCTGTCTGCTTGCTCCTATAATACACATGACCACTACCACTACTCAAATAGAGCTTCCATATCATCAAGCTGATCAATCCATAGACTGGTGGGTTGTGTCCATCTACCAGCAGGTGGAGATAGAGAGCAAACTTTTGCCTCCCTATATGTGGTCATGTGCTGCCGGAAACTCCTCAGTATGTTCTCTATCTCAGCAGGTGGTGGTCACACACAGCAGCAGCTCTGGCTAGGCCTCCAAGCCTAATCCTTAGGTTTTGTTGAGGCCTGGGGTTGAGGGCTCTTTTGAGCAAGTGCAAACCTGGTGGTGCCAGGTCCCTCCTTTTCTCCCCCCTCCCGCTGGCTCCGTTTAAAAAAAAAAAAAAAAAAAAAAAAAATTTTTAAACGTCTTTAAAGGCGTTTAATTCGACGTTTCTTTAAACGTTCATTGCAGCTACTCACTGGGACACCAATTCGTTACAGCTCGGAGCGGCAAGCAGGTAATTTTACCTTTTTATAGCGGGCAGGGGGTTCCCCGATTCTTCTCCTCGTGGCAATGGCGTCGGAGGGCGAGGGCACAAAGGGTCGCTCCCCGGATCGCTGGAGCGCTTCTAGAGGGGATGCGGGGGTTTTACAACCTGATTCGCCCTTCATGGGTGATAGTTTAGTGACCGATGAATGTCCCGGTCGTTCCTCCGGCGTGGCGGTTTTTTCCCGCCATAAACGCCCATCCCCCGCTCCTCGCCTCCGCCATCTTGGCCGGCCACGCGGCTCGGACGGCTTCTTCGGGGCCGCCCTTGAGGTTGGAGACATTAATGCCATGAACGCCCTTAATTTGGGCGACGGCACAAAAGCGGCTAAAGTTAAGCGCCGTTCTTCCCGCGCGGCTCCTTCACGGAGTTTCGCGCCGGACGCCATTTTGGATGCGCAGCATGTCTCTCCCCCGCTATTGCGAGCGCCGGTTGAGAGTGCGTCTAGGGCTGTTGCCCAGGCTGCGGAAGTGCACAGTCTGGGGGGTTTCTCCCCCGAGTTTGTTTTGCTGCTGCATCAGGCTTTCCTCATGCAAAACGCTGCCCCTGCTCCCTCTTCGGATAAAGAGGTTGAGGTTCCCAGAGGTAAACGCCCTCGGGTTGATTTCCAGGCCTTGGAGGACTTTTGTCTCCTCCGATGTAGATGAGGGCAGCGTGTCTGAGGTCTCCCAACGATCCTTTGCGGATTCCTTGGAGGAGATAGATCCCCGCTCGGATGGAGCGGATGACCCCTCTGCAGCGCGGCTTTTTAGCCCAGAGGATTTGCCCAACCTGTTGTTACAGGCCATGGACACTTTGAAGATTTCCTCTCCGGAGGACGTCTCTCCCTCAGCCCCTGTTGGCTCTGCCATTATGCTGGGGACGAAGCGCCCGCCTAGAACCTTCCACGTGCATGATGCCATGCACACCTTAATTGCGGCTCAATGGGATGTCCCGGAAACGAGCCTTAAAGTGGCTAGGGCTATGTCCCGCCTCTATCCTTTGGCTGTGAGTGAACGTGAGGCCTATCTGTGGCCTACCGTGGATTCTTTAATCACTGCGGTGACTAAGAAAACGGCGTTGCCGGTGGAAGGTGGCACGGCTCTAAAGGACGCCCAAGACAGAAGATTGGAGGCGGCCTTAAGGTCGTCCTTTGAGGCAGCTGCTTTAAGTTTGCAGGCCTCAGTTTGCGGCTCCTATGTGGCCAGGGCGTGCCGGACTATGGTGCAGCGGGCTTCCCCCTCGGATCTTTCCTTGAGGGCTGATTGGCCGGCCCTGGAATCGGGCTTAGCCTATTTGGCAGACTTGCTGTATGATGTCTGGAGAGCCTCAGCTAAAGGCCTGGCTCAGACAGTCTCTGCGCGGCGGTGGCTTTGGCTGAAACATTGGTCTGCTGACCACGCCTCTAAATCCCGCCTGGCTAGATTGCCTTTTAAAGGCAAGCTGCTCTTTGGGGTCGAGCTGGACAAAATCGTGACCGATCTCGGCACGTCTAAGGGCAAGAAATTACCAGAGGTCAGGGCTCGGGTTAGTACTCGTCCCGATACCTCCAGAGGACGGTTGCAGGAAGCCCATCGGTTCCGCCCGGGCAAGTCGGGTTCCTCTGCCCCCTCTTCCTTCAAGAGGAATTTCTCCCCCAAGCAGCATTCCTTTCGCAGAGACCGCCGTCCCGGAGGTGCTCCCTCCGGTCCTCCCCCAGGGTCTCGTACCCAATGACGGGGCCTTGGTCCATGCCCCAGTGCAGATTGGAGGACGGCTGTCCTCGTTTCTGGGCGAGTGGACCACTATAACTTCAGACGCGTGGGTGCTGGAAGTCATCAGAGACGGCTACAAGCTAGAGTTCTGCCAACCCTTAAGAGACGGGTTTGTACTCTCTCCCTGCAAGTCTCCGGTCAAGCTGTGGTAGTGTAGCAGACCTTGGACAACCTGATCCGCCTGGGTGCGGTCGTTCCGGTGCCAAAAAAATCAGATTGGCAAGGGACGTTACTCCATTTACTTTGTGGTTCCAAAGAAAGGAGGTTCTGTCCGGCCTATCCTCGACCTCAAAGGGGTCAATCGGGCCTGGAAAGTGAGGCACTTTCGCATGGAGACTCTCCGCTCTGTTATAGCGGCAGTGAAGGCAGGAGAGTTCTTGGCTTCCTTGGACATCAAGGAAGCGTACCTGCATATTCCCATCTGGCCTCCTCTCCAACGCTTTCTGCGTTTTACAGTCCTGAGACGACACTTCCAGTTCAGAGCCCTCCCTTTCGGGTTGGCTACTGCTCCGCGGACCTTTTCCAAAGTAATGGGGGTCATAGCGGCCTTCCTGCTAAAGGAAGGAGTACAAGTCCATCCTTATCTGGACGACTGGTTGATCCGAGCCCCCTCTTATGCAGAGTGCGGCAAAGCTATGGACCGGGTAGTTGCTCTTTTGAGCTCCCTGGGATGGATCATCAACTGGAAGAAGAGCCAGCTGCGCCCGACTCAGTCCCTGGTGTATCTGGGAGTTCGATTCGACACCCAAGTGGGCAGAGTGTTCCTGCTAGACAATCGGATTGTCAAGCTTCAGGCTCAGGTGGACTAGTTCCTAGTAGCCTCTCCTATTCGGGCTTGGTACTACGTGCAGCTGTTGGGCTCTATGACGGCCACGATGGAAGTAGTGCCCTGGGCCAGGGCTCTGCTGCTGCGCTGGACTCCGATGTCGGAGGATTATGCTGTGCGCCTTCCCGTGGACCCAGCAGTGCGCAAGGCGCTGAGCTGGTGGACGCAGATAGACAAGTTGTCTGCAGGATTGCCTCTGGTGACCCCGGAGTGGATTGTCGTCACGACAGACGCCTCTTTGATGGGCTGGGGAGCCCACTGCTTGGGAAGGACAGCGCAGGGGCTCTAGTCTCCTGCAGAGGCAAGTGGTCTATCAACCTCCTGGAACTCAGAGCCATTCGGTTGGTGTTATTGGAGTTCATCCCGGTACTGGTGTTGAAGCCTGTACGGGTCCTGTCGGACAATGCCACGGCTGTGGCCTATATCAACCGCCAGGGAGGTACCAAGAGCGCCCCTCTAGCCAGGAGGCGATGAGTCTTTGCCAGTGGGCGGAAGCGAACCTGGAGCAGCTTTCAGCGGCCCACATTGCCGGAGTCATGAATGTCAAGGCGGACTTTCTCAGTCGCCATACCTTGGAGCCCGGAGAGTGGCAACTATCTGCTCAGGCGTTCTTGGACATCACGAAGCGCTGGGGCCAGCCGAGCCTAGGTCTGATGGCGTCATCGGCCAATGGCCAAGTGCCGCGCTTTTTCAGCAGAGGACGGGACCCTCGATCCCTGGGAGTAGATGCTCTTCTCCAACAGTGGTCGACACAAGAGCTCCTCTATGTGTTCCCGCCCTGGCCCATGTTGGGCAGGGTGCTAGACCGGGTGGCAAAGCATCCCGGCAGGGTAATCCTGGTGGGTCCGGATTGGCCCAGACGTCCCTGGTATGCGGACTTGTTCAGGCTCTCAGTCGACGATCCTCTGCGGCTGTCAGTGGAGCAGGGCCTGTTACATCAGGGTCCCGTGGTGATGGAGTATCCCTCTCCCTTTGGTCTTACGGCCTGGCTATTGAGCGGCAGCGTCTGAGGAAGAAGGGCTTCTCAGACAAGGTCATCGCCACTATGCTGAGAGCGAGGAAGCGCTCTACTTCTACTGCTTACGCCAGGGTTTGGCGTATCTTTGCAGCATGGTGTGAAGCAGGCTCACTTTCTCCCTTCACTGCTCCAATTTCTTCAGTGTTGGCGTTCCTGCAAGAAGGTCTGGAGAAAGGCCTGTCGCTCAGTTCCCTTAAAGTCCAGGTAGCGGCTCTGGCTTGCTTCAGGGGCCGCCTGAAGGGTGCTTCCCTGGCTTCGCAGCCAGATGTGGTGCGCTTTCTCAAGGGAGTTAATCACCTGCGCCCTCCTCTGCACTCAGTGGTGCCTGCGTGGAATCTCAACCTGGTGCTAAGAGCATTGCAGAAGCCGCCTTTGGAACCCTTGTCGAGGGCATCTCTGAAAGACCTGACGTTGAAAGCAGTCTTTTTGGTGGCTATCACTTCAGCCAGAAGAGTTTCCGAGCTCCAGGCGCTCTCATGTCGAGAGCCTTTTCTGCAGTTCACTGAGGCAGGAGTGACTATTCGCACAGTGCCTGCCTTCCTGCCCAAGATTGGTTCTCGCTTCCATGTGAATCAGCAGCTCTGTCTCCCTTCCTTTCGTAGGGAGGACTACCCAGAGGAGTACTCCGCTCTTGAATATCTGGATGTGACACGAGTCATCATCAGATACTTGGAAGTGACCAATGATTTCCGGAAATCGGATCATCTGTTTGTCCTGTTTGCAGGTCCTCGTAAGGGTCTGCAGGCTGCTAAGCCTACAGTGGCAAGATGGGTCAAGGAAGCCATTGCAGCGGCTTATGTGGCCGCGGGGAAGGTGCCGCCTATCCAGCTGAAGGCTCACTCCACGAGAGCTCAGGCGGCCTCGATGGCAGAGGCCGGATCCGTCTCCTTGGAAGAGATATGCAAGGCGGCAACGTGGGCTTCGGCTCATACATTCTCCAAGCATTACCGTTTGACTGTGGCTGCACGGGCGGAGGCCCGGTTTGGAGCTTCAGTGTTGAGGTCAGGGATTTCTATGTCCCGCCCTGGGTGAGTACTGCTTCGGTACATCCCACCAGTCTATGGATTGATCAGCTTGATGATATGGAAGGTAAAATTATGTATAATCATACCTGATAATTTTCTTTCCATTAATCATAGCTGATCAATCCATAGCCCCTCCCAGATATCTGTACTGTTTATATTCTGGTTGAATTTTAGGTTCAAGTTTAGCCTTCAGTTACTTCAGGAGGACTTCGTGTTCAAGTTCTTCTTTCACTTGGATTCTTCAAGAGTTGAGACGAGTTTGTGTTACAGTGAGCTGCTGCATTCCTCTCCCCTCCGTTTTACGGGGCTGGATTGAGACATAAATTCTGCCGGCACTCCCTCCCGCTTCGTGCGGCTGTAGGGCAGCTTTGTACCCCTCCCGCTTCGGCGGTGTTAGGGTCAGTCAGCTCCTCCCGCGGTTGCGGTTGCAGGATAAGCCAGATCCCCCCGCATCGGCGGGTGTGGTGTCCCTCCCCCGCTCCGCGGGGATGAGCTGGACGGATTCCCCTCCCCCACTTGTGTGGGGATGAGCTGGGTTAATTCCCCTCCCCCGTTTCGGCGGTGGTGAGCTGGGCAGAGTGTCCCTTCGTGGGTGTAATTCTCTAAGTGCTGAGTCCTGCGGATGGAGCTTTGATATCGACATACTGAGGAGTTTCCGGCAGCACATGACCACATATAGGGAGGCAAAAGTTTGCTCTCTATCTCCACCTGCTGGTAGATGGACACAACCCACCAGTCTATGGATTGATCAGCTATGATTAATGGAAAGAAAATTATCAGGTATGATTATACATAATTTTACCTTACAATTAATTCTATACATATGGGCACACAGGACAAGTAAGAGGAAACCCAATGACAACGGTAGGGATAGGGAGTAAGGGTAGAGAGCTAGTGAGTAGGGGTTACCAGGTCACAACAGCATCATAAAGGTGGCCTGTTAATATACAGAAAGACAGCCAGAGATACTCCCCCCCCCCCCACCCCCACCTACCTCCCTCCTCCTGCCCCCCACTCCTCACCTCCCTCCCCCTCACCCCAACTTCTATAACACAAGTGTACTGCAGCACAACAGATACCCCAACTGCATAATGAAACACCTACCTGAGTCCTCAGCCTGGCCCGAGGTGTCCATGGAGCCAATCCCGTGGATGCCCTCCTGGGGTAGGAGGGAGTACACCATCAGCTCCATGGGTGTAAGGTTGGCAGTGTCATTGCCTGGGGGATTGGCCCCTGCCTTCCTCCGAACATCCCTCCTCAGCTTCCGCCACTTCCTCTTGCAGTCCTCCACGTCTCTCCCAGCATGGAAGACAGCATTCAGGCTGTCCCGTACTGCCTCCCATTCCCGCTGCTTTACTGTTGCTGCCAGCCTCTGCCCTGTGGGAGCAAACAGACTCCGGTGCCGCTGTACAATTTCTTGTACCAGGAGCTCCACCTCTGCCTCGAGAAAATTACCCTTCCGGGTCGGCGGCATGCGTGGTGGCATTGTACCAATGGGGTTTTCGAAAATACGGAGTGGGCGTTTATATAGGCGCCAAGAACGCCCATTGAGACGGGGGAATAGGCGTTTCTGATTTGGGCGCTACTTTTTCAATTATACACATAATTCCTAAGCGTGCCCAGCTCAGATAGCGATTAGGAACACATGGTTTCGATTATGAGTAGATAAGTATGGGCGTCTCCACCTGCCTTCCCTTTCTTCATTGCCATTTTATCTGCCATTTCCTGCACTGAGACCTTGCCGGTTGTTCGTAATAATCATTTACAGGGTTTTACCCTCACTTAGCATGCTTGGGTACACCTGTGTATTTAGGGGGGGGGGGGGAAATTATTGTTGGCCCTCAGCCACCACGCCTTCCGTTTCCTCTCTTCCACATCGCCTGATGCTCCCTTCCTTTCTCCCATTCTCTCTGCCTGGTTGTAGCAGGCAGTGTGTGGGGGCCACGAATTTGCTACACTCACCCCAAATCAAGCACCCCTCGGTAAGGGTCATTTCAATCAGGGAGATGTGCAGCTAATGTTCCAGAAGATAAAAGGCGCACTACACAGTCTTGAAACAGACGTTCATGGTAAGCTCTCGTTTGTCTGCCACCCACCTCTTCTCTTTGTGCTCATAGTCAAGGAGTGTGCATTCACTGTATGTATGTAGTCTGGAGTCAGATGTTAGGTAGCTCTGTTTTCACCAGGTTCCTGTGCACTGTACTGTGGGGTTGGCAGGTCCTCAGTGGTGTGGGCCAGCTGTTGGAGGTGCTGTATTGGTTCCCGGTAGCTTCCATCTTCCTCGTTTATGTGGTGTACCCCAGTCCCCATTTATGAAGTGGCCACCCATTCTCAAGGTCCATAGGCGGGGGAGGGGAGAATGATTAATGCAATGGATGTGTATAGCACTTTATGCAACACCTTCCTAAATTGCTCCATAGGTAGTAGGGTAGGGAACATGCACATTACATTGTTTTTAATCGGTAGCCTGGACAAAATGATCGAGGTGGCTACAGGTAGTGCCACTGAGGCCTATGACGTGGTGGTGAGGGAAAGGGGTGTGTGTACAGGTACCAACCCAAAGTAACTGGTGGTGGATAAAGCCTGGTGGCTGCTGTGGCCTAGTGGTTAGAGCACCAGCCTTATAATCATAAGGTTGCTGGTTCAAATCCCACCTAAGGCAAGTCACTTCAGAGACAAAGTTGGACACAAACCCAGAATACTTGAATGTAACACACCTTGGTTCACTACTGGAGAAAGTGTGATCACACCTGCAAATAATGAGCACCATTTTTATTTGTGCCCTTCCCTAACACAAGTATTACATTGCAACTGTGATGAAGTAACCATCCATCTATTGGGTTTCCCATTGTTTCCCTTTTGCTCCTCAGCATTATATACCATAGCTGATGTATTCAATGTGAAAATATGAGCCAGCTGTTTGTAGGTCCTTCTTGGGCCCCCCACCCCCCCCCCCCCCCACCCCACCAATGTGGCTTGTGTGTGGGTAAAGATATGTGTCCATCAGACAGCAAACACTGTGTATGTGGTACCTGGAGTTATGTGGAAGTGTGTACCTGGCAGATCACACATGGTACAATATTCATCTCTTATTGATGGCACTCTGTATTGTGGGTCAGTATGGTGGAGGGGAGGGAGGAAGGGAGAGAGAGATGCTGGCTGGCCATTTTTATTCATGAACACAAATATCCAGCCAGCCTCCCCGGCCC
Organism: Microcaecilia unicolor; assembly: GCF_901765095.1. Taxonomy (NCBI): domain Eukaryota; kingdom Metazoa; phylum Chordata; class Amphibia; order Gymnophiona; family Siphonopidae; genus Microcaecilia; species Microcaecilia unicolor. The sequence continues at coordinate 116,048,996 of NC_044040.1, read as the reverse complement.
AACCCCCCTGCACATATATAGCCATGCAGGTTGGAATGAACAGGTGGCGTTCTGTCTGGCCAACATTCTCAGACATACATCACCTTCTCATTCACACAGCACATTTAATGCTATGCATATTGCTGCCTCCTTCCTCTCAACTCAACAGCACCATTTGGTGATATGTAATGCACAAGGGAGACAAACACACACACACACACCCTGATAGTTATATTATAACAAACATTTATTTCCCACCCCCACCCCTACAAAATAACCCCAACAATGCCCTCCTCCCCCCCACAAGTCCCCACACACCCCAACATTTCCCTCCCCCCACACACACAACCCCAACAATTCCCTCCCTCCACCCACACACACAACCCCAACATTTCCCTCCCTCCCCCCCCACACACAACCCCAACAGGCCCCCCCTATTTAAATTAAGGGCGGCCATGCCCTCTTAGTAAGGCCCTCTGTAGCAGGGCAATGAGCAGCCCCAGCAGTACCCTTAGTGGGCCCTGGAGCTGCTCATTGCCCTGCCGTAGGGCTGTCACCTCCTGCAGCAGCTGTTGCTGGCCAACTAGAAGTTGCTGCTGGCCAACTATAAGTTGGTGCTGGCCATCTACCAGCTGCTGCAGGAGGCGCACTACCGTAGCCGGGCCAAAGGCTGGAGGTGGCCCAGGGGACACGGAAGATGGCCCAGGGGATGGAGGTGGGCCAGGGGACACAGAAGCTGGCCCAGGGGATGGAGGTGGGCCAGGGGACACAGAAGCTGGCCCAGGGGATGGAGGTGGGCCAGGCGATGGCGCTGCAGGTGGGGAGGGAGAGCCCTCATAAGGAGCTGCAGGTGGGGAGGGGTCCTCAGGAATGTCTATGATGAGGACTCCCTCCTCCGAGTCCTCCTCCTCCTCTTCTCCCTGGTGGGCCGCCTCCTGGCCTGGCTGCTGCTCCTCCTCCTCCTCCATGTGCCCCTCCTCCTGCTCCTCCTCCTCCTCCTCCTCCTCCTCCTCCTCCTGGAGGTGGTGGCCCTCCTCATCTTCCCGCTCGGCTTCCTGCTGGTGGAGCCCTGTGTATGTAAAAGGAGTGTGATTGAGATCAGTGCATACAACATGGCTTGCATAGTGCAGTAGCTGGGTGGCGTGAGGCAGGGGATGGGGCAGGGTGTGGTAAGGCGTAGCCTATGCCCATGGGGAATGAGCTGCATCAGATGACATGACACAGAACCCTGGACCCTCCTCTGATACACACCTCGCAGGACATGTTGCCATACCAAATTCATTGCTGACCAGCATGTTTGCATTGTGAGATGCAACGAGGGGTTGATGGGCAGTTGTTGTAGGAGTTATTGGGGGGGGGGGCAGTGGGAAGGGTGTTGAGCACAATTCTTTTATGTGAGTTAGGCCATAACATGCAGTAAAAGTAGGGCCTCAGGCAACTGTACCAGGACACACTAATCAGCCACCACAGTAAGGGGAATAGTAAAGTGTGGCATATCATCTCATTCATCTCGGGGGGATGGTCGGACGTTGCAAGCACGCTCATGGGAGAACCCCTGCAACCTGCATCCTTGATCTGGGACAGATATGGTATTACTAGGTGGCTATTAGGCACATGGGAAGTGATATTGTACAACACATTTGCTTTATTCATGAAATGTATGTAGTAATCTGTACAGGTGTCCTGTTTTTGAATACTTACGGCGAGCCCTGAGGTGCCTTCGCACCGCCCGGATGACGTCGGGCCTCTCCCGCCTCACCCTGCGGAACCGCCTCCGCAGGGACTCGAGGTCCCGGTGGACTCCAAAGCGTCTGTAAGATATAAGTTTGGAGAGCAGGGGTCAGGGGTGTTGGTCCTTTTTGTCCTCTGCACACATTCATTTGCTATTCACATACCAGAGAGAGAGGGTCTACAGTGTTGGGGGGGGGGGGGGGGCACCTCCATTGGTAGTGAATCATAGGAGCCACCTTTTTTCCATTTTGGGGGGTGGAACCCCCAGTGGAGATGACCCCTCCCTCCATACATTTGATATTGGGGGTGGGGTGGTGAAGCACCCACAGCAGCCACCGAGTTGGTTCCTATGCAGATGATGCCAGAGAGGTGGGCATGAGGCCAGACAGTACCGTTTGTATACATTATAATGTATGCTTGTTAAACTACTTTATATGTGTTATCATGACCATGTTATAAAGTATGGTATAGGTTTCATTGGTCTCATGCTTCCACTATTCGGAGGCTCCAAAGAGGGGTTGGAAAATGTGGCCTTCACATAACTAACGAAATTGTCACATAACACTAATAGAATAGTCACATACCTAACCTAACGAAATACATTCTTGTAGGGATGTGGGAATGGTGGTCGTTTCAATAACATACAAATTATTGGTGATTGTGCATGTTCCTATATTACTCATGATCCTTGCATACTGCTGGTAACATTGATGACGGAGCTGTTATATGTGTAGGTACAGGAGGGGAGGGGGGTTGGGCCATAACCTTACCTCTCTAACCTTTCCCGGATGCGGGACCAGGCTCGCATGGCCTGCAGCCTGGGGGGCAGGTGATGGTGCTGAATGAAGAGCCTGTGCCGGTGCCTTACACACAGCCGCACCAGCATCAGGCTCTCCTCCTGCCCGAAGTTGGGTTCCCTTCGTTGTGCCATTTTTCCACGTGTTGGAAAAGAAGTGCCTTATATAGACGACCTTGCGTGAGGGACGTCGTTTCATGCACAGCTCCATATATGGATGATCATTCCATATATGGCCCCTATCAGCACGTGGACGCCCTCGTAAGCATAGACGTCTTTGACGTGCACATGCCTGCAGGAGTGTGAAACGTGGCTTCTATAGATGAGTATGACGCACCCCACCCGACCCTTTTCACATATACACAATATACATTTACTGCATGTTCAGTAGGTGTACAGTGCATGCAGATCCGCACATTCAGATGGGCACATATGATGAATGTATGGGCGGAGCAGCATGATATGTCTGTAGTTGACACATATATGCGTTCGTCATATATTTCCGTACCTGGATGGCCTGAACAACATGTACTGTACTTGCGATACACCTATGTACATTATTTTACACACCACGTGATTTGGTCGTTTGCACCTGCAATAGTCGACCGTGTTAGGGCGCCCAATTTAGTCACGCTTATGCGCTCGTCATTTGATTGTTTTCTTACAGGGATAATCGATTATCGAAAACCGCCCACACTATTTTTCCATTATACAGGTCTATTTTTGGACGTTATCGTAAGAACGCCCTAATTTGTACTTGGACGATCTTTCCATTTTGCCCCTCCATGGCTGTTGGTGCAGCTAAATTGTCTGCCTTGCGCCTCAGCAGTGTGCCTAACTGGTTCCATTTCATACCTCCAACTCCCATCCACTGTATTTGTACTCCTCTTAAGGCCAGACCTAAGTGGAGGCCCCCAGGCCTTACCGCCGCTCTGTGTGCGGCCCACTTAATGTAGGAGTGGCCGACAATCCACATCGTTTGTGACCCTGCAAAATAGAATAATGTAAATATAATGTGAATATTACATCTTGGCTGGAGGGCCCTGTTGCCCAAGGGACTGTTCCCTAATGTACCCCTTGTAGGCTTCTGATTTCCATCTGCCTAGCTTTTTGATGGACGGTGGTGGCAGGCCGAGCGATGCTGCGCAGGTGGCGGCCCCTATCCTAAAGGAATGTGTTCCGAATCTCCCTGGGTCGCGCCCTGTCTTGGTCAAGCATTTGCGTAATACTGCCGTAAATTGGAAGAGGGTAAGGGGGGATCTATCCATGTGTACCAGTAGTGCCTCGCTTCCTGTGGGCCTCAGCGCTAGGTACTCTCTGGTGTTTGCTAAAGGGCAAGTATTGAGCGATTCGACTCGCGTCAGCGTGATTGTCTGTCCTTTGCCCAGCTGATCCGTTTTTGACCTGCGGATTACTATTTGCATTGTGTTATTGTGTATCGTAATGTCGCCTAATTGTAGGCCGGCGGGAGCCGGGTTTTTCTTGGATGGGGCTACCAGCTCGCATATTCTGAACGCCCCAAAAAAAGCCAGCGTGAATGCAGCCCGGAAAAGCCGGGTCTCGTACCTGGAATTGCATATGCCCGCTAAGGCTTGCCATATTTCCATCAACAAGTCATGCGTGATTGGTAGCCTCCAATCTGGTCTGGCTCCACGCTCCCTTCGCCAGCCTTCTAACAATTTTTTGGTTACGAATCTGTTTTTTGGGTCACCCCACGCTGCTATTTTCGCAAAGAACGAGAATGCTGTCAGCTGTCGGGCTACTGAGCTGAGGGTCCCTCCTTCCTGTTTCATACGGACAATATATTCCGTGATTGCGCTGTCGGGCACTGGCCCTTCGTGCCAGCCCTGTGCCTAAAGGAAGGAGCATACTCTTTGGTACCCTACATTGTAAGTTTTCCACATTCGCGGCGCCAGGGACTGCTTCAGCAACCTCCACGCTTCGGGGCTCCGAGTCTCCATAGGTAATCTGGTACAGGCTCTCCTCTCGTCGCCGCTTGTGGCGCCAGTTTTCGGAAGACTTCCCACTTTGAATGAGAGAGAGCATCAGCTATGGGGTTGCTTGCGCCAGGGACATGCTTTGCGCGCAGTAGTATATTGTTATATATACACAATTTTACTAGCTCGCGCGCCAAGTCTACTACAGCTGGGCATCGCACTGTGTACCTATTTATTATGTCCATAACTGCTCTGTTGTCAGACCAAAAAACTACTCTCCTGTTTCTGAGCCTTGACCTCCATATGGCGACTGCCACTACGATTGGGAAAAGTTCTAAGAAGGTAATATTCCTTGTGAGGTTCTGTTCCTTCCAACTAAGTGGCCATATGTCTGCACACCATTCTCCCTGGAAGTAGATTCCAAAGCCTATCCCACCAGCTGCGTCGGTGTATAACTGCAAATCGGTGTTGGATATCGGGGCTTCTAACCATACTACTTTGCCATTGAATTGCCTTAGAAACATATCCCATACTCTGAAGTCCTCCCTCATGTCTCTCGTTATTCTGATGTGATGTGACGGCTTTTGTACTCTGGACATGGAGCTAGATAACCTGCTTAGGAATGCCCTACCCATTACGATCACTCTGCAAGCAAAATTGAGGTTGCCTACCAATGACTGCATTTCCCGCAGTGTGACCTTCTCTCTGCTTGCCACCTCTGCTATTACCTTTCTTATTTTGTCAATTTTGTCGCTGGGTAGTCGCGAAACCATATCGCATGAATCCAGCTCGATGCCCAGGAATTGCAGGCGCGTACACGGGCCCCACGTTTTTTCTTTAGCTAGGGGGATGCCGAAGGACTCTGCGACTGCACGGAAATGGGTACGGGTGGCCTGGCAAGTCGGCCTGCCTGCTGGCCCCACGAACAGGAAGTCGTCTAGGTAGTGAATGATGTTCTTGTTCCCAGATGCTCTTTCTACCACCCAGTGCAAAAATGTACTGAAGCATTCGAATATGGAGCAGGAGACCGAACATCCCATGGGCATGCACTTATCGTAGTAGTATTGCCCATCAAACTTGAAACCCAGGATGGGGAAGTTGTCAGGGTGTACCGGCAGTAGTCGAAAGACCGATTCTATGTCTGCTTTGGCCATGAGGGCTCCTTGCCCTGCTTTCCGCAGTAGCTGGACTGCCATGTCAAAGGTGGCATAGTGCACTGAACTTGCTTCGGGGGGGGAGGAAATCATTCACTGAATCCCCGGCCGGATGGGATAGATTATGTATGAGTCGGTATTTTCCGGGTTCCTTTTTGGGATAATCGCCAGTGGGGAAACGATGAAGTGTTCGAACGGCATGTAATGGAAGGGGCCCGCCACCCTCCCTAAGCTCACCTCCTTATCGAAGCGCGCCTTCGCCTCATGGTAAAGCCGCACCACCGATGGGGAGTTCCTAGTCGCTCGTCTTGTCGGGGCGCCATGATAGGGAATTCTAAAACCATGTGCAAAGCCGTCTTCAATTAAACTTGCATCCTTTTTTGTGTATCGGGCCAACCATGGCCGCATAGCGGGTAGGTTGACCGGGGAGGATGCCAAGCCCTGTGTACTAAGTTATGGTTGTGCAGCTGCTCTATCTGGTGGTTTTTTAATGCATTTGATAGCGGGATGAGGGGCTTGTATCTGCAGTTAGGCTGAGTGCATGCTGCTCGGTTGAATCGCCAACAGGCCCCGTCTTGATTCCCCAAGGCTCTCCCCGCGCTGCTTGGTCCGCCTGCCCGAAAGGGTCTGCCCTGCGCGCCGGCTACTGGGCCCCTGTTTGCCATACTGTGTAACCACAGATCTACATTCATCCACCCCCACCCAAGGGTGGGGCAATCGTCCATCCTATCTCTGTAGTCCTCATCATATTTTAACCATCTGTGTCCCTCATAATCTTTGTATGCCTGCACTATGTTGTGGGCGTAGGCTAGCATTGGGCTGTACTGGGTGGGATCGGCGTGTCCCGCTACATCTATTACCCTGAGGAAGGCCCACAGCCAGTTAACTATTGATTTCTGTGTGCCTTTGTCCCGTGTGTGTGTGTTATCCTTAGCGTCCTTCTTTCTTTTCTTGTGCCATTTCTTTCCTTCGAGTACTTGAAATATGTCAAAGTATTTCCTATTCTTTATCTTTTTCCTGGTTGATTTAGGTACTAATCTCCATATGTGAGGCAGAGCGACTAGTGGAGTGGGACGGTCGTCCTTATTGACTGCTGCCACTCCTTCGGCGCTCCTCGTTTCATCGTCGTCCTCCGAAGAGGAGGAGGAGGATGAGGACGAGGAATCTGAGCTGCTCTCACTGTCTGAGCTGCTATGCCTGCATTTTTTCTTTCCCTTCTTTTTCTTTTTTCCTTTCTTGCCTGGTGGGGGCCCTGTCTCTTTGTTTGCTGTATTTTGCTCCTCGCTGTTTCCTTCTCGCTCAGTGTGTGTGCCCTTATCTCCCTCGCTCTCCGCACTACCCTCCTCAGTCCTGGCTATTCCCTCCCCCACATTCGTATTAGCATTTACCTTCCCAGGTCCATGCACCCCACTGGACGTACCTGCGGGTTCCAGCGGCGGTGCTCTGTCCGTGTGATTAGGTTCCGGCCTGGGGGGATTTGGTGTGGAGCACCCGCAACTGGGTCTTGGGGTGCTCGAGGCCGGCGCAGGTGTCGCATGCCTTGCATCCATTGGCGATTGCCATGCCTGGCACGGGGGGGGGGGGGGGGGGGCAAATCCCGACCAGGCCCCGAAGTAGGGCGGATGCTGCGGGTATCCCCAGCCCATGCCATAAGACCATGCTGGCGTGCCTGATAGCTGGCCGTGTCCTGCCGCTGGCCCCGCGCTGTCCATGGTCTGTGGCATAGCACCCTGTATTGCTGCATATGGCGGAGTCCATCCGGAGCTAGCCGTCGGGTGGGGCCAGGCGCTTGCGAAGCTCGGTGTCTGCTGAGAGTGGAAGGTTTCCGGACTGCTGGCTGCACCCCTCAATTGCTGCGGGGGACCCGCTGCGGTCGTCTTCTTGCTTCTTTTCTTCCGTGAAGTTGTGGCTGCTTCCTTGGGGGCGGGCTGCCCTTCAGATCTTGTGCCTGCTTGCTTTCTTTGGCTCTTTCCTTTGCTCGCCCCGCTTGCCGTGGCCTTCTTCCCTGCTGTATCGCTCGGGTCGCTCTCGCATCCAGCTGTCTCTCCTTCCTGCTCCTGAAGTGTGTTGAGTTCGTCTTCCGCTCCCCTCTCCCGGGTGGGGCAGCCGGTAGCGACTTCTGCCTCCGGTGTCGCTTCCATGCTGTGCGATGGAGGGGATGGTGATATGTCGATAGACGAGGATCTATGGGACTTAAAAGATAACTGTTAGGATCACATCATACATGAAAGTTTTTGGGAATACGGCGCGGCCTAGCGCGCGCTGCACAGCCTCCCTCGCGCCCCCGAACCCCCATCCCGCCGGCCGTCTATTGCGGCGCGTACTGACCTCCTTAAAGCTCCTGGACTGGAAATCGGCGGTGGGGTAAGCACGTGGTCGCCGACCAAGTACAGGATCGCGCCGTCTGCTGGGTGCCGCCGTCCGCCGTCGTCCGCTGACCTGGCCACCGAAAAGGCCGTACCTGCTCTCTTCTGGGGCTTTTAACCCCTCTTGGTTAGCCCCTCCTATGGCCAGCGGGGAGCCACGAGCGTCGGGGTCCTGCCCCTTCCTCCCTCGCTCACTCCCAGCCGGCCACGGAGCGCATGCCCGTCGGGGCACGGCGCCATGTTATTTTTGGCTCCGTGCACCCTACGGGGCACTGCGCCTTGCTTTTCTGCAGAAACCCCAGGCTCATGAGGGGCTGGGTCTGTTGAGCTTGAGATATTTAGCCATTGCTAGTATAATGTGTCATATGAATAACTGGTTTCGGAGGAGACAGGATTTTTCTGTCACACCCCTGGAGACCACTCTGTTTTCTGTGCATTTTAGCTGGCAATACTATCCCAGAGCACTCTGCTTAAGTTTAACTTGTTTATTGATACTTCCCGAGCTGCTTGGTGCTGAATTTGCAAATGAGATCATTTTTCTCCTGCAGTGACTCCATACCTTTCAGCTCGCCACAGCCCGGATTTCCCACCACAAACAAATTATTTAGCCTTTTACCACTGGGAAGAGAAGGGCTTGAAATATCTCTTTCAACTTTTCACCGATGAAGGCAAGCTGCAAGCGTTTTCAGATTTAAAAAACAGCTTTGGTTTGTTGGACATGGATCATTTTGCTTATGTTCAACTCCAACCTTATGTTCGTGGGCTTCCTTGGAAACATTTGTGTGAGGATGTACTAGAGACTCTGATGCATTCACCCTGAGCTCACAAAATCAAGTTCCCTTTACCTATCATCACCGCTTTCTGTGGAACACTTCTGAGAATATTGACTGTGGTTGTTTGGCTTAACAGTGGTCAATTGATTTAGCGTCTGAGTTTTGGAGTCTCATATTAAAGATTGTCTGCACAGTGCTCAAAAATATATGCCTAATATTTTATTATAGGAGCAGCAATACAAATTTGTACTGCACCTTTGCATTTCTCCTCATTGAGCCCAGAGGGCCTCCTTTGCTCTGTCAGGAGCATGTTCCAAATGTCATCAGAGCACGGTGTTGCTTGGACATTTAAGAACATAAGAATTGTTATACTGGGACAGACCGAAGTCCATCAAGCCCAGCAACAGTGGCCAATCCAGGTTACATGTACCTGGCAAGATCCCAAAACAGTATGTATTCCCCTGTTAAATTGGGATTGCTGAAGAGAGTAAGTCCCTTTGAAAAGTTACTGAGGGGAGTAACTGGGAGGTCCCTAGGTTGGAGGAAGCCCAGTCCATGGGAGTGTTTATGAGACAAAATGCAGAGGAAAAATGCCCTGGTACAGAAGACTGATTGGGGGGGGGGGGGGGGGTGAAGTTAAAAGATAATAAAAGTGTGTGTTTGCCCTTGAAAGGGGGGGGGGCAGGCCTGTGCCAACACGGTAAGCGAGGTAAGCACGGCAGGAGGGCGCCATCCTCTGGGGGGCGCCCCGCCGCGCCATGCTTACCTCGCCCTCTCCCATTCCCAACTGCCCGCCCTCTTCTCCCGATGTCTCTACTAGTCTTCCCTTCACTCAGTGTTCCGCCTTCTTCTGACGTCAAGGAAATGACGTCAGAAGAAGGCGGGACATTGAGCGAAGGGAAGACTAGAGACGTCGGGAGCGCCGCCTCCTTCACTGACGCTGCGCCTTCGTTTGCTGCCAGAGGTAAATTTAAAAGGGATCTTGTGGGGGGGGGGGGAGAAGAGGGCGGGCAGTTGGGACATGGCCCAGGGAGCGGGAGGGCAGCGATCACCTTCACGGGGGGGGGGGGGCGCAACTGTTCATCTGCGGGGGGCGGGCCCCAACTGATCATCTGCAGGGGGGCACCACAGACCCTTGGCACGGCCCTGGGGGGGGGGGGTCTTAGTTTGGTTTTCTTTTTGGATTTCGGTTGTTTCTGGCTGGCAGTGTTGGAAGGAGACAAGGGACTGGAGGCTAAAATAGAGCCTGTTCAAAGGACCAGGGTGATTCCAGGAGAGTTGACACCGCTGGGGAAGGATCTAACTAAGAGGGTTTGAGCTGATAAGGAAGTGTTTCTTGATATTAAACAGGAAGCAGTGACTGATGTCAAAAACCCTCAGTGCAAACTGCACAGGGGAACTATAAATAACTGTACGTATTTTTAACTGCCCTGAGTATCCCTGTAAATATACATGGAAGGGAAGGAGACAAGATTCTTCTGAGGAACCACAGAAGAGAGAAAGAGGTTGGATGGATTCTGTTGTTGGACTATTTTTTCTATTGAATTGACTGAAGCTGCTGGTTGCAGAATTAACATAAAGAGTTCCAGTTATTTTGTTATAAACTGCTGACTGTGGAGTGTCATTTTGGACTGTACAGTGTGTGGCTGGGGTGCCTGATCCAAGATGGCCGCGTAGGTGTATACTGCTTTGGACGCACCTTGAACTCTTCCTTAACTTTGGCTGCGAGGTTCCTCCGAAAATGGGGAAGCGGAGAGGTAAAGTGCGGGAAATTCCCTCAGCCAGCACTGGGCCGATTCCTCCACGACAGCCGACGTTGGAACAATTCGGGCTGATCTCCACCCCTAGGCAGACTTCATCTCCTATCGGAGCTAACGCGGAGGCGTTAGACGGCAGTAGTAACGGGGTTTCCCTAAGCCCCGCGCAGCGCACTGCCCCCCCCGCAGCCAGGAGGAAGTCGAACGGAGAGAGGTCCTGTAGCACGGAGCCCACAGGGCATTGCGGAAGCACAGGGAGGGAACCAGCCCGCTCTACAGGGAGCATTCAGAACGGTACCAATGTCGGAACAATTGCCTTTTCAAACTTTGCCACCACAAATTGTAAGTACATTGAACCAAATTCTGACTGCCCCACCTCCTGTGTTTTCTGTGGGTGCTATGGAGAGACCTGCAGTGGTGACGAATGAATCACTCTGGGACTTAACTTATTCTCTGCATTCCTCCCTTTCAACAATAATTGAAAAGAATGCTCTTGAAATAAAAGTTCTCTCGGAAGCTGTTCTTTCACAGTCTCAGACTACCACTCAACAAGTTTCCCAATTAAATCAAATGGGGACAAAGCTACAAACTTTAGAAACCTTAAGTCAGACTTCAATAAGAGATCGGAACTATATGTTCTGTCGTTTAGAATACCTGGAAAATCAAGTAAGAAAGTTAAACTTAAGGTTAACTAATTTTCCACGCTCCCCATTAATACCTTCTGTTGAAATGGTGAAGAAATATCTGGTGGAAATACTGGGAATGTCAAGTGAATCTCTTCCTCCCATAGTGCGAGCACAATATTTGCAGTTTAATAAAAAGAGAGATGGAGATACTTTGCCTACTCAAACAGGAGAGGGTATGAACTTGACAGAGTTCCTAGAGTCATCGTTGGAAGTAATTACTCAAAAAACTACAGTGGTTGAAATGGACAGGAATGCAGTGTTAAAACTTTCCTTTAGACATTTGGACTCCTTATTTTTTGGCTCTAAAATTAGAGTCTACCCTGATCTCTCTAAGGAAACTCAGAAGAGACGCAGGGCATTCCTGGCCCTTCGGGCGAGGACTCTGGCTCTTGGAGTTAATTTTGTTTTGAAATTTCCCTGTATTTGTTGTATATTATATCAATCTAATCATTTCCAATTTTTTGAGCCAAAACAATTGGAGGAGTTTTTATTACATAGAGAGGAAGTAGTGGTAATAGTTGAATCACAGACGCATACTGCATAAGATAGGCTTGAGAGGAAGCACTGGGGAGCAGTATTAATTTTTTTCCTTGAATGTTAAATGTAATTTTCTTTCTCTTGGATCACATTACTATAATCTCTTTTGGTCGAAGTAATATAATATATTTTTTTCTTTAACCATGTCTCTATTAAGGCATTAGTTTGTATAAGGGAAATTGTAATTGCTATATGTATTTCATTATCTCTTTTGAGTTGTATTAAAGTAAATTCAATTAAAAAAAAAATACAGTGTGTGGCTGCGCCCAAGGCAGTGTATATTTAACTGCCAGCTTTGCTTCCCACAGAGGATTTGAACCCGAGACTGAATTTCCTGGGGGAAAGAGGGTCATACCACCTGTTAACACTTCTTTCCCTAGGTGGAAGCACTGTGCGCCAAGTGAGTGAGGGTCTGATGGAGACTGCCTTCGGGAGGTTTCAACCCATTCAGACCCCAGACCCAGAAAGCGCACAGGTAAAGGGGCATTTTAAGTACAATACATTTTATGGTGCTTATCCTAGAAATAAGCAGTGGATGTTCCCCAAGTCCATCTTATGTTTAACTTTTTTATTAGATGTCATATGTACAAAGTAGATAAACAAAGTCATCCAGATCATGTATGATATAACACTTGTAAAATTTTTAACCCCTTTAGGATCCCTTATCCACCCCTACTTCCCTCCCCATTCTCTGGATTGAAAGTGCCAAAGTATCGATATGAAATCTGCATCCTTACCCTAACAAAAATACCTTGTTTTCATCAGCAGTTTAGCAGATAACTGCGTGCTTTCGGTGGAAGTGTCAACCAGAAGGGTTCCCATGTAAGCTGAAAGTGCGACCCCGGGACACTAATGAAAAAATGCCTTGTCTCTCCATCCTCATTTATAGAATCATTAACGAACTCCATTTTTGTAGAGCTGGACCATTTGGCTCTAGCCAATTCAATAATATAGATTTTTTTTTTTTAATTTCTTTATTTAAATATTTCAGTACTTCACCACAAAAAGTGAATATGCAATCGGCATTATTTAACATGAAATAGGAGAAATAATAAGTAAATATCTTAACAGCCAGTTTGTCCACAAATTAAGAAATTAGATTCCAAGATTAAGAAAATTCAAAAGGAAAACAAATAAAATTCAATGGATGCTACCTCTGGTTCAGACCCCAACCTGCTAGTTAGGGAGGGCTTACTACATTCACATCAACTCTTGCATCAATAAATTCTTTTAACTGTTTTGGGTCTACAAACTGAAAATGTTTGCCCTCAAGCATTACATTACAAAAACAAGGAAAACGCAAAACAAAGTTTGCTCCCAATGCCATCACCCTGGGACGAAGTTCCAAAAAGGCCCTTCGTCTCATCTGTGTAGGCCATGAGAGATCTGGAAAAATTTGAACCTTTGAGCCCAAAAACAGATTTTCTAAATGTCTCAGGGAAAGTCTTAATACATCATTCCTATCAGGCTCCAGCACAAAAGTGACAAGCAAAGTTAACCTCTGAGTAACTATTTCTAGTGAACTTTCAAGGAAAGAAGTAAGATTCATTCCCTCCTCCACTACAGGGGGATTTCCTTCCACTGCTCCAATACTCCCGATGTAATGCGCCCGTGTGATGGGGGGGAGTGAGTTCTTGTCCATTCCCAGAATGTCCACCATATATTTTTTAACCATTTCCAAAGGTGAAATTAACGGCGATTTGGGAAAATTAAGAAACCTAAGGTTAAGTCTTCTAGTCTGATTTTCCAGAAATTCCAATCGTTTATGTAGGAAATTATTATCTTTAACCAAAGCTGTTTCTACAGATCCCATTTCTTGAATTTTAATATCCACATTTCCCAATTGCTGGGTTTGCTGTGCAGTCATTTGCGCTTGAAGCAGGGCAGCCTCAGAAAGAACTTTAATATCAATAGTATTTATTTTATTTTTGTTACATTTGTACCCCGCGCTTTCCCACTCATGGCAGGCTCTATGCGGCAGGCAATGGAGGGTTAAGTGACTTGCCCAGAGTCACAAGGAGCTGCCTGTGCCGGAATCGAACTCAGTTCCTCAGTTCCCCAGGACCAAAGTCCACCACCCTAACCACTAGGCCGCTCCTCTGCTTTAAAGTAGTTTGCATAGAGGTTTGAATGTTGTAAACCATGTCCCATAGTGACTCAAGCGTCACAATTGCTGGTCTAATCACTCCACTAGCCACAGGAGGAGATTGAGATTGATCCTCAGCACAAGCTAACTTAGAAACAATAGCTTGGGGCAATACCTTTGAAGCCTGTTGTAATAATGTTTCCCGAAGCTGAGAATCTGTCTCCATTGCTGCAGTCACTCCCTCAGACAGGACAGGTTGAGCCACTTCGGCGTCTGTCTCTGTTTGAGCTGCCCGCAATTCTCCTCCAGGCTGGGGCGGTGCAATTCGTTCCACAGGGCTCAAGGAAGCCCCGTTTCCACTCTCTGTCGACTCCGAGGGGCCGAGAGTTGCAGAGGGGGTCGAAGTTCCCTGAGGACCCGGTTGCAGCGTGGAGAATTGTAGAGTCTTTGCTTCATCGTTGAAGAGGTCCCAGGAATCGAGGGATATTCCTTTACCTTTCCCCTCCGCTTCCCCATTGTTAACAAGGCTACAGAGGCACCGAAAAAAGCTCACTAAGACGACAGCCTCCAGGAGCAAACTCAGGTGCGTCCATTCACAGCGCCATCTTGGAATCTTAAGAACTACTCAATAATATAGATTTAACTCCAAAAAGAATGCACAATTCAAAAATCTTTTAAATCCTCCAGGTGGTGAAGATGTAAAGGAATATTGTTCAAGCAATAGATGAGGGTGTTCTTGGACTGTACAGCCCCAAATCGTATTAAGAGAAACAGATCTTAGGCTCCAGAACTTTTTACTTTCAGTGCAGTGCCAGTACATGTGCCCTAAGGTAGCATCTCCATGTCCACATTTCAAGCATGCATAATTATGTGTGATGACTGCTGTGCCCAGGAAATGTGAGCCGCAGTGCAAATTTGTAAAGGGTCTCGTAATGATTTTTCAATCTGACGAATAACAAACTGTTGCAACTGTTGAGCTGTAAGAGTACAATTAAGGTCTTTTGACCATCTGGCTGCCAATTGTTTGTAATCCATATCAGGTGTGGTTTCTTTCAGATGTTGATGATGATAAACTAAGGGCACCTTTGATTGGGCACCTATTGTGTATGCATCTGATAATTGTGTATGCGTCTGATAAGGTATCTTGGATGTCCTCTGTCCAACAAAGTGAGGATATGTAATGTTTCAACTGCAGATATGCAAAAAAATGTGTATGGGGTCATTTATTGTCCCGGCACAGTGTTTCAAATAGCTTTACATGTCCTTCAACATCTATCATTTGTAATAAGTATTGTATTCCCTCTTCTCCTACAGCAAAAACCCACTCTTTCTCTATAGCCAGGCCTAAATGCCAGTTATGACATATAGATAGATAGGGCATTACCTTAGCAGAGAATTTATTACGATGACAATTCTGTCTTCATACTGTTCTGGCAGCCTGTAGTATAGGGTGGTTAGCATCTGTGTCTGTGGGCACCCAGGTTCCTGTATGTAGTAGATTATTGAAGTGAATCAATTTTGTTTCTACTCATAAAAGTATTCCATCCCTCTAAACCAATCATTTATGTGACACATTCCACAATTAAACATTTGATATTAAGAAGCCCCATCCTACCATACTTTTTTGAGGTTTGGAGTAATGTCATTGATAATCAAGGCCTTTTACCGCTCCAGACAAACTATTGAATTAGCTGACCTAGTTTATATTCTTCCTTGTGTTTCAAAAATAAGGGAGCATCTGAGAGGTATACGTCCACTTGGGAGCTAATAACATATTCAGTAGATGTATATGTCCCCAGATGGATAATAGGTATGCAATCCACAATTGGAGTCTCTTAGTAAACTCCAGTAATGGCTGTACATTGCAGTTATATAACGTATGCAACTCTTAGAATCTGTACTCCCAAGTATTTTAATTCTTTATCCTCCCATAATAATGGAAAATTACCTTTCCACAGATCTTTAGTCTCTGGAAAGAGTGGTAAAACTTTAGATTTGCCATAATTTAGTGTAAATCCTGAGACCTTCCCATATTGTTCTATCACAGTCAACATTGTAGGAAGCGATTTTTGTGGGGAGATTAAGTACTGTCATTATGTCATCTTCATAGGCCATGGCCTTGATGGGGAAACTACCACTTCTAGACCCAATATGTCGGGTGAGGTGTTTAGTACTCGTAAAAGCGGATGTAAATATAGTGCAAAGAGCAATGGGGATAAAAGACAACCCTGCTGAGACAACCCTCGGTCTATGTGAAATTCTGAGGTATGTTCTCCATTTACTAACAACTGTGCGCATGGCAAAGTATACAATGCCATGATGGCCTGTCAAAACCAGCCACCCATCCCAAGTTGTTTCAAAACTCTAAATGGGAGCTGCCAGTGAACCTGATCAAATGCTTGAGCTGCATCTAGACTCATGAGCATCACTGGGGTTTTAGTTAGCATGCAGTATGAAATGGCCAGAATCAGCTTATGAGTGTTACTGAGTTGTCTACCTGGAATGAATCCTACTTGTTGTTCTTTCACAAGTGCCAGCATTGATTTTGCCAGTCTTATTTCCAAAATTCGAGCTAGGAGCTTGAGATCTACATTGAGTAGGGATATTGGCCTGTAAAACTCAGCTTGCTCTCATGGCTTCCCCGGTTTGGGTGTTAATGTTATTAAGGCTACATTTTCATGTGTTGGAAAACTGTCTGCATCTACCACCTCTTGGTAATAATCCAATGGTGGGCCTACTATCTTTGGAAAAATAGCAATTTGTAGAACTTTGTGGTAAATCCATCAGCCCCAGGGGCTGAGTGTCCTTTAAGGTTCTTTACGGCTTGCTGGAGTTCTGTTGCAGTGAGGAGACCATAAAGCAATTGGAGATCCACCTCAGACAGTCTGGATAATCCCACCCTTTTTAGGAAGTCATCTATAAGGTGTGCCTCAACTTCAGGCCATCCTTTATATAATTGTTGAAAGTGTTTATAAAATGTATTTGCAATTTGGTCTTGCCTAATTATTCTGCCCGTACCCTCTCTTAATGCTTCAACTGTCCATGAACAGCCCCCCCTAGTCCTTACCATCCTAGCCATCATCTCCCCACTTTATTCCCAAACTTATGAAAACAATATTTCTGAAATATAAGGTTCTGCTACGTATGCTCATGTATGTGCGAGTTTAGGGTGGCTTGAACTGTAAGATATGTATCTATATTTCTCTGAGGACAAGCAGGCTGCTTGTTCTCACGACTGGGGTGACGTCCGCGGCAGCCCCCACCAACCGGAAAAAAGCTTCGCGGGACGGTCGGCACGCAGGGCACGCCCACCGCGCATGCGCGGCCGTCTTCCCGCCCGTGCGCGACCGCTCCCGCCAGTTCCTTTTTTTCCGCGCCTGGAGAGAGTCGTGCTTTGCCGCTCTCTCTACTTCAGCCGCCGGATTCTTGCGATCGCGTATACGCGGATCGCTCGGTCGTTTATTTTTTCGTGGTGTGATTTTAGCCACCATTGACGACTTTGACTTCGCCGACGCGATTTTTCCGTCGATGTCCTCGAAGGTCCCGAGTGGATTTAAAAAGTGTGGTCGCTGCGGCCGGCCGATCTCGCAGACCGACACCCACGCTTGGTGCCTCCAGTGCCTCGGGCCGGAGCACAATCTCAAGTCGTGTGCTTTGTGTCTCGGTCTCCGGAAACGGACTCAGGTTGCGAGGCAAGTTCTGCGGGACCGTCTTTTTGGAACTTGCGCCGGCCCCTCGACGTCGACCTCGACGGCATCGGTATCGAAGGCCGGTTCTTCGGTACCGGTATCGATGCCCGAGACATCGGCACCGATGGCAGCGACCCCAGGAGAACAGGTCCCGTCGGCCCGCCGGTCCGCCGGTGAGAGTGGGGTTGAGAGGCTGCGTGGGCAGTCGGCCCCGGTCACTCCCTCAGCTCGTGAGCCACGGGACCGAACCCTGTCTGACCCGGTGCCTCGAGACCGAGGGGGATCGACCTCCTCCTCTTCCATGCCCTCCGGCGCCGGTGACGTGCATCGAAAGAAGGACAAAAAGCGTCGTCACCGGACGCCCTCGGTGCATCCTGAAGAGGAGTCGACGCCGAAGCGTCATCGTCGAGAGGAGAGGTCCCCGTCGGTTGTGGAGGTACCGACGCGTCGGGGTTCCGGCACCTCGGTGCCGTCTCCTGGCTCCCAGCAGCTTCCGGCACCGACACCCTTACCGGCCCCACCGCCTTTCCCGGCAGCGGGCCTGGACGAGTGCCTCAGAGCCATCCTTCCGGGGATCCTGGAAGGGCTGATGCGCCAGGCTGTGCCGGCGCCGGGGGTGCTTGCGCCCTCGGCGCCGATGACTGTGGCGCCGGCGAGCTCTAGCCCGGCGCCGGAGCTGTCGACACCGCCGCCGCTTGCGGTGCCGGTCTCGACTGCTACGCAGGTGGAGTCCCCGTCGACGTCGATGGAGGGAGCTCCGTCCCCGCCGGCGCGGGAGTCCACCGCTCGACGACACCGAGACCTCGGTGCCTCGACGTCGAGCCGGGCCCGGTACAGGACTCAGCTACATGAGCTAATGTCCGATACCGAGGATGAGGACTCGTGGGGGGAAGAGGAGGACCCTAGATATTTCTCCTCAGAGGAGTCTACGGGCCTTCCCTCGGACCCCACGCCTTCACCGGAGAGGAAGCTCTCACCTCCTGAGAGCCTCTCCTTTGCCTCCTTTGTGCGGGATATGTCGATCACCATTCCCTTCCCCGTGGTCTCTGTGGAAGAGCCGAGGGCCGAGATGCTCGAGGTCCTCGACTATCCATCACCACCTAGAGAGTCCTCCACGGTGCCGCTGCACAATGTCCTGAAGGAGACGCTGCTCCGGAACTGGGTGAGACCGTTAACTAACCCCACCATTCCCAAGAAAGCAGAGTCCCAGTACAGGATCCACTCCGACCCAGAGCTCATGCGGCCCCAATTGCCCCATGACTCAGCGGTCGTGGATTCTGCTCTCAAGAGGGCACGGAGTTCGAGGGATACCGCCTCGGCGCCCCCGGGGCGGGAGTCTCGCACTCTGGACTCGTTTGGGAGGAAGGCCTACCAATCCTCCATGCTCGTGACCCGCATCCAGTCATACCTGCTCTATATGAGCATCCACATGCGGACCAATGTGCAACAGCTGGCGGACCTGGTCGAGAAGCTCCCGCCGGAGCAGTCCAGGCCTTATCAGGAGGTGGTCAGGCAGCTGAAGGCATGCAGAAAGTTCCTGTCCAGGGGTATTTTTGACACCTGTGACGTGGCATCTCGTGCTGCGGCCCAAGGTATAGTGATGCGCAGGCTCTCATGGCTGCGCGCCTCTGACCTGGACAACCGCACCCAGCAGAGACTGGCCGACGTCCCTTGCCGGGGGGATAACATTTTCGGTGAGAAGGTCGAGCAGATGGTGGACCAACTGCATCAGCGGGAAACCGCTCTCGACAAGCTCTCCCACCGGGCGCCTTCAGCATCCGCCCCCACTGGTGGGCGTTTTTTCCCGGGCACGGCAGGCTGCAACCCTATTCTTTTGCAAAGCGTAGGTACAACCAGCCGGCCCGAAGGCCTCGTCAGGCACAGGGACAGCCCCAGCGCGCTCGTTCCCGTCAACAGCGTGCGCCTAAGCAGCCCCCTGCGCCTCCACAGCAAAAGCCGGGGACGGGCTTTTGACTGGATCCACGGGAACATAGCCGCCCTACAAGTGTCCGTACCGGACGATCTGCCGGTCGGAGGGAGGTTAAAATTTTTTCACCAAAGGTGGCCTCTCATAACCT
The DNA here is from genome assembly GCF_901765095.1 of Microcaecilia unicolor. NCBI lineage: Eukaryota > Metazoa > Chordata > Amphibia > Gymnophiona > Siphonopidae > Microcaecilia > Microcaecilia unicolor. The sequence continues at coordinate 116,029,427 of NC_044040.1, read as the reverse complement.
CCGACCAGTGGGTTCTCCAAATAGTGCGGTGCGGATACGCCCTGAATTTGGCCTCCCTGCCTCCAAATTGTCCTCCGGGAGCTCAGTCTTTCAGCTCCCATCACAAGCAGGTACTTGCAGAGGAACTCTCCGCCCTTCTCAGCGCCAATGCGGTCGAGCCCGTACCACCCGGGCAGGAAGGGCAGGGATTCTATTCCAGGTACTTCCTTGTGGAAAAGAAAACAGGGGGGATGCGTCCCATCCTAGACCTGAGAGGCCTGAACAAATTCCTGGTCAAAGAAAAGTTCAGGATGCTTTCCTTGGGCACCCTTCTGCCAATGATTCAGAAAAACGATTGGCTATGTTCCCTGGATTTAAAGGACGCATATACTCACATACCGATACTGCCAGCTCACAGACAGTATCTCAGATTCCGCCTGGGCGCACGCCACTTTCAGTATTGTGTGCTGCCATTTGGGCTCGCCTCTGCCCCACGAGTGTTTACCAAGTGCCTCGTGGTGGTAGCGGCCTACCTACGCAAGCTGGGAGTGCACGTGTTCCCATATCTCGACGATTGGCTGGTCAAGAACACCTCGGAGGCAGGAGCCCTCCGGTCCATGCAGTGCACTATTCAACTTCTGGAGCTGCTGGGGTTTGTGATAAATTACCCAAAGTCCCATCTCCAACCGTCCCAGTCTCTGGAATTCATAGGAGCGCTGCTGAATACCCAGACGGCTCGGGCCTTTCTTCCCGAAGCGAGGGCCGCCAATCTCCTGGCCCTGGCTTCGCAGACCAGAGCGTCCCAGCAGATCACAGCTCGGCAGACGTTGAGACTTCTGGGTCATATGGCCTCCACAGTTCATGTGACTCCCATGGCTCGTCTTCACATGAGATCTGCTCAATGGACCCTAGCTTCCCAGTGGTTCCAAGCCACCGGGAATCTAGAAGATGTCATCCGCCTCTCCACCAGCTGCCACACTTCACTGCTCTGGTGGACCATTCGGACCAATTTGACACTGGGACGTCCATTTCAAATTCCACAGCCCACGAAAGTGCTGACGACGGATGCCTCTCGCCTGGGGTGGGGAGCTCATGTCGATGGGCTGCACACCCAGGGTATGTGGTCCCTCCAGGAAAAGGATCTGCAGATCAACCTCCTGGAGCTCCGAGCGATCTGGAACGCACTGAAGGCTTTCAGAGATCGGCTGTCCTACCAAATTATCCAAATTCGGACAGACAATCAGGTTGCAATGTTTTACGTCAACAAGCAGGGGGGCACCGGATCTCGCCCCCTGTGTCAGGAAGCCGTCGGGATGTGGCGCTGGGCATGCCAGCACAGCATGCTTCTCCAAGCCACATACTTGGCAGGCGTAAACAACAGTCTGGCCGACAGACTGAGCAGAGTCATGCAACCGCACGAGTGGTCGCTCCATTCCAGAGTGGTACGCAAGATCTTCCGAGAGTGGGGCACCCCCTCGGTGGATCTTTTCGCCTCTCAGACCAACCACAAGCTGCCTCTGTTCTGTTCCAGACTTCAGACACACGGCAGGCTAGCATCAGATGCCTTTCTCCTTCATTGGGGGACCGGCCTCCTGTATGCTTATCCTCCCATACCTTTGGTGGGGAAGACCTTACTGAAGCTCAAGCAAGACCGCGGCACCATGATTCTGATAGCGCCCTTTTGGCCCCGTCAGATCTGGTTCCCTCTTCTTCTGGAGTTGTCCTCCGAAGAACCGTGGAGATTGGAGTGTTTTCCGACTCTCATTTCGCAGAACGACGGAGCGTTGCTGCACCCCAACCTTCAATCCCTGGCTCTCACGGCCTGGATGTTGAGGGCGTAGACTTCGCTGCGTTGGGTCTGTCTGAGGGTGTCTCCCGGGTCTTGCTTGCCTCTAGGAAGGATTCCACTAAGAAGAGTTACTTTTTCAAGTGGAGGAGGTTTGTCGTTTGGTGTGAGAGCAAGGCCCTAGAACCTCGTTCTTGCCCTGCACAGAACCTGCTTGAATACCTTCTACACTTATCAGAGTCTGGCCTCAAGACCAACTCAGTAAGGAATCACCTTAGTGCGATTAGTGCTTACCATTATCGTGTGGAAGGTAAAGCCATCTCTGGAGAGCCTTTAGTCGTTCGATTCATGAGAGGCTTGCTTTTGTCAAAGCCCCCTATCAAGCCTCCTACAGTGTCATGGGATCTCAACGTCGTCCTCACCCAGCTGATGAAACCTCCTTTTGAGCCACTGAATACCTGCCATCTGAAGTACTTGACCTGGAAGGTCATTTTCTTGGTGGCAGTTACTTCAGCTCGTAGGGTCAGTGAGCTTCAAGCCCTAGTAGCTCATGCTCCATATACCAAATTTCATCACAACAGAGTAGTGCTCCGCACCCACCCAAAGTTCCTGCCGAAGGTGGTGTCGGAGTTCCATCTTAACCAGTCAATTGTCTTGCCAACATTCTTCCCCAGGCCGCATACCCGCCCTGCTGAACGTCAGTTGCACACATTGGACTGCAAGAGAGCATTGGCCTTCTACTTGGAGCGGACACGGCCCCACAGACAGTCCGCCCAATTGTTTGTTTCTTTCGACCCTAACAGGCTAGGGGTCGCTGTCGGGAAACGCACCATCTCCAATTGGCTAGCAGATTGCATTTCCTTCACTTACGCCCAGGCTGGGCTGACTCTTGAGGGTCATGTCACGGCTCATAGTGTTAGAGCCATGGCAGCGTCAGTGGCCCACTTGAAGTCAGCCACTATTGAAGAGATTTGCAAGGCTGCGACGTGGTCATCTGTCCACACATTCACATCACATTACTGCCTCCAGCAGGATACCCGACGCGACAGTCGGTTCGGGCAGTCGGTGCTGCAGAATCTGTTTGGGGTGTAAATCCAACTCCACCCTCCAGGACCCGAATTTATTCTGGTCAGGCTGCACTCTCAGTTAGTTGTTCTTCGTAGGTCAATTTCTGTTGTAAACTCGCCGTTGCGAGGTTCAATTGACCTGGGTTCTTGTTTTGAGTGAGCCTGAGAGCTAGGGATACCCCAGTCGTGAGAACAAGCAGCCTGCTTGTCCTCGGAGAAAGGGTATGATACATACCTGTAGCAGTTGTTCTCCGAGGACAGCAGGCTGATTGTTCTCACCTACCCTCCCTCCTCCCCTTTGGAGTTGTGTGTTTCATCTTTTGCTAGTTATTCAACTGGCGGGAGCAGTCGCGCACGGGCGGGAAGACGGCCGCGCATGCGCGGTGGGCGTGCCCTGCGTGCCGACCGTCCCGCGAAGCTTTTTTCCGGTTGGTGGGGGCTGCCGCGGACGTCACCCCAGTCGTGAGAACAATCAGCCTGCTGTCCTCGGAGAACAACTGCTACAGGTATGTATCATACCCTTACTGGGTGTTGGAGCTTTTATGTAGGCATGTTTGGTGTGCTGCAGCTGCTGTTCCAGATTTCTAATCATGGACGCCACTTTTTTACGATGAGCTGCTGTGTAGGCTATAATTTCCCCTCTGATGACAGCTTTAGTTTTGCACCAAAATAGGCCTAGCTCTCCTATATATTGAGAGTTTTATTAGTTGCAAAATCTTCACATTTTGCTTTCAAGTAAAGTTGAAATTCATTATTGCAAGCGAGCGAGAGAGTAGAAATCGCCACCCTGGCTTTGTTTGATAAGTATCCACAGCTTCTAGATCCATCCAGACCATCATGTGGTCCAAGATGATATCTGGCCCTATGGTCACTTGTGAGACTGCTGAAAAAAGTGATTTGGAGGTCAACATAATTTAATCTAGAGAAAAGATCATGAGCTCGTGAACGATGTGTGTAATCTTATTTGCCCAGGTGGAGTAGTCTCCGTGCATCTACCAATTCTAAGGATTCACAAAATTACTCAAGAACCCCCTGACTCAGTCGAATTGAGCTGGATTTGCCTGGTTTAACTGTGCTGTCCATATCAGGATCTGCTATTAAGTTCAGATCCCCCACTATTAGTAGTTCTTTTCCTTTATACGGTAACAAATGTGCCAGCAATGTTGGATAGAAGGCCGCTTCAAATGGGGTAGGGCTATACACATTTAACAAATACAGTTCTCTACCTTGGAGCCATAATTTTACCAAAATGTAGCGGCCCTCTCCTTTCATGAGAACCTCTGATCTACATGCTAGGGATTTGTGGATTAGTATGGCAACCCCCCCTTCGCTTTTTGCCTGAGGAATCGTAATGTAGGTCTCCCACCTAAGCCCTCTTAAGTTTAGCGTGTTCCTCATCAGTCAAACTAGTTTTTTTGAGGCAGGCAATCTCCACCCCTTTACGCTTGAACATAGTTAAAAAAATATTTGCGCTTAATAGAGGAAAAGATGCCCCCCCCCCACCTTCCAAGTTATTATTCTACTTAACTGAACAATTGCTCCCGCTATTTCGTATGTAGATGTGGGAGCCAGAGTGCACATCCTCACCCTGGCCCCCCCTTGCTAAATAACAATGTTGATCTGCCAATCAAACATAAAATGGATATCTCTTTCTCCCCTTTTGTTCTGAGCCTCACTCCCCTTACTCCTTCAAAGACTTGTCCTAGCCCCATCAATCTTCTCCACTCTGCATACACTCAGTGCTACTGATATAACCAGACTCCAATTAAGGATCACTATTATAATTTTCCAGAGCACTACATTTGCTAAGCAAGGCACTTCATGAGAAGCTCCCCATTTGCTCTGGGTCTTTTGGCTGCATACACACAATGCGTAGCTTCCTATCTCCTTCCTTTGCCCTGCCCCTGCCTACCCCCTCCTCTTCCCTCCCGTCCAACCATCACCCTTCTTGAAACCCTGTATATGCTTCCATCTATACAAATTTAGATGGAGGCACATCTCATACTTGATGCTGTGAGACCCTGCACCTTCATAGAATCACTTATTTGAACAAGCATTAACCTTTATGTAGTTCTATACATTTGCAATTTCTGGTAGAACATATCAATAACTATTGTAAAATGTCACAACATATACATTAACCAATAACATAGCAACTTACATATACCGTGTGTTTCAGTTAGAATCCACTATCTAGGTATCTTTATATTCCTTAAAAGTGTTTTCCGAGAGAAGAGGACATTTCTCTGGTAAGTGAACGCTATTTTGCTTTGTGCTTTGGGAACTTAAAGATTGGGGTTTAAAGGAGGAATTGCAGGTTAGTGTTAAGCAAAATAAAAATATAAAAAGCAATTTTATCAACTAATCTCCATAGGCTTTTCCACTTAGTTTTAAAAACTTTGTACCACAGCATTAACAGAAAGAATCTATCAGGCACTGCAGGATCTAGTTTAGTATTAAGGGGGAATAAAAGAGAGAGAGAGAGAGAGGGAAAAGCAAGTAGGACCTAGTTTAGTATTAAGGAGGGAATAAAAAGAGAGAGAGAGAGAAAAGCAAGCATCATTAACTAGTTGCCGTGGAGGGGCATAATCGAACGTGAACGCCTATCTCCATGGGCGTCTATGTCCGAAAACGGGTACGTGAAGAGGCGGGACAGACCGTATTTTTGAAAAAATGGACATTCTTCAGCTGGATGTTTTTTTTTTTTTTTTGCGATAATGGAAACTAAAAACGCCCAGCTCAAAAACGTCTTAATCCGAGCCATTTGGTCCTGGGAGGGGCCAGGATTCGTAGTACACTCGTCCCCCTGACATGCCAGGACACCAACTGGGCACCCTAGAGGTCAGTGCGGTGGACTTCAGACAACGCTCCCGCATGCATAGCTCCCTTACCACGAGTGCTGAGCACCCAACCCCCCTTCCCCAAAACCCATTACCCACAAATGTACATTACCATAGCTCTTAGGGGTGAAGGGGGCACCTACATGTGGGTACAGTGGGTTTTGGAGACCTCCCATTTACCAACACAAGTGTTACAGGTAGGGGGGATGGGCCTGGGTCCACCTGGCTGAAGTGCACTGCTGTACCCACTAAAAGTGCTCTAGGGACCTGCATACACGCAGGCCTCTAGGACTTGTTGCTGCTATATAACATTGGCACACCAGTTGACACCTGAAGACTAATCTCTCTGAAAACGTCCTTTATTGGAATAAGCACGCTTACTCACAGTTAACTGCAGATCAGAGGTTGTGCCCCACTGGCAACGAGTCTCCCTGGTACTGAGATGAGCAGTAGGTCAGAGCTGGTAGAATGCTGTACAATGCCCTCTTTCAGCCACATTCAAGGTAAGAACTAAGTTCTGTAATGTGGCTAACACGTGAAAGGGATCTAAAACTGGCTTACAAAAATGGCCACTACCTCATGGACTACCGGAAACAAAACAGGGCACACTCTGACCCAGTAAGCAGAGGGAAAAGCACCATGGGAGTAGAGCCTACCAACTACCAACATCGTGAGCATTTGCTACAAGCTAGTGGAATCACAGAGCCCAATACCCTACACCCACCACAATGCATTGCTGATGTGACTCTGCAGTGTGCATAACAGAAAAGGTGTCACATTCACCCGAGAGCCACATCAGAACCAGGGAAAGGCTGTCACAGGATAGAACACATTCTGCTGTCATGGAGGTGGGTATGGCATTTGAGGCTGGAAAAAAAGTTTGTAAAGTGGTTTTGTTTTGGTGGGAGGGGGTTAGTGACCACTGGGGGAGTCCGGGGAGGTCATCCCCGATTCCCTCCAGTGGTCATCTGGTCAGTTGGGGCACTTTTTTGGGACTTGTTCGTGAAAAAAAAGGGTCCACAAAAAGTGACCCAAAATCGCAGTAAAAACGCCTTTTTTTTTTTCCCGATTATCAGCTAAAGACGCCCACCTCTCCTCGGCCGATAACCACACCCCAGTTCCGCCTTCACCACGCCTCCGACACGCCCCTGTCAACTTTACCTGTTTCCACGACGGATTGCAGTTGGAAACACCCAAAATCGGCTTTCGATTATACCGATTTGGGCGCCCACGGGAGAAAGACGCCCATCTCCTGATTTGGGTCGCAATATAGGCATTTTTCTCTTTCAATTATAAGCAGGATAATGTACAAACTCTTTCCCATAGTTTTAAACTGAAATTTTCTCTAGAAATAGGCATTTTTCCCATAGTTCTAAACTGAAACCTTTTCTAGAGGTAGAAACTAAACAGCCAAAAACTCTTGTTCTAAAAGGCAGTTATTTTCTGTTCCTTGGCTGCTGGAGAGATAGCTCATCCAGCAACCTCAATTAAGTGTTAATTAAGGTGTGGGGAAGTAGAATACTTGTATAGGTTGCTGAGTCAGCTTCAAAGAGCCTGTTTAAAAAAGGCCCCTTAGATTCAAAGCTTTATAAAGAGGAAAGGTCCCACTGAACTTTCTTTCTGAGAAGTTCCTAGAAAAGAGGACAGTTCTCTGGTAAGTGAACGCTATTTTGCTTTGTGCTTTGGGAACTTAAAGATTGGGGTTTAAAGGAGGAATTGTAGGTTAGTGTTAGGCAAAATAAAAATATAAAGCAGATTTTATCAACTAATCTCCATAGTCTTTTCCACTTAGTTTTAAAAACTTTGTACCACAGCATTAACAGATTAGAATCTAGCAGGCACTGCGGGATCTAGTTTAGTCTTCCCGCCCACCCCTAAGACAACTCTTCATTTATAGTTATTGTAATTAGGGTAACAAGCAAGGAGTGTTTTTACTGAGTTTTAAATACATTTCATTACCATCTAAGAAGGAAACACTAAATAAATCATACAATATACTATATAAACTAAAATACACTTTTATATTAGGCTAATATCCTTAATATTGTAGCATTTTTAAATTATTGAAAACCTCAAAAACACTGAGATGGAGTCTGCAGTCCAGCAGCAAGAGGGGTGCTATCTAGTCTGTTGCATTGAGTGTCACATGTATGATTATCTCCCAGTTGGTGTGTGCCTGATGCAAAGAGCTAGCTCTCAGAGAACGTGTCTGTTCTCGTGAGGCTAGAGTAGCAGATTTGGTGGAGCTGAGGGAGACAGAGAGGTACATAGAGGAGACCTACAGGGATGTTGAAGAGAAGTCCCACCTCCGGTCTGGTAGCCCCTGTGCTACCTTGGAGGTCTCCTAGATGGTGAAGTAGGAAGTACTCCTGTAGCCAGGACCTGCCCTCCAGTGGATGTACTATCCTCTCGCACCGAGGATATGTCTCCAAGTGCTGACCGGGAGGGAAAGGTTAGTACCGCTGTTGTAGTTGGTGATGCGATCATTAGGCATATAGATAGCTGTGTGGCTGGTGGACGTGAGGATCACCTGGTGACTTGCCTGCCTGGTGCAAAGGTGGAGGACCTTACGCGTCACCTAGATAAGATTTTAGATAGTGCTGGGGAGGAGCCGGCTGTCTTGGTACATGTGGGTACCAACGACATAGGAAAATGTGGGAGAGAGGTTCTGGAAGCCAAATTTAGGCTCTTTAGTAGAAAGCTCAAATCCAGAACCTCTAGGATAGCATTTTCTGAAATGCTACCTGTTTCACGCGCAGAGCCCTGGAGTCTCAATGCGTGGATGAGACGATGGTGCAGGGAAGAAGGTTTTAGATTTGTTAGGAACTGGGCAACATTCTGGGGAAGAGGGAGCCTATTCTGAAAGGATGGGCTCCACCTTAACCAGGGTGGGACCAGGCTGCTGGCATCGGCAATTAAAAAGGAGATAGAGCAGCTTTTAAAGTACAAATGGGAGGAAGGCTGACAGTCGCTCAAAAGCGCATGGTTCGGAATAAGGTATCTTTCAAAGATATCACCAAAACAGGGAAGATACAGTATCCTGATAGTGAGGTTGCAAGAGAGACCGTAGTAGATCAGGTGTCCTTAAATAAAAATCAGACAAATTATTGCAAATTAATACTGTCAAGTACTAAGCATGATGTAAATAGGAACAACAAACATAGCTTGAAATGTCTATATGCGAATGCCAGGAGCCTAAGAAGTGGAGTGCACTGGAAGTTAAGTGGAGGAGTGGCCTAGTGGTTAAGGTGGTGGACTCTGGTCCTGGGGAACTGAGTTTGATTCCCACTTCAGGCACAGGCAGCTCCTTGTGACTCTGGGCAAGTCACTTAACCCTCCATTGCCCCAGGTACAAATAAGTACCTGTATATGTAAGCCGCATTGAGCCTGCCATGAGTGGGAAAGCGCGGGGTACAAATGTAACAAAAATAAAATAAATAAACTGGGAGAGTTAGAATATATTGCACTAAATGAAAAATTAGATATAATAGGCATCTCTGAGACCTGGTGGAAGGAGGATAACCAGTGGGACACTGTCATACCGGGGTACAAATTATATCGTAGTGATAGGGTGGATTGAATTAATGGAGGGGTAGCATTGTATATTAATGAGAGCCTTGAATCAAATAGATTGAAAATTCTGCAGGAAACAAAACACTTCTTGGAGTCACAGTGGATTGAAATTCCATGTGTAAAGGGGAAAAGGATAGTGATAGGAGTGTACTACCGTCCGTCTGGCCAGGATGAACAGACGGATGCAGAAATGTTAAAGGAAATTAGGGACGCAAACAAACTGGGCAACACAATAATAATGGGTGATTTCAGTTATCCCGATATTGACTGGGTAAATGTAACATCAGGGCACGCTAGGGAGGTAAAATTCCTTGATGAAATCAAGGACAGCTTTATGGAGCAGCTGGTACAGGGACCAACGAGAGAAGGAAAAATTCTAGACCTAGTCCTTAGTGGAGCGCATGATCTGGTGCGAGAGGTAATGGTGCTGGGGCTGCTTGATACCAAATCCGATCATATTATGATCACTGTTATCAGCTTTGAAGTAACTTCAAAAAAGGAGACTATGATAAAATGAGAAGAACGGTGAAAACAAAACTTAGAGGAATGACTGCGAGGGTCAAAAATTTACATCAGGCGTGGATGCTGTTCAAAAACACCACTACGTCACTGGCTGCATTATGACGTGATCCTAGCAGACCAACTCCGAGGGAGCCACGGTCCCAGGCAAGACAGAACGTTGGAGGTGAGAATTATTATATAGGATGAGTGGAGTTGAACGGGTAGATGTGAAGCGTCTGTTTACGCTTTCCAAAAATACTAGGACTAGGGGGCATGCGATGAAGCTACAATGTAGTAAATTTAAAACTAATCGAGATCACATGACAAGATGGCGGCACGTTAGTTTGTGGTTTGTGTGAGCTCCGGAGTTTAGCTTGCCGAAAAATTTTTTTTCTTCTAAGAATGCCCCATACAAAGCGTAAAGGTATGGTTAAGGCAGGAACCTCGACGCCTAAACCTATCACTGGGCAGCAAACAATGGAGAGATACACCACAACGGCACTTACCCAGGTTTCCGGGTTGACTCCTGCTATTTCTCTGGAAGGAGACCATGAGGATATGGGACTAAATGTCACTCTTTCTTCCCCGGAACTCGAGCCACCGCCCCAACCCATAGGGCGCCTTCTCCAGACGGGGTCCTTGCGACCGGGATCGGGTGCGCAAGGACCCGTGGATCGAGGAGTGGAGACGGCAAAACCCGATGGAGGGAAGAAGGGAGGAATCCCTACTCCTGAGCTGAGAGCTCTAGTTGTTAAACCTGTGGCGGTGACGCTGGAGAGTATTTGGGAAGCTCTCCAGCGTTTGGATATCTCAGTAGCCAACTCTACAAAAGAAATTTCGTCTCTCGTGAGTAAAGTGGATTCACTTTATAATACTATGGAGAACACAAAACAAGAATTTGCTTCTCAATTGGTGAAAGTTAAACAAGAAATGAAGAATCTACAGGAATTTAATTTAACAACTGTTAAGGATAAGACCTTTATTCACCGTAAAATAGAACAGATTGAAAATTTCCACCGGAGACTTACATTACGTTTTTTGAATTTTCCAAAGTCCTTAGTGGTCAGCCCAATAGAAGCATTTAAGAAATATCTACAAGAAACTTTACATTATTCTCCTGAAATGTTTCCCCCGATTAGTAAGATATATATCTTCAATCAAAAAAAGTGTCTGAAATTCAATCAGGATTACAACTATTGCACCTTTAAATCAAATAAGGACAGTTTGAATTTGTCTGACCTTCTAGAGACTTCTATGACCGAGGATTCTGAAGAAGTACTTTAATAGTGACTTTTATATTTGAGCAAGACTTAGAATCAGTTAAACGTTTATACTTTAGAAATGCAAAAACCCTTTTTCTGGGTAAAAAGGTATGGATGTTCCCAGATGTGACTAAATCCACTCAAGAGCGACGGAAAGCTTTCTTAGCTCTTAGATCTGAAATATTAACTCTGGGGGCATCTTTTTATCTTAACTACCCTTGCAAGTGTGTGGTTAAATATTTAGGGATAAAATATATATTTTTCCAACCCGAACATCTTAGTGAATTCGTTAAAGTTAAGAAACTGGCTACTGGATAATACCAGCTCCTAGTCGAGAATATTGGTTAGATGGATAGGTGTGTGTTAAGCTATACATCTGCTTAGTTTTTTCCTCTTAAGACTTCTGTTATTTTCCTTTCAAGTGATCTCATACTTTTGTGGTCTAAAGAAGATGAGTAAAAAAAAAATTTTTTCTTTATTATTTGAATGATATGATTTCAAAATATGCATCTGTATTGCCTACTCAAGTTTATAAATGGCTTGTAAAAAATTCTAAAATGCAAAATAAAAAAAATAAAAATTTAAAACTAATCGGAGAAAATGTTTCTTCACTCAACGTGTAATTAAACTCTGGAATTTGTTGCCAGAGAATGTGGTAAAGGCGGATAGCTTAGTGGAGTTTAAAAAAGGTTTGGACAGCTTCCTAAAGGAAAAGTCCATAGACCGTTATTAAATGGATTTGAGGAAAATCCACTATTTCTGGGATAAGCAGTATAAAATGTTTTGTACTTTTTGGGGGATCTTGCCAGGTATTTGTGACCTGGATTGGCCACTGTTGGAAACAGGATGCTGGGCTTGATGGACCTTTGATCTTTCCCAGTATGGTAATACTTACAGTGGGGGAAATAAGTATTTGATCCCTTGCTGATTTTGTAAGTTTGCCCACTGACAAAGACATGAGCAGCCCATAATTGAAGGGTAGGTTATTGGTAACAGTGAGAGATAGCACATCACAAATTAAATCCGGAAAATCACATTGTGGAAAGTATATGAATTTATTTGCATTCTGCAGAGGGAAATAAGTATTTGATCCCCCACCAACCAGTAAGAGATCTGGCCCCTACAGACCAGGTAGATGCTCCAAATCAACTCGTTACCTGCATGACAGACAGCTGTCGGCAATGGTCACCTGTATGAAAGACACCTGTCCACAGACTCAGTGAATCAGTCAGACTCTAACCTCTACAAAATGGCCAAGAGCAAGGAGCTGTCTAAGGATGTCAGGGACAAGATCATACACCTGCACAAGGCTGGAATGGGCTACAAAACCATCAGTAAGACGCTGGGCGAGAAGGAGACAACTGTTGGTGCCATAGTAAGAAAATGGAAAGAAGAACAAAATGACTGTCAATCGACAAAGATCTGGGGCTCCACGCAAAATCTCACCTCGTGGGGTATCCTTGATCATGAGGAAGGTTAGAAATCAGCCTACAACTACAAGGGGGGAACTTGTCAATGATCTCAAGGCAGCTGGGACCACTGTCACCACGGAAAACCATTGGTAACACATTACGACATAACGGATTGCAATCCTGCAGTGCCCGCAAGGTCCCCCTGCTCCGGAAGGCACATGTGACGGCCCGTCTGAAGTTTGCCAGTGAACACCTGGATGATGCCGAGAGTGATTGGGAGAAGGTGCTGTGGTCAGATGAGACAAAAATTGAGCTCTTTGGCATGAACTCAACTCGCCGTGTTGGAGGAAGAGAAATGCTGCCTATGACCCAAAGAACACCGTCCCCACTGTCAAGCATGGAGGTGGAAATGTTATGTTTTGGGGGTGTTTCTCTGCTAAGGGCACAGGACTACTTCACCACATCAATGGAGAATGGATGGGGCCATGTACCGTACAATTCTGAGTGACAACCTCCTTCCCTACGCCAGGCCTTAAAAATGGGTCGTGGCTGGGTCTTCCAGCACGACAATGACCCAAAACATACAGCCAAGGCAACAAAGGAGTGGCTCAGGAAGAAGCACATTAGGGTCATGGAGTGGCCTAGCCAGTCACCAGACCTTAATCCCATTGAAAACTTATGGAGGGAGCTGAAGCTCGCGAGTTGCCAAGCGACAGCCCAGAACTCTTAATGATTTAGAGATGATCTGCAAAGAGGAGTGGACCAAAATTCCTCCTGACGTGTGCAAACCTCATCATCAACTACAGAAGACGTCTGACCGCTGTGCTTGCCAACAAGGGTTTTGCCACCAAGTATTAGGTCTTGTTTGCCAGAGGGATCAAATACTTATTTCCCTCTGCAGAATGCAAATAAATTCATATACTTTCCACAATGTGATTTTCCGGATTTAATTTGTGATGTGCTATCTCTCACTGTTACCAATAACCTACCCTTCAATTATGGGCTGCTCATGTCTTTGTCAGTGGGCAAACTTACAAAATCAGCAAGGGATCAAATACTTATTTCCCCCACTGTATGTACTCATGTGTGGTAATCTGGTTTTGCAATAGCAATTCGACAATACATATTCACCTACATCAAGTCTCTGCTTGTGCAAAAAGGTTTTTGGAAATAAAGCCTCATGCCAGTCCCGCTGAATCAAAGATCTTCCAGATAAAATCTCCGGATAAAGCAGCATGAATTTAGGTTTTTTTTTCTCATAAAGCTGTGCACAAATTGGAGTAAATTTCTTTTGTTGCTCCTGTATGGACAATTCCCATAAGCCATTATGTCTGTACCACTTTTCACCTCTCACAGTGGCTTGATCCTCTTTTGCTGCTGTGGGGTCTCCATGCTACTGCTGGTGTTGTGCTTTCATCTCTGTTGCTAATGCCGTCCTGGCCCATGCGGTGATGTCACACCATCCATTTTTTTTCTGTCACCCGCTTCTTATCTTTCTTTTTCCGGTTCTGTTGGACATTTCTTCTGAAATTATATTTAAGTAGTTTTCCATGCAGGGAGCTCCATTTCATTCGTCCAAAATGAAGTAATTTGTGTGGTTTTTTGCTTGCTAATTAAAGAGTTAGGTGTGGGAGCCTCAGAGAGCTGACAAAAGCATGCCCTGCTCTCTCACTGCATCATATGGTCTCCCCCCACCCCCCAAGTCCCTCTTGATAATGGCTTATTGAAGTTATCTAAACCTTTTTAAAACCCTGCTAAGCTGCTTTTACCACATTCTCTGACAACAAATTCCAGAGTTTAATTACACATTGAGTGAAGAAATATTTTCTCTGGTTTATTTTAAGTTTACTACTTTGTAGCTTCATTGAATGCCCCTTAGTTCTAGTACTTTTGGGAAGAGTTAACAAGCAATTTACGTCTATCCATTCCACTCCACTTATCAACCTCTATCGTATCTCCCCTCAGCCGTCTTTTCTGTAAGCTGAAGAGCCCTAGCTGCTTTTGCTTTATCTCATAGGGAAGTCATCCCATCTCCTTTACCTTTTTCTTCGCCCTTCAAGGTACTTTTTCTAATTCCACTATATCTTTTTTGAGATACAGTGATCAGAATTGCACACAGTATTTGAGGTGTGGTTGCACCATAAAGCAATACAAAGGCATTATAACATCCTCATTTTGTTTTCCATTCCTTTCATAATAATACCTAACATTCTATTTTCTTTCTTAGCTGCCGCTGCACACTGATCAGATGGTTTAACTTACTAACAATGACACCTTCATCCCTTTCCTGGTCGGCGACTCCTAATGTGGAATCTTGCATCAGATTCAACAGTTTTGGTGGCAGCGTCTACAGAGTGTGGTAGTTCAGTGACCCTGAACTGTCCCCTTGAATCCATTTGCTTTTTGAGTACCTGAAGATTCCACAACAAAAACCGCCAGATAAGAAAGTGATACTTTTGTTTTGGAGAGACTCCACTGCTCCTATGGTGGTTGCCTGGCAGATGCAGATGATTATCTTGCTTTCTATGGAGTGGCTTTCCGTCACTGACTTGGACTCTGCAAAAGGACAGCGCTTTCAACGAACTTGGAAACGTTTTTGGGCCACCCTTCAGCCAGCAGCCCACAGTCGTATTCTTAATCTTGATTTTATTACACCATGCTACTAATCATTGAGTAAAATAAGGGGGGGAAAGGAGAGGATAGGATGGGATAATTCTTTATGAAATTATGTTGTCCATACAGCATTCTGGCATAATGCAGTGTGTTATTGTTTTGAGTTGGTTGTTCATCATGCCTATTGCTGTTCTTTAATAAACAAGATTTCAACATAAAAACTGGGCCAGAGCCAGCTTGAAGGGGGATGGAAGTGGAGAAAGGATGATTGGGGCTGCTGGTAATGACAGATGAGAACTGAGATTGTGTTATGGAAAAATGTGTCGGAGAGATGAGCTAGGACCAGGGTCACCTTGAATGCACCTGAGCAGCCAGGCTGACTGCATCATCAGAGGACAATGTGCATTGGAAAACCTTTCATTTCGGTTCATTTTCAGGTCAGTCACCCTTGCGTTTGTTTTCAGATCCTGAAAATATTCATTTAAGTGGGTTCCATTAAAGTCAGTTTTAGTGGAACTGCTTGAAACTTCCTGGCAGGCATTAGCAACAGAGATGAAAGCACAACACCCAACAGTAGCATGGAGACCCCACAGCAGCAAAGAGGATCAAGCCACTGTGAGAGGTGAAAAGTGGTACAGACAGTGGAACGAACACAGCAAAACACCAGGAGAGAAGTGAAACAGCACCACCACTGTCATGAAGACTTTAAAGCCCCCCTCAGAGTAGACAAAAGAAGCACCAACTAGGTTAGGGTCAGAATTTTATGTGGCAATGAGGTTATCTGCATAAAGGAACATCCATGTATCTCCATAGATAGGTTTGATGACAAGAGCCTGCTTTCATGTGCCAGAAAAAGCATATGAAAAGACTTAGTCTCTATGTTAGGTTGCATTCCAATCTTTATTTCAAAGTTGTAGTCTGTATTGTTCTTCTGTTGCAAAGGAGCTAATATTGACCAGTTCACAATACAGCTCCTGAGAGAATAAGATTGTAATATGTGGCATGAACAAATAAACAATGGGATGAAGATCCCAAGGTATTTGGAAAGGGTAAACCAGCACCAACATTTGCAGAAACACCCCAAGGCAATGAAGACAGATAGTTTGGGCATTGATACTGTGTGTGTGTGTGTGTTGGGGGGAAGGGGTTACCCCCCAAATTTGGGCAATAGGGTTCACTGGGTAGTCAGCATTGTAAGTTTCATCAATAAATAAAAGGTTTCCTAAAGTGCTTGGGTACATGAAATTTGTTTGTCGATGAAATGTTATTCTGGAGGGCCCTTAGTAATTGGGAGTTAGAAGGTGCTGTAATCATTTCCTCTATATACCATAGAGGAAAGCATACTCTAAGGCACCACAGAAGGAACCTCAGCAACAGTAGAATGAAGACCCAAAGCACCAAGAAATATGCATAGTAAACAAAGAAAAAAGAGTATCATCTACCCACAAGGACAATGATCATAGAAAAAAGCAGCAATAAAACTAGTACAAATATAACCAAGACTGTCAAAGCCACCAGTGTAACAAACCATATTTCTTCACTGTGCTTTCAAATTGCAGAATTATTCTTGAAAACAAGACATGAACTTTAAAGAGAGTCAAAGAGGGCATATAGGTCCATGCAGAACACTGAGAGAATCTAAACTGATGGTATGGATGGCCAGAGCAGGATGGCGTATAGCCTGTGTCTTCTGTAAGCAATGCAAGGAAGAATTGGTAATGGCTAAATAAATAAATAAATGGAGATGGTAATTACAAATTACAGTTCAAGACTTATAAAATCATCTAGTATCTAGCATACAGTATCACATCCAAATGACTGCTGAAAAGATCACTTGTACCCTGTTGTTGGTGCACCCACTATACCTACAGCCTGACCATGCCTCATGGGCAGTATCACTTTGTACTTGAGAGGCCCTATATCTGATAATGGATATATTCATTAACTGTGTTGTTACAGTTATTTACTGCTTTTTTCCAGCCTTCATATGACACTTGGCCTTTCCATCCCATTTCTCTGGGGTTAGCAACTCCCTGATACAGGACAGCAGACAGGTCGTAAGACCCATCTCTACTCTAATCCAAGTCCCTATAATATGAACACCTCTTCAGACTAATAATTTCACTGATATCCCTACACAGGTTGGCCTTTTAAGTGTTAGGCAGTGCACAGTAAATGTGTACTTATCAAAGATCTAAGTTTATCTCACAGGCTTGACATACTTTGCCTAACAGAAAATGCCTTTCTAACCTAGTCCTGCCCCCCCCCCCTCAGGGTACTCCTACTACTACACATACCAGACCACCGGCAGGGGAGGAGGTCTAGCCATTATTTACTCTACTGCCTTGCAGATTTCTGCTTCGCCTTCCTATCATTACGTGACCACTGAAAACCTACCTTTCCATTAGGGAGAAAGTCTAAATGGGACTGCTTTCCAATCTACCTTCCCCCTCTAATAACTACAGTGACATTATCAGAGCTTGTCCAACACTACTCTTTTTCTCTCTGTCCCCCCCCCCCCCCCCCCCAACCCTTCCACAAAATCATTCTAGGTGATTTTAATTTGCATATAGATGATCTATCTAATAGCTATGCTAATGATTTCTCTACATTTCTACAGGACTTCCATATAACCTAACACATTCAGTCCCCAACACATATTGCCGGTCATACTCTTGACCTTGTTCTTTCTAATGTTCATTTATCTGTATTACTAAATAACTTGCCAACTCTACCTCTACCCTGGACTAATCATTATCTTCATTCCTTTTCCCTCCTACATTCACACTGATACTCCCAGACCTTAGGCCCCAACACTTATCAATCAAGAGCACTACACCTAATCACAAAAAACACCCTATCTAGCCACCTTGACTTAGACCTCTCCTCATTTTCTTCACTCCCCTTGGATGAAAAAGTCTTCAGCTGGAATGCTTCCATATCTGCAGCTTTGAATAAACTGGCACCCATTCAGACATCACTGTCCATGAGTCGAAAACACAAACCTTGGTTTTCCATCAAACTCTATTAAAACAACTACGCCAAAAAGAGCACTAGTGGGGTGGAGGAGTAGCCTAATGTTTAGTGCAGCAGGCCTTGAGCCTGATGACCTGGGTTCAGTTCCCACTGCAGCTCCTTGTGATCTTGGGCAAGTCACTTAACCCTTCGTTATTCCAGCTACAAAAGCATAAGATTGTGAGCCTTCTAGGGACAGAGAAAGTACCTGCATGTAAAGTGTACAGCGCTGCGTACATGTCAGGTTCTCAGGTTCAGAGCCCGCGGGGCCGGGCTCTGGAGCAAACGTGAGCCCTTGGGCTGCTGCTGAGGAGCGACAGCAGCAGGCAAAACCCACCAACCAACACTGGGCAAGCACACTGGCAGGGACTGCAGGCACTGCCCAGTGAACCGGAACACATGGCCTGGAGGACTGGAGGACACAGGACTGGAACACTGGACTGCAATCCCCCGGACTGGAGGACATAGGACTGGAACACACACTGGACCGGAACACACTGGACTGGAGCGCACCAGACTGGAACACACACCGGACCGGAACACACTGGACTGGAGCACACTGGACTGGTCCGTACAGCTTCACCTGCACTTGGCCACTACCCCCCCCCCCCCCCCCCCCCCCCCCAAGGGTTGAGCCCTTGGGTTCGAGTGGCTGGCAGGACTTACTGGATACCGGATGACACAAAGACCAGGCCTGGAAACAGAAGAGACATCAGTGCTCCAAGGAACTGGACTAACCAGGGCACTCCTAGGCCTACACTAACAAAAGGACTTCCTAAGCCCTATACTAACAAGCTAAACACAAAACTAACAAGCTAAACACAAAACTATCAAGGTGCTTCCTAAGCACTACTCTAGCAAGCTAGACACAAAACTAACAAGGTGCTTCCAAAACCAAGAGGGAAAAGCAGGGGAACCACAAGGGAAAAGCAGGAAAGCTAACCACACAGACACCAGTGCACACTGCACTAACACTAACCTGGACCTGCCGGTGAGTCTGACGTCGGTGCCGGGGAAAATGGTAGAGGCTATTATTAAAAACAAAATTACAGAGCACATCCGAGTACATGGATTACTGAGACCGAGTCAGCACGGCTTTTGTGTAGGGAAATCTTGCCTGACCAATTTACTTCAATTCTTTGAAGGAGTAAACAAACATGTGGACAAAGGGGAGCCGGTTGATATTGTGTATCTGGATTTTCAAAAGGCGTTTGACAAGGTACCCCATGAAAGGCTACAGAGGAAATTGGAGGGTCATGGGATAGGAGGAAATGTCCTATTGTGGATTAAAACTGATTAAAGGATAGGAAACAGAGAGTGGGGTTAAATGGGCAGTATTCACAATGGAGAAGGGTAGTTAGTGGGTTCCTCAGGGGTCTGTGCTAGGACCGCTGCTTTTTAATATATTATAAATGATTTAGAGATGGGAGTAACTAGCGAGGTAATTAAATTTGCTGATGACACAAAGTTATTCAAAATCGTTAACTCGCGACAGGATTGTGAAAAATTACAAGAGGACCTTACAAGACTGGGAGACTGGGCGGCTAAATGGCAGATGACGTTTAATGTGAGCAAGTGCAAGGTGATGCATGTGGGAAAAAAGAACCCGAATTATAGCTACATCATGCAAGGTTCCATGTTAGGAGTTACGGACCAAGAAAGGGATCTGGGTGTCGTTGTCGATAATACACTGAAACCTTCTGCTCAGTGTGCTGCTGCGGCTAGGAAAGCGAATAGAATATTGGGTATTATTAGGAAAGGTATGGAAAACAGGTGTGAGGATGTTATAATGCCGTTGTATCGCTCCATGGTGCGACCGCACCTTGAGTATTGTGTTCAATTCTGGTCACCGCATCTCAAGAAAGATATTGTAGAATTGGAAAAGGTGCAGTGAAGGGCGACTAAAATGATAGCGGGGATGGGACGACTTCCCTATGAAGAAAGACTAAGGAGGCTAGGGCTTTTCAGCTTGGAGAAGAGACGGCTGAGGGGAGACATGATAGAGGTATATAAAATAATGAGTGGAGTGGAACAGGTGGATGTGAAGCGTCTGTTCACGCTTTCTAAAAATACTAGGACTAGGGGGATGCGATTAAACTACAGTGTAGTAAATTTAAAACAAATCGGAGAAATTTTTCTACACCCAACGTATAATTAAACTCTGGAATTCATTGCCGGAAAATGTGGTGAAGGCGGTTATCTTAGCAGAGTTTAAAAAGGGGTTGTACGGTTTCCTAAAGGACAAGTCCATAAACCGCTACTAAACGGCCTTGGAAAAATCCAAAATTCCAGGAATAACATGTATAGAATGTTTGTACGTTTGGGAAGCTTGCCAGGTGCCCTTGGCCTGGATTGGCCGCTGTCGTGGACAAGATGCTGAGCTCGATGGACCCTTGGTCTTTTCCCAGTATGGCATTACTTATGTACTTATGACCTTAGCAAAAGCAAGCAGGGAAACTAGAAACAAAGTAAGAAGTGCACACTGCACCACCCTACCTAAAGCAAACACCACCGTTGCAAAGGCTCTGAAGGAAAGAACACCACTTCCTTATCAAGGCCCTCCCTGATGATGTCACACTCCCTAGCCCCAGGCAACAGCACACTGACCCAGAGAGCACACTGAAACCCATAGAGGCCCAACCCACACCAATGCAGCACCGTGAAGCACTTGAAGCCAGTACACCCAGAGAGAGGTAGAGCTAACTCAGTCCACACACACAGCTGTAGTAAAGTGAAACAATTAGCCCCATGCTGCTGGAAGCTGCCAGCACAGAGAGAGAGAGAGCCAGCTGCTCAGAAAGGACAGAAAAAAGAAACAGAAGCCAGCAAAGCTGACCACCAGGAAAAAGGTAAGTTTGAGAGGGGTTATGACCACAATCATAACAGCATCTCCCCCTCAAGGCTCCCGTGTCCCCACGGGAGCTCAAGGTCACCAAAGAAAATTTAGGTCTCCATGGGTAACTGTGATGAAATCTCCCAATGGGTTTCACAACATAAATCTGGACAGCTGGGCAGGAAGTAGCAAATACATCTGGAACTTGGAAACCAGAGTGGCTTTGGCCACCACGAGGCTCTTTAGGACGGCTGCTAGGCAGGATCAGAGTCTTGGATGCAACAAGTGGAGTTCTATTCAACAGGAACCATCTCCTGAAGGAGTCCACGACTTCCTTGACTTCCTGGCACTCCACTGTAGCAGCCAGAACTGGGCTAGAGCCCACACCCATCCTGGAATCTGAAGCCGGACAGGGACTCGGACTGGACTTTGGACTGGACCTCACCTCTTGGCTGGAGCTGGAACTCAGAAGGAGGTCAACATCTTGGCTGAAATGGGAACTCGGAGTAGACTCAGCATCTTGCCTGAGACTGCAACCTGATCTGGCCTCAGCATCTTGGCCGGAACTGCCACTCAATTCAGACTCAGCCTCTTGGCTGGACTCGGTACTCAGCGTAGACTCAGCATCTCGGCTGGCACTGGAACTCGCTCCGGACTCAGCATCTTGGCCGGAACTGCAACTCACACCGGACTCAGCATCTTGGCCGGAACTGCAACTCGATCCGGACTCAGCATCTTGACCGGGACTACAACTCGCTCCAGACTCAGCATCTTGACAGGAACTGCAACTCGATCCAGACTCAGCATCTTGACCGGGACTGCAACTCGATCCAGACTCAGCATCTTGCCTGGAACTACAACTCGATCCAGACTCAGCATCTTGACTGCCAATGCTGCAACTCACTCCGGACTCAGCATCTTGGCTGCCATTGGAACTTGGCAGCGGCTTGGCTAGCAGGGCCACTCAAACTGGCATCGGAGGCTCGGTCAGAAGCGTCCCTTGGACTGGACTCAGAGGCTTGACTGGAGGTGCTACTTGAACTGGGATTGGAGGCTCGGTTAGAAGCGTCCCTTGGACTGGACTCAGGGGTTTAACTGGCCATGCCACTTGGACTGGAGGCTCGGCCAGAAGCGCCACTTGAACAGGAATCGGAGGCTCAATTAGAAGCGTCCCATGGACTGGACTCAGAGGCTTGACTGAAGCCGCTACTTGAACTGAGATTGGAGGCTCGGTTAGAAGCGTTGCTCGGACAGGACTCCGAACCTGGCTGGAATTGGGCCTCAGCTTGGACTCAGCATCTGGGCTGGAACTCAAAACAGACTCAGAAGCTTGGCGGGCAGAGTCAGGAAGCCACCTTCTTTCAGCTTGGGCTTCAGGAGTATCCCGCAGGGCTGGCTCCGAGAGGAGTTGGAAGCGGTAAAAGAACAGCTTGGTAGAGGGATCAATAGCAGAAACTGGGTTTTCTTCTAACCCAAGCCAGGAGAAACGCCTTCTCTCCGCTGCAGCTTCAGGAGTATTCTTCAGGGCTGGATCAGACAACAGTTTGACACGGTAATCATGGAGCGTCAGAAACGGATCCAGCTCAAAAATGGGGTTGGAACTGGGATCCAAACTGGTACTAGGAGGCTCAGTAGACAGCACCACTTGAACTGGACGCAGAGACTTGGCTTGAAGCGCTGCTTGGACTGGACTCGGAGCCTCAATCAGAAGCATCCCTCGGACTGGACTCGGAGACTCGAATGGAAGCGCCACCTGAACTGGCATCGGAGGCTCGGTCAGAAGCATCCCTCGGACTGGACTCTGAAGCTTGGCTGGACGCGCTGTTCGGACTGGATTCAGAGGCTTGTCTGGGCGCTCTGCTTGAACGGGACTGGACCCCTGCTGGGCCCAGAGCATGGAATTCCCAAGACGTCTCCTCTCAGCGACAGCTTCAGGAGTGTCCCACAAAACTGGATTCAAGACAAGGCTGCGGTGATATTCAGAGAGCGTGATAAAAGGGTCCATATCTGAAACTGGGTTTTCAGCAATTCCAAGCAGCCGGACACATTTTCTCTCAGCTGCCGCTTCAGGGGTCTTCTTCAAAACAGGATGAGACAAAAGTTTCCCACGATACTGACGAAGAGTCATAGAAGGATCAAGAACAACGATGGAGCTGGACCCCAGCTGGGTCAGCTGGATGGGGGTTCTTGCCGGGCTCATGGCCTTTGCAATCTGTCAGGTTCTCAGGTTCAAAGCCCGCGGGGCCGGGCTCTGGAGCAAACATGAGCCCTTGGGCTGCTGCCGAGGAGCGACAGCAGCAGGCAAAACCCACCAACCAACACTGGGCAAGCACACTGGCAGGGACTGCAGGCACTGCCCAGTGAACCGGAACACATGGACTGGAATCCCCCGGACTGGAGGACACAGGACTGGAACACTGGACTGCAATCCGCCGGACTGGAGGACACAGGACTGGAACATACACCGGACTGGAACACACTGGACTGGAGCGCACCAGACTGGACACACACCGGACCGGAACACACTGGACTGGAGCGCACCAGACTGGAACACACACTGGACTGGAGCACACTGGACTGGTCCGTTCACCTGCACTTGGCCACTACCCCCCCCCCCCCCCCCCCACCCCAAGGGTTCAGCCCTTGGGTTCAGTGGCTGGCAGGACTTACCGGATACCGGATGACACAAGGACCAGGACTGGAAACAGAAGAGACATCGGTGTTCCAAGGAACTGGACTAACCAGGGCACTCCTAGGCCTACACTAACAAAAGGACTTCCTAAGCCCTATACTAACAAGCTAAACACAAAACTAACAAGCTTCCTAAGCACTACTCTAGCAAGCTAGACACAAAACTAACAAGGTGCTTCCTAAGCACTACCCTAGCAAGCTAGACACAAAACTAACAAGGTGCTTCCTAAGCACTACCCTAGCAAGCTAGACACAAAACTATCAAGGTGCTTCCTAAGCACTACTCTAGCAAGCTAGACATAAAACTAACAAGGTGCTTCCAAAACCAAGAGGGAAAAGCAGGGGAACCACAAGGGAAAAGCAGGAAAGCTAAACACACAGACACCAGTGCACACTGCACTAACACTAACCTGGACCTTAGCAAAAGCAAGCAAGGAAACTAGACACAAAGTCAGAAGTGCATACTGCACCACCCTACCTAAAGCAAACACCACCGTTGCAAAGGCTCTGAAGGAAAGAACACCACTTCCTTATCAAGGCCCTCCCTGATGATGTCACACTCCCTAGCCCCAGGCAACAGCACACTGACCCAGAGAGCACACTGAAACCCATAGAGGCCCAACCCACACCAATGCAGCACCGTGAAGCATTTGAAGCCAGTACACCCAGAGAGAGGTAGAGCTAACTCAGTCCACACACACAGCTGTAGTAAAGTGAAACAATTAGCCCCATGCTGCTGGAAGCTGCCAGCACAGAGAGAGAGAGCCAGCTGCTCAGAAAGGACTGAAAAAAGAAACAGAAGCCAGCAAAGCTGACCACCAGGAAAAGGTAAGTTTGAGAGGGGTTATGACCACAATCATAACAGTACATCTAGTAGCGCTATGATTAGTAGTAGCAGTAGTAGACTTGCCATTCCTTATTACTAGGACTAGGGGGCATGCGATGAAGCTACAAAGTAGTAAATGTAATACAAATCAGAGAAAATGTTTCTTCACTCAATGTGTAATTAAACTCTGGAATTCGTTTCCAGACACTGTGGTAAAGGCAGCTAGCCTAGCGGGGTTTAAAAAAGGTCTGGACAGCTTCCTAAAGGAAAAGTCCATAGACCATTATTAAATTGACTTGGGGTAAATCCACTGCTTATATCTGGGATAAGCAGCATAAAATGTATTGAACGTTTTTGGGATCTTGCTAGGTATATGTGACCTGGATTGACCACTGTTGGAAACAGGATGCTGGGCTCGATGGACCTTTGGTCTGTCTCAGTGTGGCAATACTTATGTACTTATGGCATAAACTTCATTCACCAACCAATCTAAATGGTTACAAATAGCTAGCCTTACTCTATAAACAAAAAATAGTCCTTGCGCGGAAACTATACCCTGGCCCTCACTATGGCTAAAACTTATAAAATTATTAGATCAAAACTTTGTCATAGCTGGGGCTTGCAATATCCATTCATAGTAGATATACCCAGCACTAACATATCTTTCAAAACCTTAACATAGCAACAAGTTCTTATAACTTAAGACCTCAGCAGCGACTTCTTTCACAAGAGTTACTAAACTCTTGGCTCACCTGCCTCTTCATCAGTCAAGTTATATCAATTTTAATACAAATTTCTTATCATTTATATGTTTTTCAATTTTTCTTAAAATGGTATAGAAAACACTACTTAACTCAAGGCTCATTGTGGGACCACTCGCTGACATGCAGGTTTCACAATAATGCTGCGTCAGGGTCCGGTCCAGTACAATAAAACACACAAGCGTCAATTAAAAAAATATTTCACTCAACATTTACAAAAACATTGTTGCTAATTAATCCTCTACTTACAAGAATAATGAAAAGTGTTCCATATCATATATTCAAATATGCAATCTGACTGCGCTAGCAGCACCACTTTATACACAAAAGTCACATGACCCATCAACCAATACACCTACTCCTACTGTAATATCTTTCATTGATTGTAGCTCATAATAAAAAAACATCTTTTAAGGATAGTGTAATAAAAAGGATTTTAGAGATTGCTTTTCAATCTGCCTTGACTAACAAGTGCACTTGGGGTCTGTATTGTTGATTAGAAGAAATTCTGTTTATTTTTTATGTTTCAACTATTTTTTATTGATAATTCAGCATGTTAAACACTTCCAGTAAATTCAACATTGCAGACAGTAAATATCATAACATGTTTCATGCAAACATAGTAATAATAAGCATCATCAAAATAAATTTTCTCCCCTTTTCCGCCCTTCCCCCATTCCCACCCCCCTCCCCACCCCCGTTCCCCTGTTCTGATGATCTAACCTCGCTTAACACAGGCAATAATAACTTAGAACCATAACAATATACACCCACCAGTGCTTGCCACTGCTCAAAAGGTATGTTGTGATCGTAAAGCCCTATTGAGTATAAGCCTACCCCACCTTGAAACATCCCCCCCCCCCTTTACTACTAGCCTCCCCTCCCTAGCTATCCCTTAGGAGACCCAACTCATAGGGCCTCATGATCCATGGCAAGCGCGATTTGAACTCAGTCTGGCCCCATCCTCTTCCCTCCTTTAATCCCAACTTTATTATTAACGAATGATCAAATATTCAAATCTTCAACAACCCTTAAGAAATGTGACACACAGTAGCACAACCAGCTAACAACAGATCCAGCCCGCCCTGTTCCGATACACCTTTCCTATTCCCTTCCCCCTCTACCCTGCCCCCTCCACTCTCTTATCAACCCATATATCTTTAGACCAGCTCCAAAGCTTCCTAAAAGTCTCTTAAGCATTAATTAGCAGACTCCGCCCCATGGGACTAAGAATCTGTAAGTAAGGTGACCAGATCTGAAGGAATTGCCTCCTGCGCCTGGGAGACAGCCTCGTCTCTCTAGCCTCCCAGGAAGCCAAAAGATGCACCTGATTCCGCCAGTGCCAATAGGCAGGGGCCACTGGCGAGGTTCAATATTGTAAAATACACTTCTGAGCTACCAAACTCAGCTTCCGACATAGCAGGCTTGCCTGGCTGTTCAAAGGGGCAAAAGCCCCTCTGTCCCTCGAATTTTACTCTCCAGCCTGATCAGAAAACTCCGTACCCATTGCAAAAATGCCCTTACTATTGGACATTGCCACAATGCATGATAAAAAGAGCTGGGAGCCCCCCCACATTTTGAGCAAGCTGAGTCATCAGACCCCATCTCGTGTGCCACACTTTCTCAGCCTTTCATCTGTTACCAGCACATGAATACTCCTCAAAGTAGCCTCCACGTCCCAGAATGTTAATGAAAACCATAGGTCTTTTTCCCACTTGCTTTTAAGACGATCATAATGCCTTCTAGGCCTCCGTCTAACTAAGGCCCCGTGAAGCTCCGAAACCGAAAGACGTTCCTCCAAGGTCTCACTACAGAAGCTTCAAATCTGCTCCCCCAGACGACTACTCAAGAAGGTCTGATTTAAGAAATGTAAGTAGTGTTTGACCTGTGTCTAGGCAAACTGATTTCCCCAGTTGTTTCCCAGTCTATCCTGTAGGGTTCCAAACGGTTGTAGTTCACCACTGTCCTGTAACAAATGCTCCAGCTTTGAGTCACCCTGACGTTTCCATGTACGAAATATCGGGTTATCTATTCCAGCCTCGAAGGCCATATTCCCAATAATTGGTATTTGATCAGTGGTGTATGGGTTCCCCCTAACAGTCGTGTCCACCATTGCCACACCTCACGTAGAGGCTGGAGTAGTAAACTATTTTTGAATTTTGGGGGAATCTGACCCTGGGTAAGATGCAAGAGCGCAAAAACGTCATGAGGAGCGAAGAAGTCTTGCTCAAGGCTTGTCAGTGTGTAGGTTTGAGTGGCAGCAAACCAATCTCCCAAATGGCGAAGGAGGCATGCCTGATTATAAAGGAACAGATCTGGAAATCCTACACCCCCTTGCCTCAAACCCCCAATCAGAGCTTCTTGACTAAATTTTGGTTTTTTCGCTGCCCAGCAGAAACAACTAAACAGTCTGGTCACCAGTTTCAGATCTTTTTTCAATAGTCTAATAGGTAATGTTTGCAATACATAAAGCCATCTGGGAAATATGACCATTTTTATTAAATTTACCCTGCCCAATATTGATAACGGTAGACCCATCCAGCAGTTTAATTGTTTTTTTGTATCTTCCAATAGAACCTTTACATTTAAACGATATAACTCTGAGGTGTTCATTGTAAGCCAAACACCCAGATATTTAAAGGATTCATCTGCCCACCGCAGAGGGAAAGCTGGGTCCACAATATTATTAAGTACCGCCGGGGTGTCAGGATTTTGATAGTGAGCCCTTGTGCTTCAACTGAGCACGGTGGAATGTGGAGACGCCGCACTCGGTCAGGCAGCCAAACAACCCTGGGCTTCACCTGGGAGCGACCACTGTTCCCCAGGTGGCCACCAGGACTTCTGGATACGATTGGGGTCACATGACCGCCAGCCATGGCAGGCGGAAGCGGAAAGAACAGTGAGGGATGAAACACTCCACAGGACCAGTCTGACAGCGAACAAGGAATGGACCAGGTCAATCCGAGGGTCTGGGCAGGCAGCAAACAGAGAACAGTCATGGTCAATCCAAGGGTCTTGGCAGGCAGCAAACAGAGAATAGTCAGGGTCAAATCGAGGGTCTTGGCAGGCAGCAAACAGAGAATAGTCAGGTTCAATCCGAGGGTCTAGGCAAGTAGAAAAGTCCGTCACTGGAACACACGTACGAGAGCCCCAACCTCTACCAAGATAGAAGCTGAAGCAAAGATGGTGACACCAGCCAGCTCTTAAATAGGCCTCCAATCAGAGGATCCTGGTTTCAGCTGAGAGGTAAGAGATCTCTTAGGGCACGCCCTAAAGATGCTCAAGATGGCTGCCCTACGCGCTGCCTAAGATGGCTGCTCTCAGATGATCCTGCCAAGATGGCCGCCTTTCAGCTGATCTTTCAAAGATGGTTGCTGCCCAGATGATCCTTCCAATATGGCCGCCGTCAAAAGAACAAGGTAGGGTTGCAACACGGGGAGGCCAAAGCCTCAGATTTATCCAGGTTTATACAAAATTCTGCATAGTCACCGTATTCATGGAAGGCCTCTAAGAGTGTCTCCAAAGATTCTCTTGAGTCCATTAGGTGTACTAGCAGATCATCCACAAATGCTGCAATCTTAAATGCATGGGAGCCTATTTGAACTCCTTTAATCATTGGATTCCCCATAATATCCCTGATAAGAGGATCTAAGGCCAAGACAAACAATAACAGCGATAGGGGACACCCCTGCCTCGTGCCCCTCCTAATAAGGAAACTTGCTGACTCCAACCCATTGACCCAGATCGACGCACTAGGATTAGCATACAACGCTTGGATTGCCATTACAAATTGTCCAGAGAACCCATAATTCTCCAAGGTGGCAAAGAGGAACTCCCAGTGTACCCTATCAAAGGCTTTTTCTGCATCAAAACTGACTAGCATCGATTGCAGATTCCTCTGAGAGCTACTTTCCAATGTGGCCAGAATTGTCCTAAGGTTTTTGCTCACGGACCTACCTCCAACAAAACCAACTTGGCTTTCATGTATCAGTCGCGGCAGCAATCGCGCCAGTCTATTTGCTAGTACTTTTGCCGACAGTTTTGCATCATAATTTAATAAGGAAATCGGACGATGTCAGTTCCAAGGGATCTTTTCCCGGCTTAAGTAATACCATAATTTGTGCTTATTTAAATTAGGCGGCAGAATCTTATTCTCTATTAGCTGGTTTAAGAATTTGGTGAGGTCAGGTATAATGTCTGCCCCCAACAGTTTATAAAATTCCGCACGAAGGCCATCTGGTCCCGGGGTCTTCAACAATGAGCTGCGAGTTATTACCATAGTGACATCATCTTCTGTGACCGGCTGGTTAAGGCGGGTGAGCTCCAACTGTGTAAGCGTTGGCAAATTAAGATTGTCCAGATACATCTGACTTGGGAGCCCAGAGTTCACCGGAGAGGTATAGAGCTCACTGTAGAAGGCTTGAAATGCCTCACAAATTGCCCTATCTGAATTAGCATAGTTCCTTCCTACTTGCTTAATTGTAAAAATATTCCTAGCTCCTCTCTGTGGCTTGATCAATTTTGCCATTAGCTTACCCGCTTTATTCCCATGCTTATAGAGCATGTACAGATAATAAACTTGAGACTTAAGAGCCCTCAGGTGCAGAAGCTCGTTGAGAGCCGATTACAACTCTAGCACTTGTTGTTTATGACTCTCGTCATGCGTCCAACCGAACCGCCTCCGCGCCTGGCAAAGCTGCTTACTTAATCGTAGAATCTCCCTGTCCCATGTGTCACAACTGTGGTCGTGACTCCTCTTTTACTCACCTTATTTCCTGATGTTCAGCTTCCAAGATGGCTCCTGTCTGTCTTTCCTGTGTGTTCACTTCCTATGTGTTCCAAGCCTCACTTTGGTGTCAGTGTGTTCCCTGCTCCTGTCCTGCAGTAGGTGACATCATCAGTGAGAGTCTTTATGAGGAAGTGGTGTACTTGCATTCAGGGCCTTTGCATTGCCAAGGGTTGTCAGGTTAGTCGGTGTGCTGTTGCACGGTTTACCTAGCCTTGTTCTGTAGGCTCTTGCCCTTCTGCTTTGTCTTGCTCTTGTCTGTGGGCTTCCAGTCCTTCTGTTTGCCTTGTTCACTGTCTGTGGTCCCTGCTTGTGGCGGCTTGTCAGCCTTCAGTCTTGGTTCTGTTCTGTTGCCTGTGTGTGGAGCTCTGGTCTGTCATTCTGAGTGTCTGCAGTAGCCAGCATTGTCCCTAATTAGCTCTCTGCTGTGCAGGTGGTCTGCTCCTGTTCTACCCTGTCTGCTTTCAGCTTTCTTCGCTCTGTTTGGGACCCCTGCTTCTGCCAAGCTTGTATGTATATCCTAACCCCTGCTTCTGTCAAGCTTGTGTGAATATCCTAAACCCCTGCTTCTGCCAAGCTTGTATGTATATCCTGAACCCTGCTTCTGCCTAGCTTGTGTGTATATCCTGAACTCTGCTTCTGCCAAGCTTGTCAGTATATCCTGAACCCTGCTTCTGCCTAGTGTGTGTATATCCTAAACCCTGCTTCTGCCAAGCTTGTATGTATGCCCTGTCTGCCTAGTTTGTCTGTGAATCCTGATCCCGTCCAGCTCCATCCTGTAAGTCCTGCAGGCCACCCACACCCAGGGGCTCAACCTCTGGGGAACGGTGGTCAGCGCAGGTGAAACCCGGAGCTGCTCCAGTCCTGTTTGCCTCCTGTTATCCCAGTCCTGTGGTTCCAGAATTTGTCTGCCTACAGCTGCAGTTCCAGTCCTGTCATTCTGGCCAAGTCTATTCCAGATTCCAGCTGCAGCCTCGCTTGTTTGCCCAGTCCCAGCTGGGGGTCTTGTCTGCTGCTCCTCGGCAGTGGTCCAAAGGCTCATGTTCTAGTGACTTTGTTTTGAACCTGAGATCTTAACACCGTGATATCTACACAAAATGAGCGTGGCTTATAATTTCCCCTCTGAGCACCGCCTTAGCTGCTTCCCAGTACAAAACCGACTCTTCTTGATGTTCTCGGTTATGTAGTACATACGATTCCCAACACGCGTGCAGTCATCCCTTAAGCACTGGATCTGTATAAAATTCTAAAGGGAACATCCATCTCTTACCTTTCCTAGCTGCTACACATGGAGGCATATTTTCAAAGCACTTTGGGAGGCTAAGTTCCATAGGTTTCTATGGAACTTTGGGAGGCTAAGTGCTTTGAAAATATGCCTCATGGTATCCACTCCGCTGTCACCCATGCATGATCTGAAATAGCATACGGCCCAATTTCTGCTGTGGTGACCTTCCCAAACATCTGCCTGGATACTAAGAGGTAATCAATTTGCGACTGGGTCGAGTGCGCCCGTTTGAGATGGGTATAATCTTTGTCTGCGGGGTGTAGCACGCGCCATACATCTACCAGGCAGTGGCGTAGCCACAGGTGGGCCTAGGTGGGCCAGGGCCCACCCACTTTGGACTCAGGCCCACCCAAAATTGTGACACTCTTGCTATGGCTGGTGGGGATCCCCAAACCTTGTCAGCTGAAGATTTCCTCTCCTTGGGTAGCCAGCGCTCTTCCAAATGTCAGCCAGAAGCACTTGCCTTGAGCTGACACTGCAACCAGCCCTTCTGCACATGCTCAGTTTTCGCACATGCCAAAGCACTGAGCATACATGGCCTGCTGGCAACAGCATCAGTTCGAGGCAAGTGCTGCTGGATGCCAATTGGAAGAGTGCTGGCTGCTCGAGGAGGAGGAGGAAATCTTCAGCTGGCAGGGTTTGGGGATCCCCTCCAGCTCAAGTATTTAATATTTGGGGTTTGTGGGCAGGGAGGGGTGGAGAAAGGAGCAAACCAGAGGGGGACTGGGGGGAGTGAATTCCATGCCCACCCACCTTGGGCTCAGGCCCACCCAAAATTTGCCATCTGGCTACGCCCCTGCTACCAGGTCTAGCAGCTGACTCAAGTGCAGTAGGCCTCTGTTAATATGATATGAGGAGGCACTTCCAGGGGCTGATCTATCTAGTACGGGGTCCCAGACTGCATTAGAAATCCCCCCCCCCCCCCACTACTACCGCTGTATGCGGTTGTTTCATCAAAAAATTTGTCACCGTTTGATAAAATTTCCGATCATAATTATTAGGGGCATATAAATTACAGATAAGCAGCCTCTGTCAGAGAGGGAGTGAGGAGAGTAAAGATTTCTGCCCTGAGTCCCTTTTCAAAACCTGTGAGCAGTTATTTTTCTGAACTCCCCAGGTAGTAAGTGCCTAGTTCGTTTAATGTTGTTACCTGTTAATTTACCTGTTATTGTTTGCTGTTTACATCTTTTTTTCCCATCATTCACTGTTCAGTTTTTATGATAATGAACCTATTAGTTTATTAGCTTTGTTGTCCTGGATATCTTCCTAAAAGAAAAGTCCATAAGCCATTATTAAGGTGGACATGGGAAAATCTGCTGCTTAGATTGTAAGCTCTGTTGAGCAGGGACTGTTTCTTCATGTTCAAGTGTACAGCGCTGTGTACGTCTAGTAGCGCTTTAGAAATGATAAGTAGTAGTAGTAGTCTACCAACCAGGGCTTCCAAGATGACGTGGGTTTATCGCCGAAGCTAACCCTTTTCTGAATAATATCGCCAAACCTCCCTTTTTCTCCAGCGCATGTGCCGCTACACACTCCCCTACCCACCATGTACTGAGTTTGGCATGTTCAGCCTGACTTAAGTGCGTTTCTTGTAATAGTGCAATGTCTGCCTTCTGCTTATTTAATTGTTACAAAATCTTAGAACACTTTATGGGCGAATTCACTCCACCTACGTTCCATGATATAATTTTTACCATTCCCTTAAATTTAAACAATTGGTTATATCTCCAAAGAATCCCTCTTGCAGCCAAAGGGGCCATCCCAGCCTCTGCCCCCCCCCCCCCCCCCCGTCCCGGACACCTATAGCTAAAGCCTCAATCCCAGATTCCTGGTGCTGGTCAAAATTCAGATTCCCTCCCTCCCCTGCCACATCCCCCCTCCCCACCCCTCCTCCCCCAACTAGTAGCCCTCCCACCTTGTCCCACCCTACCCCCCCTAATCCCTCCAACCCCCTAGGCCAGGTTCCCTTTATTTTTGGAACCATCACTTTTAATGCCTCTCCCCTCCCCCCCATCCCCTAGCAGCAGTTAACCATCCCGAAATGGGCTAATTGGAACCCCTTTACCACAGTCTCTTAGAATACAGTTCTCTTTGGCACTTGTCCCTCTACGAGGGCAACTCTCCGGACAATGCACGTTCAGCTGCTGACCAATTGTTAGCGTATTTGGCCCATATCTCTCTCCATTCTGCCGTCACCACAACAGACCCTGATATTAATAAAATCCCAGTTAAAACTCAAACACTCCAGTATTGTAATGTCTAGTCCATGACTCTTTCTGATATCCTATTCCAACTGTGGTCCTAGCCTCCATCAACGGTCTTCAGCGTCAACTCCTTCTAATGTTGTCAGGAATTCTTGGGCTGTCTCTGCTGAATCATAGAATTTTGTAATCCTATTGTGTGTGATTCTCAGCTTTGCCGGGTACTGCAAGGCAAATTTAATTTTTTTATTGAATAATTTTGAGCAAATTTCTGAAAAGGTTCTTCGCTTCGCTGCCACATCTGCGGAGTAGTCCTGGAAACAGCGGATCTGCTGCCCTTCATACTGCAATGTTTTCCCAGAACGAAGTATTTTCAGCACTTCTTGTTTTTGGGCATAATTCAAGAATCGCAGGATTATTACTCTGGGTTTATTGACTCCCCCTTGCTTCGAGCCCAACCGATGTGCCCTCTCTATATGCAAGGGTCCCAAGGTTTCTGGGGGCTGTAGTTCTCTCGTTATCCAGCGTGACAAAAACGCCTCAAGGCCCCGCTCTGAAATCGTCTCAGGCAGTCCTACCATGTGGAGGTTATTCCTGCGGGACCTATTTTCCAGGTCTTCTACTTTTTCTTCTAAAGCCCGCAGCTTTTTCTTGATAGAATCTTGCGTTTCTTCCATCGTTGTCACTCTGTCTTCTACATCACTCGTCCGCACCTGAAAAGCCACACAGTCTCGGGAGAGGTCCGTCAGTTGTCCTTGCATTTTTTCTAATTTAGAGTCTATGGGGGTTAGCTTGCATTCTAGCAAGTCTTCTAGCTTCGAGAACATTTCAGCCGTGATTTCTGCTATCCATGCCGATGACAGTAATTCTGTTTAAAAATGATTGTTTGATTGTGTGAAAATAAGTTGGAATGTAGAAGATAAGGCACATCTCTGAAGCCAGCTTATGCAGGAGGGAGGCAGGATATGCTTGAAGTTCAGGAGATAAGCCACCTGGCCAGTGGTTTGTTTACCTGAACCGAGAGCGTGTGACTGCATCCTCATGTACATTCCTGTAATTTTCCTTGGCTTTGAAAATAAGCTTTAGCTTAATAAAAAGGGGGGCTTGTTGCAGCAAAGATCTGAGGCTCATCTGTGGGTGGACGCATCGCACAGAAAAGACTGTTCCTGGGCATAAAGAGACTTCGGGCTTTCGTTGCAACGGGCCTTGCGGCTGATGAGATAAAGGCCTGAAATTCCTGACCAGTGATGATGTATGTATAATATGTATATATCTGTCTTATAGCTTTCTTTTCTTTCTTTTAGTTAGATGATTTAATCATTATATATATCTTAATCATTGTAGATTTTAGAACCTCTAATAAAGGTCTCATTTACCTAATACGAATCCAAAAGAATCCACAGTAATTATTGAGTAGTCTGTGTTAGTGAAGCAGTACATTTTTGGTGACGAGGATGGGATTCGTACAAAGAATTACACCTTTTTAAGAGGAATGCAGAGGAGAGTTGAATTCCAAGGCTGGAATGAGGTACTATATGTTATTAGAGCCACTGAGTGGTCAAAATAGAAGGAATAGGAGCTGTGGTTTGCTGCAGGCAAAAAGTTAAAACAGAAAGGGAGAAGGAACAGTATCACATACTATGTAAAATGAGTTTATCTTGTTGGGCAGACTGGATGGACCGTACAGGTCTTTATCTGCTGTCATTTACTATGTTACTATGTAACAGTATTGCTTATCTGAAAACCCATTACAGCCGGGATAAACAGCATAGGAAAAGTACGGAATTGGAATGATAAGTGTATGATTTACAGTTAAAATGAGATGCTTGCCAGAATATTTTACTAAATAACTGTGTGCCGCTGTAAGAGTGGCTGCAATATTGTTAGCATTTAGGCTTAGCTGCATCTCACTGTAATCTACTTTAATTGTTGATTGAACTGCTTTAATGCTAATGTTTAAATCCTCAAGTTGTTACCTCGACTTCTGATGCATACTGAAAACCTACTTTAACTGTTGACTGAACTCCTTTATTCTATCTTAACTGCTGATTTGAATTCCTGTAGACACTATCACTCCCTTTGCCTTAGCTGTTGCCTGCTGTCCCAGTCCTAGCCTTCCTCCTCTACTCCTATCACCTTAGCCACTTCACATCTACCCGCATCCACCTTAGCCCCTATATAAGGCCCCTATACACATTCTCTTCATCGCCCTGTCCCTTCCTAACCTCTTCCCCCCTCCCCTTCCACTGTCTACCTCAGGAACTCATTGCCCACCCTTGTCCCCTCCCGTCCTGCTCATTACTCCCCTACCCTACCTCCCCCCACCCCCCACCACCTCCCCAGCTCTCCTGCCCCCCTCATCATTCCTGGCTCTCAACCTTCTACACTTCCTCCCCACCATTAACCCATCCCCATTCCTCCTTCGTCATCTTCGTCTACCCTCCTCCCCCACCCTCCTCCGCACTCTCTTACTCTTTCTCCTACTTTCCGCAGGTGACATCAATCCCAATCCAGGTCCCCCTCACCTCTCCTCTCCATATCCACGTAACTGATTCCAGAATGCCTCCAATCTCATCTCTATTCCCCTTCTCCCCCCCCGCTTCCCTCCCTTCTCGTGTGCCCTATGGAATGCCCACTCCATATGCAACAAACTCTCCTTCACCCACGATTTGTTCATCTCCGGTTCCCTTCAACTGCTCACTTTAACTGAAACTTGGATAACCCCTAACGACACTGCCTCAATCCCAGCCCTATGCCATGGAGGATATCTTTTCTCCCACACTCCCCGCCCAGATGCATGCGGTAGAGGCGTTGGGTTTCTTCCCTCACCCTCTTGTACTTTCCAACCCCTCCTCCTGCCACAGTCTCACTGCTTCTCATCCTTCAAAACTCATGCCATCCGGCTATTCTACCCGACACCACTCAGAGTTGCAGTCATCTACCGCCCCCCTGATAAGCCCCTCTCTTCCTTCCTTACTGACTTTGACGCTTGGCTCACCGTCTTTCTTGATCCCTCATCTCCATCCCTCATTCTTGATGATTTTAATATTCACGTTGACGACCCATCCAACTTCTACGCTTCTAAATTCCTCACTCTGACATCCTCCTTTAACTATGCTCTACCACCCCTACTCACCGTAATGGCCATTGTCTCGACCTCGTTCTCTTCTCTTCCTGCTCACCTTCCAATTTCTGCACCTCAGTCCTTCCTATCTCAGATCATCACCTAATTACCCTCACACTTCATCACCCTCCCCCTCAACCTCGCCCAACTATAACCACTGCCTTCAGGAATCTCCAGGCCGTCGACCCCCCCTACCCTATCCTCTCACATCTCCAATCTCTTCCCTTCCATCTCGTCTGCCGAATCTGTCGACACGGCTGTCTCTGCCTACAATGAAATTCTCTCCACTGCTCTGGATACCCTAGCACCATCTGTCTCTCGCCTCACTAAGCGCATTAATCCTCAGCCCTGGTTAACCCCTTGCATCTGTTACCTTTGCTCCTGCACCCGATCTGCTGAACAACTCTGGAGGAAATCTCGCACCCTGTCAGACTTCACCCATTACAAATTCATGCTATCTTCCTTCCAGTCCTCCCTATTCCTTGCCAAACAGGAATATTATTCTCAATTAACTAATTCTCTTGGCTCCAACCCTCGTCGCCTCTTCGCCACCCTCAACTCCCTACTTAAAGTGCCCTCCGCTCCCACCCCCCCCCCTCACTCTCTCCTCAAACACTAGCTGACTACTTCCGCGATAAGGTGCAGAAGATAAACCTTGAATTCACTTCCAAGCCTTCTCCTCCCTGTGACTTCTTAACCCACTCCCTCAACCAACCTAACCTGGCCTCCTTCTCCTTCTCTTCCCTCATAGGCAGGACCAGAGCTTGAGAGACAGAAGGGAAGGCCAAAGGCGCACCGAGCAAAGAACATGCTTTTTGCTGCCGCTGCTAACGCCACCTTAACTCCGAGGTACGCCTTTTACATTTCAGAGGAGGAGGAGGGGGGCCCTGGTGCTGGGAGGGAGGGAGGACAGGCGGGCGGCCTGATGCTTGTTTGGTTGGAGGGAGGGAGGGAGGGAGGCCTGGTGCTGGGTGGGAGGGAGGCCTGCTGCTGGGTGCTGCTGCATGCTGGGTGGGAGGGAGGGAGGGAGGCCTGTTGCTGGGTGCTGCTGGGTGCTGGGTGGGTGGGAGGGAGGCCTGATGCTGGGTGGTGCTGGGTGGGAGGGAGGCCTGATGCTGGATGTTGGGTGGGAGGGAGGCCTGATGCTGGGTGCTGCTGGGTGCTGAGTGGGTGGGAGGGATGCCTGATGCTGGGTGCTGCTGCGTGCTGGGTGAGAGGGAGGTCTGGTGCTGGGTGCTGCTGCATGCTGGGTGGGAGGGAGGCCTGGTGCTGCTGGGTGGGAGGGAGACCTGATGCTCGGTGGGAGGCAGGCCTGGTGCTTGGTGGGAGGGAGGGATGCCTGGTGCTGGGAGGGAGGCCTGCCTGGTGCTGGGAGGGAGGGTGGGAGGGCAGGGGGGAGAGGAGGGTGGCTGGACATGGGTGGCTGGAGGGGAGAGGAGGGTTGCTGGACATTTGTGGCTGGAGGGGAGAGGAGGGTTGCTGGACATGGATGGAGGGCAAGAAATGAAAAAGAAAGGAGGAAAGTAAAGAAATAAATGGAAAGAAAGCCCTGGAAACGAAGTTAAGAGAACAGATAGAGAGCAGCAACTAGGACCAATATGGATAGAAAAACAAAATCACCAGACAACAAAGGTAGAAAAAAATCATTTTATTTTCATTTTAGTGTTTGGAATATGTCCAATTTGAGAATTTACATCTGCTGTCTTATTTTGCACTGGGAATACTGGAGCTGTAACAGCTTACAGAAATGATTTATAATGAAAGAAAATCGCCCCCTAGTCCTAGTATTTTTGGAAAGCGTAAACAGACGCTTCACATCTACCTGTTCAACTCTGCTCATTATTTTATAGACCTCTATCATGTATCCCCTCAGCCGCTTTTTCTCCAAGCTAAAAAGCCCTAGCCGCTTTAGCCTTTCCTCATAGGGAAGTCGTCCCATCCCCTTTATCATTTTCGTCGCCCTTCTCTGCACCTTTTCTAATTTCAACATATCATCAACGACGACACCTAGATCCCTTTCTTGGTCCGTGACTCCTAACGTGGAACCTTGCATGACATAGCTATAATTCGGGTTCCTCTTTCTCACATGCATCACTTTGCACTTACTCACATTAAATATCATCTGCCATTTAGATACCCAGTCTCCCAGTCTCGTAAGGTCTTCTTGTAATTTTTCACAATCCTCCCGTGATTTAATGACTTTGAATAACTTTGTGTCATCAGCAAATTTAATTACCTCACTAGTTATTCCCATCTCTAGGTCATTTATAAATATGTTAAAAAGCAGCAGTCCCAGCACAGAGCCCTGGGGAACCCCACTAACTACCCTTCTCCATTGAGAATACTGACCATTTAACCCTACTCTCTGTTTTCTATCTTTTAACCAGTTTTTAATCCACAATAGAACACTACCTCCTATCCCATGACTCTCCAATTTCCTCTGGAGTCTTTCATGAGGTACTTTGTCAAACGCCTTCTGAAAATCCAGATACACAACCGGCTCCCCTTTAGCCACATGTTTGTTCACCCCTTCAAAGAAATGTAGTAGATTGGTGAGGCAAGATTTCCCTTCACTAAATCCATGTTGACTTTGTCTCATTAATCCATGCGACAACTCAGCAACAACGTGAGTCCCCTCCAAAGGGACACCACGTTGTAGAGGTGGAGGGGCTTGCAGTGGCGTTCCTAGCCTGGATGGCACCTGGGGCGGATCGCCAATGCCCCCCCCCCCCCCCCCCCCGCCTGCGAAATACCTTCCCCCCCCCCCCCCCGGCAAAATGATACCTTCCCCCCCCAGGTGCACGCCGCTGGGGAGGGGGGTGCCGCTGTGCGTGCCTGTGGGCTCCGACTTTGCTAACTTTGCTCGTTCGCTGCAGGAAGTAACCTGTTCCAGGGCAGAGGGAGCTGCAGCGAACGAGCGAAGTTAGTGAAGTCGGAGCCCACAGGCGCGAGCCGCGGCACCCCCCAGCGGCGTGCACCCGGGGCGGACCGCCCCCACCGCCCCCCCCCCCCCCCCCTTGGTACGCCACTGGGGGCTTGTGTGTTTCAATGACTTAGAGGGCTATGCTGAAGGGTTACCCATATTAGACAGGCCTCTGAGGAAAAACCAGACAAAGAGTGTACCAAACTGGGAGAGTGGTAAGATGGTGACCTGAAGTTCGTACGCCCAATGGCCCAGCTGCCCTCTGAAGTTTCGTCTTCTTTATGTAAATTTCCTCTCTGCAATTGCAGTTAACTCCTGAGCTGCCCATTTCTGATTTGTCTTCTACCTTAGTTTCCTCATTGACTCTAGTTGAACTTAACCAGTGGAAGCTTTTACTACATGCTTCCCACTATATTTTACATTTAAAAGCTAATGCTGTATATGATCACCTTTCTTCTATACTGTGTGTTACTTAGCTATTACATCAATGTAACTGTGATTCAGAATTGTTTTAAATGTTTTCTTTACAATCCTTAGTGGGGAACTCGCTATTCCTACTGGCCACTGAAGAGTTATGCCAGCCCTTGCTCTCAGTAAAATACAGGCCAATAGCTCATAATAAGAGCTAGGCTTCTTAAAATCAAAATCATCTCTGATACAAAAGAGAGCTAGCTTGTAAGAATCAGAGATCACCTTTGACACAGTTACATTTCACTGTAGCAAGTGCTGAACTGGCAAGGAAGGGGGACATTTGCTCTGAGACTGGCACCTACAAGACGTCATGAGCAAGAGTTGCTATGGTTAAGTAGAGATAATACTGGGTCAGCTGCACCCCGGGTGAGAACATCCAAAGGAGGGGGCTAGGGAAAGTTTGGGGAAAATGCAAAGTCATCTAATAAGATGCGCTCTGAGCATATCTTGTTTATACTTAGAGCTTGATAGTATGTGAAGTCATTTTGATCAACTGATAAGGTCCAAGAACCCTGGTGACAAAGTTAGGGTCCATTGAAATGAATAGGGTGAGAATAGTATAAAAATGGGAGTCAGAAGGGTATTACAACAGAAGGAAGGCTACAAGAGAAGGAGGGTGACAGACGTGATGTGGACTGCTGTTCAAACCATACGAATACCTGATTTGCCTGTATTGCTATTGGTAAGATTGAAATAAACTATCTTCTTATATCCCAGCGAGTCCTTCTGATTATGGAGTTCGTTAATTCCTGGACTGTGTACGAGCAGTATGGGGGAGTATGAGATCAGAAAAGTGGGGGAACACGCAGAATTATTAACACCACTTGCCCATTGTGCAAGGACCAACACTAGCATGTGGACTTCACAGATATGCAATCACCTGTAAGAGGTAAACGGTACTTGCTTGTCTGTGTTCTTTCTTTAAATGGATAGAAGCATTCCCATATACAAGAGAAACAAACGGTAACGGAATTCAAACATGCGTGGGATAAACATAAAGGAATCCTGTTCTGAGGGAATGGATCCTCAGAAGCTTAGCCGAGATTGGGTGGCAGAGCCGGTGGTGGGAGGGGGGCTGGTTGGGAGGCGGGGATAGTGCTGGGCAGACTTCTACGGTCTGTGCCTTGAAAATGACAGATACAAATCAAGGTAAGGTATACACAAAAAGTAGCACATATGAGTTTATCTTGTTAGGATAGCATATATGAGTTTATCTTGTTGGGCAGACTGGATGGACCGTGCAGGTCTTTTTCTGCCATTATCTACTATGTTACTATGAGGGGCATAATTGAACGTCGCCAGCCAAATAGATCGCCGGCAATCTATGTTGGCAGCGGTGCTACAGCTGGCCGGAACCGTATTATCGAAAAAGATGGCCGGTCATCTTTTTTTTTTCGATAATACGGTTTAGCCCGGCCAAATGCCTTGGAGTTTGCCGGGTTTGAGATGGCCGGGTTTGTTTTTTAGCGATAATGGGAAAAAATGCCAGCCATCTCCAACCCGGCGAAATCCAAGGCATTTGGTTGTGGGAGGAGCCAGCATTTGTAGCGCACTTGTCCCCCCTGACATGCCAGGACACCAGCTGGGCACCCTAGGGGTCAGTGCGGTGGACTTCAGAAAAACCTCCCACATGCATAGCTCCCTTACTTTGGGTGCTGAGCCCTCCAACCCCCACCCACCCCAAAACCCACTACCCACAAATGTACAACACTACCGTATCTCTTAGGGGTGAAGGAGGCAACTACATGTGGGTACAGTGGGTTTTGGAGGGCTCCCATTTACCAGCACAAGTGTTACAAGTAGGGGGAATGGGCTTGGGTCCGCCTGCCTTAAGTGCACTGCGGTACCCACTAAAAGTGCTCCAGGGACCAGCATACAAGCAGGCCTCTAGGACTTGTTGCTGCTGTATAACCTTGGCACACCAGTTGACACCTGAAGACTAATCTCTTTGAAAAAGTCCTTTATTTGAATAAGCACGTTTACTCACAGTTAACTGCAGATCAGAGGTTGTGCCCCACTGGCAAAAAGTCTCCGTGGTACTGAGATTAGCAGTAGGTCAGAGCTGGCAGAATGCTGTACATTGCCCTCTTTCAGCCACATTCAAGGTAATAACGTTTCTAATGTGGGTGACACATGAAAGGGATCTAAAACTGGCTTACAAAAATGGCCACTACCTCATGGACTACCGGAAACAAAACAGGGCACACTCTGAACCCAGTTAGCAGGCGGGGAAAAGCACCATGGGAGTAGAGCCCAGTACCCTACACCCACCACAATGCATTGCTGATGTGACTCTGCAGGGCACCTAACAGAAAAGGTGTCACACTCACCTGAGAGCCACATCGCAATCAGGGAAGGGCTGTCGGAGGATACAACACATTCTGCTGTCATGGAGGTGGGTACGACATTTGAGGCTGGCAAAAAAGGTTTTTAGTTTTATTTTTTTTAGTATGGGAGGGGGTTGGTGACCACTGGGGTAGTATGGGGAGGTCATCCCCCATTCCCTCCAGTGGTCATTTGGTCAGTTCCGGCACCTTTTTGAGGCTTGGTTGTGAACATAAAAGGACCAAGTAAACCCAGCGATATACTGCTTATCGCCGTTTTTTTTTTTCATTATCGCTGAAAGCCGGCCATCTGGTAGCCACGCCCATGCCCGCCCATGACCCACCTTTGCTTTGCCGCTGACATGCCTCTTTGAACTTTGGCCGGCAACGCGACAGGAAAACGGCAATGTTGGCAAAAAATACAACTTTCGATTATACCGATTTGGCCGCTTTTCCGAGATTGCCGGCCATCTCCCGATTTATGTCGGAAAATGGCTGGCGATCACTTTCGAAAATGAGCTGGTATGTTTTCTCTCTGCAATTACATTATTCCCAGATTTGGCATTCTAAGCAAAATTACTATTGTTAATGGAACATATATTAATTCCAATTCTTTAACCAACTTCCTGGATTTATAATTAAACAGGACAGATGGTGACAATAGTTATCATAGTGAATATGCAACATTTTAAATGTTGCTGTTCACTATTTTAGGGTAAAGAAATTTTCTCCCTTTCTGATTTCGTTTAGCAGTCATCACGTGACCCCTTAGTACACCATCCTATGAATAGTCATTTGGTACCTTCATTTGGAACCTGAATAACCACTTGCAACAGATCTTTATAATACGTTCACTAACATGAGAATTTCTCTGTACTGCTATTGTAGATCATTTTGATGGTCCTGCATACTGTGCCTAAAAATTTTCCTCCAGTACGCTGAATCCTAATCAACATTATCTAGAGTGAAGACGTGGCTTAATTTCCAGAATCCTTGACTTACATTCGACTAACTCTATTCTGCTTTTTTTTAAGTCCTGCAGGCCAATAGCATCTGAGGGCCCAACCCTTGGGGAAAAGTAGTCAACGCAGGTGAAGACTACTAATTTAATTTCTGATCTACAGCCTCCATTCCACTCCTTCAACCTACTTATGGAAAGCTTCAGAAGGCCCGGCCACGTCACCTTACCCAATGGGACTTCTTCATTCGCATGAATGTCATTTATTTATGCCCTCTGGGCTGTGTTGTTGAATATTCTATTATTTTCAATATTTTTGCAGGCTCATCTTTTCCAGAACCTGCGTGCTATTTCCCCTGAGTGGTGATATGTGCCTACAGCGCCTTCCTAATACCGAAGGGCGACACTGACTTCTGTAGATACGTCATTCACATAGACTTTCTACAATATAATTATTGACTTTAAATTCCCTCCTTCTTCATCACTAGTGTTCTAGTTCCATTTTTAATTAGAAAGTACCTATCTGTCTTGCTTCATCCAGATTACGCAAGCCAGAAGTGGGGATATTCTGCAAACCCCAAATTCCTTGAACATAAGAGACTTGGCCTATAAAAAGTATACCCTTTTTTAAAGTTGAACCTTTGTCCTCAACTACAGTCAAGTTTGAGAACCATTCATCTTGGGTTCACCTGAAATATATTGCAGTCTTCAGTAAAGTCCAGAACTTA
This sequence comes from Microcaecilia unicolor, assembly GCF_901765095.1. NCBI lineage: Eukaryota > Metazoa > Chordata > Amphibia > Gymnophiona > Siphonopidae > Microcaecilia > Microcaecilia unicolor. Next base: position 115,985,468 of record NC_044040.1, on the reverse strand, counting down.
GGATCATAACTGTAGACATCACAGAACTAGAACCTCCAGCACAATACAATTAAGCAAAATCAGGAGATAATTTATTTTAGATTCACAATTGCTATTTATGGACATTATGGACTCATATTTTGTTTTATTTTCAGTTTAGCAATAATCCTGTTTATATTGGAAAGGTTCAATTTTATTTTATTTTCTTATTATTCCCTTTTTAGCTAATGACACATTTTCTATTATGAATGGACGCTCATAATTGAACCCTTATTGTCTTTACTTTAATATTAGCATAGATTTTTAATGTTTCTTAAAAAATTACTTCTGTAATTTCTGCTTATGTAATTCAAATTGATACTGCTTATACAAGGGTATCACCAAACCCTAATACTGACCAAGATAGTCAGTCATACAATTATTTGACCATGGTATAACTGAGTAGATTTTTATAGGTTTACTACTACATTTCTAAAGCGCTGCCAGGGTTACGCAGCGCTGTACAATTTTAACACAGAAGGACAATCCCTGCTCAAAGAGCTTACAATCTAATGGACAAGTGTAGAGTCAGTCAAGTAGGGGTGGTCAATTTGGGGCATTCACGATTACATGAAAGGTACAAAGGTATAAAGGTTAGGTGCCGAAAGCAATATTGAAGAGGAGGGCTTTGAGCAATGATTTGAAGATGGGTAAGGAGGGGGCTTGGCGAAGGGGTTCAGGAAGTTTATTCCATGCGTAAGGTAATGCGAGGCAGAATGGGCGGAGCCTGGAATTGGCGGTGGTGGAGAAAGGTGTTGAGAGGAGGGATTTGTCCTGTGAGCAGAGGTTACGGGCGGGAATATAAGGGGAGATGAGGCTAGAGAGGTATTGAGGTGCTGCAGACTGAGTGCATTTGTAGGTAAGAAGGAGAAGCTTGAACTGTATGCGGTATCTGATCGGAAGCCAGTGAAGTGACCTGAGGAGAGGGGTGATATGAGTATATCGGTTCAAGCGGAATATAAGGCGTGCAGCGGAGTTCTGAACTGATTGAAGGGGGAATAGATGGTTAAGAGGGAGGCCAGTGAGGAGTAGGTTGCAATAGTCAAGGCGAGAGGTGATGAGAGCATGGATGAGAGTTCGGGTGGTGTGCTCAGAGAGGAAAGGGCTAATCTTGCTGATATTAAAGAGGAAGAAGCGACAGGTCTTGGCTGTTTGTTGGATATGTGCAGAGAAGGAGAGGGAAGAGTCGAAGATGACTCCGAGGTTGCAGGCAGATGAGACGGGGAGGATGAGGGTGTTATCAACTGAGATCGAGAGCGGAGGAAGAGGAGAAGTGGGTTTTGGTGGAAAGACGATAAGCTCGGTCTTGGCCATGTTCAGTTTCAGGTGGCGGATGGACATCCATGCAGCAATGTCGGATAAGCAGGCCGACACCCTGGCCTGGGTCTCCACGGTGATGTCTGGTGTGGAGAGATACAGCTGGGTGTCATCAGCATAAAGATGATACTGGAATCCATGGGATGAGATCAGTGAGCCCAGGGAAGAGGTGTAGATTGAGAAAAGAAGGGGTCCAAGGACAGACCCCTGGGGAACTCCAACAGAGAGCGGGATGGGGGTGGAGGAGAATCCATGAGAGTGTACTTTGAAGGTGCGGTGGGAGAGATAGGATGAGAACCAGGAGAGGACAGAGCCCTGGAATCCAAATGAGGTCAGTGTGGCAAGAAGTAAGTCATGATTGACAGTGTCGAAGGCGGCGGATAGTTCGAGGAGGATAAGGATGGAGTAATGGCCTCTGGATTTGGCAAGGAACAGGTCATTACAGACTTTAGAGAGTGCTGTTTCTGTCGAGTGTAGAGGGCGAAAACCAGATTGAAGTGGATCGAGGATGGCCTGAGAGGAGAGGAAATCGAGGCAGCGGCTGTGAACGGCACGCTCAAGTATTTTGGAGAGTAAGGGTAGGAGGGAGATGGGGCGGTAGAGTTGGAGGGACAGGCCGGGTCAAGTGAAGGTTTACCCCAGTTGCATGTCTCTCTGCAGGTTTTACCAAGCTCCAAGTGGGGTTATGGTAGGGGATACATAAAACCCTGGGGTGGGCTCGTATAAAGGGAAACCCCATGCTCCCCAGTCATTATGCATATGTAAAGGCCTATGTATGGCCCTTCTTAGTATAATTTTCCTAGATTCTCTTCCTGTGGAGTTTCATAACTATAAAGATATATGGGATTTAATCATAGAAATTGTTACTACCATTTTGCTGTATGATGCAAACCCTAATGGTTGCTTCAGCCTGTTTTTTATTACACCATTGGCAATTCTAAACACAAAGATCCCCCTTACTAGTGCCTCTCATAGTTGCTATCCGCTTTTTAGTGCTCATGATTGGATGGCCATGACGGGTAAAGTAAGGCCCAGGAATTCCAACCTGCTTAGGGATTCTGGATACCTGCAACCTAAGACAGCCTGCGATCAGAGTACTAATCATATGTCTGTTGAGCTCATGACGACAAAGAGTTAGCTCAATATTTTGAGGCGATAGCGAACACCTAGGTGCAGGACTGGTTCGCTAGCAACAAGCATTGATCTTAACCATATTTTGTGTAGGTCTTACAAGACTAGGGTTACCATTTTGTGTCCTCTGAAAAAGAGGACACATGTAACGCCCCCCTGCCCCGCCCCATCACGCCCATACCCCGCCCCCACTACGCCCCTTTCGGGTCCTCGTTCCGCCCCTATTCCCCTCCTCCATCACATAGTCCCCTCCCCCGTCACATACCCCCCCACGCCCCCCCCCCCCCCCGTCACATACCCCCCTCACTATCTAGCCCTGGTGGTCTAGTGACGTCTTCGGGGCAGGAAAGAGCCCCCTCTTGCCCAGAGCGCTGCCTGCCCTTGCCTGTATCCTCCTCAGTCTCGGCTGGGGATTCAAAATGGCCACCGAGAGTTGAAGCGGCCTTGCGAGACTTCAACTCTCGGCGGCCATTTTGAATCCCCAGCCAACTGAGAAAGATGATGGACAAGGGAGGCAGCGCTCCGGGCAGGAAAGAGGGGGCTCTTTCCTGCCCCGAAGACGTCACTAAACCTCCAGGGAACATGGAAGGGGAGGGGAGACCAGACCAGACCCACGGAGTCGATCGCCCGCCCGCATGCACGCACGCACACACACCCGCGCCCACGTTTGTCCAGAAATCCGGACAAACGTGCATGCGGGCAAAATCCGCCGGACACCCCAGACATGCCCTCAAAAAGAGGACATGTCCGGGGAAATCCGGACGAATGGTAACCCTATACAAGACCTCCAAGTTGGGATATGTATAGTTATGTGGCAGCTCAGGCCTGAGACTTTGGTTCAGGCTCCAAAATGACTTACAGGCCAAGAATTGATTGAAATCAAAAGAGCTTTTAATAAAAGGTTTCTGGCTGGCATAGTTTGTCAAGTTGAGAAGTGTGTAACAGAAATAGCTCAGAACCTAGGGTGCCAGGTGCATGAAAAAGCAGAAGTAAGAAAGAATATTGTGGTCAAAGAAAACTGCCCATCTGCCAGAAAAAGGTGGAGGACTTGTTCCAAGAGTAAAATTATCAAAATCTGTGGTTAAGGGAAAAAAAGTGTCATCTGGCCACCTGGGCCATTTACGTAGAAGTAGTTTTTTTAGAACTCCATAGAACCTAATGGAAGAGAAGAGTATAAATATAACATAGTAACATAGTAGATGACGGCAGAAAAAGACCTGCACGGTCCATCCAGTCTGCCCAAGAAGATAAATTCATATGTGCTACTTTTTTTATTTGTACTGTCCTCTTCAGTGCACAGACCGTGTAAGTCTGGCCAGCCCTATCCCCGCCTCCCAACCACCAGCTCTGGCACAGACCGTATAAGTCTGCCCAGCACTATCCCCGCCGCCCAACCACCAGCCCCGGCACAGACCGTATAAGTCTGCCCAGCACTAGTCCCCCCTCCCAACCACCAGCCCCAGCACAGACCGTATATGTCTGCCCACACTAGCTCCGCCTCCCAACCACCAGCTCTGCCACCCATTCTAGGCTAAGCTCCTGAGGATCCCTTTCTTCTGCACAGGATTCCTTTATGTTTATCCCACGCATGTTTGAATTCCGTTACCGTTTTCATCTCCACCACCTCCCGCGGGAGGGCATTCCAAGCATCCACTACTCTCTCCGTGAAAAAATACTTCCTGACATTTTTCTTGAGTCTGCCCCCCTTCAATCTCATTTCATGCCCTCTCGTTCTACCGCCTTCCCATCTCCGGAAAAGGTTTGTTTGCGGATTAATACCTTTCAAATATTTGAACGTCTGTATCATATTCACCCCTGTTCCTCCTTTCCTCCAGGGTATACATGTTCAGGTCCGCAAGTCTCTCCTCGTACGTCTTGTAACGCAAATCCCATACCATCCTCGTAGCTTTTCTTTGCACCGCTTCAATTCTTTTTACATCCTTAGCAAGATACGGCCTCCAAAACTGAACACAATACTCCAGGTGGGGCCTCACCAACGACTTGTACAGAAGCATCAACACCTCTTTTCTTCTGCTGGTCACACCTCTCTCTATACAGCCTAGTAACCTTCTAGCTACGGCCACCGCCTTGTCACACTGTTTCATCGCCTTCAGATCCTCAGATACTATCACCCCAAGATCCCTCTCCCCATCCGTACCTAGCAGACTCTCACCGCCTAACACATACGCCTCTCTTGGATTTCTACTCCCTAAGTGAATCACTTTGCATTTCTTCGCATTGAATTTTAATTGCCAAACCTTAGACCATTCTTCTAGCTTTTTCAGATCCTTTTTCATGTTTTCCACTCCCTCCGGGGTGTCCACTGTGTTACAAATCTTAGTATCATCCACAAATAGGCAAACTTTACCTTCTAACCCTTCGGCAATGTCACTCACAAATATATTGAACAGAATCGGCCCCAGCACCGATCCCTGAGGCACTCCACTACTCACTTTTCCCTCCTCCGAGCGAACTCCATTCACCACCACCCTCTGGCGCCTGTCCGTCAACCAGTTCCTAATCCAGTTCATCTGGGTCCTATCTTCAGCCCATCCAGTTTATTTAAGAGCCTCCTGTGGGGAACCGTGTCAAAAGCCTTGCTGAAATCTAAGTAGATTACGTCTATAGCATGTCCACGGTTCAATTCTCCGGTCACCCAATCAAAGAATTCAATGAAATTCATTTGGCACGATTTCCCTTTGGTAAAACCATGTTGTCTCGGATCTTGCAACTCATTTTCTTCCAGGAAATTCACTATCCTTTCCTTCAGCATCGCTTCCATTACTTTTCCAATAATCGAAGTGAGGCTTACTGGCCTGTAGTTTCCAGCCTCTTCCCTATCACCACTTTTGTGAAGAGGGACCACCTCCGCCGTTCTCCAATCCCTCGGAACCGCTCCCATTTCTAAGGATTTATTAAACAAATCTTTAAGAGGACCCGCCAGAACCTCTCTGAGCTCCCTCAATATCCTGGGGTGGATCCCGTCCGGTCCCATGGCTTTGTCCACCTTTAGTTTTTCTAGTTGTTGATACACACTCTCTTCCGTGAACGGTGCTATATCCACTCCATTCTCAAATGAACTTTTGCCAGTCCATCGTGGTCCTTCTCCCGGATTTTCTTCAGTAAAAACAGAACAAAAGTATCTATTTAGCAAATTTGCCTTTTCTTCATCATTATCTACATAGCGGTTTGCAGTATCTTTTAGTCTCACAATTCCCTTTTTAGTCATTCTCCTTTCACTAATATACCTGAAGAAATTTTTGTCACCCCTTCTTACCCTTCTAGCCATTTGTTCTTCCGCTTGCGCTTTCGCCAGACGTACCTCTCTCTTGGCTTCTTTCAGCTTCCTCCGGTATTCCTCCCCGTGTTCCTCGTCTTGAGTTTTTTTGTATTTCTGGAATGCGAACTCTTTAGCCTTTATTTTCTCAGCCACTTGCTTGGAGAACCATAGCCGTTTCCTTTTTCTCTTGCTTTTATTTACTTTCCTTACATAAAGGTTTGTGGCCCTATTTATAGCTTCTTTCAGCCTGGACCACTGTCCTTCCACTTCTCGTACGTCCTCCCAGCCCATCAGCTCCCTCCTTAGGTATTCCCCCATTTTACTAAAGTCAGCACGCTTGAAATCCAGGACTTTGAGTTTTGAGTGGCAACCCTCCTCTTCAGCAGTCATATCAAACCAAACCGTTTGATGGTCACTGCCGCCCAGGTGGGCACCCACTCGGACATTTGACATGCTATCCGCATTTGTGAGCACCAGATCCAGCGTCGCTCCCTCCCTCGTGGGTTCCATGACCATTTGTCTGAGCAGAGCACTTTGGAAAGCATCCACAATCTACTTCTTTCCGATTCCGCAGACGGAACCTTCCAATCTACATCCGGCAGATTGAAATCTCCCAGCAACAGCACCTCTCTCTTCTTTCCCAACTTTTGAATATCTGCGATCAGGTCTTTATCTAATTCTTCCAATTGTGTTGGAGGTCTGTAGACAACACCCACGTGGACAGAGGTTCTATCATCTCTTTTTAAGGTGATCCATATCGCTTCTTCCTTACCCCAGGTCCCTGTCATTTCGGTTGCTGTGATATCATCTCTCACATATAGAGCTACTCCTCCACCTTTACGACCCTCTCTATCCTTCCAAATAGATTATAGCCTGGTATGTTTGCATCCCATTCATGGGAACCATTGAGCCATGTCTCTGTGATTGCAACAACGTCCAAGTCTGCCTCCAACATCAGGGCTTGAAGGTCATGAACTTTGTTGCCAAGACTGTGAGCATTTGTGGTCATCACTTTCCATTTACATTTCCTGGTATGTGTTTCAACATTTGATATTTTGGTGTGTTTTCTGTCTTTGGGTCCCTCCATATCTTTTTGTTCCACCTTAATTTCTTTTGCTGTTTCTTCTGGCTCAGTTCTATTTTTAGGAACCTCACAGAGCTCTAATGGAGCAAAGGAATTCTGTAAGGTTAACACTTGTGAGGGTGTATGCCTCTGTGTCACATGACGAAGTCTGCCTGAGCCTACTGTGAACCATCTATTCCTAGGAGGTTTTATCCTTTGAGGCAGTGGTGTGAATTTGGTTTGATTAAGTGCATCTAATTGCTGCTTTAATTTACTGAGCTCTTGTTTTAAACTAGCGAGCTGATTACAGATAGGACAAGCCTTAAGTTTCCAGATGATTGGCCTTGAAACTAAAGCTCCACAATTATTACAAAGAATAAAAGTCATCTTGATTTGTTGAATGGGTATGAATAGGTATTTTATGATGAGGCTTGACAGTATACAAGATTAACTTTACTCCTCAGCAATTTGAGACAGTTGTAATTTGGGTGGAGTTAAGTTGTGATAAGTAGTATAGTTAGAATAGGGATTTAGGAAGTGTCAGTCTTGGGGTGGGTGGGTATAAACCTAAATTGTGGAATGTGTTTGCTGTAAAACCTATCTTAGGCCTGTATTAAGCCTCTTTTCTACAAAGCTGATTGGGACAAGGGGAGGACAAGGATAGTAGGTAGAGATGTGCAAAAAAACCACAGTTCTAGGGTAGGAAAAGCCACAAATATAGCCAGCACAAATCTTATCTGAGTTTCTCCCAGCCAGAGACCAGCAACGCAGCTCTCCACAGAAAACACACTTGTGCTTTTAAAATGGCTGCAGAAAAAAAAAACCAGGTGAGATGAGATAGATGGGGTGGGGGAAGGAAAGAGCTCAGAAACTTGGCAAAAGAAAGATTTCTAATACTTGCTGGCAGTTTAAATATGGCAGTATAAATATGGTTGACATTTAGCATGTGAAGGGGGAGTTAGAGACCAGAGAGTGATCCCTGTGAAAGACTTCTCCTTAAGAATACATAGCTCTATGTAATCCTGATTTTGGGTGAATAATAAACTGTAATAAACTTAAATCTGTCTCTCATATTCCTTATTCTCTACCTATAGGGGGTATATTAATATAATATGGACAACAAGAAGATTAACTAGAATAAAATGACAAACCTTTTGGGTCTGATTGGGGAAATGTTTATCCCTAGATAGACCCCTGACAGAGTTGTCTGGTCCATGGTTGATTCATGGTTATTCACTTTAGATTGGAAATTAGTGGGTTCAATGATTGGAGTCAGATGGGGTTATTAACAGCCTTCCCCACATAAGTCTAGATTTAGGGGACATAGGACCCCAGGAAATTCACTGTGAACCCATCGAGCCCGGGTGCCTTTCCTCCTTTTAATCCCTTAATAACTCCTATGACCTCCTGCAGTGTAGTCGAGGCCTCCAACTCCACCCTTTGCAGTTCTGTGACCCTCTGCAATCCAAGCTCCTGTAGGTACTCCCGTATCTCTTCCTTAGTAGTCCTGGTCCCTCTAATGTATAATTCTGTATAATATCGCACAAATTGTTCTCTGATCTCTCCATCTTGGTAGAACATTTTATCTCCTGGACCTTTTATTTTAGTAATTGTATTCTTTATTCGTCTCTGCCTTAGACCCCTTGCCAACATATTTCCCGCCCTATTGCTGAATTCAAAAAACTTTTGCTGTAACAAACTCCTAAGATATTCCATCTTCGCCATCTGTATTTTTTGCAATTCAGCCCTCCATTTCAACAGCTCTACAAGACTTTTGGGATCCCCCCCCCCCCCCCATTGGTGCGCTACCTCATATCGGGTCAATTGCTGACGTGCTTCTAACTCTTGAGCAATCCTCTCTCTTTTTCTCTGGGCCCCCCTATGAATGAAATGACCCCTTACTACCGCCTTCAATGCATCCCAAAGAATCCCCTCTGAGACTTCCCCCTTATCATTAAATTCTAAATATTCCTTTATAATTGCCCGCATCCCCTGACACTCCTGCTCCCCCTCCAGAAGCGACTCATTAAGGTGCCAAGCTGTTCCCTTATCCCTCCTACCCATTCCCCTCAACGATATCCATATGGGAGCATGGTCTGAGGCATGTATACTTTCAATCTCTGAGCTTTGTATCTCCCCCACAAGGCGCGGCTACACCAAATCACGTCTATCCTAGTGTATGATTGTTGTGCATGGGAGTAGTGTATGAAAGGTTTTTGCCCATGATGCTGTAATCTCCACACGTCTATCAGATCAAGTTCCTTCATCAACCTAAGGAGCTGCCCCCTAATACGGGTGCCCCCACCCATTCGTCCCTTAGAGTGGTCGATCCCTCCCACTGGAAAATTAAAATCACCTCCCATGATCACCCTTCCATCCACAAAAAACGCTAAGTCCTCCATAATAGAATCATAGTACCCCCCTTGCCCCACATTTGGGGCATAAACATTAACAAATTTGATGGGCAGATTACGTATCTTCCCTTTCAGTGCTATGCACCTCCCTGCCCCATCTTTGTATACTGCTTCTTTAATAAATTGCAAATTTTTTCTGACATAAATGATTAGTCCCCCTGTTTGGCCCCCCTTAGGATCCGCCACTGGGAAACCCTCCCCCAAGCCTTTATTCAATATTAAAGATACATCCTGTTGTCTAATATGTGTCTCTTGCAGCATTACTACATCCCACTTCATCCTTCGCAGTTCCCGAAAAATAATACTTCTCTTCCCCGGGCTGTTTAAGCCATTAACATTCCAAGAACCTACCTGAATCCCCCCCACTCCCCACTCCCCCCAGCCCCCCCCCCCCCCCCCCCCCCACACACACCAACTGGCCAGTTCTTTCTCTGAGGATGTGTGTCCTCGCCAGAGGCCCACCCACTGACTTTCATATCCCCTTTATGACTTTCCACTCAACAGTTCCCAACCATTCCTCCCCATACAGAACCCATATCCTGATAACATCGGCTGCTTTGCCAAACTCATAAAACCTCAAGGTCCAACTTGAACATCTCAATTCTGCTATTTCCAGCTTTGACTCCAGGAACGAGTCCCCAGTTCTGTTCAGGTCTCATTATCAGGCTGCGGAGACCTCCTTTTTTCTCTGTCCACTCTCACCCATCTGGTATCTTTCTTGCTGTTCCCCCCCAGTCGGGAGCGTGTACAACCCCTAGATCTGCAGGCAGATTTATACATCCCATTTCTGCAAGGGTTTTCCAGGAGCCATCCGGTTTTTGTAGCTTCCGTGACTTATCTCCCACTGTGACCTGAAGCCCGAAGGGAATCGGGATATAGCCACTTATATCGCAACCCCTCCTGCAGATACGAGGTGACCTCCTTGAACTCCCTTCGCTTTTGGAGAGTCAACTTAGCTAGATCTTGAAAAACCTGCGGCTTACAGTTCTTCCATTTTATCTCCCCCAAAGCTCTTGCTCTCTTCCATATCAATTCTTTCACCGAAAACTCGTGGTAGCACACAATGATGTCCCTGGGCAGACTCCCTCTCTGAGGGCCAAGGCTCCTATGTGCCCTATCAATTATAATACTCTCGTGTCTTCGATTTCCAGCTTCACCTTCCCCAGATTGTAGAATAAATTCACTTAGTTCTTTCATGACCCCCACTGTATCTTTAAATTGTTCCTCTTCTGGCACCCCCTTGAAGCGTAAATTACACCTCCTTGACCTGTTTTCTAAGTTCTCGATTGCCAGCTCCAGCTCTTCCTGCAATTGGTGCTCTTTTGCAAGCACTGTCTGGAGATTTCCTACCTCCTCCGCCATCACCTCCACCTTCTCTTCCGTCTCTGCCATCCACCCTCCAATCTCCTTCACCTCCGCGTGCAGTTCAGCCACAGCCGACTGGATGATCTTTCTAGTGGTTATGAGCTCCGATTTCATCTCCTTAAACCAGCGGAAGATGTCGCTCATATTCACCGCAATTTTGCCAGCCTCCAGGTCCGACTCGGAGTCCTCAGGCGCCATTTTAGCACCAAACGTCGTGACTTTCTGGGCCGCGCTCTGCCCCGTTCCCAACTCCTCCAAGGTATACTTGAACTTAGCTTTTTTCTCGCTGCCATAATAACCAATGTTGCTTGTTTGCACCGCAGTGGAGAGACCACCTTATTTCACGGGGAATGATTCTCTTAATTTCGGGCTCCAGTGGAGCTCCAGCGGTCATTCACCAGCGCTGACGTCACTTTCTCCTAGCTGAGGACACTCTTATTATCATAAATTAATTCCTCAGTTTTTGAAGAAAGCTGCTGCTCTTACAGCACTTCTGAAAAATTCCCAGCCAATCCAGCTGATTTGGGAACAGTGATCATCTGTCTTGGGAGGGGGATAGAGTTCACCCTGAGGATGATGGGTCAACAGAAGAATATAAAGTCCTTTAAAAAAAAGGGGGGGGGGACGTATGTGACAGGTGTATATCCCCTCACAGGAAGGTGAGGAACCCCAGCCTAGGAAGTATAGTATAGTATAGTATAGTAGAACTGGACCTTATAGAATAACCTTGGGACCCTGCGTGGGAGGAGGTAGCTTATCAGGGAAAGCTAAGTAGGAGGCAGCAGGGGCAGACTAATCCTTCTAGGATCTGTTTATATAATTCCCTGAGTGCTGGGAATGAGAGGCAAGTCCCAGGAACTGAAATAGGAAACTCATTAGCAAAGGATTTGCATAGGCAGGTAAACTATGGCATTCCTTACCATTAAGACCAGAGAAGGGAGAAAAGGCTCATGTTAGGACCAAAAGGGGGAATACCTGTTCTTCACAGGACTTTGTTGGACCAGAGGAGATGGATTACTGGGCGATCGCCAACACACCCTGACTGAAAAGAAAATTAAAATCAGGACCCTACGGTTGGCAGGACTAAGGAGTTGGAGATTGTTCTCTCTCTTGCTGAGGGTGAGAGGCTGACTGCTGGAGAGGATGAAGGTGAGGGGCTGACTGCTGGAGAGAATCATGGCTTGTCTATTGCTAGATTATCATGGAGGATTGTGGACTGACCCTAGTTCTGGATTAATACAAAGGGATTGTGTACGTGAACACTCCCTCACTGAAGATGCAGGTTAGACACCTTATAGCAGGTGGCTCTAAGAGGAAGCAGTTCAGTTGCCTGAAAGCAGGTGGTAGTACCCTGCCAAAGCAGGTCCTGATTCAGAAGGGCAGGGCTCAGAGGGAAGGAAGGTTAAATGCCCTGAAAGAGTGTAGAACCACTGAGGTCCCGAGGCAAGAAGTTTCCAGGAGACGGATCCCGAGTTCATAGTTCACCTGGAGGGAGGCTCCAAGTGAAGGAATTTTCTCTGTTGGCTGGTCTGCAGTACCTGTGGGGGAGTCCCAGGGAAGCAAGAAGTGGCCCTAGCGTAGAGCAGGGGTGTGTACCTAGATGGGGGCATGGGCTCCCACAGATTAAGCCCAGGGCCCCCTCTACTTTTGACCCCCCCCCCCCACCGCCGACCCTCCCCTGCCACTTTGGACCCCCCCTCTCGCCGCCGACCCGCTGCCGCCAACCCTCACCCGTCACTGCCACCAGGTACCTTTGCTGGCATCCTGCATGCACGTCCTGCACGGGGCTACATACAGGACGTGCATGGAGAATGTCAGGAGTCAGAAACAGATCAACAGCGAAGGCGCCGGAGTTGACCGGCACTGAAGACTACTTTGGCTGGTGGGGGTTGGGGACCCCTGCCAGCAAAGGTTTCTGGCAGCGACAGGGGAGGGTTGGCGTGGGGGGTCGATGGTGGGAGAGGGGTCCAAAGTGGCAGGGGGGGGGGTCGGCAGCTGGGGGAGGCAGGCTAAACTGTGCCCCCCCCTACCTTGGGCTCTACACCCCCCTCCCGCCGAGGTCTGGCTACGCCCCTGGCATAGAGGTTTGCATGTGAAGGAACAGAGGACTGCAAAGGTAAAGGATTGCCAGCAGTGGGGGACCTTAACGATAGACCTTTTCCCTTCTCAGTAGAACAAGCTTTCCAGCTTTTGTTCCAGAATCTATGCTCCCAACTGTGCAACCTCAGATGCCTTCTTGCTCCACTGGGAAATGGATCTTCTTTAAGAAAAGGCACTCAGGCAATACACAAACTTCAAATAAAATACAGTAATGCCCAGCCACCCATAACCATCCCTCCCCAGGGTAGGTCAATCCATAAAGATTACTATAAACCCACTTAACGGGCAACTGTAAAAATTAACAGTTCAAAATCCTGCTATGTGCAGGAGGAGTGAATGTAGTCCAGAAAGGTTCCCAAGTAGCCTGAGACTGACATCCAGTCTGGGATGTCAGATCTGAAATGCGACACCTCTTTAGAGAGCACCTGTATTACTTTTTTTGTAATGCTTCTTCTTAATTATGTAAGGCACATTGAACCTGAGCTTTCTTGGGAAAATACGAAGTAGAAATGTCATAATAAATAAATATGCCTTTCCCCCACTGCCTCTCATAGGGAAAACTCTTCTGAACTACATGGAGACCAAGATCTTAATTGCTGCCTATTGGCCATGTCAAGTTTGGTTCCCTCTTCTCCTAGAGTTTTCATCCAAGGAGCAATTGAGGTTAGATCCTTTTCTATACCTAATAACACAGAACAAGGGATTCGTCCTCCATCCAGATCCCTGCTCTGTAACCCCGACAGCTTAGTTTTCCAGAAGAGGTCTCCAGGATACTATTAGCCTCTAGGAAACTTTCTATGCAGAAATGTTACACTTTTAAGTGAAGAAGATTTTCCCTCTGATGTGCAGCCAGAGTACCCGATTCGGGTCTCTGTTAAATGCACTGAAGTGAAAGAGTAACTGAGTTACAAAAAAGCTAAGTAAACGCTAAATAATTAATATATAAAAAAAGTCATAAAAAGATTGTTTTTTTTTTTTAACTGAAAAAATGGATCAATGAGGATTACGTCACTACCCCCAAGATATGCTTGGCTTAAATCCAGCCATAACAGGGGGTAGATGCGCGGATCTGAGGATCCTATAAAGGGTATTATACTGGACTATTAAGGATATGAATGTACAGAGTTATATTTGAAGCTGAGTATATCGTGAACATATATGTTTTGACTCCCTTCAATTAATGAGAAGTTGCTTGATGATCACATTCCTGTAGGAATTGTGTTATAACATTTAATGTGTAGAATTGTTCAGAAGTTAATATGTGGGTTCCATGAAGAATTTGAAGGAGGTATTTGTATATTTAATTATATATGGTTTGTTTTATATATATTATGAATGTGTATATTGTTATCTGCCTATAATGATTGCGCAGAATACAAGTTTTTAAATAAATATCTCCTATATGTATACACAGGCTGGGCTGATCCTCCATGGCCAGGTCATTTCCATTCAGCCTCTATTCAAGACATTTGCAATGCAGCTACGTGGTCTTGTATCCACAGCTGTCTGGAGCGGTATTCCAGCGGGATAGCTGATTTGTCCTGCAGATCTATTTACTATTCAAATCCACCCCCCTCCCCCGGCCCATTGTTTCCACCAGGCTCATTATCTACTTAATTACAAAAAAATGTAAACAAAAAGTCTTTCCTGTGAGCCTGGTAGCTAGTGAGTCCCATATATGAGAATATTATGCCTGCTTGTCCTTGGAGAAAGCTAAGTTACTTACCTGTAGCAGTGTTCTCCAAGGACAGCAGGTATATATTCTCACATCCCTCCTGCCTCTGCTTGGAGTTGTCTTCTTAACACTGTATTGTTGGTATCACTCTTGTGTGTCGGTGGGAATGCATCCACACATGCATAGTGGGGGCACTGCCTCAAAGATTTAAAGTGACAGTGCACTTTATAGTGTCTGCACCAGGCTCCGTGGATCACGTCACACATATGTGAGAATCTATGCCTGCTGCCAGTAAGTAACTTAGGGGTATGTTTACTAAAGCGTGTTAGCATTTTTAACACGCCTATAAAGTTAAGGCGCATTAAACGCTAACGCACCAATACATGCCTATAGGCGTGTTAGCATTTGACGAGCGTTAAAAACGCTAATGCGCCTATAGTGCGCCTTTGTAGACACAGGCGTTAGCTTTTCCTTGCTATTGCTGTCAGAAAAAAACTGAATTGTATATTTTCATTTCTCTTGAAAACAATGTAAATCAGCAGAAAATGTTGCAGATGCTGTAGAACAAGGTTAGAGAAATAATACAACCTGTTATCATATCCTCTTAAAGAAGTAGAACTGGTGTATAGTATTTCCTTATTTTTATTGAGCTATGGGCTTTTACTAGATAAATCCAGACATCGCAAGTTTTTGCTTGTAATTCTGTCAGTTCATATTATTTTTGGTCTTCATGAGCACCTACCATTTAGTACATGGACCCCATAGACATCACAGATAGTATTACCTGAATCCTATTCCCACACAGTTGTATTTCTTCAGCAATGTCCTTACTTGAATAAAGCTGCTCTTCTGTCTGATATATCTTGTACAGTTCTGCTTATGTATATGAGTGGTAAAGAAATAAGCAAGCAAACTGAATGGTATTATCTTATATATGTATGCCATAAATTCTTAAATTTCTATGAACACTTCCTTTCCATTGTCTTGCATGTCTGAATTAAAAGTAATTTTAGGGCTGTACTGGGATATAGTTCCAAAGAAAGCATTTGTAATTTACATCATTTTTTCCCAAAGAAATGGGTTGCCATATAGATAGTGAGGGGAAATAATACTGATAAGAGAGTACAATACGGATGCTGGAACTGTTTAAGTAGATAAGATTTGGATTTCCTTATATGCTAGAACAAAAGTTCATCTTTCATCTTCATGTTGGACAATATTAATTAAGAATGTAAACTTCTGTTTAAGTTAGGTGGAAATGGAGTTCAGAGCTACAAGCTGGACTACTGCTTGGGTGTAAGAGAAAAAAAAGGAAGAACATCAACGGTTTTATAGTTTATTTCATGGTTTAAAAGGACACCATGTAAATGCTGAAATAAAATATCCATCAGAAAGGTTACTTGGTGAATAGTTGACAATAGTAAAAAAGGCCCGTTTCCGTAACAAGTGAAACGGGCACTAGCAAGGTTTTCCACGGAGTTTGTATGTTTGAGAGAGTGTCTTTGGCTGTGTGAGAGAGAGAGTGTGTATGTGCAAGTGTGTGTGTTTGACAGAGTGGAAGTGGGTGCGAGTGTGTCTGTGAGAGTGTGTATATGTGAGAATGAGTGTATGTGAGACAGTGATTGTCCTCCCCTCTCCCCCCTCTCAGATCTCAGGACCCCTTCCCCTGTGGTCTGAGGACCCCCTTCCCTCCCTCTCTGTGTTCTTAGGGGCCCCCTTCCCTCCCCCTCTTGTCTCTGGACCTCTGACTCAGAGGTCCCATATATGAGATTGAGTGTAATTGTGTGTTTTTGAAAGATTGAGAGAGCGTGGCAGGCAGCAACAGTGTGTTTTTTTATTTTTGTGACAGCCTTCCTCCATTTCCTTTCATTTTAGTCTCCCCTTCCACATGTGTGGGATATACATAAAGGCATCCTGCGCAGAAGGAATGGATCCTCAGAAGCTTAGCCGAAATTGGGTGGCGGAGCCGGTGGGGGAAAGAGGGGTTGGTGGTTGGGAGGCGAGGATAGTGGTGGGCAGACTTATACGGTCTGTGCCAGAGCCGGTGGTGGGAGGCGGGACTGGTGGTTGGGAGGCGGGGAATAGTGCTGGGCAGACTTATATGGTCTGTGCCAGAGCCGGTGGTGGGAGGCGGGGCTGGTGGTTGGGAGGAGGGGATAGTGCTGTTCAGACTTATACGGTCTGTGCCCTGAAAAAGACAGGTACAAATCAAGGTAAGGTATACACATGAGTTCATCTTGTTGGGCAGACTGGATGGACCGTGCAGGTCTTTTTCTGCCATCATCTACTATGTATTTTCCATGACTGTTATTGGGATTGCTGATTAGGATTGGGAAGAGTGTATGACAGGGGAATACTGTATTACTTTAATTATTTTCTACCAAATACAGTGTAAATATAGAAAAAAAAGAAGTACCTTGTCCCCCCCCCCCCTTTTTCTCCAGGGAAGGGGGCATCCTGCAGAGGAAAGGGAGGTACAGAGGTCTCAGGGCAGCACAAAACTGACACCTTTTAGACAAAATGTTTAGAGTGTTTAAAAAGCTCCAACACTGCTGTAAATAAAGGACTCAGGTGTCCATGGCTGCTAGAGGTGTGTTTAAAGTTTCACAAGTTTGAAGCTGTGGGAGGATGGGCAGTGGAGCTTGTTACAAAGCTTCTGATTTGTTGTCTGAGGCCCCAGGGCAAGCTGGGAATTAGAGGATGGGCAGTGTGGAAGGCAGCCAATAGGAGCCAGGATCTGCTAAAGGGCACGAATTTGGACCTATGAAGTAGCAGGGGGCAGTCTGACCCTTAGATTGGCGTGAATTTCAAGCCAATCCAGGGGACAGGGGAGTGGAACAGAGAAGTTTTAGTGTGCAGAGGCTGCAGAAGAAAGGGAAGAAGACGAGAGACAATGGAAGCTGCAAGCATGGCCTGAGAGAAGAAATCGGACTCAGGCAGAGAGGGGCATGCTCAGGCAGGCTGGATGAGGATAAGATCCAATCAAGACAAGAAGAGGCAGCTGCATGCGGATAGAGGACCCACTGATGAGCTCCAGAGGAAGAAAGAGAGAGCTGGTGAGTCCTGAAAAGGGGCCGGGGGGGGGGGGGGGGCTGAAGCAGACAGGAACAGAGGAGGAGGAGAAGGGGGTCTGGAGTGTGTGGGGAGCAATGCAGAGCTGAAGAGAGAGCAGCTTGGTGAGGTCCCTGAATCCCAGAGATCCCCCCAGCGCATCCCTCCGTGTGAGTGTTTGCCTGTGCAGAGAGGAGAAAGCTGGCCATATGACTGTCTGTCCTCTAAAGAAGAGGCTTATGCGGAGAGAGGAGAGAGACACCCCCCCCCCCCCCACCTTGCACTGAGTGCCCAGACTAAAAAGGAACTGTTTTTTTTTAGTGCCTGCCTCAGGAAGATCCAGCCCAGAAGCTTGCTGGTTTGAGTGTCCACAGA
Source organism: Microcaecilia unicolor (assembly GCF_901765095.1). Classification (NCBI taxonomy): domain Eukaryota; kingdom Metazoa; phylum Chordata; class Amphibia; order Gymnophiona; family Siphonopidae; genus Microcaecilia; species Microcaecilia unicolor. Next base: position 115,967,679 of record NC_044040.1, on the reverse strand, counting down.
GAGAGAGAGAGACACCCCCCCCCCCCTTTTGCACTGAGTGCCCAGACAAAAAGGGAACTTTTTCTTTGAGTGCCTGCCTCAGAAAAATACAGACAGAAGCCTGTCCTGGGAAGAAAACTGTCCAGCCTAAGCCTGCCCTTGAGCCCTGGGAGGGTCTGCATTTAAGAGTCCGCCTGCCTTTATGAGCTTTAATTTAGCAGTCCATCAGTGGGATTAGAGGGTGGTGGTATTGCAGAACAAAAGAAAAAAGGGGTCATGTTTTGGGCGGTTTAGATAGGAATTTCCCCTGCTTATGTTTTATTTGAATCTAGTTAGCCCACAAGTTCCTTGCCAAAGAAACTACTGATTGAGGTTAGCACATACACCGAGCACAGAAAGCCAGGGTTTTCCTTTTTTTAGTTTTTTTAAAGTCAGAGCAGTAGGTATCCTGGAGTTCCTGAGCCGGTGAGCTGACCTCACGGACATAGGATTTCCTTACCTAGTCCACCATCTTTAGTAAGGATCCTGTTTTAGTATTTGGTGAGAGTTGTGTTTTGTATAAGATCCTTGTCTGGCATATCCTGACAAGAATCTTACGGAAAGTGTTCTGTGCAAGCTTTGCTTTAACAGGTCTAGTTAGTTCTCTGTTGTGTGGCGGTCTGTGAGGCCTCTGGTTATATGCAGCATGCCCAAGAAGGAGCAGAGATGAGTGCTGACTGGAAAGAGGAGTTTGAAGCCCTGAAGCAGCTGTACTGGAAACAAACAGCAGCCTGGGAACAAGAAAAAGAGGCTCAACAGGAATCCTGTCGCTTGGCCAGGACGATTATAGAAAAGTTTAGCCAGCCACCACCAGCGCTTCCCCCAGCTCAAGTCCCCGCTCTCTACATACCGAGAGACATACAGATACCTGATTTCAGTGGCTATCAGCAGAAGGCTGGCGACCTCTCAGTGGAAGAATAGACCGAGAAGACCAGATCTGCCCTGAGGGTCTTGAGAGTTCCCCTTGAACATCAGTGGGAAGTAGTTCTTGATCATCTGAAGGGGTCCGCCTATAACTTAATGAAGCTGTACAGTCCCCAAAACAGAGGAGACGTAGCAGCCCTATTCAAGAAACTTGGTGAAGAGTTTGGAGACAAAGTCCCTCTCACTGTAAGGCTGTCAGAGTTCTATGCGCGAAGACAGTTGCCTGGGGAGACTATACGCGTGTTTGGGTGTTGTCTGCAGGAGCAAGCTGCCAAAATCCTGAACAGGAGAGCCACTGCCATAGAGAACATAGAGAGGGCACTCAAAGAGGTTCTCATTGTAGGGTTGAATGATGCGGCCCTAAGGAGAGAAGTCAAGAGGCAGGAAGCCCAGTTTGAAGAGCTATCCTACGAAGACCTACTCTCATTGCTAATTAAGTGGTCAGAGGAAGAAGAGAGCATACCAGTAGAAGGAGATCGTAACCCTAGGCTCCTGTCGAGGAGGAGTGAGGCCAGCATGAAAGCTGCAGTCGGAGAACCAGATGGGTTGTCTGAAGCCGTACAACAGCTGTGTGCTGTTGCTGAGAGATTGGGTAAAGGTCTGGAATGGAGACAACAAGAACTTATGCAAGACATGAGCCAATGGACAGAAAGTCAAAACAGGCCCTACCAGGGTGGCAGAGCTCCGCCAAAAATGAACCCACCCAGGCGAAGTGAGAGGGGACAACTCATCTGTTATCGTTGTCAAGAACCTGGTTACATAAGCAGACATTGTCGAAGCGAAAGAGAGAAAGCGCCATTGGACTAAGACCCATTTTTGAAGTGCTTATGGGTGGAGTGCCAGTAAATTGTTTAATAGACACCGGCTCTGAAGTGTCTACGATTGCAGCTAGCCACTTCTATACCAAGCTAACGACAAAGCCAAAATTGCTAGATGCCGCATGGATCAAATTGACAGCGGCAAATGGATTGGAGATCCCAGTAATCGGCTCTTTAGTGACTGACGTGACCTGCTTTGGCCAGACTGTCCCTGATAGGTGCATATTTGTCACCCGAGAAGAGGCCTGGAGTGACGAAGTTCCTGTTTTGATTGGCACAAACGTATTGAAAGACATTAGAGACCTTTTGCCTGGTGCTTCCCTTTTCAACAGTACTACTGCCACTCCTAAACGTGTTTGCAAGATTGTCGCCCAGATTCGGCAAGGCTACCAGCAACTGGATCAAGAGGGACCGATTGGTTTGGTAAGCTGTTGGGGAGCAAAAGAGTGGTCATCCCTCCATTGACAGAAAGAATCACCCATGGTATCTGTCACCGGATCTGGTCCCTACCTGCATGTCCAGTCCTTGTTGAACCTACGCCAACTATCACTTCTTCAAAGGGGTTGATGGTGGCCAAAATACTTGCTAACGCTGAAGAGGGGAGAGTACATATCTGAGTGCTGAACTTGAGCAACAAAACCATCCAGATTCGCCCGTGAGCGCGCATAGCAGAGCTAGCTGCTCTGCAGAACATAGAGACAGAAAAAGGTGAGGTTTGACGAAGCTGAATCTGAGATTGTGGTGACTCCCATAGAAGAGGAGAATTTGGAGAACAGCCTAGCCCCTACACCGCAGGTCAAGAGGGAAAATCTAACCATCCTGCAGGCGGAAGAGGTGGAAGGATTGTTACAGAGGCACCGAGATGTGTTTTCTAAAGACGAGGGTGACATTGGGTCTACCACCCTCGTAAGACACTACATCAACACAGAGAATGTAGTTCCCATAAACCAGCCGTACTGGAGAGAGTCACCTCACATATATGAGGAATTCAAGAGCCACATCCAAAAGTTGGTGGACCAGAAGATCCTGCAAAGGAGTTGCAGTCCATGGGCATCCCCGGCAGTGATCGTACAGAAGAAGGATGGAGGGATACGGTTTTGCGTGGACTATAGGAGGCTAAACCAAGTGACAGTGAAAGATGCGTACCCCCTCCCACGAATTGAAGAGTCACTGGATGCTTTGGGAAAAGCTAAATACTTTTCGTCACTTGACTTAATGTCTGGCTACTTCCAAGTGGCAATGGCTGAAGAAGACAAGGCCAAAATGGCTGTGACTACACCATTCGGTCTCTTTGAATGGAACCGGATGCCGTTTGGATTGAGTAATGCAACTGCTACGTTCTCCCGACTCATGGAACTGGTCTTCAATGACTACGTGTTCAACATCCTCTTACTATACCTGGATGACATCCTGATATTTTCTGCATCATTCAAAGATCATGTGGACCGCCTAGAGAAAGTGTTCTCCAGACTTAAAGAACATGGGTTGAAGCTAAAGCCATCCAAATGCTGCTTGTTTGAGAGAGAAGTGAAGTTTTTGGGCCATGTGATGTCTGAGGAGGGAGTCGCAGCAGACAAAGACAAGACCAGGGTCCTGAAAGACTGGCCAATTCCAAAGACAGCCAAAGATGTCCGTAAGTTTGTCAGGTTTACAAGTTACTACAGGCAATTTGTTCCCGGGTATGCACAGATAGCGAAACCACTACATGTGCTGATGGGCAAACCTACAAAGCCAAGTGTGGCCTCCTTCATGTGGACCTTGGAGTGCCAGAAGGCCTTTGATGTGCTAAGAGAGAAGTTGATGTCGCCACCAGTCCTTGTATATCCCGATTTCAGTAGGCCATTCATACTTACTACTGACGCCAGTTGTTAGGAGCAGTACTTAGTCAAGAACAAAATGGTGTGGAACGGGTAATTGCCTATGCCAGCTGGGGCCTACACAAAAACGAGAGAAATGACAAAAACTATAGTTCTTTTAAATTGGAGCTCCTTGCTCTGAAATGGGTGATCACAGAGAAGTTTTGCGACTACCTGGTATACAAAATGTTCATTGTGAAGACAGACCACAATCCCCTGAGATACTTAGATACAGCAAAGGTGTCAGCAGTAATCCAACGTTGGCTAGCCCAGTTGGCTGACTTCAACTTTGAGGTGCAATATAAGCCTGGAAGACAGAATACCAATGCTGACATACTGTCCAGATTACACGAATCAGAGGCTGGGGGAGATGGTGGTGCTGAATCCTGGATAGTGGAGGCCAATGAGATTCTACAGCGGTTCCAAGCCCAAAGCCAAAGCATCCGTTCTGGAGCCAATAACCCTCCTGTGAGAGAACCAGAGTCTGAAGTGTTCTACCTGTCCGACCTCACTGTGAGAGAGCTACAGAGAACAGATCACATCTTAAACCCCATAATAGAAGCTCTCTTGAGTGCCAGGACAGAAGATTTTGAGACTTGGTCTGAAGACAGCAAAAAGCTTTGGAAAATGTGAGAGAGACAAAAGTTGAAAGATGGCCTCTTATACAGAGTGATTAAGAACCCCAGAGACCAAGAGCAAATTGATCAGTTAGTAGTCCCAGAGTGTTTAAAAGCAGAAATCTTGTCCACCTACCATGATGAAATGGGACACAGAGCTGAGGAGGCAGTGACAAGAGCCATCCAAAGAAAATACTATTGGTTGCAGATTCATGATGATGTCCGAAAGTGGGGACGAGACTGTAAACGCTGTCTCTTGGCAAGAGATTTGGCACCCAGAGAGAAAGTCCCTCTAAATTGTTTCAAGACTTCATACCCATTAGAAGTCCTTGCACTAGATTTCACAGTTCTGGAACCAGAAGATAGCGGGCTTGAAACTGTTCTGATTATAACTGACATGTTCACCTGGTATACTGTGGCAGTCCCTACTAGAGACCAGACTGCATTAACTGCTGCCAGAGCCCTAGTCGAACACTGGATAGTCCACTATGGTGCTCCAAAACGACTACACTCAGACCAGGGCCGGGCTTTCGAATCGGAGGTGATCAAGAACCTCTGCCAGTTATATGGGATAAGAAAGAGCCGAATGACGCCCTATCACCCTCAAGGTAATGGGCAGTGTGAGCACTTCAATCGAACCCTACATGAGATGCTGAGAACGCTACCACCCTCTAAGAAGAGACATTGGGGTGACTACCTACATGAACTGATGCCTACAATAGTCAGGTTCACCAATCGACAGGCTACACCCCATTCTACCTCATGTTTGGGAGAGATCCACGAATGTTCTCAGATGTGTTTGCTAGAGAGGAGGATGGCACCGCAACAAACTTGGACGGCTGGGTCAAACAATATCATGACAAGATGGCCTTGTCATGAGAAATCGCCAGACAGGTGGCCGAGAAGAAGGGGCAGACCCGGAAGAGGTGCTACGACCAGAGAGCAAAGGGGGCCCTACTGAAGAAAGGAGACAGGGTGTTGCTGTGAGTCCAGAGGTTTTACGGCCACCACAAGATTCAAGACCTGTGGGATGACAGAATATATGTGATAGACCAGGTGAACGAACCTGGGGGAAGTAGCCTCAAAGTTGTCCCTGAGGAAGGTGGTCCTGTCAAAGTAGTGCACAGAAACCATGTGAAGGTGTTACCCAATGCCATGTGTGATTTAGGGTCCACCTTGGGGTTACCTGAGATACCAGATATTGGAGATAGTGAGAATGATGACGATGAAAATGACAGTGTACTGTATTTGTTGTTGGGAGAGCCTGGTACTTACGTTGCAGGGGAAGATGTAGTCCCAAACAGAGAAGTGCCAGATTGGGAGGTGGAGCCTGATGTAGAGGGGGAAGTACAACCCGAAGTAATAGGAGAGGAGGCTGGTGTTGACCCTCATGAATATCTGTATCCCCCCAGGAGGTCCTCCCAATCAAATAAAGGGAACCCTTCCAGGTATCTGTCAGATAATTACTACCTGTATTGAGACAGGCAGAGAAATTGGAGAAGTGTTACTGTGGTGGGCCTAACCTAAAACTGTGAATGTGATGTGGTATGATGAAGTGTTAGGAGAAATGTTGGGGGCAACATTTGTGTACCCCGGGAGAAGTGTAAATATAGAAAAAAAAGAAGCCCTTTACCTTGTCCCCACCTTTTTCTCCTGGGAGGAGGGCATCCTGCAAAGGAAATGGAGGTACAGAGGTCTCAGGACAGCACAACAGTGACACCTTTTAGTCAAAATGTTTAGAGTGTGTTCAAATGGTCTTTTTGCAAGAAACACACTTAATGCAAAAACATGAAGGCCTGTTGTCCTCCAAACAGTACCCGCTGGTGGTGTGTGCCTCAGATGTAAAGGGGGCTAAAAAACGGGGGGTGGCTATACTATTTCATAAAGATGTGCAGGTGCAGATTGTACGTTCTAGAAAGGACAGGGAAGGAAGATTTCTTTTACTGCAAGTCATGCTGGAACAGGAGGAGTATACCTTGGCAAGTGTATATGCACCAAATGAGAGGCAGGGGGAATTTTTCCTCCGTCTCCGAAAAGAGATGCAGGGCTTTGCCAAGGGTAAAGTAATAATGGCAGGAGACTTTAACGCCACCATGCAGCCAGGATTAGATCGCTCTACTCCTCCTGCCCCGTTGGACTGTAAAATTTCACAGGCCTTAAAAGATTGTGTGGATGAGTTGGGCCTGTATGATGCTTGGAGACTGGCACACCCCAGGGGGAGAGATTACACATTTTATTCCCCGGTCCATCTGTCCTACTCTAGGCTTGACTATATCGTTTTGGACAAGGCGCTGTCTGGGGGGGGAGGAGAGTCCTCTGTAGGTCACATTAGCATATCTGATCATGCCCCGACCTGGTCTACTCTCCCGTCCCTAAGAGAGGAACCGAGAGAAAAAAGATGGACGCTTAATAACACTTTGCTACAGGACCCGGACTTGGTAGCTGGGTTCCGTCCAGTTTTGAAAGAATACTTTGATATGAACTTAGACTCGGGACCCTCTCTGGGAACGGTGTGGGACGCCTTTAAGGCAGTCTCGAGAGGCTACTTTATACAGGGAGCAGGTCGGAGGGCGAGGGCACACAAAGCTCGATTAACCCAATGTATGGACAAACTTGGGGCATTGGAGGCTAAATATAAGGCCACGGGTTCTCTGTCGGACCTGCGTAGATTGCAGGCAGTTAGACTGGAGCTCAGCTCGCTGCATGAAGACAGTTTGAAATTTGCACATGCAAGGATGAATCAGGTTTACTATGAACACACTAACAAACCCGGTAGGCTACTAGCAGTCAAGCTAAGGCAATTGAGATCCTCTCGTCACATTTTGAGAGCCCGAGATGGCAAGGGGCAGGTGGTGCACAGTTCAGCGCAGATCAGACAGTGCTTTGCCCAATACTATGAGAACCTATACAGGAAGGATGCCACTGTGCAGACTGAGAAAATTGACGCCTATCTGGAGGCCAGGGGGCTGACGGTTTTGACCGAATCACAGAGGGCGGAGCTTAAATGTCCGGTGCGGGTGGATGAGGTCATTGGGGCTATTAAAACTTTACCCACAGGGAAGGTGCCTGGCTTGGATGGATTCACCAACGAATTTTTCAAGTTATAAGCAGTAGAGCTGGCCCCCTATTTGACAATGATTGTTAACTCAGTGAGGGAGGGTGTGCCCCTTCCTAAGACTATGATGGAGGCGTGGGTGGCTGTAATCCCTAAGCCAGGTAAAGATGTTACGTTGTGTGCCTCATATCGGCCCATCTCCATATTAAATGCGGATGTGAAAATTTTAGCTAAGGTCCTGGCGAATCGATTGGGGGGTGTGCTTCCTAGTCTGGTCCACCCGGATCAAGTAGGGTTTGTGGCCAAAAGACAGGCAGCGGACAATATAAGGAGAACAGTGGACCTTGTCTATGCAGCCCAGATGAAGGCTAGACCAGTAGTACTGCTCGGAATAGACGCAGAAAAGGCATTTGATAGGGTCCACTGGGGGAATTTGGACAAGGTCCTACACAGAGTAGGGATAGGACAGTTTTATAGAACGTGGATTAGGGCCTTGTATTCGGCACCACAAGCCTGTGTGCGCATCAATGGAGGGAATTCCGAATCATTTCGGCTGGGTCGAGGAACCAGGCAGGGTTGCCCACTATCCCCCCTCTTGTTTGCTCTGGCAATGGAACCATTGGCGGATGCCGTTCGAGATAATGAAAACATTGCTGGAGTACAGGTGGGAGGGCGGGAGTATAAAATCGCCTTATTCGCAGATGATGTCCTCTTGACCTTAACCAATCCATTAATTTCTTTGCCTAATTTAATGCAGGTGATAGAGGAATATGCGACAATATCTGGGTATAAGCTAAACGCTAATAAGTCCACAGGACTGGCTGTGGGAGTTCCTCCTAGAGTGATGGACACCTTGAAGGCGTCTTTTGTCTTTAAATGGGAGGCTAGAGCATTAGGATACTTAGGAGTTCAGTTGCCTGGCAACCTGTCTGAGCTGTTTACCAGTAATTATCCGCCACTTAAGTGAGCTGTACAGAGGGACCTGGACAGATGGATGTCTATGGGACTGTCCTGGTTTGGGAGGATTGCTGCAGTAAAAATGAACATTTTGCCCCGGCTTCTTTATCTGTTCCAGGTCCTTCCCATGCAATTGTCCAGATCATTTTTATCAGGTCTGTAGGAGGTGATTATTCGCTTCATCTGGAATCAGAAGAGGCCACGTTTGCCCAGGGCCCTGCTATATAAGTGTAAGCGGTTGGGAGGGTTGGGGGTACCCAACTTGTTCTGGTACTACGGGGCAGCTCAGGCCAGGGCGGCGGTAGCCTGGTTTAAAAGGGAGGATCACCACGTATGGGTTGACATTGAGCAAGCGTTGGTGGGTTCTCGGAGACTGGGACAGTTAATGTGGGTTGTGGGTAGGTACAGGGGGCAAGTTGATAGATTCCTGCCCACAGTGCAGGCTACTTTCCACTATTGGGACCTTATGTTTTCAGACAAGCAGCCATTGGTTTCGGGTTTAGCTCCGATAGTGGACAACCCTTTGTTTGAACCAGGGATAGGGAGCGTCACTTTTCGCAGATGGGCGGAGTCCGGACTAGACACATTGGGGCAGCTGCACGTGGGAGAGACTATTGTGCCCTTTGAAACACTGATGGATGACTATGGGCTTAGGCAGGGGGATCGATATGCTTACCTGCAGCTGGTGCACTTTTTGAAGAGCCCTGCTTATGTAGAATGTTTGAGGCGAGAAGTTCACCAGCTGGAGGAGATGTGTGTAGAGGACAAGGACACGCAGGGTATGATAACTAGATTGTATGCCTACCAAGGGACCAGAGCTAAACCGTCCCTCCTACATAGGCAGAGATGGGAGCAGGAGCTGCAGTTTACATTGCCTGAGTCCGGCTGGGTGGCCCTGGAAAAGCAGATTTTGAGGTCATCACTGGCAGTAGCCACGCAGGAAAACGCCATAAAGGTCTTTTACCGGTGGTATCTGACACCGGTCCGATTAAATCACATGTTTGCTCAGGTATCAAAATTTTGTTGGAGGAAATGTGGGGGGTTGGGGACCGCCGGTCATGTCTGGTGGCTATGTCCCAAGGCACAAGCCTACTGGAGGGGGGTGCACTCACGACTCCAGAGGTGGCTAGGTTGGTCTGTGCAGTGGCATCCCTTGGTTTTCCTGCTTGGATCCAGGCCGGCAGGTCTAACGTCTGACCAGTGGATGCTGACAAGGTGTGCTCTGCATGCGGCCCGAATAAATTTAGCGCAAAGTTGGAAATCCCCGTTGGTGCCCCCAATGGGAAGATGGATTACCAAAGTAAGATATATGTGTGAGATGGAAAGACTGACTGCCGTGAAACGGAAAACCATGTCTAAATGGAAAAGAGTTTGGGAACCCTTCTTACAAAGGTGCTCTGGTTGAGAGATGTGTTGGTTGATGGATGGGGGGTAGTAGGGAATAGATGGGGGGGGAGGGAGTGATGGGGGGAAGGGGGGGTTCAAAATCACAAAAATTGGATAAAAAGTTTTTGTCCTAGCATTGATATTATGTTGGTACCTTTTGGGTGCTAGAGTTATGTACATTGTTTGTACCAGACTATATGGTTCTGTATTGTGTTACATATGTATTGTATTATTTATCGATGCCTAATAAAGACTTCTTTAAATTAAAAAAAAATGTTTAGAGTGTTTAAAAAGCTCCAGCACTGCTGTAAACAAGGGACTCAGGTGTCCATGGCTGCTAGAGGTGTGTTTAAAGTTTCACAAGTTTGAAGCTGTGGGAGGATGGGCAATGGAGCTTGTTACAAAGCTTTGAGTGCCTGCCGCAGAAAAATATGGACAGAAGCCTGTCCTGGGAAGAAAACTGTCCAGCCTAAGCCTGCCCTTGAGCCCTAGGAGGGTCTGCATTTAAGAGTCTGCCTGCCTTTATGAGATTTAGTTTAGCAGTCCATCAGTGGGATTAGAGGGTGGTGGTATAGCAGAACAAAAGTAAAAAGGGGTCATGTTTTGGGCGGTTTAGATAGGAATTTCCCCTGCTTATGTTTTATTTGAATCTAGTTAGCCCACAAGTTCCTTGCCAAAGAAACTACTGATTGAGGTTAGCACATACACCGAGCACAGAAAGCCAGGGTTTTCCTTTTTTTAGTTTTTTTAAAGTCAGAGCAGTAGGTATCCTGGAGTTCCTGAGCCGGTGAGCTGACCTCGCCAACCGAGAAGACGTGGATGTGGAGGAGACCAAGGTACCCAATGCAAGAGAGCTGCGATGCTAGTGAAGATTTTGATATACCGGTAACATTATTGTGTGCACACAAACTGCAAAAAAAAAAATATATATATATATATATATATCAGATCTGAGTGCAATAATTAGAGCTGTATACATGTTTGGGATGTTCTGTGTTATTGCAGAAGTGGGGTTGGGGTCTTGGTAACTGCGATTATAATTTTGAACTTGTTATTGTCTTTATTTCCTTTGTAACTTACCACAAAGTATTTAACACCTTGTACTAGCTTTATTTAATACCATCAAAGCTTAACAATTGGTACCAACATTTAGGAACATAACCAACAAGTGTTTCTATTTATGTTATCATTTAATAAACCTTTAATATTTCTTTTCTTGTTAAATCCCTTGGTTGTGTGGAGTTTATTTGGGAACCCTATTTGAAACTGTGACATTCATATATTTATTTATTTATTTATTTCTTTAATTATTGTAATTTACCTGCTCCATGACTAGGGGGTTTACAACAGTTTCCTTTGATTTTGCACTGCAAACTATCTGTGTCTGTGAAATCTTGTAGCCAACCACCAGTCACACTCACATATGGTGATAGCTTTGGGATTCTTTGTGTCTCTGCAGAAGAGACAGCCCACATATTTTTAGGGATTGGGGGTCCTCAGTACACCTTGGAAAGGGGTCTGTATGAAGGCTAAAGAGATTTGCTTTGCCTTACAGAGCTTAGGGAAAACAAAAGAGTTAGCAAGTGCTGGACAAATAGGTTTTATTTTCTCTGGAGTTTTGGAAAAGTGTACAGAGCATTAATGCAGCAAGTAAACTCTTTGGAGTACACAGGAAGACTGGCCAGGAGGGGTCAGAGAAATTCAGAAGAGTGTGTTTGGGGCTGTTGTGCAAGCCACACCTAGCCAGGAGAGTTAGCAAGATAGAAGAGTGGGGGGAAAAGGGTTTAAAAGTATGAAAACAAGTACCTTGGAAGCTGTTCCATGTTGAAAGCATAGAGTGAGAGAAAGTGTGTTGTGGCTTCACATTGGGCTACAAATGGCTGAGTTCTGACAAGCTTGGTTGAGCTGCATTGTGCACCTGGTTAACTGGAAGCAGGGGCGTATCTGCGTGGGGCCACAGGGGCCTGGGCCCCCGCAGATTTCGCCCTGGCCCCCCTCCCCGCCGTCAACCCTCCCCCGCTGCTTACTTTTGCTGGCGCCGAGGTCCGACCCGCAATCTCCGTTTTTCGTCTTCCTCCGTGGCCATGCTTCCAGGAAGTAACGCTGCAGTGCTGATTCGTTGAATCCAGTTCGACGTCAGACGTCGAACTGGATTCAACGAATCAGCACTGCAGCGTTACTTCCTGGAAGCATGGCCACGGAGGAAGACGAAAAACGGAGATTGCGGGTCGGACCTCGGCGCCAGCAAAAGTAAGCAGCGGGGGAGGGTTGACGGCGGGGAGGGGGTGGAGAGAGGCGGCGGCGGCGGCGGCGGCGGGGGGGGGGAGGGACGCAAAAATGTGCCCCCCCTCTCTGGCTGTGGCCCCCCCTACCGCCGGATTCCAGATACGCCCCTGACTGGAAGCACAGTGTGTGAAACTGAACTGTGCGTTGAGTCAGAGAAAGTGCTTAGCAAGCTGGGGAGCTTACCTACTCAAGCACAGTGAGCACCTGGAGGAAAGCACAACCCGTGGAGGCAGTGCAATTAGCAGAAAAAGCTTCCTTGCAAACGTGAAAGTAAGATTGGTGCTAGAACTGAAGCTGCTATTGAGAAGCTAAACTGCTGCCAAGGAAGCTTTAGCTGGGGCAGTTCAGGAACTTGGGGCTAGATGCACTAAAATCAGTGCACTTTTTCTAGTGAAAAAGGTGCCGGTACTCAAATGCTAGGCCACCCTTCAGGGGTGGGGGTAATCACTGAGGGACCCTCCCCACAATAGCCAAGCCCCTGCAACCAGTCACAGAACCTATGACAAGGCAGAATTGGTGTGTAGAGCCTGAGCTCTTTCATTAAAACTTGGGGACCATGGGTCAAGTTTAGCAGCCAATGGAAAAGGTGCCGGTACTCAGTACCCCCAAGTACCCCCTCAAAAAAAGCCCTGACTAAAATAAACGAGCCAGTAACGTGGGTTTTAAACTGGTTCTAGCCAGTTTAACATGCAAGTACTAAACCAGGACATGCACAAAAGGTAGGGTTACCATATGTCCGGATTTACCTGGACATGTCCTCTTTTTGAGGACATGTCCAGGTGTCCGGACGGGTTTTGCCAGTCCGCCCATTTGTCCAGATTTCACTCCCACCAGTTCCACAGGTGCCATCCCTGCAGCCGCCACCACCACTACTGATTCACCTGGCTCCTTTACCTGAGGTGCACATCCCCTACTTACAAGCCAGGATTCTGCATATACTTGATTTGGTTGAGGCCTTAATCACTCCTGATGCTCCTGACATTGAACATCTTGAGTTATACCGTCTTTTTGACTACCATTTTATGCTGATGGACTAAAACTTTCTGTCCTATAACAACTACAGATATTACCTTACAGGAAGAAACCACCTCACCTGAACAGAACAGTGCCCATCAAAGCAAGCCCACTGCTGTACTTGCCATCTTTCCAGTGGAACCGGGTGACGCAAGTCCAACTACCCACAAGAGGACACTTTACTCTGTACTCCAAAAACTGTGTTGGGACTTGTTGTACCTATATTATTTGTGACTGATCTATTATACATTTGAAAAGACTCACAGGTTTCTTCAGTGTACATAGTATTAATCACAGGAATCCACCCTAGGTATCCCAACAGTAGACTTACCCTGTTTTAATTGAAACCCATAGGTGGTCGGTGGGGGCGGGGTTATGGGTGGTGCCAGGGGCGGGGCTTATATCCATAATTGTCTGATAACACACAGGAAAAATAAATAAAGTAAAATAGTCACAATTAATATCTTTAACAATTCGACATCAGATCCTCCAAAATATTATAAAACCATGTCTGATGTTATGACAAACAAACTAAAATTAATTTAAAGTGTTGATCTCGCCTTAGTATGGCCAACACACAATCTCTCCACTGCAAAACACTATACACAAACTTGTGCAAAAACACACTCAGAAACTTACCAAACCATAACAGCACTAATTCCAAGGACAGGACGAGCTACAATCTTATGCGTGGAAAGGCAGCACTGAAATTACACCAGGCTCTAAAACACCAATACACTACCTAGTGAAAAAAACAAAACCAAAAGGGCTGCAAATAGTACACGCTAGCAGAATACTGCACCTTGATCACATATGAAAAACACATGACAACAGATATGACAAAAGGAACTAGAAATCAAAAGATATGAAGGCAAAATATTGAACTGGAAAACTACCTCAAGAAGTCAGACTCGGCATGCAGCAGTACTAGAGAAATTGAAACTTACGTGCAAAATATCACAGATGCACATTTCCAAAAGCTGACATATTCCAATTAATACATTCTGAATAAAATACTTTTTTCTACCTTTGTTTTCTGAGCATTTAGTTTTTCTATTTGTTTTGGTCCCACTGTCTTCTGTTTTATGGTGTCTTCTTTCCATTTGATATTCTTTCACTCACCATGTCCACCATCCTCCTGTGTCCTTAAGCGTTCTGTCTAGCATCTGTGGCACCCTGTCCCTATCCTTCCTCCAGTTGCAACATCTGCCCTCAAAGCGTTCCGATCCAGTTCTTAAATTCAGCAGTTTCCCCTCCATCCATATTCAGCATTTCTCCTCACTCCCCTCCCCTCCATTCATCCATGTCCAGCAACTCTCCTCCCTCCCCTGCCCTCCATCCATATCTAGCAAATCTCCTCTCTCCCCTGGTCCTTCCATCCGTCCATCTAGCAATTCTCCTCTCTCCCCTGCCCTCCCCTACATGTCCAGTGATTTCTCTTCTCTCCCCTGTCCCGTCTACCCCCTCTCTCCTCATCCTTCCATCCGTTTTCCCTCTTTATCTCCCCATCCTTCTGTCTTCCTCTTCCCTCTTTCTCTCCATATCCTTCCATTTGTCTACCCCCTCTCCCGATCCTGCCATCCAACGTCTACCCCCTCTCTCCTGATCCTTCCATCCATTTTCCCTCTTTATCTCCCCTGCCTTCTGTCTTCCTCTTCCCTCTTTCTCTCCATATCCTTCCATTCGTCTACCCCTTCTCCCGATCCTGCCATCCAACGTCTACCCCCTCTCTCCCGATCCTTCCATCCATTTTCCCTCTTTATCTCCCCTCCCTTCTATCTTCCTCTTCCCTCTTTCTCTCCATATCCTTCCATTTGTCTACCCCCTCTCCCGATCCTACCATCCAACGTCTACCCCCCCTCTCTCCCGATCCTTCCATCCAGTGTCTCTCTATCCCCTTCCTTCCATCCAGTGTCTCTCTCTCTGCCCTTTTCCATTCATCATGCCGCCGCCCCTCTCTCTCCCCATCCTTCAATGTTTCTCCTGCTGTTAGTTTCTCTCCCTACCCTTCCTTCCAGCGTCTTCCCTCTTTCAACCTCCCTCCCACTTTCTCCTCATTTTCAGCAGCTTTTCCCTTTCTCCAGGACTTCAGCCCTTCTCCATGTCCCCTCCTCTCCCCATCATACCTGCCTAGTGCCTCCCGCTCCCCCTTCCATCATGTATTAATTTGTTGGCCACTGCTGCTTCTCTTCTTCAGCAGCAGCGCCCCGACAAAAAAAAAAGGTAACACACATTGCACGCCCCCAAAGCAAGAATCAGCTGCAACCGCATTGGAGCCCCCAGGAGCGTTGGGCAGGAACTGAACCAGAGAAATAATCACCTGACAGGGGCCGGCCCGCACACGAGAACTGCAACAGACCAACAGCTGGAACAAGCGCGGGGCTGTTCAGTAGCAGCTTTCCTTCAAGCATGGGCTGTCTGCACTGCAACCACTCCTCTCTGTCCCCGGAGCAGAGCAGGAAGTCGATGTCAACTTCCTGCGCCTCCAGGGGCAGAGAGAGGAGCGGCTGCAGTGCAGACAGCCCATGCTTGAAGGCTGCTAGGGCCCGCTGTTGCTTCTTTACATTTTTTGTTTTGTCGTGCGCTGAAGAGGAGACTTTCCCGCTTTAGCGGGAGTGCGGGAGATGACCCGCCAAAGCGGGAGTCTCCCGACTTGGCAGGTCTGGGTCTGTGTTGGGTGAGCGGTGGGCCTCGGGCTTGGAGGGAAAGTGGCTACGTTTCGGGGGGGCAATGCCCATGGGTGGGGAAGGTCACACAGCTGGGCTGGGGAGACTTAGCCTCCCCAAGCTTCTTATACTGGGCGCCTATGTTGAAACCCTATATCTAATCATTACTTGCCCTTTTTAATCCTATTTAATTCTATTATTCCTGACAATACGAATCATCATTTGCATCCTTGGTTCTTTGTCCGGGAAAATTGGAAATAGATATGTTGACATTTATAAACTTTACTCCGCATACGGTTTAACAGGTGCCGTACCTCTATTATCACTATAAATGCTATAGGAGTGTCAAGAGGGGTACTTGATTAATTTAAAACCAGAAATCATTGTTATATTTACATTCCCAGTGATAATGACACTGATGATTCTGTTATAAAGGCATTAAAAGACCTTTTTGCTTTAACCTACAAAATTAGTTACTAAATCAGGTGTTGATACTGTTGTCTGGTGCATTATTCCCTATGTTCAGAGGTTTGTCTTAAGCCTCCTTGCTACTACTCTCAGTACAAGACAAATTACATTTCCATCATAAATTTTGTGTACTGCTATTTATTTTTCCTATTTTTACTTTAATGCCTGTAACGCAAGTACACCTCTTTTATTAAGGAAGATATTTATTCTGCCTATGCTGTTTAATTGAACTATCATATGTTTCTTTTTAGTTTGTTACATTTTGCCAATTTGTATAGACAGGTTTAGATTGTTTTCCTTCCATTTTTAAACTGTTGTACCTTTCATCACTGGACCTCAAATAGTAACCAGGCAAACTGTTTTCTACTGTTGATGATTTCTCAATCATCAAGAGGGGAGGTAATGATAACCTTGCCTCTGCCTCCAGTTGTCCAAAAGCTCCCACTGTTGGAGCCTTGATGCGCTGGAAGTATTACACCAGCCACCCTCACCAGTCCAATGATTGCCACTCCTCCTAAACCATTAGCCACCACTTCCTGACCTGATGCCTATGTCAGAATGGTGTATTCCAAATTTAAACAAAGAAAAACAAACAGCTGTCCTGTTAAACTATTTTCCTTTTCAGATGGTCAGTTTGTAATGAGCTAAGTTATGTAAAATGTTCAGCATGTATAGAAAAGATATTCAAGTTAACTAGAAGGAATAAGAAATGTGAAAGTTTTTTTAACAGGATTGTATAAGGATTGTATAGTTTCAGAACAGTGACACCTACAGTTGTGATGTCGTGACAGGATATTTTGTCATGTTTGATAATGCTTCTGTCTACATAATTAGGTTTTTACATATACCTTGAACTGTGCAAAGAATGACATCTGCAGAATGCCCTTAAATTAATGACATGTTACTAATGAAGTGGTCAACTATTGGATGGACTGTTCAAGTAATTGGAAACCACGAGAAGCTCTTCAGTAGAAGTCTCCTAGATGTCTTCCATGCGAATCCCCTGCCTGCCTGAGTGGGCCTGCCTGAGTGAATCCTTCAACAGTATACAGACTGCTGTTTCACCATACTTGAATCACCTAAATTGAAATTTTAAGTGACTTTGAATTCCATGATTTCTAGCTGCGTACATTTTAAAACGACACATTGTGGACTCTTTTCCAAAAGATTTTATTCTTGTTACTGAATTATCCCTTTATATCGTAAGCTGTTTTAGGCATTGCTAATGTTATACAAATGTTCACCATGCTAGGTAAAACTTTTATATTGCTATATAACATCCTGTATCAAAAGTTTAATACAACAGTTAATTATAACTGCTTTATATAAGAAAGAACCTACAGGCCCCTATGTCCTGTATGAACACCCTATAGCTGATACCAAGCTTATTGGCTGCAACAAAAGATGTTCCTAGGTATTTTCCAAAAACACTATAACTTAACAGTGCCTTCATATATGATCTAGATCTATTACATCCAGCAGTAAGATAATTGCAAAACTATTATCTTGCTCATAATTACAAAACTATTATCTTGCCCATAATTATAGAAATACTGCAGGTTAAGCAGCAGGCCTTTCATATATAATGTAGGCCTATAACACCCATAGCTTAGCTTTTGCAATACTTGTAATTATAATGCTCCTGAGTTTGCAGTAGTTATTCATTATTTGGCCAATATTAATCCTTTTTAAATGCTAAAATTAAATATTTGTTCCCTATTAACACCAGTTTTAGCTATATTTACACATTCAAAGTTTGACTAATGCTAAACTTTGATTGAAAATTTTCTTTCCCCCGCCTTCCAACATCTGTTTTGTAATCATGATATATTAATTAATTGCAATCATATACACTCAACCTTATTGATTCCATTGTATGGTACCTAGACTTAATTGACTTCACATGCTTCCAAGTCTCACTCCGCCCTAGAGGGGTAGGTCTAGGATGGTTAGGCCCCTTGGGTTGGTTATGATAAAAGGGGAAACCTAATGCTGCATTTCATCCAGCATATAATTATGTATCCACATGCTGACTCTTGCTATGGCCTTGTCTCACTATGACAGAGCACCCCTGTTACCTCATTCCTATGCATCCCCCCACAGTCAGGTCAGGTGCCGGGTGGCAGGAGAAGAGGGTCGTCTGTTGATGGAGCTGGTAGGTAGGTGGGGAATGGGTTGGGGAGGGGGGCTCAGATGGGAGAAGGGGACTGGGTCAGGAGGGGGATCAGATGGGGACTGGGTCGGGGAGGGGGGCTCAGATGGGAGAAGGAGCCTGGAACTGGGGTCTGAGAAGGGGGCTGGAACTGCTTATGGGTCTGAGAAGGGGGCAGGAGGGAGGGAGGGTGGGATAATGGTTCTGGGGCTGAAAAGGGGGGCCCTAATGTAAGGCATGTGGATGAAGGGGACTGGAACTGGGGGCTGAAAAGGAGAGTAGGTGGGATAAGGGGGCTAGTACTGGAACTCAGGGCTGAAAAGGGACAGGGGCTGAAACTGTGGGGACTGGGGGTTGAAAAGGGGACAGGGAGAAGTGGCTGGGGCTGAAGCTCGGCACTGGTGGGAGAAAAAGGCTGGGGCTGAAACTGGGGACTGATGGGATAGTGGGGCTGAAACTGGGGGATGGAAAAGGGGGGCAGGTGGGAGATGTGGGCTGGGGCTGGAACTAGGGGCAGGTGCGATAATGGGGCTGGAACTTGGGGCCAAAAAGAGGGGGCAGAGAGAGAGAGGGGACAGATCCTGGATGGAAGGGGGAGCGAGAGGGAGGGCAGACCCTGGATGGATGGGAGAGGGAGGACAAATGGTAGATTGAAGGGGCAGAGAGAAAGGGCAGACAGTGGATGGAAGGGATAGAAAGGGCAGACAGTGGATGGAAGGGGGAGAGAGAGGGCAGATGGGCAGATGGTGGATGGAACGGGCAGAGATAGAGGGCAGATGTGGATGGAAGAGAGAGATAGGGCAGATGTGGATGGAAGGGAGAGAGAGGGCAGACATTGGATGGAAGGGACGGCAGAGAGAGAGCGAAGAGAGATGCTGGATGGAAGGAAGACAGTGAAAAGAAGATGAGGAAAGCAGAAACCAGAGACAACAAACTGTAAATAAAATATATATTTTTATTTTTTTGCTTTAGGATAAAGTAGTATTGTAGATGTGTTAATAAATGTTTATAAATAGAACATGTAAATAAGGTAATCTTTTTATTGGACTAATTTTAATACATTTTGACTAACTTTCAGAGACCAAAACCCCCTTCCTCAGGTCAGGATACTACTACTACTATAAATCATTTCTATAGCGCTACCAGTCATACGCAGCGCTTCACAATTGAACATGATACTGTAACAGCACTATACTGTGTTGACCTGAGGAAGGAGGTTTTGGCCTCTGAAAGCTAAATGTATTAGTCCAATAAAATGGTATTTTATTTTCTATATTTGTTTTATTTCTGTTTGTTAATTTGTAAAGTGGTGATTGGTATTTGTTAGTTTTTTCGAATTTACATCTGCTATCTTTATATTTTGCACAGTACTAGGGGACATTTTCTGTTTCCGTGGTGTTGCATTATATGCAGAATCTAGCATCTTGGGGGTTCAGTTTAATTTTTGTCTAAATAGAAAGTTTATGATTACTTATTCTATAGTGGATTAGGGTGTATCTGTGTTTGTGAAAAAGACATGGCTTTCAGTTGGCATTGACTGTGCATGATCGACGATCTGTACTATTCTGTCTGGTTTCATTTTACAATAGGTGAATTGATGTTCTAGTGCTCACTGTAGTGTTTAACATGCTTTCCTTTTCCTTGTGTGACTCGTAGAAATGACTGCTTATGGTATGCTAGAATTGCTCTATAGGTCCTGAGTGTTTTGTAGTCTTGGTGTGCCTAGTACTGGATTTTGGAGGGGGGTGTTAAAGAATGACCGGCCCCGGGTGTCAACTACCCTAGGTATGTCACTGCCACACCTCTAACTCACTTTTGATAAACAGGATATACCAGGTACCTGAATTGCCTTAGCAACATGAGACCCCATCAGATCATGTGACCAGCCAGAAATTCCTTCATGTGGCTGATAGGAAAAAGAGAGGTGGGAGATGGGAAATAGTGCAGTATACCTGAAGTAAGTTATATAGTGCAGTATACTTGAAATAAAACTTAATTATAGACATATTCCCTCTTTGACTCCCGTCAAAGGGAAAAGGGAGGCAAAAACAGAGTTGAGGTATTGGCAGGTTCTTCAGCAAGTAAATGTGGTAGTGTGTGGGAATGGTGAGAGGGAGTGGTAAGTTGAGAGGTAGAATAAATCAAAGCCGAAATTTCATTAAGCATAATTTTTGGTAGTTAACGGTGTAGAGAACAATTTTTTACACAGAGAGAGAAAACAGGGGAGAGAGCAAAAGAGAATAAGGAGAAAAGCTAGAAAACTAAGGAGTTCAAGAAAGAAAGCTTGAAGAAAGGGAAGAAAATTAGAAAATCAGGAAGTGATAAGAGAGCACTAGAAAGAGGCAGCAATAGAAATAATAGGTATAAAATCATCATGTAGTGTAGTAAGAGTAACAAGGTTTTCCATAGCATGGTGAACAATGTATAAGCAATTAACATCAACAGTACATAAAACAGCTTGTGATGTAAGGAGATAATTCAGTAAGAAAAATAAAATCATTGGAAAAGTCCATAATGTGTAGTTTTAAAATATAAGCAGTTAGAAATTAGGCAATTCAAAGTCACTTAAAATTTTGTTGATTTGATAAGTAGACAATCCTGGCATCAGAGACATTTATAGGTCAGTGTAGGTTCTGGTATTGTGAAGCAGCAGTCTGTATACTGTTGGGAGGCTCACACAGGGAGGCAGGGGTTCACATTGAAGGCATCATCATGTTGTATCTTGTGACAAGGCAAGCCCCAGAGATTCCCCAGTGAAGCAGTTGAGCCCAGAACTACGGGTCCCAGAAGTCCTTCCAAGAATGAGAGTAGTCCTAAAAAATGGAATAGATTCCCAGCCCCAGCAGGGGGAGCACTGGCTCGAGGCAGGGTGAGCCTGTTACTCCCTTCCCCACTAGAGGGAGAGGGGAGGATGAAGCTCAGTTTCCCTGGCTTCGCCGTCAGTATATAATTCCCCCCAGCTGTGAGAAGGGGAGAGCAGATTTCCTGGAGGCTCTCAGTCACCAGGAGAGAGGGGAGACGAATAGAGAGAGAGATTCCATGGAGTATGTGGAGGAAGGAAGTAGCCTGCCATTAGAGCTGCCTAAGGGAGAGAAGCCAGCTACCATGGAGTGGGAGAATTCAAAGGTTGCCCTGCCCAGCACTTGAAGACAGTGGAGGAGGCCACACCGGGTGTGGTGCTGAGAGATGGGAGAAACTGCCAACCCTGCTCCTTACAGGGTTCCCTCTGTGCTGTGAAAAGGCAGGTGATTTGTGGTATTGGTTTGATGTGCAAAGACTGTCCATGAAGATTTGTTCTGAACTGTTGTGCTATATTGGAAGTGTGCTGAACTCTTACTAAACCCTTCTGAAGGAGGGGGAAGGGTAAGCTAATGCCCAAATAGAAGACCTGAGGTCTTGAAGAGCTGAGCGTTTGCTGAGGGATTTTGGGACCTGGACTGTACCTTTTTTTATTTTGAAGATTATCTTATGAGGACTGTACCTTTTTCTTTGGAAGACTATATTAAGAGGGCTGTACCTTTTGTTTTGAAGAATATAATTATGATTTTTGGTATGAAATTGCCTTGATAATAAAATACTTTGGCCCTGAGTCCCAGTATCAGCAGTATTCTGTCCTGGAACCCTGGGAGCCCCGCATGCTTGCGGGCTCTACCCAAGAGAAGGAAGTGGACCACCTTTACAATCTGGAAGACTTGCACTTAGAGGGCCTCATGGTTTCCAGCAAGTTAAACAGTTCATATAATAGTTGTTCAATTCCTTAACAACATGTCATTAACTCAAGGGTGTTCTAAGATTTCATTCTTTGCACAGTTCAAGGTATATGTAGGATATAATAAAAATCAATGGCCATACTGGTCTGACCAAAAAGGATGTCAGAAGTCATATACATGTCCCTGTACAAACATTTCTACTTAGATTCAGTTTACACATTCATATTTTCAGCTCTCATTAAATAGAATTTCTCATTTGTTTAAACATTTCTGTAACTTTCAACATAAAATTTCCAAAATTGAATGGGAGAATGCTTATAAGTTCTGCACAATTGTATTCCATAAAATTGAAGACATAATATTTTAAATCTTTATCATTGGGGTGTGCTGGGTAACTAGGGCTGTTACAAAAAAGCCTCTTAAAAGCATTAGATAGACACAGTACATTTATGGAAAATAAATTAGGGAAAAATAAAAATTATATCAGCATCTAATTGTTAACAATGGAAATTAGGGAAAATAAAGTTCTATATTTATAGTAAGAAAACTAATTCATAGCTTGCATAACAAAGAAGATTAGGGCATCAAGTAGTTAGGAGCACAGTTTCTCCATTTATACTAAACAAAGGTCATAAAGAATATAGAAAATAGAAGAAAAGAGTTTAACATTCCAGATGTTTACAAAGAGTATCTAGAATATATATATTATCTTGGAACATCCCTCTTGTTGCTGAAACAATATGGTGAAAGAGAAGGCAATTTTAAGCAAATTGGGGCAAACTAGGCAGTCGCCTACAAAGGTTCTGTTTTTGTTCTGGGGTAGTACAAAACATTTTTATTCTTGGAACATAAAATATCTTGACTTCTTCTTAATCTAAACATTCATCTAGATTCACTTTTCCTGTGGGGCAATTTCTCTGGAATCTGTTACCTGAGGTAAAGTAACACAGATACATATATCTTTATCATGAGTGATGAACTAAACAAATTGAGTAGACCAGGAGACAAAAGTTTAGCAGGACTGTGTTAAATCCTGTGTTGATGAATCTCACTTGCAAAGTACAGCTAATTGCTCAGGGATATTAGGGAGGAATAGAATGTAAACATATGGGAACAATAAAACTGCATCACAAAGTTTAAAAGTGTAAAAGTATGTAGCATGTAGACATAACAGAAAAATATAAGCAGGAATCTTACAGTAAATCTCACAGTTAATGTAAGATTTATCCTTGTATGAAAACATGTCAAGTTTTGAATGCAATGCAACAAAAATCAGCTTTAAAAAATAAAAATCCTAATGAGGCAGACAAAAGCTGCATCCTTGACTGACTTTTACAAAGATTTACATAGATCAGGCAAGAAATATAGCACACATGTCTGTACAATCAAGATGGGGCAAAGATAGCTTCCAAATACTCACATGTAACTGTCTTGTCTGTCTGTATTATTTAGATTGTAAGCTCTTTTGAGCAGGGACTGTCTCTTTGTATCTGGTGTTCAGCGCTGCGTGCATCTGGTAGCGCTATACAAATGCTAATAATAATAATAATAATCTTTAAAGAAAAGTTTATTCTTAAAGAAAAAGAGACCCTAATTCTGTACAGAATGTGAAAACATTACACTTTAGCTGTAACTAATGCATTAAAAATGTTGATAAGAGACATAATATAAGTAGTTAACATATCTACTATGGAATGCAGAAAAGAAATCTTTTGTTATATTGCAAAAACAACTAATTTGTATTCAGGAGAAAACCTTTTATATGTACTGCTTGTATTACCCACAAAATTGAAAAAATTCAGAAGTGATCACTTATACTGATTGTATGTAAGGGATAACATAAAGACAGACTAACAAATGAAAGACAAAGAATTAAGAGATTGTAAATTAGATCATACTATTGGAATTCAGTAGTGAGCATAACCTTTAAATTGAACATGGTGTTGTTCACAAGTATGTATGATAAATTACCAAAAACAGTGTCTTAGGGCTAGAAGTACTTCTTATGTGCATGAATTAATATGAGATAGCTACTCCAGAGGTAGGAAAAAATGTACAATAGTACTGTTTAAATGCTCCATTGAGATTCTGTGTCTCTGCAGCTGACAGAAATCTCGGTGGAGGGCATTGAAATAATTAAAAAAGAAAGAAAATATTTCTTTATATTCCACTGGTCTAGCTATATCATTTTAAAAAAAATAAATTTTCATACTGGAATGTGGACCAAATATTCCTAATATTTTAAATCTACTATAATAAAACTCACCCTCAATGTTCTGAAGACAACGTTCTGAAGTCACTCAGTCACTCCCTGAAGGGTTCATGGATTCATGGTGGTGAAGCCACAACACTGACCATGCCTCTCTGCCCCGCCCTCGCATGACGGACCAATCAGAAAAAACACCCTCAACATTCTGAAACACAAAGGACCATCACAACACCGTTCCCAGGCAACACTAGGCAACATAAGACGGACCAATCAGAGGAAACTACGTGACAATAAGGGAGGAGCATTCCCCAGCAGAATGGCACATTATCTGTGCAGCACGGAGAGCACAGAACCACCGCTGGAACGAGAGAAGAATATTCCTGCTGTGGGTATGTGCAAAAATAGACCGGGGGGGGGGGGGGGGCAGAAATTTTAAATGTCTAATGCCAGTACTGAAGAGTGTCAGAGGGCCCATAGCAAAGACTATATTTGGGATCGCTTGACATGGAGTCAGAGGAGCCGGAAAACAACGTGCCCGTCACCATCTGGGACGTGGGCGAACAGGACAAGCTGCGGCCCAGCTGAAAGGATTACCCGCGACCCAGCCAGCAGCAAACAGTGACCAAGGAAGGGGGAGGAGTAGGGAAACACGCGGAGCCTAGGAATTGCTGGAGACTGGCTGCCAAACTAACGAAACAACTGCACACCGACGCACCACCTCCATCATTCAAAAGGCATCCACTCTTTCTTCAACAGAAATGCAAACTAATAATACAAAACAAAGAATACCCGTTTTCTCACGCAGCTACAGGTAACTCCCCACCCCCTTCCTCTTCCACTTTTACCAAAGCGGTTGTGCCCAACCATCCCCAGCCTCAAGCAAGCCGTCTCCCACCTTCGGGATTCCCCGAGCACCCGGAAAAAGACGGCACAGCTTCCCGCAGCGCATGTTCCAGCATTCCCCTGCAGCCGGCCTGAAATGGAACGAACATACCGGATCACCATCCGATGGCCCGAGACCGTGCTCCTCTCCCTTCCGCCAACCTAAAACAACCATCCCCGTCCTCAGGCAAGCCATCTCCCACCTCCAGGATGCCCAGAACCCCAGCCCAACGGAAAAAGACGGCGCTGCTTCCCACAGCACATTTCTCTTCCAGTGTTCCCCTACAGCAGCCCTGAAACGGCCAAAAAATACCGACAGACCAAGAACATGCTCCTCTACCTTCCGCCCATCTAAAACAACACTGCTGCCTCAGCACAACACACAAAAAAAAACAAAACCGGAAAAAACAATCCACCACTCAGCAAAGGCTGACCCCCCCTACAACCACATTTACATTTCACCAAAAGAAAGACCCCCCCTCCACAAACTTCCTTGACAGACAAAACCACACACACACAATATAACAGACACACACCCTCAAAGCCACACACCAATCCATCCCACTTTGCCAGCATAGCACAGCACATCCCCCAACCCCCCAAGCAAAAAAACAAAACAACAAAAAAAAGACACACATCAACAACCTGCACACACACCCCACCCTCACACACTCACACACACACACACACACACACACAAAATAACTCTGTGACACATACACACACACACACAAAAAAACCACATGCTAGCGCCCATTTCATTGGTTTCGGAAACGGGCCTTTTTTACTAGTATCCTAATAAAACTGTAGAATTCTTAGCAGGAAAACAAAATTGTTATATAGAAATCATATACACAAAAGAAAACATTGAAATAAAATTGTATCAAATATTAGATTTAAGCCAGTAGTATTACAACTGAAAAGATTAGGGTAAACTTGACAAACTGGGTTTATTTTTCTCTTTTATGATGCAAAAGTAATGCCAGGTCAGCAGTTAATTGCTCCGGACTACTACTACTACTACTTATCACTTCTATAGCGCTACAAGGCATACGCAGCGCTGTACACCATACACAAAAGACAGTCCCTGCTCAGAGCTTACAATCTAAGTAAGATAGGTAAAACAGACAGAACAATTAAGAGGTAAGGGAAATAAAGAGGAGGGGTACAGGGCAAGTAAGTAGTGGTTAGGAGTCAAAAGCAGTGTCAAAGAGGTGGGCTTTTAGCCTGGACTTGAAAACGGCCAAAGACAGGGCTAGACGTACAGGCTCTGGAAGTCAATTCCAGGCGTGAGGTGCAGCGAGATAAAAGGAACGGAGTCTGGAACTAGCAGTAGAGGAGAAGGGGACAGACAGGAGAGATTTATCTACAGAGTGGATTACACGAGGGGGGGTGTAGGGAGAGAGAAGAGTGGTGAGGTACTGGGGAGCAGCAGAATGAATGCACTTATAGGTCAGCAAGAGAAGTTTGAATTGAATGCGGAAACAGATAGGGAGCCAGTGGGGAGAGGGCTAATGTGAGCATAGTGACTTTGGCGGAAAATGAGTCACGCAGCAGAGTTTTGGACTGATTGAAGAGGAGAGAGATGGCTAAATGGGAGGCCGGTGAGAAGCAGGTTGCAATAATCTAGGCGAGAGGTGACAAGTGTGGATAAGGGTTCCGGTAGAGTGCTCAGAGATGAAGGGATGGATTTTGCTGATGTTAAAGAGAAAGAAGCGACAGGTTTTGGCAATCTGCTGAATGTATGCAGAGAAGGAGAGAGAGGAGTCGAAGATGACCCCAAGGTTACGAGCTGATGAGACAGGGAGAATGAGAGTGCCATCCACAGAAACAGAGAAAGGGGGGGAGAGGAGAGGTGGGTTTAGGGGGAAAGATGAGAAGCTCGGTTTTGGCCATGTTAAGTTTCAGATGACGTTGGGACATCCAGGCAGCGATATCAGATAGGCAGGCTAATACTCTGGTCTGGATGCTGGTTGAGATATCAGGGGTAGAAAGGTAGATCTGGGAGTCGTCAGCATAGAGATGGTATTGAAACCATGGGATGATATCAGAGAACCAAGGGAAGAAGTGTAGATGGAGAACAGGAGAAGACCGAGAACAGAACCTTGAGGTACACCGATTGGTAATGGGATAGAAGTGGAAGAGGATCCACCAGAATGTATACTAAAGGTGCGAAGCAAGAGGTAGGAGGAGAAGCAGGAAAGAACAGAGCCCTGGAATCCAAGTGAAGACAGCGTATCAAGGAGTAGGCTGTGATCAACAGTGTCAAAAGCGGCGGATAAATCGAGAAGGATGAGGATAGAATAGAGACCTTTGGATCTGGCCAGAAACAGGTCGTTAGAAACTTTTGTAGGCGCAGTTTCAGTTGAATGAAGAGGGCAAAAGCCAGATTGGAGTGGGTCAAGAATAGCGTGAGATGAAAGAAAGTCAAGATAGTGGCGGTGAACGGCACGTTCAAGTATCTTGGAGAGGAAGGGGAGGAGGGAGATGGACCGATAGTTGGAAGGACAGGTAGGGTCAAGTGAAGGCTTCTTAAGGAGTGGTGTGACCACAGCATGTTTGAAGGCATCAGGAACGGTCGCAGTGGAATGTGGAAGATTGAGGATATAACAGATAAAAGGGGTGAGAGTAGGAGAGATGGTGTTAAGAAGGTGGGTAGGAATGGGATCAGAGGAACAGGTAGTTCGTTTAGAGGAGGAGAGAAGATGAGTAGTTTCTTCATCAGTGACTTCAGGAAAGGAGGAAAAGGATGGAGGGGTTGGGAAGATAGGGGAACAGACAAGGGGAGGGACAAGTGAAGGGAGAGGTAGGGGTGGCTTAGCTGAGACAAAAGGTAATTTAATCCTTATCAGTAACATAGTAAATGACAGCAGAAAAAGACCTGCATGGTCCATCCAGTCTGCCCTATAAGATAAACTCATATGTGCTACTTTTTGTGTATACCTTACCTTGATTTGTACCTGTCCTTTTCAGCACAGACTGTGTAAGTCTGCCCAGCACTATCCCTGCCTCCCAACCACCAGCCCCGCCTCCCACCACTGGCTCTGGCACAGACCGTATAAGTCTGCCCAGCACTATCCCCACCTCCCACCACCGGCTCTGCCACCCAATCCAGTACTTCTGGATTTCAGAGCTCACACAAAGAAGGAGATAGCCAGACTGGAAAAACCAGTTTATCATTTAACCGAAGACAAAGCTATTTACAAAGGAATGTTGCTAAGTAAACATGACAAACAGAGACACCTATAATTTATTTAGGCCAAGCCAGAACAAAAGAAACAATTCTGAGTCACAGAATTTTACTAATTTAGATAGTTGTATCTGAATATAACTAAGTAAAATATATCTCTAGTTACAGTGCTTTAGAGATATGAAAACAAACATTAAAAAAAAACAAGGATGTAAAGAAAGCCTTCTTGTGGCCACCAAGAATTCTCTCTAGGAATCTTGTGCTTTTTTTTTCCTTTTTATAAAGGACTGTAGCTTTAGTAATCAGAAAACTCAGAGTAGAAAAAGGAAGCATGGTTAGGAACCAAGAAGAGCTCAAATAAAATATATATTTCCTATCAGAACAGCAATTATTTACTTCTGAATTTTTGTAAAATATGGGGGGAAATGGGGGTGGATAGAGGTGATCAGCCTCTTTTACTTGTCTTATATTGATACACAGGGCCGGTCTTAGGCAGAAGTGACCGAGGCGGCCGCATAGGGCCCCGCGCTTAAGGGGGCCCCGCGCGGCGCGCCTCAACTCTGCCTCTCCGGCAACCGACCCCACTCGCACCTCGGACCGCCGCATCATGATCATCCGCCACCACGTTCACTCCGGATCGTGCCATCATGATCGCTCGCCTCGCCCCGCCCCCCACTGAGTCTGCCCGTCAGCTCCCGGCGCCTCCCAGTCCCACTCCCAGCCTCCACTCCAGGACAGGACAACAACTGCAGCACGGCCCGAAAGACAGTTGGCAGGCATGACGACGACGATGGGCGGCTCACCCCAGCTTTTCCCTTCCGCCTTCCCGTTTAATGTCCCGCCTCCTTCTGATGAGGTATTTCCTGTTTCAGGGCAGGCGGGAGTCATTGAGTGGGAAGGGAAAAGGAGAGCTGCAGCATGGTCGGAGGACGGTGAGCCAAGCCAAGACGGTGCTGCCAGACGCTGCGATTTAAAAAAATAAAGAAAGTTGATTTCTGCTGACTGCTGCTGCTTGCTTGCTTCATCAGGTAGGACAAACGATTAACTTTGCCACTACCCTACAGGCTCAGATCTTCAGTTCCCCTACTGCACTCTTGATGCCTGTGGTTGAAACCCATGCTCTCTTCCATTCCCTGCATGCTGTATCTCTATGCACAATTGCACATACTCAGTCTTCTTGACCTCATTTTTATCTTGAGATCCTTGGCTGCCGAATCTTGGCTATGCTATGGCTTTCTTCACATAAATATACTCATCCTCAGGACTCATCCCTTCCTTCTTGCTGCCTCTGTTTCCATTTTTGTAGTTTTAGGAAGGTCTGGTTGGCCTCGGACCTTTCAATTCCCTGGACTTTGCCCCACAGATTGCCTTTTCTTCTCCTTTACCATCCTTCTCCTTCTTCTTCCCTGCTTAATATTTTTCCTTGGTGTTTATTCTGGTTGGTACTTCTCTCTCAGTATATAGACCCTCTCATTCCTAAATTTATCAGAATTTTTTATTTTAATTTTAACATTTTTTCCCAATAAAAATACTGCAAATTCTAGTGCCCTGGCGTATTGGGGTAGATAATTTATTGGTGCTAATTAAGATTAAAAAATCAATTTATGTGATGGTATACACTGAGGGCTAGATTCTATATATAGCGCCTAAAAAATCTGCGCCAAAACCCCCCACTTCAGCAGTTTTCTATATGCCGTGCCTAAAGTTTGGCACGGTTTATAGAATAAATGCTTAAGCGGACAGATCATGCATAGATTTAGGCACCACCATTTGCACCAACAAAAACATAGTGCAAATGTCCATGCTTAAATTTACACGCAGAGCACTGTTATTCTATAATTACGCATGTAACTCAAAACCACCCTTGATCTGCCCCGAAATACCCATGACCTTCCCAGTTCCATGCCCCCTTTTTGGGCCAAGCGTAAATTTTAGGTGTGGTATTAATGCATGTAATCCCCAATTAAATCTAATTAGTGCCAATAATTGCTTGCTAATCACCCTCAATTGCCTTGTAATGACTACATACCCAGATTTTTGGGCACAAAGTTTGCATCATGTGCTCTACACCTTTTTCTGTAACAGAACTATGCAATGCTGCCGTGCAGTGCTTTTCCCATTATTAGTTGTAAGGAATCTATTAGAAGATCAAAGCTTGTGCATGATGGTTTTTTAGCTTAATGTGACAAGTGCTGCTCCATTTCTTGGAGTCTAGAAAGGATTATATGCAATTGTATCTGTGTTTTGATGCTTCACAGTCTTCTGTTTGATGGCATACAGTTTGCGCCTTTTATATGTTACTGTAAATTACTTCTTGAAGCACTTAGTAGAGGTAGAGCATTTACTTGGGATTCCCCTGTCACTTCATCAGTCACACTTAAAATAACTCAACTTTCAAATTCCTTGTTGGGGTAATGTATCCAAATGGATTTGTTTTGTACGTACCAAGATAGGAATGAACCTTAATCATAATTTTCTAAAAATGGAATAATCTTATCATTGGGGTGGAGCTAGGGTGGGGGTGGAGCTTGGGTGGGGCGGGGCTATGGTGGGGCCCCACCAAATTGGTCTGCATAGGGCCCCGCACTTGCTAAGACCGGCCCTGTTGATACAGGTGTTATAACCACTGGATTTTTTACTGTCATGACTCTTGGAGCTTGGTAATTAGAAGCCCCAATATCATGGAGCATAGCCCTGGCACAGCAATCACCTGAAGTCTCTATTATTTTATGAAGTCTCTTTTATTGAATAAATCACAGATAATTTACTCACAGATAGATGTTCAGGATACAGAGACTTCTTAATCTGGAGGCTGTGGGAGGTGGAGATCTGAAGAGAGGTAGTTGTATTGCAGGGGGAGGGGAAGGTAGTTGAACAGGTAGAAATAGTACAAAGCTGGGTGACTGCAATGTGCGATATCTCATTTGGAAGAAGATATTTACAGGGTAAAAAATCCAGGTTCGTTACAGGGATTTTCAGCAGGACAGAGCTGTCTGGAGCGAGATGGTGTTGGCTCCATGTCCCTGGCTATAATGGAGGAAGAAGCCCCACGTGGCTGAAAGGACAAAGAAGTGGTGGGGCTTCACACAGGGAGGAGCAGATAGAGACCAATGGGGACAGAGCCTGCCATCGGATAGCAAGGGGTAGTCCTAGAGATAAGAGGGAAAGGTCATACCTGGCTGACCTCTGAGGACAGATAGTAAGACTGAACAGGAAGACAAAAGAGCCAAGCTTGGCAGAGAGAGAGAGAGAGAAGGTCTGAGCAGTCTCACAACCAGTGATAGCAGTTCTTACACAGCCAAACAAGTGTGGTTGCACTGCCTGTGAACTACATTACCCACAGTGCATTGCTCATGTATTTTCCAGTGGGAAACTGCAGCAATGATAGTCCTTGGGGCTGAGAATAACAGTAAAGGCATTACACACATTTTAGGATCACGTTATAAACTAGTGCGAGGCTGTCGGAGGACAGAACAACAGGCATAGGAGCTAACTTTTCAAAATTATTGTGGGTGCTAAGCCCAGTGGAAATAACCCCTCCTTGGACACATGCAAGAAATTTTCTCAATATTGGGGGTTCTCAAGCACCCACAGAGTTGGCTCCTATGCATATAGGACAATTCCTGATCTTCACTGTAGTAGCTACAAACAACAAAACTTGGGATAATCATTAAAAATAGATTTCTATAAATTAAACTACAATCTTCTCTCTGACGAGCAGATAGAAGTTTTAGTAGCCGTCATAGGTCACCATTTTGTTCTAGGTTGCGCAATTTGGTTTGCTATCCGCTAAAACACTTATGAATTCTATCAAAATAAAACAGAAATCATTTACAGGAATTAGAATTAAAAGTCCTTTTAATTACTCACCCACCAGCACAACATCAGACATCAGTTTCAAGTTATAACAAACTTACAAAATCTAACATCAGTACCTCTGGTAATTATAAGTAATTAGACTAATTAGATAAAGAAGGAAGAAAAGTTTGTTCCTCATACAAAGGTCACAGAACAGAGAGAAAGCAGAGAAAAGGCAGATAAAGAAAGAGTGAACGAAAGAAAGATTAATAACTATAGAGAATTAGTTTGTATCAAGGGGGGGAGGGAAGTAAAACCCCCTTGGGAAAAACCATAGGCCATTGGAACTCTCTCTCTCCAAACATGCCTGGTTTTTCAGAGTTCCTTTGTCTGTAGCAGGGTTTTATAGGCTATAGTGAGCATCCACCTCTCCTGTATCCTGGACCAATCATAGGTGCTGTATATGGGCTGGAGACTTGTAATTGGGACTTTCATGTGTGCTAGAAGCTTGCAATTGGGTCATTACCACACTTCTAACTGACTTTTGATAAACAGGATATACCAGGTATCTGAATTGCCTTAGCAACATGAGACCCCCATCAGAGCATGTGACCAGTCAGAAATTCCTTCATGTGGCTGATAGGAAAAAGAGAGATGGAGAAGAGGGAAGACAGGAAGGAGATGCACATGCATAGGCGCCCGGTATAAGAGGCTTGGGGAGGCTAAGCCTCCCCAGCCACAAGCCCCAAGCATCTCTCTCTCAGTCATCTATCATACCTCGTGGTGTTAGAGCAGCAGTGAAAAGCATTGTAGGCTGCTGGGCTCCGTGCTTTGTTTTGCCTTCTCTCTCTCTCTCTCAGCTCTGGCCCGCCCTCATTTCCTGTTTACGCAAGGGCGGGCCAGAGCTGAGAGAGAGAGAGAGAAGGCAAAACAACTAAAGCACGGAGCCCAGCAGCTTGCTTTTCACTGCTGCTCTAACACCACGAGGTATGATAGATGACGTTTAAAATTTGGAGGAAGCCTGGAATTTGAAGGGAGCGAGGGAGGGGGGACCCTGGAACTGTCTGTGAGGGAGGGGGACCCTGGAACTGTCTATGAGGGAGGGAGGGAGGGGGACCCTGGAACTGTCTGTGAGGGAAGGGGACCCTGGAACTGTCTATGAGGGAGGGAGGGAGGGGGACCCTGGAACTGTCTGTGAGGGAAGGGGACCCTGGAACTGTCTATGAGGGAGGGAGGGAGGAGGACTCTGGAACTGTCTGTGAGGGAAGGGGTCCCTGGAACTGTCTATGAGGGAGGGAGGGGGACCCTGGAACTGTCTGTGAGGAGTCTGACTTCTTGAGGTAACTTTCCAGTTCAGCATTTTGCCTTCATATCTGTTGTGTCATGTGTTTTTCATGTGTGATTAAGATGCAGTATTCTGCTAGCGTGTAGTATTTGCAGCCCTTTTTGTTTTGTTTCACTAGGTTGTGTACTGGTGTTTTAGAGCCAGGTATAATTATAGTGCTGCCTTTCCACGCATAAGGTTGTAGCTCGTCCTGTCCTTGGAATTAGTGCTGTTATGGTTTGGTAAGGTTATGAGTGTGTTTTTGCACAAGTTTGTGTATAGTGTTTTGCAGTGGAGAGATTGTGTGTTGGCCTTACTGAGGTGGCACCAAAACATCAGAAAGGGTGTAGAGCCTAAATCATGACACACTACCTCTTGAAGGATCTACATATGGTCGTTAATAAAAGGAGCTCATTGTGAACACTAGCCATCCTCAAAGGGTGTTTTTTGGCTCTACACGTATCATGATATTATGATCCCTTGTTTCATATTGTTGACGGTCTGCATTTTCCATATGGTGGAATATTGGTGTATTAGGTCTGCCCAGTGTAATATTTATGGTACAGTAAGGTTATGAGTGTATTTTTGCACAAAGTTGTGCATAGTGTTTTGCAGTTGAGCAATTGTGGTTAGTATATGCTTTGAGCAACCACTTTATTCTTTGACATATGATACATATCTAATATCTAAATTTAATAAAAGGTATTAATTGTGATTATTTTATTTTTACTTATGTTTCAATGGTTTTTATTGATGATTCAACATTCTGAACAGAATCAATAAAGTCAAACACTTTGTGATCGTAATAACCTGTCTGAGTTCTATACAGACATCTTAACTGCATCATCAATCTTTTACATCATTTTCTTCCCCTCTACCCACCCCCTTTAGCATCTTTACCTTGGTGTTCAACAGTTTTTTGTTAATGACAATGCAAGACAAAATCTACATTCTACCCGTTGCCAACACAATCCTATATGAATACATAGGTAAAACAATTTACTACTTATAATCATCGAGCTTTTATCCTGATAATCCCCCCTCCCACTCTACTATATTCGCCTGTTAGTCTTTGTATATTGGAATCACCTTCCTTGAAATCTTGTATTAACAGTCCAAATATGCATCAAAAACCTGCAACAAAAAAACAAGTGAAATCAGGTGTTCATGAGGCAGCATATACATCAGCAACGCAGACCTACAAAGGGGACCTTGTTTTTGCTAGTCCCAGACTGAAAGACTTAATGCCTCAACCGTGAGCCACAGTTCCTCAACCGGGTAGAATTATGTGTCTGTGGTATTGTTTCTCGTGCTGCTCCATTCCGACAGTTTACAATAAACATCTCAACACCAATACTGTGCGCATCAAGATCATTTCTTCGAATTCGTCCAGTCGACAAAAAGAAAATGTCAGCATCTGACGAGCATCAAAACAACTGTCTTATTCTCTAAAGTGTTACAAGTTCCATAAACCCCCCTACCCCCAACCTCTTCCCCTCCCTCCCCCCTCCCCCCTCCCAAGGAGATGTCCGATCCCCAAAGAATTTACAATCAAACTACTTACTCAACACTATCACCCTAAAGGGAATTGACCACCAAACTCCTCCCTTTGGCTGATAAGCTATCAATATATGGCCCCCAAATATCCAGGAACTGCCTCCGTCGCCTAGGGGAACACCCCACACCCCTCCTTTCAAATAACATGAGCTCATCTAATTTGTTCCTCCAATGCCAAAAGTCCGGAGGGGAGTCCCCTACCCATTGACTCATTATAAGCCTTTTGCCTATCAAACAAGCTTTCCTGATCAGCAAATGTGCCTTTCCATTCTGTAAAACAAACAACTCATGCTTATCTAGTAAAATTCCCATCGGGAAGCACATGACTCTTGATCCGAGAAGTAATTCTAAATAGTGAACAATGGAATTCCAAAAACCTCTTACCTTATAACACCCCCACAGACAATGGAAAAAAGACCCCGGGACCCTCCCACATTTCCCACACAAGGGCGTAGATACTCCTCCCATCTTAAAAATCTGAGACTTTATGAGATAGGCCCTATGCAGGATCCGATATTGACATTCTCTTAACCCCGCGTTACCTGTAAGACTAGGTATTCTGGATGTCAAAATATCAAAGTCTAAAGAAAGATGTGGCCTCGAGAGATCTCCTGCCCACCGCTGAAGAAGTAGGTCCCGATCTTTTTTACCCCAATATTTCCCCAATGCCTTATGCAAACCTGAGATAGAAAGGCGTTCTCCTATTATGGAGTGGAAGAACTGCCTCAAAAAATGACAATGCCTCGACCCCAATGCCACCTTATCTAATGAATCAACATAATGCTTTAGCTGATTGTAGGCAAAGATACCCCCCATGTCAAAACCCAATCCAAGGGCTCCCAGACTCAACATTATACCCTGTAAATCTAACACATGCTCTAACCTGATGATGCCCTGTCTTGCCCACCTCCGGAAAACCGCATTATCCAGACCTGGCTGAAACGATAAATTCCCCCGGATGGGGAGGATATCCAACACCCATCTGCTCAATACAAACAGCCGCATCATATCTCGCCAAAGCATTCGCAGAGGGGTCAAAAGAATGCTATTATGTAACGAAACCGGAATCAACTTACTAGGTGCCAGTAGCAGAAAATAAAATTGACAAGGAGCATAATACTGGTTTTCCAATTGTCTACAAGTATAATCATCTCGAGCCAAAAACCAATCTCCAAAATAACGCAAAAGGCATGCCCAGTTATATCGCCTCAAGTCTGGTATACCTAATCCCCCCTCCCTCCATGGCCCCTGCAACACATCGAGCGAAAGCTTGGCTTTTTTCCCTCCCCAACAAAATCGTCTAATTGCCCCTCTAAGCCTATGTAAGTCACTTTTGCTCAAATAAAGAGGCAACATCTGCAGCAGGTATATCTATCTGGGGAACTCCACCATTCTAAACAACTGGATCCTCCCGCTGAGCAACAACGGCAGAGATCTCCAGGCTCTCAATCGCTCCACTGATGCTTGTAACAACCTAGAGACATTTAATTGATAAAGCTCAGAAACTCGCATGGATAACCTCAAACCTAAATATCGAAAGGATCCCTGAGCCCAACGGAGAGGAAACTCCGCCCCCCACTCCCGTCATAGCGCATCCGCCGAAGGTATCGCAAAAGACTTAGAATAATTAAGTCGGAACCCCGCGAAATCTCCAAATTCACGAAAAAGTTCCAAAAGGGCTGATAAAGAAGCACGTGGCTCAGAGAGATGAACCAGCAAGTCATCTGCAAAGGCTGAAGTAGGAACTCCGAACCCCCTATCGGTACTCCTTTAATCTCAGGATGGGACTGAATTTCCCAAAGGAGAGGATCCAGAGTCAAAACAAACAAAAGAGGGGACAAGGGGCAGCCCTGCCGCGTCCCTCGATAAATCCGAAAAGATTCTGAGCGCACTCCATTCACCCACACATAGGCCCGCGGTTCCAAGTACAAGACTCGAACTGCCTCTATGAAAAACAGTCCAAAACCATAATGTCTCAACACAGCAAACATATAGGACCAATTCACCCTGTCAAATGCCTTTTCTGCGTCAAAGCTGACTAAAAGTGAGGAAAGACGTTTCTGGGCCACCACCTCCAAGGATGTCAAAATTGACCTAATATTCTTCACTGCCTACCTTCCCTTCACAAATCCAGCCTGGGACCCATCAACCAAGGACGGGAGAATCAGTGCTAATCTATTGGCCAAAACTTTAGCATATAACTTCGCATCTACGTTAATAAGCGAAATGGGCCTATATGATGTCGGTTCCACCGCATTCTTCCCCTCTTTGGGAATCACTACAATCTGGGCCTCCTTAAAGGTGTCAGGGATCATTTGGTTGACCACCATCGAGTTAAACAAGGATATTAGTGGTGTTTTAATCCTATCAAAGAATTGTTTGTAGAACTCAACCCTGTAACCATCTGGTCCAGGGGTTTTATGGGAAGCACACTGCTGCAAAGCTAACATCAAATCACCCTCAGCGAATGGCATATCCAGTCTTGCCCGCTGGCGATCAGAAACTTGAGGGAACTCTAGATTATCTAAATACATATCGCTGTCCTGCAGTTCATCTGGGTCTGACGCATAAAAAGCTTTGTAAAACTGCCCGAAAGTATCCGCTATGTCCTCATCTTTCCGCATCATCCGCCCATCCTTTGCCTTCACCTGCAGCACCCCTCTGACCCCCCCCCTTCCTATGAAGCATCCTAGCCAGTAACCTCCCCGCCTTATTGCCGTATTGAAATAAGCAATATTTGTAGTAACTCTGTGTCTTGACCGCTCTTTGGTGTAATAATTCATTCAGCTCTTTCTGCGCCGCCAGTAATGCTTCCCTACCCCTGGACGTGGGAGAACGACCATAAACTCTCCGCAACTTCTGTACTAGAGCACCTAGGCGCATTATTTCTCCATCTCTCATCTTTCGCCTTCTCGCCTGATATGAGATAATATCCCCTCGTAATACGGCCTTCGCTGTCTCCCAAAAGAGAGCTGGTTGATCCTCATGTGCTTTATTATGATATACATAATTGTCCCATCGGCTTACCAAATAATCATGAAATTTCGAATCCCTCACCAACTCCAACGGATACCGCCACAACCGGCTGCCCGGGCCTTTCGCCGTATTAACCAAGAGCAACCAAACCAAGGCGTGGTCAGATACCGCATATGGTCCAATCTCTGCTTTCTGCACCTGTGAGAATAAAGAGCGGGAGACAAACAAATAGTCAATGCGAGACTGAGAGCCATGCGCCCTCGAGAGATGAGTAAAATCTTTCTGAGAGGCGTGCAACAACCTCCACACGTCAACCAACTCCAACGCTTTACACAAAGATGATAATGTCCTGCTTTCTCCCCCCGAACTCCGGACACCCGGACTGGAACGATCCATTAGAGGATCAAACACTAAATTAAAATCCCCTCCTAAAATCAGTTCCCCCCCCCCCCCCCCCCCCCCGCGAACGGAGACAGTCTCCTAATCAAAGCCTGGAAGAAGCTATCACTGAAAACATTGGGGGCATATACATTACAGAATACTAATGAGCGACCCATAATTTCTACTTCCGCCAAAACCCACCTCCCCTCTGGATCCGCCAACTGATTTAAGCTGGAGCGATATGCCCTTGCGAAAAAGAATCAGGACCCCTGCTTTACGGCCTACCGCTGGAGCTTCCACCAAAGATCCCACCCAACTTTGCTTAAATTTTGCATGTTCTTCCGAAGACAAATGCGTCTCCTGGAGGAGTGCTACATCCGCCCTCTGCCTTTGCAATGCTTGTAGTACCTTAGTACGTTTAATGGGCAAAGTGACCCCCCCTACATTCCACGATAGAATTTTAAGTGAACCTGTACACCCAGTACTCTTTGATGTTCCTTAGAAAGCAAACCCAGATCAAAAACCTCAGAGAGTGCCCCCCAGCCCGTGAGCACCCACCCCCCACACCCTTCCAGTCCAATCAAACCTCTTCCATGGGATCCCCAGACATCTCCCTGACCCTCTCCCCCCCACCCTGACCCCTATCCCCCCAAACCCCAACCCAGTCCCTAATCTACCCTTCATAGCCCTATCAGAGCCAAGTCACATGAGCTCCCTCCCCATCTTATTAAAATAAATAATGTTCTCTCATTCTCCAGCACATTTTTATTACAACTTTACATACTTCCATACAATCCCATACAACTAAATTCCCAACGCACCCCAACACTAAAAAGAAGGGGAGAGAAAAGGAAAAAAGAAAAGAAAACAAACATCCCATTGCAAAAAACCCCTCCCCCTGCGCACTATACACATAACATTACAGGCAGGCTATTCCTACATCATGAACTGCAAAAGAAATACTTAAATGCCCATATTGGGCCATCATGCCTCCACAGCACATCAGCCGCACACCAGGTCAGGTCTCTCCGCTCTTCACTTCAATATCACAGTGTCTGAGGGTTCAAATCTTCAAACCGGGTCTACACCAGCCAAATCCTGCTGAACAAACTTCAATGCTTCTTCAGCTTTAGTGAAAAACTGCTGAGATCCCTGATGCCAAATCTTCAGGCGTGCAGGGTATAGCAAGGCAAATTGTATCTTCCTGGAAAATAATATCTGGCAGACCTCTCGAAACGTTGCAAAGATACCACGTTGGAATAGTCTTGAAAACAGCGCACCACCACATTCTCATATCTCAGCTGCCTAGCTTCCGGAGAGCCTGAAATATGTCCTGCTTATGGGCAAAATTCAAAACTTTGAAGATCACCACTCTAGGGCCCCAACCTGTGAGCACGCTCCACTCGCAGCGGGCCCTCTGCTGATGACAATTTAAGGGCCTTGGGAAGCCAGGACTCCAAAAAAGATCTCAATTCGCTGTCCTTGACCATTTCCGGCAGCCCCACCATTCGAACGTTGCTCCTCCGCGCCCTGTTTTCGAGGTCCTCCAGCTTTGCTTCAAGTCTGTCCACCCTCTGCTGCAAGGCCTTTCCGGAGCTCTGCTGTTGTTGGACCGCATCCTCTACATCCGATAGACGTTGTTTATACTGGGCAAATTCAGACTGTATACCATCCAGCTTACCGTCGATGCCCTGTAGCTGGTCTGCTATCTTTTGTAGCTTTAAATCTACGGATGCCTCAAGCACCAAGGAGACCTCCGCCGCCACCTCCGCGGTCCATGCGGAGCTCACTGTTGGGGAAGCTCCACCAGCTGCGTCCGCCATCTTTTGCTCTGGCGCTTGGTTTCGCGCTCCTTCCTTTTTGCTGGATTTTGCTGCCATCCGCTGCTGTAACTCGCGTTCCGCATTTCCCAAAAGCGTCACTAGCACTTCCCACACTCAGCGATATGGTTTGCGTAATTGGGGTCCCTCCGATTGAAGAATAATATGCTCAAATAGTTGTAGATAGGGAGGGAGCTCTGCACGACGACGTCCTTCCTCTAGCCGTGCATCACGTGATCCCTTTTATTTTTACTTATTTTTTTTTCTGTATGTTGTCAGACAATTATGGATGTAAGCCCCGCCCCTGGCACCACCCCATAACCCCGCCCCCTTTAGCCTCCCCAGACAATTGGGCCACCAACCGCCTATGTGCACATGGATGGAGGGGAGAGAGAAGAAATTCTGGACGGATGGAGGGAAGGGAAGACAGGATGCACATGGATGGAGGGGAGAGAGGAAAAATGCTGGACATGGATGGAGTGGAGGGCAGGGAAGAGAGGAGAAATGTTGGAGGGAAGGAAAGACAGAGAAAGGAGATGCACACGGTTGGAGGGGAAGGGAGAGAGGAGAAATACTGCATATGGATTGAGGGGAGGGAAGTAGATGCACATGGATGGAGTGGAGGGGGAGAGGAGAAATGCTGGACATGAATGGAGGGAAGAGAGAGGAAGTGAGATGAACATGGATGGAGGGGAGGAGAGAGGAGAAATGCTTGACATGGATGGAGGGGGAGAGGAAAAATACTGGACGTGGATGGAAAGAGGAAGGAGATGCATACTGACAAGATGAGGGAAAGGGAAAAGAGGAGAAAAAAAAACTGCACATGGATGAATAAAATAGGCAAAAGCTGGATCATAAGTACTGGGAAAAGACCAAGGGTCCATCATTTCAGCATCCTGTCTCTGACAGCGGCCAATCCAGGCTTCAAGAACCCGGCAACCCCCCCCCCCCCCCAAAAAAAAAAAAAAAATTAATAATGTTCAATGGACTTTTCCCTCAGGAATCTGTCCAAACCCCCTTTAAATTCCGTAAGGCCAGCTGCTGTCACTACATTCTCTGGCAACAAGTTCCAGAGTCTAACTACACGCTGAGTAAAGAAAAACTTTCTCCAATTTGTTTTAAATCTACCATATTCTAGCTTCATCTTGTGTCCCCTGGTTTTGTTGTTGTTTGAAAGTGTAAACAAATGCTTCACATCTGTCCGCTCTAATCCGCTCATTATCTTGTAGACTTCTATCATGTCACCCCTCAGCCACCTTTTCTCCAAGCTGAAGAGCCCTAACCTTCTCAGACTTTCCTCATAGGGAAGTCGTTCCATTCCCTTTATCATTTTCATCGCCCTTCTCCGCACCTTCTCTAATTCCACTCTATACCTCCTCCAGTCAAGTCCAAAGAGGACCCAGCTTTTACCTATGGATGTAGGGCAAGAAATGAAGAAGAAAAGAGGAAAGTAAAGAAATAAATGGAAAGGAAGCCCTGGAAACGGAGTTAAGGGAACAGATAGAGAGTAGCAGAATCAGAGACTGGGACCAACATGATCAGAAAAAGAAAGTCACCAGACAACAAAGGTAGAAAACATAATTTATTTTCATTTTAGTGTTTGGAAGATGTCCAATTTGAGAATTTATATCAGTTGTCTTATTTTGCACTGGGTATACTAGAGCTGTAACAGCTTATAGAAATTATTTATAATGAAAAAAAATCACAAGTTATTTTTTTTCTCCTATACTGATACAGTATTTTCAATTATACTGCTTATATGCGCCACGGCTTGTATAAGAGGTGTGGCTACCATAGGGGCAGAGCCATAGATGGTGACCTCACCCATAATGAGTACCAGTACCTTTTTTCCTACAAAAAGAGCACTGATTAAAATTCGCATAGAAGTGAATAGCTCACCAATAACTTTAATTAATATCTATGCACCCAACGTGTAGTTAGACTCTGGAACTCGTTGCTGGAGAATGTAGTGACAGCAGCTGGCCTTACGGAATTTAAAGGGGGTTTCGACAGACTCCTGAGGGAAAAGTCCATTGAACATTATTAATTTTTTTTTTTTTTGGGGGGGGGGGGGGTTGCCGGGTTCTTGAAGCCTGGATTGGCCACTGTCGGAGACAGGATGCTGGGCTTTATCGACCCTTGGTCTTTTCCCAGTATGGCGGTGCTTATGTACTTATGTACTATTGATAAACCTGAATTCTTTATGCAGATAACTGACTTGATTGTGCAAGCTGGTCACTCTCATTGTATACTTGGTGGTGATTTTAATATGACTTTAAACCCCAGTATGGACAGAGAATCCTCCTTCCCTTTTAGAAGCACTAAATCATGGCAGGTTTTATCTCTCATTAATTGATATTTGGAGAGTTCAGCACACAACATTCTTTTCTCACCCACATAATATTTATTCTCAAATAGATTTTTTCCTTATTAGCAAATCATTATTAGACAAGGCTTCTCAATCTACAGTTAGAGCTATATGTCTCTCTGATCTTGCCCATATTACACTAACTCTAGCTGGTACTTCCCTTAACGTACGCAATACTTCATGGAGATTTAATGCCTCCTTGTTAGACAACCTTGATTTCTCTCCTCTGATAGAATCTTCTATCAATAAATTTTTCAGTATTAATACTATAATTGATAAAAATTGGATTACTCTTTGGGACACATTCAAGTTTCATACTCGGCATCTCTTAACAAAAAATTGAAAAAAGAAATATTTGAATATGAAGGGAAAATTAAATCCCTAGAGCATTAATCAAACTAAGCCTTCAGATTTACAAATCCTAACCAGCTTAAATAAAACTAATTTGCTTATAACAATTTATTAAGTAAAAGTGCTAGTAATTCTATTTTCATTCAAGCCACACAATATTACTCAGGGAATAATAAAAGTGGACACTTACTGGCTAACTATTTGAAAAAATATTCAGAAAAAAACCTAATTTATGCCATGTTAGATAACAACAACAATCTGATCACTAATTCCTCTGATATTGCAGAATGTTGTCATACATTTTACACCACCCTATATTCATCAGAGTTGAATGTGATTAATGACAACTTGATTTTAGGGGATAACCCACACCTTACTCTGGATTCTAGTGATAATATTATATTATCCAAAAACATTATGACCCAAGAAATAGAACAATCTCTGGCAGGTATGCCAGGTCCTGATGGCCTTACAGTTTTATACTGCTTTTAAATCTTTACTGGCTCCAAAGATTGCATTACTCTTTAAATATCTTATACAAACAGGTGATGTGCAAGACTCCTTCACTGAAGCCACAATAATAGTTTTGCCAAAACCAGGTAAAGACCTGCTTCTAGTACAGAATTATAAACCACTTCCCCTCATTAACATAGATGTCAAATTATAGGCAACGTTTATTGCAGAGACATTTCAGTTAATTCTCCCCAAACTTATTAGTTCTGACCAGACTGGTTTCATGCATGGTACACATTCTCATGTAAATACAAGATTATTCGCTAACATCTTGCTACAAGCACAACACTCCAAGATCCCCACTGTAGCGATTGGTTTAGATGCAGAAAAAGCATTTGACTGTGTAGAATGGTCCTTTTTGTTCAGGGTTTTATCCTGGTATAGTTTTGATTCAGAAGTCATAAATATGGTTAAAGTACTCTATACTTCACCCACCACCAGAATACAAATATCATTTCAGATCCATTTCATCCTATTAGAGGCACTAGACAAAACTGTCCCCTTTCCCTGTTGCTTTTTAACTTGTTACTGGAACCCTTTTGCATGCCATTAGGTCCTCACCTTCCATTATTGGCATTACGTTAGGTTCTGTCACTGCCAAGATCTCAGTTTATGATGATATCCTGTTATATACCACCTTCTTCTATACTTGCCATACTAGATATTATTAACAAACTAGCAGGGCCGGTCTTAGCAAGTGCGGGGCCCTATGCAGACCAATTTGGTGGGGCCCTATGCAGACCAATTTGGTGGGGCCCCATCCTAGCCCCGCCCCTATCCTAGCTCCGCCCCCACCCCACCCATTGATAAGATTATTCAATTTTTAGAAAATTTTCTATTTATGAAATTTAAAATAAAGACAAATGAAGCTAAACTTGTACAGAAAAACTGATTGAAATAATAAGCACAATGCTATCATGAAACCCCCCCTCCCAAGAAATTATTCAGTTCAAGTCCACA
This sequence comes from Microcaecilia unicolor, assembly GCF_901765095.1. Classification (NCBI taxonomy): domain Eukaryota; kingdom Metazoa; phylum Chordata; class Amphibia; order Gymnophiona; family Siphonopidae; genus Microcaecilia; species Microcaecilia unicolor. The sequence continues at coordinate 115,923,423 of NC_044040.1, read as the reverse complement.
ATTAGTAGTTCAAATTCTCATAACCCTGGGGGGTCAGAGGTGCGGACACACAATCTCTCCACTGCAAAACACTATACACAAACGTGTGCAAAAACACAGTCAGAACCTTACCAAACCATAACAGCACTAATTCCAAGGACAGGACGAGCTACAACCTTATGCATGGAAAGGCAGAACTGTAATTACACCAGGCTCTATAACACCAATACACTACCTTGTGAAAAAAAAAAAGGGCTGCAAATACTACACGCTAGCAGGGTACTGTACCTTGATCACACATGAAAAACACATGACAACAAATATGAAGGCAAAATACTGAATGGAAAGTTACCTCAAGAAGTCAGACTCAGCCTGCAGCAATACTAGAAAAATTGAAACTTACATGCAAAATATCACAGATGCACATTTCTAAAAGCTGACATATTCCAATTAATAAATTCTGAATAAAATACTTTTTTTCTACCTTTGTTGTCTGATCATTTAGTTTTTCTATTCGCTTTGGTCCCAGTGTCTTCTGTTTTATGCAGTGTCTTCTTTCCGTTTGATATTTTTTCTCTCACCGTGTCCACCATCCTCCTGTGTCCTTGTGTTCTGTCTACCATCTGTAGCCCCCTGTCCCTATCCTTTCTCCAGTTTCAGCATCTGCCTTCAAAGTGTTCCGATCCAGCCCTTAAATTCAACAATTTGCCCTCCATACACATCCAGCATTTCTCCTCTCTCCCCTCCACTCCATTTCCAGCAATTTCTCCTCTCCCTGGGCCCTGCCATCCCATCCAAGTCCATCCTTGGCCCTCTGTACCCTTCCCTCCTCCATCCACATCCAGCAATTCTCCTCTCTCCCCTCCCCTCCATTTCCAGCAATTTCTCCTCTCTCTGGGCCCTGCCATCCCATCCAAGTCCATCCTTGGCCCTCTCTGCCCTTCCCTCCTCCATCCATACCCAGCAATTCTCCTCTCTCCCCTCCATTTCCAGCAATTTCTCTTCTCCCTGGGCCCTGCCATCCCATCCAAGTCCATCCTTGGCCCTCTGTACCCTTCCCTCCTCCATCCACATCCAGCAATTCTCCTCTCTCCCCTCCCCTCCATTTCCAGCAATTTCTCCTCTCTCTGGGCCCTGCCATCCCATCCAAGTCCATCCTTGGCCCTCTCTGCCCTTCCCTCCTCCATCCACATCCAGCAATTCTCCTCTCTCCCCTCCCCTCCATTTCCAGCAATTTCTCTTCTCCCTGGGCCCTGCCCTCCCATCTGTTCCTCTCTCCCCTGCCCCCCTCCATTCACCCATGTATCCAGCAATTCCCCTCTCTCCCTGGGCCCTGCCATCCCATCCAAGTTCATCCTTGGCCCTCTCTGCCCTTCCCTCCTCCATCCACATCCAGCAATTCTCCTCTCACCCCTCCCCTCCATTTCCAGCAATTTCTCCTCTCCCTGGGCCCTGCCATCCCATCTGTTCCTCTCTCCCCTGCCCCCCTCCATTCACCCATGTAAACAGCAATTCCCCTCTCTCCCTGAGCCCTGCCATCCCATCCATGTCTCTCTTTCCCCTGCCTGCCCTCTTCTTTCCCCCACGATGCACGATCATCGATCCCTTTCCTTTTTTGCTTTTAAATTTACCTCCAGTCCGGCAGCGTCAGTGAAAGCGCTCCCAGCCAGTAAAAGCGCTTCTCTTCGCTGTGTCCCGCCTTCTCCTGACGTCATGACGTCAGAAGAAGGCGGGACACAGCGAAGAGAAGCGCTTTTACTGGCTGGGAGCGCTTTCACTGACGCTGCCGGACTGGAGGTAAATTTAAAAGCGAAAAAGGAAAGGGATCGGTGATCGTCGATCGTGGGGGAGAGAAGAGGGCGGGCAGTTCGGACGAGCGGCGGCGGCGATCCCCGGTTGGAGCTAGGTCAAGGCTGACTGAGGCGCGCCGCGCGGGGCCCCCCTAAGCGCGGGGCCCTATGCGGCCGCCTCGGTCGCCTCGGCCTAAGACCGGCCCTGCAAACTAGTAAAAAAGGCCCGTTTCTTAACGCAATGAAACGGGCGTTAATGTTTCCATGGTTGTATTCTGAATATAATTGTTGTTTACACGTGTAAGATTTCTTTATATACAATATTTTTTGTGTAAACTGTGTTACAATGTGGTAAAAGTTTTCCTTGTTCAGGCCCTTCAATCAGTTTAACAATCACATCAGAAGAGTTCCTTACTCGTGAGAATGCAACATACAGTTGCCCATGTGAGAGACTGAGAGTGAGAGTGTGTTTTACAGACAGTGTAAGAGAGAGATACACAGAGTGATTGAGTGTGTGTGTGTGTGTGTGAGTGACAAAGTGATTAAATGTTTGTCTTCCCTTCCGTTCTGTGCACTTGCCTCTACTGATGTTCGTACCTCCCTGTATATGATTGTTTGTTAGAGATTCAATCCACTCCACTTCCCTCCTCCAAGTTCCATTCTGTCTGATTGGGTCTTCGTTCCTGTGACGTCACGTTTGTTTGCTTGGCAACTATGCAGCATTCCGTTTCCTCAACATGAGGGCAAGGACAGTGAGAGCCAATGAAACACTGAACTACAGATTTACGAACCCTACACTGCCACAGTGCCACAGAGTCAGCTTCAGAATGTTGGAGGTGCTTTTTATTATATAGGATATAGGATACTCTATATACTCAGGTTATAAGCTTAATGCTTCCAAATCAGAAATATTACCTCTTAACTGTCCAGACTCTCAATTTGAAATGAGCAAATTTGGTTTTCAATGGTCATCTATATCTATAAAATACCTGGGAGTACTATTTGGCCCCACAATGGAGGTTTTGTACAACTGTCCTGGTGGGGAAGAATGGATACAATAAAGATGATGATCACCCCGACGCTTAATTATACATTTAGCATAATTCCAGTTCTTCGCCAACCTAGCACTTACAAAATAATTGAAAAAACTTTATCTGCTTTTGTGTGGACCAATAAAATGCCTCATATAGCCTTGAAAAAACTGAAAGTTTGCTGTTTGCATGGCGGTATTAATTTTCCCAGCTTCCTGGAATACCATTCTGCTTTTATTCTTCGTCAGGCACCTACTTGGATTACTACCTCGGACTATTCTGTAGCTCCTCTATGGTAGATGTTTGAGGCCGCAAGATGGCCAGGCTCACCTCTTTGCTCGTTACCATCCTCTACATTGTATCAAAATCAAACTAATCGTATTCTACAGTACACTCAGCATATATTCTCAGAAACTGACAAATTTGTTATACTTCCCTGGTCATCTATGAGTCACATACCTATCTGGAATAATCAGATCAATGGTAAAGCCATCTTCTGTCCATTATGGCGTAAATCAGATATTCAGACAGTTCACCAGTTGTTGGAAAACTTCACGTGGATTCCATTTAATACTTTATGTACAAGATTCCACCTCCCGCCTCATTCACGCAAAATCATCATTCACGCAGATGCCCCACTCTATATGTTAAACCTAGTGGACTTACCGCCCAGGAATGCCGTAAGAACAGCCTGCAAATTCCTCAATTTGAACTTCCCCAGCTGTAAAGGAATGAAATACAAACAGGCCTATGCTACCACCTTTGAGTACAAAAGCACACAGTCTTGGAACGCATTACCCATGGCCCTGAAAACCTCGACCAATCTAACCAGCTTTCGCAAAGCTCTGAAAACACATCTCTTCAACAGAGCCTACAAAAGTCATCCTCAATGAAACAAATCATTCCTAAACCACCCAAATACACCAAAGAACACCTCTCTCACGACCTTACCTAACACCTTTCCATCTTAATCCTCTTTCACTTCAGCTTATGATCAACTATTTTTGTAAAACATGTAATGACGTTCTCATATCTATACTCTGTAAGCCACATTGAGCCTGCAAAAAGGTGGGAAAATGTGGGGTACAAATACAATAAATAATAATAAATAATAATTATGTTTTCCATTGGATACAATTTAAACATTGTATATCCTCTAAGATCAATATTTCAGCATTCTCATATGATAAACCAAGTGTTTGGGCTTTGTGCCACAATGTTCAAGCTAATACTAAACCTGCCTCCATTTGGTATAATTTTTTTCAAGAATGGAAATATGCCTCACTTTTCACCATTGAAGAGGCATGGTCAAATGAGTTAAAACAGTCAATTTCCTTAGATCAATGGAAGAAAATATGGTCTACCATGCTAAAATCCACAAAATCTGCTGCAATCACACAACCAACATACTTTTTCATGCATAGAGCTTTTGGGACTCTTACCAAACTTGCTAAAATCAGCAAATCAGAAAATAAGGAATGCTGGTTCTGCCATTTATCTGATGGTACCCTCAAACATCTAATATTTGACTGTGTGCAATTGAAACACTATTGGAATGGTATTTAGAAAACCATATACCAGATACTTAATATTTCTGAAAATCTAAGCTATAAAATCCTTTTTGCAAGGGTCATATGGCCTCTCTATGTGCATATTCTTGTACCAGGGGCGTAGCCAGACCTCGCCGGGAGGGGGGCCAGAGCCCGAGGTGGGGGGCACTGTTTAGCCGCCCCCCCCCCCCGCCGTACCCCGAGCCACCGCCACCACATTGGACCCCCCTGCCAGCCTGCCGACGACCCCCTTGAACCCCCTCCTGCCACCAACCCTCCCCGCTGTCGCCGCCCGCCCCGCCACCGCATCAGATACCTTGTTTGCTGGTGGGGGTCGCAGACTCCATCCATATCCAGCATTTCTCGTCTCTTCCCTCCCCTCAATCCATGTCCACCATTTCTCCTCTCTTCTCTCCCCTCCATCCATGTGCATCTCCTTCCTGACTTCCCTCCCCTCAATCCATCCATGTCCAGCAACTCTCCATTCTCCCCTGCCCTCTCCTTCATCCACCCATATCCAGCAAATTTCCTCTCTCCCCAGCCCCCTCCATCCATGTTCAGCAATTCTCCTCTCTCCTCTGCATCCATGTCCAGGAACTCTCCATTCTCCCCTGCCCTCTCCTCCATCCACCCATATCCAGCAAATTTCCTCTCTCCCCTGCCCCCATTCATCCATCCATGTCCAGCAATTATCCTCTCTCCCAAGCCTTCCCCTCCATCCATCCATGTCCAGAAATTCTCCTCTCTCCCATGCCCTCCCCTCCTGTCCTGTCCAGCGATCTTTTCTCTCCCCCTGCCCTCCCCTCCTCTCCTGTTCAGCGATCTCTTCTCCCCCTGCCCTCCTCTCCAATTCCAGCCATCTCTTCTCTCCCCCTGCCCTCTCATCCATGTCCAGCGATTCTCCCTGCCCTCCCTCAGCTCCCTGCCGTCCCTCCTCTCTGTTCCTCCCCCCCCCCCAGGCATTTAACCCTTTTACTTTTAGGCGCAGCAACGGCAGTGAAGAGGACAACACAGCTTCTCCCTTCCCTCACACAGTGTCCCGCCCTCATGGAAAGAGGAAATGCATCATCACAGAAGGCGGGGCACTGTGTGAGGGAAGGGAGAAGCTGGAGGCGAGCCCGCTGTGTTGTCCTCTTCACTGCCGTCGCTGCACCTGAAAGTAAAAGGGTTAAACACGCGCAAGGGGGGTTAGGAACGGAGAGGAGGGCTGTCGATCGGGGAGCTGAGGGCGGGAAGGAGCAGATGGACCGTCCAAGAGCTGTCTGGCTGCAGCGCTGTTGCGCCAGACAGCCCTGCGGTTGGAGGGGGGGCAGCAGCCAGGGGAAGATCACAGTTGGGCTGGAAGCCTCTTATACGGGGCACCTATGACTGTCCTCCCATCCCATCCATATCCATCAATTCTCCTCTGCCCTGCCCTCCCCTTCCTCCCCTCGATGTCCCACGATTCTCTCCTCCTGACATCATCTCGCCTCCAGCATTCCCTTCCCCCTCATTGTTTCGCCCTCTGATGTCATTACGTTTTGACGCGAAGGCGGGACAATGAGTGGGAATGGATGTTACGAACCCAGGCATCCAGACGTAGAATGTTGGAGGTGCAAATTATTATATAGGATATGCCAGTTCGTGTGCACATATTGTTTGTACTTTTGCAAAAATCAACAAAAATTTATAAACGAAAAAAAATGGAGTTTGATGATAAAAAAATGCAGGGTCATGCATTTGGGCTGCAAAAACCTGAAGGAATGGTACAGTTTAGGGGGTGAAGAACCTTTGTGCATGAAAGAAGAGCGGGACTTAGATGTGATCATATGTGATGATCCTAAGGTGGCCAAACAGGTAGCAAAGGCAATGGTGAAAGCTAGAAAGATGCTTGGCTGCATAGTGAGGTGATTGCGCCCCTGTATGACTCTGGTGAGACCTCATTTAGAACATAGTGCACAATTCTGGAGACCTCACCTTCAAAAAGATATAAACAAGATGGAGTCGGTTCAGAAGGCGGCTACTAAAATGGACAGTGGTCTCTTTCATAAATTGTATGGGGACAGACTTAAAGATCTCAATATCAGGCTTATTTTCGAAAGTGATCGCCGGCCATCTTCCGACATAAATCGGGAGATGGCCGGCGATCTCTCAAAAGCGGCGAAATCGGTATAATCGAAAGCTGCTTTTTTGACACCATCACCGCTTTCCCGTTGCCGAAAAGTTCAAGGGGGCATGTCGGTGGCGAAGCGAAGGCGGGACATGGGCGGGCATGGGCGTGGCTACCAGATGGCCGGCTTTCGCGGATAATGGAAAAAAAAAAGCGGCGTTAATCAGTATTTCGTCGGGTTTACTTGATCCTTTTATTTTCACAAACAAACCTCAAAAAGGTGCCCCAACTCACCAGATGACCACCGGAGGGAATTGGGGATGATCTCCCCATACTCCCCCAGTGGTCATCAACCCCCTCCCACACTAAAAAAATAAAAATAAAATACTTTTTTGCCAGCCTGTATGCCAGCCTCAAATGTCATACCTAGCTCCCTGAGAGCAGTATGCAAGTCCCCCTCCCACACTAAAAAAATAAAAATAAAATACTTTTTTGCCAGCCTGTATGCCAGCCTCAAATGTCATACCTAGCTCCCTGAGAGCAGTATGCAAGTCCCTGGAGCAGTTTTTTTTTTAAGTTTTAACAATTTTTATTGATGATTCAACAATATTTACATAACCGATAATTTAACCGGGTAAGAGTACATCCTACTTGGATACATTCACCCTGGAGCAGTTTTTAATGGGTGCAGTGCACTTCAGGCAGGCAGACCCAGGTCCATTCCCCCCCCCCCTACCTGTTACACTTGTGGTGCTAAGTGTTGAGCCCTCCAACCCCCCCCCAAAACCCCACTGTACCCACATGTAGGTGCTCCCCTTGACCCATAAGGGCTATGGTAGTGGTGTAGAGTTGTGGGGAGTGGGTTTGGGGGGGATTTGGGGGGCTCAGCACCCAAGGGAAGGGAGCTATGCACCTGGGAACTATTTATGTATGTTTACAAAATTTTTAGAAGTGCCCCCTAGGGTGCCTGGTTGGTGTCCTGGTATGTCATGGGGACCAGTGCACTACAAATGCTGGCTCCTCCCATGACCAAATGCCTTGGATTTCGCCAGGTTTGAGATCGCCGGCATTTTTTTCCATTATTGCTGAAAAACAAAACCGGCCACCTCAAACCCAGCGAAAATTGGCATTTGGCCGGGCCAAACCGTATTATCGAAAGAAAAGATGGCCGGCCATCTTTTTCGATAATACGGTTACAGCCAGCTGTTGCGCCACCGCCAAAATAGATCGCTGGCGATGTTCGATTATGCCCCTCCACGTCTACTTTGGAAGAAAGGTGGGAGGGGGATATATGATAGAGACATTTAAATACCTATGTGGCATAAAATGCACAAGGGGCAAGTCTATTTCAATTGAAAGGAAACTCTGGAATGACGGGACATAGGATGAAGGTGAAAGGGGATAGACTCAGAAGTAACTTGAGGAAATACTTCTTCACAGAAAGGGTGCTGAATTGGAGGAATGGCTTCCCGGTGGAAGTGGTGGAAATGAAAACAGTATCTGAATTCAAGAGAGGTTGGACAAGTACATAGGATCTCTAAGGGAGTGAAAGGAAGAGTAGATGGAATGGATGGGCAGACTGGAAGTCATTAAATTTGCTGATGACACAAAATTAGCAAAGTTGTTAAAATGCAAGAGGTTTGTGAAAAATTTAAAAGAGCACCTTACAAGACGGAGAGAGTGGACATCCAAATGGAAGATGATGTTTAATGTGAGCAAGTGTAAAGTGATGCATGTTGGAAAGAGGAACCCATACTATAGTTACATGATGCAAGGGTCAACATTAGAAATCATACCCAGGCGTCATCATTGATGGTACATTGAAACCCGCTGCTTAGTGTGCAGCGGTGGCTCAGAAGGCTAATAGAATGTTGGGAATATTTAGGAAAGGAATGAAAAACAAATATGTGAATATTATAATGCCTTTTGTGAGGAACCCCTGAGTGTCAGGGAAGAAGGGATCTGGGAGAGGAGCAAGATGGGTAGGTTTCATTCCCGGGATTCCAAGTACAAGTCCCAGGATCCTAGAGGCTGGGAAACCATGCCCCCACGGAGGCATAAGTTTCCCAACAGCAGGAGAAGGGAGGAGGACTACAGTTCCCAAGAACCCCTGCAAAGCCCTGGGGGCAAGCAAAGGGAGCAGCAAGGGAACTACAAGTCCCAGGATCCCGAGGGAGAGGAGGGGGATTGGCTGAGGAGGAATGATCAGGAGGGAAAGGACCAGCTGGGGATGATAAAGGGAGAGGAGTCCATGGAATGGGAGGCAGAGCAAGGGTTTGGAGAGGAGACCCAAACCGGAGATGGCTGGGGAAATGAGCCCATGGAGATTGCTGCTCTAGCTCAGGTACAGGGGAGGAAGTTAAAAGGTTTCATAATAACAAATCTTCAAGGCTGGGGAAAGCTTGGAGGAAAAGTTAAGCAGCTGTGTCCAGAAGTCCTGCCGTGCTGGAGAGGCAGTGAGTGCTTCAACTGTGTGCAAGAACCCTGCCATGGGAGGAAAACAGTGAGTGATTTAAAGTGTATCCAGAAACTCTGCCTTGCTGGAGAAGCAGTGAGGGATTTAAACTGTGTCCAGAAACTCTGCCAGGCTGGGAGAACAGTGAGTGATTTCTACTGTGTCCAGAAACTCTGCCAGGCTGGGAAGGCAGTGAGTGGCTTAAACTGTGTCCAGGAACTGTGGCCCACAGGGGAACAGGAACTGTGGCCCACAGGGCATGTAGTATGACCAAAGATTGTGTCTGGAAGAGGAAATGTCTTGTCCTTGCTGATGGAATAAAAGCGATTTTAAGCATATCTATTAGAATTGTCTTCTTGGAGTGCGGTGTCCAGGGAAGGGCCCTTCCAGGGTCAGCCGAGTACCTACCCGTTGGGAGGCCTGAAGGAGGAGGCCTGCTGACACTTTGTATCACTCCATGGTGCGACTGCACCTCCAATACTTTGTGCAATTCTGGTCACTTCATCTCAAAAAAGATATAGCAGAATTAGAAAAGGTACAGAGAAGGGAGATGAAAATGATAAAGCGGATGGGATGACTTGGGAAACACTGGACTAGAGGGCACCCAATGAAGCTACTAAGTAGTAAAATTAAAACAAATGTAAAACAAACCAGAGAAAATATTTCTTCACTCAAAGTGTAATTAAACCCTGGAATTCGTTGCCAGAGAATGTGGCAAAAGCAGTTAGCTTAACAGGATTTAAAAAAGGTTTGGATAATATCCTAAAGGAAATGTCCTTAAGCCATTATTAAGATGGGCTTGGGAAAATCCACTGCTTATTTCTAGAATAAGTAGCATGAAATCTGTTTTACTGTTCTGGGATCTTGCCCGATATTTGTGACATGGATTGGCCACTGTTGGAAACAGGATACTGGACTTGATGGACCTTCGGCCTGTCCCAGTATGGTTACGCTTATGTTCTTATAGATAGGCCATATGGTCTTTATCTGCCTACATTTTTTAATGTTTCTAACTATTCCACCAATGTGAAGCACTATTTTGATCAGGTGTCCAGGTGGGAAATGGGATGTGCAGGTCAGGGCTTTCACACTTTTCCATGTATTTTATAGAGCCTTTTGTATAAGGACACAGGGGAATAACCTTGTGACTTTCAGCATAGCCAGTGGGAATAGCCATTTTACAAAGGAACAAGTCCAAAAAAGAATGGCAACACCTGAGGATTTGCTTGCCTAAATGTCAACATCTGTGTATGTCAAATTTGCAAACTATGCATGTAAATGGCAACATGTATAGGTCTAAGTGCTAGATTTTCCAAACTGCATGTCCAGAAAGAACCAATTAGTGAGCCAAGTGGTATAACTCTTTATTTGTACATTTTGAGTTGGGTTTAAGCACCAGAAAGGTAAGCACAGTTACACTCTCAATCAGTGGTGCAAACCCTAGGTGCAAATGAGCAGTTTCCCGACAATTGTGCTTACCTTGAAGCAAGCATAATTACCAATGTTCAGCTTTTTACTGTTATAAGCTTCAAATTTGTTTTGTGTGTGTATTCATCATAAAAATGGAAATATGCACAGACTTTACGTGCTTGCCCAAAATATGCTCCTAACCCCTTGAAAACTGCATGCTGTGGATCTATATGTCTTATTAGTGGCTAATATTGCTATTTGCATGTGGCAGTTTACACTTGTCAATACCACTATTTACGAGTATAAAAGCTATGCAAGTCTTCTAAAATGACCTCCATAAGCTATTATAGAATGAGTTTTACATGTGCTTCTTACAGTAGCTATCATAATATTATCACAATAGATGTGTTTTGCTAGTTTCTACAAACTCGCTAATATATCTCAAATAGTTTCATTACTGTTCAACTTGGATGCAATATGTTCAGCCCCCGTTTGCATGGAGACAGGTTGCCTGTTGTTTATATGTATATGTTGGGCATTGTTTATATCAGATTGCATTGCCTGTAACAGATCACATTGTTTGTGTCCTTATGAAAGGCAGGAAGTGCCTTTGGACTACAAATGTTAGCCTTCCTGCATTGCCCTGTGATAGGCTGTTCCTGGGCATATTCCCTGTCCATTTTCCCTATGCCTTATGGGACTTTTCCTATTGGCTGGCCTTTGTCCCTGTGTATGCTGGGTTGTAGCTGGCCGCTTCTCTCTCCAGTGGGGTGGAAGGAATCTGTTTGATGCATGCTTCTCTATAAATTGTATCTAACACTGTACCTTGCTGCATGAACTTTTCCTAACCTGTGTATCATCATCAAATTTTCACCAGTTTAAAAGTATTTACAACATCCACTCTTTCCGCTTGGTGCTGAGATCTCCTGGCTTCTCTGGCATACAGACTGAGCTGGTAGAGACAGACTTCAATCTTCTGGGCAGAAACTCTTGTTCAACACTTCAGAACTGTAAGTCATTTCTTTGTTTTGATTTTGCATTAAAGAAGATTTGGTTTGAGTCTTCTCAGTGATGTTCTATACTCTGATTTAACTGACAGTCAAGCTTCATGTCCATGACAGCACTTCTGCAAGGACTGTGACAGTGAAAATTTGTGGAAACTGCAAGGGTACAATAAACTTGGGAAAAGTGCATGGTGCAGAATATTGCAAGCATTTCTGTTCTATAAGGAAATTGCCAGTATAAAAATAAAGCAGAAATTTATGGGACTGCTGCTGATCAGCTAAGCAAGCAGAAGTATTTGTGAATAAACTCCAACTGCTGCTCAGGCTGAATATTTAATTTGCTGACATTGTGAGCAAAAAGAAACATACCTGTTGCAAACCCCACCATTGCTATAGGGAAAGTAAACACCACCATTGCTATAGTGATAGTAAACAAAGTATCCATTGGGCAAAGACTTTTGGCTCACACTCTGCCTGCAAAGAGCAAAAAGAAAGGAATTTCCATATAAGGGCTTCCTAGTTAAAAGTACTGTGTGCAAGAGGAGAACAGAGAGAGCTATAGTGCAAACCTGCATAATTAATTAGCTGAAACAGAGCTGTTGTTCTTAGTTGCCAGATGGGTCGGTTTCCCACCCAATTGGGCTGGTTTTTAAGCGAGGATGCGGGAAATTTTCGAAGGCTGCAGGCTGCGGGAAATTGGGCTTCTATTTTGCTGCAGCTGTGCGGGTTTGGGCGCTTTTCCGGGGCTTCTATTGGTCCAATTTGGTCCAATAGAAGCTTTTCCGGGGCGGGGTTGACATCGGGGGCGTGGTTAATGACATCAGAGGTGACATCAGGGGCGGGGTTAACGACATCAGAGGTGACGCCAGGGGCGGGGTCGATGACGTTGGAGGTGGGGTCAATGACGTTTGGAGGCGGGGTCGATGACGGAAGCAGGGTTTGACTTTGGGCGGGTTTTGGGCGGGTTTAGGGCTGATTTTGGGTGGGGAAAATTTTTCCCATCTGGCAACCCTTGCTGGTAACAAACAAACCACACTTCTTATCCAAGGGATACTCATTGCTTGCAAAAGAAAAAAAAAATAGAATTGCCATATATAGACTTCATGATAGCCTGTCTGCAAAAGTAACATTTTTGGCACAGAGCCAAGGTTTGCAGTCACAGTTAGAAAAAAGGGGTGTTATTTTTAACCAGTGCAGAGCTATGGCTCAATTCAAAGACAGCACTTAATGTGAGATCACTGAATTGAGTGAACAAAAAAATACAGAGCAATTTAGACACAGCACAAGCCAGTATGGGTAGTGAGGAACGATCTGAAAGTTCCAGAAGGACACATGTGCTTACATATAAAGCTAAACAGCTCTACGAAAAAGAGGTAGACACATACCTCCTTCTTTTGGACAAGTTCTGGTTTAAAGCAGAGAAAGAAATGTTTGAGGTTTCAAAGAGGAGCAAGGCTGAGAGCCACCATGCAGAGCAATTGCAAGCCATCTATAACCAGCACCAGCAAAAATCACTAGAGTACTGCAAATTTCTGAGCAGGACAAATACAGTTGATAGTTTGGCACTCAAAGAGACACAGCATGCCACCGACCTCATATGCCAGGCCATGGTGATAGAAGAAATTAAAGACACAGATCTTCATACAGGGCTAGCAGGGGAAGATTAATACCAACACTCTGGCAGCACTAGGCACAGCACTACTACTACTTATCATTTCTATAGTGCTACTAGACATACGCAGCACTGTACACTTGACAAAAAGAGACAGTCCCTGCTCGACAGAGCTTGCAATCTAATTAGGCCAGACAAACAGAACAAATAAGAGATAAGGGAATTACTAAGGTGGAAATGATAAAACATGGGTACTAAACAAATGAGTAAAGGTTAGGAGTTAAAAGCAGCATCAAAAAGATGGGCTTTTAGCCTAGATTTGAAGACGGCCAGAGATGGAGCATATGGTGCAGCAAGATAAAAGGAACGGAGTCTGGAGTTAGCGGTGGAGGAGAAGGGTGCAGATAAGAGAGATTTACCCAGTGAACAGAGTTCCCAGGGAGGAGTGTAGGGAGAGATAAGAGCGGAGAGGTACTGAGGAGCTGCAAAGTGAATGCACTTACTACTACTACTACTACTACTACTGAGGCAGCGGGCAAAGAAAGTGTTAACTCTGAGAAATGATATTAAAAGCTTGAAGTTAGAATTCTAACTTTTTACTTTGCAACTAAAGTGAAGGTATGCCAGATGGTTCAGATTATATTGAACTCTAGCCGTCGAGCAAAAGGGTTAAAAAGGTCAGAGAAAGGAATTTCTTTCACCCTTGTGAATTGCCAATGCTAGCTGGCACATCTGTATACTATTAAATCTTGAGGGGATATTATTATGAATGGACAAAGGAATGAGCCAGATATATTGTAGTTTAAGATTAGATAGAAATACTGTTTAGAGAGAGGCAATAGATTAGTATTTACAAGTTTTTGATATTTAGAATATGTGTTATAAGGATGCTTACTTTAGAATATGTTGTATTCTGTGTAAATTAATAATTCTGTGTGGAATGTTTGTTCAACTCTCTGTCTGACGTTCTGAGTAGGGCTACAGTGAAGGGGGGCCAACATGTGTTTTGAGTTATTCTGCAGTCCTAGCTGGTTCAATGTATAAGCTGAAGGTGAAAAAGGTCAGAACTAGTCAGCTCTCTTCTCCTTGATTAATTATAGGTAACTGTAGGAATAGTCCTGAAAGTATAGCAGTATGCCATTAAGTAAGACTAGCCTTTGACCCCTTTAATGAATGCCAGAGTTCAGTTAGCAGTTAGTATGAATCAGACTAGGAATATGAGAATAATTAATGTTAGATGGGGCCTCTTAGTCTCTAAGGGAATCCAGTTTAAGCCATAGATGAGAAATCAATCATAATGAGAAATGTAAGAGTTCTGGAGACCAAATGTCTGGCTTGAGGGGCCCCAGGTCACAGGTCAGTTTAGGATGTCTGGAACCTATGTAACTGATATTTCAAAAGTAATGATTGGTTGAGGCAAGGTAGCCAATCTAATTCCTTAACCAATTGGAGAGTAAGGGGGCTGGGCTGGGCTAGGCTAGGAGGAGGGCTTAGGACCCTATTTAAGTAGGAGCAGAAGCAGTTTACATCAGAAGGAGCTCAGAAGAAAGAGAAGGACAGAAGGAACAGACAGAAGAAGGAGAAGACAGCATAAGAAGAGAAGCAGCTGAGACAAAGACACAGAGAGCTGAGAGAAAGAGAAGAGAGCTAGAACTGATGTCTTGCTTTGTTTGCTGGCAAATAAAGAAGATTTTTTCTCTCATTCTGGTGTGTGCTGTCTGACTCCTGAAGCATCACAAATTCATGCATCCATTCCTGCAACAATTCTTGGTGGCAGCGGTGGGATAAATCCTGCATTAATCCCAGCACCCAACTGACTGGAGAACATTCGCCGGGTATGTATTCTGTATTTTGTATTGTAATTCTAGCTAGAAAATTGTAAATCAGCCCCTCAAACAAATTGAGGAAGGAGAGCCTGATCAACTCTCAGCGAAGGCCCTAGTACCTTCTAATCTAGAGGAGATTAGAAGCGAAAACGCTTGAGCTTATCTGTATCTGAGAAATCTGAAATTGTTGGGTGGGATTTTCTGTACTGAATGAATGTGTGATGCCTGAATGTTAATGAGTGCGGACTTCTTATAGCTGCATTTCCAATTAACGCGAGTTCAATTGGTCAGCAACGGAAGGAAGCGATTGCTGTCTGTCTACCTAGTGTCTCGAGAGTGCAGACCCCTTACTGCATTCTCAAAAATTCCCCCCCTCTTTGTGTGTTGTAACTGTAAGCATTATGGGTGGGACATCATCTAGACAAATTGATACCCCCCTAGATTGTATGCTTAAAAACTTTAAAAAAGGCTTTTTAATTAATGACTATGGACAGACTTTAAGCTCAAGTACTCTAAGAACCTTGTGTGAAGTTGAGTGGCCATCTATGGGAGTGGGGTGGCCCCCTAGTGGCAGCTTAGATATTGAAGTAATCCGGAAGGTCTACAGCATAGTAGTAGGAGGACCAGAATATTCTGAACAACTCCCTTATATAGATTCCTGGGACAGCCTTGTGACTGACCCTCCCTCGTGGTTGAAAACTTATATGGGATCCCCAGTAAAATTCATGTTAGGCCGTGTTCAAAGAAAGATTAGAAAATCTAAACTAGAAGAGGGAAAGAGCCCTAGGAAGCCTACCACTCAATCGGTGGCTTCCGCCCCTACCCTGTCCGAGAAACCCATACTCTCTGATGACCCCTCAGACCTTGAGCCACCACCTTATGGCCCATTGTTGGGGTTCCGTGCCACCCCCAGAGATCCACGCCGCCCAGCTCAAGCCTCTCCAGTACAGGCTTCTCCGGATAGTTCCTCTTCTGTGCGAACCCCACCACATCCTAGGTTGGACTTTTCACCTGGCCTCTACCCTTCTGTGCCAAATCCTCTCCTGTTAACCTCTGAAGACCCGTTTTGGGTTCCACTCCCTGACTCCTCAACTCCTGACAGCCCAGCCTCTCCCTCTAATACCCCTACCCACTCATCAGGGGCCCGGCATCCCTTTCAATGGACTGAATCACCTGTGACCACCTCTCAGTCTATGAGTACCCCTCCCCATCCCTCAGGGGTTCAACATACCTCCACTGAATGGGTTAGACCTGCTGCAATTACCTTTGAGCATGATAGGAGGGTAGCTCCTAGCTCTACCTCAGGTTCCATTCCCACCTCCTCGAGAGTTCTGCCACTTCGTCAGGTAACTACCACTCGACCGGATCCTAATAATCAGGGTCAGGTTATACAGGCACAGGCCTATCAGTATGTACCCTTCACAACCACCGATCTCCTGAATTGGAAGACGCATTATCCCTCTTATACTGAAAAGCCTCAGGCAGTGGTGGACCTAGTGACTAGCATTATGGCCACCCATAACCCAACCTGGACTGATTGTCAACAACTTCTCCTGACCCTCTTCACAACTGAGGAGAGGCGGAAGATTTTGCAAAATGCTGAGGCCATCACGCGAGAGCGTGTCCCCGGGGGGACACAGGACCCAGAGGGATGGGTTAGAGCTCGGTTTCCTCGCGCAGCTCCAGCTTGGGATCCAAATGATGGGCAGCACTATGAACTGTTGTCTGGCTATTGCCGGGACTTGCTGGAAGGTATGAGGAAAGGCATAAAGAGGCCCATTAATCTGGCAAAGGTCTCTGAAATTCTCCAAGGGGCAACTGAATCCCCTGGGGCCTTTCTAGAGCGACTAATTGAAGCCTACAGAACATACACCCCATTTGACCCTGAAGCCCAAGAAAATCAGAGAATGGTGAATAGTGCATTGGTGGCCCAGAGTATGCCAGATATCCGGAAGAAGTTGCAGCGTCAGGAGGGATTCGCAGGGATGAATACCACCCAGCTAATTGAGATCGCAACCAAGGTTTTCATTAATAGAGATCAGGAGGTGCGCCGAGAGGCTGACCGGAAGATGCAGAAGAAGGCCGACCTTTTAGCGGCAGCCATTACTAATTCCACCCTTAACCGAGGTCGACCTCTAGCTAATGGGAAGCCAAAGTGGGATCCTGGACCACCAGCCAGGCCCCGAGATTCCTTCAATCAATCCCGGCCAAGGGGGGAGAATCCCAGACCAAGATTGGAGAGGGATCAGTGTGCCTATTGTAAGGAAAGAGGGCACTGGAAAGATGAATGCCCCCAGAGGCGCCAGGGACTGAGAAGGGGACCAGGAGATCGAGGAAGCCGAGGCCGAGTTCGAGAGGGAAGATATGAGCCTGCTGAATCTGACATCATCGGGATAGCCGAGATGGCAGAATGGGACGAATAGGACAGACCGGGTTCCTACAAACTGGGCTCCCAGGAACCTATGGTCAAGCTAACTATAGGGAGCCGCTCAATTCCATTCATGATTGATACAGGAGCTGAACATTCTGTTGTGACGGAACGATTAGCGCCTGTGTCTGGAAAAACTGTCCGAGTGGTGGGTGCCACGGGGGTGCAGAACCGGAGGCCTTTCCTGACAACCCGTAGATGCCAATTAGGCTCACACATAGTCACTCATGAATTCCTGTATATGCCAGACTGTCCAATCCCTTTGTTAGGCCGAGACCTGCTGTCCAAGCTTAGGGCCCAAATTTCCTTTGACTCTGATGGCCAGACTTCAGTCTCCTTTCGGCCCCCAACATCCAGCCCTAAGGGTATACTGAGTTTCTGTTGCCCTCTTGAAGAAGAATGGCGGCTGCATCAGTCACATGGCCAAGTTGACCTACCCCTGGCAGACAGCTTTCAGGTCAGTGGAGTATGGGCAGAAGATAATCCCCCAGGGTTGGCCCGAAATATTCCTCCTGTACATGTAGATTTACTTCCAAGTGCCCGGCCAATCCATCTTCGCCAATACCCAATTCCCAGAAAGGCTCTGGAAGGGATTCAAGCACATTTGAATCGTCTGTTATCCCATGGAATTATTCGTCCTTGCCAGTCTCCATGGAATACACCACTATTGCCAGTTCAGAAGCCAGGGACTGAGGACTACCGGCCAGTCCAAGACTTACGAGTGGTCAACAAATCCACTATCTCATTACACCCTGTAGTGCCTAATCCATATGTCCTGTTAGGATTGATACCTTCTGGAGCTACCCATTTCACAACACTAGACCTAAAAGATGCCTTCTTTTGTATTCGGGTGGCCCCAGCCAGTCAATTGCTTTTTGCCTTTCAATGGGAAAACCCAGTAACAGGAAGGAAGCTTCAGTATACATGGACCCGCCTGCCACAGGGGTTCAAGAATTCCCCCACCATTTTTGGGACTGCCCTAGGACAAGATCTTAAGACTTTTAAATCTGAGCCTTCCAGGCGAGTTTTACTCCAGTATGTAGATGACCTCCTGATTGCAGCAGTGACCCAGGAAGAGTGTTTTGAGGCTACTAGAGAATTGCTGGAGCTACTCTTGGATGCAGGCTATAAGGTCTCACGCTCAAAGGCCCAACTTTGTCAGTCAGAAGTGAAGTATCTGGGCTTTTGCATTTCCCAGGGAAGTCGGAGACTGGATGCTAGTAGGAAGCAAGCGGTAGCTGCAATTCCCCAACCCAAGTCCAGAAGAGAAGTTAGGGAATTCCTGGGAGCAGCTGGATTCTGCAGAATTTGGATTCCAAATTTTGCATTGATGGCGAAACCCCTTTACCAAGCCACAAAGGGGGGTGAAAAGGAACCATTTGAATGGGGACCTACTGCTCAACAATCCTTCATTGCCATAAAGAAAGCCCTACTCCAAGCCCCTGCGTTAGGCCTTCCTGATGTGGAGAAACCTTTCTCATTGTATGTCCACGAGCGACAGGGGGTTGCTCTGGGTGTGCTGACCCAGATGATGGGATCCTGGCAGAGGCCTGTTGCATACCTGTCTAAACAGCTGGATGGAGTGGCTAAAGGATGGCCAGCCTGCATGAGGGCCATTGCAGCAACAGCCTTACTGGTCCAGGAAGCTGATAAGTTGACCTTGGGGCAAGAACTGGTTGTTAAAGTCCCCCATGCAGTTCTCACCCTCATGGAGTATAAGGGCAACCACTGGTTTACAAATAACCGCATGGTTAAGTACCAAGCTAGCTTGTGTGAGAATCCACGGATACACCTGGAAACAGTGGCTACATTCAATCCTGCCACTCTTTTGCCAGCATCTGAGGGACCACCGGATCATGACTGTATCCAAACCATGGATGAAGTGTACTCCAGTCGACCAGATCTTAAAGATGTTCCATGGAGGGACCCAGATGTAATTTATTTTACAGATGGAAGCAGTTATGTGGAGAACTCCAAGCGATTGGCAGGCTATGCTGTGGTGACAGAAGACAAGGTGATAGAAGCAAGAGCCCTGCCCCAAGGAACTTCAGCCCAGAAAGTAGAACTTGTGGCCCTCATACGAGCTCTGGAGTTAGCAGCAGGACTGGTAACCAACATTTATACTGATTCCAAATATGCCTTCACAACTCTACATGCTCATGGAGCTTTGTATAAGGAAAAGGGACTCATAAATGCTGCAGGCCAACCTGTTAAGTATGGACCTGAAATACTTCAGCTGCTAGAGGCTGTGTGGGCCCCTAAGAAGGTAGCTGTCATTCACTGCAGGGGACACCAAAGAATAGATACTCCAGTGGCCCGAGGGAACCGCCATGCTGATCGGGTGGCCAAGGAAGCTGCTCGAGGACCCCCAGCAAGTACTGTGACTCCCCTGTTCCAAATCCGATTGCAAGAATGGACACCTATGTATACCCAAGTGGAAGAGAAATGGGCTCAAGAAGAAGGTGCGGTAAGGAGACCTGATGGCTGGTTACATCTCCCTGATACCAGAGTTCTGGTGCCACGCCACCTAGCTTGGCCTGTAGTGTCTCAAGCTCATGACCTATCACACTTAGGGAAAACAGCACTAGCCCGCCTACTCAATCGAGTAGTGGTGCTGGAAGGATTGGATAGTCTGGTTGCCACTGCCTCTGCCCGATGTACTCTCTGTGCCCAGAATAATGCTCGTCAGGGACCCCGTATTCCACCAGGAGTTCAGTCTAGAGGACTAACACCCTTTGAGTCCCTAGTTATAGACTTCACAGAAATGCCCAGGAGCGGTAGGCTCCGATATCTCTTAGTTATGGTCTGTACCTTTTCTGGGTGGGTGGAAGCATATCCTACAGTCACTGAGAAAGCCACAGAAGTAGCTCGAGCTCTCCTTAGGGATGTCATCCCCAGGTATGGACTGCCCCTTGCCATAGGTTCAGATAATGGTCCCGCCTTTGTTGAAGCCACACTTCAGGCCCTGTCCCGCGCATTGCGCATTACCTGGAAATTGCATTGTGCCTATCGTCCCCAGAGTTCAGGGCAGGTTGAGCGGGCAAACAGAACCTTGAAAAATAGCCTAGCAAAGATTTGTCAGGAAACCCAATTGAAATGGCCACAGGCATTGCCACTAGCCCTCTTCCGCCTCCGATGCACTCCAACTAAAGGAACAGCCCTCTCTCCCTTTGAAATTGTGTATGGGAAGCCCCCAGCCATTTTGCAGGGAATTAAGGGAGACATAGGGATTTTAGGGTCTGCCCAGGTGCAGGAGCAGGTAGCCCTCCTGGGAAAGATAATTTCTGAGCTTCAGTCTTATGTGAGAGAAATAAACCCTGTCCCCTTCCAGGCTCAGGTACATTCCTTCCTGCCAGGGGATAGAGTTTGGGTGAAAGACTGGAGGCTCCAGCCTTTGGGGCCCCGATGGAAAGGACCTTTTACTGTTTTGCTTTCTACTCCTACAGCTGTGAAGGTCGCAGGGATAACTCCATGGGTCCATTGGTCTCGAATTAAGTCTGCTGACCAGACTGAGCCCAGCACGGATCAGACGGAGCCTAGACAGTGGAGAGCAGAAAGTGATCCAGCGGAGCCATTGAAGTTGCGCCTGACCCGAACCAAAGAATCTACTAGCTGAAAAGAAGGGTCAACTGCATACTGCAGGAGCGGCTGAACTTCGGCTTCATACTGAGACTCTTTCTGTCCAGATTCTGGCTTTCTTGGAATTTGAAAGCTTGATCCTTATCAGTTGAGGGTCTATCCCAACTGGTATAAGAACTCAAAGACTGAGAACACTATATGAGAGTAATCTGTGATTAGCACAGACTGTTGAAATATTATTGCTTAATTAGTTTGCTGTATTTGTTTTAGATTAGGAAGAAAGAAAATGTTAGTAGTTTGGATGCTTTTGTTGTTTTCTACTCCTTGCCTCCTTGTTCCTAATACCCCAACTCGCTCCAACCTTTGGTTACACTCTGTCCAGGAACTAATTAGCCAGGCAAAGATTACTTCCCCTTGTATTGTGTGTTCCCGATTTTCTCCTTATACCACAGATGTCCCAGCTGTTCCTGTCCCTGTGCAACTCCCAGCTCTTATACCTCCCTACTTTTCGAGTTCAGGCCCTTGGAGCCAGGATTATACTTGGTGGTCCTTTTATAATGCTACTTCCCCCTCTGAATCTTCTCTAAGGCCAGTTTTTACGTCTCCCTATCCAGCCTCTGGAGTGTTTTGTTTAACAAGAGACATCTCAACTGTTCTTCCCATTCCCTGTAACTATACTAATGTTCTCCCAGAGAAGGAGGAACCTGTGTGGGTAGTTTCTCCAGGTACTCCTATGTGCCCTATTACCATACCTGTAGATTATGACCAGGGTGATTACCTGGCTCCTAACTATACTACTGAGAAAACTATAGTGTCCCATCCCATTTTCTACTTTCATAAGTCCCCGGGGTATGAAGGGGTTGCATCATATGAGCGGTCTGTTACAATTGGGGATTGGCACCTATGGTGTACAAAGTCTCCATTTCTTCTTCGTTCCCCCTGGGATAGGGGCTCGCATTATGGGCATCCTAATCTCCATCCTGTGCCTACATTTATTGGGAACTTTCGTCGCCCTCTCCTTGGTCATTACTGGCTCTGTGATAATGTCCTCCACATGATTCTTCCCCCCACATATGATTTTTGTGTATTGGTAACCTTGAATTATTTTCCTAAAGTTATTCCTCTTAAGCCACCATCCCCGCACCGCTCTAAGCGAGAGGCTTTGTCCTTACCCTCCTCTGTTGCTACAGAGGATGAGGCGATTGAATTAGCCCTCCAGTATATTAATTCTACTTATCCTCTGACTAAAAAGAGACTTGTAGCCCTTTCTGCCACGGCCTGGATTCCAATTGGAGGCCCGGTAGCGGGTATTACTGAACTAGGTATGGCTACCCGGAGACTTCAGTCCCTACTTCATGTTTTAGTTCATGAGCTGAACGTGGTAGTCAATGCATTGCAGGATCAAATTAATGAATTAAGTATAGTTTCTAGATATAACCGTATGGGTCTTGATTATCTCTTTGCAGCTCAGGGTGGCCTCTGCACAGTGTTAAATTCTTCAGAGTGCTGTACTATTGTCATAAATAGGACGCATGTAGTTAGGCATGCCATGGATAAAGTCCTACAGTTGGCCAGCCTTAATGTGGAGGATTACCGAGGAGGATTAGACCTTACCTCTTGGTGGTGGTCATTGACCTCCTGGATACGTCCTTTGTTCATTTCCCTAATAGTCTTAGTTTTAGCAGGGTTTTTGTTTTGTTTCCTGGCCTCATGTGCTTCGGCAGTATGCCGTCGAACCTTAACAAGTAGGGTAATGGTGGTTCATAAGTCTATTCCCAGTTAGGATCACTATAATCTCCAGAGTTTGAGTTGTGAGACTTATCTCTGCATAAGCTGATTTTAGTCTCAAAGGGGGGAATGAGGCAGCGGGCAAAGAAAGTGTTAACTCTGAGAAATGATATTAAAAGCTTGAAGTTAGAATTCTAACTTTTTACTTTGCAACTAAAGTGAAGGTATGCCAGATGGTTCAGATTATATTGAACTCTAGCCGTCGAGCAAAAGGGTTAAAAAGGTCAGAGAAAGGAATTTCTTTCACCCTTGTGAATTGCCAATGCTAGCTGGCACATCTGTATACTATTAAATCTTGAGGGGATATTATTATGAATGGACAAAGGAATGAGCCAGATATATTGTAGTTTAAGATTAGATAGAAATACTGTTTAGAGAGAGGCAATAGATTAGTATTTACAAGTTTTTGATATTTAGAATATGTGTTATAAGGATGCTTACTTTAGAATATGTTGTATTCTGTGTAAATTAATAATTCTGTGTGGAATGTTTGTTCAACTCTCTGTCTGACGTTCTGAGTAGGGCTACAGTGAAGGGGGGCCAACATGTGTTTTGAGTTATTCTGCAGTCCTAGCTGGTTCAATGTATAAGCTGAAGGTGAAAAAGGTCAGAACTAGTCAGCTCTCTTCTCCTTGATTAATTATAGGTAACTGTAGGAATAGTCCTGAAAGTATAGCAGTATGCCATTAAGTAAGACTAGCCTTTGACCCCTTTAATGAATGCCAGAGTTCAGTTAGCAGTTAGTATGAATCAGACTAGGAATATGAGAATAATTAATGTTAGATGGGGCCTCTTAGTCTCTAAGGGAATCCAGTTTAAGCCATAGATGAGAAATCAATCATAATGAGAAATGTAAGAGTTCTGGAGACCAAATGTCTGGCTTGAGGGGCCCCAGGTCACAGGTCAGTTTAGGATGTCTGGAACCTATGTAACTGATATTTCAAAAGTAATGATTGGTTGAGGCAAGGTAGCCAATCTAATTCCTTAACCAATTGGAGAGTAAGGGGGCTGGGCTGGGCTAGGCTAGGAGGAGGGCTTAGGACCCTATTTAAGTAGGAGCAGAAGCAGTTTACGTCAGAAGGAGCTCAGAAGAAAGAGAAGGACAGAAGGAACAGACAGAAGAAGGAGAAGACAGCATAAGAAGAGAAGCAGCTGAGACAAAGACACAGAGAGCTGAGAGAAAGAGAAGAGAGCTAGAACTGATGTCTTGCTTTGTTTGCTGGCAAATAAAGAAGATTTTTTCTCTCATTCTGGTGTGTGCTGTCTGACTCCTGAAGCATCACAAATTCATGCATCCATTCCTGCAACACTACTACTACTATTTAGCATTTCTATAGCGCTACAAGGCATACGCAGCGCTGCACAAACATAGAAGAAAGACAGTCCCTGCTCAAAGAGCTTACAATCTAATAGAGGAGTTTGAACTGTATGTGGAAACAGATATGGAGCCAATGAAGTGACTTGAGGAGAGGGCTAATATGAGCATAGTGACAGTGACAGAATATAAGTCATGCAGCAGAATTTTGAACAGATTGAAGGGGAGAGAGATGGCTTAGTGGGAGACCTCTAAGAAGCAAGTTGCAATACTCTAAGCGAGAGGTGATAAGAGTGAGGATAATGGTTTTGGTAGTGTGTTCCTTTCTGAGTACAAGAAGTTCCAGGTCTCTAAAGTCACACAGGACAAGCCATTCCAGCAGGTCCGCTATGGGCTGTATTGCTCTTATACTGCAAATGGAAGCATAGGCTGCTGAATCAAAAGTTCTTTATAGGAAACAAGAAGCATCCATAGAAATTGAAAAACTCAAACTAGAAGCAGCCACTGCCATTGCAACCAATGCCACTGCTATTGCTGCTGCCTCTGAATGTAAGAAGGCAGAGTTAGACATCACTTTGAAGATACTCCAGCAAAAGAAAGTAGTAGCCATTGAGGCCCAAGTCAAGGTGTTGGAAGCAGCCACAAAGCAGAATGGTGGGGAGAGTGAGCTTAGATATATTATGAAAGAAGATTCTGCCCAGCGTACTGTAGCCTATGTGAAGACCCACACTATGGTTCACAAATGCACAGTCACAGTCTGACTCAGAAGAGTGATCAGATTCTAAGCAAGCACCTTCCTGCACACCAGAGTCTAGCTCACCAGAATGAAGAAATCCTAAGGTAAAGCACGCCAAAGTGGCAAAACACCAGCAAAGTGATCTACGCGCTTGCATGCAAATGATGCACTATCACTGACTCTCATTCCAGGAAAGCGCACCAAGGAAAATGTTTCATTTCAACCATAGACTCTGATGCCACCCAGAAACTGGGCTCAGATAAAAGTTGAGCAGATTACACCCAGCAAAACACCCTGTGATTAAGCATGATCCACCTGACCAGCCACATTCCATGCCTGATACCAGGCAAATTGTGGCAAGCAGCCAGCCACAGGTACCTCCTGCTAGCACACTGGGAACTTCAGAGAGAGAAGATCTAGTAACATACATGGCTCGCAAAAAGATGGTAAACATGGGGCTCACTCAGTACAATGACTGCCCCTAAAAGCATAGAAGATAGAAATCTAATTTTAAGGAGGCCATGGCAATCATGAAGCCTACCTCGAACCAAGAAATGAACTTAATAAAATGGCTGGGAACAGAGTCAGCCAAACATGTGCAGGGAATACCATAGAAACCTGACAGCAGATAAGGGCCAAATGGCCCATCCAGTCTGCCCATCCTCAGAAACCACTATCTCCTCTTTTCCATAAGAGATCCCATGTGCCTGTCCCACACTTTCTTAAATGAAAATACAGCCCTCTTCTCCATCACCTCCACCAGTAGGCTATTTCATGTGTCCACTACCATTTCTGTGAAAAAGTATTTCCTTATATTACTTGAGCCTATAACCTCTTAACTTTATCTTATCCCTCTCATTGCAAAGTGAAAATACAACTACCTAAAACAGAGTGCAAGCTCATTGCAACATATTGTAAGAAAGAAACCAGAGAAAAAAAACACATTATAACACTCATGTAGAACATGCTGGATAATGGACATGCAGAGCCAGCTCCACTGTTAAAAGACAATGAAGAATGTTGGTACTTACTGTACCTACCTTTGATGTATATCATCCACAAAAACCAGGCCAAATCAGGATTGTGTTCAATTTCAGTGCTCAATTTCAAGGAATCTCATTCAACAATGTTCTCCTTTTTGGATCTGACATGATCAACAGCCTAATAGAAGTCTTAACAACAGATATTCAGAAAATGTTCTACTGCTTTGTCTTGCATCCAAACTATAGAAACTACTTGAGATTCTTGTGGTACTGTGGCAATGACATCAACCAGGAAATTGTGGAATACGGAATGAGAATTCATGTTTTTGGAAACAGTCCATCATCTGTAGTAGCAACCTTTGGACTTAGAAGGACAGCCTAAGAGGGTGAAAGAGAAAATGGCATGGATGCCAGATGCTTTATTGAAAGAGACTTTTATGTTGGCGATAGTTTGAACTCCTTTCTTACTGCAGGAGATGCCACTGACTTGTTAAAGAGTACACAAGCAATGCTCACAACAGACTGGATCACCACAGACAACCTTGATCTCCTATTCATCACTGAAACCTGGATCCACGACCTCAAAGACCCCATAATCTTAGATTTATGCCCACTAGGATACAAAATTACCCACTGGACAAGAAACGGAAAAGAGGTGGAGGAATAGCCATAATATACTGAATTCATTCTGCCACAACTTGAAATCGCCTCGGTAAGAATCAATCACCCAAATTTGCAGGAACACCTTAACGCAGTCCTACTCTACAGACCGCCAGGAAACTGGCAAGATTCCCAAATCTTATCATAATAGGAGATATCAACCTGCACCTTGAAGACCTCACCTCTACAAGCACCCAAGAATGCAAAGAGTTCCTACAACTGTGAGATCTTCACGAACCAAACACACAACCAACTCACAATAAAGGACACACACTAGACATTATCACATACAAATTCGATCCTGATTCAAACCTTATACTAACAGATACAAAATGGACACCCACACCGTGGTCAGATCACCATAAAGCATACATCTCCCTCTAATGGCGAACGAAAGACTCACCTAGCAAACAAGAATGAAAAACCTACACCACGAGAGGAAAAATAGACCCAGTAATATTCTGGCAACAGATCTACCACAATGGATGGACAATAAAGGCAGATACAAACCAATTCCTCCTAGAATGGGACGATAGATGCAGATCAATATTAGACAATATTGCCCCAACTCAAACCAGAACCTCACACAGAAAGAACTCAATACCATGGTTCAACGAAGAACTGAAAAAACTCAAAACACAAGTTAGAAGGTTAGAACGAGCGTGGAACAAAAAGAATGATGACCTCACACTTAACGCCTGGAAACAACTTCAAAGAAAATATAAATATACCATAAGACAAATTAAAAGATTATATTACAAAACTGAAATTGGACCAAACTACAAGGGCACACATAAACTCTTCCAACTCATGAATAAACTACTAGATATTACACCAGTCACAACCGACAGCAAAGATACACCAGGAGCAGACAATCTCGCGAGATACTTCAAAGAGAAAATCGTACAATTGTGACTTAAAATACCTATCAGTACCACCGACTATGCTGAACTCCTTGATTGTCTAGATCCAGACCCTGGTGTTCACCCAGCAGACAGAACTTGGACCAACTTCGAGACATTATCGGAGGATATCATCTCCCAAACGCTCAAAAGATTTGCCAAATCTCATTGCAAATTAGACATATGCCCAAACAGCCTTATGACATCTGCCCCTCAACAATTTATGACAGACCTAACGAATCACTTGAACTATATGCTACAAAATGGGCTCTTCCCGAAGGAGAAGGGAAACATTCTACTCACCCCCATACCCAAAGATGCAAAGAAAAGTGCTAGTGAACTAACCAACTACAGGTCAGTAGCATCCATTCCCTTAATAACCAAACTAACGGAAGGGATGGTGACCAAACAACTCACAAACTACTTAGACAAATTCTCAATTCTATATGACTCCCAGTCAGGATTCCGATCTAACCACAGTACTGAAACAGTACTGGTTACTCTCATGACTAAATTCAAACAAACGATTGCAACTGGCAAGAAAATACTACTTCTACAATTTGACATGTCTAGCGCCTTCGACATGGTTGATCATGGAATACTACTACATATCCTCGAGTATTTCGGAATTGGAGGTAACGTTCTCAATTGGTTCAAGGGGTTCCTCACCACACGATCGTACCAAGTGATATCTAATTCGACGACATCAGCCACATGGATACCTGAATACGGAGTTCCACAAGGATCCCCCCTCTCACCGACTCTATTCAACTTAATGATGATACCCTTGGCCAAGCTACTATCAAACCAAAACCTCAACCCATACATATACGCAGACGACTTAACGATCTACATCCCATTTAAACAAGATCTAACGGAAATTTCCAATGACGTCAACCAAAGCCTACATATCATGCATACATGGGCGGATGCATTTCAGCTGAAACTCAATGCAGAAAAAACCCAATGCCTCATACTCACCTCTCAACATAACACAAACAAATTCACCACCATTAACATACCAACACTGAATCTCCCAATTTCAGACACCCTAAAAATTCTTGGAGTTACCATTGATAGACACCTAACACTTGAGAACCATGCGAAAAACACAACCAAGAAGATGTTTCACTCGATGTGGAAATTAAAAAGAGTAAGACCTTTCTTCCCAAGGACCGTCTTCCGTAACCTAGTACAATCAATGGTACTCAGTCATCTAGTCTACTGCAACGCACTCTACGCTGGATGCAAAGAGCAAATAATCAAGAAACTTCAGACAGCCCAGAACACTGCAGCTAGACTCATATTCGGTAAAACAAAATATGAAAGTGCTAAGCCCTTATGAGAAAAACTTGTCTGGAATGTTTTTACGTTTAGGGAGCGTGCCAGGTGCCCTTGACCTGGATTGGCCACTGTCGGTGACAGGATGCTGGGCTAGATGGACCTTTGGTCTTTCCCAGTATGGCACTACTTATGTACTTATGTAAAAACTGCACTGGCTCCCACTTAAAGAACGCATCACGTTCAAAATATGCTCCCTAGTTCACAAAATCATTCACGGAGATGCCCCAGCCTACATGTCAGACATGATAGACTTACCACCCAGGAA
Source organism: Microcaecilia unicolor (assembly GCF_901765095.1). NCBI lineage: Eukaryota > Metazoa > Chordata > Amphibia > Gymnophiona > Siphonopidae > Microcaecilia > Microcaecilia unicolor. Next base: position 115,894,677 of record NC_044040.1, on the reverse strand, counting down.
TGCTAAAAAATCATCCCGCAAATTCCTTAATCTTCACTTAACCAACTGTAAAGGTCTAAAATACAAACTAACGCACGCGTCAACCTTTTCATACCTGAGCACACAATTCTGGAACGTGCTGCCGCGCAACTTAAAAATGATTTATGAACTAACTAACTTCCGCAAACTACTGAAGACTCACCTCTTTAACAAGGTATACCATAAAGATCAACAAATGTGAACTCCTGCACATACATCCAGAATTGTCTTATAATATCTGCTCATTATACTACTATCATGTTTTATCATTATAATGTTACCCAAGATCCTTCTGTAATACTAAATGTCTATTTTCCTATATACTTCCACCATTCATAATGTATTGTAAGCCACATTGAGCCTGCAAAGAGGTGGGAAAATGTGGGATACAAATGCAATAAATAAATAAATAAATGCTGGCAGAGGCCAATCTGAGACTTCATAAAATCACCTCCAACAGTCCAGAGGTAATGAGAGCATGTCCAGCAGAGGAGCATGCTAAAGACTTAAAAGGTTTAGATCTAAGAGTAGATAAGGCACATGGGCGTCCCCGTGAAAGAAGGTCGCCCAAATCCAATCATTGAAATAGGGCCGTAAGGACATCCTCAGCGCGAGGACGCCTATCTATGGTCGTCCCCACAGGGGGCGTGTCAGGGGTGTGTTATGGGAGCGTTACGAGATGGGCGCCTCCAGCATATATTGGCTAGCAAAATGGTTTCTCATGGGTGGGAACATGGGCATCCTTAGTTAGACCTGAAATAAAAGCGACCAGGGTAAGGGGGAAGTCGTCTTTAGACCCATTAGTGATTTTGTGCAGTTGGAGAGTGGCGAGAGTGTTGTTGGGAGAGAAAGCTGAATCGTTGTTTGGAGAGAAAGCTGAGAGTTTGTTCAGTACCTGTTACCTTTGTCTGTGTGCCGTACTTGGAACGTTTTCACCCACCCTCACCTGCCTCATTTATGTTTTACCTTTTCAGCTTTCCCTATCCCTTCTAGCCCCCAAACCCAGACACCACTACTCCTTCCTCTATCTCCCCCATCCCTTCTCCCTATTCTTCTCCATTCACTATCCCCAAGTTCATATTTCATTCCCTTACCATTAGTCTCTGTTTGTCTCTTTGTTCTGAGTACTGCTGCAGCGTGTTTGTGAAGACTGTCATTTGTTGCTTGAAGAGTGAGTGGCTAGAGGGTGTGGCAGGAGAGTTTGTAGTGGGTCAGAGAGTGCTTGCAGTGTGGCTCTGCTGTGTGTGACCGCATTGTTTGTCGGTGGTGGGAGAGTGAGTATCAGCTTCTGTTTGTTGCTGCTGTGTTTCACCAAGTTGGTAGGGAGAGGTAAGCACTGGTGTCACTGCATTTCATCTGTGGTGTGGGGAAATGGAGGCACTAAATGCACAGGTGGCTTATATGTTGGAGGAAGAGGGGAGGCACCGCAGGAGGTACTCACACCCCAGAGTTTTCAGGCCTCGTAGCAGTTTCCTAGACCTCACTGACCTGCAGTGTCTCACTAGGTACCGCTTTGATAGGGCTGCCATTCAGCACCTTTGTGACCAGCTCCAACCCCTCCTGCAGCCCAGGACCCATAGGAACAACCCCATCCCTGTGCACCTAAAGATCACTGCTTCTCTATCTTTTCTGGCCCTGGGAGTTTCCAGTCTGTCCTATCTGTGAACACGGGTCTCACCCAGGCTTCCATTTCTAACTGCCTCACCCAGTTCCTTGATGCCTTCCTTACCCACACCTCTGAGTACATCACCTTCCCCACCACCCCCCAGGCCCTGCAGAACAACATGGCTGACTTCTACACCGTAGCTCACTTCCCCTCGGTCATAGGCGCCATTGACTGCACACATGTCGCACTCAGACCCCCCCCGGGCACGAGAGGCCACTTATAGGAACAGGAAAGTTTTCCATTCAATGTGCAAGTTGTGTGTGATGCCCAGGGGGAGATTCTAGACGTGTGTGCCCAATACCCAGGTTCCACCCATGACGCCTATATATTGCAGCACTCAGGAATCTTCTGCAGGTTTGACCGAGAGGAGATCACTGGCGGATGGCTCATAGGTAAGTTCAGCATGGATCTGCCCAAACTATACCTCCTCCATTGGGCAACCCTCAGCACTGTCTCCTTCCAGCTCACTCCACAACCCATTATCCCCCCCCCCCCCACCTCCACAAGGTACCCACTCCAAACAATACACACTCATCTTTCTCATCCTGCTTCTCCCCAAAGGTGACAGAGGCTACCCACAGCGGAGTTGGCTCATGACCCCCATAGTGCACCCACAAACAGGGTCAGAGGAGAACTACAACAGTAGACATCAGACCACCCGTGGCATCATCGAGCACACCTTTGGACAACTTAAGAACAGGTTCCGATGTCTGGACTGTTCTGGAAGGGAGCTCCTTTACAGCCCCCAAAAGGTGGCAAAGATATTCCTGGCCTGCTGCATGCTACATAATTTGGCAATGCGCAGAGGACAGGCCCTCCCAGAAGAGCAACAGCCACCACAGCAGCAGGCCCCAGATGAACAGGATGAGGAGCCCCCCCCCTCCACCTCCTGCCCACAGAGCAGAGCAGAGTGCACACCAGCTGGGGGTCAGAGCCAGGCAAAGACTGATCGAGACAAGTTTTGTGTGAGAGTAAGTTGACATTTATTTCTATGACATAGTATTTACACACCACCAACCCCCTCCCACCCCCACCCCCCCAGCATGCCCCATCACTTTCCCTGCCCCCTCCCCTAGCCCCGTCCCCTCCCCTCCTACCCCTCCCACCGTGTTCCTTTGCAGCTGGTGCTGCAGGGGAACTCTCTTGAGAGTCCTATGATGAGCTTCCACTCTCCTCCTCTGTGTCCACAAGGCAGCCTGCTGCCTCGGCTGCCCTGTGGAAGTCCAGCCACCTTGCAGTCTGTGGCTTGCCCTGCAACCTGGGCACAGGACCCAGAAGGCGAGCTGGTGTGGTGGCTGCTGGACCAGTGGCTGGAGAGGCTGAGGATCTCAAGCTCCTCTTCTTAGCGGGTGATTGCGGTGCAGTGGTGGAAGTAGACCCCACTTGTTGCTGCATCAGGGCTGTACTAGATGCTTTCAGGTCACGGCGTAGGAGCTGTTGTACCACTTCACGTTGGGCCTGTACAGCTTCCCGTTGCACCTGGAGCGCTTCCCGTTGCAGCTCCAATTTCTGGCGCCGGTAGACTTCCATTTGCACATTCTGGCCCAGCAATTGTGTGGTGAGGCGCTGTAGCTGCCTCCTTTGGCTGGACAGCCTCTGCTGAGGAGGTGCCCCCACCTTCTGCATCTTCTTCTTCTTCAGTGCCACCATCGGCAAAGGCTGCGGGTGGTGGAGGGAGAGCCTCTGCTGTGGGTGGTGGAGGGAGAGCCTCTGCTGCAGGTGGTGGAGGGAGAGCCGGCGCTGCTGCTGCTGTGGTTCCACCCCATGGTCCTGTGTGCTTTCTTGTGCAGTCCCACTGGTTTGGTGCTCTGTGTGCTGGGGCTGGTGGCCACTAGGGCCAACTTCTTCCTCTGACTGGCTGTCATCACCTGCATAGGAAAAGGGGAGGAAGTGTGTTGGTCAAAATAACCCACTTTTGTTTTTCAGCATTCATATACATAGCCCCACAGGCAAAGACCCAGCAAAGAGATGGTGAGGAATGGGATTGGCAGGCAAGCCACAGATGTCATTGTGTATGGTACAGAGCTGGAGACGAGGAGTGCAGTGTACTACAGAGACTGATGTGCAAGAGAGCCACACAGGCAGGTGGGTAGATATAGAACTGTGGAAGGAGTGCAGAGGACACAGTGGCTTCAGCACAGAAGTGTGGGAAGGAGATATGCAGAGTTTGGTGATGGGGAAAAGAGGAGGGACTGGGGAAGGCCCCCAAAACTGTGAAACAGTGGTAACCTACACACACATTGCTGGAAACCCTCCCCCTCCCCCGGTTACTCCCTCTGTCATGGTCTGTAATGAATAGTGATTTGTATTGCATGTGATGTTCTCACCCCTTCCCCTAAGGAGGAGCACCACACTGTCCCCCAAGTATAAAACAGAGTGTAGTGCAGCACAACAGATACCCCAGCTTCCTAATGGTGAACCTACCTGAGCCCTCAGGCTGTGCTGATGTGTCAAGGAACCCAATGCCATGGATCCCCTCCTGGGGCAAGAGCCCATGAATGATGCGCTCGATTGGGGTCAAGTTAGCAGTGTCATCTGCTGGGGGGGTTGGCACCAGCCTTCCTCCTGACATCACGCCTCAGCTGGCGCAACTTCCGTTTGCAGTCTTCCACAGTGGAAGACCGCATTGAGCCGTCACTTACTGCCTCCCATTCTCTCTGCTTCATTGTAGCAGCCAGCCTCTGGTCCGTGGGAACAAAGAGATGCATGTGCCTCCTCTGGATTTCCTGAACAAGCAGTTCAATTTCAGGGTCGCTGAAATTACCCTTGTGGGTGGGTGGTTGCTTTGGTGCCATTGTACCAATGCAATGCAAAGAATCGAAAATACAGAAAAGGGCGCTTAAATACTCTCCCAGGGACGCCCATGTGAGAACGCGATGGGCGTCCCCGAGATGGGCGTCTTAATTTCGATTACTGACAAAATCCCTAAACGTCCCCAGCTGCTCTGGCGATTTAGGCGTCCTCATTTCGATTATGGCTGGGGAACTATGGGCGTCCCCAGCTGCTCTGTGTTTTGGGCATCCTCATTTCAATTATGGGTGAAAATGATAAACGTCCCCAGCTGCTATTCTCATTTGGAAGCTTGCATTCCCCTTATTGGCGCCTCTTTAAAACGGCTTTCTCTGTGCTTGCACTTTAGAGGTTTTTCTTTAGATTATGGGGTGGTATTTCAAAGCATTTTAGCTTCAGTTATAGTAAACCTTGTTTTTGCCACTGTATGCTTTTGTACACCTGTTTGGTTTTTTTTTTTTTTTTTTTTTTTTGGGGGGGGGGGGGGGGGGGTACTTTTTTTTACCAATTCTTGAAGGATAACTGGTGTGTGGGCTTTGTACCTTTCCTTTCCAGAAGTTTCAGACTGGGTGTTAGCTGGTAGCTTACCACATACTCTCCCATTCTCTACCCTCCAGGAGCTGCTTGCTGTGTGTGATATGCTTCCTCACTGCCCCCCATTCTCTCTCTCCTTTGTTGAAGCAGGCAGCCTCTGGTCCCTTGGAGCCAACAGATTCTTGCACCAAAAGTTCAAGGTAAGCTCATACCTCTCAGCCACCTCTTCCCTTTCTGCTATGTAGGTGCTAAACAAACACTTCTTGCATCTTGCAGGACAGCTGGTCAAGTGGACTGTAATACACTGCACTCTGAGAGCCATAATTGTTTCTACCCAATTCATTGTACAGATGTCTTGTTCTTTATTGGACACACTCAGTTGTGGCTGCCTGTGGGGTGGGGGAGGGGGAGAGGCCCTGAAAATGGATGTGTGCATTCCTTATGGTCAAGGGCACCCCGTTCTCTATATGTTCTCTGCATTCAAATCTTACCTCTATTTTCACCAGGTTCACGGGTATCCACAGCTGGTAGTTTTTCTCCCGCTTTGCACCTCATGTGTCTCCCCGCTAGGTTCCATCCTTCTTTATGTGGTGAACCCCAGTCCCCTTTTATGAAGTGCCCACCCATTCTCAAGGTTGCTGGATGGGGGGAGGGGGGAAGCATATATGCAGTGAATGTCTTTTCCACATTATTCAACACAGTCCTACAATCCTCCATAGTTATGGAACAACAACATTTCTAAATTCTTTCCTGCAAACTATTTTCAAGGTGGCCACAAGTGCATGCCTACTACAGCCTTGAGCCCTTAAGTCATGGTGAGGGAGAGGGGTTCTGGTTACCGTTCCTATTCTAAATTACCTGCAGGTAGCTTCAGCCTGGTGCCTATATAATTCCCCTAGCCTGTGCCTTGCTGTACTTGATGTATTATATTGCAATTGTGATGAAGTAAACATCCATCTAATGCTTTTACCGTTGTTTTTCCTTTTCTCCTCAGCACTATATACCATTGCTGACACATTCAATGTGAAAAGATGACCCAGCTGTTTGTAGCTCCTTCCTCGCCCTCACCAATGTGGTTTGGTTGTGGGGTAAGCGAGTCTGGTGATCAGAGAGCATCAGAGAGCAAACATCGTCTACTTGGCAGATCACTAGTGCTAGACAACATACCTATTATTTACACAACTCTGTGCTGTGGGGCTCTATGGTAAGGGGGGGGGGGGGGGAGAGGCTGGATGGGCATTTCTGTTCCTCAACAGAAATGCCCACCCAGCCTCCCCCCCTTACCATACAGCCATGCAGTTTGGAAGGAACAGGTGGCCTTCCGTATAGCCACACTTATCACACATATGTACCAAAGTTTCTCTGTCATAGTTCACCTGTCATGCAACCCAGATTGCTGACTCCTCTCACATCAACCCCAGCATTTGATAATATCACATATGTAGTGCACAAAGTACACATACAGACCCTGGTCAGTGCCAAAAGTGTAAAATTGTATTTAAACTATATACAAAAACAAACTATATACAAATCCCCCCCCCCTAAATCATTCTCCCCTCTCCTGTCCCCCCCCCCCCAAATCATTCTCCCCTCTCCTGTCCCTCCAATTGCTGTTGCAGCAGCTCTATCACCAGCAGCATGAGCTGGCTATGAGTCTGCTGGTGGTCCTTGACAGAGTGCCGCAGTGCTGCCACCTCCTGCAGCAACTGGTTGACTACAGCAACCAGTTGCTGCAGGAATTGCAGTACTGCGGCACTGCTGGCTATAGCTGCTGGTGTTGGTGGAGCTGCTGGTGTTGGTGGAGCTGCTGGTGTTGGTGGAGCTGGTGGGTGCTCCTCCTCCTCCCCCTCCAGAGGAGGCATATTTACCCATTGGTTCACCTCTGCCTTCTCCTCCTCCTCCTCCACTAGTGCTGTGGCCTCCTCCTCCTCCTGCTGCGCCACTGGTGCTGTGGCCACCGCCTCCTCCTCCTCCTGCTGCTGCCGCCCTGTATATGTAAAAGGATTATCTGAGATCAGCACATCCAACATGGCTTGCATAGTGCAGGAGCTGGCTGGCCTGAGGCAGGGGATGGGGAAAGGTGTGGTGAGCCCTGGGCTATACCCATGGGGTGTGAGATGCATGAGATGACACGACAGGGAACCCTGGAAGCTGGTCTGACACAGAGTACACAGGATATGTTGGCAGACCACACTCATTGGTGAGTAGCATGTTTGCATTATGATTTGTGACTATGGTTGGCTGACCAGATTTTTTTTTTGGGGGGGGAGGCACATAACTTTAATATGAGGCAATGACATCCACTAAGAGTAGGACCTCAGGCAGGAATACCATGAAATAGTATCCACCCCAGAAAGGGGGATACAGAAGTGAGGTATGTCATCTCATTCATCTCAGAGGAGGTTAGTTGGAAGTTGCAGCCACACTCATGGGAGGGTAGCTGCAACCTCAGGCTTTGATCTGGAACAGAGGCGTTATGACTTACTAGTTGCCTATTAGCCACATGGAAACTGATATTGTACACAACATTTGCATTATTAAATAAATACATTTACAAATGAGTACAGGTGCCCTGTTTATAATACTTACATCGAGCCCTGAGGCACCATCTCACTGCACTTATCATGTCAGGGCTCTCCTGCTTTATTCGGCGGAACCTCCGCCAGAGGGACTCGAGGTCCCTCCGAATGCCAAATCTTCTGCAAGATATGTTTGTACACCAGGAATCAGGGGATGGCCCTTCTTGCCTTCAGCACACAAATTCATTTGGAAATCAAATAGGAGAGACACACACCACTGATTGGGAGGGGGGGGGGGGGGACATTACGTTGGTACAGGTGATGTCATTGAGGTGGACATGAGGACAGAAAGTACAGTTTGTGTGCAGTATAGTAGGGATGTGGGAATGGTTTTCCTTTCTAGTACATAGATTCTATTAATGAATATGCATGTGCACATATCACTGATTACCCTTGAATACAGACTACAGTTAGTGCTTACATTGCTGAGGGAGCTCTTATATGTGTAGCTACAGGAGGGGGACCTGATAGCCTAGGAGGGTGGGGGGGAAGCAAACACCTTTCCAACCTGTCTCTTATTTGACACCAGACTTGGATGGAGACAGTCCTGGGGGGCAGGTGGTGGTGGTGCATAAAATGAATGCGCCAGTGTTTTAGGCAATTGTACACCAGGTACAAGCTTTCAGCATCGCTGAAATTTGGCTCTCGCCATAAAGACATGTTTGTCAGGGAATAACTGTTGGAAAGCGTGCATCGCCTTATATAGATGGCCATGCGTGATGGATGTCCTTACGTGCACAGTTCCATATATGGACGAGTCAACATGTGAACGTCCTGCCCCATATATGATGGGTCGGCACGTGGACGACCATGACACATGGACGTCCATGACATGCATGGACCATCGTCACGCCTGCGGGGCCTTATTTGGATGAGTACATGTTCATACGTGCGGAACCTTCCTTATATAGATTATTATCAAGTGTGCGAACCTCTTCATATATACACAAAATATGTATGTTCCTTATATTTCCCATAGCTGCATGTTCCACAAGTACAGTGCATGTAGTTGCGGACATCCAGGTACGGGAAATATAAGGAACATTCATAAGTGTAAAGTACAGTAACAAGGATGTGTTTCTCACAGAACTACCAAAGAATGTCCCTCTTACAGGCTCGCCGTCCTTCGGTGGGCCTAGTAAGATGGATGTCCTTCAGCAGTTCTGTGAGAAACACGTCCTTGTTACTGTACTTTACACTTATGAATGTTCCTTATATTTCCCGTACCTGGATGTCCGCAACTACTTGCACTGTGCTTGCGGAACAACCAAGTACATCAGAGAAATCCAAAGTGTAGTAATAAGGACGTCTTTCTTGTAGAACCGGCGAAGGACGTTGATGACAAATTGGCAAGTACAGTGAATGTTTTAGGGACGTCCTTTCACGGTTCTGGAAGATGGGCGTCCTTTTTACTATACTTTGGGCATCCCTGATTTTGGCGTTTTGCACTGCGATAATGGAATGTCTAAGAACGTCCATACTATTTTTCGATTATACCTACCTGATTTTGGCCGACTTCACGAGGGCATCCTAATTCATACTTGGACGACCTTTTGAAAATGCCTCTCCACAGGACCTAAAATGAGACATTTTTACCTTTTAAGTCTCCATGCAAGAGAAGCCATATACACAGAGAGGTGTCTTGCCCACAGTCAATAGTATGTACAATCCACTGAGGATTGTGGCGCCAGCCACCATTCAAAGAAGATCCCTACTAGGGAACTTCCCCACCAATGAGTGGGATGTCCCACTACCACCAGAAATGCAACAAGAATGGGAGAAATGGAAAGATTCTGTAAAGATCAGGGCTTTTTTTTTAGGGGGTACTGAGTACTGGCACCTTTTCTATTGTCTGCTAAAATTGACCCATGGAACCCAAGTTTTAATGAAAGAACTGAGGCTCTACACACCAATTCTGTCTTGTCATAGATTCTATGACTGGTTGCAGGTGGTCTGGCTATTATGAGGTGGGTCCCTCAGTGATTACCCCACTCCTGAAGGGTGGCCTAGCATTTGAGTACCGGCACCTTTTTTGCTAGAAAAACAACACTGGTTAAAGACTCTCAAACAACTGCACATCCCACACACTTACATCCCTGCAACACTTAGTACTACCCGTCATGAAGAGATCTGCATTTTCTCAGACGTGTCTGAAAAAGCCATAGCAGCAGTGACATACTTGAAAGCTACAGACACAGATGGGCTAGCTCATGTAGGATTCATCTTTGGCAAAGTCAAGCTAGCACCACAACCTAATCATACCATTCCATGCTTAGAAATGTGTGGAGCAGTGCTAGCAGTAGAGATAGCAGAAATGATACACAATGAAATAGGCATTCAAATAGATGCTTTCAAATTAGTAAAGTTGTCCTGGGCTACATCTACAACCAAACCAGGAGATTTTACTTGTATGTTAGCAACAAAGTGGAGCATATACAAAAGTCAAAAGGACTGGAACAGTGCCATTATATGCCAACTGACCAAAATCCAGCAGATTGTGCCATCAGAGCTGTGCCAGCATCTCTTCTAGTGGAAACCACGTGGTTATCAGGATCAGACTTTCTTTCAAAACCTGACCACACATCTCCAGTGATAGAGAACTCCTTTGAACTCATAGATCCTGACTCTGATGCCGATATCCATTCTGACATGACTGATAGAACTGAAAAATGAGCTTGCGGAGCTACTGCTAGTGATATGCAACTTATCCTTAAAATCGAGCGTGGTACCGGAAGATTGGAGGGTGGCCAATGTAACGCCAATTTTTAAAAAAGGCTCCAGGGGAGATCCGGGAAATTATAGACCGGTGAGTCTGACGTCGGTGCCGGGGAAAATGGTAGAGGCTATTATTAAGAACAAAATTACAGAGCACATCCGAGGACATGGATTACTGAGACCAAGTCAGCAAGGCTTTTGTGTGGGGAAATCTTGCCTGACCAATTTACTTCAATTCTTTGAAGGAGTAAACAAACATGTGGACAAAGGGGAGCCGGTTGATATTGTGTATCTGGATTTTCAAAAGGCGTTTGACAAGGTACCTCATGAAAGGCTACAGAGGAAATTGGAGGGTCATGGGATAGGAGGAAATGTCCTATTGTGGATTAAAAACTGGTTGAAGGATAGGAAACAGAGAGTGGGGTTAAATGGGCAGTATTCAAAATGGAGAAGGGTAGTTAGTGGGGTTCCTCAGGGGTCTGTGCTAGGACCGCTGCTTTTTAATATATTTATAAATGATTTAGAGATGGGAGTAACTAGCGAGGTAATTAAATTTGCTGATGACACAAAGTTATTCAAAGTCGTTAACTCGCGACAGGATTGTGAAAAATTACAAGAGGACCTTACGAGACTGGGAGACTGGGCGGCTAAATGGCAGATGACGTTTAATGTGAGCAAGTGCAAGGTGATGCATGTGGGAAAAAAGAACCCGAATTATAGCTACGTCATGCAAGGTTCCATGTTAGGAGTTACGGACCAAGAAAGGGATCTGGGTGTCGTCGTCAATAACACACTGAAACCTTCTGCTCAGTGTGCTGCTGCGGCTAGGAAAGCGAATAGAATGTTGGGTATTATTAGGAAAGGTATGGAAAACAGGTGTGAGGATGTTATAATGCCGTTGTATCGCTCCAAGGTGCGACCGCACCTTTGAGTATTGTGTTCAATTCTGCTCGCCGCATCTCAAGAAAGATATAGTAGAATTGGAAAAGGTGCAGCGAAGGGCGACTAAAATGATAGCGGGGATGGGACGACTTCCTTATGAAGAAAGACTAAGGAGGCTAGGGCTATTCAGCTTGGAGAAGAGACGGCTGAGGGGGAGACATGATAGAGGTATATAAAATAATGAGTGGAGTGGAACAGGTGGATGTGAAGCGTCTGGGGCAGACTGGATGGACCGTGCAGGTCTTTTTCTGCCGTCATCTACTATGTTACTATGTTACTATCCTGCTTATAATCGAATGAGAAAAACGCCCAAGTTCCGACCTAAATCGGGAGATGGACGTTTATCTCACAAAAACGAATAAAGCGGTATAATCGAAAGCCGATTTTTGGACGTTTTCAACTGTAATCCGTCGCGGATGCGGACAAAGTTGATGGGGGCGTGTCAGAGGTGTGGCGAAGGCGGAACTGGGGCGTGGTTATCTGCCGAACAGAGATGGGCGCATTTCACCGATAATGGGAAAAAAGTATGCGTTTTTAGCTAGAATTTAGGACACTTTTCCTGGACCCTGTTTTTTCACGAATAAGGCCCCAAAAAGTGCCCTAAATGACCAGATGACCACTGGAGGGAATCGGGGATGACCTCCCCTGACTCCCCCAGTGGTCACTAACCCCCTCCCACCACAAAAAATGAAGTTTCTCAACTTTTTATTTTCACCCTCAAATGTCATACCCACCTCCCTGGCAGCAGTATGCAGGTCACTGGAGGAGTTGTTAGGGGGTGCAGTGGACTTCAGGCAGGTGGACCCAGGCCCATCCCCCCTACCTGTTACAATTGTGCTGCTTAATGCTTATTAGTCGTCCAACCCCCCCAAACCCACTGTACCCACATGTAGGTGCCCCCCTTCACCCCTTAGGGCTATAGTAATGGTGTAGACTTGTGGGCAGTGGGTTTTGAGGGGGATTTGGGGGGCTCAACACACAAGGGAAGGGTGCTATGCACCTGGGAGCTCTTTTACCTTTTTGTTTGGTTTTGTAAAAGTGCCCCCTAGGGTGCCCGGTTGATGTCCTGGCATGTGAGGGGGACCAGTGCACTACGAATCCTGGCCCCTCCCACGAACAAATGCCTTGGATTTATTCGTTTTTGAGCTGGGCGCTTTCATTTTCCATTATCGCTGAAAAACAAAAACGCCCAGCTCACACATTGTTGAATAAAACATGGGCGTCTATTTTTTCCCAAAATACGGTTCGGTCCGCCCCTTCACGGACCCGTTCTCGGAGATAAACGCCCATGGAGATAGGCGTTTTCGTTCAATTATGCCCCTCTATGTCTGTTCACGCTTTCCAAAAATACTAGGACTAGGGGGCATGCGATTAAACTACAGTGTAGTAAATTTAAAACAAATCGGAGAAAAGTTTTCTTCACCCAACGTGTAATTAAACTCTGGAATTCATTGCCGGAAAATGTGGTGAAGGCGGTTAGCTTAGCAGAGTTTAAAAAGTGGTTGGACGGTTTCCTAAAGGACAAGTCCATAAACCGCTACTAAACGGACTTGGAAAAATCCAAAATCCCAGGAATAACATGTATAGAATGTTTGTACATTTGGGAAGCTTGCCAGGTGCCCTTGGCCTGGATTGGCTGCTGTCGTGGACAAGATGCTGGGCTCGATGGACCCTTGGTCTTTTCCCAGTATGGCATTACTTATGTACTTATTCCTTAAAGCAACTTGGGAGCGCTATAGCATACCTTATTCATATTGCATCTTCATCTCATCAGTCAGCTATTGTATCTTCATCTCATCAGTCAGCTGATGAAAGATCCAGTACTTGTCACCACTGGCACATATGTACAAAGCCTCTCTAAGTGAGATTATTCAAGCAAAGAATACCATCATATGTTGCGTATAACAAGAAACATATGCAGAAGAATTCAAATGTGTTAGTAAAGGCATGAACCTTCCAAAGAGTAGCCCACTTCTGAAGTTGAACTCTTTCATCGATAAGGAAGGCCTGCTGACAGTAGGAGGCTGTCTCACAAAAGCAGAACTAGAGAAGGGTAAAAAGATCCCTCTGACTGTCCCAGTTGGCACCATTCATCTACCTTGATTACCCATCATTACCATGAGCAAGTTAAATATTGAGGGCGACATTTCACAGAGGGAGCTATCAAAGCCGCAGAATTATGGATTGTGGGAGCAAAATGTAGCATTACCTCTGTAATATACCAGTGAGTCAAATGTCATAGACTACTGGGCAAGCAGCAAGAACAGAGAATGGCCAATTTGCCAGAAGCCCGGCTCAGTACTGAACCACCGTTCACCTGTGTGGGTCTAGTTGTTTTTGGATTCTGATCAGTTGCAACATGACGCACAAGAGGTGGAGGGTCCAACAGTAAATGTTGGGCTGTGATCTTCACGTGTATGAGCATTCGAGCAGTTCACACTGAAGTTATAGATTCAATGGACACTTCAAGTTTTATTAATACCTTGCAATGATTCCTCTCCATCAGAGGTTCAGCTAAGCATTCTGACTTTGGAACCAACTTTGTAGGTGCTTGCAGAGAATTAAACATCACATCTACCAAATTGGACAAGTTTGCCATTGTAAGATACCTATGTGATCAAAAGTGCACCTGGATCTTCAATCCTCCTCATTTTTCACATATAGGAGGAGCATGGGAGCAAATGATTGGAATAGCTCATTGTATCCTTGATGCCATGCCTTCAACTAACACAAGAAGCTCTGACAACCTTTCTTGCAGAGGTCACGGCTATCAAAAACACCAGACCCCTGGTACCATCAGATCCAAAGTCACCATTGATTTTAATACCAGCTATGCTTGTGACGCAAAAGACAAATGCCACTCCTACTCCACCTGGAGATTTCAAAGCAACATCTACAAGCATCAATGGAAGCAGGTTCAATACCTCTCAGACATCTTTTGCAAACTTTGGAAGACAGAATACCTTCCTACTCTGCAGTATCAAGGTGGAGAACCTTTTGTAAAAAGCAGCACTGGTGTCCCTGAAGAAGATTATTTGAAACAGAAATTTCTTTAGGGCGTGGGAATCTTACAGTGAAATAGTAACTACATTTCTTATTCAGATAAGTCTGCTCCTGTTAGCTTTAAATCTCTCCAGTGCATAGTCTATTTGCTACTTCCATTTAGTGGTTATAGTTGAACTTTTGCATAGTCAGGGGTAGAAGTTTCTCCCCTTAGAATAGTGAGTCCTGGTGTATATATGGATATCTACCACTAAATTATTAAAAACAAAATTACAGAGCACATCCAAGGACATGGATTACTGAGACCGAGTCAGCACGGATTTTGTGTGGGGAAATCTTGCCTGACCAATTTACTTCAATTCTTTGAAGGAGTAAACAAACATGTGGACAAAGGGGAGCCAGTTGATATTGTGTATCTGGATTTTCAAAAGGCGTTTGACAAGGTACCTCATGAAAGGCTACAGAGGAAATGGGAGGGTCATGGGATAGGAGGAAAAGTCCTATTGTGGATTAAAAACTGGTTGAAGGATAGGAAACAGAGAGTGGGGTTAAATGGGCAGTATTCACAATGGAGAAGGGTAGTTAGTGGGATTCCTCAGGGGTCTGTGCTAGGACTGCTGCTTTTTAATATATTTATAAATGATTTAGTGATGGGAGTAACCAGCGAGGTAATTAAATTTGCTGATGACACAGTTATTCAAAGTCGTTAACTCGCGACAGGATTGTGAAAAATACAGAAGGACCTTACGAGACTGGGAGACTAGGCGGCTAGATGGCAGATGACGTTTAATGTGAGCAGGTGCAAGGTGATGCACGTGGGAAAAAAGAACCCGAATTATAGCTATGTCATGCAAGGTTCCACATCAGGGGCATATCTGCGTGGGGCCACAGGGGCCTGGACCCCCGCAAATTTCGCCCTGGACCCCCCTACCGCCTTCAACCTTCCCCTGCTGCTGTTGCTTACCTTTGCTGGTGGGGGACCCCAACCCCCGCCAGCCGAGGTCCGCTTCCACCTGCTGCTGCCTTTAAAAATATTTCTTCGGCTGGCGGGGGACCCCAGCCCCCGCTAGCCGACCCAAGGTCTTTAAAGTTCTTCTCTTCTTCGTCCTCCGTGGCCGTGCTGCTTTTGAAAGCTGTTGAATCCAGTTCGGAGTCTGACGTCGCAGCACGTTGTACGTGCAGGAGCGTCCTGCAAGTAGAACGTGCTGCGAAGTCAGACTCCGAACTGGATTCAACAGCTTTCAACAGCAGCACGGCCCCGGAGGACTAAGAAGAACTTTAAAGATCTCGGGTCGGCTGGCGGGGGTTGGGGTCCCCCGCCAGCTGAAGAAAATATTTTTAAAGGCAGCAGCAGGTGGAAGCGGACCTCGGCTGGCGGGGGTTGGGGTCCCCCACCAGCAAAGGTAAGCAACGGCAGCGGGGGAGGGGTGGCGGCGGGAGGGGGGGTGGAGAGAGTCGGTGGCGGGGGGTTTGGTGGGGGGGCTAAAATGTGCCCCCGCCTCTGGCTATGGCCCCCCCCTACCGCCGGAGTCCAGATACGCCCCTGTTACGGACCAAGAAAGGGATCTGGGTGTCGTCGTCGATAATACACTGAAACCTTCTGCTCAGTGTGCTGCTGTGGCTCGGAAAGCGAATAGAATGTTGGGTATTATTAGGAAAGGTATGGAAAACAGGTGTGAGGATGTTATAATGCCGTTATATCGCTCCATGGTGTGACCGCACCTTGAGTATTGTGTTCAATTCTGCTCGCCGCATCTCAAGAAAGATATAATGGAATTGGAAAAGGTGCAGCGAAGGGCGACAAAAATGATAGCGGGGTTGGGATGACTTCCCTATGAAGAAAGACTAAGGAGGCTAGGGCTTTTCAGCTTGGAGAAGAGACGGCTGAGGGGAGACATGATAGAGGTATATAAAATAATGAGTGGAGTGGAACAGGTGGATGTGAAGCGTCTGTTCACGCTTTCCAAAAATAGTAGGACTAGGGGGCATGCAATGAAACTACAGTGTAATAAATTTAAAACAAATCGGAGAAAATGTTTCTTCACCCAACGCATAATTAAACTCTGGAATTCGTTGCCGGAGAACGTGGTGGAGGCGGTTAGCTTGGCAGAGTTTAAAAAGGGGTTAGACGGTTTCCTAAAGGACAAATCCATAAACCACTACTAAATGGACTTGGGAAAAATCTACAATTCCAGGAATAACATACAGTGGTGGAAATAAGTATTTGATCCCTTGCTGATTTTGTAAGTTTGCCCACTGACAAAGACATGAGCAGCCCATAATTGAAGGGTAGGTTATTGGTAACAGTGAGAGATAGCACATCACAAATTAAATCCGGAAAATCACATTGTGGAAAGTATATGAATTTATTTGCATTCTGCAGAGGGAAATAAGTATTTAATCCCTCTGGCAAACAAGACCTAATACTTGGTGGCAAAACCCTTGTTGGCAAGCACAGCGGTCAGACGTCTTCTGTAGTTGATGATGAGGTTTGCACACATGTCAGGAGGAATTTTGGTCCACTCCTCTTTGCAGATCATCTCTAAATCATTAAGAGTTCTGGGCTGTCGCTTGGCAACTCGCAGCTTCAGCTCCCTCCATAAGTTTTCAATGGGATTAAGGTCTGGTGACTGGCTAGGCCACTCCATGACCCTAATGTGCTTCTTCCTGAGCCACTCCTTTGTTGCCTTGGCTGTATGTTTTGGGTCATTGTCGTGCTGGAAGACCCAGCCACGACCCATTTTTAAGGCCCTGGCGGAGGGAAGGAGGTTGTCACTCAGAATTGTAAGGTACATGGCCCCATCCATTCTCCCATTGATGCGGTGAAGTAGTCCTGTGCCCTTAGCAGAGAAACACCCCCAAAACATAACATTTCCACCTCCATGCTTGACAGTGGGGACGGTGTTCTTTGGGTCATAGGCAGCATTTCTCTTCCTCCAAACACGGCGAGTTGAGTTCATGCCAAAGAGCTCAATTTTTGTCTCATCTGACCACAGCACCTTCTCCCAATCACTCTCGGCATCATCCAGGTGTTCACTGGCAAACTTCAGACGGGCCGTCACATGTGCCTTCCGGAGCAGGGGGACCTTGCGGGCACTGCAGGATTGCAATCCGTTATGTCGTAATGTGTTACCAATGGTTTTCGTGGTGACAGTGGTCCCAGCTGCCTTGAGATCATTGACAAGTTCCCCCCTTGTAGTTGTAGGCTGATTTCTAACCTTCCTCATGATCAAGGATACCCCACGAGGTGAGATTTTGCGTGGAGCCCCAGATCTTTGTCGATTGACAGTCATTTTGTACTTCTTCCATTTTCTTACTATGGCACCAACAGTTGTCTCCTTCTCGCCCAGCGTCTTACTGATGGTTTTGTAGCCCATTCCAGCCTTGTGCAGGTGTATGATCTTGTCCCTGACATCCTTAGACAGCTCCTTGCTCTTGGCCATTTTGTAGAGGTTAGAGTCTGACTGATTCACTGAGTCTGTGGACAGGTGTCTTTCATACAGGTGACCATTGCCGACAGCTGTCTGTCATGCAGGTAACGAGTTGATTTGGAGCATCTACCTGGTCTGTAGGGGCCAGATCTCTTACTGGTTGGTGGGGGATCAAATACTTATTTCCCTCTGCAGAATGCAAATAAATTCATATACTTTCCACAATGTGATTTTCCGGATTTAATTTGTGATGTGCTATCTCTCACTGTTACCAATAACCTACCCTTCAATTATGGGCTGCTCATGTCTTTGTCAGTGGGCAAACTTACAAAATCAGCAAGGGATCAAATACTTATTTCCACCACTGTATATAGAATGTTTGAATGTTTGGGAAGCTTGCCAGGTGCCCTTGGCCTGGATTGGCCGCTGTCGTGGACAGGATGCTGGGCTCGATGGACCCTTGGTCTTTTCCCAGTGTGGCATTACTTATGTACTTATTGGTTATTGAACCGGGTGTATTTTCACATAAAATGAGGGCTACATTTATACAGAGTCCAACATGATGTATAGAGCCTTTTAGTGAGCTGCATTGCGGCTAGACTCACTAAAATTTATTCTCAGCTGAGGGAACAGCCTATACTAAACTCTCTGTGATCCCTTATCAAAATTATAGAGCACTTACAGGCAAGTGTTTTTTTCGGTACTTTATATTAGTTTAGGGGATTGACTCTTTTTGGACATTGGTATTAAAATAAGTGTCAGAATAACCAGCCAAACCTACCTACAAAAAGGCAATGTTGTATTGCTGAAAGACAGCCAAGAACAGTGCAACAGTTGGTCATTGGGCTCATCACCAAAACCATTCCAAGTGAGGATGGGAAAGTCTGCAAGCTGAATATCAAGACCGTGCATCAAGGGACACCAAAGACCTTCATCCAGCCAGTTACTGAAGTGATACTTCTTTTACCTCATGAGGAGATGTAAACACAGTGGACCATAGTCAACTGTAGAGACTCAAAGACCTTTTCTCTCTCTTTTATGTTTGTTGTTTGTGTTGTCTGTCTCTCGTTTCAACTCCTGCGAATGTACAAGTGAGAACCGCCAGAGCAACAGTGAACTGGAGACAAGTTTGGAGTTCTCATCCTTCAAGATACAGCTTTACTTATGGCCTTTGCATGGACTTTGTGGTATTCATAAGTTTGAGAAATTAAATAGTGGTATTTACATACCAGGTGGGGAGTGTTATGCCCCCATTTGCACGGAGACAGGTTGCCTGCTTTTATATATATATATATATATTGTCAGCAGGCCACCACCTTCAGGCCTTCCTGCAGATATGAACTCAGCTGACCCTGGAAGGGCCCTTCCCTGGACACAGCACTCCCAGAAGCAGACTCCAAAAATATGCTTAAAACCGCTTTATTCCATCAGCAAGGCCAAGACATTTCCTCCTCCAGACACAGTCCTTGGTCATAGCCCATATCACCCCTTGTCCCCACCTCCCCCCCCCCCCCCCCCCCCCCCCCCCGGCCACAGTTTCTGGATACAGTTTAAATCATTCACTGCTTCCCCAGCATGGCCTGATTCCTGGACACAGTTTTAAATTACTCAGTTTCCCCAGCATGGCACCACTTCTGGACACAGTTTAAATTACTCACTGATTCCTAGCATGGCATGACTTCTGGACACAGTTTAATTCATTCACTGCTTCCCCAGCATGGCCAGGTTCCTGGACACAGTTTTAAATTACTCACTGTTTCATCAGCATGGCAGTGTTCTGAACACAGTTCAAGTCACTCACTGTTTCCCCAGCATGGCACCACTTCTGGACACAGTTTAAATTACTCACTGATTCCTAGCATGGCATGACTTCTGGACACAGTTCAAATCACTCCCTCCCCCAGCATGGCATGACTTCTGGACATAGTTCAAATCACTCACTGCTTCCCCAGCATGGCCAGGTTCCTGGACACAGCTCAAGTCACTACCTGTTTCTCCAGCCGGGTCTGTCTTCTGGCCACAGCTGAAATCATTCACTGCTTTACAGCACGGCACCTCTCTCCCCCTTGAGTGGAACAGCTGCTCAACTTTTCCTCCAAGCTTTCCCCAGCCTTGAAGAAGGTTTGTTATGAAGCCTTTCAACTTCTTCCCTTGTACCTGAGCTAGAGCAGCAATCTCCATGGACTCACTTCCCCAGTCATCTTGGGCTTGGATCTCCTCTCTGACCTCTTTCTCCACCTCCCATTCCATGGGCTCCTCTCCCTTTATGGTCCCCAGCTGGTCCTCTCCCTCCTGATTATTCCTCCTCAGCCAATCCCTGTCCTCTCCCTCTTGATCCTGGGACTTGTAGTTCCCTTGCTGCTCCCTTTGCTTGCCCCCAGGGCTTTGCAGGGATTCTTGGGACTTGTAGTCCTCCTCCCTTCTCTGGCTCTTGGGAAACTTATGTCTCCGTGGGGCTTCCCAGCCCCTAGGATCCTTGGACTTGTAGTTGGAATCCTGGGTATGAAACCTACCCATCTTGCTCCTCTCCCAGATCCCTTCTTCCCTGACTCTCAGGGGTTCCTCACATACCCTCCCCCTTAAGTGATTGCCAGACCCAGACTCAAAGACTCCAACCGAGTTTGGGTCGGCAATCCTAGATAATGCATCCTCATTTCCTAAAAGCTTCCCTGCCCAATGTTCCACCTCATATTAGAATGGCTGTACAGCTAGGTACCAGCGCATCAACCTGGTGTTATTATTCATTTGGGTCAGCCATTTCAGGGGGGCATGGTCTGTCACCAGTCTGAACGGGTGCCCCTCTAAATAATATTGGCAAGTATAACCCATTTTATTGCCAAGCACTCTTTTTCAATAGTGGCGTAATGTTCCTCATGTGGAAGCAACTTACGACTGAGGTACATAATAGGATGTTATCCCCCCCCCCCCATGCATCTGGGACAGCACAGCCCCCAGCCCAACCCCTGAGGCATCTGTTTGTAAAATAAAAGGCTTATCGAAGTCTACAGCTCTTAACACCGGCTCCTCGCACAGGGCTACCTGAAGCTTCTTGAATGCCTCCATTTCCTCTCCCTCCAACCACAACTGATTGGGCTTCCTATTCTTCAACATGTTGGTCAGAGGGGACGACAGGGTTGTGAAATGGGGAATAAATCGCCTATAGTACTCAATTAACCCCAGGAAGCCCCTTAACTCTTTTTTTGTTGAAGGACAAGGGAACCCCTTAATGCTCTGGACCTTATCCACCAAAGGTCTTACTTCTCCGTTCCCCACCTGATACCCCAGATATTTGACCTCCCTTTGTGCAAAGTGACGTTTCTGGGGATTTAGAGTGAGCCCCGCTCTCCGGAAGGAGTTAAGAACCTGTCTTATCTGAGTCATATGAGTGCCCCAATCTGGACTGTGGATTATCACATCATCCATATACACCGCAGCGTATTCTTGATGAGGCCGCAGCACCCTATATCTAAGAGGCGTTGGCAGCTAGCTGCCGCCGAATTAAGGCCGAAAGGCATACGCTTGAACTGGTATAAGCCAAGCAGAGTGCTGAACGCCGTCTTCGGCCATACCTCGGCCGAGAGAGGGATCTGCCAATAGCCCTTGGTCAAGTCTAGGGTGGACAGATACTGTGCTGTACCCAACCTATCCAACAACTCATCAATCCACGGCATTGGATAGGCATCAGGCCCTGCCAGGGTATTCACTTGGCGGAAGTCTATAAAAAAACGCCAGGTTCCATCTGCCTTGGGAACCAGCACCACCGGCCTCGACCAAGGGCTATAGGACTCCTCAATTACCCCGAAGTCTAACATTTCTTTCACCTGCCATATGACCTCTTGTTTTTTTAAGCGGAGACAATCGGTACGGTCTCTGTTTTACCACTTTGCCCCCTTCCGTTATGATCTCATGCACTATAAGAAGCGTTTCTCCTGGACAGGGGGGCAGCACATCCTGAAATTCTTCTACGAGTTCCCGCACATCTTCCTGCTGTCTGGGGCTTAAGTATAAAAAAAGGGATTCCCAGATTACCTCTGGTAAAAATCTCATCAATATTTATACAAACCAGGGTATAATTTAACGGAGACTATACCAGTGAGAGGATTGACCCAAGAGTCTGCCGGAATATAGTGCTATTTATAAATATAGATATTATGGAAGTTCTCAGAGTATAAACTCACCCAAGCGAGACCACACAGAGGTGTTTTACGTCTCTAAGGGTGGACAAGCTTCTCGATCATAGGACTTCTCTTTAAGTCTTTTTTGATTTTTATACATGCACATGCACACCCGTGCTATTATATTAAAAAATTCCTAATAAATAAATAAATATGCACCTTCCTCAAAACTTAAACAGCTAGTGGGTCAATGCTATCACTTGCTCCAATAACCTCATGCACATGAATATCTTTTATGTAAGTGTGCTATAATGAAGCTCATTTGATAGCTTATGTACTTTCTTATTCACTATATATCAATGATAATTTAAAGCACTTAGCGTTATGTTGATCAGGAATGCCTCTCATCAGCTGAGTAAAGTCCAAGTCCATGTATATTTATTGACTCAATATTTTCAATTAAATCCACTCCTCTCCAGTTATCAGATCGATACAATCCATATCCATGTATGATCATCAATTCTGTTGTACGATGGAATCCACTTGCTCTCTGATATTTATAAGCTTCGCTCTCAATCTTTTCCCATAGGTACTTAAAGTGGCAGTACTGCTGTATCGCTCTTACTAAATATTTCTTTCAAACCGGAGTCTTGAAGAGTCCGGTACACAATTACCCTGGCTGCACTCCAATATTAATAAACTCGCTGTAGGTCAATTCCTGTTCAAGCTAAAGATAATAATTCAGCTTTACCACTCACGCTCAATATAACTTTCCCAGTGAAATAATGAAGAGTCCGACTCTGCAGGGTTTCGAGAAAACTTCTTCAGGAACTCTACATATAATGAATTTCCACTTGCTAAATTTCCGCTGTCAAAGGAAAAACCATAAGTGCCCCTACTTTGTTGGCCTGGGGCTTAAGGTCATATTAATGTGGGGCTCTGACAGCTTGAATATATCTGAAATTTGGGGCCTTAACTCCTCCTGTTGCTCTTCCACCTCCTGGGCAACCAAAACCTCTCTTTCCCGCCAAGGTTTCATGACATTAACATGGTTTGAGTACTTCCTCTCTCATTACTTATCTCATAGATTGTTGGCCCCAACTTCCTTTGCACTGTCCAAGGTCCCCTCAACCTACTGGTAAATTTATGCGAGGAATCTGGTATCATAATGAGGACCTTGTCCCCTATTTGGAATTCCCTCCTCTTAGCAACTCGATCATAATAGGTCCTTTGATTTTCCTGGCTATCTTTGAGCCGCTCCCGAGAATATTTCCACAACCTTCGTAGACGTTCCCTGAAATCTTATAGAAAAGACACAACCATCCTATCCTCAGGGTCAGGGGCCACCCACTGTTCCTTAAGAATGTCCAAAACACCCCTAGGAACCCGCCCGTACATTAGCTCAAAAGGTGAGACCCCTAAGGATGCCTGGACACTCTCCCTACATACGTAGAGGACAAAGTTGATCCCAGTTCTCATAATTAGAACTCAACCTCCTCTGTAGAAGAGCTTTCAAAGTCTTATTGAAGCGTTCTACCAAGCCATTCGTTTGGGGGTGGTAGGCTGCTGTGCGGATATGTTTGATGTCAAACGCCTCCCATACTTGGGTTAGAGTACTTGACAGGAAGTTAGTACCCCTACCCATCAGGACTTCTCTGGAAAAACCCACCTCACAAAATATACGCAACAACTCCGCCGCTATGGCTTTAGCCAAGATGTTAGGTAGTAGCATTGCCCAGGGAAATCTAGAGGCCATATCTACCACCACTAATATATAGGTGTATCCCCTACTGGACTTGATAAAGGGCCTGGCAATATCCATCGCTACCCACCCCATGGGCTGGCCTATACATGGAAGGGGGCACAAAGGAACGCGCCCTGGCCCTTGCTCAGATACCCTTTGGCAATTAGCACAGGAATTACAATATTTTTCCATTTCTTTATACACCCTGGGCCAATAAAAACGATTCAGTACTTGTATTAGGGTATTTTGCCCCCCTTTATGTTCCCCTAGAGGGAGGTCATGAGCCAATCTCATAACCAGCAGCCGGAAGCCCCTAGGAACCACCAATTGTTTCCTATATCCCTCTCCTCCTCCTCCTAGGGCCAACCGGAATAGCAAGCCCTTCTTCACCGTGAATCAGGGATAGCTTGTCGCCTCTTCCCCCTTGGCTTGCTCCCATGCATATGTTAGAGACGGGTCTGACTCTTGCTTCCTCAAGAAATACGGGAACTGCCCCCTAAGAGTATCCGGGTCAGTAGGGAGCTCACCTTCCTCTTCTGCTTCCCCCATAGCCTGTCTCCGGGCCCTCTGGGTATTCCTTTTAAGTGCTCGCTCCTTCCTTGTTTTCCCGGGAGAAGCCAGAATATACTACTACTACTACTAGTTAACATTTCTAGAGTGCTACTAGGATTACGCAGTGCTGTACAGTTTAACAAAGAAGGATAGTCCCTGCTCAAAGGAGCTTACAATCTAAAGGACGAAATGTCAAGTTAGGGCAGTCTAGATTTACTGAATAGAGGTATAATGGTTAGGTCCCGAAGGCGACATTGAAGAGGTGGGCTTTGAGCAAGGATTTGAAGTTGGGCAGAGAGGGAAATAGCTGAGATACGGAAGTTTCAGGTTCCCGCTCTTGAGCCCTGGTGGTTACTAGGGCTTCCTTTTCTTTTACACACTGAGAAATAGGGGGCCAGTCCCTGCCCAATATAAGCTCCTGAGGAAGCTGGGGAAGGACCGCCACTGCTACTGTTATGAGTGGGGATGTGAGCCCTTGTGCCCCGACTGAGCACGGTGAAGATGGAGTGCCACCGCGCTTGGTCAGGCAGCCAGACGACCCCAAGCTTCACCTGCACTTAGCCACTGTCCCCCAAGAGTTGAGCCCCTGGGTTCAAGCGGCCGGCAGGACTTCCGGAACCAGCGGGGTTGCGCGACCACTGACCAGACAAGCGGGAGCGCAGACACAGTCCTGGAGCAAGGAGTCAGCAAAGCAGCAAAAACAGAGAACAGTCTGAAGTCTGGGCTGGCAGCAACACAGCGTGAAGTCAAGAAGCAGTCCGAAGGTCTGGGCAGGCAGCAACACAGCGTGAAGTCAGTAAACAATCCGAGGTCAGGAACACAGGAAAACACTGGAACAGATGAAGACCACAACCTCTATGCGAATAGAAGCCGAAGCAAGGAAGGACTGGAAACAGGCCTTTAAATAGTGCAGGGATTAGGCTCAACCATGTGCAGCTGTTCCAAGATGGCCGCCCCATCAGAGGAGATGCTCTACGCCCAAATATGGGCTTCCTTCCTGAAGCTGCTCAACTCCAAGATGGCTGCCACAAGCTGAGATGCCCCATCAGAGGAGATGCTCTACGCCCAAATATGGCCATCCTATCCTGGAGATACCACATCCAAGATGGCCGCCACATCCTCGAATGCCCATACCCTGTGTGAGCAGGCTACACCTCTGGAGGAGTGTAGCAGAGCGTAACAGTACCCCCTCTGGAAAGATCTCCCCCTCACCGGTTTGGTGTGGGCTTAGCAGGATGATGAGCGTGGAACTCCCGGATCAGATCTGGAGCATGCACATTGTCCGCCGGCTCCCAGGAGTTATCCTCTGGTCCAAAATGCTTCCAGGCGAGGAGATAGTACAGCTTCCTTCCACGACGCTTGGAATCCAGGATGCGATCCACCTCATACTCTGGATCTGGATCACTCTCAGGCACGGCCATCTTCTTGGGTTCAGGATGCCACTTGGACCTGCGGAAAGGTTTCAGGAGGGACACATGAAAGGCATTGTGCACCCAGAGCTGGCTGGGTAGGTGCAATCGGTAAGTCACTGCTCCTATCCTGGATTGTACAGCAAAAGGTCCAATGAACCGGGGAGCAAACTTCAGAGATGGGAGCCGCAGTTTCAGGTATCGGGTGCTCAACCATACCTTTACTCCCGGCAGGAATGTGGGAGCCGCTTGTCTTCTACGGTCATAGGTCTCCTTGGCCTTGACCGCTGCTCGTTGTAACTGTTCCTGGACCTTCTTCCAAGATTCCTGAAAGGAACAGACGGTGGACTGCACTTGAGGTGAAACTTCTGCGGGGGAAATTGGCGGAGGTAGACATGGGTGGCGTCCATAGATGGTGCTGAAAGGTGTCATCCGGGAGGCCGAATGCAGACTGTTATTATAGGCAAACTCAGTCCAGGGTAGCAGAGTAGACCAGTAATCCTGGCGCTGGTTAGAGTATGCCTGGAGGAAAGCCTTCACAGTCTGGTTGACCCGCTCCACCATACCATTGGTCTGGGGGTGATATGCAGTCAAGAATAAAGTGGTAACCCCAAAAGCTGAACACAAAGCTTTCCAGAAGCGCGAGGTAAACTGCGAGCCTCAGTCACTAATGATCCTCTGTGGCAGTCCATGGAGCCAGAAGATGTGTGTGATGAAGTTTGCGGCAAGGGTAGTGGCAGTGGGTAAAGCCTTCATAGGAATGAAGTGGGCCATCTTGGAGAACCGGTCGATCACCACCCAAATGACCGTGTTGCCCTGCGAGGGTGGCAGGTCGGTGATAAAATCCATGGACGGGTCCTCCCATGGCTGCTGTGGTACCGGCATGGGCTGCATCAGCCCCCACTGCTTCTGATGTGAAGACTTAGTTCGGGCGCACACCGGATAGGTAGACACGTATTGTAGAACATCCTGCGCCATCTGAGGCCACCAATACGATCGGGAGATCAGATGTAGGGTCTTGTGGAAACCGAAGTGTCCGGCAAATTTGGAAGGGTGCCCCCAGCACAGCACCTTCCTATGGAGACCCACCGGAATGGCCTTCTGGGAAGTGGCACTGGCCCCGGGCATGGAGGGAATACATGACGAATTCAGCATAGGGTAGGGCTCCTCCTGGTCCTCAGGAGCCTCGAAGCTGCGAGACAGGGCATCCGCCTGGACATTCTTCTCGCCCGGCATGAAGATCAGACGGAAATCAAAGCGGGCAAAAAACAAAGACCACCGGGCCTGGCGAGGGTTCAGTCTGGTGGCATTTTGTAGATAAAGAAGGTTTTTGTGATCAGTGATCACCGTTACTGGGTGCGCTGCTCCCTCCAGTAAGTAGCGCCATTCCTCAAAGGCTAGTTTGAGCGCCAGCAGTTCCCGATCCCCCATCGTATAATTCCGCTCTGTGGGGGTGAACTTATGGGAGAAGAAGAAGCAAGGATGCTTTTTCCCAGATGCAGACGTCTGAGAGAGTACCACCCCTACTCCCAGGGCTGAAGCGTCCACCTCCACCAGGAAAGGCTAGGCTGGATCCGGACTGCGGAGAACCGGGGCAGAAAGGAAAGCCTTCTTCAGGGTGGCGAAGGCAGTGAAGGCCTCCGGGGTCCAGTTCTTCATGTCAGCACACTTCCTCGTGAGGGCATTAAGAGGAGCCGGCTTACTGTTATGATTGGGGATGTGAGCCCTTGTGCCCCGACTGAGCACGGCGAAGATGGAGTGCCACCGCACTCGGTCAGGCAGCCAGACAACCCCAAGCTTCACCTGCACTTAGCCACTGTCCCCCAAGAGTTGAGCCCCTGGGTTCAAGCGGCCGGCAGGACTTCCGGAACCAGCGGGGTTGCGCAACCACTGACCAGACAAGCGGGAGCGCAGACACAGTCCTGGAGCAAGGAGTCAGCAAAGCAGCAAAAACAGAGAACAGTCTGAAGTCTGGGCCGGCAGCAACACAGCGTGAAGTCAAGAAGCAGTCCGAAGGTCTGGGCAGGCAGCAACACAGCGTGAAGTCAGTAAACAATCCGAGGTCAGGAACACAGGAAAACACTGGAACAGTTGAAGACCACAACCTCTATGCGAATAGAAGCCGAAGCAAGGAAGGACTGGAAACAGGCCTTTAAATAGTGCAGGAATTAGGCTCAACCATGTGCAGCTGTTCCAAGATGGCCGCCCCCATCAGAGGAGATGCTCTATGCCCAAATATGGGCTTCCTTCCTCAATCTGCTCAACTCCAAGATGGCTGCCACAAGCTGAGATGCCAACTCAGCTTGGAAATGTCCTATTGTGGATTAAAAACTGGTTGAAGGATAGGAAACAGAGAGTGGGGTTAAATGGGCAGTATTCACAATGGAGAAGGGTAGTTAGTGGGGTTCCTCAGGGGTCTGTGCTAGGACCGCTGCTTTTTAATATATTTATAAATGATTTAGAGATGGGAGTAATTAAATTTGATGATGACACAAAGTTATTCAAAGTTGTTAAATCGCGACAGGATTGTGAAAGATTACAAGAGGACCTTACGAGACTGGGAGACTGGGCGGCTAAATGGCAGATGGCGTTTATTGTGAGCAAGTGCAAGGTGATGCATGTGGGAAAAAAGAACCCGAATTATAGCTACATCATGCAAGGTTCCACGATAGGAGTTACGGACCAGGAATGGGATCTGGGTGTCGTCGTCGATAAAACCTTCTGCTCAGTGTGCTGCTGCGGCTAGGAAAGCGAATAGAATGTTGGGTATTATTAGGAAAGTTATGGAAAACAGGTGTGAGGATGTTATAATGCCGTTGTATTGCTCCATGGTGCGACCGTATCTTGAGTAGTGTGTTTAACTCTGGTCGCCGCATCTCAAGAAAGATATAGTGGAATTGGAAAAGGTGCAGAGAAGGGCGACTAAAATGATAGCGGGGATGGGACAACTTCCCTATGAAGAAAGATTAAAGAGGCTAGGGCTATTCAGCTTGGAGAAGAGACGGCTGAGGGGAGACATGATAGAGGCATATAAAATAATGAGTGAATTCAGGGGGCGTGTCAAGATGGCGGTTGAGCTGGTGGAAGCTCTGCAGCGTCTCTGAATCTTTCCCTGGTGGCTAAGTTTTTGGTACTCCTATGAGTAAAGAAACTGTTTGTACTCTTTAAACATGCCGCACACTAAGCGGAAAGGAGCAGTAAAGGGCTTACTGGCGACAAACCCGGAAACTCCTCTATTTCAGATGATGCTAGACAGATATACTACCAGCACTCCACGGCAGACTGGTTCGAGTCAAACTCCCGCGGTAGGAGACGTTGGTGGATCGTCTTTTCTACAGGGAGTAGAAACATCATTATCCTCACCAGAGATCAATCCTCTGCCTTGCCCAGCAGCTCTCAGAAGTGGGCTAGATTTTCTGGAGGCGTCCGGAGATGGCGTGAGAGGAGACCTTGTTGCCGGAGCCCAGGCTGAGACACTGGGAGAGTTACACAAAGTTGAACTAAAAGTTCCTGAGGCGGTTACTTTGGATTCTATTTGGAAGGCTATACAGACGTTGACCATTACCGTTGCTCCAATCGTGAGTAAATTGGATTCTTTAACATCTGCACTAGAGACTTTTAAAAAAGACTCAGAAAAAATTAATGGTGCTGTTCAACAGGAATTGTCTACTCTAAAAGTAAAAACCGATTTGTTGGTAAAAGATAAACTGATGGTACACCGAAAGATAGAGCAGTTTGAAAATTATAACAGGCGTTTGAACTTACGATTTTTGAATTTTCCTGTTTCCTCTGAAATAAACGCGCTGGCTATGTTTAAAAAATATCTGACGGAAAACCTTCAATACTCCCCGGATTTAATTCCCCCAGTTAACAAAATTTATTATTTACCTGATCTAAAGCGTGGGGAGAAATTGAAGGAATTACAGGGACTGCAAGATTTAACAGCTCTTCTAGAACATTCTGTAACCAAGACTTTCCAAAGGAGAACATTACTTGTATCGTTGGTTTTTGAACAGGATTTGAACTCCATTTTAAAAATGTTCTTTAAAAATTCAACAAAACTTTTCCTCGGAGATAGGATATGGATCTACCCGGATGTGGTGAAAACCACACAAGATAGAAGAAAAGCATTTTTGGCTCTTAGAGAAGAGACACGATTGTTGGGGGCAAGATTTATTTTGTCTTATCCTTGTAAATGTTTGGTTAATTATTTAGATAAGAAATATGTCTTCTTTGAACCGGAACAGTTGAAAGTTTTTCTTGAAATGAAGAAAGTGACCAAATAGTCTCTGAATATAAGAAAGATCAAGATTGAGAAAAACAATTTAAGTGAAGTGTCCCAGGCCACTTTTGTTTATAATATTTTCTTGTATTTATAATATTTTCCACCAGTGTTACTTAACGCCCCCTATTTCTTATTAGTAGGTGGTCTAAGAAAGAGCTGAGTAGGTAAATTCCTAATGTTTATTGTTTCTGCTCTGTATTTCCGTAACAAGATGTAATGCTTGTAAATTAATGTTGAAATTATAAATAAATAATTAAAAAAAAAATAATAATGAGTGGGGTGGAAAAGGTGGATGTGAAGCGTCTGTTCACGCTTTCCAAAAATACTAGGACTAGGGGGCATGCGATTAAACTACAGTGTAGTAAATTTAAAACAAATCGGAGAAAACTTTTCTTCACCCAACGTATAATTAAACTCTGGAATTCGTTGCTGAAGAACGTGGTGAAGGTGGTTAGCTTAGCAGAGTTTAAAAAGGGGTTGGACGGTTTCCTAAAGGACGTCCATAAACCGCTACTAAATGGACTTGGGAAAAATCCACAATTCCAGGAATAACATGTATAGAATGTTTGTACGTTTGGGAAGCTTGCCAGGTGCCCTTGGCCTGGATTGGCCGCTGTCATGGACAGGATGCTGGGCTCGATGGACCCTTGGTCTTTTCCCAGTATGGCATTACTTATGTACTTAACTCCAAGATGGCCATCCTATCCTGGAGATACCACATCCAAGATGGCCGCCACATCCTCGAATGCTCATACCCTGCGTGAGCAGGCTACACCTCTGGAGGAGTGTAGCAGAGTGTAACAGCTACCCAATTACTCCCCCTTGGGCCCTGTTATCCTGACCTTATGCAGAGCACAGTGGGTCATAGCACCATGTATGCACTGAATCGCTACCTCCCTTTGATAGGATTTAGTTTCCGTCCCTAACTTGTCCCTAACTAGCTTCCACAATCCCCAAGACAACATCATCTGATCAGCTCCCGAATCTAGCAGACCCTCCACGGCGATCCCCTCCACCTCTACTCTTTGGGTATATTGGGGAGCCACCTGCTGACTGTCGTGCGAGGTGAGGCCTGCCCTCCCATGACAGTCCTTGTGCCAATGCCCCTTCTTCCTGCACCTGTAACAAAGCTTTCCCCTCTCCCTTTCCTCCTGTTGGGGACCCAACAGCACCGCCTGGGAGCTCTGGCTATGCTCCCCTCCTTGGGGTCCCTCCCCCACCTTCCCATGGTGCCGAGATTCCAGGTAGCATTCCGTACTTCCTATAGCCTAAAGTTTTAAAGCCCCTCCGCACCAGATCCACCCTTAATCTGGTAGGTAGGGCAACTAACTACTGTTCCAGGATTAATTCCTGCATTATCTGGGGAACTGTTTTCCTCTCTGGCTCTAACCACTTCCCTGCCAGATCCCCTAATTTCTGGGCCAAGGCCCTCTGCCCACTGTAACTCCCTAAATTTCCTTCTATAGGTTTACCTGCTCAGCCCATACCGGTCCAGGATTGCCCCTTTTAACATAGCATAATCCCTTACCTCTACTGAGGGAAGGCTCCGGAAAGCCGCTAGAGCCTCCCCTGACAAGGAAGGGGCTAAGCAAATGGCCCACTGCTCCAGGGGCCACCTATATCCTCTATATCATCATTGTCCGCAAGCTTGCCCCCTGAGAGCCAGTTAATATTTAAAGGTCCTACCGCCATGGAAGGTCCCTCTAAACTCATTGGGGCTGAGGTCAGACTCTCCACCTGGGCGGCCCCACCTCCTCTCAAGAAGTCTTGGAATAAGTCCAATAAGGGCTGCTGCTGCGCCCGCTAGGCTGCCAAGGACTCTTCCATCAAACTCTGGGCCAGCTCCCGTTGCTTCTGGAACTGATGAGTCACAAAGGCGAACAGCTCCTTAGGATCCATAATGACCACCTTCCAGTGGCCCCAGAAACAGGAGAGTATTTTGCCTTTAGCTGTGTCGGCCCCTTGGATGGGCTGCTGGAACCCTTGCAGCCTCCTGACCTCCATCCTGCCAACGACTGTCCGGAATTCCCCGAGTCTCCTGCACCTGGTAGTTCAACAGATCCCACCACTGCCACCAAAATATGTCAGCAGGCTACCACCTTCAGGCCTTCCTGCAGGTATAAACTCGGCTGACCCTGGAAGGGCCCTTCCCTGGACACAGCACTCTCAGAAGCAAACTCCAAAAATATGCTTAAAACTGCTTTATTCCATCAGCAAGGCCAAGACATTTCCTCCTCCAGACACAGTCCTTGGTCATACCCATATCACCCCTTGTTCCTTCCTCCCCCCCCCCCCCCCCCCCCCCCCCCCGCAGTTTCTGGATACAGTTTAAATCATTCACTGCTTCCCCAGCATGGCACCACTTCTGGACACAGTTTAAATTACTCACTGATTCCTAGCATGGCATGACTTCTGGCACAGTTTAATTCACTCACTGCTTCCCCAGCATGGCATGACTTCTGGACACAGTTCAAATCACTCACTGCCTCCCCCAGCATGGCATGACTTCTGGACATAGTTCAAATCACTCACTGCTTCCCTAGCATGGCCAGGTTCCTGGACACAGTTCAAGTCACTACCTGTTTCTCCAGCCGGGTCTGTCTTCTGGCCACAGCTGAAATCATTCACTGTTTTACAACACGGTACCTCTCTCCCCCTTGAGTGGAACAGCGGCTTAACTTTTCCTCCAAGCTTTCCCCAGCCTTGAAGAAGGTTTGTTATGAAGCCTTTCAACTTCTTCCCTTGTACCTGAGCTAAAGCAGCAATCTCCATGGGCTCACTTCCCCAGTCATCTTGGGCTTGGATCTCCTCTCCGACCCTTTTCTCCACCTCCCATTCCATGGGCTCTTCTCCCTTTATGGTCCCCAGCTGGTCCTCTCCCTCCTGATTATTCCTCCTTAGCCAATCCCCCTCCTCTCCCTCTTGATCCTGGGACTTGTAGTTCCCTTGCTGCTCCCTTTGCTTGCCCCCAAGGCTTTGCAGGGGTTCTTGGGAACTGTAGTCCTCCACTTATGCCTCCATGGGGGCGTGGCTTCCCAGCCCCTAGGATCCTTGTAGTTGGAATCCTGGGTATGAAACCTACCCATCTTGCTCCTCTCCCAGATCCCTTCTTCCTTGACCCTCAGGGGTTCCTCACAATATATGTTGGACATTGTTTATATCAGATTGCATTGCCTGTAACAGTTTACAGTGCTTGTGCCCTTAAGAAAGGCAAGCAGTGCCTTTGGACTACATATCTTAGTCTTCCTGCAGTGCCCTGTGATAGGCTCTTCCTGGGTACATGTTCCTATTCCCTATGCCCTTATGGGACTTTTGCTGAGTTGTAGCTAGCCACTTCTCTCTCCAGAGGGGTGGAGGGAATCTGTTTGCATGCTCACTTCTCTATGAACTGTATGTGTACCTTGCTGCATGAGCTTTTCCTAACAATATCCACTCTCTCAGCTTGGTACTGAGATCTCCTGTCTTCTGTGGCATACCAAGTGAGCTGGTAGAGACAGACTTCAATCTTCTGGACAGAAACTCTTGTTCAACACTTCAGAACTCTAAGTCATTTCTTTGTTTTGATTTTGCATTACAGAAGATTTGGTTGAAGAGTTCAGAGTCTTCTCAGTGATGTTCTATACTCTGATTTAACTGACAGTCAAGTTTAGTGTTTGTGACAGCTCTTCTGCAAGGACTATAACACAATATTGCATAAGTGCTACATTTTCCTTTGAAGTTTGAGTTGGGTAAATTTGAAGTACAAACTAATGCAACCAGCAACTTACAGGCTCATTTTCGAAAGAGAAGGACGCCCATCTTTTGACACAAATCGGAAGATAGGCGTCCTTCTCACAGGGTCACCCAAATCAGCATAATCAAAAGCCGATTTTTGGCGTCCCTAACTGCTTTCCGTCACGGGGATGACCAAAGTTCACGGGGCGTGTCAGAGGCGTAGCGAAGGCGGGACTTGGGCATGTCTAACACATGGGCGTCCTCGACACATAATGGAAAAAAAGGGCATCTCTGATGAGCACTTGGATGACTTTACCTGGTCCTGTTTTTCTTACGACCAAGCTACAAAAAGGTGCCCGAACTGACCAGATGACCATCGGAGAAAATCAGGAAAGACCTCCCCTTACTCCCCCAGTGGTCACTAACCCCCTCCCACCCTCAAAAAATATCTTTAAAAATATTTTGTGCCAGCCTCAAATGTCATATTCAGGTCCATCACAGCAGTATGCAGGTCCCTGGAGCAGTTTTAGTGGGTGCAGTGCATTTCAGGCAGGTGAACCCAGGCCCATCCCCCCCACCTGTTACTTGTGGTGGTAAATGTGAGCCCTCCAAAACCCACCACAAACCCACTGTACCCACATCTAGGTGCCCCCTTCACCCGTAAGGGCTATGGTAGTGGTGTACAGTTGTGGGTAGTGGTTTTTTGAGGGGTTTGGGGGGCTCAGCACACAAGGTAAGGGAGCTATGTACCTGGGAGCAATTTATGAAGTCCACTGCAGTGCCCCCTAGGGTGCCCGGTTGGTGTCCTCAGCAAAACTTGGGTGTCCCTTTCGATTATGCCCCTCCACGTAAACAAGGCCCTTAAATGATTAACCTCTAGAATAGATTAAAACAGCTACTGCACTACTTTATCCTACATTCAAAATACAATTCTTTTTCTACCTTTGTTGTCTGGCCATTTAAGTTTTCTAATTGTGTTGGTCCTAGTCCTTGATTTCTGATTTCCTGTCTTCTCTAACTCTCTTAACAGGGATTCCTGTCCTTTTGTCATTTTTCAGTGCCCTCTGGTCTTCTTCACTTCCACTACATCCATCTGCAACATTGATCTTATTCTTTCACTTTTCTTCCATTTATTTTTCTGCCTTTCAGTACAGATTTCATTAATTCTTACTATCCAGTCTTCAATTTCCCCTTTTTAAATTCATAGATCTACAGCTTTCGATCTCTTTCCCTCACTGTGGCACTCCCATTCCTTTTTCTCTTCCTCTTATTTCACAGTCTTTCACTATCCTCTCCCCCTTTTGTTCAGCATCTCCCGTCTTCTCTCTATCCTACTTCCATCCAGCATCTCTTCTCTCCACTCCACTCCACATCCACCCTCAGCATCTTGCCACCTTCCATCCTGCATCTGCTCTCTTTCTACCCCTTCCATCCAGAATTTCTCCTCTCTCTGCCCTCTTTCACCCAGCATCTCTCTCTCCCTTCCATTCAGCATATCCCACCTCTTTCTCCTTCTTTTCAGCATTTCTCCTCTCTATCCAGCATCTGCCTTCTACTCCCCATTTCCATGCAGCATATCCCCTTCCTACTCTCCATTCCATCCAGTAGCTTCCTCCTGTCTCTCTCTCTCCATCTTTTCCAGTTATTGTCTTCCTCCTCTCTCCCCTTCCAACCAGTATCCCTCCTTTTCCAGCCAGCATGTATTATTTCTTCCCTTATATCCAATATATCCCCTCCCTCCCCCTATCCAGTCAGTGTTTCCCTCTGTTTTTGCCCCCTTCCAGCCAGCATTTACATCCAGTATGTTCCCTCTTTCCACACTTTCCATCGAGCATTTCCTCCATTTTTCTTCCTTCTTTTCAGCCAGCATCTCAATCTCTCACTCTCTCCTCCCCCCCCCCCACCAACCTGCAGAAAGAGGGATCAGCAAAAAGTGACATGATAATTTTATATATATATATATATATATATATATATATATATATATATATATATATATATTGTAACCAGAGTCCTCCTTCCAAATGGGGGCCAGGGCTAACCCTGCTTAGCTGTCTCCCTCCAAGGTATGTGATCCAAACCACCTCTCCTCTGTCCAGTAATTGTCCCGGTCTGGCCGCTCTCCAGCTGGCCTGAGCCTTTTTCCTGCTCACGGCAGGGTCACACAAAAACTCAGCATTCTCATAGTTACTTGAAAACACAGGTTTTTATTTTCTCAGAACCTTTTTCTTCAATACAGCCTTAGTCTTCACTTAGTTTCATCACCAACAATGAAAGATTCAGTTCAGGTTTTCACACTCACCTTCTCAACACAGTTCAATCTTAATTCAGAATATCACAAAGCAGTAAATCCTTGCCTTGCTCCCAATTGTAACATAACCCTCACAGGCACTATCTTCTATCCTCAGATAGTTAATGGGTTAGCTTTCTCCACCAGTTCCTTCCCCACTGTATTATTTTCTCTTCTCCAACTGTCCACAGTTTAGGCCATACTGACGCCACAAAACCCTTTACCTTTCCTGCTGGAGTCTGAGCAAGACCTGAGACCTCCATGCACTCCTCCTCCCCCTCTTCCCCTACTTCCTCTTTATCCCATTCCATGTCTTCCTCCGCCCCGGGTTCCCCCAACTGCTGCTCATTCCCTTGATCAGAACTCATTTCCCAATCATTCACTTCTCCCTCCATTTCCTGAGAATCCTGCTGGTGTCCCAGTGGTTTCTGGGGACGGTAGTTTCTTCCCCTAACTAGTGGTTTCACGGGCGCTTTGGCCACTAGAGGGCGAACATTTTGTCTAGAAGGAATTAGTGAAGGAGAGTCATTATATCTAAAGGGAAAACTTCTCCTCCCTGTTTCGGTACTACCGGAACTAGACTCCTTTCAGACCCTGATTCATAAAAGTGTTCATAGATGATGCTTACACCTCCATAGAGGCCTGCAGCCAGCTCACTCTCTTACACATCCGACTTGCCCTCAGCCATCAGATCCTGTATAAAGTAAAAGTTTTGAAGTCACAATCCCTCCACTGCAACACACTATACACAAACTTATGCAAAAACACACTCAAAACATTACCGTACCATACCACCACTAACTCCTTAAAGACCTTACTCATGAAAAGGCAGTGCAGTAAATATTACACCAGGCCCTAAAACACCAATGCCACACCTAGTGAGAAAACAGAACAAATAGGACTGCTGCAAGATCTCCAAATTAGAACAAAACAACAAATATGAAACAAGGGACCACAGACCAGTAATAGAGACATGAAGGCAAAACAGTGAACTGGAAACCTC
This sequence comes from Microcaecilia unicolor, assembly GCF_901765095.1. NCBI lineage: Eukaryota > Metazoa > Chordata > Amphibia > Gymnophiona > Siphonopidae > Microcaecilia > Microcaecilia unicolor. Next base: position 115,857,887 of record NC_044040.1, on the reverse strand, counting down.
AAGAAGTCAGGTTTTGCATGGACAGCAATAGTAAAGAAATAGACACTAAAATGCAAGATATCAAAGACGTGCATTTCTAAAAGCTCCCAAGGAAAGACACTTGAACTCTACTGATAACCTTAATATTAAAAATGGAGGAAAAAAGACCTCAGATGCAAGAGGACACCATGGGGGTATTTTACAAAGCTGCGCTAACGATTCCTGTGCAGTAAATGAAAGGAAGCCTATAGGAATTGAATGGGCTTCCTCTCATTTACTGCACAGGATTTGCTAGGGTGGCTTTGTAAAAGAGGCCCCATATGGTTAAGTGTTGCAAATCAGCTGTGGATATTTTTCATGGGTCAAAAACCTTCATTTAATATTTTGATGTCTTTATGTTATTTTTAAAATTATTTTGCTTTTTTGGCTTTTGCTTCAATTATATATACAAATATTTCCAAAAGTTGATATATTTAATACATTCAGAATAAAATTCTTCTTTCTACGTTGTTGTCTGAACATTTTATTTTTGTAGTCACGCTGGTCCAGTGTCTATTTTCTGTTTTTCCTGTTTTTGCAGTATCCCCTGTCCGCTTGACATTTCTTCTGTCTCCATGTCCACCATCCATCTTCCCTCTGTGTCCCCACTGGTCCTGACCAGCATCTCCATTCTGTGTCCCTGTCCCTATCCTTCATCCATATTCATCATCTGCCCTCTCAGTGTCTCTATCCTCCTATTACATTCAGCATCTTCCCCCTTGTCTCTCTGTCTTGCCCTCTCCTGCATTTCATCCTGTTTGTCCCTCCCCACCCCACCCCATTGTGTCCAGCATTGCCCCTGTGTGTCCCATTCCCTCTGCTTTCTCCATACCCTGCATCTCTTCTCTGTCTCCCTGACCCACCACTCTCCTCTGTCCTCTGTCTTTCCTTCCTCCTGCACTCCTACTCTGGGGCCTGAATGTCTTCCTCTCTCTTTTCCCCACCCCCATATCATGGTCTAGTATTGCTCTCTCTTGGGTCTCCAATATATCTCCTACTTTCTTCCACTCCTTCAATACGATCTCTCTCTCTCTCTCTCTCTCTCCCTCCCCCCCGCCCCGCATCTATCCTCCCTTTCCCAGATCCAGCACCTTTCTCTCCCTCCCTCCACAAATCCAGCGTTTCTCCCCTTTGCTTTCACCCCAACCTCACAGTCCCGACTCCCAGTGACTCCGATTCTCACTCCATTCCCGGCAACTCCGATTCTCACTCGACTCCCTGTGGTCCGATGGTGCAACTTATCTGTCTTGATCACTGAGAGTAGCGACACCACAGTGATTAAGGCAGGCTGCCTCTGTCTTCCCAGTGATACCTCCTGCCCTCTTCTTATGCAACTTCCTGTTCCGCATGGGCGGGAGGCATCACTGAGAAGACAGAGGCAGCCTGCCTTAATCGCTGCGGTGTTACTACTGACAGTGATCAAGGCAAATTAGCAGCACTATTGATTAGATCGAAGACAGATGCCTGCACCTGAAGCTAACAGTCTAGGGCAGAGCCTGGAGGTCGTGAGGGTGAGGAGGGGAGACTGATCGCTGTAGTAAGAGCAGGTAGGCTGGGTTCTAGATGTTGACGGCTTTTAAAATTGCAGGTGCATCTTATACAGGTGCCTATGATTAGGCACCTCTTTGGCCACCAGCATGGGGAGCCAGAGAGAGGGATGGGAGGGGTTTGGGCCCCCCAAGGCCCCCGGTAGCTATGCCACTGATGTGAATGCGGATTTGCTATGAGCTTTGTGTTTTGCTATGAACTTTGCTAAAGGGGGAGGAATGAAGTGACAACCGTAGGGTTTTTCCTCCAACCTACTAATGACTGAATTCCTCCTAAGGACTGTATGGACTGATTGGCGGGGCGGGAGGAAACCCAGATAAAGGACACCATATTGAACTTGGGGTTGAAGCTGCCCTAGGCAGGGACTTACATGAATGTGGAGACGGGGGTCTGAACTTTGTGAGAGTCCTGATATTTGGAAGCTGAATGTTACGTGGATAAGGACATTTACTTTGAGCTAATAAACAGAAGGTCACCAAGGCAAAGTGGCGTGAAGCTGTATTTAAATACCGCCAAAATCTGCTAACCATTCTCCTCCCTGCAGAGGGGTGGAGACCTGACTACACTGAACATAAAGTTATCCTCTTGTGGTTTTATACAATATATGAAGAGTACATCTAGCAGGTATTAATATTCACCATGTATCAATTAAAAGGTTAATTGATATGTCATTGCTTTTTTTATTAAATTCCTTGACTAGCCCTATTGCAATTATACTGTACTAATGTGTAGGAGAAAGTCACTAATAGCATGAAACACACTTGGCACTCCTGCTTCATATACTACAATGAGTCTGTGTGTGCTAATGTGGCTTATCCTGCAGCTGCAGAGAAAGTGGAATGGAACAGCTTCATGAATTTCAAATTCTGCGCTTCAAATATGCCACAGTTTTAATTCATACAAAACAATTATTATTTATTCTTGTATGTGCTGTTGAAGTATTAGGCCAAATGTGTATAAGGGTTATGTTAAGTTTTTAACTCTGGGAAATGCTCATACAACCCTGGACCCTCAAACAGTACACAATGGCATGTTCCTCTTTTCTGGTACTCCAAGATCTATTCCTGCATGTACATTTTTTTTTCTGGAACGTGCAAGAGGGTTTACCAGACAGCTCTAGCTCACCAGGGACATACTGCGGTTTTTAAAATTCTGTTCAGTTTGGGCCTTCTTTTCTTGGTTAATATGAAATAAATATCGTCACTAACTGGCTAAGTTGTAGCTCCGCCCAAACTTTGGCCCCAGACTACCCTTAATCTAGCCAGTTAGAGAGTGATCGGATAGCGGTGATAATTGGAACTACCCGGTTAAGTGCCGTTGAATATCAGCAGCTGGACAGTTCAATGGGGTTTAATTGGGCAAGGGCCTCTCCTGCCCAGTTAAATCCCTTTGAATATCGGGCCCAGGATTTCAATGTAATTTCAGTTCCAGTCCTTGTGGTCCCTAAACAGGATTGGTTGTTGGAATACTCACAATGAATATTCACAAAATACTGAAACATTTGGTTTAACAGATAAATTTGCATAATTTGGTTACCTGAAAACCAGGCCCATGTTGGACTTTTGCAGACAAACAAGGCCCTGACTAAAGCAACCCTATCTCTACTGATTTAGAGCAGAGGTGCGACCGCACCTCGAACACTGTGTTCAATTCTGGTCACCGTATCTCAAAAAAGATATATTTGAATTAGAAAAGGTGCAGAGAAGGACGACGAAAATGATAAAGGGGATGGGACTCTGCTCCTGGGTCAGGCATCCTCTCTCTCTTTCTCATGCCATCCCCCACATGGACTGTCAGCTCACCCGTCCATCTCAACCCCCCCCCCCCCCCGTGGTCCAGCAGCTTCCCCTCCCTAATCTCCCTGGTTAGGGTTACCATTTTGTGTCCTCTGAAAAAGAGGACACATGTCACGCCCCCCCTACCCCGCCCCGCCACGCCCCCTACCCCGCCCCCACCACGCCCCCTTCGGGTCCTCGTTCCGCCCCTCTATTCCCCGCCCCCCGTCACATGGTTCCCCCCCCCTCACATATTCCCCCCCTCACTTACTATCTAGCCCTGGTGGTCTAGTAGGGTCTTCTCTTCGGGGCAGGAAAGAGCCCCCTCTTTCCTGCCCGGAACGCTGCCTGTCCTTGCCTGCTGCATCCTCCTCGGTCTGGCTGGAGATTCAAAATGGCCACCGAGAGTTGAAGTGGCCTCGCGAGAGTTCAACTCTCGGCGGCCATTTTGAATCCCCAGCCAGACCGAGGAGGATGATAGACAGGGGAGGCAGCGCTCCAGGCAGGAAAGAGGGGGCTCTTTCCTGCCTCGAAGACGTCACTAGACCACCAGGGAACATGGTAAGGAAGGGGAGGGGATGGGAGTAGGGTTACCACGGCGCCGATCGCCCGCCCACACGCACGCGCCTGCCCGCACCCGCGCCGACGTTTGTCCAGAAATCCGGACAAACGTGGGTGCAGGCAAAATCCGCCGGACGCCCCGGACATGCCCTCAAAAAGAGGACATGTCCGGGGAAATCCGGACGAATGGTAACCCTATCCCTGGTCTACCTTTATACATGTTTTTCTCCCTTCTAGAGGTGACCAGCAGCATTAACAATTCACAGAACGCTGCCTGTGCTGCTCCAGAAGCCTTCTCTTTGCCACATCCCACAACCCTCTGATGTAATGTCCTGTTTTGCAGAGGCTGGGGCACAGAGAGTCAGAAGAGATGCTGGACTTAGGGGACATAAGGAGATGGATATAGGAAGTGAGGGGGAAGATGGTAGACAAAGGGAAGAGAGAAAGAGAGCGAGGAAGATGCTGGACAAGGAGAGAATAGGGAGAGAAAGAGATGGACACAAGGAGGAAACAGAGAAGGAGATGCTGGAAACAGGGAAAGGAGAGAGAGAGAGAGAGGGATGTTGGAAACAGAGAGATAGAAAGAGTGAGTAAAACACTAGACAGGAGACAGAGCAAGAGAAAGAAGACCCTAGATAAAGGAGAGTAAGAGTGAGATTCTGGAATTGGATGAGGGGGAAGTTACGGAGAGATGGGGAATGGTGGCTAGGATGAGGGAAAGAAATTAAAAATGATAAGTAGATACAGTAAAAACAGGGAGCTTGAGGAGTTAAATCATAGTAGACTGAGAGAGAAAATGAAATGGAAACAAGCTGAGACATAAATATCAATGTCCAAAACAGATATAGGAGAGAAAGTGAAGAAGATGCAAGGTAGCCAGGTAGTGGTTCTGGCTTGTAGAACAAACTACCACTTAGTATCACAGCGACACATATAGGAAACTTGTAAAATTGTATTTATTTGATCCCTAAGAAATTAAGTCACATTTAAAATATTTGATTTTGGTGGTCAATTTATCTGGTGATATTGTAATTATTGGGATTATGGCCCAATTTTACTCTTTTGTGATCCGCATTGAGCCACATCTAGGTTAAGTGGAATTAAAGTGTCTATTTAAGATTAGCTTAGAGAGTTAAAAAAAGACAGAGGAAAGCAGAAACCAGAGAGAGAGAGACCAACATTATTATAAAAATACAATGGCCAGATCACAAAGGTAGAAAATAAATTATTTATAGATTAGTGATTTGAATATATTGATTTTTGGAATTTACATTTGCTAACTTTACATTTTGCACAGTACAGGGGTAGTTGAATCTCCTATTTATCTGGTGTTATACTACAGGCAGAGTGTGGATTTTTAGGGATTCAGTTTAATTTTTGTGTATATATTTCTATTTTTAATTTGTGGTCGCTTATTGGAAACTCTCTGAGGGTCTTTCTATGCTTTAAGTGTGTGACTGAGACCAGGTATTCTGTTAACACAGAGGATGTTAAGTAATCTGACTTTTTTCCTAGTAAGTGTATTAATGTTCTAGAGCCTCCTTTGAAATGGTGCACCTGACCTCTAGTGGTAGGCTCAGAAGAATACTACTGTTCAAGCTACCATATGAGGGGTTTTCTTCTTTTATATAGCAGCTTGAACCTTCTAGCTATGCCATTTTGAAGAAGGCAGTCACCAGTTCAGGAGTGAATGGGGATTGATCTTGATTCTGGGACCCCTGGTGTGTGTTGGAGTTATGCAGATGGGCTGGCTGGTTAGAAGGGAGCTGATGTGTGTGGGGGGTGGGGGGCTAAGGGGGGGAAGGTGTGTGCCAATATGGGAGGAGGGGTGCCAACGCAAAAGTTGACTCAGAGTGCCACAATCCCTTGAGTTGGCCTTGAACTCTTGTTTTAATGTATTTGTATTATAGGATTATATTGTATTGTCCTATGTAAACATTTTCTAGAGATCTATATATGGCACTTAATATTATGTGCTATTTCTGCACAGATTTTTTGGTGCAGAAAAGCATAATGGAAGCAAGATGCGCAGAGCTATATTTATGTATCCAGTTATAGAATAGCACCTAAGTGTTTCTGCACGGATCTGAAAAGAGGACATAATGGTGGGAGGGACATGGGCAGGTCAGGGGCATTCCCTTAAAATGTGTGCAGTGTTATAGAATTAGGAGGATCTGTACCTAATTTGTGTGCTGGGATTTAAACCTGGTTCCAGTTGATGTAAATCCTCACGCCCAAAGTTGGGCATGGATTCTGGCGCTACGTGCTGTTCTATAATGGGCACTCATCCTTAGGCGCCCTTTACAGAATACCGTTTAGTGCTGATTTTTTTGGCAGCTATTTTTTGGCACCATATACTGAATCTATCTCTTTGTACATTTGTGGAGTGAAAAGTTGATAATGTTTTAAATTAAATTAAAATGATGCCTGGCTTCCCGATTCCTCTTTCAGCACTCGAGCTTTTTGCTAAAGTAGTATTCCTGGTTGATTTCTCTCTCATGTACTCCTGGATTCTATATATTTTGCTCAAAATTGCGGGTGTCCAATTTGAGCATGCAACTAGTGTAACAAGCCAATTAGCACCAATAATTAGGCGCTATCAATCAATTCATAACAATTTAGATTTATGCGCACATCTTGCTAAGCGTTATTCAATAAAGATTCACACGTAAATCTTTTAGCATGCAACTGAAAAGGGGGCATGGCAATGGGAGAAGCACAAGCAGGTCAGGGGCATTCACTAAAGATGAGTATGGTGTTATAGAATTCGGGGGATCCCGAATTTATATGTGAGGATTAACACCAGGTTTCAGTTGATATAAATTCTTGTGCCAAAAGTTGGGTGTGGATCCTGGCACTACATGCTATCCTATAAATGGCACCCAACCCAGATTGCTGTTTGTAGAACAGCGCTCAGCAGTCATGTTTTTTTGGCACACAAATCTGGGCACCAATTACTGAATCTACACCATAGTGGGGAGGCTTGCTCTTTAAACATAATAATGTAGTACCAAATGGAGCAATCCAGTTTCCAGCTGTCTTAGATGGACTTATAGAAGCAATGAGTCAACTCAGCAGCATGATTAAATATGCATCTTGTCCACAATGCATTTAAAGTATGCCTGTGAATAATGGTCACTATTACTGTTATAAAATCAATAACTGCTAGACCCTCTCCATCTACTTTTGACAATTTTAAAAAGTCTCTGTTTAACCATTAAAACCAGAATAATGAAAGCCACCAAGAGAGTCAGTGAAGCTGGAAGGATGAGTACCAAGTATAACAAGGTCATGTCTTTTGTTATCCACAGACAGCTCTGAGTGATAGATTTGGGGAGCTCCATTGCAGACACAGTATTGGAGGAAAATTTGCAAGTAATCTGCTGTCTGTCAGCTATGTGCACTGTCCTGAGCTCCTGGAGGGATTTCAACCAGTCCAGCTTGCAACAGTCATATGGGTTCTGGCTAAGGTAGACAATATGAAGATTTTTCACTAGTCGCTGATGAACCATAAACTGTGGAAAGGAGATATGGTTTCTCCGAAGATCCAAGCTGCGGAGAGCCAAGCTATTTAAAGTACTGGGGAAGCTAGTCAAAGTGTTTCTAGAAAGATCCAGTGCTAACAAGTTTTGAAATTTAGAGAAGTCAGCTTTCGCAGAGTTAGAAAGACCATTGTTTCTGAGAGATAAAGACTGCAGTGTTAAGGCAAGATCTTGCAGTGGATGCATGCCCCTTAACAGTGCTCTCTTGTTGCTTGAGAGGTCTAATTTAGTTAGTGAAGTCCCTCTGAAAGCATGGTCAAACACTGGCTCCAGGTCACAACCTGCCAAGTAAAGATGTCTCAATGATGTGATGTTCCTGAAATCTATACAGATTCTGTCCCCAGCCCTGTTTTTCTGGGGACAGAGGTTGAGTTGGTTATGACTTAGATCAACAGTAGTGATGCTGTCTAGATGGGTAAAAAATTGAGATGGCATTCTTTTCAACCTGTTGGTACTTAAATTTAAGAACTGAAGATTGGGAAGGATACTTCCTGGATAGAGGTCCACTTGCAATTCTAAGAGTTGGTTCTGGCTGAGGTCCAGTTCAACAAGTGTAGCTGGGGGTTCTCTCTCATTTAAATTAATGATCCAAAAGCAGTTCTGATTAAGCTTTAGATGAGACAGGGAGGTCATGCTTGCCAGGAATCCATCAGGCAGGTACTGGAACAAATTTCTGCTCATATCCAGAAACTTCAGGGAGGAGAAGTTCCCTAGAATGACCTCCTCCCAAAGATTAACAGAAGTAACATTGGTAACATTGTTACTTATGAAGACAAACTTTACTAACCCATCCTTGGAAGTTGTGGTATTCGATGCATTGGCATAAAAGTTCATTTTGTTGTCTGACAGCAGTAGGGAGCGTAATTTGTTGTGTTTGGGCAAAAGTGGAAAGAATAGAAGCTGATTGTGTGAGAGATCTAGTGTCTGAAGCTCAAAGTTAGCACTGGATTCCTCAGCCAGAAACCACTCAATGTTGTTGTAGCTGGCATTGAGTATCCAAAGTTTGGTCAGATCAAAGTTAACAATACAGGGTATGTGATTATAGGCCAGATTAAGTCTTTGCAGTCTCCGTAAGTTTTGAAAAGCTCCCTCCTCAATTTCATAGATGTAATTCTTTTCTAGGCTCAGCTCCTGAAGCTGTCCCAGACTTTCAAAGATTGTAGAATCTAACCTCATGATGACATTCCTGGCCAGGGACAAGGACTCCAAAGATGATAGGTTCTGAAGCAGAATACCAGTCATGTCTTCAGTGAGATAGTTCCCTGACAAGTCCAGCTTCTTTAGAGATGGCAGTGACCGAAGGGCATTTGCTGCCATGGGGTAGTTTACAAAGATGGCGTTATCTTGTAAGGAGAGAACCTTAAGCCTCTTGTTGCCAGAGAACGCTCCTGATTCGATTAACTCTAAGTTGTTCCCCTGCAGGCTAAGACTCCACAAGTTTCCATACCGTTGCATAGTGCCATTTCTAAGAGTCTTCACAAAGTTAGCATCCATGAAAATTTCCTGGGTGTTGGCAGGAAGATTTTCTGGGATTGATGATAATTTCCTCCCATTGCAATCCACAGCACTGTGCACCTGGATCAAGAGAAATACATTAGTAATATGAAATTAAACATGAAGGCAGGAATATTTTGCAACTAAGGTCTCTGTCAGGCAGTGAAGCAGACATGGAACAGGCTATCTACTCATTTACAGTATTATGAAAGATCAATTAATCAGGTCTTAAATAAATCCTTATCAGAAAATCAACATAAAGACTATGGAGGGTAAAAGCATTTCATTTCCAAAAATTAGTATTTCCCTACCCTACAAATTTACATTATATCATTTTCATTCCAAAACATGTGAGAACTTTGAAATCTGTTAACTCTGACTTCTCAAGGTAAAATTTAACTGTACCTGTAATAGATTGTAAACTTCAACCTGTGTATGAACTAAGTTGTCAATTTATGTATGTAAATTTTATATGACTCCATGACCAAGATACCTCAGAATAAAAAGGAATCAATTAAATAAGGTACTTGTATTCAAAATATAATTCATTAACAGAAAAGTGAAGTTAGAGTAGGTGGGTTTTGAGTCCAGTCCTAAAGGTAGAGAAAGGGATTGCAGCAAGGGCATGAGAGGAAGTGTTCTAGAGAACAAGTACTAAGAAAAAGGAAGCCTGCATCTTTGATGCAAGATGAAGAGAATGAAACAGTCTGTAAACAGAGAAGAAAAGCAGAGAGGTATTTGGGACAACAGTCCTGGCTATACTTATGTGTCAGAAATTTAAATATAGAAGACAAGGGGAGGAGAAAAAACAAACCTCACGGAAGTGTGACAACAACACAAGAAGGAATGAGAATTCCAGAAAGTCAATATAGGACCTTTAATCTAGTCAGCAAATCCAACACATCAAAGACCCGACATGGCTGTGTTTTGGTGTGTGCCTGCTTCAGGAGTCAAAACCTACACGTGGCCACAAGTAATAGAGAAATGCTGAATGGAATGCTGCTGGGTTTTCCAGCAGGCACCACTGTAGAATTATGAGCACAGTCATGCACTATGGAAAGGGTCAAAAGGCCAGAGATTGATAAGCCTGGATGACTCTGGAATTTATGATCTACTAGTATAAAAGGCCAGTTTCTGATACAAATGAAACAGGCACTAGCAAGGTTTTCCTCAGAGTGTGTATGTTTGAGAGAGAGTGTGTGTGTCATAGAGAGAATGAGTGTCTGTTTTGTTGTTACATTTGTACCCCACACTTTTTCCCACTCATGGCAGGCTCAATGCGGCAGGCAATGGAGGGTTAAGTGACTTGCCCAGAGTCACAAGGAGCTGCCTGTGCCGAGAATCGAACTCAGTTCCTCAGGACCAAAGCCCACCACCCTAACCACTAGGCCACTCCTCACCTGTGTGTGTGAGACTGTGTGTGTGTGACAGAGAGATAGAGTGTGATAGACAGGGAGTGCGTCAGAGTGTATGTGAGAGACAGTGAGTGAGTGTGAGCCCCCACCCCCCCTCTCACAGGGCCCCCTCCCCACCCCCACCTCTCTGGTCTCAGGACCCCCTCCCCACCTCCCTCTCCCCTCCCCACCCCCGTCCAGCAACCCTCCCCTCCCCCCTGGCGCATCAAACCCCCTTGCCACCCGCAGCTGCCAGTGGTAATGCTGTCTGGCCGCTGCTGCTTCCCCTGTTGAGCAGCAGCGGCCGCTACAAAAAGAAAAGACGTGGAGGCAAGAGGAGGAGCAGCTGCAGAGACTGCGTTGTAAAACTCGGCATTTGCGAATGATTTGAGCTGGGTTTAAAAACATTTATCGCTTCTTTTCTTTTTGTAGAGGCCGCTGCTGCTCAACAGGAGAAGCAGCAGCGGCCGGACAGCGTTACTACTGGCATCTGCGGGTGGCGATGGGGTTTGATGCGCCGGGGGGGGGAGGGTATTGATGTGCTTCGGGTGGGGGGAGGAGGGTGTTTGATGTGCTGGGGGGATTGGGTGATGTGCCGAGGGGGGGGGGGGGTTCTGTGGTGCTGTGCTTGTAGTTTTTTGATGCGCCGCTCCCTGCCACTTGCTCCGAAGTGGCAGGGAGCGGCGCACTGACAGCTGATTCCCTGGCAGGGGGAGGAGTAGTGAAATACACTCCGCATGTTTCCCTACTCCTCCCCCTGCCTGGGAATCAGCTGTTAGTGACACCATCCTGGCTACGGAGCCTAGCTCAGCAACTCCAGGAGCCATGGACACAGGCAGTCCCACATTAGAACGTTGGTGGTGAGAATTATTATATAGGATTATGATACCCTTACGGGCAAGCAGGCTTGGGAAAGAAACTAGTGTAAACAACAGGAAGAATGTGGTTTAACATGTTAAGGAAAGCAGATGGTGAGAACCAGATAATCTAAGAGAAGGATAATTTGCAGAAAAAGTCATGTAAATCATTGTCTGAAACAAACGATATAAGCAGCCGGATCAGAACAGTATTTCAGAGAAGCACAGTGAACATCTTTTTATGTAACTACTGATCTCTCATGAGAAACTATTAATTGTAACTATATTTGATAAGTAAATAAACAGTTGACTTTCTCATATGCACGTAGCCCTGGTTTCTTTTATCCCCCCGAATTATTGATGGCTGGTACATGCTAATTTGGGAGGGGTACAAGGAGCCTAAAAACATTGGTAATCCCAACATCGATAGAGGGGATGGGGTCCTGGTTCAGTTCAGAGATTTTCAGGCACATTAAGGAGAAGAAACAGTATCCTGGTTCAGTCCGGAGATTTCAAGGTACATTTGTGAAAAGAAACAATGGTGTCAGTTCAGCTGCAGGATTCCTGACACCACAGACCTGGTAAGGATGAAGATTGGTAAGTGACATCTTTAAAAAATTTTTTATGCTAGGTCCTGTGTCACTATTGTCTGACTAGGTGTTTTAAAATAGCAATTATCCCTGGTAGGTAGGTAGGTAGGTAGGAGGTCCTAAGTCTCGTTTCTCAGAATAGGTGTTTTAAAATACTAGGTTTTTATTATACACATAATGGCTATGCCTCTTGAGACAGTAATTAAATACTTTCCTTTAGAGAAAAAATAACTTACTAAATTAAATCAAAAATGGTATAAATGGAATCAAAAACAAACAAACTGATATTTGTTGGCCCCTAAATGGATCCTTTGATCTAAATTTATTACGCAAATTGATTAATATACTGAGACCTATAAAAAAGGTAAATCTCGTATTAAACATTTACAAGCCATAGATAAAAATTAGCTCCTATGCCTGTATCAATATAAGACAAGTGAAAAAAAAGTCTGATCAGCTCTATCCAAAAGTCCAAAAAGAATTAGTTATCCAGAGCCAACTCAGAATAACTAATATTTGCTATAATAACTCTTGCTAAAAATATTTTTATGTAACTTGAATTCTGTTCAAATCTCATTCTTTGAATTGTCTTCTTTGTTCCTAACCATGCTTTCTTTTTTCTGTTCTGACTCCTTGGATTACCAAAGCTATAGAGCTTTATAAAAAAGAAAAAAAACGGCACAGGATTCTAGAGGAAATTCTTCATGGCCATAGGAAATTTCTCTACATTCATGTTTTTTTAAATGTTTGATTTCATGGCTCTAAAGCACTGTAACTAGGGATATTAATTTTAGTAGTAGGGCAGCTTCTTTTTTTTTAAACACATTTTTTTCTTTTCCTGCTTAGAGGGAATATTTCTGAGAGTATAGATGAATTGTTTCTTTTGTCTGGGATGAATGGTTTATGTCTCTGTCATGTTTACTTAGCAACATTCCTTTGTAAATAACTTTGTCTTCAGTTAAATGATAAACTGGTTTTCCCAGTCTGGCTATCTCGTTGTGTGAGCTTTGAAATCCAGCACTACTGATAAGGATTAAATTACCTTTTGTTTTTAGCCCAAAGTAATTAACTGCTGCCCTGGCATTACTTTTGCATTATAAATGAAAAAACCCACAAAACCCAGTAAAACCCCATGTGACTGAATCTTATCTTCCCTATACCACCATAACATCTTTTGTACTTGTCCCCTACCGAACTTGGCGAATGCCTTTACGGTATTATGTAAGCCACATTGAGCCTGCAAATAGGTGGGAAAATGTGGGATACAAATGTAACAAATAATAATAAAAGGGAAAGGGAAATGATATGCCGCCTTTCTGAGGTTTTTGCAACTACATTCAAAGTGATTTACTTATTTTGTACCAGGGGCAATGGAGGGTTAAGTGACTTGCCCAGAGTCACCAGGAACTGCAGTGGGAATTGAACTCAGTTCCCCAGGGTTAAAGTCCACTGCACTAACCACTAGGCTACTTCTCCACCAGTTTCCTAAGTTTGTCTTACAGTTTTATTTCTCTTGGCTTAAATCTACTATTTATTAGATACAATTTTATTTCAATGTTTTCTTTTGTACATAATTCTATTTCAATGTTTTATTTTATATATATGATTTCTAGATAACGATTTTGTTTTCCTGCTAGGCTTGCAAAGAATTCTACAGTTTTACTTTCAGGATGTTTCAGCTATTAGAAAACGTGTCCACATTCTAGTCTGCAAATTTATGGTGGTTTTCCCTGCTTGCTTTAAGAAACTATAATGAAACATGTACGTGTGTGTCCTAAGACTGCCATAGCCAGACCAGTGGAGCTATGTGATCTTTGCAAATTAATTTTTGACTGTTAATTTCCTTTAAAGACACTCCATGAATCATTTAAACAGTACTATTGTACATTTTTTTCTTTCCTACATCTGGAGTAGCTATCTCATATTAATTTGTACACATAAGAAGTACTTCTAGCCCTAGGACACTGTTTTGGTATTTTTCTTTTTTTTAATGTGATTTTTGTTGCATTGCATTCAAAATTTGACATCCACATTTATGGATACATTTTACATTAACTGTGAAGTTTCCTGTCTGTATTAGATTCATCAACACAGGATTTAAGACAGTCCTGTTGAACTTTTTGATTGCTAACTGTGATTTGTGCAAGGAAACGTTTGTCTCCTGAAGTACTTAATCTGTTTAGTTCATCACTTTTATGATATATATATATATATATATATATATATATATATATATATATATATATATATATATATATATATATCTGTATCATTGTACCTCAGATAATTGAGAGTCCTGAGAAATTTCCCCACAGGAAAAGTGAATTTAAATGAATGTTTCGATTAAGAAGTTAAGATGTTTTGTGTACCTTGAAAGAAAATGTTTTATACTGCCCCAGAACAAAGACAGTGTCGTTCTAAGCGATTGCCTAGTTTGCCCCTAATTTGTTTAAATTGCCTTTTTTTTCACCATATTTAAGAAACATAAGTACATAAGTAATGCCATACTGGGAAAAGACCAAGGGTCCATCGAGCCCAGCATCCTGTCCATGACAGCGGCCAATCCAGGCCAAGGGCACCTGGCAAGCTTCCCAAACGTACAAACATTCTATACATGTTATTCCTGGAATTGTGGATTTTTCCCAAGTCCATTTAGTAGCGGTTTATGGACTTGTCCTTTAGGAAACTGTCCAACCCCTTTTTAAACTCTGCTAAGCTAACCGCCTTCACCACTTTCTCCGGCAACGAATTCCAGAGTTTAATTATACGTTGGGTGAAGAAAACTTTTCTCCGATTTGTTTTAAATTTACTACACTGTAGTTTCATTGCATGCCCCCTAGTCCTAGTATTTTTGGAAAGCGTGAACAGACGCTTCACATCCACCTGTTCCACTCCACTCATTATTTTATATGCCTCTATCATGTCTCCCCTCAGCCGTCTCTTCTCCAAGCTGAATAGCCCTAGCCTCCTTAATCTTTCTTCAAGAGGGATGCTTCAAAATAACATATATACAATTTTTATAGCAATTATGAACAGCTGTTAGGTTAAACTATTTTCCCTCCTTCTTTTTTCTGTATTCTTTATGACCTTTGTTTAGTATAAATGGAGAAATTGTGCTCCTAACTTCTTGATGCGCTAATATTCTTTCTTATGCAAGCTATGAATTAGTTTTCTTACTACAAATATCGAACTTTATTTTCCCTAATCTCTATTGTTAATAATTGGATATTTTTCCCTAATTTATTTTCCATAAATGTACTGTGCCTATCTAATGCTTTTAAGAAGCCTGTTTGTACTAGCCGAATGATAAAGATTTAAAAATTAGGTCTTGAATTTTATGGCATACTACAATTGTGCAGAACGTATAAGCATTCTCCCATTCAATTTTGGAAATTTTATGTACAAAGTTACAGCAATGTTTAAACAAATGAGAAAGTCTATTTGTAATGAGAGCTGAAAATATGCATGTGTAAACTGAATCTAAGTAGAAATGTTTGTACAGGGACATGTATATGATTTCTGATATCCTTTTTTAGTCAGATCAGTATGGTCATTGATTTTTATTATATCCTACATACACCTTGAACTGTGCAAAGAATGAAATCTGAGAACACCCTTAAGTTAATGACATGTTACTAATGAATTGGACAACTATTATATAGACTATTTACCTCGCTGGACATCATGTGGCCCTCTAAATGGAAGTCTTCTGGAAGTCTTAGGCTTAAAAGAGTATGTGCCAATACAGATGATTTCCATAAACATTCCAAAGAATTATCAAGTAGATTTAGACAACGTGGATATCCTAATGGATGCATATCACAAGGCCTTAACAAAGACTACGCTAGGACGAGAAAAGAATTATTGAAAACTGGCACAAAACCCAAGGAAAATCCTGAGATAGTATGTACATTCCGGTTCTCATCCATGAGTCACGCTTTCAAAAACATTATTCTTAAACATTGGCATATTGTACAAACGCACCCTTGCTTTAGAGATATTACTCCCACTTTCGTCCTTTCAAGGAATCCTAATTTAAGGAATTATTTGGTCTCCTCCACCCTACCAACATTATAAGGCAATATAACTCACAAAGACGGAGGTCATAGACCTTGCAGCTCTTGCTCGGTTTGCGCCCACTCACTACAACTTGACACTTTCATACATCCTAGCACTGGTAAACATTACAAACTTAGAATTGATAGTGACTGTAATTCAAAAAATGTTATATACATCATCATGTGCCTGTGTAAAATGCTATATATTGGCAAAACAGATAGGAAGATCAGTTAGGATTATTGAACACCGTAGTTGTATTAAGAGACATATTAAAACTGCCCCATTGGTAGAACATTGGATCCATGCAAATCATAAAACTGATGACATAAAATTTTTTCTTTACCAAGTTAATCAAAACCAATAATCGAATGTCAAGGTTTCTTTATTTAATTTTTTATTACTAATAGCAACAAAAGTAATTATAGCACCTCTGATAAAAGCTTTGAAAGCATCCCAGAAGTTGTGCCAAGAGGTATGGCTAGGTGAATTAAAAACGGAGATATTCTTCTATTTCTTTGGAAATATTTTCTAAGAATTCTGGGTTAGTTAATAATGTGGGGTTAAATCTCCAATGAGGATTATTTGTTGAAGTTTGACCCATTTGAATTTGAAGTGAGATATGAGCATGATCAGATAGCAAAATATTGTGTACATTAGATATTAGGGAAGAAGAAGATCACGTGATGTGCGGAAGAGAGCGGAGGTAGGGAAGCTCTCCTCCTAGGCCGAACCCATCCCGCCGCTACTAAACGCTCGCAGATCCGGTTATAAATAACAAAATCCAGGTGAGAAGAAGAGGCGATTGTATGGACCCTTTCGTCACTCGCTTGGAACTGACGATGCCCCCCAAAAATGTCAAGAAAGAAGTGGACAAATCCCGCGCCGCAGATAGCAAGATGGCGGCGAGCCCGCCACCTGAGGCGCCTTCAACGATGTTCACGACACCGCAGCTACAACAATTGACAGAGGCCGTGAAGATGGCGCTGGACCCACAATTGCAGCAGTTATCTAATCAGCTAACAGCGGTAGAAAGCCTGCTGGCGGACACGACCAGGCATACAGGGGAACTGGAGCACAGAGTGTCCACCCTGGAGGACGAGAGGACCGGAACAACTGAACAACTTATGGAACTGTACCGCCAGGTACAAAAACAATCTCAACAGCTTGACGATCTCGAAAACAGATCTCGCAGAGACAATCTGAGAATTATAGGCATACCGGAGACTGTATCGGAGCGCTTGCTGTCCTCCGTGCTAGAGAAGTGGCTGCAGTCAGAATTTGCTCTGTCTGACGGAGTGGGATCTATTTGTCTCGAGCGAGCGCACCGCGTGGGCCGGAAAGCAGACAACAATCAGAGGCCCAGGATGGTCATGATAAAGCTCCATAAATTTGTGCACAAGGTAGAAATTCTAAGAGGAGCATGCCTGAAGCGAGATTCCCTGACTTTTGACGGCTCGCCGGTGAGAATATTCCAAGACTACTCCGTTGCGCTACAAGAGCGGCGGCGAGCCTACCACCCGATTTGTACATCGTTAGCGGAGGCGGACAAAAGATTTATGCTTGTTTACCCAGCCACTCTGCGAGTTAATCATCAGGGCTCCTGGCACAGCTTTACAAACCCAAAAGCAACGCAAGATTGGGCGACAGAGACATTGAAATTAAAAACAGCACAAGCTAGGGCCTAAAGCATCCGGAATCCAGATCAGGATCAGGAGGGAACAATTGCCATTATGTTGGAGGTACAGTGGGGGAAATAAGTATTTGATCCCTTGCTGATTTTGTAAGTTTGCCCACTGACAAAGACATGAGCAGCCCATAATTGAAGGGTAGGTTATTGGTAACAGTGAGAGATAGCACATCACAAATTAAATCCGGAAAATCACATTGTGGAAAGTATATGAATTTATTTGCATTCTGCAGAGGGAAATAAGTATTTAATCCCTCTGGCAAACAAGACCTAATACTTGGTGGCAAAACCCTTGTTGGCAAGCACAGCGGTCAGACGTCTTCTGTAGTTGATGATGAGGTTTGCACACATGTCAGGAGGAATTTTGGTCCACTCCTCTTTGCAGATCATCTCTAAATCATTAAGAGTTCTGGGCTGTCGCTTGGCAACTCGCATCTTCAGCTCCCTCCATAAGTTTTCAATGGGATTAAGGTCTGGTGACTGGCTAGGCCACTCCATGACCCTAATGTGCTTCTTCCTGAGCCACTCCTTTGTTGCCTTGGCTGTATGTTTTGGGTCATTGTCGTGCTGGAAGACCCAGCCACGACCCATTTGTAAGGCCCTGGCGGAGGGAAGGAGGTTGTCACTCAGAATTGTACGGTACATGGCCCCATCCATTCTCCCATTGATGCGGTGAAGTAGTCCTGTGCCCTTAGCAGAGAAACACCCCCAAAACATAACATTTCCACCTCCATGCTTGACAGTGGGGACGGTGTTCTTTGGGTCATAGGCAGCATTTCTCTTCCTCCAAACACGGCGAGTTGAGTTCATGCCAAAGAGCTCAATTTTTGTCTCATCTGACCACAGCACCTTCTCCCAATCACTCTCGGCATCATCCACGTGTTCACTGGCAAACTTCAGACGGGCCGTCACATGTGCCTTCCGGAGCAGGGGGACCTTGCGGGCACTGCAGGATTGCAATCCGTTATGTCGTAATGTGTTACCAATGGTTTTCGTGGTGACAGTGGTCCCAGCTGCCTTGAGATCATTGACAAGTTCCCCCCTTGTAGTTGTAGGCTGATTTCTAACCTTCCTCATGATCAAGGATACCCCACGAGGTGAGATTTTGCGTGGAGCCCCAGATCTTTGTCGATTGACAGTCATTTTGTACTTCTTCCATTTTCTTACTATGGCACCAACAGTTGTCTCCTTCTCGCCCAGCGTCTTACTGATGGTTTTGTAGCCCATTCCAGCCTTGTGCAGGTGTATGATCTTGTCCCTGACATCCTTAGACAGCTCCTTGCTCTTGGCCATTTTGTAGAGGTTAGAGTCTGACTGATTCACTGAGTCTGTGGACAGGTGTCTTTCATACAGGTGACCATTGCTGACAGCTGTCTGTCATGCAGGTAACGAGTTGATTTGGAGCATCTACCTGGTCTGTAGGGGCCAGATCTCTTACTGGTTGGTGGGGGATCAAATACTTATTTCCCTCTGCAGAATGCAAATAAATTCATATACTTTCCACAATGTGATTTTCCGGATTTAATTTGTGATGTGCTATCTCTCACTGTTACCAATAACCTACCCTTCAATTATGGGCTGCTCATGTCTTTGTCAGTGGGCAAACTTACAAAATCAGCAAGGGATCAAATACTTATTTCCCCCACTGTACCAGATAAGAATTCTTCAATTTAAGAATAGTATGGGGGGAGGGAAGGCCACACACCATTGATCCCACTATTTCTCACACTTGATAGGATAGGGAATAATTTGGAGGTAACGGGAACAGATAAGGGGGAAGGGGTGGGAGAAGGGGGCAGGGGAGGGTGGCAGGGAACACAGGGAAGTCTCAAAGCAGGAAGAATATTAGTAATGACCAAAATATTTGCGCAGGAAGGGAAACCATACAAAAAGGTAGGAGAGCACTTGACAAGTAGCGCCATTAATAGACCCTTGGGTGAGGCTGGGTGCCCGAGGGAGGTGAACTGAGGTAAAGCGCGACACATAATCATACATAAACTAGAGAAGTATTAAGGCAACACGCTTTGCCTCCTGGAATGTGGGAGGGGTGGCAACCCCGATAAAGCAAGCAAAAATTTTAGCGAGCCTTAAAAGACACAAAGTGGACATAGGATGTCTCCAGGAGACTAGACTCACAATGGAAGAGCATTCTAAATTGAAGAGACAGTGGGTAGGGGAGATACATGCAGCATCCTCTGGGGACCGTAGAGGAGGGGTGGCAGTGCTGATCCGGAAAGGGTTGGCGGCCAGGTCGGAGATGGTGAGAGCAGACCCGGATGGCCGATATGTCCTGGTGAGAATGTGGGTACAACAAAGGGAATTTTTAATCCTGGGAGTATATGGGCCTAATAAATACGATGCAAAGTTTTATCCGAGTTTAGTGCAGTTATGTCTCCCATACAAATCAGCACAGCTCATAGTGCTGGGCGACTTTAATCTGGTAGCAGACCCCAATACAGATTGTTCATACCCGCGGGTAGCGTCCAAGGGAGGGCCCAGGGCCCATGCACTCTCATCGTTTCAACGATCCCTCAATTTAGTAGACACGTGGCGTTGCTTACACCCGGGAGAGCGCGATTTTACCCATCTTTCTAGGGCACATGGCACATACTCCCGGATAGATTATATATTAATCGCCCAGCCCGCATTCTCCTGGGTGCTGGCCGCTGAAATAGGCCCGGAGGAGATATCAGACCACTCTATAGTGTGGATAGATGTGGAGGTGCTCAGTTACTATCAACAGGATAGAAATTGGAGGTTTCCGGGTTATCTCTTCCACAATAGTGACTTCCAAGCATTCATCAGGCAGAAATGGGAGGATTAGATTCATAATTATATTCATAATTCCCAAGGAACGTCTTCCGATACCTGGTACAATCGCTGGTACTTAGTCATCTGGACTATTGTAATTCACTCTATGCCGGCTGCAAAGAGCAAATACTCAAAAAACTGCAAACAGCCCAGAACACGGCAGCCAGACTTATATTCGGCAAACCAACATATGAAAGCGCAACACCCATTCGCAAAAAACTACACTGGCTCCCACTCAAAGAACGCATCACGTTCAAACTCTGTACCTTGGTCCATAAAATCATCCATGGCGACGCCCCAGCCTACATGTCGGACCTAATAGAACTACCACCCAGAAATGCAAAAAAATCCTCCCACACATTCCTCAATCTTCATCCTCCCAAATGTAAAGGCTTGAAATACAAATCAGTGCATTCATCAACCTTTTCCTATACAAGCACACAGCTCTGGAATTCACTGCCACGTAACCTGAAATCGATCTACGAAATAACCAATTTCCGCAAACTCCTGAAAACGTATCTCTTCGATAAAATATATCATAAAGAACAACACGCGTAACTCTACTTTCTTTAAGTTACCCAGGAATGTTCTTTAATGTTTTCTGCTTTCACACTATCATGCACCTAATGTCTATGGCTTTAACACTATTATGTATTTTACCATCATGTAGCCAAAACTTCTGCTAAAACAAATGTATACTCTTTTCTATTTCTAATATTATGTATTTCACCATCATGTACCCAAAACTCGCTGTAAAACCAAATGTACATTCTCTTCTATTTCCAGTATCCACGATGAATTGTAAGCCACATTGAGCCTGCAAAAAGGTGAGATAATGTGGGATACAAATATAGTAATAATAATAATAATAATAGTAAGGAACATATGGATCAGCCCTGCCTGTTCTGGAGCACAGCTAAAGCTGTAATCAGAGGAGAGGTAATTTCCTTTGTTCATGCTCTTAATAAAAAACAATCTAATGCAATTGTGAGACTAGAGCAAAGTTTACGGAAAGCTAAATCCCAACATATTGCACATCCTACAGCAAAGATGAAAGATCAACTGCACGCAGTACAGGTAACACTCAATGCCCTGCTTCATGAGCGAGGCAAGAAGTTTCTAGCCCACCAGAAATATCAGTTTTGTAGGTTTGGCAATAGACCTGGAGCGATGCTAGCACACTTAACTGCAGCATGGGGACCCCGCAGACTGATAGTCACACTAAGAGATGACGCTGGGACCCTTCACAATAAGAGTGAGGAGATAGCGGAGATTCTCACAAAGTTTTTCTCGACCCTGTACGGAGCCCCCGATGATCCGGCTGATCCAGACTTACAGAAATTCTTAGCTTGGGCAGGGCTACCTAGCTTAACAGATAGGGAGAGGGCAACGCTGGAGACTCCATTAGATGCAAAAGAGATACAAGAAGTCATAAAGTCCCTGCCGACCGGGTCTGCCCCGGGCCCGGACGGATACACTGGGGAATTTTACAAAATCTTGCCACATACTTTTTACCCTGTGATATGTGACTACTATGAGCAGGTGATTAGAGAAGGACACTTTCCACAATATGCAAATTCCGCACTGATTTCCCTGATTTTGAAGCCAGGACGGCCGGAGCAGCAGGCGGGCTCATACCGGCCTATTTCATTAATTAATATCGATTTAAAAATTTAAGCCAAAATTCTTGCTAATCGCCTGGTCACAATCTTACCGCGGCTGGTGGGGGAGGAGCAGGTAGGTTTTGTTAAGACACAGCAGGCAGCTAAGAATGTATGTCGCCTTTTATTAGCTATGGCGACAGCCCAATTGACAGGAACACCTGCCTCTCTGTACTCATTAGATGCAGAGAAGGCATTTGATCAGGTGGGATGGAAATATATGATGGGGGGTGGTTCTATAGAGCTATAGAAACCTTATACACTGATCCTACTGCTATGGTGTTAGTAAATGGGATAAGAGCCCACCCCTTTGAAATCGCTAGAGGCACAAGACAGGGCTGCCCCCTGTCCCCGACGTTGTTTGTGTTATCCCTGGAGCCCTTATTGAGAGTTCTGAAGAGGGACGGGGGGGTCCCGGGGGTCCGGGTAGGGGGGGATACTGTTAAAGCCCTAGCTTTTGCAGATGACTTGCTGATAGTTACTGCCCGGCCCTCGGACTCCCTAGGCCAGATGCTGCAGCTCATTGGAGAATTTGGACGGCTCTCCGGATTTACCCTCAATAATAAAAAATCCTTGGTTATGGATGTATTTCCAGAGGGAGATCAGTCTGGCCGGGTGGAGGGTCCCCTATCAAGGGTAGAGAACAGGATTAAGTACTTAGGTACCACCATACCGCAGGATCTGACTAGACTATACCAGGAGAATGTGGAGTCCTTGCTTGAAACAACCCGCCTAAAACTTAGACTGTGGGAGAGTTATCCATTGTCCCTTATGGGACGAATCGCCATGTACAACATGATGATAGTGCCAAAATGGACATACATTTTCCAGACCCTTCCACTCTTTTTGACACATGAACATGAGAAACGCTTAAATGGACACGTACAGCGATTCTTGTGGAGAGGTCGAAAAGCACGCATCTCGATTTCAAATTTACAAATACCACGGGAATACGGAGGCCCAGGATTGCTTAGTATCAGATATCTTACAATAGCCTGTGGCATGAGACACATCTCAGACTGGTATAAGAATACCTCAGACTTCTCTGCTACCACATTGGAACTTTCGTTAACGCAGGGAGTCCACTTTAGCTGTCTCCTACATGTGTGCGGAGGGCAGATTCCTAATGTGTTGCGGCACTCCCATATACTTCCCACAGCCAAGGAAGTGTGGCGGTGGGTCTGTAGACAACACCATTTTTCTGGACGAGTCACCCCATTCTTAGCAATCTGTGATAACCCACAATTCCAACCCGGAATCTTACATCAACGGTTCAGGCAGTGGCGACAGCATGGACTGGTATACATATATCAGGTCTTGACAGCAGAAGGGAGAATTAAATCATTTGAAGAACTCAAAGGTCAATTCTCATTTACAATGGCAGATACTGGCAATTAAAGCACTACATTGGCAGTTTACCCTGGGAATGCCTCACAGAAGATGTGCAGGAAGAGCTACTATCTGCCTACTCGCTGCAATCGCAGAATAGAGTGTCACTGACAATGCATCATAGACATCTGAGAGATATGACAGAAGAGCTTGACTATAAGTCACTGACCAAGGCATGGAACACAGAGTTGGGAACGACTTGGGAGCCACAGCTACTACAGGAATACATCTACTCGATCCACAAATCCTCAAAAATGATATTATACTGCGAGATGGAATATAAGTTTGCATTACGGACTTACATATCACCGCGGAGAGCTTTCCACATGGGAGTCTCTCCAGATGGAGCATGCCCCAAGTGTAGGGCACAAGGAGCGACGTTGGGACACATGTTTTGGACATGCCCACAAATCCAGTGATTTTGGACCCTACTTATCCAGATGACATCAAACCTGTGGGGCGCAACATGGAAGAAAGGGCCTCGATTGCTGTTTGGTCGTCCAACACTGATAAGCCCGATTCCAGCAGGATTCCAGAGCTTCACCCGCAGAGTAACAATGATAGCGAAAAAGCTAATTCTCACAGAGTGGATTACAAATAAAACACCCACACAACAACAGTGGCGAGGTCTGATGGTGGATTATATGATGTTTGAAAAGAAAATGGCAGACCACAAATGGGACCGGAGATTTACTACAAAAGACTTTTATCGCATATGGACCCCTTTCTGGCAGACTATACCCCCAGGGGGTAGAGAACGCATATTAAACATGTAAAGTGAAATGGTCATTACGTTGCAGAGGAGACTGGTCAAGAATACAAGGGGGGAAAGGGGAGGGTATGGGAGGAAGAATGGGAGGGGGAGGGATTAAAGGGGGCGGGGAGTTATCTTTAGGAATGTTAGGAGTTGGGCACGTTTAGCATGCCTAAGAAATGAGAGATACATGGCCTTTGCCTAGGTTCAGATTTGGGACATAGGATTGCTTTCAGTCTTGACCTTAGTAACACCACAGAACATAGGTAGCCAATCAAGTGTATCTTAGAATTATATGAGTGTTGAAGTTCTGTTAATTAGTACTTAACTCTGGGAATATTTAAGTTCCAGTAACTTTCGGAGGCGGGGACTATAACGAAGAGATATAAGAGCCAAGGCTCTTCATGATATATATGTTAGTGGATGACACCAAGCCTTCTGTACTATGAGCAATGTGATTGTATTAGTTAGAATGTATATTTTCACATATTGAAATTTAATAAACAGATTTCAAAATAAAAAATAGATATTAGGGAAGAAGAAATGAGAAAATAATCAATTCTAGAGTAGGAGTTATGAGGATTTGAAAAAAACGTATAATCAAGTTCTGTTAAGTGTGTAAGTCGCCATATATCACAGATTTTAAATTGTGACATTAACAAGCTCATTTTCAAAGCACTTAGCCTCCCAAAGTTCCATAGAAACCTATGGAACTTAGCCTCCCAAAGTGCTTTGAAAATATGCCTCTTTAAGTCTGCACACATTCATGATACCTCTAATGTAGCCATATTAGAAGAACTCAAATTAGTAAAACTTAAATACAATTCCATATTAGGCTCTAAAGCTAATAAGGAAATATTTAGTAAAAATGCTCAATACTACTATGAAGGGAATAAAATCTCGTAAAGGAAAGAATACTATAGCACTAATAAAGGATAAGAACAATATTTCTTTAACCGATAACTCTGATATTGCTAACAGATTCCAATCTTTTTATAAAAATCTATATATACACCTAATTTGGTTAAAGAACCAACCAAATATGATTTTTTAGAAAAATTAGAACACCCTATTATCTCAACAGAAGATAAAATACTCTCAAAAAAAATCACAACTGTTGATGTCAATGATGCCATCCAAAACATGGCAACAAAACACCCCCCAGGACCTGATAGTTTACCTATAGAGTTTTACTCTGCCTTTCAAACTCTTTTGTCTCCCATAATATGTGATTACTATAATCATATGTTAGAAACGGGTATCATCAGAGGCTCTTTTACTGAAGCTGTCATCATTGTCCTTCTGAAACCAGACAAAGATCCTACTTTAGTACAAAATTATAGACCTCTTTCTTTAATTAATTTAGATGCCAAAATATTTGCTAAAATACTTTCTGAAAGATTACAGAACACTCTACCCAAAATAATTCATGCAGATCAAACTGGTTTCTTGCATGGAAGATCTTCATCTGACAATACCAGACTCTTTTCCAATGTATTAGTGCACACCCAAGAACATCCCAATCCATTGGTTGCAATAGGTCTAGACGCTGAAAAGGCATTTGACCATGTTGAGTGGCCATATCTTTTCCAATTTCTTAAACGGTATGGTTTTTCAGAATCTTCTATTAAACTAATAAAGATCTTATATTCGTCTCCTACTACATATATACAAATAAATGATGTTATATATAAACCTTTTAATCCAACTAGAGGTACTAAACAGGGTTGCCCTTTATCTCCTTTATTACTTAATATAGCGCTTGAACCTTTGTTATTAACCATTCGTCAAAATCCTCTCATCCAGGGTGTAAGGATTGATCAACAAACCTTTAAGTTAGCTGCATACGCTGATGTACTCATTTTCACATCACCTGCCTCAATTCCACACTTATTAAAGGTAATATCAAAATATTCCAAGATCTCTTGATATAAATTTAATACTACAAAAACGGAACTACTACCTAAAAATTGTGCACATTTAAAGCATGAAATTCAGCAATATAACTTTCAGTGGAATGAAAATCAAATTAAATATTTAGGAGTTTTGTTTGGCCCAACTATAGAGGACACTCTTAACCTTAACTCTACTAATATAATTAAAATAAATGAAAACCTAACACAAAAATGGTCACCATTAAGACTTAATTGGTGGGGTAGACTTATCAATAGAAATCAAACAAAATAAAACATGGAAATGAAAATAAGATGATACCTTTTTTATTGGACATAACTTAATACATTTCTTGATTAGCTTTCCTCAGTTTTTCCAGCTCTGGATTGTATGTCACTACAATATTGCCTCCTCCCTCAAAACACCCAGGGAGAATCTGCTAAAGTACAAGGAGAAAAAAGCCACAGACAGAATCCCCCTTGTAGTGACATATAATCCAGAGCTGGAAAAACTGAGGAGAATCATAAGAGATCTACAACCTATACTCCAGGAGGATGAATTACTGAAAGAGATATTCCCATCCCCACCAGTACTGGCCTTCCGACAGCCACCCAACTTAAAACACAAGCTAATCAGAAGTAAATTTCCATCACAGACTGAAAAGGAACAGAAGGGCACACTTCCCTGTAATTTATCCAGTTGCAAACTATGCCAAAATATTTCACAGGACCCCAAAGTCATCCACAAAGGAAAGATATTCAACATAAAGGGATCTTTCACTTGCTCATCTTCCAATGTGGTATATATCATTCAGTGCAAAAATGTAATGAAGGATGCTATATTGGAGAAACAGGCCAGATGCTTAAGACAAGATTCAATTTACATAGACATCATATGAACAATACAGCCAGTAGGGCCCCCACCCCGGTGGGACAGCACTTCACAGAACCAGGACACTGTACCAGTGATTTCACAGTGAGAATACTGAAAGGTAACTTTAAAACCATACAAGAATGTAAGACCTTTGAAGTCAGAATGATTGAATATTTTAACACCCAACTGAAAGGACTTAACAAGGATCTGGGGTTCCTAACCCATTATAAACCATAAAGCTGTATTTCTCTGTTTATCACCCTCCCCTCACCTATCCACACCTATCCTGTTAGAATATCAATGATATGCTTTGATGTCCCCATGCATACCTCCTACCCACCCCCATCCTCCCACCCTGTCAGACTGTCATAGTAATGCTTGAATGTTTTCACTTATATACACTGTCAGCTAGCACATTTGTTTATTTCCGATCTGACGAAGAAGGGCAACCTTCGAAAGCTAATCAAAAAATGTATAAAGTTATGTCCAATAAAAAAGGTATCATCTTATTTTCTTTTCCATGTTTTATTTTGTTTGATTTCTATTGATAACCTTAAGTGTGGACTAACACGGCTACCACACTCCTCTACTTGCAGTAGACTTGAAACTATAAAAATGATTGTACCAAAAATCAATTACACTCTCAGCATGTTACCAATATTACTAAAATCAACAATTTATAAAAACAACTGAATCAAAATTAACAAACTTTTTATGGGCAAACATGACTCCAAGAATAGCCATAAAGAAATTAAAAGCTAGTCCAACAAATGGTAGAGTAAATTTTCCTAGCTTTTATGACTATCACGTCTTTTCTCCTGAAACAATATTCTATTATCCACCAATAACAATACATTGTAAGCAACATTGAGCCTGCAAATAGGTGGGAAAATGTGGGTACAAATGCAACAAATAAATAAATAAAAATAAATAAATATTATGGAATCCTGGGAACATGATTTAAATCTTCAACTCGACAAACAACTATGGAATAAATTTTGGTTTAGAACTACACATACTACTAGATCTGCATCTACATCGCAATCCATGTTTTACTTGGCACATAGAGCTCTCTGGACTCCAAGTAAAATTGCCAAACTAAAAACATCACTTCCCAAAAACAACACGGAAAAATGCAGGTCATGTAATAAAGATAAAGGAACTCTTAAACATATTATTTACTCCTGTACTTTTATACAAGAATATTGGAGATCAATATGGAACACCATCCAGCTTATTTTCGAAAGAGAAAGACGCCCATATTTCGACCCAAATCGGGAGATGGGTGTCTTTCTCCCATGGGCGAACAAATTGGTATAATCAAAAGCCGATTTTGGTCATCTTCAACTGCACTCCGTCACAGGAACGAACAAAGTGGATGGGGGCGTGGTGAAGGCGGTACTGGGGCGTGGTTATCGGCTGAGGAGAGATGGGCGTCTTTAGTTGATAATCGAAACAAGAAGGGCGTTTTGGACGAGAATTTGGTCCGCTCTATTTGGACCCTTTTTTTTCAGGTCCAAGTCCCAAAAAAGTGCCCCAACTGACCAGATGACCACCGGAGGGAATCGGGGATCACCTCCCCTGACTCCCCCAGTGGTCACTAACCCCCTCCCACCAAACAAAACCCACTTTACAAACTTTTTTTCCCAGCCTGTATGCCAGCCTCAAATGCTGTACCCACCTCCATGACAGCAGAATGTGTTCTATCCTGTGACAGCCTTTCCCTGGTTCTGATGTGGCTCTGGACACCCTCGCACCATCCACCTCCCGTCCCACAAAGCGTACTAATCCCCAGCCTTGGCTGACCCCTTGCATCCGTTACCTTCGCTCCTGCGCACGATCTGCTGAACGCCTCTGGAGGAAATCTCGTACTCATTCAGACTTCCTTCACTATAAATTCATGCTATCCTCATTCCACTCCTCCCTATTCCTTGCAAAACAGGACTATTACACCCAATTGACCAATTCTCTCAGCTCCAACCCTCGTCGTCTCTTCGCCACCCTTAACTCTCTCCTCAAGGTGCCCCCCGCTCATACTCCCCCCCCTCACTCTCTCCTCAATCACTGGCTGATTACTTCCGCGACAAGGTGCAAAAGATCAACCTTGAGTTCACTACCAAGCCATCACCTCCTCTTCACCCATTAACCCTCTCCCTCAACCAACCAACCCAGGCCTCCTTCTCCTCCTTTCCTGAGATCACCGAGGATGAAACCTCCTGCCTTCTTTCCTCCTCAAAATGCACCATCTGTTCCTCTGATCCCATCCCCACCAACCTACTTAACACCATCGCCCATACTGTCAACCCCTCCATCTGTCGCATCCTTAACCTCTCTCTCTCCACTGCAACTGTCCCTGACACCTTCAAGCATGCCGTAGTCACACCTCTCCTCAAAAAACCATCACTTGACCCTACCTGCCCCTCCAACTATCGCCCCATCTCTCTCTTACCCTTCCTCTCCAAAATACTTGAGCGCACCGTTCACAGCCGCTGCCTCGATTTTCTCTCCTCTCATGCCATCCTCAATCCACTCCAATCCGGCTTTCGCCCTCTCCACTTGACAGAAACAGCACTCTCTAAAGTCTGCAATGACCTGCTCCTGGCCAAATCCAGAGGCCATTACTCCATCCTCATCCTCCTTGATCTTTCCGCCGCTTTTGACACTGTCAATCACGATTTACTTCTTGCCACTCTGGCCTCATTTGGGTTCCAGGGCTCTGTCCTCTCCTGGTTCTCCTCCTATCTCTCCCACCGCACCTTCAGGGTATACTCTCATGGATCTTCCTCCACTCCCATCCCACTATCTGTTGGAGTTCCCCAGGGATCTGTCCTTGGACCCCTTCTCTTCTCTATCTACACCTCTTCCCTAGGCTCACTGATCTCATCTCATGGTTTCCAGTATCATCTTTATGCTGATGACACCCAGCTGTATCTCTCCACACCAGACATCACCGCAGAGACCCAGGCCAAGGTATCGGCCTGCCTATCCGACATTGCTGCCTGGATGTCCAACCGCCACCTGAAGCTGAACATGTCCAAGACCGAGTTCCTCATCTTTCCACCTAAACCCACTTCTCTTTTTCCTCCACTCTCAGTTGATAACACCCTCATCCTCCCCGTCTCATCTGCCCGCAACCTCGGAGTCATCTTCAACTTCTCCCTCTCCTTCTCTGCGCATATCCAGCAGACTGCCAAAACCTGTCGCTTCTTCCTCTTCAACATCAACAAAATTCGACCTTTCCTCACTGAGCACAACTCCCAAACTCTCGTCCACGCTCTCATTACCTCTCTCCTCGACTACTGCAACCTACTCCTCACTGGCCTCCCACTCAGCCATCTATCCCCCCTTCAATCCGTTCAGAACTCTGCCGCACGTCTTATATTCCGCCAAAACCATTATTCTCATATCACCCCTCTCCTCAGGTCACTTCACTTGTACAGCGCTGCGTAACCCTTGTAGCGCTATAGAAATGCTAAGTAGTAGTAGTAGCTTCTGATCAGATACCGCATACAATTCAAGCTTCTCCTCCTTACTTACAAATGCACTCAGTCTGCTGCTCCTCACTACCTCTCTACCCTCATCTCCCCCTACGTTCCTGCCCGTAACCTCCGCTCACATGACAAATCCCTCCTCTCAGTACCCTTCTCCACCACTGCCAACTCCAGGCTCCGCCCATTTTGCCTTGCCTCACCCTATGCCTGGAACAATCTTCCTGAACCCCTACGCCAAGCCCCCTCCCTACCCATCTTCAAATCCTTGCTTAAAGCTCACCTCTTCAATGCTGCTTTCGAACATATAGGCTGCCCCAATCTGTCTGACCTATCAGATTGACTGTACATTTGTCTTTTAGATTATAAGCTCCTTGAGCAGGGACTGTCCTTTCAAGTTAAATTGTACAGCGCTGCGTAACCCTAGTAGCACTTTAGAAATGTTAAGTAGTAGTAGTAGTAAGATACCAGTGTCCTTCTCATATAAAATAGCCATATTAGGATCATTAGCTATACATTGCCCACTGGATGAATATCAATCACAACTTTTGGATATACTTCTCCAAACAGCATTAAGAATACTTTTCTTCTGCTGGAAAGACTTATCCAAGGCAACCTACTTAACGTGGTGGAATTCAGTATGTATACTTGCCAAATATGAATATGCAGCGGCTGAGAAGTATAATTCAGTTACCAAATACAGGAAAATATGGTCTCCCCTTCAAGATCAAATATGTAGTACTCTTGTGTAGGTATGTTCTCTTAACTATCTGTTCTCATGATAGGTCTACCTAACCAACATTACAAATCTGTAACCATAATAATTGGTATCTTTATCTTGTATCAGATATGTATATTGTTTGATGCTCAGTTTAATGTTCATATTTGTATACTGGCTAACATTTTAGCCATTTGTGTTTTGTTTCATTGATAAAATTATTGGAACTAAAAAAAAAACCAATAATCGAAGTAGCGATATTGATTTGACTTTATTGAGAGCAGAACAACGTGCCATCTATTATCTGAAATGTGTGTCCCCAAAGGGTTTGAACAAAGAGATTGAAATGATACATTTTTTATGAGCCATTAATCCTTTTAAATAACAGACCAGCTACTTTGTATTTTCTATATTATTGTTAAATTATCCTTTCATTATTATTCACAAAGTCTAATTTTTATTATTATTTCTATTTTTATTTATGTCATTTTTTGCAAATCATCATTATTATTGTATGAAGGAACCATCTGTATTTCTTTATCTATGGTCCACTACTGCTTTCAAGATTTTTTATACATTTATTTTATGTCATATATGTTATTTTATTGTCATTGATTATCAATACGTCATTAGTCATACCATACACAACATATTTTTTGGCCACTGTTCAAACAATATATTTTTATTTTTATTTTACTTTATTTTTATTTTTACTTTTATTTTTGTTCTCTTTTTATCTTCATTTCCCACTACACTTTCTTATTCTGGTTTTATTTCAAATTTTAGGTTTTTATTTATTTTTATTTACTTTTGTTTAGCTCCTACGAGGTTCATTCTCATTGGACGTATTTTACTCCTGTTGTGTCCACTGACGTCATTTTATGTCAGTTACGTCAGCATTGGTTCCTTTTATTTCCTGCATTTTTTTTTGTGTGGGGCTTTTGCTTTTCATTTGTTTGATTTGGCTGCGTCCCCCTTCGCGGATCCAGGTAGGATTTTAATCAGCTATCGGTGCTCTTTCTGCCTTCTTTATGGTTTGGATTAGTATTCACCTGGTTTTTGGTTTCTAGGTTCCGTTTTTTTCTCCATTTTTCTCGATCTCTGTATTTCCTACACTTTCCTGCTTCTCATAAC
This sequence comes from Microcaecilia unicolor, assembly GCF_901765095.1. Taxonomy (NCBI): domain Eukaryota; kingdom Metazoa; phylum Chordata; class Amphibia; order Gymnophiona; family Siphonopidae; genus Microcaecilia; species Microcaecilia unicolor. Next base: position 115,825,641 of record NC_044040.1, on the reverse strand, counting down.
AGTGCTTACTTCTGACTTCTGGTCTCTGTACTATGTTTCATTATTCATTGTGTTTTCGCTTTCCGTGTCAGTGCTTACTATTCGGCACTTTGTCTCTTCTAATTTCTCATTAATATTTAATTTCTCATTAATATTTATTTATTTTAAATTATTATTATATTTACTTTCATTTTTTAGTGTTTATACTTTGATTTTCATTTTCAGCATCATTATACTCGTGCTTTCCAAGCACTCAAAGTTGGTTTGACGTTCAGCAGAGGATTTATCGGTATGTCTCATTGTTATCCTCTTTCAGCTTTTTCAGGTTTTTTAGTTTGTTCAGCCTTTCTGTTTTACAATCATCTTACCCTCACAACATCATGGCACTACATTCTATATGTTCACATATATGCATTTTAAATACAACAGGCCATTAATATACAATTGATTTATAATCATACCATTATGTAAATAAGGAGAACTTATTATTATTATCATTTTTTCTTTTTTCCTTATTATTATTATTTTTTCTTAATTATCTTTTCTCAACCATCATGACACCACTGCATTTAGTAATGATTACATATACAGTGGGGGAAATAAGTATTTGATCCCTTGCTGATTTTGTAAGTTTGCCCACTGACAAAGACATGAGCAGCCCATAATTGAAGGGTAGGTTATTGGTAACAGTGAGAGATAGCACATCACAAATTAAATCCGGAAAATCACATTGTGGAAAGTATATGAATTTATTTGCATTCTGCAGAGGGAAATAAGTATTTAATCCCTCTGGCAAACAAGACCTAATACTTGGTGGCAAAACCCTTGTTGGCAAGCACAGCGGTCAGACGTCTTCTGTAGTTGATGATGAGGTTTGCACACATGTCAGGAGGAATTTTGGTCCACTCCTCTTTGCAGATCATCTCTAAATCATTAAGAGTTCTGGGCTGTCGCTTGGCAACTCGCATCTTCAGCTCCCTCCATAAGTTTTCAATGGGATTAAGGTCTGGTGACTGGCTAGGCCACTCCATGACCCTAATGTGCTTCTTCCTGAGCCACTCCTTTGTTGCCTTGGCTGTATGTTTTGGGTCATTGTCGTGCTGGAAGACCCAGCCACGACCCATTTGTAAGGCCCTGGCGGAGGGAAGGAGGTTGTCACTCAGAATTGTACGGTACATGGCCCCATCCATTCTCCCATTGATGCGGTGAAGTAGTCCTGTGCCCTTAGCAGAGAAACACCCCCAAAACATAACATTTCCACCTCCATGCTTGACAGTGGGGACGGTGTTCTTTGGGTCATAGGCAGCATTTCTCTTCCTCCAAACACGGCGAGTTGAGTTCATGCCAAAGAGCTCAATTTTTGTCTCATCTGACCACAGCACCTTCTCCCAATCACTCTCGGCATCATCCACGTGTTCACTGGCAAACTTCAGACGGGCCGTCACATGTGCCTTCCGGAGCAGGGGGACCTTGCGGGCACTGCAGGATTGCAATCCGTTATGTCGTAATGTGTTACCAATGGTTTTCGTGGTGACAGTGGTCCCAGCTGCCTTGAGATCATTGACAAGTTCCCCCCTTGTAGTTGTAGGCTGATTTCTAACCTTCCTCATGATCAAGGATACCCCACGAGGTGAGATTTTGCGTGGAGCCCCAGATCTTTGTCGATTGACAGTCATTTTGTACTTCTTCCATTTTCTTACTATGGCACCAACAGTTGTCTCCTTCTCGCCCAGCGTCTTACTGATGGTTTTGTAGCCCATTCCAGCCTTGTGCAGGTGTATGATCTTGTCCCTGACATCCTTAGACAGCTCCTTGCTCTTGGCCATTTTGTAGAGGTTAGAGTCTGACTGATTCACTGAGTCTGTGGACAGGTGTCTTTCATACAGGTGACCATTGCTGACAGCTGTCTGTCATGCAGGTAACGAGTTGATTTGGAGCATCTACCTGGTCTGTAGGGGCCAGATCTCTTACTGGTTGGTGGGGGATCAAATACTTATTTCCCTCTGCAGAATGCAAATAAATTCATATACTTTCCACAATGTGATTTTCCGGATTTAATTTGTGATGTGCTATCTCTCACTGTTACCAATAACCTACCCTTCAATTATGGGCTGCTCATGTCTTTGTCAGTGGGCAAACTTACAAAATCAGCAAGGGATCAAATACTTATTTCCCCCACTGTATGTACTTTGTGCATTTATAAAAATTTCCAAATTTTGTGTATCACTAATATCTATATTACATTTTATTTTAAACATATTATTATTGTTTTTATATATACTTTCTGGATTCCACTTGTGTGTGTGTTTTATCTCTATATTCCTTTATACGTCTGTAATTTTTCTTCCCTGTATAATTTTCGGAGTTTTTACTGTTGTATGTTTATTTACTTATTTGTTTATTTTTATTTGTATTGATTTTAAACTTTGTGTGTTTTTATACCCCTGAAGAAGGCATTTCTGCCGAAACACGGACCGTGTAGGGTCCCAATAAACTTTGTTTGGAGCTCTTACTCCTGTGTTTTGGCTGGTCATTTGGACTTGTTTTCTTCCACCTTGTGTTTGGTTTGCTTGCATTACTGTGGAAAGAGTGGACCCCCCTTTTCTCCCTTCCCAGTCTTCTGGATGCAACATGATGCCTGCCTGTGTGAGCCTACCAACGGCATACAGACTGCTGCTTCATAATACTAGACCCTACACTACATTATAACTTTCTAATCACATTTCTGTCTTGCCTTTTCCAGGAATTGCCAGACAGAAGAGGGGATAGTTCTGAAAAGTCCAAGGCATTGGAAATAGGAAACTTATAAGCTTATTTTCGAAAGAGAAGGGCACCCATCTTCCGACACAAATCGGGAGATGGGCATCCTTCTCTCAGGGTCGCCCAAATCGGCAAAATCGAAAGCTGATTTTGGGCGCCCTCAACTGCTTTCCATCGTGGAGACGGCCAAAGTTCATGGGGGCATTGAGCAGCGTAGTGAAGGTGGGACTGGGGTGTGCTTAAGAGATGGGTGTCCTCGGCTGATAATGGAAAAAAGAAGGGCGTTCCTGTCGAGCACTTGGGTGACTTTACTTGGTCCATTTTTTCTTGCGACCAAGCCTCAAAAAGGTGCCTGAACTGACCAGATGACCACCAGAGGGAATAGGGGATGACCTCCCCTTACTCCCCCAGTGGTCCCCAACCCCCTCCCACCCTAAAAAAAACTTTAAAAAATTTGTTTGCCAGCCTCTATGCCAGCCTCAAATGTCATACCCAGCTCCATGACAGCAGTATGCAGTTCCCTGGAGCAGTTTTAGGGGGTACTGCAGTGCACTTCAGGCAGGTGGACCCAGGCCCATCCCCCCTACCTGTTACACTTGTGGTAGTAAATGTGAGCCCTTCAAAACCCACCAGAAACCCACTGTACCCACATGTAGTGCCCCCCTTCACCCCTTAGAGCTATGGTAGTGGTGTACAGTTGTGGGGAGTGGGCTTTTGGGGGCATTTGGGGGGGCTCAGCACCCAAGTAAGGGAGCTATGCACCTGGGAGCAATATCTGAAGTCCACTGCAGTGCCCCCTAGGGTGCCCGGTTGTTGTCTTGGCATGTCAGGGGGACCAGTGCACTATGAATGCTGGCTCCTCCCATGACCAAATGGCTTGGATTTGGTCGTTTCTGAGATGGGCATCCTCGGTTTCCATTATCGCAGAAAATCGGGGACGACCATCTCTAAGGTCAACCTAAATGTTGAGATTTGGCCGTCCCCGACCATATTATCGAAATGAAAGAAGGACGCCCATCTTGTTTCGATAATACGGGTTTCCCCGCCCCTTCACAAAACCGTCCTGCGATAACAGCCCCAGGAAAACTTGGGTGCCCCGTTCAATTATGCTCCTCCACGTCCACAGAAAATACTACATACACAAGATTTGGAAGGATCCTGTTTACATTGGACCCTTCCACATTGAGGCATTATCTGCCATCGTAGTAAAATTGCAAGATCACACTTCTTGGGTACATCTTAAAGACATAAGGACTTTCCAATCTCTCCAGAATCAGGACATTACTAACGATACTGATTCAACTGCAGATGGATGCTCGTGAATGTACCCTCAATATTTTTTTTTGACTTTGTGTATTTTTGTTTTAGCACTAATCTTGATGATTCTTGAAAAATACTGTATTATCTTTTGTTAAGTTTTCATAGTTTTAGTTGCAGATTGTTTTAACATGTATATTACTTACGGAGCACTCACTATCATTACCTTTATCCTTGCCTCAGTCACCCCCACAGATGATTTTAACCCTTTTGGCTCCACCTTTGATTACACGGAAAAAGGCCTAGACCCCCAGGAGGTGGATAAATATTACGCTTTGGGACATTATTTATTTATTACATTTGTATCCCACATTTTCCCACCTATTTGCAGGCTCAATGTGGCTTACATAGTACCGTAAAGGCGTTCACCAATTCTGGTATGAACAAATAAAAAGTGATGTGGGAGAATAAAGTTCATGTGTAACAGACACATTAGGGAATCGTAGGGAGGAAGAGTTAATATGTGTCCATTACGAGCTTTGGTTTCGTTGTGTTGCAGGGTTCAGGCATTTAAGTTGGATCGGTAGGGTATGCCTTTTTGAACAGGTTAGTTGTTAGTGATTTCCGGAAGATTAGGTGGTCATACATTGTTTTCATGGCGTTTGGTAATGCGTTCCATTGTTGTGTGCTTATATAGGAAAAGCTAGATTCATAAGTTGATTTGTATTTGAGTCCTTTGCAGCTTGGGTAGTGGAGATTTAGGTATGTTCGTGTTGATCCTGTTGTGTTTCTGGTTGGTAGGTCTATGAGGTCTGTCATGTATCCCGGGGCTTCGCCATAGATAATTTTATGAACCAGTTAAAATTACCATAAAATTTAATGCGACCGATGAGACAGTCACATTGCAATTAGATGTTTGTAGACTAACCTCCTGTGGATCTTTGATTTGGCAACAATGGTATTTCAAATATCCTGTTTACCTATGCTTGTATGAAGAAATGCTTAATTATACTTCTCCCTGCCCTCACTGGGGAAGTATATGGTGGTATTGCGGAAATAGAACTCTGTACCCCACCTTACCCTCCAATTGGTGACAATGTGCTTTAGTTGGCAATTAAAATTCAATGTGAAGAAACGCAAAATGATGCACTTAGGGAGTAGAAATCCACGAGAGACGTATGTGTTAGGCAGTGAGTGTCTGATATGTACGGACGGGGAGAGGGATCTTGGGGTGATAGTATCTGAGGATCTGAAGGTGACAGTGTGATAAGGGCAGTGGCTGTAGCTAGAAGGTTGCTAGGCTGTATAGAGAGAGGTGTGACCAGCAGAAGAAAGGAGGTGTTGATGCCCCTGTACAAGTCGTTGGTGAGGCCCCACCTGGAGTATTGTGTTCAGTTTTGGAGGCCGTTTCTTGCTAAGGATCTAAAAAGAATCGAAGCGGTGCAAAGAAAAGGTACGAGAATGGTATGGGATTTGCGTTACATGATGTATGAGGAGAGACTTGCTGACCTGAACATGTATACCATGGAGGAAAGGAGAAACGGGTGATATGATACAGACGTTCAAATATTTGAAAGATATTAATCCGCAAACGAACCTTTTCCGGAGATGGGAAGGTGGTAGAACTAGAGGACATGAAATGAGATTGAAGGGGGGCAGACTCAAGAAAAATGTCAGGAAGTATTTTTTCACGGAGAGAGTGGTGGATGCCTGGAATGCCCTCCCGCGGGAGGTGGTGGAGATGAAAACAGTAACTGAATTCAAACATGCGTGGGATAAACATAAAGGAATCCTGTTGAGAAGGAATGGATCCTCAGAAGCTTAGCCGAGATTGGGTGGTGGAGCCGGTGGTGGGAGGCGGGGCTGGTGGTTGGGAGGTGGGGCTAGTGCAGGGCAGACTTCTACGGTCTGTGCCCTGAAAATGACATACAAATCAAGGTAAGGTATACACAAAAAGTAGCACATATGAGTTTATCTTGTTGGGCAGACTGGATGAATCGTGCAGGTCTTTTTCTGCCGTCATCTACTATGTTACTATGTTACTATGTTCAACTAGTAGTCTCTATCACGATAGCATTACAACATTCTGATAAACCAGCTCCCTCTAGGAGAAAGTGGGATATTCTTTTGATGATAGAATTTATATTGACTCTATAGGTGTGCCAAGGGGGGTGCCAGAGGAATTTAAGGCTCGCAACCAGATAGCTGCAGGTTTTGAATCTGTACTGTTTTGGTGGTCTACAATTAATAAGAATGTTGATTGGATTAATTACATTTATTATAATCAACAGCGCTTCATTAATTATACTCGAGATGCAGTTAAAGGTATTGCTGTTCAATTAGATGCCACATGAACTTGCTGAGAATTCTGGTGTAGATACCACCTGGATAAGGTGGATGGACAATATGTTTGGGAAATGGAAAACTTTCATATTATCTGGTTTGACCACCTTGATAATTGTTACTGCTGTATTTGTACTATTTGGCTGTTGTGTAATACCCTGTATTAAGAGTTTAGTGCAACAATTAATTGAAACTGAAAGACTACATATTAACGCATTTAAAATGTTGAAGATAATGCTTAAATTTTTTGTGTTCTCTTTTCTGCATTATTCTCCTCTAGGATTATTTAGATGGGGAGGCATTGTAAGTAACATAAGGCCAGGGGAAGGTTAAACAGGGGCAATATATACATATATATATATATATATATATATATATATATATATATATAGTTCACTACAACCACCTTATCCTGTTACCCATAGCCCAATACCTGTAAAAAAAAAAAAAGTTTTTTTTGACATTGTGACTCACACCTATAATCTCCATAACCTTAATATACACCTGAGAAAGAACTTATGGTTCCCTTCCGGAGCGGATGGGATTATAGCTGAAGTTCTAAATAAGTGAAGCCCTTGCTTTCAAGGCCTTCAAGGGGGAAGATATAGAATTATGAGCACAGTCATGACTATGGAAAGGGTCAAAAGGCCAGATTGATAAGCCTGCATGACTCTAGAATTTATGATCTATTATGATACCCTTACGGGCAAGCAGGCTTGGGAAAGAAACTAGTGTAAACAACAGGAAGAATGTGGTTTAACATGTTAAGGGAAGCAGATGGTGAGAACCAGATAATAATCTATGAGAAGGATAATTTGCAGAAAAAGTCATGTAACTCATTGTCTGAAACAAACGATATAAGCAGCCGGATCAGAACAGTATTTCAGAGAAACAGTCACAGTGAACATCTTTTTATGTAACTGTACTGATCTCTCATGAGAAACTATTAATTGCAACTGTATTTGATAAGTAAATAAACAATTGACTTTCTCATATGCACATAGCCCTGGTTTCTTTTATTCCACCCAAATTATTGATGGCTGGTACATGCTAATTTGGGAAGGGTACAAACGCCACGCTCAGCATTTCTCTACTACTCATGACCAAGTGTGGGTTTTGACCCTTGCAGCAGGCACACATGCTTGATGTGTTGGATTTACTGACTAGGTTAAAGGTCTTATATTGACTTTCTGGAATCCTTGTTCCTTCTTTTGCCTCAGAAATTTAAATGTGGCATAGTATTTAACAGGATGCCAATGCAGTGCTCACAGCAGAACAATAATAAGAGATCACCATAAAAGGTGGAAATGTAGGCATGATTTAAAGAAATTAAAAGAGGGTAGGGTCAGTAAGACCAACAAGAAAAGCTTAAGGGTGCTGAAAGCATGTCTCACTTGTTCATCCATTCACAGAGGTGGGAATTTGCCTGGTTTTGCCTTTTAAAAATACTGTGGTGCCAATGGAGCAGCACAGCACAGCTGTGGGTACAAAGGAAAAAACTGGCATCTGCATAAAAGATTGATCTGGTGGAAGAGGGCTTGGACTGGAATGGAGCTGGGCTGGGGGTGGTGTAAGGGGAAGGAAGTAAGATTGGAAGGAAGCTAATACCATGGCTAGAGGGGCTGAGACAGGAAATGAAAGGGAGCTAATGGTGCCATAGGGAAAGGGAGAGAAACTTGAAGGGTGGCGATATTGAGACTGGAACTGGAAAGGGTTGATGCAATGTGGGACAGAGGCTGAAAACGGACTGATGGTGTGGCATGGGGGATGATGATAGGGCTGGAAGTGGGCTGATCCTGGGCTAGAAGGGGGCTGGGATGGGCAGATTGTGGGAGGAAAGGGGTAGATGCTGGGATCCAGCGACCTCAATTAAGTGTTAATTAAGGTGTGGGGAAGTAGAATACTTGCATAGGTTGCTGAGTCAGCTTCAAAGAGCCTGTTTAAAAGAGGCCCCTTAGATTCAAAACTATATAAAGAGGAAAGGTCCCACTGAACTTTTTTTCTGAGAAGTTCCGAGAGAAGAGAGCATTTCTCTGGTAAGTGAACGCTATTTTGCTTTGTGCTTTGAGAACTTAAAGATTGGGGTTTAAAGGAGGAATTATTGTGTTAGGTAAAATAAAAATATAAAAAGCAAATTTTATCAACTAATCTCCATAGTCTTTTTCACTTAGTTTTAAAAACTTTGTACCACAGCATTAACAGATAGAATCTAACAGGCACTGCAGGATCTAGTTTAGTATTAAGGGGGAATAAAAAGAGAGAAAGAGAGAGAGAGAGAGAGAGAGAGAGAAGGAAAAGCAAGCAGGACCTAGTTTAGTATTAAGGGGAGAATAAAAAGAGAGAGAGCGAGAAAAGCAAGCATCATTAACTAGTTGCCTTAGAGGGGCATAATCGAACGCGAACGCCTATCCCATGGGCGTCTACAGTGCTTTTTTTGTGCCAGTACGCAACGGTATGGCGTACCGGCACCTTTTTTTGCCCCCCCCCCCCACCGGCGAGTCCTGCACTTCCTTTCAGTCCCCTACTTACTTTTTTTTTTTAAGACTCAGCAGCGCGAACGGTGCAGGCAGCGAATGAAAGAGGCTGTCAGCGTCTGAGCTTCCCTCTGCGAGTCCCGCCTACGTTGCTTCAACTTCCTGTTTCCGCATAGGCAGGATTCGCAGAGCGAAGCTCCGACGCTGACAGCCTCTTTCAATCGCTGCCTGCATGGTCGCCGGGGAGAGAGCCGAAAGGGGGAGGCAGAAAGGAGCCGTCTGCTGTAAGGAGCCACCATGAGAGAATACAAAGTGGTTGTGCTTGGATCGGGCGGAGTGGGCAAATCACAGAATCGTTCATAGAGAAATTAAATATGATCCGATCATAGAAGATTTCTACCGGAAAGAGATAGAGGTGGACTCCTCGCCTTCGGTGCTGGAGATTCTGGATACGGCCGGGACAGAGCAGTTCGCTTCCATGCACGATCTGCACTTTAAAAATGGACAAGGGTTTATTTTGGTTTGCAGCCTGGTCAACCAGCAGAGCTTTCAGGGCATCAAGCCCATGAAGAATCAGATTATCCGAGTGAAAAGGTACGAGAGGTTGCCGATGACCCTGGTGGGCAATAAAGTGAATTTAGACGGGAAAAGGGAGGTCTCATACAGAGAGGGCAAAGCTCTGGCCGATGAATGGAATTGCCCCTTCATGGAAACTTCTGCCAACCAAAGTCTGGGTGGATGAACTCTTTGCAGAGATTGTCAGGCAAATGAACTATGCTTCTCAGCCAAACGGAGACAATCAGTGCTGATCGTCCTTTGTAATTCTCTGAAACCGCTAAGAGGTTTACAAGGCACTACATTACAGAGGGGAGGGCAGGCAATAGAGAATTGCTGGACGGGGAAGGGAGGGGAGAATCGCTGGACATGGATGGGAGGGGAAGGCAGGGAAGAGAGAATTGCTGGACATGGATGGGAGGAGAGGGGAGAGAGGAGAATCGCTGGACATGGATGGGAAGGGAGGGCAGGGAAGAGAGGAAAATCGCTGGGCATGGAAAAGAGGAGAATTGCTGGACATGGATGAGAGGGGAGGGATGAGAATCACTGGACAGGGATGGGAGGGGAGGGCAGGGCAGGGCAGGGGAAAGAGGAGAATTGCTGGACATGGATGGAGAGGAGAACAAGAGATAGAGGAGAATTGCTGGACATGGATGGATGGAGGGGTTGGCGGGGAGAGAGGAGAAATGCTGGACTTGTGTGGAGGAGAGGGGAGAGAGAATTATTGCTTTATATGGATACAGGGGAGGGAAGAGAGGAGAAATGCTGGACATGGATGGAGAGGAGGAGAGAGGAGAAGTGCTGGACATGGATGGAGGGGTGGAAAGAAAAAAGAAGATGTACATGGATGGAGATGAGGGAAAGAGAAGAAAGGAGAAAAACTGCACATGGATGGAGAAAATAGGCAAAAGCTGGATCCACGTTATACCTCCTCCAGTCAATTCCATGGAGGAGGCCTCAGCTTTTACTTATGGATGTAGGGCAATAAATGAAGAAGAAAGGAGGAAAGTAAAGAAATAAATGGAAAGGAAGCTCTGGAAATGAAGTTAAAGGAACAGATAGAGAGCAGCAGAATCAGAGAATGGGACCAATATGGAAAGAAAAACAAAGTCACCAGACAACAAAGGTAGAAAAAATCATTTTATTTTCATTTTAGTGTTTGAAATATGTCCAATTTGAGAAATTACATCTGCTGTCTTATTTTGCACTGGGTATATTGGTATACGTTACTGGTATGTTCAGCAAGTCTATTCCTTAATTGTCTCTTGGTATGTCCGATATATGCGCCATAGCTGGTATAAGGGGTGTGGCTAATGTAGGTGTGGCTATCATAGGGGTGGAGCCATATGTGGTGACCTCACCCAAAATGAGTACCGGCACCTTTTTTTCTACAAAAAAACCACTGGGCGTCTATGTCCAAAAACGGGTACGTGAAGAGGAGGAACAGACCGTATTTTTGAAAAAAATGGACGTCCATCTTTTTTTTCGATAATACGGTTTGTACGGACCAAATCCCATGGATTTGTTCGTTTCTGAGCTGGGCGTTTGTTTTTTTAAGCGATAATAGAAACTAAAACTAGCCAGCTCTAAAACGCCCCAATCCGAACCATTTGGTCATGGGAAGGGCCAGGATTCGTAGTACACTGGCCCCCTTGACATGCCAGGACACCAACTGGGCACCCTAGAGGTCAGTGTGGTGGACCTCCGAAACAGCTCCCACATGCATAGCTCCCTTACCACGGGAGCTGAGCCCCCAACCCCCTCCCCAAAACCCACTACCCACAAATGTACAACACTACCATAGCTCTTAGGGGTGAAGGGGGCACCTACATGTGGGTACAGTGGGTTTTGGAGGCCTCCCATTTACCAGCACAAGTGTTACAGGCAGTGGCGTAGCCAGACCTGACATTTTGGGTGGGCCCAGAGCTAATATGGGTGGGCACTAGATATATATAGGTGTGAGTAGTTTTTTGGGGGATCCTAAATCATTTTTAATAAACAGTCTGCCCAACAGCTGTCCTACAGCAACATAAACCACATACATATTCGGAACCTATGTTGCAAACCTTAAAACCACCATACCGAGAATACAAAACACTCAGGACCTATAGAGCAATTCTACCATACCATAAGCAGTTATTTCTACGAGTCACACAAGGAAAAGGAAAGCATCTTAAACACTACAGTGAGCACTAGAACATCAATTCACCTATTGTAAAATGAAACCAGATCTTCCCTTTCATCTTTCACCATTTTTCTTTTTTCCGTCCTTTTCTTTCCTTCCTTTCCCCTCTCTTCCATTTCCTTTTTTGACCCTTTCCACTTTCCTGTCCTCATTTTTCTTCTTTTCTCCCTTTCCATCCTTCCCCCTTCTTCTTCTTCTTTTCCCTCCTCACCTTCCCTTCTCTCTCCTTCCCCCTTTTCTCCTTTCCCCTACCAACCTTTCTCCTTCCCCTTCTATCATGCCCTTTTTCTTCCACTTTTCCCTTTCCACCTCCCTTCTTTCCTCTTCCCCTCCTCTTCTCTTTTCCATTCCCTTTCCCCTTCTCTTCTCTCTTTTCAACTAGTATAGGGCCACCAAAACAGACACCAGATGCAGATGTGATTCCATATGCCCCAATGAAAGGAGAGTTTAATTTTACTTCCATTGAATTTCAGTATATTCCATCTTTATAACACCAGGCTTCCCAATCCCAAAGGCAGATTACAGAAACAGTTAAGATCAAGGAACATTCTCACAGAAATTTTGCAATGTGTATTGTTTAGAACAGCATAGAAAAATGAGCATAAAATACAGAGAATTATAACTGCTGTTTCTACTAGCTATAATCACGTTTAAGCTGTTTTACTGATGTTCACTTTTTATTTCATGATATTTACTTAAACCTAGATACAGGAAACTTTTAAATAAATTAAAAAGCTGTCAAATAAGTAAAAAGAAAATAAAATCTTAGGAAGGAACACCTCATCTTCTGTTTTCTCCAACTTCCTGGCTGCCCTGTCTGTGCTGCGTCGGGGATGGGTCAGGAGAGCTTCTGCAAGTGCCACGGAGGTGGACTTGACCCGACCCATCCAATTCCAGGATCCATTATCCCCCCACCCAGTAGCCCACACCACACACGCAGTCAGCACCCACAGCGGGAACTGTGTCGGTGGTCGCCTGGTCGCGGTCCCTACCTTAAAAAGAAGAGGCTTCAGTTGTTTGATGATGACATTAGTCAGTCAGGCAGAGGCTGAGCGTCAGTCTCACCTCACGCAGCCAACAGGCCAAGCCAGCGCTGCCACTGCCGTCGTCGTCAAACAGCTGGGCTGATTATCCGAGGCATTCTGTCTGTGGTACCAGGTGGCGGGTGGCGGTGCAGCGCATGTTCATAGGCGCCACGTGCAACTGCCAGGGGAAATAAGTACATAAGTAATGCCATACTGGGAAAAGACCAAGGGTCCATCGAGGCCAGCATCTTGTCCACGACAGCGACCAATCCAGGCCAAGGGCACCTGGCAAGCTTCCCAAACGTACAAACATTCTATACATGTTATTCCTGGGATTTTGGATTTTTCCAAGTCCGTTTAGTAGCGGTTTATGGACTTGTCCTTTAGGAAACCGTCCAACCCCTTTTTAAACTCTGCTAAGCTAACCGCCTTCACCACATTTTCCGGCAATGAATTCCAGAGTTTAATTACTCGTTGGGTGAAGAAAAATTTTCTCCGATTTGTTTTAAATTTACTACACTGTAGTTTAATCGCATGCCCCCTAGTCCTAGTATTTTTGGAAAGCATGAACAGACGCTTCACATCCACCTGTTCCACTCCACTCATTATTTTATATACCTCTATCATGTCTCCCCTCAGCCGTCTCTTCTCCAAGCTGAATAGCCCTAGCCTCCTTAGTCTTTCTTCATAGGGAAGTCGTCCCATCCCCGCTATCATTTTAGTCGCCCTTCGCTGCACCTTTTCCAATTCTACTATATCTTTCTTGAGATGCGGCGACCAGAATTGAACACAATACTCAAGGTGCGGTCGCACCATGGAGCGATACAACGGCATTATAACATCCTCACACCTGTTTTCCATACCTTTCCTAATAATACCCAACATTCTATTCGCTTTCCGAGCCGCAGCAGCACACTGAGCAGAAGGTTTCAGCATGTTATCGACGACGACACCCAGATCCCTTTCTTGGTCCGTAACTCCTAACGTGGAACCTTGCATGACGTAGCTATAATTCGGGTTCTTTTTTCCCACATGCATCACCTTGCACTTGCTCACATTAAATGTCATCTGCCATTTAGCCGCCCAGTCTCCCAGTCTCGTAAGGTCCTCTTGTAATTTTTCACAATCCTGTCGCGAGTTAACGACTTTGAATAACTTCGTGTCATCAGCAAATTTAATTACCTCGCTAGTTACTCCCATCTCTAAATCATTTATAAATGTATTAAAAAGCAGCGGTCCTAGCACAGACCCCTGAGGAACCCCACTAACTACCCTTCTCCATTGTGAATACTGCCCATTTAACCCCACTCTCTGTTTCCTATCCTTCAACCAGTTTTTAATCCACAATAGGACATTTCCTCCTATCCCATGACCCTCCAATTTCCTCTGTAGCCTTTCATGAGGTACCTTGTCAAACGCCTTTTGAAAATCCAGATACACAATATCAACCGGCTCCCCTTTGTCCACATGTTTGTTTACTCCTTCAAAGAATTGAAGTAAATTGGTCAGGCAAGATTTCCCCACACAAAAGCCTTGCTGACTCGGTCTCAGTAATCCATGTCCTTGGATGTGCTCTGTAATTTTGTTTTTAATAATAGCCTCTACCATTTTCCCCGGCACCAACGTCAGACTCACCGGTCTATAATTTCCCAGATCTCCCCTGGAGCCTTTTTAAAAAATGGGCGTTACATTGGCCACCCTCCAATCTTCCGGTACCACGCTCGATTTTAAGGATAAGTTGCATATCACTAGCAGTAGCTCCGCAAGCTCATTTTTCAGTTCTATCAGTACTCTAGGATGAATACCATCCGGTCCAGGAGATTTGCTACTCTTCAGTTTGCCAAATTGCCCCATTACGTCCTCCAGGTTTACCGTGAAGTCAGTAAGTTTCTCCGACTCGTCCGCTTGAAAATGGGGGGAAATGGTGCTGCTGCACAGCGCATGTGCACATAGGCGCCTTTTTTTTTTACAAATTTGGGGGAGTGACCACCTTAAAAAAAATCTGTGAAGCAGTTTGACAGGCAGCGCTTCGCGTCTGCCCTGCGTGCATTGCAAAAGAAGGAAATCGTCTTCGGGCCTTCCCTCACTGTGTCCCGCCTTCCGAGGGCGGGACACAGTGAGGGAAGGCCCGAAGATGATTTCCTTCTTTTGCAATGCACGCAGGGCAGACGCGAAGCGCTGCCTGTCAAACGGCTTCACAGATTTTTTTTTTAAATGCCCGATTTTCCGAGCGCTGACTGGGCGGGACTGAGAGATTGGGTGGCCCTGGGCCCACCCAGGCCCACCCGTAGCTACGCCCATGGTTACAGGTAGGGGGGATGGCCTGGGTCCGCCTGCCTGAAGTGCATTGCGGTACCCACTAAAAGTGCTCCAGGCCTTTAGGACTTGTTGCTGCTGTACAACCTTGGCACACCAGTTGACACCTGAAGACTAATGTTTCCGAAAACGTCCTTTATTCAAATAAGCACGTTTACTCACAGTTAACTGCAGATCAGATGTTGTGCCCCACTGGCAAAGAGTCTCCCTGGTACTGAGATTAGCAGTAGGTCAGAGCTGGCAGAATGCTGTACAATGCCCACTTTCAGTAACGTGGGTAACACATTAATGGGAGGTAAAACTGGCTTACAAAAATGGCCACTACCTCATGGACTACCGGAAGCAAAACAGGGCACACTCTGACCCAGTATGCAGAGGGAAAAACACCAACATAATTCCTAAGCGTGCCCAGCTCAGATAGCGATTAGGAACACATGGTTTCGATTATGAGTAGATAAGTATGGGCGTCTCCACCTGCCTTCCCTTTCTTCATTGCCATTTTACCTGCCATTTCCTGCACTTAGACCTTGCCCGTTGTTCGTAATAATAATTTACAGGGTTTTACCCTCACTTATATGAAGGTATGTGTTTAGCAATGTATGCTTGGGTACACCTGTGTATTTAGGGGGGGGGGGGGAATTATTGTTGGCCCTCAGCCACCACGCCTTCCGTTTCCTGTCTTCCACATCCCCTGATGCTCCCTTCCTTTCTCCCATTCTCTCTGCCTGGTTGTAGCAGGCAGTGTGTGGGGGCCAAGAATTTAGTACAGTCGGCCCAAATCAAGCACCCCTCGGTAAGGGTCATTTCAATCAGGGAGATGTGCAGCTAATATTCCAGAAGATAAAAGGCGCACTACACAGTCTTGAAACAGACGTTCATGGTAAGCTCTCATTTGTCTGCCACCTCTTCTCTTTGTGCTCATAGTCAAGGAGTGTGCATTCACTGTATGTATGTAGTCTGGAGTCAGATGTTAGGTAGCTCTCTTTTCACCAGGTTCCTGTGCACTGTACTGTGGGGTTGGCAGGTCCTCAGTGGTGTGGGCCAGCTGTTGGAGGTGCTGTATTGGTTCCCGGTAGCTTCCATCTTCCTTGTTTATGTGGTGTACCCCAGTCCCCATTTATGAAGTGGCCACCCATTCTCAAGGTCCATAGGCGGGGGAGGGGAGAATGATTAATGCAATGGATGTGTATAGCACATTATGGAACACCTTCCTAAATTGCTCCATAGGTAGTAGGGTAGGGAACATGCACATTACATTGTTTTTAATCGGTAGCCTGGACAAAATGATCGAGGTGGCTACAGGTAGTGCCACTGAGGCCTATGACGTGGTGGTGAGGGAGAGGGGTGTGTGTACAGGTACCAACCCAAAGTAACTGGTGGTGGTTAAAGCCTGGTGGCTGCTGTGGCCTAGTGGTTAGAGCACCAGCCTTATAATCATAAGGTTGCTGGTTCAAATCCCACCTAAGGCAAGTCACTTCAGGGACAAAGTTTGACACAAACCCAGAATACTTGAATGTAACACACCTTGATCGACTACTGGAGAAAGTGTGATCACACCTGCAAATAATGAGCACCATTTTTATTTGTGCCCTTCCCTAACACAAGTATTACATTGCAACTGTGATGAAGTAACCATCCATCTATTGGGTTTCCCATTGTTTCCCTTTTGCTCCTCAGCATTATATACCATAGCTGATGTATTCAATGTGAAAATATGAGCCAGCTGTTTGTAGGTCCTTCTTGGCCCCCCCCCCACCCCCCACCAATGTGGCTTGTGGGTAAGGATATGTGTCCATCAGACAGCAAACACTGTGTATGTGGTACCTGGAGTTATGTGGAAGTGTGTACCTGGCAGATCACACGTGGTACACTATTAATCTCTTATTGATGGCACTCTGTATTGTGGGTCAGTATGGTGGAGGGGAGGGAGGAAGGGAGAGAGAGATGCTGGCTGGCCATTTTTATTCATGAACACAAATATCCATCCAGCCTCCCCGGCCCAACCCCCCTGCACATATGGCCATGCAGGTTGGAATGAACAGGTGGCGTTCTGTATGGCCAACATTCTCAGACATACATCACCTTCTCATTCACACAGCACATTTAATGCTATGCATATTGCTGCCTCCTTCCTCTCAACTCAACAGCACCATTTGGTGATATGTAATGCACAAGGGAGACAAACACACACACACACCCTGATAGTTATATTGTAACAGAAACATTTATTTCCCCCCCACCCCCACCCCTACAAAATAAGCCCCAACAATGCCCTCCTCCCCCCCACAACTCCCCACACACCCCAACAATTCCCTCCCCCACCCCCCACAGAACCCCCAACATTTCCCTCCCCCACACACACAACCCCAACAATTCCCTCCCCCACCCCCCACAGAACCCCCAACATTTCCCTCCCCCCACACACACAACCCCAACAATTCCCTCCCCCACCCCCCACAGAACCCCCAACATTTCCCTCCCCCCACACACACAACCCCAACAATTCCCTCCCCCACCCACTCCCCACACCCCCAACAGGCCCCCCCTATTTAAATTAAGGGCGGCCACGCCCTCTGAGCAAGGCCCTCTGTAGCAGGGCAATGAGCAGCCCCAGCAGTACCCTTAGTGGGCCCTGGAGCTGCTCATTGCCCTGCCGTAGGGCTCTCACCTCCTGCAGCAGCTGGTGCTGGCCAACTAAAAGCTGCTGCTGGCCATGTACCAGCTGCTGCAGGAGCCGCACTACAGTAGCAGGGCCAAAGGCTGGAGGTGGGCCAGGGGACACTGAAGATGGCCCAGGGGATGGAGGTGGGCCAGGCGATGGCGCTGGCTGAGGGGAGGGAGAGGCCTCATACGGAGCTGCAGGTGGGGAGGGGTCCTCATGAATGTTCTGATCCTCATCTATGATGAGGACTCCCTCCTCCGAGTCCGAGTCCTCCTCCTCCTCCTGGTGGGCCGCCTCCTGGCCTGGCTGCTCCTCCTCCTCATCCAGGTGCCCCTCCTCTTGGTGTTCCTCCTCCTGATCCTCGTGCTCCTCCTCCTCCTGCTGCTCCTCCTCCTCCTCCTGGAGGTGGTGGCCCTCCTCATCCTCCCGGTCAGCTTCCTGCTGGTGGAGCCCTGTGTATGTAAAAGGAGTGTGATTGAGATCAGTGCATACACCATGGCTTGCATAGTGCAGTAGCTGGGTGGCGTGAGGCAGGGGATGGGGCAGGGTGTGGTGAGGCGTAGCCTATGCCCATGGGGAATGAGCTGCATCAGATGACATGAAACAGAACCCTGGACCCTCCTCTGACACACACCACGCAGGACATGTTGCCATCCCAAATTCATTGCTGACCAGCATGTTTGCATTGTGAGATGCAACGAGGGGTTGATGGGCAGTTGTTGTAGGAGTTATTGGGGGGGGGGGCAGTGGGAAGGGTGTTGAGCACAATTCTTTTATGTGATTTAGGCCATAACATGCAGTACAAGTAGGGCCTCAGGCAGCTGTACCAGGACACACTAATCAGCCACCACAGTAAGGGGAATAGTAAAGTGTGGCATATCATCTCATTCATCTCGGGGGGATGGTCGGACGTTGCAGGCACGCTCATGGGAGAACCCCTGCAACCTGCATCCTTGATCTGGGACAGATATGGTATTACTTACTAGGTGGCTATTAGGCAGATGGGAATTGATATTGTACAACACATTTGCTTTATTCATGAAATGTATGTAGTAATCTGTACAGGTGTCCTGTTTTTGAATACTTACGGCGAGCCCTGAGGTGCCTTCGCACCGCCCGGATGAGGTCGGGCCTCTCCCGCCTCACCCGGCGGAACCGCCTCCTCAGGGACTCCAGGTCCCGGTGGACTCCAAAGCGTCTGTAAGATATAAGTTTGTAGAGCAGGGGTCAGGGGTGTTGGTCCTTTTTGTCCTCTGCACACATTCATTTGCTATTCACATACCAGAGAGAGAGGGTCTACAGTGTTGGGGGGGGGGGGCACCTCCATTGGTAGTGAATCATAGGAGCCACCTTTTTACCATTTTGGGGGGTGGAACCCCCAGTGGAGATGACCCCTCCCTCCATACATATTTGATATTAGGGGTGGGGTGGTCAAGCACCCACAGCAGCCACCGAGTTGGTTCCTATGCAGATGATGCCAGAGGGCCAGACAGTACCATTTGTATACATTATAATGTATGCTTGTTAAACTACTTTATTGTGTTATCATGACCATGTTATAAAGTATGGTATAGGTTTCATTGGTCTCATGCTTCCACTATTCGGAGGCGTTGTAACCCACTGGCTGCAAAGAGGGGTTGGAAAATGTGGCCTTCACATAACTAACGAAATTGTCACATAACACTAATAGAATAGTCACATACCTAACCTAACGAAATACATTCTTGTAGGGATGTGGGAATGGTGGTCGTTTCAATAACATACAAATTATTAGTGATTGTGCATGTTCCTATATTACTCATGATCCTTGCATGGACACTCCAGTTACTGCTGGTAACAGTGATGACGGAGCTGTTATATGTGTAGGTACAGGAGGGGAGGGGGGTTGGGCCATAACCTTACCTTTCTAGCCTTTCCCGGATACGGGACCAGGCTCGCATGGCCTGCAGCCTGGGGGGCAGGTGGTGGTGCTGGATGAAAAGGCGATGCCGGTGCCTTAGGCAGAGCCGGACAAGCAGCAGGTTCTCCTCTTCTCCAAAATTTGGCTCCCTGCGTTGTGCCATTTTTCCACGTGTTGGAAAAGAAGTGCCTTATATAGACGACCTTGCGTGAGGGACGTCGTTTCATGCACAGCTCCATATATGGATGACCATTCCATATATGGCCCCTATCAGCACGTGGACGCCCTCGTAAGCATAGACGTCTTTGACGTGCACATGCCTGCAGGAGTGTGAAACGTGCCTTATATAGATGAGTATGACGCACCCCACCCGACCCTTTTCACATATACACAATATGCATTTACTGCATGTTCAGTAGGTGTACAGTGCATGCAGATCCGGACATTCAGATGGGCACATATGATGAAAGTATGGGTGGAGCAGCATGATATGTCTGTAGTTGACACATATATGCGTTCCTCATATATTTCCGTACCTGGATGGCCTGAACAACATGTACTGTACTTGCGATACACCTATGTACATTATTTTACACACCACGTGATTTGGTCGTTTGCACCTGCAATAATCGACCATCTTAGGGCGCCCAATTTAGTCACGCTTATGCGCTCGTCATTTGATTGTTTTCTTACAGGGATAATCGATTATCGAAAAACGCCCACACTATTTTTCCATTATACAGGTCTATTTTTGGACGTTTTCGTAAGAATGTCCTAATTCGTACTTGGACGATCTTTCCATTATGCCCCTCTATGTATGTTACCGATTTGTTCACCCACGGGAGAAAGACGCTCATCTCCCGATTTGGGTCAAAATATGAGCGTCTTTCTCTTTTGAAAATAAGCTGGATAGTGTACAAGCCCTTTTCCCATAGTTTTAAACTGAAATTTTCTCTAGGAATAGGCATTTTTCCCATAGTTTTAAACAAACCTTTTCTAGAGGTAGAAACTAAACAGCCAAAAACTCTTGTTCTAAAAGGCAGTTATTTTCTGTTCCTTGGCTGCTGGAGAGGTAGCTCATCCAGCGACCTCCATTAAGTGCTAATTAAGGTGTGGGGAAGTAGAATACTTGCATAGGTTGCTGAGTCAGCTTGAAAGAGCCTGTTTAAAAGAGGCCCCTTTAAACCGATATCCCTTTTCCCGCCAGCTCCCGAATACCGATGCGCCCTATGTGCTGAGTGAAGAGCGCAGGACTCCGGCTATAACTCGCTTTACCAAATTAGACCTATTATTCATGCAGACTAGTCCATTAAGCAATGGGTTGTCAAGGTGGCATCAAGCGATCAGAGATCATAAAAAAGCGCCTCATATGTCACATTTGGCAGAAGAGTGGAGCAGGGATGTAGTAGAAGAGGTTACGGTGGAATGCCTGGGGGCAGCATTTAGAAACTTGGGTAAGATAACCCCGAATGCATCATTGCAGGACAATCAGTATAGGATTCTTTACAGGGTGCATATCACAAAAGCAAGAGGGAAAGCTTTGGGGATGTGGAAGGACGACGCGTGCAACAAATGTAAGGGGAGTGTGGGTTCTTTCCTTTATGGAATGCCCATCATTGCATGTGTTCTGGGCGAGGGCGTTGCAACTGCTGGAAGAAATACTGCAACGTACAGTGGAGTGGCAGTACTCTGTCACCCTGATGGGCTGTGGGGAGTCACTTAAAGAACAGGGACTGGGTGCCGCCCAGACCAAATTTGTACTGCTGGCAATGATAATTTTGAAGAAGTGTATATTAAGGGTGTGGGTCACTGGGGAGCCCCCGGACTTGGAGTCGTGGAAGTCCTGTATGATGGAAATGGGCAGCTGGGTAAGCATGACATATAAATTCGCTGCTACCCTGAGACTCCGCTAATACCGAGATCTTTGGGGAAGAACTCAAACTCTGTTCTCACAGCAACGCTCTAAACCTGAGTAGTAGAGTCTGCGTGCAACTTGGGGAACTCACTATTCACTGGGGAGGGGGAGTAGGGAGGGTGGAGGGAGTGAAAGTGGGGTTATAAACAAACTGTTATGGAGATCAGATAGATCAGAGGCTAATATGTGATGTCTTACAAATGTTTTTTTTTATGTACATGTTCTGTTATGTTCGTATCATAAGTTGTACTATGACTGACTTCATACACCTATAAAAATATTTTAAAAAAAAAGAGGCCCCTTAGATTCAAAACTATATAAAGAGGAAAGGTCCCACTGAACTTTCTTTCTGAGACGTTCCCAGAGAAGAGAACATTTCTCTGGTAAGTGAATGCTATTTTGCTTTGTGCTTTGGGAACTTAAAGATTGGGGTTTAAAGGAGGAATTGTAGGTTAGTGTTAGGCAAAATAAAAATATAAAAAGCAAATTTTATCAACTAATCTCCGTAGTCTTTTCCACTTAGTTTTATGTTTAACTCTTTTTTATTGACGATAAGATCCATACGAACCATCACCCATATATACATACATATATCATAGTACAAAAGCCCAACAACTGGCATTCCCATAAACGTCAATAAATTTTCCCCCTTTTCCCCCCTCCTCCCTTCCCACATACCCCCTCCCTCCCTTGTATTATGTTAAATCCTGTCTATTCACAAACTGCCTAACACATTACATAGTTCTCATGTTGCATTTCTCATTTATTGCTTACAGTATTTCTTTAATCCCATCCATCTTCTCTCCCACCCCCTCAAAACAAAACTCTCTATTCCTCATTATTATGGCTATTCTCCTTTAACCTTAACAGTTCAGCAGATGGCTATGAGCCGCTGGAAGTGAGGGTCTCCCAGAAGGGGGCCCAGCACGACTGGAACTTTTTCCCCACCTCCGAGTCCCAGTTCATAACTCCCATCCGCTCAAGGCGCATCAATGACAGCATCTTTCCCCGCCACTGCTGCCTAGTGGGCGGACGAGGGGAGATTCACTCGGCTAGTATAGCTTGCTTGGCAACGATAACAGTCTTGTGCGCAAATTCTGTGAACCCTCTGGGGCTAGACACTCCTAATTTGGGTTGACCAAACAATAATGTTACATCATAACTCCATGTTGAGTCCCAAATCTTGGATACGTTAGAAAGGATACCCCTCCAGAACCTTCTCAACCCCTGCACAGCTCCAGAACATGTGGCGCAGTGTTGCTCCTTCATGGCCACATTTCGGGCATGAGCCCCAGGGGGACACACCCATATGAAAGGCACGCCTAGGGGCTATGTATAGGCGCAAGGCAAACTTATATTGTAGCTCCCAATGACTCGCTGCTTTGAATGAATGTCTAATAGACAGTACGTGTGCTTTCAGTTGCGCACTATCTATAGTTTCCAAGAGATCAGTACTCCATTGCTGCGCCAATGTCACATAGTCGTATGTGCCTATGGTGGAAGGTGAGGGGTACCTCTTGTTGTGCTGCCAATGAAAATGCATCTGAGAGCTCTTCTTGTAAATCTTCCGCCAAGCACTCCCACTCTAAAGAGCTTATGTAATGCTTAAGTTGTAAGTAGTAAAATTCTTCTTTTTTCAACAGTCCATATTCCTGCTGCAAATCCGGGAAGGTCCTAATACGGCCCTCTCTAGTAAGCACATGGGATAAATACGCCATCCCTTTATTTTTCCATTTTTGAAACACTGGATAAATCCGACCCGGATCAAAGTTCACGTTTTCACAGATGGACAGAAACGGTGTTGTCCTTGTAGAGAATTTATGCAACCGACATATCCAACACCACACCGCCTTTGCCATAATCATTATCATGGAGTACTTTAGTATGTCTAGAATCGGCGCTCCCCCTACATGCACGTAATTTGTGAAGTGTACTTTAGATTCTATTTGCAACTCCAGATCCGTGTTAGAAAAGTCCTTCGTTCCACATGCCACCGACATCTGTCTCACGCTCAGCACTCCCAGTCCTCCATATTCCACAGGGATAGTTAAGACAGACATAGGAAGGCGTGCCTTTTTCTTTTGCCAGAAGAATCTTTGAAGTATTTTATTTAGTTTCTTCTTGTCTGTTCTCTCCAGGTATAAGGGCAATGTTTGGAAGACATATAATCACTTTGGCATGATGCATATATTAAAAAGTGCTATCCGTCCTAGCAACGTTATAGGCAGGGAACCCCACATGCTCAGCCTTTCCTCTGTTTCTTTTAGCAACCATCCCACATTTTCTCTATATAGCATACCCAGCTCTGCAGGCATCTTTATTCCTAAATATTTTATTGGGTCTATCGTCCAGATTAGTTGTTGTGGACCACTCCATCTTCCCACACAACCTCAGCTGCAACCGGGAGGATATATGATTTTGTATAATTTAATTTAAAACCCGACAATCCCCCAGATCTCATCATCTCATCCAGCAGAGACTCCAATGAGCTGGCAGGGTCCGTTATAATTAAAAGGAGATCATCTGCATAAGAGAACACCTTAAGTTGCCGCTCTCCCACTATCACCCCCTGTATCTCCTTTTTCCTCTTTATGACCCTCAGCAGGGGCTCCACTGCCAGCACAAATAACAACGGTGAAAGGGGACATCCCTGTCTTGTGCCCCTGTTTATCGGAAACTCGCTCTCCCTCTCTCTATTAATTATTACACTAGCTCTAGGGTCCTTGTATAATGTCTTTACTGCCCTCAAATACCACCCTGTTATACCCATTGCCGACATAACTTGAAATAGGTAATCCCAGTTAACTTGATCAAACACCTTCTCTGCATCCAGGCTTATAACCCATGCTGGGACCTCCCCAATTTTACACTCTGCCATTGCTAGCAGTAGCTTCCGCACATTGTGTACCGCTTTCCGTTTTCTAATAAATCCCACCTGTTCCGGGACTATCAAGTCTGGTAAACAGTTCGCTAACTGCTCTGCAAGAATTTTTGCCAGTAGCTTCACTTCAAAATTTAATAAAGATATCGGTCTATATGACCCTGGGTTTTCTGGCAGTTTACCAGCTTTTGGGATTAATGTTATGTGAGCTCTATTGGCATTAACGGGAAAGCTACCATCCGCCAGTACCTCTTCAAAGTAGCTAAGCAGGTGTACCAAAGCTTTGGAGTGCAATGATTTATAATATTCTCCAGATAGCCCATCCGGGCCAGGGGCAGATCTTAATTTCAATGCTTTAACTGCCTTCTGTAGTTCTTCCATTGTTAACTGCGCATTCAAGCACTCTAGGTAACACAGTAACATAGTACATGATGGCAGAAAAAGACCTGCATGGTCCATCCAGTCTGCCCAACAAGACAAACTCATATGTGCTATTTTTTGTGTATACTCTACCTTGATTTGTACCTGTCCTCTTTAGGGCACAGACCATATAAGTCTGCCCAGCACTATCCCCGCCTCCCAACCACCAGCCCCGCCTCCCACCACAGGCTCTGGCACAGACCGTGTAAGTCTGCCCAGCACTATCCCCGCCTCCCAACCACCAGCCCCTCCTCCTACCACCGGCTCTGGCACAGACCGTATAAGTCTGCCCAGCGCTATCCCCGCCTCCCAACCACCAGCCCCGCCTCCCACCACCGGCTCTGCCATCCAATCTCGGCTAAGCTCCTGAGGATCCATTCCTTCTGAACAGGATTCCTTTATGTTTATCCCACACATGTTTGAATTCCGTTACCGTTTTCATTTCCACCACCTCCCGCGGGAGGGCATTCCAAGCATCCACTACTCTCTCCGTGAAAAAATACTTCCTGACATTTTTCTTGAGTTTGCCCCCCTTCAATCTCATTTCATGTCCTCTCGTTCTACCGCCTTCGCATCTCCGGAAAAGGTTCATTTGCGGATTAATACCTTTCAAATATTTGAATGTCTGTATCATATCACCCTTGTCAGTTCAGCTTTTTGCAAGTAGGTCATCAAGGCTTCTCCCTGGGGTGTGTTTTGGCTTTTATATAATGTAGCAAAGTACTCTGTAAAAGTCTGACCGATCTCCTTATGATTACTTGTCAATTTACCATTTTTGTCTCTAAGCACTGCCACCGTTCTCGATCCTCCCCAGTCCTTAATTACCCTTGCTAGCAAGCACCCAGTTCGGTTCCCAAATCTATGGAGTTTGTACTTGTAATATAGCACCGACCTGGTTTCTATTTCGTGCAACTTTGAGTTTAAAGTAATTTGCACTGATTTCAAATTATCTAAATTCGTTTTCATCGGCTTATGCGCATAAGCACTTTGAGCCTTCTTAAGTCTGGCCTCCAGTAATAAAAGTCTGTCTGCCCTACATTTATTACGCTTGCTGCAGTAGGCTATAATTTCACCTCTAAGGACTGCTTTTGACGCCTTCCAGAACAGAAGCGGCTGGGACTGGGCATGTATATTATTGTTCTTAGCATACTCCTCCCATTTGTTCTGTAAGTAGTTTTTACATTTTTTTTTATCAGCGAACAGGTAAGCTGGAAATCTCCATCCTCTCCCCCCCCCCCCCCCCACCCACCCACCCACCCACCCAAGGCTCTAGGTCTACCCACACTGCTGAATGATCTGATATTTCTTCTGGGCCAATTTCGGGCCCTAGTAGGTAAGGTCGAGCAGTCCGCTAATATGTAGTCCAACCTAGTCTGTGTGCCATGAGCTCTAGATCTGTGTGTGTACTCGCGCTCCCGCGGGTGGAATGCTCGCCAGGTGTCCACTAAATTAAGTGCTCTGGCAAACAACTCTTTGGCTCTTTGCCCTACATGGTGTGATGAGGCTCTATTGGAGCAATCTACTTGAGGATTAGACACTAGATTAAAATCGCCCACCACTACCAACCGTTTACTGTTACATCCAGTGCACTCACCCATTAAGGACCTAAGGAATCATAAACATTTGGTCCATACAGCGTTACTAGAGTTATCTCCATTCCTGGAAACCAAATGTTCAAGATTATGTACCTACCATCCTCCCCTTTGACCACCCTGGAAGCTTTATACGTGAGTCCTTTTCTAATGAGGATCACTATCCCGCCTTTCTTTCCTTTGGCTGCTACTGAAAAAACTTCCCCCACCCACCTTCTCTTCAGTTTGGTGTGCTCAATCTCTGATAGATGTGTCTCCTGTAGACATGCTATATCTGTTTTGTGCCGCTTCAGGGCCGTTAAGATCTTTGCTCTTTTTATTGGGGAACTTACGCCCCCGAACATTCCATGTCGTTAATCTAATTGGCGCCATTTCTTTTGTTTTGTAGCTTCATCTTTCAAGCCCAGAGCGACTATTCCTTCTCCCCGCCTGCCTCTTGTACCTTTTTGCCATTTGTAATGTGAGGAAACATGTTTCTGTCCTAATCCATCCTTCACCCCCCCACCTTCCCTGCCCCCCTCCCGCCCCGCTCGCTCAAGCCTAATGCCCTTGCGAGCTTCCCCTTCCCCCTCCTTCCTTCCCTTTGCCCCAACTCCAAATACCTCTTCTCCATCATCGGACCTATCCGATGAGAAAGTATGAGGACTCCCTGAACACATGAGGCCCCTGCCCACATGTCACATAATGTTTGCCCTGTGTTAAGCTTCCAACTATTCAATTCTAATTCTGATGCCCCTGGCACGCTAGGTTATTACCTGGCTCATATCTTTTCAAGTAGGCCTGCCTCCAGCACCACTGCCTTCGCTTCAGTTACCGTTTTAAAGTTTCCAATTGCCCTGTATCAGGATCCGTAGGTTTGCCAGCAATTGCAGTGAGAACCTTATTCCTTTATTCACCAGTGTGGAGCATAACGGGTGATATTGGCGCCTCTGCTGCTGCACCTCTGTGGAGAAATCTTGAAAAATTAGCACTTTGTTCCCTTCACAAGCCAGGGAATCTTGAAGCCGTGCAGAATTTCCATTTTGTGCCGATAATTGAATATTCTGGCGACTACCACACGTGGACGTGTCTGTTCGGCTGTTTTACGCCCCACGCGGTGTGCCCTTTCTAGAACGATAGGGCCCATAGTGTCCGATAAAGCCAACTCTTTGGCTTCCTATCTCCACCCCCTCCCCCCCTTCCCTCCCACTTCCACCCTCCCTTATGTTCTTGTGTTCTTAGCAGATCAGTTTGTACTGGATTGTCCAAGCAGTTCTGTTACAAATTCAGGATCCGGCCTCTTCCCCCTAAGGGAATAGTTTGCCAGAAGGCAGTCCAAATCCGATAAAAGTCCTTTTCTGTAAATCTTCTTTCACTTTTATAGTCTGTCAATTTCTTTTCAAACTTCATGTAGTCTATCATCAAACTACACCATTGCTGCAAGGTTGGAGTTTTATTTGTAATCCACTCAGTAAGTATAATTTTTTTTGCAATCATTATGGCTCTATGAGTAAATCCCTTAAACCCTGTTGGAATCGGGCGTACCAGCATGGGTTTTCCAAATAACATCTGTGGTCCCTTCTTACAGGTAGCACCCCACATCTGTGAAATCGACTGGGTAAGTATTGTCCAAAATTTTTGGATGTTGAGGCATGACCAAAACATATGTCCAAGTGTCGCCCCCTGCGCCCCACACTTAGGGCAAGCACCATCCGGGGATATTCCCATATGAAAGGCTCTCCTTGGAGGGATATATGCCCTCATTACAAATTTGTATTCCATTTCGCTGTATTGAACCATCTTGGAGGCTTTTTGGATCTTGTTGATATACTCCTGTATTATAATTGGTAGCAAGATTGTGTCTAAGTCCATGTTCCACTGCCTAGTCAGCAACTGGTAGTCCGGTTCTTCTGTCCTGTCTTTTAGATGCCGATGATTCATGGACAATGACACTCTACCCTGGGACTGCAGGGAGTATGCCGATGAAAGTTCCTCCTGCACATCCTCTGTGAGGCATTCCCAAGGCAAACTTTTTACATAGTGAGTCAACTGCCAGTAATGAAAACGATCCCATAGTTTGAGGGTAAATTGTGTCTGCAGTTCTTCAAAAGATCTCATTTGCCCCTCTTCTGTTATCACTTGATGAATATATACCAGACCGTTTCGCCTCCATCTGCGGAACCCATCATGTATAATTCCGGGCTGGAACTGCGGGTTTTCACAAATAGATAAATATGGGGTCACTCTCCACGAAAAGTTGTGCTTTTTACATACCCATCTCCATACTGATCTGGCTGTTGGGAGTAAGTGTGATTGTTGGAGAATCCTAGGCTGTTGGCCCATTCCCATATGTAGCCAGCAACTAAAATGGACTCCTTGAGTTAATGAAGTTTCCAGGGGCATGTCTGAAAATTCTGTGGTATTCCTATACCAATCTGTGATGTGTCGCATACCACTGGCAATGGTGAGATAACGCATGTTCAATAGGCCCAAGCCTCCATATTCTCGCGGGGTGTGCAATAATTGTATCGACAGCCTTGCTTTTCGCCCTCTCCATAAAAATCTCTGGATGAGTTTATTTAACTGTTTTTCATCTTCTGTTTTCAGAAACAGAGGGAGAGTCTGGAAAACATACATCCACTTGGGCGCGATCATCATATTATAGACAGTGACGCGCCCCAGCAGCGACAGAGGATATGATTCCCACATTCTTAGTTTTAGACGTGTGTTCTCCAGCAAGGGCTCAACATTCTCTTGGTATAATCTGTCCAGATCTTGTGTTATGTTAGTGCCCAAATATCTAATCTTCCCTGTTACTTTGGTCAGAGGGCAGTCCTCCCGGTCCGGGCCTCCTTTGTCTGGGTATGCCTCCATGGCCAGTGATTTTTTTTTGTGCAGAGTAAACCCTGAGATTTGGCCATATTCCTCAGTTTTCTGTATAATCTGGTCTAGCGAGGCTAAAGGGCGAGCTGTCACAATCATCAAGTCATCTGCAAACGCTAAGGTTTTGATAATTTTATTCCCCACCTGCACTCCTGAGACTTCTTCTGACTTCTTCAAAGTTCTCAGCAGGGGCTCTAATGACAGGATAAACAGTGCTGGGGACAGTGGGCAACCCTGCCTTGTACCCCTCGCTATCTCAAATGGCTTGTCTCTAATCCCGTTTACTATTACTGCAGCTGATGGGTCTGTATATAGGGCTACGATTGCATTGTAGAACCATCCCCCAATGCCCATGTACCGCAGGACAGTGAACAGATATGTCCAGTTCACTCTATCAAATGCTTTTTCGGCATCTAGTGAATATAAAGCAGTTGGTGTCTCCGTCAGCTGTCCCGCTGCCATTGCCATTAATAGCCTACGTACATTCTTAGTTGCCTGTCTAGTTTTGACGAATCCCACCTGCTCCTCTCCCACCACCCTGGGTAGTATCCCTGACAACCGGTTAGCAAGAATCTTGGCTAGGATTTTTAAGTCCACGTTGATAAGTGATATGGGTCTATAGGAGTCGGCCAGGTCATCTGACTTCCCGGGTTTCAAAATTAATGATATTAAAGCTAAGTTTGCGTGTTGCGGGAAGTGGCCTGCTTCTATTACTTGCTCATAAAATGCATGTATCACTGGGTAGAAGGAGCTGGGCAGGAGCCTGTAAAACTCCCCAGAGTATCCATCTGGGCCCGGAGCCGACCCTGTGGGCATTGACTTGATGACTTCCTGAATCTCTTTTGCCTCCAGGGGTGCCCCCATTTCGAGTTTTTCTTTTTCTGATAGTTTTGATAGCCCTGCCTTATCTAAAAACTGGTTTATCTGCCCTACATCTGGTTCGTCAGGTGAGCTGTACAGTTTGGCAAAAAAATTTGAGAGAATCTCAGCTATTTTGTCACTTTTATTATGTATCTTCCCTGTTGAATCTCGGAGCGTCACTATTGGTTTACGGGGTCCCCATGCATTGACTAGATGTGATAGTAGTGTTCCTGGCCTATTCCCAAATCTTTGAAATTTACTTCGTTGGGTCGCTAAAAATCTCTGTCCCCGCTCGTGTAATAAAGCATTCAGGGTTACTTGCACTGCTCGCAATTGTTCTTTTGTCTCTGCGGTCGGGTGTTTAATAAATTGTGACTTGGCTTTCCGTAGACTCTGCTCTAATCGTGTTATTGCTATGGATTGTTTCTTATTTTTGGCATGAACAAAGGCAATGATCTCGCCTCGAAGGACAGCCTTAGCTGCACTCCAAAGTAGTTCTGGTTGATCTATGTGGCCACTATTGTTATAAAGATAATCTGACCATTTTTTTTTAAGAAAGTCTTGGAATTCACTGTTCTTTGCTAGATAATTTGGGAAACGCCAGTTTCGTGTCTGCTGATAAAATAATGGCACTTCAATGTCAACCCACACTAGGGAGTGGTCTGAGACCTCTTCTGGGCCTATCTCCGATGCTAACACCCAGGAAAATGCCGGTTGGGAGATAAATATATAATCTAGCCTGGAAAAAGTCCCGTGTGCTCTTGATAAGTGGGTGTAATCACGCTCCTCAGGATGTAAGCAGCGCCATGTGTCTATTAGGCCTAGGGACCGTTGAAAAAAGGAGAGCGCATGGGCCCTAGGCCCCCCCCTTGATGCCACCCTGGGGTTTGAGCAATCTACATTAGGATCCACCACTAAGTTAAAATCTCCCATCACCAGCAGCTGTGTAGATTTATATGGGAGACAAAGTTGCACAAGGCTGGTATAGAACTTTGCATCATATACATTGGGGCCATACACCCCTAGAATCAGGAGCTCCCTCTGATGGATCCAGAGGCATACTAAGACATAGCGTCCGTTTGGGTCTGCTCTTATTAGTTCTGATCTTGAGGCAATCCCTTTACGGATCACTACTGCTACCCCCACTTTACGATCCCCCGAGGATGCAGCATGGACCTCGCCCACCCATTGTCTCTTTAATTTGTCGTGTTCCTCCATGGTAAGTTTTGTCTCCTGCAGGCATCCTATATCTACTTTGTGTCTCTTTAAGCTCATAAGTATTTTTGCCCGCTTTACTGGTGTAGAGATCCCCCCCACATTCCATGAGGCGAATCTTGTGGTCTTAATGTGGAGTTATTCTATATGCGTTCATCTGCTGTTTCTGTCTACCAATAATCTTCCCCGGGTGCCCAGCCCCACCCAGGGTTGCAAATACACCTTGATCTGTAATGTAGGACTTCCTATAAATCTTATTCATTTTGGACTTTATTTGTGGTCTACCCCCCTGTTTATTCTGCTTGGTTCTCCAGTACCTATTCCTTACCTTTATACCCTCCCTTACCCTCCCCCCTTGTCTCTTCCCATTCCCTTTCCCTTGCATCACTATTTACCCTTCCTCCTATCTAAT
The DNA here is from genome assembly GCF_901765095.1 of Microcaecilia unicolor. NCBI lineage: Eukaryota > Metazoa > Chordata > Amphibia > Gymnophiona > Siphonopidae > Microcaecilia > Microcaecilia unicolor. Next base: position 115,794,027 of record NC_044040.1, on the reverse strand, counting down.
GTGAAAAATATGGGGATCAATAATGTGAGGCTTTCCCTCCCCCCCCCCTTACTTTGAATTTTCCAATCTTGCCCAGTACCTCCTTATTTTTTTTTTTTCCAGGATCGCTTTCTTGGTTTACAGTTGTATTCTCCAGACCTGCCTGGCGCCATGCTTCATGTGAAGGAAATCTTACTTTCTTTGACATTGAGGTTCTCTACCAGCCATTCCTGCGCATCCTTCGGGGTTAAGAATGTTCGCCAGATGCCTTGGAAATTGATTCGCAGCGTGGCAGGGTATATTAACATAAATTTTTGATTAGCATCCACCAGTGTTTGGCAAACAGGCCCATAAGCTCGCCGTCGCTCTTGTAACGCAGGAGAATAATCTTCAAAGATTTTAATTGGCGAACCTTCAAAAGCCAGTGTGTTGCGTTTTTCTCGTGCTCCTCTGAGGATTTCTGCTTTGTGAATAAAGTTATGTATTTTTATCATTACCATTCTAGGTCTTTGGTTACTGTCTGTCTTACGGCCCACACGGTGTGCTCGTTTGAGGCAGAGCGCGCCAATACTATCAGACAGGGCAAATTCCGTTTGAAGCCATTTTTCTAATACAGAGGGCAGAGAACGATCTGATACTGTTTCTGGTATTCCTATAATTCGAAGGTTTCCCCTTCTCAATCTATTTTCTAGATCATCAAGTTGTTGCGATTGTTTTTTCACCGTTTGTCTTAGGTCTGCAAGTTCCGTTGCCATGCCCGCCTGTTCATCCTCAGCAGATGATACTCTCTGTTCTAGTTCTCCCGTTCGTCGGGTCGTGTCAGCCAGCAAACTTTCCACCGCTTTCATTTGCCCAGAGAGCTGTTGTAATTGCGGTTCCAGGGCTTGCTTTACTGCGTCGGTGATTTGTTGCAGCTGTGGCGGGGAGAACATCGAGGTTGGCGCCTCAGGCTGCGGGCTCATCGCCATTTTGGGGTCTGTGGCACGGGGCCTCTCCGCTTCTTTTTTTGTCGATTTTGGAGGCATTTTTGATTCCAATCGCGTAATAAAAGGGTCCATTCACTTGCGTGACCCCTACCTCAGCGAATGTTGGTTCAAAGGAGTACTAGGCTGCTATTTTGTCGGCGGGGTGGGGGATTTGGCCTAAGAGGTGAGCTTTCTTGCCTCCGCTCTCCTCAGCACATCACGTGATCCTCCGTGAGTGGTTTTCTAAATCTTTTATTTTCTCATGGTGTTCTTTTAGCCGCTGTGTTAAGTTGGTGATGTCTGGGCCATATCCCTGCCCGTCATTCTCCAGGACAGATACCCGCGTTTCCAGGTCTCCTACTACCCTGGTTCCTAAGCTGTCCATCTGCGAGGCTAATTCTCCAAGTTTACGCTCCACCTCCGCCCACTTTGGCTCCCAGGCTTTTGCGACTGCAGCGGTGAGTTGTAACAATTGCGCTTCGGAGAATCCGCCGGATTGCGTGGCGCCTTCCTCCGCCATCTTGTTGTCCATGCCGCTCGTCTTTATTTTCTCTTTTTTCGCCGACCTCTGCACCATCACCTCTGGAGATCGTTTTAGATATTTGTCCATATATTAGGCTATCATTCTGGACGGGGCAATATCAGGGCACTCTCAAACTAGCTGGTTTTTAGGCAGGAGTCTCGGAGCTCTCACAGCATGCTGCTGCTTAGCTCATGTCCTCACCGGAACCAACTTAGTTTTAAAAACTTTGTACCATAGCATTAACAGATAGAATCTAACAGGCACTGCAGGATCTAGTTTAGTATTAAGGGGGAATAAAAAGAGAGAGAGAGAGAGGGAAAAGCAAGCAAGACCTAGTTTAGTATTAAGGGCAGAATAAAAAGAGAGAGAGAGAGAGAAAAGCATGCATCATTAACTAGTTGCCATACCTGCTTATAATCGAAAGAGAAAAACGCCTATATTGCAACCCAAATCGGGAGATGGGCGTCTTTCTCCTGTGGGCGCCCAAATCGGTACAATCGAAAGCTGATTTTGGGCGTTTCCAACTGCAATCTGTCGCGGAAAACGGGTAAAGTTGATGGGGGCATGTCGGAGGCGTGGTGAAGGCGGAACTGGGGCATGGTTATCGGCCGAGGAAAGATGGGCGTCTTTAGCTGATAATCGGAAAAAAAAAAGGCATTTTTACCGCAATTTTGGGTCACTTTTTTTGGACCCTTGTTTTTCACGAACAAGTCTCAAAAAAGTGCCCCAACTGCCCAGATGACCACCGGAGGGAATCGGGGATGACCTCCCCAGATTCCCCCAGTGGTCACTAACCCCCTCCCACCAAAAAAAAAACCACTTTAAAAACTTTTTTTCCAGCCTCTATGCCAGCCTCAAATGCCGTACCCACCTCTATGACAGCAGAATGTGTTCTATCCTGTGACAGCCTTTCCCTGGTTCTGATGTGGCTCTCGGGTGAGTGTGACACCTTTTCTGTTATGTGCACTGCAGAGTCACATCAGCAATGCATTGTGCTGGGTGTAGGGTATTGGGCTCCGTGATTCCACTAGCTTGTGGCAAATGCTCACGATGTTGGTAGTTGGTAGGCTCTACTCCCATGGTGCTTTTCCCCCTGCTTACTGGGTCAGAGTGTGCCCTGTTTTGTTTCTGGTAGTCCATGAGGTAGTGGCCATTTTTGTAAGCCAGTTTTAGATCCCTTTCACATGTTAGCCACATTAGAGAACTTAGTTCTTCCCTTGAATGTGGCTGAAAGAGCATTGTACAGCATTCTGCCAGCTCTGACCTACTGCTAATCTCAGTACCAGCGAGACTCGTTGCCAGTGGGGCACAACCTCTGATCTGCAGTTAACTGTAAGCGTGCTTATTCCAATAAAGACGTTTTCGGAGAGATTAGTCTTCAGGTGTCAACTGGTGTGCCAATGTTATATAGCAGCAACAAGTCCTAGAGGCCTGCATGTGTGCAGGTCCCTGGAGCACTTTTAGTGGGTACCGCAGTGCACTTCAGCCAGGTGGACCATCCCCCCCTACCTGTAACACTTGTGCTGGTAAATGGAAGGTCTCCAAAACCCACTATACCCACATGTAGGTGCCCCCTTCACCCCTAAGAGCTATGGTAGTGTTGTACATTTGTGGGTAGTGGGTTTTGGGGGAGGGGGTTGGGTGCTCAGCACCCGTGGTAAGGGAGCTATGCATGTGGGAGCTGTTTCTGAAGTCCACCGCACTGACCTCTAGGGTGCCCAGTTGGTGTCCTGGCATATCAGTGTACTACGAATCCTGGCCCCTCCCATGACCAAATGGCTCGGATTAGGACGTTTTTGAGCTGGCCGTTTTTAGTTTCTATTATCACTAAAAAAAACAAACGCCCAGCTGAAAAACGTCCATTTTTTCGAAAATACAGTCTGTCCCGCCTCTTCACGTACCTGTTTTCGGACATAGACGCCCATGGAGCTAGGCGTTCGCGTTCGATTATGCCCCTCATAGTGTACAAACTCTTTTCCTATAGTTTTAAACTGAAATTTTCTCTAGGAATAGTAATTTTCCCCATAGTTTTAAACAAACCTTTTCTAGAGGTAGAAACTAAACAGCCAAAAACTCTTGTTCTAAAAGGCAGTTATTTTCTGTTCCTTGGCTGCTGGAGAGGCAGTTCATCCAGCGACCTCAATTAAGTGTTAATTAAGGTGTGGGGAAGTAGAAGACTTGCACAGGTTGCTGAGTCAGCTTCAAAGAGCCTGTTTAAAAGAGGCCCCTTAGATTCAAAACTATATAAAGAAGAAAGGTCCCACTGAACTTTCTTTCTGAGAAGTTTCGAGAGAAGAGAACATTTCTCTGGTAAGTGAACGCTATTTTGCTTTGTGCTTTGGGAACTTAGAGATTGGGGTTTAAAGGAGGAATTGTAGGTTAGTGTTAGGCAAAATAAAAATATAAAAAGCAAATTTTATCAACTAATCTCCATAGTCTTTTCCACTTAGTTTTAAAAACTTTGTACCACAGCATTAACAGATAGAATCTAACAGGCACTGCAGGATCTAGTTAAGTATTAAGGGGAGAATAAAGAGAGAGAAAGAGAGAGAGAGAGAGAGAGAGAGAGAGAGAGAGAGAGAGAAAAGCAAGCATCATTAACTAGTTGCCATACAGGCTTATTTTCGAAAGTGATTGCCGGTCATTTCCCGACATAAATCGGGAGATGGCCGGCGATCTCTCAAAAGCGGCGAAATTGGTATAATCGAAAACGGATTTTTTTTACAGCATCGCCGCTTTCCCGTCGCCTCGCCGGCGAAAGTTCAAGGGAGTGTGTTGGCGGCATATTGAAGGTGGGACATGGGCGGGCATGGGTATGGCTACCAGATGGCCGGCTTTTGTGGATAATGGAAAAAAAAGCGGCATTAAGCAGTATTTCGCCGGGTCCTTTTATTTTCACGACCAAGCCTCAAAAAGGTGCCCCAAGTGACCAGATGACCACCGGAGGGAATGGGGGATGATCTCCCCATAGTCCCCCAGTGGTCACCAACCCCCTCCCACACTAAAAAAAAATACAAATCAAAACCTTTTTTTACCAGCCTGTATGCCAGCCTCAAATGTCATACCCAGCTCCCTGACAGCAGTATGCAAGTCCCTGGAGCAATTTTTAATGGGTGCAGTGCACTTCAGGCAGGCAGGCAGACCCACGTCCATCCCCCCTACCTGTTACACTTGTGGTGGTAAATGTTAAGCCCTCCAAACCCCCCAAAACCCACTGTACCCACATGTAGGTGCCCCCCTTCACCCATAAGGGCTATGGTAATGGTGTAGAGTTGTGGGGAGTGGGTTTGGGGGAGATTTGGGGGGCTCAGCACCCAAGGTAAGGGAGCTATGCACCTGGGAGCTTTTTTTGTATTTTTTAAACATTTTTAGAAGTGCCCCCTAGGGTGCCCGGTTGGTGTCCTGGCATGTCAGGGGGACCAGTGCACTACAAATGCTGGCTCCTCCCATGACCAAATGCCTTGGATTTCGCCGGGTTTGAGATGGCCGGCATTTTTTTCCATTATTGCTGAAAAACAAAACCGGTGACCTTAAACCCAGCAAACTCTGGCATTTGGCTGGCCATCTTTTTCGATAATACGGTTCCGGCCAGCTGTTGCGCCGCCGCCAAAATAGTTTGCCGGCGACGTTCGATTATGCCCCTCATAGTGTACAAACCCTTTTCCCATAGTTTTAAACTGAAATTTTCTCTAGGATTAGGAATTTTCCTATAGTTTTAAACAAACCTTTTCTAGAGGTAGAAACTAAACAGCCAAAAACTCTTGTTCTAAAAGGCAGTTATTTTCTGTTCCTTGGCTGCTGGAGAGGTAGCTCATCCATCGACCTCAATTAAGTGTTAATTAAGGTGTGGGGAAGTAGAATACTTGCATAGGTTGCTGAGTCAGCTTGAAAGAGCCTGTTTAAAAGAGGCCCCTTAGATTCAAAACTATCTAAAGAGGAAAGGTCCCACTGAACTTTCTTTCTGAGAAGTTCCGAGAGAAGAGAACATTTCTCTAGTAAGTGAACGCTATTTTGCTTTGTGCTTTGGGAACTTAAAGATTGGGGTTTAAAGGAGGAATTGTAGGTTAGTGTTAGGCAAAATAAAAATATAAAAAGCAAATTTTATCAACTAATCTCCATAGTCTTTTCCACTTAGTTTTAAAAACTTTGTACCACAGCATTAACAGATAGAATCTAACAGGCACTGCAGTAGCTAGTTTAGTCTTCCCACCCACCCACCCCTTGGACAACTCTTCATTTACAGTTATTGTAATTAGGGTAACAAGCAAGGAGTGCTCTTACAGAGTTTTAAATACATTTCATTACCATCTAAGAAGGAAACACTAAGTAAATCATACAATATATTATATAAACTAAAAGACACTTTTATATTAGGCTAATATCCTTAATACTGTAGCAAGTTTTAAATTTATTTATTTATTGCATTTGTATCCCACATTTTCCGACCTATTTACAGGCTCAATGTGGCTTACCGTCACCGTAACAGAGAAGAGATACAATTGGTGTTATAGAGGGATGAAAGAAGACAAGAGGATCAGGATATGCAGCTATACAGTGAGACCTTCTGAATAAAGGAGTGTAAGGGGTTATGTTCTAGTTATTATTGAAAAACTCAAAAACACTAAAATGGAGTCAGCAGTCCAGCAGCGAGAGGGTGCTATCTAGTCTTTTGCATTGAGTGTCACATGTATGATTATCTGCTTCTGGCTAAATCCAGAGGTCTCTATTCCATCCTCATCCTTCTTGACCTTTCTGCTGCTTTCGACACTGTTGACCACACATTACTCCTTGATACGCTGTCCTCGCTTGGATTCCAGGGCCCTGTTCTTTCCTGGTTCTCTTCCTACCTCTCACTCCGTACTTTCGTGTTCACTCTGGTAGATCCTCTTCTACTTCCCTCCCGCTTTCAGTAAGTGTGCCTCAGGGTTCTGTCCTTGGACCACTCCTTTTCTCCATCTATACCTCTTCCCTTGGTGCCCTGATCTCATCCCATGGTTTTCATTACCATCTTTACGCTGATGACTCTCAGATCTACATCTCCACCCCTGAAATCTCAACCTTAATTCAAGACAAAATCTCTGCCTGCTTGACAAAATCTCTGCCTGCTTGTCTGACATTGCTGCCTGGATGTCTCAACGCCATCTCAAATTAAACATGGCTAAAACTGAACTTCTCATTGTCCCCCCCTAAACCATCCTCCCCTCTTCCCCCATTCTCTATCTCTGTTAATGGCTCTCATATCCTCCCTGTCTCCTCGGCTAGTAACCTTGGAGTCATCTTCGACTCTTCTCTCTCCTTCTCTACTCATATTCAACAAATCGCCAAAACTTGTCGCTTCTTTATCTTCAACATTAGCAAAATTCGCCCCTTCCTTTCTGAACACGCCACCAAAACCCTTATTCACACCCTTGTTACTTCTCGCCTGGACTATTGCAATTTACTTCTCACTAGTCTTCCACTCAATCATCTTTCTCCTCTCCAATCTCTTCAGAATTCTGCAGCTCAACTTATTTTCCACCAAAATCGTTATGCCCACACTAGCCCACTTCTCAAGTCTCTTCACTGGCTCCCTGTCCGCGTCCATATACAATTCAAACTTCTTTTACTGACCTTTAAATCAGGGGCGTATCTGCTATGGGGCCACAGGGGCCTGGCCCCTGCAGATTTGCCCCTGGACCCCCCTACCGATGACACTCTCAACCCCCCCCTCCTGCCGTCACTCCGCTGTCGCACCTCACCTCCCTTTGCTGGCGGGGGACCCCAACCCCCGCCAGCCGAAGTCTCCGTCCTTCCTTCCTTCCTTCCTTCGTTCGGGGTTGGTGGTTTCTGACGTCCTGCTGGTGGACGTGAGGATCGCCTGGTGACTTGCCTGCCTGGTGCGAAGGTGGCGGACCTCACGCGTCACCTAGATAGGATTTTAGATAGTGCTGGGGAGGAGTCGGCTATCTTGGTACATGTGGGTACCAATGACATAGAAAAATGTGGGAGAGAGGTTCTGGAAGCCAAATTTAGGCTCTTAGGTAGAAAGCTCAAATCCAGATCCTCTAGGGTAGCATTTTGTGAAATGCTACCTGTTCCACGTGCGGGGCCCAAGAGTCAGGCAGAGCTGCGGAGTCTCAATGCGTGGATGAAACGATGGTGCAGGGAGGAAGGTTTTAGATTTGTTAGGAACTGGGCAACATTCTGGGGAAGGGGGAGCCTATTCCGAAAGGATGGGCTCCACCTTAACCAGGGTGGGACCGGGCTGCTGGCATCGGCATTTAAAAAGGAGATAGAGCAGCTTTTAAACTAGAAATGGGGGGAAGGCCGACAGTCGCTCAAAAGCGCATGGTTCGGGATAAGGTATCTTTCAAAGATATCACCAAAACAGGGAAGATAGGGTATCTTGATAGTGAGGTTGCCCTAAATAATAATAAAAATCAGACAAGAGATTGCAAATTAGTACTGTCAAGTACTAAGCATGATGTACATAGGAGAAACAAACACAGTTTGAAATGTCTATATGCAAATGCCAGGAGCCTAAGAAATAAGATGGGAGAGTTAGAATATATTGCACTAAATGAAAAATTAGATATAATAGGCATCTCTGAGACCTGGTGGAAGGAGGCTAACCAGTGGGACACTGTCATACCGGGGTACAAATTATATCGTAGTGATAGGGTGGATCGAATTGGTGGAGGGGTAGCATTGTATATTAACGAGAGCCTTGAATCAAATAGATTGAAAATTCTGCAGGAAACAAAACACTTCTTGGAATCACTGTGGATTGAAATTCCATGTGTAAAGGGGAAAAAGATAATGATAGGAGTGTACTACCATACGCCTGGCCAGGATGAACAGACAGATGCAGAAATGTTAAAGGAAATTAGGGACGCAAACAAACTGGGCAACACAATAATAATGGGTGATTTCAATTACCCTGATATTGACTGGGAAATGTAATATCGGGACACGCTAGGGAGGTAAAATTCCTTGATGAAATCAAGGACAGCTTTATGGAGCAGCTGATACAGGAACCGACGAGAGAAGGAAAAATTCTAGACCTAGTCCTTAGTGGAGTGCATGATCTGGTGCAGGAGGTAATGGTGCTGGGGCCGCTTGATAACAGTGATCATAATATGATCGGATTTGATATTAGCTTTGAAGTAAGTATACATAGGAAATCAAATACGTTCACGTTTAACTTCAAAAAAGGAGACTATGATAAAATGAGAAGAACGGTGAAAAGAAAACTTAGAGGAGCGACTGCGAGGGTCAAAAATTTACATCAGGCGTGGATGCTGTTCAAAAACACCATCCTTGAAGCCCAGGCCAAATATATTCCACGTATTAAAAAAGGAGGACGGAAGACCAAACGACAGCCGGCGTGGTTAAGTAGTGAGGTGAAGGAAGCTGTTAGAGCTAAAAGAAAATCCTTCAGAAAATGGAAGAAGGAACCAACTGAAAATAATAAGAAACGGCATAAGGAATGTCAAGTAAAATGCAAACCACTGATAAGGAAAGCTAAGAGGGACTTCGAAAAAAAAATTGTGTTGGAGGCAAAAACACATAGTAAAATGACCGAGGAGTAAACGGGGCGATCAGGGAAGACAAAGCTGTAGCGGAGAGATTAATGAATTCTTTGCTTCGGTCTTCACCGAGGAAGATTTGGGTGGGATACCGGTGCCGGAAATGGTATTCAAAGCTGACGAGTCGGAGAAACTTAATAAATTCTCTGTAAACCTGGAGGATGTAATGGGGCAGTTCTACAAACTGAAGAGTAGCAAATCTCCTGGACCGGATGGTATTCATCCCATAGAACTGAAAAATGAGCTTGCGGAGCTATTGTTAGAAATATGTAATTTATCCTTAAAATCGAGCGTGGTACCGGAAGATTGGAGGGTGGCTAATGTAACGCCGATTTTTAAAAAAGGTTCCAGAGGAGATCCGGGAAATTATAGACCGGTGAGTCTGACGTCGGTGCCGGGCAAAATGGTAGAGACTATTATTAAGAACAAAATTACAGAGCATATTCAAAAGCATGGATTAATGAGACAAAGTCAACATGGATTTAGTGAAGGGAAATCTTGCCTCACCAATCTACTACATTTCTTTGAAGGGGTGAACAAACACGTGGATAAAGGGGAGCCGGTTGTGTATCTGGATTTTCAGAAGGCGTTTGACAAAGTACCTCATGAAAAACTCCAGAGGAATTTGGAGAGTCATGGGATAGGAGGTAGTGTTCTATTGTGGATTAAAAACCGGTTAAAAGATAGAAAACAGAGAGTAGGGTTAAATGGTCAGTATTCTCAATGGAGAAGGGTAGTTAGTGGGGTTCCCCATGGCTCTGTGCTGTGACCCCTGCTTTTTAACATATTTATAAATGACCTAGAGATGGGAGTAACTAGTGAGGTAATTAAATTTGCTGATGACACAAAGTTATTCAAAGTCGTTAAATCGCGGGAGGATTGTGAAAAATTACAAGTGGACCTTACGAGACTGGGAGACTGGGCATCTAAATGGCAGATGGCGTTTAATGTGAGCAAGTGCAAAGTGATGCATGTGGGAAAGAGGAACCCGAATTATAGCTATGTCATGCATTAGGAGTCACGGACCAAGAAAGGGATCTAGGTGTCGTCATTGATGATACGTTGAAACCTTCTGCTCAGGGTGCTGCTGCGGCTAAGAAAGCAAATAGAATGTTAGGTATCATTAGGAAAGGAATGGAAAACAAAAATGAGGATGTTATAATGCCTTGGTATCGCTCCATGGTGCGACCACACCTCGAATATTGTGTTCAATTCTGGTTGCCGCATCTCAAAAAAGATATAGTGGAATAAGAAAAGGTGCAGAGAAGGGCGACAAAAATGATAAAGGGGATGGGACGACTTCCCTATGAGGAAAGGCTAAAGCGGCTAGGGCTTTTCAGCTTGGAGAAAAGGTGGCTGAGGGGAGATATGATAGAGGTCTATAAAATAATGAGTGGAGTTGAACGGGTAGATGTGAAGCATCTGTTCACGCTTTCCAAAAATACTAGGACTAGGGGGCATGCGATGAAGCTACAATGTAGTAAATTTAAAACGAATCAGAGAAAAGTTTTCTTCACTCAATGTGTAATTAAACTCTGGAATTCGTTGCCAGAGAATGTGGTAAAGGCGGTTAGCTTAGCGGAATTTTAAAAAGGTTTGGACGACTTCCTAAAGGAAAAGTCCATAGACCGTTATTAAATGGACTTGGGGAAAATCCACTATTTCTGGGATAAGCAGTATAAAATGTTTTGTACATTTTTGGGATCTTGCCAGGTATTTGTGACCTGGATTGGCCACTGTTGGAAACAGGATGCTGGGCTCGATGGACCTTTGGTCTTTCCTAGTATGGCAATACTTATGTACTTATGTAAGATAGATATTGTGGAGGGAGAAAAAAGCAAGTGCACATGCAAGGGGAAGTTGAGTGGGAGAAGTACAGAGAGGGATGCTCGAATAAGGAAGAGGAAAGATAGGGTCAGTGAATATTCTAGAAGGAAGTAGATGTGTGGGTGTTAGAGAAGGAAGCAGGAGGACAGATACTGGGGACATGGAGGATGTAGTAAAGCAGGGACTCAGATTTAGGTGGTCATTTTTTTTTATTATTCATTTCATGTTCATTTTAAGACTGGGTGGGAATTGGTTGAATATTGGGAATGTAAATTGGGCCTCAGGGCTTGAGTAGGATTATTTATTTGTTTATTTATTGAACATATTTATAACCCCACAAACTAGTCATAGTTCTAGGTGGGGTATAATAAAAATACACAAAAGCAATTCTTAAAAACAAAACAAAACCAAAACACACAACCATATAGCTTTAAAATCACCTATATACAACAGCAGTTCACATTCCAAAGCCTGACAGAACAAATATCTCTTTATCTGCTTCCTGAAGATACAGGAATTTGTCATTTTCTAGTTTCTGTTGCCAAATTATTTCTTTCAAATGGACCTGCAATGCTGGGAGTTAGTAGTGAGGGTGGAAGAGTGAGATTAGTGAGGACTAAGAAACTGAGTCGAGATTAGGAGGATAACAGGGATTGGGTGACTGAGTGCAGAGAAATAAGGAGAGGAAATGGTGTGAAGAAACTGGGTTTCAGGAGTGGTTGGGAGGAGCTGAAAAGGACAAAGGGCTATGTAGAGGGTGAGAGACAAAGTAAGGGGACAGGTCTTTGAAGGAGATGAGGGATGGTGAAATGGGGGATATATAAGGGAAAATGGGAGCCAGGAGAGAAGGTAAGACATAAGAAAGAAACTAGAAGTAGAGAGGGGATGAGCAACACGGAAGGAGCTCAGGTTGGTGAGGGAGATATCCCTTTTAATATTTACCTTGCACCATTCACATGTAATCCCTAGACTTAAATTTCTTCATCTGTGCCGATGATATTCAGCTGCTCTCTATTATTGGCCTCCTTTCCCCCATTAATATTCCTGATCTGTCACTAAACTTGATACTATTGCAGATTGGTTTACTAATAACCATCTCAAGATGATACCAAAATCTGCAATAGGGTAGACACCCCTGATAATGTGGATAACATAAGGAAGGATTTACCAAAGCTAGAGGAATGGGCTGGAGTTTGACATTTAAGATTTAATGCTAAAAATTGCAGGGTCGTGCATTTGGGCTGCAAAAACCTGAAGGAACTGTACTGTTTATGGAGTGAAGAACTTTTGTGATCATTTTGTGATCGTATATGGTAATCTAGGTGGCCAAAAGGTAGAAAAGGCATGACGCATACTAGAAGGATGCTTTGGTGCATAGGAAGAGGAATGGCCAATAGGAAAAAGGAGGTGATGATATCCCTGTATAAGACTCTGGTGAGACCTCATTTAGAATACTGTGTACAATTTTGGAAACCACACCTTCAAAAAGATATAAACAGGATGGAGTCAGTCCAGAGGGTGACTACTAAAATGGTCAGTAGTCTTCGTTATAAAGCATATGAGGACAGACTTAAAGATCCCAATATGTATACTTTGAAAGAAAGTGGGAGAGGGGAGATATCATAGAGATGTTTAAATACCTACATGGCATAATTGCACAGGAGGCAAGTCTCTTTCAGTTGAAAGAAAGCTCTGGAACACGAGGCATAGGATGAAGGTGAAAGTGGTGGAGACAAAAACAATATCTGAATTCAAGAGAACTTGGAACAAGTACATATGATCCCTAAATGAGTAATAGGGAGAATAGATTGCATGGATGGGCAGACTGGATAGACTAAATGGTCTTTATCTGCTTACATTTTTCTATGTTTTTATGTAACCTTACTAACATCACATGTAGGTTTCAGCTGCTATCAAATTCATCCCTGAGTCATGTTCTCTACTACCCCGTGCCTCCTTCCATACCTTATGCTATCCAATAATATTGCCCTATATCCTCCCCCTTCTCTATTTGAAATTTATTGTAACTTAGGTTTCCTATTATGTTCACACACTTTTTATTCTCTTTTTCATACATTTATCCTATATAATAATTCTCACCTCCAACGTTCTGTCTTGCCTGGGACCGTGGCTCCCTCTGAGGTGGTCAGGAAGGCTCCATGGATCAGACAGAGACGTCACTGGCAGCATTATGACGTGGTCCTAGCAGACCAACTCCGAGGGAGCCATGGTCCCAGGCAACACAGAACATTGGAAGTGAGAATTACTGATAGTGCTGCTGAAGGAGCTCCGTGAGGAAAATGTGGAGCGCGTGAGTCGAACATAATGGCGCCGCAAACACCCCCATTCCCCCACTGTCTTTTCAGGACCCCCTCCCCTCCCCCCCTTTCTGGCCCTCCCCTTCGTAAGAGCCGGCTGCTTAAAAGTTTTTACCTCCTGCACGCAGGGACGCCGCTTCAGACAGACTCTTTTTTCGCTTCTGGAAAAAGCTGGAAAAAGCTGTCTGAAGCGGCGTCACAGCGTGCAGGAGGTAAAAACTTTTAAGATGAAATAGGGAATAAGAGGCTGGGTAAGGAATAAGTCAAAGGTGAGAACTGGATGGGACTAATAGGGTAATAAAAGTAGGACCTCAAATGGCAGGAGAAGTCTGCCCTTAGAGGAGCCCACTAGACCAGCAAAAAGTATGTCTTATAAGGAAGCCCTGCCAGACACACCATTGCTTGTTCAACAGGTTTTTGTTTTTTTTTCGGGGGGGGGGGGGGGGGGGGCGCGCCTTGTCCTATGTCTACTGCCATCTCACCTCCTTGTGCTGCTTCAGTGCAAGTTCTTTTCTACTTCATGTTTGATTCCTGTTCTACCTAGTTCCTGTCTCATGCCCGATTTTTGCTCCACAGTTCATTTCTGTTCTACTTGTGGTTCATGTTTCACTCCTTCTTGCTTCATGTTTGGTTCCTGATCCTGCCTGGATTCTGCCATGCTTGATCCTGTTCTGGGCCTAGACTCTCCATCCATACTCTTGCCCAGGGTAGGTTCTTACAGTGGGAGAGAAGGAGGAATGAAATCCAACTATATGTAGATAAAAAGGAAAATGAGAGAAATGAAGAAAAACGAAGAATTACTGTTAAGAGATAGTTGTAGGGGAGTGTGAAGAGATAGTTGTAGGGGAGTGTGATGGAGTGTATAGAAGAATGATGATCCTCCTCACAGGACCACATGAAGATGCCAGGTTCTTCAGAGTACAGTCATGGGCGTAGTTTGACTGCTTCATTTGGGGGGCAAAGGATGGGGCGGAGCATATTAGCATATTCATTTGTATATATATATATATATATATGCAAATGAATATGCTAATATGGAGGAAGGAAGGAAGGAAGGGAAAAAGAGCTGGCTTTTTGGGGGAATAACCATAATGAATATGTATGAGATATCAAGCCAGCTCTTTCTCCCTTCCTTCCTTCCTTCCCTCCTTACCCAGCACTCCCTTTTCCTCTCCAGTAGTATTTCCCCACCCCCTTTCCTATACCATGCCAGTGTTGACCTTAGAAATGCATAGGCTCTATATGTAGATCCTTCAAGAAGTAGTGTGTGTCATGATTTAGGCTCTACACCCTTTCTGATGTTTTGGTGCCACCTCAGTAAGGCCAACACACAATCTCTCCACTGCAAAACGCTATACACAAACTTGTGCAAAAACACACTGATATCCTTACTAAACCATAACAGCACTAATTCCAATGACATGACGATCTACAACCTTTTGCGTGAAAAGGCAGAACTGTAATTACACCAGGCTCTAAAACACCAATACGCTACCTTGTGAAAAAAAAAGCAAAACAAAAAGGGCTGCAAATACTACAAGCTAGCAGAATACTGCACCTTGATCACACATGAAAAACACATGGCACAACAGACATGACACAAGGAACTAGAAATCAAAAAATATGAAGGCAAAATACTGAATTGGAAAGTTAACTCAAGAAGTCAAACTCAGCATGCAGCAATACCAGAAAAATTGAAACTTACATGCAAAATATCACAGATGGGAGATCCAAGATGGCTGCGAACTGCTAAGACGTCCCGTACCTCACTCCTGAGATGCCGAAGCGTAGAGGAAAAGTAGCGGGCAGAGCTTCCCTGCTCCCGTCTCCTTTGCCGGGTCCTATTGATCATTTTATGAGGCCGCGGACAATTGTGCAAAATAGCGGAACTCAGCTGACCGGGAACACCGGCGAACGGGAGATTTTGGCTTCCCCCGGCTTGGAAACAACAATGAGTCCCGCAGCGCGAACTCCACCTCCCCAACCGCTCGGTGCAAGTTCCTTCCTCTTTGACCCTACAGGGTCCCCCTTGGAAGAAGGCACGGGCCCAGAAGAACGTCGGGGTGAAGCGTCCTTTCCAACTGAGGAAGGAATGGAGGTCAGTTTGCCCATAGAACCGCAGCAAAACGAGGGGAGAGAAACTGAGAGACGGAGTGAAGAGAATGAGCAGACTTCAGCAAGGTTTGAATTACCTAAGGAGCTAGTGGTCAAACCAAAAGAAGTAACTCTAGAAGTATTGTGGGATTTGATGTCTAATTTGGGACAAATTTTCCTTAAGCAAACTAATGAGTTTTTACCAAGGGTAAAATGTGTTGAAACTGATTTACAAAAAGAGGGAGAGGAGATTAAAGTTTTAAATCAAAAAATTGAAAAAATTGACCAAAGGCTTATGAAAGTGGAAACGCTACAAACTACGATTATAAAAGATATGACAAATCTCAGACAAAAAATGGAGGTCTTCGATAACTTTACTAAGAATAATAATCTAAGATTTGTCAACTTTCCAAGGATACAAACTGTTCTCCCTCTGGAAATGCTGAAATGATATTTTTGTGAAGTTTTGAGTATTTTGGAAAAGGATATTCCACCTTTTTCCCAAGTATATTATGTCCCAGAGAGGAACACTAATCCAGTCAATGAAAAACCGTTGGATATTTCTCTTTTGCTTGAGACCTCTGACTCTCAGTTGGCGACTGCCGCTACATTGGTGGCGACAGTCGCATTGACTCCTGATAAGGATTGGATTTTCTGTATCTTTTTCCGCAACAAGGAGAAACCCTTTTTCGGTTTTAAAATTATGTTATTTCCTGATGTCTTCAAAGAGACAAGACGATGGAGGAAACAATTTCTACTCCTCAAGCCTGAAGTATTGAATTGGGGGGGGGGGGGTACCTTTTCTCTTAGATACCCCTGCAAGTGCATAATAAGGCTGGGGGGGGGGGGGGGGGTAAGAAATATATTTTTACTGAACCTGCTCATGTATCATCACTTTTAGCCTCAGTTAAACTGGAGAGGCAACACTAAGAAGTTGTACAATTTCTTAGCAGAGAATAATTGCCTTATTTTTTCCTTTGTTATATTTCTCCCCTAGATTTCCTAAAATCTTGGAACTCCATTTATGGACTTGAGTGTCTTAGAATTTTGAAAGTGTAGTGATTTAATTGTTCTCTCTCTTTTCTTTTCTTTTTTTCCTTGGTAGAAATGTTCTTTTGAATGACACTTTCCTAAGCAAGATGTTTCTTGTAAATTTTGATTAAATGAATAAATAAAATATTTAAAAAAATATATCACAGATGCACATTTCCAAAAGCTGACATATTCCAATTAATAAATTCTGAATAAAATACTTTTTTCTACCTTTGTTGTCTGATCATTTAGTTTTTCTATTCGCTTTGGTCCCAGTGTCTTCTGTTTTATGCAGTGTCTTCTTTCCATTTGATATTTTTTCTCTCACCATGTCCACCATCCTCCTGTGTCCTTATGCGTCCTATCATCTGTAGCCCTGTCCCTCGAGTTTCAGTATCTGCCCTCAATGTGTTCCAAACCAGCCCTTAAACTCAGCAGTTTGCCCTCCATCCATATCCAGCATTTCTCCTCACTCCCCTCCATCCATGGGCATGTACTTCCTCTGTCTTCCCTCCCCTCCATCCATGTCCAGCATTTCTCCTCTCTCCCTTCCACTCCATCCATGTGCATCTCCTTCCTTTGTCTTTCCTTCCCTCCATCCTTGTCCAACATTTCTCCTCTCTTCCCTGCCCTCCACTTCATCCATGTCCAGCATTTCTCCTCTCTTCCCTCCCCTCCATCCATGTGCATCTCCTCCCTGACTTCTCTCCTCTCCCTCATTCATCCGTCCAGCAACTCTCCATTCTTCCCTGCCCTCTACTCCATCCACCCATATCCAGCAAATGTCCTCTGTCCCCTGCCCCCTCCATTCACCCATCCATGTTCAGCAATTCTCCTCTCACCCCTGCCCTCCCCTCCAGCCATCCATGTCCAGCAACTCTCCATTCTCCCCTTTCCCCTCCATCCATCCATGTCCAGCAATTCTCCTCCTTCCCCTGCCCTCCGCTCCATGTCCAGCAACTCTCCATTCCCCCTGCCTTCTCCTCCATCCATCGCCAGCAAATTTCCTCTCTCCCCGTCCCTTCCTTCAATCCCTGTTGTCCAGCAATTCTCCTCTTTCCCCTGCCCATCCTGTTTCTTTCCATCCCCTTCCCCATTCTATCCAGCATCTCTCTCCCCCTCTCTCCCCCTTCGCAGCATCTCCCCTCTCTCTCTCTTTTACTACTGGAGTGGCGCCCCACCCGCCAGTTCGCTGCTACAGGCAAGAACATTAAGTCGTCGTTGTCACCCCCCCCCAGTCTACGCCCATGAGTACAGTACAGAGGGCAGGGTTCAACCCAAGCAGATTAAAACCCAGTCTAGAAACAAGTCAGGGACGCCCTAGGAAGACAGCAGCAGTCCTTCAGTCTATACCTCCACAATCTATGTATACGATAATAGAAGACTGGCAATGTAGGAAGTCCTTTTCCTTGACTCACTATGAGAATCCTGATCCTGTGTGTTCAGGCTTGTTGCAGGCATGAGTTTGTGAATTTAAATTGTCAGGATATTCGATTATCAAAAACAATTTGCTCAAAAATATATTTTTAAAAAATAATTTTAAAAATATTATTTGTGTGCTCAGAACCAGGTGCCATCTATCCCATCATGGCACACTTGTGTCCATAAATATTCTTTGCAACAGTCAATGTTCAAATTTATCTGACTTGACTTATCTTAGTTGACTTCTTTTCTGATGTAATGGAAAACTGTAATCTTTGGTCATTCTTTTCTGCTAACATACAAAACCAACGTGATGTGCTTCAAAGAATTACACCATGGGGATTTATTCAAATAAATCAGTTCTTTGGACTTTTCTCATATTTACATTCTCAACAGTTGCTGTGTTTTGGTTTTTCAGGCCAGTGTTCTACTGCTCACAGCATCTGGTTTCTTGGGCTTTCCATTTCATTTTTTGCTGCATATTTGTTTCTAATATGTAGTCATTTTATTCTTTACTAGCTGATGGTCTGTATTTTCTCTGAGTAACTGTGGAGGAATCTGTAGCAGTCTGGCTTATTCTATTTTCAAAACTAGAAGTGGCCATTTGGAGCTGGGTTTGCATTTCCATTTCAGGTGTTCAAAGTTATGTAAGGTTGGTGCAATTTGAGTTCCCAGAGTTAGCCAGTATGGTATGGTAAGCTTTTGTGTATCTGTTTGCAAGGTTTTAAGGCTATTGAGAGAAGAATCGAGACATCCCCATCAGAATGTGCTAATTTCTTCCTGTATTTTACAAAAAGCTTCGCCAAACATGGAACCTTTTGCAAAATAGGTGTAGGACACAAGGAAACACTTGGGTATGTGCTAGTGTGTCCAGTGGGAGAAGCAATTAAAAAAAGTGAAAAAAAGAGTGTTCTGAGTTTTTAAATTAGCATTGCTGCAACCAGGAATGTTGTAGAAACACTTATGTCCACATAATGCCACATACATCTTGGAGCTACTCCTCGAAATGTGTTTCATTCAGCCTCTCCCTGTGCACTAGGGATGCAGACTGCACAAACTGTATCACTCAGTTCCCCCACCACAGGTAAGAAACCTCCTACCCATTCTGCTCACCTCTTGTCCACCTATGAAGTGCACCCAAAACCCCACTATCTTCATAGGTCTTCTTAATATACATTTTCTACACACAAAGCGTCACCTCATATGCAACATTATCACTAGGCAACACCTAGATATTCTTTGCCTTACTGAAACCTGGCTTACTGATGTGGATATTGCTTATTTATTTATTTTAAAAGCTTTTAAGAAATAAAATGGGAAAGTTACAATATATTGTACTAAATTTAAAAAATAAATATAATATGCATTTCTGAGACATGGTGGAAGGAGGATAACCAGTGGGACACTGTCATACCAAGATACAAATTATATCGCAGTGTTAGGGTTGATCGAATTGGTGGAGGGGTAGCATTGTATGTTAAGGCGGGCCTTGAATCAAGTAGACTAAAAATTCTACAGTACATGAAACACATCTTGGAATCCTTATGGATTGAAATTCCTTGAGTAAAGGGGAAAAGGATAGTAAGAAAAACTCCAATTACTGCAACAGTCATTGCCACGTTGTAGCACTTCCATCGATGCCTTCCTCGACAGCCTAGTCTCTCCACCTGACCATTGTCCAGCTGATCGGTCCTGGACTACCTTTTCCACCTTAGCAGAAGATACTGTAGCAGAAGCAGTTACCAAGTTTTCAAAAAAGTATTGTGGTCTTGACATCTGCCCAAGTTACCTGTTAAAATCCGCTCCTGCATGATTCATTGCTGACCTTACCTCCTATCTGAATTTTATGTTCGGAAAGGGTCTGTTCCCATCAGTGCATGGCAACATTCTACTCACCCCGATTCCTAAGGACCCAAAAGTGCAGCTGATGTCCTCTCTAACTACCATCCAGTTGCTTCAATCCCATTGCTCGTCAAAACAATGGAAAGTTTAGTGAACCATCAACTAACTGACTACTTGAACTGCTTCTGTATTCTCCATAGCTCGCAATCGGGTTTCCACCGACAGTTCAGCACAGAAACAGTTCTAGTGACCCTCCTATCTAACTTTAAGAGATTAATATCTACAGGGCACAAAGTGCTGCTACTACAATTTGATATGTCCAGTGCGTTCGACATGGTTGACCATTCTCTTTTAACCCACCTGTTGGATACATTTGGCATTGGCGGTAATGTGCTTAATTGGATTAAGGGCTTTCTGACCTCGAGAAGGTACCAAGTCAAGGCTAATTCTAACATTTCTGAGCCCTGGTCAGCTTCCTGTGGAGTACCTCAAGGCTCGCCCCTTTCCCCTACCCTTTTCAACATCATGATGATTCCTCTAGCGAATGCCTTATCCAAGCTTGGCCTCAACCCTTTCATCTATGAGGATGATGTGACTATCTATATTCCTTTCCGAACTACGCTAGCTGAAGTCCACGACTCAATAGTGGCAAGTTTTTCTCTCGTGGATTCCTGGGCTAGTGTGTTTCACTTTAAAATCAATAAAGACAAAACGCAGAGTATCATCCTTTTGTCACAGCATGCTATGGTTATCCCAACCTCCCTCATCACTAAGGATCACACTCTTCCTATCTCCAACTGTCTGAAAGTCCTTGGTGTCTTGTTGGATACTCCCCTGGTTCTAGACAACCAGGTCAAACTCATCACAAAAAGAATGTTCCATTCAATGTGGAGGTTGAAGCGTATCAGGCAGTTTCTCCCAAGAGAGCTCTTTAGAACCCTTATTCATTGGTTGGCCCTATCGCATATTGATTATTGCAGTGGAATCTATGCAGGTTGCTGAGATTACATCCTCAAGAAACTCCAGACAGCTCAAAACACTGCTGCTAGGCTAATACTGGGCAAGTCACGCTTTGACCATGCTTCCCCACTTCGTTTTAATCTGCACTGGCTTCCCATTAAAGACCGTATTACATTCAAAATCTGTTCGTTTACCCACAAGATTATCTATGGGGAAGCACCTGCTTATATGCTGGATTTGATACATCTACCTTCTAGAAATGCTTCTGTGGCGGCTCACTCCTACCTCAATTTACACTAACCTAGTTGCAGGAATGTTAAATATAAATTACTTTTTGCATCAACCTTCTCATACATCAGTCCGAAATCCTGGAATGTTCTCCCATGGCAGCTGAATGAGACTGAGGACCACCAGCTCTTCAAGTCATCCTTAAAGACATTGTTATTCAAGAATGCCTACCCCGCTGCTAATACTAAAGCCTAGTCTCCCTCATCCCCCATCTTATCCACATGTTCATTCCCCTCCCTTTGACTTTATTGTATCCATTCCTTCACTGCATTGTACCTGTTTGTAAATTTGTAAGCCACATTGAGCCCGTTGTAGTGGGATAATGCGGGGTATAAATGTACCTAATAAATAAATAATACGAGTGTACTACCATCCACATGGCCAGGATGAAGAGACAGATGTAGAAATGTTATCAGAAATTAGGGAGGCTAACAAACTGGGGAACACAATAATAATGGGTGATTTCAATTACCTTGATATTGATTGGATAAATGCAACAGTGCATGCTAGAGAGGCAAAATTCTTTGAAAGAATCAAGGACTGCTTTATGGAGCAGCTGGTTTAGGAGCCAACAAGAGGAGGAATAATTCTAAACCTAGTTTTTAGTGGAGTGAATGATCAAGTGCAGGAGGTAATGGTGCTGGGCCTCTTGATAACATGATCATAACATGGTCAGATTTGATATAAAGTCTGGAGTAAGAACACACAGGAAATCCAATACATTAGCATGTAACTTTCAAAATGGAAACTATGAGAAAATGAGAAGAACAGTGAAAAAAAAACTTAGAGAAGTAGCTGTGAAAGTAAAAAATTTATATCAGGTGTGGATGCTGTTCAAAAATAAGGAGGCCTATGCCAAAAATATTCCATGCATTAAAAAAGGAGGAAGGAAGACCAAACGACAGCTGGCATGGTTAAAATGTGAGGTGAAGGAAGCTATTAGAGCTAAAACAAAATCCTTCAGAACAAGGAAGAAGGATCCAACTGAAAATAATAGGAAACTACATAAAGAATGGCAAATCAAATGCAAAGCGCTGATAAGGAAGGCAAAGAAAGACTTTCAAAAGAAGATTGCGTTGGAGGCAAAAACGCATAGTAAAAACTCTTTTAGGTATATTAAAAGCAATAAACTGGCAAAAGAATCGGTTGGACCGCTAGATGACCAAGGGGTAAAAGGAGCACTCAGGGAAGATAAGGCCATAGTGGATAGATTAAATGAATTCTTTGTTTCGGTCTTCACCGAGGAAGATGTGGGAGACATACCGGTGCCAGAAATGGTACTCAATGCTGACGAGTCAAAGAAACTGAAACAAATCTTTGTAAATCTGGAAGATGTAATAGGGCAATTTGACAAATTGAAGAGAAGCAAATCACCAGGACTGGATGGTATACATACCAGAGTATTGATAGAATTGAAAAATGAACTTGCAGAACTGTTAGTAATATGTAATTTATCTTTAAAATCAAGCATGGTACCACAAGATTGGAGGGTGGCCAATGTAACGCCGATTTTTAAAAAGGGTTCCAGAGGTGATCCGGGAAATTATAGACCAGTGAGCCCGACATCGGTGCCAGGCAAAATGGTAGAGACTATTATAAAGAACAAAATTACAGAGCATATTCAAAAGCATGGATTAATGAGACAAGGCCAACATGGATTTACTGAAGGGAAATCTTGCCTCACCAATCTATTACATTTCTTTGAAGGGGAGAACAAACATGTGGATAAAGGTGAGCCGGTCGATATTGTATATCTGGATTGTAAAAAGGCATTTGACAAAGTACCTCACGAAAGACTCCAGAGGAAACTGGAAAGTCATGGAATAGGAGGTAGTGTTCTATTGTGGATTAAAAACTGGTTAAAGGATAGAAAACAGAGAGTAGGGTTAAATGGTCAGTATTCTCAATGGAGAAGGATAGATAGTGGGGTTCCCCTGGGGTCTGAGTTGGGACCGCTGCATTTTAATATATTTATAAATGATCTAGATATTGGAATAACTAGTGAGGTAATTAAATTTGTCAACAACTGTCAGACTTGTGAGTTCTTGTACCAAGTAGAGCGCTGCTGAGCCTGGTACTCGGACCAGGTTCTGCTTGACAGCCGGACAGCCCCAGGTTTCACCTGCGCTGACTGCTGTTCTCCAGAGGTTGAGCTCCTAGATGCGGGTGGCCTGCAGGACTTACGAGACGGAGCTGGAAGCGGGGTGGTGAACGTATCGGCCAGGCAGGCAGCAGGCAAGAGAGTAATCCAGGTACAGGCAAAGTCAGTAGGCAGGCAGCAGGTCAAGAGAGTAATCCAGGTACAGGCAAAGTCAGTAGGCAGGCAGCAGGTCAAGAGAGTAATCCAGGTACAGGCAAAGTCAGTAGGCAGGCAGCAGGTCAAGAGAGTAATCCAGGCACAGGCAAAGTCAGTAGGCAGGCAGCAGGTCAAGAGAGTAATCCAGGCACAGGTAAAGTCAATAGGCAGGCAGCAGGCAAGAGAGTAATTCAGGTACAGGCAAAGTCAACAATGAGGGACAAAGTAGAGAAGAAGCAAACTGCTGAGCAAGTAACACCTACCAAAGTAGAAGCCAAAGCATGGAGTCCAGGAAGAGCTCAGCTGATAAAGTGCTGGCATCTGACTTCAGCAGGAACCAGCAGGGAGAAGGAGCACAGCCATAGGACAAGAGCAGAGGGAGCAAGAACCGGAAGACCAATAGGAGAGAAGCAAGGGAAGCCAGGCAAAGGGAGAGCAGACACAGGTGCATGGGAGCAAAGCAATCAAGGAGCCTGGAAGTCAGGCAGAGAGAGAGCAGACACAGGTGCATGGAAGCAAAGCAATCAAGGAGCCTGCAACCACCATCTCTCTGAACAAACCCAGAGAACTACACACACATGGCTCAGGGCTGTGCCAGTCAAGTGTGCGTGTCGACGGGACCCTGCGCAGCCCGAGGATGCCGCTTGCGTTGAGGTAGGGGACATGACAACGACACAAAGTTATTCAAAGTTGTTAAATTGCAAGAGAATTGTGAAAAATTGCAAGACAACCTTACGAGACTGGGAGACTGGGTGTCCAAATGGCTGTTTAATGTGAGCAAGTGCAAAGTGATGCATGTGGGAAAGAGGAACCTGAATTATAGCTACATGATGCATGGTTCCATGTTAGGAGTCACCACCCAGGAAAAAGATCTAGGAGTCATCGTCGACGATACTTTAAAAACCCTCTGCTCAATGTGCTATGGCGGCAAAGAAAGCAAATAGAATGTTAAGTATTATTAGGAAAGGAATGGAAAATAAAAATGAGGATGTTATAATGCCTTTGTATTGCTCCATGGTGCGACCACACCTTGAATACTGTGTGCAATTCTGGTCACCGCAATTCAAAAAAGATATAGTGGAATTAGAAAAGGTGCAGAGAAGGGCAACGGAATGATAAAGGGGATAGGACGAGTTCCCTATGAGGAAAGTCTGAAAGGGCTTGGGCTCTTCAGCTTGGAGAAAAGATGGCTGAGGGGAGATATGGTAGAGGTCTATAAAATACTGAGTGGAATGGAATGGGTAGACGTGAATCGATAGTTTACTCTTTCCAAAAATACTAAGACTTGGGGGGGGCACACAATGAAGCTACAAAGTAGTAAATTTAAAACGAATCTGAGAAAATATTTCTTCACTCAATATGTATTTGAACTCTGGAATTTGTTGCTAGAGAGTTTGGTAAAAGTAGTTAGTTTAGTGGGGTTTTAAAAAGGTTTGGATGGCTTCCTAAAAGAAAGGTCCATAAACCATTATTAAAATGGACTTGGGAAAATCCACTGCTTATTTCTGGGATAAGAAGCATAAAATGTATTGTACTGTTTTGGGATCTTGCCAGGTATTTGTGACCTGGATTGGCTACTGTTGGAAACAGGACACTGGGCTTGATGGACCTTCAGTCTGTCCCAGTATGGCAACACTTGTGTACACTTATGTACTCTTGGTCTGCTTAATCCAAAGTCTTAGTGGATTACATAAGAACATATATAAGATTTAAAAGACAACACAACGCTTATATCAATCAAGCCACTCCCCTCAACTATCTCAATCATTTCCAAAACCATCAACACTGACAGGGTGGTGGCCTTGCAATTATTTACTTCATGCACCTATATATAACTCGATTATCGTTTATCCAGGTTTGATATACCGCCTTTCAGCCAGGCAACCAAAGCAGTTCACAAATCAATAGTCAAGGACCTAGAAAGGAACTCCATCATATACAGGACAGAAACAGAAAAAAAATAGGGGAAGAGAGAAAAGAGGTCTCTGCTGCCAGTGACCCACATCATGCTCTCAAAACCTCTTAGAATCTCTACACTTCAAGTTGGGTACTCCCCCCACCCCATGGAGTTCTTACTTATCTACCATCCCCGTCTTTCAGCCCAATCTTTCCAACTCCCTCAAACTCTTATTAGCTGACTTCTATACCAACTCTTCATACCCAATTATACTGAGCAATTTTAACTTCCACTATTATGATCCCTTTTCCTCATCCACTCAGGACCTTATTTTTCTTATCACAGACTTAAACCTTACACAACACATACTAGAACCTTCACACTCAGGTGGCCTCACACTTAACCTTGTTCTCTCCTCCACTAAGATATCCCACTCCCTACTCAGTCTCTCACTACTGCCTTTGTTCTGGACTGATTACTTCCTGATCCCCTTTACTTACACTGTGACCACTCACCTCCATTCTCAAATCCAGGAAAACTCGACTTTTAGGGATCTCAGCAAAATTATTCACCAATCCATACTGAAACATGTCAATAATATTTGTAACTTCCCCAAGCTTTTATTAGATGATAGAGTAGCTCTCTGGAATACATCACTCCACACTACTCTCAATATCTGTCTGCCTCGGGAAACCCCAAAACACCTGATGTACACCCAGTTTGCGCCATCTAAAACAGCAGCTTAGATCAGCAGAGTGCAAATGGAGGTGTCAACGCACTCTACATACTCTCTTACTCTTTAAAGATACTGCCCATTCCTACAAAACAGCTCTTCTAATTGTCAAAAAAAGCTATTATACTAAAAAAAATTTCAAATGCACCAAACTCTGCAACACTATACAAAATCCTTAAATCCCTGACCACTCCTTCCACCCAGCAAGTGTCAGCAGTCGCCATGCCTACTGCCCAGATTTGGCACTACATTTCAAAAACAAAATCAAGAACCTGCATCACACTTTGGTTGCAACCTCTAACTCAGCCTCCTGCCCCTATCCCCCTATGGATTTTGGAATATATTTTGATTGAATCTAGTAATCCACTGTATTGGCTATTTTCGTGCCATCCGCAAAAAGGCACACCTTTCCTTTGATTGAATCTAGTAATTTTTCTGATTTGAATGGCTCACTCCTTAACACCATTCAGTATTTTTGTTTTACTCATCTTTATATTTATCTTCTACAGATCAGTTCCCCTGAAGATGCTGCCATTTAGGCGAAACATGGCCCATGTAGAGAACTCTGGACACTGATCATAAGATCGATGGAGTAGTCACGCACTAACTGTTTATTCTAAAAAGTATTGCATTGACCGGGACCTTACTTCACCTTCTGATTTGTTTGTAACATCCACCTAAGCTAAGTAGCTGGTATTTTATTATTTTTTCAGAAATTTCTTCAGTACTTGAGTGCTACGTTTAGGTTGGAGGCAGGGCATGCAATGATGTCGGTAAGGTGCTTTTACACATCCCAAGTCTTTGGGTCATTGTAATACACCAAACAAACTGAGCACAATATAATATTATAAACTGTATATATGAAAAACAAAAAATAGAACGTTCTTAAAAAATGTTTGTTTGATATTTTTTACTATATGGTTTGGTTTCTATAACTTTTTTTTAAATTTATCATTTTACTTAATTACATTCACATTTATCATATAAATGTAAGGGAAACAGAAATTGATATTAAAAAAGAAAACATTTTCTTTCACCAATATATGTTATATAATCGTCCACAACTGGGAGATCCAAGATCAGGAAAACAATCTCAAAGAAAATAAGAAAAACTCAAAATGGTTAATCTTACAATTTACTTTTTCTGAGGGAGGAAGGTTAATCGGTAATTGCAGCCGGTACAGTGGTAACTAAAAGAAGTTGCTGCAGAGGGTTCTTCATCTGTTCTTTCAACTCCACAAACGCTTGTAATTTCTTAGGTTCAACAAATAAGTAATTATTAAAATTCAAAGAAATAGAACACTTACAAGGGAATCGCACTAGGAAGGTCCCACTTAGGGCAATGATCTTTGGCTTAAAAGCCAAGAGTTCACACCTCCTAGTCTGCGATTCCCCTGATAAGTCAGGAAATATATTTATCTTTGAACCCAAAAAACTATCAACCATGTGTCGGAAATACAATTTCAAAACATTATTCCTATCTAAATCAAAGGCGAAAGTCACTAGTAAGGTAAAATAATGTATCATACCTGATAATTTTCTTTCCATTAATCATAGCTGATCAATCCATAGACTGGTGGGTTGTGTCCATCTACCAGCAGGTGGAGATAGAGAGCAATCCTTTTGCCTCCCTATATGTGGTCATGTGCTGCCGGAAACTCCTCAGTATGTCGATATCCAAGCTCCATCCGCAGGACTCAGCACTTAGAGAATTACACCCACAAAGGGACACTCTGCCCAGCTCACCACCGCCGAAACGGGGGAGGGGAATTAACCCAGCTCATCCCCACACAAGTGTGGGAGGGGAATCCGTCCAGCTCATCCCCGCGGAGCGGGGGAGGGACACCACCCCGCCGATGCGGGGGGATCTGGCTTATCCTGCAACCGCAACCGCGGGAGGAGCTGACTGACCCTAACACCGCCGAAGCGGGAGGGGTACAAAGCTGCCCTACAGCTGCACGAAGCGGGAGGGAGCGCCGGCAGAATTTATGTCTCAATCCAGCCCCGTAAAACGGAGGGGAGAGGAATGCAGCAGCTCACTGTAACACAAATTCGTCTCAACTCTTGAAGAATCCATTGAAAAACTTGAACACGAAGTCCTCCTGAACAGGAACTGAAGACTAAACTTGAACCTGAAATGCAACCAGAATATAAACAATACAGATATCTGGGAGGGACTATGGATTGATCAGCTATGATTAATGGAAAGAAAATTATCAGGTATGATACATAATTTTACCTTCCATATCATCATGCTGATCAATCCATAGACTGGTGGGATGTACCGAAGCAGTACTCACCCAGGGCGGGACATTGAAATCCCTGACCGCAACACTGAAGCTCCAAACCGGGCCTCCGCCCGAGCAGCCACAGCCAAGCGGTAATGCCTGGAGAAGGTATGGGCCGATGCCCAAGTTGCCGCCTTGCAAATCTCTTCCAAGGAGACGGACCCGGCCTCTGCCATCGAGGCTGCCTGAGCTCTAGTGGAGTGAGCCTTCAGCTGGATAGGCGGCACCTTCCCCGCGGCCACATAAGCCGCTGCAATGGCTTCCTTGACCCATCTTGCCACTGTAGGCTTAGAAGCCTGCAGACCCTTACGAGGACCTGCAAACAGGACAAACAGATGATCCGATTTCCGGAAATCATTGGTCACTTCCAAGTATCTGATGATGACTCGTCTCACATCCAGATATTTGAGAGCAGAGTATTCCTCTGGGTAGTCCTCCCTACGAAAGGAAGGGAGACAGAGCTGCTGATTCACATGGAAGCGAGAAACAATCTTGGGCAGGAAGGAAGGCACTGTGCGAATAGTCACTCCTGCCTCAGTGAACTGCAGAAAAGGCTCTCGACATGAGAGTGCCTGGAGCTCGGAAACTCTTCTGGCTGAAGTGATAGCCACCAAAAAGACTGCTTTCAACGTCAGGTCTTTCAAAGATGCCCTCGACAAGGGTTCAAAAGGCGGCTTCTGCAAGGCTCTTAGCACCAGGTTGAGATTCCACGCAGGCACCACTGAGTGCAGAGGAGGGCGCAGGTGATTAACTCCCTTGAGAAAACGTACCACATCTGGCTGCGAAGCCAGGGAAGCACCCTTCAGGCGGCCCCTGAAGCAAGCCAGAGCCGCTACCTGGACTTTAAGGGAACTGAGCGACAGGCCTTTCTCCAGACCTTCTTGCAGGAACGCCAGCACTGAAGAAATTGGAGCAGTGAAGGGAGAAAGTGAGCCTGCTTCACACCACGCTGCAAAGGTACGCCAAACCCTGGCGTAAGCAGTAGAAGTAGAGCGCTTCCTCGCTCTCAGCATAGTGGCGATGACCTTGTCTGAGAAGCCCTTCTTCCTCAGACGCTGCCGCTCAATAGCCAGGCCGTAAGACCAAAGGGGGAGGGATCCTCCATCACCACGGGACCCTGATGCAACAGGCCCTGCTCCACTGGCAGCCGCAGAGGATCGTCCACTGAGAGCCTGATCAAGTCCGCATACCAGGGACATCTGGGCCAGTCCGGACCCACCAGGATTATCCGGCCCGGATGCTTTGCCACCCAGTCTAGCACCCTGCCCAACATGGGCCAGGGTGGGAACACATAGAGAAGCTCCTGTGTCGGCCACTGTTGGAGAAGAGCATCTACTCCCAGGGATCGAGGGTCCCGTCCTCTGCTGAAAAAGCGCGGCACTTGGCAATTGGCCGATGACGCCATCAGATCTAGGCTCGGCTGGCCCCAGCGCTTCGTGATGTCCAAGAACGCCTGAGCAGATAGCTGCCACTCTCCGGGCTCCAAGGTATGGCGACTGAGAAAGTCCGCCTTGACATTCATGACTCCGGCAATGTGGGCCGCTGACAGCTGTTCAAGGTTCGCTTCTGCCCACTGGCATAGATTCATGGCCTCCTTGGCTAGAGGGGCGCTCTTGGTACCTCCCTGGCGGTTGACATAGGCCACAGCCATGGCATTGTCCGACAGGACCCGTACTGGCTTCAACGCCAGTACCGGGATGAACTCCAAAAGCGCCAACCGAATGGCTCTGAGTTCCAGGAGGTTGATAGACCACTTTGCCTCTGCAGGAGACCAGAGCCCCTGCGCTGTCCTTCCCAAGCAGTGGGCTCCCCAGCCCGACAAAGAGGCGTCCGTCGTGACGACAATCCACTCCGGGGTCACCAGAGGCATTCCTGCAGACAACTTGTCTGTCTGCATCCACCAGCTCAGCGCCTTGCGCACTGCTGGGTCCAAGGGAAGGCGCACAGCATAATCCTCCGACATCGGAGTCCAGCGCTGCAGCAGAGAGAGTTGTAGTGGTCTCATATGAGCCCTGGCCCAGGGCACTACTTCCATCGTGGCCGTCATAGAGCCCAACAGCTGCACAAAGTCCCAAGCCCGAAGAGGAGAGGCTACTAGGAACTGGTCCACCTGAGCCTGAAGTTTGACAATCCGATTGTCTGGCAGGAACACTCTGCCCACTTGGGTGTCGAATCGAACTCCCAGATACTCCAGGGACTGAGTCGGGCGCAGCTGGCTCTTCTCCCAGTTGATGATCCACCCCAGGGAGCTCAAAAGAGCAACCACCCGGTCCACAGCTTTGCCACACTCTGCATAAGAGGGGGCTCGGATCAACCAGTCGTCCAGATAAGGATGGACTTGTACTCCTTCCTTTCGCAGGAAGGCCGCGATGACCACCATTACTTTGGAGAAGGTCCGCGGAGCAGTAGCCAACCCGAAAGGGAGGGCTCTGAACTGGAAGTGTCGGCCCAGGACTGCAAAACGCAGAAAGCGTTGATGAGGAGGCCAGATGGGAATATGCAGGTACGCTTCCTTGATGTCCAAGGAAGCCAAGAACTCTCCTGCCTTCACTGCCGCTATAACAGAGCGGAGAGTCTCCATGCGAAAGTGCCGCACTTTCAAGGCCCGATTGACCCCTTTGAGGTCGAGGATAGGCCGGACAGAACCTCCTTTCTTTGGTACCACAAAGTAAATGGAGTAACGTCCCTTGCCAATCTGATTTTCTGGCACCGGAACGACCGCACCCAGGCGTATCAGGTTGTCCAAGGTCTGCTGCACTGCCACAGTTTTGACCGGAGACTTGCAGGGAGAGAGTACAAACCCGTCTCTTAAGGGTCGGCAGAACTCTTACTTGTAGCCGTCTCTGATGACTTCCAGCACCCAAGCGTCTGAAGTTACTCTGGTCCACTCGCCCAGAAACGAGGACAGGCGTCCTCCAATCTGCACTGGGCCATGGACCAGGACCCCGTCATTGGGTACGAGACCCTGGGGGAGGACCGGAGGGCGTACCTCCGGGATGGCGGTCTCTGCGAAAGGAATGCTGCTTGGGGGAGAAGTTCCTTTTGAAGGAAGAGGGGGCAGAGGAGCCCGACTTGCCCGGGCGGTACCGACGGGCTTCCTGAAACCGTCCTCTGGAGATACCGGGGCGAGCACTGGCGCGAGCCCTGACCTCTGGTAACCTCTTGCCCTTAGACGTGCCGAGATCGGTCACAATTTTGTCCAGCTCGACCCCAAAGAGCAGCTTGCCTTTAAAAGGCAACTTAGCCAGGCGGGACTTAGAGGCGTGGTCCGCAGACCAATGTTTCAGCCAAAGCCAGCGCCTGTCAGACTGTCTGAGCCATGCCTTTAGCTGAGGCTCTCAAGACATCATACAGCAAGTCTGCCAAATAAGCCAAGCCCGATTCCAGGGCCGGCCAGTCAGCCCTCAAGGAAGGATCCGAGGGGGAAGCCCGCTGCACCATCGTCAGGCACGCCCTGGCCACATAGGAGCCGCAAACTGAGGCCTGCAAACTTAAGGCAGCCGCCTCGAAGGACGACCTTAAAGCCGCTTCCAATCTTCTGTCTTGGGCGTCCTTTAGTGCCGTGCCACCTTCCACCGGCAACACCGTTTTCTTAGTCACCGCAGTGATTAAAGAATCCACGGTAGGCCAAATAAAGGCCTCACGTTCACTTTCAGGCAAAGGATAGAGGCGGGACATAGCCCTAGCCACTTTGAGGCTCGCTTCCGGGACATCCCATTGAGCCGAAATTAAGGTGTGCATGGCATCATGCACGTGGAAGGTTCTAGGCGGGCGCTTCGTCCCCAGCATAATGGCAGAGCCAACAGGGGCTGAGGGAGAGACGTCCTCTGGCGAGGAAATCTTCAAAATGCTCATGGCCTGCAGTAACAGGTTGGGCAAATCCTCTGAGCGAAAGATCCGCGCTGCAGAGGGGTCATCCGCTCCATCCGAGCGGGAATCCGTCTCCTCCAAGGAATCCCCAAAGGACCGTTGGGAGAACTCAGATACGCTGCCCTCATCTACATCAGAGGAAAAAGCGTCCTCTAAGGCCTGGGAATCCACCCGAGGGCGTTTACTTCCGGGGGCCTCAACCCCGTTATCGGACAAGGGAGAAGAGGCAGCGTTTTGCATAAGGAAGGCCTGATGCAGCAGCAAAATAAACTCGGGGGAGAAACCCCCCAGACTGTGAATTTCAGCAGCCTGGGCCACAGCCCTAGACGCACCCTCAACCGGCGCTCGCAAGAGCGGGGGAGAAACATGCTGCGCATCCAAGATGGCGTCCGGCGCGACACTCCGCGAAGGAGCCGCGCGGGAAGAACGGCGCTTAACTTTAGCCGCTTTTTTGCCGTCGCCCAAATCAAGGGCGGCCATGGCATGAACGTCTCCCAGCTCAAGGGCGGCCCAAGAAGAAGCCGTCCGAGCAGAGTGGCCGGCCAAGATGGCGGAGGCGAGCAGCGGGGGATGGGCATTTATGGCGGGAAAAACCGCCGCGCCGGAGGAAGACCCAGGACACTGACCAGCCTCCAAACTGACACCCAACAAGGGCGAATCAGACTTTAAAACCCCCGCATCCCCGCTAGAAGCGCACACGCGGTCCGGGGAGCGATTCTTCGCGCCCTCACCCTCCGACGCCATAGGCCACGTGGAGATCAATCGGGGAACCCCCTGCCCGCTATAAAAAGGTAAAAATTACCTGCTTCTCGCTCCGAGCTGTAACGACCTGGTGTCCCAGTGAGTAGCTGCAATAAACGTTTAAATAAACGTCGAAATAAACGCCCTTAAGAACGTCCAAAATTTTTTTTTTTTTTAAACGGAGCCAGCAGGAGGGGGGAGAAAAGGAGGGACCTGGCGCCACCAGGTTTGCACTTGCTCAAGAAGAGCCCTCAACCCCAGGCACTCAACAAAACCTAAAAATTAGGCTTGGAGGCCTAGCCAGAGCTGCTGCTGTGTGTGACCACCACCTGCTGAGATAGAGAACATACTGAGGAGTTTCCGGCAGCACATGACCACATATAGGGAGGCAAAAGGATTGCTCTCTATCTCCACCTGCTGGTAGATGGACACAACCCACCAGTCTATGGATTGATCAGCATGATGATATGGATTATAGCTTTTCCAAAATATCAGTTAAGTTCACATCTCTTTTCTCTGATAAAGAAGATTATTTAGGGGAAATATAAATCGCTTTAGACACCGGAGGGTGGCTATCAGAAAATGTTTGCAAATTATCAGAGAAATATTTCTTCAACAGTTCAATAAAAGAAAAAATTCCATAGTCAAAGTATCTATTTTTATATCTTGGACTTCCACTTTGTTAGATAAGTATTGATATAAATTCTTCAATTCACATGTTTATTTCTGAAAAATTTTAAACATCTGAAGAAGAAAGTTATTCACACTCTGCAGCGCTTCTCATAATGCGTCCATTGTGACATTTTTTGGCTTCACCAGGTCCAATTTCTCCACAGAAACCGCTCCAGATATCTTCGGGGGGGGGGGGGGGGAGAGAACTCACTCTCCAATCCCCCAGTTAGTTTATTATCCGGAGTCGATGCTGCGCCAGGTCCTCCTCGGGTCACGTGAAAATCCTGACCCACTTTGAGCGTTTCCACTGTCGACATCCATACCGAAGCGTTACTTTTTCCAGGTCTTGGAGGGGTCGTGCCAACAGGGGGACTCAAAGTCACTCCCTCTCCACAGAGATTCGGCAATAAAGCCTTGCTGTTCCCCGAATCTCTCCAAAGTAGGCTGAGAAGTGGTGGGAACCCCAGCCGTGTTCGAGGAGGACAACACCACGGCTTTACCTTTTCTCTTCCCCATTCTCTGGGGAGCGTGCCTACTTCTTCAGGTATTCTGGCGTAAAACGGGAACTCAACTAACGTACGTCCTCCCTCAACGCACCTTGGATCCTCCATGGTTTCTATAACTTTTTCATTAGTTAAAATTTAATGCCAAAAAGTGTAGAGTGATGCACTTGGGGTGCAGAAACCCAAAAGAGAGATACTGGATAGGAGGGGAGAGATTAGTAAGCTCGACTCAGGACAGAGATCTTGGGGTGTTGGTGTCGGAGGATCTGAAGGTGAAGAAACAATGCGACAAGGCAACGGGCGTGGCCAGAAGGATGCTAGGCTGCATAGAGAGGGGCATAACCAGCAGAAGAAAGGAGGTTTTGATGCCCCTCTACAAGTCGTTGGTGAGGCCCCACTTGGAGTATTTGTGTTCAGTTTTGGAGGCCGTATCTTGCTAAAGATGTAAAAAGACTGGAAGCGGTGCAAAGAAAAGCTACGAAAATGGTATGGGATTTGCGTTGCAAACCGTATGAGGAGAGACTTGCTGACCTGAACATGTATACCTTGGAGGAAAGGAGAAACAGGGGTGATATGATACAAACGTTCAAATATTTGAAAGGTATTAATCCGCAAATGAACCCTTTCCGGCAGGGCCGATCTTAGGCCGAGGTGACCGAGGCGGCCTCATAGGGCCTCACGCTTAAGGGGGCCCCACGCGGTGCGCCTCAGTCAGCCTCCTCCACTCCATCCTGGCGCTCCGGTATTTAAATTTACCTCGCTCCAACGTTGCAGCTGCTGCGCAGCGTCAGTGAAAATGCTGCCCAACTTCTCTAACCTTCCCTTCGCTCATTCGTTCCCTCTCAGTGTCCCGCCCTCGAGGAAATGACGTCAGAAGAAGGCGGGGCACTGAGGGAACAAACGAGCGAAGGGAAGGTGGAGAGACATCAGACAGCGCTTTCCTTGACGCTGCGCAGCTGCTGAAATGGAGGTAAATTTAAATACTAGAAGATTTGAACCAGAGAAGAGGGCGGGCAGGTGGACATGGGAGCGGGAGGGATGGGGAGAGAGGAGCATCGATGGACAAGGATGGACATGGATGGGAGGACAGGGCCTAGGGAGAGAGGAGAAATTGCTGGACATGGAGGGGAGGGCAGGGGAGAGAGGAGAATTGCTGGATGTGGATGGATGGAGGAGGGAAAGGGAGAGAGGAGCATCGATGGACAAGGATGGACATGGGAGGGCAGGGCCCAGGGAGAGAGGAGAAATTGCTGAACATGGAGGGGAGGGGAGAGGAGAATTGCTGGATATGGATGGATGGATGGAGGAGGGAAGGGGAGAGAGGAGCATCGATGGACAAGGATGGACATGGATGGGATGACAGGGCCCAGGGAGAGAGGAGAAAGTGCTGGACATGGAGGGGACGGCAGGGGAGAGAGGAGAAATGTTGGGCAGGAATGGAGGGAAGGAAAGACAAAGGAAGGAGATGCGCATGGATGGAGGGGAAGGGAGAGAGGAGAAATGTTGGATATGGATGTGGGGGGGGGGGAGGAAAGTAGATGCACATGGATGGAGGGGAGTGAGGAGAAATGCTGGATATGGATGGAGGGAAAATTACTGAATTTAAGGGCTGGATCGGAACACTTTGAAGGCAGATGCTGAAAATGGAGAAAAGATAGGGACAGGGCTACAGATGGTCGACAGGACACATAAGGACATGGTGGACATGGAAAGAAGACACTGCATAAAACAGAAGACAGTGGGACCAAAGTGAATAGAAAAACTAAATGATCAGACAACAAAGGTAAAAAAAAGTATTTTATTCAGAATTTATTAATTGGAATATGCCAGCTTTTGGAAATGTGCATCTGTGATATTTTGCATGTAAGTTTCAATTTTTCTAGTATTGCTGCATGCTGAGTCTGACTTCTTGAGGTAACTTTCAAGTTCAGTATTTTGCTTTCATATCTGTTGTGCCATGTGTTTTTCATGTGTGATCAAGGTGCAGTATCCTGCTAGCGTGTAGTATTTGCAGCCCATTTTGTTTTGTTTTTTTCACGAGGTAGTGTATTGGTGTTTTAGAGCCTGGTGTAATTACATTTCTGCCTTTCCACGCATAAGGTTGTAGCTCGTCCCGTCCTTGGAATTAGTGCTGTTATGGTTTGGTAAGGTTATGAGTGTGTTTTTGCACAAGTTTGTGTATAGTGTTTTGTAGTGGAGAGATTGTGTGTCTGCACCTCTGACCCCCCGGGAGTATGAGAATTGGAACTACTAATTGTAGTAGACTTGAACTGAATAATTTCTGGGGAGGGGGGGGGTTTCATGTTAGCATTGGTTAGCATCAATGATCCAATCTGTTAATATTGTTGTCTTATTAACAGCTGATCTTGCATTTGTGTAACCAATTTGAATTTTTTGAAAGGGATCATCTCTTGTTTGTCCTGTTTGTCTGTCCTAATTAGATTGTAAGCTCTGTCGAGCAGGGACTGTTTCTTCATGTTCAGGTGTACAGCGCTACGTACATCTAGTAGCGCTATAGAAATGATGAGTAGTAGTAGTAGTAGTAGTAGTAGTAGTAGTAGCATTGTGCTTATTATTTCAATCAGTTTTTCTGTTCAAGTTTAGCTTCATTTGTCTTTATTTGAAATTTCATAAATAAAAAATTTTCTAAAAATTGAATAATCTTATCAATGGGGTGGAGCTGGGGTGGGGGCGGGGCTAGGATGGGGCCCCACCAAATTGGTCTGCACAGGGCCCTGCACTTGCTAAGACCGGCCCTGTTTTCCAGAGACGGGAAGGCGGTAGAACTAGAGGACATGAATTGAGGTTGAAGGGGGGCAGACTCAGGACTAATGTCAGGAAGTATTGTTTCATGGAGAGAGTGGTGGATATGTGGAATGTCCTCCCGCGGGAGGTGGTGAAGATGAAAATGGTAATGGAATTCAAACATGTGTGGGATAAACACAAAGGAATTCTGTTTAGAAGGAATGGTTCCGTGGAATCTTAGCAGAGATTGGGTGGCGACGCCGGTAATTGGAAACAAAACGGGAGCTGGGCATACTTCTACGGTCTATGTCCTGATCGTGACTGAATAGATAAGGGATGGGCTGGAGTGTAAATTTAAGGGGCTTCGATGTTAGCTTCAGAACTTAGTATAAGAACAGTACTGGGCAGACTTCTAAGATCTATGCCTGTTACGTCTGTGCTTTCCTCACCCTCTGGTGGCCAGTACAGGTGGCTGCTATGGACCATCACCCATTCCAGATTTCAGCTGAGTCCGGTCCGGATCTTCCAGGCTGCCAGGTTTGCTTGCTTGGATTGAGCCTGCACAGCCACCATAGCTTCCTGGTGATTGCTGCAGCTGAGTCTTTCCTGTCTGGGCTTATTAGCCATTTTGAAACTCTCTGGCTTTGCCTTTGCATCGCGTCTAAGGCCCTGGTATGTTGGGGTGCTGGTGCACTTCTGCTGAGTCCAGTTTCTAGTTTGGTTTCCTGCCTTGATTCTTGTCTATTCTAGTTAGTCTGTGGATAGTTGATTAGCTTGTTGTTTGTTTGTTAGTCTTGTCTCTGGGTTATAGTTTTGTGTGTAGTCCTTGTCTGTTTGTATCTTAGTGGCTGCTCTGCAGCTTTTAGTTTTGTGTCTTGTAAGTCAGTATTTTGCTCCCTGTTTTAGTGGCTATTTTCAGCTTTCAGTCCTGTCCTTTATTTTACCCTTTCCTTGCCCTGCTGTCCCTGTATGTTCCTTTCCCCTCTGACCCTCAGTCCCTGTTCAATCTAGTTGGGATCCTGTTCCTGCCCTGTCCTACAAGTCCTGCCGGCCACCTGAATCCAAGGGCTCAACCTTTGGTGAAAAGTGGCCAGGTGCAGGTGAAGCCTAACTGTTCATTAAAGCTCTGCCTTGTCACTGGTGTGGGGTGGTTTTGCCTGCCGCTGCCACTCCTCGGCAGTGGCCCACGGGCTCACAACCTAGTTTCCTGTTTTGAAAACGTGACAATGCCCTGAGAAAGGCAAGGACAATCAAACTCGGGTATACATATAAAGTATCACATACCATGTAAAATGATTTTATCTTGTTGGGCAGACTGGATGGACCGTACAGGTCTTTATCTGCCGTCATTTATTATGTTACTATGTAAGACAGCTGCAATGCTAGCGAAGATTTGAGATACCGGTAATATCACTGTGTGCACAACAATTTATCCCTATGAAAGATACTGACTGTATGCATACCCATCTTAGGACACTGATCTGACTGAATTTAAGTCAAGTTAAGGCAAAATAGTTTCTTTTTTTGCTTTTTAATACTATGTGAGGGTGTATTTGGGTAGGGAGCCAAGAAACAACCCAGTTCAAGGAAAGTGTGTCAGATATTTTGTATCATTACAGGAGTTAAGTTTGAAATTGTTGAAATACTAATTGCTGCTAAGTTAGACATCTTATTGCTACTATAATTTTTATTGTAAAGTATTTAACACCGGGTACCATTCTGCTGTAATATCATCCTACCTCAATGAATGGTACTCCATTACTGAAACATACTTGAACACTACCATTTTTTGAATTACTATTATTGTTATTATTATTTAATATTTACTCATTTTTCTTGTCAAATCCCCTTTGTGTGTGGAGATTCTTTGGAAACCCTATAACCCGTGACCTTTTTCTGCTGAATTATTTATAAGTGTAATTCCACACTCCACCACTAGGGGGCTTGTTACAAGTGGTGTCATGGACAGGATAACTGTAGTTCAGCTCTGGATGTTTCCATAAGCTCTTGATGCACTCTAGTATTTATCAGGTAGAAGAGTGATTTACTTATGCTGCTCCAAATTTTTGAAAAGTGAGGACTGTGTTAAGTGTTTAACCAAAGTGATACAATTTGATTGTAGTGTATAGTACTGTTGTTGTGAAATCTTGGCCTTATTTTGGGTTGCAGGTATTGCATTCTGTTTGTGGGCAAGCACCTGGGAATTCCAGTTTCTCAGGAGAAGGAAGAAGTAGAGACCAGAGCTCTGGCGCCAACAAGCTCCTAGAAGCAGGAGGGAAGGCCATAAACAAATGGAAATGGAGGAGCTGAAGAAACAATTCGCAGTGATAGTCCAAAAGGAGTGGAAGGTCTCAGATTTCTATGGGTATCCCACTAAACCAGACAACTTATCGGTAGGCAAACGGATAGAGTGGGTCACCACTATCCTAAGGATACTAAAAGTCCCTGAAGCGGATCAAGCAGAGGTGTTGGAGGAGCACCTGAAAGGACAAGCCTGGGAAACTGTGAGAGGAGGTGGTCCAGTGAAGGAATTGTTTGAGCTTCTCGGTTAGGTCTATGGAAACAAAGTTCCTGTGGAGCTGAGGGTGTTTTTATGATCGCAGGCAGAGAGAAAGAGAGACCATCATAGGATTTGCCTACCAGTTACGTTGCCATTGGTGAAAAGCCGGGACCCATGAAGAATAGGTGACCCCGAGGGAGTCCTGAAGGAACAGTTCCTGTTGGGATTAACAGATGTTATTCTGCGTAGAGAGATGACTAGCAGGTCAGACGACCATTCGAACATGACAATCCAGGACCTTATGCATGCAGCTATCCGGTGGGTCGAAGAAGAGAGGACCACCTACCAAACTGAAAGGGCACCGGTGAGAGTGGTACAACAGGAATGGAGAGATTCTGCCCCACTGACAAGCAAAGATCTGAATGCAGTATTGGTATTGACTTTAAAAGAAATAACCTAATGCCTAGGGAGAATAGACCAAAAACAGGATGCATTTTTGGAACGGGAGAGGCCCAACTGGCGACGCAAGCATAGGATTTTCAAGCCCCAGAGGAAGGAGGAGGCCTAGTAGGTCTGAGGGAGGTGACATTGTATGCTATTAATGCCAAGAACCAGGCCACATTGCGAGGTTCTGTCAAAGTGAGGCAAGACCAGCTGAACCCTATGGGTATAGGAGTTCCAGGGATGACTGGACAGAAAAAGCAGTCCAGCACTAGTCCAGCCACCTGGGGAAGGAGAGGTTTCCCACTGAACCTGCCCACTATGACAGA
The DNA here is from genome assembly GCF_901765095.1 of Microcaecilia unicolor. Taxonomy (NCBI): domain Eukaryota; kingdom Metazoa; phylum Chordata; class Amphibia; order Gymnophiona; family Siphonopidae; genus Microcaecilia; species Microcaecilia unicolor. Next base: position 115,754,194 of record NC_044040.1, on the reverse strand, counting down.
TGCTGGAATAGTCGGGCCTCAAGTAAGGACTTTGAATAGCAAACAAGATCGGTCTGAAGAAGAATGGAACTCTCTAAGGGACAAGGCCATCGGAAGTAACCCAATTTTGCCCTTACTAATGGGGGGGGAGGGGGATTGAGACCAAGTGTATTGTGGACACTGACTTGGATGTGTCTATTGTAGCCAGCCACTTCCATAAGTACTTCAGAGACACGGAACAACTAAAGCATGCCAGCTGGGTCAAGGTGACCCCTGCGAATGAAACTGAGCTCCCTGTACTCAGATGCATAGAAGCCAACGTCCAGTGTCTGGGACAAATCATTCCAGCTCAATGCATCTTTATTGTTAAAGATAATCTGAAGAGTCAGGGTGATCAAGACAAGAAAATACTAGCATAGTAGGAATGAACGTTTTGCAGTTCTTTGAGGGCCTGTTCAGAGACCTGTCCAGGTTGACAGCCGATTCCAGCAAGTCCAGCATGAACTGAATTCTATCTGAAATTCGGCTGAAGAACAGATTTGACAACTGTGATCCATCCAGAGGTCTGGGGTTCATGTGGACCACGGGCAACTCCTCCCAGGTGATCCCGCCCTTGTCGGAGAAGATGGTGGAATGCAAATGCCATAGTGTGAGGGGGATCAAGGTATGCTCGATGGTGATCAATGCGACCCCAAGGATCGTGCAGACCGAGAAGTTGCTAGTGGATAATGCCTTTGTGGGGCGTGAGAGAGGAAACTTCGAAGGGGTCGAAGTGATCGATGAAGCAATCAGCTTCAAAGAAAAGAAAGGAGTATTGCTGGAAGTAAATGCGGCTGAAGAACCTGGCAATCACCAGCTGCAACAGCTGGAGGAAAAAGAGCCAGAGGAGATGGACCAGACAAGCGCTGGTTGCAAGATGACAAAGGATGTGTCCCCAGGGAAGCTGGGAGGAGTAGAGACCAAAGATACCTGTCCTGAGGGAGAAGAGAAGTCTTTTAAGATTGTGGATCATGAGTCCAAATCAGAGAAAATTGAAATTGTGCTGTTAAAGATGACTGGTCAGGACTATAGAGAGAAGAGTGCTCCTGGAAAGGATGTGGAAGAACCGGCGGGTGTCCCTTAGTGGATGAAACAGTTGGCGATACCATTCAGGCAATTGAAGCCAATAGAGGGGAGCCTGTAGACATGGTTGAAAAGAGAGTGGGTGAAATGGGACCACTAGAAGAGAAACCATTGTTAAGGAATGAGAATGTGTCCCTCCTGCTTTGTGAATGAGAAAGAACATCAGTCTCCAGTAGAAGTAAAGCTGAAACCAGAGTGGGGCTGGAAGGAAGGAAAGGTATTTCCCGTAAGGGAAGAACTGAAGATTGAAAGATCTGTCTTTCCTGTAGGGTAAATCACAGATAATAAATTACCTGTGTCCAGGTTCCCCTAAGCAGAACTATCTGCAAGCAAATAATCCTGAATTAGGTCTAGGGGTGGGAACCTTGGAACCTAATTCAGGATTATTTGCTTGCAGATAGTTCTGCTTAGGGGAACCTGGACACAGGTAATTTATTATCTGTGATTTACCCTACAGATAATGGGGGCGTCGTCCGGGATCTCATAAAGTTGAGAAAGTATTCCGGTTTGTGTGTCTTCAGTGAGAGAGAACTGACAGGCTGGGGATATTTGCCTTCTGTAATTTTCGTACTGCTTCACTGATTCCTTGCTTTCTGTGTCACTGAACTGTGCTGTTAAAGTATTTCTTAGAGAACTACGAAGAGGGAGGATCTGGTAGCTGAACAGTAAAGCTGCTAGTTAAGATTTACGGCTTAGAGATAGCAGCGAGACATTATTGCAGTCAGCTCAGCCAGCCACGATGACGTCACACACTACTTCGCTCACTAAACTAGAGTTGAATGTTTTTGAGATTCTTATTAACGCTGCCCAAAGCAAATCACAGAAGAGCTACTCCATTGAGTCATTGCTCTCCTTATTTAGAAAAGAATCTGGTGATAGCCAAGCAGCATATACCTCAGTTTTGACCAATATTGTGCAAGGCAAAGCTAAGCTTACTCTAACAGATCTAGCAGAATTAGTTTGCACCCTGCTAGCTATCAAAGAAAATGCTATGAATAACTGTTCCTCGCTACAGGTAGCCCTGCAGCGATCGCAGGAAACAGTGACTGCTCTGACCACAGAAAAAGCTGAATTGCAGCGTTCGTGGGCAGACAGACTGGCTCAGGCAACTGCTGTAGGAGATAGGGAGTTGAGCAGTACCCAAGGTCAGCTAACATGTGTTAATTGCCCAGTACTGAGAGATAAATGTGCAGCTCTAGAAGATCTGAAATCCCAGTGTGAAAAACAAGTTTGTTCCCTATAGTGTGAGCTAAGGCAGAAAGATGCTGTTTTGGGGTCTAAAACACAGCAGCTAGCTGACGTTGAAGAGACTCTTGATTTAAGGTGTCAAGAAGTTGTTAGATTACAATCGTTCCAGCAAGAAGTGAGAGATAGATCTGAGGGTGCTATGTCTGCTCTGCGACGAGAGTTGCAGCAAGAACAGGAGAGGTGCAGCTTTGCTCAAGAGGCATGGTACAGTGCCAAAGAGGAGCGGAATGAAATGTGGGAAGAGAATAAATCTCTCTCGCAGCTGTTGGACCAGGCAATACAAGAGAAAGATTCTTGCGTGCAGACATTAAAGCGATGCCAAGAAGATTTAGATGCCGTGCGTAGGGAAGTGCGAAATATATGTGATGACCCTGAGTCACTGCCCATAGATAGTGATGGGGGAGGAGAGACTGGGGAAGTGGATAGGCCCTCTAGCCCTGCACGGCAACCTAACAGTGTTTATGTAAGTCCCAGAAATCCCTCCACAGCTCCTCCCCGGTACAGTTCCCTAACCCCTGAAGCCTTCGACACAGGGCCGTGCCGATGCGGTAAGCGAGGTAAGCGCCGCAGGGGGGCGCCCACCTTTGGAGGGCGCCACCGCGGTGCTTACCCTCGCCCCGCCGAGGACTTTAAATCTTTTGGCACCAGAGAGGGGGGTGCCGCCGCTCCCGCTGCTCTTCATGATCCTGGCACCCCCCCCCTCCCGCACCAGCCCTTTAAATTTATTTGCCGAGCGAGCGCAGCACCTCGTGTGCAAGTAAAAGAAGCGGATCCGATCATCTCATTGGGCCTTCCCTCACTGTCCCGCCCTCCTCTGACGCAACTTCCTATTTCCTCTAGGGCGGGACAGTGAAGGAAGGCCCAATGAGATGATCGGATTCGCTTCTTTTACTTGCACACGAGGTGCTGCGCTCGCTATCGCGTCGGCATTGGCAATTTATTTTTAAAGACGGGTGGCAGGGAGAAGACGAGGCAGGGTGAGGGTGGGGGACAGATGGGGTGACCGTGAAGGTGGGGGGGGGGACTCGGATAGCAGAAGGGACTGGGTGGGAGACAGATGGGGTGAGGGTGGGGGGCACTTGGATAGCAGAAGGGACTGGGTGGGAGACAGATGGGGTGAGGGGGACTCGGATGGGCAGAAAGGACTGGGTGGGAGACAGATGGGAGAAGGGGCATGGAGCTGGAACTGGGGTCTGAAAAGTGAGCAGGAGGGAGAATGGGGTCAAGCCTGGGGCAGGGGTGGATGGGAGAATCAATGGATCTGGAACTAGGGGCAGCCGCAGGTGGGAACTGGGAGCCGAAAAGAGGGGGCAGTGAGAGAGGGGGGATAGATCCTGGATGGAATGGGGAGTGAGAGGGAGGGCAGACCCTGAATGGATGGGAGGGCAAAGAGGCATGGATGGGAGGGCAGGGCCCAGGGAGAGGACAAATTGCTGGAAGGGGAGGGGAGAGAGGATTGCTGGCTATGGATGGAGGAGGAAAGGGCAGAGAGGGACAAGGATGGATATGGGGGCCCAGGGAGAGGACAAATTGCTGGAAATGGAGGGGAGGGGAGAGAGGAGGATTGCTGGCTATGGATGGAGGAGGGAAGGGCAGAGAGGGACAAGAATGGACATGGATGGGAGGGCAGGACCCAGGGAGAGAGGAGAAATTGCTGGAAATGGATATAGAGCAAGAAATGAAGAAGAAAGGAGAAAAGTAAAGAAATAAATGGAAAGGAAGCCCTGGAAACGGAGTTAAGAGGACAGATAGCAGCAGAATCAGATACTGGGCCAGCATGATCAGAAAAAGAAAGTCACCAGACAACAAAGGTAGAAAAAAATCATTTTATTTTCATTTTAGTGTTTGGAATATGTCCACTTTGAGAATTTACATCTGCTATCTTATTTTGCAATGTATAGCAATTTGTTTCTAAGAATATTGCTGACAATTCCTTTCAGTGTGGCAAGTGGTGAGCGATCATTTTCACGGGGGGGGGGGGGGGGGGGGCGCCGCCAACTGATAGTCTGCAGGGGGGCGCCAGAGACCCTAGGCACGGCCCTGCTTCGACAGTATGCCGGAGCACAGACTCCGCCCTGTCCGGTCACAGGGTACTGTACCACCCAATGACGGCTACAGTACAGCTGCATCTGGGCCACGCCCAGGAAGGTCACAGTACACTGCACCTGATGAGGGCCCTGCTACAAGTGCACAGAGGCTCCTCCCAGGAAGGTCACAGTCCTCTGCCCCGCATGTTGATGTCACCAGTACCAGTGGGCCTGTGCTCCTCCCAGGAAGGTCACAGTCCTCTGACCCACCTGCTGACATCAGCAGCATACCCACACCACTGTTCTCTTCTCCTGCTGGTGAGCAGCGGTATTACACCCAAACACCCAAAGTTACTCCTTTATCTAGAGATCAGCACAACCAAACCATGAGAACACTTCGCTCTATGATTGTACCTTTTAAAGAGTCTTCAGGGGTAACCATACACGCTCACCTGGATAGCGTGCGTGACCTTTTTGAAGAATTACAGGTTCATGCCGAATCAGATAAAAGAGCTCTACTGAAGTGGACGTTTGCGGCTGAGTGCCAAACATATTTAAAAGCTATTTTAGCCGAGCATAATGACCTATCCACAGTGGAACAGGCCCTGAAGAAGCGGTATGGACAGTTCGCTGATCCCACAGAAGCCAAAAGGGCAGCATATAATATGTGCTGTGGCCCGAATGAGAGTCCACATGAATGGGCCTATCGCCTGAAGGAGGTATTTTACGAAGGGGGGGCGGATCCAGATACCAAAGACCTTGAATTTGGAGATTTTAGGACCCTTTTCGTGAAAGGCCTGCCCAACCACGTGAAAGTGTCTTTAGCAGGTTACAAGAAAGAACCTTTCGCCGTTCTGTTGAAGCGGGCAGAGGAGGTTTTTGATATGTGTCGCACAACACCCGCGGGGGCGACACCCAGACCCGCATCAAAGAACCGCAGCCCGGGGGCCCAACCCAGTGTTTGTGCTGTTACATCCACACTTTCTCTGGAAAACAAGGGGGCAAACGCACCTGCCCAGTCCCGTGGCGGCAGTAACCAACCACACCAGCCGAGGGACACAGCGCCTCCTACTGCTCACGAGGATCAACCCCATTTTCGGAGGAGGCGTCATAATCAGAGACAGTGGGCTCAGGAGAAGATCAGGAACTTGCAGGCACAGCTTGATCAAACGATAGCTAAGCGTCAGAGTCCCGATCCTGAGGAGAAGATTAGGGCCCTAGAAGGCCAAATAAAAGCACTGCAGGCTAAACAGCAGGGTTCAAATGCTGGAGCCTCACAATATCCCTCATCTTCTCATAAGAGAGGAAACCCTTACCCAGGGAACAAGGACCAGGTCCCTGGTCCAACAACTCAGACCAGGCCTAGTGTCAAGTCCGTTGAAATCTCGGAACACCCGGAGTCTGCAGAAGTAGAAACAGCATGACTAGGCTTGGCTCCGGCGTCACCTGCCAACATGTCCACTGTTCATGTTGATGCTCTATCATCCGTCAGTGAGGAGCCCTCGTTGCCCAAGGCTAATGCCCAGCCCGCGGACCAGGAAAGGCCTCTGTTATGTGATTCTATTAAGGAAACCAGGTATTTGATGGGTAAACTTACTCCTAAAGGTTCCAGATACAGTGGTGGAAATAAGTATTTGATCCCTTGCTGATTTTGTAAGTTTGCCCACTGACAAAGACATGAGCAGCCCATAATTGAAGGGTAGGTTATTGGTAACAGTGAGAGATAGCACATCACAAATTAAATCCGGAAAATCACATTGTGGAAAGTATATGAATTTATTTGCATTCTGCAGAGGGAAATAAGTATTTAATCCCTCTGGCAAACAAGACCTAATACTTGGTGGCAAAACCCTTGTTGGCAAGCACAGCGGTCAGACGTCTTCTGTAGTTGATGATGAGGTTTGCACACATGTCAGGAGGAATTTTGGTCCACTCCTCTTTGCAGATCATCTCTAAATCATTAAGAGTTCTGGGCTGTCGCTTGGCAACTCGCAGCTTCAGCTCCCTCCATAAGTTTTCAATGGGATTAAGGTCTGGTGACTGGCTAGGCCACTCCATGACCCTAATGTGCTTCTTCCTGAGCCACTCCTTTGTTGCCTTGGCTGTATGTTTTGGGTCATTGTCGTGCTGGAAGACCCAGCCACGACCCATTTTTAAGGCCCTGGCGGAGGGAAGGAGGTTGTCACTCAGAATTGTACGGTACATGGCCCCATCCATTCTCCCATTGATGCGGTGAAGTAGTCCTGTGCCCTTAGCAGAGAAACACCCCCAAAACATAACATTTCCACCTCCATGCTTGACAGTGGGGACGGTGTTCTTTGGGTCATAGGCAGCATTTCTCTTCCTCCAAACACGGCGAGTTGAGTTCATGCCAAAGAGCTCAATTTTTGTCTCATCTGACCACAGCACCTTCTCCCAATCACTCTCAGCATCATCCAGGTGTTCACTGGCAAACTTCAGACGGGCCGTCACATGTGCCTTCCGGAGCAGGGGGACCTTGCGGGCACTGCAGGATTGCAATCCGTTATGTCGTAATGTGTTACCAATGGTTTTCGTGGTGACAGTGGTCCCAGCTGCCTTGAGATCATTGACAAGTTCCCCCCTTGTAGTTGTAGGCTGATTTCTAACCTTCCTCATGATCAAGGATACCCCACGAGGTGAGATTTTGCGTGGAGCCCCAGATCTTTGTCGATTGACAGTCATTTTGTACTTCTTCCATTTTCTTACTATGGCACCAACAGTTGTCTCCTTCTCGCCCAGCGTCTTACTGATGGTTTTGTAGCCCATTCCAGCCTTGTGCAGGTGTATGATCTTGTCCCTGACATCCTTAGACAGCTCCTTGCTCTTGGCCATTTTGTAGAGGTTAGAGTCTGACTGATTCACTGAGTCTGTGGACAGGTGTCTTTCATACAGGTGACCATTGCCGACAGCTGTCTGTCATGCAGGTAACGAGTTGATTTGGAGCATCTACCTGGTCTGTAGGGGCCAGATCTCTTACTGGTTGGTGGGGGATCAAATACTTATTTCCCTCTGCAGAATGCAAATAAATTCATATACTTTCCACAATGTGATTTTCCGGATTTAATTTGTGATGTGCTATCTCTCACTGTTACCAATAACCTACCCTTCAATTATGGGCTGCTCATGTCTTTGTCAGTGGGCAAACTTACAAAATCAGCAAGGGATCAAATACTTATTTCCACCACTGTATACCATGGAGGTGTTGATTCATCAGATCTTTTCCTGTCCGGGTCTCCTGGATACAGCCTTGGAGGTGACTTTGATTACCCAAGGCCTGTTTCAGAAACTAGAGGAATCCCTAAAGGGGGGTGGGGAGACGCTGCATGTCACCCCATGCAAATTCTCCCTGGAGGCTTATGGCAAACAGAGCATTGGGACTATAGGTCAGGTGTGGCTTTCCTTACAGCTCGGTGAGATGAGTATCAAACACCCTGCCATAATTACTACCTGTGCGGGCGAAGAATTCTTAATTGGAATTGATCTTCTGAAGAGATTGCGGGTTGATTTGGATTTTCACCATGAGGTTATTTGGGCCCAAGTCACTGAGCCCCTTCCATATGGGAAAGTCCAGCAGATGAGCAGAGTCAGCGGCTCCAGCTCCGTGGGACTTCGGGATACCCCAGGTCGAATTAAGTTCCAGAACTCAGCTGACCCGTTCACCTGGGAGCTCCAGTTGCGTGGTGGACCAGGGGGGGACGAACAGAGTGGTGACGTCATCCGCGTCCAGACAGATCGGATAGCTGATATGGTTCTAAATGATGACAACCTGGAGATTATTCTGAATGCCTCGCCTACGGCGGAGAACTCCCCTGATGAAGCTACTGACATGCCGCAAGAGACCCTCGCTTCTAGTCCTGATCCTTCTCATCCTCGTAGGTTGACCAACATCCAACAGAGAGGTGATGCTTACACTGTTCCTGTCCAGATAACTGACATCCAAATACTTCAGTCCACGTTGCTGCTGCAAAGCGACGTCTCCTTCATCAGTGACACCTTGTTTTACCGTCTTCGCAAGTCTGTGTCACTTCCCTTCAGTAAGTGTTCTTCCATTTCGGTAGAAGTACCTGGACTAGGTACCAGGCCACTAGTGGGAAAATGCAGTCTTCCTTTGACGGTGGGACAGAAGTCGTTCACCCATCACTTCTCTGTTGTCAAAGGCCTACAACAGCCCTTATGTCTGGGCTCCGATTGCCTTGTGCGACTGGGAGTTTATGTGGACTTGGTGAATCTTGTCCTGTGGAGCAGACTGGACGGCAACCCAGTGGAATCTGAGTCGACGCCTGTGAGCTTAAAGTCTGGGCAAACCATACCCCAGGTCTGTGAAGTAGTCTGTGATAAAGAGGTGACCATCCCGGCAAGAGTGAGGGACTTTTCCATCCAGCTCCGCCTTGCACAGGGACAGCGTCTGTTGGATAAAGTGGTGTTCTTCAACCCTCACTCTTACTTTCGTGACCTAGGGTTGTCCACCGGTGTTCTGCCATGTTTGGAGGTTACAGATGCACCTTTTCACGTGTTGGTCACCAATCCGCATTCAGAGGAAGTTGTGGTGTCTAAAGGAGACCCTTTTGGATTTTTGGTGGGAGCGTCTTTTCCTGATGTCGAGGTAAGTTTGCCTATTATTGGCAGGTTGCCCTCCATTTGGAACACCTGCCAGGGGGGGGAGACAACTGAATGTCTGTTTACCTCTCCCAGAGGCCTCATATCTGTGGAGTTCATCTGGCCATATGATGCAACGGATTCACAGGTGCAGTTGGAAGACGAATTCTTGATTTTGTCCAGAAGGATGCCTTTACCCCAGAAGTCCAGACTGGTGAATTCTGTTGAAACTTCATCTTTGCAAGAGGAGATAGAGGAGCAAGTGGAAATTCCATCCAACCAGCCTTGCTCAGAGTTTGATGCTATGGTGAAAGAGCAAGTTGAACAGGCTGATGCGTGTACTACTGACACAGAGAAGTTGCAGTTGACTGAGTTGCTGTACAAATACAAGGAACTTTTTGCTGTTGACTCATATGACTGTGGCCATACAGACCTGCATGTCACCAGAGTGCCTACAGATCCTAATAGTAAGCCTGTCTTTGTGCGCCAGTACAAGATCCCATTAGCTTCCTACGAATCCGTGCAAGAGATTCTCAACACTTTGTAGGCCAGGGGCATCATTAGGCAATGGAACAGCACATATAACTCCCCTCTGTGGCCTATCCTGAAGAAGAACAACAGCTGGAGAATTGCACTGGACTACCGTCAGCTGAATAAGCGAGTGCCGTTGTCCAGGTGGCCGATGGCTCCGCTGGATCAGAGTCTTGCTACAATTAAAGGGGCTAAGTATTTCACAAGCTTAGACTTGGCATCAGGATTTTGGACCGTACCTGTACATCCACATGATCAGTATAAACTGGCCTTCACCTTTGGGAAGAAACAGTATACGTGGAACAGAACTCCCTTTGGTTTTCTCAATTCACCTGCTGAGTTCAACATCTTCCTCCATAAGGCACTTCCAGATGCTGAAGCTCAAGGAACTGTGGTCTACGTGGATGACATTCTGATCAAGAGCCCTACCTTTCAGGATCACGTGGCAGAGATTGAGCATGTTTTCAGACAGTTGACAGATGCTGGAGCTAAACTAACACTAGCCAAAGGACAATGGTGCAGGAAATCGCTGAATTACCTAGGGTATGAAATTTCTGCAGAGGGTCTGAGACCTCAGAAGAAGCGAGTACAGGCCTTACAACAGCTGAAACAACCTACCAATCTCACAGAACTTCGTTCCTTCCTGGGAATATGTAATTACTCCAGACAGTTCATAGAGGAGTATGCAGAGATCACCAGACCCTTGATCAAGTTATTGAAGAAAGATATGCCCTGGTCTTGGGGTCCAGAGCAGGAATCTGCTATGCAGGAGCTGAAGGAGCAGCTTAGCCGCTTTCCATGCCTCGCGTACCCTGAGGGGGGTCGTGAGTTCTACGTTGACCTGGGTTACTCCAAGCACACCATGAGTGCGGTCTTGTATCAGAAATATGATTCCGACAAGCGGGTCGTGGCCTATGCTAGCAAAGGCCTATCTGATGTGGAAAAGAAGTATTCAGACTGTGAGAAATCCTTGTGGACCACGGTATGGGCTCTGCAACATTTCAGGAGTTACATCCAAGGAGAGAAGCTAATCGTGGAAACGTGTCATCAGATTGTTAGTTTCCTGGGGAGCGACCGAATCAAATCCGGTCAGGTGTCCAACAGCAGGATAGTATCCTGGACATTGGCTCTCCAAGGATGGCCTTTAGAGGTAAGGTATGCTCAGAAACATCGCAATGTAGTAGCCCAAGGTATGGCGGACCTGCATGACTGTGCAGGCCATGATTCCCTTGCAGGTACTTCTGAAACAGATGTTCCCCCACAGGAGAAAGAACCTCATCTACATCATCTGTATGATGAAAAGATCTGTGAGACCATGCCTAAGGTCTATGTGGATGGTTGTGCCTACCGCCGTGATACAGACCATGAGTTGGTTGCAGGTGTGGGAGTGGTATGGAATCCAGCCATTCCTGAAGAGACTTTGAAGCACAGCTTGGGTTCCCAGACAAACCAGTATGCTGAGATAGTTGCAGCCTTGGTGGCGGTACAGTCTGCAGTTCAGAGAGGACTTAGGGAACTAGTCATATGCACTGATTCAGATTATGTGAGACAGAACTTTGTCTCTCATCTGCCCATTTGGAAGCAGAACAACATGCTAAATTCTAAAGGAAAACCAGTACATCATGGAAATTTGATTCTGGTTCTGGATCAATTGGTACGAGACCATGACATGACCATCTATTGGAAGAAGGTCAAGGGTCATGCAAAAGTTGATAGTCCTGACAAGATAGGGAATGATCTGGCAGACCTACTCGCGAAGGAAGGTGTGCTCACCGGAGAACTATGGCGGTTCTCAGAACCGGGTGCATTGGCAGTTCAGGCTGTCACCAGACGGCAAACTAAACAGCTCTATGAGACTCCAGTGTTCCAGTGGAGCAGTGAAGTCCCATCCTTTGACCTTGTCACGGCTCAGAAATCAGATCCGGTGGTTGGAAGATTTTATGAGTACATCCAGAATCCACAAGAACATCCATTGACAGAAGAGGAGTGTCAAACGGAAGAACTGAGGATACTCTATACATCTAGAGAGAAGTTTGAGATCCGCCAGGACCTGCTTATTCGGATGAGTAAGCATGGCATTGAGCAATGGGTTGTGCCTCAGACATATCGTGGCATCATGTTGCAACATGCTCATGATGAACCATGTGCAGGACATAGAGGAGAAAGCATCACCTATGAGACCTTGAAGCAAGTGGCTTATTGGCCCCATATGCGTCAGGATGTGAAGCTGTACACACGAGGTTGTCTGACCTGTTGTCGTTTCCAGCCATCTTCACCATCCCATCGGGCACCCCTCAGGAAGAAGGGCATTGCTATGCCCTGGTCAGATATCCAGATTGATTGGGTTGGACCGGTGGTTCGATCCACCCGAGGCAACAAGTACATGCTTACTGTCACCTGCATGTTCACTAAGTGGGTGGAGTGCCTTCCTGCACCCAATTGCACTGCTGAGACTACGGCTACCTTACTACTGAATCATGTGTTCAGCCGGTGGGGCTTGCCAATGCGAGTGGATTCAGACCAAGGATCTCAGTTTACTGCCGAAGTGATCCAACACATGTGGAAGATGCTAGGAGTGAAGAGTAAACTACACATTGCCTACCGACCGCAGTCCTCAGGACAAGTGGAAAGAGCTAATCGTACCATCATCACCATTCTGAAGAAGTATGTGTCATCTTCAGGTAAGGATTGGGACATGAAGTTACCATTGGTCCTCATGGCCATCCGTGCCACACCTCATCGGTCTACAGGAGTGTCACCTTTTGAGATGATGACAGGTAGGGAAATGATATTACCAATTCATTTGCTTTACAGGACTAATGATGTGAACTTGTCCAGTGCTACTTCCTCTCATGAGTACGTCACCCATTTGCGTCAGCATTTGCAAAGTGCCTTTGCCCAAAAGAACTTGGAAAGTAGTGCTAGAGGTAGAAAAGTCTACTATGATCAAGGGACTACCTCCAAAGAATACCAAATTGGCGACAAGGTATTCTATTTCAATTTTGGCAGAAACAAGGTAAAAGAGAAGAAATTTCTGCCCAGTTGGCATGGTCCTTTCCCTATAGTGGAAAAAGCTTCACCTGTGGCTTACCAAATTCGCCTCAGAAAAAATTCTCAAGGTGAAGATAACCTTAAGTGGGTCCACATCAATCAGCTGAGACCATGTCATCCCAGTCATTCTGTTCCGGATGTATGTGTTGATGACTTGAACTGTACTAACCAGACAACAGCATAGTCTGTTTACTTTGTTTTTGCAGATGCAGAAAAGAACTTGGATTACCGTGTTCCTGACCACCCTACTGATGGGATCCTTGTCCAAGATGATTGAACCTGGTCCAAGGTCGGGAGTCGTCCTACAAGATACCCCGGGATTCCTGATCGCCCAATCACAGATTGTTACTCAGAAAGTGGTTGTTTCCCTTGATCCCATGCACGTAATATTGAGACATTTTAATTTGACTATGTTGGGAAAGTCTCCCTCCACTCAAACCTGGTTTTTCAATTATATGCAGTATGCCAGAGCCCAAGTTAAAAACATTTTGGCCCAGTTAGAGAAAGTAATGGTTCAACCTGTTCAACACCAAGGTGCCAGATCCAAACGTTTTGTAGGCATTGTGGGTGGTCTGATCTTTTCCGCTATTGGCTCACTATTTGGGGCATCCATGTCTGTCGCTAATGCCATTTCTGTACGCCAGCTGCAAGAGTCCATAAAAGCCTTTGAAGCAGATTTGAAGAATGTAGAAGCCAAATTACAATCCCAACAGGACCAGCTTATTGCCCAGGGTAAAACTATAGCAGATACTGTTACTCTTGTTAATTTGCATAACCGCCAAATTGAGATAAACACGGTAGATCTGTCTATCATTAAAGGTGTTTTGAATGATGAGCGTCTCTTTATCCACCCAATCAAGGACCTAATGCAAGATTTATTTAGGGAATTAAATACCAGTGTTAGTAATCTTATGCAAGGGCACATACCTACTTATTTGGTCCCATCGGAAGTTATTAGGGATGCTTTTGCTAAAGTTACCCGTCTAACCATTGAACCCTTCCAGATACAGACTGCTTTCCATTTAGGGACGGCCCTTCCATTAATGCTTAACATGGAACGTATGGAAATTGCTTTTCTCTTACAGTTACCTTTTATTGTACCTGAGAATGTGTATCAACTCAAACAAGTTTTGAATGTGGGAACTTGGCATGATAATTTGTACCTTCGTGTTGAGACTCCAGAATTCGTTGCTTACCAACAGGAGGATCCTCAACATTACCTAGTCCCGAATTTGGATCTGTGTCACAAAACTAAAGATATTCATTGGCTATGCCCAGGTAAACCCTTCTTGAAAGATTCCACAGAAGCCCTTTGCGGCCTGTCCACCGAAAAGGTACAAGAGAAATGTAAGGTTACTGTGTCTAAATATGAAGATTTCTCTGATACCACTGTAGCTGTGGTTGATACTGTGTGGATGATTAGCACACCCAACACGGAGCTTACTGTTACATTCCTCAAACATGATGTTATAAATCGTTTTTCTCTCCCTTGCAATGTCTGTTTGATTGCTGTACCCAAATACTCTGTTGTTCATGTGGGAGGAGTGTCTTTGTTTTACCTCGATACAGATTCTGTTGTATCCGAATTGGAGATTCTCAATGTATTCCGTGGCCATCCCATAGACTTTGCTTTGGACATTATGCCACTTTTACAGTCTAAGAACTCTCATACCGTTGAACTTGCAGTCAACCATGATTCTCTCCAGGTCACTGACTTCAAGCATCGCCCATCTGAGGTTCCTGGTGTCAATGTAACCACTCATGTCGCCATTCCACTACTCACCATCTCGTGGATCGTCATGCTTGTCATTGTGACCCTGTTGGCACGAGAAGTTTTGGCTCAACGCCAGCTCATTCGCAGTTCTTCATCTCCTATGGCCATGAGACTGAAAGACTTTGTGTAACTATTTTGATGACCTCTCCATCATATAATCAGATTCTTTACCTTATCAGTTCTGTACTAATTTTGCTGATGCTTTTGCCATGCATGTTATAGTATCTGGATGATGTAATGTTGATTATAATTTCATGTGTTAAGACATAGCTGCTAACACCCTACGAGTGTTCTAGTAGTAGTAGTTTGCTGTATTAGTATTTTGAAACTACGTTGAACATTGCGTATGATTGTATGAAGTATTTGCTTCTAGTTATCATTGATAGCGTGTTAGTATTGAGTTAATGACATTTACTGTTTTTATGTCCTCAGTCTTGACCATGAGTCTGACTTAACCAGTCTAGCTGTATTACTAGTTAGATTGGAGAAGGCTTTTACTCCTTTGTAGTAAATTCCATCTCCAAGGGGGGGAATATGTAGGAGTATTTCCCTGTGTGTCTCACCTTGCGGGCCTTGGCCTGTATAATCCTATGACATCCTGTTTCAACAAGATGGCTGCATCCACCCCTGACCCGCACATCTCTGTGTCAGCAAGAAACAGCTTTGCAGCTTGTGGAAAATTACAGCAGAAGCTCAACACCAAGGACATGCTGTGGGCAAAGCAGGCCCCCTTATCTCCCTGAGAGGCTGGTTCCAGCAAGGCGGGTGAGAAACAGAAAATGCATACCAAAATGTAACAACTTGAAGGTCAAGAACAACGAACTGTTCTTGCCACGCAGTGAACCAAGGAAGATCCAGATTGGTCCCAGCTGGTCACCTGGGCATCAGGGACTGAGGAGAGCGGGAACAACGAGAGAGAGTTAGGAAGAAGCCTTGGAAGAAGGTGGAGGTGAAAAGAAGACCAGTGAGACCTAATAAGGTCCACCAACTGATGAACTGTGTATCTGGAGGAAAGTATCGTGGTTCAGCTGTACCTGCCCTGCGTGACCTGTGACCTCCTTATCTGCTGCAGAGTTCCCTTCCAGCTGCGACTGAGACTCGCTGTGAACCCAGCTTGAGTCTGTGAGGTGTCCCGTGCCAGCTCCCGAGAGAGACGACCCTGAGGTCTAAGCCTGGTGAGAAACACGGTGATTCATTTCCTACTAGTCGGGGGCTAGTTAGTGGTATTTACCTGAGCAGAAGGCTGGTGCTGTCGTACTTGTGATTAGGAGAAGCTGCTAATAACTGTACTACCTCGTAACATAGTGTGACTGATCAGTGGTGTAATTTTACCTGGTAACCAGTAAGAATTAGTGTTTAGTAGTGTGACGTATGAGTGTAATTTTTATCAGCCAGTAATTTTGTAATCAGCCAAAGCTTGCAGAGTTCTATTTTGTATACCTTAGCTCTATTTTCTTACCTGACATACTATAATAAATCTAATATATATATATCAGCCTACAGTCTCAGCTACAGTTCTTTCTAACGGAAGTGTTTGGCTAGGTTCCAAGGTTCCCACCCCTAGACCTAATTCAGGATTATTTGCTTGCAGATAGTTCTGCTTAGGGGAACCTGGACACAGGTAATTTATTATCTGTGATTTATCCTACATTCCCCACACACAGGGACAAAGTGACAAAAGAGACTATAAAGCTCTGAAAGGGGTACAGAAAGACAAGTGGAAACCACATCTTAAAGCAGTTCAGATTAAAGCCCTGAAAAATGTAGCAAACCAATGGTTACAAGTGGGGTCTTGCCAACTGAATTATAAGAGAAAAAAAAAAGATAGCTGCATGGACAATTCTCCAGCCAAGTCTTTTGGTCCTTGTTTGCAGCAGAGGAGATGCAGAAGAACATGAAGATACCCGGGAACCAGTGATTTGGTGCTTGCCTGGAAACAAGGGGAAGTCGTACTTTTCCATTCCAATTGCATACATGAGTCAAAATAAGGCCAGATTAATGAAATTCTACAATGAGTCCAAATAAAATTTGTGTTGCCAGAAATTGGTAATGACCTTTCACCATCCTTGAGGTTTCTAACCAGTGAAAAAGTGGTGAAACCAAGACCCAAATGCACTAAACCTAACAAACGAGCAAATTGGTTTTTATACCAGTTCTAGCCAATTTAGCAAGCTAGGAGTAAAACGAGACATGCACAAAAGGATTCTCTGAGCTCTTTTCCTATCATGGTAACAGCTAACGAAAAAAGAATGCAAAGCTATTATAATGAGCTAATTACTATACAAATGTGCGTGCAAAGCGATTCACAGTCATTTTCCGAGCAAATGAAGAGAAACAGCCCCTAACTTTACTGTGGAAAATTTAACAGGAGGTCTGGAGCTGCAAGTCCTGACAGTTCTTCACTGTAGTCAAGGTGATTGTAAGAAGGAAGACTCCATAACAACATTTACATTTATCTGCTTAAATAGGTGCACTCCTCTCTCCCTACCACCACCTTCTAAGCACGCTGTCTGCTAGGTGCATTTTGATGCATGGACGAGGAGTGAGTTTTTCAGCATTTCAAGCAGACCCTTGCTGCAGGATTTTGGTAGCACCAGATCTGTTTATTAAGGAGGCACAGGGAGACTGTCAGTCTCTCTGCACCTCCTTAACAAGCAGCACAGGCTGAGAGCTGGGATGTTGCCACAGGTCTTTAGCAATATTCCCTCCGGGAGCTTCAGCCTTGTAAATGATGTTTACAGTGACAACTGGCATGTTTACAGTGACAACTGGCTTGTAATTAATCCTGCTCTTGAATTGTGAACGGGTCAAGGCTGGTGATGCATTGAAGTGAAACAGTGGATGCTTAAATACCTGTAGGAGGGGATTCTCCCTCCCACCCTAAACCATGCAGAAAAATTAAAAAGTCAAATCTTCAGCTTCTGAGCACATGTGCTGAATTTTTGGCCAGTTTTGTGTAGTAAAATCATTATGAATGCTGTTCATTCTGCTCACCAGAAAGCCCAAAGATCCTAATACTTTATAGGATACTGAGCATTCTTTAAGCATTTTTCTGAAGGTTCAGGTCCTGTCATGTTATCTGCAAGCTCCAGAAAGTTGTTCTTCAATTATCTGGAATGCACTGTTGTGACTTTCTAATAATTGCTTTTGGCACTAGTGGGGGTCAAGAAATCTAACATCCAGCTCACTTTCTGCCTTATTTATTTTCTTTTCGTTCAGCTGTGTTTAGGGGCATTTTGAGAACTAGCATCCAGAGCTGGTGCAAGGGCAGTGGGTACCCTAGTCAGAACTTTAGCCTTACCTTCCCTCTCAACCCAACAGTGTTATATGAGCCAACCCTGTCCTCTCCTTATGTTGGCTCCTTCATCTGCTAGGCCGTGGGAGCAAGACAAGGCTTGTGCTTGCAAAAAAATGTAAAAAGCGCTACCTCTCCTTTCATAAACTCAGCTCATTTGTTTGTATGAAAGCCGTTTGTAGCATATGCAGAGCAGCCATGCTTAGCGATTGGCTGTTCTGTGCATGCACAGCTTGCCGACTGGATTCACCCCCTATTGCATGCAAATGAGCTGATCACAAAAGCAGCGACCAGCTCATTTGCATGCAATTCGCTTTGAGAATCCCTCTGTATTTCCAAATTGGTAATTTTTCCGAGGTACAGATACAGAGCGATTCTTTACCGGGACCTTAGTACACCTGGGCCAAAGAGTTTAACAAGGGTTGAAATTTGAACATAGTTGGAAAATAGTATTGGTAATACAAATGTGTATGTAAGAAGACTGTAATGTTTATTATTGATTTGTAAAAAGTATTTTGTTTGCAACAAAACTTTTTTTGTTCAGCAGGGGTGAATGAAACCTGCAGTTATAAATGTTTGCTTCCCTGAAGGGGGTGGGCTCATGGCAGCCCAGAAATAGCTGCAAAGAATCCTGTACTGCTGCCATAACTATAGTTATTTGTTGGGGGCAGAGTGGGAAGGCTGGGGGGAGCATCGTATGGGGCAGAGAGTGAGTGAGGCACGTGGCAGGCATCCCTGAGAAGCAGAAGGCAGCATTTCCTTACTGCCTTCGAGTCGTCCCCCCCCCCCCCCCCCCCCCCCACACACACACACACTCCCCTTCTCCTGCTGTAATATCTCCACAGGTCACTGAAGGAAGTAAAAAAGAAGTTGTTTCATGTTGTGAACTTTAGTTATGTGCTTACATGTATTGTGAACCACTATGATTTGCTGCAAGGCAAAACAGCAGTATATCAAATGATGCAAATCAATCAATCCATATGGAGGTAGGAGGAAAAGGAGCCTACTATTAAGTCTAACACCTTTTTTTGGACGGGTCAGATGGGAGGCTGAGAGAGGGGAGTTTAGGAAGCAGAAGGGGAAAGAGAAGTGGTGGGGGCACAAAGAGATGAGTGCAAGGTGGAGCTGGGTCTTGGAATGGTAAGGGGGAAGAAATAGTAACAAAAGGGGAGGTGTTAGGGTACAGAGGGGAGAGTTTAGGGTGGCAAGAGCAGAAGAGAGATGGGGTTAGGTTTGGGGCAGGATAGAAAGAAAGAAAGAAAGAAAGAAAGAAAGAAAGAAAGAAAGAAAGAAAGAAAGAAAGAAAGAAAGAAAGAAAGAAAGAAAGAAAGAAGGGAATGTGAGGTAAAAGGAGGGGTGGTGGGCAGAGTGAACAGAGCTCAGGGTACAAGAAGGGTAGAGTGAAGGGATAGAGCAGAGAAGGAGTTTGAGTTAGGGTCAGGACAGGAAGAAAGAGGTATGACAAAAGAAGGGGGAGAGAAGGTAATGGGGTGAGAGAGTGGGTGGAGGGAAGAGAGAGGAGATAAGTGGACTGCAGGTTAAGGGACAGGGGAGGGTGGGTGAAGAGATGGGAGTGAAGAGGAAAGGGATGGGACTGAAGAGGCAAGGAAAGTGCAAGGTTTAAGAGAGAAGAAGAGGAATGTGCTGTTGCGTACAGTTTACAAGGGGAAAGAGGATTGGGAAGGGATATGGGAGGTGTTTTGTTGGGGTCACCAAGTTCCACTGTCTCTGCTGGGGGAGGGACTGTTATATTGGAGCCACGAAGCCCCTCATATTTTTGTTGAAATGGGAGGTGTTAGGTTGGGCCCACCAATTCTTTCTTGGTGTTCTTGCTGGGGTAGGATTTATGGTGCTGGGTTGCCAAGCCCCACTTGTTTTTGTTGAGGTGGGAAATGCTATGTTGATATCATAGAGCTCCTCTTGTTGTTCAACACATTTACTGAATCCTCTACTGCACACCACTGATGGAAAACAAAAATTATGGTTGGTCTAAGTTCTGGTCAGGATCTGCACAGATTTAATGAATCAGGGCAAGCAAAACCACAAAGGGATACAGCCATAGTTGAGGTTTTGAAGAGTCATCTTTGATAGCAGTCCTCCTCTAACTCTGATACGGAGAGGACGGCAATTAAAAACACACTGGTGCACCCACTACTGTCTATGTTTTGAAGCAGTTTGGAACAGTCAAGGACTTACTAATTTACAGATGCTCTGGTAAGAAGGTATGGCATCCACACTCTTGCTTCTCCATTCTAGATCCAAAAAGATTAAACCCAGGGAAAGACAGAGAGACATCAATGCCATCTCATCAGCAGTATTCCTGTAGTAAGACAAAGATGGAGTGACAGCAATGATGAGAGAAAAAAAAGTGCAAACTTAGCCTTTGCAGATTTTCCAACTTTTTGTAATTTTGTTTTGTTCTTTTCTAAATTCTTTAACATCCTTCACAGAAACATTGACTTTCCAGCTTATTTTCGAAAGTGATAGCCGGCCATCTTCCGACACAAATCGGGAGATGGCGGCCATCTTCTAAAAGCGGCCAAATCGGTATAATTGAAAGCCGATTTTTGGCCGCGTTTAACTGAACGTCGCAGAGCCGGCCAAAATTGACGAGGCCATGTCGGAGGCGTGGTGAAGGCGGGACTGGGGCATGGTTATGGGCTGGACAGAAATGGCCGGCTTTCGTCAATAATCGAAAAAAATTAGCCGTGTTTAGCGAACATTTAGGTCACTTTCTTTGGACCTTTTTTTTTCACGACCAAGTCCCAAAAAAGTGCCCTAAATGACCAGATGACCACCGGAGGGAATCGGGGATCACCTGCCCATACTCCCCCTGTGGTCACCAATCTCCTCCCATACTAAAAATATAAAAACATAAACCTTTTTTGCCAGCCTGTATGCCAGCCTCAAATGTCATACCCACCTCCATGAGAGCAGAATGTGTTGTATGGGCTTTTGGTGGGGGTTTGGGGGGGGGGGGGTCAGCTCCCAAAGTAAAGGAGCTATGCACGTGGGAGCTTTCTGAAGGCCACCGCAGTGACCCCTAGGGTGGCCGGCTGCTGTCCTGGCATGTCAGGGGGGCCATTGCACTGAAAATACTAGCTCTTCCCACGGCCAAATGCCTTGAATTTGGCCGGCTTTGAGATGGCCGACATAACTTTCCATTATCGCTAAAAAAAGAAACCGGCCATCTCAAACCCCGGCCAAATCCAATGCATTTGGCCGGTTAAAACAGTATTATCGTTTTCGATAATATAGTTCCGGCCAGCTTTAGTGCTGCGCCTAAAATAGATGGCCGCCAATCCATTTCAATATATAATAAATCAGTATATGTTCTTTCTTATTCCACTGCTTGCATTGTTTTATTATGTCAGTAATACAATATTCTTGGTTTACCTCATGTAAACAATGGGGCTGGGGATGGGGTGGAGACTGCAGGGGGGATGGGCCCCTCATCATCCCCCTCAAGGGGAGGCATGTAAGCCACATTGAACCTGCATCCAGTGGGAAAATGTGGGATATAAGTGCTACAAATAAATACATTATGTTTGGTACATTTGTACCTCTGCCTTTCCCACTCATGGCAGGTTCGATGCAGCTTACATATTATATACAGGTACTTATTTGTACCTGCAACAATGGAGGATTAAGTGACTTGCCCTATGCCTGCAGTGGGAATTGAACACAGATCCCCAAGACCAAAGTCCAGCACCCTAGCCACTAAGCCACTTCTCAGCAATACATATGCCCTGAATGTCTTTTCCACATTATTCAACACAGTCCTACAATCCTCCATAAGTATGGAACAACAACATTTCTACATTCTAGCCTGCAAACTATTTTCAAGGTGGCCACAGGTAGGTGCCTACTGAGCCCTTAAGTCATAGTGAGAGAAAGGGTTTATTGTTACAGTTCCTACTCCAAATTACCTGCAGGTGGCTGGAGTGGCCTAGTGGTTAGAACACTGGTTTTGTAATCCAGAGGTTGTGGATTCAAATCCCATCTGTTCCTAGTGACCTTAGACAAGTCACAACCCACCATTACCTCAGATGCAAACTCAAAGCCTTCCTGGCACTGAGAAACAAGCAGAGTACCTGAATATAACTCACTTTGAGCTACTACTGAAAAAGCTGTCATCAAAACAAAAAAATGCATATTTATGTGGCCTTCTGTACCTGTTGTATTTTATTGCAATTGTGATGAAGTAAACATCCATCTAATGCTTTTACCATTGTTTTCCCTTTTCTCCTCAGCACTATATACCATTGCTCAATGTGAAAAGATGACCCAGCTGTTTGTAGCTCCTTCCTTGCCCTCACCAATGAGGATTGGTTGTGGGTAAGGGTGTCTGGCGATCACAGAGCAAACATCGTCTATGTGCTACCTATGGGTATCTGCTAGTTTCTACTTGTCAGATCACTAGTGCTAGACAACATACCTATTATTTACCCAACTCTGTGCTGTGGGGCTGTATGGTAAGGGGGGGGAGAGTCTGGATGGGCATTTGTGTTCCTCAACAGAAACGCCCACCCAGCCTCCCCCCTTACCATACAGCCATGCAGTTTGGTTGGAACAGGTGGCCTTCTGTATGGCCACACATCACACCTATGTACCAACGTTTATCTGTCACAGGTCACCTGTCATGCAATTCATATTGCTGCCTCCTCTCACATCAACCCCAGCATTTGAAAATATGTAGTGCACAAAGAGAGACACACACCCTGTTATATCAAAAGTATCAAATGTGTATTCAAATGTAACAATGCAATCAAACTGTACAATATTTCCCCCCTCCCTCCCCCCCAAATGTCCCTCAATGGTGCCCACGTCGTCCACACGCAATGGCCGTGCACAGCAGGCTAATGAGCAGCCCCAGGAGCACTCTCACTGCGCTAAGGTGCTGCTCATTAGCCTGCTGCATTGCCCCCATCTCCTGTCTCATTGCTGACACCTCCTGCAGCAACTGGGTTTGGCCATCAACCAGTTGCTGCAGGAGGTGCAGTACTGGGGCAAGGGATGGGGGTAGGGATGGGGGTAGGGCTAGGGATGGGAGTAGGAATGGGGGTGGGGCTGGGGCTGGGGGTGGGGATGGGGTGGAGACTGCAGGGGGGGGGGTCCCTCATCATCCCCCTCAAGGGGAGGCATGTCTGCCCAGGCATCCTCCTCCTGGCCCTCCTCCTGCGTCTCCAGGGCCTCCTCCTCCTGGGCCTCCTCTGTCTCCTGGCCCTCCTCCTCCTGGGCCTCCTCCTCCGTCTCCTGGCCCTCCTCCTCCGTCTCCAGGGCCTCCTTCTCCGTCTCCTGGCCCTCTACCTGCTCCTGGCCCTCCTTCTGCTGCCGCCCTGTGTATGTAACAGGATTGTGTTTGAGATCAGCACATCCAACATAGCTTACGTAGCTGGCCTGAGGCAGGGGATGGGGTGTGAGATGCATGAGATGAGATGACAGGGAACCCTGGATGCTGATCTGACTCAGACTACACAGGCAGACCACACTCATTGCTGAGCAGCATGTTTGCATAATGATTTGTGATTCTGCTTGGCTGACCATTTTGGGGTTTCCTTTATTTTTGTTTTGGGGGGGGAAGCGCATCACTTTAATATGAGGCAATGACATCCAGTAAGAGTAGGACCAGAGGCAGCACTACCATGAACGAGTATCCACCCCAGAAAGGGGGATACAGAAGTGAGGCATGTCATCTCATTCATCTCATCTCAGAACAGGTGAGTTGGAAGTTGCAGCCACACTCACGGGAGGGTAGCGGCAACCTTAGGCCTTGATCTGGGACAGAGGTGTTTTGACTTACTAGTTGCCTATTAGCCACTTGGAACGTGATATTGTACAGGACATATACATTATGAAGTCATTTAGAAATGAGTACAGGTGCCCTGTTTATAATACTTACGCTGATCTCTGATCTGCCGTCTCATGGCCCGGATCATGTCGGGCCTTTGCAGCCGGATGCGGCGGTACCTACGGCAGAGGGACTCCAAGTCCCTCCTGATGCCAAATCTTCTGCAAGATATAAGTTTGTAAACCAGGCGTTAGGGGATGGGCCTTCTTGCCTTCAGCACACAAATAATCATTTGTACATCAGATAGAAGACATTCTAAACACTTCTTGGGGGGGGGAGGGGACATAACATTGGTACAGATGATGTCATACAGGTGGACGTGAGGACAGAGAAATTTTTGTGTGTAGTATTGTAGGGATGTGGGAATGTTGTTTATTTCTACTACCTGGATTCTATTAATGAATGGGCATGTATACATATCAGTGATGACCCTTGAATGCAGACTAGAGTTTGTGGTTACACTGCTGAGGGAGCTCTTAGATGTATAGCTGCAGGAGGGAGGGGGGGGACACCTACCTCTCTATCTGGTCTCTGATGTAACCCCAGGCTTGTATACACCGATTCCTGGGGGGCAGATGGTGGTGCCTGGGGAAAAGAACACGCCTGTGCCTTAGGCACAGGGTCACCAATAGCAGGTTTTTCTGCCACAGAGAAGTTGGGCTCCCTTCTCATCGCCATATTTTTAATTCAATACAGGAAAACGTGCCTTGCCTTATATGGCCGGCCATGCTGTGATGGCCAGCCTTAGGCTCCATATATGGTTCGCCATTCCATATATGGATAGGTTAGTACGTGCACGTCCACATGGCCGGCTATGACGCATGGCTGGCTGTGACGCATGGCCGGCTGTGACACATGGCCGTCATGCGTGCGGGACCTACGTGTGGAGTTTTCCTTATATGGGATTTTTCATTTATGGATCAATATCAAATATGCAAACTTCATCCACAATATATTTCCCGTACCTGCATGTTCCGCAAGTACACTGCATGTAGTTGCGAACATCCAGATAGAGGGAACATTTAAGGAACAGTGAAAACTATCAAGTACAGTAATGTATTATTTGTCACCACTACCGTATTGTTCGTATACTTTGGCCGTCCCTGATTTGGCCGGTTTGAACCGCAATAATGGAATGTTTAATGGTGGCCTTTTTGATATGCTTTAGCCGGATTTAATTTGGCCGGCTTCTACCGTGATAATGGTATATCTATGGCCGCCCTTATGGCCGGCCATCTCGTTCAAAAATACGGTTTGCTCCTCTGTTTCACGGAGCCGGCCATAGTGATGGCCGGCGCCGTTCGATTATGCCCCTCTTTGTTGGCAGATAAAGACTATAAGGCCCAATTAATCTGTACAATTTAATTCCTGGCACAATCCTGTAAATACCAGTTGATATTTGGCTTTCCCTATTCATTTCTTTACACTAAAGCAATGCTTCTTAACCCTTGTCTGGAAGTATATCTAGCCAGTCAGGTTTTCAGGATTACCACTATGAATATACATGAACTAAATTTGCATACAGTAGATATCACATTCATGGTATCCTGAAACCTTCACTGGCTAGGAGTGCCTCCAGGAGATGGTTGAGAAGTACTGAACTAAGGATCCTCTGTACTTATTCCATGTATTTTTGAGTTCTGTTATTGTTTTTCTCTCTGCCACCTCCACTGGTATTTACCACTCTTTCCTATAAGAAATAATTTCTAGTCTATGCTCTTTGCACCCCAAGTTGTGACATCTTGTTAAAAACCTAGCCTGCTGAGTTTGCAGAATTGCCACAGTGAATATGTGAAAGATAGATTAGCATACTTTGGAGACTTGATATATATAAATTAAGGCTGCATTTCAATTAAAATTTGTAATTACGAATAATTGCACAATTAACAGTATTTATTTCATTTTATTATATTTATTTACTTAATTCCCACTGCAGCTCCTTGTGACTCTGGGCAAGTCACTTAATTCTCCATTACCCCAGTTACAAATTAAGTACCTGTATATAATATGTAAACTGCTTTGACTGTAACCACAGAAGGCAGTATATCAAATCCTATCCCCCTTCCCTTCCCTAATCGCCCTCCCTCCTACCCTCAGATCCAGCATCTCGCTCTTTCTCTTCATTCCCTCCCTCTCTTGTTCCCTCAGGTCTATTCTCTCTCTCTCCCCCTCCCATTGTCCAGCACCTCTTCCTCCCTCCCTCCCTCCCCCCCAACCTGGTGAGTAGCACCAAGCTCTTCTTATGGCTACTGTCCTTTTCATTTGTCTCTCACCCTCTTCATTGCCTCTTTCTTCCCTTTCTATTGCCCCTACTTCTCCCACAGTCTCAGGATCCATTCTCCTACATCTCCTATACCTCCTTCTCCCCTTTATCAGCATCTGTCCACCTACCTCCTTCTCCAATACTCATTTATGATGCCTTTCTTTCTCCTTAATACAGCACCAATCTTTTAGTCCCTCCATCTCCACCATCCCTTGTGTATACCCCTGTTTCTCCCTCTCCACTGTATTTGTCCTCTTCTTCCTTCTCACTCCTCCACCATCAGCTCCATTCTCTTATATTCAGTCCATTTGTCAGTCCCCAACCACCTTCTCCCAGCTTCAGTATCAGAACTTTCTCCCAACATGATGTTCCTTCCCTTAAGCTCATCCCAGTATTTATTTATTTATTTATTTATAACATTTGTATCCCACATTTTCCCACCTATTTGCAGGCTCAATGTGGCTTACATAATTCCGTAAGTGGTGATTACCAGATCCGGATAGGAGAAATACATAGTTGGGGTAAAGGGGCAGATTAGGTTAGGTTACAAGAGGAAAGTTCGTCCTTTGATATGAGCTAAAGGTAATAGGTTAAACTTCATTCATGACAAAAAAGTAAAACTTGAACAATTAGGATCATTAAACTGGAAATCAAGATAATTAGCAAGACAGTTGCGATATAGAGAATACATGCTGTGTAGCTGCGTTATGTTAATTGAATTTATGATGAGTTGTTATTGTATACTTTCTTAAATAAATAAGTTTTCAATAGTTTACGGAAGGTCACTATGTCGTGTGTTATTTTTATGGATTTTGGTAGTTCATTCCAAATTTGCGTGCATATGTAAGAGAAGCTGGATGCATATATTAATTTATAATTCAGTCCCTTACAGTTTGGGTAGTGGAGGTTCAGGAATCGTGATGAGCTGATAGAATTCCTAGTTGGTAGGTCAATAAGGTCTGACATATATCCTGGAGCCTCACCATGTATTATCTTATGAACCAGGGTACAAACCTTAAAAGCAATAAGTTCTTTTAAAGGGAGCCAGTGTAGTTTTTCTCGTAAGGGACTAGCACTTTCATATTTAATTTTGACAAATATGAGTCTGGCTGCCGTGTTCTGTGCAGTTTGAAGTTTTTTTAATAATTTGTTCTTTGCACTCAGCATAGATGGCATTGCAGTAGTCTAGCTGGCCTAACACCAATGATTGCACCAGTCTGCAGAATGCTTCTCTTGGGAAGAAAGGCTTAATTCTTTTAAGTTTCCACATGGAATGGAACATTTTCTTTGTTGTGATTTTTGCATGGTTCTCTAATGTGAGGTTGCGATCAATTGTAACTCCTAAAATTTTCAAAGTTTCTGAGACGGGGAGAGTAAAGCTAGGGATGTTTAATTTGGTGGGTTTGTACTTATTGTGCTGTGATGAAAGAATGAGACATTGTGTTTTCTCAACATTGAGTTTTAATTTAAAAGCATCCGCCCACGTGTTCATTATACGGAAGCTGTCGTTTATTGCTTTAGTAATTTCTGTTAGGTCATGTTTAAATGGGATATAAATCGTAACATCATCTGCATAAATAAAAGGATTAAGGCCTTGGTTAGCTAATGTTTTGGCTAATGGCGTCATCATTAAATTGAAAAGGGACGGTGAAAGTGGAAATCCTTGAGGGACTCCACATTCTGATTTCCACGGTGATGATATTGTTGAATTAGATATCACTTGGTATGTTCTAGTTGTTAAGAAACCTTTGATCCAGTTAAGTACGTTTCCTGTTATTCCAAAGTATTCTAAGATATTTAGCAGCATTTCATGATTAACCAAGTCAAAGGCACTGGACATGTCGAATTGCAGGAGAAGTATGCTATCTCCCTTTGCTATTGCTTGTTTAAATTTGGTTAGTAAAGTGATTAGAACAGTTTCTGTACTGTGGTTGGATCGAAAACCTGACTGTGTTTCATGTAAAATCATGAACTTATTTAAATAATCGGTAAGCTGCTTAGTCACCATTCCTTCCATTAGTTTGACTGCTAGAGGAATGGATGCTACTGGGCGGTAATTGCTTATATCATTTACTTTTTTCTTTATGTCCTTCGGTATTGGTGTGAGTAATATATTTCCTTTATCGTTAAGGAAGAGACCATATTGTAACATGTGATTTAGATGTTTTGTGAGGTCTGTTATGAAGCGTTTAGGGGCAAATCTTATTAAGTTATTGGGGCATGTATCAAGCTTGCAGTGGGATTTAGCAAATTTATTAATCGCTTGGGTGATGGTGAGGGTAGTGAAGTTAGACCAAATTCTACCAGCTGGATATTCCTCAAAAGATGGATCCAAGCAGTCGAAGAATGTTTCATGGTTAGTAGAGATAGATGATAATGTGCTTCGGATCTTAGCAATTTTCTCATCAAAATACTTAGCAAGACTGTCAGCTGATGGAGTATCTGTGGTAGATGAAGTGACTGGAGTGGTGTTTGTTAATTTGTTCACTAGTAGAAAAAGTTTGTGTGTGTCTTTGAAGTCTGGACCAATTTTTGTTTTGTAATATAGTCTTTTGGAATGACATATAGCATATTTATACTTCCTATGGGTTTGTTTCCAGGCATTTAATGTGTCTTCATTTTTTCTGCTATCTGCCAACATCTGCATCCTCCTTCTTTTATCCCTACCATCCATCATCTTGCCTCTCTTCCTTTCTCCATTCAGCGTCTTGCTTTTATCTCTATTCCCCTCTAAGTTTAGCATCTTGCCTCTATTTCCTTATTCCCTCCTTCTATATCCTGTAACTCCCCTCTTTCTTCTCCTCCCAACATAGTCCAGCAATTTCTCCTCTCTCTTCTCTCCCTCCATCTGGTCCAGCATTTTCCCTTGAACCTCCTTCCCTACCTTCTGACAGGATCCCCTCATCCAACCAAGCCCACAGCATTAGTAGCAATAAGGGTTAAGGGTTTGGTATACTGCTTTTCTTTGGTACAACCAAAGCAGTTTACATTTATTATATGCAGGTACTTTCTCTGTCCCTGTGGGCTCAAAATAAGTTTTTGTACCTGGGGCAATAGAGGCTTGAAGGCTCCTCTGTATCCTGACACCATGGAAACAGAAAGTAAGCATCAGAGGGGGCAGGACATGGCAGAGCCTTCAAAAGAATGGCTCTGCAACACTTACTAGTGTTCAATATCTTTATGGCACCATTGACAGCTTTGATCCAGTAGGGGACTGATTCCCTACATTTATACAGATAACATCCAAATATTGACCACCTTTGATACATGGGATACTCAAATCATTGTGTTAATTGGGCTCTCATCTTTTTTTTTTTTGTTACATTTGTACCCCGCACTTTCCCACTCATGGCAGGCTCAATGCAGCTTACATGGGGCAACAGAGGATTAAGTGACTTGCCCAGAGTCACAAGGAGCTGCCTGTGCCAGGAATTGAACTCAGTTCCTCAGTTCCCCAGGACCAAAGTCCACCACCCTAACCTCTAGGCTACTCCTCCACTCATCTTTCACAAATTGCTCATTGGCTACAAATCATTAAGATGTAACTAAATATACAAAAAAAAGGCCTTATTCTTTTGTTAGGTGTATTGCTGGATTTGAGTCTATCATTTCGCCCCCACATATCAGCAGTAGTAAGTGAATGCTTTTTTAAATGAAGGCAGATTAATTCAGTTCAGTGGTTACTGGACAAAGGGGCATTGCAAATTACTGTAAGTGCCCTAGTCCTTACTCCTCTGGACTACTGTAACTCCTTGTTTAGAGGTCTCAGCTATAGAGAGCTTAAACGACTCCAGCTAGTCGTTTTATGGTAATAAAGTTGTTGTTCGGGGCAAGGAAATATGACCATGTTTCTCCTCTATTGCAAGGTGAGCACTGGCTATCATCTCATTTCGCATAACTTTTAAGATACTGGTGTTGATACTGGTTGATACTGGTGAGGCAAGATCTCCCTTCACTAAATGGAATGAAAAATCTGCCATTCTCAACATTTTGGATCTTCTACTCTAGTCACTTTTTGCCAGAGATGGTCACAATTTGTATATTTGATTATACATAATTAAGAAATGTGGAGGGGCATTTTCAATATGACGTTCAAATGGTGAAACTGAGGTATATCAGAAAACATCTAAAAACACACTTCCATAATAGAAGAAAGAACTAAACGTTTTCAGAAATATACTACACAAAGCGTGCAATGGCGTACTGGTCTCTGTATCGAGAAAACATCTGTGGCAATGGTAAGATGTTCCCTCCAGGTAAAAACGTGCATATATACCTCTGCATGTGGAGGAACGTTCCTCAGTGTGCACAGTCTCCGGGAGCCTAATTTCAGTGTGCCGGAGACAGAACTCCTGGCCCTCCCGTGCCAAGAAATTTTTAAGTACCACCACCACCTGCCCCCCCCCCCCAAACGTCTCCATGTGGGCATGGAGATCTATCAGAGGCACCCTGGCAAGGTAAGTGTGAAGCATTGCCCCCCAGGATCACAGCACCACTCATTTGCAAGCACCATATTAGGCAGTCACATACAGTGAAGTCCCTTTTAAACCTCCCATGACTCTGTTCACTGGGTAAATCTCTCTTATCTGCACCCTTCTCCTCCACTGCTAGCTCCAGACTCCGTTCCTTTTATCTTGCTGCACCATATGCCTGGAATAGATTTCCTGAGCCGGTACGTCAAGCTCCATCTCTGGCCGTCTTCAAATCTAAGCTTTTTGATGCTGCTTTTAACTCCTAACCCTTATTCACTTATTCAGAACCCTTATTTTATCATCCTCACTTTAATATTCCCTTATCTCTTGTTTCTCCTGTTTGTCTGTCCTAATTAGATTGTAAGCTCTGTCGAGCAGGGACTGTCTCTTCATGTTCAAGTGTACAGTGCTGCATACGTCTAGTAGCACTATAGAAATGATAAGTAGTAGTAGTAATTGTACCTTAACTTGTTTTGTGAGTTTAGCTAAGAGAAATCATGATTTTTACTGCACCAGTCATGCTTCCTGTCATACTACAAAACTAAATTCAGTATCAGTAATTTTACATTGTGATTCATTCTAATTGATGCCTGAATAAAAGTTCTTAATTTTCACAGAGAAAGGTTTCTTCTTTATAACATCACCTCTGGATAAAAAGCATAGCTTTGGAAAAAGAGTTAAACATATCATAGTGCACTTTCCTCTAACATATGTAGTTCATTATATGTTGGCATCCATCTGCCCCTTTAGGCACGATTACAGCTTCTACAGAATTGTGCAGCTAGGCTGATTTTTTGTCAGAAAAAGTTTGATCATGCTACCCCATTGTTGAGGGACTTGCACTGGCTTCCCATAAGGGCCATAGTAACATAGTAGATGACGGCAGAAAAAGACCTGCACGGTCCATCCAGTCTGCCCAAGAAGATAAATTCATATGTGCTACTATTTTTTATTTGTACTGTCCTCTTCAGTGCACAGACTGTATAAGTCTGGCCAGCCCTATCCCCGCCTCCCAACCACCAACCCCGCCTCCCAACCACCAGCTCTGGCACAGACCGTATAAGTCTGCCCAGCACTATCCCTGCCACCCACCACCGGCTCTGGCACAGACCGTATAAGTCTGCCCAGCACTATCCCCGCCTCCCAACCACCAGCTCTGGCACAGACCGTATAAGTCTGCCCAGCACTATCCCTGCCACCCACCACCGGCTCTGGGACAGACCGTATGTCTGCCCAGCACTAGTCCCCCCTCCCAACCACTAGCCCCAGCACAGACCGTATATGTCTGCCCACACTAGCTCCGCCTCCCAACCACCAGCTCTGCCACCCAGAGTTGATTTTAAGGTGGCTTGGATTGGAGGGTGGCCAATGTAATGCCAATTTTTTAAAAAAGGTTCCAGAGCTGATCCAGGAAATAATAAACCGGTGAGCTTGACGTCGGTGCTGGGCAAAATGGTAGAGACTATTATAAAGAACAAAATTACAGAGCATATTCAAAAGCATGGCTTAATGAGACAAAACCAACATGGATTTAGTACTACTACTCATTTCTATAGTGCAACTAGATATATGCAACACTGTACACATTATATGCAGGTACTTTTTCTGTCCCTAGAGGGCTCATAATCTAAGCTTTTTTTCTTTGTACCTGGAACAACGGAGGGTTGCCTAAGGTCACAAGAAGCTGTAGTGGGAATTGAACCCAGATCACCAGGATCAAAGCCTGCTGCACTAACCATTAGGTTGGCATTTTGAAGTGGAGGATCTCTCTTACTAGTGAGCCACGACCAATCTTATTCCAATACAAGAGTAACACATTTATTCAAAAAACTGAACACAAATGTGCAACAAAGTTCAAAAATCTCTCTTATGGATAGTAAACCTTTAAGGTTCAATAGACTCAGATTCAATAAACTTGACACAGTCCTGAGTTTCGGCGAACACGGATGCCTGCCTCAGGAGTCACAAACAATTGAGTCTAGTTGATAATGCAAAAGATAACAGTCTATCACTCCGGTTTACTAAGCAGTGCTAGCAGCTGTCCATGTGCTAGTGCCGACATGGCCCATTTGGGCCGTGTTGGCACTAGTGCATGGACAACCATTAGTGCTGCTTCATAAACAGACCCCTATATAAGGATACCAGTCAATAAGTACAAACAATGCAAACACTATCAGTGCAGGGAAATAGCATCGAGACAATCTGCACTTTTTTCCCCTTTTTGTTAGTTTGCTTTGGGGGTGGGTTTTTGTGCTTTCAATTGTCTTATTTT
The DNA here is from genome assembly GCF_901765095.1 of Microcaecilia unicolor. Taxonomy (NCBI): domain Eukaryota; kingdom Metazoa; phylum Chordata; class Amphibia; order Gymnophiona; family Siphonopidae; genus Microcaecilia; species Microcaecilia unicolor. The sequence goes on along the minus strand of NC_044040.1, from coordinate 115,721,692 downwards.
TTGACAGAATGATAAGTCTAGATGATCCCTTCTAGAAGCCAGATAGGCGAAACATGGATCCATTTTGTAAAATGTATGTTACAGTGGAATATGGTTTTATGAACATTGATCTTGAGCACAAATCCAGTTGTTTTTTTAAGCCTGAGATGGTGTTGTTTGGATTAAGAGTTATGCTATCATCACTTGGATTCAGAACACAGATATGGTAAAATTATGTATCATACCTGATAATTTTCTTTCCATTAATCATAGCTGATCAATCCATAGACTGGTGGGTTGTGTCCATCTACCAGCAGGTGGAGATAGAGAGCAATCCTTTTGCCTCCCTATATGTGGTCATGTGCTGCCGGAAACTCCTCAGTATGTCGATATCCAAGCTCCATCCGCAGGACTCAGCACTTAGAGAATTACACCCACAAAGGGACACTCTGCCCGGCTCACCACCGCCGAAACGGGGGAGGGGAATCCGTCCAGCTCATCCCCGCGGAGCGGGGGAGGGACACCACCCCGCCGGTGCGGGGGGATCTGGCTTATCCTGCAACCGCAACCGCGGGAGGAGCTGACTGACCCTAACACCGCCGAAGCGGGAGGGGTACAAAGCTGCCCTACAGCCGCACGAAGCGGGAGGGAGTGCCGGCAGAATTTATGTCTCAATCCAGCCCCGTAAAACGGAGGGGAGAGGAATGCAGCAGCTCACTGTAACACAAACTCATCTCAACTCTTGAAGAATCCAATTGAAAAAACTTGAACACGAAGTCCTCCTGAACAGGAACTGAAGACTAAACTTGAATCTGAAATGCAACCAGAATATAAACAGTACAGATATCTGGGAGGGGCTATGGATTGATCAGCTATGATTAATGGAAAGAAAATTATCAGGTATGATACATAATTTTACCTTCCATATCATCATGCTGATCAATCCATAGACTGGTGGGATGTACCGAAGCAGTACTCACCCAGGGCGGGACATAGAAATCCCTGACCACAACACTGAAGCTCCAAACCGGGCCTCCGCCCGAGCAGCCACAGTCAAGCGGTAATGCCTGGAGAAGGTATGGGCCGATGCCCAAGTTGCCGCCTTGCAAATCTCTTCCAAGGAGACGGACCCGGCCTCTGCCATCGAGGCCGCCTGAGCTCTCGTGGAGTGAGCCTTCAGCTGGATAGGCGGCACCTTCCCCGCGGCCACATAAGCCGCTGCAATGGCTTCCTTGACCCATCTTGCCACTGTAGGCTTAGCAGCCTGCAGACCCTTACGAGGACCTGCAAACAGGACAAACAGATGATCCGATTTCCGGAAATCATTGGTCACTTCCAAGTATCTGATGACGACTCGTCTCACGTCCAGATATTTGAGAGCAGAGTATTCCTCTGGGTAGTCCTCCCTACGAAAGGAAGGGAGACAGAGCTGCTGATTCACATGGAAGCGAGAAACAATCTTGGGCAGGAAGGAAGGCACTGTGCGAATAGTCACTCCTGCCTCAGTGAACTGCAGAAAAGGCTCTCGACATGAGAGTGCCTGGAGCTCGGAAACTCTTCTGGCTGAAGTGATAGCCACCAAAAAGACTGCTTTCAACGTCAGGTCTTTCAAAGATGCCCTCGACAAGGGTTCAAAAGGCGGCTTCTGCAAGGCTCTTAGCACCAGGTTGAGATTCCACACAGGCACCACTGAGTGCAGAGGAGGGCGCAGGTGATTAACTCCCTTGAGAAAACGTACCACATCTGGCTGCGAAGCCAGGGAAGCACCCTTCAGGCGGCCCCTGAAGCAAGCCAGAGCCGCTACCTGGACTTTAAGGGAACTGAGCGACAGGCCTTTCTCCAGACCTTCTTGCAGGAACGCCAGCACTGAAGAAATTGGAGCAGTGAAGGGAGAAAGTGAGCCTGCTTCACACCACGCTGCAAAGGTACGCCAAACCCTGGCGTAAGCAGTAGAAGTAGAGCGCTTCCTCGCTCTCAGCATAGTGGCGATGACCTTGTCTGAGAAGCCCTTCTTCCTCAGATGCTGCCGCTCAATAGCCAGGCCATAAGACCAAAGGGGGAGGGATCCTCCATCACCACGGGACCCTGATGCAACAGGCCCTGCTCCACTGGCAGCGGCAGAGGGTCGTCCACTGAGAGCCTGATCAAGTCCGCATACCAGGGACGTCTGGGCCAGTCCAGACCCACCAGGATTATCCGGCCCGGATGCTTTGCCACCCGGTCTAGTACCCTGCCCAACATGGGCCAGGGCGGGAACACATAGAGAAGCTCTTGTGTCGGCCACTGTTGGAGAAGAGCATCTACTCCCAAAGATCGAGGGTCCCGTCCTCTGCTGAAAAAGCGCGGCACTTGGCAATTGGCCGATGACGCCATCAGATCTAGGCTCGGCTGGCCCCAGCGCTTCGTGATGTCCAAGAACGCCTGAGCCGATAACTGCCACTCTCCGGGTTCCAAGGTATGGCGACTGAGAAAGTCCACCTTGACATTCATGACTCCGGCAATGTGGGCAGCTGACAGCTGTTCCAGGTTAGCTTCCGCCCACTGGCATAGATTCATGGCTTCCTTGGCTAGAGGGGCGCTCTTGGTACCTCCCTGGCGGTTGACATAGGCCACAGCCGTGGCATTGTCCGACAGGACCCGTACTGGCTTCAACGCCAGGACCGGGAGGAACTCCAAAAGCGCCAACCGAATGGCTCTGAGTTCCAGGAGGTTGATAGACCACTTTGCCTCTGCAGGAGACCAGAGCCCCTGCGCTGTCCTTCCCAAGCAGTGGGCTCCCCAGCCCGTCAAAGAGGCGTCCGTCGTGACGACAATCCACTCCGGGGTCACAAGAGGCATCCCTGCAGACAACTTGTCTGTCTTCAGCCACCAGCTCAGCGCCTTGCGCACTGCTGGGTCCAAGGGAAGTCACACAGCATAATCCTCCGACACCGGAGTCCAGCGCTGCAGCAGAGAGAGTTGTAGTGGTCTCATATGAGCCCTGGCCCAGGGCACTACTTCCATCGTGGCCGTCATAGAGCCCAACAGCTGCACATAGTCCCAAGCCCGAAGCGGAGAGGCTACTAGGAACTGGTCCACCTGAGCCTGAAGTTTGACAATCCGATTGTCCGGCAGGAACACTCTGCCCACTTGGGTGTCGAATCGAACTCCCAGATACTCCAGGGACTGAGTCGGGCGCAGCTGGCTTTTCTCCCAGTTGATGATCCACCCCAGGGAGCTCAAAAGAGCAATCACCCGGTCCACAGCTTTGCCGCACTCTGCATAAGAGGGGGCTCGGATCAACCAGTCGTCCAGATAAGGATGGACTTGTACTTCCTTTCTCAGGAAGGCCGCGATGACCACCATTACTTTGGAGAAGGTCCGCGGAGCAGTAGCCAACCCGAACGGGAGGGCTCTGAACTGGAAGTGTCGGCCCAGGACTGCAAAACGCAGAAAGCGTTGATGAGGCCAGATGGGAATATGCAAGTACGCTTCCTTGATGTCCAAGGATGCCAGGAACTCCCCTGCCTTCACTGCCGCTATAACAGAGCGGAGAGTCTCCATGCGAAAGTGCCGAACTTTCAAGGCCCGATTGACCCCTTTGAGATCGAGGATAGGCCGTACAGAACCTCCTTTCTTTGGTACCACAAAGTAAATGGAGTAACGTCCCTTGCCAAGCTGATTTTCTGGCACCGGAACGACCGCACCCAGGCGTATCAGGTTGTCCAAGGTCTGCTGCACTGCCACAGCTTTGACCGGAGACTTGCAGGGAGAGAGTACAAACCCGTCTCTTAAGGGTCGGCAGAACTCTAGCTTGTAGCCGTCTCTGATGACTTCCAGCACCCAAGCGTCTGAAGTTACCCTGGTCCACTCGCCCAGAAACGAGGACAGGCGTCCTCCAATCTGCACTGGACCAGGACCCCGTCATTGGGTACGAGACCCTGGGGGAGGACCGGAGGGCGCACCTCCGGGACGGCGGTCTCTGCGAAAGGAATGCTGCTTGGGGGAGAAATTCCTCTTGAAGGAAGAGGGGGCAGAGGAGCCCGACTTGCCCGGGCGGTACCGACGGGCTTCCTGAAACCGTCCTCTGGAGATACCGGGGCGAGCACTGGCCCGAGCCCTGACCTCTAGTAACCTCTTGCCCTTAGACGTGCCGAGATCGGTCACAATTTTGTCCAGCTCGACCCCAAAGAGCAGCTTGCCTTTAAAAGGCAACTTAGCCAGGCGGGACTTAGAGGCGTGGTCAGCAGACCAATGTTTCAGCCAAAGCCACCGCCGCGCAGAGACTGTCTGAGCCATACCTTTAGCCGAGGCTCTCAAGACATCATACAGTAAGTCTGCCAAATAAGCCAAGCCCGATTCCAGGGCCGGCCAATCAGCCCTCAAGGAAGGATCCGAGGGGGAAGCCCGCTGTACAATCGTGAGGCACGCCCTGGCCACATAGGAGCCGCAAACTGAGGCCTGCAAACTTAAAGCAGCCACCTCGAAGGACGACCTTAAGGCCGCCTCCAATCTTCTGTCTTGGGCGTCCTTTAGGGCCGTGCCACCTTCCACCGGCAACGCCGTATTCTTAGTCACCGCAGTGATTAAAGAATCCACGGTAGGCCAAAGAAAGGCTTCCCGTTCACTTTCAGGCGAAGGATAGAGGCGGGACATAGCCCTAGCCACTTTGAGGCTCGCTTCCGGGACATCCCATTGAGCCGAAATTAAGGTGTGCATGGCATCATGCACGTGGAAGGTTCTAGGCGGGCGCTTCGTCCCCAGCATAATGGCGGAGCCAACAGGGGCTGAGGGAGAGACGTCCTCTGGAGAGGAAATCTTCAAAATGCTCATGGCCTGCAGTAACAGGTTGGGCAAATCCTCTGAGCGAAAGATCCGCGCTGCAGAGGGGTCATCGGCTCCATCCGAGCGGGAATCCGTCTCCTCCAAGGAATCCGCAAAGGACCGTTGGGAGAACTCAGATACGCTGCCCTCATCTACATCAGAGGAGACAAAGTCCTCTAAGGCCTGGGAATCCACCCGAGGGCGTTTACTTCCGGGGGCCTCAACCCCTTTATCGGACAAGGGAGAAGGGGCAGCGTTCTGCATAAGGAAGGCCTGATGCAGCAGCAAAATAAACTCGGGGGAGAAACCCCCCAGACTGTGCACTTCAGCCGCCTGGGCCACAGCCCTAGACACACCCTCAACCGGCGCTCGCAAGAGCGGGGGAGAAACATGCTGCGCATCCAAGATGGCGTCCGGCGCGACACTCCGCGAAGGAGCCGCGCGGGAAGAACGGCGCTTAACTTTAGCCGCTTTTTTGCCGTCGCCCAAATCAAGGGCGGCCATGGCATTAACGTCTCCCAGCTCAAGGGCGGCCCAAGAAGAAGCCGTCCGAGCAGCGTGGCCGGCCAAGATGGCGGAGGCGAGCAGCGGGGGATGGGCATTTATGGCGGGAAAAACCGCCGCACCGGAGGAAGACCCGGGACACTGACCGGCCTCCGAACTGACACCCAACAAGGGCGAGTCAGACTTTAAGACCCCCGCATCCCCGCTAGAATCGCACACGCGGTCCGGGGAGCGATTCTTCTCACCCTCGCCCTCCGACGCCATAGGCCACGTGGAGATCGATCGGGGAACCCCCTGCCCGCTATAAAAAGGTAAAAATTACCTGCTTCTCGCTCCGAGCTGTAACGACCTGGTGTCCCAGTGAGTAGCTGCAATAAACGTTTAAATAAACGTCGAAATAAACGCCCTTAAGGACGTCCAAAATTTTTTTTTTTTTTTAACGGAGCCAGCGGGAGGGGGGAGAAAAGGAGGGACCTGGCGCCACCAGGTTTGCACTTGCTCAAGAAGAGCCCTCAACCCCAGGCACTCAACAAAACCTAAAAATTAGGCTTGGAGGCCTAGCCAGAGCTGCTGCTGTGTGTGACCTCCACCTGCTGAGATAGAGAACATACTGAGGAGTTTCCGGCAGCACATGACCACATATAGGGAGGCAAAAGGACTGCTCTCTATCTCCACCTGCTGGTAGATGGACACAACCCACCAGTCTATGGATTGATCAGCATGACGATATGGAAGTTTTATTTTCATTAAGTATCCTGATGAACATTATTATTATTGCTCTGAATCTGTTAATAAATTATGTGCAATAATTGAAAACAGTGATCATTTCCATGTTATTTGGTCACGTCTGGTTTTCTGAGCACATTCACATTTAATATATGCACAGAGGTAGTTTCTGTATATAAGTGTTTTTTTCATGATGACATGCATTAAAGATTCATGTCCTGAATATATTGGTAGAAGAGTAAAGTCAGTACATTCAGGATTATAATTTAATAATCAATAATTCTCCCAGTTTTTAAACATTTTGGATACCGGATGCTTGTATTCTTTTACGCAGTCTAATTGTGCTTGGAGGTTTCTGTGCTGTATGTTAAAAATTTTATTGGGTTTATTTTTTTTGGAAACCGCCTAGAATTATACAATAATGTGGTCTATACATTTTTTTAATGACTAAATAAATAAATAAAAGCCTGATTGAAGAGGCACTTGTTTGCCACTTGTTCACAGAGCAGCAAATTTGATATCTTAACGTTGAAAATTAAAGGGGTTTTTAGCATAGGACCCGCTGAAAGTGTTGTTGTCTACAAACCTCAGGATGATAAGTAAAATCGTTGCATTCTTAACCCCAAAATAATTGCTAATTCGCTATCTGCTCAGATGTACACCTCTGTGCCCCTAGATCTTATTTTGATTATATGCCTGATGAGATTGTAAAAGATTCGCAAGGGTTCTTTGTCATAGCAAGCAGTGATGTGTGCATTTATACTCTCTGTTAAAGCTTCCACGTTTGGGTTGTAGCCTCTCCATAGTACAAAATTTTCACCCAGTACACTGTACACCATCAAGATGTAAGGTTGGACTTTTGTAACATTGTCCTACTTATGTATTTTCACCAAATTCACTTCCTACAGTCCTTGTAAATCCAAGGTCTTGCTAACCATACCATAAAATTAGAACTGGTGTTTTGTGGAAATAGCGCATGTGGGAGGAAATAAATAAATAATTCATCCAGGTGATATGGGCATGCACAAAATCTGAAATTACTGCCAGGGGGGTGCGCTGGTCTGGCGGTAGTCTCATTTGTGCACGCTCTGCATGCGCGTAGAGCCTATCGTGGCTTAGTAAAAGGGCTCCTTAGTGACCACATGGCCTTTAAGAGCCAAAAGACCTTCCTTTGCAACTGAGTAGATCATGATACATCAGGGAAGATTTGAATCATCTTTCCACAAAATAAAACTGTCTTCTTCTTAAAATATGATCTGGGGCGTGATTAAGAGATGGGCGTCCTCAGCCGATAATGGGAAAAAGAAGGGCATCCCTGATGAGCACTTGGCTGACTTTACTTGGTCCATTTTTTCTTGCGAACAAGCCTCAGAAAGGTGCCCAAACTGACCAGATGACCACCGGAGGGTATCGGGGATGACCTCCCCTTACTCCCCCAGTGGTCACCAACCCCCTCCAACCCTAAAAAAAAACTTAACATTTTTTTTTGCCAGCCTCTAATGTCATACAGCAGTATGCAGGTCCCTGGAGCAGTTTTAGTGGGCAGTGCACTTCAGGCAGGCGGACCCAGGCCCATGCCCCCCCTACCTGTTACACTTGTGGTGGTAAATGTGAGCCCTCCAAAACCCACCTGAAACCCACTGTACCCACATCTAGGTGCCCCCCTTCATCCCTTAGAGCTATGGTAGTGGTGTACAGTTGTGGGGAGTGGGTTTTGGGGGGGGGGGTTGGGGGGCCCAGCACCCAAGGTAAAGGAGCTATGCACCTGGGAGCAATTTATGAAGTCCACTGCAGTGCCCCCTAGGGTGCCCGGTAGGTGTCCTGGCATGTCAGGGGGACCAGTGCACTACGAATTCTGGCTCCTCCCATGACCAAAGGGCTTGGATTTGGTCATTTTTGAGTTGGGCGTCCTCGGTTTCCATTATGGCTGAAAACTGGGGCCGACCATCTCTAAGGTCAACCTAAATGTTGAGATTTGGGCGTCCCCGACCGTATTATCAAAATGAAAGATGGACACCCATCTTGTTTCAATAATACAGGTTTCCCCGCCCCTTCGCGGGGCCATCCTGCGAGGACGTTCTCATGAAAACTTGGGCGCCCCGTTCGATTATGCCCCTCCACGTGTTACAAGGAAATGAAGGAACCTAAGGTTCCTAATTTGTAAACAATTTTCAAAGGCTTCTACTTTCCTGTGCAAGTAGAGGTTGTCTTTAATTGCAAAAAGATTAGTACTTTGAAAAGAGAAGAACTTAGACTCTACAGACAATATTTGTTCAGATAGATATCCAACCTTATTGTCCATCTGAGGAAAACGGACAAAGCTGAGGGATAACATCCTTCAGCACAATCTCAGTTCAAGTAACTACTGACCATATATTTTTCAAAGTTATTACCTTATCAGAAACAGGGGGTATGAGTGTCAAATCAACTGGAAACTTTACTTCGTTAGGGAGAACCAGAGGAGCATTCTCTTCCTTTGGACTTTGCTCCCCTGAAACTAAAGAAATAGATGATGCAGATGGATGAGATGGAGGAGTTCTGGCAGGAGGACTTAGAGAAGCACCCTCAGAGAAGGAGTTTCCTAATAAAGCCTTCGCTCTTTTGATGAGCTAAAATTGGGATGAGGCACCCAACAGCAAAAGTCCTTTACATACTTTCAAGCTAGGCACTATTATTACCAGAAAAAGAAAAGGTGCTCTCCCAAGGGGAGAAGTTCATAAAATTTGATAAGGCATTCATATACATACTGAATTTTCTAATTTCAGTTTCTGTGGTATAAAATGGGGAGAGAAGAAAGAGAAGAACGTCACATTGACTCTCTGACATAGATATGGGCTGAGGATATTGGAGACGTACTTTATGGCCAAAGACCTATGGGAGGGTCCAGGAATGCACAATTACAACAGATGTAATTTAAAATCCTGCACAGAGCATACCTGTCAAGATACCATGGGGCACATGCAGGTCTCTGGACTTGTGAAGAATATGTTAAGTGTAAATGCAAGAGAGGCACTTTAGTGCATATGCTGGTTGAATGTGAGTATAGGCACATATTGGACAGGGATCCTGGAAGCACTGTCAGGGGTACTGGGGATTCAAGGTCATGCTAATACTGGGGCACAGTGAGAAATTGTTAGAACAAAATGTTTCTCCAGAACACTGTAAGTTTATTTATTGTTACCACCCCTCTCGGCTGGACTGTAGTGATGTGCTCTCAGATACCTGTTGTTGTAGTCGTGGCGAATATCCAAGCCGAGGGAGTAGAACAAATAAACTAACCTCGTCCTTTACTCTCAAAGAATAAAGGAGGAAAAGAAGCTAAATTTAGAATTTGTTCCTGAAATGGAAGGACCAAACTTTCAGATTTGCAAATTATCTTTTTTTTTTAATTGAATACAAATGCAAGCAAATTTTCATTCAAATAAACTCAAATTCACAATTAGTGTGTGGCTTAATAGAACTGCAATAACATATTTAACATTCAAATGTAGAACTACATGTATACCCTTAACTTTTTCTGTTTCTTTCAACAAAATCACCTAAAAAGGCAGAAAAGTACCTTTTCAGATAAGTATTTAAATTGTCTTAAATATATCAAAATATATTTGTTTTAATACTCTTTCCTTGCTATTGATGTCAGAATTTGAGTCTTTATGGGTATTATGGATGTTTGTGCAGGGATCTCACTTGAACCCAGAACACTTAGGCAAGTCAGGAAAACATGGATTTTTTTTTATCTTTGATGTTGTTCTGTTCTTTAGTTTTCCCTTAAAATGTTGTAAACCAAAAAAAAACTAAATGTCTTTCCACACCCTTTGCCAATGTCACTTAGCTGTGGTTGAATTTATTTAGGTGAGGTCTTTCTTGCATTGGAGCTCAGCCGGAACCCTTCAGAGGATGACTCCCCCAGATTTCTTCTTCCTCAACCTCACTTATAAAGAAAATAATCAGGGAAGCAAAATCCTAAACTCCCTGTGCTTGTTCAGGAACTGACTCCACTCTGGTGACAATTAAGCAATTCTCAATACTGTGGCCACACTCTCTAATTGAAATAAAATAAGTTAAAGGTTTTCTCACTATAAAACCTATTTCTCACTGTTGTTTCCCTATTCTAAAAAGAGTAGGCAGCCATGTGTCCACTTAGTACCTTTGCATACAGACTATCATTCCACCTTCCATTACCTTAAATTCCCTATAGTTCAACCATCCATTCACTGTATGCAGAAACATACCTCTTCTCCACTCAAAACCAAATTAAATATGGTTTAAATTTTCTTACAGCTTTCTATTAGTACAGCTCTCTCACCCAAAACACATCAGTTTTCCCCAGGGGGCGTAGCTACAGGTGGGCCTGGCTGGGCCCAGGCCCACCCAATTTCAGCCCAGGCCCGCCCAGCACCAGCCCCAGCACCCATTGCCGGCCACTGCTGCTTTTCCTGTTGAGCAGCAGGGCCGGCGCTACAAAAAGAAGAAGCGCTAATGGCGCTAAGGACGAGAAATGTTTAAAAAAAAAAGCGCGGCACCGTCCGGCAGGCACTGTCTCGGCAGCCTTGAGGCATTGGCTGCTGGCTCGCAGGCTCCTCCCATCTGCGGGAGGAGCCTGCGAGCCAGCAGCCAATGCCTCAGCAGCCAATGCCTCAAGGCTGCCGAGACAGTGCCTGCCGGTGCCGTGCTTTTTTTTTATTTTAAACATTTCTCGTCCTACGGTCCTTAGCACCGTTAGAACTTCTTCTTTTTGTAGCACCGGCCCTGCTGCTCAACAGGAAAAGCAGCAGTGGCCGGCAATGGGAGCTGGCGCTGGCATGCAGGGCGGGCCTCGTCGAAGAAAAGAGGGAAAACATGGAAGGATGGGGAGAAAAGAGGGAAAACAGATGGAAGGATGGCAGAGAATGAGGGAAAACATGGAAGGATGGGGAGAAAGAGGGAAAACATGGAAGGATGGGGAGAAAAGAGGGAAAACAGATGGAAGGATGGCAGAGAAAGAGGGAAAACATGGAAGGATGGGGAGAAAGAGGGAAAACATGGAAGGATGGGGAGAAAAAGAGGGAAAACAGATGGAAGGATGGGGAGAAAAGAGGGAAAACAGATGGAAGGATGGCAGAGAATGAGGGAAAACATGGAAGGATGGGGAGAAAAAGAGGGAAAACAGATGGAAGGATGGGGAGAAAAGAGGGAAAACAGATGGAAGGATGGGGAGAAAAGAGGGAAAACAGATGGAAGGATGGCAGAGAATGAGGGAAAACATGGAAGGATGGGGAGAAAGAGGGAAAACATGGAAGGATGGGGAGAGAAAGAGGGAAAACATGGAAGGATGGGGAGAAAAGAGGGAAAACAGATGGAAGGATGGCAGAGAATGAGGGAAAACATTGAAGGATGGGGAGAAAGAGGGAAAACATGGAAGGATGGGGAGAAAAGAGGGAAAACAGATGGAAGGATGGCAGAGAATGAGGGAAAACATGGAAGGATGGGGAGAAAAAGAGGGAAAACAGATGGAAGGATGGGGAGAAAAGAGGGAAAACAGATGGAAGGATGGCAGAGAATGAGGGAAAACATGGAAGGATGGGGAGAAAGAGGGAAAACAGATGGAAGGATGGCAGAGAATGAGGGAAAAAATGGAAGGATGGGGAGAAAGAGGGAAGGATGGGGAGAAAAAGAGGGAAAACAGATGGAAGGATGGCAGAGAATGAGGGAAAACATGGAAGGATGGGGAGAAAGAGGGAAAACATGGAAGGATGGGGAGAGAAAGAGGGAAAACATGGAAGGATGGGGAGAAAAGAGGGAAAACAGATGGAAGGATGGCAGAGAATGAGGGAAAACATTGAAGGATGGGGAGAAAGAGGGAAAACATGGAAGGATGGGGAGAAAAGAGGGAAAACAGATGGAAGGATAGCAGAGAATGAGGGAAAACATGGAAGGATGGGGAGAAAAAGAGGGAAAACAGATGGAAGGATGGGGAGAAAAGAGGGAAAACAGATGGAAGGATGGCAGAGAATGAGGGAAAACATGGAAGGATGGGGAGAAAGAGGGAAAACAGATGGAAGGATGGCAGAGAATGAGGGAAAACATGGAAGGATGGGGAGAAAGAGGGAAAATATGGAAGGATGGGGAGAAAAGAGGGAAAACAGATGGAAGGATGGCAGAGAAAGAGGGAAAACATGGAAGGATGGGGAGAAAGAGGGAAAACATGGAAGGATGGGGAGAAAAAGAGGGAAAACAGATGGAAGGATGGGGAGAAAAGAGGGAAAACAGATGGAAGGATGGCAGAGAATGAGGGAAAACATGGAAGGATGGGGAGAAAGAGGGAAACATGGAAGGATGGGGAGAGAAAGAGGGAAAACATGGAAGGATGGGGAGAAAAGAGGGAAAACAGATGGAAGGATGGCAGAGAATGAGGGAAAACATGGAAGGATGGGGAGAAAGAGGGAAAACATGGAAGGATGGGGAGAAAAGAGGGAAAACAGATGGAAGGATGGCAGAGAATGAGGGAAAACATGGAAGGATGGGGAGAAAAAGAGGGAAAACAGATGGAAGGATGGGGAGAAAAGAGGAAAAACAGATGGAAGGATGGCAGAGAATGAGGGAAAATATGGAAGGATGGGGAGAAAGAGGGAAAACAGATGGAAGGATGGCAGAGAATGAGGGAAAACATGGAAGGATGGGGAGAAAGAGGGAAAACATGGAAGGATGGGGAGAAAAGAGGGAAAACAGATGGAAGGATGGCAGAGAATGAGGGAAAACATGGAAGGATGGGGAGAAAGAGGGAAAACATGGAAGGATGGGGAGAAAAGATAGAAAACAGATGGAAGGATGGGGAGAGAAAGAGGGAAAACGGATGGATGGGGAGAGAGACTCTGGATGGGAGAGAAAGGGGAGAGACTGGAAGGATGCAGAGAGAAAGGTGAGAGACTGGAAGGATGTGGAGAGAGAAGGGACACTGAACAGAAAAGGGTAGAGTGATACAGAGACACTGGTTAGAAAGAGGGAGAGAGACATTAGATGGAAGGATCAGAAGAGAGGATAGATGGATGGAAGGATGGGGAGAGAAAGAGGGAAGACGCTGGATGGAAGGGTAGGGAGAAAGAGGTGACACTGGACGGAAGGATGCAGAAAGAAAGCGGGGAGACTACTGGAAGGATGGGGAGAGAGAGGGGAGACTGGAAGGATGGGGAGAGAAAGAAGAGAGCTGCTGGATGGAAAAGGAGAGTAGTGAAAGACTGGAGAATAAGAGGAAGGGGCATGGGGAGAACAAGGGTGAGAAAAAGATGAAAAGCCATAAGTAGATGAAGGAAATTAAAGAATGGATAGTAAGAATGAATTAAATCAGGACAGAGAGAGAGAGAGGCAGAAAAATATTGAAGAAAGCAAAGAAAAAGGAGAGAAAAATGAGAAATGGCCAGGAAACCGTGGCAGAAGAGTTAAGCGAAAACGAAGGAAAGCAGAATCTAGAGACTGGGAGCAACACAATGAGAAAAAGTAAATGGCCATACAAGAAAGGTAAAGAAAATAATTTTATTTTTAATTTAGGATAAAGTAATATGGTACCTGTGTTAATGAAGTTTCAGAGACCAATACTTCCTTCCTTAGGTCAGGCGAGGATACCGTAACAGCATTATACTACTAACTAGCATTTCTAAAGCGCTACTAGGGTTACGCAGCGCTGTACAATTTAAACATAGGACAGTCCCTGCTCAAAGAGCTTACAATCTAAAAGACAAGAAAACAATCTAAAGACAAGTGAACAATCTAGAGGACGAGTGAACAGTTAGTCTGATAGGGTGGATAGATTGGGGTATTTTATATATCTCGAGTGGTTAGGCGCCGAAGGCAGCATTGAAGAGGTGAGCTTTAAGCAGAGATTTGAAGATGGGTAGGGAAGGGGCATGGCGTATGGGTGAAGGAAGATTGTTCCAGGCATGGGGTGAGGCAAGGCAGAATGGGCGGAGTCTGGAGTTGGCAGTGGTGGAGAAGGGTACTGAGAGAAGGGCTTTGTCCTGTGAGCGGAGGTTACGGGCGGGAACATAGGGGGAGATGAGGGTGGAGAGGTAGTGAGGAGCCGCGGACTGAGTGCATTTGTAGGTAAGGAGGAGGAGCTTGAATTGTATGCGATAACTGATCGGAAGCCAGTGAAGTGATTTGAGGAGAGGGGTGATATGAGTATATCGGTTTTGGCGGAATATAAGACGTGCAGCAGCGTTCTGAACTGAATGAAGGGGGGATAGATGGCTGAGTGGGAGGCCGGTGAGGAGTAAGTTGCAGTAATCAAGGCGAGAGGTAATGAGAGCGTGGACGAGAGTTCTGGTGGTGTGCTCAGAGAGGAAAGGGCGAATTTTGCTGATGTTGAAGAGGAAGAAGCGACAGGTCTTGGCAGTCTGTTGGATATGCGCAGAGAAGGAGAGGGAGGAGTCGAAAATGACTCCGAGGTTGCGGGCAGATGGGACAGGGAGGATAGGGGTGTTATCAACAGAGATAGAGAGTGGAGGAAGAGGAGAAGTGGGTTTAGGAGGAAAGACGAGGAGCTCGGTCTTGGACATGTTCAGCTTCAGGTGGCGGTTGGACATCCATGCCGCAATGTCGGATAAACAGGCCGATACCTTGGCCTGGGTCTCCACGGTGATGTCAGGTGTGGAGAGGTATAGCTGGGTGTCATCAGCATAAAGATGATACTGAAAACCATGAGACGAGATCAGCGAGCCCAGGGAAGAGGTGTAGATTGAGAAGAGAAGGGGTCCAAGGACAGATCCCTGGGGAACTCCAACAGATAGTGGGATGGGAGTGGAGGAAGATCCATGGGAGTGTACCCTGAAGGTGCGGTGGGAGAGATAAGAGGAGAACCAGGAGAGGACAGGGCCTTGGAACCCAAAAGAGGACAGCATGGCAAGAAGTAAATCATGGTTGACAGTGTCAAACGCGGCGGAAAGATCGAGGAGGATGAGGATGGAGTAGTGACCTCTGGATTTGGCCAGGAGCAGGTCGTTGCAAACTTTAGAGAGTGCTGTTTCTGTCGAGTGCAGAGGGCGAAAGCCGGATTGAAGTGGATCGAGGATGGAATGAGAGGAGAGAAAGTCAAGGCAGCGGCTGTGAACAGCGCGCTCAAGTATTTTGGAAAGGAAGGGTAAAAGAGAGATGGGGCGGTAGTTGGAGGGGCAGGTAGGGTCAAGTGAAGGTTTTTTGAGGAGAGGTGTGACAACGGCGTGCTTGAAGGTGTCAGGGACAGTTGCAGTGGAGAAAGAGAGGTTGAGGATGCGACAGATGGCGGGGGTGACAGTATGGGAGATGGTGTTGAGTAGGTTGGTGGGGATGGGATCAGAGGAACAGGTGGTGCATTTCGAGGAGGAAAGAAGGCGGGAAGTTTCATCCTCGGTGATCTCAGGAAAAGAGGAGAAAGAGACCTGGGTAGGTTGGTTGATGGAGAGGGTTAAAGGGTGAAGAGGAGGTGGTGGCTTGGTCGTGAACTCAAGGTTGATCTTTTGCACTTTGAGGCAGGAGGTTTTGGCCTCTGAAAGCTCATTGAAAAGGGTGTTAGGCTATTAAATACATTTTCTGAAATCTGATGCACTGAAAAGCAGCACTTTACCCTGTGTGACAAATGCATCTGATTAGCGTGACTAAATTTTGCTGGGGGAGGGGGGTAGAGAGAAAATTTTGTGCCCACCTACTTTGGGTTCAGGCCCATCCAAAATTGGCAGTCTGGCTACGCCACTGGTTTTCCCAAAATGTATTCAGCAATACAGCCATGAAAAAGGCAGTCTGTTTATTTAAGCACTCACTTCTCAACCCAAATCACCTCATTCTCAGTAAGGCTCTGGTATTTCTTTCACCCAAAAATGGTAACTCACTGTTTATTTCTTGAAATTCAGTGCTATCACTGGAACATTCACATTCACCTCAGCTCACTTTCAGTAACTGGCACACATAAGCCTGTCTCTAAATTACTCTTCCTATCACTTATTTCACTTTAAAGCCATAAAATATATACTTTGCTTCTTACATTTCACACACCCAGCAAACGTTTTATTCACTCTCACTCCATGTTCACAGCCCTCGTCTTCAGTTCACCAGTCTCCCTAGCAACTCACCCCCCCCCCCCCCTAGAGGAACATCTGACATCACTCAACCAATCTGCTTGTCAGCTAAAGACTGGGTTTTTTTCTTATCTGTTTTAGAATCTTGGCTGTTTCCCTTCCCCCCATAGAAGTTAATGCAAAACTTACTATATAGAGAGTTTCAAAGTCAATTTTAACCTGACTTGTACCCCAAACAGCAAAAAACATTTTATAGTACACTCCCCACCTAATCATGTGTTATTCTTGGTAAAATAAAACCACATTTAAGAAACATCTCACACTTCCTTTACCTAACTCTAAAATTCCCAAACTAACTTTAAACTGAGGCAGCTTGGGCAAAAGAAGTCATATTAATTGGTGTTTAAATTTGGTGTAGTTCTGTAAAGTGGAGGAATGCCATCTGTTTTTAATTGCTCAAGAAGTCTAACTTTTGCTAGACTAAGAGGTTAGAAAGGTCAGTGAGAAATGAAACTCTCTTTGTCCCTTTTTTGAGTGATGGATTGCTAATGCTAGTACATATGGATACCATTATGAGCCAGGCATACTGTAGTTTTAAAAGGATTAGATTGAATGCTGGTTAGAAGAAGATAGAATAAATAATTCTAGATAATTCTAGATGATTTAGATTTTGTCTTATAAGGAATTCTGATTTCTGCTTATTTTAGAATATGTTTTATTCTGTGTAATTAATAAGTTCTATTTCTATGTAGAATATCTGTTCAACTCAGTGTTACTTTTCAAGTAAGAATTTAAAAGGTCATCATCTGGTTTGAATTATCCACAGTCCTAGCTAGGTGAAAGAGGTCAGGGAAAGTCAAGTCATCTCCTTGATGAATAGCTAAGTGTAGGACTGGTCCTGAAAGTAATAACAAACTATATCTGTGTGCTATTAAGTAAGATTGGCCCTTGACCCCTTAATGAATGCCAGAACCCAGTTAGTATGAAGTTGATTGGGAAACTGATTATGTGAATAATAAAATGCAAGAGATAGGTGCCACAATGTCTAGTGTGAGAGGCCCCAGGTCATAGGTCAGTTTAGGAAATGTCTGAAACCTATGTAACTGATATTTTGAATATATGTGTAGAGATGATTGGTTCAGACAGGGTAATCAATCTATTCTTTACCCTCTGGAAAGTAAGGGGGGCTAGAGGGGTTTAAAACTGTATATAACTGGGAGCAGAAGCAGCTTACGTTAGAAGGAGAGAGCTAAGAAGAAGAGAAGGAGCTGAGACGAGAGAGAGAAGACACAGAGAGCTGAGAAAGAGAAGAAGAGACCTAGTGCTGATGTCCTACTTTGTTTGCTGGCAAATAAAGAAGATTTCTCCCTCATTCTGGTGTGTGGTGTTTGACTCCTGAAGTACCACAGATTCTGCTAACAATAGTGATAATTCCTGCAACAATTCTTGGTGTCAGAAGTGGGATCCCGAACCCTGCATCAATTTCTGGCACCCAACTGACTGAGGAACATTAGCCGGGTATGTATTCTGTATTCTGTATTGTAATCCTAGCTAGGAAACTGTAAACCAGCCCCTCAAAAATTGAGGGAAGGGGAGTCTGATCAACTCTCAGCGAAGGCCTTAGTACCTTCTAGTCTACTGGGGACTAGTAGGAAAACCGCCAGAGCTTATCTGTATCTGAGTAATCTGAAATTGTTGGGTGGGATTTTTTATACAGTATGTGTGTGATGAATGAATGTTAAATGAGTGTGGACTTCTTATAGCTGCGGTTCCAGTTAACGCGAGTTCAACTGGCCAGCGACGGAAGGAAGCGATTGTTGTTTGTTTACCTTTTTGTCTCTGGATCTGTGGACCCCTTACCACACTTCCAAAAATTCCCTCCCTTTTTGTGTGTTGTAATTGTAAGCATTATGGGAGGGACATCATCTAGACAAATTGCTACTCCCCTAGATTGTATGCTTAAGAATTTCAAGAAAGGATTTTTAATTAATGATTATGGACAGACTTTAAGCTTAAGTACTCTAAGAACTTTGTGTGAAGTTGAGTGGCCATCTATGGGAGTGGGGTGGCCCCCTAGTGGCAGCTTAGATATTGAAGTAATCCGGAAGGTCTACAGCATAGTTGTAGGAGAACCGAAATATTCTGAACAACTCCCCTATATAGATTCCTGGGACAGCCTTGTGACTGACCCTCCCTCTTGGTTGAAAACTTATATGGGATCCCCAGTAAAGTTCATGTTGGGCCGCGTTCAAAGAAAGATTATTAGAAAATCTAAACTGGAAGAGGGAAAGAGTCCCAGGAAGCCTACCACCCAATCGGTGGCTTCCGCCCCTACCCTGTCCAAGAAACCCATACTCTCTGATGACCCTTCAGATCTTGAGCCACCACCTTATGGCCCATTGTTGGGGTTCCGCTCCACCCCCAGAGATCCATGGCATCCAGCCCAAGCCTCACCAGTACAGGCTTCTCCGGATAGTTCCTCCCCTTCTGTGCGAACCCCGCCACATCCTAGGTTGGACTTTTCACCCAGCCTCTACCCTCCTCTGCCACATCCTTCCCTGCTAACCTCCCAAGACCCGCTTTGGGCTCCACTCCCTGACTCCTCAACTCCCGACAGCCCAGCCTCTCCCTCTAGTACCCCTACCCACTCATCAGGGGCCCGGCATCCCTTTCAATGGACTGAATCACCTGTGATCACCTCTCAGTCTATGAGTACCCCTCCTCATCCCTCAGGGGTTCAACACGCCTCCCCTGAATGGGTTAGACCTGTTGCAATCACCTTTGAGCATGATAAGGGGGGTAGCTCCTAGCTCTACCTCAGGTTCCATTCCTACCTCCTCGAGAGCTCTGCCCCTGCGCCAGGTAACCACCACTCGACCGGATCCTATTAATCAGGGTCAGGCACAGGCCTACCAGTATGTACCCTTCACAACCACCGATCTCCTGAATTGGAAAACGCATTACCCCTCTTATACTGAAAAGCCTCAGGCAGTGGTGGACCTAGTGGCTAGTATTATGGCCACCCATAACCCAACTTGGACTGATTGTCAACAACTTCTCCTGACCCTCTTCACAACTGAGGAGAGGCGGAAGATTTTACAAAATGCTGAGGCCATCACGCGAGCGCGTGCCCCTGAGGGGACACAGGACCTAGAGGAATGGGTTAGAACTCGGTTCCCTCGCGCAGCTCCAGCTTGGGATCCAAATAATGGGCAGCACTATGAACTGTTGTCTGGCTATTGCCGGGACTTGCTGGAAGGTATGAAGAAAGGCATAAAGAGGCCCATTAATCTGGCAAAGGTCTCTGAAATTCTCCAAGGGGCAACTGAATCCCCTGGGGCCTTTTTAGAGCGACTAATTGAAGCCTACAGAACATACACCCCATTTGACCCTGAGGCACTAGAAAACCAGAGAATGGTGAATAGTGCATTGGTGGCCCAGAGTATGCCAGATATCCGGAAGAAGCTGCAGCGTCAGGAGGGATTCGCAGGGATGAATACCACCCAGCTAATTGAGATCGCAACAAAGGTTTTCGTTAATAGGGATCAGGAGATGCGCCGAGAGGCTGACCGGAAGATGCAGAAGAAGGCCGACCTTTTGGCGGCAGCCATTACTAATTCCACCCTTAACCGAGGTCGACCTCTAGCCAATGGGAAGCCAAAGTGGGACCCCGGACCGCCAGCCCGGCCTCGAGATTCCTTCAATCAATCCCAGCCACGAGGGGAGAATCCCAGACCACGATTGGAGAGGGATCAGTGCGCCTACTGCAAGGAAAGAGGGCACTGGAAAGATGAATGCCCCCAGAGGCGCCAGGGACTGAGAAGGGGACCAGGAGATCGAGGAAGCCGAGGCCGAGTTCGAGAGGGAAGGTATGAGCCCTCTGAATCTGACATCATTGGGATAGCCGAGATGGCAGAATGGGATGAATAGGACAGACCGGGTTCCTACAAACTGGGCTCCCAGGAACCCATGGTCAAGCTAACCATAGGGAGCCGCTCAATTCCATTCATGATTGATACAGGAGCTGAACATTCTGTTGTGACGGAGCGATTAGCGCCTGTGTGTGGAAAAACTGTCCGAGTGGTGGGAGCCACGGGGGTGCAGAACCGGAGGCCCTTCCTGACGACCCGTAGATGCCAATTAGGCTCACACACAGTCACTCATGAATTTCTGTATATGCCAGACTGTCCAATCCCTTTGTTAGGCCGGGACCTGCTGTCCAAGCTTAGGGCCCAAATTTCCTTTGACTCTCATGGCCAGACTTCAGTCTCCTTTCGGCCCCCGACATCCAGCCCTAAGGGCATATTGAGTTTCTGCTGCCCCCTAGAAGAAGAATGGCGGCTGCATCAGTCGCATGGCCAAGTTGACCTATCCCTGGCCGACAGCTTCCAGGTCAATGGGGTATGGGCAGAAGATAATCCCCCAGGGTTGGCCCGAAATATTCCCCCTGTTCATGTAGATTTACTTCCAAGTGCCCGGCCAATCCATCTTCGTCAATACCCAATTCCCCAAAAGGCTCTGGAAAGATAGGAAGCAGAGAGTAGGATTGCGTGGCCAGTATTCTCAGTGGAGGAGGGTAGTTAGTGGGGTCCCGCAGGGGTCTGTGCTGGGTCCGTTGCTTTTTAATGTATTTATAAATGACCTAGAGATGGGAATAACTAGTGAGGTAATTAAATTCGCCGATGACACAAAATTATTCAGGGTCGTCAAGTCGCAGGAGGAATGTGAACGATTACAGGAGGACCTTGCGAGACTGGGAGATTGGGCGTGCAAGTGGCAGATGAAGTTCAATGTTGACAAGTGCAAAGTGATGCATGTGGGTAAGAGGAACCCGAATTATAGCTACGTCTTGCAAGGTTCCGCGTTAGGAGTTACGGATCAAGAAAGGGATCTGGGTGTCGTCGTCGATGATACGCTGAAACCTTCTGCTCAGTGTGCTGCTGCGGCTAGGAAAGCGAATAGAATGTTGGGTGTTATTAGGAAGGGTATGGAGTCCAGGTGTGCGGATGTTATAATGCCGTTGTATCGCTCCATGGTGCGACCGCACCTGGAGTATTGTGTTCAGTACTGGTCTCCGTATCTCAAAAAAGATATAGTAGAATTGGAAAAGGTACAGCGAAGGGCGACGAAAATGATAGTGGGGATGGGACGACTTTCCTATGAAGAGAGGCTGAGAAGGCTAGGGCTTTTTAGCTTGGAGAAGAGACGGCTGAGGGGAGATATGATAGAAGTGTATAAAATAATGAGTGGAATGGATCGGGTGGATGTGAAGCGACTGTTCACGCTATCCAAAAATACTAGGACTAGAGGGCATGAGTTGAAGCTACAGTGTGGTAAATTTAAAACGAATCGGAGAAAATTTTTCTTCACCCAACGTGTAATTAGACTCTGGAATTCGTTGCCGGAGAACGTGGTACGGGCGGTTAGCTTGACGGAGTTTAAAAAGGGGTTAGATAGATTCCTAAAGGACAAGTCCATAGACCGCTATTAAATGGACTTGGAAAAATTCCGCATTTTTAGGTATAACTTGTCTGGAATGTTTTTACGTTTGGGGAGCGTGCCAGGTGCCCTTGACCTGGATTGGCCACTGTCGGTGACAGGATGCTGGGCTAGATGGACCTTTGGTCTTTCCCAGTATGGCACTACTTATGTACTTATGTACTTATGTACATCTGAATCGTCTGTTATCCCATGGAATTATTCGACCTTGCCAGTCTCCATGGAATACGCCACTGTTGCCAGTTCAGAAGCCAGGGACTGAGGACTACCGGCCAGTCCAAGACTTACGAGTGGTCAACAAATCCACTATTTCATTACACCCTGTAGTGCCTAATCCATATGTCCTGCTTGGATTGATACCTTCTGGAGCTACCCATTTCACAACACTGGACCTAAAAGATGCCTTCTTTTGTATTCGGGTGGCCCCCGCCAGTCAACTGCTTTTCGCCTTTCAATGGGAAAACCCAGTAACAGGACGGAAGCTTCAGTATACATGGACCCGCCTGCCACAGGGGTTCAAGAACTCCCCCACCATTTTTGGGACTGCCTTAGGACAAGACCTTAAGACTTTTAAATCCGAGCCTTCCAGGCGAGTTTTACTCCAGTATGTAGATGACCTCCTGATTGCAGCAGTGACCCAGGAAGAGTGTTTCGAGGCTACCAGAGAATTGCTGGAGTTACTCTTGGATGCGGGTTATAAGGTCTCACGCTCGAAGGCCCAACTCTGTCAGTCAGAAGTGAAGTATCTGGGCTTCTGCATTTCCCAGGGAAGTCGGAGACTGGATGTCAGTAGGAAGCAAGCGGTTGCTGCAATTCCCCAACCCAAGTCCAGAAGGGAAGTTAGGGAATTTCTGGGAGCAGCCGGATTCTGCAGAATTTGGATTCCAAATTTTGCACTGATGGCGAAACCCCTTTACCAGGCCACAAAGGGGGGTGAAAAGGAACCATTTGAATGGGGACCTATTGCTCAACAATCCTTCATCGCCATAAAGAAAGCCCTACTCCAAGCCCCTGCGTTAGGTCTTCCTGATGTGGAGAAACCTTTCTCACTGTATGTCCACGAGCGACAGGGGGTTGCTCTGGGTGTGCTGACCCAGATGATGGGATCCTGGTAGAGGCCTGTTGCATACCTGTCTAAACAGCTGGATGGAGTGGCTAAAGGATGGCCAGCCTGCATGAGGGCTATTGCAGCAACAGCCTTACTGGTCCAGGAAGCTGACAAGTTGACCTTGGGGCAAGAACTGGTTGTCAAAGTCCCCCACGCAGTTCTCACCCTCATGGAGTACAAGGGCAACCACTGGTTTACAAATAGCCGCATGGTTAAGTACCAAGCCAGCTTATGTGAGAATCCACGGATACACCTGGAAACAGTGGCTACATTCAATCCCGCCACTCTTTTGCCAGCATCTGAGGGACCACCGGATCATGACTGTATCCAAACCATGGATGAAGTGTACTCCAGTCGACCAGATCTTAAAGATGTTCCCTGGAGGGACCTAGATGTAATTTATTTCACAGATGGAAGCAGTTACGTGGAGAACTCCAAGCGATTGGCAGGCTATGCTGTGGTGACAGAGGACAAGGTGATAGAAGCAAGGGCCCTGCCCCAAGGAACTTCAGCCTAGAAAGCAGAACTTGTGGCCCTCATACGAGCTCTGGAGCTAGCAGCAGGACTGGTGACCAACATTTATACTGATTCCAAGTATGCCTTCACAACTCTACACGCTCATGGAGCTTTGTATAAGGAAAAGGGACTCATAAATGCCGCAGGCCAACCTGTTAAGTATGGACCTGAAATACTTCAGTTGCTAGAGGCCGTTTGGGCCCCTAAGAAGGTAGCTGTCATTCACTGCCGGGGACACCAAAGGACAGATACTCCAGTGGCCCGTGGGAACCGCCATGCTGATCGGGTGGCCAAGGAAGCTGCTCGAGGACCCGCAGTAGGTACTGTGACTCCCCTGTTCCAAATTCGACTGCAAGAATGGACGCCTATGTACACCCAAACGGAAGAGAAATGGGCTCAAGAAGAAGGGGCAGTAAGGAGACCTGATGGTTGGTTACATCTCCCTGATACCAGAGTTCTGGTGCCACGCCACCTAGCTTGGCCTGTAGTGTCTCAAGCTCATGACCTGTCACACTTAGGGAAAACAGCACTAGCCCGCCTACTCAGTCGAGTAGAGGTCTTGGAAGGATTGGATAGTCTGGTTGCCACTGCCTCTGCCCGATGTACTCTCTGTGCCCAGAATAATGCTCGTCAGGGACCCCGTATTCCACCAGGAGTTCAGTCCAGAGGACTAACACCCTTTGAGTCCCTAGTCATAGACTTCACAGAAATGCCCAGGAGCGGTAGGCTCCGATACCTCTTGGTCATGGTCTGTACTTTCTCTGGGTGGGTGGAAGCATATCCTACAGTTACTGAGAAAGCCACAGAAGTAGCTCGAGCCCTCCTTAGGGATGTCATCCCCAGATATGGACTGCCCCTTGCCATAGGCTCAGATAATGGTCCCGCCTTTGTTGAAGCCACACTTCAGGCCCTGTCCCGCGCATTGCGCATTACCTGGAAATTGCATTGTGCCTACCGTCCCCAGAGTTCAGGGCAGGTTGAGCGAGCAAACAGAACCTTGAAAAATAGCCTAGCAAAGATTTGTCATGAAACCCAACTGAAATGGCCACAGGCACTGCCACTAGCCCTCTTCCGCCTCCGATGCACCCCAACTAAAGGAACGCCCTCTCTCCCTTTGAAATTGTGTATGGGAAGCCCCCAGCCATTTTGCAGGGAATTAAGGGAGACATTGGGACTTTAGGGTCTGCCCAGGTGCAGGAGCAGGTAGCCCTTTTGGGCCGGATAATTTCTGAGCTTCAGTCTTATGTGAGAGAAATAAACCCTGTCCCCTTCCAGGCTCAGGTACATTCCTTCCTGCCAGGGGATAGAGTTTTGGTGAAAGACTGGAGGCTCCAGCCTTTGAGGCCCCGATGGAAAGGACCTTTTACTGTTTTGCTTTCTACCCCTACAGCTGTGAAGGTAGCAGGGATAACTCCATGGGTCCATTGGTCTCGAATCAAGTCTGCTGACCAGACTGAGCCCAGCACGGATCAGACGGAGCCTAAACAGTGGAGAGCAGAAAGTGATCCAGCGGAGCCATTGAAGTTGCGCTTGACCCGAACCAAAGAATCTACTAGCTGAAAAGAAGGGTCAACTGCATACTGCAGGAGCTGCTGGACTTCGGCTTCATACTGAGACTCTTTCTTGCCTGATTCTGGCTTTCCTGGAATTTGAGAGCTTGATCCTTGTCAGTTGAGGTTCTATCCCAACTGGTATAAGAACTCAAAGACTGAGAACATTATATTAGAGTAATCTGTGACTAGCACAGACTGTTAAAATATTATTGCTTAATTAGTTTGCTGTATTTGTTTTAGATTAGGAAGAAAGAAAATGTTAGTAGTTTGGGTGCTTTTGTTGTTTTTTACTCCTTGCCTCCTTTTTCCTAATACCCTAACTTGCTCCAACCTTTGGCTACACTCTGTCCAGGAACTAATTAGCCAGGCAAAGATTACTTCCCCTTGTATTGTGTGTTCCCGATTTTCTCCTTATACCACAGATGTCCCAGCTGTTCCTGTCCCTGTGCCGCTTACAGCTCTTATACCTCCCTACTTTTCGAGTTCGGGCCCTTGGAGCCAGGATTATACTTGGTGGTCCTTTTATAATGCTACCTCCCCCTCTGAATCTTCTCTAAGGCCAGTCTTTACGTCTCCCTATCCAGCTTCTGGAGTGTTTTGTTTAACAAGAAACATCTCAACTGTTCCTCTCATTTCCTGTAACTATACCAATGTTCTCCCAGAGAAGGGGGAATCTGTGTGGGTAGTCTCTCCAGGTACTCCTATGTGCCCTACTACCGTACCTGTAGATTATGACCCAGGTGATTATCTGGCTCCTAAGCGTACCACTGAGAAGACTATAGTGTCCCGGCTTATTTTCTACTTTCATAAGTCCCCGGGGTATGAAGAGTTTATAACAAATGAGCAGCCTGTCACAATTGGGGATTGGCACCTATGGTGTGCAAAGTCTCCATTTCGTCTTCGTTCCCCCTGGGATAGGGGCTCGCATTATGGGCATCCTAAGTACCTTGTCCAGCCTGAGCCAACATTTATTGGGAACTTCCCTCACCCTCTCCTTGGCCATTACTGGCTCTGTGATAATGTCCTCCACATGATTCTTCCCCCCATGTATGATTTTTGTGTATTGGTAACCTTGAATTATTTTCCTAAAGTTATTCCTCTTCTCAGGCCACCATCCCCGCACCGCTCTAAGCGAGAGGCCTTGTCCTTACCCTCCTCCGTTGCCACAGAGGATGAGGCGATTGAATTAGCCCTTCAGTACATCAACTCTACTTATCCTCTGACTAAAAAGAGACTTGTGGCCCTTTCTGCCACGGCCTGGATTCCAATTGGGGGCCCGGTAGCGGGTATCACTGAACTAGGCATGGCTACCCGGCGACTTCAGTCCCTACTCCATGTTTTAGTCCATGAGCTGAACGTGGTAGTCAATGCATTGCAGGATCAAATTAATGAATTAAGTGTAGTTTCTCGGTATAACCGTATGGTCCTTGACTACCTCTTTGCAGCCCAGGGTGGCCTCTGCACAGTGCTCAATTCTTCAGAGTGCTGTACCATTGTCATAAATAGGACGCATGTAGTTAGGCATGCCATGGATAAAGTCCTACAGTTGGCCAGTCTTAATGTGGAGGATTACCGAGGAGGATTAGACCTTACCTCCTGGTGGTGGTCATTGACCTCATGTATACGTCCCTTGTTCATTTCCCTAATAGTCTTAGTTTTAGCAGGATTGTTGTTTTGTTTCCTGGCCTCATGTGCTTCGGCAGTATGCCGTCGGACCTTAACGAGTAGGGTAATGGTGATTCACAAGCCTATTCCTAGAAGTTATGCCCCAGGAGGAGGTATGGAGTTGGGATCACTATAATCCCCAGAGTTTGAGTTGTGAGACTTATCTCTGCATAAGCTGATTTTAGTCTCAAAGGGGGGAATGAGGCAGCTTGGGCAAAAGAAGTCATATTAATTGGTGTTTAAATTTGGTGTAGTTCTGTAAAGTGGAGGAATGCCATCTGTTTTTAATTGCTCAAGAAGTCTAACTTTTGCTAGACTAAGAGGTTAGAAAGGTCAGTGAGAAATGAAACTCTCTTTGTCCCTTTTTTGAGTGATGGATTGCTAATGCTAGTACATATGGATACCATTATGAGCCAGGCATACTGTAGTTTTAAAAGGATTAGATTGAATGCTGGTTAGAAGAAGATAGAGTAAATAATTCTAGATGATTTAGATTTTGTCTTATAAGGAATTCTGATTTCTGCTTATTTTAGAATATGTTTTATTCTGTGTAATTAATAAGTTCTATTTCTATGTAGAATATCTGTTCAACTCAGTGTTACTTTTCAAGTAAGAATTTAAAAGGTCATCATCTGGTTTGAATTATCCACAGTCCTAGCTAGGTGAAAGAGGTCAGGGAAAGTCAAGTCATCTCCTTGATGAATAGCTAAGTGTAGGACTGGTCCTGAAAGTAATAACAAACTATATCTGTGTGCTATTAAGTAAGATTGGCCCTTGACCCCTTAATGAATGCCAGAACCCAGTTAGTATGAAGTTGATTGGGAAACTGATTATGTGAATAATAAAATGCAAGAGATAGGTGCCACAATGTCTAGTGTGAGAGGCCCCAGGTCATAGGTCAGTTTAGGAAATGTCTGAAACCTATGTAACTGATATTTTGAATATATGTGTAGAGATGATTGGTTCAGACAGGGTAATCAATCTATTCTTTACCCTCTGGAAAGTAAGGGGGGCTAGAGGGGTTTAAAACTGTATATAACTGGGAGCAGAAGCAGCTTACGTTAGAAGGAGAGAGCTAAGAAGAAGAGAAGGAGCTGAGACGAGAGAGAGAAGACACAGAGAGCTGAGAAAGAGAAGAAGAGACCTAGTGCTGATGTCCTACTTTGTTTGCTGGCAAATAAAGAAGATTTCTCCCTCATTCTGGTGTGTGGTGTTTGACTCCTGAAGTACCACAGATTCTGCTAACAATAGTGGTAATTCCTGCAACAAAACCTTTTCCAGCCAGCACCAGCCACCAAATCCCTGGAACAGCCCCCCCCCCCCCCCCAGAGCCCCAGGAAAAAAACATTTAATATATCTTACCATGTATTACATTATACTGCACTGTTATTGGCAAGAAGAGGAATTTTATGTCACTGGATGGATGACTTCTCACCAGAGTTGAAGGCATGGAAGGACAGCATGAAAGAGATGGCCCAATCATGGGAACTACATGAGAAACGCCTTGACTGGAGAGGGTGTAAAGCCAAATACTGGGACTTGTAGAATCAATGTTTAGGTTTGTGAACTTTTAATTTGCTTATGGAGGTGATCTATTCCAGCAGAAGAGAGTAGGGGACAGGAAGGGGGTGGGGAGGATAAATACTTAGAAACAGCAGACTGGAACCCCTCCTTCTGGAATCAAGGAACCAGCCTAGAGTGTTGGGGACCTTTTTGGGACTAACATTTGTTGTATTGATTTTTTTTTTGGGGGGGGGGCATCTTGGCATTTTCACTTTAAGAGTTCTGTAAAATTTGAGCCATACGTTACATTGGTTTTGCTGTTGTTACACCCTACATTTTTAAGTGTTATTGTGCCTGTTTCTGAAACCAATAAAAATTATACAAAAAAAATTGGGGATTCTTTCTCTTTTCAGTAATGTCTGCAGAGGTTTATTTAAAAACTCTTTTACCGCTGGAGTCACGTGATGCACTGAGAGAGCAAGACGCGTGTCTCTTGCTCTCCGAGGCCCACTGCCCAAAATCGCTAGAAATCCCCCTGGACCTTAACATCTAAACAAAAACTGGAATGAGCATTCCATCTAAAGCAGCTATGGACAAGTATGTGGAGACAGCGACCAAGATTCTGCCAGCGCGGAGCGTAAAAAAAGAGAAGGAAAAAACGCAGACGGCTGAGCCCAACGAATCGAAGGCCTCACCACAGAGCGGGCAGAGTTTCTCGCTGGAGCAGCTGGCACAACTTACGGCGGCAATGACCAAGGCGCTGGAGCCGCAATTGGAAAAACTACTGACCCAAGCGCTCGAGCCGCGCTTCGAAAAATTATCCGCACAGTTCGCTGGGTTTGAAACCGCGCTGGCAGAGACAACACAAAGGACTGGAGACCTCGAACGGAGAGTCTCCGAATTAGAAGATGCGCAATCACCACTACTTTCGCAGATGGAAAGCCTGCAGAAGACGGTGGGTAATCTCACAGATAAAGTTGACGAGCTCGAAAACAGAGCACGACGCAGTAATCTACGACTCGTTGGCATACCAGAGACAGTTGGAGATTCGGTGCTGGCCACAGTGGTCGAAAAATGGCTGACTGCAGAGTTCGCTCTATCAGACCATGCTGGGACACTGTGTTTGGAGCGTGTCCACCGCCTGGGCCGCATACAAGATGGCCGTCAAACCCCGAGACCCGTAATAGTGAAGATACACAACTACATCCACAAGATGGAAATTCTACGGGGCTATCGACTTAAGAGAGATGAAACAAAATATGATGGCAAGCTTGTTCGTATCTTTCAGGACTTTTCAGCGTCCTTACAAGAGCGCAGAAAGAAATTCACCCCGCTGTGTCGTCGCCTTCATGAGCTGCGGGTACAATTTATGCTTGTATATCCAGCTGTGCTGAAAATCCGCCAAAATGGAAAATGGCAGAATTATGACAATGCGACGGCAGCGCAGGAGCACATCGCCAGACTGGAACAGAACAGCCAAGAGCACATGGGTAAACACCACACAGAGTGAGAATTGCTCAGCATAAACATTGATGTTAAGGTATTGAACATTAATAAGAATGGACTTGGGGAGGTTAAAGTATATCTGGAAAGGGACAGGGCGGCGGGCCTCGAGCATGGCAGTGACTCTCTTATAACTTTTAGGCATGCACGGGGACGTGGGATTAGAAGAGAGATTGCAGATGGGGCAGGGGAATGGGGAGGGAATGAGGGGGATGGGAAGGGATAGGGTGGGATATTATCGACATTGGATAGTGACAAGGAGATTATTGGGCACAGACTTAGGAAACCAAAAAGATAAGGATCTGAAGACTGCATGTGACCAGGTGTTGTGGTGGGGGATGGGACTCTCATGGTGCATTTGGGGTGTAGCTGGGAGCCCTGGATGCATCTATAAAGTGGGATGCCTGCGCAGACAACCAAGGCGAATAGACTCTGAGCGGTAAACAGCGTTTGGTTTCCTGGAATGTGTGTGGCATTACGTCCCCCATTAAGCGCAAAAAAATATTGGCTGCTCTTAAGCGCCACAAAGTTGGAGTTGCCTGCCTACAGGAAACCAGACTATCAGGAGAGGAGCATGAGAAGTTAAAACGAGATTGGGTGGGGGAGGTGTTTTATTCAACAGCCACTGGTAGGCGAGGAGGGACAGCAATCCTAATACATAAAGCTTTAATGTGCGAGGCTAAACTCGCATTTAAAGATGATATGGGCAGATACATTGGAATCCAAATTAATTTACAAGGAACGGAGACTCTCCTGGTATCGGTATATGGCCCTCACACAGCTGCAGCTAGTTTTTACTCCCAACTGCTAACACTCTGCCAAAAGTATACACATTTACATATGGCGGTAGCAGGCGATATGAATCAAGTGATAGACCCGATGCTAGACAGGTCCGCTCATTCACACGCAAGCCCGGTAGGAACCCCATCACTTTTAGATTTGTTTTTACAGAAGCTGGGATTGCTACACGGGGAGGAAAAAGATTACACACACACTTCGAGAGCGCACCGTTCACAATCCCGGTTGGATTACATTTTCACTTCCCCGGGTTTGTTCCAAAGAGTGGTCGAGGCCACGATAGGTCCAGAGGAGATCTCAGACCACTCGATGGTGTGACTGGAACTGGAACCTACGGCCTATTTTAACCAGCCCCCCAGTTGGAGGTTCCCATCCTACCTCCATCACTCAAAAGAGTTTCAAGAGCACTTATAGAAGAGCTGGGAGGAGTATTGCACACACAATCAGGAGCATATGGAAGACCCACTCTTATTTTGGTCCGCAGCAAAAGCAGTACTAAGAGGGGGGATGATAGCCTTTGTTAGCAAACGTAACCGGAAGATAACACAGGGTATTGTAGACCTAGAGCGAAATCTTCGAATAGTAAAACAGTACAGCAGGCGACCTACACAAGCACACTATGAAACTCTCCTGTCAACAAAAACGGCACTTAACAGCTTAATACATGAACGCACAACTCGCTCCCTATTCTACAGGAAATACCGACTATATAAATTTGGAGATAGAGCGGGAGGGATGCTGGCCCGTTTAATAAAAGGGACGCGCAAGAGTAATTATATAGCCGCTATACGCAAACACACGGGGGACATAGCCACTAAACCAGAAGAGATAGCGAGGGTATTCCATAGGCACTTTGCTACCTTATATGAGGGAACATCGGAACCGTCGGACACGCGTGCAGCAATTCAAGCATACTTAGACAAGGTGCAAATGGGGAAGCTCTCAGAAGAGCAAATGTCATCCTTACACAAACCAATAGAGGCTAGAGAGTTGCACAGAGCTATAGCTGCGCTGAAGCTACACTCGGTGCCAGGGCCAGACGGCCTATCGGGAGAGTTCTATAAGATGATGAAGCTCCAGATAACAGGACCTTTATTAGATTATTTTCATACAGTGATTGAGGTGGGGCACTTCCCACACCACGCAAACACGGCATTAATAAGTTTGATACACAAGAAAGTAGGGATCCGCTACAGCCTAGTTCCTACAGGCCCATATCGCTAATAAACGTGGAGGCCAAGCTGCTGGCCAGAATGTTGGCTGACAGGCTGGCGCCGCTGTTGCCCCAGATACTCCAAGAGGAGCAGGCCGGGTTCGTCAGAGGACGCCACTCGGTAATAAACGTGCGGAAACTGCTGTTGACCACTATCATGACCTCAGAAGAGACATCCCCAGGGCTGATGGTGAGTTTGGATGCAGAGCGCACGTTTGACCGCGTATTGTGGCCCTTTCTATTTGAAACCTTGAAGTGGATAGGGCTGGAGGGGTGGTTCCTGCAGGCCATATTGACTCTATACACTGGGGCGCGGGCCATGATGCTCATGAACGGGGTCAAAACGGAGGAATTCGAAATACAGAAAGGGACGCGTCAGGGGTGCCCAATGTCACCATTATTATTTTTATTAACTCTAGAACCTCTGCTCAGCGAGATACGTACACATAAACGCATACAGGGGTTTCACTTGCAGGGACGTGAATTAAAAGTACTAGCATATGCAGATGATCTGATGCTGCTGCTGAGCCGTCCTCAGACCTCCTTGGACCGGCTCCTCTGCTCCATTGCGAACTACGGCGCATTATCGGGTTTTCGATTAAATCTCACCAAATCGCTAGCACTGCCGCTGGGCTCGTTGCAGAGGCAGGGCTGGAGAGGATCGTTTCCTTTACAGTGGGCGGAGGGGCAGGTCCAATATCTGGGGGTTACTATTCCATCCGATGTGAAGACGCTATATGACAAAAACGTACTTCCTCTGTTGGCACAGATGAAACGCGCACTACAGCTCTGGGGAGAATGCCCGCTGTCCCTTGCGGGGCGCATTAGTTTATTTAATATGATGATAGCCCCCAAATGGCTTTATCTGTTCCAGATGCTGCCATTACATTTGAGACAAAGAGAAGAATGGATACTGAATAAGATGACACAAGGGTTTTTATGGCGGGGGAAAAGACCTAGACTCCCACTCCACATCATTCAAAAACCCAGGGCACATGGAGGGATGGGTTTACTAAATGTAAGATATCTAACAGTGGCGTGCTCCATGAGACACATCAGATATTGGTTGACTGGGCAGAGAGATTTCTCTAATACGCAACTGAAGATGTCCCTTTTCCCCACTACACACCTGGGTTGGTTACTGCATGCATCCGGCAAAGGGATAGTGGCTAGAGTAGGGAACAACCCATTGATAACATCAGCAAGAGCGACATGGAGATGGCTCTGCAGGAGACACCATTTTGATTGGAGGGCGACTCCATTCTTGCCCTTATACCATAATCCAGATTTCCCAGAGGGATCCTCCTCAGTGATCTTCAAGCGATGGAGAGACAAAGGAATACAATACCTATACCAACTCTTGACTGACGAGGGAACTATACGACCCTTTGGAGAGCTTAAACGAGACTATCAGCTAGCTCAGTCAGACCAGTTTGCCTACCTGCAAATCCAACACTACCTGAGGGCACTGGGCTGGATGAACCTCAGTGAGGATGTACAGGACGTACTGAACACGGCTTTGACTCTTGGAGCCCAGAATTCCGTGCCCCTCCGATATCATCATAAGTTCTTACAAGACACCACGGAACACATTGACTATGTTAGTAGAGCACAGGCCTGGGCCAGGGACTTGGTGACTGAAGTAACGGCAGAGATATTCAGTGAACATCTGCGTCAGGCCCAGAGTCATGCAGTTTACACGCGATATTGGGAACTTCAGTACAAATTCGCAATGCGACTTTATGTTTCTCCAGCAAGAGCACTGAAAGCGGGGTTCGGTGAGTCCGGAACATGCCCCCGATGTGGACAGAAGCTTGCGACACTTGGCCATATGTTTTGGCTGTGCCCCCGCGTGGCAAACTTTTGGTCCCGAGTGCTGTCTGAAATCAAGATTTATTGGGGTCGTACTATACGGAGTCATCCGCTGATGCTCTTTGGGATCTATAAAAGTGTGAAACCTACAATCCCAGGCTTTATATCCTTTGTAAGACGATCGGTGTTAATTGGCAAAAAGACTATATTGTTGAGTTGGCGAGAGTCTGCGGCCCCGTCAATAGGCGTCTGGAGGACGCAAATGATTGAGCTACTGAAACTGGAAAGATGTGGAGTAACAGATTTCTCCTCTGAGGAGGGCAAGAACCTGGAAAAAATATGGGCACACTTCTGGGATACACTGCAGCCAGCAGCGAGAAGCAGAATCCTAAATTAATACTATCGTTGGACGTTATCTGTGTGACATTGGACTCCTTGCAACTAATGAACTAAATAAAGGGTATCAGTTTTTTTGGGGGGGATGGGAAAGAGGGGGGAGAAGGAAGGGGGGGAAGGGGAGTTGTAGAGGTTGAAAGAGGAGAAGAGTAGCATTGTTAATGTTTAACATCTGTACAGATGTATCCTCTCGGTAGATTGTTCATTTAATGTGTGTATTGTTACTTACTGGAAACCTAATAAAAATGAGTTAAACATAAAAACTCTTTTACCTTTGTCATTCTATGTATTTATAGCCATTGTTAAAAGAAGACAGTGCTGACAGATCCACCAAGTCCACTTGCCACTTTCCAAAAATACTAGGACTAGGGGGCATTCAATGAAGCTACAAAGTAATAAATTTAAAACGAGTCGGAGAAAATATTTCTTCACTCAATGTGTAATTAAACTCTGGAATTCGTTGCCAGAGAATGTGGTAAAGGCGGTTAGCTTAGCAGAGTTTAAAAAAGGTTTGGACAGCTTCCTAAAGGAAAAGTCCATAGACCATTATTAAAATGGAGTTGGGGAAAATCCACTGCTTATTTCTGGGATAAGCAGCATAAAATGTTTAGTACTTTTCTGGGATCTTGCCAGGTATTTGTGACCTGGATTTGCCACTGTTGGAAACAGGATGCTGGGCTTGATGGTCTATTCCAGTATGGCAATTCTTATGTACTTATGTACTACGGTTTTGTTTCTTTGAAAATGTTGCGAGCGGGTTGATGTAAGGTATAGACGTCTTGCCCCCTGAGCCATTCTTCTGCATGCTTTCTTTTGAGAGTTTTATTATATTTTCTAGAGGCTTGAACAGAGGCATGATGCCTCCTAAACTCCCAACCACCTCCAGATCAAAGTAAATTCTGTTTAGGTTTTTTTCTGTACATGACTTCATAGAGCAGTGCGTGCTCCAACACTAACAAGCTGTCATCAAAAGAGGATATTTAAGAGTTCACATTTCAAACCACTGACAGGTTTGAATTGTGTCTCTGTTCCTCATAAAAGGGGTAGGGGGAGAAATTTTCATTTTGAAACAGATATAACACTAGTGCTTCATGCATTCTTTTAAAATTATCATTAAATTGTAAAATGTATTTCTTTCTTCCTTGTAAAGTGAACTTATTTACTTGTGTGCAGAGTTTACAGACAGGATTTCTTTCAGCTACATAACCCTCTCACACTCTCCCATGAGAGAGTTCTAGGACTTGTGCCAGCAAGAAGCACTTTTGCTGCCGGCTGCTGGCATTAAACCCGGCTATTCAATGTCAGGCAA
Source organism: Microcaecilia unicolor (assembly GCF_901765095.1). NCBI lineage: Eukaryota > Metazoa > Chordata > Amphibia > Gymnophiona > Siphonopidae > Microcaecilia > Microcaecilia unicolor. The sequence continues at coordinate 115,686,783 of NC_044040.1, read as the reverse complement.
TTTCTGGTGAACAGCATTGAATAGCCAGTGTTTCACTAACTGCTAAAAACTTAGTTCTGTCAATATTTAGCACTAAACGGTTAACTTTTTAGCAGTTAAATATATGACAGCTATTTATGCAGTCCTATTTGACCACTAAATATATCCAGCTGGGAACTAAATATTGGCACTTAACCGGATAAGTGGAGTGATATAGCCGGTTATGCGCTAGGCGCTAACTGGCAATATTCAGCGAGGATAATTGATTATCTGCTAATGAATATTAGCGGTTAGGCACCGATATGAGATTTAACCAGTCAGCATCTGTCTGGCCAGTTAAATAGCTTTGATTATCAGGGGGAGTGACTTTTGCAAAACATCTGTCTGCTGACATAAGTTGTAAAAAAACAGAGGGCTGAATAAGATGAGTGGGATTGGGGTGGGGGGATGGCATGCATGAACACTGTTCAACTCTAAAACCAGCTTTTTTTTTTTTCTTTTGGCCTGGCCGCAGAAAGGGGGGGATAGGGAGGAAGTTGTATGTCAGCCTGTTTGACCTCACACAGACAAACAAGGAGTGAACAGACTGGCACAGTTTAAAATCATGAGGATTTGAGAGGAGGGAGAGGTGAGCATATCAGCAAGCCACTGTGAAAGTGATCTTAAATTGCTTTATGTCTGTGTGCAGAGAGAGAGAGAGAGAGAGAAACCTGATCTTATTGCTTTTTACTTTTTTGGGCTCAGAGTGCACAGATGGGGACGAGGAGGGGAATGTTTACTGCTTTTTTTCATCAGAGAAACTGGTACATAGCCTTGAAAGAGAAGACACTCAGTATTTGTTTAATCAAAAGCTTTTTAAGATAGGCACATGTTGAGAAGCTGTACCTAAAAAGTTGATTTTATTTTTTCTATCTGTGTGAAGGCACTGACTTTCTAAAATCAGCATGATAAAGCATATGCTCAGTGCTCTGATTTTTTTTCTGAAAGAAGGCTATGCCCCTGAGGGCTTTGCAGCATATTGTTAAACACAAAAGCCTTTTAAGACAGTCATACAGACTTTTGCCTCCATGAGTGTATTCTTAAGAGGTAGAAGTGACAGCGGACTGAACATTTTAGCTGTAATGGACTTCTGCCTGCTGCCATGAAAAATAAAAACTAGAAAGCTGAAAAAACAAGCACGGCATGAAATATAGTTTACAGAAGATAGGGAAAAACAAACTGCGCATACTTCTGTGGGACTGCAGGGGTGGTGTCAGATGACTGACATCACTTCCTGTCTCATGACTCATCTAAGACGCCCTATGGACACCCACTATTCGCCACCATCTTGGAAAATGGGTGGAGCCTGGGTAGTTATGATGCCACTTCCTGTGAAGTCACAAAAAGGGGTGGAGCTTGGGGCAGTCATGTAAAATGGGTCAGGGTCAGGCGGGGTTATGCAAAAGGAACATGGTTGAGGGTGGGGCTATGAAGTCTCATCCGGTGATTCTATCAAAAGGGGCGGGGTGGGACAGGGTGGAAAGTGGGCAGGATATGGGTAGAGAGTGTGTGGGACCAGGGTGGATCATGAATTCTGATTGGCTAATGCAACCAGAAGTGGGTATGTTCACCTGTCAAAAGATATGCAAATTAGCTTTCACAAAAGGGGATCTTACTACTATCACTAATATCTTTGTATTTTGTTCGGTACAAGAGGAAACTGTTTTTAATTACCTCTTTATAGACCTCTTTCAGACTCCGTCACACGGGGGACTAAAGGTACTTATTTCATATATCAGGTTCTGTATAGTTTCTCTGACCTCCATTGTCACCCAATCATAAGGGGGTGGCATTAGGAGCTGTAATTGAAAACTAATTCCCATAACTACAGCTTTCTGTTTTTCTGGGTCTAGATATACTCTGGGCCATTTATGTTCCCACATAAATCTTATTAAACATCTGTCTAAGTTTCTGCAAAGACTGAGTGTCACTTGTATATGATCTACCTTGTAGGCTAAATGTAAGGTAAAGAGAAGATAGAATCAATAAAAATAAAGACAGAGATAGGTTTAGATAGATAGATACATTTTATTTCTTACCCAAACACAGGTCTTCAAGTTGATACAAATACAGACATCAGATTCTGGTTTCAGCCGCACAGGGCTTCGCCGTCTGACAGAAGCTTTGGAGAAGACTCTCAAACTAAGCCAAAATCTGCCATCTTTTATACTCTATCCTCTCCATAGAAGTGAATGGTGAGAAACCTTGCTCCTAATCTTTCTCACTTTCTGAGATCATACTTTCCCATGCGATCTGCTGTCGGATGTGCCCACCTCCTTCCGTTCTCAGCTACTGCTAATTATCAACATGTTTTGGGAAGCGTTGAGATAACAGTTTCACATCTTCCGGCTGCAATACTTTTTCATACTTTTCTCATGAACTCTGTATTACCTCTGTATCATTGTATACCAAAACTAATAAGCTCCATTTTATTCATCTGATCTTTCATTACAGGTGCTATATTTGATTTAAAAATTGTACCAATTTGTGTCAGAAGTCATTATTCAGACCTGCTTTTTGCAGATTCTCAAATATTAAATCATTTACTTGTTGTTTGGCCTAGTCAGTACTTTTTCAGTTGTTTTTAGGCTGCATAGCTTTGGCCATCACTATTCCAGTGGTAGCCTTAAAGCTAGGCCATATATTAACAAAACGCATTTCAGTTTTTATTTTTCCAGTGTTGTGGTACAACTTTGACTTCTTGGGGTTCCTAGTTCAATTTTTGCCTTCATATTTCTAATCTGTAAGTCCTTTGTTATGTATTTGGTGAGGTTCTGTGTTTTCTGTGTGACTTGAGGCGTGGTATTCTCTTTGTATGTAGTTTTTATAGAGATCTATAGCAGTCCCACTTGGTTCTGTTTTACCAGTAGTAAGTATATTGGTGTTCTAGGGTCCACTGTACTATTTGTAATATTTAGGGGGAGAGGGCGCAGTTGAGTGCGGACGAAGATGACTGCTTAAGCAGAAGGCTCCCAGTATCTTTGCCAGAATCCATGGTTCTCAGATTTAAAATTCACCATTTTCAGAAGAATTTGAAGCAGAGTTGGAAGCAGTGGTTGTAATATCTAAATACTTTAAGCAGGACACTAGCAGGGGTGTGTTGTCAGCAAGTAAACGCTCAAAGTCAAAGCATGCTTCTCCAGTTAGAATGTCACAGGAGATTAGTCTTCATAATATTATAGAGGAGAAAAGGCCATTTTATGGAATAATTCTGCTGCTGTGGTGGAGTTGCAGTCTGAGGTAAATATTATCCAGTTGCAGATGAGTAAGGCTCAGGAGGAGACAGATGTGCTTACACAGCACCGCGTGGAGGGGCATAATCGAACGTCGCCGGCCAAATAGATCGCCGGCGATCTATGTTGGCGGCGGCGCTACAGCTGGCCGGAACCGTATTATCGAAAAAGATGGCCAGCCATCTTTTTTTTTTTCGATAATACGGTTTAGCCCAGCCAAATGCTGTGGAGTTCACCGGGTTTGAGATGACCAGGTTTGTTTTTCAGCGATAATGGAAAGTTATGTCGGCCATCTCAAACCCCGGCCAAATTCAAGGCATTTGGCCATGGGAGGAGCCAGCATTTTTAGTGCACTGGCCCCCCTGACATGCCAGGACACCAACCAGCCACCCTAGGGGTCACTGCGGTGGACTTCAGAAAAGCTCCCACGTGCATAGCTCCCTTACTTTGGGAGCTGAGCCCCCCAACCCCCCCCCCCCCAAACCCACTACCCACAAATGTACTGCACCCACTAAAATTGCTCCAGGGACCTGCATACAGCCTCTAGGACTTATTGCTGCTGTATAACTTTGGCACACCAGTTCACACCTGAAGACTAATCTCTCTGAAAAAGTCCTTTCTTGAAATAACCATGTTTACTCACAGTTAACTGCAGATCAGAGGTTGTGCCCCATTGGCAAAGAGTCCCCTGGTACTAAGATTAGCAGTAGGTCAGAGCTGGCACAATGGTGTACAATGCCCTCTTTCAGCACCATTCAAGGTAAGAACTACGTTCTCTAACGTGGGTAACACAGAAAAGGGAACTAAAACTGGCTTACAAAAATGGCCACTACCGCATGGACTACAACAGGAAACAAAACAGGGCACACTCTGACCCAGTTAGCAGGGGGGAAAAGCACCATGGGAGTAGAGCCCAGTACAATGCATTGCTAATGTGACTCTGCAGGGCACCTAACAGAAAAGGTGTCACACTTACCCGAGAGCCACATCGCAACCAGGGAAAGGCTGTCGGAGGATACAACACATTCTGCTGTCATGGAGGTGGGTACGGCATTTGAGGCTGGCATACAGGCTGGCAAAAAAGGTTTTTGGTTTTATTTTTTTAGTTTGGAAGGGGATTGGTGACAACCAGGGGAGTATAGGGAGGTCATACCCCATTCCCTCCAGTGGTCATCTGGGCAGTTGGGGCACCTTTTTGAGGCTTGGTCGTGAAAATAAAAGGACCAAGTAAAGCCGGCGAAATACTGCTTAACGCCGCTTTTTTTCTCCATTATCGGCGAAAACCGGCCATCTGGTAGCCACGCCCATGCCCGCCCATGCCCCGCCTTCGCTAATCTACTGACACGCCCCCTTGAACTTTTGCCGGCGAAGCAACAGGAAAGCGGTGATGCTGTCAAAAATGCCGCTTTCAATTATACCGATTTCGCCGCTTTTAAGAAATCGCCGGCCATCTCCTGATTTGTGTCGGAAGATGGCCGGCGATCACTTTCGATTATAAGCTGGATAGTTAACTTTGACGTTGTGGCTTAGTGTCAGAGAAAATTGACATTTTAATTTAATTTAATTTGGCATTTATAATCCACTTGACCATCAACTTCTTTGCAGAGTACAATAAACTGTAATTCGACATTTAACCATCAGATATCCAGAGAACCTTACTAGTACAATGAACATCATTACAATCAAAACCAAAATTTGAATATGTCAATAGTTAAAACATTTCAGGCCCTAAATCATGCAGAAGGAAACAGAGGATCAGTCTAAACAACTGTGGAGAAATAATCTGTGGGTTCTGTGATCTCATCTTGAGTATTAAGTTCAATTCTGGTCGCTGTATCTCAAAAAATATATAATGGAGTTAGAAAAGGTTCAAAGAAGAGCGACCAGAATGATAGAAGGGATGAAACTGCTCCCATATGAGGAAGGGCTAAAGAGGTTAGGGCTCTTCAACTTGGAAAAGAGACAGCTCAGGGGGGATATGATTGAGTACAAAATCCTGTGTGGAGAGGTAGAGGTGAATTGATTTTTTCACTCATTCAAAAAGTACAAAGACCAGGGGACACTCAATGAAATTGCATAGAAATACTTTTAAAACAAATAGGAGGAAATATTTTTCACTCAAAGAATAGTTAAGCTCTGGAACTCATTGTTGGAGGATGTGGTAACGGAATTTAGTGTATCTGGGTTTAAAAAAAGGTTTAGACAAGTTCCTGGAGGAAAAGTCCATAGTCTGTTATTGAGATGGTCATAGGGGAAGACATTGCTTGCCCTGGGACTGGTAGCATGGAATGGTGCTATTAATTGGGTTTCTACCAGGTACTTGTGACCTGGGTTGGCCACTGCTGGAAGCAGGATACTGGGCTAAATGGACCACTGGCTATTCTTATATTTTTATCCAGGAGGGTGCTGAAGGAACTGATACTATTAAGTTTTTGGAACATTTTCTGCCACGTTGCTGGACTTGAGGCCTGAGAAGCCATTTCAAAATGAGTAGGCACACAGAAATACATCATCAATATCAGCTATTACTTGCTACTTGCAGCCATTTGCGATCAGAGTGCTGCACAACTCTCAAGTACTGAATCCAAAATAATACCTAAATAGCGGAATTGTGTCACAGGAGGAATAGAAGTACCAAAGACAATTAGCAGGGAAGATGGTGGTGGAAGATTCCCTGAAAACCAGCAGGCACCGTTTTTTATTTGTTTAATATTAATTTGTGTTCAAGTAGTCATGCTGATATCAGGTCGAGACACCGCTGGAGGGGGTGCAGGGGGGCAATAGAAGATGAATAAGTGGCGGTAGAATAAAGAAGTATGTTATCGTCACAGAAATAAGTAGATATACCAATGGATTGAATTAATGCTGCTAAAGGGCTTAAGAAAAGATTAAATAATAGAGGAGAAAGAATTGAACCTTGGGGTATGCCACACAATAGAGTCTGTGTAGTAGAGCTTGATGATTGTGTATGCCTTGAAAAGAGCAATTTGACAAAAAAAGAAACAAACCAAGAATAAACAGTACTGGAAATCCCCAAACATGATAAATATGTGAGTATAGAGAGTGATCAGTGAGGTCGAAGGCAACCGAGAGACCTAGTGAGACTGCCAAAACTGTTTTATGTTTTCCAAAGTATGAATGCAGTTCGCTAAGAAGGGCAGTAACAACTGTTTCTGTACTAAAATAGGGACTGAAACCAGACTGTTGGGGTGCAGTACATTGATGTTATTGGAACACAGCTTTTTCTAAGACTTTTAACATAAATCATAAATTATAAATGGGACGATAGTGGTTAGGAATTGCAGGATCAAGTGTGGCTTTTTAAAGAAGTGGTTGAACAGCAGCCATTTTCCAAGGATCAGGGAATTGCCCACTAGTAAGGCTAAAGTTAATAATAGATAGTAATACCGGAAGCAGGCCAAGTTCAGGGGTTGTGAGCCAGGACGGGGAGTAGGGGTTTTATTCCACAAAAACATTTGATGATCCTGATGAGCTGCAGAAGTACCTAGATTCAGTGATTAATTCTTGTGGATAGAGGATTTAAAGTGGTCTGTGTTAGAACAACTCCAGTGTTTGTGAGTGTGTGGGTGTGATCATTAATGTGTGTTACAGTGTTTGCTAAAGAGATATGAGACTGGCAGGATGAGTAGAATTGAAAGAATGTAGCTTTGTGTGACAGGAGGACTGGTGAGTTGGCGGTTAATTTGTGTGCTTGTTCATTTTGACTCTAGGGGTTTAAAGTAACTTTGCAATTTCAACGGGGAGAATGAATGGTTCACCAGCACTTGGGAGAGTGAGCGCTTGGTTCTGTGCTAATTATTATGGGTTTCTTTAGACCGGTTGCTAGGGGAGGGGTGGGGTTTAGGGGGTTTCTGGGTCACACCTGTACTACTTGTAATGTTTTGGGAAACTGGCTCGGGACTGCATGCATCTTGCAAATAAGGCTGGGTTTCAGTATTAATGTTTAGTAGGATTATGCTTGCTATTTAGTATGCAGTAAGCAACACTTAATGTTAAAGGTTTAAATAACCCGCTTAAGAGGAAAAAGTTGCTCATTTATATTGGACAATTCGATGTGGACATTGAACCACTTCAAGAAACTCATCTGTCAGAGCAGGACAATAAAAGATTGGTGGATAGTAATTTTGAGACTATTGCATTTTCACTAGCAGTGGACATATGTAATTTTGATTAAGAAAAACACTTTAGTGAAGGGAAGTCTTGCCTCACCAATCTAATGCATTTTTTTGAGGGGGTAAGCAAACATGTGGACAATGGGGAGCCGGTTGATATTGTATATCTGGATTTTCAGAAGGCGTTTGACAAAGTGCCGCACGAAAGACTCCTGAAGAAATTGCAGAGTCATGGAATCGGAGGTAGGGTATTATTATGGATTAAGAACTGGTTGAAAGATAGGAAGCAGAGAGTAGGATTGCGTGGCCAGTATTCTCAGTGGAGGAGGGTAGTTAGTGGGGTCCCGCAGGGGTCTGTGCTGGGTCCGTTGCTTTTTAATGTATTTATAAATGACCTAGAGATGGGAATAACTAGTGAGGTAATTAAATTCGCCGATGACACAAAATTATTCAGGGTCGTCAAGTCGCAGGAGGAATGTGAACGATTACAGGAGGACCTTGCGAGACTGGGAGAATGGGCGTGCAAGTGGCAGATGAAGTTCAATGTTGACAAGTGCAAAGTGATGCATGTGGGTAAGAGGAACCCGAATTATAGCTACGTCTTGCAAGGTTCCACGTTAGGAGTTACGGATCAAGAAAGGGATCTGGGTGTCGTCGTCGATGATACGCTGAAACCTTCTGCTCAGTGTGCTGCTGCGGCTAGGAAAGCGAATAGAATGTTGGGTGTTATTAGGAAGGGTATGGAGTCCAGGTGTGCGGATGTTATAATGCCGTTGTATCGCTCCATGGTGCGACCGCACCTGGAGTATTGTGTTCAGTACTGGTCTCCGTATCTCAAAAAAGATATAGTAGAATTGGAAAAGGTACAGCGAAGGGCGACGAAAATGATAGTGGGGATGGGACGACTTTCCTATGAAGAGAGGCTGAGAAGGCTAGGGCTTTTCAGCTTGGAGAAGAGACGGCTGAGGGGAGATATGATAGAAGTGTATAAAATAATGAGTGGAATGGATCGGGTGGATGTGAAGCGACTGTTCACGCTATCCAAAAATACTAGGACTAGAGGGCATGAGTTGAAGCTACAGTGTGGTAAATTTAAAACGAATCCGAGAAAATTTTTCTTCACCCAACGTGTAATTAGACTCTGGAATTCATTGCCGGAGAACGTGGTACGGGCGGTTAGCTTGACGGAGTTTAAAAAGGGGTTAGATAGATTCCTAAAGGACAAGTCCATAGACCGCTATTAAATGGACTTGGAAAAATTCCGCATTTTTAGGTATAACTTGTCTGGAATGTTTTTACGTTTGGGGAGCGTGCCAGGTGCCCTTGACCTGGATTGGCCACTGTCGGTGACAGGATGCTGGGCTAGATGGACCTTTGGTCTTTCCCAGTATGGCACTACTTATGTACTTATGTACTGCAGTATGAGATAGTATTTCAAGCATCAGCTCAGGAAGGATGGTGGATAGCAGTGCATGTAAAATTAGGAGAAGTGATATTCTTTGTTAATTAATATTTATACGCCTAGTGTGGAGGATTTGCCTGCCTTTTTTTTCAAAGTACAGTCTCGATTATGTCCTTCGCTAATCCGACCATCTGGCATATCTGACAGAACCCGTCCTCCGGTGATGTCATTGCATTGCCGTTAAGAAGAGCACAGATTCTCTTCCTGTTTTCCAGCTTCACACGCTGCATGGAAGCCATCTTTCAGCTGAGACCATGCTTCTCTGAGTTAAGAAGCATGTGGCTTCTCTTCCTGTTTGTAATTTGAGCCAATGCTTTTATGCATTCATTTTTGCATCTGGGACCCCACTTTTGTAGCAAGGGAACCGTATTTTGATTTGAGTTTTTTGAGACCATGGTTCTTTGCAAGCTGAGACTTTGCTTTTATAACATTACAGCATGACAGCAATTTTTGGACCTGGATCCCTGCTTTTGTGGCAAGGAATCCATTGAAAAAAGTTTTAAGCTGTGACCTTGCTTTTATAAAATTATAGTATGGCAGTAATTATTGGTCCTAGGACCCCGCTTTTGAGCTGGAGGGAACAACTGAAAAAGATTTGTGCTGAGACCTTGTTTTATAGCACGGCATCAATTTTTGGCCAGTAGAAAGAAGAAAAAAGTTTTTTTGTTTTTTTGTTTATAGAGCAGAAACCTTTGCAGAAAGGAAATGCTAAAGAAAGTGAACATTAAAGATGTTTTGAGCCGAGACCTGCCAGGGAGCTTTCCTGCCAGGGAGCCATTTTTGAGCAGAGACCATGCTTTGCAGAAATGTTTGGACCTGTGGTATGTGACCCAAGAGCCTGCTTTTCCTGTGTTGGAGTAGGTACAAAGAAGGCCTGGAAGAGGCATAAATAAGACCTACAATATTCTTTGCACAGAATTTGTCTACATGTTTGGACATAGAAAATTGAAGGATTTTTTCTTTCTGAATCATGAACAGCTTGCTGGAATAGCAATTCACTCCCCAACCTTTCTCCCTCCTCTTGCATAAGTCAGGTGAATTGTAAACCTGATTTACCCACAATTTCTCCCATTAAGTGTGAATGGCCTAAGGGAATTCCAGAGACAGAGTTTCTTTCCCATGTCCTTTGAGGTAAGGCCACTTCAAAGACTCTTTTTGTTGTAACTGTAAGAGGACATAACACATAACACTTGCAGAAGACATCTTTCTGTCTAACACCAAAGATCCATACTGTATTTCACAAAGGAGAGGCAGATCGAACTCCTTTAAGAAAAGGATCTCTGGAGCCAAATGGCAATAGTTTTATGACAGGCAACAATAGTTCTCTTTGAACACAAAGAAAACCCATGTTATGATATCAATATAGGATCTGAGCAGGCAAGAGAGAAATCTAACACCTATCTGTAGGGAAGCAGTTTTGGTCTTTAGAATAAGAATGACTTGGGCTATCAGAAGCTTTGGAAAACATGACCTCCAAAAGGAAAGTAATTAACTCTTGCCTCCTCTTCTTAGAATTAGAATAATAAATAAGAATAAAGGAAAATATACTAAAACAAAAAGATCAAAAGACCTGAAATATATTCTTTTGAAGGTATGACCAGAAGAGAGGTAATAATCTAAAAACACCCTGTCACTTCATGACAATAGACCAAAATGTAACTTCTAAAAGAAATGTAAACATATGCCACGCACATCCTTTGTCATAAAGATCCTGACTGTATCCTGACTGTATTTACAAGATGCTAATTAAGGAGGGAAAAGTCCCTCCCTCCCTCTTGCTCTTTTGTACTGTAAGAGAAAGAAAGTTCTATATATTATGTCTTTTGCCAGATAAGAAGTTGGTCAGTGTATTGTGCAATCTGCCCCATGCCAGGGGTCGAGAGCCTGACCTTACCATTTCCATTGTCATTTCATGTTTTTCTCCTCTTTTCTATACTAGACTATACTTGGCTATTTTCTTATTTTTTTTATCCTAATCTCTGGATAATTAAATAAACCAGTGTTAACCCCAAGAAGCGCTTCTTTGGTCTCTTTTTGTCTTTGTTGCAGTCTAAATAGTACTACCAGCAGTCTGGTTCTTAAGGTACCGGTTGAGGGGATTGTATTGTGTGAGTAGTGCCCAGCCGTGATTGGAGACTCTGGAGGCGTGGCACGAAAGGCACAAACAAGTGGTGTTTTCTGCCCGGTTCTTCCGTTCCGTGTGGACCTTCGACCGCCCGGCGTCGCTGGACCAGAGTCGGCAGTCTGCTAACAAGTGCATGTGTTGCAACGGCTAATATCCAGTGAGTGGGCCTCGACAGGCAACCGACCAAAGGAAAAGTGTTTGGACCTTAAGGAACGTATTCGTCCTGCGAGGCGCAACCGGATAGGCGATAGGCAAACGGTGAGAGGTGAGAAGACAGCGTGGTAAGTACGTCATCCATTTTGTGGGGATTGTTTTTTGTATTCTTTTATTTGTGCTCTCTTGCTCTCTCTCTCTCTCTTCATTCTAAGGCTAGACTAGAATCTGTTTAGTTGTAGTTATGCAGACTGCATTAGAGCTGGTCTCTTTGGCAGTCCCGGCTTGCAGAAACGAAATTCTAAAGTACCACCAGAAATGGGTTAATGGAACTAAAAACCTGAGCATCATGTGGCTTCAGTCAGGAAGTTTTGACAAAGAGATTTTAAAAGCTTTAAGGTTGTGGATAGAATGTACTAAGACAAAAAAAATGTAGTTGGGAGAGACATTTAAATTTGTGGAGACTATGGGATAATATGGCAAACAGTGGTTATGATCAGGCAGTCCAAACCCCTCCACCCTATGCGGCAGTCTCCAAGCAATGTATGGTAGGAGAAGGGACTGTAACACAGCTCACTGATTCTAAACATCCAGATCAGCTGCAGCCGCCTATATGGCCTACGGCTACTGGTTATAGTGCACCTATTCCCTCAGCCCCAGCTATGGATAGGTCTGAAAAAGAACTACCGGCACAGCCTAAAGCACTGCCGGACACACAGCCATCTATAGGACAGACAGGGCCGGCTCCCACTGTGGCTCCTGTACCCACAACGTCAAGTGGGTCAGCTCAGTGTGATCCCATTCCCCCTGAAAGAACAGTGAAGCAGGTGTCTATTGAATATCCTAACACAGACGAGGGTGATAGTGTGTGGACTAGGGCATGTGGATTCCTGAATCTTACCGGATTACAGGGATCTTTAATAATGGATGAATATATAGAACAGTGGATAAAAGAGGGAGGATTGGAGAATGAAATTAGAAAAAATTATAAAGGTAAATGATAAGGAAGATGGGAGTGGAGAAGAAGAAGGACAGGAGGATGCTGGAATAGAACAGACTGATAGTCAGAAACCAGGAAGTAGTAAAGTGAAACAGATAAAGGTACCTGCAAATAATACCCGGGGCAAACAGAATTCAGACAAGCAGGGAAAAATAATGGTAGCAATTAAGCACCCACATGAGCCAGCTTCGCTGAAATCAATGAATCCTTTACTAAGGACTAATAATTTGGATAGAACTGGAGCTCCTGTGCTAAAGTATGTCCCATGGTCCTTTATGGACCTAGAAAATGTATGCAGGTCCTTACCTCCTCTGGAGAAAGGAGCTTCAGCATTTATAGCTAAATTTGAGCAGATCACATCTGGCCACACGGTAGCTGTCGGCGATGTGAAAGCACTACCAGCCAGGTTGGTAGGAGGTAATACCGATGAGATTTTTAGAATGGCAGGGTTTCCAGGGGTGACATTACAAAGCAATGATAGTGATGGTGCTGAATTTGGCCTCATGCGTAATAAGCTTTGGGAAGCTCTGAGACAGCGATATAGGGACACCCGCAATTTTAGTAATGTATCTACCAGGGTGATGGCACCGGGGGAAGATATTCATCAATATGTAAAAACACTACAGGATTTGTGGCAATCAGAAATAGGTCAGCCTTGGGATTATAGAAATTCCCATGTTTTATTTTACCACATCCTGAAGAAAGGGCTCCCTGTAGATGTGCAGAAAGCTCTGGACGGGGTAGTAGCTATAGAACATAAGTCTTGGGCCGAGATTATGTCTCATATTGTACATTTTATGCAGAGAACACAGCAGCAGGCAGATAAAAAGGCTAATAAGGAAAAGGGGTTAGAACACAAATTTCTCTCTACCCAAATAGAGCAGGCTGAAACACAGCTAGCCTTGATTAGTCCTTCAGGAATGGGGGTAGGGCAGAGGCAAAGTCAGCAAGGTACAGCGAGGACAGACTACACACAGAGACCAGATTTCTCACAGCCCCAGTGTTGGAGTTGTGGACAGATAGGACACTTAAGCAGAGATTGCAGGGCCAGGGGACAGCGAAATACAGGACCAGTCCCCAGATATCAGGCACGGGGGGGGGGGGGGGGGAAATTTCCGACCTACATGGAATCACAGAGAAGGTCCAGGCCCCCAGTGACTAGCTCAGCAGCAAGTTCTGAGGACAGAGATTGGGCTAGAAGATCCTGTTGTGGAGGGTAAACTAGCTACTGTGCCAGTCCAATTTTTGATTGACACAGGGGCTACAATATCCACCATAGGCTCGGGTCAAAGCATATGCCCATTTTCCCTCTCCTCAGAAACTACCAGCATGATAGGATTCTCTGGACAGTCCCAAGAATTAAGATATACAGTGCCTTTGAATTTAGAATTGGGTGAGGAACAAATAGAGGCAAGGTTCTTGTATGCCCCAGATTCTCCCATTAACTTACTGAGGAGAGATTTATTGACCAAATTGGGAGTACAGATACACTGTAGAGCGGAACCCTTAAAAAGATTTCAGGGATACATGTCTACAGCGCCAGTACTTAGATGGGAACCAGAGGCAGGGCTAATTGAAATAATAACACAGACTATTGCCAGTAAGTGGGATTTTGAAGAATTGGGTCTGATTCCCTGTAGGACAGGTGCCATGCGACCCCTAGTGGGCGAAGAAATGTGTGCAGCCCTGAAACAAAAACATCTCACAGCCAGATATTGTCTGATGGGAGATGAAGGCATTTTTCTTTATGCTACCCCACAGGGAGAGCAGGAATCCTGGTGGGTGGGAGTAATAGGATGTCCAATGGGTACCTCTTCCAGGGGCCAGTGGGAAAAGATTCAGAAAGGGAAGCTAGATGATTACACTGCCTGGGAATGTCCACAGTGGAACCTTGTATGTAGCATTGTTTCCACTCCTTGCAATTTGGTAGTGGAAACAAGTGTGTGGGAGGAGGTTCCTTCCTCAGTTTGGGTAACTCCACAGCAACCATATGGGAGAGCCAAGTCAGTAGAGAGTGTCTCTATTTTTCTCAAGACAGATTGTGATGGTCCACGGATTAGACAATACACTCTTCTTTCTAGGCAAGCAATAGAAGGAATCAGGAAAGAAATAGGCACACTCATGCAGCATGGCATAATAGTTCCCATTAGCAGTGAGTACAATACTCCTCTGTGTCCAGTCCGAAAGCCTAATGGGAAGTGGAGAGTCGTGCAGGATTTACGCAAGCTTAATGAGGTAGTAAAAGCAGAATTCCCAGTAGTACCTGACCCTACTACTTTAGCAACACAGGGAATCCCAGAAGATCATACTCACTTTTCTGTTTTAGACCTCAGTAATGCTTTCTGGTGTATTGAAGTGAACGAACAAAATTGGGATTTGTTTGCTTTTACTTATGAGGGAGAACAGTATAGTTGGACTCGCTTGCCTCTGGGTTACTGTGAGAGTCCATCCATTTTTAATAAAGTTCTATCTGGACATTTAAAGCATGTGCAACAGCAATTGCCTCAGGCAGTGGGCTTATATCAGTATGTTGATAACATCCTGGTATCTGCCCCTGACCAACCGCAATGCACAACTGCCACTGTTCAGGTACTTAAAGCCTTAGATCATTTTGGGTATAAGCTAAATAAGTCAAAAGCTCAGTTGTGTCAGACAGAGGTGGTCTTTCTAGGAATCACGATTACAGCAGGGTCACGGCTAGTACATGAGAGCCGTATGGCAGACTTGAAAGCAGTGAGGGAGCCTAAGAATGTGTCAGATGTTAGGGCTCTTATGGGATTGTTGAATTTTTGCAGAGAATGGGTACCAGGGTATGCTACAGTCACTGAGCCCATTTGGAGGCTTCTGAGAGGTACTCAGCCAGGGGAAGGATCCAAACATATACAATGGGATACAGAGCAGAAACTAGCTCTTCACAATGTTCTGGATGTACTGGAAAAAGCTAAGCCACTTTTTCTCCAGTTGAAGGGCAGCCTTTGCAAGTATACATCTCAGCAGATGAAATTTCTATGCATGCAGTAGTCACACAGAAACAGGGAAAGTCTCAGAAACTGATTATGTTTTGGTCAAGCCCTTTAGGGACAATGGAGCTAGGATACTCCATGTGTTTGAAACAGCTGTGGGCTGCTGCAATGGCAGTGCAACACCTGAATGTTTTGTTTTTCCAGGTACAGATGGAATTATATGTTCCTCATTGTGTTAAAGTGATTTTGAAGCAATGCACAGGGCTGTTATCCAGTTCCAGACAGGCAACTGCCTTGTTTCTGCTCTCTCAACCCACAGTGACTTTGCACAGCACAGTGGATGCAGAAAATCCATCCATGGTGCTATCAGAAATTGGCATTTCAGGCCCAGAGTCTCACACATGTGAAAATAGGAATGTATGGTTAGCAGGAGAATCACCCATTCCAGGCAGCATAACTGTTTTTATTGATGGGTCTGCTTCTGGCCCACAAGATCAGCCACTGGCAGTGGGATATGCAGTTATTAGGGCCTATCAGGATTCCAGCCAGGGAGAATGGGAAAAGGTACAGGTAGGGTCTCTGGATCCATCTAAACACACGGCCCAATCAGTAGAGCTTTATGCCTGCAGTGGCACTGGGCTCATACACCCAGTCACCGCTGACAGTTTACACAGATTCTCAATATGTGCACCAGGCACTGACTAAAAATTTAGATGGGTGGTTAAGGAGAGGTATGCTCACAGGGCAAGGTACCCCTGTTTCACATCTATCCATCCTCTGTGACATAATTTGGTTGTTGCATATGAGACTGGAACAGCAGGTCCCAATAGCTGTAATTAAGTGCCAGGCACACACTGGAGACAATGACTGGATCTCTGTCATGAATGATATTTGTGATCATGAGGCCAAACTAGGTAGAGAACAGCCCTGGAAGGTAGATAGCAGGCCTCTTCAGTTAATTACTTTGCGCTCAGGCAAACAGTTTCAGCCATCCCAACCTATAGATCTCCTGAAAGAAATGCAAGCCCAAGCTCTCCAGATTGAGCTGAAGCACTGGGTAAGTGCGGGATGTAAGTCGCAGGATGGGATATGGTTTCACCCTTCAGGTAACCCTTGTATTTCTTTTCAAGCACTAACACTGATGTTAGGCCAAAAGCATTTGCCTCTACACCTCCCAGCATCCACCTTGGTAAGTGACATAAGGCGAGAATGGTGGGTGCCTAACTTGAAACAAGTTGTACAGAATTTCTTGTTTCTATGTGCAGTATGTCAGAAGGCCACCTCTCAGTCCAGGAAACAGGTATCGTCCCTTCCTGCAGTTCTCCCAAGAGCAGCAGGACATGCAGACTGCCTGTCAAGGTAAAAAGTATCTGCTGGTATGCGTATGCCCGTATTCTCAGTGGGTAGAGGCATATCCATGTTCCAGCGAATCTGCTAAAGTAGTGGCAAAATGTTTGTTTACTGAATTTTTTCCCAGATTTGGTTTTCCTTCTAGGATACACACCGATAATGGGAGACACTTCCGTAACTGTCTTTTACAGGAGTTAACCAAGAAGCTACACATCACGCACCACTGTGTATGCGTGTACAGGCCCCAGGCGAATGGCCTGGTGGAGCGCACCAACGGCATACTGAAAACAACCCTCAGGAAAATCCTGATGGAGATTTCAAATCTAACCTGGTTGCAAGCTTTACCCCTTGCACTTTTTTCCCTCAGAAACAGACATCTGAGGCAGTCAGGCTTGACACCTCACCAGATTATCACAGGTCGTGATATGCAGGGTCCCTGCACATCTCCTCCTGTCTCCTCTGCTGATGATTTGTCTCTTTATTTTTCTGCTTTGCAGGTAGCAAGGGATCTCATCCACTTGTGGAAATAAAATACCTCCACACACACCCCCTCCACAGAGCATGAAGGTGCACGCCCAGTTCTCAGATACTCAGCTGGTGACTTTAGAGGCATATTTTCAAAGCACTTTGGGAGGCTAAGTTCCATAGGTTTCTATGGAACTTTGGGAGGCTAAGTGCTTTGAAAATGAGCTTGATAGTCTACTTAAAGAGTCAGTGTCCAGCATCGTGGGCGGAGCCAAGATACAAAGGCCCTTTCCAGATCACAGCTTCTACACCCTTTGCAGTGCAGATTCAGAACTCAGACACCTGGCATCATATTTCTACAGTGAAACCTGCACCTTACTCATCCTAAGTTTTGAACATTTACCCTGAATATTATCCAAAGACTGATAAAAGACTTTTATTCAAGAGACTCTTTTTTTTTAATATAGACTAACAATAGGTTTCAAAAGGTTTATATTCTGAATGTTATAACATACACTGTAGTTATGTGAGTCCTGTCACTTATCAACAGTTTTAGTGAACACAGGCAGGGTGTAATATTTCTTTCCCATTCTGCATAGAACAGGCCTCTCCCTCTCTGAAGTATATACTACTTTTACCTGAGTGATATCTTTGTCCCGCTGGCTTTCCCTACCTGTCTCTCAGCCCCACATGCTACCCCTGGATATCTGGCTAGATTATTTGCTTTTATTATTGTGTTGTCTCTAAAAAAAAAAAATATTATATATATATATATATATATATATATATATTTCTATCTATCTATCTATATACCTTCTACCCTGTCATGCATCCTCACTTGTGTCTCCACTTTCTTGTTATCTCCTCTTTCTGTCTCTTTGCTTTTGCTGTGCCTCCTTTTTCTCCCCACCTGTTGGAAAATAATCTTTTTGTTCAATACTTAGCCAGCTCTGCTAGTCTATCAGGTCTTTCTAACTGTGTGGTGTGTATTCCTATTGTACCTAGCTCTGGCCTAGCCCCTGTACGCAAGGCCATTCCCCTTTCCCCTAGTCAGATCACTGGCAACCTGACTTGCTTTCCCCCTAGCGATACTTCACCTACTCATGCTCAGTGTCAAGATAGTGAGATAGGTGAGCATGTCCAATTGTGGTCTTCATTTAATCTGTCCTTTCAGCTTCCTTCCCTGTATTGTTTGATCCAAGTACACCCATTCCCTTCTGTTTCACTATTAATGGTTCAGGTCCAGCTTTAGGTAATGCTGATACTTCTGTCTGTATGATGCATCTTCTTCCTGATGGTTCATGGCAGTCCCAGCCATCACTCAATCACTCTGCTTTCTTTTCCAGTTACCTAGACCCCCTCACTGCACGCTAGGCAGCCTCTAATATGCGCAATGCCCGCACTGGTAATCCGTGGCCTTTCTATGGTCTCTACACCCTATTCTGTAGACGCTGGAACGAATGCACCCCCATGGCACTATCTATGCAAATAATGCACAGGCTAGGTTCTGATGTCCACCTTCCCTTCCCAGACGGATTGGAAGCTTTAGTGGGTCATTATTGGGTTTGTGGTTCTTGGGCTTATCAGGCCTTGCCTCCTAAATGGAAAGGTACCTGTTATCTGGCCCAACTCCTTCCATTTGCGCAGGTATATTCCTTCAGCTATACCTTCCCATGAAGATAGGGAAGAAGCCTTAACCCTTGCACTAGAGTATGTGAACTCTACCTCCCCACTGTCCAAACAGGTTCACGATGCACTTTCTTCTACTGCCTGGTTACCATTTGGACCCGCCGCACTTGCGGCTGAATACGGTGTAACTATTAGACATTTGCAGGCCATAGTAGAGATCACGGCACAGCATCAGGGTAAGGCCCTTATGACACTACAGAGTCAAATTGATGACATCATTCAATATGTCACTGACACACATTTTGCAGTTGACTTACTTCTTGCACACACAGGGGGCGTGTGTGGCATAATTAATTCTTCCTCATGTTGTACCTATTTAAATTCTAAGTCTGAAATTGTAGTGAATGCGGTCCAGGACATGTTAACTATCACTGACATAGATGCAAGCAATTACAAAGGTCTATTAGACATGTCCGGTTGGGATACTTTCACCTCATGGTTCCCTAGTTTAGGTTCCCATTTAAGATCTCTCTTTATTGATTTATTGTGCATTATTGTTGTTGTAATTATATCTTGCTGCTTATTAGGATGCATTACCCCCTGCTTGAGAAAAGTATGCATTCCACCTAGAATTCTGTTCATGTCTGCAGATTATGCTCCAAGAAGTTCCTATACTACTACACTGACTACAGACCCAGATACATTGAATTCTTCTACAGGTGTTTAATTAATTTTTTTTCCTCTTATAGTGACATTTTTCTCTTTGAAGTGCCTATTTTTTAAATAGCTACAGACATGGACCCTGCATCCTGAGGGTTCCCTTTGAGCCTGGCCACTGAAGTATGAGACAGTAAATATTATTGTAGAGGGAGTAGGTACAAAGAAGGCCTGAAAGAGGCATAAATAAGACCTACAATATTCTTTGCACAGAATTTGTCTACATGTTTGGACAGAGAAAATTGAAGGATTTTTTCTTTCTGAATCATGAACAGCTTGCTGGAATAGCAATTCACTCCCCAACCTTTCTCCCTCCTCTTGCATAAGTCAGGTGAATTGTAAACCTGATTTACCCACAATTTCTCCCATTAAGTGTGAATGGCCTAAGGGAATTCCAGAGACAGAGTTTCTTTCCCATGTCCTTTGAGGTAAGGCCACTTCAAAGACTCTTTTTGTTGTAACTGTAAGAGGACATAACACATAACACTTGCAGAAGACATCTTTCTGTCTAACACCAAAGATCCATACTGTATTTCACAAAGGAGAGGCAGATCGAACTCCTTTAAGAAAAGGATCTCTGGAGCCAAATGGCAATAGTTTTATGACAGGCAACAATAGTTCTCTTTGAACACAAAGAAAACCCATGTTATGATATCAATATAGGATCTGAGCAGGCAAGAGAGAAATCTAACACCTATCTGTAGAGAAGCAGTTTTGGTCTTTAGAATAAGAATGACTTGGGCTATCAGAAGCTTTGGAAAACATGACCTCCAAAAGGAAAGTAATTAACTCTTGCCTCCTCTTCTTAGAATTAGAATAATAAATAAGAATAAAGGAAAATATACTAAAACAAAAAGATCAAAAGACCTGAAATATATTCTTTTGAAGGTATGACCAGAAGAGAGGTAATAATCTAAAAACACCCTGTCACTTCATGACAATAGACCAAAATGTAACTTCTAAAAGAAATGTAAACATATGCCATGCACATCCTTTGTCATAAAGATCCTGACTGTATCCTGACTGTATTTACAAGATGCTAATTAAGGAGGGAAAAGTCCCTCCCTCCCTCTTGCTCTTTTGTACTGTAAGAGAAAGAAAGTTCTATATATTATGTCTTTTGCCAGATAAGAAGTTGGTCAGTGTATAGTGCAATCTGCCCCATGCCAGGGGATCAAGAGCCTGACCTGACCATTTCCATTGTCATTTCATGTTTTTCTCTTCTTTTCTATACTAGACTATACTTGGCTATTTTCTTATTTTTTTATCCTAATCTCTAGATAATTAAATAAACCAGTGTTAACCCCAAGAAGCGCTTCTTTGGTCTCTTTTTGTCTTTGTTGCAGTCTAAATAGTACTACCAGCAGTCTGGTTCTTAAGGTACCGGTTGAGGGGATTGTATTGTGTGAGTAGTGCCCAGCCGTGATTGGAGACTCTGGAGGCGTGGCACGAAAGGCACAAACATCTGCCATGGATCCATTTTTGATCTGAGGCCATGCTTTTGCAGAAATAGAATCATGGTAGGATTCTTGTGCACAATGGGTTTTATGCAGTACCGTATGTACACCTACTGCATTCCTGTTTGTTCATTTACATTGACAGCACTTTATTTATTTTTGCTCTCAGTCTTAGATCCGGAGGGTTTCCAGTTAGAGTTCTGCATTCTAGAGACATAGGACTCTGCTTAGTTCTACTGTCTTGATTTCTGCCTCATACGGTACTGTTATTGCCTGGAGAAGACAACTCGAGTGAGGCAGAACATGCAGTGATCTTGAGAAATGGGGCTCTTCTTGGTCCTGTATTTCTGTATATACAGTTAATAAATGTGGTTTCCTTTGCTCAGTTCTGTACCTGTACAGTACTGTATTTCTGTTCACATTGCCTGCTGTACAATTGCTGTAACTGTGTATAGTTTTCTATATTTGTGCTCATATTGCCTGCTGTATATTTAGTTTTCATTTTTTTGTTGCTGATTAGTGTTAACAAACAATATTATAATTAAAGATACCCTACACCTGTTCTTCATGTATAAAGTATGTTTTCCGTGCATTGTTTGAGGGGATTCCATTGTTTTCCTTATTATCCGACTTTTCACTTATCTGACACCGGGACAGTCCTACTTACATCAGATAATCAAGACTTTACTGTCTAGCAAATTTGCTGTGAGCAGAGGGCTCTTCTTATTTGGTTGGGGGAGGAGGGAATTTTAACTTGGTCCAGGAGATATGTTTGAATAGGCAATCAACACGTCTCTGGCAGCAAAGTCCAATAAGATCATGGATTCAATGAAGATGTAACTGGGATTAGTGGATCTGTGGCAGATCCAACATCTGTGTGAGAGAGCATACTTTTTATTCCCCAGTGTATAAGTCTTATTCCAATATAGATTTTTTCTTAATTTCAAAAACTTTGTTGCCTTTTGTGTTGGATGCCAAGCTGCATAACATACTCTTTTCAGATCATGCAGCAGAATCCCTACATAGTGAGGGTGTTCTGTCTCAGCTGCCTAGACCCATTTAGAGGTTGCTGCAGGATGCTGATTCATGATATTGTTACAGCAGTTATAAGAGACTACATTTCCCACTATGTGTTTATTGACAATTTGCCTGCAGGATGGTAGGATGCTTATAAGGCAACTATTCAGGGTGTCAATTTTGTGGCTAAAAGGACTAAGGAGATAAGGAGGGAGAGTGCTAGATTGGAGGGGGAAATGCAGATGTCTAGCTGCATTTAGTGTAGATATGTATCTTGAATTGCAGTGTGTGAAGTATGCTTATAACTCATTAATAAACGAGGAGGCTGGGCAACAGTTTTTTACACAGAGATCCTTGTATTATGCAGTGAACAATAAGGCAGGGCATCTGAAAGGGCACAAGTGCAGGGCAACAGTTCTGTAGATTTAGATATAGCTTGTATGTTCCAGAAATTGTATACTTCTGAGACTAATTTTACAGAGACTGACTTTGAAGCTTTTGCAGGGAACTTGCTTCATCTAGTAATAACCCTATTTCAGAATGCTGTATTGGAGGGTTTGATAGGAACTGTTCTTCCTCTTGGAAAAACACGTCCCTGTAGAGTTTTATTATTTCAAGATCTGCTGGTGCCCTATTTAATGGATTATTTAAGCATTATTGACTGGAGGGGTAGAGGTGGGGTCTTTTTTGGTATTCCACATAGTTGTAATTCTCAAGCCCAGTTGGGATTATATGAGGTGGAAAATTTGGATTGCAAGATCTATACAAAGATTTTGTCTATGAGGCTGTCTACAGTTCTTCCCACGTTAGTGCACAAGGGATCAGAGTGGATTTATGCCGGGAAGGAAGATTTGGGATAATTTGTGTACTTTCTGTAATATACTGGTAGTTGTACCGAAGTAACCAGAGCCTTTTATTGCCTTGTCACTAGATGCTGAAAAGGCTTTTGACAGGATTGAGTGGAATTATTTATTTAGAGTGATGCAGTGGTTTGCAATAGGTCCTAATTTATTCATATGGTTCATCTTTTGTATTCAGCGCCTTGTGCAAATGTTTATGTGAATGATATATCTGACTTTTTTTCTCTTCAGGAGTACTAAACAAGGTTGTCCTTTATCTCCATTGTTGTTTAATATTGCTATAGCTCCTATTGCTCTACTCACCACTACTCACGTGCCCTGTACCCTTTTATCCCCACCTCTTTAATTCCCTTACGTCTTAGTTGTTCTGTCTGTTTGCCTGTCCTATTTAGATTGTGAGCTCTTTGAGCAGGGACTGTCTTTTCATGTATGGTGTACAGCGCTGCGTATGCCTTGTAGCGCTATAGAAGTGATAAGTAGTAGTAGTAGTAGTATTGCAATTGCTGTTAGAGCAGTGGAAAGTATTGTGGGTGTGCAATATGCAGGGATTACCTGAAAATTGTCAGTTTATGTGTATGATTTGTTTTATTTACATATTCAGCCTTTAACTAGTTTGTTAGCGCTGATAGAGTTTTCTGGAATTTCAGGTTATAAAATTAACTGGGGGAAGTCAATAGCTTTGCCCCTCAATTTGCATGTGCTTAGATGGCATTTGGAGGATTTCCTTTATTATGGGTGCCAAGTAAATTGAAGTGTCTGGGGGTCTGATAAGGTAACACAGCTAAAAGTTCTTTGGAGTACAATAGAGATGCTCTGGAGCATATTGTAGATGACATTTTATTAAAATGGCTGTCTTTGTAATTGTTGTAGTGGGGGAGATTGGATGTAGTTATAATGATCTTGGCATCATAGTTGAAATATATTTTGAGTGTGATACCTATTCCATATCCAGATTCCCTTTATAAGACTCTGGAGGTTAAGATTGCTCTATTTTTGTGGCTTGGTAAGCCTCCAAGAATAGCATTAAGAAAGTTAAAATTGTTAAAATCCAGAGGGGGAGTTAATTTGCCGGACTTTAAGTTTTATCATTATGCATATTTGGGGGCTGCTGCTACTGTCTGGTTTTCAGATTGAGTAAATTGATTTTTATAGAAGTAAATTGATTTTTTAGAAGTAAATCAGTTTTTTACTCGTTCCAAAAGTACAAAGACTAGAGGACACTCAAGGAAGTTACATGGAAATACTTTTAAAACAAAGAGGAAATATTTTTTTACTCAACAAATAGTTAAGCTCTGGAACTCTTTTTTGGAGGATGCGGTAACAGCAGTTAGTATATCTGGGTTTAAAAAAGTCCGTAGTCTGTTATAGGTGGACCATTGGTCTGACCCAGTATCCAGCTTATTTTCGAAAGAAAAGTCTGACACAAATCAGAAGATGGCCGGCCATCTCTCAAGACCGGCGAAATCGGCATAATCGAAAGCCGATTTTGGCCGGCCTCAACTGCAGTCCGTCGCGGAGCCGGCCAAACTTCAAGGGGGCGTGTCGTAAGGGTAGTGAAGGTGGGACCAGGGGTGTGCCAGGGCATGCTTAAGAGATGGGCGCCTTCAGCCAATAATGGAAAAAAGAAGGGCGTTCATGGCGAGAATTTGGTCCACTTTATTTGGTCCCTTTTTTTTTTTCAGGTCCAAGTCCCAAAAAAGTGCCCGAACTGACCAGATAACCACCGGAGGGAATCAGGGATGACCTCCACTGACTCCCCCTGTGGTCACTAACCCCTTCCCGCCCTCAAAAAAACAACTTTAAAAACTTTTTTTGCCAGGCTCAAATGTCATACCCAGCTCCCTGACAGCTGTATGCAGGTCCCTGGAGCAGTTTTTAGTGGGTGCAGTGCACTTCAGGCAGGCGAACCCAGGCCCATCCCCCCCTTCCTGTTACACTTGTGGTGGTAAATGGGAGACTTCCAACCCCCCCCCCCAAAACCCACTGTACCCACTGTACCCACATAAGGGCTATGGTAATGGTGTAGAGTTGTGGGGAGTGGGTTTTGGGGAGGATTTGGGGGGCTCAGCACCCAAAGTAAGGGAGCTATGCACCTGGGAGCTCCCTTACTTTGGGTGCTGAGTCCCCCAAATCCCCCCATATTTTTAGAAGTGCCCCCTAGGGTGCCCGGTTGGTGTCCTGGCATGTCAGGGGGACCAGTGCACTACAAATGCTGGCTTCTCCCAGGACCAAATGCCTTGGATTTAGCCGGGTTTGAGATGGCTGGCCTCAGTTTCCATTATCGGCAAAAACCGAGGCCAGCCATCTCTGACATTTGGCTAGCCCCAACCGTATTATCGAAACGAAAGATGGCCGGCCATCTCATTCGAAAATACGGTTGGCCCCACCCCTTCGTGGCGCCGTCCTCAGAGATGGGTACCCTTAGAGATGGCCGGCTCCTTTCGAAAATGCCCCTCTACGGCTCATATGATATGAAAATCAGAATATTTTTTGTATGGTGACTTCAATGGAGATATATCCTAGTTATAATCTGCACCAGTTATTGGGAGGAGGTTGGATTTTTTTGGATGCAGGTCCTTGAAACAAGTTATGTTTACAGTATTAACAATATTTCCTATTTGCATTTTTCACAGATGTATATATATATATTCAAATAAGATTGGTCAATATAGAATTTTCATTTTCAGTGTTTGTAAAAAAAAAAAGGTATTTATTATACACAACTTTTTCCTTTGTTGCACAAATTATCATTAAATCTGTTTATGTTAAGTTATTCAATTTTTGCCCTAAACAATACATTTATTTGAAAGGGGCAATTCTGTAAAGGGCGCTAAAATTTAGGTGCCCAAAATCTCCCAGGTAGTAAGGAAAGAGTTCTATTGGCTACATCATATTTGCTCCATTAGTAAATATTTAGATTTTCCCTTGCTTCACACATTTGTCCATGCATTCATAATAACCCAACTTGATTACTGTAACACTATTTACTGTGGTATTTCCTCCAGTCTTTTCTGTCATTTTCAATCCCTCCATAACTCTGCTGCTAGATTCTTTGTAATGCCAAATAATTTAGGTATAGGAGAAAGTGGGATGTTTGACCACGGAACACCAAAAACTGGATAGATTGATCTTAAAAACACTTGTTTATTGATGAAAAAAGACTCGACACAAACGTTGTGTTTCGGCCATTAGGCCTGCATCAGGAGTCTCGGTCGACGGAGAACAGCTGATACAAACGTTTAAATGTACGTGGTACGGTGATCCATATAGTAGGTCTGTTGCTCAGTCACCGGAGAACAGCTGATGCAAACGTTGAAAGACACGTGGTGTGCTGATCTATAAGGTGGGTCTTTAAAAAGACCTTTACGAAGAAACTTGCTCGTAGACAATTGGAATGCCAGCGTGAAGCAAAAAAGATCCAGTTTGGATGGATGGTCCCTTAAAAAACTAAAAGGGCGCCAAAACAAGCGGAATCTATCCAGTTTTTGGTGTTCCGTGGTCAAACATCCCACTTTCTCCATACCTGTTTTCTCCTGTGAGGCATTCGAGTTCTCCGCTCGGTTGCGGATTTGTTATGCCAAATAATTTAACCATATCACTCCACTTTTCATTCGCCTACTGGATGCCTGTTCAATATAGGTGCTGGTTTTTTAACGTCCTCTGTTTAACTCACAAGGCTCTTCATCTGGGTTCCCACATCTTATCTTTCATCTTCTATGATCCCTTATACCCCCTCCCATTCCTTGCACTCACTGGATGCACATCGCCTAGTTCTTCCTTCTCCAAAAATGGCCCATAATGAATCAACTTGTGTTTCTGCATTATTTTTCCTCTCCCCCTTTCTCTGGAATAATCTGCCTCCCTATATTAGGCCTGAGCTATCTTTTTTGAAATTCAAAACATTATTAAGAACCCATAAAAAAAACTAGCCTTTGGTCCATCTGCTGCTGTGATCTAGATGCACAACCATCAGTGGAGATAGGATTATGTGGTTATAGGCCCTTCTATTGTATGGCTGTGACTCCTCTTCTTTGAATGCTTCAGTATGACTGTACCATTTAGTTTTATATGTTAATTTTAGAATGCTTATGTCCCCATCTTTCCTATAATAATTGGCGTTCTTTTCCTTGCATCTAGCTTGTTTTAAAACTTGTTAACTGCTGTGTCCTGTGCGCAGCAAATGACTGGATATCAAATATTTTAATAAACATAGGGGTCCTTTTAGAAAGGCACGCTAGTGGTTTTAGGGCACGCTAAATGCTAGTGACACCCATAGAAATATATGTGCAACTCAAATGTAAGTAAGTGTAAGTAAATAAATAAATCTCTAGTCTTCGTCATAATAATATCACTTAATTTGATTCATGTGTATGATGTGTTTTGTCTTACAATTTTGACAGTCAATTGTGTGATGAACAAAATTGTAAAAATACATACCTAGATAGGATGACCCATGCACACTTCCCTTGTACCTTTGTTAATCTTGCACAATATTTACTGTCACAGTGATGTTTTTATTGTTTGTATATAAATTTGCATGTTTGGCATTGTTTTTTTAAACATGTATTATTATAGATTGACCTTTATTTGTGTTTTATTGATGGATGAATTATGTTTTAAAACATGATTTTCACATTATTATAAGCTATTATTTGTTTATAATTTTAATTTATTCTGGTTGACAGTTGTCATACCTGATGCAGCCTTATATAGGCAAAATATGGTCACGTCAGGCATTTTTGACCATTTGCTCCAATAAATTACATATGACTTTCTAATCTGGTTTGTGTGGTCTGCTCCATTTTTCTGCTGCAAGTACAGTTCCAGCCAGCAGGAGGCAGGTTCACACACACGCACATGCACATACAAACGCACACACCAGCAACATCAGAGTTCACCTGATCTACTGGTGCATGCATGTGGCAGGTTGGGACCTAACTTTTCACATACAGAGGAAGCTGAAGAAGCCTTGCTCTACTGCAGCTCTCACTCCTGAATCCAGCACAGGAACCAATTGGAGGAGGTGGCACTCCAGGTGCTGGGACTGAACCAAGCTCCTGCAAAAAGGACAGGTTTATTCTGACCCTAAATCCCATACTTCTCAAATTGACTGGTGTTAGGTGCTGGGACTGAACCAAGCTCCTGCAAAAAGGACAGGTTTATTCTGATCCCTAAATCCCATACTTCTCAAATTGACTGGCGTTAGGTGAGAAACCTACCTGATATTGTCTTAAATTTTTAAGGCTTGTTGCTTAATCAATTTAATTAGCACTGGGAAACCTCTCTTTCTGTCTGTCTTTCTTTCTTTCTGTTCCTGCCAAACTCTGATAGAGGGGAGGGGCATTTTTACATAGCTGACACTGCTATAATTATTGGCAATATCTAGATTTATTTAAAAGGAAAGTTATTAATATCTAGGGCAGTTTTAAAAAGTAAAATAATTTGTAAAGTCCTGGATCAGACACTACCATTTTGGTCCATTCAGCTAAAGAATTCCCTTGATAGCAGCACTTAGCTGACCCATTGGGACTTATAATCTCACCCACCCCAGGGTTGTTCACTCATTTATAGACAAACCAAACCTCATTAACTTTACTCCACAGTCATACACAGGCAGTCTTGCAGGCTGATACTCCAACATAGTACACCTGTTCATACCCATTTCAACCAATCAGGATGACTTTTATTCTCTGCAATAATTGTGCTGCTTTAGTTTCAAGGCCAATCATCTGGAAACTTAAAGCTTGTCCTATCTGTCTTCAGCTATCTACTTTAAAACAAGAGCTCTATAAAGTAATGCAAGAATTAGATGCAATTAAAGCAACTTATAGGACTGTGCAGAATCATAACTTCTCACCACTGCCTCAGAGAATAAAACCACAAAGGAACAGATGGTTCACAGTGGGCTCAGGCAGAATTCGTCATGTGACACAGAAGCATCCGCCCACACAAGTGTTGCCACTACAAAATTCTTTTGCTCCACTACAGCACTGTGATGTTCCTGAAACTAAAATTGAAGCAGAAGAAAAAGAAAAAGCAAGGAAGAGGGAACAAAAAGAGGAGAAGGTACCCAAAGAGAAAAGACACTCACAAATCACTAAACCCAAAACACATACTAGGAAATGTAGTTGGAAAGCAATGACCACAAATGCTCACAGTCTAAGCAATAAAATTTATGACCTTCAAGCCCTGATGTTGGAGACTGACTTGGACATAGTTGCAGTCACAGAGACATGGCTCAATGGTTCCCATGAATGGGATGTAAACATACCAGGCTATAATCTTTTTAGGAAGGATAGAGAGGGACGTAAAGGTGGAGGAGTAGCTCTGTATGTGAGAAATGATATCGCAGCGACTGAAATGACAGGGAACTGGGGAAAGGAAGAAGCGATATGGATCACCTTAACAAGAGAGGATAGAACCTTGGTCCACTTGGGTGTTGTCTACAGACCCCCGACACAATTGGAGGAACTGGATAAAGATCTGATCGCTGATATTCAAAAGTTGGGGAAGAAAAGAGAGGTGCTGTTGTTGGGAGATTTTAATCTGCCGGATGTAGATTGGAAGGTTCCTTCTGCGAAATCGGAAAGAAGTAGAGAGATTGTGGATGCTTTCCAAAGTGCTCTGCTCAGACAAATGGTGACGGAACCCACAAGGGAGGGAGCGACACTGGATCTGGTGCTCACGAATGGAGATAGTGTGTCAAATGTCCGAGTGGCTGCGCACCTGGGAAGCAGTGACCATCAAACGGTTTGTTTTGATATAACGGCGCATGTGGTTAGCGGCCACTCTAAACTCAAAGTCCTGGACTTCAAGCGAACTGACTTTAACAAAATGGGGGAATACCTGAGGAATGAGCTGATGGGCTGCGAGAACGCACAACATGTGGAAGGACAGTGGTCCAAGCTGAAAGAAGTAATAAACAGGGCCACAGACCTTTATGTAAGGAGAGTAAATAAAAGCAAGAGAAAAAGGAAACCGATATGGTTTTCAAAGCAAGTGGCTGAGAAAATAAAGGCTAAAGAGTTAGCGTTCCAGAAATACAAAAAATCTCAAGTAGAGGAACACGGGGAGGAATACCGGATGAAACTGAAAGAGGTACGTCTGGCGAAGGCGCAAGCGGAAGAACAAATGGCTAGAAATGTACAGAGGGGAGACAAAAACTTCTTCAGGTATATTAGTGAAAGGAGAAAGACTAAAAAGGGGATTGTGAGACTAAAAGATACAGCAAAACGCTATGTAGAAAATGATGAGGAAAAAGCCAATTTGCTAAATAGATACTTTTGCTCTGTTTTCACTGAAGAAAATCCTGGGGAAGGACCGAGAGGGACTGGCAAAAGTACACCTGAGAATGAAGTGGATAGAGCACCGTTCACGGAAAAGAGTGTGTATGAACAACTTGGAAAGCTAAAGGTGGACAAAGCCATGGGGCCGGACGGGATCCACCCCAGAATACTGAGGGAGCTCAGAGAGGTTCTGGCGGGTCCTCTTAAAGATTTGTTTAATAAATCCTTGGAGACGGGAGAGGTTCCGAGGGATTGGAGAACAGCGGAGGTGGTCCCTCTTCACAAAAGTGGTGATAGGGAAGAAGCTGGAAACTACAGGCTGGTAAGCCTCACTTCGGTTATTGGAAAAGTAATGGAAGCCATGCTGAAGGAAAGGATAGTGAATTTCCTGGAAGCCAATAAGTTGCAAGATCCGAGACAACATGGTTTCACCAAAGGGAAATCGTGCCAAACGATTCTCATTGAATTCTTTGACTGGGTGACAGGAGAATTAAATCAAGGACGTGCTATGGACGTCATCTACTTAGATTTCAGCAAGGCTTTTGACACGGTTCCCCACAGGAGGCTCTTGAATAAACTAGAAGGGCTGAAGATAGGACCCAAAGTGGTGAACTGGATTAGGAACTGGTTGACGGGCAGACGCCAGAGGGTGGTGGTAAATGGAGTTCGCTCGGAGGAGGGAAAGGTGAGTAGTGGAGTGCCTCAGGGATCGGTGCTGGGGCCCATTCTGTTCAATATATTTGTGTGTGACATTGCCGAAGGGTTACAAGGTAAAGTTTGCCTTTTTGTGGATGACACCAAGATTTCCAACAGAGTGGACACCCCGGAGGGAGTGGAAAACATGAAAAAAGATCTGAAGAAGCTGGAAGAATGGTCTAACATTTGGCAATTAAAATGCAATGCGAAGAAATGCAAAGTGATGCACTTAGGGAGTAGAAATCCAAGGGAGGCGTATGTGTTAGGTGGGGAGAGCCTGACAGACACGGACGGGGAGAGGGATCTTGGGGTGATAGAATCTGAGGACCTGAAAGCGATGAAACAGTGCGACAAGGCGGTGGCCGTAGCGAGAAGGTTGCTAGGTTGTATAGAGAGAGGTGTGACCAGCAGAAGAAAGGAGGTTTTAATGCCCCTGTATAAGACGTTGGTGAGGCCCCACCTGGAGTATTGTGTTCAGTTTTGGAGGCCGTACCTTGCGAAGGATGTTAAAAAAATGGAAGCGGTACAAACAAAAGCTACGAGGATGGTATGGGAGTTGCGTTCCAAGACGTATGAAGAGAGACTTGCTGACCTGAACATGTATACTCTGGAGGAAAGGAGGAACAGGGGTGATATGATACAGACGTTCAAATATTTGAAAGGTATTAATCCGCAAACGAATCTTTTCCAGAGATGGGAAGGCGGTAGAACGAGAGGACATGAAATGAGATTGAAGGGGGGCAGACTCAGGAAAGATGTCAGGAAGTATTTCTTCACGGAGAGGGTGGTGAACGCTTGGAATGCCCTCCCGCGGGAGGTGGTGGACATGAAAACAATAACGGAATTCAAGCATGCGTGGGATAGGCATAAAGGAATCCTGTGCAGAAGGAATGGATCCACAGAAGCTTAGCTGAAATTGGGTGGCGGGGGGAAGAGGGGTTGGTGGTTGAGAGGCTAGGATAGGGGAGGGCAGACTTATACGGGGTCTGTGCCAGAGCCGGTGATGGGAGGCGGGACTGGTGGTTGGGAGGCGGGAAATACTGCTGGACAGACTTATACGGTCTGTGCCCTGCAAAAGACAGGTACAAATCAAGGTAAGGTATACACATATGAGTTTATCGTGGGCAGACTAGATGGACCGTGCAGGTCTTTTTCTGCCGTCATCTACTATGTTACTGGTTGATGCATATCTGGCAGCAACATTCTTCACCTAGATCCAGCCCACACAAAATAGCCCGTGAATGGAATGACTAAAGACCCCGTACAGCTCACTTACCTATTGACCTTCAAGTGCACTCAATCTGCAGCCCCCCATTACCTCTCTACCCTCCTCTCCCCGTATGTTCCCACCCGTAACCTCCGCTCTCAGGACAAATCACTCCTATCTGTACCCTTCTCCACCATCGCTAACTCCAGACTCCGCCCCTTCTGCCTCGCACCACCTTATGCCTGGAACAGACTTCCCGAGCCCATACGCCATGCGCCCTCCCTGCCCATTTTCAAGTCCTTACTCAAAGCCCATCTCTTCTCCCTTGCTTTTGGCGCCTAACCACCTTCCCCATTCATGATACCTACACTGACTACATAGTTTGTTACCTTTAGATTGTAAGCTCTCTTGAGCAGGGACTGTCCTTCCCCATGTTTAAACTTGTACAGCACTGCGTAACCCTGGCAGCGCTATAGAAATGCTAAGTAGTAGTAGTAGTAGTAGTAAAGACCCCGTACAGCTCACAATGTGGCACACTGCAGCCTGGTCCTGGTGGCAAGGCAGCCTGAATCTCAGCCCTCAAGTTCCAACCCGGATTAACTGAGTCCTCTCAGCCACAGTTCTGTGAAGGTAAGCAGTACAAAGAAGACTCAGCTGGACAACAATCGCAAAGATGGAAAACAAAATAGAGACATTGGGGAAATGTGGATGCAATGGGAATAAAATGGGGACATGCTGGACTTTCAGGAGAATAAGGAGATGGAGGAAATTCTAGCATAGTGAGAGGGTGAGAGGGGAATAGAGAGAGGAGATGCTGGACTCTTAGAGAAATGGAAGAGATGCTGAACACAGATGGGAAGAAGGAACAAGGAGAAATGGAGAAAATACTGGACATGGGAGAAGAGAGATACTGGACACAGGTGGGGAAGGAGATGCTGGACAGCAGCAGAATAGGGAGAGAAGGGAATGCTGGACATGGGTGAAATATGCTGAACATAGGAGGATAGGGGGACAGAGGGGGTGTTGGACATGAGAGAGGAAACTGGGAGACATCTGCTATCTTTATATTTTGCATAACAGGGGCAAATATTTCTATTTTTCAGGTGTTGTTGTATGCAAGAGTGGCTTCTAGGTGCTATTTTGGGATTGCTGAACCCCTCTTATTTTTTTTTTTTTTTTTTTTGCTGGAGCAGGAGGTGCAATGTTGTGGTAGCAAACCCCTTCAGTTTTTGAAATTAGACTAAATTGAGGTTCCTTATCCGGTTTAGGAGAGACCTGAGGACACTTCCTCTTAGAAATTGCCATCCCTATTGTTACCAGTGTAAATAAGGTATTTTCTGGAATGGCCATAGGATTGAGGTTGCCAGGGGGTGAAGGCAGGAGGCAGAATGGGTGGGGTGGGACTGAGGGCATGTACTAAAATCTTCCTCTCACAAATGAGGCCTTCAACAGCTGTGCCTTGCTAACCAGCTGCTACCTTGTTGATCAGGAAGACTTTGTACTAAAATTGTATCTTAGACTGGTTTTTGGCCTTCCAAAATAATATAAAAGATTTTGTTTGGGTGTATGTTCTTTATTATGCAAGATATGATTCAAAGAACCAATATACTCTTACCTTGTACTTCCCCTGTCAAGGTATAGCAGTGTGTTTCTGCTGTGCTACATCTACTATAATAATTTGCACCTCCAACATTCTGAAGCTGACTGCCATGAAGTTGAAGCCCGGTTCGTAATGTCTGAAGCCTTCCGGTGACATCACCGTGTTGCCTGGGAAACCGCGACACGTCTCAAGCACGGGCAAAGCAACGAGTTCAACGCCCCCCCCCCCCCGCCTCCCTCCCTCGCAGTGCAAGCAGGACCTGTCCTCCGGCAGCCTCTCGCTTTTCTGCGTGCCGGGTCGAATTTAAACATTGTTACCTCGGGGTCCGGCATCAGCATTGAAGGCAAGCGGCGCGTCACACTGCCTTCCCATCTGTCTGAGCTCTGCCTCTGGTCCCGCCCTTCTGGAAACAGGAAATAGCGGGACCAGAGGCAGAGCTCAGACAGATGGGAAGGCAGTCTGTAGTGCCGCTCGCCTTCAATGCTGACGCTAGACCCCGAGGTAACAATATTTAAATTAGACAGGTCCTGCTTGCACTTCGAGGGAGGGAGGCATGTGCGCGTTGAACTCGGAGGAGAGGGGGCCATGGAACTCGGAGGGAGGGAGGGAGGGAGGGGGGGCATCCTACAACTTGAAGGGGAGGGGGCGTGGAACTCGAACGGCAGGGGGGGGCTCCTGCAACTCAAAGGGGAGGGGGGCCTGGAACTCAGAGGAAATGGAGGAAGGGAGGGGGGCTGGAACTCGGATGAGAGGGACAGAGGGAGGGAGGGGGGCTGGAACTCAGACGACAGACAAGGAGAGAGGGGCGTGGAACCTTGCTAGTGCCCGTTTCATTCCTCTACGAAACAGGTCTCTTTTACTAGTGTTCAATAAAAATCCTGAAAAATTGCCATATATTGCTTGGTTTATCTAAATTACATATTCATTAAAAAATCAACCTGTTTCTGTTATTTAAAGTTTGTAAAAAAAATCATAGAACATACATACCTGTGGCAGTTTTTTTTCTTCTTAGACGGCAACAACAGTGTGGACAGTTGGTTATAGAAGGACAAGGTTGAGGAAGAGTACAACTAGGTACGGCAAAAGACTTGGGGTGGGCTATGAGAGTAGGGCAAGAGAGAGCTGTGGGAAGGCAAAGGAGGGGAATGGAGTGGGAAGTGTCAAATTTTTCTCTGTCAAAAAGGTGTCCTGCGGTAAAAGCCCAATGTGTGAATGTAAATCACATACTACAAAATGTTTCTTTATTTTTCTCGGAGGGGGCATGTCTGGGGGCGGAGAGTGAGCATGACAACATGAATCAGTTAACACAGCCACATTACTACATGCCAGTGTTGCCAGGTAGGCGGGAAATTTTTGCCCACGGCGGGTCACGGTTTTTTGGGCTTCTTTTTTTTCTTTTCCGCGGTTTTCGGGCGGTTTTTTCGGCCACGGGGGGCGGGGTTAGTGATGTTCTGGGCGGGGCCGATGATGGGGGAGGCGGGGCCGGTGACGGGGGAGGCGGGGCCGATGGTGGCGGGGGTGGGGTTGATGACGGCGGGGGCGGGGGTGATGACGCGGGGGTGGGGGTGTCAGGGGCAGGGTTTGAGTTTGGGCGGGTTTTGGGCTGTTTTTAGGCTGGATTGGGTGGGAAAAAAATTTTCCACCTGGCAACCCTGCTACATGCTGATTAGTGCCAAATTAGCGAGCCTACAAAATAGGTGGCAGTAAGGGCTCAGTTTTTTTTTTTGGTAATGGCCATGCACTATGGCAACGAAAATGGAAAATAAGCCATTTTTTGGCTACAGTAAGAAAGGCCTTAGTGTGTGGGAAAAGCCTGTATAAAGGCATACTAAGGCTACGTTTTACCGCAGTTTAGTAAAAGGACCCCTAAATGTACTAAAGAGCTAGTATAGTCTGAAAACCAGGCCTTAGTCTTTGCAGATTCTTTTGTGTACTCACACTCCTCCACTTGATGGTATTTTTTGAACCAACAATTTCCTCCTGATTCTTTGAGCTTCCAGCTGAACTAAAGCCAAGGCTGGGGATTTGGAACAATGTGCCTTCATTCATAATGACCCCCCCCCCCCCCCCCCAAGCTCACCTTGTCCAACCACTGTAATAACAGTTTTTGACTGAGGGCCACGCATCAAGACTCCTTCTAGAATCCTGCCATCATAAGACCTAAATCTGTTCACTAGATGTTGCCACTGTGTGATGACTGGGACTTTCTCCCCCCCAGGGACTGTCACTGTGACATGCCCAGCTAAGAATGCTCAGGAAGCAGAGCCCTAGTTTGGAAATTGAACACAGATTCCACTGTGCTAACAATGCAGCTCTCCACTCAATGATTTAACATCTATAGCAAGTGTACCACAGACTATGAAAGAGCATACCAAGAACTGTGCAAGCAATGCAGCTGCACATGTTGCAAATATAGAGGAGCATAAAAATTGCTCTCAGGGAGGAGCCAAGATGGAGGCCAGATGATGAACCACAGTTCTCCAGCATTTCTGCTGGAAAGTTTTCTTCTTCTTTGTTGCCTGTTTATTATGCCCCATACAAATCATAAGGGGATAGTGAAGGTGTTACCCTCATCAGCCAGATCTTCATTCCCACTCCAGCAGACATTGGACCACTTCACGATCAGATCTCAGCCGGTGAACCGGAATGGGAGCACTGCTGTATGGTCCGCAGAAGGAGTGTTGGATCTTATGGGGCAAGACACATCATTGTCCCCACCGGAGGCTAATACCCCGCCATGTCCAGCCACCCTGCATGTGGAGACAGCAGTTCCTCAGCCAGTAGAATTATCAGTAACTGAGACCTGCGGTGGTGGGAGCGCCCCTGCAGTGAGTACGGCTGAGTGTGGATTCTTTGGAGAAGTCAAGACTACTCCCACGGCGATATCACTGGAAATGCTTTGGATAGCAATCAAGCAAATGGATGAAACTATTAAAATGTTGGTGGCAAAAACCTTAATCTTTGTAAGTAAAGATGAATTACTTTCTCAAAACTTGGATAAAGTTCGTAGGGAAGGACTGGATCAGGTTTCACATACACAAGAAGAGATAAAAAATCTTAAAGATACTGTCCGCCTTATTTTTGAAAGAGAAAGACGCCCATATTTCGACCCAAATCGGGAGATAGGCGTCTTTCTCCCTTGGGCGCCCAAATCGGTATAATTGAAAGCCGATTTTGGGCATCTTCAACTGCAATCTGTCGCGGAAACGGTCAAAGTTGATGGGGGCGTGTTGGAGGCGTGGTGAAGGCGGGACTGGGGCGTGTTTATCAGCCGAGGAGAGATGGGCATCCTCGGCCAATAATCGAAAAAAGAAAGGCGTTTTTAGCGCGAATTTGGGTCACTTTTTTTTTACCCTTTTTTTTCATGAACAAGTCCCAAAAAAGTGCCATAAATGACCAGATGACCACTGGAGGGAATCGGGGATGACCACCCCTGACTCCCCCGGTGGTCACTAACCCCCTCCCACCCAAAAAAACAACTTTAAAACCTTTTTTTTCCAGCCTGTATGCCAGCCTCAAATGTCATACCCAGCTCCATCACAGCAGTATGCAGGTCCCTGGAGCAGTTGTTAGTGGGTGCAGTGGACTTCAGCCAGGTGGACCCAGGCCCATCCCTGTTACACTTGTGGTGGTAAATGGGAGCCCTCCAAACCGCCCCCAAAACCCACTGTACCCACATCTAGGTGCCCCCCTTCAGCCATAAGTGCTATGGTAATGGTGTAGAGTTGTGGGGAGTGGGTTTTGGGGGGCTCAGCACTCAAGGGAAGGGAGCTATGGACTTCAGAAGTAGTTAACTTTTTTAAATTGTTACAAGTGCCCCCTAGGGTGCCCGGTTGGTGTCCTGGCATGTGAGGGGGACCAGTGCACTACGAATCCTGGCCCCTCCCACGACCCAATGCCTTGGATTTGGTCATTTTTGAGCTGGACACCTTCAGTTTCCATTATCGCTGAAAAACAAAACCACCCAGCTCAAATCCGCACAAATCCGATGCATTTGGCTGGCACAAACTGTATTATCGGAAAAAAGATGGACGCCCATTTTTTCCGAAAATACGGTTTGCCCCTTCACATACCCGTTCTCGGAGATAGATGCCCATGGAGATGGGCGTTCGCGTTCGATTATGCCCCTCTGTGTCATCTAATGTAAAAGATCAGAAGCATAGGAAATTTGAGCAACTAGAAAATTATGATCGAAGATTGAATTTAAGAGTTTAGAATTTCCACAGATTAATGGGAGTAACTCCTGCAAATTCTTTTAAAAAGTTTCTTATGGAATGTTTGAAGTTGTCTCAAGAAGCTGTGCCTCCAATTAATAGTTTATTTTCTGCCAACTGCTCAGAAAAACCCTGCTAAGCGTTTATTTCCCAATCCGCAGATGATGGATATACAAGTTCAATCTTCTTCTAATGATGAGTTTTATTTATTTATTTATATCCCACATTTTCCCACCCATGGGCAGGCTCAACATGGCTTACATCACTCTGCAAAAACATACATCAATTCAGCAAACAAATACTTTGAAGTTAAAGAGATTAGTGAGTAACAGCAAAGGAGAGGAAAAGGAGAAAGAGTAATAGAGTTCAATATGTCATTACGACTGCAGCAGTTCAGAAGTTAGAGATGCTAGGCGGGTCTTTAGCGTCAGCATTTCCAAATAATAGGGTCTTTACAGATTTTCTGAAGGCCAAATGATCTTGAATAGATTTTACAGATTTTGGTAAACCATTCCACGAGTGAGCGCTAACATAGGGAAAGGTGGATGCGTAGGTGGTTTTATACTTGATGCCACAACATGTTGGGAAATGAAGATTCAAGTACGTGTGAGATGATCTGGAAGAGTTCCTAGGTGGTAAGCTGATAAGGGCATCCATATATGCTTGGAGCTTCACCGTAGAGAATTTTATGCAGCAGGATGCAAACTTTAAAAGTTATCCGGTACTTGATAGGAAGCCAATGCAGTTTCTCACGCAGCGGTCTTGAACTTTCAAACCTCGATTTACTATAGATCAGTCTAGCAGGTGTATTGTGGGCGGTTTGTAGTTTTTATGAAGCAGTGCTTTGCACCCTACGTATATTCCATGGCAGTAATCAAGGTGGCTTAAGACTAATGATTGAACAAAAGATATCTCAGCGTTTTTGAAAAATTCTTTTTCTGAAACCTCCGAATGTGGAACATGGTTAGTTGCCTTTGTTTTTGAACAAGACCTAAACTTTAATATGAGACTTTACTTTAGGAGCTCTGGTGTTCTTTTCCATGGTCAAAAGATTTAGCTATACCCAGATGTTACTAAGACAACACAGGAAAGACAGAAAGAATTCCTTGTGATGAGAGATGAAACAAAAAAAAAATTAGGAGCTACTATTTTATTAGCATACACGTGTAGATGTGTGGTGAAATGACTGGGAATGAAATATGCATGTTTTGCCCCAGATCATCTCCAATCTTTTCTTTATATAAAGAAAGTAACCAGCAGTGTACCATCTTCTGTAATTAGCTATAAATATAGGCTGTTTGTATATTCTGGATAGTCCTTTTCCTTTTTATTTTCCTCTTTAGATCTCCTTATCAATGGGTCCTTTCCCTTTTCTCTTTTTGGGGTCTAAGGAAGGGTAACGTTAGAAATGTTTCTTTTGCTGTAAAGGATATTGATTAAGATTATTTTTCCCTCTTATTGGATTCAGTGGCGTACCTAGGGTAGTTGACACCCGGGACCGGTCATTTTTTAACCCCCCCCCCCCCCCCCACCAAATCCAGTACTAGGCATATACAAAACACTCAAGACCTATAGAGCAATTCTACCATACCATAAGCAGTAATTTGTACGAGTCACACAAGGAAAAGGAAAACATCTTAAACACTACAGTGAGCACTAGAACATCAATTCACCTATTGTAAAACGAAAACAGACAGATTAGTACAGATCGTCGATCCTGCACAGTCAATGCTTTGAGCAGGGACTGTCTTTCTTCTATGTTTGTGCAGCGCTGCGTATGCCTTGTAGCGCTATAGAAGGTAAAATTATGTATAATCATACCTGATAATTTTCTTTCCATTAATCATAGCTGATCAATCCATAGACTGGTGGGTTGTGTCCATCTACCAGCAGGTGGAGATAGAGAGCAAACTTTTGCCTCCCTATATGTGGTCATGTGCTGCCGGAAACTCCTCAGTATGTCGATATCAAAGCTCCATCCGCAGGACTCAGCACTTAGAGAATTACACCCACGAAGGGACACTCTGCCCAGCTCACCACCGCCGAAACGGGGGAGGGGAATTAACCCAGCTCATCCCCACACAAGTGGGGGAGGGGAATCCGTCCAGCTCATCCCCGCGGAGCGGGGGAGGGACACCACACCCGCCGATGCGGGGGGATCTGGCTTATCCTGCAACCGCAACCGCGGGAGGAGCTGACTGACCCTAACACCGCCGAAGCGGGAGGGGTACAAAGCTGCCCTACAGCCGCACGAAGCGGGAGGGAGTGCCGGCAGAATTTTAAGTCTCAATCCAGCCCCGTAAAACGGAGGGGAGAGGAATGCAGCAGCTCACTGTAACACAAACTCGTCTTAACTCTTGAAGAATCCAAGTGAAAAAACTTGAACACGAAGTCTTTCTGAAGTAACTGAAGACTAAACTTGAACCTGAAATGCAACCAGAATAAAAACAGTACAGATATCTGGGAGGGGCTATGGATTGATCAGCTATGATTAATGGAAAGAAAATTATCAGGTATGATTATACATAATTTTACCTTCCATATCATCAAGCTGATCAATCCATAGACTGGTGGGATGTACCGAAGCAGTACTCACCCAGGGCGGGACATTGAAATCCCTGACCTCAACACTGAAGCTCCAAACCGGGCCTCCGCCCGTGCAGCCACAGTCAAACGGTAATGCTTGGAGAATGTATGAGCCGAAGCCCAAGTTGCCGCCTTGCATATCTCTTCCAAGGAGACGGATCCGGCCTCTGCCATCGAGGCCGCCTGAGCTCTCGTGGAGTGAGCCTTCAGCTGGATAGGCGGCACCTTCCCCGCGGCCACATAAGCCGCTGCAATGGCTTCCTTGACCCATCTTGCCACTGTAGGCTTAGCAGCCTGCAGACCCTTACGAGGACCTGCAAACAGGACAAACAGATGACCCGATTTCCGGAAATCATTGGTCACTTCCAAGTATCTGATGATGACTCGTCTCACATCCAGATATTTAAGAGCAGAGTACTCCTCTGGGTAGTCCTCCCTACGAAAGGAAGGGAGACAGAGCTGCTGATTCACATGGAAGCGAGAAACAATCTTGGGCAGGAAGGAAGGCACTGTGCGAATAGTCACTCCTGCCTCAGTGAACTGCAGAAAAGGCTCTCGACATGAGAGCGCCTGGAGCTCGGAAACTCTTCTGGCTGAAGTGATAGCCACCAAAAAGACTGCTTTCAACGTCAGGTCTTTCAGAGATGCCCTCGACAAGGGTTCAAAAGGCGGCTTCTGCAATGCTCTTAGTACCAGGTTGAGATTCCACGCAGGCACCACTGAGTGCAGAGGAGGGCGCAGGTGATTAACTCCCTTGAGAAAGCGCACCACATCTGGCTGTGAAGCCAGGGAAGCACCCTTCAGGCGGCCCCTGAAGCAAGCCAGAGCCGCTACCTGGACTTTAAGGGAACTGAGCGACAGGCCTTTCTCCAGACCTTCTTGCAGGAACGCCAACACTGAAGAAATTGGAGCAGTGAAGGGAGAAAGTGAGCCTGCTTCACACCACGCTGCAAAGATACGCCAAACCCTGGCGTAAGCAGTAGAAGTAGAGCGCTTCCTCGCTCTCAGCATAGTGGCTATGACCTTGTCTGAGAAGCCCTTCTTCCTCAGACGCTGCCGCTCAATAGCCAGGCCGTAAGACCAAAGGGGGAGGGATCCTCCATCACCACGGGACCCTGATGTAACAGGCCCTGCTCCACTGGCAGCCGCAGAGGATCGTCGACTGAGAGCCTGATCAAGTCCGCATACCAGGGACGCCTGGGCCAATCCGGACCCACCAGGATTACCCTGCCGGGATGCTTTGCCACCCGGTCTAGCACCCTGCCCAACATGGGCCAGGGCGGGAACACATAGAGAAGCTCTTGTGTCGGCCACTGTTGGAGAAGAGCATCTACTCCCAGGGATCGAGGGTCCCGTCCTCTGCTGAAAAAGCGCGGCACTTGGCAATTGGCCGATGACGCCATCAGATCTAGGCTCGGCTGGCCCCAGCGCTTCGTGATGTCCAAGAACGCCTGAGCAGATAGCTGCCACTCTCCGGGCTCCAAGGTATGGCGACTGAGAAAGTCCGCCTTGACATTCATGACTCCGGCAATGTGGGCCGCTGAAAGCTGCTCCAGGTTCGCTTCCGCCCACTGGCAAAGATTCATAGCCTCCTTGGCTAGAGGGGCGCTCTTGGTACCTCCCTGGCGGTTGACATAGGCCACAGCCGTGGCATTGTCCGACAGGACCCGTACAGGCTTCAACACCAGTACCGGGATGAACTCCAAAAGCGCCAACCGAATGGCTCTGAGTTCCAGGAGGTTGATAGACCACTTTGCCTCTGCAGGAGACCAGAGCCCCTGCGCTGTCCTTCCCAAGCAGTGGGCTCCCCAGCCCGACAACGAGGCGTCCGTCGTGACGACAATCCACTCTGGGGTCACCAGAGGCATTCCCGCAGACAACTTGTCTGTCTGCATCCACCAGCTCAGCGCCTTGCGCACTGCTGGGTCCAAGGGAAGGCGCACAGCATAATCCTCCGACATCGGAGTCCAGCGCTGCAGCAAAGAGTGTTGAAGTGGTCTCATATGAGCCCTGGCCCAGGGCACAACTTCCATCGTGGCCGTCATAGAGCCCAACAGCTGCACATAGTCCCAAGCCCGAAGGGGAGAGGCTACTAGGAACTGGTCCACCTGAGCCTGAAGTTTGACAATCCGATTGTCTGGCAGGAA
Source organism: Microcaecilia unicolor (assembly GCF_901765095.1). Lineage (NCBI taxonomy): Eukaryota > Metazoa > Chordata > Amphibia > Gymnophiona > Siphonopidae > Microcaecilia > Microcaecilia unicolor. The sequence goes on along the minus strand of NC_044040.1, from coordinate 115,644,465 downwards.
CACTCTGCCCACTTGGGTGTCGAATCGAACTCCCAGGTACTCCAGGGACTGAGTCGGGCGCAGCTGGCTTTTCTCCCAGTTGATGATCCATCCCAGGGAGCTCAAAAGAGCAACTACCCGGTCCACAGCTTTGCCGCACTCTGCATAAGAGGGGGCTCGGATCAACCAGTCGTCCAGATAAGGATGGACTTGTACCCCTTCCTTTCGTAGGAAGGCCGCGATGACCACCATTACTTTGGAAAAGGTCCGTGGAGCAGTAGCCAACCCGAAAGGGAGGGCTCTGAACTGGAAGTGTCGTCCCAGGACTGCAAAACGCAGAAAGCGTTGATGAGGAGGCCAGATGGGAATATGCAGGTACGCTTCCTTGATGTCCAAGGATGCCAGGAACTCTCCTGCCTTCACTGCCGCTATAACAGAGCGGAGAGTCTCCATGCGAAAGTGCCGCACTTTCAAGGCCCGATTGACCCCTTTGAGGTCGAGGATAGGCCGGACAGAACCTCCTTTCTTTGGTACCACAAAGTAAATGGAGTAACGTCCCTTGCCAAGCTGACTTTCTGGCACCGGAACAACCGCGCCCAGGCGGATCAGATTGTCCAAGGTCTGCTGCACTGCCACAGCTTTGACCGGAGACTTGCAGGGAGAGAGTACAAACCCGTCTTTTAAGGGTCGGCAGAACTCTAGTTTGTAGCCGTCTCTGATGACTTCCAGCACCCACGCGTCTGAAGTTATTGTGGTCCACTCGCCCAGAAACGAGGACAGCCGTCCTCCAATCTGCACTGGGGCGTGGACCAAGACCCCGTCATTGGGTACGAGACCCTGGGGGAGGACCGGAGGGAGCACCTCCGGGACGGCGGTCTCTGCGAAAGGAATGCTGCTTGGGGGAGAAATTCCTCTTGAAGGAAGAGGGGGCAGAGGAACCCGACTTGCCCGGGCGGTACCGACGGGCTTCCTGCAACCGTCCTCTGGAGGTACCGGGACGAGTAGTAGCCCGAGCCCTGACCTCTCGTAATTTCTTGCCCTTAGACGTGCCGAGATCGGTCACGATTTTGTCCAGCTCGACCCCAAAGAGCAGCTTGCCTTTAAAAGGCAACCTAGCCAGGCGGGATTTAGAGGCGTGGTCCGCAGACCAATGTTTCAGCCAAAGCCACCGCCGCGCAGAGATTGTCTGAGCCATGCCTTTCGCTGAGGCCCTCAAGACATCATACAGCAAGTCTGCCAAATAGGCTAAGCCCGATTCCAGGGCCGGCCAATCAGCCCTCAAGGAATGATCCGAGGGGGAAGCCCGCTGCACCATAGTCAGGCACGCCCTGGCCACATAGGAGCCGCAAACTGAGGCCTGCAAACTTAAAGCAGCCGCCTCAAAGGACGACCTTAAGGCCGCCTCCAATCTTCTGTCTTGGGCGTCCTTTAGGGCCGTGCCACCTTCCACCGGCAACGCCGTTTTCTTAGTCACCGCAGTGATTAAAGAATCCATGGTAGGCCACAGATAGGCCTCACGTTCACTCACAGCCAAAGGATAGAGGCGGGACATAGCCCTAGCCACTTTAAGGCTCGCTTCTGGGACATCCCATTGAGCCGAAATTAAGGTGTGCATGGCATCATGCACGTGGAAGGTTCTAGGCGGGCGCTTCGTCCCCAGCATAATGACAGAGCCAACAGGGGCTGAGGGAGAGACGTCCTCCGGAGAGGAAATCTTCAAAGTGTCCATGGCCTGTAACAACAGGTTGGGCAAATCCTCTGAGCTAAAAAGCCGCGCTGCAGAGGGGTCATCCGCTCCATCCGAGCGGGGATCCGTCTCCTCCAAGGAATCCGCAAAGGACCGTTGGGAGACCTCAGACACGCTGCCCTCATCTACATCGGAGGAGACAAATTCCTCCAAGGCCTGGGAATCAACCCGAGGGCGTTTACCTCTGGGAACCTCAACCTCTTTACCAGACGAGGGAGCAGGGGCAGCGTTGTGCATGAGGAAGGCCTGATGCAGCAGCAAAACAAACTCGGGGGAGAAACCCCCCAGACTGTGCACTTCCGCAGCCTGGGCAACAGCCCTAGACGCACCCTCAACCGGCGCTCGCAATAGCGGGGGAGAGACATGCTGCGCATCCAAAATGGCGTCCGGCGCGAAACTCCGCGAAGGAGCCGCGCGGGAAGAACGGCTCTTAACTTTAGCCGCTTCTGTGCCGTCGCCCAAATTAAGGGCGTTCATGGCATTAATGTCTCCAACCTCAAGGGCGGCCCAAGAAGAAGCCGTCCGAGCCGCGTGGCCGGCCAAGATGGCGGAGGCGAGGAGCGGGGGATGGGCGTTTATGGCGGGAAAAACCGCCACGCCGGAGGAAGGACCGGGACATTCATCGGTCACGAAACTGTCACCCAACAAGGGCGAATCAGGCTTTAAGACCCCCGCATCCCCTCTAGAAGCGCTCAAGCTACCCGGGGAGCGACCCTTTGCGCCCTCGCCCTCCGACGCCATATGCCACGAGGAGAAGAATCGGGGAACCCCCTGCCCGCTATAAAAAGGTAAAAATTACCTGCTGTCCGCTCCGAGTTGTAACGACCTGGTGTCCCAGTGAGTAGCTGCAATAGACGCTTAAATAAACGTCGAAATAAACGCCTTTAAGGACATTCAAAATTTTTTTTTTTTTTTTTTTTTAACGGAGCCAGCGGGAGGGGGGAGAAAAGGAGGGACCTGGCACCACCAGGTTTGCACTTGCTCAAAAGAGCCCTCAACCCCAGGCACTCAACAAAACCTAAAAATTAGGCTTGGAGGCTTAGCCAGAGCTGCTGCTGTGTGTGACCACCACCTGCTGAGATAGAGAACATACTGGGGAGTTTCCGGCAGCACATGACCACATATAGGGAGGCAAAAGTTTGCTCTCTATCTCCACCTGCTGGTAGATGGACACAACCCACCAGTCTATGGATTGATCAGCTTGATGATATGGAAATGCTAAATAGTAGTAGAAAGCCATGTCTTTTCCACAAACACAGATACACCCTAATCCACTATAGAATAAGTAATCATAAACTTTCTATTTAGACAAAAATTAAACTGAACCCCCGGTGCCAGACTCTGCATACAATGCAACACCACAGAAACAGAAAATGTCCCCTAGTACTGTGCAAAATATAAAGACAGCAGATGTAAATTTGAAAAAACTAACAAATACCAATCACCACTTTACAAATTAACAAATAGAAATAAAACAAATACAGAAAATAAAATAATACCATTTTACTGGACTAATACAATTAGCTTCCAGAGGCCAAAATCTCCTTCCTCAGGTCAGTACAGTATAGTGCTGTTACAGTATCTTATCCTGACCTGAGGAAGGGGGTTTTGTTCTCTGAAAGTTAAGTCAAAATGTATTAAAATTAGTCCAATAAAAAGATTACCTTATTTACATGTTCTATTTATAAACAGCACAGCTACAATACTGTATCCTAAAGCAAAATAATAAAAATATATATTTACAGTTTGTTGTCTCTGGTTTCTGCTTTCCTCATCTTCTTTTCACTGTCTTCCTTCCATCCAGGATCTGTCTTTGCTCTCTCTCTGCCATCCAGTGTCTGCCCTCTCTAATGTCCCTTGCATCCACTGTCTGCCCTCTCTCTCTCTGCCCCTTCCATCCACTGTCTGCCCTCTCTCTCCCTTCCATCCACCATTTGCCCCAGTCTGCCCTCTTTCTCTCTCCCCCTTCCACCCACCATCTGCCCTTTCTCTCTGCCCCTTCAATCCGTCTGCCCTCCCTCTCCCATCCATCCAGGGTTTGCCCTCCCTCACGCTCCCCACTTCCATCCAGGGTCTGTCCCCTCTCTCTCTGCCCCCCCTTTTCAGCCCCCAGTTCCACCTGCCCCTAGTTCCAGCCCCAGCCCCAGCCCACATCTCCCACATGCCCCCCTTTTCAGCCCCACTATCCCACCAGTCCCCAGCCCTTTTCTCCCATCAGTCCTGAGCTTCAGCCGCCAGCCACTTCTCCCTGTCCCCTTTTCAGCCCCTAGTTTCAACCCCAGCCCTTTTCTCTCACCAGTCCTGAGCTTCAGCCCCAGCCAGTTCTCCCTGTCCCCTTTAAAGCCCCCAGTTTCAGCCCCTGCCCCGTTTCAGCCCACAGTTCCAGCACTAGCCCCCTTATCCCAAATACCCTCCTTTTCAGCCCCCAGTTCCAGCCCCCTTCATCCACCACATGCTTTGCATCCCCCCTTTTCAGCCCCAGACCCATTCTCCCACCTGCCCCAGGCATGGACCCATTCTCCCTCCTGCCCCCTTGTCAGACCCAGCTTCAGACCCCTTCTCCCCTCTGAGCACCCCCACCCCTCCCCAATCCCCTTCTCCCCTCTGAGCACCCCTCTCAGCTCCCCCACCCCTCCCCAATTCCCTTCTCCCCTCTGAGAACCCTCTCAGCTCCCCCACCTTCCCCAATTCCCTTCTCCCCTCTGCGAACCCCTCTGAGCTCCCCCACCCCTCCCGTTCCCTTCTCCCCTCTGCGAACCCCTCTGAGCTCCCCCACCCCTCCCCAGTTCTCTTCTCCCTTCTGAGAACCCCTCTGAGCTCCCCACCCCTTCCCAATTCCCTTCTCCCCTCTGAGCTCCCCCCACCCCTCCCCAATTCACTTCTCCCCTCTGAGAACCCCTCTGAACTACCCCCACCCCTCCCCAATTCCCTTCTCCCCTCTGCGAACCCCTCTGAGCTCCCCCACCCCTCCCCAATTCCCTTCTCCCCTCTGCGAACCCCTCTGAGCTCCCCCACCCCTCCCCAATTCCCTTCCCTCTGTGAACCCCTCTGAGCTCCCCCACCCCTCCCCAGTTCCCTTCTCCCTTCTGAGAACCCCTCTGAACTACCCCCACCCCTCCCCAATTCCCTTCTCCCCTCTGAGAACCCCTCTGAGCTCCCCCCACCCCTCCCCAGTTCCCTTCTCCCCTCTGAGAACCCCTCTGAGCTCCCCCCACCCCTCCCCAGTTCCCTTCTCCCCTCTGCGAACCCCTCTGAGCTCCCCCACCCCTCCCCAGTTCCCTTCTCCCTTCTGAGAACCCCTCTGAGCTCCCCCCACCCCTCCCCAATTCCCTTCTCCCCTCTGAGCTCCCCCACCTCCTTCTCCCATCTGAGCCCCCCTCCCTCCATGGAGAGCGACAGAGCCCTCTTCTCCTGCCACCACCCTGCGTTTTTTTTTAAATCCATGCAGCGACGCAGGCAGCACCTCGTGTCTGCCCTGCTGTGTGCTGTGAAAAAGAAAATCGCTTCGCTGGCATCGGGCCTTCTCTCGCTATGTCCCGCCCTTGAGGAAATAGGAAGTTACCTCAAAAGTGGGCGGGACATAGCGAGAGAAGGCCTGACGCCAGCGAAGCGATTTTCTTTTTTCACAGCACACAGCAGGGCAGACACGAGGCGCTGCCTGCGTCACTCGCTGAATGGATTTTTTTTTTAAATGCAGGGTGGTGGCAGGAGACAACGGAGCACCCCCCCCCCCCACCCGCCGACACCCGGGGCGGACCGCCCTCACCGCCCCCCCTTGGTACTCCACTGATTGGATTAAGTGAATGATACATACCTGTAGCAGGTGTTCTCCGAGGACAGCAGGCTGATTGTTCTCACGACTGGGTTGACGTCCACGGCAGCCCCCACCAACCGGAACAAAACTTCGCGGGCGGTCCCGCACGCAGGGCACGCCCACCGCGCATGCGCGGCCGTCTTCCCGCCCGTGCGTGACCGTTCCCGCTCAGTTGAATGACAAGCAAAAATGATCAAACGCAACTCCAAAGGGGAGGAGGGAGGGTAGGTGAGAACAATCAGCCTGCTGTCCTCGGAGAACACCTGCTACAGGTATGTATCATTCACTTTCTCCGAGGACAAGCAGGCTGCTTGTTCTCACGACTGGGGTATCCCTAGCTCTCAGGCTCACTGAAAACAAGAACCCAGGTCAATTGAACCTCGCAACGGCGAGGGCATAACAGAAATTGACCTACGAAGAACAACTAACTGAGAGTGCAGCCTGACCAGAATAAATTCGGGTCCTGGAGGGTGGAGTTGGATTTACACCCCAAACAGATTCTGCAGCACCGACTGCCCGAACCGACTGTCGCGTCGGGTATCCTGCTGGAGGCAGTAATGTGATGTGAATGTGTGGACAAATGACCACGTCGCAGCCTTGCAAATCTCTTCAATAGTGGCTAACTTCAAGTGAGCCACCGACGCTGCCATGGCTCTGACACTATGAGCCGTGACATGACTCTCTAGAGTCAGCCCAGCCTGGGCATAAGTGAAGGAAATGCAATCTGCTAGCCAATTGGAGATGGTGCGTTTCCCGACAGCGACCCCTATCCTGTTAGGGTCGAAAAAAACAAACAATTGGGCGGACTGTCTGTGGGGCTGTGTCCGCTCCAAGTAGAAGGCCAATGCTCTCTTGCAGTCCAATGTGTGCGACTGACGTTCAGCAGGGCGGGTATGCGGTCTGGGAAAGAATGTTGGCAAGACAATTGACTGGTTAAGATGGAACTCCGACACCACCTTCGGCAGGAACTTTGGGTGGGTGCGGAGCACTACTCTGTTGTGATGAAATTTGGTATACGGAGCATGAGCTACCAGGGCTTGAAGCTCACTGACCCTACGAGCTGAAGTAACTGCCACCAAGAAAATGACCTTCCAGGTCAAGTACTTCAGATGGCAGGTATTCAGTGGCTCAAAAGGAGGTTTCATCAGCTGGGTGAGGACGACGTTGAGATCCCATGACACTGCAGGAGGCTTGATAGGGGGCTTTGACAAAAGCAAGCCTCTCATGAATCGAACGACTAAAGGCTCTCCAGAGATGGCTTTACCTTCCACACGATAATGGTAAGCACTAATCGCACTAAGGTGATTCCTTACTGAGTTGGTCTTGAGGCCAGACTCTGATAAGTGCAGAAGGTATTCAAGCAGGTTCTGTGCAGGACAAGAACGAGGTTCTAGGGCCTTGCTCTCACACCAAACGACAAACCTCCTCCACTTGAAAAAGTAACTCTTTTTAGTGGAATCCTTCCTAGAGGTAAGCAAGACACGGGAGACACCCTCAGACAGACCCAACGCAGTGAAGTCTACGCCCTCAACATCCAGGCCGTGAGAGCCAGAGACTGAAGGTTGGGGTGCAGAAGCGCTCCGTCGTTCTGCGAAATGAGAATCGGAAAACACTCCAATCTCCACGGTTCTTCGGAGGACAACTCCAGAAGAAGAGGGAACCAGATCTGACGGGGCCAAAAGGGCGCGATCAGAATCATGGTGCCGCGGTCTTGCTTGAGCTTCAGTAAGGTCTTCCCCACCAAAGGTATGGGAGGATAAGCATACAGGAGGCCGGTCCCCCAATGAAGGAGAAAGGCATCCGACGCTAGCCTGCCGTGTGTCTGAAGTCTGGAACAGAACAGAGGCAGCTTGTGGTTGGTCCGAGAGGCGAAAAGGTCCACCGAGGGGGTGCCCCACTCTCGGAAGATCTTGCGTACCACTCTGGAATGGAGCGACCACTCATGCGGTTGCATGACTCTGCTCAGTCTGTTGGCCAGACTGTTGTTTACGCCTGCCAGGTATGTGGCTTGGAGGAGCATGCCGAACTGGCAAGCCCAACGCCACATCCCGACGGCTTCCTGACACAGGGGGCGAGATCCGGTGCCCCCCTGCTTGTTGATGTAATACATTGCAACCTGATTGTCTGTCCAGATTTGGATAATTTGACAGGACAGCCGATCTCTGAAAGCCTTCAGTGCGTTCCAGATCGCTCGGAGCTCCAGGAGGTTGATCTGAAGATCCTTTTCCTGGAGGGACCACAGTCCCTGGGTGTGAAGCCCATCGACATGAGCTCCCCACCCCAGGCGAGATGCATCCGTCGTCAGCACTTTCGTGGGCTGTGGAATTTGGAATGGACGTCCCAGGGTCAAATTGGTCCGAATGGTCCACCAGTGCAGTGAAGTGCGGCAACTGGTGAAGAGGTGGATGACATGTTCTAGATTCCCGGTGGCTTGAAACCACTGGGAAGCTAGGGTCCATTGAGCAGATCTCATGTGAAGATGAGCCATGGGAGTCACATGAACTGTGGAGGCCATATGACCCAGAAGTCTCAACATCTGCCGAGCTGTGATCTGCTGAGACGCTCTGGTCTGGGAAGCCAGGGCCAGGAGGTTGTTGGCCCTCGCTTTGGGAAGGAAGGCCTGAGCCGTCTGAGTATTCAGCAGAGCTCCTATGAATTCCAGAGACTGGGCTGGCTGGAGATGGGACTTTGGGTAATTTATCACAAACCCCAGCAGCTCCAGGAGGTGAATAGTGCACTGCATGGACCGGCGAGCTCCTGCCTCCGAGGTGTTCTTGACCAGCCAATCGTCAAGATATGGGAACACGTGCACTCCCAGCTTGCGTAGATACGCCGCTACCACCACGAGGCACTTTATAAACACCCGTGGGGCAGAGGCGAGCCCAAAGGGCAGCACACAATACTGAAAGTGCCGTGTGCCCAGGCGGAATCTGAGATACTGTCTGTGAGCTGGCAGTATCGGGATGTGAGTGTATGCGTCCTTTAAATCCAGGGAACATAGCCAATCGTTTTTCTAAATCATTGGCAGAAGGGTGCCCAAGGAAAGCATCCTGAACTTTTCTTTGACCAGGAATTTGTTCAGGCCTCTCAGGTCTAGGATGGGGCGCATCCCCCCTGTTTTCTTTTCCACAAGGAAGTACCTGGAATAGAATCCCTGCCCTTCCTGCCCGGGTGGTACGGGCTCGACCGCATTGGCGCTGAGAAGGGCGGAGAGTTCCTCTGCAAGTACCTGCTTGTGATGGGAGCTGAAGGATTGAGCTCCCGGAGGACAATTTGGTGGAGGGGAGGCCAAATTTAGGGCGTATCCGCACCGCACTATTTGGAGAACCCACTGGTCGGAGGTTATGAGAGGCCACCTTTGGTGAAAGAATTTTAACCTCCCTCCGACTGGCAGATCGTCCGGTACGGACACTTTGAGGGCGGCTATGTTCCCATGGATCCAGTCAAAAGCCCGTCCCCGGCTTTTGCTGTGGAGGCGCAGGGGGCTGCTTAGGTGCACGCTGTTGACGAGAACGAGCGTGCTGGGACTGTCCCTGTGCCTGACGAGGCCTTCGGGCCGGCTGGGTGTACCTACGCTTGGTAAAGGCATAGGGCGCAGCCTGCCGGGCCCGGGAAAAACGTCCACCTGCTGAGGTGGATGCTGAAGGTGCCCGGTGGGAGAGCTTGTCGAGAGCGGTTTCCCGCTGATGCAGTTGGTCCACCAGCTGCTCGACCTTCTCGCCAAAAATGTTATCCCCCCGGCAAGGGACGTCAGCCAGTCTCTGCTGGGTGCGGTTGTCCAGGTCAGAGGCACGCAGCCATGAGAGCCTGCGCATCACTATACCTTGGGCCGCAGCATGAGATGCCACGTCACAGGTGTCATAAATACCCCTGGACAGGAACTTTCTGCACGCCTTCAGCTGCCTGACCACCTCCTGAAAAGGCCTGGACTGCTCCGGCGGGAGCTTGTCAACCAGGTCCGCCAGTTGCTTCACATTATTCCGCATGTGGATGCTCGTGTAGAGCTGGTAAGACTGGATGCGGGTCACGAGCATGGAAGATTGGTAGGCCTTCCTCCCAAACGAGTCCAGAGTGCGAGACTCCCGCCCCGGGGGCGCCGAGGCGGTATCCCTCGAACTCCGTGCCCTCTTGAGAGCAGAGTCCACGACCACCGAGTCATGAGGCAATTGGGGCCGCATTAACTCTGGGTCCGAGTGGATTCTGTATTGGGACTCTGCTTTCTTGGGGATGGTGGGATTAGATAGTGGTCTCAACCAGTTCCGAAGCAGTGTCTCTTTGAGGACATTGTGCAACGGTACCGTGGAGGACTCTCTAGGTGGTGATGGATAGTCGAGGACCTCGAGCATCTTAGCCCTCGGCTCATCCACAGAGACCACGGGAAAGGGAATGCAAATAGACATATCCCTGACAAAGGAGGCAAAGGAGAGGCTCTCAGGTGGCGAGAGCTTTCTCTCTGGTGAAGGAGTGGGGTCGGAGGGAAGGCCCACAGACTCCTCTGAGGAGAAATATCTGGGGTCCTCCTCCTCCCCCCACAAGGCCTCTTCCTCGGTGTCGGACATGAGCTCGTGCAGCTCAGTCCTCAACCGGGCCCGGCTCGACGTCGAGGCACCGAGGCCTCGGTAGCGTCGTCGAGCGGTGGACTCCTGCGCCGGCGGGGATAAAGCTCCCTCCATCGACGTCGACGGGGACTCCACCTGCGTGGCGGTCGAGACCGGCACTGCAAGCGGCGTCGGCGTTGAAGGCCTCGGCACCGGGCTAGAGCACGCCGGCGCCACAGTCAACGGCGCCGAGGGCGCAAGCACCCCCGGCGCCGGCACAGTCTGGCGCATCAGCCCTTCCAGAATCCCCGGAAGGATGGCTCGGAGGCACTCGTCCAGCACCGCTGTTGGGAAAGGCGAGGGGGCCGGTAGAGGCGTCGGTGCCGGAAGCTGTTCGGGTCCAGGAGACTGCACCGAAGTGCTGGGACCCTGACACGGCGGTACCTCTACTACAGAGGGGGACCTCTCCTCTCAATGCTGCCGCTTCCTCGGCGTCGACTCATCTCCGGCGCCGGGAGCCGGATGCATCGAGGGCGACCGATTACGGTGTTTCTTTGTCTTCTTGCGGTGCCCGTCATTGGCGCTTGGTGGAATTGAGGAGGAGGAGGTCGATCCCCCTCGGCCTCGAGGGACCGGGTCCGACAGGGTTCGGTCCCGAGGGCCCTGGGTAGAGGGAGTGACCGGGGCCGATTGCCCACGCGGCCTCTCACCCCTGCCTTCACCGGGAGACCGGCGGGCCGATGGGACCTGTGCTCCTGGGGTCGATGCCATCGGTGCCGATTTCGTGGACATCGATACCGGTACTGAAGAACCGGCCGTCGATACCGATGCCGTCGAAGTCGACGTCGAGGGGTCGGCGCAAGTTCCAAAAAGACGGTCCCGAAGAACTTGCCTCGCTACTTGTGTCCGTTTCCGGAGACCGAGACACAAAGTACACGTCTTGGTATCGTGCTCCGGCCCGAGGCACTGGAGGCACCAAGCGTGAGTGTCGGTCTGCGAGATATGCCGGCCGCACCGACCACACTTTTTAAATCCACTCGGGACCTTCGAGGACATTGACGTAAAAATCGCGTCGGCGAAATCAAAGTCGTCGATGGTGGCGGTAAAAATCACACCTCGAAAATAAATCGACCGCGCGGCCACAAGGCCGCAACGCGACGCCCCCGCTAAGAGACGAGGGAAAAATCAAGTTCAGAGTTTTTTTTTTTTTTTTTTTAAAGAAACTAAAGAGAAACGCGAACAACGAAAAAATAAGAAGATTCGCGCGAAAACGCGATCCGGTTTCCGGGGCTGACAGAGAGAGAGAGAGACGAACACGGCTCTCTCCAGCGCGGAAAAGAAAAGACTGAGCGGGAACGGTCACGCACGGGCGGGAAGACGGCCGCGCATGCGCGGTGGGCGTGCCCTGCGTGCAGGACCGCCCGCAAAGTTTTGTTCCGGTTGGTGGGGGCTGCCGTGGACGTCAACCCAGTCGTGAGAACAAGCAGCCTGCTTGTCCTCGGAGAATATTGTGATATCCTTTTTCCCCTTATTATTTTGATTGAGCTCTGTTTTTCTTGTGCAAGTGTTTTGAACTTTTAAATTGTTTGAAATTAATAAGATGAAATTAAAATAAAAATTGCTCCCAGCCCATTGTCTCTTCTCAAAGGCAGTGACAAGGCAGATAGCACAAGTGACAAAGTCATACAAGATGCAACTCTAACTCAGTAGTCTTTGAATAACTAACAGTTAAGAAATTCCATAATTATATAGGATCACGTTAAGGCACCAGATTTAGATGATCTTTTACAAAGTGGCAGTAAGCCCAATATAGGCTTACTACACGCTAATTTGGAGCTACCACTGGCCCAACACAGGTGCCGGCAGTAGTTCCAGCCCCAGCATGCACCATTTCCCACACTGGGAAAATAGGGCTCGATTGTTTTGTGTGGCAGTTACCCAGTGGTAATCAGGCAGCACCACATACTACCCAGTTACTAGCGAGTTAGCACAGGCACCCTTACTGCCACCTCAGTGGTCCTCCCCGCATGGCCACACAATAAGAGCAATCTTACCGCATGGCCATGTATTTTTGCAGCCTTTTTACAGACTGCTGCAGTAAAAAGTGCCTCAACATGTGATTCTGAGTGAGTGACTTCATTTTCCTCTACCCAACCCATAGATATATGGGTACTGCAGACATTTCAGCACTCCTAATATTGAGAAAATTATGTTTATGAAGGCGTAATATGTGTTGAGTTTAATGCCCTCAATAATTTTGAAAATTTTGGTTGCTATTATTCCACTTAATTCAGTTCTGCCACTGACTCTGAAAGACCCTGGGTACGTCGTTTCATCTCCTTGTGCCTCAGATCTATTTCAGCTTTGCAAGTAACAGCAAGTAACCCTGGAATAATTATTTCCTCTCCCTCTGCAAGTCACTTCATCTTCACATGTGCTACATGGTCTAGCCATTTTGAAAAGTACTACTAGATTTGTATTTTCCCAGTGACTTTCTTTTAATTAAAATATCATTGATAAATGGGTTTTTCCATATCAAAAAGTTTCTCAAATCGTAAAAAGCCCAGTATTCAAGACAAATCTGCTTAGATCTTCAGTGACTTCCACATTTTATACAGTTACTACAGAGAGCAAATAAAATATAAAATCCAGGATGTGCACTAACTCTGAATTCTGACATCTAGCATGTAGCTGACATTATCGAACAATGTTACCCTTACTATCCCCTACTATCTTAGCCTTTCTAGTCTAGATGAGTGCATGCAAAAAATGAACTTATATAAGCTGGCAGCTGCAGTCGATAAACAGAGGGAAAGGTCTCCCTTTCACATAGTTATTGCCATCAATACATGGCATGTTTTAATAAACTTATTTGACCCAATAAGGAAGAATCAAATTTACTGGCTAGTACATATCATTGTTTCAGTCACCTGTTCATGAACAAAGGGGCTACACCTAATAGATTTACTTCAATTAAAATCTCTGGACCCAATATTCAGCCAGCGGCAGGCAGCACTTTTGCTGTCCACTACCAGCGTCAAACCAGGACATTCAATGCTGGGCTGTCGACTGGCATTGAATATCAGGGGTGGGGGGTTTAACTGCTAAAAAGCTAACTAGCTATGCTGATATTCAGCACTAACTGGTTAACTTTTTAGCACTTAAAGATAGGACAGCTATTTATTCGGTCCTATCTGACCGCTAAACTTGGTTAGGTGCTGAATATCAAAGCCTAACTGTATAACTCGCACGATATAGCCGGTTATGTGCTAGGTGCTAACTGGCAATATTCAGCAGAGATAAACAATTATCTGCCACTGAATATTAGTGGTTAGGCGCCAATATGTTATTTAACCAGTCAGGAGTCATGTCTGGCTGGTTAAATAGCTTTGAATATCGGAGGAGGGGGTCTATTTTTTCTAAAAGCATGTGAACGGCAATTCTATAATTCTAGAATACTAGCATACTAGAATTTATGTGCATAGGTGTATATTACCTAGAAAAGTGCCAGCAGTACATCTAAGCGCTATTCTGTTATGGAGCATATCCTCCATATCTGTGCATCGGATGCTCTCTGTCCACTGAGGTTACTACTTTTTCAATACGGTAACGCACAGTCACCTTTCATGCTTCTAATAATCGTTTTTAATAATCGTTTTAGGATACTAGTTAAGGAACAACCAGCCAGGCGAGGCTGCCTCTCTGTTTTACGTCTTCACCAACATGCACACGACTTTCAAACAATCTACAAGTTTTACGTCTTTATTTCTAAGACTGACATCGTTTTTTTCTTTTTTCCTCTCTTCCTTTTTTCTTCTTCTGTTCTCCTTTTTTTCCCTCCCCTTCCCTTTCTTCCCTTCCCTTTTTTCCCCCTCCCCCCCTTTCCCTCCTCCTAGTTTCCCCTCTTTTTCCCTCCACCCACCCCTCCTCTCGTTTTTTTTTCACCATTTAATTTTCTAATGCATTTAGGTTTTAACATTTTTTATTGATGATTTAACAATGTTTACATAACCAATAATATGACCAGGTAAGAAAACATCACATTTAGTTACATTCATCCATCCCTTTTATCATCAATGATTTTATCCCTTTGTCCCTCCCCCCCTTTTCCCCAACCATAGCATTATATCCAATGTGTTTGCATGCACTATGTAATATGAATATCAAGAAAGATAACATTTAAATCTGTTAATTGTACTGCAATACTTATGCTGACTTCTCCTAAATCCCCTCTCTTCCCCTCTCCCTCCCCCCATCTGTACCAACTACCGGAAACATATAACAACTGTTGGTAGCCCCACAATGCAATAAACATATGCCATACAAGGAGCTAGTTTCTGATGGTACAGATAAGCTTACTAGCAAGTGTAAACCTGTGCCTTGAGTCATCCATGTTTGAGAAGATTTTTTCCTCTCCATCCTTCAGGACATTTTCATCCAAGCCATGACTGTAGGCTATTTTTGAGAAATAAATAAAGCCCCCAACGTGAGAAATGCTGTTAAATTCACATAGTCAGTATTCTTTATAGTACAGCCATACCATGTAATTGTCCCATCGAAACCTGTCAAACCCATAGTCAAGTTAAACATGCCCCTACCCACTGTCCCTGTATCCTACCCAAACATTCCTTATAAGCCGTTCCCTCCTACATACTTTATTATCCAACCACCCCTCCTCCCCCCTAAAAAAAAAAGAAACTCTGCTACCTGCTCCTCTCCATCTCTCCTCCATCACATACCATTTAAAACTAAACTTCGTGCCCGGACTGACAATGATTGTATAAACAACCTCCAAATTAGAGAGCTGCACGGCTTCCGTCCCGAGGCAGTTCCTGCGGGGTTCCCGCGGGGATGGAACCAGTTCTGCGGGGTTCCCGCGGGGACGGAGGCAGTTCCTGCGGGGTTCCCGCGGGGATGGAACCAGTTCTGTGGGCTTCCCGTGGAAGTGTAAGCTGCACCTGCCTCTCATCTACCGAATACCAATTTATTTGAGTGCTGTCTCCTCCTCCTCTTCTTCCTTGATTTAACAGCATAAATGTGGAAAGTCTACCATTAAGGAGGTGGTAGAGTCACAAATGATGACGGAATTCAAAAAGGCGTGGGATGAACACAGAGGATCTCTAATTAGAAAATGGAAGTTATATAAAAGCTAACCTTAAATGGCTGCATGTGTGTGGATGTGTCAAGTGACGCTTAGATGGCGACTCTGGCTGTGATGAACTAGAGCTGATACCTGGCAGACTTGTATGTTCTGTGTCTCATACATGGCAATCTGGTGTAGGATGGGCTGGAAAGGGCTTAGACAGCAACTTCAGTGGCTGGAACATGAGGACAGTGCTGGACAGACTTTTACGGTCTGTGTCCCACAAATGAGAACATGAATAGGCTGGAGTGGGCTGCGATGGCAACTCCAGCAGTTGGAACATAAGGATGGGGCCAGATAGACTCCTGTGGTCTTTGTTCTAGAAACACGAAAGAAAGACCATAATCAAGTATATAATATCACACTCGTTGATTTAATGATGAATTGATCATGAGTGTGACTATTGGGCAGAGTGGATGGACCATTCAGGTCTATTTGCTGTCACTTACTATGTTACTATTAATCCTCTTTGCTCCCAGGCTGGTGCACAGACCTCAGCTCTGACACAGGCACGAGCATCAGATGTCACCTGACGTACTGGCGCGTGCATGTGGCGGCCTCTCAGCACACAATCCCAGTGAATCAGAGACAAATCTTACATGTGCGCACCAGAGTGTTCCAACTTCCAACTTCCGGTCCGTCCTTGCCTACAGTGCTGTGGCTCAAATCCAGAAAGGGAGCTGACTGGAACTTTCTTTTATATACTATTAAATTCTTACGGGGATGGGTGGGGATGGGTTAAATTCTTGCGGGGACGGGTTGGGATGGTTTAAATTTTTGCGGGGATGGGTGGGGACGGGTAAGATTCCAGCGGGGATGGGTGGGGACGGGTAAGATTCCAGCAGGGACGGGCGGGGATGGGTAGGATTTCTGTCCCCGTGCAACTCTCTACTCCAAATTCTCAAGAAACGCTCTCTTGCTTTAGGGGAGGGTCCCACCGCCCGACGTTCATGCAGCAGTAGATCATGTAGTTGATTTCTCCAATACCAAAAATCTGGAGGATCAACATTGAGCCACCTATTCAGGATCAATTTCTTCCCTAAGAGACACACTTTATATATAAATTGGTGGGCGCCCCCCCTTTGGAAGCCAAACAGTTCATATGTATCTAATAGGACACCTGATGAAGACATGGGAATCCTTGCTTTCAATAGCCCCTCTAGATATTTAAAAATCTGCCTCCAATAAGTTTGTATTCTAGGGCACTCCCAAAGACAATGAAAAAATGTCCCCTCTTTTTGTTGACATTTTGAGCAAAGGGGGTCTGCCCCCCCCCCATCTTGAATACTTGGGCCTTGGACATATATGCTCTATACAGAATTCTGTAATGGCACTCTCTGAGATTTGCATTAACTGATATTGTCAGGGCACGCGACACCAACTTTTTATAGTCTAGGTGGAACTGGGGTCTCTGCAAGTCATGCGCCCAACGGGCCTCCACTGCACTCACATCTTTTACTGGCCCCATCTCCCACAAGATCCGGTGTATTCCCGAAATAGAAAGCCTGTCCCCTGGCACAGCTTTGAAAAATTCTCTAAGCTTTCTCCCGTGCCCACTGTTCAGCTGTTCTTGGTTGAGGGTCTGAACATAATGTACCAATTGTTGGTATGCAAATTCATGACGGAGATTTATCCCCACCCCTAAGGCACCTAAACTCAGTAACCCTCCACCTATGCCCAAGACATGTTCCAATCGCGTAATGCCTAATGAGGCCCAGCTGCAAAATACTGGGTTCTCTGAACCAGGGGAAAATAAAGGGTTTCCCTGTAATGGCATGAGGTCCGTATTCTCTGCTGACAATTCCCATAACCTATTAAGATCTTTCCAGGCCTCCCTCAGGGGTCCCAACAGCAGACTATTCTTAAATGTCGCTGGCAGCACTTGCCTCGGGCCTTGTAGCAAAAAATATAAATGATATGGATGAAAGAAGTCTCTTTCTAAGTTCCTAGGTGTATAGTCTTGTCTGTCCAGCAACCAGTCCCCTAAGTGCCTCATAAGACATAAGTACATAAGTAATGCCACACTGGGAAAAGACCAAGGGTCCATCGAGCCCAGCATCCTGTCCATGACAGCGGCCAATCCAGGCCAAGGGCACCTGGCAAGCTTCCCAAACGTACAAACATTCTATACATGTTATTCCCGGAATTGTGGATTTTTCCCAAGTCCATTTAGTAGTGGTTTATGGACTTGTCCTTTAGGAAACCGTCTAACCCCTTTTTAAACTCTGCCAAGCTAACCGCCTTCACCACGTTCTCTGGCAACGAATTCCAGAGTTTAATTACACGTTAGGTGAAGAAACATTTTCTCCGATTTGTTTTAAATTTACTACACTGTAGTTTCATCACATGCCCCCTAGTCCTAGTATTTTTGGAAAGCATGAACAGACTCTTCACATCCACCTGTTCCACTCCACTCATTATTTTATATACCCCTATCATGTCTCCCCTCAGCCGTCTCTTCTCCAAGCTGAAAAGCCTTAGCCTCCTTAGTCTTTCTTCATAGGGAAGTCGTCCCATCCCCGCTATCATTTTCGTCGCCCTTCGCTGCACCTTTTCCAATTCCACTATATATTTCTTGAGATGCTGCGACCAGAATTGAACACAATACTCAAGGTGCGGTCGCACCATGGAGCGATATAACGGCATTATAACATCCTCACACCTGTTTTCCATACCTTTCCTAATAATACCCAACATTCTATTCGCTTTCCGAGCCGCAGCAGCACACTGAGCAGAAGGTTTCAGTGTATTATCGACAATGACACCCAGATCCCTTTCTTGGTCCGTAACTCCTAATGTGGAACCTTGCATGACGTAGCTATAATTCGGGTTCTTTTTTCCCACATGCATCACCTTGCACTTGCTCACATTAAACGTCATCTGCCATTTAGCCGCCCAGTCTCCCAGTCTCGTAAGGTCCTTCTGTAATTTTTCACAATCCTGTCGCGAGTTAACGACTTTGAATAACTTTGTGTCATCAGCAAATTTAATTACCTCGCTAGTTACTACCATCTCTAAATCATTTATAAATATATTAAAAAGCAATGGTCCTAGCACAGACCCTGAGAAACCCCACTAACTACCCTTCTCCATTATGAATACTGCCCATTTAACCACACTCTCTGTTTCCTATCCTTCAACCAGTTTTTAATCCACAATAGGACTTTTCCTCCTATCCCATGACCCTCCAATTTCCTCTGTAGCCTTTCATGAGGTACCTTGTCAAACGCCGTTTGAAAATCCAGATACACAATATCAACCGGCTCCCCTTTGTCCATATGTTTGTTTACTCCTTCAAAGAATTGAAGTAAATTGGTCAGGCAAGATTTCCCCACACAAAAGCCGTGCTGACTCGGTCTCAGTAATCCATGTCCTCGGATGTGCTCTGTAATTTTGTTTTTAATAATAGCCTCTACCATTTTCCCCGGCACTGACGTCAGACTCACCGGTCTATAATTTCCCGGATCTCCCCTGGAACCTTTTTTAAAAATGGGCGTTACATTGGCCACCCTCCAATCTTCCGGTACCATGCTCGATTTTAAGGATAAATTGCATATCTCTAGCAGTAGCTCCGCAAGCTCATTTTTCAGTTCTATCAGTACTCTAGGATGAATACCATCCGGTCCAGGAGATTTGCTACTCTTCAGTTTGCTGAACTGCCCCATTATGTCCTCCAGGTTTACCGTGAAGTCAGTACGTTTCTCCGACTCGTCCGCTTGAAATATCATTTCCAACACCAGTATCCCACCCAAATCTTCCTCAGTGAAGACCGAAGCAAAGAATTCATTCAATCTCTCCGCTACGTCTTTGTCTTCCTTGATCGCCCCTTTTACCCCACGGTCATCCAGCGGCCCAACCGATTCTTTTGCCGGCTTCCTGCTTTTAATATACCGGAAAAAAATTTTACTATGCTTTTTTGCCTCTAATGCTATCTTTTTTTCGTAATCCCTCTTGGCCTTCTTTATCTGCGCCTTGCATTTGCTTTGACACTCCTTATGCTGCTTCTTGTTATTTTCAGACGGTTCCTTCTTCCATTTTCTGAAGGCATTTCTTTTAGCCCTAATAGCTTCCTTCACCTCACTTTTCAACCAGGCCGGCTGTCTTTTGGAGTTCCGTCTTGCCGACATGCTTGATTATAGCGTCTTATGTCTGGTACTCCCATACCCCCTACTCTCCAAGATCCCATTAGTAATCCCATGGGAAGCTTAGGTTTCTTTCCTCCCCAGATGAAGACCCGCAGATATTTATAAAATCGCCGCACGCCCCCCCCCCCATGGAGATGCAGCGGCAGCACCTGTAACGTATAAAGCCATCTGGGGAATTCCACCATACAAAACAGTTATATCTGCCCATGGAGCGTGAGCGGCAGTTTCGCCCATTTTTGCAACCAGCCCCTCATACTATCCAACAAACGGGTGAGATTTAGATGATAAAAAGCCGAAGTCTGCATGGCTATCTGTACCCCCAAATACTTGATATGTTTCTGAACCCATTTTAATGGAAAAGACTCCCCCGACTCGCTTCTTACTTTATCTGAAGCCGTAAGAGCTAGGGATTTGGTTACATTTATTTTAAAACCAGCATAGTCCCCATATTCATGAAACAATTCTAGCAACGCTTCCAGGGACCTCTTGGGATCCATAAGATGAACTAGAATATCATCTGCAAAGGCAGAAACCTTAAACGTAGATTTGCCCCATCCCACTCCCATCACTTCAAGGTGAGACTCTATTGCTCGTATCAAGGGGTCTAATGTAAGAATGAACAGTAACGGGGATAGAGGGCACCCCTGCCTCGTGCCTCTCCATATCAGAAATACCTCAGATCTTTCTCCATTCACCCAGATGTATGCCTGCGGGTTCAAATAAAGGGCCCCTACTGCATCTCTAAAAAATCCCTCGATTCCCACCTTTTGTAAGACTGCAAACATAAAACGCCATGCAACTCGGTCAAATGCCTTCTCTGCGTCAAAACTAACCAGCAGAGAAGGCATTTTCTGCTCCCCCACTCTCTCCAAAGAGGCTGTAATGGCCCTCAAATTACTGACCACAGCACGCCCCCTCACGAATCCTACTTGTGGAGATGTTATCAGATCTGGGAGTACTCTCGCCAGCCTATTAGCCAAAATTTTTGCGTATAATTTAATATCACTGTTGAGTAGAGAAATCGGCTAATAGGCCCCCATCTCCTCTGAGTTTTTCCCCGGTTTCAATAGCACTATCACTTTCGCTACATTAAAAGCATCCATTGCGGGTTCTGACCTAGCCAGGGAATTAAACAACCTCAACAGAGGGGGAGTCACCTGCTCCTGCAACATTTTGTAAAAAGCCACTCCATATCCATCTGGGCCCGGTGCTTTGTGCATAACACTTTGCTGTAGTGCCAGCATTAGCTCACCCTCTACAATAGGTGCATTAAGTAACTTTGTCTGGGCCAGGGAGATCATTGGAGTCTCTACATTGTCTAAGAACATCATGCTGTCCTTCACCAGATCTTTCTGGTCCCCATATAGCTTTGTATAATACCGCTGAAACCCTGTCACTATGTCCTGCGGAGATCTAAGCATTTTGCCTACCTGGTCCTTGACCTGTAGAGTCCTACTCGGTCCTCTCTTCCCTCTAGCTAAATGCCCTAGCAAGCTCCCTGCCTTGTTCCCATACATGAATAGCTTGTGCTTGTAATATTGCTGCGATTTTTGTACTCGTTCATGTAGCAGTTCGTTTAACTCTCTCTGAGAAGACAAATATGCTAACGTCTGCTCTTTCGTAGGATTTGTTCCAAACTTTATTCGTTGATTCCTCACCTCTCCAATCGCAAAATCTCCTTATCTCTTCTTTTCTTAGCTCACGCCCTATAGGCAATAATCTTGCCTCTAAGGACTGCCTTTGCTGTCTCCCAATATAAGCTGGCCTGGTCCACATGTATCTTGTTGTGAGCCTCATATTCTCTCCATTTTGCTCCCAGGAATGCCTGAAACTTCGTATCTCCGTAAAGCTCCAGCGGAAATTTCCATCCTCCTCCCTTACCTTCACACCCTGTTCTTCCCAATGTCACCCAAATTAAAGAATGATCTGAAATCTCACATGGTCCAATCTCCGCCTCCACCACCTTTGAAAATAGTGTGTCAGAGAGAAAGATGTAGTCTATACAGGAGTATAATCTTTACATGTGGGGTGCAGAATTCTCCAAACGTCTACCAAATCTAAAGTAGAGCTCAAAAAAGGCAGTCCTCTATCATAATGTGCCTGACTCTGTCCTGCCCCACTACTTTTATCTACCAATGGGTCATATACTATATTAAAGTCACCTCCTAAGATGATATTACCCCCTTGGTACGGAGTTAACAACGTCAGAATCTCCCTGTAAAATTTTTTATCAAAAGTATTTGGCGCATATACATTGCAGAATAAGTAAGTGAATCCCCCCAACTCCACCTCTGCCAACACATATCTGCCTTCTGTACTCCTCTTTACCCCTTTAATGAAGAATTGCAACCCCTTACGAAATAGTATTAATACCCCTGCCTTCTTATAGCATGCCAGGGAGCCTAACACACCTCCCACTTGTCCTTTTTTTTTATTTATATTCTTTATTCAGTTTAATCAATTTTACAAGAAACATCTTGATTAAGATAGTATCACCAAAATAAGATTATTACAAAATCATTAAAGAAAAAACTTTCATTCAGGTAATTATTGATACTCGTCCATAAATTGGGATCCAAAATTTAAGAATTACGGGAGTAAATAAGGTAAATTACCAAAAATAGTAACACGATATCACATTCTTACTAAGCTGAGTCAATTGTACTTCAACGCTTATCCCTATTCACCGATGCTATCAGAGCGAATACATGTGTTGGTTCTGTAAAGACACATTTCTTCTCCGCAAGTCTTATTATGCACTTGCAGGGGTATCTTAAAAAAAAGGTGCAACACTTCAGACTTAAGGACCAAGAATTGTTTCCTTCGTCTCCGTTTCTCCTTAGAGACATCTGGAAATAATAATACTTTAAGACCCAAAAAGGGTTTATCTTTATTACGGAAAAAGAGACGAAAGATCCCATTCTTATTGGTTAATAGTGCAACAGTCGCAACCAGAGTCGTGGCTGTTGCTAATTCAGTGTCAGAAGTCTCAAGCAAACGAGACACATCTAATGAACTTTCCAACATTTGACTTGGTTCCTTTCCTGGGATATAATATGCTAAGGTAAATGGAGGCAAGTTTTGCTCTGGTACATTCAAAATTTCCCGCATGTATCGTTTTAACATATCCAGAGGAGCAACAGTCTTAATCTTAGGAAAACAGAAAAATCTTAGATTGTAGTTTTTTGTATAATTGCCAAACATTTCCATTTTTCTCCTAAGATTTGTCAAGTCATTTATCATCAAAATTTGTTGTGAGTCCAATTTCATAACTCTTTGATCCATTTTTTCCCATTTATCCAATAGTTTTAATCTTTTCCTCTGTCCCTTGTAAGGTATTTTCTAGGGCATTTACTTTAGTTATAGTCTCATGAACTTGTTTCAAAAAAGTCTGTCCCAGGTTAGATACCAAGTCCCATAAGGCTTCAAGTGTTACCTCCTTTGGTCTGACTGCTAACACCGTTGGAATTTCAAACTTTTCAGAAATCTTCACCGGTACCTCGTCCTGACGCTCAGTCCCTCTCCCCTCAATCCGTGGCGGTATCCCGGGCTCAAAGCCCGCCATTCCTCTCTCTGATGCAATCGAGCCTTCAACTCTACGCTCTTTTGGGTCTACGTTACCCTCACGGGGAGACCCTGTCGAGTCATTGAGAAAGGAACTCGCTCCAACCGGCTGGGGAGGCGGGGTGCGCACAGCGGGGCTCAGCGTGGTCTCAAGGCCGGGGGAGGTCGATTCTCCCGAAACGCCGACTCTCCCTACTGGCAGCATACCGCTATCCTGCATGTCTCTCTGTGGTCTCAGAAATCTCTCAATGGATCCAGGTAATGAGGGGAGTTAGTGGCGAGGCTCTGGTCACTAGCTTTCCTCGACGCTTAGGCATTGTAAAATTGGAAGTTTCGAGACTCACAGCATCTTAGTAAGATGCAGCCATCTTGGATCCCCCCTCCCACCCATCCTTGTTGGAATTTATCGTGCTCTGCGGCAGTCAGATGTGTCTCCTGTAAAAATACTATGTCTGCTGCATGGCGATTTAAAGCTTGTAAAAAAATTTTCCGCTTTATGGGTGATGAACCCCCCCCCCCCACATTCCAGGAAACGAACTTAAAATGTCCCATTCACCTCTCTTATCTGATTATTCAACCAACCTCTATTTCTCCAACCTTGGGAGCCCACCCCCCAGCCCATGGGTGCCCTCCCCATTTCCCATCTTCTTTGCCAGTCCGCGCTCTCTAACGAGAGAGAGGAGCCAGATCCAGAAAAAACCAAAACAACAAACAAAACCTAACTGCTCCCCCCTTAACCCCGCCCTCCCCCTTCCCCACCCCTCCCAATCCCTCCCCTCCCCCCCACCATACCGCTCCCAGAAAACCCATCTGTGTTCTCTCTTGAGAACTCGTCATGTCTCCGCCCCGCCCCCTCCCTCACAGAACAACTATAAATTTGAAACATTAGCAAACCCCATCCCCCAAAACTACAGCAAATCTGCATTCTCATGTAACATAGTAGATGACAGCAGAAAAAGACCTGCACGGTCCATCTAGTCTGCCCAACAAGATAAACTCATATGTGCTACTTCTTGTGTATACCTTACCTTGATTTGTATCTGCCATTTTCAGGACACAGACCGTAGAAGTCTTGCCCAGAACTAGCCCCACCACCCAAACACCAGCCCCGCCTCCCAATCTCGGCTAAGCTTCTGAGGATCCATTCCTTCTGCACAGGATTCCTTTATGTTTATCCCACGCATGTTTGAATTCCGCTACCGTTTTCATCTCCACCACCTCCCGCGGGAGGGCATTCCAGCTCAGTTGTTGGCTAGTCCTTGACAGAGGAGGAAGTGCTGCCGGAGACTCTGCCAGTACCAGGAGGGAGGGGAGCGGGGCCTAGCTCCTTCCCCAGCAATGAGGAGGGTCCCTGGGGAGAAGTCCTCAGGAAGGTCCCAGGCCATGGGGCCTACTGGGGCCAGGGACCAGAAGGCCCGGAGGAGTAGCTCTCTTTTTGGATCAGCCCCAGAGAGGAGGGAAAGGAGTCCTGTGGACCGCAGAGTGCAGAAGTCCAGGGGTGGAAGCCGGATCGTTACCCCCTCCACGACTCAGCTGCTCATGGAAGGTGAGCGTGAAGAATGTGGAGAGGGGAGGAAGTTGGTAAAGACCCCTGAAAAACTCTCTAAGGGGATGGTTGGAGAGGAGGGAATGGAGGTGAGCCAGGAGCCTCTGCCTGTTCCTGATCAGGTAGAGAGCGAGGATGGCTGGTCAGAGGAGGAGGAAGAGGAGGAGGTCCAGTTAGAAAGCTGTGATCCAGAAGACACGGCTAAAGGCGTGGTAGAGAGGGTCAGGAAAATCAAGGCCCTGGAAAAGGAGTGTGCAGAGCTGGGGAAGAAGCAAAAAATGGCTAAGGCTTTGAGCAAGTTAGCCCCAGCTGAACACAGGAAGGCTTACAAGAAGGAGGAAGTCCGACTGGTAAAACAGCTACAGCAGAAAGAGAAGCTGTTGGGCTCCTTAAAAAAGGGCAGTGATAATCCCTTGAGGGAGCTTTATTTGAATCAGGAAAGAATGGCCTCTGCTTCTGAACATTTGTGTCCTGAGAGAGAAGTGTGCCAGAAAGAGGCTACAGTGTCTATGAAAGCAGGAGAAAAGGCAGAGTCTGGCTCTGCTTGTATGTTTAAACGTCAGCCTGTAACAGAGGACTTGTCAGGGTCTGATAATCAAGCTACTTTAACTTTTATGAAGGCTTTGGCAAGCCAGCCAGATGTACTCACTGTGGAAAAAGGCTCCAGACAGGAGGTGGTTGGACTTGGTTCTGGTATCTTTTCAGAACCTGTGATACCACCTAAGGGACAAGAATCTGAAACAAGACAGATTCCTAAACTGGTGCACATTGTAGAAACTGAGAAAGGAGACTTGGGAGACAGTCTGCTTTCCAAACAGGTGTTAGTAGAAACATCCAGTAAGGAGGAAAGCAGTTTACATGTTAAAGGAGTGGATACAGCTTGTGCAGAGATGGCAGGAGGACTGCAGTACTCTGGAAGGCTGGCTCAGGTGCAGCCAGTTGACTCTCTGATTGCAGCAACCGATTTTTCTCAGTCAGGTGTTCAGCTTGCTGTGCAGCCAGGTTCTGAGGAGCTACGCCCCAGAGGGTTGGATGGACAGGAGTTCCCATCCAATCAGGAGGAAGAAGGGGGAAAGCCTAAGGTGAAACTAACTACCAGTCTCCTGCAAGACCTGCCTGTGTGGAGAGGACAGCATACAGACAGCCAGCAGGGGTCAGAAGATGCTCTGCAGACAGAACTAAACACCAGATCTTCAGCCCAGGCCTGTGGGGTTTTGCTGCAGGATAAGGACAGCTCTGTAGGGGGATTGAGTTTGGACTTGGGGGGGAGGGTTGCTATGGATAGAGAATGTTTGAAGGAGGGGGGCATATCTGATGTGATAAATATGTGTATTGATAAGAGGGGGGAGGGGGGTGAAGGGGTATTTTCTGAATTGATACATTTGTCTGTTGGGGAAAAGGGAGGTGGGGATCAAGGGGGAGGGGGCACGGCACGGCAGGGGGGGGAGGGTGAGGCAAGTGAAGGGATAGCAGGGGGGCAATCGGAGGGGGGGACGGTACGAGATGGGCAGGATGCACTGAGTTCAGGGAAAGGTGGGAGAGGGCGGTGGGAGCAGGGGGCTAAGTCCTTTGCTGCTGTAGTAGGTAGTGGGGGGAGAAGAGAGGGGGGAGGGTTTCCATGGGGTGGTAGGGCGGGGGCAGGTTTTGGGGAAGAGGGGAGAGGTCGTGGGCAAGTACCCAGGAGGCGGAATGTGGTACAAGTTAGATGGGTGGGGGAGGGGGGGATGCCTTCCAGGGACACAGTATTGAGGTTGGTTTTGGGGCTAGGGTTTATCCCAGAGGACCTTTATGCATGCATACATCCGGTGAACATCCCGGAGTACGATGTCAGTTTCTTGACACAGAGAGGAATGGAGGTCTTCTGGGAGAGGTATGAAGGGGTAAGGGGGAGAGGGGAGTGGAAAAATTATAAAGTGGTCCCGATCAGCAGACCTGACCTGGTGCAGGTGACTCTGTTGGTGCGGAACGAGTCCATTTCAGGGGCAGACCTGGCTTTCTGGTTACAGAGGTATGCAGAGTTGAGAACTCCGTTGACTAAACTCCCGGACCCCAGTAGGGTATGGGCGGGTGGATGGGGGGCTTTGGTTAAATTAAATCAAGTGGACCAGGTGATACAGCACATTCCCTCAGCGGCGTTCATAGGGAGGGACAGAATTTTGTGCTTCTATAAAGGACAGCCGAGGCAGTGTTTTAAGTGTGGGTCCTTTCGGCACTTTAGCATGTCCTGCCCAGTAATGCAGTGTGCAAAATGTGGGGCCAAGGAGCATTCCACGGAGGATTGTACCTCCGTTAGATGCAATCTTTGTGGGGGTCTGGGGCACGCATTTAGAGATTGTCCGCAGGCTTCTCATAATGGGGGAGAGGATGGCACGGGAAGGGATAGTCAAATGCAGGAGGGGGGGAGGGGAGAGGAGGGACAGGGGACAGGGGTCCAGGGTACGGATGGTGTGGAGGAAGAGTTGACAAGTCAGGGGGGGGAGAAACGGGGGGGAGCTCAGAGGCAGGAGGGTGAGGACGAAGGATGGTTACGGGTCTCAAAGAAACAAAAGGGAAAGGGAAGGGGGATGGGGATGCGGGTAGCTGCTGGGAGGGGGTTAGAGCAAGGGATAGAGGTTGGGAATAAATTTGGGGGTTTGGAAGTAGAAGGAAGGGAGGAAGAGATAGTAGAGGAGGGAAGAGGGGATAATAGAGGATGGCAGGAGGGGGAAGGAAGCAGGCAGGAGGCAGTGAGGGAGGGAGGGGGAAAGGTGAGGGGTAGGAAGAAGGGGGGAAAGGTTAGGATGGAGGAGGGTTGCTTGGAAGAGGGGGGGATATGGAAGTTGAGAGTGTGGAGGAGGGAGGGGGGAGGGGGGAAGGGGGTATAGGAAGGGGAGAAGGGGGGAAGAGGAAATCTGGAAGAAATAGTGTTTTTCAAGCAGTAGATAAGGGGGGGGAAGGGTCGGAGGACGAAAGAGAGGGGGAGGAGGGTGGGGAGGAGGGGGAGCGGGGAGATGGTTGTGCCTTAGGGGGAGGAGGGGTTGTAGGTGAGGAGAAGAAGAAGAAGGGGAGGAAGAAAATAAGGGGGGAGGGGGGAAGGAAAGAGAGGATTTTTGAATTTGGAGTGAGGGACTGGGCGGAGGAGGAAGATGTGGGGGATGGTAAGGTACAGGATTTAGGTGGCGGGTTAGAGCAGAAGGAAGGGAAGAAGGAGAAGTTTGTGCAGGGGAGGCGTTTCTCTAGATAGAGGTGATGGCGGGAGTGCTGTTATTCTTTGCCACGCTTAATGTGGCTAGTGTCTCCTCCCAGAGGGCGAGATGTGTGGCCTTCGATGGCCTCTCTGCTATACAGGCAGATTGTTTCTTGATTCAGGAGACGAGATTGCAAACATTGGATGCTGTCAGGCGGGCGAAACAGGCATGGAGATGGGGTCCTTCAGTTTGGGGGCTGGCAGGGGAAAGGTATGGGGGGGTAGGTATTTTGTTCAAGACACATAAGGTGGTAATTCAACGGGTGGTGGAGTTAGGGGTAGGGAGGTGTTTGGTGGTGGATGTGTTATTGCACGGGGTGGCTTTAAGAATTATTAATATCTATGGGCCCCAGAGTAAGAGGGGGAGGTCACTGTTGTTCGGGAAAATCAGGCCATATCTGTATACGTCCCGTCAGTTGGTGTGGGGAGGGGATTTTAATACGATCCTGAGGAAAGAAGATAGTGGGGGTAGGTCAGCACAGGTGCGTTATGATGGGGTGAGGTTGGCAGGGATCATGAAGGGAGCAGGGTTGGTGGACGTGTTTTTGGAACATTTTGCAGGAAGGGAGGGTTTTACGTTTTCCAGGGGTAGTTGTAGAAGTAGGATAGATAGGTTTTTGGTTCGGGGAGGGGCATGTGGGCAGGGGCCTAGACTGGTGGAGGTGGATTTTTCAGATCACAAGTTGGTGTTAATTAAGTTAGGAGGTGCGGGAATTCACAGGTCAGGAAGGGGTATGTGGAGACTAAATTTAAAATGGCTAAGGGAGGGGCCGGTACAGAGGGAATTTTTGGAGTTTCTGATAGATCAATCGTCTTTACAGGGTATTTTTTCATCTCCAGGGGATTGGTGGGAGGAAGTGAAACGGCGCACGAAGGTCTTTTTCATACGTCAGGCGAGACGGGAGGGACGGGAGGTAACCCGGCTAGGGATGGCATTAAAGAAGAGGAGAGATAATTTAATTTCTAGAGGGGGGAGGAGGGAGGATATAGAGGTGGTGCAGTCAGAAATGGAGAAGGTGCAATATAACAGGTACGCCTCTTTGGTGTACGAAAGGGATTTTGGGAAACTGTTGAGCCCAGATCCTTTCGTATGCTGCAAGGAGAGAAGGGAACATAGGATAATAGAGGGGTTAAGGGATGAAAGGGGGGTCATCAGAGATTCAAGGGAAGGGATCCTGGGGGTGGTGGGGGATCATTTTGAGCAGTTTTTTTCTGATCAGAATTTGGACAAGGAAGTCATGAAGAAGTATGTAGAAGGGACCCCGGGGGTGGGAAACTGGGGGCCTCATCTCCAGGTTCTGGAACAGCCCTGGACGTTGAAGGAAGTGGAGGAGGCCATCGGGGCCTTGCGGAGCAGGACCTCGCCGGGACCTGATGGGCTCCCAGCGGAGTTTTATCAGGCATTCAAACACCAGCTGGCTCCGATTTTGTTGGAGGTCTGGGAGGTGGCATGGAGGACGGGTTCCTTGCCAAAGTCTTTTTCAGAGTCAGCACTGGTTCTCCTTAGTAAAGGCAAAGATTCTCGGCTTATGGCTAATTGGCGGCCTATAGCATTGTTAAATAGCGACCGGAAGGTCTTTGCGCATATGCTCTTAGCACGGATGAGACAGGTATCTGGGGGGGTGCTGGCGATCTCACAAGGTTGTGGGGTTCCGGGCAGGGGGGTGTTGGAGGCAGTGGCATGGGTACGGGAGGGTCTGGAGCGCAGTCGGGAGGATCAGAAAGGGCGGTTACTGGTAGCCCTGGACCAGGACAAAGCCTTCGATAGGGTACAGTGGGATTTTTTATGGGAGGTGTTAATTCATTATGGGTTTCCAAGGGGATGGGTAGAACAGCTTCGGTTATTGTATACCAATGTGCGGTGTTTTCCATTGGTGAATGGCTGGAAGGGGAAGGATTTTGGGATTACGGCAGGAGTGCGACAAGGGTGTCCCTTGAGCTCTCTGCTGTATACCTTCGCCATTGACCCATTTGTGCGGCGTTTGGAGTTGAGTGGTGAAGAGGGATTGCAAGGGGTGGAGGTGAGCAAGGGGAAGCAACTACGGGTGGTGGCCTATGCGGACGATATTACGGTCTGGGTAGCAGATAAGGCAGAAGGCAGGAAATTGCAAGGGATGATTTCAAGGTATTCGCAGGCGTCAGGATCGCGGGTGAATTATCAGAAATGTAAAAGCTTATGGGTGGGACCGGCAGGGGCAAGGTTTGAATTGGAGGGTGGGTTCCCACAGGCTACAGAGAGGATAAGGGTTCTGGGGATACAGTTTGAGGCAGGGGACTATGGATTGATTAATTGGAATCAGAAGATTGAAGAGGCAAGGGCAAAGGTAGAGAGGTGGAAGGGCTGGAGGATGTCGATGGCAGATCGGGTTCGTTTGATCAAATCCCATGTAGTGCCAATGTTTTTATTTTTAAGTTACATCTGTCTGTTACCAGAGCGTTGTTACACGGCACTTTACAGTGTGTTTTTTCAAATGTTATGGGGTAACCGGATGAATCCAGTCAAAAGAAACATCACATACTTGCCAAGGAATGAGGGAGGGGTAGGTATGGTTAACCCAGTGTTAGTTTTCAGTTCTTTGTTTCTTCAATTTAATTTGGGTCGGGCAGTAGATCAAGAACCCCCGGGGTGGGCAGAGAGTGTTATTCAGTGGTGGAAGGAATATTGGGTCCCCTGGCTGGGAGGGGGGAGGGTGAGGGTTTTGAGGAAAGGCTTTCCGGAGGGGGTAGGGTATTATCGGACCCTGGTCAAGTTAGTACGGTTGTGGGGTGTTATGGTAGAGGAAATAAAGGAAGGGAGGAGGGAGGATTGGGTGGAAAGGGTGCGCACTCAGAGATTTTCTTCTCCACTGGTACTTAGGGATGCTCCTGGGCCGGTATTGGAGCGGGGTTTGCGGTTAGTGTCATCAGAAAGGATCCCACACAAGTACAGGGACATTGCTTGGCTGTCCTTGCATGGAAAGCTATATGTAAGGGGAAATCTGAAGGACAGGAACATGAAGGACCGTGACTGTCCGAGGGGGGAATGTGTTGGAAAGGTAGAAACCATGAACCATTTTTTAAAGGAATGCCCTTTTTCCATTCAGGTGTGTGACAGAGTGGCTTCTCTGTTACAAATTCCTAGTTTTCGATCTTACACCTACGCGGATTGGGTTTATGGGAGACAGCAGGGGAAAGGGCAGCTGGAGCCGGTAACGGGGTTTCTGATCTCTGTCATTGTCAGGTTCTGTCTTTGGATGGCGCGCTGCGGGGTTTCCCTGCGTCAGGAGTACAGGTCTGTTGAGGGGGTCAGTTGGGATATAGTAAGGGCGGTCCAGGAGGTAGCACGGTGGGAAAGGGCGGAGGTAGGGATTGGTAAATTTTTTATTTGGTGGAAGCATGTTAAGTTAAAACTGTCATGATTTTTTGGTTTCAGATGGGTATTGGTTTTATTAGGGTTCCCGGGTAGGGGGGGGGACTTGTGAATATGTATATAGTGGGCTGATTTGTATTTATGTATTTTTAATGTACGGTTGTCTATTGATTTCCGTCTCTATAAATAAAAGAGTTCTCCAAGTATCTACCATTCTCTCCATGAAAAAATACTTCCTGACATTTTTCTTGAGTCTGCCCCCCTTCACTCTCATATCATGTCCTCTCGTTCTACCGCCCTCCCATCTCCGGAAAAGGTTCGTTTGCGGATTAATACCTTTCAAATATTTGAACGTCTGTATCATATCACCCCTGTTTCTCCTTTCCTCCAAGGTATACATGTTCAGGTCCGCAAGTCTCTCTTCATACGTCTTGTAACGCAAATCCCATACCATTCTCGTAGCTTTTCTTTGCACTGCTTCCATTTTTTTTTTACATCCTTAGCAAGGTATGGCCTCCAGAACTGAACACAATACTCCAGGTGGGGCCTCACCAACGACTTATACAGGGGCATCAACACCTCTTTTCTTCTGCTGGTCACACCTCTCTCTATACAGCCTAGCAACCTTCTGGCTACGGCCACCGCCTTGTCACACTGTTTCGTCGCCTTCAGATCCTCAGATACTTTCACCCCAAGATCCCTCTCCCCATCCGTAACTATCAGACTCTCCCCACCTAATACATACTTCTCTCGTGGATTTCTACTTCCTAAGTGCATCACTTTGCATTTCTTTGCATTGAATTTTAATTGCCAAACCTTAGACCATTCTTCTAGTTTCCGCAGATCCTTTTTCATGTTTTCCACTCCCTCCCCAGTGTCCACTCTGTTGCAAATCTTAGTATCGTCCGCAAAAAGGCAAACTTTACCTTCTAACCCTTCGGCAATGTCACTCACAAATATATTGAACAGAATTGGCCCCAGCACCGATCCCTGAGGCACTCCACTACTCACCTTCCCCTCCTCCTAGCGAATTCCATTAACCACCACCCTCTGGTTTCTGTCTGTCAACCAGTTCCTAATCCAGTTCACCACTTCAGGTCCTATCTTTAGCCTGTCCAGTTTATTCAAGAGCTTCCTGTGTGGAACCGTGTCAAAAGCTTTGCTGAAATCTAAGTAGATTACGTCCATAGCACGTCCTTGATTCAATTCTCAAGTCACCCAAAGAATTCAATGAGATGCGTTTGACACGATTTCCCTGATGTGTATCAGCTGGCTTCACCCTCTCCTACCTTTTTGGTGTGGATTCATTTCCTGTAAAGGAGGAAGGCAATTTCCTTCCCTCATTTTATCTAGTTAAATTTATTAGAGAATTGCCCTTACCACTGTATATTTGTATTTTTAAACTTTATTTCACACTGAAGAATAACTTTAAAAGCAAGTATGATGTTGCTCATCTTAAGGGAAAATTGATTATTTGTGTACCAAAATTCACGTTTTCATTTATCAAATTTATATTTGGAAAAAATTACTCTTCCCCCACAATACAGCAGATACTTACCTGTAGCTGGTGTTCTCTGAGGACAGCAGGCAGCTCATTTTCACATGTGGTGACGTCATCCAATGGAGTCCCAGTGCGGATGCTGAATCACTAGTACTATATACTAGCTGTGTAGTTGCAACCTGGAACAGAAGAAAATGGGGCCTAGGTTGATGGATACTAGACACGGAACAAATTCTGTAGAACTGCCTCTCCGAACTGACCGTTGCATCAGGTGTCCTGATCCAAACAGTAGTGGGTTGTTAATGTGTGAACTGAAGACCACGTTGCAGCCTTGCAAATCTATGGAGATTGATCTCTGGTGGGCAACCAACGCAGCCATGGCTCTGATATTGTAAGCCGTGACATGCCCCTCAACAGTCAGCCCAGCCTGGGCATAAGCAAAGGAGATGACGTCTGCTATCCAATTTGAAAGTGTGTGTTTGCCAATGTCCATCCCCAACCTGTTGGGGTCAAAAGAAACGAAAAGCTGGGTGGACTGTCTATGGCATTAGACCGCTCCAGATAGAAGGCTAAAGCTCGCTTGCAGTCTAAAGTATGTAGGACACTTTCGCCAGAATGGGCATTGTTACTTAAAAGGCCATTACTATACTCATGCAGCTTTATCCCAACTCAGTCTAACATGTTAACATGTTTTAACATTTAACAAAAACAAACTCCCCCCCCCCCCCTAACAACAATCATACATTCCCATACCACTCACTGTAAATTAGGGAAGGAGCCATAAGTCCTAACTGATAGTGTCCATATAAAGTTGTCTCCAACTCTGCACTTCCCCCTCGTCTCTGTTTTTGTTTCTGTCTTGCTGCTGATTCCTGCCTCGATCAACGCTCCGTCTCTCTCACTCCAACTTCCGTGCCTCCATCCAGCTGTTTAGCATATTTTAGGGCTTCCGTCGGCGAGTTAAAAAATCGAACCTTGCCATCCTGCTGCACTCGCAGCCACGCTGGATATAGCAAGGCAAATCAAGCTTTTTTCTTATACAGTTCTGAGCACGCTTCTCCATACTGCTTCCTCTGTAATGCCACTGCCGCAGAAAAGTCTTGGACACAAGATGGTATGCTGATCATATGTGACTTTCCCCATCTGCCTCCAGGCTCTCAGTATTTCCTGTTTATGGGTATAATTAAGGATTTTACATATGACTACCCTTAGGCGTCCAGCTTCTTGCCTTTGCTGACCCAAGCGATGCACTCGCTCTATTTTTAAAGTTTGTTCCAGTGCCTGCAGGTTCAGTGTTTTGGGCAGCCAGGATTCCAGAAACTCCCGTAGATCAGCCTCCCTCAGGGACTCAAGAAATCCTACTAACCGGAGATTATTCCTTCTCGCCCTGTTCTCCAGATTTTCTAGTTTTTGCTCAACTTGCTCAAATTTCTTCCGCCATTCCTCATGCTGGCTGGCCTGCTGTGTGCAGCGGTCTTCCACATCGGACAGTCTTTGCTGGAAACCTGTCATGTCCGTGCGCAGTCCCTCCAATTTACCATCCACCGCATCTAATTTTTCGGCAATCTTCTGCAGCTTTAAGTCCACAGAGGTCTCCAGCAACTGTGAGACCTCCGCTGCAATTTCCGCCACCCAAGCGGAGCTCACGGTTTCTCCCAAGGGACCAGGGTCTGCCATCTTGCCGTCCCCAGCTCGCCCTCGTGCTCCGTCTTTCCTCTGCGCCTTTGAGGTCATCGCAGGTACAAACAATTAATTCTTTTATGTCTCTTCGATGTGCCCAGTTTGTTAATTCTGCTTGTGGGTTTTAGAATCGCCTCTCGTGCTGTCAAGGGGTAGATTTTATCTCAGGGGCCTCGGAGCTCTAACCTGCGCCGTCCTACCCTCTGTCTAGCATCACGTGACTATCTTTCTAATGCATTTAAACAATACGATTATCATCAATCATCTCCATCTTGACAGTATATTCCTCACATATAAAACATTTGGTGTAGATTTAAGACAGATATTTTCATGTCTTTCTATGTTCTCAATTTCTCTATATGGACCCAAATGATATCTATAAGGCACATCTATGTCATTATGATTTATTATCATTCATTTTGTACGGACCAAATGATGTATACAAAGTATCTTTATTTTTACTGTATTTTTATTATTGTACATGTTCATTACACATTTGGCTCATGCCATTTTGTATACGTGAACTTATATATAAATATATATCTTTATGTTTTAGAAGCATGTATATTTGACATTGTGATTATCCTTCATTTTTGTACACAAGTATTGTTATGACATTTTTTGTCCTTCTCCACTTTGTGTACATGTTTTATATATACATATTATTTTATATATAATTTTTTTTAGATATCCTGTTTCTATAGATATCTTTTTATTCATATGTACCTCTCATTTTGACATTAAAATTGTACTTTGTTTTTTATTTTCATTTTTATTTCTATTTCTATTTATATTATTCTTGTACAATTTCTTCTTTGACATTGTAGATTGAGACCGCTCTTTTATATATTTATATTTATATATATATTTATATATATATATTTTTTAATATTGAAAACAACCGTTTTCTTATTGAATCTAAAACAAACTTTATTATCTCAAATTTTTTATATATTTATATATCACAAATCCAATAAAATGGATCACATGCACACTCAATCTTTCATTCATCCACATCAATTTAGTATAATTTTCTAATAAATCATTAAAACATCTTATTATTACACATATTAGATCATCACACATCAACTGGACCTTCTTATATAACTATCTTGATATGTCCTATCACATATCGTGTCTATTGTCCCATATTAATCTTAAATAGTATAGATATTGTCCATCATTGCTGATTTTCCACCAGATGTCATATGGATTATCTTTCACTATATTGGGACACCAGGACACTTCTCACTTCGTCAAAACTTGTTATAGGTCCAGTAGAAATGTCCATAAAGTTTTCTTTAACCTGAAACTTTTCCAGACTACAGAATGAGACATAAAACCTGACACAATTGTGTTTCGCCAGCTGTGGCGTCTTCAAGGGTTATTCATTCGTCCGGCTTCTAATAGCAGCTAGGAGCACACCTCCGCTAGCAGCATGGAAGGCAAAAAAACGCCCGCACATGCGTACCAGCGGTCAAGATTCCCATTGGTTATATCTTGACCGCTGGTACACATGTGCGGGCGTTTTTTTGCCTTCCACGCCTTCTACAGTCTGGAAAAGTTTCAGGTTAAAGAAAACTTTATGGACAATTCTACTGGACCTATAACAAGTTTTGACGAAGTGAGAAGTGTCCTGGTGTCCCAATATAGTGAAAGATAATCCATATGACATCTGGTGGAAAATCAGCAATGATGGACAATATCTATACTATTTAAGATTAATATGGGACAATAGACATGATGTGTGATAGGACATGTCAAGATAATTATATAAGAAGGTCCAGTTGATGTGTGATGATCTAATATGTGTAATAATAAGATGTTTTAATGATTTATTAGAAAATTATACTAAATTGATGTGGATGAATGAAAGATTGAGTGTGCATGTGATCCATTTTATTGGATTTGTGATATATAAATATATAAAAAAAATTTGATATAATAAAGTTTGTTTTAGATTCAATAAGAAAACGGTTGTTTTCAATATTAAAAAATATATATATATAAACGGTTGTCTTCAATATTAAAATGTATGTGTAATGCAACCAATTAAAGATTTAAACCTATAAGTTAATATTGTTTATATATATATATATATATATATATATATATGTGGTTTTTTTTATTTTTATTTATATAAATGTCTTATATATATTTATATATATATATGTGATCTTTTTATAGACTCCTGATGCAGGCCTAGTGGCCGAAACACAGCGTTTGTGTCGAGTCTTTTTATCTAATAAACGTTTGTTTCTTGAAGAAGCCATCTCTTCAGTCTTTGGTTTCCGTGGTCAAACATCCCACTTTTTCTCTCACTTCGTGTTTTCCCGTGGGACGTTTGAGTTCTCTGCCTCAGGCGGATTATCCTGGTTTACATATAACTTACATAGCATGTAAATTTCAGGAAGCATACACATGGGCAGAGCATGGCGGAACATGGGCAAGGCTCCCAGTTGCATATGTAACTTCAGAATACTGTCAGTTATGCATACTGCTGCCACATTTAGGTCCCTGTACTTACACTAGCTCTACAGCTGGTGTAACTGTGGGCATGTACATGTTAGGCACACTGATACTAGAGTATACTAGTATTCTCAGGACCATACCAAGACAGAATTGCACCTTGTGATGCACCCACCGGAGTCCCCATCCTATCCACTGCACCAAGGCCAAGAAGAGGAGACAACAGAAGGAGAACAAGCACCCTTCCTCCTTTATGCCCTGTTAGGCCACCTCTCATTCCCCTAGCACAACAATCAGTACAGCCCTGAGTATTCTGTAATGAAACCTGGGCCCCCAGGTGCCATAGCAGAATAGGCTCCTACTGTGCCTCCTTGGTGCATCTAAATGGAGGTGCCTGGTTGTAAAATTGCCCCCATACTAGAGAAAAAAAAAGTTATTTTTAATATTCCCCAAAGTGTGCATCCAATTTCTTACTGCAAACAAGAGACATAATGCTGTCTAAAAAAAAACCCATTCTAGTACCCCCTTGACTTGTCAAGGACCCATAGGGCTTCAAAAATTCATTTATACCTTTTAACATTAGGCTGGTCCAATAAAAGTATCACTCTTTGCACAGAATGCATCTTCACTTTGGATAGAAACAGAAACCTCTTAACTTCAATGCCACAGACATTTTGGCATCTTATTCGTCTCACAATATATATATATATATATATATATATATATATATATATATATATATATATATTTATTTATTTATTTATTTATTTATTTATTTATTTATTTATTTATTTTTTTAACCCAGTCCGCAACCATTGTTACAGCTGGTGGCTCTGCACGGTAGGGTTTCTTTCTTGAGTATCCATCGCCCACATTCGCTTCCGCAAAGGTCTAGGAAGAACCACTTACCGCTGGGAAGAGCGCGCAGAGCTTCCAGGGGCGCGCGGCTCATGGTGGGGCTGCAGGGAGGCTGCGAAGCTGCCTAGAGGACCGAAGGAACTGCCTAGCGCGCGCGTCTTTAAGCTCCCCCTTTCGCTGCGCCTCTCAGACAGGCGATGGTGTTTTGCTCTCTCTCTCTCTCTCTCTCAACAGATTTATTTAGATCTAGCGGAAGGAAATAACGGAAGCTAGAGTCACATGGCAGAGCACGGCACTTCTCAGAATGTGCTCAAAACTTAGAAAGGGCACCTACAGTAAAAAGACAAGAGTAAGGGGGGGTGGGGGTAGATAGTTGTACATCTGTACTTTGGTTTACAGGTGACCTGTAGGTAGGGTACAGAGATAAAGTAGGCGTGACGGTGTCAGCTTGACCAAGCTGTGGCACTTTAATGCAGGCTGATAAATGAAAGAGCTTGACATGAATGGTGATATATAATGTCATTTTCCAGTATAAGACGTTTTACTTTAATACACCCCAGGGAATTATGTGCCAAAAATGGAAAATTATGCAAAAGTAATTACTATAATCTTTACACAGTTTATTAAATAGAACAGTATTTTAACATCTGTAGAAACATGTACAGATACCTTTAATACATCACAACACTGAAACAATGCTTATATCAGTCCAAATGAGGAAAGAATACATCTAGGAGCACATACCTCAAGACACTTATATTCTATTCATCTTTCACATGTACACACAAAAAACACATAAACACACATTTTGCATGTGATTGCCATGAAAATTTAACCAACAGAAGAACCTTGCAGCTCAACAAAAATATTTGTGTAACTTCACAAATATGTAAACACAATCCAAAAGAAGTTTTTTTATTTAGTAGTCATTAAAAGATCAGAAACTGCCACTGTCTAAAAAGATCAAAGGCATTGTTCTCCACAAAGTATAATGATTGTACTAAGGGCCCCTTTTACTAAACCACACTAGTGATTCCCTGCATGGCAAATGCGATACAGCCCATTCAAGAATGCACGGGAATCACTAGTGCAGTTTAGTAAAAGGGGCCCTAAATTTGGTGCCTTAACGTGCTTTAAGTGTTTAAAGTGAAAACAGTTTAAGGTATAATTATCTTTAAAAATCTGAAGAGTCCATGCAAGGGCCATGTTTCACGATCCACTTCAGAAGACCTAACATAGTAACATAGTAGATGACGGCAGAAAAAGACCTGCACGGTCCATCCAGTCTGCCCAACAAGATAACCTCATATGTGCTACTTTTTGTGTATACCCTACCTTGTTTTGTACCTGTCCTCTTCAGGGCACAGACCGTATAACAGTGGCGTAGCCAGACAGCCAATTTTGGGTGGGCCTGAGCACAAAGTGGGTGGGCACAAAATTTTCTCTTCCCCCCCCCCCCCCCCCCCAGCACTTCCCAATTCAAAATATAAATACTTTAGCAGATGAGGATCCCCAATCTCTGTCAGCTGAAGGCCTCCAGTAAAGATGGCCAGAACTCCTCTCCACCAAGCCCAGTAGGCAGCAGCAACTCCTCGAGCCACTGATGCCAGCACCCCCATACATGCTTAGTTGTCAGTAGCTCCAGGATGCTGCCCCCATCTGCCAAGCTCAGTAGAAGGCATCTCTGGCCAGCTTCAGAAGAGACCCCAGCTAGTAGGGCTTGGGAATCCCCACTAGCTACAGCAAGGGTCAGGGCTGCCGTTAGCCATGCTGGTGACCAGGGCAGAAAATAAAGCCCCTCCCCCCAATTCCCTCTCTTCATCTGCCCTTAAAGTCACACTGACAGACCGTCACAAATTACAGAACAAGGGATCACAAATTAGAAATAAAAATATATAGACAAAATTGAACTGGGAACCTCAGCATGTACTGCAACACTGGAGAAAAAAAACCCCAAAACAAAACAAAAGCGCATTTCCTTTTCTACGTAACACAATAAAAAGATATCCGCTATGCACATTTCCCAAAGTTAACATATTCCATTTAAAATATTCAAAGTAAAATGATTTTCCTACCTTTATTGTCTGGACATTTTATTTTTCCATCATGTTGGTTCCAATTTCTCTTTCCCACTTTCCTGTCTGTCTTCTGCTAATTCTTCAAGCGGTTGTCCATTTGTCTTTTTTCTCCTGTTGTTTCATTTCCTCACTACACCTACCTCTGAAATATTGATCCTTCCATTTTAGCTCTTTCCTTTCTTTTTTTTTTTTTTTTTTTTTTTCTTTTCTGCCTTTGTACACTCAAATTTCATCCTCTTTCTAAATCTTTTCCTTCTTTTTACTTTTCAGATATCTATCACATTTCCATCTCCTTTCACCCACTAGCTCTCCCATTCCGCATCTCTCTCCTTCTCAGCCTTCCATTCCCTTCCATCTTCAATCTACATGCCATTACCATATTTCTACCCCCTGTGATCACTATTCTCTCATTTTTTCCTTGCCATCTCCACTCCCTGGGCCTTTCCCCCATGCTTCCCTCATTCCCAGTGTCTCCCTCCCTCCACCCTTCCAGCCCAGCATCTGTTCCCTCTTTCTACCTTGTAGCCTGATATTTCCCTATCCCTTTTACCTCCCATCACCAGCATCTTCCTGTCCCATCTCTCTCCCCTCCCCCATTATCCAGCATTTTCCCTTTCTCTTCCCTACCATCCACTGTCTATCTTCTCTCCCTGGATCCATCTTCCCTCTTTCTCCTCTCCCTGGATCCATCTTCCCTCTTTCTCCCCTCCCCCACTTGTGCATATCTCCTTTCCTCTCCTCTTCTCCACCTTCATGTCCAACTTTTCTCCCTCTCCCTGCCTTGAGCCCCTGGCTTGACATCTCTCTCTACCCCCTTCCCCCCCACCTACCACCATCTCTCCATCCTTCCTTTCCCTCGCCTCAATGCCATGTTCAACATTTCCCCTCTCATCTCTCCCTTCCACTTCCATGTGCAACATGTTTTTTTCTCTCATGCCCTTTCCCTCCCTCTCCCCATCCCACCCATATCCAACAATTCTCCCTCTCTTTCCCCTTGCAACATCTCTCCGTCCCTCCCCCCACCTAGCTCTACCCTGTCTCACTCCCTCATCCCAACAGTGCTCCTGTCTCCACCCCCCACCCACACACACACAAACAAACAAACAAACAAACAAACCAACCACCCTCCAGCATGTGCTGCACATTTTTTCCCTCCCTTTCCCCAGCCACCACTGGCACGCTGGCTACAGGCCTTCTTTCCTCCACCTCCCTCCCCCCCCCCTTCGGGCAGCGCAGTCTAACACTACAACAAAGCTGCACCGGGTCCGTCCTTCCTCCCGCTACACTGCTGCCCTCCGGTTCCATCTTTGTTCTTCTGCTGCTTATCTGCAGCGGATCCGCGCGCTACCAGGCTGTCTGTATGCTGCCTGCGACTGCTTCCTCTACGCTGGCCCCGCCCCCTTAGGCGGGGCCAGCGCAGAGGAAGCAGTCGCAGGCAGCATACAGACAGCCTGGTAACGCGCGGATCCGCTCGCTGCAGATAAGCAGCAGAAGAACAAAGATGGAGCCGGAGGGCAGCAGCGTAGCGGGAGGAAAGACGGACCCGGTGCAGCTTTGTTGTAGTGTTAGACACTGCGCTGCCCGAGGGGGGGGGAGGGAGGTGGAGGAAAGAAGGCCTGCAGGGTGCCAGCAGCAGATGAATTCTTTTGGCCGCGGCGTCTCTCTCTCTGCACCGTTGCTGGGTGGGCCCGAGCCCAAAGTGGGTGGGCCCAGGCCCACCCGTGGCTACGCCCCTGCCGTATAAGTCTGCCCAGCACTATCCCCACCTCCCAACCACCAGCCCTGCCTCCCACCACCATCTCTGGCACAGACCGTATAAGTCTGCCCAGCATTATCCCCGCCTCCCAACCACCAGTCCCGCCTCCCACCACCATCTCTGGCACAGACCGTATAAGTCTACCCAGCATTATCCCCGCCTCCCAACCACCAGTCCCGCCTCCCAGCACCGGCTCTGGCACAGACCGTATAAGTCTGTCTAGCACTATCCCCACCTCCCAAGCACCAGCCCCGCCTCCCACCACCGGCTCTGGCACAGACCGTATAAGTCTGCCCAGCACTATCCCCGCCTCCCAACCACCAGCCCGCTTCCCACCACCAGCTCTGCCAACCAATCTCGGCTAAGCTCCTGAGAATCCATTCCTTCTGAACAGAATTCCTTTATGTTTATCCCACGCATGTTTGAATTCCGTTACCGTTTTCATTTCCACCATCTCCCGCGGGAGGGCATTCCAAGCATCCACTACTCTCTCCGTGAAGAAATATTTCCTAAATGAAGTTCTTAATCCAAACTGTGATATCTTTTAAAGTTTAAATCTCTTCATAGAACACATAGAGCCCTGAAATAAAAAATAATTTCTATTAGATTTTCAATAGCCTCATACATAATCATATCTCAAAAATATATATCTCAAAAAATACAATAATGTAAATGGATAGGAAACTAAAGTCTATTCATAACTAACAGTTAAGAAATGCTGTCTCACAAGACGGAGGGGTATTTATATAGGAACAAGTTAAAGCACCAAATTTAGGGGCCCTTTTACTAAGCTGCGCTAAAAGGGGCCATGTGATATGATTAGTAAGTGTTTTTTCCTGCACGCTGAGGCCACTTTTAGCACAAATTAGTGTGTGGCTGTTAGCACATGAGCCCTTATTGACACCTATTTAGAAGGTG
This sequence comes from Microcaecilia unicolor, assembly GCF_901765095.1. NCBI lineage: Eukaryota > Metazoa > Chordata > Amphibia > Gymnophiona > Siphonopidae > Microcaecilia > Microcaecilia unicolor. Next base: position 115,602,154 of record NC_044040.1, on the reverse strand, counting down.
GAAAGGCTTATGTGCTAACTGTGTGCTAACCAGTTGGTGTGCGGCAGTGTAGCTGCGCATACTGATCAGCACTGGGCATGCCTATTCTCCGCCCCCCATCTTGTTTCTTGTCCCCTGTGTATAGCTTTCTCCCCCCTCCTTAGATCATCTCCCCTTCAACCTGCTCTACTCTGTCCTCTCCCAACATTTTCTCTCCTCCACAGCTCACCTTCCCTTTAACACACTCTCAAATTTTCCCCTCCTCAGCTCATCTCCCCCTTCCCCCACCCCTTCAACACACTCTCAAATCACCCTCTTCAGCTCATCCTCCCTTCAACAGGCTAGTTCATACCTCCTTCTACACTTTCTCTTTCAGTTCATTCCCCAGCTGAGCTCATCCCACTACACAAACTTTCATAGCTCTTCTCCCCAGTTACACATACCTTTTTCCTCTTTCTCCCTTAACGACTCCATTCCCCAGCTTGTGTTTTCCCAGGACCAGTTCTATCACTGTGTGAATTAGGTGCCTGCTTAGAATGGTGCAATTCTGGGGATGGTGCTGGCATGGCAGTCAGGGGCACTAGTAAGTGTGGGTGGTGCGGAGCCTTGAGCATTTATGTGAACTCAAGGCCTACTGCATCCTGTCCCTTCCAAACTTTCTGTTTCAGAGGGGACAGGATGTGGCGGGCCTTGAGTGTGTATAGTTGCTCATGGTCCCACGCCAGCTATGCTAAATCTCCTTTAGGGGCCCTTTTACAAAGCATTGGTAAGCCCAATGTGAGCTTACGGCACACTAACCCAGAAATGCTGCTGGCCCAACGTGGCCACCAGCAGTTCTGCCTCGAGCATGCAACATTTCTGGTGCACCGGAAATTTATTTTTATTTTATAGCGTGGTTCTAACCTGGTGGTAATCGGGCATCACAGTGCACTGCCCAATTACCGCTAGGCTACCGTGGGAGCCCTTACAGCCACCTCACTGGGTGGTGGTAAATGCTCCCTCCCACATGGCCACACAGTAAGAGTGATCTTATCGCATGGCCATTTTTTTAGGGGCTCTTTACCCGCTGCAGTAAAATGGCTTCTGCCGCTACCATAGGACCCTTTCTCCCGCAGCTTAGTAAAAGGACCCCTTAATGCCACAGGTCTATTTGAAGGGTGGCATAACAGTAGTGTTGAGGGGCAGAGAGAGGACCAGTAGGGAAAAGGGAAGGGGGGGGGGGGAAATGTATCAAACATGGGGAGAAGGAAAGAGATGGAAAGATGATGACTCTTAACTCAGATACAAAAATGCTATAGCTGCAGTAGCACATACACAAAAAGCAAACTTTTTTCCCCAGGCAAATTGCCAGATCATAAGCAGGAACATGGTTTTTTTTACATTTTTTTTCTCAAAATATGTATCAAAGCTCAGAATCAGTTCAATACATTTTTGAGTTTAAGAATTTTCTAGATTCAAGAATTTCTAGAAGCAGAATTAAGTATTTGATGACTCCTTTATGTATTTTAAGACTTTATGGCTAATTTATTCTGTATAAACCACAACACAGATCAGCTTCACTGAACTCAATAGTAAATACTACTCAAAACCCAACCAGTGAAGAGTGACGTTGCAAGGAGGAAAAAAGATCTCATACAACTGTGGCAACAAGGAACAACACTTTTTTTTTGCGATTCTTCTGCACACAGTGCAAAAAGTACTCATAGATCAAAAAAACCCTGAAAATATTTTTATATATGTTTTTTTAACTTGCATTATAAAATCTTATCTTGCATATTGTCATTCTGGCACATCATACGCACTGCCCCACAGTCATTATAAACAGTGCTAATAAAAGCGCACTTAAAACTAAAGAACTTATCTTTGTGGTGCTGTGCAGTTCATGTGAAGCGTGGTTACACCCCAGCTGGCTGGTTTACAGATGTGCGGTCCCAAAAGTCCTGTTTCGCATCCGCTTCTTCAGGAAACCACACCAATGACCATTTTTAGTCTAAAAAAACAAAAAAATGTTTTTCGTGTAACACAAACAATGAACTAAAAGTAATCATGCCAAAGAAAAAAAGAAAAAGAAAAATAAAGTAATGAAGCTAATTCTGACTTGCTGGAGGGTAGACTTTCCACTGCTCCACTTCTAGCAAACAGCGGGACGGGACGGGCGGCCATATATATAAACAATCAAATCAGCTGCTACACAATCAAAATTTGACATGTGATTTTCAATGCTGTCAACTGATGACAGTACAAACCAATAAAAAATCAGCAACAAAAATGAGAAACAAAAACAAAAAAAATGAAAAATAAATAAATAAATAATAATGAACAGACTACAAGAATGCTGTCCAATGCATAGCTGAATTCAATCTGTCAGGCTCCAAAGATGTCAAATGAAAAATCCAACGATGTTCAATTTGCAAGAGCCTCTTGCTGTAATCTCCTCATATGTGGTTGGCAACGCTGTCAATCACCTAACACTTCAGCGCATCAAATTCTGATGTAGCTCTTTACAATGGGACACCAAAAGTGCCCCCAATTTTTGGTTAGTCACACAAGATCTGTGTTCACTCAAACAGTTAATTTTCTCTCCGTTTTGCCAACATATAGCTTCCCACAAGGTCACTGAAGAATGTACACCAGTTGATCTGATCTACATGTGGTCTAGTGTCTCAATTTGTACGTCTTGCCATCCACATGATTAAGAAATTCAGTACATTTGTGAGCCATAATACAATAAGAGCATGACCCACATTTCCTGTGGCCACCACTTACATGAGGGAACCGTCTGACCACATCAGCAGGGCACAACATTTCTTTTAAATTATGGTCCCTAGAAAAAGCTATATGCAAGCCAGAGTTTCTGAATATATCATGCGATTGAATGATGTCCCAATTTATTCTGTCACAGAATCTCTAGCTGGCGTTGGGAGGGGAGAGTAGACAGCTACTTCACAGAGACTAGAATACTAGACAAGAATAAGGCAAGGATTAGAATTGCTCAAGCCTCAAGGTAAATTTTAATATCACTGTACCTCCAAGAAGTGGATCCAACATGAACAAGCAAACAAAGATTACTGGAACCAAAGAACTTGACAAGAAACAGGAATTTTGAGGCATCAGAAAACAGGGGTAAAAACCCCCCACAAACAAATCAGGAATCATATGCAGGACCTCAGGAACAAGACTGCTAGACAGGAACTGAAGGACAAGAACAATGAGCCAGCAAGGAACAAGCCTAGATGCAGGACAGGAATATTCAAACTCACCCTGGGCTGGCTCCCCTGGTTCAAACTGAACACAGAAATTAAGAATACAAAAAAATTCAAGACTCTCAGCTAGGTCATTGATGAGATCTCACCTGGAATATTGTGTTCAGTCCTGAATACTGACCCCCCCCCCCCCCCAGTCGACCTGTTATATACTGTTATAAATTTGACATACTTCCAGCAAATAATCTGACCACCTTCTTTTTTTATCAGCCTCCATCATTTTTAAGAGATGATGCAATGTGCGATTGAACCATTCACACCTGCTGTTTCCTTGTGGGTGATACGGTGTCGTTCTTGATTTCTTAAACTGATACCACTGGCAAAGTTCTCTGAGGACAGCCGATTCAAACGTCTTCCCTTGATCAGAATGTATTCTTCTTGGACAGCTGTATACCATGATCCATTTTTCCAACAATACTTTTGCCCAGGGCCGTGCCAACACAGTAAGCGAAGTAAGCACCGCAGGGGGGCGCCGACCTCTGGAGGGCACCTACTGGCACCTTTTTCCTGAGGCCAGCTCACTTGCAAAATGTTTTACCTGAAGCTGTGATTCTCCTCTCTCCCCTGCCCTCTCCGCAGTGCTCACTGAGGCACGCAGGCTCTGCTGAAGTTGTTTGAAAGAATACAACCAGTGCTATATATGTCTTTGGTGTGGGAAGAACTCCTCATTCAGGGTGAGCTTGAACAACATTCAAATTAAAGAGAACAGCCAGGTTTGGTGTGCAAGTGAGACTGGGGAGAAATAAAAACTAAATAGTGTAATTGTTAAAATCTGTAAGTGGTTCAAAGTTTTTTTTTCTGAGCTTGTACACCGAGAGGAGGGCATGACTGCAATGATGTGTGCATAATTATCAGGTAACCGGATAGCTACAGCTAAAAGCCATTTCATTGGCTGGTGGTTCCAACAGTAGTTTCAAAAGAGGAAATTTAGCTGACGTGTAGTGTAGAAGAGCTGGTAAGTGAAAATCTGATTGGTTTTTTTTTGGTGTTTGTTTTTATATAAAAGATTCTCCTTGGATAGGAAGAGTCTGTGATATGTGAAAATATATTTTGCTTTAATGAAATTGCTAAACTTTAGTCAGAGACTTATCAATGATCAGAAAAAGAAAGTCACCAGACAACAAAGGTAGAGAAAAATCATTTTATTTTCATTTTAGTGTTTGGAATATGTCCACTTTGAGAATTTACATCTGCTATCTTATTTTGCAATGTATAGCAATTTGTTTCTAAGAATATTGCTGGCAATTCCTGTCAGTGTGGCAAGTGGTGAGCGATCATTTTCACGGTTAAAAATCATAAAAAACTAGTAAAAAATGCCCGTTTCAAAAGGGAAGGAAACGGGCGCTAGCAAGGCCATCCCCCACCCTCCCTCCCTCGCTGTTCCAGACTCTGCCATCCCTCCGTTTTCACCCCCCCTTTCCGCGACCCAGTCAACCCCCCTTCTCGGTAAAAACTGTCCCCCGACGCCGTCCAGTACCTGTGCTGATGGGGGACCCAACCCCCGTCAGCCGAAGTCCTGTGCTGGCCTTCTCGCCGTTGTTTCTTCAATGATCTTCGGTTCAAGTTCCTCTGCGTGCGTCTGACGTGAACCTTCCTCACCCACAACCCTGAGTACATCACCTTCCCCACCACCCCCCAGGCCCTGCAGAACAACATGGCTGACATGTCGCACTCAGACCCCCCCCCGGGCACAAGAGGCCACTTATAGGAACAGAAAATCATTCCACTCCATGAATATACAAGTGGTGTGTGACGCCCAGGGGGAGATTCTAGATGTGTGTGCCCGATATCCAGGGTCAACCCATGATGCATACATATTGCAGCACTCGGGCATTTTTCGCAGGTTTGACCGAGGGGAGATTACCGGCGGATGGCTCCTAGGTAAGTGCAGCATGGATGTGGGCAAACTATCACCTCCTCCAACAGGCAGGCCTCAGCACTGTCTACATCCCAACCTCCACAAGGTACCCACGCCAAATAATACATACTCATCATCTGTCTCATTCTGCTTCTCTCCAAAGGTGACTGAGGCTACCCACAGCGGACTTGGCTCATGACCCCCATAGTGCACCCACGAACAAGGGCAGAGGAGAACTACAACAGTAGGCATCGGACCACCCGTGGCATAATAGAGCGGACGTTTGGACTACTAAAGAACAGGTTCCGATGCCTGGACCGTTCTGGAGGGGAGCTCCTCTATAGCCCCCAAAAGGTGGCAAAGATATTCCTGGCCTGCTGCATGCTACATAATTTGGCAAAGCGCCGAGGACAGGCCCTCCCAGATGAGGTACAGCCACCAGAGCAGCAGCAGGCCCCAGAGGAACAGGATGAGGAGCCCCCTCCACCTCCCGCCCACAGAGCAGAGCTCACTGCTCACCAGCTGGGGGTCAGAGCCAGACAAAGACTCTTGGACACAAGTTTTCAGTGAAGTAAGTGCATATTATTTATATCTTACAGTATTTACACACCCACAACACCCCCTCCCACCACCATCACCCGCTCTGTGCATAGTCCCCTCCTTCCACCCCTCAACCCTGTTAATATATGGCCTAGCTTTGGATCTACCACTGGAATAGTGAGGGCCAAGGCTATGAAGCCTAAAATAACTGAAGAAGTACTGACTAGGCCAAATAACAAGTACATGATTTAATATTTCAGAATCTGTAAAAAACAGGTCTGAACAATGAGTCCTGACACAAACTGGTACAACTGTCACTTTAAATCAGATGAACAAAATGGAGTCTATTAGTTTTGTATAAAAGGCTACAGAGGTTATACAGAGTTCTTAAGATGGTGTGAAAAGTATTGCGACACAGACAGATGTGGAACTGTTATCTCAACGCTTCCCAAAACATGCTGATAAGACTGCGTGGGAAAGTATCTCAGAAATTGAGAGCTAGGTATCTCACCATAGACTTCTATGGAGAGGTTCGTGTATAAAAGAGGGGACAAATTGCCATAGCTTTGGAATTCTCCCCAACGCTTCTGTCAGACGGCAGGGCTCTGTCCGGTTGTACCCAGAATCTGTCTGCTGAATGTACCTGATTAAAGTCTGATGTCTGTATTTGTACCAACTTGAAGACTTGTCTTTGGGTAAGAAATAAAATGTATCTATCTATTTAAACCTATCTCTGTCTTTATTCTATCTTCTCTTTACCTTACATTTAGCTTACAAGGCACATCACATACACTCAGTCTCTGGAGAAACTTAGATAGTTTTTTAATAGGCATTATCTGGGAACATAAATGGCCCAGAGTATACCTAGATCCAGGAAGACAGAAAGCAGTAGTTATGGGAATTAGATTTCGATTACAGCCCCTAATGCAAACCTGGAACAGACCTCCTTGTGATTGGGTGACAATGGAGGTTGGAGAAACCATACAGAACCTGTTATGTGACATAGGTATCTTTAGTCCCCCGTGTGATCTGGAGTCAGAAAGAGGTCCAAGAGGGGGAAATTAAAACAGTGGTGACCAGCCGTACGCTGACCGTTCACTCTATCCTCCTTTCTCTTCTTTTGAACGCAAGAGGGGATACTTATATTGTGCGTTCAAATGTTCTATGTTATCTTTCTATCACCTTTTTTCTGTTTTTCTGCTGTTCTGCTGTTATCCCTATCATGGACACTGCCCACGTCAGGGGCATTAGTGTCCTGTCCATTCTCACCCCCACTTTAAATACTCCTTTATTCTTCTGTCTTTTTACTTTCTTCCCTGAATGTTTTCATGCCCTGCGCTGCACTAACACACCTGCTTCTCTGCCCTTTTCTATGCTTATCTCTTTCCCAAATTTTTAACGCAGTGGGGATGATTCTTTGTGTTCTAACCTTCACTTCTATATTCTGTTCTGTTCTTTTTCACCCTCTTTCTTTCTCCTATCCTGTCCATCTCTTTGATTTGTGAGATGTGCGCAAGATTGTGCTTGTTGTGTGAATGATGCATAACACCGAATCCAGGCGACTGCGATTTGGGGTTTGCTGTAAGTTTATTTCAATGTTCAAAATCTTTGGATTGGTCTTTATGCTAGCATACTCGCTTAACAATCCTTAGAGATTGTGCATTTTCTGTTTCCCATCCCACCCTGTGTTCTGTCTTAATCCCTCCTTATCAAATCCTTGTCCTTACTATGCATTCTGTTCTTTCCCCCTTTTCCTGTTCTCCTTCATCCTAACTTCTTCTATCTACCTCTTCCTATTAATCCCCTGGGTCTAATTCTGCTCAGTTCTTCTCTGGATGTTCTCGTATCGGGGGAATTTCCTTTACTCTGGGAGGACAGCACGCTTTCAGATTGCTCCCTTCTAAAATCCTTCTGGTTTCTCTGACAGCCCCCACCTTTTCACATCTGCTATTGCCTTTACTCTGTGTGTGCGACACATACTTTTGATCTTGTGCTGAAACAGTTATCCACGAGATTTTTTTTTAATGCCTCGGGACTGTCCCTCCTACTTCCTACAACTTTCTTTTCTTTTCAGCTGCAAACACTGCTTACCGCCGTCTAACTGCTGCTTTCCCCTTATCTCTCTAAGTCTTATCTGCGGTTGTTTTAAACTTCTCTGTCTCTCATGATACCTGCACGAATTGTATATTCCTTCAGTTCTTTGCCATCTGTATCCACACCTTTGTGCACTACACTTCCCAGCATACCCTATTCTATTCTTTCAGTCCTCTGCACTATGCTTTCCCTCTAACAGCCCTTCTTCCTGTACTTTTCTCGGCTCTTTCTCCTAGTGCAGCATTAGAACCTCTGATTTCCGTTTCTCCTCACGGATATGTAGTTTCTATCTCATGCTCCTGTGTTATCTGTTCCGCTGTTACATACATTTCCTGATTCCGTATCTCTTATCTCCCCTTTTTAACTTCTGTAGCAGTATATGGCTGTCTTGTGGTCTGGGGGCGGGTCCGCTCTTTTTTTCTTTTACATCTTTGTGTGTGTTTTTGCACTCCGTCTGACTTGGATTTTTGTGTGGACTATACTGTTCCGTCTCTGCTTTTCTTAGTTCTTATCTCTGTATGCCGCTGTCATACAAGGCACCGGTTTCCACCTGTCAAAATCTGGCTTGGCTCTTTTTCACTTTGAAGCGCTTTTCCGGTTCTTTATTATTTGCTGCGTAGTTCAACTAATTGCTCTTTTTCACAACCGCTCAGTTCTGTGCTCTCACCCCACCCCCATAGCCGTTCTTTTTCCCTTAAGTCTAATTTGAATTCCTTCCTCCACAACATTTTGTTCTTGTTCCCCTTTTTCGGCCACAATAACCCTCCCTGCCCTCCTTTCTGATGCTCTACCGACTGTTCGTGGTCCGTGTAAAATTTATAAGGGTGTGGCCCGCACGATACCAATTGGGGTAACTTAACACCTTACATACACCTTTTTGGCTTCTGGTGCAAACTAGAAATCATTTTTTTTGATTCCCTATAAAACTATTCTTTTTCCTTCTCAGTCCCATGTGGTGTGCGTTTTAATTTTCTTTCTGGAACAAAACTTACTATATTACTAGTAATACTCCCTCTTGGGCTTCGAATCTGCCTTTATAAATCCATTTAAATTTGCCCGAAGAGCTGAAGTTCTAAACCCTTTTTTCCCTCACATATCCTTATCCAGGCTTCCGAAACTGCCATTTCTTTCTGTAACTTTTAAGAGTTTTCCCTAACAAGCGCTGTAGTTCACTATCTCAAGGACATGAGATTCTGGGAAGCTTGCCCACTTTAGCTGCCTTATCAGTCCAGCACTGCTTCGGCAGAGGAGGCTCTACGGTTCACTTTTGAAAGCTCAGAAAGTGATTTTTTTTTTCTTTCCCCCTGTTCCGTTCGTTTTTTCCCTGTTCTATGCTGAAGTGGTACAAATTAAATAGTCATTTACACAGGGATTCTTTTTAACCTCTCGCTGTCTATCCTCTGTCAACTGCATCGCTCCTAAATCCATCTAACTAACTCCCTCTCATATCTTTTTCATATCTTTCAACTCCGGTTTCCCCTCATAATTGTAGAATGACTTATCTTTTCATGCCTCATGCTGCCAAGTCCGTTATACGTGCACCTCTGAGCATGTAAGATTGTACGGATGTATTTCTGCTTTCATTTTTAAAATTATGGCACTGCATTTTAGTCTTACTCTGCATTCTCCTTTTCCAAAATTTTCTGCTCATATTGCTTTGACTTTTGAGCGTTTCTTTCTCTTTTATCTCATTTCCCTTCAACAATAGACGGTCTGAGACTCTAATGCTTTCTCATTCTGTCTCTGAGCCTTGATTTTAACCCCGAGACAGGTTTCTTTATTTTTGTGCTGCAAGTGACAGCTTGATAGACCTTATTGTGCTACACCATGTGGTTACAAAGTTTTAAAAGGATATTTTTCCTTCAAACATACATTACTTGACTTGACTTTCCCCTTTAAAAATCAGCTTTCTCCTTCTTTGTTCTACTGTGGCTTTCGGTAATTATGTTACAATGCTTCTTTAATCTGTTTTTGGTATTATGCTGATAATTCATTTACGTGGCCCCCCATGATTTATATTTCATGATCCTGGTTTTCGCACTTTAAATGGTATTACTTAATTCCTACAGATGTCACTTTCTTTTGCCTTGTACAGATATATGTCTTAATGTTCCACTATAATGTCACATTTACCTTAGTATGATTAATATGCATGTATTTCTTGCTGAATGCTTAACTGGTAGTATTTTAGGAAGACTGTTGCATATTTTGGTTATATTGTTGAGAAGCAACTGTTTTTGTTACATCTAAATGCTATCATATTGTGCTTGTGTTCTATAACACAGGGGTATAGCGTGATTTCCAGAGCATGCTAGCTACAGACTCTTTCTTGTAAAAATATTTGTGCTCAAATTTTCATAACTTTTACTTCTATGATGGCAGTGCTGGTCCGCTGCCCATCTACAATCTTTAACACTAAGCTACGTATGTCAAAACTGTTCTACAAGGTTAAGTATTTCACAGTCTTTTCAGCTTTGTTCGTCTTGTATGACTGAGTTTGTACTGCTTGCCCTAGCTTCCTTCCTGTTCCGCTCTACCACCTCCAAGCTTTCCTTCCATAGTTTGCTGTGTGGCAGCCTTAGTATACACGGTAAAGTTAAGGTGCCTTACCAGAAGAGCTTACATGTTTTTTTCCCTTTAAAATAATTTTTTTTGCTTGCTACTTCTGGATTAGGCTTCAGAGATTCTCTTTAGGAACAGGCTATATTTCTCATTTCTTTTTTCTTTTTCCCTTTATTTCTTAATTTTTATTTATTTAATTTCCTTCTACTAGTGTCATGCTATAACTTTGATACTGATGTCTGAGACTCACATCCATCGAAGGTGCCCCTTCAATGGATGACGGTATCTCATTTATTAGATTTTGAGCAGACTTCCATTCCATTTTTCGGAGTGGCCTGCGGTTTCGGCATTATTGCCCACCTATGAGTTACTTGTATAGATGAGCGCGGGGTTAATAAAGAGACGTCTAACGACTTTCGTTGCGATTATGTACAGGTTGACTCGGGTATTTAAAATTGTTTAGAAATGGTTAGTTGTATACGCGGGAGAGCCTAACCTATAAAATTTTTATTTCACTGCGTGCGTTGTAGCCACTTAAGGTTCATTGGGGTGATTACGTTGTAGCTAATCAGCGGGACCCGTTGGACCGCTGCTCCTCGACTCAGAGGACCTTATTCGCAGGTTTTTTGAGTTCATTTTGGGAGTGTTTGCAATGTCCCTTTTTGGGGGCTCTATCATGGCGTTGGAGCCCATGGCCACTAATTACCAGTGTAGTTTTTGGCAGGCATGTTGTAGCTGTCTTTAGAAGCACACTCTGGGGAGTAGTTTTTATTAATTTGGGATAGAGTAGTATAAATATACAATAGCTGACACCTATCACTTTCTGTACTATTTTCTTAAACTCTCCTTTCACTTTCAATTGTCTGTTTATTTAACCTGCGGCAAAAGCATTGGGCTTTCCGCCAATTAGTAATTTATGTCTTGGGTTCCGTTGCTAGGACGCTCTTGAAGACGCGTGAGTATAAAGGACTTTTATAGATTTGCCAATACTATTTGACACAACCCTGATATCGGTGTTCTACCATACCAGAGTTCTGGCACCCAATTCATTATGCTGCCTCTTGAGAGAGTGATAAATCACTTCCCAGGAGACCACATAAACCTTATAAAGTTTTGCCAAATATGGCATTCCTGGAATAAGTTTCAGCCTGGACTCTCGTGGCCCCGTAAGGGCACTTTTAATACCAAAACTCTGCAAAGGTTATTAAACTTTATTTACACATACACACCCGATTCCACCCGTCATCTCCACTATCAGATTCTCAGTAGATGGCTATCGACTATCACTGATTACGTGATTTCAGACACTATCGATCTGACATCGTTATTGATACCTGGTGAGGTCAATCTTAATCCACGACCTAGTAGACGGCCCCCTGCAAGAGCCGATTCACCCATTCCACATAAATTCACTGGTCCTAGAGCTAACAATCAGTGCCGGGACTATCGCTCTCAGCCTACTGTCAGCCACCGAGCTGAAGTACAGTGCAACCGTTGTTTCCAATTGGGACATAACGCCATGGAATGTCCATGCTGGCACTTTACTCATAGTCAATACCGTCAACCTCCTTCAAACTCCCCATCGCTACGTGTCTCCCGGTTGCAGATACGACAGCCACAGAGAGACCGCAGGCGACCGAGTGACCTCCCCTCGCTAGATAACCCACATCGCCAAGACTGTAGGAATGATTACCCTGATAATCGTGGCCGCCGGTCTCAACCTGAAAAAGGCCCACCCATCACTAATATACGACATAGAGACTACAATTCTGGCCCTAGTCCTGATCGCTATCCTGATGTGCTCTGTTATCGCTGCCAACAATATGGTCATTATGCTGCTGAATGTCTTCAGACGCAGCCATATAGATTTAGAAAACCGCAGGTCCGTCAAAATCCCCCAGAATGACAGTCATTCCCTTTGTGGAACCCGGATCAACGTAGACTGCAGTGACCACAGACCTAGGGATCAATATTAACCACCCCATAATAACTAGGTGTGATCCGAACCCGATCTGATTTTCTTGCTCTCAGTTACTCATACTACTCAGCTCCTCATTTAGTATCCACAAAGCATTTATCTGGTGTGATGTTTCTGTTTCTATTACAGGTGATATGTTTTTATCTTATATCTTTCTAGGTTTAAATGCAAGTGTATATTTATGGTACCATACCAATGACCTAACTAAGTCAGCAAGTTATTTATTTGTTTTTATGCATACCTTCCCTGGGGAGTTCTTATCAACTGCAGGGATGAGCGATCCCCAAAGGATGATTCATTTTATGTTTTTTATATAAACCTTAACTGACTTATTTATGCCATTTTACTTTATACGGGATCCCTTTTAAATAAAAGCTGTGTATTGCTCATGGTTAAAATGTTTTCTGCTTTAACTGTTGCGCTGTTTAAATTGATGTGACATTCACTTCTTTAGTTTTTTCATGAATATAAAGCCTTCATTTTTGAAATCTCTCTATGATATGTGTGACATCTGAAAGCTTTTCATTATTTCCTTGTCTAAGAAAGAAGAAATATTTAATAACCATTATCCGTTATATGGAAATATTCCCTTGAACTGGCCATTTGGGGGAGCATTTTGCGCTGATCATAGATTTTATAGTATTCTTGGACTGAGAATTGGTGAAGCTTTCAGACATAAATTGAGAAAGTTGTACACTCCACTTTCTGATTCCTTTCTATTCAAAACAGGTTATCACAATATGGCAACTATTGCTCTTTTTATCTCTCTGTCTTTCACTGTGAGTGATTGTGAGAAGAACTGGTGTACATTATTTGTGTGCAGCAGTCCTGGAATTTATGCTTTGTGTATTTAACTAACACCTTGCTTCAACTAACTCTTACCACGTGGTAGCTTTGTCTTAAAGCGATATGCTTTTCCCTACTTCTTTGACTGATTGACTGATTGAAAAAGGTTACTTAAACTCTATGTGAGGTCAATCACTGGTGTCTGCACTTTTGAATGTTTTTTTCATTTGTCTTTTTCAAGGAACCTTTTTCTTGCATTGCCATCTGAATATGCCTTGTTACAATTCAGATATATCATATTTTGTTTTATTTTTATTTTTCTTTTAAGCCTATTTTTATCTTACACCCTTCAGGGTGCTTTTTTTTAAATATTTTAATCTTTTTTAATTTTTTTTTTAATTTTTTCATTCTCGATGCTTTGTTTCTTACCAAGCCTCTTTCCTGGCCCCCATTTATACCCACAACCCACCTCCTAGCATTATGACTTCCTTCAATAAATTTACTGGTCTGTTTTAGTTTTGCCTTTCTCCAGATGGATACACGAATTCCGCTGACGTTCCTCACCGAGGACACGACTGCTAGCAAAGAAGAACTACCCGATAATGTATCTGATCTGAAGGCTATGTTGCAGCAAAGAATCGCTAAATTAAAAGACAGATGCACAGACCCCAACATTACCTGGTGTAAAAAACGAGACATTATTGAGCGTGAGTTTCAACAGATGCATCAAGTGGTCCATGAGCGAAAGAGACAGGCTCTCCACTTATTAGAGTTACAAAAAGCTTTGGCCTCTACCTCTCTTTCTGAATCATCTAACTCGTAAGTCCTGCTGGCCTCCTGCAGCTGAGGGCTCAACCCTTGGTGAATGGTAGTCATTACAGGTGAAGAATCCATACCTACTGGCTATACATTGCAACGCATTATCCGTGCCTTTTTGCCTATTTCTGTTCACCATATTCCTTGCCCTCCATACATCAATAATTGAACATTTACCATCATCTCTAAATTCTAATTGTTTTTTTGTAGATATAATTTCATATATACTATTGCTATTTATGTAAAGTGGCTTTTCATTATTGAACCCTTCTGGTTTCCCTTTTTTTTCTTTTGCACTTAATTAGCACTGTTTTCTCCATGTTGACATTGTCTTTCATGTCTATTCAATTCACACTGATTATGCCCACTAAGATATACAGTTATCATTTTGCTTATTCCTTTGCCAGCCTCTGGCTCTTGATGGACTGCTTATGATGGTGTATGCCTAGATCCAACTTTGTACACCACAAGTACGTCTTCAAGATCTATCCAAATGATGTTAGATCCCCCAAGGTTGTGGCAATAATCTTTACACCTTGCAAACTATTGGACCATAAGTTTTGGGTCCATGTGAAAGATATACGCAGAACCAGCCTAACCATCTCAAGACCAGTCACTTCCTTCAGCAGGCCAGCCTGAAAACCCAGCCCTGTTAAATCTTCCAGATCTCCGTCCAGATTCTTCAGCGCTTCCACCGCCTCAACCATGATCGATGAAAGAGAATTTAGAACTGATACTTAATTTGAGAATTACTGTTGCTGTTTATGGACATTATAGATTCATATTTTGTTTTATTTTCAGTTTAGCAGTAATCCTGTCTAGATATTGAAAAGGTTTTATTTTATTTTCCTATTATTTTCTTTATTGTTCTTTATTGTTCTAATTGTTTTTCTAAGAGTTTCCCTATTATTTCTGTTTAGGTAATTTAAAATTGAAGTTGATCTTGCTCAGATACAAGGGTAACATCAAACCCTAATACTGGCTAAGATATCATAATGTAGATGTAAACTCTGTTAGTATCAACCAGCTATGCAATTGTTTAACTCTGGTGTAGGCTTACTTACGTTGCATGTCTTTCTGTAGGTTTGACTAAGCTCCAAGTGGGGTAATGGATATATAAATTGCTTCCCATACTTCCAAGTCATTATGCATGGGTCAAGATCCATGCATGACCTTTTTTTAATATAAATTGACCATTTTTGCTGTATAAGGCAACCTCATTCTTGCTATCCACTTATTAGTGCTCATGATTGGATGCCAATGATAAGTACTAGTAAGGTCCAAGAATCCCGACCTGTTTGAGGATTCTGAATATCTACAACCTTAAACAGCCTGCAATCTGAATACTAACCATATATTTGTTGAGCCCATAACAATGCTTAATCAAAACCACTATTCCTTCTCAAGACCACTGAGATACATACATTAGATTATCTCCCCATGTACTATGCAACAGATACAATAGAAGTCATAGAAAAAACCTGAAAGTATTAGTATGATCCACCTGAAATTGCTATTACCCGTATACATATACTTCGTGAGATTTTGTAGATGAACTCATGGTTTTGTCCCATTTACGCCTCAAGAGGGGTAATATCAAAGATTAAGGCCCAAGGGGTTGGGTAATATAAAGGGAATTCCATATGCCCAGAAATATACCACCTACTAGCAATCCAAATTGTACCAGTTGAGCTTAAGACTCAGATAATTTGATGGCCTCATAGAATACCTTCTGGAATGGATGGTACCAAGGTACGTTAACCCTGGTGTCACCCTATGGGATAGGGTGAAGAGGGGAATGTTAATATATGGCCTAGCTTTGGATCTACCACTGGAATAGTGAGGGCCAAGGCTATGAAGCCTAAAATAACTGAAGAAGTACTGACTAGGCCAAATAACAAGTACATGATTTAATATTTCAGAATCTGTAAAAAACAGGTCTGAACAATGAGTCCTGACACAAACTGGTACAACTGTCACTTTAAATCAGATGAACAAAATGGAGTCTATTAGTTTTGTATAAAAGGCTACAGAGGTTATACAGAGTTCTTAAGATGGTGTGAAAAGTATTGCGACACAGACAGATGTGGAACTGTTATCTCAACGCTTCCCAAAACATGCTGATAAGACTGCGTGGGAAAGTATCATCTCAGAAATTGAGAGCTAGGTATCTCACCATAGACTTCTATGGAGAGGTTCGTGTATAAAAGAGGGGACAAATTGCCATAGCTTTGGAATTCTCCCCAACGCTTCTGTCAGACGGCAGGGCTCTGTCCGGTTGTACCCAGAATCTGTCTGCTGAATGTACCTGATTAAAGTCTGATGTCTGTATTTGTACCAACTTGAAGACTTGTCTTTGGGTAAGAAATAAAATGTATCTATCTATTTAAACCTATCTCTGTCTTTATTCTATCTTCTCTTTACCTTACATTTAGCTTACAAGGCACATCACATACACTCAGTCTCTGGAGAAACTTAGATAGTTTTTTAATAGGCATTATCTGGGAACATAAATGGCCCAGAGTATACCTAGATCCAGGAAGACAGAAAGCAGTAGTTATGGGAATTAGATTTCGATTACAGCCCCTAATGCAAACCTGGAACAGACCTCCTTGTGATTGGGTGACAATGGAGGTTGGAGAAACCATACAGAACCTGTTATGTGACATAGGTATCTTTAGTCCCCCGTGTGATCTGGAGTCAGAAAGAGGTCCAAGAGGGGGAAATTAAAACAACCCCCAGCATGTGCCATCACTTTCCCCGTCCCCTCCCCCGTCCCCTCCTACCCCTCTCACCGTGTTCCTTTGCAGCTGGTGCTGCATGGGAACTCTGTTGAGAGTCCTCCTCTGAGCTCCCACTCTCCTCCTCGGTGTCCACAAGGCAGCCCGCTGCCTCAGCTGCCCTGGTGAAATCTGGCCACCTTGTTCTCTGTCCCTTGTCCTGCAACCTGGGCACAGGACCCAGAATGGGAGTTGGATGGGTGGCTGGGGAAGCGGATGATCTCAAGCTCCACTTCTTCGCAGGTGGTTCATGGGCAGTCGAAGAAGTGGATGGCAGTTGTTGTGGTGGTGGGTGCTGCACAGCTGGACTAGGTGGTCTCAGGAAACGGTGTAGGCCCTCAATGCTGTGCTCCAGCCGTTGGAGCTGCTGGATCACAGCACGTTGGGCCTCTACCGCTTCCCATTGCACCTGCATCGCTTCCTGGTGGGCCTCCCGTTGGCCTGGAGCACTTCCTGCTGCACCTGGAGCGCTTCCTGCTGCACCTGGAGCACTTGCTGGTGCATCTGTAATTTATTCCGCCGGTACTCCTCCATCTGCAGATTGTGGTTCAGCAATTGTGTGGCCAGGCGCAGGAGCTGGCTTCTCTGGCTGCCTGGCCTCTGCTGAGCAGCTGCCCCCCCCCCCCTTCTGCCTCATCACTTTCTTCATCTGTGCCATCATCTGCAGCTGGAGGAGGCATAGGTGGTGCGGCAGATGGAGGAGGCATAGGTGGTGCGGCAGCTGGTGGAGGCATAGGTGGTGCAGCAGTTGGTGGAGGCATAGGTGGTGCGGCAGTTGGTGGAGGCATAGGTGGTGCGGCAGTTGGTGGAGGCATAGATGGTGGTGCTGGTGTTGGGTGTTGTGGTTCAACCCCATGGTCCTGTGTTGGTTGGTGTGCAGGCCCACGGCTTTGCTGCTGTGTGTGGTGGGGCTGGAGGCCAATAGGGCCAGCTTCTTCTTCCCACTGGGTGTCATCACCTGCATAGCAAAAAGGGAACAAGTGTGTTGGTCCAAATATTCTGCATTTGTTTTTCAGCATTCATATACATAGCCCCACAGGCAAAGACCCAGCAAAGAGATGGTGAGGAATGGGATTGGCAGGCAAGCCACAGATGTCATTGTGCATGGTACAGAGCTAGACACAAGGAATGCAGTACACTGTAGAGACTGACGTGCAAGACAGCCACACAGACAGGTGGGTAGACATACAACTGTGAAAGGAGTGCAGAGGATACAGTGGCTAGAGTACAGAGGTGTGGGAAGGAGATATGCAGAGTTTGGTGATGGGGAAAAAAGGAGGGAGTGGGGTAGGCACCCAAAGGTGTGAAACAGTGCAAACCTACACACGGTGTATGTATTTGATTTACGTGTATATATAATCTTGTAAATATCTTGACATGTATGATATACATTGCTGGAGACCCTACCCCCCTCCTCCCTCTCCATATGTGATGGTTTGCAATGATGATATGCATTGCATGCTGTTCTTTTCCCCCTTTCCCTACTGAGGAGCACCACACTGTCCCCCACTTGTGTAAAACACAGTGTAGTACAGCACAACAGATCCCCCAGCTCTCTAATGGTGAACCTACCTGAGCCCTCAGCCTGTGCAGATGTGTCCAGGGACCCAATGCCATGGATCCCCTCCTGGGGCAAGAGCCTATGGACGAGGAGTTCAATGGGGGTCAGGTTTGCGGTGTCATTTCCTGGGGGGTTTGCACCAGCCTTCCTCCGCACATCTTGCCTAAGCCGACGCCACTTTCTTTTGCAGTCTTCCACATCTTGCCCTGTGTGGAACATCGCATTGAGCCTGTCTCTGACAGCTTCCCATTCCCTCTGTTTGGTGGTTGCGGCTAGCCTCTGGCCGGTGGGCGCAAACAGGTTCATGTGCCTCCTTTCTATTTCTTCCACCAGCAGTTGCACTTCAGCATCAGAAAAGTTTCCCTTGCGGGTAGGTGGTAGTTTGGGTGCCATTGTCCCAATCTAATGCAAAAGATTTGAAAATACGGAGAACGCTGCTTAAATACACTGTTATGGCCGGCCATTCGAGAATAATATGGGCGGGTCTCACATAGCCGGCGTATTTTCAATAATTGCCAAATGCAATATCCACCCACACCCACTTTCCCCCGATGGCCGGCCTAATTTTGATAATTGCTAAAGCATATGGCCGGCGTCATTTTGATTATCGTCAAAAGCCCTAATTCCCCGCCGCTGCTTTCTGCAGATAGCCGCCATAATGTTGATTCTCCGTAATGAACTACAGGTGTTCTCATCTGCACTGTTTGGATTGTGCTCATCACGATGAAGGGTCACAAACTCGCCAGCTGCTCTTCCCATTTAGAATCTTACATTTCCTTTATTGGAACCTCTTTAAAAGGGCTTTCTCTGTGCTGCACTTTATAGGTTTCCATTTATAGTATGGGATGGCTTTGCAGTGCGATTTTCCCAAATGTATGCTTTTCTATATATACTGTGTGTGTTGTTTTGGGTTCCTGGGGTGGGGGGTGAGTTTTTGGCTAATGGTTGAAAGGGGGGGGGAGATTTAGGACACTTTTGTAAAGAAAACTGATGTGTGCAGCTTGTTTCAGACTGGGTGGTAGTTGCTAGCCTAGCATATACTATGCAATTTCCACCTCAGACCAACTCTGCATTCTGTACCCTCCAGGACCTCCTTCCTAGGTGTGATGTGGTGGCTCACTGCCCCCCCCCCTTCTCTCTCTCCTGTGTTGAAGCAGCCAGCCTCTGGTCCCTTGGAGCCTACATATTCCAGCACCACAAGTTCTAGGTAAGCTCATACCTCTCAGCCACCTCTTCCCTCTCTGCTACCTACATAGCAGGGTACAGAATGTTTGCTAACCAAACACTTCTTGCATCTTGCAGGACAGTTGGTCAAGAGGATTGCAAGAGACAGCAGTGGACTGTAATACCCTGACCTCAGAGAGCCATGATTTGTTTAACCCACTTCATTGTACAGATGTCTTGTTCTCAGGCCCGTGCCAACACGGTAAGCGGGGTAAGCACCGCAGGGGGGCGCCTGCCTTCAAGTGCGCTGCGCTTACCCCGCTTACCGTGTTGTACTAGACTCCCGACAAACAAGACCTACGCTGAACCTCTGCTGCCGCCGGGCCGCTTCTTTCCACAGCCAGCATAACAAGAAAAAGAAGCGCGGAGTCGCCCGCAGCAGCCTTCAGACATGTGCTGTCGGCTCTGCCGGTTCTCTGCCCCCTGACGTCAATTTCCCGTTCCGGGGGCAGAGGACCGGCAGAGCCGACAGCGCATGTCTGAAGGCTGCTGCAGGTGGCCCCGTGCTTCTTTTTCTTCTTATGTCTGCGCCTTCCTCTGCCAGGTACTGCCAAATGACTTCCTGTTTTTGGGGGGGCAGAATCAGAGACAGCCCGGGTGGAGTGCTGCCACCACCATTAATCTAAAGCAAGCTTTGAGTGGGGGAGGGAGTGAGATGACTGGATCAGTGCACAGCAGAAAGAGTGAGAGATTATTGGACTGGGGGGGGGGGGCAATGATGCTGGGACCTGCAGGGGACATACTAGACCCACAGAAGGAGGGGAAGTGGGAACAGGAGAGAGAGAAGAGATATGGATATTTATTGGATCCCAGGAGGAAGAGAGGAAAGACAAATAGTTGCTGAACTCCCAAAGAGAGGGATGGGAGCTGGGAGGGAAGGAAGAGAGAAGAAGACATGCTGGTCCCAGGGTTGGGATTGGGAAGACAGGGGAGAGCCAGAGAAAGATAGGGAGAGAAAGAGGGGCCATGGAAAAGAACAGGGGAGAGCCAGGGACATGGAAAAGAGCAGGGGAGAGCTAGAGAGAGATGGTGAGAGAAAGAGAGGACATGGAAAAGAGCAGGGGAGAGCCAGAAAGAGATGGGGAGAGAAAGAGGGGCCATGGAAAAGAACAGGGTAGAGCCAGGGACATGGAAAAGAGCAGGGGACAGCTAGAGAGAGATGGTGAGAGAAAGAGGGGACATGGAAAAGAGCAGGGGAGAGCCAGAAAGAGATGGGGAGAGAAAGAGGGGACATGGAAAAGAGCAGGGGACAGCTAGAGAGAGATGGGGAGAGAAAGAGGGGACATGGAAAAGAGCAGGGGACAGCTAGAGAGAGATGGTGAGAGAAAGAGGGGACATGGAAAAGAGCAGGGGAGAGCCAGAAAGAGATGGGGAGAGAAAGAGGGGCCATGGAAAAGAACAGGGGAGAGCCAGGGACATGGAAAAGAGCAGGGGAGAGCCAGAAAGAGATGGGGAGAGAAAGAGGGGCCATGGAAAAGAACAGGGGAGAGCCAGGGACATGGAAAAGAGCAGGGGAGAGCCAGAAAGAGATGGGGAGAAAAAGAGGGGACATGGAAAAGAGCAGGTGAGAGCCAGAGAGAAGATGCTGGATGGAAGAGGGGTACAGAGAGAGAGAGAGAGAGAGAGAGAGAGAGAGAGAGAGAGAGAGATGAGTTTAAAGATGGAGAGAGAAAGAGGGAACATGGGCAGGAGAGAGAGCGAAGCTGCTGGGGAGAAACTGGGGAAGAACCTAGCAGCCAGACTGAGAAATGCTGGATGAAAGAAGGGAGAAAGAGGAAAAATGCTGGAAGGAGGGGGCAGAATGAGGGAAGATGCTGGTAGGTAGGGAAAGAGGAAAGACACTGGAAGGATGGGGTGAGAGAGGACATGCTGAATGGAAAAGGGTCGAGATAGAGACAATGGATGGAAGGATTGGGAGAGGGTAATGGGTGGAAGGATGGAGAGAGAAAGAGGGATGACACTGGATGGAAGGGTAGGAGAGAAAGAGGGATGGTGCAGGACATGGATGGAGGGGAGGGAAGTATATGCACATGGATGGAGGGGAGCGAGGAGAAATGCTGGATATGGATGGAGGAGAAACTGCTGAATTTAAGAGATGGATCGGGGGGACACTGAAGGATAGGGACAGGGCTACAGATGGTAGGCAGTACGCATAAGGACACAGGAGGATGATGGACATGGTGAGAGAAAAAATATCAAATGGAAAGAAGAGACTGCATAAAACAGAAGACACTGGGACCAAAGCGAATAGAAAAACTAAATGATCAGACAACAAAGGAAGAAAAAAGTATTTTATTCAGAATTTATTAACTGGAATATGTCAGCTTTTGGAAATGTGCATTTTGCATGTAAGTTTCAATTTTTCTAGTTTTGCTGCATGCTGAGTCTGACTTCTTGAGGTAACTAGCGTGCAGTATTTTCAGCCCTTTTTGGTGTTTTTTTTTCACTAGGTTGTGTACTGGTGCTTTAGAGCCCGGTGTAATTACAGTGCTGCCTTTCCATGCATAAGGTTGTAGCTCATTCTGTCCTTGGAATTAGTGCTGTTATGGTTTGGTGAGGTTATGAGTGTGTTTTTGCACAAGTTTGTGCATAGTGTTTTGCAGTTGAGCAATTGTGGTTAGTATATGCTTTGAGCAACCACTTTATTCTTTGACATCCACACGCCTTGGAGCCTCGCTAGCGGATGCGGAGCACATTGCCAGGCAGGTCCGGGGGGGGGGGCGCCAACTGATAGTCTGCAGGGGGGCGCCATAGACCCTAGGCACGGCCCTGCTTGTTCTCTATTGGACAAAATCAGCAGTGGGGTGGGGGTGGGGGTGGGGGTGGGGGAGGGGAAGAGGCCCTGAGAATGGATGTGTGCATCCCTCATGGTTACGGGTTCCCCATTGTATCTGTTTTCACCTGGTTCACAGGTATCCACAGCTGGTAGTTTGTGTCATGCTTTGCCACTCATGTGTCTCCCCGCTAGGTTCCATCCTTCTTTATGTGGTGAACCCCAGTCCCCTGTTATGAAATGCCCACCCATTCTCAGGGTTGTTGGGGGTGGGGGGGGGGGGAGAATGCATACATACATAACAATATATGTTCTTTACTATGCCACTGCTGTATATTATTGCAAAGTTAATTTACTGCTTGCATTGTTTTAGTATCTCATAGTATTCTTGATGTAGCTCTTGTAAGCCACATTGAATCTGCATCCAGTGGGAACATGTGGGATATAAATGCTTTAATGAAATAAACAAATCAATTAATATGCCCTGAATGTCTTTTCCACATTATTAAACATAGTCCTACAATTGTCCATAATTATGGAACCACAACATTTTTATATTCCAGCCTGTTAACTATTTTCAAGGTGGCCACAGGTACGTGGCTACTGAGCCCTTAAGTCATGCTGAGAGCAAGGGTTTCTGGTTACAATTCCTACTCCAAATTACGTGCAGGTGGCTATAGCCTGTTGGCTGGAGTGGCCTAGTGGTTAGAGTACCAGTCTTGTAATACAGAGGTTGCCAGTTCAACTCCCACTTGTGATCCTGGCCAAGTCACTTAACCCTCCATTTCCTCAGGTGCAAACTTACAACCCTCCTGGGACTCAAGAAGCTGTGAGCAAACTCACAATCACTACAACAATATACATTTATATCCCCTACCCTAGGCCCTTCTGTACCTGTGGTATTGTATTGCAATTGTGAAGAATCAAACATCCATCTAATGCTTTTTACATTGGTTTCCCTTTTCTGTTGAGCACTATATAGCATTGCTCAATGTCAAAAGATGGCCCAGCTCCTTGTAACATCTTTGTGGCCCCCACCAATGTGGTTTGATTGTGGGTGAGGGCAGTGGCGTAGCTAGGGTAGTTGACACCCGGGGCCGGTCATTTTTTAAGCCCCCCCCCCCCCCCCGAAATCCAGTACTAGGCATACCGAGAATACAAAACACTCAGGACCTATAGAGCAATTCTACCATACCATAAGCAGTAATTTGTATGAGTCACACAAGGAAAAGGAATGCATCTTAAACACTACAGTGAGCACTAGAACATCAATTCATCTATTGTAAAACGAAAACAGACAGATTAGTACAGATCGTCGATCCTGCACAGTCAATGCCAACCGAAAGCCATGTCTTTTTCACAAATAGATACACCCTAATCCACTATAGAATAAGTAATCATAAACTTTCTATTTAGACAAAAATTAAACTGAACCCCCGATGCCAGACTCTGCATACAATGCAACACCACAGAAACAGAAAATGTCCTCTAGTACTGTGCAAAATATAAAGACGGCAGATGTAAATTTGAAAAAACTAACAAATACCAATCACCACTTTACAAATTAACAAATAGAAATAAAACAAATAATATCATTTTATTGGACTAATACATTTAGCTTTCAGAGGCCAAAACCTCCTTCCTCAGATCAATTCAGTCTAGTACTGTTACCACCTTATAATTGAAAGAGAAAAACGCCTAGATTTCGACCCAAATCGGGAGATAGACATTTATCTCACAAAAACGAATAAATCGGTATAATGGAAAGCCGATTTTGGACGTTTTCAACTGCACTCCATCGCGGAAGCGTACAAAGTTGATGGGGGCGTGTCAGAGGCGTGGCGAAGGTGGAACTGGGGCGTGGTTATCGGCCGAGGAGAGAGGGCGCCTTTCGCCGATAATGGAAAAAAGTATGCGTTTGTAGCTAGAATTTAGGGCACTTTTCCTGGACCCTGTTTTTTCACGAATAAGGCCCCAAAAAGTGCCCTAAATGACCAGATTACCCCCAGAGGGAATCGGGGATGACCTCCCCTGACTCCCCCAGTGGTCACTAACCCCCTCCCACCACAAAAAATGATGTTTCACAACTTTTTATTTTCACCCTCAAATGTCATAACCACCTCCCTGGCAGCAGTATGCAGGTCCCTGGAGCAGTTGTTAGGGGGTGCAGTGGACTTCAGGCAGGTGGACCCAGGCCCATCCCCCCTACCTGTTACAATTGTGCTGCTTAATGCTTAGTCATCCAACCCCCCCAAACCCACTGTACCCAGATGTAGGTGCCCCCCTTCACCCCTTAGGGCTATAGTAATGGTGTAGACTTGTGGGCAGTGGGTTTTGAGGGGGATTTGGGGGGCTCAACACACAAGGGAAGGGTGCTATGCACCTGGGAGCTCTTTTACCTTTTTTTTTGTTTTTGTAAAAGTGCCCCCTAGGGTGCCCGGTTGGTGTCCTGGCATGTGAGGGGGACCAGTGCACTACGAATCCTGGCCCCTCCCATGAACAAATGCCTTGGATTTATTCGTTTTTGAGCTGGGCGCTTTCATTTTCCATTATCACTGAAAAACAAAAATGCCCAGCTCACAAATCGTCGAATAAAACATGGACGTCTATTTTTTTTTGAAAATACGGTTCGGTCCGCCCCTTCACGGACCCGTTCTCGGAGATAAATGCCCATGGAGATAGACATTTTCGTTCGATTATGCCCCTCTTAGTGTCCTATCCTGACCTGAGGAAGGGGGTTTTGTTCTCCGAAAGTAAAATGTATTAAAATTAGTCCAATAAAAGATTACCTTATTTACATGTTCTATTATAAACATTAACACAGCTACAATACTACTTTATCCTAAAGCAAAAAAATAAAAATATCCTTCCATCCACCATTTGCCCCAGTCTGCCCTCTTTCTCTCTCCCCTTCCACCCACCATCTGCCCTTTCTCTCTGCCCCTTCAATCCGTCTGCCCTCCCTCTCCCATCCGTCCAGGGTCTGCCCTCCCTCACGTGCCCCCCTTCCATCCAGGATCTGTCCCCTCTCTCTCTGCCCCCAGTTGCAGTCCCCTTCATCCACCACATGCCTTGCATCCCCCCCTTTCAGCCCCAGACCCATTCTCCCACCTGCCCCAGGCATGGACCCATTTTCCCTCCTGCCCCCTTGTCAGACCCCAGTTCCAGCTTCAGACCCCTTCTCCCAACTGAGCACTCCCCTCCCCCCCAATCCCCTTCTCCCCTCTCTGAGCACCCATCTGAGCTCCCCCACCCTCCCTAATCCCCTTTAAGCACCTCTCTGAGCTCCCCCACCCCTCCCCAATCCTCTTCTCCCCTCTCTGAGCTCGCCCACCCTCCCTAATCCCCTTTAAGCACCCCTCTGAGCTCCCCCACCCTTCCCCAATCCCCTTCTCCCCTCTCTGAGCTCCCCACCCTCCCTAATCCCCTTTAAGCACCCCTCTGAGCTCCCCCACCCCTCCCCAATCCTCTTCTCCCCTCTCTGAGCTCGCCCACCCTCCATAATCCCCTTTAAGCACCCCTCTGAGCTACCCCACCCTTCCCCAATCCCCTTCTCCCCTCTGAGCTCCCCCACCCTCCCTAATCCCCTTTAAGCACCCCTCTGAGCTACCCCACCCTTCCCCAATCCCCTTCTCCCCTCTCTGAGCTCCCCCACCCTCCCTAACCCCCTTTAAGCACCCCTCTGAGCTCCCCCACCCTTCCCCAATCCCCTTCTCCCCTCTCTGAGCTCCCCCACCCTCCCTAATCCCCTTTAAGCACCCCTCTGAGCTCCCCCACCCCTCCGCAATCCCCTTCTCCCCTCTGAATCTCCCCCCCGACCCGACCCAACCCGAGATCCCTTCTCCTACCCTGTCCTGCTTAAAAAAATTTTTTTCGAAGCGCCGGAAAGTGGCAGGCAGCGCGCCTCACGTCTGCCCTGCTAGTAAAGAAGATCTCGCTGACATCGTCGCCCTTCCCACACTGAGTCCCGCCCCCCTCTGAGGCAACTTCCTATTACCGCAAGGGCGGGCGGGACTCAGTGTGGGAAGGACGACGACGTCAGCGTGCGAGATCTTCTTTACTAGCAGGGCAGACGCAAGGCGCGCTGCCTGCCACTTTCCGGCGCTTCGAAAAAAAAAAATTTTTTAAGGCGGAGCAGCGGGAGCGGAGCACCCCCTCACCCAATGACACCCGGGGCGGACTGCCCCCACCGCCCCGCCCTTGCTACGCCACTGGGTGAGGGTGTCTGGTGATCACAGAGCAAACCTTGTCTAGGGGCTACCTATAGATATCTCCAAGTTTCTACTTGGCAGTTCACTAGTGCTACACAACTCTCTGGTGTGCAGCTCTAAGGTAAAGGGGGAGGGGGAAGAAGAGGCTGGATGGGCATTTATGTTCCTCACCACAAATGCCCACTCAGCCTCCCCCCTTACCATATAGCCATGCAGATTGGATGGAACAGGCGGCCTTCTGTATGGCCACACATCACACATATGTACCCAAGTTTCTCTGTCACAGTTCACCTGTCATGCAATCCATATTGCTGCCTCCTCTCATATGAACCCCAGCATTTGATAATATGTAGTGCAGAAAGAGAGACACACACCCTGTTATGTGAACAATATGTAACTCATATTACAACAATCCAATACAAAACTATTTACAGGTTCCCCCCTCCCTCCCCCCAAATGTCCTTTATTGACGGCCATGTCTTCCTGGCTGAATGGCCGTGTACAACAGGCTAATGAGCAGCATCAGGAGCAGCATCACTGCCCTATGGTGCTGCTCATTAGCCTGCCACATTGCCCCCATATGCTGCCTCATTGCTTTCACCTCCTGCAGCAACTGGTTTACCCCATCCACCAGTTGCTGCAGGAGGCGCAGTGCTGGGGCAGGAGATGGGGGTGGGGGTGGTGATGGGGCTGCGGCTAGGGATGGGGTGGGGATGGGGTGCAGCTAGGGATGGGGGTGGGGATGGGGTGGAAATGGCAGGGGGTGTGGGCCCTTCATCATCCTCCTCAAGGGGAGGCATGTCTGGCCAGGCCTCCTCCTGCTAGACCGCCGCCGCCTCCTCCTGGGCCTCCTCCTGCTGGGCTGCCGCTGCCGCCTCCTCCTGGGCCTCCTCCTCCTGGGCCGCCACCTCCTCCTCCTCCTCCTGGGCCATCGCCTCCTCCTCCTCCTCCTCTTCCTCCTCCTCCTCCTCCTCTTCCTCCTCCTCCTCCTGGGACGTCTCCTCCGCCTTTTCCTCTTCCTCCTCCTCCTCCTGGGACGTCTCCTCCGCCGCCTCCTCCTCCTCCTCCTCCTCCTCCTGGGACGTCTCCTCCTCCTCCTCCTCCTCCTGGGCCGCCTCCTCCTGCCACTGGTGCTCTGTGTATGTAATAGGATTGTGGTTCAGATCAGCACATCCAACATGGCTTACATAGTGCAGGAGCTGGCTGGCCTGAGGCGGGAGATGGGGTGTGAGATGCATGAGATGGCAGGGAACCGGGAATGCTGGTGTGACTCTGAGTACACAGGCAAACCACACTCACTGCTCAGCAGCATGTTTGCATTATAATTTGTGACTATGGTTGCCTGACTATTTTGGGTTTCTGTTGATTTATTTTGTTATTATTTTTTTTTTTGGGGGGGGGGCATAAGTTTAATATGAGGCAATGACATCCACTAAGAGTAGGACCTCAGGGAGGAATACCATGAAACAGTATCCACCCCAGAAAGAGGGATACAGAAATGAGGCATGCCATCTCATTCATCTCACAGGAGGTTAGTTGGAAGTTGCAGCCATACCTCAGGCCTTGATCTGGGATAGCGGTGTTATGACTTAACTAGTTGCTTATTAGTCACATGGAAACTGATATTGTAACATTTGCAGTATGACATACATTTACAAAGGAGTACAGGTGCCCTGTTTATAATACTTACGTTGAGCCCTGAGGCGCAGTCTTGCTGCCCTAATCATGTGAGGGCTGTGCAGCCGGACGCGGCGGTACCTCCGCCGGAGGGACTCTAAGTCCCTCCTGATGCCAAATCTTCTGCAAGATATAAGTTTGTACACCAGGAGTCAGGGGATGGGAGCACCCAAATTCATTTGTAAATCAAGTAGAAGAGATTCAGAACACTGGGGGGGGGGGGGGGGGGGGGGGGGGGGAATGTGAGGACAGAAAGAACCTTTGTGTGCATGTAGGGATATGGCAATGGTTTTAATATCTACTACCATTATATTAATGAATGTGCATGCACATATCATTGATTACCCTTTAATGCAGACTCCAGTTTGTGCTTACATACTGAGGGAGCTGTTATATATGTAGCTACAGGAGGAGGGGGGCTGAAACACTTACCTGTGTAACCTGTCCCTGATCTCAGTCCAGGTTCTAAGGCAGATAGCCCTGGGGGGCAGGTGGTGGTGGTAGGGGAAGAGGGCATGCCTGTGCTTGACACAGAGGTAAACTAACAGCAGATTCTCTGCAACAGAGAAGTTCGGCTCTCTTCGCATGGACATATTGGAAAATGAAACTGAGGCCATGTGCGTCGCCTTATATGGCCGGCCATGGCGATGGCCGCCTTCACACGCAAACCTCCATATATGGGTGGCCATTCCATATATGGATAGATCAGCACATGCACGTCTCACCATGTACAATGGCTCCACACGTGGCTGGCTATGACGCATGGCTGTCTGTGACGCATTCCCGTCATGCGTGCGGGGCCTACGTGCGGAGTTGCCTTTATATGGGAGTTTCCATATATAGTTAATTATCAGATCTGCGAATTTCATACGCAATATATTTCCTGTAACTGCATGTTCCGCAAATACAATGCAGTTGCGGACATCGAGATACAGGGAAAATATCAAGTACAGTAACATATTTCTCAAGTACCGTATTCTTGGTATGCTATGGCCGGCTTGATTTGGCCGGTTGGAACTGTGAAAATCGAATGTTAATGGTGGCGTTTTTATTGCGCTGAGGTCCCATCAAATTTGGCCGGCCTCGGTCACGATAATGGTTCGGTTATGGCCGGCCATATTATTTTTCGATTATTCCTGCCTATTTTTGCCCGCTTGTATGAAGCCGGCCAAATTCAGAGTTTGCCGGCGTTTCGATTATTCCCCTCCACATACCCCAGAAATCGCACTTTGGAACTGAAGAATTTACACTTGGAAGGCTTTAATTTCAGCCCACATTCCTGTAAACGACTAAACACTTGACCTAATCTTTCCAGATGTTGCTCAAAGGTCGTAGCATACACTAATATATCATCTAGGTACAGCAGTAAGATGTTAACGACGTACTCCCCCAATACGCACTCCATTAATCTCTGGAAGCTGGCCGGCGCATTGCAAAGGCCAAAAGGCATGCACGTCCATTCGAAGAGTCCAAATGGAGTTGTTACAGCGGTTTTCTCCATATCTTGAGGTGCCATTCCTAGCTGAAAGTATCCAGCAGACAGATCCAATGATGAAAACTACTGGGTGCCACCTAGAACATCAACAAGCTCATTTTCAAAGCACTTAGCCTCCCAAAGTTCCATAGAAGCCTATGGAACTTAGCCTCCCAAAGTGCTTTGAAAATATGCCTACAAGTGATTCATCAATACGAGGAAGGGGGTAAGCATCCTTTATTGTGACTGAGGTCAAGCATCTATAATTGCAGCAGAAACGCAGTGAGCCATCTTTCTTTCTTAGTACAACTGCTGGGGAAGCCCACGGACTCTTACTCTTCTTTAAGATTCCCTGGTTCACAAGCTCATAGACATGTTTCTTGAACTCTTCAAAAATATGAGGTGACACTCTGCGATATGGTTGTTTAATGGGCAGAGTAACCAATATCCTGATCATCACAGGAGAACACATTTTGATATCTCAACAACAATTGCTTCAACTGATTGATTTGCTTTGCATTTAATGAACTCCAGTCCACCTTAATTTTCGACAAGTGTTCAGGCCAGACTGATTCTAACGTTGACTCTTGCACGGTGCACACTCTCCTCACTTCACAATTCTTTTCTTTGACCTCTAAATGTAGATTTGTGGGCATTATCACAGGATCTGCCTTGAAAATTTCCGCCACTCTCACCCTGGGTGGCAACAACACTTCCGTGTCCCCAAAATTCAAAATTCTCACTGGTATGTTCCCTTTTTCCGGTCTTACAAGAGTGTTTGCCACCATTAATTTTCCTGGTAGGTTCACTGTAGCTGTTGCGGTCACCATCATAGTGCAAGCAGTCATTCCTCTCACACTATGACATTACCCAGTCAAGATCTTTTCAGAGAGAGGTGGGATGACATGTTTCTGATTTCCCACAGTCTTAATAAAGCCCAATCTTTTTGTTGAATCCAATTCCTCAAATCTTTTCCGTTGCACTATGTCATACCAAATACGTGTGACTCCTGCTTAGAACCTGGTGATAACTGTGCCAGATCTTTAAATAGCCCCTCCAAAGACTGCAACACGTTCATCCCCAGAATTCCAGGGATAAAATTATTTTCCGATTTCTTAGCATTCAGATTATCCCGAACTATAAATATACAGCAGGACGGCACCATCTGTCCGAGACATTTTACGTCTGCTTCAATACATCCTAAAACAGATAGGTCAGTGCCATTTCCTGCTGTTAGTGTGATCCAGCTTGCATCCTGTAACTGGCTGACATAATTGAAATGCTTAAAGTAACTTGCTACAATGGTGGTAACATCGGACCCAGTATCTATTATACATTGGGTGTTTATTCCTCCAAAGGACACTGTCAGGACTGGACTAGTTCCTATCGCCCTCTCTTTGAAGCTCTCCCTATGAGATCAGAGTTCTTACTTTGGGCACTCTGCGTTCTTACCACTGTCTTCTGCATTTCTTCCTCATTGGCAGACTTCGCCAATGCTTTACCTTTCCTCTCAAAAGTGGAAGCGCTTGCACTCATAGACGGTCGGTTATCTTCTTCCAAACCTCTGGCTTGCGATGTTCCAGGGACCAACCTCCGCTCGCTCTGACAGTATCTGGCTATGTGCCCAGGTTCGTGGCACCTGTAACATATTAGAAGGCCGCTGTCATTACGCAGTGGGGTTCTCAGGCTTGCACTTCTATATGACACTGCGCTCTCTCTTCTCCCGTCCTCCGACCTGTATATTGTCTCTTTCTTTTGGTTTTACTACTACTACTACTACTATTTAGCATTTCTATAGCGCTACAAGGTGTACGCAGTGCTGCACAAACATAGAAGAAAGACAGTCCCTGCTCAAAGAGCTTACAATCTAATAGACAAAAAATAAAGTAAGCAAATCAAATCAATTAATGTGTACAGGAAGGGGAAGAGGAGAGTAGGTGGAGGCGAGTGGTTACAAGTGGTTACGAGTCAAAAGCAGTGTTAAAGAGGTGGGCTTTCAGTCTAGATTTAAAGGTGGCCAAGGATGGGGCAAGATGTAGGGGCTCAGGAAGTTTATTCCAGGTGTAGGTTGCAGCGAGACAGAAGGCACAAAGTCTGGAGTTGGCAGTAGTGGAGAAGGGAACAGATAAGAAGGATTTATCCATGGAGCGGAGTGCACGGGAAGGGGTGTAGGGAAGGACGAGTGTGGAGAGATACTGGGGAGCAGCAGAGTGAGTACATTTATAGGTTAGTAGAAGAAGTTTGAACAGGATGCGAAAACGGATAGGGAGCCAGTGAAGCGACTTGAGGAGAGGGGTAGTATGAGTAAAGCGACCCTGGTGGAAGACAAGATGGGCAGCAGAGTTTTGAACCGATTGGAGAGGGGAGAGGTGACTAAGTGGGAGGCCAGCAAGAAGCAGGTTTTCTAGCAGTTCATCTTGTTTCCTTCCCATCTGTCTGAGCAACCTCGTTATTTCAGTCAGCGCCGAGACCAATACCCCCGTCTCTGCTGAAGTACACTGTCCCTGTGTTTCACCAAGGCCTCGCTGTAGAATTCTCACCCCCAAAGATCCTACTTCTGGCATTCGCTCCTCCTCTGACCACCTGATGGCAGCCTGCATTAGTTCAGTAAACCTGATATCAGGGTTCTCCTCCCAGCGCCGGGTCATTTCCCTCCTCGGGGTGTCATCTCTCAGGCCTAACAGGAACTGCTCTCTTAAGGCACTCTCCAGCCACCCCACTCGAGTAAGGTCTCGCGCACGAATTGCATCTAACTTTTCCTGTAGCTGGTACGCAAAGGCTCTGATGGTTTCTCAGTCCTGCTGCCGCCTTTCATAGAACTCCTTTATACTCAGCCACAATGGGACTTTGTCCCCATAAATTTGCAGTAGTAGGTCAAATACTGTCTCTATCATGCGTCCACGTTCCCGTGACATGTATTTCACTGTGTCTTTCGCCTGACCCTTGATATGATCTTCCAGTATTTCCAGTTGATCTTCTGCCGGAACACGGAGAATTTTAAGGGTGGATCTTGCTGTGTCCACCCACTCCTCCACTGTTAAGTCTCCCGGATGGGTAGGAAACCCATAGAAGTCAGGGATATTCTTTTCCTTCTGAATTACCACGGTAGTGGGTTGCTGGCTCGGCCCACTCTGTCTTCAGCCCTCCATTGAATTTCTCAACTCGTTGATTTGCCTCTGCAACTCTTCCATCTTTTTCTGTTAACTGATGTGTGGGGCTAATTACAAAGCAGAACCTCCCCACCCCTTCAGGCCAACTTTCCTCAAATGGATTACACCGAAAACTGTGTCAATGCAAAATGAACAATTATCTTTACAATGATAAATGCTGCACCACCAGGTTTACAAGACAAATATCTCCCCAAAATTACATATGAGTGACCCACGTTCACTTTATTGTGATGAATAAAGTGAGGCCCAATCCTGCCGACTACGCCAAATTTGTAATCCCCTCCCCCATTCCTGGGTTACGCTGGAATACCAAATCCTGCTTATAATCGAAAGAGAAAACCGCCTATAGTGCGACCCAAATCGGGAGATAGACGTTTATCTCCCAAAAATGAATAAATCAGTATAATGGAAACAAAACTTTCAGTGCGTCCGTTTCGCTCGTATGCTCAGATACAAACGCCCAAATAAGGGGCATGTCGGGGGCTTGTTAGGGACGGTGTTACGAGGTGGTCGTCTACAACGTATAATGGATAGTGAAATGGCTCTGGTTGGGCGGGAACATGGGCGTCATTGGTTGGACCCAAAATAAAAGCGTCCACAGCAAGGGGGAAATCGTCTTTAGACCCATTAGCGATTGTGTGGAGTTGGAGAGTGGCGAAATCGGTGTTGGGAGAGCTGAGTTGTTGGTTGCAGAGAAAGCTGAGTGTGTTGAGTACCTGTTACGTTCGTCTGTCTGCCCTAGTCGGAACGTTTTCACCCTCACCTGCCTCTTTTGTGTCTTACCTTTTGACCTTTCCCTACTCCTCCTCCTTGCTCTATCGGTCCCTTCCCCTTCCCCTCCCCCTATCCCTCTCCATTCACTGCTCCCACTTGTATATTGTATTCCCTGACCTCTGTTTGTCTCTGTGTTGCCTGTCCTGTTTGGCGAGTGAGTGGCCAGAGGGCGTGGTGGCTGGCAGTGAGAGATCTGTGTGCTGTTCTTGTTTTACTACTAGTACTAATACTTGCATATGGATGCAGTTAATGCACTGGTGGTTGGTATGGTAGAGGAAGAGGCCACACACCGCAGGAGGTATTCACGGCCCCGAGTGTTCAGGCGCCGCACCACCTTCCTACACCTCACTGACCAGCAGTGTCTAACAAGGTTCAGGTTTGATAGGGCGACCATTGTGCAGCTTTGTGAGCAGCTAAAACCCCTCCTTCAGCCCCAGACCCATAGGAATAACCCCATCCCTGTCCAACTCAAAATCACTGCCTCTCTCTGTCCTGGCCACTGGGAGTTTTCAATCTGTATTAGCTGCTAACACAGGGCTCACCCAGGCTTTTATTTCACACTGTCTCACCCAGTTCCTGGATGCCTTTCTAACTCACACCTCTCACTACATCACTTTCCCCACCACCCCCCAGGCCCTGCACAACAACATGGCTGCCTTCTATGCTGTTGCTAGATTCCCCTCTGTCATAGGTGTGATTGCCTGCACACACGTCGCACTCAGACCCCGACCCCCCCCCCCCCCCCCCCCCCCCCCCCCCGGCCACATGAAGCCACCTACAGAAACAGGAAGGCATTTCATTCTATGAACATGCAAGTTGTGTGTGATGCCCAGGGGGAGATATTAGACGTGTGTGCCAGGTACCCCGGTTCCACCCACGATGCCTACATCCTACAGCACTCGGGCATCTTCCGCAGGTTTGAGCGAGGGGAGTTCCCTGGTGGATGGCTACTAGTTAAGTGCAACATGGATGTACCCATACTAAACCTCCTCCACTGGGCAACCCTCCGCCCTGGCTTCCTTCACCTCACTCCACAACCCACTATCCTAATCCCCCCTTCCCCCCTGTACCTGCTCCAAGCAATACACACTCATCTATCTCATTCTGCTTTTCTCCAAAGGTGACCGAGGCTACCCACAGAGGACGTGGCTCATGACCCCCATGGTGCACCCACAACCAGAGGCAGAAGAAACCTACAACAGGAGGCATCGGAGCACCCGGGGGATCATTGAGCGGACCTTTGGCTTGTTGAAAAACCGGTTCCGCTGTCTGGACCGGTCTGGAGGAGAGCTGCTCTACAGTCCAGAAAAGGTGGCCAAGATCTTTGTGGCTGGCTGCATATTGCACAATTTGGCCCAGCGCAGAGGACAGGCCCTCCCAGAGGAGCCACAGCCACCAGAGGAGGCCCCAGATGAGCAGGAAGAGGAGCCCCCTCCACCCCCAGCCCACAGAGCAGAGCTCACTGCTTACCAGCTTGGCGTCAGAGCCAAAGACTCATTGAAACAAGTTTTGTGTGAAAGTAAGTGCACATTTATTTGTATTAATCACATAAGTGTTACCATCACACCCACCACCACCACCCACCAACCCTCACCCTCCAGCATGTGCCATCACTTTCCCTGTCCCCTCCCCCGTCCCCTCTTACCCCTCCCATGGACTTCCTTTGCAGCTGGTGCTGCAGGGGAAGTCTGTTCAGACTGATGGGCTGCTCCCACTGTCCTCCTCTGTATCCACACAGCAGCCTGCGGCTTCGGCTGCGCTGTGGAAATCCGGCCACTTTGTTGGCTGTAGCCTGGCCACAGGACCCAGAAGGGGTTTGGTGGGTGCTGCACTAGTGGCTACGGAGGCGGACGATCTCAATGTCCACCTCTTAGCTGGTGGTTGCTGCCCACTGGAGGAGGTGGATGGCAGGTCTTGCTGCAGCAGCACCACTGGAGTAGGTGCTGTGACCTGAGGGCGCAGGCCTTCAATGCTGTGCTGCAGCTGTTGGAGTTGCTGGAGCACCTCCTGGTGGGCTTGGTGCTGCGCCTGGAGCAGTTCCTGGTGGGCTTGGCACTGCGCCTGCAGTGCTTCCCGCTGCAGCTCTAATTTTTGCTGCTGGTACTCCTCCAAGCGCACATTGTGCCGCAGCAAATCAGTGGCCAGCCGCAGAAGTTGCCTCCTTTGGCTGGATGGCATCTGGCGAGGAGCTGGCCCCCTATATGCATCAAATACAAGTGAATAGTGTGACTCTAAAATACGACTAATTGAAAAAATGTGCTCTTAAAGTGGAGAAAAAACCCTCAGAAACCTGAGACTGACAGTCACAGGTTTGGAGCGGGGTTTACTGATATTTGAAAGTAATCCTCGCCCAGATTCTATCATCGGGTAAAAAACTCCACTAGTGTGAACTTATATTAGACACAAATGCCTGTATTCCTAAACTTTCTTGTTGTATGGTGTTTATCAGGCATGTGAAAAAGTAATTCTAAATAATAACACTGCTAAGCTTACGGCATTTGACTTAAATAACAAATTGTAATAAACGCTCTCTTATCTTAATGTCCAACGGGGGCCACTGCCGTTTCACTCTTACAACGGAGCTTCCTCAGGGACAGGGTTTGAAAGCGTAATACTGTAATTCTGTGAAAATAAAAGATATAAGCTTAGACAATCAAATTTAAGTTGTACATAAACGCACAAAAGGCATGAACACTTGGTAAAGCTTACAGCTTGACGGAGCGCCAACTCTTACAAAATGGCGTCTCAACGTCAGTCAGTCTGCTATCTGATATTTATGCAAATTGAAATAGGTTGCTTGTAATTCATTGATTGCAAGAGATTGGCTAATAAACTAGTAAAAAACATGCCAATCAATTGAACTATTGAGACCGTTTGGTTCTAATGAATTCAAATCAAAAATCCATTGTGCTTCTCTTCTTTGTAATTTAAGTTTGCGGTCCCCTCCTCTGTTTGATGCATTGATTTTGTCAATTGCAAAACATTTGAGATCCTCAAATTTATGTTTTTTGTCAATACAATGTTGTACCAAAGGTTCTTTGAATGCTTGCCTACGTATATTGGAACGATGCTCAAGAATTCTTGTTTTTAGCATTCTAGTGGTCATCCCAACGTATGATTTATTGCAAGGACAACTGATCACATAGATAACGTGATCTGATAAACAGTTGGTGAAATAACGAAGAACATGATGTCTATTGATTTTCGTGATATGTATCTGCTTGATTTGTTGAGTAATAGAGCAGATAGGGCAAAGACCACATTTAAAATGCCCCTGCAGTCGTAATGTGTTCTTGTTGATAGATCTAAGATCTGCTGGACTGATCATCTCTTTAATGTTGTTGTTCCTGGCATAAGCAATCCTTAAATTGCTGTTCTTGAACACGGGGATAGAACATACAATGTCCCATCTGCTTCTAATTAATTTGGCTAAAGACGGGCTGTCCTCATTGTACTGCATAACCATTGTACAAGTGTCCGCATCTTCTTTATCTTTAGTGGTAGTTGTTAGAAGTAAATCTCTACTATTGAATTTAGCTCTTCGATAAGCTTTATAAAGTATAGATCTGGAGTAGCCTCTTTCAGCTAAATCATCCATTAAAGCTTTAGCTTGCTGTTTGAAAGTGGAGAAGTCCGTGCAGATACGCCTTAATCTTAGCATTTGAGAAAAAGGTAAACTACTCTTTAAATGTGCCGGATGACAGCTAGAGTTATGAAGGAATGTGTTCTTGTCAGTTCTTTTTTTATACACCTTTGTAATGAAGCGATTGCAAATCAATCTAACTTCTACATCTAGATAATGAATTAGTTCAGCAGAATGTTGTTCTGTGAATTTAATGCTGTCGCTGCAGCTATTAAGCCAAGTCATGAAGCTGTTAAGTTCTGTGAGGGAACCTCCCCATAACATGAAGACGTCATCAATGTAACGCCACCATGTGATGATGGCTTTAGAGAAAGGAGAATGATTAATCCACTCTTTTTCGAATTCTGACATGTAGAGATTAGCAATGGAGGGAGCAAATGTAGCTCCCATTGCAACTCCACTAATTTGTAAAAAGAACTTGTTGTCAAACAGAAAATAATTTTCTTTCAAAGCAATCCTGGTAAGAGTTAGTAAAAATTCAGTGGGAACTTGATGTGGTCTTTGTCTATTGTTGAGTGTATTCAATACTGTTTGTAAGGCATCGTCCTGAGGAATGGAAGTATAAAGAGAGCAGACGTCAAGTGTTACCATTGTTATTGAATATTGTTCAAAAACAACCTCATCTAGTTTACAAATGAAATGTGTGCTATCTCTGATGTAGGATTGTTGTTTGGGAACTTCCACTTTCAAAAAGGTGTCAACAAATGCAGATAGTGGCTCTAAGACAGAATTCCTCCCTGACAAAATAGGTCTGCCTGGGGGATTTATTAACTGTTTATGTACTTTAGGGAGGAAGTACATCACCGGTATGACTGGGTGCTCTTTGCATAAAAATTTTTTGTCTTTTAATGTGATGATACCCTGATTGAGTGCGGTATTGGTGACCCTTTTGATTAAAGATTGTAGTCTATGCGTGGGATTCAATTTTAGCTTTTTGTAAGAATTCAAATCATTTAATTGCCTGAATCCTTCTTTGATGTAATCAGAGCGGTTAAGTAATACTACCGCTCCTCCTTTGTCAGCTTTTCACAGAACAACATTCTGCTGAACTAATTCATTATCTAGATGTAGAAGTTAGATTGATTTGCAATCGCTTCATTACAAAGGTGTATAAAAAAAGAACTGACAAGAACACATTCCTTCATAACTCTGGCTGTCATCCGGCACATTTAAAGAGTAGTTTACCTTTTTCTCAAATGCTAAGATTAAGGCGTATCTGCACGGACTTCTCCACTTTCAAACAGCAAGCTAAAGCTTTAATGGATGATTTACGTAGGCAAGCATTCAAAGAACCTTTGGTACAACATTGTATTGACAAAAAACATAAATTTGAGGATCTCAAATGTTTTGCAATTGACAAAATCAATGCATCAAACAGAGGAGGGGACCGCAAACTTAAATTACAAAGAAGAGAAGCACAATGGATTTTTGATTTGAATTCATTAGAACCAAACGGTCTCAATAGTTCAATTGATTGGCATGTTTTTTACTAGTTTATTAGCCAATCTCTTGCAATCAATGAATTACAAGCAACCTATTTCAATTTGCATAAATATCAGATAGCAGACTGACTGACGTTGAGACGCCATTTTGTAAGAGTTGGCGCTCTGTCAAGCTGTAAGCTTTACCAAGTGTTCATGCCTTTTGTGCGTTTATGTACAACTTAAATTTGATTGTCTAAGCTTATATCTTTTATTTTCACAGAATTACAGTATTACGCTTTCATACCCTGTCCCTGAGGAAGCTCCGTTGTAAGAGTGAAACGGCAGTGGCCCCCGTTGGACATTAAGATAAGAGAGCGTTTATTACAATTTGTTATTTAAGTCAAATGCCGTAAGCTTAGCAGTGTTATTATTTAGAATTACTTTTTCACATGCCTGATAAACACCATACAACAAGAAAGTTTAGGAATACAGGCATTTGTGTCTAATATAAGTTCACACTAGTGGAGTTTTTTACCCGATGATAG
Organism: Microcaecilia unicolor; assembly: GCF_901765095.1. NCBI lineage: Eukaryota > Metazoa > Chordata > Amphibia > Gymnophiona > Siphonopidae > Microcaecilia > Microcaecilia unicolor. The sequence continues at coordinate 115,563,022 of NC_044040.1, read as the reverse complement.
AATCTGGGCGAGGATTACTTTCAAATATCAGTAAACCCCGCTCCAAACCTGTGACTGTCAGTCTCAGGTTTCTGAGGGTTTTTTCTCCACTTTATGAGCACATTTTTTCAATTAGTCGTATTTTAGAGTCACACTATTCACTTGTATTTGATTACGAATTTTAGACTCTAAATCATACTGCAATACTAGTTCCCCTATATGCATCCTCCTCATCAGCAAAGTCAACCGGTGGTGGAGGTCCAGCCTCTGCTGGTGGTGCTGGTGGAGGTTGAGCCTCTATTGCTGGTTCTGCTGCTGCAGGTGGTGGAGGTACAGCCTCTACTGCTGCTGCTGCTGCTGCTGCAGGTGGTGGAGGCAGAGGCTGTACTGCTGGTGCTGCAGGCGGTGGAGGTAGAGGCTGTACTGCTGCTGCAGGTGGTGGAGGTAGAGGCTGTACTGCTGCTGCAGGCGGTGGAGATTGAGGCTGTCCTGCTGGTGTAGGCCTTTGTTGGGATTGGAGGCCACTAGGGCCAGCCTCATCAGAGTCATCACCTGTATAGCACAAGGGTGAGGAAGTGTGTTGGTGAAAATAACCCACTTTTGTCATTCAGCATTCATATACATTGCCCCACACTTGATGACCCAGCAAAGAGAGAAAGTGAGGAGGAATGGAATTGACACCGATGTGAAAGAGAGCACCACAGGCAGCTGGGTACAGGTGGTGGACTGACAGCCAAGAGAAGGACACCGCTCACAACTTTGTGGACAAGCTGTTTGTTATATATTTGTTAAAGTGAACAAATGTCTTGTGTTACTACTGACTTGGTAGACTGCCTAGAACTGCTTTATGACCCCGATTACAGGCTCCTTAAGTTGCATGCATGTGGCCCACACTGACTAGAGCACAGAGGTGACAGAAGGAAATAGGCACAGTTTGGTGATGGGAAAATAGGAGGGAGTAGGGAAGGAAGGGCCCCAAAGTTGTGCCACAGTAGTAACCTACACACACCCATAGGAGCCAAGTGTAAAGTATTATTGGGGGTGCTTAGCCCAGTGCAAATAACCCCTCCCTGGACACCTACATGATATTTCCTCAATATTGGGGGTGCTCAAACACCCACAGCACCCACAGAGTCTGCTCCTATGACACACATTAATACTACCACTACTCAAATAGAGCTTACAATTTAATTAAGATGCACACACAGGACAAGTAAGAGGGAAGCCAATGATTACGGTAGGGATAGGAAGTAAGGGTACAGAGCAACTGAGTAGGGGTTAGGAGGTCAGGACACCATCATAAAGGTGGGCGTTTATTCCACATATGAAGACAGCCTGGTGAAATTCCTCCCCCCACCTCCCTCCTCCTGCCCCCCACTCACCACCTCCCTCCCCCTGGCCCCAACTTGTATAACACAGTGTAGTGCAGCACAACAGATACCCCAACTTCATAATGGACAACCTACCTGAGCCCTCAGGCTGGGCCGAGGTGTCAAGGGACCCGATCCCGTGGATGCCCTCCTGGGGTAGGAGGGCGTGAACCATCAGCTCCATGGGGGTGAGGCTGGCGGTGTCATGTGATGCGGGATTGGCCCCAGCCTTCCTCCTCACATCCCTCCTCAGCTTGTGCCACTTCCACTTACAGTCCTCGACGTCTCTCCCACAATGGAAGACTGCATTCAGCCTGTCACGTACCGCCTCCCATTCCCGCTGCTTTGTGGTCGCAGCCAGCCTCTGCCCTGTGGGAGCAAACAGATTGGTGTGCCGTTGCTCTATCTCCTGCACCAGGAGCTCCACCTCTGCATCACTAAAATTATCCTTCCGGGTTGGGGGCTGGCGTGGCGGCATTGTACCAATGGAGTTTCGAAAATACGGAGTGGGCATTTAAATAGTCGCCAGGAACGCCCATGTTGGACGGGGGATAGGCGTGCCGGATATGTGCGCATTAATTTCGATTATACACACAATTCCTAAACGTGCCCAGCTGAGGTAGCGATTTGGAGCGCGTGATTTCGATTATGGGTAGATAACTATGGGCGTCCCCACCTGCCTTCCCCTTCTTGATTGCCATTTAAACTGCGATTTTATGCGCTGGGACTTTTGCAGTTCTGATTCACATTAGTTCACACGTTTTACCCTCACTTATATTAAGGTTTGTGTTTGGCAATGTATGCTTCGGTACACCTGTGTATTTTGGGGGGTTGTTATTTGTGGTTGCCCTCAGCCAACAACGCTCCTGTTTCTTTGTTGATAGAATTCTCTTAGTAATTTTCGCTGCACAGTATTGGATTCAATTAATTTCAGTGATATTAATGGATTGGCCCTTTTACACAGATCATCTTAATTATCATAGTCTTTAATCTATGTGTTACATTCAACTTGAGTAATTGTTCCCTGTCCTAGACCCTAGCATATATATCTATTTCCAAAGAGGCCAAGAGCTCAATTGTTCATTCCTCCACCTCTGAGTGAGCTATTTGGATCAACAGATGGACGTTCCTCAATATTTTCTAGGTAGCGATGCAGAAAGTTTCTATCACCCAAAGATGAAAAGACATTGAGCCGGGCCATCCAAGGATTTCTCTGGCAGGGGAAGAAGGCAAGAATACCTCTGTCACTACTACAAACCCCAGTGGAATATGGAGGCCTAGGGCTCCTGAGCATACGAAACAACAGTGGCGAGTGGCACAGAGGCACTAGCTTTTTCTCGGCAACTGCATTGGAGATATCAGTACTACAAAATGTACATTTTGGTTACTTGTTACACGCACCACAAACAAAGACCCGAAATGATTATGACATCGGAATATTTGTAACAGCGCGATCAGTTTGGAGATGGGTTTGTAGACTGCACCGCTTCTCAGCAAGGACGATGCCGTTCCTGCCCACAAGTAGGAACCCAGATTTTCAGCTGGGGCAGCTACACCGTGCTTACCTGAGATGGAAACAGAAAGGCTTGGTCTACTTGTTGCATGTACTGACAGAGGAAGGACAAATTAAATCTTTTGACGAATTGCAACAAAGCTACCAGCTATTGCCTTCAGACATCTTCTATTATTATCAGCTGAAGCACTATATATCCAGCTTACCCTGGGACTCCCTCACGGAAGATGTACAAGAGGAGCTTGCGGAAGCAATCACAATCAGAGCGCAGCAGAAAGTACCGCTTGCATTCTATCACAGACATATAAAAGATACAAGCCCAGAGTTAGACTTTGGGAAGCTGGCAGAGGTGTGGAATGCAGAGCTGGGAGTTACAATAACAATAGACACCATAAAAGAACACATCATGGACTGCGGAAGGTAACCACGCTGTCAAAGTATTGGGAGACCCAATACAGGGTGGTACTTCGAGCCTATATACCACCAAGGCGGGCCTTTCATATGGGGCTTTCCCCGGATGGGGCATGTCTAAAGTGTGGCGCAGAGGGAGCTAATCTTGGGCATATGTTCTGGAGTTGCCCAGTAACACACACTTTTTGGATCAGGCTTTTACAGTGGATCTCTGACATTTGGCAATCTGACTGGCGCCCCAAACCGGAGATGTTGTTTGGGAAGCTGAAGGTGCAAGGCCCAAACACGCTGGACATGAGAGAATTTGTGCTCCGAGCTATAATTGTGGCTAAGCGAGCTATATTATCTGCTTGGCTGTCTCTTGAACCTCCCTTGGATCAGTATTGGAAGGGGGAGATGCTACAACTTATGAGATTTGAAAGACTGGAAACCAATCAGCAGCATCCTGCCAGAGTTCTTCGGTTTCAACGAAGGTGGGGTCCATTTTGGGAAATGCTGACCCCTGCGGCCCGAGGACATTTATTAAATAGTGATGGATGGGGTATAGGAAATGGTAATGAATGATGATAGTTTGATAACTACCTCTAGGGGGGAGGGATGGGGTGTTTCTGGGAGGGGGGAAGGGGGAGTTATGAGGATTGAAAGTTATATGTGATGCGTTAAGATGGCAATACAGGAGTGAATGTATATCTGAGGATTAATCAGAAGACATGCACTGTATGTACTATATGCTAAGTAAAATAAAAATAAAAATCATTTAAACATAATGGTCTATGGACTTTTCCTTTAGGAAGCCATCCAAACCTTTTAAAAACTCTGCTAAACTAACCGCCTTTACCACATTCTCTGGCAATGAATAACGGATTTTCCCCAAGTCCATTTAATAATGGTCTATGGACTTTTTCTTTAGGAAGCTGTCCAAACCTTTTTAAAACTCTGCTAAGCTAACCGCCTTTACCACATTCTCTGGCAACAAATTCCAGAGTTTAATTACACATTGAGTGAAGAAACATTTTCTCTGATTCATTTTAAATTTACTGCATTGTAGCTTCATCACATGCCCCCTAGTCCTAGTATTTTTGGAAAGCATAAACAGACGTTTCACATATACCCGTTCAACTCCACTCATTATTTTATAGACCTCTATCATATCTCCCCTCAGCCACGTTTTCTCCAAGCTGAAGAGCCCTAGCCGCTTTAGCCTTTTCCTCACAAAACATCCAAATCAGTATTTTTGAAACCTTTCTAGACGTTTTTATATGAAGTCCGTCATAATTGGGTCCAAATCTCAAGGGGGCGTGTCAGGGGTGTATTCAGGCTGGGACTTGGGCATTCCTAAGACTTAGATGTTTTTCAGCCATAATGGAACAAAACAAATCCGTCCAGGACTAAAACTAAGACGTTTTGAGCTAGACCTGTTTTTATAACGAATAATGCACAAAAAGGTGTCCTAAATAACCAGATGACCACTGGAGGGAATCAGAGATTATCTCTCCTTATCCCCCCCTTGGTCAGTAACCCCCTCCCACCCCCCCAAAAATGTGATGAAAAACATTACTTGCCATTCTCTATGCCAGCCTCAGATGTTATACTTAGTTCTATTAGAACAGCATGCAGGTCCCTGGAATAGTCTAGTGGTGGGTACAGTGCACTGCAGACAAGTGGATCCAGGCTCCTACCTCCCCTCCCCCTACCTGTTACACTTGTGGAGGAAACTGTGAGCCCTCCAAAACTCACCAGAAACCCACTGTACCCACATATAGGTGCCCCCCCCCCCTTCACCTGTAAGGGCTATGGTAGTGGTGTACAGTTGGGGGTAGTGGGCTTTGGGTGGGTTCTGGGGGTTCAGCAGACAAGGTAAGGAAGTAATGGTGAGATGTGTACCTGGGAGCATTTTATGAAGTCCACTGCAGTGCTCCCTAGGGTGCCCTATTGCTGTCCTGGGATGTCAGGGGGACCAGTCTACTAAAAATGATGTCTCCTCCTACATCCCAATGGCTTGATTTTGTGTGTTTTCCACTTGGACATTTTTTTATTTTTGAAAATGGACCAAAAAACAAAATGTCCAAATCACAAAACCTTGTTCAAAACAGTAATTTTGAAAACAAAAGATAGACATTTTTCTCTTTTGAAAATGACCTTCTTTCTTATTCAGATTTTGGACGTTTTTTGTAAAACGTCCAAAGTCAGACTTAGACGTCATATCGAAAATGCCCCTCCACATGAATGTAGTGTATTTCCAAGATTGGAACATTATGTACCAATTAGATGCAGATTTGCGGTTTTTAGAAATTGTACGACATAATTCCCAAGAACTAGGATGTTCATTAGATAATTTTTAATATTCAGTTTGGTAGCTATACAATGTTTGAGTTGTATCTATTGAAAGTATTGGTTATTAGGTAAATTATAACTTTTAACTATATCATCAAAAGTGTACTAGGCGGATTTATTAATTAATTGGTCAACCGAGATTATACCAGAGTATCTCCATATTTTCCAATCTATCATTTTTCCGTTGATTTGGAACAAAGAGTTATTCCATATTGGTACATGATAGGTTTCAAGCCATGGTATTTGCATATATTATTCAATTTCTGTGAAAACAATTTGAATAGATTGTATAATAATATTTGGTTTCCTTTTATTTGTATTTATTATAAGTAGGTATTTCGATGGGGTGTCCTCACACCAAGTAGATTCTATTTTCTACCATAATGGAGTATCCATTTCTCAATTAGCCATAATCCATAATGCAGATTGTCTCATTATAAATGCATGATAGTAGTCCTGGAAGCTGGGAAAATTTACTCCTCCATAATTCCTAGGAGCTTTAAGCTTTTTAAGGCTATTCGAGGAGTCTTGTTAGCCCATAAGAATTTCGCTAGAATTTGCTCTCATTTTTTATATACGTTAATAGGAAACATTATTGGCAGCATGCTTAATACGTAGTTAACTTTAGGAACTATCATCATTTTTATTGTATCTAATCTCCCCCACCAAGATAATCTTAATGGGGACCACTTTGTTGTTAATTCAGTGGTTTTCTTAATAAGATATTCCAATTGAATTTTAATGTGTCTTCTAATGTGGTGCCAAAGATTATTCCCAAATATTTTATAGACTTAGGATTCCATATAAATCCATGTGTGGTTGCTATTTCTTTTTCCTCTGGCCAATTAAGGGGTAAAATTTCTGTCTTGGATTTAAGTTTATACCCAGATATTACAGAATAATCACTGATAAATGTCAACATCTCTGGGATGGAGTTAGACATGGTATATAGGAGTATATTGTCAGCATACGCCGGTACCTTAGCTGTTATCTTACCTATCTTAATTCCATCTACCTTTGGGGATGTTCTTATGGCACTTAATAATGGTTCTAGTAATAAGTTAAATAATAAGGGAGTTAATGCGCATCTCTATCTGGTACCTCTTGTAGGATAAAATAGATGAGAACATATATTATTAATCTGTATCCTTGTAGAGGGTTTAGAATACAGTACTCTAACCATCTGGAGAAATTCTTTAGAGAAACCATACCAATGCAAAACAGAAAACATAAAGGACCATTCGACACGGTCAAATGCTTTCCCAGCATCTAATCCTATAGCAATGACTGGTTCAGGAGAATTTTGTGCATCTAAAATTATGTTAGTAAACAGTCTGGTATTATGGCACAATAGTCTCCCATGCATAAATCCAGATTGATCATTCTTAATTAGTTTGGGAAGAACACATTGCAAACATTCTGCAATTAGTTTGGCATAAATTTTCGCATCAATATTAATTAATGAGAGTGGTCTATAGTTTTGTATTAACAAAGGATCCTTGTCTGGTTTTGGGAGTACTATTATATTAGCTTCTGTGAATGTACCTCTAACATCACTGGATTCAATAAGACATGAAAAACAAAAAAAAAAAGGGTTCAAAATAGGTGCAAGCTTATGTATAAAAGCTGTGTAAAATTCGACTGTTAGTCCATCAGGCCCAGGGGATTTTTTTGGTGCCATATTTTAAAATGTAATTTCAATTTCTTTTACAGTTATCTGCTTCATTAGTAGAGAATTATCTTCTTCTTCCAAAATGGGATGGTCTAGGGTTTTGAGAAATTATGAATTACCATGATTATCAGATATTTCAGACTTATATAAGGATGTGTTAAAATGTCTAAAACGTTCAATAATTATTTCTGATTTAGATTGTACTATATTATTACTGTCTAAAATAGCCAATATATTTTTCTTTTTGGCTTTGGATTTTAGATATTGTGCTAGTAAATGTCCACATTTGTTATTATCAGAATAATATATAGCTGACTGCATAAAAATGGATTCACTAGCTTTTTTACTAAGTTCTGAATTATATTGCAATCTAGTTTTGTTCAGTTGATTTAAGATATGCATATCTGTTGGGTTGACTATAGCAAAGGGGACCTGTGAGGGGTGCCCTAGAAGAAGCGGACCGGGACAGCATGATTTCATCTTTGGCCGCATTATTGGAGGTGTCAATATGAACCTGTTCAGACAATGTTACTTCTAACAGCACAGACATACCAACAGCAGACAATCTTGCGAAATACTTCAAAGAGAACATTGTAAAGTTACGACTCACGATACCCGTCAATACCATTGATCACGTAAAACTCCTCGATTGTCTGGACCCAATCCTTGGCGAATACCCAGCCAACAGAACCTGGACTAACTTCGACACACTCTCGGATAATACCATCACCCAAGCGCTCAAAAGGTTCGCCAAGTCCCACTGCAAACTAGACATATGCCCAAATAACCTTATAAAATTCACCCCTCAACAACACATATCAAACCTCAAACATTTGAACTATATGTTAAAAAATGGACTCTTCCCAAAGGATAAAGGAAATATTCTACTCACCCTATACCTAAGGACGCAAAGAAAAGTACAAGTGACTTAACCAACTATTGCCCAGTAGCATCTATCCCTCTAATAATCAAACTAACGGATGGAATGGTGACCAAACAGCTCACCAACTACTTAAATAAATTTTCAATACTTCACGACTCCCAATCAGGATTTCGGTCTAATCATAGCACCGAAACAATACTAGTTACTCTCCTGACTAAATTTAAACAAGCTATTGCAACTGGCAACAACATACTTCTACTACAATTTGACATGTCCAGTGCATAAGTACATAAGTAATGCCACACTGGGAAAAGACTAAGAGTCCATCGAGCCCAGCATCCTTTCCACGATAGCGGCCAATCCAGGCCAAGGGCACCTGGCAAGCTTCCTAAACATGCAAACATTCTATACATGTTATTCCTGGAATTGTGGATTTTTCCCAAGTCCATTTTGTAGTGGTTTATGGACTTGTCCTTTAGGAAACCGTCTAACCCCTTTTTAAACTCTGCTAAGCTAACCGCCTTCACCACGTTCTCCGCCTTCACCACGTTCTCCGGCAATGAATTCCAGAGTTTAATTATGCGTTGGGTGAAGAAAAATTTTCTCCAATTTGTTTTAAATTTACTGCACTGTAGTTTCATCGCATGCCCCCTAGTCCTAGTATTTTTGGAAAGCATGAACAGACGCTTCACATTCACCTGTTTCACTCCACTCATTATTTTATATACCTCTATCATGTCTCCCCTCAGCCGTCTCTTCTTCAAGCTGAAAAGCCCTAGCCTCCTTAGTCTTTCTTCATAGGGAAGTCGTCCCATCCCTGCTATCATTTTAGTCGCCCTTTACTGCACCTTTTCCAATTCCACTATATCTTTCTTGAGATGCGGCAACCAGAATTGAACACAATTCTCAAGGTGCGGTCGCACCATGGAGCGATATAACAGCATTATAACATCCTCACACCTGTTTTCCATACCTTTCCTAATGATACCCAACATTCTATTCGCTTTCCGAGCCGCAGCAGCACACTGAGCAGAAGGTTTCAGTGTATTATCGACAACAACACCCAGATCCCTTTCTTGGTCCGTAACTCCTAACGTGGAACCTTGCATGATGTAGCTATAATTCGGGTTCTTTTTTCCCACACGCATCACCTTGCACTTGCTCACATTAAACGTCATCTGCCATCTAGCCGCCCAGTCTCCCAGTCTCGTAAGGTCCTTCTGTAATTTTTCACAATCCTGTGGCGAGTTAACAACTTTGAATAACTTTGTGTCATCAGCAAATTTAATTACCTCGCTAGTTACTCCCATCTCTAAATCATTTATAAATATATTAAAAAGTAGCGGTCCTAGCACAGACCCCTGAGGAACCCCACTAACTACCCTTCTCCATTGTGAATACTGCCCATTTAACCCCACTCTCTGTTTCCTATCCTTCAACCAGTTTTTAATCCACAATAGGACTTTTCCTCCTATCCCATGACCCTCCAATTTCCTCTGTAGCCTTTCATGAGGTACCTTGTCAAACGCCTTTTGAAAATCCAGTTACACAATATCAACCGGCTCCCCTTTGTCCACATGTTTATTTACTGCTTCAAAGAATTGAAGTAAATTGGTCAGGCAAGATTTCCCCACACAAAAGCCATGCTGACTCGGTCTCAGTAATCCATGTCCTCGGATGTGCTCTGTAATTTTGTTTTTAATAATAGCCTCTACCATTTTCCCCGGCACCGACATCAGACTCACCGGTCTATAATTTCCCGGATCTCCCCTGGAACCTTTTTTAAAAATGGGCGTTACATTGGCCACCCTCCAATCTTCCGGTACCGCGCTCGATTTTAAGGATAAATTGCATATCACTAGCAGTAGCTCCGCAAGCTCATTTTTCAGTTCTATCAGTACTCTAGGATGAATACCATCCGGTCCAAGAGATTTGCTACTCTTCAGTTTGCCCCATTACGTCCTCCAGGTTTACCGTGAAGTCAGTAAGTTTCTCCGACTCGTCCGCTTGAAATATCATTTCCGACACCGGTATCCTACTCAAATCTTCCTCAGTGAAGACCGAAGCAAAGAATTCATTCAATCTCTCCGCTACATCTTTGTCTTCCTTGATCGCCCCTTTTACCCCTCGGTCATCCAGCGGCCCAACCGATTCTTTTGCCGGCTGGCTTCCTGCTTTTAATATGCCAAAAATTTGCCTCTAATGCCGCGTGTGAGGAGGGTCAACTGCCACGTGGGAGGAGGGTTCGCCCTGCCCGTGGAGGTAGGCACATTGGGTTTCCCTTTCCTCTTTCCCATTATGGGTCCAAAGTTACTCTCCTATGATAGATTCCTATTCCGGGCCAGGAACTGCTTCGCGCACGTCTATTCAAGGCGCCATCTTGGATCCTAATTTCTGATAACATTTCTACATCTGTCTGTTTATCCTGGCCAGGTGGATGATAATACACTCCTATCACTGTCCTTTCCCCTTAATGCATGGAATTTCAATCCATAGGGTTTCCAAGAAGTGTTTTGTTTCCTGCAGAATTTTCAATCTATTTGATTCAAGGCCCTCCTTAACATACAATGCTACCCCTCCACCAATTCGATCTACCCCATCACTACGATATAACTTGTCTCACTGATTATCCTCCTTCCACCAGGTCTCAGAGATGCCAATTATATCTAATTTTTCATTTAGTGCAATATATTCTAACTTTCCCATCTTATTTCTTAGGCTTCTGGCATTCGCATATAGATGTTTCAAACTATGTTTGTTATTCCTATTTACATCTTGCTCAGTAGTTAACAGTGTTAATTTGCAATCTTTTGTCTGGTTTTTATTTAAGGACACCTGATCTACTATGGTCTCTTTTGCAACCTTGCTATTGGGATACCCTATCTTTCCTGTTTTGGTGATATCTTTGAAAGATACCTTATTCCGAACCATTTGTTTTTGAACAACTGTGGGCCTTCCCCCAGGTTCTGGTTTAAAAGCTGCTCTATTTCCTTTTTAAATGCTGATGCCAGCAGCCTGGTCCCACCCTGGTTAAGATGGAGCCCATCCTTCTTGAATAGGCTCCCCCTTCCCCAGAATGTTGCCCAGTTCCTTACAAATCTAAAACCCTCCTCCCTGCAACATCGCCTCATCCACGCATTGAAACTCCGGAGCTCTGCCTGTCTCTTGGGCCCTGCGCGTGGAATGGGTAGCACTTCGGAAAATGTTGTCTTAAATCTGGGACAAGTATGCTCTGAATGTAAAGAGAGTGGAAGAAGATTCCGTAGGGAAGGAGCTGTAAGGGAGAAAGTGCATTGACATGTAGATTCAATTCAAAGAGGGAATGCTAATATGAGAATCATAAATACTGTGTAGTGGATGAGAAGGAATATGTAATGTAATTAACAGTGGAGCCCTTTTACTAAGGCACTGGAGGGCTAACGCGCAGGTAGCGCATGACAAATCAGCACTACTGCCAGGCTAGCACGTGCACCAGGCGGTAATTCTGAGTTTGGTGCACACAGAGTCCTGCGGTAGAAAATAAATTTCTATTTTCTACTGCGTTGGGGGGGGGGGGGGGAACGGCCTTCCCAGTTGTAATCAGCAGTTGGCACACACTGTATGGTTACCGAGTGGGTAGCACATGAGCCCTTACCGCTAGGTTAATGGGTGGCGGTAAGGGCTCAGGCCGTAAATAGGCAGGCACTAGTTTTAATTTCAGTGCTCTCCCATTTCCCGGCCCATTAAAAAAAGCCCTTTTTCCCAGCTACAGTAAACAAAATGGCCCAGCATGCACCCAAAACACCCACAATACTGCAGGCCACGGTTTACCATGGCTTAGTAAAAGGACCCCAGTGTGAGGTAAAGAGTAGTGGAATAAAATAACTTTAAGCGCTATCCCAAAGATTTTTAATTGGATCCTCAATGGGATCGGAAACCAATGATACTGGATCAGAAGCAAGGTGATATTAAGAGAGTTTGCTGGGAGTGAGCAGTACAAGGAGTTCCGGAGACTAATTTGCATATGAATCCTGGCTGACCTAAATTTGCCTGTTTATGTGTCTCAATGGCAAGAAAAGAGACACTTAGACAATCACTCCTTACTGAATATAAGGTTGATTTTGTGAGCTGCTGGCTAAAAGCTTACTCTGCATTTCACCCTGGGGGTTAAAGTGATTGACAATAAAGACCACTGCAACAGTGTGTGTTCCTCTGCTTGTTGACTTAAAAGTTGAGTCCTTACCAGGGGCGTAGCCAGACACCCAATTTTGGTCCGCCCTGTCCCGCAAGTGATTTGGTCTCTCCCTCTCTCGCCTGCATGCCATATGGTCTCTCAAACATCCCCCTCCCCCCACACCTTTTAAATAGCAGATTTTCACTGGCAGCAAGCAGCAAATAATACGCACTGCTCATGTTGGCTCCACAGCCTTCCCTCTGATGCAACTTCCTGTTTCCACGTAGGCGGGAATACATCAGAGGGAAGGCTGGTATGCAGGAAGAACAGGAATTTTCAGCTGGTGGGGCTTGGGAATCCCTGCCAGACACTTCATAGGTGTGCTGCTACTGGGTGGGCCTGAGCCCAAAGTAGGTGGGCCTGGGCCCACCCAGGCCCACCCTTGGCTACGCCACTGGTCCTTACCAGTGTATCTTGGGGTCTGGAGGAGGTTCCCTTTCCAATATATGATCATATGAACTCTAACAGCATTAAAGCAATAGAAGAGAAGAGTAATAAGATAGGATCATATGGAACCAAGGACCAGTTAATACTGAATAATGTCATATGGCTAGTTCTATTTACAGCAAGCACAAAAAAATTGGTACAACAGACATCCACAGGAGTGGAAGAGTGGCCTAATGGTTAGTGCAGTGGGCTTTGATCCCATCATCCTGGCTTTGGTTCCCACTGCAGCTTGTGACCTTGGGCAAGTCACTTGACCCTCCATTGCCTCAGGTACAAAAATCAAGATTATGAGCCCTGTATGATTGTTCTCCACCTTGAACTTGATGGTTAAGTGGAATATAAATGCCAGAATTAAATTAAATATGTAGATTCTATAAGAAAGAGCTAGAAATGGTCACATCTTGTAGTTGGCTGTGAGGTTCCAAATGCAGAAATTTTCTTGTTCAAAAAGGCACAACAAGGTGGCACATTTCATCCATTGGAAACTTTGTAAATTACTAGAACAGCAACATACCAGAAAAGCACTTCAATCAAGACCATAAGAGAATTATGGAGAATAAAATGGTTATGATCATCACATGGGACATCCCCATTCTAACCCATGGAAAGTTAGATGTGAGGAAACTGGACAGTGGTAAAAGAGAAAAACACTAGAATGGTATTTATCATAGAGGTGTCGGTCTCAAGTAATTACTTTGAATCATATATATAGAGAAAAGATCCTCAAGTACCAAGAAATGCAATCTGAGACCAAGAAAATGTAACAGAACAGTATAGAAATTTTCCATTTGGTTTGGGGCCACAGCCCTTACTTTTCTCCATTCACATAGCAGATTCTAATATCCCATTGGTTCATAGCCTTAAAGTTCTAGGGATTACACTGGATGCAGATCTTTTGTTTAAGCCACATATTTCACAGTAAGTGTTAATAAGATTCTTTCAGGCTTTATTTGATAAGAAGGCTCTGCATACTTTGATTCACCCCACTGTTTGTAGTAACGTAGGCGCCCTTTTACTAAAGCTTAAAATGTGCTAAATATTATGAAGCTCTTTAGGTTTAAAATGGGCTTCTTAGCATATGCTTTAGTAAAAGGGCCCTCTTAGATTAATATAATGCTTTGTTTCAGGGAATTTGGGCCAGACATATCAAGTTACAGTTACTTCAAAACACTGCAGTCAAGCTGATTTCCAGTTCCAAGAGATTTGATCATGTAAGAGCATTGGTTACCTATTCCACCTGAATTACTTTCAAAGTACTAACTCTCACACATAATGTATTAGGTGAACAGGTTCTGAGAGTTCATTGAAAGTTATATGGATTCGATGTTACTTAGCTTTCATCTGCTAAGAATGGTTTGAAAAGGTACGATTTAAATGTTCTTTGAAATAGTAGGTAATCTGTTACCCTCTGCATTGCTATGGATAGTGAGTTCCATGTCTATGTTGCGATGTATGAAAATCTCATGATGTGTATAGATTTGTACTGTATTCCCCTGCAATTAGGATTCTTTTGAGATACTCCTTAGTGGTAGATCAATTAGAGATCTCATAGAGACAGGGGCCATTCCATATAGTATCTGGAAGACAAGTGTGATGATTTTGAAGTGGATCCTGGCTTTCAATGGTAGCCAGTGTAGCAATTGTACAGTTGGTTCAATATTCTCCTCTAAATGTTTTAATATACCTCTTTGGAGATTATTTGTAAAGATTTTAGATTGTTACACTCCTACCTTGCTGCTCCTGGCGGCGGCCATATTGAGAGGGTCATCTGAGGGGCGGCCATAGGCGGTCGGTGACCCAACTGTTTGGGGAGGCTAAAGGGGGCAGGGGTTAGGGGTGGAGCCAGGGGCGGAGCTTATAGCCACAATTAACACAGAAAAAAAATAAGTAAAAATAAAATAGTCACAATTAATACCTTTTATTAAATTTAGATATTAGATATGTATCATATGTCAAAGAATAAAGTGGTTGCTCAAAGCATATATTAACCACAATCGCTCAACTGCAAAACACTATGCACAAATTTGTGCAAAAACACACTCAGAACTTTACTGTACCATAACACTAGGCAGACCCTAATACACCAATATACCACCCATATAGAAAATGCAGACCGTCAACAATATGAAACAAGGGATCATAATATCACAATTCTCATGTAGAGCCACAAAACACCCTTTTAGGGTGGATAGTGTTCACAATGAGCTCCTTTTATTAACAACTATATGTAGATCCTTCAAGAGGTAGTGTGTCATGATTTAGGCTCTAAAACCCTTTTTGATGTTTTGGTGCCACCTCAGTAATGCCAATACACAATCTCTCCACTGCAAAACACTATACACAAACTTGTGCAAAAACACACTCATAACCTTAGCAAACCATAACAGCACTAATTCCAAGGACAGGACGAGCTACAACCTTATGCGTGGAAAAGCAGCACTGTAATTACACTGGGCTCTAAAACACCAGTACACAACCTAGTGAAACAAAAAAAACAAAAACCAAAAAGGGCTGTAAATACTACACACTAGTAGAATACTGCACCTTGATTACACATGAAAAACACATGACACAACAGATATGAAGGCAAAACTGGAAAGTTACCTCAAGAAGTCAGACTCAGCATGCAGCAATACTAGAAAAATTGAAACTTACATGCAAAATATCACAGATGCACATTTCCAAAAGCTGACATATTCCAGTTAATAAATTCTGAATAAAATACTTTTTTCTACCTTTGTTGTCTGATCATTTAGTTTTTCTATTCGCTTTGGTCCCAGTGTCTTCTTTCCATTTAATATTTTTTCTCTCAACATGTCCACCATCCTCCTGTGTCCTTATGCGTCCTTTCTAGTCCTGTCCCTATCTTTTCTCCAGTTTCAGCATCTGCCCTCAAAGTGTTCCAATCCAGCCCTTAAATTCAGCAATTTTCCCTCCATCCATATCCAGCATGTCTCCCCTCCCCTCCATCCATGTGCATGAACTTCCTCTGTCTTTCCTTCCCTCCATCCATGTCCAGCATTTCTCCTCTCTCCCTTCCACTCCATCCGTGTGCATCTCCATCCTTTGTCTTTCCTTCCCTCCATCCTGGTCTAACATTTCTCCTCTCTTCCCTCCCCTCCATCCATCCATGCCCAGCACCTTCCCTCTTTCTCTTCTACCCTTCCATCCAGTGTCAACCCTCTTTCTCTCTTCATCCTTCTACCCATTACCCTCTCCCAATCCTTCCGTCTATTGTCTCCCTCTCCTTCCATCCATTGTCTCCCTCTATCTCCCCTTCCTTCTAAACAGTTCTCTCTCTCGACCCTTTTCCATTCAGCATGTCCTCTCTATCCCCATCCTTCCAGTGTCTTTCCTCTTTCCCTCCCTACCCTTACGTCCAGTGTCTTCCCTCTTTCTCCCTCCTTTCATTCAGCATTTCTCTGTCTGACAGCTAGGGTCTCCCCCAGTTTCTCCCCAGCAGCTTCTCTCTCTCTCCTGCCCATGTCCCCGCTTTCTCTCCCCATCTTTCCACTAATCTCTCTCTCTCTTCTTCCATCCAGCACCTTCTCTCTGGCTCTCCCCTGCTCTCTTCCATGTCCCCTCTTTCTCTCCCCATCTCTCTCTGGCTCTCCCCTGCTCTCTTCCATGTCCTCTCTTTCGCTCCCCATCTCTCTCTGCCTGTCCCCTCTTTCTCTCCCCATCTCTCTCTGACTCTCCCCTGCTCTTTTGCATGTCCCTGGCTCTCCCCTGCACTTTTCCACTTTCTTTCTCTCTCCTCCAGCGTCCTCATGCATCCCACCTTTCTTGTCCCTCCCCTTCTTGCTTCCATCACTCTCACTCCTTTCTCCACCCCCCTTTTCCCATTCCCTGCCATTGCTTTCCTTCCCCTCAGATGTGGCACCTCACATCCTCCTCTCTCCACCCCCTTTCCCTTTGGTCTGGCAACTGGCTGGCATGATGCATCGCTCCCCCCCCCCCCCCCCCCCGGACTAGTTTGGTATCGCTCTCCCCCTCCACTCCTGTCATGTCTTTGAACTTCGAAGCTTCCTTCCGGTAGCAGCAGCAGCATCGGCAATGATTTAAGCGCTGCTTTCAGCCTGCCCCGGAAGCACTCTCTGTACAGTTTCCCGCGTAGGAGGGACGCTGTCCAGAGAAGGCTTTCCTGGGCAGGCGGAAAGCAGCGCTTACATCATTGCCAATGCTGCTGCTGCTACCAGAAGGAATCCTCGACGTTCAAAGACAACGTGACAGGACAGGAGCGGAGGGAGATAGCGATACTGCAGTAGTCGGGGGGGGGGGGGGGGTCGGTAAAGATCGCACGGTCCACGCACCAGTCGGGGGGGGGGGGAGGGAGGGAGATGTTCAAGGCAGCGGGAGCTGCACCCGGGGCGCCCCGCCCCACCCTTGCTGCACTTCTGGCTGGGGAGGCTTAGCCTCCCCAAGCCTCTTATACCGGGCGCCTATGGGGGCGGCCATCTTGAGAGGCTCATCGATATCAGTTCCTGAAGGTCAGCTATCTTGAGAAGAGCATCTGCATCGGTTCCTGAGGGGCAGCCATCTTGAGAGGCTTATTCCAATGGGTGTGCCCAATGAGGTTCCTCGCCTGTCAGTTGTGGCTGGGATCTACTACTACTACTACTTGACATTTCTAAAGCGCTACCAGGGTTACGCAGCGCTGTACAATTTAACATAGAAGGACAGTCCTTGCTCAAGGAGCTTACAATCTAAAAGACAATCTAAAAGACAGGTGTACAATCTAAAAACAAGTATAGAGTATAGAGTCCGTCTGATAGGGAATACTATAATTCACAAAAGGTTAGGTGCCGAAAGCAGCATTGAAGAGGTGAGTTTTAAGCAGAGATTTGAAAATGGGTAGGGAGGGGGCTTGGCGTAGGGGTTGAGGAAGATTGTTCCAGGCAAAGGGTGAGGCAAGGCAGAATGAGCGGAGCCTGGAGTTGGCAGTGGTGGAGAAGGGAACTGAGAGGAGGGATTTGTCCTGTGAGCAGAGGTTACGGGTGGGAACATAGGGGGAGATGAGGGAGGAGAGGTAGTGAGGAGCCGCAGACCGGGTGCATTTGTAGGTAAGGAGGAGAATCTTGAATTGTATGCGGTATCTGATCGGAAGCCAGTGAAGTGACTTGAGGAGAGGGGTGATGTGAGTATATCGGTTCTGGCGGAATATTAGACGTGCGGCAGCGTTCTGAACGGATTGAAGGGGGGGATAGATGGCTAAGTGTGAGGCCGGTGAGGAGTAAGTTGCAGTAGTCAAGGCGAGAGGTAATGAGAGCGTGGACGAGAGTTCGTGTGGTGTGCTCAGATAGGAAAGGGCGAATTTTGCTGATGTTGAAGAGGAAGAAGCGACAGGTCTTGGCAGTCTGTTGTATATGCGCAGAGAAGGAGAGGGAGGAGTCGAAGATGACTCCGAGGTTGTGGGCAGATGGGATGGGGAGGATGAGGGTGTTATCAACTGAGATGGAGAGTGGAGGAAGAGGAGAGGTGGGTTTAGGTGGAAAGACGAGGAGCTCGGTTTTGGACATGTTCAGCTTCAGGTGGCGGTTGGACATCCAGGCAGCAATGTCGGATAAGCAGGCCGATACCTTGGCCTGGGTCTCCGCGGTGATGTCTGGTGTGGAGAGATATAGCTGGGTGTCATCAGCATAAAGATGATACTGAAAACCATGAGATGAGATCAGTGAGCCTAGGGAGGAGGAGTAGATTGAGAAGAGAAGGGGTCCAAGCACAGATCCCTGGGGAACTCCAACAGATAGTGGGATGGGAGTGGAGGAAGATCCATGAGAGTGCACCCTGAATGTGCGGTGGGAGAGATAGGAGGAGAACCAGGAGAGGACAGAGCCCTGGAACCCAAAAGAAGACAATGTGGCAAGAAGTAGATCATGATTGACAGTGTCAAACGCAGCAGATAGATCGAGGAGGATGAGGATGGAATAGTGGCCTCTGGATTTGGTGAGGAGCAGGTCGTTGCAGACTTTAGAGAGTGCTGTCTCTGTCGAGTGTAGAGGGCGAAAGCCGGATTGAAGTGGATCTAACATGGCATGAGAGGAGAGAAAGTCAAGGCAGCGACTGTGAACGGCGCGTTCAAGTATTTTGGAGAGGAAGGGGCAGGTAGGGTCAAGTGATGGTTTTTTTAGGAGAGGTGTGACTACGGCGTGCTTGAAGGTGTCAGGGACAGTTGCAGTGGAGAGAGAAAGGTTAAGGATGTGACAGATGGAGGGGGTGACAGTATGGGAGATGGTGTTAAGTAGGTTGGTGGGGATGGGATCGGAGGAACAGGTGGTGCATTTCGAGGAGGAAAGAAGGCGGGAGGTTTCATCCTCGGTGATCTCAGGAAAGGAGGAGAAAGAGGCAATGGTTGGTTGGTTGTTGGATAGGGCTACAGGCTGAAGAGGAGGTGGCTTGGTAGTGAACTCAAGGTTGATTTTTTGTACCTTGTCACGGAAGTAGTCAGCCAGTGATTGAGGAGAGAGTGAGGGGGGAGTTGGAGCGGGGAGCACTTTGAGGAGGGAGTTAAGGGTGGTGAAGAGATGACGAGGGTTGGAGCTGAGAGAATTGGTCAATTGGGTGTAGTAGTCCTGTTTTACATGGAATAGGGAGGAATGGAAGGAGGATAGCATGAATTTGTAGTGAAGGAAGTCTGAATGGGTACGAGATTTCCTCCAAAGGCGTTCAGCGGATCGGGTGCAGGAGCGAAGGTAACGGATGCAAGGGGTCAGCCAAGGCTGGGGACTAGAACGCTTCGTGGGACGGGAGGTGGATGGAGCGAGAGTGTCCAAAGCAGAGGAGAGAGCGGCATTGTAAGCGGAGACCGCTTTGTCTGCCGTCTCGGAGGATATGATGGAGGGGAGGAGGTTAGAGATACTAGAGGATAGAGTGGGGGGGGGGGTCAATAGCCTGGAGATTCCTGGAGGTGGTAGTTAAAGTTGGACGGGGCGGGGGGGGGGGTGAAGAATTGTGAACGTGATCAGGTGATGATCGGAGAGAGGGAGAGCAGAAGCGTGGAAATTGGAGGGTGATCCGGAGGAGGAGAGGACTAGGTCAAGACAATGGCCGTCACGGTGAGTGGGGGTGGTGGAGGACAGCTGGAGGTTGAAGGAGGATGTTAGGGTGAGGAACTTAGAAGCGTTAGGGTCGGATGGGTCATCAACGTGAATCTTAAAGTCTCCGAGAATGAGGGACGGAGATGAGGGTTCAAGAAAGACAGAGAGCCACGCATCAAAGTCGATGAGGAAGGAAGAGAAGGATTTTTCAGGGGGGCGGTAGATGACTGCGACTCTGAGTGGCAGCGGGTGGAATAGCTGGATGGAGTGGGCTTCAAAGGATGAGAAGCAGTGAGACTGCGGTAGGGGGAGGGGTTGCAAACTACAGGAGAGCGAGAGTAGTAGCCCAACGCCTCCACCGCGGCCAACTGGGCGGGGAGTGTGGGAGAAGAGATAATCTCCATGGCAGAGGGCCGCGACTGAGGCCGAGTCTTCCGGGGAGATCCAGGTTTCGGTTAGGGCGAGCAGTTGAAGGAAGCGAGAGATGAAGAGATCGTGGGTGAAGGGCAGTTTGTTACAGACTGAGTGGGCATTCCACAGGGCGCATGAGAAGGGAAGGGAAGAGGGGGGAGGAGGGGAATAGAGACGAGATTGGAGACATCTCGGAATCGTTTGCATGGATAGGATGGGGACAGGAAAGGGGGACCTGGATTAGGGTTAATGTCACCCGCGGATAGCAGGAGGGAGGAGCAGGAGAATGCGGAGGAGGGTGGGGGAGGTCGGGCGACGAAGACGAGGTGTACTAAGGAGGAATGGGGATGGGTTAATGGCAGGAAGGAAGTGTTGAAGGTTAAGCGCTAGGAAGGAGGCAGGGGACAGGAGGGATGGTGAGGTGGTGGGGGGTGAGGGTGAATAGGGTATTGCCATGGCGGGCAGGGCGGGAGGGCAGTAAGTTCTAGTGGTAGACAGCGGGAGTGGGGGGGGAGAGGAGATTAGGAAGGGACAGGGCAAGGAAGAGAACGTGGACAGGGGCCATAAGTAGTGACTGAGGTGTGACAGGTGACTATGTAGTGACTGAGGTGATAGGCAGTTAACAGGTGTTAACAGGCGGCTATGTGGTGACTGAGGTGACTGAGGTGTTAAGTAGATAGATGGAGCTGGAAAGCTGGGTTTGGACTGGCGAGTAGGTAAGTCAATGGCTGACAAGCTAGCAGGCAGGTAGGTAAGTCAATGGCTGAGAGGCTTGCGAGCAGGCAGGTAGGTTACTCGATGTGTTAACAGGCAGGCGGGTAGCAGCTGGAACAAGCGGTCAGGAACAAGCTGGGGTAGATGGACAGGAGCAAGCTGGAACAAGTTGGAACAGGTCATAGCAAGCCGGAACAAGCAGGAGCAAGATGGACTGGAGCAAGCTGGACCAAGTTGGAACAAGTCGTAACAAGCTGGAACAAGCAGGAACAAGCTGGGACAAACACGCTGGGACAGACGGACTGGCACAAGCAGGACATGCAGGAACGGATGGATCAAGCTGGAACAAGTTGGAACAAGTCGTAGCAAGCCGGAACAGCAGGAACAGGATGGACAAGAGCAAGATGGAACGAGCTGGAACAAACGGACTGGCACAAGCGGGTCATGCAGGAACGGATGGAACAAGCTGGGTAGGCTGGGATGGACGGACTGGAACCGGGAGTAAGTTGGATCGGCGGACTGGAACAGGCTGGGATCAGGAGGACTGAAACGAGCTGGAAGACGCTGGAGCAGATGGATTGGAGCAAGCAAGGAGAATCTGGATCTGGATCAGGCAGGTTGGAACAGGGACTGGAACAAACTGGAGCACATTGGAACCTCAATGGAGTCGAAGGACTGGAACACGCAGGGGGAAAGCTGGGTCTGCGGACTGGACCACACTGGAGTCGATGGACTGGAACACATGGACTGGAACACGCAGGAGGAAGGCTGGATCTGCTCAAGTCTCCACTTCGGCCACCTCCGCTCTTATTTCCTGTCTGCAGAGTTTTTCTTCATAACCTACTGAGCCCCGGGTGGTGCTGCAGCTGTGGTTCCCGAGCGCTCCAGAGGACACTGGAGGGCTCGGGTTCAGCGGTCTTCGCCCGGATTCCCTCCTCTCGGGCTCAGCAGACTCGGCGCTTGGGTAGCGTGAGGCCAACCCGTGTCTCTGGCTAAACTGGGGGATTACACCGCAGTGAGAGCGCTGGAGAATCGATCCTCCGACCGGTTCCCAGCAGAACTCCTTGCAGTGCTTACCACCAGTCGGCCAGCCAGTTTTTGTTCGCGCCGCGAACTCGTGCTGGCTTCCCTCGTGTTGCCTCTGCTTCTCTGGTTATGCACTTTGGCTGCAGCCCTTTTTGTCTGTTACCTCCTGCAGGGGATTATCATGGCCTCTTTGCTTCCTCCTCTCCCCAATCCAGTTCTCCACCTCTGTTGGCTTCCTTGTGGCCCTCCGCTGCTGCTATTCTCAGGGGGGGAGGGCGTATCTCTCGTCTCCCCTGCCTCGGTTGGACCAACGGGCGGCCCCAGCCACGTATGGTCAGTCGGGCGGGAGGCGTTGTTCGTCGTCGGGCAGGCCCCGTGAGATCCCAGGCCAACGGGTGGCCTCAGCTGCAGGTAGCCAGTTAGGCGGGAGGCAGAGCTGGGCTGTGACCGCCGTCGGGTAGGTCCCTCGAGAACCTCCGAGGGGAGCGGCTCGCCTGCTTCTTCCCACTCCGGAAATGCGGTGGTGCAGTACGGCGGTGTCCCGGATGAATCCTCTCACCTCCGTCGGACAGGAGTTCGCCGATCGCCCCTCACCGCTGGGTAGGACCTGTGTGGTTCACCGAGGGGAGAGACTCGCCTGCCTCCCCTTGCTCTGGAAATGCAGTGGTGCGGTTCGATGGTGTCCCAATGATTCCACCGGTCTCCGCCGGTCAGGATCTCGTCAAATGCCCTATCGCCGGTCGCCACGCGGTCTCTCCCACCCGGTCAGAGCTCGAGGCTCGGAGCTCACATCGATGCGACTGGTCCGGTCCTGATGAGATCCCAGGCTAAAGAGTTAGCGTTCCAGAAATATAGAAAATCTCAAGAAGAGGAACACAGGGAGGAATACCGGATGAAACTGAAAGAAGCCAAGAGAGAGGTACGTCTGGCGAAGGCACAAGCGAAAGAACAAATGGCTAGATATGTAAGGAGGGGTGACAAAAATTTCTTCAGGTATATTAGTGAAAGAAGAATAACTAAAAAGGGAATTGTGAGACTAAAAGATACAGCGAACCGCTATGTAGATAATGATGAAGAAAGCCAATTTGCTAAATAGATACTTTTGTTCGGTTTTCACTGAAGAAAATCCTGGAGAAGGACCGCGAGGGACTGGCAAAAGTACACCTGAGAATGGAATGGATATAGCACCGTTCACGGAAGAGAGTGTGTATCAACAACTTGGAAAGCTAAAGGTGGACAAAGCCATGGGACCGGACGGGATCCACCCCAGAATATTGAGGGAGCTCAGAGAGGTTCTGGCGGGTCCTCTTAAAGATTTGTTTAATAAATCCTTGGAGACGGGAGAGGTTCCGAGGGACTGGAGAACGGCGGAGGTGGTACCTCTTCACAAAAGTGGTGATAGGGAAGAAGCTGGAAACTACAGGCCGGTAAGCCTCACTTCGGTTATTAGAAAAGTAATGGAAGCCATGCTGAAGGAAAGGATAGTGAATTTCCTAGAAGCCAATAAGTTGCAAGATCCGAGACAACATGGTTTTACTAGAGGGAAATCGTGCCAAACGAATCTCATTGAATTCTTTGATTGGGTAACTGGAGAATTGAATCATCGACGTGCTATAGACGTAATCTACTTAGATTTTAGCAAAGCTTTTGACACGGTTCCTCACAGGAGGCTCTTAAATAAACTAGATGGGCTGGAGATAGGTCCCGAAGTGGTGAACTGGATTAGGAACTGGTTGACGGACAGACGACAGAGGGTGGTGGTAAATGGAGTTCACTCGGAGGAGGGAAAGGTGAGTAGTGGAGTGCCTCAGGGATCGGTGCTGGGGCCGATTCTGTTCAATATATTTGTGAGTGACATTGCCGAAGGGTTAGAAGGTAAGGTTTGCCTATTTGCGGATGATACTAAGATTTGCAACAGAGTGGACACCCGGGAGGGAGTGGAAAGCATGAAAAGGGATCTGAGGAAGCTAGAAGAATGGTCTAAGGTTTGGCAATTAAAATTCAATGCGAAGAAATGCAAAGTGATGCATTTAGGGAGTAGAAACCCACGAGAGACTTACGTGTTAGGCGGTGAGAGTCTGATAGGTACTGAGGGGGAGAGGGATCTTGGGGTGATAGTATCCAAGGATCTGAAGGCGACAAAACAGTGTGACAAGGCGGTGGCCTTAGCAAGAAGGTTGCTAGGCTGTATAGAGAGAGGTGTGATCAGCAGAAGAAAGGAAGTGTTGATGCCCCTGTACAAGTCATTGGTGAGGCCCCACCTGGAGTATTGTGTTCAGTTTTGGAGGCCGTACCTTGCGAAGGATGTTAAAAAAATGGAAGCGGTGCAAAGAAAAGCTACGAGAATGGTATGGGATTTGCGTTCCAAGACTTATGAGCAAAGACTTGCTGACCTGAACATGTATACCCTGGAGGAAAGGAGGAACAGGTGTGATATGATACAGACGTTCAAATACTTGAAAGGTATTAATCCGCAAAAAAATCTTTTCCGGAGATGGGAAGGCGGTAGAACGAGAGGACATGAAATGAGATTGAAGGGGGGCAGACTCAAAAAAGATGTCAGGAAGTATTTTTTCACGAAGAGGGTGGTGGATGCTTGGAATGCCCTCCCGCGGGAGGTGGTGGAGATGAAAACGGTAACGGAATTCAAACATGCATGGGATATGCATAAAGGAATCCTGTGCAGTAGGAATGGATCCTCAGAAGCTTAGCCAAAATTGGGTGCCAGAGCCGGTGATGGGAGGCGGGACTGGTGGTTGGGAGGTGGGAAATACTGCTGGGCAGACTTGTACGGTCTGTGCCCTGAAAAAGGCAGGTACAAATCAAGGTAAGGTATACACATATGAGTTTATCTTGTTGGGCAGACTGGATGGACCATGCAGGTCTTTTTCTGCCGTCATCTACTATGTTACTATGAGAGGTCTATTTAAGAACAAAACACTGTCATCAGTTTGCTTCAGCTTCTACTTTGGTGAAGTTTGTGGTGTTTCCTGTTGTTTTGTGGATTTGATCATTGCCTGAATCCTGACCATCTCTTTGTTTGCTGCCTGCCTTGACCATTGCCTGAATCCTTTTTTTTTTATTATTATCCTTTCAAAATATTTAACAAGAGTAACCTTGTCAAGCAGTACAGCATATATCACAATAAAGAAAATTTGTTTACATTCAGTTTAATTTTGATTAAGATTGAAAAAATTATCATCTCAGTTATTAAGGCAATATCAAAGAAAACATATTCATTTCCTTAAGCTCATTTTTTTTTTGCTTCCTTAGATCCCAATAAAGGGGGGGGGGGGCGTAATGAATAGAGAAGAATATAGGAAAAACTATTAATAGCTAGTAATGTGGCGATTCCTCGATTAACTTTAAATGATGTTATTTTACAGTTGTTTCAAATCCAGAAAAGATTTAAGCTGTTCCAGTGAATAAAATATATATTTTGTTTCACCCAATTTTACTATGCATTTACATGGATACGCTAAAAAGAAGGAACCCCCTATCTCCACAGTTCTTTTCCTCATGGCTAAGAATAATTTCCTTTTTGTTGGGCTTGTTTTGTAACATCAGGGAATATCCATACTTTCTGACCTCCAAAGAGGGTTTTAGCATGTTTGAAATAAAGTCTCATGATTGCATTAAGGTCCTGTTCGAATACAAAAGAAACAATAAGTGTAGACTTTTCAGCTGTTTCGTCTAAAGATTGTTCCAATAGATCTGAAATATTGGTCAAACCTAGGTTTGCTTTTGCTGTTGCTCCTATCCCTCCTTCTTCCTTTCTGATACTTGGTATATAATAGCTTATTTATAGGAGGAATTGCTTCTAAAGGAAACTTCAAGTTTCCATTGCCTGAATCCTGACCACCTCTTTGTTTGCTGCCTGCCTCGACCATTGCCTGAATTATGACTGCTTCTTTGTTTGCTGCCTGCCTTGACCATTGCCTGAATCCTGACTACTTTGTTGTTTGCTGCCTGCCTTGACCATTGCCTGAATCCTGACTACCTCTTTGTTTGCTGCCTGCCTCGACTCTTGGAGTTCGGAAGTCTTTTCGGCCCCCGGTCCTGGAGGCTCAACCCCAGGGGGGAAGGGGTCACTCCAGGTGAAGTCTCAGGATTATTCGGCTGTCCTGCAGAGCTCAGGTCCGAGCTTGTCTCATCTGTGCTTCGCTGGGCACAGGGACTCACAGCATAACATAGATCCACAAAATTTTTGGTGAGTATGCTCTATGCTTACTTGAAGGACCTTTGAGTTTCAGAAACAAGGCATAGACTCCAATGGGAACATGATTTGGGTGTCACGTATACACAGGAGGATTGGGACTTCATTGAACAATCAATAGCAAAAGTAGCTATTGCTTCTAATGTTTGAAAGCATAATGTTAAAATTGTCTGTCACTGGTACTTAACTCCAGATCATCTCAGCAGTTGGTTTCCTCAGTTCTCTGCATTATGTTGGAGAGAGTGTGGAGCACAGGGTACCATGGGCCACATTTGGTGAACTTGCCCTAAGGTGACTGCTTTCTGGAAATCTATTAGTTTTCAGATACTGTAGATAACGGGCCTGAGGGTTACTTGGGATTCTGGGATTTTCCTGCTGAAAAATGAGATTCTGTGACTTCAGAAATATCAGAAACTTTTGGTTCGTCATCTGCTGCATGTGGCCAAACTTACCCTGGTGGCTGCTTGGAAGACACCAGGGTTTTCTCTCATAGTAAAATGGAAGTCCCGGCTGTACTGTTTATTTCCATAACTAACCAGCAAGCTGCTGGACCCTCTGGCCTAGCCCCAGCTGAAGAGGTGGTAATGGAGGTGGAAGACAGAGATGAGGCAGAGCCTGAGCATGAGCCTGAGGCTGCTGGGCTCCCCCACCCCCTCCCAACCATTCCTCATAGCTCCCTCCATATATCCCTAGCCATCCTATTGTGTCACCCCAGGAAGAGAATGGAAATGATCAGGAGCTGGCATTTATCTCAGACAATGAGAAGGTGCAGGGCCCAAGCAGCCCCATCTCTTGCCCCTAATGCAGCCAATGCACCATCCTCTGTGGCATCTGGAGGAGGGAGGGGAGCTCAGTTTGCAGCCCCAGGTGCTATAGGTAATGGGTCATTAGCTGCATTGGTGCAATAGATAGCCCAGCAGCAGCAGGCTCAGGACTAAAGGTTATGAAGGAGCACACCAAGAGGATGGAGCATGCTCTAGGGCACATCCTGGGTACTCTTGTGGACCTGGAATTTGCCTTTGAGTATGCTGGAATCATTCGGATGCTCTCCTCTCATGCCCATCCATCTCTTAATAACTGTTCTCCTCCTGTCTGGGGTAGCCTCCCTCTCTCTTCTCCCCCCCCCCCCCCCCGGAACTATTCCAATTCCCCCCCCAAAATTTCACATTGTAAATTTTTATTAATATTGGTAAACATGTTTGCTATATAAGTATTGTGTGTGTTTCCCCCCCCCCCCCCCCCCCCAGAGTTTTGGATTATTTCACAAATTGCCCTGTTAATGGAGGAAGTTTATGCTATTTTTAATTATTTATTGGGAATTTATTAACTGCCTTTATGAAGAGGTTCAACCAAGGCAATGTAATTTAATTTCATCAGTTCACAGTTAGAGATGAACTATTGAAGTGCTGGAGTAACAAGACGTGCAGGGGATTGCCGAGAAGCAGAAATTTGTGTGCAGTGTGCTGGCTCCGGAAAGGGTGTACACTCTTCCTTTCTTGTGGTTTCCTCTCAAGTGGTTATGCTCACAGCAACAAGATGATCCCTCATCAGAAACAGTAATCAGCACTAGCATTGTTCAGGATCAAACTGTAATCAAGAGGGACAAGAATTGGAATTACACCATATGAAAAGCTTATTCAGTATTTAAAGGGCAATTTTATAATCTAGGCACCCACATTTATAACTGTTGTGATATGCAGCTCAGGGGTGGCTGCACAGGTAGGAGGAACAATGGAAAAAAACAGGGAATATTCTTGATACAAATTCAGTCATGCTTAAAGCTTGTGTCCCTTTAAAAGGAGCTGGGATTATAGTTCCCATAAATCCATGTGCTCTGAAGCCAAGAGGGCTGTGATGAGAGGAGCTGGGGAAACTGACTCAGCAAGCACAAGCTGAAGCTAATCAATACTATCTTCTCTTAGGGCAGAAAGGACCTTAAAAGGAAGGGCTTTAACTTCAAGAAAGGAGGAGAGGAAAAGAGACCCCTAGCAAAGAAGGAGAGAAGTCCTGTGGCCTGACGCAAAGCTAGGCTTTGAGCTGTCCGGTTTGGCTAATTCCAGGCAAGCAGAGGAAGAGACACCTAGAGAGGGGAAGGAGGAATTAGGGGAATTTCCATGGGAACCCCAGCCAAGAGGGAATCCACTGCAGCCTGTGAGGTCAGAACCCAGATAGGGCTAAAGGGATAGAAGTATTAATCCCTTCAGGGCAAAATTCTGACTGTGAGAGAGTCAGAAGGAAGAAGATCCTGGAAATAGCCAGGTTAAATTAAACCCTTATTGTGCAGTGTTTAAGTGCCTATCAGAGTAAGGCTGCAATAGTGTAGTGGTTTCGAAGTGTCTGTTAAATGGGAAGGGCCACCCCACAGTCTGTTATTGGGAAAGGAGGGAAAAAGGGGTTAGTTGTTTGTTAAGGTCCTTGTTAAAAATTGCCTTCTTCTGAAAGCAATGGAAGTAAAACCCAGGCGGACTCGATCTGTCCTCCTTTTTCTGGAGCCATATGGTAACCCTACGCTTAATATCAGTGAGTCCTTTACCCTGGAAGGCTCTCTTCTACTTACATTTAGCCTGTAACTTCTTTGTTTTCAAACCAAGTTGGTGGCTGCTGACATCAGTGCTCAGCGCTTAGAACTGGAAACCTTCTTCTGAGGCATTATAACATCAGAGACACAGGACACTTTTAATGTCAGTAAGTCCTTTACCTGGGTAGGTACTCTTCTACTTATATTAAGCCTGTAACATCTTTGTTTTCAAACCGTGCTGGCAGTTGCTGATGTCAGCACTTAAAACTGGGAGCCTTCTTCTGAGGCATTGCGCCAAAGGGGCATGTCCCTTTGTGTGTCCCTTCGTGCAAAGCTTTGGGTGTGGCTAGGGGCGCTGCACCTCAGAATAGGAAAGAAGGTTTAACTCTGAATCTATATTCCAGTTAAAAGTAAGTTTTGTATAATATGGGTTGGATTTCTTGGCACACTTATGCTACTACTGGTAAACTTTGCAAAATGGATATGTTGCACATTACTATGTGTTTGGTTAATTGGTCCACAAATTGGAGCTTTAGAACCTCAATATAATATTCCAGTAATCATTACTAACAGAGCCAGGGAAAGACAGCATAGTTACAGGGCCAACTGGAATCCAAATCCTGATCTAACTAATCCCCTAGTAACTGCCCGTCCAACCCTGTCAAAGGCCAGATTCAACCACAACAAGACTAAACTGAAAACTCATTCTTCCCAGCATTACATAATCAATTTAAATCTTAATAAAAATATCTCTGCATCCCATATACCTATCCCAGTAAGTTATGTGAATGTTAGATCAGTAGTCAACAAAACCGAACTTGTAAGAGGGTGGATAGGGGAAGAACAGCTTGGACTAGCATTAATCACAGGTACTTGGCTACATTCTAAGGACGATCCATTACTTATCGGTCTCTGTCCACCAGGCTACAAATTCTCCATCAAACAAGGAATTAAAAAAGAGGTGGTGGTTTAGCTATCATTTACAAATCCTTCCTCAAAGTAGAATTAATTTGGAAATTATTGCAAGTAAAATTAGTGATCACTATCTGAACCTCTGTGCCTTATCCTCTTTTATCTTCCTTCTGGCAGTTGGCAAGCTTCTGAATACAATTTTCTGAGTTCAACTCTAATATCTGTGTTCAATTTGCAAATATTCTATTAGTGGGAGACATTAATTTGCACCTAAATAACATGAGAGATGCTAAAACAAAGTCTATATGACTTTCTAACTTCTTGGCAATTCACCCTTCCTTCTGCTTCCTTATTCCACACCAGTAGTCACTTACTGGATCTCTTTTCATACAAATTTACTGACCCTGATCATTTTTACATAAATAATACAATCTGGGACCTGTCCCCTGATCGGACCACAAAAAACTAGAACTCACTCTTAAAAGGCCACGGACAGAGATTGTCAGCCTGCACCTCTCCGTGCTGTCTGCTCTCGATCAGACACCTCTCCGTGCTGTCCGCTCTCCACTCAACACCTCTCCGTGCGGTCTGGTCTTGACTTAACACCTCTCTGTGCTGTCTGCCTTCACCCACACAATTGGGGCTAATCCACCTCCTAAGAGGAACTGCTTCTGCTCACTTGCAAAAAGTAATTATTCACAGTATTATATTTATTCTGCAGAGTACTTTATTCCACAGCAGTACCAGCAGGAAAACAGTATGTCCACTTTACGACAGCTGCTGGCCTCTGTGCACCTTGCTTCACTTCTCCAACACACAGCAATCAACAACAGTTCAGAACAGTTCAGTCTTAGAACTCGCTAACAACTTGGGATAAACCTGTGGATCAGTCTATTCCTCCTCTCCTTTCTTCTACTGCCTAGGAGTTGGAGGCATTTTCACCACCCTCATTTGCCAGACACCAACACTCTGACAACCTACTACTACTACTATTTAGCATTTCTATAGCGCTACAAGGCATACGCAGCGCTGCACAAACATAGAAGAAAGACAGTCCCTGCTCAAAGAGCTTACAACCTCCCACAAATGTTCAGACTGACCTCCTTCAGGTAATTAATTCCCACAGTTCCATGAAGCCAGACGGCTAGGGTTACCATATGGCTCCAGAAAAAGGAGGACGGATTGAGCCAGCCGGGTTTTACTTCCATTGCTTTCCATTGAAATCAATGGAAGTAAAACCCGGCTAGCTCAATTACTTCCATTGAAAGCAATGGAAGTAAAACCCGGCTGGCTCAATCAGTCCTCCTTTTTCTGGAGCCATATGGTAACCCTAGGCCCCAGACCGCATCTAGGCATTGTCACTTAGCGGCCCCAAATATCTGGCTTCTCTCTCTCTGCAGTCTCTTCCTTTTCCACCTCCCTTTGTCCTGAGCAAAAGAACTCCATTTGCTCCTCACCAACCTCTTTCCTTTCGCTTTCCTCTCCTAGTTCAATCTCCTCCCACTCCATGGAGTCTTCCCCCACCCTCTCTCCCAGGTGCTGCTCCTCCCCCTGATTATCCTCCATCTCCCAATCACCCCCTGACTCTACTACCTGCTGGGAGTTGTGGTACTGTTTCTCTTGTTCCCTCCTACCTTGCAAGTGTTGCTGGGCTCTTCCCTTTTCATCAGTCTCCTACTCCCTTTTCCCCTCTGAGGGTTTTTCTCCTTTCCTCGCTTACTGTCACTATCAGCTCTTCTCTGCCTTCCTTCTACCTCCTCCTTACAAGATGCTGATCCAAAGTAGATGGCAATGGATCTAAAGGAAGAGGCTAAAAACATTAAGATCCATGATAACCTTCCATCATATAAAACTAGGGAGAAAACTGATATTGCTGAGTTCCGGTCCAAAACATGCAACAGCCAACAGCTCCCCCAACCAAACAGAAGATTTTATGCTACGTTGGGATGAATTGTGTAAGTCTATTCTAGGTGAACTAGCACCACTAAAATCTAAAACATGACCTTTACAAAGTGTATCTCCTTGGTTTAATCTAGATATTCTCCTCTTGAAAAGACAATGTAGGAAACTAGAGAGGAAATGGTCTAAAACTAAATCAGTAGACTAGTATTCCTAAACTTTCTCGGGTCACAGCACCCCTAGGCTACACATTTCCTCTCACGTCTTCCTCCTCCCCATCCCTGCCCGTCCCCACGCCATCAGCATTGAGTCCTACCTTTGCTGACAGGGATGCCCAAGCCCTACCAGCTGAAGAGGTCCCACTGCCCCCGGGGCTATGGATATCATTCATATGTCCTGTTTGCAAGGATTTCCTTGCATCTCTCTGCAACAGGCAGGCTCTCTCCCTCCTAAAACTCAGCCATGCCGCCCATGGCCAGAGTCTCAGACTTTTACAAAAGTCCAGTCTCCCTAAGCCTACAGCTAAGTCCTAATGCGGTGCACTACTGCCTAAACTCTCCCAAAGAAACGAAAGCCATGTCCAGGCCCTTCAAGATCAGAGTTGAGGCAGCCAACTGGATCTGTAGATCCTATGATCTTCCCATTTAGGGGGTCCAGGGTTCCATCAGGATCGTTGGTGGCCTGTAGGGGTCCTTTAATGGTGGTCCGGGGACTTCCCTGCAGCAGCAGAGTCTTTTTGCAGCCTTCCTCGTGGCTGTACAGGCAGAAAATGAACTTTTCTGGGCAGCCGCGAGAGGAAAATGGCCTGTCTGAAGCCGTTGTGGATCCTGATGGCTCTGCGGACCCGCAAAATACCGCCGGAGCCGGCAAAAATAGGCCCAAACAAAGCCGGGAGCTCAATTTTTGAGCTGCCCAGCTAGAGTTCCAGGAGTTTTGAGTGTTTTTCAGCCGGAGTTTTTTGGGTTGCCGGGGGTCCGTTCGGAACCGAACTGTTATAAACAGCCCTGAGAACTTATACAAAAAAAATAACTTATAAAACCAGATTTGGTGAAACAGATCTTAATTTATTTATTATTTCAAAATACATCTTTGCAGAGATGGTTGTCTCTGGAAGCAAGAGGCAAACTCCTATGTAATGTTTACAGGTTATATACCCCTTTTTTTTTTTTGTTACATTAAGTATCTGCCCCTAAGTTTTGGATATTGATCACATTTACAAACCCCTAATACATCATTGTTAATTAACATATGACAGTCCATCACCCTAGCAGCTGAATCCCTGTCCACAGTGGCGTACCAAGGGCGGGGCGGTGGGGGCGGTCCGCCACGGGTGCATGCTGCTGGAGGGTGCAGAGAGCAGCCGCGCGCCTGTCGCCTCCGCTAGTTCCCTGCTCCATCTGCCCCGGAACAGGTTACTTCCTGTTCCGGGGCAGAGGGAGCAGGGAGCCAGTGGAGCCGACAGGCGCACAGCTGCTCTCTGCACCCTCCAGCAGCCAAGAATGCTTGATGCACCGGGGAGAGGGGGTCTCATTGCATGGGGGGGGGCTTGATGCACCTGGGAGGGGTGTGTCATTGCGCCGGGGGTGTGTGTGTCGTGCTGCACCCTGGGGGGACGGACGCCGTTGTACCCGGGGGGGGAGGTGCACAACGGCGATCCGCCCCAGGTGGCAGCCGACCTAAGATCGCCACTTCCTGTCCATTGTTAGTTCTGCTTAGTCTGTGTTTTTTTGTATCTTTAAACCTTTATGTGCGAACTTTGCATAGTTCAGCACATGGCATATTCCACCTTCCATAGTCTTACAGCTTCATGGTCTCATGCTTAGATACATTGTTGTTTCAGCTCTTTGGGCTTCTTACCCCTCCTTTCTTCTCTCTCTCTCTCTGTCTCAGCACTTTTATCACTTTGCACACATTACTTTAAACTAACAGAATTCCTTTTTGTTTTTTTTGTTTTTTTTAATTTATTATTTATTCATTTAAACAATTTTTACAAGAAACCATCTTGTTTAGGAAAGAGTCGATTAACAAATAATTTTTAAACAGGAAAAAAGAAGAAAATAAGAAAGAGCAAATAAATCTTTACACTTTCAACAACATAAGACACTCAAGTCCATAATTAGAGATCCATGAATTTAAATTTAGAGAGAACTATAACTCAGGAACTAATATAAGGAAATCCTTCTCTATTAGGAACTATACATTATCTTTAATGCTTCTCCTTCTTAGCTGAGATGATTAGTGAAGACAAATGTCCAGGTTCAGTAAAGACATACTGTACTTTTTTCCCCCCAGCCTGATTATGCACTTGCAGGGGTATCTTAAAAAAAAGGTACCCCCCAAGTGCAGAACCCCAGGCTTGAGGAGCAAAAATTGTTTCCTCCGTCGTCTCGTCTCCTTGGAGACATCAGGGAATAACATTACTTTAAAACCCAAAAAGGGTTTATCCTTATTACGGAAAAACAAACGGAAAATCCAATTCTTGTCAGGAATCAATGCGACAGCTGCCACCAAGGTGGCAGCTGTCGCCAATTCTGAATCAGAGGTCTCAAGCAAAAGAGAAACGTCAATAGGTTTTTCAGATTCTGGATTCGTGTTTTTTTTCTGGGATATAATAAACTTGTGAAAAAGGTGGAAAATCTTTTTCCAAAATATTCAAAGTTTCAAGGAAATAACGTTTCAACATCTCAAGTGGAAGAACATTTTGTAACCTAGGAAAGTTAACAAATCTCAAATTGTGATTCTTAGTGTAATTATCAAAAACCTCCATTTTTTGCCTAAGATTTGTTATGTCCTTTATCATCGTAATTTGCTGCGTTTCCAAGTTCATAACTTTTTGATCAATTTTCTCCATTTTTTCATTTAAAGCTTTAATCTCTTCCTCTTGTTTTTGCAAGCCACTTTCAATGTTATTCACCTTAGGTAAAACTTCATTAAATTGTTTAAGAAAAAATTGTCCCAGGTTAGACATCAAATCCCACAGGGAATCTAAAGTCACATCTTTTGGTTTAGTCACTAATTCAGTAGGAAAGTCAAACCTTGCTGAAGACTTTACACTCGTCTCGCTTGGTCCCTCAGCTTCTCTCAGCCCATTGCTCGGCGTCGATATGGGCAAACCGCCCTCCATTCCGTCCTCCGATGAAAGCGAAACTTCTCTCTGAGGCTCTTCCAGGTCTCCTGCTCCTTCCGAGGGAGACCCCGTCGGGTCAAGGAGAAACGAACTCGCGCCGAGCGGTTGAGGTGGTGGAGTGCGTGCAGCGGGGCTCAATGTTGTCTCAAGTCCGGGGGAAGCCAAAATCTCTCGTTCGCTGGCGTTCCCTACCGGAGGCGTTCCGCCATCAGGTACAGCTGCTCTTGATCTCATGTAGCGGTCAATTGGACCCGATATGGGGGGTGGAAGCGGGGAAGTTCTGCCCGCTACTCTCCCTCTACGTTTAGGCATCTCAGCGGGAATGAGGTTCAGAGCGTCCTAGTAGAGCAGCGCCATCTTGGCAGAATTCCTTTTGTTAATGATTTTAGAAAGCTATAATATGGTGATTTCAGTTAGAAAGGGTCTACAGAAGTATAGTTCATCCCCAAAGAGTTCCTTTTTACCAGGGCATAGGTTATTTTTGCAATTATGTTAAATGAAAAGCAATATATTTACATATTTCTTAAAAAGGTGGTCGCCACATGAGTGGTCTATGGGGACCTAGGGGAGGGGTCTGGTGACCTTAAAAAATGGTTTATTTTAAAATGTAGTTTTTGTAGCATTTTCTCTGGCACTGAAGGGGTTAACTGGATTAAATTTTGTTTTTTTAGTTATGGGGTCCTGAGATCCTCGTTTGGTGAACTGGGGGGGTGGTTTTGGCTAAAAAAATGTTTAAAGTGGTGAAAACCAGTGGTTCACGTTTTGGTGGATTTTGAGGGCACGGGTTGTTTTTTTTTTTTTAATATATTCGATGGAGGATGTCAAGGGGAACTTTCTTTAATTTTCTAAAAAGATTTTGGGAAATTTAGGGATTTTAAATTGATTTTATTTAGGGAAGATTAAATCACGCTGTTTAAAAATAAGAATTTTGAAATCTAAAAACATAGTTTTGTGAGGAAAGATGTGCATGGGGCACACAGGGATTTTGGTTCCGTTTGGTTGTGAATTAGTGGTAAAATTTTTGAAAAATATAATTTTTCTATTATTTCCTATGGTGAGTTAAAAAAAACAAAATGGAGATTAGAATCTTGATTAAAAGTTCCATGATTGACAGGTGGAGGGAACAGAGATTCTGAGAACTTTATGATTGGTGGATTAGGACCAGGTGACCAAGCTGAGTGGGGGGGGGGGGTTTCCATGGTTACGCTCAATCAGTGTTGCCAGGTGGGCGGTTTTCCACGACCCGCCGCGGGAAATTTTTGCCCGCAGCGGGTTGCGGTTTTTTGGGCTTCTTTTTTTTCTTTTGGGTGGTTTTCAGGCGGGTTTTTCGGCCGCGGGGGGTGGGGTTAGTGATGTTTTGGGCGGGGTTAGTGACATTCTGGGCGGGGCCTATGACGTGGAGGCGGGCCGATGACAGGGGAGGCGGGGCCGATGACGGCAGGGGCAGGGCTGATGACGCGGGGGTGGGGGTGTCAGGGGCGGGGTTTGAGTTTGGGCGGGTTTTGGGCTGGATTTAGGCTGGTTTGGGTGGGAAAAAAATTTTCCACCTGGCAACCCTGCGCTCAATGAGACAGTTGCTGAGAGGAGCCCTGGCAACCGAGAGGTGTGGATGTGTGAGAGGGGTTCTGAGACATTAGAGATTCAGAGAGGCCTGGTGTGTTGTGAGGTGAATGATTTTGATTGTGAGACTGGATAATTAGATAGAATAAATGACCCAGTGTGAATAATTGGAGAGGTGTACAGAAAATACTGCAGTACATGTACTATGAGTGGAATGAAATAAATCCATATATGATTGAAAAAGTGTGGCTGCACTTTGGTGGCTGAGGAACCTGATTGTGAAATTGTGAATAAGTCCATAGGCGGTCAGTGACTAAACTGTTTGGGGAGGCTAAGGTGGGTGGGGTCAAGTTAAAAACCTTAGGGGTCAACACCTATATCAACAGGAAAGGGACAACAGATGCATTTTTAAGCACAGTACAGAAGAACCCCTACCAGCTGCTTCCCCCTAGTACCTCTGTAACTGATGGTATCATGCACACTGAGTACACTCCAGGGAATTATGTACCAAAAAATTTAAAATAATACAGTATACTAAAGAGAATAGTATGTGCAGTATTATGTGCAGGTAGTCTAACACTTGGCTCTTTGTCAGTCCTAGCTCCTCAGTCTAGCATATTCCTATTGGCCATGTGAACAGTGATGTATTCTAAAATAAAAATAAATTTCTTTTTATTTGCCTTTGTTGTCTGGCCAATTTTTCTCATTGAGTCAGTCCCAGTGTAACCGGACAGATCAGCAAGTAAATCAGGAGGCTGAGACGCTGACTTCCAAAGCAAGGTAACTTTTATTAGCTAGCTGACACAGCACTAAGTTCAGACTCAGGATACTGCGCCCCAAGCGTCACCTGACACTCGTTCTTATACATCATTAGTGATCATGCGCATAACACATGCCATACATCACACAAGCACAATACTGAGAAAGAATATGTCAGTTTCACAGAAAATGTTACTTTGCAAGAAATGTTACTTATTGTATTGTTTCAGCACATCCACATACAGTAATACAGCCTCTGTGTATTGATCACGAGACTGCGCTGACAGAGCTAGCTGTCTCCCTTACAACCCTGAATTGCTGACTACTACAAATTGTTATCTAGCTGCTGGTTAACAAAGAGGTTCTACTATTAACAAGTTCAAGCTGTAAAGTTGTAGTTTAGGCTCATTAGAAAAACTCTGATTCTTTGGTTCAAACACAAAAGTATATGCAAAGTCCAAGTATAGAAAGTCCTTGTAGTTCAACTAGTGCAACCCTGCCCCCTACAATCCCCCTCTTTGATACTTTAATTGTCCAAGTGAAAAGTATCACACCCATATCCAAGATGGTTAGTGTGGAGGAAGGTAAAGGATTGAAGTCCAGAGGTCCGAATGTCCCAAGAAACAGATAGTTGCGAGTGAGGGTTGTGGCCCTAAAACTCCTCCCTTGGCCGTTGAGGTCTTCACCGGGGTTGAGACGAAAGGGCCCCTATAGGACTCTCCCCCCTTTGTAGCTGGTCTTTGCCAGGAAAGGCGTAGTTGGCCCAGAGTCGGTAAACACAATCAAGACAAGAGGTGTTCTGTTTGATCCCAGGATGGTTATGCGAGGCACCTGTAATGAGACAGAGAGGTTAGCACTGGAAACTTAATTTACGGGTCATCCACATATGACTCTTGATCGAAATCTGCTGAAGGTAAGGGAGAATACATCTGTAAGGACATAATTTGTAGTGCCGCTCTTTGGTCTGCAATACGCTCCATTGCTCGGCGGGCGAAGGACAAAAAGCAGGGTATTAAACAAGGTAAAAAGATGAGTCCCCCAAACAGACATACCCCGAAAAATATTAATTTCTTCCACCAAGTACCCCCAAACATAGAGTCCCACCAACTATCACCCAGCATAGATGTCCATCTCTGGACAGGAACATGTGCAAGCTTCCGAATGTCGGTAGCTATACTCATTACTGCAGCTCCAGTATCATCAATTTTCAAGCAACAATTGGAAGTATTCCACTTCCCACAAACTCCGCCTTCTTCCGCAAGAAGGTAATCTAACGCCAGACGGTTTTGATATATGGCAGTTCGCATTTGGGTTTGTTGCTTAGCAATGAGTTCAAGAGCTTCAGCTGTATGATTAGTAATGACTTCTACTATTATTCGGGAAATACATTCATGGCCTATCACCAGAGAGTTAAGAGTCCATTGTCCTGTCCGCTGCGCATATGAAGGGCGTCTAGTCCAATTCCAGGCCGCTAATTGTTCAGGAGTCATTGGGGAACCTCGCCAGGGCCAGGATTCTCCCATCAGGGCTCCCCCACAAATCCAACAGTTAGTAACATTAAGTGCCTGACCTATTCTGGAAGTCAGATCAATAAAGAAATTTTTCCCTTGCTTAAAAACATCATCAAAATCAGAAGTGAGGTGGACGACAGATTCATATAAAGTGGTACTACTATTGGTTCCCTTAGGGAGGGGCAGGACAGGTCGGGTAACCCGCGCAATAGCTTTCTTCACTAATAATTCCTGTACCATGTCCTGTTTCCCTCTCCCGTCAGACAGGCCCCACTGTCCAGCATAAGTAGCACAAATCCTCTTTCTGCCTTTAGGACAGGTATGACACGCCCCTGAACACACTGAACCAAACCTATATGCGTGGGGCTTAAGTTCACCCATCCAATATTTCTTGTTGTCCTCTATGCAGGAAGTAGGGGGGGGGGGGGGCGAACCAACAGTCTTTGTGAACGGAAGTATGGGCAACAAACATAATACCCCCTGTATGTGGTCCACTCCGAACTGGGGATGTACAACTCTGGCATGTCTGGGTGTGGACTACTGAAGGACAGGGGTAGCTATAGAGGAAGACCCCCCATATTAGGTATTGTGTGACTATCATCTGATGGCAGGGAAGAGATGGAGGGAAATATTACTTAAAGGGTTACTCTCCTTATTCTAGAATGAGCCCTACACGGTGGCTGCTGTATTTCTGGACATATGTGTGGAGCACAACTATCGACTCCTTTTTAGAGTCATCCGCAGAGGGTGAGTCTGGTTCGAATGGGCAGTCCATTTTCCCTGTGGTGACGATGCAGCAGCAGGTTTCACTCTGGTCCAATGTATCCAGACAGGATTTCCTGCAATTTTAACAGCAGTGGGGGTGGTTAGAATGACGAGAGAAGGCCCCCGCCATTTGGGTTTTAAACATAGTAACATAGTAACATAGTAGATGACGGCAGAAAAAGACCTGCACGGTCCATCCAGTCTGCCCAACAAGACAATTCATATGTGCTACTTTTTGTGTATACCCTACTTTGATTTGTACCTGTGCTCTTCAGGGCACAGACCGTATAAGTCTGCCCAGTATTATCCCCGCCTCCCAACCACCAGCCCCAGCACAGACCGTATAAGTCTGCCCAGCACTATCCCTGCCTCCCAACCACCAGCCCCGCCTCCGGCACAGAATTTAAAATCTAGTATACTCTATGGTACACAGCTGCGGGCATGTGCCCAAAGGGAATGCCCCTTTGGAACTGGCAAACACTTGCCCTTCCCTTTCCCTCAGTGACGTAGCCAAGGTTGGGCTGAGCTCAGGCCCACCAGTAGCAACACACCTATGATGTGGCTGGCAGAGATTCCCAAGCTGAAAACTCCCAACAACCGTCTCTCCTGCATATTTATTTATTGCATTTGTATCCCACATTTTCCCACCTATTTGCAGCCTCAATGTGGCTTACATAGTACAGTAGTGGCAGTTGCCAATACCGGCATGAACAAATACAAAGTGAGGTTATGATAGAATAATGATCAGGATTGATAGACACATTGGGGGTCATAAGGGGAAGAGTAGGCTATGTCCAGTACAAGCATTTATATTGTTGTGTTGCAGGGTTAAGGCATATCTTATAAATAGCAGATCTTCGCCTGCAGGAAGAAGCGACCGATACATACTGCTCAAACCGGCCCCAAAGCCTTCCCCCTCTGATGCATTCCCGCCTATGCAGAAACAGGAAGCTGCATCAGTGGGAAGGATGTGGGGCCAACATGAATACCATGTATCAGTTGCTGCTTACTGCCGGCGAAAATCTGCCATATAAAAGGTGTGCAGGAGAGGGGGGATATTTTGTTGGATTATTTGTAGTAAATAATTAGCAGATTTTAGTACACACAGCTTCAGCTTTAGAAATGTTAATTTCTTTCTTCATCTCTCTCTCATTCACCCCTGAATAATTCACTGCTGAGTCACTTTAAAGTTGAAGTAACAAAACATCTGTTTACTCACAGTTTGTAGTTAGATTATAATCAGACAGGCTTATATATACATATTACTATACATTTGTATTATCAGCTCTTTCCATGTGCTTAGATGGTAATGGATGCTCACACCACCATAGATCCTCTCAGGTTAGGAGAGATCATGAGCTCCATGTGCTCCATGTGCTGCATCTGCTGCATCTAACCCCCACAGGAAGTTGCATAGCTATGTGACCTCTCTAAGTAATTCACATCAGAGGTCACAGAGTAATCACAGAGAAATAATAGGTGACAGGCAATGCATGTAAAATACAATTACATTCCAACAAACCCCTTCTCATGCATAACTGTCATGCAATTATTTATTCATACAAAGTCCAAGCTTTATACGCAGATTCACAAAACGTTCTCTGGGTAACGGTTTGGTCATGATGTCAGCTGTCATCTCACTGGTGTGACAATAGTGTAGACTGATGACCCCTTCTTTTGCCAACTCTCGCACGTTGTGGTATTTCGTTGCGATGTGCTTGGTACGTGACTGAACCTTGTCATTCTGTGACAGTCGGATGCAGCTCTGATTATCTTCCATTATCTGGATTGGTCTCTGCTCAGCTATTCCGAAATCCAGCAAAAGTTTTTCAATCCACATCAGTTCTCTGCACGCTTCCGATACGGCCACGTATTCAGCTTCTGTAGAAGACAAACTCACAATACTTTGTTTATGACTGGCCCATGAAATGTGTACATTTCCATACATAAACACATATCCACTTGTGGATTTATAATCAGAATGATCCCCTGCCCAATCTGAATCACAGTAACATATTAGTTTTGGATTACTATTGGCTGAAACCTTTAATTTACAATCAATGGTACCCTTTAAATACCTTACCATCCTTTTAACTGCAGTCCAATCTGATTTGGTAGGTGAGCTGACCCTTCTGCTCAAAATTCCTACTGCATTTGCTATATCAGCCCTGTATGTGGTAGCTAGATATAAAAGCTTACCTATGGCTGATCTATATTGGATGTTATCTGGTAAAGGTTCTCTTACTGTTTCATCCTTCAGAAAATCAGTGATCATGGGAGTGCTTACAACTTGGGCATCTTGCATACCTAAACTTTCAATAAGCTCATTTATTTTCTGCTTCTGGCTTAGAAGATAAGAACCATCATTTTGTTTCTCAATTTCTATACCAAGATAGTATGACACATTACCAAGTTCTTTTATCTCAACATTGAGGTTTAAATATTTTACAATGTCCTTGTACTCTTGCTCACTTTCGCTTGCAATGAGCAGATCATCAACAAAAGCTAAAATGTATGCATATTGTCCATTTGTGCACCTAGTGTACAAACATTTATCTGCTTCACCTTGCTTAAATCCTAAATTTGTCAATATTTCATGCAATTTATCATTCCAACATTTTGCACTTTGCTTTAATCCATAAAGACCTTTGTTTAATTTACACACTAGCTGTCTTTGTTTTGTATTTATGAAACCTGTTGGCTGTTCCATGTACAAGTCTTCAGTTATATCTCCGTGAAGAAACGCTGTTTTCACATCAATGTGGTTGACTTGCATGCCTTTTGAGACTGCAATGCTCAGAAGTGTTCTTATTGTCGTGTGTTTCACTACAGGTGCAAACACTTCATCAAAATCTTCTCCATATTTTTGAAGATATCCCTTTGCCACTAATCTGGCTTTATACCTTTCCACTTTTCCTTGTGCATTCCTTTTTAACTTGAATACCCATTTGCATCCTATAGCTTTCTTGCCAGGAGGTAATTCTGTAAGAATCCAAGTATTATTTTTATCCAATGCATCAATTTCTTCTTGTGCAGCTTTACGCCATTCAGCAGCTTCTTCTGCTGGCATTTTCTCAATCTCATCCCATGTTAAGGGCTCTTGAGCTTCTGCTGACTTAGTTAGGTAAGACAGTCTTGGGGGTGGAACACCTTTGTTTTCCCTGGATGAGCGTCTGACAACAGGTTGGTCTGACCTTTCCGCATCCTCAAAATCTGAGAGTTCTTCTCCAATTGATTCCCCTTCTCCAACTGTACTGTCTTCTTCAATGATCCTTTCTGTGTCTGCTTCCTCTGCCTGTTCCTCGTTAGATACAGGTGAGTTGCTTTCAGACATCTGCCTTGGTATGGCATTTATATACACTGGCATGTCTATTATGGTTCTAGTTTCATATTCTGGATGATAAGGCTCATCTGGGATAATCCAGCCTTTATCAACCCTTTTGTTTTCATCAAAATATGTAACATGTCTTATGCCAACAATGCCAGTTTTCAGATTCAAAATTCTATATCCTTTGTGTCCTGGAGCATAGCCAACTAAAATGCCCCTTTCTGTTGTGGAATCCAGCTTATGCCTTCTTTGCTTTGGTACATGAGCATATGCTGTACTTCCAAATGTTCTTATGTGTGACAGGTTTGGCTTCCTACCATGCCATGTCTCATGTGGTGTGCGCTCAGCGCCTTTAGTTGGCATTCTGTTTTGTAGGTACACTGCTGTGAGAATGGCTTCCCCCCATAGTCTTTTAGGGAGATTGCTATCTGACAGCATACATCTGGTCATTTCCACAAGTGACCTAAATTTTCTCTCTGCAACAGAATTTTGCTCTGGTGTGTAAG
Source organism: Microcaecilia unicolor (assembly GCF_901765095.1). NCBI lineage: Eukaryota > Metazoa > Chordata > Amphibia > Gymnophiona > Siphonopidae > Microcaecilia > Microcaecilia unicolor. The sequence goes on along the minus strand of NC_044040.1, from coordinate 115,519,911 downwards.
CTACTGTTGTGATATGCTGAATGCCTTCCTGTTCTAGAAATGTGCGCATGCTTTGTGAAGTGAACTCACCACCATTGTCGGTCTGAAGAACCTTTGGTTTTCTTTCAAATTTATTGCTCACCATGGCTACGTATTTCTTCAGCATGTCTGTGACTTGACTTTTTTCTTTCAGCAAATAGGCCACACAATATCTAGAGAAATCATCCAAGAATATTAGCACAAATCTGTTATTTCCCAATGATGGGATATTAAACGGTCCACATAAGTCACTGTGTATTAAGTCCAGCACTTTATTACTCCTATTTCCTGTGTATGCAGGAAATGAGGGTCTCACACCTTTTTGAGTAACACAGTCTATGCATTTCTCCATTTTACCAGCATTTGCACTTATCTGAATGCCTGTGGCTAGTTGCTTACTGTAAAGATCCTGGATCACCTTAGAATCACGATGTCCCAGGCGGCGATGCCAGATTTCCAGACTACATTTACCATCATTCTTCCTTACTTGCGCCATATGTGAGGCTTCACCTGAAATGTTCAGCTTATAAACATCATTATGCATAAAAGCTTCAGCATACACTTCATCATTTTTAGAGATTGTGCACTTACTGTTTTCAAAATGAATCACAAATCCCTTCTTATCTAATGTAGATACACTAAGCATATTGCAAACTGCTTGGGGAATATACAAGACATCACTTACAGGAATTTCTTTAACTTCATTAGACACTTTGCATTTTAAGAATCCAATACCTTTTGCTTGGATCTTAGCAGTCCCTGCGTTTGCAGTTTTAAGAATACCTTCCTCTGGACACATTTCCTGAAAGAAATCTTTACAATTGGTTAAATGGCATGTGCTCCCCGAATCCAAAATCCAAGTACTTTCATTTGAATTATTATTTACCATAGTCAAAGATTTTTCTGCCATTAGAAAGCCCTTGTGTTTATCTTTGTCCTTCATACATTTCCTGGTTTGAAAATTCTTTAGTTCCATTGGCTTAGGTGAGCTAGAGGGAGTGTTTTGTGTTTCCTTACACCATTTAGATACATGTCCCTCCTTTCCACATGAGTAGCAAATCAGCTTGCCCTTGGGTGGAGTTTTCCCATAGCTCCGCCTTCCTCTGTTCTTTGCCAAGAAATTTGTTTCATTTCTCTCTGACTTGCTTTGAGAACACATCTCCTCAGAATCATTTATTATGCATTCCTGCCTTAGTTTTGATGTTGCCTGTTCAAAAGATTGCCCTTCAATGGCCTCATTTACAGACCTAAAAACATCAAACTTCTTTGATAGTGAGGTAAAAAGAAATGCTCTTTTCAATGCATCACACATGGGAATTCGAGAAAGTTCTAGCTTTTGAAATGAAGACATAAGATGCATAATGTGATCATTACATTTACTTTTATCCCTTAATTTGGTTTCATTCAACTCTGCTAACCAAATTGGTTGCTGCTTTGCATATGTAGTTGCATACATAGTTCTCAGTTTATATAAAATGTCCTTTGGTGTATCTTTTCCCTCCACTAATATGGCTTGTTTCTCTGAGAGAGCTTCCAAAAGCATGCACTTCACATAATAGTTTGCATTGTCCCATTCAGCCATATTTTCAGCTGTTCTGTCTTGATCTAAGCATATATTTAATCTTTTTGCTCGAAGGAGACATATGAATCTTAATTCCCACTGCCGATAATTAAACTCAGTTAATTTAGGCACCTTGAGAGAATAGAACAATGGTGAATTTCTTCCCTCAGCCATTTTCTTAGCCTTCTGTCTGCTGTGTGGGGGGAGAGAGAGACAGACTGAATCTTTCCTTTAAAACTTAAGAGAAAAATGTGGCCTTTTTTTCTGCCTGGTAATATTTCTCTTCTTTTTCAATTCCTGGCCCCTGGGCCCATAACCCTTTTGTTGGATTATTTGTAGTAAATAATTAGCAGATTTTAGTACACACAGCTTCAGCTTTAGAAATGTTAATTTCTTTCTTCATCTCTCTCTCATTCACCCCTGAATAATTCACTGCTGAGTCACTTTAAAGTTGAAGTAACAAAACATCTGTTTACTCACAGTTTGTAGTTAGATTATAATCAGACAGGCTTATATATACATATTACTATACATTTGTATTATCAGCTCTTTCCATGTGCTTAGATGGTAATGGATGCTCACACCACCATAGATCCTCTCAGGTTAGGAGAGATCATGAGCTCCATGTGCTCCATGTGCTGCATCTGCTGCATCTAACCCCCACAGGAAGTTGCATAGCTATGTGACCTCTCTAAGTAATTCACATCAGAGGTCACAGAGTAATCACAGAGAAATAATAGGTGACAGGCAATGCATGTAAAATACAATTACATTCCAACATATTTGAGAGACCATATGGCATGCAGGCGAGAGAAGGAGAGACCAAATCACCTGTGGGATGGGGTGGGGTTCTTCTGCCCACCCATCTTGGGCCCAGGCCCATCCAAAATTGGGTGTCTGGCTACGCCCCTACTTTCCCTTCTCCATTAAAAGCCAAAAGGTTAAAAGAAAGTATCTCTAGGCTGTATCAGGTGCCTTCTTAACCCTCAACCACTACTTCTGTCTCAGCTTCAGCTGATAGATGGATGGCCTGACATTTTCTTACAAAGCACACAATTCATGCATCTATCAATGATGACAAGCCTCACAGGTCCTGATATATCACAACAGCCACACATCATGTACCTTTGACACCAGGTCTTACTGGTGACAATGGTACATGAGTTCTTACTTTAGAAGGCAGTGTATGGTTTTTTCTCCAACAAAATGTTACTGCAACAAAAAAATGTAAATGTTTGACTCATTGGACTCGAGAACATTTACTCCAGAAGCCTTGTGAGTAATCCAGATGCTCTCTGGAGAACGTTAAGGGGGAAGCAATTTTCTCTCTCGAGACCAGTGGTTTCTTCCTATGTTCCCTTGCACATTATTCTCATTCATCTTTCCCCCCCCCCCCCCCCACCCAACAGTTGATGCCCAAACTCATATCAACCTCAAGAGAAGTTTGCACATCATTAAATGTTTAAATGTTATTTTTCCTGGATGAATTTCTGTTTTCTTTGGGAGTGATCTTGGCAGGATAGCTGCCATAGGTCAGGTTACTCTGGTCTTCAACTTTTTTGAACTGCAGACTGACAGTGGATGACAATCTCCAAGTGTTTTGTAACGGTCTTGTATCTGTCTAGAAACATGAGCATTAACTTTCATGCCTTAATAATGACAACCCTCCCCCGAATCTGGATCCTGGGCAATAAAATAATAATAGACTTTCCAAAACAAAGGATGGAAAGGAATTCAGAAAACTGGAATTAAATTTGAAAATGGATCACATTGTAGATATACAATAAGAAAAAGCAGATCATTCTTATCTTTTCATCAAGGCAAGAGGTAAAAGATCAAGTTTGCTAGTGCAGAATGCTAAATCGATGACTTATATTACTGTAATCTTAGTTCAAAGATCAAGCTTTGCATGCAAGTAACTCTTATGCTTCCCACAAGAATGAGGAACTATACTGCTTATCTAAAAATAAAGTGCAACCTAAAAAGTCAGACCAGAAAAATACAGAAAGCAAATCAGAACGCAGTTCTTCATATGTAAATACAGTTTACATTTTCAAATTTGAAAATAAAGTGCTATCATACTAATCAGAGATTTCCTTTATAATAAGATCACTAGTTTTCAAGATTTGCACATGATTTATACTCAAATCTATTGCATGTATATTCACTGTAAATATTTCAGATTGGGTGTATCCAAAGACCTGAGTTGAAACCCAACTAATCAGATTCTAAATTCCTCAGAACAGGGAACTCCATTACCTAATATACCTGTTACAAGCATTCATATGATCTCCCAGTTTTGACTTGTTAACAATTTCCTGCAGCTGTGCAACTTTTAAATAATTTGATTTTCTCTGTAGTTTGGGCCTTGGCACCATTCCAACCATACAAAAAATCCAAAGTAACTGGTAATATATCAAATCCAAAACACAAAACCAGTATTTAACAGTATAACAAATAATATTCCCACTATCAAAGAGGATTACAATTTTTTTTGTTAAAAAAAAAAAAAGCCCAACTATACAACAGCCCATCGAGGAGCCTGGTGCTCATGCAATATTTTGCCATGTGGTTGAACAGATTCTAGAGGGTGCTCTACACTTGTGAAGAATGCTTCATCGTACTCAACTGTTGGCTCAGTTGATGTTCTTCTATAAAGTCAAATGCATTTGACGAGTATAATCTTTTAATGAAAGAATTCTAAATACCCCATTTATTTATATATGCTCCTTGTCTTATTGCTAACTGGGATATATGTTAGACAATAAATTCATTGCTGCCTGTTGCCCAAGGGGGGTACAATCGCTGTCCTTTCAAGGATCAACAATCTGATGTTCTTGTGGTTGAGATCCTTCAATGCTACATGTCATTTAAAGTAAGGCACAAGCATCTGTGACAAAGAAGCGATATACTGAATGCTGGTCTTTGTTCTAAATAAAAGGCACTGGAGGAACAATAATTTAAAATAAGCTATGCAGAAGTCAGCTACCTTGCATGTGATATGGGTTATCAAATTTGACACAGATACTGAAGGAGGGAAGTAGGAATTTAACAAAATTCACACATGCCCCATGTGCAGCGCTCAGCCTTAGCACCTTGTCCTACCCTGTCTGGCTCTTTAAATATACAGCTCATAAAATAAAGCAAGACAAAAAAATAAATAAACCAACACATACTGGCTGATATTCAGCCCATGGCGGACAATGGTTTCAAAGCCACTGACAACTGTGGGCTGAATTAGACCACAGTATTCCATGCTAGGCCATGTCTAGGCACTAACGTTGAATGTCCAGGTCATCTGTGCACCCGGCAGTTATGTATGTGCTGGCTAATATTTATTGCTGGTACCTGCCTACATAACAGGGCAAAGGTAGGACTGATTTTTGTGCAACCCTATCATGCCTGGTTAGGTATAGGGGCACCTGCACTGAATATGGCCAGTGCACACATATCTACCGGCTCCATCCCAGCACTACAACGGCAGTCAGAGGGAATTTCAGCTGCACTACCCAGTTAAGTGCTACTGAACATCCCCCTTCTGGTCCGCTGATCAGGGTTTGGGCAGAAGCCTCACCTGCCTCTTACACCACTTTGAATATGTAACCCCGTAATGTATACTTTTGCAAACAACAAAGAAGCTATTAAATCCCTGCTATCCACAAAACGGATTGACCATCTTGCAACAAGAAAACTTAAATCCAACCCATGAAGTCTAATTTAAAAATACATAAAGCAATTAAAACAGAAAATACATAAAAACAAGAGCCTACCCGTTGAGGCTCTTCTCTTCTTTCTCTTAGGCTGCGGCTTCTTTTATGAAGAACAGATGCAGGAGCTTCTCTCATGCCTGATCCCTGCTCACTGTTTCTGGTCCATTCTTTTTCAGTATCCTGCATTTTATCATCAGTCCAACAATCAGCATCATCCCATTCCTTTACCCATACTTCATCCCCTACCTGAAACTGATGTACAGGGGTGGTCAAAACTAGTGGACTTATACTCTCAGTGTACCGCTGAATTTCCTGCACTACCTCCCGTAACCCTTTCATTTGCCGCATAAGGGTACTCTCACCTTGGACTTGCAATGATATGGGACATGAGGGTATGGGCGGAGGTCTAGCATACATCATTTCATAAGGAGTGAGACCGGTGGCCCTGGGCAGACACCGGAGATGTAACAAGGCTAGTGGCAAAAGATCAGGCCACTTGGCTTTAGCCTCCTGACAGAGCTTGGCTAACTGATTCTTCAGGGATCTATTTGCCCTCTCTACCGCCCCACTACTCTGTGGTCTCCACGCGCAATGCAACTTCCAATCGAGGCCTAATCTCATGCTAAATTGTTGAGTTACTTCGCTAGTAAAGGCAGGACCATTATCAGAGTTGATCTGCTTGGGGAACCCATACCGTGGAAGAAGATGATGGAGAAGTAGAGGTGACTTCTTTAGCCATTTCAGGCCGTTTAGGTATGGCCTCAATCCATCCAGTATACGTACATACTGCTACAAGGATAGCTCTATATCCCTTGGCTGGGGGCATGTGTGTGAAATCAATTTGACAGACTTGGAAAGGACTGGTGCCCCGTAAGATGTTACCAGGAACTGGGCCTGGCCCCGACCGTGGGTTATTCCGGGCACAAGTAACACATTTACTAGAAGCGTTCTTGGTCCAATGAAACAGGTTGTTGATGTAGTAGGTTTTTCCAAGTAATCGTCCTAGGGCGTCTCGGCCGAAGTGGGTCTGGTCATGGGCTCCCTTGACCACAGTCCAAGCCAACGCCTCAGGTATCCATATTCGGCCATCTGGCAGCACCCACCATGCGTTACGCCTCCTGTCGAGCCCATTCTTCCTCTGATGAAGCTTAAGTTGGTGTCTCGGTTGGTAAATGGATTAGGAGTAGCATCCCAGAATCAGAAGAATAAGGAAGTTGGCTCACCTTCTTTGCTGCATCATCTGCTCGCTGATTGCCCCTGGCAATGGGATCCATTCTGCTGGTATGAGCTTTACAGTGCATCACCGCCACTTTCTTTGGCTTCCATGCCGCTTCAAGCAACCGACAGATTTCGGTAGCATATGTAAGTCCCTTTCCTTCTGCAGTTAGGAATCCCCTTTCCTTATACAATGCCCCGTGTACCTGAAGGATTAAGAAAGCATATTTGGAGTCCGTGTAAATGTTAACCACCTTTCCTTCTGCCCACTGAAGGGCTCTGATTAGGGCAATCAATTCAGCCTTCTGATTAGAGGTTCCGGGTGGTAAGGCCATTGCCTCTATTATGTGGTCCTCTGACACAGCAGCATATCCTGCTCGTCGAACCCCTGCTATCACCTGACTACTCCCGTCTATAAATAGTGTAATTCCCCCTTGCCACGGTTGGTCTTTAAGGTCAGGTCTGCTGGAATGGACAGTGCCTATCACTTCTTCACAATCGTGTAGCCTGGGTTCAGGAGCTGGTAAGAGAGTGGCAGGGTTTAAGTTGGTGGTGTCTTGAATCTGCACCTCTGGATTCTCACACAATAGGGCCTGATACTTGACTAACCGGGAGTTAGTCATCCAACGGGGTCCATGGCTTTCTAATAGGCCCCGGATGGTATGTGGGGTGGTTACGAGTAGCGTTTGGCCAAAGGTGAGCTTATGGGCTTCTCTGATCAGCAAACAAGCAGCAGCTATGCTAAGAATGGAGCGGATAGAGCACCGTTCACGGAAGAGAGTGTTTATCAACAACTTGGAAAGCTAAAGGTGGACAAAGCCATGGGACCGGACGGGATCCACCCCAGGATATTGAGGGAGCTCAGAGAGGTTCTGGCGGGTCCTCTTAAAGATTTGTTTAATAAATCCTTGGAGACGGGAGAGGTTCCGAGGGACTGGAGAACGGCGGAGGTGGTCCCTCTTCACAAAAGTGGTGATAGGGAAGAGGCTGGAAACTACAGGCCAGTAAGCCTCACTTCGGTTATTGGTAAAGTAATGGAAGCGATGCTGAAGGAAAGGATAGTGAATTTCCTGGAAGCAAATAAGTTGCAAGATCCGAGACAACATGGTTTCACCAAAGGGAAATTGTGCCAAACGAATCTCGATTTAATTCTCCCGTCACCCAGTCAAAGAATTCAATAAGGATGTGCTATGGACGTAATCTATTTAGATTTCAGCAAAGCTTTCGACACGGTTCCCCACAGGAGGCTCTTGAATAAACTAGATGGGCTGAAGATAGGACCCGAAGTGGTGGATTAGGAACTGGTTGACGGGCAGACGCCAGAGGGTGGTGGTGAATGGAGTTTGCTCGGAGGAGGGAAAGGTGAGTAGTGGAGTGCCTCAGGGATCGGTGCTGGGGCCGATTCTGTTCAATATATTTGTGAGTGACATTGCCGAAGGGTTACGAGGTAAAATTTGCCTTTTTGCGGATGACACCAAGATTTGCAACAGAGTGGACACCCCGGAGGGGGTGGAAAACATGAAAAAAGAATGCGAAGAAATGCAAAGTGATGCACTTAGGGAGTAGAAATCCAAGGGAGACGTATGTGTTAGGCGGGGAGAGTCTGATTGGCACGGACGGGGAGAGGGATCTTGGGGTGATAGTATCCGAGGACCTGAAGGCGACAAAACAGTGTGACAAGGCGGTGGCCGTAGCTAGAAGATTGCTAGGCTGTATAGGGAGAGGTGTGACCAGCAGAAGAAGGGAGGTTTTAATGCCCCTGTATAAGACGTTGGTGAGGCCCCACCTGGAGTACTGTGTTCAGTTTTGGAGGCCGTACCTTGCGAAGGATGTCAAAAAAATGGAAGCGGTGCAAAGAAAAGCTACGAGGATGGTATGGGATTTGCGTTCCAAAACGTATGAAGAGAGACTTGCTGACCTGAACATGTATACCCTGGAGGAAAGGAGGAACAGGGGTGATATGATACAGACGTTCAAATATTTGAAAGGTATTAATCCGTAAACGAACCTTTTCCGGAGATGGGAAGGCGGTAGAATGAGAGGACATGAAATGAGATTGAAGGGGGGCAGACTCAGAAAAGATGTCAGGAAGTATTTTTTCACGGAGAGGGTGGTGGATGCTTGGAATGCCCTCCCGCGGGAGGTGGTGGCGATGAAAACAGTAACGGAATTCAAACATGCATGGGATGTGCATAAAGGAATCCTATGCAGAAGGAATGGATCCTCAGAAGCTTAGCTACAATTGGGTGGCAGAGCAGGTGGGGGGAAGAGGGGTTGGTGGTTGAGAGGCGAGGATAGGGGAGGACAGACTTTTATACGGTCTGTGCCACAGCCGGTGATGGAAGGCGGGACAGGTGGTTGGGAGGCAGGAAAAACTGCTGGGCAGACTTATACGGTCTGTGCCCTGAGAAAGACAGGTACAAATCAAGGTAAGGTATACACATGAGTTTATCTTGGGCAGACTGGATGGACCGTGCAGGTCTTTTTCTGCCGTCATCTACTATGTTACTATGTTACGTAGACATCCCGGCCAACCTTTTGCCACATTGTCCATGCCTTTAGAAAGGTATGCTACTGGTCGTTGCCAAGTACCAACTGTTTGCGTTAGTACTCCAAGTGCCAGGCCTTTCTTCTCATCTACAAACAGGTGGAAGGGCTTCGTTATGTCTGGGAGTCCGAGTGCTGGGGGGGATACAAGGACCTTCTTCAAATCTGCTAGAGCCTTCAATTCGTGTTTTTCCCACTGGAAGGGTTGGGCCTCGGGTTCCGGTCCTTTCAGTTTGGCATACAGGTCTTGGGTCAAAACAGCGAAATTGAGGATCCATATGCGGTAGTAACCTGCTGCTCCCAGCAATGTCCGCAGTTCCTTCTTGTTTGTTGGTATGGGCTGGTTACAAATAGCTTGAGTACGAGGCGTACCGAGCCTCCGGGTACCTTCCCGGAGGCGAAATCCCAAATACTCAACCTCGATTTCACACAGTTGCGCTTTTTTCCGACTAGCTCGGTATCCTTGCGCTTCCAGAGTTTTCAGAAGATTAAAGGTTGCCACTGCACAATCAGTGTATGTTTCCCTGGCTATCAGCAGATCGTCCACATACTGAACAGGCCCATACTCAGTCTGATACGTTTTCAAATCATGGGCGAGTTGTTCCCCGAACAGAGTGGGCGAATTCTTGAAACCTTGCAGTAATCGGGTCCAGGTAAATTGTTGTTTAGTTCCGGTCTGTAGGTCCTCCCATGTGAATGCAAAGAACTGCTGACTCTCCTCAGCAAGAGGTATGGAGAAGAAAGCATCCTTTAAGTCTATGACACTGTACCACCTAGTTTGGGCTGGCACTTGGGCTAGAATGGAGTAAGGGTTATGTACAAGAGCAACTATATCCACAACTTGGTTATTGACTTTCCTCAGGTCCTGAACAGGTCGGTACTCAGGGGTCCCTGGCTTCTTGACTGGCAGTAATGGGGTATTCCAGGCTGATCTGGTAGGTTTCAAGACTCCCTGTTGGAGGAGTTTCTGCAAATGCGATTGCATACTATGTCGAGCAGCATAAGGTATACTGTATTGGCCCTGGTTAACAATTTGAGCGTTGGGTTTTAATTTGATCCAGATAGGGGTGGCGTTTACAGCCAGTCCTCCGGGATTCAATTCTGCCCAGACCCCGGGTACTCCCGCCATGTCCTCCTCTGCTGTGCAAAGGCAGTATCTTCTGTGTATCGACTGTCAGCGGCAGTAACAACCAGAGGGGTATGTAATCGCCACTCTTCCTGGATGGGACAAATAAGGGATACTGGTTGTTCTTCAAAAGTGGCCTCAACTTCCCCGGTGGGTTTAAATTTCAGAGTGGCCTGCAATTTACATAGCAGGTCCCATCCAATAAGAGGAACGGGACACCCAGGTATATGTATGAACTGATGAGAGACTGTTTTCCCTCCAATCTGGACTTGACGTTCCTTCAACAGAGGCGCAGTAAGGGATTTCCCTGAAGCCCCCACTATCGGTATGGTTTCCTTGGTCTCGGGGGCTATTGCTGTAGTGATGACAGATCTTTGGGCCCCTGTGTCTAACAGGGCTCTCATTTGTTGCGTCCCCACTTGAATTTCCACCAGAGGGTCAGTGGGGACTCTCCCCTCCCGGTGTCTTCATGCTGTATGTGTCTGAACAGCATCCACTGCCATTTGCCACTCCTGCTGCTCCGAGCGTCCCCGGCCTCGCCCTCTTTCTCCACACTCCGCTTTCCAATGGCCTTCTTGCCTGCAGTATGCACACTGGTTCCTCCCTAGGGGAAACTTCCGACCCCTGCCCCTGTACTGTCCCCTGCGTTCTTCCGGTGTGGCCGCTCCTCTGCTTTGTCCCCCAGTGTTCTTCCAGTGCAGCAGCTAACAAAGTAACATTCTCGTGCATCTGTCTGCTTGCTTCTCTTCGGGCCTCACTTTTCTCCTCCTGATCTCGATATCCAAAAACATGATCGGCCATCGCCTTCAATTGACTTATATTCATGCCCTCAAACCCCTCGGTTTTCTGCAACTTCTTCCTAATGACTAGGGCTGCTTGGGTAACAAAACTCATTACTATCATCGGACGGTTGGCTGGGTCCTCAGGGTCTATCGGACTATATTTTCGATATGCATCCATAAGCCGCTCCAGAAAATCACCTGGGCTTTCGTGCTTCTTTTGTATTATGTCATGAATCTTTCCCATATTGGTAAATTTCCGTTTTCCCTTCTTCGAGACTGCCAAATAGGCCTGCTGATATTGACGTAAGGACTCTCGGCCTGCTGGAGTTCGGTGATTCCATTCGGGCTGGGTAGTGGGCACCAGGGCAGCGACATGATTGGCCAAATCAGGTTCATTCAGATGTGCCTGCCGAACTGCCTCTTCCGTATTCTGTTGCAACTGTCGGCATTCTTCAGTAGTTAATATATGGGAACTCAGTTGTCTCAAGTCAGACCAGGTTGGATTGTGGCTAAATATTATGCCCTCCACTAATTTGATAAGCTGCTCAGGTTTCTGTTCATATGTAGGCCCATGATTTTTCCAATTCAGGAGGTCCGAACTCGAGAAAGGAACATGATTATAGACAACTGACTCAATCGGATGGTTTGGATCCTCGGGATTTGGTAATTGTACCATGGCCTCTCTGATGGGATACAAGTCGGCCGCGGTTCGGCGGTCCGATGAAACTATAACTGGACTCGTGGCAGGGTATCGGGTGGGTTCCTTGAGAACACTCTGGCTTTTCCTAGAGGGCTTTTGGTCTACTGGGAACTCTGTCTGATCTGGTAAAGGTGGGCTGTCTGAATTCACTTCCTGGGATTTAGGTCCAGTGTCCCCTCCCCCCTTTCTTAATTCAGTAAGGTCCGGATAGATTGGGCTATAAGGGGGCGGCGCCGGACTGGGCATGGGATCCTCCTCCTCCGGTTTCTCTAAGACGGGGACTACCTTCTTCAAACTGGTGGGCCTAACATCACAGCGACCATCAGCACCCCCTCCCACTGCCGTAGGTAGGGGCTGGGATCTGGATTTCAACTTGGGCCTCTGGCTTCTTCTCTGGGCTACCACCATTAAGGCTGCCTTCTCCACCTTCCTTTGGGCCCATATTGGCGGGTTCCGAACCACATCCACCCACCCCTCTATGTACGGGATATCATCCGGACAGCCAGGGTTACCGTCAACTATAACAATGTTCTGAACAGCGGCAACTTTCTCATAGGCAAAGGTGCCCTCTGGCGGCCAGTCGACAGACCAACCTAACCCAGGCCACATAAACTGACAACGCTGTATCATCCCTGCCCTGGAACATTGTTTCTGGTCGAACACGTCGCTAAAGTGCTCAGTCATTAAATCCAAAGGTGTAGACCCACCCCCGCCCATCCTATCCGACGGTGCCAAAGGATAGTAGACAGACAGAAGGAGGGTAAAGGATAGCAGAGGGGTAAGGGGTCCCACTCCACCAGCCACAATAAGGTTCAACACTCGCCCTGGCCAAGACGCAGTCGCCCGGCTTGAAACCGCAGGGCCAATCACTCTGCTTTCACACTTACAGGAAACCCGTCCTCCCGTTTCCGCCCGGAGCCTAGTGGGTTTCGGGACCTAGTCCCTACTCGGCACTGGCAAAGGGGGTGATCAAGCCCCTCTTCGACCCTTTACCGGGTCGGTCAGCTGCTACCCCGAGTATACTCGCCTGATTCTGCTGCAGCATTCAAAAGTCTCCGGAGACCCAAAAAGTTGTCCTGCTAGGATCGCGCACCCCTTGTGCAGGCTACCCAGCCCTGCGCAGCTCTCTCACAGCGGCCAGACGCTGAACTCAGTGGTGCACACTCTCCGGTCAGCTGGAGAGAACCGTCAGTCTCAGCTCAGCCGTGCCACTATCAGGGAGGGGAGGAAATATCCTCGGCCCCGCCTCCTGGCTGGCTCGCCAAATGTAACCGGACAGATCAGCAAGTAAATCAGGAGGCTGAGATGCTGACTTCCAAAGCAAGGTAACTTTTATTAGCTAGCTGACACAGCACTAAGTTCAGACTCAGGATACTGCGCCCCAAGCGTCACCTGACACTCGTTCTTATACATCATTAGTGATCATGCGCATAACACATGCCATACATCACACAAGCACAATACTGAGAAAGAATATGTCAGTTTCACAGAAAATGTTACTTTGCAAGAAATGTTACTTATTGTATTGTTTCAGCACATCCACATAATACAGCCTCTGTGTATTGATCACGAGACTGCGCTGACAGAGCTAGCTGTCTCCCTTACAACCCTGAATTGCTGACTACTACAAATTGTTATCTAGCTGCTGGTTAACAAAGAGGTTCTACTATTAACAAGTTCAAGCTGTAAAGTTGTAGTTTAGGCTCATTAGAAAAACTCTGATTCTTTGGTTCAAACACAAAAGTATATGCAAAGTCCAAGTATAGAAAGTCCTTCTAGTTCAACTAGTGCAACCCCGCCCCCTACACCAGTCCTTAGTTTCTACATTCCTTTGTCTTCTCTTAGCTCTCTTCACAGGGTTTTCTCTCTGTTTGTCATTTCTCTCCTCCTGTCATCTTCATTTCCTCTAACACGTCTCCAACATTGATTTTTTTTCCTATCAGCTTTATTCTATTTATTTTTCCACCTCTCTGTCCAAATTTCTTTTATTCTTACTATTCAATTTCTCTCTTTTACTGCATCTACCTACAGCTTTCTCTTTCCCTCAGCCCAGTTCTTCTATTCCCCTTCCTTATATACTCCAGTCTTTCACTAATTCTATCCTCTCCCCCTCCCATTCAATATCTCCCCTCTCCCTCCACCTTTCCATGTAGATTTCCCCTCTCTACCATTTTCCATCTGGCATCTCCCCATCTTCTCCATCCCTTTCAGCCAGTATTTCTCCTCTGTTCCCTTCAGCACCCCTCCATTCTCCTCACTTCAATGCGGCATCTTCCCCTCTCTTTCTCCACCCTTTCCAGCCAGTCAGTGGCGTTCCTAGGGGGGGGCGGTGGGTGCGGTCCGCCCCGGGTGCACGACGTTGGGGGGGGGGGGGTGCCGCGCGCGCCTGTCCTCCGTTTGTTCCATGCTTCTGCCTGTTCTGGGGCAGAGAAGCATGGAACGAATGGAGGACAGGCGCGCGGCCCTCCCCCCACCCCCCCCTAGCGGCGTGCACCCGGGGGTTCTTTCGTGGGGGGTGTCGTGCTGCATCCGGGGGGGGGGGGCGCTGCACCCGGGGGGCAGGGCGCATCAGCGATCCGCCCCGGCGGTCAGCCCCCCTAGGAAAGCCACTGCAGCCAGTGTCTTCCTCTGTCTCTCTCTACCCCTTTCCTGACAGAATTTCTCCTCTCTTCCATCTTTCATCCAGCAACTCCCCTCTATTTTCCCCTTTTCATGCAGCATATTCCTTTTTCTCTCCACCTTTTATATCCAGTGTTTCTCCCACCTTTCTACCCCCCCCCCCAACCTTTTCAGCCAGCATGTCCCTCTGCTCTTGCAGCTAGCCTCTTCTTTCTCCAACTCCCCCTCCCACACAGAATCTCCCTCCTTTCTCTTTGCCCTCTTTCAACCAGCACCTCTACTCTCTCTCTGAACTTCCTGCAGACCCATCTGCTTCTCTTCAAAAGAGCAGCAGCAATTTAAAAAACAAACTGTGGAACCTCTGCTTTCATAGGTGTGGCTGCCTGATGCCTGTCTGCTAGTCCTTCCCCCTCTGGAACAAGAAAATTGATGTCAGAGGGAGTGTGACCAGCAGAGCTGACAGCCCTGCCTATGAAAGCAGAAGTTCCCTCCCCAGTCCCTCCTGTTGCCATTTCTGCCTCACTAATTATAAAGCAAAGCTGTGTGGGACTGTGGGTCTCTGCATGCTGCAGCTACCACTTCTAGCTGATCCCGCCTCCTCTGCTATAACTTCCTCTTTCACAGGAGGAGGCAGCTGCTGCAGCATGCAGAGAGTCAGGGTCCCATGCAGCTTTGATTTGAACAGCAGAGGTGGAAACAGGAGACACGGAAGGAAAACCTCTACAGCCTAAGGCAGGAGGTGGGGCGTGGAAGAAAGAGAAGGGCAATACTAGGAAGAAAGCAGCAGTCGTGGAAGGCCGGGCTCAAGCCTCTTATACCGGGCACCTATGAATAAGTCTAATGTATTTGGTGAGATAAAGAAAAGAGTGTGGAAGGTGTGAAAATATATCTGGTGGCAGCCAAAAAGAAGTGAGACAACAAGGGGTCCTCACTAGTAATAGGGAAAGTAACACAGTGTAGGTTTTGAAAAGGTAGGGTTTTCTATTTAGAGTCTTTTAATTCTAGTTAGTGTGCCCACAGTATTTAGCTCAAAAGTTAATAATTTCCTTAAAGGTATCCTAATCTCAGGAAAGAGAGTTTTCCTTCCAATTATTTTATTAAGGTCAGGTGAAGATAAAGTTCCTGCACTACAGAAGAAGACATCTGAGCTAGGTTGCTATGTCCAAGAAAGACTAAAGTGCCAGCCAAGAGAGTGTCAGCTAAGTGTTTCCCACCACAACACAAGAGAGAGAGATAAATAGAGAGAGACACTATAGCAATACTTACCAGTTTAGACTGGGAAGGCATAGACGGAGAGACACTGGTACCTGGAAACAAAGGGAATAAAATAACACACAAAGAATCAATTCTTATGTTAAAAGTGGGTTGAAAATTAAAGAATCGAGTTAAATTGTAAAGAGTTTTGGGTCTTAAAGGGTTACACTTATCTGATGCATGGTGAGGGGTCTTAAAATGGAAAGATTATTTGTTGTTCTGTAAAGTTGAAAGAGAAACAGAAAGAAAAATAATTTAAGCAGAATTTTGGAATACAGTTTTGTTAAAAGGTTGTTATATCTCTCTATATAAAACGCACCTCCAACGTTCTAATGAAGCCTGAAGTCTCCAACGTTCTAAATTTGTAGTTGTGTAGATCACTGTTCCTCCATGAGTGTCCGCCCCGCCCTTGCATCACAACGTGATGACGTCGAGGGCGGAGCACTGACACTCAACGAATCGCATCGCCCACACGTTGCTATGCGACGAAACGTGACGTCAGACGCATCGCGAACCTATGCGAACGACCTGCAAGAAAGGAGGACTACCATCACCCTGCCCTCGCGTCACAACGCGATGACGTCGAGGGCAGAGCACTGACACTCAACGATTCGCATTGCTCATCCAAAACACGCTTCCTGACTACTGTAAAAGCAAGAAGGGCTCCTTCTCCCTCCCGAACTGAGTTTTTCTCTTCTCACCCTCATGGACAGACCAGTGTGAGCTTTTGTAAAAAGCAGCAGACCACAAACAAAGGCAGGCAGGCAGCCTGAACGTTGGAGGGTGGGAGGGAGGGAGGGAGCCAGCCAGCCTGAACATGGGAGGGAGGGAGGGAGGGAGCCAGCCTGAACGTGGGAGTGGGAGGGAGGGACCCTGAATGTGGGAGGGAGGGAGGGGCCCACGACCCTGAAAGGCGGAGGGAGGGGGGGCCACGACCCTGAAGCTGGGAGGGGAAGGAGAGCGGGAAACGGAGGGGGGGCCCCTGCCACACACTCATTCTTTTTTACACACACACTCTATATCACACACACACACACACACACTCGCACATTCAGTCTGTCTCTCTCTCACACACAGTCACTCTCACACACGCTCTCTCAAACATACACACTCCGAGGAAAACCTTGCTAGCGCCCATTTCATTTGTCTCAGAAACGGGCCTTTTTTACTACTTTATATATAATTCGCACCTCCAACGTTCTGAAGCTGACTCCGTGGCAGTGAAGCTGTGTAGTGTTCATAGGGTTCATAATCACCTAGGGAAAGAAACGCGATGTCAGTGGAGAAGCGACCAACCACAGGCCTCGCACTCGCACTCAGTGCCCCACCCTCGGAGGGAAGGGAAGGCTGTCAAGTCTCTCGAGACTTGTATAGCTGTTTCTTAAGAGTTATTTAGCTATAAGTCTCAATATCTTGAAGTATAAACCCCTAGCACATCAACACACCTAAATCTCTTGTTCTTTTCTGAAGTTCCTTTATTGAATAACATAGATGATTACTCACAGTTAGATGTTCATAAGCACAAAGGAACCCTGTAGTTTCATGAGCTGTATCAGTGGAGAGAAGGTAGAAGTTTAAGTGGGAACAGCTCATTGCAGTGATAAGAAATGTAGTTCCACAGATAGAGGCAGCTCGGAGTTAGGTGTTTGGGAGTGCAGTACCCTCTTCTAGGAGGGTATTTTCAGGATATTAAGGGAGCTCAGAGAGGTTTCTGGCGGGTCCTCTTAAAGATTTGTTTAATAAATCCTTGGAGACAGGAGAGGTTCCGAGGGATTGGGGAATGGCAGAGGTGGTCCCTCTTCACAAAAGTGGTGATAGGGAAGTAGCTGGAAACTACAGGCCGGTAAGCTTCACTTTGGTTATTGGAAAAGTAATGGAAGCGATGCTGAAGGAAAGGATAGTGAATTTCCTGGAAGCCAATAAGTTGCAAGATCTGAGACAACATGGTTTTACCAAAGGGAAATCGTGCCAAACTAATCTCATTGAGTTCTTTGATTGGGTGACAGGAGAATTGAATCAGGGACGAGCTATGGACGTAATCTACTTAGATTTCAGCAAAGCTTTTGACACGGTTCCCCACAGAAGGCTTTTAAATAAACTGGATGGGCTGAAGATAGGACCTAAAGTGGTGAACTGGATTAGGAACTGGTTGACGGACAGACGCCAGAGGGTGGTGGTGAATGGAGTTAGCTCGGAGGAGGGAAAGGTGAGTAGTGGAGTGCCTCAAGGATCGGTGCTGGGGCTGATTCTGTTCAATATATTTGTGAGTGACCTTGCCGAAGGATTAGAAGGTAAAGTTTGCCTATTTGCGGATGATACTAAGATCTGTAACAGAGTGGACACCCCGGAGAGAGTGGAAAACATGAAAAAGGATCTGAAGAAGCTAGAAGAATGGTCTAAGGTTTGGCAATTAAAATTCAATGCCAAGAAATGCAAAGTGATGCACTTAGGGAATAGAATCCATGGAAGATGTATGTGTTAGGCGGGGAGTCTGATAGGTACGGACGGGGAGAGGGATCTTGGGGTGATAGTATCTGAGGATTTGAAGGCGACGAAACAGTGTGACAAGGCGGTGGCTGTATCTAGAAGGTTGTTGGGCTGTATAGAGAGAGGTGTGACCAGCAGAAGAAAGGGAGTGTTGATGCCCCTGTATAAGTCGTTGGTGAGGCCCCATCTGGAGTATTGTGTTCAGTTTTGGAGGCCGTATCTTGCTAAGGATGTAAAAAGAATCGAAGCGGTGCAAAGAAAAGCTACAAGAATGGTATGGGATTTGTGTTACAAGACGTACGAGGAGAGACTTGCTGACCTGAACATGTATACTGTGGAGGAAAGGAGAAACAGGGGTGATACGATACAGAAGTTCAAATATTTGAAAGGTATTAATCCGTAAACGAACCTTTTCCGGAGATACGAAGGTGGTAGAACGAGAGGACATGAAATGAGATTGAAGGGGGGCAGACAAGAAAAATGTCAGGAAGTATTTCTTCACGGAGAGAGTGATGGATGCTTGGAATGCCCTCCCGCGGAAGGTGGTGGAGATGAAAACGGTAACAGAATTCAAACATGCGTGGGATAAACATAAAGGAATCCTGTTCAGAAGGAATGGATCCTCAGGAGCTTAACTGAGATTGGATAGCAGAGCCGGTAGTGGAGGCGGGGCTGGAGGTTGGGAGGCGGGGATAGTGCTGGGCAGACTTATACGGTCTGTGCCAGAGCCGGTGGTGGGAGGCGGGGATAGTGCTGGGCAGACTTATACGGTCTGTGCCAGAGCCGGTGGTTGGGAGGCGGGGCTGTTGGTTGGGAGGCAGGGATAGTGTTGAGCAGACTTATACGGTCTGTGCCCTGAAGAGCATAGGTACAAATCAAAGTATGGTATACACAAAAAGTAGCACACATGAGTTGTCTTGTTGGGCAGACTGGATGGACCGTGCAGGTCTTTTTTTCTGCCGTCATCTAGTATATAATATTCACCCACTGGAAGTTCATTCCCTCCCTCCGAGTTCCAGGGTCGTCGTCCGTCCCCCCTCCCTCCCTCCCAATTCCAGGGTCCCCCCTCCCTCCCAGTTCCAGGGTCGTCGTCCCTCCCTCCCTCCCTTCCAGTTCCAGGCCCCCTCCCTCTGATTTTTAAAAGTCATCCTGACTTACCTCGCACGGTAAAAAGCGTGCAGGCTCGGCACTTACTTCAGTTTTCTCTTCTCTGTCTCTCAGCTCTGGTCCCGCCCTTGCGGAAACAGGAAATGAGGGCGGGACTAGAGCTGAGAGACAGAGAAGGGAAAACTGAAGTGCCGAGCCTGCACACTTTTTACCGCTGCTGCCGGCCGCCGTAACCCTGACGAGGTAAGTCAGGATGACTTTTAAAATTCTGAGGGAGGGAGCCTGGAACTGGAAGGGAGGGAGGGACGACGACCCTGGAAGAAGGGAGGGGGGACCTGGAACAGAGGGAGAGAGGGGGGAACCTGGAATTGGGAGGGAGGGAGGGGGGACGCTGGAACTTCCCTTAAAAACATTAATGGCAGAAGGTGATTGCCTTGCTAGTGCCCATTTCATTTCAATGAGAAACGGGCTTTTTTAAAACTAGTATTTATATATTTAATTCCTACAAAGTACTTCACAAATATATCAGAAAAAGTGATATATGTTCTGAGAAAAACTTTGCATTCAAAATTTGGTTCTCAATAAAAACTTCATTGTTTTAACATCTTACCTTGGGTATTAATTTTATCTAAAGGAATATCTTATTATTAGTTTCTTTCCTTCCTATAGCTTTGAGCTATAGGGACGAGGTTAGTTTATATTGTGTTGCACTTCCTTGAATCACAGTCTGAGGTATCCACCATGACTACAACCATCAGGTACAGTAGGACTGTGCTCTTCAGGAACGGGGTAACAGTTCTGTAAGTTGTTGCATGTAATGAGGGGCTAATCACACACTCAAGATGGCCGCAACCTGCGAGTCACAGAAGCAGCTAGCTCCGTTGACCCTTAGCTGGAAATCCAGTGAAAAATCCAGCTAACAATGGCCGGACAACCCTCAAGTGGCCCGAAACCGACAGACCGACAGCAGCTACAGCTTGACCCGATCCGCGGTCTCACCGATCGGATCAATTGATCTCTCAGACGCCCTCCGTCCGGACTGCCTACCAAGACCGGACCGAGCCCTGGGGGCCCGATCGGACAGCCTTTTGCGAGAAGGGCTCAGGGCAGAAAAAACGGAGCGGGTACCATACTCGTGGCGGAACAAAGAGACCGAACCGAGGCGGAGTCGGTTGGAGGCAGTTCGCCAATGATAGACCGGTCACGAGCCCAGACCCTACCGGCCCGCAGGTGCTGGATCGCATGGCCTCCTGGAGGCCCGACCGGACAGCCAACCAGGTAGATAGAATCTCGTGGCGGGAGAGGAGAAGCGGGTATAGAGGGAACAGCCGAACCGTGGCTGAGTTAGCCTGAAGAAAGCTTAACGGCGACAACCCGAACCCTACCGACCCGAAGACACCAGACCACGTGGCCTGGCCTCCCGAAAAGCGAATGCCCACGTGGAATACTCGGCCGTGCACTACCTAAGATGCATTGCCTCTGATACCTGAGCTGCTTACCGAAGCAGCGTAGATTGGAGAGGAGGTTAGTTGGGAGGCACATATGCCGCATGAGACCTGGAACGGACCAGCCACAGACAACAGGACTAAATAACCTGAGAACCCAGCATCTCCCACCTCTCCATCCAAAACAACGGGCTCCAAATCACCAACCAGTCTTAAAGAGCAAAAAAATATTACAACAACAAATTACAACAAACAGCTCAGAGCAAACTCTGCTGAGCATCAAACAAAAGAAATAAACTAAAGAGGAGCTAATTCACCTGCTGTGTGGGACTTCTTCAACTCCTGATACAAAACTCTCAACTAAGATAGTCTACTAAGGACCCCTAGAAATACCTAACTAACAACCTGATACCCAGAACCTCTGACCCTCTACGTCTGGTCATCACACCCAATCCTCTGACGAGCGATCGAGGCTCCTACCCAAGGTAATAGATTCCCACCCACCCCTGGACAGAAGACCTCACCTGCAAACCACAGGATGAGGGGCCGCAAACATCTCAAACGGCCCTCCCCAGGCGGGCTGACTCCAGAGACGAACTACTCCTTGCCGAGACTACGGCATGGCTTGGACAATGACGTTGGGGCTCAGACAACGGCGCCCTCCGTTGCCCCTGACATATCAGGTTAGAGGAGGCAACCCTCCGCTTGTTGGAAGGCGAAGAGCGCTGAGCAACTGACCACCCACCGCGACCGTGTATAGCAGTGAAGGAAGAAACACCGTGCTTTGAGAGGCCAACGCGAACTCTGCCCCCGACGGAAACCCTGTAGCCGACCCGACCCCGCATCCAACCATCACCACTGCAAGTCAATCGTTGAGACAATGACTTGAGAAGCCCATGCTCACTCTGGGAGAAGTCGATACCCCCATGCCTGCCTGCATCAACTGAACTCAACCCTACACTGCAGCCGTTTTCCGAAATTCCTGCCTCAGACTGGAGACACGGTACTAAGTACCTTAGTGCCCTGGAGCAACATGGCTGAGCAATAAATGTGAGTAAACCATACTGAGGCCATCAATAAGAACCCCACCTCCAACCACTGACATAGCCCCCAGAAATCCCACCAGAATCCTACCTTCAGAAACCAAGGAGTCCCAAAACCTTCAAACTGCTCCTAGCAATTTACTCCACTATATTAATTCCCACAACTCCAACCACTCCACTCATGGTCAGTAACATGATACCCATACCGCACACACACACCAAAGACTAACCAGTCACAATACACCTTACCACACAGACAATAATTCAATCAACAGAAAATCACCAAAATGCGGACAACCACAATAGAAGAGAAATAAAAGCCCTACTAAAATAAAGGAACGACAGCTAATAAAAATCCACACAACAACAAACATGGACACCTACCAAAAAACTCAGGTGGGTTATATAAACGCCAGGTCAGTACTCAACATAACAATAACTATAACAGACTGGATCACAGCAGACAACCTCGACCTTCATCAGCGAAACCTGGATCCACGACCTCAAGGACCCCATAATTTGGAACTATGCCACCCAGGCTACAAAATCACTCACTGGACAAGGAAAGAAAAAAAGAGGAGGAGGCTTAGCACTAATCTAATCTATAGATCTCACTTTACTGTAACAACAACAGCCGAGTCTATAACACCAAATCTCGAAATCGCCTCAGTTAGAATGAACCACACCGCCCTGCTTGACAACCTAAACATTGTCTTGTTCTATAGACCACCAGGCAATTGGCAAGAATGCTAACCACACTTCGTGGATTTCATATTGAATACCTGTGTAGCCAACTCCAACCTACTCATTATAGGGGTCATACACTTAGAAGACCACAACGCAACCAATGCACGCGAATGCAAGGACTTCCTCCAACTATGGGACCTTAGCTGGCCTAAAATGCAAGCTACCCATATCAAAGACCACACAATTGACCTCTTCACTCACAAACTATCCCCAGACCTAAACCTTATACTAACAGATACAAAATGGACAGACATACCATGGTCAGACCACCACAAACTAAACCTAACACTACAGTGGAGAAAAAAAGGCACATACCTCAAGCAAGAACACACAACCTATACCACAAGAGGCCAAACTGACCCTGTAACATTCTGGCAACAGATATACACTAACGAATGGAAAGCTCAAACAGACTCCATACATTATCTACTAAACTGGGACGACAGGTGCAGGAGCACACTAGACAAAATCGCACCATTACAAACAAGAACCACACGACGACAAATCTCAATACCTTGGTTCAACGAAGAACTGAAAATACTAAAAACACAAGTCAGGAGATTTGAACGAGCATGGAAAAAAATGAAAGACACTCATACACTGAACGCATGGAAACAAATGCAAAGAAAATACAAATATGCAATAAGACAAACTAAAAGAGCATACTACAAAACCAAAATAGAACCAGACTACAAAGATGCACACAAACTCTACCAACTCATGGATAAATTATTAGACACCACACCGGTTACCACAACCAGCACAGACACCCCATCAGCAGACGACCTCGCCAAATACTTTAATGAGAAAATTATAAAACTGCGATCAACGTTACCACTCAACACCACTGACCACGAAAAATTCATGGACTGTCTGGACCCAACTCCCGACAAATACCCAGCAGATCGAATCTGGACAAACTTTGATCTCTTAACCGATGAATCCATCACTCAAGCAATCAGCAAATTCACCAAAACCCACTGTAAACTGGATATTTGTCCCAACAACTTAATAAAATTCACCCCCCAACGCTTCATAACTGATCTCACATCACATCTGAATTACATGCTACAACATGGTCTTTTCCCCAAGGACCAAGGAAATATACTACTCACCCCTATACCTAAAGATTTTTTTTTGTATCTTTTTTATTTTATTTATCATTTTACTTAATTACATTCACATTTATCACATAAATGTAAGGAAATACAGAAATTAATATAAAAAGGAAAACATTTTCTCTCAACAATATATATTTACATAATTGTCCACAATTGGAAGATCCAAGATCAGGAAAACAATCTTAAAGAAAATAAGAAAAACTCAAAACGGTTAATCTTACACTTCACATTTTCTGAGGGAGGAAGGTTAATCGGTTATTGCAGCCGGTACAGTGGTAACTGAAGGAAGTTGCTGCAGAGGATTCTTCATCTGTTTCCACAAACTCTATAATTTCTTAGGTTCAAACAAATAAATAATAAGGAAAATAAAACACGTACAAGGGAATCGCGCTAGGAAGGTCCCACCTGGGGCAATGATTCCTGGCTGAAAAGCCAAGACTTCACACCTCCCAGTCTGCGATTCCCTTGATGTGTCAGGAAATATATGCATCTTTGAACCCAAAAAACTATCAACCATGTATCGGAAATACAATTTCAAAACATTGTTCCTATCTAAATCAAAGACGAAAGTCACTAATAATATAACTCTATCTATAACTTCTGAATTTTCCAAAATGTCAATTAAACACGTCTCTTTTCTCTGAAAGAAGATTTTAAAGGAAATATAATTTTAGTCACCAAAAGGTGGCTATCAGAAGGTATTAGCAAAGTATCAGAGAAATATTTCTTCAAGAATTCAGTAGCTAATATATAGAATATTATAGGTAAATTTATCATTCTCAAGTTATTTTCCCTTAATTGGTTCTCCAGAAATTCCAGTTTTTACAAGAAAAATAACTATTCTTCATTACCAAATTATCTAATTTTCATAGAGAAGCCATTTCCGTAATCAAAGTCTCTTTTTATATCTTGGACTTCCACTTTGTTAGATAAGTATTAATATAAATTCTTTAACTCACATAGAGGCATATTTTCAAAGCACTTAGCCTTCCAAAGTTCCATAGAAACCTATGGAACTTTGGAAGGCTAAGTGCTTTGAAAATATGCCTCATAGTGAAAAATTTTAAACATCTGAAGAAGACAGTTATTCACATTCTGCTGCAGTTCCTATAGTATGTCCTTTATGACATTATTGGCTTCACCAAGTCCAATTTCTCCACAGAAACTGCTCCAGATATCTTCGGGGGGAAGAGCTCACTCTCCAATCCCCCAGTTGGTTTATTATCTGGAGTCGATGCTACGCCAGGGCCTCCTCGGGTCACATGAAAATCCTAACCCACTTCGGGCGTTTCC
This sequence comes from Microcaecilia unicolor, assembly GCF_901765095.1. Lineage (NCBI taxonomy): Eukaryota > Metazoa > Chordata > Amphibia > Gymnophiona > Siphonopidae > Microcaecilia > Microcaecilia unicolor. The sequence continues at coordinate 115,495,136 of NC_044040.1, read as the reverse complement.
ATTATTGACCTCCATAGCGAAGCATTACTATTTCCGGGTCTTGGAGGGGTCGTGCCAACAGGGGGACTCAAAGTCACTCCCTCCACTGATTTTCGGCAATAAAGCCTTGCTGTTCCCCAAAGCAAGAACCGATATCCCCGACGTTATGACCCCGAATCTCTCCAAAGTAGACTGAGAAGTGGTGGGAACCCCAGCCGTGTTCGAGGAGGACAGCACCACGGCTTTGCCTTTTCTCTTCCCCATTCTCTGGGGAGCGCGCCTTCTTCTTCAGGCATTCTGGTGTAAAACGGGAACTCAACTAGCGTACGTCCTCCCTCAACGCCATCTTGGATCCTCCAGGTTGGGACACTCTTTGTCTGGTTTCTCCTCAGAGGCCTGTCTGATATGGGTAACCCTACAGCATAGCCCTCTGAGTCATTGAAACACGGAAGCCCCTCCACCACTTGCAAGGTGGTGTCCCTTCGGAGGGGATACCTAAAGATTTAAAGAAAAAATTAAATGACACAACCAACTATCGCCCAGTAGCGTCTATACCTATGATAGTCAAACTGATGGAAAGTATGGTAACCAGTGCTTTTTTTTGTAGAAAAAAAGGTGCCGGTACTCATTATGGGTGGGGTCACCACATGTGGCTCCACCCCCACGATAGCCACCCCCACATTAGCCACACCCCTTATACCAGCCATGGCGCATATAAACAGACATTATTGAAAATATACTAGTATAGGAGAAAAACAATAACTTGTGATTTTTTTTCATTATAAATCATTTCTGTAAGATGTTACAGCTCCAGTATACCCAGTGCAAAATAAGACAGCAGATGTAAATTCTCAAAATGGACATATTCCAAACACTAAAATGAAAATAAAATGATTTTTTTCTACCTTTGTTGTCTGGTGACTGTTTTCTATCCATACTGGTCCAAGTGTCTGATTCTGCTGCTCTCTATCTGTTCTCTTAACTCCGTTTCCAGGGTTTCCTTTCCATTTATTTCTTTACTTTCCTCCTTTCCATGTACAGCATTTCTCCTCTCTCCCCGCCAACCCCTCCATCCATCCATGTCCAGCAATTCTCCTCTATCTCCTGCTCTGCTCTCCTCTCCATCCATTTCCAGCATTTCTCCTTCCTCCCCTGCCATCTCATCCATGTGCATCTCCTTCCTATCTTCCCTCCCCTCCATCCATGTCCAGCATGTCTCCTCTCTCCCCTGCCCTCCCCTTCCATGTCGTGATTCTCCTCCCTCCCCTGCCCTCCCCTCCTGTCCAAGTCCAGCAATTTACTCTTCCCTGCCTTCCCCTTCCATCCATGTCCAGCAATTCTCCATTCTCCTCTCTCCTCTGCCCAGCAATTCTCCATTCTCCTCTCTCCCCTGCCCTACCATCCCATCCAATCCATGTCCAGAATGATTCTCCTCTCTCCCCTCCCCTCCATGTCCAGTGATTCTCCTCTCTCCCCTGCCCTCCTCTCCTATCCCCTCCTATCCAAGTCCAGCAAGTCTCTCTTCCCTTCCCTCCCCTCCCATCCATGTCCAGCAATTCTCCATTCTCCTCTCTCCCCTGCCCTCCCCTACCATCCCATCCAATCCATGTCCAGAATGATTCTCCTCCCTCCCCTCCATGTCCAGCGATTCTCTTTTGCCACTATCCTCCCCCTCCCTTACATGTCCAGTGACTCGCCCCAGCCTCCACCTGCCCCCCCAGCCCCACTTGCCCACACACACACCCCCCCAGCCCTACTTGCCCATACACACCCCCAGCCCCACTTGCCCACCCTCCCCTGCCCGCTCCCTTCCGTGTGCTCCTGGCTGTGTTCCCTGCATTACAAAACTTTTCTTTTTTACCAAAGTCGCGAACCGGCAGCCTGAAAACTGAAGAAAGCAAACAGCAGGCAGGCTCGCCTCGTTGCATCGCGTCACTTCATTTCCCTGCATTCTCAGCACGTCCCGCCCTCGAGGAAAGGAAATGACATCACAGGAGGGCAGGACGTGCTGAGAATGCAGGGAAATGAAGAGAAGCAGTGCAAGGAAGGAGGTGAGCCTGCCTGCTGTTTGCTTTCTTCAGTCTTCAAGCTGCCGGTTCGCGACTTCAGTAAAAAAAGAAAAATTTTACAAGGCAGGGATCATGGCCGGGTGCAAACAGCAGGGAGCGGGCAGGTGAGTTCCTGGACCCAGAAAAAAAGGTGCTGGTATGCCGTACCGGCGCGTACCGGCACAAAAAAAGCACTGATGGTAACCAAACAACTTATCGATTACTTAAACAAATTCACAATATTACATGAATCACAGTCAGGATTTCGATCCAACCATAGTACTGAAACAGTGCTAGGTCACTCTCCTAGCCAAATTCAAACAAATAATTGCAACCAGAAATAATGTGCTACTCCTAAAGTTTGACATGTCCAGCGCGTTCAACATGGTCAGTCACCAAATACTATCGAACATCCTAGAGTACTTCAGGATTGGAGGAAATGTACTCAGATGGTTTAACGGCTTCCTAACCGCAAGAACATATCACCATGGAAACCAGAATGCGGAGGACCACAAGGATCACTGCTCTCACCAACCCTTTTCAACTTAATGACACCATTAGCTAAATCACTATTCAACCAAGGACTTAACCCGTACATCTATGCAGACTATGAGGCATATTTTCAAAGCACTTAGCCTCCCAAAGTTCCATAGAAACCTATGGAACTTTGGAAGGCTAAGTGCTTTGAAAATATGCCTCTATGTCACAATCTACATCCCGTTCAAACACGATCTAACCGAAATCACAAATGAAATCAAACACAGTCTCCAAATAATGAATTCATGGGCGGATGCATTCCAACTAAAGCTAAACGCAGAAAAGACACAATGTCTTATTCTCTCCTCACAATATAACACAAACAAATCCACCACCATAAACATCTCAGACTACACCCTTCGTATCTCAGACAGTCTGAAAATTCTTGGAGTCACAATTGACCGGAATCTTACATTTGAAAGCCATGCAAAAAACACAGCAAAGAAAATGTTCCACTCAATGTGGAAACTAAAAAGAATCAAACTTTCTTCCCAAGGGAAATATTCTGCAGCCTGGTACAATCAATGGTGCTAAGCCACTATTGTAACGCCATTTATGCAGGATGCAAAGAACAAATCATTAAAAAACTTCAAACTGCCCAAAATACAGCAGCCAGACTCATATTTGGAAAAAACGAAATACGAAAGTGCCAAACCCCTAAGAGAAAAACTACACTGGCTCCCACTAAAAGAACAAATTGCGTTCAAAGTTTGCACCCTGGTCCACAAAATCGTTCATGGTGAAGCTCCGATCTATATGTCAGACCTCATAGACCTGCCAACTAAGAACACAAACAGATCAGCACGTACATTCCTGAATCTCCATTACCCCAGCTGTAAAGGACTTAAATATAAATCCACATATGCATCCAGCTTCTCCTACATTGGCACGCAACTATGGAACGCACTACCGAAGGCCATAAAAACAATGCACGACCTAACAATCTTCCGAAAACTACTGAAAACTGACCTATTCAAGAAGGCATACCACAATGCTCCATCCTAACCACAGACTTTTCATGAACTAGACAAAACTGTACCCCTACACCTGACTGATAACCTAATGGCTACTAATGAAAATCACGCAATACGTACTACCATTCTATTTCTCATGTCAGAAATGAACTTCCTATAGTTGACTATCAGGTTTATTTTCGAAAGTGATCGCCGGCGATCTTCCAACATAAATCGGGAGATGGCCGGCGATCTCGCAAAAGCGGTGAAATCGGTATAATCAAAAGCTGCTTTGACACCATCGCCGCTTTCCCGTCGCCACGCCGGCAAAAGTTCAAGGGGGTGTGTCAGCAGTGAAGCGAAGGCGGGACATGGGTGGGCATGGGCGTGGCTACCATTTGGCTGGCTTTTGCGGATAATGGAAAAAAAAAAGCAGCGTTAATCAGTATTTCGCCACTTTTACTTGGTCCTTTTATTTTCACAGCCAAGCCTCAAAAAGGTGCCTGAACTGGCCAGATGACCACTGGAGGGAATGGGGGATGACCTCCCCATACTCCCCCAGTGGTCACCAACCCCCTCCCACACTAAAACAATAAAAATAAAAACCTTTTTTGCCAGCCTCTATGCCAGCCTCAAATGTCATATCCAGCTCCCTGACAGCAGCAGTATGCAGGTCCCTGGAACAGTTTATGTTGGTTGCAGTGGACTTCAGGCAGGTGGGCCCAGGCCCACCCACCTACCTGTTACACTTGTGGTGGTAAGTGTTGAGCCCTCCAACCCCCCCCCCCCCCAAACCCACATGTAGGTGCCCCCTTTCACCCATAAGGACTATTGTAGTGGTGAAGAGTGGGTTTTGGGGGGGATTTGGGGGCTTAGCACCCAAGGGAAGGGAGCTATGCACCTGGGAGGTATTTGTATATTTTGTTTTAATTTTTAGAAGTGCCCCCTAGGGTGGCTGGTTGGTGTCCTGGCATGTGAGGGGAACCAGTGCACTACAAATGCTGGCTCCTCCCACGACCAAATGCCTTGGATGTTGCCGGGTTGGAGATCGCCGGCATTTTTTTCCATTATCGCTGAAAAACAAAACTGGCCATCTCAAACCCAGCGAACTCTGGCATTTGGCCGGGCTAAACCGTATTATGGAAAAAAAAGATGGCCGGCCATCTTTTTCGATAATACGGTTCTGGCCAGCTGTAGCACCGCCACCAAAATAGATCGCCGGTGATCTATTTCGCCGGCGACGTTCGATTATGCTCCTCCATCTAACTTATGTTATAATTTACTCTATCACTCAGGAACCTCTATGCAATACCATATTGTACTATACTTTACCATGTGTGTACCTTAATGTAATATCATTTGTAATTCTCTACCCAGAAATGGCGATCACCATTACGGCATAATGTAAGCCACATTGAGCCTGCAAATTGGTGGGAAAATGTGGGATACAAATCCTACAAATAAATAAATATAACATTTGGAACACAAAGGTACAGAGTTTGAAGGTGACCCTAACTTTAACTGGGAGCCAATGTAATTTAAGTAATAAAGGTGAAGCTCTTTCAAAACGAGATACTCTAAAGATAAGTGGAGCCACAGTGTTTTGAGCAGTTTGAAGTTTTTTAAATATCTGCTCCATGCACCCTGAATAGTTAGCATTACAATAATCAAATTGTGTCAGTACAAGGGACTGTACTAAGAGTCTGAAGATCTTTAACAAGAAGACGGACCTAATTTGTTTTAGTTTCCAAAGGGTTTTAAAGGATTTGGCTGTAACAATTGATGCTTACAGTTCAAAAGTTAGGTGACGGTCTATAGTCACACCTAATATTGTTAATGTGGGTTCCAGAGGATATGTGGTTTGATCTACTGTAAAGCTGTTATAAGCAGAGTGATCAAAAGGATTTCTTATTACCATGGATTTTGTTTTTTCTCTATTTAATTTTAGTTTGAATTCAGATGCCCAGGATTCCATCAAATCTAGACCTAGTCTAATCCTGTAAATAATTTCAAGAATGCCATATCTAAAAGGGATGTAGATTGTAATATATATTTGCATATATAAATGTATTTTATTTATTTTGTTTGTTTTTGGTATACCGCCTTTGCTTTCTTGCAGAACAAAGCGGGTTACAATAGAAAAAAATCACAAATAACACAAAAGGAAAAGGAATTATAAAATCAGATAGAAAAGAAAAACAAACACTCAAACTGAAGATTGGGAAGGGGAAGGAAAATGGGCAAGAGAAATTGGGAAAAAAAGAGCAGGTCACTCGACGAACAGAACAACATGCCTTAAACTAGAATGGATCAAAGGTGAGGTGAAAAAGCCATGTTTTCAAAGCTGCCTTAAATTTGGGTAGCAACAGCTTGACCTGAATAGTTAGTGGCAGAGAGTTCCAACAGGATGGAGCAGCAAAAAAAAAAAAATGTGCGGTGTCTGGTTGATTCTAGGGATGCTTGCTTTGGACCAGGCAGTACTAAACAGTGATCATTTAAAGAGTGGAACCCTGCTGCCTCTATTTATTACCCAGTGGTGCCATCATAACATTAAAAAGGCTAGCAGATAAAGGAAAGCCCTGTGGCACGCCACAGTCAGGTGACCAAGGGGCCGAGATGGAATCTGACATTTTTACCTGATATGATCTAGTTTTTTTAAAAAACCTTGGAACCATTTAAGAACATTTCCACATAACCCAAAGTGATCTAGTAAATGTAATAATATGTCATGGTCAGCTACATCGAATGCACTAGACATATCAAATTGTAACACAATAATCTTTTTGCTTTGGCTAATTACTATGTAACTTCAGGAAAGTTAAGTAATTAAAACCGTTTCAGTACTGAATGATGGTCTGAACCCAGATTGAGAGTTGTGAAGAAGAGAGGAGGCAAGGTAATCCATATGTTGGGCTGCAACAATGCCTTCCATAACCTTGGCTAGTAGGTGTATGGATTCCACTGGTCTATAACTGGTTACATCACTTCTTGAAGCTAGCGCATTTTTTGGTATAGGAGTAAATATAATGAATCCTTTTTTTCTCTGGGAAAAGCCCATGAGGTGTGCAGCTAGGTCCTGGCGGCCACCAGCACCAGAGAGCTCAACCCTGGTGGAATGAACAAAACATTTTTCTTTTGTGTGTGGTTTGACTCCACTATGCTCTTCCACTTTGGTTTTATGTGCAAATAATATATAAATGTGATATCTCCCTTCGGGGCGCCCTTGTCTGGCCCTAGGGACAAGGCTTATACCCTCTGCCCTGAGAAGCCTCCCACACCTTTTGGGTTGCCCACAATGAGACACAAGCTAAGACCAGTCAGTAAGATGCAGGTTCTTTAATACGTCTAAACTAAACAGCATATAATACAAACTTTATCATAAAAATACATTCCACATATCCCTGCAACCCCTTACTTAAGTCTTCTGCCTGACTGGTCCTATACAGTATAATTCTAAGGACAGCTTACATTACGAACAATCAATGGGACCTTTTCTTTATATTTATTTTATTTGTTACATTTGTATCCCACATTTTCCCACCTATTTGTAGGCTCAATGTGGCTTACATAGTACCGGAGAAGCGTCTGCAGACTCCGGTGTAAACAAATACAAAGTGATATTGAGATTCTGCACCTGGATCTTTGCCAAAAAGAGAAAGATGAGCTAATGGAATAAGAATTTGGGAGGGGAGACACTGCAACAACAGGCATGGAGAAGGACAACTTTGTGTTTACTCCCACATGCAATGTACTGCAGACGAGAACACCCAGAATGCCAAGCACATCCTGCTGGGTCAGCAGGTATCCACAGTAATTTCTGCTGAGGAAGAAATCCATCCCTTCCAGGAGGGAAAAAGAGGGAAGGTGGAATGTGATTGTTACAGTATGTTACCCTCTCCCCCCCTCCCATCACTTACATCAACAAAGAAAACTAATGCGGTAAAATAGGCATTTGCCAGCAAAAAGCTCCAAAAGCTCTTTCCTATCCCCTGTACTGCAGGAAAAGATTGATATCCATACTCCATACATAGCTTGCTACCCCACCCCCGCTCCCCAAGGGGCTCAGATTCTGCATATGCACAACCATGCATACCCCTTCAATCACAGTGATACTCAGTTAGTGAATACAATAATGTATTTTTGTGCCTAATATGTGTCTATATAGACTGCAACATGCCTACCAGATCCACACATGCCAACAGGTGAACATTCTGCAGGGAGAACTTTGATGATGAAGGTGAGGTGGGGGTGTGAGTCTCTCCAGGTCAGATGACACACCCACAGTGGTTGGTGCTCTCTCCTGGATTCAGTGCACTGGGATGTGGCTTCCTAATCTGAGCTGATGAGCACCCTCTAGTGGTCAGATCTGTACCTGCACATAGCAAAGCTTCTGGACTGGACTGAAAGCCAGTTCATTACCTGCCACTTGATGCCTGTAGCTGAGGTGATCCTGCAGCCCCAGGCTCTCATTGCAGTAGTGCCCTACATCAAAGACCACGGCAACCCCCACTCACTCACAGTCTGCCAGTTCCTTCTGCCACTTCTTGATTCTAGGCCGCATTTAATGGTGCTGGTGTCAGCCCTGGGGTTAAGAGTCTCCTGCTGTAATGATATTTCTATTCTCCTCTCAGAGGTCCATGAATAGGCAATGGTCTTGCTCCATTTATAACAAAGATTAAATCACATTCCTTTTCAATAATCCAAGTAACATAGTAACATAGTAGATGACGGCAGAAAAAGACCTGCATGGTCCATCCAGTCTGCCCAAGACAAACTCATATGTGTATACCTTACTTTGAATTTGTACCTGTCCTTTTCAGGGCACAGACCATATAAGTCTGCCCAGCAGTATTTCCCGCCTCCCAACCACCAGTCCCACCTCCCATCACCGGCTCTGGTACAGACCGTATAAGTCTGCCCTCCCCTATCCTCGCCTCCCAACCACCACCCCCTCTTCCCCCCAACTGCTCCGCCACCCAATTTCAGCTAAGCTTCTGAGGATCCATTCCTTCTGCACAGGATTCCTCTATGCATATCCCACGCATGTTTGAACTCCGTTACCGTTTTCATCTCCACCACCTCCCGTGGGAGGGCATTCCAAGCGTCCACCACCCTCTCCGTGAAAAAATACTTCCTGATATCTTTCCTGAGTCTGCCCCCCTTCAATCTCATTTCATGTCCTCTCGTTCTACCGCCTTCCCATCTCCGGAAAAGATTCATTTGCGGACTAATACCTTTCAAATATTTGAACGTCTGTATCATATCACCCCTGTTCTTCCTTTCCTCCAGGGTGTACATGTTCAGGTCAGCAAGCCTCTCTTCATACGTCTTGGAACATAAATCCCATACCATCCTCGTAGCTTTTCTTTGCACCGCTTCCATTTTTTTTTAACATCCTTAGCAAGATACGGCCTCCAAAACTGAACACAATACTCCAGGTGGGGCCTCACCAACGTCTTATACAGGGGCATTAAAACCTCCTTTCTTCTGCTGGTCACTCCTCTCTCTATACAGCCTAGCAATCTTCTAGCTACTGCCACCGCCTTGTCGCACTGTTTCGTTGCCTTCAGGTCCTCAGATACTATCACCCCAAGATCCCTCTCCCCGTCCGTGCCTATCAGACTCTCCCCGCCTAACACATACGTCTCCCTTGGATTTCTACTCCCCAAGTGCATCACTTTGCATTTCTTCGCATTGAATTTTAATTGCCAAACGTTAGACCATTCTTCTAGCTTCTTCAGATCTTTTTTCATGTTTTCCACACCCTCCGGGGTGTCCACTCTGTTGGAAATCTTGGTGTCATCCGCAAAAAGGCAAACTTTACCTTGTAACCCTTCGGCAATGTCACTCACAAATATATTGAACAGAATCGGCCCCAGCACCGATCCCTGAGGCACTCCACTACTCACCTTTCCCTCCTCCGAGCGAACTCCATTCACCACCACCCTCTGTCGTCTGTCCGTCAACCAGTTCCTAATCCAGTTCACCACTTCGGGTCCTATCTTCAGGCCGTCTAGTTTATTTAAGAGCCTCCTGTGGGGAACCGTGTCGAAAGCCTTGCTGAAATCTAAGTAGATGACGTCCATAGCACGTCCTTGATTCAATTCTCCTGTCACTATGGGGTATTTCTTATTAATTGACTCTACCCACCCCCCCCCCCCCCACCCCCACCTTACAAACCAGGGTTTGAACACCATGGTGCCAATATTCAGACCGCGGGAGACAGTGGCATAGCCAGACCTGACATTTTGGGTGGGCCCAGAGCTAATACGGGCAGGCACTATGTATATAGGTGTGAGTAGTGTTTCTTGAGATTCTACAAAACAATGCCTTAGAATGCACTTGATGATGGATTTCTAAGTAGTCTGGTATGTGGTAGCACTTCAATAATAGGAAAAAGGTAAACACCTCAACACAATATCCCTTTTTTTTGTTACATTTGTACCCGGCGCTTTCCCCCTCATGGCAGGCTCAATGCGGCTTACATGGGGCAATGGAGGGTTAAGTGACTTGCCCAGAGTCACAAGGAGCTGCCTGTGCCTGAAGTGGGAATTGAACTCAGTTCCTCAGTTCCCCAGGACCAAAGTCCACCACCCTAACCACTAGGCCACTCCCTTCACTGATAGGTACTTTGTGAAGTAACACTAAATCCCGCAAAGAGCCTTCTTAGAGCCTATGTTGCAAACTTTAACACCAATTCCACTAACAGTACTTTTAAGAAGGCAGTAGTGAATATACACAACAGCAATACGCATCCTATTGGAAAAGCCAGACAAGTCAGAATCAGATCCCCACACACACCACATGCCAGAATTATCTCTCACCTACTTGATCTCATTCAGAACACAGACCAACCCTCATCAAATACTGAATAAAAGTCCAAAAATTAGAAATTGTCCTGTAACCCGTCCATCCTCTTAGCCCGGCATCAGCCCTTCCCTTCTCTACCTAATCCCCCATCCATCCCCATAGCCCGGTATCAACCATTCCCTTCCCCAACATCCATCCCATAGCTAGGCATCGGACCTACCCTACCCCCCCCCCCCCACCCCTCCCTGTAGCCTAGCATCAGCCCTGTCCTCAGTGGCACAGCCAGACCTGACATTTTGGCTGGGGCCAAAGCTAATATGGGTGGGCACTATTATATATATATATCTCAAACGATCAGATATGTCTACTATAATGGCAAATATGTCAACACCCATAACAATATAATTACAGCAATGGCATATACTTTGCTTATAACAAATGTAAATGCCTGATTAAGCAAAACAGGAAGAAAACCTTTGAAGTCTTTTTCCCTTCCTTTGGCTCCACTGCTTTCTCTCTATTCTGATTCTGACAAAATAAAATTGCCACAGTTTGGCACATATCCTTCAACTTTTCTTTATAAGAAACATATATCAAAGGACAAAATGAATCACAGATGAAGAACAAACCAAAAAACTTTACTGAAAATGATCCAGCATGACCACGTTTCGCCTGAAGGCTATGTCAGGGGCATTTGTAAAAAAAAAAAAAAGAGTTTAAAATAAGAACAAAGCCATTTCTTACTTATCAAATGTAGAAAGTACAGGTCTGGTTACATGCACTCAAGAAGTGTAACTGTTTAAAAAGAACAGTGCAGAGGTCACGTGATGTCGTGCTAGAGAGGCAGACGTCGGTGGGTGAGGCTCCCGGTCCCGACCGCCAATTCTACCTAAAATAAAGAACAAAAAGCGGATGCCCCGTACATGAAAAACGGAGAGAACGCTAGAAGAATACCTGGTGTGCCTGAAAGGAGATCGGATCAGCGCCGATGACCGCACGTGCGACTCGTAGAGACAAAGAAAAGCTAGCTAAGAGCGGATCCAAGATGGCGGCGAGTAGTGGCGAAGGCCCGACTTCGGTCAGCTCCGCGTGGGTGGCCGAGATCGTGGCAGAGGTCACCCAGGCCATAGAGGTAACATTAGACAAGAAACTACAAACCTTATCCGCCAAGCTCGATAATGTCGACGGCAATGTGGAGGCGCTTAAAGGAGAGTTTACGACATGCACACAGCGAGTCTCCGACCTAGAAGACAAAATGAAGCAGCTGGAGACGTTGACGGAGAAGCTGCAAAGTAAAGTGCGAGCTTTAGAAGACAAGGCAGACGACATGGAAAATAGATCCCGAAGGGGAAATCTGAGACTTGTGGGTTTACCCGAATCTCTCCCAGAAGCTGGTTTGGGTAAATTTTTGGAGGAATGGCTGACCAACACTTTAAGGCTATCACAGAATGGGGGGCCCCTTAGAATTGAAAGAGCACACAGACTGGGGCCCCGTAGGGCTCCAGAGGACAGACCCAGAGTGGTCATCTGTAAAATCCTAAATTATGCTCACAAGGTGGACATCTTGAGGGCTATCAGAGCTAAGGGGCCGCTGAAATATGAAAATAAAACTGTGCTATGTTTTCAAGATTTTTCAACAAGAGTGTCAAGTATGCGGAAAGCATATGCGCCGGTATGTACAGAGCTACACAAGCGCCATATTCAATTTGCATTAATGTATCCTGCCAGACTAAAAGTGTTCCAGGAGGGTAAGGCACAATTTCATGACACCCCAGAATCTGCAAAAACATTTCTTCAGGGACTGTCAGAGAATGACGCCAGCACAAACCGCCATGAGGCATCTAATTGAAACTGGAAAATACTAGCTGGAACTTTGAATTGAAAACCGGAGAGGCGGGAAAAAGAAATAAAATAAGACAAGGACGATGAATTAGTATGGAGGGAAATAACGGGTGTGCATAAAAATTGAAATAAGACCACAGAATATGGAAGAATAAATACCCATGCAGAGCGGAGCTTGAAGGATTATAAAAAAAACGGCAAACCAGATTTTGAGTACACTTATTGGAGATTCACACAAACATGCACAAGGATAGCAGGATGCACGGAATGTTCCGAGAATGGTGGTAAGAAGCCCAACTTGAAGAAAGAAGCCACAAAAATTAAATAGAAAGGACGCGACTGGAGGTGCTTCTGGGGCGCCTGGCCTTTCGGGGTTCCATGGAAGTCTGTGGGACTCTGGGGGGCTGGGCGAGTTGGAGGAGCTACCTTGGGTTAAAAGACAGAAAGGTGATATATTTGTGATATCTGGACAGGATAAGGAAGAGGGATGGGAGGTTTTTACTTGAGAGACACGCATCTTTCGAAATGGCATGGTTATGAAAATATTGATATGTGAATAGACACCTGGATAAAAAGTACTCGCAGATGAGTCATGCTTTGCTGTTGCTGGGCAGACTGGGATTAGATACATAAGGTGGGGGGGGGAGGGGGGAGGGGCTGGGAGATCACTCACACGGGCCTTGTCCATTATAGCTAATGGATAGATGTGGGAGGGAGGGGAAGGAAACAAGGGGACTTCAAGGGAAGGGAGCAAGAGGGAGAATACAAAATGAATATGTTCTATCAGATAGTGGCAGGGGTGGAGGGGGGAGGGGGGAAGGGGGGGAGAGGGGAGAAGAAAGTCATAGGATTTTATGTACTAATATGCTGTATGTGGTAATGTTTTGTGTTTTTTGTTGTGGTGGGGGGAGGAGAGAAGGGAAATCATGGAGAAAGAAGAGGTCGGGGGCTGATGGCTGGGACAGCCCTAGGCCAACCATAATATTATGGAATGGAGACAAGCTCACAAGGGATGAGGTAACATGAGGCTGTTAAAGTTTGTTTCCTGGAATATTAGTGGAGTGTCCTCACCAATTAAAAGGAAAAAAATAATGAGGGATTTGAATAGACATGGGGCAGATATTGCATTTTTGCAAGAGACGCACCTGACGACGGCGGAACATCTTAAATTTGGAGGTTGGTGGGTGGGACAGATAGCGGAGGTGCCAGCAATAGGGAAAAAGGCGGGATTACTGATATTGATAAGGAAGGGTGTAGATGTAGTAATACAACAGACGTGGAAAGATCCACAAGGCAGGTATTTGATATTGCAGGTATCACTTAATAAAATGTCCGTGCTGCTTTGTAATATCTATGGGCCCAATACATACAACCAAAAATGGGTGCGAGGACTAATTGGTAAGATCACTAGTCTAGGGGAGATGCCACTGATCATGGGAGGAGATTTCAACATGGTACATGATCCCACTCAGGATAAATCTAGGGGACCACTGAAGGCTAGTAATTATCTAGATAAAGGCATTGCATTGTTTTGCACTCGATTAGAACTAATAGATGTATGGAGGATTTTGCACCCAACGGACCGGGATTACACGCACCTCTCTAGAGCACATGGCACACAATCTAGAATAGACTATTGGTTGATATCTAGAGAGATGTTTTCACGAGTAGGGGGGGCAGGCATTGGGCCATACAGCATATCGGACCATGCATTTGTCTGGTACACGTTAGAATTTGGAGAGACTAAAGATAAGCAATACATATGGCGTTTCCCATTACAACTATATAGAGATCCCCATTATAGAGAACATATTTTTAAAAAATGGGAAGAGTATCAATTTTATAATGAAGAATATAAACAACAACCGATACTATATTGGGAAGCAGCAAAAGCGGTATTGAGAGGGGAAACAATAGCATACTGTTCCTTCCAAAAGAAGATGCGAGATAGGGAAATTATACGTTTAGAGAAACAGGTGAGGGCTACTAGAATGCAATATGGGAGATATCCCACCCCCGTGAATCGTGCTCTATTACTGACACTACAGACTAGCTTGAATGAGCTTCTCCATGAAAGGACAATGAAATCCGTCAAATACTATCAATATCAGTTGTTTTTACATGGTAATAAGGCAGGCAAGCTTATGTCAAGGTTGATAAGGCAGGCAGGAGGATCAAGGACTATTACTCACATAGAAAAGACAAACGGGGAATTGGTGAGAACTGATAAAGAAATAGCTGAAGTATTCAGCAGATATTATCAACACTTGTATGGTAGGACCCAGGAGGAACCCATGGATGGAAATATGTATTTGGATAATTTAACTCTGCCAGAGTTGGGAGAGAGGGAAGTAGGCAAATTGAATGACGGTATTACCATAGAAGAAGTAGAACTGGCTGTTAAACAAAGTGCATTATACAAGGCACCAGGGCCAGACGGTTTTAGAGCAGAATTCTATAAGTTGCTCTCTCCCCGGATTATGCAGACATTGCAAGCATATTTTAAGCAATTTGTGATAGATGGTAATACACCGCAATCACTTCAAGTGGCCCAGATAGTATTGTTACTGAAATCAGGGAGAGATCCAAAAAAACCATCATCGTATAGGCCAATCTCGCTGTTAAATGTTGAAATGAAATTATATGCGAAGATTCTGGCCAATAGAATGGCCAGAGTGCTGCCTAAACTAATTCTAGAACAGCAAGTGGGATTTGTGGCGGGACGCACGGTAGCGCATAATATGAGGCAAGTAATGCTGTCCATGGAACATGTAGAAGTAACAAAACAGCCATCTCTGTTGGTCAGCTTTGACGCTGAAAAAGCGTTTGACCGTGTGCATTGGAAATTTATGTTTACAGTACTTAAGAGATATGGCTTTTCAGGATTTTTCTTAGATGCCCTGAGAGTGCTATACAGATCCCCTACAGCTCGGGTTCAGGTGAATGGACTGCTATCATCTGAATTTAACATACACCGGGGGACTAGACAGGGATGTCCCCTCTCGCCTATGCTTTTTATATTAACAATGGACCCCCTGATTAGAGAAATTATGAATAATGTAGAAATCAAAGGGGTGGAGATAAGGAAACAGATGTTTAAGGTCTCTGCATTCGCAGATGACTTGTTAGTACATCTGGTGGACCCCCGGGTGTCCTTTCCGGCGCTGATGGAGTGTTTCAAAGAATATGGCGAATACTCGGGGTTTACATTGAACCTAGATAAATCTATAGCCATGCCCACGGAACATGCCATGAAAGCGAACTGGTTAGGATCTTTTCCAGTAAAGTGGGAATACAACTCGTTTAGATATTTGGGAATTCAATTATCGAGATGCACTTGGAATTTATATAGAATAAATATAGATACCCTACTGGAGCAGTGCAGAAGGACTTTGACATCTTGGCAACAACTGCCTATTTCATTACATGGCAGAGTTCAGTTGTTCAATATGGTGTTGTTTCCGAAATGGCTATATATTATACAATTGTTACCCTTTAAAATACTGAAGAAAGATTTGAAGAAATTTCAGAGGTTGATCTCGCGGTTCTGTTGGGCGGGGAAAAAACCACGCATGCAATTTAAATATCTGATAGGAGCGTGGAAATATGGTGGAATGGGCATTCCAGATCTATCCCTATATAACTACGCATGCCTACTTCGCCACCTAGGGGACTGGATCTTGGGAGAAGAAAAGTACACGCCCAGGGAATTTGAGGCAGCATATTATTCCCCATGGCACTTCAACTCATTACTACATTGCCCACAAATATCCGTGCCAAATAGACTACGACAGAGTAGACTACTTAGAGCAATGAGAGAGACATGGAAATTTTTGACAATGTTGTTGGGGGGACGAGCAGATATATCAGATCAACTCCCGATAAGGGGAAATGTAAATTTCATACCGGGAAGGGACAATAGCAGCTTTGCTAGATGGGCAGTAAGAGGCCTCACTTTGGTACAACATGTGATAGATGAGGAAGGGAAATTATATAAATGGGGTGTTCTATTGGAAACGGGAAAAGTAGAACATAAAGATTTGATGGCATACATGCAATTAAGGCATTACATAAGGACTATGGAGGGAGGGGCCTTGATCCCATCTCTGGGACTAAAATTAAGGGGGTTCTTCGACATATTTCAAGACGGGGAACTTTCAATATCAGGGTTGCATAGGGCAATACAAAGGGAGGCTGGAGAAAGGACATTTGGGGACCTTGTCGCTAGATGGACTCCAGAAGTAGCAGGGAGATTGGAACCCTTGAAATTAATAAAGAGAATCCCAGAGATTTCGACTAATGCAACCCTGAGGGAATGTCAATTTCGTATTGTACATAGGGCCTACTTTACGCAGGAGAGATTGTTTAAAATAGGAGCAATAGATTCACCTATATGTCAAAAATGTAAAAAAGAGACTAACTCTTTGCTTCACTCCCTATGGGAATGCTCTCAAACAAAAATTTTTTGGAAAAAGATATTTGGGTACTTAACACAGTTAACTGAGTGTGTGGTTAGATTTTCACCAAAGGCCATATTGCTAGATTGCTATGAAGACTATCATTTAGAGAACAAAGCATACACGCTATTAATGAGGAAAGCAGGAGTGCTAGGGAAGAAGGTGATCTTAGGAGTATGGGTGGGAGATGAGGCCCCATCCTATTGGGTGTGGAGAAATAAATTCCATGCCTTAATGGTTTTTAAACATAGATATGCCAGACACATACCCAAGAGGTTGAAGCAATTTCATGAAGTATGGGGAACATACGTGGATTCTCTGCCACATAGAGCAAGAAGTTTGCTGTTAAATGTGGGATAGGAATGTAGGATTAAAAAGAGGACACTCCAGGAAGACAAAGGTTCCACACCCCCCCCCCCTCCCCCTCCCATTCTTTTTTTTTTTTTTTTTTTTGTGTAGTTTGGGTGTTGTGTCTTAGACAGTAGTGATTTGGGGTTTAATGTCAAACAAAATGGAGGCGAGGATATGGCGATTGGGTGGAAATGGGAGGGAGGGAAAGGGAATAAGGGGAAAGACAAAGGACGTTCAATGGAAAACATACTGGACATATTATAAGCTAGAAACATTGATGGAAGTTGTAAGTATATATTCATCTTGCTTCCAGCGTAACCTTGAGCCCGCAGAAGGCTCAATACTGCCCAGTTGGTGGGCGACCGATGAGGGGGAGTGGGAGCTGGAAATCTGAAGATAAATGTGAGCTGAATATACATACTCCTATATAGTTCTGTTTGTTAAATTGTTTTAGTTGACTGAATTGTTCAAAATACACACTGTTTCTAGGGGAAGGAGAGAGGGTGGGGGGGAGGGAGGAGAAGAGGGACGGGAACATTTGATGAGTACAACGAACGAGATGTTGTGGGGAGGGGCTAAAATATTACTTTAGATGACAATCAGCATGGCTGTATATTGACGATGTTTGTGATGCAATGCTTCAGTATGCGATATAGTGGAATTGTATACTTGTTTTGAAATATGTCATCAATAACAATTGTTGAACCATAAACTAAACGGGGGGGGGGGGGGGGGGGGGGGGGGAGAAAAAGATGTTAGAAAATATTGATGATGCAGCTACGATGTATGTATGCAACTGTGACCTGTGCTTCTGTTTACAAAGTGTTTGAATCTACTGATTATGTTCACGCTGTTTATTATCATCAATAAAAACCGTTGAAACATAAAGATAACTACCAAAGATATAAAAAGATATAAACAGGATGGAGTCAGTCCAGAAGGTGGATCCACCAACTTGTTTAGGAAGGCCTACCCCTCTGACCCAAATTAACTTTCTACTTCCTGCAACACAGCAAAACTATGGACCGTATTGGACTTTTAACATCACCCCCTCTTTATTTCTTCATTGCTTTATACTCACGTTACTTATATGCTTACTACTATATTGTGTATTTGTATTTTTACCGAACTGGAGCCTGCCTCCATGGTACTGTGTAAGCCACATTGAGCCTGCAACTAAGTGGGAAAATGTGGGGTGTAAATGTGTTAAATAAATACATAAATAAAAAGAACAGTGCAGTGTGCTTTCATACAAAAACAGTAAGTGCGGCTTGCTGTTTTTGAATGGAATGCATATTGGAATGCAATATGGAATGCATATTGTGTTGTGGGACAAAACACATTTTTTACATATGTGTTTGGTGTAGTGAGACAAAGAAAAAAAATCAAATACAGTTTAAATAAGGAGCATATGTCTAATAAGGATTGACAAAAGGTATATCCTCTATAGTCAGCTTGGCCTTCTCAAAGGCTAAGAGCCTCTCTGTATATAGGCTTATAAAAGTACCTTGTGGGCAGCCACTAGTGATGTTTTAGATAAAGTAAATTGGAATTTGGTGCTAATGTACAATTCCAAAGCTGTATAATAGTATCTAGCAAATTAAGTTGAGAAACTATGCTCACTAAAGAATGAGGCGCCGTCTTTTGGTGTTGAATATATTAATAATTCTGTCATAGTCCAATGAATCACACAGTTCTCTTTAAAATGATAACAGTGACAGATTATGGAGGCGACTGGTAAGCATTGAGGCTCTTGCTGCCGTTTTGATCCTGTTTACAGTTGAAAACAGTCGTTCCACAGTGCAAGTTGACATCGGCAGAGTGATAAGTACTCTTAAAAGGGAATTGACATTTGGGAAAATGTCCACATTGCAGTTGTCTAGTACTTCGATTAAAGATGGAAAATTTATACGTTCTGTGTCACGTCTATGGCCGTGACCCCTCTCAGACTCACCGTGTTTCCGGCGGTCGGCTTCTGAGCTGGCTCCTGTCTGTTCCTCCTGTGTTAGTTCTGTCTCTGTCTGCTGGCTGCACTGGATTGTCTGTGTGCTGTTTCCCGTTCCAGACTTCAGCCCAATCTGGTCCGGATCTTCCGGCCTGCCAGACCTGCTTATTTTGTTTGAACCTGCACAGCACCCATAGTTGCCTGGTGATTGCTGCAGCTGAGCCTCAGCTGCTGCTGGGCTTATTAGCCATTTTGAAACTCTCTGCTTTGCCTTTGCATCGCCTAAGGCCCTGGTTTGTTGGTGCTTGATGCACTTCTGCCTAGTCCAGTTTATAGTTTGTGTTCTTGCATGATTCTAGTTTAGTCTTTGTGTAGCTTTGTGTTCTGTACTGCTTGTTTGCTGTATTGCTTGTTTCCCAGTCTTGCTCTTGTTTATATGTCTTTGTCTAGTGCTAGGTTGTCTGTGTTTCTTGTTCAGTGGCTGCCTGGCAGCTTTCAGTTCTGTCTCTTATCTATCTATCTGTGTTTGTTCCCTGTTTCAGTGGCTGCTTGCAGCTTTCAGATCTGTCCAGTGTCTGTCTGAGAGTAGTAGTCTAGTTCTCTGCCTAGCCTCCCTGTGTGCTCTAGTCCCTGGGTGTATCCTGCTGGTATCCAGTTCCAGCCTTGTCCAGTAAGTCCTGCCGGCCACCTGCACTCAGGAGCTCAACTCCTGAGGAACGGTGGCTAAGTGCAGGTGAAGTTTAGCTGGCCCTGTCAGAGTTCTGCCTTATCCCTGTGTGGGGTGGTTTTGCCTGCCACTGCCGCTCCTCAGCAGTGGCCCAAGGGCTCACAAACCTAGTTCCAGTTTTGGAAAACATAACATTCTGCTACTTTCAGGCTTATTTTTGAAAGAGAAGGACGCCCATCTTTCGACACAAATCGGAAGATGGGCATCCTTCTCACAGGGTCACCCAAATTTGCATAATTGAAAGCCGATTTTGGGTGTCCCCAACTGCTTTCCGTCGCGGGGATGACCAAAGTTCATGGGGGCGTGTTGGAGGCGTAATGAAGGTGGGAGTTGGGCGTGGCTAACACATGGGCGTCCTCGACCCATAATGGAAAAAAAAGGGACGTCCCTGATGAGCACTTGGACAAATTTACCTGGTCCTGTTTTTCTTACGACCAAGGCACAACAAGGTGCCTGAAATGACCAGATAACCACCAGAGAGAATCGGGGATCACCTCCCCTTACTCCCCCGGTGGTCACTAACCCCCTCCCACCCTCAAAAAAACTCTTTAAAAAATCTTTTGTGCCAGCCTCAAATGTCATACTCAGGTCCATCACAGCAGTATGCAGGTCCCTGGAGCAGTTTTAGTGGGTGCAGTGCACTTCAGGCAGGCGGACCCAGGCCCATCCCCCCCTACAGTGGTGGGTAGTGGGTTTTGGGGGTGGGGGTTGGAGGGCTCAGCACACAAGGTAAGGGAGCTATGTTCTTGGGAGCAGTTTCTGAAGTCCACTGCAGTGCCCTATAGGGTGCCCGGTTGGTGTCCTGGCATGTCAGGGGGACCAGTGCACTATGAATGCTGGCTCCTCCCATGACCAAAGGGCTTGCATTTGGTCATTTCTGAGATGGGTGTCCTTGGTTTCCATTATCGCCGAAAATCAGAAACGACCAAGTCTAGGGACGACCATCTCTAAGAACGATCTAAGTGTCAAGATTTGAGCATCCCCGACTGTATTATCGAAACGAAAGATGGACGTCCATCTTGTTTTGATAATAAGGGTTTCCCCACCCCTCCACCAGGACATTTTGCGAGGACGTCCTCAGCAAAACTTGGGCATCCTCTTCCTCCCTCCCCTTCTCGTGTGCCCTATGGAATGCCCACTCAATCTGCAACAAACTTACCTTCACCCATGATCTCTTCATCTCCCATTCCCTCCACCTGCTCGCCCTAACTGAAACCTGGCTCACCCCCGACGACTCTGCCTCAGTCGCAGCCCTTTGCCATGGAGGCTACCTTTTCTCCCATTCGCCCCGCACAGCCAACCGCGGTGGCGGCGTTGGCCTACTACTTTCGCCCTCCTGCAGTTTTCAACTCATCCTCCTACCACAGTCTCACTGCTTCTCATCCTTTGAAGTCCATTCCATCCGTCTATTCTACCCGCTGCCACTCCGAGTTGCAGTCATCTACCGCCCCCCTGACAAGTCCCTCCCTTCCTTCCTTACTGACTTCGATGCCTGGCTCTCCGTTTTTCTTGAGCCCTCATCCCCATCCCTCATTCTTGGTGACTTCAACATACACACTGATAACCCATCTGACTCATACGCTTCTCAATTCCTCACCCTAACCTCCTCCTTCAACTGAGCTCCACCACCCCTACTCATGAATCTGGTCACTGTCTTGATCTCATCCTCTCTTCTACCTGCTCGCCCTCTAACCTCTGCGTCTCTGCTCTGCCCATTTCTGACCATCACCTGATCACATTCATACTTCATCACCCTCCCCCTCAGTCCCGCCCAACACTAACCACTACCTCCAGGAATCTCCAGGCTGTTGACCCCCCCCACCTTATCTGCTAGTATCTCTGATCTCCTCCCGTCCATCACGTCCTCCGAGTCCGTCGACAAGGCTGTTTCCAACTACAATGCCACTCTCTCCTCCGCCCTAGACACCCTTGCACCATCTGTTTCCCGTCCCACAAGGCGCACTACTCCCTAGCCCTGGCTTAACCCTTGCACCCGCTACCTTCACTCCTGCTCCCGATCGGCTGAACACCTATGGAGGAAATCTCGCACCCATACTGACTTCATTCACTACAAATTCATGCTATCCTCCTGCCAGTCCTCCCTATTCCTCGCCAAACAGGACTACTACACTCACCTGACTAATTCCCTCAGCTCTAACCCTCGTCGTCTCTTTGCCACCCTCAACTCCCTCCTCAAAGTGCCCTCCGCTCCCATCCCCCCCTCACTCTCTCCTCAATCACTGGCTGATTACTTCCGCGACAAGATCCAGAAGATCAACCTCGAATTCACCTCTAAACCTTCTCCTCCTCTTCATCCTATCACCCACTCAACCAATCACCCACTCAACCAATCACCCCATGCCTCCTTCTCCTCTATTCCTGATATCACCGAAGAGGAAACCGCCCATCTTCATCCTATCACCCACTCAACCAATCACCCCATGCCTCCTTCTCCTCTTTTCCTGATATCACCGAGGAGGAAACCGCCCATCTTCTCTCCTCCTCGAAAAGCACCACCTGTTCCTCAGACCCCATTCCCACCAACTTACTTGTCACCATCTCTCCTACTATCACCCCTCCCATCTGTCATATCCTCAACCTCTCTCTCTCCACCGCAACTGTCCCCGACACCTTCAAGCATGCTGTTGTCACACCTCTCCTCAAAAAACCTTCACTTGACCCCACCTGTCCCTCCAACTACCGCCCCATCTCCCTCCTACCCTTCCTCTCCAAAATACTTGAACACAGCCGTTGCATTGATTTTCTCGCCTCTCATGCCATCCTCGATCCGCTTCAATCTGGCTTTCGCCCACTTCATTCGACAGAAACGGCATTATCCAAAGTCTGTAACGACCTGTTCCTCGCCAAATCCAAAGGTCATTACTCCATCCTCATTCTCCTCAACCTATCCGCCGCCTTTGACACTGTCAATCACAACTTACTTCTGGACACTGTCCTCTTTTGGGTTCCAGGGCTCTGTCCTCTCCTGGTTCTCCTCTTATCTCTCCCATCGTACCTTCAGAGTACACTCTCATGGTTCTTCCTCCACCCCTATCCCGCTCTCTGTTGGAGTCCCTCAGGGTTCTGTCCTTTGACCCCTTCTTTTCTCCATCTACACCTCTTCCCTGGGCTCCCTGATCTCATCTCATGGCTTCCAGTATCACCTTTATGCTGACGACACCCAGCTTTATCTCTCCACACCTGACATCACTGCGGAAACCCAGGTCAAAGTATCGGCCTGCTTATCCGACATTGCTGCCTGGATGTCCAACCGCCACCTGAAACTGAACATGGCCAAGACCGAACTTCTTGTCTTCCCACCCAAACCCACTTCTCCTGTACCTCCACTCTCTATTTCAGTTGACAACACCCTCATTGTCCCAGTCTCTTCTGCCCGCAACCTCGGTGTCATCTTCGACTCCTCCCTCTCCTTCTCTGCGCACATCCAGCAGATAGCCAAGACCTGTCGCTTCTTCCTCTATAACATTAGCAAAATCCGCCCTTTCCTCTCTGAGCACACCACCCGAACTCTCATCCACTCCCTCGTTACCTCTCGCCTTGACTACTGCAACCTGCTCCTCACTGGTCTCCCACTTAGCCACCTATCCCCCCTTCAGTCCGTTCAGAACTCTGCCGCATGTCTTATCTTCCGCCTGAACCGATACACTCATACCACCCCTCTCCTCAAGTCACTTCATTGGCTTCCGATCAGGTACCGCCTTCAATTCAAGCTTCTGCTACTAACCTACAAATGTACTCGATCTACAGCCCCTCCTTACCTCTCAACCCTCATCTCCCCTTACGTTCCTACCCGTACCCTCTGCTCTCAAAACAAATCCCTCCTTTCAGTACCCTTCTCCACCACCGCCAACTCCAGACTCCGCCCTTTTTCCCTCACCTCACCCCACGCTTGGAACAAACTCCCCGAGCCCATACGCCAAGCCCCCCTCCCTGCCCATCTTCAAATCTCTGCTTAAAGCCCATCTCTTCAATGTCGCCTTCGGCACCTAACCTCTACACCTCTGCCCAGGAAACCTAGACTGCCCAACTTGACATTTCGTTACTTAGATTGTAAGCTCCTTTGAGCAGGGACCGTCCTTCTTTATTTTGTACAGCGCTGCGTAACCCTAGTAGCGCTCTAGAAATGTTAAGTAGTAGTAGTAGTAGATTATGCCCCTCTTTGCGTTTTAGATGCTGAACAAACACTGTTAATTCAGCTTCCTCTACAGTAATGCCATATAAAGTGCACGGGAGCAGTAGACTCTCTCTTCGGCGAAAGGCCTCAAATGTTGGCATACAGGCAGCAGAAGCAGTCATCGTTCTATAAGCATCATCTTGAAAATGATTATTTAGTTCACTTAGCTGGCAGTCAATTATCTCATTCCACAGATGTCTCAAATCTTCATTGCTTTGAACATAAGTACATAAGTAATGCCACACTGGGAAAAGACCAAGGGTCCATCGAGCCCAGCATCCTGTCCACGACAGCAGCCAATCCAGGCCAAGGGCACCTGGTGAGCTTCCCAAACGTACAAACATTCTATACATGTTATTCCTGGAATTGTGGATTTTTCCCAAGTCCATTTAGTAGCGTTTTATGGACTTGTTCTTTAGGAAACTGCCTAACCCCTTTTTAAACTCTGGAATTCGTTGCCGGAGAACATGGTGAAGGCGGTTAGCTTAGCAGAGTTTAATTATGCGTTGGGTGAAGAAAACTTTTCTCTGATTTGTTTTAAATTTATTACACTGTAGTTTCATCGCTTGCCCCCTAGTCCTAGTATTTTTGAACAGACGCTTCACATCCACCTGTTCCACTCCACTCATTATTTTATATACCTCTATCATGTCTCCCCTCAGCCGTCTCTTCTCCAAGCTGAAAAGCCCTAGCCTCCTTAGTCTTTCTTCATAGGAAAGTCGTCCCATCCCCGCTATCATTTTAGTCGCCCTTCGCTGCACCTTTTCCAGTTCTACTATATCTTTCTTGAGATGCAGTGACCAGAATTGAACAGAATACTCAAGGTGCGGTCGCACCATGGAGCGATACAACAGCATTATAACATCCTCACACCTGTTTTCCATACCTTTCTTAATAATACCCAACATTCTATTCACCTTCCTAGCCGCAGCAGCACACTGAGCAAAAGGTTTCAGTGTATTATCAACGACGACACCCAGATCCCTTTCTTGGTCCATAACTCCTTACATGGAACCTTGCATGACGTAGCTATAATTCGGGTTCTTTTTTCCCACATGCATCATCTTGCACTTGCTCACATTAAACATCATCTGCCATTTAGCCACCCAGTCTCCCAGTTTTGTAAGGTCCTTCTGTAATTTTTCACAATCCTGTCGCAAGTTAACGACTTTGAATAACTTTGTGTCATCAGCAAACAGAAGAAGATTTACCCAAAGTGGGAAAAAACAATGAAATACCAAACTTTGTAGGTAGCTTTATCTTTCGAGAGGAAGAAACATCCCACTTTTCAACATCATATTTCTCCATGAGATCCTCTGTTAACTTAAGAACTTTATCAAAGTCATTTGATGTGTTCTCCCTAAACTGAACAAAAGCTTCTTTTAGACACTCTATAAGATTAATGCAATCTGTAACAGACAACATGGCACTCTGTAGTCCTTTCGTGGCAAAATCACTGCTTTCAAATAATTTCCCATATGTAACTGCCAGAAATAAGAATGTCTTTGTCTCTATCAGATGCAAAAGAGATAGGGAATCTAGTTTTGTCTGTCCAGCAGCATTTGAAAATTCAGCAAGTACTTCAAGAATTACATCAAAAAGCATCAATAATTTTTTCACAGAGCCAGATTTCGAGCTCCATCTTGTGTCTGTTGATCGTTCAAGTTCAAGGCATTGTCTATCAGGATGGAGTTGTTTCTGTACTTCCAAAAAACTAGCATATATGTACCTGTCATAAAACTATACAAGGAGTTCAGAATTTCAAAAAATTTGGACATGCTTTAGATGCTGTGCAGTGAACCAGATTGAGGCGATGAGAATTACAGTGCACATAAACAGCCCACCGAAACGTGCCTCACTTCGCTTATTGGAAAAGTAATGGAAGCGATGCTGAAGGAAAGGATAGTGAATTTCCTGGAAGAAAATGAGTTGCAAGATCCGAGACAACATGGTTTTACCAAAGGGAAATCGTGCCAAACGAATCTCATTGAATTCTTTGATTGGGTGACCGGAGAATTGAACCGTGGACGTGCTATAGACGTAATCTACTTAGATTTCAGCAAGGCTTTTGACACGGTTCCCCACAAGAGGCTCTTAAATAAACTGGATGGGCTGAAGATAGGACCCAAAGTGGTGAACTGGATTAGGAACTGGTTGACGGACAGGCGCCAGAGGGTGGTGGTGAATGGAGTTCGCTCGGAGGAGGGAAAGGTGAGTAGTGGAGTGCCTCAGGGATCGGTGCTGGGGCCGATTCTGTTCAATATATTTGTGAGTGACATTGCCGAAGGGTTAGAAGGTAAAGTTTGCCTATTTGCGGATGATACTAAGATTTGTAACAGAGTGGACACCCCGGAGGGAGTGGAAAACATGAAAAAGGATCTGAAAAAGCTAGAAGAATGGTCTAAGGTTTGGCAATTAAAATTCAATGCAAAGAAATGCAAAGTGATGCACTTAGGGAGTAGAAATCCAAGACAGGCGTATGTGTTAGGCAGTGAGAGTCTGCTAGGTACGGATGGGGAGAGGGATCTTGGGGTGATAGTATCTGAGGATCTGAAGGCGATGAAACAGTGTGACAAGGCGGTGGCCGTAGCTAGAAGGTTACTAGGCTGTATAGAGAGAGGTGTGACCAGCAGAAGAAAAGAGGTGTTGATGCCCCTGTACAAGTCGTTAGTGAGGCCCCACCTGGAGTATTGTGTTCAGTTTTGGAGGCAGTATCTTGCTAAGGATGTAAAAAGAATTGAAGCGGTGCAAAGAAAAGCTACGAGGATGGTATGGGATTTGCGTTACAAGACGTATGAGGAGAGACTTGCAGACCTGAACATGTATACCCTGGAGGAAAGGAGGAACAGGGGTGATATGATACAGAAGTTCAAATATTTGAAAGGTATTAATCCGCAAACTAACCTTTTCCGGAGATGGGAAGGCAGTAGAACGAGAGGGCATGAAATGAGATTGAAGGGGGGCAGACTCAAGAAGAATGTCAGGAAGTATTTTTTCACGGAGAGGGTGATGGATGCTTGGAATGCCCTCCCGCGTGAGGTGGTGGAGATGAAAACGGTAACGGAATTCAAACATGCGTGGGATAAACATAAAGGAATCCTGTGCAGCAGAAAGGGATCCTCAGGAGCTTAGCCTAGAATGGGTGGCAGAGCTGGTGGTTGGGAGGCGGGGCTAGTGTGGGAAGACATATACGGACTGTGCTGGGGCTGGTGGTTGGGAGGCGGGACTAGTGCTGGGCAGACTTATACGGTCTGTGCCGGGGCTGGTGGTTGGGCGGCGGGGATAGTGCTGGCCAGACTTATACGGTCTGTGCACTGAAGAAGACAGTACAAATAAAAAAAGTAGCACATATGAATTTATCTTCTTGGGCAGACTGGATGGACCGTGCAGGTCTTTTTCTGCCGTCATCTACTATGTTACTATGTTAGTATGTATGTTTCAAAATTACATGAACACCTCCTTTGTTTCCAGACATCACAGATGCTCCATCAAAGCTGAAGCCAACACATAACTCTGGATCTAATTGAAGCACTTCAAGCACTTTAATGATTTTATCAGAAATCCCATTGCTGTCATGTCTGCATAAGTACATAAGTACATAAGTAGTGCCATACTGGGAAAGACCAAAGGTCCATCTAGCCCAGCATCCTGTCACCGACAGTGGCCAATCCAGGTCAAGGGCACCTGGCACGCTCCCCAAACGTAAAAACATTCCAGACAAGTTATACCTAAAAATGCGGAATTTTTCCAAGTCCATTTAATAGCGGTCTATGGACTTGTCCTTTAGGAATCTATCTAACCCCTTTTTAAACTCCGTCAAGCTAACCGCCCGTACCACATATGCAACATGCTCACGTTTAGAGAGATCTTTGCATTCATCACCCAGAATTGCATAGTATGTATTATTGATTTCATGTATTTCGGATTTGCTCTGTGCGCTTAAAACTGGGCGGGTGAGTCTGAGCTGAGATTGGATGGGCCTGGGCCTGCCCAGGCCCGCCCGTATCTACGCCCCTGTATCTCCTCCCCCCAACCTGAAGGGTACCAGAATTAAATATAAGACCCTCCACCCAACTACCTACCTACATTAAATTTTAAAACTTGTTTTGTTCATTTTAACATGGGCACTATTAAAATTTGTTGGTGGGGGTCACGTGATGAGCTGAGGGAGGAAGTCGCAGCTTTCATCTCTCCAGGGTTCCCCCTCTGCTTTTGCGCCGCTAACGGCTAATTGCAGCGAAACTGCCCCAGAATCGGTGTGTTAGCCAGGAGTAGCCTATGGATACATTTGTGACCCAAGAAACAAGAGCGACTCCAGCAAAAATGGTAAAAAAGGCGCAGACAAACCACGAGGCTCTGGAGATTCCAAGATGGCATCGAGTGTGGCGACGGACCCACCTCCGCAGTTCCACCCGATGCAGCTACAACAAATCACAGAAGCGGTTAAGTCTGCACTTGAACCGCAACTTACTAAAATTTCCAAACGACTCGAGGGAGTTGAAATGCTGTTAGGGGAAACAACGCGTCGCACGGGGGAGCTGGAGGTGCGGGTGTCTGAATTGGAAGACACGGCCCTGGGCAGAGATGGCTTACTCACGGAGCTCCAAAACCAGCTAAAACAACAGGCGCAGCACCTGGATGATTTGGAGAACAGATCAAGGAGGTCCAATCTGCACCTGATCGGCATCCCAGAGTCGGTGCAGGACCGGCAACTGCCTGCACAATTGGACCGCTGGCTAAATCAGGAGTTCGCCCTATCTGATAGTGCTGGGCCCTTGTGCTTGGAAAGAGCGCATAGATTGGGACGCAGGGCCACTGGCAACAGGCCTCGAGCTGTGATCATAAAGGTCCACAACTTTCTCCACAAGGAAGAAATATTGAGAGGAGCGAGGGCGAAATGGGACACTCACATTTGATGGAGTGGGAGTTAAAATCTTTCAGGATTACTCTGTTGCCCTACAAGCGCGCAGGAAGGCTTATGGGCCATTGTGTCGACACTTGGCCGAGAAAAACCAGAGGTTCATGCTGCTTTATCCAGCCCAGTTGAAAGTCTTAATGGAGGGTGGATGGAAAACATTCTAATCTCCTGAAGAAGCAAAGAAGATGTTGCAGGATACTCCAGTATCAAGCCCTGGACAGCTGGACTGAGGAGTGATGATAACACGCCAGCAATTAGAAGCTGAGTTTTGTTAGGGTTATGTGACATTTTTTGTGGAGGGCGGAATGCATGCTGTTTAATGTAAGTGCGGCTTGATTGACTGTGTATGTATGGGGCAAGAGTGAGTAGGTGTGGAGGGTGGGGGGGCCCCTTATCACTTTGTGACCTGTACTCTCCATGCAGCAGAAGCTGCGTTGGGAGACTGAGTGGTTAAGGGGAGGGAAAGAGGGGGGAGGGGTGAGGGAGGTTGGGGGGGTCAAGTGGGAGGTAATAGTGAAGGGAAGTATAGAAGTGGGAGGAGAATCTATGGGAGATTGAAAAGTGTAGAGAGGGAGGTTCAGAGGATAAACGTATGGATGAGGATGCTTCGGGGATAGGCTGGGCCCCCGGAGCTACATAATGAACGAATGAGGTGGATGTGGGAACTTGTGGCAACAAAAGAGGATGGGAAAATCAACTCTTAAAATATTGTCTTGGAATGTGGCGGGGATAACGTCACCAATCAGGCGCTATAAGATCTTGTCACAGTTGAGGGCGCATGGAGCTACCATTGCTTGTCTTCAAGAGACAAAGCTCTCGGATAGTGAGCATGCGAAATTGTGCCAAAGGTGGGTGGGGGAATGTCATTATTCTTCTTCCGGGAACCACAGGAATGGGGTGGCTGTCCTCATAAAAAAAGGGTGTGTCCTGCCAGACCAAACTTGTGTATAAGGACTCTGATGGGCGAGTGGTGCTGCTTCATGTAAATTATCAGGGAACAAAATTTTACCTATGCACAGTATATGGGCCCAATACATTCTCTCCCTCCTTTTTTCAACAATTGGTGGCATTGGGCTTGCAACACACAGACGCCCCGTGGGTGTGGGCAGGGGATTTCAATCAAGTAATGGACCCTGCATTGGATAGATCTTCACCCCGAGCGGTGGCAGCGGTGGGGGGAGGGAGAGGCCTGCCGGCTATGTGTAACTCCCTGCGGTTGGTTGACCCTTGGAGATTGTTGCACCCTGCGACGCGGGATTAAACTCACCAGTCCAGGGTTCATCAATCGTGGTCCCACTTCGATTACATACTATTGACACGCTCTTGGTTTTTCAGGACCCACAAGGTATTCATTGGCCCCACGGAGATTTCCGACCATTCTCTGATTGGGATAGAGTTGACCGTTGGCATGGGAGAGCCCATGGCGAGTTCCTGGCGATTCCCTTCGTACTTGTATCAAGACCGACAATTCATAGGGCACCTTAAAACCCGATAGTTTTATGTAGAGACTAATGAGTCCTCTTGCACGTCGTCAACCTTGTTTTGGGAAGCCTCCAAGGCGGTACTCCGCGGTGAGGTTATCGCATTCATGAGTGCACGAGCCAAACGGCTGGCGGCAGGCATCATGCGATTAGAGTTAGCTTATAAGACTGCAAAGAGGCAACACATAATTAATCCATCTAGAGAACACCAGGAAAGAGTGGCAACTGCCTTGGCGGCGTTAAATTCTATGATTCATGAAAAATATAAGGGGCTATTGTTTGCCAGGCAACTAAACTTTCAGAGATTTGGCAATAAGGTGGGAAGATTGCTGGCGCAGGCAGCAAGAGCAAAAACCTCGCGGAATTATATTTCTCATATTACTTCAGGCGCTGGATCTTGCATCTCGCAACTGGCAAAGATAGCAAAGGTCTTTAAAGACTATTTTTATTCCCATAGTGGAGAACCCCAATCATCCTTTATAGATGATTACTTAGAAGATGCAGGTATGCCGCGCTTAGAACAAAGAGTAAAAGAACAGTTGTCATTACCTATTAGAGCGCAGGAGCTTCAAAGAGCCATAAAATCTCTTCCGCTTCGGTCGGCCCCTGGTCCGGATGGGTTCTCGGGCGAGTATTATAAAATATTGGGTTTGGAAGTGGTGGGGCCCCTTGTATCATACTATGATGCAGTAGTAGACCATGGTTTCTTCTCCCCGGGAAAAAACGAGGCCTTAATCACCCTCATTCCGAAGCCTGGCAAGCCTCAGGACCAGGTAGAATCTTACAGGCCAATCTCATTGCTCAATGTTGATATTAAGCTTTTGGCAAGAGTATTGGCTGAGAGATTGTCGCAGCATTTGCCGTCCTTAATTGGTGAGCACCAAGTGACGGTCAATGTGCGCAAAGTCCTTTTATCCATGGCACACGGTCACAACACTAAGAAGCTGTTGTTATTGCTGAGTTTGGATGCTGAAAAAGCATTTGATAAGGTGCAGTGGAACTACCTTTTTAGAGTGCTACAATGGGTAGGGCTGGAGGGCTGGTTTATGGAGGCGATTGTGGCTTTGTATGCCAGCCCCTCGGCACGCATAGTGACGAACGGGACTGAGTCTGCAGCATTCCAGTTGCAGAGAGGGACAAGACAGGGTTGCCCACTCTCCCCGCTGTTGTTTTTGCTGTATCTAGAGCCTTTGCGCCGCACACTTATGAAAGATCCAGATGTTGCGGGGATCACCATGCCGACACAGGAGGTTAAAGTACTAGCATTTGCGGACGATATCCTCTTGACTCTGACACGACCTGAGAAATCGGTGCAGCATCTATTGGCAATTTTAGATGAATTTAGTTTTCTCACAGGCTTTTCCCTCAATTTTCAAAAATCTGTTGCTCTCCCACTACAAGCTGAGATTCGGGCGGGGTGGGCAGGCCAGTTCCCCTTTCAGTGGGAACAATCCCAAATTAAGTATTTGGGGGTTTATAGCCCCATAAACCTGTCAGAGTTGTATACACAAAATATTGTACCGTTAAAACAGCAGACCACGAAACTTCTGCAGAGATGGCAGGCACTCCCGATTACCCTGTTGGGCCGCATAGCTCTTTATAACATGGTTTTGTTTCCCAAATGGACCTATGTGTTGCAGATGCTTCCTCTTTTACTATGACCTAATGAGGGAAGGTGGCTGCGGAAAAAACTAAATCACTTCATATGGCAGGGGAAGAGGGCCCGCTTGCCACTCTCCAAAGTAATGATGCCCCGAGTGAAGGGGAGACTGGGGCTTTTGGACCTCAGACTTTTTTCCATGGCTAGCAGTATGAGACATTTATCTGATTGGTTTCGTAGCACCCACTATTTTTCTTGCACCACAGCAGAAACCAAGCTTTTGGGGAAAACTCACTTTTCATATTGGCTACATGCGCCCTCAATAGACATGACACAACTGGGGCCACTCAAATGTATATTGGGCCCGCTACGTTCTACCTGGAAGCGGCTTGGTCGATTAAAGTTGCTGGATTCCTCTGTTTCGGTGCTTTTGCCACTCCAGGGAAATCTGGCATTCCCGGCGGGGAGCTCATCGCTCCATTTCCGGAGGTGGGCCGTAGCGGGAATTAAATATTTGTTTCATGTGGTTACTGAACAAGGGGATTTGAAATCATTTGAAGCTTTGAAAGAGGAGTATGGATTGAGTGGGAATGACTGGTTTGCATATGTACAGTTGAAGCATTATGTAATTTCACTGCCCTCGGCTTCTCTGACTGCTGACTCTTGGGAAAGACTCAATGAACTATTGGGATTAGACGCGCAATTAAGAGTGCCGTTGAGCTATTTCCATCACCATCTGAGAGAGGCACTTGAACCTCTGGATCATCGAGTGGTGACCCAGGCTTGGAATAAGGAGCTACAGCTGCACCTCCAACCAGAACATATAGGTGCATGTCTCAAATCGCTGTATGCAACTATGGACAACGCGGCCTGGTGGGAACTGCAGTATAAGTTTTTGCTTCGCTTACACATTTCACCTCACAGAGCGTATAGAGCAACTCTCTGGAAGTCAGACTCTTGCCCAAAGTGCGGAGGTGCCAATGCGCATCTGGGACACATGTATTGGAGCTGTCCCAGAGTCAAAATGTTTTGTACTGAATTAAACAGTCATGTGTCTCAGCTCTGGAGCACGACGTGGAAATCTTCTCCAAGGCAGCTGTTTGATTTATTTGGAATACAAAGCCCGGCTCCAACAGGATTTAAAAGTTTTTTTTGAAGCGTACAATGGTGATGGCAAAGCGAGTCATTTTGCAACTATGGTTGGCGGCGGACCGCCCGACCATATCCCACTGGAGATCAGCTATGATTCAAGCCTGTGCGCTTGAGAAGACAGGAATCCCGGACTTGGCCTCCAAAAGAGGCGAACAGTTCTGTAATATTTGGTCTCCTTTTTGGGACTCTCTCACTCCTGTAGCACGCAGCAAGATATTGAATTGTTAATACAGATAGGATACTGGTTGATAAGGAACAGGTAGGGGGGAAGGTAAGGGAGGGGTTGGGAGGGGGGGAGGGGAGGGGAGGGGGAGATAAGTTGGGATAAACTTTAAAAGCATGCAAACCAGGCAATGTCTTTCTTTTGTGTTGCATTGTTTCATTTTGATTGTAAATTGACTCAGTTTGGATTGCAATAAATATGATTTTTTTTTTTTAATTGTTGGTGGGTTTCTGGTTGGGGTTGGGTGCCTAGGGGGGGGGGAAGGGTATAATTCATGATTAAAAATACTTTTTTGCCCTAGGCAGTAAAGACCCCCCCCCCCCACCCCCACCCAGAAGCCATCACCACCCAGCATCACACTGTACATGTTAAATTTTTAAAAAATATATTTATTTTATCTGGACAGCTGGACTTGCATGTAGTGGCAGGTGGAGGAGTCTCAGAGAGAACTGTGCTCCGCTACATGTGTGCTGGCTCCTGCTGCCTGTTGTGGGGACGAGGGAATTGCTGAGGGCGACCTGGGGGGGGGGGGGGGGGGATCAACAAGAAGCTGATCTTGCTCCAGCGAGGGCAAAGTGTAGGATCCACAACACTAATGGCAGCCAGCAGATTTTCCCCTGTGGCACTTCGGTGCCATCGTGTACTCTGCGAGGGCATTGGGGGGGGGGGGGAGAGAAGCAAGGCAAAGCAGCAGAGTGAAACTGGACGGTCGGTCGGCAGAGTGATCAAGGGAAGAGTAGTGGTGCAGGAGTGCAGTGATAGAATTGCCCAGCCTACCAACTTCCGGATAAGGAGGACTTGCACAAAAAAAAAAAAAGGCTCGTAGGAGCCAAGGAGGAAGACCGGAGAACTGCCAGCTGTATAAAAGTAAGTCATGGCGAGGTCACGTGACACCATGGTGCAGGGCTGAAGCTAGTGAGCGGAGCTCCACGCACATTCACCCTATAATCTGCTAATTTGCCGACTCCATAAAGGAAAACGGTGCTGCCGTGATCGCATAGGCTCGGGGAACTGACCGGCAATTGGAGAAAACGTGGCCGAACGAAGAATGGCGGCAAAAACGGTCAGGAGAGAGCGAGATAAAACGAAACTGGCTGATAACAAGATGGCCGACCATCGCGAACTCGGAGAGCATACCGTGGGATCGGCCTGGCTGACAGAGATCGCCGCAGAGGTAACAGCAGCGGTTGAGGCAGCGCTGAACAAAAAAACTTCAACAATTATTTGATCGGACGGAAGAAGCTCATGAGGGGTTAGACAGTATGAGCTTAGAGCTGGATGAGGGCCTGCAGCGCATATCGGACCTGGAGGAGACCGTAGAGGCACAGAAGGAGAACTCAGTGCAACTGAAGCGGCGCATGCAGGATCTGGAAGCAAAGGTAGACGATTTAGAGAATCGTAGTAGGCAAAACAATTTGAGACTAGTTGGACGCCCTGAATCGCTGCTGGATAAGGACCTGCCTACCTTTCTGGAGGAATGGCTCCCACAGACACTACAACTAGCAGATAAATTACAACATTTCTGCGTGGAGCGGGCCCATAGAGTGGGGCCTGTGCGACAGACAGCGGCCAGGCCGAGAGTGGTAATATTCAAGAGTCTCAACTTTTGCCATAAACAGTATATCTTGGATGCGATTTGCAGTGGCAACTCTCTCACCTATCAGGGTAAGCAGATATTATGCTTTCAGGACTATTCTCAGCAGATGATACGGAAGTCCTTTGCACCCTTGTGTACAGATTTGTTTCATAAGAAGATAAAGTTTGCACTCTTATATCCTGCTAAATTGCGCATTACCATAAATGGAGTAACAAAAATCTTCGATAAGGTGGAAGCAGCTAAAGACTACATACAACAAAAGGGAACTGATCCAGCTAATTGAGGAAAGAGAGAAAGAACACCGGATCCTGTAGAGGGTTGTTCGGAGATCCCGGATTCCCACGAAATGGTTTTGAGTTCAGTGTTTGGTTCGGACATGGATAAGAGAGACCCAGGATTGGAAGTCCAGGGGATTGAATAGTTGTGGATTATTAAGTCTCATACAGACTATGCTGCAGGTATTGGATCTTTGACTCTGAGAGTACCGGCAGCGAGGTTCTTTACTAGATAACTGACTGCTTCCTGGAGGGCCCCCGAGATTGAAGGCGGACTTTGGGAATATGCAGACTGCAGTTTGTGAGGGGAGGACGACATCTACTGAACAGGATATCAGAGGTTCTCTCCTGTCATCTATAAGTGAGACTATAAAGACTGAACTAGTGGATATGCTTCATGTGGGTATATTTAGATAATATGTTAGGGATTGGAACGGGAGGGGGATGTTGATAGATTGTGTGGAAGGGTGAATGCAGGTGTTATATCGTGACTAGTTCTTGGAATGGGAAGTTGGGGAAGGGGATGAGGGATCAGGGGGGGTAGGGATGAGGAGGGGGGTGGGGAAGTATAGGGGAAGGGATACAGGCTACCAATTGAAATACAGTAGTAAGAGAGTGAATGTGAGAGAGAGGAAGGATGACTGGGTGTGGAAAAGAATAGTGGGGGTGGTGCAGCTGGGACGCCACTCCTGCTGGATATTAGTAGACGTACATCTGACTAGTCAAGAGCGAGATGGGGTCACTTAATAGGACTTAAAGTATACTCCTGGAACGTGGGAGGCATATCATCCCCCATTAAAAGGAAGAAAATACTCCATAGCCTTAAAAAGAAAAGAGCAGATATTGCGCTCCTCCAAGAAACACATCCAACAGCCCAGGAGCATAAGAAGCTCCAAACTTGGTGGGTGGGGACAATGCTAGAAGCCCCGGAAGTGAGGAAAAAAGCGGGAGTGGCGATCTTATTCCATAAATCCCTCTTGGTCGAGGTTGAGCAGCTCCATGTTGATGCAGATGGGAGATATATTATAGCGCAGGTAAAGGTGAATGGCAGGTCTTGTTTAATCTGCAATGTTTATGCCCCAAATGTGTACAATAAACAATTTTATCATAATTTCTTAAGCAAGGTACAGAAGTCCAACATTCAGCAGAAGATAATTGGGGGGGACTTCAATGTGGTGGCGGACCCGAGTATGGACAGATCACACACTAAATTGGGAGGGGCAGTAAGAGCTAATAAAGGTATATCTCTGCTATGTGGAGCACTGGGAATGGTAGATGCGTGGAGGGTGTTACATCCGACCACTAAAGACTATACTCACTACTCTAGAGCACACCATACACAATCAAGGACTGATTATCTATTGATAGATGAAGAGAGTTTCTCTGGCATTATCGAGGCAGATATTGACCCTACGATCATATCAGATCATGCGGCTATATATATAAAAATGAGGGATCAGAATCCGCAGAGTATACAGTTTAGATGGGCCTTCCCCTTGAACTTGTATTATGACCCAGAATTCTGGACACATATTAGAGAGAAATGGAAAGAATATACCATACATAATGCTTCACATGAACACACCCCGATATTATATTGGGAAGCAGGGAAGGCTGTCTTAAGGGGAGAGATAATAGCGTATAGTGCTAGGAAGAAGAAACGGAGAGATCAAGCGATCATTAGAATGGGGAAACTACTAGTACACCTCAGGAGGTCCTATGGACAACATTCCACAAGTCATACCAGGGAGCAACTGTTAGCCACACAAGCCTCGCTTAATGAGTTACTGCATCAACGAGCAAGTAAAATCAGCGGAATACTATAGATATCGATTATTTCAGTATGGCAATAAACCAGGGAAAATGATGGCGGGGTTAGTGAGGAGAGCGAGGGGCCAGAGAAGAGTGCTGGCAGTGCGGGCGCCATCAGGGGGATTGGCACATACGGATGCAGAGATACAGGCAGTGTTTCAAGATTATTATGCCAGGTTGTATGCTAAGAACGACACAGGTGATTTAGATCCAGATATGTATCTTGAGAATGTTGCACTGCCTAAGATATCTGAGCGACAGCGGAAGGAGCTCAACAAACCGATAGAAGTAGAAGAGGTCCATAGAGGAATCAGAGATAGTGCACTGCATAAAGCAGCGGGTCCGGATGGATTCCGGGCTGAATTCTATAAAATCTTATTACCGGACATAGGTGACACATTAGTCAATGCATTTAACGATTCTGTGGCATTGGGGGAACTCCCGTCGTCCTTGAGATTGGCAGATATAATGTTTTTTTTTAAACCTGAGAAGGATCCGACTTTACCAGATTCGTATAGACCGATATCACTCATCAGCTATGAGGCCAAGCTGCTGGCTAAGATCTTAGCAGTGAGACTGGCTGGGGTGCTGCCTGGGATAGTGGCCTCTCCTCAAGTGGGATTTATTCAAGGGAGACAGAGTGTGAAAAATATTAGGATGATATTAGCTACGATGGAGCGAGTGCGTAGGGAAGGAGGAGACTCGCTATTGATCAGCTTCGACGCCCAAAAGGCTTTCAATAGGGTTGAGTGGGAATTTCTTTTTGCAACGCTGCGGGCATATGGATTTGAGGGGTACTTTACACAAGCAATATCTATATTATACAAAACTCCAGCGGCCAGAGTGCTGGTTAATGGCTCGTACTCTGACAGCTTCCTGATTAACCGGGGAACTAGGCAGGGCTGCCCTTTGTCTCCACTGCTCTTTGCCATAACATTGGACCCTTTAGTTCGTGACATATTAGGGAATCCCGAGATCGAAGGGATAAAACTGGGAACCCAAGAATTTAAAATCTTGGCCTTTGCGGATGATATCCTGGTTCATCTGGATAGGCCAGAGAGGTCGCTACCAGTATTGATGGAGGTATTCGCAGAATATGGTGCATTCTCGGGGTTTAAATTGAATACTCAAAAATCTGAGGGATTGCCTATGACTGATAAAGTAAGAGAGCAGTGGAAGGGTGAGTTTCCACTGCGATGGTCGGCAAAGGAGTTTAAATATCTAGGCATTGTGTTAACTGGGGACTTGAGTAGATTATATAGACGAAATGTAGATGAGCTCCTTCATCATACGAGACATCAGTTGGCCAGATGGGAGGGACTGCCTTTGACGGTGAGCGGGAGAGTGGGTCTCTTCGCAATGGTACTTTTCCCTAGATGGCTCTATGTGCTGAGACAGTTCCCGATCCTCGTACAGACTAAAGATCTTAAGAAACTAAAGGGAATGTTGTCCAGGTTTTGCTGGGGTGGGAAGAAGGCAAAACTCAAACTGGAATTTATGTATGGGAGAGGGGAGGAGGGAGGCTTAGGGTTGCCAGATATAAGACAATATAACTGGGCCTGTTTGACGAGACATCTAGCGGACTGGATATTAGAAACAGAAGAGTATACGGCTTGGAAGACTGAGCGCGAATTATTCAGGCCCTACCACCCATATTATTTGCTACATGTTAAGGGTAAAACTCTGCCTAAGAGTTGGGGTCAACATATTTTATTACATCCAATGCGTAGTATGTGGCAATATATATTAAAGCAATTGAATAAGAATCCACATTGTACTGATCAGCTCCCACTTGTGCGGAATGCAGATTTTGGCCCTGGGAATATACAAAAGAGGTTTGCTAATTGGGCACAGGAAGGGGTGGTCCTGGTGGCGGATGTAGTGCAGGATTCGGGGAAGGTTATATCGAGAGAGGCCTTAGAGGGTATGGTGGGCGCAGAGAATGTGACATGGTATGAATATCATCAGCTACATAGCTACATTATGCAATTATTTAGAGGCAGGTGTGATAGAGGGATTTATGACTTATTGGTGAACTTATTTTTACCACAAGGTAGGGAACAGACTTCGGTATCTATACTTTATAAACAGTTAAGAATGATTGCTCCACCCCGAAGTTATGAGGTAGTGGCTCAGAAATGGTCTACTGATATGCGAGTGGAGATAAGACGTGGGGACATAGTTAAATACCTGAAGGAGATAACACATAAAGCAGTGGCGTAGCCAAGGGTGGGCTGGGGTGGGCCCAGGCCCACCCACTTTAGGTTCAGGCCCACCAAGTAGCAGCATACCTATAATGTGGCTGGCAGGGACCCCAAGCCCCACCAGCCCAAAACTCCCAACATCTTTTTGCTGCCGGTGAAAATCTGGTATTTAAAAGGTATACGGGGGAGAGGGGATGTTTGAAAGACCATATGGTATGCAGGCAAGAGAGGGAAAAACCAAATCACTTGTAGGACAAGGCAGAGTGCTGCCCACCCACCTTGGGTCCAGGCCCACCCAAACTTGGGTGTCTGGCTACGCCCCTGACATAAAGTAACCAGTGCTCGACATCGGGAGATACAATTTAGAATCATATTGAGAGCATATTTTTCCCCAGTACAGGCCTATTACGCTGGAAGTATTCAGGAGCCAAACTGTACTAAATGTAACTTTCAGAGAGCGTCCGTATTTCACATGTTTTGGGAATGCCCAGTAATTACGAAGTTTTGGGGTAAAATCATGGGATATTGTGAAACATTGCTAAAGAAGAAGATATGTCTGCCACCCAAGAGTATGGTGCTGGGACTGGATGGGAGTGGGCTAGCTATACGGCAAAGGGAGCGATTATTAATATATAAGGCTTTAATCATTGGGAAACAATGTATATTGCAATTTTGGACTCAGGAAACAGGGCCATCCTACTGGCTGTGGAGGAATATGCTTCACTCACTGGTGATGATGGAGGCATATAGAGCTAGTCGTAGCACTAGAAATAAATGACGATTCTGGGAGGTTTGGGAACCATATGTGCAGGCCCTGTCTAGCAGAGCTCGTAGTTTATTGATGAATTCTCTCACGCTGTAGCCTGGGGGTATGGGGAGGGGGTGAAGGGGTATAAGATCATTCTGTGGGGGAGGATCATACGGATATGGGAGGGAGGAAGGGGGGAGGGGGAAGAGTGATCAAAGTTGGAACGATCTGTGTTAGGTGGTTAAATTTGTATTGGTGAGGTTAGCCTCACATTGAAGTGCTGATGTATACATGCTAATATTACATGGGTGATATTTTCAATGGACAAAGAGGAAAGGAAATTGATAAATATATCGAGGAGGGGGGGGAATTAAAAAGGTATTGACATTTATGGGACTGTTAAAAGATTGTTATTTTTTTATGATGACACTGTATATGTGCTTTCGTATTGGCTGTATTGTTATCGTCGTCAATAAAATAGATTTAAACATAAAAGTAAGTCGTGGCTGAGCCGCGGCAGAAAGGCTATAGCTGTGCACTTAGTCTTCAGCGCATAGGACAAACTGGGTGGGCCTGAGCTGAGATTGGGTAGGCCTA
Source organism: Microcaecilia unicolor (assembly GCF_901765095.1). Classification (NCBI taxonomy): domain Eukaryota; kingdom Metazoa; phylum Chordata; class Amphibia; order Gymnophiona; family Siphonopidae; genus Microcaecilia; species Microcaecilia unicolor. The sequence continues at coordinate 115,454,685 of NC_044040.1, read as the reverse complement.
GGCCCATCCAGGCACATCTGTAGCTACGCCCTTGGCGGAAGATAGACCGGCTAACTCCCGTGGTCGGCGTTAAGCTTGGATATTCAATGTCGGGCCATTTTCAGTGACCGGCATTGACTATCTGATTTATTTATAGCTGGTTTGAAGATAACTGGCTGTCAATATTCAGACTTAGCCAGTTATCTTCAAACCAGCCCAAGATATACAGGTTTTCAAGTGGCCAAATATGGCCGCTAAACCTGGTTTAAAAATTGGTGGATTGTTAGTTATATCATATGATATAACTGGCTATCCGTTATCTGCTAACCAGGGATATTCATCAGGGGATAGTCTGTTATCCCCGCTGAATATCAGTGGATAACCAGTTAAGCATTATTTAACCGGTCAGCAACCATTCTGGCCAGTTAAATAGTGCTAAATATTGGGCGGCATTTCTTTTCAGCCTTCAAATTGGGTACAGGAGTTTGGCTTTTCCACTAATCCTTCCCCCCCACTACTACCACATAACCAGAACAAACACCATTCTTTCAACACTTGAAACAGCTATGGGGTCTCTGCTTTTCTATTAGCCCTTCTCCCATTATGCTAGCCAGACCAGGGTATTCTCTGTGCCCCTTGTGCCCAAAGACTTTCATACAGCATCAGGAGAGCAAACACAAAGAATTGTCTGGGAACTTACCCTAACTCATGGAGCTCCTCTGGGTTGAGGGAAACTTCAACCCCCAACAGTTAACACATTGTTCCTGTTACAGTTTGAATGCTCCTAGTTCCTAACCTCAAGGAATCTTATTTATTTTTATTTATTTGTTACATTTGTACCCCACATTTTCCTACCTATTTGCAGGCTCAATGTGGCTTACATGATACCGTATAGGCTGTTGCCGATTCGGTTGGTAACAGATACAAAGTTATGTTGTGAACAGATGAGGTGGATTTGGATCAAGTATCATGGGATCAAAAGAGGTGAAGATTAAATCCTGCTCCCTTGTCCCAGGCACGGACCTTCTCTTCAGTCGCCCACTGGAGCACTGCCCCCTCTTTGCCTCTCTCCAGGCTGGGGCTCTTTTGACAAAGTGAATGATACATACCTGTAGCAGGTGTTCTCCGAGGACAGCAGGCTGATTGTTCTCACGACTGGGTTGACGTCCACGGCAGCCCCCACCAACCGGAACAAAACTTCGCGGGCGGTCCCGCACGCAGGGCACGCCCACTGCGCATGCGCGGCCGTCTTCCCGCCCGTGCATGACCGTTCCCGCTCAGTTGAATGACAAGCAAAAATGATCAAAAACGCAACTCCAAAGGGGAGGAGGGAGGGTAGGTGAGAACAATCAGCCTGCTGTCCTCGGAGAACACCTGCTACAGGTATGTATCATTCACTTTCTCCGAGGACAAGCAGGCTGCTTGTTCTCACAACTGGGGTATCCCTAGCTCTCAGGCTCACTCAAAACAAGAACCCAGGTCAATTTAACCTCACAACGGCGAGGGTACAACAGAAAATTGACCTACGAAGAACAACTAACTGAGAGTGCAGCCTGACCAGAATAAATTCGGGTCCTGGAGGGTGGAGTTGGATTTACACCCCAAACAGATTCTGCAGCACCGACTGCCCGAACCGACTGTCGCGTCGGGTATCCTGCTGGAGGCAGTAATGTGATGTGAATGTGTGGACAGATGACCATGTCGCAGCCTTGCAAATCTCTTCAATAGTGGCTGACTTCAAGTGAGCCACCGACGCTGCCATGGCTCTGACACTATGAGCCGTGACATGGCCCTCTAGAGTCAGCCCAGCCTGGGCATAAGTGACGGAAATGTAATCTGCTAGCCAATTGGAGCTGGTGCGTTTCCCGACAGCGACCCCTATTCTGTTAGGGTCGAAAGAGACAAACAATTGGGCGGACTGTCTGTGGGGCTGTGTCCGCTCCAAGTAGAAGGCCAATGCTCTCTTGCAGTCCAATGTGTGCAACTGACGTTCAGCAGGGCGGGTATGCGGTCTGGGAAAGAATGTTGGCAAGATAATTGACTGGTTAAGATGGAACTCCGACACCACCTTCGGCAGGAACTTTGGGTGAGTGCGGAGCACTACTGTTGTGATGAAATTTGGTATACGGAGCATGAGCTACCAGGGCTTGAAGCTCACTGACCCTACGAGCTGAAGTAACTGCCACCAAGAAAATGACCTTCCAGGTCAAGTACTTCAGATGGCAGGAACTCAGTGGCTCAAAAGGAGGTTTCATCAGCTGGGTGAGGACGACGTTGAGATCCCATGATACTGCAGGAGGCTTGACAGGGGGCTTTGACAAAAGCAAGCCTCTCATGAATCGAACGACTAAAGGCTCTCCAGAGATGGCTTTACCCTCTACACGGTAATGGTAAGCACTAATTGCACTAAGGTGATTCCTTACTGAGTTGGTCTTGAGGCCAGACTCCAATAAGTGCAGAAGGTATTCAAGCAGGTTCTGTGCAGGACAAGAACGAGGTTCTAGGGCCTTGCTCTCACACCAAACGACAAACCTCCTCCACTTGAAAAAGTAACTCTTTTTAGTGGAATCCTTCCTAGAGGCAAGCAAGACACGGGAGACACCCTCAGACAAACCCAACGAAGCGAAATCTACGCCCTCAACATCCAGGCCGTGAGAGCCAGAGACTGGAGGTTGGGGTGCAGAAGTGCTCCGTCGTTCTGCGAAATAAGGGTCGGAAAACAATCTCCACGGTTCTTCGGAGGACAACTCCAGAAGTAGAGGGAACCAGATCTGACAGGGCCAAAAAGGTGCTATCAGAATCATGGTGCCGTGGTCTTGCTTGAGCTTCAGTAAGGTCTTCCCCACCAAAGGTATGGGAGGATAAGCATACAGGAGGCCGGTCCCCCAATGGAGGAGAAAGGCATCCGACGCTAGTCTGCCGTGTGCCTGTAGTCTGGAACAGAACAGAGGCAGCTTATGGTTGGCCTGAGAGGCGAAAAGGTCCACCGAGGGAGTGCCCCACTCTCGGAAGATCTTGCGTACCACTCTGGAATGGAGCGACCACTCGTGCGGTTGCATGACTCTGCTCAGTCTGTCGGCCAGACTGTTGTTTACGCCTGCCAGGTATGTGGCTTGGAGAAGCATGCCGAACTGGCAGGTCCAACGCCACATCCCGACGGCTTCCTGACACAGGGGGCGAGATCCGGTGCCCCCCTGCTTGTTGATGTAATACATTGCAACCTGATTGTCTGTCCGAATTTGGATAATTTGACAGGACAGCCGATCTCTGAAAGCCTTCAGTGCGTTCCAGACTGCTCGGAGCTCCAGGAGGTTGATCTGAAGATCCTTTTCCTGGAGGGACCACAGTCCTTGGGTGTGAAGCCCATCGACATGAGCCCCCCAGCCCAGGAGAGACGCATCCGTCGTTAGCACGTTCGTGGGCTGTGGAGTTTGGAATGGGCGCCCCAAGGTCAAATTGGTCCGAATGGTCCACCAGTGCAGTGAATTGCGGCAGCTGGTGGAGAGGCGGATGACATCTTCTAGATTCCCGGTGGCTTGAAACCACTGGGAAGCTAGGGTCCATTGAGCAGATCTCATGTGAAGACGAGCCATGGGAGTCACATAAACTGTGGAGGCCATATGACCCAGAAGTCTCAACATCTGCCGAGCTGTGATCTGCTGAGACGCTCTGGTCTGGGAAGCCAGGGACAGGAGGTTGTTGGCCCTCGCTTCTGGAAGGAAGGCCTGAGCTGTCTGAGTATTCAGCAGAGCTCCTATGAATTCCAGAGATTGGGCAGGTTGGAGATGGGACTTTGGGTAGTTTATCACAAACCCCAGCAGCTCCAGGAGGCAAATAGTGCAGTGCATGGACCAGAGAGCTCCCGCCTCCAAGGTGTTCTTGACCAACCAATCGTCGAGATATGGGAACACGTGCACTCCCAGCTTGCGTAGATACGCCACTACCACCACTAGGCACTTTGTAAACACCTGTGGGGCACAGGCGAGCCCAAAGGGCAGCACACAATACTGAAAGTGCCGTGCGCCCAGGCGGAATCTGAGATACTGGCTGTGAGCTGGCAGTATCGGGATGTGAGTGTATGCGTCCTTTAAATCCAGGGAACATAGCCAATCGTTTTTCTGAATCATTGGCAGAAGGGTGCCCAAGGAAAGCATCCTGAACTTTTCTTTGAAAAGGAATTTGTTCAGGCCTCTCAGGTCTAGGATGGGGCGCATCCCCCCTGTTTTCTTTTCCACAAGGAAGTACCTGGAATAGAATCCCTGCCCTTCCTGCCCGGGTGGTACGGGCTCGACAGCATTGGCGCTGAGAAGGACGGAGAGTTCCTCTGCAAGTACCTGCTTGTGATGGGAGCTGAAGGATTGAGCTCCCGGAGGACAATTTGGTGGAAGGGAGGCCAAATTTAGGGCGTATCCGCACCACACTATTTGGAGAACCCACTGGTCGGAGGTTATGAGAGGCCACCTTTGGTGAAAAAATTTTAACCTCCCCCCGACCGGCAGATCGTCCGGTACGGACACTTTGAGGGCGGCTATGTTCCCATGGATCCAGTCAAAAGCCCGTCCCCGGCTTTTGCTGTGGAGGCGCAGGGGGCTGCTTAGGCGCACGCTGTTGACGAGAACGAGTGCGCTGGGACTGTCCCTGTGCCTGACGAGGCCTTTGGGTCGGCTGGGTGTACCTACGCTTGTTAAAGGCATAGGGCGCAGCCTGCCGGGCCCGGGAAAAACGTCCACCTGCTGAGGTGGATGCTGAAGGCGCCCGGTGGGAGAGCTTGTCGAGGGCGGTTTCCCGCTGATGCAGTTGGTCCACCAGCTGCTCGACCTTCTCACCAAAAATATTATCCCCCCGGCAAGGGACATCGGCCAGTCTCTGCTGGGTGCGGTTGTCCAGGTCAGAGGCACACAGCCATGAGAGCCTGCGCATCACTATCCCTTGGGCCGCAGCACGAGAAGCCACGTCACAGGTGTCATATATACCCCTGGACAGGAACTTTCTGCACGCCTTCAGCTGCCTGACCACCTCCTGAAAAGGCCTGGACTGCTCCGGCGGGAGCTTGTCAACCAGGTCCGCCAGTTGCTTCACATTATTCCGCGTGTAGAGCTGGTAAGACTGGATGCGGGTCACGAGCATGGAAGATTGGTAGGCCTTCCTCCCAAACGAGTCCAGAGTGCGAGACTCCCGCCCCGGGGGCGCCGAGGCGGTATCCCTCGAACTCCGTGCCCTCTTGAGAGCAGAATCCACGACCGCCGAGTCATGAGGCAATTGGGGCCGCATTAACTCTGGGTCCAAGTGGATTCTGTATTGGGACTCTGCTTTCTTGGGGATGGTGGGATTAGATAGTGGTCTCAACCAGTTCCGAAGCAGTGTCTCTTTGAGGACATTGTGCAACGGCACCGTGGAGGACTCTCTAGGTGGTGATGGATAGTCGAGGCCCTCGAGCATCTCAGCCCTCGGCTCATCCACAGAGACCACGGGAAAGGGAATGCAAATAGACATATCCCTGACGAAGGAGGCAAAGGAGAGGCTCTCAGGTGGCGAGAGCTTTCTCTCTGGTGAAGGAGTGGGGTCGGAGGGAAGGCCCACAGACTCCTCTGAGGAGAAATATCTGGGGTCCTCCTCCTCCCCCCACGAGGCCTCTTCCTCGGTGTCGGACATGAGCTCGTGCAGCTCAGTCCTCAACCGGGCCCGGCTTGACGTCGAGGCACCGAGGCCTCGGTGGCGTCGTCGAGCGGTGGACTCCCGCGCCGGTGGGGATGAAGCTCCCTCCATCGACGTCGACGGGGATTCCACCTGCGTGGCGGTCGAGACCGGCGCCGCAAGCGGCGTCGAAGGCCTCGGCACCGGGCTAGAGCACGCCGGCGCCACAGTCAACGGCGCCGAAGGCGCAAGCACCCCTGGCGCCAGCACAGTCTGGCGCATCAGCCCTTCCAGAATCCCCGGAAGGATGGCTCGGAGGCACTCGTCCAGGCCCGCTGTCGGGAAAGGCGAGGGGGCCGGTAGAGGTGTCAGTGCCGGAAGCTGTTCAGGTCCAGGAGACTGCACCGAAGTGCTAGAACCCTGACGTGGCGGTACCTCTACTACAGAGGGGGACCTCTCCTCTCGACGCTGCCGCTTCCTCGGCGTCGACTCATCCTCAGTGCCGGGAGCCAGATGCGTCGTGGGCGACCAATGACGGTGCTTCTTCGCCTTTTTGCGGTGCCCGTCATCGGCGCTTGGTGGAACTGAGGAGGAGGAGGAGGTCGATCCCCCTCGGCCTCGAGGGATCGGGTCCGACAGGGTTCGGTCCCGAGGGCCCTGGGTAGAGGGAGTGACCGGGGCCGATTGCCCCCGTGGCCTCTCACCCCTGCCTTCACCGGGGGACCGGCGGGCCGACGGGACCTGTGCTCCTGGGGTCGATGCCATCGGTGCCGATTTCGTGGACATCGATACCGGTACCGAAGAACCGACCGTCGATACCGATGCCGTCGAAGTCGACGTCGAGGGGCCGGCGCAAGTTCCAAAAAGACGGTCCCGAAGAACTTGCCTCGCTACCTGTGTCCGTTTCCGGAGACCGAGACACAAAGTACACGTCTTGGTATCGTGCTCCGGCCCGAGGCACTGGAGGCACCAAGCGTGAGTGTCGGTCTGCGAGATATGCCGGCCGCACCGACCACACTTTTTAAATCCACTCGGGACCTTCGAGGACATCGACGGAAAAATCGCGTCGGCGAAGTCAAAGTCGTCGATGGTGGCACACCTCGAAAATAAAGCGACCGCGCGGCCACAAGGCCGCAACGCGATGCCCCCGCTAAGAGACGAGGGAAAACAAAGTTCAGCGTTTTTTGTTTTTTTTTTAAACTAAATAGAAAAAACAGCGAACAACGAAAAGAGAAAAAGAGAAAATTCGCGGCGAAAGCGCAATCCGGTTTCCGGGGCTGACAGAGAGAGAGACGAACACGGCTCTCTCCAGCGCGGAAAAGAAAAGACTGAGCAGGAACGGTCACGCACGGGCGGGAAGACGGCCGCGCATGCGCGGTGGGCGTGCCCTGCATGCGGGACCGCCCGCAAAGTTTTGTTCCGGTTGGTGGGGGCTGCCGTGGACGTCAACCCAGTCGTGAGAACAAGCAGCCTGCTTGTCCTCGGAGAACAGAGAGTTATCAACACTGGTTTCTACCCCTTACTGGGAAGAGTTTCCTTTTCTCACTCAAGGCATGGGTTGAGCCTTGCCCTACTCTCTAACCTTAGAGTGCCCTCTTCAGAGCCTCTCTAGTACCCTGGAGTGCTGCTCTTTTCCTTGGATGTGTTTCAAAACTAATAACCTTCCTTTTAAATTCCCCTTCCACATTCCAGGAAGGTACTGCTAATTATCCCATCTGGATGAATCAGCAGCTTCCCCATCTTTGAGCATAGCCCTCCTGGCTTCACAATGCATAGCTTTCGGGGAATTGTAGTCAAACCCCTTTTAAAGGGACCAAGCATAAAAATACCTAAACTTGAACAGAGAATGTTTCTTGTTTTGTCCTTTTCTGACTGCATGTGCAGCAGCCCCCAGGCTACATGCCACACAATAATATATGTGGTTTATATATTTTCATGATTTTTTGTAATAAACATAATTGCTTGGCTCCTGTCAGTTTGTTGTTTTCTATCTCTCCCAACCACCTTACTCACTGATTGTAGCTCTAAGGAAGGAGTTGGGAGAGGGGGGGGGGGGGGGGGTGAGATGCCAGGGCGCCATCTCATTCTTCACCTCAGGCAACAGATTGCCTTGGGCCACCCCTGGGACTGATATTTTATTTTTTTTAATTTTTTGTTACACTTGTACCCCGCACTTTCCCACTCATGGCAGGCTCAATGCGGCTTACATATACAGGTACTTATTTGTACCTGGGGCAATGGAGGGTTAAATGACTTGCCCAGAGTCACAAGGAGCTGCCCGTGCCTGAAGTGGGAATTGAACTCAGTTCCCCAGGACCAGAGTCCACCACTCTAACCACTAGGCAACTCCTCCACTCATAGTATACAGAACTCACAATTACTTCATTGATTTGATGGCACTTAAACAATATCTAGTCTCATGCCTGGGTTAAAAGTTCTTACATTAAATGTAAAGGGTCTGTGGCAGATGTATATTTGGTTTACTGTTAATAAAAATGATTTAAGCTAAATGTAAAGGGTCTAAATTTGCCCAAGAGGTGCTTCTTGTTTTTGAAGGAATTGCACAGTTTAAAATTGGTTTAGGGGTTTTCTGACCCTCAGATCCTGTCAGGTTAAAATGAGAGGCGAGTTGTTGGTTTCGTGTACTTCAAGATGTGGTGTCCCCCAGGGATCTCCCTTATCACTTATAATTTTTAACATAGTGATGTCATCTCATGGAAGAATTCTGGATAGTAATATAGTGAAGAATTTTACCTATGCTGATGACACTATGTTACTCGTTTCATTGGATAGGGGGATATCAAGTCTGGAGTCCACAGCTGCAAATTATATTAAGTTAGTAGAAGATTGAGTTACTACTCCTAGGCTAAAATTGAATGTAGATAAAACAAAGTTTTTTACTGCTTCCAATCCACAACAGGCTGTTTTATGTCAAACGATAATCATAAAGAAGGTCAGCTTTAAGATGGAATCAGAGCTTAAGATCTTGAGAATAGTGCTGAACACTTCACTTTCCTTTGAGAAACAAGTAGCCCAGCTAACCAAAAAAAAATATTTGTTTACCTTAAAAAAAGATTAAGAAGAATTAGGTACTGTTTTGAATCTTTGCAGTTTAAACTAATTGTTCAGGCCTTGATTGTAAATCAGTTAGACTACTGTAACACTCTGCTGGCAAGTTGTTCACAGACTATCTTGAAGAAGGTACAAACTTTACAGAACACGGCAGTTCGTTTGGTTTACTCTGCTAAGAAGTTTGACAGGGCTACCTCCTTCTGATTCGAGCACGTGGAGGGGCACAATCGAACGCGAACGCCCATCTCCATGGGCGTCTATCTCCGAGAACGGGTACATGAAGGGGCGGGGCAAACTGTATTTTGGAAAAAAATGGGCGTCCATCTTTTTTCCGATAATACAGTTTGTGCCAGCCAAATGCATCGGATTTGTGCGGATTTGAACTGGGCGGTATCATTTTTCAGCGATAATGGAAACCGAAGGCGCCCAGCTCAAAAACGAACAAATCCAAGGTATTGGGTCGTGGGAGGGGCTAGGATTCGTAGTGCACTGGTCCCCCTCACATGCCAGGACACCAACCGGGCACCCTAGGGGGCACGTGTAACAATTAAAAAAAAACAGTTTTGAAGTCCATAGTTCCCTTTCCTTGGGTGCTGAGCCCCCCAAAACCCACTGCCCACAACTCTACACCATTACCATAGCACTTATGGCTGAAGGGGGGCACCTAGATGTGGGTACAGTGGGTTTTGGGGGCGGTTTGGAGGGCTCCCATTTACCACCACAAGTGTAACAGGTGGGAGGGGGATGGGCCTGGGTCCACCTGGCTGAAGTCCACTGCACCCACTAACAACTGCTCCAGGGACCTGCATAATGCTGTGATGGAGTTGGGTATGACATTTGAGGCTGGCATACAGGCTGGAAAAAAAAAGTTTTTAAAGTTGTTTTTTTTTTTTGGGTGGGAGGGGGTTAGTGACCACTGGGGGAGTCAGGGGTGGTCATCCCCGATTCCCTCCAGTGGTCGTCTGGTCATTTAGGGCACTTTTTTGGGACTTGTTCATGAAAAAAAAGGGTCCAAAAAAAGTGAACCAAATTCGCGCTAAAAACGCCTTTCTTTTTTCGATTATCGGCCGAGGACGCCAATCTCTCCTCGGCCGATAAACACGCCCCAGTCCCGCCTTCACCATGCCTCTGACACGCCCCCATCAACTTTGGCCATTTCCGCGACAGACTGCAGTTGAAGACGCCCAAAATCGGCTTTCGATTATACCGATTTGGGCACCCACGGGAGAAAGACGCCCATCTCCCGATTTGGGTCAAAATATGGGCATCTTTCTCTTTCGAAAATAAGGCGGATAGGCTACCAATTCAGGCGAGGGTATATTTTAAGGTTTGTTCTATCATCTTTAAAATATTGTATAGTTTTTGCCCCTTAGAACATGGTGTTTATAATTACTATTCCCAGTCGGGATACTTCTTTGCAACTAAGAAATTTTTTGCTCTTATGTCTTCCATCTCCTAGGTCAGTGAAGTACATGAGAGTTTTTCAATCCTCATGTTTTTTCATAGGGGCTATATTTTGGAGTGATCTTCCCACTATTCTCAGACTATCTGTTGGTCTTTTATGATTTAGAAAAGCGCTGAAAACTTGTTTGAGAAATTTTTCAATTGCTAACTGAGCTTCAACTTTAGTAAAATTCTGGATTGATATTTTACACTATTGGGTTAGTTTTAATTTATACAATTACTGTATATTTTATGCAGTGCTTTTTTTGTAGAAAAAAAGGTGCCGGTACTCATTATGGGCGGGGTCACCACATATGGCTCCACCCCTATGATAGCCACACCCACATTAACCACACCCCCTATACCAGCCATGGCGCATATAAACAGACATCATTGAAAATATTATAGTACTATAGGAGAAAAAAATAGTGATTTTTTTTTCATGATAAATAATCTCTGTAAGCTCTTACAGCTCCAGTATACCCAGTGCAAAATAAGACAGCCAATGTAAATTCTCAAATTGGACATATTACAAACACTAAAATGAAAATAAAATGATTTTTTTCTACCTTTGTTGTCTGGTGACTGTTTTTCTTTCCATATTGGTCCCAGTCTGTGATTCTGCTTTCCTTTGTTTTCGCTTAACTCTTCTGTGCCATTTGTCATTTTTGTCTCCTTTTACTTTGCTTTCTTCAATATTTTTCAGGCTCTCTCTCTGTCCAGATTTAATTCATTCTTACTATCCATTCTTTAATTTCCTTCATCTACCTGTGGCTTTTCATCTTTTCCTCACCCTTGTTCTCCCCATGACCCTTGCTCTCATTCTCCAGTCTTTCTCTATTCCCCTTTTCCATCCAGCAGCTCTGCTTTCTCTCCCCATCCTTCCAGTGTCTCCCCTATTTCTTTCTGCATTCTTCCATCCAGCATCTTCCCTCTTTCTCTCCCCATCCTTCCATTTTCCCTCTCTCTCTCCCCATCCTTCCATCTGTTTTTCCCCCTCTCTCTCCCCATCCTTCCATCTGTTTTCCCCCCTCTCTCCCTCCCCATCCTTCCATCTGTTTTCCCTCTCTCTCCCCATCCTTCCATCTGTTTTCCCCTCTCCCCAATCCTTCCATGTTTTTCCCCTCTCTCCCCAATCCTTCCATCTGTTTTTCCCTCTCTCTCCCCATCCTTCCCTCTGTTGGTTTCCCTCTCTCCCCAATCCTTCCCTCTGTTGGTTTCCCTCTCTCCCCAATCCTTCCCTCTGTTGGTTTCCCTCTCTCCCCAATCCTTCCCTCTGTTGGTTTCCCTCTTTCCCTCTCTCCCCAATCCTTCCCTCTGTTGGTTTCCCTCTTTCCCTCTCTCCCCAATCCTTCCCTCTGTTGGTTTCCCTCTTTCTCTCTCTCCCCAATCCTTCCCTCTGTTGGTTTCCCTCTTTCACTCTCTCCCCAATCCTTCCCTCTGTTGGTTTCCCTCTTTCTCTCTCCCCAATCCTTCCCTCTGTTGGTTTCCCTCTTTCTCTCTCCCCAATCCTTCCCTCTGTTGGTTTCCCTCTTTCCCAATCCTTCCCTCTGTTGGTTTCCCTCTCTCCCCAATCCTTCCCTCTGTTGGTTTCCCTCTCTCCCCAATCCTTCCCTCTGTTGGTTTCCCTCTTTCTCTCTCTCCCCAATCCTTCCCTCTGTTGGTTTCCCTCTCTCCCCAATCCTTCCCTCTGTTGGTTTCCCTCTCTCCCCAATCCTTCCCTCTGTTGGTTTCCCTCTTTCTCTCTCTCCCCAATCCTTCCCTCTGTTGGTTTCCCTCTTTCTCTCCCCAATCCTTCCCCCCCCCCCCCGCGACACTCCGGGCGAGTCCTGCACTTAGTTTTTTTTTTTAAGACTCAGAACGTGCGAACGATGCAGCCGGCAGCGATTGAAAGAGGCTGTCTGGGCTGGCGTCTGCATCGGAGCTTCCCTCACCCTCTGCGAGTCCCGCCTTCGTTGTTACAACTTCCTGTTTCGCGGGACTCGCAGAGGGTGAGGGAAGCTCCGACGCAGACGCCAGCCCAGCAGACAGCCTCTTTCAATCGCTGCCGGCTGCATCGTTCGCGCGTTCTGAGTCTTAAAAAAAAAAAACTAAGTGCAGGACTCGCCCGGAGTGTCGCGGGGGGGGGGGGGGGGGGGACGACAAAAAAAGGTGCCGGTACGCCGTACCGTTGCGTACCGGCACAAAAAAAGCACTGATTTTATGATTATATATTGTATATTAGATATAGCCTTGAAAGGCCGTTAAGTTATATTTATCTTTCTCAGTTATGCCTGATCTTAATTTCCTTAAGTAAACCGCATAGAACTTATTTGGTCTCTGTGGTATAGAAGTATAGTATAGTATCATGTGGAGGGGCATTTTTGAAAGGTCATCCCAGTATGAATTAGGGCGTCCTCGCGAAGGCGTCCAAAATCAGGTAGGTATAATCGAAAAAAAGTATGGACACCTTAGACATTCCATTACCGCAGTGCGAAACGCCCAAATCAGGGACGCCCAAAGTATAGTAAAAAGGACGCCCGTCTTCCAGAACCGCAAAAGGACGTCCCTAAAACATTCACTGTACTTGCCCAATTTGTCATATTAACGTCCTTCGCTGGTTCTACGAGAAAGACGTCCTTATTACTATACTTTGGACTTCTCTGATGTACCTGGTTGTTCCACAAGTACAGCACATGTAGTTGCGGACATCCAGGTACAGGAAATATAAAGAAAATTCATAATTGCAAAGTACAGTAAAAAAGGACATGTTTCTTGCAGAATTGCCGACGGACATCCATCTTACTAGGCCCGCTGAAGGACGGCAGGCCTGTAAGAGGGACGTCCTTCGGCAGTTCTGTGAGAAACGTTATCACTATGAATTTTTCTTCCGCAACTACATGAGAAAGAGGTGTGAAATCTGAGTAGACATAGATGAGAAAGAGGTGTGAAATCTGAGTAGACATAGGCAGAAAAATGAAGAAAGCCGAATATGAAAGATCAGTTCCAAAAATGGATACAGGGCAGGAAATAGCAAATGGACTATTGTCCGCATTGTTACCACAGATAAGTTATGACTGAGATCAGTGTAGTTTCAACTATTTTATTGACACCTCAATATATGATACATCACAATAATTGCATTATTACAGAACGCAGAAAACGTACAGTACTTTGACTTCATAACATTGAAGCCGTGTCAAACTTTTACTGTATATCCCCCCCCCTCCCTTCTCCCCCTCCCGCCGCCGTCCCACCCCGTTCTTCACAGTTGCGGGAGCATGTTGATTGTTTCCAGGATGGGCTTAAACATATGTCCGATCTGATCTCTCCATGTATCTGAAAAACCACCTATCCACACGGCGTCCAGTCTCTGTTGAAAGGAGCATCCCTTTGACCTAGGGATACCAGAACATGTCCAAGGTTCCCTGCAACTTTGACTTTATACAAGATACATTTTCTCCACCATAACACATTAGCCCCCACTCCATCCAACCGCCTCCCTTACCTACCCCCAAACTGCCCCCTCTCCCTCCCCTACCCTCCCCCTCCCCAGCAAGCAGCAAGTGGCTCCTGTCTCTATCCCCAAGTCCAGGTGGCCTTCGCTCCCCCACCACTTCCCTTCGACTTTATCAGGCATTGATAAGCAGCCCACGTCCCCTAGGGCTAAGAATTTGCAGGTACGGCATCCAGATCTGGAGAAATTGTGCTCTGCGTTTGGGCTATTGTTTTGAGTCTCTAGCCTCCCAGGAGGCCAAAAGGTGCACCTGATTGCGCCAGTGCCAGTAGGCTGGCTCATCCGGAGAGGTCCAATATTGCATAATGCACTTTCGAGCTACCAAACTCAGCTTCCTACATAGCGTTATAGCGGGGGCGCGCAGAGGGGCAAAAGCCCTTGGTTGATCCAGCAGAAACTGCCTTTCCGTTCCTTGAATTTTGTTCCCCAGTCGAATCAAAAACCCTCTTACCCGCTGCCAAAACGCGCGTACCTTGGGGCATTGCCATAGTGCATGGTATAATGAGCCGTGACCCCCTCCACATTTAGAGCAAGCTGAACTGTCTGGCCCCAACACATGAGCCAGTTGTGCTTTAGACATGTAGCCCCGAAGGACCACTCTATATCCGCATTCTCTCAACCTTTCATCCATTACTAGCGCACAAATTCCCTTCAATGTAGCTGTCACATCCCAAGATGCTAGCGAGAACCCTAAATCCTGCTCCCATTTGTATTTGAGGCCTTCATATTGTCTCTTGGGCCGACGCCGAGCCAGAGCCCCGTACAGATCAGAAACCCTATGCCTCTCTGTCAGCAACTCCTCAAAAAAGCCTCGAATTGTTTCACCCATCCGCCCCTTCAGGTTTACCTGGTTCAAAGATTTCATAAAGTGTTTAACCTGTGCATAAGCGAACCTATTTCCCCAGGCAGCCTCCACCTTGTCCTGAAGAGCATCAAATGTCATCACTTCCCCATTTTCCTGCAGCAAATGTTCCAATCTTGTGATGCCCAGCCCTTGCCATCTATCGAAGGTCGGGTTGTCCAGTCCCGCTTCAAATACTGGGTTGCCTACGATCGGTATTTGATCCGTAACGTGTGGATGGCCCCCCATCTGCTTCATCCACCATTGCCATGCCTCACGAAGAGGCTGAAGTATGAATTTTTTTTTTTTAATTTGGAAGGGAGCAGGCTACGAAGGCAAATGGAAAAGTGCCAACACATCATAAGGAGCAAAAAAAGCCTGCTCAAGAGTTATAGGTGTGTAGTGTTGCGTGGCATTGAACAAGCCTCCCAGATGGCGTAGCAAGCATGCCTGATTGTATAGGAACAAGTCCAGGAAGCCTATACCTCCCTGCTTCTAGCTCCCAACTAACATGTCCTGGCTGAGTTTTGGCTTCTTCCCTGCCCAACAGAACCGACTAAAAAGTCGTGTCACCCGTTTCCAATCATTCCTCAACAGGCGGATAGGCAATGTTTGTAGAACATACAACCAGCGAGGGAACAACACCATTTGTATTAGGTGTACCCGCCCCATTAATGACAAAGGTAGTTTCATCCAAGAGTCTACTTTGTCCTTAGTATGCTCAAGTAAGATCTTAACATTTAGCTGGTATAAGTCAGAGGTGCCAAGAAAGCACAAAGGCAGACGGTCTGCAAGCTCCAAGATGGAAAATGTACAAAGCAGATCGTTAAGAACGTAATTTATTAATACAACTCAAAAAATTACACATAAATACATATATAAAAATTACATATATAAGGAATAAAAAATTAGCCCGACACAGGCCGTGTTTCGCCCAGCAGGGGCTGCTTCAGGGGCTACATAAAAATCCTCTATAGTTCAAATTGGAAAAATTATATTTGATAATTCCAAAAATATAATATGCAAGCGATCTCAGTTTGAAAAAAACAGCTCTCCAAGAGGGGCCAAAACAACATAACATTCCGTCTATCTGGCGTCTCTTGTCTCTGGAGAAAGCTGAAAAAAAAAAAAAAGTGAAGGCAACAGTCATGTGGAGGAAGAGGCAGCTAAGCAGGGTCAAGCCTGGCTGGGTCCTGGATGGGTGACCCAGCTACACCCCTCCGGCCTCGTTCACCCACCTTTTCATCAACAGCTCTAAGTCCTGAACCCAATCCATCCATGACCTGCCTCCTGCCCTCAAGCCTCCCACCATAAAAAACCAGGGAATTAAGGCCCCAAAAGATCTCTGCCGCCCTTTACAGCTGCCCTGCCTAAAACACCTCCCCTGCTTGCTTTTACCCACCTTCCCCCTACCCTCTTCTTTTGTCATGTAACTATACCCCTTTGTGCTCTGTAACTGCTTGTTCTGGGGGGGGGCTATGTCTCTGGAATCTCAGTTACCTAGGGTACATATCAGTCATAATGCCAACTGGATACTAACAGGATAAAAGAATGGGGGAAAAAACCCCACTATGCATTCCATAAGTAGAGTAACAATCCAATATAAAAAATTAAAAGACAAAAAAATGTAAGCACACTAAGTATTTGGTTGTTAGAAGAGCAGTTCAATATCAAAGAACTAGGTAGAGTGCATATTATGATGAAAAAAAGAAGAGGTTCTAGTGATCAATTGTGTCCAATGGTTGCATGTACGTACGTTATGTTTAATCATTTTTATTATCAACAAATGCTTCATAATACATCACAGGCGTGAAATAAAACTTGCAAACCAGATCAGCCATGTTGAATTTTACATTTAACAAATAGCATTACAACCCCAAACCCTAAACAGAGTAACTCCCCCCCTCTCCCCCCCCTTGTGAGTCATTCAAATGTTCAAAATATAACTTCTCGCTCTTGAGGGCAGCCACAAAGGTTCCCACAGTTTGCGGAACTCCTCTCCCTCGGTGCTGTCCAATACTCGCACCCTACATCTATCGAGCTTCATTTGCTGTATCATCAGAGCACGCCAACATGGCAGAGGTGGCCTCACCTCTGACTGCCAGGATTTCAGAATTGTGAAGATCCCAAATAGTATCGCCCACTGCACATATCTCTTAAACCCTTGTGGTGGCATCTCTGTAAATTTATAGGTATAAAATAAAATCAGAAGGTCGCACACTAAAGAGCACCCCCATTGTGTGTGTAAGGAATGAAGGACATCCCCCCAAAATTGCTGTACCAGTGGGCAAAGCCAAAACATATGTCCCAGCGTGGCTGATCCACTCCCACACCTTGTACAAGTCCCATCACATGATTCAATTATACGAGCTACTCTCTTTGGTGCCAAATAAGTCCTCATGAAGAATCTATATAACTTCTCACACTGCGGGACTGACAGGTGTAGCTGATAAATTTTCCCTATGAATTTCTTACATATATCAGGTGTAAGTGTGCAACCCAATTCCTCCGACCAACTTCTAGCCAACCGCATATAGTCTATTTCTTGGGTAGTATCTTTAAGCTGTTGGTGATGGAACCGCAGGGGGACAGATACCTGTGCCCCAAGAGAATAATTCTCTGTGAGTATATCTACTACGTCTTCTGTAAGGTCTGACCACAAGAGGGAAGACACATAATGTTTTAATTGTGTATAAGCAAAGTAGTGTGTGCCAGAAATGCCAAACTCTGCTGTTAGTGCAGCAAGTGTTTTAAGCTGCCCCTCTTCATTAACTACCTGGGACAAATAAACGACTCCTCTGTTCCTCCACTGACTAGGTTGCATGTACGTTATAAAAAAAGTTTTTGTGTCATCTGTTGTACACTCTTGTGGATCTGTTTAAGTTAAGTCTTCAGCTCTAGTTTCAGCTTTGCCTGTCTCCAGCCCCAGTTCTGCTCGTTGCCAGCTCCAATCCTGTCTTGACTGGTTTCTGCCTTAGTGTTCTGGCCTGCCCAGGTGGTTCACCTGCCGCTAGCCAGTATCCAGTGGAGGCCCAAGGGCTCACCTTCCCCTTGATCATGAGTTTGCGAAGGCCATGAGCTTGGCTGAATCATCCATCCTACAGCTGCTTCCATCCAGCGATCTACGGGGGTTGTTCAGGTTCTGGCTGACCACCTGGACGACCACCTGATAAATCAGCAGCACCCCAAGTTCCGGTTCCTTCAAGTTTGGACCCAGTACCGGTGATAGCTCCCATAACTTCAGGCACTTATATGGAAATCCTAAAGACTGTAGAGGATTCCTCAACTAGTGCAGGATAATTTTTGAACTGAAAGCCAGAGATTTTCCTTCCAACAGCAGGTGATCTATATCATCTCCTTGCTGTCTAGTCAAGCCTTAGCATGGGATTCTCCTCTTTGGGAAGGACGACCCAGTGCTCAATGACCTCCACAACTTCTTGGGACAATTCAAGAGGATCTTGGAAGAGTCTAGGAAAGTAACATCAGTAGCTTCCAAGCTCCTTAGATTAAAGAAGGGGACACAGACCCTGGGGGATTATGCTATTTGGTTCCACACCTTGGCTTCTGAAATAACTTGGAATAATAAAGAGCCTTGTCATAGCCTTCTGGCAGGGATTGGCACCCCAAATCAAAGATGAACTGGCCAAGTGAAACCTCTGAAAGTGATGCATTTCTTTATTTATATGCAGACAAGATTGTTGTATTAGTTCTTGTTCTTTCAGATCTACATTTGTCACATATTAAATTAGTGAATTGAATTAGATACAAAGCTGGGCCCTTACATATACGTTAAGTCTGAATACTATTAAAACAAAGGTGCCCTGGTTTAGTAATGCTCTGGATCTGATTCTGATAACTATTCCTTTAAACTGGTCTGAATGTTTTTCTGCAGATTGGTTTGCAAAGGTGCTTGGTATAATATTAGATTCATCACATTCTTTTGAACCTCAGATGAATAATCTGTTTAAAAAGTTTTTTTTTAAAGAAGCAGCTAAGGCTTATTTATTACTTTTATGAAGATCATTTTAAACAGTTGGTTCAAAGCTTAATTTTCCCATAAGTAGACTAGTGTAATTCATTATACTCTGGTGTGTTATTTAGGAAGATTCAAATTCTTCAAAATACAGAGGCCAAGTTAATATTTAAACTTAAGAGCATTGATAGAGCCACTCCTTTATTAATACAACTTCAATGGCTCCCGGCCTAAGCAAGAATTACATTTAAGCTTGCTTGCTTTATTTTTAACATTATCTATGGATTAGTACCACTTCATTTGAGTAAATTGATTAAGGTTCCTTACAACAGGCCAAATTCTCATATAACAACTATATTATTGCTTAGTTTTCCTGCTTTTAATAGTATATGTTTTAAGAAAACTTTACAGTAGAGGGTTCATTCCTCTTTCAAGCTGCCTTAATATGGAATAATCTTTTTACTCTTTTGGGGTCCTGCCAGGTTCTTGGACCTGGATTGGTCATTGTTGGAAACAGGATAATGGGCTTGATGGACCTTTGGTATATCCCAGTATGGTGATGTTTATGTTTTCATGTTAGTCGTCAAGCAACAGCCACCTTATTTGCTTTTTCGAAAACTTCTGAAAGCCTATTTCAAAGGCATTTGGTTTAAAAATTAATCTTATTTTATACTGTTTATAGATTATACTAACAGTGCTGCATTATGTATGATGCTGTTTGTACAATCTTTTGGCGCACTTTCATGGCAGTTTGTTCCACACCAAGTACTTTACATGCAGTTAGCATACGGTAACAGACTACTGTGCAAATCCATTAAGGGGTTGTGTAGTAGTTTGCATGTTACCAAGCAAATTTTCCTCTTTGGGGCCATTGTAGAGAATGCATGTGGAAGCATTAGCTAGCTACTGTGTTATACTTACCATGCACTAACTGGCTAATACAGAGTTAATGCAAAAGCAATTACTTCTATATAGCTTGCCTAGGGATCTGTGCTGAATTCCAGGTGTATTCTATAACAACGCCATGTAACAATTGGCTTAACAAGCTAATTAGATTAGATGACCTTATTGGTCTCTGCAATATGACATTCGATTCCAGGAACAAGCCCAGAAACGGCACTCCTGGGAGAAGATAGCCTTGAAGGCACCTAGCTATTAGTACCCTTACATGTGCTCCCAGTCATAGGGAGGGACCCCCACCCCACGCTCAATCATGTAGAACCCATGTAGGTGGATTGCTCTCCCCTCTCTGTACAAAAGAAATGGTGTCAGACCCTTAATCTATGTCTCTATTGTGGCAAGTGTGGAAACTATGCACTTAAGTGCTCAAATATGTCTGGACCCTCAAAACCTACCTCTGCCATGTGGTGCTGGGTCCACCACCGGGGACTCTTTGCACCCAATTCCTAGTTCCAGCAGTGCTTGATCTAGATCAAGGAGAAAAGCATACCAAGGTTTTCCTGGATTTTGGGGCAGGCGGAAACTTTATAGACGAGGTGCTGGTCCGGCATTTCAAAATCCCTACCCAAGATATGTCAAGACCATTCCTGTCTCCTCAGTCTATGGTAATGTTCAAGGACACCTGAAAACCTGGAGTGTTCCAGTGTGCCTGTTTATCGGTGACCACAAGGAAGACATCACTGTCCTCCAGGCATCCATGAAGCCCATCGTCTTGGGTTTGCCCTGGCTAAAGAAACACAACCTGACTGTAGACTGGGAGAGGAGAGATTACGGCTTGGAGTGATGCCTGTGAACAACATTGTTTAGATTTTGAGTCATCTGCTATCACTTTAGCTACCACTGTTTCTGATGTTCCGCCCCAGACCAGTGGATTTTGGGCCAAGACCCTGAGCAGCAAGCAGTGACAAGTTCCCCATGTCCAGAGAGAAAGGATGCTGCGGATCTCCTCGGGAGGCTCGATCTTGAGTCTACGAGAAATCACTCGATGGAACCTGCTGATGAGCTTTGGAGCACGAACGTGGACCACAGTACCGGAGTTTGAAGGCAAGGCTGGAGCTTGTAGACAAGACTGGCGCTTCAGAACAGGGCTGGAGTAAAACAGCAAGCAGATGTCCTTGGGACCATAAGCCCCCTGGAATCGGGGACGTCCCGGACCCTATATCTAGGGTCTGGTTCTTCTATATGACATCGGGGCTGAAGGAGGTTTCTCAGGACAATCCCTAGCCAAGGCCTGAATCTTGGATGCAGAAAGTGAAGAGACCTATGGAGTGATACAAGGGTATTATAACGTCCTCATTTTTGTTTTCCATTCCTTTCTTAATAATACCTAACATTCTATTTGCTTTTCTTAGTCGACGCAGAACACTGAGCAGAGGGTTTCAACGTATCATCAACAATGACACCTAGATCACTTTCTTGGTTGGTGACTCCTAATGTGGAACCTTGTGTTACATAGCTATAGTTCGGGCTCCTCTTTCCCACATGCATCACTTTGCACTTGCTCACATTAAATGTCATCTGCCATTTAGATGTCCACTCTCCCAGTATTATAAGGTCCTCTTGTAATTTTTCACAATCCTCTTGCAAAATTCACAACTTTGAGTAAGTGTCGCTGGCAAATTTAATTACCCCACTAGTTAGTCCCATCTTGAACCCATTTAGGTTCAAGATGCAATACGATACACAAGAAATTAATTTTCTTGAACTACTTATCCAAAAAGATAAATTTTAGCAAATTAATTTATAGGAAGCCCACTAACCTCATCTTTTTGCACTTTACCAGTTACCAGTGATGTGCTGGTAAATGTTTAACAACAGGCTCTCTCTCTGAAAAAAAAAAAACACAAAATTTTAAAAACTCCAAAACTGTATACAGTGGTGGAAATAAGTATTTGATCCCTTGCTGATTTTGTAAGTTTGCCCACTGACAAAGACATGAGCAGCCCATAATTGAAGGGTAGGTTATTGGTAACAGTGAGAGATAGCACATCACAAATTAAATCCGGAAAATCACATTGTGGAAAGTATATGAATTTATTTGCATTCTGCAGAGGGAAATAAGTATTTAATCCCTCTGGCAAACAAGACCTAATACTTGGTGGCAAAACCCTTGTTGGCAAGCACAGCAGTCAGACGTCTTCTGTAGTTGATGATGAGGTTTGCACACGTCAGGAGGAATTTTGGTCCACTCCTCTTTGCAGATCATCTCTAAATCATTAAGAGTTCTGGGCTGTCGCTTGGCAACTCGCAGCTTCAGCTCCCTCCATAAGTTTTCAATGGGATTAAGGTCTGGTGACTGGCTAGGCCACTCCATGACCCTAATGTGCTTCTTCCTGAGCCACTCCTTTGTTGCCTTGGCTGTATGTTTTGGGTCATTGTCGTGCTGGAAGACCCAGCCACGACCCATTTTTAAGGCCCTGGCGGACGGAAGGAGGTTGTCACTCAGAATTGTACGGTACATGGCCCCATCCATTCTCCCATTGATGCGGTGAAGTAGTCCTGTGCCCTTAGCAGAGAAACACCCCCAAAACATAACATTTCCACCTCCATGCTTGACAGTGGGGACGGTGTTCTTTGGGTCATAGGCAGCATTTCTCTTCCTCCAAACACGGCGAGTTGAGTTCATGCCAAAGAGCTCAATTTTTGTCTCATCTGACCACAGCACCTTCTCCCAATCACTCTCGGCATCATCCAGGTGTTCACTGGCAAACTTCAGACGGGCCGTCACATGTGCCTTCCGGAGCAGGGGGACCTTGCGGGCACTGCAGGATTGCAATCTGTTATGTCGTAATGTGTTACCAATGGTTTTCGTGGTGACAGTGGTCCCAGCTGCCTTGAGATCATTGACAAGTTCCCCCCTTGTAGTTGTAGGCTGATTTCTAACCTTCCTCATGATCAAGGATACCCCACGAGGTGAGATTTTGCGTGGAGCCCCAGATCTTTGTCGATTGACAGTCATTTTGTACTTCTTCCATTTTCTTACTATGGCACCAACAGTTGTCTCCTTCTCGCCCAGCGTCTTACTGATGGTTTTGTAGCCCATTCCAGCCTTGTGCAGGTGTATGATCTTGTCCCTGACATCCTTAGACAGCTCCTTGCTCTTGGCCATTTTGTAGAGGTTAGAGTCTGACTGATTCACTGAGTCTGTGGACAGGTGTCTTTCATATAGGTGACCATTGCCGACAGCTGTCTGTCATGCAGGTAACGAGTTGATTTGGAGCATCTACCTGGTCTGTAGGGGCCAGATCTCTTACTGGTTGGTGGGGGATCAAATACTTATTTCCCTCTGCAGAATGCAAATAAATTCATATACTTTCCACAATGTGATTTTCCGGATTTAATTTGTGATGTGCTATCTCTCACTGTTACCAATAACCTACCCTTCAATTATGGGCTGCTCATGTCTTTGTCAGTGGGCAAACTTACAAAATCAGCAAGGGATCAAATACTTATTTCCACCACTGTATATGTACATAACTGTATTATATATTTTATTGGTACAAAGGATATGTGTAGGTAGCCATCAATTTACAAATAATATTAAAGCATACAATATTCTTTACTATAAATTCCATATGGCCAATTGATTTTCTCAGAATGCTTTGGCTGATTTTTGCCGCACTCTTGTATTTGTAGCCAACCTATGTTTGCTAGTCATCCAAGATTTAACAAATGGAGTTGCATCCCAATCTGCTCTTTTCCTAATAAATTTGACATTAAATCTGACATATGATTTACTGTCAAACTATTTCTCAACCTACATTCGCACTACTGGGAAACTGGAACAAGCTGGACTGTTACAGATTCCTACACAGACACTATATGATAGCAGAACCCTTCACCTCTGTCACACATGCAGCACACGGCCAGACCCTGAAATGATACAGAATAGGGGGCCACAAAAAGCATGCAGACAAAAACTGGAACCCCCCCCCCCCCCCCAAGAAAGCCAGATTGTATAAGCAGTGAAAATACTGGTAAAAGTAACAGAAATGCATTTTCTTCCATGCCCTGCTAAATACAAAATTAGAAAAGATGTACATTTCCAAAAAATCAAATATCCTTTAACAGCATGTTCCCCTTTCCTCACCATCCTCTTATATCCATGTGCTGCATTTCCCTCTTTTTCTCTTTCTCCCCTCACTACCCTTCCCTTCATGTACAGCATGTTCCCCTCTACTCTCCCTTCCATCCACGTGCAGCTTGTCCCCTTCTCTCCCTCTCATCCATGTGCAGCTTGTCCCTTTTTCTCCCAGCCCTTAAATACTGATATCCACACAAATAACAAAAATCCTGATATACAAATTCAGCCACACAAATCCTGATACCATGTTCCATCCTCAACCACACAACCCCTTGCATCCCTGCCCAATATAGGCGTACAAATTCTGTCACCGCAAAAAGGAACAGCTCCTAATACACCAGGATGCTGGGCTAGATGGACCTTTGGTCTTTCCCAGTATGGCACTACTTATGTACTTATGTACTTATGTACTTATGTACTAGTGGCACCATTTCATACTTCCTCCCAGTGTAAATACAGAAACCTTGATATATCAGTACAAGTACACATCCAAACAACTCCTGAAGTCCCATCCTCAAACATACCAACAATGACACCACTTCCCAACCCTCAGCACAGAAACAGGTATTCCCACCCAATGGACTCACACAAATCCTGATACTCAAAAGAAATACACACATCTGACAATCTTCCTCACCATCGCAAACACAGACACACAAACCTTACCATAAGCACACAAACCATAACAGCCTATAAAGGTACACATTAATCTCCCTCATCTTTTCTCCACACAATCCAACAAAACCTGACACCTCAACATAAATGCACAAACCCTGGCACACATTCTCAACACAGGCACCTCTTCTTTTAAACACTGCTAAATATGCATATATTACATGTGATCAATAAAAAACATTTGCCAGCTATCTTTAACCACTCGCCCTTCAAACACCTAAAACATCAACACAAACATTTTCTTCTAAAGTAGTATGATCCTTGTCTCACAGATCATGATATGTAAAGTAGACCTTAAAAAAGAAATAGGAGACAGAGAGAGCAGGAAACAGATACTTGTGGGAAGCAAATCAGAAGAGAATTATTGCAGAGCCCCAATCCCATCTGGGACAAATTTTCCCTGCACGGCTCCTCTCTCTTGCACCAAGAAAGAGGCAGCCCCAGCTATCTTGCTACTTTCCTATATGGGACGGAGCCAGACAGATTTCTAGGGCCATAATTTCTGGAGACCAATGGGCTTGCATCATGTAGAGTGCCACTGATCACTCCCCCCCCCCCCCCCCCCCCAGGATATCCATTAGAAATGTTCCATAATCTGCATGGTCTCCACCGGGCAGCAGTATCTGAGACACTGAAGGGTCTGTTCGGCTTCTGCCCAGGCAGACAGGGAGTGCAAAGTAGAGACCTGCACAGGATTCCCGCAGGTACAGAAGCAACTCCTGCGGGGTTCCCATGGGGATGGAAGCAGCTCCTGCAGGGTTCCAGTGGAAGTGTATGCTGCATTTGTGCCGGCCTCTCACCAAGTTCTTTGAGTGTTGTCTCCTCCTCCTCCTTGCTTTAACAGCACAGATGTGGAAAGTCCTCATTAAGTAGGTGGTAGAGACACAAATGGTGACAAAATTCAAAAAGGTGTGGGATGAACATGGATGTGTCAAGTGACACTTAGATGGCGACTCTGGCTGTGATGAACTAGGGCCGATACCAGGTAGACTTGAACGGTTTGTGTCTCATATATGGCAATCTGGTTTAGGATGGGATGGAAAGGGTTTAAACAACTTTAGTTGCTGGAACATGAGGACAGTGCTGGACAGACTTTCATGGTCTGTGTCCCGCAAACGAGAAGACGAATAGTCTGGCAAGATGGAACATAAGGATATGGCCTGGCGGACTTCTATGGTCTATGTCCCAGAAACGCCAAAGATAGACCATAATCAAGTATATAATATAACGTTCATTGTTGATTTAACCATGAATTGATAAAGAGTGACTATTGGGCAGACTGGATGGACCATTTAGGTCTATCTGCTGTCACTTAGTAGGTTACTATTAATCCTTTCTGCTCCCGGGCTGATGCGCAGACCTCAGCTATGACATAGGCACAAGCATCAGATGTCACCTGACCTATTGGCACATGTGGCGACCTCTTAACATACAGTGCCAGTGAATCAGAGACAAGTCTTACTTGTGCGCACCAGAGTGTTCCAGCTTCCAACTTTTGTTCCTTCCTTGCCTGCAGTGCTGCTTCTCAAACCCAGAGACTGAGAAAGCCGACCAGAATTTTTTTTGTATGTACCATTAAATTCTTGCGGGACTGGGTGGGGACGGGTAAGATTCCAGCTGGGATGGGTAAGAATTCTGACCCCGTGCAACTCTCTAGTGCAAAGCCATGAACCAGCAGCCCAGCCCGCTGGATCTGTAAACACTGCTGCCCTTTCCACAGTCTGGTTGGACTCCCTGCTGCTCCACTTCCACAGGCTGCCTCCTTTTGCATCAGATGCTTGCCCTCCCATCCTAGGCTTGGTTTAGGGCTGTGAAACCAGGCAAGCCTAGGGGAGATACTGCTGTGCACTTAAGAGGACCGCTGCACACACAAAAACCATCCTGAGGAAGGGGACGAATCAGGGAGTGTGGTGCCGACTTCTCTCTCTATCCCAGTCTGACTCTCTCTCTTCTTACCTCTCACTTTCTCTCTCCTCTCCTTCACTCCTGCAGTTTCTCTGAGTGTGACGCTGCAGAGGGAGGTAGGACACATAAGACTTCCTGCAGCCACTTCAAATCTTTCCTTCTGCTGGGTCCTTCCCATGCGGCAACAGAAGTTGTAAAAGAGGGAAGGACCCGGGGCTGGCTGGAGAGAGCCTATTGCAATCGCTGCTGACAGAGCCGGATCCCAGTTTTAACAACCGGCTTGCAAAATGTTGGAAACGATAACAACTGGCTCTTGCGAGCCAGCTCCAGCACACCATTGCCAGTTACCATCATCAGAACCTAAAGAAAAATCTATCCTTGTGTCAGTTCTTACATCTGAGAAGAATTTGCTCCAACTTCGATGACTTCAACAGACAGGCATTCATCATGTCCCATAGATTTTTGAGCAGAGGATATCCATCCAAACATGTCACTTCTGCATACGTCAAGCATTAACAGAGGATTGGGAAGAGCTATTTAATTCCCAAAAGGATAAACCTGCTCTTGATTTAGAATGCATCTTAAAATTTTCTCATTTGGCAAACCAAGATCACAAATCAATACAGAGTCATTGCTATATTCTCAAAGGACATGATTTCTTCAAGAAGAAATGTTTGGTTGTTGCTTATTCAAGAGAAAGGAACTTAAAAGAAAAACGTGTGCCCTCTACTCTACCGGAACTCCTACCATTCATTCAACAGAGCAATCATTTAGGACATCAAAGATGTGGTTCCTGTAGTGTATGCAGACATACCATGGAGATAAATACCTTCACACATTCCTGAACTAAGAAAACCTTCAATTTATGCCATACATCAGATTGCAACACCTCACAAGTTGTTCACATCATTCAGGGTCTGTGCTCTCTCTTGTATATAGGAAAGACAAAAAGAATAATGAAAATGCGTGTCATTGCACACCATAGTTGTACCAACAGGACCATCTAGTCTGCTCCTCTAGTCAGTCATTGGAACACCGCTGGCCACTCCTTAGACAACCTGAATTTCTTTGTATTCAAAGTGTTTAAGAGCAATTGGAGAAGAGAAAACATGGATAATTTGTTGCTCCATGAACAAAAATTGATCTTTAACTTCTCAACCAGTCACTCCCCTTGGCCTAAATGCAGAAATTGGCTACTGGCCCTTCCTTTAGGGTTTTTTTCTGACCAATGACTATACACAATACATACAAACATGCCACCAGCACCCCAAAAAATTTTTTAAAGCTCACAATTGACCATTTACAATTGCTCATGCCCATGAGCACACTTTAAAAATGGCATATTTTCAAAGCACTTAGCCTTCCAAAGTTCCATAGGTTTCTATGGAACATTGGAAGGCTAAGTGCTTTGAAAATGAGCCCTTTTCCCTATTGCCATATATACTGGACTGATACTTGTCACCATTTACACATTTTATGATGAAACGCTAATCCTGCGGCCACCTGGAGGGTCCGTCCCCAGCACAGCTCAGGTCCGCCTGCACCTGCCGCTTGTGCTCTACACTAGCACCCTCCTCCCACCGACTGGGTCACAACTGTTTCTGGACAAGCCTCCAGCTTTCAAATTACCAGTGATTTCTAGGTTACTGGAGGCCACACTCCCAGTGTTCTCACAGTTCTTAGAAAACACCCACAGACCCAACACACAAACCACCAGAATTCTTAGTCAATCTAGACAAGCAGAGTGAACAATTATGTTTATTCTCATAAAATACTGAGCAATGAACTATAAAACAGATGGAAAAAAACAGCACACAACAGGTAACTGAAATAGGATCAATTATAAACATTTTATCACTACCTGAATAGTGCCTGGAAAGTACAGGAAATATAGCTGCTCACCAGTTACAGAATACAACTGATCACAGGGTCTCAAGCAGAGGAGTCTTTCTCCCTCTACTTCCAAACTGAGACTGACTAATTACCTCACAGTTAAAGAAAACAGTCACTTCTGGTACAGTTTTTAAGTAAAACATCACCATCTGCTGGCCAATGTAGAAATATGCTGTCCCTTGCTCTCAGTGAAATACAGGCCAATGGTTCAGGCTAAGAACTAGGCCTGTAAAAATCAAAGATCATCTCTGACACAAGTTACATTTCACTGCAGCAAATGCTGAAGTAAGTTCTCAGAGAGCTGACAGGGGGGGGGGGGGTCTGCTATGTCAACAATGCTGGGACTGGCACCTGCGAGAAGTCATGAGCGAAGATGTTTTGGCTAGTGGAAGATACGAGTAGGTCATGTGCAAGTAGAATGAGAACATCCAAAAGGGGGGCTACAGGAAGGCACTTGGGAACATGTGAAGTCATTCTTATCAACTGATAAGGACCAAAGAGTTCTGGTGATAAAGCTAGGGTCCATTGGGATGAATAGAGTCAGAAGGGTATAAAAAGGGCAGTCTGAAGGGTGTTAAAAAAAAGAAGGCTCCAGAAGGCTGAAAAGAGAGATCAGACTGCACCTGCTGTGTGAAACGTTGTCCCAGGGATGAATGCCTAATTTGCCTGTACTGCCTTTGGGTAAGATACTAATGCTAATAAACTATATTATTATATCTACTGACTACTGGGCTTCTTTCTAATTATGGAGCTTGCTACTGCCCAGACTGTGTAAAGTAGTCATGAGCAAATACAAGGTCAGAGTAATTAAGTATTCTATGGGGATATGCAGTCCTTTTCAGGGTAGTAGAAATCCCAGTGCTTCCGCTACCCAAACCGTTCTGACAGACCCAAATATAAGCATTATGGTAGCAGAAGGATGCGTTTGCCTCTGGGATTAATTTAATTTATGGGTCTGCCACCTTTCCATCCATTTTTTTCCCTCTCTAAATTTAGGTAAAACTGGGCACAGAACAGCACATTTAATTTAAAACATTTTTCTTACACTCTCCCCATCATTTCTAAATCACACTGTATAACTGTGTATTCAAGGTCTTTTCCTTCTGGGAAGGCTGCCAACCCTAGCTTGTTTATAGATTCAGTCCTGCTTGTTCCGTACACGGAGACATTCTGAAGCAGACTTGACACACTGAAGTTTAAAAGTAATTTTTGCTGTGTTTTGTGCTCAGCCCTATGCGAGCTGCCCCTGTTTTAGCTTTGTTTCTTCTGACAGCAGAATTGTATATTTAGTCTCGTTCCTAACCTTCCTGTTGGTACAAGTGAACCATTCACCACATATCTTTCCTTTTAACAATATTTCGTTTCCTATCTCTGTAACTTTCTTACTCATTTTTTCTGCTACTGTGTACCATGGTGAAGATATACTACTGTGTTGGAACCGGTCCATAGTATCTATCTAACCCTCTTCTGTATTATTTTCAATTTCTAAACTTCCAACCTTTTCTTCTCAGGTTGGTAATTACTAGATGTTCCTGCATATTCTCAAGGTGCGGTCTTTATGCCAGTATCTCTCACTGAACGCACATGAGATTTATGTTTCTCTGTCTATAAATCTACGTCTGCCTCCTTCATAAGGGGCAGCATTTCTGACATACTCAGCCTTTTCCGGCTGCTTCCCCCACTACCAACTCCTACAGGGTTACATTTCTTACCGCTGGTTTGCTCACTTCTACCTACCCTTGCTTTTTGATTTATCAACAAGACTTCCGTTCCTGGCTTAAATCTGCATTATTTTTTTTTTGTTAGACAGTTTCCCATTCGTGCAGACTGACCCCACCCTTTGTAGCGGTTCCAGACTTGAAGTCTGTGCTGGCTGCTGTTTCCCCTCACACAGGGTGTGTTGAGCGCATACTGCTGCCGTTTCCCCTAAAACATAGAGGGAGTGTTGAGCGCCTACTAACCTCTACCAAGGTGTTTTTTTTAGGGTTCTATACTTTGTACAGGAGGGTTTTTGTGACTGATTTTACCACCCAAAATAAGTGGAGTGTTGCAGTCTTAGGTAAGCTCCTGGTGCTCTCTGCAAAGAAGGGTTTGGGCTGGTACCCACTTACGAGTGGAGAGTTGCAGTCCCATGTAAATCCGGGTTCCCTCTGGAAAAAAAACCAACCAGAGGAGTGTGGCAGATTTACACCCCTTTGCATACCAGTTCAGGGAACTTACTGGCCCTATACAAAGCAGTGGTCTTTGAGGTCCAGTTGTCCCTCATTCTACAGAGGACTGCTACGACCCTACGTCCCTTTTGGGAATACAAAGGAGTGGTTTTTGGGATTGCCCTCATTCAGGTACTATAAGTTTAGCTGACAATTACGTTTTTTAGAGGTTTGAAGTGACCAAACTGTGTGTTTTTTGTGGTCCTAAGGTTGACCAATACTGTTTTTGTGGTCCTGAGGTTGACCAAATTGGGTGTTTTTTTTGTGGTCCTGAGGTTGACCAAACTGTGTGTGATAAGGGAAGGGACCCTTGTCTTAAGTGTCTTGTAATGGATCCTGATAAAAAAGGTTATAATAGTGGATGCGTTAATTAATAACTCAGGTTCAGACGGCGGGGTTTGCTAAGTCCGTTGAACGTTACGTATACATATTAAAGTTTCTTGTCCGGATCAGTTAAAATAGTACCTTTATGAATTGCCGTTGGCAACCCATTCTTCTTACTCAGACGTATTCGCAAGTCTCCTTGGTTAGATGTGGGGTATCTGAATAGCCTCATTTTCCGAAATATCCCTGAAGAGTGGGGAGTTCTGAAGACAGGTAAGTATATAATTTACTTTATTTTTTGAATTAATTTTTAATGCAGATTTACCTATAGCGCCAGCCTTGTTGTATTTCATTTAAGTACTAGTTACTCTGTTACACTCTTTTCACACTGTCCTATACTTAAGTACATAACTACCTAACACCATTTGTGTCACCCTTTGTGCCATACACTTTTCTGACCATGGCCACGCCCTTAGACTGTTCTGAAGTGGTTGGGAGGTGGGGCTGGTGGTTGGGAGGCGGGGATAGTGCTGGGCAGACTTATACGGTCTGTGCCCTGAAGAGCATAGGTACAAATCTAAGTAGGGTATACACAAAAAGTAGCACACATGAGTTGTCTTGTTGGGCAGACTGGATGGACCATGCAGGTCTTTTTCTGCCGTCATCTACTATGTTACTATATGAAGTTTTTCCCGAATTAAAAGAAAACCCTCACCCATATCTGTGAGAAATGGTTTAAAGTTTGGAATGCCAATGATAACACCCTTGATTGGCCCGCGTCTGGTTCTTTTGAACCTGCCAAATTACGTGCCTTAATTGCCTACAATGACTCCCATAAAACAGGGAAGTCCAGAAACATCTCAATGTGATAAATAAATGTATCCTTATTGGGGAGCAAGAAGGTAATTCCAGATCTCTGCTTACCTCCCACAACCCGGCAAATCCACCTTTGGATGCCACTGCACCTATGGCTCTACCTTCATATGAGGGGACTCATTCTCAAGGTTGAACGCTCTAAGTGTTCTGGATGTGAGCCTCTTCTTTTCTGATAACAAAAATAACAATGCCTCATACTAAGAGAAAAGGCGTGGTAAAGCGTACACTGCTGGTGCTCCTTACCCTCTACGCCTCTCCAGACAATGTTGGACCATTTCACCACGAGCTGCCCCCGAGAGACCGGCGTGTTGCAGGCCACGACGAGAGAAGTCGAGGGAGCAACCTCTCTCTTGGCCACGGAAACATCTCTTTCACCGCTGGAAGTTCTACTTCTATCCCTCTGCCTGTCGGCGTACCTCAGGGTTCTGTTCTTGGTCCTCTCCTCTTTTCTATCTACACTTCTTCCCTTGGTTCATTAATCTCATCCCATGGCTTTTCCTACCATCTCTATGCTGATGACTCCCAAATCTACCTTTCTACCCCTGATATCTCACCTTGCATCCAAACCAAAGTTTCAGCGTGCTTGTCTGACATTGCTGTCTGGATGTCTCAACGCCACCTGAAATTAAATATGACCAAAACCGAGCTTCTCATTTTCCCCCCCAAACCCACCTCCCCGCTCCCCCCATTTTCTATTTCTGTTGATGGCTCTCTCATTCTCCCTGTCTCCTCAGCTCGAAACCTTGGGGTCATATTTGACTCTTCTCTCTCCTTCTCTGCTCATATCCAGCAGATTGCCAAGACTTGTCGTTTCTTTCTTTACAACATCCGTAAAATCCGCCCCTTTCTTTCCGAGCACTCTACCAAAACCCTCATCCACACCCTTGTCACCTCTCGTTTAGACTACTGCAATCTGCTTCTTGCTGGCCTCCCACTTAGTCACCTCTCCCCTCTCCAATCGGTTCAAAACTCTGCTGCCCATCTCGTCTTCCGCCAGAGTCGCTTTACTCATACTACCCCTCTCCTCAAGACCCTTCACTGGCTCCCTATCCGTTTTCGCATCCTGTTCAAACTTCTTCTACTAACCTATAAATTTACTCACTCTGCTGCTCCCCAGTATCTCTCCACACTCGTCCTTCCCTACACCCCTTCCCGTGCACTCCGCTCCATGGATAAATCCTTCTTATCTGTTCCCTTCTCCACTACTGCCAACTCCAGACTTCGCGCCTTCTGTCTCGCTGCACCCTACGCCTGGAATAAACTTCCTGAGCCCCTACGTCTTGCCCCATCCTTGGCCACCTTTAAATCTAGACTGAAAGCCCACCTCTTTAACATTGCTTTTGACTCGTAACCACTTGTAACCACTCGCCTCCACCTACTCTCCTCTCTTCCTTCCCGTTCACATTGATTTGATTACTTTATTTATTTTTTGTCTATTAGATTGTAAGCTCTTTGAGCAGGGACTGTCTTTCTTCTATGTTTGTGCAGCGCTGCGTACGCCTTGTAGTGCTATAGAAATGCTAAATAGTAGTAGTAGAAGTTAACACCCCACCGTGTCCTGCCCGCTCGAGAGGGAGGATGTTAGACCCGATCTCTTCGGAAGGCGATAGAGACGGCTCTGAAAATGGCAGCGCCACCCCAGAGCGAGCAGAGGAGATAGCATTGGAGTTTCTTACTCCACAGGTGGTAAC
This sequence comes from Microcaecilia unicolor, assembly GCF_901765095.1. Classification (NCBI taxonomy): domain Eukaryota; kingdom Metazoa; phylum Chordata; class Amphibia; order Gymnophiona; family Siphonopidae; genus Microcaecilia; species Microcaecilia unicolor. The sequence continues at coordinate 115,421,629 of NC_044040.1, read as the reverse complement.
GCTGGACTCGATTTGGAAGGCTATTCAAGGTCTGACAACAATAGTGACGAATACTGCCCAGGAGACTAAATTACTCGTGAGTAAAGTTAACTCTTTAACTGAAATGGTAGAAAATATTAAAACTGACTGCTCAGTAAATTTTGAGATGATTCAGGCTGAGATAGAATGTTGGATATTATCAGGAAAGGTATGGAAAACAGGTGTGAGGATGTTATAATGCCGGTGTATCGCTCCATGGTGCGACCGCACCTTGAGTATTGTGTTCAATTCTGGTCGCCGCATCTCAAGAAAGATATAGTAGAATTGGAAAAGGTGCAGCGAAGGGCGACTAAAATGATAGCGGGGATAGGACGACTTCCCTATGAAGAAAGACTAAGGAGGCTAGGGCTATACAGCTTGGAGAAGAGACGGCTGAGGGGAGACATGATAGAGGTATATAAAATAATGAGTGGAGTGGAACAGGTGGATGTGAAGCGTCTGTTCACGCTTTCCAAAAATACTAGGACTAGGGGGCATGCGATGAAACTACAGTGTAGTAAATTTAAAACAAATCGGAGAAAAGTTTTCTTCACCCAACGTGTAATTAAACTCTGGAATTTGTTGCCGGAGAAAGTGGTGAAGGCGGTTAGCTTAGCAGAGTTTAAAAAGGGGTTGGACGGTTTCCTAAAGGACAAGTCCATAAACCGCTACTAAACGGACTTGGAAAACACCAAAATTCCAGGAATAACATGTATAGAATGTTTGTACATTTGGGAAGCTTGCCAGGTGCCCTTGGCCTGGATTGGCCGCTGTCGTGGACAGGATGCTGGGCTCGATGGACACTTGGTCTTTTCCCAGTATGGCATTACTTATGTACTTATAGCGATGTTGAAGACAGTAAATATGACTTTAATTAAAGATAAAACAATCATGATGAGGAAAATTGAACAAATCGAAAATTATAATAAACGATTGAATTTAAGGATTCTGAATTTTCCTGTAATAGAAGGTATTGGTCCGATGGAACTATTTTGAAAATATTTAATTGAGGTACTACAATATTCCCCCTCTCTTATACCTCCTGTAAACAAGATCTTCTATATTTCTTCTTCAAAAAAAAGTCAGGGGGAATTTAAGGAAGGATCTCAAGCTTGAAGGTGGACATAACCTTTAGGATATATCAACATTTCTTGAGCAATCTTTTTCATATCTCAGCAACATTATTAATATCTTTTGTTTTTGAACAAGATATGACTTCATTGTTTAAATTATACTACAAGAATTCCATGAAGACCTTTTGCGGGTCAAGATTCTGGATATATCCTGATGTTACAAAATCTACTCAAGACAGAAGGAAATTATTTCTATCCTTGAGAGAGGAAACCAGGGCAGTTGGAGCCACTTTTTTGTTGACTTACCCATGTAAATGTTTAGTTAAATATTTGAATGTTAAATATGTTTTTTTTGAACCGCAACAGCTTAAATGTTTCTTAGAACAGAAAAAGCTCTCCAATGTGAATCCAGCTTAGGTTAACATGGAAAGTACAATTGGGTAGATTATATGAGTCAGGCCATTTTTCCTTTAATTTTTTCTAAGATCTCTCTATTAAATGACTAACCCCCACATTATTGTGGTCTAAGGAAGAGTAGTATAATTTGATTTATAAATTTTGAGAGTGGGAAAATATTTTCATTCTTATTTTTTGAATTTCTCTCTCTGTTTCTTCTTGCAAGATGTTGATGCTTGTAAAATGTTTAATAAATAAATAAATAAAAATATGAGGGGACTCCGCCTCCATATGAGCCAGGCTTCTCCAACAAACTTTTAACCTGTGGCGTTGCCATTGGTTATACGCCCCTACCCCCGCATCTCCTGAATCCCACACCTCCACTCCCTCCTTCCCATCCCATCACTCTGGACAAACCCACCTTGGTACAGATCTCCAGTACGGAAGATCTGTCACCTGTCCCTGTTCTTTCTGGTCTGGGACCCACTGTTCCAGGTGCTGCCATCCCTACCATCCCTCAACCCGCTGTTCCAGGTGCAGCCATCCCTCAACCCGCTGTTCCAGGTGCTGCCATCCCTCAACCCGTTGTTCCTGTTGCTGCTATCCCTACTATCCCTCAACCTGTTATCCCAGCTGCTGTCATCCCTGTTCCTCACCCCGTTCTTCCTCAATCTGTACCCCTACCTATCCCTCAACCTGTTATCCCAGCTGCTGTCATCCCTGTTCCTCACCCCGTTCTTCCTCAATCTGTACCCCTACCCAGACGCATGTCTGGTATCCCCAGCATGGCCATCCCTGCTGTTCCCAACCCTGAATCCCGTCCTCAGACTCTTCCTGCGATGCTCGATCCAGCCACACTTAACCTGCCCTCCTCTTCCCAGGGACTTCCTGTCCTTTCTAGGCAGGTACCCACCGGTCCACCACAAACTGATCCAATGGCTCTCGGAGATTTGCTGCAAACAGAGGTTGCCACCTCTTCACTCCCTGCTCAGGTCTCTCAGCCACTGGATAGGGAGCACATTATTCCCAATCCTATTATCCCTGCCCTATCCTATGTCCCCACTGGCCTCCCTCACGCTGTCCTGATTGGGCAAGCTACGGCCTCCGCCCAGTCACAACTTGCTGCTGCTGCAGTCAGTAATTCAAATCTCACATCCTGCCCTCTCCAACCTCTTGTCCCTCCATTCCTTCCCCCATTGGACTCATTACGGTCCCGTAGTACCTCAACTTTGACCCCTCATTCTGGCACGGCTCTCACCGAGTATGCTGTCCCGCCACCGGTTTTAACCCCCATGGCCGCAGCTCACAGCTCTGCTGCAGATTGGCTGCTCTTGGGTGCGTGTCCCAAGATTCAAAATAACCGTCCCCCTCGTCCCCAATCTGCACCCTCACTTCCTGCCTTAGCTCCAGACAATTTGCTTCCTATGGAATATAAGGTAATCGATCACACCCCCCCCCCCCCCCTGTGAGACCCTCTGATCCACAGGTTGTACCCATGTCTGTACAGCATTCCACATCTGAAATTATGCCCCCCCTTTCGGCTGAACCTATATCTGTACAGATTCCCCCCATCTGATATTATGCCCCCCCTCCCGTCGTCACGCGGTGCTCCACTAGTGAGTTCCTCCACCCATCAGCTCACAACTGAGGGGTTGCCTTCCAATACCCTGCCAGCGGCCTCCTCCACTATAGACTGACTCGCATCCTCCAGCCAAATTATACAGGATCGAACAATTAACGACCGTATAGATGCCGTTGTTTCCCGACACTACCATCCCGTTTATGCAGACAGGTATGCTCTGCATATTGCAGACAATATCCGGTACAAACAGCCCTTGGGTTATAAATTACCCGATGGTACTAACTACAGCCTCACTGTACTCACTCCCTCCTCTAGTGAGCCCCCCGCCAAAGTCCTGCCGCTGCTTAACAAAATGTCTGGTGGGAACCCTCACATGGAGTAACATAGTAACATAGTAGTTGATGGCAGAGAAAGACCTGTACAGTCCATCCAGTCTGCCCAACAAGATAAACTCATGCTACTTTATGTGTATACTTGACCTTGATTTGTATCTGCCATTTTCAGGGTACAGACCACTCCTTACTCTGCTGCTGACCTTAATGCCCTTGTACAACAGCTATCGGACATTACTAATGGCGGTGGAAGATGGATTTGCCAATTCCGAGAAATCACACTTGGGACCACTTTCGCTGTTGGCGACATCAAAGCCCTATTAGGTCGCACCCCCCATGCCAATGTGGGCGATCTCTTTGCACAAGCAGGCTATGCTGAAATCATGGCCTCCACTACCTTTGATGGTAACCCTTTCTCTTTAATTGAAACTAAACTAATGGCTGCTATTCGTACTGCCTCCCCCCCCCCCCATAAGGACTTCTCCGTCCTTACCTCTCAGCGATGGGTTCCAGACACAGAACCAATCGAAATCTTCCTATTGAGGATGCAGCAACTATACAGAGATGAGACAGAACAAAGGTTTGATGCTAAAAATGCTCTTCCAGTCTTTTACCATCTATCTCCTCAAGGAGAGCCTTCCTCCTAAAGTCAGGGAGGGTCTTGACAGTACTGTAGGTCTATCTCACAAATTATGGCCAGAAATGAAGGACCACATTCTGCATCAATGCAGAGTCCTAGTTAAAAATACCCAAAATGAACTACGTAAAGAAAGGGCCATGCGCACCCATCTTATGACCCTTAAGATAGGCAAAGTAAAGGATGAGAAGTCCGCACCAACCAGTCCCTCTCCTTCCTCTGGCTCCTCTTCCAGTTCTCCCATGTCATCACCCTGTTTCCCCCTTCCACTCCCAGTTCCTGCTCAACAAATTTGTCTCCAATCCATTACGGTACACCATCCACCAGTTCTAGTTCCAGTCCCGAGGTTCAAAACCCATGCGCCAATTGCCCTCCGGACTGTACAGAGTTTCCATTCTGTATGAAAGATGACCCTTCCTTGCCCAACTTCACCATGTACTCCAGCAATTATTATACTAATGCCAGAGGTCCCAACCCCAGGTCCTACCAAAATGATAACAGAAATGGGTTCCCCATGTCACGGGGTAGGCCAAAACAGAGATTTCCTCCACAAGGGTCCATCAAATCGCGACATGCGACCCTATGTAGACACCAACCAATCTAGCCCAAATCGCCGTGCAAATGTCGAGTGCTGGTACTGCCATCGGCTAGGTCATTTTGCAGCTGAATGCCACCAGGATTCACAGCCCATTGATAGACATGCCCTGCGTAATAATTCCCCTGTTCAGCAATCCTTCCCCATGTGGAACCCCAACCAATGCTGTTCTCAGTGATTAGGTGTTATGATTGGGGTCAGAACCCCTCTCAAATTTACCTCTTTCCTGGGGGTCAGCTTCTTAAGCTGGCTTCTGTTTCTTTTCTCTGTCTTTTCTGAGCTGGCTCTGTCTCTCTGTACTGGCAGCTTCCAGCAGCATGGGGTTAATTGTTTTACTTTATTACAGCTGTGTGGGTATACTGAGTTAGCTCTACCTCTCTTTGGGTGTACTGGCTTCAAGTACTTCACGGTGTTGCATTGGTGTGGGTTGGGCCTCTCTGGGTCAGTGTGCTTTTGCCTAGGTCTAGGGAGTGCGACATTATCAGGGAGGGCCTTGATAAGGAAGTGGTGTTGTTTCCTTCAGAGCCTTTGCAACAGTGGTGTTTGCTTTAGGTAGGGTGGTGCAGTGTGCACTTCTGACTTTGTGTCTAGTTTCCCTGCTTGATTTTGCTAAGGTCCAGGTTAGTGTTAGTTCAGTGTGCACTGGTGTTTGTGTGTTTAGCTTTCCTGCTTTTCCCTTGTGGTTCTCCTGCTTTTCTCCTTGTTAGTTTTGTATCTAGCTTGCTAGAGCAGTGCTTAGGTAGCTTGTTAGTTTTGTGTTTAGCTTGTTAGTGTAGAGCTCTACTACTACTTAGCATTTCTATAGCGCTGCCAGGGTTACGCAGCGCTGTACAATTTTAGCATGGGGAAGGACAGTCCCTGCTCAAGAGAGCTTACAATCTAAAGGTTACAAACTATGTAGTCAGTGTAGGTAACTTACAACTTGGCGCCGATGGTGTTCCTGCCGCTTCGTGCCGCTTGTAGCTTGGTGCTTAGTAGCACCTGTGTTAGCTTTGTGTTTAGTTCCCTGCTCTGTTAGTTTAGGGCTTAGGAAGTCCCTTGTTGAGCAGGGCTTAGGAGCTCCTGTTTAGTATAGGGCTTAGGAAGTCCTTTTGTTAGTGTAGGCCTAGGAGTGCCCTGGTTAGTCCAGTTCCTTGGAGCACTGCTGTCTCTTCTGTTTCCAGTCCTGGTCCCTGTGTCATCCGGTATCCGGTAAGTCCTGCCAGCCACTCGAACCCAAGGGCTCAACCCTTGTGGGGGGGGGGGGGGTAGTGGCCAAGTGCAGGTGAAGCTGTACGGACCAGTCCAGTGTGCTCCAGTCCAGTGTATTCCGGTCCGATGTGTGTTCCAGTCTGGTGCGCTCCAGTCCAGTGTGTTCCGGTCCGGTGTGTGTTCCAGTCCTATGTCCTCCAGTCCGGGGGATTGCAGTCCCGTGTTCCAATCCTGTGTCCTCCAGTCCGTGTGTTCCGGCTCGCTGGGCGGTGCCTGCAGTCCCTGCCGGTGCCGGTGTGTTTGCCCAGCGTTGATTGGTGGGTTTGCCTGCTGCTGTTGCTCCTCGTCAGCAGCCCAAAGGCTCACATTTGCTCCAGAGCCCGGCCCCGCGGGCTCTGAACCTGAGAACCTGACATTAGGCATGGTTCATACAGAAGCAGGTTATGAGGACCCTATGATCACCCTGCTCATCTGTAATGTATCTGTTTCCTTTCTCATTGATACAGGTGCTTCTCGCTCTGTTCTGGCTCATGTTCCTCAGCAGGGCCATGCCAACCCGGTAAGCGGGGTAAGCACCGCAGGGGGGCGCCTGCCTTCAAGGGCGCCATGCCGTCCAGTTGTATTAAAAAAAGACTAACCTTACCGCGTCGGCGGCTTGGCGCCTATGCGCATGCACTGCTGCTGCCTTCCCGTGCGTGCAGCGCTTGGCTCTTTAGCACCGCCTTGGAGGTCATCTAGCCTGTGGTTGGTGACGGAGGGGTGAGTCACACGACACCATTATTTTCCTCAAATCCTTCCACACCAATGTTCACATGGCAAGCCGACAGTCTGGTGGGAGGCTTTTATTTCCTCGCAGTAAGCTTTTCTTAATGAATCATTACAGCTGTGTTTGAAAAAAAAAAAGCATGGTTCTGTTTTTCAATGTGGTCAGCAAGCGCCAGGCAAAGGAGAATAAGTGCTTTTTAATGAGTTAAGGCTTAAGGGGATTTCACAACGTAGTGAAGCACACTTGTGTCATGTCATTTGGTTGCAGGTACATTAGATCATTCTGAAGAAAGATCACAAAAAATTTCTGTGTCCACCAAAATTGCCACTATTCAGGGTGTGGAAGCCATGCAGACAGGAAGGTGAAGAATGAAATTACCTCTGGGATTTTGGGCAGCAGGGAGAGGTTGGGGGTCTTGAGGAGCCCCAGAGAGGTTTCTTAGTTCATAGATGGACTGATAGAAAGTCCCCCAGAGGGGGAGACAGCCCTTGGAGGAAGCCATTACTTTGGGTCAGTAGGTAGAGGTCTTCGGGAAATATACTTTTAATAGAAAAATGGGTGATTCTTAAACCATTTGAAGACTGGCTGCAATATGAATAAGGTGGTATTTGCCATGCATACTGTCTGCAGCCTTTAGTGAATTGGCCTGACTAATGCACAGATTTCACATATAGTTCATTCCCTTCAACTAGACCATCCTAGTCAAAGCCTGACTACCATGGGCCAGCCTGACTACTAGTGCACAAATTTCACATACATTACATAAATTAGTCCATTTCCTTCATCTAAGACCATCATATTCAAAACTACATACATGGCATGGTACAATGAGGGGGGGGGGGGGCACCAGAGACCTTAGGCACGGCCCTGTTCCTCAGAAGCTGAAAAAGCACTTGAAACTGTCCCATGAAAATCTTACCACTACAGGTTTCAATGGGGTCCCCACAAACACTCCCATTCTTGGACCTTTGCTTATACAGTTCGCAGATCAACTTTTGTCTGCATCACTGCTATATGCACCTGTTTGCCCTGTTAATTTGCTAGGCAGACACCTGTTAACTCTTTTCAAGTTTCAAATTAATTTTGACTTGCCTGGTAGCTCAGACAATAAGTCTCTTTTAATGACAGCAGATGTTGATCAGCAGATCACTGATGCCCTTAACAGGTTACCTGCTTCCCTGTGGGCATCCCCTTCCTCACCCTATGGTAAAGTGGTCAATCGATCTCACCACATTCAACTTCTGCCTGGCTGTAAGGGTCCTAAAATTCCTCAGTACCCTCTGAAACCTGAAGCTGTTGCGGGTGCTCAAGAACAGATTCATTCCTTACTACAGCAAGGAATAATTGAGAAATGTCACTCACCGTACAACATCCCATTGTTCCCAGTTAAGAAAAAAGAGCCAGGCCAGTGGCGCATCGTCCAAGATTTACGCGCGCTACATGAAGTGGTCACCCCTATTTTCCCCAATGTGGAAAATCCGGCCACTCTCAACAGTATTACCCTCCAAAAATACCATTCAACCATTGATTTGTCCAATGCCTTTTTCTCTATTAAACTTGACCCTCAGAGCCGCCCTCTCACAGCTTTTCAGTTTGATAACACCACCTACCAGTGGACATGCCTTCCACAGGTTTTTATTGACAGTCCCACAATATTTTCTCAGACACTTGCAGAACACATTTGTGAATTCAAATATCACAGATATGTTCTGCCACCCCACACCTCCATCATTCAATATATGTTGATGACATGCTGATTACATGCCCAGACTTTGATACCTGTTTGAGGATTACTTGTGACTTCCTAGCCTTTTTATTTACGAAGGGTTACAAAGTGAACCGGAAGAAGTTGCAGGTTGCACAGTCTCAAGTTACTGAGCTTGGCCATCAGATAGGCTTCCAGGAGCGTTGCCTAGCAACCGAGACATTGCAACATGTGTCTTCCTTGTGCATGCCTGATACAGTCTCTGATCTCAGAGCTGTGCTGGTATGCTAAATTTTTGCAGATTATGGATCCCAACCTATTCAGCCGAAGCAAAAACTCAAAAATGAACCTATGCATTTTACTACTGAAGAAACTGAAAACCTGATGTCCCTGGTGAAAGATGTTACAGTGATGGAAATAAGTATTTGATCCCTTGCTGATTTTGTAAGTTTGCCCACTGACAAAGACATGAGCAGCCCATAATTGAAGGGTAGGTTATTGGTAACAGTGAGAGATAGCACATCACAAATTAAATCCGGAAAATCACATTGTGGAAAGTATATGAATTTATTTGCATTCTGCAGAGGGAAATAAGTATTTGATCCCCCACCAACCAGTAAGAGATCTGGCCCCTACAGACCAGGTAGATGCTCCAAATCAACTCGTTACCTGCATGACAGACAGCTGTCGGCAATGGTCACCTGTATGAAAGACACCTGTCCACAGACTCAGTGAATCAGTCAGACTCTAACCTCTACAAAATGGCCAAGAGCAAGGAGCTGTCTAAGGATGTCAGGGACAAGATCATACACCTGCACAAGGCTGGAATGGGCTACAAAACCATCAGTAAGACGCTGGGCGAGAAGGAGACAACTGTTGGTGCCATAGTAAGAAAATGGAAGAAGTACAAAATGACTGTCAATCGACAAAGATCTGGGGCTCCACGCAAAATCTCACCTCATGGGGTATCCTTGATCATGAGGAAGGTTAGAAATCAGCCTACAACTACAAGGGGGGAACTTGTCAATGATCTCAAGGCAGCTGGGACCACTGTCACCACGAAAACCATTGGTAACACATTACGACATAACGGATTGCAATCCTGCAGTGCCCGCAAGGTCCCCCTGCTCCGGAAGGCACATGTGACGGCCCGTCTGAAGTTTGCCAGTGAACACCTGGATGATGCCGAGAGTGATTGGGAGAAGGTGCTGTGGTCAGATGAGACAAAAATTGAGCTCTTTGGCATGAACTCAACTCGCCGTGTTTGGAGGAAGAGAAATGCTGCCTATGACCCAAAGAACACCGTCCCCACTGTCAAGCATGGAGGTGGAAATGTTATGTTTTGGGGGTGTTTCTCTGCTAAGGGCACAGGACTACTTCACCGCATCAATGGGAGAATGGATGGGGCCATGTACCGTACAATTCTGAGTGACAACCTCCTTCCCTCCGCCAGGGCCTTAAAAATGGGTCGTGGCTGGGTCTTCCAGCACGACAATGACCCAAAACATACAGCCAAGGCAACAAAGGAGTGGCTCAGGAAGAAGCACATTAGGGTCATGGAGTGGCCTAGCCAGTCACCAGACCTTAATCCCATTGAAAACTTATGGAGGGAGCTGAAGCTGCGAGTTGCCAAGCGACAGCCCAGAACTCTTAATGATTTAGAGATGATCTGCAAAGAGGAGTGGACCAAAATTCCTCCTGACATGTGTGCAAACCTCATCATCAACTACAGAAGACGTCTGACCGCTGTGCTTGCCAACAAGGGTTTTGCCACCAAGTATTAGGTCTTGTTTGCCAGAGGGATTAAATACTTATTACCCTCTGCAGAATGCAAATAAATTCATATACTTTCCACAATGTGATTTTCCGGATTTAATTTGTGATGTGCTATCTCTCACTGTTACCAATAACCTACCCTTCAATTATGGGCTGCTCATGTCTTTGTCAGTGGGCAAACTTACAAAATCAGCAAGGGATCAAATACTTATTTCCACCACTGTATGCTCAGTTCCCCATTGGCAACTATTGATGTATCCCAAGATGTTAATTTATGGATTGTCCATTCTGAGGAAACTTGGTCTGCATTAATAACTCAGGCAGACGAGGACATGGCTTGTGGGTATTTATCAGGTTTTTTTACCCCTGTTGAAAGAGCCTTTGCTCTCTGCGAGAAAGGATTAGTCGCGGCGACCGCGATCCTGAAGTTCTACAGCTATGTCCCTCATCTCCCTATTATTTTGCACACTTCTCATGATGTTAAGTACCTTTTAGACAAACACATAAGTCACGACTGCTTCTCGACTCCAGAAATATCAAGTGATTTTATTTAGTGTAGTACATTCTATACATCCACTGGCAAAGACAGACATTCAACGTCTTGACCCTCTGTTCACCATTACACTCACAGGCCACAGTGCCCTTTTTCCACACCAGTGCACCTCACACCTGCCCCCCCCCCCCCCCCCCGCCTGACTCCCTTACGATTCATTATGAGATATTACAGCATGGACAAGTATGGTTCACTGATGGTTCATGTCAGTATGATAAGGCTGGATTTGCAGCTGTACACTTCACACCTGATGATGACATACTTGACTCTATCCAGTTTATACTCCCTGACAATTACACAGCCCAAACGGTTGAACTGGCGGCCGTACTGTATGTCCTACAGTTTAAAACTTTTGACACTGACCTTTCTATAGAAACAGATTCTGACTATGTCTTTTCCTCTCTGCACTCTCATGCCCATAAGTGGAACAAGAGGGGTATGGTTTCCTCTACTGGTCAGCCTTTAAGCCATTTACCACTTTGAGGCCCTCCAACATCGCAATCAAAAGGGCCTTCGTACTGCCATTACTTGGATTAGGGCCCACCAAGAAACCACCTTTTCCTTTGCAATTAATGGCAACAATTTAGCTGATGACCTGGCACGTCAGGTGATGTCATGTCAGGTGTCCCCTGTTCCTGACCTCACCCTGCCACTGCATGTCCTGGATGCATTAACCCCACCCCTTACTCTGCCTCCTACCCCTCCCCTTCCACCCCTCCTTCCTCTCCCCTTCCTATCCTCCTTTCACCACCTCTTTCTCTCCCCCTCCTACCTCCCCTTCCTCTACCCCCTTCCACACCTTGTCCTCCCTCCCCCTTCCCACAACCGCTCCTCCTAACACACCCACTCCCCCTGACGTCCCATCCCACCTTACCCCACCTTCACCAGATTTTGCCTCTACTTTGCAGTCTTCAGTCACACAAGCAGAACTTAAGCAATGGAAACTAGCAGGCTGCTTTCTCAATCCTGATGGTGTCTGGACACACCCTCATGGTCAGTTATGTGCTTCTCAGTACATAATCTCTTTACTCCTACATTCACTCCATTACCCACTTCACCTGAATGCTGCCTTATTGTATGAACAACTGTCTTCTAAGTTGTGGACTCCACAGCTGCTAGCATTATGTAAGACGGTTGTCCAGCATTGTTACAAATGTTTTCTGTATACACCTAAGCGGGGACCCGCTATACCTACTGGTCACTTGCCCATTGTGCAAGGGCCAGGCCTCCACTGGCACTGGCCTGTCAGAGGTAAAAGGTACCTGCTTGTCTGCGTGGATGCCTTTTCGAAATGGATAGAAGCGTTTCCTTGCACCAGAGAAACTGCGCAGGTCATAGCACTTTCTCTTTGTCAGGAAATCATTCCCAGATTTGGGATTCCCTGTCGAATTACTACAGATAATGGTTCTCATTTTGTTAATGAGTTCCTCAAGTCTTTTCTTCCTGCTTTGGGTATTTCACACCGTACTGTTTGTGTTTACAAGCCCATCAGCAATGGCCTAGTTGAGCGCTACAATGGCCTTTTAAAAACTAAATTGAGACAACTTATGGCAAATGGTATTAAGACTTGGCTCGATGCTCTGCCTCTGGCCTTGATAGCCCTACGAGCCACCCCATCTGCCTCTTTGAAGCTGTCTCCTTTTCAGCTCTGTACAGGCCGCAATATGCGCCTTATCAAAGGCCATCCTTATAACCACTTGCCTGACACATTCTGTTTACTGGGATGTGTTACAAACTATCATTACTTCTCTGTCTTCGATTCCACAGGCAATCTCAGCCAGAAGACGGGAGGGTAATGATAGCCCTGCCCCTGCCACCGGTCATCCAAAAGCTCTCAAAGTTGGAGATTTGGTTCACCGGAAGTATTACACCCACAAAACGTGGAAAGACCCTATTTACGTAGGACTCTTTCAAGTCGAAGCCCTGTCGGCTACTGCAGTCAAGTTACGAGACCACACTTCCTGGGTCCACCTAAAAGACATCCGCATCTATAAGGCTCCTGATTCCGACCCTTTCAAGCCAATTGATGATTCCAGATCCATCACCTCAAATAAACCAGCCACCCCCACCAGTTCCGCAGTTGCCATTCCTGCAGCCTCCGCCACAACTACTGATTCACCTGATTCCTATGCCTGATGGACGTATCCCTTACTTACAAACCAAAATTGTGAATATACTCAATTTAGTCGCAGAATTGATTGCTCCTGATGCCCCTGAAATTGAATGTCTCCAGCATCTTTACCATGAAGTTTCTGATCTACGGAATCTCTGGTACTACCACTTCATGTTGATGGACTAAAACTTTCTGTCCTATGACCGAGTATCTGACAACCACAGACAATACCTATCAGGAAGCACCACCGGTACCTGAACGGAACATTGCCCATCACAGAGAGCCCACCCTTGTCGATTTGACCTCCGTCGAATCTAATACTGTGCCTGCATCTGCCATTCTCCCACTGGAACCGTGTGACGCAGGTCCATCTTGTTGGTCTGAAGTTCAGAGCAACACATAAGAGGACACTTTTGTACTCCAAAACTTGTGCTAGAAATTGTTGTTCTTACAGTAATCCTAATTTTGATGGTAGGATTGATAGTTTATGTATTTGAAAAGCTTCACAAGTTTCTCCAATATAGGCATTAATGTTACATGGCAATAATCACCTGGACCTACACTATTGGGAGACTGCTATTGAATTTCTTGTTACCATACTCTTGCTTACCCTCTCTATTCTCCTTACTGTTACCTGGCTGTTATATTTTCTTTATTTAATCCTCCTGCTTTAGGGAGGTATTTTCCACTACATGACCCAGGCCACTACCACTCGACCCCTCTCTTGGGCCTTACCCTGGGACCCTGCCCCAGACGATGACCCTACTTGGAACCCCATAACTAGGTATCAGATACTGTGTGTGACATTGTTCGACACCTGGACCATAGGCTCTGATAGACAAGTAGTAGACGTTTTTGATATATTTGAAGGGTGTGGCCTTGTAAGGGTTGAATAGCCAGAAACACCATTAACCAGGCCTGAGACAGGAGAAATATTTGACTTTTGGCTTGTCACGTATAATATTGTCCACAGTGGTTTGCAACGTTGGTTCTTCATTAGGACGAGAGGGAATCAAGGTCTTGAGATTTATTCCCTTTGTCCTGCTGGAGAACAACAACTTGGGGCCACAAGAATCTACCCCAGGTACCCCCAACAGTTAACTTACCCTGTTGAACCCCTTTAATCATTTTGTTCCTGAGACTCCTTCCCTTTCAGCAGAAACCCCAGGGTTGACCTCCGTACCTCTGTATTTTGCCTTCTTATTTCAGTTCTCTAAACCAAAACAATCATGTCTGCTATTTTCTTTCTAACCTGTTTCCTGTTTACCATTCCTATACCTACAGTACCTCAGGTAATGTCAGGACCTGACCATCCTATCATCTTATCTCCCACCAATTACACACTAGTAGTTACTCTTCATGTCTGTGCCTATGTTAGCTGTGGAGATTTAAGTTGGCAACGATATTACTCTGCATATGACATGTACATGTGTCCAGGTTACACTTGTAACAGTTGGTCTAAAGTATGGTGGAGATCAGGTCAAGGTCAATACCAAGGTAGTGACAATTCCCTAAGAAAAAGTATTACCATTCTCAAGCTAAAAGCAGATGTCCAGCATTGCCAAATAAGCCACTGTAACCCTGTTGCCATCACCTTTAGAGGTGTAAACAGCAGGTACTTATCGATCCTATTCTCTAGGAATAGATGCTGCTGGCAGAGATCCTATAGCCATGATCCGTATTCTTCATCCTGCCAGTTCTTTATTTGGAATTGATACTCCCAATAAAGACATAAATACCACAAGCTATCACATTGCTTTTTCCACCCCCCCCCCCCCAGGTAAAGAGAAACCCATTGATGCCAACTCTAGCCCCATATCAGGTCCGCAGAATTGCGAGTGCCAAGGACTGGGTCGTTCTGGAAACTGGATTTGGTGAATGAAACCTTTGGCTAGAATGGGCCCACTTCACCACAGCCAGTTTGAATGTTTCTAACTGCTACTTCTGTGCCCATGCTCGCGCAGAGCCCTTAGCAGTCCCCTTCCCCTTTGACCTTTCCAACCATCCAGAAGGTTTCTTGTGCATGCTACAGTTGCTCCAGACTTTAGAACCCATTAATCAGTCCTGTCAAACACTAGCAGAAAGTCATCCTGCGTTACCCCTAAAACAGAGAATTCCTCTAGCATTCATAAGACCCAAGCCTACTATAATTTTTCAGACTTGTTTGGCCAGATACCCAACCCAGAATTCACGGTTTGTAGGTAATCTGACCTCCTGCAAAACTACTAATTTCAGTATTGAACAGGTCGATTTTACCGCCTTTTCTCAAGCCCGAACTGATGTATGGTGGTACTGTGGTACCAACGTTCTCTACCATACCTTGCATAAAAGTTGGAAGGGAACCTGTGCCCTTGTTAAATTGGTAATTCCACTAGTAATTGCCTCCCTAGGTTCACCCTACTCACCTCCCTTGCACCGATCGAAAAGAGAGTCCTCTGTACCAGGCTCATTTGATGATCATGTCTATATAGACTCAATCGAAGTTCCCAGAGGGGTACCTGATGAATTCAAGGCCCGCAATCAAATCGCTTCAGGATTTGAGTAATTTTTCTTTCCTTGGGCTACAATTAACAAAAATGTAGACTGGATTAATTACATCTACTACAATCAGCAAAGAGTTGTTAATTACATTAGAGATGCTGTTCAGGGAATAGCAGCCCAATTAGATGCCACCAGTAGAATGTCCATGGAGAATCGGATGATTCTTGATATGATGATAGCGTCAGATGGTGGAGTGTGTGTAAAATTGGGTACTAAATGCTGTACTTTTATCCCCAACACCACCGCTCCAGATGGGTCAATTTCCAGAGCTCTGAAAGGCCTCACCTCACTTTCAGAGGAACTGGCTTGCAACTCTGGTGTTGACACCTCCTGGACTGGATGGCTGGATAAAACCTTTGGAAAATGGAAGAATCTTTTTGTTTCAGCTGTAATTGCTATTATTGTTTGCATTGTTATTTTCATAGTTGTAGGATGCTGTATTATCCCATGTATTAGGGAATTAGTTACTGCTGCTATAAGCAAGAAAGAACCTGCAAGTCACTATGTCCTGTATGAACGCCTTATGGCTGATATTGAACTTATTGCTGGAACAGAGAAAGAAGGAGAATATGCTCCTATGTATCTTCCAAAACGCTAGAAGTCAGCAGGGCCTTCATATATATAATCTAGGCCTATGGATACTTAGAGTTTTGCCATTGCAATACTCAATTATAATGCTCTTGAGTTCGCAGTAGTTATTCATAATAGTAAGTTTTTATTTAACCAATATTAACCTTTTTATTAATGCTAAAATGAAACATTGCTGCCTTATTAATACCAGATTAAGCTATATTTACACAATCAAAGTTTGACTAGTGATTAGCTCTGTAGTAATGATGTATATTAGTTGGTTGCAATTATATGTAACATAGTAACATAGTAGATGACGGCAGAAAAAGACCTGCGCGGTCCATCCAGTCTGCCCAACAAGATAACTCATATGTGCTACTTTTTGTGTATACCCTACTTTGATTTGTATCTGTGCTCTTCAGGGCACAGACCGTATAAGTCTGCCCAGCACTATCCCCGCCTCCCAACCACTGGCTCTGGCACAGACCGTATAAGTCTGCCCAGCTCTATCCTCGCCTCCCAACCACCAGCCCCGCCTCCCAACCACCAGCTCTGGCACAGACCGTACAAGTCTGCCTAGCACTATCCCCGCCTCCCAACCACCAGTCCCGCTTCCCACCGCCGGCTTTGGCACAGGCCGTATAAGTCTTCCCAGCACTATCCCCACCTCCCTACCACCAGGCCCGCCTCCCGATCTTGACTAAGCTCCTGAGGATCCATTCCTTCGGCACAGGATTCCTTTATGCCTATCCCACGCATGTTTGAATTCCGTTACCGTTTTCATTCCCACCACCTCCCGCGGGAGGGCATTCCAAGCATCCATCACTCTCTCCGTGAAAAAATACTTCCTGACATTTTTCTTGAGTCTGCCCCCCTTCAATCTCATTTCATGCCCTCTCGTTCTACCACCTTCCCATCTCCAGAAAAGGTTCGTTTGCGGATTAATACCTTTCAAATATTTGAACGTCTGTATCATATCACCCCTGTTTCTCCTTTCCTCCAGAGTATACATGTTTAGCTCAGCAAGTCTCTCCTCATACGTCTTGTAACGCAAATCCCATACCATTCTCGTAGCTTTTCTTTGCACCGCTTCAATCCTTTTTACATCCTTAACAAGATACGGCCTCCAAAACTGAACACAATACTCCAGGTGGGGCCTCACCAATGACTTATACAGGGGTATCAATACCCCCTTTCTTCTGCTGGTCACACCTCTCTCTATACAGCCTAACAACCTCTAGCTACGGCCACCGCCTTGTCACACTGTTTCGTCGCCTTCAAATCCTCAGATATTATCGCCCCAAGATCCCTCTCTCCGCCCGTACCTATCAGACTCTCCCCGCCTAACACATAAGTCTCCCGTGGACTTCTATTCCCTAAGTGCATCACTTTGCATTTCTTCGCATTGAATTTTAATTGCCAAACCTTAGACCATTCTTCTAGCTTTCTCAAATCCTTCTAGCTTCCTCAAATCCTTTTTCATGTTTTCCACTCCCTTCCAGGTATCCACTCTGTTACAGATCTTAGTATCATCCGCAAATAGGCAAACTTTACCTTCTAACCCTTCGGCAATGTCACTCACAAATATATTGAACAGAATCGGCCCCAGCACCGATCCCTGAGGCACTCCACTACTCACCTTTCCCTCCTCCGAGCGAATTCCATTCACCACCACCCTCTGGCATCTGTCCGTCAACCAATTCCTAATCCAGTTCACCACTTCAGGTCCTATCTTCAGCCCATCCAGTTTATTTAAGAGCCTCCTGTGGGGAACCGTGTCAAAAGCTTTGCTGAAATCTAAGTAGATTACATCCATAGCTCGTCCCTGATTTAATTCTCCTGTCACCCAATCAAAGAACTCAATGAGATTCGTTTGGCACGATTTCCCTTTGGTAAAACCATGTTGTCTCGGATCTTGCAACTTATTGGCTTCCAGGAAATTCACTCTCTTTTCCTTCAGCATCGCTTCCATTACTTTTCCAATAACTGAAGTGAGGCTTACCGGCCTGTAGTTTCCAGCTTCTTCCCTATCACCACTTTTGTGAAGAGGGACCACCTCTGCCATTCTCCAGTCCCTCGTAACCTTTCCCGTCTGCAAGGATATATTAAACAAATCTTTAAGAGGACCCGCCAAAACCTCTCTGAGCTCCCTCAATATCCTGGGGTGGATCCCATCCGGTCCCATGGCTTTGTCCACCTTTAGCTTTTCAAGTTGTTGATACACACTTTCTTCCGTGAACGGTGCTCTATCCACTTCATTCTCATTTGTACTATTTCCAGTCCATCGCGGTCCTTCTCCAGGATTTTCTTCTGTGAAAACAGAACAAAGGGTGTACTCAAGCTTGCTGATTTTATTGTATGTCAAATGGATATAGTTGATTTCCTGTGTTCCCAAGTCTCACTCTACCCCAGAGGGATAGGTATAGGATAGTTAGGCCCCTTGGGTTGGTTATGGTAAACGGGAAATCCCAACACTGCATTTCATCCAGCATATAATTATGTATCCGCATGCTGACTCTTGCTATGGCCTTGTCCCTCACTATGTCAGAGCACCCATGTCACCTCAGACATATACATCCCCCCCCCCCACAGGACTCTAGGAGCCCTCTGGAAAGGAAGGCCACACACTAGTCATGTGTGCCGCCGGGGAATGTAGAAATATGCTGTCCCTTGCTCTCAGTGAAATACAGGCCAATGGTTCAGGCTAAGAACTAGGCTTGTAAAAATCAAAGATCATCTCTGACACAAGTTACATTTCACTGCAGCAAATGCTGAAGTAAGCTCTCAGAGAGCTGACAGGGGAGGGGGGGGTCTGCTATGTCAACAATGCTGGGACTGACACCTGCGAGAAGTCATGAGCGAAGATGTTTTGGCTAGTGGAAGATACGAGTAGGTCAGGTGCAAGTAGAATGAGAACATCCACAAGGGGGGCTACAGGAAGGCTTGGGAACATGTGAAGTCATTCTTATCAACTGATAAGGATCAAAGAGTTCTGGTGAGAAAGCTAGGGTCCATTGGGAAGAATAGAGTCAGAAGGGTATAAAAAGGGCAGTCTGAAGGGTGTTAAAAAAGAAGGCTCCAGAAGGCTGAAGAGAGAGATCAGACTGCACCTGCTGTGTGAAATGCTGTCCCATCATGATCCAGAGATGAATGCCTAATTTGCCTGTACTGCCTTTGGGTAAGATACTAATGCTAATAAACTATATTATTATATCTACTGACTACTGGGCTTCTTTCTAATTATGGAGCTTGCTACTGCCCAGACTGTGTAAAGCAGTCATGAGCAAATACAAGGTCAGAGTAATTAAGTATTCTATTAAGTAGAAATCCCAGTGCTTCCGCTGTCCAAACCGTTCTGGCAGACCTAAATATATTCACCAACCAGGAGAAACATATCATCAGCAAAACAATATAGTTTGTAGGCACAGAAACCCACTGTTTTGCCACACATATGCCCTAGGTAACATCATAAGAACATAAGAGCAGCTATACTGGGTGAAACCAATGGTCCATCTAGTCATAGTAACATAGTAGATGACGGCAGATAAAGACCTGTACAGTCCATCCAGTCTGCCCAACAAGATAAACTCATGCTACTTTATGTGTATACTTATGACCCGATAGTAGTGAGCCCCTGTGCCCCAACTGAGCACGGCAGAGATGGAGTGACACCGCACTCGGTCAGGCAGCCAGACAACCCCTAGCTTCACCTGGGAAGCGACCACTGTTCACCGGGAGTTGAGCCCCCAGCTGCAGGTGGCCACCAGGACTTCTGGAACCGGCGGGGTTGCACAGCCGCTGACCAGGCTGGCAGGAAACAGACACAGTCCAGAACTAGTACTCCAACAGGCAAAGAATAGTCAAAATCAGTCCAGGGTCAAGGCAGGCAGCAAACAAGCATAATCCGAGAAAACAAGCCCAGGTCCGGTACACAAGAAAACAGGAAACAGAAGTAGTTGGCGAACAGCACTCCGGCAGTAAATAGAGCAGGAATCAATCCTAAACATGTGCGGCTGAAACAAGATGGCTGCCCCCATCAGCAGAGATGCCTATGTCCAAATATGGGCTTCCTTCCTGACCTCGTTACTCCAAGATGGCTTCCCGGGGCCTGATCTATCCAAGATGGCTGCAGCCATTGATCCAACCCAGATGACAGCTGCCAGAAATAGGAAACAGAAACATACCCTCCTTCCTTCCTGAAGCTAAACCAACACCAAGATGGCTGGCTATCTTCGCCGGACCACGACTCGCTGGCGAATCGGCCGTGCAGGCCTGGCACCAGGTGAGGAACGTAACAATACTTGACCTTGATTTGTATCTGCCATTTTCAGGGTACAGACCGTAGAAGTCTGCCCAGCACTAGTCCCGCCTCCCAACCACCGGTGCTGCCATCCAATCTCCGCTAAGCTTCTGAGAATCCATCCCTTCTGAACAGGATTCCTTTATGTTTATTCCATGCATTTTTGAATTCCGTTACCATTTTCATCTCCACCACCTCCCGGGGGAGGGCATTCCAAGTATCCTGTTTTCCAAACAGTGGCCAAGCCTGGTCACAAGTACCTGGCAGAAACCCAAATCGTGGCAACACTCCATACTACAAATCCCAGGGCAAGCAGTTGCTTCCCATGTCTTTCTCAATAGCAGAGTATGAACTTTTCCTCTAGGAACTTGTCCCAACCTTTTTAAAACCCAGATATGCTGTTACACATCCTCCGGCAAAGAGTTCCAGAGCTTAACTATTCGTTGAGTGAAAAAATATTTCCTCCTATTTGTTTTAAAAGTATTTCCATGTAACTTCCGAGTGTCCCCTAGTCTTTGTACTTTTGGAACGAGTAAAAAATTGATTTACTTCTACCGTTCTACACCACTCAGGATTTTGTAGACCTCAATCATATCTCCCTTTAGCCATCTCTTTTCCAAGCTGAAGAGCCCTAACCTCTTTAGCCTTTCCTCATACGAGAGAAGTTCCATTCCATTTATCATTTTAGTAGCTCTTCTTTGAACCTTTTCTAATTCCGTTACATTTTTTTGAGATACAGTGACCACAACTGAATGCAATACTCAAGGTGCAGACATACCATAGAGCGATACAAAGGCATTATAGTATTTTTGGTCTTATTCACCATCCTTTTCCTAATAATTCCTAGCATCCTGTTTGCTTTTTTGGTCACTGCCGCACACTGAGCAGATTTCAGTGTATTATCTACAACGACACACAGATCTTTTTCTTGAGTGCTGACCCCCAAGGTGGACCCTAGCATCAGGTAACTGATTCGGATTATTCTTTCCAATGTGCATCACCTTGCATTTCTCCACATTAAATTTCATCTGCCATTTAGACGCCCCATCTTCCAATTTCCTAAGGTCTTCTTGCAATATTTCACAGTCCGCACATGTTTTAACAACCTTGAATAGTTTTGTACCATCTGCAAATCTTATCACCTCACTTGTTCTGATTTCCATATAATTTATAAATATGTTAAATAGTACATCATTGATTGATATAACATCTTTTTAGGTTCAGTTGTGCTAATTCAATAGGCTAACAAGAGACACATTGTCAATAATAGACATATCTTTGTTGAGGATAGGCACATTATCTATTGCTAGAATGTCGTATATGGGTCAGTTGTGTTATCCTATTTGTTATTAATATAGTTATTGTTATTAACAGACATGCCCTTATTGGAGCTAGTAGATCCTTGTCTCCCTTGTTATCCCTTCAGTGTAACAATTGACTACTGACCCTTTCAGCCTTTTTTCCCTACCCATGATAAATATTTATATGCCATCAGCACTAAGAAACTAAAAAACATTTTTGAGCTCATAAATTATCATTCACAGTTGCCCATGCCTATGAGCTTACTAGGTGTTTTTCCCTCCATCTGCACATATACTTGGTTGACATTTTTATCGTTCATATATACACCCTAGGTAATTACTAATTGGTAGAATTATCTGATCCAATATGCTTATTAATAGACATTACTTAACTGAGGTGCTATTTTCCCTTACTATTTTACCCATTGTCCACTTACTGTTCAAAATGACACCTAGTATCACCATGACACCTAGTATCACCATACATATAACAATTTCACTTCCAACACCTCCGTCATCACTTCTGCTATCATAGTACATACCTCTTTAAAGGAGGAAGTTTGTGTTCCTATCCTTATATACTCGGACCACCTCACTTCAACCCGTGAGGCCTTGCTGTATGTACTCTCTTAGCATCTCTATTCCCCTACCCACTTTCTTAAAATGTATTTCTCTACCTCCACAAGCTAACTTACCTACATTACACTTTGGGTAATGTAGGTTTGTAGGTAAAGGGCTAAAATACAAAACTTACGTATCTAGCTTCTCCTACATAGCACACAACTTTGGAATGGACTCCCATATGCAGTGAAAACAATACGTGACCACCTAAACTTCAGGAAATCATTAAAAACTCACCTCTTCAAAAAAGCTTATCCCACCAATCCAACATAAATCTTCACACCCAGCAACACAACATAATCAATGATCATACTGGACAATTTACTTTCCTCTTTCCCCTCGACCCCATGACGCGATTCACTTCTACCTCATTTGACCACAACACAATCTTGTATTTGTTATCAATCGAAATGGCAAACGCCATTACGATACTTTGTAAGCCACATTGAGCCTGCAAATAGGGAGGAAAATGTGGGGTACAAATGTAACAAATAAATAGATACACTTTGTAAGCCACATTGAACCAAACCTGTTGGGAGCTTCTTTTTAATGTTTTATTTTTTCCCCTATTAACAGTGCGGTTCCCTATGACCTTTAGCTGAAATAATGTTTTCTTTTCTGTTACAATCATGCAACACATGACTAGATAAAAAGTTCTTCTATATATTTTACACATAGATATGCTTTTTATAACGTACACACATCCATTGGACATATTTGACCACTAGAACCTCTTTCATCATCACAACATGCACTCCATCTAGATCTTTAATATTGGACTGCTTTACTGACAACTTAATAGTTAGGGGCTCATTTTTGAAACAGAAAAATGTCCCAAAAGTGTCAAAGCACCACTTGAGCATATTTCTACTCAAAATGTCCAAATCGGTATTTTCGAAAACTGTAGACATTTACCTAAGCATTTTGGCTGCAGTGCATCCAAATCAAAAAAGGACATGTTAGGAGCATTTCGAAGGCGGGATTAGGGTGGGCATAGGGTGTACTTAACAAGTAGTAGAGGCAAAAAAAATAGTAAAACATTTTTTCGGTATATTAAAAGCAGGAAGCCGGCAAAATAATTGGTTGGGCCGCTGGATGACTGAGGGGTAAAAGGGGGTCGATCAAGGAAGACAAAGACGTAGTGGAGAGATTAAATGAATTCTTTGCTTCGGTCTTCACCGAGGAAGATTTGGGTGGGATACCGGTGTCGGAAATGGTATTTCAAGCGGACTAGTCGGAGAAACTTACTGAATTCACGGTAATCCTGGAGGACGTAATGGGGCAGTTCAGCAAACTGAAGAGTAGAAAATCACCTGGACTGGATGGTATTCATCCTAGAGTACTGATAGAACTGAAAAAATGAACTTACAGAGCTACTGATATGCAATTTATCCTTAAAATCGAGTGTGGTACCGGAAGATTGGAGGGTGGCCAATGTAATGCCGATTTTTAAAAAAAGTTCCAGGGGAGATCCGGGAAATTATAGACCGGTGAGTCTGACGTCGATGCCGGGGAAAATGGTAGAGGCTATTATCAAAAACAGAATTACAGAGCACATCCAAGGACATGGATTACTGAGACTAAGTCAGCACGGCTTTTGTGTGGGGAAATCTTGTGGATTAAAAACTGGTTGAAGGATAAGAAACAGAGAGTGGGGATAAATGGGTTGTATTCACAATGGAGAAGGGTAGTTAGTAGGGTTACTAGGGATCAGTGCTAGGACTGCTGCTCTTTAATATATTTATAAACTAGTATAAAAGGCCCGTTTCGGAAAGAAATGAAACGTGCGCTAGGCAGGTTTTCCTCGTAGTGTGTATGTTTGAGTGACTGTGTGAGAGAGAGAGTGACTGTGCTATTGTGTGTCAGATAGAGATTGAGACGGGGTTCTTGTGTATCTGTGAGTGTGTTTCAAAATGACTGTGTGCGAGTGAGTGAGAGAGAGACAGAGTTTTCTCAGAGATACAGTTTGTTTGACAGAGTCTGGTTTTCCCCTTTCTCCCTTCCCTCCCCATCCGTTGGCCTCCCCCACTCCTTTTCCTCCCTCCCTCTACTGAGTGTGAGCCCCTCCCCTCTCGCAGGGTCCCTACCCCCATCTCTCTGGTGTGAGGACCCCCTCTGCGCCGCCTCTTCCCTCTGTTAAGCGTTTCTGTCTTCCTTCCCTGACTTCCTCCTCCTCCATGCTTGCGTTATTGCAAGAGATTGGGCAGGCTTTCCATTCCGAAATACCGAGGGGGGGTTCCGGGATCTCCTCCAAGTCCTCTGTCGTCGCCATTGTGTGTACCGCCCCGCCCTCGACATCGTGTTGTGACGCGAGGGCGGAGCTACATTTCCTTTTTGTTTTTTTTGCCTCGCTGGTACTCCTCCGTCGGGAGTTTAGACCTCCGTTTGTTTCTGTTTTTTGAAGTGTGATTTTTTTATGGCGATTGACCCGCCCTCGACGTCATGATGTTTAGACGTGCTGGACATCATGACGTTTGGACGCGAGGGCAGAGCTTACAGAGATGGAGCCTAAGCTTCAGAGGTTACAAACTCTTCACTGAAGCCACAGAGTCAGCTTCAGAACGTTGAGGTTGTTTTTTATTATATAGGATGATTTAGAGATGGGAGTAACTAGCGAGGTAATTAAATTTGCTGATGACAGTTATTCAAAGTCATTAATTCACGAGAGGATTGTGAAAAATTACAGAAGGACCTTACGAGACAGGGAGACTGGGCGGCTAAATGGCAGATGACGTTTAATGTGAGCAAGTGTAAGGTGATGCATATGGGAAAGAGGAACCCGAATTATAGCTACGTCATGCAAGGTTCCACATTAGGAGTTACGGACCAAGAAAGAGATCTGGGTGTCTTCGTTGATAATACACTGAAACCTTCTGCTCAGTGTGCTGCTGCGGCTAGGAAAGCGAATAGAATGTTGGGTATTATTAGGAAAGGTATAGAAAACAGGTGTGAGGATGTTATAATGCTGTTGTATCGTTCCATGGTGCGATCGCACCTTGAGTATTGTGTCCAATTCTGGTCGCCACATCTCAAGAAAGATATAGTGGAATTGGAAAAGGTGCAGCGAAGGGCGATGAAAATGATAGCGGGGATGGGACGACTTCCCTATGAAGAAAGACTAAGGAGGCTAGGGCTTTTCAGCTTGGAGAAGATGGCTGAGGGGAGACATGATAGAGGTATATAAAATAATGAGTGGAGTGGAACAGGTGGATGTGAAGCGTCTGTTCACGCTTTCCAAAAATAGTAGGACTAGGGGGATGCGATGAAACTACAGTGTAGTACATTTAAAACAAATTGGAGAAAATATTTCTTCACCCAACGCGTAATTAAACTCTGGAATTCATTGCCGGAGAACGTGGTGAAGGTGGTTAGCTTGGCAGAATTTAAAAAGGGTTTGGACGGTTTCCTAAAGGACAAGTCCATAGACCGCTACTAAATGGACTTGGGAAAAATCCAGAATTTTGGGAATAACATGTACAGAATGTTTGTACGTTTGGAAAACTGCCAGGTGTCCTTGACCTGGATTGGCCGCTGTCGGGGACAGGATGCTGGGCTTGATGGACCCTTGGTCTTTTCCCAGTGTGGCATTACTTATGTACTGCGGATTCGACAGCACCAAGGTCTGGTGATTCTCATCGCTCCAGATTGGCCAAGGCGTCCGTGGTATGCAGATCTCCGCCGGATGTTGGTGGACGTTCCGGTGCATTTGCCCCTGGTGCCGAACCTGTTGGTTCAGGGTCCGGTGTCTAAGGACGATCCCTGCCGATTTGGTCTTACGGCCTGGCACAAGTGAGAGACAAGGGCTACTCTTACAAGGTCATCTCCACTCTCTTGCAGGCCCGCAAGCGGTCCACCTCCGCAGCTTATGCTCGGATCTGGCGCAAATTTGAGGCGTGGGGTGTTTCAAACTCTATCACACCCAAGCGGGTTACAGTCTCGACAGTGCTGGACATTTTGCAGGAGGGCTTACAAAAAGGCCTGGCTTACAATTCCCTGCGGGTTCAAGTGGCAGCATTATCATGCAATCGAGGGAAAGTTGCTGGCTTGTCCCTTGCTGCTCATCCGGACATTGCCCGATTTCTCAGAGGGGTGCTTCGGCGCCGTCCTCCTGTCCGGTTGCCCTGTCCAGCCTGGAACCTGGTGTTGAAGGCTCTTCAGTGTTTGCCCTTCGAGCCGCTTAAGCGAGCTTTGGAGAAGGATGTGTCTCTCAAGACAGTCTTTTTGGTGGCCATGACATCGGCTAGACGCGTGTCTGAGCTGCAGGCGCTGTCCTGTCGGGACCCTTTTCTGCAATTCTCGGAGTCCAGAATAACGGTACATACAGTGCATTCCTTCCTGCCTAAGGTGGTTTCAGCATTTCTCCTGAACCAGCCCATTTTTCTTCCTTCCTTTTCTAGGGAAGAGTTCCCGGATTCCTTTGGGTAGTTACATCTTCTGGATGGCCGCAGGGCGCTATTGCAGTATCTACAGATGTCAAATGACCTCAGGACTTCTGATCACCTTTTTGTCTTGTTGTCAGGTCCTCGGCATGGAGGCCCAGTGTCTAAGGCCACTATAGCCCGTTGGCTCAAGGAAGTCAGTTTTGCTGCATATCTGCTTTCAGGTCGGTCTCCACCTGAAGCGTTTAAGCTCTTTCCACAAGAGCGATTTCCTCCTCGTGGGCTGAAACGGGTGCACTCTCTCTTCAAGAGATCTGTAGTGCGGCTACTTGGGCTTCAGCTCTCATTTGTCTGGCATTATAGGCTGGATGTTGCTGCGAAGCAGGACGCTATTTTTGGAGCACAAGTGCTTGCTCGCAGTGTGCCTGTTCCCACCCTAAGTAGGGATTGCTTTTGTACATCCCATCAGTTAATGGATTCATCATGCTGACGACAAGGAAGGGAAAATTAGGTTCTTACCTTGGCAATTTTCTTTCCTTTAGTCACAGCAGATGAATCCATGATCCCTCCCTGTCTGACTTGTTTTTTTGTTCAGATCTTTCATGCAGATATAGATCTCATTGGGAGAAGTTGGATACCAGTTCTCAAAATTTCTACATGATGTTCTACTACAGGAGGTTGAGTTCATCCCTCCTTTGTGTGGTTATTGCTCCTGTTCTGGGGTGTTTGTTCGCTGTGAGGAAAGTTTGTTATACCTTTATGGTTCACTCTGCTTTGGAAATCTCAAATACTGAAGGCAGTTGGGGCTAGCCGTCCAAGAGGCACTATGGTTTTTCGGTGTTCTCTATCTCCACCTGCTGGAGTACCTTCAGTAGGAGGTAGTAGCACAGTAATCCACTCCTGTTACAACCAACATGAATTCACACCAGGCTAAAGCTGCATCAAGGATGGGTCTCCTTCAGTCTCTGCTCCCTTAGTGTGAGACCGGTTATTAATGTGAATATTTCAAAATTTCTCTAAGGACAAGTAGGATAACAAGTTATTCAAAGGAGCTTGTGTGGAGAAGTCTCGTCAGCTTAGAAAATTTTCTAGGAACTTAAGAGGCACTACCACACATGTGTGTGCATTTTTCCCACTTGTCACCATCATGCAGGACCTCCTTAGTCTTTGCTTTTCCATGTCCAAATGATGTCTCACTTTCACTTGAGTTGAGTTAAGAATTTAACTTTTATTCCTTGTCACAAACAGCAGATGAATCCAGGAACTGGTGGGTTGTGTCCCTCTACCAGCAGGTGGAGATAGAGATAACAGAGCTCTTGGGAGTAAAGCAGACCACCAGCCCTTCTATCAGTTAGTATATCTCTATCTCCAGCAGGTGGATAGACGGCTTCTCTCCAGCTCCTGGATTCAAGGCCACTGAGAGTGCTCCTGGGCTGCTGGCCAGTTGAGCTGGGAGGGGGTGTCTGGTGTCAGTTTTAGGGGCATATCTTATTGCAAGGTCCCTGCCTCACCCTGTGCTCTCTGCTGGCAGGCATCAATTCTCTCTGGTTTTGCTCTCTTCTTCCCTCCTCACTCAAAAAAAAAAAAACAGCCATAGAATTTATTTAAAAAAAAAAATAATAAGAGTTTTGTTGAGAGCTGAGGAGAATTGTTTCTGTCTGCCTGACTTCTGCTGCTGTCTGAGCCAGAGCGGTTTCCCTTGGCTCCGGCTGCCCGATTCTTCGCTGCAGGGGGGATCAGCTGGTAAGTGCCGGCTTCGGGTTTCTTTCCTTGTAGCGGGGTGGCATGGCGGCGGAAACGGTGAAACGCTGTTCCCGCTGTGGGAAACAGCGTTCGGCGGTGGGAATTTGTAGCGCTGAGGTAACTGGGGTAGAGGGCTCTTCCTCCTTTGGGGAGAAGTCATTTTCCCACGCTGAGGCGCATGGTTTGTGCGCCATTCTGACTAGTGCTACTGAAGCGGTTCCAGTAGCGCTTCCTGCTCTCCCGCCTTCTTCAATTGGGGCATTTGGGGGGGGGGGGTGAGAAATGTGGGCAGGTCCTGCGGCTCCCGTTGCCCTGGGGGAATTTTTTTCTCCGGAATTTGTATTATTAATGCATCAGGCATTTGTGATGAAGCACGCCCTTCCCCTTTCTTCCTCAGGGATTTCGCCAGAACCCTTGTCTCTTCTGGGGACTCAGAACGATGTCGTGGGACTTTGGTGGATGATGGGGCTGCGCTTCAGAGGAGAAGGATCTCTCAGTTCTCAGGAGGGGTCCTTGCCCTTAGGATCAGCGGCTCCATCAGTTTTGGCCCCCTCTGAGGGGTCCTGGAGACAGGCGGTGGGGGAGGACATTGAGGAGATTGACCTTCCTCAGGATCAGGCAGATGATTCCTCTTCAGTACACCTTTTCCAAAAAGATGAATTGTCATTCTTAATTTCGCAAACTTTAGAAGCTTTAAATATTGAGGACCCAGATGTTGCGGCTGCACAGCCGAAATTGAGTGGCAGAGCAGGTGGGGGAAGAGGGGTTGGTGGTTGGGAGGCGAGGATAGTGGAGGGCAGACTTATACGGTCTGTGCCAGAGCCAGTGACGGGAGGCGGGACTGGTGGTTGGGAGGTGGGAAATACTGCTGGGCAGACTTGTATGGTCTGTGCCCTGAAAAAAGGCAGGTACAAATCAAGGTAAGGTATACACATATGAGTTTATCTTGTTGGGCAGACTGGATGGACCATGCAGGTCTTTTTTTGCCGTCATCTACTATGTTACTTGCACAT
The DNA here is from genome assembly GCF_901765095.1 of Microcaecilia unicolor. NCBI lineage: Eukaryota > Metazoa > Chordata > Amphibia > Gymnophiona > Siphonopidae > Microcaecilia > Microcaecilia unicolor. Next base: position 115,392,424 of record NC_044040.1, on the reverse strand, counting down.
TTTACAGCATTAATGGAAACGTCTAGGGTGAAAACTTCAATGTTTGGTCTAGACCTGTTTTCATAATGAATAAAAGACAAAAAAGGTACCCTAAATGAGGTGACTACTGGAGGGAATCAAGGATGATGCCCCTCCACAAATGTGAATAAAAATAGTACTCACCAATCTCTGACAGCCTCAGATGTTATACTCGGGTCCATTAGAACAGCATGCAGGTCCCTGGAGTAGTCTAGCGATGGTTACAGTGCACTGCAGACAGGTGGACCCAGGCCCATACCTCCCCCTACCTGTTACATTTGTGGTGGAAACCGTGAGCCTTCCAACATTCACCACAAACCCCTTGTACCCATATATAGGTGCCCCCTTCACCCATAAGGGCCAGTGTAGTGGTGTTAAATTGGGGGTATTGGGATTTGGAGGGCTTAGCAGACAAGATAAGGGAGCAACGGGTGAGATGTGTACCTGGGAGCATTTATATTAAGTCCACAGCAGTGCTCCTTAGGATGCCCCATTGCTATCTGGGGGACCAGTCTGTTAAAAATGCTGACCCCCCCTCCTACATCTCAATGCTTGTTTTTCTAGGTTTTTCATTTGTACATTTATTTTTCATAAATGGCCTGAAAAAATAAATGCAGAAAATCCTTGTGCCAGAAAGATTTAAAAAGAGAGATAAGACGTTTTGCACTTTCAAAAATGGTCTTGTTTTCTATTTAGATTTGGGATGTGTAGTGCAAAACATTCAAAGTCCAACTTAAATGACATATTGAATATACCCCTCCACGTGTGTTTACATGTTTTTTCTTTTAATTTTGTTTTTTTTACATTGGATTGTTATTCTACCAACGGAACGCATAGTTTTTTTTCCATTCTTTTAGCCTGTTAATGTCAGCATTATGACTGATCTCAGTTATAACTTATACAACATACAGTACTCCCCTTTCTTCAAAAACGTGGCTATGTAACGTTTTTTTTTCTGTTTGACATTTTGGCAGCTTCTGCACTCCTGCTTCACACTTTTTTCTCATGAGGGTTTACCATTGTGCATGCGCTACATTTTTGCCATTTTGGCACCAGAAAAGTGTGAAGCAGGAGTGCAGAAGCTGCCAAAATGTCAAACTGTACAACAGGCATGGACGCTGTTCAAAAATACCATCCTGGCGGCCCAGGCCAAACATATTCCACAAATTAGAAAAGAAAGATGGAACTCCAAAAGACAGCCGGCCTGGTTGAAAAGTGAGGTGAAGGAAGCTATTAGGGCTAAAAGAAATGCCTTCAGAAAATGGAAGAAGGAACCGTCTGAAAATAACAAGAAACAGCATAAGGAGTGTCAAAGCAAATGCAAGGCGCAGATAAAGAAGGCCAAGAGGGATTACGAAAAAAAGATAGCTAATGGCAAAAAAGCATAGTAAAAATTTTTTTCGGTATATTAAAAGCAGGAAGCCAGCAAAAGAATCGGTTGGGCCACTGGATGACCGAGGGGTAAAAGGGGCGATCAAGGAAGACGAAGACGTAGTGGAGAGACTGAATGAATTCTTTGCTTCGGTCTTCACCGAGGAAGATTTGGGTGGGATACCAGTGTCGGAAATGATATTTCAAGCGGACAAGTCGGAGAAACTTACTGACTTCACGGTAAACCTGGAAGACGTAATGGGGCAGTTCAGCAAACTAAAGAGTAACAAATCTCCTGGACCGGATGGTATTCATCCTAGAGTACTGATAGAACTGAAAAATGAGCTTGCGGAGCTACTGCTAGTGATATGCAATTTATCCTTAAAATTGAGCGTGGTACCGGAAGATTGGAGGGTGGCCAATGTAACGCCCATTTTTAAAAAAGGTTCCAGGGGAGATCTGGGAAATTATAGACCGGTGAGTCTCACGTTGGTGCCGGGGAAAATGGTAGAGGCTATTATTAAAAACAAAATTACAGAGCACATCTGAGGACATGGATTACTGAGACAGAGTCAGCACGGCTTTTGTGTGGGGAAATCTTGCCTGACCAATTTACTTCAATTCTTTGAAGGAGTAAACAAACATGTGGACAAAGGGGAGCCGGTTGATATTGTGTATCTGGATTTTCAAAAGGCGTTTGACAAGGTACCTCATGAAAGGCTACAGAGGAAATTGGAGGGTCATGGGATAGGTGTAAAAAGATGTTCTACTTTACCTGTGCTGTACTGCCTCCCATCACCCTGTCTTTTCTGTACCTGGCTGCTAGTCACAGACAGGAATTCAGACATCCCTGGCTTTCGTTACTATGGCAGCCCAGTATCTGGAATACACATCCTTTCTTCAGTTACAAGATGGTAAGGTCAAATGTACCAATAGGGTGTTGGCAGGACACCTATGCTACCTTCGATTGGTGTAGGAGGGGGGGAAAGGTGCCGACATCACTTTTTCTATAAGAATACCTGCACACAAAGAAATCTTCAGAATTAGCCATATTTTGCAGGAGACTTTTCTCTGTCCCGATTCAGGGCATCCTTGCTAATTGGCTATTCTCCAGGAAATATATTTTCCCTTCTTTATTTCTGCATTGCTTCTGGTAAGAACTATTTCTTTATAACAGAGAACTATCCTCTCCTTTCTTTATATTTTATCTCACCACTGATATATTTCCTGCTTGAACCCATGATATATTTCCTGCTATTTTTCTCTCTCCCTTTCCATACTTTCAGATAACATGTGCTGATCCTTACATGTTTTCAGATAACATGTGACCTCTCTCTCTCTCTCTCTAAGAAACCATGGTCTCAGGAAACACGCTGTGATCTCTCTTTCTCTGATCTCTCCATGCTTCTAGATAACATGTGCTGATCTCTCCATGGTCTCGGATAACATGCTGATCTATCTCTCTCATTTTCTTTGTCCTCCTTACAACTGTTCCTTATCAAATTAGTCTGATTGCTTATTATTATTACCTAAGCTATTGATATTGGATTCTGTACATATGATATTATTTTTCCAACTGAGATTCTGTACATGTGATATTTTCCCAAGACTTTCAAACTGATATCTGAAGCTGTGCTGGTAAGAATAAAAACCACTTCTAACTCTCTGATTCCTTTAAACTTATTCTATGATATTTTTCTTTATTTTGGTACAAAGTGAATAGCATAAACGCAGCCAGTACAGAGGAAAAGTCCTATTGTGGATTAAAAACTGGTTGAAGGATAGGAAACAGAGAGTGGGGTTAAATGGGCAGTATTCACAATGGAGAAGGGTAGTTAGTGGGGTTCCTCAGGTGTCTGTGCTAGGACCGCTGCTTTTTAATATATTTATAAATGATTTAGAGATGGGAGTAACTAGTGAGGTAATTAAATTTGCTGATGATACAAAGTTATTCAAAGTCGTTAACTCGCGACAGGATTGTGAAAAATTACAGAAGGACCTTACGAGACTGGGCGGCTAGATGGCAGATGATGTTTAATGTGAGCAAGTTCAAGGTGATGCATGTGGGGAAAAAAGAACCCGAATTATAAATACGTCATGCAAGGTTCCACATTAGGAGTTACGGACCAAGAAAAGGATCTGGGTGTCGTCGTCAATAATACGCTGAAACCCTCTGCTCAGTGTGCTGCTGCGGCTCGGAAAGCGAATAGAATGTTGGGTATTATTAGGAAAGGTATGGAAAACAGGTATGAGGATGTTATAATGCAGTTGTATTGCTCCATGGTGCAACCGCACCTTGAGTATTGTGTTCAATTCTAGTCGCCGCATCTCAAGAAAGATATAGTGGAATTGGAAAAGGTGCTGCGAAGGGCGACTAAAATGATAGCGGGGATGGGACAACTTCCCTATGAAGAAAGACTAAGGAGGCTAGGGCTTTTCAGCTTGGAGAAGAGACGGCTGAGGGGAGACATGATAGAGATATATAAAATAATGAGTGGAGTGGAACAGGTGGATGTGAAGCATCTGTTCACGCTTTCTAAAAATACTAGGACTAGGGGGCATGCGATGAAACTACAGTGTAGTAAATTTAAAACAAATCGGAGAAAATGTTTCTTCACCCAACGCGTAATTAAACTCTGGAATTCGTTGCTGGAGAACGTGGTGAAGGCGGTTAGCTTGGCAGAGTTTAAAAGGGGGTTAGACGGTTTCCTAAAGGACAAGTCCATAAACCGCTACTAAATGGACTTGGGAAAAATCCACAATTCCGGGAATAACATGTATAGAATGTTTGTACATTTGGGAAGCTTGCCAGGTGCCCTTGGCCTGGATTGGCCGCTGTTGTGGACAGGATGCTGGGCTCGATGGACCCTTGGTCTTTTCCCAGTGTGGCATTTCTTATGTAACTAGATGACGAAGTTATATAAAACAATGTCACTCCCTTCCCTAGCGCTTTTCAATGCTTTTGAGACACAATTGTGTTTATGAATGACTGAGAATGCACTGCAATACTCACAGGTATGTACTTCCACTTGTATTATGGAAATTGTTTTCATAGAAGAGTATAAAGAATAATTTATCTGCGAAGACAATAGTTTGTTTAGACAGGTCTCAGTCCAAGTACCTCAATTTTTAACCAGACACCGTAATTTATTTTAAAGGCACTTTCATTTGTATGCTTCTAAATGTGTGGTCTTTTACCACTATTCCTTCTTTACTACGTATACACCGGCAGAAAACATTTTGAGATCTAGATTATGGGGCAGACTTCAGCGCATAATTCTTGTATTTTCTCGGTCTCCTACCATTGAGCATCATCTTAATAACCTTTCCAGTTTTCCCGAGAGTAATTACTTTTTCGCTGTCTTTTAAAAAAATGTGCACTTTCCTGCGCATCCTAAGGTCAGCTCCATTCACATGCCATTCTTTTGCCAAATGCCACCTTTTTCTGAACTCTTATTGGGCACTTTTTAGATAAAAATCACATTTGAAGTCTTATATAAGAACATAAGAGTAGCCATACTGGGTCAGACAAATGATCCATCTAGCCCAGTATCCTGTTTTCCAAACAGTGGTCAAGCCAGGTCACAAGCACCTGGCAGAAACTGAATTAGCAGCAACATTCCATGCTACCAATCCTGGGGCAAGCAGTTGCTTCCCCTATGTCCATCTTAATAGCAGACTATGGACTTTTCCTCCAGGAATTTGCCAAACCTTTTTTAAAGCGAATGCTACATACCTGTAGAAGGTATTCTCCGAGGACAGCAGGCTGATTGTTCTCACTGATGGGGGTGACGTCCACGGCAGCCCCTCCAATCGGAATCTTCACTAGCAAAAGCCTTTGCTAGCCCTCGCGCGCCGATGCGCATGCGCGGCCGTCTTCCCGCCCGAAACCGGCTTGTGCCGGCCAGTCTCATATGTAGCAAGACAAAGAGAAGGGAAGACAACTCCAAAGGGGAGGCGGGCGGGTTTGTGAGAACAATCAGCCTGCTGTCCTCGGAGAATACCTTCTACAGGTATGTAGCATTCGCTTTTGTCCGAGGACAAATCGGAGAAAATTTTTCTTCACCCAACGTGTAATTAAACTCTGGAATTCGTTGCCGGAGAAAGTGGTGAAGGCGGTTAGCTTAGCAGAGTTTAAAAAGGGGTTGGACGAATTCCTAAAGGCCAAGTCCATAAACCGCTACTAAACGGACTTGGAAAAATCCAAAATTCCAGGAATAACATGTATAGAATGTTTGTACGTTTGGGAAGCTTGCCAGGTGCCCTTGGCCTGGATTGGCCGCTGTCGTGGACAGGATGCTGGGCTCGATGGACCCTTGGTCTTTTCCCAGTATGGCATTACTTATGTACTTATGACAAGCAGGCTGCTTGTTCTCACTGATGGGGTATCCCTAGCCCCCAGGCTCACTCAAAACAACAACCATGGTCAATTGGACCTCGCAACGGCGAGGACATAACTGAGATTGAACTAAAAAATTTACCAACTAACTGAGAGTGCAGCCTGGAACAGAACAAACATGGCCCTCAGGGGGTGGAGTTGGATCCTAAAGCCCAAACAGGTTCTGAAGAACTGACTGCCCGAACCGACTGTCGCGTCGGGTATCCTGCTGCAGGCAGTAATGAGATGTGAATGTGTGGACAGATGACCACGTCGCAGCTTTGCAAATTTCTTCAATAGAGGCTGACTTCAAGTGGGCTACCGACGCTGCCATGGCTCTAACATTATGAGCCGTGACATGACCCTCAAGAGTCAGCCCAGCCTGGGCGTAAGTGAAGGAAATGCAATCTGCTAGCCAATTGGATATGGTGCGTTTCCCCACAGCCACTCCCCTCCTATTGGGATCAAAAGAAACAAACAATTGGGCGGACTGTCTGTTGGGCTGCGTCCGCTCCAGGTAGAAGGCCAATGCTCTCTTGCAGTCCAATGTGTGCAGCTGACGTTCAGCAGGGCAGGAATGAGGACGGGGAAAGAATGTTGGCAAGACAATTGACTGGTTCAGATGGAACTCCGACACAACCTTCGGCAAGAACTTAGGGTGAGTGCGGAGGACTACTCTGTTATGATGAAATTTAGTGTAAGAGGCCTGGGCTACCAGGGCCTGAAGCTCACTGACTCTACGAGCTGAAGTAACTGCCACCAAGAAAATGACCTTCCAGGTCAAGTACTTCAGATGGCAGGAATCCAGTGGCTCAAAAGGAGGTTTCATCAGCTGGGTGAGAATGACATTGAGATCCCATGACACTGTAGGAGGCTTGACAGGGGGCTTTGACAAAAGCAAACCTCTCATGAAGCGAACAACTAAAGGCTGTCCTGAGATCGGCTTACCTTCCACAGGGTAATGGTATGCACTGATTGCACTAAGGTGAACTCTTACAGAGTTGGTCTTGAGACCAGACTCAGACAAGTGCAGAAGGTATTCAAGCAGGGTCTGTGTAGGACAAGAGCGAGGATCTAGGGCCTTGCTGTCACACCAGACGTCAAACCTCCTCCATAGAAAGAAGTAACTCCTCTTAGTGGAATCTTTCCTGGAAGCAAGCAAGACGCGGGAGACACCCTCTGACAGACCCAAAGAGGCAAAGTCTACGCTCTCAACATCCAGGCCGTGAGAGCCAGGGACCGGAGGCTGGGATGCAGAAGCGCCCCTTCGTCCTGTGTGATGAGGGTCGGAAAACACTCCAATCTCCACGGTTCTTCGGAGGACAACTCCAGAAGAAGAGGGAACCAGACCTGACGCGGCCAAAAAGGAGCAATCAGAATCATGGTGCCTCGGTCTTGCTTGAGTTTCAACAAGTCTTCCCCACCAGAGGTATGGGAGGATAAGCATACAGCAGACCCTCCCCCCAATCCAGGAGGAAGGCATCCGATGCCAGTCTGCCGTGGGCCTGAAGCCTGGAATAGAACTGAGGGACTTTGTGGTTGGCTCGAGATGCGAAGAGATCCACCAAGGGGGTGCCCCACGCTTGGAAGATCTGGCGCACCACTCGGGAGTTGAGCGACCACTCGTGAGGTTGCATAATCCTGCTCAGTCTGTCGGCCAGACTGTTGTTTACGCCTGCCAGATATGTGGCTTGGAGCACCATGCCGTGACGGCGAGCCCAGAGCCACATGCTGACGGCTTCCTGACACAGGGGGCGAGATCCGGTGCCCCCCTGCTTGTTGACGTAATACATGGCAACCTGGTTGTCTGTCTGAATTTGGATAATTTGGTGGGACAGCCGATCTCTGAAGGCCTTCAGAGCGTTCCAGATCGCTCGTAACTCCAGAAGATTGATCTGCAGATCTCGTTCCTGGAGGGACCAGCTTCCTTGGGTGTGAAGCCCATCGACATGAGCTCCCCATCCCAGGAGAGACGCATCCGTGGTCAGCACTTTTTGTGGCTGAGGAATTTGGAAAGGACATCCCAGAGTCAAATTGGACCAAATCGTCCACCAATACAGGGATTCGAGAAAACTCGTGGACAGGTGGATCACGTCTTCTAGATCCCCAGCAGCCTGAAACCACTGGGAAGCTAGGGTCCATTGAGCAGATCTCATGTGAAGGCGGGCCATGGGAGTCACATGAACTGTGGAGGCCATGTGGCCCAGCAATCTCAACATCTGCCGAGCTGTGATCTGCGAGACAAGTTGTTGGCTCTCGCCTCTGGGAGATAGGCGCGAGCCGTCCGGGAATCCAGCAGAGCTCCTATGAACTCGAGTTTCTGCACTGGGAGAAGATGGGACTTTGGATAATTTATCACAAACCCCAGTAGCTCCAGGAGGCGAATAGTCATCTGCATGGACTGCAGGGCTCCTGCCTCGGAAGTGTTCTTCACCAGCCAATCGTCGAGATATGGGAACACGTGCACCCCCAGCCTGCGAAGTGCTGCTGCTACTACAGCCAAGCACTTTGTGAACACCCTGGGCGCAGAGGCGAGCCCAAAGGGTAGCACACAGTACTGGAAGTGACGTGTGCCCAGCTGAAATCGCAGATACTGTCTGTGAGCTGGCAGTATCGGGATGTGTGTGTAGGCATCCTTCAAGTCCAGAGAGCATAGCCAATCGTTTTCCTGAATCATGGGAAGAAGGGTGCCCAGGGAAAGCATCCTGAACTTTTCTTTGACCAGGTATTTGTTCAGGGCCCTTAGGTCTAGGATGGGACGCATCCCCCCTGTTTTCTTTTCCACAAGGAAGTACCTGGAATAGAATCCCAGCCCTTCTTGCCCGGATGGCACGGGCTCGACCGCACTGGCGCTGAGAAGGGCGGAGAGTTCCTCTGCAAGTACCTGCTTGTGCTGGAAGCTGTAAGACTGAGCTCCCGGTGGGCAATTTGGAGGTTTTGAAGCCAAATTGAGGGTGTATCCTTGCCGGACTATTTGTAGAACCCACTGATCGGAGGTTATGAGAGGCCACCTTTGGTGAAAAGCTTTCAACCTCCCTCCGACTGGCAGGTCGCCCGGCACTGACACTTGGATGTCGGCTATGCTCTGCTGGAGCCAGTCAAAAGCTCGTCCCTTGCTTTTGCTGGGGAGCCGAGGGGCCTTGCTGAGGCGCACGCTGCTGACGAGAGCGAGCGCACTGGGGCTTAGCCTGGGCCGCAGGCTGTCGAGAAGGAGGATTGTACCTACGCTTGCCAGAAGAGTAGGGAACAGTCTTCCTTCCCCAAAAAAATCTTCTACCTGTAGAGGTAGAGGCTGAAGGCTGCCGGCGGGAGAACTTGTCGAATGCGGTGTCCCGCTGGTGGAGCTGCTCTACCACCTGTTCAACTTTCTCTCCAAAAATATTATCCGCACGGCAAGGCGAGTCCGCAATCCGCTGCTGGATTCTATTCTCCAGGTCGGAGGCACGCAGCCATGAGAGCCTGCGCATCACCACACCTTGAGGAGCGGCCCTGGACGCAACGTCAAAGGTGTCATACACCCCTCTGGCCAGGAATTTTCTGCACGCCTTCAGCTGCCTGACCACCTCCTGAAATGGCTTGGCTTGCTCAGGGGGGAGCGCATCCACCAAGCCCGCCAACTGCCGCACATTGTTCCGCATGTGTATGCTCGTGTAGAGCTGGTAAGACTGAATTTTGGCCACGAGCATAGAAGAATGGTAGGCCTTCCTCCCAAAGGAGTCCAAGGTTCTAGAGTCCTTGCCCGGGGGCGCCGAAGCATGCTCCCTAGAACTCTTGGCCTTCTTTAGGGCCAAATCCACAACTCCAGAGTCGTGAGGCAACTGAGTGCGCATCAGCTCTGGGTCCCCATGGATCCGGTACTGGGACTCGATCTTCTTGGGAATGTGGGGGTTAGTTAAAGGCTTGGTCCAGTTCGCCAGCATGTCTTTTTTAGGACATGGTGCATGGGTACAGTGGACGCTTCCTTAGGTGGAGAAGGATAGTCCAGGAGCTCAAACATTTCAGCCCTGGGCTCGTCCTCCACAACCACCGGGAAGGGGATGGCCATAGCCATCTCCCGGACAAAGGAAGCAAAAAGACAGACTCTCGGGAGGAGAAAGCTGTCTCTCAGGAGAGGGAGTGGGATCGGAAGGAAGACCTTCAGACTCCTCGTCAGAGAAATATCTGGGGTCTTCTTCCTCTTCCCACGAGGCCTCACCCTCGGTGTCAGACACAAGTTCACGGACCTGTGTCTGCAACCTCGCCCGACTCGACTCTGTGGCACCACGTCCACGATGGGGGCGTCGAGGAGGTAGACTCCCTCGCCCGCATCGGCGAAGCTCCCTCCGCCGACGTAGTCGGGGAGCCCTCCTGGGAGGCGGCGGCACCGACGCCGGAGACCTCACCTCGGGCGATGGGCCAGCCGGCGCCACGCTCGACGGTACCGGTGGCGCAAGCACCGCCGGTACCAGAGGGTTAGGGCGCAACAGCTCTCCCAGAATCTCTGGGAGAACGGCCCGGAGGCTCTCGTTCAGAGCGGCTGCAGAGAAAGGCATGGAGGTCGATGCAGGCGTCGACGTCAGAACCTGTTACGGGCTGGAGGCTGTTCCGGGCTGTCCAGAGTGGAGCGCATCGACACCTCCTGAACAGAGGGTGAGCGGTCCTCTCGGTGCCGATGCTGCGGGGTGCCGACTCCCTCGGCGACACAGAGCTCTCGGTGCTGACACGGGAATGGGGACCGATGACGATGCTTCTTCGCCTTCTTGGAACGAAGCATGTCACCGGAGCTTCCCGGCACCGCGAGGAGGACGTAGAATCCATTCCGTCGCTTCCCTTCGGGGCCGAGACCGAAGAAGGTCGGTCTCGGGGGGGGGGGGGGGGCTGTACCGCAGGAGCCCTCAGGGTAGGGGGAGACCCACCTGAGGCTCACCGCCACCAGCAGGGGAATGGACAGCCCTCACCTGCACTCCAGACGAAGCACCACCAGTCCGACGACATCAGCAGACGAGGTCCCGGTACCACCGACGTCGATACAGTCGTCCGATGTCTCAGCGCCGATGCAGAAGGCCGATGCCTCGATGCACTCGATGCACTGGCAGCCGAGGATGAAGGGTCTGGACGCTGAAGACGTCGATGCACTCGATACCCCCCGGTGCCGATGCCGACGAAGAGCCTGAGAACAAAATGTTCCACTGGGCTAACCTCGCTACCTGAGTCCGCTTTTGTAAAGGGAACACAGACTACAGGCCTGAGGGCGGTGCCCAGCCCCCAGACACTGAAGACACGACGCGTGCCTGTCAGTGAGCGAGATTTCCCGGGCGCACTGGGTGCACTTCTTGAAGCCGCTGGAAGGCTTCGATGTCATGGGCGGAAAAAATCATGCCGGCGAGATCAAAAGTCGAAATGGCGAAATTTGGCACCAGAAAAATAGTGAGAAGGAAATTTCGACCGGGGCCTATTAAGGCCTACCCCGACAACGAAAGAAAACTTACCGGGGGCGAAAAAAAACTCGAAGTACAGGAAGGGAAAGACCAAAGAGGTCTGTCCGAAACAATTTTCAAGTTTCTCACGGAAACGAGTCGAAAACGACGCGCGAGGTCGACTTTTTGGGGCACGAACGGCAAAACACAACCGTACCGAGCGTGGAGAAAAGAAGACTGGCCGCACAAGCCGGTTTCGGGCGGGAAGACGGCCGCGCATGCGCGGTGCGCATCAGCGCGCAAGGGCTAGCAAGGCTTTTGCTAGTGAAGATTCCGATTGGAGGGGCTGCCGTGGACGTCACCCCCATCAGTGAGACAAGCAGCCTGCTTGGTCCTCGGAGAAACCCAGATACACTAACCGCTGTTACCACATCCTCACAGCAAAGAGTTGCAGAGTTGAGTGAAAAAATATTTCCTCATATTTGTTTTAAACATATTTCTATGTAACTTTGTTTTTTTTGGAAGGAGTGAAAAAAAAACTGATTTACTTCTACTCGTTTTCCTTCATTACTAGGTTTGTCAATATCGGGCATGATCTTATTGTAGTTGTGCATCTCCACAGAGACAAAGAATTTTTTTGCTTGCTTTGGTATTTCTTTTGTGTTTTTTAATCTACGGTATTTTAGCATCCCTATTTCTTTCCTCTTTTATTCTTTTTAAGCTTACCATATCCTTTCAGATGTTACCACAATGCTTTATTTTTTATACATATGGTTTTTCAATGCTCTTTAAGGTTTTCCATGTTTGTATTAGTTCAAATTGCCTTTTGTACTTCCACATTGTTCCTCATGTTTTCATTATTTCAGATCGTCATTTGTGCTTTTATATTAACATACTGTGCATTTATACTGTTTCCATATATACAACTACGTCAGTATCCTCGCAGTTGTACTCTTCAATTCAATGCAATATACACTTTTAATTTTATAATTATGTCATCAGATGCTCAGGTACATCTTTACCCATTTTCACCCCCCAATTTTTGGTACTATGTAATGGACCATGCATTTTATTCCATATTTTCTACTTTTATTGTTTTTGTATGTTTATGGACACACCTAATTGTGCATTTTAGTATAAATTTCTTATTTGCACACAAATCAGTAATTATGAATGTGCAGATATTCATCAGTGGTGTCATTACTTTCAATTGCTTTACTGTTAATTTTCTGTTTGTGATTTTGGTTTTAAGTAAATCCTCATTTCCAAAATTTGTATCCACATTGTTTTGACATGTTTATATTTACCTTTTTCTACATGGTTATTGACTCCTAAGACAGGCGGCTACGCAAAACACAGCTTTGGTGTTGTCTCCCCTAGATGTATCCTTGATATTAAAGGCTGTGTGTGACAAGACTTTTGACTCCTGGTTTGTGCTGTAAAAGCCAGCCCCACTCCCCTACTTCATTACCACTGGTTTTTCATGCTCGCACTGATTCTTGTTCCTCCACTTTGGTGGTTTTTGTTGTCATTCTTACCATTGTGCATACTTTTCTGTGTGATGAGGTTTTATATCAGGAATGGCTGAAAAAGCATTTGTGAAATTATTCTCCTATGTGTCTGGGTGTCTACTGATGAAATTTTATTAACTCAAGGTGGCAATGTTTTTGAAATTATTGTATAATTTGGTTTAAACATTCTAATTCATGATGTTTGTCTCATCTGCAGTGAACTTATGGTATTTTGGAGGCTATAAGACTGTAGTAATAATTTATACAATATTAGCATAACTGGTATTAACACATTGAACATAACAGCTAGCTGCATAACTTAATGCAATGCCAATTATGCCGGATGCAAAGAACAAATCATTAAGAAGCTTCAAACCACTCAAAACACAGCAGCCAGACTCATATTTGGGAAAGCAAAATACGAAAGCGCCAAACCCCTAAGAGAAAAACTACACTGGCTCCCACTAAAAGAACAAATTGCGTTCAAAGTCTGCACCCTGGTCCACAAAATCGTTCACGGGGAAGCCCCGACCTACATGTCAGACCTTATAGACATGCCTACTAGGAAAGCAAAAAGATCAGCACGCACGTTCCTCAATCTCCACTACCCCATCTAATATGGATCTTACACCACTACAAATTTGTCTGGATAAAGTGGCAGACTGGCTCACAACATATCAATTAGTATTAAATCCAGATAAGACTATAACATCTTGGATAGTAGGACAGGGCACATGTCCAGCAGTGGTACCTATGCTATTTGGCAAGAATATCCCTACAGTTAAATCTTTTAGATACCTTGGGGTATAATTGATTCTGCTCTGACTTTCGAGGAACAAATATCTGATGTAGTGAAAAAATCTTTTTTCCATCTTAGGAGACTTCGGTCAGTTAGGAATTCAATTAGTAAGGATTCCCTTAAAACGTTGACATCTGCTTATATTACCTCACGCTTAGACTACTGTAATATCATATATTCAGGGATCACCCAAGCTAGCTTGAAGCGATTACAAAGAATACAGAATACTGCAGCACGTATGATTTGTAGGGCCCGGAGGGATGACAGAGTAACACCTTTGCTACATCAACTGCATTGGCTTCCAGTTGAAGCAAGAGTTAAGTTTAAAGCCTTAGTCTTGACCCATAAGGCCTTTTATACACTAAATCCTGACTATCTGTCAAATCTAACTATTCCTTACACTGCCACAACGAACCCTTAGATCCCTGACAGATAACAGGTTAGTGATTCCTCCTCTTGCTAGGGCTAGATGGGAATCTACACGGAATTCGGCTTTTTTCTATCTGTCTCCCTCTCTTTGGAATGGCCTTCCAAAGAGATCAGACTTGAGAAATCTTACTTTCATTTTCGGAAACTTTTGAAAACCTTCTACTTTATCGAGTATGTAGATCAGAATTTAGAATAATGGAAGAAAGGTTATAAATGGGCATCTGTAATATATACTAAGTCAAAACTGTATTATCTGTCTGTGTAGATTATATTATGTATTTAATTTTGTATCTGCAGTGTTCTCCTGTGTATTAATCATGAGTTATATTGTTTTCATCTTATGTAGCTAGTTTGTTGGGTTTGCTGTGCTTTCCTGTAATGATTGGAGTTCTAATGTTTGTCCAATTTGTACTTATTGTACTGCTTTTTTTTTTTTTTTTTTTTTTTATAAATTGTAAACCGTTCTGTCTTGCAGTAGCAATAAGATATGGTATATAAATTGATGTAAATAAAAAATAAATAAATAAATAAAGGGCTAAAATATAAATCCACATATGCGACCAGTTTCTCATACATCCATACCCAGCTATGGAATGCACTACCAAAGGCCATAAAAACAACGCAAGACCTAACTATCTTCCGAAGACTACTGAAAACAGATCTGTTCAAGAAGGCACACCACAAACATCCATCTTAAATACTAAAAAATAAGAATGTACACGACCTAGACACAACCGAAATCTTATCACTTGACTGATTAACCTCTTTGCTATTAGTGAACAAGCACTATCACTTTTATCCCTATGTCGAATATGGTCTCTCCATAGTCGATGACCTAATGTATGTTATAATCCAATTATCACTCAGGAACCTGCATGCAATACCATAATGTATTCTTCTTTACCATGTATGTACGCACATGGTATATGTAGACCATGAACTGTTCCATGTATGTTATGTTCCATCTATTTTACTATGTATGTACACAACTTAATGCAACACCATTTGTAATTCTGTTACCCGGAAATGGCAACCGCCATTACGGCAAATGTAAGCCACGCTGAGCCTGCAAATTGGTGGGAAAATGTGGGATACAAATGCTACAAATAAATAAATAAATAAATTCTGTAAGTTGCACAGGTAAATGGGAGCCCTGCATCTCTCTCAGGCATGCTGCACAATAGTGCTTAGGTGGAACGCTGGGACATACGCATGTATATGCTAGTAGTCTAAACTTTTATGTTTTACTTTCATTCCAGAAATTGATATACTGCCTTTACTTAAAGCAAGGTCAAAGCAGCTATGCATATAATGCCCATGTAATTGTTAGATATAAATAGTACAATTTGTCAACTTGATGCTAACACATCATTTTGATTTTGCACTGTTTGGTTTCTGCCTGGAGGCTGAGGAATAGGGTACAGGATCTCTTGTGGTCCCTTGCTTTCACTTGCTAGTATTCTGAAATTTGAAAACCAAAATCAATTCATGCAGTCAGCAATAAATCATTACAAGGAACAGACTTTCCTGTAATGTACAAACGACTCTGGAAGATCACCAGGAATAGCTTTTAGATGCCAAGTTACATTATCACAATCAGTTTAGATTGAATGTCAATGACATCCTGCAACTTATGTCAGAACTCAATATCAGACCCATCATCCCAGCCACAAGACTCCTGCTGAGCGGCTTGTGGGAATTCCACCTCTATGTCATAAACAAACTCTGGATCATCTTTCTTCTTGCAGTTTTTTTCAAACAGCTTGTCCATTAAGCTTTTCCTTTTTTTCAGTTCCTTATCATCCAGTTTGTTCAGGTCCTCATCATGGTCTAAAACAGTTTCCTGCTGAATCTTCTGCAGGCTTTCAGTCAGGTTCTGGCCTTGCAGATGGCCCTTCAACACAGCACACAGCTTCTCTAGCTGCTGCAGCGAGACCCTCTCCAGGAACTGTTTGTGACGAGGGTTGTTCTTCAGTTGTTCTGCAGCTCTGATGCAGTCTAGACACAAAAAATAAAGAAATATAAGCATTAGTTATAAATAGTACTGAATTTATTAGTATTTACCATTTTTTGACAAACGTTTTTCCAAGGAGGAGCTGTTTATAAGTCCTGTCCCAATTACTAAAACTAGCATCTTTTATTTTCATTTATGTTACCCATCTAACGACGTTAGCTCTGGGTGACTTAATTTTCACAAAAACAGCTTCAAGCTTTTAGAGACACAAGTTCTTCTGATAACTTGAAAAGGAGAGCACTGGGTTGCTTTTTTTTTTTTTTTGGGGGGGGGGGGGGTGAAAAATAAATCTCCAAACTGTTCTTTAAGAAGAGATAACTATGACCTTCTGCTGTGCAACATGGAACCATACACTTCGCCCTTTGTGATTTTAGGCTTCAAATTGATTGTAATCGAACCCTGAGGCAGGCAAAGGCTGAAACACAACCTGTTCAGGTTAATAATGGTTGCTTGATTCAATTACCTGCTTCTGTGGTCTTTCCAGTTACAGCCTGTGGCCAACTACTTGTGTCTTTTTGATTGGTACTTGCTCTCAGCATTTTTCCTCTTCATTGCTAATAAGTTTGTGTGGCTAACAGGATCTATTATTTGCTTTGACTAAAGATGCTCGTTGCTGCCCCCTGAATCAGCTGCCCTAAGCAATCATCTCGTCTTGCCTACTGGTTGGGCTGGCTCTGCTCCCATAAATGTCACCCTACCCTGTGGTTTCGGACTGCAGAAGAAAATCAGCAGAGGAAGAAGCACTACTCAAGGAGCTTTGCCAACCAAAGGACAATATATAGGGTTAAGGAGGACGATCCAAGATGGCGCCGAGTTACGACGCTACCTCAGACGCGCTCTGAAGCCTACCTCCGTAGAACCGAAAGAGGAGTCCGAAGTTCCCATATTATGGGGAAGCGGCGGGGAAAGGTGAGGGAGGCTCCTGTTACCCCTACTGGTACCCCCCTCTCTCGAGGCAGACGACGTTGGAAAGTTTCAGAGTGTCTCTGGGACCCCGTTCGACATCTTCTCCTGCTATCCGACCGGCACCTAACAACTCGGTCAGCAGTGCAGACGGGGCTTATCTGAGGCCAGACGTCCGTGCGGCACCACCCCAACCAGGAAGGGAGCGAGCGGTTTGTGATTCATTGGATCCCATGCCTGGAATGGAGAGGACCCCGAAGAAAGGAGCCCAACCGAACGCGTGGGTGAGGAGGAAGATCTGGTAGGACAGAGCTTAAAAATTTTGAAATGGTGAAACCTGCCGTAGTGACTACTGAGAAAAAATATCCACCAGAAGGCGGAGAACTCTAAGACGCCCCACAGACAGCATTCTATACAAGCATTGTGTCAGAGGAGACAACGAAGCACGCTCACCTTCACAACGGTCTTTCTAAAGATCTCCCTTTGTTGAGGATGTGCCTTCATCAATAGTTTCTCAAAAGCATTCGGCATTAAGACTCCTGATGCAGGCCTAACGGCTGAAACACGACGTTGTGTCGAGTCTTTATACTCAATAAACATCTTTATTATTAATATCCTTTCAGTCTTGGAATCCTTGGTCGCCCTCCCCACTTTTATTTCATTTCGTAGTGACTATTGAAGCACTATGGGACCTAACTTTTTCAATGCATTCTTCGTTGCAGACGGTTTTATTGAAAAGTGCAGGTGAAATAAAAACTTTGTCTAAAGCCCTGTTGATTCAGGAGCAAATTAATGCCCGACAGTTGTCGGAAACAAAATTGCTTTAAGAAAAAATTCTCAAGCTGGAGAACTTGAACAAAGCCACAATTAAGGATAGTAACTTTGTTAAAAAGAAAATGGAATACCTTGAAAATCAGCAAAGAAAACAATTTGCGGTTTGTCAACTTCCCCAGATCTCCCATTCTTTCAGCGACTGAAATGGTTAAAAGATATTTGCGGGAGGTTCTAGGGATGCCGGGTGAATCTCTCCCACCCATAACAAGGGTAATTTATCTTCAGACTTTGATACCATCTAAACCTGGAGGTGACCATGCTGTTGTCGATGGAGGCCTGAACCTGACATCTTTCCTGGAGTCTTCCTTAGAAATAATTACCCAAAGGACAACAGCAGTGGTAACATTTGCTCTTGAAATAGACAGGGAGTTGGTAATGAAGTTATTCTTTAAACATTTAGATTCGATGTTTTTTGGCTCTAAAGTTAGGATTTTTCCAGATCTCGCAAGAGAGACTCAAGCTAGACGTAGGGCCTTTTTGGCACTACGTCAAAGAACATTAAACCTAGGGGCAACGTTTACCCTTAAATTTCCTTGTATATGTCGCTTTATTTACCAACAGAATAGTTATCAATTTACAGAGCCAAAACAACAACTCGAGGACTTTTTATGTTCTAAGGAGACTGAGAATGTCATTGTTAAGGTTTAAGGTCCCATATGGACACTGGATGATAGAAAGAGAATGTTTTTCGGGAGTGTAATCGTCTGTTAAATATTATTTCCTTTGTAATGATACTTTGTATCTTGGATCTAGTTAGGTATTTCCAATCTTGAGGTCGATATTGAAATATTATTTCATCAATGAGATAACTAAGTTTATCTCAAGAATGTAAATTTTCCTTTTTTTTTTTATTGAAATTGTTTCTATGCTTCTTTGATAAGATGTATATATTGAAAATTATAAATAAATAAATGAAAAAAAAATATATATAGGGGTTTAAGGAGAATAGAAACACAGAAAATGGACTTCCGGTGACGTCACCAACCCCAATGGCAGCCTGAACTTGTTGCTCCCGACCGACCCCGGTATTATAGCTATCTTTAGCAAATCAAGACAATGAAATCTTTACCTTTACCTGCTCTGGAAGCGATTCCTGGTGAAGGCAAGTTGCGATGTCCCAAAAATCTAAAGCCCCGACGGCTAAAGGTGGGGCAAGAAGCAGCCAGCGGATGTCTAAAGCGGGCGGGCACCATGTTGCCTCTCAAAACGATGAGGTATCCGATTCAGAGTCTCTAAGATCGGAGGATGAAACTGGCAGTGGTCAGGAACCTCATTTTGCAATGGTATTGCGTGATCTTCGTAAAGACCTGGCTCATATGAAAGCAGATATAGTGGAGCGCATAGACAATTTGAGAGGTGAGCTTAAAGAGGTTGGAGCCCGTATTGACGACCTTGAAGTGCATGTCGAAGAACACGTGGAGACAATGCAACAAATGCGTCACAGAGAAGATGGCTTCGCAAATCAGCGGGAGGGGTACAAAGCTGCCCTACAGCCACACAAAGCGGGAGGGAGCGCCGGCAGAATTTAAGTCTCAATCCAGCCCCGTAAAATGGAGGGGAGAGGAATGCAGCAGCTCACTGTAACACAAAATCGTCTCAACTCCTGAAGAATCCAATTGAAAAAACTTGAACACGAAGTCCTCCTGAACAGGAACTGAAGACTAACTTGAACCTGAAATGCAACCAGAATATAAACAGTACAGATATCTGGAGGGGCTATGGATTGATCAGCTATGATTAATGGAAAGAAAATTATCAGGTATGATACATAATTTTACCTTCCATATCATCATGCTGATCAATCCATAGACTGGTGGGATGTACCGAAGCAGTACTCACCCAGGGTGGGACACAGAAATCCATGACCGCAACACTGAAGCTCCAAACCGGGCCTCCGCCCGAGCAGCCACAGTCAAGCGGTAATGTCTGGAGAAGGTATGAGCCGATGCCCAAGTTGCCGCCCCACAATTCTCTCCCAAGGAGACGGACCCAGCCTCTGCAATCGAGGCCGCCTGTGCTCTAGTGGAGTGAGCCTTCAGCTGAATAGGCGGCACCTTCCCTGCGGCCACATAAGCCGCTGCAATGGGTTCCTTGACCCATCGTGCCAGTGTAGGCTTGGCAGCCTGCAGACCCTTACGAGGATCTGCGAACAGCACAAACAGATGATCCGACTTCCGGAATCATTGGTCACTTCCAAGTATCTGATGATGACTCGTCTCACATCTAGATATTTGAGAGCAGAGTACTCCTCTGGGTAGTCCTCCCTACGAAAGGAGGGTAGACAGAGCTGCCGATTCACATGAAAGTGAGGACCAAACTTGAGCAGGAAGGAAGGCACTGTGCGAATAGACACTCCTGCCTCAGTGAACTGCAGAAAGGGCTCTCGACATGATAGCGCCTGGAGCTCGGAAACTCTTCTGGCTGAAGTGATGGCCACCAAAAGACTGCTTTCAACATCAATTCTTTCAGAGATGCCCTCGACAAGGGTTCACAAGGCGGCTTCTGCAAGGCTCTTAGCACCAGATTGAGATTCCACGCAGGTACCACTGCGTGCAGAGGAGGGCGCAGATGAATAACTCTTGAGAAAGCACGCCACATCTGGCTGCAATGCCAGGGAAACACCCCTTCAGGTGACCCCTGAAGCAAGCAAGAGCCGCTACCTGGACCTTAAGGGAACTGAGCGACAGGCCTTTTTCCAGACCTTTTTGCAGGAACGCCAACACTGATGAAATTGGAGCAGTGAAGGGAGAAAGTGAGCCTGCCTCACACCATGATGCAAAGGTACTCCAAACCCTGGCGTAAGCAGTAGAAGTAGAGCGCTTCCTCGCTCTCAGCATAGTGGCGATGACCTTGTCTGAGAAGCTCTGCTTGCTCCGACGCTGCCACTCAATAGCCAGGCCGCAAGACCAAAGGGGGAGGGATCCTCCATCACCACGGGACCCTGATAAAACAGGCCCCGCTCTGCTGGCATCTGCAGAGGTCCGTCCACTGAGAGCCTGACCAAGTCCGCATACCAGGGACGTCTGGGCCAATCCGGACTCACCAGGATGATCCGGCCCGGATGCTTTGCCACCCGGCCTAGCACCCTGCCCAACATGGGCCAAGGCGGGAACACAAAGAGGAGCTCCTGTGTCGGCCACTGTGGGAGAAGAGCATCTACTCCCAGAGATCGAGGGTCCCGTCCTCTGCTGAAAAAGCGCGGCACTTGGCTGAAAACGCCATCAGATCTAGGCTCGGCTGGCCCCAGCGCTTCGTGATGTCCAAGAACGCCTGAGCAATACATAGTAACATAGTAGATGACGGCAGAAAAAGACCTGCATGGTCCATCCAGTCTGCCCAACAAGATAAACTCATGTGTATACCTTACCTTGTTTGTACTTGCCTTTTTCAGGGCACAGACCGTACAAGTCTGCCCAGCAGTATTTCCCACCTCCCAACCACTAGTCCCGCCTCCCATCACCGGCTCTGGCACGGACCTTATAAGTCTGCCCTCCACTATCCTCGCCTCCCAACCACCAACCTCTCTTCCCCCACCTGCTTCGCCACCCAATTTCGGCTAAGCTTCTGAGGATCCATTCCTGCTGCACAGGATTCCTTTATGCACATCCCACGCATGTTTGAATTCCGTTACCGTTTTCATCTCCACCACCTCCCGCGGGAGGGCATTCCAAGCATCCACCACCCTCTCCGTGAAGAAATACTTCCTGACATCTTTTTTGAGTCTGGAAGTATTTCTTCATGGAGAGGGTGGTGGATGCTTGGAATGCCCTCCCGTGGGAGGGGTGGAGATGAAAACGGTAACGGAATTCAAACATGCGTGGGATGTGCATAAAGGAATCCTGTGCAGCAGGAATGGAATATTCATGACTCCCCGCAAAGTGGGCCGCCGACAGCTGTTCCAGGTTTGCTTCCGCCCACAGGCATAGCTTCATGGCCTCCTTGGCTAGAGGGGCGCTCCTGGTACCTCCCCGGCGATTGACATAGGCCACAGCCGTGTCATTGTCTGACAAGACCCGTACTGGCTTCAGCGCCAGGCCTGGGAGAAACTCCAAAAGGCGCCAACCGAATGGCTCTGAGTTCCGGGAGGTTGATAGACCACTCTGCCTCTGCAAGGGACCAGAGCCCCTGCGCTGTCCTTCCCAAGCAGTGAGCTCCCCAGCCCCACAAAGAGGCGTCCGCCGTGACGAAAACCTACTCCGGGGTCACAAGAGGCATTCCTGTGGACGGCTTGTCTGGCCTCAGCCACCAGCTCAGCGTCTTGCGCACCGCTGGATCCAAGGGAAGGTGCACAGCGTAATCCTCCGAAGCTGGAGTCCATCGCTGCAGCAGAGAGAGTTGTATAGGTCTCATATGGGCCCTGACCCAGGGCACTACTTCCATCGTGGCCGTCATAGAGCCCAACAGCTGCCCATAGCCCCGAGCCCGAAGAGAAGAGGCTGCTAGGAACTTGTCCACCTGAGCCTGAAGCTTGACAATCCGATTGTCTGGCAGGAACACTCTGCCCACTTGGGGGTCGAATCGAACTCCCAGATACTCCAGGGACTGAGTCGGGCGCAGCTGGCTTTTCTCCCAGTTGATGATCCACCTCAGGGAGCTCAAAAGAGCAATCACCCGGTCTGAAGCTCTGCCGCACTCTGCATAAGAGGGGGCTCGGATCAACCAGTCGTCCAGATAAGGATGGACTTGTACTCCTTTCTTGCGTAGGAAGGCCGCGATGACCACCATAACTTGGAGAAGGTCCGCGGAGCAGTAGCCAACCCGAAAGGGAGGGCTCTGAACTGGGAGTGTCCTCAGAACTGCAAAACGCGGATAGCGTTGATGAGGAGGCCAGATGGGAAGATGCAAGTAAGCTTCCTTGATGTCCAAGGATGCCAGGAACTCCCCTGCCTGCACTGCCGCTATAACAGAGCGGAGAGTCTCCATTCGGAAGTGCCGAACTTCCAAAGCCCGATTGACCCCTTTGAGGTCAAGGATAGGCCGGACAAAACCTCCTTTCTTAGGTACCACAAAATAAATGGAGTAACGTCCCTTGCCAGGATGATCTGGCACCGGAACGACCGCACCCAGGCGGATCAGATTGTCCAAAGTCTGCTGCACTGCCACAGCTTGACTGGAGACTTGCAGGGAGAGTGCACAAACCTGATTCTTAAGGGTCGGCAGAACTCTAGCTTGTAGCCGTCTCTGATGACTTCCAGCACTCAAGCGTCTGAAGTTACCCTGGTCCACTCGCCCAGAAACGAGGATAGGCGTCCTCCAATCTGCTCTGGGCCATGGACCAGCGCCCCGTCATTGGGTACGAGACCCTGGGGGAGGACCGGAGGAGGCACCTCCGGGACGGCGGTCTCTGCGAAAGGAATGCTGCTTGGGGGAGAAATTCCTTTTGATGGAAGAGGGGGCAGAGGAGCTCGACTTGCCCGG
This sequence comes from Microcaecilia unicolor, assembly GCF_901765095.1. Taxonomy (NCBI): domain Eukaryota; kingdom Metazoa; phylum Chordata; class Amphibia; order Gymnophiona; family Siphonopidae; genus Microcaecilia; species Microcaecilia unicolor. The sequence continues at coordinate 115,369,353 of NC_044040.1, read as the reverse complement.
GCAATACCGACGGGCTTCCTGAAAACGTCCTTTGGAGGAACCGGGGCGGGCACCATTGGCCCGAGCCCTGACCTCCGGTAACCTCTTGCCCTTAGACGTGCCGAGATCGGTCACAATCTTGTCCAGCTCGACCCCAAAGATCAGCTTGCCTTTAAAAGGCAACTTAGCCAGGCGAGACTTAGAGGCATGCTCAGCAGACCAATGCTTCAGCCAAAGCCACCGCCGTGCAGAGACTGTCTGAGCCATACCTTTAGCCGAGGCTCTCAAGACATCATACAGCCAGCCTGCCAAGTAGGCCAAGCCCGATTCCAGGGCTGGCCAATCAGCCCTCAAGGAAGGATCCGAGGGGGAAGCCCGCTGCGCAAGCGTCAGGCACGCCCTGGCCACATAGGAGCCACAAATTGAGGCCTGTAAACTTAAAGCAGCCGCCTCGAAGGACGACTTTAAAGCCGCCTCCAAACTCCTGTCTTGGGCGTCCTTTAGGGCCGTGCCACCTTCCACTGGCAACGCCGTTTTCTTAGTCACCGCAGTGATTAAAGAATCCACGGTAGGCCCAAGAAAGGCCTCCCATTCACCTTCAGGCAGAGGATAGAGGCGGGACATAGCCCTAGCCACTTTAAGGCTCGCTTCTGGGAAATCCCATTGAGCCAAAATCAAGGTGTGCATTCATGCACGTGGAAGGTTCTAGGCGGGTGCTTAGTCCCCCGAATAATGGCAGAGCCAACAGAGGCTGAGGGAGAGACGTCCTCCGAAAAGGAACTCTTCAAAATGCTCATGGCCTGCACTAACAGGTTGGGCAAATCCTCTGAGCGAAAGATCCGTGCTGCAGAGGGTTCATCCGCTCCATCCGAGCGGGAATCCGTCTCCTCCAAGGAATCCCCAAAGGACTGTTGGGAGAACTCAGATACGCTGCCCTCATCTACATCAGAGGAGACCGAGTCCTCTAGGGCCTGGAAGTCCACCCGAGGGCGTTTGCGTCCGGAGGCCTCAGCCCCTTGATCAGAGGGGGGAGCCGGGGCAGCGTTTATCATAAGAAAAGCCTGATGCAGCAGCAAAAAGAACTCAGGGGAGAAACCCCTGAGACTGTGCACTTCTGCCACCTGGGCCACGGCCCTAGATGCACCCTCAACCGGCGCTCGCAAGAGCGGGGGAGAAACATGCTGCGCATCCAAAATGGCGTCCGGCGCAAAACTCCGAGAAGGAGCCGCGTGGGAAGAACGGCGCTTAACTTTCGCCGCTTTCTTGCCGTCGCCCGAATCAAGGGCGACCATTGCATTAATGTCTCCCAGCTCGACGGCAGCCCAAGAAGAAGCCGTCCGAGCAGAGTGGCCGGCCAACATGGAGTGGGCAAGCAGCGGGGGATGGGCGCTTATGGCGGGAAAAACCGCCGCACCGGAGGAAGAACCGGGACACTGACCGGACTCCAAACTGATGCCCAACAAAGGCGATTCAGGCTTTGAAAACCCCCGCATCCCCGCTAGACGCACACTCGCGGTCCGGGGAGCGAATCTTGCGCCCTTGCCCTCCGACGCCATAAGCCACGTGGAGACCGAACGGGGAACCCCCTGCCCGCTATAAAAAGGTAAAATTACCTGCTTCTCGCTCCGAGCTGTAACGAACTGGTGTCCGAGTGAGCAGCTGCAATAAACGTTGAAATAAACGCCCTTAAAGGACGTCCCAAAATTTTTTTTTTTTTTTTTTAATGGAGCCAGCGGGAGGGGGGAGAAAAGGAGGGACCTGGCACCACCATGTTTTTCACTTGCTCAAGAAGAGCTCTCAACCCCAGGTACTCAACAAAACCTAAGAATTAGGCTTGGAGACCTAGCCAGAGCTGCTGCTGTGTGTGACCACCACCTGCTGAGATAGAGAACATACTGAGGAGTTTCCGGCAGCACATGACCACATATAGGGAGGCAAAAGGATTGCTCTCTATCTCCACCTGCTGGTAGATGGACACAACCCACCAGTCTATGGATTGATCAGCATGATGATATGGAACAACCAATCGAGAAAAAGTTGGTCAATGGCAGCAGGTCTTCAATAAAGCTAAAAAGCCGCGTTTGGCTGCAACCAATCTATCATCATAATGCACAAAGGGATCCTGCTGAGGACTATCTGGGAATTCATCTTCGTGGCTACTGCATGTTGGGCAAAAGTTTGTAAATTTGGTTAAAGAATGGGGTTGGGAGGGGTCTGAAGGTTGTGGGTTGTATGGAGGGTTTGGTGGCCTTGTTGGGAAGTCGTGTGTCTGATATGAGGAGCTTTTCCTCTGCCATCTTCACATGGGGGGGGGGGGGTAACACTGGTGGATGGGGTTTGTTGGGGGGGGGGAGGGATATCACATTGCCTTTGCTGGGTAAAAAGTATTGCAAGGACGAGTACCCTTTTGACTCATGGTACTTAACTTGAAGACTGTCACTTTAAAATGTGAAAGGCCTGAATGCCCCTAGAAAGAGACAAATGATCTGGCAAGAAATAACTAGACTAAAGCCACATGTGATGTTACAAGAAACTCATTTGAAACGTGCCCATGAATACTTATTTCGTCATGCTTCATACTCCAAGATTTTTTTTTGCTTCGGATATACCCAATAAGAAACAAAGAGGGGTTGCACTACTTTTTCAGACTGACCTTCCTGTGCAGATACAACAGTTGAAATGGGACCCCTTGTTTTGGTTCGAGGTACCTTTGAAGATAGGGAGGTTACTTGAGGTTCAGTGTATGGTCCTAATACGGGACAGCCTTCCTTCTTTAGACTGCTTGAAAGACAGATACAATCCTTTGTGGGGGGACAGCTTATCTTGGGTGGTGATTTCAATGCTACTATAGACCCTGATGTAGATAAGTCGGGTCCTGTCTCACGGGGAGACAGGGTCATTGCTAAACATTTTGATATCTTTTTGAAGGACTTATAGTCTCAATCTGTAGGATGGTGATCACGCCAAGAGTCAAATAACCCCAAGTCCTTTTATTCCCCAGCTCACACCTCATACTCCTGTATTAACTACCTGTTTCTGGATAAATCATTGGGGGGGGGGGGGGGGGGGTCAGGTCAGGGATGCTCAAATTGGTAATATTACAATATCTGATCATTCCCCATGTATGTTACATCTTGAGTGGTTTGTGGGAGGGGCCCCGGGGGGGGTAGATGGATGTTTAATAATACTCTGTTGCGCCAGGATGAGGTATGTAAGGAATATAATAAAGTACTTAAGGAGTATTTAGATTTTAATCTGAATTCTGGGCCTTCCATAGCGGTGATATGGGATGCTCTTAAAGCTGTTTCACGAGGACACTTTATGAAGGTGGCGGGAGAATTTAAGAGAAACAGAGTTGCTGATGCACAATACTGGAGACGCCAGATTAGAGATTTGGAAATTAAACATAAGAATACAGGTTCATTTAGGATCTATAAATCTTTGCAATCTGCCAGTCTACAGTTGGATGCTTTGCTTTCTAAAGATCTTGAGTTTCTCAATGAGAAGTTACAGCTACGTGGCTACACAGAGAGGAACAAGATCGGTAGACAGTTGGCAATAAAATTGCGTAAATTAAGAGCTGAGAGAACAGTTTTCCATATTAAAGGGCAGGGTGGAGAAATTCTTAGAAAGTCTCAAGACATAAGAGATAGATTCAGTAATTTTTATGCAGAGTTATATACTCAGTACTCCTCTATACAGGATGATGCTATTCGGTCGTATCTTGAGACACACCGGACTTGCCGACTCTTGGACCTGAGTACAAAGCATTGATGGAGGCCCCAATTGTTGTGCAGGAAGTGTCTCAAGCTATTAAAAATTTTAAAAACTGGTACGTCACCAGGAATAGATGGTTATACTGGTGAATTTTATAAAACCTTTGCACCCAATTAGCATCTATATTAACGGAGGTGTTACATTTTGTACGCTCTGGGGAGATCTTCCGCCCACAATGAAAGATGCCTGGATAGCAGTCATCCCTAAGCCTAATAAAGATGTGACCGAGTGTGCATCATACAGACCTATATCTGTGTTGAATGTTGATGTTCAAATCCTGGCTAAGGTACTGGCAACTAGAATGAATACTATGTTACCTGCTTTGGTTCACCCGGACCAGTGGGGTTTTGTACCAGAGAGGCCTCTGATAACATCAGACGTACTCTAGACATTATGTATATTGCGAAACAATGCAAGATACCCTATTGCTTGCTCAGTTGTAGATACCGAGAAAGCATTCGATAGGGTACATTGCCTTTTTTACATTGGTTTCTGGAGCGGTTTGGATTTGGGCCTCACTTTACTGGCTGGGATCAGGGAGTTGTATTCTACACCAAAGCCTGTGTTAAGATAATGGGCAGGTTTTCCCCTTTTTTTGAGTTACAGAGGCACTCGCCAGGGTTGCCCTCTCTCGCCTCTTCTTTTGCCCTTATGATGGAGCCCTTGGCTCAATGCATTCGGAGCAACCCAGGCATTCGTGGGGTGAAGGTTGGAGAGTGGAAGTCTAAGGTTGCTCTCTTTGTGGATGATGTTTTACTGACTCTTTCCTCGTCCTCTGACTCCCTGCCAGTGTTGTTCCGGGAGATTGAGAGATATGGCCAGGTCTCAGGGTTCAAAATTAATGTGACCAAAACTGAAGCTTTTGCTCAGGTAGGAAGAGGAGGAATATCAGTATGTGTAAGCAACTCTATCCTCTGACTTGGGAGACTAAGGGCATAAGATATTTAGAAGTTTTCATTACAAGTATCTTGAAGGGTTAAGTGCTGCTAACTATGTTCCTTTGTTGAAATCAATTCAAAGTGAGTTGGGATCATTGGGACCCTTTAAATCTATCCTGGTTTGGTCGGATTGCCACGGTGAAAATGATATTCTATTCCTCGTCTTGCTCTCTCTCTTTCAGGCTATAACCAGCTACCATTACAGAGTGGCTACTTCAGTCGGTGCAGGTCCGGCTGTATAAATTTATCTGGGGGGGGGGAAGGCCGGTCCGAACTTCCGCGTTCCATTTTGTATATGGCATGTAAGCCAAAGGAGGGCTGGGGATTCCTAACTTGGAGTTAATATCATAGGGCGGCCCCAGGCTAAAGCGCCTGTGAAGTGGTTTCAGGAGGCCCCGCATAAGCTATGGGTACAAAATGGAGCAACATATGGTTCGCAGCCCATTAAAATTAGGGCATTTGATTTGCTGCCACCTAAGCATTGGTTTTTGGGATCTATTTTAAATCCTATGGTTCAGTTTACATTTTCGTGCTAGGATAAATTAGAATGGGTGAAGGGTTTTTATAATTCACGCTTGTCCCCTATAGCTTATAATTTTGCATTTCCCCAGATTGCTCCCCCTCTGCATTTAGTAGGTGGGCGAGACAGGGATTAGATATGTGGGGTCAGTTGGTCGATAAAGAAAGCTCTCTCTCATTTGCCGAACTGGCTGAAACATATCATCTGCCTCAAAGGGATCATTATGCTTACGGTCAAATTATTCATTTTTTTCGATCCTCTGAACTTAGGGATAAATTGGTTGGGGAGGTGTCTTTTCTAGAAGAGATATGTTTAGAAATCAAGGATCTAAAGGCTTGATCTCGTTGTTGTACGGCCATTTGAGGGATCTTTAGCCTGTGGCATGTAGACACCATAATAAATTGGAAAAAGATTAGGAGTGCATTATGAAGCAGGTGAGTGGAAAGAATGGAAAGGGCCTCGGTTAATATCTCCCCAGCGGTCAATATTCAAGAGAATTGTACTAAATTGATATACTGCTGGTAACCTGACACCGGTAAGACTGAGTCATATGTTTGCTGGCGTTAGGCCCTTATGTTGGCAAAACTGTGGTCAACTAGCACGTTAGGTCTAGTGGTGGTCATGTAGAAAAGGGAAGGCCTTTGGAGGGCGATTCAGGGAGGGTGCAGCTTTGGGTTGGGTCTACTATCCCATGGGATCCAGCTATATTTTTGTTTAATAGGGCTATTAGGTGTTAAAGCCACGGGAAGGGCTTGGTCAGGCACTGTTTCTGTGCGGGTCGCTTGATATTGCTCATTCTGGAAACGGAGTAATAGCCCCTCGATAACCAAGTGGCATAAGCTATTGGAGTATATTGCTGAAGCGGGAGAAGCTTGTGGCAAGAGAGAGGAAAACCCCGGTTAAATGGGATCAAATCTGGGCCCCTTTAATGTCATCAGCAGTATAAGGAGTCTATGTGCGGCTTTTCTTAGTGGGATGCGATTGTTGCTTGTTTCATGGCGGGGTGATGTGGGGGGGGGGGATAAGGGTGTTTGAGTCATATATTAAGATGTTTTTGCATTATTATGGTTTTTAGAAATATAAAAGAAAAACACAACTGGAAACTGTAATGTTAAATGTGAGGACACATGCCTCGGTAGGTTCCTCAGAGAAGATGAATCTATGCGTTTGCTATTGAAGTTGTATACGGTTTTTTATACTGCATATTTGTTGGATTCATTCAATAAAGCTTCTCGTTATAAAATTTTAAAAAAACATAGAAAATGACGACAGATAAAGGCCATATGGCCTATCCAGTCTGCCTATTTATATTATCCACTCTCTCTTCCTCTCCTTAAGTAAATGCCTGTCCCATGCTTTCTTGAATTCAGATACAGTTCTAGTCTCCAGTCGTTGTCTCCACCACCCTTTCATTAAAGAATTGTTTCCTTAGATTACTTTTGAGTCTATCCCCCTTCAACTTCATTTTATGCCCTCTCATTCCAGATTTCTTTTAGTTGAAAGCAGTGGCTTAACCAGACCTGACATTTTGGGTGGGCCCAGAGTTAATATGGGTGGGCACTAGGTGTGAGTAGTGTTTCTTGGGATTGCCCTGAATGTGACATTCAACATATGTATTTTTTTTCAAAATGCTACAGTCAGCATTTTAAGAAATGGGGTTCACTGCTGCCATTAAATATTGATCCACTTATTAGCAAATGGAGTATACAAAAAAAGTTGAAGTCCCAATAAGGCTGGTGTTGGCATATTGACTATACCAGGGTCATAAAAACAGCTCAGTCTATATTCATAAATCTGGTGAGTGGCTAAACAGCCAGCTAAAAACAACAGCACAACCTGAATGCATATTTTAAAACCCCATAAGATATCTGTATATTTTATGCATATCCCTAGACAAGTATCTGCATATGCAAACACACACTAGCCCCAAAATGGCACTATTTAAAATTGATATGGCTGCCATACAACTTGATAGTAATTAGAGGGAGAGATACCCAATCAGCAAATCATATAAAATACAAGGGGTTCTCTTATAAATAGTAAGCAAACGTACCAGCTCCGTCGAAGAGATGACCCTCTTCTGCCACCCGGCACCCAGTCTTCAAAAATAAAAGCGAAGAAGCGCCTCGCGTCTACTCTGCACTGTGTTCGCCGCATCGGCCCTTCAATCACTGTGTCCCGCCCTCGAGGAAATAGGAAGTTACATCAGAGGGCGGGACACAGTGATTGACGGGCCGACGCAATGAGCGCAGACGCGACGTGCTTCTTCGCTTTTCTTTTTGAAGGCTGGATGCCATTGCCGGGTGGCAGAAGAGGGTCGTCTCTCCGTCCGTCGACGGAGCTGGTAGGCAGGTGCGGATGGGCGGGGCGGACGTTGGTTGGGCGGGCCTGGAAGGAAAGTGGCTGGGCCTGGGCCCATCCAAGCCCACCCGTGGCTACACCCCTTGAAAGAGACATTCCTCCTGTGCATTTATGCCACAGAGATATTTACACGACTCAATCATCTCTCTTCTCTTTCTTCCAAAGTATACATATTGAGGTCTGAGTGTCTCTATATACTTTATAATGAAGACCACTGACCATTTTAGTAGCTGCCCTCTGGCTCAACTCCATTCTGGTTATATATGTTTGAAGATGCGGGCCCCAGAATTGTACCCCAGTACTCTAAATGGGACCTCACCAGAAACTTATACAGAGGCACTATCGCCTCTTTTTTCCTACTGGCTATTCCTCTTCCTATGCACAAAAGCATTGTTCTGGCTTTGGCCATTGCTCTTTCTACCTGTTTGGCCACCTTAAGGTCATCAGAAACAATCACCCTCATGTGTCGCTCTTCTTTCAAGTGCAGAAGTATGTCTGAGGGCAAGGGTAGCTCCTATTTCCCCCCTTCTACCCAACTATTTTTTTTTCTGCCAGCAACTGACTTTCAGGGCAAAGATCTACTTTGGAGCCATTGAATTAAACACATCTGAGAGGGTGCCATCTAAACACTCAGGTCCTAGACGTATGTCTAGTTTGCCTATGCCTTAATCCTACTCTGCTGCTGGAGGCAGGATTGGTGTTGAAAGTGCACTGAAATACACAGAACATTTTAAAGGAGAATCTGCAAACAAATTTTAATCATGTGGACTACAGAAGACATTTTACTGCTGTACAGGCACAGCAAGTATTTTCCATTTTCAAGAATTTTGAATTATACATTTAAGTATACAATTCAACTAACATGGAGTGAGGGATATTTACTGGACACTAAAAATTTACATTAGATCTCACTTTAGTGTAAACTTAATCAAATAATGCTTTCCTTGATTTGTTTACTTCATAAATGCAGAAGCCTGTAGAAGTGTTCTATATCTGCATTAATAAGGATAGTGCTCATCTCTGAAGGATAAGAAAGAGGGCACCTGAGAACTTGGAGAAGTTCCGGACAGGCATGATGCGCTGGCGATCTTTTTCTTTAGCCTGCTCTTTGTAGATCAGGACGATTGCAGGTGGCTGGAAGCGAATGCCACACTTCTTTGCATGATAGGCCATGGATATTGATTTAGCCAGAGCTGCCTATGCTTCAAGACTCCTTTGAAAACAAACAGAAATGGTTAGGTAAGTATATATGCCAGAAGTGGGTACAAACAGGGTCAGCCCCTCAGTCCAGGCATCTACCTAGGGTGGCAGAACTTGGGGGCAGCACAGACATGGCAGTCCTGGTTTCTACAAATGACTTTGTACGGTTGGTCTGAAACAGTAAGTTCAGAGGGGGCAGGACCTGGCAGGCCTTGAGCTGTGCAGATGTCAAGGCCCTGAACCAGTTGTGATTAGTCTTCCACAGGACACACTGACTGCTGTGCTTGGCACTATCTTGGAAAGGGAGGGAAACCACTGGAACATCTTCTAGGAGTGGGGGAGAGGGGGGTAGGATGAGATGCTGAACACTTGATAGGGAAGGGAGAGATGCTGGACACATGGTTGGGAGGGGGGAGTGGATAAGCTAGTCAAAACCACATGACATCCTCACCCAATCTGATGTACTAGGCCTAAACCAATGAAAGAAGATTTTTATTGGATCTACAAACTAATACAATACATGGCTGTTAAGACTCTTCAATATTTCAGCTTGAAAATATAACAACTATGGTTTATTAAAAAAAATTGCAATACCATTCAAATTCATGATTTAAGCATAAGGACCCATTGTTGTCCAATACTTAGATCCACTGCTGTTCCTCTTAATCACTGATCTGCAACCAATGGCTTTTCTATTTCCAATATACCTAAAGGAGTTTCTTCTCTCCCCAATTACATATTACTAAGGGATTCTGCTATTCTTATTTTTCTCTTAGTTTGAACAATATGTTAAATCACATGGGCATTTTCAAATAAACTTGTTATGTATCACAATCATACTGGTCCAAATATTGTTGCAGAACTAATTAGGATAAGTGATGTATTCAGACTATAATGCAGACTCTTGATAATTAGTAGTTAAACAATGTCTCAAATTCTGACCACATTGAATGCAAATTTCGGCATTCTTTAACCACCACCTATATTTGCATTATATGCCATATTTTTATATAATCCAGTATATATTGACCGCATGACCTGAATACAGTGAAAGATTTCTACAGACATTGGTGCAGTAGTAAAATATCTCTTTGGAATACTTTAAATAAGTATAAGCTCTTCTGATAACTTGTTCTGGATACCTTGGTTTCTTTCATTTTGCTTGATATTTAAAACCATATATAGAAAAAAATTGTCCTGCAGGGATATCATTCCATAGATTTTTTGGGGGGTGAAACCTGAAATAGTGGCTGACCTCTTAGCTGAGAGGAGAGTGGGTCGGGATTGAACATGTAGTATATTAGGCCAATTTGATTTGATTTACCACATTTAAACCGATAGTTACCAAAGCGATTTACAATACAACAGCAGTGTCAGTATTAAAACAAACAAAAAACCCTCAACAGTCACAGAGTAAGCCTCATACATTGAAGATGTATTGAATATGTTTTTCCTAGTTACTCACTCTGATCCTTTCTCTGGCGAACATTTTATCACTATTATTTAGCTTTCTTTATAATGATGTTGGAAGTGCTGGAATTTAAGATGCATTAGCGCACTGAAGAGTGATTAAACGTAAGAACATAAGAGTAGCCATACTGGGTCAGACCAGTGGTCCATCTAGCCCAGTATCCCGTTTCCAACAGTGGCCAATCCAGGTCACAAGTAACTGCAGAAATCTAAATAGCAGCAACATTACATGCTACCAATCCCAGGGCAAGCATTGCTCCCATGTCTGTCTCAATAGCAGACTATGGACTTCTCCTCCAGGAACTTGTCCAAACCTTTTTAACCCAAATCCTCTAGCAACAAGTTCTAGAGCTTAACTATTCACTGAGTGAAAATAACTTTCCTCCTATTTGTTTTAAAAATATTTCCATATAACACTGATTGTACCATCCTGACAAGAGAGAACAAGGAGCTCATTTTCAAAAGAGAAAAACGTCCAAAAAGTGGCATAAATCTGCATTTGGATGCTTTTCTCACAAAACCGTCCAAATTTATTTTATTGGTATTTTCAAAACCAATTTTTAGACATTTTTCTATGAAGACTATCAGAAGTGCATTCAAATCACAAGGGGGCGTGTCAGCAGTGTGTTAAGGGCTGGATCTGGGCATTCCTAACACTTGGGACGTTTTTCCAGCCATAATAGAACAAAACAAAACTGTCCAGGACTAAAACCAAGACGTTTTGAGCTAGACTTTTTTTTTTTTTTTAATATATATAATGAATAAGGCACAAGGAGCCCTCAATGACCAGATGACCACTGAAGGGAATCGGGCATGACCTCTCCTTACTCCCCCAGTGGTCTCTAACCCTCTCCCACCCCCAAAAATGGGATTTAAAACATACTTGCCAGCCTCAGTTGTTATACTCAGGTCCATTAAAACAGCATGCAGGTCCCTGTAGTAGTCAATTGGTGGGTACAGCACACTGCAGACAGGTGGACCCAGGCCCATACCTCCCCCTACCTGTTACACTTGTGGAGGAAACAGTGAGCCCTCCAAACTCACCAGAAACCCACTGTACCCACATATAGGTGCTCCATCACACTGTAAGGGCTATGGTAGTGGTGCACAATTGGGGGTAGTGGGTCTTGGGTGGGTTTTGGAGAGCTCAGCAGACAAGATAAGGAAGTAATGGTGAGATGTGTAACGGAGCATTTTATGAAGTCCACTGCAGTGCCCCTAGAGTGCCTTATTGCTTTCCTGGGATGTCTGGGGGACCAGTCTACTAAAAATGTTGGCTCCTGCTACTTCCCAATGGCTTGATTTTGTGCGTTTTGCACTTGGATGTTTTTTTTAATGGACCAAAAAACAAACCGTCCAAATCACAAAACCTTGTTCAAAACACTATTTAAAAAAAAAAAAAAAAGATAGGTCATTTTCAAAAAGAAAAACGCCTTTCTTATTCAGATTTTGGATGGTTTTTTTGCCCTTCCACGTCTGACAAATTACAAATTCAGTATTTTGGAGTCTTCACTGACTTTTCTCTGTGACCCTTCCTCGGTCTTTTTACCAACATCAGAAGCTTGGGAAGTGTTGGAATTGTAAATGCATTGAAGCCTTGAAGAATGATTTGATATTTTCTGGGTTTAGATATCACATACTAGATGGAGAGAGCCAGTTAGATAGTTTCTGGCACAAGAGTTTTATAAATGCACACCATGGGAGGACTGCTTTATTATTTTTGTTAGTTGTTTAACATTAATGTTTGGAAACTGTACAAAGCAGATCGTAGATAAACCAAAATATAATTTATTGATACGATAAAAATAAAATATGCATATAATAGTCTGTGTACCATAAAATAGCCCGACACAGCCGTGTTTCGCCCAACTGGGCTGCTTCAGGGGCTAAAAAAGATAATAAATAAATAAATAATAAATAACAAATCTAACATCTAAATAGAAACCATATAATAATGATATAAAATGATAACATAAAAATTATGGATAAAAAGGACAACATTAAAAGTACAGCCAAATATCAAAATCATTTGTTTCTGCGTCTCTGGATGAGCCGTTTTTTCAGGATATTGTCCATACATGTGAGTTTCCTAATTGATTTCTCCATTATATCACCTTACCATATTGATTTTTCCAATACATTTTCCCTCCAGTTATTGATTCACATTTATTATTTCTCGTAGTGTTTTTACCAGCATATCTCTGGTTTGGTAGTGAAGAACTACTATATAGGTGGGTGTCTTTTGCATTATATTATTGAAGATGGCTGTCTGATGTTTAGTAAGCTTCTGTGTTCACAATCATAATTATTTTCATGTATCCTCCTCCATGTGTTTTTTTGGATGTTTTTTCTTGATGTTCATAAACTATTTCTCTGGACTTCTGTAAAATATATTTGTATATGTATGTTGCGGATACATTAGCCACTAGCGATCAATATACATGATCTGTACTATTTGAATAATGAGCCTGTGGATTTTGATATTTGGCTGTACTTTTAATGTTGTCCTTTTTATCCATATTTTTATGTTATCATTTTATATCATTATTATATGGTTTCTATTTAGATGTTTAGATTTGTTATTTATTATTTATTTATTTATTATCTTTTTTAGCCCCTGAAGCAGCCCAGTTGGGCGAAACACGGCCTGTGTCGGGCTATTTTATGTACACAGACTATTATATGCATATTTTATTTTTATCGTATCAATAAATTATATTTTGGTTTATCTACGATCTGCTTTGTACAGTTTCCACTTTGGAGTTTGCAGATCGTCTGCCCCTTTGTTTTCTTGGACCCTAACATTACTGTTTTACATTACTTCACAGTTTATAATTCTATCTTAATTTTGAGAGGCTGAATCATCACCGAGCCTGAGAGGGTCAGGGAAGAAGGTGATCTCGCAGTAACCTTAGCACAATATGTGGACACTTTACAGTTGGGAAGTTTGGAGGTGGCTTGTGGGAGGGTCGGGAGAAAGATTAAAGGATTGGTGGAACTTTTTTTTTTTCCTTATTATTATTACAGGGAGACATAGTCAGTGTGGGAAAGTTTGCTTTTTGCTTTGGCTTTTTAGTCCTTTTATGCTGCTAAGGGGAGCTGCAGGCTGGAACAGGCCTTTTCATACTAATTTTGGATTTTAACTGCACTAGATTTTCATTGTTTGTGTTGGGAATGTCACTTAAAATTGTTTCCTGAATAACAGAAGGGATTTCTTCTCCCATAAGAGATACAACATTCTGTAAGCCCTCAACCATCAAAGAGCTGATAAATCTTTTCTACAAGAGATGCATTTGACCTCCATAGAATATGCCAAGTTGAATAAATGGCGGGTAGGACAGATTGTGGAAGTGCCAGCTCTTCAATATAAGGCAGACATTTTATTCCGCAAAGGGCTAAATGTCACCATTCAACATAGTGAGCAATATCTTGGGGAAAGATATATTTTGGCAACCATGACAATAGGCCAACAGTCTGTATTATGCAATCTATATGCACCAAATGTTTATGATGAACTATTTTATCAAAAAGTGATAACTGCTTGGCTTCAACAGCAAAATATCCCTATTATTTTAGGGAAATCAATACTATTTTCAAGGATATCACATACTATACAATTTTAAAATTAATAAGTGAAAGTGCTCAGAAAAACTCTGGACCAAAATGAAAAAAAAAAAAACTTACTCTATCATCAGACTTCCTCATTGATTTAGGACATAGGAACATTTTAAAGTGCCAATAACAGTTGACACAATCCAATACCCCAAAGGGTCACAGTTCTCAAAAGATGCCCATAAGCAATTAACATAGTCCAACACTCCATAAGTACATAAGCAGCATAAGGAGTGTCAAAGAAAAATGCAAGGCGCAGATAAAGAAGGCCAAGAGGGATTACGAAAAAAGATAGCATTAGAGGCAAAAAAACATAGTAAAAATTTTTTCGGTATATTAAAAGCAGAAAGCCGGCAAAAGAATTGGTTGGGCCGCTGGATGACCAAGGGGTAAAAGGGCGATCAAGGAAGACAAAGACGTAGCGGACAGATTGAATGAATTCTTTGCTTTGGTCTTCACCGAGGAAGATTTGGGTGGGATACTGGTGTTGGAAATGATATTTCAAGCGGACGAGTCGGAAAACTTACTGACTTCACGGTAAACCTGGAGGACGTAATGGGGCAGTTCAGCAAACTGAAGAGTAGCAAATCTCCCGGACTGGATGGTATTCATCCTAGAGTACTGATAGAACTGAAAAATGAGCTTGCGGAGCTACTGCTAGTGATATGCAATTTATCCTTAAAATCGAGCGTGGTACCGGAAGATTGGAGGGTGGCCAATGTAACGCCCATTTTTAAAAAAGGTTCCAGGGGAGATCCGGGAAATTATAGACCGGTGAGTCTGACGTCGGTGCTGGGGGAAATGGTAGAGGCTATTATTAAAAACAAAATTACAGAGCACATCCAAGGACATGGATTAACGAGACCAAGTCAACACGGCTTTTGTGTGGGGAAATCTTGCCTGACCAATTTACTTCAATTCTTTGAAGGAGTAAACAAACGTGGACAAAGGGGAGCCGGTTGATATTGTGTATCTGGATTTTCAAAAGGTGTTTGACAAGGTACCTCATGAAAGGCTACAGAGGAAATTGGAGGGTCATGGGATAGGAGGAAAAGTCCTATTGTGGATTAAAAACTGGTTGAAGGATAGGAAAGAGAGAGTGGGGTTAAATGTATTCACAATGGAGAAGGGTAGTTAGTGGGGTTCCTCAGGGGTCTGTGCTAGGACCGCTGCTTTTTAATATATTTATAAATGATTTAGAGATGGGAGTAACTAGTGAGGTAATTAAATTTGCTGATGACACAAAGTTATTCAAAGTCGTTAACTTGCGACAGGATTGTGAAAAATTACAGAAGGACCTTACGAGACTGGGAGACTGGGCAGCTAGATGGCAGTTTTTAATCCACAATAGAACACTACTTCCTATCCCATGACTCTCCAATTTCCTCTGGAGTCTTTCATGAGGTACTTTGTCAAACGCCTTCTGAAAATCCAGATACACAATATCAACCGGCTCCCCTTTATCCACATGTTTGTTCACCCCTTCAAAGTAATGTAGTAGATTGGTGAGGCAAGATTTCCCTTCACTAAATCCATGTTGACTGTCTCATTAATCCATGCTTTTGAATATGCTCTGTAATTTTGTTCTTAATAATAGTCTCTACCATTTTGCCTGGCACCGACGTCAGACTCACCCGTCTATAATTTCCCGGATCTCCTCTGGAACCTTTTTTAAAAATCAGTGTTACATTGGCCACCCTCCAATCTTCCGGTACCACGCTCGATTTTAAGGATAAATTACATATTTCTAACAATAGCTCCGCAAAGGGTCATAGTTCTCATAAATCAATCAATCCTTGTCACTAAATCAGCAGAGGTGGCCACAAGGATGGGAGGATAACAGGGTCTCCTGCCATCTACCAGTCAACTGTAGGCAACGAACACATACCCACATCTCTGATAAAAATGGTGACAATGGCCCCATCCATACAACAGCACAGTGGCATACTACCTTCCAGCCAGTGCCTGGTCACCCAGGGCCCTCCCACAGGGCCAGGACCCATCTTGCAAGGCCGTAGGGAGACAACCCTCTCGGGACAAACAGCTATCATACTGGCTATAGGGTTCCCTGCTATGTTCTCTCATTGGTGCCACATCATAGATGCCCCCCAGATAATCAACAGCTGTCCCTGTCCACTGATAGCCAGCTGCACCACTATGCAAGCCATGTACAATGTCTTGATCTCAACTACAAAGTTTTTATGTTTCAATTTATTAGTTTTAACATTTAACAAGAATACACTTGTTATTGAAATACAGCCATAGTACATTATTAAGAAAATTAATAGTATTGCTTAAAGGAAATAACTCAAAGAAGTAATAAATACTTCACAAAGTAATCTTAATTCTTTACAAACATAATTTTGCTTCCTTAGACCTCATTAATTAGAGGAGGCGAAAAGAGAAAGAATATAACAATAATTCAACAAATATAACCAGTGGCGTAATATTCCCATTAATTTACATTATTACAGCTGTTTTGAATCAAGAAAAGATTTTAGGCTATCAGGTGAATAAAATATATATTTAACCTGACCCAATCTAATAAGCCATTTACACAGATAGGCAAGGAAAAACATCCCTCCTATCTCAACAGTTCTTGATGTTAATGCCAAGAAGGCTTTCCTTCTCTGTTGAGTCGATTTCGTAACATCAGGAAAAATCTGTACTTTAATACCGCCAAAACAGGTTCATGAATTCTTAAAATACTGTTTCATTATGTTATTTAAGTCCTGTTCAAATATTAAGGACACAATCAATGTAGACCTTTCTGTTGTCTCGTCCAATGTTTGCTCAAGTACAGCTGAAATGTTCTCAATATCTAAATTAGTATGTTGAGCTTCTTGATTTTTCCCAGTCTCTCCTTTAGGAGTAGAAATATAATATACTTTGTTAACAGGTGGTATGGCTTCCAAAGGCATTTAATACCTCATTCAAATATCTTTTAAATAAATCAAGGCAACTACAAAGTTTTTAAACACACAGGTCACCATTTAGCTGCTGCAAAGCCTGCCCCGGACTGGCCTGCACTGGACCAACCTGTAGCTGAGAGGGCCTGGGAGGAAGCGTTATTGGATCCTGCTGAAAGGATAGTTAACTTTCTAGAAACCGACGGATTACAGGACCCGAGGCAACATGGCTTTACCAAAGGAAAATCCTGCCAAATGAATATTATTGACTTTTTTGACTGGGTGACTGAAGAACTGGATGAGGGACGTGCGCTATATGTAAATCTACTTGGACTTCAGCAAAGCCTTTGATACGGTCCCCCACAGAAGACTCGTGAATAAGCTGAAAGGGTTGAACTTAGGACCGAAAGTGGTGAACTGGATAAGAAACTGGTTGACCGACAGGTGGCAGAGGGTGGTGGTAAATGGAATCCGCTTGGAGGAAAGGAAGGTGAGCGGTGGAGTTCCTCAGGGGTCGGTGCTGGGGCCTATTCTGTTTAATATATTGCTGAAGGTTTGGAAGGGAAGGTGTGCTTTTTTGCGGATGACATGAAAATAGCCAATGACACGAAAATAGCCAATAGAGTGGATACCCTAGAGGGAGTAGAAACGATGAGAAGGGATCTCCGAACCTTAGAAGAATGGTCAAGGGTCTGGCAGTTAAAATTTAATGCTAAACTTTTGGGTACAATACGGTTCCAACTGGTGTGGTAAATCACTAACAAACTTCCACCAGAATAAATAAATATATGTATTTTTTATTTATGCAGTGCTCAGAACTTGCTCAAGTGCCTTATACCATAAAAAATGGTTTTAGCCCGCAGCAACCCACCATCATCGCACCAAACCTGCCTGCCTCCTTAGATGTCAAAAATAAATAGTCTTCTTTTTTTGTTAAGATATAAACTAGGAGCACTTATCTGTAGGCATTCTGTTGCTTACTGAATGATTGTATTTCTTGTGGTGAATCGCGGACCTTCAACTGTGTGTTTAAGTGTTGTGAAGTTTAAAAATGTCTTTATTCACAACGTGGAGCCACGTTTCACCTGCTCGGCGTTTTCAAGGGAATATAGCTTATCTATAAACAAACTAACACAAGATATAAGTCTCTCTAGCATTCAATGTTAATCCTATATCTTATAACTATTTAATTTATCCAAAAACAAACAAACATATGTATTGTGGGAGAGCTATCCCTTGTCTCTTATGGGACGAATTGCCATGTACAACATGATGATAGTGCCAAAGTGGATATATATCTTCCAGACCCTTCCGCTCTTTTTGACGCAAGAAGATGAAAAACGCCTAAACAGACATGTACAGAGATTCCTGTGGAGAGGTCGAAAAGCACGCATCTCGATATCAAATTTACAAATACCACGGGAATTTGGAGGCCCAGGACTGGTTAGCATAAGATCTCACAATAGCCAGTGGCATGAGACACATCTCAGACTGGTATAGGAATACCTCAGACTTCTCTGCTACCACACTGGAAACCTCGTTAACGCAGGGAGTCCATTTCAGCTGTCTCCTGCATGTGGGCGGAGGACATATTCCCAATGTATTGCAACAATCACATATATTTCCCACAGCCAGGGCAGTGTGGTGATGGGTCTGCAGACACCACCATTTTTTCTGGACGAGTCACCCCATTTTTAGCAATTTGCGACAACCCAAAATTTCAACCCGGAATTTTGCATCATAGGTTCCGACGACGGCGACATCGCGGGCTGGACATTCACCAGGTCTTGACAGCAGAGGGGAGGATTAAGCCGTTTGAAGAGCTCAAAGCCCAAGTCTCATTCACAATAGAAGACTGCTTCTACTATTGGCAATTAAAGCATTATATCAACAGTTTGCCCTGGGAATGCCACACAGAAGATGTGCAGGAGGAGCTATTGTCAGCTTCTCGCTGCAATCGCAGAATAGAGTGTCAATGACAATGCATCATAGACATTTAAGAGATATGACAGAAGAGCTTGATTATAAGGCACTGACCCAGCATGGAACACGGAGTTGGGAACAACTTGGGGGCCACAGCTACTACAGGAATACATCCACTCGATCCACAAATCCTCTAAAATGACACTATACTGCGAAATGGAATACAAGTTTGCATTGCGGACTTACATACCACCGCGGAGAGCATTCTATAGGCCAATTTTTACAGATCAAAAGGCTTTGTAGTGAGGAATTTACTTATAAAACAGCATGCTCACCATATGTCTCGCAAGACCATATGATGAATAATGCGAGTGAGCTGGGTGTCTGTTGGAGAATATGGGAGCACACATTGAAGGCTTCTTTGCGAAACTCGAGCTTTGGAATCGGACTGTAACAGCCACTCCCTATGCACATTATGTGCTCTTTTGCGTGCGGATTTGATGACTTCATAGGGATATCCCCAGATGGAGCAAGTGAAAGATGTAGAAAATCAAGCCATTGGAACGAAGGAGGGCCAGCATTTTTAGTAGACTGGTCTCCCAAACATCCCAGGGGGCACTGCAGTGGACTTCATAAACATGCTCCCAGGTACACATTTATTTTATTTATTTATTTGATTGCATTTGTATCCCACATTTTCCCACCTATTTGCGGGCTCAGTGTGGCTTACAATACATTGTAAATGATGGAAATACAGTTTGTTACATTACGATTATGGGTTACATTGTGAATAGTTAAGGAAGACAGAGTCAGATCAATTACCTTTGGGGCGTAGAAACTAAAGGATATGATGTTGGGGAATTACTGATCGAATAATAGCAAGAGAGCGATGGGGTAGACAGTTTTTATCTGTGGGTAGATTGTTGAATGGGAGAGAGTACGGGGAAGTGGAGTACATGGGGTAATATCTTGAGGCGTTATGGTGTATATGGGATTTATATGTTTTGATCCTTGCGGTATGTTTTGTCAAAGAGATAGGTCTTCAATCGTTTGCGGAAATCAACTCATAGACCGCTCTCAGGCCGCGTGGCAGTGCGTTCCAGAGTTGCGTGCTCTTGTAGGAGAAGGTTGATGCATGTAGTACTTTATACTTTATGCCTTTGCACTTAGGAAAGTGGAGGTTGAGGAAAGTTCTGGATGATTTTTTGGCGTTTCTAGGTGGCAGGTCTACCAAGTCAGACATGTATGCAGGGGCTTCACCGTGAATAATTTTGTGCACTAACGTGCATATTTTAAAGGTGACATGTTCCCTGAGTGGGAGCCAGTGTAGTTTCTCGCGTAATGGTGCTGCGCTTTCGTATTTTGGTTTTCCGAAGATGAGTCTGGCTGCTGTATTCTGGGCTGTCTGAAGTTTTCTCATTATTTGTTCTTTGCAGCCTGCGTATAATGAGTTGCAGTAATCTAGATGGCTTAATACGAGTGATTGTACCAGGTTGCGGAAGACAGATCTTGGAAAGAATGGTTTTATTCTTTTCAGCTTCCACATGGAGAAGAACATCTTTTTTGTTGTGTTGTTCGCGTGAGTCTCAAGTGTAAGGTAGCGGTCGATTGTTACTCCAAGGATTTTTAAATTTTCTGAAATTGGCAAGTTTAGTTTAGGTGTGTTGTTAGCAGTAAATTTTGTTGTGTTGTATTGGGAGGTTAATATGAGGCATTGAGTTTTTTCTGCGTTCAATTTCAGTCGGAATGAGTCTGCCCAGGTGTTCATGATGTGTAGACTTTGGTTGATTTCGTTGATGTTTTGTTTAAAAGGAATATATATCGTTACATCATCGGCATATATATAAGGATTGAGGTTATGGTTTGATAGAAGTTTTGCTAGTGGGGTCATCAGTAGGTTGAAAATTGTTGGTGAGAGGGGAGATCCCTGCGGTACTCCGCACTCAGGTGTCCATGCAGCAGATGTGGTTGAATTTGATGTGACTTGGTATGAGCGTGAGGTTAAGAACCCCTTGAACCAATTTAGGACATTGCCTCCGATGCCGAAATATTCAAGAATGTGTAATAGGATTCCGTGGTCAACCATGTCAAAGGCACTTGACATGTCAAATTGTAGGAGGAGTATATTGGAGCCTGTTGCGATCCGTTGCTTAAATTTGGTCAATAGGATAGTTAATACTGTCTCTGTGCTGTGATTCGAACGGAATCCTGATTGGGCGTCATGCAGTATTGAGAACTTGTCGAGATAACTTGCGAGTTGTTTAGTTACCACTCCTTCTGTTATTTTGGTTATTAGTGGTATGGATGCAACTGGTCTGTAGTTAGTTATTTCACTAGCGTTTTTCTTTGTGTCTTTGGGTATTGGGGTGAGTAAGATTTTTCCTTTTTCCTTTGGGAAAAGTCCGTTTTGTAGCATGAAATTCAGGTGGTTCGTTAAGTCTAATATGAATTAATGAGGAGCTGATTTCATGAGGTTGCTTGGGCAGATGTCTAGTTTGCATTGGGATTTGGCGAATCTTTTAAGCGTTTTAAAGATAAGGTCTTCTGACAGTACTTCGAATTCGGTCCAGATCCTGTCTGCTGGGTGTATTCCGTCTTCAGGGTCTAGACAGTTCAGGAATGTGGTGTATTCGGTAGGGCTGGTAGGTATTCTAAGTCGTAGTTGTGTGATTTTCTCTTTGAAGTAGTTCGCGAGGTCGTCGACCCCTGGTATTTCTTTGTTATTGTTTGTAACGGGTGTAGTGTCTAGCAGCTTATTTACAAGGTGGAAGAGTTTGTGCATGTCTTTGTAGTTTGGTCCAATCATAGTTTTATAGTGTATTCTTTTAGTCTGTTTTATGGTGTATTTGTATGTCCTCCGAAGTGATTTCCATGCATTCAGTGTGTGTTCATCTTTCTTTTTGTTCCATGCGCGTTCTATGTTTTCTGACTTGCGTTTTGAGTTCTTTCAGCGCTTCGGTGAACCATGGATTAGATTTTTTCCTGTGCGATGTTCTAGTTTGGAATGGGGCAATTGTGTCTAATATTGTTTTACATATGTTATCCCATTCTAGGAGGAATTGTACGGTGTTAGTGTTTACTGGCCATTCATTTTGGTAGACCTGTTGCCAGAATGATGTAGGGTCTATTTTTCCTCTCGTAGTGTATGTTGTTCGTTCGTTTTTGTTGACTGTGTTTCTGTGTGTTTTTCGCCAGAGGAGGGAGACATGTGCTTTATAGTGGTCTGTCCATGGTGTGGGTATCCATCTTGTGTCTGTGAGTAGGATAGTTGAGTCTTGGTCGAATTTGTGTGTGATGATGTCTAGTGTGTCCCCTTTTTCGTGTGTTGGTTGGGTGTTTGGAGCGTGTAAGTCCCATAATTTTAGGAATTCTTTACATTCTAGTGTGTTTTTTGAAGTGTCGTCTTCAAGATGTAGGTTGATGTCTCCTATAATGAAGATATTGGAGTCCGAGACACATGTGTTCGAGATGAAGTCCATGAGTTGCGCTTGGGAGTCTTTCCATTTTCCTGGTGGTCTGTAGAATAAAATTGTATTGAGGTGTCCTTGTAGGTTCGGATGATTGATTCTTATCGAGGCGATTTCAAGTTGTGGTGAGGTGGATTCACCAGTAGTTGTGATGGTGAACTCGGATTTGTAAATTATGGCTATTCCGCCACCTCTTTTTCCGTTTCTTGTCCAGTGGGTGATTTTGTAATCTGGTGGGCATGTGTTTTTGATGGCGGGGTCTGTGGGGCCATGAAACCATGTTTCTGTGATGAATAGAAGGTCTAGTTTCTCTGTGGTAGTCCAGTCTAGTATGTCTACGGAATTGCTTACCGCTGATCTTGCGTTGATGTATCCTATTCGGATTGAGCGGTATGGTTCTGTGGGGAGGTTAGATGTGTTTATTTTTATTATTTGTCTGTTTCCTCGGTAGTTGGATTTGTTGTTGGTTTTCTTCTCTTTCTGTTGGTGGTGATCGTAGGTGGAGACGTTGCCTTTTGGTTGGTTATTGTTTTTTTTGGTTAGGTGAGTTGTTGGTAGGTTGTATATATAGTTGGTGTGTTGTGGTTGGATTGCTGTAGAAGTTAGGGGTGGTCCATGCGTAGTGGATTATAGGAATGAGATAGATTATTATCAGTAATTTATTAGTGTTCATGTTGGGTTTATGTGGACGGTGTTCGGGGGAGTGTGGGTAGTGTTGGTGGTATCAGTAGTATTTGTGGAGGTGTTGGTGATATTTGTAGCATGTACTGGGAGTTTTTCAAGCGTGTTATAGGCCTATACACTGTTAAAGCAATTAGATGAGAGTCTTTCGGCATGCAGCAATCATCTAATGTATATAACGCATTTAGTCATTTAAAGAGAGTTCTTCAGACAAGCTATGAAGCCTATTAGCAATTGAAGCATTTAGATGAAGCATTTAGCGTAATTATAGCATTTAAAAGGAGTCTTTCAGCATGCATAAGCATAACTTCTGGATAGAGCAGTCATTTAAAGAGAGTCCTTCAGACACGCTATGAATCAAATTAGCGATTAAGCTTTTAGATGAAGCATTTAGAGTAATTATAACATTGAAAAGAAAAAAAAAAAGTGACCATTTAAACATTTAAGTGTAGCAAATCATTATAATGCAGGCAATTTAGAAGCATTTGGAAGCAAGCGGCTAAAGCAAAGTATTTAAAGATCTTGAGATGCATTTAAGAGTAGCAGTGCAATTGAAATAGCTATGCTGGCCATATTCTTAATAGTTTCTTACTACAATATTTCAGCAAACAGAGTAGCAATTCAATTAAAGCATCTATACTTGCAATTTATCACAAGAGTTCTTTCCTGCAATGTTACAGCAAACAAAGAGTTAACCTTTACATGCAAAAGGTCTGGAAATCCGTTCCGCTGTCTGCTCTCTAGGCCAGGTCCATGTTTGTTTGCTTTTCTGTTCCTTCGATAGTGGGTGAAGTCAGGCACTTTTCGGCAGGTTCTGTCCTGTCCACAGGTGGAAGGTTCTCTAGGAACTTGGGCCCCTGCTCCCTTGAGGCAGGTGGTCCGCGACAGCGCTGGGGGTGGCTGAGGGCGGGCAGCTCGGCGGCGGCACTGGAGGCGATTCAACTGCCCCACCGGCGGCACTGGAGGCGAGTCGGGTCGGGTCTGTCTCCACGTGGTCTCGGGCAATCTCGTCTGGGGCTCCCGTCTCTTCCGATCGAACGGCTTTCGGTGCCTCTCCACTCTCCCTGGCGCCCCAGGCCTCGAGTGGACCGAGCGGCTTCAGCGGTACACCGGACTCGGACCGAAGGAGCACTAATTACCTCGGCGGCTTCTTATGAGCGCCATAACTCGGTAAGGCTGGTCGGTCTCGGCGCAGCTCGGTCGGTCCGGTCTGGGACGTGGCAGGTAGGCAGCTCCGGCAGTTAAACTCCGGTCAGCCTCGGGAGCTCTCGTTCGCTCGTTTTAGAATGCTGCAGGGTCCGGGATCCTCGGATTAGTCCCGCTCTGGCTTTAGTTAAGCCCGGTTGGTTCAGGCTGACCTGGGCAGTTCAGCTGAGCCCATGCGGTCTTGTCTGGTCGGGGATGCGGCGCGGCCTCGTGGTGCAGCAGGCAGATCGCAAGCCATCGATGCTTCCTGTCCAGTCACATCAGTGCTCAGGTAATGCATTCCATAAAATCCCTGGTGGTCTTGTAAGGGCAGGAATAAGGTAAAAGGAAGAAAATCTCTTCAGCTACCTGGAGCGCCAAATGCTGCACCCTCTCCGATCGCCATCTTGTTCAATAATCATTGTATCAACATATCATTGTTGCTCCCTTATCTTGTCTGCTAAGCCCCCCCCAAAACCCACTGCGCACAACTGTTTGTTTGTGTTGTCTACAGACCTTCGACACAATCGGAGGAATTAGATAAAGATCTGATCACAGATATTCAAAACCTGGGAAAGAAGAGAGGTGCTGTTGCTGGGAGATTTCAATCTTCCGGATTTAGATTGGAAGGTTCCATCTGTGGAATTGGAAAGAAGTAGAGAGATCGTGGATGCTTTTCAAAGTGTTATGCTCAGACAAATAGTGACGGAACCCACAAGGGAGAGAGCGACGCTGGATCTGGTGCTCACAAATGGGGATAGTGTGTCAAATGTCCGAATGGGTGCCCACCTGGGCAGCAGTGACAAACAGTTTGGTTTGAAGTGGAAGGCGGCCACTCAAAACTCAAAGTCTCTGGCTGTCTTCAAGTCTAGGCTTAAAGCCCACCTCTTTGCTACTGCTTTCGACACCTAACCATGACTCTCTTTACTCAACACCCTCACTTATCACCCCCTATCACTGCAATTTCCCCACCCCTAGCTGTCTGTTCGTCTGTCCAATTTAGATTGTAAGCTCTGTTGAGCAGGGACTGTCTTTTCATGTTAATTTGTACAGCGCTGCGTAAGTCTAGTAGCGCTATAGAAATGTTTAATAGTAGTAGTAGTAGTAATGGAGCATTCCCCAAGTGCGGGGCGCAAGGAGCGACGCTGGGACACATGTTCTGGACATGCCCACAAGTCCAACGATTTTGGACCCTACTTATCCAGTCGACATCAAATCTGTGGGGCGCAACATAGAAGAAAGGGCCTCGGTTGCTGTTTGGTCGCCCAATACTGGTACCCCCGACTCCGGCAGGATTCCAGAGCTTCACCCACAGAGTAATAACGATAGCGAAAAAGCTAATGCTCACAGAGTGGATTACAAATAAAGCACCCACCCAACAACAGTGGCGAGGTTTGATGATGGATTATATGATATTCGAAAAGAAAATGGCAGACTACAAGCGGGATCGGAGATTTATAGCAAAGGACTTTTAATCGCATATGGACCCCTTTCTGGTAGACTATACCCCCAGGGGGTAGAGGACGCATCCTAAATATGTAACTGGAAAAGTGGTCATTATGCTATAGAGCAGAATGGTTAAGAATAAAGGGGGGGGGGGGGGGGGAGTTACCATTTAGGAATTGTTAGGTGTTGAGTGCGTTTAGCTTATATTAAGATCTGAGAGATCCGTGGACTCCACCTAGGTTCAGATCCATGTATGTGATATAGGAATGTGTTCAGCCTTAGAGCCTAGTTAAGAACACAGAACATAGATAGTCTAATCAAGTAGATCTTAGAGCTATATGAATGCAGAGAAGTTCTGTTAAATTAGTATACAATTCTGGGAATAATTAAGAAATTAGTAGTTCTCAGAGGCGGGGCATATAACGAAGGGCTATATGAAACAAGGCTCTTCGCAATATATGATATTGTAATGTACCAGGCCTCCTGTAGTGTGAAATAATATGTCTGTATTTGTTTGGATGTTTTTTGGGTTTTTTTTCCCCCTTCACATATTGAAAGTTAATAAACAGATTTCAAAATAAAATAAAAAGTCTGCCAAAATCGAGACCACCTCTGCTCGAATTGTTGTCCTCTCTTTTTGTCCAACCTTGGTATTTCTAGTCTCTCCATTCTCATTAAATAGATCATCTGAACTCTCCACTGTTGAATCGTTGGAGCTTTCGTTGACATCCATTCCAGTAAAATCACTTTCTTTGCTACAATGGTTGCCCTATTTGCGAATTCCTTAAATCCTTTGGGCATCAGGGCTGTAGCTTTACTATGTCCAAATAACAATTTACAATCCAGGCTCCAACTCGTTCCCCACATTTGTGATGTTTTCAACAATAGTTGTCTCCAAAAGCGAATAATGTGAGAGCAAGTCCAAAACATATGCCCCAGTGTGGCTCCTACACCATGTGGAAAGCTCGCCTTGGAGCTATATGCATTCTCACTGTGAACTTGTATTGTATTTCCCAGCACCAGGTAAAATTTGTCGATCCTTTCATTTTTAGAACATGAGCTTTAAAGATGTCTATTGGCAGATTTATGCCCAGTTCAGCTGACCATGCTTTCGCCAGCCTTTCAAAAGATAATTCTGATGCAGTATCCCGAATATGCCTATGATAAAATGATAATGGAATTTTCTGTTGAGCTGACAAGGAATACGCTGCGATTTCCTCTTGTACGTCCTCTGACAGATTTTGCCATGCCAAACTATCAGTAAAGTGTTTCAACTGACTGTAATGAAATAGGTCAGAGTTAGGCAAAGAGTATTTACTTTGTATTTCTGAGAAGGGCTGCAAGCGTCCGTCTTCTGTCAGAATCTGGTACACATACTTTATTCCTTGCTGCTGCCACCTCTTAAAGGCGGGATACATATCTCCTGGGGGGAAAAGCTGCGTTTCCACATATGGAGAGAAATGGGGTAGCTTTTGCTTACAGATCCATCGGCAAACTTTCTTTGCTGTAAATAAGATCGATGTTTGTGCTAACTCATATGATATAGGTCCCCCTGCCTCATGGATTAAGCAACTAAAATGCACATTACCATAAGTGCTAGTTCAAGTGTAGTAGCTGAAAAATCTTGCGTTGCCTTATACACGTCTGCAATATCTCATTCCACTTGCAATTGTCACCTGTCTAATGCTCAAGAGGCCTAGGCCCCCATATTCCACCGGTATTTGCAATATTGTAAGAGGAGCTCTTGGTTTTTTTCCCCCCTCCAGAGGAATTGCTGCAGTTGTCTGTTAAGCAGTTTTTCATCCTTATATTTCAAATACAAGGGGAGAACTTGAAAGACATAAAGCCAACGTGGTATTAACAACATATTATATAAGGCAATGCGACCCAATAATGACAGTGGGTAACCCTGCCATGCACATAACCGATGTTTTATATCCCTCAATAATTTGCTTACATTGCTATCATAGAGATGGCTTAAATTCTGTGTGATATATACTCCTAGGTATTTTTTTTTAATTTATAGAAGCCTTTATTAAGCATTGCAAAATCAATATGTCGTCTACTCAAATCGGCACAATAAAATGTTCTACATTTCCACCTAATCACTCAGTGAGTATTTGACAAAAGAAACTTCAGTTAGATAACAATACTATACAACAAGTGCATATGCTACTTCCAATTTTTAAAATTTTTAATACAGAAAATCCCCCATACCCTTAACCTACCAACCCCACCCTCCCCCTGCACCTTCTCTGCCCTCCTGTGTATATACCAGTTAACCAGCACACTTTTGTAGAAAGGGTTCCCAAACCCTTTCCCATGCGGGCAAAGTTTTCCTTCTTACTGCAGTTAGTTTCTCCATTTCACATATGTATCTCACTTTAGTAATCCAATTCACCATTGAGGGAACTTTAGGCGATTTCCAATTCTGTGCTAAATTTATACGAGCTGCATGCAGGGATCCTCTCAACAAGAGCCACTGATCAGACTTGATGCCCTCTGGCCGCTGCGCAAGAAAACTAACGGATGCCACTGTACAGATTTGCCCACCCATACCTGAAGACGCGCCTACACCCCCTTCCAGTAGGCCTGAGCTTTAGGGCAGGACCACCAAATGTGACCCATGGTCCCCACTCTTCCACAATTCCGCCAACAATCTTTGGGCACATGGGCAAACATGTGGTGCAGCCTGACCGGTGTCGGATACCATCTGTAAAAAAACTTTAATAGCATTTTCCTGCATTGCCACTGCTAAGGATGATCTCAAGGTCTGTTTTTCCAACGCCCGCCAAGCTGCATCTGGTAAAGTAAACTGTAGTTCCTGTTCCCACCTCTTCCTATGCAATACATACTGTTTAATATTTGTCACCTGATATGCGTATAAGTGAGAGATCAGTCCGCGCATTATGTTCAAATCTACACAGAGCTCTTCCATTGGATGTATATCACGCTTCAGACACCCTATATAGACTTGCCCTAGCAAGAAATGTTGCAACTTGAGTGTAGGCTTAACGATCACCAGGCCGAAGCCCGAAATCTTCCACCAACTTCTCAAAGGGTACCATATTTCCTCCCTCATGCAACTGTCCCAACATGTCCAACCCAGAATCTGCCCACCTACTAAAAGTAGTATTTCCTATACCAAGCTCAAACATAGGGTTATCTACTATTGGGGCTAAGCCTGACACTGGTGGTTGACGTTCTGGAAACATAAGGTCCCAGTAGTAGAAAGTAGCCTGTACCGTAGGCGGGAACCTGTCCACTCGTCCTCTATATTTATTAGCAAACCACATTATATGTCCTAATTTCCGAGTTCCCACCAAGGATTGTTCAATATCTACCCACAATTTATGATCTTCCTTCCGGAACCAGTCTACCACCGCTCTAGATTGCGCTGCACAGTAGTACCAGAATAGGTTTGGCACCCCCAACCCTCCCTCACGTCTGCTTTTATAGAGAAAGGCACGAGGCAACCTCTGTCTTTTCTGATTCCAAATAAAGCGAATCAATATATCCTGCAGTCCCGATATAAAAGTGCGAGATAACCGCAAGGGAAGGACCTGAAATAGATATAGAAGACGAGGCAATATGTTCATTTTAATCGCCGCTATCCTCCCAAACCAGGATAATCCCATAGACATCCATTTATTCAGATCTTCTTGCACCTCCTTCGTAAGTGCCGGGTAGTTGGCTACAAACAGCTCAGATAGGTTACCCCTTATCTTAACTCCGAGTTAGCTTAATTCACGAGCTTCCCACTTGAATGCAAAGGACGTGTTCAATGTCTCCATCAACCCCTGAGGTACTCCCACCGCCAATCCAATAGATTTACTAGCATTTAATTTGTAGCCCGAGACCCGGGTGTAGTCCTCGATCTCTCTCATTAAATTAGGTAGAGAGACCAGTGGGTTTGTCAGGGACAGAAGCACGTCATCTGCAAATAGTGCAATTTTATAGTCCCACATCCCTACTCGTACTCCCGCTATGTCCTCGTTCTCTCTAATAGCTGCCGCCAAGGGTTCCATCGCCAGAGCAAACAATAAAGGGGACAACAGGCAACCCTGCCGAGTTCCCCGTCCTAACAAAAATGCCTCCGAGTTCCCACCATTTACTCTCACACAAGCTTGTGGCGAGGAATACAAGGCCTGGATCCAGGCTCTAAAAAGCTGTCCAATCCCCACTCTATGCAGAACCTTGTCCAGATATCCCCAATGCACCCGGTCAAATGCTTTTTCAGCATCCAAACTGAGTAACACCGTAGGCCTAGCTTTAAGCTGAGTGGCATACAAGAGGTCCACCGTTCGGCTTATATTGTCCATAGCCTGTCTCTTAGCTATAAATCCTACTTGATCTGGGTGGATTAGGCTAGGAAGTACACTTCCCAAACGATTTGCCAACACCTTTGCCAAGATTTTGACATCCGTGTTAAGGATCGATATGGGTCGGTACGAGGCACACTCAGTTTTGTCCTTGCCTGGCTTTGGTATTACCGCCACCCAGGCCTCCATCATAGTCTTAGGAAGAGGTGTCCCCTCCCTCACAGAGTTAATTATCATTGTCAGATAGGGTGCCAGCTCAACCACATATGCCTTAAAGAACTCATTTGTGAAGCCATCTAACCCTGGCAAAGCTTTTACAACCCTAATAACCTCCTCCACCGGCTCGTCAAGCTCCCGTTTTTGCAATTCAGAAAACACTGGCAATCCCCTGGCCACCAAATATTCATCTATTCCCCCAGTCTGTACAGTAGCATCCTCTTTGTATAGATTCTCATAATATTGGGCAAATCGTTCCCTAATCTGAACTGACTTATGCATCATGTCTCCCTTGGCATCCCTTACTCTCAAGATGTGTCTATGTGCTCTCATCCGTCTTAATTTAGTAGCCAACAGTCTTCCGGGCTTATTAGTACAAGTGTAGTGAACCTGTTTCATTCTCTCATTCACAAATTTCAAGCTCTCCTCATGCAACCCCGCAATTTCCAATCTCACCGCTTGTAGCTTACGAAAGACGGCTACAGAGCCAGAGGCCCTATATCTATCTTCCAAGACACCCAACCTTTCCATACATTGGGCCAAACGTACTCTGTGACCTCGGGCTTTCCGACTAGCACATGCCTTAAATGCATCCCACACCATACTCAGTGTCGGTCCCGAGTCCAGATTGATATCAAAATATTCTTTCAGGACTGGGATAAAACTAGCCACTGTTTCCGGATCCTGCAGCAGGCTGTTAAATGTCCACCTTTTGTCTCTCACCTCCTCCCTCAAAGAGGGAATGACAGTCCAGACCGGGGCATGGTCTGATATGGTAGTACTACCTATAGAGTACTCTTCCCCCCCTTCAGATAGAGTTTTATCAAGAAAAATATAGTCTATTCTAGAGTAGGTGAGATGCACCTGGGAATAAAAAGTATAATCCCTCCCCCTAGGGTGTCCCGTTCTCCACATATCATACAGGCCCATCCCTTCCACAAAATTGGCCAAAGCCTGAGATATTCTACAGTCCGTCGGGGCAGGAGTCGCCACCAGCACCTTCCCTCTGGCGAAGGCCTGAAGCTCCCTTTGGAGCCGCAAGAAAAAATGTTCCTGCCTCTCGTGTGGCGCATATATACATTGACCAATGTATACTCCTCCTGCTCCAACTTGACGTGTAGAAAAAGGAATCTTCCCTCCCTGTCCCTTCTTGCATGTACAATCTGCACCTGAACATCTTTATGAAACATGATGGCCACCCCTCTTTTTTTAGTCCCTGTTACATCCGAAGCACAGACCACCTGCGGGTATTGTTTAGAGGACAATAACCTTTCATGCTTTTTTAAGAAATGAGTTTCTTGCACAAAGACCACCTGTGGTTGTACCAAAAATAACTCACGCAATAATCCATGCCTTTTGTAAGGAAAGTTTAGTCCCTTTATATTGTAAGTGAAAAACTTATAGCCCACCATTGGATCTCCTCTGATCTAACCAGATTATAAAAGCAAGGTGCATACTCTTCCCCTAACTCCCCCCTCCCCCTCCATATCCACCCACCAAACAATACTTATCAGCATTGTATGGGATGTTGGAAGAAAGCAACTCAAGAAGCAAACACACCACCCAGTCCCACCCCCACACTTCAAACACATCCCCACCCCTTATATTAAAGCAAATGTACATCCCCTCTCCAACCTTAACCCCACACAGAACATTAAATTTCACTCAAATCTCCCCCACTCATCTAGCAAGCCAGCAATTATCACTGACATAGTTACAGTTATGATCATAACACCAGAGTCCTCGTTGGGCCTTCAGGTCTGAGCTCTCGGTGTCTTCATTTTCTGTGGAACTCTCTTCCACTTCTGCAGGCGTGCTTTGGTCGTCGAAGCCAGCTCTGTAGGCAACAACTCTGACGTGGTCAGGCCAGCCTCGTACAAGCACTTCCATGCTTCGGCCACTTTCCGCTTCAGACACTGCTGTCCATGAAGTTCAAAACAGATGGCAAATGGAAAAGCCCATCTATAAGTAATTTTTTCTTTATTCAAAACCTCGATCACCGGTCTCATGGCGCGCCTCTGTGTTAGTGTAAATACTGAAAGGTCTTGGAACACAGAGACCCGTGCTTCATTGTATTCCAGGTCTGGGAACTTACGCGCCTTCTGCCACAGCATTTCTTTAAACGCATAGGAGGAGAAACGAACAAGAATGTCTCTGGGTCTGTTTTCCACTCGCTGACCCTGCACTCTATGTGCTCTATCAATGGCTGCTGCAGCGGGATCCCAAGTCTCCCCCCATGATTTTTTCACACAGGTTCCTCACCAGCACCGGAATATCTTCCATGCCTCCACTTTCAGGAATTCCTCGGAACCGCAAGTTGTGCCTTCTGCCTCTGTTCTCAAGGTCATCTAATTTATACTTAAAGTCCTCTGATTGCTCCTGCATCTGTGTGATATGCGAGCTCAGCACACCATGCTGCTCTTCTTGATCATCCATCCTCTCCTCCAGGGTTTCCACTCTACCCGCCAATTCTCTTAAATCCAAACTGATAGCGTCAACATGCTCCAGTATTTCCACTCGCGTTGCTTTTATTTTCTCGCGGATCACCTCCAAACACTTCGCCAGATCCACTGACGAGCTCTTCTTTGAGGCGGACTGGCGCGACGCCGCATGTGAAGCCGCCGAATCTGAATCCGACATCGCGGGAGAAGCATGGCGCGAAAGGCTCCTCGTGTTCTGTCGCTTTGGTGCCTGCTCGCTTCCCCGCTGCTGCGACGCTGATGGCTTGCTCATTTTAGGCAGCAGAGTGTCTGGATCGTCTCCTAATGGGATGGATGTTTGCTGAAACTAAGTCTCAAATAACGCTAATAATGATGCGTTAAGGTAGGGAAGTGTGGGAGCTATAAGCCTAGGCAGCCATTCGCCTCCGTGACGTCACTTCCTCTCACTCCTAGGTATTTTATAGGTTCCCCGTCGCTCAATATTGTGATCTCCTGTCCCCCTCCCTCATTTACATTACCATACACTGGGAGTGCTTTCGACTTCTGCATATTTAAAACAAATCCGGAATATTTCCCATAAAGTTCTATCTCTTGTAGCAACTGTGGCAATGAGGTTTGTGTGTTCTGGAGTAGCACTAGTAAATCATCTGCAATCGCCAAGGTTTTTATCAAATGGCCCCCCAGTTCCACTCCCTGAATCTCACCATTAGAGTTTAGTCTTCTCAGCAGCGGTTCCAATGACAGGAGAAACAAAAGTGGGGAAAGCGGGCATCCCTGGCGTGTTCCTCTACCTATGGGAAACAGTGATGTTCTGACCCCATTAATCAACAAAGCTGCTGCTTGATCACTATATAACAATTGGAGTGCTTTAACATACCAACTCCCAAATCCCTTCACATGAAGTACAGCAACTAGATAATCCCAATGCAGCTTGTCGAAAGCCTTTTCTGCATCTAGGCTTATCGCCAGGGATTGCCTCTCATATCGCTGGCACGTTGCCATTCCCAGCAACAGCCTGCGGACATTACCCACCGTTTGTCTGCCTGTCACAAAACCCACCTGCTCTACACTGATTACCCAAGGCAATATCTTGGAGAGGCGGTTTGCCATAATTTTTGATAATTTTAGGTCAACATTTATTAATGATATTGGTCTATAGGAATCAGGCATGTCTTCTGCTCTTCCAGGCTTTTTCAATAAGACTTTCAATGCTTCATTAGCATTTGCTGCAAACTGTCCCCTGTGCACTGCTTGATCATAGTATGATATCAATGGGCCTAGAAGCTTAGTATTTAGTAATTTGTAAAACTCTCCTGTTAGTTCGTCAGGACCTGGGGCAGAATTCAATTTTAACTTCTTTATACTCTCCTGAAGTTCTTTTCCCAGAATAGGGGCATTTAGGAATTCTATTTCTTGTGTTGTTAGAGAAGGTAATTTAGCCTGCTGCAGGTGTTTATTTATGGCCACCTCATCGCCTTTGCTTGGCACAGCATAAATCCCAGAGAAATGTTGACTGAAAATCTCTGCTATCTTTTCAGTCTTATGGTGTGATTTCCCTTGGCCATCTCTAATCACCGTTATCACCCCTGACCTCCCCATGTCTTAACCATCCCTGCCAACATTGGGCCCACTCTGTTTCCAAATCTCTGAAATTTATATTATATAGGAGCCCCCTGGTGGCTCACTCGTGTAATAGGGAGTTAAGGGCCACTTGTACTGCTTGCAGATTTTCTCTATTGTCTCCTGTTGGTGACCTTATGACTTTCCGTTTCGCAACTAGTAATTTTTTTTCTAGACCCATGATTGCCCCAGAAATTTTTTTATTGCCTGCATGTACATATGCGATCACCTCCCCTTTCAAAACCGGTTTTGCGGTTGCCCAAAACAAAGTGGGGTTGTCCTTAGGTTGTCCATTAAATTGTTCATATTCCTCCCATTTTGCCCTGATATACTTTACAAAGTCTTGGTTTTTATAGAGATAAGTCGGAACCCTCCATCCCCTCTCCTGCTGCTGGAAGTATCTCGGTGCCTCAAAGTCTAGCCAAACCATGGCATGATCTGAAATATCGGCCGCTCCTATGTCCACCGAGAGCACCCCCCGGGAACAGGGAGCGCACCACTAAGATGTAATCTAACCTTGAGTAAGTCCCGTGTGCCCTCAATAAATGGGTGAAGTCTTTCTGCCCCGGGTGTAGAGCTCGCCAAGCATCAACTGAGTCCAAGCTTCGCATAAATGTTGATAGGACTCGGGCCCTGTTACGTCCCTCACCTGTTCGATGCTCCTCCCGGCTAAGTCATTCCGCAGCTCCGTCCAAAAGGGACAAAGTTCAGTCTTAGGAGGGTCTGTTTCAGTTTCCTAAGTCTGGCAGCCGTCATCCGCCTTGGAGCAAGAGCAGCAGCCACCTTGGCTAGCTCAGGAGGGGGCAGCCATCTTGTCTAAACGAGAACAGGAAGGAACTCCATATCTGGTCTTGGGGGCTGCCATGTTGGATTCACCTGAGTTTGGTTTGCTCTGATTGCTTCACTATTTAAAGCATTGCCTCCAGGCCTTCTTTGCTTTGGCCTCAATTGTTCTGAGGAGTTGCTGTCGGAGTGCTGTTCGCCGGCTATCTTCTGTTCCTGATTTCCTGTGTACCGGACTTTGGCTAGTTTCTTGGATTTTGCTTGTTTGCTGCCTGCCTTGACCCTGGCCTGATTTTTGACTATTCATGCCTATTCGGAGTTCTGGTGCTGGACTGTGTCTGTTTCCTGCCATCCTGGTCAGCGGCTGTGCAACCCCGCCGGTTCCAGAAGTCCTGGTGGCCACCTGCAGCTGAGAGCTCAACTCTCTGTGAACGGTGGTCACTTCCCAGGTGAAGCTAGGGGTTGTCTGGCTGCCTGACCGAGTACGGCATCACTCCATCTCAGCCGTGCTCAGTTGGGGCATAGGGGCTCACTACTACCGGGTCATAACAGGCCCTTGGTCCCCCTCTGTGTGCCCTACTTGGTTCTGAGCAATCTTCCATAGGTTGTGCTACCAAATTAAAGTCTCCCATGACCATTAGTTTTAGTGACCTAAATGGTCTGTACCCTTGTACCAAATCATAGTAAAATTTTTTATCATAGTTATTTGGCCCATATAGTGCTAATAGTAATTCTCTCTCCTGCAGCCATAAATGTAATAATACAAATCTGCTCTTTGAGTCAGTCATTAAGAGCTCCGATTTGGCTACCAGTCCTTTTCTTATTAAGACAGCCACCCCTCCTTTGCGTCTCTCTGCCGGGGAAGCGTGGACCTCTCCCACCCAGTTTCTCTTCAGCTTTTGATGCTCTTCATGGGACAAGCGGGTTTCCTGGATGCAGTGCTTCCTTCGTAGCGCTGTCAGCACTTTAGCGCGCTTAACAGGGGAGGTGATACCTCCTACATTCCAGGTATTAAATCTAACCAAGCTAACCGCCATAAGATCTCTGCCTTATTCTAAAACGCAAACATCTATTGCGGTGAGGACCGGGCGCCCAGCCTCGCCCTGATCCCCTTTCTCCACATTTTGAGCCCTGGTCTTGAGTTATCTGGCTGTATCGTATGTTAATAGGAGTAGTTAGAAAGTGAAAGAATCTCTGCTTATTAAATTTAGGTCCCTTCCCTGTTCCTATGTCCAACCCCTCTACCCTCTTCCGTCCCTCCCTTCCCTCCCCTCTAATATAAACCCAAATGCACCCATAACACCCTTCGTATCCCCCCATAAAGTCGAGGAAATCATCGGTCACTGTGATAGTCCCGTCCCCCCCCCCCCCCCCCAACCCTCTCTTATCATACACACATGCTCTGATTCAACATTTTAACAAAATAACCATTAACATTTAAATCCAACATTTGAGAGACCTTTTGTATTATTCCTTCAGCGATTGCAGGCTCATTGTCACTATGCATTCCTTCAACCCTCTCAACCCACCTTTTTGGCGAGGTAGTGGAATATTGGTTACTTCACCAAAGTCCCGTTTCAAAGTCTCATTTTAAACCACCTATGCTTTCATCCTCCTCGTGATACTGTTAGGATTGTCTTTTATTCCTACATTTTGTAATCCACTAGTACCCTTCTCATGCAGCACCTATGCATCAATTACCATTCTGTTCTTTGCTAGACTCCATTTTGATGTTCATTGCTTTCTGAAAGACATCTGCATCCCGGGTCGTTGTGAAAGCATGCCATGTTCCCTTGTAAAAGATCTTGAGAGTTGCTGGGTACAACATGAACTTTTTTTTTTTGGCAAATAACACATTGCATATCGGGTTAAACTCCCGGCGACGCTGCTGCAACGCTAGAGAGTAGTCCTGAAATACCTTTATAGGGTGACCATCATAGCAGAGGCTTTTTTTCTTGTGCCGCGCTCCTCTCAGGATTTCTACCTTGTGTATGAAGTTGTGTACCTTTGCAATAATCACTCTGGGGCGCACTGTGCTTTCCTGTCTGCGGCCCAGCCTGTAAGCTCATTCCAAACAGAGTTTCCCCATGCTGTCTGTTAGTGCCAGGTCCATACTAAGCCAACGTTCCAGCACTGTGGTTACATTTTGATCTGGAATGGATTCTGGAAATTCCACAATTTGAATATTAGATCGTCTAGAGCGATTCTCCAGCTCGTCTATCAGCTGACCTTGTTCTTTTACAAGTTTTTGGAATGCTTGTACCGACGACGCCATTGCTGTTTCCCGCTCTTCCGTCTCTGCCACTCGGCTCTCAAAATCTCTCGTGCGACGCACAGTGTCATCCAATGCTTTTTCTATGATGGACATTTGTTCGGACAACTGGGCAAATTGTGGGTCTGTTGCACCTTTTACCGCGTTCGTTATCTGTTGCAACTGAGACTCACTGAACAACTGCGGCTCTACTCCTGGGCTCCGCGCCATCTTTGTTTCGGGTGGCCCGCTTAGCTTCACTTGGTCTTTTTTCCCTGTCTTGCTCGGCATCCCCGCCTCTGTACAAATAATGAAGGAATCCATATACTGTCTGCTAGTCGTATGTGATGCTCCTCCGCCTACCGCTCACATATCGTCCCGATTGGGTCGGAGAACCGGGAAGGGGCTGGGAGGAAAAAACATGCAGCTGCTTCCCTCTAAGGCATCATGTGACCAGTCATAAAGACATTTTTTTAACTTCACAACACTTGAACAAACGAGTGAAGGTCCGCGATCCACCACAAGAAAATACAATCATTCAGCAACCAACAGAATGCCTACAGATAAGTGCTCCTAGTTTATGTCTTAACAAAAAAAGAAGATATATATATCTTTTTGACATCTAAGGAGGCAGGCAGGTTTGGTGCGATCATGGTGGGTTGCTGCGGGCCAAAACCATTTTTTATGGTATAAGACACTTGAGCAAGTTCTGAGCACTGCATAAATAAAAATATACATATAATTTATTTATTCTGGTGGAAGTTGTTAGTTAGCTAAAATTTAACGCCAAGAAGTGTAGAGTGATGCACTTGGGGTGCGGAAACCCAAAAGAGAGATACCGGATAGGAGGGGAGAGATTAGTAAGCTCGACTCAGGAGAGAGACCTTGGGGTGTTGGAGGATCTGAAGGTGAAGAAACAATGCAACAAGGCGAAGGCCGTGGCCAGAAGGATGCTGTTCTTGGACCCCTTCTCTTCTCTATCTACACCTCTTCCCTAGGCTCACTGATCTCATCTCATGGCTTCCAGTATCATCTTTACGCTGATGACACCCAGCTCTATCGCTCCACACCAGACATCACCGCAGAGACCCAGGCCAAGGTATCGGCCTGCCTATCCGACATTGCTGCCTGGATGTCCAACCGCCACCTGAAGCTGAACACGTCCAAGACCGAGCTCCTCGTCTTTCCACCTAAGCCCACTTCTCCTCTTCCCCCACTCTCTATCTCAGTTGATGGCACCCTCATCCTCCCCGTCTCATCTGCCCGCAACCTCGGGGTCATCTTTGACTCCTCCCTCTCCTCTGCGCATATCCAGCAGACTGCCAAAACCTGTCGCTTCTTCCTTTTCAACATCAACAAAATTCGCCCTTTCCTCTCTGAGCACACCACCCGTACTCTCGTCCACGCTCTCATCACCTCTCGTCTCGACTACTGCAACTTGCTCCTCACTGGCCTCCCACTCAGCCATCTATCCCCCCTTCAATCCATTCAGAACTCTGCCGCACGTCTCATATTCCGCCAGAACCGATATACTCATATCACCCCTCTCCTCAAGTTGCATCACTGGCTTCCGATCAGATACCGCATCCAATTCAAGCTTCTCCACCTTACTTACAAATGCACTCACTCTGCTGCTCCACCCTACCTCTCTACCCTCATCTCCCCCTACGTTCCTGCCCGTAACCTCCGCTCACATGACAAATCCCTCCTCTCAGTACCCTTCTCCACCATTGCCAACTCCAGGCTCCGCTCATTTTGCCTTGCCCCACCCTATGCCTGGAACAGTCTTCCTGAATCCCTACGCCAAGCCCCCTCCCTACCCATCTTCAAATCCTTGCTTAAAGCTCACCTCTTCAATGCTACATTCGGAACCTAACCTTTCAAACATATAAGTTGCCCCAATCTGTCTGACCTATCTGATTAACTGTACATTTGTCTTTTTAGATTGTAAGCTCTTCGAGCAGGGACTGTCCTTCCATGTTAAATTGTACAGCGCTGCGTAACCCTAGTAGCGCTTTAGAAATGTTAAGTAGTAGTAGTAGTAGGCTGCATAGAGAGGGGCATAACCAGCAGAAGAAAGGAGGTGTAGATGCCCTTCTATAAGTCGTTGATGAGGCCCCACTTGGAGTATTGTATCCAGTTTTGGAGGCCGTATCTTACTAAAGATGTAAAAAGACCGGAAGCGGTGCAAAGAAAAGCTACAAAAATGGTATGGGATTTGCGTTGCAAACCGTACGAGGAGAGACTTGCTGACCTGAATATGTATACTTTGGAGGAAAGGAGAAACAAGGGTGGTATGATACAGATGTTCAAATATTTGAAAGGTATTAATTCGCAAATGAACCTTTTCCGGAGACGGGAAGATGGTAGAACTAGAGGTCATGAATTGAGGTTGAAGGGGGGGCAGACTCAGGACTAATGTCAGGAAGTATTTTTTTCATGGAGAGGGTGGTGGATATGTGGAATGCCCTTCCATGGGAGGTGGTGGAGATGAAAACAGTAATGGAATTCAAACATGAGTGGGATAAACACAAAGGAATCCTGTTTAGAAGGAATGGTTCCGTGGAATCTTAGCAGAGATTGGGTGGCGACACCGGTAATTGGAAACAAAACAGGAGCTGGGCAGAATTCTACGGTCTCCGTCCTGATCGTTATTGAATAGATAGGGATGGGCTGGAGTGTAAATTTTAAGGGGCTTCGATGTTAGCTTCAGAACTTAGTACAAGAACAGTACTGGGCAGACTTCTACGGTCTGTGCCCTGAGAAAGGCAAGGAGAAATCAAACTCTGGTATGCATAAAAAGTATCACATACCATGTAGTTTATCTTGTTGGGCAGACTGGATGGACCGTACAGGTCTTTATCTGCCGTCATTTACTATGTTACTATGATCTTGGCCAGTGGGAAGTGCCCCTCACTCTACAACACGGCCACACCCAGAACTATCTGAAAGCAGAGGACGACGGCACCTGGAGGAGCATGCCCCCACTGTAGGGGTAAGTATGGGTGCAGGAACAGCCCCTTAGGCAGGTGGTCACAGCAGCTGAGCCCCACCCTGAAATAGCTGTCACGCTTGCCGGTGAGCCCCACCCAACAGCTATTCTAGCCTAGCGCTCCTGCTGCAAGTCACAGGCATGCGGAGAGATGTGCAGCAGGATCTGGGAGCCCTATGCCACATTCAGGGGCAAATACTGACAGAGCTCAGGATGCTCCATGAGGAGTGGTGGCAGCCACAATGAAGGCAATGGACCAAATCATTTGTAAATAGTTTCAAATTTTATTTTTGTTACAAATACTGTTTGCAGATAAGTATACAAACGTTGGTGCCTCTGTAAAATATATGTTGATTCATTGATATGCAAGGCTGACACCTGCAGTAGTTTAAACATCACTAGGCAAGCCCTGGGAAAGGGAGACTGTAGAATGGGGGGGGGGGGGGGGGGCTTTCAGATGGGGACAGAAGTGTGCAAAGGGCCCTCAGTGTCCACAATCAGAGCAGCTCCTCCCTAATGTAAAGTGCTCAACCACAGGGCTGTCCAATGGAGAGGGATCTAATGTGCCCTGCATCACAAGAAGCCCCAGTGGTACTCAAATCTGCCACCCCCAGGACTCCAGGCCACACCCGAAACCATTATGCCATGCCTCCAACTAGCTTAAAAAAAAAAAAAAAAAAAAAAAAAGGTGACAGGGAATGTATAATGGGCTGCCACAGCCAGCAATAGCCTTTGAACCTAGGATGCCCACTCCAACACCTGACAAAGGTGCAAGGAAGCTGATACCAGGTTCCACCGGGGGGGGGGGGGGGGGGAGCACACATGGCTGCAGTCTCCCGTTCCAGTCCAGTCTTCAAGTTCATGACTGCAGGGCATCTGTGAGTGGGGCCTTTTGTGAAATGAGACAGTAGGCTAGATATTCCCCTGCCAGGTCCTGGGGGCTCCCCGGCCCTCAGGTGGTAAGGAGATGCCCAAGAAAATCTGTTTGAGAGAGATGTGCAGGCAATGTGTGCCTGTATATCTCTGTGACAGATTCCTTGTGCATCCCCTCACCACCTGAGAGGCTGGGGTGTCCCCAGGACCTGGCAGGGGAATATCTGGTCTAATGCCTCATCTAACAAAAGGCCCCATTCACAGATGCCCCTACAGCTAGCGTCTCTCTGGGGAGTTGGGGGGGGGGGGGGGGGAAGGGTGGCTAGCTGAACTGACCAATACCATTCTTCCCTTATGAAGCTACAGTAACCTGGACATGAGAAGACAAAGCAATTCAGAAAAATAGCATTGTGGGTCACAGTATAGGGCTGAATGCCCACCTACATCATCCTTGCACTCTGTAGCCATGTCACGAACTCAGGGAAAGTGAGTCCTTGGGCCATAGCTGGGAATTGACTACTGGCAGGCGAGTCACTCGGACTAGGCACAGCACTAGGCAGGACAAGGCAGACAAGTCAAGAACTGGATCCAGGCAAGACCAAGCAGGGCAGGAGCAGTAGACAAGACAGTACTGAAGCTAGAGACACACAGGGCTGCAGAAGCAAGGCTGGAACTTGAAGACACTGCAGGCAAGACGGGAACCTAGAGACAAGGCAAGAACTTGGAGACACACGAGGTATGGCTAGACAAGGAACAGCTCCTGGAGACCTGTTATGAAAGCAGCAGTGAAGAGTTCAGGTGAGGTCATCAACATGCATCCCACCCAGTTCCAACTGCAGATCTTTACAAGAAGACCCCCTGCACGCGTTCCTAGGGGGTACCAATGCTGGAAGCAGCAGAGGACATATCGGCCTACCAGCCTGAAGGAACAATCTGACTCATGGGAGCTGCAGCACTGGCGGTCCACTGCGCTGGAGAACCAGTCTGGCGCCCAGAAGTCACGGAGGCTGACTGTGCTGCAGGACCCAGTGGGGAAACAGGTGCGTCAGGCCGGGAGGTATGGCAGAACAGTAACAAGCCATCTGTCCCCTGGGGGTTCACAATCCGTGCATAATGCTATAACAAATGCTGCCAACAGACATCGGGTCTGTGGGACAGTTGTGGTTAATGGGGCTGGATGG
Source organism: Microcaecilia unicolor (assembly GCF_901765095.1). NCBI lineage: Eukaryota > Metazoa > Chordata > Amphibia > Gymnophiona > Siphonopidae > Microcaecilia > Microcaecilia unicolor. Next base: position 115,327,206 of record NC_044040.1, on the reverse strand, counting down.
TACGTCACAAGCATTTGTGGCAAACTAGCATGCTGGACCCCCAGTCCAGCTCCATGCTGGACTTTGGAACCAAGTTCCTATCACAGGAGTCCCTTGAAGATGATAGACATTTACATTGCCAGGAAGGGGGCAGCAGCTACTGATGCTGACCATGTTCGAACCACTCTAAGCATTTCCATGTCTGTATTTAAGAGCTTGCAGCAGAAGCCAAGCCCCATATACTCCCTTCACCCTGTAAAACCTTAAGAAGTGGACCCGGAACCACAGAAAGGAACCCAGAACTAGACCAAAAGCCAAAGCTGACATCTGACCTCTGGGGACCATATTGGACAACCCACACACATTTGGCAGACTGCATACAGCTGATCAGTAAAGGTATGTTGTCTTGCACTAGCCACCAGTCTGGTACCAACCAGCTGGTATGCCTAGGCAGTACCCAGACTAGAATTTACTCTGTTCAGTATGCTGCCTTGCCCACAACCAGCATAGCTGAGGGCTTAGGAAGATGCGCAAACAGCTGCTCCTTATCTACATTTTTAAACCAACATCAGAAAATTTGAGGTGAGGGAAAGGGAGGGAACCACCACAAAAAAATATATACAAATATGGGGGATATATACATGGAGGAGGGAAATGAACTATTGTACACATATCTATGGTCTCACAATAGCAACCAGTTGGGTACAAACCAGCAGGTGTGCTTTGCCATTGCACAGACTAGAGTTTACTCTATGTTCAGCAGGCCAGAGGGCAGGGGAATAGTCTAGGCACAGTGGGAATATACTATTCCCGCCCCCCCCCCCCCCCCAGGCAGTGAGGCCCCTCAGAGGCGACTGCCACCACAGTCAGCAAACAAGCTGGTCTTGTGTAGCCCCAGTCCCAGCAGCAACTTTAGGGAATCCCAACAGCTAGGACAAGGGCCGAAGAGTCTATTGAACACGAGGACCAGGGCAGGGATTAAGCTACAAGATGCTGGGCATTGTCTACCTCAACCCTGGCAATGTTTGGCCATATGCCATAAGCCAAATGCGGTCTACCACACAAATGGAGATGTAGAAGACTGGAAAAAAAAAAAAAAAAAAAAAAAAAAAGGAGACAGCTGAAGAGGGATGTGAAGTGCATATCTGGAGAAAAGCCACAGGATGTGGACCCTGTGAGCATTACCCCTGAGAACCACATTGTGCATAGACTCATTCCCAGGGACTCCATCCCCCCCACCCCAGCTTCTCAGGGTGGCTGGAGACAGTGGCAAATGGGGGCTCCAGCTGGCTCATGGCTTCCAGGGTTCAGCTGCCTGATGCTGGGGAGACAGAATGGACAGTAAAAGAGTTAGTTTCCCAGGCTAAGCCACTTCCCCCTTAGCAATGTAAAGGCAATGTTGAGGTTCAAAAATGGCATCTAAATTGCCCGATGTAGACGTCATTCTCCCCAAAATCTTTTCATGTGTAATAATTAAAAAAAAAGTTTATCCCCAAAACGTCGCAGCTGAAATATCTAAATTGCCCACTAAAAACATGCATCTCTGGATTTTCAAACATCCACATCCCATTTGCAATGGCATCCAAAGAGAATCCCCCTTGCAGGAAGTGCAACTTCAGCAATGCTGAGATTAAGCTCCTAGTGTAGGAAATCACAGCACGCCAACCTAATCTATTTGCTCCAAAGGGGCAAACACTCTGTGCTTATACCAAGCAAGGAGAATGGGTAGCAATATGGTACAAGCTAAATGTGATCCTACCATGCAAATCAAGATGCAGAGGACTGCAAAAGGAAATGGAGAAAGTTGAAGAGGTTTGTAAAGCATAAGGCTGGAAACAACCCGCTGGATGCAGACACTGAACCTCACCTCTATGGAGCGCATGGTGTACAGGCTCGGGAAGGAGCATCCATGGCCTGGGAAGTCAAGTAAGGTTTGGAGAATAAAGAGATACTGGCTGCCCTCTCTCCATCAAGCATGGACAGTGTGGGGGGGCCTGATAGGACTTCCATCTGTACTAGAGGTTCTCAGGTGGGGGAGAGGGCTGAAAGGCTGGTCATCAGGGCCCATGTCATAACAATTCAGTATAGTGGTTAGTGCCAAGGTCTGGGATCACTCAGATCACTGGTTCAAGGCCCACTATGTCTGTAGTTTTTAGGTGCTTTCTTCCCTCACCCTCTTCCTGCCTAGGACTGTCACCAACTAGTGGCTATTCCTGTTTTCAATGCATCTGCGGCTCTCCCACTGTGCCCTCAAAACAACTCCCAGTATCCTTCCTCCTTTACCCAACTGGCTGTGTGGCTTCTGGCATTCTGGCTTCTGAGGTACATAACGCATCATACCCCTTGGCTTCTGCATTGTGGAATGTGGAGGCATATAGGTTGTGGTAGTATGACAATGGCAGTGCTAATCACCTGTGGTATATGAGTGCACATGAAGGGATATGTTCAGACAGCTGCAAAAGACTGACAGGTTAGTTAGTGCAACACACATTTCTTCCACTTTTTCTATCCAGGCAAGGACTCAGTCCGAGAGAGAGGCCGGAATCAGCAGACAGTGCAGGAGGAGGGGGAGTCAGTGGAAGCAGAAAAGCACGCTGAGGACACCAGCCAGGAGCCACCTGGAGGGGAGGAAGAGCAGAACAATTACTGGTGGAACCCACACCCCCAGTCAGATTTGCCTGATGCCCGTGTAGAGGCCAAGGAGCAAGATGAGGATCCACAGCTAGCCTGTAGGGGACCCTCCTACCACAGACAGCAGGTTGTGCAGCCAGTCAACAAACTCCTGGCCCAAAATGTGCAGCTGACCGACTACTGGTACCAGAAGCTACAGCTGCTGCATCAGGATGTGCAAGTTCAGCAGCAGAAGTTCCAAATCCAAGAGAGCGGCCTTAAAGTCCTGTGTACCATGCAGCAGGAGAGCCAGGATGCTGGGCACAGTATCTGGCTGCAGCTTCTGGGGATCTCCACAATTACACCAAGGCCTTGACCAGCATATTTGCCTACCCAGCAAGCACCTGACCCTCCCACTTGACCAACCAAGGCCACCATTCCAGCAGCACCACCCTCTATACCAGCAAGTGTTCCATAAAAAAGTGCCAAAAACAAAAATGCACTCTGCCTGCCAGCAACAGCTGGGGATGGGAGAGCCAAGTGGTAATCACAGAAGTCTCAGTAATTCTGGAGGAGTGTAAAGATTAACAGCTGAGGCCAATTAACTTGGATGCCTCTTGCAGTATTTGTATGGGCAGTATCCTGTGGTACTTCCTATTTATTTGATCCCCCAAATCCACAAATCCCCAGTGAGACCTATAAATAGTGTACCTCACTGCCTACTTATGGCAGAAATAGTTTAAATTTGAAGTGGAAGGCCATTGAGAGCTAGTATAAGCTAATCAGTAACGAATAGGTAGAATCAAATATGCTGGCACGGCAAAGGAAATGAGTTGAAATGTTTCACAATGTTTGCAGACACTTCATATGAAAGGCAGAAACCCCAGCACAGACCATGCTAACATTTCACAGTTTTTAAGGGGAAGAGTTTCTTGGGTTTTCACAGGGGTGGTGAATTTCACAGAAATCTCAGAGGGGTTTTCTTTAAGAAGTTCAAGCAAATGCCTGTTGCTCATGTTGTTGACTACTGTTGAGGGCATATTGAGTTCAGCCATGGAGCTCATGAACTCCTCCCAACCTCTGGATTTCCTTTGTTGGTGTCTGCGTAGCCCCATGAACTAGGTCGAGCAGCTTAGAACTGCTGACGGGGTACCCCTTGTATACAAAAGTCCCTTAATCGAGCAACACTTTGGCTTTTTGCCCATAACGCGCACCAATTCTTTTTAACACTTCCTGAAGAACAGGGTCAGGAGGTCCATTGTTATCTAGTGACACCTCCATCTGTTTAGGACTTTGTTCGGGGAGATACAGGTTTATTTTTTCTCCTTCCCTTTCACCCTGTGTGGCAAACGACAGCTAACACGGTGTTTGGCCTTTTCATAGTCAGTCCGGAAGTTTGAAGAATACCGCTCATTTCTTCATCGAGCCTTTGAACAGCATCTGTTTTAACATGGACCTCTTAAATGATCAAGCTGCTAGCTAGGGACCAAGTACATCTTTTCAGCGTACTGAATTACCGATAAGGCTCGTGATCAGCGGCAAGGCAAAGTTTAGCAAGGGTCCAATAAAATCCCCAGACTGCAAGGTAGCAAGAACATCGAAAAGAATTATGTGGAGGGGAGTAGAAGAAGGGGGGAGAGGGCTACCCAACTTAATATGGTACTATCAAGCAGCCCAATTAAAACAAGTGGCGGAGTGGAGCAAAGGAGATAGATCACCAGTGGTGACCTTAGAGCAAAATCTGGTTCCAAGGGGTAATTTGGAGAAAGGAGTATGGGGGTCTGGACAGATGTATAGCCTACCTCAGGGGAATATTAGTCCCTTTATAGCTCATTTGCAACATACCTGGGATGTATTAAAAAGTAAATTCCGGAAGGGGGTGAAAACCTCTACTTTGGCTATATTACCCATGAAGATGAGTTTCCCGCAGGACAAGGGGGGGGGGGGGGGGTATTTCGTGAGTGGAATCAAAAGGGCCTGAGGAGATTTAGGGATCTTATGTCGGATGGGGCAATAAGAGACTTTACGACTCTAAAGAGGAAGTTTGATTTACCAGAATCTGATTATTTTGCATACATACAGGTTAGACATTTCATGATGGGACAGGGGTGGTTACAATCGGACCCGAGGGAAAAGGAGCTATTGGAAAATATTTGGGTAACTCTGGAAGGTGGGAGGAAAGGAATTTCAAGGCTATATAAATACATTAGGGGAGATAAGATGCTCAAAATGCCCTACATGACAGCATGGGAATGTGATTTAAATATGGAAATGAGTGTGAAGGAGTGGGAGCGGGTGTGTTTAGAGGTGAAAAAGGCATCGGTGTGTGTACTAATTAAGGAAAATGCATACAAAGTTTTAAGTAGATGGTATTACACACTGGACAGGCTAAAGCGAATGTATCCTATGGTATCTAATTGATGCTGGCGGTGTGAAGCAGAAATAGGCACTTTTTTGCATGTCTGGTGGTCGTGTCCCCTTATACAGTCTTTTTGGGTGGAAGTTGCTATGCATTTGACACGACTATTGGACATGCAGTTCCCAGCAGAACCAAAGTGGTGTTTGTTGGGATGGGGAAATAAAAGGGGCCAGAAGTGGCAGAAGCAGCTAAAAAGATTGGGGTTGGCAGCCGCCAAGCTGGAAATCGCAGCCCATTGGAAACAAAGACTGGGCCCTACAATCGCAGACCGGACAATGAGAATCAAGAGCATTGTGGGCCTAGAACAATTGACTGACAAAAGACAAGGCAGATATAAGCCTGATGCGAAAAAATGGTCTCAAATAGAACGATTATGGAGTAGTGATGTATCTGTACAGGTGATTTAGCTAAGATGGAGTAAGTTCTGAGCAGGGAAGGGGGGGGGGGGGGAGAAAATCATCAAAAATGATTGTGATTTACAGTTGATGTTGGACTTTAATTGTTTGGAACATCAGAGCAGGCTGTTGGCTGCACTGGCAAGCATTGTATTTTTCTATTATGTTGTGTTCAATAAACATTTTCAAATTAAAAAAAAAAAAATCCCCCAGACTGCGTCACCAGCTTCTTCCTTTTTTAAAGGGGTATCCTTTTGTCCCAGACACTCTTTATTGCACGCCTTTGTCTTTTCAGGATGCTAATCTGGTGCAGTGATAACGGTATGTTACCTTTCAGAGTGTTTAGGGCTATCTCTGCTATAGCAGCTATTAAGTCATCCAAAGCAATACCGAAGACGGCCTCTCTCTGATGGAGCAAAGCCTGAACTAAAGTTTTAAAAGCTCCAGGTTCCTCTTCAGACAGCTAGATATGATGCTGCCTGTGAAAGTGCAATTACACGGTGTAGAAAAAGCAGTGGCTTGTCAATTCTTTATACGTGCCCGCTGTTTTCTCAGCGTATATGACTGTCAGTGTTGGGGGGGGGGGGGGGGGAAGATATCCATCCCCAATCTGTAATCCTTGGGCATCAACACGTTCAAATTCACGACGAGATAGCCATATGGTTTTCTGGTTTCTCTTTCTTGAGGCCTTCAAAGACGCAAATGCATCTTGCCCGGATACATTTGTCTGGCGAGAAAAGTGTGGGAAGCTTTAGGGGGTTCGGGCCCCGAAGGGACCTGTAAGGTTTACCTTCCCCCCATAATTATTCTCCTCTATAATTATTCTGTTTGCTGCTTCAGCCATGGCTTGCAGGGTGCAATTGTGAAATAACCTAAAATATCTACAGGCTCCACACGTTTACACATCAAAGTGTGACAACTTGGGCAGTCATGGGAGGAGAAATTGGGAAGTGGGACTTTTTGCAACAGGGTGCAGATGGTATTGGGAGGAGTTTGGAGACTGTTATAGAAGTCTGCTTAAGACAGGAAAGGGAAAACAGGATGCGAAAGGGAACTGTGCATTTTGTGTATTTCTGCTGATATGGCTTATGTAAGAGGTCGTGAACTAAGAAGTGACATTATACCAGCAGTTTACTATTATATGTTTTCAAGGAATGACAAAAAGGAGTATATTTAGGTGAAGTTCTTTTTATGAGACTATTATTCTGCTTAGACCTATACTTTACAATATTGATTCCGTATGAAAAAGAATATAATCTTTATAGAAGCTGGAAAGATCTTTGTCAGACAGTTTGTTAGTCATAGAGGTCAGATAGGGGGTGAAGATAGCATGACTGACTCAGGAGGTGTAACTGCTATTCTAGGAATTTGGGTACGAACTGATAATAGGATAGAAGTCAAATGCGTTGGATTAGGAAAGTGCATGCTTGGTTGGTGGGAGGTGCTAAAATAATAATTAGATTCCAGATTATTGTTGAACAGGTATTAAGACCATGTATAAAAATTAGGGAAATTTATGTAGGATCGGCATCCTGATTTTCATGGCTGGAAGCTGCCATGAAATTAGGAAAGTATCTAATATTTCTTTTTTCTGTATTTCAGACTTGCTTAAGCCTACTAATTACTTGTTTCCAGAATCAACTTTTCTTTTTATTTCACTTCTAAGTATTTGTTTTTATTAGTGTAAGAAACAAAAATCCAAGAGCGTGGGTGTCCTGGTAGTAATCAGTTGGGGGTTTAGCTAAGGTGGGGAATCTCTCGGATTCTTAAAACACCATATATTTTTTATTTAAGGTGATGGTGCAGCTTGTTCTGCCTTGACAAAAGTGTAATGGATAATATAAACGGTACTTACATTTTCTGTGGTGTATACATTTGGTAAAGGCTTTTTCAATCTCATCATTTTTACAACCAGTTTCCATAAAATCATTGACTAGATTTACTTTTTGGGGCGGAAACAACAGGTCATCATTAAACGTCACCGGCAGCAAATCCATAAAATGTATAAACGTGTAACGGTTTGACTGTTTTTCATACATAGGTTGCCAACAGTTTTAACACCTTATGACTTAATCAGGTTTCATGCTAAACGTAAGACTGGCGTGTTGCAAAAGTTTCTTTGCTAAAAAAATTGTTAGTACTATTGGAGGGCTCTCCTATGATGCACGAGAAGGGATTGCACAAGTGCACATCAAACTTCTCAATAGCTATAGCGAGAATGTAAACTCCCGACCGCCTCTGCATTGTAGTAAATTCTGCTTAGGATTTTTTTGTACATGACTTCATAGGACGGTGCACATTTCAACACTAGTGCTACAGGGTGGGTGGGGAGGCATATAAGGAATAGTCTCACATGTATGCTGCATCTCTCTATGTACAAGGGCCTGACTACAGCTAATTGGGCTGATGGTTTTGCTAAACAAGAGGCAGAGCTTGGATTCCCTGTAAGTTTGCTGATGGCTAGGGAAAAAAAAAAAAGGAGAGAGAGTATTGTGCTGGAGGATGCAGACCTAGGCACAGCTAACGGGCTTCTGCCTGTAAAAAGAGGCTACAGACAGAGAACAAGTTGGGGGCCAGTGGGGGGATAAAGAAAGTGAGTGGTTTGCTTATCAGTAAACATGTATGCTTCTCAGATGAACACTGCATGCAGGCTGAGCTCATACAGATGTCTCAAACAGGAAAGGGGTGTAGCGGAAGGCTCCTGCTTAAGTATACACTTCTTGGAAGGGGCAGAGCCGGGATTCTCTATTAAAGGGGAAGGGGAGGGGGTAGTGAGTGGAGGCTACAGACCCCGTATTGATCTCGCATGGAGAATAGTGTATTTCCTCAAAAAAAAGCAACAGCTCTGAGCTGGGATTCTGTGTATTTAGCTTGCTTTTGCTGAAAAGCTGTGAGAAACCAGGGAGACTGAGCTCACAATTGAGTCTTTTTATTTTTTTGCATCTGGGGAAAAAGCAAACAGATCAGAGCTGGGATTCCGTTGCCTTTAGCTGAGAAGCTGTGAGAAACCAGGGCACGATCTCATACAGCTGTGTGTGTGTGTGTGGGGGGGGGGGGGGGGGTGAACAAAAAAAGTTTATCTGTAATTTGTTTCTCTAGCTCTGAGGAAACATTAGTCTGCCTTAGGGCTACTGCTTCTTGGAAGGGGCAGAGCCGAGATTCCCCTGTAAGTTTTGTTGCTCGCTAGGGGAAAGGGGAGGGAGTTGCGGGTGGCAGCAACAGACCCTATTGATCTCACAAAGACAGTGTGAAAAAGCAAACAGCAGGCTACAGACCCTGATCTCACACAGACAGAATAGCTTGCTTGCTGGACAAAAAAAAGCAAACAGCTCTGCCATTCTTAAAAAGCAGACGATTCAGCTTAAATAGGCGTCCATTTTTGAAAGAAAAAGAAAAAAAAGAAAAACAAATGCCATTTTTGAAAGAAAAAAAGAACAAATTCCTATTTTTCTTTCCTCTGAGAAAAAAAAAGGTTAAAGTGCACATGCACAACTAAATTCTGCAGAGGCTGTAGGGGGCAGTGTCAGGTTTATTTTTTTATGTCCCTTCCCATCACATGACCCCCATCTAAGGTGGCGGCTAGTAGTGGAAACAGGAAGTGACATGATGCATGCAGTAGTGGCCACCATCTTGAAAACGTAGCATGGCTGTAATACCACTCTCTGGGATATCAAAGGGGTGGGGCTATGCAAATAAGGTAGGGTAAGGGGCATGGCCATGAAAAGGGGTGGGGTTTAGGAGTCAAGGCATCATATCTGGTGATATTATCCAAGGGGTGGTGTGAACGTGGTTAGGGCTATGACGACATCAAAGGGGGCGGTGAGGTACACTATTTATAGGTCTCACTGGGGATTTGGGGGATAAAATAAATAGGAGGTACCACAGGATACTGCCCATACAAATACTTAAATTCCCACAAAGTAATCACCCCTTTTTTATTAGCCTCCATTAATATCCCACAAACCTACTGTTTATATCTAATAATTCATAAAAATGAAGATCTGACAACTGCCTGTTGGCCTCCTCAGAAAACCTAACCTTGTCTAGGACCACAACCCCCCCCCCCCCCCCCCATTACCAGTATCTGCTCCAGAAATAACTACAGAGGCGTCTCATTATAAATCCCTTAAAGCTACTCACTGTAATCAAGAAATTAAATGGATAAATAAGATGTTCTTACATTTTGATAAGTTCTCTTAAAACTAGCTGTTGAAAAGTATCAAATCACTAGGTCTACAGGATCCGGCGACATATCAACTGCCCTCAGCATGGATAACGACATAAAACCCGCTGACCCCCCATCAGATTCAACTGTTGCTTCTTCATTTCCAAAATGTAAACATAACTTCAATGTCCAAAAAAATGTATAAAAATACTGTTGAATAGAAAATGCATCAATGTGTAGGTACAAAGGAAAGTCCTAAACTCAAAACTTGATATATACTGATGTTCCCATAAGACTTTAGAGGATACATTTTAAACTATTCTCTGATTTCTCGATGCTGTCTACATGTCCTGATCAGTCTGGATAGTGGGGGCTCCTGCACTGTCTGCTTTGATCCTGGTCCCACTTGTAAAAAAACAAAAAAATAGATGATTAAGCACCACCAGAGGATTCTCCAAAAGTAACCACTCCCTTGTCCCCAGTAGATTTATCTTCTGCTCCCTAAGAATCATTTGTTGATAAATCTAACCTTCTTATACTTGTGGCTACGCCTTGACTTGCAGTTGTTGTCCATCCATGGATAAATGAATCCTTTAGTGTAATTTAACTCTCTCTATATATAAAAGGCACCACCAACGTTCTAAATGAAGCCTCCAGCCTGAAGTATGAAGGGGGAGAGATATCCGGTTTCCCCATGAGTGTCTGCCCCACCCTCGCTCTCTCTGTAACACAGTGAAGGAAAACACAGCAAAGCACGGAATCAAATCGCTCTCTCTGTAAGTGAAGGACTCAGAGGGGGGAGGGGAGAGAGGGCAGGGACACACACACTCCCACATGCACACAGAAGAAAACCTTGCTAGCCCCCGTTTCATTTGCATCAGAAACGGGGCTTTTTTACTTGTCTTGTTTATATTTTGCCACTTTTTTTGTGCACAAATCTCCTGGTTTATACTTCTCCATTAAAATGATATGTTGATACTGTTGATTATACATGGTAGCTGACAAAGACTGCCTCCTATATGGTACCTTGAAGTAAACTGAAGTGTGGATTAAATGATAATTCGGACCTAGGAGAAGGCAAGCGAGTCAAGAGCAGAACTGCTCTTGTGAAACAAGTCATCATTGAGGTCTTGAATTTATTTTCAGATAAAATGTTATCTTGTTTAGGCGCTGGGTTCATAAATATAGGCAGTACCAGTGTGGCAAGAGTTAATTCATAAATATTGGACTGTTCTTTAAGTTCACCAATGTTTTCATGATCATCCTATAATAGCTTATAGACAACGTAAAATAATTTGAGGAATTGTCATACAAACATTTGGATTATGAAGAAACCCCGTCATTAACTGATCATGTGTCTTGTACCCACTGCCAATGGTGTACTTCTGCAATTACGGGAATATTCTGTACTGTTCCTGGTACTAATAGAACCATATATTATAAGGAGGTTGGAGGGTCTAAGCAGGTCAGGAGGAGGTATGGGGCCAGACTACATTCCCCACAAGGCCCTGAGAGAAGGGATCGGGTAGGTCCCAAAACCCGGTATGGCCCCCACGTGGAAGGGAGGGGGAAAAGGACTGGAAAGAGCAGCTGCTATGGCAGACGAGGGCCAGAAGGGGGAGCAGGGATGACAAAGCTCAATTCCCTTGGGTTAGAAATCAGTACAAGATTCCTTCCACCAGGGAGGGGGAGGAGGTCTCCAACCAACAGCCTAGCAGAGAAGCAGAGTTAATGGAGTGCTTGGAGGAAGGAGAATCTGGAGGGAGCAGCACACCAGATTTGGAGGAGCCAGTTGACATGGACTGTAATTGTACTTTGGGGCAGAGTTGCAGGGACTGAAGGCAGTGAGTGGTCACAGGAGTCAATTAGCTGTGTTGTGGGCGGTGTACTGCCATTCTGCAACCACCCAAACGGAAAGACTTTTAAAACTGAAACCCAGGCTGTTGAACTGGGGGAGAACTTGGACTTAAAGAAGTTTTTTCTTGTTGCTTTGTTTTGGAAACTGAATGGGACTTTAACCCCCTTGAACTGAGATTTTGTGGAGGAGAGGAAATAAACTGTTTGGAACTAAAAGCTGTGTTGTCTGGAAGGACTTTGTTTGTGGACTGCTGAAGGGAGCCTACCACCCCTGAAGGTTTGCTACCGGGATTACAGATATTACAATATGCTCAATCTGACACAACTTGTGATAGTATGAAATGTGGTCTACGCTTTCATTTGCCTCGATTTGCCTCTGCAATAAGGTTTATGTTGGGCAGTCTATTCGACCTATCAAACTCAGACTGGCTGAACATAAATCTTATATTAGAACAAATGTATTGACCGCCCCAGTTGTCCAACATTAGGTGGATTTTAAACATAGAATACAGGACCTGTGATGGCGAGTCATTGATAAAGGTGAAGGTGGCAACCTTGAAAAATAGCTGAATTACAAGGATCAACATTGGATTTATGTTACACTAGCCATTAAGCTCGTAACAACGGGCTAGTTTTTTGTTTTCCTATGTCCCCCCCCCCCCCGGTCCACCAACCCTACTCTCCCCTCAGCATATTTCCCTCAGTTCCGCTCCCTCCTCCTCCGATTTCCACGCCCATGTCCAAGCCCTCCTCCCTATTGGGCTGTACTGCTGGTGGAGGCGGGGCTTGGACTTCTACACTCTTAGCGTTCTGAGTGACTCTACTGCGCATTTGCAGGTGAGTCGGTCACTTGCCGTTTATATGTTTGATATTATTTTAAACCCCCTGGAGATATAAAGTAAGTTAGATTGGGCTTCTCTATTTTGAATCTTTCTCCTGATAGTTGAGCTGTTCTGATTGGTTCAGTGGGGTTGGTATCACCCAACCACCATTTCCTAAAGCTTTGAATTTATATGGTGTGCGTTGTTGGCAAGTATTATCTAAATACTTTGAGCAGTCTTACGTTTTAAATACAGGTAGTAGTTCCCTTGAACTGGGCCTCAAGATTTTTTAGATATCTGGGCATTAAACTCCCCTATAAGACTTTCCTGATCCACGATCTAAATGTCTCACATCTGTTGGAATACAGCAAGCAGAGTCTGTCCCGGTGGATGTTACTCCCGATCTCTTTGAGTGGCCGAATTCAGCTATTCCGTATGATTTTATTTCCCAAATGGCTGTATACCTTACAAATATTACCGATCAGACTTTTGAAGAAAAATATCAAGGCTTTGCATAGGCTGATCTCCAAATTTTGCTGGCAGGGAAAGAAACCAAGAACTTTGTTCAGACATTTGACAGGGACATGGCGACAAGGAGGTTTGGGCCTACCAGACATACAAACATATAACTGGGCCTGCTTGCTATGACATCTGGGAGATTGGGTATTGGGGGAACAAATTTATACACCTATACACATGGAACAAGCAGTGCTGGGCAAATGGAGTATCTTCTCAGTGATTCACTGCCCTACTGTGAAAATCCCGGTAGAATTGAGAGGGAATGTTCTGGTGCAGACGATCAGGGCAGCATGGATATACCTGGTGACCTTGCTTGGAGGGAATCCACAACAAACAGATCAAATACCTTTGGTTGGAAATAGGGAATTTCTTCCAGGCAATGATAACATATCTTTTAAACGTTGGGAGCAGACTGGGATACGGTATGTTAAGGACCTGTTAGATGCCGAAGGACGATTACAAACATGGGAGGTATTGTTGGCTTCGGAGAAAGTAGAATATAGAGATCTGTTCGCATATAGGCAAGTGCAACATTATATTAACAATTTTGATAAAGGAAATCTGCAATTCTCCATAAGACAGAAGATACTAGATTTCTATGAACCCATTCATGACCGGGGAATATCGGTGTCTAATTTAAAGGCAGCATTAGATGTGATACAGCCAAAGCAAGACAAAAGTGAACTGCAAACTAGGTGGAGTCGGGAGTTGGGCCTACCAGCCGCATCATTGGATATGGTTCGATTGGTGGGACGTATCCCATCAGGCTCGATTAGCGCAGAGCTCCGGGAATGTAATTTCCGGGTGCTGCACAGAGCATATTTAACACAAGAACGACTCTTTAAAATGGGAGGGGTGGACTCCCCGACTTGTCCAAAATGTATGATGGGTATAAATTCCTTTCTACATGCATTTTGGGAGTGCATACACACTCAGGCTTTCTGGAACGAGGTGACAGCATACTTGGAGGGTTTAGGAGGTAGACCTCTGAACAGATCAGCAACAGGGTTTTTGTTAGATAAATATGAGGATTTTGGGCCCCAAGATAAACATTTTAAAATGTTGCTTCAGAAGGTTTGATTTATGATAAAGGATAATGAAAAGGTTGGCTACAAAACTGACTTGTGTTAACGACCCATTAGATGGACCAGTAACAAGGCCACAAAGAACAAAAAGAAACAAGGGGGGGGGGGGGGGGACAAAACCTATTGATGACTGTTTAATGCAGGATAATGTATGAACAAAATTTGTACCACTGTATATTTGGATATTGTATGGTTTGTTCTGTTTCATTACCTTCATCAATAAAATTGTTGAAACATAAATACAGGTAGTAGTATATATACACATATAATAATTTCTTGTTTGCATATTTTAGTGGACCGAACCTTGATGCAGTGAGATGTGAAGCATGCTGAATGTTGGCTAGCAGTCCCACAACAAGAAAGCTAAGTAGCTTCAATATTTTTTATGATATAAACTATTTTTTTACCTTTTATATGATACCTTGAAGTAAACTGAAGTACAAGTGTTGATTAAATGATGACTCGCCTGCCTCCTCATAGGTCTGAATTAAGAGCGGAACTGCTCTTGTGAAATAAGTCACCCCTGAGGTCTTGAATTAACTATACCATTTCACAATCACAATAGATCTTCTAAATGTTAAACATCCATAGCTATCCCAGTATGTTTATGACATTGTATTGTAAAATTGGATTCTTACAAGAAATTACTTTTTTGTTATGTATCCTATACTGTTTATTGTAAGTCACACTGAACTCAAACTTGCTTGGGATACTATGGGATATAAGTGTCACAAATAAATAACCATATAAGCCTTCTTGATATCCAGATAAATGTTATAAGTTTGTTTTGGTGCCGGGTTCATTTTTGTTTATACCCAGAATAAATGGCTTTTCAAAAAAAAATTCAAACCTTGTGTGAAGGCTTGGTTATACGTTAAGCAGCCGGTAGGCCAGGGGGAGGCTGAGAGATTAAAAGTAGTGGGCAAAGTAGCTCAGCAGTAGTAGAAAGGATTTCCTCAGGGCCACTGGTGGGGTAGTTCTCCGCTTGGTCATAAGTCACAAAGAGGGGTGGGGGTCCCTCGCATCATAAGAGTGTCTATCTGCATTCTTCCTAGATTAGAGTCAGGGCGAATGATTATGGGTTGGTTAAGGGTTAAGGGAGAGGGTGTTGTGTGCATGAGAAAGAATCACACTCGTTGCTACATCGCAAATACAAACTGCACAAATTTGGTAATAGACTGTAGGGATATTTCCCTGTGTATCTCACCTTGCTGGTCTTAGCCAGTATAATCCTAATACATCAAGATGGAGTCTGTAACCTATGACCTGCACATTAGCGAGAGCGCAAATTCAGCTTTCTGCTTGTGGAAAATCACTGGCAGTCATGTAACATCCAAGGACATGCTGTGGGCAACCAACCCCCCTTTATCTCCCTGAGAAGCTGAAAAGGGAGTGAGACATGGCTCCAACAAGCCGGGTGAGAAACAGAAATGCATACCAAGAAGTAACAGTTTCAAGGTCACGAACAACGACCGTCTTCTTGCTCATGGAATGAGCTGGACAAGATCGGGATTGATCCACGCTGGTCACCTGAGGAAAGGGGGCTAAGAAAGTGGGAAGAAGGAGAAGTTAGTTAGTTGGAATCTAGAAGAAGTTGGAGCTGGCAAGAGGACGAGTGAGACCTGATGTGGTCCACAACCTTGTGGACTGCCTATCTAAAGAAAGTACCAGTTGTTTCAGCTGTACCCGCACGGAGTGATCCTGCTTGCTGCAGAGACCCTGTCCTACTTCTGAGACTAAGACTCGCTGGGAGAGACAGCTCGAGTCTGAGAAGGAACCTGTGCAACCTCATCCGAGAGACTGCCGAGAGACAGCCTGGTGAGATAGAGTGTTTTACTTCTTATAGCCGGAAATTAGTGATTGGTGTTTACCTAAGCAAAGGCTGGTTAGAGTCATAACCCGTGTCAGGAGATTGCTGCTAATAACCGTATTTACCTCAACATAGTTTCACTATTACAAATCAGGTTGTGTAATTTACCTAGTAACCAGTAAGAATCAAGAGTGTTTAGTTAGTGACAATATATTTTTGTAATTCTTTTACCAGCAAGTTATTTTTGTATTTAGCTAAGGTTTGCTACAGAGTGGTCTATTTTGTATATCATATTATCTATAATAAATTCTAATATATATATCAGCTGGCTTCTTCAGTTTCGTTTCTCTCTATCGGAAGTATTGGCTTGGTGCCAATCCAGGTTCCCTCCTTCCCTAGACAGACAGAGAACAGAGTATTTTGCTTGCAAATAATTCTGTATGGGAATCTGGGTGCAGATGAGACTGTTGGGAGCTGTTTTCCTATAAGTATCATTTGTGTTTACCTACAAGACCAGGTAAAATGTTGGCCTGGAACATTACAAACTGGGGCGGGCCGAGATCGGTGACAGCGCTGTGGGATGATCAAGGAGTCCTCATAAACAGAAAGAATAGCTAAAATTTTTACAGACCACTTTACCGCACTTTACGCAGCAGATCCCCCACTAAACCCTCAGGAGTTAACAGTTTATTTGTCTACATTAGGTCTTCCTGGTTTGACTCCAACAGAACTAGAATATTTAAAAGCTCCATTATTATTATCAGAGTTGCAGGTAGCGATCAAAGCTTACTGATTAATGGTATTAGAGAAAAGAGGTTCTCCATAGCAAGAGGAACTCGACAGGGGTGCCCACTTTCCCCATTACTATTCATACTATCATTAGAGCCGTTTCTAAGGAAACTTACCATGTCAGGGGGAGTGACAGATTCAAACCTTAGCATACGCAGATGACTTGTTGGTGGTGCTGACTGACCCAGTTAATTCCCTTAAAGATTTACTGGAATGCACGCAGCAATTTGGGAAATTTGCTGGTTTTATGCCAAACTTAGACAAGTCACAAGTGCTTTCCCCCCCCACCCGAAGTTCAAGGACTTAATAGAGTGGGTGCAAGACTCGCTTAAATATGTTGGGGTAAAAATTCCAGCAGAGGTATCTAAACTTTATCAGTTAAATGTACAGAGGTTACTAAAGGAAAGTCAATAGAGATTCAGGTCTTGGGAAGCCTTCCCTATCACCTTATTGGGACGGATAGCCTTGTACAATATGATTAATCATCCCTAAATAGTTGTATGTTTTTTCAACAACTACTACTTTTCTTGAAGAGGTCTGATAAACGAAAGCTGAATGGTATGTTGCGCAGGTTTCTATGGAGAGGGAAGAGGGCACGACTCTCTTTGGCCACCATGTGCATCCCAGTGGATTATGGAGGACTGGGACTTATAAGTATGCGCTATATAAAGATAGCAAGTGGCGTGAGGCATATTAATGACTGGTTCCGATCTACACAGGATTACTCCAATACAGCCTTGGAACTGCAGTTATCACCTGCTATTCACTTCAACAACCTTTTACATACGGCTGGGGGTCCTATCCCTCAACCTCTAAAGACCTCTTCCATAGTTCCCGCTGCCAAGGCTACGTGGCGGTGGATTTGCAAACTACATCAGTTCTCTTCCAAGGTGACACCGTTCCTTTCGATATGTAATAATCCGGCCTTTCCCCCACGACATCTCTACCCCATGTTTCGCTGCTGGCAGAGACGAGGAATCATTTACTTACTACAGGTGGTGACCCGAAAAGGGAAACCCAAAACATATGAAGAACTCCGGGGGGAATTTACTCTAGAGCAGAAGGACGAGTTTGGTTACGCCCAACTGAAACACTATGTGCAATCTTTGCCATGGGAAGCCCTCTCGGAGGATGTACAGGAGAAACAACGGCATTCTCTCTAGAAGTACAACAAAAGGTGCTACTCTCATTCCACCACAGACACATCAGGGACACTGTGCCAGAGCTGGATTACAAACATCTGCTTTTGGTGTGGCAGAAGGACATTCAGATTGCCCTAACTGTGGAGCAGTTTAAAAATCACATATTAACAATCTGCAAACGGATGTCATTTGCAGTACATTGGGAACTTCAATATAAATTTGCATTGCGCTTATATGTTTCCCCTCGTAGGGCCTTTTACATGGGCCTCTCCCCTTGGGGATGTTGTTTGAAATGCAGCACGGGAGGGGGCAACGTTGGGACATGTTCTGGAAGTGCCCCGTTGTTGCGTCCTTCTGGAAGGCAATACTATCACAGGTCTCTAAAATGTGGCAAGTGGGATGGCATACGACTCAGCGCTTCTATTTGGTGTCCCAAGGTTGGGCCCCCCCCCCCACCCCTACGGAGTATACAAGCTTTGTACAGAAGGCTACACTAACCGCGAAACAAGCCATCCTATCTGAATGGCTGACTTATAATAAGCCTTCAGTTCAGCAATGGCGCTCACGAATGATTCACTTAAGACTTGAACGACTGGAAATTCAAGACTTTTCCTCTACTGCAGGCGCCCGCTTTCAGAAATGTTAGAGCCCATTTTGGAACACGCTAACGCCCACTGCACAGAGTAACGGACTCATGGTTACTGCTTGTAACGAACTCAGCACTGAACTTCTATAGGATGTTTGGGGGGGGGGGGGGGGTTCTTGTTTATTGGAGGGGGGAGGGGGAGGGTGGATGGGAGGGTAGGATGTTGGATTTAATGTTAAAATATTTGCATAACTGTACCGTTATGTTCTTGAATAAAAAAAAGATTTGAATATAAATTATATACAGTCACCATCATATAACATTTAAATCATTTCTTGAACAACCCACACCAAATTGGTACACTTGGAGGCATATTTTCAAAGCACTTTGAAAATATGCTTCTTAGACTTCAAAAGAAATTGCCTCATCCAACAAATCAGCATTTCAAACAGCCAGCACAAGCGATTATTGGTCTCTATTTATTCCATGCATATTAGTTAGTAGTAACACTTGTTATTTGTGTTTTGGAATTATGCATATACTTTCATCTATCTACAGGGAGGGTGATCATCACAAACCATTACCTCTTACCATTAAAAAGGCATTTACACAGAAGACTTTTTGAAAACTGTATTTATTTATATTTTATTCCAGAAACGTGATATACCGCATGGGGTCCAACATGGCTACTGTATTTACTGCAATAAAACCAAACCAGAGGGAGAGGACACAGGAGGGAGGGAGAACTAAGGGCAAGGTAATCCAAATTGTCCTCCCTAATGTAACACAGTAAATGACAGCAGATATAAGTACATAAGTATTGCCATACTGGGAAAGACCAAAGGTCCATCAAGCCCAGAATCCTGTTTCCAACAGTGGCCAATCCAGGTCACAAATACTTGGCAAGATCCCAAAGTAGAACAAAATATTTTATACTGCTTATCCCAGAAATAGTGGATTTTCCCCAAGTCCATTTAATAACGGTCTATGGACTTTTCCTTTAGGAAGCTGTCCAAACCTTTTTTAAACTCCGCTAAGCTAACCGCCTTTACCACAATCTCTGGCAATGAATTCCAGAGTTTAATTTCAGGTTGAGTAAAATTTTCTCCAATTCGTTTTAAAATTTACTACATTCTAGCTTCATCGCATGCCCCCTAGTGCTAGTATTTTTGGAAAGCATAAACAGACGCTTCACATCTACCTGTTCAATGCCACTCATTTTATAGACCTCTATCATACCTCCCCTCAACCGCCTTTTCTCCAAGCTGAAGAGCCCTAGCCGCTTTAGCCTTTCCTCATAGGGAAGTCGTCCCATCTCCTTTTTTTTTTTGTTACATTTGTACCCCATGCTTTCCCACTCATGGCAGGCTCAATGCGGCTTACATATTATATACAGGTACTTATTTGTACCTGGGGCAATGGAGGGAAGTGACTTGCCCAGAGTCACAAGGAGCTGCCTGTGCCTGAAGTGGGAATCGAACTCAGTTCCTCAGGACCAAAGTCGACCACCCTAACCACTAGGCCACTCCTCCACTCGTCACCCTTCTCTGCACCTTTTCTAATTCCACTATCATGCTCATTTTCAAAGCACTTAGCCTTCCAAAGTTCCATAGGTTTCTAAGGAACTTTGGAAGGCTAAGTGCTTTGAAAATATGCCTCTATATCTTTTTTGAGATGCGGCGACCAGAATTGAACACAATATTCGAGGTGCGTCACACCATGGAGCGATACAAAGGCATTATAACATCCTCATTTTTGTTTTCCATTCAACATTCTATTTGCTTTCTTAGCCGCAGCAGCACACTGAGCAGAAGGTTTCAATGTATCATTGACGACGACACCTAGATCCCTTTCTTGGTCAGTGACTCCTAACGTGGAACCTTGCATGACGTAGCTATAATTCTGGTTCCTCTTTCCCACATGCATCACTTTGCACTTGCTCACATTAAACATCATCTGCCACTTAGACGCCCAGTCTCCCAGTCTCGTAAGGTCCTCTTGTAATTTTTCACAATCCTCTTGCGATTTAATGACTTTGAATAACTTTGTGTCAGCAAATTTAATTATCTCACTAGTTACTCCCATCTCTAGGTCATTTATAAATATGTTAAAAAGCAGCGGTCCCAGCACAGAGCCCTGGGGAACCCCATTGAGAATACTGACCATTTAACCCTACTCTCTGTTTTCTATCTTTTTTTTTTTTTTTATTTATATGAAGTCTTTATTGAGAAAATATGAACAATTGTCCAACAAAACATAACAGGAATGGACCTTATATGTTACATAAAATGTCATACCACATAGCATAAGCAACACACTAATCAGTGCAGAACACACAAACCCCACGTTGCCAGCCCAGTAAGCCCAGACCCGTATACTGGCTTGCCACTGTGCATGTACAAACAAAGCCTCAAACACTTCAATCTTTATAGAACTTTTACAATATAGAACACCACCCAACCCCCTAACCCACCCCCCCCTTACCCCCCCTCCCTGTTTGGACTTGCACAACTAGTACTCGTATCATTCTGCAGGTTTTGTAGTTATGAGAAAAGGATCCCAAGTTGAGTGCCACCTACTGAGTTGGTTACACCTCTCAGCTATTAACTTTTCCATCTCACAGACGTATCTCAGTTTCTTAAGCCACTGAGCTAATGGTGGGACTGCAGGTTGTTTCCAGCATGCCGCTATGACAATTCTAGCAGCACATGTGGCATAACGTAAAAGGTGGTATTGAGCGGGAGAAAATCCCACCACTTTTGCTGAGAAGAGAGAGACTGTGGGGTGCCACGGAACAGGGTTTCCCCAACCACACCTGCAATCTGCTGCGGACCGCTTTCCAGAACGCCCTGATTTTCCTACAGTTCCAAACATGCCCCATAGAACCCTTAACCCCACAACCCTGACAACGCTGGGTAAATGCGCTGGAGGCGATCAGGTGACATATACCACCTAAATAGGACTTTAATGGCATTCTCCTTAAAAAGAACATGAGACGACACCTTCGCCGCATCTCTCTCCATCCTCTCCCATACCACCTCCTCCACCTCCATGCCCAACTCCCACTGCCAACTCCTCCTATGAAGAGTGTATCGGGGTGCTTGCTGTGTGATAACATTGTGGAGGCGTGATATCAGTCCACTGTTAGTTTCCGTTCCCTCACAAAGGTGCTCTAGTACTGACTTTTCCCCGAGCATCACTTCCCGGACTGCCCGTGTTTTAAGGAAATGATGCAATTGAAGGTAGGCATATTCATCAGTCTCCACTACTGAGAATTTCTCGGGCTTCTGGGTATGACATAAGAGACTCCCCCTCAAACAGTTGTCCCCACATTCGCAGCCCTCCCTCGTACCACCTAGTAAACGTACCTCGTTCTGTTCCTGGGTAAAACAATGGGTTGTAAGCAATAGGGGACAGGCGAGACAGTGTGCACCGATGTGGAAAAAGACTATCCCAGTTAGCTAGAGTAATATATATAGAAGGACACAGGCCCTCCCCCAATGACCTAAGGGAGCTTGGAAGCCACATAATCGCCCCTAGGGGCCCATCACCCACAGTAAATTGCTTTATATGCACCCAATGCCTATCAGGATGGTCCTGAAACCAGTCCACAGCCGCATGCGCCTGCACTGCCCGATAGTACCAATTCAAGTTAGGGACCCCAAGCCCACCCTGATTCCTTGCCTGATATAAGAAGGCCCTCGCTAATCTCGGCCTCTTGCCTGCCCATATAAAGCGCACGATACGATCTTGTAGTGCAGCTAAGAACTTGCGAGGCATCTCGATTGGGAGGGCCTGAAATAGATATAGCAGGCGCAGCAAGACATTCATCTTAACTGCGGCTATACGACCAAACCAGGAAAGTTCCAAGTCACCCCACCTTTCCATGTCCTCTGTAAGCGCCCGAGCCATTCCCTTATAGTTAGCTGAAAAGAGGCTCTTATTAGCCCACCGAAAAGCGTACAAGGACTTTAATTCTTCCACCGTTTCCGTAGGAAGCGACACGTTTAAGGTTTCAGATTTTGACATATTCACTTGAAACCCTGATACTACCGAGTACTCCTCAATGTCCCACAAGAGCACAGGAAATGTGGTCAGAGGCCGAGGGACAAAGAGGGACATCATCAGCAAATAAAGACAATTTATGCTCCCTCCCCGCTATCATAATGCCAGTAATCCCCGGATTTGATCTGACCCTAGAGGCAAACGGTTCCATCACCATAGCGAACAACAGCGGAGAGAGAGGACACCCTGCCTAGTACCTCTATGTAAGGTAAACAAATCAGAATTCCCCCCATTCACTCTAATGCACGCTTTTGGCGAGCTATAGAATGCTTGAATCCACCCTCGGAACTGTGGCCCAATCCCAAATGTCTCCGGAACTTTGTACATAAATGGCCAATGCACCCTATCAAAAGCCTTTTCGGCGTCTAGACTAAGGAAACACAGAGGCCTTCTAAATCTTTTAGCTAAGTATATAATATCTACAACTCGCCTTGTGTTATCCATTGCCTTTCTGTGTGGAACAAAGCCCACTTGATCTGGATGAATGATCGTGGGAAGCAGAGGGGCCAGTCTGTTAGCCAGAACCTTAGCTAATATTTTAACGTCTGCGTTTAAGACTGATATGGGGCGATAAGAGCCACACTCTAAGAGGTCTTTATTGGTTTTGGTAGCACAGCTATCCAGGCCTCAAGCATAGGAGGTAAGGCCTCCCCCTTCCCAATTTGATTGAACAAGTCTGCCAGAAGTGGAGCCAGTTCCGGGATAAATTTCTTATAAAATTCGTTAGGGAGCCCATTCAACCCTGGGGACTTACAAGATGGTAAATTCTGGATAGCCTTTTGGATTTTAATTGGGGTAACTGGCGCATCTAGAGTTGCTCGCTGTTGGTTTGTCAAGGATGCTAGCTCACTCTGCGCTAAGTATTCTGCGATAGATTCTGCGGAGGGATTAATCTCCTGATCATATAGCTCCTGATAAAATTCGTTAAAACGCCTTCGTATAGCCTCTGAGGTGTTAAGCATATCTCCCGCACCACCCCGGACCTGAGTTACTGCCCTCTCCACCTTCTGCTTTCGCAGTCGTATGGCCAAAAGACGGCCTGCCTTATTAGTAAATTCATAGGAACGAACTTTCATTCTTGATTGGAGCTGGCATAAGTGCTCTGAATAGATAGAATCCAGCTGGATTCTCTGGCTGCGCAGCTCCTCCAGGACTTCCTGAGAGCCACATACCTTGTGCCGTTCTTCTAGTTTCCGAATCCTATCCAAACATTGAGCCAATTGATGCCTACGGGCCTTAGCTCGCTGGCTGGCCAATTGCAGAAAGTAGCCTCTAAACACGGCCTTCATAGCGTCCCACACTATACTGAGGGAAGGGCCTGACTCCATAATCCAAATACTCCTTTAACACTTTCTTACATCCCTCCACAACCTCCCTTTCTTGCAGCACATTCGCTTTGAGCATCCATCTCTTATCTTTATGCTCTGCCTTGATATTGGGCAGCGTAACCCAGACCGGCGCATGGTCCGATAGTGTCACACTACCAATACCTGCGCTCGGACCTCTTTCTACTAGGGCTACATCAAGAAAGATATAATCGATTTGTATGAGGCATGCACTGCAGAGAAGAATGTATAATCTCTCACATGTGCATGACCCAGCCTCCAAACATCAAGAGTTCCCAAGGAGTGAGCCAGAGAACCTAAAGCCAAAGAATCCTTATTCCCTACTTACTGAGCAGAACCAGATCTATCTAATTTCGGATCCATGACCCCATTGAAGTCTCCCCCCAAGATGATGGATCCCTGGGCAAATGTAGCTAAAAGGTTCTTTACCTTGGTGTAAAAAGCCCCCTGGTGGTCATTTGGTGCATATATAGAGGCTATTGTTATGTCAACTTGATCTATAATGATATGTAAAAACAAAAAACGCCCACCTGGGTCCCTCTTGACTTTCACTATTTGGACTGATATCATCTCATGGAACAACACCGCCACCCCGCACTTCTTAGAGCCATCTGCAGGGGAGGCAAAATAGGCCCTAGGGTAGTTAGGATGGGAGAGGAGCCTCTCATGCCGCCGGCGAAGGTGCGTCTCCTGCAACATTACTATATGAGGTTTCAGCTGCTGAAACTCCTTAAAGAGTTTTTGCCTTTTTTGAGGCACATTAAGTCCCTTTACATTACAGGATAAGACCTTCAAGTCCGTACTCATTTCAAGTAATCAGAACAAAAACTATACAAACTAAGGTGAACACTTCATACCATTCCATTACAAATGTCTGCAACCCCCTATTCCCCAAATGTGCAAGTCCCGCCCCTCCATCCCGACCCCCTCCCCCACCCTACCCTTGTCCTTCATCCCCCCACATCCAGCCACCACCCAGAGGAGATTAACCCCCTAGATGGGAATTAGAGAAAGTACCCCACTGTGCTCCTGACAACCCAGCTCCCCCGCCCCCCCCCCCCCCAGCCGTCTCCCCACTACCACCATTTCCTAAGTCCATCTTCACACATTCAGCCTAGGAACAGGTCAAAAACACTCCCCGTCTCCCCTCATGTTCCCGCACCCCCCCTGTGCCCTCCCTCCATCTCTCATGCATAACCCTCACATCATATAGCGTCTCCCCGTACAAGTTCCCCCTCTCTTCCAAACAGTTTTACATGCAGAGAAAAACCTTCCTCTAACATAACATTCCAGGGATAACTGACAACACTGCAATTCTTTAGTACTCTAAACTCGTTATCCCCGATTTACCACAAAGGTATCCATTGTCCCAGCGATCTCCACAGAAGCACTGTACTCAACTTGCAGACCCCAACGAGACTGCTTCGCCCCGGTTCAGGTTCCCTCTGCCGCTACTCCTCGCTTCGGGTTACTTCGCTTAGTGGACTCAGGGATCCGCTGCCATTTTTGGAACTTCGCTTTAGTTGCAGGTGCCACCGCTCCCGGAGGTGCCTTTGAGGTCACTAATCCAGCTGCATGCAGGGACGCCCAGGCCTCGGCAAGTGAGCTAGCTCTGTGCTTGGCTCCCTTAATTGTGAAGTTCAGTGAGAAAGGGAAACCCCATCTATAGGCGATATGCTCTTTTATTAAAACATCCAGAGCCGGTTTCAGTAGACGCCTCTGTTGCAGGGTGAACTGTGAAAGATCTTGGAAAACAGTTATTTTAGCTCCCCCAAATTCCAGGTCCTGTTTCTTCCGGGCACAAGCAAGTATTTGCTCTTTAACTTCATACTTGTGGAAACGGACGATTACATCGCGCGGTCTGTTCTCTTGCTGTTGACCTAGGGCTCTGTGTGCCCTGTCCAGCTCTATTGCCACTGTTGCTACCGCCTCGGTCCCCAGTAAGTTAGTGCAAAGAGTTTGCACAATTTGGTAGACATCCTCCATTTCACCACCTTCAGGAACTCCGCGAAATCGGAGATTGTTTCTCCTACCCCGATTTTTGAGGTCGTCCAATTTATAATTTAGCTCCCTCGTTTTTTGATCCAGCTCCTGTAAGTGCACCGCATGTGCATTCAGGGAGTCCGCATGCTCTTCCAGCCGCAGTTCTGCATCTTCCACTCGTCCCCCCAACTCCCGAAGGTCCGAGCTCAATATCTCCATCCGGTCCAGTATTTCTTCTTTAGATTTTTGAATGTCGCCCTGGATACCGGAGAGGAGCTTTCGAAGCTCGCCGGAGACGCCCTTTTTGGCAGGGGGCCTCTGTGATTCTGCCAACGATAGCGCTGAGTCAGAGTCTGATGGCGAGGCCTGCGCCATTGCCTCGTGGCGCTTCGGCGTCCTGCTAGGCCCTCCTCCTGCGGACTTCTCGGGGGTCTTTATTTCGCCCCGTATGCGCTTTGCTCATGGTGATACACGATAAGTCACCTCCAAGGACGCGTTGCAGGCTGTCCAAAATCGCTGATGGCTGCTAATTATTGCTTTTTGTAGCTGTGGGAAGCGGGAGCTATCGAGCTAAGCTGCCATTGCCAGCTGTGACGTCACTTCCTCCCTGTTTTCTATCTTTTAACCAGTTTTTAATCCACATTTAAGAGACATATCTGAATACATACCAGACCAAACCTCTAAAATACTACCGGTACATCAATGACATTTTTATGATTTGGACGGAGGGGGAAGAAACTCTGAAACAATTTTACTATTCCTTCAATACATACCATCCTACAATCAGATTCAAAATTGACTACTCCCCAGAAAAAGTCAATTTTTTGGACACCACAGTCTCAATCAGTGATGGCTGTATACAAACATCCATATACAAGAAACCCACAGACAGATGCAGCTACCTCCACAACTCCAGCTTCCACCCTTCACATACAAAATGATCCATTATTTACAGCCAAGCCACAAGATACCACCGTATCTGCTCGGACCCAGAGGATAGAGACAGACATCTTGAAACCCTGACTGCATCCTTCAAACAGAAAGGCTACAACCCCAAAATAATCTCCAAGAATATTGCCTCCTCCCTCAAAACACCCAGGGAAAATCTGCTACAGTACAAAGAAAAAAAAAAGGCACAGACAGAATTCCCCTTGTAGTGGCATACAACCCAGAGCTGGAGAAACTGAGGAAAATCATAAGAGACCTACAGCTACTACTTCAGAAAGATGAATTACTGAAAGAGATATTCCCATCCCCACCAGTGCGGGCCTTCCGACAGCCACCAAATTTAAAACACAAGCTGATCAGAAGTAAACTTCCAACACAGACGGAAAAAGAAAAGGGCACGTTTCCGTGTAACACAGCCAGCTGCAAACTATGCCAAAACATTTCACAAGATCCCACAGTCACTCACAAAGGAAAAATATTCAACATAAAGGACTATTTTACATGCTCATCTTCCAATGTGGTATATATCATTCAGTGTAAAAAATGTAACTAAGGATGCTATATTGGAACAGGCCAGATGCTTAAGACAAGATTCAATCTGCACAGACATCACATGAAAATAGCCGGTGCCAGTCAGGCCCCCACCCCTGTGGGCCAACACTTCACAAGACCAGAACACGGCACCAGTGATTTCACAGTAAGAATACTGAAAGGTAATTTTAAAACAATACAGGAACGTAAGACCTTTGAAATAAGAATGATTGAATATTTTGACACCCAACAAACAGGACTTAATAAGGATCTGGGTTTTCTAACTCATTATAAAACAAAGCTGTATTTCTCTGTTTATTACCCTCCTCTCACCTACCAACACCCATTCTGTTAGACTATCAATGAAATGCTTTGATGTCCCCATGCATACCCCCACCCTCCCACTCTGTCAGACTGTCAAAGTAATGCTTTGATGTTTCTCTCATATATACTATCTGCTACCACATTTGCTTATTTCCGATCTGAGGAAGAAGGGCAACCTTCAAAAGCTAATCAAGAAATGTATTAAAGTTATGTCCAATAAAAAAGGTATCATCTTATTTTCTTTTCCATGTTTTATTTTGTTTGATTTCTATTGATAACCTTTAAGAGTGGACTAACACGGCTACCACACCTCTCTAATCCACAACAGAACACTACCTCCTATCCCATGACTCTCCAATTTCCTCTGGAGTCTTTCATGAGGTACTTTGTCAAACACCTTCTGAAAATCCAGATATACAATATCAACCGGATCCCCTTTATCCACGTTTGTTCACCCCTTCAAAGAAATGTAGTAGATTGGTGAGGCAAGATTTCCCTTCACTAATAGATAAACACCTCTGTGGCCCATCCAGTCTCCCAACAAATCGGCCAGAGCTGCACCCGCCACTCTGTGAAGTTTATGTTTAAAAACTGGTTGGCACTTTGCCATCATGCCAGCCACGTATAGGCAGTTAAATATGATGCAATGGTTATAACATATATTACTCCAAGACTTAACAATACTTGCTATTTTCATTATTAAAATGTCTTCCCCTCCCCCTTGAGATGCACAGCACCCTTATGTAACATATGCTAATAAAGTGATATAGAAAAAGCAGACAATCTTCATTTGTCTTTGGCATGGAGGAGTAGCCTAGTGATTAGTGCAGTGAACTTTGCCCCCCGGGGAACTGGGTTCAATTCCCACTGCAGCTCCTTGAAACTGGGCAAGTCACTTAACCCTCCAATGCCCCAGGTACAAATAAGTACCTGTATATACTACGTAAACCACTTTGAATGTAGTTGTAAAAAAACACAGAAAGGCAGTATATCAAGTCTCAGTCCCTTTCACCATTTGCAAGACACAGGCTGCAGAAGTCCGCCCAGGATTGGTCTTAGATGTGGATTCACTAACTCCAGGAGCTTTTTGCCACATGCGGGACACAAATTGTAGAAGTCTGTCCAATACTGGCCTTAGTTCCTAACTATTCTTGCCCAAGATAACACCTCAACAAGGCAAGTTTTATTTCCATCCTCTTTCTATTTAGGTATCCAAGCATTTTTTAATTCCCTTACTGTTTTTGTCTCCATCACCTCTCCTGGAAGGGTGTGTCGGGCATCCATTATCCTCTGTGTGAAAAAGTATTTCCTGAAGAATTTCTGTGCAGAAAGGAACAATAAGGTAGCATCTCTCATCCCTTGGAACTCTATAAACATTACAATACTACTGAACCAGAAAAGCACTGGGATTACAGAAAATGGAGTAACCCAGGTGAACATAATCTCTTCAATTCCAAACCACAAAACGCTTGATGCAAGAGAATTAGACATTAAGATTAAAGAGAAAATAACGGTACCGATTTTAGAGGTTATAATTACAAGTGACTATTATTCTATGAATAGAGTGGAAGGGGAAAAGATTGTTAAATACCAGAAAAGGCAGTCAGAGACTAAGTGTGGCAGAAATATTTCCCATTGTATTGGGAGCCATAAGCTTGATTAAAAAGAATTCTCAAATACACCTAGATAGGTTTCACTTTCTATAAGTTACATTTTATGAACGCCAGGAGGATGCCCTCTTGGCACTACGCAAATAGATTCAACAGACTAAGATCATACTACACATAACCTGGCTTGTGAGCAAGGTTCATTACTATCATTGTACGCATAAAACGAACCCATTTGGAGATATCACACCAGAAGTCCCCACCCATAAACAAACAATATGACAACATATAACGACCTTAAGGTCAATTAATCTAGTCCCTTGAATTTGTGATGCATTGCTTTAAGTTTATCTGGGCTTTTCCTTTACAAATACAGATCTTCTGTGCTTTTCTCAAACCTTGTCAGAGAAGACGTATGGGGGGGGGGGGGGGGGATTGTACAGGGGATTGCAAGCAGAGCAATTTGCCCTATGCCCCTTGCCAAACGGTCCCCAAGACTGAAGCTAAAGGAAGCTGTGCTGTGACGAGCTTTGCCCCCCCCCCCCCCCCATTTTTGCCTAGTATTTATTGTTCTTCCCTTTACCACCTTAATTAGAATGCGCTTTGTGGAGGTGGGTGTGGGTGGGTGTGTGTGGGGGGGGGGGGAGGGGGGGTATTTGTTCAGACTTTTTAAAACACTAATAGCAATCTCAGTATACCTTCCAGACACATGGATCTTATGACTACCGAACACAACGCACAAAAGTAACAGAGTCTTAGAATCAGGGCTGCAACCATTGAGAACAAACACTCAGTCGCAGTAAAATCTTCGCATACATAGTTTGCGAAGAATAACTACAGACTCGTAAATTTAACAAAATGGAAATAAAAAAAAGTGTCACCTGTCACCCTAGAAACCAGCTGCAAAGGAGAAGGACCGCGTCACGCTTGTCTGCGATCTGCCTGTGTCGCCAGTAGCTCTGAAACGGTAATAAAACAAATCAAGATTCACAAAGAAAAATGTTTTCAACAGAGCTCCTTATTGGAAAATAAAAAAAGGCAGAGCTCCTCCGCGTGCTTTTGTAAAGATTGGTTGGATTTCGTATTTTAGAAAGGCACGCCTACAGCTTCCTTTTTGCGTGAGCTCCCGTGATCACCGCAAGGAAAGTTAGATTGAGAATAGGAGACGGTGGGCCTAACTAGCTAGACCCATTATATGGGCTGAAGCCAGTAGGCGGAGCTTCCCACCATTTTCGCTCACGCAAAACACTGGCAAAAAGATTATTGAGCTGCTGCATCCACCTTATCATTCTTTATTGTTGGTATTATTTTTATTTAATCTCACTCATATTTTCAAACATGCAGCTTGTGCAGCATACGGATGTACACAGAGGAAGCATAATAACGGAATAACTTTTCATAGGTAGAGTAGTCATTTGCTATAAATCTTAATCAGCACTTGCTAAAGTCTCCAATGATCTGTTCCTGGCCAGATCCAAAGGTCTCTATTTTATCCTCATCCTTCTCGATCTGCTGCTTTTGACACTGTTGATCACAGTCTACTCCTTGATACGCTGTCCTCACTTGGATTTCAGGGCTCTGTTCTTTCCTGGTTTTCTTATCTCTCCCAGCGTACTAGTGGATCCTCCTCTACTTCTATCCCACTGTCAGTTGGTGTACCTCAGGGATCTGTCCTGGGACCTCTTCTTTTCTCCATCTATACTTCTTCCCTTGGTACTCTGATCTCATCCCATGGTTTTCAGTATCATCTTTACGCTGATGACTCCCAGATCTACCTCTCCACACCAGAAATCTCAGCCGAAATCCAGGCCAAAGTATCAGCCTGCCTGTCTCACATTGCTGCCTGGATGTCTCAGCGCCATCTGAAACTAAACATGACCGAGACTGAGCTTCTTATCTTTTCCCCTAAACCAAACTCTCCTCCTCCCCCATTCTCTATTTCTGTGGCCATCCTTCCTGTCTCATCAGCTCGTAACCTTGGGGTCATCTTCGACTCCTCCCTCTCCTCTGCACACTCTCTATAATATCACCAAAATGTGCCCTTTCCTTTCTGAGCACATTACCAGAACCCTCATCCACACTCTTATCACCTCTCGCTTAGACTATTGCAACTTGCTTCTCACAGGTCTCCCATTTAGCCATCTCTCTCCTCTTCAATCTGTTCAAAATTCTGCTGCATGACTAATATTCCGCCAGTGTCGTTATGCTCATATTAGCCCACTCCTCAAGTCACTTCACTGGCTTCTGATCTGTTTCCGCATACAGTTCAAACTCCTCTTATTGACCTATAAGTGCATTCACTCTGTAGCTCCTCAGTACCTCTCCACTCTCATCTCTCCCTACATTCCTCCCTGGGAACTCCGTTCACTGGTTAAATCCCTCTTCCATATCATCATGCTGATCAATCCATAGACTGGTGGGTTGTGTCCATCTACCAGCAGGTGGAGATAGAGAGCAATCCTTTTGCCTCCCTATATGTGGTCATGTGCTGCCAGAAACTCCTCAGTATGTTCTCTATCTCAGCAGGTGGTGGTCACACACAGCAGCAGCTCTGGCTAGGTCTCCAAGCCTAATTTTTAGGTTTTGTTGAGTACCTGGGGTTGAGGGCTCTTCTTGAGCAAGTGCAAACCTGGTGGCGCCAGGTCCCTCCTTTTCTCCCCCCTCCCGCTGGCTCCGTTAAAAAAAAAAAAAAAAAAAAAAATTTTGCACGTCCTTAAAGGCGTTTATTTCGACGTTTATTTAAACGTTTATTGCAGCTACTCACTGGGACACCAGGTCGTTACAGCTCGGAGCGAGAAGCAGGTAAATTTTACCTTTTTATAGCGGGCAGGGGGTTTCCCGATCGATCTCCACGTGGCCTATGGCGTCGGAGGACGAGGGCGCGACGAATCGCTCCCCGGACCGCGTGTGCGCTTCTAGCGGGGATGCGGGGGTCTTAAAGTCTGATTCGCCCTTGTTGGGTGTCAGTTCGGAGGCCGGTCAGTGTCCCGGGTCTTCCTCCGGTGCGGCGGTTTTTCCCGCCATAAACGCCCATCCCCCGCTACTCGCCTCCGCCATCTTGGCCGGCCACTCTGCTCGGACGGCTTCTTCTTGGGCCGCCCTTGAGCTGGGAGACGTTAATGCCATGGCCGCCCTTGATTTGGGCGACGGCAAAAAAGCGGCTAAAGTTAAGCGCCGTTCTTCCCGCACGGCTCCTTTGCGGAGTGTCGTGCCGGACGCCATCTTGGATGCGCAGCATGGTTCTCCCCCGCTCTTGCGAGCGCCGGTTGAGGGTGCGTCTAGGGCTGTGGCCCAGGCTGCTGAATTGCACAGTCTGGGGGGGTTTCTCCCCCGAGTTTATTTTGCTGCTGCATCAGGCCTTCCTTATGCAAAACGCTGCCCCTTCTCCCTTGTCCGATAAAGGGGTTGAGGCCCCCGGAAGTAAACGCCCTCGGGTGGATTCCCAGGCCTTAGAGGACGCTGTTTCCTCTGATGTAGATGAGGGCAGCGTATCTGAGTTCTCCCAACGGTCCTTTGGGGATTCCTTGGAGGAGACGGATTCCCGCTCGGATGGAGCGGATGACCCCTCTGCAGTGCGGATCTTTCGCTCAGAGGATTTGCCCAACCTGTTAGTGCAGGCCATGAGCATTTTGAAGATTTCCTCTCCAGAGGACGTCTCTCCCTCAGCCCCTGTTGGCTCCGCCATTATGCTGGGGATGAAGCGCCCGCCTAGAACCTTCCATGTGCATGATGCCATGCACACCTTAATTTCGGCTCAATGGGATGTCCCGGAAGCGAGCCTCAAAGTGGCTAGGGCTATGTCCCGCCTCTATCCTTTGCCTGAAAGTGAACGGGAGGCCTTTCTTTGGCCTACCGTGGATTTTTTAATCACTGCGGTGACTTAGAAAACGGCGTTGCCGGTGGAAGGTGGCACGGCCCTAAAGGACGCCCAAGACAGAAGATTGGAGGCGGCCTTAAGGTCGTCCTTCGAGGCGGCTGCCTTAAGTTTGCAGGCCTCAGTTTGCGGCTTCTATGTGGCCAGGGTGTGCCTGATGATTGTGCAGCGGGCTTCCCCCTCGGATCCTTCCTTGAGGGCTGATTGGCCGGCCCTGGAATCGGGCTTGGCTTATTTGGCAGACTTACTGTATGATGTCTTGAGAGCCTCGGTTAAAGGTATGGCTCAGACAGTCTCTGCGCGGCGGTGGCTTTGGCTGAAACATTGGTCTGCTGACCACGCCTCTAAGTCCCGCCTGGCTAAGTTGCCTTTTAAAGGCAAGCTGCTCTTTGGAGTCGAGCTGGACAAAATCGTGACCGATCTCGGCACGTCTAAGGGCAAGAGGTTACCAGAGGTCAGGGCTCGGGCCAGTGCTCGCCCCGGTATCTCCAGAGGACGGTTTCAGGAAGCCCGTCGGTACCGCCCGGGCAAGTCGGGCTCCTCTGCCCCCTCTTCCTTCAAGAGGAACTTCTCCCCCAAGCAGCATTCCTTTCGCAGAGACCGCCGTCCCAGAGGTGCGCCCTCCGGTCCTCCCCCCGGGTCTCGTACCCAATGACGGGGTCCTGGTCCATGGCCAAGTGCAGATTGGAGGACGCCTGTCCTCGTTTCTGGGCGAGTGGACCAGAGTAACTTCAGACGCTTGGGTGCTGGAAGTCATCAGAGACGGCTACAAGCTAGAGTTCTGCCGACCCTTAAGAGACGGGTTTGTACTCTCTCCCTGCAAGTCTCCGGTCAAAGCTGTGGCAGTGCAGCAGACCTTGGACAATCTGATCCGCCTGGGTGCGGTCGTTCCGGTGCCAGAAAATCAGCTTGGCAAGGGACGTTACTCCATTTACTTTGTGGTACCAAAGAAAGGAGGTTCTGTACGGCCTATCCTCGACCTCAAAGGGGTCAATCGGGCCTTGAAAGTTCGGCACTTTCGCATGGAGACTCTCCGCTCTGTTATAGCGGCAGTGAAGGCAGGGGAGTTCCTGGCATCCTTGGACATCAAGGAAGCGTACTTGCATATTCCCATCTGGCCTCCTCATCAACGCTTTCTGCGTTTTGCAGTCCTGGGCCGACACTTCCAGTTCAGAGCCCTCCCGTTCGGGTTGGCTACTGCTCCGTGGACCTTCTCCAAAGTAATGGTGGTCATCGCGGCCTTCCTGCGAAAGGAAGGAGTATAAGTCCATCCTTATCTGGACGACTGGTTGATCCGAGCCCCCTCTTATGCAGAGTGCGGCAAAGCTGTGGACCGGGTGATTGCTCTTTTGAGCTCCCTGGGGTGGATCATCAACTGGGAGAAAAGCCAGCTGCGCCCGACTCAGTCTCTGGAGTATCTGGGAGTTCGATTCGACACCCAAGTGGGCAGAGTGTTCCTGCCGGACAATCGGATTGTCAAACTTCAGGCTCAGGTGGACCAGTTCCTAGTAGCCTCTCCGCTTCGGGCTTGGGACTATGTGCAGCTGTTGGGCTCTATGACGGCCACGATGGAAGTAGTGCCCTGGGCCAGGGCTCATATGAGACCACTACAACACTCTCTGCGGCAGCGCTGGACTCCGGTGTCGGAGGATTATGCTGTGCGCCTTCCCTTGGACCCAGCAGTGCGCAAGGCGCTGAGCTGGTGGCTGAAGACAGACAAGTTGTCTGCAGGGATGCCTCTTGTGATCCCGGAGTGGATTGTCGTCACGACGGACGCCTCTTTGATGGGCTGGGGAGCCCACTGCTTGGGAAGGACAGCGCAGGGGCTCTGGTCTCCTGCAGAGGCAAAGTGGTCTATCAACCTCCTGGAACTCAGAGCCATTCGGTTGGCGCTTTTGGAGTTCCTCCCGGTACTGGCGTTGAAGCCAGTACGGGTCCTGTCGGACAATGCCACGGCTGTGGCCTATGTCAACCGCCAGGGAGGTACCAAGAGCGCCCCTCTAGCCAAGGAAGCCATGAATCTATGCCAGTGGGCGGAAGCGAATCTGGAACAGCTGTCAGCTGCCCACATTGCCGGAGTCATGAATGTCAAGGCGGACTTTCTCAGTCGCCATACCTTGGATCCCGGAGAGTGGCAGTTATCGGCTCAGGCGTTCTTGGACATCACGAAGCGCTGGGGCCAGCCGAGCCTAGATCTGATGGCGTCATCGGCCAATTGCCAAGTGCCGCGCTTTTTTCAGCAGAGGACGGGACCCTCGATCTCTGGGAGTAGATGCTCTTCTCCAACAGTGGCCGACACAAGAGCTTCTCTATGTGTTCCTGCCCTGGCCCATGTTGGGCAGGGTACTAGACCGGGTGGCAAAGCATCCGGGCCGGATAATCCTGGT
Organism: Microcaecilia unicolor; assembly: GCF_901765095.1. Lineage (NCBI taxonomy): Eukaryota > Metazoa > Chordata > Amphibia > Gymnophiona > Siphonopidae > Microcaecilia > Microcaecilia unicolor. The sequence goes on along the minus strand of NC_044040.1, from coordinate 115,291,964 downwards.
GGGTCCGGACTGGCCCAGACGTCCCTGGTATGCGGATTTGATCAGGCTCTCAGTGGACGACCCTCTGCGGCTGCCAGTGGAGCAGGGCCTGTTGCATCAGGGTCCCGTGGTGATGGAGGATCCCTCCCCCTTTGGTCTTACGGCCTGGCTATTGAGCGGCAGCGTCTGAGGAAGAAGGGCTTCTCAGACAAGGTCATCGCCACTATGCTGAGAGCGAGGAAGCGCTCTACTTCTACTGCTTACGCCAGGGTTTGGCGTACCTTTGCAGCGTGGTGTGAAGCAGGCTCACTTTCGCCCTTCACTGCTTCAATTTCTTCAGTGCTGGCGTTCCTGCAAGAAGGTCTGGAGAAAGGCCTGTCGCTCAGTTCCCTTAAAGTCCAGGTAGCGGCTCTGGCTTGCTTCAGGGGCCGCCTGAAGGGTGCTTCCCTGGCTTCGCAGCCAGATGTGGTACGTTTTCTCAAGGGAGTTAATCACCTGCGCCCTCCTCTGCACTCAGTGGTGCCTGCGTGGAATCTCAACCTGGTGCTAAGAGCCTTGCAGAAGCCGCCTTTTGAACCCTTGTCGAGGGCATCTCTGAAAGACCTGACGTTGAAAGCAGTCTTTTTGGTGGCTATCACTTCAGCCAGAAGAGTTTCCGAGCTCCAGGCGCTCTCATGTCGAGAGCCTTTTCTGCAGTTCACTGAGGCAGGAGTGACTGTTCGCACAGTGCCTTCCTTCCTGCCCAAGATTGTTTCTCGCTTCCATGTGAATCAGCAGCTCTGTCTCCCTTCCTTTCGTAGGGAGGACTACCCAGAGGAATACTCTGCTCTCAAATATCTGGATGTGAGACGAGTCATCATCAGATACTTGGAAGTGACCAATGATTTCCGGAAATCGGATCATCTGTTTGTCCTGTTTGCAGGTCCTCGTAAGGGTCTGCAGACTGCTAAGCCTACAGTGGCAAGATGGGTCAAGGAAGCCATTGCAGCGGCTTATGTGGCCGCGGGGAAGGTGCCGCCTATTCAGCTGAAGGCTCACTCCACTAGAGCTCAGGCGGCCTCGATGGCAGAGGCCGGGTCCGTCTCCTTGGCAGAGATATGCAAGGCGGCAACTTGGGCATCGGCCCATACCTTCTCCAGGCATTACCGCTTGACTGTGGCTGCTCGGACGGAGGCCCGGTTTGGAGCTTCAGTGTTGCGGTCAGGGATTTCAATGTCCCGCCCTGGGTGAGTACTGCTTCGGTACATCCCACCAGTCTATGGATTGATCAGCATGATGATATGGAAGGTAAAATTATGTATCATACCTGATAATTTTCTTTCCATTAATCATAGCTGATCAATCCATAGCCCCTCCCAGATATCTGTACTGTTTATATTCTGGTTGCATTTCAGATTCAAGTTTAGTCTTCAGTTCCTGTTCAGGAGGACTTCGTGTTCAAGTTTTTTCAATTGGATTCTTCAAGAGTTGAGACAAGTTTGTGTTACAGTGAGCTGCTGCATTCCTCTCCCCTCCATTTTACGGGGCTGGATTGAGACATAAATTCTGCCGGCGCTCCCTCCCGCTTCGTGCGGCTGTAGGGCAGCTTTGTACCCCTCCCGCTTCGGCGGTGTTAGGGTCAGTCAGCTCCTCCCGCGGTTGCGGTTGCAGGATAAGCCAGATCCCCCCGCATCGGCGGGGTGGTGTCCCTCCCCCGCTCCGCGGGGATGAGCTGGACGGATTCCCCTCCCCCACTTGTGTGGGGATGAGCTGGGTTAATTCCCCTCCCCCGTTTCGGCGGTGGTGAGCTGGGCAGAGTGTCCCTTTGTGGGTGTAATTCTCTAAGTGCTGAGTCCTGCGGATGGAGCTTGGATATCGACATACTGAGGAGTTTCCGGCAGCACATGACCACATATAGGGAGGCAAAAGGATTGCTCTCTATCTCCACCTGCTGGTAGATGGACACAACCCACCAGTCTATGGATTGATCAGCTATGATTAATGGAAAGAAAATTATCAGGTATGATACATAATTTTACCTTATCTGCACCCTTCTCCTTCATTGCTAACTCCAGACTCCGTTCCTTTTATCTTGCTGCACCATAAGCCTGGAATAGACTTCCTGAGCCAGTCCGTCAAGCTCCATCTCTGGTGGTCTTCAAATCTTAGCTAAAAGCCCACCTTTTTTGTGCTGCTTTTAACTCCTAACCCTTATTCACTTGTTCAGAACCCTTATTTTATCATCCTCACTTTAATATTCCCTTTCTTGTTTGTCCTGTTTGTCTGTCCTAATTAGATTGTAAGCTCTGTCGAACAGGGACTGTCTCTTCATGTTCAAGTGCACAGCGCTGCGTACGCCTAGTAGTGCATTAGAAATGAAAAGTAGTAGTAGTGGTCAGTTGGAGGGGCTGGTTACAGGGCACCCTAGCACGTGTTATATTCGTGCAGAGATTTTTTTTTTCCTGGTAATGGGCCACTGAAACAGACATCATGTTTTGAGAATCAGGTGCACAACATTAAGAGTTTCTATCTATTTATTTATTCATTTATGACATTCATATCCGACATTTAACCTGTATTAGGTTGAAACCAGGGAGCATTTGAAAACTGTGCCTAGATCAAAAGAGAAAGATGGTTTGTGGGAACCTGCTCCTTTTAAGAATGCAGTGGTATATTATAAAAATGCACTTAATATTGTTTATTACTATTATTTGCTACTGGTTGATATACAGCAGAAGTTAACCATGTCAACTTCATGCTTTGTAATATAATTTTTAGTAGCATTTTTCTCAGTCATTAAATACAAATAAAATTATAATGTTAATTATATGACCGTGTCTGCCTCTTATGGTAGTTAGGATAACCGAGTGGTTCCCAAACCTGGTCCTGGAGTTAACCTGAGGCAGTCAGGTTTGTCAGGATATTGACAATGAATATTTATGAGAGAGATTTGCATACAATGGAGGCAGTGCATGCAAATATCTCTCATGGATATTCATTGTGGATATCCTGAACCTCTGACTACCTGGAGTGCCTCCAGGACCAGGTTTGGGAACCACTGGGCTAACACATTCATACAATAGAAGCCACTGTCCACAATTTGGTAATTACCACATGTTCTTTGCTTAGGTTTCCTTCAGAGCCCTTTCTTCGACAACGTTGGATTTCTGCTATTTGATGTAAAGATTTTGTTCCTTCATGTACTGCAGTTTTGTGCTTAAAGCACTTCAGGGAAGAGGACTTTGACAGAAGCAGCTTGGTAGTTGTTCGTTTGCATGAAGGTGCTGTTCCAAGCATATCTGATGCTTTTCCATCTTATCTTCGAACAGTCCAAAAATCCTGAAAACCTCCAAAGTTATGACCATCTAAAACACCATCCAAACCAAATCCTAATACCGAAATATACTTGCCAGTACCTGAACCTAGCACTTCAGAGACAGTTCTGTTAAATAATTCATATACATCCCAATCATCTTATACACCACCTATACCAAATCCTGATAACGAAATATACTTGCTGTTAGAAATAGCTCCCAGATAACCTGAGAACCTATACAAAATAACTTTAAAAAAAGCAAATTGGTGAAGCAAGTCTTAATTAATTTATTATTTCAAAATACACTCTTGCAAGAATGGGTGTCTCTGATAGCAAGCAGGCACATCCATCCCTTAATTCTTACAGTTTATATTTCTCTCTCATAGGTTTCTGCCCCTAAGTTTTAATTGGATATTGATTTCATATCTATAACCTAGTATGTCATACCTATTACCCCTCACTAATGTTCCCTTCTGAGAACTGAAAATTTTCCATAGACAGAGCCTCTATTCATTGTTTAGTTCTTATGCTCAGTTTACATTTTCTTATCTCAGTCTTCAGACCTTCATGTGAGAACTCTGCATCAGCAATTTCAGCCTATTGGGCTTCCTCCCCCCCCCCTCCCACCACACTCACTGCTTGTTAGCCAGCAATATCCTGTCTTTTTAAACTGCCAATTCTTCTAGTTCCCCCTTGTCAGCAATTTTAAAGCCATCTTAAAATGTTATATTAATTTCTATTTAATAGACAGCGCAGAACACGGCAGCGAGGCTGCTATTTGGCAAATCTCGATTTGAGGCAGCAGCGCCCCTTCGTGAGAAGCTCCACTGGCTCCCGATCAAAGAACGGATTGAATTCAAAGTCTGTGCTCTTACCCACAAGATTGTATATGGGGACGCTCCAGCCTACATGTTCAGCCTGGTCAACCTCCCGCCCAGAAATTCCGTGCAGTCGTCCCGCACCTATCTCAATCTCCACTTTCCTAGCTGCAGGAACTTAAGATACAAGCTGCTCTATGCCTCTTCATTTTGCTTCCAGTGTCCCCGTTATCGGAACGCTCTGCCATCAGCATTAAAAGAAACTACCATAGGAGGGACTTCCGGTTGGGCAATGGAGGAGTGAGGAAGCACGACCTCGCTGCTCCGAAGCACCCGATAGAGTCAAGGAGAACAAATCAGCTGTTTTTCCTCCTTAAAAGCGATTGCAGCAGTCTAGAAATACACAAACAATACTAAAGAGTAAAGCGACAGAGTCTCCCGACACGGATGGCTTCTAAAACAGTGCGGAAGGAGAGCCGCGAGAAGGGGCGAGGAGCAGAGACAAAGATGGTGGACAAGAGCCAGCCACCATCTCCCACTCCAAGCTCGCAGTGGGCGGCTGAGATCATCAGAGAGGTGACAGAGGCAGTAGAGCACTCGGTGGACGGCAAATTTCAGCAAATATTGGACAAACTTGATGGTATGGAGGAGCGGTATGCAAACATGGCGGCAGACCTGCAAGAAGTACAGCAACGTGTGGGAAACGTGGAAGACACGGTACAAAGGTTAGCCGAAGAAACTCCAGCATGGCACAAGCGCATCACGATGTTAGAAGAGAAGTTAGAAGATATTGAAAACCGCTCGAGGAGGAATAATTTGAGACTCATTGGACTTCCAGAGGCTTTGGGAGATAAAGATTTAAGGAGTTTTTTGGAGAAGTGGATCCCTGAGGCGGCTGAGCTTCCTGACCTGGCTAGAGACTTTCGCGTGGAACGGGCGCACAGGCTAGGCCCGAGACGTGAGGGAGAGACTCGCCCAAGAGTGGTCATACTTAAAATACTTAACGATGCACATAAATTGCGGGTATTACAAGCAGCCCGAGGAGGCAAACAGCTGCGGTATCAAAACAACAAAATCCTATGTTTCCAAGACTATTCCACGAAGGTGGCATCCGCTCGGAAAGCATTTGTACCGGTATGTGCCCAGTTATTTGAACATAAAGTACGCTTTAGCTTGCTCTACCCAGCAAAGCTTAAAATCATAGACCAGGATCGGGCACATTTTTTTGAACGAGTGGAGGACGCTAAGAGTTTCGTGGAACAGCTGCTGAGTAGGAGATCGGAGCCTAAATGAGTAGTAAGCCGAGGTAAGCTGACATCGATGGACAGTGATATCTGTGAAGGGAAGGCTGTGCTGGAAAAGATTGTTAAAATGCCTGACTCCATGACTGATTGAATTTCGTTCAGACAGTAGCTTCTACAACAAACAGAGACTTTCATCAGCTTTGGTGTTTTTTTTTTTTTTTTTTTTTACTTGAAGGAGCAGACGGGAGGCTGCCGTCCAGCGCTAAGTGTGACCAACATTAGCATGAATGAGGGAGCTGATGGTCTGGAAGTTATCAGACTTGGAATGTGTAAACTCATTAAAGATAAAAGAGGAGAAGGAGGGGAGGACTATGAGTATATAGCCATATTGTTAAGTTTGTTAACTGTGTGAATGGAGCGATCACAGATGACGATGCATGGAGATTTCAAAGGGCTTAGAGGATAATTAAGTAGGGAGAGTATGCGTGGATTGAATGCAAGGGATGGAAACTGGAGGAATAAAGATTGCTTGGTTATGTTGGGGGAGAGGAATTGTTGAGTTGTGATTATACTAAGGGGAGGGTTTCATTGGTGCATGATGAAGGGGAGGATTTAAAAGTGAAGAGGGAGGGGTATTTGGCTATGTTTAGGGTTCTTATGGTAAATGATTTTCTATGATGGGAGTTATAACACGTGATATAGGGAAGGGAAGGTGGGAAAACGGAGTTATATATGTTATACGGAAATGCATAATGGTATAGTAGGATTAGGTCTGGTGAAGAGAAGTGGTTGGTGCAGAGTGGAAGGGGGAGACAGGAGTTTAGTAGGCAATGAGGAAGGGTGGCTTCAAGCCTAGATTTGGAAGGGTTCCGGGTAGTCTCCGGACTGATAAAGGGTAGAGGGGAAGGGGGGGAGGGGGGAGGGAGAGGGAGAAAGGGTAGTGAGGGGAGGGAGAGGGCCACGCTTGAAGTGCTAGAGGGAACACAATGGGATTTTGCTGGTTCAAAGGTAGTTCACTTCATATTGGGGGGATGGAGGCTGGGACATTTCCTTGGTGTTGAGGTGACCATAAGTGAAGCATTGGAATTTAAAGATCAATGGGGAAAGGAAGGTGTAGGTTGAAATGCCAGGATTAAAGTTTGTCACCTGGAATGTGGGTGGGATACATTCGCCTATCAAAAGACAAAAAATATTAAAAGCTTTAAGAGACAGGGGGGCCTCCGTTGCCTTTTTACAGGAGACACATCTTTCGACGGTAGAGCACCACAAATTGAAAAAATGGTGGGTTGGAACCATTTATGAGGCACCGGCGGAGGGGAGGAGGGGGGGGGTGGTGACCTTAATAAGGAAGGGCCTACACCTAGAAACAAAGCAAATCATTGCAGACCCTAAAGGCCGGTTTATCTTGGCCTCAGTGGTTTTAGAACGCCAACAGATGCTGTTATGTAATTTATATGCCCCAAACGTGTTTGAGAGAGGTTTTTTTAAGAGGGTGATTAAGCAGATTTTAGAACTGGGAGACCTACCAATAGTGATGGGAGGCGATATGAATGATGTAGCTGATCCACGTTTGGATCGTTCGGATCCCACTAAACGAGATCTGGCAAGAACAGAACGAGGGGTACCACTATTGGAGTCAGCGTTAGGAGTGATAGATGCATGGCGGACGCTTCGCCCCTTAGAACGGGACTATACACATATGTCTCGAGCACACAATACACTATCCAGGATAGATTATCTGCTGATTTCGCCTGACCTCTTAACACAAGTAGAAGAAACCGGGATAGGCCCCATAATGATATCGGACCATGCTTGGGTGGAGGTGAGATTTAGCAGTGAGCCTGTCACTGGGGGAGATGGATGGTGTTTCCCCGCTTTTCTTTATAGGGATAGTCATTTTTTGCCCTTCTTGCTTTCGAAATGGAAGCTCTATGCAGAAGCCAATGTACAACACAGGTCGCAACCGGATTTGTATTGGGAGACAGCGAAAGCGGTCCTTCGTGGGGAGGTGATCTCATATGTCAGCCACCAGAGAAAGGTGAGACATAGAGAGGTGTTGCGTTTGGAGAGACGGGTGACCTTCCTTCGTAGGAAGTTTGGGGAGACACGGGAGCTACGGGTGAGGAAACAGTTGCTGGAGACGCAGCAACACTTAAATGAATTGTTACATGAGAGGGCGAAGCGTTCACAGGCTTATTTTAAATATCAGTTATACCGGTTTGCGAATAAGAGTAGTGGTCTTATGGCACGTTTGGCTAAAGGGCAGAGGGGACGCGCTAAGGTGACGACATTAGTGGACTCTAATGGGAAGCGGCATCATACAGATAAAGCAATTAATGGGGTTTTTGCAGAGTTTTTCGCTAGGCTATATGAAGCGCCAGACACGTTACAGGAGAATAGTGAGGTTTACTTGTCTAGTATGACTTTGCCTCATATATCAGACTCGGAATTGGCACGGTTAGACGCTCCGTTGATGGTGGAAGAAGTGGAATTGGTCATACAGCAAGGGGCATTGGGGAAGGCTCCAGGACCGGATGGTTTACGGAACGAATTTTACAAATTGTTGAAATCAGAGGTTAGTCCGGTTCTGACGGAGGTTTTCAATAATGTGATACAGCAGGAACAGTTGCCCAGGTATCTTAATTTAGCTCAAATAATAGTTCTTCCGAAACCGGGTAAATCAGCAGACAGGCCGGAATCATATCGACCGATTTCGCTACTCAATACGGAAGTGAAACTTCTCGCTAAGATTCTGGCGAATCGGATTTCTAGAGTGCTACCTTCTTTGGTGGATGAATCTCAGGTGGGATTTATTCGGGGGCGGATAATAACGAAAAACATGAGAAGGATACTTGCTGCATTGGAAACAGTAAAGAGAGAGGAGACCCCGGCTCTTCTCATAAGTTTCGACGCTGAAAAAGCGTTCGATCGTGTGGATTGGGGTTACATGTACGGGGTGCTGGAAGCTTATGGTATCACAGGCAGGTTTTTGAAGGCAATACGAGCGCTGTATGCATCACCGCGGGCCCAGGTGTTTGCCAATGGCATAATATCTGAAAGCTTCCCGATATGTAGGGGAACTAGACAAGGCTGCCCACTATCACCGATGCTTTTTGTCTTAACTTTGGACCCCTTTCTGCGAGAGATTCAACAAAATCCGGGTATAAAGGGGGTAACAATAGGGAAACATACTTTTAAGTCTGCAGCGTTTGCGGATGATTTACTAATGTTGATTACAGACCCTCAGACTTCCTTGGCGAATTTGATGGAAAGTATAGTGGAGTTTGGAGATTTTTCCGGTTTTCGACTGAATTTAATGAAGTCAGAGGCGCTAGCAAGCTCGGATGCAGTAAGTGGCAGATGGGAGGGGGTTTTTCCCTTAAAGTGGGCAACTGGGAAATTTCGATATTTAGGTACGCAGCTAGCAATGGATACCTCCACGCTTTATATGCTCAATGTAGCAAAGTTATTGCAGGAGACGAAAGCCCAGCTGGTAAGTTGGTCAGTCTTGCCGGTGTCATTTCTGGGCAGGGTACATCTGCTTAGGATGATCATTTTCCCGAGGTGGCTTTATGTCATGCAAGTGTTACCTTTGTGGCTTACTCAACGAGATTTAGAGGCATTCTATAAAATGGCAGCAAAGTTCTGTTGGGGGGGCAGAAAGGCAAAAATGAAATGGAAATTGGTGGTGGGTAATGTGAAATCTGGAGGGTTGGGGTTTCCTGACCTTAGAAGATATAATCAAGCATGTCTGCTCCGCTATTTAAGGGACTGGCTGTTGGGAACCAGTAATTTTACGGATATGGGATTAGAGCAGGATTATTTTGCACCATGGAATGTGGTCTCATTGCTCCATGTTCCTAGAGGGCGACTGCCAGAGTGTCTCCGGGACAGTGTTCTGTTGCGCTCCCTGTGGCAGCTATGGAGAGCAGTATTGCCGCTATGGCAACAGACTCCGGTGAGTAGCGTGTGGCTGCCTCTTCAGGGGAATGTAGACTTTGCGCCAGGAAGAGACTCTAGGGTGTTTCACCAACTGAAGGAAAAAGGAGTGAGTAGGTTAGAACACTTAATCCAACAGGATGGTTCTCTAGTAGATTTTCAGACTTTTGCTGCGCTGGGAGGGCGGGGGCCTTTGAGCATATTGGCATTTGGACAGTTGGCTCATTACGTACGATCACTGCCGTCGAATAGCTTATCGATTAGTTTTGGGGAACAACTCCGGGCGCTGTTGGAAGGAGATGCTGCTGGCCAAGTCTCAATTGCCTGGTTCCACAGAGAATTAGGCAGTAGAGAACAAGCTCGGAATTTACAGCTGGTTGCGGATAGATGGAGTAGGGAGGTGGGAGTGCCGGTGGCTGCAAAAGTGTTATTGGCGGCCCTTCAAAATGGTACTCAGTTGGTACATAATGCGGAACTCCAGGAGTGCCACTTTAGGACGGTGCATAGGGCTTATATTTCACAGAGACAGGCTGTTTATGTAGGGGTTACGGAGACAAAAAACTGTCTTAAATGTACGAGGGATGAGGCCACGCTTTTCCATGGCTTCTGGAAGTGTAGAAGTATCGTCAACTATTGGGCTGCGATCTCCCGGTTTCTTCAAGAGGTTTTGGGAAGAACATTTCGGCTCACATTTGAAAGAGCGATATTTAGTGCCCCAGGTCAGTGGAGTGTAGGTACACGTGGGGAAAAGTTGTTTTTAGGGAAGGCTTGCATTGTGGGGAAGAAATGTATATTAATGTATTGGACACAAGATTGCCCTCCCTCCTTTTGGCAATGGCGGAATAAACTGCATGAATTAATGATCTGGGAAGCTAGGGGTGCGGGTGTGTCTCCGGGAAGGCAGCGGAGGTTTCTGGCAGTATGGGGGTCATATTTGAATGTAATCTCGCCATGGGCGCGCAGTCAAATCCTGAACAAACTCCCTTGGCAGAAGTAATATAGGTAGTTGGGCACTTTGACCGTGGCAGGGGGGGAAGGGACTGCTAGGAGGGGGTGGGAGGATGGGAGGACTAGGGTGGATCGGTTTATTGGGAGGGTTAGGGGGGAAGAGGGAAGGGGAGAGGGGGGAGTGGAGGATATGATTTATAGGTGAATGTGTTTGCTTAACAATACTGGGTAGGAGGGAGGGAGGATTAGGTACGAGGGGGGAATTGTTACAAAACGGTTGATGATGGATCATTTCATCTTCTTACTACTATGTTTGTTTGAAAAGGAGCCCTGTGTTTGGGCTAATTGTTAAATGCATAGAATTTGATTTGTCACCAATACCAATGTTGAAATATAGGGTTGAATGACTATAGTATATCATGGGTATCCAAGCATGTACTTCACCACTAGTTGGAAGGGAAGGGGTAAAATGTAAAATTTGATGCCTAGCAACATTGTGTGGGTTTGTGGTGTTTTTAGCACATATGTTATTATTGTGTTATAGTGAATTTGTATTTCTTGACCTGTCATCAATAAAAACCGTTGAAACATAAAAGAAACTACCGATCACAGTCTATTCAAGAAATCCCTGAAGACCTACCTGTGTGATCGATCATTCTCCTCAGCTGCTTGATCTTCTGCATCGCCACCTTCCTTTCCCCTGCTGTTTCCCTCCCTTCCCCTCATCTACTTTATTTTCTGCTTTGCACTAGTGCTATTATGTTGTACTTTTCACCTAACATTGTAAGCCGCATAGAGCCTGCCTTGGTGGGATTTTGCGGGATGTAAATGTTCACAATAAATAAATAAATGTGGCGGTTCTTATTAGAAAGGGCTTGCACTATTAGTACACATAGAGGGGCATAATCGAAAGGGATGCCCAAGTTTTGCTGAGGACGTCCTCGCAAAACATACCGGTGGAGGGGCGGGTAAACCTGTATTATCGAAACAAGATGGACGTCCATCTTTCATTTCGATAATATGGTCGGGGACGCCTAAATCTTGAAATTTAGGTTGTCCTTAGAGATGGTCATCCCTAGACTTGGTCGTTTCTGATTTTCAGCGATAATGGAAACTAAGTACGCCTATCTCAGAAACAACCAAATGCAAGCCCTTTGGTCGTAGGAGGAGTAAGCATTCATAGTGCAGTGGTCCCCCTGACATGCCAGGACACCAACTGGGCACCCTAGGGGGCACTGCAGTGGACTTCAGAAATTGCTCCCAGGAATATAGCTCCCTTACCTTGTGTGCTGAGTCCCCAAAACCCACTACCCACCACTGTACACCACTACCATAGCCCTTACGGGTGAAAGGGGGCACCTAGCTTGGGTACAGTGGGTTTTGGAGGGCTCACATTTACCACCACAAGTGGAACAGGTAGGGGGGGATGGGCCTGGGTCCGCCTGCCTGAAATGCACTACACCCACTAAAACTGCTCCAGGGACCTGCATACTGCTGTGATGGACCTGAGTATCACATTTGAGGCTGGCATAGAAGCTGGCACAAAATATTTTTAAAGATTTTTTTTTTAGGGTGGGAGGGGGTTAGTGACCACTGGGGGAGTAAGGGGAGGTGATCCCCGATTCTCTCCGGTGGTCATCTGGTCAGTTCGGGTACTTTTTTGTGGCTTGGTCGTAAGAAAAACAGGACCAGGTAAATTCGTCCAAGTGCTGTTCAGGGACGCCCTTTTTTTTCCATTATGGGTCGAGGACGCCCATGTGTTAGACACGCCCAAATCACGCCTTCGCTACACCTCCGACATGCCCCCATGAACTTTGGTTGTCCCCGCAATGGAAAGCAGTTGGGGACGCCCAAAATCTGCTTTCGATTATGCCGATTTGGGCGACCCTGTGAGAAGGACGCCCGTCTTCCGATTTGTGTTGAAAGATGGACGTCCTTCTCTTTCAAAAATAAGCCTGATACTCACACAAATATAGTTATACTTTTATCCCTAAAGATTACCTTTCTACAAGGGCATTTTACCTTTGCAATTTTGTTAAGTGAAAAAGCAATATATTTACACATTTCCACTTCCTGAACCTGCCACTACAGAGAAAGATCTGTTATATAATCCAGATACACCACGAAAGCAAGTGCTAAAACGGAAACCTGAACATGCACAAACACAACTTTCTTCAGAACGTAAGAAAATTAAATTATTGCTACAGGCTAAACGTCAGTCACAAAAGAAAGCAGTTCACTTCAGTGCAGTCATATCTGACCTTAAGAAGCATGATATGCTCTCCAGTGATAGTCTGAAAATCCTCAAAAACTGTGGTTGTGGCGTTGGAAATTTGCTTAAAAGACAGATTGCCAAAAAATCAGGCCAAGCACTTCCTGTCTGCTATTCCCCCCAGTTACGAAGTTTTGCCTTGACACTGTATTTTTACTCTCCACATGCCTATCGTTATGTCCGCAAAATGTTTGATATCTGCCTGCCACATCCAAGGACTATTGCAAATTGGATGCAAAGTATAAATGGAAAACCAGGATTTACTGAACAAGCTTTTTTGGCACTGAAGACGAGAGTTGATGCCATGTCAAGCACTGGAAGACAACTTGCCTGTGGGATGTTGATTGATGAAATCGCCATCAGACAACAAGTGGAATGGGATGGTAAGAAATTGTTATGATTCTGCTAGACAGGCAGGGGAATGACTGGAACTTGCTTCTGATTGGCCTGTTAGGGATTGAGCTGACGACTGAGGCAGCAGACGTCAGATCTATTTAAACCTACCTTTCCCTACAGTCCATGCTTTAGCGTTGATCCCTGCCAGCTGAAGCCTGTTACCCTCTCTCTGTCTGTGCTAGTAGCACACTGTGCTTTCGTGGGAGTTTGTTTACTCCTCTCTTTGCTCATAGCTTCTCTGTGTGCTGGTTGTTCCCAGCGTATGCTTGTTTGTTTCCCTACCTAAGCTGCTTTCCATGATTACCTTGCTTCCCTGTACCTGTGGGTGCTCTGTCTCTGTGTGCTGACTGAGTTCTGGTAAGAACGTTGTTTGTTTTTCCCCTTTGTTAGCTTTTTTCCTTTAACTGCAGTGTAAGCCTGCTTCTCCCTGACTTGTGTTTAGCAGCCTTCCCTTTAGCCTGCTTTTACGCTTTGTTTGCTGTGCTTGTCTCCTGTTTCTTGTGAACATTGCCCTTATCTGTTTGGTGTATGTAAAGGCAGCCTTTCCTGTTTGCTTGCTTTTCCCTTTGCCTCTAGTATCTGTTATCTGACTCTGTGGCACAGCCTTGTGTACTCTTGTGTGTGGATTCCCTTGACCCTTGAGTGCTGAGTGGCACAGTCCTGTGTATTCCTATAGTGGTTTCCCTTCTCCTTGAGTGCTGTGTAGCATAGCCTTGTGTATTCCTTTAGGTGTCTTCCCTTTTCCTTTGGGTGCTGTGTGGCACAGCCTAGTGTATTTGTGTGCTGTATGGTACAGCCTAGAGTGTTCCTGTGGAGCTTCGCTCTTATAGAGTCTGTGTCCCATTTTGTCCTTGACTTTCTCTTCCCCTGGTCGTAGCTTGTACCTGCCAGCTTCTTGTCTATCACCCTTCCCTTGCGTCACTACCTAGCGCTGTGTGCATAGCATGTGCGCCAGTCCCTTTTGGGACCCCTCGTTGTTCTTTTTCCCTTCCCCAGTGTGTGACTTGGTTCCAGGGCCGCCGAGAGACTGGGCCGGGCCCGGGGCAAGGCCGACCCTGGGGCCCCCGCCCCCTGAGGTCATTGTCATCGCCGCCCCCTCCGCCCACCACCGGGCCGGGCCTCCCTGAATTCAAATCATTGCGCCTCACCTCGACCTCGCTCCGTATGAAGGAAGTGCAGCAGCGGCAGTCTGCAGATCGCCTCCCTTCGGGCCTTCCCTCCCTGTGTCCCGCCCTCGTGCAAGTTACGTCAGACGAGGGCAGGACACAGGGAGGGAAGGCCCGAAGGGAGGCGATCTGCAGACTGCTGCTGCTGCGCTTCCTTCACACGGAGCAAGGTCAAGGTGAGGCGCTATGATTTGAATTCAGGGGGGCCTGGTGGTGGACGGAGGGTGGAGGGGACTGTGGCGCCGGGCCCCCCTTGAAGACCCGAGCCCGGAAAATTTTGCTCCCCCCTGCCTCCCCTCTCTGCAGCTCTGCTCGGTTCCAGTTCATCCATGAGGCCCGCACGCTTGGACTCTGTACGAGTGGGTTCCCATTCGGCTCGCCTGAGTGGTCTATCTCCCTTTTCTGGTGGTCCTAGTTGTTTGTCTTTCGTGTGCAAGGCTTTGTGGCCGGGGTTTTGCTTAGCGCCTGTTTGGTCCACCCTAGGCCTTGGCCAAGGTCCTTCCTAGCCTCGGCCTGGGCACAAGGGCTCACGAACAGTGTAATAGAATTATGTTGGCCATATTGATTTTGGGACCGAATTGGGCAATGGTACCACAACACTGGCTAAGAAAGCTTTAACATTCATGATTGTTGCAATAAACGATACATGTAAGCTTCCAGTAGGTTATTTCCTGATATCCGGCCTCAATGGAATAGAGCGGCCAAATTTGATGAACAAATGTTTGCAGAAGGTGCATACCACAGATGTATCTGATGTGTTTTTAACCTTTGATGGGGCTGCTTCAAACCTTGCTATGGCGAAATGCCTAGGAGCTTGCTTAGATGTAGAAAGTCCTAAGACATAATTTAAGCCCCTTGTAATACATGAGAATGTTTTTATATTTTTGGATCCTTGTCATATGCTCAAGCTTATTAGGAATATACTAGGAGAGAAGAAGTCATTGGTTGATGGGGATGGGGGATTAGTACAGTGGGAATACATTGAAATGCTTCACAAACTGCAAGAACATGAGAGTTGGCATGTGTTGTGGTAAAGTAATAAAATGAATGTCAGATTAGCAGCACAACTTCTCAGTGAATCTGTTGCTTCTTCTCTTGAGTTTTGCAATAATGAGAAGCTATTGGATTTTGTTGGCTGTGAAGCGACTGTTAAATTTATTAGTATGTTTAATTGCCTTTTTTGATGTGCTGACATCTCGAAATATGAACTGTCGAGATTCCAAGGCTCCATTGCAATCAGCAAACATAGCAGAGAGTAAGTCCATTTTACACACTGCAAGGTCTTATATAAACAGGCTCATTTTCAAAGCACTTAGCCTCCCAAAGTTCCATAGAAACCTATGGAACTTAGCCTCCCAAAGTGCTTTGAAAATATGCCTCAAAGTCTTTGAAGGAATCCAGACACGGCAAGTCTATGTTAGATTCAGTTCGGAAAACTGGATTCCAGGGGTTTATAGTTTGCATTGACAGTTTGCAGATGCTCTATGACTTCCTGATTGGTAAACCTGCATATCAAATGAGATTCCTGTATGCCTTTAAAAGTAAGCCAAGATCATTTGGAGTTATTGTTTGGCAAAATTTGGTGTCTCAGGGGCTATAACAACAATCCATCAGCAAGGCAGTTCATTGCTGCTTATAGAAAAATGCTTATGCATAATGATCTACAAGATATTCTCCAAAATAAACTGCCTGCCACTGAAAACTGTTCCCATTTTAACTGTATCAAGCAATTACATAGCCGAAGTAACACCCTCAGCATCAGTCCTTAACAATTCTATGAGTAGACACAGCCTCATTGATCCTGTTGAAAGTGTAATAGCAGACTATGATTACACCTATATCCCAAGACCTGACCATCTGACCATGTGTTCAGAAAACATTCTTGTATATATTGCTGGATTTGTTGTTTTTAAGTTGCAAACATCTCTACATTGTGATCCCTGCATAAACGCTTTGAGTAATGAAAGTGGCAGCACACTGTATTCATTGATAACACAGAAAAGTACAGGTCACCTTATTTTTCCCTCAACAGATGTTATTGAAATTTGTATGAAGTCTGAACATTATTTTTAGATGCTATGTCTTCAATCCAGCTAGCCCAGCAGTTTCCCTTTCTTGAGTTTCTTGTTTTGAAATAGTGCAGTCTGTGTTAACAAGCTTCTCAAACAGAACTATCTTCTCTGTTTTGTCAGGTCACGTGTATGAATACGATCCAGTAGAAAATCATGTGCTTTTGTTTTAAAGCTGTGTCAGAAAAATATTTGCAAGTACGATTTTTTTATGCGGGGAAACAATACACTGCCAAAATACAAAATAGCAAGCAGCACAGTATTAGTCGCCAAGTTTATACAAAGTTGATTAATTTCAGTAGAAAATAAATCTATTGGCTGCCTGCTATGTGAATATTCCATCACTGTTTAATTATTGCTACCAAGTATTACATATTTAGGGCATATGCTTTAAACATAGATTGTTTAAATTTGTTTATCTAGACCTTACAAGCACATGGCAAAACCAAAGTGTAGTTAAACAATTGGTATAAACTGTGTTGTTTATGATTTTACTTGTTATGAAATGCTTTGAGTCCTACTGATCTGTACATCTGTTGTGTTATTTTGGAAACAGTCAGGTGGGCTTATAGGGAGGGAGGGGAGTACAGGAGAGGAAGGGTTCTTGGGGTATGTTCTCTGTAAAAGTTTTTATTGTGCCGTGTAGGATGGTTTACTGTTTTTTTCTTGTTCTGTATGAAGCTTATCAACCAACATGTTTTGCTTTTAATAAAGATGATTAAAACATAAAAAATAAGTTTTGGATGTTACTGAATTCTATTATTCTGTCTCAGTGTATTTTCAGTTTTGGCACAGTATGAGCCATCACAAGAACAAAATATAAGAAAACCAATGGGTTGCATTAGGGGCTTATAGCCCAATTAGTTATGTTTCAACAAATAGATCTGTTTGACAGAAAATATTTGTATTATTTTGACTTATAAACCACTTGTCCCTGAAACATGCTCAAACAACAGAATAATCCATTTGTGTATCTAAAAGATAAAACTTCTACAAAACAGATGACGATGTGATTCCATGTGCCCCAATGAAAGCAGTTTAATTCTACTTCCATTTAATTTCAATATATTCCATCATCTTTATAACACCAGGCTTCCCAAGGCAGATTACAACATTTAAGATGAACCCATCAGGAAACAGGATATCCTCACTGAAATTTGGCCCTCTGTATTGTATACAGTGTATTTAATTAATTTTTAGTGTAGAAAAATGAGCACAAAATACAGAGTTTAAAATTGCTGTTTCTACCAGCTATAATATTTTAAAGCTAAAAACTGTCCAATAAGTGGAAAAAAAAAAACAACAAAACTTTTGTCCTCCACCTTTTAAGGCACTGCCTATCCAACTGAAGCAGCTTTAGATTTGTTACAGATGGACCAACAATAAAAAAAATGACAATGTGGATGCAGCAGCTCATAGGTTTGCTTGCTTTGTTTTGAGTGAATGGAGATGGCTGTGCTGGAAAGGAAAGACTGTCCTAATTGGCTTCTTTGTTTACAGTGGACTAGATATAAGTACATAAGTACATAAGTAATGCCATACTGGGAAAAGACCAAGGGTCCATCGAGCCCAGCATCCTGTCCACGACAGCGGCCAATCCAGGCCAAGGGCACCTGGCAAGCTTCCCAAACGTACAAACATTCTATACATGTTATTCCTGGAATTTTGGAGTTTTCCAAGTCCGTTTAGTAGCGGTTTATGGACTTGTCCTTTAGGAAACCGTCCAACCCCTTTTTAAACTCTGCTAAGCTAACTGCCTTCACCACTTTCTCCGGCAACGAATTCCAGAGTTTAATTACACGTTGGGTGAAGAAAAATTTTCTCTGATTTGTTTTAAATTTACTACACTGTAGTTTCATCGCATGCCCCCTAGTCCTAGTATTTTTGGAAAGCGTGAACAGACGCTTCACATCCACCTGTTCCACTCCACTCATTATTTTATATACCTCTATCATGTCTCCCCTCAGCCGTCTCTTCTCCAAGCTGTATAGCCCTAGCCTCCTTAGTCTTTCTTCATAGGGAAGTCGTCCCATCCCCGCTATCATTTTAGTCGCCCTTCGCTGCACCTTTTCCAATTCTACTATATCTTTCTTGAGATGCGGCGACCAGAATTGAACACAATACTCAAGGTGCGGTCGCACCATGGAGCGATACAACGGCATTATAACATCCTCACACCTGTTTTCCATACCTTTCCTGATAATACCCAACATTCTATTCGCTTTCTTAGCCGCAGCAGCACACTGAGCAGAAGGTTTCAGTGTGTTCTCGACGACGACACCCAGATCCCTTTCTTGGTCCGTAACTCCTAACGTGGAACCTTGCATGACGTAGCTATAATTCGGGTTCTTTTTTCCCACATGCATCACCTTGCACTTGCTCACATTAAACATCATCTGCCATTTAGCCGCCCAGTCTCCCAGTCTGGTAAGGTCCTCTTGTAATTTTTCACAATCCTGTCGCGATTTAACGACTTTGAATAACTTTGTGTCATCAGCAAATTTAATTACCTCGCTAGTTACGCCCATCTCTAAATCATTTATAAATATATTAAAAAGCAGCGGTCCTAGCACGGACCCCTGAGGAACCCCACTAACTACCCTTCTCCATTGTGAATACTGCCCATTTAACCCCACTCTCTGTTTCCTATCCTTCAACCAGTTTTTAATCCACAATAGGACATTTCCTCCTATCCCATGACCCTCCAATTTCCTCTATAGCCTTTCATGAGGTACCTTGTCAAACGCCTTTTGAAAATCCAGATACACAATATCAACCGACTCCCCTTTGTCCACATGTTTGTTCACTCCTTCAAAGAATTGAAGTAAATTGGTCAGGCAAGATTTCCCCACACAAAAGCCATGCTGACTTGGTCTCAGTAATCCATGTCCTCGGATGTGCTCTGTAATTTTGTTTTTGATAATAGCCTCTACCATTTTCCCCGGCACCGACGTCAGACTCACCGGTCTATAATTTCCCGGATCTCCCCTGGAGCCTTTTTTAAAAATGGGCGTTACATTGGCCACCCTCCAATCTTCCGGTACCACGCTTGATTTTAAGGATAAGTTGCATATCACTAGCAGTAGCTCCGCAAGCTCGTTTTTCAGTTCTATCAGTACTCTAGGATGAATACCATCCGGTCAAGGAGATTTGCTACTCTTCAGTTTGCCGAACTGCCCCCTTACGTCCTCCAGGTTTACCGTGAAGTCAGTAAGTTTCTCCAACTCGTCCGCTTGAAATACCATTTCCGACACCGGTATCCCACCCAAATCTTCCTCGGTGAAGACCGAAGCAAAGAATTCATTCAGTCTCTCCGCTACGTCTTTGTCTTCCTTGATCGCCCCTTTTACCCCTCGGTCATCCAGCGGCCCAACCGATTCTTTTGCCGGCTTCCTGCTTTTAATATAGACTCACTTCCACTCCTGCCTATTAAACCTCCTTGGGTATGCCTATGTGTTGTCCATCTGTAAAAAGTCGAAAGCTGTTCCAGTTGGATAGGCAGTGCCTTAAAAGGTTGAGGACAAAATATTTTTATTTATTTTTCTTACTTATCTGATAACCTTTTAATTTATTTGAAAGCTTCCCATATGAAGATATAAATATAAAAATTGAATATCACTAAAACAACTTAAAAACTATTATAGCTGGTAGAAACAGCAGTTTTATTTTATGCTTATTTTTCTACACTGTTCTATACAATACAGATGGCCAAGTTTCAGTGAGGATATCCTGTTTCTTGATGGGTTCATCTTAACTGTTGTTGTAATCTGCCTTGGGAAGCCTAGGGCTAGGTTTACTAAGCGGTGCTATGGGCACGTTAGCGTTTTTAGGTTTAATAATTTTTATTGATGAATGCAGAGAGAAAACAATTCCATGTTAAACAAGATAACTCAGGCAGTTAACATTGCAAACCTGTACTAATACAGCAAAACTGCTATCATCAATTTTTCTTTTTTGTTTCTCCCCCCACCCTCCCCTCCCCCCTCCGTATTACTATATTAATTATCAATGGCATATGTATGCAAAATAACTATTATCAATAAATCTGCCTGTGGTTTTTGGAATGTATCAACTAGCAACCTGAACATTATGCAACAAAATTTAAAAATAAATATAAATCACTGGTGCCATTCTGTGTGCTTAGTTTTTATTCCATTGCTCTGCTATACTGTGGCTCTGCCAGTCAGCAAGTTATCACCCACTTAGCAGGAGAATCACATCGCATCTGTATGGTGCCACTATCTCCATCCTACTCTCATTAACTACCCCTCTCCCCAATTATACCTACCCCCTCTTCCCTCCCCCCCCTTACCACCCCCTCCCACGGTATCTTCCAGAATCAACCCACCTATAAACCATGCTCTCTTCCGACAAAGTCAGAGGGAATTTAGTACCAGACTTCTACCTCTTGTATGTAGCGACTGAATGTATGGGCTCCAAATGTCCAAAAAAGACTTCCTCCTCCTAGAGGAGCCTCTGACTCCCCGGCGTTCACAAAGCATCAGCTCGTGAAATCTATTTCTCCAGTGCCAGAAGTCCGGGAGGGTACCGCCCACCCATTGACAGAGTAGCAACCTCTTACCAACCAGACAGGCCTTACGAACCAGGTGTTTCCCAGATGTACTCAAGACAAAAGCCTCGTGTCTATCCAGCAGTACACCCATCGGAGAACATATAATCCTAGAGCCCAGCAGAAATGACAGATATTTCAAAACAGCCATCCAAAAGCGCTTTACCTGAAAGCATTCCCACAAACAGTGGAACAGAGAGCCCGGCACTCTCCCACACTTTTCACACAATGGGTCTTCCACCCCTCCCATCTGAAAAAGCTGAGTTTTTGTGAGATACGCTCTATGAAGAATTCGGTATTGACATTCACGGAGGCCCGCATTAGCAGTCATCTCCGGGATCCGAGACGTCAGTGTATCAAAATCTAAGGATAACCCCGGCCTGGCCAAGTCTTTAGCCCACCTCATCCTGATTAACTCTCTGTCCTTCTGAAGTGGCAATTTCCCTAATATCTTGTACAACTTTGAGACTGAAAGTCGATCCGTGCCTACTCTGTCTAAAAACTGTCTCATCCGATGGCAATGTCTGCCTCTCAAAGCTTCCAAATCTAGGGACCGCACATAGTGTGCTACTTGTTGGTAGGCAAAAATGTTGTTCATATCATAGCCAATACCTAGAGCTCCCAGATTTAACAGCCTCCCTTGCTCATTTAACAGATGTTCCAGACGACTGATACCTAAGTGCCCCCAGACCCGAAATGTCCCATTTTCCATCCCCGGCCTGAAAGACAAATTACCACAGATGGGCAACATATCCGACGTGTGAATCGATAAGCCCCAAATACCCATCAACTCTCTCCAGAGAGACCGCAAAGATGTCAACAGCAGACTATTCCGCAGGTGTTCCGGAACCCTTGCCCTGGGTGCTTGTATTAGAAAATAGAAGTGACAAGGGGCAAAAAACTGGCCCTCAATTGTACGGGGTGTATAATCTTCCCGGTCAAAAAACCAGTCACCAAAATACCTCAGTAAACATGCCCTGTTATACCTTTTCAGGTCTGGTAAGCCCAGCCCTCCCTCCTGCCAGTGGCCCATCAACAGAGGCAGCGACAGTTTGGCCTTTCCCCCCCCCCCCCCCCCAACAATACCTTCTAAGCAAGCGATATAGGACCTTAAAATCTCGGCGGTAGATAAGAATGGGCAATAACCTTATACAATAAAGCCACCTGGGGAATTCCACCATCCGAAATAACTGAATGCGCCCATAGAGTGTAAGAGGCAAAGTCCCCCAACTCTTCAGCCGTGCCTCCATAGCCTCCAGCAATCGATTCACATTCAGTCCTTATATCTCAGTCGAGTTCATAGACAGCCAAACCCCCAGACAACAAAACGAGCTGTGCGCCCACCGGAGCGGAAAAGTCTGCCCCCATTCCCTCTTCTGTTCCTCTGAGAAGGCCAGTGCCAAAGATTTCATATAGTTAAGCTTGAACCCTGCATAATCGCCAAACTCCTGAAAAAGTTCTAACAAAGCTGGGAGTGACTGGGAGGGTTGTGTCAAATGCACCAATAAGTCATCCGCAAAAGCAGACACCAAAAACCGCGACACCCCTATCGGTACTCCCCTGATCTCTGGATGGGTTTGTATCGCTCTAACCAAGGGGTCTAAGGACAACACAAATAATAAAGGAGAAAGCGGACACCCCTGCCTGGTGCTTCGAAAGATGTTAAATGAGCGGGAACAAACCCCATTTACCCAGACATGTGCCTTAGGTTCCAGATACAACACCTTAATCGCATCTAGAAAGGGCCCCTGGATACCATATTGCTTCAAAGTCTCAAACAGATAGTGCCAGTTCACTCGGTCAAAAGCTTTCTCCGCGTCAAAACTGACTAACAGAGACGCCAGACGCTTATGTTGTACCGTCTCTAAAGAGGCCAATATAGCACGGAGATTCCGATCCGCAGTCCTTCCCTTTACAAAACCCACTTGAGCGTCTTCTACCAACTCCGGAAGTACCCGAGCCAACCGATTTGCCAAAATCTTAGCATACAATTTGGCATCCACATTAAGGAGGGAAATTGGTCTATACGATCCAGGATCTTCCTTGTCCTTACCTGCCTTCGGGATAACCACAATCTGGGCCACCTTCATCGTTTCCGGTACATTCTGTTCCTTGACCATAGAATTAAACAAGGCCAAAAGCGGTCTCTTAAGATTGTCATAGAACTGCTTGTAAAACTCCATACGGTAGCCATCCATGCCTGGGGTTTTATGAGAAGCGCTTTGCTGCAATGCTAGCATAAGATCTCCCTCCACAATTGGGCTATTTAGCCTCTGCAACTGCTGAGGGGACAATTTAGGGAGCGCTACCGATTCTAAAAACATTTCAGCATTCAGCCCCTCATCTGCAGACCTAGCATATAAAGTCTCAAAGAACTGGCCAAAACGGTCTGCTATGCTCTGATCTGTTCTCAATACCTGCCCATTTAAAGCTTTCAGTTGCAAAACTCTGGAAGTCCCCCTTTTACTCCGTACCATGTTCGCTAACAATCTCCCTGCCTTGTTACTATACTGGAATAGTTTATATTTATAATAAAACTGGGACTTGACTGATCTCTGATGCAACAATTCATTAAGTTCTTTCTGTACGCCCAAAAGCAGTGACCTATTCTCTTCAGTAGCTGTCCGACCATATATCTTCCTGTATTTGCGAACCTGCAATTCTAACCTCAATATCTCCCTATCTCGGATTCGCCGAGCTCTAGCACAATAAGAAATAATATCCCCTCGTAAGACAGCTTTCTCTGTTTCCCAAAAAAGGATTGGCTGCTGTCTGTGAATATCATTATTAACCTCATGGTCAGCCATCTTTTCCGTTAGAAATATTTGGAATCTCTGATCTCCAACTAGATCTAAGGGATATCTCCAGAGTCGCATACCACCCCCCTGCATGGGTCTCCACCAACTCAGCCAAATGAGAGCATGATCTGAGACCCCGTATGGACCAATCTCGGCACGCTCCATCTGCGAAAACAACGAGCTCGAGACAAACAAGTAATCTATGCGAGATTGAGATGCATGGACTCTAGAGAGGTGAGTAAAGTCCCTGTCCGATGGGTGTAAAACACGCCAGACATCCACAAGATCCAATGCCTCACAAAGCAGGGATAAGGCCTGAGCACCCCCTCCTGAACTCCCAGCACCAGAGTTTGATCTATCCAGCCGGGGATCAGCCACTAGGTTAAAATCCCCTCCCATGATAATATTCCTTCCTTTGAACTTGGTTAAGTGAGATATCAACCCCTGAAAAAACTTTTTATCAAACACATTTGGAGCATACACATTACATAGTATCAATTGCTGGCCCTCAATCTCCATCTGTGCTACAATATAACGGCCCTCCACATTCCGGAACGTGGAGGTAACCTTTACTTGTAAACCTTTCCTAAAGAGAATTAGTACTCCTGCCTTCCGTCCCACTGCTGGTGCCTCTAGCAATGAACCCACCCATCCTGTCTTGAATTTTAAATGTTCCCCTGATGACAGATGCGTCTCCTGCAATAGAGCTATATCCACTTGCTGTCTTTTCAGCACCTGAAGCACCTTTGTCCTCTTAATAGGGGACGAAACTCCCCCAATATTCCAAGAGACAATTCTAAGTGACCCCAGTGCACCAGAAATCTAATATCACCATGAAAAAGGTTATACATCTGCAAAACTGGAGAGAACCCCCCCCAGCCCATGGGGTCCTCTCCTTCAATCCCCTCCGACTCTTTCAGATACCTCTCTCCCCCTCCTATCCCCCTCCCCCCTTCCCTACCCCCCCTCCCCCCTTCCCCACCCTTGAACTTCCCCACAATGCTATTGTGGCTTAGGTCATGTGAGCTCCCCCCCACAACACTTCATCTATCTGCTACCCAATATAATACTTTCTTAGAGGGCCCCCCTCCCTCCCATAGCGCAGTCTGGACCCGCAGCTTTAGGTAACGTGACAGACCCCTGTCTCCTGGACTTCAGGATCCCACCATCAGGTTGACTAGCACTAATTATAACACAATGCTGCTATCTCTGAAAGTGTAGGTCCTATGTCTCAACCAAACAATTAACTGGAGAAACATTAACAATAAATACAATAAATGCATGTGAGCCCTTGCTGCCCTTCCATGGTCCGTGGTCCATTACCACTTTCTTGGTCATCAAGGTATCCAACCTTATCTCCACCGCACAGTATGCATACTCCAATGGAACTCTTAGGGATCCGCATCCGCAATGTTCCATTGAATCTTCCTCATCTGTCTGTTACAAATGGGCCCACTGCACCCAGGGCTCGTTTTTCCAACTGCATAACTTCCACCAGTTCTCAGTCCAAAAAGAGAGAAAAAAAGAAGAAAACTGGAAAACCAAAACACTTCTGTGCTGTTCAGCTCCACTGCCGTCTCCAGGCACCCTCATACTCAGCGCTCCTCCAACAACCCATTATACTCCAACTCATGCTGGTCTTTCAGCTTCCAAATCTCACTTCACGAATTTCAGAGCCTCTGTCGCCGATGAAAACATGGTCTGCTTCCCATCATGCCAGATCTTTAAGCGTGCCGGGTATAACAAAGCAAACTGTATTTTCCTTGCAAATAACAGTTGACATACCTCCCGGAAAGCTCGCCGTTGCAACGACACCCCAGCCGAGAAATCTTGGAAGCAACGTACCGTAGCGTTCTCATATTGTACAGTCCCAGCTTTTCTGAAGGCTCTGAAAATTTCTTGCTTATGAGCAAAGTTGAGTACTTTAAAGATGACCACTCGGGGGCGCAGGTCCTTCGAATTTCCAGGCCCCAACCGGTGAGCTCGCTCCACTCTTAAGGGCCCAGCCAAGGATTGTAATTTCAAAGTTTTAGGGAGCCAGCTTTCCAAGAAATCTCTCAGTTCAGAATCTTTAATCTTTTCAGTCAGACCTACCAGTCTGATGTTACTCCTGCGGGCCCGATTCTCCAGATCTTCCAGCTTACTTTCTAGTTTGTCCACTTTGCTCTGCAAGTCCAGCTGTGTGACCTCATGCTGCTGGACTCTATCCTCCACATCTGAGAGCCTCTGCTTATAAAGGGAGAACTCTGATTGAATATTCTCCAGTTTAGCATCGATACCTCCCAGCTGCTCTGTTATCTTCTCTAGCTTGGTGTCCACCGAGGTGCCCAACATGGCTGAGACCTCTGCCGCAACTTCTGCTGCCCACACGGAGCTGATCGATTTCGGGCCTTCTCCCTCTCTGTCCGCCATCTTTGCTTCAGCCGCGCGGCTCCGTGTGGCGTCTTTCTTCGCCGATTTTGCAGCCATCACCTGCTTCGTTTGTCTCGCGCTTTACCTCCAGCGATGCTCCGCGCAATCCGCTCTCCCTGAGTATATTTCCCACGTTTTGAGATGGCAATTGTAAAGTTTTTAAGCTTATACTCGCGTGAGGGAGGCGGGAGCTCAGCACGACAACATCCGCTCTCTAGCCATGCATCACGTGACCCCACATTAGCGTTTTTAATGTGTGTAAATGGTTTATGCGTGTTAAATGCTAACGCTTCCATAGAAATGTATAGGTGCGTTAGCGTTTAACGCACCTTAAATTTATAGGCGCATTAAAAACGCTAACACACCTTAGTAAACATACCCCCTAGTGTTATAAAAATGGAATATATTGAAATTAAATGGAAGTAAAATTAGACTCTCCTTTCATTGGGGCACATGGAATCACATCTTCACTTCTTCTGTTTTGTAGTAGAAGTTTACATTTTAGATACACAAATGGGATAATTCTGTTTTGAGCATGTTTCAGGGAGAAGTGGTTTTATAAATCAAAATCAAAATATTTTTTTTCATGCAGATCTCTTTTGTTTAAGCATAACTAAATGGGCTATAGGCCCCTAATGCAGTCCATTGATTTTCTTATATTTTGTTCTTCTGATGACTTGTACTGTCACAATAACGGGAAGGAACAACTTTGTAATTAAAGATGAGAAAGATCAAAACTACTATACAATCTTAAATTTTCATCTAAAAAACATAAATACCATTCTACAAGAACACTTGAAAAACTTAGGTCCCCCTTATACTTATAAAATTTGTGTATAAGGATGTGCTCATCATATGTTTTCAAAGGACAATCACAGATGCCAAGATCTTCTAGAGTTGTCCAGGCTTTTAATCACAGCACATCTCTACTGATATAAAGTGATGCCTCCAAGTGCCACCCTTTATAATGTTACTTCTGTGCAAAAAAGTAATGCTTTAACTTAGCGTTTGCGGTTCAGAAATGGGTCTCAACATGGGCCATGTTTCGCCAAGGCTGTTTCAAGACACCCATCAATTAACATTTGAAATTTAAATCATGTGAAAGTGTCCCTGAAAACAAAATATGAAACTTAAAAAACTTGTGCATTTAACTTATGAATTCAAACTAACTTTGCGAAGGCTACCTAAAGCTAACCAGCTAACACAAAATGTCCTCACCCCATACCTTGGCTGTCAACTGAAATGCAGATGCTCAACGAAACTGGAAGAGGCACGGCTCCATTTAAACTTTGGAGATATCTAGAAAATAATTTGTTGTTCAAAAGATTTTGAAATGGAGTCTATTTGGATATTGCATGAACTGGTGTCATTTGAAGATGAATGTGCAATGGTTCCTTCAATGTCAATAAAATTGTTATCAAGTAAAGGGGACAATACTCATAAACAGAGGAGTTGGATATAGGCGTATGTACTAGCTTTAACTCATCTTTTAGTATGACTAGGTTATATATATTGCTCAAGGAGCTACTTCATTAGTAGCATCCATATTGCCATGGTTGAAACTGATAGAATCAATAATAAGGGGGAGGGGGAGAGGGAGGTTGGGCTAGCGGGGAAGGGAGAAAATTGCTAAAAAGGTTGATGACGGACTTTAATGTTTTATTTCTACTTTGAATGTTTTGATGTTGGCATTTTTGTGTATGCCGGATTCTGGATGTATTTTATTTGTGTTTGTCATCAATAAAAATGTTGAAACATAAACTTTGGAGACGTCACTGTCCCCGAAGTGAATACATTTTCAAAATGAACCATCAAAGTTAGTTTGACTTCATAAGTTAAATGCACATGTTTTTTAAGTTTAATGTTTTGTTTTCAGGGACGCTTTCACATGATTTAAATTTGAAAAGTTAATTGATGGGTGTTTTGAAACAGCCTCAGCGAAACATGGCCCCTGTCGAGATTCATTTCTCAACCGCAAAAGCTAAGTGAAAGCAATACTTATTACTTTTTTGCACAGAAGTAACATTATAAAGGGTGGCACTTGGAGGCATCACTTTATATCAATAGAGATGTGCTGTGATTAAAAGCCTGGACAACTCTTGAAGATCTTGGCATCTGTGATTGTCCTTTGAAAACATATGAGCATGTTCTTATACATAAATTGTATAAGTATAAGGGGGACCTAAGTTTATTAAGTGTTCTTGTACAATAGTATTTGTGTTTTTTAGATGAGAATTTAACATTGTGTAGTATGACTTATACTTTGCCAAAACTGAAAACTCTTATCTCCTCTATCTGGTCTATCATAAAAGGAGCTCATTGTGAACACTTTCCACCCTAAAAGGTTGTTTTGTGGCTGTACATGAGGAATTGTGATATTGAATAAATACGTATATGTTTTTATTCTTAGTCATGCATCCAAATGTTATATAATCCTTTCAAGAAAGTAATTTAATCGTTTAACTTAATAGTGGAACATAACCACAGAGGCACGGTATGGTTGAATTTTCAATATGGTAACACTAGAGCCCAGCTAAGGTTATTTTGAGTTAGTCTTTACTGGGCCAAACTTGCTTTCCTTGTGCTATCACCATCCAGCTGGGTAGGCAGTGTCTTAAAAGGTGGAGGACAAATGATAAAAAAAAAAATATTTACATCCCACATTATCCCAAGCAAACTCAGGTTCAATGTGTCTTACATTTGAAAATACAGTTAGACAGAACAATAGAATTCAGCTATATCATGGGAGCAAGTAGATGGGTTTGTCTGAAACATTTAAGGAAGTTGAGATTTGCATATATACCCAACTGCTCACTTGGGCTAACTCATTTAAATTAAAACTTAATACAGAGAAGACTCATTGCCTTATTCTTTCCTCTCCCTTTAACAGATTCAGACCTGCTACCTTAAACGCACCTGGCCTTGTCCTGCCCATCTCTGAGAGTCTACGAATACTGGGAGTCATTGTTGACCAAAACTTAACACTGTTGGATCATACCAACTCAACCACCAAGAAAGTATTCTTCTCTCTCTGGAAACTAAAACGATTAAAGCCTTATTTCCCAAGAAGAGTATTTTGTAATTTAGTCCAATCACTAGTCTTAAGCCGAATCGATTACTGTAATGGCATATACGCAGGGTGCAGAGACCTACTTCTCAAAAAAACTACAAACTGCCCAAAACACAGTGGCTCGACTAATCTTTGGTGCATCAAACTTCAAAAGTTCCAGACCACTTCGTGAGAAATTACACTGGAGCGAATAACTTTTAAAATTTGCACCCTAGTCCATAAGATCCTCTATGGAGCAGCTCCAGCATACATGGATGCCCTACCAGCTTATTTTTGAAAGAGAAAGACACCCATATTTCGACCCAAATCGGGAGATGGGCGTCCGTTTCCCGTGGGTGCCCAAATCGGTATAATCGAAACCCGATTTTTGGCGTCCTCAACTGCAGTCTGTCACGGAGATGAACAAAGATCATGGGGGTGTGTCGGAGGTGTGGCGAAGGCGGGACTGGGGCGTGGTTATCGGCCGAGGAGAGATGGGCATCTTTAGCTGATAATCGAAACAAGAAGGGCGTTTTTTACGAGAATTTGGTCTGCTTTATTTGGACCCTTTTTTTTTCAGGTCCAAGTCCCAAAAAAGTGCCCCAACTGACCAGAAGACCACTGGAGGGAATCGGGGATGACCTCCCCTGACTCCCCCAGTGGTCACTAACCCCCTCCCACCAAAAAAAACCCACTTTACAAACTTTTTTTCCCAGCCTGTATGCCAGCCTCAAATGCCATACCCACCTCCATGACAGCAGAATGTGTTCTATCCTCTGACAGCCTTTCCCTGGTTCTGATGTGGGTCTCGGGTGAATGTGACACCTTTTCTGTTAAGGGCACTGCAAAGTCACATCAGCAATGCATTGTGGTGGGTGTAGGGTATTGGGCTCCGTGATTTCACTAGCTTGTGTTAAATGCTCACGATGTTGGTAGGCTCCCATGGTGCTTTTCCCTCTGCTTACTGGGTCAGAGTGTGCCCTGTTTTGTTT
Organism: Microcaecilia unicolor; assembly: GCF_901765095.1. Classification (NCBI taxonomy): domain Eukaryota; kingdom Metazoa; phylum Chordata; class Amphibia; order Gymnophiona; family Siphonopidae; genus Microcaecilia; species Microcaecilia unicolor. The sequence continues at coordinate 115,262,017 of NC_044040.1, read as the reverse complement.
CCGGTAGTCCATGAGGTAGTGGCCATTTGTGTAAGACACTTTTAGATCCCTTTCATGTGTTAGCCACGTTACAGCACTTAGTTTTTACCTTGAATGTTGCTGAAAAAGGGCATTATACACCATTCTGCCAGCTCGGACCTACTGCTAATCTCATTACCAGCGAGATTCGTTGCCAATGGGGCACAACCTCTGATTTGCAGTTAACTGTGAGTAAAGGTGCTTATTCAAATAAAGGTCGTTTTCAGCGAGATTAGTTGTCAGGTGTGAACTGCTGTGCCAAGGTTATACACCAGCAACAAGTCCTATCCCTGGAGCACTTTTAGTGGGTACTGCAGTGCACTTCAGGCAGGCAGACCCAGGCCCATCCCCCCCACCCGTAACACTTGTGGTGGTCAATGGGAGGCCTCTAAAACCTACTGTACCCACATGTAGTTGCCCCTTCACCCCTAAGAGCTATGGTAGTGTTGTACATTTGTCCCTCCCATGACCAAATGGCTTGGATTGGGACGTTTTTGAGCTGGCGTTTTTAGTTTCCATTATCGCAAAAAAAAAAAAAAAACGCCCATCTCAGAAGGGACCAAATCCATGGCATTTGGTCCGTCCAAACCATATTTTCAAAATGAAAGATAGACACCCATTTTTTCGATAATGCGGTCTGTTCCGCCTCTTCACATACCCGTTTTCGGACATAGACGCCCATAGAGATGGGCGTTCGCATTCGATTATGCCCCTCCTAGTCAACTTGCCACCGAGGAATTCGTTTAGATCTTCTCGTTCATACTTAAACCTCCATTACCCTGCGAGTTCTGATCTCAAGTATAAAACCACATAAGCTTCCACCTTTTCCTATATCAGCACTCTTGTGGAATGCATTGCCTAAATCTGTAAAAACGGTTCAAGAAGTCTCTCAAGACCTACTTATTTGGGCAAGCTTACCCTACAGATCCCATCCTGCCTCCATGATTCCTGGACTCCAACTCCTATGAAGACCTTGTGAACTTAACTACTTTCTCGTAACCCTGTACCTTTACGCCACCCATATCACTTTCAATTTATTGTACTTTACTGTTTGTTTACTAAATGTTGTAAGCCACATTGAGCCTGCCAGCGGTGGGAAACTATGAGGTATAAATGATATAAATAATAAATAATTTAGAAGTCTGTCCTTTAATTGTGCTGCATGTTCAGAAATCATTGCCATAAGTAGAGACAGTTATTCAAACATTATCACATGCACAGAACAGGCATCCAAACACACACTGCAAAAGTAAACAACAACTTCTACAGAGTACATCCAAAATTTAATTTTTATTTTCTCATTTCCATCTTCCAAAATTCTAGACAGAAGATGTACAGATCAGCAGGACCCAAAGCAGTCCAAAACAAGTAAAGTCAGAAACAACACAGTTTATACCTAATTGTTCAACCACTCTTAGGATTCACCTTTGGGTTTAAAAAACAAAACTGTGTGCATGTAAGGACTGGATCAGTGGCGTAGGAAGGGGGGGGGGGGGCGGTCCGCCCCGGGTGCACGCTGCTGGGGGGGTGGGGTCGGCTCCGCTGGTTCCCTGCTCCCTCTGTCCCTGAACAGGTTACTTCCTGTTCCGGGGCAGAGAGAGCAAGGAACCAGAGGAGCCGACTCAGCTCCCAGCGACGTGCACTCGGGGGCGGACCGGCCCTCTCGCCCGCCCCTCGCTTCCTAATTAAAGTAAGAATGCACTCCGAGGGGGGGTGTGCGCAGCGGCGACCCGCCCCGGGTGTCAGCCGCCCCTCGCTACGGCACTGGACTGGATAAATAAAATTAAAACAAAGCCCTTAATAAACTTGCTAGCAATAATGAAACAGTGATGGAATATTCACATAGCAAGCAGCCTGAGCCAACAGATTTCCACTGAACATAATTAAAGCAGCCTGAGCCAACAGATTTCCACTGAACATAATTAACTTTCCCAATGAATAGTAAGCCGCGCGACAATGCCAACACACCCATTCAAAGTGAATGGGCTGTGTCGGCATTAGCGGGCAGATTAGTAAACAGGGGGGGTGTATGAACTTGGCAGCTAATAGTGTGCTGAATTGGACAATGTTGGCACATTTAGACTGACTCTGGGCAGAACTTCTGCATGAAGGAAGCCCTTCCCTCATTATTCAATACCCCCCTGTGAAATAGTAGTAATAAAAAAAGGCAAGTGCATTTTTATAATATAGCACTGCATTCCACAAAACAAAAGGAGCAAGTTCCCACATGCCATCTTTTTCTTTGATGTAGGCACAGGAATAAAATATGTTGAAACCCGGGAGCATTTAACTTAATTAATTATTTTTTAATTGTACTTACAAATAGTAAATCTTATTGTTAAGCACCTGGTTCTCATAACATGATGAAAAACATCTCTGCAGGCATACTGGGAGTCCCTATAACCAGCACCTCCAAATGACACAATGATTTATAATTTAGAACTAATAACTACTATAACCGATGAAACCAATACTTTCTCTGTTTACATCGGTATGCTGCACAAGCTGGCACGTTTGAAAATATAAGTGAAATCAAATAAAAATGCTACCAACAATAAAGAATGACAACGCAGCAACTCATAGGTTTGCTTGCTTTTGTTTTGGGTGAACGGAAATGACGGCTGCGCGAAGGAGATGGAAAGGGAGAGTTACCTAATTGAAATCATCTTTTTGACGTCACGCACTGTTCTCAATGTTGCCGTATCCCTGTTTGTTGTCCCCTATTTATTTCGTCATTCGTTGTGAGTTGAAATGTGCTGCTATCATGTTTTCTGATAAATTCATTTTGCTACTTATCGTAACCTTACGCTTCTTCTTGGTGATAAATGGGGGTAAGCTTAAATTTTTTTTTATATGGTGAGTTTTCCCCATGAGTGTTGTTTTTGAAGGTAACTGTTCTTCCAAATTTAAGATTTCAAACGTGCCCGGATAATGTAATAAACATGTTTGATACTTGAATAGCAGAATTAGTTTAACAAGTTGGTAGGAAGGCTGCAAAAGATCTAAAGCAGAGTGAAAGAAGGAAGTAAGCAAATACCAAGTAACTTACCTGCTGTTATCCGACCTCCCTCCCTGCATACCCCACTTTTTCGTCCTTTCTCTCCAGGAAAAGCCCGAGATGCTAAGTTTTTCTCATTAGAAACGTCTGGCATTCGTTTGAAGGGTATTTTACTTTCATACTCTTTGAACCTCTTCCCTCAATTATTAAAGTCTCAGTTCCAGTACACTGATTCTGAACTTCAGTAGGAGGAAATTTAAGCACGCCTTCCTATGTGCTGCCTCTCCCTTGCCCCATTCCTTTTCGCTGTACCTAAGTGCTCTGAACAAGGGTTACCATATGATTGGGTTTCTGTGGACATGGCCTCATTTCCAGGGCACTGTCCGGTGTCCAGGCGGTTTTCTTAATTTTTATTCTAACCGGTTTTCTGACAAAGCAACGCACAGTCGCAGACACACACAAACGCGCCAGTCTTGATCTACTGGTGTGCGGACCAATGGGAAGTGAGAGGGAAGGGAACCCAGCATCAGCACCCGGAGGTGAGTACATAATCGCCCCTCTGAGTTCCATGACCCCCTCCTCCCTCCCTCCTTCCACTCGCGTCCAAGTTCCACGGCCCCCCTCTCCTCCGAGTTCCAACACCCCGAGTTCCATGCCCCCCTACCTCCCTCCCGTCCGAGTTCCACGCCCCCCTCTCCTCCGAGTTCTACCGTCCCGAGCTTCCCTCTCTCTCTCTGTGGCCTCCAAGTGCAAGCAGGACGTGTGCGGCTGCCCCTCTGCTTCGTAAGTGCCGGCTGTTCTTTAAAACTTTTTACCTCCTGGGCCACCGGCAACAGTGAAGTCGAGCAGGCACGGCATGGCGTTCACACTACCTTTGCTTCTGTTTCAGCTGTGCCTCTGGTCCCGTCCTCATTTCCTGTTTGCGGAAGGGCATAAACAGGGCAAATATGCATGTATATTTTAAGCATCAACTATATCCTGGTATTTGTTCGAATACAGATCGACTAAAATATACAAATACCACACAAAGGATCTGCTGTCAGCAAATGACAAAAAACTACCTGCAAGTGAAACTATATTAAAACCACTTGCAGGTAGTTTTTTGTCATTTGCTGACAGCAGATCCTTTGTGTGGTATTTGTATATTTTAAGCACCACCATTGACACCAGCCAAAGACCTGGTGTTTATTTATTTGGATTTATTTACAGCTTTTTTGAAGGAATTCACTCAAAGCAATGTACAGCATAACTGCTCTCAGCTAGATTGCTTATAAAAACTTGTGTAAATTCTACAATTTATGCAGATACTTTTGCATGCCAACCTTCAAACTATACACCATCACATTTAAGGCCATTTCATAATGTAGATAGAAGAATACTGGCATTCATGTGCATCTGTGTACAGATGCATGCTGTTATTCTTTTTTTTTTTTTTTTTTAATTTATCATTTTACTTAATTACATTCACATTTATCACATAAATGTAAGGAAATACAGAAATTAATATAAAAAGGAAAACATTTTCTCTCAACAATATATATTTACATAATTGTCCACAATTGGAAGATCCAAGATCAGGAAAACAATCTTAAAGAAAATAAGAAAAACTCAAAATGGTTAATCTTACACTTCACACTTTCTGAGGGAGGAAGGTTAATCGGTTATTGCAGCCGGTACAGTGGTAACTGAAGGAAGTTGCTGCAGAGGAGTCTTCATCTGTTTCCAAAAACTCTCATAATTTCTTAGGTTCAAACAAATAAGTAATAAGGAAATAAAACACTTACAAGGGAATTGCGCTAGGAAGGTCCCACCTAGGGCAATGATTCCTGGCTTAAAAGCCAAGACCTCACACCTCCCAGTCTGCGATTCCCTTGATGTGTCAGGAAATATATGCATCTTTGAACCCAAAAAACTATCAACCATGTATCGGAAATACAATTTCAAAACATTGTTCCTATCTAAATCAAAGACAAAAGTCACTAATAATAACTCTATCTATAACTTCTGAATTTTCCAAAATGTCAGTTAAACTTACATCTCTTTTCTCTGATAAAGAAGATTTTAAAGGAAATATAATTTTAGTCACCAAAAGGTGGCTATCAGAAGGTATTAGCTAAGTATCAGAGAAATATTTCTTCAAGAATTCAGTAGCTGATATATAGGATATTATAGGTAAATTTATCATTCTCAAGTTATTTTCCCTTAATTGGTTCTCCAGAAATTCCAGTTTTTACAAGAAAGATAACTATTCTTCATTACCAAATTATCTGATTTTCATAGAGAAGCCATTTCCGTAATCAAAGTCTCTATTTTTACATCTTGGACTTCCACTTTGTTAGATAAGTATTAATATAAATTCTTTAACTCACATAGTGAAAAATTTTAAACATCTGAAGAACAGTTATTCACATTCTGCTGCAGGTCCTATAGTACGTCCATTATGACATTATTGGCTTCACCAAGTCCAATTTCTCCACAGAAACCGCTCCAGATATCTTCGGGGGGAAGAGCTCACTTTCCAATCCTCCAGTTGGTTTATTATCATCCGAGTCGATGCTGTGCCAGGATCTCCTCGGGTCACATGAAAATCCTAACCCACTTTGGGCATTTCCATTATTGACCTCCATAGCGAAGCATTACTATTTCCGGGTCTTAGAGGGGTCGTGCTAACAGGGGGACTCAAAGTCACTCCCTCCACTGAGATTCGGCAATAAAGCCTTGCTGTTCCCCGAAGCAAGAACCGATATCCCTGACGTTATGACCCCGAATCTCTCCAAAATAGACTGAGAAGTGGTGGGAACCCCAGCCGTGTTTGAGGAGGACAGCACCACAGCTTTGCCTTTTCTTTTCCCCATTCTCTGGGGAGCGCGCCCTCTTCTTCAGGCATTCTGGTGTAAAACGGGAACTCAACTAGCGTACGTCCTCCCTCAACGCCATCTTGGATCCTCCAGGTTGGGACACTCTGAGGCATATTTTCAAAGCACTTTGGGAGGCTAAGTTCCATATGTTTCTATGGAACTTTGGGAGGCTAAGTGCTTTGAAAATAAGCCTCTCTTTGTCTGGTTTCTCCTCAGAGGCCTGTCTGATATGTGTAACCCTACAGCATAGCCCTCTGAGTCATTGAAACACGGAAGCCCCTCCACCACTTACAAGGTGGTGTCCCTTCGGAGGGGGCATGCTGGTATTCTAATCATTTACATCTGCACTTAAATGTTGGCACTCACCTTATAGAATTACCCTCATAATGCATTTTAGACAAATTTCACCTGTGTGCAAGTTTAAACACTCAGCAATCCTAAGTCTATTCTTTCCCTTGCTTAGCATTATCTGTGACTTTATCTTAACTTCCAAAATTCCCAACTTTTGCTTTAGAGATTTTCCCCCAATTCTAAACTTGCACATACAATATATAGAATAGTGCCAGTTACGTGTGTAAATGTAATAGCTGCTAATTGCCATTAACAACCAAAAATTGGCTTTAATAGGTGTAAACTGGCACTAATTCGCAATTGCACACAATACTACTCTAAGTTGGTATTCTAAAAATCAGGGGCGTAGCCAGACTGAGGTGGGAGGGAGGGGGTCAGATCCCAAAGTGTGGGGAGGGGGCACATTTTGGTCCACCTCCCCGCAACCCCCTCCCCACTGCTGCTGCTGCTCCCCACCACCGCTGGAAATACCTTGGCTGATGGGGGATCCCCAACCCCCGTCAGCTGAAGCACCGTCGCCTCTGCCGCTGCACATACCTTGGCTGCCAGGAGTCCGCAACCCCACCCCCCCAGCTGAAGCACCACCACTGCCGCACATACCTTGGCTGCCGGGGGTCCCTAACCCCCACCAGCTGAAATGTTTGTCCAGCACTGGTCTCCGCCGCATTGCCTGCCCTGCTCTCTCTTCCTCTCGCATCCTGCATGCTCGTTTTAATGAAACTGAGCATGTGCGAAGTGCCTACTTTCCTTTATAGAATAGGCATCAAATAGGTGTTTTCATAGTACCTAAAACTAGGCACCCTCTTATAGAGTTACCCTCGTGCTATAAATGTTAGTCAGGACAGTAAACTTTGGTTTTCAAGCAGTTTTTGGATTGGAGCTGTTTATAAGTTATATGACTTGGTTATTTGGATGTTCCTGAAGATAACAGGCCTTAGCTATAGTTGAAAACATACTTGAGCCTTGGATATATTCAGAGCAAGCACACTGATACAACAGCTAGAAACATTTAAAGCATCTTAGATTTTGATAAGGATTGGATTATGAATAGCTTCTTTAAGAATATTTCAAGTGAGTTTATTTATGGAAGATACTATATTAGGACATGTTTATCCACTCCTACCCTAGCTGAGATAATATTCAAGCACCTTTTTGACCTCATGTGCAACTGTCTTTAATTATATTATAACTTCTGTTACTCTCTATCTATATGTTCCATCTTTGCTTCCACCCTGTGCTGTCTATTCAAATGTTTTATTGTGTATTGTGTTGACACTGTAATGTAGCATACTTTCCCTGTCATCTATACCAGACCAGGTTGTATCCTTCCACCAGCAAAAGGAGACAGAGAAAGTAGTTCCAAGTAATTTGCCCCTTAATGGCATTGTGCTGCCTGGAATGTTCAGTATTTTCTCTGTCTCCTAGTGGATGATCGACAGATCATACAGCTCCTCTTGGTGGCGGGCAGCTCCTGTCCCAGTTTATTCTGGGTGATAGTAGAGCCAGGGGTGTGCTGGTAGCCATGTTTGGCTATAGTTAGATGATACTCAGTGGTCCTGGGTCCCTCATCTGCCAGCTAAGGTGATATCCAGTGACCCTGGTTCCCTCTCCTCCCCTACCTCCCCTGCTGGTCTTTCTAGCGGGGTGATGGTTGAATATGGAATAGAGCACTGTTATCTGCCCTGTAGGGCTCTTTTCCTTCGGTTGGAGGCAAGTATTTCTGAGTTTCATCAGCCTCTGAGGTAAGCCTTGCACCTTTGATCCGTCATTTCTCAAGTTTCTGTGGCAGGTGTTTCAGGCTGCAGCCACAGGCGGTGCCTTTTCGGTTTTGTCAGCGCTGGTGTTTGGTCACAGTCCCTTTCACACTATTTTAAGACAGTTCGACTGCTGGCGACTCTGTTGCTCCCTGCAGTGTCTCTGTGGGGCCTTCTTCTGGGACGCCTCAGCTCTTGGGGATAGGGACCTTTCGTTCTGTCTCCGGATGACATGTTTTGGTTGCATATGCAGGACTGCATGGTACCTGTTCCCTCGACTTCCCCTCGACCGGTGTGCTTTTGTGTTCCCACTGCCTAGCCTGGTGATGCCTCCTTTATCTGTGGGGTCAAGGCCTGAGCTTACTCTTGTTCTTTCCAGCTCTGCTTGTGAGCTTGGTTTTTGTATCTGTGCACAGTTCCCTAGCTTGTATTTTGCAGACAGCAGCTCTCATGGGGCTGCAGTGTCTGTTTGCATTTGTACAGGGGGTCTGAGCTCCCCTTTGGGTACAGAGATACCTTATTTCCTTTTCTGGACACTCCTTGCTTTTCTGCTCTGTGCAACGAGTACAACTTCTGTATGGTCTATTTTTGCCTTTAGCTCCGTGTCTGCCTGGTGGGGTGCACCTTAAATGTGGGTAGCTTGCCCAACTAAAGCGTCTGGCTGAGAATTTTCTTTTCTTCAGGGTAGACTTTCTTCTTCTTTACTTGTTTTTCTGGTTGGTGTGCCTTTACATTGCTGCCCGTTGACAAGGCTTCGTGTTGTCCTCTTGGCAGGCTGGAGTGGATTCAGACATGCTACCTATAGATTCTTCTCTTCCAGTTTGAGGCGCTTCTGCCATTGCGGGTTTGGCGCTCCCTCCTTTTACATACATAGTAGATGACGGCAGAAAAAGACCTGCACGGTCCATCTAGTCTGCCCAACAAGATAAACTCATGTGTTCTACTTCTTGTGTATACCTTACATTGATTTGTATCTGCCATTTCCATATCATCAAGCTGATCAATCCATAGACTGGTGGGTTGTGTCCATCTACCAGCAGGTGGAGATAGAGAGCAAACTTTTGCCTCCCTATATGTGGTCATGTGCTGCCGGAAACTCCTCAGTATGTTCTCTATCTCAGCAGGTGGTGGTCACACACAGCAGCAGCTCTGGCTAGGCCTCCAAGCCTAATCCTTAGGTTTTGTTGAGGCCTGGGGTTGAGGGCTCTTTTGAGCAAGTGCAAACCTGGTGGTGCCAGGTCCCTCCTTTTCTCCCCCCTCCCGCTGGCTCCGTTTAAAAAAAAAAAAAAAAAAAATTTTTAAACGTCTTTAAAGGCGTTTAATTCGACGTTTCTTTAAACGTTCATTGCAGCTACTCACTGGGACACCAGTTCGTTACAGCTCGGAGCGGCAAGCAGGTAATTTTACCTTTTTATAGCGGGCAGGGGGTTCCCCGATTCTTCTCCTCGTGGCAATGGCGTCGGAGGGCGAGGGCGCATAGGGTCGCTCCCCGGATCGCTGGAGCGCTTCTAGAGGGGATGCGGGGGTTTTACAACCTGATTCGCCCTTGATGGGTGATAGTTTAGTGACCGATGAATGTCCCGGTCGTTCCTCCGGCGTGGCGGTTTTTTCCCGCCATAAACGCCCATCCCCCGCTCCTCGCCTCCGCCATCTTGGCCGGCCACGCGGCTCGGACGGCTTCTTCGGGGCCGCCCTTGAGGTTGGAGACATTAATGCCATGAACGCCCTTAATTTGGGCGACGGCACAAAAGCGGCTAAAGTTAAGCGCCGTTCTTCCCGCGCGGCTCCTTCATGGAGTTTCGCGCCGGACGCCATTTTGGATGCGCAGCATGTCTCTCCCCCGCTATTGCGAGCGCCGGTTGAGAGTGCGTCTAGGGCTGTTGCCCAGGCTGCGGAAGTGCACAGTCTGGGGGGTTTCTCCCCCGAGTTTGTTTTGCTGCTGCATCAGGCTTTCCTCATGCAAAACGCTGCCCCTGCTCCCTCTTCTGATAAAGAGGTTGAGGTTCCCAGAGGTAAACGCCCTCGGGTTGATTTCCAGGCCTTGGAGGACTTTTGTCTCCTCCGATGTAGATGAGGGCAGCGTGTCTGAGGTCTCCCAACGATCCTTTGCGGATTCCTTGGAGGAGATAGATCCCCGCTCGGATGGAGCGGATGACCCCTCTGCAGCGCGGCTTTTTAGCCCAGAGGATTTGCCCAACCTGTTGTTACAGGCCATGGACACTTTGAAGATTTCCTCTCCGGAGGACGTCTCTCCCTCAGCCCCTGTTGGCTCTGCCATTATGCTGGGGACGAAGCGCCCGCCTAGAACCTTCCACGTGCATGATGCCATGCACACCTTAATTGCGGCTCAATGGGATGTCCCGGAAACGAGCCTTAAAGTGGCTAGGGCTATGTCCCGCCTCTATCCTTTGGCTGTGAGTGAACGTGAGGCCTATCTGTGGCCTACCGTGGATTCTTTAATCACTGCGGTGACTAAGAAAACGGCGTTGCCGGTGGAAGGTGGCACGGCCCTAAAGGACGCCCAAGACAGAAGATTGGAGGCGGCCTTAAGGTCGTCCTTTGAGGCAGCTGCTTTAGGTTTGCAGGCCTCAGTTTGCGGCTCCTATGTGGCCAGGGCGTGCCGGACTATGGTGCAGCGGGCTTCCCCCTCGGATCATTCCTTGAGGGCTGATTGGCCGGCCCTGGAATCGGGCTTAGCCTATTTGGCAGACTTGCTGTATGATGTCTGGAGAGCCTCAGCTAAAGGCATGGCTCAGACAGTCTCTGCGCGGCGGTGGCTTTGGCTGAAACATTGGTCTGCTGACCACGCCTCTAAATCCCGCCTGGCTAGATTGCCTTTTAAAGGCAAGCTGCTCTTTGGGGTCGAGCTGGACAAAATCGTGACCGATCTCGGCACGTCTAAGGGCAAGAAATTACCAGAGGTCAGGGCTCGGGTTAGTACTCGTCCCGATACCTCCAGAGGACGGTTGCAGGAAGCCCATCGGTACCGCCCAGGCAAGTCGGGTTCCTCTGCCCCCTCTTCCTTCAAGAGGAATTTCTCCCCCAAGCAGCATTCCTTTCGCAGAGACCGCCGTCCCGGAGGTGCTCCCTCCGGTCCTCCCCCAGGGTCTCGTACCCAATGACGGGGCCTTGGTCCACGCCCCAGTGCAGATTGGAGGACGGCTGTCCTCGTTTCTGGGCGAGTGGACCACTATAACTTCAGACGCGTGGGTGCTGGAAGTCATCAGAGACGGCTACAAGCTAGAGTTCTGCCAACCCTTAAGAGACGGGTTTGTACTCTCTCCCTGCAAGTCTCCGGTCAAGCTGTGGTAGTGCAGCAGACCTTGGACAACCTGATCCGCCTGGGTGTGGTCGTTCCGGTGCCAAAAAATCAGATTGGCAAGGGACGTTACTCCATTTACTTTGTGGTTCCAAAGAAAGGAGGTTCTGTCCGGCCTATCCTCGACCTCAAAGGGGTCAATCGGGCCTGGAAAGTGAGGCACTTTCGCATGGAGACTCTCCGCTCTGTTATAGCGGCAGTGAAGGCAGGAGAGTTCTTGGCTTCCTTGGACATCAAGGAAGCGTACCTGCATATTCCCATCTGGCCTCCTCTCCAACGCTTTCTGCGTTTTACAGTCCTGAGACGACACTTCCAGTTCAGAGCCCTCCCTTTCGGGTTGGCTACTGCTCCGCGGACCTTTTCCAAAGTAATGGGGGTCATAGCGGCCTTCCTGCTAAAGGAAGGAGTACAAGTCCATCCTTATCTGGACGACTGGTTGATCCGAGCCCCCTCTTATGCAGAGTGCGGCAAAGCTATGGACCGGGTAGTTGCTCTTTTGAGCTCCCTGGGATGGATCATCAACTGGAAGAAGAGCCAGCTGCGCCCGACTCAGTCCCTGGTGTATCTGGGAGTTCGATTCGACACCCAAGTGGGCAGAGTGTTCCTGCCAGACAATCGGATTGTCAAGCTTCAGGCTCAGGTGGACTAGTTCCTAGTAGCCTCTCCTATTCGGGCTTGGGACTACGTGCAGCTGTTGGGCTCTATGACGGCCACGATGGAAGTAGTGCCCTGGGCCAGGGCTCATATGAGACCACTACAGCTATCTCTGCTGCTGCGCTGGACTCCGATGTCGGAGGATTATGCTGTGCGCCTTCCCGTGGACCCAGCAGTGCGCAAGGCGCTGAGCTGGTGGACGCAGACAGACAAGTTGTCTGCAGGATTGCCTCTGGTGACCCCGGAGTGGATTGTCGTCACGACAGACGCCTCTTTGATGGGCTGGGGAGCCCACTGCTTGGGAAGGACAGCGCAGGGGCTCTAGTCTCCTGCAGAGGCAAGTGGTCTATCAACCTCCTGGAACTCAGAGCCATTCGGTTGGTGTTATTGGAGTTCATCCCGGTACTGGTGTTGAAGCCTGTACGGGTCCTGTCGGACAATGCCACGGCTGTGGCCTATATCAACCACCAGGGAGGTACCAAGAGCGCCCCTCTAGCCAGGAGGCTATGAGTCTTTGCCAGTGGGCGGAAGCGAACCTGGAGCAGCTTTCAGCGGCCCACATTGCCGGAGTCATGAATGTCAAGGCGGACTTTCTCAGTCGCCATACCTTGGAGCCCGGAGAGTGGCAACTATCTGCTCAGGCGTTCTTGGACATCACGAAGCGCTGGGGCCAGCCGAGCCTAGATCTGATGGCGTCATCGGCCAATGGCCAAGTGCCGCGCTTTTTCAGCAGAGGACGGGACCCTCGATCCCTGGGAGTAGATGCTCTTCTCCAACAGTGGCCGACACAAGAGCTCCTCTATGTGTTCCCGCCCTGGCCCATGTTGGGCAGGGTGCTAGACCGGGTGGCAAAGCATCCCGGCAGGGTAATCCTGGTGGGTCCGGATTGGCCCAGACGTCCCTGGTATGCGGACTTGTTCAGGCTCTCAGTCGACGATCCTCTGCGGCTGTCAGTGGAGCAGGGCCTGTTACATCAGGGTCCCGTGGTGATGGAGTATCCCTCTCCCTTTGGTCTTACGGCCTGGCTATTGAGCGGCAGCGTCTGAGGAAGAAGGGCTTCTCAGACAAGGTCATCGCCACTATGCTGAGAGCGAGGAAGCGCTCTACTTCTACTGCTTACGCCAGGGTTTGGCGTATCTTTGCAGCATGGTGTGAAGCAGGCTCACTTTCTCCCTTCACTGCTCCAATTTCTTCAGTGTTGGCGTTCCTGCAAGAAGGTCTGGAGAAAGGCCTGTCGCTCAGTTCCCTTAAAGTCCAGGTAGCGGCTCTGGCTTGCTTCAGGGGCCGCCTGAAGGGTGCTTCCCTGGCTTCGCAGCCAGATGTGGTGCGCTTTCTCAAGGGAGTTAATCACCTGCGCCCTCCTCTGCACTCAGTGGTGCCTGCGTGGAATCTCAACCTGGTGCTAAGAGCCTTGCAGAAGCCGCCTTTTGAACCCTTGTCGAGGGCATCTCTGAAAGACCTGACGTTGAAAGCAGTCTTTTTGGTGGCTATCACTTCAGCCAGAAGAGTTTCCGAGCTCCAGGCGCTCTCATGTCGAGAGCCTTTTCTGCAGTTCACTGAGGCAGGAGTGACTATTCGCACAGTGCCTGCCTTCCTGCCCAAGATTGGTTCTCGCTTCCATGTGAATCAGCAGCTCTGTCTCCCTTCCTTTCATAGGGAGGACTACCCAGAGGAGTACTCCGCTCTTGAATATCTGGATGTGAGACGAGTCATCATCAGATACTTGGAAGTGACCAATGATTTCCGGAAATCGGATCATCTGTTTGTCCTGTTTGCAGGTCCTCGTAAGGGTCTGCAGGCTGCTAAGCCTACAGTGGCAAGATGGGTCAAGGAAGCCATTGTAGCGGCTTATGTGGCCGCGGGGAAGGGGCCGCCTATCCAGCTGAAGGCTCACTCCACGAGAGCTCAGGCGGCCTCGATGGCAGAGGCCGGATCCGTCTCCTTGGAAGAGATATGCAAGGCGGCAACGTGGGCTTCGGCTCATACATTCTCCAAGCATTACCGTTTGACTGTGGCTGCACGGGCGGAGGCCCGGTTTGGAGCTTCAGTGTTGAGGTCAGGGATTTCTATGTCCCGCCCTGGGTGAGTACTGCTTCGGTACATCCCACCAGTCTATGGATTGATCAGCTTGATGATATGGAAGGTAAAATTATGTATAATCATACCTGATAATTTTCTTTCCATTAATCATAGCTGATCAATCCATAGCCCCTCCCAGATATCTGTACTGTTTATATTCTGGTTGAATTTTAGGTTCAAGTTTAGCCTTCAGTTACTTCAGGAGGACTTCGTGTTCAAGTTCTTCTTTCACTTGGATTCTTCAAGAGTTGAGACGAGTTTGTGTTACAGTGAGCTGCTGCATTCCTCTCCCCTCCGTTTTACGGGGCTGGATTGAGACATAAATTCTGCCGGCACTCCCTCCCGCTTCGTGCGGCTGTAGGGCAGCTTTGTACCCCTCCCGCTTCGGCGGTGTTAGGGTCAGTCAGCTCCTCCCGCGGTTGCGGTTGCAGGATAAGCCAGATCCCCCCGCATCGGCGGGTGTGGTGTCCCTCCCCCGCTCCGCGGGGATGAGCTGGACGGATTCCCCTCCCCCACTTGTGTGGGGATGAGCTGGGTTAATTCCCCTCCCCCGTCTCGGCGGTGGTGAGCTGGGCAGAGTGTCCCTTCGTGGGTGTAATTCTCTAAGTGCTGAGTCCTGCGGATGGAGCTTTGATATCGACATACTGAGGAGTTTCCGGCAGCACATGACCACATATAGGGAGGCAAAAGTTTGCTCTCTATCTCCACCTGCTGGTAGATGGACACAACCCACCAGTCTATGGATTGATCAGCTATGATTAATGGAAAGAAAATTATCAGGTATGATTATACATAATTTTACCTTTCAGGACACAGACCGTAGAAGTCTTGCCCAGAACTAGCCCCACCACCCAAGCACCAGCCCCGCCTCCCAATCTCGGCTAAGATTCTGAGGATCCATTCCTTCGGCACAGGATTCCTTTATGTTTATCCCACGCATGCTTGAATTCCTCTACCGTTTTCATCTCCACCACCTCCCGCGGGAGGGCATTCCAAGTATCTACCACTCTCTCCGTGAAAAAATACTTCCTGACATTTTTCTTGAGTCTGCCCCCCTTCACTCTCATATCATGTCCTCTCTTTCTACTGCCCTCCCATCTCCGGAAAAGGTTCGTTTGCAGATTAATACCTTTCAAATATTTGAACGTCTGTATCATATCACCTTTCTCCTTTCCTCCAGGGTATACATGTTCAGGTCCGCAAGTCTCTCATACATCTTGTAATGCAAATCCCATACCATTCTCGTAGCTCTTCTTTGCACCGCTTCCATTTTTTTTTACATCCTTAGCAAGGTACGGCCTCCAGAACTGAACACAATACTCCAGGTGGGGCCTCACCAACGACTTATACAGGGGCATCAACACCTCTTTTCTTCTGCTGGTCACACCTCTCTCTATACAGCCTAGCAACCTTCTGGCTACGGCCACCGCCTTGTCACACTGTTTCGTCGCCTTCAGATCCTCAGATACTATCACCCCAAGATCCCTCTCCCCGTCCGTAACTATCAGACTCTCCCTGCCTAACACATACTTCTCCCGTGGATTTCTACTCCCTAAGTGCATCACTTTGCATTTCTTTGTATTGAATTTTAATTGCCAAACCTTAGACCATTCTTCTAGTTTCCGCAGATCCTTTTTCATGTTTTCCACTCCCTCCCGGGTGTCCACTCTGTTACAAATCTCAGTATCGTCTGCAAAAAGGCAAACTTTACCTTCTAACTCTTCGGCAATGTCACTCACAAATATATTGAACAGAATCGGTCCCAGCACCGATCCCTGAGGCACTCCACTACTCACCTTCCCCTCCTCAGAGCGAATTCCATTTACCACCACCCTCTGGTTTCTGTCCATCAACCAGTTCCTAATCCAGTTCACCACTTTAGGTCCTATCTTCAGCCTGTCCAGTTGCCTCATGTTGGGAACCGTGTCAAAAGCTTTGCTGAAATCTAAGTAGATTACGTCTATAGCACGTCCTTGATTCAATTCTCCAGTCACCCAGTCAAAGAATTCAATGAGATTCATTTGACACGATTTCCCTTTGGTAAAACCATGTTGTTTCGGATCTTGCAACTTATTGGCTTCCAGGAAATTCACTATCCTGTCCTTTAGTATCATTTCCATTACTTTTCCAATAACCAAAGTGAGGCTTACCGGCCTGTAGTTTCCAGCTTCTTCCCTATCACCACTTTTGTGGTCTCCAAGGATTTATTAAACAAATCTTTAAGAGGACCAGTCAGAACCTCTCTGAGCTCCCTCAATATCCTGGGGTGGATCCCATCCGGTCCCGTGGCTTTGTCCACCTTTAGGTTTCCTAGTTGTTCATACACACTCTCTTCCGTGAACGGTGCTAAATCCACTCCACTCTCACATGTACTTTTGTCAGTCCATCTCGGTCCTTCTCCAGGATTTTCTTCTGTGAAAACATGGACCAAGAAACAGAGTCAAGCGGATGAAGAAGAGAAGAATGCGCACTGCCAGACCCTCAATGGAGGCGCTTTCAACATGGTACAACTGAGATGCGCCAGAGGAACAAGAAAAGATGGAGCATCTACTACCTGGAGATGAATACGTACTAAAGGGGTAGCCACACTGCTGTCCATAGGCCTCTGAGCAGCTGTGAATAAGCGACAAAGGCGGGGATACTTGCACATCCCAGATCTGGAGAGGAATCTAACCTGTAACAAATGGGCCGCACTGTGACAAGGCTACATCCCAGATGTACAGAATGAAGCAGCAAAACCCTAAATGCATTTCCAGTCCCAGCAGTGAGAGCCAAGGGGATAGGCAAGCTGGCCATATACCGTCTCTGACCACAAGAGGGAGGGAGAATGAAGGAGCCCAGTTCCCCTGGACCCGCAATCAGTATATCATGCTGCCTACCTGTAATAGGGAGGGGTGGGGTCAGAAGCAGGAGGAGGATTGGATGGGAGAGGGGGGTTAATTATGCTGAGCAGGGAGAAGAAACCAGAAGGGAATAGGAGCTTGAGAGCCTGGGGAGAGCAGCACCTGAAGGTTTGAAACTATATTGTTTTGGAAGGTATTTGGAGTTAAACCCTGCTTAAAGGTTATCAATAGAAATCAAACAAAATAAAACATGGCTACCACACCACCCTGCTTAAAGAATGAAGCCTGTCTTCTTTTGGGAGACCTGTTTGCTGTGAGGAAACCTTGACTGTTGGGGGAGGTGGCTGGAAGAGTTACAAGCCTGGTTCCCCCCAAGCTACACCCTGATTATTTTGGAAGGACTATGTGGAATCTGAAAGACTTGTTTGGGCAGGAGGGGGAAACCCTGCTTGAAGGCAAGTACTGATTTTGCTACTGACTTTGAAAAGGAGGGATTTTCAAAGGACTATTGCAGCCCTTCAAGAAAGGGGCAGAGCCTTTGTGTTTGCTGGCTTGTACACTAAGAGAGGCAGAACAGCCCTGCCGGGAAAGCCCTAACCCAGGGCTCTGGACTGAAGTGTTTGTCATTAACTTGAAAAATAAAAGAATATTTTAAAGTATCCACTGGTGGCAATTTGTGGAGATCTGTCTATTCGTGGGAGGCCCGTTTACAGCGCACACGAAACCATGAAGAATCCACTGCCTAGTGGCAGAGAAGGAGTGGCAGCCAACATGCAGCAATAAAGCCTTGTACTGTATTCCAAGATGATTCCTGCTGTACACGCAGAGATGGAGCCGAACCCAACAGACCTAGATGGAGTTTTGCTCAACAAGCATAAACAGAGAAGCGCTCAGCAGGCAGAGACAGAGGTGCGCTCCACAGGCAGAGATGGAACTGAGCACAGCTCCATCTCTGACTGTTGAGCACAGAGGAGAAACAAGCAGAAATGGAGCAGCACTCAACCGGTAGAGATGGAACCGCGCTCAACCGGTAGAGAAGGAGCTGCACTCAATGTGCAAGGATGGAGCTGTGCCCAACCCGTTCAGAGGGAGCTGCACGCAAATTAAGAGATGGGACTGTGCCCCACCGACAGAGATGGCGCTGCGCTGCCGTGGCCAAAAGGGAGCTGCTTACTGCAGAAGAAATGGAGCCATGCCCAGAGAGAGATCCGTGTCCTCCGGTTAGAGATGGTTCTGCGCGTAACACGGGGGAGAGAGCGGTGCACAACAGAGAGAGCGGAAGCTGCTCTCAAGACACAGGGATGGAACCATGCTCCCCCTGTAGAAAGACTGCCCTCTCATCGGACTAAGGAGGAGCTGAATTCTACTGAGAGAAAAAAGACAATCCACAGGGAAGAAGCCATGCTCAACCCACAGACAGAAACCACGTTCCACAGAAAGAGTGAGTGAGTGGCAGCGGTCTGCAGGCACATATGGATCGACTCCTGCCAGTGAAGGCCAAAAAATTGCAAGGCAGCTACAGTGGCCGAGTCATGCCGAGCAAGAGAGTACAAAGCTGTGGTCCACTCTAGGAGAAGGAGGAACGCCAACCTGCAGAGAAGTCATGACCACGTGCCCAGCCAGAGCAACGAACACCCTGCCCAGATGCAGGTACACTCACCCCCAGACAAGGAACTGTGCTTCGAACACCAAAAGTGCTGCAGGCAGCAGCAGATCGCCTCCCTCCTTCGGGCCTCCTTCCCTCCCTGTGTCCCGCCCTAGTCTGACGTAACTTCCGTGAGGGCGGGACACAGAGAGGGAAGGAAGCCCGAAGGGAGGTGATCTGCTGCTGCCTGCAGCACTTTCACACGGAGATGAGAGGCGCTGTGATTTCAATGCAGGGGGCCTGGCCCGGTGGCAGACGGTCGACGACGGACAGGGCCGGTCTTAGCAACTGCAGGGAGCTGTGCAGACCAGTTCGCTGGGGCCTACCCACCCCTCCCCGCTCCAGTATACCCAAAATGACAGAAACCAAATTAGCATACAGATTCTGCATGCAGCACAATACCAGAAAAACAGAACATTGCTATACATTGCAAAATAAGACAACTCTTCCCCCCCCCCCAAAAAAAAAACAAATAAGGAAAACATCATGAATAAAATGTTTCCATAGATAAATTTATGTTCAAAAAATAGCCATGTACAAGCAAGCAATTGTAGGGGCCACTCTTGCCCTCATGGCTACCCCTTTAACCTGAAGGCAAAATTCATCCTCAAATAGAAAATAAATTTTAGTGATAACACACTCTGCAAATCAATCTAAAAATTCAAAAATTTCCAGTTCCGATTCTGTATGTATTAATGCCAATGTGACTTTTTGAGGAACATTGGTGTATATCACTGTGACACTAATTATAGCTAAAATCCGTCTATCATCCTCAATTGATAACTGTTGTAAAATGTGAAGAATCACGTACATAGGAAGCTGTTCAAGTGACACATGGTTAGAGGTAATAATCCAAATACTGGGAAATAGGTTCCAATAATGAACCCCTGCCCAATACTTTTCGGTTGACCTGTGGGTTTGTGCAAAGACTTATGTACCTTGGGTACAAAATATATCAGTAGAACTACTGGATACTGTCTTAACATGTAACAATACTCTTTAAATGTTAACTTACGACACCCCTCTGTGCAGTGGTGGAGTGTCCTGCCTGAGAGCCACAAGGTGAGCTGGGCGGAGTCGGGTCATGGCAGTAAGAGTGACACTGGAATTTTGGAAGATGGAAAAGAAGAAATAAAAAATACATTTTGGATGTAAAAAAAAAAAAAGTTGCAGCGGCGGCGAAAAAGCAGGCTCACCTCTCCTTTAAGCCCTTCCCCTTCTCTCTCATCAGTGTGCACTGTGCCGCCTTCGCGGAAACTGGAAATTGCATCAGTGCACGCTGAGAGAGAAGGGGAAGGGCTTAAAGGAGAGGTGAGCCTGCTTTTTCGCCACCACTGCAACTTTTTAAATGCAGGGTGGCTGGAAAGAAAGAAGCAGCTGAGCGTTGCAGGGAGTGCCAGGAAGTGCCCCAGGGCCCCTGGAGGTGTGAGGGCCTCCTGGTGACGGAGGGCGGGTGGGACTCCGGTGCCGGGCCCCCCTGGAGGCCCGGGCCCGGGGAAATTTTGTCCCCCCTGTTCCCCCCCCCCCGGCTATTGGGCTGCTTCTTCCGACTGTCTTGCTCTAGCAATGGCTAGACATCCCAGGGAATAAGTCTTTCTTCTTCCCTGGTCCGGAGAAGAGGGGCGCATGCCAACAAAGGTGGGGTGGGGGGGATTCTTCTTTGTTGGTACTACCGATTTCTTCCCTTCATAAAGAGTGCTGCGAACCTGTCTCTGCAGTGGAATCAGTTCTCTCCTGCTAGTTTTGTGAGATGGAGTTTGGCTCCTGCTTCCAGCGAGTTGGGTCTCACTGTGGAGACGTTACTCATGGTGACTGTTCGGAGTGACACTTTATACGTTTCTGTTGGGCAGTGTCTTCTCCTTTTGTTCTTACGTTTCAGCTGATCAGCATCTTCTGCTTCTTCTGCCTCGCTTGGGACAGGGGTGCGTAGACTATTCTCTCGTTCTGGGCATTTGTGACACGTCATGCTGGCTAGGGGCCTTCCTGGTGTAAGGCGCAGTTTGGAGCTTGTAACCTGGTGGCCGCACCATTGGTTTATTCTCTGCCACTGGACTGGACTGTCCTGTGCTGGTATGAATTGGATTGTTGGTCAACCTTCTGGGTTCCTCTTCAGTTTTTCCCACCCTAGTAGGGGGACTGCTTTGTTACAAACCATTAGTCTGGACTGGTCAGATGTTTGTTCTGTGTTTTGGTTTCTTTAGGTTTTGCCTGATGCTCCTGTGCAGTGGGATACGGTGGAGCCTGCTGTGACGCTA
Organism: Microcaecilia unicolor; assembly: GCF_901765095.1. Lineage (NCBI taxonomy): Eukaryota > Metazoa > Chordata > Amphibia > Gymnophiona > Siphonopidae > Microcaecilia > Microcaecilia unicolor. The sequence goes on along the minus strand of NC_044040.1, from coordinate 115,241,243 downwards.
GCCAGTTCATCATTACAAGAACCATTTTCTCTCTCTCTCCTCCTGCCGCTTGTGTTGTGCCAGCTTTGTATGACTCATGTCTCTTGTAGGACACGGAGTCCCTTACCTGGATTTGGGGGTAGGTCTGGATGTGCATGAGACAAACCAGTGTGGTGCATTGCCTCGCTGTCATCTTCTTAATGGAGAGGTTTGTAGTAGCCCATGCAGGAGCTGTGGGGTCCTGCACCTCGGCTCATGGACTTGCATGTCTGACTTTAACTGTGTTTTCTTCTTAAGCTTCAGAGCACTATTGCTTGTCTATTCAAAATACTGAACATTCCAGGCTGCATTATGCCCTTAAGGGGCAAATTACTTGGAACTACTTTCTCTGTCCCCTTTGCAACCCATTAGTCTGGACTGGTCTGGTATGATTAAAGGAAAGAAAATTATCAGGTAAGAATATAATTTTTCCATGCTATACTTTGGGGCTCATTTTCGAAAGAGAAAAATGTCTAAAAAGTGGCATAAAGTAGCATTTGGACGTTTTTATTTATTTATATCATTTATACCACACAATTTCCCACCGCTGGCAGGCTCAATGTGGCTTACAACATTGAATTAACAAACAGGAAAGTACAATAAATGGAAAGTGATACGAGGGGCGGAAAGGTACAGGGGCAGGAGAAAGTAGTTAAGTCCACAAGATCTTTAGAGGAGTTGGAGTCCAGGAATCACAGTGGCAGGATGGGATCCTTAGGGTAAGCTTGCCCAAATAAGTAGGTCTTGAGAGACTTCCTGAAAGTCAGATGATCTTGAACCATTTTTACAGATTTAGGTAATGTAGTCCACAAATGAGTGCTGATATAGGAAAAGGTGGAAGCATATACGGTTTTGTACTTGAGACCAGAACACGCAGGGTAATGGAGGTTTAAGTATGAACGAGAAGATCTAAGCGAATTCCTTGGTGGTAAGTTGACAAGGGCATCCATGTATGCTAGAGCTGCTCCGTAGAGGATCTTATGGACTAGGGTGCAAATTTTAAAAGTTATTCGCTCCTGCACAGGAAGCCAGTGTAACTTCTCACGGAGTGATCTGGAACTGGTGAACTTTGATGCTCCAAAGATAAGTCGAGCTGCTGTGTTTTGGGCAGTTTGTAGTTTTTTGAGAAGTAGGTCTCTGCACCCTGCGTATATGCCATTGCAGTAATCAATTCGGCTTAAAACTAGTGATCGGACTAAATTACAAAATACTCCTCGTGGGAAATAAGGCTTTAATCATTTTAGCCTCCAGAGAGAGAAGAACATTTTCTTGGTGGTTGAGGTGGTATGATCCACAATAACTCCGGTCCACAATAACTCCTAGTATTCGTAGACTCTCAGAGATGGGCAGGGTAAGGCCTGGTGCGTTTAAGACCAAGCTTTGAAAGGGCTGCATAGATAAATGGGTGAAGACCAAGCTTTGAAAGGGCTGTGGCCAGGGGAATCAGCATTACGTTGAAGAGAGTAGGGGAAAGCGGCGAGCCTTGAGGCACACCACAAACCGGTTGCCATGGAGGGGATAACCTTGAGTTGGACTTTACTTGGTAGGTTCTGGTGGTTAAGAAACCTTTCAGCCATGCTACAACATTTCCACCGGCTCCGAGTAGTCGAGGAGTCTTAACAGGATGGTGTGGTCCACCATGTCTAAAGCACTTGACATGTCAAATTGTAGTAGAAGAATGCTTTTCCCTAATGCTATTTCTTGCTTGAAGTTTGATAGAAGTGTGACGAGCACAGTTTCAGTGCTGTGAAGGGTATGAAATCCTGACTGCGATTCATGTAATATGGAGAACCTATCCAGATACTCAGTAAGTTGTGTTTTGACCATGCTCTCCATTAACTTTACAAATAGCGGGATTGATGCAATTGGGTGATAGTTAGTTAGATCAGTACTATCTTTTTTGACATCCTTTGGAATTGGGGTGAGCAATATGTTTCCATGGGTCCCTGGGAAGAATCCATTGCCTAGCATGAAGTTTAAATGCTGTGTTAGATCAGCGACGAAGCAAGCAGGGACGCTTTTAAGTAAGTAGTTTGGGCATATGTCCAAATAGCAAAACTTATTTGAAAATCTGCGGATTTCTTGCGTAACAGAATCAACAGTAAGTGCGGAAAAGTGCAAAAATGTTCTGTCTGCTGGGTACCCTTCTAAATCCGGAGCTAGGTCATTTAAGAATTGCTCTAATCCAGAACTGCACTGAGGTAGGGAACGCTGCAGCTTAAGTATTTTACCTTTAAAAAATACGGCAAGCTGATCAGCAGATGGGATGGCAAGTGTAGTTGAGGTGAGTGTTGTAGTATCTAACAATTTGTTGACATAGAAGTATAGTTTTTTAAAGTCTTTGTAATCTTGCCCTACTTTTGTTTTATAGTATAATGTTTTAGATTTTCTAATTGCATATTTGTATGCTCGTTGAGATTTTTTCCAAGCAATGAGGTTAAGATCATCCTTCTGTTTTCTCCAGGCTCTTTCACGCCTCCTAGTAATGATTTTGAGCTCTTTTAGGCCCTCAGTAAACCACGGCGGAACTGTTTGTCACCTAGATGTGCGTGTTTGAATTGGAGCTTCTGCGTCTAACACACCTTTGCATGTTTCATCCCATTTTTCTCACAAAAGTCCAAATCGGTATTTTCAAAACCTATTTTAAAGACGCTTTTCTATGCTGTTCTTCTGCAGTGCGTCCAAATCTCAAGGGGGCATGTCGAAGGTGTGCTAAGGGCGGATGTGGGTGTTCCTTAGATGTTTTTCAGCCATAATGAAACAAAACAGAACTTAAACTAAGATGTTTTGAGCTAGACTTGTTTTTATAATGAATAAGGCACAAAAAGGTGCTCTAAATGACTAGATGACCACTTGAGGGAATCAGAGGTGAACCCCCAGTGGTCAATGACCCCCTCCCACCTTCCAAAAATGTGAATAAAAATATGGCTTACCAGCCTCTATGACAGCCTCAGATGTTAAAGTCGGGTCTATTAGAACAGCATGCAGATCCCTTGAGCAGTATAGTGGTTGGTTCAGTGCACTATGGAGTGGGGGACTCGGGGTCCCTATCTCCCGCTACCTGTCACACTTGTGGTGGAAATTGACCCCTCCCAATGTCAGCAAAACCCTTCTGTACCCTCATATAGGTGTCCCCTTCACCCGTAAGGGCTATTGTTGTGATGTACAGTGGGGGGTAGTTTTGGAGGACTCAGGGGACAAGATAAGGGAGCAAATGTGAGCTGTGTACCTGGGAGCATTTTTATGATGTGCACAGAAGTGCCCTCTAGGGTGCCCCATTGCTCTCCCGGGATGTCTGGGGGAACCAGTCTACTAAAAATGCTGGCTCCTCCTATAACTCAGTGGCATGAATCTCTAAGTTTTGCACTTATTCTTTTTTTTTTTTTTTGGGGGGGGGGGGGGGGGGGGGTCAAAAAACGGACTGAAAAACAAAACGTCCAAAACACAAAACCTTTTTCGAAACAGTATAAAAAAAACCCTGACATTTTTCTTTTTAAAAAATGACCTTTCCTATTTGGATTTTGGACATTTTGTGCAAAACATCCAAAGGCAGACTTAGACCTCATATTGAAAATGCCCCTCTTTTATTGTTGTTTGAATATTTTTACTGTTGTAATTGTCTGTTGCCTATGTTTAACTTATTCTTGCTGTATACTGCCTTGAGTGAATTCCTTCAAAAAGGCAATAAATAAGTGATTCAAGTTAAGAGAGAGGCTTTTCTGGGTATAGGAACTAATATGTTAAAAATTGGTGCTACTTTTGTGCTAAGACATTCTGATGCCCTTGACAGCTTGCCACTGACTATACAGCAGTTCATCACCAGAGGGTGCTCCGAGACCACAAGACAGCTGTGAAAGTGAACTTGTGTTAATGCTGAAAGATCGAGTTCATGATGACACTAAACTGGTAGGATGTGAGCTCATACTGGAGAAGGGCATTCTTGGAGATGACGTGAGGAAGCATCTAGGGTTCCTGAGACAGGTGCAGATAGCTGATCACCGGGAAATTATAGACCGGTGAGTCTGACGTCGGTGCCGGGGAAAATGGTAGAGGCTATTATTAAAAACAAAATTACAGAGCACATCCGAGGACATGGATTACTGAGACCGAGTCAGCACGGCTTTTGTGTGGGGAAATCTTGCCTGACCAATTTACTTCAATTCTTTGAAGGAGTAAACAAACGTAGACAAAGGGGAGCCGGTTGATATTGTGTGTCTGGATTTTCAAAAGGCGTTTGACAAGGTACCTCATGAAAGGTTACAGAGGAAATTGGAGGGTCATGGGATAGGAGGAAATGTCCTATTGTGGATTAAAAACTAGTTGAAGGATAGGAGACAGAGAGTGGGGTTAAATGGGCAGTATTCACAATGGAGAAGGGTAGTTAGTGGGGTTCCTCAGGGGTCTGTGCTAGGACCGCTGCTTTTTAATATATTTATAAATGATTTAGAGAGGGGAGTAACTAGCGAGGTAATTAAATGTGCTGATGACACAAAGTTATTCAAAGTCGTTAACTCGCGACAGGATTGTGAAAAATTACAAGAGGACCTTACGAGACTGGGAGACTGGGCGGCTAAATGGCAGATGACGTTTAATGTGAGCAAGTACAAGGTGATGCATGTGGGAAAAAAGAACCCGAATTATAGCTACGTCATGCAAGGTTCCACGTTAGGAGTTACGGACCAAGAAAGGGATCTGGGTGTCGTCGTCGATAACACACTGAAACCTTCTACTCAGTGTGCTGCTGCGGCTAGGAAAGCGAATAGAATGTTGGGTATTATTAGGAAAGGTATGGAAAACAGGTGTGAGGATGTTATAATGCCGTTGTATCGCTCCATGGTGCGACCGCACCTTGAGTATTGTGTTCAATTCTGGTCGCCGCATCTCAAGAAAGACATAGTAGAATTGGAAAAGGTGCAGCGAAGGGCGACTAAAATGATAGCGGGGATGGGACGACTTCCCTATGAAGAAAGACTAAGGAGGCTAGGGCTTTTCAGCTTGGAGAAGAGACGGCTGAGGGGAGACATGATAGAGGTATATAAAATAATGAGTGGAGTGGAACAGGTGGATGTGAAGCGTCTGTTCACGCTTTCCAAAAATACTAGGACTAGGGGGCATGCGATTAAACTACAGTGTAGTAAATTTAAAACAAATCGGAGAAAATTTTTCTTCACCCAACGTGTAATTAAACTCTGGAATTCATTGCCGGAAAATGTGGTGAAGGCGGTTAGCTTAGCAGAGTTTAAAAAGGGGTTGGACGGTTTCCTAAAGGGCAAGTCCATAAACCGCTACTAAACAGACTTGGAAAAATCCAAAATCCCAGGAATAACATGTATAGAATGTTTGTACATTTGGGAAGCTTGCCAGGTGCCCTTGGCCTGGATTGGCCGCTGTTGTGGACAGGATGCTGGGCTCGATGGACCCTTGGTCTTTTCCCAGTATGGCATTACTTATGTACTTATGTATGTACTTATGCACCTCAAACTAATTTGGAACTGCTGTGGAATGAAACCAAAATCAGACGTTTGTTTTTTTGGAAGAAAATGAAAACTTTTTCATTTGATAATTGATGTTATGTTTAATGTTTGTCTAATCAAATTTTAGTATTTAATTTGCATTTTAATTGATGTTCAATGTTTGTTTCTTTATTGATTTTTTTGTAAACCATGGTGAACCTATTTGGGGAGACAATGGTATATAAACAATAAATTGATATTGCCAGCAGGATGAAATTTCTATCAGGAGGGAAGTGTGTTTGCCGTAGAAAGTCCTGATTAGAAGCTATAGTGAAGCATCCATCTAGAAGATTGACATAATTGTCATTAACGTGTGTGCTGGGGAAAGACAGACCAGCTGGAAGAGGTGATCCTGTTGCTAATTAGAAATATGCCCTGGACTAATGTTCTGTCAGAGGACTGTATGTATGCTGGGAAAGTTACTAATGAGGAGACCAAGGTGACGTATCCTCCTGAAAGATTAATGTCGACAGGCTAAGGTCAGTGCAGTGCAAATGTAGACAAGCTAAGTAATATAGTTTAGAAGTAGGGAAGTTTTAGTGCAGTTCTTCTCAACCCAACCCTTAGGGCACACCCAGCTAGCCCAGGTTTTCAGGATACCCAAAATAAAATATGTATGAGAGATTTGCTTACCAAAGAGGCAGATTTTTTCTTATGCACATTCATTGTGTTCATCCTGAAAACCAACTGACTGGGTGTGCCCTGAGGACTCGACTGAGAAGTATTATTATAGGGCACATTAAAGTCCATAGGCTGTAGTCTGTACTGTAGCTGTGAGAGTGAACTTGACAGTGTGTTTGCAATTATATTTTGGTTTGTTTTATGTTAGTATGAAATCTACTGATTAGAAGCCCATGGGGAAGCATTTTTCAGGTATATCAGAAGCAGAAAGCCTGTAAGGGAGATAGTGGGGTTGTTAAGATTATCAAGGAGTAAAAGGGGCACTCAGGAAAGCAAAGCCATAGCAGAGAAACTAAATGAATTATTAGCTTAAATCTTTACTGAAGAGGATGTAAAAGCTCTTCCTGTGCTGGAAATGGTTTTCAGGGGTGACAATACTGAGGAAGTGAAACAAAGCTAGACCGGATGGTATACTCTAACATGAAATTGCTGATCTGATATTGTGATCTGAAATCTAAAGTTAAAGTCGTCCTTAGTACCTGAAGATTGGAGGGTGGCCAGCGTAAACCCAATTTTTAAAAAGGTTCCAGAAGTGATCTGGGAAATTATAGACCGGTAAGCCTGATGTCAGTGCTAGACAAAGTAACAGAAGCTATTATAAAGAATAGAATTGCTGAACACATAGACAGACATGGTTTAATGGGACAGAGTCAACATGGATTTGGTCAAGGAAAATCTTGCCTCAGCAATTTGCTTTATTTCTTTGAAGCAGAGAATAAACATCTGGATGCCAGTTGATGTAGTGAATCTAGAGTTTCAGAAAGCATTTGACAAAGTCCCTCATGAGAGACTCCTTTGCATTCTGTCAGGCCTCTCAAGGGGAAACAGGATTTGTGAGCCCTTGGGACACTGCCGTAGAGTGACAGTGGCAGGCAAAAACCCTCAACCAGTTCTGGGCAACATACCAATATGGCAGGGAACTGCAGACATAGATAAGCAGGCAGGGATACAGGACTGGAATAGACTTCACCTACACTTGACCACCATTTCCCAGGGGTTGAGCCCCCAGGTGCAGGTGGCCGACAGGACTTACAGCTTGGAGAAAAGGCGGCTGAGGGGAGATATGATAGGGGTCTATAAAATAATGAATGGAGCTGAACGGGTAGATGTGACGCATCTGTTCACGCTTTACAAAAATAGTAGAACTAGGGGCCATGCGATGAAGCTACAATGTAGTAAATTTAAAACGAATCGGAGAAAATTTGTCTTCACTCAACGTGTAATTAAACTCTGGAATTCGTTGCCAGAGAATGTGGTAAAAGCGGTTAGCTTAGCGGAGTTAAAAAAAAAAAAAGTTTGGACGGCTTCCTAAAGAAAAAGTCCATAGACCATTATTAAATGGACTTGGGAAAATCCACTATTTCTGGGATAAGCAGTATAAAATGTTTTGTACATTTTTGGGATCTTGCCAGGTATTTGTGACCTGGATTGGCCACTGTTGGAAACAGGATGCTGGGCTCGATGGACCTTTGGTCTTTCCCAGTATGACAATACTTATGTACTTATATATGTACAGGATCCAGGAACACACACAGGGGAAAGGACTCAAGAGCAAGCTTGACTAACAGGGCCAGGCATCAGGACACAGAACTGGGGAAACCTCCTCAGGTAATAGGACTCAGCAACAAGCTAGCACAAACAAGGACTGGAGGGCAAGGCAGTTGGAGCCAAGAAGACAAAATAGACAGACAAGGCTAAACCCAAAGCTGGGCTACAATTACCACCTAAGACCAGCACACAACTGAAGGCTGAACACCAGGCAGCCACCAACACACAAGGAAATAAAACAGAAAGAACACTGAGGCAGAAGGCAAAAGCGCACAGACAGACAGACACTAAAGCAGAAGGCAAAAGCCTACAGACAGACACACAGAAGGCAAAAGCCCACAGAGAGACACACACTAAAGCAGAAGGCAAAAGCCCACAGACAGACACACACATTGAAGCAGAAGGCAAAAGTCCACAGACAAACACACGCACACACACACACACACACACACACACACACACACTAAAGCAGAAGGCAAAAGCCCACAGACAGATAGACACACACACACTAAAGCAGAAGGCAAAAGCCCACAGACAGACACACACACACTAAAGCAGAAGGCAAAAGCCCACAGACAGATAGACACACACACACTAAAGCAGAAGGCAAAAGCCCACAGACAGATAGACACACACACACTAAAGCAGAAGGCAAAAGCCCACAGACAGATAGACACACACACACACACTAAAGCAGAAGGCAAAAGCCCACAGACAGATAGACACACACACACACACTAAAGCAGAAGGCAAAAGCCCACAGACAGATAGACACACACACACTAAAGCAGAAGGCAAAAGCCCACAGACAGATAGACACACACACACTAAAGCAGAAGGCAAAAGCCCACAGACAGATAGACACACACACACTAAAGCAGAAGGCAAAAGCCCACAGACAGACAGACACACACACACTAAAGCAGAAGGCAAAAGCCCACAGACAGACAGACACACACACACTAAAGCAGAAGGCAAAAGCCCACAGACAGACAGACACACACACACTAAAGCAGAAGGCAAAAGCCCACAGACAGACACACACACACTAAAGCAGAAGGCAAAAGCCCACAGACAGACACACACACACTAAAGCAGAAGGCAAAAGCCCACAGACAGACACACACACACTAAAGCAGAAGGCAAAAGCCCACAGACAGACACACACACACTAAAGCAGAAGGCAAAAGCCCACAGACAGACACACACACACTAAAGCAGAAGGCAAAAGCCCACAGACAGACACACACACACTAAAGCAGAAGGCAAAAGCCCACAGACAGACAGACACACACACACTAAAGCAGAAGGCAAAAGCCCACAGACAGACAGACACACACACACTAAAGCAGAAGGCAAAAGCCCACAGACAGACAGACACACACACACTAAAGCAGAAGGCAAAAGCCCACAGACAGACAGACACACACACACTAAAGCAGAAGGCAAAAGCCCACAGACAGACAGACACACACACACTAAAGCAGAAGGCAAAAGCCCACAGACAGACACACACACACACACTAAAGCAGAAGGCAAAAGCCCACAGACAGACACACACACACACATATACTAAAGCAGAAGGCAAAAGCCCACAGACACACACACACATATACTAAAGCAGAAGGCAAAAGCCCACAGACACACACACACACACACATATACTAAAGCAGAAGGCAAAAGCCCACAGACACACACACACACACATATACTAAAGCAGAAGGCAAAAGCCCACAGACAGACACACACACACACTAAAGCAGAAGGCAAAAGCCCACAGACAGACACACACACACACTAAAGCAGAAGGCAAAAGCCCACAGATAGACAGACACACAAACACACACTAAAGCAGAAGGCAAAAGCCCACAGACAGACACAGACACTAAAGTAGAAGGCAAAATCCCACACACAGACACACACTAAAGCAGAAGGCAAAAGCCCACAGCGAGACACACACACACACACACACTAAAGCACAAGGCAAAAGCCCAGAGACAGACACACACACACACTAAAGCAGAAGGCAAAAGCCCACAGACAGACAGATAGACAGATACACACACATTAAAGCAGAAGACAAAAGCCCACAGACAGACATACATTAAAGCAGAAGGCAAAAGCCCACAGACAGACACACACACGCTAAAGCAGAAGGCAAGAGCCCACAGACAGACAGACACACACACTATAGCAGAAGGCATGGGCCCACAGACAGACACACATGCTAAAGCAGAAGGCATAAGCCCACAGACAGACACACACTAAAGCAGAAGGCAAAAGCCCACACACAGAGAGACACACACACTGAAGCAGAAGGCAAAAGCCCACACACAGAGAGACACACACACTGAAGCAGAAGGCAAAAGCCCACACACAGAGAGACACACACACTGAAGCAGAAGGCAAAAGCCCACACACAGAGAGACACAGACACTGAAGCAGAAGGCAAAAGCCCACAGACAGACACACACACACAGACACTAAAGCAGAAGACAAAAGCCCACACACACACACACACACACACACACACACACACACACACACACACACACACACACACACACACACACACACACACACACACACACATTAAAGCATAAGGCAAAAGCCCACAGACAGACACACACACACTAAAGCAGAAGACAAAAGCCCACAGACAGACACACACACACTAAAGCAGAAGACAAAAGCCCACAGACAGACAGACACAAAAGCAGAAGTGCAGAAGCACCAACTTTCCTACAGCTTATGGAAAGGCAAAGCCTGAAAGTTCCCAGGTGCTTAAGAAAGGCACTACAGGTGTGGTCACCACAGGGTGGGGCTCAGCAATAGAAGAACAGAGGAGTGCTTGGCTGAAACAGGATCCCCTAGTGGACTAGCCTGGACTGGAATGGATTTCAGGATTTCCACCCAGGCTTCTGTTTTTACATGCCGACTTAGTACACAAGTACATAAGCACTGCCACGCTGGGAAAAGACCAAAGGTCCATCAAGCCCAGCACTCTGTCTCTGACAGCGGCCAATCCAGGCCCGAAGAGCCTTGGAAAATCCCCAAATTTAATAACAATCAATGGACTTTTTCTTCAGGAATCTGTCCAGACCCCCTTTAAACTCAGCAAGGCCAGCTGCCGTCACTACCTTCTCCGGCAATGAGTTCCAGAGTCTAACCACGCGCTGAGTAAAAAAAAAACTTTCTCCTATTATAATTTCATTTTGTGTCCCCTAGTTCTATTATTGTTAGAAAGTGTAAACAAACGCTTCACATCTGTCCGCTCTACTCCGCTCAAAATTTTGTAGACCTCTATCATATCACCCCTCAGCCGCCTTTTCTCCATGCTAAAGAGTCCTAGCCTTCTTAACCTCTCCTCATAAGGTAGTCGTCCCATCCCTTTTATCATTTTCGTCGCCCTTCTCTGCACCTTTTCCAATTCCTTTATATCTTTTTTGAGATAAGGCAACCAGAACTGAACACAATACTTCAGGTGCGGTCACACCATGGAGCGATATAACGGCATTATAACATCCTCATGCTTGTTTTCCATCCCTTTTCTAATAATACTCAACATTCTGTTCGCCTTTTTGGCCTCCGCAGCACATTGAGCGGAAGATTTCAACGTCCTATCCACGATGACTCCCAGATCCCTTTCTTGGTCTGTAACTCCTAAAGCAGAACCTTGCATGACATAGCTGTAATTTGGGTTCCTCCTTCCCACGTGCATCACTTTGCACTTGTCAACGTTGAACTTCATCTGCCATTTGGACGCCCAATCCCCCAGTCTCACGAGGTCCTCTTGTAATCTTTCACACTCCTCCCGTGACGAGACGACCCTGGATAACTTTGTGTCATCTGTGAATTTAATTACCTCACTAGTTACTCCCATCTCAAGGTCATTTATAAATATGTTAAAAAGCAGCGGTCCCAGCTTAGACCCCTGAGGGACCCCACTAACTACCCTTCTCCATCGAGAATACTGACCATTCAATGCTACTCTCTGCTTCCTATCTTTTAACCAGCTCTTAATCCATAATAATACACTGCCTCCATGACTCTCCAGTTTCCTTTGGAGTCTTTCATGAGGCACTTTGTCAAACGCCTTCTGAAAATCTAGATATACATTATCCACCGGCTCCCCTTTGTCCACATGTTCACCCCCTCGAAAAAATGCAGTAGATTTGTGAGGCAAGACTTCCCTTCACTAAATCCGTGTTGACTTTGTCTCAGTAGCCCATGCTTTTGTATGTGCTCCGTAATTTTATTCTTAATAATAGCCTCCACCATTTTTCCCGACACCGACGTCAGACTCACTGGTCTAAAATTTCCCGGATCTCTGCTGGAACCCTTTTTAAAAATCGGCGTTACATTGGCCACCCTCCAATCTTCCGGTACTACACCTGATTTTATGGATAAATTGCATATTACTAACAGTAGCTCCACAAGTTCATTTTTCAGCTGTATTAATACTCTGGGATGAATACCATCCGGTCCCGGTGATTTACTACTTTTTAGTTTGCGGAACTGCCCCATTACATCCTCCAAGTTTACAGAGAAATCATTTAGTCTTTCTGACTCGTCCGCTTCAAATACCTTCGGCACCGGTATCCCTCCCAAATCCTCCTCGGTGAAGACCGAAGTAAAGAATTCATTTAATTTCTCTGCTACAGCTTTGTCTTCCCTGATCGCCCCTTTAACACCACAGTCATCCAGTGGCCCTACTGATTCTTTAGCCGGCTTTCTGCTTTCAATATACCTAAAAAAATGTTTGCTATGTGTTTTCGCTTCTAACACTAACCTTTTTTCAAAGTCCTTCTTAGCCCTCCTTATCTCCTTTTTGCATTTGGCTTGACATTCCTTATGTCTTCAGTTGGTTCCCTTCTCCATTTTCTGAAGGATTGTTTTTTGGCTCGAATAGCTTCCTTTACCTTACCGCTTAGCCACGCCGGCTGACGTTTGGTCTTTTTTCCTCTTTTTCTAATACGCGGAATATATTTGTCCTGTACTTCTAGGATGGTGTTTTTGAACAGCATCCACGCCTGATTCAAGTTTTTTACCCTTTCAGCCGCTCCCTTCAGTCTTTTTTTCACCGTTCTCCTCATTTTATCGTAGTCTCCTTTCTAAAGTTAAACGCTAGTGTATTTGATTTCCTGAGTTCACTTACTTCGTAGCCAATATCAAAACCGATCATATTATGATCACTGTTATCAAGCGGCCCTCGCACCATTACCCCCCGAACCAGATCATGAGCTCCACTAATGATTAAGTCTAGTATTTTCCTTTCTCTTGTCGGCTCCTGAACCAGCTGTTCCATGAAGCAGACCTTGATTTCATCAAGAAATTTCACCTCCCTTGCGTGTACCGATGTTTCATTCACCCAGTCTATATCCGGATAATTGAAGTCACCCATTAACATTACATTGCCCATTTTATTCGCTTTCCTAATTTCCCTTGACATTGCTGCGTCCGTCTGCTCGTCTTGGCCAGGCGGACGGTAGTACACTCCTATCACCATCCCTTTTCCCTTTTCACGTGGAATTTTAATCCACAAGGATTCCAATCGGGGTTTTGTCTCCTGCAATATTTGCAGCCTATCTGAGTCAAGGTTCTCATTTACATACAGTGCTACCCCTCCTCCAATCCTATCCACCCTATTGCTGTGATATAATTTGTAGCCGGTATGACTGTGTCCCATTGGTTATCTTCCTTGCACCAGGTCTCAGAGATGCCTATAATATCCAGTTTTTCATTGTGTGCAATGTACTCCAGCTCTCCCATCTTATGCCTCAGGCTCCTGGCATTTGCATATAGACATTTCAATGTATGCTGCTTGTTCTGATATTTATTAGCTTGGCTGGAGGAACCCCAAAGCAAGTCCTATAGGAAATATAGTCACAATCGTGACAGTACCTCCCTCTCAAAGGCCCTCCAGTCTCCCCGGACTCGGGTTTCCACAGATAACTATGGTGAAACCTACTGATGAGATGAGACATGAGCCTGGAGTATAAGACTGGAATTCACAACTTGGCTGGCACTGAAACTCGCACTGGACTCAGCATCTTGACCAGAACTAGAACTTGGAGTTGCCTCAGCATCTTGGCTGAATCTGGAACTCGAAGAAGACTCAGCATCTTGGCTGGGACTGGAACCAGGAGTAAACTCAGCAGCTAGACTGGAACTGGAACTTCGAGTGGATCCAGCATCTAGGCTGGAATGGGAACTCAGCTTGGACTCCGCATCTGAGCTAGGAAATGAAACCCAGACTAGGCTCAGCGTCTGGGCTGGAACTGGAGCTCAGCTTGAACTCAGCATCTTGGCTGGAACTGGAACTTGGCGTGGACTCAGCATCTGGCTGGAACTGAAACCCGGACTGGGCTCAGCGTCTGGGCTGGAACTGGATCTCAGGTTTAACTCAGCACCTTGGCTGGAACTGGAACTCTGCGTGGACTCAGCATCTAGGCTGGAACTGGAACTTGGCATGGATTCAGCATCTGGGCTAGAACTGAAACCTGGACTGGGCTCAGCGTCTGGGCTGGAACTGGAACTCTGAGTAGCCTCAACAGCTAGGCTGGAACTGGAACTCTGCGTGGACTCAGTATCTAAGCTGGAACTGCAACTCGGTATGGACTCAGCATCTAGGCTGGAACTGGAACTTAGTGTGGACTCAGCATCTGGGATGGAACTGGAACTCGACTTGAACTCAGCATCTGGGCTGGTACTGAAACCCGGACTGGGCTCAGCTTCAGGGCTGGAACTGGAACTCAGCTTGAACTCAGTATCTTGACTGGAACTGGAACTCGGAGTAGCCTCAACAGCTAGGCTGGAACTGGAACTCTGCGTGGACTCAGCATCTAGGCTGGAACTGGAACTTGGCGTGGACTCAGCATCTAGGCTGGAACTGGAACTTGGCGTGGATTCAGCATCTGGGCTAGAACTGAAACCTGGACTGGGCTCAGCGTCTGGGCTGGAACTGGAACTCGGAGTAGACTCAGCAGTTAGACTGTAACTCGGCTTGAACTCAGCACCTTGGCTGGAACTGGAACTCGGACTGTGCTCCCAACGCGGCAGGCGGGCCAGACGCCCTCTTTCAGCGTCGGCTTCAGGAGTATTCCGCAGGGTACGATCAAAGAAAAGTCTGCCGCGGTACTCCAAGAGCATGATAGACAAGTCAATAGCAGATACTGGATTTATCCAGAACCCAAGCCACCTGACACGCTCTCTCTCAGCAACTGCTTTGGGGTACATAAGTACATAAGTAGTGCCATACTGGGAAAGACCAAAGGTCCATCTAGCCCAGCATCCTGTCACCGACAGTGGCCAATCCAGGTCAAGGGCACCTGGCACGCTCCCCAAACGTAAAAACATTCCAGACAAGTTATACCTAAAAATGCGGAATTTTTCCAAGTCCATTTAATAGCGGTCTATGGACTTGTCCTTTAGGAATCTATCTAACCCCTTTTTAAACTCCGTCAAGCTAACCGCCCGTACCACGTTCTCCGGCAACGAATTCCAGAGTCTAATTACACGTTGGGTGAAGAAAAATTTTCTCCGATTCGTTTTAAATTTACCACACTGTAGCTTCAACTCATGCCCTCTAGTCCTAGTATTTTTGGATAGCGTGAACAGTCGCTTCACATCCACCCGATCCATTCCACTCATTATTTTATACACTTCTATCATATCTCCCCTCAGCCGTCTCTTCTCCAAGCTGAAAAGCCCTAGCCTTCTCAGCCTCTCTTCATAGGAAAGTCGTCCCATCCCCACTATCATTTTCGTCGCCCTTCGCTGTACCTTTTCCAATTCTACTATATCTTTTTTGAGATACGGAGACCAGTACTGAACACAATACTCCAGGTGCGGTCGCACCATGGAGCGATACAACGGCATTATAACATCCGCACACCTGGACTCCATACCCTTCCTAATAACACCCAACATTCTATTCGCTTTCCTAGCCGCAGCAGCACACTGAGCAGAAGGTTTCAGCGTATCATCGACGACGACACCCAGATCCCTTTCTTGATCCTTAACTCCTAACGTGAAACCTTGCAAGACGTAGCTATAATTCGGGTTCCTCTTACCCACATTCATCACTTTGCACTTGTCAACATTGAACTTCATCTGCCACTTGCACGCCCATTCTCCCAGTCTCGCAAGGTCCTCCTGTAATCGTTCACATTCCTCCTGCGACTTGACGACCCTGAATAATTTTGTGTCATCGGCGAATTTAATTACCTCACTAGTTATTCCCATCTCTAGGTCATTTATAAATACATTAAAAAGCAACGGACCCAGCACAGACCCCTGCGGGACCCCACTAACTACCCTCCTCCACTGAGAATACTGGCCACGCAATCCTACTCTCTGCTTCCTATCTTTCAACCAGTTCTTAATCCATAATAATACCCTACCTCCGATTCCATGACTCTGCAATTTCTTCAGGAGTCTTTCGTGCGGCACTTTGTCAAACGCCTTCTGAAAATCCAGATATACAATATCAACCGGCTCCCCATTGTCCACATGTTTGCTTACCCCCTCAAAAAAATGCATTAGATTGGTGAGGCAAGACTTCCCTTCACTAAATCCGTGCTGACTTTGTCTCATCAGTCCATGTTTTTGTATATGCTCTGCAATTTTATTCTTAATAATAGCCTCCACCATCTTGCCCGGCACCGACGTCAGACTCACCGGTCTATAATTTCCCGGATCTCCTCTGGAACCCTTCTTAAAAATCGGAGTAACATTGGCTACCCTCCAGTCTTCCGGTACTACACTCGATTTTAGGGACAGATTGCATATTTCTAACAGGAGCTCCGCAAGTTCATTTTTTAGTTCTATTAATACTCTGGGATGAATACCATCAGGTCCCGGTGATTTACTACTCTTCAGCTTGCTGAACTGACCCATTACATCCTCCAAGGTTACAGAGAATTTGTTTAGTTTCTCCGACTCCCCCGCTTCAAATATTCTTTCCGGCACCGGTGTCCCCCCCAAATCCTCCTCGGTGAAGACCGAAGCAAAGAATTCATTTAATTTCTCCGCTACGGCTTTGTCCTCCTTGATCGCCCCTTTAACACCATTTTCGTCCAGCGGCCCAACCGACTCTTTGGCCGGTTTCCTGCTTTTAATGTATCTAAAAATATTTTTACTATGTATTTTTGCTTCCAACGCTAATTTCTTCTCAAAGTCCTTTTTTGCGCTCCTTATCTCCGCTTTGCATTTGGCTTGGCATTCCTTATGATCTATCCTGTTACTTTCAGTTGGTTCTCTTCTCCACTTTCTGAAGGATTGTTTTTTGGCTCTAATGATTTCCTTTATCTTACTGTTTAGCCACGCCGGCTGACGTTTAGTCTTTTTTCCCTTTTTTCTAATACGTGGAATATATTTGTCCTGAACCTCCAGGATGGTGTTTTTAAACAGCATCCACGCCTGATGCAAGTTTTTTACTCTGCGAGCTGCTCCTTTCAGTCTTTTTTTCACCATTTTTCTCATTTTGTCGTAATCACCTTTTCTATAGTTAAACGCTAGCGTACTTGATTTCCTAGTTTCACTTCCTTCAATGCCAATATCAAAACCGATCATATTATGATCACTGTTATCAAGCGGCCCTCGTATCGTTACCCCCTGCACTAGATCATGAGCACCACTAAGGACTAAGTCTAGTATTTTTCCTTCTCTTGTCGGCTCCTGAACTAGCTGTTCCATGAAGCTGTCCTTGATTTCATCAAGAAATCCTATGTCCCTTGCGTGTACAGATGTTACATTAACCCAGTCTATATGCGGGTAATTGAAATCCCCCATTATTATTGTGTTGCCCAGTTTGTTTGCGTCCCTGATTTCCTTTAACATTTCCGCATCCGTCTGTTCGTCCTGGCCAGGCGGACGGTAGTACACTCCTATCACTATCCTTTTCCCCTTTGCACATGGAATTTCAATCCACAGTGATTCCAAGGAGTGTTTTGTTTCCTGCAGAATTTTCAATCTATTTGATTCAAGGCTCTCGTTAATATACAATGCTACCCCTCCACCAATCCGATTCACCCTATCACTACGATATAATTTGTACCCCGGTATGACAGTGTCCCACTGGTTATCCTCCTTCCACCAGGTCTCAGAGATGCCTATTATATCTAATTTTTCATTTAGTGCAATATATTCCAACTCCCCCATCTTATTTCTTAGGCTCCTGGCATTCGCATATAGACATTTCAAACTATGTTTGTTGTTCCTAAGTACATCATGCTTAGTACTTGACAGTATTAATTGGCAATCTTTTGTCTGATTTTTATTGTTATTTAAAGATACCCGATCTACTACAATCTCTTTTGCAACCTCACTATCAGGATACTCTATCTTCCCTGTTATGGTGATATCTTTGAAAGATACCTTATCCCGAACCATGCTCTTTTGAGCGACTGTCGGCCTTCCCCCCATTTCTAGTTTAAAAGCTGCTCTATCTCCTTCTTAAAGGCTGGATCAGAACAGAGTTTTTCACGGTAGGTTTGAAGTGTCATTAAACAATTAAGAGATAGAAGGAAGTGGGAAGTGGACCAATGACTCCAGGGAGTGAATAAAGTGGTACTTTGTACATCAGTATCCCGTCTCCCTGGAGTCATTAGTCCACTTTCCACTTCCTTCTATCTGTTGATATTCTCGTGGGAGTTAGTGTTCATCCACCTTGGTGGATCACCGCCTCCCCCATTAAACAATTAAGATCAGAAACTGGGTCAAGACGGAATTTCAAACTAGGAACTGCACCCGGGCTAAGACCCGGATTGCCAACAGGGGGAAAAGTCCTAGGCTGGAAGCCCAGCTGGTAGGATGATCTTGCCGAGCTCATGGCCTTTGCATTCTGTCAGGCTTCTCAAGGGGAAACAGGATTTGTGAGCCCTTGGACCACTGCTGTAGAGCGACAGTGGCAGGCAAAAACACCCAACCAGTACTGGGCAACACACCAACACGGCAGGGAACTGCAGACGTAGATAAGCAGGCAGGGATACAGGACTGGAACAGACTTCACCTACACTTGACCACCATTCCCCAGGGGTTGAGCCCCCAGATGCAGGTGGCCGGCAGGACTTACAGGATCCAGGAACACACACAGGGGAAAGGACTCAAGAGCAAGTTTGACTAACAGGGCCAGGAATCAGGACACAGAACTGGGGAAACCTCCCCAGATAACAAGACTCAGCAACAAGCTAGCACAAACAAGAACTGGAGGGCACAACAAGAACACAAAATAGACAGACAAGGCTAAACCCAAAGCTGGGCTACAATTACCACCTAAGACCAGAACACAATTGAAGGCTGAACTCCAAGCAGCCACCAACACACAGGGAAATAAAACAGAAAGCCCACAGACAGAACCCTGAGGCAGTAGGCAAAAGCCCACAAACAGACACACACTAAAGTAGGAGGCAAAAGCCCACAGACAGAACACAGAAGCAGAAGGCAAAAGCCCACAGACAGAACACAGAAGCAGAAGCATACCAACTGACCTATAGCGAAGCAAAGGCAAAGCCTGAAAGTTCCCAGGTGCTTAATAAAGGCACTACAGGTGAGGACACCAGCAGGGTGGGGCTCAGCAACACAAGAGCAGAGTACAGCCTGGCTGGAACAGGATCCCGGAATGGACTAGCCTGGACTGGAACAGATTTCAAGATTTCCACCCAGGCTTCAGGATTTACATGCTGACTTAGCTTGGCTGGAGGAACCCCAAAGGAAGTCCGACAGGAAATATAGTCACAATCGTGACACCTGGGAGAATTAAAAAGCCATGGCAATGTTCTGTTATGGATTAGGGACTGGTTAAAAGAGTGAAAACAGAGAGTAGGTTTAAATGACCATTTCTTTCATTGGAGGAAGGTGAATAGAGAAGTACCTCAGGGATCTGTACAGGGACTGGTGCTGTTCTAACACTTATAAATGATCTGGAAATGGGAATGACAAGTGAGATGATTAAATTTAAATATAACACAAACTATTCAAAGTTGTTGAACTGCATGTGAAGTGTGAAAAATTGCAGGAAAACCTTAGGGAATTGGAGGACTGGGCATCCAATGAAATTTAATGTGGACACATGCAAATGAAATTTAAAATGTACAAATGCAAAGTGATGCATATTGGGAAGAATTATCAAAATTATACTTACTTGGTGCTAGATTCCACAATACGGGTCACCACTCAAGAAAAAGATCTAGATGTGATTGTGGACAATATGTTGAATGCAGCGGTGGCCAAAAGAGCAAATAAAATGTTAGGAATTATTAGGAAAGGGATAGAAAATATGACAACATTATAATGCCTTTGCGTTGCTCCATGATGCAACCTTACCTTGAGTATTGTGGGCACTATGTACAATTCTAGTCACCGTATCTCAAAAAAGATATAGCAGAATTAGAAAAGGTTCAGAGAAGGGCATCCAAAATTATTAAGGGGATGGAACTCCTCTCATGTGAGGAAAGCCTTGAAAGGTTAGGGCTCTTCAGCTTGGAGAAGAGACAGTTGAGGGGGGATATGATAGAGGTCTGCCAAGTCCTGAGTGGAGTAGATCAGGTGGATCTGAATTGAGGATGACATTACCGCTGTTATCTGTTGTAATGGTGATATTTCATTTATAATAGCTAAGATAAAACAGGTCTTGGATTGTCTGCAGTCCTGGGCAAGGTGTGTTAGACTGAAAATGAACACCGAGAAGACTAAGTTTTTGCTTATCAATCGTTCTCGTAATTTGAATTTAACTGCCGATGTTGTAAATGATGGGATTATTTATAAGTTAGAATCACAGTTGAGAATCCTGGGGATAATTTTAGATAGCACACTCTCTTTTGAACCTCATGTCCATATGTTATCAATCAAGGTGCTTAGATTATTATGGAAGCTGAGACGTATAAGAGCATATTTCAAAATAGATGGTTTCCGCATGATTGTACAGATACTTACTCTGGGTCATTTGGATTACTGTAATATTATTTACTAGTAAAAAAAGGCCCATTTCTGACACACATGAAACGGGCTATCGACCCTCCTCTCCCCCTGCAGCCACCCATGTCCAGCGACCCTTCTCTCCCCCTGCGCCCACTGCAGCAGCCTATGTCCAGCAAACCTCCTCTCGCCCCTGCCCCCCCTCCTGCCACCCATGTCCAGTGACCCTCCTCTCTCCCCTGCCCCCTCCAGCCACCCATGTCCAGTGACCCTCCTCTCTCCCCTGCCCCCCTCCATCCACCCATGTCCAGCGACCCTCCTCTGGACATGGTTCTGCTGTGAGGCATGGTTTCCCCCCCCCCCCCCCCCCCCCCCGGGGTTCTGAAGTTGACATAATGGCTAAGGTGGTCAGCCTGATCTGCGGAGCCTAGCAGACCAACTCGAAATGAGTCATGGTCCCACGCAAGTCAGAACGTTGGAGGTGAGAATCAAACATATAAATGACAAGTGACCGACTCACCCACAAATGCGCAGTAGAAACCGAACGTTGAGAGTGCAGAAGTCCAAGCCCTGCCTCCACCAGCAGTACAGCCCAATAGGGAGGAGGGCTTGGACATGGGTGTGGAAATCGGAGGAGGAGGGAGCAGGGAGGGAAGGAGGGGGCGGAACTGAGGGAAACGGATGCAGCGATGGAGGAGAACTGACGACACGACAGGAGGAATCACGGGAGGTAACGAAAGCAGCTGAAGGAGGACAAGACGACGGCGTAAAGAGGGGGGGCGACGCCGGGGGGGGGGTCAAAGGTGGCGGCAGGGGGGGGTGAAATGGCGGCGGATTGGACGGCAGGGCAGAGGAGGTCACAATCGCGGTACACTTAGGAGATGGGTGGACATGGATGGGAGCCCGAGGATGGAGGGTAGGGGAGAGAACAGTTGATGGACACAGGTGGATGGTGGGGGGAGAGGAGGGGAGAGAGCAGGGTTGGTGGACGGGGGGAGGCCATAGGAAAACAAAAAAACTCGCCCGTTGTTACGGGCTTAACGGCTAGTTATTATATAGGATGAGGGTTGTTCAGTAGGCGGATTCAGTTACTGCAGAATATGGCAGCCCGTTTAATTTTTAAGGCTTCTAGATTTGAGAGTGCTAAGCTTCTACTTATAAAGCTTCATTGGCTGCCTGTTGAGTGTATGGTTCAGCCCCATTATACATGATATCTTTGATTATGTTATTAAGTAAGAGTTATGTATCTAGCTCGTGGCACTATTTGAATTTACAATTTCCATTGCTTCTAGGGATTAAATATAAAACTGAGTTAGAAGCGTCTTTTAGTTATCAAGCAGCCAAGTGGTGGAACAAGTTGCCAAGGTATATTAGTCATCAGTCCAATTATGCTATTTTTCGAAAACATTTGAAAACGTCAGAAGTTGGTACTGTCATGATAATAGTATTTGGGTTTTTTTTAATGAATATGACCAACTTGAATACTATTGTTTAGTAGTTGTTTTATAGTCATTTTTTAGGTTTTAATATGTCATAATTTCTAGGATCGTGTTCCTACTTCTTTTAATGTAAGCCTCATTGATCCATTCTTGGTTATTGCGGCAGAAAAGTATCAGATGTAATGTAACGTAAAAAAATTGATTGATTAGTCTTTCAAAAGGTACAAAGAAAATGTTCAGATAAACTACCTCAGTCAATCTCTCCTGGATCCAGGGGAGCTGGAGCTGGGGCAGTAAGCTTTTCAGCTCCTTCTGGACCGGTGGGACTGGTAGTCAACCTCATGGCCTCCAGCAGCAGTGCCAAAGTGGAGCGCTTTTTCAGCCACTGGAGGAAAGTGGCCACACAAGGGATAGATGCGCTGTGATTGGCTCAGAGACTTCCAGGTCTCTCAGCTGAGTGAAGCATGGCCAAAAAGGACATTTTTATTATTTGGGTGTGAATAATCGCCAAAATGGAAGGCTATTTTTGTGATGGACGCTTTCAACTGCACTTTCTGATATCAGCTGATTTAAAAACGGAGCAATTTTTTTTTTTTGTTACTTTTATAGCAGTTTTTCAATCCAGCGCAGCCCCAATGAGAGGTAAGACCTCTCGTTAGATTTTCCGGCGTTTTCCACCGTTAAGGCAATCGGAAAAGGTTAGTGCATCTCATTACAATAGGGTTTCTGCACAATTTGCTCATCTGCGTTCCGTTTTCGTTAGCTGCTACCGTCGTCGGAAAAAAGTCTTTAGTGCATGCCAGGGTTTACTTCTTGCTCGTTAAGTTTAGTGCATCTGGCCCTCAGAGCCAAAGCCAGAAATGGGAGCCCTGAAGACTCTCTGGGCAAGGAGGGTAGGAAGCAATTAGTTGCTAAGAGACAGATTAAAGGAGGACGCTGACTCAGAGCTACTCTCCCCCCTCCCATCTCCTATGCTCATTAACTGATCACTGAAACCTGATCCAGTACTGATCTCAACAGCTTGAAAGGCAAGCTGAAATAACACACAAGACCAGAACACCAGACCCCACACCAAAGAACAAAAGTCTTATCACGCATCCAGTTATTAGAACACGGTCTTATTAGTAGCCCACAGTGAATAGAAACCAAACTGAATACCTTCAAACTACTCCTAATAATCTACTCCTTAACACTGATCCACTTAACCACCCCTCTTGCAGAAAGTAACATTATACGCATACTATACAATCATCAAAGATTGATCAGATACACCACACCTCATTAAACTGACAACAACTTAAACAAAGGAAGAACACCAACATGCGGACAACCACTACAGAATGCAAAGAAGGGTCCAAACAAATTCACCTCAACAAAGAAACGACAACTAATAAAAGTCCACACAACACCAAACGCAGAAGACCCATTCCAAACAATCCAAGTGGGCAACATCAACGCCAGATCCACAGTAAACAAAACAGCAATACTAACAGACTGGATCATGGCAGAAGACCTTGATCTACTCTTCATCAATGAAACCTGGATCCACGACCAAAAGAACCCCATAGTTCTCAATGAAACCTGGATCCACGACCAAAAGGACCCCATAGTTCTAGACCTGTGCCCTCCAGGATACAAAATCACACACTGGACCAGAAAGGAAAAGAGAGGCGGAGGCATAGCACTAATCTATCGATCCCACTTTACCACCGAAACCACTGCTTTACCACACCTCATCTTGAAATTGCCTCAATCAGAATCCGCAACAAAACCCTACACGATCATTTGAACTGTGTCTTGTTTTACAGACTAACTTCATGGACTTCATTTCAAACACATGTGTAACCAACTCCAATGTACTAGTACTAGGAGACATCAACCTTCACTTAGAAGACCCAAACTCAATCAACGCACGAGAATGTAAGGAATTCCTCTACTTATGGGATCTCAAATGGCCACAAATGCAAGCAACCTATGTCAAAGGGCACACACTTGATCTCATCTCACACAAACTATCAACAGACCAGAACTTCATAATAACAGATATTAAATGGACAGAAACACCCTGGACTGATCACTACAAACTAAACTTATCCCTACACTGGCGGAAGAAGGGATGGCACCAAATACAAGAACACACATCCTATAACACACAAGTAGATAAGAAAACATTCTGGCAACTGATATACAACAATGAATGGACAGCACAAACAGACTCCATAAACTACCTCGTGGAATGGGATAAAAGATTCAAATGCATACTAGACGAAATAGCACTCTTACAAACAAGAACTTCACGTAAGCATAACTCAATACCATGGTTCAGTGATGATCTGAAAAAGCTAAAAACACAATCCAGGAAACTCGAACGAGCATGGAGAAAAACAAAAGATGAACACACACTCACATGGAAACAATCACAAAGAAAATACAAATACGCATTAAGACAGTCCAAAAGATCATACTATAAAACTAAAATAGGGACAGATTACAAAGATGCGAAGAAATTATACCAACTCATAAACAAACTCCTAGACACCAACTTGGTCACTACATCGAATACAGACATCCCATCTGCAGATAAACTTGCTAAGTATTTCAATGAAAAAATTGTAAACCTACGCAACACGCTAACTCAGGACAACACTGACATCGAAAACTTCCTTAATGAGCTGGACCCAACCACTGGAGAATACCCGACTGACCGAACCTGGTTAAACTTCGCCCTCCTTACTGTCGATACAGTTGCACAGGCGATCAGCAGGTTCTCCAACACTCACTGTAAACTAGATACCTGTCCCAACTACCTAATGAAATCCGCCCCTGACCGCTTCATAGTAGACCTCACATCCCACCTAAATTACATGCTTCAGCAAGATCTCTTCCCTAAGGAAAATGGCAATATCCTACTCACTCCGATACCAAAAGACACCAAGAAAAAAACAAATGAAATTACTAACTACCGTCCAGTAGCATCCATCCCGTTGTCAGTCAAACGGATGGAAAGCATGGTAGCCAAACAACTTACAGATTATATAAACAAATTCTCAATATTACACGAATCACAGTCAGGTTATCACCCCCTCCACATCACAGAAACAGTACTACTCACTCTCCTAGCCAAATTCAAGCAGGAAATAGCAATAAGCAAAAACATCCTTCTCTGATTCGACATGTCTAGTGCTTTCGACATGGTAAACCATAATATATTAATAAGATTACTAGATAAATTCGGGATTGGTAGAAACATACTTAGCTGGATCAAGTTTTCCTAAGCTCAAGAACATACCAAGTAAAATCAAACTCAAACATTTCATCACCGTGGAAAGCAGACTGCGGAGTACCACAAGGATCACCACTATCACCGATCCTCTTCAACCTAATGATGACCCCACTAGCCAAGTCCTTATCCAACCAAGGCCTTAACCCTTTCATCTGTTCAGACGATGTCACAATATACATTCCTTACAAATCTAAACTGACAGAAATCACCAACTAAATCAAGATCAGCTTCAACATCATGGACTCTTGGGCAAATGCATTTCAACTAAAACTCAACAAAGAAAAAACACACTGTCTCATCCTCTCATCCCAACATAGCGCAGACAACCCCACAATTATCAACACCCCAGATTACGCCCGCCCTATCTCAGAGAGCTGTGCCACGTGAACTTATCTTACCACAACATCACTTTGTTTACACCGGAGTCTGCAAACGCCTCTCCGGTACTATGTAAGCCACATTGAGCCTACAAATAGGTGGGAAAATGTGGGATACAAATGTAACAAATAAAAAAAAATAAATTAATTAAAAAAGGGGAATGCTGTGAGGGAGGGAGGAAGGGGGCTGCAAAAAGATAAATGCAATGTGTGGGGGAGAGAGGGGCTGTAAAAAATGGAGGGATGCTGTGGGTGGCTGTAAAAAAAGGGATGTGGGTGGTAGGGGGCTGCAAAAAGTATTGATTACATTATGCCAAATAAACTTGCAGAATTTGCAAATTTTGTGCGCAGAATTTGTAAACTTTGTGTGCAGAATTCTGACTTTTTTTTTTTTTTAGCAGAATTTTGATTTATTTTTTTTTTTTGGTGCAAACTTCCGGCAGGCATAACACCTGGTTTCTCTGTTGGTAGGCAGTCTGCTTCCTCCTCCTTCCAGGGGGTCATGGATGCTCAGGCAGGGTTTGGTGAAGATGGAAGATCTGGATCCATTGTGGCTTACAGTTTGGCCCTTTAGATGTGGTTCTTAGCGAAGAAAGGGTTCTCACCCACTGCCACTTTGCTTAAAAGCATGCAAGTCCTCCACCTCCCTGGGCTATGTCTGGGTTTGAAAAGCCTTTGTGAGCTGGTGTGCCCAGTGATCATTTTTCTCCTTTAGGGAAGGTACAGATTCCTGAAGTTTTGTAGCAAGATCCTAGGTGTCAGCTTCTCTGCTCATGGAGAAATTGCTTGCTTTTTGAAAGGAGCAACTCATTTGGCCCCCACCCCCTTGAATGTCCCTTACCTCCTAGGATTTGAACTTGGTGCTGAATGTTCTTTCCAGTCCTCCCCTTGACCCTCTCGTTGGCCTCAATTTTAGGACATTACCTAACAACAGTTTTTCTTTTTGCCGGAGGATGTGGTGACATCAGTTAGCATATCTGGGCATAAAGGTTTGGATAAGGTCCCGGAGGAAAAGTCCATAATCTGCTATTATGATAGATATGGGGAAAGCCACTTCTTATCCATGAGATCAGTAGCATGGAATCTTGCTAATTTGGGGGATTCTGCCAGGTACTTGTGACCTGTATTGGCCACTATTGAAAGCATGAAACTAGGTTAGATGCACCGTTGCTCTGATCCAGTACAACTAGTCTTATATTTGGAAGAACATAAGCATTGCCGTACTGAGACAGACTGAAGGTCCATCAAGCCCAGCATCCTGTTTCCATCAGTGACCAATCCATGTTACAAGTACCTGGCAATATCCCAAAATGATACAATACATGTTATTCTGCTTATCCTAGAAATAAGCAGTGGATTTACCCCAAGTCCATTTTATTAATGACTTATGGACTTTTCTTTTAGAAAGATATCCAAACCTTTGTAAACCATGCTAAGCTAACTGCTTTTACCACATTCTCTGGCAACAAATTCCAGAGTTTAATTACACATTGAGTGAAGAAATATTTTCTCCGATTTGTTTTCAGTTTACTACTTTGTAGCTTCTTTGCGTGCCCTCTAGTCATAGTATTTTTGGAAAGAGTAAACAAGCGATTCACATCTAATCGTTCCCCTCAGCCGTCTTTTCTCCAAGCTGAAGAGCTGTAGCCGCTTTAGCCATTACTCATAGGGAAGTTGTCCCATCCCCCTTATCGTTTTTGTCGTCCTTTTCTGTACCTTTTATAATTCCACTGCATCATTTTTTAGATGGTTTGACCAGAATTACTCACAATATTTGAGGTGCGGTCGCACCATTGAGCACTACAGAGGCATTATAACGTTATCATTTTTGTTTTCCATTTCTTTACCAATAATATCTAACATTCTATTTGCTTTCTTAGCCGCTGCGGCATACTAAGCAGAGGGTTTCAATGTATCATCAACGATGACACCTAGATCCCTTTCCTGGTTGGTGACTCCTAATATGGAACTTTACGTTACGTAGCTATAGTTCAGGTTCCTCTTTCCCCCATGCATCACTTTGGACTTGCTCACATTGAAGTTCATCTGCCATTTGGATGCCCAATCTCCCAGTCTCGTAAGGTCCTCTTGTAATTTTTCACAATCCTCTTATGATTTAAAAACTTTGAATAACTTTGTGTTGTCAGCAAATTTAATTACCTCACTAGTTACTCCTATCTCTAGATGATTTATAAATATGTTAAAAAGCAGCGGTCCCAGCACAGACCCCTACGGAACCCCACTATCTACCCTTGTCTATTGAGAATACTGACCATTTAACCCTACTCTCTGTTTTCTATCTTTTAACCAGTTTTTAATCCACAAAAGAACACTACCTCCTATCCCATGACTCTCCAATTTCCTCTGGAGTCTTTCATGAGGTACTTTGTCAAATGCCTTTTGAAAATCCAGATACACAATATCGACTGGCTTACCTTTATCCACATTTGTTTACCCCTTCAAAGAAATGTAGTAGATTGGTGAGGCAAGATTTCCCTACACTAAATCCATACTGGCTTTGTCTCATTAATTTATGCTTTTGAATATGTTCTGTAATTTTGTTCTTTATAATAGTCTCTACCATTTTGCCCGGCACCGATGTCAGGCTCACTGGTCTATAATTTCCTGGAGCACCTTTGGAACCTTTTTTAAAAATCGGTGTTACATTGGCCACCCTGCAATCTTCTGGTACCATTCTTGATTTTAAAGATAAATTACAGGATCACGTGATGCAGTGAGGAGAGGTGGACGTGAGTTTTGCCTCTGCTCGAGGATCCCATCCTCAATCCCTTAAAATCGGCTCAGAAAGATCCCAAATAGCTTGCCTTTTGCTTGGAAAGAGCATTGGAGGTGCTTATGGACAAATATCTTACGCCTAAAAATAGAATGGCGGCCAAAACAACGAAAAAAGGGTCGGACCAAAGTAAGGCTGCAGAAGACAAAATGGTGGAGCAAGTACAGGCCCCACAGCTTACCTGTACTGAGGCGGCGATAACGGAGCTCACGAATGCTGTGGTGCTTGCCCTGGAACCGCGTCTGCAACGTCTGTCCGAGCAGCTGACCGGGATTTCACAAATTACCACCGACCTGGCCTGCAGGACGGGTGAATTGGAGTGTCGCGTGTCTGATTTAGAAGATGGCGCCCAGGGGAGCAGCGCGGAGCTCACTCGACTGCAGGAGCTGGTGACGGTGCAGCAGAACAAGTTAGAAGATTTAGAAAATCGATCACGCAGGGACAATCTCCGTTTGTTGGGCATTCCAGAGACCTTGCAAGAGAAGTCCCTGCGTGGAGTTTTGGAGCGCTGGATGAGCCCGATGGTAGCGACTGCGGAGGAGACGGAACCGGTGCGGTTAGAACGTGCGCATCGCTTGGGAGCGGCTCGTGCAGGTGATCAGTGCCCCAGAACTGTTATTGTTAAATTCCTCAACTCGGCACAGAAGGATGCTTTCTTGCAACATTATCGTCAGAATAAAGAGGAAGTTCGCTATGAGGGAGCCCAAGTGAGGGTGTATCAGGACTATTCAGCGGCTCTTGCGGCGAAGCGCCGTCAGTATTCTGCAGTGTGTGCACGTTTAGTGGAGAGGCACTATTGGTTCCAAGTCCGCTACCCCGCGGTACTGAAGATCTGGGACAATGGCCGGTGGAGATCGTTTGAGACACCGGGGAGCGCGATGGACTGGCTTAATGGAGCCCTTGAACGTCAGGCTGCAGGAGACTGAGCAAGATGCTGCAGTGGTAGTGGATAGAAGTCAAAGACTGTGAGAATTACCTTTTGGGAGTTGTTGATACTGGGACTGGATGTGTACTTGGTAAAACTTGGGATTGAGAATGTTAATATTCTAATGTAATAGGGCTACAGCACCAGATCTGCTAAGGATTGGGGGGAGGGGAAAGGGTAGTTGGTGTGGATGGGGGAGTCTGGAAGTGAGCAAGATCTGAATCTAGAGGGCAGGTGGCGATCGAATGAATTGGGGGGGGGGGGGACTATAGCAAGGGGGTTAAAGGGTTTAGAAGTGTGGCTGGTAGATGTGAAGTGGAGGGGGTGTGGAGAGGATGTGCTTGGAGGTTGGGAGAGAGAAGAGAACAGGGTACAGTGTGTGTGTATGGCTTTTGGGGGAGAAGGGGATGTGGGTGTGTGAATGTGGGGTGTGCAAGAAAAGGAGACCAGGGTTGGGGGTTCAGCAGAAATGATGTCTTAAAGGGAAGGGATTATTGTTATTGGTGAGGATGGGATTCCTCTTGGTGTTATTGCGTGATTGCAGACAGGCTTCTCTGTGGCGACATGGAGAAGGATGGTTCTGGGAGTTGGAGGGGTGGGAGAGGGGGGTTGGGAGAGGGAGGTTGGGGGGGCGGGTGGGGTTGCTAAGCCTCGGGGTCTCCATGGTGTCCGGTGGGCATTGGGGCGCTGTATTATGTGCTGTTGGGATAATAGATGTTTTTAAGAAAGGGCAGAAGGCTGTGGGCTCTGGAGTGAGGGCTGGGCACCCGGGAGCTCCAGATACCTCGAGTATGTGGGTTTTTGTTAGGACGAGGAAGCGAGATCCTGGCTAAGCTACCGGTGCCTAGAATAGTCTCTTGGAATGTGTGTGGTATCACCTCCCCAATTAAACGCACAAAAATCTTGTCCACCCTCCAACGGTACAATGTTTCTCTGGCCTGTTTACAAGAGACCAAATTATCTGATGTAGAGAATTTAAAGTTAAAGCAAAGGTGGGTGGGGGACTGCTTTTTTGCATCAGCCAAGGGTAAAAAGGGAGGCGTGGCGGTGTTGGTGCACAAGAGCTTGCAATGTCATACCCAGGTAGTGGAGCGTGATGTAAATGGCCGCTATATTTTGTTGCGGTTGAATGTGATGGGACAGGATTTCTATCTCTTAAATGTTTATGGGCCTAACGTATATGACCATTCCTTTTTCCAACACCTGGTACGTCTAGGGATTCAGCACGCATCAGCACCCTGGGTTGTGTTTAACTTACCCCTCTCTAGACCTCCGGGGAACCTCTGCCCACGGGGATGAAGGGTGGGTTTCAGAGGACCGCATTTTAACACGGAGGTACAGAGGGGGGTGTCAGAAGGCTCAATTTAAATCTAAGACCCAGGACCTCAGCTCTCTGATTTTTGGTGTCTAGGTGGATCTTTGGCCATCTATTTTCCCACATAATGTACTGAGGAGTAAAAGATACCTTACTTATGTGAACACTATTTGTGTAAGATTGTTCCAAGAAACAGGTAGACAATCAAGAAATTGAGGCATAGACTAGAAAAGCAAGTGATAGAGAGAGTCTTTATTCTCACCAATTGGAACTTCAATCTGGTACACTCATCAGTCAGATTTTCAGGTTGACCGACCGTAGTTCTGCCCTCTGGGTAGAGTTGGGGAAAATTCCAAATCCCACCCAGATTTGCAAATCTTATATAGTAACTGCTGTCCATACAAGTCAAAAGAGACACACATTTTTTTTTATCTGTGAATCATGCTTAACCGCAGATCAGGTGTCCACCTTCTTCTTATTTCTTAATAACTGTCATTTCCTGAATTGTAAACATCTTTCCTAATATAGAGAGAATTGTATTCATATCTCGTGATCCTGGATGCCATCTTAAAAACAGCAGACTCCATTTTCTGAACCAAACTTCTTACAATTTTTACCATTAATTCCTCCATCTTGGCCCTTACACTGCTTTTGAATGTCACACTAGATTCTAGTAAGGCTTACCAAGCGGTCCTGCTTCTGCAGGCACTCGGCTACAAGGCCATCATCAAATTTTCAGGCCTAGTCAGTGCTTTTCAGCAGCTTAGACTATAGAACTCGGCCCACCACTATTCCAGTGGGTGGGTTTCAAGTTGGGACACATATTAACATTGCCCTCTTCACCCTATCTCATAGGGTGACAGTAGGGCTGTCTATCATGGTACCATCCATTCCAGAAGGTATCCTATAACGCTATCTATTTAGAGAGTCTGATTGGAAGCTGGTATGGCAAAGATTTTAGAATCCTGATCACAACATAGATACCATCTCTGTCTTACTCTAACCCCTCCTGGGGCTAACCCATATCTGCGATTAA
Source organism: Microcaecilia unicolor (assembly GCF_901765095.1). Taxonomy (NCBI): domain Eukaryota; kingdom Metazoa; phylum Chordata; class Amphibia; order Gymnophiona; family Siphonopidae; genus Microcaecilia; species Microcaecilia unicolor. The sequence continues at coordinate 115,209,396 of NC_044040.1, read as the reverse complement.
GCAACAAACTATGATTACAAAGGTAATATCTTTCAACCTATTAATATGCAGGTTTAATCATACTCTTACATATATATATATATATATATTGCTAACAATCATCAAGCTATTTAATTCTTCGGTTATATACTGATTATACGTTTGCATTGATTACATAGTCATATCGATTATTGATCACATCATTGTATAAAGCATTATGTCATTACTTTGCATCCCTGTGTGCTCTAGATCTACTATATATTTGCAGATACCTCTGTAGACTCTCTAGCGTTTGCATAGCGATTGGTCCATCTCATAGGGAGATAGTCCAATGTATTGTCTCCTGTGGTGTTGGGAAGGAGATTTTTGTACAGGACATATTGTCCTACATATTGTCCTGTTGCTGCTTTCTTGGTTATGGCAGTTTCAATTAAGCGTTCTACTAAGCCTCCTAGCACATGGGATTATGCAGCATCCTACCAATACCAAAATAGCAACCACTATGATAATGGTGGTGGCTGCAGAAATGATAAATGTCTTCCATTTACCAAAAGCTTTATCCATCCAACCAGTCCAGGATGTATCAACACCCGAGTTTTCAGCCAATTCCTCTGAGAGCGAGGTAAGGCCTTTCAAAGCTCTGGTGATTTGACCCATCTGGGGCAGTGTTGTTGGGGATAAAGGTGCAACACTGTGTATCTATTTTGTGACACACTCCTCCGTCTGCCGCTAACGATTGGTCAAGCACCAATCGATTCTCAAGCGTCATTCTGCTAGTGGCATCCAACTGTGCTGCAATACCTTGAACCGCATCTCTGGTATAATTCACAAATCTCTGCTGATTGTAATATATGTAGTTGATCCAATCTACGTTCTTGTAGATGGTCGCCCACCAAAAGAAGGCAGATTCGAATCCTGCAGCAATCTGGTTTCTGGCTTTGAACTCATCAGGGACCCCTCTTGGAACTCCAATTGCATCTATATAGACCCGGTCATCAAAAGATCCGGGCACTGCATGTCTCTTCACTCGTGAGGAAGAGCTGCTATGAGGAGGAATCAAAGATGCTATGACTATTGGGATTACCAATTTGACCAAGGCACATCTGCCTGTCCAACTTCTGTGGAGTGTATGGTGGATGGTGTTGGTTCCACAATACCACTATACATTTGCTCTAGACTGTGAAAAGTCTGTGAGGTTCAGACCTCGCAGGGCCCCTTTTTCTAGGGTGGTATTGGTCAAATTTCCCAAAAAACGTGGGTTTCTAACTGCATATCGGTCCAGACATGTATGATACCTTGTGGCAGGATCTGGAATTCTGAATGCGGGCAGTACCCTCAGCAGAGGGGGCAGGTAGGGGTGATGTTTGGCAAGACTGATTGTCTTCTTTTACCTGCAATAGCTCTAACATACACCAAAAACCATCTGGATCATTGAAGAGATCAAAAGGAAAAGGAACCGCTGTAGGTTCTACCCTTGCATGGGCGCAGAAATAACAGTTAGAAACATTCAAACTCACTGTGGTATAGTGGGCCCATTTGAGCCACAGGTTAGTATCCCCAAACCCAGTTTCTAGTGCAACTAAGTCTTTGGCATTATTAATTTGTACAACCTGGTAGGGAATCTTTTCCTCTGGGACCTTGGTTGGCATTAAGAGATTTCTTTCAGGCTGGGGAGGAGGAATAATAAGAAATGTGCCAATAGGATCCCTGCCTGTGGCATCTATTCCCAGGGAATAGGCTCTGTACGTGACAGAGGTTATCCCTCTGAAAGTGATAGCCACTTGATTGCACTTGGTCATTGGACAATTGGTAATTACTCGTGGTTTCATAATGGAAATACTCTTCTTGAGTTCTGGAATCGCTTGACCTGAATAGGAAACCCATGTACCTGTGTACCATCATACTTCTGTGTACCATCATACTTCTGCCCAACTTCCACATGTGGAGAAGGGACACATGTATATATCAAAAGCTGAATAATATTGCTGGTAAGGATGTTCACCACATCTAGTGTACGCACACACATCGAGGGTTATTGTAATCGTTTCCTTGGTTGAGGCTAATATTATCTTGTATTCAATTAAACGATCTGGTAACTGCATTACTTGTAACCTGGAAGGTACGATGACCATGGCTAACATACAGAGTGGGAGGGCAAGGCACATCATGTTGGCAGTTTTCATGATTAAACACCATATCAGGACTGTAGGAATGGTAATTGGCGAGCAATGAATATTGTAAGTAACAAAATTAACCCTAACGTTTTAGCAAGAGCTGCAATTATGACAATCACTATTCCAAAGTACACCAGAAACTGATACACCATTAGGTGTTGCTTGTGTAAGGGGGATAGATTCTAATAGCTCCTGTTTCGGAGAGGTTCCCTGTTTCGGAGAGACTAAATACCTCCAAAGGTCTCGATACTACCTCTCTAATAAATAGAAAGGGTATCCAATCAGTGTTAAGCACACTGTATGTGATTAACCAGAAATCTACTACCTCACGGGTTTCTGGTCTCACTAGGGGTACTTCAGTCTGTTCTACTTGTAAGCCTAAGCTTCCTCCAAACAATGCAAGGGTGTGAATAATAGTCCGACTGGGGCCAACAGTCCAACTGTCGAGTAAGGGTTCACACAGTGTCTGATACCGGGTCAATGGATCCCAACTGGGGTCGTCTTGCGGAGCTGGGTCCCAGTGAGGATATCTTAATTCTCGGGGATCTAAAAGGTGGATCGGAGGTTCAGAAATTAATGAATCCCAGAAGTCAGAGGGTGACAGTGGTGGGAATTCAAGGGAGGGTACTGTTTGTGGCGGTGAATGCTGGTTACCTATTCTTCTGTTGGACATATACCTGTGTATCACGGGTGTAAACGGACAGCCGCAAAGGAACCCCTGCCGTCTGGTGAGATACAATACTTCTCAAGGGGTCTGTTCCCGACCTTTCTGACGAAAAGCCAAGGAAACCAATCTGTACAGTAAAGCTTATAAGTGACAATCCAAAAGATGACTTCTTCACCTGTTTGAGGTCTAATAAATGGGAGAGTATCTCGTGCTGCTTTAACTGTAACTGCGTTATGAAGTATTGAGGCAAGGTGTTGTACGACTCTGGCGGGGCCTGGACCTGAGGCATGTAATAAGGGTTCACACAACAGATGGTATCTGTAAGTGGGGTCCCAAAGAATGCAATCGTCGGGCGCCGGATCCCAGTATCCAGTAACACCTTGCTGGGAGATGCTCTGGCTCATATGGGAGGCCTGTTACACTTTGTGGGAGCGTATGGTAGGAAGGTAAAGGTCAATTAGTTTGCTACAATGCACAGGTTAAGTGGGAAGCCTTCTAAAGGCGATGAAGCGGCGAGATAGTCTTGTGGGGCGTCTATGCAAACTGGTAGTTGGGACTTTGGTATACTGGGTGGTCAGGGTAATATTCGTGGAAGGAGGAACGTCACTAGCAGGCAACAGAGGATAATTAGGAGGGGTGGGTTGAAGTTCAGACAAGGTAATATTATCTCCAAAAGTGGTTTCAAAAATGGGGACAATAGAGTCTGAGTTACCACTAATATTGGGAGGACTTGTAGGATGCAGAGTAGGAGAATCAGTAAGGATAGGAGTAGTCTCAGAATTTTCAACTGGCAATGTACGATGTCCAGCCGGAAATTCAGTCGCGTTAGGTGTATCTGCTAACGGGGTGGTGTTACTGGTGAAGATGGTACTAAACCTTATGGTCGTGTGGAGGGATGTGTCTTCAGGTGTGTGGCTTAGTGTGGAGTTAACTTGAGTCACTGTGGAGGCCGCTGGAGTGGTTGCTGGTACAGTAGCGTTTCCAACGGATAAGGTAAAGTTACCAGTTGGAGAGGCACTGGGTGTGGGCAGATAGTCAGCAAAACTTAAGTTTCTGTTGGTGGTGAAAGTAAACAGTACAGTAAAAAACAACACCAAACCTATGCAAAATATGATAAAACACACAAGTCCAACAACAAACAACCGAACTGATGGGAAGCAGAAGAAAAGGGTGTACTGATGTACCACCGTGACTTCTGCCGAGGTAATGCTTTCAGCGACGCTTCCTTCGTCAGTGTCCTCAACGTCGTTGGACCACTGGGTGATGGTCTCAGACAATTGCTTGGAGCTACACTGATCAACAGGGTAGAGTTCAGTTTTACGTGGGTCTGGTTCCTTGATGTCTTCGAGGGCAGTAAGGTCAGCTGCAGTTGGTTCCTTGCGAAGTATGACTCCTATGAGGGAAACTGGAGGTGGTGGTACCACAGCTTGGATGCACAAAGGAGGTGGTGATGGGATTGAAACTTCCTGCAAGGGAATTGCCTCTGGCGTGGGCTTTGGCTTAGGTTGCTGTGGCATCTATCTGGCTTGATTCGGGAAATGCAAAATGTCGAGCAAGTCGGTGATATTGCGGTACAGATTCTGCAGAGTGGAATAATCAGCAGACTCAGGCTCACCCAGATCCAAATCTCCAGCTAAATTGCGGATTCGGATGAGACTGATGCGGAGATCAACGTAGGGAAGTGGAAAATCAGGAACACTGGGAGGTGGAGGTGTAGATACCAACTCACAAAGAGCAGGTGCAACTTGGGGTGAAAGTGTCGGTGGTGACTCAGTTGTGTCTACAATCTTCTGGACAGAGATATCGGAGAGATCAATCAACTGCTACTCTCAGGAAGGTTGGTCAAGGTGATTGAGAAGAGTTGGGTGCGGTGTCGGAGGTCTTGGGCTCAGTGGCGGCGGAGATGGGGTCCGTGATGGGGCTGGTTTCTCCAGGGACTGCTGAGCTGGCAACATCAAGAAGGCCTGACTCGATATCTGGGTAGGCTCGTATATCTTTCAGATGGACCCAGGATGAGTGGTCCTCGAGCTTAGCGGTAGCTGACAGAGCTTCAATCATGAAGGGCCCAATATAGATGGGATCTCGCCAGGTCTTGTGTGTATAATAGCGCCGGTGCACCAGATCACCCACTTTAAAAGGGGAGGATCTGTTGTCATTACAATCCCCTCTTCTGTCCGAGATAGCCTGCGGAATTGAGGACAGAGACCTTATTATCGTTTGCAAAACGTCCCAGTAAACTGAGTACTGATCGGGCAATAGAGCGTCTGGATTGCCAGGTAGTAGTCGCATAGGGCGACCGGTACATAATTGAAAGGGAGTCAGCTTCAGGGAAGCGGACGGAGCCGCACGAAGGGATAATAGTGCCAATGGAAGGGCATCAAGCCAATTTTTAATACCATTTGCCATAAGCTGACGCAATTTGGTTTTAAGCAATCCATTGTACCGCTCAACCAACCCATTACTGGTAGGTTTGTAGACACACACAGTCCTGTGTGTTATACCAAGTGCTGGAAGGAGAGAATTGAGAAGTTCATTAACAAAGTGTGTACCATTATCGGTGGTAATTTTGGCGGGGATACCAAATCGTGGGATAATTTCATTACAAAGTGACTGTGCCATGACTTGTGCAGTTTCTCTAGAGCAGGGGAAAGCTTCCACCCACTTAGAGAAAGTGTCCACGCAGACAAGCAGGTACCGTTTACCACGGACAGGTATCTGCATATCTGTGAAATCAACATGCCAATGTTGACCGGGTCCTTGGACAACGGGCAAATGACCCGAAAGGATGGCAGGTCCACGTTTGGGTGTATACAGGAAACATTTGTAACAATTGTGAACAACGGTGTGACACATGGGCATCAAATGGGGCGCCCATAATTTGGAAGAAAGTTGATCATACAGTGTGTTAGCATTCAAATGTAAAGGGTAATGGAGAACATGCAAAAGAAGAGACAAAGCATGCTGTGAAACACATAATTGACCGTTAGGATGGGTCCAAATACCATTAGGGTTAAGAAAACATCCCGCTTGTTTCTACAAGGTGAGTTCTGCCTGTGTGAGGGAGGAAGTAAGGGTAGAAGAAAAGTCGGAAATAAGGGGATCAGAGGAGGTAGATGCAGTAGCAGAGGAAGAAGACTGTTTCTGAGTAGACGCAGGCACAGGAGATAAAAGAGATGTGATAACCGGAGGAGCGTGAAAGAGTGGGGGGGGGGGGGTATTTAAAGAGGAAGTATCAGGGCTGTCAGGAGCAGTGTCAGATTCAGTAGTATCCAATAGAGTAGAAGGGGGTGTGTCCGGGGGGCGGTCCAGGATGCTGAACAAGGTGAGGTTCTGCAGACGCAATTACAGGGAAGGACGAAATAGCGTCAGCAGCGGGACCGGAAGAAAGGGTGGAACAGGAAGTGACTTCACGGGTGAGCTCATCAGCAGCGTGATTGCCGTTGATGGCAAAAGAAAAGACCGTCTCCTGATGGGCCTTCACCCAGGAGATGCTGGTGCGGAGTCCTTTTTGATGGCGCTGCTCAAGAGCCTCAAAAAGTGCTGTCTACAAAGGTAAGTGACTCAATGGTTGCCCAGTAGAGGAAATCATACCTCTCTGGTTCCATTTGCGAACATGGGAGTGCAGGGAAGAAAAAACATAGAGTCAGTTACGATGCTCAAATCTGAGTGTAGTGCTTTGAACAGCAGAACATATAAAACAGCAGCTAGTTCTGCAGTTTGGGCAGTGAATGTATCAGGAAGTCTAAATTGTACCGGGTCCAGTATATCTTCTTCTGGCGTATAGCGGAGGGCAGCAAAACCGGCTACCCCATTTTGCTGGGAGCCGTCTGTAAACCAAATCTCGCCATTCTGCAAAATTTCAGAATGCACATGGAGGGATTCGGGAACAGGCAATTGGGTAGTGCACTGGTGAGGAAAGATAGCATTCTGTGCCACCTCTGTAACGGTGAGTAGCGGATCCAGACGTTGAAGGTCAGTTAAATTTAAAGGGTGGATGGAGTGCACTACACTGAACAAAAGTACCTGATACTTTTGTAAACAGCAGACAGTCATGTGACTAATCTGTTTATCTAACAGATATTTAACATCATGGGAAGTGTGAAGAATCACCGGAAGGTGAGGAATGTAGCTGTATAATTTAGTAACTGCGATACTGGCGGCAACAAGGCCTTTCTCACAAGTGGCAAATGCTTTCTCAACAGGTGAAAAGGTACCTGAAAGGTAACCACATGCAATGTCATCATGTTCTTGTGTAATTAAGCAGGACCATGTGTCTTCGATATGCACAACCCATAGGTGCACATCCTGAGACACATCAGTGGTTGCCAATGGTGATGAAAGCATAACATCTTTCACCAGGGCCATAAGATCTGTAGTTTCCTGGGAGGTAAAGTGGAAGGGTTCACGTTTAACTTTCTGTTTGCCTTGTAGTTTCATATAGAATGGTTGAGTTCTGGCCGAGTAATTGGGTATCCAAAGCCGACAAAAATTTAACATGCCAAGGACTCCCTCTGAGATTGGAGACAGTAGTGGGCATGCGCAAAGATGAGACATGTTGAAGAGTATCGGGACCAAGGCCCTTCTCACGGGGGCCAATGTGATGGCCGAGGAAGGTAACATGGGTCTGAGCTACTTTCAATTTTTTCCTATTAACTTTGTAACCTTTTGTGGCTAGGAAGCCGAAAAAGTCACAAGTGATCTGAACACAGGTGTCAAAGTCAGGGCATGTAATAAGCATATCATCCACATACTGAACAATAGAAGTATGTGGTGGAAGAACATATCTGTCGCGTTTAAATTCGCGTATATGTTCAGCTAGAGTTTGGGAAAAGATGGTAGGACTGTCAGTGAACCCCTGGGGAAGACGGGTCCATTGATAAGTAGTGTTATCAAACTGGAAAGCCGTCAGTGGACGGCTTTCGGGGTCAAGGGTGATTGAGAAGAAAGCATTGGATAAATCAATAGTGGAATGCAGGGAAATGCTATTGAGGAGCATAGTCGGATTTTCAACATTCAGAAAGCAAGAACTAGTAAGTTCATTTAGTGCGCGCAAATCTTGCACTATTCGGAAAGTTCCGGGCTCCTTCTTAGGAACTGGGAACAATGGGGTATTGTATGGCGAATTGCACTTCTCGATAATGCCTTGCTGTAGGAGGGAACTAATTTGTTCCTGAGCTCCAGCAATAACTTCGGGCTTTAGCGGGTATTGGGCTATCTTTGGGCCCTTACAGCCGGGTAGGAGCTGGATACGATGGGGAGGGCCTGCAACCTCACCATAGGGCTTCTCGGGCGTGGCCCAAAGGAAGCCAGGTAAATCATTTAGGGCAACCTCTATTTGTTTCTCAACCATAGAGGTGACAGCCATCATGACTGAAGTATTTTCATTGGGGGGGGGGGGGGGGGGGGGAGTCAAAATGAATCTCAAAATGAAACAGTGTCAACAGATCTCTTCCAAGCAAGTTGACAGGACATAGAGGAGCGTACAAAAATGGGGCACAAAGCTGTAGATCCGCATATTTGATGGGCAAAGGCTCTAGCAATGGTGTGTCCGTTGGGACACCATCAAAACCGGTGGTGGTAATGTTATCTGGTGACACTTTAAGAACCTTCTGTAGCTTATACGGGACACGGGCCAGAACGGAGCGAGAAGCGCCCGTGTCAATTAAAAAGGGGACAGGAACATCACAGATAAGCAGGGTGATCATAGGATCATCAAGGCCTGCCGTGGTACGGACCACGCCTAGTCACTGCGGATGGCGTTGGTCAGGGTTCCACAAAGGGAATGACTGGCGATCGGAAGGATTTTGGCGGAGTTGATTTCTAGGTCTGTTTCGTGGTGGGTGGGGACAGTCAAGTGCATAATGGCCGTATTGCTGACACCGGAAGCACTGCACGTTAGCAAGTCGATCAGGACTGGGCTGAGAACGGTAGTCCCTAGGTCGCCTATTAATGTCAAGTGGGCCCCGTGGGGGACCTCTTTGAGGTTGAGATCGGCGACCCTGTTCTTCAGGGTAGTCAGTTCTGCGATCTGGGCGGTAAGGCCTTGGGCCTTGATTTCGGGTGTTATAGTCATAGCGTTGGTCAGCATACATGACTATAACAGGGGGAGAGGTATCGGGGGTATTGGAATCAGTGTCAGAGCTCTTTGAGGCCCTCTTGTCTTTTAGGTCTTCTGCCTGTAGCATCTCAAGGTTAGTGTGTATGGTCTTGCGATTATGAATTTCATCTTGCTTATTTTTAATAAGCCTTCTGCAATGGTGTAATATATGTTCCCGAATTTTCGGCCATTTTTCCAGTTGGAGACCAACTGTGTTCTCTAATTTATTTCTGATCTCTGAAGGTAGGGTTCCTTTGAGTAAGTGGTAGAACACAGGAAGAGCATTATCGGAGTCAAATTTCTCCTCCGTCTCTTCTTTAGAGTTCTTGTAGTCTGAGTAGGTAGGCCTCAATAGGCTCGGAGCCAGCTTCCCACCGTTGGGAGGTGATAACGGAGAAATCCTTTAGGGCTGGAAACATGGTCCGGATCTCTTGGAACAATCTAGTTTGAATCTCTGTCAAGGGGTTGCTATCATACTGGTTGTCAGTAACAAATTTGGCGTAGCCCGCTTGAGTGAATATATCGGTTACACTAGCGTGAGGGGTTCTTCCCAATATCGCTTTTATGTCTCCGACAGATAAGGTAGTGCCGAATGTGATGTCCTGCAATTTCTTCAACCATCGGTTGCCACCCATTGCGATATCAGGGAGCTATCAGGGAGCTGAAGTATAAGGCCATTCAATTCAGTTGCAGACAGTGGAGTATACTCTGTATGAGGAACTCCAGCTGACATTCTGTTCAGTAGGGGTAGAAGTTTAACATCTGGATAGGTAGTGGGGCCTACCGTAGCCATTGGGGGAAACTGATTCTCATACTTCTTCCAAACCTGAAGTCCCTGGATTAAGTATAATGTGGTCTCCTGTCCCAATGGGGATCAGGGTGGTCATAGATGAGATCACGCACTAACAAGAGCTTGTCAGAACACAAGGATCCTTCACGTGGGTAAAGGGCGGACTGGGGCTGGAGAGCCTCAGACCATCCTGCAAGGTCATCAATCCATGGCTGAACATAGTGCCATGAATTTTCATGCAGTGCCACATATTGGGCAGGAGTGGCAGGTGGATTAGACAGCGTGCGAAGTGTCGATGAGGTACCAGTATCGGTAGCTAGGAGCACTGTAGGTTTACGAGGCTTACCAGTGTCTGGAAGGCACCGGTTATTACCCTCGGCAGTGAGGTAACCTCTAGGTTGACGCTGCCTGGTGTTATAGGCAATAGAGTCTGATTGCTGGGGCAGCTCAGATGACATAGCAGCGGAGGCTACTGTCTCAGGTATATGAGGACCTGTGTCCGTGGTGAGGGACTTACGTAACGTACGGATTCCCTCAGTGAGAAAAGCACTTTTCTAGTGGAGACTTATAATATCAAGAGAATTTCAGACGGGGGTTTCCAAAACAAGCAGGCATAGAAATAAGTGTGGGTTGTCAAGTATACAGCTGTATGACAGGAAGGAGGGGGGGGGGGGGGGAAGAGTGCCCATAGGTTACTACGCAGTTTTAAATGTGAAGCAGGAAATGCCAACATAGAGCTAGAAAGCTGGCAAAGAATTGTAAGATTTAAACTATAAATCTTTCACAAAGACACATCAGGACAGTTTCTAACAGAGATGGGGAGAAATCAATATTAGTGTAAGTGGCCAGAAACAAAATCAGAGAGCATTAAAGGTAGAAGTTAAGTACTCGGAGGTTAAGTGAAACTCAGAGGAGAGGAGCTGGGTCGCTGTGAAGTGCAGCAATCACAGGAGAAGACACAGAGAAACAGTTCTTTGAAGTAGGAACAGGCTTCTAGTCAGACCAGAACAGATAGTAAAAGAACATGAAAGTCAGAGGTAGTTTGGAAAGACAGAGGAGAACCCACAGAATGAAAGACAGTAGAGGATGAAAGACGAGGCGGGGCACAGATAAGGTGCGCTCCCAGCTACAGAAACAGACAAACAGGGGACAGAAAGGACTATAAGGGGAGGCAAAGAAATGAGGTAGAGTAGCAGAGAAAGCATTGCCACCTCACAGGAAAGGTAAAAGACAAAAGGAACAAGACCAAGAATACACAGGGAGTAGGCATGTTAAAAACAAGTGAAAGGGGCGTGAGATCTGCGGGCATTGACCTAGAGGTGGTCGCATGAAGACCGCCGCACTGACCTGAAACCCGAATTAATCAGACGGCAAGCGTTAGGGCGCACTCACGTAGCCTAACAGCAATGCTCCAATCACGCAGCAATCATACACTTACACACACCATGCAAATCAAAAGGGATAGCAAGTAGAAGAACGGGTACAGGGACCCGTAATAGACCATATCACAAAAAGGACAGAGCAACAGTTAAAACGGGGAGGGGGGGGGGGGGGAGAGAGAGAAAGAGAGCAGGAAAAGAGTGACGGGGTAGAAGGGAAACTGGAGATATGAGGGACAATTAAGATGCAGCTGTCAGAGCTGTCAGAAGGGAAGATGGGCAGAGAAGAAAGACCGATGTAAGATAAATGGGGTCAGGGCGGGTAGGATTCACTCACGAAAATAGAACAGTGTAAAAGGAGAGAGAGTAGGCGTCCGCCCAGAAGAGATAAGGCAGAGATGAAACAAAATATCAGGGACGCAATTAAAACTACGGCTTGAAAAGTAAACCACAGGAAAGAGTGAAACCACTGAGCACAAAGAAAGAAAGAATGAGTTCACATCAGAGTGCTTTAAAAATCCAACTACAGGGAATAGAAAGAGAAAAATTAACAGGTCCACGTAGGGACAAGAAGGAGTGCAGACCCTGCAACCTTGGTCGCCTAATATATCCCCTCTGCGGCCAAGGACTGACTTCAAAAGAGACAGCAGGCAGAAAGCGAAAAAAAGAGTCAGCAGTCAGGGTACACCACTGTTTAACTACCCCTCTCTAGACCTCCGGGGAACCCCTGCCCACGGGGATGAAGGGTGGGTTTCAGAGGACTGCATTTTAACACAGAGGTACAGAGGGGGTGTCAGAAGGCTCAATTTAAATCTAAGACCCAGGACCTCGGCTCTAGATGTCTAGGTGGATCTTTGGCCATCTATTTTCCCACATAATGTACTGAGGAGTAAAAGATACCTTACTTATGTGAACACTATTTGTGTAAGATTGTTCCAAGAAACAGGTAGACAATCAAGAAATTGAGGCATAGACTAGAAAAGCAAGTGATAGAGAGAGTCTTTATTCTCACCAATTGGAACTTCAATCTGGTACACTCATCAGTCAGATTTTCAGGTTGACCGACCGTAGTTCTGCCCTCTGGGTAGAGTTGGGGAAAATTCCAAATCCCACCCAGATTTGCAAATCTTATATAGTAACTGCTGTCCATACAAGTCAATAGAGACACACATTTTTTTTTTATCTGTGAATCATGCTTAACCGCAGATCAGGTGTCCACCTTCTTGTTATTTCTTAATAACTGTCATTTCCTGAATTGTAAACATCTTTCCTAATATAGAGAGAATTGTATTCATATCTCGTGATCCTGGATGCCATCTTAACAACAGCAGACTCCATTTTCTGAACCAAACTTCTTACAATTTTTACCATTAATTCCTCCATCTTGTCCCTTACACTGCTTTTGAATGTCACACTAGATTCTAGTAAGGCTTACCAAGCGGTCCTGCTTCTGCAGGCACTCGGCTACAAGGCCATCATCAAATTTTCAGGCCTAGTCAGTGCTTTTCAGCAGCTTAGGCTATAGAACTCGGCCCACCACTATTCCAGTGGGTGGGTTTCAAGTTGGGACACATATTAACAGTTGTGGTGGGAGATTTCATCCAGGTGATGGATGTGCGCCAAGATAGGTCGACGCCGGCCATGGGGACGACATTGGGAGAAGGGAAAGGTATGTCCTATTTGTGTCAGGCTTTAAACTTGGTAGATCCATGGCGGTTGTGTAACCCTAGTGCTCGTGATTATACACACCTATCCCGTGCCCATGGTACGTGGTCCAGGCTGGACTATATTTTAGTGTCGGCCCCTCTTTTTCCACAGGTGGTGCGGTCGGAGATTGGTACCTTGGAAGTTTCAGATCATACCCCAATTTGGGCGAGGTGCGCTTGCGCCAGCGTTTGTGGAGATTTCCATCATAGTTAGTGGATGACGAGAACTTTAAGGAATTCTTGTGTAAAAGATGGTCATTGTTTGCTGAGGTGAATGCGAATCATGCCTCAGATGCAAGGTTGTACTGGGAAACATCAAAGGCCGTGTTATGTGGAGATATCATATCTTATATGTGCGCACGCTCTAGGGACTTGTGCGGTTGGAGAGGACATATCAGGAGGCCAAGAAGGCGCACTTGGCCGTTCCATCGGCACAAAATCGTGAAAAGATGTTAACGTCCTTGGTGGCCTTAAATGCGTTGATTCATGAACGTACTAAGAAGCACCTTTTTTATCGCTCCTTCACGTTTCACCGGTTTGGGAATAAATCAGGCAAGTTATTGGCACGGCTTGTTAAAACTTGGGGGGGGGGGGGGGTAATCATTTTATTTCATCTCACTGCGCCTGATGGCCAGCGAGTAACCCAGACGTCGCAGATAGCGCAGTTATTCCATGATTATTATGCGGCCTTGTATAAGTCGCCAGATGCACAGGAGGGACCCTCGCTGAAGGACTATTTGGAGAGTTCGGGTATTCCCCGGCTCTCTGCTACAGCCATTGCTCAATTAAATGCCCCACTGAGTGGGAAGGAGATTCAGCGGGTGGTCAAGACATTAAAGAAGGGCAAGGCAGCTGGGCCGGATGGCTTCGCAGCGGAGTATTATCAATGTCTGTTCCCTCAGATAGCAACCTCGTTGCTTGACTTCTTTGAAACCTCACTATTTCAGGGCTCCTTTCCTAGATACTCGAATGATGCTTTGATTACTTTGATACCCAAACCAGGTAAACCAGCAGATTTGCCGGGCTCCTACAGGCCGATCTCTTTGATAAATGTAGATTTGAAGATTCTAGCCAGGGCCTTAGCTGAGAGGTTAGCACCTCACATATCTTCATTGGTGGGGGAGGGGCAGGTGGGATTTGTCAGGGGTAGGCACTCTTCTTTGAGTGTGAGGAAGGAATGTCTCGCCATTGCCCAGAGTCAGATCACTAGTGAGTCGCTGCTCTTGGTTAGTTTGGACGCGGAAAAAGCGTTCGATAAGGTGCGCTGGGACTATTTGTTCTCGGTATTGGACTTTGTGGGGATTACGGGATGGTTTAGGCAAGCCGTGGAGGTGCTCTATGAAAAGCCTAGTGCGTCTCTTGTGGTGAATGGAATGCGGACGGCCCCTTTTGCGGTGTCTTGTGGTACACGCCAGGGATGTCCCTTATCTCCTTTACTGTTTCTTTTGTATTTAGAACCGCTGTTGCGTTCTATTCAGGGGGACACGGACATTTTTGGCGTGACCTTGACAACGCCGCAACGATTGGTTCCTGCCCTTCTTAGTGAAATAGAAGAGTTTGGCTATTTTTCGGGTTTTACCCTAAATTTACAGAAATCAGTAGCGTACCCGATTCAGGAGAATATCAAGGAGATGTGGGAGGGGGAGTTTCCCTTATCATGGACGTCGGGCCCACTTAAATATCTGGGGGTGTGGATTTCAGCAGATTTGACACAGCTTTATGAATTAAATGTAGAGCCTCTACGGGTTAGCACGAGGGCCTCTCTTAAGGTGTGGCAGTCATTACCGTTGTCAGCTTTGGGTAGAGTGGCACTGTATAATATGGTGCTGGTGCCTCAGTGATCCTATATCCTTCAAATGTTGCCCATTTTGCTCCGCCGCAAAGATGAGAGACTGGTGACTCGGCTGGTGACGCGTTGTATTTGGCAAGGGAAGCGGTCGCGGATGGCGGCATCGCAGCTTTATCGGGGGGCTGGGGACTGCTGGATGTTCGGTTGTCATCTGTTGCTGGGAACATGAGGCACATTTCAGATTGGTTTAGAGGCACGAGTTATTTTACCTGCTCGGAGAAGGAAAAACTGTTGTTGAAACCGATTCATTTTAGTGCCTGGTTACATGCCCCTCCGCGTAGGCATCGTGTACCACGAGCATATGCAGTTTTACTTCCACCTTTACGGAGGGCATGGAAATGGATATGTCGTTTTTTCGGGTTCTCGTCGAGGTACTCCCCTTTGTTGCCGCTGAAGGGAAATCCAGATTTTTCTCCGGGCTTGACTTCGGTGCCATTTATGGCTTGGGGTGACCGAGGGGCTTGTTATCTACATCAGTTATATACGGAGGACGGCGAGAGGAAGAGGCTGGAAGATTGGCGGTTGGAATTTGGGAACGTTGCAGGGGACCTTTTTGCTTGGTATCAATTACAGCACTATGTCCGGTCGATTCCATCCGCTTCTTTGTCTCCGGGGGTGTGGGAGAAATTGCTGGCTCTATTCGCATTGCATGCACAATTGGCAGTCCCCCTAAAGTATTTTCATTTGTGTCTGAGGGAGCAGTTGGGGGAGGTGGATTATGACAAGTTGGCGACTCAGTGGAATACTGAGCTGCCCCTGGGCCTTCGGGGAGAGCAATTAAAAACCTATATTTTGAACATTCCCAGGGTAACAGAGAATGTGTTGCTCAGAGAAACCTTGTATAAGTTTGCAATGAGAATGTACATTTCCCTGCACAGGGCGATGAGGGCAGCTATGCGAGAGGATGATATCTGCGCTAAGTGTGCTCAAGATTCGCCGGCAGATCTTGGCCACATGTTTTGGAAATGCCCGAGGGTCTTGGAATTCTGGACGCAGGTGTCTAGACATGTGTCGGATCTTTGGTGGGTGCGGTGGACGCCACACGTATCCCTCTTATTTGACCAGTTCAAGCTATCGACATCGGGGATAATGGGGCTTAAGCCTTTCTTGAAGCGGGCGGTTCTCATGGGTAAGAAAGTAATTCTCCATCGGTGGATAGAGACGGAACCTCCAACCTATCAGCAATGGAGATCTAGGATGATCTCATTGTGTGCTTTGGAACGTAGGGGGGTGGGTGACCTGGCCTTGCCTATTGTCGGAGTTGGTCACCTTTTTGGGACTCCTTGACGCGTAGCAGGGTTCTGAATGCTTGAGCGGTATGCCATGGAGACCTGGGGGGTGGGGAAGGGGGTGGGGGGGAGCGGGAGGTTTTGGGGGGGGGGGAAGGGCTTCTGGCATGGTTACTGTTAGGTGGGGAATTCGGCGATAGAATCAGTATCAAGAAGTGGTTGTTTGCCTGTATGTGGTTCATTTATGTTAGGTTTGTGTACTGGGTTAAAGGTAGCTGGGTAGGAAATGGGGAAGTTATTGCTGCAGTACGGGGAGATTGATATCATGGCACCCACCAGGTCCCGTTGTTGGTGAAGCCTTGCTGTAACCTTCATTCCATGAACGGTGCCTGGTTTGCCAGTTGAATTGCATTCAAGCCATTTTAGGGGGTGTTGGATGCGCCTGGATAGTTTGCAGACTCGTCATTACCAAAGGGATTATGGTGCACTTGGAATACTATGGTTAATTGTGCAATGGATTGGTTAAGTACGTGTTACGGAAGGCCCACTGGGGGTTATAAGAACAGGGACGCCTGGTGGACATCTTGATTTTGGGTATGCCGATGCAGAAGTTTATGTGTACCAGAGAAGCTGAAAGCTGTGTAATGGGGAGTATTGAATTTGGGAGGAGGTTTTAGTATTAAGGCCGGGTAGGGGTGGGGTGAGAGGGGGGGAGAAAACTTGGGGAGAAAATGTTCGATGGTTTTGTATCTGTTAATTTCGACATCTGGTATTGGAGTATGTTTATGGTACCATGTCATGTATTTGTTGTTGTTTGTGTTAACCATTAATAAAAACGATTGAGATAAAGATAAATTACATATTACTAACAATAGCTGTGCAAGTTCATTTTTCAATTCTGTCAGTAATCTGGGATGAATACCATCTGGTCCAGGAGATCTGCTACTCTTCAGTTTGTCAAATTGTGCCATTACATCTTCCAGGTTTACAAAGATTTGATTCAGTTTCTTTGACTTATACCGGAGCCAGAAATGGTATTCAAAACTGATCTCTCCCAAATCTTCCTCAGTGAAGATTGAAGCAAAGAATTTGTCCTGTTGGCGATTTCATTGGCCAGGAGGTTGTTGGAGCTTCAGGCTTCGTCATGTTGGGATCCTTACCTCTCTATGAGGATTCTGGGACTCTGCACTGTTTCTTCCTTTCTTCCTAAGGTGATCGTTCCCTTCCGTGTGAGGTCTCTCTGCATTCCTTTGGATGGAGGTTCAGATTCTACTTCCAGGAGGCTTCACAAGCTGGATGTCTGCAGGGTTCTGCTAAGAGACTTGCAGGAAATGAATGAGTTTTGCCTCTTGGATCATCATTTTTGTCCTTTTCCCATGGGTCTCCATTGCATGTTGGACCAAGGTGGCCATTGAGGCCATTTACATTTGAAGGAACAAGACAGTGCTTGCTGGATTGAAGGCTCATTTGACTTGGGTGTAGGCACCCTTTTGGGTAGATACCCAGGTGATCTCTCCAGAGACCATCTGTCGGGCAGCGATATAGTTCAGCAAATTCTGCTTCGGTATATCCCATCAGTGAGGATGATGTAGCCGGGTCAGTAAGAAAGGTGAAATTTAGTCAAACCTGTTAATTTCCTTTTGTTTAGTCTGGCTGCATCATCCTTAGACCATTGTATGGAAGACTGCAGCTACTGGGACACTTGGAGTTCTTTGTTTTTTTCTCCAGTGCTGTTTAAAAAAAAAAAAAAGAACAAGATGCTAAAGTGATTCCTTAAAGCTGCAGTGTTTGATGGAGCATGGGTGTGCTTTTTGGGACCTTCCGCTGCTTTGTTAGAGGCATACTTGAACTTTCTTTGTTACTTAATATCTTTCTCATTTCTTTAGCTCTTTTATTACAAGATCACAATATTAACTTTTTCATCTATGTGGATGATATTCTGATTGTTTATCCTACTTCTCCCTTGTCTCCAAATCTGACACCTCTTCAAGATGTACTGTCTATTTTTTCACAGTTGATCATCAATTAGTTCTTAATCGTTTAAAAACAATAGCATGTTGGGTATGTTTTTCTGTGGGATCTTTTGGTTTCTCCTGTTCCTTCTTTCCGTTATTTGGGTATCATTATTGATTCAAAGCTTTCCTTTGATAAATTTCTCAAATTATAAAAAAGTTTTTATTTATTTATTTATTTATTTTGTTTTTTTAATTATCTGGATTCGATCTGTAAGATTTTATTTGGATTTTGCTTCTGTTCACACTCTTTTTTTTTTTCATGCCTTTGTTCTATCACAAATTGATTATTGTAATTCTGTGCTGGACTTTCCAAATTTCAGTTGTTGAGATTACAAACATTTAAAAATACAGCTGCTAGAATGCTTCTCAGGGCTAGACATTTTGATCCTGTTACCCGTCTTCTCATTAGACTTCATTGGTTGCCGTTATCTTATCGCGTGCAGTTTAAAATCCTTCTAACTCTTAAAGTTTTTTATGCTGGAGACCCATCTTATCTGTCTAACGTTGTCATCTCATATACTCCCTCTTGCAGTCGTAGATCTTTAGACTCCAGTCATCTTACCCTGCCATCGCCTAGACTTACTTATTTGGAGTCTGCTATATCGTCTGCTTTTTTTCTTTTTATCTCCAAGATTATGGAATGATCTCCCTCCGGAAAATTGTCTTTGACATTTTAAAATTAAACTGAAAACTCACTATTTTCACTTGGCTTTTGGGTCCTAAATGCTGTAGAGTGTCTCCTGTGATGGATCTAGAGGGCTTGTATCTATATTTTTAATTTACTTTTAATTTATTGTTAACTTACATTTAATTTAATTTACTTTGTGCTTATATAATAATTGTTTTACATACTTTTGCAGAATGAGTGTAGTTTTCGTTCCTATTTTTATGACATTTCTTTCATTTTTATTTTTAACATTTTTGTATACCGCTTTGATCTTGCTTGAAGTAATAGCGGTATATCAAGTCTAAATAAACAAAAAACATGATCATTCTTATGAGCACCAGCAGGTTATACTGGTGATGTCACCGGGAAAGATCAGTTTCTCTACCGCCCTCTGCTGCCAGGACGGGATACTAAGGGGCAGATGCATCAACAAAACGTAAAATCACGTAGAAAACTTACCGATTTTGAAAAAACGAAGGATGCTCTAAAAAAACAACTCAGAAATGTTCGGTGCAGTATTCAAAAGTCGGATGCATGAAAGTTTCTCTAATCTGGTGCAATCCCCTCCAGCGGAGTAGGAAACGCATGCGCACAGATTCATTCGGGCGTGTAAAATACACCAGAGGCGTAGCCAGGTTTTGATCTCAGGGGGAGCAAACTTTTATAAAAATAGGCGCTGGTTGGTGTCAGCTACACAGCAGTGTCTGTGTTGTTGCTCAGGGGCTGTGGCGGGCAATGATTAATACAGGCTGTCTCTGTTGTGTCCTGCCTATAAGGAAACAGTAAGTTACATCAGTAGGCAAGACGCAGAAGAGGTCCCTGGACTGGCCAGAGCAGGCAACCTGTCGTCTTAACTTCAAATAAAAATATTCAAATCGTGACCATCACCTTAGGAATAGCACACCCAGTCCTTCCACTGCTAGACACATTGTTTAAATCAGATGGGCTTTTGTTTGTGTGGCGACTACAGGATGTGAAGAACACTAGTCTTGAGCATTTTTATCTTGGGTGACCTTTGGTGGCCCTTGCCCCAGAGCCTATTTTCAAATAGGGCTAGACACTTTGTGAAATAACACAAACCCCTGCAAAAAGACACCCACAACCTATACAGAAAACTTACCACACCAAAACAGCCCTAACCCACCTATGAAAAGACAATGCTATAAATATTACAGTGGGACCTAGAGAACTGTTTCCCTAGGTGGTCCTGGAGTACCCCCTTGCCATTCAGGTTTTCAGGCTATCCACAATGAATCTGCATGAAAAAGATTTGCATGTAATGGAGGCAGTATATGCAAATCAATGTCATGCATATTTATTGTGGATATCCTGAAAACCTGACTGGCAAGGGGGTACTCCAGGACTGCCCTAGTGGTTAGGGTGGTGGAGTTTGGTCCTGGGGAACTGAGAAACTGAGTTCAATTCCCACTTCAGGCACAGGCAGCTCCTTGTGACTCTGGGCAAGTCACTTAACCCTCCATTGCCCCATGTAAGCCGCATTGAGTCTGCCATGAGTGGGAAAGCACGGGGTACAAATAAAACAAAAATAAAATAAATAACAGCCCTAAACCACCTATCAGAAGACAGTGCTACTATTTAGCATTTCTATAGCGCTACAAGGCATACGCAGCGCTGTACAAACATAGAAGAAAGACAGTCCCTGCTC
This sequence comes from Microcaecilia unicolor, assembly GCF_901765095.1. Classification (NCBI taxonomy): domain Eukaryota; kingdom Metazoa; phylum Chordata; class Amphibia; order Gymnophiona; family Siphonopidae; genus Microcaecilia; species Microcaecilia unicolor. The sequence goes on along the minus strand of NC_044040.1, from coordinate 115,189,178 downwards.
AAAGAGCTTACAATCTAATAGACAAAAAATAAATAAAGTAAGCAAATCAAATCAATTAATGTGAACGGGAAGGAAGAGAGGAGGGTAGGTGGAGGCAAGTGGTTACGAGTCAAAAGCAATGTTAAAGAGGTGGGTTTTCAGTCTAGATTTAAAGGTGGCCAAGGATGGGGCAAGACGTAGGGGCTCAGAAAGTTTATTCCAGGCGTAGGGTGCAGCGAGACAGAAGGCGCGAAGTCTGGAGTTGGCAGTAGTGGAGAAGGGAACAGATAAGAAGGATTTATCCATGGAGCGGAGTGCACGGGAAGGGGTGTAGGGAAGGACGAGTGTGGAGAGATACTGGGGAGCAGCAGAGTGAATACATTTATAGGTTAGTAGAAGAAGTTTGAACAGGATGCGAAAACGGATAGGGAGCCAGTGAAGGGTCTTGAGGAGAGGGGTAGTATGAGTAAAGCGACCCTGGCGGAAGATGAGACGGACAGCAGAGTTTTGAACCGATTGGAGAGGGGAGAGGTGACTAAGTGGGAGGCCAGCAAGAAGCAGATTGCAGTAGTCTAAATGAGAGGTGACAAGGGTGTGGATGAGGGTTTTGGTAGAGTGCTCGGAAAGAAAGGGGTGGATTTTACGGATGTTGTAAAGAAAGAAACGACAGGTCTTGGCGGTGGATATGAGCAGAGAAGGAGAGAGAAGAGTCAAAGATGACCCCAAGGTTTCGAGCTGAGGAGACAGGGAGAATGAGAGAGCCATCAACAGAAATAGAAAACGGGGGGAGCGGGGAGGTGGGTTTGGGGGGGAAAATGAGAAGCTCGGTTTTGGTCATATTTAATTTCAGGTGGCGTTGAGACATCCAGGCAGCATGTCAGACAAGCACGCTGAAACTTTGGTTTGGATGCAAGGTGAGATATCAGGGGTCGAAAGGTAGATTTGGGAGTCATCAGCATAGAGATGATAGGAAAAGCCATGGGATGAGATTAATGAACCAAGGGAAGAAGTGTAGATAGAAAAGAGGAGGGGACCAAGAACAGAACCCTGAGGTACGCCGACAGGCAGAGGGATAGAAGTAGAAGAGGATCCACCAGAGTGAACACTAAAGGTGCGGAGGGAGAGGTAGGAAGAGAACCAGGAAAGGACAGAGCCCTGGAATCCAAGTGAGGACATTGGGCTCTGGACCACCAATATACCTACTATTGGGAAACTGGAACAAGCTGCACTGTTACACATTCCTACACAGATACTACATGCTGGCAGAATCCTTCACCTCAGCCACACATGCAGAACATGGATAGACCCTCATCTATATAACATAAGAGTAGCCATACTGGGTCAGACCAATGGTCCATCTAGCCCAGTATCCTGTTTCCAATGTGGCCAACCCAGGTCACAAGCATCTGGCAGAAACCCAAATGGTGACAACATTCCATGCTACCAATCTAATGCAGAATAAGGAGACACGACCCCCCGCCCAAGGAAGCCAGACTCTAAACAGTGCGATACTGGTAAAAAAAAAAAAAGAGACAGAAATGCATTTTCTCCTGTACTTTGCAAAATAAAAATAGAAAAAAATGTACATTTTACAAAGCAGGTACATCTCAGGTCTTACAAAGTATTAAATAAAAATAATTTTTTCTACCTTTGTTGTCTGGGAATAGTCTTTTTTTTCCATGTTCCATGAGTCAGCCTTACAAATTCTTTTCCAGGTTGACCTTTCCATTTCTTCTCTTGCCTCTTGTCTTCTTCCTTTCGTTCTCTACATCTGTTTGGCACTGATCTTTCGTTTTATGTCCCCACTATCAAATAGCTGTGTATAGAGCTGCCAAGTGATCCAGTTCCAGAAGGGAGATTTTTCAGCCTGTCCTAGTGTGAACTCATATCCCAAATTCATGTGGGATTTGTAGTCCCTGATTCTACCCATCAAAATCTGTGCTGCAGTACATCCAAAAAGACTTAAGAAAATGCACTCGGACCCCTCATTTGCTTTGGTCTCACTGTCTCTTTTCTGTTTTTCTCTGTTTCTTCTGCCTTTACAGGGTCTCTTGCCCGTGTGACATTTCTTCTGTCTCCAAGTGCACCATCTTTTTTTCCTCTGCACCACTATTTGTCCTGTCCAGCATCTCCCTTCTGTGTCCCTTGTCCCTATCCTACCCCAGAGAGTTCAGCATCTGCTCTTTCTGCGTCCCCATCTCACCCCTTTTTCATCACAAGCCTACCTGGTCTCCTCATCTTCCACTTTCTAGCATCTGCCGCCCTGGTGTCCCCACCTCTCCCTTTTTCTAACATTGTCCTGTGTCCCCATCTTCCCCCTTCTTCCAGCATTACCCCTGTTACCATCTTCCCCCTTCTTCCAGCATTACCTCTTTGTCACCATCTCACCCATTTTTCACCATTGTCCTCATGTCCTCATTCCCCCTTCCAGTGGTGCCCCTGTCTGTCCCTATCTTCTCCTCCCCTTTGCAGTAGTGCCCTCTTTGTGTGTCCCTATCTCCTTCCCCTCCCATGTGATAATCTTTGAATAACTGTCTATACTTATGGCTATGATTTCTGAACATGTGGTATCAATAAAGGACAAACTTTTTTAAATTCCCAGTTGGGTATATATGCTAATCTCAACTTTGTTAAATATTTCAGACACATCCATCTATTTATTCCCATGATGTAACTAAATTCTATTATTCTGTCTCACTGTATTTTCAAATGTAAGCCACACTAAATCCAACTTTGCTTGGGATAATGTGATATAAATATATATATTTTTTAAATCCTTTATCCTCCACCTTTCAAGACACTGCCTATCCTGCTGGGTAGTAATGGCACAAGGAAAGCAAGTTTGGTCCAGCTTTCTCCCTTCTCCAGCCCCCTCGCCTCCCCCCCTGGCAGCTTTCTCCCTTCAGCCAGCCAGCCAGCACACCCCCCCCCCCCCCGCCCGCCCCAGGCAGCTTCCTCCCTTCTCCAGCCCCCCTCCCCCCCAGCAATGTATCTTTCACCTTCTCTTCTGCCCATCTCTCCCGTCCGCGTGCCCACTCTACGTCCCTGAAACCTTCTCCGTCTCCCTCCTGCGCAGCGCCGTACCGGCGATTCACAGCCAGCCTTCTGCCAGCATCGGGGCCTCTCCTCAGGTGCGTCCTGCCTACTCTTGCAACTTCCTGTTTTCTGCAGAGGTGGGACGCGTCTGAGGAGAGGCCCCGACGCTGGCAGAAGACTGGCTGTGAATCGCCAGTACGGCGCTGCGCAGGAGGGAGACGGAGAAGGCTTCAGGGACGTGAAAAGTGGGCACGCGGACGGGAGAGACGGGCAGAAGTAGAGACTGGAAAGCAAAGAATCGGGAGGGAAGGAGCAGACACAAATAGCGCATAGGCGCCATTTTTCCAAAACAGCTCTTTGGGGGAGTGACCGCTCCCCCTGCACCTCACCTAGCTACGCTTCTGAGATACACGTCACTGTTCGTATTTTTGATCACAAAGGCTACTGGCGAGTACTGCCTCCAGCTTGATTTTCCGTTTTTCCTGCTTCCAATTTTTCATCGGTAAGTAAGACGTTTCCTTGTTGTAAAATGTGATTTTGCTGGCATTTTCCTGTTGTTAACTTCTCCATTTTGTTTTTTTTAAGGTGTGTGGTGTGGTGTGTGCCACGTTGTTTCTTCCTTTCTGTTTTCAAAAAAGTGTTCATAGGTAAGTAAGACGTTCCCATGAGCTTATGAATGGTGTAAAATGTGATTTTGCTGGCATTTTCCTGTTGTTAACTTCTCCATTTTATTTTTTTTTAAGGTGTGTGGTGTGGTGTGTGCCACGTTGTTTCTTCCTTTCTGTTTTCAAAAAAGTGTTCATAGGTAAGTAAGACGTTCCATGAGCTTATGAATGGTGTAAAATGTGATTTTGCTGGCACTTTCCTGTTGTTAACTTCTCATTTTATTTTTTTTTTAAGGTCGTGTGGTGTGTATGCCACGTTGTTTTTCCTTTCTGCTGCCCAGTTTTCATTGTTATAACGTTTTACAGCGTAGAGATCAGCTTATGGCAGGGTGATAAGTGTGCATTTTCAAGATGTTAACATCTCCTCCATTTTATTTCTCTGGAAGCAATGGAGGATAATGTGCCATGGCGTGAGGAGGAGGATGAAACAGTGGTTGGCAGTGAGGGCCTTGATGGCAATGGTAAGCGGAAGCGTGCGCCAAAATTTACAGAGGACGAGCTACAAGTGTTGGTGCATGGTGTATGCGATGAATTTGAACGGCTTTTTAAAAAGTCCAGGCTCTCGCTTGGACAAAGAACAAGATATGGAGGAAGATTGCGGATGAGGTGAATGCTGTCCGTTTGCGGATGCGCACTGTGGAGCAGTGTAAGCATCGTTGGCACGACTTCAGGGGTATGGTCAAAGCTAAGGCACGGAACAAGTGCCACTTTTGAAATGGGTGTCATATGCATATCCTCCAGAACCACTGCCACATCTGTTAGAAAACCGAAAAACACTCACTAAGTGTTTCGAAATTGACCCTCTGCAAACTTCTTTCCCAGCGCACTGTTAGACAAGATGTAAGAGTCATGGCAGCTCCCTGGATAACGTGGGATAACGTGACACAACATCCAGGATCCTAAGGTTTGCATCGCTCACCGCTTGCACATTCAGCGAGTACCCCATCTTGCGGTTACGGTACTACATTTCTTGATCCACAGGCGGGGTGAAGGCAGCATGTGTGCAGTCAATAGCCCCCAGGACATTGGGCATGCCAGCAATCTTGTAGAAGTCCCGCTTGAACATCCTACGCTCCTCTTCCCCCTGTAGGAAATGCAATGTGCTTGCGAACACATTGTTTCAGGGGCGCAGAACCTGAAACATAGAGCAAAGGGGTGTATTTGGCAATGCACTTTTAAACAGTAAAGATATGAGAAGGGGGTGTAACAAAGGTGGAGGAGCGACAGAGACGAGGAGGAGTGCAGAGACGGGGAGGGGGTTTTGCAAAATCCAGAATAGTACCTGTGTAGATGTCTTGAAACAGTAGACTGGTCCACGTCACTGTTACCCCCTAAAACATGCTGGAATGTCCCTGTGGCAAAGAACTGCAGAACAATCAGCGCTTCACCAGGCCAGGTACTGCATGAGATCTTGCAGTGGTTGGGTTCATATCATCTCATATTTCCTGGTACAGCTAATATATAGCTGTTCTGGATAAGCGGTAATCATCTACAATTCTCCTGTCTGACACAGGGGCGTATCTGGAATCCGGCAGTAGGGGGGGCCAGAGCCAGAGAGGGGGGCACATTTTTGCCTCCCTCCCCCCCCCCCCCCGCCGCCGCCTCTCTCCACTCCCTCCCCGCCGTCAACCCTCCCCCGCTGCTTACTTTTGCTGGCGGGGGCCCCAACCCCCGCCAGCCGAGGTCCGACCCGCAATCTCCGTATTTCGTCTTCCTCCGTGGCCATGTGCTTCAAGGAAGTAACGCTGCAGTGCTGATTCGTTGAATCCAGTTCGGCGGCTGAACTGGATTCAACGAATCAGCACTGCAGCGTTACTTCCCTTGAAGCACGTGGCCACGGAGGAAGACGAAATACGGAGCATTGCGGGTCGGACCTCGGCTGGCGGGGGTTGGGACCCACGCCAGCAAAGTAAGCAGCGGGGGAGGGTTGACGGCGGGGAGGGGGGCCCAGGGCGAAATCTGCGGGGGCCCAGGCCCCTGTGGCCCCACGCAGCTACGCCCCCTGGTCTGACATCTTCCAAAACCAACGTGGACGAAACACACGTGGGCGGGGGAGGTGACGAGGGCGAACGTGGGCAGGGTCTTCATGAATGCCTTGGCTCCTGTCCCTGCCTGCCAGCATGTTGCCTGCCAGCAAAAAGTCCAACTGGGCCAGGAAAATCCACCATCCATTTCCTTGTGTAGCTAGCACCATGCAAGACAAACGCGAGTAACGGCGCTTGTTAATGACGACAATATGTACGTCATATATATGCCACATACAGAGCCAATGCATGAATACCTGGATATGAAATTAGAGATTCGTTTGTCTGTGTTTTCCCTTCCGCCCACCACGTTGCTTCGTGGCGCCCCCCCCCCCCCCCGGTTCCATCAACATTTCATTAGTTTCTGATGTAATACTACAGTTTAAAGTTTTTCTGTCCAATGGCTGTCACCACCCACACAACCTCTTTGAAAAATTACACCACATGAACACACAGAATAGCTGCAGCCTCAAATCTCCTCCTTCTCTATCCTGTTCTTCGTCGTCCTCTATCCTCTTCTTCCTCCTCTCCTCCTGGGTGGCGTTAAGTGCTCCCTCCAGAAATGGCCACACTGTAAGTGGTTCACTTCAGTGCAGCTTAGTAGAAGGACCCCTTGATATACCACCTCTTTCACCCCTGTACTACAGTTGCTATTATTTCTGTCCCACCCCCCACACAACCAGTTTGGAAATCACACCACTAGAACACACAGAATAGTGATAACACACAACTTTATAAACTTATAAAAAATATATAACGATTATCTACAAAAATATATTGGGGGAGGGGGACTATATATGGGGGGGGCAGATATATTGCACGGTATTGAAGAGGGGTTGGATGGGGGGAAAGGGGGAGGAGATGGCCTCAAGGACGCTGTACTTGGGAGGACAGATACAGGAGCACCTCCAGTGCCTCTCCTCCCATGTGCAGGGTCTGGGCCATCTCCTGGAGCTCCTCAGGGGACAGGTTGGTACAGGCAAGAGGGATGGGAGATGAGGCGCGGTCCACAAGAGTGGGAAGGATAGGGAAGGTGGATCGGGTGTGGGTGGGAGCAGGGGAAATGGGAGAGGTACAACGGTCAAGGGTAGGAGTGGGAGGGATACGGGAGGTGGATCTGGCGAGGGTGGGAGCAGGGGGAATGGGGAGACACTGCGGTCGAGGATAGCAGGGGGATGAGGGAGGGGTGAGAGGGGATGTCTTCAATGTCCTCCCCTGTGAGGTCCACCACGGCACCTGCCAATAAAGACAAAACAAGGACTGTTAGAAAGCTGTCCGTGAGCTCCCCTATCCCTCCCACTCTCACCCTTGACCGTTGTACCTCTCCCATTCCCCTGCTCCCACCCACACCCGATCCACCTCCTGTATCCCTTCCACCCTTGTGGACCGCGCCAGTAAAGACAAAACAAGGACTGTTAGAAAGCTTCCTCACGGACAGCTGTAACATGCACACAATAATTCTTTTGAAACTCACCATATAGTACTATTCACCTCCATCTGGAATCGCTCCAGGAGAGGGGTGACTTCCTCAGGGGAGGCAGAGGTGGAGGCCCCGTCAAGGCGTTGGTAAAGGGGGAGGGAAGTCCGAGGGGGAGAGTGGGAGGGGGTAGCAGGGGGAGGCTGGGCAGCGGGGGGGGAAGAGGAGGGCTGGTGGGACTGTGCGGCTGGGGGGAGGAGGCAGGGGGGAGAGGAGGGCTGGTGGGACTGTGCGGGGGGGGGGAGGCAGGGGGGCTCAAGTCTGTTCAGGGAGGAGGAGAGGCAAGGTGGAAAGGGCCGTGTTTTGGTGCAGGGAGCCGCATCACTGGGGTTTGGCAGGATCTCTTTGGTGGGGGGGGGGGACCAGAGGAGGGGCCGGGACGGACAAGGGCATAAGGCAAGAGGTGGGGACCAGGGGTAGGACCGGAAGGGCGGGGAGGAGCAACACCAGCCAGGGACCCCTCATTGCTGTCATCATCATCATCATCCTTAGCCTCAGAAGATGACATTTCTGCAGAGACAAATATCAGTTAGCAGATAATACCCCGAGGGCATTATCAAATCTCATGTGGCAGACTCATGTGAAATCAACAAATACCTGGGCTGTTGTCAAGGTTAGACTTGACCTCCTGGAGCCACTCTGTGTGGTCCTTCCTTAAGGCCCGCGCCCGTTTTTTCAGCTCCTCAACTTGTTAAACAAGAAGAAGGGCGATCAGATGAAAAGAAATATATATATAAAAAAGCATTGATGCACTGTCATGCACTGTCGTGCTCATTAGCTGTACCCACGTTGTAGAAAACACCTTTTTGTACACGCACATAACGTTCATATTTGCAGGAAAAATTAGGACGAACAGTAACCCATTCCACTAATGGTCATTAGACCAATACCTGTTTTTACACACACATACAAACGTCCCTATATACTGCCAATACTTACGGATCTGGGGTATGAAGAACGCTTATTAAATAAACGTTGTAGAACTTTCCATCCCTCGTCCATCCGCGTAATATTGCGCCTTTTCCCCGGACTGGGGAAAAGACGTTTCATTTATAATGAACAGCTGGGCTAGCCACAGCACGTCCTTGTCGGAGAAGTTGGGGGTTCTCCCTCAGGCAGCCATGACTTCTCCAACAAATGTGCACATGCGCGTAACCACGCATATATAGCACATCGATATGCACGCACTACATAGACGTGCTTATGACAGCTCTGGACTTTACCGGCAGCCTCTGACCACACGTTCAATATATCACGGAAAAGGATTCAGATTCCTTTTGTGCATTCATCGGTATCGGTAGTGCATCCTGACACGACCATATTGCTATAGTAGTTTGCTCGTTTGCATTCCATTTTCATTAACTGCTACCGTCATCGGGAAATGCCTCGGAGAAGCCTTTAGTGCATGTCAGGGTTTACTACTTGCTCATTATTGGCTCGCTAATGGCTCGTTTATGGCTCGTTAAGTTTAGTGCATCTGGCCCTCAGTCAAGAAGATGCAGCTGGAAACGAAATTAACAGGTATAGCTAAATTTCACCTTTAATTTAATTTAATCCTGGCATTTATAATCTGCTAAACCATCAAGTTCAAGGTGGAGATAATCATACATTATAAGCTAGTACACCAGGGGTTATGTGCATAAAAGTACATAGAGAGACAAGAAGACACGTACTTTCATGTGACCCACATGTAACCCTGCTCAGGGATGGAGTCTGGACAGCATAAGTGGCGTTGCAGAGGCATAAATGTCCATAGCTTCAATCTAGGTGTGACTTCTGCCACTTTGCTTCTAGTATTTTATAAACACATATAGGTACCTATGTGCCTTTATAAAATAGGTTCCTATTTGACCTTCAAACATAGTTAGCCTATTATAAAATTACCTTATATCACTATTGAATGATGACTGAGGAACCCTCCCTTCAGTGACTATAATTGTTGTCTGAGTAACTGAAGATGTGATTATGGAATGTATTACTAATCATTTCTGTAGCGCTACTAGATGTATGCAGTGCTGTACACATTATATGCAGGTACTTGCTCTGTCCATAGAGGGCTCACAATCTAAGTTTTTGTACCTGGGGCAATGGACGGTTAAGTGACTTGCCCAAGGTCACATGGAATTGCAGTGGGAATTGAACCTAGGTCTCCAGGATCAAAGTCCATTGCACTAACCATTAGACTATGTTTGCATAATCTTTTGAATAGAGTGTTTAAATTTCAAATGCTGTTTTGATGTCATTTGGATATGGATGGTAGGGATGAGAGGCTGTTGGTGTTAAGGAGTATGATGAGAGATACCTCGGCTATGCTAGGGAATTTATTAGCTCCCAGATAGAAGACCTCACTGCCAAAGGCAGGAAAGAAAGTAGTGTTTTGAAAGTTTGGCCTTTACACTGGAAATATGTATAAAAATGGAAAAACAGACATAATTGGAAAAGTATCTTCACTTAAAAGTAGTTCCTTAGCGTCATCTTCACTGTTCTGCATGAATGGGTGTTATCCCTTCCTGTCATCAGGTAGAGGTAGAGAAAACTGAATTTTGCCAGTGACCTCACCAATATAAGTTGGTGGTGCTCCCTGGAACAATCCAGTATGCCTCTGCCTAAGTAGCAGAAGGTCCCTTTTCTTCCAGTTGGGCCACCTCTGTAAATAATTTGCGTGTTCCCACTAATTATTCTGACCTCGTATTCCCCCCAGACTGCTCTTACACAGTCCAGGAATTAACAAGTTCCATAATCAGAAGGACACTGGGATTTAGTGGATATAAGAAGATAGTTTATTCAGCATCTTACCAAAAGCAGTAAGGTAATTAGTAACATAGTAGATGACGGCAGAAAAAGACCTGCACGGTCCATCCAGTCTGCCCAACAAGACAACTCATATGTGCTACTTTTTGTGTATACCCTACTTTGATTTGTACCTGTGCTCTTCAAGGCACAGACCGTATAAGTCTGCCCCGCCTCCCAACCACCGGCTCTGGCACAGACCATATAAGTCTGTCCAGCACTATCCCTGCCTCCCAACCACCAAAGCCCACAGACAGACAGACACACACACACACTAAAGCAGAAGGCAAAAGCCCACAGACAGACAGAGAGATCCTCAGAAGCTTAGCCGAAATTGGGTGGCGGAGCAGGTGGGGGAAGAGAGGTTGGTGGTGGGAGGCGAGGATAGTGGAGGGCAGACTTATAAGGTCCGTGCCAGAGCCGGTGATGGGAGGCGGGACTGGTGGTTGGGAGGTGGAAAATACTGCTGGGCAGACTTGTACGGTCTGTGCCCTGAAAAAGGCAAGTACAAATCAAGGTAAGGTATACACATGAGTTTATCTTGTTGGGCAGACTGGATGGACCATGCAGGTCTTTTTCTGCCTCCCAACCACCAGTCCCGCCTCCCACCACCGGCTCTGGCACAGACCGTATAAATCTGCCCAGCACTATCCCTGCCTCCCACCACCGGCTCTGGCACAGACCGTATAAGTCTGTCCAGCACTATCCCTGCCTCCCAACCACCAGTCCCGCCTCCCACCACCGGCTCTGGCACAGACCGTATAAGTCTGCCCAGCACTATCCCCGCCTCCCAACCACCAGCCCCGCCTCCCGATCTCGACTAAGCTCCTGAGGATCCATTCCTTCTGCACAGGATTCCTTTATGCTTATCCCACGCATGTTTGAATTCCGTTACCGTTTTCATTTCCACCACCTCCCGCGGGAGGGCATTCCAAGCATCCACTTACTCTCTCCGTGAAAAAATACTTCCTGACATTTTTCTTGAGTCTGCCCCCTTCAATCTAATTTCATGTCTCTCGTTCTACCGCCTTCGCATCTCCTGAAAAGGTTCGTTTGCGGATTAATACCTTTCAAATTTTTAAACATCTGTATCATATCACTCCTGTTTCTCCTTTCCTCCAGAGTATACATGTTTAGTTCAGCAAGTCTCTCCTCATACGTCTTGTAACCGCTTCAATTCTTTTTACATCCTTAGCAAGATACGGCCTCCAAAACTGAACACAATACTCCAGGTGGGGCCTCACCAATGACTTATACAGGGGCATCAACACCCCCTTTCTTCTGCTGGTCACACCTCTCTCTATACAGCCTAACGCTACGGCCACCGCCTTGTCACACTGTTTCGTCGCCTTCAAATCCTCAGATACTATCACCCCAAGATCCCTCTCCCCGTCCGTACCTATCAGACTCTCCCCGCCTAACACATACGTCTCCCGTGGATTTCTATTCCCTAAGTGCATCACTTTGCATTTCTTTACATTGAATTTTAATTGCCAAACCTTAGATCATTCTTCTAGCTTCCTCAGATCCTTTTTCATGTTTTCCACTCCCTCCCGGGTGTCCACTCTGTTACAGATCCTAATATCATCCGCAAATAGGCAAACTTTACCTTCTAACTCTTCGGCAATGTCACTCATAAATATATTGAACAGAATCGACCCCAGCACCGATCCCTGAGGCACTCCACTACTCACCTTTCCCTCCTCCGAGCGAATTCCATTCACCACCACCCTCTGGCGTCTGTCCGTCAACCAGTTCCTAATCCAGTTCACCACTTCGGGTCCTATCTTCAGCCCATCCAGTTTATTTAAGAGCCTCCTGTGGGGAACCGTGTCAAAAGCTTTGCTGAAATCTAAGTAGATTACGTCCATAGCTCGTCCCTGATTCAGTTCTCCTGTCACCCAATCAAAAAACTCAATGAGATTTGTTTGGCACGATTTCCCTTTGGTAAAACCATGTTGTCTCGGATCTTGCAACTTATTGGCTTCCAGGAAATTCACTATCCTTTCCTTCAGCATCACTTCCATTACTTTTCCAATAACCGAAGTGAGGATTACCGGCCTGTAGGTTCCAGCTTCTTCCCTATCACCACTTTTGTGAAGAGGGACCACATCCACCGTTCTCTAAACCCTTGGAACCTCTCCCCAGATGCAAGTCTCCTCGGCTGGGGAGCTCATTACCTAGATCAGTGTGAAGGCGGAGCATTTCTTCAGACAACGGCGAAAACCAGCCTCTCAGGAGATTGATGCCTGGTCCAGCCTTGGCCATTAGATGAAACTCTGTATGGCTTCCCTCTATAGCCTCTGATAAGCTGGCTGTTGTGTAGAATTGTGTGCAATCCACATCTGGTATTGCTAGTGGCCCCGGATTGACCTTGCAGGCCATGGTATACAGACTACAGGCACCTCTCGGTGGGTGACCCTTTGCTATTGCCCAGCGGTCAGGGTCTGCTCTGCCAAGGGTTGGTAGAAATAGAGGACCCAGATCCCTTTTGGCCTACAGTCTGACCATTGAGAGGAGGTGTTTAGAGAAACGTGGAGTTTCTCCCGTAATGGTTTCCTTGCTGCTGCACTCCAGGAAGTCCTCCACATCCCAGGCTTATGCCATGAGTTTGGAGGGTGTTTGAAACCTTGTGTGTGAAGAGGTCGCTGTCCCCCTGGAGGGCTCAGGTTTTTGATATTTTGGGCTTCTTGTAACAAGGCCTTGACATCCTTGAAAGTCCAGGTGGCTGTTCTTTCCAGTTTCCAGGGGGCAATAGAGGGCACCTCCCTGTCATTGCATAGGGAGGTTGCCAGGTTCTTGAAAGGGGTGGTGCACATGTGCCCCCTGATTTATTCTGCCTTTCCTTCATGGTATCTCAGTCTGGTCCTCCAGGTGCTGGCCATTTGAGGCTCTGTTTGAGCCTCTGATCTCAGCCTCCATCAAGGACCTTACTCTCAAGATGGTTTTGCTCGTGGCTATCACCTCAGTTCATAGAGTTTGAATTGTAGGCTCTGTCCTGTCGGGACCCGTATCTCTCCATTATAGAGAACTGTTTCACTTCGCATGGTCCCCTTCTCTCTGCCTGAGATGTCTGCATTCCATTTGAATCAGGAAGTCTGCTTGCTCTCCTTTTGTGGCGGAGGGTTCTGCTCCTGTGGATCGGAGGCTCCATTTATGGATGTCTGAAGGAATGAGTTATAAGTATTACCATACTGGGACAGAACAAACGTCCATCAAGCCTAGCATCCTGTTTCCAACAGTGGCTAGTCCAGGTCACAAGTACCTGGCAAGATCCCAAAACAGTACAATACATTTTATGCTGCTTAAATAAGCAGTGGATTTTCCCCAAGTCCATTTTAAAAATGGCTTTTCTTTTAGGAAGTTATACAAACCTTTTTTAAATCCCGCCAAACGGGGGGATCACGTGGTGCGATGAGAGGGTGAGACGTGTTTTTGCTCTCTCCGAGGCCCCGACACACTTAAAATCTCAAAATAACCCTACAGCGCTGGAATTATAACATCACTTGAGCAGCGGAGGCCAGTTGAATATATACTGTATGGACAAATATTAGAAACGCCAGCTAAAGGTATGGCGAACAGAGGGGCTAAAAAAGAGAAAGAAAAGCCGAGAGCATCGGAGGTTGGGGCAGAGAAGTCGCCATCTTGTGCTGGGCCGACTTTCTCGGCAGAACAACTGGCACAGATGACGGAGGTGATTATAACAGTGCTGGAGCCCAAGTTTGAAAAATTGACTAGTCAATACGAGGCCTTTGAAGCGCGACTCGCTGAGACCACGAAGAGGACCGGAGAATTAGAAAAGAGGGTATCGGATCTAGAAGACACCGCCAACCCGATGCAGACAGACCTCAAAAAACTCACCGGCACGGTAGAATCCCTGTCTACAAAATTAGACAATTTAGAGAATAGGTCCCGACGGTCGAATTTACAGCGTGGGACTGCCTGAGTCAATTGGAGATCGAGTGCTGGCAACAACACTAGAGCGCTGGCTGGCTTCTGAGTTTGCCTTGTCGGACTCGTCAGGGCCGCTTTGCCTTGAACGAGCGCACCGCGTGGGACGAATCAAAGATGGCAGACAACAACCTCGTGTGGTGATCTTGAAAGTCCATAACTACCTGCACAAAGCAGAAATCCTACGTGGGTACCGGTTAAAGCGGGATGAGGTAAAGTTTGATGGGCACCTTATACGTATATTTCAAGACTATTCTGCCAGCTACAAGACAGACGGAGGCAATTTACTCCAGTGTGCAAGCAGCTGGCCGCACTTAATGTCAAATTTATGCTCCTGTACCCAGCCATATTAAAGATCAGACAGGATAACAATTGGAAAAGTTTTGAGTCAATTCATGAAGCAAAGGATTTGTCTCCGGCATTGAAAGAGACCAAAGAGAAACAAGGAGCAGCCCATCAGGAGACTGAAAGCCGTTGCATTAAGGTTTGGCTGGCTGAGTATACAGGCTAAAGCTGTAGATAATACACTGCTGTGGGTTACATAGAATTATGTTGAAGTAAACGAAGTTGTGGGGGCCTCGAGCAATGAAGTGTCCCCTAATGTTACAGGTTGGGAAGGGTTAAGGGGGGGGGGCAGTGGGGGGAAGAATTTTGGGAGGGAGGGGGGGAGGGTGAGATTGGGAGCAGACAAAGGAAGAGACAGAAAGGAGAAATATGGAAGACTAGACTATTGGGGTGTAGATAGGGGCAAGGTTAAAGAACGCAAAGGAGGTGAAGCGAAACAGAGGACCCTAAGGGTGAGGCTGGGCGCCCTGGGGTGGTATGTACTAAATAAGCTGAAAGTAATTTCTGGAAGGGAACCTGGCTAGATTAGGACTCAAAAAGGTACGCCTGGTCTCATGGAATGTGTGTGGTATCACATCCCCAGTGAAACGCACAAAACTTTTGGCGGCCCTTAAACATCATGGAGCGCAAATAGCCTGCCTACAGGAAACGAGGCTGTCACGAGAAGAACACGATAAATTAAAGAGGCATTGGGTAGGAGAGATGTTCTGTTCCCCAGCAATGGGACGAAAAGGTGGGGTTGCAATCTTGATACATAAATCCCTTGCGTGCACAGCCAAGCTGAGGTTCAAAGATGGGGAGGGGAAGTACCTGGGAGTTCAAATAAACATACAAGGAAAAGAGTTACTATTGGTAGCAGTCTTTGCACCTCTTGTGAAAAGCAAAGTTTTTACACACAACTGTTGCATAGATGTCAGCAATACACACACCTGCCTCTGATAATAGCAGGAGACATGAACCAGGTATATGATGCACAGATAGATAGGTCCAGTGGGATGACACAGGGTGGTAAAAGTGGAGAGACCATATTAGAAATCTTTCTGCACATTAGCAGGGCTGATAGACCCCCTGGACTATTGCATCAGGAAGAAAGATACTATACGCATACATCTAGAGTACATCGTACACAGTCCAACTGGATTACATATTTGTGTCCCCAACCCTGTTCCCTCAAGTGTTAGACGCCCAAATAGGCCCGGAGGAAATCTCCGATCACGCAATGATATGGGCAGATTTAGAAGCACAGTCTTTTTTTCAGAAGTCCTCAGGCTGGAGATTCCCCGCATATCTTTATTCCTCCCAGACTTTAAAAAATTATCTGTGAGAGATGGAGGAATACCTGAGAATAATGAGTGCCATTTGGAAGACCCGGGCCTTTTCTGGTCGGCGGCAAAAGTGGTGCTGAGGAGACATAATAGGTATGTGTGTAAGCGTAATTGATGTATTAATCACAAGTTATGCTTCCGAACGCAAATTGAGGGAGATGAAGAGAGCATATACTAAACCCCCACTCCAGCCTGTTATGATGCTCTTATGGTGACACGGGCGGCGCTGAATAGCCTCTTACATGAGAGAATGACTCGTTCCCTTTTTATCGAAATTTCGGCTCCAGAAATTTGGAGATAAATCGGAGCATATCTGGCCAAAGTAGTGAAAAACACTAGAAAACACATTTTATTACAGCATTGCGCACACAGGAAGGCGGGGTTTCCACTAATAGAAGAGGTTGCGGAAATATTTAAAGAACATTTTGCAACACTATAAAGGCAGGGGAGAGAACCATTAGAGACCAGAATATTAGACTATCTAAAGATCTCGGAAATGCCCAAATTGTCAACAAATGCAATTGAGGCCCTAAACGCTCCAATAACAGCGAAATTATACAGGGCATTAAAGCACTCCGGCTTCATACTGCGCCTGGCCAGATGGCTATACCAGTGAATTTTACAAGATGCTTCAAAACCAGGTGGTGGGACCATTAATAGATGTATATAACGAAGCGGTACAACAGGGCAACTTCCCCCGCCATGCGAATTCAGCTTTGATTAGCTTGATCCCTAAACCAGGGCGAGACCCCTTGCAGCCCGCTCATACAGGCCAATATCACTAATTAATGTAGATATAAAAATTTTATCTCGAATCCTGGCAGACAGACTGGCTTTTAGCCTGCCTCATATTGTACACACAGACCAAGTGGGGTTCGCAGAGGACGGAAATCTGTACTTAATGTGCGGAAGCTGCTAGCAGTACTGATGCATGCGAAAAGTCAGGTACAAACAGGCTAATGGTCAGCTTAGATGCGGAACGAGCATTTGATGTAGTCAAGTGGCCGTTTATGTTTGAGACGCTGCGGTGGGTGGGAGTCCAAGGTTGGTTCTTTGAAGCAGTTAGGCACTATATACATCGCCAAAAGCTGCCATCTTGGTCAATGGCATTCGGACAGGAGAGTTTGGGATTGAGCGGGGGACGCGTCAGGGTTGCCCGCTCTCCCCTTTACTATTTGTGCTCACACTGAACCACTGTTATGTGTAATTAGAAACACAAATGCAATTAAAGGAGCACAACTCCCTGAACATATGATTAAATTATTGGCATATGCAGATGACCTTATGCTCCTTTTAGATGATCCCCAATCGTCGCTGGGCCTTACTTAAAGTGGTAGGAGAATATGGAGAGTTATCAGGTTTCAGCTTAATCACACAAGTCCTTGGCAGTGCCGATGAGTGAAGAGGTTCAAACTGGTGGCAGGGGCAGTTTCCTTTGAAATGGGGACTGAGCAGTTGAAATATCTGGGGGTTGTGATACCTGTTGACCCTTTACGGCTTTACAATGAAAATGTATTACCACTTCTGACTGAGACCAGGCGTACATTCAAAAATGGGGGAAGGCCCGCTTTCTCTGACCGCTAAGATCGCCCTGTTTAATATGATGGTGGCCCCTCGTGGTTATACACCTTTCAAATGCTCCCGCTGTATTTAAGACAGAGAGATGAAAGGGTCCTGTCCAGAGCGATCCAAACATTTTTGTGGCGAGGCCTGAGACCGAGGCTCCCAATTAATGTTCTTCACAAGCCTAAAACGCATGGAGGAATGGGCCTATAAGCATAAGATACCTCACGATAGCTAGCTCCATGAGACACATAAGAGATTGGCTGGTGGGGGGCCAGGAATTCAGCAACCTCCATAGAATCATCTGCTTTCCCGACGTGCACCTCAGCTGGCTGCTGCACTCGGGCAAACAAAACCCAGACATTAAGATCTCTACAAACTTGTTCTTGACATCTGCTAGAGCAGCTTGGAGATGGCTATGCAGACGGCATGGCTTTTCAGCGAGTTCAACGCCGTTTTTGCCAATATATCATAATCCGACTTCCCGGTGGGACAACTTCAGGAGTGTTTGCTCGTTGGCGGCAGAAAGGTATTCAATTTTTGTATCAAATAATTAATGAAGAAGGACAATGCAACCTTTTAAAGATTTACAAAGAGAATAGCACTGCCAGCTTCAGATGTGTTTGCTTATTTGCAAGTGAAACATTATGCCACATCGTGGGCTGGATCAACCTATGTGAAGATGTTCAAGACACCTGAGCACAGCCCTGACACTGGGATCTCAAAATGAAGTCCCGCTAAAGTACCATCATAAACATTTGTTAGACACCACGAGGACATAGACTACAAGAAGAAGGCACAGGACTGGTCTGCAGACCTGGCAGCTGAGGTGTCGACAGTATGATACAAAACTTTTTGTTGTCTGTTCTGCACCTCGCCATTCGCACGATATTGGGAGCTACAATATAAATTTGTACTCCGTTTATATGTATCGCCACACAGAGCCCAGAGAGCAGGATATGGAGCAACTGGAAATTGTCCAAAATGCATTGCCCCAATGGCCACTTGGGACATATGTTCTGGGCCTGTTCGAGAGTGCAAAGATTTGGAAGCAAGTGCTCGAAGCAGTATGGATATGTGGCATAGAAGGACAGTGTTACAGCCATTGATTTATTCGAAGTATACAGATATGCAAGCCGGCATTGCCGGGATATCGCAGATTTTTGCAACGCGCGATATTGACAGGAAAGAAAGTGATTTAAATGGTTGGATGGACGGAAAGGACCGAACATTACTCAATGGAGAATACTTATGATAGATTTCCAAACTGGAACGATGCGCAGTCCGAGACCTAAATCAGAGAAGGAAGGCGGCTGCAACAGACTGGG
Source organism: Microcaecilia unicolor (assembly GCF_901765095.1). NCBI lineage: Eukaryota > Metazoa > Chordata > Amphibia > Gymnophiona > Siphonopidae > Microcaecilia > Microcaecilia unicolor. The sequence continues at coordinate 115,170,695 of NC_044040.1, read as the reverse complement.
GCAAATTCTGGAATACTACAACCATCAGCAAAGAGACATTTACTTGCCACCTAATCCTAATGCTCTCCTTACTGTTATTTCTAGAAGTTAATAAGGGAAGGGGAAGGGGTGGGGGGGGGGGTTGGGAAAGAAGGGAGGGAGTTATTAGTTATATAATGTTAGATAGCAAAGAACTGACATGTAAGTTTCCAGATGGATGTAACTGTATTTGATGTCATAAAAATTATTGAAACATAAATCCCGCCAAATGAACTGCTTTACTACATTCTCTGGCAACGAATTCTAGAGTTTAATTACACATTGATGAAGAATATTTTCTCTGATCATTTTAAATTTACTACTTTGTAGCTTCATTGCATGCCCCCTAGTTCTAGTATTTTGAAAAGAGGAAACAGCGATTCACATTTACCCATTCCATTTCACTCCCTCCTCCCCTGTTCACCAAACCACTGAATTCAACAGCCCACAGACAGGACGAAAACACATAAAACACACTGGACCATCACACAAGACCCCCACCCAAAAACAAAGACCCACCACACACACACCATCCCAAACACCATACCTAGCTGCTCCTACACTACTTCCTATCCTGTCCACTTACACTACTCCTAGCTGCTCCTACAATCTACTTCCTATCCCTGTTCCACTTAACACTAACCACCCCACTCGTTGAAAGCTACGTCATACCAACGCTACATAACCATCATAGACCAACCAGATACACTAAACATCATCAAACGGACAACAACCATTACAATGGAAGAACACCAACATGTGGACAACCACAACATAAGGGGAAAAAAGCTCATAACAAACCCAAACTAACAAAAAAACGACAACTGACAAAAATCCACATAACACCGAACACAGAAGACCCTTACCACAAAATCCAAATGGGCTACATCAATGCTAGATCCGTAGTAAGCAAAGCAGCAATAATAACAGACTGGATCACGTCAGAAAACCTCGATCTGCTTTTCATTAACGAAACCTGGATCCATGATCAAAATGACCCTATAATAATCCTAGACCTATGCCCCCCGGGATACAAAATTACTCACTGGATCAGAACGGAAAAGAGAGGCGGAGGCATAGCACTAATTCACCGATCCCACTTCACCATTGTAACCTCTGCCGAGTCCATTACACCCCTTGAAATCGCCTCAATCAAAATCCACCACACAGCCCTGCTTGACCACATATACTATGTCCTGTTTTATAGACCACCAGGAAATTGGAATGAATGCCAACCACACTTCATGGACATCATATCAAACACCTGTGTAACCAACTCCAATATAATAGTATTGGGAGGCATCAACCTCCACCTCTATGACCCAAACTCCACCAACACACATTCAAGCAACCCATGTCAAAGGGCACACACTTGACCTCATCTCACACAAACTGTCCACAGACCAGAGCCTACTAATCTCAGATATCAAATGGACAAGCACACCATGGTCAGACCACTACAAACTAAATCTATCCCTGCAATGGCGGAAAAAAGGATCATACCCTACACAAGAACACACAACCTACACTACAAGAACCTAATAGACCCGGTAACATTCTGGCAACAAATATACAACAACGAATGGACAGCATAAACAGACTCCACACACTATCTCTCAGACTGGGATAAAAGATGCAAAAGTATATTAGATGAAATAGCACCCTTACAAACAAGAACCTCACGTAGGCAACTCCCGATACCTTGGTACAATGAAGAACTGAAAAAATTAAAAACACAATCTAGGAAACTCGAACGAGCATGGAAAAAAACAAAAGAGGCACAGGCACTCAACGCATGGAAACAAACTCACAGAAAATACAATTACGCTATTAGACAAGCCAAAAGGTTATACTGCAAAACCAAAATAGGACCAGACTACAGAGACTCGAAAAACGTCTACCAACTCATGAACAAACTAATAGACACCACCCTGGTCACCACAACCAATACAGACACTCCATCTGCAGACAAACTTGTCAAATACTTCAATGAAAAAATTGTAAACCTACGCAATATGCTACCTCTCAGAACAACACGGACATTGAAAACTTCATTGGATCGAGGATCCAAGATGGCCGCGCATCACTAAGACGCTGCGGATCTCACTCTCACCGGTGCTAAAGATGCCGAAACGTCGAGGGAGAGTGGCAGCCAGAGCTCCCACGCTGCCCCCCTCATTGCCTGGTCCTATAGACAGATTTGTGAGACCGTCGGGAACAGCTGTTGATAACGGAATGCTGCCAGCTAGGAATCCCGATGAGCTGGAGACTTCGGCTTCCATTGGCCTTGATGTCACTCTAAGCCCCGCTATGCGCTCACCGCCTTCCCAGCCGATTGGCGCGAGTTCCTTCCTCCTTGGATTGACAGGGTCTACTCCGGAAGGTACAGAGGGCCCAGAAGATCGTCGAAAGGAAGCTCAGATAACATCGGAGCAAGGAATAGAGGGCAGTTTACCCGTAAAGATGCCGCGGAATGAGGGAGAGGAGCCAAGGGACAGAGTGTGATTCTTGAGCAGTCTTCCATAAGGTTAGAATTACCTAAAGCACTAGTGGAAAGACCAAAGGAAGTGACTTTAGAAACTTTATGGGATTTGGTATGTAACCTGGGACAACTTTTTCTGAAACAGTAATGAGATATTACCTAAAATAAGAACTTTGGAAACTGAAGTAGAAAAAAAAGAAGAGGAGTTTAAAGTTTTGGATGATAAAATTGGAAAATTGGAGGAGAAATTGGATCAAAAGGTTTTGAACTTTGAAACAACTCAAGCTATGATGATGAAAGATTTAACCAGTCTTAGGAAAAGAACTGAATTATTTGATAATTACACTAAAAGTTGTAATTTGAGATTTGTTAATTTTCCTAGAATACAAAATGTAGCTCCCCTTGAAATGTTAAAACGTTACTTGTGTGAAAATCGGAATATTCCCGAACAGAATCTTCCACCTTTTACAATGGCTTTTATATTCCTGGGAAAGAACCAAATCAGATAATTGAAAAGCCGATAGATATATCTCTTTTGCTCGAGACCACTGACTCTGAACTTGCAACGGCCACTACTTTGGTGGCAACCGTTGCACTATTGCCGGATAAGAATTGGATTTTCCGCTTGTTTTTCCGTAATAAAGAAAAGCCTTTTATTTTCTGATGTCTCTAAGGAGACTAGACGGCGGAGGAAACAATTCTTACTCCTCAAGCCGGAAGTTCTGCACTTGGGGGGTACCTTCTTTTTAAGATACCCCTGCATGTGCATAATAAGACTGGGGGGGAGAAGAAATATGTTTTCATGGAACCTGCTCATGTTTCGGCACTTATAGCCTCGGTAAAAAGGATAAGCGATAAGAATAAGGCAATTCCACTTAGTGATATGCGATATCCTATGTTTGTTTTCATTTGTTTATTTCTCCAGTTGATTTCCTACATATTGGATCCTAGAATTATGGACAGTATCAATCCTTTGAAAAAGTGAATTATTTTACTTTTGGAAATAATTTCCTTGGTAAATTGTATATGTATGATGATACTTTCTGACATATAAGAGGTTTCTTATAAATATTTGAATAAATGAATAAATTAAATAATAAAAAAAGAAAACTTCATTGAATGCATGGACCCAATCCCAGGAGAATATCCAGCGGACAGAACCTGGACAAGCTTCGCTCTCCTCAAGAAACAGTCACCCAAGCGATTAATAGATTCTCCACTGTAAACTGGATATCTGCCCCAGTTACCTAATAAAATTCCTCCCCCACCACTTCATAGCAGACCTTACATCCCACCTAAATTACATGCTTCAATATGGTCTCTTCCCTGAGGACAACGGCAATATTCTACTCACCCCAATACCAAAAGACAACAAGAAAAAACAAACGACATCACCAGTTACCGCCCAGTAGCATCTATCCCACTGGCAGTCAAACTAATGGAAAGCTTGGTAACCAAACAACTCACAGCCTACATAAACAAATCTCGATTCTACATGAATCACAATCAGGATTCCGCTCCATCCACAGCACAGAAACAGTACTAATTACCCTACTAGCCAAATTTAAACAAGAAATTGCGAAAGTCAAAAGCGTACTTCTCCTTTCAATTCCATGTTCAGTGCGTTTGACATGGTTAACCATAAAACTACTAAACATCCTTGAATACTTCGGGATTGGCGGAAGTGTACTTAACTGGATCAAAGGCTTCCTAACCACCAGAACATACCAGGTAAAATCAAATTCGAACATATCGTCGCCATAGAAAGCAGATTGTGGAGTACCTCAAGGATCACCACTATCACCAACTCTTTTCAGCCTAATGATGACCCCACTAGCCAAGTTCCTTTCCAATCTTGGCCTTAACCCTCGTTTTTTATTTGTTTAGGGTATTTCTGTCTCTTTCCAGTCCACTGGTCCAGCCACTGATTATCTGGAATAACAGAATATCCTAGGCTGCAACTTTGTTCAATTTATCTAGACTCCATCAATGATCAGAGTAGCTACTTAATCGGGACAATACTTAGGAAATAATAATCAGATACAAAGCAGTGGATATGAGAAATGATCCTCGTCTTTTATTATACTTACAGTAATACAGGATTAATAAGATTAGACAATACAAGAATGGAATCTTTCTCACAGGAAGCCAACAGACCAATGACCTAACTAGGCAGCATGGTATCTGAAGACTTCAAATATTGTTTATGCCACCAGTTATATATCGTATCTTTAACATTGGCACCTGGTGTTTACATTGTTGCAATTCCTGGTAACTTCCACAAATCTTATTTACCAATTAGTGCATCTAACCACAAGTTCATCTTTAATCTTTCAAGTTTGTTAGCCTTTCCTGTTGTCACTCCCTTTAACTGTAGATGTAAGTTTTTGTCACATATCCCTAACCACATCTTCCCATATTGGCCTGGTACAGCTGGGTACAGCTGTCATTTCTGGGCAGCTTCACTAAACTCCTCCCCCCCCCCCTGCCAGTTTAAATGCTTTAGACTGTCATAATCCTTATTTTGGCAACAGCTGAGAGAACGTTTAGAGTCAGACTTGATATTATGGTTTTAAGGCCTAGCTGCCAGCTCTAAAACCAGTTGATCTGTTTTTTACAGCAGCATTATCTGCCTTTCTACACCCTTTCATTTACGCAGACAAGTGTCACATTATACATACCTTACAAACATGACATTTCAGAAATCACCAGTGAAATCAAACATTAGCTTGAACATTATGAATTCTTGGGCGAATGCATTGTCAACTCAAACTCAACTCAGAAAAACACACTGTCTCATCCTCTCATCTTAATACAGCACGAACAAGCCACCAACATAAACACCCCTGACTACACCCTCCCCCTCTCAGAAAGCCTGAAAATTCTTGGAGTTATAATTGACCGTAACCTCATACTAGAGAACCAAGTAAAACCTGCATCACAGAAAATGTTCCATTCAATGTGGAAACTCAAACGTGTGAAACCTTTTTTCCCCAGAGGGAAATATTCTGCAACCTGGTACTATCCATGGTACTAAGCCATCTAGACTATTGCAACGGAATCTATGCGGGATGCAAAGAACAAATCATAAAGAACTCCAAACTGCTCAAAACACAGCAGCTAGGCTCATATTTGGTAAAACGAGATTCAACAGTTCCAAACCCCTACGAGAAAAATTGCATTGGCTCCCAATCAAAGAACGTATTGCGTTCAAAATCTGCACTCTGGTACACAAAATCATCTACGGTGAAGCGCCAGGTTAAATGACTGACCTCATAGACCTACCAGAAACAATTTAAGATCATCACGAACTTACGTAAATCTCCACTACCCAAGTTGCAAAGGTCTAAAATATAAAACAACCTATGCATCCAGCTTCTTCTATATAAGCACACAACTATGGAACGCACTAACCAAGTGTCGTGAAGACAACTCACTTCCGAAAAGCACTAAAATCTAACATGTTCATAAAGGCATACCCTAATTATCCAACCTAAATGCCTGAACCCTGCACGCCCCAGTCCCGCCTTCGCTATGCTTCCGTCACACCCCCGGGAACTTTGGTTGTCCTTGCGACAGAAAGCAGTTGAGGACGCCCAAAATCGGTTTTCGATTATGCCGATTTGGGCGACCCTGGAAGAAGGACACCCATATCCCAATTTGTGTCGAAAGATGGGCGCCCTTCTCTTTCGAAAATAAGCCTGCTTGTCTACTATGGTCTCTATTGCAACCTTGCTATTGGGATATCCTATCTTCCCTGTTTTGGTGATATCTTGAAAGAGTTTTGCTTCTGTGATCTTTGCTCATGGCCCTTTCAAGGGCCAGGTGGCTCTAAGGCCATTCTGAGGTGGATCAAAGCAACTATTGAAACCACCTACATCTCAAGATTGTCTGGTATCTCTACTAGAGCTCAGGCTACTTCTTAGGTGGAGGCCCGAGTGGTGGCACCTGAGAAGATTTTTAGGGTGGCTTCTTGGTAGAACACTCTATTCCTTTGCTAGGACTACAGGTTGAATGTGTTGGCTGGGGTCTGCTCGGACTTTGGCAGATTCACCATTCGGGGAGGGGCCTTGTCTTCCCCCAACTCAGTAGATCTATTTCAGTACATACCATTCATGCAGAACAGTGGAGCTGATGCTAAGGAAGGAGAAATTATGTCATACCTGATAATTTTCTTTCCTTTAATCAGCTACACTGTTCTGCAACCCGCCCTTGGAAGACTTTGGCCCTGGCTCTGGATGTGCTCTGTACTTTCCTTTTTAGTTTAAGAGAAAAAAACCCCAGAAAATAATTAGGCTTCCTGTGAGATCCTGGTGTTTGTGGGGTAGTGAGTATGACTCTGTGGTGTTATGCTTGTTTGATTATCATTGCAGCTGCAGTGGTTGATGGGGCATGGGTGTGGTTACAGAAGGGACCTCCTACTACTTGGGCAGATGCATACTGGATTTTTCCTGGGAGCACCACTAGCTTATACTGGTGAGGTCACTGTCAGAGTTCAGATTTCTCTACTTCCTCCTGCTTGGCAGGGAGGGAGAACACCTGTTCGTGCAGATCAATGAAGCTGAATAAAGGAAAGAAAATTATCAGGTAAAACATAATTTCTCCTTTCTCACACTCTTATTATTGAAATGTTGTTCATAATTTCTCCTTTCTCACACTCTTATTATTGAAATGTTGTTCAAAATTTTAGGTGGAGAGACTACATGTCAAAAAGTAACAGTGATTCGAGAGATTCTGAGTAATGGATTTCATAGGTAAGCCAGGTTTCTGTACACTTCCTTTCCCCTGGTTGTACTCACAGAGCTTTTGCGTGTAATGGGACAGAGAATTCAAACTAAAACCTCTAAAGTGGAAAATGGAAATTCATTAATTAATTTTAAATTTGTTTCATATGTTCATTTGTATGATGAATTTAGCTCATTCCTTTTTCAGAAGAGGCAGCCCAGACATAAGAAGCTTGTTGGCTGTCAGTGACACAATGATCATTCTATAAAGAATGTGGCTTTAAAGAACAGAAAGTTTGTAGTCTGTTAAAAAATTAGGACTCTGCCCAGCTGGGCGCAGACTAGGAATAAGGTGTAGTTAGTGTGCCAGAGGAATAGAGCGACATTGCAAAAAAGAAATGAAAGGGAGAGAGGAAGCATTATCTCTATAGCCAGGAGGTTATAGTATAATGTATGGGTAATTTGAGATTCTGATGACTTGTAGCTTGAAGCTTGGCTTAAAGAGTAATGGGTTGCAGCTGTAAAGAATTTTGTGCTAGCCTGTACATAAATGCCTGCTATACATTTAAAAAACAAAAATCCAGCAACATTCTATACCACTCTACACAAAGTATTAGTGGTTTACAATAAACAATCATAAAAAAATAGCATAATTTAAAAAAGAGCCCAAAATTTCCCTGGAACGGGGGCTAAGGATGAGGGTGAAAAGAGATAAATGCAGAGGTAAAACAAAAACAAAATATATGTCTTTACAGAAAAGGGAGATGAATGCATGGGACAGCCTCCCAGTGGAGGTGGTAGAGGTAAGGACTATGTTGTTGTTGGGTGTTTGTGTGTGTGTGTGTTTAATACATAAACGGTTTAGTTTATTAGATGAACAACCTATTGAGAACCCTATTCTCCCCTCTGACTGCCCCCCGCTTCCCATGGTATGAAATGTCACAAGTTCTGCAGTCAATTGCCATGCTTAATCTTTAGGTCTGTTTTCCATGTTCAGGTTTCTCATTCCATCTTAAAATTTCCCCACATATTTCTTAGCGTCAGCAGCAGATGAATCCAGATACTTGTGGGTTATGACCATGTACCAGCAGGTGGAGATAGAAAGTGCTAAACTGCTCCCTGGTCAGTCAGTATTCTTTTTCTCTAGCAGGCAGATGGATGGTCTCTAACGAGCGCCTGGTTTCATCAGTTGGCAACTACTGTTCTGGGTCTGTCAGTTCAATAGAGCTTTGAGATGTGTGACTGAGTGGTGCTGCCTTTAGGGGGGTACACCTGGTCACACCAGTCCCTCCCCCACCTTCTGGCCCTCTCCCGCCCTTCTTCCATTCTCCTTCCTCAGTGTGTGGAGCACCAAAAAAAAAGAGCCCTTATGGGTCCGACCTTTGGGCGTTCAGTTTTCTGACCTCTCTTGGCTCTTGGAGGGATACTGGTGCTCCCATTATCAGGACTGCTAGAGGAGAGGGTAGTTGTTTGCCTTGGGCCACGTTTGGCGCCAGGCAGGACAACCGTCGACTCTCTGGGTTGTGTTGATTTCCTTTTCACTTTCTTAGCTTACCGCAGTTTATTTATTTGTTACATTTGTATCCCACATTTTTCCATTGTTTTTGAGGTGGCACATGCAGCAGTGATTGAGCACTGCTCCCGTGGTAAAAGCAGCGAGCGGTGTTGGCTGTTTGTCCTGCCGGTTGTGCAGGCTCTTCTGTGCTTGCAAATGCCGTGTCTGCGAGGACTATGCTTGTTTCCTCTGCATGTGAAACACGGGCTTGTTTCCCTTCCGAAGGTGTCATTGGCCATTTTGTTTACATGCAATCCAGGGGGGGGGGGGGGGGTTCTGTGGGCGTTTGTCTTACCCAACCCTGCTTTAGCAGTGCTCTTCCCACTATCAACTAATACAGGGGATTTTTGGGGGGCGTCTGTTCTATTCACCCCCACATTTTGTTGTTCTTTGGTGCAGTGTTACATGGTTTAAAAAAATGGGTCGGGCTCCTTGCAGTGAGTTCTTTATTTCCAGTTTGTCCTCTCAGTTCCTTCATTGCAGAGGAGGTGGCATTCATGTAGGCTCTGATGGTGATTCAGTATCTGGTTGAGAGTGAGCTTAGGGATCCAGAGCTAGTGGTTTTCCATAGCTCCTTCATTGTAGAAGATTAGCTTGGTGGTTCAGTATCCAGTTGAGAGTGAGCTCAGTATCCAGAGTTTACTGCTTCCTGTCCCTCTGCAGTTTGCCCTCCATAGCGCACACGGATTCCAATGGCCATATTCTTCTTCGCCATCTAGCTCTGCATCTCAGCCATGCTAGTTAGCTCCCATGCGCAACCATTCCAGCCAATTATGGATGCTGTCATCCAGAAGATAGCTCTGGCTTAGGCGTTGGACAGCTGCTGGGGCTTCTTGGTCACTTTTACAGGCTACTTTTTGTGGGACCTTTTTTTTTTTTTGGAAAGGATTTAGAGCAATTGATTAGAGACGTAGGGATTTTCAGTCTCAGCAATTGCCAGAGGTCTGACCTAAAGATTCTGTTCATTCCTCTAAGTTTCATCTTAGTTTTGTGAGGTCATGCGCTACAGTCCAGGTGAATCTACTCGTCTGGGTTACCATGTCATTATTTCAAGCCTTTTTTTGTGCTGACAGAAGGAACTCAGCTTCAACTGCAGGTCTACTGATGCCTCTCGCACTTCCCAGTGATGGGGTCTCGGTCCATACCTCAGGTTTCATAATAGCAGGACACCTCTCCGGGTTCCATGAGGTGTAGAGCAAAATTACTTCGTACCAATGTGTCTTGCAAATGATAAAGCAGAGTTACAAACTGGAGTTCGCTCTTTTCCATTGCAGAATATGTTTTTCAGGACCTCCATGCCTGTCCAGCCCAACTGTCCAGCAGTTCATGCCTCCTTGCAAATGCTTTTTGCATAGTGGAGACTACCCCCTGATGTGAATGGGTAAGGGAACCTATTCCATTTCCTTCATAGTCCCAAAGAAGTGGGGTTCCTTCCACCTGGGTTTGGCCTTGCAAGAGTCAATAGCATGATTGGGAACATTGCAGTCTGTATTAGTTTCAGTCCAGCAGGGAGAGTTCTACCCTCCCTAGTTCTTAAGGAAGCATACTTTCATATTCCCATTTGTCCTCCCCCACTGAAGTTTTCTGTGATTTGTAATCTTTGGAGAATATTATCAATTTCTGATCATACCATTCAGTCTGTTTCCATCACCAAGGACATTTTTCCAGCTCCTGGTAGTAGTGGCAGCCTTCATTCACAAAGATGGATTTCAGGTTCATCCCTATCTTGATGATTGGCTGAGTTGCAACTGTTCTTATCAAGAGAGATAGCTTCTTCTTTTTCAGTCTTAGGACTGGTATTCCAGTTTACCAAGAGTTGGCTGTTTCTAACAGAAATCTTGGAGCATCTGAGAGTGATTTTCGCCTTGGGCTTAGGAGAGACATTTCTTCCTGTTCATCAGCCTAAGGTTCGTCCAAGTCCGGATCTACTTTCCCTTTCATGTCTCAGTGTCTGGGAATATGTTCAAGTTCTATCCACAGTAGTCTCTCTCTCTTTCTCTTCAACGTTCGTTCATGGGCCAGTTTCCACTTCAGTCCGCTTCAGCTGTCCCTTCTCAGCTGCTGTTCTCCATTTCTCTTGGACCCTTCAAGCCAAGCTCAGTCTTAACCAGTGGATTTGTAATATGGTTAAAAACAAAATACAAAAGTTACCTTTTCTTTTGAAGTGCTGGAGGGGTCCTCAGGCCTGCAGAGATGGTCTGAGGCATTCTGAGATGTATTCCGGAGGAGATCAGAGGCCAGTTTAAATCCTTTAGTTTTTTGTTTAATTTGGACACCCTTTTTGGAAGTCCATGGGGTTCCAGGCTCGTTTTGGGACTTTTTAGGGGCAGAAGTTGTTTGTGACCAGCCCTGATGGCTGGCTGGCTGGCTGGCTTTAAGTGAAGTAGAGACAGAGAGCATTACTGGCTAATGGCAAGTTCTGCACATGCTCAGTAAGACTCTGAAACTGTGAGTAGGCCTGAAAACCGGGGCCTGGACAGGGCCTTGGTGAGGATTATTAATTCTTTTTGGTTAGTAAGGGGCATTTGGGGGTCCTATTTAGGTGAACTATGGGGATCTGACCAAAAGAGATATTGTTTTTAAATTGTTTTAGTGAAATACGCAGTTTTAGGGGGCTGCGCATCTTTGGGGGGGGGGGGTGTGTTTTGGAATTTTAATGGTGGAATAGGATGGAGGGGGATTTGGCTCAGAACGGGTTACCATATGGCTCCAGAAAAAGGAGGATGGATTGAGCCAGCTGGGTTTTACTTCCATTGCTTTCAAGCAATGGAAGTAAAACCCGGCTGGCTCAATTACTTCCATTGAAAGCAATGGAAGTAAAACCCGGCTGAGAAGGGACAGATGATGTCATCTGATTCTGGTTACCTGGACTACGGCTTGGGTAGAGCAGGAGAGAAGCATAGGATAAGAGAGCTGACAGGGTGGTTTTTGTATGCTGGCAGAGAAAGCTTTATTTCTGCAGAGAGGCCAAGAGAAGGCCAGGGGCTATTTTCAGTGAGGGGCTGAAAAAGCAGAGAATCATCTTGGAAGTAGTGCTGGTAGGAGTGGGGAAATTAAAAGGGACTCTCCAGTACTTTAGGAAAAGGGAGTTTAACTCTTTATGAGAAGGGCCAAAGTGGCACAGAATCTATTTACCAACAGTTGTTGGGATTCTGAGAGAGCACCCTAGGGGTGTTGAGCTGGGAGGTTTAAGTTTCCAGTTGATGGGGAGAGAGTTGTTATTTTAAAAGGGCAATGGTATAACCAAGTAGTGACAGTTGAAGAATAAACTCCAGAATATAGCATATGATCCTTGAACAGGGTGGCCTAGGGAGGATCTGTCAGTTGAAGAAGCTGGACCTGGGTTTAAGGTTAGCCAGTATTAGTGACAGGGCTCCTGTATCAGGGTCACAGTAATGTTAAGTTCCTGTTCTTGTGCACCAACTGCTGTAAAGCAGGTTCCTGTGAGTTCCAGCAGTAATTCTGAGTGGCAGATGCTGATGTTCCAGAGCGGCTGATGTTCCTGAGTGGCAGCGGTGATTCCTGACAGTTCCGGTTTCCTGCAGCAAGAAAGTATCACAGAGATAACACAAAGTATGGAACAAAGTATCACAGAGGTGACCCAGATATAGAGAGTAGGACAATAGGAAGAGATGTAGGGGAGAGGATTGGAGTATGGGTAGTGCTAGTGGTGTGGCTTGAGTTTGAGAATTAAGTTGGTGTTCCAAGAGGGGTTCCTGACAAATTTAAAGCCTGTAACCAGATTGCTGCTGGATTTCAGTCTGTTTTCTTTTGGTGGGCTACCATCAACAAGAATGTAGACTGGATTAACCACATATATTACAATCAGCAGAGGTTTGTGAATTACGCCAGAGATGCTGTTCAAGGTATAGCAGCTCAGTTGGATGGCACTAGCAGAATGACCATGGAGAACCAGATGGTTCTTGACCATTTGTTGGCTGCAGAAGGAGAGGTATGCAAGAAAGTAGGTACCCAGTGTTGTACCTTTATCCCCAACAATACTGCTCCAGATGGGTCAATAACCAGAGCATTGCAAGGCCTCACTTCGATTTCTGAGGAACTTGCTACCAACTCAGGTGTTGATACATCTTGGACAGGTTGGATGGATAAAGCCTTTGGTAAATGGAAAACATTTATCATCTCAGTGGCAACCACTATCTTAGTGGTAATAGCCATCTTTGTGCTTGTAGGATGTTGCATAATCCCATGCCCCAGAGGATTAGTTGAATGCGTAGTTGAAACAGCTATTAGCAAGAAAGATCCTGCAGGACAATGTCTTGTATGAAAATCTCATAACAAAAGTTGCTGAAGGGACAGAAACATTGGATTATCTCCCTTTCCCTATCATCAAGCCGATCAATCTATAGACTGGTGGGTTGTGTCCATCTACCAGCAGGTGGAGACAGAGAGCAATCTTTTGCCTCCCTATATGTGGTCATGTGCTGCCGGAAATTCCCCAGTATGTTCTCTATCTCAGCAGGTGTGTGGTCACACAGCAGCAGCTCTGGCTAGGTCTCCAAGCCTAATTGTTTAGGTTTGTTGAGTACCTGGGGTTGAGAGCTCTTCGTGAGCAAGTGCAAACCTGGTGGTGCCAGGTCCCTCCTTTTCTCCCCCCTCCCACTGGCTCCGTTAAACAAAAAAAAAAAATTTTTTTTTAAACATTCAAAAAAGGGCGTCCATTTGCAGCTGCTCACTGGAACAAGTCGTCGCTGCTCGGAGCAAGAAGCAGGTAATTTTACCTTTTACTAGCGGGCAGGGGGTTCCCCGAACGGTCTCCACGTGGCTAATGGCCTCGGATGGCAAGGGCGCGAAAAGACGCTCCCCGGAACGCGTTCACACGCCTAGCGGGGAAGCGGGGGGAATCGAAGGTAGAGTCGCCCTTTTTGGGCGCCCTTTCGGAACCGGGAGAGTTCACCGGTTTTTTCCTCCGGCGCGGCAGCCTTTCCCGCCTTAGGCGCCCATCCCCCGCTGGCCGCCCTCCCGGTCGTGACCGGCCACGCAGCTCGGTCGGCTTCTTCTTGGGCCGCCCTCGAGATGGGGAGACGTTAACAGCTTGGTCGCCCTTGAATCGGGTGACAGTAAGAAGTCGGCGAAATTAAAACGCCCTTCTTCCCGCGCGGCTCCTTCTCGGAGTTTCGCGCCGGACGCCATTTTGGACGCGCAACACGCCTCTCCCCCGCTACTGGGAGCGCAGATGGAGGGGCGCCTCTAGGGCCGCGGCACAAGCTGCAGAAATGCACAGACTGGGGGGTTTCTCCCCTGAGTTCATTTTGCTGCTGCATCAAGCCTTTCTTATGCAGAACACTGCCCCTGCCCACCTCTCTGATCGGGGTGATGAGGCCTCTATGCTTAAGCGCCCTCGGATGGATCTTCCACCCTCGGGGGACTTGATCTCCTCTGATGTGGATGACGGCAGCGTGTCTGAGTTCTCCCAGAGATCCTTAGTGGAATCGATGGAAGAGACTGATCCTCGCTCGGATGGAGCGGACGACCCCTCTGCAGCGCGGCTTTTTCGCTCAGAGGATTTGCCCAACCTGCTTGTGCAGGCCATGAGCATTTTGAAGATTGCCTCTCCAGAGGAAGGCTCTCTCTCAGCCTCTACTGGCTCCGCCATTATGCTGGGAACGAAGCACCCGCCTAGAACCTTCTACGTTCATGAAGCCATGCAGACCTTAATTTCCAGCGCAATGGGATGCCCTGAGGCGAGCCTGAAAGTAGCCAGGGCTATGTCCCGTCTGTACCCCTTTCCTGAGGGGGAACGGGAAGCCTTTGTCTGGCCCACTATAGATTCCTTAATCACTGCCATGACTAAGAAAACGGCACTGCCAGTGGAAGGTGGCACTGCCCTGAAGGACGCCCAAGACAGGAGAATGGAGGCGGCCTTAAAGTCGTCCTTTGAGGCGGCCTCTCTGAGTTTGCAAGCCTCGGTTTGCGGCTTCTACGTGGCTAGGGCGTGCCTGACTGTTTTGCAGCGGGCTTCCCCCTCGGACCCTTCCTGGAGGGCGGAATGGCCGACCCTGGAGTCGGGTTTGGCCTACTTGGCAGACTTGCTGTATGATGTTTTGAGAGCCTCGGCCCAAGGGCATGGCTCAGACAGTCTCTGCGCGGCGGTGGCTCTGGCTTAAGCACTGGTCTGCGGACCATGCCTCTAAATGTCGCCTAGCCAAGTTGCCTTTTAAAAGCAAGCTGCTCTTTGGGGACGAGCTGGACAAGATAGTGACTGAGCTCGGCACGTCCAAGGGCAAGAGGTTGCCGGAGGTCAGGACTCCTGGTTCCTCTAAGGGCCGATTCCAGGAAGCCCATCGGTATCGCCCGGGCAAGTCGGCCTCCTGTGCCTCCGCTTCCTTCAAACGGAACTTCTCCCCCAAGCAGCATTCCTTTCGTAGGGACCGCCGTCCCAGAGGTTCGTCCTCCGGCCCGCCCCCAGGGTCGCGTACCCAATGACGGGGACCTGGTCCATGGCCCAGTGCAGATAGGAGGAAGGTTGTCCTCGTTTCTGGCGAGTGGACCAGGGTAACTTCAGACGCTTGGGTTCTGGAAGTCATCAGAGACGGCTACAAGCTAGAGTTCTGCCGACCCCTAAGAGACGGGTTTGTAAACTCTCCTTGCAAGTCTCAGGTCAAAGCAGCTGCCGTGCAGCAGACTTTGAGCAACCTGATCCACCTGGGCGCGGTGGTCCCGGTGCCAGTAGATCAGCTTGGCAAGAGGTGCTACTCCATTTACTTTGTGGTGCCAAAGAAAGAAGGATCTGCTCGGCCTATTCTCAACCTCAAGGGAGTCAATCAGGCCTTGAAAGTTCGGCACTTCCGGATGGAGATCCTCCGCTCCGTAATAGCTGCGGTGAAAAAGGGAGAATTCCTGGCCTCCCTGGACATCAAGGAAGCTTACCTACATATTCCCATCTGGCCGCCTCATCAGCGCTTTCTGCGCTTTGCAGTGCTGGGCCAACACTTCCAGTTCAGAGCCCTCCTGTTCGGGTTGGCTACAGGCTCCGCGGACCTTCTCCAAAGGTAATGGTGGTCATCGCAGCCTTCCTCCGCAAGGAGGGAGTGCAAGTCCATCCCTATCTGGACGACTGGCTAATCCGAGCCCCTTCCTATGTGGAGTGCGGGAGAGCTACAGACAGGGTCATTGCTCTTTTGAGCTCCCTGGGATGGATCATCAACTGGGAGAAAAGCCAGCTGCGCCCGACTCAGTCCCTGGAGTATCTGGGAGTTCGATTCGACACCCAAGTGGGCAGAGTGTTCCTGCCAGACCACTGGAGCGTCAAGCTTCAGACCCAGGTGGGCCAGTCCCTAGCCTCCTCTACTCTTCGGGCTTGGGACTATGTGCAGCTGTTGGGCTCCATGACGGTCACGATGGAAGTAGTGCCTTGGGCCAGGGCTCATATGAGACCACTACAGCACTCCCTTCTGCGGCGGTGGACTCCAGTCTCGGAGGATTACGCCATACGCCTTCCTTTGGATCCAGCGGTGCGAAAGGCGCTGAGCTGGTGGCTGAGGCCAGGCAAGCTGTCCGCAGGAATGCCTCTTACGACCCCGGAGTGGGTTGTCATCACGACGGACGCCTGCTTAACGGGCTGGGGAGCCCACTGCCTGGGACGGACAGCGCAGGGGCTCCTGGTCTCCTGCAGAGACGAAATGGTCCATCAACCTCCTGGAGCTCCGAGCCATTCGGTTGGCACTTCTAGAGTTTCTCCCAGTACTGGTGCTGAGGCCTGTACGGGTCCTGTGGGACAATGCCACGGCTGTGGCCTATGTCAATCGCCAGGGAGGTACCAGGAGCGCCCCTCTAGCCAAGGAGGCCATGAAGCTATACCTGTGGGCGGAAGCGAATCTGGAACAGCTGTCGGCGGCCCACATTGTGGGAGTCATGAATGTCAAGGCGGACTTTCTCAGTCGCCATACCTTGGATCCCGGAGAGTGGCAACTGTCTGCTCGGGCGTTCTTGGACATCACGAAACGCTGGGGCCGGCCGAGCCTGGATCTGATGGCGTCCTCGGCCAATTGCCAAGTGCCATGTTTTTTCAGCAGAGGACGGGACCCTCGATCTCTGGGAGTCGATGCTCTTCTCCAGGCAGTGGCCGGCACAGGAGCTTCTCTACGTGTTCCCGCCCTGGCCCATGATGGGCAGGGTGCTAGGCCGGGTGGCAAAGCATCCGGGCCGGGTGATCCTGGAGGGTCCGGATTGGCCCAGACGTTCCTGGTATGCGGACTTGGTCAGACTCTCGGTGGACGGCCCTCTGCGGCTGCCAGCAGAGCAGGGCCTCTTACATCAGGGTCCCGTGGTGATGGAGGATCCCTCCCCCTTTGGTCTTACGGCCTGGCTATTGAGCGGAAGCGGCTGAGGAAGAAGGGCTTCTCAGACAAGGGCATCGCCACTATGCTGAGAGCGAGGAAGCGCTCTACCTCCACCACTTACGCCAGGGTTTGGAGTACCTTTGCGTCGTGGTGCGAGGCAGGCTCTATATCGCCCTTCACTGCTCCAATATCTTCTGTGTTTGCGTTCCTGCAAGAGTGGCTGGAGAAAGGCCTGTTGCTCAGTTCGCTGAAAGTCCAGTTGGCGGCTCTAGCTTGCTTCAGGGGTCGTCTGAAGGGGGCTTCCCTGGCTTCACAGCCGGATGTGGTACGCTTTCTCAAAGGAGTAATCACCTGCGCCCCCCTCTGCACTCGATAGTGCCTACGTGGAATCTCAATCTGGTACTACGGACCTTGCAGAGGCCGCCCTTCGAGCCCTTGCCAAGGGCATCGCTGAAGGACCTGACGTTGAAAGCAGTCTTCCTGGTGGCTATCACATCAGCCAGAAGAGTTTCCGAGCTCCAGGCACTCTCGCGTAGAGAACCGTTCCTGCGATTCACTGAGGCAGGAGTATCCTTCCTGCCCAAGGTTGTTTCTCGATTCCATGTAAATCAGCAGCTTTACCTACCCTCTTTTCGTAGGGAGGATTAACCAGAGGAGTACCCTGCGCTCAAATACTTGGGATGTTAGACGGGTCATCATCAGATACTTGGAAGTAACCAATGATTTCCGGAAGTTGGATCACTGTTCGTGCTGTTCGCAGGCCCTCGTAAGGGTCTGCAGGCATCTAAGCCTACAGTGGCACGTTGGGTCAAGGAGACGATCGCGTCAGCTTATGTGGCGGCGGGGAAGATTCCGCCTATTCAGCTGAAGGCACACTCTACTAGAGCACAAGGGCAGCCTCGATGGCGGAGTCCAGATCTGTCTCCTTGGAAGAGATTTGCAGAGCGGCTACTTGGGCGTCGGCTCATACCTTCTCACGACATTACCGCTTGGATGTGGCTGCTCGGGCCGAGGCCCAGTTTGGTGCTTCAGTGTTGCGTTCAGGAATTTCCAGTCCCGCCCTGGGTGAGTACTGCTTCGGTACGTCCCACCAGTCTATGGATTGATCGGCTTGATGATAGGGAAGGTAAAATTATGTATATACCTGATAATTTTCTTTCCCTTAATCATAGCCGATCAATCCATAGCCCCTCCCAGATATCTGTATGTTTGTGTTCTGGTTATATTTCAGGTTCAAGTTCAGTCTTCATTTCCTGTTCACGAGGACTTCGTGTTCAAGTTCTTCCAATTGAAGTCTCTTCGAGTTGAGACGATTTTGTGTTACAGTGAGCTGCTGCTTCCTCTCCCCCCGTTTCGGCGGTGGCTAGATTGATAACTAAATTATGCCGGCGCTCCCTCCCGCTTCATGCGGCTGTAGGGTAGCTTGTATCCCTCCGGCTTCGGCGGTATTAGGGTAAGCCACCTCCTCCCGCGGTTGCGGTAGCAGGATAAGCCAGTTCCCCCCGCGTCAGCGGGTTGTGGTTTCCTGCCCACCGCCCCGGCGGTGGTGCGCGGGAATATTTCCCCTCCCCCGCTTCGGTGGTGGTGAGCTGGGCAGAGTGTCCCTTTGTGGGTGTAATTCTCTAAGTGCTGAGTCCTGCGGATGGAGCTTTGATATCGACATACTGGGGAATTTCCGGCAGCACATGACCACATATAGGGAGGCAAAAGATTGCTCTCTATCTCCACCTGCTGGTAGATGGACACAACCCACCAGTCTATGGATTGATCGGCTATGATTAAGGGAAAGAAAATTATCAGGTATGATACATAATTTACCATGCACTTTTCAAGAAGCTTTGCAATAGAAGGACCTGCTACTATTTAGCAGTATTATATTCATGGTTTTAGCTAAATATTAAACAATGCTAATCAATAATGTAACCTTGCTAATCAATGAGTAACCCGCAGTAATTTGTATTAATCAACTTGAGGCAAAAATGTTAAATAAGATAAAAACTGTATAAGAATATAAGCACACATATGTATATATATATATGTATATATATATATATATATATATATATATATGTATATATATATATATATATATATATATATATATATATATATTTATTATTTATATTAATCAAGCTTGTAGGTTGATGGATTATTATTTTTTTTTATAAACTGATCTGTTGTTAATGTCTCACCGCAGATTTAACTAAGTCCCAAGAGGGGTAATGGTAGGACATGTGAAAGACCCAAGGGTTGGTTAGTGTAAAGGGAAACCCCATACCCCTAATACACATGCATTTGTTAAACCTTATGCATGATACTTCTTGTTTTGGATTGTACCTGGTCCATAAAGATGTCGGAGGACATACCAGGCCCCCTCATAGATAGTCTGAGCACCTTCTGGAATAGATGGTAACAACTTGGATGTTCTTCAGGTGCTGCCCCCATTAATGGGGCCAGCAAGAGGGGCGATATAGAAAAATGGTGCAGCCTGAGGCCTTGTGGAAAGATAGTACATAAGTAATGCCACACTGGGAAGAGACCAAGGGTCCATCGAGCCAGCATCCTGTCCACGGCAGCGGGCCAATCCAGGCCAAGGGCACCTGGCGAGCTTCCCAAACGTACAAACATTCTATACATGTTATTCCTGGAATTATGGATTTCTCCCAAGTCCATTTAGTAGTGTTTTATGGACTTGTTCTTTAGGAAACCGTCTAACCCCTTTTTAAACTCTGCTAAGCTAACCGCCTTCACCAGGTCAAGCAGATTTAATGGGCCTAGAAATCAAAAGGACCTCTCTGTATCAAAAGATAACAAGAATACAGTTGACACTTGTTTCTGACAGTTTGGCAGCTGCCAGATGATTGAAAATAACTGTAAGAATTTAATAAACACCAGGTGCAAGGCGAAAAGGAGAGGTTGTGGTCAAAGTCCAGTACGAACCAGGTGTGGAAAGTTGGGGCTTTTTCCGGGGACTGTTATGAAAATCTGTGGTGAGAGGGGTCATAATGGCCATCTAATATAATAATTTGCTCCTTCAACGTTCAAATGTGTCTCACTGGGATTGTAACCATCTCCTGATGTCACGAACGCAGTGAGAGACATTGGAACGTTGTAGGAGCAACTTCAGCCCTTCCTCCACACGCACCAACATCTCCCGCGCCTGCCACAACGCCCTCCCCCACCGAGGTCGCCCCCCTCCACCCCCCCCTAACGTCAGGAGATGTTAATCCTCCGTTTTTCTCCGCCCAAAAAGTTGTACCTCCTGGTCCGCAGGACCCCCTTCCCCCCTTCTGTCATTTCAGGACCCCCCTTCCCCCCTGAGTTTCAGTACCCCCTCCCCCCTCTCTGCCCCTCCCTTTCGTAAGAGCCGGCTGTTTAAAAGTTTTTACCTCCTGCACGCAGGGACGCCGCTTCAGACAGCCTTTTCTTTCGCTTCAGTTTCAGCTGTTGAAACAGAAGCGAAAGAAAAGGCTGTCTGAAGCGGCGTCCCTGCATGCAGGAGGTAAAAACTTTTAACAGCCGGCTCTTACGAAAGGGAGGGCAGAGAGGGGGAGGGGGTACTGAAACAAGGGATGTGAAGGGGTCCTGAAACTACAGAGGGAGGCCTGAAACTACAGAGGGGGAGGGAGGCCTGAAACGACACGGGGGGAGGGGATTCCTGGAACTCCACTGGAAGGGAGGGGCGGGTCCTGGATCAGGGAGGAGCGAGGGGGGGGAGGGGGATGGGAAGAAGGGGGGGGTCCTGGAACTTGGATGAGGGGGGAGGGGGGTCCTGGAACTCGGACAGGGGGAGAGGGGTTCTGCAAACTCTGTCTCATACACTCTCTCGGTCTCACAAAGAGTCTGTATATCGCACACGTACTCTCACGCTCTCTCTCACACACACTCTCACACACACTGTATCTGTGTGAAACACACTCTCTCACAGACACACTCGCACCCAGTCTCACTCTTTCTCTGTCACACACACTCGCACAGTCACTCTCACACATACACTCTCTCAAACATACACACTCCGAGGAAATCCTTGCTAGCGCCCGTTTCATTTGTGTCAGAAACGGGCCTTTTTTACTAGTCTGGATAATAAAACGTAAACATGTTTTTGAGGGGAAGATCACGTGACGCCATGGCGGAGAGCAGACGCACCTGAAGAGCTCTCCGACCCCGATACTCCTCTCCCGTTGAGCGCACAACCACGGACACAGAGTACGCGCTATAATACACCGGAGCATAGATAAAACTCCAGCAAGTGAATATCAGCAGCATACGCCGGGGATGGCTGCGAAAACTGCTCAAAAAGAGAAGTTGCGGCAAAAACAACCAGACCCCAAAATGGCGTTCTCGCCGGAAAAATCCAGCACGGCAGTTTCGTCGGCGTGGTGGCGGAGATAACGGCGGAGATGTCCGCCGTTATGGAGGAACTACTAGACCGCAGATTAGCCCCCATTGACTCCAAATTGGAGCAGCTGCACTCGCGAATGGAAGACTTGGCGAGAGAATGTGTGGCCTGTCAAACTCAACGAGCATGGTGGAGGATAAATTACAGGAGGTGGAGGCCGAACAAAAAACGTCCAGAGGACGTGTTGAAGCGCTAGAACAAAAAGTAAAGAACTACAGAATCGTTCTAGACGCAACAATTTGCGCCTGGTGGGACTTCCGGAGGCCATGGGTGGCAGGGACATAATTATGGAACTGGAACGTTGGCTTACCGCAAGAGTGGCCTTCCCTGCGCACATGGGCCCCGTGAGAGTGGAGAGAGCCCACCGTCTGGGGCCTCGAATAGATAATACCAATAAACCCAGAGTACTCATAATGCGGGTTTTGAATTTCCAACACAAACAACATATTTTGCAAGCCTCCAAGAAAGACAATGTGCTGATGTATGAACAGAAAGAATACTATGTTTTCAAGATTATCGGCGGAGGTGGCGGGGAGACGCCGCGCTTTCTCCCCAGTGTGTACAGCATTGTTTAATCAGAAGATTAGATTCAACTTGATGTACCCAGCGCAGCTGAAAATCGTGTACAAAGGATCAACGCATGTATTTGACGCAGTGGAGGAGGCGAAAAAATTTGTGACCCAGATCGGGGCAGAAGACGAGGAAAGCACTAGGAGAGACGCCCCGGCATGAACCAGAGGAGAGGACGGGGTGCTACGCTATCAATCAACTAGAGAAAGGTTTTATGGACAACAGCCATAAGATTGCAAGGTTTGATTAGATAACAGATCAACTCAGCAGCAGATGTTAATGTTAATGATTGATAAATAGAGAGAGATCTCATGGACATCAACCACAGTTTTGACAGGTTTGACCAGATAACAGACCGTTTGAACAGTTGAGGTTAATGTTTGATAAAGTTGTATAGGATATAAGGATTTTTGACTAATTGGAGGGGTTCACACCTGCATAGCTTGCACCACGGGGACAGACCTCAGGAATATAATGACAAATCTAGAGATTTAAGACAGATTGGAGGTATAATACCTAGGACTGGAGGTGGACTCTGAAATTTGTATATTGAGGCCTGCCCATACCAAAGCCAGATTGATGGTATAAATGACCTTGTAAAATGATCTTAATAGGTACTGCCAATGAGGGGAGACACAATTTGAGAAGTATAAGGAACCTGTACCAGGGGTTTATAATGTTTGTTGCGGGTTGATTGCTAAAGGGGTATAAACAAATTGGAAGGGCCTTAAAAGTCCAGAGTATATAACGGATGAGACCATGAAAGGGAGGGAGGTCGGGAGGCGATAAATGTGATCGGTTCCTATATTGGGAAACATGGAACAAGGGGGAGGGGTCAGAAGAACGGGGTGGGGGGATGGGTAGGGGAAGGAGTAGAGATTTGGGTGGGAGGGATAAAAGGGAACAAAGCCAACCAATACGTTAGGGGGAGAGGAAGAACACTGGAACAAAGACAAGGCAAAGGTCGAGAGTGGAAATGGGGGGGCATAGGCTGGGGTGCCCTCCTGACAAAACAACAGGAAAAGAGTTACACTACAGAACATAATAGGCCCGATAGACTATGGTTAGGCTCGTTACTTGGAACGTGGGGGTATACACTCACCCATAAAGAGAACAAAAATCTTGCAACAGCTACAGAGAAATAATATAGATATTGCCTTGCTGCAAGAAACACACCTTAGCCAGGAGGAACATGCAAAGCTTAGGACATGGTGGGTGGAGGAATGCGTCTCAGCGGGAGCACAAGGGAAAAAAGGAGGGGTAGCGATATTGATTCGTAAAGGGTTGACCACAGCGGTACGACCCATGGTGACGGACGCAGGGGGCCGTTATGTGCTCGTGGAAGTAGAAATATCGGGACAAAAAATGTTAGTAGGCAACGTCTACGCCCCTAATCAATATGACAGACACTTTTACAACCAAATACTACAACATTTACTCTCATATCGTGGGGAACAGATGTTGGTAGGGGGAGACTTTAATACGGTATGGGATGCCTCGATTGATAGCACCCAAGGTAAAAGGAATGATTCGGCGGCGTCTAATAAGGGCTTGAAAAGACTAGGACAAACACTACATTTAATAGATGTGTGGAGGGTGTTACATCCCACTGAAAGAGATTATACTCACCACGCAGAGCCCACACGTCCCAAGCTAGAATAGATTATATATTAACCACTGAAAACATGCTAGGAAAAGTAAAGGATACGCGTATAGGACCTTACACGATTTCAGATCATGCTTGGGTGAGTGTGGAATGGGAATGGGAGGAACGTAGACATAAAAGGGGCCCATGGCAGTTTCCACTAGAATTGACTGGTGACGAGAAATTTAAGACCAAGTTAAAAGAGAGTTGGGAAGATTACACAGCAACGAACCAGCAACACATAGAGAACCCAACTTTATTCTGGGATGCAGCGAAAGCAGTGCTGCGAGGCGAAATAATTAGTTACCACCACCACCTGAGGTCAGCGAGAAATAGGGAAATAATAAGACTAAGTAAGCTGATATGCAAAGCTCGACAGGCCTACGGCCGGACACACACAGAATCACACCGCACTAAACTCATGGAAACTCAAGTCACATTAAACACATTGTTGCACCAGCGGGCTTTGAAGTCTCAAGCATATTATAAATTTCATTTACACAGATTTGGGAATAAAGCAGGGCGTCTATTAGCAAGATTAGCTAACCCGAGAGGGAGCACAAGACAGGTCCTACAAGTGAGAGGGGAACAAGGAAAATGGAACGCACAGCAGATAAGATATGTGAGGCGTTTGCTAAATATTATGACAAACTATACATGAAACCGGAGGATAGAGGACTATCAGAGTCTCTCTATTTAGACAATTTAGACTTACCAGCCCTCAACCAGAGGGATAAAGATAAATTGAATGAACCAATTACAGAGGCAGAAGTAATGCAGGGTATAAAACAAGGACAATTGCTGAAAGCGCCTGGCCCTGATGGGTTCCGCATAGAATTTTATAAGATCCTGGGGGAACACATTGCTCCGACATTAACTAAATATTTTAATAGCATAGTTGACAAGGAACAACCCCGGAAGGCCTATCTTTAGCACATATAGTGGTGCTGCCTAAGCCAGGTAGGGACCCGCAATGTGTAGAGTCATATCGCCCAATTTCCCTATTGAACGTGGAAATAAAATTACTAGCAAAAATTATGGCAAACCGCATGAAACAGGTCCTGCCGAAGCTAATCCATGAAGCACAAACGGGATTTGTGGAGGGCAGGGTAATAGTGAAGAACCTGTGGAAAATCATAGGGGCTCTAGAAAGGAGGAAACATACAGATACACCATCCCTCCTAATAAGCTTTGACGCCGAAAAGGCGTTCGACAAAGTACACTGGGCATTCCTGTTCGCCACATTAAAAAAATATGGGTTTGATGGTCGCTTTATGTCAGGGATTCGAGCCCTCTATCATAGACCAAAAGCTAAGATACGGGTCAACGGATGGGAATCAGAGGAGTTTCAGATACATAGGGGAAACCCGACAAGGATGCCCGTTATCCCCATTATTATTTGTCTTATCGCTTGACCCATTGATCAGAGACATTGAGGCTAGTCCAACGATACAGGTATGCACATAGGTCAGGCCGAATTCAAAACAGCAGCCTTTGCAGATGATCTTTTAGTAATGCTTACAAACCCAAAGACATCGTTCACCGGCTCTAATGGAGATCTTAGAAGAATATGGGGATTTTGCAGGTTTAAGGACTGAACATGACCAAGTCAGAAGCCTTGGCCTCCTCAGCGGGAGGTGAGGGCTCTATGGGGTCAGGGATTCCCTTAAGCTGGGCGGAAGGATCCTTTAAATACTTGGGGATTCAACTGACTATGGAGTTAGGAAAACTGCAGGACTTAAACGTACGCACCCTGTTAGAGGGGACAAGACAGCGCCTAGACAGATGGGAGGGCCTCCCGTTATCATTAGTTGGAAGGATAAATTTAATACGCATGGTAATATTCCCCAAATGGTTGTATCTCCTGCAGACACTCCCCCTTCGACTGACACGCAAGGAATTAATGAACATTAACCGGGCCTTTAGCAGGTTCTGTTGGGCGAGAAAGAAACCCCAAATAAGGCCGCAGTGATGAGAGGGAGATGGAATAAGGAGGATTGGGAGTGCCAGACCTTGCCTTGTACAACCAAGCTTGTCTCCTTAGACATATAGGAGACTGGGTAAGCCACTCAAATGTCTTCACAACCATTGAAAATGGAACAGGAATATTTCGCTCCGTACGATGTTATCACATTATTGCACTTGGAACAGGGACAAATTCCAGCTCAGTTAAAACGTTGTCATTTGCTACAATCCATGCGAAAGGCATGGAAAGAGCTAGTTAGGACCTTGGGAGGAATACCAGGAACATCAGAACTCTTAGCATTTAGAGGGAACCCGAGTTTTGAGCCTGGACAAACTAACTCAGTCTTCCTTCGATTGGGAGGCACAGGGACTCACAAAAGTGGAACATCTGCTAGGAAGGGATGGAGAAATCATGAAATTCGAAGACCTAGAAAGTAAAATAGGGAGTGCATGGGGGGACTATTTTGCATTTGTACAAGCTAAACATTATATTTCTAGCCTTAACCAATCCACACTCCAATCAAAAATAGGAGGTCGGATACAAAACTTCTTCCTGACACTGGAAGCAATAGGAATGACAGTATCTTCTATAAGCCGAGCAATAGAAAAAAAAACGCCCCCATAAAAAACTTGGACTATATTAAACAAAAATGGGAACAGGAGTCGGGAGGGTCATTAGGGAGGTGGGATGTAGGGGCCACACTGAGACGCATTCCGATGCTCACTATAGATGAAAGGCTCAGGGAGAGTGGATATAGAGTGGTAATGAGGCATATATGTCAGGGAAGCAATGGGGACACATAACTACCGGGGGGGAAACGTGAACTGTGTTAAATGTGACCAGGAAAACCCCACGTTATTTCACGCCTTTGGGACTGCCCTGGAGTTCGTATGTTTTGGAGACGAATTCAATGTTTTCTAACCGCCACGACACAGACACCGGTGAGGGGGGTATGGGAACATTACGTGCTGGACACACAACCAGCGTTCGCGGCAGTGGCGAAAGGGCCTAGGCTTTGGTGTCGTAAGGTCAGTCTGATAGCACGCAAGACCATATTGCAAAAATGGATATCTCCCGACCCACCAGCCTATTGGCATTGGCGGAACCAAATACATGAGATGGCTACATGGGAGGCCAGGGAGGCAAAAGGTAATCCAAAACGGAAAAAATGTTTCATGCAAATATGGGGACCTTATTTACAAGGGCTTAATCCAAGGGGTAGGAGCCTATTACTCAACACGTTGTGAAACAGATCTGGATGTTCATATAGAGAGTAAACCTTTTCCCGAACAAAGGTTGGCAAGCGGGGGGGAGGAGGGATTGGGGAGAATTTGTATCATTATGAAAAGGGAATAATTAATATACATGTTACCAATGTACTATGTTATTGATAACTAAGATCAGATGGACATTTGGGCAATGCTCGACAGCGCCAGTGGCTCAGCCGGGAGGGGACCACAAGAACAAGGGCTCCCTCCCGGGATAATGGAAGCCTACCTGCAAACAATGGTTCTATATAGAGACGAACTCAAAGAAAATAAAATATGCATTGCCTAGTTTAAGTCGCATTTGGGACATGTGGGAGGGGAAAAGGGAGGGGGGGGGGGAGAAAACAAAATAAAATAATGATGGTAAACGATATTCACCCTGTACAGATGCATAACACTTGTAATGAATAATTGTTTTTGAAGTCATTCGGTTGTACATGCCAGATTGTTCCATCAATAAAAAAGTTGAAACATAAACATGTTTTTGAGGCTAATTGAAATTAATGTTAGCCAAAAAGGGTATATAAGAAACTGACAGCTCATACGCAAATGGAGAAGTCCAGGACATGTCGGACCACTCCTGGTCACTCTGTCACATGGCTCTCCCTAAGAATATGTCTGTATTCTTATAACCTGCTTGTAAGAATTGCTTGTGGTAAGTAATAAATTCTAGAAGAAAAACCTATCTCTCATTCTCTTTATTTATCCTTATCTAGCTCCCTATTTAGTTGGGTTTGGTCTAGCACCCTAACGGGTAAAGGAATCAGAATAGCATAGCTTGCAGCCTAGCACTTCCTCGACCTTACTCACAGAGGTCAGTCCTCTGTGGTTAATGTCTTGGAAGGAGCTGAAAAATATACAATAGTAAAAGATAGTAAAATAAATAAATAGGAACAGAAACATTTCCAATACTAGACAGAAATGAAGGTAGCACTCGCAGCCAGTCTTACAGCATTCATTAAGCAGGATAATTCAGGGCTGTATATCTCTTGTCCTCTTTAGTAGCAATAAATTCTTGTAATTTTTTTTTTTTTTGGGGGGGGGGGGGGGGGGGGGGGGTCAAAGAAACCATAACTGCATTTAAAGACACTATACATCTACAAGAAAATCTTAGAACAAAAGAAACTCCCAAAGCCTGGACTCTAGGCCTTAAGGCCAAGAATTATCTTTATCTTCTCTGAGTTTCTCTAGCTAAATCAGTAAACACTTGAATAACTGACCTCAAAAACTTTGCCCTCATATGATGAAAATATAGATGATATATATTATTTATATCTAGATCCAGGGCAAAAGTTACCAAAGAGTAGGTCAGGTGTAAGTTCCAATGAGCTTTCCAAGAACTCCATGAGGTTTATGTCAGGCTGAGATTGAACATTTGAACTCCTTAAAATACCAGACAGATATTGGGCTCTGATTATGGGTGGAAAGCCCTCAGCTGGATCTCCCAATATCTTAAGAAAATACTTTTTCAGCTTATCAATGGTAGGAATTAAGGAAGATTTTGGAAAATTTAAATATCTCAAATGATTTCTTCTGACAAAATTGTTCAAATATTCAAGCTTATGAGACTGAATATTCCTCTCTTTAATAGTCACAATGGAAAAGCTCTGTAACTTCTTTACCTCCTCTTCCAAAGAACCAATTCTGGACCCCTGTTGCCCCAAATCCTGAGTCAGAGCTTGATAATTTCCTTTCAGTAATGATACCTTGTTTCCAAAAGATTTGGACACCTGGAAGTGAGAAAAACATACTCCCTGGATAGCGTCCCAAAAGGACTCCGTCACCACTGCCGGTCTTTCCAGTAGTTCAGGAACCAAAGAAGAAGCTATCCCTTTGATCTGAAGCAGGAGCTGAATCCCAGCCCTTCCTGCATCTTGAGCTGACACATTCGTGGAAGAGGCAGCAAACGGAGGCCCTCCAGTTGCTGTAAGCCCGGGTGCCACAACTGGTTCCCCTTGTTTAAGCGTCTTTGTCGCTGCAAAGCTACTTCCGGATCTTGGCGAGGCAGGCTGCAAGGGAGGGCTGAGTGACGTGCACTCCATGCGGCTCTCTCATAGTGACCCCTCGGACCAGTGTTGCCAGGGCTGCGGGTTTCTCGCCAAATTGGGCTCCTTTCCGCGAGCCACTGCGGCTTTTTCACGCCGCATGCAGGTTGTGGGATTTGGGGCGGCTTTTTTAAGCCCCGCTGGTGGTTTTTTCGCCCACTGCGGTTTTTTTCCCCGCGGCCATTGGCCACAGGTTGGCTGGTTTTCCCATGGCTGTGGCCAGTATGTCATTTGTATGCAAATGGCCTCTAATATTAATGATGTCATTCATATGCAAATTGACTCATTAATATTTATTAATGATGTCATTCACATGCAAATTGACTTTGTGCAGTTTTGGGCTGGCTTTGGGCGTGACAAATTTTTTCCATCTGGCAACTGAAGCGGGTGCAATGCCAGACTCCAAACATATCCAGTTAACTTCTTCAGGGTGAGACCTCCTTCAGGATTAGGGGGATACCACCGGATTTTGCCTTCCGTTTCCACACAGACACGAGGAAACACACCCAGCAAGACAAGCCAAACTCAGGAGAAGCAGGAGCTCAGGTATGCACATGTGTCCCAGGTGCCATCTTGCCCAGCCCCCAAGGGCTTTTCTAAATACAGTGGGGGAAATAAGTATTTGATCCCTTGCTGATTTTGTAAGTTTGCCCACTGACAAAGACATGAGCAGCCCATAATTGAAGGGTAGGTTATTGGTAACAGTGAGAGATAGCACATCACAAATTAAATCCGGAAAATCACATTGTGGAAAGTATATGAATTTATTTGCATTCTGCAGAGGGAAATAAGTATTTGATCCCCCACCAACCAGTAAGAGATCTGGCCCCTACAGACCAGGTAGATGCTCCAAATCAACTCGTTACCTGCATGACAGACAGCTGTCGGCAATGGTCACCTGTATGAAAGACACCTGTCCACAGACTCAGTGAATCAGTCAGACTCTAACCTCTACAAAATGGCCAAGAGCAAGGAGCTGTCTAAGGATGTCAGGGACAAGATCATACACCTGCACAAGGCTGGAATGGGCTACAAAACCATCAGTAAGACGCTGGGCGAGAAGGAGACAACTGTTGGTGCCATAGTAAGAAAATGGAAGAAGTACAAAATGACTGTCAATCGACAAAGATCTGGGGCTCCACGCAAAATCTCACCTCGTGGGGTATCCTTGATCATGAGGAAGGTTAGAAATCAGCCTACAACTACAAGGGGGGAACTTGTCAATGATCTCAAGGCAGCTGGGACCACTGTCACCACGAAAACCATTGGTAACACATTACGACATAACGGATTGCAATCCTGCAGTGCCCGCAAGGTCCCCCTGCTCCGGAAGGCACATGTGACGGCCCGTCTGAAGTTTGCCAGTGAACACCTGGATGATGCCGAGAGTGATTGGGAGAAGGTGCTGTGGTCAGATGAGACAAAAATTGAGCTCTTTGGCATGAACTCAACTCGCCGTGTTTGGAGGAAGAGAAATGCTGCCTATGACCCAAAGAACACCGTCCCCACTGTCAAGCATGGAGGTGGAAATGTTATGTTTTGGGGGTGTTTCTCTGCTAAGGGCACAGGACTACTTCACCGCATCAATGGGAGAATGGATGGGGCCATGTACCGTACAATTCTGAGTGACAACCTCCTTCCCTCCGCCAGGGCCTTAAAAATGGGTCGTGGCTGGGTCTTCCAGCACGACAATGACCCAAAACATACAGCCAAGGCAACAAAGGAGTGGCTCAGGAAGAAGCACATTAGGGTCATGGAGTGGCCTAGCCAGTCACCAGACCTTAATCCCATTGAAAACTTATGGAGGGAGCTGAAGCTGCGAGTTGCCAAGCGACAGCCCAGAACTCTTAATGATTTAGAGATGATCTGCAAAGAGGAGTGGACCAAAATTCCTCCTGACATGTGTGCAAACCTCATCATCAACTACAGAAGACGTCTGACCGCTGTGCTTGCCAACAAGGGTTTTGCCACCAAGTATTAGGTCTTGTTTGCCAGAGGGATCAAATACTTATTTCCCTCTGCAGAATGCAAATAAATTCATATACTTTCCATAATGTGATTTTCCGGATTTAATTTGTGATGTGCTATCTCTCACTGTTACCAATAACCTACCCTTCAATTATGGGCTGCTCATGTCTTTGTCAGTGGGCAAACTTACAAAATCAGCAAGGGATCAAATACTTATTTCTCCCACTGTAGGTATGTGTTTAACCTTAATTTAAAACTTGAAAGGGAAGGCTCCATTTGGAGATTTAGAGAGAGCCCATTCCTAAAGTGGGCTCTTCAACATTGCACATAGACTTCTGATGAAAGAAGGAATAGCTAAAAGATTCTGTCTAGATGAACGAACAGTACAGGAGACAACATAAGGAGTTACATATCCTGAGAGAAGCAGTCAGACCTATAAGATCACATTTTCTTGCACCCATAAGTAATTTAACAGCCGTATTCTGCACTGTTTGCAACCATCTAACCTCAGTAGTGCTTGTGACTGTAAATAAGACATTACAGTAGTCTAGGTATGTCAAGACAAAAGAATGCAGTAGAATACACAATGCTTTTGGTGCCTGAAGATTTCAAACTGAATGTAGTTGGCACATTCACTACTACTACTACTTAACATTTCTAGAGCGCTACTAGGGTTACGCAGCGCTGTACAGTTTAACAAAGGACAGTCCCTGTCAAAGGAGCTTACAATCTAAAGGACGAAATGTCAAGTTGGGGCAGTCTAGATTTCTTGAATAGAGGTAAAGTGGTTAGGTGCCGAAGGCGACATTGAAGAGGTGGGCTTTGAGTAAGGATTTGAAGATGGGCAGGGATGGAGCCTGGCGTATGGGCTCAGGGAGTTTATTCCAAGCATGGGGGTGAGGCGAGACAGAAAGGGCGGAGCCTGGAGTTGGCGGTGGTGGAGAAGGGTACTGAAATGAGGGATTTGTCTTGAGAGTGGAGGTTACGGGTAGGAGCGTGAGGGTAGAGAGGTAAGGAGGGGCTGCAGATCGAGTGCATTTGTAGGTTAGTAGGAGAAGCTTGAATTGTATGCGGTACCTGATCGGAAGCCAGTGAAGTGACTTGAGGAGAGGAGTGATATGAGTTTATCGGTCCAGGCGGAAGATAAGACGTGCAGCAGAGTTCTGAACGGAAGGGGGGATAGATGGCTAAGTGGGAGGCCAGTGAGGAGAAGGTTGCAGTAGTCAAGGCGAGAGGTAATGAGAGAGTGGATGAGAGTTTGGGCGGTGTGCTCAGAGAGGAAAGAGCGAAGTTTGCTAATGTTATATAGGAAGAAGCGGCAGGTCTTTGCTATCTGCTGGATATGCGCAGAGAAGGAGAGGGAGGAGTTGAAGATGACTCTGAGGTTGCGGGCCAATGAGACGGGGCCGATGAGGGTGTTATCAACTGAGATAGAGAGTGGAGGGAGAGGAGAAGTGGGTTTGGGTGGGAAGTCAATAAGCTCTGTCTTGGCTATGTTAAGTTTCAGGTGGCGGTTGGACATCCAGGCAGCAATGTCGGATAAGCAGGCCGATACTTTGACCTGGGTTTCCGCAGTGATGTCAGGTGTGGAGAGATAAAGCTGGGTGTCGTCAGCATAAAGATGATATTGGAAACCATGAGATGAGATCAGGGAGCCCAGAGAAGAGGTGTAGATTGAAAATACAAGGGGTCCAAGGACAGATCCCTGAAGAACTCCAACAGAGAGCGGGATGGGGGTGGAGGAAGAACCATGAGAATGTACTCTGAAGGTGCGGTGAGAGAGATAAGAGGAGAACCAGGAGAGGACAGAGCCCTGGAACCCAAATGAGGACAGTGTGGCAAGAAGTAAATTGTGATTGACAGTGTCAAAAGCGGCGGATAGGTTGAGGAGGATGAGGATGGAGTAGTGACCTTTGGATTTGGCAAGGAACAGGTCATTGCAGACTTTAGATAATGCCGTTTCTGTCGAGTGTAGGGGGCGAAAGCCGGATTGAAGCAGATCGAGGATGGCATGAGAGGAGAGAAAATTGAGGCAACGGCTGTGAACGGCGCGTTCAAGTAACTTGGAGAGGAAGGGTAGGAGGGAAATGGGGCGGTAGTTGGAGGGACAAGTAGGGTCAAGTGATGGTTTTTTGAGGAGTGGTGTGACAACAGCATGCTTGAAGGTGACAGGGACAGTTGCAGTGGAGAGAGAGAGGTTGAGGATATGACGGGGGGGGTGACAGTAGGAGAGATGGTGTTAAGTTGGTGGGGATGGGGTTTGAGGAACAGGTGGTGCATTTCGAGGAGGGAAGAAGATGGGCGGTTTCCTCTTCGGTGATGTCAGGAAAAGAGGAGAAGGAGACCTGGGTTGGTTGGTTGAGGAAGTGAAGGGGTGGGTTATAGGGTGAAGAGGAGGAGAAGGTTTGGTGGTGAATTCGAGGTTGATCTTCTGCACCTTGTCGCGGAAGTAGTCAGCCAGTGATTGAGGAAAGAGTGAAGGGTGGGTGGGAGCAGAGGGCACTTTGAGGAGGGAGTTGAGGGTGGCGAAGAGACGACGAGGGTTAGAGCCGAGGGAATTAGTCAATTGGGTGTAATAGTCCTGGCGAAAAATAGGGAGGACTGGAAGGAGGATAGCATGAATTTGTAATGAATGAAGTCAGTATGGGTGTGAGATTGCCTCCAGAGGCGTTCAGCTGATTGGGCACAGGAGCGAAGGTATCGGGTGGAAGGGATCAGCCAGGGCTGGGGATTAGTATGCCTTGTGGGACGGGAGATAGATGGTGCAAGGGTGTCCAGAGCAGAGGAGAGAGTGGCATTGTAAGTGGAGACAGCCTTGTCAACAGACTCGGAGGACATGATGGAAGGGAGGAGATTAGAGATACTAGAGGATAAGGTGGGATGATCGACAGCCTGGAGATTCCTGGAAGTAGTGGTTAGTGTTGGGCGGGACTGAGGGGGAGGGTGATGAAGTGTGAAGGTGATCAGGTGATGGTCAGAGAGAGGAAGAGCTGAGGCGCAGAAATTGGAGGTCAAGACAGTGGCCAGATTGGTGAGTGGGGGTGGTGGAGCTCAGTTGGAGGTTGAAGGAGGAGGTTAGAGTGAGGAACTGAGAAGCGTATGAGTTGGATGGGTTATCAGTGTGTATGTTAAAGTCTCCAAGAATGAGGGATGGGGATGAGGGCTCAAGAAAAACGGAGAGCCAGGCATCGAAGTCAGTAAGGAAGGAAGAGAGGGACTTATCAGGGGGGCGGTAAATGACTGCAACTCTGGAGTGAACTTCAAAGGATGAGAAGCAGTGTGACTGCGGTAGGAGGAGAGGTTGAAAACTGCAGGAGGGCGAGAGTAGTAACCCGATGCCGCCGATGCGGCCAACTGGGCGGGGAGAATGGGAGAAAAGATAACCTCCATGGCATAGGGCTGCGACTGAGGCAGAGTCATCAGGGGTGAGCCAGGTTTCAGTTAGGGCGAGCAGTTGAAGGGAACGGGAGATGAAGAGGTCATGGGTGAAGGAAAGTTTGTTGCAGACCGAGCGGGCATTCCACAGGGCACACGAGGAGGGGAATAGAGATGAGATTGGAGACATCGCGGAAACGTTTGCATGGATGAGACGAGGACAGATGTGGGGGACCTGGGTTGGGATTGATGTCTCCCGCGGATAGCAGGAGAAGGAGCAAGAGAGTGTGAAGGAGGGTGGGGGAGGTAGGGCGACGAAGGCGGCGAAGATGGGATGCGCTTAGGAGGAATGGGGAAGGGTTTATGGCAGGAAGGAGGTGTTGAAGGTTGAGAGCTAGGAAGGACAGTAGAGATGGTGAGGTGGTGGTTGTTGCAGTAGTGAGCAGGACGGGAGAGGACATGGATGGGCAGTGAGTTCGTGCGGTATACAGCGGTGGTGGGAGGGGGAAAAGATTAGGGAGGGACAGGGCAAGGAAGAGAATGTGTATGGGGGCCATAAGTAGTGACTGAGGGTGAGCAGTCAGTCAGGAGAGTGATGGGCTGGCAAATCAGCAGGCGGGGAGGCAGGCAGGTTGTTGATGGGCAGACAAGCAGGCAAGTTGAAGGGCTGACAAACAGGTTGGTTGATTGGCTGGCAGGCAGGAACAGGTGAGTGCGGTGGAGAGCTCAGCAGCAGGACTGGAACAATTTAGTGGTTGGTTGTTTGGCTAGCAGGCAGGCAGGAACAGGTGAGTGCGGTGGAGGCTGATGCGATGTGACTGGAGTGGAGAGCTCAGCAGCAGGACTGGAACAAGCTGGAATAATTTGGAGCAGAAGAGAGCGGAGCAGCAGGACTGGGGCAAGCTGGAATAAGCTGGAGCAGGCTGGAACAGATGGATTGGAACAAGGCGGGCTGGAACAAGCTGGAGCAGATGGACTGCAACAAGCTGGGACAGACGGATTGGAGCAAGCTGGATCAGGCGGACTGGAGCAAGCTGGAGCAGTTGGACTGGAACAAGCTGGGGCAGTTGGACTGGAACAAGCTGGAGAAGAGGAGTGCTGAGCAGCAGGACTGGAACAAGCTGGGTTAGGACTGGAACCATCTGGATCAGGACTGGAACAAGCTGGATCAGGCAGATTGGAACAAGCTGGAGCAGAGGAGAGCTGAGCAGGACTGGACCAAGCTGGAGCAGAAGGACAGGAACAGGCTGGAGCAGAGGAGAGCTAAGCAGCAGGACTGGAGCAAGCTGGAACCAGCTGGGTCAGGTGGACCGGAACAAGGTGGAGCAGAGGAGAGCTGGGCAGCAGAGCTGGAACAAGCTGGATCAGGCGGACTAGAACAAGCTGGAGTGGAGGGGAATCGAGCTGGACAAGCTGGATCAGGCGGACTGGAACAAGCTGGAGCAGAGGGGAGCCGAGCAGCAGGACCGGAGCACGCAGGAAAAGACGGACTGGAATGATCTGGAGCAGGGTTTGCTGATGAGCCTTTCTGAATGGCTTGATGCAAACCAGTGAAGGTATCAATTAATCCACTGGAATCCAGACGATCTGTGGCAGAAAACTTTAATCCCTTTGTCTCGTCAGTCAAAGGAGATTTGTTCTTCTATGTTCGTTGTCTGGATTTGGATTTGGACGAGTGGTGCTGGCCGGCGATGGAGTCCTTCGGTCGGGTGCTTCAGTCGCCGCCATGCTGGGTAGGTTGCGTCAACGTGGTCGGGTTGATGGGTTGGGGCGCTAAGCTGAGGCGGGCCTTACGAGCCGTCAGTAGGCTCCACAGCACCGCAGGTCTCCGGCTCTGTCTCCTGTCCGGTTGGACCGGGCAGGGACAGGCGTGCAATGCGATCGGCCGACTAGGAAGATCAGTGTCGCTCCCGGGTAGAAGCGGTCTGGCGATCCGCATCCAGTGTCGGTCGGTGGAGGAGGTTCGTGTCGGAGGCCGCTGGTGGGCTCTCTCTCCTCTCCGCTCTTACTTGATTCCTGGGCAATTCTTGTCAGGGGGCGCGATGGCGGTTCGATGGTTCCTGGGATCGGCAAGGCCAGAGCATCCAACGTGAGAGGATCCCTCCCGGGTTGTTCTGCCGGGGAGCACGCCGTCGGACTGTGAGTTCCCGGAATCAATGAGAAGTTCCCGTGTCCAGGGCTCACCTGGGGCTCACACTGCGACTGTGAGGCGCTGGGGAGCGCTGGAAAACACTTCCCAACAACATAAGAAATATGAGGATGGAAAGTTGAAGCTGAATCAAAAATAACCCCTAAGATCTTAAGAGTATCATTCACAGTAATAAAAGTGCCAACCAATGATATAGAACTAGTGGAGGTTTCATCCTGGCCCCTAATAAATAAAAGCACTTTAGGCTGAGAACTGCTTTCTGTTTGTTCTCAGACAGTTGGAAATAAGCTTCAATTTAGTGGCCAGATCAATGAGAGCAGAAGCAGTAACTGAATCCTTAACAGCAAGAATTTGAATATTGTCATCGTAAATGTATGGGATAAGCCCCAATGATTCAATCAAATATACTAAAGGAGCCATGTAGATGTTAAAATAATAATGATGCCAGGAGGGAACTTCAGCCTTCTGTTCAGGGGTTCTCATGAGCTCTGTTTTCTCCACTTCATGCTGCAACATGCCCTCATATTATCTGATTGATTGACCTTGATTTTGCAACTGGTTCTTAAACTCTACCAGTTGCTTTTGGAGGGACTTCATTTTCTCCCGTAATTGATCCACATATACAGCGGCTTGCTGCAGTTCTTCCAGCATTTTAATGCAGCAATCAGCTTCCTCCAACGTGTTAGCTAGATCTTGATGTGTCCTGCTAGGGTTACCATATGGCTCCAGAAAAAAAAGAGGACAGATTAAGCTAGTCTGGATTTTACTTTCCTTGCAGGCTGAACATCAACTAGGTGATATTTGAGGGGTTACATCTCTTCTGCTTGAAACACTTATTGGGCTCATTTTCAAAAGAGAAAAACGTCCAAAAAGTGGCATAAGTCTACATTTGGACATTTTTCTCACAAAAACATCCAGATCAGTATTTTCGAAACCTGTTTTCAGATGTTTTTCTCTGAAGTCCGCCAGAAGTGTGTCCAAATCTCAAGGGACGTGTTTAGGGCGGAACTTGGGCGTTCCTAAGACTTAGATGTTTTTCAGCCATAATGGAACAAAACAAAAACGTTCAGGACTAAGATGTTTTGAGCTAGACCTCTTTTTATTATGAATAAGGCACAAGAAGGTGCCCTAAATAACCAGATGACCACTGGCAGGAATCAGGAATGACCTCCCCTTGTTCCCCCAGTGGTCATTAATCCTCTCCCACCCCCCAAAAAATGTGATGAAAAACATTACTTACCAACCTCTATGCCAGCCTCAGATGTTATACTCAGGTCCATTAGAACAGCAAGCAGGTCCTTGGAGTAGTCTAGTATTGGGTGCAGTGCATTGCAGACAGATGAACCCAGGTTCCTACCTCCCCCTATCTGTTACACTTGTGGAGGAAACGTTGGGCTCTCCAAAACTCACCAGAAACCCACTGCTCCTACATATAGGTGCCCCCTTCACCTGTAAGGGCTATGGTAGTGGTGTACAGTTGGGGATAGTGGGTTTTTGGGGGCTCAGCACACAAAGTAAGGGAGCAATGGTGAGATGTGTACCTGGGAGCATTTATATTAAGTCCACAGCAGTGCTCCCTAGGGAGCCCTATTGCTGTCCTGGGATGTCAGAGGGACCAGTCTACTAAAAATGCTGGCTCCTCCCGCATACCGATGGCTTGATTTTGTGCATTTTGCACTCGGACGTTTTTTTTTTTTTCAAAAATGGACCAAAAAACAAAATGCCCAAATTACAAAATGTTGTTTGGAACGGTATTTTCAAAAACAAAAGACAGACGTTTGCTCTCCTGGGATGTCTGGGGGACAAGTCTGCTAAAAATGGTGGCTCCTCCTATATCTGAATGCAGTGGCGTACCAAGGTGGGGGCGGTCCGCCCCAGGTGCACGCCGCTGGGGGGGGGGGTGCCGTGCGCCTGTAGGCCGAGTCCGTTCCCTCCCCGCTGCTCCCTCCGCTCGGAACAGGTTACTTCTGTTCTGGAGCAAAGGGAGCAGCAGGGAAAGCGCGGACTCGGAGCCGACAGGCGCGCGGCACCCCCCCCCCCCCCCAGCAGGTAAAAATGCACCCGGGGGGGTGTCACGCTGCACCCTGGGGGGGGGTAATTTCACCAGGGGGGGTCGCGCTGCCCCTGGGGGGGGGGTGTAATTTCGTCGGGGGGGTGGGCCGCATCGGCGATCCGCCCCGGGTGTCAGCCAGCCTAGGAATGCCACTGTCTGAATGGCTTGATTTTGTGCGTTTTTAACTTGTGCAGATTTTTTTATTTATTTACTAGTTAAAAAGCCCGTTTCTGTGAGTGATGAAACGGGCACTAGCAAGGTATTTGTTTTCTGCAATGATTGTGCTGAAAGTGGTGTTTTTTATAATTGTGTTGTGTTGGTAATGAATATTTGTCATTTCTGTGTTATGTGCCATTTCATTTGTTGTTGTTTGTTTTTTATAGTGTTGGTTGTTTTGTTATTGTGTTTGTAGGATGTAGTCTAATGAAATTACAAAGCAGTTTGTGTTATTTTTTTACTCATATTGTATTATTTTTTTACATTTGTAATATTTGTTTATACACAATGTTTTTTGGTGTACATTTTAGTTGAATTTGGAATAAGTTTTCCTTGTTCTGGTCCTTCAAGTATTTTAACAGTTACATCACATCAGTTTCTTACTCTTGAGAAAGCAACATATAATTGTCCATGTGTGAACACGGGTTCTGGAAGATGAATGCCAACTTTTTAAAATGTTTGACCTTGTGATTTGTTAATGGTCATTGCAAATGGCAGTTTGACAGGAAATTGTCTTCTGCAGAGTGTGAATGGAAGGTCATTCTGTGAGGGTGCTAGGTCAATTCGTGGTATGAAAACCTTACTGCCTGCACTGATGATTTCAGCAATGATGAAGTTTTATTTCAGGTCTTTAACAATTAAGCGTGTCCCTTTACACAAACCTCGTGTGGTGTTTAAATTTCTGAGTTAAGTTTATGTGAAGGCATGTCAGATGGTGTTTGCTCATGAAGGAACTCCACAGGATATAATTGTTCATCTTGATTGGAGTCTGTAATAGAATCTGTGGTTAAGTAAGTGATTGTGTTCCCTTCTAAAATTTCAAGAACATCCTCATTTATTTTGTCCACATGTGAATTTTTTGCACACAAACATAGGCGCCCGGTATAAGAGGCTTGGAGGCTAAGCCTCCCCAGCTGCAGCAGGAAAGGGTCAGGCGTCCGGGGAGGGGGGTTTGGCCGGCCGCCCCCCATTTGTCTGCATTTCTGGGCAAGCGGCGCCGTGAGTCTCCCCTTCCCTCCCCTTACTTACTATCTGCCCCACGCCATTTTTAATTTACCTCTGTCTCAGGCTGCGGCGGCCACGTCATTTCAAAGCCCGCCCTACACGTCTCTATTCTTCCCTCCCTTCGGGACGTGAGTTCGTTCCGCAGAGTCCCGCCCTCTGACATCATTTCCTCGAGGGCGGGACTCTGCGAAACGAACTCGCGTCCTGAAGGGAGGGAAGAATAGAGGTAAATTAAAGATGGCATGGGGCAGATAGTAAGTAAGGGGAGACTCACGGTGAGTGTCTCTGTGCCTTTGATTTGGAGGGATATATTGGCTGGGTGAGCGAATGGTTTTTTGTTTTTTAATCCAAAGGGGTGAAATTAGAATGAACTAACTCAGGTAATGCTTGTGAGATTTTATTGATGGAGGCAGGAAGGGTCCGTGATTTGTGGGACAGAAAGTAGGGGACATGGCCTGCCACTGATGAGAAATCTCTTAGCCTCCTGCAGTTGCCAGATTGCAAATTGCCTTCTATCTGGAGAAGCATTTGTGAGTCAATAGCTAAGCCCTGCCTGTGAGAAAACTAACAACTTATAGCAGCAGCTTCAGAGAGCATTTTCCATCTCACAGATAGGCTGCAGAGAATACCTTCTCATGCTTTAGACTTAGCCTAGCCTCAGAATGACATCCTATAGTATATCTCTTATCAAACTGAGCTCTCTTTTTCATCAAGCACTGCCATTTCCTCCCCTCCCCCTCCCCACAGACAGTTTGAACTTCGTGGGTGTGGCTTGGATCTCTTTCAGGGAGAGAAAACTAACAACTTATAGCAGCAGCTTCAGAGAGCATTTTCCATCTCACAGATAGGCTGCAGAGAATACCTTCTCCTGCTTTAGACTTAGTCCTGCCCAACCTACCCCTCTACCCACCCACCCCTAGAGTGACATGTCTTATATAACCTCCCTATCAACCCACTCATTACTTTTACCTCACCCATTTCTATTCTTCTATCACCTTCTCCCACTACTCCAACCAGAGTTACACCTAATCACACTGACCACCCTTCAACATCTTCAGTCCTTCTGTGACTGTTCTCTTGTGCTTGACTGCTTAAATATTTTAAATTTAAATGCTTTACTTTTTGTCTATTATATTGTAAGCTCTTTGAGCAGGGACTGTCTTCTGTGTTTGTACAGCGCTGCGTACACTTTGTAGCGCTCTAGAAATGTTAAATAGAAGTAGTAGTAGTAGGGGCTGTCATGCTAGACATATAGTCCTACTGGGAAAAATGGCAGATTGTGATTTTACAATTCCTGAAGCAGATATTACAGTCTTTGATATGACATGGCTTTGAAAATATTTCTTGACATTGTCAGAATAAAAAAATAACCTTGAGGAGCTGAAAAGCACTTGTGCCTAGCTACACACCTTGGACAGTGCAGTAGAGTGTATTTGTTTATGTCAAAATTGACCTTCAGAACTCTACCATCTATTAAAACTGTAGACACTGTACTTCCTCTCCCCTTCCTTCCTTCTTTCTTTTCTCCCCTGCTGGAATATTGGATCAGTCCCCATGGGAAAGTTTCCCAAAATTTAACTGCAGCCATTATAAACTTTGGAAGAATCC
Organism: Microcaecilia unicolor; assembly: GCF_901765095.1. Taxonomy (NCBI): domain Eukaryota; kingdom Metazoa; phylum Chordata; class Amphibia; order Gymnophiona; family Siphonopidae; genus Microcaecilia; species Microcaecilia unicolor. The sequence goes on along the minus strand of NC_044040.1, from coordinate 115,129,349 downwards.
TAGAAAGGCTCATGCTTTGTAAAGGCATAGATTTTCTCTCCACCATACAGAATTCATTCTCCATCCTACAGCATATTCACTGCTGAAGTAATTGCTTTAGTTGAGCTGTTCAGTTTCTCTAAAATGAGCAAAATGAACACTAAAATTACTTGGTGTGATTGTGTCCTGCCTTAAGCAATGCATGTTTTATTGAGAGGAGCAGAGCTGGTGAGAGCATCATGTAAGAACTTGGTTTTAGGGAAAGCCCCTTAACTGATAGCATATAACTGAGGAACACTCATTTTGATTAAAAAATATCAGTTGTTTTTCAGTGGCATGCACAATAATTTGTTTCCATGGAGTTTTAAGATAGATTTCTCTCTCAGCAACTTATCCATCAGCATTAGCCTTTGAAATTCTACTGCTGAACTCTTAAATAAAAAAAAAAAGCGCAAAATCTGTGATGTGAAAACAATAGATTTTGTATCCCATCAAACAATGAGAGTTATTTCCTTTTTTTTCCAGGACAGCTTATCCTCATCATTTTTTTTACCCCATTGCATCGATGAACTTCTGGTTCTTACTTCCCAGTTCAATCCATTAAGTATACCAAGACTACACACACACACACAATTGCAAAGAAATAAAGCCACATTAAACATGAATTAGGGTGTTTTGTTGCCCTACATGAGAATTGTGATATTATGATCCCTTGTTTCATATTGTTGACGGTCTGCATTTTCCGTATGGGTGGTATATTGGTGTATTAGGTTCTGCCCAGTGTAATATTTATGGTACAGTAAGGTTCTGAGTGTGTTTTTGCACAAAGTTGTGCATAGTGTTTTGCAGTTGAGCGATTGTGGTTAGTATATGCTTTGAGTAACCACTTTGTTCTTTGACATATGATACATATCTAATCTATCTAAATTTAATAAAAGGTATTGTGACTTATTTTTATTTATTTATTTTTTCTGTGTGTTATCAGACAATTATGGATTTAAGCTCCACCCCTGGCCCCACCACTAACCCCGCCCCCTTTAGCCTCCCCAAACAGTTGGCCCATCGACCGCCTGTGCACACAAAATAGCCTTTTTTGCAAATCTGTGTACAGTGTCAGGGGTAATTTTGTGACCAAAAACAGCCTGAACTATATTTGTCTTACAAATGTGCTGCTCACGTATTTGAATAACATCTTGCAAACCGTGTGGACATGGTAGAGTGCCGTTTGCTAAATTAATTAGCCAGGTGTTGTAATCTGTGTCTGAACAGCGGACATTAGTGTGTAATTTGATTATTTTGAAGTTGTTCCATAGTTTATTATATTTAATGCTTGCTTCAATTGTTTTTGTTTGATCTCCATGCGGTACTACTGGTAGTGTTTGTCTGAAATCTCCACCAAGCAGAACGACTTTTCCACCAAATGGTTTTTCATTTTTCATGATGTCTTTAAGTAGTCTATCTACAGCAGTAAGTGCCATAGTGGGTGCCATTGTAGCTTCATCCCAAATAATTATGCGTGTATCTCTTATGATTGAAGCATCGTTAGATGTTAATCTCATACTTGATGTGGAGTTGTCCAGTAGTGGAACAGGTAATTTAAATTGGGAATGATATGTTCATCCTCCAGGGAGCAGGTTTGCTGCAATTCCTGTTGAGGCAACAGCAAGTGCAATTCCACCATCTCCTCGGATAGTGCTGAGGATTGTTTTATATGTATATTGTAAACGGGCCCGCTGCTCCAGTATGGGGGAGGAAGCTGCCTCCCAAGAATAGCCAGAACTTCACAAAACTGCCACCAGGAAATACTTCAAAAACATTACTTTATTTTCCAGATTCATACACAAAACCTCACTCCAGAGTAGAGACTTGCTTCTCAGGCAGGGCTGTTCTGCCTTGCTTAGTACATCAGCCAATTACACAAAGACTTTGCCCCCTTCCCTGAGGGGAATGCAAGAGCCCTTTGGAAATCCCTGCTTTTTTGTCCCAGCCAGTAACAAACAAATAATCAAGACAGTTAATCACCAAGCAGCCTTTACTTCCAGGAGGTGCAATACTTTTGGGACTTCCTCAACCCAAGGTATTTCAGCCTGCACTGCTCCTCTCCTCCTGAACTGAACCCCTCTTCCCACCAGACAGCCCTCCTTCATAAACAAGCCTTCCAACTTCAGAGGTTCTCAAAATAATCAGGTTTCACAAAAGAAAAACAGGCTTCTCTACTTAAGCAGGGTTTAAACCAAAATAAATTCCAAAACCATGTAGGTTTCCAAACCTTCAGGGGCTGCCTTCCTCAGCTCTCAAGCTCCCATTTCATTCTCCTTCCTTCCCCTGCTTAGGCTGATTAATTCCCTCTTCCATCCAATCCTCCTCCTGCTTCGCAGCCCACCCCTCCCTATTACATGTGGGCAGCATGATATACTGATTGCAGGTCCAGGGGAACTGGCTCCTTCATTCACCCTCCCTCTTGTGGTCAGAGACGGTATATGGCCAGCTTGCCTATCCCCTGGGATCGCACTGCTAGGACTGGAAATGCATTCTGGGATATGTAGTTCATGGTTTTGCTGCTTCACTCTATACATCGGGGATGTAGCCTTGTCACAATATGTTTTGACACTTCCACCTGGTCCATCTAGGAAAGAGCAGTTGATGTTGTTGTTGTTGTTATTTGTTTTGCAAGTGGAGATAACTGTATAAAAAGCTTCCTGTTGTTGAGGGGTTAGTTGTTTTTCCATTTGTTCAGCTGTACATTTTTCATTTGCAGTGTTGAAGGCAAGTGTTGGATGTTCTTGTTTGTTGATAGCTTTTGGTAAACCAAATTGTTCAAATATTTTGGCATGTGTATTTAGAATGGTTTGTATACTTGTTAGACATAATTGTTCACAAACTGAGCATTCATTGTTGCAACCATGCCCTTAAATACAACTAAAGATCAGACAAAAGATGGCAAATCAATAGTGTCAGGTACTAAGCATCAAGCAAATAGTAACAACAAACATACTCTGAAATGTATATAGGCAAATGCTAGGAGTCTAAGAAATAAGATGGGAGAGTTGGAATATATTGCACTAAATGAAAAATTGGATATATAAGGCATTACTGAGACCTGGTGGAAGGAGGATAACCAGTGGGACACTGTCATACCGGGGTACAAAGTATATCGTAGTGATAGGGTGGACCGGACTGGTGGAGGGGTAGCATTGTATATTAACGAGAGCCTTGACTCAGATAGATTACAAATTCAGCAGGACACAAGTCACACCTTTGAATCATTGTGGGTTGAAATTCCATATATAAAAGGGAAAAAACGGTGATAGGAGTATACTACCGTCTGCCTCGCCAGGACGAGCAGGTAGACGCAGAAATGATAAAAGAAATCAGAGACGCGAACAAAATGGGCAATGTGATAATAATGGGTGACTTCAATTATCCAAATATAGACTGGGTAAATGTAACATCGGGACACACTACAGAGGTACAATTCCTTGATGAAATCAAGGACAGCTTTATGGAGCAGCTGGTGCAGGAGCCGGTGAGAGAAGGAAAAATTCTAGACTTGGTCCTTAGTGGAGCGCATGATCTGGTGAGGGACGTTATGGTACTGGGGCCGCTTGATAACAGTGATCATAATATGTTCAGTTTTGATATCGACCTTGAAGTAACTGTACACAGAAAGTCAAATACGTTAGCGTTTAACTTTAAAAAAGGAGACTATGATAAAATGAGAAGAACGGTAAAAAAAAAAACTTAGGGGGGCAACTGAGAGAGTAAAAACTGTACAACAGGTGTGGACGCTGTTCAAAAATACCATCCTGGAGGCCCAGGCCATACATATTCCGCGAATTAGAAAAGAAAGATGGAAGTCCAAAAGTGAGGTGAAGGAAGCTATTAGGGCTAAAAGAAACACCATCAGAAAATGGAAGAAGGAACCGTCTGAAAATAACAAGAAGCAGCATAAGGAGTTTCAATGCAAATGCAAGGCGCAGATAAAGAAGGCCAAGAGGGATTACGAAAAAAAGATAGCTAATGGCAAAAAAGCATAGTAAAAAATTTTTTACGGTATATAAAAACAGGAAGCCGGCAAAAGAATCAGTTGGGCCACTGGATGACCGAGGGGTAAAAGGGGCGATCAAGGAAGATAAAGACGTAGTGGAGAGATTGAATGAATTCTTTCCTTCAGTCTTCACCGAGGAAGATTTGGGTGGGATAACGGTGTCGGAAATGATATTTCAAGCGGACGAGTCGGAGAAACTTACTGACTTCATAGTCAACCTGGAGGACGTAATGGGGCAGTTTAGCAAACTGAAGAGTAGCAAATCTCCTGGACCAGATGGTATTCATCCTAGAGTACTGATAGAACTGAAAAATGAGCTTGCGGAGCTACTGGTAGTGATATGCAATTTATCCTTAAAATCGAGCGTGGTACCGGACGTTTAGAGGGTGGCCAATGTAACGCCTATTTTTAAAAAAAGGTTCCAGGGGAGATCCGGGAAATTATAGACCGGTGAGTCTGACGTCGGTGCCGGGGAAAATGGTAGAGGCTATTATTAAAAACAAAATTACGGAGCACGTCCGAGGACATGGATTACTGAGACCGAGTCAGCATGGCTTTTGTGTGGGGAAATCTTGTCTGACCAATTTATTTCAATTCTTTGAAGGAGTAAACAAACATGTGGACAAAGGGGAGCCGGTTGATATTGTGTATCTGGATTTTCAAAAGGCATTTGACAAGGTACCTCATGAAAGGCTACAGAGGAAATTGGAGGGTCATGGGATAGGAGGAAAAGTCCTATTGTGGATTAAAAACTGGTTGAAGGATAGGAAACAGAGAGTGGGGTTAAATGGGCAGTATTCACAATGGAGAAGGGTAGTTAGTGGGGTTCCTCAGGGGTCTGTGCTAAGACCGCTGCTTTTTAATATATTTATAAATGATTTAGAGATGGGAGTATCTAGCGAGGTAATTAAATTTGCTGATGACACAAAGTTATTCAAAGTCATTAACTCGCGACAGGATTGTGAAAAATTACAGAAGGACCTTATGAGACTGGGAGACTGGGCGGCTAAATGGCAGATGACGTTTAATGTGAGCAAGTGCAAGGTGATGCATGTGGGGAAAAAGAACCCGAATTATAGCTACATCATGCAAGGTTCCACGTTACGGACCAAGAAAGGGATCTCAGTGTCGTTGTCGATAATACACTGAAACCTTCTGCTCAGTGTGCTGCTGCTCGGAAAGCGAACAGAATGTTGGGTATTATCAGGAAAGGTATGGAAAACAGGTGTGAGGATGTTATAATGCCGTTGTATCGCTCCATGGTGCGACCGCACCTTGAGTATTGTGTTCAATTCTGGTCGCCGCATCTCAAGAAAGATATAGTAGAATTGGAAAAGGTGCAGCGAAGGACGACTAAAATGATAGCGGGGTTTGGGTCGACTTCCCTATGAAGAAAGACTAAGGAGGCTAGGGCTATACAGCTTGGAGAAGAGACGGCTGAGGGGAGACATGATAGAGGTATATAAAATAATGAGTGGAGTGGAACAGGTGGATGTGAAGCATCTGTTCATGCTTTCCAAAAATGCTAGGACTAGGGGGCATGCGATGAAACTACAGTGTAGTAAATTTAAAACAAATCAGAGAAAATTTTTCTTCACCCAACGTGTAATTAAACTCTGGAATTCGTTGCCGGAGAAAGTGGTGAAGGCGGTTAGCTTAGCAGAGTTTAAAAAGGGGTTGGACGGTTTCCTAAAGGACAAGTCCATAAACCGCTATTAAACGGACTTGGAAAACTCCAAAATTCCAGGAATAACATGTATAGAGTGTTTGTACGTTTGGGAAACTTGCCAGGTGCCCTTGGCCTGGATTGGCCGCTGTCGTGGACAGGATGCTGGGCTCGATGGAGCCTTGGTCTTTTCCCAGTATGGCATTACTTATGTACTTATGAGAAGACGGCTGAGGGGAGACATGATAGAGGTATATAAAATAATGAGTGGAGTGGAACAGGTGGATGTGAAGCGTCTGTTCACGCTTTCCAAAAATACTAGGACTAGGGGGCATGTGATGAAACTACAGTATAGTAAATTTAAAACTAATCGGAGAAAAGGTTTCTTCACCGAACGCATAATTAAACTCTGGAATTCGTTGCCGAAGAACATGGTGAAGGCGCTTAGCTTGGCAGAGTTTAAAAGGGGGTTAGACTGTTTCCTAAAGGACAAGTCCATAAACCGCTACTAAATGGACTTGGAAAAATCCACAATTCCGGGAATAACATGTATAGAATGTTTGTATGTTTGGGCAGCTTGCCAGGTGCCCTTGGCCTGGATTGGCCGCTGTCTTGGACAGGATGCTGAGCTCGATGGACCCTTGGTCTTTTCCCAGTGTGGCATTACTTATGTACTTATGTACTAGTACGGTTATTAGCAGCTTATCTCCTGATCACGGTTATGACTATAACCAGTCTTTTGCTCAGGTAATTACCACTAACTAAACCCAGACTAATAGGAAATAAATCACTATCTCTCACCAGGCTGACCTTCGTGGCAGTCTCTCGGGAGTTGGCACAGGATACTTCCCAGACTCAAGCTGAGTTTCCAGCGAGTCTTAGTCAGAGCTAGGATAGGCATTCTGCAGCAGACAGGGAGGGTACAGGCCGCTCCGTGCAGGTAGCTGAACCAAACGATACTTTTCTCCAGATACACAGTTCATAAGATGGTGGACCTCCGCTTTTCCAGTACCTCTCGGTCAGGTGACTGCAGGAACCCAATCTGGATCTTCTTCGGCTCACTGCATGGCAAGAAGGGTCCGTTGTTCTTGACCTTCAAGTTGTTACATTGTGGTATGCATTTTCTGTTTCTCACCTGGCTTGTCTCACTCCCTTTCAGCTTCTCAGGGAGATAAAGGGGGGGGGGGGGGGGCTGGTTTGCCCACAGCATGTCCTTGGTACAGGACTGCTAGTGATTTTCCCGAAAGCTGAATTAGCTAAATCACTGATGTGCAGATCATAGGTTGCAGACTCCATCTTGATGTCATAGGATTAAACAGGCCAAGACCAGCAAGGTGAGACACACAGGGAAATACCCCTACAGGTATTTAGGGTAGCCATCATAATTTGCTATAGTTTCATTTTGGAATGTTTTTGGGAATTGTTTTGAACACTTTCCTAAAACCATGCTTGGCAAGTTTAAGTTGTGTTCACTGCAAGGGCCATGAATCATATGTTTAGCGACAGTTGCATGTAGACGTGGGAATTTTTCTATGGCTGGAATTTCTGCGCATACAATTTTATCAATTAAATCTTTATTTTTCGGTTTGTGCTCTTCTTTTAGAATGATCAAAATGTGTGCATGTGGTAAACCTCTTTTTTGGAATTCTATGACATGAATGTTGGCAAGAGGGACTCCAAGTATATGGTCTTTGCATATATCATTTAGTAATTGTTTTAATTTTAAATGAAACACCCTTTCCAATAAGTCTGGACGGAACTTTGATGTTTGGCCTTGTTTTAAGTTGTTATTAATCTCTTCCCATCTAGGGTTGCATGTCCTAGTAATGAAGAGATCTGGTTTTCCATATTTTTGAACTATGGCCATTGCATCCTGGTAATTTTGATGCATATTTCGTGTGCTTCCTGAAAATGTTGATGGTAAAATGAATGGTTGTCCAGGTGTTAATCGTGCATCTGTTGGTTCACTTGCAAGATGGTCCATTAATCCAGAGTATTTTTTTACGCGTAGTAGTTTTTGATTTTGTCTGATGTAGTTGAGTCTGTTTGCCTCAGTTTTAATGTAGGTATCCACATTGTTGTGTTAGTTTTCCTGCTGAAACAAATGGATTGAATTCATCTCTTTCTGCAAAACGATATCCATAGTACTGCATTTGTGTTACTCTCACTCTGTTTTTTTTTGGTGCAGTAGACATTTAGGTTGTTCACTCAAAGGAATATGTATTCCCCAGCTTTGATCTCCATGTGGGAACAGTAATGGATATACCATAGGTATCTCAGTCTTGTTGGGTTCATTGTTTTTGTTTCTGCAGTGTATTATGAGATCTCAATGTAATGGAGGTTCTCCGTCTGTGTTTTGAAAAATGAAAGCCACCTCATTTGCTCTAGGGGCATTATATTTTCGTTGATCATTTTTTCGATCTTGTACAATAGCCATTGAGATTCTAGGTGGTTCTATTGTTGTTGTGCTTCTGTGATGCATTCATTCTCTACATAAGTACATAAGTACATAAGTAGTGCCATACTGGGAAAGACCAAAGGTCCATCTAGCCCAGCATCCTGTCACCGACAGTGGCCAATCCAGGTCAAGGGCACCTGGCACGCTCCCCAAACGTAAAAACATTCCAGACAAGTTATACCTAAAAATGCGGAATTTTTCCAAGTCCATTTAATAGCGGTCTATGGACTTGTCCTTTAGGAATCTATCTAACCCCTTTTTAAACTCCGTCAAGCTAACCGCCCGTACCACGTTCTCCGGCAACGAATTCCAGAGTCTAATTACACGTTGGGTGAAGAAAAATGTTCTCCGATTCGTTTTAAATTTACCACACTGTAGCTTCAACTCATGCCCTCTAGTCCTAGTATTTTTGGATAGCGTGAACAGTCGCTTCACATCCACCCGATCCATTCCACTCATTATTTTATACACTTCTATCATATCTCCCCTCAGCCGTCTCTTCTCCAAGCTGAAAAGCCCTAGCCTTCTCAGCCTCTCTTCATAGGAAAGTCGTCCCATCCCCACTATCATTTTCGTCGCCCTTCGCTGTACCTTTTCCAATTCTACTATATCTTTTTTGAGATACGGAGACCAGTACTGAACACAATACTCCAGGTGCGGTCGCACCATGGAGCGATACAACGGCATTATAACATCCGCACACCTGGACTCCATACCCTTCCTAATAACACCCAACATTCTATTCGCTTTCCTAGCCGCAGCAGCACATTGAGCAGAAGGTTTCAGCGTATCATCGACGACGACACCCAGATCCCTTTCTTGATCCGTAACTCCTAACGCGGAACCTTGCAAGACGTAGCTATAATTCGGGTTCCTCTTACCCACATGCATCACTTTGCACTTGTCAACATTGAACTTCATCTGCCACTTGCACGCCCATTCTCCCAGTCTCGCAAGGTCCTCCTGTAATTGTTCACATTCCTCCTGCGACTTGACGACCCTGAATAATTTTGTGTCATCGGCGAATTTAATTACCTCACTAGTTATTCCCATCTCTAGGTCATTTATAAATACATTAAAAAGCAACGGACCCAGCACAGACCCCTGCGGGACCCCACTAACTACTCTCCTCCACTGAGAATACTGGCCACGCAATCCTACTCTCTGCTTCCTATCTTTCAACCAGTTCTTAATCCATAATAATACCCTACCTCCGATTCCATGACTCTGCAATTTCTTCAGGAGTCTTTCGTGCGGCACTTTGTCAAACGCCTTCTGAAAATCCAGATATACAATATCAACCGGCTCCCCATTGTCCACATGTTTGCTTACCCCCTCAAAAAAATGCATTAGATTGGTGAGGCAAGACTTCCCTTCACTAAATCCGTGCTGACTTTGTCTCATCAGTCCATGTTTTTGTATATGCTCTGCAATTTTATTCTTAATAATAGCCTCCACCATCTTGCCCGGCACCGACGTCAGACTCACCGGTCTATAATTTCCCGGATCTCCTCTGGAACCCTTCTTAAAAATCAGAGTAACATTGGCTACCCTCCAGTCTTCCGGTACTACACTCGATTTTAGGGACAGATTGCATATTTCTAACAGTAGCTCCGCAAGTTCATTTTTTAGTTCTATTAATACTCTGGGATGAATACCATCAGGTCCCGGTGATTTACTACTCTTCAGCTTGCTGAACTGACCCATTACATCCTCCAAGGTTACAGAGAATTTGTTTAGTTTCTCCGACTCCCCCGCTTCAAATATTCTTTCCGGCACCGGTGTCCCCCCCAAATCCTCCTCGGTGAAGACCGAAGCAAAGAATTCATTTAATTTCTCCGCTACGGCTTTGTCCTCCTTGATCGCCCCTTTAACACCATTTTCGTCCAGCGGCCCAACCGACTCTTTGGCCGGTTTCCTGCTTTTAATGTATCTAAAAAAAATTTTACTATGTATTTTTTCTTCCAACGCTAATTTCTTCTCAAAGTCCTTTTTTGCCCTCCTTATCTCCGCTTTGCATTTGGCTTGGCATTCCTTATGATCTATCCTGTTACTTTCAGTTGGTTCTCTTCTCCACTTTCTGAAGGATTGTTTTTTGGCTCTAATGATTTCCTTTATCTTACTGTTTAGCCACGCCGGCTGACGTTTAGTCTTTTTTCCCTTTTTTCTAATACGTGGAATATATTTGTCCTGAACCTCCAGGATGATGTTTTTAAACAGCATCCACGCCTGATGCAAGTTTTTTACTCTGCGAGCTGCTCCTTTCAGTCTTTTTTTCACCATTTTTCTCATTTTGTCGTAATCACCTTTTCTATAGTTAAACGCTAGCGTACTTGATTTCCTAGTTTCACTTCCTTCAATGCCAATATCAAAACCGATCATATTATGATCACTGTTATCAAGCGGCCCTCGTATCGTTACCCCCTGCACTAGATCATGAGCACCACTAAGGACTAAGTCTAGTATTTTTCCTTCTCTTGTCGGCTCCTGAACTAGCTGTTCCATGAAGCTGTCCTTGATTTCATCAAGAAATCCTATGTCCCTTGTGTGTACAGATGTTACATTAACCCAGTCTATATGCGGGTAATTGAAATCCCCCATTATTATTGTGTTGCCCAGTTTGTTTGCGTCCCTGATTTCCTTTAACATTTCCGCATCCGTCTGTTCGTCCTGGCCAGGCGGACGGTAGTACACTCCTATCACTATCCTTTTCCCCTTTGCACATGGAATTTCAATCCACAGTGATTCAAAGGAGTGTTTTGTTTCCTGCAGAATTTTCAATCTATTTGATTCAAGGCTCTCGTTAATATACAATGCTACCCCTCCACCAATCCGATTCACCCTATCACTACGATATAATTTGTACCCCGGTATGACAGTGTCCCAGGTCTCAGAGATGCCTATTATATCTAATTTTTCATTTAGTGCAATATATTCCAACTCCCCCATCTTATTTCTTAGGCTCCTGGCATTCGCATATAGACATTTCAAACTATGTTTGTTGTTCCTAAGTACATCATGCTTAGTACTTGACAGTATTAATTGGCAATCTTTTGTCTGATTTTTATTGTTATTTAAAGATACCCGATCTACTACAATCTCTTTTGCAACCTCACTATCAGGATACTCTATCTTCCCTGTTATGGTGATATCTTTGAAAGATACCTTATCCCGAACCATGCTCTTTTGAGCGACTGTCGGCCTTCCCCCCCATTTCTAGTTTAAAAGCTGTTCTATCTCCTTCTTAAACGCCGATGCCAGCAGCCTGGTCCCACTCTGGTTAAGATGGAGCCCATCCTTTCGGAATAGGCTCCCCCTTCCCCAGAATGTTGCCCAGTTCCTAACAAATCTAAAGCCCTCCTCCCTGCACCATCGTCTCATCCACGCATTGAGACTCTGGAGCTCTGCCTGTCTCTTGGGCCCTGCGCGTGGCTTCATAGAGCATTTTGCAGGCCTCTGCAAAAGGGTTGTCACGTGCCATAATATTTCATTAATGTGTCATTGATGTTTGAGTTTGTTTTCTTTTGTAGCCTCTGGATGGCAGCCTCCTCTGGATCTAGAATATATAATTGAGCATATTGTCTTTTATGTTCATTATCATGATGTAGTGATGATGTTCTATGGTAAATATTGCCGTTTATTCTGAAGCAGTACGGGCCATATCCAGATGGTGGTGTAATGTTAGCTCCCATTGAGGCAAAAGCTAAGGAACTATTAATAGATCGAATGTTTTTCATGAAATTTATAGAATATTGATGTTCCCCTGTTAGTAGGTTTTTTATAATTTCATGACATCTAATAGGTGGTAGATGTACTTTGCCCTTACTGCAGCATTTTGTGAATAGTTTGGTGGCAGGTGTTTCATTCTTAAAATGTTTTTCTTTATAAAATATGCATGTAGCGTTCATGGCACCACAACTGTAGTATGGTGTGTTGTTCTCATTTACACAATCTGTTATTGCAATTGCGGAGTTTGAAGTTGTACCGTGTGTTGTAACTGTTGGCTGTCTTAAGTGTTGTTCTGTTTGTCTGTCTTTTCGTCTCTGTCTCTGTAAATATGCTCGTCTATTCCTTCATTTTATTTTTGCTTCATCTGTCATTTTTTGTATTTGTGCGCGTTCTTTGGCATTGTGCCTACTTCTATGTGTTTGTCTCTGTTCTTCTGTCAGTTTTGCAGTTTGTGTTCTTGTTGAATTTGTTTTTGTTTCTGTGTTATTTTGTTTTTCAATTGTATTGTTTTTAACTGCAGTGGTGTTTTCCATTTCACTGTGTATGTCATGTTTTTTTTGTTTGTTTGTTTTTTAAAGCTACTCGTCTTTTTCTTTCTGCTTCTTTTTTTTGTTTCTACGTGTACCTTCTTTTTCTGCTGTCATTTTTTTGTAATTTGTTTCCTTGATCTTTTGCTTGTAGTGTTTTCTTTCTGACTCATAGCTAAACGCCTTTTTCTTTATTTTTCTGTTTTGTGTTGTTTATGTGTGGCTAGTTCTTCTGCAGTTAATTTTATATTTTGTTGTCTGTTCTTGTTCCTTGCACTTGCTTCTTGACTTAGACGTGTTTTTTCTTCCTGTGTTAGAGCTGCACATCTTTTTTTTTTTCTGCTTCTGCATGTTTCTGTTTACATTGTGCCTGCTGTTGCATAGTTTGTGTTTTAATATTTTGTCCAATTGTCCTTTTGTTTGTTTGTTTTTGTAGTTATTGGTCCGCTGTTACAGCTTCATTTATTTGTAGTTTTGTTTGATTGGTTTGTTGATGTTCAGGCTGTTCCTCATCATGTAGGTTTGTGGTTTTGTTGTTTTTTGACCATTTGCTTGTACTGTCTTCTTCTGTTGGAGGTGTGGTTTTGTTCAGAGGTTTAGATGCTTTCCTTTTCCTTTGTTTTTGTTTTTTTGTTTGTTTTTGTAGTTTACAGTCATCATGCTCTTCAGTAGTCATTGTCTTGTGTGAATAGTTTTGTTCTGTGCGTTCATTAGTTGTGTGAGTTATTGTGGGTGTGTGTTATCCATATCCTGTGTATGTGCTGTATGGAAGAGTGGTTGTCTGTTACTGTGTTTTTCTGTTAACTTAGTGGGAGTGGTACTCTGTTTTTGTATCAGATAGTGCAACTGTGTGTCTCTGTGTGCCACAGTGTGTGAGATTGTTAGAGAGAGTAAGACAGTGATCAATGTGTCAGGCTGTTGTGGTGTTTTGTTGCTCCGTATGTTTTTTTACGTTGTGTGTTATTTGTCACTCTGTGTATTTGTTAGATGGTATTACGCACATTGTAGATCAATGGCCAGTTGGATGTTGTGCTCCGTAGCTCCTTGCTTGTATTTTTGGAGTACTTGTTTCTGTAAGAAATGAAATGGTTATTTTTTAGTACGTTTGTTTTTTATTGTAAATTTATGTATTAAATATTAAAATGTGTGCACTCAGCATGTTTGAGAGGGTCAGAAATACAGTTTGCTTGTGTGTAATATGTAGTAGTACTGCATATGTGTGTTTCATGGGCTATATGTGTCTGTCATTCTAAGTATGTGTGTTTGACACTATGTGATTATGTTTGTCACATATAGTGAGTACATGTCAGTAACAGTATGTTTGTCAGAGATTGTGAGTATCTGTGTTTGATAGAGAGAGAGAGAGAGTGTGTGACATAGACAGAGAGAGAGAGTGCGTGTGATAGTGAGTGTAAGTTAGAAACGGGGTCATATATGTGTGGGTTTTTTTTTTGTTTTTCCCCATGTCCCTTTCTTTATTTTGTGTGAATTTGCATACCTGGGAGTCCTGTTGTTGTTTGTTTTGTTTTGTTTTGGTCTTTTCTTCTCAGTTGCAATCCGTTGTGATTTCTTGTGTGTTTCCTTTTTCCTTGTTAGCGTTTCACCACACTGCTTGGTTTCTCTGTGTGCACTTGATAGGGAAAAATGAAATGGGCATTTATAAATTGTTATTGTAATGGGAATGTTATATTTTTCTATGAAGTTACTCGGTGATAGTGTGAGTGTGTGTAGTTGTGAGTTTTTTATGCACTGTGTGTTTGTTGGTGGATGTCTCAGTGTGGTTTTTTGATATTTTTTTTGTTTGTATCTCACAATGTCATGTGTTTGGGGGTTTTTTTTGTCTTCAATTGATAGGTTGTTTGAAGGGGGCTTGGAGGGTTTTGTGTTTTTTTGAGGGGTGGGTGGACTGGGCTTTTCCCGTATTGTGTTGTTGGGGGGGGTTGTTTTTTTTGGGGGGGGTGTGGTGAATGTCCCTTGCTTGCAAAGTTGGATGAAGTGGTAGGTGGCTTTGAGGGTGGTGTTGTACTGTCAGTGCGTGGCAGTGTGTTTTGTCAGTGGGTTTTAGTGTGTGTGGTGCAGTGGATTTATGGTGTGCAGCTTTGGTGGTGCTAAGTTTGCTTATTTTGTCCTTTTCTCTATGTTGTGGCAGTGTTTTTTGATTGTGGGTTAGCGTGTGTGGTGGAGGGGTGTTATGGTGTGCAGGAGTGGTGATGCTAAACGTGCTTACTGTGCCCTTTTCTCTCTGTTGTTCTGTTTTAGCAAGGGCATGATGAGAGCTGAGATAGAGAGAGAAGGGCAGAGCCTGAACTGTTTTTTTTCTTGACTGCTTCGGTGGGAGGGTGCTTAGATCTTGTACATGTAGGTCGACTTTTGTACTGATGGGTTAAAGGGTGGGGGTCTGTAGGTGCAGAGGCGTTTGCAGATGGGAGGGTGGAGGTAATGTGGTTTCTTAACAGGGACTCGGGAGGTAGTCGGTCGGGGAGGAGTTGGAGGGTGGTGTTTACATGTCGTAGAAGAGGAGGAGGGAGGATTTGGAGGGTGGTGTTTCGAGTTTGTAGTAGAGATGGAGTTAGGCTGGAGCGTTTTGGGGAGGAGGGTGGGTGAGGGGGGCTATGGCCGTTTGATGTGGTCTTGTGTTTATTTTGAATGGGCGTTGGATTTTATCCCGTGGGTGGGGGGGGGGTTGTTGTGTGTGTGAGAAGGGCAGAGGCAGTTTTTTTTTTGGTTGACGGCTTCGGTTTTAGGGTGCCTGTAGGATGATGTTTGATCTGATGGGTTAGTGTGGGGGTCTCTAGGTGCAGAGACGTTTGCTGACGGGAGGCTTGAGATAATGTGCTTTCTTTTTTTTTTTTTTTTTTATTTTATTTATATTTATTTCAAATTTACATTTATGCAATACAACATAAATCAATCAAGATAACATTAAAGGAACTTAAATCAAAACGGAAATTATCCTACATTATATCGACCACAAATTATGATCCAAGATCTAGGAAAATAACTAAAATCAAAAAGCAATCAAATTAAGTGAACAGAGAGAGATGGCGAAGATTCGCAGCCGAATAGCGCTTAATACAGTGCCTATTACAACATTATTCTTTAGAGGTAATAAATTCTTGTAATTTTCCTGGGTCAAAAAAAATATATGATATAGATTCAATAGTAATAAAACATTTACAAGGAAACCTCAATTGAAAAGTTCCACCTAAACGGAGAACTCTTTCTTTTAGTAACAGGAAAACTTTTCTTCTTCTCTGGGTATCCTTGGAAAAGTCTGGGAAAATCTGTATTTTTGACCCAAGAAAAGTGGAGTTCATATGGCGAAAATAAAGTCTCAAGATGTTATTACGGTCTGTTTGCAGTGCAAATGTAGCAAGCAGTGTGGTTCTCTCAGTTATGACCTCCATAGAACTTTCCAGGAAGTCAGTTAAATTTAAAGCAGCTTGAGGATTTTGAGGAATATCACCCTTTCTTGCACCAGAAATATATTGTACTCTTATAATAGGAGGGAATCCCTCAGAGGGGACACCCAATATCTCATGCACATATTTCCTCAACATTTCCAGTGCTGGGATGAGTGGAGATTTAGGGAAATTAAGAAAACGTAGATTATTTATGCGAATTTGGTTTTCAAGGAAATCTATTTTACGCTGCTGAAAATTGAAACTTTTCATCAACATTTCTGTTGAAGATTTCACTGCCTTAAAGTCATTGTCCAAAACATTCATTCTAGATGTGTGCTCTGCAACTTTAAGAGAAATATCTTTTGAGTTTGCTTTACCTCTGCCAACTCTCCCGTTAGGATTCGGGCAATCTGTTGTACGTTGGAATTTAGGCCTTGTATCGCTTCCCATAAAACTTCTAGGGTAATAGCTGAAGGTTTTTTCAAATCTCCCAGCACGACAGAGGACGCATTCAGATTCACTGCAGGCAGTACACTTGCCTGCATCGATGTTCCTTCTGGCGTTGAGGAAGCAGCGGGGTCTCCGCAAACAAGCGCAGGGGACCGACTTCCGGATACCACGCTCCGTTCCACCGCTGAATCCTGCCTCTCTCCTGGCCTTGGGGGAACAGCCATTGGGGGTGGGCTCAACGAGACTCCCTCAGCGCTCAGGTCTGTAAGATTTTCCGGACCGCCCGTAGCGAAACCGCCAGCTCCCGACGTCAGCAATCCCATCTCTGCCAGAGTCATCTGCCGCAACGGGGCTGGTGCCACCCTGCGCGCGGAGACAAGTGCACTGGGTTTACCCTTTCGCTTGCCCATAACGGCAAGCGAAACTCCGTGTGCAGGTTTCAATGGAGGGAGGAGAGAGCTCGGCGCACATCCGTTCAGCTAGACGCCATCTTGGATCCGATAATGTGCTTTCTTAACGGGGAGTCGGGAGGTAGTCGGGGAGGAGATGGAGGGCGGTGTTCCGACGTCGTAGAAGAGAGGGAGGGAGGAGTTGGAGGGCGGTGTTTCGAGTTTATGAGGTTGTATTAGAGAGGGAGTTAGGCGGTAGCGTTTTGGGGAGGAGGGGGGCTGTGGCCGGTTGACGTGTTCTTGTGTTCACTTTGGATGGGCGGTGGATTTTATCCCGTGGGTGGGGGGAAGGGGGGTGGAGGGTGTGGGTTGTTGTGGGTGTGGGGATTAACCTGGTTTCTCCGAAAGTGCTGATGCCCTTCTTCTTTGTTCGTGTGAAGAATTTATTGCGCTGTTGGCGGTTTTTTTAAATATGTTGGAATTGACGTTGACTTGCGCTGCTGTGCTGTGATTAGGCACAGTCGTTGGTGACGCTTCCGGGAGTGGGAGACGTCGTCATGTCAGGATATGGATACAGGAGCATGAACGCTTCAAGGATTTTGTCCACGCAGCCAGCTTCAGAACATTGGAAGTGCTTTTTATTATATAGGATTTTTTTTTCAAAAATGGCCTGTAAAGATCAAAGTTCTACATAGATGAGACTTAAACACAAGTTGGCAATAACTTCAGTAGCACGCCACCGCATAGAACAATGTGAACATCTTAGAAGTTTTGGGTGGATAAGTACTTACAGCTCTGATGAAAGTGAAGTGTTCTGATGGAAAATATCTTATAACATCTTTGCTATATCTGTAGTACAATACTATTCTGATATTAGAATTGTAAATTGTTTTAGTCAACAGTATGCGTAATTAAGCATGACAATATCCTAAATCATTGTATTACTGATATATCTACTGACCTAATCCTTTAATGCTTCTTGAAATAATACACTACCCACTACCTTACATAATTAATCAGGATAATACCTTAAAGCAATAGTATTACTGTTTGATAACCGAATCCTCTAATACTCTAAATACACAAATTAACACACAAATTAACACTGATATGAACTCCAGCAAACTACTCCCAATTATCTACTGTCTCTCCCTAATCCACCACGCACTCACAACCCCTAGTATAGACAACAATATTCCCACAATTCACAAACCATTCATGCAACCCATACACAACATGCCTATCCAAAAAATCCAAAAATGGCATGAAAACCCTACTACCCACGGACAACATCAACAGAAAGGAAAGAAAGGACTTAACAAACTCACACATCAAGAAGACAGACAACTGATAGAAATCATCACTACCTCAAACTCAACTGAACCCCACCAACTAATACAAATAGGTTACATCAATGCCAGATCGGCAGTTAATAAAACCACGATAATAACCAACCGGATTACATCTCGATTTCCTACTTATTAGTGAAACCTGGATCCATGACTCCAAAGATCCAATAATCTTAGAGCTCTGTCCTCCAGGATACAAAATTACCCACTGGACAAGAGAAGGAAAAAGAGGAGGAGGCATAGCAATAATCTATAAATCTCAATTCACAATCACAACAACAGCAGAATCTATTCTTCCTCAACTTGAAATAGCCTCAGTCAGAATCAACCACCCCAACCTAAGTGATCACCTAAACCTAATCCTATTTTACAGACCCCCGGGCAATTGGCAAGATTCACAAACACACTTTATGGATTTCATATCGAACACCTGCGTTTCCACCCAGAACCTTCTCATAGCAAGAGACATCAATCTTCACCTTGAAGATACTAACTCAAGCAATGTACGCGAATGCAAGGACTTCCTCCAATTATGGGAGCTCCACTGACCAAACATGCAACCCACCCATAACAAAGGACACACACTAGATATCATTACCCACAAATACTCATCAGAACCTAATAGATACAAAATGGACAGCCACGCCATGGTCCGATCACTACAGAGCAAACCTTTCCCTCCACTGGAGAACAAAAAAGGCACAACAAAAACAAGAGCAACAAACCTATTCTACAAGAGGCAAAATAGACCCACTAATATTCTGGCAACAATTCTACACCAGCGAATGGACAACACCTACAGACTTACCCCAATTTCTCCAAGAATGGGACAACAGATGCAGAACAGTACTAGACAACATAGCACCACTTCAAACCAGAACCTCACATAGAAAAAACTCAATACCATGGTTTAAAGAAGAACTGAAAGAACTAAAAACACAGGTCAGAAGATTAGAAAGAGCATGGACCAAGAAAAAAGACAAACACACACTCAAAGACTGGAAACAACTACAAAGAAAATACAAATACATTATCAGACAAACTAAAAGAACAT
The DNA here is from genome assembly GCF_901765095.1 of Microcaecilia unicolor. Lineage (NCBI taxonomy): Eukaryota > Metazoa > Chordata > Amphibia > Gymnophiona > Siphonopidae > Microcaecilia > Microcaecilia unicolor. The sequence goes on along the minus strand of NC_044040.1, from coordinate 115,110,296 downwards.
ATTATAAAACCAAAATAGGACCAAACTACAAGGACACACACAAACTCTTCTCACTCGTAAACAAACTACTAAATACTACACCGGTTACCTCTAATAATATAGACACCCCATCCGCAACCAATCTTGCGAACTACTTCAATGAAAAAATTATAAAACTCCGACTCATGATACCTATCAGCATAACTGAGTACACAAACATCCTTGAATGTCTAGACCTAAAACCTGGGGAATACCCAGCAGACCGATCATGGACCAACTTTGACACGCTCTCGTCAGATGAAATCTCACAATGGCTCGGAAAATACGCCAAGTCGCAATGCAAATTAGACATTTGCCCTACTAGCCTAATAAGATCTGCCCCCAAACAATTCAAAACAGACCTCACGAATCACGTAAACCACAGGCTTCAAAATGGTCTCTTTCCCACGCATAAAAGAAACATCTTTCTTACTCCGCTGCCTAAAGATGCTAAGAAAAGCACAATGGACCTAACCAATTATCGCCCAGTAGCATCTATTCCACTCATAACCAAACTCGTGGAGGGCATAGTGACGAAACAACTCACTGAATACCTAAACAAACACTCAATCCTGCACGAGTCTCAATCAGGATTTCGGTCAAATCACAGCACCGAAACTCTTCTAGTGTCTGCAATGAATTCATTCAAACAAGCAATTGCAACTGGTAATAACATACTCCTCCTACAATTCGACATGTCCAGTGCCTTCGACATGGTTAATCATGGAGTACTATTACATATACAAGAATACTTCGGAGTAGGAGGTACAGTTCTCAAATGGTTCAAAGGATTCCTGACCACAAGATCATACCAAGTAACAACGAACGCGGACATATCAACCCCATGGATACCTGAATGTGGAGTCCCCCAAGGATCCCCCCTCTCACCAACCCTCTTTAACCTAATGATGATACCTTTAGCCAAACTTCTAGCCAATCAAAACATCAACCCCTACATATATGCAGACGATGTCACGATCTACATCCCGTTCAAACATGATCTAAATGAAATCACCAATGAGATCAACCAAAGCCTCCAAATCGTGCACTCCTGGGCGGATGCATTCCAGCTAAAACTTAACGCAGAAAAAACACGTCTTGTACTCACCTCACAACACAACACAAACAACTTCTCCACCATAACCACACCATACTGTTCTCTTCCCGTCTCACAAAATCTGAAAATTCTTGGAGTTACCATTGATCGAAACCTCACACTCGATGCCCATGTGAAGAATACGACGAAAAAGATGTTCCACTCCATGTGGAAACTCAAAAGAGTAAAACCTTTCTTCCTGAGATACATCTTCTGTACACTGGTACAATCAATGGTAATAAGTTATCTGGACTACCGCAACGCACTCTACGCTGGCTACAAAGAACAGACTATCAAAAAACTCCAAACAGCCCAGAATACCGCCGCCAGACTCATATTTGGAAAAACTAAATATGAAAGTGCAAAACCCCTAAGAGAGAAACTTCACTGGCTTCCACTTAAGGAACGCATCGCGTTCAACATCTGCACGATTGTACACAAAATCATGCACGCAGGCGCCCCAAGCTACATGCTAAACCTCATGGACCTGCCTCCCAGAAACGCCATAAGATCATCCCGCAAATTTCTCAATCTACACTTCCCCAGCTGTAAAGAACTAAAATACAAGCTGATACATGCCACTACCTTCTCTTACATGAGCATGCAGTTGTGGAATGCACTATGTACAGCCCTGAAAGCTATTGACGAAACATCTAACTTTGCAAATCTCTGAAGACGTATCTCTTCAACAAGGCCTACAAAGAAAACCCATAGCCTTACTAAACTACCTCACCAACCCACCCCAGTTATGAAAGTCCACCTTCTACACTTACCCGCCTAACACTTTCCTTCTTTCTTCCCTTACTCAATCTTTGTACACTACTAATTGTATCTGATATCCTGGAATGACAATGTCATAACAAAACTCTGTAAGCCACATTGAGCCTGCAAATAGGTGGGAAAATGTGGGATACAAATGCAATAAATAAATAAATAAAAATGCACAAAGGGCAAAACTTTGTTCAAAATGGTATTTGTCATGGTTGTGACTGTATCCCATGCCTACACTCACCTTGCCTCCTGGTGACCAGGCCCTAAGGCTGCTGCGGACTGTCTTCTTCCTGTTTCCCAAACATGTTCCATAGTTCATTCTAGTCCTATTCTGATGTTCCAGCATTCCAGACTTGCTTTGGGGTCCCTGCAGCCAAGCCTCACTTTGGTGCAACCAAGTTGTGCTCTGGTGTTTTTGCTGCCAAGCCTCACCCTTACTTGTGACCTCATCTGTAATTGCCTTTATTAAGCACCTGGGAACTTTCAGGCTTGCCTTTGCAACAGAGGTCTTCAGATGAGTTTTCATCTGTGTATGTTTGTTGCAGTTCCAGCCCTGCTAGTTCTTGTCTTGCCAGTCTTCAATTTCTACTCCAACCCTGCTTGTTCCAGCCCTGCAAGCATTCAGCTTCAGTTCTAATCCTGCTTGTGTCTGCCCTGTTTGTCTTCAGCTTCAGTTCCTCCACTGTTTGTTCCAACTCTGTCTGCTTTCAGCTTCCATTCCAGCCAAGCCTGTTTGAGAATCCTGAATCCTGTTCCAGCCAAGCCCGTTCCAGAATCCAGTTCCAATCAAGCCAAGTCCGTTCCAGAATCCGGTTTCAGCCAAGCCCATTCCTGAATCCGGTTGTTCCAGTCCTGCTTATTCCAGCCCTGCTCATGTACCGCTTCAGTTCCCATCTTGCTAGTTCCAGTCCTGCTTGTACCAGCCTGTCTGTGTTCAGCCTCGCTTCCTGTTTGGGTGGTTCACCTGCTGCTGCCGGTCACTGGCAGTGGCCCAAGGGCTCACTACTCCGGGCTCTATGACAGTTGTGACAGTAATTTTTAAAAAATGGGTATATTTTCTATTCAGATTTTGGACGTTTAGCGCAAAATGTCCAAATTCCAACTTAGATGCACTATTGAAAATGCCCCTCCACGTTTTGAAGTTTCTATATTGGCCAACTGGCAGACTTTGAGCACCATTTCTTGGCTATTCAAAATACTGAACATTTTATGCTTCATAATACTCTTAAGGGGCGAGTCACAAGAACTGTTTCCTTCCTCTGTCTCCATCTGCTGGTAGAGGGACACAACCCATTGGTCTGGACTGGTCTGATAGGACTAAAGGAAAAGTTATGAGGTAAGACATAACTCTTCCTTCATCAATATTAACCTCTAAACTATTCCATCTGAGATCCATCTTATTACAGTTTAATCACCAGGATGGCCCATTTGGGTTTACGTTATCTCTATTCTTCTCTTTCTCCCAAAGTATCCAGTAGATTAGCTGTTCCCAAACCTGTTCTGGCCAGTTGGATTTTCAAGATATTGTCACCACCAGGTCTTGCTCATACGTCACCAGGTCCTGCTCCTCCCCCTTTGGCTGCCGCTATTTTCCACCAGGTCCCGCTCATCCCTCCTTTGGATGCTGCTCCCATACTATGTCTTGTCTCTTTTCACCTCATAGAGTTCAAAGTCTACTTTAGTAGTTTGAAAATAACAAACCACTCAGACTTGTGTTGAGCTTGTCCTTCTTCCTGGCCATTGTTCCAAAACAATTGTGGTCTTTGAACATTAAAGAAAAAACTACAGTCCATGTCCCTCGTTCACCCAAACAAAACCACAAGCGTAATTCAGCAAATAATCCAGACTACCAGAGGAGTGGCGTAATGTCCCAAGAAATACCGTTCCTTAAGACAAACATAAGAGTCCAAGCAGATTCACCTTCTTTCAGTTTTAGTGCTAGGGCTGTTTCTCCCTATTTTTTTTTTGGTTACATTTGTACCCCGCGCTTTCCCACTCATGGCAGGCTCAATGCGGCTTACGTGGGACAATGGAGGGTTAAGTGACTTGCCCAGAGTCACAAGGAGCTGCCTGTGCCTGAAGTGGGAATCAAACTCAGTTCCTCAGTTCCCCAGGACCAAAGTCCACCACCCTAACTACCAGGCCACTCCTCCACTATTAACTTGAAAGTTCCTAGATTCTGGTCACACTCTCCCTGATTCAAGGTTTGTCTGCAAACGAATGAGCTGCTTTAACCTCCCAGCAGCTCCTGATAAGGCTCTGTCTCTTTCTCCCTGTCTTTTCCCTCCCCTGGGACATGCAAACAGTTAACATTAGAGACCTGGCCTATTTTCCCTCCAGGTATATCTTCCCACACACTGGACTGCCTGCTCCTCTCTGCAGTCCCCTTAAGAGGTCTTGCCCTTCCCCCCAGTCTTTTCTCCTCCACTGGGAAAACTTGTAAACAGGAGACTTATTAGAGAACCTGGACTACTTCCCTTCCAGGTAGGTCTCTATACACACTGGACTGCCTGCTCCTTTCAGCAGTCCCCCCAAGAGGTCTTGACCCTCCCTCCCAGTCTTTTCTCCTTCAGCGGGAAACCTGTAAACCCCTGGGCTCAGTCCCTCCCCCAGTCTTCTTCCCTTCTCACTCTCAAAGAAGCACGTCTAAAGATTTCTTGTAACGGGCTTTACCTCTCTATCAGCCACACATTGAAAGGAGAGAGGGAGTCTCTCCTTCTCTTCCCATTTTTTCCCACTCTCCACCCTCACACCAGTCACACACACTGGTTCCTCCCTAATGAGAAACAAGGGAAAGCCTAAATAAATTATACTACCTTTAGGACAGAGCTACTGAGGAGGATTGCTTAAGGACATGAGTGAGCCTACTTTCCATTTGCCTAGGTTCCCCTCTAAGTGCTGCTTCTGGAACAAGTGCTCCCTTTTCCTGCCATTCCGTCCCTCTCTCTTCTTCAGTGTCCTCTCTTACTTCCACGAGAGCTCACCCATCACTTCTATTACATCATTCCTGAGCCCTGATAGGGTAGAGGGTGAGATGGCTTTCCTGCTCTGGCCTCTGAGAATGTCCCTCCCCTTTCAGTTAAGCAATGAGGAGAATGCTTGTTCCCTCCTTCTCCAGTCCTGGTTTTCCTCTCAACCCTTATTCCTTTCACTGCTAGGCTTGAGAAGAACTACAGGTGCTTAATTTTACCATTACTTTCCTTGTCTGCAGGGACAGCCTTCTCACAATATCCTCAATGAATATGCATGAGATAGAGGCAGTGCATGCAATAATATACTAATATAGTAAATGTAGGCAGATAAAGACCTGCATGGTCCATCCAGTCTGCCAACTAGGTGGCCAAAGTTGAATATGGCACTCTGCTGAGGTTACACATCTTCATGATTTAACGCTGGTATACTTAATTTATTTCTCCTTGCCAATTTTGGGGCACAGACTGTAGAAGTCTGCCTTGGAACCAGTCCTAATGCCAACTACTGGAGTTGCCATCGAAGCCCACTCCAGCCTTGATCCTGATCTATTTTTTTGCCACTTATAGGACCCAGACCATAGAAGTCTGCTCGGCATTGTTCATACTTTACAACCTCTGAATCTGCCATCTAAGCTCACTCCAGTGGTATAAAAGAGACATTAAAATCTTCCAACAAACACAGTTTTGAAAATCCAATCAGAAGACCCGATGAAAACTGCATGAGAAAAGAACAATCAGCTGCAACCACCCCTATAGGAAAATATACCACACAAAGTACACCGCACACTCACCAGACTTGTTCACTTGGCATCTTGGCATACAGATGGTGTTATAGAATTGGTGCTCAGTGTGTGGTGTTCGTATGCCTAACTTAGAGCAACAGTTTGTAGAATTGCCCCCTATGTGAAAAAGGCCTCTTGAACTCTTCAAGTAGATTCTTGGCTTCAGCAATGCAGATAGTCAAGGTTGCTATTTAGAAAAGAGACTGGTGGCAGGATCAAGTTACCCCCCCCCCCCCCCCACAACAGTCACGGCACTCCCCCTCTCCCTTCTCTTACCCAGGGTTTCCTTTAGTGGGGCAGGAGTAATCCACTGATGGGATACTTCTACCTCATTGACATCCAGATTCTGAGTGGTCCCTCTAGTGGTAATTTTGCAGTACTACTGTTAGGGGTTAAGATGACAAATAAGGTTTTGGGAAGTGAGACAGAGGGGTCTGTTCACTTTGGCACCTGCATTTTCCTACAGACTCAAAATGTAAACTAGTAATTGGCATTACATGTTCCTTGAGACTGTTGCAAAAACCAGCAAGGGTGTTTGTTTTATAATAGACATGTATTCCCATTTAAAAATGGGAATACACGTGTATGTTTATTCCACGCCTCCTTGAAATCTCAGCATCCTGGAGATATACAAACACATATAGCTTTCTAAAATTGCTCTTTGCTTTTGTGTGCGATCCAGATGTGTAAATGCTGCTATTGAAACATCTGGTTACTTTTAAAGTGACCTTAATGTTTAACTGGAGGACTTTAGTTTAGCTGCTGTTTGTGATGTTTCTGTAAATCTTGTTCTTAAGCATTATATTATTTTGGTTTTAGAGACCTTCTTACTAAGGTGGAACTTGCTGCCGTTGAGCACACTGCTGGTTGTGGAGTGATTTTTAAGGAGCATCTTCCAAGAGGACTATATGTAGATCCTTATCAGTTGACATCACTGCAACAGCACAATGTAACAGAGGTATGAGTAATAGTCAGATTAAGTAATTTCTGTAAAAAAAAAAAAAAAAGTTTGGGTGTGACACAAAAAGGTTGCAGGCATAGAAGGATACAATATTATGGTAAGAATGCTTCAATTGTAGAGAAAATACCTCTTTGTATTTAGCTACTAATTATTGTCAGTTTATATAGCTTTCTAAAACACTTTAATTCACTGACTTTAAACACTGACTTTTCTTTTATTAATGATATGAATTGTAAACTGCTCTGATACAAAGTCAGAAACGAAGAAAAAAGAAGACTAGCAGCAAAAAAGCTCTAAATGGGCAATGGAAGACTAAAAAAAAAGATACAATGTAGTCGAACTCTGAATGTCCATAGTCCCACTAATCACCCATGGTTAATCTGCAAATGCCCTAGAGAAAAAATATGTTGATGTTTCTGTCTTAATATACTGAGGAAGAGAGTTCCATAATGCTGGAGCTAAGTAAGAAAAATCAGACTGACTAGTGTACTCCACTCAAGCATTAGCCTTCGATGGAATAACTAAATGATTTTGGTCTTGGTAAAGAACAACCTCTTTGAAATATATGGACTCAGTAAATCAGATTAATGTATAAGAAGACCAATATATAATGCTCGGTGTGCTAATCTCGTTTTCCTTTTCATCCTGCTAGACTAGTCCAGACTGCACAAGGAGGTAAAGAACCTGAACTCTTCCAGTGACATCGCTTATATAAGGAGTGGTAAAACCTGGAACTTGTTAGTATTTCTTTGCCTCCAGCAGGTGGTATAGGTTGGACTAGTATAGCAGGTTTTCTTTCAGCTAGGCCTTTCTCCCCAGGGTGCAGTCCATGACTTGCAGCCCTTGAGGCAGAGGCCTGGGTATACCCCCACGTATCTGTGCATGGGCTTTGCTGTGGTTGAGCACAGAAGTGTCTGACTCTGCAGAGCCCCACTGCTTCAGATTACAAGGCTAGAAGGTGAGGATCCCATAGTGCCTTTGCTGATGGGGTGAGTTATGAAGTGCAGGTTTTATTTTATTTCCAGCTAGCTGCCTGCCTCATAAAGTTTCTTGACAAAAAAATAAAATCAGAAAAATCTCTCTGGTAAGCCTAATTGAAGCTTGCCAAGAGGCCCATGCACTTCTTCCAACTATGGGATCTTCATTGGCCAAATATGGAGCCAACCCACATGAAAGGACACACACTAGACATGATCACATACAAACTCTCCTCTGAATTAAATCTTATACTAACAGATACAAATTGGACAGCTACACCTTGGTCCGACCACTACAAAGCAAACCTTTCCCTTCTATGGCGAACAAAAGATTCCCACACTAAACAAGAATGAACAACCTATACCACGAGAGGCAAAATAGACCCACTAACGTTCTGGCAACAAGTCTATAACAATGATTGGACTGCACCAACAGAATCAAGCCAATTTACTCAAGAATGGGACAATAGATGCAGAAATGTATTAGACAACATAGCACCACTTCAATCCAGAACCTCACATAGAAAAAACTCAATACCATGGTTCAATGAAGAACTGAAAAAACTAAAGACACAAGTTAGAAAGCTAGAACGAGCATGGAACAAAAAGAAAGACGAATCCGCACTTAACGCTTGGAAGCAACTACAAAGAAAATACAAATACACCATAAAACAAACTAAAAGATCATATTACAAAACCAAAATTGGACCAGACTACAAGGATAGACACAAACTTTTCCAACTCGTGAACAAACTACTAAACATCACACCAGTTACTTCTAACACCACAGACACACCAACAGCAGACAATCTCACGAAATACTTTAAAGAGAAAACTGTAAGATTGCGACTCACGATACCTGTTAATGCCATCGACCACGCACAACTCCTCGATTGTCTTGACCCAAGCCCTGGTGAATACCCAGCTGACAGAACCTGGACCAACTTCGACACACTTTCGGATGACACCATCTCCCGAGCGCTCAAAAAAATTTGCCAAGTCCCACTGTAAAATAGACATATGCCCTAATAATCTTATAAAGTTCGCCCCTCAACAGCTAATATCAGACCTCACGAAACACGTGAACTATATGCTAAAAAATGGACTCTTCCCAAAGGATAAAGGAAATATTCTACTCACCCCTATACCTAAAGACGCAAAGAAAAGTACAAGTGACTTAACCAACTATTGCCCAGTAGCATCTATCCCTCTGATAACCAAGCTAACGGAAAGCATGGTGACCAAACAACTCACCAACTACTTAAACAAATTCTCAATACTTCACGACTCCCAATCAGAGTTTCGGTCTAACCACAGCACTGAAACAGTACTAGTTACTCTCCTGACTAAATTTAAACAAGCTATCGCAACTGGCAACAAAATACTTCTCCTACAATTCGACATGTCAAGTGCCTTTGACATGGTTGACCATGGAATTTTACTACACATCCTAGAATACTTCGGAGTTGGAGGTAACGTTCTCAACTGGTTTAGAGGCTTCTTGACCACAAGATCATACCAAGTTAGATCTAACTCGACTACATCAACCCCATGGATACCTGAATGTGGAGTCCCTCAAGGATCTCCCCTCTCGCCGACCCTATTCAACCTAATGATGACACCCTTGGCCAGGTTACTATCCAATCAAAACCTCAACCCACATATATATGCAGACGACGTCACAATCTACATCCCGTTCAAACATGTTTTAAAGGAAATCACCAACGACATCAACCAAAGCTTCCAAATCATGCATTCATGGGCAGATGCATTTCAGTTGAAACTTAATGCCGAAAAAACACAATGTCTCATACTTACTTCACAGCACAACACAAGCAAATTCACCACCATAACCACACCAAACTTTTCCCTCCCACTTTCAGATATCCTGAAAATTCTCGGAGTTACCATTGATCGAAATCTTACACTTGAAAATCATGCGAAGAATACAACCAAAAAGATGTTCCATTCGATGTGGAAACTTAAGAGTAAGACCTTTCTTCCCAAGGATCATCTTCTGCAGTCTGGTACAGTCTATGGAGTTAAGCCACCTAGATTATTATAATGCACTTTACGCTGGCTGTAAAGAACAAATTATTAAGAAACTTCAAACAGCTCAGAATACCGCAGCTAGACTCATATTTGGAAAAACAAAATATGAAAGCGCAAAACCCTTAAGAGAAAAGTTACACTGGCTTCCACTCAAATAACATATCGCGTTCAAGGTATGTACTCTAGTTCACAAAATCATTCATGGAGAAGCCCCAACCTACATGCTAGACCTAGTCGACTTGCCACCCAGGAATGCTAAAAGATCATCCCGCACATTCTGCTACTACTATTTAGCATTTCTATAGCGCTACAAGGCATATGCAGCGCTGCACAAACATAGAACATTCCTCAATCTTCACTTCCCTAGCTGTAAAGGTCTAAAATACAGACTAACACATGCGTCCAGCTTTCCCTATATGTGTACGCAGCTGTGGAACGCATTACCGTCTAACCTAAAAACAATTTACGAACTAATCAATTTTCAGAAATCTCTGACGACACATCTCTTCAACAAGGCTTACCACAACGGTCAAGAAGTATAATTGCAATGCAACATCACTACACCTAAATGCTGAACTGTTTCTTCCTATATTTGCTTAATTAATTCTATTATGTCATCCATGATCTTTATGTAATACCAATTATTATCGTCTACTCTGGAATGGCGCAAGCCATAACGGAACATTGTAAGCCACATTGAGCCTGCAAATAGGTGGGAAAATGTGGGATACAAATGCAATAAATAAATAAATAACTGTGGCTGAGGGGCAAACCCAGATCAGGGAAGAGAAATGAGTCATTGGAGGTTCTTTGTAAGTAACAGTGGAGAGTCCTGCTGTGCTTTTTGGGTGCTAAAGAGAGCAATCGTGAGGCGGCAGATGCTGCTGGGCATGCGGAAGCAGGTGCATCAGTAGTGCTATAGAGGGAACCTCTCCCCCTCACCCACCACAATATATGTGGTGTATCACAGACTCTGGGCCAAGTTGGAGGCATACAGTAACCTTGGTTAAAGACATTTGTCTGATTCAGCAACAGACTGCTTGGAGCCTGGAGGGTTGGAAGAATATCCAAGTGACGTCAGAAACATTTTTTTTGTTACATTTGTACCCCGCGCTTTTCCCACTCATGGCAGGCTCAATGCAGCTTACATATTGTATACAGGTACTTATTTGTACCTGGGGCAATGGAGGGTTAAGTGGCTTGCCCAGAGTCACAAGGAGCTGCCTGTGCCTGAAGTGGAAATCGAACTCAGTTCCTCAGTTCCCCAGGACCAAAATCCACCACCCTAACCACTAGGCCACTCCTCCACTCCATTCTCGTGGTTACCATATCTCCTTCAATCGGGCACAGACCAGTCGCATATCGAGATGCTATCATGACTTGAAGGACACTACTAATAAGATTGTGAATAAAATATGCAAATGGAAGGCACAGATCAGCACTGATCCAGAGCAGCTCTCTTCCAGACTCATCGAGGATAACATCACGTCACAAAGACCAAGATCAACCACCTACCTGCATTGCCAGTCGCCTACAGAGAACATGATATCCTAAGTGAAAGGTCATATACCTTTCATTCTAAAAGCCTGTGATCACGGTGTTTTAGGTGACATTCCATTGAAATAGGGAGTTTATGTTAATCCATATATCATCCATTTTATTTTATCCTTCCACATGTCTGTATTAGGAATTTTTACATTCTGATCTTTTCTTCTACATACACTTTGTTTTATATCTTGTCATTGTAAATAAAACCTGTTTTTTGTAACAATAGATTTTATTGCAAAAGAATACAATATGGCATTATTCACCAACGAGAACACTAGGAAACATATCAATAAAACCCCAAAACAGTTACTAAAATCTGACAAAGCATGTTAAACCACAACCCCCCAACATGAACCAACCTCCCACATCCCACCCTCACTTATCTCCCCCCTTCCAACCCTCCCCAAACCTCTGTGGTATCAACTCTTGCCATGTGGGACCCAGGTACTCTTCAGGGTCCCAGATGGCAAGAGGTGATACCACAGAGCTTATCAGCGAATAATTAGGGGTTCTGAACTCTAGGTCAGCTATTATAAGACATGCTTGTTTCCAGAGTTCTAAAGCTATTATTTACCCGTCTTTGTCCTACCAGAGACACCTAGTGGAGATTACTGGTACCCACACAGAGCTGCTAGATCCTATTGCCCTATTTGTGACTGGGGCTGTAATTTCAGCAGCAGTGTTTCTGGATCCTGGTTCATGCGGATTGGGGGATTTTGAGTAGCCTCCCATTCCTTCAGTGTGTATTCTGACTGAGCTGTCTGACCACTGTGTTTGTGATTGTGTCTTTTAGGAATGCTCTTAGGGAATATGATAGCAAGTTCTCTGCCCCTCTATGGGAGCCTAGGGCTCTGGTTTACCTGACCCACGTGGCCATCTGTTTTCAGCTATGAACTCTCCTAGGAAAGTGTGGGAGGGAGGTTCTGGAAGCCAAATTTAGGCTCTTAGGTAAAAAGCTGAAGTCCAGATCCTACAGGGTCGCATTTTCAGAGATGCCTCCCACCCCCCTCCCGTTTCACGCACAGAACCCAAAAAGCAGGCAGAGCTCCAAAGTCTCAATGTGTGGTTGAAACGGTGCAGGGATGAGGGAAGCCGTCAGTAGCCCAGGAGCGCATGATTCGGTGTGGAGTATCCTTGAAAGATACTATTGAAACAGCACATTTATAGAATCCCAGTAGAGAGGTTTTATCAATGGTGAAAGTAAGCCAGGTGAACTTAATGAGACAGCAGGATAAAGGACGCACATTATCCCCTTGAACTTCTAAGCAACATGTAGATCAAAGGAAAAAACATAATTTGAAGTGCCTGTATACAATTGCTAGAAGCCTAAAAGATAAGATGGGAGAGTTAGAATATATAGCACTAAATGACGAGGCAGTTATAATAGACAACTCAGAGACTTGATAGAAAGAGGACAATAAATGGGACACTGTGTTAACAGGGTACAAATTGTATCATATGATAGAGAGGATCAAATTGGAGGGGGTTACACTATATGTTAAAGAGGGAATTGAGTCAAATAAAATAAACATTTCACATGACGCAGCAGCGTGGAGTCACTATGGATAGAAATCCCATGTGTGAAAAAGAGTATTCTTGTAGGGCTGTACTTCCGTCCACCGGGACAGAACAAACAGATGGATGAAGAAATGTTTACAGAGATTAAGAAAGCTGGCAAACTGGGCAACGCTATAATTATGGATGATTTCAATTACCCTCAAAATTAATGGAATCAGTAGAACTCAAAATCCACACACTATACAATTAGTTCTACAACACTTGAAGCGGTATTCGAAGGCAGATCTTGTGAATATCAAGTTATTTGTTATATAATTGAGTCTCTTCCCCTTTTGGGTATTTTGAAAGGTGATCTTGTTTATGTTTCATGAATTACAGATACATTAGTGGAGTGTTTTTTTTTTTTTTTTGTAGACTCATGATTATAAGGAGCCCTCTTAATTCATGAAAGTGTGTCTTTCAATTTGAGGTGTATCCGTTAGTACTGAAGTCTTTTTTTTCTCCACTATTTTTTCATTGATACAAGATCTGCCTTTGAATACCGCTTCAACTGATGTAGAACTAATTGTATGGTATGTGGTGATTTCAATTACCCCAACATTGACTGGATAAATGTTACATCAGGGAGTGCCAGGGAGAAAAAATTTCTAGATGTAATAAAGGACTGCTTTTTGGAGCACCTGGTCCAGGAACTGACGAGAGGGGGAGCCATTTTGCATCTGGTCCTTGGTGGTGTGCAGGGCATAGTGCGACAGCTGGCGGTGTTGTGTCCCCTGGGAAAATAGTGATCATAAGGTCAAGTTTGAACTACTATCTGGAATGAACCACAAACGAAGTCTACTGTAGCTGCATTTAATTTTCGAAAGGGCAACTATAATAAAATAAGGAAAATGGTTAAAAAGAAACTAAAAGGATCGGCTGCAAAGGTTAGGACATTGAATCAGACCTGGATGTTATTCAAAAATACCATCTTGGAAGCCCAGTCCAGATGCATTCCACGTATTTGCAAAGGTAGAAAGAAGAGAAAACGTCGGCCAGCATGGTATGGTTAAAAGGTGAAGTAAAAGAGGCCATTACAGCCAAAAGTAACAAATTTGTCAGGTACATCAGAAGCAGAAAGCCTATGAGGGAATCCGTGGGACCGTTAGATCACAAAGGCGCAAAAGGGGTGATCAGGGAGGACAAGGCTATAGAAGAGAAACTGAATGAATTCTTTGCTTCCGTCTTTACGGAAGAAGATGTAAGAGATCTGCCTGTACCGGAATTGGTTTTCAAGGGTGATGATGATGAGGAATTGAAAGAAATATCGGTGAACCTGGAAAATGTACTGAGCCAAATTGACAAATTAAAGAGTAGTAAATCACCTGGACCAGATGGCATACATTCAAGGGTACTCAAAGAACTCAAGCATGAAATTGCTGATCTGCTGTTAGTAATAGATTTGTTAGGAAATGGGCAACATTCTGGGGAAGGGGGAGCCTATTCCGAAAGTATGGGCTCAACCAGGGTGGGACCAGGCTGTTGGCATCGGCATTTAAAAAGGAGATAGAGCAGCTTTTAAACTAGAGACTGGGGGAAGGCCGACAGTCGCTCAAAAGCACATGGTTTGGAATAAGGTAGCTTTCAAAGATATCACCAAAACAGGGAAGATAGGGTATCCCGATAGTGAGGTTGCGAAAGAGACCATAGAAGATCAGGTGTCCTTAAATAAAAATTAAAAAAAGACAAAAGATTGCAAATTAATACTGTAAACTACTGAGCATGATGTAAATAGGAACAACAAACATAGTTTGAAATTTCTATATGCGAATGCCAGAAGCCTAAGAAATAAGATGGGAGAGTTAGAATATATTGCACTAAATAAAAAATTAGATATAATAGGCATCTCTGAGACCTAGTGGAAGAAGGATAACCAGTGGGACACTGTCATACCGGGGTACAAATTATATGGTAGTGGATCGAATTGGTGGAGGGGTATAATTGTATGTTAAGGAGGGCCTTGAATCGAACAGATTGAAAATTTTGCAGGAAACAAAACACATCATGGAATCCCTATGGATTGAAATTCCATGTATAAAGTGGAAAAGGATAGTGATATGAGTGTACTACCGTCCGCCAGGCCAGGATGAACAGACGGATGTAGAAATGTTCTCTGAGGACAAGCAGACTGGACATCATCACGCATGGGTCGTCATCCGCGACGGCCCAGGAGCTCCAGAATTTAAAGAAAAATCTTTAAAAGCTTCTAGAAGCAGCACGACGGGTGCGGGGACAACGCACCGCGCATGCGCGAGTGACTTCCCGCCCGCGACGCCCGCGCACTTCCCTCAGTTTCTTTTTCTCTGCTTTGCGAGAGAGGGATTGTTTTTTGAGCGCTCCTCACGTTTCTGGCCCAGGAGACGTTCTGTCGCGTTTACGCGCTCCGTTTTGTCCCCTTTTGTGCCCCTTTTATTGTTTTGTTAAAAAAAAAAACAAAAGTCCTTTATTTCATAGGTTTTTTTCCCTTTTTTTCTAAGTTTCCTTTCTCTTCCAATCGCGGCCGCCTTTAGGCCGCCCGGTCGCGCTTCTATTCCTTTTTTTGTGCCTTTTTCGGTGCACCATCGCGTCATTTGATTTTTCGACCGCTATTTTTCCTCCCATGTCATCGAGGACGCCCAACGGCTTCAAGTGCTGTTCCCGCTGCAACCGGACCATCTCATCGACCGACCCTCATGTTTGGTGTCTCCAGTGCCTCAGGCCCGACCATGTAAGCTTTGTAAATTAATGAAAAAGAGGACCCAGGTGGCTTGAGAGGCTCAGCGCGGGAAGCTTTTTCCAGATCAGTCCGGTCCTTCGACGTCGGCATCGACATTGGTACCGAGGTCGGCGGCATCGAGAGGTCAGGTAATGGCTGCTGAGAGACCATTTCGAGCTGGGAGCAGTGAGGCATCGAATGGGTCTCCACCCATCTCGAGGCCTACTGCTATGCATGCCCCCGGGACCGCCCTGAGTCAGACCCGGCCCCGAGGAGGCGTGAGGATTCCACGTCCTCCTTATCGGTACCGAGGAGTGTCGATGACGGGCGTCGGGCGAAGGCTAAGAAGCATCCTTCCCGTCACGGTACCGAGAGCTCCGGGGAGCCGAGGGATGCGGCACTCGAGAAGCGTCGGCGCCGGGAGGACCGCTCACCCTCCATTCAGGAGGTGCTGATGCGTCGGTCGTCTGGCAGCCAGGTACCGGCTCTCGATCCTCTTCAGACTCCGGCACCGACTCCTGCACCGGCCCCACAGCTTGTTCTGATGGCAACCCTCGATGAGTGTCTCCGGGCCATGCTTCCAGGCCTTCTGGAAGGGATGATGCGTCCATCTGCCTCGTTACCGGAGGTGCTTGCGCCTCGGGTACCTACTGCTGAGACGGCATCTGGCCCATCTCCTGCGCGGCGGTCTCCGCCCTCGGTACTGCTTGCGGTGCCTGAGCCACTTGTCACCCGGGTGGACTCTCCCTCGACGTCGATGGAGGAAGCTTCGCTGGAGTCCAGGCACAGGTCCACTTCTCGATGCCCTTCACGAGGACATCGATCCTCGAGGTCGAGGCAGGCTCGAGTTCGGGCTGCTCTTCGGGAGCTATTGTTCGATACCGAAGAGGAACACTCATGGGGAGAGGAGGAAGATCCCAGATATTTTTCAGAGGAAGATTCTCAGGGGCTTCCATCTGATCCCACTCCACCTATTGAGGTTAGGCAATCTCCACCTGAGTGTCTCTCCTTCTCATCTTTTGTGCGGGAAATGTCTAGGGACATTCCTTTTCCCATGGAGGCTGTGGATGAGCCCAGGGCCGAGATGTTTGAGGTCCTGGATCTTCCTTTTCCACCGAAAGAGGTTGCAACGGCCCCCTTGTACAATACACTGAGGGAAGTGATGTTGCAAAATTGGTCTTGCCCTCTATCTAATTCAGTTGTCAACAAGAAGTCCGAGTCCCAGTACAGAGTCCACGGTGAGCCTGTGATGGTGAAGGCCCAACTTCCTCACTATTCCATGGTGGTGGACTCTGCTCTCAGAAGATCCAAGAGTACTAGGGACTATTCCTCGGCGCCCCCGGGCAGAGAGTCTAGGACCCTGGATTCTTTCGGGAGGCGTACGTATCAGGCTGGAATGCTCGCGACCAAAATTCAAACATACCAGCTGTACACCAGCATTCACTTACGGAACTCGATAAAGCAATTGTTTAGTTTGGTTGAAGCTCTTCCCCCCGAGCTTGCCGAACCTTTTCACCAAGTGGTCAGGCAGCAGAAGGCGTGTCGCAAATTCCTGGCCAGGGGAGCCTTTGATACTTTTGATGCTGCATCCCAGGTGGCTGCTCAAGGCATCGTGATACGCAGACTCTCATGGCTGCATGTCTCGGACCTGGATCAGAAGACCCAGCACCGAATGGCGGATGTTCCTTGCCGGGGGGATAATATTTTTGGAGAGAAGGTTGAGGATATGGTTGATTCCCTCAAGAAGCACCATGATGCTATGGATTCTCTCGCCCGCTGGACGCCTACTGCTACTACCTCCTCTTCTAGGAGGTTTTTTGGAGGGAGGAGAAGTGCTCCTCTAATAGGCGTAGCTATACTCCTGCTTCCCGACAGCCTGTTCAGGCTGGCCCCCAGCAAGCTCGCTCTCGTCAGCGGCGTGCACCTCAGGCCCCTCCAGCTCCCCAGCAAAAGCAAGGGACAGGCTTTTGACTGGCTCCAGAGCAGCATAGCCGACATCAAAGTGTCTGTACCGGACGATCTACCTGTTGGATGGAGGCTTATATTTTTTCACCAAAGGTGGCCTCTGATAACCTCCAACAGGTGGGTTCTTCAAATAGTCCGGTCCGGATACGCTCTCAATCTGGAATCGAAGCCTCCAAATTGTCCACCGGGAGCTCAATCTTTCAGTTCCCAGCACAAGCAGGTACTTGCAGATGATCTCTCCGCCCTTCTCAGCACCAATGCGGTCGAGCCCATTCCAGCCGGGCAAGAAGGGCTGGGATTCTATTCCAGGTACTTCCTTGTGGAAAAGAAAACAGGGGGGATGCGTCCCATTATAGACCTAAGGGCCCTGAACAAATATCTGGTCCGAGAAAAGTTCAGGATGCTTTCCCTGGGCACCCTTCTTCCCATGATTCAGGAAAACGATTGGCTATGCTCTCTGGACTTAAAGGACGCCTACACTCACATTTCGGTACTTCCAGATCACAGGCAGTACCTTTGATTTTGTCTGGGAACTCAGCATTTTCAGTACTGTGTGCTGCCCTTTGGTCTCGCATCTGCGCCCAGAGTATTCACAAAGTGCTTGGCAGTTGTCGCAGCATCGCTACATAGACTGGGAGTGCATGTGTTCCCTTATCTTGACGATTGGCTGATAAAGAACACCTCAGAGGCAGGAGCCCTACGATCCATGCAGATTACTATTCAACTCCTCGAACTACTGGGGTTTGTCATCAATCCCAAGTCCCATGTGATTCCTGTGCAGAAATTGGAATTCATAGGAGCTCTGTTGAACACACAGACGTCTTAAGCTTATCTTCCCCAGGCACGGGCAGACAATCTTCTGGCACTCGCGTCCTCAGCTCGAGCATTTCAATAGATCACAGCTCGGCAGATGTTGAGACTTCTGGGCCACATGGCCTCCACAGTTCATGTGACACCCCCCCCCCCCCCCCCCCCCCCCGTGGCACGTTTACACATGAGATCAGCTCAGTGGACCCTAGCTTCCCAGTGGTGTCAAGCTATGGGGGATCTAGAGGAAGTCATCCATCTTTCCACCAAATTTTGCAGTTCCCTTCACTGGTGGACCATTCGCTCCATTCTGACCTTGGGACGCCAATTCCAAATTCCTCAGCTGCAAAAAGTGCTGACGACGGATGCATCCCTTCTGGGGTGGGGATCTCATGTGGATGGGCTCCACACTCAAGGAGTTTGGTCCTTCCAGGAAACGCATCTTCAGATCAACCTCTTGGAATTGCGAGCGATATGGAATGCCCTAAAGACTTTCATAGATTGGCTGTCCAACCACATTATTTTCATTCAGACAGACATTCAGGTTGCTATGTATTACACAAACAAGCAGGGGGGCACCGGATCTCGCCCTCTGTGTCAGGAAGCCTTCAGAAGGATAGGTTGAAGGATAGGAAACAGAGAGTGGGGTTAAATGGGCAGTATTCACAATGGAGAAGGGTAGTTAGTGGGGTTCCTCAGGGGTCTGTGCTAGGACCGCTGCTTTTTAATATATTTATAAATGATTTAGAGATGGGAGTAACTAGTGAGGTAATTAAATTTGCTGATGACACAAAGTTATTCAAAGTCGTTAACTCGCGACAGGATTGTGAAAAATTACAAGAGGACTTTACGAGACTGGGAGACTGGACGGCTAAATGGCAGGTGACGTTTAATGTGAGCAAGTGCAAGGTGATGCATGTGGGGAAAAAAGAACCCGAATTATAGCTACGTCATGCAAGGTTCCACGTTAGGAGTTACGGACCAAGAAAGGGATCTGGGTGTCGTCGTCGATAACAGGCTGAAACCTTCTGCTCAGTGTGCTGCTGAGTCTAGGAAAGCGAATAAAATGTTGGGTATTATTAGGAAAGGTATGGAAAACAGGTGTGAGGATGTTATAATGCCGTTGTATCGCTCCATGGTGTGACCGCACCTTGAGTATTGTGTTCAATTCTGGTCGCCGCATCTCAAGAAAGATATAGTAGAATTGGAAAAGGTGCAGCGAAGGGCGACTAAAATGATAGCGGGGATGGGACGACTTCCCTATGAAGAAAGACTAAGGAGGCTAGGGCTATTCAGCTTGGAGAAGAGATGGCTGAGGGGAGACATGATAGAGGTATATAAAATAATGAGTGGAGTGGAACAGGTGGATGTGAAGCATCTGTTCACGCTTTCCAAAAATACTAGGACTAGGGGGCATGCGATTAAACTACAGTGTAGTAAATTTAAAACAAATCGGAGAAAAGTTTTCTTCACCCAACGTGTAATTAAACTCTGGAATTCATTGCCGGAAAATGTGGTGAAGGCGGTTAGCTTAGCAGAGTTTAAAAAGGGGTTGGACGGTTTCCTAAAGGACAAGTCCATAAACCGCTACTAAACGGACTTGGAAAAATCCAAAATCCCAGGTATAACATGTATAGAATGTTTGTACGTTGGGAAGCTTGCCAGGTGCCCTTGGCCTGGATTGGCCGCTGTCGTGGACAAGATGCTGGGCTCGATGGACCCTTGGTGTTTTCCCAGTATGGCATTACTTATGTACTTATGTACTTATTATGTAGAATGTGGCTTTGGGCGAGTCAGCACAGCATGCTTCTCCAGGCCACATATCTGACAGACGTAAACAACGGCCTGGCCAACAGGTTGAGCAGGATCATGCAACCTCACGAGTGGACTCTGAACATGGACGTTGTCCGCAAGATCTTTCGAGTGTGGGGCACCCCCTCGGTGGATCTTTTTGCTACTCAGTACAGTCACAAAGTTTCTCAATTCTGTTCCAGGCTTCAGGCCCACGACAGGCTAGCGTCAGATGCCTTTCTCCTTCATTGTGGCACGGGTCTCCTGTATGCGTATCCTCCCATCCCTTTAGTGGGGAAAACTCTGCTGAAACTCAGGCAAGACCGCAGAACCATGATTCTGATAGCACCTTTCTGGCCTCATCAGATTTGGTTCCCTCTTCTTCTGGACTTGTCCTCCGAAGAACCGTGGAGATTGGACTGTTTTCCAACCCTCATCACTCAGAACGAGGGGTCGCTTCTACATCCCAACCTCCAGTCTCTGGCTTTCACGGCCTGGATGTTGAGAGCTTAGAAGTTGCCTCTTTAGGCCTCTCAGAGGGTGTCTCCCAAGTCTTGCTTGCTTCCAGGAAAGATTCCATGAAAAAGAGTTATGGTTTCAAATGGAGGAGGTTTGCCATCTGGTGTGACAGCAAGGCCCTAGACCCTTTTTCTTGTCCTACATGGACCCTGCTTGAATACTTTCTACACTTATCAGAGTCTTGTCTTAAGACTAACTCAGTAAGAGTTCACCTTAGTGCAATCAGTGCTTATCATCACCGTGTAGAAGGTCAGCCTATCTCTGGACAGCCTTTAGTTGTTCGTTTTATGAGACGTTTGCTTTTGTCAAAGCCCCCTGTCAAACCTCCACCAGTGTCATGGGATCTCAATGTCATTCTCACCCAGCTTTTCACATATCACTACTGCCTACAGCAGGATATCCGACGCAACAGTCGGTTTGGGCAGTCGGTGTTACAGAATCTGTTTGGGGTTTAGAATCCAACTCCACCCTCCTAGGCCCATTTCTGTTCTGTTCTAGGCTGCACTCTCACTTAGTTGTGTTTGTTTTCAGGTCAATCTCAGTTATGTCCTCGCTGTTGCGAGGCCCAATTCACCATTGTTCATCGTTTTGAGTGAGCCTGGGTGCTAGGGATACCCCGTGCGTGATGATGTCCAGCCTGCTTGTCCTCGGAGAAAATGAAGATACTTACCTGTAGCAGGTATTCTCTGTGGACAGCAGGCTGGACATCATCACAACCCTCCCTCCTCCCCTTTGGAGTTCTTTTCTTCTTTGCTTGTTATATAACTGAGGGAAGCGCGCAGGCGTCGCAGGCGGGAAGTCACTCGCACATGCGCGGTGCGTTGTCCCCGCGCCCGTCGCGCTGCTTCTAGAAGCTTTTAAAGTTTTTTCTTTAAATTCCGGAGCTCCTGGGCCATTGCGGACGACGACCCATGCGTGCTGATGTCCAGCCTGCTGTCCTCGGAGAATACCTGCTACAGGTAAGTATCTTCATTTTATCGGAAACTAGGGAGGCTAACAAATTGGGCAACACAATAATAATGGGTGATTTCAATTACTCCGATGTTGACTGGATAAATGTAACATCAGGGCATGCTAGGGAGATAAAATTCCGTGACAAAATCAAGGTCTGCTTTCTGGAGCAGCTGGTACAGGAGCTGACAAGAGAAGGAAAAATTTTAGACCTAGTCCTTAGTGGAGTGCATGATCTGGTACGGGAGGTAATGGTGATCATAATATGATCCGATTTGATATTAGCTTTGGAGTAAGTATACACAGGAAATCCAATACGTTAGCATTTAACTTTCAAAAAGGAGACTATGATAAAATGAGAAGAATGGTGAAAAAAAAACTTAGACAAGCAGCTGCGAGGGTCAAAAATTTACATGAGACGTGGATACTGTTCAAAAATACCACCCTGGAAGCCCAGGCCAAATATATTCCGCGTATTAAAAAAAGAAGGACAGAAGACCAAACGGCAGCCAGCATGGTTAAAAAGTGAGGAGAAGAAAGTTATTAGAGCTAAAAGAAAATCCTTCAGACAGTGAAAGAATGATTAGACTGAAAATAATTGGAAATGGGAAGTCAAATGTAAAGCACTGATAAAGAAGTGAAAGAGATACTTTGGAAAGAAGATTGCGTTGGAGGCTAAAAGATATAGTAAAAACTGTTTTATGTATTAATACATTTATATCCCACATTTCTCCGAGGACAAGCAGGCTGCTTGTTCTCACTGATGGGTGACGTCCACGGCAGCCCCTCCAATCGGAAACTTCACTAGCAAAGGCCTTTGCTAGTCCTCGCGCGCCCATGCACACCGCGCATGCGCGGCCGTCTTCCCGCCCGAACCGGCTCGTGTTCGTCAGTCTTCTTTTGTCTGCGCTCGGGACGGTCGTGTTTTGCGCCATTTTGTTCCCCTCAAAGTTGACCCTCGCGCGTCTTCGTGATTTCGCTAAAAAAAAAAAGAGAAGACCTCGGTCTTGTCCCTTCCCGTGTGTCCAGTTTGTTTCCCCGATGTAAGTTCCCTTTCGCTTTCGGGGTAGGCCTGTTTTGGGGCCTCGGTACGGGTTTTTTCTCTCTCCCTATTTTTGGTGCCCTTAGTCGCCATTACGAATTTTGATTTCGCCGGCGTGATTTTTCCACTCATGTTATCGAAGTCTCCCAGCGGCTTCAAGAAGTGCACCCAGTGCGCCCGGGTAATCTCACTCACTGATAGGCACGCGTCGTGTCTTCAGTGTCTGGGGGCTGGGCACCGCCCGCAGGCCTGTAGTCTTTGCGCTCTTTTACAGAAGAGGACTCAGGTTGCGAGATTGGCCCAGTGGAACGTGTTGTTCTCGTGCTCTTCGTCGACAACAGCACCGGAGGCATCGAGTGCATCGACGTCGACAGCATCAAGACCTTCGACCTTGGCATCGACTGCATTGAGGTATCAACCCTCTGCATCGTCGGTACCGAGACATCGAAAGGCTGCGTTGGCGTCGGTGGTACCGGGACCTCCACTGTTGCTGATGTCGTCGGACGGTGGTGCTTTGACTGGAGTACAGGTGAGGGCTGTCCATTCCCCTGCTGGTGGCGGTGAGCCTTCGGGTGGGTCTCCCCCTACCCTGAGGGCTCCTGCGGTACAGCCCTCCCCCACCCCCCAAGACCGACCTTCTTCGGCCTCGGCCCCGAGGAAGAGACAGCTGGATTCTACGTCCTCCTTATCGGTACCGGGAAGCTCTGGTGACATGCTTCGTTTGAAAAAATCAAAGAAGCATCGACACCGGTCTCCTTCCCGCATCGGTACCGAGAGCTCTGGGTCGCCGAGGGAGTCGGCACCCAGTAGGCATTGGCACTGGGAGGACCGCTCACCCTCTGTTCAGGAGGTGTCGATGCGCTCCACCTTGGACAGCCCGGAGTAGCCTCCATGCCCGGAACAGACTCTGACTTTGACGCCTGCATCGGCTTCCATGTCTCTCCACAGCCGCTCTGCACGAGAGTCTCCGGGCCGTTCTCCCGGAGATCCTGGGAGAGCTGTTGCGCCCTTCCCCTCCGGTACCGGAGGTGCTTGCGCCACCGCTACCGTCGAGTGAGGCGCCGGCTGGCCCCTTGCCCGGGGTGAGGTCTCCGACATCGGTGCCGCTTGCGGTACCGACTGCGGCCGCCTCCCAGGAAGGCTCCCTGACGACGTCGGCGGAGGGAGCTTCGGCGGTGCTGGTGAGGGAGTCTACCTCTCGACGCTCCCACCGTGGCCGTGTTTCCACGGAGTCGAGTCGGGCACGGCTTCAGACACAGGTTCATGAACTTGTGTCTGATACCGATGGTGAGGCCTCGTGGGAGGAGGAGGAGGACATCAGATATTTCTCTGACGAGGAGTCTGATGGCCTTCCTTCTGATCCCACTCCCTCCCCTGAAAGGCAGCTTTCTCCTCCCGAGAGTCTGTCTTTTGCGGCCTTTGTCCGGGAGATATCTACGGCCATCCCCTTCCCGGTGGTTGTGGAGGATGAGCCCAGGGCTGAAATGTTTGAGCTCTTGGACTATCCTTCTCTACCTAAGGAAGCGTCCACAGTACCCATGCATCATGTCCTAAAAAAGACATTGCTGGCGAACTGGACCAAGCTTTTAACTAATCCCCACATTCCCAAGAAGATCGAGTCCCAGTACCGGATCCATGGGGACCCAGAGCTGATGCGCACTCAGTTGCCTCACGACTCTGGTGTGGTGGATCTGGCCCTAAAGCAGGCTAAGAGTTCTAGGGAGCATGCTTCGGCGCCCCCGGGCAAGGACTCTAGAACCTTAGACTCCTTTGGGAGGAAGGCCTACCATTCTTCTATGCTCGTGGCCAAAATTCAGTCTTACCAGCTCTACACGAGCATCCATATGCGGAACAATGTGCGGCAGTTGGCGGGCTTGCTGGACAAGCTCCCTCCTGAGCAAGCAAGCCATTTCAGGAGGTGGTCAGGCAGCTGAAGGCGTGCAGAAAATTCCTGGCCAGAGGGGTATATGATACCGTTGATGTTGCGTCCAGGGCCGCTGCTCAAGGTGTGGTGATGCGCAGACTCTCATGGCTGCGTGCCTCCGACCTGGAGAATAGGATCCAGCAGCGGATTGCGGACTCCCCTTGCCGAGCGGACAACATTTTTGGAGAGAAAGTCGAACAGGTGGTAGAGCAGCTCCACCAGCGGGATACCGCTTTCGACAAGTTCTCCCGCCGGCAGCCTTCAGCATCTACCTCCTCAGGTAGATGTTTTTATGGGGGAAGGAAGACTGTTCCCTACTCTTCTGGTAAGCGTAGGTACAATCCTCCTTCTCGACAGCCTGCGGCCCAGGCCAAGCCCCAGCGTGCTTGCTCTCGTCAGCAGCGTGCGCCTCAGCAAGGCCCCACGGCTCCCCAGCAAAAGCAGGGGGCGAGCTTTTGACTGGCTCCAGGAGAGCATAGCCGACATCAACGTATCAGTGCCGGGCGATATGCCGGTTGGGGGGAGGTTGAAGGTTTTTCACCAAAGGTGGCCTCTCATAACCTCCGACCGTTGGGTTCTTCAAATAGTCCGGCAAGGATACACCCTCAATTTGGCCTCGAAACCTCCAAATTGCCCACTGGGAGCTCAATCCTACAGCTTCCAGCACAAGCAGGTACTTGCAGAGGAACTCTCCGCCCTTCTCAGCACCAATGCGGTCGAGCCCGTGCCATCCAGGCAAGAAGGGCTGGGATTCTATTCCAGGTACTTCCTTGTGGAAAAGAAAACAGGGGGGATGCGTCCCATCCTAGACCTAAGGGCCCTGAACAAATATCTAGTCAAGGAAAAGTTCAGGATGCTTTCCCTGGGCACCCTTCTTCCCATGATTCAGGAAAACGACTGGCTATGGTCTCTGGACTTGAAGGACGCCTACACGCATATCCCGATACTGCCAGCTCACAGGCAGTATCTGCGATTTCAGCTGGGCACACGTCACTTCCAGTACTGTGTGCTACCCTTTGGGCTCGCCTCTGCGCCCAGAGTGTTCACCAAGTGCCTGGCTGTAGTAGCAGCGGCGCTTCGCAGGCTGGGAGTACACGTGTTCCCCTATCTCGACGATTGGCTGGTGAAGAACACATCCGAGGCAGGAGCTCTACAGTCCATGCAGATGACTATTCGCCTCCTGGAGCTACTGGGGTTTGTGATAAATTATCCAAAGTCCCATCTTCTCCCAGTACAGAGACTCGAATTCATAGGAGCTCTGCTGGATTCTCGGATGGCTCGTGCCTATCTCCCAGAGACGAGAGCCAACAACTTGTTGTCCCTCGTCTTTCGGGTGCGAGCGTCCCAGCAGATCACAGCTCGGCAGATGTTGAGATTGTTGGGCCACATGGCCTCCACAGTTCATGTGACTCCCATGGCCCGCCTTCACATGCGATCTGCTCAATGGACCCTAGCTTCCCAGTGGTTTCAGGCTGCTGGGGATCTAGAAGACCTGATCTACCTGTCCACGAGTTTTCTCAAATCCCTGTATTGGTGGACGATTTGCTCCAATTTGACTCTGGGACGTCCTTTCCAAATTCCTCAGCCACAAAAAGTGCTGACAACGGATGCGTCTCTCCTGGGGTGGGGAGCTCATGTCGATGGGCTTCACACCCAGGGAAGCTGGTCCCTCCAGGAACGCAATCTGCAGATCAATCTCCTGGAGTTACGAGCGGTCTGGAACGCTCTGAAGGCTTTCAGAGATCGGCTGTCCCACCAAATTATCCAAATTCAGACAGACAACCAGGTTGCCATGTATTACATCAACAAGCAGGGGGGGCACTGGATCTCGCCCCCTGTGTCAGGAAGCCGTCAGCATGTGGCTCTGGGCTCGTCGTCACGGCATGTTGCTCCAAGCCACATATCTGGCAGGCGTAAACAACAGTCTGGCTGACAGGTTGAGCAGGATCATGCAACCTCACGAGTGGTTGCTCAACTCCAGAGTAGTGCGCCAGATCTTCCAGTTGTGGGGCACCCCCTTGGTAGATCTCTTTGCATCTCGAGCCAACCACAAAGTCCCTCAGTTCTGTTCCAGACTTCAGGCCCATGGCAGACTGGCATCGGATGCCTTCCTCCTGGACTGGGGGGAAGGTCCTCTGGTGGGGAAGACTTTGTTGAAACTCAAGCAAGACCGAGGCACCTTGATTCTGATCGCTCTGTTTTGGCCGCGTCAGATCTGGTTCCCTCTTCTTCTGGAGTTGTCCTCCGAAGAACCGTGGAGATTGGAGTGTTTTCCGACCCTCATCACACAGGACGAAGGGGCGCTTCTGCATCCCAACCTCCGGTCTCTGGCTCTCACGGCCTGGATGTTGAGAGCATAGACTTTGCCTCTTTGGGTCTGTCAGAGGGTGTCTCCCGTATCTTGCTTGCTTCCAGGAAAGATTCCACTAAGAGGAGTTACTTCTTTTTATGGAGGAGGTTTGCCCTCTGTTGTGACAGCAAGGCCCTAGATCCTCGCTCTTGTCCTACACAGACCGTGCTTGAATATCTTCTGGTCTGGTCTGAGTCTGGTCTCAAGATCAACTCTGTAAGGGTTCACCTTAGTGCAATCAGTGCATACCATTACTGTGTGGAAGGTAAGCCGATCTCAGGACAGCCTTTAGTTGTTCGCTTCATGAGAGGTTTGCTTTTGTCATAGCCCCCGTCAAACCTCCTACAGTGTCATGGGATCTCAATGTCGTTCTCACCCAGCTGATGAAACCTCCTTTTGAGCCACTGAACTCATGCCATCTGAAGTACTTGACTTGGAAGGTCATTTTCTTGGTGGCAGTTACTTCAGCTCATAGGGTCAGTGAGCTTCAGGCCCTGGTAGCCCAGGCCCCTTACACCAAATTTCATCATAACAGAGTAGTCCTCCGCACTCACCCTAAGTTCTTGCCGAAGGTAGTGTCGGAGTTCCATCTGAACCAGTCAATTGTCTTGCCAACATTTTTTCCCCGTCCTCATTCCTGCCCTGCTGAACGTCAGCTGCACACATTGGACTGCAAAAGAGCATTGGCCTTCTATCTGGAGCGGACACAGCCTAACAGACAGTCCGCCCAATTGCTTGTTTCTTTTGATCCCAACAGGAGGGGAGTGGCTGTGGGGAAACGCACCATATCCAATTGGCTAGCAGATTGCATTTCGTTCACTTACGCCCAGGCTGGGCTGACTCTTGAGGGTCATGTCACGGCTCACAATGTCAGAGCCATGGCTGCATCAGTGGCCCACTTGAAGTCAGCCACTATTGAAGAGATTTGCAAAGCTGCGACGTGGTCATCTGTCCATACATTCACATCTCATTACTGCCTGCATCAGGATACCCGACGCGACAGTCGGTTCGGGCAGTCAGTACTTCAGAATCTGTTCGGGGTTTAGAATCCAACTCCACCCCCCTAGGCCCATATTTTATTCTGTTCCAGGCTACACTCTCAGTTAGTTGGATAAGTTGTTAGGTCAATCTCAGTTATGTCCTCGCCATTGCGAGGCCCAATTGACCATGTTTGTTGTTTTGAGTGAGCCTGGGGGCTAGGGATACCCCATCAGAGAGAACAAGCAGCCTGCTTGTCCTCGGAGAAAGCGAATGCTACATACCCCCGTCTCCGAGAATAGCAGGCTGATTGTTCTCACAAACCCGCCCGCCTCCCCTTTGGAGTTGTGTCTTCCCTTGTCTTTGTCTTGCTACATATGGGACTGACGAACACGAGCCGGTTCGGGCGGGAAGACGGCCGCTCATGCGTGGTGCGCATGGGTGCGCGAGGACTAGCAAAGGGCTTTGCTAGTGAAGTTTCCGTGGACGTCACCCATCAGTGAGAACAATCAGCCTGCTGTCCTCGGAGAATACCTTCTACAGGTATGTAGCATTCGCTTTTCCCGCTGACTGCAGGCTCAATGTGGCTTACACAATCTGCATGAAATACAATTATACAGTTGAAAGTAAGGTAAAAATAACATTTTAGGTATATTAAACGCAAGAAGCTGGCAAAAGAATCAGTTGGACCGCTAGATGACTGAGGGGGTAAAAGGGACAATCATATAGACAAAGCCATAGCAGAGAGATTAAATGAATTATTTGCTTCGGTCTTCACTGAGGAAGATTTGGAAGAGATACCAGTGCAAGAAATGGTATTCAGAGCTGACGAGTCAGAGAAACTGAATGAAATCTCTATAAATCTGGCGGATGTAATGGAACAATTTGACAAATTTAAGAGTAGCATATCTACGGGACTGGATGGTTTTTGTCGCCTTTCTCTGTACCTTTTCTAATTTCACTATATCTTTTTTGAGATGCAGCTACCAGAATTGAGTACAATATTCGAGGTGCGGTCGCACCAAGGCATTATAATGTCCTCACTTGTTTCCCATTCCTTTCCTAATAATACCTAACATTCTATTTGCTTTCTTAGCCACTGCAGCACACTGAGCAGAGGGTTTCAACATATCATCAACAACGACGCCAAGATCCCTTGGAGGAAGGTGGGGGGAGGGGGAGTAAACACCTCTGACTCCTCTGAGGAATAAAATACACTTATTGTTCTCCACTATCCTACAGCATAGTTCAGTGCAGATTTGTAAAAAAAATTATAAGAATTTCTGAAATTAAAAAAAAAAGCTTTTTCTGTTTCTTTTGGTTAAAAGGTGAAGTAAAAGAGGCCATTACAGCCAAAAGATTGTCCTTCAAAGAAGAGGACCCAAACGAAGAAAATAAGAAGCAACATAAGCACTGGCAGGTACATCAGAAGCAGAAAGCCTATGAGGGAATCCATGGGACCATTAGATCACAAAGGCGCAAAAGGGGTGATCAGGGAGGACAAGGCTATAGAAGAGAAACTGAATGAATTCTTTGCTTCCGTCTTTACGGAAGATGATGTAAGAGATCTGCCTGTACTGGAATTGGTTTTCAAGGGTGATGATGATGAGGAATTGAAAGAAATATTGGTGAACCTGGAAAATGTTCTGAGCCAAATTGACAAATTAAAGAGTAGTAAATCACCTGGACCAGATGGCATACATTCAAGGGTACTCAAAGAACTCAAGCATGAAATTGCTGATCTGCTGTTAGTAATATGTAACCTGTCGTTAAAATTGTCCGTAGTACCTGAAGATTGGAGGGTGGCCAATGCGACGCCGATTTTTAAAAGGGTTCTAGGGGTGATCCGGGAAATTATAGACCATTGAGCCTGACGTTGGTGCCGGGCAAAATAGTGGAAACTATTATAAAGAATAAAATTACAGAACACGTAGACAAACATGATTTAATGGGACAGAGTCAGCATGGGTTCAGCCGAGGGAAGTCTTGCCTCACCAGTTTGCTTCATTTCTTTGAAGGCGTGAATAAACATGTGGATAAAGGTGAGCCGGTTGATGTGGTGTATCTAGATTTTCAGGAAGCTTTTAATAAAGTTCCTCATGAGAGACTCCTGAGAAAACTAAAGAGTCATGGGATAGGAGACAAGGTTCTGGTGTGGATGAAGAATTGGTTATTGGACAGAAAACAGAGGGTAAGGTTAAATGGTCATTTCTCTCAGTGGAGGAGGGTGAAAACTGGAGTGCCGTAGGGATCTGTACTGGGACCAGTGCTATTTAACATATTTATAAATGATATGGAAATCGGATCGATGAGTTAGGTGATCAGATTTGCAGATGATACAAAATTATTCAAGGTTGTTAACACATGTGAAATATTGCAAGAAGACCTTAGAAAATTGGAAGACTGGGTGTCCAAATGGCAGATGAAATTTAATGTGGACAAATGGAAAGTGATGCACATTGGAAAGAATAATCCAAATCATAGTTACCTGATGCTAGAATCCACCTTGGGGATCAGCGCTCAAGAAAAAGATCTAGGTGTCGTTTTAGATAATTTTATTTTATTTATTTATTTGTTACATTTGTACCCCACATTTTCCCACCTATTTGCAGGCTCAATGTGGCTTACATGATACAGTAAAGGCGTTCGCCAGTTGGTTGATAACAAATACAAGGTTCTGTTGTGGTCGAATGAGGTAGTTGTGTGTCAGGTACCATGAGGGTCAGAGGGAGTGAAGATTGTGTATTGTCCAGCACGATCATTGGTTATGCTGTGTTGCTGGGTGTGGGGATTTATGTTGGATCGGTGGGGTAACCCAGAGAATACACTGAAATCCTCTTAGTGTGTGGCAGTGGCCAAAAAAGCAAATAGGATGCTAGGAATTATTAGGAAAGGGATGGTGAATAAGACCGAAAACATTATAATGCCTTTTTTGTATTGCTCCATTGTGCATCCACACCTTGAGTTTTGCATTCAGTTCTGGTCACTGTATCTCAAAAAGATATAGCGGAATTAGAAACAGTTCAAAGAAGAGCAACCAAAATGATAAAGGAAATGGAACTCCTCGTATAAGGAAAGCTAAAGAGCTTAGGGCTATTCAGCTTGGAAAGAGACAGATGAGGGGAGATATGATTGAGGTCTACAAAATCCTGAGTGGTGTAGAATGAGTAGAAGTAAATCGATTTTTTACTTGTTCCAAAAGTACAAAGACTAAGGGACACTCGAGGAAGTTAAATGGAAATACTTTTAAAACAAATAGGAGGGCTTCTAGGAGATCACGTGACGTCATGACTAGGAGCGGTTGAGAAAGTCTCCGCTCCTGCCAACCTGCCCGTTAAACCCTCGAAACCGCGGAAATTGATCTGAAAACAGATCGCTGAACTAACCACCACACGCAAGAAGTTAAGGTACAAAATCGGTACGAAGCATACAGGGAATCAATGGCGGCGAGGAACGTTCGAAAAGAAAAAGAAAAGACGCGAGCCGGCGAAGAAAAAATGGCGGCTCCGGCGAGCCCGACTGCGACTGCCATGAGCTCAGTGTGGGTGGCGGAAGTGGCGGCGGAGGTGACAGCCGCTATGGAACCCTTACTTGATCGACGATTAGGGCCAATAGATAGCAAAATAACTGCAGTACAAGAAAATTTAGGGCAACTTACCAAAGAATTGATGGAATATCAACAACGACATGGGGCCCTGGAAGACAAGGTACTCAAGATGGAGGAGGAAAACACTAAGCTCAGAACCATGGTGGAAGGCTATGAAGAGAAACTTGAAGATCTTGAGAACCGTTCCCGCAGAAATAACTTAAGATTTGTCGGGCTGCCTGAAGCATTAGAAACAACAAATCTGCGAGTGTTTCTAGAAAAATGGCTGTCAGAACAACTACAACTCCCAGAAGACCTTGGAGCCCTTCAGGTAGAGAGAGCGCATCGAATAGGGCCTAAAAGTGCAGAAGCAACACGCCCGAGAGTGATAATTTGCCGCATCTTAAATTTTGCACACAAAGATGCAATACTACAAGCTTTGCGGAAAGAACAAGAACTGCACTATGGGAATAAGAAGATTTTATGCTTTCAAGACTACTCTGCATCGGTGGCGATGCAGAGAAGGAAATTTTCTCCCATATGTTCAAAACTCTTTGAAAAGAAAATCCGATTTGCACTACAGTATCCAGCCAAATTAAGAGTCACTTACCAGGCGGCCACGCAAGTGTATAATACAGTAGAACAAGCGCAAGCATTTTTGAACTTTGTGGAACATCGCTAACTGGGAGGCTATATGCAGGAACTACAGATATATCATGGAAGATGGATAGAAGAAGGTAAATCGCAACAGGAGTTGGATTACAAAGACTTAAGTGAATCTGAAGGATCTCAGAATCCGGAATGAGGACTTAGAATTATTGGTTTGGCAAGAGAGACAAAATCCTGAGAAAAAATCCTAGGAGATCACGAAGAATAACTAAAACCCTCGGGACTCTATAATGGATTGCATTTTGAAAGACAGACCGGGATATTTGAACAGAATGCCATTGAGGACTGAGATAACTGTTCAAGAGACCTTTAAGAAAGTTACATCACAGAACCGGGATAATCTGCTAGAAAGCCCTGGATGTTCTAACAGTAACAGTGTTGGAGAGAGACCCAGAAGTGCCATTAAAGAGAGGCGTAGAGGAGCCTGCTCAAAGTTTGGAGTGACACTTGGAAACTTTGAAATGAGAGGTTTTTTTTTTGTTTTGTTTTTTTTTTCTCTCTCTCTTCTTTCTCTCGTCTCTATTTGAAGTTGTTACTGATGTTAACAGAATTAAGTTGATATGTTAAGCGAATTTAAGAGAGAGATATACTGAGAGGGGGGGGGGGGAAAGAAGAATACTTACATGCATCCTAGATTGCAAGAGGGAGAGGGTAGGAGGCGTTATACGTGATGGTCTTATTGCGAGACCTAGACTCCGTAGAAGGGAGGTTGGGATCAAAGGGGGTAGAGGAATGTAGAAGGGGAGAAGCGGGAGGGTTTAGGGGACGGGGAGGATGGGAGACCTGGGGGATACGATTAATTGGACCTAGTAAGGATTTAATATGGCTTAGGATGGAGAGAGAGGAGGGGTGGGGGCTGGGACACCCCTTTTCCTTGAGTAATTGGTATGCATTTCATGAACAGGAAACATATATGATATGGGACCTCTAAAAGTAGTTACATGGAATGTGGGAGGGATCTCGTCCCCTATAAAACGCTCTAAAATTCTGCAACATTTGCAAAGACACAAAGTTGATATAGCCATGCTACAAGAAACCCACTTATCGGCGGGGGAACATGCCAAACTCCGAACTTGGTGGGTGGGGGAATGTGCATTTGCAGCAGCACAGGGGAAGAAAGGAGGGGTCGCCATCTTGTTTCGAAAGGGAATAGCAGACAAAGTTAAAGTGCATTTTACTGATCCTGGGGGTAGATTCATACTTTGTGAGGCTCATATCCAACGCCAGATGGTGCTGTTTGGCAATGTATATGCCCCGAACCAATATGAGAGGAAGTTTTACAAGATGATCACCTCGAAATTATTAATAAATAATTAGTTACCCATAATAACAGGGGGGGATTTCAATATGGTAATGGACCCATTGATGGATTGCACGGGGATTAGGAGGCAAGAGCTTAATCAGGCATCCAGAGGGCTGCCTAATCTTTGCCGACAGGTGGGACTGGTAGACGTATGGAGGATACTGAATCCACAGGGGAAAGATTATACACACCTTTCGCGGGCGCACAGCACACAGGCACGGATTGATTATTTGTTGATCTCAGAACAGATATTTAGTTCAGTGACGAAATCGGTTATAGGAGCAGATGTGATATCTGATCATGCCTGGGTGGAGATGATTTGGGCGCCCAATGAGGAGAAGGGAGGGGAAAAGAGATGGGTTTTTCCTGCAGAGTTATACCGAGATCAGAGATTTAAGGCCGTTATACAGCAGAGTTGGCAAGATTATAAAAAACATAATGCAATACATGTGGAAAACCCAGTTTTGTATTGGGAGGCGGCTAAGGCAGTATTTCGTGGAGAAATCATCAGCTACACAGCACATAAACGCAAAACTCAGAATAGAGAGATATTGAGACTAAGTCAATTAGTGTGCAAAGCTCGGAGAAGGTATGGTCAACAAGCCTCCACCGAGAATAGGCAGCATTTAATGCTTTTACAGACAAAATTAAATGAAATACTTCACTATAAAGCTGCGAAATCACAAACATATTACAAATATCAGTTATATAAGCATGGAAACAAGTGCGGTCGTTTAATGGCGCGTTTGATTGCAGCTAAACAGGGCAAAGCTAGGATCTTGACTATGAAGAAGGGACAGGGAGAACAAATTCATACGGATAAGGAAATCAGTGAGAATTTCTATCAATATTACAAAAGGCTACAGTATATGAGGCCCCACCTGATGATGGCCTAGAGGGAGATTCATATCTAGACCAGATCAGATTGCCAAAATTATCTCCCCAAGAAGGGCAATGGCTTAACACACTTATCACGCCAGATGAGGTGTACCTGGCGATTAACCAAAGTGAACTGCTTAAGGCGCCGGGAGTAGATGGGTACCGAGCGGAATTCTATAAAATCATGGGAGAAGAAATAACAGAACCCCTGGCCGCAATGTTTAACACTTTAATAGAGAAGGAAAGGATGCCTCCGGATCTAAATACAGCTTGCATTATAGTAATTCCTAAAAAAGGGAAGGATCCGGAGTTAGCTGAGTCATATAGACCTATTTCGCTCCTAAATTATGAAGTGAAACTGATGGCTAAGATTTTAGCAAACCGATTAGCAAGATTTTTGCCGAAACTTATACATGACTCCCAAGTGGGGTTTGTGAGGGGACGGAAAATTACTAGGAATGTCCGTAAGGTCCTGGCATCATTAGAAGCCAGAAATCGAGGGAATAAAAAGTCTTTGTTAATAAGCTTTGATGCTGAAAAAGCCTTTGACAAAGTAAAATGGAAGTTTCTATACGCGGTCCTTCAGAAATATGGAATCACGGACAGATTTTTGTCCGGGATTAAAGCTTTGTATGCAAAACCGAAGGCCAGAATATCAGTCAATGGTATAACAACAAGGGATTTTGAAATAAATCGGGGAACTAGACAAGGTTGTCCTCTATCGCCTCTATTATTTGTATTAACTTTGGATCCTTTGCTGAGAGACATTGAGGAGCAAAAGGCAGTAGCGGGGATATCAATAGGGGGAGAGGCCTTTAAGGTGGCAGCATTTGCCGATGATATTTTGGTCCATTTATCAGACCCCCAGAACTCTCTGGAAGCTTTGCTGGAGATCTTCTCCGAATACGGAGACTATGCGGGCCTTAGTTTAAATTTGGAGAAGTCAGAGGCATTAGCCTCTTCGGAGGAAGTATGGCAACAGTGGAGAGGCGAGTTTCCCTTGAGGAAAGCACAAACTTTTTTCAAATATCTAGGAATACTGATGCCCATAAATCCGGCAAGGCTGTATGACCTTAATATCAATAGGCTGCTGCAGGAAACTCAGAAGGTGTTACAAGGATGGCTGGATCTACCATTATCAATGCTAGGTAGAGTGAACTTGATTAAAATGGTGTTATTCCCCAGGTGGCTTTACGTAATGCAAACCATCCCGATGTGGCTTCGACGAAAAGACTTACAGAACTTCTATAAATTAGCATCAAAGTTTTGCTGGAGGGGCAAAAAACCAAGAATTCGCTTCTCGACTTTAGTAGGTAATTGGAGTCGAGGGGGGGTGGGGATGCCAGATTTAGAACTATACAACCAGGCATGCCAATTGCGTTATCTAGGAGATTGGTGTTTGGAAACACAGCGATACACCCCCACTGTGCTGGAGGCGGCACTCTGGGAACCTTATCAATTATTCTCACTCTTACACCACAAAACAGGTGATTTGCCAGAAGGGCTCAGTAAATGTGTGCTGTTGCGGCCGCTCAGGGAGATGTGGAGAGTGCTTATACGACACCTAGGGGGAGACCCTGAAATAACGGATCTATTAACAATATGTGGGAACTGTGAATTCTTACCAGGCTTGTCGAGCCGACACTTTGTAGTTTGGGCAAAGAAGGGGATTTCCAACCTGGCATATCTGGTGGATGGAGGTGGGCAGCCCCTTACAGAAGTAGAAATACTGGGGAAAGTGGGTGATTCCTGGGGTAACAGATTTGCTATAAGACAGGTGCGGCACTATATGGCCTCTCTCCCGGGAGACCCTTTGAGAACCCGGATGGGGGATAGGGTAACAAATTTTTTTCACTCTTTGGGTGGTGAACTTACGATATCCCTGCTCTATAAAACAATATCAGGATGGCGACCCCCCAGAGATTATAGGAATCTGAAGAGCGCATGGGAAAAAGAATTAGGGACTAGAGTAGTTTCATGGGACATTACTAAATCGACAGCAAGAATACCTTTGCTAGTAGCTGATGCTCGCTTAAGAGAATGTGCCTATCGTTGTATCCATAGGGGATATATAACTGCTGTCCAACTAGCTCACATGGGAGAGAACCGGAGACCAGTGTGTCTCAAATGCGGAAAAGACCCTGGCACAATGTTACACATGTTTGGAGATGCCCCGCCTTGAAAAGATTTTGGACACAGGTCCGAAGTTTTTGGAAGGAGCGACTGGGGCTTCGGATTTTGGGGACAGCTGAGCAGTTGATATTGGACATCCCGGGGGCCTTCAGAGGGCAGAATAAATTTGAAACAATATTGCTCAGAAAGATGAGTTTACTAGCCAGGAAATGTATTTTACAGTACTGGACAAGTAAAGATCCTCCAGCATATTGGCACTGGAGGAATCAATTACACCAGATGGCTTCTTGGGAGACTAGAGAATCCCGGCTCTCAAAGCACAAGAGAGTCACGTTCTTGGCTGTTTGGGGCCCTTATCTGAAAAGTCTAAGCCAGAGAGGTCGAAGTTTGCTCTTAAATGAAGGATAAAACCATAGACTACACTGAATAACTCCCAGGTCGAGAGGGGGGTGGGGGGAAGGGAGGGAGAGGGAGGGGAAGGATAAGTGGGATAAGAGCAATAAATAAAAGGCTGTACCACAAAATGCATAAATGACATATGTTTATTAACGAATGGTTGTATAATTAGCTTGAGATATGTTAAGGGTTAACTGCAGAGCCTTGTGTGGCTGTGTTTATATTTGTTGCAAATCTAATAAAAACCGTTTAAATATATAAAACAAATAGGAGGAAATATTTTTTCACTCAACGAATAGTTAAGCTCTGGAACTCTTTGCCGGAGGATGTGGTAACAGCGGTTAGTGTATCTGGGTTTAGAAAAGGTTTGGACAAGTTCCTGGAGGAAAATTTCATAGTCTGCTGTTGAGACAGACATGGGAAGCAACTGCTTGCCCTGGTATTTATAGTATGGAATGTTGCCATGATTTGGGTTTCTGCCAGGTACTTGTGACCTGGCTTGGCCACTGTTTGGAAAAAAGGATATTGGGCTAGATGGACCATTGGTCTGACCCAGTATGGCTACTCGTATGTTCTTATGTTCTAAATAATAAACTAACCCCTGAGATTTTTTTTTAGGATGAGTAGCCTATTAGCATTGAATGTAGCCAGAGCTTTGTACCAGCCACTCCGCTGTTCTTCTCAGGTGCATCTCTTTTAGCAAACATATCTGGGAAGAGAGTCTGGAGGCTTTTCTAAATAGGTATTGATAAAGTTCCTCATGAGAGACTCCTGAAAAAAATAAAGAATCACGGGATAGGAGGCAAGGCTCTGACATGATTTAGGAATTGGTTATTGGACAGAAAACAGAGTGTGGTTAAATGGTCATTTCTCAATGGAGGAGAGTGAACAGTGGAGTGTCGCATGGATCTGTATTGGGACCGGTACTATTTAACATATTTATAAATGATATGGAAATCGGAACAACGAGCGAGGTGATCAAATTTGCAGATGATACAAAACTATTCAAGATTGTTAAAACATATGCGGACTGTGAAATATTGCAGGAACACCTCAGGAAATTGGAAGACTGGGCGTCCAAATGGCAGATGAAATTTAATGTGGACAAATGCAAGGTGATGCACATTGGAAAGAATAATCCATTTCACAGTTACCTGATGCTAGGGTCCACCTTGGAGGTCAGTGCTCAAGAAAAAGCTCTGGGTTTCATTGTAGATAGTACTCTGAAATCTTCTGCTCAGTGTGCGGTGGAGGCCAAAAAAGCAAACAAAATGCTAGGAATTATTAGGAAAGGGATGGTGAATAAGACCCAAAATACTATAATGCCTTTGTTTCGCTCCATGGTGCGTCTGCACCTTGAGTATTGCATTCAGTTTTGGTCGACGTATCTCAAAAAAGATATAGCAGAATTAGAAAAGGTTCAAAGAAGAGCGACTATAATGATAACGGGGATGAAACTCCTCTCTTATGAGGAAAGGCTAAAGAGGTTAGGGCTCTTCAGCTTGGAAAAGAGACGGATGAGGGAAGATATGATTGAGGTCTACAAATACTGAGTGGTGTAGAACGAATAGAAGTAAATCAATTTTTAACTCGTTCCAAAAGTACGAAGACTAGGGCACACTCGAGGAAGTTACATGGAAATACTTTTAAAACAAATAGGAGGAAATATTTTTTCACTCAACGAATAGTTACATAGTAGATGACGGCAGAAAAAGACCTGCACGGTCCATCCAGTCTGCCCAACAAGATAACTCATATTTGCTGCTTTTTGTGTATACCCTACTTTGATTTGTACCTGTGCTCTTCAGGGCACAGACCGTATAAGTCTGCCCAGCACTATCCCCGCCTCCCAACCACCAGCCCCTCCTCCCAACCACCGGCTCTGGCACAGACCGTATAAGTCTGCCTAGCACTATCCTCACCTCCCAACCACCAGCCCTGCCTCCCAACCACCGGCTCTGGCACAGACCTTACAAGTCTGTCCAGCACTATCCCTGCCTCCCAACCACCAGTCCCGCTGCTCACCACCGGCTCTGGCACAGACCATATAAGTCTGCCCAGCCCTATCCCCGCCTCCCAACCACCAGCCCCACCTCCATTCCTTCTGCACAGGATTCCTTTATGCTTATCCCACGCATGTTTGAATTCCGTTACCGTTTTCATTTCCACCACCTCCCGCGGGAGGGCATTCCAAGCATCCACTACTCTCTCCGTGAAAAAATACTTCCTGACATTTTTCTTGAGTCTGCTCCCCTTCAATCTCATTTCATGTCCTCTTGTTCTACCACCTTCCCATCTCCGGAAAAGGTTCGTTTGCGGATTAATACCTTTCAAATATTTGAACGTCTGTATCATATCACCCCTGTTTCTCCTTTCCTCCAGAGTATACATGTTTAGTTCAGCAAGTCTCTCCTCATACATCTTGTAACGCAAATCCTGTACCATTCTCGTAGCTTTTCTTTGCACCGCTTCAATTCTTTTTACATCCTTAACAAGATACGGCCTCCAAAACTGAACACAATACTCCAGGTGGGGCCTCACCAATGACTTATACAGGGGCATCAACACCCCCTTTCTTCTGCTGGTCACACCTCTCTCTATACAGCCTTAACAACCTTCTAGCTACGGCCACCGCCTTGTCACACTGTTTCGTCGCCTTCAAATCCTCAGATACTATCACCCCAAGATCCCTCTCTCCGCCCATACCTATCAGACTCTCCCCGCCTAACACATACGTCTCCCGTGGATTTCTATTCCCTAAGTGCATCACTTTGCATTTCTTGGCATTGAATTTTAATCTCTGGAACTCCTTGCCGGAGGATGTGGTAACAGCGGTTAGCGTATCCAGGTTTTAAAAAGATTTTGACAAATTCCTGGAAAAAAACGTGCATAGTCTGCTATTGAGATAGGCATGGGAAGCAACTGCTTGCCCTGGGATTTGTAGTATGGAGTGTTGCCACGATTTGGATTTCTGCCAGGTACTTGTGACTTGGCTTAGCAATTGTTTGGAAAACAGGATACTGGGCTAGATGGACCATTGGTCTGATCCACTATGGCTACTCTTATGTTCGTATGACAAAAACGTCAAAATTGGGGAAAAGAACGCAGTGACGAAGTCAAGAAACAGAAATCACCAATAAAGTAACCAGAGTGGGCCTCTGGATTCATCTGCTGCGACTAATGGAAAGAAATTATCAGGTAAGACATAATTTTTTTGTTTCTTAGCAGCAGATGAATCTAGATACTTGTGCAATGTAGTAAAGCAGTCCTGAAGGGGGGGGGCCCCCGACACTCTGCAAGATGTCGCTGACCGATCGGAGACATGGAAACGGTAGTGTGTTGAAAAGATATGAAAGGAAGACACATCACCACCCCACATATTCCCCCCGTTCAGGAAGGCGTGCCAGCTTACGTAGAATATGGCTGGACTCTGGCCAGAAGAGGTGCACCAGCTAGATGCGATATCCCCCTTGAACCAGTGAACAAGCGTGGCTGAGGAAGCCGCATTACCATTTTGAGGTCCAAGCAAAGCACGAACAAAGGATCTGACTGACAGAACACGTTGGATATTCCCAAATAGGGCAGGAGAATCCAGAGAACAACAAGCAAGCGGGAGAAACAAACGTTGAAAAAGCACACAGTCCCCTCTCAAGAGAAATCTGGAGGATCTCGACAGGACAAGATCTGGAGTTCCAAAATCCCGTCTGGGAAGATCTTGGTCTCTGATGAAGACTAGCTTGCCCCGGACAATAGCACCCGGCGTCTGTAAACAAGGGCGAGCCAGACTAGACCGGCAAGGACACAGACTTGTCCTCAGGAATATACTGAATCTTGAGTCATCCAGATCTCTCACCAAATTCGCTAAGACCTCCCCAAACAACAAAGCTGAACCAGCTGCTGTTTGAAGCTGCATCTGCCACCCAGTGGCGTCATCACAGCAAACAACTGCCAAAAACAGCAGCTTGGCCGACGCTTGAATCCACCCATTCAAGGAACCTGCCAAATATGCCAGCTCCATCTCCACATATGGCCATTCAGTAGAACGCTGACCGTCAGACTCCTGAAATGAATCTGAAATCTGATACATCCAGCTAAGGTATATCCTAGCAGCATACGAGCTAAAGACAGCCACCTGCAGAGAGAGAGAGAGCACTCCTGAATTTACAGGGGAAGGCTACGCTGAATTCACTGGTTAAGACTGAGCTTGGTTTGAAGGGTCCAAGAGAGATGGAGAACAACAGCTGAGAAGGGACCGCTGAAGCGGACTGAAGTGGAAACTGGCCCATGAACGAACATCGAAGAGAGAGAGAGAGAGGCCACTGTGGATAGAATTTGAACATATTCCCAGACACTGAGACATGAAAGGGAAAGTAGATCCGGACTTGGACGAACCTTAGGCTGATGAACAACAGGAAGAAATGTCTCTCCTAAGCCCAAGGCGAAAATCACTCTCAGATGCTCCAAGCTTTGTGTTAGAAACAACCAACTCTTAGTAAACTGGAATACCAGTCATAAGACTGAAAAAGAAGAAGCTATCTCTCTTGATAAGAACAGTTGCAACTCAGCCAATCATCAAAATAGGGATGAGCCTGAAATCCATCTTTGTGAATGAATGCTGCCACTACTACCAGGACCTGGAAAAATGTCCTTGGTGATGGAAACAGGCTGAATGGTATGATCAGAAATTGATAATATTCTCCAAAGATTACAAATCACAGAAAACTTCAGTGGGGAGGACAAATGGGAATATGAAAGTATGCTTCCTTAAGAACTAGGGAGGGTAGAACTCTCCCTGCTGGACTGAAGCTAATACAGACTGCAATGTTCCCATCATGCTATTGACTCTTGCAAAGGCCAAACCCAGGTGGAAGGAACCCCACTTCTTTGGGACTATGAAGGAAATGGAATAAGTTCCCTTACCCATTCACATCCGGGGGTAGTCTCCACTGTGCCAAATGAAAAAGCGTTTGCAAGGAGGCATGAACTGCTGGACAGTTGGGCTGGACTGGCATGGAGGCCCTGAAAAACAAATTCTGCAATGGAATGAGCGAACTCCAGTTTGTAACTCTGCTTTATCATTTGCAAGACACATTGGTACGAAGTAATTTTGCTCCACACCTCATGGAACCCGGAGAGGTGTCCTGCTATTATGAAACCTGAGGTATGGACCGAGACCCCATCACCGGGAAGTGCGAGAGGCATCAGTAGACCTGCAATTGAAGCTGAGTTCCTTCTGTCAGCACAAAAGAAGGCTTGACATAATGACGTGGTCATAGGAGTCAACTTTTCAAAATTATTGGGGGTGCAGTAAGCCCAGTGAAAATAACCCTTCCTGGGACACAAACAAGGAATTTTCTCAATATTGGGGGTGCTCAAGCACCCATAGCACCCACAGAGTCGGCTCCTATGGACGTGGTAACCCAGTCGAGTAGATTCACCTGGACTGTAGCACATGACCTCACAAAACTAAGATGAAACTGAGAGGAATAAACAGAATCTTTAGGTCAGACCTCTGGCAATTGC
This sequence comes from Microcaecilia unicolor, assembly GCF_901765095.1. Classification (NCBI taxonomy): domain Eukaryota; kingdom Metazoa; phylum Chordata; class Amphibia; order Gymnophiona; family Siphonopidae; genus Microcaecilia; species Microcaecilia unicolor. Next base: position 115,068,051 of record NC_044040.1, on the reverse strand, counting down.
GGAGTCTGAAAATCCCTAGGTCTCTAATCAATTGCTCTAGATCCTTTCCAAAGAAAAGGTCTCACAAAAAGTAGCCTGTAAAAGTGACCTAGAAGCCCCAGCAGCTGTCCCAACGCCTAAGCCAGAGCTATCTTCTGGATGAGAGCATCCAAAATTGGCTGGAATGGTTGCGCATAGGAGCTAACTAGCGTGGCTGAGATGCAGAGCTAGATGGCGAAGAAGAATATGGCCACTGGAATCAGTGTGCGCTATGGAGGGCAAACTGCAGAGGGACAGGAAGCAGTAAACTCTGGATACCTGAGCTCACTCTCAACTGGATACTGAACCACCAAGCTAACCTTCTACAATGAAGGAGCTATGGAAAACCACTAGCTCTGGATCCCTAAGCTCAGTCTCAACCAGATACTGAATCACCATCAGAGCCTGCATGAATGTCACCTCCTCTGCAATGAAGGAACTGAGAGTACAAACTGGGAAATAAAGAACCCACTGCAAGGAGCCCGACCCATTTTTTAAAACCGCGTAACATTGCACCAAAGAACAACAAAATGTGGGGGTGAATAGAACAGAGCCCCCCCTCTGAAAATCCCCCATATCAGTTGGTAGTGGGAAGAGCACTGCTAAAGCAGGGTTGGGTAAGACAAACGCCCACAGAGCCCCCCCCCCCCTGGATTGCATGTAAACAAAATGCACAGGAAACAAGCATAGTCCTCGCAGACACGGCATTTGCAAGCACAGAAGAGCCTGCACAACCGGCAGGACAAACACCCAACACCGCTCGCTGCTTTCACCACGGGAGCAGTGCTCAATCACTGCTGCACGTGCCACCTCAAAAACAATGGTAAACACACTACTGCGGTAAGCTAAGAAAGGGAAAAGGAAATCAACACAACCCAGAGAGTCGACAGTTGTCCTGCCCAACGTGGCCAAGGCAAAGAACTACCCTCTCCTCTAGCAGTCCTGATACTGGGAGCACCAGTATCCCTCCAAGAGCCAAGAGAGGTCAGAAAATTGAACGGCCAAAGGTCGGACCCATAAGGGCTCTTTTTTTTTTTTTGGTGCTCCACCACACAGAGGAAGGAGAATGGAAGGAAGGGCAGGTGGGGGAGGGACTGGGGTGACCAGGTGTACCCCCTAAAGGCAGCACCACTCAGTCACACATCCCAAAGCTCTATTGAACTGACAAACCCAGAACAGTAGTTGCCAACTGATGAAACCAGGCGCTCGTTAGAGACCATCCATCTGCCTGCTAGAGAAAAAGAATACTGACTGACCAGGGAGCAGTTCAACACTTTCTATCTCCACCTGCTGGTACATGGTCATAACCCACAAGTATCTGGATTCATCTGCTGCTGACGCTAAGAAATATGTGGGGAATTTTTAAGATGGAATGAGAAACCTGAATATGGAAACAGACCTAAAGATTAAGCATGGCAATTGACTGCAGAACTTGTGACATTTCATACCATGGGAGACGGGGGACAGACAGAGGGGGGGGAATAGGGTTCTCAATAGGTTGTTCATCTAATAAACTAAACAGTTTATGTATTAATCCTAAAATTAAAAACACACACACAACAACAACATAGTCCTTACCTCTACCACCTTCACTGGTAGGCTGTCCCATGCATTCATCTCCCTTTTCTGTAAAGACATATATTTTGTTTTTGTTTTTTTAAATTTTTTATTTATAACCATTTAAATTTTTACAAGCGATAAAACAACTTGCTGGAAATACAGAGAAAGTAATATGTAGGAATTATTTCAAGTCAGGTAATTCTATTCTCTTCCTTATACCACTAAATAGGGAGAGTGAAACAAAATAAGGAGATCAATTAAACAGTAAACAGAAAAAAAAAACGTGGTATTAACCTGATTATCCCCAGATATTACTCGTCTAATTCATTATTCCACATTGATCATCTGGTTGGCTTCTTCAAGGCCAATACGGTGTATAGTCAAATCATTTCATTGAAAAACATACTTATTGTCCAATATTAGTTAGAAATAATACATATTTTGTTTTTGTTTTACCTCTGCATTTACCTCTTTTCACCCTCATCCTTAGCCCCCATTCCAGGGACATTTTTGTGCTCTTTTTTTAAATTATGCTATTTTTTTATGATTGTTTATTGTAAACCACTAATACTTTGTGTAGAGTGGTATAGAATGTTGCTGGATTTTTGTTTTTTGTTTTTTACTGTAAATGTATAGCAGGCATTTCTCCGAGGACAAGCAGGCTGTTTGTTCTCACATGTGGGTGACGTCCAACGGCAGCCCCAGATCAGAGATCTTCCTAGCAACAAAGTTTGCTAGCCCTTGCGCACGCACGCACGACGTGCATGCGCGACTGCCTTCCCGCCTGCAACGAGAGCGTGCTCCTCACTGCTTTCGACAAATTGTCCCACCGGACGCCTTCAGCACCTACCTCAACTGGTAGACGTTTTTATGGGGGAAGGAGGAGTGTTACCTATTCTTCTGCTAGGCATAGGTACAATCCTCCCTCTCGCCAGCCTGCTGCTCAGGCTAAACCCCAGCGCGCTCGTTCCCGTCAACAACGTGCGCCTCAACAGGCCCCGGCAGCTCCCCAGCAAAAGCAAGAGACGGGCTTTTGACTGACTCCAGGCGAGCATAGCCGAAATCACAGTGTCCGTGCCGGACGATCTGCCAGTCGAGGGGAGGTTAAAATTTTTTCACCAAAGGTGGCCTCTCATAACCTCCGACCAGTGTGTTCTCCAAATAGTCTGGCTAGGATACTCCCTCAATTTGATCTCAAAACCTCCAAATTGTCCGCCGGGAGCTCAGTCTTTCAGCTTTCGCCACAAGCAGGTACTTGCTGAGGAACTCTCCACCCTTCTCAGCGCCAATGCGGTCGAGCCCGTGCCACCGGGGCAGGAAGGATTGGGATTCTATTCCAGGTACTTTCTTGTGGAAAAGAAAACGGGGGTGGGTGCGTCCCATCCTAGACCTAAGGGTCCTGAACAATTATCTGGTCCGAGAAAAGTTCAGGATGCTTTCCCTGGGCACCCTTCTTCCCATGATTCAGGCAAACGATTGGCTATGCTCTCTCGACTTAAAGGACGCTTACACTCACATCCCGATACTGCCAGCTCACAGGCAGTATCTTCGATTCCGTCTGGGAACACGGCATTTTCAGTATTGTGTGCTACCCTTTGGTCTCGCCTCTGCCCCCAGGGTGTTTACAAAATGCCTGGCTGCCGTAGCGGCATCTCTACGCAGACTGGGAGTGCACGTGTTCCCTTATCTCGACGATTGGCTAGTGAAGAACACCTCGAAGGCAGGAGCTCTATGGTCCATGCAGATGACTATTCGACTCCTGGAGCTACTAGGGTTTGTGATCAATTATCCAAAGTCCCATCTTCTTCCAGTACAGAAACTAGAATTCATAGGAGCTCTGCTGGACTCTCTGACAGCTCGTGTCTACCTCCTCGAAACGAGGGCTACCAATCTCCTGTTTCTCGTTTCCTGGGTGCGGGCGTCGCAGAAGATCACAGCTCGGCAGATGTTGAGATTGCTCGGCTACATGGCCTCCACAGTTCATATGACTCCCATGGCCCGCCTTCACATGAGATCAGCTCAGTGGGCCCTAGCTTCTCAGTGGTACCAAGCTGCTGGGGGCCTAGAGGACGTAATCCTGCTGTCCACGAGTTTTCTCCAATCCCTACATTGGTGGACAATTCGATCCAATTTGACTCTGGGACGTCTCTTCCAAATTCCTCAGCCACAAAAAGTGCTGACTACGGATGCATCTCTCCTGGGGTGGAGAACTCATGTCGATGGGCTTCACACCCAATGGAGTTGATTCCTTCAGGAACAAGGTTTACAGATCAATCTCCTGGAGTTGCGAGCGGTCTGGAACGCTCTAAAGGCTTTCAGGGATCGACTGTCCCAGCAAATTATTCAAATTCAGACAGACAATCAGGTTGCCATGTATTACATCAGGCCACGTATCTGGCAAGCGTAAACAACAGTCTGGCTGACAGGTTGAGCAGGATAATGCAACCTCACGAGTGGTCGCTCAATTCGAGAGTGGTACGCGAGATCTTCCAAGTGTGGTGCACCCCCTTGGTGGATCTCTTTGCTTCTCTAGTCAACCACAAGGTCCCTCAGTTCTGTTCCAGACTTCAGGCCCACGGCAGGCTAGTGTCGGATGCCTTTCTCCTGAATTGTGGGGGAAGGCCTCCTGTATGCTTATCCTCCCATACCATTGGTGGGGAAGACTCTGCTGAAACTCAAGCAAGATCGAGGCACTATGATTCTGATCGCTCCTTTTTGGCCGCGTCAGATATGGTTCCCTCTTTTTCTGGAGTTGTCCTCCGAAGAACCGTGGAAATTGGAGTGTTTTCCGACCCTCATTACTCAGAATGAGGGGGCACTTCTGCATCCCAACCTCCAGTCCCTGGCTCTCACGGCCTGGATGTTGAGGGCATAGATTTTGCCTCCTTGGGTCCTTCCGAGGGTGTCTCCCGTGTCTTTCTTGCTTCCAGGAAAGATTCCACTAAGAAGAGTTACTCTTTTCTATGGCGAAGGTTTGCCGTCTGGTGTGACAGCAAGGCCCTAGATTCTCGCTCGTGTCCTACACAGACCCTGCTTGAATACCTTCTGCAGTTGTCCGAGTCTGGTCTCAAGACCAACTCTGTAAGGGTTCATCGTAGTGTGATTAGTGCATATCATTACCGTGTGGAAGGTAAGCCGATCTCGGGACAGCCTTTAGTTCGCTTCATGAGAGGTTTGCTTTTGTCAAAGCCCCCCATAAAACCTCCTAAAGTGTCATGGGATCTCAACGTCGTTTTCACCCAGCTGATGAAACCTCCTTTTGAGCCACTGGATTCCTGCCATCTGAAGTACTTGACCTGGAAGGTCATTTTCTTGATGGCAGTCACTTCAGCTCGCAGAGTCAGTGAGCTTCAAGCCTTGGTGGCCCATGCTCCTTATACTAAATTTCATCATAACAGAGTAGTCCTCCGCACTCACCCTATGTTCTTGCCGAAGGTGGTGTCGGAGTTCCATCTGAACCAGTCAATTGTCTTGCCAACATTCTTTCCCCATCCTCATACCCGCTCTTCTGAACGTCAGCTGCACACATTGAACTGCAAGTGAGCATTGGCCTTCTACCTGGAGCCGACAAAGCCCCACAGACAGTCCGCCCAATCGTTTGTTTCTTTTGATCCCAACAGAAGGGGAGTGGCTGTCGGGAAAAGCACCATCTCCAATTGGCTAGCAGATTGCATATCCTTCACTTACGCCCAAGCTGGGCTGATTCTTGAGGGTCATGTCACGGCTCATAGTGTTAGAGCCATGGCAGCGTCAGTGGCCCACTTGAAGTCAGCCACTATTGAAGAGATTTACAAGGCTGCGACGTGGTCATCTGTCCACACATTCACATCACATTACTGCCTTCAGCAGGATACCCAACGCAACAGTCGGTTTGGGCAGTCAGTGCTGCAGAATCTGTTTGGAGTTTAGAATCCAACTCCCCCCCCCCCCCCCCCCCCCGGCACTTTTTTATTCTGTTCCAGGCTGCACTCTCTGTTAGTTGTATAAGTTTTAGGTCAATCTCAGTTATGTCCTCGCCGTTGCGAGGCCCAATTGACCCTGTTTGTTGTTTTGAGTGAGCCTGGGGGCTAGGGATACCCCATCAGTGAGAACAAGCAGCCTGCTTGTCCTCGGAGAAAGGGAAAGCTACATACCTGTAGAGGGTATTCTCCGAGGACAGCAGGCTGATTGTTCTCAGCAACCCGCCCACCTCCCCTTTGGAGTTGTCTCTTCCCTTGTCTTGCTATTCTACTGGACTGAGGAGCACGCTCTCATTGCGGGCGGGAAGGCGGTCACGCGTGCGCGTCATGCATGCGCACGCGAGGGCTAGCAAACTTTGTTGCTAGGAAGATCTCCGATCTGGGGCTGCCGTTGGACGTCAGCCACATGTGAGAACAATCAGCGTGCTGTCCTCGGAGAATATCCTCTACAGGTATGTAGCTTTCTCTTTATGTACAGGCTAGCACAAAATTCTTTTCAGCTGCAACCCATTACTCTTTAAGCCAAGCTTCAAGCTACAAGTCATCAGAATCTCAAATTACCCGTACATTATGCTATAACCTCCTGGCTATAGAGATAATGCTTCCTCTCTCCCTTTCATTTCTTTTTTGCAATGTCGCTCTATTCCTCTGGCTCACTAACTACACCTTATTCCTAGTCTGCGCCCAGCTGGGCAGAGTCCTAATTTTATAACAGACTACAAACTTTCTGTTCTTTAAAGCCACATTCTTTATAGAATGATCATTGTGCCACTGACAGCCAACAAGCTTCTTATGTCTGGGCTGCCTCTTCTGAAAAAAGAATGAGCTAAATTCATCATACAAATGAACATATGAAACAAATTTAAAATTAATTTCCATTTTCCATTTTAGAGGTTTTAGTTTGAATTCTCTGTCCCATTACATGCAAAAGCTCTGTGAGTACAACCAGGGGAAAGGAAAGTGTACAGAAACCTGGCTTACCTGTGAAATCCATTACTCAGAATCTCTCAAATCACAATTACTTTTTGGCATGTAGTCTCTCCACCTAAAATTTTGAACAACATTTCAATAATGAGTGTGAGGAGAAATTATGTTTTACCTGATAATTTTCTTTCCTTTATTCAGCTTCACTGATCTTTACAAACAGGTGTTCTCCCTCCCTGCCAGCAGGTGGAAGTAGAGAAATCTGAACTCTGACAGTGACCTCACCAGTATAAGCTAGTGGTGCTCCCAGGAACAATCCAGTATGCATCTGCCCAAGTAGTAGGAGGTCCCTTCTGTAACGCACCCATGCCCCATCAACCACTGCAGCTGCAATGATAATCAAACAAGCATAACACCACAGAGTCATACTCACTACCCCACAAACACCAGGATCTCACAGGAAACCCTAATTATTTCCGGGGGGGGGGGGGGGGTTCTCTTAAACTAAAAAGGAAAGTACAGAGCACATCCAGAGCGCAGGGCCAAAGTCTTCCAAGGGCGGGTTGCAGAACAGTGTAGCTGATTAAAGGAAAGAAAATTATCAAGTACGACACAGTTTCTCCTTCCTTAGCATCAACTCCACTGTTCTGCATGAATGGTATGTATTATTATTATTATTATTATTGTTACATTTGTACCCCACATTTTCCCACCTATTTGCAGGCTCAATGTGGCTTACAGAGTGTTGTTATGACAGAGTCATAGACAGGATATTGGATACAATCAAAAGTAAGCAGAAGATGGATGAGGAGTTAGAGAAGATGGTGTTAGGCTAGGATAGTTTAGGAGGTGATTTGTGTCTTTAAGGGGTCTTTTTGTAGGCTCTATTAAAGAGATGTGTCTTCAGAGATTTGCGAAAGTTGCTTAGATTATCCATTGTTTTTAGGGCTGGGGGTAACCCATTCCATATCTGTGTACTTCTGTAGGAGAAGGTAGTGGCGTATGCCTGCTTATATTTAAGTCCTTTACAACTGGGGAAGTTCAGATTGAGGAATTTGCGGGCTGATCTCTTGGCATTTCTGGGCGGTAAGTCCACAAGGTTAAACATGTACAGTGGGGCATCTGCGTGAATGATCTTGTGTACGATCGTGCAGATCTTGAATTCGATACGTTCCTTGAGTGGAAGCCAGTGGAGTTTCTGTCTTAAGGGTTGCGCACTCTCGTATTTGGTCTTTCCAAATATGAGTCTGGCTGCGGTATTCTGGGCTGTTTGGAGCTTCTTAATAGTCTGTTCTTTGCAGCCAGCATACAGAGTGTTACAGTAATCCAAGTGACTAATTACCATAGATTGTACCAAGGTACAAAAAATGTTTCTCGGGAAGAAAGGCTTGACTCTTTTGAGTTTCCACATCGAGTAGAACATCTTTTTTGTCGTGTTCTTCACGTGGGTATCGAGAGTGAGGTTTCGGTCGATGGTAACTCCAAGAATCTTCAGGTTTTCTGATATAGGAAGGGTGCAGAATGGTGTGGTTATAAAGGAGTAATCGTTTGTGTTGTATTGAGAGGTGAGTGCTAGGCATTGAGTTTTTTCTGCGTTGAGTTTTAGCTGAAATGAATCTGCCCAACTGTGCATGGTTCTGAAGCTTTTAGTGATCTCGTTAAGATTCTGTTTGAACGGGATGTAGATTGTGACATCGTCTGCATATATGTAAGGGTTAAGGGTTTGATTGGCTAGACGTTTGGCTAGAGATATCATCATTAGGTTGAAGATGGTTGGTGAGAGGGAGGAACCTTGAGGAACTCCGCATTCTGGTATCCATGGAGGTGATCTTTCAGCGTTTATTATTACTTGGTAGGATCTGGTGGTGAGGAATCCCTCGAACCACTTGAGGACTGGGCCTCCGTCTCCGAAGTATTCTAGTATATGAAGTGGGGATGTACTGAAATAGATCTACTGGATGGGGGAAGACAAGGCCCCTCCCCAAATGGCGAATCTACCAAAGTCCAAGCAGACCCTAGCCAACACATTCAACCTGTAGTGCCTAGCAAAGGAATAGAGTGTCTACCAAGAAGCCACCCTAAAAATCTTCTCAGGTGCCACCACCCGGGCCTCCACCTAAGAAGTAGCCTGAGCTCTAGTGCAGATACCAGACAATTCTTGAGATGTAGGTGGTTTCAATAGCTGCTTTGATCCACCTCAGAATGACCTTAGAGGCCACCTGGCCCTTGAAAGGGCCATGAAAAAGATCACAGAAGCAAAACTCTTTCAAAGATATCACCAAAACAGGGAAGATAGGATATCCCAATAGCAAGGTTGCAATAGAGACCATAGTAGACAAGCAGGCTTATTTTCGAAAGAGAAGGGCGCCCATCTTTTTTTTGTTGTTGTTGTTACATTTGTACCCTGCACTTTCCCGCTCATGGCAGGCTCAAAGCTGCTTACATGGGGCAATGGAGGGTTAAGTGACTTGCCCAGAGTCACAAGGAGCTGCCTGTGCTTGAAGTGGGAATTGAACTCAGTTCCCCAGGACCAAACTCCACCACCCTAACCACTAGGCCACTCCTCTACTCTTTCGACACAAATTGGGATATATGCGTCCTTCTTCCAGGGTCGCCCAAATCAGCATAATCGAAAACCGATTTTGGGCGTCCTCAACTGCTTTCCGTCGCGAGGATAACCAAAGTTCCCGGGGGCGTGATGGAAGCATAGCGAAGGCGGGACTGGGGCGTGCTTAACTCATGGGCATCCTCGGCCGATAATGGAAAAAAGAAGGGCGTCACTGACGAGCACTTGTCCGACTTTATTTGGTCCATTTTTTCTTGCGACCAAGCCTCAAAAAGATGCCCAAACTGAGCAGATGACCAGCGGAGGGAATTGGGGATGGCCTCCCCTTACTCCCCACTAACCCACCCTAAAAAAAAAAACTCTAAAAATATTTTTTGCCAGCCTCAAATGTCATACCCAGCTCCCTGACAGCAGTATGCAGGTCCCTGGAGCAGTTTTAGTGGGTGCAGTGCACTTCAGGCAGGCAGGCCTATCCCCCCCCCCCTACCTGTTACACTTGTGGTGGTAAATGTGAGCCCTCAAAAACCCACTGTACCCACATCTAGGTGCCCTCCTTCATCCCTAAGGGCTATGGTAATGTTGTACAGTTGTGGGGAGTGGGTTTGGGGGGGGGGCTCAGCATCCAAGGTAAGGGAGCTATACACCTGGGAGCAATTTGTGAAGTCCACTGCAGTGCCCCCTAGGGTGCCCAGTTGGTGTCCTGGCATATCAGAGGGACCAGTGCACTATGAATGCTGAATCCTCCCATGACCAAAGGGCTTGGATTTGGTCGTTTTTGAGATGGGCGTCCTCGGTTTCCATTATCACTGAAAACCGGGGACGACCATCTCTAAGGTCGACCTAAATGTTGAGATTTGGGCGTCCCCGACCGTATTATCGAAACGAAAAATGCCCATCCTGTTTCAATAATATGGGTTTTCCCGCCTCTTCGCCAGGACGTCCTGCGAGGACGCCCTCAGGAAAACTTGGGCGCCCCGTTCGATTATGCTCCTCAAGGTGTCTTCAAATAAAAAGCAGACAAAAGATTGCAAATTAACACTTCAACTGCTGTTTGAAATGTCTATATGCGAATGCCAGAAGTCTAAGAAATAAGATGGGAGAGTTACATAGTAACATAGTAAATGATGGCAGATAAAGACCTGTACGGTCCATCCAGTCTGCCCAACAAGATAAACTCATTTTACATGGTATGTGATACTTTATATGTATACCTGAGTTTGATTTGTCCTTGCCATTCTCAGGGCACAGACCATAGAAGTGTGCCCAGCACTGTTCTTGTACTAAGTCGAAGCCCCTTAAAATTTACACTCCAGCCCATCCCTATCTATTCAGTCACGATCAGGGCGTAGACCGTAGAAGTCTGCTCAGCACCGGTTTTGTTTCCCAATTACCGGCATCACCACCTAATCTCCGCTAAGATTCCGCGGATCCATTCCTTCAAAACAGGATTCTTTTGTGCTTATCCAATGCATATTTGAATTCCTTTACCGTTTTCATCTCCAACACCTCCCGCGGGAGGGCATTCCACATGTCCACCACCCTCTTCGTGAAAAAATTCTTCCTGACATTAGTCCGGAGTCTGCCCCCCTTCAACCTCAATTCATGTCCTCTAGTTCCACCGCCTTCCTGTCTCCGGAAAAGGTTAGTTTGCGGATTAATACCTTTCAAATATTTGACTGTCTATATCATGTCACCCCTGTTTCTCCTTTCTTCCAAGGTATATATGTTCAGGTCAGCAAGTCTCTGCTCGTACGGTTTGCAATGCAAAGCCCATACCATTTTTATAGGTTTCTTTGCACCTCTTCCAGTCTTTTTACGTCTTTAGCAAGATACGGCCTCCAAAACTGAACACAATACTCCAAGTGGGGCCTCACCAACGATTTGTAGAGGGGCAGTGAGAATATTAGATATAATTAGTTATAAAAGGCGTCTCTGAGACTTGGTGGAAGGAGGATAACCAGTGGAACACTGTCATACCAGGGTGCAAATTTTATTGTAGAGAGGGTGGCTCGAATTGGTGGAAGGGTAGCACTGTATATTAAGGAGGGCCTTGGGGGGACACGTGATGACGTGGGACTGATCGGCTGCCTTGAAAACCGGCTCCGAATCAGATGCCCAAAAATCTGCTAATTTATCTGCAAAACGGCCTCGTAGCGAACCCCAATTTGAAGGACTAAGAAGCTGGAGGAAGAGAGTAGCGCAGAGAGCGGTCACGGACCCTATTATTGTGTGGGAAGCCAATTATGCCTGCTAAGACCCTGCGGGGGAAGAAGAGTGCCAGTGCAGCGCAATCAAAGATGGCGGCGGTCCCCGAGGCGGTGGTGACGGGAACGAGCCCATCAGAGCTGGTGAGAGATTTGGCGCAGCAGATTTCAGCTATGTTGGAGGAAAAGCTGTCCAAACTACAGGCGTCAGTGGACCAGATCCGCGAGACTTTGGAGCGCCAAGGCACTCGTCTGCAACAAGTGGAAGATCAAATATCGCACTGTGAGTACCTGGCTAAGACACGAGTGGCAGAGTGGCGGCGCTTGAAAGGAAGTGTGAACAGCTAGCTCAGAAGGCAGACGACCTCAAAAATCGAAGTAGGCGCAACAACTTACGGATAGTGGGAGTCCCGGAGTCGGTCAAAGCAGTGGACCTTCAGAAGTTTGTGGAGCAATGCCTTCCCACACAGTTGGGCCTAGAACTGGATGGCCGGCTGATGCAAGTAGAAAGAGTGCATCAAGTGGGCATAGTGCGAGCAAATGAAAGCCGGCCTCGACAAGTGTTGGCCAAAATATTTAATTACAAGGACAAGGAAGCGCTTCTGCAGGCGTATAGGGGCAAGCCGAGACTTGAATACGAAGGGGAAAAAATCCTGCTTTTCCAAGACTACTCGACCATAGTTTCAGAACAACGGAAACTAATGGGGCGCCATTGCAAACGCTTATATGAAAAGGGCCTGAAGTTTGGCTTATTATACCCTGCAAAGGTTCGTGTCTTACATGATAATAAATCCTTATTCTTCAGTGAACCTGCAGAACTGGAAGCGTTTGTAGAGAGACTGCAATGAGGAATCGAGCTCTGCATCGGATTGGAAGCGCAGGGATAGACTGTGTGGTTGGAGGAGGCCAGAAAAGTGGATCGCGAACTCAGCTGGTGGACATCGTGGGACTCCATGTTGGCGGCTGGCAAGAAGAACAGCGGAAGTGGTATAAACTTCAGCTTGCATGTGGATTTCTGGCCTTCTTGATGCTGCAAGTACTAGCCTGCAGTTTCTGCGCCATGATTGCTTATGTTACTAAGTTGGACGCATTGTGGCTTGGTTAACTGGTTGATGTTGGGAATTGAGATGTTGGCATGTTTTTGAGAGCCTAGGCTTGCCACTTCTGTTAGCAGGGAAGATCTCTTACTTCATATGTTATTACTCTTTTTCTAAGGGGGGAATAGCGCAAGGTACGGGTGGGTGGGAATGGGAGAAAGAAACCGGGAGAGTTAGTGGTGAGAAGGGGGGGGGAGTGCGTGTTGTGACCTGTTGTGCTTGAGGGGGTATGTATGAGTTCGGGGGGAAGGATAGGCTGGGAGGGTATAGATTGGGAAGGGAGGAGGAAGGTAGAGGCAAGGGAGGAGGAGCTGGGATAGGGAGGGGGAGAGAGAGGGGAGGGGCAATTGCAGTCCTGGATTCAAACAACACTGGGGGACTTTGGCGAACGAGACAATGAGAAGGGAGAATGCGTGGCCCATTTGGCTGGGCAGCGGCCAGATGAGAAGGATGTTGCGCTGGGAGTTTGGCTGGGAGACTCCCGGGGCATTCCAAGGAGATATACAGTGATAGTAGCTGAGCAAAGAATGGCATGGCTAGTATCGCTGAATGTTGATGGAGTGCATTCCCCGATGAAACGCGCGAAAATCTTACAAACACTGCGGAGGCAGAAAACTGATGTAGCCCTAATACAGGAAACGCATCTTAGTAGAAATGAGCATCTCAAATTAAAAAGGGATTGGGTAGGCGACATATACTTAGCAGCATATACCGCCGACAGCGAGGGGTAGCCATAATGATTTGAAAGTCAGTTGCGTTCAATATGTACACAATGTATCAAGATCCAGAGGGAAGATTCATTATAGTGACGGGCCTATTGCAAGGTGTTGAAGTGGGGCTCTGCAGTGTCTATGCGCCCAATGTATACACACACAAGTTCTTCACTACACTGGTAGCTAAATTAATGCCATTAGATGACTATCGACTTATTATAGGGGGAGATTTTAATATAACGAGCGATCCGTCCATAGACTGCAAGCCTCCAAAGAGAGTAGGAAAAGACCATGAGGAGAGAGGGGTGAATATGGTAATGAGGGATTTGGAGTTAGTGGATATCTGGCGCCTGCAACATTTAGAAGAACATGATTACACCTTTTTTTCACACCCACACGGCGTACATTCACACTTGGATTACCTGCTTGTGTCCCACTCGGTGAGTTTAATAATGACTCAAACAGGAATTGGAGAGCCAGATATATCTGACCACGCCCCAGTGTGGGTGGAACTGAAATGGGGAGGAGGGGAAAGGCTGGCTCGATGGCGGATGAATCCGGCGATGTATCAGAGTAGGGACTTTCGTACATACTTGCGATAGAGTTGGATAGATTGTATCAGGGATAATGACGCGCAGTCGGTGAATGCAAGGGTATACTGGGAGGCTGCAAAGGTGGTGAATAGGGGAAAAATTATTGCATACGCTGCTTCTCAGAGGAAAAGGCGGGAAGCGCAGATCAGTGCTCTTACTCTGAAATTGAGAGAGGCCTGAAGGAACCTTATCGGGTCCTCCTCTGAGGATAACAGGAAGGTGTATATCCAATGCAGGAAAGAGATGCAAGAGGTTTTGAATGTGGGGGCACTATACAATATCCAATTGTATAAGCATAGGCTACATCAATGGGGAAATAAAACTGGCAAGCTATTGGCGACCTTGGTGAAACAGAATCAGGGGGGGGGGGGGGGAGTTTATCAGCAAAATACGGGACGGAGGGGGGAAGTTAATAACAGAGCATAAAGAGATTCAGAGGGAGTTTGTGCGTTATTATATGTCTCTTTATAGGGAAGGGTCATTTCCTGAAGACAAGTGTAGGGAATTCTTCGAAAAGGTGGGCCTCCTCTCTTTGACAGGAGATCAGCAAAGAATGTTGAATGTACCTTTGCAGGGCAGTGAGGTCCAACGAGTAATCAAGCGATTGAAGTTGGTTTGGGGGTGGAATATTACAAAACCTTACAAGATCTGATACTTTTACCTTTTATAGCTATGTGCGAAGAAGTGAAGGAGGGGGGAAGTATGGGGCAGGTACTGAATCATGCTTATATCACTGTGCTCCCAAAGCCTTGGAAAAACGAGGAATTGGTAGGGTCTTATAGACCAATTTCGTTAATTAAGATGTAAAGATACTAGCGGCAGTGTTAGCGGACCAGGTGAGCTTTATTAAGGGAAGATTCGCATCGGCCAACATCTTGACAGTAGGCCGAGCCTTGTTAGAGGGGAGGGGGAGACCTCCTGGCTAGTCTGGATGCCGAAAAAGCCTTTGATAGGGTGGTGTGGGAGTATCTGTTTTGGATAATGGGGCGGTTCGGCATCCAGGGTGATTTTCTGGGATGGGTTCGGGCTTTGTACAGTACACCAACAGCACAAATCATTATCAATGACTCTCTCACGGATGTGTTCTCTTTAAAGGGAGGGACCCGGCAGGGCTACCCACTGTCACCGTTACTGTTCATTCTGTCCTTGGAACCGCTGGCAGCACAAATAAGGCAGGAGGAAGAGCTAAAAGTGGGGGGAGAGGAACATAGAATCAATTTATTTGCAGATGATATGCTGATGATGATGGAGGAGGTGTCGCGCTCCTTGCCGATAGCTATGTCCATCATCAGGAGTTTTGGAGAATTCTCAGGTCTTAGCATCAATTTTGAGAAGTCTGAAGCGCTGCCCATTAGTGTGCCGTGTGATAGCAAGGAGCTGCAGAATTTCCCTTTGAAATGGGCAGTGGGAGGTATCCGATACTTAGGGGTTTACCTAAGTTCTAATCAGACAGGGATATACAAGAGGAATGTGATAGACAGATTAGAGGAGGTGAAAAAGCTGTGCCATAATTGGAAAAACCACTGAATTTTACGGGACGAATAGCCCTGATAAAAATGGTCGTCTTACCTAAACTTTTATACCCATTACAAATGCTCCCATTGTGGGTGCGGACAGCGGAAGTCAGCCTGTATCGGAGTGTGATAGGTACTTTTATATGGCATGCAAAGAGGCTGCGGTTAGCTTATGTTAATCTAACTTATGACCGGAGACAGGGAGGACTTAGGTTGCCAGATCTACGAACTTATAATGTGGCGGCATTGATGCGGTGGATCCACGAACTGATCTCAGGGAAGGGTTTCTATGCAAGTGGGGGCTTCTGGGAGAGTTGGTATAGACCGAACGACCCGTTTACTGTTCTAGAGTCTTGGGTGGTGTCAGGGGCTAGGAAGTTAGTGGAGAATCCATATGTGGCGGCCTTGCAGCTGGCTTGGAGGTGGTGGAGAGGGCAGGGGGGTGTGGTTAAAGGGGCCAGTCCGTTTCTCCCACTGGTACGGAACTTGGCTTTCCCAGCAGGGATAGGAGCGTCGGTATTCCAAGGATGGCGGGAGAAAGGGTGCCGATTTATAGGTCAGTTTAGGAAAACGGGGGAGGATGTGTTCCCAACATTTGAAGAGGTTAAAAAGGAACTGCAGATCCCTGGCTCCCAATTCTTTGCATATCTCCAGGTGAGAGATTATGTACTGAGTGTGGAACGCAGGAGTCGAGCGGTGGCTTGCTTTACAAAACTGGATCATTTGTTTTTGCAGATGCCGCCCCACTTTTAACAAGCTGGCACAATGGTGCCAAGTGCTTAAAGATCACAAATAGAGAGGGCATACACAGAAAGTATACAAACAAAAAAAGCAACACTGGGCCTTCAAGACTGGGACAAATAAAGTTTTGTATTGATGACCCAAAGTTCTTTATTAATGACCCGACACGGGCCGTGTTTCGGCGTTAAACAACTCCTGCCTCAGGGGTCTAGAAGGGTCACAGTTAGGTGTGCTTGGTCAGTTCAGTGCCCCAGCGTGTAATGTAAAAATCGCCGTTCGCCACAGTAGTGAAGATGCAGCTCTATGAAGAGCCTTCTCCTGTGCTTGGAAGCGAAAGTGAAAAAAGTGCTTAAAGATCACCAAAAAGGGCAACACATCACATTTAGCGGGCCTTTGTAGCAAGGATGTGGTAGAGGATATCTCAGTGGACCGTCTAGGGGCGGTTTTTGGAAACTTACTTAAGTTGACCCCAAATGCATCATTGCAAGATATACAGTACAGAATCCTTTATAGGGTGCACATCACTAATGAAAGGGGAAAGACCCTAGGGATGTGGGACGACGCAGCTTGTAATAAGTGTGGGAGTGGAGTGAGTACGTTTTTGCACTTCTTCATGGAGTGCCCAGCATTACACGCTGAGTGCCAGCGCGCTGAGTGCCATTGAGGATATCTTGCAGAGCTCAGTGGAATGGAAGTATTCAGTCACTGTGCTGGGATGTGGGGAGTCACTTAGAGAACAGGGACTGGGGGCTAAGCAGTGTAAATTCGTCTTGCTGGCAATGGTACTAATTAAGAAATGTATCCTGCATGTCTGGATTGATGCAGAACCTCCGGCACTGGATGTGTGGAAGAACAGTATGATTGAAATGGGTAAATGCAGCACATAAATTTTCTACCTCATTGGGAAAGTGCCAGTATCGAGATCTATGAGGAAGAGTGCTTTCCTTGTTCTCACGGCAAAGTCTTGACTCGGAGAATCCAGGATGAAGTAAGATACAGGCAATAAGCAACAAGGGGGAGGGTGGGGAGTATAGGGAGGGTAAGGGGGGGGGGTAACTTTAAGGGGGCACGGGAGTTAATGGTAAAAGATATGAAGGTCAGTGTCGTCATGTTTTGTCATTTCTAAACACGGTTGTATCGTTATTGATAACACATTGTTTTGCAAAACCGTACAAGATATGTATCTGACTTCATGCACCAATAAAGAGATTTAAAAAAAAAAAAAAAAAAGGAGGGCCTTAAAGCAAACAGATTGAAAATTCTGCAGGAAACAAAACACATCTTGGAATCCCTATGGATTGAAAAGGACAGTGATAGGGACTGTACTATAGTCCGCCTGGCCGGGATAACAGACAAATGTAGAAATGTTATCACAAATTAGGGAAGCTAAAACTGGGGAACTCAATATCAGGGGCGTAGCCACGGGTGGGCCTAGGCCCACCCAGTTTGGGTTCAGGCCCATCCAGCAGTGGAGGCAGCGGAGCGGAGGGAGCAGGCTGAGCTTCGATCCTGCATCTGCCTCCCTCTCTCTCATAGCAGCGCTTCCCAGACGCTGCCTACCGCCACCACGATCGCAGGATCTACCTCCCTCTGTCTCTGCAGCAGCGGTAGCGATTCATTCATACACGCTGCCTCCTGCTTCTAACCTGGTAGCGTCTCCTCTGTCGCATCCCGCCCCCATTATCACAACTTCCTGTTTCTGCTGGGGCAGGATGCGGCAGAGGAGACGCTTCCAGGTTAGAAGCAGGAGGCAGCATGTATGAATCGCTACCGCTGCTGCTGAGTGCTGAGACGGAGGGAGGTAGATCCTGCGATCGTGGTGGCGGTACTAGGACAGAAGGTAAAAAAACAGACACTGAGGCAGACTCGAGTTCCCCGGTTGAAGTGCTATTCATCAAAATGCTAATTAGGTGCAGAGTCCTGGGCTGCCTGTGATGTGCAGGAGACTGGTGTGGCTCCTCTGGTGATCCCATCCTTTCATAATAATTACTCGCTTAAGGATGCTGAGAGAAAGCGAGCTAGGTGCGACTGAGAGCTGGTCAACAAACAGCTAGCTGCCCCTCATCCCCCTCAGCCAGGGGGCTTAACCTGACTCACTGTCTCTCTTCTCCTTTTCCCCCCAACTCAACTGGAGTCTGATCCAGCTCTAGAAACCAATGCGGAATGGTCCTGTCAGATATGTGAGTGAGAAAGAACCCAGCCACACCTCCTAAAGGGAGGCTGGGCACAACCGGGCCGATGGCCTGCGACGGGGGGGAGGGAGGGGGGAGGCAGGAGGAGGGTGCAGGGAGGATAGAAAGGTAGAGATAGGCAGGCAAAGGGTTAAAGCAGGGGAGGGGAGGGGAGGGGCGGAGAGAAAAGAAAAGTTAAAGGAAGGGAAGGAAAGGGGAATTTCCTTTCCATTCGGGACAGCAAGGAGAGAGCAGCGTTCTTACCTTGATCCATTCGGAGAGTACAGCTGTATTCCTTCTGATCCCCCGTCGCCGCGTGGGTAGACAAGGTCGAGGCAGGCAGGGAGCAGCGCAAGCGTGCCTGGGAAAAACCCGTGGTCGCTCCTCTAGGCGGGCAACGAGTACCGACATCGCGATTCGCGACGTGGTGAGCGGTATGTTAGAAAATTATAAATGTATTGGATAAGGGCAATGGCCGTCGGAGGGCGCGGCGGCTGAGGGGATTGGTGGGGTGCACGGGGCGCAGCGGATCGCGAGGGGTAGGAGATGCAAAAAAAAAAAGAAATATAACAAAGGAGGGGGTTTTTCCGCATCGGGGTGCGGCGTGTGTAGGGTGCATGGCGCTCCCAGGAAAGAGACGGGCGAGCAGCGGTGGGAGCAGGGGATACAGATTTTGCCAGCGTGCGATCGGCGGTGTGGTCTGGCTCTCGCCGCCCGGGTTGTGCTCCGGAGAGGGCTCCACATGTTAGGGGGGAGCGGAGGACAGAGGTGGTGAGCGAGGGCACGGCAGTTGCAGGGCGAGCAGCAATTTCTACAGCCTAGCTCAGGCTAAGGCTGCCATGGGCTAAAGCGGCGCGTCCCGAAGGTGTGGGGTGAGCTGGGAGCAAGCAGGAGGATTCAAAAAAAAAAAAAAAAAAGAGAGAGAAAAACGTGGTGGCAGCCATTTTGGCTGGGGGAGCCTGGGCTCTCTGCTCCACGCGGTACACAGCATGTTTTTCCCAGTTAGCAAATTATATGGGAGGTGGTAGTAGCGCGAAGCAGACATTAGAGGGCGGTGGTACACTATTAATGGGGATTTAGAATACTCTAAGCATGTGTGGCGATTCCACCACTAGAGGGCAGCAGCACTTTACAAAGTGGGATGGAAGGCAGGCAGAGGATTTTTACCTCATAGCAGTAGGAATTTTGTCAGACTGGTGTGGCAGACACGCAGCAGAGCAGGATTCACAACGAGAGGGCATTAAAATAAACATTTAAAAAAAAAAAAAATAATAATATGTATATAAAATTTGTTTGTTGACTTTTAGTTAGTCTTTTGCAGAGCAACTATGCCATCACAACGCGCCAAGAAGCAAGGGGCAGCGAGGAAAGCCGCCACGAAGGCAGCATCGCACAAGAAGAGCAAGGCTATCCAGGAGCGAGATGGAGAGGCGAGCCGAGCGATGCCGCGACGGAGCAGTCGATCAGGAACTACGCAGCAGGCGCAGGCAACACAAGCACAACCAGCAACAGACATGGATGCTTTGATGGTCGAGCTCAGAAGGCAGATAGAACAGCATGGCGTGTCCACGGTTACGCAGCAATTGAGGGACATGGGAGTACCGGAGTCGACTGAGGACAGAGCTGATATGGAGCGGGCATCGCAGCTGCAAGATTCCAGGTGGCAGCATACGCAGGCACGGACACCAGCACAGATGGCGGCGATTCAGAATGCCCCGCAAATTCCTGCAGGGGGTAAGTCGCTGGACAGCGCCGTACTACACATGGCACAGAGCCAACACACGGCCTTCTTACAGGTCATTAGAAACGCTGTACAAGATTATGAGGCAGCACTGGTCGTTCCTGTGGCAACAGTGCAGAGTGGACAAGCAGGTGCCCTGGGTGCCACAGAGTCTGGGGCGCGGCAGGGCGGGCACCCAGCGATGGGTAGCGTGCCGAGCGCCGCCGAGTCTGGGGCACAGTCCATAGTCACACATGAAGGGGTAGGCCAAGTATTCAATCCTAGCAGTGACGCTTTATGTGGGGTCTTTACCCTTTCCACTTGTGTTCCCAAGGCTATGAAAGAGAAAATTTGGAGGAATGAGTTCATAGACATTTTTTCTCTGTTGCTACGGGATACCGACGAGGAAAATAGCCTTGGGAAGGACAGCCTTATCCCGCCATGGGAGCGGGAAAGAAAGCCAAGAATTTATAAATCCATTAGCAATTGGTTATCGGCTTTTCACATATTTATGACGGTTATAATTGAGAGGGAGCCAGAAGTGGGGCCATACTTAGTACGATATATGGATACCATTAACAGAGCACATAAGCGCTATGGGGGTTGGGCTTGGCTCAATTATGATATTAAATTTCGTAAGAGTATGGCAGAAAACCCCGCTATCTCATGGAAACACAGGGTATTTGACTTGTGGATGGATGAGAAGGCAGTCAATAGACCTTTTGCACAAGACAAGGGCTTCAATATGGCCGATAGCACAGGGAATCAGCAGGGGCAGTCCTTTCAGGCATTTCCATCAGGGCAGCGCCAATATAGCGGTCAGGCAGGAAAAAGAATATGCAGGCAATTTAATAGTGGGACGTGTACGTGGCATCCCTGTAAATTCAGGCATGCTTGCACAAACTGTGGGGGAGGCCACCCAGCGACATACTGCAGGAGCACAAGAAATAGGAGACAACAGAACTCCCAGTCAGGACACGGGTCAGATGCAAATGGCACCATCCCCCATCAGGCTTGAGGCCATGGAGTGGTGGTTATCACACTACCCGGATAAGGCCAGTGCGCAAGCCATAGCTTCAGGTTTCAGTTCAGGTTACGTAATTCCCTATAGAGGTCCCAAGCCCATGTCCATCACGTGCCCGAAGAATGCAGCCTCCATTAACACGCATTCACAGGTAGCGGAAGAAAAGATAGCTAAAGAATTGTCGCTGGGTAGAATGGCGGGCCCGTTTACGGACCCGCCATTCTCGCCCATGATAATATCTCCAATAGGGATAATTCCGAAAAAAGAGCAGGGAAAGTTCTGCCTGATCCAGAATCTCTCTTATCCGCTAGGCGCCTCTGTCAATGACTATTTGGACCCTGATAGCTGTACGGTTCATTATGCGTCAGTAGATAAAGCTATTCAAATAGTCAGGCAGCGGGGAAGGCAGGCACACTTAGCAAAAGCCGATGTCGAGTCTGCTTTCCGCTTGCTGCCAGTGCATCCAGAGTCCTTCCATTTGCTGGGCTTTACTTTTAAAGGCCGCTTCTACGTTGATAAGTGCATACCGATGGGTTGTTCAATATCTTGCGCGTATTTTGAGCAGTTCAGCTCATTTGTACACTGGGTAATAGAGCAGATAGCCACAGAGGGAGCGGTGGTGCACTACTTGGATGATTTCCTGTTCTGCGGCACGGATGCGCAGGAATGCGCTGCCGTGTTGCAGGTTTTTATGCAGGTAGCGCAGAAATTTGGCATCCCTTTAGCGGCAGATAAGACTGTGGGCCCAGTGCAGGTAATTACATTCCTAGGGATTGAGCTCGACGTTAGAGAACAGTGCTCTAGATTGCCGATAGACAAAATTGTTAAGCTGACTGACGCAGTTAATGCTATGTTGCAGGCCAATAAAGCAACATTGAGGCAGTTTCAGGAGCTTTTAGGGCTATTATGTTTCGCCACAAGGGTGATGCCCATGGGGCGTATATTCGCTAGAAAGCTGGCCTTAGCGACCGCCGGAGTATCACGGCCGTATCATCACATAAGAGTAACAAAAGCCATTAAGCAGGATCTAGAAGTCTGGAGGCGCTTTTTAGTAAATTTCAACGGGATTTCATTTTGGCATGATGCCCCCATCCAAGCAGACGCGTTACAGTTCTTCACAGATGCAGCGGGGGGGGAAGGTTTCGGCATTTACTTCCAAGGGGCATGGTGTGCGGCGCGATGGCCAGAAGCTTGGGTGGCAGCAGGGACCACTCGCGATATCACATTCTTAGAACTGTTCCCGATAATGGCGGCTTTCCACATTTGGGGACACGAGTTAGCGGACAGGGCGATTATTTTTCATTCCGATAATATGGCGGTAGTGCACGCCATAAATGGCCTGTCCGCGCACACAATCCCTACCATTAATCTGATTCGGGAGATAGTTCTGCAGTGTTTGGTACATAATGTGGCCATAAAAGCAAAACACATTGCGGGTAAGGAGAATGTACTAGCTGACGCTCTCTCTCGTTTCAAGTTCGCCGACTTCAGATCCCGGGCTCCCGTTGCGGAACCGTTCCAGACCCCGATCCCAGACAGTGTATGGAGTTTTGGACCGCGGACGTCTGGGAATTGATTCTGCAATCCTTGTCAGATGCCACGCGGAGGAGGTACATGGCGGCATTGCGGTCCTATGCTAAGCAGCTGAAAGAGATCGGACGCGCTGATTTCTTCACGTCCTCAGCAGTAGTGCAATTTGTCATGGCAGCACGCAAACAAGGGCTCAGTAGAACACATGTACTAGTCACTCTAGCTAGCATCGCATTCTTTACAAAGGCAATGGGAATAGCTAACCCAACAAAGCATTTCGCAATAACCCAGATGATGAGAGGTTGGCACAGGACAGTAGGGAAGACAGCCGATAGAAGGCAACCAATTTTACATCATCAACTGGTCAGTCTTTTTGCTGCTTTAGAGGCGATTTGCGCCAGTGCCCCGGAGGTCCGCTTGTTCAGATGTGCTTTTGCGCTGGCTTTCCATGGTGCCTTGCGCGTCAGCGAGGTAGTAGCAAGATCAAAGAGTGCCAGCCCGGAGATCGGTCTCCTTCTGCGTGATGTCACCATCACGGATTCAAACGTTGAGTTGCTGATACGCAAATCCAAGACCGATCAGCGGGCGCAGGGGACCCGCATCCGGCTGGGCCGGAAGAGCCAAGATATAACATGTCCAGTATTGAATTTGAGGGTATACTTAGCAGATAGGCCCAGGGGGGAGGGTTGGCTGCTGGTTCACGCAGATATGACACCGCTGACCCGCTTTCAATTCACAGCCGTCTTGAAGCGGTGTGTGCAATGGGCAGGCATGCCAACGGATGTCATTAAGACACACTCATTCCGGATTGGAGCAGCCACCGAAGCAGCAGCTGGCGGCATGCATCCGGAGGGCATCAGGCAGCTGGGGCGGTGGAGGTCAGACGTATATAAGCGTTACGTTCGGCCCGCGCAGATGGTGCAACCGAGGCAGCTGTTCTGATGCGCTTGAAGTGGCACTGGGTAGGTATAGTCGATGCACATGTTAATGTTTTTTAAGTTTTTGGGCTAACGTCTCATTCTCCCCTGTGCGTTGCAGGTCACCAGGGAGAGCCACGGCAGATTTGGATATGCGGTCACTCCTATGTACACTGGGCGCATAAGAGGGCGGCAGCAAGACCCGCTGGACTGAATCTGGGTTTTAACACTAATAAGATAGCGATAACTTGGCTAGGTAAAAGGGGAATGTGCTGGGCGCAGCTCATCCCAACCGTGCTGTGGACGTTAAGGTCCATCGGGCAGCCTGACGTGCTCATTGTGCATTTAGGAGGCAACGATCTGGCCATGGTTAATAGTGTGCTGCTATGGAAAAATATGCAGCAAGACCTAGCGAAGTTGGCAGGCTGGTTCCCACGGTTGCGTTTGGGCTTGTCCAGCATCATTCCACGGAGGGTATGGAGAGAGGAAAGATCACACAAGGCAGTGGATAGGGTGCGAAAGAAAATTAATATTGGGATGGCTAAGTTTATGATATCAATTAAAGGGCATACGATAACGCACGAATTGATCAAAGAGTCATGTGCAGGATTATACAGGGCAGATGGAGTACACTTGTCAGACATAGGGCTCGATATATTTAATTCTGACTTACAGGGTTATATCGAGGCGCTTATGTTCTGAGCAGGTCGCAGTCAGGAACAATGGGGGACCACGGCGAACGAGGTGTCATGGCCGTGGTCAGTGGCGGTAAGAGGAGAGGTTGACGCAATGACACCAGGGGGTACACAGCAACATACCAGTAACACTACTAACTGAGATGCTGATTACAGGGGCAGAAAGACCTCTTGCAAAGTGATAAGCATAAGCAACAGTACGGCTGCATAGTGGCAGCAGGAAAATCTGGACAGCGTGTCTCCTGGCTTAGGCGGCCGGGGGGCCAGAACGCTGTTTTGGATATTATGGCTGGGCATCCTTAAGCGGGATGCGCCAGGAGTCTACGGGTGCTGGTAATTGGCACAGGGAACCCACAGGCTGCTTGGGCGGCAACCTGTGGGGCATACTAAGCATTTGCGAGACCCGAAGCTGTGTACCCCCAAGTTATTAATTGATGATAAATGTTAGTTATGTGGTTATGACAATAATTATGTGATAATATGTTATAATGTTGTTTTGAATTGTAATGTAAAACGTTCCTGGCTGCGGCCAAAAATAAATCCAACATTCTTTAAGATGCGTTTTGGTGTAGTGTTTGCGAGTGAGGCGGAGCAAGTGCCGAGTGCACGAGTTGAGCAAATAGTGAAATCCTACCGTACAAATCACTGCCATAACGAAATCAATGAAGCACTCAAGGGCAAGAATGAGGGCTGACGAGACATATCCGGACATGCAGGCAGTCCACTTATATTTCTATGCTTTTGCTCAGTACAGACAGGTCCATAGAAGTTTTTTTGGGGGGATTCTAGCTTGAGAAAGTGTTTTTAAAACGGATAGACAAACCAGCTGGTTGATACAAGTCCAGGCAATATACGTTTATTGTGGTGTATTTAGAGAAACGCATTTACAAAAGAAAAGGGGATCATTTTGCCTATCACATAAGAACATCATAATTTCTTACAGGAAGTGGATTTTTTAAACTCAGCAGACATGTAATAAGAAAAGGAGAGCTAGATATGGGTATGGTTCTTACTGACAACCGGATACCTGCGTGAATGAGCATCACACATTCATAATATAAGAGTAAATAATACGCAAAGAAACAGCAGACTGAGGATTGTGAAACAGGGTCTTGTGTTCTATACAGGCAGAAAACTCAGCTGCCTTTTTAAAGACAACCTAACCTCTACAACTGCTGCCAGTGTCCATGTTTCTCTGCTCGTTTCGAATCCCCATATAAAATATAACACCCTTAGAGAAACGTATGAGACCTGTCAGAACCAGTCTGCTTCCACCACCCCTAATTCGACTTTTCTTTTTTGAAGAATTTCATTTACGACTGATCATTCAACACCTCGTTGGCTCTGACTGTAGAAAAAAATATATGATAACCATCCTGTAATAGATAGTGTGACAAATTACTTCACAGTGTGTTTCAGGCTGCTAATTGATCGTTTCAGTCCGGGGATTGTATGGAATAAATTTATAGCTATCAAAAGGATACAGTAGTTCATTTTAGGGGATAACGATTTGTTCGTTCTGAGCCATCTCTCTGTATTTACCCACTTAGATGCCTGGCGTATTTGTATAATTCGTTTTGTTCTGCTGGGTATGGATGGATGGAGGGGACAGAGGAGAGAAGAGAATTGCTGGGTATGGATGGTTAGAGGGGGCAGGGGAGAGAATTGCTGGGTATGGATGGATAGAGGGGGCAGGGGAGAGAATTGTTGGGTATGGATGGATGGAGGGGAGGGGCGAGAAGAGTTGCTGGACATGGGTGGATGGAGGGGAGGAAAGTGGAGAGAGGAAGGTTGCTGGACATGGGTGGATGGAGGGAAAGGCAGGGGAGAGGAGGGTTGCTGGACATGGATGGATGGAGGGAAGGGCAGGGGAGAGGAAGGTTGCTGGACATGGATGGAGGAGAGGGAAAGGAAAGAGAAGAAATGCTGGACATGGATGGAGGGGAGGGAAGGGAAGAGTGAGGAAGGAGATGAGATGATGGGAAAGGAAGAGAGGAGAAAAACTGCACATGGATGAAGAAAATAGGCAGAAGCTGGATCCACTGGACCGTCAAGTCTGTGGAGGACCCAGCTTCTACTTACGGATATAGAGCAAGAAATGAAGAAGAAAGGCAGAAAGTTAAGAAATAAATGGAAAGGAAGCCCTGGAAACGGAGTTAAGAGGACAGATAGCAGCAGAATCAGATACTGGACCAGCATGATCAGAAAAACAAAGTCACCAGACAACAAAGGTAGAAAAAAATCATTTTATTTTCATTATAGTGTTTGGAATATGTCCACTTTGAGAATCAGGTGCTCAACATTAAAAGTTTGTATTTATTTACTTATTTATGGCATTTTATCCCACATTAAACATGAATTAGATTGGAACCTGGGATCATTTAATTTTTTTTCATGGAGAGAGTAATGCATTGCCCCCCCCCCCCCCCCCCCCAGGCTCTCTCCCTGGCTATAGCCAGCTCTGCAATTTTGAGGGGAGGTGCACAGGTGGATGGGGGGGTGCAGAGGTGGACCGGGGAGAAAGCCTGTTGCTAAACATTTACCAGCACACCACTGTCTAGTGCCCACCCATCCAACCTGTTGGCCCACCCAAAAATTGACTTCTGGCTACGCCACTGTCAATAATAATGGGTGATTTCAATTACCCTGTTACTGACTGGGTAAATATAAGATCAGGGCATGCAAGGGAGGTAAAATTCCTTAACAAAATCAAGGACTGCTTTATGGAGCAGCTAGTACAGGAGCCAACAAGAGGAGGAAAAATTCTAGATCTAGTCCTTAATGAAGCACATGATCTGGTGCAGGACGTAATGGTGATGGGGACACTTGATTACTGTGAGCATAATATGATCAGATTTGATATCGGCTTTGGAGTAAATACACACAGGAAATCCAATATATTAGAATTTAAATTTCAAAAAGAAAACTATGATAATATGAGAACGGTGAAAAAACAACTTAGAAGTTCGGATGCAAAGGTCAAAAATTTACATCAGGCGTGGATGCTGTTCAAATATATTCCGTGTATTAAAAAAGGAGGAAGGAAGACTAAATGACAGCCGGCATGGTTTTAAAAAATGAGGTGAAGGAAGCTATTAGAGCTAAAAGAAAATCCTTCAGAAAATGAAAGAAGGATCTGACTGAAAATAATAAGAAACAGCATAAGGAATGGCAAGTCAAATGCAAAGCACTGATAAGAAAAGCAAAGAGGGACTTTGAAAATAAGATTACGTTGGAGGCAAAAAAAAAAATAGTCAAAAATGTTTTAGGTATCTTAAAAGCAAGAAGCTGGCAAAAGAATCGGTTGGACCACTAGATGACCAAGGGGTAAAAGGGGCACTCAGGGAAGACAAAGCCATAGTGGAAAGATTAAATGAATTCTTTGCTTCGGTTTTCACTGAGGATGATTTCAGCAAAGCCTTTGACATGGTTCCTCATAGGAGGCTCTTGAATAATCTTGACAGGATGAAGTTAGGACCCCAAATGGTGAACTGAATTAGGAACTGGTTGACAGATGCCAGGGGGTGATGGTTAATGGAATTCACTCAGAGGAAGGCAAGTTGAGTACTGGAGCTGGGGCCGATTCTTATTTGTGAGCGACGTTGCCAGAGGTTTAGAAGGGAAGGGAATGGGACTTTCTGTGGTGTTTGCAACTACATTCAAAATGGTTTACATAGTATATACAGGTACTTATTTGTACCTGGAGCAATGGAGGATTAAGTGACTTGCCCAGAGTCACAAGGAGCTGCAGTGGAAATTGAACCCAGTTCCCTAGGATCAGAGTCCACTGCACTAACCACTAGGATACTTCTCCACTGCTAGGTAAGGTCTGCCTTTTTGAAGATGATACCAATATTTGTAATAGAGTGGACACTCCGGAGGGAGTAGAAAACATGAAAAAGTATCTAAATTAGAAGAATGGTCTAATGTTTGAGAATTAAAATTCAGTGCAAAGTGTGATGGACAAAGGGAGTAGAAATCCAAGGGAGACATATGTGCTAAGTGGTGAGAAGTTGATATGCACAGACAGGGAGAGGGATCTTGAGGTGATAGTATCTGAGGATCTGAAGGTGACGAAACAAGTCGGTGGCCGTAGCCAGAAGGATGCTAGGCTGTATAGAGAGAGGTGTGACCAGCAGAAGAAAGGAGGTATTGATTCCCCTGTACAAGTCATTAGTGAGGCCTACATGGAGTATTGTGTCCAGTTTTGGAGGCCGTATCTTGCTGAAGATGTTAAATGACTTGAAACAGTCCAGAGGAAGGCAACAGGAATGATATGGGGCTTACGCCAAAGGACAAATGAGAAGAGACAGGAAGACCTGAATATGTATACCATTGAGGAGAAGAGATACAAGGGAGATATGATACAGACTTTTAAATACTTGAAAGGTATTAATATAGAAACAAATATTTTCCAGAGAAGGGAAAGTGGTAAAACTAGAGGACATGAATTGAAGTTGTGGGGTGGTAAACTTAGGAGTAATATGAAAAATTCTTTTTCACAGAGAGGGTGGTGGATGTCTGGAATGGCCTCCCGATGGTGGAAAAAAAACTGTGGCGGTATTCAAAAATACATGGGATGAACACAGAGGATTTCAAATTAGAAAATCTTCTACTATAATAAAACGCAGCCTCAACGTTCTGAGGACACTGACGTCACTGAAGTCACTCACACACCGGTTCGTGGTTTCATGGTGGTGAAGCCACCACAACATCTTCATGCCCCGCCCTCGCGTCACACGTGATGACGTCGAGGGCGGAACATGAAAACAAATTAACGCACGGCGTGTTTCCCTACTCCTCCCCTTCCAACAAATCCCAGCTGCCGCTGATGTGCACATGAACCCCGCCCCTTTCACCACAGAGCCCCGCCCACGGTAGCACACGCTTAACCTCACCAACCTCCCTCCCTCCCTATCACCTCCCCTCCCCTTACGCGTGTCTCCCTGGTGGTCTTAGAGGTACCTGTTCCGTCGGCCCAGAAAAGAAAGAGCCCCCTCTTTCCTCCCGTAGCGGTGGCTTCCTTGCTGCATGGTGTGGGAGTCCAGCTCTCAGCGTTTCAAAATGGCTGCAGAGAGTTCAAGCTGCCTCGCGAGACGTCAACTCTCGGCGGCCATTTTGAAACGCCGAGAGCCGGACTCCCACACCATGCAGGAAGGAAGCCACCGCTTCAGGAGGAAAGAGGGGACTCTTTCTTTCCTGGGCTGACGGAACAGGTACCGTAAGGGGAGGGGAAGGGAGTCCTGTGCCCGCTAGCGCCCGTTTCATCGGCGCCAGAAATGGGCCATTTTTACTAGTGAATATATAAAAAACAAAACTTAAATGGTATGTGTTTGCATGTCAAGTGGTGCTTAGATGGCGACTCTGGCTACATGAACTAAGGGCTGGTGCTGGGCTGCTTTATACGATCTGAGTCCCACATATGGCGATCAGATCTAGGATGGGCTGGAGAGAGCTTTGACAGAAATTCCAATGGTGATGATCCAAGATGGCGACGGTATGAGAAGTGTTACCAGACGCGTCTCACTCTTCTTTGCAAACGCCAGCAAGTTGCTCCTTACCTGAACCCCGGAATGGGGAAAAGGAGAGGCAAAGTCAGAGAGATTCCCTCTCTCCCTGACGGGACAAGTAAACTTCGGCAGGCTAAAATGGAAGATTTTGCAGTCGCACTGGGTCCCGGGCAGATTTCTTCTCCCGTAGCTGAGGCTGGGGCTTCTGCGTCGGCCGACGGTGTAGATGGGGCCTCTCTCAGACCCATCGAACTTGCAGCTCCTCCACAACCAGGAAGTCAGCGTCTCCAGAGGAGCCCTGCAGGTCTAACCCCTAGTGGAGAGCAGAGTCTGCAGGGAGGGAGCCCCTTGGAGACAAGGGGAGATCAGAGGGACGACAGTTTGGGAGCTCCAGAAGCGACATCAGCTCCTGTACTGTTTCCAGAGACAGTGAGTATTCTGGAAAATGCTGCCAAAGCACCTCTTCCTGAACTAACATTGGAGAAAATGGAAAAACCAGCTGTAGTGACGCTAGAGTTACTATGGTACTTAACCTTTACTGCACATTCCTCCCTACAATCTGTGGTAACAAAAAATGCTACAATCATTAAGACTTTATCAGAAACTGCATTAATTCAATTGCAAAAGACTGAAAAACAAGCTATAGAAGTAAAATCTCTTACTGAAAGAACTCAAAAAATGGAACTTGTGGGTCAAACATTGATTAAAGATAAGAACTTTACTTCCCGAAGGCTGGAATATCTGGAAAATCAGTCTAAGAGACTTAATTTGAGACTAATAAATTTTCCTAGTTCACCTCTTATTACCCCTGTACAAATGGTAAAAAAATATCTTGTGGAAATATTGGGTATGCCAGAAAATTCACTACCACCAATAACTAGAGCGTTTTATTTGCCAACTGATTCTAGAATGGAATCAGAAAAATTTCCTCAAGGTGGTGCAGTGATGAATCTGACTACCTTTTTGGAGTCATCATTAGATGTTATAACGAAAAGAGCAACATTATTAGTCTCATTTGCCTTGGAGATGGCTCGGGATGCAGTACTGAGACTTTCTTTAAGACATTTGGATTCAGTTTTTTTGGGGTCAAAAATAAGAATATACCCAGACTTATCAAGAGAGACTCAGAAGAGGCGTAAAGCCTTTTTGGCTTTACGCACAAGAACTGTGGCAATAGGAGCTACCTTCCTGTTGAAATTTCCTTGTGTATGTAGAATAGTGTTTCAATCTAAACAGTTTCAATTTTTTGACCCCAAACAGCTAGAGGAATTTCTAATCGGTAGGGAAGAGGTTAATGTAGTGGTTTAATCCCATATGTACACTGTTTAACAGCCTTAGAGTGAATCACTCGGGACGTGACGCTTCATTATTATAATTTACAATGTATGTTTATTTCCTTTAGATTATATTATTAATCTTACATCTTGGATTGATTTCTTATTCTTGTGGTCGATAACTATTTGAAACTTAAAAAAATATTTGCTTGTCTATATAATTTATTTCCAAATTGTGTATTATCATTCATAAATGTGAAATTATGTTTGTTAAAAAGCTTAATAAAGATAAAGTTTAATAAGAAATTCCAATGGTTTGGAATGTGAGGACAGTGCAGGGCAGGCTTTTACGGTCTTTCTTCCGCAAACGACAGGACAGATTTGGATAGGCTGCAGTGGACTTTGACGGCAACTCCAGTAGTTGCCACATAAAGAGCCAGATGGACTTCTATGGTCTGTGTCCCAGAAACACCAAAGAAAGACCATGATCAAGCATATAATATCATGTTCCTTGTTGATTTAAAATTTGAAATGATAGTGAATGTGACAGTTGGGCAGACTGGATGGACCATTCAGGTCTTTATCTGCCGTCACTTACTATGTTACTATGTTAAACACAATAATATAACAAAACATGCATACAAAACAAGTTATTTTCAGGGCTTGACCCACAAAGACTGGTGGTGGTCTTGCCATTTATTCAACAGAACTTCAACTAGCAGAGCTGACTCCTCCTTTCCTATTCTGAGGCACTTGTAGTTGGTGTTCAGGCTTTTATTCCTTTGGTCCTTTTTTTATGTTTCAACGGTTTTTATTAAAGAACACAGTGCAAACAACTCACAGCTTGGATTTATAACAGATATGGTTTAAAGACTTGTTCACACTAATCAAATACAAATTAACAGAACAATGAGTTTTTGGTTTTATGCCCTCCCATCCCAAGCAGAAAACTAAACATGTTCGGTTTGTTGCTTGCCACTTTCATGGTTAATGCTCCCTTTCCCTACCCCCTCCGCATCCCCCCATCCTTTAGCAACACCAAAGAGTACATTGGCTTAGATTGCGTTCCCAGTCTCTCCTATTTAACCACACTTTCCGTTCAATTATGCACCACAAACCAATAATCCCCTGCCACAGTATCCTTGCGGCAAGGGGTCCCATGAGAGAGAAAAAAAAACCCCTATTATAAACCATTTAATACCAAACTTCGCGTGCGCGGAGACAAGGACTGAATGTAAGGACCCCAAATCTCCAGGAAACGTGTTCTTTTCTTTTGGGAGGGTCCCACCGCCCTGCGCTCATGCAACAACAGCTCGTGGAATCTGTTCCTCCAGTGCCAGAAGTCTGGTGGGGCCACGCTCAACCACCCATGCATGATCACTTTTTTCCCCGTCAAGCTGGCCTTGCGTATCAACTGTTGTGGGCCCCCCCCCCCCCCCCCCGATGGAAAACAAAAAGTTCATATTTATCAAATAAAATCCCCAAAGGCATGTAATTAATTCTTGATTTAACTAAGCCCTCCAAGTACTGTATGATCATGTTCCAATACCTTTGTATAACAGGACACTCCCAGAGACAATGATAAAGAGTGCCGTCCTTCTGCTGACACTTGGTGCAAAGCGGGTCCGACACCCTTCCCATTTTGAACACCTGTTGTCTAGTCATGTAGGCTCTGTATAATATACGAAACTGACATTCCCTTAGACAGGCGTTCACCGAAATCCCAGGTATATGGGACACCATCTTTGTGTAATCTAAAGCTAAATTGGGTCTCTGCATGTCCCGTGCCCATCGGGCAGTGATTACGGCGGTAGGTTTCTGCGGGCCCAGCTCCCCTAGTAGCTTGTGCAGGTTCGATATTGAGAGCCGCGTTCCTGGGCTCGCCTTGTAAAACTCTCTTACTTTTCTCCCATGTCCATTATTCAGGTGTTCCATATTTAGTGATCGGACATAATGAGCTAATTGCTGATATGCAAACTCATGACTAGCAGTGATGCCTACCCCCAGCGCCCCCAGGCTTAGTAGTCCCCCTTCTGTCCCCAATACATGTTCCAATCTGATTATTCCCATAGATGCCCATCGTCGAAATATCTTATTGTCTGACCCAGGTGAAAATGATGGGTTGCCTTGCAGTGGCAAGATATCGGATATATCCCCTTCCAAACCCCAATACCCGTTTAAGTCCCTCCAGACCGCTCTCATTGGACCCAACAACAGACTGCTCTTAAATTTTTTTGGCACCGAACTCCGTGGGCCGTGAAGTAAATAATGTAAGTGATATGGCGCAAAGAATGCCTGTTCCAGCTGCCGTGGCGTAAAATCTTGTTTCTCAAGCAGCCAGTCTCCCAAATGTCTTAACAAACAAGCTTGATTATATTTTTTTATATCTGGGAGACCTATACCTCCCTCTTTCCACGAACCTACTAATACTTCCAGTGATAATTTGGGCTTTCCCCCCCCCCCCCCCCCACCCCCAAATTAACTTTCTTAAATGCTGATAGAATTGTTTAAGATCTTTGTTTCGCAATCTCAGCGGTAGCACCTGTAGAATGTATAACCACCTGGGGAATTCTGCCATACGGAACAGCTGGATCCTCCCGTGTAACGAAAGCTGTAATACTGCCCATTTTTGCAACCTATATCGCATATTGTCCAATAGCCTAGTGAAATTAAGATTGTAAAAAGCTGTCATTTTCATGGACACTTGTACCCCAAGATATTTGAAGTTATCTGTAGCCCACTTTAATGGGAATCCCACCCCCCACTCCCCCCTCACTGTGTCCGTGGCGGTTAGTGCCAGGGATTTTGAAAAATTGATTTGGAATCCTGCGAAATCCCCATATTCTCTGAACAATTCTAACAATACGTCTAGAGATTTCCTGGGGTCAGTAAGGTGTACCAAAATGTCATCCGCGAATGCAGATATCTTGAATCCCATCTTACCCCATGCTACTCCAACTATCTCCGGATGCGACTCAATTTCCCTTATCAAGGGATCCAGCGTCAGAACAAACAATAATGGAGAAAGGGGACATCCCTGCCTTACTCCTCTCCTTATCTGAAATGTCTGCGACCTTTCACCATTAATCCACAGGAAAGTCTGAGGGCTCGAATAAAGGGCTCCCACTGCACTTCGGAAAAAACCCTCCACACCAATTCTCTGCATTACTGCAAACAAGAACTGCCATACCACCCGATCAAAAGCCTTCTCTGTATCAAAACTAACAAGCAGAGAAGGCTGTCTCTGCTCCTCCACTCTCTCTAACGAGGCAATGAGTGCCCTCACATTACTTACCACTGATCTGCCCCTTACAAACCCCACTTGTGGTGCCGCCACCAGGTCTGGGAGCACTCGTGCCAACCGGTTCGCTAAACCTTTGCATAAAGTTTAACATCACAATTTAATAGTGATATTGGTCTATAGGAACCCATTTCCTCTGGGTCTTTACCCGGTTTCAACAGCACGATCATTTTAGCCATATTAAAAGTCTCTGGGGCCGACCCTGAAGCCGCCATAGAATTGAATAGATTCAGCAAAGGCGGAGTCACCTGTTCTTGTAACAATTTGTAAAAAGCCATGCTGTATCCATCTGGCCCAGGTGCCTTATGGATGTCACTCTGTTGGAACGCTAGAATTAATTCCCCCTTCTCAATAGGGGCATTGAGATATTCTTTCTGTGACTCTGACAGTTTGGGGAGATCAACATTATCTAAAAACAAAGCACTGTCAGACACTATGTCCGCATCCTTCCTGTACAGACCTGCATAATACTGTCGAAAGCTTTCCACTATCTCCTGCTCCAATCTAATTACTTTCCCATCTTGGCTCTTTACTTGTAGGATTCGGTTTGTACCTCTTTTCCCCTTGGCTAACCGGCCCAGCAAGCTCCCTGCCTTATTCCCATACATGAACAATTGGTGTTTATAATACATGATGGATTTCTGTTCCCTCTCCTGTAAAAGTTCATTTAATTCCCTCTGAGCCTCCAAATATGCTAACTTCTGTTCTGGTGTCCGGGCAGCCCCATATTTCATCCGGTGTGTTCGAACCTCCCTTTCCAAGCGTAATATCTCTTTGTCCCTCTGTTTCCTTTTCCATGCCCTGTATGCGATGACCTCACTTCTCAGAACCGCCTTTGCTGTTTCCCAATATAACCCATGTTGTTCTATATGTTCTCTGTTATAATACTCATAATCTCTCCACTTCTTCTGCAAGAATTCTTGAAATTTTACATCCCGTTAAAGTTCAAATGGGAATGTCCACCCCCCTTGCCCTCTCCTGTCTCCGACCGCTTCCCATGTCACCCATATTGGGGAGTGGTCTGATATTTCACCTGGCCCGATCTCCGCCTCCACAGTTTTAGAGAAGAGAGGTTTCGAGACCAATATGTAGTCAATCCTGGAAAGGGCCCGAGACAAGTGTGTGTAGTCTCTGCTACCCTGATGTAACACCCTCCACGCATCTATCAAATCAAGCGTTGCGCACAAAAATGGCAGTCCCCTCAAGTAATGGCGATACCCCAAACTCCCCTGACTTGTCTTATCCACTAATGGGTCATAAACCATATTGAAGTCACCCCCAAGCATCACATTGCTCCTCTGATATGGAGTCAGCAGTGCCACAATCTCTTTGTAGAATTTCTTATCATAGATGTTGGGTGCATAGATATTACAAAAAATATAGGGTATCCCCCCTAACACGACATCTACCAATATATATCTACCCACTGCACTCCTCTTAATCGATTTGATAGTCAACTGTAGCCCCTTTCTGAATAAAATCAACATGCCTGCCTTCTTTTTTTGGGCTAGAGCGCCAATCACTGTCTCCACCCAGCCCTGCTTGAATTTGTCATGTTCACTGGAAGTCAGGTGTGTTTCTTAGAGAAACGCTATATCCGCTGCATGGCGCTGCAAAGCCTGTAGAATTTTTTTCCTCTTTACGGGCGATGAGACCCCCCCCAACGTTCCAAGACAGCAATTTAACCTGCCCCAGCTCTCCAAGTCAGCGCATATCTCAATGTAGTCTGCTTACCACTGTTTGGAGAGCGTACCTCCCAGCCCTTAGGTACCCTCCCTCTTGGCCATTGAATCCTCCACTGCCCCCCCCCCCCCCCCGCCACGCGCGAAGCCAGCATATAAATAATAATAAAAACCCCAAAAACATACCCCAATAACCACAGATCTCCCCCCTCCTCCCCCTCCCTCTCCCTTCCCTGCCCCCACATCCCATCATTTGTCTGGTGTATATCCGGAACTCTTCCATTTTTGGACCTGAAGCAGCCCTACCCAATTCCTTACTTGCCGCTTCTATCCCCCTTCTCCCCCACTAAGCATGAGCAGGTTTAAATCTCCCTAGTCTTCATTCCTCAAACTCCTCCCCTCCTTCCCTTCCCAGAATACCCTTTTAT
Organism: Microcaecilia unicolor; assembly: GCF_901765095.1. NCBI lineage: Eukaryota > Metazoa > Chordata > Amphibia > Gymnophiona > Siphonopidae > Microcaecilia > Microcaecilia unicolor. Next base: position 115,031,910 of record NC_044040.1, on the reverse strand, counting down.
GAAGAGCCCTTGCTCCCTTAAAAGAGGGCACCAAAAGCTCTCCATCTTCCTATCCACCTGCCTATTAATTCCTCCCTCCTAACTATCCCCTCCTCCCCATCTCTTCCAGCCCACTCTTGGGTCTTTTTAAAACACATTTATCCAAACCCTCTCACCAGCCTTTATTTAGATCGTGATCCACTCAACTCTTTCTCACAGGTCCCACCACAGTATAATATACTTGCAGAGAAGTCAGTAAGTGTATGACAATCTTCTCTTTCATCTCCTCTTCAGATGTGTAGTACTTCATGCTCAATCTGGTTGGTTCTCTTTATCCAAAGTGAAGTGTCTGCTATAATCGCTCCCACCTGTGTGGGCTCAACTCTTTCGACTCTAGTGGGTCAGGATAGCATCAGCTACAAGCAGACCTGACACGTGTGCAAAGGGATTTGGTCTGCAGCAATTAACACTTGTTTCAAACAGACGGTCCACTATCTAAATTAGTTGCCATCCTCTCCCGATACCACATATCATTTTCTGCCTGGCCGCAGCTGCAGCGCTGTCACGTTCATTTAGATGCTTGGCTCTACGTTCATGGTTGCTCCTATTTTCCCCGAGCAACTGGCATCCACCTTATGACGTGTAGCTTTGCAAGTACCAAAGAGTCCTTCTTTACTGTATGCATTAGCCACTGTTATGCTATTGTATCCAAATATGAGTGGTTGTCGTCATCTCAGTCCACCCTCAGCGTGAAAGCGCCCTCTTCTCAGAATTCCAAGCAAAAAAATCAAATTGGAAAATTACAACTTCGAACAAACTTTAACATTTTAAATTGATCCCCTAACTGCAGCACCTAGCAAATGCTGCCATTTTCTGGTGGGTCCTTGCGCCAAACTTCAGCCTTAACACCTGTCGCCTTGCTGCATGTCTGCAGCCCCAACCGTTCATTCAGACTCTGCTCCCCTTTTTGCCAATGCCTCCAGGTATGCATTAGCGTCTTCCACCCTCTCAAAGATGTGCACCTTATCATCTCCATAACTTTCAGTTTCGCTGGATACAAGAGGCTGAAGCGAATCTTTTTAGCGAAGAGTGTAGAACATGCGGGTACGAACGCCTTCCGCGCCGCTGTTACCTTAGTTGAATAGTCCTGGAAGCAGAGGACTTTGTTATTCTGGTACCGCAGATGTTTGCCGCCTCGGAACGCCTGCAATATCTGTAGTTTATGGGCATCATTTAGAACTTTAAGGATTGTCACTCTTGGTCGGGATTCTCCCGGCCGTCGTGGCCCCAGTCTATGTGCTCTCTCAACACGGAGCTCCCCCACCAACTCCGGGAGCTCCGCTGCCTCCGGTATCTATTTTTCAAGGAAGCTTCGTAGATCTCTATCTCCCAGGGATTCCGGAAGACCCACCAATCGTGTGTTGTTCCGCCTTGAGCAGTTTTCAATGTCCTCCAACTTTTCCTCCAGCTCAGTTATTCGTTTTTGCAATGCTGGGACATCCCCTGTTAGTTTCTGCACCTCGTCTTCTACACTGCTAACTCGTTGTTGTATTTCTCTCAGCTCTGTCACCATTGTTGTATAGCGCTCCTCCATGCCATCTAATTTGTCCAATATTTTTTGAAATTTACAGTCTACCGACTGTTCCACTGCCTCCAACACTTCTCTTATTATATCCGCCGCCCATTGCGAGCTCGGAGACGGCGGTTGGCTCTTATCCACCATCTTGGCCTCCGCTCCGCGCCCCTTCTCACGGCTGTCGTTTTTCATCACTTTGGACGCCATACCCCTTGAATCCGTTACCTCTCTGCCACTCTCGCTCTGTGCTTTGCGTTAAGGTGAGAATTGGATCGTTTCGGGGGGAATATCAGCTGATTCTGAACAGCGGCTCTGTCGGGCGCTTCGGAGCAGCGTGTCCACGCGTCCTCACTCCTCAATAGCCCAACCGGAAGTTTTTTCCTTTGGTCCTTTTATTATGTTGTTGTCCCCCTTCTCTGAACCAGTTGCAGTGGGACAACTGTTTCCAGGCCCTGATAGATGCAACAATTTGCTAACCAGCATCATTATCGTAAGTGGATTTTAATACCCACGTTGATACCCTCAGTCATCCCCATTCTCACTTTCTATTATATACTTTTGCTGATCTCAGTCTTCAGCAATGGTTTTCTTTCCCTACCCATAAAGGAGGACATACACTAGATGTGATTATTTCTCAATCTAACTCAGCCCTATTTATTTTTATTTATTTATTTATTGCATTTGTATCCCACATTATCCCACCTCTATGCAGGCTCAATGTGGCTTACAATTCGTCGTGGATATTGGAAATAGAAAAGAATATACATTTGGTTTATGGAGGGTTAGGGTTACATGGTGGTGAAGTACATGGTTGTGTTACAGTAAAAGACGTTATAAGACATTCCTATATATATTAAAGATTGTACAGTTACATGTGTTGATCTTTATGATAAATCTTGTCGAAGAGATAAGTTTTCAGTAGTTTGCGGAAATTGGCCAGTTCATGGACCGTTTTCAAGTTGCGTGGTAGTGCGTTCCATAGCTGTGCACTCATATAGGAAAAGGTAGATGCATGCAACAATTTGTATTTCAGACCTTTACAATTGGGAGGATGAAGATTGAGGAATGTGCGAGAAGATTTTATTGCGTTCCTGGGTGGTAGTTCTATTAGGTCTGACATGTAGGCTGGTGCGTCTCCATGGATGATCTTGTGGACTAGGGTACAAAGTTTGAACGTGATGCATTCTTTAATTGGGAGCCAGTGTAGTTTTTCTCGTAGGGGTGTCGCGCATTCGTATTTTGATTTGCCGAATATTAGTCTGGCTGCTGTGTTCTGGGCTGTCTGGAGTTTTTTAAGTATTTGCTCTTTGCAGCCAGCGTATAGTGAATTACAATAGTCCAGATGGCTGAGTACTAGTGATTGTACCAGATTGCGGAAGGCGGACCTTGGAAAAAATGGTTTAATTCTTTTTAGTTTCCACATTGAGTGAAACATCTTTTTGGTTATGTTTGTCACATGATTCTCGAGTGTTAGGTGTCGATCAATGGTGACTCCAAGAATTTTTAGGGTGTCCGAAACTGGTAGGTTTAGTTTAGGTGTGTTGATGGTGGTGAATTTATTCTTATTGTATTGCAAAGTGAGTACAAGGAATTGGGGTTTTTCTGTCTTTAGTTTCAGCTGAAATGCATCTGCCCAGGAATTCATGATGTGTAGGCATTGATTGATTTCGTTGGAGATTTCCCTTAGATCTTGTTTGAATGGGATGAAGATCGTTACATCGTCAGCATATATATGTGGGTTTAAGTTCTGATTCGATAGTAGTCTGACCAAGGGTGTCATCATTAGGTTGAATATGGTCGGTGAGAGAGGGGATCCCTGTGGAACACCGCATTCAGGTGTCCATGTAGCTGATGTAGCCGAATTTGATGCCACTTGATAAGAGCATGTAGTTAGGAACCCCTTAAACCAGTTGAGAACGTTGCCTCCGATGCCGAAGTATTCAAGGATATGTAATAAAATTCCATGGTCAACCATGTCAAATGCGCTTGACATGTCGAATTGTAACAGTAGTATGTTATTCCCGTTTGCAATCAGTTGTTTGAGTTTTGTCATGAGTGTGACTAATACGGTTTCAGTGCTGTGGTTGGTGCGGAATCCTGACTGGGAATCGTGTAATACTGAGAACTTGTTTAGATATTCTGTGAGTTGTCTGGTCACCATACCTTCTGTTATTTTGGTAATTAAGGGAATTCACAAGTCCCTTGGTCTGATCACTTTATCATTGGATTGAGGAGCAGGTGGGGGGAAGAGGGGTTGGTGGTTGGGAGGCGAGGATAGTAGATGGCAGACTTATACGGTCTGTACCAGAGCCAATGATGAGAGGTGGGTCTGGTGGTTGGGAGGCAGGGAATACTGCTGGGCAGATTATACGGTCTGAGATGGAGATGGGAGGCGGGACCGGTGGTTGGGAGGCGGGGAATACCGCTGGGCAGACTTATACGGTCTGTGCCCTGAAAAAGACAGGTACAAATCAAGGTAAGGTATACACATATGAGTTTATCATGTTGGGCAGACTAGATGGACCGTGCGGGTCTTTTTCTGCCGTCATCTACTATGTTACTATGTTACTTTTTCTTTTTTTTTCATATCACTCTCACTTCCCCTATGTATTCAGCAAACGCTTCCTAAATTTTCACAATTTCTTGCCCAGGGGTACCCTCAGAATATTTCCCCCTCTCTTTTTTCTTTTCCTTTATATTTTGATTCATTAGGCCTTGAGTCTATGGTAAATAGTCTTCATATGTTCCTGTCCTCTGCATTGGGTGAGATTGCTCCTCTTAAGAGCCAAAATTCTTCATCAGGTTCACATAAGCAGCCCTGGTATTATTCAGGATTACACTTATTAAAAAGACAACTTCGTAAAGTAGAACATATGTGGCAGAAGTAAAATCGGTCAATGACCTCTCTAGTTTCCAAACTAAACTTAGAAGTGATAATTTTAAGTTAAAAAAAAAAGCTAAATCACTTTATTTGAGGGATCATGCAAAGAAAACTCCTAACCTGACTAAGGAACTATTTACAATATTCCGTGATCTAACTTCAAGCAACTCTACTGACAATTTATGTACATGAGGTCCCTCAGCTGAAGAGCTTGCACAATATTTCTCTAACAAGGTGTAGGATCTTGTTAGTTCCCTTCCAGCCACTGGCCCTTCCTCAGCCTCTACCTTGTTGCTCCCACTGTTACTGGCACACAGGTGCAAACCCAGCCCTCTACCCCTTATCTCGGCAAGTTCTCTTGGTCTTAATTCCATCTTCAGACTCAGCTTTCCTTCTGACATAGTAAATAATGGCAGATAAAGACCTATACGGTCCATCTAGTCTGCCCAACAAGATAAACTCATTTTACATGGTATTCGATACTTTATATGTATACCCGAGTTTGATTTGTCCTTGCCATTTTCAGGGCACAGACCGTAGAAGTCTGCCCAGCAGTTTTCTTGTACTAAAAGTTCTGAAGCTAGCGTTAAAGCCCCTTAAAGTTTACACTCCAGCCCGTCCATATCTATTCAGTCATGATCAGGGCGTAGAGCACCGGTTTTGCTTCCCAATTACCAGCGTCACCACCCAATCTCCGCTAAGATTCCGTGGATCCATTCCTTCTAAACAGGATTCCTTTGTGTTTATCTCACACATGTTTGAATTACATTACCGTTTTCATCTCCACCACGTCCTGCGGGAGGGCGTTCCATTTGTCCACCGGGGCGTAGCCAGAAAACAGATTTTGGGTGGGCCTAGGCAAGAACTGGGTGGGCACCAAGTGTTCTCCCCCCCCCCCCCCCCCCCCCCAAAAAAAAAAAAATCTCAGCTGGTGAGAAAACGCTTCTTTCCACCTTGGCAGTCTGCAGCAGGCATGCACTGAAAACTGAGCATGTGCAGGTGCCAGTAGTGTGGAGAGTACTGTTTTTGTTACCATCAGGGGGAAGCCTTCAGCTGGCAGAGCTTGGGATCCCTACCAGCTACCACTAAATGTATGCTACTGTTGGGTGGGCCCAGGCCCACCTCTGGCTACGCCACTGTTGTCCACCACCCTCTCTGTGAAAAAATACTTCCTGACATTACTCCTGAGTCTGACCCCCTTCAACCTCAATTCATATCCTCTAGTTCTACCGAATTTCAACTCTGGAAAAGGTTTATTTGCAGATTAATACCTTACAAATATTTGAACTTCTGTATCATGTCACCCCTGTTTCTCCTTTTCTTCAAGGTATACATGTTCAGGTTGGCAAGTCTCTCATACGGTTTACAACGCAAATCCCATACCATTTTTGTAGCTTTTCTTTGCACCGCCTTCAGTCTTTTTACATCTTTAGCAAGATACAGCCTCCAAAACTGAACACAATACTCCAAGTGGGACCTCACCAACGACTTGTAGAGGGGCATCAACACCTCCTTTCTTCTGCTGGTTATACCCCTCTCTATGCAGCCTAACATCCTTCTGGCCTCAGCTACCGCCTTGTCACATTGTTTCTTCACCTTCAGATCCTCGGACACCAACACCACAAGATCTGTCTCCTGAGTCGAGCTTACTAATCTCTCCCCTCCTATCCGGTATCTCTGTTTTGTGTTTCTGCACCCCAAGTGCATCACTCTACACTTCTTGGCATTAAATTTTAACTATACAAACTATATAGAAACCTGATGATGTTTAAAATCTAAATTAAACAACTTCTTTCCTTTAAATGTATAATAGTGCTCAGTAATAGGTGCTTTGTTGTCGAGCTAATGATTAAATCCTTTGACAGCACCAGCAACCACCATCACAGCACTTACTGGTCCCTTCCTCCCTACCGTTTGTGCTAAGATTTTCATTAGATCCTACACGGTTTGCTGCAGTCCCGTTTGCCACTCTCCTCATGCGCCTTAGTGTTCGTGACTGTGTTATCTGCCACTACATTAATGTTATATCAACACTTTGTTCAGAACCATTTTATGAGAAAAGTCCACTTATCTTGTAGGAGTCTGTTGTTACTCTATGGTGCCTCGGGTTAACTGGTGCTCAAATCATTCGCTCATTTTTTTCTTTTTATCTCTGCTCGTGAAGTGCTCCCCATATTCCTCAGTGATGTTCAGCGTACTCTACATCGCAGTATCTTTCTTGCCGTTCCCAACATGCTCACATGTTTCGCATTACGCGTCGTCAGGAGAACGAATAACTAGAATAAAACAAATTTGTGTTTCCTTGTTCACTATTGTACATTTTACCCTCTATTTCTCTTTAAACTCAATAATCCAAATTTTCTTACGTTTTTACTTTCAATTTTCGGCTGTCCTGTGGTGTGGACCAAATCCCAGTCCGCTCCAGGTCGGTAAGACGCCAGTACATGTGCAGTTTCATGTCATATTCCCACCCCCAGTTTAAATACTCTAAAGGTGTGTCGCTGGCCACCAATCAATTTCTTTAACCCCTTCGGGGCTGTGGTCTGCCAACGGAAAATGTATTGTGCCTCCTTGCGTAAGAGGCTTGTAGTGATGTTGCCCCCCCCCCCCATGACTGACGTGAGTTGAGCTAGAACTACAAATAAAAGATCTTTTTCTTGGTGTTTTAGTTGTTCCCAATGGCTGACCAAAGGTGCTTCTTTTTTATGTGTCCGTAGGTTACTGAGATGTTCCCCTATTCACTGCTTTATTTTGCACCTGGTCTGGCCAATGTACCATTTATTCTCCGAGGACAAGCAGGCTGCTTGTTCTCACGACTGGGTTGACGTCCGCGGCAGCCCCCACCAACCGGAAGAAGCTTCGCGGGACGGTCGGCACGCAGGCCACGCCCACCGCGCATGCGCGGCCGCCTTCCCGCCCGTGCGCGACCGCTCCCGCCAGTTACTTTTTTTCCGCGACTGAGAGAGTGGTGCGTTTGCCTCTCTCTCTGTTCAGCCGCCGGATTTTCGACCGCGTTTACGCGGATCGTCGCTTGGATTCCCGTTCGGTTTCCTCTGATTTTGTTTGTATTGTTTAGAAAAAAAAAAAAGAAATTTTTTGCGCGTGTGGAGCACGCGCTTCCCTTTTTCCCTCGCTTTCTAGCGGGGACGCCACGTTGCGGCCTAGTGGCCGCTCGGTCGGTTGATTTTTTCGTGGTGTGATTTTAGCCACCATTGCCGACTTTGACTTCGCCGACGCGATTTTTCCGTCGATGTCCTCGAAGGTCCCGAGTGGATTTAAAAAGTGTGGTCGCTGCGGCCGGCCGATCTCGCAGACCGACACCCACGCTTGGTGCCTCCAGTGCCTCGGGCCGGAGCACAATCTCAAGTCGTGCGCTTTGTGTCTCGGTCTCCGGAAACGGACTCAGGTTGCGAGGCAAGTTCTGCGGGACCGTCTTTTTGGAACTTGCGCCAGCCCCTCGACGTCGACCTCGACGGCATCGGTATCGAAGGCCGGTTCTTCGGTACCGGTATCGATGCCCGAGACATCGGCACCGATGGCAGCGACCCCAGGAGAACAGGTCCCGTCAGCCCGCCGGTCCGCCGGTGAGAGTGGGGTTGAGAGGCCGCGTGGGCAGTCGGCCCCGGTCACTCCCTCAACTCGTGAGCCACGGGACCGAACCCTGTCGGACCCGGTACCTCGAGACCGAGGGGGATCGACCTCCTCCTCCTCCATGCCCTCCGGCGCCGGTGACGTGCACCGGAAAAAAGATAAGAAGCGCCGTCACCGGGAGCCCTCGGTGCACCCTGAAGAGTCGACGCCGAAGCGTCATCGCAGAGAGGAGAGATCTCCGTCGGTGGTGGAGGTACCGACGCGTCGGGGTTCCGGCACCTCGGTGCCGTCTCCTGGCCCCCAGCAGCTTCTGGCACCGACACCCTTACCGGCCCCACCGCCTTTCCCGGCAGCGGGCCTGGACGAGTGCCTCAGAGCCATCCTTCCGGGGATCCTGGAAGGGCTGATGCGCCAGGCTGTGCCACCCCCTGCGCCGATGACTGTGGCGCCGGCGAGCTCTAGCCCGGCGCCGGGGCTGTCGACACCGCCGCCGCTTGCGGTGCCGGTCTCGACCGCCACGCAGGTGGAGTCCCCGTCGACGTCGATGGAGGGAGCTCCGTCCCCGCCGGCGCGGGAGTCCACCGCTCGACGACACCGAGACCTTGGTGCCTCGACGTCGAGCCGGGCCCGGTACCGGACTCAGCTACATGAGCTAATGTCCGATACCGAGGATGAGGACTCGTGGGGGGAAGAGGAGGACCCGAGATATTTCTCCTCAGAGGAGTCTACGGGCCTTCCCTCGGACCCCACGCCGTCACCGGAGAGGAAGCTCTCACCTCCTGAGAGTCTCTCCTTTGCCTCCTTTGTGCGGGATATGTCTATAAGCATTCCCTTTCCCGTGGTCTCTGTGGAAGAGCCGAGGGCCGAGATGCTCGAGGTCCTCGACTATCCATCACCACCTAGAGAGTCCTCCACGGTACCGCTGCACAATGTCCTGAAGGAGACGCTGCTTCGGAACTGGGTGCGACCACTAACTAACCCCACCATTCCCAAGAAAGCAGAGTCCCAGTACAGGATCCACTCTGACCCAGAGCTCATGCGGCCCCAGTTGCCCCATGACTCAGCGGTCGTGGATTCTGCTCTCAAGAGGGCACGGAGTTCGAGGGATACCGCCTCGGCGCCCCCGGGGCGGGAGTCTCGCACTCTGGACTCATTTGGGAGGAAGGCCTACCAATCCTCCATGCTCGTGACCCGCATCCAATCTTACCTGCTCTATATGAGCATCCACATGCGGACCAATGTGCAACAGCTGGCGGACCTGGTCGATAAGCTCCCGCCGGAGCAGTCCAGGCCTTATCAGGAGGTGGTCAGGCAGCTGAAGGCGTGCAGAAAGTTCCTGTCCAGGGGGATTTTTGACACCTGTGACGTGGCATCTCGTGCTGCGGCCCAAGGTATAGTGATGCGCAGGCTCTCATGGCTGCGTGCCTCTGACCTGGACAACCGCACCCAGCAGAGACTGGCTGACGTCCCTTGCCGGGGGGATAATATTTTTGGCGAGAAGGTCGAGCAGATGGTTGACCAACTGCATCAGCGGGAAACCGCTCTCGACAAGCTCTCCCACCGGGCGCCTTCAGCACCCGCCCCCGCGGGCGGGCGTTTTTCCCGGGCTCGGCAGGCTGCACCCTATTCTTTTGCGAAGCGTAGGTACAACCAGCCGGCCCGAAGGCCTCGTCAGGCACAGGGACAGCCCCAGCGCGCTCGTTCCCGTCAACAGCGTGCGCCTAAGCAGCCCCCTGCGCCTCCACAGCAAAAGCCGGGGACGGGCTTTTGACTGGATCCATGGGAACGTAGCCGCCCTACAAGTGTCCGTACCGGACGACCTGCCGGTCGGAGGGAGGTTAAAATTCTTTCACCAAAGGTGGCCTCTCATAACCTCCGACCAGTGGGTTCTCCAAATAGTGCGGTACGGATACGCCCTGAATTTGGCCTCCCTGCCTCCAAATTGTCCTCCGGGAGCTCAGTCTTTCAGCTCCCATCACAAGCGGGTACTTGCAGAGGAACTCTCCGCCCTTCTCAGCGCCAATGCGGTCTAGCCCGTACCACCCGGGCAGGAAGGGCAGGGATTCTATTCCAGGTACTTCCTTGTGGAAAAGAAAACAGGGGGGATGCATCCCATCCTAGACCTGAGAGGCCTGAACAAATTCCTGGTCAAAGAAAGTTCAGGATGCTTTCCTTGGGCACCCTTCTGCCAATGATTCAGAAAAACGATTGGCTATGTTCCCTGGATTTAAAGGACGCATACACTCACATCCCGATACTGCCAGCTCACAGACAGTATCTCAGATTCCGCCTGGGCGCACGGCACTTTCAGTAGTGTGTGCTGCCCTTTGGGCTCGCCTCTGCCCCACGGGTGTTTACAAAGTGCCTCGTGGTGGTAGCGGCGTATCTACGCAAGCTGGGAGTGCACGTGTTCCCATATCTCGACGATTGGCTGGTCAAGAACACCTCGGAGGCAGGAGCCCTCCGGTCCATGCAGTGCACTATTCAACTCCTGGAGCTGCTGGGGTTTGTGATAAATTACCCAAAGTCCCATCTCCAGCCAACCCAATCTCTGGAATTCATAGGAGCTCTGCTGAATACCCAGACGGCTCAGGCCTTCCTTCCCGAAGCGAGGGCCAACAACCTCCTGTCCCTGGCTTCGCGGACCAGAGCGTCTCAGCAGATCACAGCTCGGCAGATGTTGAGACTTCTGGGTCATATGGCCTCCACGGTCCATGTGACTCCCATGGCTCGTCTTCACATGAGATCTGCTCAATGGACCCTAGCTTCCCAGTGGTTCCAAGCCACCGGGAATCTAGAAGATGTCATCCGCCTCTCCACCAGTTGCCGCACTTCACTGCTCTGGTGGACCATTCGGACCAATTTGACCCTGGGACGTCCATTCCAAATTCCGCAGCCCACGAAAGTGCTGACGACGGATGCATCTCGCTTGGGGTGGGGAGCTCATGTCGATGGGCTTCACACCCAAGGTCTGTGGTCCCTCCAGGAGAAGGAGCTGCAGATCAACCTCCTGGAGCTCCGAGCGATCTGGAACGCACTGAAGGCTTTCAGAGATCGGCTGTCCTGCCAAATTATCCAAATTCGGACAGACAATCAGGTTGCAATGTATTACACCAACAAGCAGGGGGGCACCGGATCTCGCCCCTTGTGTCAGGAAGCCGTCGGGATGTGGCGTTGGGCTTGCCAGTTCGGCATGCTCCTCCAAGCCACATACCTGGCAGGTGTAAACAACAGTCTGGCCGACAGGCTGAGCAGAGTCATGCAACCGCACGAGTGGTCGCTTCATTCCAGAGTGGTACGCAAGATCTTCCGAGAGTGGGGCACCCCCTCGGTGGACCTTTTCGCCTCTCAGATCAACCACAAGCTGCCTCTGTTCTGTTCCAGACTTCAGGCACACGGCAGGCTAGCGTCGGACGCCTTTCTCCTTCATTGGGGGACCGGCCTCCTGTATGCTTATCCTCCCATACCTTTGGTGGGGAAGACCTTACTGAAGCTCAAGCGAGACCACGGCACCATGATTCTGATCGCGCCCTTTTGGCCCCGTCAGATCTGGTTCCCTCTTCTTCTGGAGTTGTCCTCCGAAGAACCGTGGAGATTGGAGTGTTTTCCGACTCTCATTTCGCAGAACGACGGAGCGTTGCTGCACCCCAACCTGCAGTTCCTGGCTCTCACGGCCTGGATGTTGAGGGCGTAGACTTCACTGCGTTGGGTCTGTCTGAGGGTGTCTCCCGTGTCTTGCTTGCCTCTAGGAAGGATTCCACTAAAAAGAGTTACTTTTTCAAGTGGAGGAGGTTTGTCGTTTGGTGTGAGAGCAAGGCCCTAGAACCTCGTTCTTGCCCTGCACAGAACCTGCTTGAATACCTTCTGCACTTATCAGAGTCTGGCCTCAAGACCAACTCAGTAAGGAATCACCTTAGTGCGATTAGTGCTTACCATTATCGTGTGGAAGGTAAAGCCATCTCTGGAGAGCCTTTAGTCGTTCGATTCATGAGAGGCTTGCTTTTGTCAAAGCCCCCTATCAAGCCTCCTACAGTGTCATGGGATCTCAACGTCGTCCTCACCCAGCTGATGAAACCACCTTTTGAGCCACTGAATACCTGCCATCTGAAGTACTTGACCTGGAAGGTCATTTTCTTGGTGGCAGTTACTTCAGCTCGTAGGGTCAGTGAGCTTCAAGCCCTGGTAGCTCATGCTCCATATACCAAATTTCATCACAACAGAGTAGTGCTCCGCACCCACCCAAAGTTCCTGCCGAAGGTGGTGTCGGAGTTCCATCTTAACCAGTCAATTGTCTTGCCAACATTCTTCCCCAGGCCGCATACCCGCCCTGCTGAACGTCAGTTGCACACATTGGACTGCAAGAGAGCATTGGCCTTCTACTTGGAGCGGACACAGCCCCACAGACAGTCCGCCCAATTGTTTGTTTCTTTCGACCCTAACAGGCTAGGGGTCGCTGTCGGGAAACGCACCATCTCCAATTGGCTAGCAGATTGCATTTCCTTCACTTACGCCCAGGCTGGGCTGACTCTTGAGGGTCATGTCATGGCTCAGTGTCAGAGCCATGGCAGCGTCGGTGGCTCACTTGAAGTCAGCCACTATTGAAGAGATTTGCAGGGAACAGTCGCGCACGGGCGGGAAGACGGCCGCGCATGCGCGGTGGGCATGCCCTGCGTGCGGACCGCCCGCGAAGCTTCTTCCGGTTGGTGGGGGCTGCCGCGGACGTCACCCAGTCGTGAGAACAATCAGCCTGCTGTCCTCGGAGAACACCTGCTACAGGTATGTATCATTCACTTTCCCGATGCGGGAAACGGCGTTCGGCGGCAGGTCTTTGCAGCTCGGGGTACACTGATTTTGCGAGACTCGAGGGAGCGGTGCCCCCCCCCCCAAAGAACGTGCTTTCCTGCCAGAGCCTGGCGATTCTCATGCCATTTTGTGATCGGTCGCGGAGCCGGCTCCAGTATATGTTTTGGGCAAAGCTTCTTCTCCGCTGGTAGGGGAGTTGGGGGGCCATCAGGCACTGTGGGCGGTGGTGCAGGTGCCATGGCTGCGACCTCCGTTGCGGGGGAGGGGTTTTCGCCAGAGTTTATTTTGCTACTCTATCAGGCGTTTTTGTTGAAAAGGGCCTTGCCCCCCCCCCCATTCGGCTGTGACAGCTTTGGCCTTTGATTCTCTCAGGGGGTCTGGGGATAACCAAGAGATTTTGGGGTTTTCCCCAGAGAATTTCTCCTCCCTTAAAAAGTCTAGGCTTTTTGGGGGGTCTGAGGAGGGGGTCCTGCAGACAGTCGCCTGCAGCTCTCTCCGTGGTGGCTCTCTCGGAGCAGACGGGGATAGAAGACGTGGAGGACAGTGTCCTCACTGACCAACCAGAGGACTCTTCCCCCGTGAGGATTTTCCATAAGGAGGAGTTGTCCTCCTTTATCTCTCAGGCGCTGGAAGCCCTGAATATAGAGGACCCTGAGGTTGCAGCTTCTCAGGCAGTCAACCCCAAGATGGCTAGTAGCAGACGACCTTCTAAGGCCTTTCCGGTACATGAAGCTATTGAAGAGTTGCTTTCGGCCCAGTGGGCGGATCCGGATGGGGGGCTGAAAGTAGCCAGGGCTATAGCCAGGCTGTATCTGGTTTCAGCGGACCGTTTAGAGCAGTTTGCTCTACCTAGGGTGGATGCCCTGGTGATGGCGGTCACTAAGAAGACTACTCTGCCAGTGGAAGGTGGTGTGGCACTTAAAGATATGCAAGACAGACGGCTAGAGGCCTCTTTAAACGTGCCTTTGAGGTGGCCGCTTTGACACTTCAAGCTTCTGTTTGTAGTTCTTATGTGGCTAGAACTTGTCTCAGTTGGCTACATTCTGTCATGGATTCAATTTCAGAGTCTGATATGCAGGGAACTCCTCAGATGTCGTTGATGGATATTGGCCTGGCGTACTTGGCGGATGCCTTGTATGATTTGGTCCGTGCTTCGGCCAAACTCATGGCCTTGACCGTTTCCTCTCGGCGTCTTCTGTGGCTCCGTCATTGGGCTGCAGATATGGTCTGTAAGCAGCGGCTCATTAAATTGCCTTTCTGAGGGAAATTGCTTTTTGGGGAAGACCTAGATAAGATTGTTAAAGATTTGGGGGATTCCAAATCTCAGCGTCTTCCAGAGGATAGACCCAAGTCTACTTCCAGGCAGGGAGCCTCGAGGTCACGTTTCAGAGAGACGCGATGGTATCGCCCGGGGCGGTCCAGCGCAGCCTTTCAGCGTCCTCGTTTTGGACAGCGTTCTTCCTTTCACAACGAGAAGCATCCAGCTGTACCCCCCTCTTGTCAGGGGGCTCCTTCTCGGGCCTCCCAATGATGGGGTGCAGGTCCACTCGGGAGGAGAACAGCTTGGTGGTCGGATTTCTCTGTTTCTTCCAGAGTGGGCCAGAATTACTTTGGCCCAGTGGGTCCTCGATGTGGTGCGAGAAGGTTACAAGCTAGAATTCTTCTCTCCCGTCACAGACTTTTTTCTTGAGTGTATCGTGGACCAAGAGGACAGCGGTTCTGCAGTGTTTGCGAGACCTGCTAAAGATAGGGGGCTATCATGCCTGTTCCTCCTCTCGAAAGGCGCACAGGTTGGTACTCCATCTCCTTTGTGGTTCCAAAGAAGGGAGGGGCTTTTCGGCCTATTCTCGATCTCAGAAAAGTAAACCAGTTTTTGCGGGTTCATCACTTCCGCGTGGAAATATTAAGGGCAGTTATTGTTGCTGTTCAACCAGGTGAGTTTTTGACGGCTCTCGATTTGAGGGAAGCTTACCTGCATATTCCCATTTGGCAGCCCCATCAGAGATTTCTCAGATTTGCGGTGCTGGGTCAGCACTTCCAGTTTCGGTCCCTTCCTTTCGGAATAGCCACTGCCCCACGCACTTTTTCCAAGGTCAAGGTGGTTGTGGCGGCGTTCCTGTGGAAGGAGGGGATTCGAGTGCATCCATATCTTGACAACTGGCTGATTCGGGCGATGACAGCAGAGGAGAGTCGAGTGGTCACCGACCAAGTGATTGCGCTGTTGCAATCCTTAGGTTGGGTGGTCAATATGGACAAGTCATCTGGTTCCTACTCAGAGTCTGGAATATCTTGGAGTGCAATTCGATACGAAGCAGGGGAAGGTGTTTCTCCCCGAGGGGCGAAGGATCAAATTGCTTTCTCAGGTACGGGCCTTATTGAGTCGTCGTGCTCCCCGAGTGTGGGACTGTGTTCAGCTCCTCTGTTCCATGACGGCGATCTTGGAGGTCATTCCATGGGCAAGTGCTCACATTAAGCCTCTTCAGAATTTCCTTTTGAGCAAATGGTCGCCGACGTCGCTGGATTATCAATGACACCTTCCTTGGTCGAGCCGGGCCAGGGACAGTCTCACGTGGTGGCTCCAGTCAATCCATTCGCAGAAGGGTGTTTCACTGGTGTCTCCCAATTGGGTAGTAGTCGTGACAGATGCCAGCCTTGCGGGCTGGGGAGTCCATTGTCTTCATTGAGTAGCCCAGGGATCGTGGACCCCTCTCAAAGCAACTTGGCCAATAAATCGTCTGGACTTGCGAGCAGTCGTGAATGTGCTGCGGAGTTTTCAGGACCTTCTGCAGGGGCAGGTGGTTCGTATATTCTCGGACAACACCATGACGGTGGCCTACATCAATCGGCAGTCTTCCCTTGGCAGTGGAAGCGTCTCGTCTTTTAGTGTGGGCGGAAGTGCATGTTCAGAGTCTTTCGGCAGCGCACATTGCAGGTCAAGACAATGTTCAAGTGGATTTTCACAGCCGGACTCTTTTGGACGCAGCGGAATGGACGCTGTCGGACTCAGCTTTTCGGCTGATCTGTCAATGTTGGGAAGACCAGTAATGGATCTTATGGCCATGGCTTGCAGTGCCAAAGTTCCCCAGTTCTTCAGCCGAAACGGCAGCCAGGATCTGCAGGATTGGACGCTCTTCTCCAGCCATGGCCGGAACAACAGCTACTGTATGTTTTTCCTCCATGGCTTCTGATAGGGAGAGTTCTTTGCCGCATAGGGCAGCATTGGGGGCCGGTCGTTCTGGTGGCCCCAGACAGGCCCCGACGGCCGTGGTATGCGGATCTCGTTCGAGCACTCTCAGAGCCACCATTGCAACTTCCGATCTGCTGCATCAAGAGCCAGTTCAGATGGAAAATGCCTTCCGCTTTGGTCTTACGGCCTGTCTATTGAGAGGCAGTGGTTGAGGAAGAAGGGATATTCAGGACCAGTCATTGCCACTCTTTTGGAGGCACGGAAGCAGTCTACTTCAGTAGCGTACACGCAAGTGTGGAAAGCTTTCTCGGTGTGGTGTGCTTTGCGTGCTGAATCGCCTTTTCGGGCGGACATTCCGGTTATTCTGGAGTTCCTTCAGCATGGTCTTTAAAAGGGTTTGGCATATAATTCCCTTCGAGTGCAGGTGGCCGTGCTAACTTGTTTTAGGGGCAAACTAGACAGTTCCTCTTTAGCAGCTTACTCTGATGTGGTCCGTTTCCTATGCGGGGCTCTTCGGCTTCAACCTCCTCTGCGGCAGCCGTGCCCAGTGTGGCATTTGAATTTGGTACTGCGAGCCCTCCAGGCCCCACCGTTTGATCCGTTGAATAAGGTTTCTGAGAAGGATCTAACACTTAAGACAGTGTTTTTGGTGGCCATTGCTTTGGCTAGGAGGATTTCTGAAATTCAGGCTTTGTCTTGCAGAGATCCTTTTTTGCAGTTTTCTGAAGAAGGGGTGTCAGTCTAGACGGTGCTGTCGTTTCTACCTAAAGTAGTTTCGGCTTTCCATGTCAATCAGGCAGTTTATCTTCCGTCTTTTCAAAGAGAGGATTATCTGGGGGAGTTTGCCTCGCTACGTTTCCTGGACGTGCGGAGAGCCTTGTTTCGGTACTTGCAGATCTCTAATGAGTTTCGACACTCGGATCATCTCTTTGTGCTCTTGTTGGGATCGAAAAGAGGTGAGGCGGCTTCTAAGGCTTCCATTGCTCGCTGGATTAGGGAAGCCATAGGAGCGGCGTATGTGCTACAAGGGTGGGTGTCTCCAGTGGCCCTGAAGGCGCATTCTACTCAGGCACAAGCGGCTTCTTGGGCGGAGGCGTTAGCCTTATCTCTGGAAGAGATTTGTCGGGTGGCTACTTGGGCGTCCTGTCATACATTTGTGAAGCATTACAGGCAGTCTTGCAGACTGTTAACCCAACATAGTACACCTGTTCATACCCATTTCAACCAATCAGGATTACTTTTATTCTCTGTAATAATTGTGGTGCTTTAGTTTCAAGGCCAATCATCTGGAGACTTAAAGCTTGTCCTATCTGTCTTCAGCTATCTAGTTTACAACAAGAGCTCAGTAAAGTAATGCAAGAATTGCATGCAATTAAAGCAGCTTCTAGAACTACACAGAAAAATAACTTCTCACCACTGCCTCAAAGAATAAAACCACATAAGAACAGATGGTTTACAGTAGGCTCAGGCAGACTTCGTCAGGTGACACAGAAGCATCCACCCGCACAAGTGTTGCCACTAGAGAATTCTTTTGCTCCATTACAATACTGTGATGCCCCTGAAAATAGAACTGAGGCAGAGGAAAAAGCAATAAAGTTGGAACAAAAAGACACGAAGGTACCCAAAGTAAAAACACACCCCCAAATCACTAATGTTGGAACACATAACGGGAAATATAGATGGAAAGCGATGGCCACAAATGCTCGTAGTCTAAGCAATAAAGTTCACGACCTTCAAGCCCTGATGTTGGAAGCAGACTTAGATGTTGTTGCAATCACAGAGACGTGGCTCAACGGTTCCCACGAATGGGATGCAAGCATACCAGGCTATAATCTATTTAGGAAGGATAGAGAGGGTCGTAAAGGTGGAGGAGTAGCTCTGTATGTGAGGAATGATATCACGGCGACTGAAATGACAGGGACCTGGGGAAAGGAAGAAGCGATATGGATCACCTTAAAAAGAGATGATAGAACCTCTGTCCACGTGGGTGTTGTCTACAGACCCCCGACACAATTAGAGGAACTAGATAAAGATCTGATCGCAGATATTCAAAAATTAGGAAAGAAAAAAGAGCTTCTGTTGATGGGAGATTTCAATCTGCCGGATGTAGATTGGAAGGTTCCGTCTGCAAAATCGGAAAGAAGTAGAGAGATCGTGGATGCTTTCCAAAGTGCTCTGCTCAGACAGATGGTGATGGAACCCACGAGGGAGGGAGCGATGCTGGATCTGGTGCTCACAAATGGGGATAGTGTGTCAAATGTCCGAGTGGGTGCACACCTGGGAAGCAGTGACCATCAAACGGTTTGGTTTGATATGACGACTGAAGTGGAGGGCGGCCACTCTAAACTCAAAGTCCTGGATTTCAAGCATGTTGACTTTAGTAAAATGGGGGAATACCTGAGGAAGGAGATGATGTTGACTTTGTCTCATTAATCCATGCTTTTGAATATGCTCTGTAATTTTGTTCTTAATAATAGTCTCTACCATTTTGCCTGGCACCGACTTCAGACTCACCGGTCTATAATTTCCCGGATCTCCTCTGAAACCTTTTATAAAATTGGCGTTACAGTGGCCACCCTCCAATCTTCCGGTACCATTCTTGATTTTAAGGATAAATTACATATTACTAACAATTGCTCCGCAAGCTCATTTTTCAGTTCTATCAGTACTCTGGGATGAATACCATCCGGTCCAGGAGATTTGCTTCTCTTCAGTTTGTAGAACTGCCCCATTACATCCTCCAGGTTTACAGAGAATTCATTAAGTTTCTTCGACTCATCAGCTTCGAATACCATTTCCGGCACCGGTATCCCACCCAAATATTCCTCGGTGAAGACCAAAGCAAAGAATTAATTTAATCTCTCTGCTACGGCTTTGTCTTCCCTGATCACCCCTTTTACTCCTCGGTCATCTGGCAGTCCAACCGATTCTTTTGCCGGCTTCCTGCTTTTAATATACCTAAAAAAATATTTACTATATGTTTTTACCTCCAACGCAATCTTTTTTTTTAAAGTCCCTCTTAGCCTTCCTTATCAGCGCTTTGCATTTGACTTGACATTCCTTATGCTGTTTCTTATTATTTTCAGTCGGTTCCTTCTTCCATTTTCTGAAGGATTTTCTTTTAGCTCTAATAGCTTCCTTCACCTCACTTTTTAACCACGCTGGCTGTCGTTTGGTCTTCCGTCCTCCTTTTTTAATACGCGGAATATATTTGGCCTGGACTTCCAGGATGGTGTTTTTGAACAGCATCCACGCCTGTTGTAAATTTTTGACCCTCGCAGTCGAGCCTCTAAGTTTTCTTTTCACCGTTCTTCTCATTTTATCATAGTCTCAATTTTTAAAATTAAATGCTAACGTATTTGATTTCCTGTGTATACTTCAAGGCTAATATCAAATCCGATCATATAATGATCACTGTTATCAAGCAGCCCCAGCACCATTACCTCCCGCACCAGATCATATGCTCCACTAAGAACTAGGTCTAGAATTTTTCCTTCTCTCATCGGCTCCTGTACAAGCTGCTCCATAAAGCAGTCCTTGATTTCATCAAGGAAGTTTACCTCCCTAGCGTGCCCCGATGTTACATTTACCTAGTCAATATCGGGGCAATTGAAATCACCCATTATTATGTTGCCCAGTTTGTTTGCATCCCTAATTTCCTTTAACATTTCTGCATCCGTCTGTTCATCCTAGCCAGGCGGACGGTAGTACACTCCTATCACTATCCTTTTCCCCTTTACACATGGAATTTAAATCCAATATCTATTCCTGCATTTGTTATTACCATCTTGTTACCTTTTATTGTGGGTAACTCTCAGCATGAACATAACCTTATTATATGTTTGAATTTGGTAGACTCATGGGTTCTATCTTACAATCTGAAGTTAAACAAAAGTAAAATCAGATTTTTATGGGTGTTTGCACCTGCAGTCTTGAGTGATAATATAATTCAAATTAATAACTGAACTGTAAAATTAGAGGGTTCTTCTAGAATTCTGGGAGTTGAGGTAGATAGCAAACTACTGTTAGGTGATCACATAGGCGGTTGGTGGCCCAAATGTTTGGGGAGGCTAAAGGGGGCGGGGTTAGTGGTGGGGTCAGGGGTGGAGCTTACATCCATAATTGTCTAACACACAGAAAAAAAATAAGTAAAAATAAAATAGTCATTAATACAATTTATTAAATTTAGATATTAGATATGTATCATATGACAAAGAATAAAGTGGTTGCTCAAAGCATACACTAACCACAATCGCTCAACTGCAAAACAGTATGCACAAATTTGTGCAAAAACACACTCAGAACCTTACTGTACCATAAATATTACACTGGGCAGACCCTAATACACCAATATACCATTCTTACGAAAAATGCAGACCATCAACAATATGAAGCAAAGGATCATATCACAATTCTCATGTAGAGCCACAAAACACCCTTTTAGGGTGGATAGTGTTCACAATGAGTTCCTTTTATTAACGACCATATGTAGATCCTTCAAGAGGTAGTGTGTCATGATTTAGGCTCTACACCCTTTTTGATGTTTTGGTGCCACCTCAGTAAGGCCAACACACAACCTGTCCACTGCAAAACACTATACACAAACTTGTGCAAAAACACACTCATAACCTTACCAAACCATAACAGCACTAACTCCAAGGACAGGACGAGCTACAACCTTATGCGTGGAAAAGCAGCACTGTAATTACACCGGGCTCTAAAACACCAGTACACAACCTAGTGAAAAAAAAAAAACCAAAACAAAAAGAGCTGCAAATACTACACGCTAGCAGAATACTGCAGCCTGATCACACATGAAAAATACATAATACAACAGATATGAAGGCAAAATACTGAACTGGAAAGTTACCTCAAGAAGTCAGACTCAGCATACAGCAATACTAGAAAAATTGAAACTTACATGCAAAATATCACAGATGCACATTTCCAAAAGCTGACATATTCCAATTAATAAATCCTGAATAAAATACTTTTTCTATCTTTGTTGTCTGATCATTTAGTTTTTCTATTCGCTTTGGTCCCAGTGTCTTCTGTTTTATGCAGTGTCTTCTTTTCATTTGATATTTTTTCTCTCACCATGTCCACCATCCTCCTGTGTCCTTATGCGTCCTACTATCTGTAGCCCTGTCCCTATCCTTTCTCCAGTTTCAGCATCTGCCCTCAAAGTGTTCCGATCCAGCCCTTAAATTCAGCAATTTCCCCTCCATCCATATCCAGCATGTCTCCTCACTCCCCTCCATCCATGTGCATCTACTTCCCTCCCCTCCATCTGTGTCCAGCATTTCTCCTCTCTCCCTTCCCCTCCATGTGCATCTCCTTCCTTTGTCTTTCCTTCCCTCCATTCCTGCCCAACATTTCTCCTCTCTTCCCTGCCCTCCACTCCAGCTATGTCCAGATTTCTCATCTCTTCCCTCCCCTCCATCCATGTGCATCTCCTTCCAGTCTTCCTTTCCCCTCCATGTGCATCTCCTTCCTTTGTCTTTCCTTCCCTCCATTCCTGCCCAACATTTCTCCTCTCTTCCCTGCCCTCCACTCCAGCTATGTCCAGATTTCTCCTCTCTTCCCTCCCCTCCATCCATGTGCATCTCCTTCCAGTCTTCCCTCCATCCACCCATGTCCACTCTCTCCCCTGCCCTCCCCTCCATCCATCCATCCATGTCCAGCAACTCTCCTCTCTCCCCTGCCCTCTCCTCCATCCATATCTAGCAAATCTCCTCTCCCCTGCCCCCTCCAGCCATCCAAATCCAGCAATTCTCCTCTCCCCTGCCCTCCCCTCTATGTCCAGCGATTTCTTTCCTCTGCCCCGTCCTCCCCTCCATGTCCAGTGATTTCTCCTCTCTTCCCTGCCCTCCCATCCCATCCATGCCTGATTCTCCTTTGCCTCCTATTGTCCTCCCCTTCCATCCATTGTGCAGTGACTTGCCCCAGCCCCACCTGCCCGCCCTCAGCTGCCCAACAGCCCTCCTCTCCGTTCCTGCCGTGGCCGCCCGGCATTTAAACCTTTTTAAGTCGCAACGACGGCTCACCTCCGCTCCAGCCTTTCCCTTCTCGCTTCTCGATCAGTGTCCCACCTTCCTCTGATGAGGTATTTCTTGTTTCCGCGAGGGCGTGACACTGAGCGAGAAGCGAGAAAGGAAAGGCTGGAGTGGAGGTGAGCCGTCGCTGTGACTTAAAAAGGTTTAAATGCCGGGCGGCCACGGCAGGAATGGAAAGGTCATGGAGCTGAAGGCGGGCTCAGCAGGGGGGTGGGCGGCGGCGACGGCTTTTGTTTTGGCATCGGGACTACATGTGGAGGAGGAGGCAGGCGAGGAAAGGGCACAGCCTCTTATACGGGGCGCCTATGGGTGATCAGGTTCACAAGGTAGTAAGAAATTCCTTAGGAAATTGCGAATTATTCATACATTTTTTTAATCTGCTAATATTTAGGTTGCTAGTCTAGATTTTGGTTCTCTCGCAATTGGACTATTGCAACTCTTTATAGTAGTTACTCTAAGATGCTGAAGTCTAAGTTGAAACAGATACAGAATGCTGCAGTGCAAGTTATATTCATTGTTGACAAGCATGAACATATTACACCTGTTTTGTCATGGTTGTATTGACTGCCTCTAGAAGCAGTGTTTCGATTTAAGATAGCTGTTCTAGCTTGTAAGGCATTGCATGGAGAACTCCCTGCCTTCTTTGATGGTCTGTTTCTCTTTCTTAAATCAAACTATATTAAGACCTACTAGAAATCAATACCTTTTAATTTTCCCTTCAGTTCAAGGAATTAAATTTAAGAGAATATTACAAGCTTCTTTTGTTTATCAAAGGTTTGCAAGGTCTGGAACTTATAAAAAGTAAAAATAGATATTTGTGGAGTGCGAGACACGCTCCACCTTGCATTTGCGCGTGCCTTCCCGCCCACTGCATGAACGTGGTCTCAGTTTACTACTACAGCAAAAATAAAATAAAAATAACAAAGGAGACAACTCCAAGGGAAGGTGGGAGGGTTTGTGAGAATATAAAGTCTACTGTCCTCGTAGAATACCTGCTACAGGTACTTATCTTCACTTTCTCACATGGGGAATCTGTAGCATCCAGGCTCACCAAAAACAACAAACATTGGTCAACTGGGCCTTGTAATGGCGAGGACGTAACGCAGATTAACCTGAAACGATATACAATCTGAATGAGAATGCAGCCTGGAACTGAATAAAACGGGCCTAGGAGGGTGCGGTTGGATTCTAGACCCCAAACACATTCTGCATCACTGTCTGCCAGAACCAACTGTCGCGTCGGGTATCCTGTTCAAGGCAGTAGTGTGATGTGAATGTATGGACTGAAGACCACGTCATAGCTTTGCAAATTTCTTCAATGGAGGCTGACCTCAAGTGGGCTACTGATGCAGCCATGGCTTTGACATTATGAGCCATAACATGACCCTTTAGGGTCAGCCTAGACTGTGCATAAGTGAAGGAAATGCAATCTGCCAGCCAGTTAGAAATGGTGAGTTTCCCGATGGCTACCCCCATCCTGTTGGGATCAAAAGAAACAAAAAGTTGGGCGGACTGTCTGTGATGCCTGGTCTGCTCCATGTAGTAGGCCACTGCTCTCTTGCAATCCAAGATGTGCAAGCTGCTTTCACCAGGATGGGCATACGGTCGGGGAAAGAATGTTGCCAAGACAATCGACTGGTTCAGATGGAACTCCGACACCACTTTTGGCAGGAACTTAGGGTGAGTGCAGATGGACTACTCTATTGTGATGAAACTTAGTAGCAGGTGCATCCACTACTAAGGCCTGAAGTTCACTGACTCTATGAACTGAAGTAACAGCCACCAAGAAAACAACCTTCCTGGTCAAGTACTTTAGATGGCAGGAATTCAGTGGCTCAAAAGGAGCTTTCATCAGCTGGGTGAGAACTACATTGAAATCCCATTACCCTGGTGGAGGTTTGACTGGGGGCTTTGACAGAAGGAAACCTCTCATGAAGCGAACAACTAAAGGCTGTCCAGAAATGGACTTACCTTCTACACGCTGATGATAAGCACTAATTTTACTAAGGTGAATCCTTATGGAGTTGGTTTTGAGATCAGACTGAGAGAAGTGTAGAAGGTATTCAAGCAGGGTCTGTGTAGGGCAAGCAAGGGGATCTAGGGCCTTGCTCTCACACCAGATGGCAAACCTCCATTTGAAAGAATAGCGCCTCTTAGTGGAATCTTTCCTGGAAGCCAGCAAGACCCAGGAGACACCCTCTGAAAGACCCAAGGAAGCAAATTGTAGGCTTTCAACATCCAAGCTGTGAGAGCCAGAGACAGAAGGTATGTAGAAGCCGACCCCTTGTTCTGCATGATGAGGGTCATAAAACACTCCAGTCTCCATGGTTCTTCGGAGGATAACTCCAGAAGAAGAGGGAACCATATCTGCCATGGCCAGTACATCACGATCAGAATCATGGTTTCGTGGTCTTGCTTGAGTTTCAACAAAGTTTTTCCCTCTAGAGGTATGGGAGAATACGCATACATAAGACCTGTCCCCCAACTGAGGAGGAAGGATTCTGACGCTAGTCTGCCATGGGCCTGAAGCCTGGAACAGAACTGAGGGACTCTGTGGTTGAGCTGAGTAGCATAAAGATCCACCAAGGGGATGCCCCACACTTGGAAGATTTTGTGGGCTATGCCCATATTGATAGACCACTCATGTGGTTGCATTATCCTGCTCATTCTGTTGACTAGGGTATTATTTTTGTCCGCCAGATAAGTGGCTTGGAGGAACATGCCATGTTGGCAAGCCCAATGCCACATCCAGACGGCCTCCTGATACAGAGGACGAGATCCAGTGCCCCCCTGCTTGTTGGTGTAATACATTGCAACCTGATTGTCTGTTTGTATGAGTACAATTTGATGAGACAGCTGATCTCTGAAAGCCTTTAGAGCATTCCAGACTGCCCAGAGCTCCAGGAGATTGAGCTAAAGATTCATTTCCTGGGTGGACCAAATACCTTGAGTGTGAAGCCCCCCATCCCAGGAGAGATGCATCCATCATCAGCACTTTTTGTAGCTGAGGAATTTGGAATGGAAGTCCCAGAGTCAAATTGGATCGAATGGTCCACCACTGAAGAGAGTGTACAGGCTCTGGGGATATTCGGATGACATCTTCCAGGTTCCCTGTGGCTTGATAACCACTGAGAAGCCAGAATCCATTTAGCTGATCTCATGTGAAGGCATGTCAAGGGTGTAACATACACTGTGGAAGCTATGTGACCCAACAACCTCAACATCTGCTGAGCTGTGACCTGCTGAGAGGCTCGAATCATGGAAGCAAGTGCGACAAGAGTGTCTGCTCTTGCCTCCGGAAGGTAGACTCAAACATTCTGTGTATCGAGTAGGGCTCCTATGAATTCCATTCACTAGACAGGGTGAAGATGGGACTTGGGGTAGTTTAAAACGAATCCCTAGTAGCTCGAGCACCCGAATAGTCATTCGCATGGACTCCTGAGCTCCTTCTGAAGAGGTGCTCTTCACCAGCCAATCTTCAAGATATGGGAACACATGCAGCTCATTTTTGAAAGAGAAGGACGCCCATCTTTCAACACAAATCTGAAGATGGGCGTCCTTCTCACAGGGTTGCCCAAATCGGCATATTCAAAAGCTGATTTTGGGCGTCCCCAACTGCTTTCCGTCGCGGGGACGACCAAACTTCACGGGGGGCGTGTTGGAGGCATAGCGAAGGTGGGACTTCAGCGTGCCTAACACATGGGCGTCCTCGACACATAATGGGAAAAAAAGGGCGTCCCTGACGAGCACTTGGATGACATTACCTGGTCCTGTTTTTCTTACAACCAAGCCACAAAACGGTGCCCGAACTGACCAGATGACCACCAGAGAGAATCAAGGATCACTTCCCCTTACCCCCCCCCCAGTGGTCACTAACCCCCTCTCACCCTCAAAAAACATCTTTAAAAATATTTTGTGCCAGCCTCAAATGTCATACTCAGGTCCATCACAGCAGTATGCAGGTACCTGGAGCAGTTTTAGTGAGTACAGTGCACTTCAGGCAGGCGGACCCAGGCCCATCCCCCCCACCTGTTACACTTATGGTGGTAAATGTGAGCCCTTCAAAACCCACCAGAAACCCACTGTACCCACATCTAGGTGCCCCACTTCACCCGAAAGGGCTATGATAGTGGTGTTTAGTAATGGGTTTGGGGGGCTCAGCTCACAAGTTAAAGGAGCTATGTACATGGGAGCTTTTTCTGAAGTGCACTGCAGTGCCCCCTAGGGTGCCCGGTTGGTGTCTTGGCATGTCAGGGGGACCAGTGCACTATGAATGCTGGCTCCTCCCACGACCAAAGGGCTTACATTTGGTTGTTTCTGAGATGGGCGTCCTTGGTTTCCCTTATCGGCGAAAATCAGTAACGACCAAGTCTAACGACGACCTAAATGTCAAGATTTGGGCGTTCCCGACTGTATTATCGAAACGAAAGATGAACATCCATCTTGTTTTGATAATACGGGTTTCCCCGCCCCTCCACCGGGACGTTTTGTGAGTACGTCCTCAGCAAAACGTGGGCGACTCTTTCAGTTATGCCCCTCATGAATTCCCAGTGTGCATAGCGATCATGCAACTGCCAATAGACATTTGGTGAAGACCCTGGGAGCTGATGCGAGGCCAAATGACAACACATGGTACTGAAAATGATGTGTTCCTAGCTGAAATCGAAGATACTTCCAGTAGGCTCCTTTAAGTTCAGAGAGATTAGCCAATCATTTTTCTGAATCATTGGGAGAAGAGTGCCCAGGGAAACCATCCTGTACTTTTCTCAGACTATTTGTTCAAGGTCCTTACGTCTAGGATGGGACGCATCACCCCTGTTTCCTTCTGCACAAGGAAGTACGTGGAATAGAATCCCCACCTTTCTTCCCCTGGTGGAACGGGCTTGACCTCATGGGCCTTCATAAGGGCTGAGATTTCCTCTTCAAGTACCTGCCTGTGATGAGAGCTGAATAAATGAGCTCTTGGTGGGCAGTTTGGAGATTTTTGATACCGTCTGAGTGCATATCCGAGGCAGACTATTTGAAGAACCCACCGGTTGGAGGTTATAAGGGGCCACCTTTCTTGGAAAAACGTCAGCCTCCCCCCGACCAGCAAGTCATTCGGGACGGACACTTTTACTGCTGAACCAGTCAAAAACTCGTCCCTTTGACTGGGGAGCAGCAGAGGCCTTAGCGCACGCTGTTGATGCTCAGGAGCTGAGCCTGAACAGGCTGGCGAGCCAAGGGGTTGTACCTACGCCTCTGATAGTAATAGGTACTCCTCCTTGGTTTGCTAAAAGTCCTTCTAGCTGAGGAGGTAGATGCAGAAGGCGCCTGGCAGAAGAGAGAAAAGATGGTATAAGTATATTTTTTGATTTGGTCAGCAACCTCCTCAACCTTCTCTCCAAAATGGTTATCCCCCTAGCCAACCCCTGCTGCAGTGGTGTTCCTAGGGGGGCTGACACCCGGGGCGGATCGCCGATGCGCCCCACCCCCCTGGGTGCAGCGCCCACCCCCCCCCCCCCCCCCCACAGAACAGCGCGACCCCCCCCCCCCCCCCCCGGGTGCACGCCGCTGGGGGAGGGCCGCGCGCCTGCCGGCTCTTCGTTTTCATACTCCCTCTGCCCCGGAACCGGAAGTAACCTGTTCCGGGGCAGAGGGAGCATGAAAACAAAGAGCCGACAGGTGCGCGGCACCCCCCCAGCGGTGTACACCCGGGGCGGACCGCCCCCACCGCCCCCCCCCCCCCCTTGGTATGCCACTGCCCTGCTGAACAGAATGTTCCAAGTTAGAAACACGCAGCCATGAGAGTTTTCACATTGCTATACTCTGAGCAGAGATCCTGAATGCCACATCAAAAGTGTCATAAGTTCCCCTGGCCAAGAACTTTCAACTTGCGCACTGAGTTTCGCATGAAGAGCTGGTAGGATAGTATTCAGGAGATGAGCATTGAAGTCTGGTACATCTTCCTCCCAAAAGAATCCAGGGTTCTAGCTTCTCTACCTGGGGGGCACCAAGGGTATAGTCCCTGGAACTCCTAGCTCTTCTGAGAGCAGATTCCACCACCATGGAATTGTGAGGCAACTGAGGCTCATCAAAACTAGGTGCGCTGTGGATCTGATACTGGGTATCGATCTTGGGCATACCTGGGACCAACAGAGGGGACTCCCAGCACCTAACGAGGACTTCTCTTCCTACCTCTCCCTCCGCACCTTTAGTGTTCACTCTGGTGGATCCTCTTCTACTTCTATCCCTCTGCCTGTCGGCGTACCTCAGGGTTCTGTTCTTGGTCCCCTCCTCTTTTCTATCTACACTTCTTCCCTTGGTTCATTAATCTCATCCCATGGCTTTTCCTACCATCTCTATGCTGATGACTCCCAAATCTACCTTTCTACCCCTGATATCTCACCTTGCATCCAAACCAAAGTTTCAGCGTGCTTGTCTGACATTGCTATCTGGATGTCTCAACGCCACCTGAAATTAAACATGACCAAAACCGAACTTCTCATTTTTCCCCCCAAACCCACCTCCCCACTCCCCCCGTTTTCTATTTCTATTGATGGCTCTCTCATTCTCCCTGTCTCCTCGGCTCGAAACCTTGGGGTCATCTTTGACTCTTCTCTCTCCTTCTCTGCTCACATCCAGCAGACCGCCAAGACCTGTCGTTTCTTTCTTTACAACATCCGTAAAATCCGCCCCTTTCTTTCCGAGCACGCTACCAAAACCCTCATCCACACCCTTGTCACCTCTCGTTTAGACTACTGCAATCTGCTTCTTGCTGGCCTCCCACTTAGTCACCTCTCCCCTCTCCAATCGGTTCAAAACTCTGCTGCCCGTCTCGTCTTCCGCCAGGGTCGCTTTACTCATACTACCCCTCTCCTCAAGTCGCTTCACTGGCTCCCTATCCGTTTTCGCATCCTGTTCAAACGTCTTCTACTAACCTATAAATGTACTCACTCTGCTGCTCCCCAGTATCTCTCCACACTCGTCCTTCCCTACACCCCTTCCCGTGCACTCCGCTCCATGGATAAATCCTTCTTATCTGTTCCCTTCTCCACTACTGCCAACTCCAGACTTCGCGCCTTCTGTCTCGCTGCACCCTATGCCTGGAATAAACTTCCTGAGCCCCTACGTCTTGCCCCATCCTTGGCCACCTTTAAATCTAGACTGAAAGCCCACCTCTTTAACATTGCTTTTGACTCGTAACCACTTGTAACCACCTGCCTCCACCTACCCTCCTCCTTCCTGTACACAATAATTGATTTGATTTGCTTACTTTATTTTTTGTCTATTAGATTGTAAGCTCTGTGAGCAGGCACTGTCTTTCTTCTATGTTTGTGCAGCGCTGCGTACGCCTTGTAGCGCTATAGAAATGCTAAATAGTAGTAGTAGTACTTCCTTGAGTACCTTGTGGAGAGGGACAGTCGTAGCCTCCCTAGGAGGAAACGTATAGTCCAGGACCTTGAGAACCTTGGCCCTGGGCTCATCCTCCCCTTCCAAAGGAAAGGAAATAGCATCAGCGATTTCCTTAACAAAAGAAGGGAATGAAAGGCTCTCCGGTGAAGACTTTCTTCTTTCAGGTGGAAAGGAGGGTTCAGAGGGAATTCCATAGGACTCATCCAAGGAAAAGTACCTTGGATCCTCTTCTGAATCCCATGAGTGCGCCTCTTCGGTGTCAGACAATACTTCCTGAACTTGCCTCGATGTGGAGGAACCATGCCCTCAAGAACAGTATCAAGAAGTCAGTTCCTGCCTCAACTCCGGCGAAGCTTCCTCCACTGACATCGAGGGAATTCCGACTTGGGTGGCAGTTGACACCAGAGCCGCACCACAGGCTGAGGGCCAAGCAGGGATGCAATGGTAGGCAAGGTAGGTGCAAACACCTCCAATGCAACCCATTGCATGAGGCCATCCAGCAGCTCAGGGAGCAAGGCCCGGATGCGCTTATCAAGGTCCGATACCGGGAAAGGCTGGGGTTTTGGCTTAGGCACAAGTTGCAGAACCGCTAGGGTCGATGCGGGAGCTGGGTCTTGGCTGCTGGGAGACCAGCGCATCAACATCTCCTGTATCCTTCGACACCCCGGAGCTCCTGGCACCATGCATCGAGGGCAACCATTGACGATGCTTCTTGGCATTTTGCCTGAAGCTTGTTACCGAGGCTCCTTGGTGCCGATGAGGGTGACATCAAATCCATACATCGCCTTAGAGTCGGGTCCGACGATGGATGGTCCTAGGGGCCCAGCACAACAGGAGGCCTCGAGGTAGGTGGAGACCCACTCGATGCTTCACTGCTCCCATTGTCTAAGGGTTTAGCAGCAGCCTTGCTTACCGATGCTTCCGATGCCAGTGCGATGCTCAACGATGCCGAAGTTTCCAACCTCGATGCTGACGTTGAGTAACTGGAATTGGATCCAAAAATCTTCTCTTGCCGAGCCTCTCTGGAAATCTGTGTCCTTTTCTTCATGCGAAGACAGAGAGCACAGTTAGTGGGGCTATGGTCGGGCCCAAGACACTGTAGACACCAAGAATGGGTGTCTTTCCCAGAGATCATCCATTTGCTCTTAAAGCCACTGGGAACCTTCATGGACGTGGAAGGAAAAACTTTCTCGGCTAAATTAAACAAAGCGATGGTGCCTGAAAAAGGGGCAAGGCACAGCAAAAAATTAAGGCAAAATTCCCGGCTGAAGTCAAGGCCTAAAACTGGCTGAACTACAATGAAAAAGAAAAAAAATAAGGGAAAGACAAGAAAAATGGGGATCCACTACTTGGAACACAATTTTAGATGAAAAACATCGCTGAAAGGGCCGAAAAAAGTTTTTAGGACCAAGTGCTGTGAGGAGATGGTGAAAAAGCACGCCCTCTCCTCACCGAGATAGAAAAAGAACTGAGGAGACCGCGTTTACACGGTGGGTGGGAAGGAATACACACATGCGCGATGGAGCGTGTCTTGCTCTCCACAAAGATCTACTTATACTTTTTATAAGCTCCGGACCAGGCGACATGGATCGGCATCACCCACTTGTGAGAATACATAAGCCACTTGTGAGAATACATAAGCCTGCTTGTCCTCTGAGAATGTAATGTAATGATGGGGTTGAATCAGGATACTCTCATTCTCCCTGTCTCATCAGCTCGAAACTTTGGGGTCATCTTTGACTCCTCTCTCTCCTTCTCTGCTCATATTCAACAGATTGCCAAAACCTGTCGTTTCTTTCTCTATAACATTAGCAAAATCTGTCCCTTCATTTCTGAGCATTCTGCCAGAACCCTTATCCACACTCTTATCACCTCTCATCTTGATTATTGTAACCTGCTTCTCACCGGCCTCCCTCTCAGCCATCTCTCTCCTCTTCAATCAGTCCAAAACTCTGCTGCGCGACTCATTTTCCGCCAAAGTCGCTATGCACACATTAGCCCCCTCCTTAAGTCACTTCATTGGCTCCCTATCCGTTTCCGTATTCAGTTTAAGCTTCTCTTATTGACCTATGTGTATTCACTCTGCTGCTCCCCAGTACCTCTCCACTCTCGTCTCGCCCTACGCCCCCCGTCGAGTGCTCCGTTCTGTAGATAAATCTCTCTTATCTGTCCCCTTCTCCTCTACTGCTAATTCTAGACTCCATTCCTTTTGTCTTGCTGCACCTCATGCCTGGAATAGACTTCCAGAGCCTGTGCGCCTAGCCCCGTCTTTGGCCGTCTGCAAGTCCAAACTTAAAGCCCACCTCTTTACCACTGCTTTTGACTCCTAACCTCTACTCACTTGCCCTGTCCTTTATCCTCACCTCTTTATTCCCTTACCCTTAACTGTTCTGTCTGTTTGCCTGTCTTATCTAGATTGTAAGCTCTTTGAGCAGGGATTGTCTTTTTTGTGTATGGTGTACAGTGCTGCGTATGCCTTGTAGCGCTATAGAAATGTTAAATAGTAGTAGTAGTTGAATCAGGATACTCGAAACCTTGTTAGGAGACCTATTGGTTGTTTAAGATTGTTGTGCTCAAAATAATAAAGATAACAATTAACAAAAAAAGCAAACATAAATACAGTGGGGGAAATAAGTATTTGATCCCTTGCTGATTTTGTAAGTTTGCCCACTGACAAAGACATGAGCAGCCCATAATTGAAGGGTAGGTTATTGGTAACAGTGAGAGATAGCACATCACAAATTAAATCCGGAAAATCACATTGTGGAAAGTATATGAATTTATTTGCATTCTGCAGAGGGAAATAAGTATTTAATCCCTCTGGCAAACAAGACCTAATACTTGGTGGCAAAACCCTTGTTGGCAAGCACAGCGGTCAGACGTCTTCTGTAGTTGATGATGAGGTTTGCACACATGTCAGGAGGAATTTTGGTCCACTCCTCTTTGCAGATCATCTCTAAATCATTAAGAGTTCTGGGCTGTCGCTTGGCAACTCGCAGCTTCAGCTCCCTCCATAAGTTTTCAATGGGATTAAGGTCTGGTGACTGGCTAGGCCACTCCATGACCCTAATGTGCTTCTTCCTGAGCCACTCCTTTGTTGCCTTGGCTGTATGTTTTGGGTCATTGTCGTGCTGGAAGACCCAGCCACGACCCATTTTTTAAGGCCCTGGCGGAGGGAAGGAGGTTGTCACTCAGAATTGTACGGTACATGGCCCCATCCATTCTCCCATTGATGCGGTGAAGTAGTCCTGTGCCCTTAGCAGAGAAACACCCCCAAAACATAACATTTCCACCTCCATGCTTGACAGTGGGGACGGTGTTCTTTGGGTCATAGGCAGCATTTCTCTTCCTCCAAACACGGCGAGTTGAGTTCATGCCAAAGAGCTCAATTTTTGTCTCATCTGACCACAGCACCTTCTCCCAATCACTCTCGGCATCATCCAGGTGTTCACTGGCAAACTTCAGACGGGCCGTCACATGTGCCTTCCGGAGCAGGGGGACCTTGCGGGCACTGCAGGATTGCAATCCGTTATGTCGTAATGTGTTACCAATGGTTTTCGTGGTGACAGTGGTCCCAGCTGCCTTGAGATCATTGACAAGTTCCCCCCTTGTAGTTGTAGGCTGATTTCTAACCTTCCTCATGATCAAGGATACCCCACGAGGTGAGATTTTGCGTGGAGCCCCAGATCTTTGTCGATTGACAGTCATTTTGTACTTCTTCCATTTTCTTACTATGGCACCAACAGTTGTCTCCTCCTCGCCCAGCGTCTTACTGATGGTTTTGTAGCCCATTCCAGCCTTGTGCAGGTGTATGATCTTGTCCCTGACATCCTTAGACAGCTCCTTGCTCTTGGCCATTTTGTAGAGGTTAGAGTCTGACTGATTCACTGAGTCTGTGGACAGGTGTCTTTCATACAGGTGACCATTGCCGACAGCTGTCTGTCATGCAGGTAACGAGTTGATTTGGAGCATCTACCTGGTCTGTAGGGGCCAGATCTCTTACTGGTTGGTGGGGGATCAAATACTTATTTCCCTCTGCAGAATGCAAATAAATTCATATACTTTCCACAATGTGATTTTCCGGATTTAATTTGTGATGTGCTATCTCTCACTGTTACCAATAACCTACCCTTCAATTATGGGCTGCTCATGTCTTTGTCAGTGGGCAAACTTACAAAATCAGCAAGGGATCAAATACTTATTTCCACCACTGTAAACTAAACATTTATATTTACAACCTGCCTATCATTGATGAGACAATTTGGAAAAAAAATTCTCTCTGTCTCCTCGTTATTTAGATGTACCTGGGATACTTCAGCTTTCAGGACAACCTCTTTATCAGGATATTCTAATGTTAATATTTTGCCAGCATCTTTTGAAGATATCTTTCTCTGAAGTACATGCTGCTAAGCAACTGTTGAATTTCCCCACAGATCTGGTTAAAAAGCTGTTCTATCCCATTTTAAAAGGTTAGCACCAGCAGCCTGGTTCATGTGCAGTATGACAACATATCTACTTTTACCCATAATTACACGGGGAATTTTCAAGCTGATTTTATGTGAATGCTTACTTTGTAAAACCTATGAAAATTGCTTCCCACACTTTATGTAGGCTTGCATCTGAATTCCTGAAAATCACTAGTCTCAGCCTGAAAATTTTGTATCACTACATCCATTCATTTTAAAGAATATATCTGAGTATACTGTATGTTGCATGTCTTCTGGGTCTGCCAAACAATTATTTAGTGGTGTTGCAAATCAGACATACATTTTCACAGACACTTCTGTTCTGTTTGCAGAGATTCTAAGCAGCATGGTTTTGTTTCGCCTTTGCAGGTCCTTCTTCTAGATCATATAGATGTGGAAGCTCCAGAATATCTCTCCTTGGAGCACACTCTTCTCGTCTATGCAAAACCAGACCCTGAATGTGATGGATGCTTTAGTGCCACAGTGCCCATACATACCAGGTATCACCGGCCATCTGAGCAGCATGAGGAAGCCTTGGTGAATTTATTAAATCCCCAGTTATTGGTCCGCTGCAACACAGGTGAGCACTGTAATACAAATCCCTTTTTTTTTTTCTGAGGGTTGTAGAATGCAAAATAAAACATAAGCTACTCCATCCTCATTAACACTATCTTTGTCAGAGCAGTATTTTATTCTTTTTTTTTTTCTTTTTTAAAGCTACTCCTCCTTATCTGTAACTGCAGTTTACTTTCTATTCTTTACTGTAGTGTATTTCTGCATTGGCAAACCTTGCTGACCACTTACAGTAGGAAATGGGCATGCTATAGCTTCAAGAAGAATTCAAGTACTAGGACTGAATCACTGTACACTGCATACTTCAGTTGTTCTCCCCCCTTTCATCTTTGCCTTCACTGTAGAATTTTCTAGCCTTTTTAAAACTTTTGCTCTTTTCTTGTTCCGCCTCTTGTTTCTCATAGCTTCCCAAAGACTACTCAGTCTCTCTTACTCCTGGGGGAATTCTGTGTAATTGTGCAATGCAGAATTCCCCAAGTGTGCAGAATTTACCCAATGTCAGCAGGAAGCAGAGCCACTGCAGCTGTCCATCATAGGCGGTTGGTGGCCCAACTGTTTGGGGAGGCTAAAGGGGGAGGGGTTAGGGTGGGGCCAGGGGTGGAGCTTAAATCCATAACTGTCTGATAACACACAGAAAAAATAAATAAATAAAAGTAACAATACCTTTTATTAAATTTAGATATTAAATATGTATCATATGTCAAAGAATAAAGTGGTTGCTCAAAGCATATACTAACCACAATAAATATTACACTGGGTAGAACCTAATACACCAATATACCACCCATACAGAAAATGCAGACCGTCAACAATATGAAACAAGGATCATAATATCACAATTCTCATGTAGAGCCACAAAACATCCTAATTCATGTTTAATGTGGGATAAAATGCCATACTTAAGTAAATAAATAAATATAAACATTTAATGTTGAGCACCTGATTCTCAAAGTGGACATATTCCAAACACTATAATGAAAATAAAATGATCTTTTCTACCTTTTGTTTGGTGACTTTGTTTTTCTGATCATGCAGGCCCAGTATCCGATTCTACTGCTATCTGTCCTCTTAACTCCGTTTCCAGGGCTTCCTTTCCATTTATTTCTTTACTTTCTGCCTTTCTTCTTCATTTCTTGTCCTACATCCGTAAGTAAAAGCTGGGTCCTCCGCAGACTTGACTGTCCAGTGGATCCAACTTCTGCCTATTTTCTTCATCCATGTGCAGTTTTTCTCTCTTCCTTTTCCCTCATCTCATCTCCTTCCTCACTCTTCCCTCCATCCATGTCCAGCATTTCTTCTCTCTCCCTTCCCTCTCCTCTATCCATGTCTAGCAACTCTTCTCTCCCCTGTCCCCCTAGCCATCCACACCCACCCAGCGATTCTCTTCGCTCCCCTGCCCCCTCCAGCCATCCATACCCACCCATTGATTCTCTCCTCTCCTCTCCTCTCCTCTCCTCTCTGTTCCCGGGCAGATTTTCTAACAGGAGCTGCTCATCCAATCAGAGAGCTCTATTTGAATGCAGATTAACATACAGACACTCTAATGGGAATTTTTAGTCAAAAACACTAGCTAAACCGTTCGTTTTTGGATCAAAGTTCACATTTTTGATCAGAGCCATGCCCTAACGTTAAGGCTGTAAACATTTCCAACAATTTTTACCCATAAATATGCAAATGAGAACCTCCCAAAAACGGACTAATTTGCATATGGCTTGAGCAAATTTGAGTACATAGCATACCAATCCCACTTCCTAGCACCTAAATTCTGCAATTAGATTTAATGCAAATACTTTTAAAACTTATTTTTAGCACTTTAAAATTTCAGGGGTCAGTGCAAGTCTCTTTGGTATGAAGTGCTCATGTGCAGGAATTCATCCTAGTTAAATATCTCCCTGGCAACCCAGGACACCTCCAGCCAACCTCCCTGCTGTGCTGTCCCAGCAGTAAGGTAATCAAATTACAACTGGTTATACACAAGGCTAGAGATGGCTTTCACTGCAGCTGCTGCTTTTTAAACCTCCAGAGCAGCAGGACTCGCGGGAGAACTACTACTATTTAGCATTTCTATAGAAACAGCTGATCCATTCTGCTGTGGCTGGGGAGGCATAGTCTCCCCAAGCCTCTTATACCGGGTGCCTATGCTGTCCATGATTGTAGAGGAGTCTGAGTAAGGTTGCTGCACAGCTCTCTTGAGTGTGAGTCAGATGGTGCCATTGTGAGATTCTGCATACAGTGCAGGATTTCAGGCATTATAAAGCTTGCATTTTGAAAAAGCCATGCAGTGCAAGAAGACAATTCATAAAGCAGGAGGGTCATCAAATCTAGTCCTCGAGGTCCACAACTTAGCCTGGTTTTCAGGATTTCCACAATGAATATTAAGTAGAGGAGTGTGGTAGCCGTGTTAGTCCACTCTTAAGGTTATCAATAGAAATCAAACAAAATAAAACATGGAAAAGAAAATAAGATGATAACCTTTTTTATTGGACATAACTTAATACATTTCTTGATTAGCTTTCAAAGGTTGCCCTTCTTCGTCAGATCTGACGAAGAAGGGCAACCTTCGAAAGCTAATCAAGAAATGTATTAAGTTATGTCCAATAAAAAAGGTATCATCTTATTTTCTTTTCCATGTTTTATTTTGTTTGATTTCTATTGATTAGACAATGAATATGTATGAGATCTATTTGCATGCAGCGGAAGCAGTGAATGCAAATAGATCTCATACATATTCATTGTGGAAATCCTGAAAACTAGGCTGGGTTGTGCCTTACAATTAGGACATTTGGATTTCAGAGATTTTCATTTGCCAGTCTGCCGGGTCCAAGATGAGCTGCAGACAGCACTGACTTCTTTCAGGTGCTGACATTTGTAACAACAACAAAAGAACACTGTTGTGTTGCTGCAAGAAGATAGTACTATCTGCTTTGTGGATTGCTAAAGTAGAATCATTGAAACTATAAGCCCTAGCTATGATGCACTATTATTGTATTCCTGCATAGGAATTGCTACGGGTTAGTAAATGCCACCCCCAAAATATTGCTCGCCATCCCAAACTCAAGGCTCTTTTTTTTGCCAGTTCCTTCCCAAGGCTTTTCTGCTCAGTTTATTAACTTCCTACCCGCGAACTGCCCAACTTACTAGCTCTCACACAGAACAATGGAAGCAGCGTGCTCCATGGCGCCTCTCTTCACAGGCCTGTCTCAAACACGAAGTGACAGAAGTCAGGCCTGTGAAGAGCATGCTTCTTCCACTGTTCTTTGTGAGAGCTGACGAGTCAGGTTCTCTGCAGGTGGGAAGTTGTAAACTGAGCAGAAAAGCCTGGAATAGTGCTACTCTTCGAATCTTATGACCCTTTCTGTTCAGGACAGGTTTGGAAGGAATGCTGACTTGAAAGAGAAAGGATTATGGAAGGGGTAGATGGGAGAGGTGGAGGATAAAGTAATGAGAGAAGAAGGGAGGTGAAAGAGAGAGATCAGGAGGAGGAGAAGGTAAGGGATGGAGAGAAAACATGGAGGACGAATGATGGAGTGCAAAACTACAAACTGCCCAGAACACAGACTTCTTTGTTCTCCACTTCCCAAATTGCAATAAAATTCAATACAAAACAATTTTAAATTCTGGATTCTCTTATCAATGTATTAAGAGATGGAACTCCCTTCCTAAAAAAATCTATAAGACGGAGATCTTTTGAAGGTATGTTGCCTTTATTCACCTGATTGAGTATGGTTACCACAGAGCAATTGTTTTTATATATATCACCTCCGTCTCTGTATTTTTCTCTTTTTAGAAGCGGTTTCAGTTTCAAGATTTTAGGCGGGAATTTTTCTGGTTGGTTGATTATTAAGAGGAGCACTTAGGATTCAATGTAGGCATCTTGCCAGGTATTTGTGACCTGGATTGGCCACTGTTGGAAACAGGATGCTGGGCTTGATGGACCTTTGGTCTTCCCAGTATGGTAATACTTATGTAATAAGTCCCATCCCCTTTATCATTTTCGTTGCCCTTCTCTGCACCTTTTCTAATTCCACTATATCTTTTTTGAGATACGGCGACCAGAATTGAACACAATATTCGAGGTGTGGTCGCACCATGGAGCAATACAAAGGCATTATAACATCACCAATTTTGTTTTCCATTCCTTTTCTAATAATACCTAACATTCTATTTGCTTTCTTAGCTGCAGCAGCACACTGAGCAGAACGTTTCAACGTATCATCAATGACGACACCTAGATCCCTTTCTTGGTCCATGACGCCTAACGTGGAACCTTGCATGACGTAGCTATAATTCGGGTTCCTCTTTCCTACATGCATCACTTTACACTTGCTCACATTAAACGTCATCTGCCATTTAGACACCCAGTCTCATAATGTCCTCTTGTAATTTTTCACAATTCTCCCTCGAATTAATGACTTTGAATAACTTTCAAGCTCATTTTCAAAGCACTTAGCCTCCCAAAGTTCCATAGAAACCTATGAAACTTAGCCTCCCAAAGTGCTTTGAAAATATGCTATTTGGTGTCAAAAGCAAATTTAATTACCTCACTAGTTACTCCCACCTCTAGATCATTTATAAATATGTTAAAAAGCAGCGGTCCCAGCACAGACCCCTGGGGAACCCCACTAACTACCCTTCTCCATTGAGAATACTGACCATTTAACCCTACTCTCTGTTTTATATCTTTTAACCAGTTTTTAATCCACAATAGAACACTATCTTCTATCCCATGACTCTCCAATTTCCTCTGGAGTCTTTCATGAGGTACTTTGTCAAACGCCTTCTGAAAATCCAGATACACAATATCAACCGGCTCCCCTTTATCCACATGTTTGTTCACCCCTTCAAAGAAATGTAGTAGATTGATGAGGCAAGATTTCCCTTCACTAAATCCATGTTGACTTTGTCTCATTAATCCATGCTTTTGAATATGCTCTGTAATTTTGTTCTTAATAATAGTCTCTACCATTTTGCCCGGCACCGACGTCAGACTCACCGGTCTATAATTTCCCAGATCTCCTCTGAAACCTTTTTTAAAAATCGGCGTTACTTGGGCCACCCTCCAATCTTCCGGTACCACGCTTGATTTTAAGGATAAATTACATATTACTAACAATAGCTCCGCTAGCTCATTTTTTAGTTCTATCCGTACTCTGGGATGAATACCATCCGGTCCAGGAGATTTGCTACTCTTCAGTTTGTAGAACTGCCCCATTACATCCTCCAAGTTTACAGAGAATTCATTAAATTTCTCCGATTCGTCAGCTTCGAATACTATTTCTGGCATTGGTATCCCACCCAAATCTTCCTCGGTGAAGACCGAAGCAAAGAATTCATTTAATCTCTCCGCTACAGCTTTTGGGATCATTTTCGAAAGAGAAGGGCACTTATCTTTCGACACAAATTGGGAGATGGGCGTCCTTCTCCCAGAGCCGCCCAAATCGGCATAATCAAAAGCCCATTTTGGGTGCCCTCACCTGCTTTGTGTCGCGGGGCATGTCAGAAGCATAGTGAAGGCGAGACTGGGGCATGCTTAATACATGGGCGTTCTCAGCCAATAATGGAAAAAAGAAGGGCGTCCCTGACGAGCACTTGGCCGACTTTACTTCTTGCGACCAAGCCTCA
Source organism: Microcaecilia unicolor (assembly GCF_901765095.1). Taxonomy (NCBI): domain Eukaryota; kingdom Metazoa; phylum Chordata; class Amphibia; order Gymnophiona; family Siphonopidae; genus Microcaecilia; species Microcaecilia unicolor. The sequence continues at coordinate 114,991,781 of NC_044040.1, read as the reverse complement.
AAAAGGTGCCTGAACTGACCAGATGACCACCGGAGGAAATCGGGGATGACCTCCCCTTACTCCCCCATTGGTCACTAACCCCCTCCCACCCTAAAAAAAAAACCTTTAAATTCCATGTGTAAAGGGGAAAAGGATAGTGATAGGAGTGTACTACCGTCGCTTGGCCAGGATGAACAGATAGATGCAAAAATGTTAAAGGAAATTAGGGACACAAACTGATAATAATGGGTGATTTCAATTACTGGGTAACGCTAGGGAAGTAAAATTCCTTGATAAAATCAAGGACAGCTTTATGGAGCAGCTGGTACAGGAGCCGACGAGAGAAGGAAAAATTCTAGACCTAGTCCTTAGTGGAGCGCATGATCTGGTGCGGGAGGTAATGGTGCTGGGGCCGCTTGATAACAGTGATCATAATATGATCAGATTTGATATTAGCTTTGAAGTAAGTATACATAGGAAATCAAATACGTTAGCGTTTAACTTTAAAAAGGAGATTATGATAAAATGAGATGAACGATGAAAAAGAAACTTAGAGGAGCGACTGCGAGGGTCAAAACTTTACATCAGGCGTGGATGCTGTTCAAAAACACCATCCTGGAAGTCCAGGCCAAATATATTCCGCGTATTAAAAAAGGAGGACGGAAGACCAAACAACAGCTGGTGTGGTTAAAAAGTGAGGTGAAGAAAGCTATTAAGAGCTAAAAGAAAATTCTTCCGAAAATGAAAGAAGGAACCGACTGAAAGAAACAGCAAAAGGAATGTCAAGTCAAATGCAAAGCACTGATAAGGAAGGCTAAGAGGGACTTTGAAAAAAAGATTGCATTGGAGGCAAAAACACATAGTACAATTTTTTTTAGGTATATTGAAAGCAGGAAGTCGGCAAAAGAATCAGTTGGACTGCTAGATGACTGAGTGAAAGGGGCGATCAGGGAAGACGTGGAGGGGCATAATCGAATGGGGCGTCCAAGTTTTCCTGAGGGTGTCTTCACAGGATGTCCCCGCGAAGGGGCGGGGAAACCCGTATTATGGAAACAAGATGGGCGTCCATCTTTCGTTTCGATAATACGGTCGGGGATGCCCAAATCTCAACATTTAGGTCGACCTTAGAGATGACCGTCCCCGGTTTTCGCCGATAATGGAAACCAAGGACGCCCATCTCAGAAACGACCAAATCCAAGCCATATGGTCGTGGGAGGAGCCAGCATTCGTAGTGCACTGGTCCCCCTCACATGCCAGGACACCAACCGAGCACCCTAGGGGGCACTGCAGTGGACTTCAGAAAAAGCTCCCAGGTGCATAGCTCCCTTACCTTGTGTGCTGAACCCCCAAAGCCTACTCCCTACAACTGTAAACCACTACTATAGCCCTTAGGGGTGAAGAGGGACACCTACATGTGGGTAAAGTGGGTTTTGAGGGGGTTTGGAAGGCTCACATTTACCACCACAAGTATAACAGGTAGGGGGGGCCTGGGTCCGCCTGCCTGAAGTGCACTGCACCCACTGAAAACTGCTCCAGGGACCTGTATACTGCTATGATGGAGCTGGGTATGACATTTGAGGCTGGCATAGAGGCTGCAAAAAATGTTTAAAAAATTTTTTTTGTGTGTGGGAGGGGGTTGGTGACCACTGGGGGAGTAAGGGGAGGTCATCCGCATTTCCCTCCGGTGGTCATCTGGTCAGTTCGGGCATCTTTTCGAGGCTTGATCGTGAAAACAAATGGACCAAGTAAAGTCGGCCAAATACTCATTAGGGACGCCCTTCTTTTTTCCATTATCGGCCGAGGACGTCCATCTCTTAATCATGCCGCAGTCCCGCCTTTGCTACGGTGCTGACCCGTTTCAAAATGGCCGCCGAGAGTTGAAGTCTCACGAGGCTGCTTCAACTCTCGGCGGCCATTTTGAAACGCCGAGAGCCGGACTCACCACAGGACAGGAGGATGCAGGGCAGCTAGCAGCTCTGGGCAGGAAAGAGGGGGCTCTTTCCTGCCCCGAAGAGGTACCTCTAGACCACCAGGGATTGGGATAGCAGAGTAAGGGGAGGGGGGATAGTTGCGTTTCGCCGGGGGGGGGGGGGTCACGTTGCACCCGGGGGGCACTGCACCCAGGGAGGGGCGCATCGGCGATCCGCCCCGGGTGTCAGCCCCCCTAGGAACGCCACTGCTAGCCTCCTTAGTCTTTCTTCATAGGGAAGTCGTCCCATCCCCGCTATCATTTATTCGCCCTTCGCTGCACCTTTACCAGTTCCACTATATCTTTCTTGAGATGCGGCGACCAGAACTGAACACAAGACTCAAGATGCGGTCGCACCATAGAGCGATATAACGGCATTATAACATCCTCACACCTGTTTTCCATACCTTTCCTAATAATACCCAACATTCTATTCGCTTTCCGAGCCGCAGCAGCACACTGAGCAGAAGGTTTTAGTGTATTATTGACGGCGACACCCAGATCCCTTTCTTTTTTTTTTTTTAATCATTTTACTTAATTACATTCACAGGAAGGAGAAGATGGACTGGGAGGACGTACATGAAGTGGAAGGGCAGTGGTCCAGGCTGAAAGAAGTAATAAATAGGGCCACAGACCTTTATGTAAGGAGAGTAAATAAAAGCAAGAGAAAAAGGAAACCGATATGGTTCTCCAAGCAAGTGGCAGAGAAAATAAAGGCTAAAGAGTTAGCGTTCCAGAAATATAGAAAATCTCAAGAACAGGAACACGGGGAGGAATACTGGATGAAACTGAAAGAAGCCAAGAGAGAGGTACGTCTGGCGAAGGCGTAAGCGGAAGAACAAATGGCTAGAAATGTAAGGAGGGGCGACAAAAATTTCTTCAGATATATTAGTGAAAGAAGAAGGACTAAAAAGGGAATTGTGAGACTAAAAGATACAGCGAACCGTTATGTAGATAATGATGAAGAAAAAGCCAATTTGCTAAATAGATACTTTTGTTCTGTTTTCACTGAAGAAAATCCTGGAGAAGGACCGCGAGGGACTGGCAAAAGTACACCTGAGAATGGAATGGATAGAGCACCGTTCATGGAAGAGAGTGTGTATCAACAACTTGGAAAGCTAAAGGTGGACAAAGCCATGGGACCGGACGGGATCCACCCCAGAATATTGAGGGAGCTCAGAGAGGTTCTGGCGGGTCCTCTTAAAGATTTGTTTAATAAATCCTTGGAGACGGGAGAGGTTCCGAGGGACTGGAGAATGGCGGAGGTGGTCCCTCTTCACAAAAGTGGTGATAGGGAAGAAGCTGGAAACTACAGGCCGGTAAGCCTCACTTCGGTTATTGGAAAAGTAATGGAAGCCATGCTGAAGGAAAGGATAGTGAATTTCCTAGAAGCCAATAAGTTGCAAGATCTGAGACAACATGGTTTTACCAGAAGGAAATCGTGCCAAACGAATCTCATTGAATTCTTTGATTGGGTAACTGGAGAACTGAATCATCGACATGCTATAGACGTAATCTACTTAGATTTTAGCAAAGCTTTTGACACGGTTCCCCACAGGAGGCTCTTAAATAAACTAGATGGGCTGAAGATAGGTCCCGAAGTGGTGAACTGGATTAGGAACTGGTTGACGGACAGACGACAGAGGGTGGTGGTAAATGGAGTTCGCTCGGAGGAGGGAAAGGTGAGTAGTGGAGTGCCTCAGGGATCGGTGCTGGGGCCGATTCTGTTCAATATATTTGTGAGTGACATTGCCGAAGGGTTAGAAGGTAAAGTTTGCCTATTTGCGGATGATACTAAGATTTGCAACAGAGTGGACACCCGGGAGGGAGTGGAAAGCATGAAAAGGGATCTGAGGAAGCTAGAAGAATGGTCTAAGGTTTGGCAATTAAAATTCAATGCGAAGAAATGCAAAGTGATGCATTTAGGGAGTAGAAACCCACGAGAGACTTATGTGTTAGGCGGGGAGAGTCTGATAGGTACTGAGGGGGAGAGGGATCTTGGGGTGATAGTATCCGAGGATCTGAAGGCGACGAAACAGTGTGACAAGGCAGTGGCCGTAGCGAGAAGGTTGCTAGGCTGTATAGAGAGAGGTGTGATCAGCAGAAGAAAGGAAGTGTTGATGCCCCTTTACAAGTCGTTGGTGAGGCCCCACCTGGAGTATTGTGTTCAGTTTTGGAGGCCATACCTTGCGAAGGATGTTAAAAAAATGGAAGCGGTGCAAAGAAAAGCTACGAGAATGGTATGGGATTTGCGTTCCAAGACGAATGAGCAGAGACTTGCTGACTTGAACACGTATACCGTGGAGGAAAGGAGGAACAGGGGTGATATGATACAGACGTTCAAATACTTGAAAGGTATTAAACCGCAAAAAAATCTTTTCCGGCGATGGGAAGGTGGTAGAACGAGAGGACATGAAATGAGATTGAAGAGGGGCAGACTCAAAAGAGATGTCAGGAAGTATTTTTTCACGGAGAGGGTGGTGGATGCTTGGAATGCCCTCCCACGGGAGGTGGTGGAGATGAAAACGGTAACGGAATTCAAACATGCGTGGGATGTGCATAAAGGAATCCTGTGCAGTAGGAATGGATCCTCAGAAGCTTAGCCAAAATTGGGTGGCGGAGCAGGTGAGGGAAGAGAGGTTGGTAGTTGGGAGGCGAGGATAGTGGAGGGCAGACTTATACGGTCTGTGCCAGAGCCGGAGATGGGAGGCGGGACTGGTGGTTGGGAGGCGGGAAATACTGCTGGGCAGACTTGTACGGTCTGTGCCCTGAAAAAGGCAGGTACAAATCAAGGTAAGGTATACACATATGAGTTTATCTTGTTGGGCAGACTGGATGGACCATGCAGGTCTTTTTCTGCCGTCATCTACTATGTTAGTACTATGTTACTATGTATTTATCACATAAATGTAAGGAAAGCCAGAAATTAATGTAAAGGAAAAAGAAAACATTTTCTCTCATCTATATTATATAATTGTCCACAATTGGGAGATCCAAGATCAGGAAAACAATCTCAAAGAAAATAAGAAAAACTCAAAATGGTTAATCTTACAATTCACATTTTCTGAGGGAGGAAGGTTAATTGGTAATTGCAGCCGGTACAGTGGTAACTAAAGGAAGTTGCTGCAGAGGGTTCTTCATCTGTTCTTTCAACTCCACAAACTCTTGTAATTTCTTAGGTTCAACAAATATGTAATAAGGAAGTAAAACACTTACAATGGAATCGCACTAGGAAGGTCCCACCTAGGGCAATGATTCCTGGCTTAAAAGCCAAGAATTCACATCTCCTAGTCTGCGATTCCCTTGATATGTCAGAAAATATATTCATCTTTGAACCCAAAAAACTATCAGCCATGTGTCGGAAATACAATTTCAAAACATTGTTCCTATCTAAATCAAAGGTGAAAGTCACTAATAATATAACTCTATCTGTAATTTCTGAATTTTCCAAAATGTCAGTTAAGTTCGCATCTCTTTTCTCTGATAAAGAAAATGTTAAGGGAAATATAAATCACTTTAGACACCAGAGGGTGGCTATCAGAAGGTATTTGCAACATATCAGAGAAATATTTCTTCAAAAGTTCAGTAGCTGATATATAGGATGTTATAGGAAAATTTATCATTCTCAAGTTATTTTTCCTTAATTGGTTCTCCAGAAATTCCAATTTTTACAAGAAACATGGCTGGCTTTTATTACCAAATTAACTGATTTTCGTAGAGAAACCATTTCTGTAGTCAAAGTCTCTATTTTTATATCTTGTGTCGCATCCGCAGCTCCCTCCGGCTCCTCTGCCACGGGGGGGCGGGAGCCGGCGTCCTCGGTGAGGGTCGACGATCCGGAAGCCGCAGTGGGGAGCCGGGGCCCGCCGCGGTGAGGGCCGCCCAATCCAGGGCCGAAGCCGGAGGCCGGCGATTGCGGCCGCCGGTCTCGCGGTCACCGGCTTAGGGGGCGGTGTTTGCGCGGCGGGAGGAAGCGGTGCCGAGGCGCGATGGCCGGCGTCCTCGTCTCTCCTGGGCGCGGGAGTCCGGAGCTCCGCCTCTGAGGTGCTGGATTGGGCAGACGGAGCCAATCAGAAGGGCTCTGTCAATAGCCAGGTTCGGGTTGGTCGGCTATACCTGCGGGGGCGGGGCGGCTGATGCTGAACAGTACTTAAGGAAGAGAACTGAGTTAGAACTTTGCTTCAGGTTCTGTTCCCGAGGCCCGTTTCCAGTTTGTTCCTGTGTTCCTCTGTGTTCCGTGTTCTTCTGGTTTTGACCTCCTGGTTTTTCCCTGCCTCGCTGCCGGCCTCGACCTCTTGCCGGATCTTGACTTCGTTGTCTGCTGCCTGCCCTGAACTTTGAGTGTTGTAGGAAGCAGAGAGTAGGATTGCGTGGCCAGTATTCTCAGTGGAGGAGGGTAGTTAGTGGGGTCCCGCAGGGGTCTGTGCTGGGTCCGTTGCTTTTTAATGTATTTATAAATGACCTAGAGATGGGAATAACTAGTGAGGTAATTAAATTCGCCGATGACACAAAATTATTCAGGGTCATCAAGTTGCAGGAGGAATGTGAACGATTACAGGAGGACCTTGCGAGACTGGGAGAATGGGCGTGCAAGTGGCAGATGAAGTTCAATGTTGACAAGTGCAAAGTGATGCATGTGGGTAAGAGGAACCCGAATTATAGCTACGTCTTGCAAGGTTCCGCGTTAGGAGTTACGGATCAAGAAAGGGATCTGGGTGTCGTCGTCGATGATACGCTGAAACCTTCTGCTCAGTGTGCTGCTGCGGCTAGGAAAGCGAATAGAATGTTGGGTGTTATTAGGAAGGGTATGGAGTCCAGGTGCGCGGATGTTATAATGCCGTTGTATCGCTCCATGGTGCGACCGCACCTGGAATATTGTGTTCAGTACTGGTCTCCGTATCTCAAAAAAGATATAGTAGAATTGGAAAAGGTACAGCGAAGGGCGACGAAAATGATAGTGGGGATGGGACGACTTTCCTATGAAGAGAGGCTGAGAAGGCTAGGGCTTTTCAGCTTGGAGAAGAGACGGCTGAGGGGAGATATGATAGAAGTGTATAAAATAATGAGTGGAATGGATCGGGTGGATGTGAAGCGACTGTTCACGCTATCCAAAAATACTAGGACTAGAGGGCATGAGTTGAAGCTACAGTGTGGTAAATTTAAAACGAATCGGAGAAAATTTTTCTTCACCCAACGTGTAATTAGACTCTGGAATTCGTTGCCGGAGAACGTGGTACGGGCGGTTAGCTTGACGGAGTTTAAAAAGGGGTTAGATAGATTCCTAAAGGACAAGTCCATAGACCGCTATTAAATGGACTTGGAAAAATTCCGCATTTTTAGGTATAACTTGTCTGGAATGTTTTTACGTTTGGGGAGCGTGCCAGGTGCCCTTGACCTGGATTGGCCACTGTCGGTGACAGGATGCTGGGCTAGATGGACCTTTGGTCTTTCCCAGTATGGCACTACTTATGTACTTATGTACTTATGTTCTCCATCTGCCCTCTGCTCTCCTGGTCCCTGTTCAGGTCAGCTCGGCACCCCGCGGTTCCTGAAGTCCCGTTGACCGCCTGCAGCTGGGGGCTCAACCCTTGGTGAACGGCGGTCGCCGCGGGTGAAGACTTGGGGTTGCACGGCTGTTCTTTAAGGTCCCTCGGGGCCTTATGGGACCTAAGGGCTCACCGTCCTTGCACATAAGACAGGAACCTGAAGCCATGAGCTCGCCTACGCAACCCGATCTACAGGACCTGGCTAAAGTTCTCCAGCAGGAGCAGTTGAACGCCCTGTCGGGGGCCCTACAAGAACGTATGCTCTCAGTTATCCTCGGTCCAGTTACAGAACCAGGCCGCTGCGGTCCACCAGGTCGCCGCAGCAGCTCCCCGTCCGGGAGGGTCCTTCCCGGGACCTCGGTTACCTGAGCCTGCATGGTTTGATGGTGTTCCCGGAAGCTGCCGGGGTTTCCTCAACCAGTGCAACTTATACTTCAAGATGCAACCAGAGGCTTTTGCATCAGACCAGATAAAAGTGGCCTATGTTATTTCCTTGCTTATGGGACGGGCCCTAGCCTGGGCGTCCCCGTTATGTGAACAGCAGGATCCGCTCTTGGACAACTATGCGGAGTTCCAACGCCGCTTCCGCATGGTGTTTGATCTTCCAGGAAGGCCGTCTTCCGCCGCGTCTGAGCTGCTGCGGATTCAACAGGGTGAAGGGACCGTGGCAGACTATGCTATTCGGTTTCGGACTTTGGCAACTGAGTTGCGCTGGAATCAGGAGTCCCTATCTGCAATCTTCCTGGAGGGACTTCAGGATCGAATCAAGGACGAGCTGGCTGGCCGGGAGGTCCCGGGGCAATTGGATGCCTTGATCTCGCTCTGTGTCCGGGTAGATACCCGTTTTCAGGAAAGGGCTAGAGCCCAAGCGGACCGGCGGAAGGGACCCGGGGGTGGGTCTCGGTCTAGTCAGGGACCGTCCCCTCGCCGTGGCTCCAGAGAACCCAGGGAGACCTCTGAAGAACCAATGGTTATCGGCCGCCAACGACTGACTCCGTCTGAAAGGACTCAACGTCTTCGGGGCGGTCTTTGCCTGTATTGTGGCGAGGCTGGTCATTTCATTCGCACTTGCCCCGCACGGCCGGGAAACGCCACTCCAAAGGCGCCCTGAGGGGAGGGGTCTTGGGGCACTCTACTCCCCTACCCGACCATCTGATAACTCTTCCGGTGACTCTGCGGTGGCAGGAGACGATGGTTCACACCCGTGCCCTCTTGGATTCCGGGGCCGTGGGGAACTTCATTTGTCAGGAACTCTTGCGGCAGATGAGATGGCCCAGGCTGCCCTACCGACTGCCCTGCGTTACCCCAGCCTATCACTGAGCTGACTCCATTTTTGGGGCTTCAGGTGGGGGAGGATCACCGTGAGGAGGCTCAATTTCTGATCTTACCCCGCACCATTCATCCTGTGGTATTGGGCCTGCCCTGGTTACGGCGCCACACTCCTATAATAGACTGGACTTTAGGGAAAATACAGGCCTGGGGTAGTGCCTGCACTGAGGCCTGTTTGAAGGGCCGGGAATCCAGCTGTCCCGCGGTAATAGCCACCCCTAGGAGCTGTGTCAGCCTGTCAAGCTGCCCTGCCAGAGGAGTACCGGGAGTTCGCTGATGTGTTTAGTCCCGTGGAAGCGGATGTTCTACCGCCTCATCGGTCTTTTGATTGTGCTATTAATTTGATGGCTGACAAAATGCCACCATGGGGCCGTCTCTATACACTGTCCTGGGAGGAATCGAAGGTCATGCAAGCTTATATTCGGGAGAATCTCCAGAAAGGGTTCATCCGTCCCTCCACGTCCCCTGCCGGGGCAGGATTTTTTTTCGTGACCAAGAAAGATGGCTCTTTGAGGCCCTGTATTGACTACCGGGGCCTAAATGCCATCACCATGAAAGACCGATACCCTCTGCCCCTTATTCCAGAGTTGTTTGATCGGCTGCAGGGGGCCCAGATCTTCACCAAGTTGGATCTCCGTGGGGCCTACAACTTGGTCCGTATCCGGCAGGGGGACGAATGGAAGACTGCATTTAATACGCATGAAGGACACTTCAAGTACCGGGTGATGCCCTTCGGCCTGTGCAATGCTCCCGCGGTGTTCTAGAGGTTCATAAACTTCGCTCTAGAGGACCTGCTTTACACCACGGTAATTGTTTACCTGGATGACATCCTGATCTTTTCCAAAGATCCCCTGGAGCACGTGACCCACGTTCGAACTGTGCTTCAGCGCCTACGACAATTTCGCCTGTTTGCCAAGCTCAGCAAATGCTCCTTTCATCAGCAGTCTCTGCCCTTTCTGGGACATATTCTGTTACCGGGAGGTCTGCAAATGGATCCAGATAAGCTCCGTGCTATCCGGGAGTGGCCTCAACCCCAGGGCCTGAAGATGCTGCAACGGTTCCTGGGGTTTGCGAATTACTACAGTCAATTTATTCCGCACTATTCGCAATTGACAGCTCCACTAACAGCGCTCACTAAGAAGCATGCGGATGCCCGGAACTGGCCAGCTGAGGCGCAAGCAGCATTTGACCTATTGAAGAAAGCCTTTGCATCTGCTCCCATTCTTCAGGCTCTGGATCCTGACAAGCCCTTTGTGGTAGAGGTGGACGCTTCTGCTCTGGGTGCCGGGGCAGTCCTCTCTCAAGTTAACGCCAAGGGCCGGCGTCAACCTTGCTTCTTCTTCTCCCGAAAGTTCTCCCCAGCGGAACGCAATTACACTGTGGGAGACAGAGAACTGCTAGCCTTGAAGTTAGCTCTGCAAGAGTGGAGACATTTGCTGGAGGGGGCAGATCACCGGTTTACGGTAATTACTGACCATAAGAATCTTTTGTATCTGCAGGAGGCCCAAAGGCTGAATCCGCGGCAAGCCCGCTGGTCGCTGTTCTTCGCCAGATTCCGGTTTCAACTTGTCTTCCGGTCCGCTGCTCAGAATACCCCTGCGGACTCCCTCTCTCGAGCTTTTGAAGCTTCAGAGGACATTGAAGAGCCTCATCCTATGTTGGACCCAGTCTGTCTCAGTGCGGCCCCGGGAGGGGTCACTCCGTTGCGGAAGCTTGTGCCTCCTCAGGACCGAGGTAAAGTAATGCGTTGGGGTCATTCTTCTGTATGGGCCGGACACTTTGGGTTCCAAAAGACCCTCTGTCTGATTTCTCGACAGTACCAGTGGCCTCATATGAGGCAAGATATCCTTCAGTTTGTCACGACCTGCCCTACCTGTGCCCGGACCAAGTCTGTGGTGGGGCGCCCCTGGGGAGAGCTGCAGCCTTTGCCCGTCCCTGCAGCCCCCTGGGAGGAATTGTCTATGGATTTCATAACGGACCTTCCTCGCTCCCAGGGGCACACCGTGATCTGGGTTGTGGTAGACCGGTTCTCCCGTATGGTACATTTCGTTCCCCTGCCAGGGCTTCCGTCGGCAGCACTGTTAGCCCAACAGTTCATCCAACATATTTTCCGGCTCCATGGGCTACCAGCCAGGATCATCAGTGACCGTGGAGCCCAGTTCACTTCACGATTCTGGAGAGCCCTGTGTTCTGCTCTGGGGGTTGTTACTCATTTCTCCTCTGCCTACCATCCACAGACCAACGGAATGGTTGAACGGATTAACCAAACGTTGAAGGGGTTCTTGCGGGCCTTTGTCAACAAGCGGCAAGGCAACTGGGCATCCCTTCTTCCATGGGCCGAGTTCGCCTATAACCACAGTGAACATTCGGCCTCTGGGCAATCTCCGTTCTTCTTGGTATATGGACAACACCCGCGGCTTCCATCACCCATTCCCTCTGATTCCTCTACGCCCATGGTTACCCGAACCCTGGCGGACCTGCAGGAAGTCTGGAATATGGCCCAAGAACTACTACAGAGAGTGGCCGCCAAGTACAAGTCGTTTGCTGACCGACACCGGCGTCCCGCCCCGGTATTGCAACCGGGGCAAAAGGTATGGTTAAGCACGAAATACCTAAGGCTCCGGGTACCCTCTCGGAGGTTGGGGCCACGGTACATCGGGCCGTTTGCTATCCAGTCTCGGATCGGAGCTGTGACATACCGCCTGCGGCTACCTAGTACTCTACGGATCCATAATGCCTTCCATATTTCTCTGCTGAAGAGTTTCCGGGGGTCCAAATGGCATCCACAGAATAGAGAGTCAGTTGTTCCGGAGGCTGACCCCGATCCCGAATACGAGGTGGAAGAAATCATTGACTCCAAGAGGCGTCGGGGAAAGCTGCTCTACCTGTTATCATGGAAGCATTTCAGTCCCGAAGACAATTCCTGGGAACCGGCTACCAGTGTACATGGGCCGGAGTTGGTAAGGACCTTCCATGAGCGATATCCTCATAAACCTGGCCCCAGGAGGAGGGGGGCATCCGGGGGGGATATTGTCGCATCCGCAGCTCCCTCCGGCTCCTCCACCGCGGGGGGGGGGGGGGGGGGCGGGAGCCAGCGTCCTCAGCGAGGGTTGACGATCCGGAAGCCACAGCGGGGATCCGGAAGCCACAGCGGGGAGCCGGGGCCCGCCGCGGTGAGGGCCGCCCAATCCGGGGCCGAGGCCGGCGATTGCAGTAGCCGGTCTCGCGGTCGCCGGCTGTGGGGGCGGTTTTTGCGCGGCGGGAGGAGGCGGTGCCGAGGTGCGATGGCCGGCGTCCTCGTCTCTCCTGGGCGCGGGAGTCCGGAGCTCCGCCTCTGAGGTGCTGGATTGGGCAGACAGAGCCAATCAGAAGGGCTCTGTCAATAGCCAGGTTCGGGTTGGTCGGCTATACCTGCGGGGGCGGGGCGGCTGATGCTGAACAGTACTTAAGGAAGAGAACTGAGTTAGAAATTTGCTTCAGGTTCTGTTCCCAAGGCCCGTTTCCAGTTTGTTCCTGTGTTCCTCTGTGTTCCGTATTCTTCTGGTTTTGACCTCCTGGTTTTTCCCTGCCTCGCTGCCGGCCTCGACCTCTTGCCGGATCTTGACTTCGTTGTCTGCTGCCTGCCCTGAACTTTGAGTGTTGTTGGATGTTCTCGTTCTCCATCTGCCCTCTGCTCTCCTGGTCCCTGTCTGGGTCAGCTCAGCACCCCGCGGTTCCTGAAGTCCCGTTGACCGCCTGCAGCTGGGGGCTCAACCCTTGGTGAACGGCGGTCGCCGCGGGTGAAGACTTGGGGTTGCACGGCTGTTCTTTAAGGTCCCTCGGGGCCTTACGGGACCTAAGGGCTCACCGTCCTTGCACATAAGACATCTTGGACTTCCACTTTGTTAGATAAGTATTAATATAAATTCTTTAACTCACATCTTTTTAACAAGGCATACCACAAAGAACAACAAATATAAATGCGTGTGTCTCCTTTACCTTTACACAGACCTAGTTTTATAATATCTGTTTGTTCTAAACTTCTACTATGTTACTCAAAATCTCTATGTAACAATATGTAATTATTTTATAATATCTGCTTGTTTTAAACTTCTACTATGTTACTCTAATTCTCCATGTAACAATAAGTAACTATGTTCTAATCCAATACCACCAAGAACGATACATTGTAAGCCACTTTGAACCTGCAAAGAGGTGGGAAAATGTGGGATACAAATGCAATAAATAAATAAATAAATGTTTGTTCCTGAAAATTTTTAAACATCTGAAGAAGAGAATTATTCACACTCTGCAGCACTTCCCATAGTACGTCCATTGTGACATTATTGGCTTCACCAGATCCAACTTCTCCACAGAAACCGCTCCAGATATCTTCGGGGGGAAGAGCTCACTATCCAATCCCCCAGTTGGTTTATTATCCAGAGTCGATACTGCGCCAGGACCTCCTCGGGTCGCGTGAAAATCCTTACCCACTTCGGGTGTTTCCACTGTCGACCTCCATAGCGAAGCATTACTGTTTCCGGGTCTTGGAGGGGTCGTGCCAGCAGGGGGACTCAAAGTCACTCCCTCTCCACTGAGATTCGGCGATAAAGCCTTGCTGTTCCCCGAAGCAGGAACCGATATCCCCGACGTTATGACCACGAAGCTGTCCAAAGTAGGCTGAGAAGTGGTGGGAACCCCATCCATGTTCGAGGAGGACAACACCACGGCTTTGCCTTTTCTCTTCCCCATTCTCTGGGGAACACGCCTACTTCTTCAGGTATTCTGGTGTAAAACGGGAACTCAACTAACGTACGTCCTCCCTCGACGCCATCTTGGATCCTCCAGTTTGGGACACTCTTTGTCTGGTTTCTCCTCAGAGGCCTGTCTGATATGGGTAACCCTTCAGCACAGCCCTCTGAGTCATTGAAACATGGAAGCCCCTCCACCCCTACAAGGTGGTGTCCCTTCGCCGGATCCCTTTCTAATGGTCAATTATTATTTTCATTTTTAATTTTTCAGCTATTTTCTCTTTTTGTTCATGGTGCACTTTTATTTATTTGCATATTATTTTCATAGTCTATTATTTATTTTTCATAATTCATCTGTAATCATTGCAGAATTAAGAGTATTTTCTTTTTTGGTTTTGTTCATTAGTTGATGTCTTCATTTGTTTTTTCATGTTCCACAATAATCTTTTTTCATTTTTTTTATTTTGCCAATCAAGATACCTTTCTATTTTCCTTATCAACTTTTTTCTTTACAATTATTTTTATTTTTTATTATTTTACTTTTTAGTGTTTACTTTTGTTGCAGAAGGCCTTTTACATTTTTGTCTTATATGGACCCTGTCAATTTATTTTATCTTCAGTGTCATTGACATTTTTTACGGACATTTTAAAGACATATTTCAAGCATCTGTTTCTAACATATTTTCGTTTAACTTTTGAATGACTTAATCATAGTATAGAGAGGTGCTTCATACTATCCTTTTATTAGAATTAATTATCTCTTCAATTTCTCATTATCCTTTCTTATTATCCTTTTATCAGAATCCATTATCTTTTCAGTTATTTAGATGGCTCAGTTACAATAACTACATTTTTAATTGGCACACAAATTGGGCAAGCATGATTTACTTCCGGTTCATGACCCTTCTTTCCCTTATTTAAGCTTCCTTTTTGGCCATCTTGTTCTTTTAGCATTTCAGAGTCGTGTGGGTGTAGGACAGACCTCGCGTAAGTCACTTTGTTCTTTTATTTATCTTTTTTTTTATTTGAATTTGGGACCAAAATGTTTAATGAAAGTTATTTAATTCAAATCGTTAGCTGTGAGCAAGGAATTGACATTTAACATCTATGAGGTTTTTTTTCAGCTTTTTTCAACTTTTTCTCATCAATTTGGACATGATACTACCAGCACACAATAGATTTTAAACTTAATTTTATTATTAATCACTATTTAGGTCACTACCTTTTGTGACTTATCCGTTATGCTGTTTTTTCCAACAACCCTTTGAAGATATATGCTTTCACAATTTCTGAACATGTGAGTTTGATATACTTCATCACATTCATTTGTTTTTTTATATCCATTTTGCAATTTTTTAATATCCATTTTACTTTAAATCTTCTTGTATTAATCAAACAGTTACAACATTCTGGTTCAAAACAACCAGGTAGAACTTGAAACAATTTCAGATATAACAATGCACCTTATAGTTTCTGCAAGGTTTTATACAAAACATTTCCTCTTTCCTCCCCTCCCTCCACCCTCCCACCCAAAATCCGTCGCCCCCCCCCCCCCCCCCCCCCCCAAAAAAAAAATCCCTAGAAATCCTTCACAATCTGTTTAATACAAAACTACGCGTCCTCGGAGATAGCGATTGGATATAACTGTCCCATATCTCCAGAAATTTCTTTCTTCTCTTTGGGGAGGACCCCACCACCCTACGCTTCTGCAGCAGCAACGCATACAACTTGTTTCTCCAATGCCAGTAGTCTGGCGGTTCAACCTTCATCCAATTATTCATAATAAGCTTCTTCGCAATTATATTAGCCTTACGAACAAACTGCTGGGCCCCTTTGAGGCATATTTTCAAAGCACTTTGGGAGGCTAAGTTCCATAGCTTTCTATGGAACTTTGGGAGGCTAAGTGCTTTGAAAATGAGCCTCTTTGTGTGTCAATTTCAAGCTTTCATAATTGTCTAGCAATATTGCCAGGGGAGAAAACTGTATCTTATGTTTTACCACCTGTTCCAAATAGTGAGCTATTTGCATCCAAAAGGATTTAATCTTATAACATTCCCAAAGGGAGTGGAACAATGTCCCCTCCCCCTGCCTACACTTAGAACATAGCGGAACTCCTCCAATTTTAAACACCTGGGGCTTGGACATGTACGCCCTATATAAAATTCTATATTGACATTCCCGTAATGTGGCATTTCCTGTTAACGAGGGTAAGCGGGCTGCCAATTTCCTAAGATCGATTTGCTGGTTGGGCTGTTGTAAATCATGATTCCACCTCTGGCAAATATGCCCCACATCTTTCCCCACCCCTGTCTCCCAAAGGGCCTTCTGCAGGCCCGAGACCAACAACCGCTCTCCAGGAATTGATCCAAAGAATTTCCTGATTCTCCTTCCATGCCCTGATCCCAGTTTACTCTGATCTAAAGAGTGGACATAGTGAGCCAATTGACCATATGCAAAGGTGTGACTAGTGTTTATACCCACCCCCAAAGCCCCCAAGCTCAGCAGTTGTCCTCAAGAACCAAGAACATGCTCTAACCGTGTAATCCCCAACTCTGCCCACCTCTTGAACACTTTTGATTCAGACCCTGTGGTGAATTGAGGATTACCCTGTAGTGGTAGCAGATCTGTGGTGTCTGCTGCTACTCCCCAGTGTCGAACTAAATCCCTCCAAATACCCTTCAGTGGCTCAAGCAATACACTACTTCCCTTGAGCACTGTAACAAATAGTATAAATGATAAGGTTTGAAGTATTCATGTTCAATCCCCCTGTGAGTGTAATCTTCTCTATCCAATAACCAATCTCCCAGGTGTCTCAGCAAGCAAGCTTGGTTATAACGACAAAAATCTGGCAACCCCATCCCCCCTGTAGCCCACGAACCCATCAGTATATGCAGTGGGAGTTTAGGTTTTGCATCTCTCCATTCAAATCTACGCACACATGCATAAATCTGTCGTAGGTCTTTACTCTTTAACCTCAGAGGGAGCACTTGAAAGGTGTAGAGCCACCGGGGAAACTCCACCATCCGAAATAATTGTATCCTCCCATGCATTGTTAAAGGAAGTGCCTTCCATCATCCCAACCTTCCCTTCATGGCCTCCAACCAACGAGTGATATTGAGACAATGTAGTGCAGAGGTCTGCATAGATATTCGCACTCCCAGATATTGAAGCGATTCAGAGGCCCACTTTAATGGGAATGCACCCCCTCACATCCCACGTACCTCAGCACTTCCCATTAGCGCCTGAGATTTAGAATAATTTATCTTAAATCCTGCAAAGTCTCCATACTCCTGGAAAAGTTCCAACAATGCCTCTAAAGAGCTTTTAGGCTGTGTAAAATGCACCAAGATATCATCTGCAAATGCAGATACTTTGAATGTGCACGGCCCCCAATCTACTCCCTTCACTTTGGGGTGGGTAGTTATTTCTCTAATCAGCGGGTCTAGAGCAAGGACAAACAGTAATGGGGACAGGGGACAACCCTGTCGTGTGCCTCACTTAATCGGGAACAGTGCTGACTGCTCCCCATTCAGCCAAACATATGCCTGCGGATTCGAATAAAGCGCTCCCACCGCATCCCTGAAGGCCCCCTCTATCCCCACCTTAGCCATAACCGCAAACATAAAGTCCCATACTACTCAATCAAAGGCCTTCTCTGCGTCAAAACTGACCAGCAGAGAAGGCCTTTTCTGTGCCTCCACTGTCCCCAGGGACGCAAGCAAGGTTCTAATATTACTTACCACTAACCGCCCCTTCACAAACCCTGCCTGGGGAGACGCTACTAGATCTGGGAGTACCCTTGCCAGCCTATTTGCCAGTATCTTAGCATAAAGCTTGATATCATTGTTTAACAAGGATATGGGCCTGTAGGACCCCACTTCTGTCCGCTCCTTACCTGGCTTTAATAACACTATGACCTTGGCAATATTGAGGGAGTCTGGTATTGATCCTGAATTTACCATAGTGTTGAAAAGGTTGAGCAAAGGAGGAGTCCACCTGCTCCTGTAATAATTTGTAGATAGCAATACTATAGCCATCTGGTCCCGGTGCTTTATGAACGGGGCTCTGTTGCAATGCTAACATTAGCTCCCCCTCCACTATGGGCCCATTTAATGCTTCTTTTTGCGCTTCCCAGACTCTTGGCAACACCTGATTAGCCAAATACATGTCACTATCCCGAATAACATCTGTTGGGGTCTCGTGCAATGCCTTATAATATTCCCGAAAGCGCTCTAAAATCTCTCTCCCCTCATTAACTTCCCCCCCCCATTCTTTATTTGCAAAATCCGAGAGGGTCCCCCCTCCCTCCTACTAACCTGCTCAACAATGTCCCCGCTTTATTCCCGTACTGATAAAGCTGATGCTTGTAGTACTCTTGCGACTTTTTTGCCCTCTGATGAAGTAGCTCATTCAGCTCTCTTTGAGAAGTGAATAGTGCCCTTTTCTTTTCTTCTGTGGCCGCTAGTCCAAACTCCACCCTTCTGGCTCTAATCTCCTTTTCCTTATCCCTCATTTTCTTAGCTCTAGCTCTATAGGCTATAATCTCCCCCCTCATTACCACTTTGGCCGTTTCCCAATACAATCTTGCTTGCTGTTTATGACCTTTATTGTGCTCCTCAAATTCCTTCCATTTCTCTTCCAGATATATTTTAAACTGTGGGTCCCGACATAATTCACTAGAAAATTGCCAATTCCCCCTTCGTCCCCCAGATCCCTCTATTTGCAGTTCCACCCAGATGATTGCATGGTCGGAGATCTCACATGGGCCTATCTCCGCTGCTGATATTTTGGAAAACAAGCCCCGCGAGACCAAAAAATAATCTATTCGCGATTGTGTTGAATGCGCCCGGGAAATATGGGTATAGTCCCTTTGTGTTGGGTGTAAAACCCACCATATGTCCAGTAGATCTAACGTTGAACAGAGGAAGGGAAGGGCAGGCCTCACAAACAGTGGGGCCTCTGCAACGCAGAAGAGCCGCTTTTGTCCACCAGAGGGGTCGTACACCAAATTAAAGTCTCCCCCAAGAACAGTGCTTCCATGTGAATAGGAGCCCAGCAAGTTTATCAAGGTTTTATAAAATTTAGAGTCAAAGACATTCGGGGCGTATATATTACAAAACATATAAGTGCTATTTCCCTTCTCCACTTCTACTAATACGTAGAGGCCCTCTATGCTGCTCTTCACCGATTTGATTCGCAACTGCAAACCTTTACAAAACAATATCAATACTCACCCTTTTTTCCCCACTGCTGGTGACCCCACCGCCTCTTCGACCCACCCTTTCTTGAATTTATCATGTTCTCTGTCAAGTGCGTCTCTTGGAGAAAGGCGACATCCGCTTTGTGCCGCTGCATAGCCTGCAAAACTTTTGTGCGTTTATTTGGTGATGAGATCCCCCCCACGTTCCACGACACTAATTTAAGTGATCCCAGCCCAATATCTCAATATGAACCTATCCAGGATCCCATATATCTGGGGGCCCTCAGGTGCCCCCTCCAGCACTGCGCCTGCCTTCCTCCAAAGACTCCGCGCCCTACCTTGAATTCCATCTCATGTTCTAGGGATAAGAGGAAAAAAAAAAACAAGTGCAGGCAGAACCCCTGACTCTCCCCTCCCCCATCCTCCCCCCCGCCCAGCCCTCCCTCCTCCCCATCCCTGTAGGTTACTCCCTGCTAACCGCACTGTAGTTCTCACTAGAGAACGAGCCACACTCCCCTCTTCGTCCCCCCCAGCGCCCTCTGCTATTTGAGATTGTCCCACCTCCAATTATCAGCCTCTCCAAGTAAGCAGACCTACCCAGCTTTCCAATCTACAGAAACCATAAACTGCCTTTTTCTGCTTAGAACTCAAAACTTCCCCATTTAACTCCCTCAGTCCTTGCCCTATGTACCCAAATACTATCACATCCCCTAGTAACATAGGGACATAATAGCTAATGGCATGAGAATAAAGAGAGAAAAAAAAGAAAATAACAACTATGTGTGTATATATATATATATATATATAATACCCCCATCCCCTTATCTGCCCTAAATTAAGGTTTAACATTTGCAGACCATTCTATGATCCTACATGTATAACTGTTAATTTTAATAGCAATAGAGCCTACGTTCCAACCAACTGGAAACAGAAAGTTTTTTTGTCCGCATTAGACATCCTGAACCCTCCAGATTTCTACTGATGATAATTGGAGGTACTCCTGTGTAAACTACACAGAAGTCCCCCCCCCCCCCCCCCCCCCCCCCGCAGCTGTTAAATACAACATATTGACTCTCAATACAAGATGGGGGCCTAGCACACATACCTTGCTCCTCATATACATCCTATAAACTAGTTGATCGTATATGATATGTTCTATGGTACAGGAGAGATGTCTTCATGCAAAAGCTGGATGCAGTTATTTGATAGGACTGGGCAAGTGAAGGCTAACAGCCTGTTAAAGAATGTAGTTTTTCTACCAAAAAGTTTAGTGACTTCAGCAAAATATGCATAGAGTCAATACTCAGATCTTTGTCCCTTGCTGTGGTCTGTCCAAAATTCCAGGCATCAAGCATTTCTTCCTGGACCACTGCTCTCTGCATGCCCTTTGACTCAACCGGACTTGCTGCCTTTCTCATGGACTCCGTGCGCTGCTGGAGTCCGCACGCCCACTTTCTGTATCCAGGCATTTCTCCATGTTGTTTACAAAGTGTACAGCCTCCACGTGTGAGCTGAAGAAATGCTGTTTGCCATTATGCTGAATTCTAAGCTTAGCTGGAAACATCAGCGCAAAGTTTACTTTCTTGTCATGCAGACGCTTACATACTTCCACGTACTGCCTGCGCTGGGCCGCCACCACGGCCGAAAAATCTTGGAAGCATAGTATATTGCAAGTCTCGTACTGCACCTTGCCGCGGGACCTCCATGCCCTCAAGATTTCGTGCTTGTGGGCATAGTTAAGCACCTTGCATATTACTACACGCGGCCTCTCTGTGTTCTGCTCAGCCCAACCTATGAGCACGTTCAATCTTCAGCTTGTTCTCCAGACCGGGTAGGTTCAGGGTCCTGGGTAGCCATGTTTCTAGAAAGTCGCGCAGCTCCGTCTCGTGCAAGGACTCCGGCAGCCCGATCAGCCTCAGGTTGTTCCGGCGCGATCTATTCTCTAAATCCTCAACTTTCGCTTCCAGCTTGTTTATTTGATCTTGCATATCACTTTGCTTACTTTCCTGCTGCTGACACTTGTCCTCCACGTCAAACAGTCTCTGCTGGAACCCCATCAGGTCAGTGCACAAGCTTTCCAGTCTCCCGTCTATTTGCTCAATTTGGTCCGATATTTTCTGCAGCTTCTTATCTACAGATGCCTCCAAAAAGGTCGAGACCTCGGCAGCTATTTCGGCCGCCCAGGTGGAGCTCACCGACTGCCCCGACGCGCCGACCTCCACCATCTTACTCTCGCCCACGCGGCTTCGTGTTCCGTCTTTCCGAACGCTTTTGGCGGCCATTCCAACCCGGACCAATTGCTCGCTGCTAAGGTATTCAGGTCTTTGCAGATTACTTTTGTGGGTTTTCTGATCAATTAATTCGGCACTAGGGGTTATTGTTAATCGAGGGGCCTGGGAGCTCTAACGAGCGGCGTCCTCCCCTCCGCCTAGCATCACGTGACTCCTTTAATATCCATTTTAAATTTTTGATGATTTGTATTTTTCCAGTTTATACAGCGATACTAATATTTCCTCAACTGTAAAGGAATATTATATAGGTGGGTGTCTTGTCTGTTTATCTAATTCCTTTTAGGTATTTATGCTCATGAATAATGTTTATGTTTCATGTAATCAACTTGATATTGAATCACATTGGTTTTTGACTGATTCATCTGGTATTGTAAAAGAGCAATACATCATATTAACATGTCATTATTTCGTTCTTTATGTGGGATATCTACATAGGCGCCCCGTATAAGAGGCTTGGGGAGGCTAAGCCTCCCCAGCCCGCCACTGCCCCGCCCCGCCGCCCGCCGTACCTTTAAATATTATATTTTTGCTGGAGTCGTGGGCAGCGCCGGCATTGAAGGCATCAGCAGGCTCGGGGGGGGGGGGGGGGGGACAGGAAGGAAACGAGGGCAGACGGGAGAGGAGAGGAGGGTTGCTGCACGGTGGAAGAAGGGGAGAGGAGAGGGCAGGGGAGAGGAGGGTTGCTGGACATGGGTGGATGGAGGGAAGGAGAGAGGAGGGTTGCTGCACATGGTGGAAGAAGGGGAGAGGAGAGGGCAGGGGAGAGGAGGGTTGCTGGACATGGGTGGATGGAGGGAAGGGGAGAGGAGGGTTGCTGCACATGGTGGAGGGCAGGGGAGAGGAGAGGGCAGGGGAGAGGAGGGTTGCTGGACATGGGTGGATGGAGGGAAGGGGAGAGGAAGGTTGCTGGACATGGGTGGATGGAGGGAAGGGGAGAGGAGGGTTGCTGCACATGGTGGAAGAAGGGGAGAGGAGAGGGCAGGGGAGAGGAGGGTTGCTGGACATGGGTGGATGGAGGGAAGGGGAGAGGAGGGTTGCTGGACATGGGTGGATGGAGGGAAGGGGAGAGGAGGGTTGCTGCACATGGTGGAAGAAGGGGAGAGGAGAGGGGAGAGGAGGGTTGCTGGACATGGGTGGGTGGATGGAGGGCAGGGGAGAGGAGGGTTGCTGGACATGGGTGGATGGAGGGGAGGGGAGAGGAGGGTTGCTGCACATGGTGGATGAAGGGGAGAGGAGAGGGCAGGGGAGAGGAGGGTTGCTGGACATGGGTGGATGGAGGGGGAGGGGAGAGGAGGGTTGCTGCACATGGTGGATGAAGGGGAGAGGAGAGTTGCTGGACATGGGTGGATGGAGGGGAGGGGAGGGGAGAGGAGGGTTGCTGGACATGGAGGGGGAGGGAGGAGTGAGGAAGGAGATGAGATGACAGAAAAGGAAGAGAGTAGAAAAACTGCACATGGATGAAGAAAATAGGCAAAAGCTGGATCCACTGGACAGTCAAGTTTGCGGAGGACCCAGCTTTTACTTACGGATGAAGGACAAGAAATGAAGAAGAAAGGCGGAAAGTAAACAAATAAATGGAAAGGAAGCCCTGGAAATGGAGTTCAGAGGACAGATAGCAGCAGAATCGGATACTGGGCCAGCACAATCAGAAAAACAAAGTCACCAGACAACAAAGGTAGAAAAGATCATTTTATTTTCATTATACTGTTTGGAATATGTCCACTTTGAGAATTAGGTGTTCAACATTAAAAGTTTATTTACTTATTTATGACATTATTTATCCCACATTAAACATGAATTAGGATGTTTTGTGGCTCTACATGAGAATTGTGATATTATGATCCCTTGTTTCAATATTGTTGACGGTCTGCATTTTCCGTATGGGTGGTATATTGGTGTATTAGGTTCTGCCCAGTGTAATATTTATGGTACAGTAAGGTTCAGAGTGTGGTTTTGCACAAAGTTGTGCATAGTGT
The DNA here is from genome assembly GCF_901765095.1 of Microcaecilia unicolor. Taxonomy (NCBI): domain Eukaryota; kingdom Metazoa; phylum Chordata; class Amphibia; order Gymnophiona; family Siphonopidae; genus Microcaecilia; species Microcaecilia unicolor. The sequence goes on along the minus strand of NC_044040.1, from coordinate 114,968,761 downwards.
TTTGCAGTTGAGTGATTGTGGTTAGTATTTGCTTTGAGCAACCACTTTATTCTTTGACATATGATACATAACTAATATCTAAATTTAATAAAAGGTATTAATTGTGACATTTATTTTTTTCTGTGTGTGATCAGACAATTATGGATTTAAGCTCCACCCCTGGCCCCACCCATAACCCCGCCCTCTTTAGCCTCCCCAAACAGTTGGGCCACCGACCGCCTATGGATATCTATATTTCATTGTTTTTTTAATGCGATAATTTATTTTATTTTTATTTTTGTTACATTTGTACCCCGCGCTTTCCCACTCATGGCAGGCTCAGTGCGGCTTACATATTATATACAGGTACTTATTTGTACCTGGGGCAATGGAGGGTTAAGTGACTTGCCCAGAGTCACAAGGAGCTGCCTGTGCCTGAAGTGGGAATCGAACTCAGTTCCTCAGTTCCCCAGGATCAAAGTCCACCACCCTAACCACTAGGCCACTCCTAGCCTTATGTATTAAGATTCTATTCAAATTTTATATAAAAATTGTATATAAAAAATTCTACATTAATTTATATATGTTGCTTTTAGAATATATATATATTTTTTTTATGTTTCAACATTTTATTGATGACTAAACACATAATACATCACCTTCAAGACAGGTTACGAACATGAATTCAAACTTTTACATATTGTCATCAGTTTTTAACTGATCAACCCCCCTTTCCCTGTCACCTTTCCTCCCTCCCCTACCCTCTGAGCATTCCCCCCACTCTCCCCCCCTCATTCCCTTTGTCCCCCCTTTTTGTTTCCCCTCCTCTTCCCAATCTCACCTGAACTTGTGCTCTGATAGTCCAAGTGAGCCCCCCCTTCCCTTTCCCTAAATTCCTATTAGTGAGCAAAAAGTTGGAAGTAACCCATAGACTCAACATGGGTCTGCTATAGGTAGCATACACCTTAATAATGTGTCACGTTAAGAAACATATTACGTCCTCTTGGACTCAGTCTCTGTATATAAGGACTCCAAATCTGAGTAAATTGCTGTAACCTTTTCCTTGTGCCCTTCGCCTCTGTAGCTTCCCATGTTGCTAATATATGCACCTGGTTCCTCCAGTGCCAGTAAGTTGGAGGTTCTGAGGATATCCAGTGTTGCAAAATACACTTACGAGCCACCACTTGCGGCATAGTAACTGGGCCCCCTTAGTTTGTGTACGAAAAGCTTGTTGCGTGTTCAACACAAAATGTGCCCAAGTCCCAATCACTATAGTTCCCAAAATTTGACTTATTTATCTCCGGATGCGTTCCCAGAAGGCCTGTACTCCTGGGCATTCCCAGAAGGCATGATAAAGAGTGTGAGGTAGCTGTCCACACTTAACACATCTGTTCCCCTGTGAAGCACCCATATGGACCCACTGCCGCTCTGACATGTAGGCCCGCATAACCACCCTATAGCCACATTCTCGCAGTCTCTCATCAAAGGCCAAAGCTGGTATATCCCTCAACGTAGCCCTCACATCCCATCTCTCTAATGACCCCCCTGATTCCTGTTTCCATTTGTTTTTAATTCCTGAGAATTTGTTTATGTTGGTCCTTCTCACTAAGGCCTGATGCAACGTTGATACTGATGTACCTTTTACCTCCATTTCTTCAAAGAATGCCCGTATTTTATGTCCTAATCGGGTGTTCAGGGAATCTTGGTCCAGCGCTAGTATGTAATGTTTAAGTTGGGAATAGGCAAAGCGATTCCCCCAACTGTCTTCGACCTTAGCCTGCATCTCTTCATAGCTTATTAGATCCCCTGTTCTACCCAATAGATGTTCCACTCGCGTAATTCCCTGCCTCTCCCATTTAAGAAACGAGACATTGTCTTGCCCGGGTCTAAAATCCATATTTCCTCTTAAAGCTAATTGATCTGAAACCAAAGGATCCCCTCCTAATCTTTTAGCCAAGAATTTCCACACCTCCCTTAACGGTTGGAGCAGCGTGCAGGCTTTTAGGTGAGGCGGGAGCTGAGCTCTTTTATGATGTAGCAATGTAATAAAGTCATATGGGGCAAAAATCTCTCTCTCTAAGTCTATCGGGGTAAACAACCTGGTTTGACCTATCCAGTCCTCCAGGTGATGTAGCAAGCATGCTTGGTTTTACAAATATAAATCGGGCATCCCCAGCCCTCCTTGCCCCCACCGCCCCACCGTACTAGAGAACCTCAATTTAGGTTTCTTCTTGGCCCAACAAAAGGTACTAAATATTCTATATATATTCTTCAGGTCTTTTTGAAGCAAGCAAAGCGGGAGCGTCTGCAGCACATATAGCCAACGAGGAGGAGTGGAGGAGTGGCCTAGTGGTTAGGGTGGTGGACTTTGGTTCTGGGGAACTGAGGAATTGAGTTCAATTCCCACTTCAGGCACAGGCAGCTCCTTGTGACTCTGGGCAGCTCCTTGTGACTCTGGGCAAGTCACTTAACCCTCCATTGCCCCATGTAAGCCGCATTGAGCCTTCCATGAGTGGGAACGTGTGGGGTACAAATGTGACAAAAAATATGTATGTATTAAATTCAACCTCCCTCGCAGAGATAAAGGGAGACCTTCCCACTTTCCCAGTTGAGTGTTCGTGTTCTCTAATAAGTTGGTAATATTGAGAGCATATAATTGTTTCAAGTCCATGGTCAGCTTGATTCCCAAATATTTAAATGATCCCTCAGCCCAATTCAACGGAAAGCCCTGGCCCATCATCTGCCTCACCTCCACTGTGGAAGCCAATGCTTCTGATTTACTTAAGTTTAAATTCAACCCTGCGTAATCACCGTATTCCCGCATAAGTTCCATTAATGGTAAGAACGATTCCCGGGGGTCTGACAATATCACTAATAAGTCATCTGCGAAGGCAGCTATCTTAAAGTCACACTGGCCACACTGTATCCCTTTTACTAACAGGTTAGCTAGAATATCTCGCAATAAGGGATCCAATGTTAACACAAACAGTAACGGAGACAAGGGACACACCCCTGTCTTGTACCTCGATATATGGGGAATAGCGCTGACTCCACCCCGTTTACCAGAATCTTAGCTCGAGGGGAGTGATATAGCGCCTTAACTGCCGACACAAACCACCCTACAAATCCATAGGCCTCTCTAGCACTGAACAAAAAATCCCAACGTACTTTATCGAATGCCTTCTCCGCATCAAAGCTTATTTGCAATGACGGGGAACCTCTCCGCTGTATCATCTCTAATGCTCCTAGTATCTTCCTCAGGTTTTTGCTTACCACTCTCCCTTCCATGAACCCCACTTGTGACTCATGGATCAGTTTTGGTAATACTCTTGCCATTCGAGTCGCCATTATTTTGGCCAACAACTTCGCTTCTACATTTAGCAGCGAAATAGGGCGATATGACTCTGGCTTCAAGGGGTCTTTACCCGGCTTTGGAAGCACTACAATCTGCGCCCATGATAATCCCGGCGGTAATAGTTCTACCTCTACCATTCTATTAAAATACCTGGTTAGTGCTGGCGTTATAGAATCTCGACTACACAAAGACTCCAATATTAAATACAGGTGTGCAAGGTGAGCGGAGGAGTGAATGTGTGAGGTTTTAATAGTAGGCAGCAGTGCTAGTGAGGTTAGCGGGCATTGCAATATAATAAAATATTTTTGTGATAAAGAAAAAATACTGGAGTCTTTGTGTAGTCGATATTAAAAGTGACTCTGGAATTAAAAGAGTTATCCCCTGATTAGTAATTTTGTTATAGAATCCCCCAATATTTTGTAGAACTCCATTCTCAAGCCGTCCGGCCCTGGAGCCTTCATCAAATGGCCCTTCGCAATTCCCAATTTTACTTTCTCCTCCTGTATTGGTTGGTTCAACATATCTAAATCCTTCTGAGTCAGCGTGGGTAATTTGAGATTATTCAAATAGAGAGATCCTGGCAAACCATGATCTGGAGGGCTTTCATATAGGTGACCGTAAAACCTAGCAAAGACCTCCCAGATGTCAACATCCTTACGCACCACAGTTCCTTGGCCATCTTTCAATTGTAGTACTTTCCCCTTACTAACTCTAGGCCTTGCAAGGCGCACCAAAAGGCGTCCTGTTTTGTTGCCAAACCTATACAACTTGTATTTATAGTACATTTGAGATTTAGCGGCCCGTTGATGTAACAATTCATTCAATGCCACCTGCAGCTCCACTAATCTGCTTTGGTGTACTGTCGCTAAAGTCTGTCCATACAACGTGCGAGCTTTGCACACCAGTGAGCTTAGTCTAAGAATCTCCCTATTTCTTGCTGCTCTAACGTAGTGTAAATAGCTGATAATTTCACCTCGTAGTACTGCTTTGGCTGCATCCCAATACAAAAACGGTTCCGTCTCATGTTCTGCATTCAAAACCGTATACTCTTGCCAACGTTCCCTTAACTTTCCCCTAAAGGCCTCATTTCCGTAAATCTCTACTGGGAATTTCCAAGAATCGTAATGAGATTTCTGCTGACCCATCTCCCATTCCATACACACTCATGCATGGTCCGAAATTGCGTAAGGTCCTATAGTTACCATTGCAACTTTACCAAACATTTCCTTTGTAGTGAGTAATAATCTATTCTCGCCTGCGTGGAATGTGCACGTGACATATGGGTGTAATCCCTTTGCGCTGGATGCAACACTCTCCATGCGTCTACTATTTTTATTTTTTTTGTTACATTTGTACCCCGCTCTTTCCCACTCATGGCAGGCTCAATGCAGCTTACATATTGTATACAGGTACTTATTTGTACCTGGGGCAATGGAGGGTTAAGTGACTTGCCCAGAGTCACAGGGAGCTGCCTGTGCCTGAAGTGGGAATCGAACTCAGTTCCTCAGGACCAAAGTCCACCACCCTAACCACTAGGCCACTCCTCCACTCCACTAGGTCCGCCAACTGACTCAATCTTTGCATTCCTCTACTAGATGCCCCCACATCGCTCCTCCGACCTTGTGAACTGTCTATCAGTGGATCCCAGACCGTGTTAAAATCCCCACCTACCACCATGTACCTATTAGGATATCTAAGTAACTGACGTATCACTAAAGTATAAAACTTCTTGTCATATTGATTGGGTGCGTAAACATTACATACCAGTATCTTTTGACCTTGAAAATCCATTTCATCAATACATATGTTCCCCCTGGGTCCGCAAATAGAACCCGAACAGCCGTTGCCACCCCTTTTCTTATCAACACCGCTACTCCTCCCTTCCGGCCCTTGGCCGCAGCCGATATACATTCCCCCACCCACCACGTTTTCAACTTGGCAAGCTCTACTTGATTGAGATGTGTTTCTTGTAAATGGGCTACATCTATTTTGTGTCTCTCTAGGTGTTGCAAACTTTTTGTCCTCTTTATAGGAGAATTAATACCCCCTACATTCCATGTTACTAGTTTTACCATCATCAGCGTATAAACTGCTCCTATCTATCATCAACACATTCCATCTATTCTCCCCAGGGCAGCGTCCCAGCCTCTGCCCCCCCCCCCCCGGGTGAACCCCAAATCGCTGCAAATGCTTCCTCTTCCATATAACCTCCCACCTACCTATACTTCCATATGTTCTGCTCTCCATATCACTTGAACAAAGATCATTAATCTCAACAGCCCCCCTATCCCTCCCTTCCTCCCTTTCCCTTCTATACCTCCCATCCCTCCCCTCCTTGTCCTTTGCTCCCTGTAAGGGAATTATCACATGTTGACACCCTCCGCCTCTTCCCCCCCCCCCCCCCCCCCCCCGCCCACAGTGCAAGTGTCCCTCAGGTTCCATCTTAAACAACCTCCCTTATATGATTATATAGTATACCCCCGACTAACACGAGAATCTATGCATAGGCTCTTTCTCCTCATCCATACCTCAGCCCACATACTCAGAACCCCACATTTGTTATTCAATGCAAGCTGTACCTCCCTCTCTCCCGAGTCCCAAATGCCCTCTCGATGCTTAGGGGTGAAAATCAACTATAACAGTCTCAACATTTTAACAACCAGTCCCCTTCACGATCTTCATTGTCCCTTCAATTCGCTGCACCGGCAACAGCAGAAACTTTTGTATCTGGCTTTCGTTCCTTCCTCTCGCTTGATTCTTTCATGAGTAATGATCTCGTTGCTACTTCAAGGAGGCATGTCTCTGCCTGAGCTGCTCGCTACTTCCTCTTCTATTTCGTTCTCAAATTCCTTCACTTCCTCTGCTGACTCAAAAGAGCACGTTGATCCTTTATGAGTAACCTTCAACGTGGCCGGGAACAGTAAGGTAAACCTTATTTTCATGGCATGCAGCTTTGTGCATATCGGTGAAAACACTCGCCGCTTCCCGGAGACCCCCGACGAGTAATCCTGAAAGCACAGGATTTGTTTATTCTCATAAGTTAACTTGCTCTCCGATCTTGAAGCCTGGAGAATATATTGTTTATGGGCAAAATTCATCACTCTCAGTATTATCACTCTCGGTCTGGCACCCTGCGCCTGGCGTGATCCTATCCGATGTGCTCTCTGTACCCTTAAGGGCCCCATACTGGTAGAGAAGTCAGTTTTTTCAGCCAGCCATCTTTCCATGGTGGATGCCAGATCTTTACCCCCCAGAGTCTCAGGGAACCCCACAGGGTGCACATTATTTCTCCTCAAACGGTTTTCTAAATCCTCCACTTTCTGCTCCAATGCCATGAGTTGTTTCTTGAAGCATTTTTGTTCCACCTCCACTACCGATACTCTGTCCTCCACCTCACTTGTTCTTGCCTGGAAAGCCACACACTCGCGAGTCAGATCTTCCATTCGGGATTGCAGCTTCTCTAGCTTTGTATCAATCGGCGTTAAACGCCTCTCTAGTAGATCTTCTAACACAGTGGTCATCTCCGAGGTTATCTCTGCTACCCACGTGGAGGACACCGAGGTGCCAGCGCAGCTTGAGGACAGTGGAGACGCCATCTTGAATTCCGGGGGTTTGTGTCTCAGCTTCTCCTTTTGCGCTGCTTTCGATGCCATTTCTCCTCTCCTGCTTCCGGAGTCTAGTTTCGGGGCACTCCGCACCTTTTCCCTCCTTCAATTACTGGATTCTGGGGTGGCCAAAAACGGGCCGATGCGTGGGGAGAGAGGACCGGAGCCAGAGAGCACTTCACCTGCGACTGCTCTCTGGCATGGCGTCACGTGATCTCCATATATATTATTTTTTATTGGTTGTTATTGAGTATATAAATCATTGATTTTTATGGACATCAATACATTTCCATATGTTTTTAATTTTGTATATTTAGACACATCTTGTTTGTGATTATACAAGTTTTTAAATGTCATGTCATTTATTTTGTAGCCCCTGACGCAGCCCTGCTGGGCGAAACATGGCCAGTGTCGGGCTGATTCTGAATATTTTTGTCATATAATAAATTTATATTTTTTCTCTCTTATTGATCTGCTCTTTTGTTTTTCCATGCCGAACAAGGTGGCCAGAGTTGAATCTAGAACTCTGCACAGGTTCCACTTCATGTTCAAACACGGGTATACTTAATCTGTTTCTCCCAGCCAATTTTGGGGCACAGGCCATATAAGTCTGCCCAGCTTTACAATGTTAGATTATAAAATTCCTTAATGTATGCATGTAGGTAAGTAAAGTACATACTAACATATACTTCAGCCAAGGAGTTCCTACATGTATGTGTCAACACATATTAAACACACAAAGAATTCCGTGAGTCATGCTCAGCATGCTTTGACCCTCTTGTTATCTTTAACTATACTCTGAATCTTAATGAAGACTCTCTTATTCACTCCATAAACCCTTTCACAAATCCTTCTAAAGAAAAAATAGAGCTCTTTACAGAAGAAGGGGCTCTGAAACTGGCCCCAAGGCCATCAACTGGTCATGATTGGGTTAGTGGTGTTTGGTAGTGTTTTATAGTAACGTAGTAAAAGTGTTAACAATACTTAAGTAAACATTTCAGTACTTTTACTCGTTACTGAATACATGGTAATACTGAGCACTTTTACTTGTAACGGATTATTATATGCCCAAATTTTAAGTACTTTTACCTTGTTACAGTTCGGTTTCATTACAACTGACATGGCGGCTGAAAAAATTCGTTTTCCTCCCCCCACTCCTCCTCTTCACATGGCTGTAAAGCAGAGGTTTAGCTATGGCCCACCCGTTGTCTGTCTGATCACCACCAATCAGTTTCCTGTCTTATGTTTCAACGATTTTTATTGATGAATTGTCAAAGATACAAAAAAATAAATGACCAGGAAATACATGAGAACACACATTCCAATTAACTACCATGGTTAAGCCAAAGTTAAACTAACACTCATGAATTTTTCTTCCCCCCAAATAAGCAGACCTTCCTCCCCAACCCCCCAAACCCCACCTTCCCGCCCTATCCTCAAAAAAAAAATAAAAAACCCCACCATGAGTGCCAGCGTGTGTAGCGAGGAAAACACTCCATTCAAAAAGCCAGCCAACTGCCAATAACAAGGGAATGCATATTTCAAAAACTATTCAAAATCAAGCTTCTCGCTCTATGTGGAATATATGCACCCCATACGGCCAAAACCAACTTCTTTCACTTTGGAGAGCAGTGAGCCACCCTCTGTTCCATCAACAACAACGCGTGTAAATGATTCCTCCATGCCCAAAAAGATGGCAATGCTTCACCTATCCATCAGTCAGTTGCCTGTCTTAAGCACCGGTTATCCTGCACAGCTACAGTAAGTTGCACTGGCATTAGTGCTGTAGGTAGAATAAATAGGTTTTATGGGAAAATAACTCCCAACAGAACTATTTATGCCAAGGTTCTAAATTACAGGACTCTGCCTAAGCAAATATTCTGTATTCTTGCTAGGGGAGACAGAACCTTGGTTTTAGCGCCTAGCCAAACTTGCCGTTACAGAGAAGTGAAATCAAAGCCCAAGCTGATATATATATTAGATTTATTATAGATGAAGAAGATATACAAATATAGAATAACTCTGTAGCAAGGCTTAGCAAAATACAAAAATATATATATAGAACTTGTTAATAATAAAACAGAACTAGATTGCTACGGAATAAAACTATACACAATGATTCTTTCTGGACTACAAGACAGGGGCGTAGCCAGATGGCTAATTTTGGGTGGGCCTGAGCCCAAGGTGGGTGGGCATGGAATGTCCCCCCCCCCCCCCCTATTTGCTCTTGCTCCTCTCTCAACCCTTCCCTGCCCACAAACCCCAAATACTAAATACTTGAGCTGGCAGGGATCCCAAAACCCTGCCAGCTGAAGATTTCTTCCTCCTCGAGCAGCCAGCACACTTCCAAACGGCAGCCAGCAGCACTTGCCTCACACTGATGCTGCTGTCCAGGCTGTGCATGCTCAGTGCTTTTGCATGTGTGAAAACTGAGCATGTGCAAAAGGGCCGGTCTCAGCACCAGCTCAATGCAAGTGCTGCTGGCTGACATTTGGAAGAGCGCTGGCTGCCCAAGGAGGGAAAATTTTCTGCTGGCAAGGTTTGGGGATCCGCACCAGCCACAGCAAGAGTGTCACAATTTTGGGTGGGCCTGAGTCCAAAGTGGGCCCACCCAGGCCCACCTGTGGCTACGCCACTGCTACAAGATAATTACACAAGCCTGATTTGTAACCTAAACTACAGTTCTTATGCCAAATACAAAGGTTAGCAGCAATCTCCTGACCAGGAGCTATGACGTAACCAGTCTTTCCTAGATAAACACCAATCACAAATCCCAGACTATAGAAAGTAAATCACTGCATCTCACCATGCTGTCTGGCAGCCTCATGATGAAGTTGACGAGGATTCCTTCTTAGACTCTAGCTGTCTCCCCAGCGAGTCAGTCTTAGATGTAGTGCAGGGTCTCTTCAGATAGTAGGTGTCAGTCACTCCATGCCATATTTCAGAGCTGGTATAGCTGAACCCAAAGGTATTCTCACCAGATATGCAGTTCACAGGTGTTTCAGGTCTTCTTCCTTTTCTTGTCAGTCCAAACTCTCCGATGGTCTCCGACTGACTCCGACCAACTGTCTTTCTTCTGTTCCCGCTTTCTGAGTACCTCTCGGTCAGATGACAGCAGGGACCAATCATGATCTTGTCCAGCTCACTGCATGGGCAAGAAGAGTCCTTTGTTTTGTGACCTTGCAGTGGTAACTTTCTGGTGCCATGGTCTCACTCCTCTCTCAGCTTCTCAGGGTGATATCAGGGGGTGGTGGTAACACAGAATGTCCTTGGATGGGACAGGCCTGCCAGTGATTTTCCATAAGCTGAAAAGCTGGATCTTGCTGACACAGGTTCAGGTCAGAGGTTGTAGCAGCCATCTTGTTTGTAACCCAAGACCAGCTCAGGTGAGATCACAGGGAAATACCCCTATAGTGCTTCAGCTGGGTGCAAGAGTAAGCCTCCTGTGAGCAGCCCGTGCCCCCTTAGTGCATTGCAGCTCAAGTTGTTGTTTGCTGCTGCTCCTCTAGGAGACTGCATGCACCACCAGACACAGAGGGGGATAATCGAACAGGGGCACCCATCTCTTAGGACCGCCCCATAAAGGGGCGGGGCAACCCGTATTATCGAAACAAGATGGACGTCCATCTTTCGTTTCGATAATACAGTCGGGGACGCCCAAATCATTAAATTTAGGTCGACCTTGGAGATGGTCGTCCCCGGTTTTCAGCAATAATGGAAAGTGAGGACACCCATCTCAGAAACGACCAAATCTAAGCCATTTGGTCATGGGAGGAGCCAGCATTCGTAGTGCACTGGTCCCACTAACTGAATGGAAAAAGCCCTTCCCTTACTGATCCGGAAAAAAACGGGCATGCATGAAGGAAATTGCATGCAAATGAGCTGCTCGCTGTTAGCTCATTTGCACACGATTTCCTTCCTAAGGAGGGGAAGCGACGGCAGTTGAGGACGTCCTTCCCTGTGACAGCAGTTGAGGACATCCAAAATGTGGATGTTTCTGTGAGAAGGACATCCATGCCTTTGCTATGCCTCCGACACCCTCTTTTATTTATTTATTTATTTATTTATTTGGATTTTGGATCACAAGTAGCAGCAGTGGGATTTGAACTGGCCACCTCTAGATTGCAAGACCAGTGCTCTAACCACTAGGCCACTCTGCCATTCCTCCACTCTACTGCACTCCCTTGAAATTTGGCCATCCTGTGGGGGGCAGTTGAGGACGTCCAAAATGTTGGAAAGAAGGATGTCCACGCCTTCGTTATGCCTTCGCTGACACGCTTACCTCTTCCCCCCCCCCCCCCCCCCAGGGACCTGCATACTGCCCCCCCCCCCCCCCCCCCACACACACACACACTTTTAGAACCTTTGTCTAAATTTGTAGATTTTTTTTTAGACCTTTTATGTTAAATCATTTATAAGAGACTCTGCACATGTGATTCAACTTCTGGACGAGTTTGAAGGTTATGATGAAAATATTATGTTAGTGACCTTTGACATTGAAAGTCTGTATACAAATATCCCTCAGGATAAGGCCCTTGATATTTTAAAGGATATTCTTGATAATCGCACAGACAACATGCGGATTCCAACATCCTTTATTATTGAATTAGCAAAACTAGCATTAAAAGAAAATTTTTTATGCTTTCAAGGAAAATTCTATAAACAGATAAAGGGAACTGCAATTGCAAGTATGGCCCCAGACATCGCTATTCTCTATGTAGCGCAATTTGAAAAATGAATTTTTGGAAATAAATCCATTTCAAGATGAAATTAAACTGTGGAAACACTAATAAAAATTATTTTTCAAATAAAAAAAAATATATATAAACACATCATCACTGATATCATACATACAATCAGCTAACCGCTGTGCAATGGATACAAACAGAGTGAACTGCAATACAACCAGTTTGAGAACATAAAGAATTTTCTCCCCTACCTCCCCCCCCACCTCCCCCCCCCCCCCTTCTCTTTAAGGCTGAGTACTCTGAGCATTAGTAGCAGTGGTCCATAAACGTTCTAAGTGTGTCCAATCCGTCGCAACAGGGTCATATCTACCCCTCCTTCTGTCGGTCAGTTGCTCTAGTCCCACTATATTCCGGAGCCTCGTTTTCCACTCCGAGATTGTAGGGCCCACTCGCTGCTTCCAGTGGGCTGCTATTTCCAGCTTTGCGGCTGACAAACATAGTCTTTTCAGCCGCTTCTGCCATTTCTTGCCCCTTTTATTTCCCCACCCCAACAAACACCACTTTGGTTCTGCAGGAAACTGTATCCAAAATAGAGGTCAAACACATAACTGTTTCTTCCCAGAAAGAGCGTACAAGAGTACAAGACCACCACACATGTAAAAAACTACCTAGATCTTCTTCACATCGCCAACACTGGTCTGAAGCAGTGGCATACATTCGTTTTAACCTATCTGGTGTGTAGTACCATCTGCTTAAAACTTTGTAGGCATTTTCCTTAATTAGTACACATACAGATGCCTTTTTCACCTCCAGGCATACCCGCTCCCATTCCTTCACACTCAATTCACTATTCAAATCATGCTCCCATGCTTTCATATAAGGTAATTTAGTCAAAGTGCTTCCCCTAATATATTTATTTAGTCTGGAAATGCCTCTCCTCCCCACCTCCAACGTGACCCAGATGTTTTCTAAGGGCTCCTGTTCCCTCGGGTCGGCTTGTAGCCACCCCTGTCTACTCATATAATGCTTGCCCTGCAAGTATGCATAGTAGTCAGACTCCTGCAGGGCAAACTTCCTCCGCAGTGCCTCAAATGTTCTTAGTGTACCATCTGACAACAAATCACGGAATCTCCACAGGCCCTTTCTATACCATTCATGAAATGTACCCCCCGCTTCTCCAGCTGGGAACTCGACCTCATTGGAAACGCTATATTGATGATATTTTGATGTTTTGGAAGGGGGATCTTGAAAAACTGCAAACCTTTTATACCTGGCTCAATTCCCTAGATCCTAATCTCAGATTTACAATGCAATTCCATCAGAATTCTATTGCTTTTTTGGATATAAACATCATTAAAAATATGGACGGGTTTGACACAACAATTTTTAAGAAACCGATTGATAAAAACCAGTTTTTGCACTTTGACAGTTTTCATAGTAGAAGTCTCAAGGAGAATCTTCCACGATCACAGTTCCTACGGCTCCGGAGGCTGTGTAGCCAAATAAATGATTTTGAAGAACAATCTAAACCTCTACAGAAGAAATTCCAGGATCGAGGTTACCCTTCAAAATGTATTATTAAAGGCTTTCAACAGGCTAGAACATCTGATTGAGAAAAATTACTCAAACCACGAGATGTTAGAAAAACACCAGATATTGTTTGCAGCCTACAGTTCTTAAACTATTCAAGAGATATTCAGAAAATTATATATAACTGGCATATCCTTGAAGAACACAGTTGCTTTCGAGATAAAAAAAGTTACAATTGCACACACTAGAGGGAGGAATTTGAAGGAAATTATTGCCCCATCTTCATTGCCTCAAACTAACAATGATCAACAATTAGAACTGGATCATTTTGTTACTGGACATCATCCATGCAAGAGTTGTTCGGTATGTCAGTTGTCAATGGATATTGTTTCCTTTGAACATCGCAGACTGGCAAAATTTATAAATTGCTGAACCACACTAACTGCAATACCACACATGCTGTATATGTTATTATGTGCCCTTGCTCATTACTTTACGTGGGTAAAACAAAGAGAAAAATCAGGATTCGCATAATTGAGCATAGGAGTAATATCAGTAGGGGTAATCTCACTGCCCCACTTGTGCAACATCGCATTCCCCGTCTGATCTCCGGTTTTTTGTCTACCAAGTGGTTAAAAAGCCGTGGCGTGGCAGTGACCTTGATTTGCTTTTGTTACAACGAGAACAAAGAACTATTTTTTAATTTAATACAGTAACTCCTGCAGGACTTAATCAAGAGATAGGCTTGTCTGTTTTTCAGTGAATATTTAGACAATAGGTTGTTTTCTTTCTTTTTAAACATTGGAAAGATGTTCTCTTCAGTTTATTTTAAGGAACATTTATATATGTGACTAATGGATGTATGATATGTTTGGTTTAAAGCATATATTTTTGATTGTTTGATGTCATGTATTTATGAACAAATGTTTCACACATGTACTCATTTGGTTTATGAACAAATGTTTCATACATGTACTTATTTAAGTTTAACACCTGATTGCATGGGTATATTGAACATAACATTATGATAAAACTACAGATTTGTAATGCCACTCACATTTCATTGTAGTTTTTAATGTTTTTTTAAGGTTTCAAAAAACATTTTTAATTCATTTTTTTAAATTCATTTTTTAAAAATTCATTTTATATAGTGGGTCTTTTTCTGAAGGCTCATTCATTAAAGAACTGTATTCCATTTTTAAAGGCCCATGGTGCTGTTTTTTTTGTTTGGACTTTAGTTTGTTCTTCGTTCCCTCTCTTTTGTTATATGTACTTTGACAATGGAACATTTTTAAGTGACCTACAACAGAAGTGCACTGAGAATGTTGAGCATTCCCTTGCTTTTCTCCTGCAGGTCTTCTTTTGAAGATGTGCCAAGTTTATCCAGAAGAAGATGCTCCATGTTCAGTGAAGGATAGTACTACCTGTCGTTGGACAGGTGTGATGTTTAAGCCTGTGAGTATGCATCATGGGGCTCATTTTGAAAGCTCATAGACACCCAAAGTACCATAGGTTACTATCCTGCTTATTTTCGAAGGAGAAGGGCAGCCATCTTCCGACACAAATCGGGAGATGGCTGGCCTTCTCCTAATGCCGGCCAAATCGGTATAATCGAAAGCCGATTTTGGCCGGTTTCAACTGCTTTCCGTCACAGGGCCATGTAAAGTTCAAGGGGGCGTGTCGGCAGTGTACCGAAGGTGGGATGGGGGCGTAGTTAAGAGATGGCTGGCCTCGGCCGATAATGGAAAAATTCCCTGACGAGCATTTGGCCGACTTTACTTGGTCCCTTTTTGTTCACGACCAAGCCTCTAAAAGGTGCCCGAACTGACAAGATGACCACCGGAGGGAATCGGGGATCACCTCCCCTTACTCCCCCAGTGGTCTGGTCACCAACCCCCTCCCACCCAAAAAAAAAAAAATTAAAAACATTTATTGCCAGCCTCTATGCCAGCCTCAAATGTCATACCCAGCTCCTTCACAACAGTATGCAGGTCCCTGGAGCAGTTTTTAGTGGGTGCAGTGCACTTCAGGCAGGCAGACCCAGGCCCATCCCCCCCTACCTGTTACACTTGTGGTGGTAAATGTTGAGCCCTCCAAAACCCACTGTACCCACATGTAGGTGCCCCCCTTCACTCCTTAGGGCTATGGTAGTGGTGTACAGTTGTGGGGAATGGGTTTTGGGGGTGGTTGAGGGGCTCAGCACCCAAGGTAAGGGAGCTATGCACCTGGGAGCAATTTGTGATGTCCACTGCAGTGCCGCCTAGGGTGCCCGGTTGGTGTCCTGGCATGTGAGGGGGACCAGTGCACTACAAATGCTGGCTCCTCCCACGACCAAATGGCTTGGATTTGGCCAGGTTTGAGATGGCTGCCATTAGTTTCCATTATTGGCGAAAACCAATGGCGGCCATCTCTATCACCGGCAATCTCTAAGGGCGGCCCAAATGTTGAGATTTGGCTGGCCCCGACCATGTTATCAAAACGAAAGATGACCGGCCATCTTGTTTCGATAATACAGTCGGGTACGCTGCTTTACGGGGCCGTCGTTATAGATGGCCGCCCCTATAGATAGCCGGCCCCGTTCGATTATGCCCCTGTAAGGTACTTTGTATGTCTAAGTGTTTTGAAAATGAACTCCCAAGTACTCTGAAACCAGATTGTGCTTGTAATAATGGGAATTGTGTAATTAAGTTTTACTTAAAAGAAAAAAATTACTTCCAGTTGGAGATGTGGAATTTTTGTCCTTATACAATGAAATGTATATGTGAAATCAGACTTCAGGTTCTAGCAGCAGCTCAGACACATAAACTGTGCTTGATTATAGAGTTCTAATTTACAAGCTATTTAATTACTTGTCTAATGTCTAACCAGAATAATTGAATGGTGTGTACTGCTTACTGGGACAGTATGTGACTGAGTGTAAGAGAAGTATGAGAAAAATGTTTCTGATCAAGGGCCACAACAAATGACCCCTCTCTCTCCTATTAAATAGCTGAAAATTTCACAGGCAACACATCTCTTCCAAGAAGACTCTGGAGAACAGTGCTCTTCTTGTGCTTGTCACTGCCCTAACAGCCCAAGTTTAGTCTACAGAAATATTTGCATTATTCCCACTTGTTGAAGTTTTAAAGCTTTGAAAGGAAGCTGATACCATTTGAAGTGGTGTAATTTTCAAGCGAGCATGATTGGTAAAATTGGTCCCTGTAATCATCCCTGAAGCAGCAGTTTGACAAAATGCTGGCCACCATCCATTGGACCAAGTCTTCAGTTAAAACAGATAAGATGATTTTTTTCTGCTGAGGTGATTTTTTAAATTTTGTATTGAAGTATCTGATGATCTCTGATACAGGCAATATTGCCAATACTTCCCCAAGTCAAGCCCTTCTTCAAAAAAGTTCAGTTTGCTGTGCATAAGTACGTAAGTATTGCCCTACAGGGACAGACCGAAGTTCCATCAAGCCCAGCATCCTGTTTCCAACAGTGGCCAATCCAGATCACAAGTACCTGGCAAGATCCCAAAACAGTACCATTCATTTTGTGCTGCTTATCCTAGAAATAAGTAGTGGATTTTCCCAAGTCCTTTTTAATAATGGTCTATAGACTTTTCCTTTAGGAAGCCATCCAAACCTTTTTTTTTTTTTTTTTTAATTTATAGAAGTCTTTATTAAGCATTGTTAAGACAAAACAAGCCAAGCACAATGCATCACATTTCAAACCATAACAATTTTGCAGAAAATATATCAAAGTACATTACAATAACAAGAACAGTGAATAACAACACTATTCCAACAACCAATTATACTTCAGGATTTATCAGTTTTTAGAATTATAACTCCCATATCCTACTACCCCACCCTCTCCTAAGTCCCCCCACCCCCCCTCCCTCCACACCCCTACCCCTTCCACTCCGCCCTTTCAAGGCAATCAACTAATTATCCAGAACAAGCATTCAAGAAGGGTCTCCACACATTTAGGCAGGATTTTCTTTTTAACTGCCGTCAATCGCTCCATCTCACATATATAATGCACCTTTGTAATCCAACTCACTAATGAGGGTACCAGCGGCGATTTCCAACTCTTTGCCAGGTTTATACGTGCTGCATGGAGCGTCCCACTGATTGCCCATTAGGCCTTCGGGTCTCTGTCCCAGTAGGAAAATTAAAGGATGCCACTGCACAGACTTGCCTAACCAGACCTGAAGGCGAGATCGAACTCCTTTCCAGTAGGCTATAGCCTTAGGACAGGACCACCAAATGTGGCCCATGGTCCCAACTCCTCCACAGTTTCTCCAACAGCTTGCAGATACTCTAGGAAACATATGGTGCAAATGTACCGGAGTAAGATACCACCTATAGAATACCTTGATAGCGTTTTCCTTCACAGCCACCGCTATAGAAGACTTCAAAATACACTTCTCCAATTGCAACCAGTCAGCATCGGATAAAGTAAAATTCAACTCCTGTTCCCATCGTCTACGATGTAGATGGGAAGGCTTGAGACGCGTCCCCAAATAGGTTATCGTTCCTCGTGTACTCCGAGAGTCCACACACACTTCCTCTAGGGGATGAACCTCTCGCCTCCGACACTCCATATAAGCAGGCCCTGTCAGAAAATGTGTCAATTGCCCATAGGCATATTTGTCACAGGTTTGAAGCCTATAATCTGCCATCAATGTCTCAAAGGGTACTAACTCCTCTCCCACATGCAGTTGACCCAACATATCCAATCCCGAAGCTGCCCACTTACAGAAAGTTGTGTTCCCCATTCCCGGACCAAACAGAGGATTATCAACAATCGGAGCCAATCCAGACAATGGAGGTTGGCGTTCCCGAAACATTTGATCCCAGTAATAAAAAGTAGCCTGCACCATAGGCGGAAATCGATCAACTTGTCCCCTATATTTACCCGGAAGCCACATTAAATGCCCCAGCCTACGAGAGTCCACCAGATCTTGTTCAAGATGTACCCACAATTTATGATCTTCCCTTTGGAACCACTCAACAGCCGATCTAGCCTGCGCAGCACAATAGTGCCAATACAGATTAGGTACTCCCAAACCTCCAGCCTGCTTACTTTTGTACAGGAAGGCTCTCGGCATGCGCGGTTGTTTCTGATGCCAAACAAAGCGAATCAGGCTATTTTGTAGGCTGGATATAAATGCCCTGGATACATGCAAAGGAAGCACCTGGAATAAATACATCAAACGAGGTAAAATGTTCATTTTAAGTGCAGCTATCCGCCCTAACCAGGAGAGACCTATCGAATTCCATCTATCTAAATCCCTCAGGACCTCTTTCTGAAGAACCGGGTAGTTAACAGCAAACAAATCTGATAAGTTTCCTGGGATCTGTACTCCTAAATATCTAATAACCCGAGCTGTCCACTTAAAGTCAAAGGATGCCCTCAGCGCCTCCAACTGCTCCGGCGACATCCCCACAGCCAGACCAATGGATTTACTTGCGTTTAGTTTGTAGCCAGATATCCTTGAATAGGCCTCTATCTCTTTCATTAAGTTTGGAAGGGAAACCACCGGGTTGGTTAATGATAAAAGCACATCGTCCGCAAATAAAGCAATTTTGTAATCCTGGGCCCTCACTCGCACTCCAGTAATGTCAACATTCTCCCGAATAGCAACCGCCAAGGGCTCCATCGCCAGAGCGAACAGCAGGGGCGACAGTGGGCATCCCTGCCGGGTGCCACGGCCCAGGTAAAACATCCCCGAGTTCCCACCATTTACTCTCGCACAGGCCTGTGGCAAGGTGTACAGTGCTTGAATCCAAGTTCTATAATAGGGGCCAATTCCCACTCTATTCAAAACATTATCCAGATATCCCCAGTGGACTCGGTCGAAGGCCTTTTCAACGTCCAAACCCAGTAACACCACTGGTCAGGCCCTCGACCGAGCTGCATAAAGTAAGTCCAGCGTTCTACGGATGTTGTCCAGAGCCTGTCTATTTGCTACAAAACCTACTTGATCTGGATGCACCAAACTAGGCAACATCTCACCCAAGCGATTTGCCAACACCTTAGCCAAAATTTTTACGTCCGTGTTGAGTATAGAAATGGGGCGATAAGATGCACACTCAGTAATGTCTTTATCTGGCTTTGGTATCACAGCCACCCAAGCCTCCATCATTGATTTCGGAAAAGGCGCACCCTCCCGTACCGAGTTAATAACCAACATCAAATAGGGCGCCAATTCCCCCACAAAATTCTTAAAAAACTCATTGGTAAATCCATCTAATCCTGGCACCTTCCCCGTCGGCAGCGCTTTAATAACTTGAGTTACTTCATTCACCGTCACCGGTGCCTCCAAATCTCTCTTCTGTGATTCAGATAACACCGACATACCCAGGTCTGCCAAATATTGGTCAATAGCTTCAGTCTGTACAGCAGCATCCTCTTTATAGAGATTCTCGTAAAAAAGGGCAAAACGCTCCCTAATCTTATCTGAGGTGTATAACATAGTACCCCTATCATCCTTCACTCTCAAGATGTGCCTGTCTGCCCTCATCTTTCTTAACTTAGTGGCCAGCAACCTGCCAGGTTTGTTTGTAAATTCATAGTGGACTTGTCCCAGGCGCACATTAACAAATTGCAAGCTCTCATCATGCAAAGCTGCCAGCTCCAGTCGTACTGCCTGTAGTTTCTGGAAATCAGATACAGAGCCAAAGGCCCTATACCTGTCCTCCAGAGCACCCAATCGCTCCATACACTGGGCCAGTCTCACTTTGTGAGTTCTAGAGCGCTGAGTAGCACATTTAATAAAGTAGCCTCTAGACACTGCTTTAATTCATCCCACACTGTACCCAAGTCTGGTCCAGATTCCATATTAAGGTCAAAATACTCCTTCAGTACAGAGCGAAAGTTAGCTACGACCTCTGGGTCCTGTAATAAACAATTGTTAAAAGTCCACCTACGATCTCGCATCTCTTCCTTCAAGGAAGGAATTACTGCCCAGACTGGTGCATGATCTGAAATGGTAGTATGTCCAATAAATGAATTATCCCCCCCCCCCCCCCCCATCTGACAAGCCCTTGTCCAAAAAAACATAATCCAGTCGGGAGTGGGAGAAATGTATTTGTGAATGAAATGTATAGTCCCTTCTCCCCGGGTGTCCTAATCGCCATACATCATAAAGTCCCATAGCCTCTACAAAATTCCCCAAAGCTTTAGAAATTCTATAATCATTGGAGGAGGGAACAGCAGTCTTATCCAACCTAGGTTGCATAGTGGCATTAAAATCTCCCACCACTAGCACCTTACCTCGGGCAAAGTTCTGCAACTCCTTCTGAAGGTGCAGGAAAAATCACTCCTGCCACACATTAGGGGCGTAAACGCTTGCCAATGTATACTCCTCCCTTTCCAACATTTATTTATTTATTTATTTATTGCATTTGTATCCCACATTTTCCCACCTTTTTGCGGGTTCAGTGTGGCTTACAATATGAGTTAAATGATGGAAATACAATTTGTTACAGATTGGTTATGGATTACATTGTGCAGAGTTATGCGAGACAATCGAGGTGTCGTTAAGGAATGTAACAATGGAACACAAACATTGAAACATTAGAAGGAGACAATGGGAGCTTAGAGGGCGATAATAAGGCATGAAGACATATGGTATATATCTTTCTGTGAGTAAAGGTATGGGTGATGTGATATTACGGAAATGAGAGTTCAGAAGTGGATGTATGATGCATTAATGAACAGTAAGTATGGACTTTATGTGTTTTGGTTCTTTCCGTAAATTTTTTCAAAAAGATGGGTCTTCAATAATCTGCGGAAGGAAGCTTGCTCGTGGATCGTTCTTAAGTTGCGCGGCAGTGTATTCCAAAACTGCGTGCTCATGTGAGAAAAGGTTGACGCGTGTAGCGCCTTGTATTTCAGGCCCTTGCAATTGGGGAAGTGGAGGTTAAGGAAGGTTCGGGATGATCTTTTAGCGTTTCTGGGTGGTAAGTCTATTAACTCAGACATGTAGGCTGGGGCTTCGCCGTGAATGATTTTGTGGACTAATGTGCATACTTTAAAAGTGACGCATTCCTTGAGTGGAAGCCAGTGCAGTTTCTCTCGTAATGGTTTTGCACTTTCATATTTTGGCTTTCCAAAGATGAGTCTGGCTGCCGTATTCTGGGCTGTTTGAAGTTTCCTCAGTGTTTGCTCTTTGCAACCTGCGTATAGTGAGTTGCAGTAATCCAGATGGCTGAGTACGAGGGATTGCACTAGGCTGCGAAAGACGGATCTTGGGAAGTATGGTCTTATCCTTTTCAGTTTCCACATGCTGTAAAACATCTTTTTAGTTGTGTTGTTAGCGTGAGTTTCGAGCGTTAGGTGGCGGTCGATAGTGATTCCAAGGATTTTTAGCGTTTCTGAGATTTGAAGGTTTAGGTTTGGTGTGTTTATAACGGTGAATTCCTTTGTGTTGTATTGGGAGGTGAGTATCAGGCATTGAGTTTTTTCTGCGTTTAATTTCAGACGAAATGCATCTGCCCATGTGTTCATGATGTGTAGGCTTTGATTGATTTCGTTGAAGATTTCGTTAATGTCTTGTTTGAAGGGGATGTATATTGTCACATCATCAGCGTATATATATGAGTTGAGGTTATGGTTTGATAGGAGTTTTGTCAGAGGGATCATCATTAGGTTGAAAATGGTTGGTGAGAGAGGTGATCCTTGTGGTACTCCACATTCAGGTGTCCATGCCTTAGACGTGGTCGAATTTGATGTGACTTGATACGAACGTTGAGTTAGGAACCCTTCAAACCAATTCAGGGCATTTCCTCCAATGCCAAAGTATTCGAGTATGTGTAATAGGATTCCGTGGTCAACCATATCGAAGGCACTTGACATGTCAAATTGTAGGAGGAGTATATTGTTGCCAGTCGCAATTATTTGTTTAAATCTAGTCATAAGGGACTAATACTGTTTCTGTGCTATGATTTGATCGGAATCCTGATTGGGCATCATGCAGTACTGAGTGTTTGTTTAAATAGTTTGTGAGTTGTTTGGTTACCATTCCTTCGGTTATTTTGGTTATTAGTGGTATGGATGCTACTGGCCTGTAGTTGGTTATTTCACTCGTGCTTTTCTTTGTATCTTTAGGAATTGGGGTGAGTAAGATTTTTCCTTTTTCTTTTGGGAAAAGTCCGTTTTGTAGCATGAAGTTCACATGGTTCGTTAGGTCTGTTATTTGGGCACGTGTCTAGTTTGCAGTGGGATTTGGCAAATATGATATCAAAAGATGATATCAAATATGATATCAAAAGATATCAGAGATGAGGTCTTCTGATAGTATTTCGAATTCGGTCCATGTTCTGTCTGCAGGGTATCTTCCTTCTTCTGGATCTAGACAATCTAAAAGTGTGGCGTACTCAATAGGGCTAGCAGGTATTTTGAGTCGTAGTTGTATAATTTTCTCCTTGAAGTATTTCGCAAGGTTGTCCACATCTGGTACATCTTTGTAGGAAGAGAAAACGACCCTCAGAGTCCCTCTTGGAGTGCAGAAGCTGCATCTGGACATTCTTATGGAACATAATAGCCACTCCCCTTTTCTTGACACCTTTAACATCAGAAGCATAAAAGATTTTTGGGTACTGCGGAGAGGTCAACAGGCCCTCATGTTTTTTGTGGAAATGAGTTTCTTGCAGGAATACTACTTGGGGGCACATCAGCTGTAGTTCCCTAAGTAATGAATGCCTTTTAAATGGAGTGTTTAAACCTTTTATATTATACTAGTAAAAAAGGTCCGTTTCTGATGCAAATGAAACGGGGGCTAGCAATGTTTTCTTCTGTGTGCATGTGGGAGTGTGTGTGTCCCTGCCCTCTGGCCTCTCTCCCCTCCCCCCTCTGAGTCCTTCACTGTTACAGAGCCAGCGATTTGATTTCGTGCTCTGCTGTTTTCCTTCACTGACTGTGTTACAGAGAGGGCGGGGCAGACACTCATAGGGAAACCGGATATCTCGCCCCCTTCACACTTCCGCATGGAGGCTTCATAGAACGTTGGTTTTGCCTTTTATATAGAGAGATGTGAGAACTTTAAAATCAACCATCTACCTCACTATATATAGGACACTTGCTGGATGAAAGAGTCGCTTCCTACCTCCCCCCCTACTCCCCTTAATTCCCCCCAAAACCCACCCAGCTATCCCCCGGCTTCTTCCCCGAACCCGCCCTCTCAACCCTCCCCTCCCTCCTCTCAACCCCCCACCAAACAGCGCACTAAGCCACTGAATGGGACAACAGAGGAACAATGACCCAGGAGTCAAATTTATACCCCTCAATCCCCCCCACCCACCTCCCCTCTCCTACCTTTATTTTACACATTTATATTATCCTTCTCCTTTCTCAGGCATTTCAATATAAGCAGCCAAATCAACTCAAGAAAAAATGCAAAGTTTCAGATACAAGCACCCTTTGCATAATAACAGCAGCCTAGCACTTGTCAAACCAGTTCAGACTACCAGTCTGATTGAGTACCATGGCGTTTTGTTGCCTTTTCCACTCTCTGCCACTTTTGAAGCTGTTCCTTGGTAGAGGAGGCCAGCCCCACTGGTACAGACTCCTTGGGGGTTAATCCAGCCTCGTGTAGATTTTACCACGCAGCTCCTACCGATCGACAACGGTGCTGGTCCCCCTTGAGTTCGAAACATATTGCAAAAGGGAAAGCCCAGCGATATGCTATTTTTTCTTTTAACAAAATCTCAAGAACTGGTTTCATGGCCCGCCTCTGGTTTAAGGTAAACAAAGAAAGATCTTGAAATATGTAGACACGGGCATCATTATACTTTAACACAGGATTCTGACGAGCCTTCTGCCAAAGCTGATCTTTGCACGCGTAAGTGGAAAAGCGCACAATATTGTCTCTCGGCTTATTATCTTTGGGTTTACCCAAAGCTCTTTGGGCTTACTCTATTCCCAGCGTTTCAGCGTCAAAAGTCTCACCTATGAGTTGCACACACAGGGCACGCACTACCGCTGGAACATTCTCCTTGTCGCCATTTTCAGGTACGCCCCGAAATCGAAGGTTCTGCCGACGTCCGCGGTTCTCAATATCATCCAGTTTATATTGCAGTTCTTCGGCTTGTGCACCTAGTTTAGCCATGCTCAATTCCATAGCCTCATGCTTGTCCGCCTGCTCATCCGCCTATTCTTCAAGCACTTCCACTCTGCCTCCACGCTGAGGGCATCCACGTGCTCCAGAATCTCATTTTTGGAAGCGCGGATTTCTGCACGTATTGCCTCTAGACACTTTGTCAAGTCCTGTGGGCTCTTGGGATTAGCCACACGATCGCCTCATTCCACATGAGAAGAGCTAGAGTCAGACCCGAAGATTCCCGCGCCCCGGAGGATGCATGGCACGACGAGCCCCGCACAGATTTTCTTACTGTCACCCGCTCGCTTTCCCGCAATGGCGCTGAGTGTTTCTTACTCATTTTGCACCCTGGTCTGTGGGTGGGTTTCTGGGCGTCGTTTAGAGTTGATTTCAAAGGATAATATAACGCTTGTAGCTGTAAAAAGGTAGGGAAGCTTGGGAGCTAAGAGACTAAGCGGCCATTCAGCTCCGTGATGTCACTTCCTCCCATCCAAACCTTTTTTAAACCCCACTATGCTAACTGCTTTTACTACATTCTCTGGCAAAGAATTCAAGAGTTTAATTACACGCTGAGTGAAGAAAAGGTTTCTCTGATTCGTTTTAAATTTACTACTTTGTAGCTTCATTGCATACCCCCTAGTCCCAGTATTTTTGGAAAGAGTAAACAAGTGATTCATGTCTACTCGTTCCACTCCACTCATTATTTTATAGACCTCTATCATATCTCCCCTCAGCCATCTTTTCTGCAAGCTGAACCCTAGCTGCTTCAGCCTTTCCTCATAGGGAAGTCGTCCCATCTCCTATATCTTTTTTAAGATGCGGTGACCAGAATTGAATACAATATTCGAGGTGTGGTCGCACCATGGAGCAATATAAAGGCATTATAAGGTCCAAATTTTTGTTTTCCATTCCTTTCCTAATAGTACCTAACATTCTATTTGCTTTCTTAGCCGCCGCTGCACACTAGGTAAAGGGTTCAACGTATCATCAACTACGACACCTAGATTCCTTTCCTGGTCAGTGACTCCTAATGTGGAACCTTACATTGCATAGCTATAATTCAGGTTTCTTTTTCCCACATGCATTTGCTCACATTAAACATCATCAGCCATTTAGATGCTCAGTCTCCCAGTCTCGTAAGGTCCTCGTGATTTTTCACAGTCATCTTGCGATTTAACAACTTTGAATAATTTTGTATCGTCAGCAAATTTAGGGGGTCTTTACTAAAGCTTAGCTCGAGTTATCTGCAGCAGGGTTCATAGGAATAAAATGGGCCCTGCTGCAGATAACTCGAGCTAAACTTTAGGAAAAGACCCCCTTTGTAATGGCTGTGGCTGTGCCCCACGTCCAGATTTCTTTCTTTCTCAGTAATCTGGCTCTGTGACGTCTCCAGACCGCCTTTTACCTGCATGGTGGCTTCTGCTGTTGGTGTTCCTGCAGCCAAGCCTCGCTTTGGTATGCCAAAGCTGTTGGTGTTCCTGCAGCCAAGCATCATTCCTAGTTGGACATCATCAGCCAACTCCTTTATAAAGGATCTTCGAACTTTCATCCCTGGCCTTTGCAACAGGTCTCTTTTCCTTTTTTTTGTTGTATTGTTGTTGTTTGAATCTGAGTGGACTGGT
This sequence comes from Microcaecilia unicolor, assembly GCF_901765095.1. NCBI lineage: Eukaryota > Metazoa > Chordata > Amphibia > Gymnophiona > Siphonopidae > Microcaecilia > Microcaecilia unicolor. Next base: position 114,942,893 of record NC_044040.1, on the reverse strand, counting down.
CTTCTTATTAGCTGTGCCTCTGGAAACAGCCCTGAGCTGTGTAGGTGTGGTTCTTGTTTGAACCTCTGTGATTTACTTTTTGTTAACTGTGCTTCTAGGCACAACCTTGTACCGTTTCTGTGTAGATGTGGTTCTTGTTTTAACCTGTGTGAATTACTTTTCTGTGTGTGGCTGTGTGGCACAGCCTTGTTTCTTTGTGTGGTTCCCCTTTACCTTTAGCTTTCTATATCTTATGTTTGAATCTGAGTGGCTGTGTGGCACAGCCTTGCTTCTTTGTGTGGTTCCCCTTTCAGGGGCATAGCCAGACAACAGATTTTGGGTGGGCCTAGGCAAGAAGTGGGTGGGCACCAAGTGTTCTCCCCTCCCCCCACCCCCAACCACCACCCAAAAAATATCTCAGCTAATGGAAAAATGCTTCTTTCCACCTTGGCAGTCTGCAGCAGCATGCGCAGGTGCCAGTATCATGGAGAGTAGCGTTTTCATTACCATCAGGAGAAAGTCTTCAGCTGTCCAAACTTGGGAATCCCACCAGCTACCACTAAACATGTGCTACTGTTGGGTGGGCTTGAGCCCTGAATGGGTGGGCCCCGGCCCACCTGTGGCTACGCCACTGTCCCCTTTACCCTTTGCTTGCTGTATTTGATGTTTGAATCTGAGTGGCTGTATGGCACAGCTTTGCTTCTATGTGAGGTTCCCCTTTACCCTTTGCTAGCTGTATCTGATGTTTGAATCTGAGTGGTTGTGTGGCACAACCTTGCTTTTTGAGTGCCATGTGGCACAGCCTTGAGTGCTTCTATGAGTGACTTCCCTTTACCCTTTGCTAGCCATCTGACTGTTGTTTTTATCTAGGGTTGGATAGACCCATGAGGACCAGCTGTGGTAGGCTGGCAAGCTAGCCATCTACCAGAGAAGGTCCCCTGAAGGCTGTTATCTACTTGGCTGCTATCTGACTCCCAACCGGTAATTGTGTGCTTGAGTATTATCTTACTAGCCATTTTTACCCCAAAAGTTTAACTAAGTCTCTAAATATTCTATAGGAAAGAGCAAGGGAACAAGATGCAAGAATAATCAGCTTTATTATAGCTTACCACAGTAATAAAGCAGGATCAGGTATACAAGCAGATGGGTGGACAGACGGGCAGCATCTCATCTAGCACTTCGAAAGGTCTTCTGACACGCCCAAAATTTCCCTGTCTTATGTACTCTCCTGGCCCCATTCTAAGTAATGGGGCCCATAAGCTACAATGTTAAAGTTGTTTATCCCAAACTAGCTGACCACAATCTTGCTTAATTGGAAAGTTGACACCCCCTCTTTCTCAATCATTTCCTTGCACCTGGTATGACGCACTCGTTTCTCAACTTGTTTTTCCAACTTAGAGAAAATTCCACTTTGTAACTGATATTAAAGTTTCCATTTTGTTCATATTTTAAATCTTCCATTTTGTTTTCATATTCCTTGACCTAACTTTTCCAGTTCAGGCCATTCTGGTCTTAGTCTAGGCCTAAAAACTAAGCCATGCTTTTCCAGCAAGCTTCTAGTTATGTCAACCATCAGATTTCTGACTTGGCCTATGTCTCTAGTAGCCTGAGCTCTATGGCTCTACCCTCCACCATGCCAGTGGGAGTCTCTGGCTGTATTATATCTTATCATTCCCCACTTGCTGGCTCCATAAGACTGGAGGCAGCACAGACAGAAGGTCTAAATCACTACTATCTATTCTAGAAAGTATCAGACTGTCATGTGGGGGAGTGTGTTTTGGTCTTTAGAAATGGCCAGTAGGTAGGGTGCAATATAGGAAACTTCATTCTCAGGTATTGATATATTATTCGGGGTGTATGGAATTCCCTTTTCATTACCCAACCCCTTGGGCCTCAATCATGATGTCACCCCTCTTGAGACTTGCTCAAACCTGTGGTAATAAAGGTTTTATAAGTAAGAAAGATTTATGGGTCCATCTACAAAATCCATCAGGCTTATCCTATTGATTTTGCAAGCATAGTTTCATGAAATAAGTATAGGTATCAATGTGAGCAGTTTGTACATAGTTCGCAGGTTATATATGGATTAGCATTGATGAGCATTGGTTGACACTGTTCAATTACTTTGTTGATAGTAGCAATCCCAGGTGTATCATACTACTAAATACTTGCAGGTCTTTCTATGACTTCTATTGCATCTGTTGCATAGTGGTTTAACTAGTTCGTGGGGAGATAATCTAATATATCTGTCTCAGTGGTCTTGGGAAGGAATAGCAGTTTCGATTAAGCATTGTTATGGGCTCAACAAATATATGATTAGTACTCTGATTGCAGGCTGTCTTAGGTTGTAGATATCCAGAATCCTTGAGCTGGTTGGAATGATTATGAAACTCTACAGGAAGAGAACCTAGGAAAATGTATACTAAGAAGGGCCATACATAAGCGTTGACATAGGCATAATGACTGGGGAGCATGGAGTTTCCCTTTATATGAGCACGAGCCCACCCCAGGGTTATATATATTCCTTACCATTACCCCACTTGGAGCTTGGTCAAACCTGCAGAAAGACATGCAACTAAGTAAACCTATAAATATCTACTCGGTTATACCATCGTATTATGGTTTGGTGTTATCCTGATAGAAGCAATATCAATTTGAATTACATAAACAGAAATAACGGGGAAAATCTTCAAGAAACATCAATACTAAAACAGAAGTGAAAACAATAAGAACAATATGGGTTCAATTATGAATGTCCATTCATAATAGAAAAGGTGTCATTAGCTAAAAAGGAAATAATAAGAAAATAAAACAAAATATGAGTCCATAATAGCAATAAATAGCAATAGCAAATCTCAGATTAATTATTTCATGATTTTGCTTGACTGTATTTTGCAGGAGGTCCTGGTTCAGAGATGTCCAGGTGCTTGTGCTATGCTGGTAATCTTGGAAAGGAATGTCCTCAGTGACTGGATCTTGTTGCATTCAGTAGATCAGCAGAAGTGACAGTTGTTGTTGGTCTGATGAGGGAAGTGGCTGGTCTTGAGATGGTTGGGCAGGTAATATCTGGTTCCGCAGCTGGGTAAACCCGTATATCTTTCACATGGACCCAAGACTTGTGGTCCTGTAGTTTGCAAGGTGTAAAGGTTATCGCCACGACCTTGGGGAATCTAACATCATTTGTTTGGGCCTGGATAGATCTTGAAGACGTAATACTTGTGCCGTACAAAATTGGGTCTTTCCTAGGCATGCACAATCATAATTTGTCCATCAGGGGTCAGAAGTAAACAGAGGAACAAGGTAGTCTCAAGGAATTCAGTGGTTGAATAAGCAAAATAACTGTATGCCTGAATGATACCTAAATATCTATAGCATCTATAACATGTTACATTTGCTAATACATTGCTATGTCTTGGTGGACATAACCAGTGTGAATTGAATAAGCAAAAATAATATAAAGATTTTAAGATACATTAAAGACAATGCTAACATGAAAATACACTGTTAATTAAATCTAAAACCAAAAGGTTCAGCAATGAAAGGCCATTTACAAAGGACTCTGTTGAAGTAATTAAAAATGGGAAAATAAAATTGAAGGAAATATGAGTCCAGAAATAGCAATAGTGAATATGAAATTATTTATCTCCTGATTGGTTGAGGTCAAAAGGCAAAGTCTCATATTGTTCAAGGAACTGGGGTTTGCAGATTATATCCCCACTTCTGGCTTGCATAATCTGAATGAAGCAAGACAGATGGGCGATTTCAAGTAAGATATGGTCAAATGACAATAAAGGTTAAGTAAAGGGAACGAAAGAAAAGGGTACCAAAAACGAAAATAAAGTTAAAAAATTGAAGATGATGTTGGCAGTTCATGGAACAGAGGTATGCCGGTGCAGATTCAGGAATACATGGTGCACAAAAATAGTCAAAAGCGCAGGCATCGTGTTGCTCTCTATCACCAGTAGGTACTTGAGAAAAGACAAACAAAGTGGGATGGAGGCCTGGAAACTTCACCTGCGATGACTACCATTCACCAAGGGTTGAGCCCTCAGCTGCAGGAGGCCTGCAGGACTTACGAGTTAGATGATTCAGACATAAGGGTAGAGGCAAAAGCTTCTTGCAACTCCAGTAAGTGGAGTGCTTGTCTCTTTTCCTCATGGACCATTAGTGCAATGTACATGGTTAATTTGTTGAAAGAATTCATTAGAACAAGTTCAGCTTGTGTTACTGAGCACAAGTATGTAAAGCCAAGAATCAGAAATGGCCCGTATAGGTAGGATGATGTCATGGGTAGGGGTTTGACAAAGGGGGAGTGGAATCAGAAATGGGAGAAGGTTTGTAAAGTAGGGAAGGGTCAGGAGATATTTCAGGGATGGGGTCTCTGATGCGGGGGCAAGGGGTAGAGAAGGGGTGCGACTATACAGTCATAGGAGGTGGGGTGGAGGGAGTAGTAGGGGGAGGGAAAACTATCATGGAGGGGGGGGGTGGACCAGGGTGAGGCATAGATGGAGCAAGGGGAGGGGTAACAGAGGGAGGCGGGTCGAGGGTGTGGCCGGGGGTGAGTCAGCGAAGGGGGCGGGGAAGGGGCCTAGGGAGGAGGCAGGGCAAGGATCAGTTCATCGAGAACAAAAATAAAAATTTAGAAAACCACTCTGAAGTGTTTAAAGATAAAAATAGACTCAAAAAGAATATACTGGAATAATTAATGTATAACCAAAATTTCAAATCAATGCCTCTCTAAGAGAGGAAATATAAAAAGTAAAAAATGATTTTGAGTCAATAAATGTATGAAAATACCATACACTTGCATCAACAGGGCATAAATAGTTTGCAGTGCAAGAAAAAGCACCCGTAAAAAGGAAATATCTTATCAGTGTTGTGTTGCACAGCCTTGAATGCTTCTATGAATGGTTTCCCTTTATCCTTTGCTAGCTGTCTGAGTGCTGTGTGGCACAGCCTTGAATTGCTTCTCTGTGTGGCTCCCCTTTACCCTTTGATTGGCCGTGTGGCCCAGCCTTGTTTCTTTGTGTGACTTTCCTTTACCTTAGAATGGCTGTGTGGCCCTGTCTTGAGTTGCTTCTCTGTGTGGCTTCCCTTAACCCTTTGAGTGGCCATGTCTTCACTTGTTTCTTTTTGTGGCTTTTTCCTTTGAGTGGCTGGGTGGCCCAGCCTTGTGTTGCTTCGCTGTGTGGTCTGCCCTTTACTTTCTATGTGCTGTTGTGTTGTTTGGATCCTGTGAGGTCTGCGCTTCATCTAAGCTGTGTAGCTTGAGCTACCTCTCTGTGTGCTTTCTGTTTTAGTCTTGTCTGTGAGGTTTCTGTTTGAGCCTATGTGCAGGGTGTTTTAACTTCTTGTTTGTGGCTGTTTTGCTCAGCGTGTGTGCACTGCTTGGTTAGTATTTGCTTAGGGGATTCATTCTGTTTCTTTCCCCTTTCTTTCTGTTTGTATGGGTTCCAGTTTGGCCTTGTGGCCCTGTATGTTTGAACACCGTTACGTGTGAATTCCAGTTTGGCCTTGTGGCCAGTGTGAATGTCCTTCTTTTTCTTCCTGTTTCCTGCTATAGCCTATCTCCGTTCCTGGTTCCTGGTTCCTGCTACAGCTAGGCTCTGTTTCTACCTTGTCTTTAGTTTGCACTGCTTGTTGCCATGTCTTGTGCCTTGTTTTGGTTTGTTCCTTTAGTGTCTGGATCCAGTTCTTGGTCTGCTTTCTTGTGTCTGGATTCAGCATCTGGCTTGCCTCTGCTTTGTGCCTATGCCATCCCTGGCTGCAGTACAAGGGCTCACCATCCTTGAATCCATGACACCCTTAATTACCTCATTAGAATACTGACCATATAACCCTACTCTCTGTTTTCTATCTTTTAACCAGTTTTTAATCCACAATAGAACCCTACCTCCTATCCCATGACTCTCCAATTTCTTCTGGAGTCTTTCATGAGGTACTTTGTCAATCACCTTTTGAAAATCCAGATACACAATATCGACCGGCTTTATCCACATGTTTTTTCACCCCTTCAAAGAAATGTAATAGATTGGTGAGGCAAGATTTCTCTTCACAAAATCCATGTTGGCTTTGTCTCATTAATCCATGCTTTTGAATATGCTCTGTAATTTTTTTCTTTATAATACTCTCTACCATTTTGCCCAGCACTGACGTCAGGCTTACCAGTCTATAATTTCCCGAATCTCCTCTGGCGCCTTTTTTAAAAATCAGCATTACATTGGCCACCCTCCAATCTTCCGGTACCATGCTTGATTTTAAAGATAAATTCCATATTACTAACAATAGTTCCGCAAGTTCATTTTTCAATTCTATCAGTACTCTGGGATGAGATTTGCTACTCTTCCATTTGTGAAATTGCGCCATTACATCCTCCAGATTTATAGAGATTTCATTCAGTTTCTCTGACGAATCAGGTTTGAATACCATTTCTGGCACCGGTATCTCTCCCAGATCTTCCTCAGTGAAGACCGAAGCAAAGAATTCATTTAATCTCTCCACTATGGCTTTGTCTTCCCTAATTGCCCCTTTTATCCCCTAGTCATCTAGCGGTCCAACCAATTCTTTTGCCGGCTTCTTGCTTTTAATATACCTAAAAAAAAAATTACTATGTGTTTTTGCCTCCAACACAATCGTTTTTTCAAAGTCCCTTTTTGCTTTCCTTATCAGCGCTTTGCATTTGACTTGCCATTCCTTATGCTGTTTCTTATTATTTTCAGTCAGTTCCTTCTTTCATTTTCTGAAGGATTTTCTTTTAGCTCTAATAGCTTCCTTCACCTCACTTTTTAACCATGCCAGCTGTTGTTTGGTCTTCCTCCCTCCTTTTTTAATACATGGAATATATTTAGACTGGGCTTCCAGAATGGTATTATTGAACAGCATCCACACCTGATGTAAATTTTTGACCTTTGCAGCTGCTCCTTTAAGTTCTTTTTTCACCGTTCTTCTCATTTTATCATATACCAGCTTATTTTCGAACAAGAAGGATGGCAATCTTCCGACACAAATCGGGAGATGGCTGGCCATCTCCTGAAGCCGGCGAAATCGGTATAATTGAAAGCCGATTTGCACCGGCTTCAACTGCTTTCCGTCGCAGGGCCGGCCAAACTTCAAGGGGGCGTTTCGGCAGGGTATGGAAGGCAGGACGGGGTCGTGGCTACGAGGTGGCCAGCTTCGGACGATAATGGAAAAAAGAAGGCCGGCCCTGATGAGCACTTTACCAGCTTCAATTGGTCCATTGGTCCATTTATCTTTAGGACCAAGCCTCAAAAAAGTGCCCCAACTGAGCAGATGACCACCGGAGGGAATCGGGGATCACCTCCCCTTACTCCCCCAGTGGTCACCAACCCCCTCCCACCCAAAAAAAAATTTAAAAATCATTTTTTTGCCAGCCTCAAATGTCATACCCAGCTCCATGACAGCAGTATGCAGATCCCTGGAGCAGTTTTTAGTGGGTGCAGTACATTTCAGGCAGGTGGACCCAGGCCTATCCCCCCCTACCTGTTACACTTGTGGTGGTAAATGTGAGCCCGCCAAACCCCCCCGAAAACCCACTGTACCCACATGTAGGTGCCCCCTTCACCCCTTAGGGCTATGGTAGTGTTATACAGTTGTGGGTAGTGGGTTTTGGGGGGGATTTGGGGGACTCAGCACACAAGGTAAGGGAGGTATGCACCTGGGAGCAATTTTTGAAGTCCATTGCAGTGCCCCCTAGGGTGCCCCGTTGGTATCCTGGCATGTGAGGGGGACCAGTGCACTACAAATGCTGGCTCCTCCCACGACCAAATGCCTTGGATTTGGCCGGGTTTGAGATGGCTGGCATCGGTTTCTTTTATCGGCGAAAACCGATGCCGGCCATCTCAAACCCCGCCATCTCTGACATTTGGCCGGCCCCAACCTTATTATCAAAATGAAAGATGGCCAGCCATCTTTTTCGATAATACGGTTTGGGACCACTGTTTGTGGCGCCGTTCGATTATGCCCCTCATAGTCTCGCTTTTGAAAGTTAAATGCTAATGTATTGGATTTCCTGTTCGTACTTCAAAGCTTATTTCAAATCTGATCACATTATGATCACTGTTATCAAGCGGCCCCGGCACCATTACCTCTCGTACCAGATCATTCTCTCCACTAAGGACTAGGTCTAGAATTTTTCCTTCTCTTATCGGCTCCTGTACCAGCTGCTCTATAAAGCAGTCCTTGATTTTGTCAAGGAATTTTACCTCCCTAGTGTGCCCTGATATTACATTTGCCCAGTCAATATCTGGGTAATTGAAATCACCCATTATTATTGTGTTGCCCAGTTTGCTAGCTTCCCTAATTTCTGATAACATTTCTACATCCTTCTGTTCATCCTAGCCAGCTGGATGGTAGTACATTCCTATCACTATCCTTTTCCCCTTTACACATGTTTTGTTTCCTACAGAATTTTCAATCTATTTGATTCAAAGCCCTCCTTAACATACAGTGCTGCCCGTCCACCAATTCAATCCACCCTATCACTATGATATAATTTGTGCCCTGGTATAACAATGTCCCACTGGTTATCCTCCTTCCACCATGTCTCAGAGATGCCTATTATCTAATTTTTCATTTAGCGCAATATGTTCTTTTATTTTTTTTTTATTATTTTAATGATTTTTGCAAAAAGATATAATAAGTAGTAGATATCTTTATGAAATATATGAGTATGTACAATACAAATGGCAAACTGCCAAACATATTTAAAAACAAAATTAGAAATAAACCAAAACCAATAAAATAATCCTATCAGTAGGTTATTGAAAATGAAATGAAACAGTAGATGTGTATATTGATAAAAGGGAAAAGTATCCATATAAAATTATATAGATGTATCAATTAACTGAGTTGTCTAATAATGACCATGTCTTATGAAAAGATAAAATATGACCAGTCTTTATGGCAGCTATTTCCTCATAGCACCTATATGAACAAAGTAAGTTCCACCATTCATGAAAGGAAATATGTGAATTGTTTTTCCAATGTAGAACAACTAAATGAAGAGCAAGTGAAATCATCAAGTTAAATAATTTTGCATGCTTAAATGGGATTGGTAGACCGGGGTAGATGCTTTTAAAATTAAAATTTTAAATGATAAAGTATCTGTAATATTAAATAATTTTTTTAAAATATCCTATATCAATTTCCAATACTATTGTAAGTTATGACAAAGAAATAGCATATGGTCAAGAGATCCCACTGCATGACCAACAGAAATCTGATATATTATGGCTAATTTTAGTAAGTTATATACTTGTCCAATAGGATTTGTGAAGAATGTAATAAGTAGATTGTAGAAGGGCAGCTGATAAGGAAAAACGCATGGTTTTGGTCCAAAAGAGTTCCCATTCTTTTTTGGAAAGTGAGACATCCAATTCCTTTTCCCAGGCAGAAGTAAGAGTGGAGCTTAGACAATTGAAGGAGTTTATATATTTTTGATGCAGATTTTAGAACCATGAGAGTTTGACATAAATTATAGAAGTTTGAAGTCAATTCTGATGAGTCAGTGACGTAGGATAAAGGTGATTGATGAGATGAACAAGATGATCCCAAAAAGCTATATGAGTGTGAGGGATATTATGAGGGTTACAAAAGTCCTGAAAAGGAATAATGTTAGTGCTTGACAACAAATGAGTGGGCGACCAAATATTAGAATTATTTAATTGGGAAGATAGAGTTATACCAAATAGAAATATCCATGGAGATTGATCATTTAAGATTTAAAAGAGAAATTAATTGAATATGAGGTGCTTTTTATTATTAAATGGTCTATAGCATAACGAAACTTGTTCATGGTTAGAAGTAGATTTAAAGGTAGAGGAAATATTTTTTATTTTTCAAAAATCACCTATCTAGGAGTATCATATGAGAAAGAGGGTGAGTACCAATGTTTGGCCTGAGGAATTTGAAAGGCTAAATGATAAAGCTTAAAGTCTGGAATATTTAAGCCCCCTAGGGGTCCTTTTACTAAGGTGCGCTGAAAAATGACCTGCGGTAGTGTAGATACATGTTTTGGGCGCACGCAGAATTATTTTTCAGATCACATACAAAAAATGCCTTTTTAAAATTTTTGCCAAAAATGGACATGTGGCAAAATCAAAATTGCTGTGCATCCATTTTGGGTCTGAGACCTTACCGCAAGCCATTGACCTAGTGGTAAGGTCTCACGCGGTAACCGGGCAATAATGGTCTACACGCGTAGCTGCCGCATGTCAGAAAATAAAAAATATTTTTCGAATGTGCGCCAAAATTGAAATTACCGCAAGGGCCACACGGTAATCAATAAAGTATTTTCAACAACATCATCTTCAGAGTTGGTTTAGTCTGTGGTCAGCCTCTACTACTTGGGATACTTATAAAGCCACAATACGTGGACTTATAATTAACTATATAGCAGGAATAACTAAAATGAAAAAGAAAGAATTGAATGATCTTGAACAAAGTATTAAATCTTTGGAAAATGCTTATTTGTATACGCAAGATTGTAGTACATATCAGAAATTACTTAAAGCCAAATATAATTTCAACACAATTTTAAGTAAAGAAGCGATATCATCTATTTTTCTACAACAATCCTTCTATTATACAGAACATAGCAAAGCAGGTCACATGATGGTGCAGTATCTTTAAGACTAAAATAGATCGCTCTAGGATATCACACGTTACAGATGCTTATGGGATTACACATTATCCTTTACTAGAACAATCCACTACAGATTATTTTAATAATAACAAATGTATTGATTATCCTATAAATATTTGGTGGGATGCTTATGTAGAACAGGAAAAAACCTCTATGATAGATCCACACAGTACACAAGGAGTAGAGGCTTACCACAGACTAGACCAACTCTGAAGATGATGTTGTTGAAAGTACTTTATTAATTATTCAAAAAGACCCAGTAGGATAATCAATAAATGTGTTATTATTAAAATAATATGTAGTGGATTGTTCTAGTAAAGTAAAAAAAGGATTCATCTTGGAGAAGAGCAGCATTAAATCTCCAGGAGAAGCTTTTAGTTGGTGAGGTGACTCCTGAGACATTGATAGAGATAGCAGAGTGATCTGAGAGATGCCAAGAATAAAGGATTCAGTAATAAAAGGAATGAGAATCTTTGAAATTAAAAAAGTAATCTGTCCTGGAGTGGCAAAGGTGAGAGAGAGAAAAAAAGGTAGTCTTTTTCTGTTGGATGAAAAAGTCTCCAAATAGCTATCAAACCAAGAAAGTTTTTTAAAGAGATAAGAGCTTGGTGAGTTTTAGTCTGATGGTATGTACACTGACTGCCTATCCAGATATTGATCTAGAATTTAATCCACCTGCCTTCAGAATCTGTGGATTCATTAATAATATGTAAAGGAAGGGATTTATGATAAAGAATAGCTACCCCATTTTTCTTATTTATGGCTGGGGAGTGACCTGCAAATATATAATTTCTATCAGGAAGACACTTAATGTCTGCTGCTAACAGATGGGTCTCTTGAACAAAGCAGAGAGATGCCAAAACTGGCAGAGACAGGGGAAGTTTTGAGTATCTACGCAGCAAAAATTCAACCCGGAAGTGCAGCTTAAGTGGCTACGGAGACCAGAGACAGAATACTGACCGGGACTTTTCTAGTGGAGATTTAAAAGAATGGGATTAAACATAGTGCTGCCATTAGTCCACCTACCAACAGCTTGGCAGGGCTATCGAATAACAAGACTGCATGCAACAGTTCCTAACAGAATAATATCAAGAAAATTTCAGACGGGGGTTTCCTGAACAAGCAGGCATAGAAAAGAGTTTACGGGTAGTGGATGGAGGTTGAGCGGTTGGAGATAAAGCAGTGGAGAGATGATAAGATCAGTGACAAGAGTGAAACTCTGGGGAAGAGTGCAAGGCAACGAGATAAGAGGAAGCGAAGTAACTACGCACTTTTAAATACCAAGCAGGAAGTACGGCTTTCAAGCTAGAAAGCTGGCAGAGAATTTAAAGATTTAGAAAAATGAGAGATACAAATAGTTCACCAACTGGCAGGGCTTTCAGAGGGACACATCAGGACAGTTTCAGACAGAGGTGGGGAGAAATCAATATTGGTGGGAGTATCCAGAATCAGAATCAGGAACCATTAAAGGTAGAGGTTAAGTACTACTCGGAGGTTAAGTGCAACCCAGAGGAGATGAGCCGGGTCTCTGTGAGATACGGCAATCATAGAGGGAGACAGATGAAACAATAAGGAAACAGTTATTTAAGGTGAAGACAAGCTTCTAGTAACAGAAAAGGACAGAGACTAATCGTAGTAGAGAGAAAAGCCTTAGAGAGATTACAGGACACAGGGTAAAAGAACCTAAAACTCAGAGATGGTTTAGAGAGCCTGCAGAAGACCCACAGCGTGAAACACAGTAGAGGATAGTAGACAGAGAGACGGGGCACAGATTAGCAGCATTACCAGCTGGTACAGCGGAGAGGCATTGAGAAATGGGGTAGCTGCCAAGCACACAAAAACCTAACAGGGCAAGCATGGCCACAACACAGGGAGGGTTGCAGGTAAAGATGTTAATGATGGCCGGGTGGGACAGAAGAGCAGCACACAAGAAATTTCTGGATCTCGTTGAACCCGAGATCGAACAGAAATACACAGAACAGGATCCGGATCTCACTTAACCCAAGATCAACAGATCAGGAAAGGTCTCAGTACAGATGACACAGACAAAAATAACAGAAACAAGAATATACAGAGAAAAGGTATATTAAAAGTTTAGAAGACAAGTGGAAAAGGCGTTTCAGCTCTCAGTGCATTGACCAAGAAGGGGTTGCATATAGACTGCAGCCGAGATTTAACGCCCGATTTAAGCAAATGGCACCCGTTGGGACGCACTCGCGTGGCCCAGCCGGTATGCTTCAATAACGCAGCAATCATACACTAGTGCACACCACACAAATCAAAAAGGGACAGCAAGTAGACAATAAATATAAAAACAGATATAGAGACTAATAATAAATGGGTAAGGAGAGAGAGAGAGCAGATGAAGAGCAGAGCATCAGAACAGGTAGTTCCAGTACCCCGGATATGGACACTGGATGCCCATACAGGAAAAGAAAGGCAGAAAGGAGACCTACATAAAGAGCAAAAATGTGCAGGTGTAACATGAAAAGAGTAACGGGGTAGAAGTTGAACTGGAGGTATGAGGGACAATTAAAAAGATGCAGCTGGCAGAGCTATCAGAAGGGGAAATGGGCAGAGGAGAAAAGATAAGAAAGAAAAACAGTACGCAATCAGATGTAAGTGCAGCCGGCAATAAAAAGAAGAATTTTAGAGAATAAAAACAGAGAAAATGAAGTCAGCAGGAGGCAAAGACAAAGACAGGGAAAACGTTAAAGCCAACGTGCAACTAAAGAAATGAGGAAATAACCACAGAGCAGAAAAAGGAAGTAAGTATTTCACAGAAGTGTGTTTTAAAAATCAAGCTAGAAAGAATAGAAAGGGAAAAAGAACCTGTCAGCTTAAAAAGGGTCGAAGAAATAAGGGGAGTGGGACATAGAAAACGGCAGCCAGGGCAGCCAGAGAAAAGATAGGAGAAGGGAGAAAGGATAGAAAAGAATATGGGGAGACAGGAAAGGAAGTAAAGATAAAGGAGAGACAACACAGGACTTGGACGCAAAATTTAGAAAGATCCCCTCTGCAGCCAAGGACTGACAGCAAAAGGAACAAAGAAGGGCGAAAGGGTCAGAGACCGGGGCAGAGAAAGGCAACAGAGAAAGAAAGAAAGGGTCAACAGCCGGGAGGTCACCACTGTTTTAATTACCCCTCTCTAGACCTCCAGGGGACCCGTGCCCACGGAGATGAAGAGTGAGTTTCAGAAGGCTCATTTTAAGTCTGTTACCCAGGACCTTGGCTTTCTGACTCCTGGTGTCTAAGTGTATCTTAGGGCATCTATTCTCCCACACAATGCACTAAGGAGTAGGAGCTTCCTTGCTTATGTGAACACTATTTGTGTAGGGGTGTTCAGAGAGATAGATATGCAGTCAAGAAATTTAGGCACAGGCTAGGAGGATAAGTGTTAGAAATGATCGTTTTTCTCACCAATTGGAACTTCAATCAATCTGGCACGCTCATCAGTCAGAATCTCAGATGGACCGACCGTAGTTCTGCCCTCTGGGTAGAGTTGGAGAAAATTCCAAACTCCGCCTAGATTTGCAGATCTTAAATACTATCTTCTGCCCATTCAAATCAATGGGCACACAATTTTTTTTTTCATATGTGAATCATACTTTCTGACAGTTTGCTTAACCGCAGATCGGTCCCCATTCCTCCCTCTTTTCACCTGTTTCTTCATAACTAGCTTCCTGAGTTGTAAACAAGTTTCCTAACATACAGAGATTAGTATTCATATCTCATGAACAGGACGCCATCTTTCCAAAATCAGACTCCATTTTATGAACCTAACTTCTTACTATTTTAACCATTAATTCCTCCATCTTGGCCCTTACACTGTATTTGAATGTCACACCAGATCCTAATAAGGCTTGCCAAGCGGTCCTGCTTCCGCAGGCACTCAGCTACAAGGCCATCATCAGATTTTCAGGCCTAGTCAGTGCTTTTCAGCAGTCTAGGCTATAGAGCTCGGCCCACCACTATTCCAGTGGAGGGGTCTCAAGTTGTAACACATATTAACATATATTAAAAGCAAGAAGCAGGCAAAAGAATCAGTTGGACCGCTAGATGACCGAGGGGTAAAAATCAGGGAAGACAAAGCCATAGCGGAGAGATTAAATGAATTCATTGCTTTGTTCTTCAACGAGGAAGTTTAGTGAGAGATACCAGTGCCAGAAATGGTAGTCAAAGCTGATGAGTTGGAGAAACTGAATGAAATCTCTATAAACCTGGAGGATGTAATAGGGCAATTTGACAAACTGAACAATAGCAAATCTCTTGGGCTGAATGGTATTCATCCAAGAGTACTGATATAATTGTAATTTATCTTTAAAATTGAGCGTGGTACTGGAAGATTAGAGGGTGACCAATGTAATTCCAATATTTATAAAAGGTTCCGGAGAAGATCCAGGAAATGATAGACTGGTGAGCCTGATGTTGGTGCTGGGCAAAATGGTAGAGACTATTATAAAGAACAAAATTACAGAACATATTCAAAATCATGGATTAATGAGACAAAGCCAACATGGATTTAGTGAAGGGAAATCTTGCTTCACCAATCTATTACATTTCTTTGAAGGGGTGAACAAATGTGGATAAAGGTGAGCTGGTTGATATTGTGTATCTGGATTGCCAAAAGGCATTTGACAAAGTACCTCATGAAAGACTCCAGAAGAAACTGGAGCATCATGGGATAGGAGGTAGTGTCCTATTGTGGAAAAAAACAGGTTAAAAGATAGAAAATAGAGAGTAGGGTTAAATGGTCAGTATTCTCAATGGAGAAGGTTAGACAATGGGGTTCCCCAGGGGTCTGTACTGGGACCGCTGCTTTTTAACATGTTTATAAATGATCTAGAAATGGGATTAACTAGTGAGGTAATTAAGGGCATCTTTTACTAGGGCATGCTCACATTTTTAGCTCGCGCATAGGAAAGCATTGGCATCTCTAACGTTTAGTGCGCCCACATATTATAGCATGCACCAAAAACGTGAACGCGCCTTAGTAAAAGACACTCTAAATTTGCTGACAACACAAAGTTATTCAAAGTTATTAAATTGTGAGAGGATTGTGAAAAATTACAAGAGGACCTTACGAGACTGGGAGACTGGGTGTCTAAATGGCAGATGCTGTTTAATGTAAGCAAGTACAAAGTGATGCACGTGGAAAAGAGAAATCCGAATTATAGCTATGTAATGCAAGGTTCCACGTTAGGAGTTACGGGCCAAGAAAAGGATCTAGGCATCGTTGTTGATGATACATTGAAACCTTCTGCTCAGTGTGCTGTGGCAGCTAAGAAAGCAAATAGAATGTTATTAGGAAAAGAATGGAAAACAAAAATGAGGACCTTATAATTTCTTTGTATCGGTCTATGGTGCGACCACACCTCAAATATTGTATTCAATTCTGGTCGTTGCAGCTCAAAAAACATATAGTGTAATTAGAAAAGGTACAGAGATACTAGTGATATGCAACTTAACCTTAAAATCGAGCGTGGTACCGGAAGATTGGAGGGTGGCCAATGTAACACCGATTTTTTTAAAAAGGCTCCAGGGGAGATCCGGGAAATTATAGACCGGTGAGTCTGACATCAGTGCCGGGGAAAATGGTAGAGGCTATTATTAAAAACAAAATTACAGAGCACATCCGAGGACATGGATTACTGAGACCGAGTCAGCACGGCTTTTGTGTGGGGAAATCTTGCCTAACCAATTTACTTCAATTCTTTGAAGGAGTAAACAAACGTGGACAAAGGGGAACCGGTTGATATTGTGTATCTGGATTTTCAAAAGGCGTTTGACAAGGTACCTCATGAAAGGCTACAGAGGAAATTGGAGGGTCATGGGATAGGAGGAAAAGTCCTATTGTGGATTAAAAACTGGTTGAAGGATAGGAAACAAAGAGTGGGGTTAAATGGGCAGTATTCACAATGGAGAAGGGTAGTTAGTGGGGTTCCTCAGAGGTCTGTGCTAGGACCGCTGCTTTTTAATATATTTATAAATGATTTAGAGATGGGAGTAACTAGCGAGGTAATTAAATTTGCTGATGACACAAAGTTATTCAAAGTTGTTAAATCGCGACAGGATTGTGAAAAATTACAACAGGACCTTACGAGACTGGGAGACTGGGCGGCTAAATGGCAGATGAAGTTTAATGTGAGCAAGTGCAAGGTGATGCATGTGAGAAAAAAGAACCCGAATTATAGCTACATCATGCAAGGTTCCACGTTAGGAGTTACGGACCAAGAAAGGGATCTGGATGTCGTCGTCGATAATACGCTGAAACCTTCTGCTCAGTGTGCTGCTGCGACTTGGAAAGCGAATAGAATGTTGGGTATTATTAGGAAAGGTATGGAAAACAGGTGTGAGGATGTTATAATGCCGTTGTATCGCTCCATGGTGCAACCTCACCTTGAGTATTGTGTTCAATTCTGGTCGCCGCATCTCAAGAAAGATATAGTAGAATTGGAAAAGGTGCAGCGAAGGGTGACTAAAATGATAGCGGGGATGTGACGACTTCCCTATGAAGAAAGATTAAGGAGGCTAGGGCTATTCAGCTTGGAGAAGAGACGGCTGAGGGGAGACACGATAGAGGTATATAAAATAATGAGTGGAGTGGAACAGGTGGATGTGAAGCGTCTGTTCACGCTTTCCAAAAATACTAGGACTAGGGGGCATGCGATGAAACTACAGTGTAGTAAATTTAAAAGAAATCGGAAAAAATTTTTCTTCACCCAACGTGTAATTAAACTCTGGAATTCGTTGCCGGAGAAAGTGGTGAAGGCGGTTAGCTTAGCAGAGTTTAAAAAGGGGTTGGACGATTTCCTAAAGGACAAGTCCATAAACCGCTACTAAATGGACTTGGGAAAAATCCACAATTCCAGGAATAACATATATAGAATGTTTGTACGTTTGGGAAGCGTGCCAGGTGCCCTTGGCCTGGATTGGCCGCTGTCGTGGACAGGATGCTGGGCTCAATGGACCCTTGGTCTTTTCCCAGTATGGCATTACTTATGTACTTATGAGAAGGGCGACGAAAATGATAAAGGGGATGGAACGACTTCCTTATGAGGAAAGGCTAAAGCGGCTAGGGCTCTTCAGCTTGGAGAAAAGATGGCTGAGGGGAGATATGATAGAGGTCTATAAAATAATGAGTGGAGTGGAACGGGTAGACATGAATCATTTGTTTACTCCTTCCAAAAATATTAGGACTAGGGAGCATGCGATGAAGCTACAAAGTAGTAAATTTAAAACGAGTCGGAGAAAATGTTTCTTCACTCAACATGTAATTAAACTCTGGAATTCATTGCCAGAGAATATCCTGCTTATTTTCGAAGGAAAAGGACGCCCATCTTCCGACACAAATCAGGAGGTGGGCGTCCTTCTCCTAAGTTCGCCCAAATCGGCATAATCAAAAGCCGATTTTGGGCGTCCTCAACTGCTTTCTGTCGCGGGGACGCCCAAAGTTCAAGGGGGCGTGTCGGCAGTGTACCGAAGGTAGGACAGGGGCGTGGTTAAGAGATGGGCGTCCTCGGCCGATAATGGAAAAAAGAAGGGCGTCTCTCATGAGCATTTGGACGACTTTACTTGGTCCATTTTTTTTCACGACCAAGCATCAAAAAGGTGCCTGAACTGACCAGATGACCACCGGAGGGAATCGGGGATGACTTCCCCTGACTTCCCCAGTGGTCACTAACCACCTCCCACCCAAAAAAAAAACAACTTCAAAAACTTTTGTCTTTTTTTTTTTTTTTTAGAATATGTCCTTCGCTATGCCTCCGTCCCTGAGACAATAGTTGAGGATGTCCTTCCCTGCAACCGCAGTTGAGGACGTTCTTTCCTGTGACGGCAGTTGAGGATGTCCAAAATGTGGATGTTTCTGTGAGAAGGACATCCATTACTTTGATACTACTACTTATCATTTCTAAAGCGCTACTAGACTTACGCAGTGCTGTACACTTGAACATGAAGAGACAGTCCCTGCTCGACAGAGCTTACAATCTAATTAGGACAAACAGGACAAACAAGAGATAAGGGAATATTAAAGTGAGGATGATAAAATAAGGGTTCTGAACAAGTGAATAAGGGTTAAGAGTTAAAAGCTGCATCAAAAAGGTGGACTTTTAGCTTAGATTTGAAGACTGCCAGAGATGGAGCTTGACGTACCGGCTCAGGAAGTCTATTCCAGGCATATGGTGCAGCAAGATAAAAGGAACGGAGTTAGCAGTGGAGGAGAAGGGTGCAGATAAGAGAGATTTACCCAGTGAATGGAGTTCCCGGGGAGGAATATAGGGAGAGGTGAGAGTGGAGAGATACTGAGGAGCTGCAAAGTGAATACACTTATAGGTCAATAAGAGGAGTTTGAACTGTATGCGGAAACGGATAGGAAGCCAGTGAAGTGACTTGAGGAGAGGGCTAATATGAGCATAACGACACTGGCGGAATATTAGTCGTGCAGCAGAATTTTGAACAGATTGAGGAGGAGAGAGATGGCTAAGTGGGAGACCTGTGAGAAGCAAGTTGCAATAGTCTAAGCGAGAGGTGATAAGAGTGTGGATGAGGGTTCTGGTAGTGTGCTCAGAAAGGAAAAGGCGAATTTTGCTGATATTATAGAGAGAGAAACGACAGGTTTTAGCAATCTGCTGAATATGTGCAGAGAAGGAGAGGGAGGAGTCGAAGATGACCCCAAGGTTACGAGCTGATGAGACAGGAAGGATGAGATTGTTATCCACAGAAATAGAGAATGGGAGAGGAGGAGAGGTTGGTTTAGGGGGAAAGATGAGAAGCTCAGTCTTGGTCATGTTTAGTTTCAAATGGCGCTGAGACAGGCAGGCTGATACTTTGGCCTGGATTTCGGCTGAGATTTCTGGTGTGGAGAGGTAGATCTGGGAGTCGTCAGCGTAAAGATGATACTGAAAACCATGGGATGAGATCAGAGTACCAAGGGAAGAAGTATAGATGGAGAAAAGAAGAGGTCCCAGGACGGATCCCTGAGGTACACCAACTGACAGTGGGATAGAAGTAGAGGAGGATCTACTAGAGTATACACTAAAGGTACGCTGGGAGAGATACGAAGAAAACCAGGAAAGAACAGAGCCCTGAAATCCAAGTGAGGACAGCGTATCAAGGAGTAGGCTGTGATCAATAGTGTCAAAAGCAACAGATAGATCATTAAGGATGAGGATAGAATAGAGACCTTTGGATCTGGCCAGGAACAGATCATTGGAAACTTTAGCAAGTGCTGTTTCAGTTGAATGAAGGGGGCGAAAGCCAGATTGAAGTGGATCAAGAATAGCTTGAGATGAAAGAAAGTCAAGGCAACGGCGGTGAACAGCACGTTCAAGTATCTGACACCCTCTTTATTTATTTATTTGGATTTTGGATCACAAGTAGCAGCAGTGGGATTCGAACTGGCCACCTCTGGATTGTAAGACCAGTGCTCTAACCACAGGGCCACTCCTGCACTCCACTCCACTCCCTTGAAATTTGGCCATACCTGGGGGGGGGGGGCAGTATGCAGGTCCCTGGGGGGGGGAGGTATGTGTGTGTCAGCGAAGGCATAACGAAGGCGTGGACATCCTTCTTTCAAACATTTTGGATGTCCTCAACTGCCCCCCACAGTCATGGCCAAATTTCAAGGGAGTGGAATAGAATGGAGGAGTGGCAGAGTGGCCTAGTGGTTAGAGCACTGGTCTTGCAATCTAGAGGTGGCCAGTTCAAATCCCACTGCTGCTACTTGTGATCCAAAATCCAAATAAATAAAAAGGGTGTCGGGGGCATAGCAAAGGCATGGACGTCCTTCTCACAGAAACATCCACATTTTGGACGTCCTCAACTGCCGTCACAGGGAACGACGTCCTCAACTTCCGTCGCTTCCCTTCCTTAGGAAGGAAATCGTGTGCAAATGAGCTAACAGCGAGCATTTCATTTGCATGCAATTTCCTTCATGCATGCCCATTCCTTTCCGGATCAGCAAGGGAAGGGCTTTTTCCATTCAGTTAATGGGACCAATGCACTACGAATGCTGGCTCCTCCCATGACCAAATGGCTTGGATTTCGTCATTTATGAGAGGGGCGTCCTCGCTTTCCATTATCGCCGAAAACTGGGGACGACCAACTCTAAGGTCAACCTAAATTTCATGATTTGGGCGTCCCCGACTGTATTATCGAAACGAAAGATGGACGTCCATCTTGTTTCGATAATATGGGTTGCCCCGCCCCTTACGGGGCCGTCCTTAGAGATGGGCGCCCCCGTTCGATTATCCCCCTTTATGGTAAAGGCGGTTAGCCATCTCCCTCATACCCTTCCTCTCGAAAATACTTGAGCGTGCCGTTCACAGCCGCTGCCTTGATTTTCTCTCCTCTCATGCCATCCTCAATCCACTTCAATCCGGTTTTCGCCCTCTACACTCGACAGAAACAGCACTCTCTAAAGTCTGTAATGACCTGTTCCTTGCCAAATCCAGAGGCCAGTACTCCATCCTCATCCTCCTCGATCTATCCGCCGCTTTTGACACTGTCAATCATGACTTACTTCTTGCCACACTGTCCTCATTTGGGTTCCAGGGCTCTGTCCTGTCCTGGTTCTCCTCCTATCTCTCCCACCGCACCTTCAGAGTTCGCTCTCATGGATCTTCCTCCACCCCCATCCCGCTATCTGTTGGTGTTCCCCAGGGATCTGTCCTTGGACCCCTTCTCTTCTCAATCTACACCTCTTCCCTGGGCTCCCTGATCTCATCTCATGGTTTCCAGTATCATCTCTATGCTGATGACACCCAGCTGTATCTCTCCACACCAGACATCACCGCGGAGACCCAGGCAAAGGTATGAGCTTGCTTATCCGACATTGCTGCCTGGATGTCCAACCGCCATCTGAAACTGAACATGTCCAAGACCGAGCTCATCGTCTTTCCACCAAAACCCACTTCTCCTCTTCCTCCACTCTCTATCTCAGTTGATAACACCCTCATCCTCCCCGTCTCATCTGCCCGCAACTTCGGAGTCATCTTTGACTCCTCCCTCTCCTTCTCTGCGCATATCCAGCAGATAGCCAAGACCTGTCGCTTCTTCCTCTTTAACATCAGCAAAATTCGCCCTTTCCTCTCTGAACACACCACCCGAACTCTCGTCCACGCTCTCATTACCTCTCACCTTGACTACTGCAACTTACTCCTCACCGGCCTCTCACTTAGCCACCTATTCCCCCTTCAATCTGTTCAGAACTCTTCTTGCACGTCTTATATTCCGTCAGAACCGATATACTCATATCACCCCTCTCCTCAGGTCACTTCACTGGCTTCCAATCAGGTACCGCATTCAATTCAAGCTTCTTCTTACCTACAAATGCACTCAGTCTGCCGCCCCTCATTACCTTTCTACCCTCATCTCCCCTTACGTTCCCGCCCGAAACCTCCATTCACAGGACAAATCCCTCCTCTCAGTACCCTTCTCCACCACTGCCAACTCCAGGCTCCACTCATTCTGCTTGGAACAACCTTCCTGAGCCCTTATGCCAAGCCCCCTCCCTGCCCATCTTCAAGTCTTTGCTTAAACCCACCTCTTCAATGCTGCGTTCGGCACCTAACTCTTACCGTTCAGTAAATCCAGACTGCCCCAATTTGACTGCCCCTGTCAGACTGACTGTTCACATGTCTTTTAGATTGTAAGCACTTTGAGCAGGGACTGTCCCTCTATGTTAAATTGTACAGCGCTGTGTAACCCTAGTAGCGCTTTAGAAATGTTAAGTAGTAGTAGTAGCTTAGCGGGATTTAAAAAAGGTTTGGACAGCTTCCTAAAGGAAAAGGCCATAGACCATTATTTAAATAGCTTGGGGAAAATCCACTGCTTATTTCTGGGATAAGCAGCATAAAATGTATTGAACTTTTTGGGGATCTTGCCAGGTATTTGTGACCTGGATTGGCCACTGTTGGAAAAAGGATGCTGGGCTTGATGGACCTTTGGTCTGTCCCAATGTGGCAATACTTATGTGCTTATGACTTTTCTTCCTGTTTCATCATCACTGAAAGATGTCCAGCTTTTGTGCCTGCCCTAGTCCCGCACAAAATACGCCTCCAACATGCCCCCTTAGTATTTGGACAGACTACATTTTGCATTTTGAAAATCGCAATTTAGAAATTTTTTAAGATGGACTTTTTTTGGCCCTTATGAGAATTCTATTTGTGCTTCGAAAATTAGCACCAAGGAACATTTAGAACTTAAAATACTCTTGCAATATAGAATTATAATTATTTATAAGTAGTTTTAAAGTAAATTCATTTTTAAAAATTAGGGAACAATTTTCAAATTAGTCATACTGAATGAAAGACAGTGTACCTTTTAACTGGGGGCTTGGCACCAATTCTCAAAGCAAAAATGTGTGTGTATTTTCTATTTGAAAAATGCCACTACAAAGTACACAAAAAAGGAGTAATATTTAATGCAGGAAAATTAATTCAAAAACAACAATTAGACCTCTCTAGCAAATGATATAATTTATATAATTTTTTAATCTCTTTAGGAGAACCATCATAAGAGTAAATTTGTTTGTGCTCATAAATTGGAGAATATGTCAGTACTATATGATGTTGCACACAACCACCCCTTCATATTTTTTTTTAATTTGAAGCAGGAAGCTTTATTGAACAAATCTACAAACATACAGCTTGAAACTTAAAGCATAAAGTATAGATCTGTTACTGCTAGCCAGCATCAAAATGGCGCTCTCTCATACATAGACAAACTAATCCTGATTTTTTTATTGGCTAAATATATAGAAACAGTAAAAATCAAGCCAAAACATTTCCAACTCCCTTCCCCATCCCTCCCCAAGAACCCTCCACATCACCCACAACAGTTATATAGAGCCAACATCAACCCAGGTTACACTAAGGTGATAAGCAAAGGGGCCCAGATCTTTTCCCACTTGGCCATCGTCTTCTTTTCAGCGGCCAATAATTTCTTGAGATCACAGATGTACCGTATTAAATTATACCATTTAAGTATTGAGGGACAACTTATCTGCTTCCAGGACTGTGCAATCACCAGGCGTACCACACTAAAACAGTGCCTCGCAAACACTCGGCCTGCACTGCCAACACCTGGAAGGACCCTGTTAAATAGGAAGGTAGCAGGATCCCAAGGAATCATACATCCCAGCCAGGTTTGCACCCGCCTGTGAACAGATTTCCAGAATGCCTGCACCTTTCTACAAGACCACTAATTATGGCCTAACGTGCAAGGTTGACCACATTTCCGCCAACGCAGTTGGGATACATTTGCAAACATATGATGAAGTCTAACAGGTGTCAAATACCAACGATAGGGTAGTTTAGTGCAATTCTCCTGTATGTTCACAGCTGGGGAAACCCTCTCAGAGGCAAGTTCCATTGCCTGCCAATCCTCGGCAGCATAGCTCATTTCCAATTCAGTTCCCCCTCTCCTGCGATGTCTGCAAACTGATGGCAAGGTGCCTCACAAGTGGCGATAGAGCCAGGAGATAAGAAACCTAGTACCCTTAAAATCAGCACATACACCTTCCAGAAAAGTCTCCTCCCATAGCAATTTATCTTTTAAATTGGAGGAGGTGAAAAAGTCAATGAGCTGATAATAAGCATAAAAATCAATCAGAGGCAGTTGGTAGGTGTTGGCCAGATCTTCAAATGAAAAAAAAACCATCATCCACCTACTGTCCCCAACTTGCCAGCCCATGGTTCCTCCACCTGGTGAAAACTGAAGGGGAACAGCCCGGGGGAAAAACAGGGTTGAATGCAATAGGAGACAACCGGGACATATAAAGTCCTCTTTTTCTATCCAATTTATCCAAGCGAGATGCAAAATAGAGTGTGGGATCCCAGGCCCCTTCTCCTGCCAGATGAATTTCAAAAGATATATTTGTATAGACTTAAGCAGCTTACTACTAAGGCATCAGTATGAATTTAAAAAGATAGAGTAAGCGGGGTAAAACATTCATTTTCACAGTCCCTCCTGCTGAATCTCTTTAAGCAAGGGAGTATCATTGGCAGAATTCAGGTCTTCAAGGTTTCTAGTAATACAAACCCCCAAATATTTTAGGACACTGGGCACCCAAGTCAGAGGATAGAGCCTCTTACATCTTTGATAGTCCTTTGTGGGTTATCCCTGTGCCATTGCTGCAGTCTTAGCGAAATTAATTTTGAACCCCGATACTTGGCCATAGGGTTCAAGTTCTTGAAATAATACCAGGAAAGAGTCCAAAGGTGAAGAAAGGGTCAGGAGAAGATTATCAGCAAAGAGGGCCACCTTGGTTCCCAGCCTTCTAATTACAACCCACAAATCCTCGGATTACATCTAATTTTAATTGCTAATGTCTCCATGACTAAAGCAAAAAGAAGGGGCGAGAGAGGGCACCCCTGACCAGTAGCTCTCTGTAAATCAAATAAAGGTGAGTTACTCCCATTTATCCTAACACAGGCCCGAGGTGAAGAGTAAAATTCTCTAATCCACCCAATGAAACCTGGTCCAAACCCATAGCCTCTGAAGATTCGAAACAAAAAAGGCCAGTGGATCCTGTCAAAGGCCTTCTCTGCATCAATACTAAGCAAACAATAAGGTTCTTTTCGCTGACTAGCTAGATAAGTCCAGCGTGCATCTGATATTATCAGAGGCCTGTCGGTTAGGAATAAATCCCACCTGGTCTGGGTGGATCAGAAATGGTAAAATTTCCACCAACCTCGAGGCTAATACCTTTGCTAAAATTTTTACATCTGTGTTCAGAACCAAAATTGGGTGATGTGAGGCGTACTCAGTCACATCCTTATTGGGCTTACGGATTATAGCTATCCAGGCCTCTTTCATAGTGTGTGGTAAGGTCCCACCAGCACGTACATAGTTTAGAGCTTCAGTCAAAACGGGTACTAGTTGTGTAGCGAAAAATTTGTAAAATTCACCAGTAAAGCCATCTAAGCCCTGTGATTTACCCGATTTGAGTGATTTGATGGACTTAATGACCTCCTGCACCGTAACAGGAGCTTCCATCATGGTCAGTTGAGTGGGCATTAAGGCTGGAAGATCCATCCCTTCTAAATATGACTGAATGTCATGCTCTTGTATAGACATATCTCGAGTGTAAAGATCTTCATAAAATTTACCAAATCATAGTAACAGAGTAACATAGTAGATGACTGCAGAAAAAGACCTGCATGGTCCATCCAGTCTGCCCAACAAGATAAATTAATAGGACTTAAAGCTTGTCCTATCTGTCTTCAGCTATCCAGTTTAAAACAAGAGCTCAGTAAAGTAATGCAAGAATTGGATGCAATTAAAGCAGCTTCTAGGACTGCACAGAATAATAACTTCTCACCACTGCCTCAAAGAATAAAACCACATAAGAACAGATGGTTCACAGTAGGCTCAGGCAGACTTCGTCAGGTGACACAGAAGCATCCACCCGCACAAGTGTTGCCACTAAAGAATTCTTTTGTTCCATTACAGCACTGTGATGCTCCTGAAAATAAAACATTACAGCACTGTGATGCTCCTAAAAC
The DNA here is from genome assembly GCF_901765095.1 of Microcaecilia unicolor. Classification (NCBI taxonomy): domain Eukaryota; kingdom Metazoa; phylum Chordata; class Amphibia; order Gymnophiona; family Siphonopidae; genus Microcaecilia; species Microcaecilia unicolor. Next base: position 114,916,742 of record NC_044040.1, on the reverse strand, counting down.
TAAAACTGAGGCAGAGGAAAAAGCAATAAAGTTGGAACAAAAATATACGAAGGTACCCAAAGTGAAAAGACACCCCCAAATCACAAATGTTGAAACACATACCAGGAAATATAGATGGAAAGCGATGGCCACAAATGCTCGTAGTCTAAGCAATAAAGTTCATGACCTTCAAGCCCTGATGTTGGAGGCAGACTTAGATGTTGTTGCAATCACGGAGACATGGCTCAATGGTTCCCATGAATGGGATGCAAACATACCAGGCTATAATCTATTTAGGAACGATAGAGAGGGTCGAAAAGGTGGAGGAGTAGCTCTGTATGTAAAGAATGATATCATGGCAACTGAAATGACAGGGACCTGGGGAAAAGAAGAAGCGATATGGATCACCTTAAAAAGAGAGGATAGAACCTCTGTCCACGTGGGTGTTGTCTACAGACCCCCGACACAATTAGAGGAACTAGATAAAGATCTGATCGCAGATATTCAAAAATTAGGAAAGAAAAAAGAGGTTCTGTTGATGGGAGATTTCAGTCTGCCAGATGTAGATTGGAAGGTTCCGTCTGCAAAATCGGAAAGAAGTAGAGAGATCGTGGATGCTTTCCAAAGTGCTCTGCTCAGACAAATGGTGACGGAACCCACGAGGGAGGGAGCGACGCTGGATCTGGTGCTCACAAATGGGGATAGTGTTTCAAATGTCCGAGTGGGTGCACACCTGGGAAGCAGTGACCATCAAACGGTTTGGTTTGATATGACGGCTGAAGTGGAGGGCGGCCACTCTAAACTCAAAGTCCTGGATTTCAAGCGTGCTGACTTTAGCAAAATGGGGGAATACCTGAGGAAGGAGCTGATGGGCTGGGAGGACGTACAAGAAAGTGGAAGGACAGTGGTCCAGGCTGAAAGAAGTAATAAATAGGGCCACAGACCTTTATGTAAGGAGAGTAAATAAAAGCAAGAGAAAAAGGAAACCGATATGGTTCTCCAAGCAAGTGGCTGAGAAAATAAAGGCTAAAGAGTTAGCGCTCCAGAAATATAGAAAATCTCAAGGAGAGGAACACAGGGAGGAATACCGGATGAAACTGAAAGAAGCCAAGAGAGAGGTACGTCTGGCGAAGGCGCAGGCGGAAGAACAAATGGCTAGAAATGTAAGGAGGGGAGACAAAAATTTCTTCAGGTATATTAGTGAAAGGAGAATGACTAAAAAGGGAATTGTGAGACTAAAAGATACAGCGAAACGCTATGTAGATAATGATGAAGAAAAAGCCAATTTGCTAAATAGATACGTTTGTTCTGTTTTCACTGAAGAAAATCCTGGAGAAGGACCACGAGGGACTGGCAAAAGTACACCTGAGAATGGAGTGGATAGAGCACCGTGGACAAAGGTGGACAAAGCCATGGGACCGGACGGGATCCACCCCAGAATATTGAGGGAGCTCAGAGAGGTTCTGGCGGGTCCTCTTAAAGATTTGTTTAATAAATCCTTGGAGACAGGAGAGGTTCTGAGGGATTGGAGAATGGCGGATGTGGTCCCTCTTCACAAAAGTGGTGATAGGGAAGAAGCTGGAAACTACAGGCCGGTAAGCCTCACTTCGGTTATTGGAAAAGTAATGGAAGCGATGCTGAAGGAAAGGATAGTGAATTCCCTGGAAGCCAATAAGTTGCAAGATCCGAGACAACATGCTTTTACCAGAGGGAAATCGTGCCAAACGAATCTCATTGAATTCTTTGATTGGGTAACTGGAGAATTGAATCATCGACATGCTATAGACGTAATCTACTTAGATTTTAGCAAAGCTTTTGACACGGTTCCCCACAGGAGGCTATTAAATAAACTCGATAGGCTGAAGATAGGTCCCGAAGTGGTGAACTGGATTAGGAACTGGTTGACGGACAGACGACAGAGGGTGGTGGTAAATGGAGTTCGCTCGGAGGAGGGAAAGGTGAGTAGTGGAGTGCCTCAGGGATCGATGCTGGGGCTGATTCTGTTCAATATATTTGTGAGTGACATTGCCGTAGGGTTAGAAGGTAAAGTTTGCCTATTTGCGGATGATACTAAGATTTGCAACAGAGCGGACACCCGGGAGGGAGTGGAAAGCATGAAAAAGGATCTGAGGAAGCTAGAAGAATGGTCTAAGGTTTGGCAATTAAAATTCAATGCGAAGAAATGCAGAGTGATGAACTTAGGGAGTAGAAACCCAAGAGAGACTTATGTGTTAGACGGTGAGAGTCTGATAGGTACTGAGGGGGAGAGGGATCTTGGGGTGATAGTATCCGAGGATCTGAAGGCGACGAAACAGTGTGACAAGGCGGTGGCCGTAGCGAGAAGGTTACTAGGCTGTATAGAGAGAGATGTGATCAGCAGAAGAAAGGAAGTGTTGATGCCCCTGTACAAGTCGTTGGTGAGGCCCCACCTGGAGTATTGTGTTCAGTTTTGGAGGCCATACCTTGCGAAGGATGTTAAAAAAATGGAAGCGGTGCAAAGAAAAGCTACAAGAATGGTATGGGATTTGCGTTCCAAGACGTATGAAGAGAGACTTGCTGACCTGAACATTGTAAAGAGGAGGTGGAACGATCTAGGGGACAAGAAGAGAAAAGGAGAGAAGGAGACTACAAATCCCAACATGCACTAAAGGAACCCAGTGGTAGGAGAGGGTACGTGCATTCCCGAGAGTCACCAGAGGAGGGCTGCAGGGAAAGGAGTAAGGCCGAGTCTCCAACCTGGTGGAGGAGGTGGTGGGACAAGTGGGCGGAGAAAGAAAAGATACAAAAGATCCTTAATGAAGAAAAGGGGAGGCAGCTGAGGGAAGGGCGGGGTGAGGAGAATATGGACTGGGCTCCTGAAAAGGGGGAGGAGGAGGCGGACCCATGCCCGATGGAACTGACTGAACCGGAGAATGCCCAGGGAGAGCCGATGGACTTTTCAGTGCTGGCTCAGCGAAAGCCCGGGAGATAACGGATGCCAAAGTGGGTCCAAGCGGGAGGAGGTCAGGTGAGAGTGTGACTGACCAAGAGGGTGGAGGCCCTTGGCTTTGTTCCCGCGCAGAGCCAGAGCGAGAGAGAGAGAGAGGTACGGCGTGAAGGACTTGTTACGTGTTTGAAAAGCTAAAGAAGGACTGGGCTGCGGCTCATGGGTTTTGGTTTCACAAGAGACACTTACCTGTGAAGAGAGAACAGGCCAGAAGTTTAATGTGGGGTGTTTTTTTTTTACTACAACTCTCCAGGAGAGGGAGAGGGGAAGCAGCCGAGAAACCCGGGACTGTAGTATTGATTTGTTTTTTGTGGCAAAGTTTTCCTCTTCTAAGAGGTAGAGGGGAAGTAGCTGCTGAAGCCTGGGCTGTGTATCGCCCGGCTTGAAGAGAGTAAAAGTGTTGAGGACTGGGACTTGAATAAAAAGCCAGACCAAACGAGAGACTCTCTTTCTATCCCCTGAACAGTTTTCTTTGTGTTTTTTTTTTGAATTGAACTGTACCTGAATTTGTTTGTGATTTTTGGAGCTGCGACGGATGAGTTAAGGAGGAGCGAGCTTACAACATACATACCCTGGAGGAAAGGAGGAACAGGGGTGATATGATACAGAGGTTCAAATATTTGAAAGATATTAATCCGCAAACAAATCTTTTCCGGAGATGGGAAGGCGGTAGAACGAGAGGACATGAAATGAGGTTGAAGGGGGGCAGCTTCAGGAAAGATGTCAAGAAGTATTTTTTCACAGAGAGGGTGGTGGATGCTTGGAATGCCCTCCCGCGGGAGGTGGTGGAGATGAAAATGGTAACGGAATTCAAACATGCGTGGGATATGCATAAAGGAATCCTGTGCAGAAGGAATGGATCCTCAGAAGCTTAGCCGAAATTGGGTGGTGGAGCAGGTGGGGGGAAGAGGGGTTGGTGGTTGGGAGGCGAGGATAGTGGAGGGCAGACTTATACGGTCTGTGCCAGAGCCGGTGATGGGAGGCGGGACTGGTGGTTGGGAGGCGGGAAGTACTGCTGGGCAGACTTGTACAGTCTGTGCCCTGAATAAGGCAGGTACAAATCAAGGTAAGGTATACACATATGTTTGTCTTGTTGGGCAGACTGGATGGACCGTGCAGGTCTTTTTCTGCCGTCATCTACTATGTACTATGTAATGTGTATGACTTACCTTGATTTGTACCTGTCTTTTTCAGGGCACAGACCGTATAAGTCTGCCCAGCAGGATTCTCCGCCTCCCAACCACCAGTCCCGCCTCCCATCACCGGCTCTGGCACAGACCATATAAGTCTGCCCTCCACTATCCTCGCCTCCCAACCACCAACCCCTCTTCCCCCCACCTGCTCCGCCACCCAATTTCGGCTAAGCCAAATCAATTCCTAATGGCAAAGGACGTCCTAAGAACCTCACCAGAGGCCCCTTTTATTTGAAATACTGTTCTCTCAGCGTGTGATTTACGGAGGTTTACAGCCAGCTGCCTACTAATCTTATTCTATTCCTTGTAGCTGGGTAGTCGCAGCTTTTCATTAAGGAAGTCAAGATACTCGGAAAACAATGTGTCTAAGTGCAGGCTTGCAGACTGCAAATCTCTATAAATTCGAGAGGATCCTGTTTGCTTATGCTGGGTTTCCAACTCCCTGATCCGGTTCCTCCACTGCAGTGTAGCGGCCTCCCTCTGTCACTTTAAGCAGCCGGACCGCCGCATAAAGTATCCCTTTCATACTGCTCTCAGGGCGTCCCAAATCACTGCAAGGGAAGGACCAGAGTCCAAATTAAATTGTAGGTATTCCTTAAGTAGTTTGATATATTCTTTACAAGTGTAGTCGTCCTAAAGAAATGTATTATTAAACGTCCAATGTCTAAATGAACAATCTTCAGGGAAAGTAGTGATAGTAAGAGTACATGGGGCGTGATCCGAGAAAGTGATATTCCCTATCTTTGCTTCAAGAACATTCCCTCCCAATAATTTATCCAAAAAGCGAAAATCAATCCATGAATAAGAAGCATGGACTGGTGAATAAAAGGAATAGTCCCGATCAAGGGGGTGACAATCTCTCCAAGAGTCAAATAACCTGAGGTCATTCAGAAAAGATCCCAAGTGTCTAGCAAGGACCCGGTCATCAGATGAAATAGGGCCATTGTGGTCTAGTTCTTTATTTAAGGATGTGTTGAAATCTCCACCCAGGAGAAGATGGCGCCCCAGTAGAGTCTGTATGTTCCTCTTAAGCAATTGTAAAAAAGGGGCCTGCCTATGTTAGGCCATAAATAGATCCAAAAGTGTATTCACGAGCATCCATTTCCACCCAGGCAAGAATAAATTGCCCTGCAGGGTCTTGCTTCACCTGTTGAATCTGTATGGGTATACTACTGTGAAAAAGCAATGCTACTCCACGCTTCTTATAGTTAGTAATATCGAATGCAAAGAGTATTTTAGAGTAGGCAGCATGATGGAAGAGATGCTCATAAACACGTTTCAAGTGGATCTCCTGAAGCATCACTATCAGGCTTATTTTCAAAAGAGAAGGGCGCATATCTTTCGACACAAATCGGGAGATGGGTGTCCTTCTCCCAGAGTCGCCCAAATCGGCATAATCGAAAGCCGATTTTGGGCATCTTCAACTGCTTTCCGTTGCGGGGACGATCAAAGTTCCCAGGGGTGTGTCGGAAGCATAGTGAAGGCAGGACTGGGGCATGCCTAACACACGGGCGTCCTCGACCGATAATGGAAAAAAGAAGGGCATCCCTGACGAGCACTTGGGTGACTTTACTTGGTCCATTTTTTTCTTGCGACCAAGCCTCAAAAAGGTGCCAGAACTGACCAGATGACCACCGGAGGGAATCGGGGATGACCTCCCCTTACTCCCCCCAGTGGTCACTAACACCCTCCCACCCTAAAAAAAACTTTTAAAATATTTTTTGCCAGCCTCTATGCCAACCTCAAATGTCATACCTAGCTCCCTGACAGGAGTATGCAGGTCCCTGGAGCAGTTTTAGTGGGTACTGCAGTGCACTTCAGGCAGGCCCATCCCCCCCTACCTGCTACACTTGTGGTGGTAAATGTGAGCCCTTCAGAAACCCACTGTACCCACATGTAGGTGCCCACCTTCACCTCTTAGGGCTATGGTAGTGTTGTACAGTTGTGGGTAGTGGGTTTCGTGGGGAGGGGGGGTTGGGGGGCTCAGCACCCAAGGTAAGGGAGCTATGCACCTGGGAGCAATTTCTGAAGTCCACTGCTGTGTCCCCTAGGGTGCCTGGTTGGTGTCCTGGCACGTCAGGGAAACCAGTGCATTACGAATGCTGGCTCCTCCCATGACCAAATGGCTTGGATTTGGTTGTTTCTGAGATGGGTGTCCTTGGTTTCCATTATGGCTGAAACTTGGGGACGACCATCTGTAAGGTCAACCTAAATTTCTCGATTTGGGCGTCCCCAACTGTATTATCGAAATGAAAGATGGACAGCCATCTTGTTTCAATAATACAGGTTTCCCCGCCCCTTCGCCGGGACGTCCTGCGAGGACGTCCTCAGGAAAACTTGGGCGCCCCTTTTGATTATGCCCCTCCATGTGAGGTGTCGTAGATAATTCATGACATATCAATTGCCTTTTTCTTGGAACGTTTAGGCCCTTTACATTCAGGGTTAGTATCTTCAAATTAGTAACCATAGACGGTAAAAGTCTCTAAAGAAATGCATAGAAGGCAATGTGAAAGTCCCCCTCCCCCACTCCTCTTCCCTCCCCTTCCCCCAGAAATAATCCAAGAAAAAAACATCCAGCATGCCGAAGTAATAGGCCACCATGCTGTATCCCCAGAAAGGCCAAAAAACCCTGACAACCCCCACCCGGTACCCCTAGCCCCGCCCATATAATACCAAAAAACAGAAAGAAAATAGAAACATTGTCCTCTCTCACTCAGATCATGCAACGCTGTCCAAGTAGGAAGGTGAAACAGGTTGTAGCAAGAATCCAAGTATAGCTCAGGGTGGGGCAGTGGTCACAGTCAAGCGTAGCTTCTTGGCTTTGTTGAAGACTTGCTGCCATTGACACACTTTATCTCGAGCCCTCAATTCGGTAGGTGTAGGCATATGAAGCACATTTTCAAAGCACTTAGCCTCCCAAAGTTCCATAGAAACCTATGGAACTTTGGGAGGCTAAGTGCTTTGAAAATATGCTATTATAGTCTCAGGCGCTGCAATGCTGCCATTTTCAGAATCTGCCATGCAGTAGCTATGGTGCGCACTTTGTGTTGCTTCCCTGCCACCGTGAAACATAACGCAAAAGGAAAGGCCCATCTATATTTAAAATTGTGAGTTCCTAGGGCATCCAGTATAGGCCGCATGGCACGACATTGCTGTAGTGTGTAGGCTGAAAGGTATTGATAGAGACTGTTGCATCGTTAAAAACTAAATCTTTTGCCAGTGGAGCCGGGCGGGAAGATGGCCGCCATCTAGAGAGCTCCGCCACACCGCACATGGGACTTCCATCCCCCCACCTACTAGACCCCCCCCCCCCCCCCGCAACAACCCGGTGTTACCCGAAGCTCCCCAGGACAAAAAGGTACCTCCAGAGGTCCGCCAACGCGCCCCGCAGCACTGCAATTGAAGTTGCTTGCACCGCATGTGCCATGATCCAAGATGGCAGCCGGAGGAACAGCAGGACGGATGGATGGGAGACAACAACGCGGGTGAGCAGTGGGCGACGGACGACCCCCGGGGCCGGGTATCGGGGAGCTTGAAGGAGTGATAACACAGCGGGAGCTGCACAGCTGACAACACCTTCCTTTTTCCCCTCCCCCCCCCACCCCCCCGACGAAAGAGCACAGAAGGGAACGTTAGAGACGTCAGATTGCCTTGTAACAAATCCCCATTATCGGGGGAGAGGTGAACTCAAGCCCGCAACAGAGCAGAAAACAGGTGCTGCACTAATAGCTCCTTTAATTCAAGAGAGTCTACCGCTGCAGCTCTATTGAACTTTCCAGTTGAGATAGCAGAGGCCAGTGGAGAGGATCTGTGCCATTACCAATATTACAGCACAGACTTGTCAGTGCTGAGTACAATTAGGAGTTTGGTACCTAGTTTGCAGTAACCATACAACTATATGAAGTGACGCAGTAACTATCACTGGCAACGGGATATACTGCACATTCACCACCCCCAGGTAAAGGTGCCCGCACCACAAGGTCGACGCGCTGAGCCTAGCAGAGGGGTGAAACACGTGCTGTATGGAGCAATATCTGAGACCCAAGTCTGCTGGTACAACTCGAAGCGGCACTAAATACGATAAAGGGAAAACCCCTCCATCACCCCCAGGGGCCAAGATGGCAGAAGGGAAGCTTGAAAAGCTTGGTGATTTCTCTGATAAACAACTAGCACAGATCACCATGGCAGTAAGTGCCACACTCAACCCAAGATTTGATTTACTAGAACGCCAAATGAGCAGCCTAGAAGCTACTATGGCAGACACAGTGAAGCGACTAGGAGAGGCGGAAAGCAGAATCTTAGTCTTGGAAGATACCAGGGCGCAGAATGTCCAAGATGTCAGCCGGATGATGGAACAACTCAAGGCGCAGCAAGACAAGATCGAAGACATGGAGAATAGAGCATGGAGATGCAACCTGCGGATTGTTGGCCTGCCAGAAGCAATCCCCGAGAAGTCACTGGGGCACCTGCTGGAACAATGGCTTAAAAAAGAACTGGCCCTGTCAGACAGCTATGGAGAACTGTGCATAGAAAGGGTCCATAGGCTGGGCCGTTGGCAACAAGGGCAACAAAGACCCAGATTGGTGATAATCAAAGTGCACAACTACCTGCATAAAGAAGAAATTATGAGGGGCTTTCGACTGAAAAGGGACATTTTGAGATATGACGGGGCCCAGATAAAAATCTTTCAAGATTACTCGGCAGGAGTACAAGAGCAAAGACCCCGGTTTCATCCGCTTTGTACAACACTGGTAAACAGAAAAGCAAGATTTATGCTGCTTTATCCGGCTGTTTTGAAGATCCAACACGAAAATAGATGGCGTTCTTTCCACTCGGTCCCGGAGGCCCAACAGTTTATAGATACTGAACTGCAGGCGCCAGATGTTGCACCGCCTTGATTACATGTCCTGAAGACTCTTGCTAGAGTAAAGGTTTTTGCACCATCTTCAACCTCGCGAGAAAGTGGCGATGGTGTGAACTATTAAGGTTATATAATTCTTGTTTATGCAAATGTTGATAAAGTGTTACCATGCTCTATGTTCCAGTAGTATTAGCGGCTGTTGAGGGAGCTCTTATACCAAAGTACTATACTAGATCTGACTTGATCGGCCGGGGGGGGTAACTCCCGCTAAGGTAGGGGGGGTTGAAGGGATGGGGCGGAGGGGGACCCTCGTAGCGGTGCCATGTCACCTGGAAGGAGAGAAGTTATGGATAGGGTGAAGAGGGAGGGGGGTTCAGGCAACGGGATGGGTAATGGGTGGGGAAGACGGAGATCTGAAGAGAATCAATGTCCAGGGAGGGAGGGCTCCAGATATACATGGGATGGGTCTCCTAAACAGGTCATGCAAAAGAAGGAACATATCTGTATGCTTCTGATTGAGGGAGTGAGGAGGAAGGGGCAATATTTACAGCTGCTGGGGAAGGGCTGGGACCCAGGGGCTGAGTCTTCTGAGATTATTCTCATGGAGTTAGTATGCCCACGCGATAGCACACTGTAAATTAGTCACCTGGAATGTGGGAGGCATTACGTCTCCCATTAAAAGCAAAAAGATCCTGGCATATTTAAAACACCTCAATGCGGATATAGCATGTCTGCAGGAAACGAAATTGACAGCTGCAGAGCATGAAAAGCTTAAACAGGGTTGGGTAGGCCAGGTGATCTATGCATCCCCAGATGGGCGGAGAGGGGGAGTAGCAGTCTGCATTCACCGGCGACTGGCCTGCACGGTAGAAACAGTTCTCCAGGATCCTAAGGGGTGATTCCTTCTGGTTAAATTGTGGTTACAGGGGAGGGAACTATATCTGCTAAATGTCTACGCTCCCACCCCTCCTGACAACTCCTTCTTCCCCGGATTATTAAGGCGACTGCTCCCTTATGAAGGCAAACACTTGATATGAATGTACTGATAGACCCCAAGATAGATTATTCAGGGGAGGGAGGCAGAGGGATGGAGGGTCGAAGGGGGTCACAGATGCTAAAAGAATTTACCAATTCCCTCTCTGTGGTAGATGCATGGCGGAATCTGCACCCTGACTTAAGAGATTACACGCATCGGTCCAGGGTGCATGGGACATGGGGACGAATAGACTATATATTCATTTCAACAGCCTTGTTCCATTGTGTCCGAGACACCAAAATCGAAGAAATTCTGATATCCGACCATAGTCCTGTCTGGTTGGAGTTGGAGGCCCCAGGTAGTTTCCAGCCGGCCAGACAGTGGAGGTTTCCTTACTACTTAGTAAAAGATAATCCTTTCAAAAATTCTTGGTGAAAAAGTGGGAACAATATGAATTGTTTAACAGAGAACATAAATCGAACTCCCAATTGTTCTGGTGCACTGGTAAAGCGGTACTCCGAGGGGACCTGATAGCGTATGTAGCAAATAAACGGAAAAAGAATGCAGCTAGCCTTTTGCATCTGAATAGGCAATTACAGAAGGCTAGACGCCGTTACACGGAGTGGCAAACCGCAGCTAACAGTGAGGCCTTCTTGTCTGTGCAGGCTGCTGTCAACTCCCTGTTGCATGAAAGAACGTTAAAGAATAGGATCTTTCAAAAATATAGGTTCCATAGATTTGGAAAAAGAGCAGGGGGCATGCTGGCTCGGATAGTCCGGAAACGAGGAGGGGGCAGAGCTATATCGGTTCTGAAAGAAAAGATGGGAGGCCTTACCAATGACCCAGATAGGATCCTTCAAATACTGCAGGACCATTTCGCTCAGCTATACAGTGCCGACCGGCCTGTCGGGGAGGCACACATGAGTGACTTCCTCAACAGGGCACAAATGCCAAAGCTAGGAGAGTTAGAGATAGCACGCCTAGAGGCCCCTATCCAGCTTAAGGAACTATCAGAGGCAATAAAAGGGTTAAAATCTTTCTCGGCACCAGGGGTGGATGGGTATCCGGGAGAATTTTATAAACTGTTACAACCCCAATTGCTATGCCCGCTATTTGAATATCACCAGGCAGTAATACAGGAAGGGAAATTTCCATTGTATGAAAATACTGCCTGCATATCACTACTGCTGAAGCCGGGGAAAAGCATAGAGGAGTCAGAATCCTATAGGCCTATCTCGCTAATTAATGTTGACATCAAACTCTTAGCAAAGATTTTGGCCACACGGCTCAACACTTGTCTCCTCAGTGTGATTGAGCCCGCACAAGTGGGATTCATCCCCAGGAGGCACTCTGTATTGCATATTCGGAGAGTCTTACTGGCAATGGTGCAATGCCGGCATGAGGAGAACCCTGGGATTTTGGTGAGCCTCGATGCCACCAAGGCTTTTGACAGGGTCGGGTGGAATTTCTTGTTTTATATGCTGGATTGGATAGGAATCCCTGCCGGAGTGAAGCAAGCAATTGAGGCTTTATATACTGGTATTGAAGCATATGTAACAGCAAACGGGGGGCTCTCAATGAGGTTTCAGATAGGCAGGGGAACGCGTCAGGGCTGCCCCTTATCCCCACTCCTGTTCGATTTAACACTGGAACCACTATTACGTCTTCTAAATTACGACCCAAGAATCAAGGGAGTACGGTTGGGAGAGCAGGAGGTCCAAGCTCTGGCCTATGCCGACGACGTCCTCCTGGTTCTGATCAACCCGCAGGAGTCCTTTGAGGCTGCCCTGACATTGATCAAGGAGTACGGACGGCTGTCGGGGTTCGGCCTTAACCTTTCCAAATCTTGTGCGATGCCCATGGATACTGATACCAAATTATGCTGGCAAGGGGAGGCTCCACTTAGATGGGAGACAACAAAAATGAAATACTTAGGGGTGTACATTTCTAGTGACGGGTCCTCCATGTACAGAGATAACATAGGCCCATTGATAGAGATGACTAGAAACAAACTGTCCATGTGGAAGGAATTGCCACTTACAATTTGGGGTAGAATAGCATTATTCAATATGGTGGTTGCTCCTAGGTGGTTATATGTCTTTCAACAATTACCACTGTTCTTGAAACGCAAAGAAGAAAAGCTGTTGCAGCGCCAGATACAAATGTATCTATGGCAGGGGAAGAAACCCAGAATACCTTACCATCAGATGATAGCCCCAAGGGGAGAGGGGTGGCATGGGGCTCTTAAATATCAAATTTCTGGCAATTGCAAGTTCCATGAGACATATAAATGACTGGTATCGGGGGACATCTGATTTCTCTATTACACCGGTGGAGACCTCGGTGTTCCCAGATATACATTTCAGCCATTTGCTCCACTCCGGGACTCCCCTGCCTACTGCAGCATTTCAGAGACACCCTCTTTTGAAATCTTTCAGGGAAACTTGGAGGTGGATGTGCAGACGTTATCACTTCTCCTCCCGTACATCCCCTTGGTTATCAATATGCGACAATCCAGCATTTCCACCAGGCCAAGGGGTTAGCATATTTAGCAGATGGGCACAAAGGGGGATTGTATACCTGGCACATATAGTCACAGAACAGGGACAAATTCTCCCATACCTAGAACTTCAGTCCCGGTATGGGATTCCCCCGACACATCAATGTTGCTTCCCTAGAGTGGACAGACCTAACAGAAGATGTGGTGGAGGTTCTCTCAGAAGAGTTTACTCTGGGAGCGCAGCTTCCAGTACCACTGAGATTCCACCAACAACAACTTAAGGATACGACAGCAGAATTAGATTTCCGACAGCTCACGTGGGAGTGGTCAAGGGATTTGGGCTGTACATTTATAGAAGAAGAGTGTAGATCATATTTGAAATCTATCTACAAGCAGCGGCTTTCCATACCACAGAGAGAGAGGCTATATCGATGGCTGTTGAGAACACATATATCTCCTCACAGAGCACAAAGGGCGGGGTTTGCTGCCGAAGGAACCTGCCCAAAATGCAATCAAGGTGCGGCCACTTTGGGGCATATGTTCTGGAGTTGTCCCTTTGTGGAGCGGTTCTGGAGGCAGGTTGTGAGGGGGGTAGACCAATTATGGAATTGTACCCTTGTTTGTGAACCTTTAATTTTATTTAATAATTTTAAGTACACTGCAGAACCCCCGGAGGGCTTTAGGGCATTTGCAAAGATGGCCATGTATTTTGGAATAACTACAATTTTGCAATTTTGGAGAGCAAAGGAAATACCCCCTCTACAGATATGGCGCGCACAGTTAGTGAAACAAATGAGAATAGACCGGTGTGGAGTGACTGATTTGGAAAGCCCCGCGGGCGTTAGGTTTAGGGCACAATGGGAGGTGCTTTGGGTCACTCTTCCGTCCAGAGCACGAAGTCTATTGCTGAAGTTTTGATTCTTCCCTGGTGCCCCGTGGGTCCGGTCACTAAGCAGAGAGCCTGTTGATAGCGGTGCAGGTTGTATAATACCTACTGATAAGAGGGGCCTCTGGTCCAGACCGCATCACTCTGACAGTATAAAACCTTTTTAGGCATACAGTATGCAATGAGAGACACCATCACATTTGACATTGACCACTGAGAGACCCGAACAACATGAATAGTTGAACTCACAATGGAGCAAGGGGGGGGGGGGGAGGGTAGAGAGGGACGGGTAGGGTAGGTCGGTAGGGGGGGATACACCTTAGGGTTAATATAGTTTAGGTAACTCACACACGTTGCAGTGAAATAAAAGAGTTTATTCTAGAGTAATCTAACCAGATGATTGTTAGCTGTTGCTCTCGTTATACTTGTAATATTGGAGTGTGACAATGTACAAGGAATATCAGTGGGTACTAAGAGGGTGGGGGGAGGGAGAAAATACAAATGCCACACTGTAACTTGATATGTTGATTGAATTTGTTGGATGACAATTTTTGTATGTATCTTCTTCGACAAGGAACTGTCTAATTGTCAGTTACAATCAATAAAAATGATTTAAACATAAAAAAAAACCTAAATCTTTCTTTTGGCGTGCCAACAAGTGCTCCTTCTCTGAGTATTTTGAAAAGTGTACCACAATGTCTCTTGGTTTATTATTAGGTGGAGTTCCCAGAGCTTAATTGGCCCTTTCGATTTCCTGGACCGGCTCTTGAGAGAGTATCTGAATACAAAGTTCGTGCACTACACTCTTGATATCCTCCTGGTCCCCCACTTCAGGTACTCCCCAGAAGCGGAGATTCTTTCGTCTCCCCCCCGATTTTCCATATCGTCCAGTTTGTATTGCAGCGCTTCTGACTGAATAGCAAAACTGTCCTCGTGTTGACGCATTTGCTAAAATGGTCTCCACGTGCTCGTCCACCTGTGCCTCAAGGACTTCAATACAAGCGCCTATGTCTTTCATCTCACCATGTTTCTATATGCTCCACAATGTCAGCCTTCATATGTGATAAGTCTTTATGGAGGTCCAGCATAAGGCGCTTAAAGTGTGGGTCACGGGAACTGCGCACTTCACGCTCCGAGCCTGCTGAGTCTGACTCGGTAGCTGTTTCCCATAGAGGGGAGGCATGGTGTGAGCTCGCTTTTGGTAGGCGCTGGCTTCCCAACGCTCTGGTTTTGATATCTGACCCCTTTGATTTCTGCGACATACTCACAGCTCTTTGTGTTGCCAAGACTTATCAAGTGAGAGAGGATATTCTTACTTTTAGGTAAGGAGGAGGAGTGGCCTAGTGGTTAGGGTGGTGGACTTTGGTCCTGAGGAACTGAGTTCAATTCCCACTTCAGGCACAGGCAGCTCCTTGTGACTCTGGGCAAGTCACCTAACCCTCCATTGCCCCATGTAAGCCGCATTGAGCCTGCCATGAGTGGGAAAGCGCGGGGTAGATATATAACAAAAATAAAAATATTGGCTGGGCAAGCCAGGAGCCCCAGGATCAGGCTGCCATTTCAGTCAGTGACGTCACCGGAAGTCCCCCAGCCATTCTTTTTTTTTTTTTTTTTTTTTTTAATTTTATTTTTACTAATTTCAATACAGTATACAAGAAAAAAGATTTCTTGAACAGAAAGAACAATGTCACAAATCCTTAAAGAAAAATTATTATAGTTAACAAAGAGGGGCATAATCGAACGGGGGACCCAAGTTTTCATGAGGGCGTCCTCGCAGGATGGCCCGTAAAGGGGTGGGGCAACGCGTATTATCGAAACAAGATGGATGTCCATCTTTTGTTTCGATAATACGGTCGGGGACGCCCAAATCATGAAATTTAGGTCGACCTTAGAGATGGTCGTCCTCGGTTTTCGGTGATAACGGAAACCGAGGACGCCCATCTCAGAAACAACCAAATCCAAGCCATTTGGTTGTGAGAGGAGCCAGCATTCGTAGTTCACTGGTCCCCCTCACATGCCAGGATACCAACCGGGCAACCTGGGGGGGGCACTGCAGTGGACTTCAGAAATTGCTTCCAGGTGCATAGCTCCCTTACCTTGGGTGCTGAGCCCCCCAAACCCACTCCCTACAACTGTACACCACTACCATAGCCCTTAGGGATGAAGGGGGGCACCTACATGTGGGTACAGTGGGTTTTGGAGGGCTCACATTTACCACCACAAGTTTAATAGGAGGGGGGATGGGCCTGGGTCCGCCTGCCTGAAGTACACTGCACTCACTACAACTGCTCCAGGTACCTGCATATTGCTGCGATGGACCTGAGTATGGCAATTCTTTTTTTATGGTGGGAGGGGGTTAGTGACCACTGGGGGAATAAGGGGAGGTGATCCCCGATTCCCTCCGGTGGTCATCTGGTCAATTCGGGCACCGTTTTGGGGACTTTTTCGTGAAACCAAGTGTTCGTCAGGGCCACCCTTCTTTTTTCCATTATCGGTCGAGGACACCCATGTGTTAGGCATGCCCCAGTCCCGCCTTCGCTATGCTTCCGACATGCCCTTGGGAACTGGTCGTCCTCGCAACGGAAAGCAGTTGAGGATGCCCAAAAAATGGTTGAGGGTCTGGCAGTTAAAATTTAATACTAACTTATTCTGGGGTAGCTGATAGTTCTGGTTTCACAATTCTCCAAGGACAAGCTTGTTCTCACATGTGGGACGGCGGCCCCAAGAACGGAGATTTTCCAGCAAAATCTTCACAAACTTTGCGACAGCCAGCAAAGTGCGAGATGGACGCACCGCACATGCGCGGCCATTCCTGCCTAGTTTTTTCTCTTCCGCAGTGGAGAGTGGCTGCGTGTCGGTCTCTCTCCCTCAGGTCCCAGGAAAAATCTTAGGCGTCTTTCACGAGTTTTTATCGCTTTCTTTTTGTTTCACGTCGCCTTTTGTTTTCTTTTTATTCCAGCTTTAAAAAAAAATGGAACCCTCTTTCTTCTTTAGTTTTTGTCCCTTGGTAAGTTTCTTTTCGCTTTCGTTGCGGCCTTCTTGGGCCGCACGTCCACGGTACTCCTTTTTTGTGCCCTTTGTTGGCACAATCAAGCCGTTTGATTTCGCCGCCGCGATTTTTCCGCTGATGTCATCGAAGCCTCCCAGCGGCTTCAAGAATTGTGCTCGGTGCCAGTGGTCTATCTCAGGCACTGACCCGCACTCCTGGTGTATCCAGTGCCTTGGGCACGACCATCGCCCAGACACTTGCAAGTTGTGTCTGAGCTTGAAAAAGCGGACACAGGCGTCGAGAAGAGCTCTTCGGGGCCATCTTTTTGGAGCTCCGACTGATTCCTCAGCGCCAACATCGACACCGGTACCGAGGTCGGCGGCGTCGATATCGGCACCTGGGATGGCATCGACATCAGGAGCGCAGGTAATGGCTTTCCGAACTTCACCTTTAGCTGGGAGTAGTGAGCCGTCGAGTGGGTCTCCACCTGTCTCGAAGGTTCCTGCTGTGCAGGCCCACCGGGACCGGCCGATGTCGGACCCGACCCCGAGGAGGCATGTGGATTCCACGTCCTCGTCGGTACCGAGGAGTACCGGTGATGTGCTTCGAGCAAAGGCGAAGAAGCATCGGCACCTGTCTCCCTCAAGGCACGGTACTGGGAGCTCAGGGGGATCGAAGGATTCAGCACCCAGAAAGCGTCGATGCCGGGAGGAGCATTCACCCTCCATACAAGAGGTGTCGGTGCGTCGATCTTCGGACAACCCGGTACCGCCTCCCAGACCTTCACAGATTCTGACTTCGACTCCGGTACCGGCCCCACAGTCTTCCTCGACAGCGACTTTGGAGGAGAGCATTCGAGCCATTTTTCCGGGTCTCCTGGAAGGGCTGCTGCATCAGTCTGTTCCGGTACTGGGGGTGCTTCCGCCCTCGGTACCGTCGATGGAAGCGGCGGCTGGCTCTGTGCCTGTGGTGAAGTCCCCGAAGCCGGTACCGCTTGCAGCATCGGCCTCGGCTGCCACCCAGGTCGACTCCCCATCGTCGTTGGAGGGTGCTTCATCACCACCAGCATGGGAGTCGACTTCTCGTCATTGCCATAGGAGACATGGTTCCTCGGCGTCGAGACGGGCTCAGTTTTGGACTGTAGTTCAAGAACTCTTGTCCAATACCAAGGAGGATGCCTCCTGGGATGAAGGGGAAGACCCCAGATATTTCTCTTCTGAGGAGCCTTGTGGTCTTCCTTCTGATCCTACTCCTTCACCTGTGCGGAAGCTTTCTCCTCCGGAGAGTCTTTCCTTCTCCTCCTTTGTCCGGGAAATGTCTGTGGTCATTCCCTTCCCTGTGGTAAATGAGGATGAGCCCAGGAATGAGATGCTCGAGGTCCTTGACTATCCTTTGCCACCTAAGGAGTCATCCACTGCCCCTCTGCATAATGTCCTTAAGGAGACATTGCTGAGGAATTGGATGAAACCATTATCTAATCCCACCACTCCCAAGAAAGCAGAGTCTCAGTATCGGATCCATGGAGAAACATGAGTTGATGAGGTCACAGTTACCTCACGACTCTGCGGTTGTGGATTCCGCTCTCAAGAGAGCCAGAAGTACTAGAAATTTTGCCTCGGCACCCCCGGGGCGAGAAGCTAGGACTTTAGACTCTTTTCGGAGGGAGGCCTACCAGCCCTCTATGCTCATGTTCAAAATTCAGTCCTACCAGCTCTACACGAGCATTCAAATGCGGAACAATGTTAAGCAACTGGCGGACTTGGTGGATAAGCTCCCTCCAGAGCACGCCAGGCCTTTTCAGGAGGTGGTCAGGCAGCTGAAGGCGTGTCGTAAATTCCTGTCCAGGGGTGCTTATGACACTTTTGATGTTGCATCCAGGTCCGCTTCTCAAGGTATAGTGATGCGCAGACTCTCATGGCTGCGTGCCTCTGACCTGGACAATCGGACCCAGCAGCGGCTTGCGGATGTTCCTTGCCAGGGGGGATAATATTTTTGGCGAGAAGGTCGAGCAGGTGGTAGAGCAGCTCCACCAGCGGGAAACCGCTCTCGACAAACTCTCCCACCGAGCACCTTCAGCATTTACCTCAACAGGTAGACGGTTTTTCAGGGGAAGGAGGACTGCTCCCTATGCTTACAATAAACGTAGGTACAATCCACCTTCTTGACAGCCTTCTCAGGCTCAGCCCAAGTGCGCTCATTTGCATCAACAGCGTGCGCCCAGACAGGCCCCTGCAGCTCCCCAGCAAAAGCAAGGGACGGGCTTTTGACTGGCTCCAGCTGAGCATAGCTGCCATAAACGTACCTGTGCTGGACGATCTGCCAGTCGGAGGGAGGTTAAAATTTTTTCACCAAAGGTGGCCTCTCATAACCTCCGACCAGTGGGTTCTTCAAATAGTCCGGTTAGGGTACTCCCTCAATTTGATCTCTACTCCTCCAAATTGCCCACTGGGAGCTCAGTCCTTCAGCTTCCAGCACAGGCAGGTACTTGCAGAGGAACTCTCCGCCCTTCTCAGTGCCAATGTGGTCCAGCCTGTTCCACCAGGGCAAGAAGGGCTGGGATTCTATTCCAGGTACTTCCTTGTGCAAAAGAAAACAGGGGGAATGCATCCCATCCTAGACCTAAGGACCCTGAACAAATTCCTGCTCCGAGAAAAGTTCAGGATGGTTTCCCTGGGCACCCTTCTTCCCATGATTCAGAAAAACGACTGGCTATGCTCTCTGGACTTAAAGGATGCTTATACACACATCCTGATACTTCCCGCTCACAGGAAGTATCTTCGATTCCATCTGGGAACACAGCATTTTCAGTATTGTGTGCTACCCTTTGGTCTTGCATCTGCGCCCAGGATCTTTACAAAATGCCTGGCAGTTGTTGCAGTGTCGCTACGCAGACTGGAAGTGCATGTGCTCCCTTATCTCGACGATTGGCTGGTGAAGAACACCTCAGAGGCAGGAGCTCTACAGTCCATGCAGATGACTCTCAAACTCCTGGAGCTACTCGGGTTTGTTATAAATTGTCCAAAGTCCCATCTCCTTCCAGTTCAACAATTCATAGGAGCTGTGCTGAATTCTCAGACAGCTCGGGCCTACCTTCATGAGGAGAGGGCAGACAATCTTCTGTCCCTGGTTTCCTGGGCCAGAGCATCTCAGCAGATCACAGATCGGCAGATGTTGAGACTTCTTGGCCATAAGACCTCCATAGTTCATGTGACGCCCATGGCACGCCTTCATATGAGATCTGCTCAATGGACCCTAGCTTCCCAGTGGTATCAAGCTGCAGGGAATCTAGAGGATGTGATCCAGCTGTCCACCGATTTTCACAATTCACTTCGGTGGTGGACAATTTGATCCAATTTGACCTTGGGACGTCCCTTCCAAATTCCTCAGCCTCAAAACGTGCTGACCACGGATGCATCTCTCCTGGGGTGGGGGGCTCATGTAGATGGGCTCCACACTCAGGGAGCTTGGTCCCTCCAGGAATCAGGTCTGCAGATCAATCTCCTGGAGTTGCGAGCGTTTTGGAACGCTCTAAAGTCTTTCAGGGATGGCTGTCCAATCAAATTGTTCAAATTCAGACAACCAGGTTGCCATGTATTACGTCAACAAGCAGGAGGGCACCGGATCTCACCCCCCTGTGTCGGGAAGCCGTCCAGATGTGGCTTTGGGCTCGTCTTCATGCCATGATTCTCCAGGCCACGTATCTGGCGGGCTTAAACAACAGTCTGGCCGACATTGAGCAGGATAATGCAACCTCAGGAGTGGTCGCTCAATTCGGGCATAGCTCACTACTACTACTACTACTACTTATCATTTCTATAGCGCTACTAGACATACGCAGCGCTGTACACTTGGACATGAAGAGACAGTCCCTGCTCGACAGAGCTTACAATCTAATTAGGACAGCCAAACAGGACAAAATAAGGGATAAGGACAAAGGGTAGCAAGATTCCATGCAGAATCCCAAAGAGTAGCAACATTCCGGAATCCCAAAGAGGAGCAAATAAGGGAAAAGGACAAAGAGTAGCAACATTCTGGAATCCCAAAGAGCAGCAAGATTCCGGAATTCCAAAGAGTAGCAAATAAGGGACATCTTTCCCACCAAAACTCTCTATGCTTATCCTGTAACCCATTCCCCTCCTGCCTCTTCTACCCTCACCAGGTCTTCTGGGAATGGGGCACCCCCTCGGTGGATCTTTTTGCCACTCAGCTCAATTACAGGGGTGTTCCCAAAGTTAGGCAGTGTTATTGAATAGGATCATTTACATGCCCAACTGCCATTAATTGCAAGTCAGCATTTATACCACATTTCAGCAGACTTAAGTCCTCATTCTCAAAGTTGGGTGCAGGAATCCATGCTAAGTGCTATTCTATAAAGGTTGAATAGCACTAAGCAATCTTTATAGAATTAGCACTTTGTGCAGATCTTAATGGCACATAACTGGGCGCCATTTACTGAAACTGGCCCATTGAGACTCTGGAGTTCTGCCTGTCTCTCGGGTGCATGGAACAGGCAGTGTTTTTGAGAAACCTACTCTAGAGATTCTGGATATCAACTTTCTACCTAAAAGCCCTCATTTGGGTTCCAGAACCACCTAAAAGCCTACATTTTGGCTTCCAGAATCTCTCTCCTACACTTTCCTGTGTCACTGGTGGTACCCACATGTACCAAGATAGCTGGCACCTCCCCAGCACTGTGTAAAATCTTATCTAGGTGACATATGAGGTCTACTACCTTTGCACCAGGGAGGCAAGTTACCCTAGTAGTCCTCATGTCCACCATCCACCCAGCTATCTACGTGCCTACTGATTGAATCACCAACTACAATGGCTGTCCTAACCCTTCCCTCCTCAGCATATGCCCTTGGGGACGCATCTGCTGTGCAAAAGGATTACATCACTCAGAGGGCAGGTCTTGGTGAATCCTTTCAGGTGACCTTTCGCCTTCATGGCAGCATAGAGGCTGCAGACTGGAAGTGGGACTTTTCTGTTGTGTACCTGAAGATCTCCTCTGTTTACCACTGTCTGCCTCATCTAATCCAAGTCTGCTACTCTAGCTTCCAGGGATCAGTATTAGAGAGATGCACGGGAATGGGGATTGCTTGAATCCTGTGAGGATGGAAGAAGTTGCCATGGGATTCCCATGGGAGTATAGTCAAAATCTCTGGTGACTCCAGAATGAGATTTGAAATTCACTGAGAGAGGCAACTGGAGCACCAAAATGAAGCTTGGAAAGTATGGAGAGAGAGGTGGTTGGAGCACCAGAATGAGGCTTGGAACACTCATTGTTTGAATAGCGTATACCATCTAAAAAAAACCACGGGAGGCTATTGGGGTTGGGAGGAAACAGAGGGCTGTGAGCAAGTAAAAAATAGCCTTGAATCCTGCGGGTATAGGTGGGGCTGGAGGAGATTAATTGTGGGGATGGGATGGAATGGATCTTAGCGGGTGCGGGTAGGTATGGGTTAGAGTCCATTGGGGATGGGTGAAATTTCTGTCCCTGTGCAACTTTCTAATCAGTATCATTCCCTGAGTGCTAGGAGCTCTTTGCGCTGAGTGCACTCATACAACCTCTCTGCAACTGGGAGATAATCATATATGTGACACTCAATGCAAAAGACTTAATATTTTATCATCCTCACTTTAATATTCCCTTAATCTCTTGTTTGTCCTGTTTGTCAGTCCTAATTAGATTGTAAGCTCTGTCGAGCAGGGACTGTCTCTTCATGTTCAAGTGTACAGCACTGCGTACGTCTAGTAGCGCTTTAGAAATGATAAGTAGTAGTAGTAGTTAATAGCCCCCCCCCCCCATCTCACTGCTGAACTGCTGCCTGTATCTTCATACTGGTGGGCTGTTAACTTAGGTTACTAAGGGGCCCGTCAAATTGGCACTACCACCCGGCTACCGCATGCCCTGAGCGGTAATTTCATTTTTGGCACGTGCCCCAAACACACGGTAGAAAATATTTTCTATTTTCTACCATTTGGCACTACGCGTATTGAACACTTACTGCCCGGTTAGCGCATGAGACCTTACTGCTAAATCAATGGGTGGTGGTCTCAGGCCAAAAATGAACGTGCACTGGTTTTAAGTTTGCCGCATGTCCATTTTCCAGCACAAAAAAAAGATGTATTTTTTCCACGCTCGCTGAAGAAATGGAGCAGCGTGTGTCCAAAACACACACCTTCACAAGCGCAGGCCACTTTTAGGCACACCGTAGTAAAAGGGAGTAAGGGTATGTAAACTGAAATAAACTAATTATATGTTATGCTGTATTAAGTTTTTCTAAGGGACCTAATACATTGTAATACTAAGAACTAATTACTAGCTGATGAAGATGCCCCAGTTAAAACACTCTTACTGGGTGTGAAAAGGCCTGGGGTGGGTGGAAGTGGAGCGGTGGGAGTCAAGCACTAACCAGTAACTTTAATAACTGCTATGATAAGCTCTGCTTTTTAGAAGTCAAACGCTAACCAGTGATTTTAGTAAGTTTTTGTCAGCAACTTACTAAAGTTGCGCAGCAATACCAACACAGCCCATTCACTCTGAATGGGCTGTGTTGGCATTACTGCGCCAGAAACTAGCGCTGCTTTGTAAAAAAAAGGGGGGGGGGCAGTTAATGACTATACAAAAAAAAACCTAACAGCAAAGTTTGGAGAAAGAAAAGACAGGTTTTGACATTTCCTAAAAGTAGCTCTCATGCCTCAACACTACTTACTAGCAGTGCTACAGAAAATTTAACTATTAGACTTTGAAATGTTTTAATCTTCACTGAATGAGTCAGCATTGCTGACCATGCACTTTTCTTATTTTTTGTCTGGTGCTGCTACTGCTGTGAGTTCTTCCTGTAGATATACAGTGGTGGAAATAAGTATTTGATCCCTTGCTGATTTTGTAAGTTTGCCCACTGACAAAGACATGAGCAGCCCATAATTGAAGGGTAGGTTATTGGTAACAGTGAGAGATAGCACATCACAAATTAAATCCGGAAAATCACATTGTGGAAAGTATATGAATTTATTTGCATTCTGCAGAGGGAAATAAGTATTTGATCCCCCACCAACCAGTAAGAGATCTGGCCCCTACAGACCAGGTAGATGCTCCAAATCAACTCGTTACCTGCATGACAGACAGCTGTCGGCAATGGTCACCTGTATGAAAGACACCTGTCCACAGACTCAGTGAATCAGTCAGACTCTAACCTCTACAAAATGGCCAAGAGCAAGGAGCTGTCTAAGGATGTCAGGGACAAGATCATACACCTGCACAAGGCTGGAATGGGCTACAAAACCATCAGTAAGACGCTGGGCGAGAAGGAGACAACTGTTGGTGCCATAGTAAGAAAATGGAAGAAGTACAAAATGACTGTCAATCGACAAAGATCTGGGGCTCCACGTAAAATCTCACCTCGTGGGGTATCCTTGATCATGAGGAAGGTTAGAAATCAGCCTACAACTACAAGGGGGGAACTTGTCAATGATCTCAAGGCAGCTGGGACCACTGTCACCACGAAAACCATTGGTAACACATTACGACATAACGGATTGCAATCCTGCAGTGCCCGCAAGGTCCCCCTGCTCCGGAAGGCACATGTGACGGCCCGTCTGAAGTTTGCCAGTGAACACCTGGATGATGCCGAGAGTGATTGGGAGAAGGTGCTGTGGTCAGATGAGACAAAAATTGAGCTCTTTGGCATGAACTCAACTCGCCGTGTTTGGAGGAAGAGAAATGCTGCCTATGACCCAAAGAACACCGTCCCCACTGTCAAGCATGGAGGTGGAAATGTTATGTTTTGGGGGTGTTTCTCTGCTAAGGGCACAGGACTACTTCACCGCATCAATGGGAGAATGGATGGGGCCATGTACCGTACAATTCTGAGTGACAACCTCCTTCCCTCCGCCAGGGCCTTAAAAATGGGTCGTGGCTGGGTCTTCCAGCACGACAATGACCCAAAACATACAGCCAAGGCAACAAAGGAGTGGCTCAGGAAGAAGCACATTAGGGTCATGGAGTGGCCTAGCCAGTCACCAGACCTTAATCCCATTGAAAACTTATGGAGGGAGCTGAAGCTGCGAGTTGCCAAGCGACAGCCCAGAACTCTTAATGATTTAGAGATGATCTGCAAAGAGGAGTGGACCAAAATTCCTCCTGACGTGTGCAAACCTCATCATCAACTACAGAAGACGTCTGACCGCTGTGCTTGCCAACAAGGGTTTTGCCACCAAGTATTAGGTCTTGTTTGCCAGAGGGATTAAATACTTATTTCCCTCTGCAGAATGCAAATAAATTCATATACTTTCCACAATGTGATTTTCCGGATTTAATTTGTGATGTGCTATCTCTCACTGTTACCAATAACCTACCCTTCAATTATGGGCTGCTCATGTCTTTGTCAGTGGGCAAACTTACAAAATCAGCAAGGGATCAAATACTTATTTCCACCACTGTAGCATGAGGCAACATGCACAGGTTTGCACTGTTGAAATAAGTGTGTGTTGTTGGTGATAATTGCAGGCAGCAGCAGCATCAGCATCTTGGAAGTCCTAAAAACATAAAACCTCTGCATGCTAAATTAGCACAGGAAGAATACACTACTTGTTGCTCAATTGGTTGTTGGTTAACAAACTGTTAGTGTCTAGATTCTTAAACCAAATATATGTATACCGTGTCTAGTAATTATTCTGAAAATTTGTTGGTAAATCCATAGGAGCACAGCTAGCTACCTCCAGGGACTGAGTAGATTGTCCGCTATATGTTTTCACTAGTCGTAAAGCCCGTCAAAACGGGCGACATTTTTGTTGTGAAAAATGTAATGAATTAGCCAAGGCAAGAAATGAGAGTTCCTCGGAGTGTGTATGTTTGAGAGAGTGTGTGTGAGAGTGACTGTGTGAGAGAGAGTGAATGTGCGAGTGTGTGTGTGTGTGTGTGTGTGTGTGTGACAGAGAGAGAGTGAGACTGGGTGCGAGTGTATTTGTGAGAATGAGTATGTGTGAGTGCGTATGTGAGACTCAGTGAGAGTGTGTTTCACACAGATACAGTGTGTGAGACAGAGAGAGTGTGAGAGTATGTGTGCGATACACGGACTGTCTGTGAGACCGAGAGAGTGTATGAGACAGAGAGAGTGTGTGAGTGACTGTGACACATAGAGAGTGAATGTGATACAATGTGAGAGACAGTGTGTGAGAGTGAGAGAAAGGCACTGACTGTGAGAGTGTGTGAGTGTGTGTGCGTGACAGAGATACCTCCCCTCTCCCTCTCTGGTGTGAGGACCCCCCTCCCCCCCTGGTGTCAGGACCTCCCTCTCCCCCCTCCCTCTGTGGTGTCAGGACCCCCCATCTCCCCTCCCTCTCTCGTGTAAGGACCTCCCTCTCTGCCCCTCTTTCTCTGGTGTCAGGACCCCCCTCTCCCTCCTTCTCTGGTATCAGGACCTCCCTCCGTCTCTGGTGTCAGGACCCCTCCCTCTCTCTGGTGTCAGGACCCCCCTTCCCCCCTCCCTCTCTAGTGTCAGGACCCCCTCCCTCTCTCTCTCTCTCTCTCTCTCTCGCTCTGGTGTCAGGACCCCTCCCTCCTTCCCTCCCTCTCAATTTATGCCCTCACTCTCTAAAGGGACCGAGAGCCGCGTGTCACCCGATGCATCAAACATGGAGCTGCTGCTGAGCTCCGATGCACGGGAAAGTTCCGGGCTTGCCGAAGCCGCCACACATCAAAGCAACTTGCGCCACACACTCCCGCTGCGTTCTTCCGCAGCGGGAGCAACGCTTCACCGGGACGCAGAACAGCGTGCCAGCGTCAGAGGTACTGGGTGCATTTTATCAGCGGCAGCGTAGATACTGGGAGGTAGCGGCAGCGAAGTGGGTGTAGTCGGGAGAGAGCTGTAAGAACTGCTCATACTGTCCCCGCATATCCCTGCAGCAGGTATGGAGGCATGGGAGAGAGGTGTGACGTGCCACGCATGCGCAGCACGTCGGTCACTCTTCATTTATATAGTAGGATACTTTGACTGCACTAGTCATGAGTATGATTGTACTTGACTACTCATACTAAACCTTTTCCATATCCTTTTCTCATAGGTGCCAGAGTTGATTCTGCAGGTTCCAGTAGGGTTGAAACAACATGAACTTGTAGTTTGCACTGTTACTTTCCTTGCAACGCTTTTTTCTTCTGTTTTTGTCCTTGCTGCAGTATGGAAGTATGGGCAGTTTTACATCTAACTGCTTCTTCTGTCAGTACTCAGTACAAGAAGATGGTGGAAATAAACAGGTTTGAAACATGACACTGCAAGGCCACTAAAGCCATAGGATTCAGAAGTCGTATTAGTTTTGTCAGTGCAGCACACCATGAAGCACTTCAGTGAGAGCCCTCTTGGAAAATTAATAGCCTAGAATGATTACTGCAAGGGTAAAATGGCAGCATTTTCTATTTTCTCTATTAATGGTTACATGCTAACCATGCACTATCAACTTGAAGCAATATAGCTGTACTAACCGATTAGCACAGAACACACCTACTCTGTACCCTCAGACCCGTTCCAGCACTAAAAAAAATTCTGCACTCGCACATCCAAAAATGATCGCACAGCAAGCCCTTTTGTGTTGCGGTAAGTTCGCATTAGTGCTTACCACAGCTTAGTAAAAGGACCCCTATATTTCTGTATGCTTTGTCTGTTAATATTTTATGAAACATAGCCATGTTAAGTTCTGTTAGTGATTGCATTTGAGTATTTATTTTTAATAATAATTTTGTCTGTATTTTTGTTAACTTTTTATTTTTTTGTGATTTTTATCTGTTGGTGGCATTTCTGTTGTAACTTTTGTTTTTTAAATGTTTTCACCTCTGCTTCCTCTCACCAGAAGTGCATGACTTCAAGAATAATGCACAGTATATCAAAATGATTGAGAGAATGCCTTTTATCTTCAATGCAATAACTCCGTTAAGTAACTTTTCTTTGTATAACCTAAGATCAGACACCATTAATGGTGGGGAAAGACTAGCAAATGTAACAGGGAAGGATTGTCATGGAGTGAGGGGAAGGGGAAAAGAAAGGAAAGCAGACAAGAAAAGTCCAGTAGGGTCCCCAGGAAAGGAAGAAAAACCCAAGAAAAATGGCCTTTACTACTGAGTTCTGGAACAGCCAAAAGCACTGAGAGGAGGTAGGCATGAAACAAACCCCAGAAAACTAGCCAAACACACAGCTTAGGGAATACAGATAAGCACCTTGAGAGTTGTAGTTGCAGGGACTATTTCTTGCAGATAGGTAGATTAGTTATTAGCTGTAGAAGGTGACCAAAACCATTTTTTTTTCAGATTCGACCAAAACTGAATTTGAAGCTTGGCCCCTAGCTTAGCTGAAATTGGGTGGCGGAGCAGGTGGGGGGAAGAGGGGGTGGTGGTTGGGAAGCAAGGATAGGGGAGGGCAGACTTATACGGTCTGTACCAGAGCCGGTGATGGGAGGCGGGACTGGTGGTTGGGAGGCGGGAAATACTGCTGGGCAGACTTATATGGTCTGTGCCCTGAAAAGGACAGGTACAAATTCAATTCAAGGTAAGGTATACACATATGAGTTTGTCTTGGGCAGACTGGATGGACCATGCAGGTCTTTTTCTGCCGTCATCTACTATGTTACTATGTAAGAACATCCCCCACTCTCTCCATTGCCATCCCTCCTCCTCCCTCCACTCCAAAAAGGAGCCCGGCCCCCTCCCTCCTGCCCTGAACAGTAGGAATCCCTCTCCCCAACCTGAAGTCCCCACCCTTTACTCTATACAGCCTGGTTTTCCTTTCCAATTCAACTTTCAGGAGAGATGGAGGGGAACAAAAACCATGAGGAGATTAAGGAGAGGTCATACATTACTCTCCAGTGGTCATCTGCTAAATCAGAGCACCTTTTTGTAACTTGGAAGTGACTGAAACAGATCTAGATAGAAACATCCTTCTTTTTAGAATGTGGATGTTTCTTCCCATTCGAAAATCACTGTTGGAAGTACTACTTTTGGGCCCTCCCTAATCCCGCCCAAAACATGCCCTCTTGCTATTTAGACGAATTGCAGTGTGAAACGTCCAAATTTGACTTTTCCAAAATCGGAATTTGGACATTTTTAGCAGATGGACCTTTTTTCTAGGCATTTTGAGGCATCCATCTTCTTCGAAAATGAGCACCATAGGAACTCCATTATTTAGATAGGACAGGATAGGCAAGGAGAATTGCAGGCTTATTTTCGAAAGAGAAGGGCGCCCATCTTTCGATACAAATCGGGAGATGGGTGTCCTTCTTCCAGTGTCGCCCAAATCGGCATAATTGAAAGCCGATTTTGGGTGCCTTCAACTGCTTTCCGTCTTTGGGGGTCGACCAAAGTTCCCGGGGGCATCTCTGAAGCGTAGCGAAGACAGGACTGGGGCGTGCTTAACACATTGGCGTCCTCGGCCGATAATGGAAGAAAGAATGGCGTCCCTGACGAGCAATTGGGTGACTTTACTTGGTCCATTTTTTCTTGCATCCAAGCCTCAAAAAGGTGCCCGAACTAACCAGATGACCACTGGAGGGAATCGGTGATTACCTCCCCTTACTCCCCCCAGTGGTCACTAACTTAAAAAATATTTTTTGCCAGCCTCAAATGTCATACCCAGCTCCCTGACAGCAGTATGCAGGTCCCTGGAGCAGTTTTTAGTGGGTGCAGTGCACTTCAGGCAGACGGACCCAGGCTCATCCCCCCCTACCTGTTACACTTGTGGTGGTGATGTGAGCCCTTCAAAACCCACCACAAACCCACTGTACCCACATGTAGGTGCCCCACTTCACCTCTTAGGGCTGTGGTAGTGTTGTACAGTTGTGGGTAGTGTGTTTTCTGGGGTCTTAGCACCCAAGGTAAGGGAGCTAATGTAGAATTATGGTACAGCCTGAAGCCTGCTGGAAAAGCAAGGCCCAGCCTAAAGCCCAGACAGGCCAAATTGGAAAAAGAATGGTCAAGGACTCTGAAATCAAAATGGAATCTCTCATCTGTAAAATGGCTTCCTTTATCTCTGTATCAAAATTAGAAGAGGTTTCTTTTACAGTTGGAAGTTGTGAAATAACTAAAAATAAATTGGAAACAACCTAGCTAGGTCCTAAGTGTGAGAACAGGGAAGTACATTGAGAACAGGGAAGTTTAGGAAGTTTGTGGTTATACTCAGGACCATCTGTACGAGATTTTCCGGAGATAGATCTGTGATCAGATTGAAAGTGGGGGGGGGGGTCATCTGCATAAACAAGGTTATCATAGGAGTGTATGAGAGCCTATTGATTTGAATGCAAGCAGAAGGGTATAAAAACTGACAGCAAATGTAAGCAAGGTGGAGAACACCAAAGGTATGCTGCCCTGCGGACCTCCATACTCCCACACAAATATGGAGTCAGATGATTACATGGTTAGCCTTCTAGAGGTTCTCTCTGGTACGTGGAAAGCCAATTGGCATTATCAGACAGAACCTGGGGGGGGGGGGGGGGGGGGGGGGAAACATCTAGCCCCCCATAAAATTCACCTGGGAGCAATTTGTGAAGTCCACTGCAGTGCCCCCTAGGGTGCCCGGTTGGTGTCCTGGCATGTGAGGGGGACCAGTGAACTACGAATGCTGACTCCTCCCATGACCAAATGGCTTGGATTTGGTCGTTTCTGAGATGGGCGTCCTCGGTTTCCATTATCTCTGAAAACCGGGGATGACCATCTCTAGGGACGACCATCTCTAAGGTCGACCTAAATGTTGAGATGTGGGCATCCCCAACTGTATTGTCGAAACGAAAGATGGACGCCCATCTTGTTTCGATAATACAGGTTTCCCCGCCCGTTCACAAGGATGTCCTGCGAGGACGTCCTCAGCAAAACTTGGGCGCCCCGTTCGACTATGCCCCTCCACGTCACGCATGAAAAACAAGTATATCAGATTGATGGCTCAAACAGATCTTTATTAGTAATAAACCAGAAATGCCTGACACAGGCTGTGTTTTGCACACGCAAGGGCTACAAAATAATAAGTAATAATAAATGTATGTTAAAAATCAATAAATAAATGGTAAAATCAAATTGTAAAAACCATGAAAAAAACAAAAGCCATAACATTTATATTATATAATAAAATCTATATAAATAAATCTCACCTGAAACATTCTGAAGCTCACTCTGTGGCAGGGACACTCACGCCCCTTCCGCACATAATTCGCAACCCCAACTTTCTAAATGAAGCTGCCACTTCCGTTTTTGAGGTGGCAGAGACCAAACTTTTCCCTCATGACTGCCCCGCCCTCGCGTCCGAACGTGATGACGTCGAGGGCGGGGCTATGACACAACAAATCCCCAGTTCCACCGCCCTCCGACGCTCCACCCCCCGTCTGACGCACACCGACAAACGGCGACCTACGCAGACCCTCCACCCCCCTCCGACGCACAGCGACAAACACCGACCTACGCAGGAGGAGGAGTGCCGTCCGACCAGGTGATCCACCGCGATCCCCACGCTGCTGCCCTCCAAATATTTACGTGCCTCCTGTGCCCTCCTGACCCTGCCGTCCTGCACCCTCCTGACCCTGCCGTGAAAACAGCTGACGACCCATGCTGCCGACCTGCGCCCTCCCGACCCTGCCGTCCAAACAAAACAGCTGACGACACTGCCGCGATCCCCATGCTCACACCCTCCAAAAAACAACCAACGGAAGGCCGGACGAGCAGGAGGTAAAACAGGTCACCGCTAGCAGGCAGGGGGAGAAGTCGCAAATAACGCCGATCAAGTGGCACGGAGGGTTTCAGGACCACTACGAGCTGGGGAGACAGGCAGAGGGGGGGGAGGCCCCTTGGCAGCCAGGCAGGCAGGCACTCAGGAAAACATCTCAGTGCTAGCAGGCAGCAGGAGGAGTATTGAA
The DNA here is from genome assembly GCF_901765095.1 of Microcaecilia unicolor. Taxonomy (NCBI): domain Eukaryota; kingdom Metazoa; phylum Chordata; class Amphibia; order Gymnophiona; family Siphonopidae; genus Microcaecilia; species Microcaecilia unicolor. The sequence goes on along the minus strand of NC_044040.1, from coordinate 114,885,486 downwards.
TAACGCCAATCAAGTGGCAGGGAAGGTTGCAGGAGCAGTATGAGGTGGGGAGAGAGGCAGAGGGATGGAAGCCCCTTGGCACGCAGGCTGCCAGACACGCAGGCACTGGCACACACTCTCATTCCCACACACACAAACACACTGTCTCTCACAAACACACTCGCACACACTCACTCTGTCACAAACACACACTTGCATCTGACGGGGAGGGGGGCACCCTGGCACACACTCTCATTCCCACACACACTCTCTCTCTCTCTCTCTCTCTCTCTCTCACTCTCACAAACACACACACTTGCTACCACCTGTTTCATCACACACACTCTCTCTCACACACAAACACTGACACACTCTTTCTCTCTCTCTCTCTCTGACACACACACTCCATCTCTTGCACACACTCTTTCTCAAACATACACTCCGAGGAAAACCTTGCTAGCGCCCATTTCATTTCTCACAGAAACGGGCCTTTTTTACTAGTTGTCCATAAAACACATAAAATGAGACAGTGACATGAATAACATATTAAATAGCATTAAAAACAAATCAATATGAGGTCACGTGTCGCTATGCCACGGAGCAGACGCTGAAAGACTAAGCTCCGTGCTCACCCCCCCTGAAAATCTGCAAACAGGGATCGAAAGAAAAATTTAAAAACAAGAATATAATTAAGAAGAATAAGAGAGTGTAGCCGCGGCGAATTGAATAGACAGCGATAAAGAAACAAGCCGGAATGGCGACAAAAACGGTCCGTAAGGAACGAGAGAAGCAGAAGTCGGTGTCAAACAAAATGGCCGACCCCGAAAGCCCTGGAGACCCGACGGCCGGATCAGCGTGGGTAGCTGAAATAGCGGCAGAGATTAAGGCGGCAGTGGAAGCGGCCTTGGACAGCAAGTTGCAGCAACTCTATGACCGCACGGAGGAAGCGCATGAAAGGCTAGATTCCATGAATTTAGAGCTGGATGCCGGCCTGCAACGCACCTCTGATTTGGAAGACCAGGTGGAAAACATGCGGTCGGAGCACAGCGCCATGGAGAAGAAAATAAAAGAGATGGAAGCTCACATCGACGATCTTGAAAACAGAAGTCGGCGAAATAATCTAAGACTAGTGGGACTTCCGGAGGGAATCTTGGACAAAGATTTAACGTTATTTCTGGAAGACTGGATACCCAAGGAGCTACAATTAGAGAACAGCCTGACAAACTTTTGTGTAGAGAGAGCACATCGGATTGGGCCTCAGAGAAGCAGCATGACACGGCCAAGAGTAGTCATATTTAAAAGCATGAACTTTCGACATAAACACCGAATATTAACAGAGATTAGAAAAGGGCGGCAGCTGCAATACCAAGGACAAAAGATATTATGCTTCCAGGATTACTCACACCACGTGCAGCAGTCAAGGAAAATATTTTCGCCACTCTGCACAGAACTCTATAATAAAAAAATCAAGTTTGCACTGCTGTACCCAGCTAAACTCAAAGTTACAGAGAACGGCATAACAAAAATTTTTGATCGGGTGGCTGAAGCAAGAGAGTATCTGCAATCCCTGAATGTGTTACAGACAGAGGAGAACAGAACTGAAACTTGAACACTGGGACAGACGGACATGGACTAAAGACTGTATGAAAGAAGGGGTATGTTACAGTGGGATAGAGGTTAATCAGAGTGATGGGGGAGGGAAAAGGAGAATAAACACTTAAAATAAGACCGCTTCAAGGGGAAAGATAATGCTAAAAGAAAGCTACAGAAGCTTATTAATGAGGGGGGGTGGTGGTGATAAAAGGTGACTAGCCAAAAGGGAGGATGGCTTGGTGGGACAGTGAAGGGGGGAGGGAGGGGAGGGGGGGTTGGTGGGAGATATCTGTGATACAAAGGGAAAGAATGGAAAAAGATATTATAAAACAGTATGCAGGCAGGATGTATGATAAGATAATAAGAGGAGCGGGACTACTGCGGCTGGGACAGTGGCCCGCACTTAAGAGAAGATATATCTTGTTAATACACAACACAGTAAGAGGGATTACATGAAGGGAATGATGATATACTCCTGGAATGTGGGAGGCATTGGATCGCCTATTAAGAGAAAGAAGATTCTGGGGACTTTGAAAAAAAAAGGGGCATCTATAGCAATGCTACAAGAAACCCATTTAACATCACGGGAACATGAGAAACTTAGAAGTTGGTGGGTAGGCACATTGATAGAGGCCCCAGCAGTAGGGAAAAAAGCGGGAGTGGCGATATTGTTTCATAAAGGCTTGCAGGTTGACCAAGAATATATGTTTAGAGACCCTGAAGGAAGATATGTAATAACCAAAGTGAAAGTGGATGGAGAAAGGATGCTCTTGGTCAATATATATGCCCCCAATGTTTATAGCAAGAAATTTTATAGTACACTAATCACAAAAATACAACATATTAAAGCTCAAGAACCACATATCAGAATGGTAATAGGGGGAGATTTTAACACGGTGGCAGACCCGAAACTGGACAAAACACATACTTCGGGAAGTAAAATAGATAAGTCAATGAAAGGAATTCCCCTATTATGTAATACTTTAGAAGTAGTGGATATATGGCGCATATTACACCCAGATATTAGAGATTACACCCACCTGTCTAGGGCACATCAAACGCAGGCTAGGATAGACTATATATTAGTGAGTGAAGGGGAAGTCACAGGGATACAAGAGGCAGGAATAGATCCCACAATAATATCAGATCATGCACCAATCTTTATTACGATTCACACACAGAGGACTCGAAACCAACATTATAAATGGATATTTCCTATAGAGCTGTACTATGATAAGAACTTTCTAGAATACATCAGAGGGAAGTGGATGGACTATAAAATGTATAATGAAGCACACAGACAGGATCCTATATTATACTGGGAAGCAGCTAAAGCTGTACTTAGAGGAGACATAATAGCTTATAGTAGCCATAAGAGAAAAAGCAGAGATAAGGAAATACTAAGACTAGGGAAACAATTGATTCGATTAAGAAGGGAATATGGAAACACAAATCAAAGGGCAATAAGGGAACAGTTAATGGCCACGCAAACGCACCTAAATACATTAATACATCAAAAAGCGCAAAAATCAGCGATATATTACCAATACCAATTATACAAATATGGAAATAAGCAAGGTAAAATGCTAGCAGGAATGATTAAGCGAAAGAAAGGCCCTCAGAAAATATTATCTTTGCAAAGTGCTACAGGGGGACTGATGCATAACGATGATAACATAAGACAAATATTTTCATCATATTATGACAAATTATATAATCCAGTTACAGAGGATCAGCTAGACCCGGGGCTATATCTATGTAACGTAGAACTGCCCCAGATAACAGAAGCCCAAAAGGCAATGATTAATAAACCCATAGAGCTAGACGAACTCACCAGTGTAATTAAAAGTAGTAGTTTACATAAAGCGCCGGGACCGGATGGGTATAGGGCAGAGTTTTATAAGCTGTTAGAGCCTGATATAGTCCATCCCATTCAGAAATCATTACAACAGATGGTGGGAATGGAGGCATTAGCGACAACATTACAGATGGCGGATATAGTGGTATTCCCAAAACCAGGGAAAGATCCGGTAAAACCGGAATCATACCGGCCAATTTCGCTCATTAATTATGAGGCCAAGTTACTGGCTGGAATATATGCTAGAAGAATGGCAAGAATATTGCCGGATCTGATTGCATCGCCCCAGGTGGGATTCATAACAGGTAGACAAGTAGTGAAGAATATGAGGCAGATACTAGCTTCATTAGAATGGGTAAAATTGAAACAGCTGGATTCGCTACTGATCAGTTTCGACGCTGAAAAGGCGTTTGATAGAGTGGATTGGGGGTTTATGTTTAGTGTGTTAGGAGCGTATGGATTTGAAGGAACATTTGTGCAGGCTATTGCAGCATTGTATAAAGCACCACAAGCCAAAATATACGTTAATGGCAGTTACACTGCAGCGTTTGACATTGGCAGAGGGACGCGACAAGGCTGTCCATTGTCGCCCCTGCTGTTCGCTTTAACACTAGATCCGTTAATACGGACAATAATAGAAGATCCAGAAATCACGGGAGTATGTATGGGGAAACATGAATTTAAAATCTCGACATTTGCCGACGATCTCTTAGTCCACTTAACTAACCCAGAAATAGCCTTACCGGTGCTACTAGACAGATTTAAAGAATATGGGTCTTTTTCAGGATTTAAATTAAACATGCAAAAATCAGAAAGCATGCCCACCAATGAAAATATTCCGAGTCGATGGAAAGGAGACTTTCCACTTCGTTGGACAGTGGGAGAATTTAAATACTTGGGAATTGTGCTAACGGCAGATCCGCAAAAATTATATAGGAAAAATATAGATAAATTGCTGCAACAAACAGAGCAAACTATGGAACGCTGGCAGGGATTACCTCTGACACTAAGTGGAAGGATTGGGCTATATGGCATGGTTGCTTTTCCGAGATGGCTGTATGTACTTCGACAACTCCCACTTATTATACTAAATACCGACATGAGAAGATTACGAAAATTGATTTCAAAATTTTGTTGGGGAGGGAAAAAACCTAAAGTACAATTGGAACACCTATATAGAGGGCTGAAATATGGTGGATTGGGGTTGCCAAATCTGAAAGAGTATAACTGGGCCTGTTTGATGAGACACATGGCTGATTGGACTCTGGGAACTGAAGACTATACTCCGTGGGAGCTAGAGAAAGAATTATTCAAACCATATCATCCGTATTATTTATTACACACAAATACAACAGGGATACCAAAACAGTGGAGGCGGCATATATTATTAGGTCCCATGAGGAGAGTGTGGCAGTACCTAGTACGGCTACTGGGGAAAAATCCGAGATACACGGATTTACTACCTTTAAGAGGAAATGCGGAATTTGGGCCCGGCCTAAGTTCAGACAGGTATGATACATGGGCCAAAAAAGGGTTGGTGGTTGTGGCAGATCTATTTCATGGAACAGGACAGCTAAGAACACAGGAGGAGATACAGGGGATAGTGGGGGTTAACAACATAGATTGGTACTCATATCTACAAGTGAAAGTCTATGTGACGAGGTTACTGAGGTTAGGATGTTCTAGGGGATTGATCCCACTATTGGAAAATTTACTGACACCTAGAGAACAACAAAGGGTGACAGTATCAGGACTCTATGAGATAATAGCAACAAAGACACAGCCAAAGAAGCTTGATATGATAGCGCAGAGATGGACGATTGATTTGGGAATACTGGTTACAGAAGAGAATCTCTTAGTACATATCAAAGAGATTAAAGATAATATACACAGTGCCAGACATAGGGAAACTCAATATAGAGTGATCATGAGAGCTTATTTTACACCGAAGCAGGCGTATTATGCGGGGCGGATACCAATGAGTGCTTGCCCTAAATGTGAGGTGGGGGAGGCGTCGTTCATACATATGTTATGGGAGTGTCATCTGGTGAAGCAGTTCTGGAATGTGATACAAAGATTTTGTGAACAAGTCTTACAGACACAGATTAGATTGACAGCTCGCCACTGTCTGTTAGGGTACAAAGGAAGCAGACATAATTTAAGAAATGCTGAACGCCAGTTTGTCTATAAAGCTAGTGTTATAGGGAAACAATGTATAATGCAATTATGGATACAGGAAGAAGCACCCTCATTCTGGCAATGGCGGAACAGCATGCACGCCCTAGCTACATGGGAAGCTAAAGATGCCAGAAACACGATAAAGCGTAAGAAAGAATATTGGGCAATATGGGAACCATATATACAATCCCTAGGGCATAAGGCTCGAAGTTTAATATTGAATACCATACAAATACAAAGTTAGATATTCTTAATGAAGGGAGGCAAGACGAAAGCTTATGGGTTAAGATAGAATCCAATGCTAACAGAATGTTATGGTTTAATAGTGATCTACTAGACATGAGTAGTTAATCACTCATCATACTGCATATGACATAAATGATACATATAGATGAGGAGATGGGGGGAGGGAGGGATGAATGGTATGTTATAATTGGATGGCGGTATAAAAAGTTGAATATTGGAAGTGTTAGTTAACTGAACTTTGTAGGATTGTTTTGAGATTACTATGGTAAGGTGGAATTGTATTAATGGAAAAGTCATCAATTAAAAAACTGTAGGAATAATAAGGGGGGGATGGGGGGGAGAAATGGGGGGGGGAAGGGGAAACTAGGAGACAGTTGGGGGGGGAAAAGTTGTTATAATATAGCAAAGATATGTTAATGGAGGTTGTTAAACTGAGGAACAATGTATTGAAGTATGTTATCTCTTGTAATGTTTCCAATAAAAAACGGTGAAATATAAAATCTATGGGGGGGTTGAGGGAGGTGGGATGGGGGGAAAGGGGGGGAAAAAAGAAAAAACTTTTGGAGACAATATCAACAAGTTGTTGTAAAAAAAACATTTTATTTGACAAATTGGTTACAATGATTGTAAGAAAGTTTCGGTTGTGTCTTCAATAAAAACGTTGAAATATAAAAAACAAATCAATATTACAGCAGTAATGTAAATATAACATCTTGGAATGTGACACTGGATGAAGGCCAAAGTACATGTAGTACAGACAATCAATCACAGTGACAAAACATACTGTGTATGATCTCAAAAATGAATAGAATATTTATGATGAATCTTAAAATGAATGGATCTTTAGAAAATTTACAAAGGATGAAAACATTGAGATTTATAAATTTTCCTAAAGTTCCAGCAGTGGCTCCTTTAATAACATTCAAATGATATCTTTCTGAAGTATTAAAAATTACTGAACAATTGTTTCCACCTGTAGCAAGGATTTATTATTTGGCTCCCTATGTTAAGAAACCAAGTGAGCACATAATACCATCTATGGAAACCCCATTTGAGGAGCTAAATTTGAATTTATCACAAATAATTGAAGATGAACTATGTGGAGTACAACCTGCTACATTAATTATAGACTTTGTTCTACAGCCGGATCGGGACTGGATCTTGAAAACTTTCTTTAAACATAGACATGAAGTCTTTCTGAATTGCAAAGTCAAAGTATTTCCTGATATTGCTAGACAAACTCAGAAAAGACGTCAGTCTTTTTTGAAACTTCGTGATCACAGGGGGGAATTTTCTGGCTTAATTTTCCTTGCAAATGTGTTGTTAAATTTCAATCAATTAAATATGTTTTCTTTGAGAGTGATCAGTTAGCAAAATTCCTGGACTCCAGACAAGAACCAGCCGTAAACTCTCTTGTGCTTCCTCCATTAGTATCTACTCCGTGATAGGATAAGTGGGAACATGTTCTACTCATTTTTTCCTATGTTAACCAATTTTTGAATTGTGCCTTGCCTACAATTGTGGACTTTAGCAGTAATTATCATTTAATAGATTTTCTTTATAAAATATTTTCTTGTATGGTATGGTAATACTCCTTTTCTGTACAAGTGTATCTTGTAAAATTCATTAAAATTACAAATAAATTAAAAAAAAAATGAATGGATCTGATTAAATATGCCAATAAAAACAGGACACCAAACTCATCACCATCTTGATGATAGTACTAAAAAAAGATAGGTAAAACCTAATTGAAACAATAAAAAATAAAACATGTTGTAAAACAATCAGCAAAACAAATGTCTATAATTTAGGAGATCCAGGATCTCCAGGAGGTGGCACTATTTGCAAATGAGAACAGCAGTTAGCTACAACACCATACAGTAGGCAGATCACAACTACATATATATCCAGATTGGAGATTTAAAAAAATAGAAATAAAACCAAAATTGTCAATTACTAATAATCCAAACTCATATCAATGTATGTAAAATCACTTAAAGTGACCTAAAAAAAAAAACATGTTTAAATAAATTAGAGACTTACCAACAAGTCTCCAGATGATGGCAGCATTCACTAAATAATAAGGCAGTATCTTACCAAAGAACCCAAAGACGTTTATTAGACAGGAGACCAAGGGGCCCTTTTTCTAAGCCGTGTAGGCGCCTACGCGCACCTAATGCATGTCAATTTGGAGTTACCACATGGCCCATGTGATCATTCATTTTTGACTCGCGTCTGCTAAGCACACCAGAAAATATTTTTGATTTTCTGGCGCGCAACGAAAATCGGGCAGTAACTCCAAAGACACACGTAGGTGATTACTGCACGGTTAACGCAAGAGACCTTACCGCTAAGTCAATGGCTGGCGGTAAGGTCTCAGACCCAAAATGGACACGCGCCAATTTTTATTTTGCCACACGTCCATTTTTGGCAAAAATTTAAAAAGGCCTTTTTTACAGGCGCGCTGAAAAATGGATCTGCTCAACATTCAGAGTTTCTATCTATTTATTTATTTATGACATTTATATCCCATATTAAACATGAATTAGGTTGAAATCTGGGAGCATTTTTCATCTTTTTTTTTTTTTTCCTATGCTTACATCAAAAGAAAAAGATGTCATGTGGGAACTTGCTCCTTTTGTAGATTGCAGAGGTATATCTATATTAATAAATCCCACCTTGAACGTTCTGAAGCTCACTCCAAGGCAGAGAAGCACAAAAATCCTGTAGTCTTCATAGGCTAGGACCAGTCACCCTCACTCATAGACCCGCCCTCAGCCACGCCCCATCTGTACATAAAACGCTACCTCAACATTCTGAAGACAACCTGCTGAAGCCATCTGCAAAAGTTCATGGTGGTGAAGCCATCCAACTCACCATGTCTCTCTGCCCCGCCCTCAAGGGTGGAACACAGAGAGTAAAGGGATCCATAAAGGCACCCCTACCAACGGGCAACCCCCTCCAACAAACAACGACCCAGGCAGTGGGAGTGTTTCCGTACTCCTCCCCCTGCCTAGGAATCGCTACAGACTGCTGGGAAACTCCCCAACCACACGACCACAAAAGCCACCCGCAACCCCCACACACACACATAAACACACATACACACACACACATACAAACGCAAACACACACAAACGCAAACACACACATAAACACACACACAAACGCACACACACAGAAACACAAACACACACACACACAGAAACACACAGAAACACAAACACACACACACAAACAGCCTCGACGGTGCATCTCTAAGCGCCCCCCCCCCCCCCCCCCGCTGCATCGCCACAACAACCCGTGCAATGGGGCATCAGAAAGCCCCTACCCCCCTTCCCTCCTCGCCGCATCACCCAACCCCTCCCCCGCCGCTTCACCAAGCCCCTCCCCCCCACATCAACTGCCTCGCCACCCGCGACCGCTAATACAAACTCTGTCCGGCGGCTGCTGCTGCTTCTATTCAGCAGCAGCAGCCCGTACACAAAACAAACAAACAAAAAAACAACCTCCTAAAACGCACCTCCGTGGAGAACCATCTCACATTGGCTGACGTCTCTGCAGCCTCTCCTCCTCTCCCCTCAACATCAGTGCCCCTGCCGGAAGACCCCGGAGAAGCGCCGAGACGTCAGAGGGGAAAGGAGGAGCGCATGCTGAGATTTCAGCCAATGTGAGATGCTTCTCAACGGAGGTGCGTTTTAGGAGGATTTTTTGGGGGGGGTTTTCTTTATGTACGGGCTGCTGCTGCTGAATAGCAGAAGCAGCAGCCGCCGGACACAGTTTGTATTAGCGGTTGCGGGTGGCAAGGGGGTTGATGGGGGGAGGGGCTTGGTGATGTGCCACGGTGGGGGGGTCGGGTGATGCGCGAAGGGGGGGGACAAGGGGCTTTTTTTGGGTGCTGCGCCGGCTGGGGGGGGGGAAGGGGGGGTCTCGCTGGACATGGGTGGCTGGAAGGAAGCAGGGGGAGGGGAGGGGAGGGTCGCTGCACATGGGTGGCTGCAGGGGTGCAGGGAACAGGGAGATAGGGATGGGGCTCCACACACCACGTGGGTGCCTGCAAGGGGGACGGGATACAGGACGGACACTGCAGGGCGGGCAGTGGGACAGAAGGGTTGGTGGTCATCAGGGGGGACAGGTGGGTCGATGGACATGGCTGGCCACAGGGGTGGAACAGGGAAAAAGGAGAGGAGTGTTTTCAGACCTGGGTGGCTGTACAGGAGAGGAGGGTTGCTGGACATGGGTAGCTGCAGGGGGGGGCAGGGGTACAGAAGGGTCGCTGGACATGGCTGGCTGCAGGGGGGACAGGGGAGAGAGGAGGGACACTGCACATGCGTGCCTGCAGGGGGACAGGAGGGATGCTGAGGGGGGGGGGCCTGAGACCACATGGGTGGCTGCAGGGGAGACAGGAAGGACGCATCAGGGGGAGAGGAGGGTTGATGGACATGGGTGGCTGCAGGGGGATGCTGGACATGGGTGGCTGCAGGGGGAACACGGGAAGAGGAGGGTCGCTGCACATGCCTGGCTGCAAGGGGGCAGGGGAGGGGGTGAGGGGGTTCCTCACACCACACACGCAGTCACTCATTCTCTGTCTGCCACATACACTCTCACTCACACACTCACTGTCTTTGTCCCTCTCTCTCACACAGTGTCACACAGAAACACAAACACTGTCTCTCTCACACTCTCTCTCTCTCGCACAAACACATACACTCTGTCTGTCTCTCTCTCTCTCTCTCTCTCTCTCTGACATTCTCTCTCTGACACACACGCTCCATCTCTCACACACGCTCTTTCTGAAACATACACTCCAAGGAAAACCTTGCTAGCGCCCATTTCATTTCTAACAGAAACGGGCCTTTTTTACTAGTTATACAATAATTGCTGGTTACAAGTAATTCTCTCAGTGTATTATTTTCCCTTCTAATTCAGCTACAGCTCTAACTAAGATAAGTGGCTCTTCTATTCGGTAAAATAAAAATAGGAGGATAGTCTTTGATGTTACACCAGAGGTTTTTTGACTAATGAAGAGCTCGCCCCATATCTATTAGTAACAAATAAATGGTTTATTTTAGATTTGAGGCAATCTGCCAGTTCTCAAAACATATGAGAACACTGAAAGGCAGAGCATCTGAAGTCTTTCTCCTCCAAAATTAAAAATTATAAATAATACTTTAATGGTACATAGAGAAGAAGAATACACTGAGAGAATTACCTGTAACCAGCAATTATTGAATAACTCTTCAATTACAAGTTCCACCAGTAAAGTTAACCAATCATTAAACAAGAGGTATATTATAAAAATGCACTTGATATTTTTATTACTATTACTTAAAAGACATTGAATAATGAGGGCAGAGCTACCTTCATGCAGAAGTCCAGAGTCAGTCTAAATGTGCCAACATTGTCCAGTTCAGCACACTAGTAGCCACCAAGTTCATACAAAGTTAATTATGTTCAGAGGAAAATAAGTCTGTTGGATCAGGCTGCCTGCTATGTGAATATTCCATCATTGTTTCATTATTGCTACCATGTATTACATATGGGCATTTGCGTTAACATTTGATTGTTTTAATTTGTTTATCCAGACCTTACATAAACATGGTTTGCTTTTTAAACCCAAAGGTGAATCCTAAGGGTGGTTGAACAATTAGGTATAAACTGTTGTTTCTGACTTTACTTGTTTTGGAGTGCTTTGGGTCCTGCTGATCTGTACATCTGCTGTCTGGAATTTTGGAAGATGGAAATAAGGAAATAAAAATTCAATTTTGGATGTATCTGTAGCAGTTATGATGAATGCCTGTTCTGGTGTATGCATGTGATAAACTTTGAATAGCTGCCTATACTTATGGCTGTGATTTCTGAACATGTGGTATAATTAAAAGGACAAACTTTTAAATGCCCAGTTGGGTATATATGCTAATCTCAACTTTGTTAAATGTTTCAGACATATCCATGTATTTGTTCCCATGATATAACTGAATTCTATTATTCTGTCTCACTGTATTTTCAAATGTAAGCCACACTGAACCGACTTTGCTTGGGATAATGTGTGATATAAATGTTTTTTAAAAATCCTTTACCTTTTAAAACACTGCCTACATGCTGGATAGTGATTGACAAGGAAAGCAAGTTTCGTCAACTGAAGACTAACGCAAAATAACCTGTTCCTTAGCTGGGTCCTAGTATTACTGTATTGAAAATGCGATCATACCATGCCTCTGTGGTTATGTTCCACTAATAATTTAAACGATTAATTGGATTTCTTGAAAGGATTTATAAACTTAGGATGCATGACTAGGGACACAAACACTTAGGGGGTCTTTTACTAAGGTGTGCTGGCGGTTTTAGCATGCGCTAAATGCTAGAGACGCCCCTAGGAATATATGGGCTTCTCTAGCGTTTAGCACGCACCTATTTTTAATGCGCTCTAAAAACGCCAGCGCACCTTAGTAAAGGACCCCCTTATTTATTCAATATCACAATTCCTCATTTACAGCCACAAAACAACCTTCTAGGGTGGCTAGTGTTCACAATGAGCTCCTTTTATTATCGACCAGATAGAGATAAAAGTTTTCAGTTTTGGCACAGTATGTTATCACAAGAACAAAATATAAGAAAACCAGTGGGCTGCATTAGGGGCTTATAGCCTATTTATATTTAAACAAAAGAGATCTCCATGAAACAAAATATGTATTTTTATTTTGACTTATAAAACCACTTGCCCCTGAAATATGTTCAAAACAGAATAATTCATTTGTGTATCTAAAAGGTAAACTTCTACAAAACCGATGACGATGTGATTCCATGTGCTCCAATGACAGGAGAGTTTAATTCTACTTCCATTTTATTTCAATATATTCCATCATCTTTATAACATCAGGCTTCCCAAGGCAGATTACAACAACAGTTAACATAAATCCATCAGGAAACAGGATATCCTTACTGAAATCTGGCCATCTGTATTATATAGAAGAACAGTGAAGAAAAATGAGCACAAACGACAGAGTTTATAATTGCTGTTTCCACCAGCTGCAGTCATTTTTGAAGCTGTTTTAGAGGCTCTTTTACTAAGCTGCGTATGTGCCTTATGCGCCTACACGCGCCCAATGCATGTCAATTTTGAGTTACCGCTCAGCTACCAAGTGGCCCTTTTGGTAAGTTCATTTTTGATGCATTTTCTGGCACTCGGCAGTAATCGGGCGGTAATCATCATTCTCCAAAGACAAGCAGGCTGATATTCTCACAAGTGGGTGATGCCACGTCGGCCCCGGAGGATTTTAAAGCAAAATCTCAAAATCTCTTTACGGCGTTCCGTCGCGCGAGCGATCGTACTGCGCATGTGCGCACACCTCTTCCCGCTCGCCGTGCGGACACGCCCCTCAGTTTTTCTTTTTCCGCGTCTGAGGAGACACGGAGTTCGTTAGGGCTTCGTGTTTTCTTCAGGTCTTCGGAGTTAAATCTCTTTTTTATTTTTTCATTTGTACTTTTCATGGCAGGCTCATTGTGGCTTATATATACAGGTATTTTTTGTACCTGAGGCAAGAAAAAATTTAAGTAATTGCCAGAGTCACAAGGGGCTGTGCCTGAACAAAGCATATAAGCTTCTCTTTTCTTTTTTCTTGAAAGTGCTGGTATATTGTTATCTGTGGGCTCTCTCTAGCCAGCAAACTAAACAAGCCCACATTTTTAGGATCCATTTATTAAAACTTTACAAATGGCTCTCCAGAGCTGTGACAGCCTGCTCCAGCACACCACTGTCTTTAAGCCCCAACAAGTGGTAAAGGTGTATGTCACAGGAAAAACCAGGAACCTAAGCAGGTGCATCCCTGGTCAGCCACTGAATGGGCAACCTGGTGACACAATATCAGTGGTGTAACCTTTGAAGTGAGTCTCCACCCACCTCGGCGCCTCCTGCTCTGCAGGTCATTCGGGCACATCGGAGGATGTGTCTTGGGCCGGATCATCTCCCTGTGAAGCGCAAGTAGTGTCTCAAAGAAACGAGACGTATTCTACTCTGCCAGGGATGCCCAAAGGAGATCATTCTGGAGTCCGGCAGAGACCGATGCACGCTGGGTATAGTTATGCATCGAATAGGTCTCCACCTGCCTCGGCGCCTCCTGCTTGGCAGGTCATTCGGGCGCATCGGCGGATGTGTCTTGGGCCGGATCATCTCCCTGTGAACGCAAGTAGTGTCTCAAAGAAACGAGACGTATTCTACTCTGCCAGGGATGCCCAAAGGAGATGCCCAGAGCTTTGCTCCCTCGGTTATGGAGGTATCCGGGCTTCAGACATCAGTCGGTGCCGAGAGCATTGCTCCCTCTGTTATGGAGGTATCCTGGCATTGGACGTCGATGCACCGGTACGTCGGTACCAGGTATCATCGGTACCATGGGTCCCGTTGGCACCGGGTATCATCGGTACCATGGGTGCCGTCGATGCCGAGTGTCATCGGTGCCATGGGTGCTGTCGGTACCGGGTATCATCGGTGCCATGAGTGCCGTCGGTACCGAGTATCATCGGTGCCATGGGTACTGTCGGTACCGAATATCATCGGTGCGTCGGTACCGAGGAGTATCGATACCAACTACATTGGTACCATGGTCGGTGTCATGGGTCCCGTCGGTACCGGGTATCATCGGTACCATGGGTCCCGTCGGCACCGGGTATCATCGGTACCATGGGTGCCGTTGATGCCGAGTGTCATCGGTGCCATGGGTGCTGTCGGTACCGGGAATCATGGGCACCATCGGCACCAGGTATCATGGGCACCATCGACTATCGGTACCAGGTATCATCGCCCATCGGTACCGAGTATCATGACTGCCATCGGTACCATAGTATCAGGTATCGTCGGTACCGTGGATACATGGGTATCAGGTATCATGGATGCCGTCGGCACATGAGTACCATCGATACCAGATATCATGACCAGGTACCATCGGTGCCATGGGTGCCATTGGTACCAGGTGTCATGAGCACCGTCGGTGCCATGTGTACCATCGGTACCGTCGGTGCTGTTGGTGCCGGATATCATGGGTACCATTGGTACCACATGTCATGGCTACCATCGGTACCAGGTATCATGGGTACCATCGATACCAGATACCATGACTATCATCGGTACCATGGGTACCATCGGTACCATGTGTATCATCGGTACCGTCGGTGCCATGGTCTAGCAGTCTGGTTTCGATTCCCTTGCATTTCCAGACTTTGTCCTTGGCTTCGGGCCCATGGGTACCATTGGATGCCATGGGTGCTACCGCCTCCTGCGGCATCTGGCTTTTCACCTGGTCTCCTTCACCGATGCTGCCTCTGGTATGGGTGTTCGCACCCTACTGGGGCAACTTCTCGACCCATAGTAGCCTCCATATCGGACGTGTTTGGATCTGAGCTGCTCTGTTTGAGTAGTTAGTTCAGTTCAATGATGGTCATCTGACATTACAGTGGAGATTGTGAATCCCAATGCCCAGATGCTAGAGGTCCTGGACTACTATCTTCACCTGAGTCTTCTGCACTCAGAACAGATAGGAGTTCTAAGAACTTACTTCGGCGCCCCCGGGGCCAGAGCATACATCCTTAGCCTCTTTTGGAGAATGGCGTACCAGGCTGGCATGATCGCATCCCAAATCAAGGCTTGTCAGATCTTTACGAGCATTCCCACCGGAGTAGGCTAGACCTTTTCACCAAGTGGTCAGGTAGCACACGGTGTGTCGCAGGTTCCTGTCCAAGGGCATTTTCGACACTTGTAATGTAACACCTAGATTTCTGCTCTAGGTACAGTGATGCGCAGACTCTCATGACTGTGTGCCTCTCTCCTGGAGGAGGAGACTCAGCAGAAAACTGTAGATATGCTGTACATACACTTCCTCATCTTGGAAGTTCTTTAGAGAGAGGAGTAGTTTTCCTTGTGCCTTAAGGGGTCGTACCTATACTCCTACTTCTTGACAGCCGGTTCGGGCTATGCCTCAGCACGCTCGTTCTAGTCAGCGGCGTGCACCTAATCAGGCCCCTGCAGCTATTCCCCAGGAAACAGAGGGGTTTTTGACTGGCTCCAATTCAGTATAGCCACTAAAAAAAAAAAAAAAAAAAAATGTCCGTACCGGCCATTCTGCCTGTCGGGGGGGAAGTTTACATTTTCTCCACCAAAGGTGACTTCTTTTATCCTCCAACCGGTGGGGTTTTTCAACTAGTCCGGTTAGGATACATTCTCAATCTGGAATCAAACCCTCCACATTGTTCATTGGAAGCTTAATCCTTTAGCTTCCATCAAAAGTGAGTACTTGCAGAGGAACTCTCTGCTTTTCTCAGCGCCAATGCAGTCGAGCCCGTTCCACCAGGGCAAGAAGGGTTGAGATTCTATTCCAGGTCTTTCTTTGTGGGTTGCGTCCCATCATAGACATAAGGGGCCTAAACAGATTTGGTTCAGGATGCTTTCCCTGGGCATCCTTCTTCCCATACTTCAGGAAAACGATTGGTTATGCTCTCTGGATTTACAGGATACTTATACTCTCTTTGCATCCAGAGTATGTTTTTTTCCTAGTGCCTGGCTGTTGTTGCAGCGTATCTTCATGGACTGGGAGTGCATGTGTTCCCTTAACACGATGATTGCCCGTCTCAACAGATTACAGCACAGTACATATTGAGACTTCTAGACACATGGCTTCCGCAGTTCATGTAACTCCCATGGCACTTTTGCACATGACATCCGCTCAGTGCATCCTAGCTTCCCAGTGGTATCAAGTTTAGGGTATCTAGAGGATGTAACCCGACTGTTCGCCAGTCTTCGGTATTCCCCTCAGAGGTGGTTAATTCTCTCTATTTTGATTCTGAGGCATCTTACTCAGTCAAAAGCTGCTGACGAAGGTTGCATCCCTCCTGGCTATCCAACCAAATTATTTTAATTCAACAAACAATCGGGTTGTGATGTACTCGATAACAAAGGAGTACTGGATCTTGCCCTCTGAGTTAGGATGCCATGCAGATGTAGCGGTGGGCCCGCAATGAGGCATGTTTTCTCCAAGCCACTTATCTAATTGGCGTAAACAGCAGTCTGGCCGACAGGCTGAGCAGGATAATGCTACAGTTGAGCATGCCTATAGTTCGAAAGACCCCTCAGTGGATCTTTTGCTACTTAGTCCAATCGCAAAGTCCCTCAGTTCTGTTCCAGGCTGCAGGTTCACGGCAGGCTACCATCGGATGCCTTTCTCCTTCTTTGGGAGACAGGTTTTCCGTATGCGTATCCTCCCATACATCTGGTGGAAAAGACTTTGCTGTTTCTCAAGCAAGATTGTGGAGCCATGATTCTGATTGCTCTTTTCTAGCTGCGTCAGATAGGATTCCCTCTTCTTCTGGAGTTGGAATGTTTTCCAGCTCTCATTACGCAGAACGAGGGGGCACTTCTACATCCCAACCTCCAATCTCTGGCTCACACGGTCTGGATGTTGAGAGTGGGGTTTCGTTGAGTTTTCCAGAGTGTCTCCCGACTCTTGCTTGCTTTCAGAAAAGATTTCACAAGGAGGTGTTATTCTTTTTCATGGAAGAGGTTTGCCGTCTAGTGTGACAGCAAGGCCCTAGATCCTGCATCTTGTCTTATACAGACCTTGCTTGAGTTCTTTCTACACCTGTCTGAGTCTGGTCTCAAGACCAACTCTGTCAGTATTCATCTTTGTGCAATAGAGCTTATCATCAACGTGTGAAAAGTCAGCCTTTAGCTGTCCACTTCACGAGAGATTTATCTCTCCCCCAATATTGAGAGAATTCCTTGTATGTGTCTAGGGGAGATTATTTCTCTTGGGCTTAGCACCCACAATAATTTTGACAGTTGGCTCTTATGCTTCGGTCAGAGTTCCTATCACTCCTTATCCAGTATCTTGGGGTCCCAATGTCGTTTTCATCCAGCTGCTGCAAGCTCAATTCGGGCCACTGGATTCCTGCCATCTGAAGTATTGGACCTGGAAGGTCGTTTTCCTTAGTGGCTGTTCCTTCAACTCGTAAGGTCGGTGAGCTTCGGTCTCTAGTAGCTCAAGCGCCTTACCTTACTTCTCATCTTAACAGAGTAGTTCTCTGCATGCAGACAAAGTTCTTACTGGCGCTGGTATCAGAGTACCAGCTGATCCAGTCAGTTGTCTTGCCAACATTCTTTCTCCCTCATCTTACAAGCCCTGGCGAAAGCAAGCTCCGCACTTTTTGCATGGAGCAGACGAGCTCCCTTGGACGGTCCGCCCAGTTGTTTATTTCTTTTAATGCCAGTTGCTGTCGGAAACTGCATAATTTCTTCTTGGATAGCAGAGTGCATCTCCTTCATTTTTGTCCAAGCTGGACTGACTCTAGAAGGCCATGTCACGGCTCACAAAATTAGAGCTATGGCTGAGTCGGTGGCTCATCTAAGATCAGTCACTATTGAAGAGATCTGCAAAGCTGCGCTGTGGTCATCAGTCCACACATTTTCATCTTACTACTGCCTTCAGCAATAGCCGACTCGTCAGTCGGTTTGGGCAGTCGGGGCTGCAGAACTTCTTTGGGGTTTAGAATCCAACTCCAACCCTCCTAAGCCCATTTTTGTTCTGTTCCAGGCTACACTCATTTAGATATTTCTTCTTTTCAGGTTAATTTTATTCTGGCCTCGCCGTTGCGAGACTCAATTGACCACTGTTTGTTGTGTTGTGTAAGCCTGGAAGCTAGGGATACCCCACTTGTGAGAATATCAGCCTGCTTGTCTTTGGAGAAAGAGTAGTTACTTACCTGTAACAGGTGTTCTCCGAAGACAGCAGGCTGCATATTCTCACAAACCCTCCCACCTTCCCCTTTTGGAGTTGTCTCCTCCATCTTTTGGATTTAACTGAGGGGCGTGTCCGCACGGCGAGCGGGAAGAGGTGTGCGCACATGCGCAGTACGATCGCTCGCGCGACGGAACGCCGTAAAGAGATTTTGAGATTTTGCTTTAAAATCCTCCGGGGCCGACGTGGCGTCACCCACTTGTGAGAATATGCAGCCTGCTGTCTTCGGAGAACACCTGTTACAGGTAAGTAACTACTCTTTCTACACGCATAGACCATTACTGCCCGGTTACTGTGTGAGACCTTACCACTAGGTCAATGGCTGGCGGTAAGGTCTCCGACCCAAAATGGACACAGTGGCAATTTTCATTTTGCCGCACATCCATTTTCGGCGAACATTTTTTTAAAGGCATTTTTTACAAGTGTGCTGAAAAATGATTCTGCTCATGCCCAAAATACATGTCTACACTACCATAGGCCATTTTTCAGTGTGCGTTTGTTAAAGGGCCCCTAAATGATATTCAATTGTTATTTCTTTTCTCCTCCACCTTTTAAGGCACTGCCTATCCAACTGAAACAGCTTTAGACTTGTTACAGATGGACCAACAAAAGAAAGACAGCATGGATGCAGCATCTCATAGGTTTGCTTGCTTTGTTTTAAGTGTATGGCAATGACGGCTTTGCAGGAGAGTAGAAACAGAGATTAACCAAATTTGCGTCCTTCCTTACAGTGGACTAGATAGGCTTACTTCCATTCCTGTCTATTAAACCTCCTTGAAAGAACATCAAAGGAGCATAGAAGCTACTCATATATCCATGCTTGGGTCAAAAGTCACTTAACTACAAATGCTGGAACTAAAGAATTAATAATTATAGCCAAATCAACCAAAAGGCTATTAATGCACTTTTGACCTTATAAAATTGAATCGCTCTAAAAAAACACGTGCAAAATAAATAAATGATGTGGAAATAAAGCTCTGATTGAAAAACTTGAGCCAAAAAACAACAAATAATTCACCACAAGCACTGCTCAAAAACTAGGTCAAATATAATACATACATTAATACAACTGTATAAATAAAATACAATGAATATAAAAATGAAACTAAAAACACAAACGGTAATGGTAGTGTTTGCAACTGACATCACTATGCATTCCAACTCCAAATCTGCTAATAACTTCTTTATAAAATGCATGGACATAATAAAAAAAAAAATAATACTAAAAACAAAAAACTCCATAAGAGATAAAAACATTTGGATCAATGATATCCTAATGAATGAACATTAAAAAGCAAAATTTTAAAAATAAAAAATAATAATGAAAATGCCAACTCTGAAAAATGCAAATATAGGCAAAAAGTGTCCTATTTATACAAAACAGATTTATAGGTACATAGACAAGTCTGTTTCCATATTCAAACCACTAGGATTTAATGTACCTAAATCAAAAATAAATCTCTGTTCCATTCTTAAAAGTTGTGTATTAGTCGGACCACCTTTCTAAGACATTGTAAATACAAACCCCACACACACACACACACACACACATAAAACTTCAACTCTATGACCTAATGCAATAGCATGCTAAACCAGTTGTTTTTCCTTGATGTTTCTTTTCAATGCACTCCTATGCTTCATGATTGTAATATTAAATTTTCTGTTTGTCTTCTCAATGTATGCCAATTCACAAGGGCATAGAGCAGCATGAACCACATTCTCAGTTTTACAGTTGGAGAGCTGTCTCAAAAACACTGTTTTCCCAGAGGATGGTATAAAGAAAACATCAGTTTTTATATTGACCATGCACACTGAACAAGTGCCACAACGAAAGTAACCACAGGGTAATTTTCTTATATTCATTACATAATCAGGCAGTGCAAGCACATCCTTTAAATTTCTTTCACGTTTATAAGTAATCATCAAATTTTTTATCACTAAAGGGTTTCAAACCCCAAACCCTGTACTATATGCCAATGTCTTCTTAAAATCTTAACAATGCAATAGGATAAGTGTGTAAATGGAAGTGTGCAGCCAACTTTATGATTAACTTTCTTATTGACAGGTTTCAACAAATCTGCTCATTCACACTTGGATGCTTTTTTATAACAATTTTCAATGCATTTTTCAGATACCCTTTCTCAGTAAACCTCTCATGTCATTATACTGTCTCTTGTAAGTATGAGGGTCTGAGCAAAGTCTTTTTAAACGCAGAAACTGGCTGTAAGGAATATTGGCCTTAAGTGATGAACTATGACAGCTCCTAAAATTGAGGAATTTGTTTACATCTGTCAGCTTGTGATAGATATCTGTAGAGAATCATTCACCATCTATACTAATATTTAAGAAAGGAAATGCACTTTTTCTCTTAATTCATCTGAAATTTCAAATGTGTGTCCAAGTTATTTAACCACTCATAAAATTCTTTGAGTTTACATACAATGCCTTTCCAAATCAGCAAAACATCATCAATGTATCTTTTCCACAGATGTACATGATCACACGAAGCCTGGTCAGAAAGGTACTTCTCAAAGTGACCCACATAAAGGTTTGGAAAGGATGGTACCATGGTGGCACCCATGGTTCTCCCCTTAATTTGTTGATGGTATCTACCATTAAACTCAAAATAGTTCTTTGTGAGAGTGATAGTGGTCAACTCTACTACAAATTCAGTGGAAATTCTGAAGAAAAAATTTCTATGGGTAATAGTTTCTCTGATGAAGTCGATCACCTCCCTCTGAGGGATTTTGGTATACAGGCTTTCTACATCTAAGTGTAACCAGGATGAATAAAACATATTTTTCGTTGTTTACCTGGCCCCAGGGAGCTGTGGGGAGGCTCCGGGATGTGTTTGGAGGCTGGGGGCATGTCCATTGCGGGATTGCGCATCCAGGGCAGACCTGGCAGGAAAAGCCCTGGGCTCCCTGAGGCCTGCAGGAGCCCAGGGGAATGCTGCTGATGAGGGCGCGATGTTGGGAGACGCACAGACGTCATCAGTGAAGTTCATGTGCACGTGCACTGCCCTGTTTCTGTCTGATGGCTCCAGAGTTGTTCTAGACCATCGGGGACCATTGTGCCACCAATGTTTTATTAAAAACTAGTAAAAAAGGCCCGTTTCTGTTAGAAATGAAACGGGCGCTAGCAAGGTTTTCCTTGGAGTGTATGTTTCAGAAAGAGCGTGTGTGAGAGATGGAGCGTGTGCGTCAGAGAGAGAATCTGAGAGAGAGACAGAGTGTATGTGTTTGTGCGAGAGAGAGTGTGTGAGAGACTGTGTTTGTGTTTTTGTGTGATACTGTGTGAGAGAGAGGGACAAAGACAGTGAGTGTGTGAGAGTGTATGTGGCAGACAGAGAATGGGTGACTGCGTGTGTGGTGTGAGGAACCCCCTCCCTCCCTCCCTCTCCCCTGCCCCCTTGCAGCCAGGCATGTGCAGCGACCCTCCTCTCCCCGTGTTCCCCCTGCAGCCACCCATGTCCAGCATCCCCCTGCAGCCACCCATGCCCATCAACCCTCCTCTCCCCCTGCTGCGTCCTTCCTGTCTCCCCTGCTCCCCCTGCAGCCACCCATGTGGTCTCAGGCCCCCCCCCCTCAGCATCCCTCCTGTCCCCCTGCAGGCACGCATATGCAGCGTCCCTCCTCTCTCCCTTGTCCCCCCTGCAGCCAGCCATGTCCAGCGACCCTTATGTCCCCCTGCAGCTACCCATGTCCAGCGACCCTCCTCTCCTGTGCAGCCACCCATGTCTGAGGACACTCCTCTCCTTTTTCCCTGTTCCTCCCCTGTGGCCAGCCATGTCCATCGACCCACCTGTCCCCCCTGATGACCACCAACCCTTCTGTCCCACTGCCTGCCCTGCAGTGTTCGTCCTGTATCCCCTGTCCCCCTTGCAGGCACCCATGTGGTGTGTGGAGCCCCATCCCTATCTCCCTGTTCCCTGCCCCCCCTGCAGCCACCCATGTGCAGCGACCCTCCCCCTCTCCCTGCTTCCTTCCAGCCATCCATGTCCAGCGAGACCCCCCCTTCCCCCCCAGCCGGCGCAGCACCCAAAGAAAGCCCCTTCTCCCCCCCTTCGCGCATCACCCGACCCCCCACCGTGGCACATCACCAAGCCCCTCCCCCCCTCATCAACCCCCTCACCACCCGCAACCGCTAATACAAACTGTGTCCAGCGGCTGCTGCTTCTGCTATTCAGCAGTAGCAGCCCATACATAAAGAAAAAAAAAATCCTCCTAAAACGCACCTCCGTTGAGAAGCATCTCACATTGGCTGAAGTCTCAGCATGCGCTCCTCCTCTCCCCTCTGACGTCTCGGTGTTTCTCCGGGGTCTTCCGGCAGGAACACTGACGTTGAGGAGAGAGGAGGAGCGGCTGCAGAGACGTCAGCCAATGTGAGATGGTTCTCCACGGAGGTGCATTTTAGGAGGTTGTTTTTTTGTTTGTTTGTTTTCTTTATGTACGGGCTGCTGCTGCTGAATAGAAGCAGTTTGTATTAGCGGTCGTGGGTGGCGAGGCGGTCGATGTGGAGGGGGAGGGGCTTGGTGAAGCGGTGGGGGAGGGGTTGGGTGATGCGGCGAGGAGGGAAGGGGGGTAGGGGCTTTCTGATGCCCCGTTGCACGGGTTGTTGTGGCGATGCGGCGGGGGGGGGGCACTTAGATGTGCACCGTCGAGGCTGTTTGTGTGTGTTTGTGTTTCTGTGTGTGTGTTTGTGTTTCTGTGTGTGTGCGTTTATGTGTGTGTGTGTGTGTGTGTGTTTGCATTTGTGCGTGTTTGCATTTGTGTGTGTGTTTATGTGTGTGTGGGGGGGGGGGTTGCGGATGGCTTTTGTGGTCGTGTGGTTGGGGAGTTTGCCAGCAGTCTGTAGCGATTCCTAGGCGGGGGGGGGGGGGTTGTGGAAACACTCCCCCTGCCTGGGTCGTTGTTTGTTGGAGGGGGTTGCCAGTTGGTAGGGGTGCCTTTATGGATCCCTTTACTCTCTGTGTTCCGCCCTCGAGGGCGGGGCAGAGAGACATGGTGAGTTGGATGGCTTCACCACCATGAACTTACGAACTGTTTAGGGATTTTGCAGATGGCTTCAGCAGATTGTCTTCAGAATGTTGAGGTAGCGTTTTATGTACAGATGGGGCGTGGCTGAGGGCGGGTCTATGAGTGAGGGTGACTGGTCCTAGCCTATGAAGACTACAGGATTTTTGTGCTTCTCTGCCTTGGAGTGAGCTTCAGAACATTCAAGGTGGGATTTATTAATATAGATAGTAAAAAAGGCCCGTTTCTGTTAGAAATGAAACGGGCGCTAGCAAGGTTTTCCTTGGAGTGTATGTTTCAGAAAGAGCGTGTGAGAGATGGAGCGTGTGCGTCAGAGAGAGAATGTGAGAGAGAGACAGAGTGTATGTGTTTGTGCGAGAGAGAGAGTGTGTGAGAGACAGTGTTTGTGTTTCTGTGTGACACTGTGTGAGAGAGAGGGACAAAGACAGTGAGTGTGTGAGAGTGTATGTGGCAGACAGAGAATGAGTGACTGCGTGTGTGGTGTGAGGAACCCCCTCCCTCCCTCTCCCCTGCCCCCTTGCAGCCAGGCATGTGCAGCGACCCTCCTCTCCCCGTGTTCCCCCTGCAGCCACCCATGTGGTCTCAGGCCCCCCTCTCAGCATCCCTCCTGTCCCCCTGCAGGCACGCATATGCAGCGTCCCTTCTCTCTCCCCTGTCCCCCCTGCAGCCAGCCATGTCCAGCGACCCTCCTCTCCTGTGCAGCCACCCATGTCTGAGGACACTCCTCTCCTTTTTCCCTGTTCCTCCCCTGTGGCCAGCCATGTCCATCGACCCACCTGTCCCCCCTGATGACCACCAACCCTTCTGTCCCACTGCCCGCCCTGCAGTGTCCGTCCTGTATCCCCTGTCCCCCTTGCAGGCACCCATGTGGTGTGTGGAGCCCCATCCCTATCTCCCTGTTCCCTGCCCCCCCTGCAGCCACCCATGTGCAGCGACCCTCCCCTCCCCTCCCCCTGCTTCCTTCCAGCCATCCATGTCCAGCGAGACCCCCCTTCCCCCCCCAGCCGGCGCAGCACCCAAAGAAAGCCCCTTGTCCCCCCCTTCGCGCATCACCCGACCCCCCACCGTGGCACATCACCAAGCCCCTCCCCCCTCATCAACCCCCTCACCACCCGCAACCGCTAATACAAACTGTGTCCAGCGGCTGCTGCTTCTGCTATTCAGCAGCGTACATAAAGAAAAAAAAATCCTCCTAAAACGCACCTCCGTTGAGAAGCATCTCACATTGGCTGAAGTCTCAGCTTGCGCTCCTCCTCTCCCCTCTGACGTCTCGGTGTTTCTCCGGGGTCTTCCGGCAGGAACACTGACGTTGAGGGGAGAGGAGGAGCGGCTGCAGAGACGTCAGCCAATGTGAGATGGTTCTCCACGGAGGTGCGTTTTAGGAGGTTGTTTTTTTGTTTGTTTGTTTTCTTTATGTACGGGCTGCTGAATAGAAGCAGTTTGTATTAGCGGTCGCGGGTGGCGAGGCGGTCGATGTGGAGGGGGAGGGGCTTGGTGAAGCGGTGGGGGAGGGGTTGGGTGATGCGGCGAGGAGGGAAGGAGGGTAGGGGCTTTCTGATGCCCCGTTGCACGGGTTGTTGTGGCGATGCGGCGGGGGGGGCACTTAGAGGTGCACCGTCGAGGCTGTTTGTGTGTGTGTTTGTGTTTCTGTGTGTGTGTTTGTGTTTCTGTGTGTTTTTGTGTGTGTGTGTGTGTTTGTAATTTGTGTGTGCGTTTATGTGTGTGTGTGTGTTTGCATGTGTGTGTGTGTGTGTGTTTGTGTGTGTTTGCATTTGTGTGTGTGTTTATGTGTGTGTGTGTGGGGGGGGGGGGGTTGCGGATGGCTTTTGTGGTCGTGTGGTTGGGGAGTTTGCCAGCAGTCTGTAGCGATTCCTAGGCGGGGGGGGGGGGGGTTGTGGAAACACTCCCCCTGCCTGGGTCGTTGTTTGTTGGAGGGGGTTGCCAGTTGGTAGGGGTGCCTTTATGGATCCCTTTACTCTCTGTGTTCCGCCCTCGAGGGCGGGGCAGAGAGACATGGTGAGTTGGATGGCTTCACCACCATGAACTTACGAACTGTTTAGGGATTTTGCAGATGGCTTCAGCAGATTGTCTTCAGAATGTTGAGGTAGCGTTTTATGTACAGATGGGGCGTGGCTGAGGGCGGGTCTATGAGTGAGGGTGACTGGTCCTAGCCTATAAAGACTACAGGATTTTTGTGCTTCTCTGCCTTGGAGTGAGCTTCAGAACGTTCAAGGTGGGATTTATTAATATAGATATGAAAAGGAAGTTTGTTGATACCTATAGAAGGGTCTAATTATAAAAATATTAATGCTGCCGAAATCAGGCGTTGAACGCAACTGTGCATGCGTGAGGCACATGCCTATGGCGCATTTATAATTAATTTTGCCCCAGAGACTGATGGGAAGTACAGGGGGTGTTTGGAAGCATCCTGGTTGCCAAGGTAACATTGAAATGGCGTGAATTCTGGCACATGCGCAGTATCATTAAAGGAGACCTGCACTGACACCTGGAAATCTAAAAAGTATTAAAAATACATTTTAAAAGTGCATGCATTTTAATGGTGGAATTTAGGTCTTGGGAGCTTATACTTGCTTGCTATGGGGTTACATATGCTTAGATTTTATGCAAATTAGTCTGATTTTGTGAAGTTTCAGTTTGGCTATTTAGGGGTCAATTTTAATGGAATTTTTTATAGAATAAACATTAGGGATTTGCTCTGACTTGTGTTATGTAATTTAAATCCAAAAATGAAGGTTTTATATACTGTTTTTAATCTAAAATGTACAATGGAATGTCAATATGGAAATCTGATCTCAAAAGCAGCTTTCTGATTGGCTGCACTACTCTAGTTAGGGACCTAACTACTGACAGTCAGTGTTGCCAGGTGGGCGGTTTTCCGCGACCCGCCGCGGGAAATTTTTGCCTGCGGCGGGTTGCAGTTTTTTGGGCTGTTTTTTGGGCTTCCGGGTGGTTTTTTGTGCGGCTTTTTCGGCCGCGGGGGCGGGGTTAGTGACGTTTTTGGGCGGGGTTAGTGATGTAGGAGGCGGGCCGATGACGTGGGAGGCGGGGCCGATGACGTGGGAGGCGGGGCCGGTGACATGAGAGGCGGGGCCGGTGACGGCGGGGGCGGGGTTAATGACGGCGGGGGCGGGGTGATGACGCGGGGTGGGGGTGTCAGGGGCGGGGTTTGAGTTTGGGCGGGTTTTGTGCTGGATTGGGTGGGAAAAAAATTTTCCACCTGGCAACACTGCTGACAGTTGGCGAGAGAGCAACGGAAGACTTTGATGGGAGAAGACCTGCTTCTTGATGTGTCTGTGTGAGAGGTCTGAAAGGAAAGAATATATGAGAAAGTTTGAGTATAATAATAAAAGAGTGATTGAGAATATTAACTGAGAGTACTGAGATTTTATAGAGGTTTGTACTGAATTTCAGAGGTTTTAATTTCTCTTCTGAGAGAGAAAAGCTGTGCTTCATAGTTTATTCTGAACTAATTGATAGTAGCTAAGGTAAAGAATAGTTAGAATACTATTTTAAAAAATATTTTATTCTGAAAAGTGCTGGAAAGCATTTAATATTAATAGCCCTTCAGTGGATTGAGGTAACTGAAATAGGAACTGATATGATATTGTCTCTGAAAGTTATCTTCTGAGATGTAAAGATATTTTTAAAGGTATTTATTGAAAACCAATAGATTTATATCTGACATTAGAAAAGTAAAGTAAAGATTTAATTTAGACAAAACCTCTTAGTACTGTGTGAATCCAGTGTGATTGTGTGTATGAGTGATATGAACAGCTGTGATCCTCAAATTCAGCAACTTCCTGGAAGAGGAACTGCTCTGTTCTTAGGGTTAGGAATTAAAAAGTTATTAGAATAAGGAATTCAGACAGAGAAAAAATTATTTTATTTATACTAGAATATTCAGTCCAGGTTCCTGTGACAGGCAGGCCTATCTCCAGATACACACACTGCAGGGAGGCAGATTCTTTCCTATTTTCTTTTTAAGAATAAGTTTAGGAAGAAGATCGAGATAAAAACAACCAGTACAGATTAAATTTTCCTAAAGTCAAGAAAGCTGAAATTTTAGGAAAAATTAATTTAACTGGACTCTGAAACAGAGAGAGAGACATTTTACATTTACAGTGCTTACTCATACCTACCTTAAGGAACTGAGAACCTGACTAAAAGAAAAAGAAGAAATTAAATTAGTTTAATTATTTATTAATAATACAATTGATTTGTAATACCATTAATGAATACTTACCTTAAAAGTAATTCCTAAAGGAGAAAAGAAAATTGGAGTTAAGTACAATTATATTAGGAAATATTATGAAACACTTGTTAACAGTTTATGTGCAATACTTGTAGTTTTTAGTATTCCTATGAATTTCTATAAGAAAAATATTTTAGAGTGTAAAACTGGATCCAGGAGGGATTTTAACTATTTATTATATTTAATATATTTAAGCTTTTAAATATTTTTAACTAGTTATAGCAAATTTTAAGTGCAATATAATCATGTATTTGCACTTTAATAAATAATTTATTTATATTTACAAGTGGTTGTGCCTTGACTTTATGTGAACCAATTTGATGCTCTTTACAGAAATCAAATCATACCTTATCTGTTTTCATCTAGTAACACCTTTCTAAGGATGATGTTTTCTTATGTTCACTCTGTACTCTGTGGGCTAAATACAGTTTAGACCTCGGCATACATGACTACAAATAAAAAGGGTTAATTGGATAAACTGTGTGAAGTTTGCAGAGCAGGTGACATAAGGTAACCAGAATCAAATCAGTATTATGTCACGGTATTTAGAATAGTCAGAATATTCAGAATATTATAAAATCTGCAGAATCACAAACATACAAGTGAATTTCCCTAACAAAAAAGACATAGGAATTTATCTATAAAAATTAATAATGGTTCCCTTGCAGTTTGTGGATGAATTGCCCTGCTGTTTTTTTTGTATCAGTCACACAGGACAAAAGACACAGGTATCCACTGTGCAATGCTGAAAACCGTGTAGAAGCTTACCTAACTGAAGTAATCTGAAAAGTAGAGAAATGGGATTTAAGGGCTGATTTAAATCTACTACGAGATTGTTCTACACATAATTCATGTGGTAATGAGTTCCAAAGAAAAAAAGACAGAGTAACAAGTAGAAGCAAGGTGGGAGAGAGAGAAATAATTCATTAGCTAAATATGAATGGCAAGGCAACTTTTATGGAATCAAAGATGACAAATAGGATGATGTGTCCTTAAAAACAGCATTGTGTGTTAACAGAAGAATCTTGAATTTGATGTGGTATATGACCAGCAAACAATGTAGTCGGTATAAAAATGGAGAAACGTGGTATGATAAATGGGTTTGATATAGCACTCTAATAGCCATGTTTTAAACAGACTGTAAACACTTTATGAAAAATTGGGGAATGCCAGTAAATACAGCATTGAAGTAATTCAGGTGACAGGTAACCAGACCTTAGATTATTGTTCTCTGATCCTGTTCAAATGTTCGATTGTTCAAAATTGGCGTAATGCAAAAAAACAAGTTCTTTTTATTGTGGAAGTTCATTGTTCATGTATTTTATTTTATTTAAAAATATTTGTATCCTGCATTATCTTTAAAATAAATCTATACATGTCACAATAGTACATATATAAAATAAGTAACTTAAAACAAATAGACAATAAAAACAACCTTAAGATCACATTATAACATAAGTCCATGATATAGTAATCTGATGACTTCAAGTGTGAGCAAAGCCTTGCTGAACAAATACACCTTCAATAATTTCCTAAAGGACAGCAACAAGGTCATCTGCCTCAACTCCAATAAAGCCTATTCCAGAGTAGAGCCATCAATTAAAAAAAAAAATAAGCATGCCCTGTCTTCTTTTAGGTGGACCTGATGGAAAGAGGGGACATCTAGGTTGACAGATGTTGACAGATGTTCTGAGGAGGCAATTGCTAAATGGGCATCATCAGTTAATGCTTTAAATACAAACACTAGGAGTTTAAACTGAATGTGAAACACAACTGGTAACCAGTGAAGTTCCTGTAAAACAGAGGTAATATGACTAGTTCGAGAAACCCCCTTGATTAGTCTGGCAGCAGCATTCTGAACTATTTGAAGTAGTCTAATAAAAATCTGAGGTAGCCCATAATGTAAGGCATTACAATAATCTAAATAAGGCATTCTATTCTAATTTCTAAGGCTTATATTCCGCTTTTATTTCATTGATTCAAAGACAGCACATTTTTAGCAAGAAGGAATTACAGCAAAGTAGAAAACCAAATACCATTCAAATTCATTAAAACATATAAGCTTATTTATAAAACAAAAATAAGTTTTAAGTACTTTTCTAAACAAAAAATAAGATGTAATTAAGTGAATCTTGACCAGTAAGGTATTCCATATTTTTGTACCCTGAAATAAAAGAGAACGTTCCCATAATGATTTTTGAGTCATCTGCTAAGTTGAGGAAAAATCAAGCAATAATGTTTTCAAACTTCTTAAGCAAGATCTATTTTCTGAGAATAGGAGTAAATCTCCAATCATACCTGAATAGTGATTCTCACCGGCATTTCTCAAAATTAATTGATTATGACAGGTGAAATGCCCACTTCTGGTCTTTCAGCCAATCAGAAGCGAGGACATGTGCAAGCCACACCCACTGCCCTGTCCCCTTTGATGATACCACCACCCAAGCCCAGCCCACTCCCCACCCCATGGACACCACCGGATATGACATTTCGACCCTGCCCAAGCCCCAGAGGCATAGCCAGGTTCTGATCTCATGTGGAGCAGACTTTTATAAAATAGACGCTGGTTGGTATCAGCTAGACAGCAGGGTCTGTGTTGTTGCTCAGGGGCTGTAGTGGGCACTGATTAATACAGCCTACTTTCAAATAGGGCTAGATGCTTTGTGAAATAACACAAACCCCTGCAAAAAGACACCCAAAATCTATACTGAAAAAAATTACCACACCATAACAGCCCTAACCTACGTATGAAAAGGCGGTGCTATAAATATTATAGTAGGACCTAGAGAAGTGTTTCCCTAGGTGGTCCTGGAGTACCACCTTGCCATTCAGGTTTTCAGGCTATCCACAATGAATCTGCATGAAAAAGATGTGCAAGTAATGGAAGCAGTATATGCAAATCAATGTCATGCATATTTATTGTGGATAGCCTGAAAACCTGAGTGGCAGGGGGTACTCCAGAACCAACTTGGGAAACACTGTCCTAGAACACAAAACTTACCACACCATAACAGCCCTAACCCACCAATGAAAAGACAGTGCCATATATATTACACTGGGCTCTGGAGTACCAATATACGCTGAAGAAGTTGTTGTTTATTTTTGCAATGTGATGGATGCCTGTTCTGGTGTGTGCCTGTGATTATCTTTGAATAACAGTCTTATTGCTATGATTTCTGAACATGTGGTATCATTAAAGGACAAACTTTTAAATGCCCAGTTGGGTATATATGCTAATCTCAATTTTGTTACATTTTTCAGACATATTCAGCTATTTGTTCCTATGATATAACTGAATTCTATTTTTCTGTCTCACCGTATTTTCAAATGTAAGCCACATTGAATCCGACTTTGCTTGGGATAATGTGTGATATAAATGTTTTTTAAAAAATCCTTTATCCTCCACCTTTCAAGACACTGCCTATCCTGCTGGATAGTAATGGCACAAGGAAAGCAAGTTTGGTCCAGTGAAGACTAACTCAAAATAAACTGTTCCTTAGATGGGTCCTACTATTACCATATTAAAAATATGACCATACCATGCTTCTGTGGCTATGTTCCACTAATGTTAAATGATTAACTGGATTTTTTGAAAGGATTATATAAACGTAGGATGCATGACTAGGGACACAAACATACATTTATTTATTCATTCAATATCACAATTCCTCATGCACAGCCACAAAACAACTTTTTAGGGTGGATAGTATTCCTTTTATTATCGACCAGATAGAGATAAGAGTTTTCAGTTTGGGCACAGTATATGTCATCACAAGCACAAAATATTAGAAATCCAATGGACTGCATTAGGGGCTTATAGCCCATTTATGTTTAAACAAAAGAGATCTACGTGAAACAAAATATTTATTTTTATTTTGCTTTATATAGAATATGGTCACAACTTGCCTTCAGTGAAATACAGGTCAAGCAGGCTTATGGCTGCTAGATAGGTCTAAAATGATAAACAAGTCTCTGACTGATTTCACTCTATTGCTGCAATAGTTGCAATAACTGTTGTGACAGGCTACAGGGTTAGTGAAACTTGGCATTGCCTCCAAAAACAGCTCATCTGATGAAGAAATGCCAACTGGACATTGGCATAAGCTGAACTACGCGGTCATGGTATCTTGTAAGATAAATGAGTAACTAGTCAGGTGCAGGGAAAAACAGAACTGAAAAGAGACTAAGTGAAACCATGGAGGTCAGGTGGTCGAGAGTAAGATTCATTGTGGTCGAAACTGATATGGTGTAATCAAGATTTACTGATAAACAGCTGACTGCCAGTAATCTAGGGCACAAAGAGTATATAAACTCTTGGCTTGGCCAGTGTGATGGAGAATTCAGGACCAGTGACATCTGTTTGATTCACTGACTGACAACTCCCCAAGACAAAACGGTCTTGTTTGCTGTTACCTTTGATCTTGTAAGAACTGTTTGGTGAGTATTGTATTGATTGATTTGCTTTAATAAAATTGAGAGCTGATTCATCATACTCCCTGTATTTCTCTTGTCTGTTATCTCTAACTTACTCAGAGTGGTGAACAACTCTGATAATTAAGGAGTCTAGATCAGCGAGGTAAAAATATATTAAGCAGCTTGGGGTGAGGCTTTGTTCTCTCCAGATGGTTATCAATAGAAATCAAACAAAATAAAACATGGAAAAGAAAATAAGATGATACTTTTTATTGGACATAACTTAATACATTTCTTGTTTAGCTTTCGAAGGTTGCCCTTCGTCAGATCGGAAATAAGCAAATGTAGTAGCTGATAGTATATATAAGTGAAACATCCAAGCATTTCATTGACAGTCTAGCAGGGTGTGGGTGGGTAGGAGGTATGCATGGGGACATCAAAGCATTTCATTGATAGTCTAACAGGATGGGTGTGGGTAGGTGAGAGGAGGGTGATAAACAGAGAAATACAACTTTATGGTTTATAATGGGCTAGAAAACCCAGATCCTTGTTAAGTCCTGTCTTTTCGGTTTCAAAATATTCAATCATTCTGACTTCAAAGGTCTTACATTCCTGCATTGTTTTAAAGTTACCTTTCAGGATTCTTACTGTGAAATCATTGGTGCAGTGTTCTGGTCTTGTAAAGTGGGAACCTGTGTTGACACCCAACAGAGCCAGGCAGAGAGAGAGAGAGCAGAGTTAGATGCATGGAAGGAAAGCAATCAAGGAGCCTGCAGACAGAGAAGAACTACACACACATGTGCCCCTTCTCCCTGCTGATGTCAGACGCCAGCACTTTATCAGCTGAGCTCCTTGCTTCGGCTTCTACTTTGGTAGGTGTTACTTGCTCAGTAGTGTGCTTCTCCTCTACTGCCTGTACCTGGATTACTCTTGTGTCTGCTGCCTGCCTACTGACTCTGCCTGTACCTGGATTACTCTCGTGTCTGCTGCCTGCCTCCTGACCTTGCCTGTACCTGGATTACTCTGGTGTCTGCTGCCTGCCTCCTGACCTTGCCTTATCTGGATTACTCTCTTGTCTGCTGCCTGCCTACTGACTCTGCCTGTACCTGGATTACTCTCGTGTCTGCTGCCTGCCTACTGACTCTGCCTGTACCTGGATTACTTTCATGTCTGCTGTCTGCCTACTGACACTGCCTGTACCTGGATTACTCTCATGTTTGCTGCCAGCCTACTGACTCTGCCTGTACCTGGATTACTCTCGTGTCTGCTGCCTGCTACTGACTCTGCCTGTACCTGGATTACTCTTGTGTCTGCTGCCTGCCTCCTGACCTTGCCTGTACCTGGATTACTCTCGTGTCTGCTGCCTGCCTACTGACTCTGCCTGTACCTGGATTACTCTCGTGTCTGCTGCCTGCCTACTGACTCTGCCTGTACCTGGATTACTCTCGTGTCTGCTGCCTGCCTACTGACTCTGCCAGTACCTGGATCACTCTCTTGCTTGCTGCCTGTCTGGCTGTCACGTTCATCACCCCGATTCCTGCTCCATCTCATACGCCTTGCAGGTCGCCTGCACCTAGGGGCTCAACCTCTGGGGAACGGCGGTCAGCGCAGGTGAAACCCGGGTTGTCTGGCCGCCAAGCAGAACCTGGTCTGAGTACTGGGCTCGGCATTGCTCTTCTTGGTACAAGAACTCATAGGTCTGACAAAAACAGAATAATTCATTTGTGTATCTAAAAGAAACTTGTACAAAATAGATGAAGATGTGATTCCATGTGCCCCAATGAAAGGAGAGTTTAATTCTACTTCCATTTAATTTCAATGTATTCTCTCAGCTTTACAACACCAGGCTTCTCAAGGCAGATCACAAAAGGTACAATGAACCCATCAGGAAACAGGATATCCTCACTGAAATCTGAACATCTGCATTGTATAGGACAGTGAAGAAAAATGAGCTCAACCTATAGAGTTTCTATAGCAGTTTCTACAATAATTTTTGAAGCTGTTTTAGTGATATTCAATTGTTATTTCTTTTCTCCAGCTTTTAAGGCACTGCCTATCCAACTGAAACAGCTTTAGACTTGTTACAGATGGCCCAACAATAAAAATGACAAGGTTGCTTACAATGGACTAGATAGG
This sequence comes from Microcaecilia unicolor, assembly GCF_901765095.1. Classification (NCBI taxonomy): domain Eukaryota; kingdom Metazoa; phylum Chordata; class Amphibia; order Gymnophiona; family Siphonopidae; genus Microcaecilia; species Microcaecilia unicolor. Next base: position 114,850,995 of record NC_044040.1, on the reverse strand, counting down.
CTGCTCACTTCCACTCCTGTCTATTAAACCTCCTTGGACAGCTCTTTCTACCTTCTATACCCCCCTTCCTCCTCCCTGAATCTTACACCTTCTGCGTTTCCCCACTCTACCGTCCGCGTGGTCATCTTCACTGCCCTCTTGTGCGAGTCTTGCATCTACTCCTGTCTCTTCTGCCCGCTCTCTCCCATCCGCATGGTCTTTTTTAAAGCCTGCCCCTGAAGTGTTCTCCCTCCGGCACCAGCGATTCACATAGTCAGCCTTCTGCCAGCGTCGGAGCCACTCCTCAAGCGCGTCCCGCCTACTCTAATGCAACTTCCTGTTCTCCGCAGAGGTGGGACGTGCCTGAGGGAGAGGCCAAGATGCTGGCAGAAGGCTGACTATGTCAATCACCGGTGCCAGAGGGAGAACGCTTCAGGGCTTTAAAAACCACGCGAATGGGAGAGAGTGGGCAGAAGAGGCAGGAGTAGATGCAAGAATCGCACATGAGGGTGGAGGAGGCAAAGATATTGGCATGTGGCACATAGGCACCATTTTTTCTAAAAATCTGGGGGAGCGAGCGTTCACCCTGCTCCCCACCTAGCAACGCCACTGCCAAGCCCTGCCACTATTGCATAGCCATGCTCCTCGCCCTGCCTTATTTGCATAGTCCTGCCCCCTTATGCATAACACCTCCACAAACCCCACCCCTTGTGGTGATACCATAGGAATATCATGGTCATGCCCCTTTTCCAAGATAGCGGCCACTACTATATACTACTACTACTACTACCACCACTTCTAGCCACCATTTTGGATGGGGTCAGGTGATGGGAAGTGACATTTAAAAAATCCTGACACCGCTTCCTACAGCCTCAGTGGAATTTAGTTGTGCATGCGCACCTTAACCTTTTTTTCTCCCAGGAAAAATAGGCATTTGTTTTTCTTTCAAAAAAGGACATCTTTTTAAGCTGGATCATCTGCTTTTAAGAACGACAGGAAGGACTAGCCTGCTGTACAAAGCTACCCTGCTTTTTCAAGAGAGATCACAATGGCTCTGGCTTGCCAGGCTTCTTTTTTTTTTTCAAAGCTGTTATAAGTAGGGTTACTATATGTCCGGATTTACCCGGACATTTTTTGAAGGTGTGTTACCTCCTCCTGTTTCTTAGCCCTCACAGGAAGGGGGGAAGCACAGGAAAATAATAATAAGAAAGAGAGACTCCATTAGGCGCAGCCAGTAAATTACCTTTATTAGTATCTCACAGAGCCAAAAATACAAAATAGTTCTCTCCCTGGAGCAGGTTGCCAATCAGCAGTGCACATCCTGAAAGACAAGGTCTGCTCAGCTAATACTGCCCCGGACATCACATATATACTGTTACAAGTTCTGTTTCTCCCAAATCATGTGATTTCCCATAAACCAGAACCATTAGGTAGCCTTATACCATATATGGATTGGTCATGTATTCTATCAGTCTCTCCTGATGTGTTTGCACATGCCCAGTCAGTGGCCATTGGCTAGTCAGTTATCAGTATAGCATATAGTCACAGAGCAAAAAATTACATAGAACAATACCCTTGTGTCCCCAAATCTGAAACATTCTAGGCTCACTGTGTCCTCAGTCTGTTGTTCACCAAGGTTACATCATTATATCCAGTTTATATGAAAAGCCTAGTCTCAGCTCCAGCAAAGTCAGCAAAATGTGTATCCCTAAAGTGTCTGTTCTCAGCTCCTGAGAAAGCAGTACTATATATTACATGTGAAAAACTGAGCAAAGTGCAGGCCTTAGGCCTAGCCCTTAGGAACAGGCCAGGCATAGGAAGGCATATACATTTCCCTCTTGAAAGGCTGAATAGCGAGTAGCGAGAAGCCTTTCACACACAAGGAGCACAGATAGTGGTGGTAAACATGAAGGACTGGGTTCTTCAGAACCAATACTGGAAGTGCCTCAGAGAGAAAATGATTACAACAAAAATATAATTTAAGGACAAAAATGGGGTTCAGGAGAGAATGATATGTCTAAGGGGAAACATAAAGCAATCATAAGTAAAAGTGGGCCATTAATAAATAAAAGTATGGTGGCATATGTCTTACACAAGGACAGAAACCTGAAAAATAATCATCAACAGAAACAACAACAGGATGAGCAGATATACACTAAATTAATAAATTGTAACATGTAATATCAAACTTTCTTGAAACCATTCAGCAGTAGTAGCGGCCTGCAAACCAGGAGTAAAGAAACTGAATCAAGTTAAGTGCTAGAGAATAAACAAAAAGCAACAGGAATAGAAAATCAAGCGTACGTACATACAGGTAACAGGAGCATTCACAGTAATAAGTAAGTGAAGCAATGCAAGAAAATATAAAAACAGCACGAGAAGAATTAACAGGAATAGTTAACTTGCATAGCAGCAGACATCAGATGAAACCAAGCATTGGAAGACTAGGGGTGGAGAGTGAACAAAAACTAGAAGAAAAACAAACAGTTGTAAGAATCCTGCAATTAGAGCAACAGTGTAGAGTTCAACAGTTAAAAAGCAAATACTTCATTATAGGAAATACTTCAGTATGGTAAAAGTCCAGAATGCAAAGTCCAAAATGAACAAATCCTTCTCAAGTTCCAGACAAAACAGTAGGTGAAGGGTGAAGATCAGATAGATGGTTCCAGGAAGAATCCCCTTCAAGAAAAGCAGATGTTGGGGCAAGAGTCCAAATGCAAAAGTGTCCAGATTAGAAAACAGCAGTGTAAAGTTTGTGTAGTACTTAAACAGCAGGTATTCGGCATCAAGCTTGAGTGAAGTTCTCTAGCATCCAATTGTAGTGGTATTGGGAATTATTTCTGTCCTGGTCTCCAGGAATTGGTGTCTGTTTAACTGCATCTATGACATAGAGCAGGAGGATGATAAGAAGTATTCCACAGATGGTACCTAGGACCAACCTGATTATTATCTGTCTATCAGTCAAGGTCCTGATTGCTCTCCTCCTTTCCAGTCATCCGAAGGCACTCCAAACTGTTGTCTCAGTCAATTGTTCACGTGGGTCATCTGGATCAGATGTTAAGGCTTCCATTTCGACCCTAAAGTATTGCTTGGGTTGTTATTTTCTTCACTGGGTTTGAGACGAAGGTTCCTGTTGAAGCACCTCCCCTTTGCAGCCGGGCTTACCCTTGCAAGAAGTTGGTCTACTCTGGTTGCTTAATCTCAGCTCCTGGGTCTGCTACCGTCTTGCAGAGCGATGCAGCCGTGGGGGTACTCAGCAGTACTTGGTATAGTTCTTCCCAGCGAGGTGAAGGCCAATTTTCCCTCTTGATAACCTTGATTAGGACCCAGTCTCCTGCTTGGACCTTGCTAAGCTCAATAGGTTCAGGATCTGTGGACACTAGTGACCAACAACAGAAAATGAAAAACAGTTAGGATGGAGGCGGTATAGGGATGCCCCCCCCCCCCAGTGGGTTTGTACATGAACAATTTCAAACAGCTCAAAACTATCTCCCCTTTGCCTAAAGAAGAACCAAGGGCGCCAATGTCTATATAGGGTTAACAGTTCTTTCACAAATAGTAGAGTAATACAGAATGTAAATTCTCTTTTTATCCACAAAACTGTTGCTAACAAGGCAGTGAAAATAATGACAAACAATGAAATACATGAAAAATCTAGAACCATAAGTCCCCAATACATTATGAAGTATGGCTGAGTCAAGTTTTGTAGCAGACTTCATATATCTGAATCAGGAAGTATGATTTTGCAGCTTTACTGACAAGGCCTCAATTTGCTTCCAAGTTAAGTGTGTGTAGGATCTTTAAGCTGATCATCTCTCCTGTTGAGTGGCAGATCCAGGAAGATGATTTCTTTATCTATCTGGAAAAGACTGACATAGCAGCCAGTAGCTGAAGGATAAGAGGGCATATACAGAAAATGAGAAACAAAAGCATGTAGAAACATATGAGTGTACAGCTAGTAAGCAGACAGAAAGCATTATAACTAAAAAGGTAACATAAATTATGTAAAAGAATATAACTAAAAAGGTAACATAAATTACATTAAAAATCCTGCAATTCATAAATCACACGAATTAGTCCAACGAAATTCTCCATCTGGCAAGGCAGCTGTAGATGTCACTGTTTAGAGACTAGTCTTGCAGCATGCTTCAGAAGGAGGCCAACGTATAGTAAATAAAGGCGCTTGGAAGGAAAAGCAGAGCAATAAGGGTGTATAGACATGAGGTCTAATTTCTGGCAAGTTCTTAAACAAAATGGCAGTAGCTCAAAAATATTGTCAGGTTTTGTACTTTATGCAGATCTAATTGAAGTTAATTTGGAATAAAAAAATATAAAAGAGTATACTATATACATTTCCCCATATAAACAGTGCAATATACGTCTACACTGCCATTCACGTACTCTGACCATCAAATCAACGTGCAGTGTGCTTTCTAGATATTGTGCCATGTGACTTTCCAACAATGCATTCAAGTGGCACCAAACAACTTTGACAATGTCTCATTCATTTTTAAGAGGAACATCCCTATAAGCTTTCACAGAATTACCCAAAAAGGAATGGGAATTTTTCATCCATCGATATCGCAATTAAACTTCCTGCAATGCAAAACATAACTGTAAATCATTATTATGGTAGTAACTCCCTCTAGTGGCTAAAATAAGGAAAACAGTATAATATAAAACAGCGAGAAAGTGTGCAATCAGATGATGATAACAAAATAGCTCTCTAGCCGTGAAAGAGAAGGCAATTAATTAGGGCACACTAGAGCAACAGTGTCAGACAAACTACTACTACTACTATTTAGCATTTTTATAGCGCTACAAGTCGTACGCAGCGCTGCACAAACATAGAAGAAAGACAGTCCCTGCTCAAAGAGCTTACAATCTAATAGACAAAAAATAAAGTAAGCAAATCAAATCAATTAATGTGTACATGAAGGAGGAGAGGAGGGTAGGTGGAGGCGAGTGGTTACAAGTGGTTACGAGTCAAAAGCAATGTTAAAGAGGTCGGATTTCAGTCTAGATTTAAAGGTGGCCAAGGATGAGGCAAGATGTATGGGCTCAGGAAGTTTATTCCAGGCGTAGGGTGCAGCGAGACAGAAGGCGCGAAGTCTGGAGTTGGCAGTAGTGGAGAAGGGAACAGATAAGAAGGATTTATCCATGGAGCGGAGTGCACGGGAAGGGGTGTAGGGAAGGACGAGTGTGGAGAGATACTGGGGAGCAGCAGATTGAGTACATTTATAGGTTAGTAGAAGAAGTTTGAACAGGATGCGAAAACGGATAGGGAGCCAGTGAAGCGACTTGAGGAGAGGGGTAGTACGAGTAAAGCGACCCTGGCGGAAGACGAGACGGGCAGCAGAGTTGTGAACCGATTAGAGTGGGGAGAGGTGTATAAGTGAGAGGTCAGCAAGAGGCAGATTGCAGTAGTCTAAACGAGAGGTGACAAGAGTGTGGATGAGGGTTTTTGTAGAGTGCTCGGAAAGAAAGGGGTGGATTTTACAGATGTAAAGAAAGAAATGACAGGTCTTGGCGGTCTGCTGGATATGAGCAGAGAAGGAGAGAGAAGAGTCAAAGATGACCCCAAGGTTTCGAGCTGAGGAGACAGGGAGAATGAGAGAGCCATCAACAGAAATAGAAAACCGGGGGAATGGGGAGGTGGGTTTGGGGGGTTTGGGTCATGTTTAATTTCAGGTGGTGTTGAGACATCCAGACAGCAGTGTCAGACAAGCATGCTGAAACTTTGGTTTGGATGCAAGGTGAGATATCAGGGGTAGAAAGGTAGATTTGGGAGTCATCAGCATAGAGATGGTAGTAAAAGCCATGGGATGAGATTAATGAACCAAGGGAAGAAGTGTAGATAGAAAAGAGGAGGGGACCAAGAACAGAACCCTGAGGCAGAGGGATAGAAGTAGAAGAGGATCCACCAGAGTGAACACTAAAGGTGCGGAGGGAGAGGTAGAAAGAGAACCAGGAAAGGACAGAGCCCTGGAATCCAAGTGAGGACAGGGTATCGAGAAGTATGCTGTGATCAACAGTGTCAAAAGCAGCGGAAAGATCAAGAAGAATGAGGATGGAATATTGACCTCTGGATCTTGCAACTTATTGGCTTCCAGGAAATTCACAATCCTTTCCTTCAAAAGTAATGGAAGCAATGCTGAAGGAAAGGATAGTGAATTTTCTGGAAGCCAATAAGTTGCAAGATCCGAGACAACATGGTTTTACCAAAGGGAAATCGTGCCAAACGAATCTCATTGAGTTCTTTGATTGGGTGACAGGAGAATTGAATCAGGGATGAGCTATGGACGTAATCTACTTAGATTTCAGCAAAGCTTTTGACACGGTTCCCCACAGGAGGCTCTTAAATAAACTGGATGGGATGAAGATAGGACCTGAAGTGGTGAACTGGATTAGGAACTGGTTGACGGACAGACGCCAGAGGGTGGTGGTGAATGGAATTCGCTCAGAGGAGGGAAAGGTGAGTAGTGGAGTGCCTCAGGGATCGGTGCTGGGGCCGAATCTGTTCAATATTTTTGTGAGTGACATTGCCGAAGGGTTAGAAGGTAAAGTTTGCCTATTTGCAGATGATACTAAGATCTGTAACAGAGTGGACACCCGGGAGGGAGTGGAAAACATGAAAAAGGATCTGAGGAAGCTAGAAGAATGGTCTAAGGTTTGGCAATTAAAATTCAATGCGAAGAAATGCAAAGTGATGCACTTAGGGAATAGAAATCCACGGGAGATGTATGTGTTAGGCGGGGAGAGTCTGATAGGTACGGGCGGAGAGAGGGATCTAGGGGTGATAGTATCTGAGGATTTGAAGGCGACGAAACAGTGTGACAAGGCGGTGGCCGAAGCTAGAAGGTTGTTAGGCTGTATAAGAGGTGTGACCAGCAGAAGAAAGGGGGTGTTGATGCCCCTGTATAAGTCGTTGGTGAGGCCCCACCTGGAGTATTGTGTTCAGTTTTGGAGGCCGTATCTAGTTAAGGATGTAAAAAGAATTGAAGCGGTGCAAAGAAAAGCTACGAGAATGGTATGGGATTTGCGTTCCAAGACATATGAGGAGAGACTTGCTGAACTAAACATGTATACTCTGGAGGAAAGGAGAAACAGGGGTGATATGATACAGACGTTCAAATATTTGAAAGGTATTAATCCGCAAACAAACCTTTTCCGGAGATGGGAAGGTGGTAGAACGAGAGGACATGAAATGAGATTGAAGGGGGGCAGACTCAAGAAAAATGTCAGGAAGTATTTTTTCACGGAGAGAGTAGTGGATGCTTGGAGAACTCTTTTTATTGAAAAAAAAACTAAAAACAAATTACACACATGAAAAAACAACCAACCCTCCCCTCACATCCCCCATCAACATCCTACCTATACACAAGCAACCTACCTATATATAAACCCCCCTCCCCCCACATGATAATACATTAAATTTATCTACCAAATACCCCAGAGTCCCCAAAACCCCTGCAAACAGCCAACTGAAAGCCCCTCATGGTGGTTTTAGCCTGACATGCTTCCACCACCTTGCGGATTTCTCCACCCCCTTCTCCACCCTTTCCCACTTTGCCGCTTCCTGCACCGCCCTCACCACATCCCAGCTGACGTTTTCCGCCGACCGGACATCCTGGTGCAGGGAGACCCCACACCGCGCTATCCAGAGGCAGTATCGGAGTATCACTGATATCAGAAAGTGTGTCTCCGGATCCAAGCGCCCTACTTTTACAGATGGACCGTACACCCAGTCCGCATAGGTGTACCGACGGAAACTGGGGATCTGCAACAGAGAGGAAACCCGGTCAGAAACATGGACCGAAAATGGGCATTTCTGCAGGAAATGCTCCATTGTTTCCTCGACCCCAGCACATTCCCCCCTTGGACATCCCCTGTCCTGCACTTTCCGATCTTTCAAGTTGGCTCTCACATACAGTTTACCGTGAAAGGACAGCCACGCAATGTCTGTGTATTTCACAGGGATCCGGTCAGATGTAATCAACCGCAACCCCTGCTTTAACACTGGGTCTGGCGCATCCCGCAGCGCTAGGGGCGCTGAAAACATCTGTGATCGAACCCTCTCCATCCAAACCCCCCGCTGTCCTTCTTTCACCTCTGCCACTGACACCCCCCACACCCTCACCAGCTTCACCAGGGTCTTGCAATAGCCTACCCTCCCCGGGGCCCCCTTCCGCAGAGCTACTACCCTTCCCCCTTGCTGCCATAGGTCCCAGTACCTGCTCCACCATTGCAGAACACTCCGTGCCCACCCCGGGGGCTCCTGCCCAACCGCCCTGTCCAAATTAAACTGCAGGAACAGCGCACTGAAGAACAGGACCGGGTTTACCATTCCCACCCCCCCCCCCCCTCCTTCCTGGGCAGATATGTAACATTACGCTTCACTGGGTTCATCCTGTTTCCCCAGAGCAACTGGAAAAACACGCTATATAGGGCTGTATAGCGGCTTTCCGGCAACAAGCAGATGTAGCTAACAAATAAAAACAAGGGAATTAGATGAGCCTTTATCAACTGGACCCGCTCCCTCATCGACATTCTCCACCCCTTCCATCTGTCTACCCGTGCCCTGGCTTCTTGGAGACACTTATCCCAGTTGTATAACCTATAATCCCCCTGGTCAAAATAAATCCCCAGAACCCTGAGCCGCTCCCCTGGCGCTGGAAACTGACCACCCAACTCAAATTGGTGCCCTTGATCTTCCCCAACCCACAGGCTATTCGATTTTTGAAAATTGACCCTCGATGCTGTGACCTGCGAGTAATCCTGGATCAGCTCCTGCAGTCTTCCTCCCTCCCTTTGGTCCGCCACCCACACTGTGACGTCGTCTGCATATGCCACGACCCTCAGCTGACTACCTTCCCCTACCTCCACACCTTGCAGTCCCTGCGCCCCTCCCTTCTCCACCCGTCTTATAAAAGGGTCGATGGCATATGCATACAACAGCGGGCTCAGCGGACACCCCTGCCGCACCCCTGCCCCCACCGTAAACCCCTTCCCCCTCCACCCATTTACCAAGGGGAAACACCCAGCCTGCCTATACAGCAGCTGCAGCTGCTCTACCCACCCCTTCGGGAACCCATAGTGTTCTAGAATTCTCCACAGGACATCCCATTGCACTCTGTCAAATGCTTTATCCTGGTCAAGTGTCACCACCAACCGACCATTCACACCTTCCCTACTGTGTTCAACTCCCTCTCGTACCCATGCTGCTGCTTCCAGGACCCCTCTGCCCTTAACCCCGCATGCTTGGGAGGCCGCTAACAATCCCGCAGACACCTGCCTCATCCTTTGAAAAAGCATTCTTGCGAAAATCTTCCGATCGGTGTTGAGCAGCGCTATCGGCCGCCAATTGGCCAGCAGCGACGAGTCCTTCCCTTTGCTCAACAAAATCAGAGCTGCTTCTGTCAGGGACCTGGGGAGGGAACCCTCCGAACGAGCTGCCTCCCATACCTTCAACAAGATCGGCCCCAGTTGCGCCTTAAAGGCCTGATAAAACTCGGTCGGCAGCCCGTCCGGCCCCGGCGAGGTCTTCTTGTGGAGTGCCTCAATGGCTTCTTCCACCTCCTGCACAGTCCATGGTTGCAAAAGGCCCTGGAGCTGGGGTCCCCAATCCCCTATCCCTGGGGTCCCTTCCACATAGCTCTCCATCTGCTCTTTATCTATCTGCTGGGCCGAGAGGAATGCTTCAAAGTAATCCCCTACTACACCTAAAATCCCCTCCTTGGAATCCTGAAGGATCCCTCGTGTGTCGCGCACTCCCTCAACCACCCTATGGTCCCTCCTCTCCCTACAACAGGCGAAGGGATCCGGGCTAACCATCTTTCCGAAATCTCGTTCATACACCAATGAGGTGTAACGATTGTACTGCACCTTTTCCAGGAGCTCTTGGAGTTCCCTTATTTCCACCTCACTCCCCCCCTGAGAAATTAATCTATCCCTCTTCTGCTTCACTGCCAGACCCAGCTTCGTCCTTTCCCTACCCTCCCTTCTCGCCTGCCTCAAAAAAAACCCCCGTGTGCGTCTTTTCACCGTGTCCCACCACCCACCAATCGATGAAAATGCTCCTTGTACTGTAACCTGGTCGTCCAAAAACCCAAGAAATTCCTCCCGCACCTGCCTGTTACCTAACCACTTTAAGTTCAGCCTCCACAACCCTCTCCCTGGCCTCTGTGCTCCCGCTCCCCCCACCTGAAGGAGAACCATATGGTGGTCCGAAAAGTCCACATCCACAATCTTTGGGCCCCCCAGACCAACCCCTTTCCTCACCAAGAAGCGATCTATTCTGCTCTTGCACTGTCCTCTAAAGAATGTGAACCCCTCCTGCCCCTCACAAAACTCCACATGTGCGTCAACCAACCCCGCCTCCCGCATAATCCTCGCCAGTCTCACCCCATCATAGCTCACCTGCATTAACCGTCCCCCACTATCCATTTTCCTCAATATCGTGTTGAAATCCCCACCCCAGACTACCTGGCGTGAGGTGTACAGGTAGGGCCGAATTTTCCCAAAAAGGAGTACCCTTTCCCTCTTACTCTGGGGCCCGTACACGTTGACCACCCTCAACGCTCTTCCCTCCCAAATCACATCTACCACTAGACATCTCCCCACCCCCAACTCCACCACCCTCTGGATATTCACCCGGTGCGTCTTAAATAAAATTCCCACTCCCCCATACCTGTCCCCCGCCAACCCCCACACCGAGGGTCCCCACCTCCAGGCCCGTCTCGCCCGCCTGATCTTTTCCAGAGACGTCAGCCGGGTTTCCTGTATCAGGAAACAATCCGCCCGGACCCGCGCAAACCTGTCATACGCCAAGCATTGCGCCTTTGGGGAGGAGATACTGGCCACATTAAGGGTAGCAAATGTTAATACAAGTCCCGCCATTCTCATGGAGAGTAACCGAGCTGCTCAACACCTCCTATACTCTGTACCCGAACCTCCTGATGTTCCCCCTTCGCACCCTGAGACAGGTCCTCTTCCGTGCGGCCATCATCCTCCCCCACCCGATCCCCTTCCCCCCCCACCAGTCCCACCTGTACCTCCCCTCCCCCTTTCTTCCTTCCTTTCTTCTTCTTTGTGCTATCCAATCCCACTTCATTACCCCTCACCCTCCCTTTCCCCCTTCCCCCAACCTCACCCCCTAACTCCTCCTCTAGGTTCTCCCTGTCCTCCAAAACCTCCTCCAATTCCACTCTGTCCCCCCACTCATACACTTGGGCCAACGCCCCCTGCACAACCCCCTCGGCCTTCCTCTTACTCCCCTTCCCTCTCCCATCCCTTCCACCCTCCCCTCCCCCTGCCTCCTCTCTCCCCCCTCCCTCTTCCCTACTGCCCTGAACCTCCCCTCCCTTCTTCCGACTCCCTGTACTTCCCACCTGAACCTCTTCATATTTCCTTTTGCCTTCTGCTGTCCCCCCTGCCTCTGCTCCCTCCTCCATCAACTCCACCCTCGTCCCCTCCATCTGTTCGCCCTCCTCACCCTCAGCCCCCCCATCCTCCTCTCCTAACACCTGATATCTATTCCCCCCCCTCGCCCCCTGCTGCGGCACCTCCCCGCCTACCGCCCGTGTCCCCCCCTTTCTAGACTTCCTCCTCCTCTGTGGAACTCGCACCCAATCCCCCTCCTGCTCCTCCCCTGACGCTCCTTCCTGCCTCCCCTCCCCTTCTCCTACCAGCTCCTCCCTGCCCAGCACCCCGTGCCCTGCCCCCTCCTCTTCCCCTACCACCCCGCCATACCCCTTCCTCCACATGTCCCACTCATTATGGGACGCCCGAGGGCAATTCCGGAATGCATGCCCCAGCCCTCCACAGAGATTGCACCGAATCGAGGTACAATCCTCTGTGGAGTGCTGGGTGTCCCCACATCTCCCACACTTTACCACAGGGCAGGACATGCTAAAATGTCGAAATGAACCACACCTAAAGCACTGTCGTGGCTGTCCTTTGTAAAAACACAGTATCCTGTCACGGCCGATGAAAGCTGCCGAGGGGATGTGCTGAACGACATAGCCGTCCTGTTTTAATTTTACCTGGGCTCCCCAACCTCCTGCCCAAACCCTACTCGGATCCGGTAGCTTAGTAAGTGGTGACTTCAGCTCCGCATACCGCTGGAGCCAATAAGCCAGATCTGCCCCTGAGATAGACTCATTCCGCACAAGTAGGGTAACCTGCACCAGGTCCGGCTTGCTGATCGGAATCACCCTGAAGTCCCGCCACTCCCCCTTCCCCCTTACTCCCTCATACCGTTCTCAAAAAATTTCCATCCCCCTCTGGGTCATAAAGCTTACATCATATTCGGGGATGTTGACGGGGTGTATACAAGCATAAAAGTCCTCAGGTATGAACCCCATCCCCATCACCTGTTTCAAGACCTTTTCCTGGGACGGCATTGCTCCGTCCCCTATCCATTTAAGCTGAACCACATTGCGTCTTTTTGGTAACTGCCCACCCCCTTTCCCCATTCCCCCCAAACCCCTGCCTGTCCCTTCATACCCCGCAAGTCCTCCCCCCTCCCTCCTCCCCCCTCCCTGGACCACTGCAGCAAAGGACACAGACCCTTGCCCCCATCGCCCCCCTACCCCTGAGCTGGTGCCAGCCCTACCCTCCAACTCCGCCCCCCTCCCTTGCTGCCCCTCAGCCTTACTGTCTTCCCTACTCCCCCCCACCTCCTGCCCCCCCGTACCCGTAATGATGTCATCTCCCCCCTCCCGCTGCCCCTCCCCCCTGCCTCCCCCCCTTCCTTTTACTCTGGGGCCTCCCTGCCCCTCAGGAACCATACCCCCTCTTCCCTGATGCTGGCCCACTGACATACCTCCATCCCCTGCTGCCCAGACACCTGAGTCCCCTGCATCAGGCAAATCTACACCAAAAGAACCTTCCCACTGCAAACCTTCAGCAGCCCCAGAATCCCGCAACAAACCCCCTTCAGCCTGCCCTCCCTCCGGCTGAACCAAGTCTGGTACCGCATTACCGGCAGTCCTTGCGGCCATTACTTGCTGCGGGGCTGGCGCTGCAAGAATCTCCCTGTCTGCCCCTTCTTTCTCACAGCCTTCTGGGTGCCTTGACTCCTTTCTCTCTGATGGCTCTGCTCCGGTCCCGTTGTCGAACCCGTGCAAACTCCCTCCTCCTGCGCCCCGATTGGGCAAACCTGCCCTCTCATCTGCTGTGAGTGGGCAGAGCTTCCTCGAACCCGGAAGCTCCGTGTATCGTCTCTCCGCTCCTTGCTGAAAATTAGCCTCTGTCCCCCTTAGCGCTACAGCCTTCTGGCTCGCCTCCGATGTTCCACCGGCTGTCTGTGATGTCCCTTGCAGCTGCGAACTGCCCTCTGCACACTGCAAATCAGCCGTCTCTCGATCAGGTATGACGTCCTGCCCCTTCGATCCTCGTGGGCGGACCTGCTGCGCTAGTAATGGCACTGCGCTTGTAGGTTGCTGACCTCCCGAAACCGATGCCTCCAGTGGAAAAAGAACCACCTGTGGCTGCAACCGCTTGTCCTTGCTTGCAGCCCACTGCTCCATTCCGGGTACACCGCCCTCTTTCTTCTGCATCGGCTCAACCAGAACTGCATTAGACAACAGGCTCTCCCCTGTAGCGCCTGACCCTGTGTCTAGTATCTGGAATGATTGTCTCTGAAACTCTCTCGCTTCTGTATTTTCCTCCACAGGTCTCTGTGTCTGAGAAGTCTGATCCAGACCAGCCCTGACGTCCCTGAGCTCTGCTGTCTCTGGAAGAGGACCGGGCTGGCTTGCCAGGTACTGCATATACTTTAATGTGGCTTGTGTACCGCTCCCGGTCAGTTCTGGCACTGAAGAATGCAGGGACCCAGGAACTGAACCCTCTGTCTTCTTCCCTCTCCGTTCTGCTGTGGGGTCTGATCGTTTACTTCCCTGGCCTCCAGCGAGAGAACCAGAAGCCATTCTTTCCTTGTTCACATAAATCTCGCGCAAAGGGTTCCCAGGGCCTTTTTTTAAAACCCCAAGCAGCTGTTCTTTCTTCCCAAGCATTTTTTTTTAGACGTGTTTCTTCCTTTTCATATAGGTTCTTGTGTGTTGCTGGAGCTACTTTAATCATAGTTTTAGCCATCTTGATACGTTTACCCAGATCCACCACCTCTTTCTCCACGGCCTTGATTCTCCTAACCACTTTAATCAAACCACTAGCTGGGTCCTCTGGGTCCTGGATTCTCTCCCAAAAATCTTCCTCTTCCGAGGACACGCTGTCCTCACTGCCTGTCTCCTCAGATTCAGGCTGACTCTCCTGACAGGTATCCATCTCCTCCACCTTCTCTCTGCCCCGCAAACTCCCTTCTTGGGCCTTCACCAGCTCTCCCCCCCTCTCACCTTCTGGATGTTGTAGGCCAGTGAGGGGGGTACCGGACTGGCTTCTGCCCTCGGGCTGCTGTTCTCTCCGGTCTACCGGGCTCCTCTCCCTCCTCTCTGCGGCTTTAACAGAGAGGGAACCGTTCTTCCAGGCCTTCTGGTCCTGGGCCCCAGGAGGCCCCATATCCTGGGCCTTGCCTGAGGACCGCTCCCCCGGGACCTTCCTCATTTCTGGGGAAGGAGCTAGGCCTCACTCCCTTCCCCCTGGAAGCCTGCAGAGCCTCTGGCAGCACTTCCTCCTCCTTCCAAGTCTCACAGCAACTAACTTGGAATGCCGTCCCGCGGGAGGTGGTGGAAATGAAAACAGTAACGGAATTCAAACATGCGTGGGATAAGCATAAAGGAATCCTGTGCAGAAGGAGGGAGGCGGGGCTGGTGGTTGGGAGGTGGGGATAGTGCTGGGCAGACTTATACGGTCTGTGCTAGAGCCAGTGGTGGGAAGCGGGACTGGTGGTTGGGAGTTGGGGATAGTGCTGGGCAGACTTATACGGTCTGTGCCAGAGCTGGTGGTTGGGAGGGGGGGATAGTGCTGGGCAGACTTATACGGTCTGTGCCCTGAAGAGCACAGGTACAAATCAAAGTAGGGTAAACACAAAAAGTAGCACATATGAATTATCTTGTTGGGCAGACTGGATGGACCGTGCAGGTCTTTTTCTGCCGTCATCTACTATGTTACTATGTAGCCAGTAATAGGTCATTGGAGACTTTAGTAAGCGCAGTTTCGGTTGAGTGGAGAGGGCGAAAACCAGATTGTAATGGGTCAAGAATAGCATGTGAGCAGAGAAAATCAAGGCAGCGGTGGTGAACAGCACGCTCAAGTAATTTGGAGAGAAAAGGGAGGAGGAAGATGGGTCGCTAATTAGAGGGACAAGTAGGGTCGAGTGAAGGCTTCTTAAGGAGAGGTGTGACCACAGCATGTTTAAAGGCAGTAGGGACAGTTGCAGTGGAAAGTGAGAGGTTGAGGATGTGACAGATAAAAGGAATAAGAGCAGGTGAGATGGCATTAAGAAGGTGGGTGGGAATGGGATCAGAGGAACAGGTGGTACATTTTGAGGAAGAAAGGAGAAGTGTAGTTTCCTCTATAGTAACTTCAGGAAAGGAGGAAAAGGAATGAGGGGAAGGAGAGAGAGGGGAACGGACTAGTGGAGGGAGAGGTGGCGAGGTAGAGAATTCAAGGTTTATCTTTTGAACCTTGTCGTGAAAGAATTCAGCAAGGGTCTGAGAAGATAATGAAGGGGGAGTTGGGGGAGGGGGCACCTTGAGGAGAGAGTTCAATGTGGTGAAGAGAAGTCGAGGGTTAGAGCCAAGAGAGTTGGTCAGTTGGATATAATAATCCTGTTTGGCGCGTAAAAGAGCAGATTGGAAGGAGGTCAGCATGAACTTAAAGTGTAAGAAATCAGCAAGGGCCCGAGCTTTCCGCAAGAGTCGTTCAGCGGAGCGGGTACAGGAACATAGGTAGCGGATATTAGAAGTCAGCCAAGGTTGGGGTTTTGTAAGCCTTATAGGGCGGGTCATCAAAGGTGCAAGTGTGTCTAAGGCAGAGGATAGAGTATTGTTGTAAGAAGAAACAGCCTCGTTGACAGACGTGGATGGTGCCACAGTAGAGAGGAGGTTTGAAACATGGGAGGATAGAGATGAAGGGTCAATATCGTGAAGATTCCTAGATAAATTAGATAAGATAGGATGGGACTGGGAGGGAGGAGATTTAAGTGTGAAAGTTATAAGATGGTGATCAGAGAGGGGAAGATCAGAGGCAAGGAAACTAGAGGGTGAACAGTTGGAGGAGAAGATGAGATCAAGACAGTGACCATTTTGATGAGTAGGGGAGGTGGAGCATAGTTGGAGATTGAAGGAGGATGTTAAAGCGAGTAACTTGGAAATATAAGAGTTGGAAGGATCATTAGCAGGAATATTAAAGTCACCAAGGATGAGAGAGGGGGAGGAAGGATCATGGAAGAAGGCAAGCCAGGCATCAAAGTCACTGAGAAAGGATGAAAGGGACTTATCAGGGGGACGATAAATGACCGCTATTCGAAGAGGCAGAGGAGAGAAAAGGCAGATAGAGTGGACTTCAAAGGAGGAAAAACAGTGAGATTGAGGTGGAAGAAGGGGTTGAAATCTGGAGGAGGGAGAGAGAAGTAGTCCAACACCCCCCCCCCCCCCCACGACCAGCAGGGCGAGAAGTATGTGAAAAAAGATAACCGCCATGGCAGAGGGCTGCGACTGAAGCAGAGTCATCAGGGCAGAGCCAGGTTTCTGTTATGGCGAGCAGATGGAGGTGACGCAAGATAAAGAGGTCCTGGATATAGGGGAGTTTGTTACAGATAGAGCGGGCATTCCATAGGGCGCAAGAGAAGGGCAGAGAAGAGTAGGGGAGTAGAGGAATAGAGATGAGGTTAGAGAGGTCGCGGTGAGATCTGTAGAGTTGGGATAATAGTTGGTGAGGAGGGCCAGGATTGGGATTGATGTCGCCAGCTGAGAGAAGGAGTAAAAGAGAGTGGAGGAGAGTAGGAGAGGTGTGGCCATGAAGGCAAGAGGTATTTAGGTGGAATGGGGAAGGCAAAATGGAGGGAAGAAAGAGACGGAGATTAAAAGCCAAGAGGGAGGAATAAGGTAGGAGAGAAGGTGAGGTGATGAAGTCGATGGATAGGCAGTGAGTTCCTATAGCAGAGAGAGGTAGGGGGTGAGGGAAAAGATTAGGAAGGGACAGGGCTAGGAAGAGAATGTGAATAGGGGCCATAAATGACTGAGGTACTTTAGCAACTGGGAAGAAGATTAGATGTAAAGAGAAAAATGCCCTAGAGCGGAGGCCCTGAGTGGATCGGAGTAGACCTGGGTGTCACCCCGGAGAAGGCTGTAAGGATATGCAGATGAGCTGCAAGTCCTCCACAGCACCTGAAAGGCAGCTGGTGGTAGAGCTGGGCACCTCTCAGCTGAGGAAAGGCTTACCAGGGGTTAGGCCGAAGCCAGCATTCCTCCCCCTGAGGGTCACCTGATCCTAGCCAAAAAGCACCTGGAAACGCTGTGCACTTGGAGCGAGGGCCCTGGGAAGATCGGGGTGGACCTGGAGTCACCCCGGATACAACTGTGAGGAAATGCAGAAGGGGCTGCAAGTCCTCCACAGCACCTGGTGGGAGCGCTGGGCACCTAGAGAGGAGGCCCTGAGTGGATCGGAGTGGACCTGGGTGTCACCCCGGAGAAGGCTGTAAGGATATGCAGATGAGCTGCAAGTCCTCCACAGCACCTGAAAGGCAGCCGGTGGTAGAGCTGGGCACCTCTCAGCTGAGGAAAGGCTTACCAGGGGTTAGGCCGAAGCCAGCATTCCTCCCCCCGAGGGGAAGCAAAATTCTTCTGAAATAGCATTAATCTAAAAGCACATTAAGGTACACTCTGCCTGGGAGGGATGTCTGTGAAATCTCAGTGACCTAGAATACAGAGCATACATGGGCATAACACTATCTTGAGAATTAAACACATTTAATATTGCAGTACACAAACATCTGTTGTAAGTAAATTGAAAGATAAGGTAATTTAAACCAATTGGGGCAAACTAGGTGCTGTCCTTGTTCCAGTAGAAAATATGTTCTTGCAAGGTACACAAAATATGTTAACTTCTTCTTAATGTAAACATTCATATAGATTTACATTTCCTGTGAGGCAGTGTCTAGAGTGACACAGATATTAATGAACTAAACACTGCAAGGAAAACAGGAACTGCAGGACAAAGTTTAAAAGCATTTAGCATGAGGACACAACAGAAAAAACACAGGCAAGAACCCCATAGCAAATCATAGCAAATCTCACAGTTAATGTCAAAATGCAAAAGTGAATGTGAAGTTTGGAAACCACGGTAAGAAAAATCAGCTTTAAGAAAATTCCTGATGAGGCACAAACAAGGTAAAATTAGTTGCGTACAATCTTAGTAGGAGGAATTAAACCAGCTGGAAATAAGAAAACTGCATTACAAAATTAACATGCCATCAGAAATAAAAAGACAATTTTACGAACCTAAAAAAAAAAAATAACTGCAAACAAAAAATCAATTAAACAGAGTAGGACAATGAGGGCCTCTGCTTAAAAATCACTAAACATACACGTCATTAAGTTACACTTTTGAAAATCGAATACTAATGTGACTATTATTCTCTCTTTTTTATTAATGACGTGGCTATTTGTAAGGTAGGGGAAAAAATTTTAAAACAATAAATTGTGAGGGCAATTTGAACAAATAAGAGCAAACTTAGGCAGTTGCCTAGAAAAGCACTATAAGTGCACAAAATACTGTACTGTAAGGTATATAAAAAAAAACTTAACAACAACAATGTCTGTTTTTGTTTTTATATAAGCCTTATAGTCAAATTTTAATATACAGAAAGAAGATTACATCACAAAAATTAGAGCCCCAATTTTAGTATATGTACTGCCAAATAGTAGTGTAAGTGACACGGAGAGCAGTTAAACATTTATCGGTTCTTCTGCGATGAAAGAGGCCGCATAAAGACAGACGAGCAATTGAAAATCAAGGAATTAAGAGGGTATAATGTACATTATTGTATAGAAATTAAATATTGAGCATGCTTTTTAAAGGAAACATGGTGTTATATACAAGTATATATATATATATATATATATATTTCTCCGAGGACAAGCAGGCTGCTTGTTCTCACTGATGGGTGACGTCCTCGGCAGCCCCTCCAATCGGAATCTTCCTAGCAAAGTCCTTTGCTAGCTGTCGCGCGCCCGCGCGGCCGTCTTCCCGCCCGAAACCGGCTCGAGCCGGCCAGTCTTCTTTCGTCCGCACTCGGTACGGCTGTGTTTTTGTCGTGTCGAGCCCCGGAGAGTCGACCTCGCGCATCCGTTATCTAAATCGACGTGTTTTTCTTCGGAAAAGTTTCATTTTCGTTCGGAAAGTGCTCCGGAAACCCCCTTGGGTTTCGTTTGCCCCTTCCCGTATTTCCAGTTTTGCCCCGGTAAGTTTTCTTTCGTTGTCGGGGTAGGCCTCTTTTCGGCCTCGGTCGAGATTTTTCTCCCTTAAAGTTTTGGTGCTCCAAATTCGTCATTTCGGATTTTGACTTCGCCGGCGTGATTTTTCCGCCCATGACATCGAAGCCTTCCAGCGGCTTCAAGAAGTGCACCCAGTGCGCCCGGGTAATCTCGCTCACTGATAGGCACTCTTCGTGTCTTCAGTGTCTGGGGGCCGAGCACCGTCCCCAGAACTGTAGTCTGTGTTCCCTCTTACAAGGGCGGACTCAAGTAGCGAGATTAGCCCAGTGGAACGTTTTGTTCTCGGGCTCTTCGTCGGCATCGGCACCGGGGTCATCGTGTGCATCGACGTCATCAGCGTCCAGACCTTCTTCCTTGGCTGCCAGTGCATCGAGTGCATCGAGGCATCGGCCCTCTGCATCGGCGCCGAGACATCGGATAGCTGCATCGACGTCGGTGGTACCGGGACCTCGTCTCCTGATGTCGTCGGACGGTGGTGCATCGAGTGGAGTGCAGGTGAGGGCTGTCCATTCCCCTGCTGGTGGCGGTGAGCCCTCGGGTGGGTCTCCTCCTACCCTGAGGGCTCCTGCGGTACAGCCCCCCCGAGATCGACCCCCTTCGGTCTCGGCCCCGAGGAAGCGACGGATGGATTCTACGTCCTCCTCGTCGGTGCCGGGGAGCTCCGGTGACATGCTTCGGAAGAAGTCGAAGAAGCATCGACACCGGTCCCCTCCCCGCGTCGGCACCGAGAGCTCTGGGTCGCCGAGGGAGTCGGCACCCAGCAGGCATCGGCACCGAGAGGACCGCTCACCCTCTGTTCAGGAGGTGTCGATGCGCTCCACTCTGGACAGCCCGGAACAGCCTCCACGCCCGGAACAGGTTCTGACGTCGACGCCTGCATCGACCTCCATGCCTTTCTCTGCAGCCGCTCTGAACGAGAGCCTCCTGGCCGTTCTCCCAGAGATTCTGGGAGAGCTGTTGCGCCCTACCCCTCCGGTACCGGCGGTGCTTGCGCCTCCGGTACCGTCGAGCGTGGCGCCGGCTGGCCCATCGCCCGGGGTGAGGTCCCCGACGTCGGTACCGCGTGCGGTGCCGACTGCGGCCACCTCCCAGGAGGGCTCCCCGACTACGTCGGCGGAGGGAGCTTCGCCGATGCGGGCGAGGGAGTCTACCTCTCGACGCCCCCATCGTGGACGTGGCTCCACGGAGTCGAGCCGGGCGCGGTTGCAGACGCAGGTCCGTGAACTTGTGTCTGACACCGAGGGTGAGGCCTCGTGGGAAGAAGAAGAAGATCCCAGATATTTCTCTGACGAGGAGTCTGAGGGTCTTCCTTCTGATCCCACTCCCTCTCCTGAAAGACAGCTTTCTCCTCCCAAGAGTCTGTCTTTTGCTTCCTTTGTCCGGGAGATGTCTACGGCCATCCCCTTCCCGGTGGTTGTGGAGGACGAGCCCAGGGCTGAAATGTTTGAGCTCCTGGACTATCCTTCTCCACCTAAGGAGGCGTCCACTGTTCCCTTGCACCATGTCCTGAAAAAGACATTGCTTGCGAACTGGACCAAGCCACTAAGTAATCCCCACATCCCCAAGAAGATCGAGTCCCAGTACCGGATCCATGGGGACCCAGAGCTGATGCGCACCCAGTTGCCTCACGACTCTGGAGTTGTGGATCTGGCCCTAAAGAAGGCTAAGAGTTCTAGAGAGCATGCTTCGGCGCCCCCGGGCAAAGACTCTAGAACCTTAGACTCCTTTGGGAGGAAGGCCTACCATTCCTCTATGCTCGTGGCCAAAATTCAGTCTTACCAGCTCTACACGAGCATACACATGCGGAATAATGTGCGACAGTTGGCGGGCTTGGTTGATGCTCTTCCCCCTGAGCAAGCCAAGCCTTTTCAGGAGGTGGTCAGGCAGCTGAAGGCGTGCAGAAAATTCCTGGCCAGAGGAGTTTATGACACTTTTGATGTTGCGTCCAGGGCCGCTGCTCAAGGTGTGGTGATGCGCAGGCTCTCATGGCTGCGTGCCGCCGACCTGGAGAATAGACTCCAGCAGCGGATTGG
Organism: Microcaecilia unicolor; assembly: GCF_901765095.1. Lineage (NCBI taxonomy): Eukaryota > Metazoa > Chordata > Amphibia > Gymnophiona > Siphonopidae > Microcaecilia > Microcaecilia unicolor. The sequence continues at coordinate 114,829,586 of NC_044040.1, read as the reverse complement.
GGACTCGCCTTGCCGTGCGGACAACATTTTTGGAGAAAAAGTCGAGCAGGTGGTAGAGTCTCTCCACCAGCGGGACACCGCATTCGACAAGTTCTCCCGCCGGCAGCCTTCAGCTTCTACCTCTACAGGTAGACGATTTTTCGGGGGAAGGAAGACTGTTCCCTATACTTCTGGTAAGCGTAGGTACAATCCTCCTTCCCGACAGCCTGCGGCCCAGGCTAAGCCCCAGCGCGCTCGCTCTCGTCAGCAGCGTGCGCCTCAGCAAGGCCCCGCGGCTCCCCAGCAAAAGCAAGGGGCGAGCTTTTGACTGGCTCCAGCAGAGCATAGCCGACATCCAAGTGTCAGTGTCGGGCGACCTGCCAGTCGGAGGGAGGTTGAAAGCTTTTCACCAAAGGTGGCCTCTCATAACCTCCGATCAGTGGGTTCTGCAAATAGTCCGGCAAGGATACACCCTCAATTTGGCCTCAAAACCTCCAAATTGTCCACCGGGAGCTCAGTGTTACAGCTTCCAGCACAAGCAGGTACTTGCAGAGGAACTCTCCGCCCTTCTCAGCGCCAATGCGGTCGAGCCCGTGCCATCCGGGCAAGAAGGGCTGGGATTCTATTCCAGGTACTTCCTTGTGGAAAAGAAAACAGGGGGGATGCGTCCCATCCTAGACCTAAGGGCCCTGAACAAATATCTCGTAAAAGAAAAGTTCAGGATGCTTTCCCTGGGCACCCTTCTCCCCATGATTCAACAAAACGATTGGCTATGCTCTCTGGACTTGAAGGATGCCTACACACACATCCCGATACTGCCAGCTCACAGGCAGTTTCTGCGATTTCAGTTGGGCACACGCCACTTCCAGTACTGTGTGCTACCCTTTGGGCTCGCCTCTGCGCCCAGGGTGTTCACAAAGTGCCTAGCTGTGGTAGCAGCGGCGCTTCGCAGGCTGGGGGTGCACGTGTTCCCATATCTCGACGATTGGCTGGTGAAGAACACATCCGAGGCAGGAGCCCTGCAGTCCATGCAGATGACTATTCGCCTCCTGGAGCTACTGGGGTTTGTGATAAATTACCCAAAGTCCCATCTTCTACCAGTGCAGAAACTCGAATTCATAGGAGCTCTGCTGGATTCTCGGACGGCTCGTGCCTATCTCCCAGAGGCGAGAGCCAACAACTTGTTGTCCCTCGTCTCGCGGGTGCGAGCGTCCCAGCAGATCACAGCTCGGCAGATGTTGAGATTGCTGGGCCACATGGCCTCCACAGTTCATGTGACTCCTATGGCCCGTCTTCACATGAGATCTGCTCAATGGACCCTAGCCTCCCAGTGGTTTCAGGCTGCTGGGGGTCTAGAAGACGTGATCCACCTGTCCACGAGTTTTCTCGAATCCCTGTATTGGTGGACAATCTGGTCCAATTTGACTCTGGGACGTCCTTTCCAAATTCCTCAGCCACAAAAAGTGCTGACAACGGATGCGTCTCTCCTGGGATGGGGAGCTCATGTCGATGGGCTTCACACCCAAGGAAGCTGGTCCCTCCAGGAACGCGGTCTACAGATCAATCTCCTGGAGTTGCGAGCGATCTGGAACACTCTGAAGGCTTTCAGAGATCGGCTGTCCCATCAAATTATCCAAATTCAGACAGACAATCAGGTTGCCATGTACTATGTCAACAAGCAGGGGGGCACCGGATCTCGCCCCCTGTGTCAGGAAGCCGTCAGCATGTGGCTTTGGGCTCGCCGTCTCGGCATGGTACTCCAAGCCACATATCTGGCAGGCGTAAACAACAGTCTGGCCGACAGACTGAGCCGGATTATGCAACCTCACGAGTGGTCGCTCAACTCCAGAGTGGTGCGCCAGATCTTCCAAGCGTGGGGCACCCCCTTGGTGGATCTCTTCGCATCTCGAGTGAACCACAAAGTCCCTCAGTTCTGTTCCAGGCTTCAGGCCCCCGGCAGACTAGCATCGGATGCCTTCCTCCTGGATTGGGGGGAGGGCCTGCTGTATGCTTATCCTCCCATTCCTCTGGTGGGAAAGACTTTGTTGAAACTCAAGCAAGACCGAGGCACCATGATTCTGATTGCTCCTTTTTGGCCGCGTCAGATCTGGTTCCCTCTTCTTCTGGAGTTATCCTCCGAAGAACCGTGGAGATTGGAGTGTTTTCCGACCCTCATCACGCAGGACGAAGGGGCTCTTCTGCATCCCAGCCTCCGGTCCCTGGCTCTCACGGCCTGGATGTTGAGAGCGTAGACTTTGCCTCTTTGGGTCTGTCAGAGGGTGTCTCCCGCGTCTTGCTTGCTTCCAGGAAAGATTCCACTAAGAGGAGTTACTTCTTTCTGTGGAGGAGGTTTGTTGTCTGGTGTGACAGCAAGGCCCTAGCTCCTCGCTCTTGTCCTACACAGACCCTGCTTGAATACCTTCTGCACATGTCTGAGTCTGGTCTTAAGACCAACTCTGTAAGAGTTCACCTTAGCGCAATCAGTGCATACCATTACCATGTGGAAGGTAAGCCGATCTCAGGACAGCCTTTAGTTGTTCGCTTCATGAGAGGTTTGCTTTTGTCAAAGCCCCCTGTCAAGCCTCCTACAGTGTCATGGGATCTCAATGTCGTTCTCACCCAGCTGATGAAACCTCCTTTTGAGCCACTGAATTCCTGCCATCTGAAGTACTTGACCTGGAGGGTCATTTTCTTGGTGGCAGTTACTTCAGCTCGTAGAGTCAGTGAGCTTCAGGCCCTGGTAGCCCAGGCCCCTTACACTAAATTTCATCATAACAGAGTAGTCCTCCGCACTCACCCTAAGTTCTTGCCAAAGGTCGTGTCGGAGTTCCAGTCAATTGTCTTGCCAACATTCTTTCCCCGTCCTCATTCCTGCCCTGCTGAACGTCAGCTGCACACATTGGACTGCAAGAGAGCATTGGCCTTCTACCTGGAGCGGACACAGCCCCACAGACAGTCCGCCCAATTGTTTGTTTCTTTTGATCCCAATAGGAGGGGAGTGGCTGTAGGGAAACGCACCATATCCAATTGGCTAGCAGATTGCATTTCCTTCACTTACGCCCAGGCGGGGCTGGCTCTTGAGGGTCATGTCACGGCTCATAATGTTAGAGCCATGGCTGTGTCGGTAGCCCACTTGAAGTCAGCCTCCATTGAAGAAATTTGCAAAGCTGCGACGTGGTCATCTGTCCACACATTCACATCTCATTACTGCCTGCAGCAGGATACCCGACGCGACAGTCGGTTCGGGCAGTCAGTTCTTCAGAACCTGTTTGGGCTTTAGGATCCAACTCCACCCCCCGAGGGCCCTGTTTGTTCTGTTCCAGGCTGCACTCTCAGTTAGTTGGTAAATTTTTTAGGTCAATCTCAGTTATGTCCTCGCCGTTGCGAGGTCCAATTGACCATGGTTGTTGTTTTGAGTGAGCCTGGGGGCTAGGGATACCCCATCAGTGAGAACAAGCAGCCTGCTTGTCCTCGGAGAAAGCGAATGCTACATACCTGTAGAAGGTATTCTCCGAGGACAGCAGGCTGATTGTTCTCACAAACCCGCCCGCCTCCCCTTTGGAGTTGTGTCTTCCCTTGAAGTGTATTGTCTTGCTACATACTGGACTGGCCGGCTCGAACCGGTTTCGGGCGGGAAGACGGCCGCGCATGCGCGGTGCGCGCGGGCGCGCGAGAGCTAGCAAAGGACTTTGCTAGGAAGATTCCGATTGGAGGGGCTGCCGAGGACGTCACCCATCAGTGAGAACAATCAGCCTGCTGTCCTCGGAGAATACCTTCTACAGGTATGTAGCATTCGCTATATATATATATATATATATATATATGATAAATTACCAAAATGGTGTCTTAGAACTAGAAGTGATGTCGTACACATAGCTACTCCAGAGGTAAAAAAATGTACAATAGTACAGTTTAATGCTCCATCGGGATTAAACTGCAGCTGAAATCTCGATGGAGTGCATTGAGATAATAAAAATAAGGAAGTAAATATATATATATATTTTTATATTCCACTGATATAGCTATATCAATTAATAAAAGAACATGGCTAAACATGAAAGAAAGATTGATATTTACTGTACCATATTTCAAACAACAGATATTAATTCTATAACCATCAAATACAGTGACATTGAAACTGCAATCAAAAAGTGTCTATTTTCCATGATTTAAAGCAGAAAAAGGAAGCATAGACAAAGATGTAAACAGAGGTATCGGGGGATTTTTGAGCACACACAGAGTCTAATCTTCAATCTAATAGCTACAAACGTTTAAACTAGGTGTAAAGTGAATGGTTAACCAGGCAGGCAGGGGGGGGGGGGGGGGGTAGAGGGAACAAACAATTATCCTAAGGAACAGTAGCTAATGGGGCTACAAGGAGAAATCTGTAACAGCTCCTGAGAAAGCAGTACTGTATATTACATGTGAGAACCAAACTGAGCAAAGTACAGGCCTTAGGCCTAGCCCTTAGGAACAGGCCAAGCATAGGAAGGCATATAAAAGGACATGTCCGGGCAACCGAGCGGGTTTTGCCAATCTGCCCGTTTGTCCGGATTTCTGGACAAACGGGCAAGCTGTGGGCGGACAGTCTGCCAGCCTGCCCGTTTGTCCAGAAATCCAGACAAAAGGGCAGATTGCTAGCCTCCCCTCCCCTTACTTACTAGTGCCCTGGTGATCTAGTGACCTCTTCCGCATTCAGGGCAGGAAAGAACCCCCTCTTTCCTACCCGGAGCGCTGCCCTGCATGCATCCTTCCTGTTGGTGATCCTCTGCACCGATTCAAAATGGCCACCGAGAGTTGAAGAGACCTCGCGAGACTTCAACTCTCGGGGGCCATTTTGAATCGGCGCTGAGATCACCAACAGGAAGGATGCATGCAGGGCAGCGCTCCGGGCAGGAAAGAGGGGACTCTTTCCTGTCCCGAAGAGGTCACTAGACTGAGGCAGCCTGGACAGAGAAATCATATTAATTTGTTAATTCTGTTTAATTTTGGTTCAGTCCTGCAAGTGGTAGAATGCCATCTGGTTTTAATTACTCAAATGTCTAGCTTTTGCTAGACTAGAGGTTAGAAAGGTCAGCGAGAAATGAAACTTTCTTTGTCCCTTTTTGAGTGATGGATTGTTAATGCTAGTTCAAAGGCATAATAAGTACATAAGTACATAAGTACATAAGTAGTGCCATACTGGGAAAGACCAAAGGTCCATCTAGCCCAGCATCCTGTCACCGACAGTGGCCAATCCAGGTCAAGGGCACCTGGCACGCTCCCCAAACGTAAAAACATTCCAGACAAGTTATACCTAAAAATGAGGAATTTTTCCAGTCCATTTAATAGCGGTCTATGGACTTGTCCTTTAGGAATCTATCTAACCCCTTTTTAAACTCCGTCAAGCTAACCGCCCGTACCACGTTCTCCGGCAATGAATTCCAGAGTCTAATTACACGTTGGGTGAAGAAAAATTTTCTCCGATTCGTTTTAAATTTACCACACTGTAGCTTCAACTCATGCCCTCTAGTCCTAGTATTTTTGGATAGCGTGAACAGTCGCTTCACATCCACCCGATCCATTCCACTCATTATTTTATACACTTCTATCATATCTCCCCTCAGCCGTCTCTTCTCCAAGCTGAAAAGCCCTAGCCTTCTCAGCCTCTCTTCATAGGAAAGTCGTCCCATCCCCACTATCATTTTCGTCGCCCTTCGCTGTACCTTTTCCAATTCTACTATATCTTTTTTGAGATACGGAGACCAGTACTGAACACAATACTCCAGGTGCGGTCGCACCATGGAGCGATACAACGGCATTATAACATCCGCACACCTGGACTCCATACCCTTCTTAATAACACCCAACATTCTATTCGCTTTCCTAGCCGCAGCAGCACACTGAGCAGAAGGTTTCAGCGTATCATCGACGACGACACCCAGATCCCTTTCTTGATCCGTAACTCCTAACGCGGAACCTTGCAAGACGTAGCTATAATTCGGGTTCCTCTTACCCACATGCATCACTTTGCACTTGTCAACATTGAACTTCATCTGCCACTTGCACGCCCATTCTCCCAGTCTCGCAAGGTCCTCCTGTAATCGTTCACATTCCTCCTGCGACTTGACGACCCTGAATAATTTTGTGTCATCGGCGAATTTAATTACCTCACTAGTTATTCCCATCTATAGGTCATTTATAAATACATTAAAAAGCAACGGACCCAGCACAGACCCCTGCGGGACCCCACTAACTACCCTCCTCCACTGAGAATACTGGCCACGCAATCCTACTCTCTGCTTCCTATCTTTCAACCAGTTCTTAATCCATAATAATACCCTACCTCCGATTCCATGACTCTGCAATTTCTTCAGGAGTCTTTCGTGCGGCACTTTGTCAAACGCCTTCTGAAAATCCAGATATACAATATCAACCGGCTCCCCATTGTCCACATGTTTGCTTACCCCCTCAAAAAAATGCATTAGATTGGTGAGGCAAGACTTCCCTTCACTAAATCCGTGCTGACTTTGTCTCATCAGTCCATGTTTTTGTATATGCTCTGCAATTTTATTCTTAATAATAGCCTCCACCATCTTGCCCGGCACCGACGTCAGACTCACCGGTCTATAATTTCCCGGATCTCCTCTGGAACCTTTCTTAAAAATCGGAGTAACATTGGCTACCCTCCAGTCTTCCGGTATTACACTCGATTTTAGGGACAGATTGCATATTTCTAACAGTAGCTCCGCAAGTTCATTTTTTAGTTCTATTAATACTCTGGGATGAATACCATCAGGTCCCGGTGATTTACTACTCTTCAGCTTGCTGAACTGACCCATTACATCCTCCAAGGTTACAGAGAATTTGTTTAGTTTCTCCGACTCCCCCGCTTCAAATATTCTTTCCGGCACCGGTGTCCCCCCCAAATCCTCCTCGGTGAAGACCGAAGCAAAGAATTCATTTAATTTCTCCGCTACGGCTTTGTCCTCCTTGATCGCCCCTTTAACACCATTTTCGTCCAGCGGCCCAACCGACTCTTTGGCCGGTTTCCTGCTTTTAATGTATCTAAAAAAGTTTTTACTATGTATTTTTGCTTCCAACGCTAATTTCTTCTCAAAGTCCTTTTTTGCCCTCCTTATCTCCGCTTTGCATTTGGCTTGGCATTCCTTATGATCTATCCTGTTACTTTCAGTTGGTTCTCTTCTCCACTTTCTGAAGGATTGTTTTTTGGCTCTAATGATTTCCTTTATCTTACTGTTTAGCCACGCCGGCTGACGTTTAGTCTTTTTTCCCTTTTTTCTAATACGTGGAATATATTTGTCCTGAACCTCCAGGATGGTGTTTTTAAACAGCATCCACGCCTGATGCAAGTTTTTTACTCTGCGAGCTGCTCCTTTCAGTCTTTTTTTCACCATTTTTCTCATTTTGTCGTAATCACCTTTTCTATAGTTAAACGCTAGCGTACTTGATTTCCTAGTTTCACTTCCTTCAATGCCAATATCAAAACCGATCATATTATGATCACTGTTATCAAGCGGCCCTCGTATCGTTACCCCCTGCACTAGATCATGAGCACCACTAAGGACTAAGTCTAGTATTTTTCCTTCTCTTGTCGGCTCCTGAACTAGCTGTTCCATGAAGCTGTCCTTGATTTCATCAAGAAATCTTATGTCCCTTGCGTGTACAGATGTTACATTAACCCAGTCTATATGCGGCTAATTGAAATCCCCCATTATTATTGTGTTGCCCAGTTTGTTTGCGTCCCTGATTTCCTTTAACATTTCCGCATCCGTCTGTTCGTCCTGGCCAGGCGGACGGTAGTACACTCCTATCACTATCCTTTTCCCCTTTGCACATGGAATTTCAATCCACAGTGATTCCAAGGAGTGTTTTGCTTCCTGCAGAATTTTCAATCTATTTGATTCAAGGCTCTCGTTAATATACAATGCTACCCCTCCACCAATCCGATTCACCCTATCACTACGATATAATTTGTACCCCGGTATGACAGTGTCCCACTGGTTATCCTCCTTCCACCAGGTCTCAGAGATGCCTATTATATCTAATTTTTCATTTAGTGCAATATATTCTAACTCCCCCATCTTATTTCTTAGGCTCCTGGCATTCGCATATAGACATTTCAAACTATGTTTGTTGTTCCTAAGTACATCATGCTTAGTACTTGACAGTATTAATTGGCAATCTTTTGTCTGATTTTTATTGTTATTTAAAGATACCCGATCTACTACAATCTCTTTTGCAACCTCACTATCAGGATACTCTATCTTCCCTGTTATGGTGATATCTTTGAAAGATACCTTATCCCGAACCATGCTCTTTTGAGCGACTGTCGGCCTTCCCCCCATTTCTAGTTTAAAAGCTGCTCTATCTCCTTCTTAAACGCCGATGCCAGCAGCCTGGTCCCACTCTGGTTAAGATGGAGCCCATCCTTTCGGAATAGGCTCCCCCTTCCCCAGAATGTTGCCCAGTTCCTAACAAATCTAAAGCCCTCCTCCCTGCACCATCGTCTCATCCACGCATTGAGACTCTGGAGCTCTGCCTGTCTCTTGGGCCCTGCGCGTGGCACAGGTAGCATTTCAGAAAATGCTACCCTGGAGGATCTGGATTTCAGCTTTCTACCTAAGAGCCTAAATTTTGCTTCCAGAACCTCTCTCCCACATTTTCCTATGTCATTGGTACCCACATGTACCAAGACAGCGGACTCCTCCCCAGCACTATCTAGAATCCTATCTAGGTGACACGTGAGGTCCGCCACCTTCGCACCAGGCAGGCAAGTCACCAGGCGATCCTCACGTCCACCAGCCACCCAGCTATCTATATGCCTAATGATCGAATCACCAAGTACAACAGCTGTCCTAACCTTTCCCTCCCGGGCAACATTTGGAGATATAATAAACCACATCTGGATGCCATTCTAAGTAAGACATACTGGACAGTGTCGAGGGGATTAGCAAGCAGGCAGTTTTAAAAGATTAGGCTAAATGCTGCTTAGAAGGAGATAGTTTAGATTTAAATAATTCTAGATAATTTAGATTTTGTCTTATAAGGAATTCTGATTTCTGCTTATTTTAAAATATGTTTTATTCTGTTTAATTAATGTTCTATTTCTCTATGTAAAATATCTTTTCAATTCAGTGTTACATCTTTGTCTGACTTTTCAAGTGAGATTTGTCTGCAGTTTAAGAGGTCATCATCTGGTTTGAATTATCCACAGTCCTAGCTAGGTGAAAGAGGTCAGGAAAAGTCAACTCTTCTCCTTGATGGATTATAGTTAAGTGTAGGACTGGTCTCCTGAAAGTAATAACAAACCATGTCTGTGTGCCATTAAGTAAGATTGGCCCCTTAATGAATGCCAGAGTCCGGTTAGTATTTTAAGCTATAACTGGGAATCTGAGAATTTAATAATAATAAAATGCAGGAGATAGGTGCCACATTGTCTAGTTTGAGAGGCCCCAGGTCATAGGTCAGTTTAGGAAATATCAAATCTATGTAACTGATATTTTGAGTAAATGTGTAGAGATAATTAGTTCAAGACAGGGTAATCAATCTATTCTTTACCATCTGGTGAGAAAGGGGGGCTAGAGGGGTTTAGGACCCTATATAAATGAGAACAGAAGCAGCTTACGTTAGACGAGACAGGAGAGCCAAGACACAGAGAGACGGGAGAAGACAGGACACCGAGAGCTAAGACACAGAGACACAAGACACAGAGAGCTGAAGAGAAGGAGAGAGCTAGCGCTGATGTCCTACTTTGTTTGCTGGCAAATAAAGAAGATTTCTCTCTCATTCTGGTGTGTGGTGTTTGACTCCTGAAGTACCACAGATTCTGCTAACAATAGTGGTAATTCCTGCATCAATTCCTGGTGTCAGAAGTGGGATCCCGGACCCTGCATGAATTTCTGGCACCCAACTGACTGAGGAACACTGGCCGGGTATGTATTTTGTATTCTGTATTCTGTATTGTAATCCTAGGAAACTGTAACCAGCCCCTCTAAAGTTGAGGGAAGGGGAGTCTGATCAACTCTCAGCGAAGGCCTTAGTACCTTCTAGTCTAGTGGGGACTAGCAGGGAAACCGTCAGAGCTTACCTGTATCTGAACAATCTGAAATTGTTGGGTGGGATTTTTTGTACAGTGTGTGTGATGCATGAATGTTAAATGAGTGTGGACTTCTTATAGCTGTGGTTCCAGTTAACGCGAGTTCAACTGGCCAGCGACGGAAGGAAGCGATTGTTGTTTGTCTACCTTGTGTCTCTGGACGTGTGGACCCCTTACCACACTTCCAAAAATTTCCCTTCCTTTCTGTGTGTTGTAACTAAGCATTATGGGAGGGACATCGTCTAGTCAAACTGGTACTCCCCTAGATTGTATGCTTAAGAATTTTAAGAAAGGATTTTTAGTTAATGATTATGGACAGACTTTAAGCTTAAGTACTCTAAGAACTTTGTGTGAAGTTGAGTGGCCATCTATGGGAGTGGGGTGGCCCCCTGGTGGCAGCTTAGATATTGAAGTAATCCGGAAGGTCTACAGCATAGTTGTAGGAGAACCAGGATATCTTGAACAGCTCCCTTATATAGATTCCTGGGACAGCCTTGTCACTGATCCTCCCTCTTGATTAAAAACTTATATGGGATCCCCGGTAAAGTTCATGCTGGGCCGCGTTCAAAGAAAGATTATTAGAAAATCTAAACTGGAGGAGGGAAAGAGTCCTAGGAAGCCTACCACCCAATCGGTGGCTTCCGCCCCTACTCTGTCCGAGAAACCCATACTCTCTGATGACCCCTCAGATCTTGAGCCACCACCTTATGGCCCATTGTTGAGGTTCCGCTCCACCCCCAGAGATCCACGGCGTCCAGCCCAAGCCTCTCCAGCACAGGCTTCTCCAGATAGTTCCTCCCCTTCTGTGCAAACCCCGCTACATCCTAGGTTGGACTTTTCAGCCAGCATCTACCCTTCTCTGCCACATCCTTCCCTGCTAACCTCCCATGACCCGTTTTGGGCCCCACTCCCTGACTCCTCAACTCCCAACAGCCCAGCCTCTCCCTATAGTATCCCTTCCCACTCATCAGGGGCCCAGCATCCCTTTCAATGGACTGAATCACCTGTGATCACCTCTCAGCCTATGAGTACCCCTCCCCATCCCTCAGGGGTTCAACACACCTCCCCTGAATGGGTTAGACCCGCTGCAATCACCTTTGAGCATGATAAGGGGGTAGCTCCTAGCTCTACCTCAGGTTCCATTCCCACCTCCTCGAGAGCTCTGCCCCTCCGTCAGGTAACCACCACTCGACCGGATCCTAATAATCAGGGTCAGGTTATACAGGCCTACCAGTATGTACCCTTCACAACCACCGATCTCCTGAATTACCCCTCTTATACTGAAAAGCCTCAGGCAGTGGTGGACCTAGTGGCTAGTATTATGGCCACCCATAACCCAACTTGGACTGATTGTCAACAGCTCCTCCTGACCCTCTTCATAACTGAGGAGAGGCGGAAGATTTTACAAAATGCTGAGGCCATCACGCGAGCGCGTGTCCCAGAGGGGACACAGGACCCAGAGGAATGGGTTAAAGCTCGGTTCCCTCGCGCAGCTCCAGCTTGGGATTCAAATAACGGGCAGCACTATGAACTGTTGTCTGGCTATTGCCGGGACTTGCTGGAAGGTATGAAGAAAGGCATAAAGAGGCCCATTAATCTGGCAAAGGTCTCTGAAATTCTCCAAGGGGCAACTGAATCCCCTGGGGCCTTTTTAGAGCGACTAATTGAAGCCTACTGGACATACACCCCATTCGACCCTGAGGCACTAGAAAACCAGCCAATGGGAAGCCAAAGTGGGACCCCGGACCGCCAGCCCGGCCTCGAGATTCCTTCAATCAATCCCGGCCACGAGGGGAGAATCCCAGACCACGATTGAAGCGGGATCAGTGCGCCTACTGCAAGGAAAGAGGGCACTGGAAAGATGAATGCTCCCAGAAGCGCCAGGGACCGAGAAGGGGACCAGGAGATCGAGGAAGCCGAGGCCGAGTTCGAGAGGGAAGGTATGAGCCTTCTGAATCTGACATCATTGGGATAGCCGAGATGGCAGAATGGGATGAATAGGACAGACCGGGTTCCTACAAACTGGGCTCCCAGGAACCCATGGTCAAGCTAACCATAGGGAGCCGCTCAATTCCATTCATGATTGATACAGGAGCTGAACACTCTGTTGTGACGGAGCGATTAGCGCCTGTGTCTGGAAAAACTGTCCGAGTGGTGGGAGCCACGGGGGTGCAGAACCGGAGGCCCTTCCTGATGACCCGTAGATGCCAATTAGGCTCACACACAGTCACTCATGAATTCCTGTATATGCCAGACTGTCCAATCCCTTTGTTAGGCCGGGACCTGCTGTCCAAGCTTAGGGCCCAAATTTCCTTTGACTCTGATGGCCAGACTTCGGTCTCCTTTCGGCCCCCGACATCCAGCCCTAAGGGCATATTGAGTTTCTGCTGCCCCCTAGAAGAAGAATGGCGGCTGCATCAGTCGCATGGCCAAGTTGACCTACCCCTGGCCGACAGCTTCCAGGTCAATGGGGTATGGGCAGAAGATAATCCCCCAGGGTTGGCCCGAAATATTCCCCCTGTCCATGTAGACTTACTTCCAAGTGCCCGGCCAATCCGTCTTCATCAATACCCAATTCCCCGAAAGGCTCTGGAAGGGATTCAAGCACATCTGAATCGTCTGTTATCCCATGGAATTATTCGACCTTGCCAGTCTCCATGGAATACGCCACTGTTGCCAGTTCAGAAGCCAGGGACTGAGGACTACCGGCCAGTCCAAGACTTACGAGTGGTCAACAAATCCACTATTTCATTACACCCTGTAGTACCTAATCCATATGTCCTGCTTGGATTGATACCTTCTGGAGCTACCCATTTCACAACACTGGACCTAAAAGATGCCTTCTTTTGTATTCGGGTGGCCCCCGCCAGTCAACTGCTTTTCGCCTTTCAATGGGAAAACCCAGTAACAGGACGGAAGCTTCAGTATACATGGACCCGCCTGCCACAGGGTTTCAAGAACTCCCCCACCATTTTTGGGACTGCCCTAGGACAAGACCTTAAGACTTTTAAATCTGAGCCTTCCAGGCGAGTTTTACTCCAGTATGTAGATGACCTCCTGATTGCAGCAGTGACCCAGGAAGAGTGTTTCGAGGCTACCAGAGAATTGCTGGAGTTACTTTTGGATGCAGGCTATAAGGTCTCACGCTCGAAGGCCCAACTCTGTCAGTCAGAAGTGAAGTATCAGGGCTTCTGCATTTCCCAGGGAAGTCGGAGACTGGATGTCAGTAGGAAGCAAGCGGTTGCTGCAATTCCCCAACCCAAGTCCAGAAGGGAAGTTAGGGAATTTCTGGGAGCCGCCGGATTCTGCAGAATTTGGATTCCAAATTTTGCACTGATGGCGAAACCCCTTTACCAGGCCACAAAGGGGGGTGAAAAGGAACCATTTGAATGGGGACCTATTGCTCAACAATCCTTCATCGCCATAAAGAAAGCCCTACTCCAAGCCCCTGCGTTAGGCCTTCCTGATGTGGAGAAACCTTTCTCACTGTATGTCCACGAGCGACAGGGGGTTGCTCTGGATGTGCTGACCCAGATGATGGGATCCTGGCAGAGGCCTGTTGCATACCTGTCTAAACAGCTGGATGGAATGGCTAAAGGATGGCCAGCCTGCCTGAGGGCCATTGCAGCAACAGCCTTACTGGTCCAGGAAGCTGACAAGTTGACCTTGGGGCAAGAACTGGTTGTCAAAGTCCCCCACGCAGTTCTCACCCTCATGGAGTACAAGGGCAACCACTGGTTTACAAATAGCCGCATGGTTAAGTACCAAGCCAGCTTGTGTGAGAATCCACGGATACACCTGGAAACAGTGGCTACATTCAATCCCGCCACTCTTTTGCCAGCATCTGAGGGACCACCGGATCATGACTGTATCCAAACCGTGGATGAAGTGTACTCCAGTCGACCAGATCTCAAAGATGTTCCTTGGAGGGACCCAGATGTAATTTATTTCACAGATGGAAGCAGTTACGTGGAGAACTCCAAGCGATTGGCAGGCTATGCTGTGGTGACAGAGGACAAGGTGATAGAAGCAAGGGCCCTGCCCCAAGGAACTTCAGCCCAGAAAGCAGAACTTGTGGCCCTCATACGAGCTCTGGAGCTAGCAGCAGGACTGGTGACCAACATTTATACTGATTCCAAGTATGCCTTCACAACTCTACACGCTCATGGAGCTTTGTATAAGGAAAGGGACTCATAAATGCCGCAGGCCAACCTGTTAAGTATGGACCCGAAATACTTCAGTTGCTAGAGGCCGTTTGGGCCCCTAAAAAGGTAGCTGTCATTCACTGCCGGGGACACCAAAGGACAGATACTCCAGTGGCCCGAGGGAACCGCCATGCTGATCGGGTGGCCAAGGAAGCTGCTCGAGGACCCCCAGCAGGTACTGTGACCCCCCTGTTCCAAATTCGACTGCAAGAATGGACGCCTATGTACACCCAAACGGAAGAGAAATGGGCTCAAGAAGAAGGGGCAGTAAGGAGACCTGATGGTTGGTTACATCTCCCTGATACCAGAGTTCTGGTGCCACGCCACCTAGCTTGGCCTGTAGTGTCTCAAGCTCATGACCTGTCACACTTAGGGAAAACAGCACTAGCCCACCTACTCAGTCGAGTAGTGGTCCTGGAAGGATTGGATAGTCTGGTTGCCACTGCCTCTGCCCGATGTACTCTCTGTGCCCAGAATAATGCTCGTCAGGGACCCCATATTCCACCAGGAGTTCAGTCCAGAGGACTAACACCCTTTGAGTCCATAGTCATAGACTTCACAGAAATGCCCAGGAGCGGTAGGCTCCGATACCTCTTGGTCATGGTCTGCACTTTCTCTGGGTGGGTGGAAGCATACCCTACAGTCACTGAGAAAGCTACAGAAGTAGCTCGAGCCCTCCTTAGGGATGTCATCCCCAGGTATGGACTGCCCCTTGCCATAGGCTCAGATAATGGTCCAGCCTTTGTTGAAGCCACACTTCAGGCCCTGTCCCGCGCATTGCGCATTACCTGGAAATTGCATTGTGCCTACCGTCCCCAGAGTTCAGGGCAGGTTGAGCGGGCAAACAGAACCTTGAAAAATAGCCTAGCAAAGATTTGTCAGGAAACCCAACTGAAATGGCCACAGGCACTGCCACTAGCCCTCTTCCGCCTCCGATGCACCCCAACTAAAGGAACGGCCCTCTCTCCCTTTGAAATTGTGTATGGGAAGCCCCCAGCCATTTTGCAGGGAATTAAAGGAGACATAGGGACTTTAGGGTCTGCCCAGGTGCAGGAGCAGGTAGCCCTCTTGGCCCGGATAATTTCTGAGCTTCAGTCTTATGTGAGAGAAATAAACCCTGTCCCCTTCCAGGCTCAGGTACATTCCTTCCTGCCAGGGGATAGAGTTTGGGTAAAAGACTGGAGGCTCCAGCCCTTGGGGCCCCGGTGGAAAGGACCTTTTACTGTTTTGCTTTCTACCCCTACAGCTGTGAAGGTCGCAGGGATAACTCCATGGGTCCATTGGTCTCGAATCAAGTCTGCTGACCAGACTGAGCCCAGCACGGATCAGACGGAGCCTAAACAGTGGAGAGCAGAAAGTGATCCAGCGGAGCCATTGAAGTTGCGCTTGACCCGAGCCAAAGAATCTACGAGCTGAAAAGAAGGGTCAACTGCATACCGTAGGAGCTGCTGGAATTCGGCTTCATACTGAGACTCTTTCTTGCCCTGATTCTGGCTTTCCTGGAATTTGAGAGCTTGATCCTTGTCAGTTGAGGTTCTATCCCAACTGGTATAAGAACTCAAAGACTGAGAACATTATATTAGAGTAATCTGTGACTAGCACAGATTGTTGGAATGTTATTGCTTGATTAGTTTGCTGTATTTGTTTTAGATTAGGAAGAAAGAAAATGTTAGTAGTTTGGGCGTTTTTGTTGTTTTCTACTCCTTGCCTCCTTTTTCTTAATACCCCAACTCGCTCCAACCTTTGGCTACACTCTGTCCAGGAACTAATTAGCCAGGCAAAGATTACTTCCCCTTGTATTGTGTGTTCCCGATTTTCTCCTTATACCACAGATGTCCCAGCTGTTCCTGTCCCTGTGCCACTTACAGCTCTTATACCTCCCTACTTTTCGAGTTCAGGTCCTTGGAGCCAGGATTATACTTGGTGGTCCTTTTATAATGCTACCTCCCCCTCTGAAACTTCTCTAAGACCAGTCTTTACGTCTCCCTATCCAGCTTCTGGAGTGTTTTGTTTAACAAGAAACATCTCAACTGTTCCTCTCATTTCCTGTAACTATACCAATGTTCTTCCAAAGAAGGGGGAATCTGTGTGGGTAGTCTCTCCAGGTACTCCTATGTGCCCTATTACCGTACCTGCAGATTATGACCCAAGTGATTATCTGGCTCCTAAGCGTACCACTGAGAGGACCATAGTGTCCCGGCCTATTTTCTACTTCCATAAGTCCCCGGGGTATGAAGAGTTTGGAACAAGTGAGCAGCCTGTCACAATTGGGGATTGGCACCTATGGTGTGCAAAGTCTCCATATCGTCTTCGTTCTCCCTGGGATAGGGGCTCGCATTATGGGCATCCTAAGTACCTTGTCCAGCCTGAGCCAACATTTATTGGGAACTTCCCTCACCCTCTCCTTGGCCATTACTGGCTCTGTGATAATGTCCTCCACATGATTCTTCCCCCCACGTATGATTTTTGTGTATTGGCAACCTTGAATTATTTTCCTAAAGTTATTCCTCTCCTCAGGTCACCATCCCCACACCGCTCTAAGCGAGAGGCCTTGTCCTTACCTTCCTCCGTTGCCACAGAGGATGAGGCGATTGAACTAGCCCTCCAGTACATCAACTCTACTTATCCTCTGACTAAAAAGAGACTTGTGGCCCTTTCTGCCACGGCCTGGATTCCAATTGGGGGCCCGGTAGCGGGTATCACTGAACTAGGCATGGCTACCCGGCGACTTCAGTCCCTACTCCATGTTTTAGTCCATGAGCTGAACGTGGTAGTCAACGCATTGCAGGATCAAATTAATGAATTAAGTGTAGTTTCTCGGTATAACCGTATGGGCCTTGACTACCTCTTTGCAGCCCAGGGTGGCCTCTGCACAGTGCTCAATTCTTCAGAGTGCTGTACCATTGTCATAAATAGGACGCATGTAGTTAGGCATGCCATGGATAAAGTCCTACAGTTGGCCAGCCTTAATGTGGAGGATTACCGAGGAGGATTAGACCTTACCTCCTGGTGGTGGTCATTGACCTCATGGATACGTCCCCTGTTCATTTTCCTAATAGTCTTAGTGTTAGCAGGATTGTTGTTTTGTTTTCTAGCCTCATGTGCTTCGGCAGTATGCCGTCGGACCTTAACGAGTAGGGTAATGGTGATTCACAAGCCTATTCCTAGACGTTATGCCCCAGGAGGAGGTATGGAGTTGGGATCACTATAGTCCCCAGAGTTTGAGTTGTGAGACTTATCTCTGAATAAGCTGATTTTAGTCTCAAAGGGGGGAATGAGGCAGCCTGGACAGAGAAATCATATTAATTTGTAAATTCTGTTTAATTTTGGTTCAGTCCTGCAAGTGGTAGAATGCCATCTGGTTTTAATTACTCAAATGTCTAGCTTTTGCTAGACTAGAGGTTAGAAAGGTCAGCGAGAAATGAAACTTTCTTTGTCCCTTTTTGAGTGATGGATTGTTAATGCTAGTTCAAAGGCATAATAAACCACATCTGGATGCCATTCTAAGTAAGGCATACTGGACAATGTCAAGGGGATTAGCAAGCAGGCAGTTTTAAAAGATTAGGCTAAATGCTGTTTAGAAGGAGATAGTTTAGATTTAAATAATTCTAGATAATTTAGATTTTGTCTTATAAGGAATTCTGATTTCTGCTTATTTTAAAATATGTTTTATTAATGTTCTATTTCTCTATATCTTTTCAATTCAGTGTTACATCTTTGTCTGACTTTTCAAGTGAGATTTGTCTGCAGTTTAAGAGGTCATCATCTGGTTTGAATTATCCACAGTCCTAGCTAGGTGAAAGAGGTCAGGAAAAGTCAATTCTTCTCCTTGATGGATTATAGTTAAGTGTAGGACTGGTCTCCTGAAAGTAATAACAAACCATGTCTGTGTGCCATTAAGTAAGATTGGCCCCTTAATGAATGCCAGAGTCCGGTTAGTATTTTAAGCTATAACTGGGAATCTGAGAATTTAATAATAATAAAATGCAGGAGATAGGTGCCACATTGTCTAGTTTGAGAGGCCCCAGGTCATAGGTCAGTTTAGGAAATATCAAACCTATGTAACTGATATTTTGAGTAAATGTGTAGAGATAATTAGTTCAAGACAGGGTAATCAATCTACTCTTTACCATCTGGTGAGAAAGGGGGGCTAGAGGGGTTTAGGACCCTATATAAATGAGAACAGAAGCAGCTTACGTTAGACGAGACAGGAGAGCCAAGACACAGAGAGACGGGAGAAGACAGGACACCGAGAGCTAAGACACAGAGACACAAGACACAGAGAGCTGAAGAGAAGGAGAGAGCTAGCGCTGATGTCCTACTTTGTTTGCTGGCAAATAAAGAAGATTTCTCTCTCATTCTGGTGTGTGGTGTTTGACTCCTGAAGTACCACAGATTCTGCTAACAATAGTGGTAATTCCTGCATCAAGACTACCAGGGCAGTAGTAAGGGGAGGGGAGTGACGGGGAGGGGGGGCGACGGGGTATGTGACAGGGGGGAGGGGAAAATGTGACAGGGGGCGAAGTGAGGGTGTGAAAGGGGGCGAGGTGTGGTGGGGCGGGGCATGTGTCCTTTTGGGGGGACAAAATATGGTAACCCTAGTTATAATGTAAGTTTCACTAGAAACTTGAGGGGGGGGGGGTTTGTACACTGCAAAAAAAAAAGGGTCTTTCTGCTTTTAAGAATGACACACAGATTGCTGAATGACAACCGTCTCTCTTTGCTTTAAAGGGTACATATAGACAAAAACCAAGCTGTTTTAAGAGTAAACACCCCCCCCCCCACACACACACACACACACATACACACACACTGCTGTATGAGATGTGCCCTGGTTTCTCACAGCTTTTCAGAACAACAAGCTGTGCTTTCAAAACAAGCTGTACTTATGGCAGTTCAAAAAGGAAAAAAAAGTTTTGTGTGAGAGAATCCACAAACCCTCTATCAACACACCCCTCCCTTTTTTCCTACAGCTGTTCATAACAGAGCTATTTTTAAGACCACAAACCCCCAGAACTAATGTGAAACTTTCAGAGCTGGGGAACAAAAGTTACAGATAAACAAACCTCTCTCTCACTCTCTGCATCCCCCAGGCCATCTGTAGCCTAAGCCCTGTTTCCCTTAGCTAGCAACCAACTTATAGTGAATCCCAGCTCTGTCCCTGCAGCCTTCAACTCCACCTTCTCCCTTTCCAAGCCATCTTCTCTAGAAAAAAACTAGTGTGAACACCAGTGCCGGTCTTAGCAAGTGCGGGGCCCTATGCAGACCAATTTGGTGGGGCCCCATCCTAGCCCCGCCCCCACTCCAGCTCCACACCATTAATTTGTAGAAAATTTTTTATTTATGAAATTTCAAATAAAGACAAATGAAGCTAAACTTGTACAGAAAAACTGATTGAAATAATAAGCACATGCTCCTCTGTCCCCTGACCCCTCCATTCATCCCTATCCAGCAATTCCCCTCTCTCCATGAGCCCTGCCCTCCCCTCCCATCCATGCTCCTCTCTGGCCCCTGCCCCCTCCATTCATCATCCCTATCCAGCAATTCCCCTCTCCCTGAGCCCTCCCCTCCCATCCATGCTCCTCTCTGGCCCCTGCCCCCTCCATTCATCATCCCTATCCAGCAATTCCCCTCTCTCCCTGAGCCCTGCCCTCCCATCCATGCTCCTCTCTGTCCCCTGCCCCCTCCATTCATCCCTATCCAGCAATTCCCCTTTCTCCATGAGCCCTGCCCTCCCATCCATGCTCCTCTCTGGCCCCTGCCCCTCCATTCATCATCCCTATCCAGCAATTCCCCTCTCTCCCTGAGCCCTGCCATCCATGCCCAGGTCCTCTCTCCCTTGCCCTCCCGCTCCCATGTTCAACTGCCTGCCTGTCCGCCCTGGCGTCCTTTTCTTCTCCCCCCAACCAAGGATTTTTCTTTTAAATTTACCCTCCGTCGCTGGCATCCCACAGCAGCGTGCATCACTGAAAGCGCTCCTCACCTCCCGAGTCCCCCCGACGTCTCTAGCAGAACGCAGAAGCTCTTCCTGATTCGTTCATTCTCAGTGTCCCGCCCTTGAGAATGTGATGCACGCTGCTGTGGGATGCCGGCGACGGAGGGTAAATTTAAAAGAAAAATCCTTGGTTGGGGGGGAGAAGAAGAGGGCACCAGGGCGGACAGTGGCGGTAAGCATGGCACGACGGCGCCCTCCAGCCATGCTTACCGTCCGTGTCGGAGTCGGACCGGCCCTGGGAAGAGGCTGACTGAGGTGCGCCGCATGGGGCCCTATGCGGCCGCCTCGGCCTAAGACCAGCCCTGGTGAACACTATCAGGCTTATTTTCGAAAGAGAAGGACGCCCATCTTTCGACACAAATTGGAAGATGGGCGGCCTCACAGGGTTGCCCAAATCGGCATAATCGAAAGCCGATTTTGGGTGTCCCCAACTGCTTTTCGTCGCGGGGACAACCAAAGTTCACGGGGGGGTGTCGGAGGTGTAGCGAAGGCGGGACTTGGGCGGGCCTAACACATGGGCGTCCTCGACCCATAATGGAAAATGAAAAGGCGGCCCTGACGAGCACTTGGATGACTTTACCTGGTCCTGTTTTTCTTACGACCAAGACACAAAAATGTGCCTGAGCTGACCAGATGACCACTGGAGGGAATTGGGGATGACCTCCCCTTACTCCCCCAGTGGTCATTAACCCCCTCCCACCCTCAAAAAAATCTTTAAAAATATTTTGTGCCAGCCTCTATGCCAGCCTCAAATGTCATACTCAGGTCCATCGCAGCAGTATGCATGTCCCTGGAGCAGTTTTAGTGAGTGTAGTGCACTTCAGGCAGGCAGGCGGACCCAGGCCCATCCCCCTCCCCCCACCTGTTACACTTGTGGTGGTAAATGTGAGCCCTCCAAAACCCACCACAAACCCACTGTACCCATATCTAGGTGCCCCCCTTCACCCATAAGGGCTATGGTAGCGATATACAGTTGTGGATAGTGGGTTTTGGGGGGCTCAGCACACAAGGTAAGGAAGCTATGTACCTGAGAGCAATTTTTTTAAGTCCACTGCAGTGCCCTCTATGGAGTCCGGTTGGTGTCCTGGCATGTCAGGGGGACCAGTGCACTATGAATGCTGGCTCCTCCCATGACCAAAAGGCTTGTATTTGGTCGTTTCTGAGATGGGCGTCCTTGGTTTCCATTATCACCAAAAATCAGAAACAACCAAGTCTAGGGACAACCATATCTAAGGACGACCTAAATTTCAGGATTTGGGCGTCCCCGACCGTATTATCGAAACGAAAGATGGACGTCCATCTTGTTTCGATAATATGGGTTTCCCCACCCCTTCGCCGGGACATTTTGCAAGGACGTTCCCAGCAAATCTTGGGCATCCCACGAGAGGCTGTTTCTCCCCTGCTTTTTTTTTTTCAGTGTTAGAGAAACAAGTTACAGAAAAGCAAACTTTTTTTTCAATGCTTTTATTTTATTTTAGCTGTGTTCATATTGGAAACAGACAAGTTTTAAATGAAAAAAAGTGGAGCACACGACACATGACAAAGCTAGGGAAAATGCTTTTATACAGGGTGTCAGCAGGCCCCCACCTTCAGGCCTTCCTGCAGGTATGAACTTGGCTGACCCTGGAAGGGCCCTTCCATGGACACAGTACTCCCAGAAGCAGACTCCAAAAATATGCTTAAAACTGCTTTATTCCATCAGCAGGGCCAAGACATTTCCTCTTCCAGACACAGTCCTTGGTTACAGTACATATCACCCCTTGTTCCTCCCCCCCCACCCCCCGGCCACAGTTTCTGGATACAGTTTAAATCATTCACTGTTTCACCAGCATGGCAGGGTTCTGAACACAGTTCAAGTCACTCACTGTTTCCCCAGCATGGCACCACTTCTGGACACAGTTTAAATTACTCACTGCTTCCCAGCATGGCATGACTTCTGGACACAGTTTAAATCACTCACTGCTTCCCTAGCCGGGTCTGACTTCTGGCCACAGCTGAAATCATTCACTGCTTTACAGCACGGCACCTCTCTCCCCCTTGAGTGGAACAGCTGCTTAACTTTTCCTCCAAGCTTTCCCCAGCCTTGAAGAAGGTTGGTTATGAATCCTTTCAACTTCTTCCCTTGTACCTGAGCTAGAGCACCAATCTCCATGGGCTCACTTCCCCAGTCATCTTGGGCTTGGATCTCCTCTCCGACCTCTTTCTCCACCTCCCATTCCATGGGCTCCTCTCCCTTTATGGTCCCCAGCTGGTCCTCTCCCTCCTGATTATTCGTCCTCAGCCAATCCCTCTCCCTCGGGATCCTGGGACTTGTAGTTCCCTTGCTGCTCCCTTTGCTTGCCCCCAGGGCTTTGCAGGGGTTCTCTGGCTCTTGGGAAACGTATGCCTCCGAGGGGGCGTGGCTTCCCAGCCCCTAAGATCCTGGGACTTGTAGTTGGAATCCCGAGTATGAAACCTACCCATCTTGCTCCTCTCCCAGATCCCTTCTTCCCTGACCCTCAGGGGTTCCTCACAAGGGATTGCTTTGCCCCTAACAGTATTCATTTTAGGAAGCTTACAATGTTTAAAATAATCTGTAGCCTTACAGGGGTTGGGTAATTTTTTTCCTCCCGTACCAGGAGCGTGAGAGATGCAACCCATCTACCCAATCCCCCCATCCATACAGCTCTAGTGTTGTAACACGCACCACCCTATAAAGTCATGTACAAAAAAAATCCTAAGCAGAATTTGACCCGGAGGTAGTTGGGAGTTTAGGAGGCATCAGGCCTCTCTCAGAGCCTCTAGAAAACATAATAAAGCTGTGAATAGAATACAGGTCAATAAATGGCTCAAGAAGCAAGACTCTTCTCCCACTGACCTGCTCGCATTCATTTTCAAAGAAACAAAACCATAGTTTCAGAGGTGGGCACTCAGTGGCAAGTGGACCTCATGGTTCTCTCAGCTCTGTCTTCTTTTAACCACGGCTATAATTACCTACTAACGGTTATTGACATCTTATCGAAATATGCTTGGGCCGAGTGTCTAAAAACAAAAACTGGTGGTGAAGTGGCTGAAGCCTTTGAAAAGGTATTTAGTTTAGGGCACACACCTAAAAAAATACAAACGGATAAGGGTAAAGATATTTTAAGTACACCTGTTCAAACATTACTGAAAAGAAAAGGAATCTATCACTTTCTAACCAACAACGATGTAAAAGTGGCTGTGGTACAGAGGTTTAACCATACACTAAAGTCTAAAATGTGACTGTTCTTCACGTCACGAAACACTTTTCGCTTTTCTCCCACACACCCCGCCCAGTTGGCCGCGGAGGAGGCATCGGGTTGCTACTCTCGCCCTCCTGTAGTTTCCAACCCCTCCTCCTACTGCAGTCTCACTGCTTCTCATCCTTTGAAGTCCACTCCATCCGTCTATTCTACCCACTGCCACTCAGTCATTGACCGCCCCCCTGATAAGTCCCCTTCTTCCTTCCTTACTGACTTCGATGCCTGGCTCTCCGTTTTTCTTGAACCCTCATCCCCGTCCCTCATTCTTGGAGACTTTAACATACACATTGATGACCCATCCGACTCTTACACTTCTCAGTTCCTCACTCTGACATCCTCCTTCAACCTCCAGCTGTGCTTCACCACCCCTACTCACCAAACTGGCCATTGTCTTGACCTCGTCCTCTCCTCTACCTGCTCACCCTCCAATTTCTATGCCTCAGCTCTTCCTCTTTCTGATCATCACATGATCACCTTCACACTTCATTACCCCCCCCCCCCCTCAGCCTCGCCCAACACTAACCACTACTTCCAGGAATCTCCAGGCTATCAACCCTCCCACCTTATCCTCTAGTATTTCTAATCTCCTCCCCTCCATCATCTCCTCCGAGTCTGTCGACAAGGCTGTCTCTGCTTACAATACCACTCTCTCCTCTGCTCTGGACACCCTCGCACCATTCACCCCCCCCCCCCCCCCGTCCCACAAGGCGTACTAATCCCCAGCCCTGGCTGACCCCTTGCATCCGATACCTTCGTTCCTGCGCCCGAACTGCTGAACGCCTCTGGAGGAAATCTCGCACCCATACCGATTTCCTTCATTACAAATTCATGCTCTCCTCCTTCCAGTCCTCCCTTTTCCTTGCCAAACAGGACTATTACACCCAATTGACTAATTCTCTCAGCTCCAACCCTTGTCGTCTCTTCGCCACCCTTAACTCCCTCCTCAAAGTGCCCTCCGCTCCCACCCACCCCCCCTCACTCTCTCCTCAATCACTGGCTGACTACTTCCTCGACAAGGTGCAGAAGATCAACCTTGAGTTCACTACCAAGCCACCTCCTCCTCTTCACCCTTCAACTCACTCCCTCAACCAACCAACCCAGGCCTCCTTCTCCTCTTTTCCTGATATCACTGAAGAGGAAACTGCCTACCTTCTTTCCTCCTCGAAATGCACCACTTGTTCCTCTGATCCCATCCCCACCAACTTACTTAACACCATCTCTCCTACTTTTACCCCTCCATCTGTCATATCCTCAACCTCTCTCTCTCCACTGCAACTGTCCCTGACACCTTCAAGCATGCCGTAGTCACACCACTCCTCAAAAAAACATCATTTGACCCTACCTGTCCCTCCAACTACCGCCCCATCTCCCTCCTACCCTTCCTCTCCAAGATACTTGAACACGCCGTTCACAGCCACTGCCTTGATTTTCTCTCCTCTCATGCCATCCTCGATCTGCTTCAATCCAGTTTTCGCCCTCTACACTCGACAGAAACGGTACTCTCTAAAGTCTGTAATGACCTGTTCCTTGCCAAATCCAAAGGTCACTACTCCATTCTCATCCTCCTCGACCTATCCGCCGCTTTTGACACTCAACTTCTTGCCACACTGTCCTCATTTGGGTTCCAGGGCTCTGTTCTCTCCTGGTTCTTCTCTTATCTCTCCCACCGTACCTTCAGAGTACATTCTCATGGATCTTCCTCCACCCCCATCCAGCTCTCTGTTGGAGTTCCGCAGGGATCTGTCCTTGGACCCCTTCTTTTTTCAATCTACACCTCTTCCCTGGGCTCGCTGATCTCATCGCATGGTTTCCAATATCATCTTTATGCTGATGACACCCAGCTTTATCTATCCACACCAGACATCACTGTGGAAACCCAGGCCAAAGTATCGGCCTGCTTATCCGACATTGCTGCCTGGATGTCCAACCGCCACCTAAAACTGAACATGGCCAAGACCGAGCTTATCGTCTTTCCACCAAAACCCACTTCTCCTCTTCCTCCACTCTCTATCTCAGTCGAAAACACCCTCATCCTCCCTGTCTCATCTGCCCGCAACCTCGGAGTCATCTTCGACTCCTCCCTCTCCTTCTCTGCGCGTATCCAGCAGATAACCAAGACCTGTCGCTTCTTTCTCTTTAACATCAGCAAAATTCGCCATTTCCTCTCTGAGCACACCACCCGAACTCTCGCCAACTCTCTCATTACCTCTCACCTTGACTACTGCAACCTACTCCTCACTGGCCTCCCACTTCCCAGCATTGTATTAGCACCATCAGAACAAAACGAAATCAAGTTTGCTTTCAAATATTCAATATCAAAGCCATAGTCATTTAATGTAGACAATAATGTGTTGAAAATGTTCTCTGCTGTGGTTGATACCAATTCTTTTAAATCAACAAATACCATTACAGGTGCAGGGGCAGATTGAATTGCACATTGGAGATAAATCACTAGGGTGCTTTTCTTTGAAACTGTAGATGCCTCATCAATTATGATAAACATTTTGGCATTCTCTTCTATAATATTCTTAAATATTTTCATCTTAATTTCATTTGCAATGTAACATAGTAACATAGTAGATGACGGCAGAAAAAGACCTGCACGGTCCATCCAGTCTGCCCAACAAGATAACTCATATTTGCTGCTTTTTGTGTATACCCTACTTTGATTTGTACCTGTGCTGTTCAGGGCACAGACCATATAAGTCTGCCCAGCACTATCCCCACCTCCCAACCACCAGCCCCTCCTCCCAACCACCGGCTCTGGCACAGACCGTATAAGTCTGCCCAGCACTATCCTCACCTCCCAACCACCAACCCTGCCTCCCAACCACCGGCTCTGGCACAGACCGTACAATTTGCAATGTGTACATTTGCAATGTGTTCTGCTATTCTTGTTGCACTGTAACGTGTATGCAAACAATTGCCTACATCAACTCCATTTTTCTCTTGTAATTCAATTGCCTCTTCTATATTAGAGGCCTATTACATTTTACTAAACTGTAAATAGTATTAAAAACTTTTACAGTAGCCTCAATATTTTTATTATTTAGTTTATGCACTAAACTGGAAATTGAGGCATTAGCTGATTCTTTTAACAAATCTTGAATTTTAGCATGAGATTTAGAAACGTCATGTTTCCTAATTTTTTTCCGTATAGAAGCTTGCCTAGTGGTTTTATTACTGCCATTTGGGGTTACTAAATATGCACGCCATTCCTTGGACACATGGACATGCTTTCCTGCTGACACCCCTAAATGCTGAACTTTCGAACAATCCTTACATCCAAATTTACTTTCTTTTATGTCAAGCCATTCGTACTGTTTTATAAACATAGATAATTGTTTCTCAGTCCAACAATCTGGAAATGCAAGATTATCTGTATTTTTCTTTTGATGAACATGATGGGTTTTCTTCAATAACTGGTTGTTCAACAGATTTATCAGTTGTTTCTGCTGGCTTCTCTCTACAATGATTTTCGTTCCCATCATTTTCAGTATCTGTCCTCATGTTCTTCACTTTTAAATAACTTAATAGATCACTCTGTCGTTTTCGCATTTTAGGGATCATCACAATCTGAAAATAATTTATAAATTTATTTATAGTAGAATAAATATGGTAAAACAACCTACGTAGGGTTACCATTTTTGTGGAGCCAAAATAGAGGATACAAAATTGAAATGGTTGCTAATATCTTTGCTAAAGAAATATTTAATTGTAGCAAATGTGTAACTGGATTTTACTTAACACACATCAAACTACTTTTCAAAAAAACTTCCTTCCAAATTTGAGTTTGACTGAGTCTGGAGCTGATAATGTAACTTTATTATACATTATTGGTACAAAGGATATGCACATGGTTTTGCATATATAGTGCATTTTTAAACCCCAGGTAAATCCTAAGGGTGGTTGAACAATAAACTGTGTTGTTTCTGACTTTACCTGTTTTGGAGTGCTTTGGGTCCTCCTACTGATCTGTACATGTGCTGTCTGGAATTTTGGAAGAAAGAAATAAGGAAATAAAAATTAAATTTTCGACGTACTCTGTAGAAGTTGTTTTCTTTTGCAATGTGATGTGATGGATGCCTGTTCTGGTGTATGAATGTGATAATCTTTGAATAACTACCTTTACTAAATGGCTATGGATTTCTGAACATATGGTATCATTAAAGGACAAACTTTTAAATGCTCAGTTGGGTATATATCATATATATGCTAATCTCAAATGTTTCAGACATATCCATCTATTTGTTCCCATGATATAACTGAATTCTATTATTCTGTCTCACTGTATTTTCAAATGTAAGCCAACTTTGCTTGGAATAATGTGTGATAAATGGGTTTTTTTTTAATCCTTTATCCTCCATCTTTTAAGGCACTGCCTTCCTGCTGGATAGTGATGGCACAAGGAAAGCAAGTTCGGTCCAGTGAAGACTAACTCAAAATAACCTGGCTGTTCCTCAGCTGGGCCCTAGTATTACCATATTGAAAATGTGACCATACTAAGCCTCTGTGGTTATGCTCCACTAATAAGTTAAAAGATTAACTGGATTTCTTGAAAGGATTATATAAACTTAGGATGCATCATGACTAGGGACACACACATATGCTTATTTATTCAATATCACAATTCTTCATGTACAGCTACAAAACAACCTTTTAGGGTGGATAGTGTTCACAATGAGCTCCTTTTATTACCGACCAGACAGAGAGAAGAGTTTTCAGTTTTGACACAGTATAAGTTATCACAAGATGAATGATAGAAGGGATTGGGGACAACAAATCGCTAGAAAATAGTAATGAAATCTGGAGTGTCCCCAGGTAGTGTACATAAACCAAAAGCTGCCTGAACTGACTGACTGTTTGTTAGAAGGAAAAACGGCCTCAAAGAGCTCATTGATATGGTATATATCTACGGAGCTGAATCGGATCAGTTTAAATCATCTCACCCCAAGCCAGGCCAAGGCTTGGGGTGAGATGATTTAAACTGCCGCAGCAGCAGACAGTGCGATTGTTGCACAAGGACTCATTCAGCAGACACAGGCACAGGACAAGCCTGGTGGTACTAATTATCTAAGATAAGTGTCGGTTTTGTATTTAAGCACATTCTACCAATTGCTTAGCCTGAAGTTTATAGCTCAGCCAATCCTGGAGTTCATCTGATGTTGCATAATTATTATATGTTTTGCCACATGTTTTCTGTGTTTATACTCCAGTTTTGAAGGTTTTTTTACGTCCTGATGATGAAGAGAGGATCTGTGTGATCCGATTCAGCTCCGTAGATATACCATATCAGCGAGCTCTTTGAGGCCGTTTTTCCTTCTAACAAACAGTTCAGGCAACTTTTGGTTTATGTACACTACCTGGGGACACTCCAGGTTTCATTACTATTAAGTTATCACAAGAACAAAATATAAGAAAACCAATATGGGCTGCATTAGGGGCTTATATAGTGCATTTATGTATAAACAAAAGAAATCTGCATGAAACAAAATATTTATTTTGACTAATAAAACCACTTGGCCCTGAAACATGTTCAAAACAGAATAATCCATTTGTGTATCTAAAAGGTAAACTTCTACAAAACAGATGAAGATCTGATTCCATGTGTGACCCAAATGAAAGGAGAGTTTAATTCTACTTCCATTTAATTTCAATATATTCCATCAACTTTATAACACCAGGCTTCCCATGGTAGATTACAACAACAGCTGAAGATGAACCCATCAGGAGTCGGAGGAAGTGACGTCAGCAGCACGAATGGCTGCTTGAAACGGGAGCTCCTCAGCAACTTATCGAGGCATTAGCAAACGAGCGGCACTAACGACCCACTCCCCAGCGAAAATATAAGAAAACGAGGGGGGAAAACGAGGTGAAAGCCCGGATGGCGTCGGGGGCGGCCAAATCGGCCGATTTGCAAGCCTACGGCTTCAAACGTAAGGAGCCGAAATCGGGCCTCCTGCAAGCTGGTGAGAGCACGCGCCTGGCTGGAACGCAACAAGAGAGCCCAGAAGTAGCAGAATTAATGAGTGGCGACATGGAGAACATACCTCAGCAGGAAGTTTGGGCAAAACTCTGCACGTGGTTCCAGGAGATACGAACGGACTTAAAAGATTTAAAAGAGGTGCGTCACGATATAGCAGCCCTAGGGGCGGAACTTAGAGGAGAGATGGTGGAGCTGGGCAACCGAGTAGCGGAGGTGGAGTCGGGCCTAGAGGAGAACGCGGAGGCAGTCCAGGCGCTGGAGCAGCGGGCACGAGGTCAGAGTGAGGATACCCAATTCCTACTGGACAAGGTAGAGGACCTCGAGAACAGAAGTAGGCGCTCCAATATCCGGATTCGCGGCGTCCCGGAACTCCCTGAGTATATGAACTGTGAGCAGGTAGTCCAGCGTATAGCGGCTCAGCTATTATCGACGCTGGAGAACCCAAGAGACCCAGCTGATATCATAATTGAGAGGGCACACAGAACGCTGGGTGGACGGAATAAGAATGCACCTAAGGACATAGTGGCCTGCTTCAAGGACTATAAAATTAAAGAAGAAATAATGAAGAAAGCGAGAGCAGCAGAGCCAGTGGAGTGGGACAGTTATCCCATAGAGTTATATCAGGATCTGTCATCCACCACGCTCAAAAGGCGGAGCGAACTGAGACCGCTGACTGCCCAACTTAGGGACGAAGGGATCCGATATAAACGGCAGCATCCTTTTGCCCTGCTGTTCTACAAGGACGGTAAGCAATGCAGAGTGGTGTCGCTGGAAGAGGCCCAAGCATATCTGGCGCAGGAAATACCAGTTGCAGAGTGCGAGCGCTCCCAGGTAGCAGAGCGCCCAAGGAAAGTCAGGCCGAAATGGCAGAGAGTTACGCAGGGCAAGGGAAGACTGCGCAGACAAATTTCGGAGAAGAAACTGACACAGTCTGCAGACAAGGGATGAGACTGGATTGAGTTGCTGGGAGAAGCAATCGCAATTTTGTGCTGAGTATGATCTGCATGCAGGACTTGAAGTTGTGTGGCGTTATGTTAAGACTGTTAGCAAGTTGCTGAAGGATAGACGTGACTTCCTCTATATGGACATGCCATGTATGGGTAACAGGGTATGTCATGATTGGAGGAGGGGGAAGGTAGGGAGGGGGGGGGAGGGAGGGATGGGAAGGGAAAGGGCACTGGGGGGGGATTTGACTAGCGAGACAGTAACAGATAGCTATGACTGTATGCACATGTATAACACTTAATGTGAGAGGTCTTAACACCCCCCAGAAACGTAGACAGGTCTTTAGGGAAGTCATACGCTTAAAAGCAGATGTGCTGTTTATTCAAGAAACTCACCTAAAGCGTAATCATGAACATTTGATGCGTCATAGACGATACCCCATAATGCATGGAGCATCCAGCTTAGATAACAAGAAAACAAAGGGGGTGCTTATAGCCTTCTCGGGCTCTCTTCCCTGGGAGGTCCATAAAGTACTAAAGGATAAAGCGGGCAGATACGTAATAGTGGTGGTATCCCTGTACAACACGTACTATACTATGGTATGTGCATATGCACCCAATGAGGGACAGGGTACATTCCTGGAGGAGCTAGAGAGGCTTTTGCTGAGAACTGCCAAGGGCCATCTGCTTGTGGGTGGGGATTTAAATCTAACAATAGACGCCTTGGTGGATAATTCGGGGGGAACAGTAACGTACGCAAAAAGAGAGCGAGCAGCGCTGAAGGGATGGATGGCACGGTGGGGGCTGATAGACCTCTGGAGAGAATCCCACGGGTCAGAAAGGAACTACACTTACTTCTCCCACAAGTACAACACATACTCTAGGATAGATTATTGGCTGGGAGATGGTCTGTTACGGGAAAAAATGATGGAGGTGGTTATTGAGCCTAGAACCTGGTCTGACCACTCCCCTGTGGTGCTGACTATGAAGATAAGTGAAGGGGGTAAACAGCGGAGGCAATGGCGCTTGAATGAGGCGATTCTCTTAGATCCACAGAATGTATCTGCAATTGAAAAATATATTGGGGAGTATCTCCAGTTCAATGATACGGGTGAGGTACATCCGGTGAACCTATGGGAGGGATTTAAAGCAGTTTTACGGGGACAATTAATAGCCCTTAAGGCACATCTGGACAGGACGAGGGTAGAGCGGGAAACCTCCCTTAGGGGGGAGTTGGCAGAAATGGAGAGATCGCATAAAGCAGACCCGAATGATAGTATGAAGGCAGGAGAGTTACATAATCTTAGAGCCCAAATAAATGACTTACAAATGGCAGAGATCGCGATGCAACTACAACAAACACAACAAGAACACTTTGAATTTGGGAATAGAGCCAGTAGGTTGCTCGCGCTAAAACTTAAAAAGCAGGCCCAACGTAACGCCATCTCGAGCATAAAGAATGAGACGGGAGAACAATATACCCAAACAGAGAAAATAAAGGAAGTGTTCTGGGAATTTTATACACGACTGTATCAGTCGGAACGGGTGGCAAAACCAGAGGAAGTAGCCCACTATCTGCAGGGGATGGAATTCCCAGGGGTGTCTAGGGGGGAGCTGGAGGAGCTATCGAATCCTGTGTCCTTGGAGGATATAGAGAAGGCAATCGCCGACCTCCCTAATAATAAAGCCCCGGGACCAGACGGATTCCCCATTCGGTTCTATAAATTATTCTCCAAGTGGATAGCGCCCCTATTGCTAAGGGTAATTGCCTCTTTTGATGAAGCTCAGGAACTTCCGAACTCCTGGAGAATGGCAGAGATAATCGTGATATTAAAGCCGGGGAAAGATCCAGTGCAGTGTGGATCGTACCGACCGATATCATTACTAAATACAGATTATAAGATTTTCACCAAAATTTTGGCCAAGAGGCTGCAGGGATTGATGCCCTCCTTGGTTCATGAGGACCAGGCGGGCTTTATCGCCGGACGTCAGACTTTCGACAACACCCGCTGCCTACTACACATTATTCAACAAGTTAGGGACGAGGAAGTACCGGTACTTCTGCTCTCGGTGGACGCCGAGAAGGCGTTTGACCGAGTGGAATGGCCCTTTTTGTTCGCAGTACTAAAGCAGATTGGGGTAGGAGGCAAGTTTTTGAAGTGGCTCCGACTTCTATATACCAAGCCAATGGCAATGATCAAGATTAATGGTTCACTTTCTAAACCTTTGGACTTGGGTAGGGGCACCAGGCAGGGATGTGCGATCTCTCCATTATTATTTGCACTCTCAATCGAACCATTGGCCAAGAGAATCCGTGAGCACGGGGAAATAAAAGGGGTGATAAGGGGTAAGCGAGAGCATAAAATTATGCTCTTTGCAGATGATATTCTGTTGACCTTAGCGCATCCGCGACAGTCTTTAAAGCGAGTAATAGAGGCCATGACACAGTATGGGCAATTGTCTGGTTTTAAAATTAATATCAATAAATCAGAAATACTTAACCTTACAACACCAGCACAGGAGGCCCAGATGTTACAGAGGATGTACCCTTTTAAGTGGGCCGAGAAATCTATTCAGTATTTAGGCATTCAGGTAACTGATAGGTTAGAGACCATGTTCCAGGGGAACTACCCCAGAAAGCTGAAGGAACTGTTTGAAGAATTAGACAGATGGGAAGGCATGACACTGTCATGGATGGGGAGAGTGCATGCCATAAAAATGATGTTATTGCCCAAGTTATTATATCTATTTTTGGCTCTCCCAATACCGATCCCGAGCTCCTTTTTCCAACAGCTGAATAGGAAAGTGTTTGCATACATATGGCGGAAGAGACCACCGAGGGTGCGCAGATCGATGATGTTTCAAACACCGTCCAGGGGAGGTATGGGAGTCCCAAATTTCCTCCTCTATTATCAAGCAGCACAGTTGCGGGTTTTGGACAATTGGTACCCGGAAAACAACAAAAAGTGGTTACATTGGGAGAGAACTTGGCTAGCTACACGATATCTGGGAAATATCCTCTGGTCCCCGGAGAATGAGATAAGAACGGTAATCCGCAGAGTCCCGGTGGGCATAAATCACTTATTGACAACCTGGTTACAGGTTAGAAGGAGAGTGTTCCCGGATAGAAAGTACTTCTTACAAATGGCTATCAGTAGAGCTCCGGGGTTCCCACTGGGAGAGTCTGAGAAGGTCTACCAAGATTGGGCACGCAAAGGGCTGTATAGATTGGGGCAGGTGTGGGAACAGGGATCGATAAAGGGGTTTGCTGAGCTGCAAGAAGAATATGGCCTAGAGGAGCGCGACCTGGTGTTCTACCACTGTTTAAGGAATTTCCTACGCCGGCGCGCAGGGGAGGAACTGGATCTGGTGGAAACAGGATTAGAGAGAGCAATTAGAGAGGGAGGGGGGAAAGGAAGCGTAACTAGAATATACAGGGCACTGCTCTTGCTTGTGACCCCGCAGGATTACTATGTCCATAGATGGGAGCAGGAGCTGAATAGGACCTTCCCCTCGGGTGACTGGATGTATATCTTTAGATCTTTGTTGAAACCTTCAATCGCACAACCACTAATCGAAAATGGGTATAAAATTTTTTACTGGTGGTACTACACGCCGGTAAGGCTTAAACGGATATACCCGAGCCTGTCAGCGGACTGTTGGCGAGAGTGTGGGTCACAAGGGACATTTATGCATATATGGTGGGATTGTCCAAAGGTGAGGGATTACTGGGCACGGGTGTTACACATGGTTTATACAATCCTTAAAGTGCAATATCCAGGGCGAGTGGAATATTGCCTGCTACATCTTAGACCCCCGGGAGTGAAGGCCCACTTGCATAAATTGGCTGTGCAATACTTTGTAGCAGCAAAAATTGAAATAGCTCGGGCCTGGAAACAGAAAAACACACCATCATTACAGTTGATAACTCGAAAGGTGGATTTCATCTATCAGATGTCAAAATTAACAGCTATGAGAAGGGGGCAGGTTGCATTGTTTCTAAAAATCTGGCAACCATATGAGCTTCTGAGGGAAGAGCTGCTATCTTCCCCGTAGTGCCTGAGGGAGGGAGGGATGTGGGAGGGTGGGATGGGGATTTATGTTTGAGCGACTAAAACAATGTTCAGTTAAGCATTGGAAAGCTATATGATGTGTTATGGCTATGATTTGTTTTGTATTCAAAAATTTTCAATAAAAATATCGTTAAAAAAAAAAAAAAAAGAAGATGAACCCATCAGGAAACAGGATATCCCCACTGAAATTTGGCCATCTGTATTGTATACAGTGTATTTATTTATTTATTTTTATAGTGTAGAAAAATGAGCACACAATACAGAGTTTAAAATTGCTGTTTCTACCAGCTATAATAATTTTTAAAGATGTGTTACTGATATTCGATTGTTATTTCATGAAATTTATATATGGGAAGCTTTCAAATAAATTAAAGAGATGTTCAATAAGTTAAAAAAAAAAAAAAAAAAAACTTTTGACCTCTACTTTTTAAGGCACTACCTATCCAATTGAAACAGCTTTAGAGTTGTTACAGAAGATGGGCAATAAAGAACGACAACGTGGATGCAGCAGCTTATAGGTTTGCTTCCTTTGGTGCAGTAGCACGACTGTCTAGAGGAGATGACAGCTGGGGCTGTGAAAACAGAGATTTTTACCAAACTGGCTTCCTTACCGTGGAGTAGATAGGCAGCGCAGCAGGCTCAATTTCACCTCCTTGGTCCCGACTCCCGACAGTGTCCACTTTGACTGCCGTGTCCTGCCTACGCGGAAACAGCAAGTAAGTTGAATCAGAGTAGGCCGTAGGTGGGACGTGGCAGCAGAAGGACCCCGACGCTGGCATCTGA
This sequence comes from Microcaecilia unicolor, assembly GCF_901765095.1. Lineage (NCBI taxonomy): Eukaryota > Metazoa > Chordata > Amphibia > Gymnophiona > Siphonopidae > Microcaecilia > Microcaecilia unicolor. Next base: position 114,794,259 of record NC_044040.1, on the reverse strand, counting down.
TCCTGTTCTACCGTGGTAGGAGGACGACGATGACGACAAGCGAAGGAGGGAGGGAGGTGGGAGCCGATGCGAGAGGGGGAAAAAAGTTTCAACGCATCGCATGGCAGTGCAGTGGGAAGGGCAGGGGAGAGAGAGAATTAGAACACGATGGTGCAAGTGTTTTGGGGGGGGAGGGCGGCGGCGGGCCACAGGGGACAATGCTCCCCCAACCACTTGACAGTGTGTAGTTGTCCATTGTCCTCCTCCCTCTCCCTCAACAAACGGGTCCAGCAACAAGTGTGTTTAAATTTCTTACCAGACAGGAAGTTACACGATCAGCTGAGCTGCAGGAGCACTGCTAGCCCACACGAGCACCTCTTGCCTTACCAGTGCAGCAAGAGGAGGCAGGGGCTGCCACACCACGCATGCACCAATATCAGGTGACAGCTGGTGTGTTTGGGCATGCGTGATGCGTTCCTCCAGCCTTCCGAAGCAATTTGTGGGGGGAAAAAAAAGTCCCTGCTGACAGCTGAACAACTGGCTTGCAAAAATCTTCAAGAATTAACAACTGGCTCTGCAGAGCCGGTGCGAGCCGGCTCCAGCACACCACTGGGTCTTTGCCCCATTCTGCCGACTCAGCAGGCTGCAGGTCTGCGGGCCTTCCCTCAGGTTGTTTGTTTATTCAGTTATCTTCCTCCTCCGTGTTCCTGCCTCTGATTTCTGGTTCAGTAAGTTTAACCCCTTGTGTACTGTGTCTCTGTCTCTGTCTTCTGTGTGTTTTAGACAGGGGATTTTCTTCATCCCTTTTGTATCTTTGCCTCTGGCCTCTGGTTTGAGGGCTAGTTTACCTTTTGTTTCCTGTACCTGTCTCTGGCTTTTGTGGCTTTTAGTTAGTTCATTTTTTCCCTTCTGTCCTGGGGGTTCCTAGCTGCGGTGTTCTTGTGGCAGCTCGGTCTTCTAGCTGTTTTCTCTGTATCCTCCTGTGGTTACAGGGTGCTTCCTGTATTAGTTTTCCTTTCCTGCACTAGTCCCCGGGGGGGGGGGGGGGGTGGCCCCCATTCTGGTTCCTTTGGTGTCCTTCCTTGTAGTCTGGGGGGGTTCTGTCCTGGGTCTGTGGAGCCTCCGTGGTTGTGTTTTCCTGCACCCTGTGGCTGGTGTTCAGTGTGCGGCTGGCACCTCAGGTCCCGTGGGGACTCCTGTATTTCTTTCTCCCCTCCCTTGGTGTGTATCGGTTCCAGTTCAGCCGTGAGGCCTGTATGAGTGGGTCTGAGTGTATCGGTTCCAGTTCGGCCGTGAGGCCCGCTTGAATGCCTATTTCCCTTTCTTCCTGAGGTGCTGCGTGTGGGTAGGCTAGGGGTGTTGGATAGCCGGGGTGTGTAGTGGTGGGTCAGTCTCCCCTAGGCCTTGGCCTCTGCTATCAGCGGGCCTTGGCCTGGGATCAAGGGCTCACAACCAATCCAAAAGATTACAGAACGCCAAAGCCATGAGCTCGACCAACCCCTCTCCTATGCAGCTACTCCAGCAACTGCATGCTCAACTACAACAAGTTTCGAGAGTCGTTGATACGCTGAGTCAATGCGTGGATACGCTTACCATTGCTGGTGCTACGGGGGAGCCGAGGTATTCGTGTGGCCCAGCCTCCTCGGTATAAGGGGGATAGCAAGACTTGTCGGGGCTTCCTCAATCAATGCCAAATTGTCTTTGAGCTGCAGGCCTGGGATTTTCCTTCGGATCGGGCGAAGGTAGCATATATCATCTCCCTGCTTTCGGGACCCACCCTAGCCTGGGCCTCCCCATTATTGGAGAAGAGAGATCCTATAATGGATAGCTTGTCAGAGTTTCTGAAGCAATTTCAGCTCATCTTTTTTTTTTTAATTGTTTACAATATTTGTTATCAAGCGTAAAATCTTGAAAGAAAGTGATACATATAAAGAAATCATTTTATAAATTTTTGAATTATATCTTCCAATATTACAAATTTCACTCAAATTCTCAAATTAAGGATTCCAAGATCAAAGTAGAGGAAGCTAAACAGGAAAAAAATAAGGAAATAGCTTTCGCGATAGGAGTGGTGATATAATATTTATGGGGGTCCAGTTTTTATCTTGGAGGCGATTAGCGTTGAAAGCTGAGATGGATCCATAAAGGTATATTTAATATTATCAAACCTTACTATGCACTTGCAGGGGTACCTCAGAAAAAAAGTACCACCTGCTTGAATTACTGCTGGTTTCATTGTGAGAAATTGTTTCCTTTTTCTTTGCATCACTCTTGAGAAGTCCGGAAATAAGGAAATATGCAATCCAATAAATGGTTTTTCCCTATGTTTAAAAAACATCTGGAGTTGCCATTGTTTATCAGGAGCTAGGGCCACGGTTGCTACCAATGTCGTTGCCGTGGCCTGTTGAGTTTCCGACGTCTCAAAGAAGGCAGAGAAATCCAAACTCTGTTGTTGATGTTGTTCTGTCAATTTTTGAGGAAGGTAAAAAACCTTCAAAAAAGGCGGTAGATTTGCCTCAGGTATACATAAATTTTCAATCAGATATCTTTTTAAAATGTCCCCAGGTTTTATCAAAGGAATATAGGGAAAATTAATCAAACATAAATTTTGGCTTCTAATATAGTTCTCAAAATTCTCAGACTTCAATCTTAGACTGGAAACATCTTTCACAATTGAAGATTGTATATTTTCTAACTTCTGTATACCTTGTTCCATTATATCTAGTCTAGGAGTAATTTTATCAACCTCTACTTTTGTTTTTCAATCTTTTGTTCAATCTCAGTTATAACTTGAGTTTGTTGAGCTGCATGAGAAAGAAACATTTGTCCCAGCTGGGACATAAGGTTCCACAATGAATCTAATGTTACCTCCTTCGGTTTGGTAGTAAGTCCAAGAGGAAATGTGGTCTCTTGTTCAGCCTTCTTCTTTCCATTCGCTTCCAAGTCTCCCGTTATCGCTACAGGCAAACAAGTTTATTCTAGAGGTATTAACCTCTTTTCTCCCGCTTCAAAATGTTGAATCTGGGTCCCCAGCGAAACCGATGTCGAATCGCCTCTTAGGGAAGACGCCGTCGCTCCCAAGAGTGGGGAACTCATTGCCATTGATTGCGGGGGCGGAGCTCTCTCTTCGGGACTCAACGTTGTTTCTAGCCCGAAAGACGCTGAAAACTCCTTAACTTCGCCAGCGCTTTGCTTCGAGCTGGTCCTGAGATCTTCACCATCCCTCTGCAGCTGCACAAACCGATCCATCGGTCCAGGTATCCGGGAAGAGATCTGGGGGGCTCGGGCAGCAGCCCTTCCCCGTCTCTTAGGCATTGCAAGGTAAAGCAGTGCTGCAGCTAGTCGCATTAGTGTGCGGCCATCTTGGAATCCCCCCAATTTCGGCTCATCTTTGAGGAACCCAGGAAGTCCTCCTCAGCGGCCACTCAGCTGTTGAATCTGCACCAGGATCGACTCTCCTTGGGCGAGTATGCCATCCAATTCCGGACCCTCGCAGCGGAGTTGGGATGGGATAATCCAAGCCTTACTGCGGTATTTTGGCATGGGGTATCGGCCACCATCAAGGACGAACTCACAGGTTGAGAGCTGCCCTCCAATTTGGACGATCTCATCCGTCTCTGCACCCAGGTGGACATCCGTTTCAGACAGCGTGTCTGTGAACGTTGCGCCAGTCAGCAGTTTGGAGGGGCTAGCTCGAAGAGTTCGCACAAGAATCCTTCCTCCCAGTCGCAGGGTTCGCAAGATGGGCCTGAACCTATGCAGGTTGACCGGACGGCCCAGGAGAGACAGCGGAGACGCTCTGAGGGGCTGTGCCTGTATTGTGGAATAAAGGGGCACTTTGTCCGTGGTTGCCCAAATAGAAGGAAATCGGGAAACCAGCAGCCCTGATACCTGCTAGGGAGACAGGGTTGGAGCCAAAGTCCTTGTCCCCCTGGACACAAGTTTTGGTTCCAGTTTTGTTGGCGATTAAGGATACCCCTTGTTTTGAAGCTTTAGTTGACGCGGGTGCGGGAGGCAACTTAATTAGTGAGGACCTGGTGTGGGGCCATCAAATTCCTACGGAGGTGTTACCTCACCTCATCACTGTTTCAGCGGCTTTGGGACTGGTTCGGGGAGTTTTACGCTCCAGGACCGTGCCTATGACGATATGTGTAGGAGTCTTACACAAAGAAGTTATCTCCTTCTATGTCCTCCCATCGGCCACTGAGTCCATCATCCTGGGGTTACCCTGGCTTCGCCTGCATAACCCTTGCATTGATTGGGTCTGGGGTGAATTGTCAGCATGGGGCCCGGATTGCCAGAAAGTCTGTTTGGACAAGGTCTCTCCGGTACCAGTGACGCTTCCTCTGGATCAAGCCAATGTAATGTTACCAGGGCCATATAAATTCTTTAGAGATGTTTTTTCCAAACAACAAGCAGAGACTCTGCCTCCTCATTGTCCCTATGATTGTGTCATTCAGTTACTACCAGGCGCCGAACCCCCTCGTGGCCGAGTGTACCCCCTGTCTCGTCCGGAGATAGAAGCCATGTCCCAATATATCCGAGATAACCTTGCCCGAGGGTTCATTCGTCCACCAAAGTCACCAGCGGGTGCTGGGTTTTTCTTTGTGGAAAAGAAAGATGGGGGGTTGCGCCCCCGTATTGATTATAGAGGACTCAATGCAATCACCCGGAAGGATAAATACCCCCTACCCTTGATTTCTGAGATGTTTGACCGTCTCCAGGGGGCCCAGATCTTCTCCAAACTTGATCTCAGAGGGGCCTACAACCTCGTGCGGATCCGGGAGGGGGATGAATGGAAGACGGCGATTAACACCTGCGACGGGCATTATGAATACCGGGTAATGCCATTTGGTCTAGCTAATGCCCCAGCGGTCTTCCAGGCCTTCATGAATGACATCTTCAGGGATATTCTGTATAAGTTTGTAATGGTCTACCTAGATGACATCCTTATTTTTTCTAAGGCTGAGGAAGATCACCAGGAACATGTGAAGATCGTATTGCAACGGTTGAAGGAGAACCACCTCTATGTGAAGCTAGAGAAATGTGAATTCCATCGCTCCGAACTGCTCTTCTTGTGGTACATCATCTCGAACCATGGCTTGCGAATGGACCCCAGTAAATTGACAGCCATCCTGCAGCAACCCACCGGGCGTAAGGCCCTACAACGCTTCTTAGGGTTCACAAACTATTATAGGCAGTTCATTTGGAATTACTCGTCTCTAACCGCTCCCCTTACTGCCTTGACCAGAAAGAATGCTGACACCCGTAACTGGTCACCAGAGGCTTGTAAGGCCTTTGAGAACCTTAAACAGGCTTTTGTTGGGGCCATCCCAACCCGGCAAGTAAATTCTTTGTGGAGGTGGACGCATCATCGGTTGGCACAGGGGCAGTGCTGTCCCAAGCCCACTCTAGTGGGAAACTACTCCCTTGTGCCTTCTTTTCTAAGAAGTATACCCCCGCCGAGAAGAATTATGACATCGGGGATCAAGAAATTTTGGCCATTAAATTGGCTTTGGAAGAGTGGCGTCACCTGCTGGAAGGGGCACAGGAGCCCTTCACGGTATTCACGGACCATAAAAACCTGACCTATTTACGTGAAGCGAGAAGATTGAATCCTCGCCAGGCCCAGTGGGCATTATTTTTCTCCCACTTTGATTTCACTCTGACTTACCGTCCGGCGGAGAAGAACACCAAAGCAGACGCTCTCTCCAGGTCCATGGAGGCTGACCTGGAGCAGGAGCCCCTGCAGTATGTAATTGAACCTGCTGCCATTGTGCCCACTATGATGCTAGCAGTACCTGCGGGTATGACCTTTGTGCCACCCCATCTGAGGGAAAGGACGCTCCAATGGGGGCATGCCTCTTGAATGGCCAGACATCCCGGGCCCCTGGGGACTAAGCGGTTCATCGCCCAGCAGTATTGGTGGCCCTCACTTGATTGTGATGTGCAGGAGTTTGTAGCCGCGTGTCCGGAGTGCACCCAGCATAAAGCCGACTGTCGGAGACCCCAGGGCTTGCGAATGCCCTTACCTGTACCTGAGAGACCGTGGAGCCATATTGCCATGGACTTCATTACGGATCTCCCTATTTCTGAAGGACATACAGTTGTTTGGGTGGTGGTAGGCCGGTTCTCTAAGATGGCACACTTCATACCCATGCCTAACCTTCCTTCGGCGGTGAAGCTGGCACAATATTTCATCAGCTCTATTTTTTGTCTCCATGGCCTGCCAGAATCTATCACCTCTCTAAGTTCTGGCGAGCCCTGAATCGGGCCCTTGATGTAAAGTTAAACTCTTCTTTGGGATATCACCCACAGTCCAACGGCCAAACGGAACGCATTAATCAGTGCTTGAAGCAATTCCTGAGGATGTATGTCACTGAGCACCACAATGACTGGAGTCAGCTGCTTCCCTGGGCAGAGTTCGCTCATAACCACTGAGTGAGCTCGGCCACAGGCGCTTCTCCCTTCTATATCGTGTATGGAAGACATCCTCAGATACCATCCCCCTTGAAAACCAACTCGGATGTTCCAGCAGCGGCCGATGCGATGACTTCTCTCCAAGCGATTTGGTCGTCCATTCAGAAGGCGCTTCGAGTGACCTCCGCTCGCATGAAACGCCAAGCGGATAAGTATCGAAGATTGGAACCACGCTTTCAGCCTGGCGACTTGGTGTGGTTGTCCACTCGTAATCTTCGTCTGAAGAGTCCCTCCTCCCACTTTGAACCTCGATTTGTGGGTCCGTATCCCATTGTGAGACAAGTGAACCGTGTATGCTATCAGCTAAAGTTACCACCTACATTACAGGTACATAACACATTTCATGTGTCCTTGCTCAAGCCAGGGATTTTGAGAAGAGGCGCCTTGTCCGCTAGCCCAGCTGTATCAACCTCCCAGGGGGAATACGAAGTCTGGGACGTCTTAGATGCGCGACGCTTCCGGGGACATCTTCAGTATCTCATTGCGTGGAAGGGATATGAACCTGCAGAAAACTCCTGGGAGGACGCTACTCATGTACAAGCTCCAGTCTTAGTCAGACGGTTCCACCGCCTTTTCCCTCATAAACCTAAACCTCGTGTCCGAGGTAGAGGGGGCCCTTGAAGGGGGGGTGATGTTATGATTCTGCCGGTCTGGCAGGGGAGGGGTGTGGACTTCATTCCTGATTGGCTGTCAGGGTTTGAGCTGACGTCGGTGCCAGGCAAAATGGTAGAGGCTATTATTAAGAATAAAATTACAGAGCACATACAAAACATGGGCTCATGAGACAAAGTCAGCACGGATTTAGTGAAGGGAGGTCTTGCCTCACCAATCTACTGCATTTTTTTGAGGGGGTGAACAAACATGTGGACAATGGGGAGCCAGTAGATATTGTGTATCTGGATTTTCAGAAGGCGTTTGACAAAGTACCTGTTATGATTCTGCCGGTCTGGCAGGGGAGGGGTGTGGACTTCATTCCTGATTGGCTGTCAGGGTTTGAGCTGACGTCAGTCTACATGTTCCTGCTTCACCTGCTTTGGTGTTATGTTTCTGTGTGACTAAAGTCTTTGCAGTTCTCTGTCAGAACGTTGTTCTGTGCTCTGGTTTTGAATCTGTGTTCCCTGTTCAGGGCTTTCTGTTACATTCCCTTTGTTTGGGATATCTCGTGGCAGAGTGTGTGTTTCTGTATTCAGCTGTCACGGTTGTGCCCCTGTTTCATGCTCTCACTCATCTCGCCACCTGGTGGTCAGACCTGGTGGCTGCAATGGACTGTCTGTTTGCTGTTTCCCATGTTCCAGAAGTCATGTTAGTCCGGTCCGGATCTTCCAGCCTTCCAGACTGTCTTGGGATTTTTGGAACTTAGCAGCACCCTTACCTGGTGAACTCCCTTGTATGTTGCCTTTATTAAGCACCTGGGAACTTTCAGGTTTTGCCTTGGAAACAGAGGTCTTCAGTTCTGTTCTTGTCCTTGTTGGTCTGTTGGTCTGTTGGTCTGTTGCGGTTCCTGCCCTGAATGCTTGCTTTGCCTGTCTTTGACCCTGCTTGTGTTCCTGGATTATTCTACTGTCTGCTGCCTGCCCAACTCTGCGTGTTTCCCGGTTTGTTCTACTGCTTGCTGCCTGCCCCTGCTTGATCCCTGGTTTACTTTTGATTGCCGCCAGCCTACAGACTGTGTGGTTCCTGGTTTCCCTGCTGCTTTGCGCCTGCCGGTAAGACTGCTTGATTCATGGACTATTCTCCTGCTGCTGCTTAGTGCTTTTGTTCCAGTCCAGCTGCTCCAGTCCAACCTGCGCCTGTCTGTCTGTGGTCTGCCTTGCCTCCTGTTTTGGGTGATTTGCCTGCCGCTGCTGCTCCTTGGCAGTGGCTCAAGGGCTCACAGACCCAGTATGTCGTGAGAAGTGTGACAGATTACCAAGGCCATGAGCTCGGCAATATCATCCTACCAGCTGGGTTTCCAACCTAAGACTTTTTCCTTTGTTGGCAAGCTGGGTTCCAGCCCCGGTTTAGCTCCTAATTCCAGTTCAGACCCCATTTTTGCTTTGGATCCGTTTATGACGCTCCATGATTACCGTGTTAAACTTTTGTCTTATCCAGCCCTGAAGAATACTCCTGAAGCTGCAGCAGAGAGAAAGCGTGTCTTGTTGCTTGAGTCCTTTGAAAACCCCGTTTCTGCTCTTGATCCTTCTACCAAGCTCTTCTTTTACCGCCTCAAACTTCTCTCGGTTCCAGCCCTGTGGGATACTCCTGAAGCCCAGGCTGAAGGAAGGTGGGTTTGTAGTCCCGAGGCCCAGGCTTACTGGCAGTCCATCCTGAGGGACGTGATCAGCTGAAGAGCTGCTGAGTCCATGCCGAGTTCCAGTTCCAGCCAAGCTGCTTCCAAGCTGAATTCCAGTTCCAGCCAAGCTGCTGAGCCCAAGCTGAGTTCCAGTTCCAGCCAAGATGCTGAGTCCAAGCCGAGTGCCAGTTCCAGTCAAGCTGCTGAGTCCAAGCCGTTCCAGCTCCAGCCAAGATGCTGAGTCCGCTCCGAGTTTCAGTTCCAGCTGAGATGCTGAGTCTACTCCGAGTTCCAGTTCCAAGCAAGCTGCTGAGTCCAAGCTGAGTTCCAGTTCCAGCCAAGATGCTGAGGCTACTCTGAGTTCCAGTTCCAGCCAAGCTGCTGAGTCCAAGCCGAGTTCCAGTTCCAGCCAAGCTGCTGAGCCCAAGCTGAGTTCCAGTTCCAGCCAAGATGCTGAGTCCAGACTGTCTTGGGATTTTTGGAACTTAGCAGCACCCTTACCTGGTGAACTCCCTTGTATGTTGCCTTTATTAAGCACCTGGGAACTTTCAGGCTTTGCCTTGGCAACAGATGTCTTCAGTTCTGTTCTTGTCCTTGTTGGTCTGTTGCGGTTCCTGCCCTGAGTGCTTGCTTTACCTGTCTTTGACCCTGCTTGTGTTCCTGGATTATTCTACTGTCTGCTGCCTGCCCAAGACTCTGCGTGTTTCCCGGTTTGTTCTACTGCTTGCTGCCTGCCCAAGTCCCTGCTTGATCCCTGGTTTACTTTTGATTGCCACCAGCCTACAGACTCTGTGTGGTTCCTGGTTTTCCTGCTGCTTTGCTGCCTGCTGGTAAGACTGCTTGATTCATGGACTATTCTCCTGCTGCTGCTTAGTGCTTCTGTTCCAGTCCAGCTGCTCCAGTCCTGCCTGCGCCTGTCTGTCTGTGGTCTGCCTTGCCTCCTGTTTGGGTGATTTGCCTGCCGCTGCCACTCCTAGGCAGTGGCCCAAGGGCTCACAGACCCAGTGTATCGTGAGAAGCATGACATTTATTCAGTTATCTTCCTCCTCCGTGTTCCTGCCTCCGACTTCTGGTTCAGTAAGTTTAACCCCTTGTGCACTGTGTCTCTGCCTCTGTCTTCTGTGTGTTTTAGACAGGGGATTTTCTTCATCCCTTTTGTATCTTTGCCTCTGGCCTCTGGTTTGAGGGCTAGTTTACCTTTTGTTTCCTGTACCTGTCTCTGGCTTTTGTGGCTTTTAGTTAGTTCATTTTTCCCTTCTGTCCTGGGGGGTTCCTGGCTGCGGTGTTCTTGTGGCAGCTCGGTCTTCTAGCTGTTTTCTCCATATCCTCCTGTGGTTACATGGTGCTTCCTGTATTAGTTTTCCTTTCCTGCACTAGTCCCCGGGGGGGGGGGGGGTGTGGCCCCCGTTCTGGTTCCTTTGGTGCCCTTTCTTGTAGTCTGGGGGGGGGGGGTTCTGTCCTGGGTCTGTGGAGCCTCTGTGGTTGGGTTTTCCTGTGCCCTGTGGCTGGTGTTCAGTGCACGGCTGGCACCTCAGGTCCCGTGGGGACTCCTGTGTTTCTTTCTCCCCTCCCTGGGTGTGTATCGGTTCCAGTGAGGCCGTGAGGCCCACTTGAATGCCTATTTCCCTTTCTTCCTGAGGTGCTGCGTGTGGGTAGGCTAGGGGTGTTGGATACCTGGGGTGTGTAGTGGCGGGTCGGGCCCCCTATGCCTTGGCCTCTGCTATCAGCGGGCCTGGGCCTGGGCCTAAGGGCTCACGACCAATCCAACAGATTACAGTACCTCATGAAAGACTCCAGAGGAAACTGGAGAGTCATGGGATTGGAGGTATGGTATTATTGTGGATTAAGAGCTGGTTGAAAGATAGGAAGCAGAGAGTAGGGTTGAATGGTCAGTATTCTCAATGGAGAGGGGTAGTTAGTGGGGCCCCTCAGGGGTCTGTGCTGGGACCACTGCTTTTTAATATATTTATAAATGACCTAGAGTTGGGAGTAACTAGTGAGGTAATTAAATTTGCAGATGACACAAAGTTATTCAGGGTCGTCAAGTCACAGGAGGAGTATGAAAAATTACAGGAGGAACTCTCAAGACTAGATTGGGCATCCAAATGGCAGATGAAGTTTAATGTTGACAAGTGCAAAGTGATGCATTTGGGAAAGAGGAACCCGAATTACAGCTATGTCATGCAAGGTTCCACGTTAGGAGTTACAGACCTAGAAAGGGATCTGGGAGTCATCGTGGATAAGATGTTGAAAACTTCTGCTCAGTGTGCTGCAGCGGCTAAGAAGGCGCACAGAATGTTGAGTATTATTAGGAAAGGGATGGAAAACAAACACGAGGATGTTATAATGCCGTTGTATCACTCCATGGTGAGACAGCACCTCGAATACTGTGTTCAGTTCTGGTCGCTGCACCTCAAAAAAGATATAAAGGAATTGGAGAAGGTGCAGAGAAGGGCGACAAAAATGGTAAAAGGGATTTGAGGACTTCCCTATGAGGAAAGGCTAAGATGGTTAGGGCTCTTCAGCTTGGAGAAGAGGCGGCTGAGGGGTGATATGATAGAAGTCTACAAGATAATGAGTGGAATGGAGCCGACAGATGTGAAGCATTTGTTTACACTTTCTAACAATAATAGAACCAGGGGACATAAGATGAAGCCAGAATGTGGTAGATTTAAAACAAATAGGAGAAAGTTTTTCTTTACACAGCGCGTAGTTAGACTCTGGAACTCGTTGCCGGAGAATGTAGTGACAGCAGTTGGCCTTGCTGAGTTTAAAGGGGGTTTGGACAGATTCCTGAAGGAAAAGTCCATTGAACATTATTAATTTAAATTTTTGTTTTGTTTTTGGGGTTTTGCCAGGTTCTTGAGGCCTGGATTGGCCACTGTCGGAGGCAGGATGCTGGGCTTGATGGACCCTTTGTCTTTTCCCAGTATGGCGGTTCTTATGTACTAAATGGAATTCTCGGTGGAAGACCTGTAACTTGCGTTTTAAGGAAGTTCCTGAAGAAGATCAATTTAAAGACTCAGTAAAGGTTGTGCAAGAATTGTGCATTTTTATTCTCAAAGAAGGTACCGCTGGGACAGAGCAGGAAATGCTGGATCATTTTGTTATAGATAGGGCCCACTGGAGCTTGGGTCCGCAGAGAGGTGGCCAGCCCCGAGATATTATAGCCTGCTTCCACGAATTTGGAGTGAAAGAAGCAGTATGGAAAGCAACCTGAACTCTGGGTGAAATTGTCTGGAAAAACTGCAAGCTGAAGGTATTTCAAGATTTAGCCAGAATAACTCTTCAGAGGTGAAGGGAGTTTAAGGAGATAACACAATACCTGCAGAAGGCTGGCTTGAGATATCGCTGGTTATATCCATTTGGATTACAGGTTACAGTGGGAGATAAACATCGGAAGCTTCCATCACCCAAGGGAGCTTGGAAGATACTGAAGGACTTGGGATGTAATGATATACCCACAGAGGAGGGAGCAGACCAGCACCAGAAGCAAGGAGCAGCCTCTGCGGAGCAACAAGGTTGCAAGAGAGTAGGAGGGGAGAAGGGACGCCTCCCTACGAAGGTAGCGTGAGCAGGACGAAGATGGAGGAGAGGACTGAATTATGCAGGTTGAGAGACATTGGTGGGACTATGACAGGGTTCTGGCACAGTAGAACTGGTATAAATGGGTAGAACATAATCGGTTTGAGGGGTGAATGGTAGAGTGTGGATTGGGAAGAGGAGGGAAGTTCAGCGGAGTATGGGTAATGGGGCAAATCTCTGGTGAGGGCTTACTTCCTTCAGGATTGAACTGGCAGGAGGGGAGGAAGGCCAGTTGCGTGGGATATTAAGGGACAGGGGAGGGAAGGGAGGGGGAGAGGGTTGGGAGGGAGGGAGGGGTGGGGGGAGTGGGTTGGGGGGCTTGCAGGTAAGATCTTGGAACGTAAATGGTCTCAATAGTCCAGAGAAGAGAAGTATTATCTTTAGAGAGCTACGCAGAATGAAATGGGATGTGGTCATGCTGCAGGAGACTCATATTCAGAAGCAGGATCCTAAGGGGGATAAATCTGGGGGTTTGATCATATATGTTAAGGAAAGTCTACATTTTGTGTATACAGGGGGGGAAGGAAGATGTACAGCAATCAAAGGAAAGATACAGAACCAGCCTATAACATTTATTAATATATATGCCCCAAACGGAGGACAAGGAGCATTTTTTAAACCATTCGAATAGAATTGGTTCCATTTGTGAGTGGCCAAGTGGTCTTGGGGGGAGATTTTAATTTCCCAGTTGCAGGGCTGGATCATTCCATGGGCAGAGATAGGGGAGTAGGGCATATTAGGGGGAAGTTTCTTAGATTGATGAGGGAATTAGATCTGCTGGATATCTGGAGACATATATTATTATTATTATTAGCATTTGTATAGCGCTACCAGACGCATGCAGCGCTGAACACCTGATACATATACTAGGATAGATGCGATTTGGTGCAGTCGATCTCTATGGGGGGAAGTAAAGGGTTCTGAAATAGAAAATATACACGCCTTGGATCATGCTCCAGTATGGGTATCTACTACTACTACTACTACTTAACATTTCTAAAGCGCTACTAGGGTTACGCAGCGCTGTACAATTTAACATGGAAGGACAGTCCCTGCTCAAGGAGCTTACAATCTAAAAGACAGGTGTACAATCTAAAGACAAGTGTACGATCTAAAAGACAAGCGTAGAGACAATCTGATAGGGCATTCTATATTTCTCGAAAGGTTAGGTGCTGAAGGCAGCATTGAAGAGGTGAGTTTTAAGCAGCGATTTGAAGATGGTTAGGGAGGGGGCTTGGCGTAGGGGTTGAGGAAGATTGTTCCAGGCATAGGGTGAGGCAAGGCAGAATGAGCGGAGCCTGGAGTTGGCAGTGGTGGAGAAGGGTACTGAAAGGAGGGATTTGTCCTGAGAGCGGAGGTTACGGGCGGGAACATAGGGGGAGATGAGGGTAGAGAGGTAGTGAGGAGCCGCAGACCGGGTGCATTTGTAGGTAAGGAGTAGAAGCTTGAATTGTATGCGGTATCTGATCGGAAGCCAGTGAAGTGACTTGAGGGAGAGGGGTGATATGAGTATATCAGTTCTGGCGGAATATAAGACGTGCGGCAGCATTCTGAACGGATTGAAGGGGGGATAGATGGCTGAGTGGGAGGCCGGTGAGGAGTAAGTTGCAGTAGTCAAGGCGAGAGGTAATGAGAGCGTGGATGAGAGTTCATGTGGTGTGCTCAGAGAGGAAAGGGTGAATTTTGCTGATGTTGAAGAGGAAGAAGCAACAGGTCTTGGCAGTCTGTTGGATATGCACAGAGAAGGAGAGGGAGGAGTCAAAGATGACTCTGAGGTTGCGGGCAGATGGGACGGGGAGGATGAGGGTGTTATCAACTGAGATAGAGCGTGGAGGAAGAGGAGAAGTGGGTTTAGGTGGAAAGACGAGGAGCTCGGTTTTGGACATGTTCAGCTTCAGGTGGCGGTTGGACATCCAGGCAGCAATGTTGGATAAGCAGGCCGATACCTTGGCCTGGGTCTCGGCAGTGATGTCTGGTGTGGAGAGATATAGCTGGGTGTCATCAGCATAAAGATGATACTGAAAACCATGAGATGAGATCAGTGAGCCTAGGGAAGAGGTGTAGATTGAGAAGAGAAGGGGTCCAAGGACAGATCCCTGGGGAACTCCAACAGATAGTGGGATGGGAATGGAGGAAGATCCATGAGAGTGTACCCTGAAGGTGCGGTGGGAGAGATAAGAGGAGAACCAGGAGAGGACAGAGCCTTGGAACCCAAAAGAGGACAGTGTGGTGAGAAGTAAATCATGATTGACAGTGTCAAATGCAGCGGATAGATCGAGGAGGATGAGGATGGAATAGTGGCCTCTGGATTTGGCGAGGAGCAGGTCGTTGCAGACTTTAGAGAATGCTGTTTCCGTCGAGTGAAGAGGGCGAAAACCGGATTGAAGTGGATCGAGGATGGCATGAGAGGAGAGAAAATCAAGGCAGCGACTGTGAACGGCGCGCTTGAGTATTTTGGAGAGGAAGGGTAGGAGAGAGATGGGGCGGTAGTTGGAGGGGCAGGTAGGGTCAAGTGATGGTATCTCTGGGGGGATTAGGTAAGGTAGGGGGTGGGATGGTATGGTGGCTAAATGAATCTTTGATAGGAGAAGGATTGTCAGGAAGTGCGGAGCATTATAAAAGAATATTTGGAATTTAATGATAATGGGGAGGCCAATGAAGGGATTCTTTGGGATGCACTTAAAACGGTAATTAGGGGACATCTTATCCAAAAGGGGGCCCACCGAAAGAGAGAGAGGGGGCGCATGAATTGTCAGTTCGCCAGAACTTGGCGAAATATGAAGCACAACATCAAAAAGAAGGGAATCCCCATACATTAGCTGATCTACTTAAATGTAGATCAGAACTGCAAAAAATACAGATGGGAAGGATGGAATATCAAAGAAAATTGATTCAGCAACAATTTTTTGAATTTAGCAATAAAGCAGGAAATATGTTGGCTAGGGGATTGCGCCAAATACAAATAAAGAGCATGATAACCAAAATTAAAAGGGCAGGAGGTGTTGTGGTACATCAAGATGAAGAAATAAGAGCGGAATTTGTGCAATACTATACAAAATTATACTCCAAAGAAGAAGGGGCTCCTAAGGGAATATTTACAGGACCTGTAACTAAGTAAAGTTACAGCTACCCAAAGAGTGGAATTGGAAGCTCCGATAAAGCTGCCAGAGGTACTAGGAGTTATTAAAGGATTAAAAGGAGGGAAAGCACCAGGATTAGATGGGTACACGGGGAAATACTACAAAATATTTGGGCGAGAGCTAGCTCCTTTGCTGGTTAGGGTAGGCAACGCCTGTTTGGGGGGACAGGGGTTGCCCCCGAGTATGCATGTGGTAGGGATATCGGTCCTTTTAAAACCAGGACAAGACCCAGCTGTATGTGGATCGTATAGGTCGATATCCTTGTTGAATGTAGATGTCAAAATTTTAGCGAAAGTTATGGCAGACCGCTTGGGCAGGTCTCATCTCGTTCATGAAGACCAAGCTGGTTTTGTGGCACACAGGCAAGTAGCAGATAATATTCAGCGAACCCTGAATATTTAGTGGGGAGCCCAGAGGATGGGGGATTCATTAACGTTCCTTGCAATTGATGCAGAGAAGGCATTTGATAGGGTGGAATGGGATTATTTGTGGGAGGTTATGATGGGTGTGGGGCTGTGAAAAAGTTTTATAGAATGGGTGAAGGGGCTTTAAGCATACCCGGTGGCTCGTATTAAAGTTAATGGGAGGTACTCGGAGCAATTCAATATCTAAAGGGGAATACGCCAGGGGTGCCCACTATCCACTCTACTGTTTGCTTTATTAATAGAGCCCTTTGCTCAGAGGGTCCATTCATTAAAAGATATAAGAGGGGTAAGGTTGGGGGGCAGGGAACACAAGATCGCACTATTTGCAGATGATATTCTATTCTATGTTTCTGCCCCTCTATTGACGCTTCCTATTGTTATTAGGGAGCTTAACTCATTTGGACGTTTATCGGGGTTTAAGGTTAATTATGACAAGTCTGAGGTAATGGGGCTCACCATAACAAAATCTGAAAGGGAATGGTTAAGGGAGGCTTAAGCTTTTAAAACAGCGGAAGAAAGTTTTTGCTATTTGGGGATATTGATCCCTTTGGATTTAAATAAACTGTATCAATTAAATTATTTGCCTCTTTTTAGAGCTATCAGAGGGGATATGAATAGATGGAGGAATGTATGGCTTTCATGGTGGGGGCGCATAGCATCTGTCAAAATGAATATATTGCCCAGGCTTTTATTCCTGTTTCAGACGTTGCCAATCCAGGCCCCTAAAGGGGAACTTATACGGTTACAATCGGAACTGGGGGTATTCGTCTAGGGGGGGAACCCCTGCTAGACTTGCACGGAAGATTATGTGGGGAGCGGCAGAGAAAGGGGGGAGGGGAATGCCAAATGTGTTCTGGTATTACTGGGCTGCCCAACTAAAACAAATAGCAGAGTGGATCAAGGTAGACCTGTCTCCAGTGACCAAGATGGAGCAGATTTTTGTTACAGAGGGGAAATTGGATGGGCTACTCTGGGCTTCAATTCCGGAAAACAATTATACGAGGTGTTTTTATTTACCCCTCTCTAGACCCCCGCTGGACCCTTGTCCACAGGGGCGAAGAGAGGGTTCCAGAAGGCTTAAAATAAGTCCCTTTAACATGACCTCTGTTTTCTGACTTCTGACATCTAACAGCATCTTTGTGCATCTGCTCTCCATCTGCTCTCCCACATGATGTGCTAATGAGTAGGAGTTTACCTGCTTATGTGGATATTATAGAGAATAATTTATCTGTGTAGGTGCATTAGGAGAAATAAATATGTAGCCAAGAAATAGATACAGACAGGGAAAGTAGAGTTCATATAGACTTTATTCTTACCCAAGTGATATATCAATCAGGCACGCTCATCAGAATCTCAGGTCAACCGACCGTAGTTCTGCCCTCTGGGTAGAGTTGGGGAATTCTCCAAACTCCTCCCAGATTCACACTTCTTAAATAGCCTTTTTGCTCATAAATACTGTATATTTTAGTATGCAAATCTTGTTTTTCTTCAGTTAGTGACCGCAAGCTAGATCGGAAGCCCAAGTCTCCCCCTTCTACCTATTTCCCAACTCTTGCTACATCCTTTGTAATAAACAACTTTACTTTTTCTATCTTCAAATGCTAAGACATGAATCCATCTTGTGAAAAGGACTCCATTTTAAATTCAATTACTTGACCTAACTTTTAGCTATTCAAGTCATTTCATTTAATCCTTCATCTAAACTTTAAAACTGTATTTGGAAATTACACCAGATCCTGATTAGGCTTGTCAGCTAGGCCATGCTTCAGCAAGTACCTCGTTGCAATTCATCCTCAGATTTTCTGGCCTGGTCAGTGCTTCTTAGCAACCTAGGCTCTATGGCTTTGCCCACCACTATTCCAGTGGAGGGGCCTCTAGCTGTAACACATATTAACAGAGGTTAACTTTGAAACCCTTTTGTTTCACATCTATTGTCATTATGGAGAACAGCCCTAAAAAATAAAATGAGAGGGTCACGAAATAGGTCCACATATGCTTGGCTCCTTCAGGAGCCTGGGTTTCCAGAGGGGGAGCAGGGCGGGGTCTTTTCAGTGTGGTTTCAAAAAGGGCTAATTTGCTTTCGTGAGTTTTTGACAAATGGGGGTATTAGGTCTTTTGGGGAACTTCAAGAAGCTTATGAGTTACCTGCCTCTGACATCTTTGCCTACCTGCAAGTTATGTTTAAATCATTTTTATTGATGAGCGTCTTCAAGAAATACAAACTGTGGTATTAAACAACACAACATAATGCCATCAAACATTTTATGATATCTTTACCCCCTCCCCCCCCCCCCCCCCCCGGGGTTCTTCTCCCTTGGGACTCATCCTCTCTCAAACTAGTCTTGTTCATACACATGTCTCTACATTTATATATTCAACAGATGGCTTCGTGCTCTAGGTGTTAGCGTCATCCAAAAAGGACCCCAGCATTGTTGAAACTCCCTCCCTTCTTTCGATTCCAAGTCAAACAGTCCAGCACGTTCTAGTCGCATCAACAGTAACATACGGGTCCGCCATTGTTGCAGCTCAGGTGCCTTATGCGAAATCCATTCTGTCAATATAACTTGTTTGGAGATGATGGTTGCCCTGGCCACAAACTTCGTAAAACCTTTAGGACTAGGCCTCAACAATCTGGGGCTTCCAAACAATAGCCCAGCGTCAAAGAACCATTTTGTATTCCAAATCTTGGACACAGCAGACAACATAGATTTCCAAAAGTTCCCCACAGCCGTGCATGTCCAAAACATGTGGCCCAATGTTGCTCCAGTTTCTCCACATTTGGGGCATTCGCCCCAAGAGGACATAACCATGTGAAAAGCTCTTCTGGGGGCCACATAAATTCGCATTGCAAACTTGTACTGCACTTCCCAATGTCTCGCTGCCGCACTGACACGTCTGATAGTTAAGATATGAGATTTGAATTGTGCGGTTGAAATATTAATATGGAGCTCACTGTTCCATTGTGCTGTTAGTCTGTTAAAGTCAGGCTCCTCTCTCGTGTCTCTTATATGTCTATGGTGGTACGTGAGTGGAACCTCTTGCTGGGCTGTTAGGGAAAATGCTGATGACAATTCCTCTTGCACATCCTCTGCCAACGGTTCCCATCCCAAGGATGTAATGTAGTGCTTAAGTTGCATATAATGAAAGTTATCTGTATCGGGAAGGTCAAACTCAGTTTGTAATTCCACAAATGATTTGATCTTGCCTTCTCGGCCCAGTACATGTTGCAGATATATTATTCCTTTACGCCTCCATTTCTGAAATGCTGGGTACAATATCCCAGGTGCAAACTGTGCATTCCCGCAGATGGTCTGCAAAGGTGTTATTTTTGCTGAAAATTTGTGGAGACGACATATCCAGGACCAAGTCGCTCTTGCCACTGGCATTATCTTTGAATATTTCAAAATGTCTGGAGTCTGTCCCCCCCCTGCATGTAGATAATTTGTAAAGTGCAATTCTGGCATCAGCTGGAGTTCTAATTTGGTGTTAGAAAAATCCTCGGTCCCCCGAAACCAGTCATTGATGTGGCGCATTCCACATGCCACTGTCAAGTATCTCACACTTAAGAGGCCCAACCCACCATATTCCACTGGGGTTGTCAGAGTTGTCATCGAGAGCCTCGCCTTCTTGCCTTGCCATAAGAATAACTGCAAAAGTCTATTTAGCTTCCTCTCATCCTTCCTTGTCAAATATAAAGGTGCTGTTTGGAATACGTACAACCACTTTGGTACAATGCACATATTGTATAAGGCTATTCGTCCTAATAGCGCCACAGGTAATGCCTTCCACATATTTAATCTCTCAGCAGTTTCCTTCAACAATCGTGTGATATTTTCTTTATACATGGTGGTTAGGTCTGCTGGGAGCCAAATTCCCAAGTATTTAATCGGTCCTGTAGTCCAAGTCAGTTTTTGGGGGCCCCTGTGCTGTTCCAGTCTGATTCTGTCATTGGGAGAATATAGGACTTGGTGTAATTTAACTTAAACCCTGAAAATCCTCCAAATCTCTCCACCCTGTCCAGTACCCCCACTAGAGAGTTGTTGGGGTCTGTTATGGTCAGTAACAGGTCATCCGCATATGCGAACACCTTCAGATGGCAATCTTCCACCCTCACCCCCTTCACCTCTTGCGCCCGCCTTAAATTTTCTAGCAGGGGTTCCACTGCCAACACAAATAATAGGGGTGACAGCGGGCAGCCCTGCCTGGTGCCTTTTTGTATTGAAAACTCTCTTCCTCGTCTTCCATTAACAATTACACTGGCTTTAGGTTCTTTATACAGTGTATTCACTGCCCTTAAAAACCATCCAGATATTCCTACTGCCTTCAACACCTGGAAGAGGTAATCCCAGTGTACTAAATCGAACGCCTTTTCTGCATCTAGGCTTAATACCCACATAGGTATGTTTTTTTGTCTGCACATCGCCATAGCAAGCATTAATTTCCGAACGTTATGGACTGCTCTCCTTTTCTTTATGAATCCGACCTGTTCTGCCCCTATCAAATCAGGCAGACATTGTGCCAATCTCTCTGCCAGTATCTTAGATAATAATTTTATTTCCACATTCAGGAGAGATATTGGTCTATATGATCCTGGTCTTTCTGGGGACTTGCCTGCTTTCGGGATTAACGTTATGAGGGCTGAATTAGCATATAATGGCAATCTACCCTCTTCCACCACCTCCTCAAAGTAGTTAAGTAGGTTTACTAGGGCCCCGGGGGGTAACAACCTATAATATTCCCCAGAGAACCCATCTGGGCCGAGAGCTGACCGCAATTTCAGTGCTTTCACTACTTTTTGCAGTTCTCCCATTGTCACTGGCGCATTTAACCGGTCTAAGTGGTTATTATGCAGTTGCGGTAACTGCGTCTCTTGGAGATATGCAGTTAGTGCTTCCCCCGAGGCCCCCCCCTGATTTTTGTATAGCGTGGCAAAATATGTGGTAAAAATTTTTTCTATTTGGTGGTGATCATTAGTCAACCCGCCATTTCCGTCTCTAAGCGTGGCCACTGTTCTGGGCCCTCCCCAGTTTTTTATTACTCTTGCAAGCAGGCGTCCCGCCCGGTTCCCATATCTATGTAATTTATGTTTATAAAATAATGCTGATCTCAATTCTAGTTCATGTAATAAGGTATTAAGGGCTATCTGCACTGCTTTTAAATTCTCTTGATTAATTTTCGTCGGTCTGTGCGCACACATCTTTTGCGCTCTTTTTAATCTTGATTCTAACAGCAATATCCCAGCCGCTCTACATTTGTTACGCTTACTGCAAAACGCAATTATGTCCCCTCTCAGGACTGCTTTAGAGGCCGACCAGAACAAAACAGGTTGTTCCCGGGCATGCCCATCGTTATATTTGCTATATTCTGCCCATTTATGGGTAAGATATTTTGAAAATTTGGGGTCTGAGAATAAATACGCTGGGAATCTCCAACCTCTTCCTTTCTCTATGTCCCCCTGCAGTTCCAGGTCCATCCACACCGGCGAATGGTCTGACACTGCCTCTGGGCCTATATCAGTTGCTATGACCTGTGGAAACATTGCTCTGTCGATTAGTATGTAGTCCAACCTGGACTGTGTTCCATGGGCCCTTGATCTGTGTGTATATTTGAAGGAGTGGAACGCCGAATACTGTTCAAATACTATGAATACTACTGAGCAACAGGACAACCTCATGTTTTGTGCCTACTGACGAACTTATACTTATGCACTCTACCTCTGCTTTTGGCTGTTTGGCCACACCCTATTACTGCACTGGACATTTGTGCCTTATCCAGTTCTACTGTTTACTAACAAAAGAAGTTGCTGTTTACTAATGTACAAACAGAATGCAGGGCTATTAGACATATAGCTTGTGACAGTAGTTTGCAAAGCCTATACAAGACCAGCTTGCATGTAGCAACGCCATCTGAATAGACGACCTTGGTGGGTGCTGACACCCCGCCCTGCATTCCTGAGCCGAACGAATCTTATCTCCTGTGCTAGAAAGGAGTATTGTGTGTGTGAAGAATAAGCTGCTAAGTTTCGTTTTTCTTGCCAGTATCATTTCAGTGTTATGACGTGTGTACGTACTGAGACTACAATTTTGTACTGTAAGAACTACAAATGTTTACTGCGCATGTCGGTTGTGACGTGTAAGGGGCCAAATGCGCAGGCCCAGTAGGGAGGTATAAATGTAAGTGTCAGATGGTTTATGACACACAGTGTCCCGAGACTACTCGGTGCTGTTCACTTGCTAGCAATAAAGTTGCCTTGTTTGGAACCAAAAATTTGCCTTTCGTCTTCTGATTTCCCTCCTGTTTCATTGGCGACCCAGATGGGACGGAAGTAGAAAGGGGAATCGGATTATATTCTTCCCCTCCCCCACTGCGGTCGGATCGGGTTGTCGATCCCCATCCGAGAAGGTGGTGAGTGGCCACCGCTGACTTCAGCGTCCATCTCCCGGAGGGGGGTCGATCAGCTCCGCCTGACTGTAGAGGGGGCTGTGTGGTTCCGGCAAAGCACCTTTTCTTTTTTTTTTTTTTCCTTTTTCCTCTCTGGAGAGGCGCGTACGACGGCGCGGCCTGCAACGACGACGACAGACAGGCGAGTATACTCAGCGTAGTGACCGGCCCAGTAAGGACCGAAGAAGAGGCGTGATCACCCTCTTTTAGCCAGTGACTAATACGGACTATTGGTATACGACTAGGTCCCGAAACTCACTAGGCTCCGACGACGAAACCGAGCGGCGAACGGGAGGGTTTCTTGTGGCGTATGAAAGTGTGTGAATGGGCTTGCAGTTCCAGGCCGGGCGACCGCGTCCTGGTCAGGCCGAGTGTTGACCCTTCTGTGTCTGGTGGAACGAGACCCCTTACTCCTCCACCGCCCCTTTCCCCCTTTGTCCGTCACCTGTCCTTTGGCACTCAGGTTAGGATGGGCGGGGGTGGGTCTTCACCGTTAGATTTAATGACGGAACACTTTAGCGAAGTGTTCGACCTAGATAAATGTAGCAGGGCCGGGATGATACAGAGATGTCAATTTATGTGGCCGGGGCTAGGAATTGCTGGATGGCCCCCGGAAGGGTCATTCGAGTATGCAAAAGTGGCGGCGGTCATGAATATTGTTATAATTGAGGGAAACCCAGGCTGTCCCGAGGACATTCCATACATAGAAGCGTGGTTGGATGTAGTCCGGGATCCGCCGGCTTGGGCCCAACGGAAGGTAGAAAAGGCCGCCCTCATGTTGGTAAAGCAGAGAAAAGGCCGGAAAACTAAACTTAGAACCCTGCCGACCCATGCCTTCGTTCTCCAAAGCTCGGCAACCGCTGCCGTCCCGAAGGCCGCAGGGACCGCCCCCATACGGCCTACCGCCCCTAGCACTGAAGCCACTGAGACCACGCCCCCTGCTACTATAGGCAAGGCAGGAACCACGCCCAGTACTACCCACACACCTTCTAGAAAGAAACCCCCGAAGAAAACCGCAGGGAAAGTTCAGGGTTCGCCCGAGAAGAAGACTCCAAAAGCCCCGATACTTGCTACGGCGGAAGCATACGAAGACGACATTGCGCCGCCGCCATATGCCCCTATATACCCTGACCTTACGGACCTAGCAGAAGGCCCCGCTGACGCCGAGACTTCCGGGTCAGAGTCGGATGCCGGGGAGACGTCTCACCCAGCCTCACCTGAGTCACCTGGCCCCGCAACCACACGGAAAAGTAAACGGGTTGTGAAGAACATTACTCGGTTCCCCCAATCGAGTCCGCATCAGGCCCTCCCGTCCGGCCGAAAAGGGGGAACCTCCCACTTATTCCCAGTTCGACAGTCTACCACCTATACCCCTAACCCGGCGGAAGGGGGGGGCCAGCCCATTGAATCAACAGTTTATAGCCATGTTCCCTTCTCAAGTGCCGATTTGTATAACTGGAAATTCCATGGGCCGTCCTACGACCAGAAACCCGAGCAGTTGGTAGAGCTGGTGGAAGGCATTATATACAGTTATAATCCGACTTGGGCAGACCTTAGGCAGTTGAGCGCCCACATCCTGACCACTGAAGAACGCCGCCTTTTACAACAAAATATGGAGCAAGCCATCCGGGATGCTAATCCGGCCCATGCCAACTTACAGAATCTAATAGAAACGGAGGCGCCCATCGCTGCCCCTACGTGGGACTACCGAACCGCTGAAGGCCAAACCTTTATCCGCCGATACCAGCAGGCGTACCTGGCCGCTTTAAAGAAGGGAAAGCAGAAGGTTACCAACATGGGGAAAATCCACAGTGTGGTCCAACAAAAGGACGAGAGTCCAGGGGACTTCCTTGAACGACTTATGGACGCATTCAGGAGGCACAGCCCGATAAATCCCGAAGACCCTAAGAACCTCCCAACCGTGGTTATGAGTTTTGTTAGCCAGTCAGCACCGGATATACGAAGAAAGCTACAGAGAACGGAGGGGTTCGAAGGGATGAGCCTCAGCCAACTGAAAGCTATAGCTGATCGCGTATTCGGATATCGCGACCAGGAAGAGAAGGTGGAGGCCCGGAAGGAATCGACTAGACGGATGCGGGAGAAGGCAGATGTGTTGGCCACGGTGCTGGAAGAACGAATGAGGTCTAGACCAAGAGGGAGGGGCAGGAGAACAAGAGGAGCACGGTCCCCCTTAGGACGTAACCAGTGTGCAAATTGTCGACAAGAAGGACACTGGTGGGCTGATTGTCCAGAGGAGATACGGGACCACCCGAGAGAAGAAGAACCATGGGACCGGCCCAGAAAGGAGGAGACGGACGACCGTGAAGGGGCCCCCAGACGAGGCCGGAGCCGGGGTCGAAGAGACAGGGGACGGGATGACCGGAGGGAATGGCAGATGGCTGTGGAGGCTACCCGAGACAGTACCGCATGAAGAGACCGGGAGGGCAGAGTCCCCACTGACCCTCTGGTGGAAATTCGGGTGGGGACAGAGTCTATGAAGGCCTTACTGGACACGGGGGCCCAGCGATCTGTTATCACCACCGCCATAGCCCCAGCCACGAAAGAAACTATACCAATTGTGGGAGCCTCCGGGAAATCCCTTGCAGCCCCCCTCCTCAAGGAACGCCAAGTCCAGATCGGAGGGACAATGGTGTCTCATCAGTTCATACACATCCCTGGATGCCCAGTCCCCTTAATTGGTCGAGACCTACTCTGTAAGCTCCAGGCCACCTTGAAGTTCAAGACCACGGGTGAGGTGGAAGCTCGCTTTGAAGATCGGCCAGTGACACTCATCTGCCCAGTAAGAGAAGAATGGAGACTACACGCTCCCCCAACTGTAGGGCCTGGCAGCTGCCGTTACGACCAGAATACCTCTTTTGCCCAGCAGAGGCGAGCCATAATGGATGAAGTGCCGGATGTGTGGGCAGAAGTGAACCCCGGAGGACTGGCCATTAACGCTATCCCTATCTGGATTGAGCTCAAACCGAACGCTCAAGTTGTCACCCAAGGACAATACCATATCCCCTATGCGGCCCGGCATAGTATGCAAATTCACCTACAGAAACTCCTTCAACAAGGGGTCCTTAAACCGACTAGATCCGCGTGGAACACCCCATTGTTGCCCGTCAAGAAGCCAGGAACATCAGAATACAGACCCGTCCAGGACCTGAGAAAAGTCAACAACCAGGTAGCCGACATAGTTGCCCTCGTACCAAATCCCTACTCCATCCTAGCCCAAGTGCCATCCCAGACCAAGTGGTACAGTGTCATTGATTTGAAGGACGCCTTCTTTTCCATCCCTCTCGCTGCCGACAGTCAGAAGTTGTTTGCCTTTACGTGGGAAGACTTACAGACGGGAACCAAGCAGCAATATACATGGACCCGGCTTCCTCAGGGGTTCAAGAACTCCCCCACCCTCTTTGGTGACCAGCTTGCCCAGGACCTGAAAACGTACCAAGATGAGTACGGGCCGGTTGTCCAATACGTGGATGACCTGTTGGTGGCCCGTGAAACATACACGGACTGTGCAGAAGCTACCCTTTACCTCTTGAAAACCCTGGAAGCCCAGGGGTACCGGGCCAGTCGCAAGAAGGCCCAGATATGCGAGATCGAAGTCGAGTATCTGGGGTTTCGCCTCCGAGAAGGAACCCGGAGGCTCGGTATCCCCCGAACCCAAGCTATCCGCAACCAACCCACTCCTGCAAATAAGAAGGAACTACGGGCACTCCTCGGAGCCGCTGGATATTGCCGCATTTGGATCATCAACTTTGCCATCCTGACCCACAGTTTGTACGCCAAACTGAAAGGACCTGAACTCGAGGGCCAAGATCTCCGGTGGGAGAAAAGCGAACTGAAAGCCCTTCAGGACCTCAAGGAGGCCCTTGTGGCCCCACCTGCGCTCGGACTGCCTGATGTGACTAAGCCTTTCCACTTGTTCATCGACGAAAAGAAGGGATTGGCACTTGGAGTCCTCACCCAACTGGTCGGCACCTGGCAACGCCCTGTAGCATACCTCTCAAAGGGCATGGACAACGTGGCACGAGGATGGCCGGGCTGCCTCCGAAGCATTGCGGCGGCCTGTCTGTTGATACACGAGGCCAATAAACTCACGTTTGGCCAGACACTCTTTGTGACCACACCCCACACCATCCGCGGCCTACTCGAGAGCCACGGACCCAGATGGATGACCAACTCCCGATTGGTCAAATACCAAGCCCTCCTGTGCGAAAATCCGGAGGTGCGGATCCTGGACACAACCAACCTTAATCCCGCCACCCTCCTTCCGGCCCCTGAATCACCACTCCACGACTGTGAGGAGGTAATGGCCACTGTGCACTCGAGCAGACCTGACCTGAAGGACCAACCCTGGCAAGGGGGCATCACCCTTTTTACCGATGGAAGCAGCCAGGTGATAGAGGGAATTCGAAGAGCTGGCTATGCTGTCGTGTCTGAGGACCACGTGATCGAGGCTATGGCCCTGCCGCCCGGAACGTCAGCCCAGAAAGCGGAGCTGATCGCCCTCACCAAAGCCCTCCTGTGGGCTGAAGGAAAAGTTGTTAACATTTACACCGACTCCAAATACGCTTTCCTCACCCTCCAGGTGCATGGAGCCTTGTACAAGGAGAGGGGATTTCTGACAGCTGAGGGGAAAGGACTTGCAAATGCCGCTGAGATCTGCCAATTACTCGAGTCAGTATGGAAGCCGAAGAAGGTGGCTGTGATGCACTGCAGGGCCCACACTGGAAGAACGGACCCTATCGCCCGGGGAAATCAGCGGGCAGACGACGCTGCAAAAAGGGCAAGTCAGCTCCCCCACTCCTCTCACCCTTCTGACCCCGTACTCGTCGTCCAGCTCCCTACGGAGACCCCTATCTACACCCCCCAAGAAACGGAATGGGCCCAACAAGAGGGTCTACAGTCACGCCATGGCTGGTGGATACTGCAGGATGGGCGCATATGGATACCCGAAGCCTTGGCCTGGACGGTGGCCAAGGAGGCTCACGACCGTACCCACCTGGGAAGGGACGCTCTGGGGCGCTTACTTGAGAAGACCTACTACATCAACAAACTATCCCTGTGGACAAAAAACGCTTCCAGCCGATGCGCGACTTGTGCCCGGAACAACCCTCGAACGGGGCCCGGCCCTATGCCAGGACATGTTCTTCGGGGCACCAGCCCTTTCCACGTGTGCCAGATTGACTTCACACACATGCCCCCGGCGCGAGGCTACAAAGCTATCCTCGTCGCCGTGTGTACCTACACCGGATGGATTGAAGCCCAGCCCACTAGAACGGAAATGGCTAAAGAAGTCACCTCCCTACTGCTTCATCAAATTCTACCCAGGTACGGTCTCCCCAAGCAAATAAACTCTGACAACGGTCCCGCCTTCGCTAGCGAAGTAACACAACAGCTCAGTACCAGACTGGGCCTCGATTGGAAGTTGCATTGTGCCTGGAGACCCCAAAGCAGTGGAGTGGTGGAGAGGGCTAACCGATCCCTGAAGAACCAGCTAGCCAAGCTATGCCAAGAAGCAAAAGCCAAATGGCCCGACCTGCTTCCACTGGCCTTGCTGCATCTTAGGTGTACCCCCAAGGCTACCGGCCTTACTCCTTACGAGATGATGTATGCTAGGCCACCACCATTACCCTCCTTTCCCGATTCCTTGCAGATACAGGGTGAGAGTTCCTTAGTGAAACAGATGAGAGCCTTACACCAGGTAGTGCAAGACATCCAGCAGTACACTGAAAGAGTAGCTCCCTTGGTCCTCACCAGTCCTACGCATAGGTTCAGGGTGGGAGACGAGGTCTGGGTAAAAGAGTGGGATGAATCTGACTGCCTAAAGCCCAAGTGGAAGGGGCCCTCCCTTGTTCTCCTAACGACCTCAACCGCTGTTAAAATTGCAGGAAGCCCAGTGTGGATACATTGGACCCGACTGAAACCCGCTGCTCCCTCTAGCAGCACCCTGAAGCGTTGGACTGCGCACCAACATCCTGACGCTCCCTTACGGCTGACTCTGAGAAAGACGTGAACCACCAGATTCATGCCTGCCCAACAACAGGAAATCAGCTTCTGGACCCACTGCGTTTTTGGCTCTCTGTTCATCGCAGCCTTTATCGTGGGCCTCATTATCTTCTTGCTGCAAAAGCTCGGATACCTCCCACCACATATATAATGCTGACCATCTTCCTTCTCCTGTGTGCAGTCCCGAGCTATCCTGCCACTTTGAGCCTGAATTGCACTGAATGCTTGCGCCTCGTGCGCCACCGTATAGAGGGAGGATATCACCTAGTCACTACCCTCATTCACCAGACGCAGCCCCCGGAAGGCGATTGCCAGCTTCTCCCGACTTGTGCCCTCATCACTCCGAACGGCCTCCAACAGTTCCACAGATGCCTCCAAGGAAATCTCACTATCTGCCACAGCCCTACCAAACCAAGATACTACAATGTCACCCTCAGCGTAGGACTCCCCGCGTATGTGGCCGGACCTCCGGGAGTCGAAGGAGATGGCATTCTGTATTACATTAATTCCACTCGCATCCTTGTCGGTGGCATCCAAACTATAGCAACCCTAACCTTCGACGTCTGTGCCGCCATGGACAAACACCCTTGGTCTCGCAAGTGTGGCAGCCAGAGTTGGCGTGAGGCATACGTTAACGACCACAAGTATGTCTGCCCCTTCAGTCCAGACATGAGATGCTGCTCCCCGTGGGTTTGGCTCCCATGCGCCGGCGACACTCGAGCCTCGGGCTGGGACCGAGTATGTGCTTATACGGGAGGAGGATATGCCGGATGCACCGGCCTGGGCGAGTTTCGTCGAGGTTCTGGTAACTATGTGTCCCTTGACTGGCCCATTCGAGGACACGACATGCCCTGGAGAGGGACGTGGGGCCTCGGTATTGACGGCGGAGGAATGGATCCGTTAACATATATTACCATATATCAGAGTCTCGAAACGAAGCCTCCTACGCACTACCAAACTACTGTTGTCGGCTACCAAGACGTATTCAATGAAATTGCTCGCGCCGAGCAGACCGAGACTAAATTCCCCATTTCCCCAGAAGCCCGAAATATGTTCCTCAACTTGGCTGAAAACATCGCCCTCTCCCTCGGAATTGCCAACTGTTTCGTCTGTGGAGGAACCGACATGGGTGAACAATGGCCCTGGGAAGCGAGAGAGATCCGACAGCAAACATGGGATGCACTCAACACCACTAACATTACCTTTCCCCAACGGCCGAAGCCGTACGAATGGGCCCTGAGAACAAATATAATAGGTACCCTCTGCGCTAGTCGAGCGCCATCGAAGCGGTACTCTGTACCAGTGGGAGATTCTGCTTGCACGGGGGTCCTTCAGTATAATGGAAGCCGAACGACCTGGTGGCAAACGGATAACCTGCCCGCCCCGGAGCCTATCTGGACAGAACCCACCTTGAACACGACATGGACATACGGAGGCAACGCTTCCCTCAAGTGGGTGGCCCCCGCGGGCTACTACTATATCTGCGGGCGCAGGGCCTACGAACAGCTCGCGGCCTGTCTCTTGGGCACTGTTCGACCTAGCTTTTTCCTTTTGCCCCTGCGAGTTGGCGAAACCTTGGGTATCCCCCTATACGTGGAAAAGGGGCCAGATAACCCGGCCAGACGTAAACGGTCCTCCCTAGACACCAAGCCCAAAGTCCAAATTGGAGACTGGAAGGACAACGAGTGGCCGCCTGAACGCATCATTCATTACTATGGACCGGCCACATGGGCTGAAGATGGTACATACGGGTACCGTACCCCTATCTATATGCTAAATCGCATTATTCGCCTACAGGCCGTACTCGAAATCCTTACTAACGATTCGGCCCTTGCCCTCAATATCCTAGCTCGACAGAACACTAAGCTCATTACCGCCGTTTACCAAAATCGCTTGGCTCTCGACTACCTCTTAGCCCAGGAGGGGGGGGGTGTGTGGCAAATTTAACCTCAGTAATTGCTGCTTACAAATTGATGACCAGAGCCATGTCATCAGAGAAATAACTGACTGGATGGTCAAACTAGCCCACGTCCCCGTCCAGACCTGGAACAGTGCGTGGGATTGGACTTCCTCCCTAACCAGCTGGTTGCCAACCTCCGGGAGCCTGCAAGGCCTCCTTGTCATGGGTGGCCTGTTTTTGTTGTCCTGTTTACTAATTCCTTTATCTCTTCCCTTTGTTTTCAGGTGTTTCCGCTCCACCATGGAGAGCATCGCTGACCGCCGGGCTGCTGCCCAGCTCATGGCTCTCCAGATGTACTCCCCCATTCCCCAGTCTGATGAAGCTGACGACGACGCACCTTGTGGCTAATGTGCACTATGAACCCCCTGAGTCACTTAATGGGCCAGTACCCTTGTGTCAGCATAAGACCGGATACAAAGGGGGGGGGATCCCACTAGGGGCCCTCCGTCTCAACCCCGGCGAAGCAACCAACGGCTGCGCAAGGGCTTAGGGCTCGCTTGTTGCCTCCCTCGCTAACTATCCTTGTCCTTTCTTTCTTTTTTCAGGGTTCATGGAGGTGATACTCTCCACCAAAATGGATGTTCAAGTATCAAAAGGGGGGAATGAAGGAGTGGAACGCCGAATACTGTTCAAATACTATGAATACTACTGAGCAACAGGACAACCTCATGTTTTGTGCCTACTGACGAACTTATACTTATGCACTCTACCTCTGCTTTTGGCTGTTTGGCCACACCCTATTACTGCACTGGACATTTGTGCCTTATCCAGTTCTACTGTTTACTAACAAAAGAAGTTGCTGTTTACTAATGTACAAACAGAATGCAGGGCTATTAGACATATAGCTTGTGACAGTAGTTTGCAAGGCCTATACAAGACCAGCTTGCATGTAGCAACGCCATCTGAATAGACGACCTTGGTGGGTGCTGACACCCCGCCCTGCATTCCTGAGCCGAACGAATCTTATCTCCTGTGCTAGAAAGGAGTATTGTGTGTGTGAAGAATAAGCTGCTAAGTTTCGTTTTTCTTGCCAGTATCATTTCAGTGTTATGACGTGTGTACGTACTGAGACTACAATTTTGTACTGTAAGAACTACAAATGTTTACTGCGCATGTCGGTTGTGACGTGTAAGGGGCCAAATGCGCAGGCCCAGTAGGGAGGTATAAATGTAAGTGTCAGATGGTTTATGACACACAGAGGCTTATTTTCAAAGCACTTAGCCTCCCAAAGTTCCATAGAAACCTATGGAACTTAGCCTCCCAAAGTGCTTTGAAAATATGCCTCACAGTGTCCCGAGACTACTCGGTGCTGTTCACTTGCTAGCAATAAAGTTGCCTTGTTTGGAACCAAAAATTTGCCTTTCGTCTTCTGATTTCCCTCCTGTTTCATATTCACGTTCTGTCGGGTGCAATGCTCTCCAGGTGTCTATTAGATTTAATTCTCTAGCAAATAGTGTCATTTCTCTGGCCCTTTTCCCTTGGTAGTGGGGCGAGCAATTATTCGAACAGTCCAGTTTGGAATCATGTACCAGATTGAAATCCCCTACTACCACCAACCTTTGTTTACCATTAACATTGCATTTACCCACTAGGGATCTGAAGAACTCTGGAGTGTAGACATTAGGGCCATATAGGACTACTAGAATGATCTCTAACCCTGGCATCCATACCTTCACTATAATATATCTTCCCTCTTCCCCGGTGGCTACTTTCGTCGTTTTATAAGCTAGCCCTTTACGGAAGAGGACTGCTATCCCTCCTTTCTTCCCTCTTGCTGGAACAGAATAGACTTCTCCCACCCACTGCTTTTTCAACTTATCATGTTCTGTGTCTGATAAATGTGTCTCTTGTAAGCACGCTATATCTGATTTGTACCTCTTCAGGGCTTTCAATATTTTTGCTCTTTTTATTGGGGAGTTAACCCCCCCAACATTCCATGTTGTTATTCTAACAGGCATCTACCTCTCATCTCTTCTATCGCCAATTCTAATTCCCATAACCTGGTCATCTTCCCCCCTCTAGGTCTTATTCCCATCCGTCTAGTGTCAACGAACTTTGGTTGTGTATTTATTAAATTTCTCTCTTGTTCCTGATGTGTCCCATAATTCAGGTGACAATGCCCCTTGTCTTTGACGTCTTTAATTCTTCCCCCTCCCCCCTTCCCTCCCCCCCCCTATCTCTCTTTCCCCAACCCGATTATACCCTTCCTCCATCCTCTGGCACCCCAGAGGATCAAGTAGTGAGACCTCGAGCACATGGGACCCCCGCCCTTCCTTGACTGACCCTTGTGAGATAAACAGCTTCCTTTATAATTACCCTGTTCACAGCCTTCCCTTTTACTTTCTGTCAATCAGGCCCGCTTCCAGCACCGCTGTTCTTGCTTCTGCCACTTCTTTAAACATGTGCCACTGTCCTTGTATTAAGATTCGCAGGGTAGCTGGAAATTGCAATGTAAACTTCACCTCTTTCTGAGCTAACTCTGAGCAAAGTGGGTGGAATTTTTTCCTCTGTAGCTGTACTTCAGCTGAAAAGTCTTGAAATATTAACACTTTCTGCCCTTCGTGAGCTAAGGTGTCTCTGCGTGCTCTAAATCCTTGCATAATTTCCATTTTATGGCGGTAATTGAATATCTTGGCCATTACCACCCTCGGCCGTGTCTTGCCTTCGTACTTGCGGCCTACTCGGTGTGCTCTTTCTATTACCAGCGGGCCTGTTGCGTCTGAGATCGCCAGTTCCTTACTTAGCCAGTTTTCAAGCCAGGGCGTAAGGTTCCGGTCTGGGATGTTTTCAGAAAGTCCTACCACCCGTATATTGTTCCGGCGCGAGCGGTTTTCAAGATCTTCTAGCTTTTCACGATAGCCTTTCAGTTGTTGCGTTAAAGCCGCTATGTCCGGGCCATAGCCTCTCCCTTCGTCCTCCAGAGCCGACATGCGTGCCTCCAGGTCTCCCACTCTCGTCCCTATGCCATCCATTCGCGTGGCTAGGTTTTCTAGCTTTTCTTCCATCGTTGCCCACTTCGGCTCCCACGCATTTGTCACCGCTTTGGTAAGTTGTATAAGTTGCGCCTCCGAGAACTCTCCAGGAGATTTGTCTGTTTCGTCCGCCATTTTGGATTCCGTGTCGCTCAGTTTAATTTTCTCTTTTTTCCCGGATCTCTGCGTCATTGTTCCAGCCGTTTTCCGCAAATATCTGTCCATATACTAGGGCAGTCTTAATTGTAGGGTCTGCGCCAAAATTTCGTTAAGTTGCTGCACTTTAATTCAATTCCGGGCGGGGAGTCTCAGGAGCTTCAGCAACACGTTGCTACTCAGCTCATGTCCTCACGTGGTCTCCGCCTACCTGCAAGTTAAACATTACATTATATCAGAGAAGTGGATATGGGATAACCCAGTAGAAAAGGAGGAGTTTGAGAATATATGGGGAATGATTGATTTAAGAGGGAAAGGGATATCTAGGTTGTATGATCACATTAGGAGAAAAGACTTTGTTAAATTTCTATATATGCAGGCGTGGGAAAGGGATCTGAAACATGAGTTTACAGAGCCAGAATGGAGTCGGGTATGTTTGGAAGTTAAAAAAGCTTCAGTGTGTGTGTTAATTAAAGAAAATGCTTACAAAGTATTGAGCAGATGGTACTATACGCCTGACAGAGTAAAAGCAATGTACCCAGAATCTTCAGATTTATGCTGGAGATGTGGGACAGATAAGGGTACCTTCTATCATCTTTGGTGAGAGTGTACCCGGCTGTAGAAGTTCTGGATAGAAGTCACTAGGTTAATGACTAAGGCTTTGGCTATACTGTTCCCATGTGATCCTAAATGGTGTCTGTTGGGCTGGGGAAATCAGAGAGGATTAAAATGGCAGCGGAGACTTAAGAGGTTGTGCCTGGCTGCAGCAAAAACTATCATTGCGTCCTTTTGGAAGCAAGCAGGAGGTCCAACTGTTCACAACTGGATAGAGAAAATCAAAGTGGTCTCAGCTTTGGAAAAATTGACAGACAAACGCAGGGGGGCATATAATCCAGAAGCAGCAGAATGGGTGATTGTATCCTGAATTATGATAGGAATTGAAGGGGCTTTGGGACTAAGGAAGAGGGGAGTGAAGAGGGAAAGGGGTAAGGGGGGGGAGGAATTAAGGGTGGGGAGGGGGGAATGGGAGGGTTTGGGGAGGAGGGAAGGGTAGGGGGAATTTGGGGGAGATAATGGGGAAAAAAGGATGTTGGACAATTTTTTTTTATTTCATGTATATTATAAGTTTGAAATGTTAGAGGAGAATTGTGCTCCTCTTTTGGTGTTGCGGTGTTATTTTTATTGTTTAATCATTTTTATTAAATATCACACAAAGATTTATAGAACATAGTTACATTCTCATTGCAGATACTCCTAAACATTAAAAATGCTAGCAACCATTGAATACAAAACATATTGACCTTTATGCAGGCTCAATGTGGCTTACAGAGTGTTGTTATGATATAGTCATTACATGGTCTTAGATACTTAAGCTGAAAGTAAATGAATAAGATGCAAGGTCATTACTTGAATTTAAATACATAAGCTGAAATTAGATGAATTAGATGCAAGGTGCTAGAAAGGTGTTGTGAGAATTTAAGGAATGGTTTATTAAGGAAGTCTTTCGTAGGCTTTGTTGAAGAGGTGTGTCTTCAAAGATTTGCGAAAGTTGGTTAGATTGTGATCTCTCTTGAAAAAGCATGGAAGCTTTGTACAGCTGGCTAGTCCTTCCTGTAATTCTTAAAAGCAGATGATCCAGCTTAAAAAGATGTCATTTTTTGAAAGAAAAAAAGAAAAACAAATGCCTATTTTTTCTTTCCTCTGAGAAAAAAAGGTTAAGGTGCGCATGCGCAACTAAATTCCACTGAGGTTTTATGGGGCTGTGTTCAGGGGTTTTTGATGTCACAGTTCACATAACCCCATCCAAGATGGCAACTAGTAGTGGAAACAGGAAGTGACGTGATGCATACAGCAGTGGCCGCCATCTTGGAAAAGGGCCATGGCTATAGCATCACTTCCTGTGACATCACCAAAATGGATGGACTATGCAAAAATGAAGTGGAATTAGGCAAATAAGGTGGAGCAAAGGGCATGGCTATGCAAAAGGGGTGGGGCTTGGGCATGGTCAAGATATATCCAGTGATGTCATCCAAGGGAGCTTGGAGTGAGTAGGACTTGGGTGTGGCTTGGGCAGTAACATCATCAATGGCTGCTATCTTGGAAAAGGACCCTGGCTATGGCATCACCTCCTGTGATATCACAAAAAAGGGCAGGGCTATGCAAAACAAATAGGGTTTAGGGTGGGGCTATGCAAATAAGTTGGAGCAAGAGGCACAGCTATGCATAAGAGGAGAGACTTAGGGAGGATCAAGACGTCATTTCCGGTGATGTCATCCAAAGGGGAAGGGAGTGGATGTGGCTTGGGCATGTCCTCACTTCTTTTTTTTTTTTTTTTTGTAAATATTTTTATTGTAAGTGTGAAAGGCATATAACAGAACATTGAAATTTTCATACTTTGCAGCAAACATAACAGAACAGCAACTTCTGTCCATTAACTCTAGAACAAGGACATCTCCTTTATCCAGTATGATAAATAACTTTAAGCCACAGACAAATGCACATCCTATGTATACATGACAAAGATCACAACAGCTATTATCACACCTAACCTTCCACCTCATTTTTTGTTTTAATGTTTCCCCTCCCTCCCCGCCCCCCCTTGCCCCCTGCCCTCCCCCCCTGCTCCTGGAGAAACCTGAGACCCAAAGTACAACATCTCAAAGCGTTGCCATAAATGCCCAAATCCCCGTCCACGTGGACCCAAAGACTTAGAGCGCTCCTGTTCCCAGCAAGCCATCTGCTTCATTCTGGCTAACCAGAGATTGACAACTGGGGGCTCTACTAGTGTCCATTGGGCCAATATTGTTTTCCGTGCCACCATAAGAGCGACACCCACAAACCGAACCTGAGAATATTGCAGGCCTTGATCACTTAATTCAGACTCATCTCCCAGCAGCAGTATCTTGTAAGACCACTCTATGGGGACTCCCAATGTGCACTCCAGCGATTCCACCACTGTGCTCCAGAACTGGGCTAACTTTGTGCACTCCAAAAAAGTGTGTATCAATGTTCCTTCTCTATGTTTGCACTTCAGACATGTACTATCCTCCCATAAGCCCATACGCTTACCCTTCTCCCGTGTTATGAACGCCCCATGTAACAACTTAAATTGCATTTCTTGCAAATTCGCACTAGGAGTTGATTTAAATGCCCATGTAAAATAATTGGAAAGCATATCCACTGTGATCTCTTCTCCCAACTGCTCCCCCCACCAACTCGCCAAGCCAGCAAAAAAAGTAGCATCTTTGTGTTCCTTTCCCAGTGCATACCACACCGCCAACCTATTCGCTGACTTCGGAACTTGACAAAACATCTTATCTAATCGGGTAAAGGTAGGCCCTTGCGATGCTGAAGTAGTCAAGGTGGCACAGTAGTGCCTCCACTGTAGGAAAGGAAAGAAGTCCACCCTTCCTAAGTTCCACTTAGCCTGTGCCTGTTCAAACGATGGGAGTAAACCCTCCTCAGATGTAATAAATTGCCCCACATACCGACAACCATTTCTTGCCCATACCTGGAACCGCGACACCCCCTGTCCCGCTGGAAAAGCAGGGTTATCCACTGCAGCCAGGAATGGAGATGCACCCGTCGCCTTACCCAAATATCCTCTCCACCACTCCCAAGCCCTCTGCAGCGGTTTAAGCAGAAACTGCGATTCTCCCTTCCTACCCATCCTCAGTTGTATCATGTTAAATGCAGAATATGATAAAGATTCGTCCTGCCAGATGGATTGCGGTGCATACCTAGCCGATCCCTCATGCAATTCATGAATCCACCTAAGTATAGCTGCCACGTTGTACAAGCGAAGGTCTGGAAAGTTTAATCCACCTTTAGTTCTGGGCAATGTTAGCTTGGCAAAACTGATTCTAGCCCTGCGCCCGGCCCAAATAAAAGTGCCTATAAAACCTTTGTAATACAGCTCATCCTTTTTTGTGATCCAAAGTGGCAACATTTGCAGAGAATACAGTATTTTTGGTAACATGACCATTTTAACGAGGGCTACTCTGCCTAGCAGAGAAAGCGGTAAGTCCTTCCATCGCTGACACAACGCCTTAAGGCTATCCAGCCTATCCTGGACATTCCTCCTGTAGATCACTCGCATATCTTTATGTAGATATACTCCCAGGTATTTCAACGTGCCCGTTGACCACGCCAAAGGGAAAGTAGGCAACTGCCTGCATGCACACGGGACAGACACCGGCAAAGCCTCAGACTTGTCAAAGTTTATCCGCAAGCCTGAAAACGATCCAAATTGTACGAGCAAAGCTACTAAGTGGGGGACACTTGCCGAGGCGTTGTCCAGGTAGATAAGCATGTCATCAGCAAATAAATTAATTTTAATTTCCTGGGACCCCAATCTAATCCCTTCTACATTTTTAGTCTGGCGAATTTTGATAGCAAAGGGCTCTAATGACAGTACAAATAGCATAGGTGACAGTGGGCATCCCTGCCGGGTGCCCCTTTCCAATGAGAAAGCTTGAGACATTGCCCCATTTATTAATATCTGGGCTGTAGGGTTACTATATAAAGCTCTAATTCCGCCCAAAAATTCTCCCATTATGCCGAATTGGGGCAGGACCCAGAACAGATAATCCCATAAGATCTTGTCAAAAGCCTTCTCAGCGTCCAAACTTGTGATTATTGCATCCCCCGGAGCCTTTCCCTTTCTTTGCAAAACTGTCAACGCTCTCATAATATTGGAAGAGGCGTACCTCCCTGGCACAAACCCTGCCTGATCCGTATGTACTAACTCAGGCAAGACCCTCCCCAGTCTACTCGCCATTATATTTGCAAAAAGCTTAATATCTTGATTCAAAAGCGAAATTGGCCTATAAGAGCCCAACTTCTCCTCATCCCTTCCGGGTTTAGAAAGTACTACTATATGGGCGTGTGTGAGACCTCCTCCCGCCCTTCCGGTTGTACATAAATGATGGCAGAGTTCCTGAAAAGGGGGGCAAATCTTGGCTCCCAAAATTTTGTAAAATTCAGGCCCTAGCCCATCCGGGCCCGGTGCTTTGGCTAACTTTAATCTCTTGATTGCCTGTCTAACCTCCTCACCCACTACTGGCTCATTCAGTTTATCTCTCTGCTCATTAGATAGCTGTGGTAGAGAAATATCCTTGAAAAATACCTCTCTCTGCACCCCGTCCACCTCTCCTTTATTGTACAGTGCTTTGTAAAATCTCACAAACTCCTCCTGTATACCTACATTCGTTGACACTATCTCCCCGCTAGGCGACTTTATCTTTGTTATGATCTTCCTGGCCCCTCTACTTTTCACCAGTGATGACATCAATTTCCCTGCTTTATTCCCCCAATGAAACAAATTGTATTTATATATACTGATGTCTTGGGCCGCTCTTTCATTCAAAATATCACTGATGCATCTTCTTGTCGCCCAGTACTCTTTCTTCGCTTCCTCATCTCTCTGACGGGCACATCTCCCCCTTAGCTGCTGCAGTTGATTGGACAGGGTCACCAATCTCTCATTCCTCTCCCTGTTCTTTTTTGCTGTGTACGCCAAAATGTGTCCCCTTAGTACAGCCTTCCCCGCTTCCCAGTACACAACAGGGTCTACTGTTTCCGGATCATTTTCCGTCATGTAATTACCCCACATTTGCAATAAGAAGGTATGAAATTCCAAGTCCAAATACAAGGTAGGGTTCATTCGCCACATCCTTGTCTCGCTGTCCTGCCTCCATTGTATATCCACCCATACTAAACAGTGGTCGGACACCGCCCCATCTACTATCTCCGCTGCACGCACCTTCGAAAGTAGGGAGGAATCCACCAATAAATAGTCTAACCTTGCATACACCCCATGCACCTGTGAGAAGAAAGTATAGTCGTAATCCTCTGGGTGCTGCACGCGCCATATGTCCAATAATCCTAGCTCCTTCATTAGAAAGTTTACCCCTTTATCCTGCCACCTTGAGGAACGTGGTTTTGCTGGCTTGCAGTCTATCAGGGGATCTGCAGTAATATTAAGATCTCCCCCGACTATCAATTTGTATCCGCTTATCGACACCAACTGCGCCAGTACCCCCGAAAAGAAAGAGTGAGAGTATATATTGGGTGCATATATAGAGCAAAGGGCTACTCTGTGACCCGCTACCTCTCCCAGCCAAAGAACATACCGTCCTTCCGGATCCTGAACTGTCTTATGTGTAGTAATGTGGTGCTTTTTATGAAACAGAATAACTACACCCCTTTGCCTATTGTTGAAGGATGAGGATACTATTTCTCCCACCCATCCTCGTTGTAATTTTCTGTGCTCCTGCTGCGAGAGATGAGTCTCCTGCATGAAAAGCACATCAAGTTTCATCCTGACACAATAGGACAGAATCTTAGAACGTTTAACTGGGGAATGGATTCCATCCACATTTAGAGACCCGAATCTCAAACTACCCATGTGGCTGTATGGGCCTAGTAAGCCTGCTATCTTTCCGAAATCCAGAGGTGGTGTCCCAGCTCACCACCTCCCACACAAAAATGGGCTTTGCCCTCTGCCTCCTCCGCCCTGCACATCTAGCCATGGTCCCTCGTCTTCCAGGAATAACTTTCCCTCCCCCCCCTATTCTACTGCCCAACTCCTCACCCCCCTCCCCCCTCCCCTTCTCCCCTTCCCCTCCCCCACAGCCACCTTTCTTATGCCATTCACACACCCCATCCATATCCCATGCTCCCCCTCCACTCATATTCCCTTGCGCTTCCTCCCCCCTCCCCATCCCTACCCTTCTTCCCAGAACACCCAGTGTTACAATCCCTTCTCAAAGAAGCTGCTCCCCTCTCATTTCCCTCCCCCCAACCCTCCCTCTACCATGAACGCTAAACTTACAAGAGCACTGCTCAACAGCTGCTCCTCCACTCTCTAAACAAGTGTAAGATTACATCATCTAACAGTAAAAAGTAAAAAAAAAAAAAAAAAAAAAAAACAACCATATCAGGTTAGATGCAACATTAGACTACATATAACAAGAAAACGAAGAATAAGAAGAAGGGAGAAAAGGCAAATTCATTCCACAGATGTTTCTTTCTCTTTCCTTTTCCCCTCCTCCCCCTTTTATATATAAGGTCCCCGAGTATCCAAGCAATACTGTCCTAAATTGCTCACACATCTCTACACCTCTGCTTCTCCTGGCAAACTTCTTGCACCCTACTTAAAGCAGTCTTCCGCTCCAATTGTAGCCTCTCCTGCTCCTCAGGGCAACTTATCCACGAAGGCTCCAAGTTCTTTTGGATCCGTAAAGAATAAGGTTTTGTTGTCATGAGTGAGCCTCACCTTGGCAGGGTAAAGGAGGGCAAATCGCAGTCCCTTGTCATACAAACGCTTGCAATGGAGGCCCATTTTCTTCCTTTGGTCGGATACTGACGCAGAGTAGTCCTGAAACAACAAAATCTGATGACCTCCACACGCCACTTTCTTCTTTCCCCGGAACGCCTGCATGATCTTATCTTTATCCGCATAGTTGAGGATTCGCGCCAGAACGGCTCGCGGTCGCTGGTCTCCCTCGCGGAGCGCTCCCACACGGTGTATTCTTTCAGCACGCAGTGTTTTCTCTTGGAGTTGTATATTCAGCTGCTCTGGGATCCCCTTTTCTACAAACTCCCATAGCTCTGTGTCCTTTACTGTTTCAGGTAATCCGATAATGCGAATGTTATTGCGCCTGCTGCGGTTCTCGTGGTCATCGACCTGCTGAGCCAGCTGCTTGCACTGGCCCTCCAACGCAGCTATCCGCGCCTCCGTTGTCTCCGCTCTGTCTTCTTGTCTAGAAATGCGTTCTTCAGCCAATTGCAGCCTCACATTCTGTCCCTCCAATGCCTCCGTGATATGATCCATCCCTGCCTGTAGTTTGGTCAATTTCTCATCCAACGCTGCAGTAATCTGATGGGTCAGGTCCCGGATCGTCTCTGCTGGCATCACGAGCTGCTGAGGAGTGCTATTTGCCGCCACCACCGCCATTTTAGGTCTCTCCTTCAATGCACTGTGTTTCCTCGCCCGCGGGGCCCTAGATGGCATACCCCCTCGCAAGCACTCCACCAGATTCCGTTTCCACCTCAAAAGAAGCGCTGCTTATTGCTGAAATCGCCAATGGTAGAGGGAAGATCACTCCGGTGAGTTTACAACATTAAATTAGCAGGTTTTTAACCGATGGGAGCGGAGCCAGCCTTCGGGACGTCCGTTCAGCTCCTCCACATCACGTGACCCCTCACTTCTGATTGGCTGACAACCCAGAAGTGGGCATGTTACCTGTCAAAATCAATTAATTTTGATAAATACCATAGCAGAGAGATTAAATGAATTCTTTGCTTCGGTCTTCACCGAGGAAGAATTGGGAGAGATACCAATGCTAGAAATGGTATTCAAAACTGACGAGTTGGAGAAACTGAATGAAATCTCTATAAACCTGGACAATGTAATGGGGCAATTTGATAAACTGAAGAATAGCAAATCTCCTGGACCAGATGGTATTCATCCCAGAGTACTGATAGAACTGAAAATGAACTTGTGGAGCTATTGTTAACAATATGTAATTTATCCTTAAAATCTAGCGTGATACCGGAAGATTGAAGGGTGGCCAATGTAATGCCGATTTTTTTAAAAAGGTTCCCGAGGAGATCCGGGAAATTTTAGATCTGTGAGTCTGACGTCGGTGCTGGGCAAAAAGGTAGAGATTATTATAAAGAACAAAATTACATATTCAAAAGCATGGATTAATGAGACAAAGTGAATATGGATTTAGTGAAGGGAAATCTTGCCTCACCAATCTATTACATTTCTTTGAAGGGGTGAACAAACATGTGGATAAAGGTGAGCCAGTTGATATTGTGTATCTGGATTTTCAAAAGGCCTTTGACAAAGTACCTCATGAAAGATTGGAGAGTCATGGGATAGGATTACAAACTGTTTAAAAGACAGAAAACTGAGAGTAGGGTTAAATGGTCAGTATTCTCAATGGAGAAGGATAGTTAGTGGGGTTCCCCAGGCTCTGTGCTAGGACCGCTGCTTTTTAACATATTTATAAATGACCTAGAGATGAACTAGTGAGGTAATTAAATTTGCTGACGACACAAAGTTATTCAAAGTTGTTAAATCGCAAGAGGATTGTGAAAAATTACAAGAGGACCTTACGAGACTGGGAGACTGGGCGTCTAAATGGCAAATGACGTTTAATGTGAGCAAGTGCAAAGTGATGCATGGGGGAAAGAGGAACCCAAATTATAGCTACGTAATGCGAGGTTCCATGTTAGGAGTCACCGACCAAGAAAGGAATCTAGGTGTCATCATTGATGATACGTTGAAACCTTCTGCTCAGTGTGCTGCAGCAGCTAAGAAAGCAAATAGAATGTTAGGTATTATTAGGAAAGGAATGGAAAACAAAAATGAGGATGTTATAATGCCTTTATATCGCTCCACGGTGTGACTGCACCTCGAATATTGTGTTCAATTCTGGTCACTCCATCTCAAAAAAAAATATTGTGGAATTAGAAAAGGTGCAGAGAAGGGTAACGAAAATGATAAAGGGGATGGGACGACTTCCCTATGAGGAAAGGCTAAAGCGGCTAGGGCTCTTCAGCTTGGAGAAAAGATGGCTGAGGGGAGATATGTAAAGTAATGAGTGGAGTGGCGTGGAACGGGTAGACGTGAAGCGTCTGTTTACTCTTTCCATAAATACTAGGACTAGGGGGCAGCATGATGGTGGACGCCTGTCAACTCAGCTCTTCTCCCCTCATCTTTTACAACCTGCTTAATTGACAGAACTTGTATGGATTAGCATATTAAATAACTGACGAGCCTTTAGGTTTTGGCCTAGCAGCTGGGCTCCTGAGGGATGCCAGTCAAGACACCATGGCCTGGATGAGAGAAAGCCAATGCTGCACCAAAAAAAGATGGTGTTGCCGCCTTTATCCAAACAAATGGATACCTTGCCCTTGGCTCTGCCGGACGACACTGTACAAGTGTCCATGCAGCACCTATCGCAATTACTAGATGATAAACTTGTCAAATTGCACGCAGGAATGGACAAAATTAAAGACAGTAT
The DNA here is from genome assembly GCF_901765095.1 of Microcaecilia unicolor. Classification (NCBI taxonomy): domain Eukaryota; kingdom Metazoa; phylum Chordata; class Amphibia; order Gymnophiona; family Siphonopidae; genus Microcaecilia; species Microcaecilia unicolor. Next base: position 114,750,788 of record NC_044040.1, on the reverse strand, counting down.
AGTTGGCCATGCAGTGAGGCTCCAGCAAGCAGAGGAGCATGTCTCCGCCCAGGAGGGCCTTGTAGCCATGGCAGAGAGCCGAATCAATGAGCTGGAGGCCCGAGTGCGAACTCTCACAGATAGAATAGAAGATCAAGTAAACCGAGGTCGCCAGAATAACCTCCATATTATTGGCATACTTGAAGCGGTGTCTGATACCGAGCTGCAGGAGTTAACGGAACACTGGCTACCGCAATCCCTTGGCCTCCCCTCAGAGGTAGGCCCTGTTCACGTGGAGCATGTCCATAGAGTTGGGGCGTGCAGGGAAGACTCTGGAAAACCGCAACCAGTAATTGCCTGGTTTTTGAACTATGCAGTCAAGGCACAGCTGCTGGAATTGTACAAGAAGCAACGTGTGCTAGAGTATAAGGGAACCAGGTTGATGCTATTCCAAGACTTCTCGAACAGAGTCATGGAGCAGAGAAAGCTTCTTATTGCTCACAAATAGTGAGAGGTATTCGGTTCCCCTTCCAGTCCCCTTCAAGAGTGAGGATCACTCATGATAACCGCACCATCAGCTTAACTAAAGTGGATGAACTAAAAGCCTTCTTGGAGAAGATTCCCTCTGCTTAGGGAATCTCTGCTGTTTATGGGAGTGGGAAACCACTATGAGATGCCTTGGAGGATCCTGTACTGCCCTGTATAGGAAATCTTGATGACTTGCTCTGCTGCATGAAGTTGGCGACTAGCTGGCATGGCCTGATTGGGGACAGCCTTGGTGCAGGTATTGCTGCCCCTGATGGGTTTGGAACTTCAGCTCAGTGTTTTGATTGACTCAGTCGGGGGGACCTTCACATGAACATTTGCGCCTGCATTTGCATCTCTGTGTGCCTTGGTGAACATGCTTACTTGCACTTTGTGAGGGGACAGCGGAAGGGTGCAATCCTGCCTCTGCGTGTTTCTGGAGCGAGATCCCCCATCTCATGGAGGCGGCATGGCCCTTTTGGCTGGCAGCTGTGGACTGTTTGTTCTTGACTGATGTTTTGCACTCGTTTCTGCTCTGCAGGTTCTGACAGACATGGTGGCTTAGGTCATCGGACGTTTTCTTTCTGATGTGGGTTGGGGAGGTGGGGGTGAGGGGTGGGTGTTTGGTTTCTGGGTACATCTTAGGGGGGTCAGAGGATTGTATGGGAAGATGTTTGTTAAGTGTGGAGGTATGAATGAAGGCTTTGGGAGGTGTGTAGTGTGGATGGAGGTGTGTGTTTGGATAGGCTGGGTGGTGGGGTGAGGGAGGAGAGGGTAGAGGGGGTGAAAGGGTGAGGGCGGGGGGGGGTCAAAATTTGCAGGGAGTTTGGGGGGAATTTGGGGGTTGTAACTTTGGGGGTCAGGGCGAAGAGGCTGAGATATCTCGTGCCTGTTTTCATCCAAGTGATTATGTCTAAGCTGCGATGATTACATTTCATTCTCGCTGGGGGCGCTTTAGCTAGGACGCTGCCCCTGGGAATCCTATTGTCATTCTGGTATTATCAAGGAAGCATTTGTGGGTTATGGGATGGGTAGTTATGGCATCCACTCTCCAATTAAGCGCAAAAAAATTCTATCCTACAGCAAGCACTTGCATGTTGTAAGGTCTCCACCACCGGAAGACTCTTGGAATATGAGACTCTTGAAGGGCAGGAATGTCACAGGGTGGCGTATGAACCCTACGTTATACTTAGACCCTGAGTTTCGGGCTTACTTATTGGAACAGTGGGGAAATTATCTTGGTGACAATGATCCCAGTGACACAAACCCGGTTACCTATTGGGAGGCGGGGGAGGCGGTGATGAGAGGAAAGATCATAGAATACACGGTTTGCACACGTAAACAGTGGGATGGGGAACTTTTTGCCCAACTTCAGCTCCAATCTGCTAGGGCTGCGATAAATCGGGGTGAGGCAGGTGTGCAGGAACTCTTTAAGGAAATCAAAGGCCGGATTAACAATATTTTAAGTCAGCAGGCCCTGAGAGATATACAATTATACAAACATAAACTTCATAGATGGGGAAATAAAGTGGGTAGACTTCTAGATACTTTGGTCTGTAATAGGCCCACTAAACAAGTGATTACACGTATTAGATCAGGGCAGCTGTTAACAAGGGAAGAGGAGATCCAAGCAGCATTGGAATTCTATAAGTCTCTTTATGACTCTGGTTCTTGTGATCAGAAACAGTGTGAAGTGTTCTTTTAGGGGCTCAAACTCCCCTCGTTGTCACAAGCAAAACTGGATAGCCTAAATGCACCTATATTGGGCAAGGAAATTCAAACTACCATTAAGAAACTCAAACTGGCAGAAGCTCCAGGGCCAGATGGGCTGGGGCCCGAGTATTACAATGGACTTGGGGAAAATCCATTGCTTATTTCTGGGATAAGCAGCATAAAATGTTTTGTACTTTTTTGGGATCTTGCCAGGTATTTGTGACCTAGATTGGTCACTGTTGGAAACAGGATGCTGGGCTTGACAGATCTTTGGTCTGTCCCAGTATGGCAATACTTATCTACTTAAACTGAAGGTCATCTGTATACAGACGATAGGGCACATCACATCCTTTTAACAATTTACAAATTGGGTACATATACAAGTTGAATAACAAGGCCGAAAGAGTAGAGCCCTGAGGTATACCTGATATTGGAATTCATTTAGATTCTAATTGCCCCAAAGCAATTTTAAATTGTTGCCTTTTCAAAAAGGATTTAACCAGGCAAGCACTGACCCAGCAATTCCATAAAATTGTAACAAACTGATCAAAATTCAGTGGTGTGTTGTATCAAACACAGACGCTATGTAGGAGTGGATAAACATGTCCTGCTGCAGTATGTGCAGCCTGAGTCACTCCTTGTGTGTGTGAGTGAGACTAACAAGTTAGTTACTTCTTCCATTAAAGGCCTGGTTGAAGAGCCAAGCTTTCACCTATTTCCTGAAGTAGAGAAAGTCTTGTGTTAAGTGGAGCCTTTCAGGCAGTGCATTCCAGAGTGTGGGGGCTACTCCGGAGAAGGCTCATTTGCAGGTATCACATCGTGTAATGTCTTTTGGAGAAGGTGTGGTTAGTGATAGTCCTTGGGAGGACCTTAGTGTCCTTGGCAGTGTGTGGAGGATCATCCTATTCTTCAGGTACTCGGCCATTCCCTTTCAGGGCCTTGAAGATCAGACATAGAGTTTTAAATTTAGACCTGTATTGTACTGGTAGCCAATGAAGTATTTGCAAAAATGATGTGATGTGGTCACATCGCTTGCGACCTTCTATGAGTCTTGCTGCTGCATTCTGAATCAACCGAACCTGGTGCAGGCCCTTTGTAGTCAGACCATTGTATAGTGCATTGCAGTAATCCAGTCTTGATGTTATCATGGCATGCACAACTGGAATAAGATTTACCTTCTCGATATAAGGAGAGAGGCAGAGTAGCTGTCGCAAATAGTAGAAGCAGCTCTTGTAGGTTGCTTGGATTTGGGGAATCTGAGTTAGTGTTGAATCTAACTGTATTCTAAGGTTCCTGACTTGTGATTTGAGGGGGACTTCGTACTTCCCAAAAGGGATTCTGATGTCAGGTATGTATCCACTTATGTTAGGGACCCAGAGAAGCTTGGATTTACTTGGGTTCAGGCAAAGTTTGTTGTGTTTAGCCCATTCTTGAATCAATGTTAGACAGGTAATCAGTTTATTCAAGGCTGAGTATGAGTAGCTGCACATCATCCGCACAGATGTAGAACTGAGTGTCCATTGACCGAATCAGCTCAGCTAGTGGCTTGAGGTAGATATTGAACAGAATAAGTGACAGTATTGATCCTTTTGGTACCCCACAGGTCAGTGTCCATGGTGGTGATGAGTTGCTGCCAGATATTATGGATTGTTCCTGTCTGATAGATAGGATCTGAACCAGGCAAGTACTGTTCCATTGATACCTGTTTCTGTCAGTCGTGCTAGTATGATATCATGATCCACAGTGTCTAAAGCTACTGAGAAATCTAGCAGTACTAACATCGAGGTGAATCCCTTGTCTCGGTTTCTGTGAAGATCATCTAGTAGAGATACGAGGACCGTTTCTGTTCACAAGGACATTACAAGAGATAGTTACTAACCTGCATAGACAGAAGAATGCATTTATTTCCTATTTATTTACTGAGATTTATTAGCTGTCTTTATGAAGAGATTCACCAAGGTAGAGTACAGAAGGTACAACTTGACATAGAACTTAGAATTTTGTTAAACATAATAGTGAAATGTTCAAACATAAGCATAAGTAAAATCAATGAGGTAAACTTGGAAATGGCAAATTGAATCCTAGAAATAGGAATAACATGATATAATGTCAGAAATATATATATGAAAAAGCACAGTAAAACAATCATATAATAGAAATATGATAAAAGTCAGCAGAGTACAAATGATACATCTAGGCAGCATAGAAAGCACATTCATATAACTTACAATTTATTAATTTGATATACTGCCTATCATAACAAAATCTAGGTGGTTTACAAATAAAAATAATAAATCACACTACTAGGGGGTCTTTTATTATGCAGCAGTAGTGTTTTTAGTGCACGCTAAATGCTAAAGATGCCCTTATATTCCTATGGGTGTCTCTAGCATTTAGCGCATGCTAATCATTAGCACACACTAAAAATGCTACTGTGGCTTAGTAAAGGACGCCCCTAATGACATAGATGATAATGACGATATCAAAGACTTCACAAATAGAAAAAATATGTTATTTAGCTTTCTTTGGCTCCTCTGAAAAGATCTAGACAGAGTAGAGGTAGTATTAGAACAGTTTACAAAGGAAGTTTGTCAGGTAATAGGCAAGATGGCTGCCGAATAACGGTCGTAGGTGTTACTAGCTCTGTGACCTTCAACAGACCAGACGGGATCAGCCCGAAAATTTGGTTGTGAACCACCTCGACTCCGCTGGTAACTGAACCGAAGACTCTGTATAGACCACGGCCATGACGCTGGTGAGAGTCAATCGAGACGCCTCGCCGGCTGCATTGTAGCCCGGTCACGACCACACGATCCCCCATCACACTGCTGCCCTCGCCCGACCCCACCCGACCCGACTCTCACCCAATCAGTGCCTACGTCGGCGACGGTGTCCGATCACCAATTGAACCCGCTTTCCAGGTCGTCCGTTGTCCAGCTGTTGATCTACAGCTCACGGCGACTGGTGGACGAAGGGTTGAGGCTGAGACCAGGCCCAACTGCGAACGAAGTAACGGTTGGCTCGGACCGGAGGCGCGCAGGGGAGGAGGTCTCCGGTCTCTGTGGCTGCGATCTTCTGACCAGGATCTGGCGTTGTGGGTGCTGTGTTCAAGGCGGAGGCGACAACCCTGAACTGCTGCCTCCTGAGACCACAAGGCAAGTTGATGCCACATGGCGTTCAGCTGCGGGGCCAGGAGTAGATGTCCAGTCGGTTTCCTCTCCATCAAAGCAAAACTACAGCTCACCCCTTGTCTGTTTTTGCCAGCTAGAATACTTGCCAGCTAGAATACCCACTTCCCGACGCCCATGACGAGTTATGATTGATCCCCACACCGCTGTTTGCTGACTGTCATCTGGCCTGCTAGACCCAACTTCTACCCGTCAACCTGAACCATTTCATAAGTACATAAGCACCGCCATACTGACAGCGGCCAATCCAGGCTTCAAGAACCCGGCAAACCCCCCCCCCCCCCCAAAAAAAAAATTTAATAATGTTCAATGGACTTTTCCCTCAGGATTCTGTCCAAACCCCCTTTAAATTCACTACATTCTCCGGCAACGAGTTCCAGAGTCTAACTACTCGCTGAGTAAAGAAAAATTTTCTCCTGGTTTTGTTGTTGTTTGAAAGTGTAAACAAACGCTTCACATCTGTCCGCTCTAATCCGCTCATTATCTTGTAGACTTCTATCATATCACCCCTCATCCGCCTCTTCTCCAAGCTGAACAGCCCTAACCTTCTCAGCCTTTCCTCATGGGGAAGTCGTTCCATTCCCTTTATCATTTTTGTCGCCCTTCTCTGCACCTTCTCTAATTCCTTTATATCTTTTTTGAGATGCGGCGACCAGAATTGGACACAATATTCGAGGTGCGGTCGCACCATGGAGCGATACAATGGCATTATAACATCCTTGTGTTTGTTTTCCATCCCTTTCCTAATAATACTCAACATTCTGTGCGCTTTCTTAGCCGCCGCAGCATACTGAGCAGAAGTTTTTTACGTCTTATCAACGATGACTCCCAGATCCCTTTCTAGGTCCATGACTCCTAACGCGGACCCTTGCTTGACATAGCTGTAATTCGGGTTCCTCTTACCCACGTGCATCACTTTGCACTTGTCAATATTGAACTTCATCTGCCACTTGCACGCCCAATCTCCCAGTCTCGCAAGGTCCTCCTGTAATCTTTCACACTCCTCCTGCAACTTGACGACCCTGAATAATTTTGTGTCATCTGCGAATTTAAATACCTCACTAGTTACTCCCATCTCTAGGTCATTTATAAATATGTTAAAAAGAAGCGGTCCCAGCACAGACCCCTGCGGGACCCCACTAACTACCCTTCTCCACTGAGAATACTGACCATTCAACCCTACTCTTTGCTTCCTATCTTTCAACCAATTCTTAATCCATAGTAATACCCTACCTCCGATCCCATGACTCTCCAGTTTCCTCAGGAGTCTTTCATGAGGCACTTTGTCAAACGCCTTTTGAAAATCCAGATACACAATATCCACCGGCTCCCCATTGTCCACATGTTTGTTCACCCCCTCAAAAAAATGCAGTAGATTGGTGAGGCAAGACTTCCCTTCACTAAATCCGTGCTGACTTTGTCTTATCAGCCCATGTTTTTGTATGTGCTCTGTAATTTTATTCTTAATAATAGCCTCTACTATTTTGCCCAGTACTGACATCAGAATCACCGGTCTATAATTTCCTGGATCTCCTCTGGAACCTTTTTTAAAAATCGGTGTAACATTTGCTACCCTCCAGTCTTCCAGTACCACACTCAATTTTAGGGATAGATTGCATATTACTAACAGTAGCTCTACAAGTTCATTTTTCAGTTCTATTAATACTAAAAAGGCATAAAAAGTTGTGTTAAGAAGGCATTCTATGTAGGATTTTCTTTAATTTATTGTTGTGATATCAGTTTAAATCACTGTAGAGATTGCCTATCACAAATTGTAAGTAAGGGAAGGGAATTTTTTCGTGGGTGTGGCGGGACAGTTTGGCTGATTTTTCTTCAAGCCTTTATCTACCTCACTCCTATTTTTTTTTTATATGTGCATGCATGTATATGTATAGATCTGTATATACACATTAATTGATTTGATTTGCTTACTTTATTTTTTGTCTATTAGATTGTAAGCTCTTTGAGCAGGGACTGTCTTTCTTCTATGTTTGTGCAGCGCTGCGTACGCCTTGTAGCACTATAGAAATGCTAAATAGTAGTAGTAGTAGTAGTTCTATTAATACTCTGGGATGAATACCATCAGGTCCTGGTGATTTACTATTCTTCAGTTTGCAGAACTGACCCATTACATCCTCCAAGTTTACAGAGAATTCATTTAGTTTCTCCGACTCACCTGCTTCAAATACGCTTTCCGGCACCGGTGTCCCTCCCAAATCCTCCTCGGTGAAGACCAAAGCAAAGAATTCATTTAATTTCTCCGCTACGACTTGGTCTTCCCTGATCACCCCTTTAACACCATTTTCGTCCAGCGGCCCAACCGATTCTTTAGCCGGCTTCCTGCTTTTAATGTATCTAAAAACATTTTTACTATGTATTTTCGCTTCTAACGCTAACTTTTTTTCAAAGTCCTTTTTTGCCCTCCTTATCTCCGCTTTGCATTTGGCTTGGCATTCCTTATGCTTCATCTTGTTACTTTCAGTCGGTTCTCTTCTCCACTTTCTGAAGAATTGTTTTTTGGTTCTAATGACTTCCTTTACCTTACTGTTTAGCCACACCGGATGACGTTTGGTCTTTTTTCCCCTTTTTCTAATACGCGGAATATATTTGTCCTGTACCTCCAGGATGGTTTCCCTTTACAACTACTCACTTACCGTACTTGCTGATCAGTACTAACCTTTTTCAGCTCAACTGTTCATCTACCATAGCCACCTCTAATCCCACAGATGGGTAGAAGTGACATCTAAGAACAACATCACGAGTAAACCAAGCCTTCATCCTAATTTACCAGCCATTTTCACAAAGAAAGTTTCTGTGCTTCATCCTGCAATCTGTACTCCACTGTTCCAGCCTGCACCCTCTGTTCCTTGCTGCACCCTCTGTTCCACCCTTCACCCTCTGTTCCACCTGTCACCCTCTGTTCCTGCCTGCACCCTCTGTTCCAGCCTGCATCCTCCGTTCCAGTCTGCACCATCCATTCCAGCCTGCACCCTCTGCTCCAGCCTGCACCATCCATTCCAGCCTGCACCCTGTGTTCCAGCCTGCACCCTGTGTTCCAGCCTGCACCCTCTATTCCAGCCTGCATCATCTGCTCCAGCCTGCACCCTCTGCTCCAGCCTACACCCTCTGCTCCAGCCTACACCCTCTGCTCCAACCTCCATCATCTGCTGCTGTCTACATCATCTGCTCCTGCCTGCATCTTCTGCTCCAGCCTGCAGCTTGAACTCCAGTCCTGCAACCTCTGCTTCTCTGTTCCAGCCTTCAGCCTCACCTTTATTCGTGACTGTTACCTAGCGCCTGGGACTCCTTGAGTCACTACTACCCATTTCACATTCTCCTCCTAGTATTGTCCTTTCCCAATCTACTCCTATGCACCAATCTATTCCTCCACCCAAAGCCACTATGCACTACAATTATACAATTCCCTTTCATTGATTTCATTACCTCACCATCTCTCTTGTCCTCTTCCTCCCTCCTTGCTTTCTGCCTTCAACATGTCATCCCTTCCATTGTACCTTCCCCTTTCTATCTGAGTCCATCTCACCTTCGTCGTTTTCATCGCCACTCCTCTCCTACTCTCCTCCGCACTCCTTCTTCTCCTTTCCCCTGGTGACATCAATCCCAATCCTGGTCCCCCTCACCAACCCTCATCCTATTTGTGCAGGTTGCACCGTGACCTTTCCAATCTCATCTCTATTCCTCTCCTCCCCCCTCCTCTTTGCCCTTTTCATGCGCCCTATGGAATGCCCGCTCCATCTGCAACAAACTTTCTTATATCCATGACCTTTTTATCTCTTGCAGCCTCCATCGCTTGCCATAACAGAAACTTGGCTCTGTCCTGATGACTCTGCTTCAGTTGCAGCCCTCTGTCATGGTGGTTATCTCTTCTCCCATACTCCTCGCCCTACTGGCCGCGGTGGTGGTATTGGACTATTACTCTCACCCTCTTCCAAATTTCAATCTCTTCTGCCACCTCAGTCTCTCTGCTTTTCTTCCTTTGAAGTCCACTCTGTCCGCCTATTCACTTCTTTGCCTCTTCGAATAGCAGTTAATTATCGTCCCCCTGATAAGTCCCTCTCATCCTTCCTCAGTGACTTTGACACTTGGCTTTCCTTCTTTCATGACTTCTTCCTCCTCCCTCATCCTTGGCGACTTCAACATTAATACTAATGATCCCTCCAACTCTTACGTCTCCCAGTTCCTCGCCTTAACATCCTCCTTCAATCTCCAACTATGTTCTACTTCCCCTACTCACCAAAATGGTCACTGTCTTGATCTTATCTTCTCCTATAACTGCTCTCCCTCCAATTACTTTGCCTCAGATCTTCCCCTCTCTGACCATCATCTAATAACCTTCACACTTAAACTTCCTCCTGCCCATTCCCGTCCAATCTTAACCAATTTATCTAGGAATCTCCAGGACATTGACCTTACTACCCTATCCTCCAATGTCTCAAACCTCTTCTCTACCACTACACCATCCAAATCTGTCAATGACGCCGTCTCTTCCTACAATACTATCCTATCCTCTGCTTTAGACACTCTTGCACCTCTCATGCCCCATCCTATAAGGCGTACCAAACCCCAGCCATGGCTGACCTCTAAAATCTGCTACCTATGTTCCTGTGCCCGTTCCGCCGAACGCTTCTGGCTGAAATCTCGTGCCCTTGCTGACTTCATACACTTCAAGTTCATGCTGACCTCCTTTCAATCTGCTCTTCTGCTTGCCAAGCGGGACTATTACATCCAACTCACTAATTCTCTAAGCTCTAACCCTTGACTTCTCTTTGCCACACTGAATTCTCTCCTCAAGGTGCCTCCATCTCCAACTCCCCCTCACTAGCTCTTCAGACCCTAGCTGAGTTCTTCCACGATAAGGTTCAGAAAATAAACCTCATATTCTCATCCAAGCCACCCCCACCTCTCCCTCCCCTTGTCCGTTCCCCTATTTCCTCAACCTCTCCATCCTTTTCCTCCTTTCCTGAGGTCACTGATGAAGAAACATCACATCTTCTCTCCTCCTCAAAACGAACTACCTGTTCCTCTGATCCCATTCCTACCCACCTTCTTAACACCATCTCTTCTACTCTCACTCATATCTTCATATCCTCAATCTCTCTCTTTCCATCACGACCGTTCCTGATGCCTTTAAACATGCTGTAGTCACACCGCTCCTTAAGAAGCCTTCACTTGACCCTACCTGTCCTTCCAACTATCAACCCATCTCCCTCCTCCCCTTCCTTTCCAAATTACTTGAGTGCGCCGTTCACCACCGCTGTCTTGACTTTCTCTCATCTCATGCTGTTCTTGACCCACTCCAATCTGACTTTCGCCCTTTTCATTCAACCGAAACTGCACTTACAAAAGTTTCCAATGACTTGCTTCTGGCCAAATCCAAAGATCTCTATTCTATCCTCATCCTTCTCGATCTATCCGCCGCTTTTGACAGTGTGATCACAGCCTACTCCTTGATACACTGTCTTCATTTGGATTCCAGGGCTCTGTTCTTTCCTGGTTCTCCTCCTACCTCTCGAGTCGCACCTTTAGTGTACACTCTGGTGGATCCTCTTCCACTTCTATCCCACTACCAATCGGTGTACCTCAAGGCTCTGTTCTCGGTCCTCTCCTGTTTTCCATCTACACTTCTTACCTTGGCTCTCTGATTTCTTGCCATGGCTTTCAGTACCATCTCTACGCTGACGACTCCCAGATCTACCTCTCCACCCCCGACGTCTCAACTGGCATTCAGACCAAGGTTTCAGCCTGCTTGTCTGACATCGCTGCATGCATGTCTCGACGTCATCTGAAGCTCAACATGGCCAAAACCAAGCTTCTCATCTTTCCCCCTAAACCTACCTCCCCTCTCCCCCCTTTCTCTATTTCGGTAGATGGCACTCTCATTCTCCCTGTCTCATCTGCTCGTAACCTTGGGGTCATCTTTGACTCCTCTCTCTCCTTCTCTGATCACATTCAGCAGATTGCCAAAACCTGTCGTTTCTTTCTCTACAACATTAGCAAAATCCGTCCCTTCATTTCTGAGCACTCTACCAGAACCCTTATCCACACTCTTATCACCTCTCATCTTGATTATTGTAACCTACTTTTCACCGGCCTCCCTCTTAGCCATCTCTCTCCTCTTCAATCAATCCAAAACTCTGCTGCGCGACTCATCATCGCCAAAGTCACTATGCCCACATTAGCCCTCTACTTAAGTCACATCACTGGCTCCCTATTCAATTTCCATATTCAATTCAAATTTCTCCTATTAACCTATAAGTGCATTCACTCTGCCGTTCCCCAGTACCTCTCCATTCTTGTCTCTCCCTATGCCCCCTCTTGAGTACTCCGTTCTGTAGATAAATCTCTCCTATCTGTCCCTTTCTCCTCTACTGCTAATTCAAGACTCCGTTCCTTTTGTCTCGCTGCACCTCACGCCTGGAATAGACTTCCTGAGCCTGTACATCTTGCCCCGTCTTTAGCCGTTTTCAAGTCCAAACTCAAAACCCACCTCTTTACCATTGCGTTTGACTCCTAACTCACTTGCCCTGTCCTTTATCCTCACCTCTTTATTCCCTTACCCTTAATTGTTCTGTCTGTATTCCCTTACCCTTAACTGTTCTGTCTGTATTCCCTTACCCTTAATTGTTTTGTCTGTTACCTGTCTTATCTAGATTGTAAGCTCTTTGAGCAGAGACTGTCTTTTGTGTATGGTGTACAGCGCTGCGTATGCCTTGTAGTGCTATAGAAATGATAAGTAGTAGTAGTAGTAGGTAATGAAATACGTTATATGGGTAAATTCCCTACAGTGCAAAACCTCTTTCCACTTTTAGACCCCAATGCACAAAGGCAGCCATAAAATATGACTGCCTCGCTAAAATTTAGCAAATCGCTAACAGCCAGCTATGCACAAAGGAGATTGCATGCAAATGAGCTGCATCATTGTTGTTTGCGAGTCCGAGCAAAATTTACCCTGGTGGTCCAGTGGACCCTGACCACCCCAATCTTTTTTTTTTTTAACTTTCCCTGGTGGTCCAGTGGACTGCGACCCTCCTTCCTGCAACCCCCACAACCCCTGAACCTTTTTTTTTATTTCTATGGTGGTCCAGTGGACCAGACCCATTCCCCCATGCGTGCACACACCTGACCCCACCCCCGCCCCTCCCTGTACCTTTACAACAAAGTGGAGGCAGGAGGGCAGGAGCAACAGCTCCTGCCTCGGGCCCGCCCAAAACAAAATGGCGGCACTCAGGCCCTGCCCATTGCATTTTGGGATGCACTAGGTGGGGGCTAAACATCATTTAAGCCCCCACAGTACATCACAGAATGCACTGAGCAGGGCCTTGGCACCACCATTTTGTTCTGAGTGGGCTCTCCAGGGGCGGGTGTGGGAGGGCACAGGGGAAGGCATTCGATCCACTGCACCATAAGGGAAAATGTTTTTGTAAGGTTCGGGGGGTCATGGGGGGTCATGGTCCACTGGACCACCAGGGAAATAAAGAAAACAAGATGCAGGGGGGATGTTGTGGTCTACTGGACCACCAGGGAAATAAAGAAAACAAGTACATAAGTACATAAGTAATGCCATACTGGGAAAAGACCAAGGGTCCATCGAGCCCAGCATCTTGTCCACGACAGCGGCCAATCCAGGCCAAGGGCACCTGGCAAGCTTCCCAAACGTACAAACATTCTATACATGTTATTCCTGGGATTTTGGATTTTTCCAAGTCCGTTTAGTAGCGGTTTATGGACTTGTCCTTTAGGAAACCGTCCAACCCCTTTTTAAACTCTGCTAAGCTAACCGCCTTCACCACAATTTCCGGCAATGAATTCCAGAGTTTAATTACACGTTGGGTGAAGAAATATTTTCTCCGATTTGTTTTAAATTTACTACACTGTAGTTTCATCGCATGCCCCCTAGTCCTAGTATTTTTGAAAAGCGTGAACAGACGCTTCACATCCACCTGTTCCACTCCACTCATTATTTTATATACCTCTATCATGTCTCCCCTCAGCCGTCTCTTCTCCAAGCTGAATAGCCCTAGCCTCCTTAATCTTTCTTCATAGGGAAGTCGTCCTATCCCCACTATCATTTTAGTCGCCCTTCGCTGCACCTTTTCCAATTGTACTATATCTTTCTTGAGATGCGGCGACCAGAATTGAACACAATACTCAAGGTGCGGTCGCACCATGGAGCGATACAACAGCATTATAACATCCTCACACCTGTTTTCCATACCTTTCCTAATAATACCCAACATTCTATTCGCTTTCTTAGCCGCAGCAGCACACTGAGCAGAAGGTTTCAGTGTGTTATCGACGACGACACCCAGATCCCTTTCTTGGTCCGTAACTCCTAACGTGGAACCTTGCATGACGTAGCTATAATTCGGGTTCTTTTTTCCCACATGCATCACCTTGCACTTGCTCACATTAAATGTCATCTGCCATTTAGCCGCCCAGTCTCCCAGTCTCGTAAGGTCCTGTTGTAATTTTTCACAATCCTGTCGCGAGTTAACGACTTTGAATAACTTTGTGTCATCAGCAAATTTAATTACCTCGCTAGTTACTCTCATCTCTAAATCATTTATAAATATATTAAAAAGCAGCGGTCCTAGCACAGACCCCTGAGGAACCCCACTAACTACCCTTCTCCATTGTGAATACTGCCCATTTAACCCCACTCTCTGTTTCCTATCCTTCAACCAGTTTTTAATCCACAATAGGACATTTCCTCCTATCCCATGACCCTCCAATTTCCTCTGTAGCCTTTCATGAGGTACCTTGTCAAACGCCTTTTGAAAATCCAGATACACAATATCAACCGGCTCCCCTTTGTCCACATGTTTGTTTACTCCTTCAAAGAATTGAAGTAAATTGGTCAGGCAAGATTTTCCCACAGAAAAGCCGTGCTGACTCGGTCTCAGTAATCCATGTCCTCGGATGTGCAGGGGGGATGTTGTGGTCTACTGGACCACCAAGGAAATTAAAAAAAAAAAAAATTCAGGGGGGGTGCCTGGAGGTGAGAGATAGGAAGCACAAGCAGTCAGCCTTTGCAGCTGCCTGCTTGTGCTTCTCTCCTCTTCCACAGCTCCAGAGTAGCCATAAAATTCACTCGTTAAATTGGGGCTGCTCTGGAGCTGTGTAACCCTTGGAATACACATTATACCATGAATGAGCTCATTATAATACTAATGAACTGATTGTAATACATTTGCATGGGGTTCTCAGTGGCTGCTAACGGCACACATTAGAGCCACAGAAAACCCCCTTATGCATTACTAACTACATAAACGTTTGCTTTAGACTGGCTAGAACTAGTCTAAAGCAAATGTTAATAGCACGGTAAGCTTTCAGCATCTGGCATTAAGTGTGCCCTCAGATTTAATTTGGTAAAATTTTGATAATGTGTGAAAAGAAGAGGTGAAATTTAGATATACCTGTTAATTTACTTTCCTTTTGTCCAGCCATGTCAGACTGGACAAATGGATTGTACCTGCAGATGCAGGTAGAGAGCTGAAGCTTTCAGTGATTTCACTGGGATATAGGCTGGTGCTCTGCTGGAACTTTCCTGTATGCCACTGCCAAGGCAGCGAAGGTCCTGTGTGCCACCCCAAAGTCCCATCTGCCATAATTACCTTCCACAATTAAGCTGTAACCTATACTAGAATATGAGAGAAAAACAGAAAGCTCAGGGAGTCTCTAAGCCATAATCTTCCAGGATTGGTCCCAGACTGGTGTGACTGGACTAAAGGAAAGGAAATTAACAGATATGACTAAATTTTGCCTTCTTACTTGTCCACACCAGTCTGGACAAGTAGGATGTTACCTAAGCTGAATCTCACTGGAAAGAGGAAGACAAGCCCCCCTCCCCCTCCCCCCCCCCCCCCCCCCAGATTAAGGCATGGGCAAACTAGGCACATGCCTCAAACCTAGTTTGGGGAGGGGGGGGCTGTCAGATGTACTCAAGATTCAGGAGGGTAGGATTACCTGTCTCAGAGCCAGAAGGATTGCTAAGTGTGTGGATGTTTTTCAGAGTTTAGCCCATTACAGCTCTCCCTTCTCTCCCCTTCTAGTGCACACAGGCTGTGGTAAGATCCAGCCAATGGGAAGGCTTCTAGTCACAGGAAGGAGGAGGAGCTGCAAGAGCCGGCCCAGGAGGGAAGCTTAGCTGAGCTCTGCACCAGTGTTGCCAGGTGGGCGGTTTTCCGCGACCCGCCGCGGGAAATTTTTGCCTGCGGCGGGTTGCGGTTTTTTGGGCTTGTTTTGGGGGTCTTTCAGCGGTTTTTTTAGTGGTTTTTCGGGCCACGGGGGTGGGGCTAGTGGCATTTTGTGCAGGGTTAGTGACGTTTTGGGCGGGGTTAGTGACGTTCTGGGCGGGGCCGATGACGGGGGAGGCGGGGCCGATGCCGGGGGAGGCGTGGTCAGTGACAGAAGAGGCGGGGCCGATTACAGCAGGGGCAGGGGTGGTGACGGCGGGGGCGGGAGTGATGACGGCGAGGGTGGGGGTGTCAGGGACGGGTTTTGGGCTGGTTTTGGGCTTGTTTGGGTAGAGAAAAAATTTTCCACCTGGCAACCCTGCTCTGCACAGGGTACTGTATTTGGAGAGATCCAGAGGAATCAATGAGTGTTCTGGGGCCAGGGGGCAATGTCGTTGAAAAGGAGAAGAATGGGGAAAACTGTGAAGGGTCTGCTGTCAGATGAGGAAAAGAACTGGCAGCAAATGCCAGAATTTTACATGATGATGAGCAGACCCGATGGTGAGTGGGGGCACTACATGGATGAACACATGAGCAGCAGGGCAGCACTAAAAAAGAGAGCTATCTATCTAGAGGGTGCATGCATGCATTTGTGTATGTTTCTGTGAATCTGGTGAAGAAAGTCATATAAATAAAGCTTCCCTTTGAAAATCTGGGCTGGAATGTATAAGTTCACTGGTACAAATATACCTGTGCACCAGGGGCGTAGCTGCGTGGGGCCACAGGGGCATGGGCCCCCCCATATTTGGCCCTCGCCCCCCCGCTGCCAACCCTTTCGACCCCCCGCCGCCAACCCTCCCCCGCCGCCGTCAGGTACCTGTGTTGGCGGGGGTCCCCAACTCCAGCCAGCCAAAGTCCTCTTCAGCGCCAGTCTCCGGGAACGTGTAGGACGTCAGGACGACTCACACAGAAACAGAATCCTTCCATCCAGATCAGCTTAAGAGGACTTTGGCTGGTGGGGGTCATCAGCAAATTTAATTACCTCGCTAGTTACTCTCATCTCTAAATCATTTATAAATATATTAAAAAGCAGCGGTCCTAGCACAGACCCCTGAGGAACCCCACTAACTACCCTTCTCCATTGTGAATACTGCCCATTTAACCCCACTCTCTGTTTCCTATCCTTCAACCAGTTTTTAATCCACAATAGGACATTTCCTCCTATCCCATGACCCTCCAATTTCCTCTGTAGCCTTTCATGAGGTACCTTGTCAAACGCCTTTTGAAAATCCAGATACACAATATCAACCGGCTCCCCTTTGTCCACATGTTTGTTTACTCCTTCAAAGAATTGAAGTAAATTGGTCAGGCAAGATTTTCCCACAGAAAAGCCGTGCTGACTCGGTCTCAGTAATCCATGTCCTCGGATGTGCAGGGGGGATGTTGTGGTCTACTGGACCACCAAGGAAATTAAAAAAAAAAAAAAATTCAGGGGGGGTGCCTGGAGGTGAGAGATAGGAAGCACAAGCAGTCAGCCTTTGCAGCTGCCTGCTTGTGCTTCTCTCCTCTTCCACAGCTCCAGAGTAGCCATAAAATTCACTCGTTAAATTGGGGCTGCTCTGGAGCTGTGTAACCCTTGGAATACACATTATACCATGAATGAGCTCATTATAATACTAATGAACTGATTGTAATACATTTGCATGGGGTTCTCAGTGGCTGCTAACGGCACACATTAGAGCCACAGAAAACCCCCTTATGCATTACTAACTACATAAACGTTTGCTTTAGACTGGCTAGAACTAGTCTAAAGCAAATGTTAATAGCACGGTAAGCTTTCAGCATCTGGCATTAAGTGTGCCCTCAGATTTAATTTGGTAAAATTTTGATAATGTGTGAAAAGAAGAGGTGAAATTTAGATATACCTGTTAATTTACTTTCCTTTTGTCCAGCCATGTCAGACTGGACAAATGGATTGTACCTGCAGATGCAGGTAGAGAGCTGAAGCTTTCAGTGATTTCACTGGGATATAGGCTGGTGCTCTGCTGGAACTTTCCTGTATGCCACTGCCAAGGCAGCGAAGGTCCTGTGTGCCACCCCAAAGTCCCATCTGCCATAATTACCTTCCACAATTAAGCTGTAACCTATACTAGAATATGAGAGAAAAACAGAAAGCTCAGGGAGTCTCTAAGCCATAATCTTCCAGGATTGGTCCCAGACTGGTGTGACTGGACTAAAGGAAAGGAAATTAACAGATATGACTAAATTTTGCCTTCTTACTTGTCCACACCAGTCTGGACAAGTAGGATGTTACCTAAGCTGAATCTCACTGGAAAGAGGAAGACAAGCCCCCCTCCCCCTCCCCCCCCCCCCCCCCCCAGATTAAGGCATGGGCAAACTAGGCACATGCCTCAAACCTAGTTTGGGGAGGGGGGGGCTGTCAGATGTACTCAAGATTCAGGAGGGTAGGATTACCTGTCTCAGAGCCAGAAGGATTGCTAAGTGTGTGGATGTTTTTCAGAGTTTAGCCCATTACAGCTCTCCCTTCTCTCCCCTTCTAGTGCACACAGGCTGTGGTAAGATCCAGCCAATGGGAAGGCTTCTAGTCACAGGAAGGAGGAGGAGCTGCAAGAGCCGGCCCAGGAGGGAAGCTTAGCTGAGCTCTGCACCAGTGTTGCCAGGTGGGCGGTTTTCCGCGACCCGCCGCGGGAAATTTTTGCCTGCGGCGGGTTGCGGTTTTTTGGGCTTGTTTTGGGGGTCTTTCAGCGGTTTTTTTAGTGGTTTTTCGGGCCACGGGGGTGGGGCTAGTGGCATTTTGTGCAGGGTTAGTGACGTTTTGGGCGGGGTTAGTGACGTTCTGGGCGGGGCCGATGACGGGGGAGGCGGGGCCGATGCCGGGGGAGGCGTGGTCAGTGACAGAAGAGGCGGGGCCGATTACAGCAGGGGCAGGGGTGGTGACGGCGGGGGCGGGAGTGATGACGGCGAGGGTGGGGGTGTCAGGGACGGGTTTTGGGCTGGTTTTGGGCTTGTTTGGGTAGAGAAAAAATTTTCCACCTGGCAACCCTGCTCTGCACAGGGTACTGTATTTGGAGAGATCCAGAGGAATCAATGAGTGTTCTGGGGCCAGGGGGCAATGTCGTTGAAAAGGAGAAGAATGGGGAAAACTGTGAAGGGTCTGCTGTCAGATGAGGAAAAGAACTGGCAGCAAATGCCAGAATTTTACATGATGATGAGCAGACCCGATGGTGAGTGGGGGCACTACATGGATGAACACATGAGCAGCAGGGCAGCACTAAAAAAGAGAGCTATCTATCTAGAGGGTGCATGCATGCATTTGTGTATGTTTCTGTGAATCTGGTGAAGAAAGTCATATAAATAAAGCTTCCCTTTGAAAATCTGGGCTGGAATGTATAAGTTCACTGGTACAAATATACCTGTGCACCAGGGGCGTAGCTGCGTGGGGCCACAGGGGCATGGGCCCCCCCCATATTTGGCCCTCGCCCCCCCGCTGCCAACCCTTTCGACCCCCCGCCGCCAACCCTCCCCCGCCGCCGTCAGGTACCTGTGTTGGCGGGGGTCCCCAACTCCAGCCAGCCAAAGTCCTCTTCAGCGCCAGTCTCCGGGAACGTGTAGGACGTCAGGACGACTCACACAGAAACAGAATCCTTCCATCCAGATCAGCTTAAGAGGACTTTGGCTGGTGGGGGTCATCAGCAAATTTAATTACCTCGCTAGTTACTCTCATCTCTAAATCATTTATAAATATATTAAAAAGCAGCGGTCCTAGCACAGACCCCTGAGGAACCCCACTAACTACCCTTCTCCATTGTGAATACTGCCCATTTAACCCCACTCTCTGTTTCCTATCCTTCAACCAGTTTTTTAATCCACAATAGGACATTTCCTCCTATCCCATGACCCTCCAATTTCCTCTGTAGCCTTTCATGAGGTACCTTGTCAAACGCCTTTTGAAAATCCAGATACACAATATCAACCGGCTCCCCTTTGTCCACATGTTTGTTTACTCCTTCAAAGAATTGAAGTAAATTGGTCAGGCAAGATTTTCCCACAGAAAAGCCGTGCTGACTCGGTCTCAGTAATCCATGTCCTCGGATGTGCAGGGGGGATGTTGTGGTCTACTGGACCACCAAGGAAATTAAAAAAAAAAAAAAATTCAGGGGGGGTGCCTGGAGGTGAGAGATAGGAAGCACAAGCAGTCAGCCTTTGCAGCTGCCTGCTTGTGCTTCTCTCCTCTTCCACAGCTCCAGAGTAGCCATAA
Organism: Microcaecilia unicolor; assembly: GCF_901765095.1. Lineage (NCBI taxonomy): Eukaryota > Metazoa > Chordata > Amphibia > Gymnophiona > Siphonopidae > Microcaecilia > Microcaecilia unicolor. The sequence continues at coordinate 114,730,908 of NC_044040.1, read as the reverse complement.
AATTCACTCGTTAAATTGGGGCTGCTCTGGAGCTGTGTAACCCTTGGAATACACATTATACCATGAATGAGCTCATTATAATACTAATGAACTGATTGTAATACATTTGCATGGGGTTCTCAGTGGCTGCTAACGGCACACATTAGAGCCACAGAAAACCCCCTTATGCATTACTAACTACATAAACGTTTGCTTTAGACTGGCTAGAACTAGTCTAAAGCAAATGTTAATAGCACGGTAAGCTTTCAGCATCTGGCATTAAGTGTGCCCTCAGATTTAATTTGGTAAAATTTTGATAATGTGTGAAAAGAAGAGGTGAAATTTAGATATACCTGTTAATTTACTTTCCTTTTGTCCAGCCATGTCAGACTGGACAAATGGATTGTACCTGCAGATGCAGGTAGAGAGCTGAAGCTTTCAGTGATTTCACTGGGATATAGGCTGGTGCTCTGCTGGAACTTTCCTGTATGCCACTGCCAAGGCAGCGAAGGTCCTGTGTGCCACCCCAAAGTCCCATCTGCCATAATTACCTTCCACAATTAAGCTGTAACCTATACTAGAATATGAGAGAAAAACAGAAAGCTCAGGGAGTCTCTAAGCCATAATCTTCCAGGATTGGTCCCAGACTGGTGTGACTGGACTAAAGGAAAGGAAATTAACAGATATGACTAAATTTTGCCTTCTTACTTGTCCACACCAGTCTGGACAAGTAGGATGTTACCTAAGCTGAATCTCACTGGAAAGAGGAAGACAAGCCCCCCTCCCCCTCCCCCCCCCCCCCCCCCCAGATTAAGGCATGGGCAAACTAGGCACATGCCTCAAACCTAGTTTGGGGAGGGGGGGGCTGTCAGATGTACTCAAGATTCAGGAGGGTAGGATTACCTGTCTCAGAGCCAGAAGGATTGCTAAGTGTGTGGATGTTTTTCAGAGTTTAGCCCATTACAGCTCTCCCTTCTCTCCCCTTCTAGTGCACACAGGCTGTGGTAAGATCCAGCCAATGGGAAGGCTTCTAGTCACAGGAAGGAGGAGGAGCTGCAAGAGCCGGCCCAGGAGGGAAGCTTAGCTGAGCTCTGCACCAGTGTTGCCAGGTGGGCGGTTTTCCGCGACCCGCCGCGGGAAATTTTTGCCTGCGGCGGGTTGCGGTTTTTTGGGCTTGTTTTGGGGGTCTTTCAGCGGTTTTTTTAGTGGTTTTTCGGGCCACGGGGGTGGGGCTAGTGGCATTTTGTGCAGGGTTAGTGACGTTTTGGGCGGGGTTAGTGACGTTCTGGGCGGGGCCGATGACGGGGGAGGCGGGGCCGATGCCGGGGGAGGCGTGGTCAGTGACAGAAGAGGCGGGGCCGATTACAGCAGGGGCAGGGGTGGTGACGGCGCTCTGCCTGCTCCTTGGTTTGTGCTCCTCTCACCCGCTGGTGGCCAGAGCCAGTGGCTGCCATAGTTTGTCTTGCTGTTCCTACCCGTTCCAGACTTTAGCCCAGTCCGGTCCGGTTCTTCCAGGCTGCCGAACTTGTCTCTCTAGTTTGTGCCTGGACAGCCTCCGTAGTTGCTTACTGATGGCTGCAGCTGCTCCTCAGGTGTTGAAGGGCTTTATTAATCACTTAGAGACTGCAGCCTTGGCCTATGCATCGTCTAAGGTCCCTGGTATGTTAGAGTGCTCTGTGCAGTGTGAGTTTCTGGCTTGTTACTAGTAGCTTGGGCATAGCTTTTCTTGTTGGCTTGTGTACAGCTTTTCTAGTTCTCCTGTGTTTTGCTTAGTGTGAGTTTCTAGCTTGTGACTAGTTAGCTTGGGCATAGCTTTCTTGTTAGCTTGTGTACAGCTTAACTAGTTTTCTTGTGTTTAGCTTTCTGGTTTTCCATTGTGTGTTTTCCTTTGCTTCTGGAGCTTCAGCCCTAGTCCTGTCCGCTGCCAGTACTCCTTGCTACTGGAGCTCCAGCCATAGTCTTGCTACTTGACCTGACCATTGCCTGAATCTGACTACTTTGTGCCTGAACTTGCTGCCTGCTGCCTGACCCGACTACTGCCTGAACCCCAATACTTGCTGCCTGCTGCCTGACCTGACTATTGCCGGAACCCGGACATTCCCTGCCTGTCTGCCTTGCTTTCACCTAGGTGCCTGGGGGCACTTCTGTATCCTGATTCCTGTTGTTCCTGCTTGCTAGTTCCAGTTCCGGTTTTCCTGTAAGCCCTGCCGGCTGCCCGAACCTGAGGTCTCAACCCTCGGAGAACGGTGGCTAAGTGTAGGTGAAGCCTAGGTCCCGGTCCAGTGCGCACCCGTCTGGTGCGTTCCAGTCCTGTGTATTCCAGTGCAGAACTCTAGTCCGGGGTTCCAGTCCAGCCTTGCCTCGTCTCTGCTTTGAAGGTGACCTTGCCTGCCACTGCCACTCCATGGTAGTGGTCCAAGGGCTCACAAACCCAGTGCTTCCATGGAAGAAGCCTGACAACCCTGGAGACCAGAGACAGAAGGTTGTCCGCTCTTGTCTCGGGAAGATAGGCACAAGCTGTCTTCATGCACATCAGAGCCCCTATGAATTCCAATTTTTGAACTGGGATTAGATGGGACTTTGGGTAATTGATTACAAACCCTAGTAGCTCTAGCACTTGAATAGTCATCCGCATGGACTGTAAAGCTGCTGCCTGGGAGGTGCTCTTCACTAGCCAATCGTTGAGATAAGGGAACACATGCACTCCCAGTCTGCGTAGTGACGCTGCAACAACTGCCAGGCACTTGGTAAATACCCTGGGCGCAGATGCCAAGCCAAAGGGCAGCACACATTACTGAAACTGCTGCATTCCCAGCCGAAACCGCAGATACTTCCTGTGAGCTGGAAGTATCAAGATGTGAGTGTAAGCATCCTTTAAGTCCAGAGAGCATAGCCAATCGTTTTCCTGAATCATGGGAAGAAGGGTGCCCAGGGAAAGCATCCTGAACTTTTCTCGGACCAGATATTTGTTCAGGCCCCTTAGGTCTAGGATGGGACGTATCCCCCCTGTTTTCTTTTGCACAAGGAAGTATCTGGAATAGAATGCCAGCTCTTCCTGCCCTGGTGGAACGGGCTCGACCGCATTGGCGCTGAGAAGGGCGGAGAGTTCCTCTGCAAGTACTTGCCTGTGCTGAGAGCTGAAAGATTGAGCTCTCGGTGGGCAATTTGGAGGTTCGGATTCCAGATTGAGGGTGTATCCTAACCGGACTATTTGAAGAACCCACCGGTTGGAGGTTATGAGAGGCCACCTTTGGTGAAAAAATTTTAGCCTCTCTCCTACCGGTAAGTCGTCCGGCACGGATACTGGTAATGCGGCTATGCTCAGCTGGAGCCAGGCAAAAACCTGTCCCTGGTTTTTGCTGGGGAGCTGCAGGGGCCTGCTTTGGCGCACGCTGTTGACGAGAATGAGTGCGCTGGGGCTGAGCCTGAACCGGCTGCCAGGAAGTAGGGGTGTACCTACGGCCCCTAGAGGCGTAGGGAGCACCTGCCTTCCCTCTAAAAAACTTCCGAGATGAGGAAGTAGATGCAGAAGGCGCCCAGCGGGAGAGAGTCCATAGCGTTATCACGCTGATAAAGATGATCAATCAGCTCTTCAACTTTCTCACCAAAAAGATGATCCCCCCAGCAAGGGATATCCGCAATCTTCTGCTGAGTTTGTTCTTCCAGGTTAGAGGCATGCAGCCATGAGAGTCTGCGCATCACTATACCCATAGCAGAGAATCTGGATGTCACATCGCAAGTGTCGTAAATACCCTTGGACAGGAATTTGCGACACGCCTTCTGCTGCCTGACCACCTGGCAAAAAGGCTCAGCGTGCTCCGGTGGGAGCGCGTCAACCAAGCTCTCAAGCTGCCTCACTGAGTTCCGCAAATGAATGCTCGTGTAGAGCTGGTATGATTGAATTTTGGACGCGAGCGTGCCAGCCTGATACGCCTTCCTCCCCAAAGAGTCCAAAGTTCTGTGTTCCCGCCCCGGGGGCGCCGAGGCAAAGTTCCTAGAACTTTTGGCCCTTCTGAGAGCGGAATCCACCACCGCAGAATCATGAGGCAACTGAGGCCGGACGAAACTGGGTTCCCCGTGGATCTGGTACTGGGACTCAGCCTTTTTCGGAACAGTTGGGCATGAAAGAGGCTTCCCCCAATTCCTCATCAGCACTTCCTTGAGTGTATCATGAAAAGGAACTGTGGTGGAAGACTTAGGTGGAGATGGATAATCCAGGACCTCATCCACAGTCTCCACAGGGAAGGGAATGGCCTCAGACATTTCCCGAACAAAAGAGGAGAAAGACAAACTTTTCGGAGGGGAGAGCTGCTTCTGAGGTGAGGGAGTTGAATCAGATGGAAGACCTAGAGAGTCCTCGGCAGAGAAAAGTCCAGGCCTGTCATCATCATCGGATGAGCCATCATCGGATGGGGCCAAAAGCTCAGAAAGAGCAGCCCAGATCCGAGCCTATCTTGACACGGAAGTACGACAACTACGATGATGGTGTCAAGAAGTCAACTCCCTTAAAGACTCCGGATGGCTGCCGACTGCGGTACCGCAAGCGATGCCGGAGAAGGAGACCTCACCACAGGCAAAAGGCTAGGTGCTGCAGGAGCCTCCGGTGCCGGACGCAATTGGTGCAGCACTGCTTCCATAAAATTGGGAAACAGAGCCTTGATACGCACATCAAGAGAAGCTGTCGAGGAAGGCTGTGGTGCCGGTGTGAGCTTCGGAGGCAGAACCTGTAGGGGTTGGGGAGCCGGTACCGGACTCCCAGACGACCGCCGTGCCGACACCTCCATCACAGAGGGAGAGCGATCCTCTCGGCGTCGACGCTTCTCGGATGCCGAGTGCTTCGACGACCTGGAGCTCCCGGTACCATGTCGAGAAGGAGAACGATGATGGTGCTTGTTGACCTTTGCCTGACGCCCGTCATCGAGACTCCTCGGTACCGGTGAGGAGGATATGGAATCCACACTCCTCCTCGGAGCCGGGTCCGATACAGGTCAGTCCCTGGGGGCCTGCAAAGCAGGGGGCGCCGAGGCGGGTGGAGACCCACTCGATGCATCACTACTTCCAGCGTGCATCGGTCTTTTGGCAGCCTTTACCTGGTCTCCTGACGCCAACGCCGCCCTCGACGCCGATGCCGAGGTACTGGACCTAAAAAGCTTTTCTCTCTGAGCTTCTCTCGAGAGCTGGGTGCGTTTCTTCATCTGAAGACACAACTTGCAGCTCTCCGGACGATGGTCGGGCCCAAGGCACTGAAGGCACCAGGAGTGCAAGAGATGGCCTGGTTGCAGCGGGTGCATGGTTTGAAGCCGCTGGGTGTCTTCGATGACATGGCGGGGAAAATAGCCTCCGCGAAATCAAAAGACGCGATTGTGTTAGAAAACTAGATACAAAAAAGAAAAACCGACTGAGCGGCCTAAAAGCGGTCGCAATGAAAAAATGAAGGAAACTTACCAAAAAAGTAAAGGGACTTTTTTCTTTTTTTTTTTAAACAACAAATATACTCGATCTTAGCGAATCGAGAAAAAAGAAGAAACTTCGTCTCCGAGAGGCAGAGGAAACTGCGAAGCGCAAAAGAACTCCATGTCTCCTCAGACGCGGAAAAGAAGAAACTGAGGAGCGTGACTGCGTAACGGGCGGGAAACTATGTGCGTGCATGCGCAGTATGAACGCCACGCGCGGTGGAACGCTCCAGAAGAGACTTCTAGAGATTTTTGCTGAAAATCTTCCGGGGGCCGACGTGACGTCACCCACACGTGAGAATATCAGCCTGCTTGTCCTCGGAGAATTGTCCTTTAGGAAACCGTCTAACCCCTTTTTAAACTCTGCCAAGCTAACCGTCTTCACCACGTTCTCCAGCAATGAATTCCAGAGTTTAATTACGCGTTGGGTGAAGAAATATTTTCTCCGATTTGTTTTAAATTTACTATACTGTAGTTTCATCGCATGCCCCCTAGTCCTAGTATTTTTGGAAAGCATGAACAGACACTTCACATCCACCTGTTCCACTCCACTCATTATTTTATATACCTCTATCATGTCTCCCCTCAGCCGTCTCTTCTCCAAGCTGAAAAGCCCTAGCCTCCTTAGTCTTTCTTCATAGCTATCATTTTAGTCGCCCTTCGCTGCACCTTTTTCAATTCCACTATATCTTTCTTGAGATGCGGCGACCAGAATTGAACACAATACTCAAGGTGCGGTCGCACCATGGAGCAATATAACGGCATTATAACATCCTTACACCTGTTTTCCATACCTTTCCTAATAATACCCAACATTCTATTCGCTTTCCGAGCCGCAGCAGCACACTCAGGGCCATGCCAATACGAGGTAAGCACTGCAGGGGGGCGCCGACCTCTGGAGGGCGCCTGAGGTCCGCTCAGTTGCAAAATCTTTCACCTGAAGTTGTGATTCTCCTCTCTCCCCTGCCCTCCCCTCTTCACGTAACAAATTGTTAGAATCTGTAAGTGGTTCAAAGTTTTTCTGAGCATGTACACCGAGAGGAGGGCATGATGACTGCAATGATGTGTGCATAATTATCAGGTAACCTGAGATAGCTAGAGCAAAGAAGTTTAGCTGACTGTTTAGTGTTTGACGAGCTGGTAAGTGAAAATCTGATTTATTTTTTTGTGTTTGTTTTTATATAAAACATTCTCCTTGGATAGGAAGAGTAAAGAGTTTGTGATATGTGAAAATACATTTTGCTAAACTTTAGAGTCAGTGCTAGCGATCATTTTCACGGTTAAAAATCATAAAAAATTATTTGCGATCAAGTATTTTGCAAGAAAGGCTTGTAAGCCTTGCCATGATTGCTATTGAGAATGATATATGTGCCCAGTTAGATATCAAAGATTTAATTACCAATTTCGTGAACATGAAAGCACGAAAAGCTAAGTGGTTGTAAACCCTTTATTTGTTCAGCAATCCCACAAAGATGCACTCCATCTTTCAGCTCCTATTTCCTTTGCATCTTGTGCCACACGGGGGGGGGGGGGGGGGGGGGGGGCGCCAACTGATAGTCTGCAGGGGGGGGCGCCAGAGACCCTTGGCACGGCCCTGAGCAGAAGGTTTCAGTGTATTATCGATGACAACACCCAGATCCCTTTCTTGGTCCGTAACTCCTAACGTGGAACCTTGCATGACATAGCTATAATTCAGGTTCTTTTTTCCCACATGCATCACCTTGCACTTGCTCACATTAAACGTCATCTGCCATCTAGCCGCCCAGTCTCCCAGTCTCGTAAGGTCCTTCTGTAATTTTTCACAATCTTGTCGTGAGTTAACGACTTTGAATAACTTTGTGTCATCAGCAAACTTAATTACGTCACTAGTTACTCCCATCTCTAAATCATTTATAATTATATTAAAAAGCAGCGGTCCTAGCACAGACCCCTGAGGAACCCCACTAACTATCCTTCTCCAATGTGAATACTGCCCATTTAATGTTACGTCTGTGCTCACCTTGCCCTCTGGTGGCCTGAACCGGTGGCTGCTGTGGACCGTCACCCGTTCCTGATTTCAGCCCAGTCCGGTCCGGATCTTCCGGGCTGCCAGACTTGCTTGCTCGGATTGAACCTACACAGCACCCATAGTTTCCTGGTGATGGTTGCAGCTGAGCTCCAGGTGCTGCTGGGCTTATTAGCCATTCTGAAATCTGGCTGCTTTGCCTTTGCATTGCGTCTTAGGCCCTGGTCGTGGGTGCTTGTGCACTTCTGCCTGAGAGACTTTGTCTGGACCTGTTTCTGTGTTTGCTGGTTTCCTGCCTTTTGAACCTTTGCCTAGACCTGGACTTTGTTTTGCTTGCCGCCTGCCTTTTGAACCTTTGCCTGGACCTGGACTTTGTTTTTGCTTGCAGCCTGCCTTTTGAACCTTTGCCTGGACCTGGACTTTTTTTTTTTGCTTGTAGCCTGCCTTTTGAACCTTTGCCTGGACCTGGACTTTGTTTTGCTTGCCGCCTGCCTTTTAAACCTTTGCCTGGACCTGTCTTCTGCTTGCTGGCTGACCGCCAGAAACCTTGCCTGGATTTGCCAGTACGTCTGTTCTGCCTTGCTTCTGGTGTGGGGTGGTTTTGCCTGCCACTGCTGCTCCTCGGCAGTGGTCCAAGGGCTCACAAACCCAGTTCCTGTTTAGTGAACGTGACAGAATGCAAAGGCCATGAGCTCGGCAAGATCACCCTTCCAGCTGGGTTTCCAGCCTAAGACTTTTTCCTTTGTTGGTAATCCGGGTTTAATCCCAGGTCCAGTCTCTAGTCCCAGGTTGGATTTCGGTCTGGACCCAGTTTCTGCTCTTGATGAACTGATGACGCTCCGAGATTACCGTGATAAACTTTTTCTTGATCCAGCCTTGAGGAATACTCCTGAAGCTGCAGCTGAGAGAAAGCGGGCCTGGGGGTTTGGGTTTTCTGCAAACCCAGTTTCGGCGATTGATTCTTCTATCATGTTGGCATACTACTGCTACCAACTTCTCTCAGATCCAGCCCTGTGGGATACTCCAGAAGTTGACGCCAAAAGAAGGCGCTGTGGAAGTCCCGAGTACAAGGCTTATACGCAGTTCCTGTGGAGCCTTCTGAAGGCCAGTCTCGGTTCAGTTCATGAGTTCAGTCTGGGTCCCGGTTCAGCTCTTGTTCACAGTTCCATCCAAGCTGCTGAGTCCCCGCTGAGTTCCAGCTCCAGCCGAGATGCGGAGTCTGAGCCTGCTCTGAGTTCCAGTCGAGCACCGGAGTCTGCTTCGAGTTCCGGTCAAGCTTCTGAGTCTGTCCTGAGTTCTAGCCAAGCTTCTGAGCCTGTCCTGAGTTCCAGCCAAGCTTCTGAGCCTGCCCTGAGTTCTAGCCAAGATATTCCTGAGCCTGCTCTGAGTTCCAGCCAAGCACCGGAGTCTGTTCCGAGTTCCAGCCAAGCTTCTGAGCCTGCCCTGAGTTCCAGCCAAGATATTCCTGAGTCTGCACTGAGTGCCAGCCAAGTGCCTGAGCTTGCACTGAGTTCCAGCCAAGTGCCTGAGCTTGCTCTGAGTTCCAGCCAAGCACCGGAGTCTGCTTTGAGTTCCAGTCCAGAGGATGCTGAGTCTGCTTTGAGTTCGAGTTCCAGCCAAGCTGTGCCTGAGTCTGCTTCGAGGTCTAGTCCTGAAAGCAGTCCGAGGGCCGGTGCTGATGCCTGTCCGGATGCCAGTCTTGACTCTGGTTCAAGCTCCAGCCAAGCTACCCCTGGTCATGTTTTGAGGCTCCTCCGTAGATTCCATCATTGCTACCCGTGGAAACCTGAATTCCCCGTGGAGGTAGGGGGGTCTTGAGGAGGGGGTACTGTTACGTCTGTGCTCACCTCGCCCTCTGGTGGCCTGAACCGGTGGCTGCTGTGGACCGTCACCTGTTCCTGATTTAGCCCAGTCAGGTCCGGATCTTCCTGGCTGCCAGACTTGCTTGCTCGGATTGAACCTACACAGCACCTGTAGTTTCCTGGTGATGGTTGCAGCTGAGCTCCAGGTGCTGCTGGGCTTATTAGCCATTCTGAAACCTGGCTGCTTTGCCTTTGCATTGCATCTTAGGCCCTGGTCGTGGGTGCTTGTGCACTTCTGCCTGAGAGACTTTGTCTGGACCTGTTTCTATGTTTGCTGGTTTCCTGCCTTTTGAACCTTTGCCTGGACCTGGACTTTGTTTTTGCTCGCAGCCTGCCTTTTGAACCTTTGCCTGGACCTGGACTTTGTTTTTGCTCGCAGCCTGCCTTTTGAACCTTTGCCTGGACCTGGACTTTGTTTTGCTTGCAGCCTGCCTTTTGAACCTTTGCCTGGACCTGGACTTTGTTTTGCTTGCCGCCTGCCTTTTGAACCTTTGCCTGGACCTGTCTTCTGCTTGCTGGCTGACCGCCAGAGACCTTGCCTGGATTTGCCGGTACGTCTGTTCTGCCTTGCTTCTGGTGTGGGGTGGTTTTGCCTGCTACTGCTGCTCCTCGGCAGTGGTCCAAGGGCTCACAAACCCAGTTCCTGTTTAGTGAACGTGACATTTAACCCCACTCTCTGTTTCCTATCCTTCAACTAGTTTTTAATCCACAATAGGACTTTTCCTCCTATCCCATGAACTTCCAATTTCCTCTGTAGCCTTTCATGAGGTACCTTGTCAAACGCCTTTTGAAAATCCAGATACACAATATCAACCGGCTCTCCTTTGTCCACATGTTTGTTTACTCCTTCAAAGAATTGAAGTAAATTGGTCAGGCAAGATTTCCCCACACAAAAGCTGTGCTGACTCGGTCTCAGTAATCCATGTCCCCGGATGTGCTCTGTAATGTTGTTTTTAATAATAGCCTCTACCATTTTCCCCGGCACCGACGTCAGACTCACCAGTCTATAATTTCCCGGATCTCCCCTGGAACCTTTTTTAAAAATGGGCCCTACATTGGCCACCCTCCAATCTTCTGGTACCACGCTCGATTTAAAGGATAAATTGCATATCACTAGCAGTAGCTCCGCAAGCTCATTTTTCAGTTCTATCAGTACTCTAGGTCTGTTGGTGTGATAGTAATGGCAGGTGAGAAATTGGAAGGGAGGCAAAGAGGAGAGGGAATTGGGGAGGGGAGCCCTCCTTTATTTTCTGACCTGGGCTCAAACACCAGTCCTAACTCTTGCTGCATAGCTGGTGAGGATTCCCAGACATCCCCAGCTAAGGACCTCCGCCAAAGGCAGCCAGAACTCCCTTCTACTGTAGGGGGCAAAACTTGCACTGTTTACTTTATTTGGACTTTTGTGGACTTTTGCACTAGCAGGATTTTCTATTTGGACTTTGCATTCACACTTGCACCTTTGCATTGTACCAAAACCTCAGCTTTTCTGTGATGAGCCTAAACTAAAACCTAAAACTGTGCAGTTCGGACTTTTACTAGTAACATCTATTTGTTAACCAGCAGCTAGATAACAAGTTGTAGTAGTCAGCAATTTAGGTTTGTAAGGGAGACAGCTGGCTTTGCCCGTGCAGTCTCGTGATCCATGTATAGAGGCTGTATTATGTGAATGTGCTGAAACACTGCAATAAGTTACATTTCTTGCAAAGTAACAATTTCTATGAAAGCTATGAAACTGACGTATCTTTTCTCTGTGAGAACTACAGAACTACTAATGTATTGCTCATGTGCATGTACTGCGCATGTGTATGTGTGTTGTATGGTGTGTTTTATGCGCATGATCACTAATTTGTATAAGAACGAGTGTCAGGTGACGCTTGGTGCGCAGTATCCTGAGTCTGAACTTAGTACTGTGACAGCTAGCTAATAAAAGTTGCCTTGCTTTGGAAGTCAGCGTCTCGGCCTCCTGATTTACTTGCTGATTAGTCCGGTTACATTGGCGAGCCAGCCAGGAGGCGGGGCCGAGGAAATTTCCTCCCCTCCCTGTTAGTGGCACGGCTGGGCTGGGACTGGCGATTCCCTCCAGCTGACCGGAGAGTGCGCACCGCTGAGTTCAGCGTCTGGCCGCTGTGAGAGAATTGCTCAGGGCTGGGAGGCCTGCATAAAGGGTGCGCGATCCTGGGCAAGACAACTTTTTGGGTCTCCAGAGACTTCTGAATCCTGCAGCAGAATCAGGCGAGTATACTCTCTGGGAATCAGCAGCCAACCCAGTAAGGGTCGAAGAGGGGCTTGATCCCCCCCTTCGCCAGTGCCGAGTAGGGACTAGGTCCCGAAACCCACTAGGCTCCGGGCAGAGACGGGAGGACGGGCTTCCTGTCTGTATGAAAGCTGAGTGATTGGCCCTGCGGTTTCAAGCCGGGCGACCGTGTCTTGGCCAGGGTGAGTGTTGAACCTTCTGTGTCTGGTAGAGCGGGACCCCTTACCCCTCTGCCATCCTTTTCCCTCCTTGTCTGTATACTATCCTTTGGCACCGTCGTACAGGATGGGCGGGGGTGGGTCTACACCTTTGAATTTAATGACTGAGCACTTTAGTGAAGTGTTCGACCAGAAACACTGTTCCAGGGCAGGGATGATACAGCGTTATCAGTTTATGTGGCCTGGGTTGGGTCGATCTGTTAATTGGCCGCCAGAGGGCACTTTTGCATATGAAAAGATCACCGCTGTTCAGAATATTGTAATAGTAGACGGTAATCCTGGCTGTCCTGAGGATATTCCGTATATAGAGGGGTGGGCAGATGTGGTGCGAAACCCGCTGATATGGGCCCAAAGGAAGGTGGAGAAGGCAGCCCTAATGATGGTGGCCCAAAGAAAAAGTCAGAGACCTAAATTGAAACCAAGATCCCAGTCCCTGCCTGCAGTAGTTGAGGGGGTGGCTGAGGGCCGCTGTGATGTTAGGCCTACTCGTTCAAAGAAAGTAGTCCCTGTTCTAGAGAAACCAGAGGAGGAGGATCCCATGCCTAGCCCGGCCCCGCCCCCTTATACCCCGATATATCCGGATCTTACTGAATTAAGACGGGGAACAGGGGACGCCGGGCCTGGACCCCAGGAAGAGAATTCAGACAGTCAGACTACCCCTGATCAGACAGAGTCCCCAGTAGACCAGAAGTCCTTTAGGAAAAGCCAGAGAGTCCTCAAGGAACCCACTCGCTACCCGGCCACAAGTCCAGTTATAACTCCAGCTGACCGCCGAATTACGGCTGATTTGTATCCCATTAGAGAAGCCATGGTACAATTACCAAATCCTGAGAATCCAGACCATCTGATTGAGTCAGTAGTCTATAATCATGTCCTTTTCTCGAGTTCAGATCTTCTGAATTGGAAGAATCATGGCCCAAACCTGAACAGCTTATCGAGTTAGTGGAGGGAATAATATTTAGCCACAATCCGACCTGGTCCGATTTGAGGCAACTAAGTTCCCATATATTAACTACTGAAGAACGCCGTCAGCTGCAACAGAACATGGAAGAGGCAGTTCGGCAGGCGCATCCAAATGAACCAGATTTAGCCAATCGCGTTGCTGCCCTGGTGCCCACCACCCAACCCGAATGGAATCATCGAACTCCAGCAGGCCAAGAGTCCTTACGTCAATATCAACAGGCCTATCTGGCAGCCCTGAAGAAGGGAAAGCGGAAGATCACCAATATGGGAAAGATTCACGACATAGTACAAAAGAAGCATGAAAGGCCAGGAGACTTTCTGGAACGGCTTATGGATGCCTTTCACAAATATAGTCCAATCGATCCCAAGGATCCAGCTAACCGTCCAATGATAGTGAGTTTTGTTACCCAAGCAGCACCAGACATTAGAAACAAGCTGCAGAAGACTGAGGGGTTTGAAGGCATGAGTATTAGTCAATTGAAGGCGATGGCCGATCGTCTTTTTGGATATCGGGATCAGGAGGAGAAAAGTGAGGCCCGGAGAGAAGCGAGCAGACAGATGCGTGAAAATGCCACCTTGTTGGCTGCTGCGCTGGAAGAGCACAGGGGGCAAAGTAGAGGAGTGGCTGTGCCAGATGAACCCAGGGGACAGTACAGGGGGAGAGGTCGGAAGTTTCCCTTAGGGAAGAACAGTGTGCATACTGCAGGCAAGAAGGCCATTGGAAGGCGGAGTGCGGAGAGAGAGGAAAAGGCCGGGGACGGTCAGAGCAGCAGGAGTGGCAGATGGCTGTGGATGCTGTTCAGACCCACACAGCATGAAGGCACCGGGAGGGGAAAATCCCCACTGACCCTCTGGTGGAAATTCAGGTGGGGACGCAACGAATGAAAGCCCTGTTAGATACTGGGGCCCAAAGATCTGTCATCACTACAGCAATAGCCCCTGAGACCATACCGATAGTGGGGGCCTCGGGAAAATCCATTACTGCACCTCTGTTGAAGGAACGACAGGTCCATATTGGAGGGAAAACAGTCTCTCACCAGTTCATACATATACCTGGATGTCCCGTTCCTCTGATAGGGCGGGACTTGCTATGCAAGTTGCAAGCCACCCTGAAATTTAAAGCCACGGGGGAAGTTGAGGCCACTTTTGAAGAACAACCAGTATCCCTCATCTGTCCTGTCCAGGAGGAGTGGCGACTACATGCTCCTCTGGTTGTTATTGCCGCTGCCAGCCGCTATACCGACAACACTGAATTTGCACAGCAGAGAAGGACTCTGATGGCGAGTGTCCCTAAAGTTTGGGCAGAATTGAATCCTGGAGGGTTGGCTGTAAATGCCACCCCTAACTGGGTTGAACTAAAACCCAATGCTCAAATTGTCAACCAAGGCCAGTACAGTATACCGTATGCCGCTCGACGTAGTATGCAAACGCATTTGCAGAAACTCCTCCAACAGGGAGTCTTAAAGTCTACCAGATCAGCCTGGAATACCCCATTACTGCCAGTCAAGAAGCCAGGAACCCCCGAGTACCGACCAGTTCAGGACTTGAGGAAAGTCAATAACCAGGTTGTGGATATCGTTGCTCTTGTACCTAACCCTTACTCCATTTTAGCCCAAGTGCCAGCCCAAACCAAGTGGTACAGTGTAATAGATTTAAAGGATGCTTTCTTCTCCATACCACTTGCTGAGGAGAGTCAGCAGTTCTTTGCATTCACCTGGGAGGACCTACAGACTGGAACTAAACAACAATTTACCTGGACCCGGCTACCGCAAGAATTTAAGAATTTGCCCACTCTGTTCGGGGAACAACTCGCCCATGATTTGAAAAAGTATCAGACTGAATATGGGCCCGTTGTCCAATATGTGGACGATCTGTTGGTAGCCAGGGAAACATACACTGATTGTGCAGTGGCAACTGTTAATCTTCTGAAAACTCTGGAAGCGCAAGGATACCGAGCCAGCCGGAAAAAAGCGCAACTGTGTGAGATTGAGGTTGAGTACTTGGGATTTTGCCTCCGGGTCGTACTCAAGCCATCTGTGACCAGCCCACACCAACAAACAAAAAGGAATTGTGGGCATTGTTGGGGGCAGCTGGTTATTGCCGAATATGGATCCTCAATTTTGCTGTTTTGACCCAAGACCTGTACGCCAAACTGAAAGGGCCTGAACCCAAGGCCCAACCCTTCCAGTGGGAAAAACACGAATTGAGGGCCCTAGCTGATTTGAAAACAGCCCTTGTATCCCCCCCAGCACTTGGACTCCCAGATGTAACAAAGCCTTTCCACCTGTTTGTAGATGAGAAGAAAGGCCTGGCACTTGGAGTATTAACGCAAACAGTCGGTACTTGGCAACGTCCAGTAGCATACCTTTCTAAGAGCATGGACAATGTAGCTAAAGGTTGGCCGGGATGCCTCTGGAGTATAGCTGCTGCCTGCCTGCTGATCAAAGAAGCCCATAAGCTTACCTTTGGCCAAACATTACTCGTAACTGCTCCACATACCATTCGGGGCCTATTAGAAAGCCATGGACCCCGTTGGATGACTAACTCTCGGTATCAGGCCTTACTGTGTGAAAACCCAGAAGTACAGATTCAAGATACCACCAACTTGAACCCTGCCACTCTCTTGCCAGCTCCCGAACCTAGCCTACACGATTGTGAGGAAGTGATGGGTACTGTCCATTCCAGCAGACCTGACCTTAAGGACCAGCCGTGGCAAGGGGGAATTACCCTATTTACAGATGGATGTAGTCAGGTGATAGCCGGGGTTCGACAGGCAGGATATGCTGTTGTATCAGAGGACCACATAGTAGAAGCAGTGGCCTTACCACCCGGCACCTCTGCTCAGAAGGCTGAATTGATTGCCCTCACCAGAGCTCTCCAGTGGGCAGAAGGGAAGGTGGTCAATATTTATACTGACTCCAAATATGCATTCTTAACCCTCCAGGTACATGGGGCATTGTATAAGGAACGAGGCTTCCTAACTGCAGAAGGAAAAGGACTTGCACATGCCACTGAAATCTGCCAACTGCTTGATGCGGTATGGAAACCCAAGAAAGTGGCGGTGATGCACTGTAAGGCTCATACCAGTAGAACGGACCCCATTGCCCGGGGCAATCAGCGAGCGGATGATGCAGCAAAGAAGGCGAGCCAACTTCCTTATTCTTCCAATTCTGAAATGTTACTCCTAATTCCTTTGCCAACTGAGACCCCAACTTACGCTCCGTCAGAGGACGAGTGGGCTCGACGAGAGACACTAGAACTGCATTAAGGCTGGTGGGTGTTACCGGATGACCGAATATGGATACCTGAGACATTGGCCTGGACCGTGGTTAAGGGGGCCCATGACCAAACTCACTTCGGCCGAGACGCTCTGAGTCGGTTACTTGGGAAAACCTACTACATCAATAATCTGTCCCAATGGACTAAGCATGCTTCTCGTCAATGCCTCACTTGTGCTCGGAATAACCCACGGACGGGGCCAGGCCCAGCCCCCGGAAACATCTTATGAGGCACCAGTCCTTTCCAAGTCTGCCAGATTGATTTCACGCACATGCCTCCAGCCAGGGGCTTTAAAGCTATCCTGGTAGCAGTATGTACATACACAGGGTGGATTGAGGATATACCTACACGAACTGAAATGGCCAAAGAAGTCACCTCCTTTCTCCTCCATCAACTCCTTCCAAGGTATGGACTCCCCAAACAGATTAACTCTGATAACGGTCCTGCTTTTACCAGCGAAGTAACCCAACAGCTCAGCAAAAGACTTGGCCTCGATTGGAAGTTGCATTGCGCATGGAGACCGCAGAGTAGTGGGGCGGTCGAGCGGGCCAATAGATCCCTGAAGAATCAGTTAGCTAAGCTCTGCCAGGAGGCAAAAGCCAAGTGGCCTGATCTTTTACCCCTGGCCCTACTACATCTCAGGTGTCTGCCCAGGGCCACCGGTCTTACTCCCTATGAGATGATGTATGCTAGACCACCGCCTTTGCCCTCCTGTCCCACATCCGTACAAATTCAAGGGGAAGGTACTCTTGTCCAACAGCTGAAAGGGTTAAGACAGGCAGTGCAGGACATTCAACAGTATACTGAGAGCGTCAGTCCATTAGTTTTGACTACCCCAATACACCAGTTTCAGATAGGAGATGAGGTTTGGGTAAAAGAATGGGATGATGCTGATTGTTTAAAACCTAAATGGCGGGGACCTTCTCTCGTCATTCTAACCACTCCCACTGCTGTTAAAATTGCAGGGACTCCTGTCTGGATACATTGGACCAACCTACTGCTGCTTCGCCACCACAGGGAAAGTGGACTGCCCGCCCGAACCCGAATCACCCTCTGCGGTTGACTCTCACCAGGAGTCAATAACTGTGCCCCACACATAAGTTCACACAGCGGCCATTCCTTGCCATCAAATGATAATTATCCGGTATCTGACCTGGGGGGTATTCCTTTGTAGCGGCCCCTACCCTTCAGCAGTCCACTCCAAGACATGTCAGAATTGTACTGCCCCGGTTCGGAGTGGACCCCATAAAGGGGGCCTTATGTTTATCGCCCATACTTCTGTTCACAAAGACTGTTGGTTGGCTCCACCCACTGTCTGCATAGAGAACAACAAGAAATATTGGATAGGTAACCTCAAGCCCCACGCGTACCGGTTTGGCTCAGTGTGCTCAAGCGCCTGTCATACCTGTCCTAAAGGCAGACCGATAGCTTGTGCCACCTATGCCGGACAGTGGGGCCTGTCTGACGGGGGAGGGAAACAGGACATGGTACAGGAATTACTGGTGCAGAAAGCTGTCACACAACTTACCCGACCTGTTCCTCCCCCACCCCTCAATACAGGGGCTAACCGTAGTACTGCTTTATATGACTCTGTTTTACACCTTCATTCTGATTTTGATGATGTTTTCAAGCAAGGGAAAAATTTGTTTATTGATCTGACTTCCCGCATTGGACGGGCTCTTAATGTTACCAACTGTTGGATTTGTGGGGGAGCCTTGATGGGAGAATCCTGGCCCTGGCGAGGTTCCCCCATGACCCCGGAACAACTAGCAGCCTGGAATTGGACTAAGCGCCCCTCCTATACACAGCGTACCGGCCAATGGACTCTTAGCTCACTGGTGATAGGCTATGAATGTATTTCTCGGTATCCTGATGGCAATTTCACTAGTCCTGTAGGAGACACTCCCTGTGTCTCCATTCTTACTGTTAATGGCACTCAGGTGCAATACTGGCCGACCACTGTCACATGGTATCCTAGCTCTGTCGCCAACAAATTATGTTCCCCTTATAATTTTACTGACACCATCCAACTGTTTAATTGCTCTGGACCTAACCCCTTTCAGGGAGTCTCTCAGTTGAGATGCCACTGGAATAACCCAGGTCTTCGGGGTGCTCGACATTGGCAAGCACCTGATGGGTTATTCTGGATCTGTGGATATATTGCATATGCCCGCTTGCCGGGTACCTGGTCAGGATCTTGTACTATTGGGTTAATTTATCCTGGTTTTTTCTTGCTGCCTCACTCTGTGGCTGCAGATTTAGGCACACCATTGTATGATGATTTAACTCATCATTCCCGCAGGTCCTTCCCCATCGGTGGGGAACAGAAGTGGGGATCGGATGAGTGGCCTCCAGAGCGGATCATAGAGACATATGGGCCCGCAACATGGGCCCAAGATGGGTCTTGGGGGTATCGCACTCCTATTTATATGTTAAATCGTATTATCCGGTTGCAAGCTGTAGTAGAAGTCATCACCAATCATCCGGCTGAAGCTCTAGAGCTTATAGCCAAGCAACAAACCCAAATGCGAACTGCCATCTATCAGAATTGGTTGGCACTGGATTACCTTCTTGCGGAAGAAGGCAGGGTATGTGGGAAGTGGAATACTTCCAATTGTTGCCTGAAAATTGATGATACTGGAGCTGCGGTACTAAATATAGCTACTGACATTAGAAAGCTTGCACATGTTCCCGTCCAGAAATGAAACCAACGAAGCCAACACCCACAGAGGGTGATCTCACCACAGGAGAAACCGAAAGTCAAATGTACAACAAGTGGATCCAAAACAAAAGGGGTCCTTGCACAAATGGTGTTTCCCAAACAAGGTCTTTATTAGAATAAATAAAATGACCCCATTTTTGGGTCCCTGCACCCCCCCCTAATGAGAAACTAGCATTTGTAATTGTAAATTACTCTTGGTAAAAAAAATAATAAAGAATTGCCTTTCTCATTATCCTGTAGTTTTAGGTTCTTTTACTCCTTCCAGTAGAGAATGGCTGGTTTATGCTAATTTGGGAGGAGATACAAGCGCCTAAAAACAGAATGTAGTAAAAGCAGTTAGCCTAGCAGGGTTTTAAAAAAGGTTTTGCTGGCTTCCTAAAGGAAAAGTCCATAGACCATTATTAAAATTGACTTGGGGAAAATCCAGTGGCGTAGCAAGGGGGGGGGCGGGAGAGGTGGTCCGCCCTGGGTGTCAGCTCACGGGGGGGGGGGTGCTCCCTGCCAGCTCCCCCCTTGGCGAATCGACCCCCCCCCCGACCAGCTCCCGCACCCTACCTTTAAAAAGAATATCGGGAGGCGAGGCGCAGCGCCTCGCGCCTCCCTTTTACGTAAAAGAAATGTGGACCGTCGGGTCTTCCCTCACTCTATCTGTCCCGCCCTCTGCTGACGCAACTTCCTATTTCCGCAAGGGCGGGACAGACAGAGCGAGAGAAGGCCCGACGGTCCACATTTCTTTTATGTGCAGGGCAGGCGCAAGGCGCTGCGCCTCGCCTCCCGATATTCTTTTTAAAGGTAGGGTGCGGGAGCTGGTCGCGGGGGGGGGGGGGAGTATCATCGTGCTGCACCCGGGGGGGTTGCAACGGCATACTGCCCCGCCCCAGGTGGCAGCCCCCCCTGCTACGCCACTGGGAAAATCCACTGCTTATTTCTAGAATAAGCAGCATAAAATGTATTGTACTGTTTTGGGATCTTGCCAGGTACTTGTGACCTGGATTGGCCACTGTTGGAAACAGAATGCCAGTCTTGATGGACCAGTCTGTCTTGATGGTCTGTCCTATTATGGCAATACTTATGTACTTATGTAAATCCAGGACTGGGAATTTCCCTCCTGGATCCAGATAGCTTAGCAGCTCTCCAGCTCTAACCATGAAGCCTCTCTATTCAAAGCATGGACTTGCATAGTCCCCATGCTCACTCACAAACTATTAAGCTACCATACCCACAGCTAGGCTATGCAGTTTTCCCTGCTACTTCTGGAGAGGTGAAATGATGGTGGAGTAGGAGGACCCACAAATATATGTTTGCCTAGTGCCAAATATAGTGCTAATCCATCCCTGCTCCCCCGGATCACAATCCTGCCAAAGGACAAATGGGTCTCTGGCTAGAATATCAGTTCTGTGATGCTTCACAAAGGAGTGAAGAGACGACCAAGTGGCCATCTTGTAAATGTGTTTAGTTGAAACTGCATGAGCTTCTGCACATGGGTAGAATGGGCCCTGAGACCCTTTGGAACCCGTTTGTTCCAAAACAAAATAACTCCACCATGATAGCCGCCTTAATCCAGCATATTATGGTGCCTTGAAAGCCTCTATACCCATGAACAGTGCAAACAAATGGTCCAAGAAATGGAAATCATTTGTTTCCTGCAAGTAGCAGTACAATACTCTCTGCACATCTGGTTTATGAAGCATTCTGGGCTGAGCGCCTGTTCTCTGGTCTGTGAATGCAGGGAGGCTAACCTCCTGATTAACATGGAACAGGGAAATTACCATCAGAAGAAAGGCTGGGACCGTGCAGATGGAGGCAGTCTCATCCAAAGTGGATAAGTTTGAGTCCTGACAAGAAAGAGTCTGAAGTTCTGAAACCCTGCATGCCGAGGTGATAGCTATCAGGAAAACTGTTTTCAGTATAAGATCTTTTAGGGAGGCCAGAATTAATGGCTCAAAGAGTGGGTTAACAAGGTTCAAGGGGGCAGGGCTGCTGAGGGGGACAAACTTCCCTGGGCCCAGGCCTACAAGAGGGGCCCGGCGCCGCAGTCCCACCCACCCTCCGTCATAGACCGTTTGCCACCGGGCCGTCTGATGTAACTTCCGCGAGGGCAGGACACAGGGAGAGAAGGAGGCCCGAAGGGAGGCGATCTGCTGCTGCCTGCAGCGCTTTCACACGGAGGTGAGAGGTGCTGTGATTTCAATGCAGGGAGCCCGGTGGCGGACGGAGGGGAGAGGTGGCGACCTCGGGGTGGGGATGGCCTTGCCCCAGGCCCAACCCAGTCTCTCGGCGGCCCTACTTGACGCTGAGGCCAAGGGCTAACCACCAGTAATCGACCTGACAGAATCACAAAACATTGTTAGTGACCAGAACGTGCAGATGAAACTGAACAGGAGGACCCGTTGCTGGGCCAGAAAATAACAGAGTCCTTGCTGGATGAACTGCCATGTGGGTAAAAGCTGTTTGACTCTCATGAAGCTAACATCTCGCTAAAATAATACTTAGATTGCAAGCAGAATATAACTGTGACTGAAAATGCCGCAGATTTGGCAGAAGACACATTCGGAGATTCCATCCATGATGCAGAAATATATCAGGTGGCTGATGATATTATGTCACCCTGTCTGTGGTAAGACTTCACACAGTATCAAAATGCCTCTAGACTATAGTCGTGCCAGCTGAGGAAATTAACTGTGCTCAGCTCACAAGAGACAGAGTGAACATAAAATAAAACATCATCCTTAAAAGATAATACCGGATAAATGCATAAAGGTGAATATGAATTCCTGTGAATGGAATCAATTTGATTTACAATAAATCCAGATACTCCTCCCTTATATATAACAATAAATTATTTATTTAAGTGGCATGGAATTATTTGACTGTACTGGTAAACAGAAAGAAATACTCTTCAGTTAGATTGTACAGGATTAGACCATTATAACTGCTGACTCCCTACTGGATCCAGTATACACTCTAATTTCTTTACTAACTAAACATTTAGTTTCCTGACCAAGTTACAAGTAAGTATAACACTTCAAAGATTTCCAACTCAAAATAGGAATGTTTCTTAGGTGTATCTCATTTAAACATTTTTATAAACTTCTTTCCTACAGGGCTTACTTATCAGGTAAGTAACTATCCAAAATCTCTCAAATCTTAGTCTTATAGTGGTATAATTATTCTAATTGGGTTTCTCCTTCTTCCTTTATTTTCAAAATTAAATCTCAGTTCACTTGGGTGGTAAACAGGAGTTTCAGAAAAAGTGTGTGAATTGTCTCTCTCTCTTCCTCAATTTCCTATATTCAGCTGGTTTACTTTTCTCTCACAGTACTTAGCTGAGGAAAAAAACTTCAAGTTGCTGTCTTCAAGAGATCTCTCCTTTAGAAGTTGTCTTCCACCGATTCTTCTTCCTAAACTTAATCTAAAAATAAAATACTGCCTCCCTGCAGTGTGTCTTTAGATCAGCCTGCTTAAAACTGGAACCTGGACTGAGTGCTAAAACTATGAAAAAATAAAATAAATTGAATTTCCTCAGTTCTAATTTCCTAAGTAGCTTTGTTATAACTTTACCCTGACTATATAAAGAGCAACTCTTGTTTTTTCTTCCAAGCTGCTGAGATCTTGAAGCCCACTGCTGGATCTCATCCACACATACACATTCACCTACTTTTTCTTATAATCTGCTAAGGCACTGAGCTGACCATTGTAACTAACAATCTATCTCAATAACCTATTATATCCATTCCCTTAACCTTATCTCAACCCTCTGTAAAGTTACAGACCTTCAGAATTTCAAACCCTTTCAGAAATAAATATTTTCTTACATGTTTAATGATTTCTGATCTTTACTATTAGGAATGAGAACCAAATCAACTTGGAAACTCACAATCCTTTCCTTAGGAGAGAGAACTAAAACTTTCAAATCAATTACAAACCTCTCCTCAATTTCCTGTTTTAAACTTCAACCAAGTCAGTCACTCTTTTAATATATCAGTCAATGAGGTATAGATGAGGGAAAAGAATATATAGGAGGGAAGAGTGACTGAATATGAGATATGGAAAATTTTAATTAGTGGTTTGTTGGGTCTTCTGCTTCCCAAAATAATGGTTTAAGTTACTGGGGATCTTGTTTACTGAGAGTTGTGTTATACAGTTGGAAGTATGGGAGGGAAGAGGAGGGGGGAGGAGGGTGGGATTAGGGTGAAAAAGGTAAAAGTTCTTGGATACTGTTCTGTTTCTTCACATTTATGTATTATTGAGTTTGTAGCTGAGGAAAGCAATATCAATATTGTTATGGTTCTTTTATTATGGTATCAATAAAAACCGTTTAAACATAATATATCAGTCAAATTCTTTATTTCAACTCTTTTACACACGGAGCTACCAGTTGCATGTCCTGTCTCAGTCAAATCTTCAGTTGCTCTCCTTCTCTCTGTTACCGGGCAAATTTTCTAACAGGAGCTGATCATCCAATCAGAGAGCTCTATTTGAATGCAGATTAACATACAGACACTCTAAAGGGAATTTTTAGTCAAAAACACTAGATAAACCCTTCGTTTTTGGATCAAACTTAACATTTTGGATCAGAGCCATGCCTAACATTAAGGCTGTAAACATTTCCATCAATTTTTACCCATAAATATGCAAATGAGAACCTCCCAAAAATGGACTAATTTGCATATGATTTAAACAAATTTGAGTACATAGCATACCAATCCCATTTCCTACCACCTAAATTCTGCAATTAGATTTAATGCAAATACTTTTAAAACTTATTTTTAGCACTTTTAAAATTTCAGGTGTCAGTGCAGGTCTCCTTGGTATGAATTGCTCATGTGCAGGAATTCATCCTAGCTACATATCTCCCTGACAACCCAGGACACATTCAGCCAACCCCCTGCTCTCCCAGCAGTAAGGTAAACAATTTAAACCAAGTTCTACAACTGGTTACATTTGCCATTGGTTTCTTAAAATTTTTGCCACAAGCAAACATTTTACAACTTTCCACCATCTCAAAAATCACAGCAGAACAACATTTGTCACATCACAATTTTTCCTTTTCTCATCAAATTGATTCTTTCAAAATTTTTTCATTTGTTCACTCTTTAGAGCCATCAGAATGGTTTATATTCTTCACTTTCCATTCAATAAAATTTTTTAGTTTAGAATATAATCTCTCTGTAAATGTTCTGGTAATTTTCCTTTATTTCTTCTATCAGAAGATCTTAATTTGGGAACATCTGACTGTTCCGATATTTCAGATAAAGCTGCTTCTAATTCGGGAACATTTTGCGGTTCCGATATTTCAAATAAAGCTGCTTCTACTTCTCCAACATTGGGATACCTGATTTCAGTAGTCACAACATACCAAGTGGGACCAGTTTGTTTCTCTGTAACCAACTCATTTTCTTTAGTGGGTGAACTAGAATTACTATCATTTGACCCATTGTCATCTGGGCATTCACTGCACTCAAACTCCGTTAAGTGAATTAACTTATCTAAATTTTGGTGGACTACTCTAATTTTTCCATTCTTGTTTTCCAGTTTAAAAACATTTTTTTCAGAGCCAAAAATGTCCAAAATGCAATAAGGATCAGGACCCCAGATTTCTTCTAACTTAAGGCGTCCACGGAATCCATGCCTCTTTACCAGGACCCAATTTCCAACCTCCAAGGTCACAGGACGAGTTTTGGAATCATAACACTTTTTAGTTTTAATTCCAGCCTTTTCAGACGCCAAACGAGCCATCTCCACTGCTTCTCGGAGTTTATTTC
This sequence comes from Microcaecilia unicolor, assembly GCF_901765095.1. NCBI lineage: Eukaryota > Metazoa > Chordata > Amphibia > Gymnophiona > Siphonopidae > Microcaecilia > Microcaecilia unicolor. Next base: position 114,706,408 of record NC_044040.1, on the reverse strand, counting down.
TATGATCCAGTCTTCTGTTAGTTTTATTTCTGGTTCCTTATCTGAAATTATTTCTTCAAATGGAAGTAGCGATTCTTTTCCCAATAGTAGGAACGCTGGTGTGTACCCAGTGGATGAATGTATAGAACTATTGTAAACTTGGTTAACTTCATATATGTACTCAGACCACCGTTTCTTTTTATTTTTATTCAATATTCTTAATATATGATGCATGGTTCTGTTGAATCTTTCGCACCTTGAGTTCCCTTGAAGGTGGTAAGGAGTTGTACGAGACTTCTTTATCCCATAACATTGACACATTTCCTAGATAATTTCTGCTTCAAAGGATTTTCCTTGGTCAGAATGGATTCTCTTCGGGCAACCATAGACACTCAACCAATTTTTAATGAACAATTTAGCTGTGTTCCTGGCGGTTTGATTTTTAGCAGGAACTACTACCGTGAATCGGGTAAACATATCAGTTTTGACTAATGCGTTTTCAATGCCTTTGGTATTTATTTATTTATTTATTGCATTTGTATCCCACATTTTCCCACCTTTTTGCAGGTCAATGTGGCTTACAATGTATCGTTATTGGTAGATAGTAGGTTGGGAGATAGCAATTAGTGTAACATAAAGAATAGCATGATCGAAATTTAAACAATTTAAACAAGTAGATAAAAAGTAGAAAACAGTGCTGATAGTAGTTAAGGTGGGGATGCCATAAAGAATAGCGTAGTCGAAATGCAAACAAACAGATGTGAGCAAAGACAGTGCTGATAATAGGTGATTTGGCATTATATTACATTTCTAGTTGCTGATCTTATTGGTATGCCTTGTTGAAGAGGTGGGTCTTCAGGGATTTGTGAAAGTTAGCTAGTTCATAAGTAGCTTTTTAAGTTGTGCGGCAGTGCGTTCCATAATTGTGTACTCAGGTAAGAAAAGTTTGATGCATGCATTAGTTTGTATTTTAGGCCTTTACAACTGGGCAAGTGGAGATTAAGGAAACTGCGGGATGACCTTCTAGCGTTCCTGGGTGGCAGGTCCACCAGATCAGACATAGTAACATAGTAACATAGTAGATGACGGCAGAAAAAGACCTGCACGGTCCATCCAGTCTGCCCAAGAAGATAAATTCATATGTGCTACTTTTTTATTTGTACTGTCCTCTTCAGTGCACAGACCGTATAAGTCTGGCCAGCCCTATCCGCGCCTCCCAACCACCAACCCTGCCTCCCAACCACCAGCTCTGGCACAGACCATATAAGTCTGCCCAGCACATGTAGGCCGAGGCATCTCCGTGAATGATTTTATGTGGAAGTGGAAGCCAGTGTAATTTTTCCCTTAGCGCTGTAGCACTTTCATATTTTGTTTTTCTGAATATGAGTCTGGCTGCGGTGTTCTGAGCGGTTTGAAGTTTCTCGATGATTTGCTCTTTGCAGCCAGCGTAGAATGCATTGCAGTAGTCTAGGTGACTGAGCATTAACACCCCAGGTTACGAAAGATGGTCCTTGGTAAGAAAGGTCTTATTCTTTTTAGTTTCCACATTGAGTGAAACATCTTCTTAGTTGTATTTTTTGCATGACTTTCAAGTGTAAGATGTCGATCAATGGTAACTCCAAGAATTTCAGGGTGTCCGAGACGGGGAGGGATAATTTTGGTGTGTTTATGGTGGTGAAATTGTTTGTGTTATGTTGCGAAGTGGGTATAAGGCATTGCGTTTTTTCTGCATTAAGTTTCAGCTGAAATGCATCCGCCCATGAATGCATGATGTGGAAACCTTGGTTGATGTCTTTGGGAATTTCCATTAAATCATGTTTAAACGGGATGTAAATCGTTACGTCATCTGCGTATATATATGGATTAAGGTTTTGATTGGATAATAATTTGGCCAAGGGTGTCATCATTAGGTTGAAGAGAGTTGGCGAGAGGAGGGATCCTTGGGGGACTCCACATTTAGGTGTCCATCCAGCTTATAATCGAACGAGAAAAACGCCCAAGTTCCGACCTAAATCGGGAGATGGGCGTTTATCTCACAAAAACGAATAACGCGGTATAATCAAAAGCCGAATTTGGGACGCTTTCAACTGCACTCCGTCGCGGATGCGGACAAAGTGGACGGGGGCGTGTCGAAGGCGTGTCGAAGGCGGAACTGGGGCGTGGTTATCACCCGAACAGAGATGGGCGCCCTTCGCCGATAATGGATGCGTTTGTAGCTAGAATTTAGGGCACTTTTCCTGGACCCTGTTTTTTCACGAATAAGGCCCCAAAAAGTGCCCTAAATGACCAGATTACCCCCAGAGGGAATCGGGGATGACCTCCCCTGACTCCCCCAGTGGTCACTAACCCCCTCCCACCACAAAAAAATGATGTTTCACAACTTTTTATTTTCACCCTCAAATGTCATACCCTCCTCCCAGGCAGCAGTATGCAGGTCCCTGGAGCAGTTGTTAGGGGGTGCAGTGGACGTCAGGCAGGTGGACCCAGGCCCATCCCCCCTACCTGTTACAATTGTGCTGCTTAATGCTTATTAGTCGTCCAACCCCCCCAAACCCACTATACCCACATGTAGGTGCCCCTCTTCACCCCTTAGGGCTATAGTAATGGTGTAGACTTGTGGGCAGTGGGTTTTGAGGGGGATTTGGGGGGCTCAACACACAAGGGAAGGGTGCTATGCACCTGGGAGCTCTTTTACCTTTTTTTTTGTTTTTGTAAAAGTGCCCCCTAGGGTGCCCGGTTGGTGTCCTGGCATGTGAGGGGGACCAGTGCACTACGAATCCTGGCCCCTCCCACGAACAAATGCCTTGGATTTATTCGTTTTTGAGCTGGGCACTTTCCTTTTCCATTATCGCTGAAAAGCAAAAACGCCCAGCTCACACATTGGCGAATAAAACATGGGCGTCTATTTTTTATCGATAATACGGTTCGGTCCGCCCCTTCACGGACCCGTTCTCGGAGATTAACGCCCATGGAGATAGGCGTTTCTGTTCCATTATGCCCCTCCATGTGTCTGAGGTGGTCGAGTTAGATATCACTTGGTAAGATCACGTGGTATCTTTGTCTAAAACAGTAAAGTCCAAAGCCATGACTTCTAGAGGTTCAGTTACCACAAATTTTTGCATAGGAGCAATCTCTTTTGAACAGTCTCTGGAATAGATGCAATTTTTACAAGATTGTATCCAGTTCACTATATCAGAGTACATCTTTATCCAGAAGTATCTCCTTCTGATATTCTTGGCAGTGATTTCAGGCCCATAGTGACCACTTTGATCATGGTATATTTTCAAGATTTCATATCTCATTTTCTTGGGTACCACCAATTGTAATAGCAATCCACCATCTCTGAAATCTGTTATTTTCCGATATAATATTTTATTTTTGATGACCAATCTTGCTCGACTCCACAATTTCTTAGCTTCCCAGCTCAAATTCCTAGGATCTAAGTTGTTGTTCATTTCCAGAGCCAGTATCACATCTTTCATGTCATCATCCTTTCTTTGCTCTTCAATGATAGTCAAATCAGAATAGAGACTACCCTGCATACATTTTATTTGTCGCTCATTATTTAATTTCTTCCAGTTTTTCTTGTCAGAAACGTTTAACGTTTTCTTCGCTATTCTCGTTCTGGGTGGAATTATAATATCATTTACTCCAGCATTCAGAACCCAAACTGGTACTCGACCTTCTTCTGGTTTAGTTAACACATTAGCAACCAGCAGTTTTTCTGGAAAGTGTGTCTTTCTCGTGGCTGTATTCATATTACAAGATGACATATTTTTCACGATTTGACAACTTCCTTCAATTATTTTCTCCGTCAAAGAAGGTATTACTTGGTTTGTGTTTCCGATTGTTTTCACATCACCCAACTTCTCAGCGATCATATGATTATCATACTTCCTCTTCTCTTGGATGGCCTTCAATGTACTGGAAACCACATTCTTTTTAGTAATTGTTTTCGTCCCAGCGAGATCAGCGAATAAATTCTCCAGATATTTTAGGACATTCATTCCAATTATCCCTTGAATTTTTTCACCACCAAAATTCACTTTGGTTTCCTCTTGTAGATTATCTCTTACCACAAACACGCATCTCCACAAACACGCATCTATCAGGGATGGTTTGACCCAAACATTGCACTTCTACTATCAAACTCCCCAAAATTGGCAAATCTGTTCCATTCACTGCTAGTATTTTAATTCCACCAGAACTCTTTAGTTGTTCAGGATTTTCAAAGTTCTGGTAAAAGAAACTGGCAGTCATCGTAGAAACTTCTGAACCCGTATCGATTAAGCATCTTGCCTTAATACCACCAATGATAACAGGCAGGATAAGACAATTTCCAATTGCTCTCTCCTTGTAGGTCTCCCAGTCTGCTTCCGATTCTTGTCCTTCCACGGTCTGATTTCAGATCTGAAGCACTGGGTTTTTAGCAGTACCTTCGGTAGGCTTTCCAACATCTACTGGAGACTTTGATATAGGACCGGGTTTTTCTTGGAAGCTAGGACCAGGCTTTTTATAATCCATTTCTTTCCTATATTCCTGATGGGTGAATCTTCTTTCACTTAAACAATTTCTCGCTATGTGACCTGATTCTTGACATCTGAAACAAACTACATCACCCCCAGCATTTCTATCAGGTGTTCTTCTTGGTATTCCATCCCTGTATGATCCCATTCCTCTATATTCATTCGGTCGCCTATCATTGGGATACATAAGTTTTCTGTATTGAGAAGAAAACTCTCGAGAATCTACTCTCACATCGGTCCATTCAGACTCCCATCTATTTTGTCTGGGTCTCTCATACTCAAATCTTTGACACCTCATTTCTTCTTGTCATTTCTCAAGCTGACCAAGCCTCTTGGTTATCTCATTGAGTGCTCTATCTCTCTGTCACCACTCACAAGTATTTCAGAAGATGCAACATTTCTTCTCCCCATCTCTCTCCTTTCATGTTGGAGAATTCTATGACCAGTCATATCTCGGTCTAGGTTAGGAGATTTTTCTTCTTCAGCCCATTTTATTGCGATTTGCATCAGCTCCTCAAACAAGAACTGTGGATTCTCTTCAAATTTTCCCTCAACTAATTTTCTGACAAGGTTATCTTTTAATCCAAGTATAAATTGTTCTTTTAAAGTTACAACCGGATCTCCAGTTTTTCCTGGACTTCTATTTGTAATTGCAGCCAAATTTGTTTGTAACTGGTAGGCGTAGTCCCTTATAGTTTCTCCATCTTTTTGCTTTCTAGCATAAAATTCTTTGACTAATTCCCAAAGGAACTTTATCTCCATAAACATCAATTAGTTTTCCAAATAACATCTCCAGATCAGCACCTCTCCTGGGTAGAAGATATTTAATTGTTTCTTTTGCCTTGTCCCTTGACATGGTCACATACTATTTCCTATTGATCTTCAGGTGGAATCCTTAAAATTTTCAAAGCAGATCTAGTACTGTCTATCCAGTCTTCCACTGTGAGATCCTCTGATTTGGTGGGAAAACCAAAAAAATCTGGTATGGTTTTGTTACTTGATATTACCACTGTGTTCACAATAGGCTGAGATTGTAATTGCTGCATCTCTCTTCTAGTTAACTGTTCCATTCTGGTTCTCATTTCTTCTAATTGTCTTTCCATTTCTATTACTCTTGCTTCTGCCATTTTTCTTCTGTGACTGGGTTCTGGTTTAGAGGCAAGGATCCGTCTTCACCGAAACAGAGAAGAAACTTAGTTAATTCACCTGTGAATGAACTTGTTAAGTGCAGTGCACACACATTTTTCTTATTTGGTTCAAGAATTCTGAAAAAAATGTTTTAAATAAAATATTCAGAATCCTGCCAAAAGACTACGCCAATTCTATGTCACCCTGTCTGTGGTAAGACTTCACACAGTATCAAAATGCCTCTAGATTGTAGTCGTGCCAGCTGAGGAAATTAACTGTGCTCAGCTCACAAGAGACAGGGTGAACATAAAATAAAACATCATCCTTAAAAGATAATACCGGATAAATGCATAAAGGTGAATATGAATTCCTGTGAATGGAATCAATTTGATTTACAATAAATCCAGATACTACTCCCTTATATATAACAATAAATTATTTATTTAAGTGGAATGGAATTATTTGACTGTACTGGTAAACAGAAAGAAATACTCTTCAGTTAGATTGTACAGGATTAGACCAGTATAACTGCTGACTCCCTACTGGATCCAGTATACACTCTAATTTTGTTACTAACTAAACATTTAGTTTCCTGACCAAGTTACACTTCAAAGATTTCCAACTCAAAATAGGAATGTTTCTTAGGTGTATCTCATTTAAACATTTTTATAAACTTCTTTCTTACAGGGCTTACTTATCAGGTAAGTAACTATCCAAAATCTCTCAAATCTTAGTCTTATAGTGGTATAATTATTCTAACTGGATTTCTCCTTCTTCCTTTATTTTCAAAATTAAATCTCAGTTCACTTGGGTGGTAAACAGGAGTTTCAGAAAAAGTGTGTGAACTGTCTCTCTCTCTTCCTCAATTTCCTGTATTCAGCTGGTTTACTTTTCTCTCACAGTACTTAGCTGAGGAAAAAAACTTCAAGTTGCTGTCTTCAAGAGATCTCTCCTTTAGAAGTTGTCTTCCACCAATTCTTCTTCCTAAACAATCTAAAAATAAAATAAAAAGAGAAATACTGCCTCCCTGCAGTGTGTGAGTCTTTAGATCAGCCTGCTTGAAACTGGAACCTGGACTGAGTGCTAAAACTATGAAAAAATAAAATAAATTGAATTTCCTCAGTTCTAATTTCCTAAGTAGCTTTGTTATAACTTTACCTTGACTATATAATGAGCAACTCTTTTTTTTTTTCTTCCAAGCTGCTGAGATCTTGAAGCCCACTGCTGGATTTCATCCACACATACACATTCACCTACTTTTTCTTATAATCTGCTAAGGCATTAAGCTGGCCGTTGTAACTTAACAATCTATCTCAATACCCTATTATATCCATTCCCTTAACCTTATCTCAACCCTCTGTAAAGTTACAGACCCTCAGAATTTCAAACCCTTCCAGAAATAAATATTTCTCCTTAAATGTTTAATGATTTCTGATCTTTAGTATTAGGAATGAGAACCAAATCAACTTGGAAATTCACAATCCTTTCCTCAGGAGAGAGAACTAAAACTTTCAAATCTATTACAAATCTCTCCTCAATTTCCTGTTTTAAACTTCAACCAAGTCAGTCACTCTTTTAATATATCAGTCAAATTTTATCAAACAATTCTTTCTTTCTCCGAGGACAAGCAGGCTGCTTGTTCTCACTGATGGGTGACGTCCATGGCAGCCCCTCCAATCGGAATCTTCACTAGCAAAAGCCTTTGCTAGCCCTCGCGCGCCGATGCGCACCGCGCATGCGCGGCCGTCTTCCCGCCCGAAACCGGCTCGTGCCGGCCAGTCTTCTTTTGTCCGCGCTCGGTACGGTCGTGTTTACGCCGTTCGCGCCCCGAAAGTCGACCTCGCGCGTCTTTTTTGGACTTCGCTAAAAAAAAAAACATTCGGAAGGAGACCTTTTCGGTCTGTTCCCCTTCCTATATTTCTAGTTTTGCCCCGTTAAGTTTTCTTTCGTCGTCGGGGTAGGCCCCTTGGAGGCCTCGGTTTGAAGTTTTTCTTCCCCTTTTTTGTGGTGCCATCTTCGCCATTACGAGTTTTGATCTCGCCGGCGCAATTTTTCCGCCCATGACATCGAAGTCTCCCAGCGGCTTCAAGAAGTGCACCCAGTGCGCCCGGGTAATCTCGCTCACTGATAGGCATGCGTCGTGTCTTCAGTGTCTGGGGGCTGGGCACCGCCCGCAGGCCTGTAGTCTGTGCTCTCTTTTACAAAAGCGGACTCAGGTAGCGAGATTGGCCCAGTGGAACGTTTTGTTCTCGGGCTCTTCGTCGGCATCGGCACCGGGAGTATCGAGTGCATCGACGTCGCCAGCGTCCAGACCTTCATCCTCGGCCGCGATTGCATCGAGTGCATCGAGGCATCGACCCTCTGCATCGGGGCTGAGACATCGGAAGGCTACGTCGGCGTCGGTGGTACCAGGACCTCCTCGTCTGCTGATGTCGTCGGACGGTGGTGCTTCGTCTGGAGTGCAGGTGAGGGCTGTCCATTCCCCTGCTGGTGGCGGTGAGCCTTCGGGTGGGTCTCCCCCTACCCTGAGGGCTCCTGCGGTACAGCCCCCCCGAGACCGACCTTCTTCGGCCTCGGCCCCGAGGAAGCGACGGTTGGATTCTACGTCCTCCTCGTCGGTGCCGGGAAGCTCCGGTGACATGCTTCGTCCCAAGAAGTCGAAGAAGCATCGACACCGGTCCCCTTCCCGTGTCAGCACCGAGAGCTCTGGGTCGCCGAGGGAGTCGGCACCCAGTAGGCATCGGCACCGAGAGGACCGCTCAGCCTCTGTGCAAGAGGTGTCGATGCGCTCCACTATGGACAGCCCGGAACAGCCTCCACGCCCGGAACAGACTCTGACATCGACACCTGCATCGGCTTCCATGTCTTTCTCCACAGCCGCTCTGCACGAGAGTCTCCGGGCCGTTCTCCCAGAGATCCTGGGAGAGCTGTTGCGCCCTTCCCCTCCGGTACCGGGGGTGCTTGCGCCACCGGTACCGTCGAGTGAGGCGCCGGCTGGCCCCTTGCCCGGGGTGAGGTCTCCGACATCGGTGCCGCTTGCAGTACCGACTGCGGTAGCCTCCCAGGAAGGCTCCCCGACGACGTCGGCGGAGGGAGCTTCGCCGGTGCGGGCGAGGGAGTCTACCTCTCGACGCTCCCACCGTGGCCGTGGTTCCACGGAGTCGAGCCGGGCACGGCTTCAGACACAGGTCCGCGAACTTGTGTCTGATACCGACGGTGAGGCCTCGTGGGAGGAAGAGGAGGACATCAGATATTTCTCTGACGAGGAGTCTGATGGCCTACCTTCTGATCCCACTCCCTCTCCTGAAAGGCAGCTTTCTCCTCCCGAGAGTCTGTCTTTCGCTTCCTTTGTCTGGGAGATGTCTACGGCCATCCCCTTCCCGGTGGTTGTGGAGGATGAGCCCAGGGCTGAAATGTTTGAGCTCCTGGACTATCCTTCTCCACCTAAGGAAGCGTCCACAGTACCCATGCATCATGTCCTAAAAAAGACATTGCTGGTGAACTGGACCAAGCCACTAAGTAATCCCCACATTCCCAAGAAGATCGAGTCCCAGTACCGGATCCATGGGGACCCAGAGCTGATGCGCACTCAGTTGCCTCACGACTCTGGAGTTGTGGATTTGGCCCTAAAGAAGGCTAAGAGTTCTAGGGAGCTTGCTTCGGCGCCCCCGGGCAAGGACTCTAGAACCTTAGACTCCTTTGGGAGGAAGGCCTACCATTCCTCTATGCTCATGGCCAAAATTCAGTCTTACCAGCTCTACACGAGCATACACATGCGGAACAATGTGCGGCAGTTGGCGGGCTTGGTGGACCAGCTCCCCCCTGAGCAAGCCAAGCCATTTCAGGAGGTGGTCAGGCAGCTGAAGGCGTGCAGAAAATTCCTGGCCAGAGGGGTGTATGACACCTTTGATGTTGCGTCCAGGGCCGCTGCTCAAGGTGTGGTGATGCGCAGACTCTCATGGCTGCGTGCCTCCGACCTGGAGAATAGACTCCAGCAGCGGATTGTGGACTCGCCTTGCCGTGCGGATAACATTTTTGGAGAAAAAGTCGAGCAGGTGGTAGAGCAGCTCCACCAGCGGGATACCGCTTTCGACAAGTTCTCCCGCCGGCAGCCTTCAGCTTCTACCTCTACAGGTAGACGATTTTTGGGGGGAAGGAAGACTGTTCCCTACTCTTCTGGTAAGCGTAGGTACAATCCTCCTTCTCGACAGCCTGCGGCCCAGGCTAAGCCCCAGCGCGCGCGCTCTCGTCAGCAGCGTGTGCCTCAGCAAGGCCCCTCGGCTCCCCAGCAAAAGCAAGTGACGAGCTTTTGACTGGCTCCAGCAGAGCATAGCCGACATCCAAGTATCAGTGCCGGGTGACCTGCCAGTCGGAGGGAGGTTGAAAGTTTTCACCAAAGGTGGCCTCTCATAACCTCCGATCAGTGGGTTCTCCAAATAGTCCGGCAAGGATACACCCTCAATTTGGCCTCAAAACCTCCAAATTGTCCACCGGGAGCTCAGTCTTACAGCTTCCAGCACAAGCAGGTACTTGCAGAGGAACTCTCCGCCCTTCTCAGCGCCAATGCGGTCGAGCCCGTGCCATCCCGGCAAGAAGGGCTGGGATTCTATTCCAGGTACTTGCTTGTGGAAAAGAAAACAGGGGGGATGCGTCCCATCCTAGACCTAAGGGCCCTGAACAAATATCTGGTCAAAGAAAAGTTCAGGATGCTTTCCCTGGGCACCCTTCTCTCCATGATTCAGGAAAATGATTGGCTATGCTCTCTGGACTTGAAGGACGCCTACACACACATCCCGATACTGCCAGCTCACAGACAGTATCTGCGATTTCAGCTGGGCACACGTCACTTCCAGTACTGTGTGCTACCTTTTGGGCTCGCCTCTGCGCCCAGAGTGTTCACGAAGTGCTTGGCTGTAGTAGCAGCGGCACTTCGCAGACTGGGGGTACACGTGTTCCCATATCTCGACGATTGGCTGGTGAAGAACACATCCGAGGCAGGAGCTCTACAGTCCATGCAGATGACTATTCACCTCCTGGAGCTACTGGGGTTTGTGATAAATTATCCAAAGTCCCACCTTCTTCCAGTGCAGAAACTCGAATTCATAGGAGCTCTGCTGGACTCTCGGACGGCTCGCGCCTATCTCCCAGAGACGAGAGCCAACAACTTGTTGTCCCTCGTCTCGCAGGTGCGAGCGTCCCAGCAGATCACAGCTCGGCAGATGTTGAGATTGCTGGGCCACATGGCCTCCACAGTTCATGTGACTCCCATGGCCCGCCTTCACATGAGATCTGCTCAATGGACCCTAGCTTCCCAGTGGTTTCAGGCTGCTGGGGATCTAGAAGACGTGATCCACCTGTCCACAAGTTTTCTCAAATCCCTGTATTGGTGGACGATTTGGTCCAATTTGACTCTGGGACGTCCTTTCCAAATTCCTCAGCCACAAAAAGTGCTGACCACGGATGCGTCTCTCCTGGGGTGGGGAGCTCATGTCGATGGGCTTCACACCCAAGGAAGCTGGTCCCTCCAGGAACGCGATCTGCAGATCAATCTCCTGGAGTTACGAGCGGTCTGGAACGCTCTGAAGGCTTTCAGAGATCGACTGTCCCACCAAATTATCCAAATTCAGACAGACAACCAGGTTGCCATGTATTACATCAACAAGTGTCGCGTGCTCGAGGACCTTGGCATACTGTCAGGCTTCTTCCCCGGGAGCACTAGGTTCGTGAGCCCATGGGCCACTACCGTGGAGCGGCAGTGGCAGGCAAGATCACCTCCAAGGTAGAGATGAGACAAAACTGGACCGGAACCCCGGACTGGAGTTCTACACCGGAATACACGGAACTGGAACGCACCGGACGGGTGCGCACTGGAGTGGAGCCCGCTGGACTGGAACACACTGGAGGGCCCCACAGGACTGGAACATACAGTAGTGAAACCCGCTGGACTGGAACACACTGGACCTAGGCTTCACCTACGCTTGACCACCTTTCCCCGAGGGTTGAGCCCTCAGGTTCTGTCAGCTGGTAGGACTTACAGGAAAACCCGGAACTGGAACTTGCAAGCAGGAATGAAGATCCAGGAGTGCCCCCTGGCACCTAGGCGCAGGCAAGGCCGACAGGCAGGGACTGTCCGGGTTCTGGCAGTCGGCAGGTTTAAACACAATGATTAGTAAACTGTACCTAGGCTAATAGAAATGCTATACCCATGCAAACCAGTCATACACAAGAAACATACACAGAGCACACTCAGGAGACTTGAAAGCTATACACCAGCTAACAACAAAGCTGTGCCCAAGCTAACAAGTCATGCACTGGAAACAAACACAGAGCACTAGCAAAGCTATACACAGGCTAACAAGCCACACGGTGCCTAAGCTGGCTAGTCTAAACAAACACAGAGCACTAGCAAAGCTATACACAGGCTAACAAGCCACACGGTGCCTAAGCTGGCTAGTCTAAACAAACACAGAGCACTAGCAAAGCTATACACAGGCTAACAAGCCACACGGTGCCTAAGCTGGCTAGTCTAAACAAACACAGAGCACTAGCAAAGCTATACACAGGCTAACAAGCCACACGGTGCCTAAGCTATCTAGTCAAACATAGAAACTCACACAGAGCAAACACTGAAACACTGTACAGAGCACTCTATACACCAGGACCTTTAGATGAGATGCAAAGGCTAGGGCTGTAGTCTCTAAGTGATTAATAAAGCCCTTCCACACCAGAGGCACAGCTGCAGCAATCACCTTGCATCCAAACAGAGGCTTGACACACAGAGAAGTCAGCCCAGCGGGAGCCATCTTGGATACTGGCATAGAGGAGTCGGCGGCAGCCATCTTGGAAAAGGCATAGCCCACACAGGTAGGGCAATCAGCACACAGAGCCAGAGAGAAACTAAGACAGAGACAGACACAGAGACAAGCAGAAGCCAGCACAGCCACTGACTCCCAGAAACAGGGTAAGTCTGAGGGTGGTCACGGCCACAGATGTAACAACAAGCAGGGGGGCACCGGATCTCGCCCCCTGTGTCAGGAAGCCGTCAGCATGTGGCTCTGGGCTCGCCGTCACGGCATGGTGCTCCAAGCCACATATCTGGCAGGCGTAAACAACAGTCTGGCCGACAGGTTGAGCAGGATTATGCAACCTCACGAGTGGTCGCTCAATTCCCGTGTAGTGCGACAGATCTTCCAGGTGTGGGGCACCCCCTTGGTAGATCTCTTCGCATCTCGAGCCAACCACAAAGTCCCTCAGTTCTGTTCCAGGCTTCAGGCCCACGGCAGACTGGCATCGGATGCCTTCCTCCTGGACTGGGGGGAGGGTCTGCTGTATGCTTATCCTCCCATACCTTTGGTGGGGAAGACTTTGTTGAAACTCAAGCAAGACCGAGGCACCATGATTCTGATTGCTCCTTTTTGGCCGCGTCAGATCTGGCTTCCTCTTCTTCTGGAGTTGTCCTCCGAAGAACCGTGGAGATTGGAGTGTTTTCTGACCCTCATCACACAGGACGAGGGGGCGCTTCGGCATCCCAACCTCCGGTCTCTGGCTCTCACGGCCTGGATGTTGAGAGCATAGACTTTGCCTCCTTGGGTCTGTCGGAGGGTGTCTCCCGCATCTTGCTTGCTTCCAGGAAAGATTCCACTAAGAGGAGTTACTTCTTTCTATGGAGGAGGTTTGCCGTCTGGTGTGACAGCAAGGCCCTAGATCCTCGCTCTTGTCCTACACAGACCCTGCTTGAATACCTTCTGCACTTGTCTGAGTCTGGTCTCAAGACCAACTCTGTAAAGGTTCACCTTAGTGCAATCAGTGCATACCATTACCGTGTGGAAGGTAAGCCGATCTCAGCACAGCCTTTAGTTGTTCGCTTCATGAGAGGTTTGCTTTTGTCAAAGCCCCCTTTCAAGCCTCCTACAGTGTCATGGGATCTCAATGTCGTTCTCACCCAGCTGATGAAACCTCCTTTTGAGCCACTGAACTCCTGCCATCTGAAGTACTTGACCTGGAAGGTCATTTTCTTGGTGGCAGTTACTTCAGCTCGTAGAGTCAGTGAGCTTCAGGCCCTGGTAGCCCAGGCTCCTTACACCAAATTTCCTCATAACAGAGTAGTCCTCCACACTCACCCTAAGTACTTGCCGAAGGTTGTGTCGGAGTTCCATCTGAACCAGTCAATTGTCTTGCCAACATTCTTTCCCCGTCCTCATTCCTGCCCTGCTGAACGTCAGCTGCACACATTGGACTGCAAGAGAGCATTGGCCTTCTATCTGGAGCGGACACAGCCCAACAGACAGTCTGCCCAATTGTTTGTTTCTTTTGATCCCAACAGGAGGGGAGTGGCTGTGGGGAAACGCACCATATCCAATTGGCTAGCAGATTGCATTTCCTTCACTTACGCCCAGGCTGGGCTGGCTCTTGAGGGTCATGTCACGGCTCATAATGTTAGAGCCATGGCAGCGTCGGTAGCCCACTTGAAGTCAGCCACTATTGAAGAGATTTGCAAAGCTGCGACGTGGTCATCTGTCCACACATTCACATCTCATTACTGCCTGCAGCAGGATACCCGACGCGACAGTCGGTTCGGGCAGTCAGTGCTTCAGAATCTGTTCGGGGTTTAGAATCCAACTCCACCCCCCTAGGCCCATGTTTATTCTGTTCCAGGCTGCACTCTCAGTTAGTTGGATAAATTGTTAGGTCAATCTCAGTTATGTGCTCGCCGTTGCAAGGCCCAATTGACCATGGTTGTTGTTTTGAGTGAGCCTGGGGGCTAGGGATACCCCATCAGTGAGAACAAGCAGCCTGCTTGTCCTCAGAGAAAGCGAATGCTACATACCTGTAGAAGGTATTCTCCGAGCACAGCAGGCTGATTGTTCTCACAAACCCGCCCGCCTCCCCTTTGGAGTTGTGTCTTCCCTTCTCTTTGTCTTGCTACATATGAGACTGTCCGGCACGAGCCGGTTTTGGGCGGGAAGATGGCTGCGCATGCGCGGTGCGCATCGGCGCACGAGGGCTAGCAAAGGCTTTTGCTAGTGAAGATTCCGATTGGAGGGGCTGCCGTGGACGTCACCCATCAGTGAGAACAATCAGCCTGCTGTCCTCGGAGAATACCTTCTACAGGTATGTAGCATTCGCTTTCAACTCTTTTACACACGGACCTACCAGATGCATGTCCTGTCTCAGTCAAATCTTCAGTTGCTCTCCTTCTCTCTGTTACCGGGCAGATTTTCTAACAGGAGCTGATCATCCAATCGAGAGCTCTATTTGAATGCAGATTAACATACATACACTCTAATGGGAATTTTTAGTCAAAAACACTAAATAAACCCTTCGTTTTTGGATCAAACTTCACATTTTGGATCACAGCCATGCCCTAACATTAAGGCTGTAAACATTTCCATCAATTTTTACCCATAAATATGCAAATGAGAACCTCCCAAAAATGGACTAATTTGCATATGATTTAAACAAATTTGAGTACATAGCATACCAATACCATTTCCTACCACCTAAATTCTGCAATTAGATTTAATGCAAATACTTTTAAAACTTATTTTTAGCACTTTTAAAATTTCAGGTGTCAGTGCAGGTCTCCTTGGTATGAATTGCTCATGTGCAGGAATTCATCCTAGCTATATATCTCCCTGACAACCCAGGATACCTTCAGCCAACCCCCCTGCTCTCCCAGCAGTAAGGTAAACAATTTAAACCAATTTCTACAACTGGTTACAATATGGATCTTCTTTTTTTTTTTTTTTTTTTTTTTTTTATTTCCTTTATTAATCATTTAATGATTCACACAGCTATGTGATTATACAATTCACATTGAAATAACAAAAGAGATTCTTTACAAAAAGTAATATAAGGAAACAATAAACACTTTTTTTTTCCGTCCACAACTAAAGAAAAGCGATTCCAAGAAAAGGAAAAGAAAAAGAAAAAAGCATTAAGTTATTATTACACACTTACTACCTCTAAATTCAGACTCCAGCCTGCTGTGTAGGAGGGCATGTAACAGTTACTTCAACTCTAGCATCTAAAAAGTCTTTAAGCTGTTTAGGGTCTACAAATTGAAATTGTTTGCCCTCAAGCAGAACAGTACATATACAGGGAAAACGTAAAACAAAATTAGCTTTCAAGGCTTCTACTCTGGGACGGAGTTCCAAAAAGGCCCTCCGTCTCACTTGTGTCGGCCTAGAAAGATCAGGAAAAATCCTAACCTTGGAGCCCATAAACAGTTCATCTAAATGCCTCAGGGAAAGTCTTAACACTGCATTCCGATCCGGCTCCAGCACAAAAGTGACTAACATTGTAGTCCTGTAGGTAATCACATCCAATGAACTTTCTAGGAAGGAAGTAAGGTTCATTTCTTCACCCATTTCTCGTCTAGGGGGGTCTCCTAATGCCCCCCTAGTATTCCAGATGTAATGGGCCCGAGTTATGGGAGGCAATGAGTCTCTGTCCATTCCCAGAATGTCAATCATATATTTTTTCACCATCTCTATTGAAGGAATTAGAGGAGACTTGGGGAAATTGAGAAACCGAAGGTTAAGTCTCCGAGACTGATTTTCAAGGTATTCCAAACGTTTATGTAGGAAAGTATTGTCCTTAACCAAAGCGGATTCCAAAGACCTCATTTCTTGAATCTTAGTATCTACTTTTTCAATCTTAGAGGACTGCTGTGCTGTCACCTGTGCCTGAATCAGAACTGCTTCTGAGAGAGTTTTAATATCATTAGTATTTTCTTTTAGCATACTTTGCATAGAGGAGTGAGTATTATATACCATATCCCACAGTGACTCAAGTGTCACAATAGAGGGTTTACTTATTCCACCTGATGACAAAAGGGAGTGTGGTGGGGTCTCGGTACGAGAAAGTCTATTGATAATAGCTTGTGGCAGTACCTTTAAGGCCAAATCGGCCGAAAACGCAGGGTCCGTGGTCCCACTCAATTTCGCCGCTGTCCTCCCCTCTGGCAGCTCCGAATTTACCCCTTCGGTATCGGATACTGTCTGGGCTGCGGCGAACAGTTCACTTCCTGGTTGTGGAGGTTCCCTGCGGTCTTCGGGGCTCAGGGAAACCCCGTCTCCGCTTCCCATCAACGTCGGCACGTCGACAGTGGCAGAAGGAGTCGATGTACATAGAGGTCCCGGCGGCGTCCTGGGAAACTGCAAAATCGATTGCCTCAATGCCGACGAAGGTCCAGGAGCTGAGGGAAGCTCCCTCACCTTCCCCCTCCGCTTTCCCATCGTGAACGACGAGACGAGGGAACCGCAAGAGGCAACAGTCCACAGCGTCCTCAGGGAGCTCACTCAGGTGCGTGTGTGCAAAGCGCCATCTTGGAATCGGGCTCCTAGATTGCATACATTTATATGGATCTTCAAAACCAGACGGAGACGTTGTTTTCCCCCATTTCACAGGTATGCATGTAATTTTGTTTTATTTTTTTGACAAAATATGTTCTGGGGTATACCTTTGCGGATGTTTTTATTGATCCACTTTTAACAGACTGTCCATATTTTCTTGTAGGTGAACAACGAAGGGTACAGGGACACCGGGAAGCCACAAGCAGTCAGTGTCACGTGTTTGTGTTGCTTGTGTTGCTGTCTGGACGCTGGCGAAAATGTACAGAGACTTCGCAAATGGGCCTTCAGACCCGAGGATGCCTGAGACATGGGACAGTGGCACCGTATAGGTTTTATTAAGCAACCGAGGATCCACGCTCTTTACCGGAAAAGTGTTTTCAATTCACTTGCACGAATAGCAGTTTATAGCATTATACATTTAGGCTGGGCTGAGGCTGTGGCAAAAGACTGTAAAGGCTGTGCATTGGAAAAGTGGAGACTCAGCCAACACGCGTGCCTGAGATGGCACCCTGATGTCAGAACGCAGAAACTATGAGTACTTTGTGAAAGTGCGTGCTTGGGACATATTCTAGGCGTCATTCTGATAGCTGGTTATAAAATGGAAATACTGATGGTTTTTAATGAAACTTTTAACATCATCATGAACCTCATTGAAAGTGTAAAATCAGAGCCTAATCCTATTGAAAAGCTAGATAATTTGTCCAACAGATTGAAAGATAGGGATTTTAAAAATTATATAAACTGTATTATAAAACTTGATTCCTTTGACAAAAGCATGTAGTTCTCAATATGACTGTATCTGTTTCAGACTTTGAGGCATGTTTATAGCCATTGTATTATACTTTAAAGAAAACAATTCCTTTTACAAAAGTGTGAACTTTTATACATGTTTGTTCTGTTTCAGACTTTGGGACACATTGAACAGCCACAATTTGTACAAGTATAGATCATGGCCCGCACAGGCTACGATCTTTGAATAAAAACATATAGCATAATAATAAAAATCATCAAACTAATAAAGCGTCACATGTGTTCTTATGAAACTGTGTAAAAAAAGGTTCAGGACCTTTTATTTTTCTCCAACATCAGTACATCTGGTCGCAATTGACCTTTCAGAAGGTCAGCCAAAAATATAGGGGATGGGTGTCACAGAGAAGGGGCCTCTCCTCCTTTGTCCAATCATATTTCAGAAAGGCATGTTTATTCTGAAACACCTTCCAACTGGACAGACTACTATAGCACCAGGTTTGTGCCAGAAGGAATACTATGGCTGGAGAGTGTAAGGCCTGCATGATCTTTTTTAGTTTTTAAAGTAAAAAACCCCACCACAACACAGAAGTGGAATCTACAGACAGCAGCAGAAGTGATATGGTAAGATTTTTGAAACGTTACATTGTCTCTTCGCATCAACTAACACGAATGCATAACTTACTAAAGGCCTACGTGTTGTGTGCAGGAAGAACACAATTACACAGTGTGTCAGGGTCTGGGGATAAGAATGGAAAAACCCGCTTTAATGCATCGCCACAGCTGAAAAAGAAATGATTCAGTCCTCAAAAAGCGACCGTGTAAGTGCTTTGCAGGTCCTCATACCATTATATTAAAACAATCAAAAAATAGGTACATATGATGAATATGATGGTCTGTCATGTATTTTGACAGCATAGAATACGAAGAGCACTGCAACCCCTGATCATTCCTACTGCTCAAAGAAACAACTCAAGTGGCTCAGAGGTTTGCATCAGCAAGAAAGTAAGCATTTCTGTTTTGAAAAGAGCTATTTTTGCATTAGGCTTGATATAGCTGCAGAATCTCAAAATGGTGCTTGCTGCCATGTGGCATCCACTAACCTTACAAAATGGCTCAAGTAGACATGGATGTGTGGTGATCTCACGGTGGTGTGTTGGCGGACATCTTGATGAACCCACCACAGCTGACTGTGGGTACTTTGGAAGTGACAGAGGCCGTGTGTTTGTTAGTTTCATGATGTTCTATTTTTTTACCCTGCAGATCAAGAAAAAGAGACAGCTAGCGAAACATCAACGTCTAGCCCTGAGAAAAGACAACAGAACACGAACAATGGTGGTTCTGGCGGCCCCTACTGTTCAAAGGGCCTTCACAATCACAGCGGCAGTTCTGGCGGTTCCCCTCACTCATCCAATTGTGTTTATGTTTTAAAAGAACAGGTTTTGCATCCTATTTTGAGGTTATTTACCTATAGATGTTGCATCTTTTTTCCCTGCAGTTCTTGATAGTCTTACAAAATGGCACTTGACAAACCCTCCCCCCCCCCCCCCCCCCCCGACTGCAGGTACTTGTGAACAATAGGCTGTGTGTTCGTTATTTTCATAATGTTCTACTTTTGATCCCACAGATCAAGAAAAGAGACAGCTGGTGAAACATCGACAGCCGAACACCCAACTCAGTCCAATCACGGTCAAGTGGCGCCATCAAATTGGTACGTCAAACCTAGAGATAAATCCAATCATTTGAAAAAAATGACCAAAGAGCATAAACGAGAAAAGAGGAAAATGCATGAGTTGCCGTCCTGCGGAAAGAGGGAGAAAGAGGGTGTACAGTGATACCAGAGCTGAGGCCAGTAATGATTCTGAAACTGTGATTGTGTCTGTTATAGACAATATGTCTGAAAATGTTGCAGCGGACCCTGCACCGGTGAGATATATAGAGCTTGTGAATAAGTGGACTAGGCCCTCACCCAGATTTAATGGCATGAGCTAATCAGACCATTTTTGTTTTGTTAATATAGGCACTACAAGATCATTCATCGATGTTCAAAACGCTATACGACAGGGTATCCAACAAGCTTTAGATATCATAAACAGTAGAGCATCACCTGAGGATTACTTACAAAGAAGATTTATGCCTGAGGGTTTATATAATTCCTTGCATTCTAGAAGTCACTGACTGGGAGGAACAGGTCAGTAATTTTCTGCAGAGTTTCAGAGAAATACACATCAATGATAACATGTATCTCATTGTGACAGTTATCACAAACAAAGGGGGTGGTGGGGGTTGTAACAAGTCTTTACAAAGTGTTCTCGATAGCCACATTATCGGGGGGAAAAAGAATATTAGATCTAAACAACATTTATTTATTTGTTTGTTGCATTTGTACCCCACATTTTCCCACCTATTTGCAGGCTCAATGTGGCTTACATAGCACCATGAGGCGTAAGCCGCCTCCAGTGATGAAACAAATACAGATTGATGTGGTAGAGAATGGGATGTATGTTACAGACACATAATAGAATCGAGAGAAGAAGAGTTATATGATGTTCGTTGCAGGTTATGGTTTCGTTGCAGGATGTGGTCGTGTGTTGTCTTTATGGCTTTTGGTAATGCGTTCCATAGTTGCGTGCTTATATAGGAGAAGCTGGATCCATGGATTGATTTATACTTGAGTCCTTTGCAGCTGGGGTGGTGAAGATTTAGTTATGATCATGATGATCCAATTGTGTTTCTTTTTGGTAGTTCTTTTTTTTTTTTTTTATATATTTTTATTCATACAATGACAGGTTGTATTCACAAAGTATACATAATAAAGCTCAATATACAATCCACGATTTCCAATCTGTATTTAAGTAGAGGAGTGTGGTAGCCGTGTTAGTCCACTCTTAAGGTTATCAATAGAAATCAAACAAAATAAAACATGGAAAAGAAAATAAGATGATACCTTTTTTATTGGACATAACTTAATACATTTCTTGATTAGCTTTCGAAGGTCGCCCTTCTTCCTCAGATCGGAAATAAGCAAATGTGCTAGCTGACAGTGTATATAAGTGAAAACATTCAAGCATTACTATGACAGTCCTGAAAGGTAACTTTAAAACCATACAAGAACGTAAGACCTTTGAAGTCAGAATGATTGAATATTTTAACACCCAACAGAAAGGACTTAACAAGGATCTGGGGTTCCTAGCCCATTATAAACCATAAAGCTGTATGTCTCTGTTGATCACCCTCCCCTCACCTATCCACACCCATCCTGTTAGAATATCAATGATATGCTTTGATGTCCCCATTCATACCTCCTACCCACCCCCATCCTCCCACTCTGTCAGACTGTCATAGTAATGCTTGAATGTTTTCACTTATATACACTGTCAGCTAGCACATTTGCTTATTTCCGATCTGAGGAAGAAGGGCGACCTTCGAAAGCTAATCAAGAAATGTATTAAGTTATGTCCAATAAAAAAGGTATCATCTTATTTTCTTTTCCATGTTTTATTTTGTTTGATTTCTATTGACAATCTGTATTTATAATCTACAACCATGTCTGTCCAAAATTTCCAACACAGCCCGCATTGTATTTTATTTATTAATCCCCTCCAGCCATACACCCTTGCACTCCCTCAAACAAGCCAGTACACTTCTCAGCTTTCACACCAACCCCCCCTCTCCCTCACTCATCCCTATGCACTCCTCCCACTCTCCTTCCTGTCTTCAGGTGAGCACATGTAAACAGTCTTCCCACAGCATGGCATATTTTCGGGTCTCTGGCTTGCCAGCCTTGGAGTAAATTCACCTTTCGTATGTGCCGACTTCCCTCATTTTTGCTTTCCATACCACTCCTAATGCGCCCTCTTCAGCAACCCAA
Source organism: Microcaecilia unicolor (assembly GCF_901765095.1). Lineage (NCBI taxonomy): Eukaryota > Metazoa > Chordata > Amphibia > Gymnophiona > Siphonopidae > Microcaecilia > Microcaecilia unicolor. Next base: position 114,684,800 of record NC_044040.1, on the reverse strand, counting down.
AACTGTAAAATCGTTTTCTTAACCAACAGGAGGGCAACATACACCAGCCTCCTATATGGTTGTGTTAGACCTTGTCGAATTAGAAGGGATTGATCTCCTAGCAGCAAAGTTGCGTAATCCCATTCCAGGGTCTTCTGCACAACACCATTAAGCACCTGCATGGCCTCATTCCACAACGCCAGAGCCGGGCATTCTAAAAAGGAGTGCAGCAGCGTCCCCCCCGCCCCTTGGCATTTGATACAGCAATCATTAGCCCAAAGTCCCAACTTTTCCCCTTTTGCCCTAGATATATACGCTCTATGTAGGATCTTATATTGCGTCTCCTGCAGCTCCGCTGTCTTAACCATTTCGTAAAGTGTCACAAACAGCTTCTGAAATGTTAGTTCAGTGTAGTTAGTGCCTAGCTCCACATTCCATTTGGCCACCAACTTCCTCATTTCCTCCTCTCGCCGGTTTTCATTCGGTACTTTGTACCAGGTCGAAAGCCCATTACATTGATATGGGATTTTAAGAAGGATCCTGTCTAATGGTCCCCATGTCCACGGTTCCCCATGTTTCGTTCTTAAAGAGGACCAGTAATGCCTAATTTGAAGATATTGTTCCTTTACCCTATCAAATGTGTGAAAAGTATCAGTGTCAGTTACCAGCAATTGCCCCAGTATCCTACACCCGTTAACCCTCCAAGTATTAAACGCCATTCTGCCCATTCCCGGTGGGAACGCTTCATTACCCACTAGACTTAGAAAGGGTGAAACATCCGGTATCTTTTGTTGTCGGTGTCTCCCCCGCCCCCAAGCTCTCCGCATGGGCCCTAGTAGCTCCCTTCTACTAGTAATATTAATATCGCCGCTAGGACTCCCGTGTATCAGATTGATAAATGACCAAGGCCTACTCCAAGATTCCATCCCCCCCTCTGGCAAGTACCGCTGCTGATCTATTATCCCTTCATACATGAAACGCATCAGTGCTGCTACATTGTACATTCGGAGATCTGGGAGGCCTAGTCCACCTCTCTCCTTTTTTAAAGAAAGTTTAACATAACCTCTCCTGGCCCCTTTTCCTCTCCAGATAAAACTCCTAATGATGGACCGGAACAGTCGTTCTTCTTTTCTTAACACCCATATAGGGGCTGCTTGCAAAGGATAGAGGATTTTTGGCAGAAGAATCATTTTTACCAATGCTACTCTACCCGTCAACGAAAGTGGCAGGTCTTTCCATTTGTCACAAAGTTGCTTAATACTTTCTATCTGGTTGACCACATTTTTCTTATAGAAAAGTTTTGTATTTGTACTAAGAAAAACCCCCAAGAATCTCATCGCTCCTTTGACTGGTGCTATTGGTAACCCCTCCATCCCAGGGTCTCCCCCTATTCCTGACAATGGGAGTAGTTCCGATTTAGCACAATTCACTCTCAGCCCTGACAAGTCTCCAAACTCTCTTATTAACTCCAGGGCTCTGGGCAGGTCTCTGGGGCCATTCTCCAGATACAAAAGTATATCATCAGCAAATAAGTTCAGCCAGAACTCCTTGTTTCGTACTCGGAGTCCCCTTATCTGTGCAGCAGTACGGATCTTAATGGCCAATGGCTCAATTGCCAGCAGGAAGAGGAGAAAGAGGGCACCCCTGCCTAGTACCCCTACCCAAAGAAAACCTTTCAGTGAGCTTCCCATTTACCATCAATCGGGCCATAGGACTTCTATATAGGGCTTCAATCCAGGATATTACCGGGCCCGACATTCCAAAACGGCCCAAAGTTTCAAACAGGTAACGCCAAGATATACTGTCGAAGGCCTTTTCCATGTCAAGCCCGGCTATAACTTCTAGCCCCCCTTCTCCCCAAAACTTGTGAATGGCCATCAAAGCTCGTATGATGTTCATAGAACCATGGCGGCCCGGCACGAAGCCCACTTGGTCTTTGTGAATCAGTTTAGGCAATACCTGGTTAAGGCGCCTTGCCAAGATAGCCGCCAGGATTTTAACATCTTGGTTTAGCAAAGATATTGGACGATAGGAGCCCACCTGTTCCAGGTCTTTACCGGGTTTTGGCAGTAACACTAGGTGGGCCACATTATGCTGTATAGCTAAACCCTCTCCCACAATCCCATTAAACCAGGCCTCTAGTGGAGGTGCTACTAAGTTGCTTAATATTCGGTAATATTCGGGGCCAAACCCATCTGGGCCTGGCGCTTTGGTGAGTTTCAGCATTTTTATACCTAGCCATATCTCTCTCTCTGTTACGGGCCCATTCAGGGAGCTCAATTGGTCCCCCGTCAATTGTGGTATCTGTAACCCATGGAAGAACGCTCCCTGTATAAGAAACTATAATATTGAACAAATTGCTGCATAATTTGGGATTCAGTGGTGAATACATCCCTCCGAGCATTCTTTATGGAGGAGATTAATTGCCGTTTACGTGGGGGCCTCACCAAGTTCGCTAGCAACTTTCCCGCCTTATTGCCCCACTTAAAAAGTTTGAAGCGCTGGTAATATATATCCCTCTCGGCTCTCGTATGCAAGATATCATCAATCTGTTTTTTGAGTTGGGCTAATTGCGCTTTTTGTATATCATTTATATTCTGTATATGTGCCCTCCTTATGTTATGATACTCCTGGGAAAGCCACAACAAGTCTGCCTCTCTCTGTTTTTTTTTGCCTGCCAAATATGCAATAATATGGCCCCTCATAACTGCTTTGGAGGCTTCCCAGTACGTGCTGGCACTAACCTCTGACGTTATGTGTTGTTATGTGCCTGATAGTCCAGCCATTTAAGACGCAAAAATTCTCTGAACTCCATGGGTATATTCGTGTTGTATTGGGATGTGAGGATAAGGCAGTGCGTTTTTTCTGTGTTGAGTTTTAGTTGGAATGCGTTTGCCCATGAGTTCAGGCGGCCGAGGTTGATTTCGTAGGTGATTTCTATTAAATCGTGTTTGAAAGGGATGTATATTGTGACATTGTCTGCATAGATTAATGGGTTAAGGCCTGAGTGGATAAGGACTTGGCTAACGTGGTGAAGGCGGTTAGCTTGGCAGAGTTTAAAAAGGGGTTAGACGGTTTCCTAAAGGACAAGTCCATAAACCACTACTAAATGGGAAAAATCCACAATTCCAGGAATAACATGTATAGAATGTTTGTACGGTTGGGAAGCTTGCCAGGTGCCCTTGGCCTGGATTGGCCGCTGTTGTGGACAGGATGCTGGGTTCGATGGACCCTTGGTCTTTTCCCAGTGTGGCATTACTTATGTACTTATCATTAGGTTGAACAGGATCGGGGATAATGGTGATCCTTGAGGTACACCGCAAACTGCCTTCCAAGGTGATGATATGTTGGAGTTTACTTTCACTTGATATGTTTTGGTGGTTAGGAAGCCCTTGATCCAACTGAGTATTGTTCCGCTGATCCTGAAGTAGTCTAGGAGTCTTAGTAATATGCTGTGGTTTACCATGTCGAATGCACTGGACATGTCGAATTGGAGGAGAAGTATTCTTTTGCCTGCTGCTATTTCCTGCTTGAATTTGGCCAGGAGGGTGGTTAGCACTGTTTTGGTGCTGTGGCGGGGGCAGAATCCTGATTGTGATTCATGCAGTATTGAGAATTTGTGTATGTAATTGGCAGTGGCGTAGGAAAGGGGGGGCGGTGGGGCGGTCCGCCACGGGTGCACAGTGCTGGGGGGGTGTCGGCTCGCTGGTTCCCTGCTCTTTCTGCCCCGAAACAGGTTCCTGTTCCAGGACAGAGAAAGCAGGGAAGCAGCAGAGCCGACGCAGCTCCCAGTGATGTGCACTGGGGGCGGATCGGCCCTCCCGCCTGCCCTCCGCTGCAAGGTAAGGGGGGAGGGTGCATTTCGGGGGGGGGTGCACTCCAGAGGGGGGGTGCCATGCCCTGCACCCGGGGGGGGGGTGCACAGCGGCGACCCGCCCCGTGTGTCAGGCACCCTCGCTACAGCACTGGTAATCGGTCAATTGTTTGGTTATCATACTTTCCGTCAGCTTGACTGCTAGTGGGATAGATGCTACAGGGCAGTAGTTGGTGAGATTGTTTGTTTTCTTCTTAGTGTCTTTTGGTAAGGGGGTGAGTAGAATGTTGCCGTTTTCCTTTGGGAAGAGGCCTTGTTGGCGCATGAAGTTTAGGTGGGATGTGATATCTGTTATGAAGCGATCGGGGGCAGATTTTAAAAGGTAGCTGGGGCAGGTGTCTAGTTTGCAGTGCTTGTTAGCGGCTCTCTTGGGCCATTGTCTCGGCAGTGAGGAGAGTGAATTTTGACCAGGTTCGGTCCGCTGGATATACTCCTAAGGTTGGGTCTAATCCATTGATGAAATTTTCAATCTTGGCAGTGTTCCGGGGAAGACTGTTTCGTAGTTTTACAATTTTTTCATTGAAGTATTTTGCAAGGTTGTCTGATTTGGTTGTGGTGACTGAGGTAGTGTCCAGTAGTTTATGTACGAGTTGGTATAGTTTTTTTGTGTCTTTGTGATCTGGTCCTGTTTTGGTTTTGTAGTATGACCTTTTGGCTTGTCTTACTGCATATTTATATTTTCTATGTATTTGCTTCCAAGCGCTGAGTGTGTGATCATCTTTTATTTTTATCCATGCTCGTTCTAACTTCCTGGTTTGTGTTTTTAGTTTTTTCAGTTCGTCGTTGAACCATGGTACTGGATTGTGTCTATGTGAAGTTCTTGTTCGTAAGGGTGCTATTTCGTCTAGAATGTTTCTACATCTTTCGTCCCGTTCAGAAAGGAAATTTGTGGCATCCGTCTGTGGTGTCCAGTTCAGGAACTGAACTGATAACATCAGCATAAACATTAGTAGGCACTTTAACCGTTGCTTAAGAAGGATGCCCGATGTAGATCTGGAGGCATTGATTTGAAATGTTTTGAAACAAGGTAGTGAAACAATTGTATAGCTAGTGCATTGTATTAGGAAGTGAATGTAGAAGTAAAACGGTCGATTAATTGACAAGGCAATATACAAAGGTGGATTTTTTTTAGTTGTCTTTCCTTATTAATATTATTTATTGCACTTGTTTCCCACATTTTCCCACCTATTTGCAGGCTCAATGTGGCTTACAAAGATCTGTTATGGCATCGCCAATACAGGTTAAAAGATACAAATTGGTGTTACAAAGAGATCAAGGACGACAGAGAAGAACTAAGCAAACATTTAAAGAAAGACGTTGTTTAAGTTGGGGTGAGGTGGTGAAGTGTTATGGTTAAGCTACGGGTTCTCTTGGTAGGCCTTGTTGAAGAGATAGGTTTTCAGAGATTTGCGAAAGAAAGTTATTTCGTTAATTATTTTCAATTTTGATGGTAGTGAGTTCCACAGTTGTGTGCTCATGTATGAGAAGCTGGTCGCATGTGTTAGTTTGTATTTTAGTCCTTTACAGCTGGGGAAGTGTAGATTCAGAAATGTGCGGGCAGATCTTTTAGCATTTCTGGGAGGTAGGTTGACGAAGTCTAGCATGTAGGTCGGGGTGTTTCCATAAATTATTTTATGAACAATCGTGCATATCTTGAATGTGCTTCGTTCTTTGAGTGGGAGCCAGTGCAGTTTCTTTCTTAGGGGTTTTGCACTTTCATATTTTGTTTTTCCGAATATGAGTCTGGCTGCGGTGTTCTAGGCTGTTTGAAGTTTCTTGATAGTCTGTTCTTTGCAACCAACGTATAGTGCATTGCAATAGTCCAGCTGGCTTAGCACCATTGACTGTACCAGGTTGCGAAAGATGGATCTTGGGAAGAAAGGCTTTACTCTTTTAAGTTTCCACATGGCATGGAACATCTTCTTAGTTGTATTCTTCACATGGTTTTCAAGTGTGAGGTTTCGATCTATAGTGACTCCGAGAATTTTCAGTGTGTTTGAGACAGGAAGGGAAACATTTGGTGTGGTTATTATGGTGAATTTACTTGTGTTATGTTGTGAGGTGAGTATGAGACATTGTGTTTTTTTCTGCATTGAGTTTTAACTGAAATGCATCCGCCCAGGAGTGCATTATTTGGAAGCTTTGGTTGATCTCGTTGGAGATTTCCTTTAGATCATGTTTGAACGGGATGTAGATCGTGATATCATCTGCATAAATATATGGGTTGAGGTTTTGATTGGCTAGTAGCTTGGCTAAAGAGGTTAAAGAGGGTTGGTGAAAGGGGGGATCTTTGTGGAACTCCGCATTCGGGTGTCCATGGGGTGGATGTATTCTCGTTAGATGTAACTTGGTATGATCTTGAGGTCAGGAATCCTCTAAACCAGTTAAGAACGTTACCTCCCACTCCAAAGTACTCTAGGAATAGTAATATTCCATGGTTGACCATATCGAAGGCGCTGGACATGTCGAATTGTAAGAGGAGTATATTGTTGCCCGTTGCAATTGTTTGTTTAAATTAGTTAGTGTCTGCTTATTATGATCTTTCAAATCGTTTTGTTGGTGTTGTCCGTATATGGGTATTCTTCCTTCGTTTTGGTGGTTGTCTATTTGGTGAGGTGTGGAGGTTCTGCTCAGCCTTTGGTGAGTTTGTAGGATGGGTATGATATTGTTTAGAATGAGTGGGATGGTTAGTGTTAGGTGAATCAATGATAGAGAATGGATTGTTAGGAGAAGGTTGACTGTGTTAATTTTGGTGTAATTGGAAGTAAGTAGATACTCACTATTAGGTGGTCAAGGGATTTGGGTGAGTAAGTCGTCACCGATCTCAGAACTCAGTCTAGTTCACCTGACTCCCACCATCCCCCTCGCAATAAAGGCGTCCTTCCAGTGATGCGCCAGCAGTAGGGTGCACATCCCCCAGTTGTGGCCAGCACACTCACCCGTTCTCAAAAAAAAAAAAAAGTCAGATCGGATCCCAGGGGTATGGCACTCGGGGATCAAAGCCAGTTTGTATCCACTCTTTCTCCGCTGGTGAGCCACATGGTGCCGTCGACCGGGCTCTCGGCGATTACTCGTCCTCGGGACTTCTCACGTCTCTCTGCCCCTCCTTTCGGGGTGATTGCTCTGGGTCCATTTCCCGAGGTCGCTGCCCTCTCTCATCAATGATCGTGTGATGAGCCGGGTGTGTGGCCAGGATAGCTTGTCCGGGTAGTGCAGTATGGAGAGGCACTGTATGGAGCGGTTCGGTCGTGTGATACTTATGCCAGGTGGAAGGCAGGCGAACGGGACGATGCTGGTCGTAGATGACGCACTCGGTCCCCCATGGGAAATAACTTGTGCTTTGCAGGGAGTCTCAAGGCACTCACCACCGCTGTTACGGTAAAAGACGTAGAGTTGTTTCATGAAGCCAGAAAACTACATGCTAAGCTAGGATGGTCAGAAAACAAAAAGGTTATGTTGAGCGACGTAGTGGTTTTTGATCAACATCTGGGCATAAACATACAAGTCCCACATCGTATAGGCAGAAACGGCGGGTGTCTTTTTAAAACAAGTGACTGTCAGCCATTCCATATGACTGTATATCTGTTACTCCATCATGATCATTTTGAGGTATCTTAGATATCAAACAGTTCTACAGTAAGAAAAAATTCTGTAAACACTGTGAAATGCCTTATAGCCTCAACCACACGTGCAAATCACACTGTCATCTGTGACTATCCAACAAATGAATGGTTCAGGAGGGCTGTAGAGAGAAGTGCCCTAACTATCGGTTGTACTGTCATTCTAAGAAATATTTAAAATAGCATATAAACCTGTCATCCAAAAAAATAATGCTTTTCTAAAATATTTTGCAATAAGTGTGACTCTTACACAGAAAAAAGCACAAATGCAAAGTCATAAAATGTTTGCAGTGCGGTGATCCTTTACTAAAAGGGGAAAAACATTTATACTATTAGACAAGGCTGGCTAGGCTTGAATGTATGCAGGAAACGGGGGTGAACATCCCCAACTACATCTTTGCAACAGATCTTATTCGTAAGTACGAATGGGAATTCAAGGGGGTGAATTGTCTCTCCAAGTTCATAGGTTCTTTTATTGACAAGCAGTTCAAAGACTAAACTTTCATAGTGCACAATTCAAAAGGTTATAACAGTTATTTCGTCATCAGTCAGCTGCTGAGGAAAATTATGCAGGGCCGGTCTTAGGGCGAGGCGACCGAGGCGGCCGCATAGGGCCCCGCGCTCAAGGGGGCCCCGCGCGGCGCGCCTGGGGTCGCCCTGCCTGCCGCTTCCCCCCCGACGATCGATCGCTGTTCCGTAAAAAATTTGAGAAGCGCCGAGTAGCAGGCAGCGCCTCGCATCTGCCCTGCTAGTAAAAATCTCCTGCACGTCATCGGGCCGGCCTTCCCGCATTAAGTCCCGCCCTCCTCTGAAGTAATAGGCTCTTCCCGCATTAAGTCCTCACACAGCTAAAACACAGGCCGTGTCAGGTCCAGGTGATTTATACGATTCTATAAGGAGAATAAACCTTTTAGAAGATATTTGAATTCTGCTTGTTCTTAGGAACATCCCTCCACCCTGTTTTTTGCCTGTACAAAGAGGAAATTATGAAAATGATAGAGAGGGCTGTGGAGGTAGGCATAGAAGAAATACTAGGGGGTGGGGCGGAGATCCTAAAGAATTGTACAGACATCACACTCGCTTCCGTGTATATGGCTATGTTCTGGTTCTGTGTTTAAAGCCATAGCTCTGATGGTGGTCGACAATTATGATTGGCAGACAGTGACATTCCTAGGTCGGCTGCCACGCGGGGCGGATCACCGCTACACCCCCCCCCCCCCCAAGGCACAGCACCGCTACACCCCCCCCCCAAGGTACAGCACCCCTCCCCCAGTGCATCACCTCCACCACCCCCAGCGCATTGCTCTTACCTCCTGGGGTGCTAGGAGCAGTTGCACTGCTGTCAGCTCCGCCAGTTCCCTGCCCCGGAACAGGAAATAACATTAGAAGGAGCAGGGAACCGGCAGAGCCGACAGCTTCACAGCCGCTCCTGGCACCCCCTTGCAGCATGCACCCAGGGCGGACCGCCTCCACTACCCCACCCTCGGTATGCCACTGTCAGCAGATCAAAAGATATTCAACCACCGGTATTTTATTTATTTATTTGTTACATTTGTATCCCACATTTTCCCACCTATTTGCAGGCTCAATGTGGCTTACATAGTACCAGAGAGGCGTTTGTGGACTTCGGTGTGAACAAATACAAAGTGAACCACCAGTATTTTATATATTTATTTGTTACATTTGTATCCCACATTTTCCCACCTATTTCCAGGCTCAATGTGGCTTACATAGTACCGGAGAGGCGTTCGCGGATTCCGGTGTGAACAAATACAAAAGTGATTTGTGGTAAGATAGAGTTCATGTGGAACAGTCAATGGAAGAGTTGTGTTATGTCCATTACATACTTTACTTTTGTTGTGTTGCAGAGATCAGGTATTTAAGTTGGATCGGTAGGGTATGCCTTTTTGAACAGGTTAGTTTTTATTGATTTCCGGAAGTTTAGGTGGTCATACGTTGTTTTCAAGGCTTTTGGTTAAGTGTTCCACAGTTGCTTATGTAGGAAAAGCTGGATGCGTAAGTTGATTTGTATTTAAGTCCTTTACAGCTTGGATAGTGCAGATTTAGATATGATAGTGTTGATTCGGATGTGTTTCTGGTTGGTAGGTCAATGAGGTCTGTCATGTATCCCGGGGCTTCACCGTAGATAATTTTGTGAACCAGGGTACAGATTTTGAAGGCAATACGTTCTTTGATTGGGAGCCAGTGTAGTTTTCACAGAGGGGTTTTGCGCTTTCAAATCGCATTTTTCCAAATATAAGCCTGCCTGCCACGTTTTGTGCAGTCTGGAGTTTCTTTAAGGTTTGTTCTTTGCATCCTGCATAGATTCCATTGCAGTAGTCTACGTGGCTTAGTACCATTGATTGTATCAGGCTGCGAAATGTTTCTTTCGGGAAGAATGGTTTCACGCGTTTGAGTTTCCACACTGAGTAAAACATTTTCTTTGTTGTGGATTTCACTTGGCTCTCTAGTGTTAAGTTACGGTCAAATGTAATGCCGAGGATTTTCAAGCTGTCTGAGATAGGGAGGGTATAATCTGGGGTGTTGATACTTGTGGGGTTGTCCACGCTGTATTGGGATAAGAGGATGAGACAGTGTGTTTTTTCTTTATTCAGTTTTAGTTGAAATGCATTTGCCCATGAGTCCATGATGTTCAAGCTGAGCTTGATTTCGTTGATGACTTTGGTCAGTTCATGTTTGTATGGAATGTATATTGTGACATCGTCTGCATAGATGAAAGGGTTAAGGCCTTGGTTGGATAAGGACTTGGTTAGTGGGGTTATCATTAGGTTGAAGAGGATCGGTGATAGTGGTGATCCTTGAGGTACTACACAGTCTGCTTTCCACGGTGATGATATGTTTGAGTTTGATTTCACTTGATATGTTCTGTTGGCTGATGTATACCGAGGACACAAACAAATCAGGCATGCTCTAAAGGGAGGCGAAATGCAGGTGGGTGACTACTTTCTCGACGGGTATGCCTTTGTTAATGGTGAGCGCACTGCCATTGAATTTAACGGATGCTTTTACCATGGCTGTACGATCTGCTATGATTCTAAAAAACAGAACCCTTTGACGGGCACCACCTTCAGGTTTCTCAACTACAGTGCAAGGCAGATTACCTAAAAGAGTAAGGGTTTAAGGTTGTCAATATTTGGGAACATGAGTTGGACAGTTTGGTTAAAATGGATAGGGAATGTGTGGCCTTTCTGAGCAGAGCTGTGTTACCTGAACCTTTAGTTGTACGAGATGCCCTTTGTGGAGGCAAAAAGAATGCCGTGTGTTTGTACTATCAGGTTAAACAGGGTGAGAAAATACATTATTATGATTTTACCAGCCTGTACTCTTTTGTCAATAAAACTAAAGAATATCTGATTGGACACCCCGAAATCATCTATGACAATTTCGACCTCCTCTCCGATTATTTCAGGCTTGTGAAAGTCAAGGTGTTCCCCCTGCGTGGACTCTTTTTCCCAGTACTGCTCTTTAGGGTACACGGTAAACTCATGTTCCGTTGTGTCGCACCTGCGCTGTAACAATGGGAGAAATGCACCCACGATGACAGCAAGAGAGCCCTGGTGGGGACGTGGTAAATTGTAAAATTGGAAATGGCTATCTCTAAAGAGTACAGGGTGGGAGAAATCTATGAGGTCTGGCATTTTGAATAGACATCTGCACAGTTCTTTGCAGAATACATAAACATGCATCTACGATAAAAGCAGGGAGCATTGGGGTTTCCTCAGTGGTGTACTGATGCTGAACAACAAAACCATAATAGCTGATTTCTTTCAGAAAGATGGTGTGCTTTTACTCGCTGATCAAAGAAAGATGGTGTGCTTTTACTCGCTGATCAGATAACCATGAACCCTGCAAAATGACAAATTGAAAAACTGTTCTTAAAATCTTTGTGGGGGCAGTTTGATCAAAAAAGAAATCTACCTGCTACTAGCATCGTAAGAGACCCTGATGAGCTGTATATGTACCTGTTTTACCCCAAATACACTGTACCATCTGCGATCTTAGCCTCTTTTACAACGGCGCATGCCTGGCTAGAGCTGTACAGGTTTCTTGATGCTTTACAAGAGCGGTGTCTTTATCACGATACAGACTCTGTGATTACTGTAAGTAAGGAGGGTGAGTGGGATCCTCCTTTGGGTGACTATTTAGGCGAATTAATGAGCGAGATCCCTAAGGGTGAGCATATCACAGAGTTTGTATTGGCCAGTCCTAAAACATATGGGTACAAGCCAGTGTTCCCTCTAGTAAGGAGTGACCAGCTGCATGCAAACATTTTTTTGAGTGAGAACTGAAAATAGCCCAACAGAAAATAAGAGTGGGGGGGATGCTCCCTGAGCTATATGTGGAGCATGGAAGAGGTCCTACTGAGCAATCAAAGGAACAGATTTAGTGTTAATTATTTTAAAAGATTGCAAATCAGAATTTCAGTGAATATTTAAACAGTTTCTCTTCTGACATTTTCTGCCTTCCCTAACCTATAAACTCTACCATCATTAACAGTCTGTACAGAAATAGCAAATGCTGAATGTGTGAATACCGAGAATGGACTGTACTTCCCAATGAAGTTTGAAGGTGGACTGGTAGGGATGTATTTAATTGACACACAGGTGAGCTGTGTTGTGGCCCTGCATGGAAAGATTTTTTGCTGCTCATTGTCAGTTCATTAGAATCCAAAATAATCCCAGCTTAAAAATGAATAAAGACTACTTCATTAGGATTTTACTATTTTAAGGAAGAATATTACTCTACTGTTGTCCCTATTTTGGCCTTAAGTATTGCCTTACTGGGACAGACCAAAGGTTCATCAAGCCCAGCATCTTGTTTCCAACCGTGGACAATCCAGGTCACAAGTACCTGGCAAGATCCCAAAAAAGTACAATACATTTTATGCTGCTTATCCTAGAAATAAGCAGTGGATTTTCCCCAAGACCATTTTAATAATGATCTATAGACTTTTCTTTTAGGAAGCCATCCAAACCTTTTTAAAATCCCGCTAAGCTATCTGCTTTTACTATATCCTCTGGCAATGAGTGTAGGAGTGGCCTAGTGGTTAGGGTGGTGGACTTTGGTCCTGGGGAACTAAGGAACTGAGTTCAATTCCCGGCACAGGCAGCTCCTTGGGACTCTGAGCAAGTCACTTAACCCTCCATTGCCTGCCACATTGAGCCTGCCATGAGTGGGAAAGCATGAGGTACAAATAAAACAAACAAAAAAAATGAATTCCAGAGTTTAATTACACATTGAGTGAAGAAAAAGTTTCTCAGATTTGTTTTAAATTTACTACTTTGTAGCATCAGTGCGTTCCCCCTAGTCCTGATGTTTTTGGAAAGAATAAACAATTGATTCACTCCTGCCCATAGGCTCCCCATATAAGAGGCTTGGGGAGGCTAAGCCTCCCCAGCCAAGCTGTGACCTTTCCTCGCCTTTTCCGCCACCCCCCCCCCCCCCCCCCCCGCTGAGCCTGCCGTCAGCTCCCCGACCTTTCCATTCCTGCGCACTGCACCACCAGACCTTGCCTCTGGGTGGATGGGGGTTCTGGGAGATCGGAGAAAGAGGGTTAGGGACAAGGGTAGTAAGTAGTGGAAGGATCTGCACTTGTGGGTGGGGGGTGGGATTTTGCACCTGTGATAGAAGAATAGGGGTTGTGGCGTTTAGCACTTGTGATCAGTGGGTTGGAGGACCTGAAGTTTTGATCGGAGGAGTGAGATGGTTAGGCATTTGTGATTGGTGGACTGGGGGGCTTCTGTTCTGTACTTGATAGGGCAATCTGAACATGTAATCAGGAGGGATGGTGAATTGCGAGGGAGAGCTGTCCAGGTGGTGATCGGGGGCCTGGGAATGGGTGGTGCTGCCGTGCCGTTTAAACCTTTTTAAGTTGCAGCGATGGCTCACCTGTGCTCTAGCCTTTCCCTTCTCTTTTCTCGCTCAGTGTCCCGCCTTCCTCTGATGAGGTATTTCCTGTTTCCGCGAGGGCGGGACACTGAGCGAGAAGCAAGAAGGGAAAGGCTGGAGCGAAGCTCCAGCACTCGCGCCTGTCCGTCTTGCTGATCGGTTTTAACTTTGAGATTTGCAACGCAGGTAAGGAATTACACATACAAAATATTATTTTTCAAAATACACTCAGCCTTAACTAACCCTACTATTGCGTTGATGGTTGTGTGTGGATATTAAATTGATTTCCCTTATCGGTTTCAGTGAGCAGGTTGTTCTGGAAAAGAGATGAAAAATACCAGTGTTGCATCTTCTCATCATTTCGTACAAGACTTGTTTTTCTTTCTTTTCTTTTTTTTTCCTGCGTGCAACTCACAAACCAGAGGATCCGCTGTGAACTTATTAACAGGGTAGAAACGGAGAAAATACAGCTTTGCTCCCCCCCCCCCCCCCCACCCACGAGTATTACAGATGTGAATTCTTTCAGAATGTGCCTTAAAAGGAATCCAAGGAAGCTAGCAAATTATCTGAGATTTTTATTTGGAAATGAGGGGACTAGTTTAAAAGACAAATTCCTGACCTATCATTCTTGCAATAAAAAGTTTGGTATGCAAACTTTGTCTCCCTCCCCCAACCAGATTCCTAATATTTCAGTAGCTTACATTTTAATTTTAAACCTAACTGTGGGGGAGGTGAGGGGGATGAAAGAGGGAGTCAGGGCCATCATCACCATCAGGAGGGGGCCCAAGCCCACATTTTGGGAATCAGTTGTTAAAGTAGCCATGTGGAGGCCTACTTTAACAACTGGCTCCCAAAATTCTTAAAAACTTAACAAACGGCTCTCGCGAGCCTGTGAGAGCCCGCTCCAGCACACCATTGCCTATCCAACAAGAGTATGGACATATTGAAATACTTCCACATATATTCCTTTCTCAGACTTTCTAACTAACATACAGTGTACTTTCACCTGCCATGTGATTATCCACATTATGTACTGTTAAACAGTTCACACAACTTGCACATTAGCAGCAAATCAAACATCTCAGTAACCTTTCACATAGAACATACATTTAAACCTTTATCATGGTAGTGTTCTCTTCTTTGGGCAACTAGGGTTAATCCTCTGCTTAAAATCCTTAGATCTACATACTGGAGCAGGGTGGATTCAGGTTGCAACTGGAACCTTTCCAGACCTAGCTCTAAAACCTGCCCTAACCTATATATTCCATCCGGTTTAAGAACCAGGAGAACTGGGTGTTAAAGGGGACATGCATGGCTTAATTAACTTCTCCGTTATTAATTGTTCTATCACTGTGTAAACCCCCTGGTGGTAGAGCAAGGTATTACAATGATGGTACCAAATATGTCACAGTGTTTCCCCAAAATGACTCAACACCAACCAGGGAGTTTAACAATAAAAAGAAAAAAAATGTTATTAGTTGAATCAGTGGCGTAGCCAGACCTGAGATTTTGGGTGGGCCCAGAGCTAATATGGGTGGGCACGCACTGTGTATATAAGTATGAGTAGTGTCTGTTGGGATACTACAAAATAATGCCTTAGAATTCACTTGATGATGGATTTCTAAGTAGTCTGCCCAACAGCTGCCCTGCATCAATATAACCACGTACATACTTAATGGAAAAATTGATCTTTGTAAATATAATTACATTATCCTATTATCTTAAAATTGATCATACCTATGTCTACTACAATGGCAAACCTCTCAACATACATGGCAGGATCCTACAATATAGGAAAAATATATTCAAATTCTGGTGGCACCTCAATAGCAGCAATACAAAATTCCTTCACTACCAGGTGCTTTGTGAAGTAACACTAAAGCCTGCAAAGAAGCTTCTTAACACCAATTCTGAACACAAATACTAACAGTACTTTTATAAAGACAGCGGTGAATATACATAGCAGGAATTTGCATACCATTGGAAAATTCAGACAAGTCAGACTCATAACACCACACAAATCACATGCCAGCAGATTCTCTCACGATGGTCATATGCAGAACACATACCAACCCTCATGAATTACAGAATAGAGGACCAAAAATTACAAACTGTCCTGTAGCCCGGCATCAGCCCTTCCCTGCCCTACCCTTCCCTTCTTTTTTAACCCTCATCCATCCCCATAGCCCAGCATTAGCCCTATCCATCCCTTCCCCATCATCTATCCTGCAACTAGGCATCACCTCTACCCTAGCTCCCCCCACCCCTTCCTGTAGCCTAGCATCAGTCCTGTACTACCGTCTACCTGTCCCCCCTCCCCCCCCCCCCCCCCATAGTCTGGCATCTCCCCCTCCCTCCACCCTTAAGCTCATCAGCAATCAGCATTAAATATAAAACATTTTAATTTTTCATGCTTGAGCACTGCAGACATGACCCCCACCCAAAAGCCAACATAAAACACCTTTTTAAAATTATTATTTTAACCTAGGCACTGAACCCATCCCTGCCCAGAAACCCACCAACATACCTCCGCACCCTCCCCCCCGGCACTGTAGCAAAGAGCCCACCCTCACCCAAAAGCCCACAATGACACATTTGTTTTACCTGAGGAGACTTTGGGCTGAGGGTGGTGGTGATCAGTGGTGAAGCAGGGCCCAATCCCAGATTAGTTGAGTCCGGCCCTGAATAAAAGCCTCCCCAGTCCCAATCGAATCCTTCCCCGGACCCACTGCCTCTCCCATCCTTGCCCTGTTGCTCTTTCCCCTTTCATCTACCTACCGTAGCTGCAGATGCCTCCAGCAACAGCAAGACCTGACCCAGCGCCTGTTTCTTTCTCCCTCTCTCCCCATTCATTCACCTGCCGTGCAGCAAATACTCTCGTTGCACCTCGCCGGGTCCGCACTAACCATTCCCCCCTTCCACACCGACTTACTTCCTGTCCCAGCCTCTGCTTCAGCTCCGAAGAGCTCATCGGAGCCGCGCAGGAGGTCTGAGGTTGGAGGGCGCACAGAGGGGGCCCAGCTTCCGGAAGCACTCCAGGGCCTGCTCGGCCACCTCGGGCTGCTCCAGCGCTGCAGCGCGACGCACTCTCTGCCTCTCTCTAAGCCCAAAGGTAGGTGGGCTGAATCTGATCTGATGGGATCGATCGTCAATGATCTAAGCCTGAGCGCGAGTGTCCGCGACTGCGACGACGCGACATACGCTACGGTAGGCTGTGTGTGTGTGTGTGTGCTTGGGTGGTGGGTGGGCCTGAAATCGGAGCATGTGGATAGGAGAGATCAGCTGCCAGAGCGCCGCGGGTGCCGTCTCTGTCATCACGTTAGGCTGCTGCGCTGCTGCTGCAATTGTGTGGCGCTTGGGTGGGCGGGCCTGGGCTGAAATTGGGTGGGCCTGGGCCCACCCAGGCCCACCCGTAGCTACGCCCCTGAGTTGAATTATATTTAAATGCTAATGAAATCTTACCAACTTGCAAATTTAACATATGTATTTCAATTACAGGTTTGCAACACAAATTAATTTAGTCTCTAGAAACATTGAGAGCATTTTCAGATAAGTATAAATATTACGTAAATCATTTAAGTACATTCAATTTTGCAACACACTAGACTCTTCAAAGACTCCCCTCTCCTGTCCCTCAGACCCCCGGAGACCCCCCAAGGATCCCAACATGTAAGTTTTCCTCTACTCTTTTTTTTCTTCTTTTAGTTATCTCTCACTTATTGTTCAGGTTTCCTTTACTATTTTCTCTTATGTGCTCTTTTTAAAATAGTTCCAGTCACTTAGCTGCTCTCTTTGTTTTCTCTCTCTGGCTCTCTTGAACGGTGGGCGCCTTTTCTTTCAGGTGATGATCTCCAGCATCAACTTTCTTCCAGTCTTTCCCTAGTAACATGTTCTCACCAATAGAGCTCTCTCCCAACTGCCAGCCTGAGCTGTTTGTCACTCTCCTGAGAGTTCCATCAGCATGCGGAACACTCAGCGCATGCACACAGACTACTCAGTTTCACTGCACTGCTCACTGTCTCTACACCAGATCTAGAAGGAGCCAGGTAATCTTTTCAAATTTAACCCATAGGGTTACATTCGGGCTGGCAAAATAAAAAAAAAATGTATATAATAAATTTTTTTTTCAAACACCACCCCAAAACCAACACCCCCTTAGACAATCCATATATCCAAACACACCATTCCATCTACATTTGTCTAATGAATACCCCAACATTACAATTTCCATGCACTTTACCCACATATACATTTAATTTTTACATTTTAACTTCAGTTTTTATCACAATTCCTTTTATGTGGTGAATATGTTTCAATATACTTTTCTTTTACCACAAGCACAATAATTAATTACTTGTTACCGCATGTTTGCACAGTCTCTAGCATAAACTGACAAGGTTGTTTCTGGGTAACCCCCAGTACTCCCCTCAGGTCAGAGTCACCTCTCAGTCACAAAATGTCTCTTCTTTTTCCTCTTCTTGAAATCGTAGGTCTTTCTTTCCTTACATCTTCTTACATGCTTCTCCGCCTTACACTCTCTGGCTGGATCTCTCTGACTGAAGTCCAATTCTCCATCTGTACCTTTTCGTCTCACAGGCCAGGAAAACAGTTGCAGTTCTTGCCCCGCAACAGACTCTAGCTGCATCTCTGTCCATTTATTCCGGCCCCTTACTTCTCTTTGCTTTATTTCTTTAGTGTCTTTCCTCATCACAATTTTCTTCAATTTGTTCTTGTATGTATTTTCAGATTCTGGTAACTTTTTCTTCAGTACCATTACTTTTCTTACTGAACTGACTGCCCATTCAATCTCTTCTGAATGTGCTGATTCACTTATTTCCGACCATATTAAATTTTTAGGACTATTGCTCTCAGGATTTTTTCCCTTTACCTCATCAACATCTGCCCGGAGTTTTCTGTTTTCCACAAGGGGTTCCAAAATTTCCTGCCGCTCCAACATCTCCTCCTCCAGAGAATTCCCCACCTGGAGCTCCTCCTCTTTCACAGGTTCCCTGTGTGGTTGTATCACCAGTGGATCCTCATTTACCACTTCTCCTTCTGGCAGCTCAACTTCATCAGAGTGAGAGAACAATATTGATTTAGCAAGTGATTCCACCAACTCAGGAACTGAGGCTTCTTCATTTCCATTCCCCTCTGCCACTGACCGCTCTTCTTCAAACACCAGAACTTGTGACTCCACGTCCTGCTGAACACCCAAATTTTCCACAACTTCCTCTTTTTTTCCTTCTTTCTTCCTCAACCAACTTTTCAAATGCCCTCTCAATCTTATCTAATTTTTCTTCCATTAGTGTTAGTAGCTGAGCTTTCTTCTGTCTTTGAACCAACTCCTCAGACGAGAGGGTCAGGACCTCAGTGGTCTGATAGACCTGGTACCACTGTGTTGGACTAGACCTGGGTTGCCGGACCCTTTCAACTTCAGGGCTTGACTCATATTTCCACAGGCCTAGGTTGCTGCTTCTGGTTTCCATGGACCTCTGCATCCTGTCATGATGGAGGTCTTCCATTGCCCACTCAGCTCGGCAGTGTCGCCAGACATGACCTGTTTGACCACACTTGTGACATATGAGAGGCCTCCGGTCCCTGCTTCTGGTTGCCATGGACCTCGGCATCCTCTCATAATGGAGGTCTTCCACTGCCCACTCAGCTCGGCAGTGTCGCCAGACATGACCTGCTTGACCACACTTGTGACATATGAGAGGCCTCCGGTCCTCTTGAAATAAGAACCTCCCAGCATTCTCACACCACTGTCCATGATGCCAACCTGCATTTTTTCTACAGTATTCTTCTTCTTCCCAGTAATCTTCTCTATTATAATCTGCTCCTCGATCCACAAATCTTCTCTGTTTCTCCATTTTGTGGCTGGGAGTGAACTCAGACCCTCGGGGGACCTAAAAATTAGCCAGAAAGAACCCACTGATACACAATCATTCCACAATACACTTTAAATTTACAGGCAAGGCCACCCCCAGGGTGTTAAGTGGGGTGATTTATCCTGTCCGTGACGCCAATTGAAAACCCCCTGGTGGCAGAGCAAGGTATTACAATGATGGTACCAAATATGTCACAGTGTTTCCTCAAAATGACTCAACACCAACCAGGGAGTGAACAATAAAAAGAAAATATTTTTTTATTAGTTGAATTATATTTAAATGCTAATGAAATCTTACCAACTTGCAAATTTAACATATGTATTTCAATTACAGGTTTGCAACACAAATTAGTTTAGTCTCTAGAAACATTGAGAGCATTTTCAGATAAGTATAAATATTAGTTACATAAATCATTTAAGTACATTCAATTTTGCAACACACTAGACTCTTCAAAGACTCCCCTCTCCTGTCCCTCAGACCCCCAGAGACCCCTCAACATGTAAATTTTCCTCTATTCTTTTTTTTCTTCTTTTAGTTATCTCTCACTTTGTGTTCAGGTTTCCTTTACTATTTTCTCTTATGTGCTCTTTTTAAAATAGTTCCAGTCACTTAGCTGCTCTCTTTGTTTTCTCTCTCTGGCTCTCTTGAACGGTGGGCGCCTTTTCTTTCAGGTGATGATCTCCAGCATCAACTTTCTTCCAGTCTTTCCCTAGTAACATGTTCTCACCAATAGAGGAGCTCTCTCCCAACTGCCAGCCTGAGCTGTTTGTCACTCTCCTGAGAGTTCCATCAGCATGCGGAACACTCAGTGCATGCACACAGACTACTCAGTTTCACTGCACTGCTCACTGTCTCTACACCAGATCTAGAAGGAGCCAGGTAATCTTTTCAAATTTAACCCATAGGGTTACAACTGGTGACCCTTTCTTCCTGTTTCTGTTTAGTTTTGTTTTTTTAATGGAGGAACTTTTAATCCTTCCCTCCTGATTCCCTTCTCTGACCCATATTCCCAGGATCGATTCCCTTTCCATCTTCCGTAGTGAAATTATTAATTTTCCCCAGACCTAATTGTGCTATTAATTCTCCATTCTAATCAATGTTTTTCCAATAGGGGAACTGAAAATCCTTACTCCTCCCACTCCCCTCTCACAGACTTCTGTGATTGTAATGTGACTCTGTGAGCTCTGGCTGCTCTGGTTCCATAGAATCCATGAGAGAGAAACCTTTTTCTTCTCTGTCGCTCTCAAACTTAAAATGCCCTCTATTCTCACATGCCACACCTCTAGATCAGGAAGCCAACCACTGGGGTTTTCTGTTCCTAGGAATTCCCCTGCCCCTCCTCTTTTTTTTTTTTTTTTTGCTTAAATATCCTAATTTCTAGTGTCAGCTTCTTTCATTCCTGCTATGCTGGTATATTTCTCCCTCCTATCTGGGGAACTGTCTATTTTTAAAACGGCAGTTCTTATCACAACTGTCTCTGCTCCTGTCTCCGGCCGTTTCCCTTGCAGGAATCCGGAATCATGGATTTCCTCCACTCTCAATGAAATTAGTTAAGAAATAAAAATTAAAGAAATCATCAAAATCTATATAAAAACATAGCAATACAGCAGCCAGCTTCAAGCATATTTACATACAACTTTTTAATCTAAACATTCAGCTAGATTCACTTTCCAAAGGGGGGGGGGGGGCAATTTCTCTGGAATTTCAGTTACCTCAGGTATAGACATAGCAGGAAAATACAGAAACACAGTACAAGTAATCTTATGAACATAAGTACATGACAATACAAAAATGCTCCTTCAAAAGGAGAAGCCCCATGCTATAAAAGGAAAAATATGAGTGTGCTGGAAAGATAAAATATAATGAAATCGGACAAGGGCACTCTCCCACAGGAAGTTCACTGCAGGGCATAAGGAATATCTGTTTCAAGGAAAAATCTTAAGAAAATGGCTGGCAGCTGATATTCCTCTGAAGGGAAAAGCCTACGCCGCTCGTGCAATGTGTGCTTAAAATCCAGGCAACCTCTGCCAAAAGCAAGAAAATAAAGGGCTTTGTTATTCCCAAATCAACTGCAAAAAGGATAGAAAGAAAAGTTCTCTCTCTCTTATTTTCAGTTATTAAAACTGTAACACTCACAATAATTTACACATATTTACACTGCAAAAGGAAGCCTCAACAAACTGGACAAATAATTCGTAATCTGAGAGTTCTGAACAAGTCCCCACCCATAGTCACGGGGGGGGGGGGGGGGGGGTAAGGTAAAAAGTCTCCTATGACTGTGGTTTTCATCTGATTTTCAACCGCTGCTGTGTTGCTAATGATTTGGCTAACATGCTGGGAGTCCTAGGACCAAAGAGCTTACCAACACGTGTTTGGGCTTTATGAAAGCAGCTTCAGCCTGCTCATTAATATCATAACATCAGAGGCTGCCAAGGGGGTGTCAACTCTGTAAGAGGAGCTGAGAGCTCAGCATGTCCTGCAATCCAGTTTCTACAAAGTTAGGCATGCCTAAAAAGGACATCATTTGTCTTTTTGTGATTGGTTTTGGGGCCTGTAGGATTGCTGTCTTTCTCTCATCATCTAAATGCTTCTTTTCCTGTAAGAGATTGTAGCCTAAATACTTTATTACTGGTTGCCACAGCTGAAGCATAGATTGATTTACTTTATGACCTTGGTGGCTCAAGAATGTACGTAGGGCTAAAGTATTGGGGGGGGTTTTCTTGTATCTGAGGCTACCAAAATGTCATCAACATACAAAAGAATTTGGCTGTCACAGAAAAAGAGGAAGTAGTTTAACATAACAGCTATTTACAATTAAGCAACTAATTTGTATTCAGAAGAGAAATTATTGTTCATATGTACTAATTGTATGACCCACAAAATTGGAAGAAAGACAAAGAACTAAGAGGTTGCACATTTCATAAAAAGAAGCAGGGGAAAAATATACAATACATACTGATTTTGCTACCCACAAAACTAAAAAGATCAGAAATGGTCACTTATACTGAATGTATCTGATGGGTCACACAAAAATACAAACAGACAAAAGACAGAGTTTGAAGAGTATATCAGATCTGTTTTGGGTTTTTTTCCTTGTTCTGTGGGTATTAACACTTTGTTCCAACACATAAGTGTCAGGGCTTCTTGCTACGTGCAGAAAGCTACAGAACTTAATTTGTTTTTAGGAAAGCGCTCAGTGTCAATTAATTCTTTTATCCTATTAGTCTAATGTTAAAATTAAAAGCTCCCTATAATATATATTTTTTCCTATCGTGTAAAAACAAACATACTGGAATGTGGACCAATTAATTTCCTACTAGCTTAAACAAAATAAAACTAAAATTCTTAGCAAGCCCAGCAGAGAAACTGAAGAAATGCCAGAACAGTAGTAAATTGCTTCAGGCTGAGAACAAAAAGAATTCAACCTTTATCAGTAGGCAGGATCTCAGAGCTCAAAGAAAGAGATGGAAAGCTATTAGTAAGATAAGGAAAAGGCACATACAAGAAAACAGTTTATTTCAGGAAGCAGTAGCTTTGATAACAACAAAAAATGTTGTTAAATAAACATGCTGTAACTGCAGCTCACTGGCCTTCTACATCACACCAGTAATTAACTTGTGCCAACCCATGCTTGTGGAGGAGAAAAAAGAAAAGGACTTAGCTCTGCTCTGACTCAACACAATCCCTGCTGGGAAACAAGAAAAGGAATGTTCAAAAAGAAAATAGCTCTCCTATCTGTACAATAACTCTCCAGCACTGTTTCTTTTTATCAATATCACAATTTCTCTTGTATGCTTGCATAAAGATATTTTACATTTTCTGGATGCATCTTATACAAAAATTTTAGCATCACCGGTTAATGCCCTGTCATGATTATCACGACCGTCAGAACAACAGCATAAACAATTAAAGAAACCTAATTTACAACACAAATTTCCCATTTTGTCTGGACAATCAACAACAACACAAAACAAACAAAAATTACACCAGTGAGTTCACTGAACTCTTATCTAGACTGCTGTAAGGAAAAGTCCCAGACTTTTGAACTCCCTGAGCTCAATCTAGACTCCTATAAAGGACGGTCCCCAGAAACACAGGTTTCCAAAACCCGGTCTGGACTCCTATTACAGCTTAAAAGTGTAAACTATTTGCCAGCAACCATCCCAGACAGGCTGTGGTCTTTAACTGAATCCCCGATTCATTGCACACAAAACAAAAATAAAACAAAAACAAAAAGAGAAAAAACAAAAAGGACACAAAAAGAGAGAATCCTGGCAGCTGTCTTTGGTCTAAATTTGGTTCGAACCCAGCACCCAGCACCTCCCCTGGTCACAGAAAGATTGGCCTCTGTTTTGATGGTGGTGCTCCCTGGAGGTCTTTCTGTTTAAGGACAGTCGTTGTCCGTGCGCAGTTTCAATCTCGACCCTGTAACCAGGGGGAGGGTAGTGGGTCCGGCTCTCGAAGGACCAATATGTTATGGAAACTTTCCTCTTACCAAAGAAGCTGCAGACTCTGGGTTCAGATATATATCTTTATTTTAAAATCTTGTATACAGGGAGACTAGATGAACAAGAAATCTCAGTTCACAGTCTGACTATACTGATTCACTGCAACCTTAAATAGCCAAGAATACTGTTATCTTTACCATCACCAGCTCACCAGGTGCTGTATTTCTGGTCAAGAAGAAAGAACATATAATGATCCCCTTCTTGCCCCCTCCAGCTGCTGTAGATAAGGCACATGCACCTCTGTTATTTTCCCAGTCAATTGACATTCCAGACTTCTAAGATGATTTTGGCCTATTTCTTACTAACAAGCTACTTAATTACAAGCATGACATATATATATATATATATATATATATATATATATGACCTTTCTAACTTCAGCAACTTATTTCAGTAATTATTATTCTGCACTGAGATACAATTCTATTATCCTACAGCATGTACATTCTATAACAGAGTAAGCATAATCCTAATATATACACATATAGAATGATCATGATTTCCATTACAAATATTGTTAGGAGCAATCCCTACATAAAAGTATTTATTCTGCCACTATTTTTTTTTTACTTGTCTGCTAAAAAAAAATAGAAGCATTGCAAAAGAAAAAAAGTTTGCTTATCTGGCTTGCAACAGCTTTGAAAAAAAAAGAAGGTGAATGGGCTGTGTGAAGTCTGGAAGCCATAGGCGTAGTTTGACTGTTTCATTTGGGGGGGCAAAGAATGGGCGGAGCATATTAGCATATCATTTGCATATATACATATGCAAATGAATATGCTAATGTGGAGGAAGGAATTGAATTTACAGGCAAAATATCACAGATGCACATTTCAAAAAGCTGACACATTTCAATTAATAAATTATGAATAAAATACTTTTATCTACCTTTGTTGTCTGATCATTTAGTTTTTCTATTCGCTTTGGTCCCAGTGTCTTCTGTTTTATTCAGTGTCTTCTTTCCAGTAGGCTTCCCTCTGCTCCCCACCCCTCGCAGTCCCATTCATCTCCTGCTCCTTCCCTCTGCTTCCCACCCCTCCCAGTCCCATTCATCTCCTGCTCCTTCCCTCTGCTCCCCCCCCCGCGAGGTCCAAGATGGTGACTCCGTTTACCCCCTCTCTTCCTCCCTCCCTCCCTCCCTCCGCCGCAGTCAGGCGGGACGCAGACAGAGAGGGCAGGGAAGCCAAGCGGAGTAGCGGACGGAGAGGAGCGTGTCCATCTACCCCTCTCTCTTCCTCCCTCCCTCCGCCGCAGTCTTCAGCTTTTTCAGCGTTCCTGGCAGCGGTAGCGATGTACACGCTGCCTTCGGTCTGCCCCGGAAGCCTTCTCTTCAAGTTCCTGTTCCCACCTATGCGGGAACAGGAACTTGAAGAGAAGGCTTCGGGGCAGAGCCAAAGGCAGCGTGTACATCGCTACCGCTGCCAGGATCGCTGGAAAAGACTGCTGCCTGCGGCGGAGGGAGGGAGGGAGGAAGAGAGAGGGGTAGACGGACACGCTCCTCTCCGTCCGCTACTCCGCTTGGCTTCCCTGCTCTCTCTGTCTGCGTCCCGCCTTCCTCTGATGTCAGAGGAAGGCGGGACGCAGACAGAGAGAGCAGGGAAGCCAAGCGGATGGAGAGGAGCGCGTGCGTGCATGTGTTTTTGTTTTTTTTTAACTAATGGCGCGGCGGCGCCTCATCGTCGTTTGGGGGGCATTGCCCCCCCTCGCCCCCCCCAGTCTACGCCTATGCTGGAAGCTCACACAGAGGTCTCCAAAACAGGAGGGAGAGTAGGGGGAGGGGGAGGGTTTGTCACACAAAGCAGCAGCACTCTGTCTTGAGAGATGAGTTGGAAATAAGATTTCCTTTCGAAGGGGCTGCATAAACAATTAGCTCGGCTACAGGCTGTTTGGGCAACCTCGGTATAAAAAAAGCACTTTTTCTGCTCATACTACCTCTGTGTTTTGGAATTCACACACCAGGATATGACGTGTGTGTGTGTGTGTGTGTGCACACGTGCTACAGAGCAGGATCTCACAGTTATCTCTTGAAAACAGGAGGGGGGTCCAGTTCTTGCAGGCACAGCCCACAGGCTTCTGCCCTATGTGAAGATCTGAAAGCATAATGAGTCAGACCCCTACGGTTTCTTATGTAAGCTAGAAGCAAAGAGGACGAGGATGGTTGGTCTATTGTTTTGTTTTGAAACCTAAAACGTCTGTCATTCAGTAAAAACAGCTTTAATAGTAAACAGAAGGTATCCTTTTGAAATAAAAAATTATAAGAAAAAGAAAACAAAATGTCTATTTTCTTTCCTGTGAGAAAACAGTGAAGAAACAGCTTTAAAAGTAAGCATAAGGTATCCTTTTGACAGAAAAAATATAAGAAAAAGAAAACAAAAATGTCTATTTTCTTTCCTGTGAGAAAAAAAAAAAGGTTAAGCTGAGCATGTGCAACTAAATTCTGACAGGGCTGTAGGGGATGGTGTGGGTTTTTTTTTTGTTTTACCTCACTTCCTGTTACATGACCCTATCCAAGATGGCGCCTCGTAATGGAAACAGGAAATGATGTGATACATACAGTAATGGCTGCAATCTTGAAAAAGGGGTGTGGTTGTGACATCACTTCATGTGACATCACCAAAAGGGGTGGGGTTCAGGGTGGGTTTATGCAAAAAGGGATTGGGTTTGGGGATGGGGCAATGCAAAAAGGTGGGGCAATGGGTGTGTCTATGCAAAAAGGGGTGGGGCTTGGGCAGGATAAAGCCATCATATCCGGTGATGACACCTGGGTGAGTGTGCACAGCTTGGGCATGGCGGGTGGTAACACCATTGAAGAGGCAAGGAGTGGATGTGGCTTGTGCGTGTCCTCATTTTTGATTGGCCGAAAACCCGGAAGTGGATGTGTCACCTGCCAAAATCAATTTCTTTTGACAAATGCAGGCGAGGTACACTATCCTGCTTATAATCGAACGAGAAAAACGCCCAAGTTCCGACCTAAATCGGGAGATGGACGTTTATCTCACAAAAACGAATAACGCGGTATAATCGAAAGCCGAACTTGGACGTTTTCAACTGCACTCCATCACGGAAGCGTACAAAGTTGACGGGGGCGTGTCGGAGGCGTGGTGAAGGCGGGACTGGGGCATGGTTATCACCCGAACAGAGATGGGCGCCTTTCGCCGATAATGGAAAAAAAGTATGCGTTTGTAGCTATAATTTAGGGCACTTTTCCTGGACCCTGTTTTTTCACGAATAAGGCCCCAAAAATTGCCCTAATGACCAGATTACCACCAGAGGGAATTGGGGATGACCTTCCCTGACTCCCCCAGTGGTCACTAACCCCCTCCCACCACAAAAAATGATGTTTCACAACTTTTTATTTTCACCCTCAAATGTCATACCCACCTCCCTGGCAGCAGTATGCAGGTCCCTGAAGCAGTTGTTAGGGGGTGCAGTGGACTTCAGGCAGGTGGACCCAGGCCCATCCCCCCCCCACCTGTTACAATTGTGCTGCTTAATGCTTAGTCGTCCAACCCCCCCAAACCCACTGTACCCACATGTAGGTGCCCCCCTTCACCCCTTAGGGCTATAGTAATGGTGTAGACTTGTGGGCAGTGGGTTTTGAGTGGGATTTGGGGGGCTCAACACACAAGGGAAGGGTGCTATGCACCTGGGAGCTCTTTTACCTTTTTTTTGTTTTTGTAAAAGTGCCCCCTAGGGTGCCCGGTTGGTGTCCTGGAATGTGAGGGGGACCAGTGCATTACGAATACTGGCCCCTCCCACGAACAAATGCCTTGGATTTATTCGTTTTTGAGCTGGGCGCTTTCATTTTCCATTATCGCTGAAAAACAAAAACGCCCAGCTCACAAATTGTCGAATAAAACATGGACGTCTATTTTTTTTCGAAAATACGGTTTGGTCCGCCCCTTCACGGACCCATTCTCGGAGATAAACGCCCATGGAGATAGACGTTTTCGTTCAATTATGCCCCTCCATGTCACGTCTGTGGCCGTGTGACCACCCTCAACCTTACCTTCTTTCTGGGGGTCAGCAGCTCTGCTGGCTTCTGTCTGTCTTTGTGTTAGTCTTGTCTCTGTCCGGGTGTGCTGATTGCTTCACTAGACCTCACTTGTGTGGGCTATGCCTCTCTAGGGAGCCAGCATCTAAGATGGGTGCCACCGGCTCTGTGCCAGCTTCCAAGATGGCTCCTGCTTGTCTTTCCTGTGGGCTCACTTCCTATGTGTGCCAAGCCTCTCTTTGGGGTCAAGGTACTTCCTGCTTCTGTCCTGCTGCTGGTGACCTCATCAGTGAGCGCCTTCATAAGGAACTGCTGTGCTGGCATTCTGGGCCTTTGCATTGGTGTTATGCTGTTAGGCCAGGTCAGGTTAGTAAGTGTCTGCTGCACTACTGCTTAGCCTTTCTCTGGGTTCCAGCTCAGCTTCGCTCTGTGTCTGTGTCTGTTGTCTTCCTGTGGGGGGTTCTTCCCTGCCTCTGCATGTCTGTGGACTGTGGGTCCTTCCTGGCTTATCCTGTGTTTGGAGGGAAGCCTCTGCTCCTGGCTTACTCTGTGTTTGGGGTGAAGCCTCTGTTCCTGGCTTACTCTGTGTTTGGGGTGAAGCCTCTGTCCGTGTTTGTTCTCTGTCTGCATGTGAAGCCCAGCCGTTGTGAGTTCAGACCCGTGGCTTGATTTTCCTGGTTTACTCTGTTTGCTCTGCTGCCGGCCCAAGACCCTTGACCTGTTCTTCCTGGTTTACTCTGTTCGCTCTGTTGCCTATCCTGAACCCTGGTTCTGGCTAGCTAGTGTATCCGGTGTTCTGCTCTGCCTAGCTAACATATTTCCTGAGTGCCTATCCTGTACCCTGTTTGTATATCCTGTGTGCATATCCTGAACCCTGCTTGTATATCCTGAGTGTATATCCTGAATCCTGTATCTGTCTAGCTAGTGTGTCTTTCCTGGGTGATTATTCCTGTATCCTGTCTCCACCTAGCTAGAGGGTTTACCCTGTGGGTATTCCCGGATCCCTGTTCTGTCTAGTGTGTATGCTGCCCTAGTCTTTGCTCCTGCTAGCTTTCGTATGTCTTGTCTCCTTGGTCTGTCTTCTGGTTCTTGCTAGTGGCAGTGCAGCAGCTCCCTGTCTGAGTTTAGTTCCTAGTCTAGTCTGCCTCGTGTATCCCAGACCCAGGGTGGGTCCTCAGGATCTTCAGTTCCTGCGTATCCTGCAAGTCCTGCCGGCCACCTGCACTTCGGAGCTCAACTCCGGAGGAATGGTAGCTAAGTGCAGGTGAAGCTGTTCCTGTTTCGTCTGTTCCAGTTACCTGCCTTTTACTACTCCAGTCCAAAGTTCCAGTACTGCTCTTCCGTGTATCCCATCCCAGGGTGGTCTTGCCTGCCGCTGCCGCTCCTCGGCAGTGGCCCAAGGGCTCACGAACTCCAGTTCCACCTCGAGGACCTGATAGAATGCCAAGGTCCTCGAGAACGCGACACACTACTCATGGATTATTCTGTTTTGAACTGCTCTCTTTTGTTTAAACATAGTTAAATGGACTATAAGCCCCTAATGCAGTCCATTGGTTTTGTTATATTTTGTTGATGACTTATACTTTGCCAAAACTGAAAACTCTTATCTCTATCTGGGCGATAATAAAATAAGCTAATTGTGAACACTATCCATCCTAAAAGGTTGTTTTGTGACTGTACATGAGGAATTGTGATATTGACTAGATAAGTGTATGTTTGTGTCCCTAGTCATGCATCCAAAGTTTATATAATCCTTTTAAGAAACCACTTTTTCTGCTCATTCTATCCCTGTGTTTTAGAATTCACAGACCAGGATATTGGTGTGTGTGTGCGCGCGCACGATCTCACACAATTATCTCTTGAAAACAGGAAGGGGGGGCTAGCTCTTGCAGGCACAGCCCACAGGCTTCTGCCCTATGAATGAATCATTTAACTTATTAGTGGACATAACCACAGAGGTATGGTATGGTCGCATTTTCAGTGTGGTAATACTAGGTCCCAGCTAAGGAACAAGCTATTTTGAGCTAGTCTTCACTGGACCAAAATTGCTTTCCATCACCAACTGTTGCAGGAATTACAAGAATCTGTGGTACTTCAGGAGTCAAACACCACACACCAGAATGAGAGAGAAGTCTTCTTTATTTGCCAGCAAACAAAGTAGGACATCAGCACTAGGTCTCTCTTTATCTTCAGCTCTCTGTGTCTTGTGGCTTCTGTCTCAGCTCCTTCTCTTCTTTCTGTTGTCTCTCTTCTAACGTAAGCTGCTTCTGCTCTCAGTTATATAGGGTCCTACACCTCTCTAGCCCCCCTTTCTCACCAGATGGTAAAGAATAGATTGATTACCCTGCCTTGAACTAATTATCTCTATACATTACTCCAAAATATCAGTTACATAGGTTTGAGATATTTCCTAAACTGACCTATTACCTGGGGCCTCTCACACTAGACAATGTGGCACCTATCTCTTGCATTTTATTATTATTAAATTCTCATATTCCCAGTCATAGCTTCATACTAACTGCTAACTGGACTCTGGCATTCATTAAGGGGTCAAGGGCCAAGGGGCCAGTCTTGCTTAATAGCACACATACATTTATTACTTTCAGAAAACCAGTCCTTCATTTAGCTATAATTAATCAAGACTTTCCCTGACCTCTTTCACCTAGCTTCCTACACAGAACTAGCTACGACTGTGGATAATTCAAACCAGATGATGGCAGACAAAGCTTCACTTGAAAAGTCAGTCAAAGATGTAACACTGAATTAAAAAGGATATTCTACATAGAAATAGAACTTATTAATTACACAGAATAAAACATATTCTAAAATAAGCAGAAATCAGAATTCCTTATAAGACAAATTCTAACTCGTCTAGAATATCTATATCTACTCTATCTTCTTCTAAACAGCATTAAACTAATCCTTTAAACTGCCTGCAATATGCCTTGCTTATAATGGTATCCAGATGTGGTAAATAATTACTTCTCTCTAACCTTTCTAACCTCTGGTCTAGCAAAAGCTAGACATTTGAGTAAATTAAACCCAGATGGCATTCCTCCACTTTACAGGACTGAACCAAATTAATATGACTTCTTTGCCCAAGCTGCCTCATTCCCCCCTTTGAGACCAAAATCAGCTTATGCAGAAATAAGTCTCACAACTCAAACTCTGGGGATTATAGTGATCCCAACTCCATACCTCCTCCTGGGGCATAACTTCTAGGAATAGGCTTGTGAATCACCATTACCCTACTCGTTAAGGTCCGACGGCATACTGCCGAAGCACATGAGGCCAGGAAACAAAACAACAATCCTGCTAAAACTAAGACTATTAGGGAAATGAACAAGGGACGTATCCATGAGGTCAATGACCACCACCAGGAGGTAAGGTCTAATCCTCCTCGGTAATCCTCCACATTAAGACTAGCCAACTGTAGGACTTTATCCATGGCATGCCTAACTACATGCGTCATATTTATGACAATGGTACAGCACTCTGAAGAATTGAGCACTGTGCAGAGGCCACCCTGGGCTGCAAAGAGGTAGTCAAGGCCCATACGGTTATACCGAGAAACTACACTTAATTCATTAATTTGATCCTGCAAGGCATTGACTACCACGTTCAGCTCATGAACTAAAACATGGAGTAGGGACTGAAGTCGCCGGGTAGCCATGCCTAGTTCAGTGATACCCGCTACCGGGCCCCCAATTGGAATCCAGGCCGTGGCAGAAAGGGCCACAAGTCTCTTTTTAGTCAGAGGATAAGTAGAGTTGATGTACTGGAGGGCTAATTCAATCGCCTCATCCTCTGTGGCAACGGAGGAAGGTAAGGACAAGGCCTCTCGCTTAGAGCGGTGCGGGGATGGTGGCCTGAGAAGAGGAATAACTTTAGGAAAATAATTCAAGGTTACCAATACACAAAAATCATACGTGGGGGGAAGAATCATGTGGAGGACATTATCACAGAGCCAGTAATGACCAAGGAGAGGGTGAGGGAAATTCCCAATAAATGTTGGCTCAGGCTGGACAAGGTACTTAGGATGCCCATAATGCGAGCCCCTATCCCAGGGGGAACGAAGACGATATGGAGACTTTGCACACCATAGGTGCCAATCCCCAATTGTGACAGGCTGCTCATTTGTTATAAACTCTTCATACCCCGGGGACTTATGAAAGTAGAAAATAAGCCGGGACACTATAGTCCTCTCAGTGGTACGCTTAGGAGCCAGATAATCACCTGGGTCATAATCTGCAGGTACGGTATTAGGGCACATAGGAGTACCTGGAGAGACTACCCACACAGATTCCCCCTTCTCTGGGAGAACATTGGTATAGTTACAGGAAATGGGAAGAACAGTTGAGATGTTTTTTGTTAAACAAAATACTCCAGAAGCTGGATAGGGAGACGTAAAGACTGGTCTTAGAGAAGTTTCAGAGGGGGAGGTAGCATTATAAAAGGACCACCAAGTATAATCCTGGCTCCAAGGACCTGAACTCGAAAAGTAGGGAGGTATAAGAGCTGTAAGTGGCACAGGGACAGGAACAGCTGGGACATCTGTGGTATAAGGAGAAAATCGGGAACACACAATACAAGGGGAAGTAATCTTTGCCTGGCTAATTAGTTCCTGGACAGAGTGTAGCCAAAGGTTGGAGCGAGTTAGGGTATTAGGAACAAGGAGGCAAGGAGTAGAAAATAACAAAAGCACCCAAACTACTAACATTTTCTTTCTTCCTAATCTAAAACAAATACAGCAAACTAATTAAGCAATAATATTCCAACAGTCTGTGCTAGTCACAGATTACTCTAATATAATGTTCTCAGTCTTTGAGTTCTTATACCAGTTGGGATAGAACCTCAACTGACAAGGATCAAGCTCTCGAATTCCAGGAAAGCCAGAATCAGGCAAGAAAGAGTCTCAGTATGAAGCCGAAGTCCAGCAGCTCCTGCGGTATGCAGTTGACCCTTCTTTTCAGCTAGTAGATTCTTTGGTTCGGGTCAAGCGCAGCTTCAATGGCTCCGCTGGATCACTTTCTGCTCTCCACTGTTTAGGCTCCGTCTGATCCGTGCTGGGCTCAGTCTGGTCAGCAGACTTGATTCGAGACCAATGGACTCATGGAGTTATCCCTGCGACCTTCACAGCTGTAGGGGTAGAAAGCAAAACAGTAAAAGGTCCTTTCCATCGGGGCCCCAAAGGCTGGAGCCTCCAGTCTTTCACCCAAACTCTATCCCCTGGCAGGAAGGAATGTACCTGAGCCTGGAAGGGGACAGGGTTTATTTCTCTCACATAAGACTGAAGCTCAGAAATTATCCGGCCCAAGAGGGCTACCTGGTCCTGCACCTGGGCAGACCCTAAAGTCCCTATGTCTCCCTTAATTCCCTGCAAAATGGCTGGGGGCTTCCCATACACAATTTCAAAGGGAGAGAGGGCCGTTCCTTTAGTTGGGGTGCATCGGAGGCGGAAGAGG
Source organism: Microcaecilia unicolor (assembly GCF_901765095.1). Lineage (NCBI taxonomy): Eukaryota > Metazoa > Chordata > Amphibia > Gymnophiona > Siphonopidae > Microcaecilia > Microcaecilia unicolor. The sequence goes on along the minus strand of NC_044040.1, from coordinate 114,651,565 downwards.
GCTAGTGGCAGTGCCTGTGGCCATTTCAGTTGGGTTTCCTGACAAATCTTTGCTAGGCTATTTTTCAAGGTTCTGTTTGCCCGCTCAACCTGCCCTGAACTCTGGGGACGGTAGGCACAATGCAATTTCCAGGTAATGCGCAATGCGCGGGACAGGGCTTGAAGTGTGGCTTCAACAAAGGTGGGACCATTATCTGAGCCTATGGCAAGGGGCAGTCCATACCTGGGGATGACATCCCTAAGGAGGGCTCGAGCTACTTCTGTGGCTTTCTCAGTGACTGTAGGGTATGCTTCCACCCACCCAGAGAAAGTGCAGACCATGACCAAGAGGTATCGGAGCCTACCGCTCCTGGGCATTTCTGTGAAGTCTATGACTAGGGACTCAAAGGGTGTTAGTCCTCTAGACTGAACTCCTGGTGGAATACGGGGTCCCTGACGAGCATTATTCTGGGCACAGAGAGTACATCGGGCAGAGGCAGTGGCAACCAGACTATCCAATCCTTCCAGCACCACTACTCGACTGAGTAGGCGGGCTAGTGCTGTTTTCCCTAAGTGTGACAAGTCATGAGCTTGAGACACTACAGGCCAAGCTAGGTGGCGTGGCACCAGAACTCTGGTATCAGGGAGATGTAACCAGCCATCAGGTCTCCTTACTGCCCCTTCTTCTTGAGCCCATTTCTCTTCCGTTTGGGTGTACATAGGCGTCCATTCTTGCAGTCGAATTTGGAACAGGGGGGTCACAGTACCTGCTGGGGGTCCTCGAGCAGCTTCCTTGGCCACCTGATCAGCATGGCGGTTCCCTCGGGCCACTGGAGTATCTGTCCTTTGCTGTCCCCGGCAGTGAATGACAGCTACCTTCTTAGGGGCCCAAACGGCCTCTAGCAACTGAAGTATTTCAGGTCCATACTTAACAGGTTGGCCTGCGGCATTTATGAGTCCCTTTTCCTTATACAAAGCTTCATGAGCGTGTAGAGTTGTGAAGGCATACTTGGAATCAGTATAAATGTTGGTCACCAGTCCTGCTGCTAGCTCCAGAGCTCGTATGAGGGCCACAAGTTCTGCTTTCTGGGCTGAAGTCCCTCGGGGCAGGGCCCTTGCTTCTATCACCTTGTCCTCTGTCACCACAGCATAGCCTGCCAATCGCTTGGAGTTCTCCACGTAACTGCTTCCATCTGTGAAATAAATTACATCTGGGTCCCTCCAAGGAACATCTTTAAGATCTGGTCGACTGGAGTACACTTCATCCATGGTTTGGATACAGTCATGATCCGGTGGTCCCTCAGATGCTGGCAAAAGAGTGGCGGGATTGAATGTAGCCACTGTTTCCAGGTGTATCCGTGGATTCTCACACAAGCTGGCTTGGTACTTAACCATGCGGCTATTTGTAAACCAGTGGTTGCCCTTGTACTCCATGAGGGTGAGAACTGCGTGGGGGACTTTAACAACCAGTTCTTGCCCCAAGGTCAACTTGTCAGCTTCCTGGACCAGTAAGGCTGTTGCTGCAATGGCCCTCAGGCAGGCTGGCCATCCTTTAGCCACTCCATCCAGCTGTTTAGACAGGTATGCAACAGGCCTCTGCCAGGATCCCATCATCTGGGTCAGCACACCCAGAGCAACCCCCTGTCGCTCGTGGACATACAGTGAGAAAGGTTTCTCCACATCAGGAAGGCCTAACGCAGGGGCTTGGAGTAGGGCTTTCTTTATGGCGATGAAGGATTGTTGAGCAATAGGTCCCCATTCAAATGGTTCCTTTTCACCCCCCTTTGTGGCCTGGTAAAGGGGTTTCGCCATCAGTGCAAAATTCGGAATCCAAATTCTGCAGAATCCGGCTGCTCCCAGAAATTCCCTAACTTCCCTTCTGGACTTGGGTTGGGGAATTGCAGCAACCGCTTGCTTCCTACTAACATCCAGTCTCCGACTTCCCTGGGAAATGCAGAAGCCCAGATACTTCACTTCTGACTGACAGAGTTGGGCATTCGAGCGTGAGACCTTATAGCCTGCATCCAAGAGTAACTCCAGCAATTCTCTGGTAGCCTCGAAACACTCTTCCTGGGTCACTGCTGCAATCAGGAGGTCATCTACATACTGGAGTAAAACTCGCCTGGAAGGCTCAGATTTAAAAGTCTTAAGGTCTTGTCCTAGGGCAGTCCCAAAAATGGTGGGGGAGTTCTTGAACCCCTGTGGCAGGCGGGTTCATGTATACTGAAGCTTCCGTCCTGTTACTGGGTTTTCCCATTGAAAGGCAAAAAGCAGTTGACTGGCGGGGGCCACCCGAATACAAAAGAAGGCATCTTTTAGGTCCAGTGTTGTGAAATGGGTAGCTCCAGAAGGTATCAATCCCAGCAGGACATATGGATTAGGCACTACAGGGTGTAATGAAATAGTGGATTTGTTGACCACTCGTAAGTCTTGGACTGGCCGGTAGTCCTCTGTCCCTGGCTTCTGAACTGGCAACAGTGGCGTATTCCATGGAGACTGGCAAGGTCGAATAATTCCATGGGATAACAGACGATTCAGATGTGCTTGAATCCCTTCCAGAGCCTTTCGGGGAATTGGGTATTGACGAAGATGGATTGGCCGGGCACTTGGAAGTAAGTCTACATGGACAGGAGGAATATTTCGGGCCAACCCTGGGGGATTATCTTCTGCCCATACCCCATTGACCTGGAAGCTGACGGCCAGGGATAGGTCAACTTGGCCATGCGACTGATGCAGCCGCCATTCTTCTTCTAGGGGGCAGCAGAAACTCAATATGCCCTTAGGGCTGGATGTCGGGGGCCGAAAGGAGACTGAAGTCTGGCCATCAGAGTCAAAGGAAATTTGGGCCCTAAGCTTGGACAGCAGGTCCCGGCCTAACAAAGGGATTGGACAGTCTGGCATATACAGGAATTCATGAGTGACTGTGTGTGAGCCTAATTGGCATCTACGGGTCGTCAGGAAGGGCCTCCGGTTCTGCACCCCCGTGGCTCCCACCACTCGGACAGTTTTTCCAGACACAGGCGCTAATCGCTCCGTCACAACAGAATGTTCAGCTCCTGTATCAATCATGAATGGAATTGAGCGGCTCCCTATGGTTAGCTTGACCATGGGTTCCTGGGAGCCCAGTTTGTAGGAACCCGGTCTGTCCTATTCATCCCATTCTGCCATCTCGGCTATCCCAATGATGTCAGATTCAGAAAACTCATACCTTCCCTCTCGAACTCGGCCTCGGCTTCCTCGATCTCCTGGTCCCCTTCTCAGTCCCTGGCGCCTCTGGGGGCATTCATCTTTCCAGTGCCCTCTTTCCTTGCAGTAGGCGCACTGATCCCTCTCCAATCGTGGTCTGGGATTCTCCCCTCGTGGCCGGGATTGATTGAAGGAATCTCGAGACCGGGCTGGCGGTCCGGGGTCTCACTTTGGCTTCCCATTGGCTAGAGGTCGACCTCGGTTAAGGGTGGAGTTAGTAATGGCTGCCGCCAAAAGGTCGGCCTTCTTCTGCATCTTCCGGTCAGCCTCTTGGCGCATCTCCTGATCCCTATTAACGAAAACCTTTGTTGCGATCTCAATTAGCTGGGTGGTATTCATCCCTGCGAATCCCTCCTGACGCTGCAGCTTCTTCCGGATATCTGGCATACTCTGGGCCACCAATGCACTATTCACCATTCTCTGGTTTTCTAGAGCCTCAGGGTCAAATGGGGTGTATGTTCTGTAGGCTTCAATTAGTCGCTCTAAAAAGGCCCCAGGGGATTCAGTTGCCCCTTGGAGAATTTCAGAGACCTTTCCCAGATTAATGGGCCTCTTTATGCCTTTCTTCATACCTTCCAGCAAGTCCCGGCAATAGCCAGACAACAGTTCATAGTGCTGCCCATTATTTGGATCCCAAGCTGGAGCTGCGCGAGGGAACCGAGTTCTAACCCATTCCTCTAGGTCCTGTGTCCCCTCGGGGGCACGCGTTCGCGTGATGGCCTCAGCATTTTGTAAAATCTTCCGCCTCTCCTCAGTTGTGAAGAGGGTCAGGAGAAGTTGTTGACAATCAGTCCAAGTTGGGTTATGGGTGGCCATAATGCTAGCCACTAGGTCCACCACTGCCTGAGGCTTTTCAGTATAAGAGGGGTAATGCGTCTTCCAATTCAGGAGATCGGTGGTTGTGAAGGGTACATACTGGTAGGCCTGTATAACCTGACCCTGATTATTAGGATCCGGTCGAGTGGTGGTTACCTGGTGGAGTGGCAGAGCTCTCGAGGAGGTGGGAATGGAACCTGAGGTACAGCTAGGAGCTACCCTCCTATCATGCTCAAAGGTGATTGCAGCAGGTCTAACCCATTCAGGGGAGGTGTGTTGAACCCCTGAGGGATGGGGAGGGGTACTCATAGACTGAGAGGTGATCACAGGTGATTCAGTCCATTGAAAGGGATGCTGGGCCCCTGATGAGTGGGTAGGGGTACTAGAGGGAAAGACTGGGCTGTCGGGAGTTGAGGAGTCAGGGAGTGGGGCCCAAAGCGGGTCTTGGGAGGTTAACAGGGAAGGATGTGGCAAAGGAGGGTAGATGCTGGCTGAAAAGTCCAACCTAGGATGTGGTGGGGTTTGCACAGAAGGGGAGGAACTATCCGGAGAAGCCTGTGCTGGAGAGGCTTGGGCTGGACGCCGTGGATCTCTGGGGGTGGAACGGAACCCCAACAATGGACCATAAGGTGGTGGCTCAAGATCTGAGGGGTCATCAGAGAGTATGGGTTTCTTGGACAGGGTAGGGGCGGAAGCCACCGATTGGGTGGTAGGCTTCCTGGGGCTCTTTCCCTCCTCCAGTTTAGATTTTCTAATAATCTTTCTTTGAACGCGGCCCAGCATGAACTTTACTGGGGATCCCATATAAGTTTTCAACCAAGAGGGAGGGTCCCAGGAATCTATATAGGGGAGTTGTTCAAGATATTCTGGTTCTCCTACAACTATGCTGTAGACCTTCCGGATTATGTCAATATCTAAGCTGCCACTAGGGGGCCACCCCACTCCCATAGATGGCCACTCAACTTCACACAAGGTTCTTAGAGTACTTAAGCTTAAAGTCTGTCCATAATCATTAAGTAAAAATCCTTTCTTAAAATTCTTAAGCATACAATCTAGGGGAGTAGCAATTTGTCTAGATGATGTCCCCCCCATAATGCTTACAGTTACAACACACAGAAAGGAAGGGAATTTTTTGGAAGTGTGGTATGGGGTCCACACTCCCGAGACACAAGGTAAACAGACAACAATCGCTTCCTTCCGTCGCTGGCCAGTTGAACTCGCGTTAACTGGAACCGCAGCTATAAGAAGTCCACACTCATTTAATCATTCATGCATCACACACATACTGTACAAAAAATCCCACCCAACAATTTCAGATTTCTCAGATACAGATAAGCTCTGGTGGTTTCCCTACTAGTCCCCACTAGACTAGAAGGTACTAAGGCCTTCGCTGAGAGTTGATCAGACTCCCCTTCCCTCAACTTTTGAGGGGCTGGTTTACAGTTTCCTAGCTAGGATTACAATACAGAATACAGAATACATACCCGGCTAATGTTCCTCAGTCAGTTGGGTGCCAGAAATTGATGTAGGGTTCAGGATCCCACTTCTTACACCAAGAATTGTTGCAGGAATTACCACTATTGTTAGCAGAATCTGTGGTACTTCAGGAGTCAAACACCACACACCAGAATGAGAGAGAAGTCTTCTTTATTTGCCAGCAAACAAAGTAGGACATCAGCACTAGGTCTTTCTTTATCTTCAGCTCTCTGTGTCTTGTGGCTTCTGTCTCAGCTCCTTCTCTTCTTTCTGTTGTCTCTCTTCTAACATAAGCTGCTTCTGCTCTCAGTTATATAGGGTCCTACACCTCTCTAGCCCCCCTTTCTCACCAGATGGTAAAGAATAGATTGATTACCCTGCCTTGAACTAATTATCTCTATACATTACTCCAAAATATCAGTTACATAGGTTTGAGATATTTCCTAAACTGACCTATGACCTGGGGCCTCTCACACTAGACAATGTGGCACCTATCTCTTGCATTTTATTATTATTAAATTCTCATATTCCCAGTCATAGCTTCATACTAACTGCTAACTGGACTCTGGCATTCATTAAGGGGTCAAGGGCCAAGGGGCCAGTCTTGCTTAATAGCACACATACATTTATTACTTTCAGAAAACCAGTCCTTCATTTAGCTATAATTAATCAAGACTTTCCCTGACCTCTTTCACCTAGCTTCCTACACAGAACTAGCTACGACTGTGGATAATTCAAACCAGATGATGGCAGACAAAGCTTCACTTGAAAAGTCAGTCAAAGATGTAACACTGAATTAAAAAGGATATTCTACATAGAAATAGAACTTATTAATTACACAGAATAAAACATATTCTAAAATAAGCAGAAATCAGAATTCCTTATAAGACAAATTCTAACTCGTCTAGAATATCTATATCTACTCTATCTTCTTCTAAACAGCATTAAACTAATCCTTTAAACTGCCTGCAATATGCCTTGCTTATAATGGTATCCAGATGTGGTAAATAATTACTTCTCTCTGACCTTTCTAACCTCTGGTCTAGCAAAAGCTAGACATTTGAGTAAATTAAACCCAGATGGCATTCCTCCACTTTACAGGACTGAACCAAATTAATATGACTTCTTTGCCCAAGCTGCCTCACAACCACCTGGATAGGCAGTGTCTTAAAAGGTGGAGGATAAGGAGGAAGGGGCGAAGCAAGATGGCGGCAGTAACATTGCACCGCAAGTGACTCTCTGAAGGTTGTTGTTGTGTTTAAACCCTTTCCTCTTGTTTTCTTCAAAAAAAGGAAAATCTTTCCTTTTACTTATTTGTACGATATAATGCCCCATACTAAGAGAAAGGGGTTGTTGGTGGAGGTGTGCTTGTGTGAAGGCCTAGACCAAGCAGTTTCAGTACTGCTAAATATCCAATATCTAAGAATTAATATACAGATGAGGAGAAGTGGAAATTTCTCTTTTTTTCTGTAAATTAGAATGGTATTGAGCAGGCCAGGTGTGGAGCAAATACCCCACCTTCCTCTGACAAGCAATTGAAAGACAATGAGCTGTTTACATGAGTGTGTTTATTAGCCTTTGAGAGACTTTTAGGTTGCAGGTCAAAGCAAAGTTCCAGGTGACAAGAGGGCAGGGCTGACAGAGGAGACAGAAATCCTGCAGTCAGGACGGGATAAGAAAATGCTATTGCGGGGGGGGGGGGGGGGGGGGGGTCGTGGGAACTGAGTCCTGAATCCTTTGAAGTGAGATACAGATTGCTTTTATGGAGGATGTGCTGGAGATGTAACTTTTAAGGAAATGCAATATGTATTTTGTTAGATGCCTTTTTTGGGCAATTGTAAGAAACAAATGGCATATCCTGTATGATGTATGGTGTATTCCTGAGAACCAGTTCTTTGTACTACAGCCTATATAACTGCCTGGTCTGGAAGACAAAGGGAGTCAATTAAAATCTTCCTCAGTCTATCTCAATAGATTATGGAATATGCGACCATTTCCATGTCTCCTCCCTTTTTATGTTCCCTCAATACCCTGTTTCTTATGTGCTACTCCTAACTTTCTATTGTTTCTTATTTTTCATGTTCTTGGGTAAGAATAAAATGTTGATAATGTGAGAAGCTTCTCTTGTTTATAGTTGTTTTTGGTACTTATCAAGCCGGAGGGTCTAAGAAAATCAGTTGGGGAATTTGTGGGGTTGAGGCACTGGGTTTTGGTTCCGAGACCCAGCACCAATAGGCCCAAACAGGATCTATTAGAACCAGGACCCAGCCGGCACTAACATTGACACCTACACAACAAACCATCGAACGTTTCCTCGCTAGAACCACAGTGACGGCGTCAGGAGGTCTCGCTGAGTTTGCAGCCCAAGGAGAGGTTGAGCTCTTGGGACAGGACATTTCGTTGTCCCCTCCGACGCGTTTTCCACCACCGCAACTGGCTGAGGTCGACGATGGAGGTAAATCCCAAACCTGCGAAGACGGAGGAGGGGTGATGCAACTGGGGCCCAACATTGAACCGGCAGCCGAGGCCCTTTTACCAACCAGGGCTCAGAGTAGTGCTGTAATGGCACAGAGGCCAGGAAATTCTCGGGTCTCCTCGCCTGCGGTGACGCTTGAAGCTATATGGGAGACGCTTCAGACTGTGATGTCTTCAACAAGCAAGATTGAATCTTTAGTGAGTAATGTTCAGAATCTATCTATAGCTTTTACTACGATGAAAAATGAAGTTACAGAAAAGATAAAGCATTTGTCTGATGAGAATAATAAGCTGAAGGAAACCTCAGTTAAACTGATACAGGATAACACTATTTATCCTATATAATAATTCTCACCTCCAACAGGATGTGCTTGGGACCGTGCCTGCCGGAAGTGGTCTGCTAGGCAGGCACGCACTGACATCAGTGACAAACAATTTGGCAAAGCAAAACAATCTGAGTGCTGGCCATTAGGACACAGGGTTGATAGAGTTTTAAAAGACTGAAGGAACCGAAAGTGTTAAATGGGGGGAGTTCTGAAAGACTGAAAGACATGAACATTTGGGAAAGGAAAACAATCTGAATGCTGGCCATTAGGACTCAGGGTAGATAGGAGAGTTTTAAAAGACTGAAGGAAACAAAAGTGTTCAGGGGGGGGGGGGGGGGGGGGGGCAAGTTCTGAATGAATGAAAGAAATGAAAATTTACCAGAGGAACACAATCTGAATGCCGGCCATTTGTACACAGGGTAGATAGGACACTTTTTAAAAAAAAATGGACATGAAAGTATTACATCTTGGGGGAGGGGTGAGGAGGAAAGGGGTGGGGTATCCGGATACTGGGCGTTAGGGCCACGGGGGTACATAGACTTTTGAAAGCCTTAAGGAACCCAAAGTGTGGGAAGGAGGAGGAAAAGGAGGGGAGGGAATGGGGTGAGGGGCATTAGGAACAGGGGAGGGAGCCCTGTCACACACTCTCATTCTCACACACACACTGTCACACAGACAGTCTCACTCTGTCACACACCCGCACATTCACTCTGGCTCTCTCTCTCAAACATACACACTCCCAGGAAAACCTTGCTAGCGCCCGTTTCATTTGTTCCAGAAACGGGCCTTTTTTACTAGTGATACATAATAGACTGGAGTACTTTGAACATTTTAATAGGAGGTTAAATCTACGATTGCTGAATTTTCCACGGACTCCAGTGTATACTCCACTGGAAATCTTTAAAAGATATTTAGTAGAAAATCTAAAATTTTCTTCAGACAATATACCTCCTTGGAACAAAATATATTACTTGCCTACTAAAATAATGAAAGAAGATGTACCAAACTCCTTGCAACCTGATTTACTTGAATCTTCATTAACAGCAACAACTGAGCGGCAAACTTTGTTGGTTTCATTTATATTTCAACAGGATTTGGAATCTGTTAGAAAAATGGCCTTGAAGAATTTACAAACCTCATTTTATGGGAAAAAAATCTGGGTTTTTCCAGACGTCACTAAACAAACCCAAGCAAGGAGAAAAGAGTTTCTGGCATTACGATTAAGAATAAAAAATTGCAGAGCATATACAAAAACATGGACTGATGAGACAAAGTCAGCACGGATTTAGTGAAGGGAAGTCTTGCCTCACCAATCTAATGCATTTTTTTGAGGGGGTAAGCAAACATGTGGACAATGGGGAGCCGGTTGATATTGTATATCTGGATTTTCAGAAGGCGTTTGACAAAGTGCCGCACGAAAGACTCCTGAAGAAATTGCAGAGTCATGGAATCGGAGGTAGGGTATTATTATGGATTAAGAACTGGTTGAAAGATAGGAAGCAGAGAGTAGGATTGCGTGGCCAGTATTCTCAGTGGAGGAGGGTAGTTAGTGGGGTCCCGCAGGGGTCTGTGCTGGGTCCGTTGCTTTTTAATGTATTTATAAATGACCTAGAGATGGGAATAACTAGTGAGGTAATTAAATTCGCCGATGACACAAAATTATTCAGGGTCGTCAAGTCGCAGGAGGAATGTGAACGATTACAGGAGGACCTTGCGAGACTGGGAGAATGGGCGTGCAAGTGGCAGATGAAGTTCAATGTTGACAAGTGCAAAGTGATGCATGTGGGTAAGAGGAACCCGAATTATAGCTACGTCTTGCAAGGTTCCGCGTTAGGAGTTACGGATCAAGAAAGGGATCTGGGTGTCGTCGTCGATGATACGCTGAAACCTTCTGCTCAGTGTGCTGCTGCGGCTAGGAAAGCGAATAGAATGTTGGGTGTTATTAAGAAGGGTATGGAGTCCAGGTGTGCGGATGTTATAATGCCGTTGTATCGCTCCATGGTGCGACCGCACCTGGAGTATTGTGTTCAGTACTGGTCTCCGTATCTCAAAAAAGATATAGTAGAATTGGAAAAGGTACAGCGAAGGGCGACGAAAATGATAGTGGGGATGGGACGACTTTCCTATGAAGAGAGGCTGAGAAGGCTAGGGCTTTTCAGCTTGGAGAAGAGACGGCTGAGGGGAGATATGATAGAAGTGTATAAATAATGAGTGGAATGGATCGGGTGGATGTGAAGCGACTGTTCACGCTATCCAAAAATACTAGGACTAGAGGGCATGAGTTGAAGCTACAGTGTGGTAAATTTAAAACGAATCGGAGAAAATTTTTCTTCACCCAACGTGTAATTAGACTCTGGAATTCATTGCCGGAGAACGTGGTACGGGCGGTTAGCTTGACGGAGTTTAAAAAGGGGTTAGATAGATTCCTAAAGGACAAGTCCATAGACCGCTATTAAATGGACTGGAAAAATTCCTCATTTTTAGGTACAACTTGTCTGGAATGTTTTTACGTTTGGGGAGCGTGCCAGGTGCCCTTGACCTGGATTGGCCACTGTCGGTGACAGGATGCTGGGCTAGATGGACCTTTGGTCTTTCCCAGTATGGCACTACTTATGTACTTATGTACTTATGTACGATCTGAAACTTTAGCCTTGGGTGCTTCATTTAATTTGAACTATCCTTGCAAATGCAATATAAAATATTTAGGGGTCAAATACGTTTTCTTGTTGCCTGAACATTTAAAGCAATTTATTACCCAGAAAAAGTTATTATAATGCATGTTGAGACTAAGTAGTTTTGATTAGCCTTAAGCTTTGGATAAATGGGATTGGTAATGTGTGTGGTTTATACTGCTAAGCTGGTGGTCAATATGTATATGCTATGATTCTTGTCTCCTGTGTATAGAACTGCTCTAACCTCCTCTAACCAGGTGGTCTAATACAAGTTATATAACTTTTCTTTTGTGTAACTGAAAATTATGTGAAATCTTTCTTAACTGTTTTTCCTATTCAAGAGGTAAATGCTTGTAAATTTTGAAAATGATAAATAAAGTAATAAAAAAAGGTGGAGGATAAATGATTTTTTGTTACACATGTCACACATGTCACACATTATCCCAAGCAAAGCCAGGTTCAAGTGTGAATAGAATTCAGTTATATCATGGAAGCAAATAGATGGACATGTATATGTCCATATATACCCAACTGGGCATTTTAAAGTCAGTCCACATGTTCAGAAATCATAGACAGTTATTCAAATATTATCACGTGCATACACCAGAACAGGCATCCATATACACACTGCAAAAGTAAACAACAACTTCTACAGAGTATGTCCAAAACATAATTTTTATTTTCTTATTTCCATCTACCAAAATTCCAGACAACAGATGTACAGATCAGCAGGACCCAAAGCAGTCCAAAACAAGTAAAGTCAGAAACAACACAGTTTATACCTAATTGTTCCAACACCTTTATGATTAATCTTTGGGTTTAAAATGCAAAACCATGTGCATGTAAGGACTGGATAAACGAATTAAAACAATGTTTAAAGCACATGCCCTTAATATGTAAAACTTGGTAGCAATAATGAAACAGAGATGGAATAGTCACATAGCAAGCAGCCTGAGCCAGCAGATTTATTTTCAATTGAGCATAATTAACTTTGTATGAACTTGGCGGCTAATAGTGTGCTGAACTGGATAATGTTGGCACATTTAGACTGATTCTGGACTTCTGCATGAAGGTAGCTCTGCCCTCATTATTCAATATCTGTCTTTTAAATAGTAGTAATAAAAAATATCGAGTGCATTTTTATAATATATCACTGCAATCCACAAAAGGAACAAGTTCCCACACTCCATCTTTTTCTTTTGATCTAGACACAGGAAAAAATAAAGTTTTTAAATGCTCCCAGGTTTCAACCTAATTCATGTTTAATGTGGGATATGTTATAAGTAAATAAATAAATAGAAACTCTAAAAGTTGCGCACCTGACTCATAACATGATGTCTGTTTTAGTGGCCTTTTACCATGAATATAACACACACTAGGGTGTCCCTAAAACCAGTCCCTCCAAATGGCACACGATTTATAACAAATTACTAATCTACCTATGAAAAGTTATTCCGTTATGATACTTCCTCTGTGTACATCCGTATGCTGCAGAAGCTGGCATGTTTGAAAATATAAGTGAGATCAAATGAAAATGCTACCAGCAATAAAGAACAATATGGATACAACAGCTCATACGTTTGTTTGCTTTGTTTTGAGTGTATGGGAATGACGGATGAGTGGGGGAGGAGAAAGAGCGAGTAACCTAATTGGCTTCAACTTCTCAAAGTCATCCGGGCACCTGATTTCTTCTAAACCTTGCAAGGAGGTTTAATAGACAGGAGTCCAAGTGATGTCAAAACGTTGAAGCCAGGTCAGTTGAAGTTTCCCCTTTCCCCGCATAGTTGTCATCCCTGTACACTCAAAACAAAGCAAGTAAACCTATAAGCTGCTGCATCCAAGTTGTCGTTCTTTATTGCTAGTGGCATTTGAATTAAGCTCACTATATTTTCAAACATGCCGGCTTGTGCAGCATACGGATCTGTACATCTGTCTGGAATTTTGGAAGGTAGAAATTAAATAAAAATTAAAATTTGGATGTGCCCTGTAGAAGTTGTTTACTTTTGCAATGTGATGGATGCCTGTTCTGGTGTGTGCCTGCGATAATCTTTGAATAACTGTCTTTACTTATGGCTATGATTTCTGAACATGTGGTATCATTAAAGGACAAACGTTTAAATGCCCAGTTGGGTATATATGCTAATCTCAACTTTGTTAAATGTTTCAGACATATCCATTTGTTCCCATTGTATAACAATTCTATTATTCTATCTCACTGTATTTTTAAATGTAAGCCACATTGAACCTGACTTTGTTTGGGATAATGTGTAATATAAATGTAAAAAACAAAATCCTTTATCCTCCACCTTTTAAGACACTGCCTACCTGTTGGACAGTGATGGAATAAGGAAAGCAATTTTGGTCCAGTGAAGACTAACTCAAAATAACCTGTTCCTTAACTGGGCCCTAGTAATACCATATTGAAAATGCAACCATACCGTGCCTTTGTGGTTGTGCTCCACTAATAAGTTAAAAGATTAACTGGATTTCTTGAAAGGATTATATAAACTTAGGATGCAATCACAATTCCTCATGTACCGCGTAAAACAACTTTTTAGGGTGGATAGTATTCCTTTTATTATCGACCAGCTAGAGATAGGAGTTTTCAGTTTTGGCACAGTATAAGTTATCATAAGAACAAAATATAAGAAAACCAATGGACTGCATTAGGGGCTTATAACCCATTTATGTTTAAACAAAAGAGATCTGCATAAAACAAAATATTTATTTTTATTGTGACTTATAAAACCACTTGCCCCTGAAACATGTTCAAAACAGAATAATCCATTTGTGTATCTAAAAGGTAAACTTCTACAAAACATGATGTGATTCCTTGTGCCCCTGTTCAAGCCTCCCAAGATCTGTTACTGTAAGATCTTAGTATCTTGATGTATAACCTCATCACATCAATACACCCTGAAGTCCCTTTATATTTCTGAAATGTCCTTTATTGAATAACAAACAGTTTACTCACAAATCAGAAGAGGTGCTTCTTAGCACAGAGCCTTCGTGTTCTGAAAGCTGCCTCGGTAGATGGAATCAGAGACCTGAGGAAAAGGGCAGCTCTACTACTTAAGTAGAAAAGCAGCTACACAGGCTGGCAGAGCAGCTCACAGATGGGAGACTGAAAATGCAATATCTTATTGTCAAGATATATATGAGGTAAAAAATTGGGTTCTCTCCAGGGAGTCTATGAGGACAAGTGCTGGCAGAAATAAGATGGAGACAGCTACCAAGTCAGTCAGAGAGAGAACCTGGACAGGAGGGGGGGGGGGCTCCCTCAAGCCCAAAGAACAAGAGGCCAAGAAGACCAATGAGCAGTGTTGCCAGGTGGGCGGTTTTCTGCGACCCGCCGTGGGAAATTTTTGCCTGTGGCGGGTCGCGGTTTTTTGGCCTTGTTTTGGGGTCTTTCTGCGGTTTTTTTAGTGGTTTTTCGGGCCGCGGGGCTAGTGGTGTTTTGGGCGGGGTTAGTGACATTTTGGGCGGGGCCAATGATGGGGAGGCGGGGTCGGTGACGGAAGAGGCGGGGGCGGGGTTGATGACGGCGGGGTTGATGACGGCAGGGGTGGGGGTGTCAGGGTCAGGGTTTGACTTTGGGCGGGTTTTGGGCTGGTTTGGGTGGGGAAAAATTTTCCACCTGGCAACCCTGCCAATGAGCACAGAGTCAAGCTAGGCTGAGCAAAAAAGGCCTAGGCAACAGCCCACCAATAATAACAGTTTTTAAGCAAGTGTGTCTGCACTACCTGTGAACTACATTTCACATAATGCCTTGTTTATTTAACATTACAGTGCACTACAGTAAAACATTAAACACATTTCAGAACCCATCCGAACCAGGCTTCCCAAGGCAGATTACAACAGTTAAGATGAACCCATCAGGAAATAGGATATCCTCACTGAAATTTGGCCATTTGTATTGTATACAGTGTATTTATTTAGTTCATTTTTAGTATAGAAAAATGAGCACAAAATACAGAGTTTAAAATTGGTGTTTCTACCAGCTATAATAATTTTTAAGCTGTTTTAGTGATATTCAATTGTTATTTCATGATAAGCTGTCCAATAAGTAAAAATATATATATATTTCGTCCTCCACCTTTAAGGCACTGCCTATCCAATTGAAACAGCTTTAGACTTGTTACAGATGGACTAACAATAAAGAACGAAAACGTGAATGCAGCAGCTCATAGGTTTGCTTGCTTTGTTTTGAGTGTACTAGAGATGACGGCTGCGCTGGGGAGTGGAAACAGAAATTATCCAAATTGGCTTTCTTGCTTACAGTGGACTCACAGATACGTTCACTTCCACTCCTGTCTACTAAACCTCCTTGCCTTCTAGATCCAACCTCCTTAGTCTAGGTCTTGCTTTCCGGATACCTCACTGTGTATGTCAAGCCTCGTTCTGGTGCTCCAATAGCCTTGTTCAGTGTGTTCCTAGCCTCATTCTGGTGTTTCAATAGCCTCTTACAGTGAATTCCTGGTCTCATTCAGTTTCTCCAATAGCCTTTCTCTGTGCGTTCAGGCCTCACTCCTGTGCTGCTACTCACACTTTCTCTTTACAACTTCTTGACTGTATGTAGATTGTAGAGTCACTTTAGAGGCGGAGTTTGGAGGTTGGACAGCAAGGTTTCGGAATAAACTCTCAAGAAAATAATTTCCCGAATTCCGAGAGGTGCTGGCTTTAGGCATCTTGAAAAAAAGTAAGGAAAGCTGAATATTTTTTTGAATTATAGATTTGTTTTGTGTACAGATTTACTTGGCTTTATGTATAAAATAAAAGCAGGCGCTGGAAGTGCAAGGCTCTGCATTTTGCGAAATACGCGCTGTAAAAGAAAGACAAGGAAGAGGGCGGGTTATAATAGTGGTGCTACTTCTCAGGCTTTGCTTGTCGTCTGCCTCTTTTGCAAAAAGCTCACACTGCCTATTTTTCACTGTGAAAAAAGAAAGATTATGTCAGGGAAGAAAAAGCAAAAGAGTGCTGGAAACATGAATCCTCTGCTTTTTAGCATGGAAGTGGGTTTTTGAGTCTGTCTCTGTCCGTTCTCGGGAGAGTGATTGTGATGACTTAGTGGGGTTTCCGGCTCCATGTGCTGCGCTTTTCCTCTGTGAGGAGAGCTAGCCATTAGACGAGATTAGGCAGTGGCCTAGGAATGCAGCTTGTGGAGAAGTGGGAGGGTTGGAGAGGAGAAGGTTAAGTACCAAACAGTAGCTGTAATAGGCGTAAAACAATAGATCCGGACACAGCCAAACTAAAAGAATCATCAGTGTTTGTTTTACATGCTGAAGGAGTGAGTGATTTACCAGTAGCAAATTTACCTGGGCAAATCACGTTTAAAATTTGTTCTCATTTGCATGCGCACACCAAAATGTAATATTTAAAAGCATGTCTTCTTGAGGGAGGGCAGAATAGGTGCTTGAAAGTTAAGCCCCCTACCCCACCCCTCAAATTGTGGTTGGCCCTGGCAGTGAGAGCTGGTGAGGATCTGCTGTTTATTTGCCTCTATTGATCCACTTTTTTCCCCCCTGATCTTTATGTACACCTCATGCCTGATTTTCAGTAAGGTCTCATGTGATAGTTTTTAGATTGCAAGAATAGCTTTCAGAAAGACAAATCACTGATAGAAGCAACTTTAATGATTGTTGTGTGCAGGGCTTTTTTTGAGGGGGTACTGAGTACTGGCACCTTTTCCATTGTCTGCTAAAATTGACCCATGGTCCCCAAGTTTTAATGAAAGAGCTCAGGCTCTACACACCAATTTTGCCTTGTCATAGATTCTGTGACAGGTTGCAGGGGGCCTGTCTATTGTGGGGTGGATCTCAGTGGTGGCCTGGCATTTGAGTACCGGCACCATTTTTTGCTAGAGAAAATTCACTGGTGGTGTGGTTTAAATCAGTGGTTCCCAAACTTTTTTGGTTCACCCTTAGTGTAATTTTTTGCGGCACCCCCCCCCCCGCCCCGGCCACATATGTTTCCCCACTCCTTTCTGTCCATACCTCCCCCGCCAAATAGGTCTCCACAACCCTCTACCACATAGGTCTCCCTTTCCCTGCAGCCCCCTCTTCTCACTCCAGCTCACCTCTCCTCCCTGAAAGTTCAGCACACCTCTCCATTCCCAGCAGACTCCCTGTTTCCAGAAAGTCCAGCACACCTCTCTGTGCCCTGAAGACCCCCTCCGCCTAGAAAGTTCAGCACACCTCTCTGTGCCCTGCAGACCCCAAAAAATGTAAGCCTGAAGCACTGCAGTGGTGGTGGGGGAAGTGGCAGATTCTGGACCTGCAGGAGGGGAAAGTAGGGAGCAATGCTGGATTGTGGACTGCGGAATGGAGGTCAGGATTTGCTGTGGCAACCCTGAAGTTTGCTGCAGCGCACCAGGGTGCCGTGGCGCACAGTTTGGGAACCACTGGTTTAAACATTCATGACTTTGCCGCAAATTATAAATTTTACTCTAAAGAAATCTGTATTGTACATTTACCCCCAAATTCTATATATGACACTCAGAATTGTGCGAGAAAATTTGTGAGCATGCACAGTTTAATTGAACAACAAACCAATTAGCTCCAATAATTGGGTTCTAACCAGGGGCGTAGCCATGGGTGGGCCCAGGCCCACCCATTTCCACCCAAGGCCCACCCAAAAATAATGGATCAAAATCGCAACCGCAGCCGCAGCTTCACTGAGTCTTCTTTTCTCTTTCCCCTCCCTCACCCCTGCCGTAAGCATCTGAGCACTCCAGAGCCTTCCCTCTGCCACAATCTGCCCTCTGGGAAACAGGAAGTTGCGCTGATCGTGGCAGGGAAGGCTCTGGAGCAGGTCTTTTCATCTGTGATCAGCGATAGTGAGGGAGGAAAACGGAGTGAGTGGATGTACCTGTAGGGTGGGAGAGGGACAGGCTAGGAGACAGTGGCTTCACCTGCGTGGGGGTGGGAGGTGGGGGGGGGGGGCTTGAGGCCATAGGGAAGGGATTGGAGAGAGGTTCTTGACCTTCAAAAGGGGGGGGGGGGGGTTGGCTGGACAAAAGGGAGAGAGATTCTGGACCTGCAAAAGGGGGGAGATGGCTGGCTGAAGGGAAGGGAGAGAGGTTTGGGACCTGCAAGGGGAGAGGTTGCTGCTTGGAGGGTAGGGAGAGAGTTTTGGATCTGCAAAGGGGGGTGGTGGCTAGCTGGAAGGAAGGGAAGTTCTGGACCTGCAATGGGGGGTGGCTGGCTGGCTGGAGGCAAGGGAGATAGATGCTGGACCTGAAAGGGGGGGAGGAAGATGGAGGGAAGGATGAGAGGTGCTGGACCTGCAAGGGAGAGAGGCTGGGGGCTGGAGGAAAGGAAGAGAGTTGTTAGACCTGCAAGGGGGGCAGGCTGGAAGGAAGGGAGAGAGGTGCTGGACCTGTGGGGAGGGGGCTGGAGGGAAGGCCTGCAGGGGAGGCTTGAGGGAAGGGAGAGAGGTGCTGTACCAGGAGGAGAGATTAGAGGGAAGGGAGAGAGATGGCAGATCAAGGGGATGAACGAAGAGGGAGACAAATTGTTTAACCCACAGTGGGAGAAAGAGCCAAAAGCTGGAAGAGAGAAGCAGAGTAGCTGGATAGGTGGGATCGGAGAGCAGAGAGAGACATTGGTGTGAGTGAGGAAGAAAGGGGAGATACAGAAACAGACGTGAGATGCTGTATTGGAATAACATATGAACAGAGAGGGGGGAATGTGAGAATAGAGAGGCTATGCTGGACACTTGGAGGGAGGGGTATATGGTCACAGGGGAGACATACTAGACATAGGGGACAATAGGAACTCAAAAGGGAGATACTGGGCATGTGAGGGCATAGGGACACAAGGGGTGATGCTGGACACAGGGGTAGGGGATAGAAGGGTGGTGATGGATGCAGGAATTTGAACATACTGGAGATACTGGACAAGGGACTATAGGGACACAGAGATGGGAGATGGATGGTGGACATGGAGAGAGAAGAAATGACAAATAGACAGGAGACCCTGGTAAGTGAATTAAGACAGAAGAAAGCAGAAACCAGAGACTAGATCCAAGCTGATTTGAAAAATAAAATAACCAGACATCAAAAGGTAGAAAAAAAAATCATTTTTTTTTCAATTTTGTGATTAAAATGTGTCACATTTGGAATGTACATCTTGCCAGAGCTGGTGTTAGACATGGCTGGAGCCCAGGCCATAAATTTGGGAGGGAACCCCCAAAGTCCATCACCAGACTGCACTGCCTTCAGCTTCCATCATGCTTGTGGCTCTCTCTGGCCAGGCCGCCAGGGGACCAAAAGCAATTGCTTTAGTTGCACTCCAATACCATCCCTGGCACGTACTATGTTTATATTTTGCACAGGAGGAAATGCATTTCATGTATTACATGCAAGTTTTGGCTTTTTGGGGTTTTGGTTATATTTATGTTTATACATTTTAGTCAATTATTCTATATTTGGCATTTTTATTCCGTGTGTGTGATTGAGGTATTCTGTTAGCATGAATTTTCTATGTAGCCTTCTGTAGTAAGTTTGGTTTGTTTAGTTTTCCCAATAGATGTATTGATATTTTACGGCCCCACTGTAATATGTAGGGCAATGCCTTTTTCATAGATAGGATCCTTCTTTTGGAAGTTAGTGCTGGCATTGTAGATTTGCACTTAGTGACATTTTGTTTTAAAGATTGTTTAATTTACTATATGGCGGCTGTTGAGATTATGGTGAGTTTTATGGCGAAATGTCCTAACTCTGCTCTGTACCCATTGGGGGAGGGACAGGGGGTTCTGTGTATGCAGAATTTATTTGCCTTTAATACTAGACTATACTTTCTGGGATCATTTCTATAGCGTGCAACTGAAAAGATATGTTGAAAAGTGTTTGGTCTTGCTATACAGGCTAAGTATGTGTGTTAGGGACCCGAGGCTCAATGGAGGCGGAAGAGTGCAATCTCTTGTACTTCCCCCTGAAGCCTGTACTGCTACCCTTATTGAAGTTATTGGGAGTGGAGTAGATCTGGAGCATGGGGTGGGGTATCAGGTGGCAAGTTTTTCAATTTCAAAAAAGTTGGCAACCCTGGTGCCCACTCATCTGACTTGTTGGCCCACCCAAAAATTGCTTTCTGGCTACGCCACTGGTTCTAACAATCATTTATTGGCGCTAATTGGCAACCAGTTAGAATTTATGCGCACATCTTCCTAGTCAGGTTCTATAAAGATGCGTGCATAAACTTTCTACGCAGATCTGAAAAGGAGGTGTGGCCATGAAGGGATATGGATGGATCATGGGTGTTCTTAGAATTTGTATGCAGCGATAAAGAATATGGTAGATCGAGGAGGAAGTGACGTCACCGATGGGACCGGTAGCTTAAATTTGTAGCTCCGCGGGGACGCGAAGTAAATTGCTAATAAATCCTCACATCGGGCGAATAATATTTCCACAGACGAATGGTTGAACTTACCAGATTTGATGGCAGCCAGAAGGAAACTTTCCAAATTTAAATACGCGGCGGAATCGGCGAAAGCGGGAGGCAGAGAGCAAACTGGGTTACCCCCGCGAGTAAACAAAATGGCGCCGGAGGAACCCGAGACGGAGGACGAACTCGAGGAACGAAGCGGCAGAGAGGGAGAAATTGAGAGAAGTGAATTTATAAAGTGGTTCCAAGACTTGAAAGCAGAAATGATAAATACTAGAAATAGTATTCAAGCTGCTGTTAAAGAGCTGCGGGAAGAAGTAAAGGACATTGGCAAGCGCATGGGAGAAACAGAGGAACGCATGGAGGTAATGGAAATGGAGGTGCAGAGTATGACGAAAAAAATTAAAGAGAAACGACAGCGTGACGAGTTGGAGATCAGGGTGGAAGACCTTGAGAATCGTTCTCGAAGGGGGAATCTGAGATTTAAAGGAGTTCCTGAGGAGGCTCAATATTTGGAAGCTACGAAAGTGGTGCAAGAAATTTGTAACTTTATAATGAGCCATGGAAGAGACTCCCAGGAGTATGCAGACAAGACTGAAATTAAAATTGATCGTGCACACCGGAGTCTGGGACCGCAGCGGGGAGAAAACCCTAGAGATATTATTGCATGTTTTCACGATTTTCAGGTGAAGGAGACTGTATGGCGGAAAGCCCGAGCTATGGGTGATATACATTGGAAAAGTTGTAAACTACAGATCTTCCAAGACCTGGCGAAAACCACTCTACAAAAAAGGCGGGAATTCCGCGAGGTAACGAGATATCTGCAAAAAGCTGGCCTGCGCTACAGATGGATCTTCCCCAGCGGCCTAATGGTCACGGTGGGGAATCAGACAAGGAAAATACAACACCCGGCAGCAGCGAGGAAGATACTAGAGAACATGGGATGTGCAGATGTGCCGGAGGAGTTACAAAATCCCACTGTGGAAGGCAATGGAGAGAACAATCCCGGCAAAGGGAGAGGGCATCTTCAGGGGAAACAGGGCAGCAATACAAACGGAACGCGGAAGGAGCGTGGCCTGGAGCAGCATGGGGACACTTGAACGGACAAATGTCAAGGGGCTTAGGCCCAGGCATAGCGTTTGACCATTTGAGTATTGGTAGTAAGTAAGACAAGACTGGTAACGTTTAACTGTTTATATATGTATGATTTGAACAGAGTATATTGGAAAGAATGAATAGGAATGAAGGTTTTACTGTGTGGGTGATATAAGAGGGGTAAAGATCCCGGGGGGACGACACTTCCTTAGGGATAAACTGGCAGCTGGTAGTAGCAGCCATCGGGGGAGAGGGGAGGAGGGGAGGGGGGAGGGGGGGAGGGGAGGGGGAGGAGAGGGCATGATCACAGTTGGTTCATGGAATGTAAATGGGCTGAACACACCTGAAAAAAGGAGAATTGTATTTAGAGAAATATCAAAAATGCATTGGGACATTATCATGATGCAGGAAACGCATATCCAGAGGAAAGATGCTAGGCTTATTCAATATAAAAACCTGGGCCAGAATTTTATTCTGGCAGACCCTAGAGGTGGGAAAAAGGGAGGATTGGCAATCTACATTAAAGAAAAGGTACCTTTTGTTCATGAGCAAACATACCTGGAGAGCCAGGGAAGATGTATAGCAGTTAAGGGAAAGGTCAATGAACAAATGATCACGTTAGTTAATATATACGCACCTAACGAGGGACAGGGTGCGTTCTTTGAAAAATTAAGACTGGAATTGATAGAATTTGTACAGGGAGAAGTGATTGTGGGAGGGGACTTCAACTGGGCAATAGCTGACCTAGATCACTCAAAGGGTAAGAAAAAGGGTGGAGTCTCAGCAAATACGACAAAGTTACTGAGTCTGTTCAGGGATTTGGATCTGATAGATGTTTGGAGATTGCAGCACCCGGGGCAGAGGACTTATACTTTCTATTCACACGCCCAACAAACGTATACAAGGATAGATGCAATATGGGGCTCCCGTAATCTATGGGGGGAAGTAGGGGATTCTAATATAGGAAGTATTCATGTATCAGACCATGCCCCCATATGGGTCTCCTGGAAGGGTATGGGGAGAGAAAAGGGACACACCTTTTGGAGATTGAATGAATCCCTGCTCGACTCAGTTGAGGATTGTGAAGCTGTTAGCAGGGCGATACAAGAATACCTAGTTTACAATGATAAAGGGGATGTAACAGAAGGGACGCTATGGGACGCTCTTAAAGCAGTGGTG
The DNA here is from genome assembly GCF_901765095.1 of Microcaecilia unicolor. Classification (NCBI taxonomy): domain Eukaryota; kingdom Metazoa; phylum Chordata; class Amphibia; order Gymnophiona; family Siphonopidae; genus Microcaecilia; species Microcaecilia unicolor. The sequence goes on along the minus strand of NC_044040.1, from coordinate 114,628,919 downwards.
AGAGGACACCTGATCAAAAAGGGGAGTCAAAGAAAGAGGGAGGGGCGAAGGCGGGAATTAGAAGTAAGACAAAGACTGGTGTCCTTAGAAGTCCAGCATCAAGGAGGACAATGCCCTGAGGTTCTGCCAGAATTGAGGGAATGTAGGTCCGCGCTGCAACAAATCCAAATAAAGCAGATGGAGTTTCAAAGGAAGTTAGCACAGCAAAAGTTTTTTGAATACAGTAATAAAGCAGGACGAATGCTGGCGCGACATCTCCGCATGCGCAGAGTGGGCAATACTATAGTGAAACTTAAAGGGGAGGGGGACTCACTATTGTACCAAGACAAGGAGATGAGAGATAGGTTTGCCCAATTTTATAAAGCGTTGTATACTAAAGAGAGTACGGATTCGGGGGAAAAGATTAAAGAATATTTGAGCAGATTAGGATTGCATACACTATCTGAAACACAAAAAGACTTCTTAGATAAACCGATAGTATTAGATGAGATAGAAAGAGTCATTAAAGGATTAAAAGGTGGGAAAGCGCCGGGATTGGATGGGTACACAGCTAAGTTCTACAAGGTAATGAATAAGGAGGTGGGGCCATTATTGTTAAGGGTGGGGAATGAGTGCTTTACATCGGGAAAGCTGCCGAGTAGTATGTATGAAGCAGGAATCTCGGTGATTCCTAAACCGGGGAGAGATCCCACGTTATGTGCTTCCTATAGACCAATATCCCTCATTAATATAGATATTAAGATACTTGCTAAGGTCATGGCGGAACGAATTAACAAATTTCTGCCCCAATTAATCCATGAGGACCAATCCGGCTTTGTCCCACAAAGGCAAGTCGCTGATAATATAAGGAGAACGCTGAATATAATATGGGAGGCACAACGTAGAGGGGGAGATTTTGTACTCTTAACAACAGATGCAGAAAAGGCCTTTGACCGGGTTGAATGGCAGTACCTGTGGGAGGTGTTGGAATGTATGGGATTTGGCCCAAAGGTATTGACATGGATGAAGGGGCTATATGCAACACCAAAAGCCCGTATAAAAGTTAATGGGGGATATTCGGACCAGTTTCAGGTACAGCGGGGTACAAGGCAGGGTTGCCCCCTGTCACCTCTGCTGTTTGCATTGGCAATTGAGCCGCTTGCGCAGCGGATTAGGGAAACGGTTAGCATTCAGGGGATCAAGGTGGGAGACCGAGAGCACAAATTGGCATTATTTGCCGACGACATTCTCTTTTATGTGAGTCGCCCAGAGGAGTCCTTGCAAAATATCTGTCGGGAGCTGAAGGCGTTCGGAGCTTTTTCCGGTTTTAAAGTTAACTATGATAAGTCTGAAGTGCTGGGAATAAAGTGCACCACCTTAGATCTGAGAAGCACATTAACCAGATTTTCTTTTAAGCATGCCAAGGAGAATTTTCGATATTTAGGGGTTAGGCTCCCCAGGAACCTAGAATCCTTATACGGGCTTAACTATATTCCCTTGATTAGAGAACTAAGAAATGACTTAAGCAGATGGAAAAATGGGATGCTTTCATGGTGGGGCAGGATTGCGGTCATTAAGATGAACGTACTTCCTAGGTTGTTATTCCTATTCCAAACGTTACCATTGGAAGTCCCCTCGGGAACCCTGAGCAGATTACAGTCTGAAATGTCAAATTTTGCTTGGGGAGAAAGAAGGGCGAGACTATCTAAGCGAATCATGTGGAGGGGAGTGGAAGAAGGAGGGAGAGGGATGCCCAACATCACCTGGTATTATCAGGCAGCACAAATGAAACAGGTGGCGGAATGGAGTAAGGGGGAGGGGGCGCCAGTGGCTGTATTAGAGCAGCAACTGGTGCCTGGGTGTAATTTGGAAAGGGGCTTGTGGGGATCTGGAAGGATGTATGGCCCACGTGGGGGAACTGATAATCCTTTTATAGGACATTTGCTACATACTTTGGAGGTATTGAAACGAAAATTTAAAAAAGGAGTTAAAACATCTACATTGGCGCATATAATCCATGAAGTAGAGTTCCCAGCGGGCGAAGAGGGGGGAACTTTTCATGAATGGTATAAAAAAGGTCTGAGGAGATTTCGAGATCTGATGTCGGATGGTTCATTAAAAACATTTGAGACACTAAAAAGGAAGTTTGCCCTACGAGCGTCGGATAACTATGCTTATCTACAGGTTAAACACTATATGAGTAGACAGGGGTGGCTACAGGGGGACCAGAGGGGAAGGGAGCCATTAGAGAACATATGGATTACTCTTGAGGTAGGGAAGAGGGGCATTTCCAAATTGTACAATTATATTAGAGGTAGTACATTGACTAAATTAGCCTATATGAAAGCATGGGAGAAAGATTTGAACTGTGAAATGAGTGTGAAAGAATGGGAAAGGGTTTGTATAGAGGTAAAAAAGGCATCCACGTGTGTACTAATAAAGGAAAATGCCTACAAAGTTTTAAGCAGGTGGTACTATACACCAGACAGGGTAAAATTGATGTATGCTAGTGCCTCAGACAGATGTTGGCGTTGTGATAAGGACCTGGGCAATTTTATGCATGTGTGGTGGTCATGCCCACTTATTCGTTCTTTCTGGGACGATATAACTATGTGCATGACCTCTATTCTGGGGACACAGTTTGTAGGGGAACCTAAATGGTGCCTATTAGGGTGGGGGAATAAAAGAGGCAAGAAGTGGCAGAAGCGGATTAAAAGACTATGTTTATCAGCTGCGAAGCTGGAAATTGCAGCCCACTGGAAAAAGAAAGTGGGTCCTACAGTCGTGGAGTGGAAAACAAGACTCCGCACCATAATGGGACTTGAACAACTGACGGACAGACGAAAGGGCAGATTTGAACCAAAGGCGGAGGAATGGAATCATCTAGAGTGTTTATGGACTAATGCCACTATTACACAGTGTATTCAGCCATTACGTGAAGATGGGGGGGAGGGAGGGGAGTAAAATTCATTAAGTTTTCAATAGTTGATATTATTGTACAGTTCACTAAGGCTTGTTGCATAGTGGGTAATTGATTTTGTGATTGTACTTATGAATAATGAGATTAAATAAAAAATTTCTTTCAAATAAAAAAAAAAAAAAAGAATATGGTAGATCTGTGCCTAATTTAGGCGTGAGGATTTACACCACATTTCAGTTGGTGTAAATCCTTTTCGCCCAAAATTGGGTGCAGATCTTGGCACTAAGCACTATTCTATAAATGACACCCAATTTTGAGCGCCATTTACAGAATAGTGCTTAACGTTCATTTTTTTTTTTGGCGCCCAAATTTGGGAGCCATTTACAAAATCTAGTCCTTAATGTGAACAGATGAATTGGAACCATGTCATTGTAGATATGGATGAGATTATTTATAGTTATACTTTTGGAGTGGGTTGTGCTAGAAATGTTTCACCACCTGGCAGCCCTACTTCTGACATAGCTACAGCTTACTTAACTTTAGGCTCTGGATCAGAGCTACTTCTCGCACTGCCTTTTTTTTTTTTTTAAAGGTCTCAGGTCTTCTTAGCTATTGTGTATGTTAGAAAGCATGGGATATTACATATAGTATGAGAAGGTTGAAAAAGCTTTTTAAAATAATTTTCATAAAAAGAGTTCAGAAGTAGTTTTAGCATTTTCAGACTTGTCTCAGGGCGTCCACTTCCTGCTTCTAATGGGCGGATTCACCTGTCTTGAATTTCCACCCTTCAGGGTAAGGAAAGAACTGTTTACTTGAGGACCTGCTTTGACATGAGGGATTTATTTTGCTGTATTGCTGGTTTCCAATTATTTTTTTTTTTTGGTGGTCATTTGCTCAAGTCATGTGCTTCGGTAACTTAGTTTGGGCTGAACTGTGTTATCAGTTATTTACATATGAGTTGTCGTACATTCATTTATGTTGAAGATGAGTTACTTTCTTTAAGCTTGCTAGCTGTGATACAGGGAACAAACTAAATATGTTTCATTAGTTATTTAAAACAAGAATGATCACATATGAGAGACCATCTTTATAGATGTGGGACAGTCTCGTTTCAGTAAAGATTTGCTAGCTTTGGTCTCTGAACTGAGAGTGATTTTGGGTCAGGGAAAGCTCAGCATTTTTAATACATCTTTCCTTAGCATCCCTCTGGACTGGCTCTGCAGGACTGGTGGGTTGTGCACGCCTTCTAGCAGGTGGAGACTGAGAATACTGATTCGAGCCAATTAGAGCCCTGCTCTCAGCCCCTGAAAGCCTCAGTATTATGTCTCCAGCAGGTGCAAGATATGGTGAGCCCTTTAGTCTCAGACGTTTCCTTTCTCCTTCCTTTTGAAACTAAAAGCAAAAAAACAAAAAAAAAAAGGGGAGATATAGGGAAAAAAACTGCTTTCCTTTCCATCTGTGCGGTGCTGGGTTCCTTTGCTGGAGGAGTATGAGAACTACAGGGGTACTCTGATGCCTCCTCCCTTCTGTCCCCGAGCTTTCCCTGGGGGCCTTTGGGGATCTCGGTGCTCTCTGCTGTTGTCGGTGGTCTCTGCTCTGTTGCTGACCTCCACCCCTTCAAGGGAAGGGTGTTTGCAGGGCTGCGGGGAACAGCCACGGTTTAGTGCAGAAAAAAAAATGGATCTACCCAATGAAGCAGAGGAGTGCTGTAAAAAAAAAAAAAAAAACAACAACCAACAAAGCTCCTTCACCTCGCAGTTTGTGGCTGTCCCGCTTCAGAGTCTCGGGCCTGGGTTTGAATCTCCTTGATGTCGGAGAAGTTGCAGTGGGGTCTTACTGCCAGTGGTGTCTGTAAAATGTTTACGGTTTCAGAATTGGTGGATCCATCGATGTCAGCTGACGCAAGTGCTCAGGGTGTGGCTGTTACCATGGTTTTGCCTCCATTTTTAGAGTCTGGAACGGTCAGCAGAGGGGATCCAGTTTTGATGGGAAACGCCGCCATTTTGGAGTTGCAGTCAGTGGAGCAGCCTGTGCAGCGCACGTGGCAGATCCCTTTGTCTATGTCGGAGGCTGGTGAGCTGCAGGGAGGACTTCCCGAGAGGAGGGATTTCCTCCTGAGTTTGTATTGGCTATATATAAAGCTTTTTTGTTAAAGCAAGCCAAGCCCCTGTCTGAAGTGGATCTGGGGACTTCCAGGGGGTCCTTATCAAGCTCCAAACGGCCTGGGAAGAACAGGACATGGCTGCCATGGAATTAGAATCCCTTTTGGGGGGGGGGGGGATTTGGCGGAGCAGAATTTCAGAGATGGAGAGTTTGTAGGGGAGGAGGATGGGTTTCCTGGTGAGGACCCCTCGGTGGTGAGTGTCTTTCATAAGGAGGACTTGCAAGAGCTTATTGCTTTGGTGTCTTCGACTCTTAAGTTTGAGGAGCAGGAGGCTCCAGTGGCACGTAAGGTGGATCCCTTGGTGAAGAGGATATGCAGATCTGGCAGGCCCTTTCCTATGCATCAGGACATAAGGGACATCATACAAGCACAGTGGGAGGTTCCGGATGCTCATTTGAAGTTGGACAGGTCCACGATTAGGCTTTATGCAGTACCGGATCAGGACAAGGAGTTGCTTAAGCTTCCTGTTGTAGATGCAGTAGTTTCTGCGGTTACTAGTAGGGCTACTGTGCCGGTTGATGGAGGCACGGCTCTCGGGGATCCTCGGGTTTGCCGTATGGAAATGCTTTTTATTTTTTTATTTGTTGCATTTGTACCCCACATTTTCCCACCTATTTGCAGGCTCAATGTGGCTTACAGGGTACGTCAAAGGTGTTTGCCCAGTCGGTGGTTAACAAATACAAAGTTGTATAGTGATCGTATGAGGTATAAGTGGAGGGTCGGAATGGATGAAGATTGCGTGTTGTCCTGTTCGATCATTATCATGCTGTGTTGGAAGGTGAAGAGGGTTAGGTGGGGTTGTTGGGGTAGGCCTTTTTGAAGAGGTTGGTTTTTAGTGATTTCCTGAAGTTCAAGTGGTCGTAGATTGTTTTCACAGCTTTTGGGAGCCCATTCCATAGTTGTGCACTTATGTAGGAGAAGCCGGCTGCATAAGTCGTTTTGTATTTCAGTCCTTTGCAATTTGGGTAATGTAGGTTTAGGTAAGATCTTGACGATTTGACTTTGTTGCTTTTGGGAGCCCATTCCATAGTTGTGCACTTATGTAGGAGAAGCCGGCTGCATAAGTTGTTTTGTATTTCAGTCCTTTGCAATTTGGGTAATGTAGGTTTAGGTAAGATCTTGACGATTTGACTTTGTTTCTTATTGGTAAGTCTATAAGGTCTATCATGTATCCTGGGACTATGCCGTATATGATTTTGTGGACTAAGGTGCATATTTTGAGGAAGATCCGTTCTTTGATTGGGAGCCAATGTAACTTTTCTCAAAGGGGTTTGGCACTTTCGAAGCGTGTTTTGCTGAATATCAGCCTGGCTGCTGTATTTTGAGCGGTCTGGAGTTTTTTTATGAGTTGTTCTTTGCAGCCTGTGTAGATTCCGTTGCAATAGTCTGCATGGCTTAGGACCATTGATTGTATAAGGTATCGAAAATTTGCTCTTGGGAAGAAAGGTTTTAATCGATTGAGCTTCCACATTGAGTAGAACGTTTTCTTTGTTACAGAGTTTACTTGGCTCTCAAGGGTTAGGTTGCGATCGAGTGTGATGCTGAGTATTTTCAAACTGTCTGAGGTAGGGAGGGTATGTCCTGGAGTGTTTAAGGTTGTGGGTTTGTATTTGTTATATGGAGAGGAGAGGATGAGGCAATGTGTTTTTTCGGTGTTCAGTTTCAGTTGGAATGAGTTTGCCCAGGAGTCCATCGTTGATTTTTAGACTATCATTGATTTTGTTGGTTATTTCTGTCAGATCATGTCTTTTGAACCATTGTTTTGATGTTTCGGCCTTAGCAGTACAGGTGGCCATCTGCGGTGGTGTGGTGGCCAGAGCATGCTTCATGTGGTCTCAGAGTGTTGACAGAACCTCAGATGATTTTGCCTTGGTGGATCGAGAGGTGGCTAAGATTGAAATGGGATCAGCTTTCTTATCTGATACTTTGTATGATTTGCTTAGGGCATCTGCTAAGTCTAAGGCTTTAGTTGTGGCAGCTCGTAGATTTCCATTGCGTTCAAGATCTGCACGATTGTACATAAAATCATTCACGCAGACGCCCCAATCTACATGCTAAACCTTGTGGACCTACCTCTCAGAAACGCCACAAAATCGTCCCGCAAATTTCTCAATCTGCACTTCCCCAGCTGTAAAGGTCTAAAATACAAGCTGATGTATGCCACTACCTTCTCTTACATGAGCACGCAGTTATGGAATGCATTACCCACAGACCTGAAAACAATTGAGGAAATAACTAACTTTCGCAAATCTTTGAAGACATATTTCTTCAACAAGGCCTACAAAGAGAACCGATAGCCCCAATAATCCACCTCGCCAATCCATCCATTTATGAAAGTCCACCTTCTAAACTTACCCGCCCAATCACTTCCTTCTTGTTCCCCTTACTTATTCCTTCTTCTTCCCCTTACATATTCTCTACACATTACTAATTGTATCTGATATCCTGGAATGACAATATCATAACTAAACTATGTAAGCCACATTGAGCCTGCAAATAGGTGGGAAAATGTGGGATACAAATGCAATAAATAAATAAATAAATAGATGCGGCTTCTAAGTCCAACCTGAGTAAGTTTCCCTTTCGGGGATGTTTGTTGGTTGGGGCGAGTTGGATTTGTTGGTGAAGAGTTTAGGAGAGTCTAAGGTGCCTCATCTTCCGGAGGATTGGCTAGTGTTTCAGCAGTGGATTGGCAACTGGTAGAGGTCCAGGGTATGATTTGAGACGATATCAGACAGGCAGAGAGAGGTGCTGGCTTTCAACAGTCCCATTTCTTCCAGCGTAATAAGCCCTTTTGTGGAAGCAGGCATGGAGGCAGGGATGGGGGTTTTGCCTTTTAGGTTCAGAACCAAGCGGCACAATGAAGGTGTCGGGGCCCATCCTCTAATTCTGGTAGGTGCACGGTTATGAGAGATTTTTTTTTTTTTTTGAAGGTGGGCCCAAATTACTTTGGACCAGTGGGTCCTCAAAATTATTTGCCATGGTTACGCCCTTTTCTGGACTCTCCCTTTTGCTTGCGAACAAAGGCAAGAGCGATCAGGGACACCCTGGACAGGCTCATCTGTTTTAGGGTGGTTTGCCCTGTTTCAGAGCTCGAGCGGGGGACAGGCCACTATTCAATCTATTTTGTAGGTCCAAAAAAGGAAGACTCCTAATCCTGTTTTGAACCTCAAACGGGTCAATTGTGCTGTTTGAGTATCCTTGTTCTGTGTGGAGACACTTCACTCTGACATTGTGGCAGTGCATTCTGGAGAGTGTCTCACTGCTTTGGTGTTGACAGAGGCCTATCTTCACATTCCCATTTGGCAGTTTCACCAGCATTTCTTTCGCTTTGCAGTTTTGGAACGGCATTATCAGTTTTGTGCAATGCCGTTTGATCTTGTCACAGTTCCGAGGATGTTTACCAAGGTTATGATGGTAGTGATGGCGGTCCTTCCTATCTCAGATCATCACCTAATCACCCTCACACTTCATCACCCTCCCCCTCAACCTCGCCCACCTACAACCACTGCCTTCAGGAATCTCCAAGCCGTCGACCCCCCTACCCTATCCTCTCACATCTCTAATCTCTTCCCTTCCATCTCGTCTTCTGAATCTGTTGACACGGCTGTCTCTACCTACAATGAAATTCTCTCCACTGCTCTGGATACCCTAGCAACATCTGTCTCTCGCCCAACTAAGCGCATTAATCCTCAGCCCTGGTTAACCCCTTGCATCCGCTACCTTCGCTCCTGCACCCGATCTGCTGAACGACTCTGGAGGAAATCTCGCACCCTGTCAGACTTCTCTCATTACAAATTCATGCTGTCCTCCTTCCAGTCCTCCCTATTCCTTGCCAAACAGGAGTATTACTCTCAATTAACCAATTCTCTTGGCTCCAACCCTCATCGCCTCTTCGCCACCCTCAACTCCCTACTTAAAGTGCCCTCCGCTCCCACCCCCCCCCCTCACTGTCTCCTCAAACACTAACTGACTACTTCCACGATAAAGTGCAGAAGATAAACCTTGAATTCACTTCCAAGCCTTCTCCTCCCTGTGACTTCTTAACCCACTCCCTCAACCAACCTAACCTGGCCTCCTTCTCCTCCTTCCCTGAGATCACCGAAGAGGAAACTGCTCGCCTTCTTTCTTCCCATTCCCACCAATCTGCTTAAAAACATCTCTCCTACAGTTAACCCCTCAATCTGTCACATCCTCAACCTCTCTCTCTCCACTGCTACTGTCCCTGACACCTTCAAGCACGCTGTAGTCACACCACTTCTCAAAAAACCATCACTTGACCCCACCTGTCCCTCCAACTACCGCCCCATCTCTCTTCTACCCTTCCTCTCCAAATTACTTGAACGCGCTGTCCACAGCCGCTGCCTTGATTTCCTCTCCTCTCAGGCCGTCCTCGATCCGCTTCAATCCGGCTTTCGCCCACTACACTCGACAGAAACAGCACTCTCTAAAGTCTGCAATGACCTGTTCCTTGCCAAATCCAAAGGTCACTATTCCATCCTCATCCTCCTCGACCTATCTGCCGCCTTTGACACCGTCAATCATAATTTACTTCTTGACACATTGGCCTCATTCGGGCTCCAGGGCTCCGTCCTCTCCTGGTTCTCTTCGTATCTTTCCCAACGCACCTTCAGAGTATTTTCTAATGGCTCTTCTTCCACCCCCGTCCCGCTCTCTGTTGGGGTTCCTCAAGGATCTGTCCTTGGACCGCTTCTTTTCTCGATCTACACCTCTTCCCTGGGCTCGCTGATCTCATCACATGGTTTCCAGTACCATCTCTATGCTGATGACACCCAGCTTTACCTCTCCACTCCCGACATCACAGTCGAAACCCAGACCAAAGTTTCGGCCTGCCTTTCAGACATTGCTGCCTGGATGTCCAACCGGCATCTGAAACTGAACATGGCAAAGACTGAGCTCCTTGTCTTTCCACCCAAACCCTCTTCTCTTCCCCCACTTTCCGTCTCTGTTGACAACGCCCTCATCCTCCCCGTCTCTTCAGCCCGCAATCTCTGAGTCATTTTCGACTCCTCCCTCTCCTTCTCTGCCCATATCCAGCAGACAGCTAAGACCTGTCGCTTCTTCCTCTATAATATTAGCAAAATTCGCCCATTCCTCTCTGAACAGACCACCCGAACCCTCGTCCACTCGCTCGTTACCTTTCGTCTTGACTATTGCAACCTTCTTCTCGCTGGCCTCCCTCTTAGCCATCTATCCCCCCTTCAATCTGTCCAAAATTCCGCCACACGTCTTATCTAACGCGTGAACCGATACTCTCATATCACCCCTCTCCTCAAGTCGCTTCACTGGCTCCCGATCCGTTACCGTATACAGTTCAAGCTTCTCCTATTGACCTTCAAGTGCACTCAATCTGCAGCCCCCCATTACCTCTCTACCCTCCTCTCCCCATATGTTCCCACCCGTAACCTCCGCTCTCAGGACAAATCACTCCTATCTGTACCCTTCTCCACCACCGGTAACTCCAGACTCCGCCCCTTCTGCCTCGCATCACCTTATGCCTGGAACAGACTTTCCGAGCCCATACGTCATGCGCCCTCCCTGCCCATTTTCAAGTCCTTACTCAAAGCCCATCTCTTCTCCCTTGCTTTTGGCGCCTAACCACCTTCCCCATTCATGATACCTACACTGACTACATAGTTCGTAACCTTTAGATTGTAAGCTCTCCTGAGCAAGGACTGTCCTTCCCCTTGTTTAAACTTGTACAGCGCTGCGTAATCCTAGCAGCGCTATAGAAATGCTAAGTAGTAGTAGTAGAGGCGATTCTGGTTCATCTGTATCTGGATGACTGGTTGATTCGCGCAAAGTCATATCAGGAGAGCTATCAGGTGACTGCTCAGGTAGTTCAGTTTTTGGAGTCCTTAGGTTGGATGATCAATCTGCTCAAGAGCCACTCGGTTCTGACACAGACCTTGGAATATCTGGGTGTCACCTTTGACACTCTTCATGGCTGAATGTTTCTTCAGTTGCTGCAGATCCACACGCTCCAAAGTCAGATTCAGGATTGCGGAGTTGGCCAGTTCCTTGTGCCAGGGACTATCTTCAGTTTTAAGGATTGATGATGGCAGCCATAAAGGCATTCCCTTGCGCCAGGGCTCATATGAGACAGCTCCAGTGGTCTCTCCTCTCAAGGTGGTTGCCTCAGTCAAACACCATGGGAGACAGGTTGCCGTACATTCATTTATGTTGAAGATGAGTTACTTTCTTTAAGCTTGCTAGCTGTGATACAGGGAACAAACTAAATATGTTTCATTAATTATTTAACCGTTCTGGTGCGTTGGAATCTCTGGTGGTGAGAGCTGACAGCTAACGTCAAAGGAGGGTGCAGTTGGACCCTCCTCGGTGAACAGAAGTACTGTGGATGGCAGTCTCGGGGACTGGGGAGCTCACTGTATTGGTCAGCTGGTGAAAGGATGATGGTCCTAGGAAGAGGCTTGTTGCTCCATCAATCTGTTTGAGACCAGAGCAATTCATCTGGTGCTGTGCAAGTTTGTCTTCTTGAGGGCAGAGCATGCGTGTTTTGTCCGACAACATGAGAGAGTGTAACGGCGGTGGCATATGTCAATCGCTAGGGTGGAATGAAGAGTCACATGTTTGTGGAGAAGACGGCTCTCCTGAGGTTTTGGGCAGATCGTCATCTTGAAGATCTGTCGGCCTCCCATGTAGTGGGGGCTCTGAATGTTCAGGTGGATTTCCTCAGCCATTAGATCTTGGATCCAGGAGAGTGGTCTCTGAGTTGTGAGACATTTGCGGCCATAGTCCACGAGTGGAGCTTGCGAGGGAATGCTAAGGTGTCTCGCTTCTTCAGTTGCAGAAGAGAAAAGGACTGTTCATGGCTGAATGTTTCTTCTGTTGCCTGTATGTGTTTCCTCCCTGGCCGCTGTTAGTTCCTAACCTATCATTCAGCGAATCGATGGGCATGGAGGTCTGATGATTCTGGTAGCTCCAGATTGGCCGAGGTATCCATGGTTTCCATGGTATGCAGGTCTGAGCTATTTAGTAGTGGGTCAGCATTCAGGCTTCCCGAGTTGCAAGGCCGCCTATCTCAGGGTCCGATTGCCATGCTGAATCCGGCTCGCTTTTGTCTTATGGCATGGCTCTTGAGAGGGCTCGGTTGAGAAAGTGCAGATATTCAGCGATGGTGATTATTACGATGCTGCATTCCCACCGCCACTCTACTTCTTTGGCATATGTTCGAACGTGGAGAATTTTTGAGGGCTGAAGTGATGACTACTGGGTTATCCCTTTGTGTCCTTCGGTGCCACATATTCTGGAATTTTTGCAGGATGGTTTTGAGAAGGGCTTGGCCATAGTTTCTCTTAAGATTCTGGTGGCGGTATTGGCTTGGCGAGCCATCTGGATGTGGTACTGTTTGTGAGAGGTGTTGGTATCTTGCGTCCACCTAGACATGCTTATTTTCCTTCTTGGGATCTTAATCTAGTGCTCTTGGCTCTGGTTTATCCTCCTTTTGAACCGCTGTTCGATTTCCCTCAAAGACCTTACTTTGAAGGCTGAGTTCTTGGTGGCCTTTTCATTGGCGAGATGGGTGTCTGAGTTACAGGCCCATTCTTTAGGGCACCCTTTTTGGAGTTCTTTGAGGATTGAGTAGTGTAGAGACCAGTCTCTTCCTTTCTTCCGAAGGTCTTGACGCCCTTTCATGTTAACCAGTCTCTAGTCCTGCCGCCCTTAGTTTCTTCCAGGAGGTCGGAGGAGTATCGCTCTTTGCTTAAGCTGAATGTTCAGAGGGCGTTGTGGGAGTATGTGCCGCGGACAGAGGAATTTCGGCATTTGGACTGATTTAATTTTGCTCGGTGGTGCTCGTAAAGGTCTGGCAGCTTCTAAGGCTACTATTGCCTGGTGGATTAAGGAGATGATTGGATGGTGTATATTCTGAAGGGCAGGTCTGTTCCTGATGGAGTAAAGACACATTCCACCAGAGGGCAGGCTACATCTTGGGTGGAGCATTCTTTGGTGTCTCCGGTGGATCTTTGCAAAGTGGCCACCTGACCGTCCTTGCATTCATTTTGTCCGGTGTTAGAGTGGATGTACAAGTGCGTTGGGATACTGTTTTTGGTCAACGTATCCTTTCTGCGGGGCTTTCTGGGTCCCTCCCTTTATTTACTTCTTTGGTACTTCCCACCAGTCCTGCTGGGCTGGTCCGGAGGGATGCTAAGGAAGGATAAATTAGGTCCTACTTGCTAATCACCGCCTTGAGTGAATTCCTTAAAAAAGGCGGTAAATAAATCCTAATAATAAATTGCTTTCCTTTAGTCCCTCAAGACTGGCTGGATCTCTCCCTGTACAGACTGTGAGTTGATCGATGGTTTTGGTTGTCTAGTTTTGCTCTTGTCTCTGTGGGGAATTTTTTTAAATATTAAAAAACCCCCAAAACACATGTTCTTTTGCTATTGTTAATTTTCTCTCATGACTACATTATGTTGATCGAGTGCCAGCTCTGTCTTTGTACATATAGGTTGCTGTGGGCACCTAGAAGATTTAGAGAAACTTGTCTGGAGTCACTCATTTCCTTAACCAGTTTCTCTAAATCTTCTCCAAAGAAGAGCTTTCCCCTGAAGTGAACTTCGGTAAGATGATGTTTGGAAGCAGCAGCATCTGTGTTATGAACACAGGATGGTGAGCCCTTGGGCTGCAGCTGGACCCCAACTGCAGTAGAGAGATCTCCGGGGCTGGTACAAGGCAAGATGATCTCAGTTAAGAACCAAGGCAGGACTGGGCAAGGTAAGGCAAGACTAGACAGGACAAGGCTTTAGGCTTGGCAAGTCAGGACTATCAAGACTAGAACTAGACAAAACTGGGCAAGGCTAGGCTAGTTGGACCAGTGGGTTACAAATTAGAGTTATCCTCTCCATTCGCAGATTTTATTTTTGGAATTCCCTTGCAAAGTCTTAAGCATGCGAAAGGCAATCGTGTCCACCTTAGAAAATTTGGAAGATCTGGGTGCAGTGATTTTAGTCCCCTACTCCTGAACAGGGTCAGGACCGGTACTCCATTTCTTTAATGTTCCCAAAGAAAAGAGGCTTGTTTCATCTAGCATTAGATTTGAAGCAGGTCAACAGGTCTCTTTGGGTCAGGCATTTTCGCATGGGATGGCTCTTGAAGCGTCCTGCTGGCCTTGGAAGCATGCCTGTTAATTCAGTAGGTGGAGAAGCACATTCCAGTGATTTCAACAACCGACATTGCAGGGACACTGGACATCCAAGCATACTTTCTAAGCAGGAATTCTTCTGGACCCAGGGGAGTGGGAGCTCTTCAGCGAGGTTTCGATCATGAAAAGATGGGGACCTCCAGTTCTGGATCTAATATCTTCCAGGTATAACGTGAAGATGCTGCACTTCAGCAGCAGAAAAAGAGCGTACGACTTGGAAAGACAGGATGTGTTAACTTAGCTATGGCCAGAGTGGGGTCTGCTTTGTGTTTCCGCCCTGGTTGATGATTGGCAGGGTACTTCACTGTATCCTGCTTCACCCAGGGAAAGTAATTCTTGTACCCCAGATTGGCCCAGGTGGCCTTGGTATGCGGACCTCATTCATCTTCGGATGAATCAGCCCTTTTGACTTCTGGTACAAGGATTGCTCTTTCAAGGCCCAATTCAGATGGAGGATCCATCCCCCTTCGGTATTACAGCCAGCCTGGCTCTTGAGCGGTTGAAATTAAAAAAGAGAGGTTATTCAAAAGTTGATCATGACCCTGCACCAGGCAAGGAGGCACTCTACCTCTGCTGCTTATGCAAGGATTTGAGAGTCTTTAAAGCTTGGTGTTGAGAGAGAGAGCTGTTTCTTCCTTGTAGTCCTCGTTGCCTCAGATCTTGGCGTTTCTTCAAAAAGGTCCTAAAAAGGATTTTGCTTACAACACTTTGTCCAGGTAGCTGCCTTCCTTGCTTTCGGGGACACCTTTTGCACTCCTCTCTAGCAGCTCGATATTTTTTGTCTTTTGAAGGTGGGGTATCCATCTCAGACCTCCTCTTTGTATTCCATATCCAGAATGGAATCTGAACTTCGTTCTGAAATCTTTACAGAAAGCTCCTTTTGAGCCCCTTGTTAAGGTGAATCTAAAAGATGTTACCTTAAAGTCTGTGGTTTTGGTCACCATCTCTTCTCCTAGAAGGATTTCCGAGTTGCAGGGACCCCTTTCTAAGTTTCTTCTGTGAGGCGGGAGTAGTTATCAGAATGGTACCTCCTTCCCTTCCCCAGGTAATTTCCTCCTTTCATTTGAACCAACCAGCATTCTTTCCTTCTTTTAATTGGAAGGACTATGAACAGGAGTTTGGAGCCTTGCATTTTCTGGATGTTCACTGTGTTCTCTTTCAGTAGCTGGAAGTCACCAATGAATTTCATAATTTTTTGTTTTGTATTCGGGACCTAATAAAGCTAAGGTGTGAATAGGCCAAGTAAATCGTTTTGGCCAGTGCTCATGATACTTATATGGATAATGAGATACATAGGACTGCAAACATTGAATGTGGGCTAAATTCCTACCTGTTCCCTCAGGATGTGCAGAGGTGTCCTGGCTGCCTACTCCATAGATGGCATCCCAGGGGTATAGCACTTGTAACGAAGCCCTCAGTCATGATTGCAATGAGGGATTCAGCCTCCAGAACACAGAGCAAACCATAGTTCGAGCACTGACAGTGAACACATTCTGGTTGATACCTGACTTTTGACCAGTGGCACACAACAAACATGTGAGTAATTGTGCTTTAATGCTGCTTGCTTTAATGTATGGGGGGGCATCAGGTGGAATGGGGTATATTGCACTTGGCTCTTGCTGTATGCGATTGGGCTAAGACAGAGAAATGCATTCAGGTAGCAATATCAGGCCTGCATCATGAGTTGGTGATCCCTTTCAGAGGGCACCATTCCAGTGCTGTCTAACTCTTTTTGTCTTGAGACACCTATGAAGGAAACCACCTTGGAGTACTCCATGGATCTGTAATGTTGGGCCAGCTTGATGACAGTGTTCACATGGTTATGTGACAGGCATTCTCCTAGGACAAGCAGGCCATTGTATTCTCACAGATGGGTGATGTCATCCAATGGAGCCTGGTACGGATGCTACAGTGGGGGAAATAAGTATTTGATCCCTTGCTGATTTTGTAAGTTTGCCCACTGACAAAGACATGAGCAGCCCATAATTGAAGGGTAGGTTATTGGTAACAGTGAGAGATAGCACATCACAAATTAAATCCGGAAAATCACATTGTGGAAAGTATATGAATTTATTTGCATTCTGCAGAGGGAAATAAGTATTTAATCCCTCTGGCAAACAAGACCTAATACTTGGTGGCAAAACCCTTGTTGGCAAGCACAGCGGTCAGACGTCTTCTGTAGTTGATGATGAGGTTTGCACACATGTCAGGAGGAATTTTGGTCCACTCCTCTTTGCAGATCATCTCTAAATCATTAAGAGTTCTGGGCTGTCGCTTGGCAACTCGCAGCTTCAGCTCCCTCCATAAGTTTTCAATGGGATTAAGGTCTGGTGACTGGCTAGGCCACTACATGACCCTAATGTGCTTCTTCCTGAGCCACTCCTTTGTTGCCTTGGCTGTATGTTTTGGGTCATTGTCGTGCTGGAAGACCCAGCCACGACCCATTTTTAAGGCCCTGGCGGAGGGAAGGAGGTTGTCACTCAGAATTGTACGGTACATGGCCCCATCCATTCTCCCATTGATGCGGTGAAGTAGTCCTGTGCCCTTAGCAGAGAAACACCCCCAAAACATAACATTTCCACCTCCATGCTTGACAGTGGGGACGGTGTTCTTTGGGTCATAGGCAGCATTTCTCTTCCTCCAAACACGGCGAGTTGAGTTCATGCCAAAGAGCTCAATTTTTGTCTCATCTGACCACAGCACCTTCTCCCAATCACTCTCGGCATCATCCAGGTGTTCACTGGCAAACTTCAGACGGGCCGTCACATGTGCCTTCCGGAGCAGGGGGACCTTGCGGGCACTGCAGGATTGCAATCCGTTATGTCATAATGTGTTACCAATGGTTTCGTGGTGACAGTGGTCCCAGCTGCCTTGAGATCATTGACAAGTTCCCCCCTTGTAGTTGTAGGCTGATTTCTAACCTTCCTCATGATCAAGGATACCCCACGAGGTGAGATTTTGCGTGGAGCCCCAGATCTTTGTCGATTGACAGTCATTTTGTACTTCTTCCATTTTCTTACTATGGCACCAACAGTTGTCTCCTTCTCGCCCAGCGTCTTACTGATGGTTTTGTAGCCCATTCCAGCCTTGGCAGGTGTATGATCTTGTCCCTGACATCCTTAGACAGCTCCTTGCTCTTGGCCATTTTGTAGAGGTTAGAGTCTGACTGATTCACTGAGTCTGTGGACAGGTGTCTTTCATACAGGTGACCATTGCCGACAGCTGTCTGTCATGCAGGTAACGAGTTGATTTGGAGCATCTACCTGGTCTGTAGGGGCCAGATCTCTTACTGGTTGGTGGGGGAGCAAATACTTATTTCCCTCTGCAGAATGCAAATAAATTCATATACTTTCCACAATGTGATTTTCCGGATTTAATTTGTGATGTGCTGTCTCTCACTGTTACCAATAACCTACCCTTCAATTATGGGCTGCTCATGTCTTTGTCAGTGGGCAAACTTACAAAATCAGCAAGGGATCAAATACTTATTTCCCCCACTGTAACTAGCTGTGAGTAGAATTTTCTAGTAGCATCCATCACACATACACAGGTGCCTTCCTGCTTGACGTGTGAGTGTATGTCTCACGGTAGTCATTTTTTCTCTGGAGCAAGAGGACCTGTCTTCTCAATGTGGTGTGTCTTAGTTTTTCAGTGCCTTCTTGTGCGATCCCGTCATTATTATTTTTTTTTTACATTTTCTTCATCTTTTTGTTTATTTGGCTCTTCCCATTAGTTATTAGTATTTTATACCTTTTCTTTATTTTTTTGCGACCGGCTAGGCCTACTTGTTCTGCTAGAGCCCTGACCGCAATTTGGCCACTGCCCCCTTTTTCAGCAAAATTGAGGAGTTTAATTTGGCCTCGATTCTTTTTCGATGTCGCAGAAGGTCCCCAGTGGCTTTTAAAGGTGCACCAAGTATAATTGAATGATTTTTTTATGGATCCGCATTCTTGGTGCCTTGGGCCTGACCATGACTCTGATATTTGCTCTTTGTTTGAAAATACAGTTAAGGATGCAGAGAGCATTTTTTTATTTATTTTTGTTACATTTGTACCCCCGCACTTTCCCACTCATGGCAGGCTCAATGCGGCGGGCAATGGAGGGTTAAGTGACTTGCCCAGAGTCACAAGGAGCTGCCTGTGCCGGGAATCGAACTCAGTTCCTCAGTTCCCCAGGACCAAAGTCCACCACTTTAACCACTAGGCCACTCCTCCACCAAATAATCATAAAAGGTAGTGACGTGAGTAACGTCCTGCTCCCTCACATTTCAGTTAGTTATGCTGTTTTTCTACCACATTTTTGAAGATTTTAAGACCAACGTCCATTTTTTACACCAATACAAATATTAACCTTGATCTTAAAGGAACATTGTGTAGCCCCTGACGCAGCCCTGTTGGGCGAAACATGGCCAGTGTCGGGATGTTTTGAATATTTGATTGCCATTTAATAAATATTTTTCTTTATTGAAATGCAGTATCTTATCCAGAAGGCTCCTGAATTCGACAAAACCCAACTACTGCACTATTCCCTGGTGGCTCCCCAGGAAGAGAGGCCCAGACTCTAGATTTTTTTGGGAGGAAAGCTTATTAGGTCTCAAAGCTCATTGCCTGCATCTAGTCCCACCAGCTCCTCATGAGCTTGTACTTGCAGTCTCTGGTCCACAGCACAATTATTTGGTGCAGATTCTCTCTCTCGGAAGCAGTCCATAGAAATTCGCCAGTTTCCAAGAAACAGCTGAAGTGTAGAAAGTATCTGGCCAGGGGTGCATATGATTGTTTTGACACAGCGTCCAGAATATTTGTCATGGGAGTGGTCACTCTTATTGCTGCATGTCTCTGACCTGGAACCAGCAGTTCAGGAGAGGCTAGTGGACTTGCTGTTCCGAGGGGGACAACTTGTTTGGTGACAAAGTAGAAGAGGTTGCTGACATCAACAAAAAGGTTTTCCACTGGACCTAGGCGGCAACCCTATTACTCTCAAAGGTGTAGGTTCTCACTGCCCTTCTGCCCTGCCCAGCAGGCCCAAGGCCAACGTCCCTGGGCCTTCAACCCCGTCCTCAGAAATTCTAGCTGGCTCCCTAGTCAAAGTAAAGGGCAAGCTTTTGACCGGCTCCAGGAGAGCATAGCCACATTCCAAGTGGCCATCCTGGACGACCTTCTGGTAGAGGGGAGGCTGAATTTTTACCATCATAGGTGGCCCCTTGTAACCTCCAACCAGTGGGTTCTTCAATAGTCTGTCTTGGATATGCCCTCCATTTTGGCTGCAAAAATCGTCAAATTGCCCACCGAGAGCATCGTCACTCAGCTCTCAGCACAAGCAGGTATTTGTAGGGGAAATCTCTGCCCTTCTGCAGACCAATATAATCGAGCCCGTGCCACCAGGGGAAGAAGGTGTAAGGGATTCTATTCCTGGTACTTCTTTATGCCCAAAACACAGGGGGATTTCGTCCCATCCTAGATCTAAGGGTCCTGAACAAATTCCTGGTCAAAGAAAAGTTCAGGCACCCTTCTCCCCATGATTCAGGCAAATGATTGGCTATGCTCAAGGATGTCTACACCCACATTTTGATATTTCCCATTCACAGGAAGTATCTCAGATTTTGAATAGGAAAACACCACTACCAGTACCATGGCCTCTGATCAGCTCCCAGGATATTCGCCAGATGTCTAAAGCACCATATCTACACAGGCTGGGAGTGTATGTGTTTCCCTATCTGGATGACTGACTGGTCAAGAGCACATTGTAGGGTTTCAGAGTCCATGTGCCTAACTATTCAGGTGTTGGAGTTACTAGGCTTCCTTATAAACTATACAATGTCCCACCTACTCCAGTCCAGTGGTTGGAATACATAGGAGCCCTGCTAGATACATTGCTTTGCTCAGGCTTTTCTTCCACAAACCAGATCAGAGACATTATCAACGCTCGCCTCACAGGTCCATGCTAGGGAAGCAGGTCACAGCTTGGAAATCATTGAGATTGATGGGCACATGTCCTCAACAGTGCATGTCACTCCCATGGCACATCTCCACGAGAGAAACCCAGTGGATCCTAGCTTCCCCGTGGTCTTAGGTAGCTGGGAACTTAGCAGGTTCCTCCAGGGTTGACTCAGTCTGTTCTCTGGTGGACAATTCAGATAAATTTGACTGTGGGACTACCATTCCAAATTCCACCTCTGCAGAAGTTGTTAACAACTGATGTGTACAACCTGGGCTGGGGAGCTCATGTAGGTGGGCTTCACATCCAAGGGACTTGATCTGCTTAGGAGATAGATCTTCATATCAATCTCCTTGAGCTGTGGGCCAGTTGGAATGTTCTGAAGGCTTTCAGAGATCGGCTGCAAAACCAAATTATTCTCAGCCAAATGGATAATCAGGTTGCAAAGTTTTATGTGAACAAGCATCCTACCCCTTGTGTCATGAGGCAATGGGGATGTGGCAGTGGTCCCTCCTTCACGAGATGGACCTCTGAGCCACATACCTTTGAGGAAAGGAAAACTGCCTGGCGGATAGACTGAGCATGGTTTTGCAATCGCACGAGTGGTCTCTTAGTATGGGCGTAGCCTGCAAGATCTTCCAAGAGTCCTCGGTGTATTTTTTGCCACTCAACAACAAAGTCCCCTAGTTCTGCTCCAGGCTCATATCACACTGCAGACTAGCATCAGATGCCTTTCTCCTGCATTGAGGGGAGGGTCTCCTGTATGCATATCCTTATAGAGAAGACTTCACTGAAGCTTTAACAGGATCAGGAAACTATGATCCAAATGGCACCCTACTGGCCAAGACAGATCTGGTTCCCGCCTCCTCTGGATGTTGAGAATGTAGAATTTGAAAACTTGGGCTTGCCAGAGGGTGTCTCCTGCATTTTGCTGGCTTTCAGAAAAGACTCCACTAGACTGTGTTATTCTTTTAAGTGGATGAGGCTTGCTGTCTGTGTGAGGGTGAGGCTTTAGATTCCCTCACTTGTCCTACACAAAAACTGCTTGAATACTACCTCCACCTCTCTGAGTTTGGTTTGGAAACCAACTCTAAGCATTCATCTACTTTGGAGGAGAGAGGTCTCCTGGAAGGAGAGCATTCCCCTGGTGAAGTAGAAAGTACTCCTGTAGCCAGGACCTGCCCACCAGAGGATGTATTATCCTCTCGCACCAAGGATATGTCTTCGATTACGTCCCATAGGGGAAAAGATAGGACCACTGTTGTAGATGGCGACTCAATCATTAGGCATGTAGATAGCTGGGTGGCTGGTGGACGTGAGGATCGCCTGGTGACTTGCCTGCCTGGTGCGAAGGTGGCGGACCTTACGAGGCACCTAGATAGACAAGATTTTAGATAGTGCTGGGGAGGAGCCGGCCGTCTTGGTACACGTGGGTATCAATGACGTAGGAAAATGTGGGAGAGAGGTTCTGGAAGCTAAATTTAGGCTTTTAGGAAGGGAAGCTCAAATCCAGATCCTCTAGGGTAGCATTCTCTGAAATACTACCTGTTCCACACGCAGGGCCCAAGCGACAGGCAGAGATCTGGAGTGAGACAATGGTGTGGGGAAGGGTTTTTAGATTTGTCAGGCACTGGTCAGCATTCTGGGGAAAGGAGAGCCTATTCCGATCTGATGGGCTTCACCTTAACCAGGGTGGGACCAGGGTGGGACCAGGCTGCTGGTGTTAACTTTTAAAAAAGAATAGAGCAGCTTTTTAAACTAGAAACGGGGGGAAGGCCGACAGTTGCTCAAAAGTGCATGGTTCAGGATAAGGTATCTTTTGAGGATATCACCCAGACAGGGAAGAAAAGGTTACTTGTAAGTACGGATGTCAAAGAAATCGTAGTAGATCAGATGGCCTTAAATAAATTAATAATGACCAGACAGAAAATAAACAATAATGCCATGTATTAAATGTAATATAAAACAGAACAACAAGCATGCGTTGAAATGTCTATACGCAAATGCCAGGAGCCTGAGACATAAGATGGGAGAGCTGGAGTACATTGCACACAAAGAAAAAATTGGATATTATTGGCATCTCTGAGACCTGATGGAAGGAAGATAACCAATGGGACACAGTCATACCGGGCTACAAATTATATCGTAGCGATAGGGTGGATAAGATAGGAGGAGGGGGTAGCACTGAGAACCTTGACTCGGATAGGCTGCAAATATTGCAGGAGACAAAACCCCTATTGGAATCTTTGTGGGTTGAAATTCCACGTGAAAAGGGGGAAAAGGACGGTGATAGGAGTTTACTATCGTCCGCCTGGCCAGGATGAGCGGACGGTTTGCAGCAATGTGAAAGGAAATTAGGGAAGCAAATAAATTGGGCAATGTAATATTAATGGGTGATTTCAATTATCCACATACAGTGGTGGAAATAAGTATTTGATCCCTTGCTGATTTTGTAAGTTTGCCCACTGACAAAGACATGAGCAGCCCATAATTGAAGGGTAGGTTATTGGTAACAGTGAGAGATAGCACATCACAAATTAAATCCGGAAAATCACATTGTGGAAAGTATATGAATTTATTTGCATTCTGCAGAGGGAAATAAGTATTTGATTCCCCCACCAACCAGTAAGAGATCTGGCCCCTACAGTCCAGGTAGATGCTCCAAATCAACTCGTTACCTGCATGACAGACAGCTGTCGGCAATGGTCACCTGTATGAAAGACACTGTCCACAGACTCAGTGAATCAGTCAGACTCTAACCTCTACAAAATGGCCAAGAGCAAGGAGCTGTCTAGGGATGTCAGGGACAAGATCATACACCTGCACAAGGCTGGAATGGGCTACAAAACCATCAGTAAGACGCTGGGCGAGAAGGAGACAACTGTTGGTGCCATAGTAAGAAAATGGAAGAAGTACAAAATGACTGTCAATCGACAAAGATCTGGGGCTCCACGCAAAATCTCACCTCGTGGGGTATCCTTGATCATGAGGAAGGTTAGAAATCAGCCTACAACTACAAGGGGGGAACTTGTCAATGATCTCAAGGCAGCTGGGACCACTGTCACCACGAAAACCATTGGTAACACATTACGACATAACGGATTGCAATCCTGCAGTGCCCGCAAGGTCCCCCTGCTCCGGAAGGCACATGTGACGGCCCGTCTGAAGTTTGCCAGTGAACACCTGGATGATGCCGAGAGTGATTGGGAGAAGGTGCTGTGGTCAGATGAGACAAAAATTGAGCTCTTTGGCATGAACTCAACTCGCGTGTTTGGAGGAAGAGAAATGCTGCCTATGACCCAAAGAACACCGTCCCCACTGTCAAGCATGGAGGTGGAAATGTTATGTTTTGGGGGTGTTTCTCTGCTAAGGGCACAGGACTACTTCACCGCATCAGTGAGAGAATGGATGGGGCCATGTACCGTACAATTCTGAGTGACAACCTCCTTCCCTCCGCCAGGGCCTTAAAAATGGGTCGTGGCTGGGTCTTCCAGCACGACAATGACCCAAAACATACAGCCAAGGCAACAAAGGAGTGGCTCAGGAAGAAGCACATTAGGGTCATGTAGTGGCCTAGCCAGTCACCAGACCTTAATCCCATTGAAAACTTATGGAGGGAGCTGAAGCTGCGAGTTGCCAAGCGACAGCCCAGAACTCTTAATGATTTAGAGATGATCTGCAAAGAGGAGTGGACCAAAATTCCTCCTGACATGTGTGCAAACCTCATCATCAACTACAGAAGACGTCTGACCGCTGTGCTTGCCAACCAAGGGTTTTGCCACCAAGTATTAGGTCTTGTTTGCCAGAGGGATTAAATACTTATTTCCCTCTGCAGAATGCAAATAAATTCATATACTTTCCACAATGTGATTTTCCGGATTTAATTTGTGATGTGCTATCTCTCACTGTTACCAATAACCTACCCTTCAATTATGGGCTGCTCATGTCTTTGTCAGTGGGCAAACTTACAAATCAGCAAGGATCAAATACTTATTTCCACCACTGTATAGACTGGGTTAATGTAACATCGGTACACGCTAGGGAGGTGAAATTTCTTGATGAAATCAAGGACAGCTTCATGGAACAGCTGGTTCAGGAGCCCACAAGAGAAGGTAAA
Organism: Microcaecilia unicolor; assembly: GCF_901765095.1. Taxonomy (NCBI): domain Eukaryota; kingdom Metazoa; phylum Chordata; class Amphibia; order Gymnophiona; family Siphonopidae; genus Microcaecilia; species Microcaecilia unicolor. The sequence goes on along the minus strand of NC_044040.1, from coordinate 114,604,621 downwards.
ATACTAGACTTAGTCATTACTGGAGCTCATGATCTGGTGCGGGGGGTAACGGTGCAAGGGCCGCTTGATACAGTGATCATAATATGATCAGTTTTGATATTGGCATTGAAGTAAGTGAACTTAGGAAATCAAATACACTAACGTTTAACTTTAGAAAAGGTGATTATGACAAAATGAGAAAAACGGTGGAAAAAAAAGACTGAAAGGTGCAGCTCACAGGGTAAAAAACTTGCATCAGGTGTGGATGCTGTTTTTAAAACACCATCCTGGAGGTACAGGACAAATATATTCCGCGTATTAGAAAAAGGGGAAAAAGACCAAACGTCAGCCGGCGTGGCTAAACAGTAAGGTAAAGGAAGTCATTAGAACCAAAAAAACAATCCTTCAGAAGTGGCAAAGAGAAACCGACTGAAAGTAACAAGATAAAACACAAGGAATGCCAAGCCAAATTGCAAAGCGGAGGTAAGGAGGGCAAAAAAGGACTTTGAAAAAATGTAGCGTTAGAAGCAAAATACAGAGAGGTCACGTGACGCCATGGTGCAGGGCTGACGCTGGAAAGCTAGGCTCCGCGCACATTCACCCGAAAATCTGATAATTTGGCGTACCCAAGGTGCGAAACGCTACAGCCTTGCTCATATAAGGTGAGGAGAACGATTAGTGATCAAGATCTGGCAGAGAACAACAGAATGGCAGCGAAAACGGTGAGGAGAGAGCGAGACAAATCGAAACTTCCTGATAACAAGATGGCCCGACCAGCGTGATCCCGGAGAGAACTAGCGGTGGGATCGCATGGCTGACGGAGATTACGGCCGAAGGTAACAGCTGCGGTCGAGGGGCGGCGTTTGGATAAGAAACTTCAGCAATTGTTTGATCGGACGGAGGAGGCTCATGAGCGTATTGATAGTATGAATCTGGAGCTAGATGAAGGTCTACAGCGGATTTCAGAGATGGAGGAGACTGTGGGGGCGCAGAAAGGGATTAATAAGAATTAGAGCGGCGGGTCCAGGATTTGGAAACAAGATCGATGATTTGGAGAATAGGAGCAGGCGAAATAACCTGCGTTTGGTTTGGACTTCCAGAATCGCTCTTGGATAAAGATCTGCCTACCTTTCTAGAGGAATGGCTGCCGCAGTCTTTACACATCGAGGACAAATTACAGAGATTTTGTGTTGAACGGGCTCATAGAGTTGGGCCTCCGCGACAAGCCAGTGACCAGGCCACGACGTGGTCATATTAAATCTCTTAACTTCTTCATAAACAACTATTCTGGACGCGATATGAGGAGGTAGTACCCTCACCTATCAAGATAAGAGGATCCTTTGTTTTCAGGATTACTCACAGCAGGTGCAAATGAGGAGGAAGTCCTTCGCGCCTTTATGTACGGATCTTTTCAACAAAAAAATAAAATTTGCGCTTCTATATCCTGCTAAGCTGCGCCTCACGATTAATGGAGCCACAAAATTTTTCGACACAGTTGAAGCAGCCTAAAGCATATATCCAACAACATGGGGGTGAATAGACCCTCCAGGAGGAAGGATACAACTATAGAAGCATATAGTGGATAAACTCAGGACAGTGAATTATTGGGTCTATCTTAACTGGAGAGCTACTTTAGGGGGGCTGACATGAGTTCTTCAAGTCTTGAATACTGAAGGATTGAGTTGTAACTTATTGTATGATATGAACAGAGCTTGAAGATAAGGGGTCTTACGGACGAGACAATACATAACATGACAACAGGGGAAACAGATATGGACCCGAGGAATAAAATGTTGATTTCTGCAGACTTATGGGCATGGCATGGCGACCTGCAGAATACGGCTGAATGATCACATAGACACTGAGATCCAGCTTGGAATCGTTGAACTATTTCCTGGCCGATGAAAAGAAGATGATCAAAGACTGGTATATGAGAAGTGACCTGTAAATTGTGAATGGTTAGGTTGCGGGGCCTGGAAAGGGTTGGATGGGTAACGGTAACTGCAGGGTGAGTGCAGGTGTTAATAAGTGACTAGTTCTTTGAACAGGTGGGAGGGAGGGAGGATTTAAAGGAGGGGAGATAGGGGGCGTGGGTGGGAGGATGGGGGAATTCATGGTTTGGTTAACAGAATTTCGATTAGGTATATGGGGTCAGAAGAGGTACGTGAGTGAGTTGAATGATGAGGGCTGATGAAAAGAATAGTAGGAGTGGTGCTGCTGGGACACCATGACTGCATTCCTATAGATGTGGAACATATATTGATGCAAGAGAGAGATATAGGAGATTGATGGGACTAAAAGTATACTCCTGGAATGTGGGAGGTATTTCATCCCCCATTAAACAAAAGAAAATACCTTCATAGTCTTAAAAAGAAAAAGGCAGATATAGCACTCCTCCAGGAGACACCATTTATCGTTCTCAGGAGCATGACAAACTCAAAACCTGGTGGGTGGGGACAGTGTTGGAGGCCCCAGCGGTGGGGAAGAAGGCCGGGGTGGTGATATTGTTCCACAAATCCCTTCAGGTCGAGGTGGGGCAGATGTGTGTTGATCCTGAAGGGAGATACATTTTGGCACAGGTCAAGGTGAATGATACTACATACCTTATCAGTAATATTTATGCCCCTAATGTGTACTGTAAGAAATTCTTCCATACTCTCATCAGCAAGATACAGCACTTTAATGTTCCGCAGAAGATATTGGGGGGGGACTTCAATGTGGTAGCGGATTCCACCATGGATAAATCACATAATATAGCAGGTGCGATAGGGGAGATGGATAAAGGTATCAATCTGATGTGTGGAGCCTTGAGAGCGGTTGACGTGTGGAGGGTTTTAAACCCAAATACCAAGACTATACGCACTACTCTAGGGCCCACCACACGCAATCACGAATAGATTACCTACTGATAGATGAAGAAAGTTTGCAGGCATCTCAGAGGCTGCAATTGATCCTACGATTATATCGGACCATGCGGCAATATTTGTTGAATTTAAAGATCAGAATTCACAAAGTAGACAGTTTAGATGGGATATTTCCCATGGACCTGTATTATGATCAGGACTTTTGGACATATATTAGGGGGGAAATGGGAAGAATATACACTACATAATGCATCTCATGTAGATACACCGATACTGTTCTGGGAAGCTGGGAAGGCTGTTTTACGGGGTGAGATTATAGCGTACAGTGTCAGAAAGAAAAAACAGAGAGATCGAGAGATCATCAGATTGGGGGAACAGTTGGTGCAATTGAGGAGGTCGTATGGACAAAAGTCCGCAAATCATACCGAGAACAATTATTAGCCACCCAGGTAGCCCTAAATGAGCTGTTACATCAGCGAGCAAGTAAATCTGCTGAATACTATAGATATCAACTATATAGGTTGGCAACAAACCAGGTCTAGTGAGGAAGGCGAAGGGGCAGAGGAGAGTGTTGGTGGTAAGACACGGATGGGAGGCCTGGTACATAATGACATAGAGATACGAGATGTGTTTAGGGATTACTATGCTAGGCTATATGCTAAAAATGATGATGATGATTTAGATCCTGATATATACTAGAGAATGTCACTAAGCCAAAGATCTCAGAGCAACAAGAGGGAGCTAAAAAACCGATTGAGACGGATGAGGTCCTTAGAGAAATAAAAGGCAGTGCATTACATAAGGCTGCGGGGCCAGATGGATTTAGGGCTGAATTGTATAAAATCTTAATGCAGGACATAGGAGACCCCTTGACTAAGGCCTTTAATAGATCAGTTGAATTAGGGGAGCTTCCGCAGTCTTTGCGGACTAGCGGATATAATGGTCTTTCCGAAACCCGAGAGAGATCCGACCTTACCAGATTCTTACAGACCAATCTCTTGATTAGCTATGAGGCCAAGTTGTTGGCTAAAATTTTGGCCTCGAGATTGGCAAAAGTGTTACCGAGCATAGTTGCGGCCCCTCAGGTAGGTTTTGTGCAAGGGAGACAGAGTGGGAAAAATATTAGGCTGATATTGGCATCAATGGAGAGTGTGCGCAGGGAAGGTGGGGATTCCCTCTTGATCAGTTTCGATGCCGAAAAGGCGTTGATCGGGTTGAGTGGGAGTTCCTGTTTGCATCATTAAGAGCGTATGGCTTTGAAGGCTATTTCACACAAGCAATCTCCATATTATATAAGAACCCTATGGCGAGAGTGTTGGTCAACGGAGCGTACTCTCGAAGCTTTGTAATTAATAGAGGAACCAGACAGGGATGCCCTCTGTCCCCTTTACTTTTTGCTATAACGTTGGACCCCTTGATCAGGGAAATTATGGGTAACACTGAGATTGAAGGTAAAATTGGGAACCAGAGAATTTAAGATCTCGGCGTTTGCCGATGACATTTTGGTTCATCTAGCTAGACCGGAGAGATCGCTGCCGGGTTGATGGAGGTTTTTGAAGAATATGGGGCCTTCTCGGGATTTAATTGAATTTTCAAAAATCAGAGGGATTGCCCACAACCAATACGGTAAGGGAGCAATGGAAGGGAAAGTTTCCACTGCGATGGGCGAATAAGGAGTTTAAATACCTAGGCATAACACTAACTGGAGACCTGAGTAGATTATATAGACAGAATGTTGACAAGTTACTACAGTTACGAGACATAAGTTAGCAGTATGGGAGGGGCTACCTATAACATTAAGTGGGCGAGTTGGTTTGTATGCAATGATGCTCTTTCCAAAATGGCTATATGTACTAAGACAGCTGCCCATAGTATTACAGACTAAAGATATAAAGAAGCTTCGAGGAATGATGTCTAGGTTCTGTTGGAGTGGGAAAAAGGCTAAAGTTAAATTGGACTATCTTTATGGGAAAAGGACAGAGGGAGGCTTGGGGCTGCCCGATATTAAACAATAAATTGGGCCTGCTTGGCTCGGCACCTAGCGGATTGGGTTTTGGAAACAGAAGAGCACACGGCATGGAATATTGAGTGTGCATTGTTTAGACCATATCATCCCTATTATATGTTACATGTTGAGGGTAAAATGTTACCTAAGGAATGGCGCCATCATATTTTATTACACCCAATGCGAAGTATATGGCAGTACATATTGAGGAGACTAAATAAGAACCCACGGTGTACGGATCTCCTCCCACTAGTTGGGAATGGAGCATTTGAACCAGGGAATGCTCACCGAAATTAATAAAGTGGGCACAGGAAGGAGTGGTATTAGTGGCAGATGTCATGCAAGAAACGGGGAAGGCTATATCCAGGGAGGCCCTAGAGGATATGGTGGGAGTAGAGAATGTGACATGGTATGATTATTATCAGCTTCATAGCTATATTGAGCACTTACATAGAGAAAGATGTGCTAGAGGGATGTATGAGCTACTGGTGAATTTGTTTCTGCATCAGGAAGAGAAACAGACTTCGGTTGTCAACACTGTATAAACAGCTAAGTATGATTTGTCCCGTACCGAAGCTATGAGGCAGTGGCTAGACGATGGTCTGAGGATTTGAGGGTAGAGATTAGCAGTGGAGATATAGCCCAGTCATTGAAGGAGATTGCTACATAAAGTGACTAGTGCCAGACATAGGGAGATACAATTTAGAATCATTCTGAGAGCATATTTCTCTCCCATACAGGCTTATTATGCAGGTAGACTGCAAGCAAACACATTGCAGTAAATGTAATTTTCAGAGAGCAACACTGTATCACATGTTTTGGGGATGTTCTGTTATAAAATGTTTTGGGGTCCAGTGCTGGAATATTGCGAGGCTCTGCTGCATAAGAAGATTGGGATCAAGCCTAAAACTGTTGTGTTAGGACTGACGGGAAGTGGGTCAATTATGCGATACAAAGAAAGCTTATTTATATATAAGGCACTCATTATTGGGAAACAATGTATTTTACAATACTGGACACAAGAAATAGGACCATCCTTTGGCAGTGGAGGAGTTGCTTCATTCCCTGGTGCGGATGGAAGCACGTGCTATGAACAGTAGCCCTAGAAGTAAACAACGTTTCTGGGAAGTCTGGGAACCGTATGTGCAGGCTCTATCAGGCAGAGCTCGCAGCCTATTGGTGAACTCACTCACTGGGGGGGGGAGGAACGGAAAGTTAAAAATGATATGTATGCCTATTGAATTATGTTGATGACAAACATTAAGCAAGGGTATAGGGGGGATGGGGGGTGGGGAGAGGGAGAAAAATTCACAGAAAAGTTTGATGACACTTCAGTTAAAGGTTTTGTTAAAGAAGACAGAGATCTGTATTAATATATGTTTATTGATCTATGCATGTTGTAAACTGTGACATCAATAAAACAGTTAAAACATAGAAGCAAAACATAGTAAAAATTTTTTTAGATACATTAAAAGCAGGAAGCTGGCTAAAGAATCGGTTGGGCCGCTGGACGAAAATGGTGTTAAAGGGGCGATCAGGGAAGACCGAGCCGTAGCAGAGAAATTAAATGAATTCTTTGCTTCGGTCTTCACCGAGGAGGATTTGGGGGGACACCGGTGCCGGGAAACATATTTGAAGCAGGTGAGTCGGAGAAACTAAACGAATTCTCTGTAAACTTGGAGGATGTAATGGGTCAGTTCTGCAAACTGAAGAGTAGTAAATTGCCAGGACCTGATGGTATTCATCCCAGAGTATTAATAGAACTGAAAAATGAACTTCTAGAGCTACTGTTAGTAATATGCAATCTATCCCTAAAATTGAGTGTGGTACCGGAAGACTGGAGGGTAGCCAGTGTAACGCCGATTTTTAAAAAGGGTTCCAGAGGAGATCCGGGAAATTATAGACCGGTGAGTCTGACGTCGGTACCGGGCAAAATGGTAGAGGCTATTATCAAGAATAAAATTACAGAGCACGTACAAAAGCATGGGCTCATGAGACAAAATCAGCATGGATTTAGTGAAGGGAAGTCTTGCCGTACCAATCTACTGCATTTTTTTGAGGGGGTGAACAAACGTGGACAATGGGGAGCCGGTGGATATTGTGTATCTGGATTTTCAAAAGGCGTTTGACAAAGTGCCTCATGAAAGACTCCTGAGGAAACTGGAGAGTCATGGGATCGGAGGTAGGGTATTACTATGGATTAAGAGCTGGTTGAAAGATAGGAAGCAAAGAGTAGGTTTGAATGGTCAGTATTCTCAGTGGAGAAGGGTAGTTAGTGGGGTCCCGCAGGGGTCTGTGTTGGGATCGCTGCTTTTTAACATATTTATAAATGACCTAGAGATGGGAGTAACTAGTGAGGTAATTAAATTCGAAGATGACACAAAATTATTCAGGGTCGTCAAGTTGCAGGAGGAGTGTGAAAGAATACAGGAGGACCTTGTGAGACTGGGGGATGGGCGTCCAAGTGGCAGATGAAGTTCAGTGTTGACAAGTGCAAAGTGATGCATGTGGGTAAGAGGAACCCGAATTACAGCTATGTCATGGCAAGGTCCGCGTTAGGAGTACGGACCTGAAAGGGATCTGGGAGTCATCGTTGATAAGATGTTAAAAACGTCTGCCCATTTTGCTGCTGCGGCTAAGAAAGCACACAGAATGTTGAGTATTATTAGGAAATGGATGGAAAACAAACACGAGGATGTTATAATGCCATTGTATCGCTCCATGGTGCGACCGCACCTCGAGTATTGTGTCCAATTCTGGTCGCCGCATCTCAAAAAGATATCAAGGAATTAGAAAAGGTGCAGAGAAGGGCGACGAAATGTTAAAGGGAATGGAACGACTTCCCTATGAGGAAAGGCTGAGAAGGTTAGGGCTCTTCCACTTGGAGAAAAGGCGCCTGAGGGGTGATATGATAGCAGTCTACAAGATATTGAGCGGAGTAGAGCGGACAGATGTGAAGCGTTTGTTTACTTTCAAACAACATCAAAACCAGGGGACACAAGATGAAGCTAGAATATGGTAGATTTAAAACAAATAGGAGCGTTTCTTTACTCATCGTGTAGTTAGACTCTGGAACTCGTTGCCGGAGAATGTAGTGACAGCAGCTGGCCTTAAGGAATTTAAAGGGGGTTTGGACAGATTCCTGAGGGAAAAGTCCATTGAACATTATTAATTTTTTTTTTGGGGGGGGGGGGGGGGTGTTGCCGGGTTCTTGAAGCCTGGATTGGCCACTGTCGGAGACAGGATGCTGGGCTTCATGGACCCTTGGTCTTTTCCCGGTATGGCGGGTACTATGTACTTATGTATCTTAGTGCTTACCATTACCATGTGGGAGGTAAGCTAATCTCTTAGTCTCTCTAGTTGTCACTTCATGAGAGGTTTGCTTTTGACAAAGTTCCCAATCAGACCTCTAATAGTGTAATGGGATCCCATCCAGCTGATGAAGGCTCCTTTGTGCCGTTTGATTCCTGTCTTCTGAATTATTTGACCTGGAAGGTTGTGTTACTGATGGTGGTCACTTCTGCTCGGAGAGTCAGTGAGCTTCAAGTTGTAGTAGCTGATTCATCTTAAACTAAGTTTCACCACAACAGAGTAGTTCTCCGCATGCATCCTAGGTTCCTTCCTAAGGTAGTGTCGGAGTTCCATTTTTATCAGTCAGTCATCCTGCCAACACTTTTTCTGAAACCACATGCCCATCCTGGTCAGAGTGTACTGATTACTTTGGACTGCAAGCGAGATTTCACTTTCTGTCTGGTGCGGACTAAACGCACAATTTCAAGTTGGCTAGCAGATTGCATCTCCTTTACTTATGCCCAGACAGGGATGACTCTGGAGGGTCATGTCAAGGCTCTAATATCAGAGCTGTGGCTACGTTGGCAATCCATTTGAGGTCATCTTCCATAGAGGAGATTTGGAAAACTGTCCACACATTCACATCTCATTACTGCTTTGAGATGTGACAACTGGTTTGGTCAGACAGTCCTGTAGCATTTGTTCAGGTCTAAAATCAAGCTCTTCACCTCCTAGACCCAGTTTTTGTTCTATTCCATGCTGTACCTCCACAACTAGTACACAAAGTGCTTCCAGTTTGATTAAGGACAGGTCTTGATGTTTTGAGTCCCTATTGTCCTAGCCTTGTTTTCAGTGAGCCTGGTAACTAGGGATTCCCACATGTGTGAATACAATGGCCTGCTTGTCCTTGGAGACAGCAAAGTTACTCCCTGTAGCAGGTGCTCTCTGAGGACAGCAGGTCAATATTCTCACATAAACTTCCACCTCTCCTTGAAGTGCATTCTGTAGCTTTTTACAATTGACTGAGGGACCTAAGGCTTGCGTGTTGGGCGTGAAGGCACCAGTGCATGCATGGTGGGATGCCGCTAGAAAGTTCTACAACTTGCTAGTCAGCATCCACATTGGGCTCCATCTGTTGATGTCACCACGTGTAATAATACTTGGCCTGCTTTCCTCAGAGAAAAACTTTGCTTTTCTAACATTACTGCATGCGCTGCCTCTGGTATATAAATAATGCCTTTTAAAACTGCTACCGATAGGTGCATGCAATTTTAATTTGTAAATAGCACCTAGGCCTTCTAAAATTGCTTCCTATATGTCCCAGATATCCTGGAGGAGAATTATGCTTATTCTCCTCTGTAGTGGTGATGGTTGTTGCTTTCCAATATACAGAATGTTGGAAATCCTATATAATAATACTCACCTCCAACGTTCTAACCTGCCTGGGACCGTGGATCCCTCGAGGTGGTCTGCTAAGCTTCTTAGAACGCAATGACGTCAGTAACGTCACTGACAGCTGATTCCAAGGAAATGGGAGGTTTCCCTACTCCTCCCCCTGCCTGGGAATCAGCTGTCAGTGCGCCGCTCCCTGCCACTTTCTGAGCAAGTGACAGGAGCGCGGCAACATAGACCCCCCCCCCCCACCCCGGAGCATCACCAAAGCACCCCCCCACACCCGAAGAACATCAACACCCCTGCCCCCCACACACTCCCTCCCTCCCATCCCGTTCATGGCCCCCTCATTTATTTATTTCTTATTTGATGCATTTGTATCCCACATTTTCCCACCTCTTTGCAGGCTCAAAGTGGCTTACAATACATCATGAATAGTGGAGATAGGACAGTTTAGACATTTGGTATTACAGAAGGATTTTGGGTTACATGATAATGATAAAGCATAGTAGCGATATAACAAGATAAACAAGTCTAAGGACAATTCTAGGTGCATGTGGGGAATTTCACATGTCTTGATCTTTGTTATATGTCTTGTTGAAGAGATGGGTCTTCAATAGTTTGCGGAAGCTGGCTAGTTCGTAGATCGTTTTTAGGTTGCGCGGCAGCGCGTTCCAGAATTGTGTGCTCATATAGGAAAAGGTGATGTGTGCATTAGTTTGTATTTTAAGCCTTTGCAGTTGGGGAAATGAAGATTAAGGAATGTGCGAGATGATGTTTTGGCATTTCTGGGTGGTAAGTCTATCAGGTTTGACATGTAGACTGGAGCATCGCCATGGATGATTTGTGAACTAGGTGCATACCTTGAACACGATGCGTTCTTTGAGTGGGAGCCAGTGTAGCTTCTCTCGTAGGGGTTTGGCACTTTCATATTTAATTTTCCGAATATGAGTCTAGCTGCAGTGTTCTGGGCAGTCTGGAGTTTTTTAAGTATTTGCTCTTTGCAGCTGGCGTAAAGTGCATTGCAGTAGTCTAGATGACTGAGTACCAATGATTGTACCAGATTACGGAAGACAGTCCTTGGGAAGAATGGTCTTACTCTTTTTAATTTCCACATTGATTGGAACATCTTTTTGGTTGTGTTTATCGCGTGATTTTTCAAGTGTTAGGGTGTCGATCAATGGTCAAGAATTTTCAGGGTTTCCGAAATTGGTAGGTTCAGTTTTGGTGTGTTGATGGTGGTAAATTTGTTGTGTTATGTTGAGAGGTGAGTATTAGACATTGGGTTTTTTCAGCGTTAAGTTTCAGCTGAAATGCATCTGCACATGAGTGCATGATATGTAGACTTTGGTTGATGTCATTGGAATTTCTTTTAAGTCTTGTTTAAATGGGATGTAGATCGTTACGTCATCAGCGTATATGTATGGGTTGAGGTTTAGGTTTGATAGTAGTTTGGCCAAGGGTATCATCATTAGGTTGAATAAGGTCAGTGAAAGGGGGGATCCCTGTGGAACTTCCGCATTCTGGTGTCCATGTGGCTGATATACTTGAATTTGATGTCACTTGATATGAGTGTGTGGTTAGGAACCCCTTGAACCAATTGAGAACGTTGCCTCCGATACCGAAGTATTCAAGGATATGCAGTAGAATTCCATGATCGACCATGTCAAAGGCGCTAGACATGTCGAATTGTAGAAGTAGTATGTTCTTGCCGGTTGCTATCATTGTTTGAATTTCATCATGAGCATGTCATGAGCGTGACTAGTACTGTTTCAGTACTGTGGTTAGAACGAAAACCTGACTGGGAGTCGTGTAGTATTGAGAACTTTTCTAAATAGTTTGTGAGTTGTTTGGTCACCATCCCTTCTGTTATTTTGGTTATTAAGGGAATGGATGCTACTGGTCTATAGTTGGTTAGTTCGCTAGCATTTTTCTTTGCATCTTTGGGTATAGGGGTGAGTAGAATGTTTCCTTTCTCCTTCGGGAAGATTCCATTTTGTAGCTAAAGTTCACGTGGTTCGTTAGGTGTGTTATGAATTGTTGAGGTGCCATTGTCATACATAGTAAATGACGGCAGATAAAGACCTTACGGTCCATCCAGTCTGCCCAACAAGATAAACTCATTTTACATGGTATGTGATACTTTATACCTGAGTTTGAATTGTCTTTGCCATTCTCAGGGCACAGACTGAGAAGTCTGCCCAGCACTGTTCTTGTACTAAGTTCTGAAGCCAGGCCTTGTGAAGAAATATGTTTTTAGTGATTTGCGAAAGATAGTTATTTCGTCAGTTGTTTTCAGGTCTATGGGTAATGCATTCCATAACTGCGTGCTCGTAACTCCGTCATAAGGTTGTTTGGGCATATGTCCAGTTTACAATGAGATTTGGCGAATCTTTTAAGCGTTTGTGTGATGAGATCCTCCGATAGTATCTCAAATTCAGTCCAAGTTCTATTTACTGGGTATACTCCAGGGTCTGGGTCTAGGCAGTCTAAGAGTACAGCGTATTCGGTGGGGCTGACAGGTATTTTGGCTCGCAATTGTATGATTTTCTCCTTGAAGTATTTCGCGAGGTTGTCAGCTCCTGGTGTGTCTTTACTATTATTGGTGACTGGTGTGGTGTCTAATAGTTTATTCACTAGTTGGAAGATTTTATGTGTGTCCTTGTAGTTTGGTCCAATTTCAGTTTTGTAATATAGTCTTTTGGTTTGTCTTATGGTGTATTTATATTTTCTTCGAAGTTGTTTCCAAGCATTCAATGTGGAGTCTACTTTCTTTTTGTTCCACGCACGTTCTAATCTTCTGACCTGTGTTTTGAGTTTTTTCAGTTCTTCGTTGAACCATGGTATTGAATTCTTTCTGTGTGAGATTCTAGTTTGAATTGGGGCAATATTGTCTAATATTGATTTACATCTATTGTCCCATTCAGAGAGGAATTGGATTGTGTCTGCCTTTATTATCCATCCATTGTGGTAAATCTGTTGCCAGAATATAACAGGGTCTATTTTTCCTCTTGTGGTGTAGGTTTTCCGCGTTGAGTCTTTTTTTCTCCATTCGAGGAAGATATATGCTTTGTAATGGTCTGACCAAGGTGTAGCTGTCCATTTTGTATCTGTTAATATAAGGTTTGAGTTATGATCGAATTTGTATGTAATCATGTCTAATGTGTGTCCTTTATTGTGGGTTGGTTGCGTGTTTGGTCCGTGAAGATTCCACAGTTGTAGGAACTCCTTGCATTCTTGGGTGCTTGTGGTGAGATCTTCTAGGTGCAAGTTAATATCTGCTATTATGATGAAGTTTGAGGTAGAGACACAAGTGTTCGAGATAAAGTCTATGAAGAGTGATTGGGAGTCTTGCCAGTTGCCTGGTGCTCTGTAGAATATGACTGCATTAAGGTGTTCTTGCAGATTTGGGTGATTGATTCTTACCGAAGCAATTTTGAGTTGTGGCAAAATAGATTCCGCTGTAGTTGTTATGGTGAATTCAGATTTGTATATTATGGCTATTCCTCCTCCTCTTTTTCCATTTCTTGTCCAATGGGTAATTTTGTATCCTGGTGGGCATAGGTCTTTAAGGTCGTGGAACTAGGTTTCAGTAATGAATAGGAGGTCAAGATTGTCTGCGGTGATCCAGTCTGTTATGATCTCTGTTTTATTTACTACTGATCTGGCATTTACATATCCCATTTGGATTTGTCAGTAAGAATCAGTTTGGGGCATGGATGTGTTAATTTTTATTAGTTGTCTGTTGTCTTGGTATCTGGTTTTGTTGTGACCTTTCTTCCCTTTCTGTTGTTTCCGTATGTGTTGTTTTTTCCTTTTAGTTGGTTGTTATTCTTTTGGTCTGGTGAGCTGTGTTGGGTTGTCTATAGGGTTTGTGTGCGGTGGGTAGGTTGTTATTTATATTGGGAGTAGTCCATGCATGGTGGATTAGGGGTAGAAAGTAAATTATCATTAGTAATTTGTTGATGTTCATGTTGTCTGTAGTAGTGGTGGTAATTAGTACTTGGTAGTGTAGTGAATGAGTTTTTGTGTGGACATCAACAATAAGCATTAAGTATTGACATTAAACAGTTACAGTGTCAATCAGTTTGAACATTTAAGATTGAACAAACAAGCATTGTGGTACATAGGCACTTAAGCATTTAGATTGTTTAAGCAGTTGTACGTTTAGAGTCTTTGCAGAAGCATCTATATAAGGCACTTAAAGCATTAGAAGCACAAAGACATTGAAGCATTGAAGCAATAGGATGATAGTGGTCATTATTAACAGATGGTGTTAGCGGTGTAACACATAAAGCACAGTATGATATGAGCCAAGGTTTGGACTAATTTTAGTTAGTGATATAGCTCATAAAGCACAGTAGGATATTGTGAGCCAAGGTTCAGACTAATTTAATTAAACATAAGCAATTTCATGGCTCACAGAAAGTCAAGAATGCCAGCGCAGGAGCTATGAACCCTTAAAACTCACGGGAGTTTCAAAGGTTCAATTACAGAGTGGCATTAATATAAATACCTTTATATAAATATATAAATTATATATTTACATAAATATATAAATGTGCAGTAGCTTTGCTGTATTGTCTGGTCGGGAAGTGGCACGATACTGCTCACCGTGATCTCCTTATGGTTCCCTGTAGCCTGGTTCTCTGTTTCAATGTTGCATCTGATTTCCTCTCTGCAATTCGTTTAAGTCCCTTTTAGAACGCTTGGTCGGTGAATCGGGTGTTTGATCTGCTGGTCGCGGTGGGATCCTCACTACAGTTTCTGCTCGTGTCTTTGGTGCCTCTGGTCTTTGTGTTCGTTTGTCGTGGGAGATTTGGATTTCCTCAGGATGGTTGTGAGACTCTCCGTGTGGTTGCTGTGTTCAACGCGGAGTCGCGTTGAGCGGACCCGGATCAGGTCGGTCCGCTATGGGCGCTGAGGTGGGATGATTGGGGTCGCCGCAAGGAAGTGCAGGGCGGGTTCCCGGCAATCAGTCGAGTGAGCGATGTCCTCACTCCTCTGATCTGCTGTATTCGGTGGCCAATCTCACGTGCTCTCGCTCCTTTGCTTTACAGCCTCACTCCAGTCTCGTCCTTGAAGGCCGGCCCAGTCCCTGGCATGCCCTCCCACCGAGTTCAAGACTCCCCCTCCCTCCGATTTCAACACCCCCCCCTCCGCATAACTGACCCCTGGACCCCTCTTCTGCGACCCTCTTGAACCTCCCCTTTCCACCGAAAACCCTCCCCGCTGCCGTAGCGTTCCTGTGCTGATGACAAGTAATCCCCCCTCCCCCAGACCACCATCGTGTCGCGACCCTCTCAACCCCCCTTCCCGCAGAAAACCCTCCCCCGCCACCATCGCGTACCTGTGCTGAAGACAACCAAACTTCTCTTCTTGGCTGCGCCGGGGAGTTGCTTGATGAATGATCATCTGTTCAAGTTTCTGTGAGTGTGCCTGACATCAGACGTACGAACAGAAACTTCAATAGATGATCATTCAACAAGCATCGCCGGCGCAGACGAGAAGAGAACTTTGGCTGTCTTCAGCACAGGTACGCGATGGTGGCGGGGGAGGGTTTTCTGCGGAAGGGGGGTCGAGAGGGTCGCGGCACGATGGTGGTCTGGGGAGGGGGGTCTGGAACTCGAAAGGAAGGGAGGCGTGGTCTGGAACTCGGGAGGGATGGAGGGGGGTCTGGAGGGGGGGGGGGGGGGGATTACCTTGCTAGTGCCCATTTCATTGCTTACCGAAACGGGCCTTTTATATTAGTATTATATAAAACAAATTGAAATCTGACTGACCATAAACACACTAATTTTCTGAAAAATTCCTAAACTCATAAAACTTACAGGTGGAAAATGTGAATGTCTTCAAGGAGTTTAGATATTAGAAATACTGGTGATTTGCCCGATACTGCCAAAGTCACTTGTTACACAGACCCCTTCTACCCCAACAAACATATTACGCATACCTGTTTCCAACACACCTGTACAGAGACAGAAAAATATTTGATGCAACTGCTGAAGGATGGTTCCTAAAGGTGTTTTCCAAGTGACCTTCGCCTGCAGTTTTCATTTCACCCATTTTTCCCAGCCATATCCTATATAATAAAACTCGCCCTCAACGTTCTGAGGACACTGACGTCACTGCAGCCAAGCCACTGACGTCACTTCCAAAAGAGATCAGACTTGAGAAATCTTACTTTCATTTTTGGAAACTTTTGAAAACCTTCTACTTTATCAATTATGTAGAACAGAATTTAGAATAATGGAAGAAAGGTTATAAATGGGCATCTGTAATATATATATATCAAAACTGTATTGTTTGTCTGTGTAGATTATATTATGTATTTAATTTTGTATTTGCGGTGTTCTCCTGTATACTAAATCATGAGTATACTGTTTTTCATCTTATGTAGCTAGTTTGTGGGTTTGCTGTGCTTTCCTGTAATGACTGGAGTTCTAAAGTTTGTCCAACCTGTACATATTGTATTGCTTCTTTTTTTATAAATTGTAAACCGTTCTGTCTTGCAGTAGCAATAAGATACGGTATATAAATTGACGTAAATAAATAAAATAAAAATGAAGGGTTCGTGGTGGTGAAGCCACCGAAAGCACCAAGTCTCTGGGCCACGCCCTCACGTCAAACGTGATGACGTCAAGGGCGGAGCAATGGCGTCACGCATCGAGGGCGGAGCAATGGCGTCAGTGGTTTTAGAACCAAGAAGCTCATGAAGGTGCGTTCACGAGGACCGGAGCAGTGGCGCCAGTGGCTTCAGAATGACGAACGGGTAGGTAGGGAGGGAGGGGGGTGTTGGGGAGGAAAACCTTGCTAGCGCCTGTTTCATTTGCTCCAGAAACGGGCCTTTTTTACTAGTACTCCCATATACATACAGAGCCATACCTTCCCCACGTACAGTCCATAACAGAACTTCCACCAATATACTTGTAAACCTGCGCACACAAACCATGCCTCAAAAAACAAACACCCCACAACCCCTCATTTTTCCTAGGGCTTATTGTGACTCTTAAATATTAGTAATGGTAGGGCTTTCTAGGTGTGATGTGATGTGGAAATGAATGAATGATTTATTCAGCTCTGTGTAGTATTTGTCCCTGATGTATAGGCAATAAACTTTGTTTACAGTGGCTTGAATGCTGTTCCTTTGTCTTATCCAGTAATCTAAATTAAATATCTCTTCTGAATTTGGGGCCTAACAAATGATGGCCTGTATAGGAATACATTTTCCTTTACTGAAGTTGCAGAGCTACAGAGAGCCAGTCACAGGCCATTCATAGCTAATACAATGGCGTTATTGCCACAAGCAAGAAGGATGTGTTTTCAAACTGTTGACAGTAGAGTGTATTATAGTTCAGCCATTTGGTTCCAAGGAGCACCCAGAATTAGGAGCTTTTCTTTTTTCTTCTACTTTTTTTTTTTTTTTTTAAAGAAAAAGATACAGGCTTATTTTTATTGGAAACTAGTAAAAAAGGCCCATTTGTGACACAAATGAAGGGCGCTAGCAAGGTTTTCCTCGGAGTGTGTATGTTTGAGAGAGTTGCAGGGCCCCCACCCTCCCTCCCTCCCTCCGAGTTGCAGGGTCGGCCCTCCCTCCCTCCGTCCCTCCCTCCGAGTTGCAGGGTCGGCCCGCCCACCCTCCCTCCGAGTTGCAGGGTCGGCCCGCCCACCCTCCCTCCGAGTTGCAGGGTCGGCCCGCCCTCCCGCCCGCCCTCCCTCCCTCCGAGTTGCAGGGTCGGCCCGCCCTCCCTCCCTCCCTCCCTCCGAGTTGCAGGGTCGGCCCGCCCTCCCTCCGAGTTGCAGGGCGGCCCGCCCGCCCGCTCTCCCTCCCTCCCTCCCTCCCTCCGAGTTGCAGGGTTGGCCCGCCCGCCCGCCCTCCCTCCGAGTTGCAGGGTTGGCCCGCCCTCCCTCCGAGTTGCAGGGTTGGCCCGCCCTCCCTCTGAGTTGCAGGGTCGGCCCGCCCTCCCTCCGAGTTGCAGGGTCGGCCCGCCCTCCCTCCCTCTGAGTTGCAGGGTCGGCCCTCCCTCCCTCTGAGTTGCAGGGTCGGCCCTCCCTCCGAGTTGCAGGGTCGGCCCTCCCTCCGAGTTGCAGGGTCGGCCCGCCCTCCCTCCGAGTTGCAGGGTCGGCCCGCCCTCCCTCCCTCCGAGTTGCAGGGTCGGCCCGCCCCGCCCTCCGTCCCTCCGAGTTGCAGGGTCGGCCCGCCGCCCTCCGTCCCTCCGAGTTGCAGGGTCGCGCCCGCCCTCCCTCCCTCCGTCCCTCCGAGTTGCAGGGTCCGCCCGCCCGCCCTCCCTCCGTCCCTCCGAGTTGCAGGGTCCGCCCGCCCGCCCGCCCTCCCTCCGTCCCTCCGAGTTGCAGGGTCGGCCCGCCCGCCCTCCCTCCGTCCCTCCGAGTTGCAGGGTCCGCCCGCCCGCCCTCCGTCCCTCCGAGTTGCAGGGTCGGCCCGCCCTCCCTCCGAGTTGCAGGGTCGGCCCGCCCGCCCTCCCTCCCTCCCTCCGAGTTGCAGGGTCGGCCCGCCCTCCCTCCCTCGAGTTGCAGGGTCGGCCCACCTGGCTTCCCTCCAAGTTTTTGCAGGGTCGGCCCGCCCACCCTCCCTGCCTCCCTCCGAGTTCCAGGGTTGCAAATAGGAAGAGACAGCTTCTGTGGCAACTGTCACTTAGATTGACTCATTGCAAAGGACGGCAGTCTGCCTTCTCCTACTTCCGTTAACTGCCCTACGTACCGTCAACCTATTTGTGCCCATGTTTGCAGATGCGATTTCCTCTGCCCTGCAAGAAACTTATGATTATTGCTCACTTCTACAAATGGGGAAATTCCTCCCGCCCCCCCCCTCCTCCGCCACCACTGCGAAGGTAATCGTAACGGACGCAGTAGCAGGGACAGCTTATCTGGCGATTCTGTATTATGAAGGGCTGAAAAAAGTGAAAACGGCTCAGCCTCATTCTCCCACATAACTACAGGGGCGAACACCCTCGATCCCGTATGCATGTATCCATCTTAATGCTGCTGCAACATTATATAATCTCAAATCCAGTAGCTTAACCACACCCTCTGTCTTGACTCTTGCCATCTTATTATAGCCAATACTGTAAAGTGGATCCTCTTCCCTCAGCGATTGCAGCTCTCCACACCTGAAGAACACCTTCCAGTACTGCTCCTTTCCCTCAGAACTATGAAGGTTTTTATGGCCTAGGAGGGGCTTCCTTCCTTCCCTCAGTTGTGGCACCAAAACACAAAACAAAACACAGATATCCTTCACCTTTCTCAATTCGGTTAAGTTCCCAGTCCAGGCTTCCACAGCTGCTTCCTCCCCCTCCCTCCTGGGGAAGAGTAGCAGCAAATAATAAAAAAAAAAACACAGTGCAGTTCTAGCCAAGCTTTCAAAATACAGCTCAGTTTAGCCAGGCTTTCAAAACACAGTTCAGGTCTAGCCCAGCTTTCAAAATACAGTTCAGTTCTAGCCAAGCTTTCCAAAACACAGCTCAATTTAGCTAGGCTTTCAAAAACACAGTTCAGTTCTAGCCATGCTTTCCAAAACACAGCTCAATTTAGCCAGGCTTTCAAAAACACAGTTCAGTTCTAGCCAAGCTTTCCAAAACACAGCTCAATTTAGCCAGGCTTTCAAAAACACAGTTCAGTTCTAGCCAAGCTTTCCAAAACACAGCTCAATTTAGCCAGGCTTTCAAAAACACAGTTCAGTTCTAGCCAAGCTTTCCAAAACACAGCTCAATTTAGCCAGGCTTTCAAAAACACAGTAATGGCTTTGCGCGGGCTCAAAGCCTAGGGTCCCACCCTCTTGGTCAGTCATACTCCTACCTGACCTCCTCCCGCTTGACCCGGCTTGGCCCCGCTACTTCCTTGGCTTTCGCTGAGCCAGAGCCGAAAAGTCCATCGGCTCTTCCAGGGTGTTCTCCGGTTCAGTCAACTCCATAGGGCAAGGCTCACTCTCTGCCTCTCTCTCCTCAGGAGCCCAATCCATATTCTCCTCGCCCCGCCCTTCTCCCAGCTGCTCACCCTTTCTTTCATTAAAGCTCTTTGGTGGCTCTTCTTTCTCCACCCACCTGTTCCACCACCTCTTCCACCAGGTTGGAGAATCAGCCTTATTCCTTCCCCTGCGGCCCTCCTCTGGAGACTCCTTGGAATGCACATAGTTTCTCTTATCCCCGGGCTCCCTTGGGGCATGCTGGGAGTTGTAGTTCTTTATTTCTAGTTTTTTCCTGGGGGATGCCTGCCTATAACGGGGGTATTCTGGCCTATCCCAGGGTTCCTTTGGGGCCTGTCCTACATACTCTTTACAATACGCAACCTGCGGTTACCCCAAATAAAGGAAGAAATTAGTCCCCTAAATGCTTTCTCATCCCTGTCTTTTATCCATATAGGCATCATCTTGAGCGGATATAAAACCTTGTGGTATAATACCATCTTCACCAGGGCCACCCTGCCCAGGAAGGAAATGGGATACTCCTTCCTTCTACCACAAAGGCCTCGGATGGCCTCCAGCTTCTCGCTGACATTCTTTTTGTACATTACAGTGAAATCAAAGTGCAAGTACACTCCCAGGTATTTCAATGTACCTGCTGACCTAGACAAGGGGAAATTCGGAAGCTCCCTGCAAACGCAGTCAGAAGACAGCGCCAACGCCTCTGACTTCTCAATATTAATCTTGAGTCCTGAAAAAGACCGAAATTGCTGAATTAAATTAATAAGTAGGGGGATTCCCCTGGACGCGCAACCCAGGAAGATTAACATGTCATCTGCAAATAGGTTGACCTTGTACTCCTGCCTTCCCACTTGTATCCCCTGAAGCTCTGCCAGCTGACAAATTTTGCAGGCCAGTGGTTCAATGGCTAAAACAAAAAGTAGAAGTGACAAAGGGCAACCCTGTCTCATTCCCCTTTCTAATGCGAATGCATTGGACAGTGTTCCATTTATCAAAATCTGGGCTGTAGGTTTACTTTACAGAGCACGCACCCCTGGCAGAAACTCCCCATACAGTGGGGGAAATAAGTATTTGATCCCTTGCTGATTTTGTAAGTTTGCCCACTGACAAAGACATGAGCAGCCCATAATTGAAGGGTAGGTTATTGGTAACAGTGAGAGATAGCACATCACAAATTAAATCCGGAAAATCACATTGTGGAAAGTATATGAATTTATTTGCATTCTGCAGAGGGAAATAAGTATTTAATCCCTCTGGCAAACAAGACCTAATACTTGGTGGCAAAACCCTTGTTGGCAAGCACAGCGGTCAGACGTCTTCTGTAGTTGATGATGAGGTTTGCACACATGTCAGGAGGAATTTTGGTCCACTCCTCTTTGCAGATCATCTCTAAATCATTAAGAGTTCTGGGCTGTCGCTTGGCAACTCGCAGCTTCAGCTCCCTCCATAAGTTTTCAATGGGATTAAGGTCTGGTGACTGGCTAGGCCACTCCATGACCCTAATGTGCTTCTTCCTGAGCCACTCCTTTGTTGCCTTGGCTGTATGTTTTGGGTCATTGTCGTGCTGGAAGACCCAGCCACGACCCATTTTTAAGGCCCTGGCGGAGGGAAGGAGGTTGTCACTCAGAATTGTACGGTACATGGCTCCATCCATTCTCCCATTGATGCGGTGAAGTAGTCCTGTGCCCTTAGCAGAGAAACACCCCAAAACATAACATTTCCACCTCCATGCTTGACAGTGGGGACGGTGTTCTTTGGGTCATAGGCAGCATTTCTCTTCCTCCAAACACGGCGAGTTGAGTTCATGCCAAAGAGCTCAATTTTTGTCTCATCTGACCACAGCACCTTCTCCCAATCACTCTCGGCATCATCCAGGTGTTCACTGGCAAACTTCAGACGGGCCATCACATGTGCCTTCCGGAGCAGGGGGACCTTGCGGGCACTGCAGGATTGCAATCCGTTATGTCGTAATGTGTTACCAATGGTTTTCGTGGTGACAGTGGTCCCAGCTGCCTTGAGATCATTGACAAGTTCCCCCCTTGTAGTTGTAGGCTGATTTCTAACCTTCCTCATGATCAAGGATACCCCACGAGGTGAGATTTTGCGTGGAGCCCCAGATCTTTGTCGATTGACAGTCATTTTGTACTTCTTCCATTTTCTTACTATGGCACCAACAGTTGTCTCCTTCTCGCCCAGCGTCTTACTGATGGTTTTGTAGCCCATTCCAGCCTTGTGCAGGTGTATGATCTTGTCCCTGACATCCTTAGACAGCTCCTTGCTCTTGGCCATTTTGTAGAGGTTAGAGTCTGACTGATTCACTGAGTCTGTGGACAGGTGTCTTTCATACAGGTGACCATTGCCGACAGCTGTCTGTCATGCAGGTAACGAGTTGATTTGGAGCATCTACCTGGTCTGTAGGGGCCAGATCTCTTACTGGTTGGTGGGGGATCAAATACTTATTTCCCTCTGCAGAATGCAAATAAATTCATATACTTTCCACAATGTGATTTCCGGATTTAATTTGTGATGTGCTATCTCTCACTGTTACCAATAACCTACCCTTCAATTATGGGCTGCTCATGTCTTTGTCAGTGGGCAAACTTACAAAATCAGCAAGGGATCAAATACTTATTTCCCCCACTGTATATACCAAATTGCGGTAAGATCCAAAACAGATGGTCCCAAAGTATTTTGTCAAAGGCTTTTTCCGCGTCTAAGCTAGCAATAATCGCATTCCCCAGCTTTCCCTCCTTGGCTTTCATAGTGCTCAGAGCCCTCAAAATATTTGTAGAGGCATATCTGCCTGGAACAAAGCCAGTCTGATCATGAACCAACGAAGGAAGAACTCGCCCCAATATGCTAGCAAACATCTTGATGTCTTGGTTTAATAGGGAAATCTGTCTGTATGAGCCCAATTGCTCCTTGTCTCTCCCTGACTTTTGGCAGCATTACTATAGTAGTGTGAGTCAAATCGCCCACTGCCTGACCCAGAGAGAGCAACGCCTGCCCCAGCTCACTAAATGGGCCTATCGTGTGCCCCCAGAAGCTTGTAAAACTCGGGCCCCGGCCTGTCCGGTCCAGGTGCCTTCGCCAGTTTGAGTCTTTTGAGGGCAGCCTGTATTTCCTCTCCCTGAATAGGCGCATTTAACACCTCCAGCTGCGCTGGGGCCAGTGTCGGGAGTTGGAGTCCTTGAAAAAAACCGGTTCGCTTCTCCACATCGCAATTCCCCGGGTCATATAGCGTTTGATAAAAATCCATGAACGCTGCCTGGATGTCTGACTCCATCTCACACATCTTTCCTGATCTCATTTTGATACGGGAAATCACCTGTTTCACCGGCCTGTTACGTACTAAACTCACTAACAGTCTCCCCGCCTTGTTTCCCCATCTATGGAGTCTGTGTTTGTACAATTGGATATCTCTCAGAGCTCTCTGGTTCAAAATGTCATTAACTCTGTCCTTTAATTCTTTGAATCTATCCCTCGCTTCCAGGTCCCCTCTCAGGGTGGCGCTCGCACTTCCTGCAATTTCTTTAACTTGAGAAGAAGTTTCCCATCCCGCTTTTTCCTCATTTGCACTGTATATTCTATGATTTTACCCCTCATTACTGCCTTTCCTGCCTCCCAATACACTACTGGATCAGAATTTTGCGGATTGTTATCCTCTAGGTAATGCTGCCACTCCTCAAGAAAGGCTTAAATTCCTGATCTAAGTATAATGTAGGATTCATTCACAAACCTGACACCGTCCTTCCTTTTAAGCTACCCAAATCCGCCCAAACCATGCTATGGTCAGACACTGCGCCTGCTTCAATATCTACCTTGTGGGTCTGCGAAAAAAGAGAAGGAGATATCAGTAAATAGTCCAATTTTGCCCGGACCTTATGCACATGAGAGTAAAAAGTATATTCCTTGTCATCAAGCAGATGAAGCCATTACGTATGGGTTATGTCCATCAACTAGCAGGGGAGATAGAGAGCACTCAAACTTTCACAGTGCCCTCTTGGCCAGCTAGCTCCACTGCCTCTTCAGTATTCTCTATCTCCCTTAGCAGGGTGGCTGCAGCTTGTTCGAGCTCCAGAAAAATCTGCCGGGAGGTGGTTCCTGGCTTGCCAGTTGTTAACCGGGGTGTTGGAGGCTATAGCAGCTTCACTTTAAAGGCACATAGGTTAGCCCTTTCCCTGCCTTACCCATACCTCTGTGGATGTGGACATATTGCCTTGCTTTCCCTGTCCTTACCCACCAACAGTGGATGCAGGCATATAGGTTCGCCCTTTCCCTGCCTTTCCCACTCATCTGAGCCTCCGGAGTCTTCAATACCTCTGCTTTCCTCACAGCTAAAAAAAAAAAAAAAGTTGCGTCGCGTTTTTAAACGCAGAGATGCTGGAACAGAGGTTTTTTGACCTGATTTTCAGCAGGATCGTAGTTGTACACTAGATCCTTTGAGGTAAGAGTGTTTTCCAACTCCTCCGGGGTGGGCCCGTGATCGGGGCGATTTTGGCACGAAACCGCCATTTTGGATTTTACCGTCGTTTTTCGGCGATGGCTGCGGACAATGTAAAGCGCTGTTCCACTTGTGGCAAGCGCAAATCAGCAGCAGGGCTCTGTAAATTGTGCTGTATTGGCGTAGGAGCCGGCCCGAGCATGGCGAGCGATGTTTCTTCCCGCTCTGAGCTGGCAGTGGGCGCCATTTTGCTTACACCGCATGGTGCGGCCTCCGTGGACACGGAGAGACCTGAGCAGGGTGGGGCACCTCGAGATGAGGTTATTTCAGGAGTGGTTAGCACCGGACAGGATTTGGGTGCCCAGGGTGAGATTTTCTTCCCGGATTTTGTGCTTTTGCTGCATAAAGCATACATGATGAAAAGAGCCCTTCCTCAAGGGTCGCCTGAGGCTCCTCTGATTGCCCCCCCGATGGATTCTGGCCTGGGACTGCCCAGTGAGGCTTTTTTCCCGGATGCTTGGCCTAAAGATAAGCGCAGAAGGGTTAATTCCCCTTCAGATTGTGGTGCACCTTTCCCCCCCCCCCGTGGTCGGGGTGTGAGGATTTGGAGAACTCTGACAGACGTTCTTGGTCTGAGGAACCAGAGTCAGGTGCGGATTTACCACAGGATCTGGATGATCCCTCCGCGGTGAGGATTTTCCACCGTGATGAGCTGCCAGCGCTTTTTTTCAGATACCCTGCAGGCCCTCTCGATTGAAGATCCTGACAGTGGCATGGCCTCCTCCGGTAATCCCAGGATGGCTAGTACCAAGAAAGCTGCTCGGGCCTTCCCTTTGCATGATTCCATCCTAGTGCTTGTTTCGGCTCAGTGGGCTGACCCCGAGGGACCTTTGAGAGTTTCCAGGGCTATGGGGCAGTTATACCCTCTGCGTGAGGGACATATGGCTCGTTTTCAAATGCCTACAGTGGATGCCCTAGTCACTGCGGTGACAAAGAGAACTACCCTCCCTGTGGAAGGAGGTGTTGCCCTGAAGGATGTTCAAGACCGTAGGCTGGAAACAGCGTTGAAACGGTCCTTTGAAATTGCAGGTCTCACTGTTCGGGCGTCTGCATGCAGCTGTTATGCTGTGAGAGCCTGCCTAGCTTGGCTGCAACAGGCAGTGGCTCAGCCCGGAGATGGAGCGGAGCCCTTCTTGGATGTGGCTCCGCGGATGGAGGTGGCCTTGTCCTTTCTGGCTGATGCCCTTTATGACCTTGTCAGAGCTTCGGCTAAACAAATGGCAGTAGCAGTGGCGGCTCGCCGTCGTCTGTGGCTACGACACTGGGCAGCGGACATGGCCTCTAAGCAAAGGTTGGTGAAGTTGCCTTTTCAAGGACTTCTCCTATTTGGTGAGGAGTTAGAGAAAATTGTGAAAGGCCTGGGTGATCCAAAACCCCAGCGCTTGCCCGAAGATAGGCAGAGGCCTTCCTCTAAGGGCCAGGCGGTCCACTCCTCGTACAGACCTCGCTTCCGTGAAGCTAGAAGGTACCGCCCGGGGCGTTCTGCTGGGTTCACTTCACGTGCCCGTGGTCAGCAGAGGAACTCCTTTCGCTCTGAAAAGCGTTCCGCAGCCGGTGGCTCAAGACCAGGAGTTCAGGGGCGACCCTCTCCTCGATGCCTGTCATCAGAGGACGGCTTTCCCTCTTTGTCGAGGAGTGGGCCAAGATTTCCTCCGATCAGTGGGTTCTGGACCTGATCAGAGATGGATACAGAATAGAATTCAACGCCCCAGTAAGAGACGCGTTTGTGGAGTCCCGATGCGGTTCTGCCGTCAAACGGGCGGCGGTGGAGGAGACTTTGCAAGGTCTGATTCAGTTAGGGGCAGTGACCCCGGTGCCTCCCGCCGAGCAAGGCTGCGGCCGATACTCCATCTACTTTGTGGTGCTGCGAAAAGTTGGGTCCTTTCGCCCTATTCTGGACTTAAAAGAAGTGAACAAGTCCCTGAGAGTGCGGCATTTCCACATGGAATCCCTGCGCTCCGTCATTGCGGCGGTTCAGCCAGGAGAGTTTCTCACGTCTCTAGACCTGAAAGAAGCTTACTTGCACATACCGATTTGGCCCCTGCACCAGAGGTTTCTGAGGTTTGCGTTGTTGGGAAAATATTTCCAGTTCAGGGCCTTGCCTTTTGGCCTTGCCACAGCTCCCCGAACCTTTTCGAAGGTAATGGTGGTAGTAGCTGCTTTTCTCAGGCGAGAAGGTATCAGGGTTCACCCGTACCTAGACAACTGGCTCATCAGAGCAGACTCTGCAACAGAGAGCTTACAAGCTACAGCCAGAGTGGTCTCAGTACTGCAATCTCTAGGCTGGGTCGTCAATATGGCCAAATGTCACCTGTCCCCTTCACAATCTCTAGAGTTTTTGGGGGCCAGGTTCGACACAGTCTCGGGCTATGTGTTCCTACCCGAGCTAAGGCGGTGCAAGCTTCAGAATCAGGTCCGTCTGCTCCTGAGGATGCCCCGCCCGTGAGCTTGGGACATTGTCCAGCTGCTGGGATCGATGACAGCCACGATGGAAGTGGTACCCTGGGCGAGAGCGCACCTGAGACCTCTACAGTATTCCCTACTCCGGAGATGGTCTCCTATTTCTCAGGATTACCAATGCAGACTTACTTGGCTCCCTGCGGCCCGTCTCAGCATGGAGTGGTGGCTCTCAGACAGCATGCTGCGGCGAGGAATGCCGCTGACGCTCCCCGTTTGGTGCCTAGTGGTAACAGATGCCAGCCTGAAGGGCTGGGGCGCACACTGCAAGGGGAAGCATGCCCAGGGTCTATGGACACCCGAGGAGTCAGAGTGGTCCATCAACCGCCTAGAGTTGAAAGCGGTGTTTCAGGCGCTTCTGGCCTTTCAAGTGACCCTGGAAGGATTGGCTGTCAGAGTGATGTCGGACAACACGACAACGGTGGCCTATATAAATCGACAAGGCGGAACAAGGTGCAGAGCACTAGCCGCGCAGGCCGAACTGATTTGCCACTGGGCCGAGCTGCATCTTCAGTGTCTGTCGGCAGCTCATATTGCAGGTCAGAGCAATGTGCAGGCTGATTATCTGAGCAGGCATCAGATCGATCCAGCAGAATGGAATCTGGCAGACGAAGTATTCTTGCAGATCTGTGCCAAATGGGGCAAGCCCGTGATGGATCTAATGGCGACAAGTGCCAATACCAAAGTCCCGTGCTTCTTCAGCAGACGGAGAGATCCTCGCTCGGCGGGGTTGGATGCCTTGGCTCAACCCTGGCCTCCGGGTCTACTTTATGTGTTTCCCCCATGGCCCTTGATAGGGCGCCTGCTCTTGCGGATTCGGCTGCACCCAGGAGAAGTGGTCCTCATCGCCCCGGATTGGCCAAGGAGACCTTGGTATGCAGACCTCCGACAGATGCTCCTGGAGGCTCCTCTGCCGTTACCTCTGGTACCAAACCTGTTGACTCGGGGACCGGTAGCCATGGAGGACGCCGGCCGCTTTGGTCTTACGGCATGGCTATTGAGAGGGCGCAATTGAGGGATAAAGGTTATTCCAATAAAGTTATTTCCACTCTCCTGCAAGCCCGCAAGCGGTCCACTTCCGTGGCTTATGCCAGGATTTGGTGCCTGTTTGAGTCTTGGTGTGCTTCCAGAGCCATTGTTCCAATGCGGGCTCCTGTCTCGCCGATTCTGGACTTTTTGCAGGAAGGCGTACAAAAAGGCTTGGCCTATAATTCCCTGCGGGTGCAGGTGGCAGCGTTGGCCTCCCTTCGTGGTAAGGTGGAAGGCGTGTCTTTGGCTGCTCACCCAGATGTGGCACGGTTTCTTAGAGGGGTGCTTCGGCTCCGACCTCCAGTGCGAGCACCCTGTCCAGCTTGGAACCTGGGGCTAGTTTTGAAAACCCTGCAGGCATCTCCTTTTGAGCCGCTTCGGCGAGCATCGGAGAAAGACTTGACACTGAAGGCCGTTTTTCTGGTGGCCATTACCTCGGCGAGACGGGTGTCAGAGCTCCAGGCGCTGTCCTGTAGAGACCCATTTCTGCAATTTTCAGAGTCTGGAGTCACGGTTCGGACCGTGCCTTCCTTTATGCCTAAGGTGGTTTCAGCCTTTCACTTAAACCAGCCTATTTTCTTGCCCTCTTTTTCAGAGGAAGAGTTTCCAGAATCTTTTGGGCAGCAGCACCTTTTGGATGTGCGCAGGACTCTGCTGCAGTATCTGCGAGTTACTAACTCTTTCAGGACTTCTGATCACTGTTTGTTTTGCTATCCGGTTCTCGCAGAGGGTCTCCAGCATCTAAAGCCACTATTGCCCGCTGGCTCAAAGAAACTATCTTTTCAGCTTATCTGCTGGCCGGCAGGGTTCCGCCTGTAGCCTTTAAGGCACATTCTACTAGAGCGATTTCTTCCTCTTGGGCTGAAACTGGAGCACTCTCTCTTCAAGAGATATGCAGTGCAGCAACATGGGCTTCTAAGCTCTCCTTTGCTCGACATTACAGGCTGGATGTGGCTGCCAGGAGGGATTCCCGTTTTGGTGCACAAGTGCTAGCGCGTGGTGTGGCTTGTTCCCACCCTATCTAGGGATTGCTTTGTTACATCCCATACGTAATGGCTTCATCTGCTTGATGACAAGGAAGGGAAAATTAGGTTCTTACCTTGGTAATTTTCTTTTCTTTAGTCATAGCAGATGAAGCCATGAGCCCTCCCTGTATGATTGTCTGTATGCTGTGAATCTGTTTTTCAGGTTCTGTTCTAATTTCCTGAAGTTCCTTCCTTGGGAGAAAGTTGGAAAACAATCTTCAGGATTCATGTTCAGTTTAAATTTAGGAGGATGTGTTCATTCCCTCCAGGAGGCGCGTGTGTTCCCCTCCAGTTCTGTAAATAGGAGGATGAGTTCATTCCCTCCAGTGTGTTGGGAGGATGTGTGATTCCCTCCAGGAGGCGCGTGTGTTCCCCTCCACTTATACAATAAGGAGGATGAGTTTATTCCCTCCAGGAGGATGTGCATTCCCTCCTTTATGAGTTCATGCCCTTGTGATGGGCCATCGTTCGCTGTGAGGAAAACTCTTGTGATTCCCATTGCGGTTTGCCATACTGCTTTGGAAGCTTCAAATACTAAAGAGGCAGTGGAGCTAGCTGGCCAAGAGGGCACTGTGAAAGTTTGAGTGCTCTCTATCTCCCCTGCTGGTTGATGGACATAACCCATACGTAATGGCTTTATCTGCTATGACTAAAGGAAAGAAAATTACCAAGGTAAGAACCTAATTTTCCCATCTCTATCATCCGGGTGAAGGACTCTCCAGATGTCTACTAACCCCAGCTTATTTTGCAAAAATCCCTTCCTTTCGAAGTCCTTAGACCTTTTCTTTGGGGGGGGGGGGGGGGCTACAATCTACAAGGGGATCTGCTATAATGTTAAAGTCCCTCCCCCTCCCACCACCAATTGATAATCACTAACAGGAACCAATGTTGCTAGCAGGGAGGAGAAGAATTTGTGAGAGTAAATATTGGGCGCATATACGGAACACAGAGCTACCTTGCAAAACTCCCACCCAGATAACAAACCTTCCCTACGGATCCTGTATAATTTTACTGTTGGAATCTAGACCCTTGCTAATCAGTATAGCCACCCCCTGTTGCCTACTATTGAAAGAGGCAAAAGCCATTTTTCCCACCCAGCCCTGTTTTAACTTGGAGTGTTCCAAAGATGAGATGAGTTTCCTGTATTAATAACACATCCACTCTCATGTGTTTGCTATACTGAAGAATTTAAATCTTTTGACAGGTGAATGTATGCCATCTATATTTAATGTGGCCACACGTAAACTAGTCATTCCTTGTCATCAAGCAGATGCAGCCATTACGTATGGGTTATGTCCATCAACCAGCAGGGGAGATAGAGAGCACTCAAACTTTCACAGTGCCCTCTTGGCCAGCCAGCTCCACTGCCTCTTCAGTATTCTCTATCTCCCATTGCAGGGTGGCTGCAGCTTGTTCGAGCTCCAGAAAAATCTGCCGGGAGGTGGTTCCTGGCTTGCCAGTTGTTAACCGGGGTGTTGGAGGCTATAGCAGCTTCACTTTAAAGGCACATAGGTTAGCCCTTTCCCTGCCTTACCCATACCTCTGTGGATGTGACATATTGCTTTGCTTTCCCTGTCCTTACCCACCAACAGTGGATGCAGGCATATAGGTTCGCCCTTTCCCTGCCTTTCCCACTCATCTGAGCCTCCGGAGTCTTCAATACCTCTGCTTTCCTCACAGCTTAAAAAAAAAAAAAGTTGCGTCGCGTTTTTAAACGCAGAGACGCTGGAACAGAGGTTTTTGACCTGATTTTCAGCAGGATCGTAGTTGTACACTAGATCCTTTGAGGTAAGAGTGTTTTCCAACTCCTCCGGGGTGGGCCCGTGATCGGGGCGATTTTGGCGCGAATAAGCTCTCCTTTGCCCGACATTACAGGCTGGATGTGGCTGCCAGGAGGGATTCACGTTTTGGTGCACAAGTGCTAGCGCGTGGTGTGGCTTGTTCCCACCCTATCTAGGGATTGCTTTGTTACATCCCATACGTAATGGCTTCATCTGCTTGATAAGGAAGGGAAAATTAGGTTCTTACCTTGGTAATTTTCTTTCCTTTAGTCATAGCAGATGAAGCCATGAGCCCTCCCTGTATGATTGTCTGTATGCTGTGAATCTGTTTTTCAGGTTCTGTTCTAATTTCCTGAAGTTCCTTCCTTGGGAAAAAGTTGGAAAACAATCTTCAGGATTCATGTTCAGTTTAAATTTAGGAGGATGTGTTCATTCCCTCCAGGAGGCGCGCGTGTTCCCCTCCAGTTCTATAAATAGGAGGATGAGTTCATTCCCTCCAGTGTGTTGGGAGGATGTGTGATTCCCTCCAGGAG
Organism: Microcaecilia unicolor; assembly: GCF_901765095.1. NCBI lineage: Eukaryota > Metazoa > Chordata > Amphibia > Gymnophiona > Siphonopidae > Microcaecilia > Microcaecilia unicolor. The sequence continues at coordinate 114,573,824 of NC_044040.1, read as the reverse complement.
GCGCGTGTGTTCCCCTCCACTTATACAATAAGGAGGATGAGTTTATTCCCTCCAGGAGGATGTGCATTCCCTCCTTTATGAGTTCATGCCCTTGTGATGGGCCATCGTTCGCTGTGAGGAAAGCTCTTGTGATTCCCATTGCGGTTTGCCATACTGCTTTGGAAGCTTCAAATACTGAAGAGGCAGTGGAGCTGGCTGGCCAAGAGGGCACTGTGAAAGTTTGAGTGTTCTCTATCTCCCCTGCTGGTTGATGGACATAACCCATACTTAATGGCTTCATCTGCTATGACTAAAGGAAAGAAAATTACCAAGGTAAGAACCTAATTTTCCCTTCCTTGTCATCAGCAGCAGATGAATCCATCTATGGATGAGTTGTATCCGCCTACCAGCAGGTGGAGATAGAGAACACTGAAAAACCACAGTGACCCTTGGACGGCTAGCCCCAACTGCCTTCAGTATTTCTCTATCTCCCAGCAGGTGTGGACATAGCTTGATCAGCTCCTGGATTTCTGCCTGGGGTGGCTCCTGTGCTTTGCCAGTTGAGCAGGGGTGTTGTGGCTGGTGGTGCCCACTTTAAAGGCATATAGGTTCACCCTTTCCCTGCCTTACCCATTCCCACGTCCTCTCGGAGTCCCTCTGTTGCTGCCTGCCTCCAACTTTCCTCACAGCATTAAAAAAAAAAAAAAAAAAGCGCGCTTTTACTGCGTGGCTGTTCTGAGGCTTTTTCCAGACATTCTGGTTCAGTGCAGCTTGACCGCAGCTCATTGACTCAGTCTTCTGAGGTGAGAGTGGTGCCCAGCTGCTCCGGGGAGGTCCTGCGGACGCCGTTCCGAATGGGGTAAGTTTTGGTGCGGACGCCGTTCCGAATGGGGTAAGTTTTGGTGCGAAGCCGCCATTTTATTGCTATATTTCTGTCCAGTCGGGCGATGGCTGCTGAGAGAGTTAAGCGCTGCTCCTGTTGTGGTAAGCGCAGATCAGCAGCGGGGCTGTGCAAAACATTCTCCTTAGTTCTAGTACGAGCATGCCGAGCGATGATTCTTCCCGCTTGATGGAGCTGGCAGCGGTCGCCATTTTGGAAGTGCCGCGTGTCTCGACCCTCGCGGTTGCGGAGGAGTCTGAGTGTAGGGGGATGCCTCGTTTAGAGGCTGCCAGAGGAGCTCCAACATCCATTTCTCCTAATTTGGAGACAGAGGGTCAGGGTGAGTTTTTCTCCCCTGAGTTTGTGCTTCTAATGCATAAAGCCTTCATGCTGAAAAGAGCTCTGCCGCAGGTGTCTGACACTGCGTTGCATCCTGGGTTCCCTTCGGGTGTTGATGCCCCGGGGATGGCTTCAGATGTTATGTCCTTCCCCGAGCGTTGGAAACACGCTAAACGTAGACAGGTAAATTCCCCGTCTGAAAGTGGTGCATATTCTTTCCCCCCCGTGGTCGGGCTGTGGGGAGTCTGAGGGATCTGGCAGGCCCTCAGGGACAGATGATCCAGAGGACGGTGCCTGTTTGCCACTGGATTTGGATGATCCCAATGCGGTTCGGATTTTTCACCGCAACGAGCTGCCAGCTCTCATTGCTGACGCCCTGCAGGCCCTCTCGATTGATGATCCAGCTGAAGGCGAGGCCTCCTCTGTTAATCTTAGGATGGCGAGTACTAAGAAGCCTACTTGGGCCTTTCCTGTACATGACTCCATCCAAGAGCTTATTTCAGCTCAATGGTCTGACCCCGATGGGCCTTTGAAAGTGGCCAGGGCTATGGGTCAGTTTACCCTCTGAGTGAGGAGCACTTGGCCCCTTTGGGGATGCCTAAAGTGGATGCGTTTGTCACGGCTGTGACTGAAAAGACCACTCTCCCAGTGGAGGGAGGGGTCGCTTTGAAAGATATGCAGGACCGGTGGCTGGAATCCGCTCTGAAGCGGTCCTTTGAAATTTTGTGCCTTGCCTTAAGGGTGTCTATTTGCAGTTCCTATGCAGCTCGGGCATGTCTTTCCTGGTTACAACAGGCGGTGTTTCTCTGAGGTGGCCCTTGTCTGAGGTGGCCCCGCAGATGGAGTCGGCCCTGTCAATTTTCGCTGACGCCCTTTATGATCTGGTCAGAGCTTCGGCTAAACAGATGTCTGTGGCGGTTTCTGCCCGCCGCCTTCTTTGGCTGCGGCATTGGGCAGCTGACATGGCCTCTAAGCAAAGGCTGGTGAGGTTACCCTTTCGGGGCCTCCTGTTATTTGGAGAGGAATTGGAGTAGATTGTGAAAGACCTGGGGGAATCTAAACCCCAGCGGTTACCTGAGGATAGGCCGAAGCCTTCTTCCAAGCGTCCTGTTTTTTCCTCCTCTTCTAGACCTCGCTTCCGTGAAGCTTGCAGGTATTGCCCGGGGCGCTGTGCTGGGTTTTCTCAACGTGTCCCGTTTTCAGCAGAGGAACTCCTTTCGCTTGGACAAACGTTCTGCAGGGGCCAGGTCGCAGCCAGGAGTTCAGGGGCGTCCTCCACAATGATGGGACACCGGTCCACTCCTCGATTCCTGCAGTAGGAGGACGTCTTTCCCTGTTTCTAGAGGAGTGGGTCAAGATTACCTCGGGTCAGTGGGTCCTGGATCTGATCAGAGAAGGTTACCGACTGGAATTCGGTGCCCCGATGAGAGACGTGTTTGTGGAGTCCTGATGTGGCACTGCCGTAAAACGGGCGGTGGTAGAGGAGACCTTACAAGTCGTGCTGCCCATCGGATCGGTGATCCCGGTGCCTCCCGCCAAACGCGGCTGCGGCCGCTATTTCATTAATTTTGTCGTGCCTCGAAAAGGCGGGTCTTTCAGACCGATCCTCGATTTATGAAGAGTCAACTTAGTCCCTCAGAGTACAACACTTTTGCATGGAAACCCTGCGCTCTGTCATGGTGGCGGTACAGCCAGGAGAATTTCTCACGTCTCTGGACCTAAAAGAAGCATATTTGCACATTCCTATCTGGCGGTGTTGGGACAACATTTCCAGTTTCGGGCCTTGCCTTTCGGCCTAGCCACAGCTCCCCGTACCGTTTCCAAGGTAATGGTGGTCGTAGCTGCCTGTCTCAGGTGAGAGGGTATCGGAGTTCACCCTTATCTTGACGACTGGCTCATCAGAGCGGATTCGGCAATCGAAAGTCGTCTTGCCACAGCCAGAGTGGCGGCAGTCCTGCAGGCACTAGGCTGGGTGGTCAATATACCCAAAAGTCACCTGACCCCCCCTCTGTCTCTCGAGTATTTGGGGGTCTGGTTCGACACGGCCTCGGGGTTTGTCTTTCTCCCCGACCAAAGGCGGTGCAAGCTTCAGAATCAGGTCCGTCTACTCCTGCGGATGCCTCGCCCGCGAGCTTGGGACTTTGGCCAGCTGCTGGGGTCGATGACGGCCACCTTGGAGGTGGTTCCTTGGGTGAGAGCGCATATGAGGCCTCTGCAGATTGCCCTGCTTCAACAATGGTCTCCGATTTCCCAGGAATATCAATGCAGACTAACGTGGCTCCCTCCGGCCCGGCTCAGTATGGAGTGGTGGCTCTCCGACAGGATGCTGCGCCAAGGAATGCCGCTTGCGCTTCCTTCTTGGTTCCTGGTGATAACAGATGCCAGCCTTGTGGGCTGGGGAGCGCGTTGCCAGGGAAGCTATGCTCAGGGTCAGTGGACAACCGTGGAAGTGGGGTGGTCCATCAATCGCTTGGAATTGAGAGCGATATTCCAGGTTCTTATGGCCTTTCAAAAGACTCTGAAGGAGCTTGCTGGCCGGGTCCTGTCAGACAACACGACAGCGGTGGCCTACATAAATCGTCAGGGCGGCACTCAGTGCAGGGCCCTGGCCGCGGAGGCCGCTCAGGTTTGCCACTGGGCCGAGCTCCACCTGTGGCTTCTGTCAGCAGCTCACATAGCAGGTCAGAGCAACGTGCAAGCTGATTTTCTCAGCAGGCATCAAATCGACCCAGCGGAATGGGAACTGGCAGAAGAAGTTTTTCTTCAGATTTGTGCCAAATGTGGGACACCCAGAATGGATCTAATGGCGTCAAGTGCAAACACCAAAGTGCCTCGCTTTTTCAGCAGAAGGAGAGATCCTCACTCGGCAGGGTTGGATGCTCTGGCTCAACCCTGGCCCTCGGGCCTCCTGTATGTGTTCCCGCCTTGGCCCTTGATAGTGTGAGTCCTTCTTCGGATTCGACTACACCGGGGCTTGGTGATTCTTATCACTCCGGATTGGCCAAGGCGTCCGTGGTATGCGGATCTCCGTCGGATGATGGTGGAGGCTCTGTTTCATTTGCCCCTGGTGCCGAACCTGTTGATTCAGGGTCCGGTGTCTATGGAGGATCCCTGCCGATTTGGTCTTACGGCCGGCTCTTGAGAGGGCGCAATTGAGAGACGAGGGCTGTTCTAACAAGGTCATTTCCACTCTCTTGCAGGCCCGCAAGCGGTCCACATACACAGCTTATGCTCGGATCTGGCGCAAGTTTGAGGCGTGGTGTGTTTCAAAGGCGATCACTCCCATGTGGGCTTCTGTCTCGCCGTGCTGGACTTTTTGCAGGATGGCTTACAAAAAGGCCTGGCTTACAGTTCCCTTAGGGTTCAAGTGGCAGCATTGGCATGCTATCGAGGGAAAGTCTCTGGCTTGTCCCTTGCTGCTCATCCGGACATTGCCCGATGTCTCAGAGGGGTGCTTAGGCTCCGTCCTCCTGTGCGGTTGCCCTGTCCGGCCTGGACCCTGGATCTAGTGTTGAAGGCTCTCCAGTGTTTGCCCTTCGAGCCGCTTAAGCGAGCTTCAGAGAAGGATGTGACTCTCAAGACAGTCTTTTTGGTGGCCATGACATCGGCTAGACGCGTGTCTGAGCTGCAGGTGCTGTCCTGTTGGGACCCTTTTCTACAATTCTCGGAGTCCGGAGTAACAGTACGTCCTGTGCCTTCCTTCCTGCCTAAAGTGGTTTCAGCGTTTCACCTGAACAAGCCCATTTTTCTTCCTTCCTTTTCGCGGGAAGATTTCCCGGACTCCTTTGGGCAGTTACATCTTTTGGATGTCCGCAGGGCGCTGTTGCAGTATCTTCAGATGTCAAATGACTTCAGGACTTCTGATCACCTTTTTGTATTGTTGACAGGTCCTCGACACGGGTGTCCGGCGTCTAAGGCATAGCCAGTTGGCTCAAGGAAGTAATTTTTTCTGTGTGTCTGCTTTCAGGCTGTTCTCCGCCTGAAGCATTTAAGGCGCATTCCACGAGAGCTATTTCCTCCTCGTGGGCTGAAACGGGTGCACTCTCTCTCTTCAAGAGATCTGTAGTGCGGCTTCTTGGGCTTCTCAGCTCTCATTTGTCCGGCATTACAGGCTGGATGTTGGAGTGAAGCAGGATGCGATTTTTGGAGCACAAGTGCTTGCTCGCGGTGTGGCCTGTTCCCACCCTACTTTAGGGAGTGCTTTTGTACATCCCATCAGTTAATGGATTCATCTGCTGTTGATGACAAGGAAGGGAAAATTAGGTTCTTACCTTGGTAATTTTATTTCCTTTAGTCACAGCAAAGGAATCCACGATCCCTCCCTGTCTGACTTTGTTTTTTGTTCAAATCTTTCATGTAGATATATATCTCATTGGGAGAAGTTGGAAACCAGTTCTCAGAATTTCTACATGATGTTCTACTACAGGAGGTTGAGATCGTCCCTCCTTTGTATGGTTATTGCTCCTGTTCTGGGCCGTTTGTTCGCTGTGAGAAAAGTTTCTTATTCTACCTTTATGGTTCACTCTGCTTTGGAAATCTCAAATACTGAAGGCAGTTGGGGCTAGCCGTCCAAGGCTCACTGTGGTTTTTCAGTGTTCTCTATCTCCACCTGCTGGTAGGCGGATACAACCCATCAGTTAATGGATTCATCTGCTGTGACTAAAGGAAAGAAAATTACCAAGGTAAGAACCTAATTTTCCCTTCAACCATTCCCAACAGACCAATGTGAAAGTGAGTCTATCTACCACTCCCCAAGGCGGCGTCCCAGCTGACCGCCCTCTAGGGTGCCTAGTATAAGCATCTGTTGAATTGATGTCTCTCCCGCAATCCTCACACCAAACAGATCAGCACCAGTTCCCCTCCTTCCCTCCTATCCCTCCCACTGTTCCATCCCTATCCCATCTCCCCCTGGCATCTGCACACTCATCCATCCGCCCCCCATTCACTCTCCCACTCTCTCCCCCTCCACTCTTCTTACTCTGTAAAGTCCCCCTGCACTCCCCCACAGTATACCCAGAACTCTTTGGTTCTTCCCCCCTCCCCCCTCTCTTTGTGAGATTACTACCAACCTACTCTTCCACTGTATTCCGTTCCCTCTAACCAAGGCATCAGCATAACATGATAACATAAACATCATAAACATCAAACCCATAGCAGTACCCTCTGCTCCTTTCGTCATGTGCACAGGTCATCTTCTAAAGTCCCATTGGAGCATCTTTACGTTCAAATTAGTCTGCTCATCACACTTCCCTTGCCCAGATTGCTGTGCTCCACTGCCAAGGTCTTCGAACTGCCAGGCACCCGACTCTCAGCGGCCCTTCTCAGTAGTGCCCCAGCGACGAGTCCTCCTGTTCCAGGCTCAACAAAAGAAATATGGTCCACTGCTGCTGGACACATTTAATAACCTATAGTGAGAATTGTAATTAGCAGCCGCTCAGCAGTGCCTTCATTGTAACACTGTTCTCTGCTGCTCGGTCTCTGCGCCATTTAGGTAGTTATACCGGCCATACTGTTAAATTATTCAGGTGGCAGCTTTTCCAGGAATGCCTTTAGTTCTTCAACATTGGTCAAAGTGACCGTGTGGTTGTTGTGTGTAATCCGAACCCGGGCCGGGTACTGAAAGGCAAACTTGATGCCTTTGGTGAACAGTTGCGAGGAGAATGGCGCCAGGAGCTTCTTCTGTTCTGTCACTCTTACCGAGAAGTCCTGGAAAAGCAACAACCTGGCTCCTTTGTATTCAACCACACACTGTTTTTTAAAGAGCTCCAGGATTTTAGCTTTCACCGGTCTCACCCTCCCTGGTTCCTCCCTCCGTACTCCAATTCTGTGGGCCCTTTCCATGTGTACGTGGCCTGCTTCCGAGAGAAGCCCCAGGGATTTTGGGATCCAGCTTTCAGCTAGTTCACGGAGCTCGCTCTCTGGCACACTTTCAGGGATGCCAATTATACGTAAGTTATTTCTGCGTCCCCTGTTATCTTGGTCTTCCACTCTTTCGAGAAGCGTGTGTACCTGTGTTTCCAAAGCTCCGATTCGAGCTTCTGCCGCTATTAGCTGGTCTTCCTGAGCAGATATTCTTTCCTCCGCCTGCTGGATCCTTACCACATGACCCGCTATGCTGTCTTTGATTTCCTCCACTCCTGCGTGGAGTTTAGCTAATTTGTCATCCAGGAGATGGGATAAGTTTCTCATGGAAACATGGACCATGTCCTCTTGCAACCCCATCTGCGCCATGGAGGTTTGAGGTGAAGAGACCGGCGACGCCATCTTTTTTGCAACCGTGTTAGTCTTTTCTCAGCCCTGGCGCAGCGCCTTCACCGGCATCCCCTCGCTTTTGCTGTCTCAGCAATGCTGCTCCTAACCTTACTGCACTGCTCTCTTAAGAATCGGACCGAACACCGTAGGCAAAGTCTTCAAAGTATCGGGTTTTTGAGATGAGAGGAGCCGAGCCAGCGGACATCCGCTCACGTGACCCCCTCATTTTTGTTTTCTATTCATTTCCTAATAATTTCCTAGGATTCTATTTGCCTTAGCAGTTGCTGCATACTGTGCAGAGGGTTTCAATGTATTGATGATGACCCCTAGATTTTTTTTCCTTGCATCATGTAGCCATTTGTTTTTCTCTTTCCCATATGCATCACTTTGCACTTGCTCACATTAAACGTCATCTGCCATTGGGATGCCAAGTCTCGTAAGGTCCTCTTGCAATTTTTCACATTCCTCTTGTAATTTAACAACTTTGAATAGCTTTGTGTCATCAGCAAATTTAATTACCTCACTAGTTATTCCCATCTCTAGATCATTTATAAATATTAAAAAACAGTGGTTCCTCCGGGGAACCCCTCTGTCTATTATTCTCCATTGATTCTCTGTTTTCTTTCTTTTAACCAGTTCTTAATTCACAATCGGACATTAGAAAGTCATGGGATAGGTGGTAATTTTCTCAGAAGTGTTTCATGAGGTATTTAGTCCAATGCCTTTTGAAAATCCAGATACAAAATATCAACCGGCTCACCTTTATCCACATGTTTGTTCACCCCTTCAAAGAAATGTAGTAGATTGGTGAGGCAAGATTTCCCTTGACTAAATCCATGTTAGCTGTGTCTCATTAATCCATGCCTTTGTATATGTTCTGTAATTTTGCTCTTTATAATAGTCTAACTTTTGCCCGGCACCGATATCAGGCTCACCGGTCTATTATTTCCCAGATCACCTCTTGAACCCTTTTTAAAAAGTGGTGTTACATTGGCCATCCTCTAGTCTTCTGACCAGGCCTGGGAGATCAAAGGCTTCCAGCAATAGATTTAAAAAAAATGGCTGTACTTAGCATTTCTGTGTGAATTTCTTTGGAGACTTAATGCAGAGGAGGTTGATGGTTAACTTGTAGCTTTAAGGAATCTAACAGATTCAGAATTTTAGAAATAGTTATATAGTTAAAATAAAACTTTAACTCATGGATTGTAGGTCTGCACTCTTATAGTTTCTGGTTCTTATATCCTTGAATGGTCCAATTGATACAGGTTGCTGTAGCTTCCTTGTTCTTTGTTTTCAGGAGGAGGGTTAGATGTAAATATAGATCCATCTCCAAACACAGGGCATGAGGAGAGCTATAAGTAATATGAAGGGAAGATAAAAGTTTTTTTTTCTCCAGCCAAAATAAATGAAAGAAGTTAAAAGTAAATGTGAAGACTGGTGCCTCAACACAGACTGAGCAGAAGTCAGTAAAAGGTTGGGTTGTAAATAAGTAAAAAGTATATTCTCCGAGGACAAGCATGCTGAGTTGTTCTCACAACTGGGTCGACCTCCGTCGGCTTGGGAACCAGCATTTGCAATAGCAAAAAGAAAAAAAAACTTAGCCAGAACCTTCTGGCGCGCATGCAGTGCACACTGACTTCCTACCCGCCGTTCGAGTTCATACCTCAGTTTCTTTTTTTTGATACGAGGAGCAGCAGATTAATTCTGTGGCTCCTTTTTCGTGCCCGGGAAAGAGCCTTCAGTTTTTTCTCATTTGACGTTTAGTTGTTTGTTTTCTTCATTCCTTTTTCATTTTACAAAAAGTTCCTTTATCTTTTCCAGTTGATTTTTTACTCTTTTTAAGTTTCCTTTCTTTTTCGACAGCAGACGGGGGTTTCTACCCTTTTTGTGCCCTGTTTACTTCGGCACAATTGAGTTGTTTGATTTCGCCGGTGTGGTTTTCACTTCATGTCATCGAAGACACCCAGCGGCTTCAAACGTTGTACTCGGTGCAACCAGACCATCTCAGGTACAGATACTCATTCCTGATGTATCAGTGCCTTGGGCCGGACCACAGCCCAGCTCGTTGTGCCCTTTGTCTTCCTATGAAGAAAAGGACTCAGTTGCTCGAGAAGCCCAGAGAGAGAAGCTTTTTGGGGCTTGGTCCAGTCCTTCGACATCGGCATTGGCTTCGGAACCGAGGTCAGCGGCGTTGAAATTGAGGGAAGCATCGACATCAGGAGCAGAGATACGCATGGCTGCTGAGAGGTCGCAGCACGCTGGGAACAGTGAGGCATTGAGTGGGTCTCCACCTGTCTCGAGGCCTCCTGCTGTGCAGGCCCCTCAGGAACGTCCATTGTCAGACCTGACCCCGAGGAGACGCGAGGATTCAATGTCGTCCTCGGCACCGAGGAGCCTTGGTGACGTGCACTGTTGGTGCCTGGAGCTCCGTGGCGTCGAAGGATTTGGCACCCAAGAAGCGTTGGCGCCGGGAGGACCGCTCCCCCTCCATCCAGGAGGTGCTGATGCGTTGGCCTCCCAGCAGTCTGGTTCCTGCTCCTGAGTCTCAACCGATTCTGCCACCGACTGCTCCACCGGCCCCCCCAGCCTCCTCCGATGGCAGCTCTTGATGAGCGCATCCGGGCCTTACTTCCACAGCTTCTGGAAGGACTGCTCTGCCAGTCAGCTTTGGCGTCGGGGGTGCTTGCACCTGAGGTGCGACCTTCTGCAGCTGCATCTGGCCCTTCACCTGTGGTGAGGTCCCTGTCCTCGGTGCTGCTTCGGTGTTGGCTGCCACTCAGGTCGACTCCACATCGACATCGGTGGTGGAAACTTCGGCACAGTCCATGCGGGTGTCAGCCCCTCAACTTCACCATCATGGACATCGGTCCTCGGCGTCGAGGCAGGCTCAGTCTCGGAGCTCCTTGTGGGAGTCAGAGGAAGATCCCAGGTACTTTTCCTTTGATGAGTCTTTTGGGATTCCCTCTGAATCTTCCTCTCCACCTGAAAGGAGACTGTCTCCTCCTGAGAGCTTCTCCTTTTCATCGTTTGTATGTGAAATGGCTGAGGCCATTCCATTCCCTATGGAAGTGGAGGATGAACCCAGGGCTGAGATGCTAGAGGTCCTGGACTACACCTCTTCACCTAAGGAGGCAGTGATGGCTCCTTTGCATAAGGTACTCTGGGAAGTCTTTATGTAAAACTGGTCGTTCCCTCTGTCTGGTCCCGTGATCCCTAAGAAGACTGATTCCTAGTATCGGATCCACGGTGAACCTGGGTTAATGAGATCTCAGTTACCCCACAACTCCATGGTGGTGGACTCCGCCGTCAAGAGAGCCAAGAGTACTAGAGACTGTGCCTCGGTTCCCCCAGGCAGAGAAGCTAGGACCTTGGATTCTTTTGGGAGGAAGACGTATTGGGCCGCTATGCTCGCTGCCCGTATCCAATCTTACCAGCTCTTCATGAACATTCACTTGCAGAACTTGGCGAGGCAGCCGTTTACCTTGGTTGATGCCCTCCCTCCGGAGCAGGCCAAGCCTTTTCGCCAGGTGGTCAGGCAGCAAAAGGTGTGTCGTAAATTTCTGGTCTGGGTCGGTTAAGACACTTTTGATGTGGCATCCAGAATCTCTGCTCAAGGTATAGCGATGCACAGACTCTCATGGCTGCGTGTTTCTGACCTAGACCATTTGGTGCAGCAGAGGATGGCAGATGAAACTTGTGAAGAGGGATAACTTTTTCGGAGAGAAGGTGGACGACCTGGTCGACCAGATCAAGAAGCACACAGATGCTATGGCTTCTCTCTCCCGCCGGGCGCCTTCTGCTACAGCCTCCTCATTTAGGAGATTTTTTGGGTGGACATGGAGTGCTTCCTATTCCTATGCTAAGCATAGGTACACTACGGCATCCCGACAGCCTACTCAGGCTCAGCCCCAGCGCACTCGTTCTCGTCAACAGTGTGCGCCTAAGGCCCCTGCTGCTCCCCAGCAAAAGCAAGGGATGGGCTTTTGACTGGCTCCAGCAAAGCATAGCCACAGTAAAAGTGTCCGTACCGGACGACTTGCCGGTTGGAGGGAGGTCAATGTTTTTTTCACCAAAGGTGGCTTCTTGTAACTTTCAACTGGTGGGTTCTTCAAATAGTCCGGTTAGGATACACACTCAATCTGGAATCCAGACCTCCAAATTGCCCACTGGGAGCTCATTCATACAGCTCCCAGCACAGGCAGGTACTTGCAGAGGAACTCTCCACCCTTCTACAGGCCCATGTGGTCGAACCCATTCCACCAGGGAAGAAGGGCAGGGATTCTTTTCCAGGTACTTCCTTGTGCAAAAGAAAACAGGGGGGATGCGTCCCATCCTAGACCTAAGGGCCCTGAACAAATTCCTGGTATGGGAAAAGTTCAGGATGGGCACCCTTCTTCCCATGATTTAGGAAAGCGATTGGCAATGCTCTCTGGACTTAAAGGATGCTTACACACCCATTCCGATACTCCCAGCTCACAGGAAGTATCTTCGATTTCGGCTAGGAACGCAGCACTTTCAGTACTGCGTACTGCCTTTTGGCCTGGCGTTTGCGCCCAGAGTATTTACAAAATGCCTTGCAGTAGTTGCAGCGTCACTAAGCAGACTGGGAGTGCATGTATTCTCTTATCTCGATGACTAGCTGGTGTAGAGCACCTCGGAGGGCCATGTCACGGCTCATAATGTCAGAGCCATGGCCGCGTTGGTGCCTCACTTAAAGTCAGCCTCCATTGAAGAGATTTGCAAAGGTGCAACATGGTCTTCAGTCCACACATTCACTTCACACTGCCTTGAACAGGATACCCGATGCGACAGTCTGTTTGGGCAGTCGGTGCTGCAGAATCTGTTTGGGGTTTAGAATCCAACTCCACCCACCTAGGCCCATTTTATTCTGTTCCAGGCTGCACTGTCAGCTAGTTGTATATAGTTTCAGGATAATCTACATTATGTCCTCGCCATTGCGAGGCCCAGTTGACCAATGTCATTGTTTTGCGTGAGCCTGGATGCTAGGGATACCCCAGTTGTGAGTATAATCCAGCCTGCTTGTCCTCAGAGAAAGCGAAGATATTTACCTGTAGCAGGTATTCTCCGAGAACAGCAGGCTGATTATTCTCGCAATCCCGCCCACCTCCCCTTGGAGTTGTTCATTTGTTTATGCTTCTGGACTTAACTGAGGTATGCGCTTGCACGGCGGGCGGGAAGTCATTTCGCGCATGTGTGCTCCACACGTGCCAGAAGGCTCTGGGAAAACCTTTTTCTTTTTGCTATTGCAAATGCTGGTTCCCTGGCCGACACAGACGTCGACCCAGTTGTGAGAATAATCAGCTTGCTGTCCTCGGAGAATACCTGGTACAGGTAAGTATCTTCGCTTTATTTAATCTAAGTTTAAGAGCCAGCCAGTTGACTCCTACCAAATCTCTAATCTCCTAGATTTTGGGTCTGGCTCTTAGATCCTAAGAACATTTGTTGAGGTCTACTTTAAATCTTTTTTTTTTTTTTTTTTTTTAAAGTTCACAACTTTATTAGTTATTTTATTCATATAACAAAAAATACAACTTGTCTGTACTGATGAAGAGGGGCCCAGATTTTACAGAATTTATCATAACAGCCAGCTTTCTATGCAGCAAGAACTTCATATTTATAAACTAAACATAGTGAGTTTCACCAGAAAAAAAAGGTAATTTTTATTTATCCAATATTTTAGGATATCTTGCAGTGCAAAAACTATCATTAGTTTAAATAATTTCCCATTCATCTCCGTTTCTGCTGATACACCTACACAGGGCCAAAAGATTATAGCTGCATAAGAGAGGGGCCTTTACACAGCACCGAGCCGATTCTGTGCCAAACCTGATACCAGGTGAACAAAAAAATTAACATATGGTCTAAGTGCCTGGGTGTAAGGCACATGATCAGCAGAGGTTGGGTGCCGTTGTATCGAGTCTTTACAGCTGAACTGGAGTCCATAATACTCTGTTCACCAGGAAGTGTTAACGGTTGTGTTAAAGATGCAGATGCAGCACATCTAATGATGGAAGACCAGAAAGAATGCTGTTGTGGCATAGATAGTTGCACTGAAGTACATTGTTGATTTGTATTCTCATGTCAAAATAAATTCTGTAGAATTAAAGCCACATGTTTTACCCTGACATCCTTCTGAGACCACATTTGAAATACAGTGGTATCTTAATGTATTTAAATAATAATGTTTAAAAAATTGTAACATATAATCTAAGTTGTGGAATCTGTTGTTGAAAGATGTGTTCAAGGTGACTATCATAACAGAATTTAAGAGACAAGTTCCTGAAGGAAAAGTGCATAAAAATCAGCCAATTAGAGTTGGGAGAGCCATTGCTCATATTTGGAAACGAGCAGTGAGCAATACTTCAACTCCTTGGTATCTGCTAGGTGTGTGCGATCTAGACTATCACTGTCAGAGACAGGATGCTGGTTTCCATAAGGTCTTATATAAGCCTAAATCCAGCCATTACATGTTATCATTGAACAATGAGTGTGAAATGTTCTCCTAGTGTATGTGAACACTAGCTCCTCAGCTTCAGAGCAGAAGGAACTCAAAGCCAGGTCCTTCCACAAGTTACTGCCACTAGTCTAGTAGACCTCTATGCCTATGCCATAAAGCACTGTAGTTCATAATGAAGAGATGCAGCTTATTAGTCTGCATTCTGCTCTGACAGTCAATGCTGAAAAATAGTGTAGCCTCAAGAAACTTAATATTATCTTGCTGCCAGTATAGCTCTAAATTGGAGGGGAACATAAGACAGTTGAGGAATACATCTGTCACTGATGGACTTTGCTGCCTTGATTGTTTCTCTGCCTAGATCCTATGTGCTTGGGAAAGAAGGAAGGGGGGTTTTGACAGGAACAACAGTGAATTATGATTAATAAAAATGACTTCATTCTTTCATTTGGTTGAAAATGTTTAACTTTTTAATACTTAATACTTAAAAGAATACTTAAGTGTACCTTTTTTTCAAACCATCAGAAACTGTACACCAGTTGAGATGTACTCTCTTTTGTACCTTGAAATGGTAGAATTGATTTGATTTATTTTGGAATGCATTCTCATTGGGAGTTTTTGACCTTCACTTGTGAAAGGATTGTGACATTCCTCGTTGGAGCCTGCCATATCACTCATCTTTTTCTGGTTAAGAGTAATTATGCCCCTCTCTCTTTCTCTCTCTTTGTTGCAGGGCTTCAGTGTGTAGTCATTGGGAGCCATGTCAGATAATGGGGAGCTCGAAGACAAACCACCGGCCCCTCCTGTCCGAATGAGCAGCACCATCTTCAGTTCAGGGGGCAAAGACCCTCTGTCTACCAATCACAGTTTGAAACCACTACCATCGGTCCCAGAGGAGAAAAAACCCAGAAGTAAAATCATTTCTATCTTCTCTGGTACTGAAAAAGGTATGTTGTGCTTCAAACTGCATTGTGCTCTCTCTCATTTCCTTGTCATCAAGCAGATGAAGCCATTACGTATGGGTTGTGTCCATCAACCAGCAGGGGGAGATAGAGAGCACTCAACTTTTCACAGTGCCTCATGGCCAGCCAGCTCCATTGCCTCTTCAGTATTCTCTATCTCCCCAAGCAGGGTGGCTGCAGCTTCTTCGAGCTCCATCAAAAATCTGCCTGGGGGTGTCTCCTGGCTTGCCAGTTGTTAGCCGGGGTGTTAGAGGCTATAGCAGCTTCACTTTGAAGGCACATAGGTTAGCCCTTTCCCTGCCTTACCCATGCCCCCGTGGATGTGAACATATTAGCTTGCTTTTCCCTGTCCTTTCTCACTCAGTGGATGCAGGCACATTGGTTCGCCTTTCTCTGCCTTTCCCACTCATTTGAGCCTCCGGAGTTCTTATTACCTCTGCTTTCCTCACAGCGTTAAAAAAAAAAAAAAAAAAAAAAATGGAACAGAGGTTTTCCTTTGATTCTTCTATGGGACCGGAGCTGTGATACTCGGTCCGGTGAGGTAAGAGTGTTTTCTAATTCCTCCGGGGTGGGCCCGTGATCGGGGCGTTTTTGGCACAAAACTGCCATTTTGAATTTTCCCGCCGTTTTCAGCAATGGCTGCAGAGAATGTAAAGCGCTGTTCCCGGTGTGGCAAGCGCAAATCATGCTTTACAGGTGTAAGAGCCGGCCTGAGCATGGCGAGCGATGATTCTTCCCGCTCATAGCTGGCAGCGGACGCCATTTTGAATTCTCCGCATGGCGCGGCCTCCGTAGAGACAGAGAGCCCTGAGCCCGGGGGGAGGGGGGGACCTCGAATTGAGGTTATTCAGGGAGCGGCTAGGCCCGGACGGGATCTGGGTGCCCAGGGCGAGTTTTTCTCCCCTGATTTTGTGTTGTTGTTGCATAAAACATACATGCTGAAAAGAGCTCTCCCTCAAGGGTCGTCTGAGGCCCCTTCTATTGTCCCCACCGGTGGATTCTGGCCTGGGACTTGCCCGCTGAGGCTTTTTCCCTGATAATTGGCATAAAGAAAAGCGTAGAAGGGCTAATTCCCCTTCAAATTGTGGTGCACATCCCCCCCCCCCCCCCCCCCCCGTGGTCGGGCTGTGAGGATTCGGAGAGTTCTGGCAGGCCTTCGTGGTCTGAGGAGCCAGAGTCAGGTGCAGAATTACCACAGGATCCGCGGTGAGGATTTTCCACCGTGATGAGCTGCCAGCGCTTATTTCAGATGCCCTACAGGTCCTTTCTATTGATGAGCCTGACAGTGGCACGGCCTCCTCTGTGAATCCTAGGATGGCTAGTACCAAAAAGCCTGCTCGAGCCTTTCCTTTGCATGACTCCATCCAAGAGCTTATTTCCGCTCAGTGGGCTGACCCCGAGGGACCTTTGAAAGTTTCCAGGGCTATGGGGCAATTATACCCTCTGTGTGAGGAGCATTTGGCTCGCTTTGCAATGCCTAAAGTAGATGCCCTAGTCACTGCGGTGACAAAGAGAACTACCCTCCCTGTGGAAGGAGGAGTTGCCCTGAAGGATATACAAGTCCATAGGCTGGAAGCAGCACTTAAACGGTCCTTTGAAATTGCAGGTCTTACTGTTCGGGTGTCTGCATGCAGTTGTTATGCTGCTAGAGCCTGCCTGGCGTGGTTGCAACAGGCAGTGGAACAGCCCGGAGATGGAGCGGAGCCCTTCTCGGATGTGGCTCCGCGGCTGGAGTCGGCCTTGTCCTTTTTGGCTGATGCCCTTTATGATATTGTCAGAGCTTCGGCTAAACAAATGGCAGTAGCAGTGGCGGCTCGCCGTCTTATTTGGCTACGACATTGGGCAGCAGACATGGCCTCTAAGCAAAGGTTGGTGAAGTTGCTCTTTCAAGGCCTTCTCCTATTTGGTGAGGAGTTGGAAAAAGAAATTGTTAAAGGCCTGGGAGATCCTAAACCCCAGCGCTTGCCCGAAGATAGGCCGAGGCCTTCCTCCAAGGGCCAGGCAGTCCACTCCTCTTATAGACCCTCTCAATGATGGTGCGCCAGCCCCCTCCTTGCTTCCTGTCATCGGAGGACGTCTTTCCCTCTTTGCCGAGGAGTGGGCCAATATTTCCTTGGATAAGTGGGTTCTGGACCTGATCAGAGATGGCTACAGAAAAGAATTCAACGCCCCAGTAAGAGACGTGTTTGTGGAGTCCCGATGCGGTTCTGCCGCCAAACGGGCGGCGGTAGAGGAGACTTTGCAAGGTCTGATTCAGTTAGGGGCCGTGTCCCCGGTACCTCCCGCCGAACACGGCTACGGCCGATGCTCCATCTACTTTGTTGTGCCGCGAAAAGGTGGGTCTTTTCGCCCTATTCTGGACTTAAAAGAATTAAACAAGTCCCTGAGAGTGCGGCATTTCCCCATGGAAACCCTGCGCTCCGTCATTGCTGCGGTACAGCCAGGAGAGTTTCTCACGTCTCTAGACCTGAAAGAAGCTTACTTGCACATACCAATTTGGCCCCTGCACCAGAAGTTTCTGAGGTTTGCGGTGTTGGGAAAACATTTCCAGTTCCGGGCCTTGGCTTTTGGCCTCGCCACAGCTCCCCGAACCTTTTCGAAGGTAATGGTGGTAGTAGCTGCTTTGCTCAGGCGAGAAGGTATCAGGGTTCACCCGTACCTAGACGACTGGCTCATCAGAGCAGACTCTGTAACAGAGAGCTATCAAGCTACAGCCAGAGTGGTCTCAGTACTTCAATCTCTAGGCTGGGTCGTCAGTATGGCCAAAAGTCACCTGACACCCCTCGCAATCTCTAGAATATTTGGGGGCCAGGTTCGACACAGACTCGGGCTATGTATACCTACCCGAGCTAAGGCGGTGCAAGCTTCAGAATCAGGTCCGTCTGCTCCTGAGGATGCCCCGCCCGCGAGCTTGGGACATTGTCCAGCTGCTGGGATCGATGACAGCCACATTGGAAGTGGTGCCCTGGGCGAGAGCACACCTGAGACCTCTACAGTATTCCCTACTTCAAAGATGGTCTCCAGTTTCTCAGGATTATCAATGCAGACTTTCTTGGCTCCCTGCGGCCCGACTCAGCATGGAGTGGTGGCTCTCATACAGCATGCTGCAGCGAGGAATGCCGCTGGCGCTCCCCGATTGGTGTCTAGTAGTGATAGATGCCAGCCTGAAGGGCTGGGGCGCATATTGCAAGGGGAAGCATGCCAAGGGTCTGGACACCCGAGGAGTCGGAGTGGTCCATCAACCGCCTGGAGTTGAAAGCGGTGTTTCAGGCGCTTCTGGCCTTTCAAGTGACCCTGGAAGGATTGGCTGTCAGAGTGATGTCGGACAACATGACAGCAGTGGCCTACATAAATCGACAAGGCGGCACTCAGTGCAGAGCACTAGCCGCGCAGGCCGAACAGATCTGGGCCGAGCTGCATCTTCAGTTTCTGTCGGCAGCTCACATTGCAGGTCAGAACAACGTGCAAGCCGATTATCTAAGCAGGCATCAGATCGATCCAGCAGAATGGGAACTAGCAGACGAAGTATTCCTGCAGATATGTGCCAAATGGGGCAAGCCCATGATGGATCTTATGGCGACAAGTTCAAATGCCAAAGTCCCGTGCTTCTTCAGCAGACGGAGAGATCCTCGCTCGGCAGGGTTGGATGCCTTGACTCAGCCCTGGCCTCCGGGCCTACTATATGTGTTCCCTCCATGGCCCTTGATAGGGCGGGTGTTCCTGTGGATTCGGCTGCACCCAGGAGAAGTGATCCTCCTCGCCTCGGATTGGCCCAGGAGGCCTTGGTATGCGGACCTCCGACAGATGCTAGTGGAGGCTCCCCTTCCTTTACCTCTGGTACCGAACCTGTTGTCACAGGGCCCGGTAGCCATGGAGGATGCCTGCCTCTTTGGTCTTATGGCATGGCGATTGAGAGGGCACAATTGAGGGACAAAGGCTATTCAAACACAGTCATTTCCACTCTCCTGCAGGCCCGCAAGCGTTCCACTTCCTTGGCTTATGCCAGGAATTGGCGCCAGTTTGAGTCTTGGTGTGCTTCAAAAGCGATCACACCCATGCGGGCTCCTGTCTCGCCGATTCTGAACTTTTTGCAGGATGGTGTAGAAATAGGCTTGGCCTATAATTCCCTGTGGGTGCAAGTTGCAGCGCTGGCCTCCCTTCGTGGTAAGGTTGAAGGCGTGTCTTTAGCTGCTCATCCAAATGTGGCACGGTTTCTTAGTGGGGTGCTTCGGCTCCGGCCTTCCGTGCAAGCACCCTGTCCAGCTTGGAACCTGGGGCTAGTTTTGAAGGCCCTGCAGGCTTCTCCTTTTGAGCCGCTTCGTCGATCATCGGAGAAAGATTTGACACAAAAGGCCATTTTTCTTGTGGCCATTACTTCGGCGAGACGGGTGTCAGAGCTCCAGGCGCTGTCCTGTAGAGACCCATTTCTGCAATTCTCAGAGTCCGGGGTCACGGTTCGGACCGTGCCTTCCTTCATGCCTAAGGTTGTTTCAGCGTTTCACCTAAACCAGCCTATTTTCTTGCCCTCCTTTGATAAGGAGGAGTTTCCAGAATCTTTTGGGCAGTTGCACCTGTTGGATGTGCGCAGGACTCTGCTGCAGTATCTGCGAGTTACTATCTCTTTCAGGATCTACTACTACTACTTAACATTTCTAAAGCGCTACTAGGGTTACGCAGCGCTGTACAGTTTAACATAGAGGGACGGTCCCTGCTCAAGGAGCTTACAATCTAAGAGACAAGTGAACGGACAGTCCGATAGGGGCGGTCAAATTGGGGCAGTCTGGATTTAGTGAATGGTAAGAGTTAGGTGCAGAATGCAGCATTGAAGAGGTGGGTTTTAAGCAAAGACTTGAAGATGGGCAGGGAGGGGGCAAGCGTAAGGGCTCAGGAAGGTTGTTCCAAGCATAGGGTGAGGCGAGGCAGAATGAGCAGAGCCTGGAGTTGGCGGTGTTGGAGAAGGGTACAGAGAGGAGGGATTTGTCCTGTGAACGGTGGTTACGGGCGGGAACATAGGGGAGATGAGGGAGGAGAGGTAGTGAGGGGCAGCAGACTGAATGCATTTGTAGGTAAGAAGGAGAAGCTTGAATTGGATGCGGTATCTGATTGGAAGCCAGTGAAGTGACCTGAGGAGAGGGGTGATATGAGTAAATCGGTTTTGGCGGAATATGAGACGTGCCGCAGAGTTCTGAACAGATTGAAGGGGGAATAGATGGCTACGTGGGAGGCCAGTGAGGAGTAAGTTGCAGTAGTCAAGGCGAGAGGTAATGAGACCATGGACGAGAGTTCGGGTGGTGTGTTCAGAGAGGAAAGGGCGAATTTTGCTGATGTTAAAGAAGAAGCGGCAGGTCTTGGCAGTCTGCTGGATATGCGCAGAGAAGGAGAGGGAGGAGTCAAAGATGACTCCGAAGTTGCGGGCAGATGAGACGGGGAGGATGAGGGTGTTATCAACTGAGATAGAAAGTGGAGGAAGAGGAGACGTGTTTTGTTTTGCTATCAGGTCCTCGCAGAGGGTCTCCAGCGTCTAAAGCCACTATTGCCCGCTGGCTCAAAGAAACTATCTTTTCAGCTTATCTGCTTGCCGGCTGGTCTCCGCCTGTAGCCTTTAAGGCGCATTCTACCGGAGCGATTTCTTCCTCTTGGGCTGAAACTGGAGCACTCTCTCGTCAACATGGGCTTCTAAGCTCTCTTTTGCCCGACATTACAGGCTGGATGTGGCTGCCAGGAGGGATGCGTGTTTTGGAGCACAAGTGCTAGCGCGTGGTGTGACCTGTTCCCACCCTATATAGGGATTGCTTTGTTACATCCCATACGTAATGGCTTCATCTGCTTGATGACAAGGAAGGGAAAATTAGGTTCTTACCTTGGTAATTTTCTTCCTTTAGTCATAGCAGATGAAGCCATGAGCCCTCCCTGTATGATTGTATACTGTGAATCTGTTTCAGGTTCTGTTCTTGTTTCCTGAAGTTCCTTCCTTTGGAGAAAGTTGGAAAACAGTCTTCAGGATTCATGTTCACTTATAGGAGGATGAGTCCATTCCCTCCAGTTTATGTTTTGGGAGGATGAGTTTATTCCCTTCAGGAATTTGCGTGTATCCCCTCCAGTTATACAATAAGGAGGACGAGTTTATTCCCTCCAGGAGGATGTGTTCATTCCCTCCTTTTGAGTTCATGCCCTTGTTAAGGGGCCATCGTTCGCTGTGAGGAAAGTTCATGTTATTCCCATTGCGGTTTGCCATACTGCTTTGGAAGCTTCAAATACTGAAGAGGCAGTGGAGCTGGCTGGCCATGAGGCACTGTGAAAAGTTGAGTGCTCCCCTGCTGGTTGATGGACACAACCCATACGTAATGGTTTCATCTGCTATGACTAAAGGAAAGAAAGTTACCAAGGTAAGAACCTTATTTTCCCTTTGGTGATTTGAAAAATCGATATACACATGAATATATCTATCTGTATCTATCTATCTATAGATATATATATATATATATATATATAGATAGATAGATAGATAGAAGAGTGCCTTAAGAAGTATTCCACTTCCCAGTGAATACACCTTGTCATGTAAAATGCCTCTCTTCCATATTGTCCCTGATAGATCAGTCCAGACTGGTAGGTTGAGTCCCTCTGTCAGCAGATAGAGGTAGAGATACTGAACTATTTTAGTGACATCACAGGTATAAGGACTGGTGTAACCTGGAATTCTCCGAGGACAAGCAGGCTGCTTGTTCTCACTGATGGGTGACATCCACGGCACCCCCTCCAATCGGAATCTTCACTAGCAAAGACGTTTGCTAGCCCTCGCGCGCCCATGCGCGACCGTCTTCCCGCCCGAACCGGCTCGTGTTCGTCAGTCTTCTTTTGTCCGCGCTCGGGACGGTCATGTTTTGCCACCATTTCGTGCCCCTCAGAAGACCTCGCGCGTCTTTCGCGTTTTCTACTTTTTTCTGTGTTTGTTTAAAAAAAAAAAAAAAAAAAGAGGTTCCCCTTTTTTTCCCATATTTCTAGTTTTTTCCCAGCGTATGTGTCCTTTCGCTTTCGGGAGCGGCCTTGTTGGCCGCCCGTACAGGTTTTTTTTTTCGGTGGCTATTGTCATCATCGCGAATTTTGGTTTCGCCGGCGCGATTTTTCCGCCCATGTCATCGAAGCCTTCCAGCGGCTTCAAGAAGTGCACCCAGTGCGCCCGGATAATCTCGCTCACTGATAGGCACGCTTCGTGTCTTCAGTGTCTGGGGGCTGGGCACCGCCCGCAGGCCTGTAGTCTTTGTGCTCTTTTGCAGAAGAGGACTCGGGTAGCGAGATTAGCCCAGTGGAACGTTCTGTTCTCCGGCACTTCGATGGCAACAGCATCTCGGGATTCGTCGAGTGCATATGCGTCGGCAGCACCGAAGTCTTCGGGGAGTGCATCGGCGTCGATGGCATCGAGGCGTATTCCTCCTGCATCGACGGTACCGAGACTTCGGAAGAGTGCGTCGGTGGTACCGGGACCCCCGCTGGTGCTGATGTCGTCGGACGGTGGTGCTTCGTCTGGAGTGCAGAGCCCATTCCCCTGCTGGTGGCGGTGAGCCTTCGGGTGGGTCTCCTGCCCTGAGGGCTCCTGCGGTACAGCCCCCCCTGGGATCGACCATCTTTGGACCCGGCTCCGAGGAAGCGACGTCTGGATTCAACGTCCTCCTCATCGGTTTCGGGAGCTCCGGTGATATGCTTCGCTCGAAGAAGTCGAAGAAGCATCGTCACCGGTCACCTTCCCGACTTGGTACTGGGAGCTCTGGGTAGCCGAGGGAGTCGGCACCCAGCAGGCATCGGCACCGGAGGACCGCTCACTCTCCTCCTGGCCAGAGGGGTATATGATACCTTTGATGTTGCGTCCAGGGCCACTGCTCAAGGTGTGGTGATGCGCAGACTCTCATGGCTGCGTGCCTCCGACCTGGAGAATAGGATCCAGCAGCGGATTGCGGACTCCCCTTGCCGAGCGGATAACTTTTTGGGGTAAAGGTCCAATAGGTGGTAGAACAGCTCCACAAGCGGGATAAACGCTTTCGACAAATTCTCCCTCCAGCAGCCTTCAGCATCTACCTCATCAGGTAGACGTTTTTATGGGGGAAGGAGGGCTGTTCCCTACTCTTCTGATAAGCGTAGGTACAACTCTCCCTCTCGACAGCCTGCGGCCCAGGCTAAGCCCCAGCGCGCTCGCTCTCGTCAGCAGCGTGGGCCTCAGCAAGGCCCCGCAGCTCCCAGCAAAAGCAGGGGGTGAGCTTTGACTGGCTCCAGCAGAGCATAGCCGATATCAAAGTGTCCGTGCCGGATGACCTGCCGGTCAGGGGGAGGTTGAAAGTTTTTCACCAAAGGTGACTTCTTATAACCTCCGACCGTTGGGTTCTTCAAATAGTCTGGCAAGGATACGCCCTCAATTTGGCCTCCCTGCCTCCAAATTGGCCACCGGGGGCTCAGTCCTTTCAGCTTCCAGCACAAGCAGGTACTTGCAGAGGAACTCTCCGCCCTTCTCAGCACCAATGCGGTCGAGCCCGTGCCACCGGGGCAAGAGGGGCTGGATTCTATTCCAGGTACTTCCTTGTGGAAATAAAAACAGGGGGGATGTGTCCCATCCTAGATCTAAGGGCCCTGAACAAATATCTGGTCAAGGAAAAGTCAGGATGCTTTCCCTGGGCACCCTTCTTCCCATGATTCAGGAAAAAGATTGGCTATGCTCTTTGGACTTAAAGGATGCTTACACGCATATTCTGATACTGCCAGCTCACAGACAGTATCTCCGATTCCGTCTGGGAACACGTCACTTCCAGTACTGCGTGCTACCCTTTGGGCTCGCCTCCACGCCCAGGGTGTTCACGAAGTGCCTGGCTGTGGTAGCAGCAGCGCTCCGCAGGCTTGGAGTGCACGTGTTCCCTTATCTCGACGATTGGCTGGTGAGAACACATCCAAGGCAGGAGCTCTACAGTCCATGCAGATGACTATTTGACTCCTGGAGCTACTGGGGTTTGTGATAAATATCCAAAGTCCCATCTTCTCCCAGTACAGAGACTCGAATTCATAGGAGCTCTGCTGGATTCTCGGACGGCTCGTGCCTATCTTCCGAGACAAGGGCCAACAATCTGTTGTCCCTCGTCTCCCGGGTGCGAGCGTCCCAGCAGATCACAGCTCGGCAGATATGTGATTGCTTGGCCACATGGCCTCCACAGTTCATGTGACTCCCATGGCTCGTCTTCGCATGCGATATGCTCAATGGACCCTAGCTTCCCAGTGGTTTCAGGCTGCTGGGGATCTAGAAGACGTGATCCACCTGTCCACGAGTTTTCTCGAATCCCTGCACTGGTGGACGATTTGGTCCAATTTGACTCTGGGATTGCCCTTTCCAAATTCCTCAGCCGCAAAAAGTTGCTGACTACGGATGCGTCTCTCCTGGGGTTGGGAGCTCATGTCGATGGGCTTCACACCCAGGGAAGCTGGTCCCTCCAGGAAAAAGGTCTACAGATCAATCTCCTGGAGTTACGAGCGGTCTGGAACGCTCTGAAGGCTTTCAGAGATCGGCTGTCCCACTAAATTATCCAAATTCAGACAGACAACCAGGTTGCCATGTATTACATCAACAAGCATGGGGGGCACCGGATCTTGCCCCCTGTGTCAGGAAGCCGTCAGCATGTTGGCTGTGGGCTCGCCGTTTACGGCAAGTTTCTCCAAGCCACATATCTGGCAGGCGTAAACAACAGTCTGGCCGACAGGTTGAGCAGGATTATGCAACCTCATGAGTGGTCACTCAACTCCAGAGTAGTGCGCCGGATCTTCCAAGTGTGGGGCACCCCCTTGGTAGATCTCTTCGCATCTCGAGCCAACCACAAGGTCCCTCAGTTCTGTTCCAGACTTCAGGCCCACGGCCGACTGGCATCAGATGCCTTCCTCCTGAATTGGGGGAAGGCCTGCTTTATGCTTATCCTCCCATACCTCTGGTGGGGAAGACTTTGTTGAAACTCAAGCAAGACCGAGGCACCATGATTCTGATTGCTCCTTTTTGGCCGCGTCAGATCTGGTTCCTTCTTCTTCTGGAGTTGTCCTCCGAAGAACCGTGGAGATTGGAGTGTTTTCCGACCCTCATCACCCAGAATGAAGGGGCGCTTCTGCATCCCAACCTCCAGTCTCTGGCTCTCACGGCCTGGATGTTGAGAGCGTAGACTTTGCCTCTTTGGGTCTTGCTTTGGGTCTTGCTTGCTTCCAGGAAAGATTCCACTAAGAGGAGTTACTACTTTTTATGGAGGAGGTTTGCCGTCTGGTGTGACAGCAAGGCCTTAGATCCTCGCTCTTGTCCTACACAGACCCTGCTTGACTACCTTCTGCACTTGTCTGAGTCTGGTCTCAAGACCAACTCTGTAAGGGTTCACCTTAGCGCAATCAGTGCATACCATTACCGTGTAGAAGGTAAGCCGATCTCGGGACAGCCTTTAGTTGTTCGCTTTATGAGAGGTTTGCTTTTGTCAAAGCCCCCCATCAAACCTCCTACAGTGTCATGGGATCTCAATGTCGTTCTCACCCAGCTGATGAAACCTCCTTTTGAGCCACTGTACTCCTGCCATCTGAAGTACTTGACCTGGAAGGTCATTTTCTTGGTGGCAGTAACTTCAGCTGTTAGAGTCAGTGAGCTTCAGGCCCTGTAGCCCATGCTCCTTACACCAAATTTCATCATAATAGAGTGTCCTCCGCACTCACCCTAAGTTCTTGCCGAAGGTGGTGTCGGAGTTCCATCTGAACCAGTCAATTGTCTTGCCAACATTCTTTCTCCGTCCGCATTCCTGCCCTGCTGAACATCAGCTGCACGCATTGGCCTTCTATCTGGAGCGGACACAGCCCAACAGACAGTCCGCCCAAATGTTTGTTTCTTTTGATCCCAACAGGAGGGGAGTGGCTGTGGGGAAATGCACCTTATCAAATTGGCTAGCAGACTACTACTACTACTATTTATCATTTCTATAGCGCTACAAAGCATACGCAGCGCTGCACAAACATAGAAGAAAGACAGTCCCTGCTCAAAGAGCTTACAATCTAATAGACAAAAATAATAAAGTAAACAAATCAATTAATGTGTAGAGGAAAGAGGAGAGGAGGGTAGGTAGGTGTTGTTCCTGCCCTCCTGTCTCCATCATTTTCAAGGTATGGACAAGGGGAAGGTGGGAGGAGGGGAAGGGATCACTAGACCACCAGGGCAATTCTTGTTTGGGGGATTGGGAGGGGTGAGGGGGATCAGGGTGTGGGGTCCATTGGACTACCAGGATTATTTTGCAGGGGAGTCATGAGGCATGGGGGGTCCTGGGAGGGGGTACGGGTAGGATCAGGGTCCACTGGACCACCAGGTCTTTTTGTGCTGGGAGTCGTGAGGCATGGGGAGATGCAGGGGGATCCATTGGGCCACCAGGGATACCAAAAGGTTTCAGAGGGGTTGAGAGGTCCATGTCTTTGAGCGCTTACTTTATGGGGGCCAATCTGCTTGCACTGTTATACAGTGCAAGCAGACTGCTGTCCATAACGACAGGTCCAGACTGCTATAAAGTTTTGCACGTTATAGGTTGGTGGTCCGTGCACGAAACTGTGCATTATTGGAATGCTCATTTTAATACTAATGAGCTCCTTGTAATGCATTTGCATAGGGTTTTTCGGTAGCTGCTATCAGCACACATAGAGCCACTGAAAACCACTTTGGTGCATTCCTGGCTAAATAATGTTTGCTTTAGACTGACCACTACCAGTCTAAAGCAAACATTATAGCATGGTAAGCTTTGTGCATCAGGCCCTTTAGACTTACAAAGTTCCATAGGTTACTATCCTGCTTATAATCGAACGAGAAAAACGCCCAAGTTCCGACCTAAATCGGGAGAGGACGTTTCCTCACAAAAACGAATAACGCGGTATAGACTGCATTTCCTTCACTTACGCCCAGGCTGGCTGGCTCTTGAGGGTCATGTCACTGCTCACAATGTTAGAGCCAAAGGCAGCGTCAGTGGCCCACTTGAACTGAGCCACTATTGAAGAGATCTGCAAGGCTGCGACGTGGTCATCTGTCCAACATTCACATCTCATTACTGCCTGCAGCAGGATACCCGACGCCACAGTCGGTTCGGCGCAGTCGGTGCTTCAGAATGTGTTTGGTGGTTTAGAATCGAACTCCACCCCCTAGGCGCATTTTTTATTCTGTTCCAGGCTACACTCTCAATTAGTTGGATAAGTTGTTAGGTCAATCTCAGTTATGTCCTCGCCGTTGCGAGGCCCAATTGACCAGGTTTGTTGTTTTGAGTAGCCTGGGGGCTAGGGATACCCATCAGTGAGAACAAGCGCCGCTGTTGTCCTCGGAGAAAGCGAATGCTACATACCTTTAGAAGGTATTCTCCGAGGACAGCAGGCTGATTGTTCTCACAAACCCGCCCACCTCCCCTTTGGAGTTGTGTCTTCCCTTGTCTTTGTCTTGCTACATATGGGACTGACGAACACGAGCCGGTTCTGGCGGGAAGACGGTCACGCATGCGCGGTGCGCATGGGCTCGCGAGGGCTAGCAAACGTCTTGCTAGTGAAGATTCCGATTGGAGGGGGTGCCGTGGACGGCAACCTATCAGTGAGAACAATCAGCTGCTGTCCTCGGAGAATACCTTCTACAGGTATGTAGCATTCGCTTTCTCCAGTATTTCTGTACCTCCAGCAGATTCTGTAGGTTTGGGCTGGTGCAGAAGGTCTCAGTAGGCTTCACTCCTGGGACACAGGTTGTAGTCTACATTCCTTGAGGTTAAGTCTTGATTCGGCTCCTGGGTTTTGGGCCACAGCTTACCCTAGTTGAGCTTGGAGGTGAAAATCCTTCCATTGCCCCAAATTCTGGCCCCTCAGGCTTTAGCTTGGGTCAAGCGTCTTGACTCCGGGGGTGGTGGGGGCGCAATCAGGTCCCCCCAGGCTCCCACTGCATCCTCAGAACCAAAAAACTTTTTAAAAGACTCAATTTTGCCAAGCTTCATTCCCTGTTTGTCAGGGAATAAAGTTGTTAGCACGCACTTGACGTAACATGGCAGGCTTGGTAAGAGTCATGGTGCGAGGGCCAAGATTGGGCCCACTGGGGTGGGGAAGATGTAGTGCCACATGCCAGGCTGGTGCTTCCTGCTTGTGGGTGAGCCCCTATCCCCCATACTTACCCCAACCCCTGCAGTAGGTGACAGTTTTGGCTGTAATAGCAGCCATGTTGCCTGCTTTCCTCCTTGTGACAGACAGAGTGAGTGCTTTTCTTTCTCAGTCTTTTGAGGGCAGACAGGAACCTGTATAAGTATTGCCACATTGGGACAGACCAAAGGTCCATCATGCCCAGCATCCTGTTTCCAACAGTGGCCAATCCAGGTCACAAATACCTGGCAAGATCCCATAAAAGTTCAATACATTTTATGTTGTTTATTCCAGAAATAGCAGTGGATTTTCCCGAAGTCATTTTAATAACGGTGTATGAACTTCTCCTGTTGGAGCCGTCCAAACCTTTATTAAACCCCACTAAGCTAACCGCCTTTACCACATTCTCTGACAATGAATTCCAGAGTTTAATTACACGTTGAGTGACAAAAAGGTTTCTCCGATTCGTATTAAATTTACTACTTGTATCTTCATCGCATGCCCCCTAGTATTTTTGGAAAGAGTAAACAGATTCATGTCTACCCGGCAAGATCCCAAAAATGTACAAAACATTTATACTGCTTATCCCAGAAATAGTGGATTTTCCCAAGTCCATTTAATAACGGTCTATGGAGTGTTCCTTTAGGAAGCCATCCAAATCTTTTAAAACTCTGCTAAGCTAACCGCCTTTACCACATTCTCGGCAACAAATTCCAGAGTTTAATTACACGTTGCGTGAAGAAAACTTTTCTCTGATTAGTTTTAAATTTACTACATTGTAGCTTCATCGCATGCCCCCAAGTCCTAGTATTTTTGGAAAGCATGAACAGACTCTTCACATCTACCCATTCAACTCCACTCATTATTTTATAGACCTTTATCATATCTCCCCTCAGCCGCCTTTCTCCAAGCTGAAGAGCCCTAGCCGCTTTAGCCTTTCCTCATAGGGAAGTCGTCCCATCCCCGCTATCATTTTCATTGCCCTTCTCTGTACCTTTTCCAATTCCACTATAATCTTTTTTGAGATCGGTGACCAGAATCGAACACAATATTCGAGGGTGTGGTTGCACCATGGAGTGATACAAAGGCATTATACATCCTCATTTTTGTTTTCCATTCCATTCCTATACCTAACATTCTATTTGCTTTCTTAGCCGCAGCAGCACACTGAACAGAAGGTTTCAACGTATCATCAACAACGACACCTAGATCCATTTCTTGGTCGTGACTTCTAACGTGGAACCTTGCATGACATAGCTATAATTCGGGTTCCTCTTCCCACATGCATCACTTTGCACTTGCTCACATTAAATGGCATCTGCCATTTAGACGCCCAGTCTCCCCAGTCTCGTAAGGTCAGCTTGTAATTTTCATAATCCTCCCGTGATTTAACGACTTTGAATAACTTTGTGTCATCAGCAAATTTAATTACCTCACTAGTTACTCCCATCTCTAGGTCATTTATAAATATATAAAAAGCATCGGTCCCAGCACAGAGCCCTGGGGAACCCCACTAACTACCCTCTGCACTGACCATTTAACCCTACTCTCTGTTTTCTATCTTTTAGCCAGTTTTTAATCCTCCTATCCCATGACTCTCCAATTTCCTCTGGAGTCTTTCATGAGGTACTTTGTCAAACGCCTTCTGAAAATCCAGATACACAATATCACCGGCTCCCCTTTATCCACATGTTTTGTTCACCCGTCAAAGAAATGTAGTAGATTGGTGAGGCAAGATTTCCCTTCACTAAATCCATGTTGACTTGTCTCATTAATCCTGCTTTTGAATATGCTTTGTAATTTTGTTCTTAATAATAGTCTTTACATTTTGCCCGGCACCGACGTCAGACTCACCGGTCTATAATTTCCTAGATCTCCTCTGGAACCTTTTTTAAAAAATCGGCGTTACATTGGCACCCTCCAATCTTCCTGTACCGCGCTCGATTTTAAGGATAAATTACATATTACTAACAATAGCTCCAAAGCTCATTTTTCAGTTCTATTAGTACTCTGGGATGAATACCATCCGTTCCAGGAGATTTGCTACTCTTCAGTTTGTAGAACTGCCCCCATTACATCTTCCAGGTTACCAGAGAATTCATTAAGTTCTTCTCCGACTCGTCAGCTTTGAATACCATTTCCGGCACCGGTATCCACCCAAATCTTCCTCGGTGAAGACTGAAGCAAAGAATTCATTAATCTCTCCGCTACGGCTTTGTCTTCCCTCATCGCCCCTTTAACTCCTCAGGCACAATCAACAGAAATGGAAGAAAGGACACAGCAAACCCAGATACCAAGTGGATAGACAACTAATAAAAATTAATACATCTTTGTCCCCAACTGACCCCTACCAATCAATCCAACTGGGTTATATAAATGCCAGATCAGTAGTTAACAAAACAATAACAGACTGGATCAAAACAGACAATCTCGATCTTTTATTCATAAGTGAAACCTGGATTCATGACCTTAAAGACCCCATAATTTTAGATCTATGCCCACCAGGTTACAGAATTACCCACTGGACAAGGAATGGAAAAAGAGGAGGAGGGATAGCTATAATCTACAGATCCCAGTTCATTGTCACAACTATAGCTGAATCCATTCTTCCCCAACTTGAAATTGCCTCAGTTAGAATCAATCACCTAACCCTTCATAAACACCTAAACGTAATCCTGTTCTATAGGCCACCAGGTAACTGGCAGGATTGCCAAACACACTTTATGGACTTTATATCGAACACATGTGTTTCTATCTCCAACCTTCTTATAGTAGGGGATATCCTTCACCTTGAAGATCCTAACTCCATAAACGTGCGTCAATGCAAAGATTTCTTCCAACTATGGGATCTTCATTGGCCAAATATGCAGTCAACCCATATTAAATGACACACACTAGACATCATTACATACAAATTCTCCTCTGATTTAAATCTTGTACTAACAGATACAAAGTGGACAGCTATACCATGGTCCGACCACTGCAAAGCAAACCTTTCCCTTCAATGGTGAATGAAAGATTCACAGCATAGATAAGAACGAATAACCTATACCACGAGAGGCAAAATAGATCCGTTAACATTCCGGCAACAATTCTATAATAATGAATGGACAGCACTAATAGATTCAAACCAATTTCTTCAAGAATGGGACAATAGATGCAGAAATGTATTAGACAACATAGCACCACTTCAATCCAGAACCTCACATAGAAAGAACTCAATACCATGGTTTAGTGAAGAACTGAAAAAACTAAAAAACCCAAGTTAGAAGGTTAGAATGAGCATGGATAAAAGAAAGACGACTCAGCACTCACGCTTGGAAGCAACTACAAGAAAATACAAATACACATTAGACAACTAAAAGATCATATTACAAACTAAATTGGACCAGACTACAAGGATACACATAAACTTTTCCAACTCGTGAACAAATTACTAAATACACACCTGTCCCGTCCCGGGCTCTTACCTGGCGGCCCGCAGTAGGGGGCGAGGACCAGCGGAGGCCGCGGGATCCGGGGCAGCGAGGAGGAGCCGCCGACAGGGCCGGCGTTGCCGCGGGCCGCTCCGAGGCCGGCGATCCGCGGGAGCAAGCGCCGGCCTCGGAGAAGGAGATACGCCGGCCAAGATGGTGGCGGCGGCGTCGTCGTCCTCGTTGGAGAGGACCAGCGAACCAGCCCCGCCTACTCGACGCCGGATTGGCGCATCGCCCAGGGACCCCGCCCGCCGGGCAGGTGGGCCAATCCAGGCCTCCTCTGCCTGCCTGGGCCAGGGGGATTGGCTCCAGCTGTTGTGAGGGGAAGGACGGGCGGGGGATTTAAACAACGAAACGGAAGAGGTCCAGTGCTTCCGTTTCGTTCGTCAGAAGCCGACACAGTGGATCCCGGAGTGTTGCCACTTCCAGAGACTGTGTTCCTCTTCAGCTAGCCGTCCTGCTAGCCTTTTCTTCAGTGTTGTATCTCCTGCTAGCCGTCCTGCTAGCCCTCCTGCGGAGACAGTGACTTCTGCTAGCTGTCCTGCTAGCCACCTCCAGAGACAGTGTTGTATCTCCTGCTAGCCGTCCTGCTAGCCCTCCTGCGGAGACAGTGACTTCAGCTAGCCGTCCTGCTAGCCTTTTCTTCAGTGTTGTATCTCCTGCTAGCCGTCCTGCTAGCCCTCCTGTGGAGACAGTGACTTCTGCTAGCCGTCCTGCTAGCCACCTCCAGAGACAGTGTTGTATCTCCTGCTAGCCGTCTGCTAGCCCTCCTGCGGAGACAGTGACTTCTGCTAGCCGTCCTGCTGGCCACCTCCAGAGACAGTGTTGTATCTCCTGCTAGCCGTCCTGCTAGCCCTCCTGCGGAGACAGTGACTTCTGCTAGCCGTCCTGCTAGCCACCTCCAGAGACTGTGTTCCGTTTCAGCTAGCCGTCCTGCTAGCCTTCCTTCAGTGTTGTGCCTCCCGCTAGCCGTCCTGCTAGCCCTCCTGCGGAGACAGTGACTTCTGCTAGCCGTACTGCTAGCTCCCTTCAGAGACTGTGTCTTCTTCAGCTAGCTGTCCCTGCTAGCCACCTTCAGAGACTGTGTCTTCTTCAGCTAGCCGTCCTGCTAGCCCTCTTTCAGAGACTGCGACTTTTGCTAGCCGTCCGGCTAGCCCTCTTCCATAGTCTGTGCTACGGGCTGGCCGCCCTTGCCAGCTATCCTCCAGTGACTGTTCCCTCTCGGAGAGCTAGCCGCCTCTGCTAGTCCTCCCTTAAAGACTGCGTTCTGACTACCATCCAGGTCAGCCGTCACCCCGCGGTTCCTGCAGTCCTGCTGGCCGCCTGCAGCTGAGGGCTCAACCCTCGGTGAACGGCGGTCGCCGCGGGTGAAGATTCGGGGTGCTCGGCTGTCCTCTGGGGCCTTGCGGGGCCTTAGGGAACCTGAGAGCTCACCAACAGAAACAGAACAGGACAGGAAACGGAAGCCATGAGCTCGCCGACGCAACCTGACCTACGGGACCTGGCCAAGGTACTTCAGCAGCAGCAGGAGCAGCTGAACGCCCTGTCTGGGGCGCTCCAGAACGTATGCTCTCAACTTTCTACGCTTCATGTACAGAACCAGGCCGCTGCGGTCCAGGGGGCCGCAGCAGCTCCCCGTTTGGGAGGGTTCCGCACGGGACCTCGGTTCCCTGAACCAGCACGATATGATGGGACCCCCGGAGGTTGTCGGGGGTTCCTCAACCAGTGCAACCTGGCCTTCCGGATGCAACCGGAGGCATTTGCTTCGGACCAAAGTAAAGTGGGCTACATTATGTGCCTTTGTGAAGGGAAAGCCCAGGCATGGGTGGCCCCACTAAACGAACAACAGGACCCCATCTTGGATGACTACAGTGAATTTCAGCGCCGGTTCCGGATGGTGTTCGACCTTCCTGGCAGACCATCCTCCGTGGCGTCGGAACTGCTGCGGATCCATCAGGGAGAAGGGACGGTGGCCGATTATGCCATTCGGTTTCGGACCTTAGCCACGGAGCTGCGTTGGAATCCGGAGTCCTTGATGGCCATCTTTATGGAAGGCTTACAAGAGCGGATCAAGGACGAATTGGCTGGACGGGAGGTCCCAGGACAATTGGATGCCCTGATTTCGCTCTGTATACAAGTAGACACCCGGTTCCAGGAGCGGGCTAGAGCCCGGGCGGAGCGGCAGAAGTGGGCGCGGGGGACGTCCCGGATGGGCAAAGGGCCGTCCCCTCGCCATGGGAACCGGGACTCCAAGGAGGATGGGGAAGAGCCGATGGTAATGGGCCGTCAACGGCTGGCTCCCTCCGACAGGAAGAAACGCTTGTCGAACGGATTGTGCCTCTACTGTGGTGAGGCTGGACATTTCATCCGGACATGTCCCGCCAGGCCGGGAAACGCTTCCCCCAAGGCACCCTGAGGGGAGGGTTCTTGGGGCACTCCGCTCCCCTACCGGACTCCTTGATAACACTGCCAGTAATGTTACGTTGGCAAGAGGCCATGATCCAGACCCGGGCCCTGGTGGACTCTGGGTCCGGGGGTAACTTCATCGGGCTCGAACTGCTGCAGCAAATGGGCTGGCCTATGCTCCCGCGGAGGCCGGCGCTGCAGATAACCTCCATCCAAGGAACTACTCTACCCCAACCGGTCACGGAGATCACCCCCGTGTTGGGATTGCAGGTGGGGGAGGATCACCGGGAGGAAGTCCAATTCCTGGTGCTATCCCGGACCATTCATCCAGTGGTCCTAGGATTGCCGTGGCTATGGTGTCACAGTCCTGTTATCGACTGGACCGGGGGAAGTATCCAGGCTTGGGGTAGCTCCTGTCAGGAGAACTGTTGTAAGGGCCGGACCGGCAGCTGCCCGGCATTAAATATGGTGCCCGGTGGGGGACGGGTAGAGCTGGGCTCTCTGCCTATGGATTATAGAGACTTCGCAAATGCGTTTAATCCAAAGGAAGCGGAGGTGCTACCGCCTCATCGGTCTTTCGACTGTGCCATTAATTTGAAGACGGATACCATGCCACCTCGGGGCCGACTGTATACCCTGTCCCGAGGAGAGTTCAAGGTAATGCAAGAATACATCCGGGAGAACCTGCGGAGAGGGTTCATCCGGCCCTCCACGTCCCCAGCTGGGGCAGGATTCTTTTTTGTCACCAAGAAGGATGGATCCTTGAGGCCCTGTATTGACTATCGAGGGTTAAATGCCATCACAGTGAAGGATCGCTTTCCTCTACCGCTCATTCCCGAGCTCTTTGACAGGCTACAGGGAGCACAGATATTTACTAAATTGGATTTGCGGGGGGCCTACAATTTAGTTCGAATCCGGTCAGGGGACGAATGGAAGACGGCCTTCAACACCCACGAGGGACATTTCGAGTACCGGGTGATGCCGTTCGGCCTATGTAATGCCCCTGCGGTGTTTCAGCGACTTATCAACTATGTGCTTGAGGATTTGCTGAACTCCACGGTGATTGTATACCTGGATGACATCCTGGTTTATTCCAAAGACCCCGCTGAGCATACGGGCCACGTCCGCGCAGTGCTGCACCGGTTACGACAAGCCCGTCTATTCGCTAAACTCAGTAAGTGCGCCTTTCATCAGCGATCACTACCCTTTTTAGGACATATTCTGTTACCCGGGGGCCTACAGCTGGAGCCGGACAAACTCCGGGCGATTCGAGAGTGGCCACAACCGCTGGGACTGAAGGCACTGCAACGTTTCCTGGGGTTCGCGAATTATTATCGCCAGTTTATCCCTCAGTATTCCCAACTGACAGCTCCGCTGACGGCGCTCACCCAAAAGAACGCGAAGGTCCGGGATTGGCCGCCAGAGGCGCAAGCGGCCTTTCGTCAGGTAAAGGAGGCGTTCAATTCAGCGTCCATCCTGTTGGCTCCAGATCCCGAGAAACCTTTTATTGTAGAAGTGGACGCGTCCGCCTTGGGGGCCGGGGCAGTCATCTCGCAAGTCAACCCCGAAGGCCGGCGTCAACCTTGCTCATTCTTCTCGCGTAAGTTCTCCCCGGCAGAACGGAATTATACGGTAGGGGATAGAGAACTCTTGGCCTTGAAATTAGCCCTGCAGGAGTGGAGGCACCTGCTGGAGGGAGCGGAGCACCGATTTACGGTAATCACTGATCACAAGAATCTCCTGTATCTTCAAGAGGCTCAGCGGTTAAATCCCCGACAGGCCCGATGGTCGTTATTCTTTGCCAGGTTTCACTTTCAGTTAGTGTTTCGGGCGGCTTCTCAGAATACCCCGGCGGACTCGCTCTCCCGAGCATTTGAAGTTCCTGAGGAAACCAAGGAGATCCACCCTATGTTAAACCCAGCTTGTCTCAGTGCGGCTACAGGGGAAGTCGCGCTGACTAAGGAGTTAGTGCCGGCCGCCGACTGAGAAAGAATAATGCAATGGGGGCACTCATCTAGATGGGCCGGGCATTTCGGGTATCAGAAGACCCTCCGGTTCATTGCAAGACAGTATCACTGGCCGCATATGAGGCGGGATATTCTCCAATTTGTTACTTCGTGCCCTGTGTGTGCACGGACTAAGCCACTAGTTGGGCCCCCCGTGGGGGACCTGCAACCACTGCCTGTACCGACCGCTCCCTGGACGGAGTTATCCATGGATTTCATCACCGACCTCCCCCGCTCCCGGGGTCACACCGTGATTTGGGTTGTGGTAGACCGTTTCTCTAAAATGGCTCATTTTGTTCCATTACCGAGCCTTCCATCGGCGGCCTCTCTAGCACAGTCCTTCATTCAGCACATTTTTCGGTTACATGGGCTGCCCAGTCGGATCGTCAGTGACCGAGGACCTCAATTCACCTCACGCTTCTGGAGAGCCTTGTGCATGGCTTTGGGGGTAGAGACTCACTTTTCATCCGCCTACCACCCCCAAACCAACGGCATGGTCGAGAGGATTAACCAAACATTGAAAGGATTCTTGCGGGCATTTGTCAACAAACGTCAAGATAACTGGGCCTCTGCTTCCATGGGCTGAGGTTGCATATAACCAAAGTGACCATTCATCCTCAGGACACTCTCCGTTCTTCTTAGTATACGGACGACATCCTCGGCTTCCAGGGCCGTTCCCTTATCCAGCGTTAACCCCCTTGGGGAACCAAACCCTAGCGGATCTGCAGAAGGTCTGGGAGATGGCTCGGGAACAACTACAGAAAACAGCTGCCAAAGATAAAGTCTTTGCCGATCGCCACCGGCGATCCGCTCCAGTGCTCCAGCCGGGGCAGAAGGTATGGCTAAGCACAAAGTACCTGAGACTCCGGGTGCCCTCCCGGAGGCTGGGACCTCGGTACATTGGACCTTTTGCTATCCAAGAACGAATTGGAACAGTAACGTACCGGTTGCGGTTACCGAGGACCCTACGAGTGCACAACGCCTTCCACATCTCCTTACTGAAGAAATTTCGTGGGTCCAGATGGCACCCTCACCAATCCGACGATGAAGCTCTCGAGGTTACTCCGGATCCGGAGTATGAAGTAGAGGAGGTGCTAGATTCAAAGAAGCGGCGGGGAAGGCTGTATTACTTGTTATCCTGGAAATATTTTGGTCCCGAAGACAACTCCTGGGAGCCCGCTGCGAATGTACATGCTCCAGAATTGGTCAAAGCCTTCCACGCCCGATATCCTTCCAAACCCGGGCCCAGGGAGAAGGGGGCATCCGGGGAGGATACTGTCCCGTCCCGGGCTCTTACCTGGCGGCCCGCAGTAGGGGGCGAGGACCAGCGGAGGCCGCGGGATCCGGGGCGGCGAGGAGGAGCCGCCGACAGGGCCGGCGCTGCCGCGGGCCGCTCCGAGGCCGGCGATCCGCGGGAGCAAGCGCCGGCCTCGGAGAAGGAGATACGCCGGCCAAGATGGCGTCGTCGTCCTCCTCCTCGTTGGAGAGGACCAGCGAACCAGCCCCGCCTACTCGCGCCGGATTGGCGCATCGCCCAGGAGACCCCGCCCGCCGGGCAGGTGGGCCAATCCAGGCCTCCTCTGCCTGCCTGGGCCAGGGGGATTGGCTCCAGCTGTTGTGAGGGGAAGGACGGGCGGGGGATTTAAACAACGAAACGGAAGAGGTCCAGTGCTTCCGTTTCGTTCGTCAGAAGCCGACACAGTGGATCCCGGAGTGTTGCCACTTCCAGAGACTGTGTTCCTCTTCAGCTAGCCGTCCTGCTAGCCTTTTCTTCAGTGTTGTATCTCCTGCTAGCCCTCCTGCGGAGACAGTGACTTCTGCTAGCCGTCCTGCTAGCCACCTCCAGAGACAGTGTTGTATCTCCTGCTAGCCGTCCTGCTAGCCCTCCTGCGGAGACAGTGACTTCAGCTAGCCGTCCTGCTAGCCTTTTCTTCAGTGTTGTATCTCCTGCTAGCCCTCCTGCGGAGACAATGACTTCTGCTAGCCGTCCTGCTAGCCACCTCCAGAGACAGTGTTGTATCTCCTGCTAGCCGTCCTGCTAGCCCTCCTGCGGAGACAGTGACTTCTGCTAGCCGTCCTGCTGGCCACCTCCAGAGACAGTGTTGTATCTCCTGCTAGCCGTCCTGCTAGCCCTCCTGCGGAGACAGTGACTTCTGCTAGCCGTCCTGCTAGCCACCTCCAGAGACTGTGTTCCGTTTCAGCTAGCCGTCCTGCTAGCCTTTCCTTCAGTGTTGTGCCTCCCGCTAGCCGTCCTGCTAGCCCTCCTGCGGAGACAGTGACTTCTGCTAGCCGTCCTGCTAGCTCCCTTCAGAGACTGTGTCTTCTTCAGCTAGCTGTCCCTGCTAGCCACCTTCAGAGACTGTGTCTTCTTCAGCTAGCCGTCCTGCTAGCCCTCTTTCAGAGACTGCGACTTTTGCTAGCCGTCCGGCTAGCCCTCTTCCATAGTCTGTGCTACGGGCTGGCCGCCCTTGCCAGCTATCCTCCAGTGACTGTTCCCTCTCGGAGAGCTAGCCGCCTCTGCTAGTCCTCCCTTAAAGACTGCGTTCTGACTACCATCCAGGTCAGCCGTCACCCCGCAGTTCCAGCAGTCCTGCTGGCCGCCTGCAGCTGAGGGCTCAACCCTCGGTGAACGGCGGTCGCCGCGGGTGAAGATTCGGGGTGCTCGGCTGTCCTCTGGGGCCTTGCGGGGCCTTAGGGAACCTGAGAGCTCACCAACAGAAACAGAACAGGACAACACCGGTTACTTCTAACAGCACAGACACACCAGCAGCAGACAATCTTGCGAAATACTTCAAAGAGAAAATTGTAAAGTTACGACTCACGATACCTGTCAATACCATCGACTACGTAAAACTCCTTGATTGTCTAGACCCAATTCCTGGTGAACACCCAGCTGACAGAACCTGGACTAACTTCGACACACTCTCAGATGATACCATCTCCCAAGCGCTCAAAAAATTTGCCAAGTCCCACTGCAAACTAGACATATGTCCTAATAACCTTATAAAATTCGCCCCTCAACAACTCATATCAGACTTCACGAAGCATTTGAACTATATATTACAAAATGGACTTTTCCCAATGGATAAAGGAAATATTTTACTCACCCCTATACCTAAAGACGCAAAGAAAGTACAAGTGACTTAACCAACTATCGCCCAGTAGCATCTATCCCTCTAATGGAAGGTATGGTGACCAAGCAGCTCACCAACTACTTAAATAAATTTTCAATACTTCACGACTCTCAATCAGGATTTCGGTCTAACCACAGCACCGAAACAGTACTAGTTACTCTCCCGACTAAATTAAAACAAGCTATTGCAACTGGCAACAACATACTTCTCCCACAATTTGACATGTCCCACTGCTTTCGACATGGTTGACCATGGAATATTACTACACATCCTAGAATACTTTGGAGTTGGAGGTAATGTTCTTAATTGGTTTAGAGGCTTCCTGACCACAAGATCATACCAAGTGATATCTAAATTGACTACATCAGCCCCATGGATACCTGAATGTGGAGTCCCTCAAGGATCTCCCCTCTCACCAACCCTCTTCAACTTGATGACACCCTTGGCCAGGTTACTATCCAATCAAAACCTCAGTCCATATGCAGATGATGTCATGATCTACATCCCGTTCAAACATGATTTAAAGGAAATCACCAATGACATCAACCAAAGCTTCCAAATCATGCATTCATGGGTGGATGCATTTCAGTTGAAACTTAATGCTGAAAAAACACAATGTCTTATACTTACTTCACAACATAACACAAGCAAATTCACCACCATAACTACACCAAACTTTTCCCTTCCCGTTTCAGACACCCTGAAAATTATTGGAGTTACCATTGATTGAAATCTTACACTTGAGTCATGTGAAGAATACAACTAAGAAGATGTTCCATTCAATTTGGAAACTTAAAAGAGTAAGGATCCCAAGGATCATCTTTCGCAACCTGGTACAGTCAATGGTGCTGAGTCACCTAGATTACTGCAATGCACTCTACGCTGGTTGTAAAGAACAGATCAACAAGAAACTTCAAACAGCCCAGAACACTGCAGCCAGACTCATGTTTGGAAAAACAAAATATGAAAGTGCAAAACCCCTAAGAGAAAAGCTACACTGGCTTCCACTTAAAGAACGAATTGCGTTCAAGGTCTGCACCCTAGTTCATGAAATCATTCACGGAGATGCCCCGGCCTACATATTAGACCTGGTTGACTTGCCACCCAGGAACTCTAAAAGATTATCCCGCACATTCCTTAATCTTCACTTCTCCAGCTGTAAAGGACTAAAATACAGACTAACACATGCGTCCAGCTTTTTCTACTTGAGTTAAGTGGAATGCATTGCCACTTAACTTAAAAACAATTTATGAACTAATTAACTTTCGTAAATCTCTGAAGACCTATCTCTTCAACAAGGCATACCACAACGATCAATAGTTGTAAATGTATCACCACTTTACCTTATATTCTGAACTGTTTTTTTCCTATATCCGTTTGCTTAATTCTATTATGTCATTCGTGTTCTCTATGTAACACCAATTGTTATCTTGTACTCTGGAATGGTGAATGCCATAACGGAACATTTGAGCCACATTGAGCCTGCAAATAGGTGGGAAAATGTGGGATACAAATGCAACAAATAATAATAATAATCTAGCAGTCCAACCGATTTTTTTGCCGGCTTCCTGCTTTTAATATATCTAAAAAATTTTTTACTATGTGTTTTTGCCTCCAACACAATCTTTTTCAAAGTCCCTCTTAGCTTTCCTTCCAGCTTATAATCGAAATAGAAAAACGCCTATATTGTGACCCAAATCGGGAGATAGACGTTTATCTCACAAAAACGAATAAAGCGGTATAATCGAAAGCCGAATTTGGACGTTTTCAACTGCACTCCGTTGCGGATGCGGACAAAGTTGATGGGGGCGTGTCGAAGGCTTGGTGAAGGCGGAATTGGGGTGTGGTTATCGGGCGATCAGAGATGGGCGCCTTTCGCCGATAATGGAAAAAAATATGCGTTTTTAGCGAGAATTTAGGGCACTTTTCCTGGACCCTGTTTTTCCACGAATAAGGCCCCAAA
Source organism: Microcaecilia unicolor (assembly GCF_901765095.1). Taxonomy (NCBI): domain Eukaryota; kingdom Metazoa; phylum Chordata; class Amphibia; order Gymnophiona; family Siphonopidae; genus Microcaecilia; species Microcaecilia unicolor. The sequence goes on along the minus strand of NC_044040.1, from coordinate 114,532,818 downwards.
AAGTGCCCTAAATGACCAGATGACCACTGGAGGGAATCGGGGATGACCTCCCCTGACTCCCCCAGTGGTCACAAACCCCCTCCCACCACAAAATATGCCGTTTCACAACTTTTTATTTTCACCCTCAAATGTCATACCCACCTCCCTGGCAGCAGTATGCAGGTCACTGGAGCAGTTATTAGGGGGTGCAGTGGACTTCAGGCAGGTGGACCCAGGCCCATCCCCCCCCCCACCTGTTACACTTGTGCTGGTAAATGGGAGCCCTCCAAACCGCCCCCCAAACCCACTGTACCCACATGTAGGTGCCCCCCTTCACCCCTTAGGGCTATAGTAATGGTGTAGACTTGTGGGCAGTGGGTTTTTGAGGGGGTTTTGGGGGGCTCAACACCCAAGGGAAGGGTGCTATGCACCTGGGAGCTGTTTTACCGTGTTTTTTTTTTTTTGTAAAAGTGCCCCCTAGGGTGCCCGGTTGGTGTCCTGGCATGTGAGGGGGACTACGAATCCTGGCCCCTCCCACGAACAAATGCCTTGGATTTATTCGTTTTTGAGCTGGGTGCTTTCGGTTTCCATTATCGCTGAAAAACAAAAACACCCAGCTCAAAAAAAGATAAACGTCCATGTTTTTCGAAAATACGGTTCGGTCCGCCCCTTCACGGACCCGTTCTCGGAGATAAACGCCCATGGAGATAGATGTTTTCCTTCTATTATGCCCCTCCTTATCAGCGCTTTGCATATGACTTGACATATCAAAAAATATTTTAAACTGCCAAGAGTGCAATAATATATCTCAAAAACACTAAGTATCACTCCTTTTATATAGTCTATAGGTGGGCGTAAGACCTCGATCAAACAAAAGAAATTTATATGAATAAAATAGCCTCAACAGCCCAGGGAACCTAACATTAGGACTCCACTGAAATGGCCAACATCATAGGCTCCTACCGCCTTTCGAAAAAATCACAGACATCAAAAAAACTCCCACACTTAGGGAGAAAAAGATTCTGTGAGCAAAAAACGGAAAACGGAGTATCTTCCAATATCAAAAAGTGATCAAAGTCTATACACCCCTCTATAGAGAGTACTAATGGATGTAAGAAACTGTAGTATCCATTACTAGACCCCTCTAGATGAAAACTGGAAGGTATTGAAAGATGAAACACAATTGCAATGTCTACTATTCAGCATATATCAGCAACAAAACATTCAGAAAATCAATAACTTAGCTTAAAGTGCTGATTTGTGACTCTTCTGGAGTCTCTACGTCCTGACTCCCAGGTAGCAATGATGAAAGTGTTTCAAATTGCTAATTCATTTCCTCCAGTCATACTTTTAAGAAGGTCATAAAGTTGAATACAATTTGCTCTTATTCAAAATTTTTTTTTTTTTAATTGGGTACTAATATACAATCCTCCACACTCGCAATGTCTTATAAACTTTCCCGACAGCAAGGGACCCCACTGTTTCGCAACCTTCATCAGGAGAAATATCAAAAACAAAAATTTTTTCTTTTTTTCTTTTCAATCCATCGCGAACAATGGCTCAGAAAATGACGGACATTCAAATAGGACGCCAACATCATAGCTCCGCCCATTGGGTGTTGCATCACAGACTGTTTTATCCAATCACATTCTTGTAGCACGTTAATTTAAAAGAAACGCGCCACAACTCAATCCGAGCTTAAAGGGACAGTATCAAAAACAAAACCAGAACCAAAAAAACAAACATCTCAAAGCCTTGATTCAAAATAATTGCTAGCACGTAATGCAATAAAGAATTTGAACATAGCTCCCCATATGAATCAAGAATAGCTCTAGAAAAATGCTTCCCATTCCATGGGTCCATTCAATCCATTCGGATTAACTGTTTGTAAATAATAGACCCATTTTTGTTCTTTTTGATGAAGAATGCGCGGAATGTCCCCTCTTCTATTGTTATTCTTGAGTTGTTCTATAACTAAACACCGCAGCTCCATAAAGTCATGATTTTTATCCAAACAATGTTTAGCCAAAGGCATATGGATTTTTCTGGACTGAATACCATGCTTGTGTTCAGATAATCTCACCTTAATCATGCGTTTAGTTTGCCCTATGTAGCGCAATCCACAAGGACATGTAATCATATAAATCACTGCTTTTGACGCGCAGGAAGTATCACTCTTCAAAAAAATCCATTTCTGTTTAACCTTATCCCAGAACTTATTGGTTTCTTCCATCACTGCACACATGACGCATTCCCCACATTTCCTATGTCCAGACATTTCATCTTGATTGCAATCTCTAATAGTTCTGACATCCGAATGACACAAAACCTCAGACAAATTCGCGCGCCTAGAGTTAGATATCATGCATTTCTGTCTAGCAAAAACCTCATGAGTGGACAATATTTTCCAATTCTTGTAAATAATATTGGCAACTCTGGGCGACAGTGACGTATATTGCATAATACAAACAATTTTTTGTTGTTTTTCTTGATACTTCTGAGGTTTAGGTTCCAATAGATGTTCACGGTGATTATATAGTGCTCTTTTATAAGCATGCTTTATAATCTTGGTGGGTTATCCTCTCTCTATCAATTTGTCTTTTAATCGAACAGCAGAATGTTTATATTTCTATGGAGTATCACAAATGCGTATATAGCGCAAAAATTGCGCAAACGGAAGATTATTCCTTATGTGCATAGAGTGCATGCTCTCATAAGACAGTAAAGAATTACGATCAGTAGGTTTCATGAAAACATCAGTTTCTAGCTTGTCCCTATTTCTAGTAATCTTTACATCCAGGAAGCTAATTTCGCTTATGTGAGCAGTATGTTGAAATTTGATGGTGGAATGACATGCATTCAGATCTATCAAAAATTGGTCCAACATTTCTAATGTGGAGTCCCATATTACAAAAATGTCGTCAATAAACCTCCACCAGCATTTAACATGCTGATATCGAGGAAGTTTATAAATCACATTCTCCTCTAGGTCAGCCATGAATAAATTGGCGACTGTAGGTGCAAAAGCTGCTCCCATGACAATGTCAGATAGTTGTAAAAAATGTTTCCCATTAAACAAGAAATAATTGTTGAATAAAGCTAACCTCAGTAACTTTAACAAAAATTCTGTGGGAACAGTCACTAGTTTAGGGCGACGTTCTAGAGCTTGTTCCATCACTCTCAGTGCCTCATGTTGAGGAATGGCAGTATATAAGGATTGAACATCCAAAGTGACCAAAAATCCAATCTTATTTTGAGATGGTAAAGCTTCCAACTTCTTTAGGAAGTGAGTTGTATCCTTAATGTATGACTCAATGTCAATGACTAGCGGAGCTAAAAAGCCATCACTGTATTTGCATGATCTTTCTAATAACGAATCACGGGCAGACACAATAGGTCTGCCCGGAGGTTCAATAAGAGTTTTATGAATCTTCGGAAGTAAATAAAATATCGGAATCTTGGCATTCCTATAGTTCAAATAAGACATTTCATTTCTGGTCAAAAAACCTAGTTGAAAAGCCCCTGTAGTAATTTCTAACAACTTCTCCAGAAGACTATCCGTAGGATCACTCTCCATCCTGCAGTAAGTGTTCATGTCATCCAGTTGTCTGTACGCTTCTCTAATATAATCTTTTTTATGGAGGATGACAACAGCTCCTCCTTTATCGGCATGACGGATGACAATTTCAGTATCATCAGATAGAGATTGAATAGCTTTCCTTTCTTTAATGGAGACACTGTGATTGACATAAACGTGCTGTTGTTCCAGCTGATGTAAGTCTTTCATAATATGTCTCTGAAAGGTGTCTATCACTGGATCAATCTTTCCAGGAGGAGACCATTTACTTTTTTGATAAACTGTAGAATAACGTTTACGTTGTAAGTCCTCTTCTCCAAAAAAAAGCTTTTAATCGTAACGTTCTGATGAATTTAGCAATATCGACCCTTGTTTGGAAGGGATCGTATGTCGTAGTAGGAACGAACGACAAGCCTTTACTAAGCACTTGCATTTGTGTTTTAGAAAAGCTTTTGTTGGTCAAATTAATTACAGGGAGTCTTTCCTTTTGCGCGGTCTCCCTCGTGGTCTGGATTGCTCGAATGTCACAGTTGCTCTCCCTCGATTCCTTCGGGTACCTCTCCCTCGTCCTCTTGTTCTCATATATGTCGACCCCGATTTGGGATCTTCTTCTCCACTAGAAGTACTGGAGGATAATTCTCCGCGAGGTTTGTCAGTGTCATTAGTCTTTTGTCCCCCCTGGTTTTTCATCCATATGTAGACGAACCCATCTGAGTAGTCTTTTTTTATCTCTAGTTATCTTCCTGTATTTAACCGATTGTAGATCTCTATTAAATTTCTCAATTTTCGTATTGAAATCTTCAAGGGATCTTTCTAAACCTTCCTGGGAAAAGATAGCTCTCTTTTTCTCCTCCATCGTTGGTTTCTCAATATTAATTCTCTGTTGCAAGGTCTGAATAAGAAGTAACATGAGATCTAAAGAACACTGATTTAATATACTGTTTCAGCTACTGACTTATGAGAGCATGCACCCTATGCACATAAGGAATAATCTTCCATTTGCGCAATTTTTGCGCTATAGATGCATTTGTGATACTCCACAGAAATATAAACATTCTGCTGTTCGATTAAAAGACAAATTGATAGAGAGAGGATATCCCACCAAGATTATAAAGCATGCTTATAAAAGAGCACTATATAATCACCGTGAACATCTATTGGAACCTAAACCTCAGAAGTATCAAGAAGAGAAACAACAAAAAATTGTTTGTATTATGCAATATACGTCACTGTCGCCCAGAGTTGCCAATATTATTTACACGAATTGGAAAATATTGTCCACTCATGAGGTTTTTGCTAGACAGAAAGGCGCGCGAATTTGTCTGAGGTTGTGTGTCATTCGGATGTCAGAACTATTAGAGATTGCAATCAAGATGAAATGTCTGGACATAGGAAATGTGGGGAATGCGTCATGTGTGCAGTGTGGAAGAAACCAATAAGTTCTGGGATAAGGTTAAACAGAAATGGATTTTTTTGAAGAGTGATACTTCCTGCACGTCAAAAGCAGTGATTTATATGATTACGTGCCCTTGTGGATTGTGCTACATAGGGCAAACTAAACGCATGATTAAGGTGAGATTATCTGAACACAAGCATGGTATTCAGTTCAGAAAAATCCATATGCCTTTGGCTAAACATTGTTTGGATAAAAATCATGACTTTATGGAGCTGCGGTGTTTAGTTATAGAACAACTCAAGAATAACATTAGAAGAGGGGACATTCCGCGCATTCTTCTTCAAAGTGGCTATGATGGCCGACTGATAAGACACACACTGTGGGGAGCTCCGCTGGAGAATCGGACCAAAGATCGGTTTTCCAGTGCTCCCCACCGCCTTGCGGCCGCAGCTGAACCACGGGAGAGCCCAGGACTCAAGACCTTCCCACGCTGGGAGCGCAAGGTATCCCGGGGACCGAGTTTCCGCGTCTGGGGAATCTCGTGCTGGGAGCCCAGGCTCACGGAGCTCGGGCCGAGGGACAGAGGCGCTGAGCTCCCATGCCAGGACTGCTTCCGAGCTGTTGACTACTGGCACCGTGTCCCGGAAGGCGACCCACCGGAGAGCGACTCATGCGTCTGGAGGCAAAGGAGAGCCGTGTCAACATTTTGCGGGAAGTTCGGGGACCGTGAGTTGCAGCGCAGCGGACGGCCCAACCACGCGGCTAGCAGCGAGCTTGGCCAGGAGGCGACCGACACCTGGGAGATCGTGAAGGGATTGATGCGAGCGGACCAACCTCGCATCCAACCGATCTGACCATCCCAGTTCAGATCGAGAGTAGCTGAGTGGCGCCGAGGGACACCAGAGCGGAGACGACCTGCCCTCCCGACTCGCCCGCCAGTCCTGCATGAGCTGAGCCAGAGTCCCTGCGAATCAGACGGGAGGCAAGGAGCGACAGAAGGCCGACGCACAGCTGACTCCCCTCCACTGAGCTCGCGGAGCTGTTCCAGCCGTCGGAGCCCCACGTGAAGAAGCAGGGAGCCAATGGAAACAATAAGGACCGGAAGGACCTCACCGAGCTCCAGCGTGACCTCCAGCGCTGAGCCCCAGCGCGAACCAGCGAACGACCCGGACTAGACCGCGGCCATCGGCCTACCGCGTGGCCACGACGGGTCCTGATCGGACGAGCCCAACTCCACCGGGAGCTATAATACAACAGAAAATACCTCACACAATCTAGATAGTTAAGCACAAATTTCCATACTCGATACCATTTATGCTTCTGAAACCCAACAACAAAGGAGCCGACCTCTGCTGGACAGAAGAGCATCCCGACCACGGAACAAGGACAACACAACAAATACGCCTTCTTTAATCTCTGAAGAATCTGCACACATTTGATAGTGCTATTTTTGCAGCAGTACTGTGCTATGAGAAAGCAGTTTTATAGACAGTCCAAGAAGAAAGAATGGTCTTAATTCTGAAACGGCAGAGAGCCTGGGCTGACAGCAAACAGTATAAACCATTGCCGCTCAGGCCGCTGAGCCGACCGCTGGATGGAGAACAGACAGAGCAACAAGAACAACACTACCGTAACTAAACAAAATAGATAAATAAATGCTTGCTTAACTTATTTGCATGCATGCACTGCTTTCAGCTTAACCTAAATTCTCCACTTTGCTTGCTTGCTTTGCTCTGCTACTTTAATTGTAAATGCAAATGTGGGCATGCCCAGCATTGATCTGTTGCCAAGCTTTAAATTAAATTAAGTTAAAATGGCTGCCAAGCTTAAATACAAATGTAAGCATTAACTCGCATGCCTAGCATTGAACTGAACTGTTGCCAATTATTAAACATAGACTTGCCTAGCACTGAACTGTTGACAAGCTTTAAATTAAATTGCTGCCAAGTTAAAAGGCAAATGTAAGCATTACCTCGCTAGCCTAGCATTGTATTGTTGCCAAGCTTTAAATTAAATTGTGAACAAGCTTAAATGCAAATGTAAGCATTACCTAGCCTGAACTGTAGCCAAGTACAAATGCAAATGTAAACTCTGCCTAGCGTCGAACCGCCAAGCCTAAATACAAATGTAAACTTGATTCGCTTGAATACACACCAACTGAACATTTGCCAAAGCGCCTTAGATATAGATATGAACACCAGCATTACACTCCTAATCATCCATTGTCTCACCTTACTCATACGCGCAAACATAACCTACAACCTAGACAACAACAACCCCATTACTTACAAATCATACAACACTCACACAGACACAATGAGCACCCTAAACAGCATCCATAATAACTCACCACCAACCCACCAATCATATGCACAACCTTTTGACAACCCACCAAACCAAAGACACAATAACCAACCAAAAGGAATAACCTCCGGATACGAACACTACCGACAAAATGAGGAAAACAATAGCAACAAATTCAACCACCGAAGAAACAGACAACTAATAAAAATAAACACGTCAAACCCTCCCTTGGAACCATATCGCTCAATCCATCAAGGATACATCAATCCAAGATCAGCAGTAAGGAACTCAGTAGACATACTAGACTGGATCATCGCAGACAAACTAGACCACCTATTTATCACAGAAACCTGGCTCCATAGTCCTACAGATCCAGCCATCTTAGAAACATGCCCACCAGAATACAAAATCACCCACTGGACAAGAAATGGAATAAAAAGAGGAGGCGGAATAGCTATAATTTACAAACCCGAATTCACCATCACAATCACGGGCGAATCTACCTCCCCACAACTCGAAATTGCATCGACAAGAATCAACCATCCAAATCTAACAGGCCACCTCAACACAATCCTATTCTACAGACCTCCAGGGAAATGGCAAGACTCCCAAACACAACTCATGGATTTCATCTCGAACTCCTGCATATCTTCCTCAAACATCCTCATACTAGGAGACATCAACTTACACCTAGAAGATGACACCTCACCAAGCACACGAGAGTTCAAAGAATTCCTAAAACTTTGGGATCTGCAAGCACCCTACATGCAACCAACTCACGAAAAAGGACACACACTAGATATCATAACGAACAAATTCGAATCAGACTCAACTATCATACTCACGGACACAAGTTGGACACCTACACTATGGTCAGACCACTATAAAGCAAATGTCACTCTCTGCTGGCGAAAAACACACTTAAACACGACCAATAAACCCGAGCGAACAACATACACAACGAGAGGAAAAATAGACTCCACAACATTCTGGCAACAGATCTACCAGTACGAATGGACAACAAACGCTGACACCATCCAATTCCTCCAAGAATGGGATGAGCTATGTACAACAACATTAGACAAAATCGCCCCAACCCAAACCAGAACATCACACAGGAAAAAAGCAAACCCATGGTTCACCGAAGAGCTGAAAAAACTTAAAACACAAGTCAGGAAACTAGAACGAGCTTGGAACAAAAAGAAAGACGAACAAACACTAAACGACTGGAAATTACTTCGGAGAAAATACAAATACACCATAAAACAGACAAAAAGACAACACTACAAAACAATAATAGGACCAAATTACAAAGACACACATAAACTCTTCAACCTTGTGAACAAACTGCTAGATACCACACCAGTTACAAACAACGGTAAAAACATACCAGACGTCGACAGCCTTGCGAAGTACTTCAAGGAGAAAATTATACTATTACGACACAAAATACCCGCCAGTCCCATAGAATACGCCACTCTTCTAGACTGTCTAGACCCAGAAGAAGGAGCACACCCAGCAGACAGAACCTGGACCGAGTTTGAAACCACTATCAGAAGACCTCATCTCTAAAACTCTCAAAAGATATGCCAAATCCAACTGCAAACTAGACGCATGCCCAAACAGCCTCATGAAATCAGCCCCTCAACAATTCATAATTGACCTAACGAACCATGTAAATTACATGCTACAAAATGGACTCTTCCCAAAAGAAAAAGGAAAAATCTTACTCACCCCAATTCCTAAAGATACAAATAAAAACTTGAGCGAAATTACCAACTACAGACCAGTAGCATCCATACCACTAATAACCAAGATAACCGAAGGGATGGTAACCAAACAATTCACAAACTATCTAAACAAACACTCAATACTGCATGATGCCCAATCCGGATTCCGGTCGAACCATAGCACAGAAACAGTACTAGTCACCCTTATAACCAAATTTAAACAAATAATAGCAACCGGGAACAATATACTCCTCCTACAATTTGACATGTCAAGCGCCTTCGACATGGTCGACCACGACATCCTACTACACATACTTGAATACTTCAGCATTGGAGGAAATGTCCTGAACTGGTTCAAGGGGTTCCTAACCCTGCGCTCGTATCAAGTCACATCACACTTAACCACGTCCAAGGCATGGACACCTGAATGTGGAGTTCCACAAGGATCACCTCTCTCACCAACTATTTTCAACCTAATGATGATCCCTCTAGCAGAACTCCTATCAAACCATAACCTCAATCCATATATATACTCCGATGATGTGACAATATAAATCCCTTTCAAACAAGACATCAAAGAAATCTTCAACGAAATCAAAGTCTACACATCATGAACACATGGGCAGACACATTCCGTCTGAAATTAAATGCAGAAAAAACTCAATGCCTGGTACTCACCTCCCAATACAACACTAACGAATTCAACGCGATAAATACACCAAACCTAAACCTTCCAATCTCAGAAACGCTAAAAATCCTTGGAGTTACTATCGACCGCCACATAACACTTGAAACCCACGCAAACAACACAACTAAGAAGATGTTCTACTGCATGTGGAAACTGAAAAGGATAAGACCATTCTTCCCAAGATTCGTCTTTCGTAACCTAGTGCAATCCTTCGTCCTCAGCCATCTGGATTACTGCAACTCATTATACGCAGGCTGCAAAGAGCAAACACTGAGGAAACTTCAAACAGCCCAGAACACAGCAGCCAGACTCATCTTCGGAAAACTAAAATATGAAAGGGCAACACCACTACGAGAGAAACTACACTGGCTTCCACTTAAGGAACGCATCACTTTTAAGGTATGCACAGTAGTCCACAAGATCATTCACGGCGAAGCCCCAGCCTACATGTCTGAGTTGATTGACCTACCACCCAGAAATGCTAGGAGATCTTCCCGAACATACCTCAACCTCCATTTCCCTACTTGCAAGGGCGTGAAATACAAGACGCTACACGCGTCAACCTTTTCTCACACGAGCACGCAGCTTTGGAACACACTGCCGCGCAACTTAAGAGCGATCCACGAACAAGCATCCTTCCGCAGATTACTGAAGACCCATCTATTTGAGACAATTTACGGAAAGAACCAAAACACATAGAGTCCACACTCACTGTTCATCAATGCATCATACATCCACTTATGATCTCTCATCCCCCATAATTCCACATTACTCATACATTTACTCACAGAAATATGTACACCATATGCCTTTGTGTCTTAACACGGCCCTTAAGCTTACCATTGTCTCCTCCCAATGTCTCAATGTTGATGTCCCATTGTGATATTCCTAATGATAATTCGATTATCTCGCATAACTTGTACAATGTAACCCATAACCAAGTTGTAACACATTTATTTTCATTATTCATATCTTATTGTAAGCCACACTGAGCCCGCAAAGAGGTGGGAAAATGTGGGATACAAATGCAAACAATAAAAAGAACAAAAATGGGTCTATTATTTACAAACAGTTAATCCGAATGGATTGAATGGACCCATGGAATGGGAAGCATTTTTCTAGAGCTATTCTTGATTCATATGGGGAGCTATGTTCAAATTCTTTATTGCATTACGTGCTAGCAATTATTTTGAATCAAGGCTTTGAGATGTTTGTTTTTTTGGTTCTGGTTTTGTTTTTGATACTGTCCCTTTAAGCTCGGATTGAGTTGTGGCGCGTTTCTTTTAAATTAACGTGCTACAAGAATGTGATTGGATAAAACAGTCTGTGATGCAACACCCAATGGGCGGAGCTATGATGTTGGCATCCTATTTGAATGTCCGCCATTTTCTGAGCCATTGTTCGCGATGGATTGAAAAGAAAAAAAGAAAAATTTTTTGTTTTTGATATTTCTCCTGATGAAGGTTGCGAAACAGTGGGGTCCCTTGCTGTCGGGAAAGTTTATAAGACATTGCGAGTGTGGAGGATTGTATATTAGTACCCAATTAAAAAAAAAAAAAATTGAATAAGAGCAAATTGTATTCAACTTTATGACCTTCTTAAAAGTATGACTGGAGGAAACGAATTAGCAATTTGAAACACTTTCATCATTGCTATCTGGGAGTCAGGACGTAAAGACTCCAGAAGAGTCACAAATCAGCACTTTAAGCTAAGTTATTGATTTTCTGAATGTTTTGTTGCTGATATATGCTGAATAGTAGACATTGCAATTGTGTTTCATCTTTCAATACCTTCCAGTTTTCATCTAGAGGGGTCTAGTAATGGATACTACAGTTTCTTACATCCATTAGTACTCTCTATAGAGGGGTGTATAGACTTTGATCACTTTTTGATATTGGAAGATACTCCGTTTTCCGTTTTTTGCTCACAGAATCTTTTTCTCCCTAAGTGTGGGAGTTTTTTGATGTCTGTGATTTTTTTCGAAAGGCGGTAGGAGCCTATGATGTTGGCCATTTCAGTGGAGTCCTAATGTTAGGTTCCCTGGGCTGTTGAGGCTATTTTATTCATATAAATTTCTTATGTTTGATCGAGGTCTTACGCCCACCTATATACTATATAAAAGGAGTGATACTTAGTGTTTTTGAGATATTTGACTTGACATTCCTTATGCCGTTTCTTATTATTTTCAGTCGGTTACTTCTTCCATTTTCTGAAGAATTTTCTTTTAGCTCTAATAGCTTCCTTCACCTCACTATTTAACCACGCCGGCTGTCGTTTGGTCTTCCGTCCTCCTTTTTTAATACGCGGAATATATTTGGCTTGGGCTTTCAGGATGGTGTTTTTGAACAGCATCCACGCCTGATGTAAATTTTTGACCCTCGCAGTCACTCCTCTAAGTTTTCTTTTCACTGTTCTTCTCATTTTATCATAGTCTCCTTTTTTAAAGTTCAACGCTAGCGAATTTGATTTCCTATGTATACTTACTTGAAAGCTAATATCAAATCCGATCATATTATGATCACTGTTATCAAGTGGCCCCAGCACCATGACCTCCCGCACCAGCTCATGCGCTCCACAAAGGACTAGGTCCTTCTCTTTACCAGCTGCTCCATAAAGCTGTCCTTGATTTCATCGAGGAATTTTACCTCCCTAGCGTGTCCCGATGTTACATTTACCCAGTCAATATCAGGGTAATTGAAATCACCCATTATTATTGTGTTGCCCAGTTTGTTTGCGTCCCTAATTTCCTTTAAATTTTTTGCATCCGTCTGTTCATCCTGGCCAGGCGGACAGTAGTACACTCTTATCATTATCCTTTTCCCCTTTACACATGGAATTTCAATCCACAGTGATTCCAAGATGTGTTTTGTTTCCTGCAGAATATTCAATCTATTTGATTAAAGGCTCTCGTTAATATACAATGCTACCCCTCCACCAATTCGATCCACTCTATCACTACGATATAATTTGTACCCCGGTAGAACAGTGTCCCACTGGTTATCCTAGTTTCACCAAGTCTCAGAGATGCCTATTATATATAAGTTTTCATTTAGTGCAATATATTCTAACTTTCCCATCTTATTTCTTAGGCTCCTGGCATTTGCATATAGACATTTCAAACTGTGTTTGTTGCTCCTATTTACATCATGCTTAGTACTTGACAATACTAATTTGCAATCTTTTGTCTGATTTTTATTTTTATTTAGGGACACCTATCTGCCTGTCTTATTCTCCCCCGGGCCCGTATTTCCTGTCTTGCTCCCATTTCCACCCTTTGTATTAATTATCTCTCCTTTGCCTCCCCATCTTATCTGGCGCTGCTTCACATCCCTTTACCAATCCCAGTTACTTCTTTGTCACTCATTCCCTCTCCAGTTTCAGTCCCTGTGTGCCTTACTCCCATATTCAGTCTCTCATTTCCCTTCCCTATATCAACTATTTTTCACTTCCTTCAAAGATCTGTTCCCTTCCTTTGTTTTTCACCTTCTTCATAGCCCTCCTCTTCCCTCCAAATTCTCCAGTTGTCATTTACTCTATCTGTCCTCCACCTTAACCTCAGTGCCCATTTACCTGTCCTTCCATCTTCACCTTCCCCTGTTTCTCCCTCTCCCCAACTTAGTATCTGACCTTCTTTTCATTCTCCCAACCCCTGTATCAGCCCCTAACCTGCATTTCCCATCTGCCCCTTGTCTTACTCTAGTCCCCTCTCTCAGGCCTAGCGTTAGATTTGTTCTCGTATCACCAGTCAGGTAGTTTGGAGCCTCCCTTTCTCCCTTCCCCAACCCTAGCATCAGCTCCTTTCTGGCATCTGCCTCCAGCATCAGACTGAAAGAACAACTGATGCTAGCGTCACTGTTACAAAAGACAATTTGAAATCAGAAGAGTTTTAGCTGTTTATTCCCTGTACTTGGATTTAAAATATGGAACTCTACCTATTACCGTCAGAACAGAAAACAGCTACCTTAGCTTCAGAAAGAGGCTAAAAACGTCTAACTCCTAGTATCATCCATTATCTTTTCCTATAATATTTTTGGTCTCGTGCATTGCACCAATGGTCTCTAATTGTTCTCATACCTCACACTAACATTATCGGCTTTTGTCTCATCTACATTGTAAACTTTACTTAACCCTGGAAAGGGGATATTAGCGGTATACAAGAATTGATTTGATTGGTATTCCCAGCCTTTCATACAGGGCTGGATTAACACTACATTGGGCCCTAGGCAAACATATATTTGTGGGCCCCCCTACCAGGGACCCCACCCCCCACCATCATTTCACCTCTCCAGAAGTAGAAGGGAAAACTGCCGAGCCTAGCTGCAGGTATGATAGCAGTAATAGTTTGAGAGTGAGCATGAGGACTATGCAAGCGCATGCTTTGAATAGAGAGATTTAATGGGTAGAGGAGAGCTGCCATGTTACCCAGTTCTAGGAGAGAAATTCTGAGCCAGTCCTGGATTTCTTCAACCCTATCTTGGTACATTATGGGACCTGAACTGCTGATTTCAATTGATGATATTAGAGACTACAAAAAGAACACTGACTTGAGATAGAAGTTCAAAAACAGGACTGGCCAAAAAGTCTCCCTTCTGGACTGGAGCTGAGTAACTTGGCAGCTCTGCAGCAGTGGGCTCAGAACCAGGGAAGCTGGGCAAGTCAAACCAACTGATACAAACCAGAGATTCCAAGGATGGCCTGCCCAAAATTGTGAGATTTTATGTTTCAACACTTTTATTGATGACATTGCAGAATAGTAACCACATTCCACTTTTGAAAGGTACGAAAACTTAACCGTGAATAAGCAAACAGCTAATACAATTTGTTATCTCCTGTCATCAAGCTTTTATCGTTTCCCCCCCTCCCCATGCCCATCTTCTCATTATCTTTAATCAATTATTATTGTATTATAAATTCGCATAACTCTAATTCCAAAACAACTGGTCATGCTATAACATTTTAATTATTTAACTGTTCAATATCCATTATATTTTCTTTTTGGGCTTCCCTTCTCCCATAATCCCCATCCCTCTCCCCCTCCCCCCTTCTCTTTTCCAATACAGTTATTGAGAGGTGCATATATTGCTGATCTGTATCATATCCATCAGATAAGATTCCAAAACCTCGCAGTTAAGAACAATAGTTGTAATAACCTCAAATTTTTTATTGATGTCTCTCCCCCCTCCCCCCTTTGCCGTGAAACTCATCCACCCAGCAGTGATGCCTGACATATTGATTTTGTCTTATGTTTCTAATTATATTCTTTCCATGCATACCAACTAACCCAAATTATTCAAAACTTGACTCCGTGCTCGTGGGGATATTTTGTGTAGGAACGCTCCCCAAATTTTTATAAATCGTTGACGCCTCTTCAGTGTAGTATGGGCGTCCTGCATTTCCCATAACATAAGCTCGTGGAGCCTGTTTCTCCAATACCAATATGAGGGTCCCCTATCTGTTGTCCAGTAATTTAGAATACATTTTTTCCCCAAAATACAGAGTTTACTAAGGAGCATCTTTTCTTCTAAAGTTCCTTTGTTCCATGTCATCATGGAGCACAGTATCACCCTCTCAAAGGACAGGTCCACCCGGTATCCAAGAACCCAGCTCAAAAACCTGAAGAGAGCTGACCAAAACCCCCGTATCTCTCTACATTGCCACAAACCGTGGCTGAATGATGCATTTGCTTCTGCACATTTGGGACACTTACTTGTTTCTACCACTCCTGCATACCATGCCTGCTTAACTGAGAAATATGCTCTGTGTATGGTACGAAAATGGCATTCCTGCAACTCAGCACTATGTACCACCCTTACCCCTCCCTGGAGCGCTGCTAATATCTTCCCTTCTGTTATTCGGTCTTCCACCTCCCGGCTCCATCTTTCAGCGACCATCTTAACATCTCTTTTTGGTTGCTTCCCCTCCAATACCTTGTGAAACCATGACCCCGAAATTTGTCCTGCTGTATCCCCAGCCAAAAACTCCCTAATGTCCTTCTCAAAACCTGGCAGTAGACTTACGGTGGGGAGCTCATGTATATAATGTGAAAGTTGGAGATAGGCTAATTTCGCTAACAATCTCCCAGCATAATGCCTCTCGAACTCTGAGTAAGCCATAACTGTCCCATCCTTTTGTAGAAAGATTTCCAAAAGTATCACTCCCTGCTTCCCTAGGTCTCGAAAAAATTTATTTTCTCTCCCGGGTGAAAACTCCACATTAACCGTAATTGGCAACAGTACACTACTCTCTGAACTATGTTTCCAAAGTTTTGTTATCTCTCTCCACAAGTATCTTAAAGGCTGCAAAAGTGGGCTATGCTTAACTTGTTGTGGAAGATTTCTGAATTTTGCATGTAGTAAATAATTGAGGTGCCAGGGGCTGAAATGCATACATTCTAATTGTACATCTGTGTAGGTGTTCGTACCCATGACCCAATCTCTTAAATGCCTTAAGAGGCATGCTTGATTGTATGTGGGCATATCAGGGATCCCCGACCCCCCGTTCGCCTGGGCCCCGCTAAGATACTCCCATTTGAGTTTTGATTTCCCTCCGGCCCAACAAAATCAGGCCACCTGTCTCTGATGTACACGTAGATCTTTTTTCCTTATCCGTATTGGTAATACCTGCAGTACATATAACCATTTCGGGAATACCAACATGCAATACAAATGGATCCGACCCAAAAGTGATAATGGCAGAGAACTCCACCTGTTTAACTGCTCCTTCGTGTCTCGCAGTAATTGCGGAACATTAGAAGCGTATATCTGAGCCGGATCCAATGTTAATTGAATGCCTAAATATCTGAATGACCCCCGTCGCCCACCGTAATGGGAACTGTTCCCAGTCTGCCTTCCTAATGTCTGGGCTCACTAAGGCCTCTGATTTTATCAAATTTAAATGAAATCCGGAGAAGTCCCCATATTCCCTTATGCTTTCCATTAGGTGCCCCAGAGAGTTCTTGGGATTTGTTATTAACACCAGCAAGTCATCCGCGAATGCTGCTATTTTAAATTCCCTGTCTTGGATCTGTACTCCCTTTATATCTGTATTGTTACTTATCTCCCTTATCAACGGGTCAAGTGTTAAGACAAAAAGTAAAGGTGAGAGAGGACATCCCTGGCGTGTACCTCGACCAATGGGGAACCAATCCGAGACAAGGCCATTAATAAGGACTCTCGCTCTAGGATCGGTGTACAGAGTTCTAATCGCCTGCATGAAGAATCCAGTCACGCCATATGCTTTAAGTGTTTCTAATAGGAATCCCCAATCCACCCGATCGAAAGCCTTTTCGGCATCGAAACTAATTAACATGGTTGACTGTCCTTCCCTCTATGTTTTTTCCAGCGCTAAAAGTATTCTCCTCATATTCTCCTACCCTGGACAAATCCCACTTGTGGCTCTTCTACCAAAGAGGGGAGATATCTGGCCAGTCTATTGGCTAGCAGTTTTGCCAAAAACTTGGCCTCTGAATTTAAAAGTGAAATTGGTTGATAAGACTCTGGGTGTTGAGCTGATTTACCTGGTTTAAGCAGTACTGTTATATGGGCCTGGTTCATATGTAGTGGCAGAAATCCCCGCTGAACAGTTAAGTCTGCATTAACTTATAAAACTCATTCCTCATTCCATCAGGGCCCGGTGCCTTCCCCAAGGGACTCTGCTTGATCACCCACATAACTTCATCTACAGTAATTTCTGCATTCAACACCCTTAACTCCTCGGCCTCCAATTGAGGTAACTCAACACTAGCCAAATATGTCTCACTAGGCCTGACCAGATCCTCCTGCGGTTTATATAACTGCTCAAAAAACTCTTTAAATACTCCCGAAATTTCACTATCCTTATGTACTAGTGACCCGCAATGGTCCCTTAATGTGAGTATCTTTCGGTAACCTACTTTAATGCTCATGACCTTCGCTAAAAAAAACCCTCCCTTATTTGCAAACTTATAAAGCTGATATTTATAATACGCCTGGGATTTCCTGACTGTGCGGTGCAGCAGCTCGTTGAGGCTCTGTTGGGCCTCTAATAATTGCACTTGGAGACTCTGGGAGTGTCCCGCACTGTACTGGCGTCGCAACTTAGTCACTCTCCTTTCTAGTCTAAGAATTTCTTGTCTCCTCACTTTCCGCTTAAAGCTTATATAAGCTGCAGTCTCCCCTCTAAGCACTGCTTTAGCTGTCTCCCAATAAAGCACCGGGTCCGCCCTATGAATCTCATTATTGGTGCTGAATTCTTTCCAACATTTAGTCAAGTGGGGTAGGAATTGTCCATCCCTATAAAGCCAAGTTGGGAATCTCCATATATAGTCCTCTCTCATCCCTCCATCTAGTTCCAACCTCACCATTACCCAGGCATGATCTGAGACCACTATTGGCCCAATTTTTGCTGTGTCCACCTGTGCAAGTAAGTCTCCAGTTACTAATATATAGTCAATACGGGACAGAGTGGTGTGGGCCCTCGATAAATGGGTATAGTCCCTCTCAAGAGGGTTCAAAATTCTCCACACATCTACTACCACAAAAGCTTCCTCCAGTGCTGCTATTCCCTTCCCAGGCCTGGCCCTCCCTCTCCCAGTTGAGCCGGACCTGTCCAATGCCGGGTCCGCTACTTCATTAAAATCTCCCCCCATTATAATCGGGATTCCTCCTAACCCCTGCAGTGCACGAGTGAGCTGTGTGTAAAATCACTGTTCAAACGTGTTTGGTGTGTAGATATTGCAAAGCAAGACTGGTTGCCTGTCCAATACTACAGATGCCAACACATATCTGCCCCCAGTGTCTCCCACTACCTTATTAACTTTCACATGTATACCTTTTTGCACTAGTGTAATCACTCCTCCTTTCCCCCCCACTGCCGGGGACTCGACAATTTCTCCAACCCACCAGCGCTTCAATTTAGCATGTTCTGTACATGTTAAATGTGTCTCCTGCAAAAATGCAATTGATGTCTTTTGATCATTGATGATTTTTAGGATTTTCTGTCTTTTAATGGGCGAGTGGATGCCCCCTACATTCCAAGTTACTACTTGTAATGGAGTCATGTGATCTCTACTACTACTACTACTACTACTATTTAGCATTTCTATAGCGCTACAAGGCATACGCAGCGCTGCACAAACATAGAAGAAAGACAGTCCCTGCTCAAAGAGCTTACAATCTAATAGACAAAAAATAAATAAAGTAAGCAAATCAAATCAATTAATGTGAACGGGAAGGAAGAGAGGAGGGTAGGTGGAGGCGAGTGGTTACGAGTCAAAAGCAATGTTAAAGAGGTGGGCTTTCAGTCTAGATTTAAAGGTGGCCAAGGATGGGGCAAGACGTAGGGGCTCAGGAAGTTTATTCCAGGCGTAGGGTGCAGCGAGACAGAAGGCGCGAAGTCTGGAGTTGGCAGTAGTGGAGAAGGGAACAGATAAGAAGGATTTATCCATGGAGCGGAGTGCATGGGAAGGGGTGTAGGGAAGGACGAGTGTGGAGAGATACTGGGGAGCAGCAGAGTGAGTACATTTATAGGTTAGTAGAAGAAGTTTGAACAGGATGCGAAAACGGATAGGGAGCCAGTGAAGGGTCTTGAGGAGAGGGGTAGTATGAGTAAAGCGACCCTGGCGGAAGATGATACGGGCAGCAGAGTTTTGAACCGACTGGAGAGGGGAGAGGTGACTGAGTGGGAGGCCAGCAAAAAGCAGATTGCAGTAGTCTAAACGAGAGGTGACAAGGGTGTGGATGAGGGTTTTGGTAGAGTGCTCGGAAAGAAAGGGGCGGATTTTACGGATGTTGTAAAGAAAGAAACGACAGGTCTTGGCAATCTGCTGGATATGAGCAGAGAAGGAGAGAGAAGAGTCAAAGATGACCCCAAGGTTTCAAGCTGAGGAGACAGGGAGAATGAGAGAGCCATCAACAGAAATAGAAAACGGGGAGGTGGGTTTGGGAGGGAAAATGAGAAGCTCGGTTTTGGTCATATTTAATTTCAGGTGGCGTTGAGACATCCAGACAGCAATGTCAGACAAGCACGCTGAAACTTTGGTTTGGATGCAAGGTGAGATATCAGGGGTAGAAAGGTAGATTTGGGAGTCATCAGCATAGAGATGGTAGGAAAAGCCATGGGATGAGATTAATGAACCAAGGGAAGAAGTGTAGATAGAAAAGAGGAGGGGACCAAGAACAGAACCCTGAGGTACGCCGACAGGCAGAGGGATAGAAGTAGAAGAGGATCCACCAGAGTGAACACTAAAGGTGCGGAGGGAGAGGTAGGAAGAGAACCAGGAAAGGACAGAGCCCTGGAATCCAAGTGAGGACAGGGTATCGAGAAGTATGCTGTGATCGACAGTGTCAAAAGCAGCGGCAAGATCAAGAAGAATGAGGATGGAATATTGACCTCTGGATTTAGCCAGTAATAGGTCATTGGAGACTTTAGTAAGCGCAGTTTCGTTTGAATGGAGAGGGCGAAAACCAGATTGTAGTGGGTCAAGAATAGCATGTGAGGAGAGAAAATCAAGGCAGCGGCGGTGAACACGCTCAAGTAATTTGGAGAGAAAAGGAAGGAGATGGGTCGGTTATTAGAGGGACAAGTAGGGTTGAGTGAAGGCTTCTTAAGGAGAGGTGTGACCACAGCATGTTTAAAGGCAGCAGGGACAGTCGCAGTGGAAAGTGAGAGGTTGAGAATGTGACAGATAAAAGGAATAAGAGCAGGAGAGATGGCATTAAGAAGGTGGGTGGGAATGGGATCAGAGGAACAGGTGGTACATTTTGAGGAAGAAAGGAGAAGTGTAGTTTCCTCAATAGTAACTTCAGGAAAGGAGGAAAGGAAATGAGGGGAAGGAGAGAGAGGGGAACGGACTAGTGGAGGGAGAGGTGGTGAGGTAGAGAAAGCAAGGTTTATCTTTTGAACCTTGTGAAAGAATTCAGCAAGGGTCTGAGGAGATAATGAAGGGGGAGTTGGGGGAGGGGGCACCTTGAGGAGAGAGTTCAATGTGGTGAAGAGAAGTCGAGGATTAGAGCCAAGAGAGTTGGTCAGTTGGATATAATAATCCTGTTTGGCACGTAAAAGAGCAGATTGGAAGGAGGTCAGCATGAACTTAAAGTGTAAGAAATCAGCAAGGGCCCGAGATTTCCGCCAGAGGCGTTCGGCGGAGCGGGTACAGGAACGTAGGTAGCGGATATTAGAAGTCAGCCAAGGTTGGGGTTTTGTACGCCTTACAGGGCGGGTCATCAAAGGTGCAAGAGTGGCTAAGGCAGAGGATAGAGTATTGTTGTAAGAAGAAACAGCCTCGTTGACAGACGTGGATGGTGCCACAGTAGAGAGGAGGTTTGAAACATGGGAAGATAGAGATGAAGGGTCAATATCATGAAGATTCCTAGATAAATTAGATAGGACGGGACTGGGAGGGAGGAGATTTAAGTGTGAAAGTTATAAGATGGTGATCAGAGGAGTGAAGATCAGAGGCAAGGAAACTAGAGGGTGAACAGTTGGAGGAGAAGATGAGATCAAGACAGTGACCATTTTGATGAGTGGGGGAGGTGGAGCATAGTTGGAGATTAAAGGAGGACGTTAAAGTGAGTAACTTGGAAATATAAGAGTTGGAAGGATCATTAGCAGGAATATTAAAGTCACCAAGGATGAGAGAGGGGGAGGAAGGATCATGGAAGAAGGCAAGCCAGGCATCAAAGTCACTGAGAAAGGATGAAAGGGACTTATCAGGGGGATGATAAATGACCGCTATTCGAAGAGGCAGAGGAGAGAAAAGGCGGATAGAGTGGACTTCAAAGGAGGAAAAACAGTGAGATTGAGGTGGAAGAAGGGGTTGAAATCTGGAGGAGGGAGAGAGAAGTAGTCCAACACCGCCCCCACGGCCAGCAGGGCGAGGAGTATGTGAAAATAGATAACCGCCATGGCACAGGGCTGCGACTGAAGCAGAGTCATCAGGGCAGAGCCAGGTTTCTGTTATGGCGAGCAGATGGAGGTGACGCGAGATAAAGAGGTCCTGGATATAGGTGAGTTTGTTACAGATAGAGCGGGCATTCCAAAGGGCACAAGAGAAGGGCAGAGAAGAGGAGGGGAGTAGAGAAATAGAGATGAGGTTAAAGAGGTCGCGGTGAGATCTGTAGAGTTGGGATAATAGTTGGTGAGGGGGGCCAGGATTGGGATTGATGTCACCGGCTGAGAGTAAGAGAAGGAGTAAAAGAGAGCGGAGGAGAGTAGGAGAGGTGTGGCCACGAAGGCGTCGAAGGCGAGAGGTATTTAGGTGGAATGGGGAAGGCAAAATGGACGGAAGAAAGAGGCGGAGATTAAAAGCCAAGAGGGAAGAAGAGGGTAGGAGAGAAGGTGAGGTGATGAAGTCGATGGATGGGCAGTGAGTTCCTGTAGCGGAGAGAGGTGGGGGTGAGGGAAAAGATTAGGAAGGGACAGGGCTAGGAAGAGAATATGAATAGGGGCCATAAATGACTGAGGTACTTTAGCAAGATTTGATGTAAAGAGAAAAATGCCCCGGAGTCACCCCGGATACAGCTGTGAGGAAATGCAGAAGGGCTGCAAGTCCTCCACAGCACCTGGTGGGAGCGCTGGGCACCTAGAGCGGAAGCCCTGAGTGGATCGGAGTGGACCTGGGTGTCACCCCGGAGAAGTCTGTAAGGATATGCAGATGAGCTGCAAGTCCTCCACAGCACCTGAAAGGCAGCTGCTGGTAGAGCTGGGCACCTCTCAGCTGAGGAAAGGCTTACCAGGGGTTAGGCCGAAGCCAGCATTCCTCCCCCTGAGGGTCGCCTGATCCTAGCCAAAAAGCACCTGGAAACTCTGTGCACGTGGAGCGAAGGCCCTGGGAAGATCGGGGTGGACCTGGAGTCACCCCGGATACAGCTGTGAGGAAATGCAGAAGGGCTGCAAGTCCTCCACAGCACCTGGTGGGAGTGCTGGGCACCTAGAGCGGAGGCCCTGAGTGGATCGGAGTGGACCTGGGTGTCACCCCGGAGAAGGCTGTAAGGATATGCAGATGAGCTGCAAGTCCTCCACAGCACCTGAAAGGCAGGTGCTGGTAGAGCTGGGCACCTCTCAGCTGAGGAAAGGCTTACCAGGGGTTAGGCCGAAGCCAGCATTCCTCCCCCTGAGGGTCGCCTGATCCTAGCCAAAAAGCACCTGGAAACTCTGTGCACTTGGAGCGAAGGCCCTGGGAAGATCGGGGTGGAACTGGAGTCACCCCGGATACAGCTGTGAGGAAATGCAGAAGGGCTGCAAGTCCTCCACAACATCTGGTGGGAGCGCTGGGCACCTAGAGCGGAGGCCCTGAGTGGATCGGAGTGGACCTGGGTGTCACCCCGGAGAAGGCTGTAAGGATATGCAGATGAGCTGCAAGTCCTCCACAGCACCTGAAAGGCAGCCGGTGGTAGAGCTGGGCACCTCTCAGCTGAGGAAAGGCTTACTTGTCTGTCAGTACTTTCATACATTCTTCCCACAGTCTTTGCGGAGAGGTGTCCCAGCCACCACCTCTCTGACTCCTCTTTCCAATCAATCATTACTCTTTCACTACACCATGTGTCCTTCATAACCTCACTGCATACATACAAACACCTTGTACCCTTCCCAAGTCTTATCCCTACCTCCCACCCCAACCCCCAGTCCCTCTCCATCCCTCCCCTCCCCCATCTTCCCCTCTTGTCGCTCTTCCGGGTCCCCTTCGTACCCTTAACTTCTCTCGCCTATTGAAGCCTCTAGTTTATCTATAACCATCTTATTCGTTAATCCTCGCCCCTCAAAGTAGTCATCTGACTTGTAAGCCAGGGACTCACATGACCCCCTGCCCCAACATTTACTGGAACCCCTTGAAGCTCATCCCATATCAATTGTAACTTTTGAACAACAAAAACCTTAAATCTGTAACTTGAGCTTTCAATGCGTCTCATACCATATGCCATATCATTCAGGTCTAGTCCCATTGTCCCCTCTCACCAAAGGGAAGGCTCCCCTAGGTGCTTTACTCAGCTCATACTCTGCTCCAAAGTCATGTGTCTGGTTCTTTCATTTCCACGTCTAGGAACTGCTGAGCTTCTTGAACAGTTTGAAAGGAACACCACTGGTTTCCATGCTGAATCTTTAGGATAGCTGGATAAAGTAGCATAAATCTGGTATTCTTGGTAACCAGTGCAGAACATATGGGATGAAAACGACGTCTTTGTTCTTGCACTCCTGCCGAGTAGTCCTGAAAGATCTTTATCGGGGATCCCTCATATTGAAGAGAGTAGCGCTTCAACCTGAAGCCTCGTAATATTTCTTCTTTATGCAGGTAGTTAAGCACTTTGATGATGACAATTCTTGGTCTCTGCATATTTTGTTGGCAACGCCCTAGCCTATGGCTCGCTCGATGCACAACTCTCCTCGGCTGTCTGAGAGGGCCAGCTCTTTTTTCAACCACTGTTCTAGTAATTGTCCAAGTAGTTTCTCTGGGATCTTTTCGGGGAGGCCCACAATTCTCAAGTTGCATCTCTGTGCGCAGTTTTCCATGCCTTCTATTTTGTCTTGTTGCAACTTAAGCTGAGTCCTAAGCCTGACAATCTCCTGTATGTTCTGGGAGCTGGAGTCCTCTACTGCTGCTATCCGAGCCTCCGCCTCTCCAACTCTCTTCTCCGTTTCAGCCCCTGAAGATTCTAAGTTCTTTAATTGTCCTGCCAACAAGTCAAATCGTGGACTTAGAGCTGCGCTCACCACTGCTGTTATTTGCGCCAGTTGTTTATCAGTGAATTCTCCCTCAACTGTGCCTATCAAGTCCGCCATTTTGTGGCTGAGTTTAGGAGGTGAGAGTCTGTCTTTATCAAATTTTGTACCTCTACGAGTGGTCCCAGATGGCATGGGTTTCAAGTATTGCTCCATACACTCAGCAGCACCGCTCTCAGACACCCTCCCGGCACTTCGGCGGCAAGCTCAACTGCTATTGGACGGCTGGTCTCTGCCCATTCCTCGTCTATGCGCGGGACCTCAGGTACCCTTGGTCAAGTATACTGGACATTTAACCTGTTGTCCCGAGTCGTATTTAAGTATTCTGGGGTGTCTCTCTGGGTATCGGGCGAATAGAATAGATATTATAAGTCCACTCCGTTAGAATCTCTTCCCCGAGACCCGGGAATATATCTTCTAACTGCTCAGTGTCAGCCACTTAAAATGCTCGTCTGCTAGCTGATGTTCCTCCACTCCTCTAACTCCTCAGGTTCACGTTCTGCGTCCTTTGCTAGTGCTGGCCTGCCGGCTCCTCGTCCCGGTCCCTATGGGGTGCACTCACTATCGCTATTCCTGCGACTGGGTCAGGCCTTCCCCCTCCCGTTGGGACTCCCGTCTCTCTTGCTTACCGCCAGGTATATCCTTCAAGAGCTTCAAGCTTCCGCTACCGCCGCCAAGATGGAATAGCTCACGTATGTTTCAAGTGTTGTTTTTTGTGCTGGGGATAGCGCCGGCACGGATAGTGCCGTTCTCGTGTTCTTCCCGGTCCCTGTTGCCCTCCTTGCTCTTAGGATCTTTTAGGAGCGGGTCCGGCGCCGTTAAAGTCGGGGCTTCATTCAGGCGGGACGAAGCTCACAATGCGACGTCCATCTCGCTGCTCGTCTCCACCGGAAGTCCTAAATTGTGAGATTTAAGGGCAATGGGTCCAAGATATAAATTTACAAAGTTTACATGTGAAAAAAGGTTCACAAATGGAAAAAAACAAAATAAAATGTTTTAGCTTTTTATGCTTCTGAAAGAATATTGGCAGAGTGTCTTTTGCATTGAGTGTCACGTATGATTATCTCCCAGTTGGTGAGATGTCATATGTGTGTGCCCAAAGCAAAGAGCTCCTAGCTTTCAGAGAATGTGTCCGTTCTCTTGAGGCTAGAGTAGCAGACTTGGTGGAGCTGAGGGAGACAGAGAGGTACATAGAGGAAACCTACAGGGATGTTGTAGAGAAGTCCCACCTCCAGTCTGGTAGCCCCTTTGCTACCTTGGAGGTGGGAGGTCTCCTAGAAGGAGAGCATCACCCTTGTGAAGTAGGAAACTACTCCTGTAGCCAGGACCTTCCCACCAGGGGATGTACTATCCTTTCGCACCAAGAATATGTCTCCAAGTGCTGCCCGGGAGGGAAAGGTTAGGACAGCTGTTGTAGTTGGCGATTCAGTCATTATTCATATAGATAGCTCGGTGGCTAGTGGGTGTGAGGATCGCCTGGTGACTTGCCTGCCTGGTGCGAAGGTGGTGGACCTCACGTTTCACCTAGATAGGATATTAGGTAGTGCTGGAGAGGAGCCGGCTGTCTTGGTACATGTGGGTACCAATAACATAGGAAAATGTGGGAGAGAGGTTCTGGAAGTCAAATTTAGGCTCTTAGGTAGAAAGCTCAAATCCAGATCCTCTAGGGTAGCATGTTCTGAAATGCTACCCATTCCACGCAGAGTGCCCAAGAGACAGGCAGAGCTCTGGAGTCTCAATGCGTGGAAGAGACGATGGTGCAGGGAGGAAGGTTTTAGATTTGTTAGGAACTGGGCAATGTTCTAGTGAAGGGGGAGCCTATTCCGAAAGGATGGGCTCCACCTTAACCAGGGTGGGACCAGGCTGCTGGCATTGGCATTTAAAAAGGAGATAGAGCAGCTTTTAAACTAGAAATGGGGGAAAAGGCTGACAGTCGCTCAAAAGCGCATGGTTTGTGATAAGGTATCTTTCAAAGATATCATCAAAACAAGGAAGATAGGGTATCTAGATAGTGAGGTTGCAAAAGAGACCATAGTAGGTCAGGTGTCCTAAAATAAAAATCAGACAAAAGATTGCAAATTAATACTGTCATGTACTAAGCATGATGTAAAGAGGAATAACAAACATAGTTTGAAACGTCTATATGCGAATGCCAGGAGCCTAAGAAATAAGATGGGAGAGTTAGACTATATTGCAGTAAATGAATTTTTTTTTTTTTTTAGTCTGAGTCAGCATAGTTTATTTATACTCTTGTATAGGAATCACTTTCTTTGAAATTTATAATTTTTATTGATAAATATGTCCAACCATTACAAAATATCAATCTCCAATCTTTTACCCAAATAACATAGTCATCAGCACTGAATATAGTACATTCACTTGACATAGATTATCATTTAGAATCCCCTAACTCCCCCCAAACCTACTCGCCCACCCATCCCCCCCCAAACCCTACCCTCTCTCACTTTCACCGGCTTTCACAGTCCTCAGTTATACAAAAATGTCATTCAGATGTATCCATTTCTCTGCCCCCATATTAAGTTTTCCCTTGCGGCGGTCCGTCAATTGTTCTAATGAGGCTAACGCTTTAAGTTTTAATATCCAAGCTTGTATGGTTGGACCTGTTTCTTTTTCCAATTTACCGCAATAAGTGTTTTTGCCGCTGCCAGTCCCATCCTTTTAATTCTACATTGCCATTTCTTCCCTTTCCTATTTCCGCAGCCCAGTAAACACCATTTAGGATCACATTGAAATAATACCCCCAGGGCCTTGGAGAGTAGATTTGCCACTTCTCCTTAAAAGTTCTGCAGAGGCTCGCATTCCCACCAGATATGATAATACATGCCTTTAGATTGTTCGCATCGCCAGCATCAATCTGAAGCCTCCGGGAACATGGTTTTCAATCTATCTGGAGTATAATACCATCTGGGTTTCTCTCGATAAGTCCGGGTAAATTCTTATTTTAGACCCCCAAAAACTTGATTCTAAATGCCTCAATGAGAGTCTTAATACTGCATCTCTATCTAATTCCAAAGCGAATGAAACCAATAAGGTTGCCCTCTTTGTTACAACCTCCAAAGATGATTCCAAGAAGGCAGTCAGATTCATCTCTCTGCCATCCTGAGGTGTTACTCCTGCTACACGAGGTGTATCCGTTTGTAGATAAAAAGCTCGGGTTATAGGTGGCAAAGAGGAGTCTGTCATACCCAAGATTTCAACAAAATATTTCTTCACCATTTGTACCGGTGGAATCAAAGGGGAACTAGGAAAATTTATAAATCTTAAATTTAATCTTCGAGACTGATTTTCAAGGTGTTCTAACTTTCTAGAAGTAAAGTTCTTGTCTTTAAGAAATGTCTGACCCACCAGTTCCAGTTTAGAAGTTCTTTCAGCGAGAGCTTTTACTTCCATGTTTTGAGAATCAGTCTTTTCTATTAAGGTTAATGCAGTTTCAGATAAAGTCTTTATAACTGTTGCATTCTTAACTATTAAAGATTGCAGGGAAGTTTGTGTTGTAAAAGTCAAGTCCCAAAGTGAATCTAAAGTCACTAAGGCTGGTTTTTTCAAATTCCCCATTTCAAACTCAGGAAGGGGTGCTTTAGCCGCCTGTTCCAAAATACTCACTGTCTGTGGTAGCAGCACAGGAGACGATGACCCTTTCGGATTTTCCAGACTGGCAGCAACCAGATCTAAACTTGTCTCAGAAAGGCTCCCTCCCTGGTCTCTCCGAGGTCCATTCCGGGCTGGAGTACAAGGGCTCTGACCGAGACTTTGACTTCCTGGTTGCGGGGGAGCCTCACGTTCAGCAGGGCTCAAGGAAACCCCGTTTACACTGTCGGAGAGCGCCGAAGCGCCAACATCCTCGGGCGGGGAAATATTCCTCCCGGGACCCTTCGCGACTCCATAATCCTCTATTTTCATCTGACGAAGCTGGTTTGCCCCGTCATGGAGAGAGGGATTCTCCCGGACTTTGCCTCGCCGTTTTCCCATACTGTGGGAAAGGTAAGGAACCTGCTTTGCCAAGTTAAAAAGAAGAAAAGGAGGCGCGTCTGGTGGCGCGTCTCAGACCGCGGCCATCTTTTGTAAGCATTCTCTTTAACACACAGACCAAAGTCTTTTTAACTTCCATGCACACACTCTTCCACTCAGTGATACTTAGCTCCATCTTTAAATCCCGTTCCCATGCCCGCATATAAGGTAATTTTTCCATTTCCTGGCCTCTCAAATGTGCATATAATCTAGAAATCGTCTTCCCACCACAAACCATTGCCCCCCATAAATTCTCAAATTCTTCCCTTTCCATTGTATTAGCCTGTTCCCAGTTTTCTGTATCTAGATAATGCTTAACCTGAACATAAGCAAATCTGTCTGTTTCAGAAAGTTCATATTCTGACTTTAGTTCTGTAAAAGTCTTAATTGCCCCCTCGCCCATCAGTTCACAAAAGCGAATCAGCCCTTTCTGCGCCCATATCTTGAATGTCAGACTCTCACCACCAGCGGGGAACCCAGGTTCCTGAGTAATCCACGCAAATGTTGAGCTCCGCTGGGGGCCACACACTTTCTGTTTCAAGGTGCCCCAGAGTTCTAATAGGTGAGATACAAAGGGGTTTAACGAAAATTTCTTATAACTACCCTCTGGGATAGAAGCCCATAACAATCCATCTAGCTTTCCTTCTTGCACAAAGATCTGTTCCAACCTTGTCACTGGTGACAAATCCACCTTACTCCATTCCCCAATCTATTTTAATTGTGCAGCCCTGTAGTACCAGAGTACATTAGGCATACCCCTGCCCCCTTGATCCACTGCCTTCCACATAATCTTTCGGGAAATTCTCGCCGGACATCCCTCCCAAATAAACCTCCCTAATTCCGATTGTATCTTCATTATTTCTCCTTTAGGAACTGGTATGGGTAAAGTCTGAAAAAGGAACAGCATGCTGGGCAAGATGTTCATTTTAATAGCCGCAATCTTCCCCCACCATGATAACCACCCTGCCCTCCATCTGTTCAAATCATCCCGTATGGTTTTGAACAATGGCACATAGTTCAATTGGTATAAGTTTTCTAGCTCCACGGGGATCCAGATTCCCAGATAATGAATCTTTAAGGGTGCCAAATTGAAAGAAAACCGCTCCTCCATCTGCCTAGTCTCCTGTCCCGTAGCCGTCACCCCCATAATTTCAGATTTATTGATATTGATTTTAAATCCTGATATTTCTCCAAAATCCGTAAGTTCTTTGACTATCTTTGGTAATGTCATGAGAGGGTATGCAACATAAAATAAAATGTCATCAGCGAATAGAGCTATCTTATGCTCTCTGCCTCCCATCCGAACCCCTTTGACTTCTTCTGATAACCGAATTCTTTGCGCCAACGGTTCTGCTGAAATGGCAAAAAGCAGCGGTGAAAGTGGGCATCCCTGTCGTGTCCCACTTTGGATTTTGAATTGTTTTAACTTATTTTATTGAATTTTAACAAACATAAATCACAATAATGCTTGATAATACACAAATCAGAAACTTTTACATTTACATTAGGATTCAAGGAAAAATTTTAACTTAAATATCGACCACTAGTTGAAGAAATTTGGTCCAAGATGGAAGATTATATACTATAATCTAAAAGAAAATATATAGGAAATAAACAAAAAATGATGCACCTGTCCCGGGTAATTCCTCCTAGCTCGAATAACAGTGAACGTATGGGACTATACCTTTACATTGTTCCGACCAACTTCCATTTGCCCTAATTCTGGCCACCGGCGACCTATATAATCCTTTCACCCAGCCAACAAATCCTCTCCCGAATCTCATTTCCGTCATAACCTCCCACAGGTAATCCCACTCCACCCTGTCGAACGCTTTCTCTGCGTCCACTGTGAGCAGTGTTAATGAATTCCCCCGTCTTTGAGCCCCCCCAAATGATGTTCAGTGTGCGTCTGATGTTATCTGCCACCTGTCGATGTTCATGTATTATATGGGGCAAAATTTTTTTTCAACCGGTTGGCTATCACTTTTGCTATAATTTTTACATCCGTATTGATCAGGGATATCGGCCGATAAGACCCGCACACCGTCGGGTCTCTCCCAGGTTTCAACAAGACCGATATCCCTGCTTCATTCATGCTAGTGGGCAAGGTGCCTTCCTTAGAACATGCATTCCCTATCCTGACCTATAGGGGCCCCAGCTCCTTGCCATATGTTTTATAATATTTAGCCGTAAACCCATCTAATCCCGGTGCTTTTCCCCCTTTTAATCCTTTGATAGTAGTTAAAATTTCCTCTGTTATGGCTGCTTCCATCTCTTCCCTTTGTTGTTCTGTGACCCTCCGTAATTTTAACCCCTGGATATAACTCCGAATCTCCGTCGTAGTGGCCTTGGTCTCCTTAGTATACAATCCCATGTAATATCTCATAAATTGTTGTTTTATCTCCTCATCCTGGTGAAACATCTTGTCCCCTGGCCCTTTAATCTTCACAATAGTACGTTTTACCCGCCGGTGGCGCAGGCTTCTAGCCAACATACTACCTGCTCTATTACTAAATTCAAAGAACCTTTGCTGTAGGAGGCTCCTATGATATTCCATTTTTACCATCTGAATCTTCTGCAGTTCAGTTCTCCACTTAGTCAGTTCCTCTAAACTACTGGGATCCCTCGTCCTCTGATGCTCAGCTTCATAATGGGCTAAGTTTTGACGAACCTCTATCTCTCTAGCTATACCCTCTCTTTTACGCCGGGCCCCCTTGCTTATAAGATGATCTCTCACCACTGCTTTCAGTGCATCCCGCAGGGTCCCATCTGAAACTTCCCCTGTATCATTAAGAGTTAAATACTCCGTAATTATCGCCCTAAATTCCGCACATTCCTGCACTCCGTCCAGCAATGATTCATTAAGGTGCCATGATGTTTGTCTTCCCTTATTACCCATTCCACTCAATGCTATCCAAATGGGAGCATGGTCTGATGTATGTATACTTTCAATCTCCGTATCTGTGACTTCGCTCCAAAATGCCCTACTATACCAAATGGTGTCAATTCTAGTGTAAATCTGCTGAGCGTGTGAGTAACGTGTAAATGTTTTCTGCCCAGGATGTTGTAGTCTCCACACGTCTATCAAATCCAATTCACTCATTAACTTGAGGAATTGCATTTTCATCCGGGTGTTCCCCTCTCCACTTCCCCTGGAGTGATCTATCGCCTCAACTGGAAAATTAAAGTCTCCGTCCATGATCACCCTTTGTCCCACAAAAGCCCCTAGTTCTTCCTTAAGGGAATCGAAGTATCCCCCTTGTCCTGTATTGGGG
Organism: Microcaecilia unicolor; assembly: GCF_901765095.1. Taxonomy (NCBI): domain Eukaryota; kingdom Metazoa; phylum Chordata; class Amphibia; order Gymnophiona; family Siphonopidae; genus Microcaecilia; species Microcaecilia unicolor. The sequence continues at coordinate 114,501,146 of NC_044040.1, read as the reverse complement.
GCATACACATTCACAAATGTGATCAGTGTGTTCTGGATCTTCCCTTTCAAAGCTATACATCTCCCAGCCTTACCTTTATATACTGCCTCTTTGACGAAGGCCATCCCTGACGTAAATAATTAGTCCCCCTGTTTTCCCTCCCTTCGGGTCTGCCACTGGGTAGCCCTCCCCTAATCCTTTATTTAGTATTAAGGAAACATCTTGTTGTCGCATGTGTGTCTCTTGTAACATTATGACATCCCATTTTAACCTTCTCAATTCCCTAAACACTATGCTTCGTTTCCCTGGACTGTTTAAGCCATTAACATTCCATGATCCCAACCGAATCCCTCCCACCCCCCCTCCTCCCATCCCTCTTCCTCCCACTTCCCTCCCTCCACCCCTCCCCCCTCTCCCCTGCAACTGGCCAACTTGCCCTCCAGCCAGTTTTGTTCCAGAGGAAGCTAGTCCTCGCCAGAGACCTTTTCATATGTCATATATATCCCCTACAATTTTTCCATAGTTCCTTTCTCCACAATTTCCACTCTAGCAGAATTCTCAACTTCATAACATCCCAAAGTAACACTTAACACTTAACAAGTCAATATATTTTTTAACTTCCCTTATCTTTGTTACCTCCTCACCGAATTTATAATTACATTCCCCTCATTCAGTCAAGTTACTTTATCCTTCTGGGGAGATCTCTGTTTTGCTCTATCCACTTTCTCCCAATTCGGAGTACTCCTGTTGTTTCCTCCTGGGCGGTGGCCAACTGGTGACTTAGAACCTTCAGGCAAATTTGTACATCCCATCTCCGCCAAGCTTTTCCAGGCTCCTTCTGATTTTAATAACCTCTGAGACTTATCTCCTACTGTGACCTGCAGTCCAAAAGGGTAGAGCCACTTGTATCGCAGGCCCTCCTTCTGTAAATAGGAGGTAACCTCTTTAAAACCCCGTCTCTTTTGCAAAGTCAGTTTTGCTAAATCTTGAAAAATTTGTGGTTTACAGCCTTTCCAGTGGAATTCCCCATAGCTCTTGCTGTTTTCCAGATCTTCTCTTTCACTGAAAATTCATGATAGCACACTACTATATCCCTGGGTAAATTCCCTCTTTGTGGGCCCAAGCTCCTGTGTGCCCGGTCTATATGTATAAGTTCAGTCTCAGGATCGTCCCTTCCAGCATTACCAGATTGCAAAATGTATGTGCTTAGCTCTTTAACCACCTCCACTGCATCTTTAAATTGTTCCTCCTCGGGCACTCCTTTGATGCGTAAATTATACCTCCGTGTTTTCTTCTCCAGGTCCTCAATCGCTCTCTCCAGCTCCTCTCTCTGTTGTTGCCCTGACGCGAGTCCTGCCTGGATAGTTCCAACCTCCTCTGCCAGAGTTCCTACTCTCTCCTCCGTCTCCGCCATCTGACCTCCAATCTCCTTCACTTCGGCGTGCAATTCAGCTACTGCCGATTGTATGCTTTTTCGGGTCGCTATGAGTTCTGATTTCATCTCCTTAAACCAGCTTGAAATCTCCCTCATATTCACTGCCATATCGCCAGCCTCTGCTGCTTCGGTGTCCATGTCGGATTCCGACTCCTCGGGCGCCATTTTCGCGCCTCGTGTCGAGATTCTCTGGGCCCCACTCTGACCCGCACCGGTCTTCTCCGAGGTAAATTTGTACTGCGACAACTTTTTTTTCGCTGCCATCATAGCCCCGTTCGTAGCGCTATTCCGCAGTAGCGTTTTTTTCTTTTCTGGCTCAGGGGATTATATTACTTTTATTTGGACTCCAGCGGAGCTCCGTTTCTAAGCCGCCATTCTCTAGCTCTGACATCACTTCCTCTCCACTAAATGAAAAATTAGATTTAATGGGCATCTCTGAGACCTGGCGGAAGGAGGATAACCAGTGGGACACTGTCATACCAGGGTACAAATTATATCGTAGTGATAGGGTGGATCGAATTGGTGGAGGGGTAGCATTGTATATTAACGAGAGCCTTGGATCAAATAGATTGAAAATTCTGCAGGAAACAAAACACGTCTTGGAATCACTGTGGATTGAAATTCCATGTGTAAAGGGGAAAAGGATAGTGATAGGAGTGTACTACCATCCACCTGGCCAGGATGAACAGACGGATGTAGAAATGTTATCAGAAATTAGGGAGGCTAGCAAACTGGGCAACAATAATAACGGGTGATTTCAATTACCTCAATATTGACTGGGTATATGTAACATCAGGTCATGCTAGGGAGGTAAAATTCCTCGATGAAATCAAGGACTGCTTTATGGAGCAGCTTGTACAGGAGCAAACAAGAGTTGGAAATATTTTAGACTGAGTCCTTAGTGGAGTGCATGATCTGGTGCAGGAAGTAATGGTGCTGGGGCTGCTTGGTAACAGTGATCTTAATATGATCAGATATCGGCTTTGGAGAAAGTACACACAAGAAATACAATATGTTAGCATTTAACTTAAAGGAGACTATGATAAAATGAGAAGAACGAAGCAGCTGCAAAGGTCAAAAATTTACATCAGGCGTGGATGCTGTTCAAAAATACCACCCTGGAATTCCAGGCCAATTATATTCCATGTATTAAAAAAGGAGAAAGGAAGACCAAACGACAGCTGGCATGGTTAAAAAGTGAAGTGAAGGAAGGTATTAGAGCTAAAAGAAAATCTTTTAGAAAATGGAAGAAGGATACAATTGAAAATAATAAGAAACAGCATAAAGAATGTCAAGTCAAATGCAAAGCGCTGACAAGAAAGGCAAAGAGGGACTGAAAAAAAATATTTCATTGGCGGTAAAAACATAAAGTAAAAAACATTTTAAGGTTTATTAAAAGCAAGAAGCCAGCAAAAGATTCAGTTGGACTGCTAGATGACTGAGGGGCACTCAGGGAAGACAAAGCTATAGTGGAGAGATTAAATGAATTCTTTGATTCGGTCTTCACCGAGAAAGATTTGGGAGCGATACCAATGCCAGAAATGGTATTGAAAGCTGACAAGTCAGAGAAACTGAATGAAATCTCTATAAACCTGGAGGATGTAATGGTGCAATTTGACAAATTCAAGAGTAGCAAATCTGGTCTGGAGAGTACTGATAGAATTGAAAAATGAACTTGCAGAACGATTGTTAGTAATACGTAATTTATCTTTAAAATCAATCATGGTACCGGAAGATTGGAGAGTGGCCAATGTAATACCAAATTTTTAAAAAGGTTCTAGATGTGATCCAGGCAATTATAGACCGGTGAGTTTGACGTCGGTACCCGGCAAAATGGTAGAGACTATTATAAGGGACTAAATTACAGAGCATATTCAAAAGCATGGATTAATGACACAAAGCCAACATGGGTTTAGTGAAGGGGTGAACAAACATGTGGAGAAAGGTGAGCCGGTTGATATTGTGTATCTGGATTTTCAAAAGGCATTTGACAAAGTACATGATGAAAGACTCCAGAGGAAATTGGAGAGTCATGGGATAGGAGGTAGTGTCCTGTTGTGGATTAAAAACTGGTTAAAAGATAAAAAACAGAGAGTAGGGTTAAATGGTCAGTATTCTCAGTGGAGAAGAGTAGATAATGTGGCTCCCCAGGGGTCTGTGCTGGGACCGCTGCTTTTTAACATATTTATATGGGAGTTACTAGTGAGGTAATTAAATTTGCCAATGAGACAAAGTTATTCAAAATTGTTTAATCACAAGAGGATTGTGAAAAATTACAAGAGGACCTTATGAGACTGGGAGACTGGCCATCCAAATGGCAGTTGACGGTTAATGTGAGCAAGTGCAAAGCGATGCATGCGAGAGAGAGCAACCTGAAGCATAGCTACGTAATGCAATGTTCCACATTAGGAGTCATCTACCAGGAAAGGGATCTAGGTGTCTATCGTTGATGAGACTTTGAAACCCTCTGCTCAATGTTCAGTGGCGGCTAAGAAAGCAAATAGAATGTTAGGTATTATTAGGAAAGGAATGGAAAACAAAAATGAGGACGTTATAATGTCTTTGTATTGTTCCATGGTGCGACTGCACCTTGAATATTGTGTGCAATTCTGGTCACCGCATCTGAAAAAGATATAGTGGAATCAGAAAAGGTACAGAGAAGGGCAATGAAAATGATAAAGGGGATAGGATGACTTCCCTCTGAGGAAAGGCTAAAGCGGCTAAGGCTCTTCAGCTTGGAGAAAAGACTACTGAGGGGAGGTATGATAGAGGTCTATAAAATAATGAGTGGAGTGGAACGGATAGATGTGAGTCGCTTGTTTACTCTTTCCATAAATGCTAGGACTAGGGGGCACGAAATTAAGCAAAGTAGTAAATTTAAAACGAATCGGAGAAAATATTTCTTCACTCAACGTGTAATTAAACTCTGGAATTCTTTGCCAGAGAATGTAATGAAAGCTTAGTCTGGTTTAAAAAAGGTTTGGCTAGCTTCCTAATAGAAAAGTCCATAAGCCATTATTAAAATAGACTTGGGGAAAATACACTGCTAATTTCTAGGATAAGCAGCATAAATGTATTGTAATTTTTTGGGATTTTGCCAGGTTCTTTAACCTGGATTGGCCACTGTTTGAAACAGGATGCTGGGCTTGATGGGCCTTCGGTCTGGCCCAGTATGGCAATACTTATGTACTTATGTTGTTATTAACTTAGTCTGATAGAAAAGATCCCATCTTATTTGTTTTTGTTCTATTTCTATTCTTACCAATATATAGCAATAGACTCAGGCATTTCACTATATATATTACATTGCTGCTGTTTATAATCTGTGACACCGCTCAAGAAAAAACATTTCTTAGCCGTGTGCACAGAAACTTCCTTAATTTCTAAACACAAACTGCTTATCTTATGTATGTTTCAAGTCCGTCTTCTCCCCCCCCCCACCACCAATGGATAACAACATAAAATAAAAATGCAAATGCAATTAAAACGTACATAAACTTAAAATAACCCTGTTACAGGATTATAACTCTTGGGATAAGATGTTTATAAAATAAGAAGCTGTTTGTGAAAGAGCTTCTAAGAAAACTTTCAGATATTCAAAGGTAAAGATTCCAACATAAATGACTCAACCCTGCAACACTTCACTATTAAAGATCATATTGGACATTAATGAACTCTTTTACCTCAGCCCAACTTGATTGAATCTTATTTTCTGTATCCCAATACAACATATCTTCCCTATCCCAATACAACATTTTGTACCTATCCCGTACCGGATTTGGCGAATGCCTTCACAGTATTATGTAAGCCACATTGAGCCTGCAAATATGTGGGAAAATGTGGGATACAAATGTAACAAATAATAAATAATAATAATAAATACAAGCAGCTTTGCTATGAAAAGGAATTTTCTAGTACTTGCTTAGATCTCATGCCTTTAACAGACGGGTGTTGAAGCAAAGCCAGATCTAGTATGTGATATGTACGACTAGATTTTAGTAGTTCTACAATATTGGGTAAGAGGTCAACAGCGTCACCTTCTAAAATCTTATAAACCAATCAACTTTGAAATCAACACGAGTTTTGACTGGAAGCCAGTGCAGCTGTATTATGAAAGGGGTTACCCTATCAGTTTTTCAACCCAAATATCATCCTAGCTTCTGTATTTTGTAAAAGTTGAATCTTCTTAACCAATTTGACAAACTACAGTAATAGTGTGTTAGAATAGTTCAGGTGAGGGAGAATTAATGTGTATATTAAAACAGAGACTATATTAAATCCAAGTGTTCCCACTGTTCACAATATTTGCCAAATTTTCTTCATGGAGGAAAATACCTCAGTGGCTCTTATGGCCCTATCTGTAAGGTACCTTAAAATATACACCATCACTGGTCTTGAACGCTTTATCACCCATAACTGTGCTTTCAGTTACCTTATATTTATAAAATGCATCAATACCTATTTTCACTTTGATTATATATATAATATTCATACAAAGCAAACCAACACTTATCTTTTGAATAAGGCTCTTGGCTTAATGGAACTGTCCGTTTCACCTAACCAAAACGGTTTTCGACAAAATCATAGTGCAGAAACCTTTTTAATAGCTCTTTCAAATATCATTCGTTACTTCCTAGACAAATTTCGCTGTGTTCTCCTTCTGTCTCTTGATTTCTCTGCAGCTTTTGATCTCATTGATCATACTGTATTACTTTCTCGCCTACAGTCCATTGGAATCACTGACTCTATTTATCATTGATTTAAATTCTGTCTTGAGAACAGACACTATAGTGTACATTCTGCCGAAACGTAAACCATTTCATCTTATCTCCGTTGTCCCCCAAGGCTCCATCCTCTCTCCCTTGCTCTTTAATATTTTTCTAGCACCCCTCCTCACCTTTGCACAATCTTATTGATTTAACTATGTTTGTATATGCCGATGACATCCAAATTCTTTGTCTCATTGACCCCAGGACCCACCATATTACTTATTAAATTCTTCTGTTAACTTATTTTATTTATTTTATTGCTTTTGTATCCCACATTTTCCCACCTATTTGCGGGCTCAGAGTGGCTTACAGAACTCTAGTTACTTCAGAGCCTCTTTATCTTTTGAGATCTCACCCTTTATTCACAAACATGAGCACTAATGTCATCCCAATTCAACCTCTTGTCTATTCCATCGCATAGAGAACTATTTCATGAACACAGCAGACATACTATGTTTTCATTCCAAGGCCCAAAGTTGTGGAACTCCCTACTATCCCATTTCAGGAAAATTATCTCTCTACCCCTCTTTAAAGCAGAGCTCGACTTTTCTTTTTCAAGATGCCTATACTTAGTTTCCCTTTTTTTAGACGAAGCTTCTCTTACCTGGATGATAGGTTTTCTCCCTCCATATTGTTTACCCTCCTCTTTTCTTTCTGCATTGTAGTTCTACCCTAGTCCTTCTCATCTCCTGTCAGTATTGTATGTCCGTTCTCTCTCTCATTCTCTTTTTAGATTGTATGCCTCCCAGATAGATTGTTCTATTGGGCATGATAGAAATTCTTTAATAAAACTTGAAATGCAGGAGGTTACGCGATGCTGTGAGCAGCGTAGGACGTGTGGGAAAAGAGCTGCTCAGGGGACTTCTGCCATTAGACGATTTTCTCCCAACTTACAGTGCTGAAGTGCACGAATCGAATGGACCGGAGTGGCTGAACAGTGCATGGACAAATTTGTAACTAAATCTGACTCGCAAATGGCGGGGAAACCGCCGAGAAGAGGGTTGGACAGATCAAGGCAGAATGAAGACAAGATGGCGGCCTCACCCTCGCATTCACAACCACCGGCGGATTTCATTCCAGAATTTACGGAGGCAGTGGTGAAAGCGCTAGACATGCGTTTTACTCAACTCTCAGAACAAATCGCAGGAATGATTCAAGCCACATTGGAGCTTACCCGCAGAACTGGAGAGCTAGATTGCAGGGTCTCCGACGTGGAAGACACGTTGCAGGAGCAGGCAGAAAGCATAGAAGCACTGAAAGCTCTGACCAAATCCCAGCTTTTAAAAATCGAGGACTTGGAGAATAGAGCCAGAAGGGAGAATCTGCGGTTTGTAGCAATAAAAGAACCCTTGCTACTCGCATGTCTGGAGGCTTGGCTGCTAGAAAAGTTCCCAGCGGCAGGGGAGCAAGGGCCGATCCATCTTGACAGGGCGCACCGAATCGGGCCCGCTCGCACTACGGAGGAGTGACCGTGGGTTGTAATTGCAAAATTTCACAACTACCTGCAAAAAGCACAGATTCTGCGCTCCTACAAAAGCAACCCAGAAGACCTAAAGTATGAGGGCCGGCCGGTCCGCATGTTTCAGGACTACTCAGCAGCACTGTCGCAAAAAAGAAGATCCTTCCTTCTCCACAGTCTGCTCGAAATTAGTGTCTAAGCATGTGCGGTTCTCTTTGCAATACCCCGCTACGCTGAGGATCCAGCATAACAACCAGTGGCACAGCTTCAGTTCACCAGAAGAGGCTCGAGATTGGGCAAGAACCGCAGAAGGCCCAAGAGAGCTGACGTGAAGGTGCACCTGTAAAGAAATGCTGGATGATGTTTCACATGTTCACAAGAAGGGCAGCTAAGTATTTGAGCCAGGCACAAATGTTGTAATTTTCCAGGGAGAGAATGTTTTTCAAGTTTTGCTGTTATCTGTTTAATTGAATGGGGGGAGTCCCCGAAATGGCATTAAAATGACCAGTGGCCTGCTTCCCGGTTGGGAGCGAGCCACCACTAGTATGAGTGGGGGAGTAAGAGGGGGGGGGGGGGGTGGGGAGAGGGAGGTGTGGAATCGGAGCGAAGTGAGAGAGAGTGTGAATGGGAAAACAAAAACCAAAGGGAGACGGGAGACAAAGGAACGTGAGCCCCTCGCTCTGAGATCCATAGGTACACCCCTGGGGGAGGCTGGGACCTCGGGGGGGGGGGGGGGGGCGGAAGCTGAATAAGCAGGGTCAGACAGGGGATTCTGAAGGGAGTGAAGAAAAAGGACACACACTAGATATCATAACGAATAGATTCGAACCGGACTCAACTATCATACTCGCTAACACAAGATGGACACCTACATTATGGTCAGACCACCATAAAGCAAATGTCACTCTTTGCTGGCGAAAAACACAACTAAACACGATCAATAAACATGAGCGAACAACCTACACAACGAGAGGAAAAATAGACCCCACAACATTCTGGCAACAGATCTACCAGAACGAATGGACTACAAATGCTGACACCATCCAATTCCTCCAAGAATGGGACGATATAAGCACAGCAACATTAGACAAAATCGCCCCAGTCCAAACCAGAACATCACACAGGAAAAATGCAAATCCATGGTTCACCGAAGAGCTGAAAAAACTGAAAACACAAGTCAGGAGACTAGAACGAGCTTGGAACAAAAAGAGAGACGAACAAACACTAAACGACTGGAAACTACTTCGGAGAAAATACAAATATACCATAAAACAGACAAAAAGACTACACTACAAAACATTAATAGGACCAAACTACAAAGACACACATAAACTCTTCAACCTCGTGAACAAACTGTTAGACACTACACCAGTTACAACCAATGGCAAAGATATACCAAGTGTCGAAAACCTTGCGACATACTTCAAGGAGAAAATTATACTATTACGACACAAAATACCCGCTAGCCCTACAGTATACACCACTCTTCTAGACTGTCTAGATCCAGAAGAAGGAACACACCCAGCAGACAGAACCTGGACCGAATTTGAACTACTGTCAGAAGACCTCATCTCTAAAACTCTCCAAAGTTATGGCAAATCCAACTGCAAACTAGACATATGTCCAAATAGCCTCATGAAATCTGCTCCTCAACAATTCATAATAGACCTAACAAACCATATAAACTACATGCTACAAAATGGACTCTTCCCAAAAGAAAAAGGAAAAATCTTACTCACCCCAATTCCTAAAGATACAAAGAAAAACACGAGCGAAATAACCAACTACAGGCCAATAGCATCCATACCACTAATAACCAAGATAACCGAAGGTATGGTAACTAAACAACTCACAAACTATCTAGACAAACATTCAATACTGTATGATGCCCAATCAGGATTCCGTTCGAATCATAGCACAGAAACAGTATTAGTTACCCTTATGACCAAATTCAAACAAATAATTGCAACTGGCAACAATATACTCCTCCTACAATTTGGCATGTCAAGCGCCTTCGACATGGTTGACCATGGAATCCTACTACACATACTTGAATGCTTTGGCATAGGAGGAAATGTCCTGAACTGGTTCAAGGGGTTCCTAACCCTGCGTTCGTATCAAGTCACATCAAATTCAACCACGTCCAAGGCATGGACACCTGAATGTGGAGTCCCACAAGGATCACCTCTCTCACCAACTATATTCAACCTAATGATGATCCCTTTAGCAAAACTCCTATCAAACCATAACCTCAACCCATATATATACGCCGATGATGTGACAATATACATCCCATTCAAACAAGACACCAAAGAAATCTCCAACGAAATCAATCAAAGTCTACACATCATGAACACATGGGCAGATGCATTCCGCCTGAAATTAAACGCAGAAAAAACCCAATGCCTGATACTCACCTCCCAATACAACACAAATGAATTCAACACGATAAACACACCAAACCTAAAACTCCCAGTCTCAGAAACGCTAAAAATCCTTGGAGTCACTATCGACCGCCACCTAACACTCGAAACCCACGCAAACAACACAACCAAGAAGATGTTTTACTGCATGTGGAAATTGAAAAGGATAAGACCATTCTTCCCAAGATTCGTCTTCCGCAGCCTAGTGCAACCCCTCGTCCTCAGCCATCTGGATTACTGCAACTCACTATACGCAGGCTGCAAAGAGCAAATACTGAGGAAACTTCAAACAGCCCAGAACACAGCAGCCAGGCTCATCTTCGGAAAACCAAGATATGAAAGGGCAAAACCACTACGAGAGAAATTACATTGACTTCCACTTAAGGAACGTGTTACTTTTAAAGTTTGCACACTAGTCCATAAGATCATTTACGGCGAAGCCCCAGCGTACATGTCTGATTTAATAGACCTACCACCCAGAAACGCTAAAAGAACATCCCGAACACACCTCAACCTCCACTTCCCCACTTGCAAGGGCCTGAAATACAAGACGCTACACGCGTCAACCTTCTCCCACATGAGCACACAGTCTTGGAATACACTACCGCGCAACCTAAGAGTGATTAACGAACAAGCTTCCTTCCGTAAATTACTGAAGACTCACCTGTTTGAACAAACTTACGGAAAGAGCCAAAACACATAGAGTCCATACTCACTGTTCATTAATGCAACATACATCCACTTCTGATCCCTCATCCCGTAATCCAGTCAATCATACATTTATTCACGGAACTATGTACACCATATGTCTTTGTGTCTAACACTGCCCTTTTAGCTTCCCATTGTCTCCTTCCAATGTTTCTATGTTGATGTCCCATTGCTATATTCCTAATGATATTCGAATGTCTCGCACAACTCTGCACAATGCAATCCATAACCAAGTTTTAACAAATGTATTTCTATTATTCATATCTTATTGTAAGCCACACTGAGCCCGCAAAAAGGTGGGAAAATGTGGGATACAAATGCAATAAATATATAAATGTGTAACTCAAAACTGTGGAATGTATCAGGGATAACCTCCCCAGTGAAGCGTTTTAAGATTCTATCCCAGCTCAAGCATCATGGGGCTGCCATCGCTTGTTTGCAAGAAACAAAGCTAACAGACAGTGAACACGCAAAAATGTGCCAGCAGCGGGTGGGGGAGGTTTATTACTCCTCATCCGGGAATCGTAGAAGCGGGGTGATCATCTTGCTGAAAAAAGGCCTACCCTGCAAATCAAAATTGGTATATAAAGACCCAGAAGGCAGGGTGGTATTAATCAAAATAAATTATCAGGGGCAAAATTTCTATCTATCTGCAGTTTATGGCCCTAATGTCTATTGCCCGGCCTTCTTTCAGTCGCTCGTTGCTTTGGGTCTACAACATACAGATGCACCTTGGGTGTGGGCGGGAGACTTTAATCAAGTAATGGACCCGGGCTGGACAGGTCCTCGCTAAGGGCGTGTGTGGCTGTGGGGGGGGGGGGGGGGGGGGGGGGAACTACCGACATTGTGTAAGTCACTTCAGTTGGTGGACCCTTGGCGCTTGTCACGGGTGTTGGCGGATAGATTGGCACAGTATATTCCATTGTTGATTGGCACCCACCAAACTGGGTTTGTGCGAGGCCATCAGGCCACGCTGAACGTGCGGAAAGTTTGGTTATCCATCGCACATAGCCAATCAACCAATGAACCATTGCTCCTATTAAGCCTGGACGCAGAAAAAGCGTTTGATAAAGTGCAATGGGAATATTTATTCCAAGTCTTAAAATATGTGGGGCTGGAGGGGTGGTGTATGAAGGCTATAGCTGCGCTATACCAATGCCCCACAGTGCGGGTCTTGGTTAACAGGACACAATCTCCCCTTTTTGAAGTTCAGACGGGAGCCAGGCAGGGCTGTCCGCTTTCCCCCCTGTTATTTTTATTGTACTTGGAACCTCTTCTGCGAACAGTACAAGCAGACCCATATATTGCGGGAATATCTCTGCCATCACAGGAGGTAAAAGTGTTAGCTTTCGCGGATGACATCTTACTCACCTTGACACGGCCCTGGGCCGTGCTGCTGCGGCTAGGAAAGCGAATAGAATGTTGGGTATTATTAGGAAAGGTATGGAAAACAGGTGTGAGGATGTTATAATGCCGTTGTATCGCTCCATGGTGCGACCGCACCTTGAGTATTGTGTTCAATTCTGGTCGCCGCATCTCAAGAAAGATATAGTAGAATTGGAAAAGGTGCAGCGAAGGGCGACTAAAATGATAGCGGGGATGGGACGACTTCCCTATGAAGAAAGACTAAGGAGGCTAGGGCTATTCAGCTTGGAGAAGAGACGGCTGAGGGGAGACATGATAGAGGTATATAAAATAATGAGTGGAGTGGAACAGGTGGATGTGAAGCGTCTGTTCACGCTTTCCAAAAATACTAGGACTAGGGGGCATGCGATTAAACTACAGTGTAGTAAATTTAAAACAAATCGGAGAAAATTTTTCTTCACCCAACGTGTAATTAAACTCTGGAATTCATTGCCGGAAAATGTGGTGAAGGCGGTTAGCTTAGCAGAGTTTAAAAAGGGTTGGACGGTTTCCTAAAGGACAAGTCCATAAACCGCTACTAAACGGACTTGGAAAAATCCAAAATTCCAGGAATAACATGTATAGAATGTTTGTATATTTGGGAAGCTTGCCAGGTGCCCTTGGCCTGGATTGGCCGCTGTCGTGGACAAGATGCTGGGCTCGATGGACCCTTGGTCTTTTCCCAGTATGGCATTACTTATGTACTTATGTACTTATCTGTGGAACAATTGCTAGCAGCCCTGGACGAATTTGGGTTTATCACGGGATTCTCTCTAAATTTTCAAAAATCAGTGGCCTTGCCATTGCAATCCGAAATCAGATCAAATTGGGCGGGCACTTTTCCCTTTAAATGGGAACAGACAACACTTAAATACCTAGGGGTCTACATCCCAACAGATCTATCCCTGTTATGCACGGTGAATGTCGGGCGTATAAAGCGGCGGGCGACTGAGATTTTGCAGGTGTGGCAGGCGTTTCCCATCACCTTGTCAAGCCAAATAGCATTATATAATATGGTCCTCTTCCCAAAGTGGACCTATATATTTCAAATGCTCCCTTTATTATTGCGTGTGAAGGAGAGGAAGTGGTTGGGAAAAGAGTTAAACCTATTTATATGGCAGGGCAAGCTGGATAGGGCGATGCTGCCGTGCACGAGGTGGGGTGGGGGGGGGGGGGGTTGGGGTTATTGGTTTTGCATTTGTTCTCTGTGGCCAGCAACATGAGACACTTATCGGACTGGTTTCGCTCCACCCAATTCTTCTCCTGTGTTCCCACAGAAACCTCACTGCTTGGCACATCACATTTTGCATATTGGTTTCAGGCCCCTCTGGGAAGGTTGCCCACGCTGGGCCCCTACAAGCACATATTTGCGCCATGGCTATATGGGCTCCAGCGTCGGAGTAAGGAGGTTTCTCTGTTGCTGCCCATTCAGGGCAATGCAGCATTTCCAGCAGGGGGAGCCTCCAGCACCTTTCAAAGATTGGCCTCCAAGGGGATTCTCTATCTATACCACGTGGTGACAGAGCGGGGGGGCCATAAAATCTTTTGAGGAACTATGTGAAGAGTTTGGGTTAGATAAGAAAGATAGCTTTGCATATTTTCAACTAAGACACTGTCAACTCCCTGCCTTCAACTCAGTTGACTGGAGAAGCCTGGGAAAATCTAAACGAGCTGCTGGGTCTAGACGCACAACTGAAGGTGCCACTGAGCTACTTCCATAGGACTTTAAGGAATTTATTAAAAGAATATGACTGTTCAGTAGTAGCTCTGGCCTGGAATCAAGAATTGACCAGTCTACAACCAGAACAAATGATGGCTTGTCTCCATTCTACATACAAGTTGATGATGAATACGGCGTGGTGGGAAATACAATACAAATTTTTGTTCAGACTTCATGTGTCGCCGCACAGAGCCTATCGGGCCACCCTCCGTGATAATGACTTCTGCCCAAAATGTAAGGGTAGTAACGCAAATCTGGGCCACATGTTTTGGACTTGCCCGGAGGTACAAAAGTTCTGGAATACACTGAATACCCAGGTATCACAGATCTGGAACATTATTTGGCGGCCGCACCCAGGACAACTATTTGATGTGATTAGAAGTCAGGGACCAAGGCCAGAAGGGTTCATGGCTTTTACAAAGAGAACTGTCCTGATTGCAAAGAAGGTAATCTTACAATTGTGGCTGGCTACAGAAACTCCAAGTGTGGCACATTGGAGGTCGGCGATGATTCAGTGCTGCTCACTGGAAAAGAAAGGCATAGAAGACCTGGCCTCTAAAAGAGGGGACAGGTTCTGTAAGACATGGTCTCCATTCTGGGACACGCTCACTCCTGTGGCTAGAAGTAATATTCTCAACTGATAGATGTTGGGGAGGGGAGGGGTAAGGTGTGGGAGAAGGAAGGAAGGGGAGGCGAGGGTTTGTTCTGGGGGGGGGGGGAGGTAGGGGAAGAGAGGGGGGAGGGGGGAGGAGCTTGGGAGGGGTATAAAAGGGGGGAAAATGCTCAAAACATCTTGATGTATTACAGTTTATTGTGGATTGTAATGTGACAGTGGTTTAAGATGTTAATAAGATTTAAACAAAAAAATAAAACTTGAAACGTAGTTGGCTTCGTCAGGAGCCCATACAGTGTCATTTTCAAGACACTGGTTGAGCACCTTGCTCAGTGGTGTGCTGGTAAATGTTTAACAACAGGCTCTCTCCCTGGTCCCCCTCTGCGCCCCCCCCCCCAAATTGCAGAGCTGGCTATAGCCGGGGAGAGAGCCTGGGGGTGGCAATGCATTACTCCAGTAAAAAAAATTAAATGATCCCAGGTTCCCATCTTATTCATGTTTAATGTGCGAAAAAAATCCAATAAATAAGTAAATAAATATAAACTTTTTTTTTTTTAATCTTGTTTATTGCAACAATAATAAACATTCCATCACAATAATAACATAGTGTAATTAACACGATCTGTACAACCAAAACATTCTCGTCTGTTGCTAATGTTTTCCCCTCTTTTTTCCCCCTCCCACCCCCCACCAATCCTCCCCCTCCCCCCCCCCTCCCACTCTTAGGAACTTTTCTATTATTCGGTTGGTGGACTCAGTTTTTAACAGTTTAAAAGTCTGCTTCTTGCAACTGGTGTCAAGGTATCCCAATATGGAGCCCAGGTCTTGCAAAAACTGTCTCCCCGTCTTGAAGCGAGGTCTCCAACTCCTCTTTTTTCCAGCATACAACACTGCATCATGGCTCCTCTCCACTGCGAAACACTAGGCCCCTCTTTTTGCAGCCATAGTTGTAAAATTGTTCACTTTCCCATCAAGACAGTGCGCCTCAAAAAAGCCCTCAAGCCTTCAAGCGATTGTCCTTGCATAATGAACTTGTCGAACAGTTGACCCGGAGAGGGGCGCCACCGGACTTTCCACATCTGTGAGATTTTAAGTCCCAGCTCTGTCCAGAACTGTTTCACCAGGGGGCAAGCCCAAAACATGTGTCCCAAGGTGGCTCCCACTCTCCCGCATTTTGGGCAATCGTCAGTCTGTTTCAAAGTTGCTCTATAGGCTCGGTGTGGCGATATATACATTCGCATAACAAATTTGTATTGCATTTCTCTCCAGATTGCGTTCTCCGTTACTTTATGTACTGTAGATAGACAGATTGCCAACTGTCCCGGATCCATCTTCCACTGAAGTTCTGTTTGCCAGAGAGTTGACACTTTAGTGCAGTCGTTTGCTTCCTGCAAATCCCGTAGGGTACAGTGAAAATATTTCAAAGGTATTTTCAACTGCGCCTCCAGACCCAAAAAGTCATTCATAGTGTCCCATATGTCGTGAGTCAGGCTTTGGTCCGGTAGGGTCTTTAAATAGTGATTAATTTGTAGGTAAGCAAAGTAGTCCCCCTGGTCTAACCCAAACTCATCACACATACTTTGAAAGGTTTTAGGGGTCCCCCGTTCTGTGACTACCTGGAATAGATATTGTATTCCCCGGGAGGTCCATTTCTGAAACAACTTGGATGTTCCTCCCTCGGGGAAGGCCAGATTGCCCCTCAAGGGGAGCAGGGGTGAGACCGCACTATTCCAGGTGAAGGCTTTACACATCCAGCGCCACACTTTCCGCAGGGGGTTTATTATATGCCCATAGGCTCCCACCGTGGGCAACTCAGCCGACGGAGCATGTAACCAGTATGCAAAATCTAAGGGAGCCATTAATGATGTTTCCACCCCCGTACATGAATAGAACTCGTTTGTGCGGAACCAATCCGACAGATGTCGAACACTACCAGCTATCGTGAACAGTTTTAGGTCCAACAGCCCCAAACCCCCCTTCTTATGTGTTCTCATTAATTGCTTAAGCCCTATACGCGCTCTCTTACCCTGCCACAAAAACCTTCTCAGTGCTTTGTGTAGCCACCTCTCCTCTTTGTACCCCAACACTGCTGGGATCATTTCAAATACATATGTCCATTTGGGAAATATGAACATGTTGTACAGTGCAATTCTACCTTGTAAGGACAATGGCAACCCCTGCCACCCCTGTAAAAGCTCTTGTGTACGTCTCTTCAACGGGCTTATGTTTTCTCGGTATACATTGGCTATGTCTGCCGTGATAATAATCCCTAGATATTTTAAGCATTCTGTAGCCCATTGAAATGGAAAATGCCCCTCCCACTCCGAGCACAGCGTCGTTGATATTGGTAAAGCTAATGATTTTTGCAGGTTTAGTTGTAACCCAGAGAAGAAACTGAATTCATCTATCACTTCCAACAATCTCTCTACTGATGTTCTTGGGTGAGTGAGCGTAAGAAACATGTCGTCTGCAAAGGCCAATATTTTAATATTTTCCCTATATAGGGTTACCCCCTGTATCTCTGGGTCTAACAGAATAGTACGGAGTAGGGGTTCGAGATATATTAAAAACAATAATGGTGACATCGGGCAACCCTGTCGCACCCCTCGCTCCACCCGAAGGGAAGCGGATCTGGTTCCATTTATCAATATCTCTGCCTGGGTATCTTTATACAACGCTTTCACCGCCTCTAGATACCAGCCCCCCAACCCGATGTAATCTAACACCTCAAACAGATAATCCCAATTTACCTTATCAAAGGCCTTAGCGGCATCTAGGCTTACCAATAACAGTGGGTCTCCCGTGTTCTGCCCATATGCCCCTGCTAGTAGCACCCTGCGCACGTGTTGTGTGGCCTGTCTCCCTCTCACAAACCCTACTTGGTGTTCTCCAATAAGGCTAGGTATATATGACATCAGTCTCTCTGCCAGCACCCGAGACAGTACTTTAATGTCTACATTCAGTAGCAATATGGGTCGGTATGCCTCAACCTGGTCCTGTGACTTATCAGGCTTCAGAATTAGTGTTATTAAAGCAGTATTCTCTCCAGGCGAGAAGAACCCCCGGTCCACCACCGCATCAAAATATTCCACCAGGAGCCCAGTCACTTGCTGCGTCAACAACCGATAGTATTCATTAGAGAGCCCATCCGCCCCCGGTGCAGAACCCAGACGCAGCGACTTTAGGACTCTACAAACCTCCTGCGCTCTTATTGGAGCTGCCAACGCCCGTTGTGCCTCCTCTGTTAACTTAGGCATTCTGGCGTCCTCCAAATAATCTCGTGTTAGTGGGCCCTGAAAGCGCTCCTGTGCAGCGTATATATCCGTGAAATAAGTATGGAATGTTTGTGCAATCTCCTGCGGTTGATTTACTCTCTTTCCCTTATTATTCACCACTGCTGGTATAAATTGTCTTGGCATGTTTGCTCTTGCTATTCTCGCTAAAAGTTTACCCGACTTATTGCCAAAGCGCTGAAAGTTCAGGCGTCTGACCATTAGCTGCTTCAACGCCTGATCGTGTATAAGGGAATTCAATGCTACCTGGGCCGCAGACATCAGCTCCCTATTGGACTCGTTTGGGTGTAATAAATATTTCCTCCTTGCTGATCCATATTCCCTTTCTAGCCTCAGGATACTCGAGGCCAGGCGTTTCTTCCTGGCACTCAGATATGCTATCACATGCCCCCTCATAACTGCCTTAGAGGCCTCCCAGAATGTTATTGGTGATTCGCAAGTGTCGAAATTCGTATCAACATAGAATTGCCATTTCTTAAGTAAATATTCTTTAAATTGGGAATCTTGGTATAAGTATGAGGGAAATTTCCAGCGCCCACCCCCTGGGATCCCCCCCGAGAGCTCCAGATCAATCCAGATCATAGCATGATCCGATACCGCCATTGGGCCTATTGCTGCCGTTTGGACTTTAAAGAACCACGAGGTAGATATCAAGATGTAATCTATCCTAGACCAAGATTGGTGGGCCTTGGACTGGTGAGTATAGTCCTTGGTGGTGGGGTGTAGGGATCTCCATGCGTCTGTCAAATGTAATTGATCGCAAAGAATCGGTAGTCCCCTCCCCCTTCCCACCCCTGGAGTCGCCTGGGTGGAGAGTCTGTCTAATGTAGGGTCTTGCACTTGGTTGAAATCACCTGCCCACACCCAGGGTGCATCAGTATGTTTAATTCCCAACGCAATGAGAGACTGAAAGAAATGTGGGCTATAGTTATTTGGACCATAAACTGTGCACAGGTAAAATTTTTGCCCCTGGTAATTAATGTACAGTAAAACAATCCGTCCCTCTGTGTCCTTATATATCAGTTTTGTTTGACATGGCAGTCCTTTCCCAACTAGGACAACCACTCCACTTTTCCTATTCCCTGATGAGGAGAAGTAACAATCACCCACCCATTGCTGTTTGAGTTTTGCATGTTCTGCATCCGTCAATTTTGTTTCTTGTAAACATGCTATGTGTGCTCCCTGCCTCTTAAGTTGTGTGAGGATCTTGTACCTTTTCACTGGTGATGTAATACCAGAGACGTTCCAAGATACAATCTTTAGGTTATTACGATTAATATCTCTTCCTTCTCATGGGTACCTTCAGGATACCAATGTCTAACTCCCCAGGAGCCCAGCCCCTCTCCCAGGGAGATCTGCACTGTGTCTTTACTGGGGACCATTGCAACCTCTCATAAATCGCGCTTACTCCATTCACACCGTCCACCCTCTCTTCTAGCATAAATCCCCTCCCCCCCTTTTGCTTACCCCCTCCCTCCCCCCTTTCCCCCTCTCCCTCCCAAACAACAACAACAACAACAACTTGAAAGTCACCTTAATGTTGAGGTTCTCTGACCCCCATATCCAAGAGACTGTTACCCTGCAAACTGTTCCTCATAAATGTTCACGGACCTGAACTTCAGCTCTTGTCCCAAACCAGTGGTTATCCATGCTGCGCCAATTCTTCCATTCAGCCGGTGTTGTCACTATCCCTTTTGCTTTCAATACTACCCACAAAGTCTTTAGCCGCTTGTTCTGAATCAAACGATCTCCAGACTCCATTCTGTTTAACTTTCAACACTGCTGGGTATATTAACATGAAGGGGATTTGCAAGGTATGTAATCTGCTACACAGCGGGGTAAATACTTTCCGTCTCTCTTGCAAAGCAGCAGAGTAGTCCTGATATATTCGTACCGGGTTACCTTTAAGCTTTGTGGCCTCCCGTTTCAAACGATATCCATTTAGTATTTCTGTTTTGTGTACATAGTTATGAACTTTGATTATCACTGGCCTCGGTGTCTGGCGGTCTTCTCGAGCGCGTCCCAGCCTGTGTGCTCTCTCAAGGCTCAGGGCCCCCGCATGGTCAGAAAGGGCAAACTCGTTTTTTAGCCAGGCCTCCAGCTCCGTAATAAGAGTTCTGTCTCCCACCGACTCCGGCACGCCTATCAGCCGTAGATTGGACCGTCTGGACCTGTTTTCAAGCTCATCTATTTTTGCAGTGAGTGAGTCTACCGACTCTTTAAGTTTATTTACGGCCGCCGGGGTTGTCGCGGTGGCGTCTTCCAAATTTGAGACGCGTTGCTCAAGTTCTCCGGTTCTCCGGGTAAGCTCTGCCTGCGAGGCGGTAAAGCTTGCAATTTGCGTCGAGAGTTTCTCCAGCCTCGGTTCTATGGCGGCTTCCACTACTGCTGTCAGCTGTGCGAGTTGCTCTTTGTTGAATCCCGCGCTTCCACCCGGCGGCCATTTTGTTTCCGCCAGTGCGTCTTCCACCCGAGTCTTTTCTTTATCGCGTTTGCTCGTTCTACTCGCCATTCCTTTAGAAGTGGAATCCACAAATTTGTCCATACCGCTTTGGGCTACCCACTGGTGTTTTTGGTCCGCTATTCTGTTTGTGCAGGGTTAGATTTAAGCTGCAAAGGGGCCAGATTCCTCAGAGAGAGCTCTCCTCGCGTCCTGCTCCCTCTAGCACATCACGTGACTCCATAAATATGAACTTTTAATGTTGAGCACCTGATTCTCAAAGTGAACATATTCCAAACACTATAATGAAAATAACATGATTTTTTTTCTACCTTTGTTGTCTGATGACTGTTTTTCCGATCATGCTGGCCCAGTATCCGATTCTGCTGCTATCTGTCCTCTTAACTCTGTTTCCAGGGCTTCCTTTCCACTTTCCATTTATTTATTTCTTTCCTTTCTGCCTTTCTTCTTCATTTCTGGTCCTCCGCAGACTTGCCTGTCCAGTGGATCCAGCTTCTGCCTATTTTCTTCATCCATGTGCAGTTTTTCTCCTCTCTTCCTTTTCCCTCATCTCATCTCCTTCCTCACTCTTCCCTCCCCTCCATCCATGTCCAGCATTTCTTCTCTCTCCCCTGCCCTGCCTTGCATGCACCCATACCCAGCGACCCTCCTCTCCCCTGCCCTGCCCTCCATGCACCCATACTCAGCGACCCTCCTCTCCCCTGCCCTGCCCTCCATGCACCCATACTCAGCGACCCTCCTCTCCCCTGCCCTTCATCCACCCATGTCCAGCGACCCTCCTCTCCCCTGCCCTGCATGCACCTATACCCAGGCAGCGACCCTCCTCTCCCCTTCCCTCCATCCACCCATGTCCAGCGACCCTTCTCTCCCCCTGCCCTCCCCTCCATCCACCCATGTCCAGCGACCCTTCTCTCCCCCTGCCCTTCCCTCCATCCACCCATGTCCAGCGACCCTTCTTTCCCCCTGCCCTCCCCTCCATCCACCCATGCTCAGCGACTCCCTTCTCTCCCATGCTCTCCCCTCCAGCCACCCATACTCAGCGATTGCCTTCTCTCCCCTGCACCCCCTCCAGCCACCCAAGTCCAGCGACCCTCCTCTCCCCTGCCCTCCATCCACCCATGTCCAGCGACCCTTCTCTCCCCCTGCCCTCCCCTCCACCCATGCCCAGCGACTCCCTTCTCTCCCATGCCCTCCCCTCCAGCCACCCATACCCAGCGATTGGCCTCTCTCCCCTGCCCCCCCCTCCAGCCACCCAGTGACTCCCTTCTCCTCTGCCCCTCCTCCAGCCACCCATGTCCAGCAACTGAGACTCCCTTCTCTCCCCTGCCACCCCCTCCCGAGTTCAGCGAATTCTTTGGGGCAGGCAGTCTTGCCTGCCCGCTGCTGGCGCTGACTCTCCCTCGCTGCCGGATCGCGCTTCAAAATGGCTGCCGAGACTTACAAGGGCGGCCTCCAAGACTTCAGCAGAAGTCTCGGTGGCCGTTTTTAAAGAGCGAACCGGCGGCGGGGGGGGGGGGGGGGGGGGAGTCAGCAGGCAAGGCTACCTGCCCTGAAGAATTCGATGGCCAAGGCAGGGTCGGTGAGGGACCGGATCCAGAGGGAGGGAGAGCCTGCTCGCGCTTTGTAACAACCGGCTCGCAGGTCGAAGCAAAATTTAACAACTGGCTCTTGCGAGCCGGCTCCAGCACACCACTGACCTTGCTAGTGTGCTATATGACGCGGAGTGTCACAACCTGCTTTGTTTTCCTTACTGGGAAGCCAATTTTTCCTACTGCTCAGCCAAGAAGAGCCTTATTTAAAAAGATAAGTGTTGGTTTGCTTTGTATGACTGTTATATATTTAATGAAAGTGAAAATAGGTATTGTTTCATTTTATGAATATGAGGTAACTGAAAGCACAATAACAGGTGATAAAGCATAAAGCATATCGAGATAAAGTTAGGGTGTGTTTTCTAGACCAATGATGGTGGTATATTTGTAATGTTTCTCAAGGTATCTTATAGGGCTGTGAGAGCCACTGAGGTCTTTTTCCCCATAAAGAAATTTTGGTAAATATTGTGAAAGGGAAGGGGGAAATGGGACTTAATATACCGCCTTTCTGTGGTTTTTGCAACTATATTAAAAGTGGTTTACATCGTATATACAGGTACTTATTTGTACCTGGGGCAATGGAGGGTTAAGTGATTTACCCAGAGTCACAAGGAGCTGCAGTGGAATTGAACCCAGTTTCCCAGGATCAAAGTCCGCTGCACAAATCACTAGGCTTCTCCTCTATAATGAACAGTGGGAACAACTTGGATTTAATATAGTCAGGTATTCAGTACATTGGTCATAAATCCTTGTATCCATCATTGTATGACATTGTTGATCACAGTATATTAAAGCAAAACAGTCAGTGAATTAATCTTAATTGTTTAAAAAAAAAATCCCACCTTCTTAAAAAGGTTATTGATCTGGTTTTCTATTGAAAATGAATACTTTTAAATACTTTTCTACTAGCAACTCTTCATTCTGTTGCATTGGAATAGATAACGGTACATATATTATTAGGAGAATTACTAAAACGCAATACTTTTGCCTTTTTATGAGTAAGAAGATACCCATCTATTTATTTTTTAAAATGTAATTGTTTATACAAATATGTCTGTCATCGAAAAAGGAACTAAGACAAAATATTGTCTACATAAGAAAGTAAAGTTTCATTCATTTGAAATAACAAGGATCCCATTAAACAGAATGGGTGAAACGGTAGCCCTGGGGAAGGTGGTGTAGCACTTAAGGATATGCAAGACAGACGGCTAGAGGCCTCTTTAAAACGTGCTTTTGAGGTGGCTGCTTTGACACTTCAAGCTTCGGTTTGTAGTTCTTATGCGGCTAGAGCTTGTCTCAGTTGGCTACATGCTGTCATGGATTCGGTTTTGGAGTCTGATATGTCGGACACTCCTCAATTATCTGTGATGGATATTGGGCTGGCATACTTGGCAGATGCCTTGTATGATTTGGTCCGAGCTTCGGCCAAGCTCATGTCTTTGGCCGTTTCCTCTCGATGTCTGCTGTGGCTCCGTCATTGGGCCGCTGATATGGCCTCTAAGCAGCAGCTTATTAAGTTGCCTTTCTGAGAGAAATTGCTTTTTGGGGTAGACTTAGAAAAAATTGTTAGATTTGGGGGATTCCAAATCTCATCGTCTCCCGGAGGATAGATCCAAGTCTTCGCCCAGGCAGGGACCTTCGAGGTCACGATTCAGGGAGTCGCGACGGTATCGCCCAGGATGGTCCAACACAGCCTTCCAGCGTTCTCGTTTTGGGCAGCGTTCTTCCTTTCGCAACGAGAAGCATCAGGCGGGACCCCCCGCTTGTCAGGGAGCTCCGGCTTGATCCTCCCAATGATGGGGCGTAGGTCCACTCGGGAAGAGAGCAGATCGGTGGTTGGCTTTCCCTATTTCTTCCAGAGTGGGCCAGAATTACTTCGGACCAGCGGGTCCTCGATGTAGTGCGAGAAGGATACAAGCTAGAATTCTTCTCTCCCGTCACATTTTTTTTCTGGAATCCCGATATTTATCGCGGGCCAGCAGTTCTGCAGTGTTTGCGAGACCTGCTAAGGATAGGGACTATCGTGCCTGTTCCTCCTCTCAAAAGGTGTACAGGTTGGTATTCCATCTACTTTGTGGTTCCAAAGAAAGGAGGAGCTTTTCGATCTATTCTTGATCTCAAAAAGGTAAACCAGTTTTTGTGGGTTCGTCACTTCCACATGGAGATGTTGAGGGCAGTTCAACCAGGTGAGTTTTTGACGGCTCTCGATTTGAGGGAGTGCATCCATATCTCGACGACTTGCTGATTCGGACGTCTACAGCAGAGGAGAGTCGAGTGGTCACCGACCGAGTGATTGCAGTGTTGCAATCCTTGGGTTGGGTTGTCCGTCTGGACAAGAGTCATCTGGTTCCTACTCAGTCTGGAGTATCTGGGAGTGCAATTCGATATGAAGTGGGGGAAGGTGTTTCTCCCCGAGGGGTGAAGGGTCAAATTGCTTTTTCAGGTCTGGACCTTGTTGAGTTGTTGTGCTCCCCGAGTGTGGGATTATGTTCAGCTCCTTGGTTCCATGACGGCGACCTTGGAAGTCATTCCGTGGGCAAGGTCTCACATTTGACCTCTTCAGATTTTCCTTTTGAGCAGATGGTCGCCGACGTCGCTGGATTATCAACGGCGCCTCTCTTGGTGCGAGCCGGGCCAGGGACAATCTCGCGTGGTGGCTCCAGTCGACCAGTTTGCAGAAGGGGGTTTCTCTGGCGTCTCCCAATTGGGTTGTAGTCGTGATGGATGCCAGCACTGCGGGCTGGGGAGCCCATTGTCTTCATCGGGTAGCCCAGGGATCGTGGACCCCTATCGAAGCGACTTGACCGATAAATCATCTGGAGTTACGAGCAGTCGTGAATGCGCTGCGGAGTTTTCAGGACCTTGTGCAGGGGCAGGTGGTTCGTGTATTCTCGGACAACACCACGACAGTGGCTTACATCAGTCGGCAGGGGGGCACTTGCAGTCTTTCCTTGGCAGTGGAGGCATCTTGTCTTCTTGTATGGGCGGAAGCGCATGTTCAGAGTCTGTCGGCAGCGCACATTGCGGGTCAAGACAATGTTCAAGCGGATTTTCTCAGCTGGACTCTTTTGGACGCAACGGAATGGACGCTGTCGGACTCGGCGTTTCGGCTGATCTGTCAACGTTGGGGAAGACCAGTGATGGATCTCATGGCCATGGCTTGCAATGCCAAAGTTTCCTAGTTCTTCAGCCAAAAAAGCCAGGAACCGCAGGATTGGACGCGCTTCTCCAGCCATGGCCAGAACAACAGCTACTGTATGTTTTTCCTCCGTGGCCTCTGATAGGGAGAGTCCTTTGTCGCATAGGAAGGCACCGGGGGCCGGTCATTCTGGTGGCCCCAGACTGGCCCCGACGTCCGTGGTATGCGGATCTTATTCGGACACTCTCAGAGCTGCCTTTGCGGCTTCCGGTGACTCCGGATCTGCTGCATCAAGGACTGGTTCAGATAGAAAATCCCTCCCGCTTTGGTCTTACGGCCTGGCTATTGAGAGGCGGCAACTGAGGAAGAAGGGATTTTCAGGACCAGTCATTGCTACTCTTTTGGGGGCAAGGAAGCAGTCTACTTCAGCAGCGTACGCTCGAGTGTGGAAAGCTTTTTCGGCGTGGTGCGCTTTTCGTGCTGAGTCGCCTTTTCGTGCAGACATTCCGGTTATTCTGGAGTTCCTTCAGCATGGTCTTCAAAAGGGGTTAAGTATAGAAGAGAGTGGGATGTTTGACCACGGACAACCAAACCTGGAGATATGAATCTTAAAAATGCTTGTTTATTGATGAGAAAAGACTCGACACAACCGTTGTGTTTCGGCTGTTAGGCCTGCATCAGGAGTCTACAAAACACATATATACACATAAACATTTGAATAAAAATACAAACCATATGTAATCAAAGAACTCAAATATTGAGTTACTAAACAGTTATAAGGTGAACAAGGATAAGATATTGCAGCAATCGAAAAACATATATAAAAATACAGTTGTCAACAATAAAATGTTGTTTGCGGATTCTTTTAAACTTCAAAAGGGGTTGGCATATAATTCCCTTTGAGTGCAGGTGGCTGCTCTAGCTTGTTTTAGAGGCAAACTGGACGGTTCCTCTTTAGCATCTCACTCTGATGTGGTCCGTTTCCTGCACTGGGCTCTTCGGCTTCGACCTCCTCTGTGATAGCCGTGCCCGTCATGGCATTTGAATGTGGTGCTCCGAGCCCTTCAGGCCCCACCCGTTGAGCCCTTGACTAGGGTTTCTGAGAAGGATCTCACGCTTAAGACAGTGTTTTTGGTTAGGAGGATTTCTGAAATTCAGGCTTTATCCTGCAGAGATCCTTTTTTGCAGTTTTCAGAAGCCGGAGTGTCCATTCAGACGGTGCCCTCGTTTCTACGAAAAGTGGTTTAGGCTTTCCATGTCAATCAGGCTGTTTATCTTCCGTCTTTTCAAAGAGAGGATTATCTGGGAGACTTTGCGTTGCTACGTTTCCTGGATGTGCGGAGAGCCTTGTATTGGTACCTACAGATTTCGAACGCGTTTCGACGCGCGGATCATCTCTTTGTGCTCTTGTCGGGGTCGAAAAGAGGTGAGGCAGCTTCTAAGACTTTCATTGCTCGCTGGATTAGGGAGGCCATTGGGGCGGCCTATCTGCTACAAGGTCGGGCGTCCCCAATGGCCCTGAAGGCGCATTCCACTCGGGCACAGGTGGCTTCTTGGGCGGAGGCATCTGCCTTACCTCTGGAAGAGATTTGTTGGGCGGCTGCTTGGGCGTCTCATCATACTTTTGCGAAGCATTACAGGCTGGACGTGTCTGCTCGAGAGGATGCGAGTTTTGGGGCGGGAGTGTTGGCGTGGGGAACGTCGGCTTTCCACCCTACTTAAGGAATACTTTGGTACATCCTACTAGTTCCTGGATTCATCTGCTGCAAGTGACAAGGAAGGTAAAATTATGTCTTACCTGATAATTTTCTTTCCTTTAACGCAGCAGATGAATCCAGGATCCCTCCCTAGTCAGCTGACTGTTGATTTCATTTGCTGCGCAGAGTGACTATTTTTCCTTCTGGGTTCTCTTTTGCAGAGTTCAGACAGATATGGGAACACAGAAAGGATTCCGGTTTTGGGAATCAAGTTGCAGTTATTTCAAAGTTCTTATTTGGTTCTCTGTTTTTGATAGTGAGGGATGGTTTCTTGTTATTGGTTTCATATTTTTGGCCTTGGTAAATGCTTACGAATGACATACTAACTGAGGAAGGGGCTGGCCTTCTGGCATCACTGCCTTTAGTTTGTTTATCTCTATCTCCACCTGCTGGTAGGCGGACTTAACCCACTAGTTCCAGGATTCATCTGCTGCGTTAAAGGAAAGAAGATGATCAGGTAAGACATAATTTTACCTTGTAAAAGGGATCATCTGATGATCTTGAGTTAGTACTCTTTATCATAAGATTCTAACATCGTAAGGAGAGTTTTTGTGCTATGCAATGATCTAAAACCAGACTGAGAAGGATACAAACTATTATGATTGCTTAAATATTTTGGAGAGTTGCAAGTGTACAACAGTAATCTTTGTCATCTGGTAATGCAGAGGGTACCAACCTATCTTTCAGTTTTCTACTTCTTTTAAGATATTATTAATTCCTTGCTTCTAGAACATTATTTGAATATTATGCCACTCAGTTTTGAAAATCCTGGTAATATCCTTTGCTAAATGACATACAATTCTGATGGCAGTTATCTGGCCCCATCAGATAACAACAGCTCGATAGCTCACTAGCTCATAACAGTTTCAAGGAAGGGGTTCTTAAACCCTCTCTTCGGGTCTTGGTGCCAGGCTGACAGGGAACATGATGTCATGGTGTTCCCAAGTGTTGTCCTGTATGTTCTTGTTCTGTCCCAAGTACAGTAAACAAAAGTGGTTGTTGCAAACAGTTTTGCCTTTGTCAGACTGAATATCTCCGCATTGTCCTAGAGTCCTTTCACCATACCAAGCCTCAGCATGAGCTAACGTGGCCAAGTCTGTAGAAGTCAGGTTCACAGTATAGAATAGTGCTTTGTGGTAGTGCTTTATGCAGGGTTTTGTCCCTACAAAACTCATGCAGCTCAGACACATCTCCTTTCCATATAACAAATAGGTCATTAATATATATTTTTCAAAGAAGGATGATTTTTGCAAATGTCCCTAAAAATCCAACACGATATTCACCACAGGTGTGGTAGGATGATGTGGATAAGACAAATGTAATGTTATACACTGTGGAAATAATAAATACACTGTGGTCCCAGCAGCATTCTAAGTTCACCTTCTATTTATGTACTGATAGGTCTAAGAATGCGTGACTATAACAAAAGCAGAGTTTATTTACATAAAAACTATTTGCATGAAGAAATGAATAAAGACGGAAATAACAGTAGCATCATATGTTTCAAATGTCAGTTTAAAACTGCTATAATCAAATGGATCAGATATTTTTTAACACACACACTTCCCTAGAACCATAATAAGTTTTCCTGTTTAACCTGAATGGGAGTGGACACAGTGCTTGACTTGTACCTGGATTTGCAAGTTTCTGGCTCCCGGGAACTACTGACAGTAGTCACAGGCAGTTCTGGTTCGGACATGTTCAACGTAGATCAACGGGTGAGATGAAAAATTGTAGAGAGCTGAAAGAGTCTATAGAGGCAAATGTGAAAGGTCCAGGAGGGTGCCCCTTTTTATATATCATTTGTGCCATCAGGAATATCTCCGAAGATCTGATAGCTTCATAGAAGATAATTAGTTGTTCTCTTTGTTATGGCTTGTAAAACCACAGAATGTCTTCCAACGTCACACTCTAGATGCTTTTTCAGGAACTCTGGCTCCAAACAGTCTTGTGGGTCAACTTGACAATATTTCTGTGTCTCGTATCAGCCAGACTACTTAACAGGGACCTGGGCATGTTTGGATAGCCTTAGAGGCCAAGTTCTGTGTTCACTCCCATTGGGATTAATTAGAATAAGCATGACTCAGCAGAGTTCTAATTCGTAGCAAAGGCATAGCACCGGAGAATTGATGGATAAGTATTCACAGTACCTCAGGCACAAATTGGCAAGCTCTGTAAAGCACCCTTCCTTGTCATCAAGCAGATGAATCCATTACGAGTGGGTTGTGTCCATCAACCAGCAGGGGGAGATAGAGAGCACTGAAAAACCATAGTGCCTCATGGCTAGCTAGCTCCATCTGCCTCATCAGTATTCTCTATCTCCCCAGCAGGGTGGTTGCAGCTTGTTCAAGCTCCTTCAGAAAATCTGCCTGGGGTGGCTCCTGTGCTTTGCCAGTTGTAGCAGGGGTGTAGCAGGGGTGTTGTGGCTGATGGTGCCCACTTTAAAGGCAAATAGGTTAGCCCTTTCCCTGCCTTACCCAGCCCCCGATGTGGAAGTAGACAAATAGGCAAGCCCTGTCCCTGTCTTTGCCCATGCTGTGGATGCAGGCACATAGGTTCGCCCTTTCCCTGCCTTTCCCACGCTACTGATCCTCCGGAGTTGGAAATTTGCCTCTTTCGCTGTTGCCTCAAACTTTCCTCACAGCGTTAAAAAAAAAAAAAAAAAAAAAAAAAAAAAGTTGTGTCGCGCTTTGGTGCTGCGATCCCAGAAAAGAGGTTTTCTTCTGATTGTGCAGCGTGACCGGAGCTCGGAGACTCGGTCTGGTGAGGTAAGAGCATTTTGTAGCTCCTCCGGGGAGGGCCTGCATTCGGGACGATTTTGGCGCGAATCTGCCATTTTGAATTTCCGCTGTTTTTGGCGATGGCTGCTGAGAAAGTAAAGCGCTGTTCCGTTTGTGGCAAGCGCAAATCTGCAGCGGGGCTCTGTAAGGCGTGCTTTTCAGACGGTAGAGCCGGCCCGAGCATGGCAAGAGATGTTCCTTCCCGCTCCGTGGAGCTGGCAGCGGGCGCCATTTTGGAACAGCATGGCACGACCCCTGCTGAGGCGGAGGGGTTTGAGCCTGGAGGGGCACCTCGTGTAGAGGCTAATAAAAGAGCTATTTCCCCCAAACTGGAACCGGGAAGCCAGGGTGAGCCATTTTCCCCTGAATTTGTTTTATTGCTGCATAATGCATACATGTTAAAAAGAGCTCTTCCGCAGGGGTCCTCTGCGGCCCTGCTTTCTGTATCCCCTCCAGTGGAGTCTGGCCTTGGATTACTGTCGGGCGCGTTTTCCCCTGACAGATGGCCGCAAGACAAGCGCACCCCCTTTTTCCCTCCCGTGGTCGGGAAAGAGCCAAAACACATAAAGTCCACACTCACCGTTCACTAATGCATCATACATCCACTTCTGAACTCTCATCTTCGTAATCTCACATCACTTATACCTCTACTCACAGAAATATATATACCATATGTCTTCATGCCTTAACATTGCCCTTTAAGCTTCCCATTGTCTCCTTCCAATATTTCAATGTTTGTGTTCCATTCATGCCTTAATATGGCCCTTTAAGCTTCCCATTGTCTCCTTCCAATGTTTCAATGTTTGTGTTCCATTGTTATATTCCTTAACGTTACTTCGATTGTCTCGCATAACTCTGCACAATGTAACCCATAACCAAGTTGTAACAAACTGTATTTCCATCATTTATATCATATTGTAAGCCACACTGAGCCCGCAAAAAGGTGGGAAAATGTGGGATACAAATGCAATAAATAAATAAATAAATGTGAGGACTCTGAGGGGTCTGGCAGGCCTTCGTGGTCTGGAGAGCCAGAAGAAGGTGCAGGATTGCCACCGGATCCAGATAATCCTTCCGCGGTGAGGATTTTCCACCGCGATGAGCTGCTAGCGCTTATTACTGATGCCTTGCAGGTCCTCTCTATAGAAGACCCTGGGAGTACTGAGCTTCCTCTGGTAATCCAAGGATGGCAAGTACTAAGAAGCCTGCTCGAGCCTTTCCTTTGCATGACTCCATCCAAGAGCTTATCACGGCTCAATGGGCTGACCCCGAGGGGCCTTTGAAAGTCGCCAGGGCTATGGGGCAATTATACCCTCTGAGGAGCATTTGGCGCGCCTAGCAGTGCCTAAACTGGATGCCCTAGTCACAGCTGTGACAAAGAAAACTACCCTCCCAGTAGAAGGAGGAGTTGCCCTGAAGGACATGCAGTACCGTCGCCTGGAGACAGCTATGAAACGGTCCTTTGAAATTTCAGGCCTCTCCTTACGGGCGTCTGCATGCAGCTGCTACGCTGCCCGAGCCTGCCTCACTTGGTTGGAACAGGCCGGAGATGGAGCGGAGCCCCTTATGGAGGAGGCACCGCGGATGGAGTCGGCCTTGTCATTTTTGGCTGACACCCTTTATGATCTGGTCAGAGCTTTGGCTAAACAGATGGCTGTAGCGGTGGCGGCTCGCCATCTTCTGTGGCTATGGCATTGGGCAGCTGACATGGCCTCTAAGCAAAGGTTGGTGAAGTTGCCCTTTCAAGGCCTTCTCCTGTTTGGTGAGGAGTTGGAGAAAATTGTGAAAGGCCTGGGGGATGCCAAACCCCGGCGCTTACCCGAGGATAGGCCGCGGCCTTCTTCTAAGGCCTCGCTTCTGTGAAGCTAGAAGGTACCGCCCGGGGCGTTCTGCTGGGTTCAATTTGCGTGCCCGTTTTCAGCAGAGGAACTCCTTTTGCTCGGACAAACGTTCCGCAGCAGCAGGCTCAAGATCTGGAGTCCATGGGCGACCCTCTCAATGATGGTGCGCCGGCCCCCTCCTCAATTCCTGTGATAGGAGGACGACTTTCCCTCTTTCTCGAGGAGTGGGCCAAGATTACCTCAGATCAGTGGGTCTTGGACCTGATCATACATAGTAACATACATAGTAAATGACGGCAGAAAAAGACCTGCATGGTCCATCCAGTCTGCCCAACAAGATAAACTCATATGTGCTACTTTTTGTGTATACCTTACCTTGATTTGTACCTGTCCTTTTCAGGGCACAGACCATGTAAGTCTGCCCAGCACTATCCCCACCTCCCGCCATCGGCTCTGCCACCCAATCTCAGCTAAGCTCCTTAGAATCCATTCCTTCTGAACAGGATTCCTTTATGTTTATCCCATGCGTGTTTGAATTCTGTTACCGTTTTCATTTCCACCGCCTCCCGTTGGAGGGCATTCCAAGCATCCACTACTCTCTCCGTGAAAAAATACTTCCTGACATTTTTCTTGAGTCTGCCCCCCTTCAATCTCATTTCATGTCCTCTCGTTCTACCGCCTTCGCACCTCCGGAAAAGGTTCGTTTGCGGATTAATACTTTTCAAATATTTGAATGTCTGTATCATATCACCCCTGTTTTTCCTTTCTTCCAGAGTATACATGTTCAGGTCATCAAGTCTCTCCTCATACGTCTTGTAACGCGAATCCCTTACCATTCTCGTAGCTTTTATTTGCACCGCTTCAATTCTTTTTACATCCTTTGCAAGGTACGGCCTCCAAAACTGAACACAATACTCTAGGTGGGGCCTCACCAACGACTTATACAGGGGCGTCAACACCTCCTTTCTTCTGCTGGTCACACCTCTCTCTATACAGCCTAACAACCTTCTAGCTACGGCCACCGCCTTGTCACACTGTTTCGTCGCCTTCAGATCCTCAGATACTATCACCCCAAGATCCCTTTCCCCGTCCGTACCTATCAGATTCTCCCCGCCTAACACATACGTCTCCCGAGGATTTCTATTCCCTAAGTGCATCACTTTGCATTTCTTCGCATTGAATTTTAATTGCCAAACCTTAGACCATTCTTCTAGCTTCCTCAGATCCTTTTCCATGTTTTCCACTCCCTCCCGGGTGTCCACTCTGTTACAGATCTTAGTATCATCTGCAAATAGGCAAACTTTACCTTCTAACCCTTCGGCAATGTCACTCACAAATGTATTGAACAGAATCGGTCCCAGCACCGATCCTTGAGGCACACCACTACTCACCTTTCCCTCCTC
Organism: Microcaecilia unicolor; assembly: GCF_901765095.1. Lineage (NCBI taxonomy): Eukaryota > Metazoa > Chordata > Amphibia > Gymnophiona > Siphonopidae > Microcaecilia > Microcaecilia unicolor. The sequence continues at coordinate 114,468,373 of NC_044040.1, read as the reverse complement.
CGAGCGAATTCCATTCACCACCACCCTCTGGCGTCTGTCCGTCAACCAGTTCCTAATCCAGTTCACCACTTCGGGTCCTATCTTCAGCCCATCCAGTTTATTTAAGAGCCTCCTGTGGGGAACCGTGTCAAAAGCTTTGCTGAAATCTAAGTAGATTACGTCCATAGCTCTTCCCTGATTCAATTCTCCTGTCACCCAATCAAAGAACTCAATGGGATTCGTTTGGCACGATTTCCCTTTGGTAAAACCATTTTGTCTCGGATCTTGCAACTTATTGGCTTCCAGGAAATTCACTATCCTTTTCTTCAGCATCGCTTCCATTACTTTTCCAATAATCGAAGTGAGGCTTACCGGCCTGTAGTTTCCAGCTTCTTCCCTATCACCACTCTTGTGAAGAGGGACCACCTCCGCCGTTCTCCAATCCCTCGGAACCTCTCCCGTCTGCAAGGATATATTAAACAAATCTTTAAGAGGACCCGCCAGAACCTCTCTGAGCTCCCTCAATATCCTGGGGTGGATCCCATCCGGTCCCATGGCTTTGTCCACCTTTAGCTTTTCAAGCTGTTCATACACACTCTCTTCTGTGAACGGTGCTCTATCCACTTCAATCTCATTTGTACTTTTTGCAGTCTATCGCGGTCCTTCCCCAGGATTTTCTTCTGGGAAAACAGAACAAAAGTATCTATTTAGCAAATTTGCTTTTTCTTCATCATTATCCACATTAATTTAATTAATTTGTTACATTTGTACCCCACATTTTCCCACCTATTTGCAGGCTCAATGTGGCTTACAGAGCACCGTCAAAGGCGTTCGCCAAATATATTTTTCAACAGGGAGTCAATGAAGATTTTGGAACAGAGGAGAAACAAACATGATTGAACTTATGTGCATGACATATGAGTTAGACATTCGTCCATCGTTTAAATCTATTTGACAACAAGGTCTTTTCTATCAAGCAGTTCATATTCCGCTTGATTCTTCAGCATCTTTTCTAACTCGGGCATCTTCTGTTATTTTTTTTGTAAACAATTAAAAACATATTTGTTTCAAAAATATCCAATTTAGCCTTTTTTTTTTATTTTATTTTATTATTTATATTTTTACAGACTATTATTCAAGATACAACTTGAAGGATAGTGTACATCTACAATTGTAAATCAAACAGGCAAAATTCAATATTACCATTATTCCAAATGGAAATATTCTAGCAAAACACTCAAGTCCTAACAAAGGAATCCAAGATTTAAAATTAAGAGGAAAAACAAGGAAATAATTATAAGAAAGAACACTTATGAAGGGAGTGCTAAATTTCTAAAGCTATCTAGAAGATCTTTTAGACGCAATAAAAGCCGATAGCTGTTGGGGTTCCAGGAAAACATATTTAACAGAGTCAAACCTAACAATACATTTATATGGATACCTCAGAAAGAATACCCCTCCTAGCTGTTGAATTGCTGGTTTGATAATAAGGAACTGTTTTCGTTTACGTTGAGTTTCTCTAGAGAGATCAGGAAACAAGGAAATTTTTAAACCCAAAAACAGTGTATCCCTATGTTGAAAAAACATTGAGAACAACCACTGTTTATCATGTGGCAACGCCACAGTTGCCACCAAAGTGGCCGCTGTGGCTAATTCAGTGTCTGAAGTCTCTAGAAATTGTGATAAATTTTCAGGTCTTTGTTCCTGTTGATTTTGTTGAATAGTATTTTTGTTAGGAAGATAATATACTTTAGTAAAGGGTGGAATATTCTCCTGAGGAATTCCCAAATTTTCCCTCAAATATCTTTTCAGCATTTCAGCCGGTTGAATCATCTGAATTCTTGGGAAATTTACGAATCTCAAGTTAAGGTTTCTCATATGGTTCTCGTACATTTCAACTTTAAGTCTTAAATTTGTAATATCTTTTACCATCGTCATTTGAAGATTTTCAATTTTTTTTGTTTCTTGTTCTAACTTATCCATGCGATTTACCAAAACTTGTTGAGTTTTTTCATTCTGTTCCACCCTTTGTTCTAAGGATTTTAATTTCTGAGATCCTTTAACTACTTGAGCAAGAAATAATTTCCCCAGTTGGGACATTAATTCCCAAAGGGAATCTAGAGTTACCTCCACAGGCTTGTTAGACAGCTCCGCCGGAAATATGCTTTCCCAGTCTTCCACCGGCTCTCCGCTTTCGTCTCTTTCCCCTGCTTCTTCACTCGATCTTGTTCGTCCCGCCTCATCTAGTTGAAACTGATTACCCAGTGCAGATCCCGTGCGTTCTTGAGCCAGGCCTTGCTCTCCTTGAAGCGGCGAACTTGTGATCAGCGGTTGCGGGGGCGGAGCTCTATGATCGGGGCTTAAAGTTGTCTCCAGCCCGGAGGACGCCATCGAGTCCTCCAAAACAGCGGCGTCCAACAAGGGCCCTCTCCCGATCTGCATTGCAGTTCCCTGCTGGCTCACAAACCGATCCATCGGTCCGGTAATCGAAGGAGGTAGTGGGGTAAATCGGGCACTACTCTTCCCTCTTCGTTTAGGCATAATGGCAGAGAGGAATCAGAGCGTACAGCTAAACATAAGTGCTAGCGGCCATCTTGGATCCAATTTAGCCTTTTAATAATTTTTCTCTCTTATTGTAATTCATTATCTTTTGTAAACCACTTTGGACCAAATGCTGGGATTAAGCGGTTTATAAGTAAGTAGATTAGATTTGATTAGATTGATTTTTAAATCAGCCCATGGTGTCGTGTTTGAAAAAAATAAGCTGACTGCCACAGGCTGCGTATTGACTGCTATGCTTTTATACTATTTGATTGTAGGTATGATGAATTATGAGTTTTGCATTTGAGCACATTTGTAGAATGTTAGGTTTATGTTTTTACTCTTCTTTCTTTGTTCGTATAAATTACTCTGTGTGTACTTTGTAAACCACTCAGAATTTAAGCTGTGCAGTACAAAAATATTTTAAGAATTTAACACACTGCTCCCCTCTCTTAAGACGATCACTGCTGCTTACAAACAACCTATAATCAGGAATTTAAATGTGAAATGAGTTGAGGAAGTAATGGCGGGAGGTAGGGTAGAATGGTCATTCCTCGCAGTTCCTGAAATGTGGACAGATTATCCTATTTCACTGCCAACGTATCAGAGCATTGACTGTGGTTTTATCATCTTTTTTTCTTGTAAAATATTTCCAAATATCTTGGCGGCCTCCGTGGCGCAGCCCCAGTGAATGGTCAAACCAAACCCACCATGGCCATAATTATGTATCACCTGGACCGTATTGCTTCCGTATGTAAGAGCTTCTCTTTCCAGCCGAACTTTGTTTCGCACTGGTCGTAAACCGGACCACTCGGTCACAATTTTTGCATTCTTCAAACTGGGCACCAACTGGCAGCAATCTTCCCAAACAGTTTTGTGATCCTTTGAGTTGTTCTGCTCACTCCAGTTTCCCAACTGGAAAATCCCTCCCAGTGTCACCAGTTGGCTCCCTGGAATAATGTATGGTGTGGTATAGACACTGGTATGGAAATCATGCGTTAAAATAAAGTGCTTCATCCAAGGGGCGAAAACCTGTATAATTTGGCCTCGGTCTGGTTTTAAATCTGGGTCTGGTTGCAGATCTCCTGCACGTATTCCCGTGCAATTAAATATAACGTCTGTACCTTCTCTGGCCACCTGTTCAAAGGATTCAATCTTCTTGAGGAAGAACTGGACTCCCCGTTCCTTTAACTTATTCATAAGCTACGGTAAGTAGCTCTTTCCTTCGATCATCAGTGCAGTGTTAAACCAGCCATAACTGTAACCAGGAAACAGCGCAAGTTCCTTTGATGTCAGATTCCTAAATCCCAGAACGCTCTCCTTCCAAGAGGGAGGTGGAGCTGATTCCTTTAAGAGATTGTAGCCAGACTGCAGGAATACTCCCATTTTATCTGCTTCTTCGGTGTTAACATAGTCCAGTAGATAATCAAACGTCTCCCTGTTCCATTTAGTTTCTTGAGTGTTCCCCTTATCATATAAATAAGGTTGCCACAACCCAGCTGCTCCATCGCTAGTGGTCAGAGGCGTGTAGGTGTCCGCGTACACTTTGATCACCAGTGGATTCACTTTGGCGTGATCTTGCTCATGGATGCAGAGGGCAGTGGACAGTCCAATCACGCCCGCTCCGATCACAGTTACGTGCATCTTTCGGACTCCTAAACTCCTGACTACGAAAGCCGTGCATGGCAGGGCTCGTCTGGAGATCATCAGCGGTTCGCAGTATCTTTTAGTCTCACAATTCCCTTTTTAGCCATTCTCCTTTCACTTATATACCTGAAGAAATTTTTGTCACCCCTCCTTACATTTCTAGCTATTTGTTCTTGCACTTTTGCCAGATGTATCTCTCTCTTGGCTTCTTTCAGTTTCATCCTGTATTCCTCCTCGTGTTCCTTTTCTTGAGTTTTTGTGTATTTCCGGAACGCCAACTCTTTAGCCTTTATTTTCTCAGCCACTTGCTTGGAGAACCATATCGGTTTACTTTTTCTCTTGCTTTTATTTACTTTCCTTACAGGTTCGTGGCCCTATTTATAGCTTCTTTCAGCCTGGACCACTGTCCTTCCACTTCTCGTACTTCCTCCCAGCCCTTCCTCAGGTATTCCCCCATTTTACTAAAGTCAGCACACTTGAAATCCAGAACTTTGAGTTTTGAGTGGTCGCTCTCCACTTTAGCTGTAATATCAAACCAAACCATTTGATGGTCACTGTTGCCCAGGTGGGCACCCACTCGGATATTTGACATGCTATCCCCATTTGTGAGCACCAGATCCAGTGTCGCTCCCTCCCTCGTGATCAAAGGCTACAGAATAGAATTCAATGCCCCGATAAGAGACGTGTTTGTGGAGTCCCGATGCGGTTCTGCCGCCAAACGGGCGGCGGTAGAGGAGACCTTGCAAGTCTTGATTCACATTGGGGCGGTTTCCCCCGTGCCTCCCGCCGAATGCGGCTCTGGCCGTTACTCCATTTACTTCGTGGTGCTGCAAAAAGGAGAGTCTTTTCAGCCTATCCTAGACTTAAAACAAGTCAACAAGTCTCTGAACGTGCGGCATTTTCACATGGAAACCCTGCGCTTCGTTATAGCGGCGTTACAGCCAGGAGAGTTTCTCACGTCTCTGGACCTGAAAGAAGCTTACTTGCACATACCAATTTGGCCCCTGCACCAGAGGTTTCTGCATTTTGCGGTGATGGGAAAACATTTCCAGTATCGGGCCCTGCCTTTTGGCCTTGCCACAGCTCCCCAAACCTTTTCCAAGGTAATGGTGGTAGTAGCTGCTTTTCTCAGGCGAGAGGATATCTGGGTTCACCCGTACCTAGACGACTGGCTCATCAGAGCAGACTCTGTAGAAGAGAGTCATCAGGTTACAGCCAGAGTGGTCTCAGTACTGCAATCTCTGGGCTGGGTCGTCAATATAGCCCAAAGTCACCTGACCCCCTCTCAATCGCTAGAATATTTGGGGGTCCGGTTCGACACAGCCTCGGGGATGGTCTTCCTACCCGAGCAAAGGCGTTGCAAGCTTCAGAACCAGGTCCGTCTGCTCCTGAGGATGCCTCGCCTGCGAGCTTGGGACATTGTCCAGCTGTTGGGGTCGATGACGGCCACTTTGGAAGTGGTGCCTTGGGCGAGAGCGCACCTGAGATCTCTGCAGTGCTCCCTGCTTCAACGCTGGTCTCCAGTATCTCAGGATTATCAATGCAGACTCACGTGGCTCCCTGCAGCCCGGCTCAGTATGGAGTGGTGGCTCTCAGACAGCATGCTGCGGCGAGGAATGCCGCTAGCGCTCCCTGATTGGTGCCTGGTGGTAACAGATGCCAGCCTGAAGGGCTGGGGTGCACATTGCTGGGGAAGGGCTGGGGTGCACATTGCTGGGGAAGGCATGCCCAGGGTCTTTGGACACCTGAGGAGTCGGAGTGGTCCATCAATCGCTTGGAGTTGAAAGCGATTTTCCAGGCGCTTCTGGCCTTTCAATTGACCCTGGAAGGATTGGCTGTCAGAGTTCTGTCGGACAACATGACAGCAGTGGCCTACATAAATTGCCAAGGAGGCACTCAGTGCATAGCACTAGCTGCGCAGGCCGCCCAGATTTGCCACTGGGCCGAGCTTCATCTGCAGTTTCTGTCAGCAGCTCATATTGCAGGTCAAAGCAACGTGCAAGCCGATTATCTGAGCAGGAATCAAATTGACCCAGCGGAATGGGAACTTGCAGGCGAAGTATTCCTGCAGATATGTGCCAAATGGGGAAAGCCCATAATGGATCTTATGGCGTCAAGCACAAATGCCAAGGTCCCGTGCTTCTACAGCAGACGGAGAGATCCTCGTTCGTCAGGGTTGGATGCCTTGGCTCAACCCTGGCCTCAGGGCCTCCTGTATGTGTTCCCTCCATGGCCCTTGATAGGGCGAGTACTCCTGCGAATTCGGCTACACTAAGGAGAGGTGGTTCTCATTGCCTCGGATTGGCCCAGGAGGCCGTGGTATGCGGACCTCCGGTGGATGCTGGTAGAGGATCCCCTGCCGTTACCTCTGGTACCCAACCTGTTGTCACAGGGCCCGGTGACCATGGAGGACGCCTGCCACTTTGGTCTTACGGCATGGCTATTGAGAGGGCGCAATTGAGAGACAAGGGATATTCCAGTAAAGTCATTTCCACTCTCCTACAGGCCTGCAAGCGTTCCACTTCTGTGGCTTATGCCAGGATTTGGCGCCACTTTGAGGCTTGGTGTGCTTCTAAAGCGATCACACCCATGCGGGCTTCTGTCTCGCCGATACTTGACTTTTTGCAGGATGGTATACAAAAAGGCTTGGCCTATAATTCCCTGCGTGTTCAAGTGGCAGCCTTCGCATGTACGTTTGTACGTTTGGGAAGCTTGCCAGGTGCCCTTGGCCTGGATTGGCCACTGTCGTGGACAGGATGCTGGGCTCGATGGACCCTTGGTCTTTTCCCAGTATGGCATTACTTATGTACTTATGTACTTATGTTTTCGAGGGAAGGTCTCTGGCCTCTCTCTGGCTGCTTGCCCGGATCTAACACGTTTTCTTAGAGGGGTGCTTCGGCTCCGTCCTCCCGTGCGGGCTCTGTGTCCGGCCTGGAACCTGGGGTTAATTTTATTTTAAATCTTTTTTATTAACTGGTATTCGCATAAAAGATACATTCATGTACTGCAACCATAGCACATCACAATGTAATACAACATGTTAACTTCTGATAACTATTACCATCAACATGATATCTGGGTATTTCTTTTGAACAACCTTATGCTACCTCCTCCCTCCCCTCCCTTCCCCTTCCCATCCCTTTTCCTTTTACCCCTCCCCCCCTCCCCCCCCCCCTCCCTCCTCTACTCCTCAAGTTAGTGGCATTCTGGGCATAGCAGGACGTTTCAAGTATCACTATGTTCAACAATTAGAAGTTTGCTCCTGGCTGCTGGTTGAAGAGTGTCCCAGAAATTACTCCAGGTGTTTGTCAGTTGTCTACCCGCTTCTGTTTCAAAGTCTTGCACTCCACGTCTCTCTAATTTCAACATCTCTATTATTTGTACCCTCCATTGGGCCAGTGTTGGGCTGGCACTCTCTCTCCAATTTGTCAGTAGTACTCTTTTCCCCTGCAGCATAGCTCGTTGCAAAAACCCCTTCAAGCCCGGCACTCAGAGACTTACATTTTTAAAATCTTCAAATAAAAGCAAGGGTTGTAAAGGCACTGTACAGTTCCAATACTTCTCAATGGCTCCCACCACCGCTTTCCAGAAGCTGTGTACCTGCGGGCATAACCAAAACATATGACTCAGAGTAGCTGGATCTTGTCCACATTTCAAGCATGCCCCAGAGGCTCCGAACTTTGCCTTATATGCTCGATTAGGCGCCACATAGAGTCTCAGCGCGAACTTATATTGCAGCTCCCAGTCACGAGGAAACGTGACACTTTTCCGTGTACTAGTCAGAAACCCTGTGAACAGAGTCTCCGTGACTTCCTCCCTTAGGTCTATCGTCCACTTCTGTGCATAACTTCTGTAATCTATGCCCTCCGTCGAGTCTAGGAGGTTTCTGTGAAAGAATCTCAGCGGCACCACACTCTGGGCCCCCAGAGTCAGCGCCGAACTTATTATCTCCTGCACATCTTCGCATAAGTTCATCCAGCCCAATGAGTGAACATAATGTCTCACTTGGTAATATGCAAGGGAGTCCGCTCTCGGTAGCCCAAACTCTTGCTGCAGCTCTGACAATTTCTTAAGTTTACCTTCCTCATCCAGTATCTGGTATAGGTATTGAATCCCCCGGGAATGCCATTCAGCAAAGGTCCTTGAAGAGGTCCCCACTGGAAAGTCCGGGTTATGTTTTAATGGCAGAAAGGGCGTTGCTGCAGAAGAGAATCTGTGCCGCCGGCACAGCCATCTCCATGCTTCTCTTGCTGAGCTGACGAATGGGTTTTTCCTGATTTCCATCTGCGGCCTCTTCCCTGTGGTGTGTAACAGCCATCCCAGGTGCTCCTTGGGAGACAGCAAGGTCTCTATGTCAGTTGGCGTGAAGTTCTGCGTACCAGCCAGCCAGTCTCTAATGTGCCTTAGTATACAGGACACCACCAATATCTTATATTCAACAACCCCATACCCCCATGAGCCCTAGGCTTCTGCAATCCCATCATTGGCAGTCTGGGGCGCCGGCCCCTCCACAGGAATTCCTGAATCAGTTGAGACAACCTCCGCTCCTCCCTCCTCCGCAAATATAGTGGCAACATTTGGAATAAATAAAGCCACTTGGGCGCTATCATCATATTAAAGAGCGCTATGCGGCCTATTAACGAAATGGGATAGGCGCCCCAGAGCTGCAAAAGCCTTCGAGTCTCCATCAGTGGAAATACATTCAATTTATACAGAGCTGACAGGTCAGCTGACACCCGAACCCCTAGATATTTGATATTGCCTTCTGCCCACCCCAAGGGGAATTCCCCGTTCCAGCTGTCCTTTATTCTCTCTCCCAATGGCAGCCCCTGCGATTTTGTGAGATTAAGCTTAAAGCCCGAAAGGTTCCCATACCTTTGCAGCACCTCTAAAAAACAGTACAGGGATGAGTGGCCTGCATCCAGCAGCAATAATAGATCGTCTGCATATGCAAGAATTTTCGTTGCTACCCCTTGGATTCTTATTACCCGTATCCCCTCTTCTGCCCGCACCTTGCACAGCAACGGTTCCAAAGAGAGCACAAACATCAAAGGGGACAAGGGGCAGCCCTGCCGTGTCCCACACTCTATGTCTAGTTCCCGGGTTCTGACCCCATTAATTATAAGCATTGCTTTCGGTGAAGAATATAGTGTTCGTATGGCCTGCAGATACCAGCCCGTTATCCCCACCCATTGCAAAGTTTCAAACATGAAGGGCCAGAGCACCCTGTCAAAAGCGCGCTCTGCGTCTAGACTAACTATAAGACCACCCTCTCCTTCTACTGCCACGTGGATCACAGCCGCTAACAACTTGCGTACATTGAGCACTGACTGTCGACCTCTAACAAAGCCCACCTGGCTTTCATGGCACGCCGGGGCAGCAGAGGAGCCAGTCTATCTGCTAATATTCGTGACAAGATTTTGAGGTCTACATTAATCAATGATATCGGCCTGTACGATCCAGGGCTCAACAGGTCTCTCCCTCCCTTTGGTATTAGGCTGACTAATGCTGTGTTCGCCTGTGGGAGTAAAGTCTCTTGTTCTGTCACCTCCATATAATATTCCCACAGCGGCCCTACAAGCTGATTCCCCAATAATTTATAAAATTCACCCGAATAACCATCTGTTCCGGGTGCCGAGTACAGCTTTAATGCTTTAATAGCTTTCTGGATTTCCTTAGCCGTTATCGGCTCATTTAACCCTGCTGCCTCCTCCGCAGTGAGTTGTGGCAACTCCGATTTTCTCAGATAGGTTCTTATTGCCTCTAAGTCCCCTTTCCCCCCTTGATACAACGCTGCAAAATGACTCCAGAGTGTCTCAGCTATTTCTTCTGCCCTTATCTTCACCTGCCCCGCACTATCTTTAATTGCCGCAATAAAGTGAGGTCTATGGGCTCCTTTCACCATCCTCGCTAAGCGCCCCCCACTATGTCTCCATATTTGTGCATCTTGTATTTCCTATATATTAGTGAACGGGTCATTTGCTCATGTAATATCTCGTTCAGCGCTGCTCGTGCCACCATCAGCGATTCGTAATTCCCTGTTGTAGGTGACTTTATATGTCGCCGCTTTGCCTCTCTAAATTGGTACTCTCTGTCTATAATACCTTTTGCAATGCGGCGGTTGCGCTGACTTACATATGCAATTATGTGCCCCCGCAACACTGCTTTTGCAGCTGCCCAGAAAAGCACTGGGTCATCTGCATGCTGAGCATTAAAGGTGCAGTATTCTTCCCATTTAGTGAGCAAGTACTTCTTAAATTCTGCAGAGGGGTATAGGTAAGCTGGGAACCTCCAATTCACCTGTGCTCTATAGTATGGCTGCGCTTCAAAATCCACCATATCATTGCGTGTCTGAGAGGCCCTCCGGCCCTATTTGCACCGCCTGTACCTGGCTAAAGAGTTCCTGCGAGAGGAGGATATAATCTAATCTAGAGTGGGTCCTATGGGCCCTAGAGATGTGTGTGTAGGCCTTCTCCTCTAGATTCAGCAGCCGCCACGCATCTACCAGTCCCGCTAACCTGCAGAAGGACTCCGACAATGATGGACTAGATGGGGTCCCTTTGTGTTTAGGCCCAGAGCGATCCATCTCCCAGTCAAACACCTGATTCATATCCCCTGCCACTATTATGGGCAATTCTGCATACTGTTGGCACTTAGCCAATAGCTGAGAGTAAAAAGCCTTACTCGATCCTGTAGGTGCATAAACTGCTATCAAGAGCCGATCCCTGCCTTGTAGTTTGAGTTTGACCCCCACATATTTTCCTTCTTTATCTTTAAATAACGGTGTAACTTGGCAAGCTAGGGCTTGTGAATTAAGATAGCCACCCCTCCCTTTCTACCGCTTGCTGGGTAACAGTGCAGTTCCATATCATCAAGCTGATCAATCCATAGACTGGTGGGTTGTGTCCATCTACCAGCAGGTGGAGATAGAGAGCAAACTTTTGCCTCCCTATATGTGGTCATGTGCTGCCGGAAACTCCTCAGTATGTTCTCTATCTCAGCAGGTGGTGGTCACACACAGCAGCAGCTCTGGCTAGGCCTCCAAGCCTAATCCTTAGGTTTTGTTGAGGCCTGGGGTTGAGGGCTCTTCTTGAGCAAGTGCAAACCTGGTGGCGCCAGGTCCCTCCTTTTCTCCCCCCTCCCGCTGGCTCCGTTAAAAAAAAAAAAAATATATATTTTTAAACGTCTTTTTAAAGGCGTTTTAATTCGACGTTTCTTTAAACGTTCATTGCAGCTACTCACTGGGACACCAGTTCGTTACAGCTCGGAGCGGCAAGCAGGTAATTTTACCTTTTTATAGCGGGCAGGGGGTTCCCCGATTCTTCTCCTCGTGGCAATGGCGTCGGAGGGCGAGGGCGCAAAGGGTCACTCCCCGGATCGCTGGAGCGCTTCTAGAGGGGATGCGGGGGTTTTACAACCTGATTCGCCCTTGATGGGTGATAGTTTAGTGACCGATGAATGTCCCGGTCGTTCCTCCGGCGTGGCGGTTTTTTTCCCGCCATAAAGCCCATCCCCCGCTCCTCGCCTCCGCCATCTTGGCCGGCCACGCGGCTCGGACGGCTTCTTCGGGGCCGCCCTTGAGGTTGGAGACATTAATGCCATGAATGCCCTTAATTTGGGCGACGGCCACAAAAGCGGCTAAAGTTAGCGCCGTTCTTCCCGCGCGGCTCCTTCACGGAGTTTCGCGCCGGACCCATTTTGGATGCGCAGCATGTCTCCTCCCCCGCTATTGCGAGCGCCGGTTGAGAGTGCTGTCTAGGGCTGCTGCCCAGGCTGCGGAAGTGCACAGTCTGGGGGGTTCTCCCCCGAGTTTGTTTTGCTGCTGCATCAGGCTTTCCTCATGCAAAACGCTGCCCTGCTCCCTCTTCTGATAAAGAGGTTGAGGTTCCCAGAGGTAAACGCCCTCGGCGTTGATTTCCAGGCCTTGGAGGACCTTTTGTCTCCTCCGATGTAGATGAGGGCAGCGTTGTCTGAGGTCTCCCAACGATCCTTTGCGGATTCCTTGGAGAGGATAGATCCCCGCTCGGCTGGGAGCGGATGACCCCTCTGCAGCGCGGCTTTTTAGCCCAGAGGATTTGCCCAACCTGTTGTTACAGGCCATGGACACTGTTGAAGATTTCCTCTCCGGAGGACGTCTCTCCCTCAGCCCCTGTTGGCTCTGCCATTATGCTGGGGACGAAGCGCCCGCCTAGAACCTTCCACGTGCATGATGCCATGCACACCTTAATTGCGGCTCAATGGGATGTCCCGGAAACGAGCCTTAAAGTGGCTAGGGCTAGGTCCCGCCTCTATCCTTTGGCTGTGAGTGAACGTGAGGCTATCGTGGCCTACCGTGGATTCTTAATCACTGCGGTGACTAAGAAAACGGAGTTGCCGGTGGAAGGTGGCACGGGCCCTAAAGGACCCCAAGACAGAAGATTGGAGGCGGCCTTAAGGTCGTCCTTTGAGGGCAGCTGCTTTAAGTTTGCAGGCCTCAGTTTGCGGCTCCTATGTGGCCAGGGCGTGCCGGACTATGGTGCAGCGGGCTTCCCCCTCGGATCATTCCTTGAGGCTGATTGGCCGGCCCTGGAATCGGGCTTAGCCTATTTGGCAGACTTGCTGTATGATGTCTGGAGAGCCTCAGCTAAAGGCATGGCTCAGACAGTCTCTGCGCGGCGGTGGCTTTGGCTGAAACATTGGTCTGCTGACCACGTCCTCTAAATCCCGCCTGGCTAGATGCCTTTTAAAGGCAAGCTGCTCTTTGGGGTCGAGCTGGACAAAATCGTGACCGATCTCGGCACGTCTAAGGGCAAGAAATTACCAGAGGTCAGGGCTCGGGTTATAGTACTCGTCCCGATACCTCCAGAGGACGGTTGCAGGAAGCCCATCGGTACCGCCGGGGCAAGTCGGGTTCCTCTGCCCCCCTCTCCTTCAAGAGGAATTTCTCCCCAAGCAGCATTCCTTTCGCAGAGGACTGCCGTCCCGGAGGTGCTCCCTCCGGTCCTCCCCCAGGGTCTCGTACCCAATGACGGGGCCTTGGTCCACGCCCCAGTGCAGATTTGGCGGACGGCTGTCCTCGTTTTCTGGGCGAGTGGACCACTATAACTTCAGACGCGTGGGTGCTGGAAGTCATCAGAGACGGCTACAAGCTAGAGTTTCTGCCAACCCTTAAGAGACGGGTTTGTACTCTCTCCCTGCAAGTCTCGGTCAAGCTGTGGTAGTGCAGCAGACCTTGGACAACCTGATCCGCCTGGGTGCGGTCGTTCCGTGCCAAAAATCAGATTGGAAGGGACGTTACTCCATTTACTTTGTGGTTCCAAAGAAAGGAGGTTCTGTACGGCCTATCCTCGACCTCAAAGGGGTCACATGGGCCTGGAAAGTGAGGCACTTTCGCATGGAGACTCTCCGCTCTGTTATAGCGGCAGTGAAGGCAGGAGAGTTCTTGGCTTCCTTGGACATCAAGGAAGCGTACCTGCATATTCCCATCTGGCCTCCTCTCCAACGCTTTCTGCGTTTTACAGTCCTGAGACGACACTTCCAGTTCAGAGCCCTCCCTTTCGGGTTGGCTACTGCTCCGCGGACCTTTTCCAAAGTAATGGGGGTCATAGCGGCCTTCCTGCTAAAGGAAGGAGTACAAGTCCATCCTTATCTGGACGACTGGTTGATCCGAGCCCCCTCTTATGCAGAGTGCGGCAAAGCTATGGACCGGGTAATTGCTCTTTTGAGCTCCCTGGGATGGATCATCAACTGGAAGAAGAGCCAGCTGCGCCCGACTCAGTCCCTGGTGTATCTGGAAGTTCGATTCGACACTCAAGTGGGCAGAGTGTTCCTGCCAGACAATCGGATTGTCAAGCTTCAGGCTCAGGTGGACTAGTTCCTAGTAGCCTCTCCTATTCGGGCTTGGGACTACGTGCAGCTGTTGGGCTCTATGACGGCCACGATGGAAGTAGTGCCCTGGGCCAGGGCTCATATGAGACCACTACAGCTATCTCTGCTGCTGCGCTGGACTCCGATGTCGGAGGATTATGCTGTGCGCCTTCCCGTGGACCCAGCAGTGCGCAAGGCGCTGAGCTGGTGGACGCAGACAGACAAGTTGTCTGCAGGATTGCCTCTGGTGACCCCGGAGTGGATTGTCATCACGACAGACGCCTCTTTGATGGGCTGGGGAGCCCACTGCTTGGGAAGGACAGCGCAGGGGCTCCAGTCTCCTGCAGAGGCAAGTGGTCTATCAACCTCCTGGAACTCAGAGCCATTCGGTTGGTGTTATTGGAGTTCATCCCGGTACTGGTGTTGAAGCCTGTACGGGTCCTGTCGGACAATGCCACGGCTGTGGCCTATATCAACTGCCAGGGAGGTACCAAGAGCGCCCCTCTAGCCAAGGAGGCTATGAGTCTTTGCCAGTGGGCGGAAGCGAACCTGGAGCAGCTTTCAGCGGCCCACATTGCCGGAGTCATGAATGTCAAGGCGGACTTTCTCAGTCGCCATACCTTGGAGCCCGGAGAGTGGCAACTATCTGCTCAGGCGTTCTTGGACATCACGAAGCGCTGGGGCCAGCCGAGCCTAGATCTGATGGCGTCATCGGCCAATGGCCAAGTGCCGCGCTTTTTCAGCAGAGGACGGGACCCTCGATCCCTGGGAGTAGATGCTCTTCTCCAACAGTGGCCGACACAAGAGCTCCTCTATGTGTTCCCGCCCTGGCCCATGTTGGGCAGGGTGCTAGACCGGGTGGCAAAGCATCCCGGCAGGGTAATCCTGGTGGGTCCGGATTGGCCCAGACGTCCCTGGTATGCGGACTTGTTCAGGCTCTCAGTCGACGATCCTCTGCGGCTGTCAGTGGAGCAGGGCCTGTTACATCAGGGTCCCGTGGTGATGGAGGATCCCTCTCCCTTTGGTCTTACGGCCTGGCTATTGAGCGGCAGCGTCTGAGGAAGAAGGGCTTCTCAGACAAGGTCATCGCCACTATGCTGAGAGCGAGGAAGCGCTCTATTTCTACTGCTTACGCCAGGGTTTGGCGTATCTTTGCAGCATGGTGTGAAGCAGGCTCACTTTCTCCCTTCACTGCTCCAATTTCTTCAGTGTTGGCGTTCCTGCAAGAAGGTCTGGAGAAAGGCCTGTCGCTCAGTTCCCTTAAAGTCCAGGTAGCGGCTCTGGCTTGCTTCAGGGGCCGCCTGAAGGGTGTTTCCCTGGCTTCGCAGCCAGATGTGGTGCGCTTTCTCAAGGGAGTTAATCACCTGCGCCCTCCTCTGCACTCAGTGGTGCCTGCGTGGAATCTCAACCTGGTGCTAAGAGCATTGCAGAAGCCGCCTTTGGAACCCTTGTCGAGGGCATCTCTGAAAGACCTGACGTTGAAAGCAGTCTTTTTGGTGGCTATCACTTCAGCCAGAAGAGTTTCCGAGCTCCAGGCGCTCTCATGTCGAGAGCCTTTTCTGCAGTTCACTGAGGCAGGAGTGACTATTCGCACAGTGCCTTCCTTCCTGCCCAAGATTGGTTCTCGCTTCCATGTGAATCAGCAGCTCTGTCTCCCTTCCTTTCGTAGGGAGGACTACCCAGAGGAGTACTCTGCTCTTAAATATCTGGATGTGAGACGAGTCATCATCAGATACTTGGAAGTGACCAATGATTTCCGGACATCGGATCATCTGTTTGTCCTGTTTGCAGGTCCTCGTAAGGGTCTGCAGGCTGCTAAGCCTACAGTGGCAAGATGGGTCAAGGAAGCCATTGCAGCGGCTTATGTGGCCGCGGGGAAGGTGCCGCCTATCCAGCTGAAGGCTCACTCCACGAGAGCTCAGGCGGCCTCGATGGCAGAGGCCGGATCCGTCTCCTTGGAAGAGATATGCAAGGCGGCAACTTGGGCTTCGGCTCATACATTCTCCAAGCATTACCGTTTGACTGTGGCTGCACGGGCGGAGGCCCGGTTTGGAGCTTCAGTGTTGAGGTCAGGGATTTCTATGTCCCGCCCTGGGTGAGTACTGCTTCGGTACATCCCACCAGTCTATGGATTGATCAGCTTGATGATATGGAAGGTAAAATTATGTATAATCATACCTGATAATTTTCTTTCCATTAATCATAGCTGATCAATCCATAGCCCCTCCCAGATATCTGTACTGTTTATATTCTGGTTGAATTTTAGGTTCAAGTTTAGCCTTCAGTTACTTCAGGAGGACTTCGTGTTCAAGTTCTTCTTTCACTTGGATTCTTCAAGAGTTGAGACGAGTTTGTGTTACAGTGAGCTGCTGCATTCCTCTCCCCTCCGTTTTACGGGGCTGGATTGAGACATAAATTCTGCCGGCACTCCCTCCCGCTTCGTGCGGCTGTAGGGCAGCTTTGTACCCCTCCCGCTTCGGCGGTGTTAGGGTCAGTCAGCTCCTCCCGCGGTTGCGGTTGCAGGATAAGCCAGATCCCCCCGCATCGGCGGGTGTGGTGTCCCTCCCCTGCTCCGCGGGGATGAGCTGGACGGATTCCCCTCCCCCACTTGTGTGGGGATGAGCTGGGTTAATTCCCCTCCCCCGTTTCGGCGGTGGTGAGCTGGGCAGAGTGTCCCTTCGTGGGTGTAATTCTCTAAGTGCTGAGTCCTGCGGATGGAGCTTTGATATCGACATACTGAGGAGTTTCCGGCAGCACATGACCACATATAGGGAGGCAAAAGTTTGCTCTCTATCTCCACCTGCTGGTAGATGGACACAACCCACCAGTCTATGGATTGATCAGCTATGATTAATGGAAAGAAAATTATCAGGTATGATTATACATAATTTTACCTTCTCCCACCCATTGCCTCCTCAGCTTTTCACTTTCCTCTTGTGAGAGTCTGGTCTCCTAAATACAAGCTATTTAGGCCCCATGGCGTTTCAGAGCATCTAAGATCTTACTTTTCTTTACTGGGGACGTGACCCCACAGACATTCCAGGAGACCACCCGGACCTCTCCTCTCTGCTGCTTAGCCAGGAGCAGGACTTTGTTCCTCTATCGGTTCTCTTCCTATGCATCTCCGGGGGCGCCCAGCCTCCCCCCCAGAGCTTTGCGGTTCCCAACTATCAAATTCCCTTATCCTGCTTCTTGCGTACTGACCCTGACTATCCTGCCACAAATTCACTGTGTGTAGTATGCAACATAGTCCCATATTTCTGCCCCATAATCCCTCCCTCCTGCTCCCCCCTCCCCCCTTCCCTCCTTGCCCAATCCCATACAACTGTAATTCTGGGTCCATATTCCTACAGACCTAGAGTCACTTCAAAGCTAGTAGCCCCCCCCACCTCTGTAGCTTTTCCAAAGTACCCAGGATTCCACCCCCTACTATTATGGAATGCTTCCAACCCTCATTACACTGAAAAATGACAACTTCACAGTTTCCTTATCATACCTATACACAGGAACTTCACTTATCTTTGCTATTTGCATGGACATTATTCATATTGTTCTCTATTTTATTTATAAACGCAGAGGCCCCTGCCACTTCTTCGAAAGACCTCCATCGTCCCTCGTGCTTAATCTTGAGGATGGCTGGGTAAATCAGCATGAATTGTATGTGGGCCTCATGTAGTCTTTTGCAGAGCGGGGTAAAGTTTCTCCTCTTTCCCTGCAGTTGTGCCGAATAATCCTGGAATATTCTGACTGTGTGGCTTTCATATTGAGTAGTATCCCTCTTCATCCGGTATCCCTGCAAGATTTCCACTTTGTGCAGATAATTATGTACTTTAAGGATAATTGCTCTTGGAGCCTGCCTCCCTTCTTGCTTTCTGCCCACGCGGTGAATTCGCTCTAGGCATAGCGGTCCCGCGTGGTCCGAGAGCGCAAACTCTTCCTTTAACCATTTTTCTATTTTGGTGCACAATACGCCATCTCCCACTGATTCGGGGACACCGATGATCCGGAGGTTTGCTCTCCGTGACCGATTCTCGAGGTCATCTAAGGCAGACGCCATGCTTTCAATTTTCTCCAGCGCTCGCTCCAGCTTCTGAGAAGCTGGTGCCTCTGCATCCTCCAGCGCCGAGACCCTACGCTCTAGCTCCGTTGCTCTTTGGACTGTTTTACCCAGCAGGGTTTCCATATTTGCTAGCCGCCCTTCCAGCCGCTCCCATCTCGGCTCCATTGCCTTCTCCACCGCTGCGGTGAGTTGCGATAACTGTTCTAACGAGAACACAGGGGTTTCCGGCGCTTGCTTTATCTCCGCCGCGCTGTCCGCGCCTTGGGCCTTCTCCTTTTCCTTTTCCTGCCCTCTGATCGCCATTGCTTTCCCCGATGTTTCTACAAATTTGTCCATCTGCTGTGCGCTATTTTGTTGGATGCTCTCTTGATTCCCGTCCTGTGTTTATTTAGTTTGAGGTTTCAACGTTAAGTTAAGAGGTGTTGGGGTCTAAGAGAGCCTGAGAGCACATCTCACTCCCTCTACAGCATCACGTGACTCCTGGGGTTAATTTTGAAGGCCCTTCAGTGTTCGCCCTTTGAGCTGCTTAGGTGAGCTTCGGAGAAGGATGTGACCTTAAAGACGGTCTTTTTGGTGGCCGTGACATCGGCGAGACGGGTATCTGAGCTCCAGGTGCTGTCCTGTCAGACCCATTTCTGCAATTCTCAGAGTCCGGAGTAATGGTACGTACGGTGCTTTCCTTATTTATTTATTTATTTATTGCATTTGTATCCCACATTTTCCCACCTATTTGCGGGCTCAGTGTGGCTTACAATACATTGTGAATGATGGAAATACAATTAGTCACAGTATGATTATGGGTTACATTGTGAAGAGTTATGGAAAGACAAAGTCAAAATATCATCTGGGAATAGATCAATGGAATGTAACAATGGGGAAATGATAGGGCGATAGAACAATAGAATGCCTAAGGTGGTTTCAGCGTTTCACCTAAACCAGCCTAATTTCCTGCCCTCCTTTTCTAAAGAGGAGTTTCCAGAAGCCTATGGGCAGTTGCACCTTCTGGATCTGCGCATGTCAAATGCCTTCAGGACCTCTGACCATCTTTTTGTTCTTTTGTCAGGTCCGCGCAGAGGGTCTCCAGCGTCTAAGGCCACTATAGCCCGTTGGCTCAAAGAAGCTATCTTTTCAGCATATCTGCTATCTGGCCGGCCTCCACCTGAAGCCTTTAAGGTACATTCCACAAGAGCGATTTCCTCTTCTTGGGCTGAAACTGGAGCACTCTGTCTTCAAGAGATATGTAGTGCAGCTACTTGGGCTTCTAAGCTCTCGTTTGCCCGACATTACAGGCTGGATGTGGCTGCCAGGAGAGACGCGCATTTTGGAGCACAAGTGCTGGCGCGTGGTGTGGCTTGTTCCCACCCTATCTAGGGATTGCTTTGATACATACCATTTGTAATGGATTCATCTGCTTGATGACAAGGAAGGGAAAATTAGGTTCTTACCTTAGTAATTTTCTTTCCTTTAGCCATAGCAGATGAATCCATGAGCCCTCCCTCTGTGGTTCATTATGTGATTCATGTTAGTTTTATGTTCAGTTTTTCCTGTAGATATGTTCCCTCATTGGGAGAAGTTGGAAAACAGTCTTCAGGATTTCTGTTCAGTTACAGGAGGATGAGTTCATTCCCTCCAGGAGGATGAGTCCATTCCCTCCTTTGACTTATATCTCCAGTTTTGGGGCGTTCATCCGCTTTGAGGAAAGTTCATGATATTATGCCTTGTGGTGTAACACTGCTTTGGAAGCTTCAAATACTGAAGAGGCAGATGGAGCTAGCTGGCCATGAGGCACTATTGTTTTTCAGTGCTCTCTATCTCCCCCTGCTGATTGATGGACACAACCCACTCGTAATGGATTCATCTGCTATGACTAAAGGAAAGAAAATTACCAAGTTAAGAATCTAATTTTCCCATTCTCCGATGACAAGCAGGCTTACTACTACTACTACTACTACTTAGCATTTCTATAGCGCTACCAGGGTTACGCAGCACTGTACAAGTTTAAACATGGGGAAGGACAGTCCCTGCTCAAGAGAGCTTACAATCTAAAGGTAACAAACTATGTAGTCAGTGTAGGTATCATGAATGGGGAAGGTGGTTAGGCGCCAAAAGCAAGGGAGAAGAGATGGGCTTTGAGTAAGGACTTGAAAATGGGCAGGGAGGGCGCATGGCGTATGGGCTCGGGAAGTCTGTTCCAGGCATAAGGTGATGTGAGGCAGAAGGGGCGGAGTCTGGAGTTAGCGGTGGTGGAGAAGGGTACAGATAGGAGTGATTTGTCCTGAGAGCGGAGGTTACGGGTGGGAACATAGGGGGAGAGGAGGGTAGAGAGGTAATGGGGGGCTGCAGATTGAGTGCACTTGAAGGTCAATAGGAGAAGCTTGAACTGTATATGGTAGACGCAAGTGGGTAGACGCATCCCGCATCACACGGGTCATCAAATGCCATAGAAAAAAGAATGAGAGCTTTCTGGAGTGTGAGCAGCACTCCAACGCGCATGTGCGAGTGCCTTCCCACCCGCAGCGCTGCGCACCTTTGTTTCATTTTCTCCTTGTGAGAAGCAACGGCTCTCTTCGCTTGCTCCTCACACATCCAGGAGAGAGCTATTTGTGTGTCTTTCGGCGGTGTTTGCTACCCACTTTTACTTTTTTCTCTTTATTTTTTCAATTTGTCAAAAAAAAATCCCTTACAGTCTCTAGCTTTTTTTGCCCGCATTTTAAGTTTTTTTTTTTTTTTTTTGGGGGGGGGGGGGGGGCTCTTATTTTGTGCCGCCTTCCCCCTTTTTTTTAGGCACCATCGTGACTTTTAATTTCGCTGAAACCATTTTTCCTTCCATGTCATTGAAGACTCCCAGTGGCTTCAAATGTTGTACTCAGTGCAACTGGACCATCTTGGGAAGACACCCATTCTTGGTGTCAGCAGTGCCTCGGGCCTGACCATAGCCCTGCCAATTGTGTCCTTTGTCTTCGTATTTTTTTTTTGTTACATTTGTTCCCCGCGCTTTCCCACTCATGGCAGGTTCAATGCGGCTTACATGGGGCAATGGAGGGTTAAGTGACTTGCCCAGAGTCACCGTATGAAGAAAAGGACCCAAATTTCCTTAGAGGCTCTATGCAAGAAGATATTTGGGGCTAGATCTGGTTCTTCGATGTAGAGTGCTGCACCAACATCGGGAGTCACAGTAGGAATGGCTGCTGCAAGATGCTGAGACACTGGGAGCAGTGAGGCATCGAGTGGGTCTCCACCTGTCTCGAGGCTTCAAGCTATGCATGCCCCCCAGTACCGTCCATCGTTGGACTCGACCCCGAGGCGACGTGAGGATTCAACGTTGTCCTCGTCAGCACCGAGGCGCATGGGTGATGTACATTGGGCGAAGGCCATGAAGCACCATCACTGATCTCTATCGGCGTTCGGTCCTGGGAGCTCTGGGGTGCCGAGGGATTCAGCACCTGAGAAGTGTTGATGCCAAGAGGACTGCTCCCCCTCCATCCAGGAGGTGCAGATGCGTGCATCTCCTAGCAGCCAAGGTCCTGCTCCTGCACTGGTCCTTGCGGTTCTGCAACCTGAGCTGCCTCACAGCCTTTACCGATGGTGTCCCTCGATGAGCGTATCCGGGTCTTGCTGCCTGAGCTTCTGGAAGGCCTTATGAAGCGATGTGCATCTGCATCGGGGGTGCTTGTGCCTGCCATGCCTTATGTTGCAGCCCCGCCTGGCCCTCAGTCCGCTGTGTGGCCTCCGACGCCGCTTGTGGCCCCGCTGTCGACAGCCACCCAGGCTGGTACCTCTTCGACGTCGGTGGAAGAAGGTTCACCGAGACAAGATGGGAGCTGGCTCCTTGACACTGTTCTCGAGGGCTTGGGTCCTTGACGTCGAGGTGGGCCAGGTCTCGGACATCCCTGAGGGAAGTGATATCTGATACTGAAGAGGAATGCTCTTGGGAATCAAAAGAGGAGCCCCAGGTACATTTTCCCCGATGAGTCCTATGGGATCCCTTCTGAGCCCTCTCCTCTACCTGAGAGAAGACTGTTCCCACCTGAGAGCCTCCCATTCACCTCTTTTGTACAGGAAATGGCTGAGGCCATTTCATTCCCTGTAGAGGTCCTGGACTACCCCTCCCCTCCTAAGGAGGCAGTGACAGCTCCTGTCCACAAGGTACTTAAGGCAGTCCTTGTACGGAACTGGGCATCCCCTCTGTCCCTGTGGTCCCCAAGAAAATCGACACCCAGTATCAGATCCACTGGGAACCTGGGTTGGTGAGGTCTCAGTTTCCACATGACTCCATGTTGTTGGATGCCACACTCAAAAAAGCCAGGAATACTAGCTACTATGTCTCGGCTCCCCCAGGCAGAGAAGCTAGAACTCTGGACTCTCTTAGGAGAAAAATGTATCAGGCCACTACGCTCATCGCCCATATTCAGTCCTACCAGCTCTTCACGAGCATCTACTTGTCGAACTCGGTGCGGAAGCTGTCAGACTTGGTCGATGTGCTTTCTCCGGAGCAGGCCTAGCCGTTTCACCAGTTGGTCAAGCAGCAGAAGGCGTGTCACAAGTTCTTGGCCAGGGACACTTACGATACTTTTGATGTGGCATCCAGAATCTCTGCCCTACCTAGCAATGCGTAGACTCTCCTGGCTGAGTGTTTCTGACCTGGACAATTCTGTCAAGCAGAGGATGGTGGATGCCCCTTGCTGGGGGGATAATCTTTTTGGAGAGAAGGTCAAGGAGGTCGCTGACCACATTAAGAAGCACACATACTATGTCTTTTCTTTCCCGTCGGACGTCTTCTACAATTGCTACCTCATCCAGGAGGTATTTTGGTAGGTCGCGGAGTGCCTCCTATTCCTATTGCAGGTGTAGGTACACTTCTGCAGCTCGCCAGCCTGCTCAGGCTCAGTCCCAGCGTGCTTGTTCTCATCAACAGCATGATCTCAAGGTCCCTGCTGCTCCCCAGCAAAAGCAAGGGGACCAGCTTTTGACTGGCTACAACAGAGCATAGCTACAGTAAGTGTCCGTCCTGGATGACTTGCCGGTTGGGGGGAGGTTAATGTTTTTTCACCAAAAGTGGCCTCTCATAACCTCCGACCGGTGGGTTCTTCAAATAGTCCAGCTCAGATACACCCTCAATTTGCTTTCCAAATCTCCAAATTGTCCACCGAGAGCCCATTCTTTCAGCTCTCAGCACAAGCAAGTGGTTGGGAGGCGGGGCTGGTGGTTGGGAGGTGGGGATAATGCTGGGCAGACTTATACGGTCTGTGCCCTGAAGAACACAGGTACAAATCATAGTAGGGTATACACAAAAATTAGCACATACGAGTTATCTTGTTGGGCAGACTGGATGGACCGTGCAGGTCTTTTTCTGCCGTCATCTACTATGTTACTATGTTACTTGCAGAGGAACTCTCCGCCCTTCTAAAGGCCAATGTAGTCGAATCCATTCCAGCAGGGGAAGAAGGGCAGGGATTCTATTCCAGGCACTTCCTTGTGCAGAAAAAGACGGGGGGGGGGGGGGGGGATGCATTCCATCCTAGACCTAAGGGCCCTGAACAAATTCCTAGTCCGAGAAAAGTTCAGGATGGTTTCTCTGGGCACCCTTCTTTCTGTGATTCAGGAAAAGGATTGGCTATGCTCTCTGGACTTAAAGGATGCATATACACACATCCTGATACTTTCAGTCCACAGGAAGTATCTTTAGTTTTGGCTGGTAACACATCACTTTCAGTACCGCGCGTTGCCTTTTGGCCTCAAGTCATCTCCCAGGGTCTTTACCAAGTGCCTAGCAGTAGTCGCAGTGTCTCTACGCAGACTGGGAGCCCATTTGTTTCCTTATTTCGACGATTGGCTGGTGAAGAGCGCCTCCGAGGACGGTGCTGGGGAGTCCATGCGGATAACTATTCAGGTGCTTGAATTATTAGGGTTCGTGATCAACTACCACAAGTCCCATCTTCATCCTGTTAAAGAATTGGAGTTCATAGGAGCCCTGCTCAATACGAAGAATATCCGAGCTTACCTCCTGGGGGTGCATGCAGACAATCTTCTTTCATTAGCGTCCAAGGTTCAGACATCACAGCAGGTCACAGCTTGGCAGATGTTGAGATTGTTGGGCCACATGGCTTCCACAGTATACATTACACTCATGGCATGTCTACACATGAGGTCTGCTCAATGGACCCTGGCTTCTCTTTTTATTTTTTTAAATGTTTTTATTATGAAGAGAAACAAACCATACAAGAGTATAAGGAAAACACACATTACCAAAGGTACAGACAGCAAAATCAATTTCCATAGTCCAAATACACAATTGCAAAACTGTGGTATATATTGGTAAATACCTCTTACTGTAAACAAACCTAACCAGAATGCTCTGCTTGTGTGCACTCCTTCCCGTTTGCGGACCAGGTACTTGTCCTGAGACTGAAACAGGCTGCCTCTCCTCTTCTTTTTTGTGTTTATCCCTCCCCCTGCCCTTGTCCCTCCCCCCCTACCTATCCCCCTCTCCTCGGATCTGGTACTAGATCTACTAGAATTGTGCAATGTTAGTAACGATGCTCCAATTAGTGAGCAAGTAATGTGCGAGCACGATAGAGTGGGCGCCTATGATATCAGCACCCTCCATTTCCTCCATAATTCTACATAGCCAGCATCCCTTACACGATGTATGTCCGTATCCATGTCCCCCTGTTCCCATCCTGCCATCTGTGTTATGCTAGCCTGCCATTTAGCTAGAGGGGGCGGTGTTGCGTCAATCCAGTATTGTAAAATAACTCTTTTTGCTAGCACTAAAGCCAGAAGGACAAATTTACATTGAGATGCCGATAACCCCTGTTCCACAAGGTCGGCATCAGAGCCTAACATTAATATGTCATAGGACCATTCTAATTGAGCCTGAAGAGTTCCCTCCAGCCGTGCCAGAACACCCTTCCAAAAATCTCGCAGCACCCAACATTCTAAAAAATGATGTATGATTGTACCTTTACCCCTGTGGCATTTCACACAACCATCTGAATCCCAGAGACCCAGCCTCTTGCCCTTGCATCTGGTGACATAGGCAATATGGAGAATTTTGAATTGTTTCATGGAGTCCCACATTGGGTGTGATTTTGAAAGCCAAATAGAAACACCTGGAGAGTGCCCGCTCTGATATCTCCTTCCCTATAAGTGTGCTCCATTGCTGTGCCAACTGAACATAGAAAGGCACTGGGCGCCAAGCCAACCCCAACCCATACCAGTAAGACAACCTATTAGTTTCTGACGGGAGTTGCATAAATTCCTTGTCTAGCTTAGTGAAAGTCGGATACACATTGCCTGGACTTTTCAAAGAATGCATATAATGGACAAGTTGCAGGTGAGAGAAAGTGAACTGTGAAGGCAGCCCCCACCTAGATTGACACACCGAGAAGGAAGGAGGTCCACCATCTCCCACTTCTATGAGCTGACCTACATACCGGCACCCCAGTTGAACCCATTTTGACATGTGAGATTTCCCCTGCCCTGCAGGAAACCTAGGATTGTTCTGCACCTGTAGGAAGGGGGAGGGTCCTCCCGCCCCACCTACCCTCCCCCTCCACCACTGCCAAGCCAAACGTAGCGGCCTCATAAGCGGAGATATCTTAACAGATGCTCCTAAATTATGGAGAACTGAAAAAAACGAAAACGGCGCAGCCTCATTCTCCCACACGTCTTCAGAGGCAAACACTCGTACCCCCGTGTGCATTTCATGTATCCATCTCAGTAATGATGCAACATTATAGAGCCGAAGGTCCGGTAGCTTGACCCCTCCCTCTTTCCTAGTCCTTGTTAACTTATGATACCCAATACGCGCTCTCCTGTGACCCCAAATAAAGGAAGAAATTACTCCCCGGAATGTACTTTCATCCCTGCTCTTGATCCATAGAGGCATCATCTGAAGCGGATACAAAACCTTAGGAAAGAGCACCATTTTCACCAGTGCCACTCTGCCTAGAAAAGATATAGGATAATCCCTCCACCTACCACATAATTGGCGAATAGCCTCCAGCCTATCGGTAACGTTTCTTCTATACATTAAGTTGAAATCCAGGTTTAAGTATACTCCCAGATACTTCAAGGTTCCTGTAGACCACGCAAGAGGGAAGTTTGAAATCTGCCTGCAAGCACAATCTGAAGATAGCGCCATCGCCTCTGACTTTTCGAAGTTGATCTGAAGTCCCGAAAAAGACCCAAATTGCTTTATTAAATCAATAAGTAGGGGAAGGCCCTTAGACGCACAGCCCAGAAAAATGAGCATGTCGTCTGCAAAGAGGTTTCCCCACTTGGATCCCCTGTAATGCTCCTAACTGCCGAATTTTACAGGCCAGTGGCTCAAGAGCTAAAACAAAAAGCATAGGTGACAGAGGACAGCCCTGTCTGGTCCCCCTTTCCAGGGCAAATGATTGAGACAAGATACCATTGATCAAAATCTGGGCTGTAGGCCTGCTATAGAGAGCACGCACTCCGGATAAGAATTCCCCAAAGATGCCAAACTGCGATAGGATCCAAAACAAATGATCCCACAATATTTTATCAAATGCTTTCTCCGCATCTAAACTTGCAATAATGGCATCTCCAGGCTTCCCTCCCGTATTCTTCATGACACTCGGTGCCCTCAGGATGTTCGTAGATGCATATCTACCAGGGACAAAACCAGTCTGATCGCTATGAATCAATGAGGGAAGAACTCGTCCCAGCCTAGCGGCCAGGATGCTGGCAAACATCTTAATATCTTGATTTAAAAGAGAAATTGGTCTATATGACCCCAGCTGCTCTTTGTCCCGTCCTGGCTTGGGTAACACTACTATAGTGGCATGAGTCAGGTCACCCACTGCTTGTCCTGGTGACATCAGCGCCTGCCCTAAGTCTCTGAAAGGACCCATCATATATTCCCCCAAAATCTTATAGAATTCGGGTCCCAGCCCATCCGGCCCAGGAGCCTTCGCTAGTTTAAGTCTCTTAAGGGCGGCTTGAATTTCCTCTCCCTGTATGGGTGCATTCAGAGCAGCTAGGTGGTCCGGAGCCAAGAATGGGAGGTGCAGACCCTTAAAAAACTCCTCACGCTGGGCTGCGTTGCAAGCTCCCGCATCATACAGCGATTGATAGAAGTCCACAAATGCCGCTTGAATTTCTGCTTCTATTTCACACACCCTTCCTGTCCTCAGCTTGATACGAGAGATTACTTGCTTCGCAGGCCTATTGCGTACTAAGCTTGCTAACAGCTTCCCCGCCTTATTTCCCCATCTATGAAGCTTGTGTTTGTATAGTTGAATATCCCTCATGGCTCTTTGGTGCAAAATGAAGTTAATTTTGTCTTTTAAGTCTTGAAAGCTATCTCTCGACGCCTGGTCCCCTCTTAGAGCCGCAACCCGAGCATTCTGTAGTTGTTTAAGCTTAGAGAGGAGCTCCCCATCCTGTTGTTTCCTCATTCGGGAAGTGTATTCTATGATTTTACCCCTCATTACTGCTTTCCCCGCTTCCCAAAATACTACGGGGTCCGTATCTTGCGAATTATTGTCCACCAAATAATTCTGCCACTCTTTAATTAAAAAGGGCCTAAACTCTTTGTCCAAATATAACGTAGGATTCATTCTCCATCCGGACACTACCCTTCCCTTTAAACTGCCTAGGTCAGCCCATACCATACTGTGATCAGATACTGCTTCCGCCTCAATGTCTACCTTGTGAGTTTGCGAGAAAAGGGAAGGAGATATCAGTAAGTAGTCCAATCGCGCCCGGACTCCATGCACATGAGAGTAAAAAGTATAGTTCCTATCGTCCGGATGCATGGCTCTCCATATGTCCACCAATCCCAGCTCATTTTGCAGTATTCCCACCCCCTTCCCATCGAAATCCTTGGGTCTTTCTTTGGAGGGTTACAATCCACTAGAGGGTCTGCTGTAATATTAAAATCTCCCCCACTATCAGTTGATAGTCACTAACTGTAACCAGAGCCGCCAGTAGAGAAGCAAAGAATTTCTGTGAGTAAACATTGGGCGCATACACCGAACACAGAGCTACTTTACTACCTTGAAGAACTCCTGCCCAAATAACAAACCTCCCTTCTGGGTCTTGTATGATCTGGTGTCGGCTGGAGTCTAAACCTTTATCAATGAGTATGGCCACCCCCCTTTGCCGGCTATTAAAGGATGCAGACACCAGTTCTCCAACCCACCTCTGTTTTAATTTTAAATGCTCCGAGGACGATAAGTGTGTTTCCTGTACTAATAATACGTCCACTTTCATATGTTTACTATATTGGAGGATTTTAGATCTTTTGATAGGCGAATGAATGCTGTCTACATTCAATGTAGCCACCCTTAAACTAGTCATTTAGCCCCACCCATCGTGCCATTGCAATAATAGATCTGTCCACTTGTCCCCCTGGCGGCGTCCCAGCTGACCGCCTCAGGAACACTTGCTAGCAACATCATTACAAAAATTGTCTCCCCCGCACTCCTCACTCCATACTGCTCAGGTTCAGTATCGTTCAGCACCAATTCCGCTTGTTCCCTTCCCTTTTCCATCCCCTTATTTCCACTGACATTGCAATGATTACCCTTCAACCATCTCCCCTCTTCCCTCATGTCCCCTCCCACGACTTTCCCCTCATACTCTCCCTCCCCCCTATCCCTCCCTCCCCCTCCAGTCTCTCCTCCTCCTCCTTCATCCACCCACGCATCCAACCCCCCTTGCACACTTGCCCCCCTTTCGCTCCCCTTTCACATTCATCCTCTGTCCCACCCAGCTCCCTTATGTATACCCACTAACACAGTGCCCCCGCCCCCTCCCCCCCCCCACAGCACCTCTGTTAAATCAATTGTGTCAGCCTGACATTGGTGTATAATCGTTTTTGGTTTCCCCCCCACAGGTTATAAGAACAACAGATTAATTAACAAATCATTAAACAGCATATCCCCAACCTGCATATCTTAACTTCACTGCACAGCAGGAACCACTTCTGCCCAGCTCTCTGTTCTCTTCTCATATGCAGAAAATCCAGCCGACCATCTGCAACTCTTCCCAGATCTTGTTCAATTAGTTCAGCATTGTAAACAACTTGCAGATCGTTAAGTGTAGTATCAGAGATAAGGGTGCCAGTCTTGTGATCATTTATGAGAAAACCAAGAGAACAGAGTAATGAAAGGTTTAGGACTAAAAACAAAAGGCTGTCCACACGCTTGCCGAGCCCTGCTTGCAATTTACGTCTCTTGCTGAGGCCCCGCTGCTCCTCCTCTATACCTCCACGCTGCCTCCATTCCTCGATGCTCCTCGCGCATAAATTTGGTTCCCCACCGCATCTGACAACTAAGCAGTTTTTCTTAGCTTAAATCTGAATAGTTTCAAAATCGCCACAGCGCTGTCCCACGCACCAACCGTGCCTCCAACACATTAGCGTCTGGTTCCCATTGAGCACGAGACCGCAGGCCGCCCACATCAGCTCCTATGGATCAGGAACGCTTGCAGCTCTTCCGGCTTAGTGAGAGTGATCGTGCGGTTGTCATGCGTAACTCTCACCCTGGCTGGGTACTGGAAAGCAAACTTAATTCCTTTATTGTATAATCTGGAGCAATATGGTGCCAAAAGTTTCCTCTGCTCCGTTACTCTTACCGAGAAATCCTGAAAGAGTAGAATCTTAGCTCCTTTATATTCCAACATTTTCTGCTTTTTGAAAAGTTCCAAGATCCTAGCTTTGATCGCATAATTTAAGTACCTGGCAATAACAGGTCTCGCTCTTCCAGATTCCTCTCTGCGATTTCCAATTCTGTGCACTCTTTCTACTTGAACACCTCCCGCCTCCGATGATAGCCCTAGAGCCTTCGGTAACCAACTCTCGGTCAGCTCACTTAGGTCACTCTCAGGCACTGTTTCAGGGATTCCTATAATGCGCAAATTATTTCTGCGGCCCCTGTTGTCTTGATCTTCTACCCGGTCAAGGAGAATTTTAACCTGTGCCTCCAGCGTTCCTATCCGGGTTTCCGCTGCTGACAAAAGATCTTCCTGTGCCGAGATGCGCTCCTCCGCGTGTTGAATCCGCACCGCGTGTCCCGCGACGCTGTCTTTGATTTCTTCTACTCCCTCATGGAGTTTAGCCAGTTTGTCGTCTAAAAGCTGGGACAAATGCCTCATAGAAACTTGTACCGTGTCCTCTTGTATTCCTGACGCTATTAGTGGTCCCGTTGGTGAGGGAGCCATGCTGGTGGGGGAAACGGAGGAAGAAGAAGCCGAGGACGCCATTTTCTTTGCAGCCACACTCAACTTTTCGCGTCTCTCTCGCAACGATTTCACCGGCATTCCCTCTCCTCTTCCCTCTCGATCTTTAAATCCCTGCCGTTCCACACCACTCACCCGCAATTTGGTTTATTTTTCAGCGCGGAATGTCTGCATAAAAACGTGCTTTTTGTAAAAGGGGAGAGGAGCCGAGCCAACAGGCGTCCGCTCAGGCTCTTACCATCACGTGACCCCGGACCCTGGCTTCTCAGTGATATCAAGCCATGGGAAGTCTAGAAGATGTCATCCAAGTGTCCCCAGAGCTTGCGCACTCTCTTCAATGGTGGACAATTTGGCCCAATTTGACCTTGCTAGAAAAAGTGCTGATGACAGAAGCATCTCTCCTACGTTGGTGAGCTCATGTAGATGGGCTTCACGCTCAAGGAACTTGGTCCCTCCAGGAAACAAATCTTCAGATCAATCTCCTGGAGCGCCAAGCAATCTGGAACGCTCAGAAGGCTTTCAGAGATCGGCTTTCACATCAAATTATTGTCATTCAAACAGACAATCAGGTTGCAACAAGCAGAGAGGCACTGGATCTCGCCCTTTGTGTCAGGAAGCCATCCGGATGTGGCATTGGGTCGCCAGCACGCATATTTCTCCAAGCCCTTATCTGGTGGGTGTAAACAACGACCTGGCCGACAGGCTGAGCAGAATAATGCAGCCACACGAGTGGTCTCTAAATATGGGCTTAGCCCGCAAGATTTTCCGAGCATGGGGCACCCCCTTGGTGGATCTTTTTGCCACTCAGGCCAACCACAAGGTCCTTCAGTTCTGTTCCAGGCTTCAGGCCAACGACAGACTAGCATCAGATGCCTTCCTTCTACTTTGGGGGACAGGCCTTCTGTATGCGTATTCTCTGATACCTCTAGTGGGAAAGACTTTGTTGAAACTCAAGCAAGACCGTGGAACCATGATTCTGATTGCACGCTACTGGCTGTGACTGATTTAGTTCCCTCTTCATCTGGAATTGTCTTCCGAAGAACCGAGGAGATTGGAGTGTTTTCCGACCCTCATCACTCAGAATGAGGGGTCGCTTTTACATCCCAACCTCCAGTCTCTGGCTCTCACGGCCTGGATATTGAGATCCTAGAATTCTTTTCCTTGGGTCTTTCTGAGGGTGTCTCCTGAGTCTTGTTGCTTCCAGGAAAGATTCCACTAAGAGGTGTTATTCTTTCAAATGGAGGAGGTTTGCCGTCTGGTATGACAGCAAGGCCATAAATTCCCTTTCTTGTCCTACATAGACTTTGTTGAATACTTTCTACACTTATCAGAGTCTGTTCTCAATACTAACTCCGTAAGGGTTCACCTTAGTGCAGTTAGTTCTTATCATCAACGTGTATCCTTGGACAGCCTTTAGTTGTTTGCTTTATGAGAGGTTTGCTTTTGTCAAAGCCTCCTGTCAGACCTCCACGAGTGTCATGGGATCTCAACGTTGTTCTCACTTAGCTGATGAAAGCTCCTTTTGAGCCATTGAATTCCTGCCATCTGAAGTACTTGACCTGGAAGGTCATTTTATTGGTGGCTGTTACTTCAGCTCGTAGGGTCAGTGAGCTTCAGGCCTTAGTAGTGGATGCTTATACTAAATTTCATCACAACAGAGTTGTCCTCCACATGCACCCTAAGTTCCTACTGAAGGTGGTGTCGGAGTTCTGTCTGAACCAGTCGATTGTCTTGCCAACATTCTTTCCCTGACCTCATGCCTATCCTGGCGAAAGCAGCTTGTACACCTTGGACTGCAAGAGAGCGTTGGCCTTTTACATGGAGTGGACGAAGCCCTACAGACAAGTCCGCCCAGTTGTTTGTTTCTTTGATTCCAACAGGATGGGGGTCGCCATTGGGAAACGCACCATTTACAATTGGCTAGCAGATTGCAACTCCTTTGCTTATGCCCAGGCTGGGCTAACTTTGGAGGGTCATGTCTCAGCTCATAATGTTAGAGCCATGGCTGCGTCGATAGTCCACTTGAAGCCAGCCTCCATTGAAGAGATTTTCAAGGCTGCGACGTGGTCTTCAGTCCACACATTCACATCTCACTACTTCCTTGAGCAGGATACCAGGCACGGCAGTTGATTTGGGCAGTCAGTGTTGCAGAATCTGGGGTCTACAATCCAACTCTACCCTCCTAGGCCTGGTTTGTTCTGTTCCAGACTGCACCTTCATCTAGTTGTATATAGTTTCAGGTTAATCTATGTGAAGTCCTCACTGTTGCGAGGCCCAGTTGACCAATGTTTGTTTTTTTGGGTGAGCCTGGATGCTAGGGATTCCCCACTTGTGTGAATTGTAAGCCTGCTTGTCCTTGGAGAAAGCAAAGATACTTACCTGTAGCACATGTTCTCTGAGGACAGCATTCTCACCATCCTACCCATCTCCCTTGAAGCTGTCTTTTCTTCATATTTTATTTCGTATTTTTGCTTTTATATTAAACAAAGGCACAGCTGCGCTGTGGTGGGGCAGCACTTGCGTTTGCGTGTTGGAGTTCTCACGCTCCAGACAGCTATCATTCTTTTTTCTATGCCGTTTTGCCGATCCGGGCGACGCGGGATAAGTCTATCCACTTGTGAGAATATGAAGCCTGCTGTCCTCGGAGAATACCTGCTACAGGAAAGTATCTTCACTTTATTTATGCAAAGTCTCGTACCCATACACCATGCTTACCCCCATCACTGTGGCTTTAATTTGATTAATAGACTTTTTTTTTCCCCTTTAGACGTAAAAAAAAAAAAAAAAAAGTTAATACTATTCTTCAGAATCCCTTTTCCTTAGGGTCTCAGAAATACCAACATTTATAGCTACCATTTATGAAATATTCATGTAGAATGGTTCAAGTCACCAAAAGAATTTTAGTTTTTACACTGTTTATTTAAAATGTTAGAAACATGAGCTGAATCTTGCATATATGATGGCACAAGGAAAGAAATGTGCCCTACCCCCCCCCCCCCCCAAAAAAAAAAAAAATCAACTAATTAAGACAAAGGTTCCAGCATAGACCCTATTGCAGACACTGTTGTTCTTCTGTCAAGAAACGTTTGCTGTTCACAATAAAAGAATGTCAGATTTATTGGTGCATCTTGCTATTTGATTTCTTCTCTAATGTGCCTTACATCCAGAGGTGGTATATGTAGGTTCTTTTCACTCAACTTGGCAAAATTATATGGTACTGGACAAATATTACAGACATTTATTAAACATTTATTAATAAAATATTAAGCTATATTATCAAGAACTAGACAGCCAAGAAGGCATGAAACCCAAAGGTAATGTGTGTAATTGTATTACCACAATTCTAGTTTGACTGATCTTCCAGTTATGCTTAGGTTCTTCAGTAAAACTGGAACTTAATGGTAAGTTTACATGCTTGATACTATTAAAACTTTGTCTCTGTGCAGGAAGCAAGAAAAAAGAGAAGGAACGCCCAGAAATTTCTCCTCCCTCAGACTTTGAGCACACAATTCACGTGGGCTTTGATGCTGTGACTGGTGAATTCACTGTAAGTATTATCAATACCTGCTATTCACAGGAAATAAGAATCAGCTTTTCTCAAAATGTTCGGACTATAGATTTAGGTCCTTAAACACTAAATGTTTACCATAGACACAGGATGGGAGAAAAGCCTTAGCAAACTAGACTATTAGTGGTGTTTTAAGGCATTCTGAGGAGAGCAATATTTTTGGATTTGATGGGCTTCTGAGGACAAGGGAGATTTTAGACTCGACATTTTTTAGTCTCTGCCAGGATCCAAATCCTTGTTTTTATATATAGGAGCTAGAAGGGCTAGTAAACAGCCACTCTCTTACATAGAACAACTCTAGGTTACTGAAGATTACCTTTGCCTTTGTCAGCCCTCTTTTTTTTTTTTTTTTTTTTTTTTTTTTTAAGAGAGAGAGAGTAGTATTTTGTACAGAACTGTATGTCATTAAAATTTAACAGAAGTTTTTTATTTTTAAACTGTGTCCATATTATAGGTTAGCGAAATTATCAAATTTTGTTTTGCATGTCAAATTAAGCGGTTGCTCATGCCATTTGAGGCATTTTTGTCATGTGCTGTCTTTTTTTTTTTTTTTTTAGGGAATGCCAGAACAATGGGCTCGATTATTGCAGACCTCCAATATCACTAAGCTGGAGCAAAGAAGAACCCTCAAGCTGTTCTGGATGTTCTTAAGTTCTATGATTCTAAAGACTCTGCAAAACAGAAATATCTTAGTTTCTCAGCTCCAGGTGAGGCAGCGTAGGGTTACTAGGCAGGATCAACCTGAGCTATGATGTTTTCATATCCTGGATTACTGACATCAGTCAGTTAAACCAGTAGTTCCCAAACCTGGTCCTGGATGTACCCCGGCCAGTTGGGTTTTCAGGATATCCACAATGAATATTCATGAGACAGATTTGCATGTATGCATCTCTGTCATAAATATTTATTGTGGATATCCTGAAAACCTGGCTGGCTGGGGTACCTCTAGAACCAAGTACTGATTTGGTCCCAGAGCCTCCAGCATACTGGATTTATAAATCTAATGTTAACTGCATCCTTTAGTTCGTTTTGCAACATCTTCTGTTATTCTTTCAATATGGAACTTCAAAGCAAGAAATTATTATACTTTTCTTTTAACTAAACTAATAGGATACCGCAGGTAGTTCAGAGCACACATCTTTGGTAGATGGAAGGGTGGGTGATGGGAAGAACATGCAGCCTGCTTTACTGTTTGGTACTCCAGCATATGCTTGTATATTTGCTATTGAAGCAATACCAGAATAAGTACTGCAATAAAACAAATTTGTGCTTAGGGAGCAGAAAGGGGCTGGGGTCAAAATTTGTCGTATTTAGATGCTAAAATGGTTTCCTATTAAGTTTAGAAGATTATACTCAATGTTACTAGGACTGGAGATAGAACAGTAGTCCAAATGGATAGTTTAGGAGAGAAACCTAGATAAATGGAGGATTAAGGTATTTTTTGCTTTCGTGGGAAAGACTTGTTTTATGAACATAAGTATAGTTAATTTGAGATTCTTGAAAATTAAAGTGTGCAGCTTGAATGCAGTTGCATCATTCTTAGAGATTTATAATTTAAAGAATGTGTTTTGCTCACACCAAAAGTAAGAAAAACTTTAAAATAAAATCTTATTTGGTAAATCTACAGCCGGACTGAAAACTCTGGTGGACAGTTTCTCACACGTTACTTCATTCAAAAGCTGCAGTTGGACTTAAGAACAAAATTTTTTTAAAAATACCACTTTCAAATAAAGCTACATCTGCCTTTTAGCGTGTTAACTTTTTGTAAAGAAAGATTTGTTGGGAATATTGTGCTGTTAAAATATAACTAAAAAAACAGTTAATTTCTTTCTTATAGTAATTGACTTGATAGTAGGATTATAATTTAATGAGTGTCATAGAGATTTGTTTATTTTTATTTTATTTATTTACAGCATTTCTATCCCACATTTTCCAATTAGTGTTGTTTCAATGTGGCTTACATGGAACTAAGATGTCCCAGTCCTTAGAGCTGTACACCTGGACATTTCTTCTGCTACATTTAGAGATAGGTTACAGCAGACACATTCATAAGGTCTTAAGCTTAAGCCCACCCACCCCAAGACAGACACTTCATAAATAACTTCCCCAAATACACTACTTATCACAAATTAACTCCACCCATATTACAACTGTCTCTGAAAAGAAAACCCCTCATTATCACAGGAATCCCCAGTCTTCTACTCACCAGCTAAGGATTACTGCTCTAATAATAAGAATCTCAGCCAACATATCCATAGGCTGCTGTTCTCACTATATCATACCTGTTCCTACCCATTTCAACCAATCAGGATGACTTTTATTCTCTGTAATAATTGTGATGCTTTAGTTTCAAGACCAATTATCTGGAGACTTAAGGCTTGTCCTATCTGTCTGCAGCTCACTAGATTAAAACACAAGCTCAGTAAAGTAAAACAGGAACTAGATGCACTTAAAGCAGCATCTAGCACCGCACAATATCATACTGCACAAAATCATACCAAATTATCACCAATACCACAAAGGATAAAACCACCTAAGAATAGATGGATCACGGTGGGCTCAGGCAGACTTCGTTATGTGACAAGAAAGCATCTGACCTCACAAGTGTTGCCCCTACAAAATTCTTTTACTCCATTACAGCACTGTGATGTTCTTGAAAACAGAACGGAAGCCAAAGAAAAAACAATAAAAGTGGAACAAAAAGATATGAAGGTACCCAAAGAGAAAAGAAACCCCCAAATCACTAATGTTGAAACGCATTCCAGGAAATGTAGATGGAAAGCGATGACCACAAATGCTCGCAGTCTAAGCAATAAAGTTCATGACCTTCAGGCCCTGATGTTGGAGGCAGACTTGGATTTTGCAATCACGGAGACGTGGCTCAATGGTTCCCATGAATGGGATGCAAACATACCAGGCTATAATCTATTTAGGAAGGATAGAGAGGGTCGTAAAGGT
Source organism: Microcaecilia unicolor (assembly GCF_901765095.1). Lineage (NCBI taxonomy): Eukaryota > Metazoa > Chordata > Amphibia > Gymnophiona > Siphonopidae > Microcaecilia > Microcaecilia unicolor. The sequence goes on along the minus strand of NC_044040.1, from coordinate 114,431,561 downwards.
GGAGGAGTAGCTCTGTATGTGAGGAATGATATCACAGCGACTGAAATGACAGGGACCTGGGGAAAGGAAGAAGCGATATGGATCACCTTAAAAAGAGATGATAGAACCTCTGTCCACGTGGGTGTTGTCTACAGACCTCCGACACAATTGGAGGAATTAAGACCTGATTGCAGATATTCAAAAGTTGGGAAGCAAGAGAGAGGTGCTGTTGCTGGGAGATTTCAATCTGCCGGATGTAGATTGGAAGGTTCTGTCTGCAGAATCGGAAAGAAGTAGAGGGATCGTGGATGCTTTCCAAAGTGTTTTGCTCAGACAAATGATGATGGGACCCACAAAGGAGGGAGCGACACTGAATCTGGTGCTCACAAATGGGGATAGTGTGCCAAATATCCGCGTGGGTGCCCACCTGGGCATCAGTGACCATCAAACAGTTTGGTTTGATATAACAGCTAAAGTGGAGAGCGGCCACTCAAAACTCAAAGTCCTGGATTTCAAGCGTGTTGACTTTAGTAAAATGGGGGAATACCTGAGGAAGGAGATGATGGGCTGGGAGGAAGTACGAGAAGTGGAAGGACAGTGGTCCAGGCTGAAAGAAGCTATAAATAGGGCCACGAACCTTTATGTAAGGAGAGTAAATAAAAGCAAGAGAAAAAGGAAACCGATATGGTTCTCCAAGCAAGTGGTTGAGAAAATAAAGGCTAGAGTTGGCGTTCTAGAAATACAGAAAAACGCAAGAAAAGGAACACATGGAGGAATACCGGATGAAACTGAAAGAAGCCAAGAGAGAGATACGACTGGCAAAAGCGCAAACGGAAGAACAAATGGCTAGAAATGTAAGGAGGGGTGACAAAAATTTCTTCAGGTATATTAGTGAAAGGAGAATGGCTAAAAAGGGAATTGTGAGACTAAAAGATACTGCGAACCGCTATGTGGATAATGATGAAGAAAAAGCAATTTGCTAAATAGATACTTTTGTTCTGTTTTCACAGAAGAAAATCCTGGAGAAGGACCGAGATGGACTGACAAAAGTACATGTGAGAGTGGAGTGGATTTAGCACCGTTCACGGAAGAGAGTGGGTATGAACAACTAGGAAACCTAAAGGTGGACAAAGCCATGGGACCGGACGGGATCCACCCCAGGATATTGAGGGAGCTCAGAGAGGTTCTGGCTGGTCCTCTTAAAGATTTGTTTAATATATCCTTGCAGACGGGAGAGGTTCCGAGGGATTGGAGAACGGCGGAGGTGGTCCCTCTTCACAAAGTGGTGATAGGGAAGAAGCTGGAAACTACAGGCCAGTAAGCCTCACTTCAGTTATTGGAAACGTAATGGAAGCGATGCTGAAGGAAAGGATAGTGAATTTCCTGGAAGCCATAAGTTGCAAGATCCGAGACAACATGGTTTTACCAAAGGGAAATCATGCCAAACGAATCTCATTGAGTTCTTTGATTGGGTGACAGGAGAATTGAATCAGGGACGAGCTATAGACGTAATCTTAGATTTCAGCAAAGCTTTTGACACAGTTCCCCACAGAAGGCTCTGAAATAAACTGGATGGGCTGAAGATAGGACCCAAAGTGGTGAACTGGATTAGGAACTGGTTGACGGACAGACGCCAGAGGGTGGTGGTGAATGGAATTCGCTCGGAGAAGGGAAAGGTGAGTAGTGGAGTGCCTCAGGGATCGGTGCTGGGGCCTATTCTGTTCCATATATTTGTGAGTGACATTGCCAAAGAGTTAGAAGGTAAAGTTTGCCTATTTGCGGATGATACTAAGATCTGTAACAGAGTGGACACCCGGGAGGGAGTGGAAAACATGAAAAAGGATCCGAGGAAACTAGAAGAATGGTCTAAGGTTTGGCAATTAAAATTCAATGCGAAGAAATGCAAAGTGATGCACTTAGGGAATAGAAATCCACGGGAGACGTATGTGTTAGGCGGGAAGAGTCTGATAGGTACGGACGGAGAGAGGGATCTTGGGGTGATAGTATGTGAGGATTTGAAGGCGACGAAACAGTGTGACAAGGTGGTGGCCGTAGCTAGAAAGTTGTTAGGCTGTATAGAGAGAGGTGTGACCAGCAGAAGAAAGGGGGTGTTGATGCCCCTGTATAAGTCGTTGGTGAGGCCTCACCTGGAGTATTGTGTTCAGTTTTGGAGGCCGTATCTTGTTAAGGATGTAAAAAGAATTGAAGTGGTGCAAATAAAAGCTACGAGAATGGTAAGGGATTCGCGTTACAAGACGTATGAGGAGAGACTTTCTGAACTAAACATGTATACTCTGGAGGAAAGGAGAAGCAGGGGTGATATGATACAGACGTTCAAATATTTGAAAGGTATTAATCCGCAAACAAACCTTTTCCGGAGATGGGAAGGTGGTAGAACGAGAGGTCATGAAATGAGATTGAAGGGGGGCAGACTCAAGAAAAATGTTAGGAAGTATTTTTTCATGGAGAGAGTAGTGGATGCTTGGAATGCTCTCCTGCGGGAGGTGGTGGAAATGAAAACGGTAACGGAATTCAAACATGCGTGGGATATGCATAAAGGAATCCTGTGCAGAAGGAATGGATCCTCAGGAGCTTAGTCGAGATCGGGAGGCGGGGCTGGTGGTTGGGAGGCGGGGATAGTGCTGGGCAGACTTATACGGTCTGTGCTAGAGCCGGTGGTGGGAAGCGGGACTGGTGGTTGGGAGGCAGGGATAGTGCTGGGCACACTTATACGTTCTGTGCCAGAGCCGGTGGTGGGAGGCAGGGCTGGTGGTTGGGAGGCAGGGATAGTGCTGGGCAGACTTATACGGTCTGTGCCAGAGCCAGGGCCGCCGAGAGGGGGGGGGGACAGGGGGGGACAAAAGTCCCCGGGCCCGGGCCTCCGGAGGGGCCTGGTGCCACCACAGTCAGGCCCGCCTGCCGTCGCTCCCGAACTAACCTTAAACGCCTCCGGAGCACGGAAGGAAGGAGAGGTCTGCCCTGCTGCAGCGAAGGTGGGGAAAGGAAGGAGGCGTTTAAGGTTAGTTCAGGGCCCGGTGGCGGCCTTGTCCCGGGCCCGGCTCTGGCTCTCGGCGGCCCTGGCCAGAGCTGGTGGTTGGGAGGCAGGGATAGTGCTGGGCAGACTTATACGGTCTGTGCCCAGAAGAACACAGGTACAAATCAAAGTAGGGTATACACAAAAATTAGCACACATCAGTTATCTTGTTGGGCAGACTGGATGGACCGTGCATGTCTTTTTCTGCCGTTATCTACTATGTTACTATATGTTACTATGTAAGATATATAATAAGATAGGGATCTGAATTACGTAGAATCGAACTGGCTTGAAGAGGGATAGGAGAAGTGAGGTAGGAGGAAATATGAAGGACAGGGGAAGGGTGACACGGTGGGGAGGTAGATCTACTAGTGGAAGCTAATGCGGGGTCATGACCAGGCAAGGGATGGAGGGGATGTTGCTGAGTAAGAGTGATGATTACTCATAGTTGATTCATAGTGGAACTTTGTGGAAAGTGTTTTTTGAAGAAGTGGGCCTTGAGTCATTTACAAAAGATCAGGTAAGTATCTAGGCTCCTCAGTGCTTTAAGAAGTACATTCCAGCTCTTTGTGCCTGATGAGTAAACTGTTTTGTATCATACACCCTGAGGAAGTGGAGTGTGAGATAGCTTCATGTTTCTGTGTTGCGTAGCAGCAGGTTTATTAGGTTCAACTTGTATTCCGGAGCCAGATCAAAGATGATTTTGTATGCTATTGTGCAGAGCTTGAAGGTTATCCTTGCCTGCACAGGGAGCCAGTGCAAGGATAACTAGCTCTTTCAAAGCATGAGTTTCTGAAGATCAGTCATGCGGCAGTGTTTTGTGCCGTTAAAGGTTTTTTTATAATTTAATCTTTGCAGCCGAAACAGATACTGTTGTAGTAGTCAGTGTGTACAAGTGTTACGGTTTGTGCAAGTATCCGGAAACTTCTCTCAGAAAGTAGCTTCTATTGCACCTCGTTTTCCACAGTGTATGGAATATTTTGGTCATGGTATTTTTTGTTTGTGCTTCGAAGGACAGGTTTTGGTCTAGTGTGATTCCTAGGATTTTCAGGTTGTCTGCTGTTGGTAGGTGGTCCTGTCAAGGGTAAAGCTGGAGAAAGCCTCCTTTCGGTAATTGAATGTGAGCACTAAGAATTGAGTCTTGTCTCTGAGTTTGAATGCTGTGGTTCAGGATTCCAAGATATTCAATCTTTGAGTTATTGAGGTGTTTATTTCTGATGTGTCTTGACTAAATGGGCTGTATATGGATATATCACCTTCGCGGCGGGCAGCGGCGGGGCGAGCCACTCCTTCCTTCCGTGTCCCGCCCTCGCCTGACGTAACGTCCGTGGGGGCGGAGCACGGAGGGAGGGAGGGGTTTGCCCTGCTGCTGCTTGCTGCGAAGGTGGTGAAAGGAAAGGGAGGAGGCGTTTAAGATTAGTTCAGGGCCCGGTAGCGGATGGAGGGGGGGGGGGGAGCCCGGCGGCGGCGGTGACGATGACCTCGAGTGGGGTGGGTGGGGGGGCCGGGGGCGGCCTTGTCCCGGGCCCAGCTCTGGCTCTCGGCGGCCCTGGCCAGAGCTGGTGGTTGGGAGGCAGGGATAGTGCTGGGCAGACTTATACGGTCTGTGCCCTGAAGAACACAGGTACAAATCAAAGTAGGGTATACACAAAAATTAGCACATATGAGTTATCTTGTTGGCAGACTGGATGGACCGTGCAGGTCTTTTTCTGCCGTCATCTACTATGTAGATGGATGAGTTGAAGCCATGCTTTGATAGTGTCCTTGCCAGTGGCATCATTATTACGTTGAACAGTGCAGGTGAGATCGGTGAGCCTTGCGTTACACCATAGTCTGCCTTCCATGGGGAGGGGGGGGGGGGGGAGAGTATGTTGTTCATTTTGACCTGGTAGCAGCTTGATGTTAGGAATCCTTTAAAGCATTGTAGTACCCTCGCCTCCGATACCGAGTTTGTCCAGCATTCTTAGTAAGATAAAGTGGTTGACCATGTCGGATTGCGCTTGATATGTTGAATTGTAGAAGCAGGATTTTCTTTCTCTTGCTGATTTCACTTTTGAATTTGGCCAGTAAGGTCATAAGTACAGTTTTGGTGCTGAACTGAGGTTTGAATACCGATTGGGAGTATAGAGTTATTGTTGATGTAGTCCATTAGTTGACTGGCGATCAGGCCTTCCATTACCTTGATCATGAGCAGGATAGAGGGCACTGGTCTGTAGTTTGAGACTTCGCTTCTACACTTTTGCAAAGTCTTTAGGATTAGCATCAGTACTATTCTACTTCTCATAAGTACATAAGTAATGCCATACTGGGAAAAGACCAAAGGTCCATCATACCTAGTATCCTGTCCCCGACAGCGGCCAATCCAGGTCATGGGCATCTGGCAAGCTACCCAAACGTACAACATTTTATACATGTTATTCCTGAAATTGTGGATTTTCCCATGTCCATTTTGTGGCGGTCTATGGACTTGTCCTTTAGGAAACCGTCCAACCACTTTTTAAACTCTGCCAAGCTAACCGCCTTCACTATGTTCTCCGGCAACAAATTCCAGAGTTTAATTACGCGTTGGGTGAAGAAATATTTTCTCCGATTTGTTTTAAATTTACTACACTGTAGTTTCCTCGCATGCCCCCTAGTCCTAGTATTTTTGGAAAGCGTGAACAGACGCTTCACATCCACCTGTTCCACTCCACTCATTATTTTATATACCTCTATCATGTCTCCCCTCAGCCGTCTCTTCTCCAAGCTGAAAAGTCCTAGCCTCCTTAGTCTTTCTTCATAGGGAAGTCGTCCCATCCCCGCTATCATTTTCGTCGCCCTTTGCTGCACCTTTTCAATTATACTATATCTTTCTTGAGATGCGGCGACCAGAATTGAACACAATACTCAAGGTGCGGTCGCACCATGGAGCGATACAACGGCATTATATCATCCCTCACACCTGTTCTCCATACCTTTCCTAATAATACCCAACATTCTATTCGCTTTCCTAGCCGCAGCAGCACACTGAGCAGAAGGTTTCAGTGTATTATCAACGACGACACCCAGATCCCTTTCTTGGTCCGTAACTCCTAACGTGGAACCTTGCATGACGTAGCTATAATTCGGGTTCTTTTTTTCCCAAATGCTTCACCTTGCACTTGTTCACATTAAATGTCATCTGCCATTTAGCCGCCCAGTCTCGTAAGGTTCTTCTGCAATTTTTCACAATCCTGTTGCGAGTTAACGACTTGAATACCTTTGTGTCATCAGCAAATTTAATTACCTCGCTGGTTACTCCCATCGCTAAATCGTTTATAAATATATTAAAAAGCAGGAGTCCTAGCACTCACCCCTGAGGAACCCCACTAACTACCCTTCTCCATTGTGAATACTGCCCATTTAACCCCACTCTCTGTTTCCTATCCTTCAACCAGTTTTTAATCCACAATAGGACATTTCCTCCTATCCCATGACCCTCCATTTCCTCTGTAGCCTTCATGAGGTACCTTGTCAAATGCCTTTTGAAAATCCAGATACACAATATCAACCGGCTCCCCTTTGTCCACATGTTTGTTTACTCAATCAAAGAATTGAAGTAAATTGGTCAGGCAAGATTTCCCCACACTAAAGCTGTGCTGACTTGGGCTCAGTAATCCATGTCCTCAGATGTGCTCTTAATTTTGTTTTTAATAATAGCCTCTACTATTTTCCCCCGGCACCGACGTCGGACTCACCGGTCTATAATTTCCCGGATCTCCCCTGGAACCTTTTCTAAAAATCGGTGTTACATTGGCCACCCTCCAATCTTCCGGTACCACGCTCGATTTTAAGGATCAATTACATATTACTAACAATAGCTCCGCAAGCTCATTTTTCAGTTGTATCAGTACTCTAGGATGTATACCATTCGGTCCAGGAGAATTGCTACTCTTCAGTTTGCTGAACTGCCCCATTACGTCCTCCAGGTTTACTGTGAATTCAGTAAGTTTCTCTGACTCGTCTGCTTGAAATACCATATCCGACACGGGTATCCTACCCAAATCTTCCTCGGTGAAGACCGAAGCAAAGAATTCATTTAATCTCTCCGCTACGTCTTTGTCTTCCTTGATTGCCCCTTTTACCCCTCGGTCATCCAGCCGCCCAACCGATTCTTTTGCCGGCTTCCTGCTTTGATATACTGAAAAATTCTTTTACTATGTTTTTTTTTGCTTCTAATGCTATTTTTTGTCGTAATCCCTCTTGGCCTTCTTTATCTGGGCCTTGCATTTGCTTGACACTCTTTATGCTGCTTCTTGTTATTTTCAGACAGTTCCTTCTTCCATTTTTTGAAGGCGTTTCTTTTAGCTTCCTTCACCTCACTTTTCAACCACGCCGGCCGTCTTTCTTTTCTAATTTGCGCAATAAGTTTGGCCTGGGCCTCCAGGTTGGTACTTTTGAACAGCATCCACGCCTGTTGTACAGTTTTTACCCTCTCAGTTGTCCCTCTAAGATTTTTTTTTACCGTTCTTCTCATTCTATCATAGTCTCCTTTTTTAAAGTTAAACACTAACATATTTGACTTCCTATGTATAGTTACTTCAAGGTTGATATCAAAACTGATCATATTATGATCACTGTTATCAAGCGGGCCCCAGTACCATAACGTCCCTCACTAGATCATGCGCTCTACTAAGGACCAAGCCTAGAATTTTTCCTTCTCTTGTTGGCTCCTGCACCAGCTGCTCCATAAAGCTGTCCTTGATTTCATCAAGGAATTGAACCTCTCTAGTGTGTCCCGATGTTACATTTACTCAGTCTATATTTTGGTAATTGAAGTCACCCATTATCTCCATTGGGAATAGTCAGTTGGTTAGCATGAATGATATGTACATTAATACATAAGTATATAAGTATTGGCATACTGAGACAGGACCGAAGGTCCATCAAGCCCAGCATCCTGTTTACAACAGTGGCCAATCCAGGTCACAAATAACTGGCAAGATCCCAAAACGGTACAATACATTTTATGCTGCTTATCCTGGAAAGATGGCTTATGGACTTTCTTTTTTAAACCCCACTAAGCTAACAGCTTTTACTACATTCTCTGGCAATGAATTCCAGAGTTTAATTACATGTGTGAAGAAATATCTTCTCCGATTCATTTTAAATTTACTACTTTGTAGCTTTATTGCATGCCCCCTAGTCCTAGTATTTTGGAAAGAATAAACAATCGATGCATGTGTACCCGTTTCATTTCATCTCTATCATATCTTCCCTCAGCTGTCTCTTCTCCAGGCTGAAGAGCTCTAGCTGCTTTAGCCTTTCCCATCCCCTTTATCATTGATGTCACCCTTCTCTATACTATTACTACTTAACATTTCTAAAGCGCTACTACTACTACTACTATTTAGCATTTCTATAGCGCTACAAGGCGTACGCAGCGCTGCACAAACATAGAAAAAAAGACAGTCCCTGCTCAAAGAGCTTACAATCTAATAGACAAAAAATAAATAAAGTAATCAAATCAATTAATGTGAACGGGAAGGAAGAGAGGAGGGTAGGTGGAGGCGAGTGGTTACAAGTGGTTACGAGTCAAAAGCAATGTTAAAGAGGTGGGCTTTCAGTCTAGATTTAAAGGTGGCCAAGGATGGGGCAAGACGTAGGGGCTCAGGAAGTTTATTCCAGGCGTAGGGTGCAGCGAGACAGAAGGCGCGAAGTCTGGAGTTGGCAGTAGTGGAGAAGGGAACAGATAAGAAGGATTATTCCATGGAGCGGAGTGCACGGGAAGGGGTATAGGGAAGGACGAGTGTGGAGAGATGCTGGGGAGCAGCAGAGTGAGTACATTTATAGGTTAGTAGAAGAAGTTTGAACAGGATGCGAAAACGGATAGGGAGCCAGTGAAGGGTCTTGAGGAGAGGGGTAGTATGAGTAAAGCGACCCTGGCGGAAGACGAGACGGGCAGCAGAGTTTTGAACCGACTGGAGAGGGGAGAGGTGACTAAGTGGGAGACCAGCAAGAAGCAGATTGCAGTAGTCTAAACGAGAGGTGACAAGGGTTGTGGATGAGGGTTTTGGTAGAGTGCTCGGAAAGAAAGGGGCGGATTTTACGGATGTGTAAAGAAAGAAACAACAGGGTTACGCAGCGCTGTACAATTTAAACATAGAAGGACAGTCCCTGCTCAAAGAGCTTACAATCTAAAGGACACGTGAACAGTCAGGGGCAGTCAAATTGGGGCAGTCTGGATTTCCTGAAAGAGTTAGGTGCCGAACGCAGCATTGAAGAGGTGGGCTTTAAGCAAAGACTTGAAGATGGGCAGGGAGGGGGCTTGGTGTAAAGGCTCGGGAAGGTTGTTCCAAGCATAGGGTGAGGCGAGGCAGAATGAGCGGAGCCTGGAGTTGGCAGTGGTGGAGAAGGGTAATGAGAGGAGGGATTTGTCCTGTGAATGGAGGTTTCGGGCGGGAACGTAAGGGAGATGAGGGTAGAGAGGAAGTGCGGGGCAGCAGACTGAATGCATTTGTAGGTAAGAAGGAGAAGCTTCAACTGAATGCAGTATCTGATTGGAAGCCAGTGAAGTGACCTGAGGAGAGGGGTGATATGAGTATATGGTTCTGGCGGAATATAAGACGTGCAGCAGAGTTCTGAACAGATTGAAGGGGGGATAGGTGGCTAAGTGAGAGGCCGGTGAGGAGTAAGTTGCAGTAGTCAAGGCGAGAGGTAATGAGAGCATGGACGAGAGTTCGGGTGGTGTGTTCAGAGAGGAAAGGGCAAATTTTGCTGATGTTAAAGAGGAAGAAGCGACAGGTCTTGGCTATCTGCTGGATATGCGCAGAGAAGGAGAGGGAGGAGTCAAAGATGATGTTTTCTAATACCACCCTATCTTTTTTGAGAAGTGGTGACCAGAACTGCACACAATATTCAAGGTGCAGTTGCACCATAGAGCAATACAAAGGCATTATAATGTCCTCATTTTTGTTTTTCATTTCTTTCCTAATAATTTCTAACATTCTATTTGCTTTCCTAGCTGCCGCTGCACACTGAACAAAGGGTTTCAACGTATCATTAACAGTGACACCTAGATCCCTTTCCTGGTCGGTGACTCCTAATGTTGAGCCTTGCATTACGTAGCTATAGTTCAGGTTCCTCTTTTCCACATGTGTCACTTTGCACTTGCTCACATTAAACGTTGTCTGCTATTTGGATGCCCAGTCTCCCAGTCTCACAAGGTCCTCTTGTAATTTTTCACAATCCTCTTGTGATTTAAGAACTTGGAATAACTTTGTGTCGTCAGCAAATTTAGTTACCTCACTAGTTACCAGTGTTGTAGCCAGAAGGCAATTTTGGGTGTCCCAACAAGTTGGATGGATGGGCACTAGAGCTGCCAACGTTTAGAAAGAGAAAATACACCTATGCTTTGCCCCTACCCCACCCATGCTCCACCTTTACCTCACTCTCATTACTTCAGTGAGGAGAGCAGTGCAGGCTTCAGTGGCCAATTGTGAGCTAAAGGAAGTACAAGACACTGCATTCTTCTTCAGCCCCATTGAGCCACGATCCTCCAACATATATATGGTATTGAAAGCCAAATACATTCTGCATCCAGAGAACCTCCTGGCCTTCCTTACAATGGCAGCAGAGCAAGGACATTTCCCATAAAACTCGCCATACAAAGAAATTTTGGTAATCTCAATAACAGACATATTGTAAAGTAATTTAAAAAAAAATCTATAAACAAAAGGTCACTCAGAATCTAGAGCAAATCTATCATGCCAGCACTAACTTCCAAAACAAGGATCCTACCTATGAAAAGATAGTACCTCAAATATTAGTGGGGCCCTAAAATATCAATACATCTGTTGAGAAAACTGAACAAGCTAAATTACTACAGAATGCTACATAGAAAATTCATGGTGACAGAATACCTCAGAGTCACATACACAGAACACAAATGCCAATACAGAATAAGTGAACACAAACTCTATAAATTAAACTGAAACCCCAAGAAACCAGACCTTGCATGTAGTACTGCACTAGAGAAACACAAAAAGAAAGGCATTTCCTCCTGTGCAAAATATAAAGATACTAGTAAAAAAGCTCCCGTTTCAGATGCAAATGAAACGGTGCTAGCAAGGTTTTCTTCTGTGTGCATGTGGGATGTGTGTGTCCCTGCCCTCTGCCCTCTCTCCCCTCCCCCCCTCTGTCCTTCACTGCTTTGCTGTGTTTTCCTTCACTAACGAGGGCGGGGTAGACACTCATGGGGAAACCGGATATCTCTCCCCCTTCACACTTCCGGCTGGAGGTTTCATAGAACGTTGGTGTTGCCTTTTATATAGAGAGATCACATGCCAGGGATGGTGGGTTTTTTTTTTTTTTGGGGGGGGGGGGGGGGTGCAAATAGGGCAATTATGTGTGGCTCTCTGGCCAGAGAGAGCCCCAAGCTTGTGAGAATCTGAAGAAGGCGCAGCCTGATAATGGGCTTTCGTGTCCTCTCCCAGATTTCTTCCCTGGGCCCCAGCCATGTTTGACATATGTCAAATCTGACATAGTCTAATCACAAAATAGAAATAAAAGTAATTTTTGTACCTTTTTGTTGTCTGGTCATTTTATTTTTCATATCATATTGGGCCCAGTCTCTGGTTTCTGCTTCCCTGTGTCTTTCCTGTCCATTTGACATTTCTTCTGTCTCCATGTTCACCATTCATTTCCGTGTCCATATATTTCCTTATCCAGCATCTCCCCTGTGTATATATCCCCACATCATCATAATTGTGCACCCATGTACCCCATGCCCTGCATCTCCCTTCTGTGTTCCTATTCTCTCCCTTGTCTGGTATCTCCCCTCTGTGTCCATTGTATCTCTGTTCCCATATCTCCACCCCCCATGTCCATTGTATCTCTATTCCCATATCTCCTTCCCCACCCCTCTATCAGGCATTGCCCCTCTGTGTTCATATGCCATCCCAATACAGCATCTCACCTGTGTCACTGTCCCCAAGCTCCCATCCAGTGCCCATCATCTCCCTTCTGTTTCTCTATACCTCTCTCTGTCCCTTTCTCCCTCCCCCACACCAATATGTCCCTCTCCTTTCTGACCCCACCCCAACCAGCTTTTCTCTTCTTCCTCCCCTTTATGCATTTGGTTCATTCTCCATTGTGGGTTCAGCATTTGACCCCCTCTTCCTTTATCTCCTTGATTCCCTTCCCTCTAACCCTAACTTTTCTGAAGGCTTCCCTTCCCTCTAACTTCTCCCCTCCCCTTCTCCTCTCATAGGACCAGCACTTCTCCCTTCATTCCAGCCCCCCTTGCAGGTCCACATCTCTCCCCCTTCCTTCCAGCCCCCCCCTGCATATCCACACCTCTCTCCCTTTGCTGCAGACCCCTTGCATGCCCAACATCTCTCTCCCTTTCCTCCCACTCCCTCACCCAGCACATCTCTCCCCTACATATCCAGCACCTCTCTCCCTTTGCTCCAGCTCCTTGCATGCCCATCAGCTCTCTCCCTTCCTCCCCTGCATATCCAGCAACTCTCTCCCTTCCCTCCAGCATGCATACATGTCCAGTGCCTCTTCCCTTCCCTCCCCTCCAGCCCCCATTTCCAGCACCTCTTCCCCTCCCACAGTTCTGGCACTGCCACCTCCATGTCTTCCTTACTGTCCCCCCATCCTTGCCGCTGCTCTTGCACTTCACTGTATCATTGCCGCCCAGCAGGAACTCCACACAGCGCTGCGTCAGAGCCTTCCCTCTGCCGTGTCCCGCCCAGCCTGTATAAACAGGAAGTTACATCAGTGGGTGAGACGCAGTAGAGGGAAGGCTCCGATGCACTGTGTGGAGCTCCTGCCCAGCGGAATGATACCATTAAAGTTCAAGCGCCGCGGGGGTGGGGGAGGGTAAAAAGATGTGGAAGTGCCTGAACTGCAGGAGGGGTGAGAGGCGCTGAACATGCAAGGGTGGAGGGAAGGGAAGAGGCGCTGTTCTGGACATGTGGGAGCGAGGTTGGAGGGAAGGAAGAGAGGGAATGTTTGGTTGGGGTGTAGCGCTTCTGGGTGGGCCTGGGCCACCTAGACCCACCTGTAGCTACACCCCTGCTAGTTACTCCCATCTCTTGATCATAGTAGCCTAGTGGTTAGTGCAGTGGACTTTGATCCTGGGGTACTGAGCTCGATTCCCACTGCAGCTCCTTGTGACTCTGGGCAAGTCATTTAACCCTCCATTGCCCCTGGTACAAAATAAGTACCTGAATATATGTAAACCGCTTTGAATGTAGTTGCAAAAAAAAAAAACCACCTCAGAAAGGCGGTATATCAAGTCCCATTTCCCTTTCCCTTTATAAATATGTTGAAAAGCAACAGTCCCAGCACAGACACCTGGGGAACCCCACTATATACCCTTCTCCATTGAGAACACTGGCTGGCCATTTAACCCTACTCTCTGTTTTCTATCTTTTAACCAGTTTTTAGTCCACAGTAAAACACAACCTCCTATACCATGACTCACCAATTTCCTCTGGAGTCTTTCATGAGGTACATTGTCAAATGCCTTTTGAAAATCCAGATACACAATATCGATCGGCTCACCTTTGTCCACATGTTTGTTCACCCCTTCAAAGAAATGTAATACATTGGTGAGGCAAGATTTGCCTTCACTAAATCTATGTTGGCTTTGTCTCATTAATCCATACTTTTGAATATACTCTGTAATTTTGTTCTTTATAATCTCTACCATTTCGCCCGGCACCGACGTAAGGCTCACCGGTCTATAATTTACGGATCACCTCTGGAGTCTATTTTAAAAAATTGGCGTTACATTGGCCACCCTCCAATCTTCCGGTACGATTCTTGATTTTATAGATAGATTACATATTACTAACAATAGTAATTTTATCAGTACTCTGAGATGAATACCATCCACCCCAGGCGATTTGCTACTCTTCAATTTACCAAATTGCCCCATTACATCTTCCAGGTTTATAGAGATTTCATTCAGTTTCTCTGACTCGTCGGCTTTGAATATCTTTTCTGCCACCGGTATCTCTCTCAAATCTTCCTCGGTGAAGGCCGAAGCAAAGAATTAATTTAATCTCTCCGCTATGTCTTCCCTGAGTGCCCCTTTTGCCCTTCAGTCACCTAGCGGTCCAGCTTATTGTTTTGCTGGCTTCTTGCTTTTAATATACCTTAAAAAATTTCTGCTATGTGTTTTTGCCTTCAACGCATTCTTTTTTTCAAAGTCCCTCTTTGCCTATCATCAGCGCTTTGCATTTTGACTGAAAATAATAACAGCATAAGGAATTAAATAAATGTCAAATTTCCTTATGCTGTTATTATTTCAGTCAAATCCTTCTTCTATTTTCTGAAGGCTTTTCTTTTAGCTCTGATAGCGCCCTTTACCTCACTTTTTAACCATGCTGGCTGGTCTTCCTTCCTCCATTTCTTAATGGAATATTTGGCCTAGGATGATATTTTTGAACAGCCTCCGTGCCTGATGTAAAGTTTTGACCATTGCAGCTGTCTCTTAAGTTTTTTTTTTCACCATTCTCATTTTATCATAGTCTTCTTTTTGTAAGTTAAAAGCTAACATATTGGATTTCCTGTGTGTACTTACTCCAAAGCCAATATCAAATCTGATCATATTGTGATCATTATCAAGCGGCTCCGTCACCATTACCTCCTGCACCAGATCATTCACTACATTAAGGACTCTGTCTAGAATTTTGCTCCTCTTGTTGGCTCCTGTACCAGCTATTCCATAAAGCAGTCCTTGATTTCATCAAGGAATTTTACCTCCGTAGCATTCCCTGATGTTATATTTACCCAGTCAATATTGGGGGTAATAGAAATCACCCATTATTATTGTGTTGCCCAGTTTGTTAGGCTCCCTAATTTCTGATAACATTTCTACATCCGTCTGTTCATCCTGGCCAGGTGGATGGTAGTACACTCCTATCACTATCCTTTTCCCCTTTACACGTGGTATTTCAATTCATAGGGATTCCAAGATGTGTTTTGTTTCCTGCAGAATGTTCAATCTATTTGATTCAAGGTCCTCCTTAACATAGAGTACTACCCCTCCACCAATTTGATCCACCCTATCACTACGATATAATTTATACCCTAGGATGACAGTGTTCCACTGGTTATCCTCCTTCTACCAGGGTTCACCTTGGTGCAGTTGGTGTTTATCATCAACGTGTAGAGGGTAAGCCCATCTCTGTACAGCATCTAGTTGTTTGCTTCATGAGAGGTTTGCTGTTGAGGTTTGCTGTTGACAAAGCCCCCTGTCAGACCTCAACGTCATTCTCACCCAGCTCATGAAAGGTCCTTTTAAGCCACTTTATTCATGCCATCTGAAGTACTTGACGTGGAAGGTCGTGCTTTTGGTGGCTCTTACTTCAGCTTGCAGGGTCAGTGAGCATCAGGCCTTAGTTAGGGTTACCATATGGCTCCAGAAAAAGGAGGACGGATTGAGCCAGCCGGGTTTTACTTCCATTGCTTTCAATGGAAGTAATTGAGCCAGCCGGGTTTTACTTCCATTGCTTTCAATGGAAAGCAATGGAAGTAAAACCCGGCTGGCTCAATCCGTCCTCCTTTTTCTGGAGCCATATGGTAACCCTAGCCTTAGTGGCGGATGTAACTTATACCAAGTTTCATCATAGCAGTGTATTCCTCCGCATGCACCCTAAGTTCCTACCTAAAGTTGTGTCTGAATTCCATCTGAACCAGTTGGTTATCTTGCCATCATTCTTCCCCGGACCTCATGCCCATCCTAGCGAAAGTGCACTACATACCTTGGACTGCATGCGAGCATTGGCCTTTTACTTGGAGCACACTAGGCCCTAAAGACAGTCCACTTAACTTTTTTTTTTCTTCATCCCAATAGGATGGGGGGGGGGGTCACCATCAGGAAACACACCATTTCCAATTGGCTGTCAGATTGCATTTTTTTCACTTATGCCTGGGCTGGGCTGACCCTTGAGGGTCATGTCAGGGCTCACAATGTCTGAGCCATGGCTGCTTCTGTAGCCCACTTGAGGTCAGCCTCCATTGAAGAAATTTGTAAGGCTGCTACATGGTCTTCAAAGAAATGTAGTAGATTGGTGAGGCAAGAGTTCCCTTCATTAAATCCATGTTGACTTTGTCTCATTAATCCATGCTTTTGAATATGCTGTGTAATTTTGTTCTTTATAATAGTGTCTACCATTTTGCCCGGCACTGACGTCAGACTCACCGGTCTATAATTTCCCGGATCTCCTCTTGAAAATACAAATACACCATTAGACAAACTAAAAGATCATACTATAAAACTAAAATCGGTCCTAACTACAAGGACACACATAAACTCTTCCAGATCGTCAACAAACTACTAAACACCACGCCAGTTACTACCAACAACATAGACACCCCATCAGCAAATAATCTTGCGAACTACTTCAAAGAGAAAATCATAAAGCTACGACTCATGAAACCTACCAACACAACTGACTACGTTGACCTCCTTGACTGTCTAGATCCAACCCCTGGGGAATCTCCAGCAAGACCGCTCATGGAACAATTCGACAAACTCTCAATTGACAACATCTCCCAATCGCTTAAAAGATACGCCAAGTCTCAATGCAAACTAGACATCTGCCCTAATAACCTTATAAGATCCGCCCCTCAACAACTCAAAACAGACCTCATGACCCACCTGAACTACATGCTACAAAATGGCCTCTTCCCAAAGGACAAAGGAAGCATTCTACTCACTCCCCTACTGAAAGATGCAAAGAAAAGTACAAATGACTTAACTAACTACCGCCCAGTAGCATCCATCCCGCTGATAACCAAACTTATGGAGGGCGTAGTCACAGAACAACTACTAACTACCTAAACAAATATTCAATTCTCCATGAATCCCAATTAGGTTTCCGGTCGAACCACAGCACTGAAACAGTACTAGTGACCTTAATGAACAAATTCAAACAAGCAATCGCAACTGGTAACAACATACTTCTCTTACAATTTGACATTCCAGTGCCTTTGACATGGTTGACGATGGAATACTACCACATATCCTAGAATTCTTTGGAATCTGAGGCAATGTTCTCAACTGGTTTAGAGGATTCCTGACCACAGGATCATACCAAGTAACAACTAAAGAAGTTATATCACCCCCCTGGACACCTGAATGTGGAGTCCCCAAGGATCCCCCCTCTCACCAACCCTCTTCAACCTGATGATGATTCCACTAGCCAAGCTTCTAGCCAACAAAAACCTTAACCCATACATATAGGCGGACGATGTCACAATATACATCCCGTTTAAACATGATCCCAAGGAAATCTCCAACGAAATCAACCAAAGCTTCCAAATAATTCACTCTTGGGCGGATGCATTTCAATTAAAACTTAATGCAGAAAAAACACAATGCCTTACCTCACAATACAATACAAATAAATTCACTACCATAACCACTCCAAACATCTCTCTTCCTGTCTCAAACACACTGAAAATACTCGGAGTCACACTTGACCAGTGGCGTACCAAGGGTGGGGGGGGGTTGTGGGGCAGTCCGTCCCGGGTGCACGCCGCTAGCGGGGGGGGGGGGGGGGGCCCGCACGCCTGTTGGCCGAGTCGCTCGTTTCCTCCCTGCTGCTCCCTCTGCGCGGGAACAGGTTACTTCCTGTTGCCGGGGCAGAGGGAGCAGCAGGGAACGCAGCGAACTCGGAGCCGACAGGCGCGCGGCACGCCCCCCCCCCCACAGCAGGTAAAAATGCACCCGGGGGGGGGGGGGAACGAATCGCGATCCGCCCCGGGTGTCAGCCAGCCTAGGAACGCCACTGCACTGACAGAAATCTCACACTCGACAACCACGTGACAAATACACACTAAGAAAATGGTTCCACGCCATATGGAAACTTAAGAGTAAAACCCTTCTTCCCGAGATCCATCTTCGCAACCTAGTACAGTCCACTGGTACTAAGCCATCTGGACTACTGCAACGCACTTTACGCCGGCTGTACAGAACAGATCACCAAGAAACTCCAGACAGCACAAAATACCGCAGCTACACTCATTTTCAGAAAAACAAAATATGAAAGCGCAAAGCCCCTAAGAGAGAAACTACACTGGCTCCCATTAAAAGAACCGGACCACATTCAAGATCTGCACGATTGTTCATAAAATCATCTACGGAGATGCTCCAACGTACATGCTCGACCTCATTGATTTACCTCCCAGAAATGCTAAACAGATCCTCCCGCACATTTCTTAACCTACACTTCCCGGACTGTAAAGGCTTAAAATACACGCTAACACATGCTACCAGCTTTTCTTACATGAGCATGCAACTTTGGAACGCACTACCAACAAATCTGAAAAACAATTAATGACAGATCATGGACCGACTTTGACACGCTCTCATCAAAAGAAATCTCATATTGGCTCAGAAAATACGACAAATCGCAATGCAAATTAGACATTTGCCCTAACAGTCTAATAAGATCCGCACCCAAACAAGTCAAAACAGACCTCATGAACCACATAAATTACAGGCTTCAAAATGGACTCTTTCCTACGGATAAAGGAAACATCCTACTCACTTCCGTTACCGAACGATGCTAAAAAAAGCACAATGGACCTAACCAACTATTGACCAGTAGCATCTATTCTACTCATGACCAAACTCATGGAAGGTATAGTGACGAAACAACTTACTGAATACCTAAATAAACACTCAATTCTGCACGAGTCCCAATCAGGATTTCGGACGAATCACCAGCACCGAAACTGTACTAGTGTCCGTAATGAACTCATTCAAACAGGCAATTGCGACAGGTAACAACATCCTCCTCGTACAATTCGACATGTCCAGTGCCTTTGACATGGTTAACCATGACATACTAATACATATACTAGAATACTTCGGAGTAGGAGGCACAGTTCTCAAATGGATCAAAGGATTCCTGACCACAAGATCATACCAAGTAGCAACGAACGCGGACAGATCACCCCCCATGGATACCTGAGTGTGGAGTCCCCCAGGGATCCCCTCTCTCACCAACATTATTCAACCTAATGATGATACCTCTAGCCAACTACTAGCCAATCAAACCTCAACCCCTACATTTATGCAGATGACGTCACAATTTACATCCCATTCAAACATGATCTAAATGAAATCACCAACGAGATCAACCAAAGCCTCCAAATAATGCACACGTGGGCAGATGCATTCCAACTAAAACTTTAACGCAGAAAAAAACACAATATCTTGTACTCACCTCACAACATAACACAAAAAACTTCAACACCATAATCACACCATACTGTTCCCTTCCTGTCTCACAAACTTGAAAATTCTTGGAGTCACCATTGATCGAAACCTCACTCTTGATACCCACGTGAAAAAACATGACGAAAAAGATGTTCTACACATGTGGAAACTTAAAAGAGTAAAACCTTTCTTCCCGAGATACATCTTCCGTACCCTGGTACAGTCAATGGTAATAAGTCATCTGGACTACTGGAATGCACTGTACGCTGGGTGCAAAGAACAGACAATCAAAAAACTCCAAACTGCCCAGAATACGGCCGCCAGACTCATATTTGGAAAAACTAAATATGAAAGCGCAAAACCCCTAAGAGAGAAACTTCACTGGTTCCCACTTAAGGAACGCATTGCGTTCAAGATCTGCATGATTGTACACAAAATCATTCACGCAGACGCCCCAATCTACATAAGTACATAAGTAATGCCATACTGGGAAAGACCAAGGGTCCATCGAGCCCAGCATCCTGTCCACGACAGCGGCCAATCCAGGCCAAGGGCACCTGGCAAGCTTCCCAAAAGTACAAACATTCTATACATGTTATTCTCCGAGGACAAGCAGGCTGCTTGTTCTCACTGATGGGTTGACGTCCTCGGCAGCCCCCTCCATCGGAAAGTTTACTAGCAAAGGCCTTTGCTAGTCCTCGCGCGCCCATGCGCACCGCGCATGCGCGGCCGTCTTCCCGCCCGAAACCGGCTCGAGCCGGCCAGTCTTCTTTCGTCCGCGCTCGGTACGGTCGTGTTACGCCGTTCGTGCCCCAGAGAGTCGACCCTAGCGCGTCCTTTTCGACGTGTTTTTTCCTTGTTTTCCTTTAAAAAAGTTCGGGAAGCGCTCCGGAAGTGTCCGGAAGACCCTTTCGGTTTTCTGCCCTTCCCGTAATTTTCACAGCTTTTGCCCCGTAAGTTTTCTTTCGTTGTCGGGGTAGGCCTAGTTTGGCCTCGGTCGAGATTTTTCTCCCTTTAAATTTTGGTGCTTCAATTTTTCGCCATTTCGGCCTTTGATTTCGCCGGCGTGATTTTTCCGCCCATGACATCGAAGCCTTCCAGCGGCTTCAAGAAGTGCACCCAGTGCGCCCGGGTAATCTCGCTCACTGATAGGCACTCTGCGTGTCTTCAGTGTCTAGGGGCCCAGCACCGCCCTCAGAACTGCAGTCTGTGTTCCCTGTTACAAAGGCGGGACTCAGGTAGCGAGATTAGCCCAGTGGAACGTTTTGTTCTCGGGCTGTTCGTCGACATCGGCACCGGAGGCATCGAGTGCATCGACGTCGTCAGCGTCCGGACCATCTTACTTGGCTGCCGCTCCATCGACTGCATCGAGGCATCGGACCTCTGCATCGGCGCCGAGGCATCGGGCGACTGCATCGACGTCGGTGGGTACCGAGGACTTCGTCTGCTGATGTCGTCGGACGGAGGTGCATCGTTCAGGAGTGCAGGTGAGGGCTGTCCATTCCCTGCTGGTGGCGGTGAGCCTTCGGGTGGGTCTCCTCCTACCCTGAGGGCTCCTGCGGTACAGCCCCCCCGGGATCGACCCTCTTCGGTCTCGGCCCCGAGGAAGCGACGGATGGATTCTACGTCCTCCTCGTCGGTGCCGGGGAGCTCCGGTGACATGCTCGGAAGAAGTCGAAGAAGCATCGACACCGGTCTCCTCCCGTGTCGGCACCGAGAGCTCTGGGTCGCCGAGGGATTCGGCACCCAGTAGGCATCGGCACCGAGAGGACCGCTCAACCCTCTGTCAGGAGGTGTCGATGCGCTCCACTCTGGACAGCCCGGAACAGCCTCCTCGCCCGGAACAGGTTCTGACGTCGACGCCTGCATCGACCCTCTCAGCCTTTTTCTGCAGCCACTCTGAACGAGAGCCTCCGGGCCGTTCTCCAGAGATTCTGGGAGAGCTGTTGCGCCCTACCCCTCCGGTACCGGCGGTGCTTGCGCCCTCCTGGTACCGTCGAGCGTGGCGCCGGCTGGTCCATCGCCCAGGTTGAGGTCCCCGACGTCGGTACCGCGTGCGGTGCCGACCGCGGCCACCTCCAGGAAGGCTCCCCGACTACGTCGGCCGGAGGGAGCTTCGCCGATGCGGGCGAGGGAGTCTACCTCTCGACGCCCCCCATCGTGGACGTGGCTCCACGGAGTCGAGCCGGGCGAGGTTGCAGACACAGGTCCGTGAACTTGTGTCTGACACCGAGGGTGAGGCCTCGTGGGACGAAGAAGACCCCAGATATTTCTCTGACGAGGAGTCTGAGGGTCTTCCTTCTGATCCCACTCCCTCTCCTGAAAGGCAGCTTTCTCCTCCTGAGAGTCTGTCTTTCGCTTCCTTTGTCCGGGAGATGTCTACGGCCATCCCCTTCCCGGTGGTTGTGGAGGACGAGCCCAGGGCCTGAAATGTTTGAGCTCCTGGACTATCCTTCTCACCTAAGGAAGCGTCCACTGTTCCCTTGCATCATGTCCTGAAAAAGACATTGCTTGCGAACTGGACCAAGCCATTAAGTAATCCCCACATTTCCAAGAAGATCGAGTCCCAGTACCGGATCCATGGGGACCCAGAGCTGATGCGCACTCAGTTGCCTCATGACTCTGGAGTTGTGGATTTGGCCCTAAAGAAGGCTAAGAGTTCTAGGGAGCATGCTTCGGCGCCCCCGGGCAAAGACCCTAGAACCTTAGACTCCTTTGGGAGGAAGGCCTATCATTCTTCTATGCTCGTGGCCAAGATCCAGTCTTACCAGCTCTACACGAGCATACACATGCGGAACAATGTGCGGCAGTTGGCGGGCTTGGTTGATGCTCTTCCCCCTGAGCAAGCCAAGCCTTTTCAGGAGGTGGTCAGGCAGCTGAAGGCGTGCAGAAAATTCCTGGCCAGAGGAGTTTATGACACTTTTGATGTTGCGTCCAGGGCCGCTCGCTTAAGGTGTGGTGATGCGCAGGCTCTCATGGCTGCGTGCCGCCGACCTGGAGAATAGACTCCAGCAGCGGATTGCGGACTCGCCTTGCCGTGCGGACAACATTTTTGGGGGAAAAAGTCGAGCAGGTGGTGGAGTCTCTCCACCAGCGGGACACCACATTCGACAAGTTCTCCCGCCGGCAGCCTTCAGCATCTACCTCTACAGGTAGAAGATTTTTCGAGGGAAGGAAGACTGGTCCCTATGCTTCTGGTAAGCGTAGGTACAATCCTCCTTCCCGACAGCCTGCGGCCCAGGCTAAGCCCCAGCGCGCTCGCTCTCGTCAGCAGCGTGCGCCTCAGCAAGGCCCCGCGGCTCCCCAGCAAAGCAAGGGGCGAGCTTTGACTGGCTCCAGCAGAGCATAGCCGACATCCAAGTGTCAGTGTCGGGCGACCTGCCAGTCGGAGGGAGGTTGAAAGCTTTTCACCAAAGGTGGCCTCTCATAACCTCCGATCAGTGGGTTCTGCAAATAGTCCGGCAAGGATACACCCTCCAATTTGGCCTCAAAACCTCCAAATTGTCCACCGGGAGCTCAGTCTTACAGCTTCCAGCACAAGCAGGTACTTGCAGAGGAACTCTCCGCCCTTCTCAGCGCCAATGCAGTCGAGCCCGTGCCATCCGGGCAGGAAGGGCTGGGATTCTATTCCAGGTACTTCCTTGTGGAAAAGAAGACAGGGGGGATGCGTCCCATCCTAGACCTAAGGGCCCTGAACAAATATCTCGTAAAAGAAAAGTTCAGGATGCTTTCCCTGGGCACCCTTCTCCCCATGATTCAGCAAAACGATTGGCTATGCTCTCTGGACTTGAAGGATGCCTACACTCACATCCCGATACTGCCAGCTCACAGACAGTATCTGCGATTTCAGCTGGGCACACGCCACTTCCAGTACTGTGTGCTACCTTTGGGCTCGCCTCTGCGCCCAGGGTGTTCACAAAGTGCTTGGCTGTAGTAGCAGCGGCACTTCGCAGGCTGGGGGTGCACGTGTTCCCATATCTCGACGATTGGCTGGTGAAGAACACATCCGAGGCAGGAGCCCTGCAGTCCATGCAGATGACTATTCGCCTCCTGGAGCTACTGGGGTTTGTGGTAAATTATCCAAAGTCCCATCTTCTCCCAGTGCAGAAACTCGAATTCATAGGAGCTCTGCTGGATTCTCGGACGGCTCGCGCCTATCTCCCAGAGACGAGAGCCACCAACTTGTTGTCCCTCGTCTTGCGGGTGCGAGCGTCCCAGCAGATCACAGCTCGGCAGATGTTGAGATTGCTGGGCCACATGGCCTCCACAGTTCATGTGACTCCCATGGCCCGCCTTCACATGAGATCTGCTCAATGGACCCTAGCCTCCCCAGTGGTATCAGGCCGCCGGGGGTCTAGAGGACGTGATCCACCTGTCCACGAGTTTTCTCAACTCCCTATATTGGTGGACGATTTGCTCCAATTTGACTCTGGGACGTCCCTTCCAAATTCCTCAGCCACAAAAGGTGCTGACCACGGATGCGTCCCCTCCTGGGATGGGGAGCTCATGTCGATGGGCTTCACACCCAAGGAAGCTGGTCCCTCCAGGAACGCGATCTGCAGATCAATCTTCTGGAGTTACGAGCGATCTGGAACGCTCTGAAGGCTTTCAGAGATCGGCTGTCCCACCAAATTATCCAAATTCAGACAGACAACCAGGTTGCCATGTACTATGTCAACAAGCAGGGGGGCACCGGATCTCGCCCCCTGTGTCAGGAAGCCGTCAGCATGTGGCTCTGGGCTCGCCGTCACGGCATGGGGCTCCAAGCCACATATCTGGCAGGCGTAAACAACAGTCTGGCCGACAGGTTGAGCAGGATTATGCAACCTCACGAGTGGTCGCTCAATTCCCGTGTGGTACGACAGATCTTCCAGGTGTGGGGCACCCCCTTGGTAGATCTCTTCGCATCTCGAGTGAACCACAAAGTCCCTCAGTTCTGTTCCAGGCTTCAGGCCCACGGCAGACTGGCATCGGATGCCTTCCTCCTGGACTGGGGGGAGGGTCTGCTGTATGCTTATCCTCCCATACCTCTGGTGGGGAAGACTTTGTTGAAACTCAAGCAAGACCGAGGCACCATGATTCTGATTGCTCCTTTTTGGCCGCGTCAGATCTGGTTCCCTCTTCTTCTGGAGTTGTCCTCCGAAGAACCGTGGAGATTGGAGTGTTTTCCAACCCTCATCACACAGGACGAAGGGGCACTTCTGCATCCCAGCCTCCAGTCGCTGGCTCTTACGGCCTGGATGTTGAGGGAGTAGACTTTGCCTCTTTGGGTCTGTCAGAGGGTGTCTCCCGCATCTTGCTTGCTTCCAGGAAAGATTCCACTAAGAGAAGTTACTTCTTCCATTGGAGGAGGTTTGCCGTCTGGTGTGACAGCAAGGCCCTAGATCCTTGCTCTTGTCCTACACAGACCCTGCTTGAATACCTTCTGCACTTGTCTGAGTCTGGTCTCAAGACCAACTCTGTAAGGGTTCACCTTAGTGCAATCAGTGCTTACCATTACCATGTGGAAGGTAAGCCGATCTCAGGACAGCCTTTAGTTGTTCGCTTCATGAGAGGCTTGCTTTTGTCAAAGCCCCCTGTCAAGCCTCCTACAGTGTCATGGATCTCAATGTCGTTCTCACCCAGCTGATGAAACCTCCTTTCGAGCCACTGAATTCCTGCCATCTGAAGTACTTGACTTGGAAGGTCATTTTCTTGGTGGCAGTTACTTCAGCTCGTAGAGTCAGTGAGCTTCAGGCCCTGGTAGCCCAGGCCCCTTACACCAAATTTCATCATAACAGAGTAGTCCTCCGCACTCACCCTAAGTTCTTGCCAAAGGTTGTGTCGGAGTTCCATCTGAACCAGTCAATTGTCTTGCCAACATTCTTTCCCCGTCCTCATTCCTGCCCTGCTGAACGTCAGCTGCACACATTGGACTGCAAGAGAGCATTGGCCTTCTATCGGAGCGGACACAGCCCCACAGACAGTCCGCCCAATTGTTTGTTTCTTTTGATCCCAATAGGAGGGGAGTGGCTGTAGGGAAACGCACCATATCCAATTGGCTAGCAGATTGCATTTCCTTCACTTACGCCCAGGCGGGGCTGACTCTTGAGGGTCATGTCACGGCTCATAATGTTAGAGCCATGGCTGCGTCGGTTAGCCCACTTGAAGTCAGCCTCTATTGAAGAAATTTGCAAAGCTGCGACGTGGTCATCTGTCCACACATTCACATCTCATTACTGCCTGCAGCAGGATACCCGACGCGACAGTCGGTTCGGGCAGTCAGTTCTTCAGAACCTGTTTGGGCTTTAGGATCCAACTCCACCCCCCGAGGGCCCTGTTTGTTCTGTTCCAGGCTGCACTCTCAGTTAGTTGGTAAATTTTTCAGGTCAATCTCAGTTATGTCCTCGCCGTTGCGAGGCCCAATTGACCATGGTTGTTGTTTTGAGTGAGCCTGGGGGCTAGGATACCCCATCAGTGAGAACAAGCAGCCTGCTTGTCCTCGGAGGAAAGCGAATGCTACATACCTGTAGAAGGTATTCTCCGAGGACAGCAGGCTGATTGTTCTCACAAACCCGCCCGCCCTCCCCTTTGGAGTTGAGTCT
Organism: Microcaecilia unicolor; assembly: GCF_901765095.1. Lineage (NCBI taxonomy): Eukaryota > Metazoa > Chordata > Amphibia > Gymnophiona > Siphonopidae > Microcaecilia > Microcaecilia unicolor. The sequence goes on along the minus strand of NC_044040.1, from coordinate 114,405,757 downwards.
TCCCTTGAAGTGTATTGTCTTGCTACATACTGGACTGGCCGGCTCGAGCCGGTTTCGGGCGGGAAGACGGCCGCGCATGCGTGGTGCGCATGGGGCGCCGAGAGGACTAGCAAAGGCCTTTGCTAGTAAACTTTCCGATGGAGGGGGCTGCCGAGGACGTCAACCCATCAGTGAGAACAATCAGCCTGCTGTCCTCGGAGATACCTTCTACAGGTATGTAGCATTCGCTTTCCTGGAATTTTGGATTTTTCCAAGTCCGTTTAGTAGCGGGTTTATGGACTTGTCCTTTAGGAAACCGTCCAATCCCTTTTTAAACTGCTAAGCTAACCGCCTTCACCACTTTCTCCGGCAAAGAATTCCAGAGTTTAATTACACGTTGGGTGAAGAAAAAATTTTCCTCCGGTTTGTTTTAAATTTACTACACTGTAGTTTCATCGCATGCCCCCTAGTCCTAGTATTTTTGGAAAGCGTTGAACAGACGCTTCACATCCACCTGTTCCACTACACTCATTATTTTATATACCTCTATCATGTCTCCCATCAGCTGTCTCTTCTCCAAGCTGTATAGCCCCTAGCCTCCTTAGTCTTTCTTCTAGGAAAGTCGTCCCATCCCCGCTATCATTTTAGTCGCCCTTCGCTGCACCTTTTCCAATTCTACTATATCTTTCTTGAGATGCGGCGACCAGAATTGAACACAATACTCAAGGTGCGGTTGCACCATGGAGCGATACAACGGCATTATAACATCCTCACACCTGTTTCCATACCTTTCCTAATAATACCCAACATTCTATTCGCTTTCTTAGCCGCAGCAGCACACTGAGCAGAAGGTATCAGTGTGTTATCGACGACGACACCCAGATCCCTTTCTTGGTCCGTAACTCCTAACATGGAATCTTGCATGACGTAGCTATAATTCGGGTTCTTTTTCCCACATGCATCACCTTGCACTTGCTCACATAAACATCATCTGCCATTTAGCCGCCCCAGTCTCCCAGTCTCGTAAGGTCCTCTTGTAATTTTTCACAATCCTGTCGCGATTTAACGACTTTGAATAACTTTGTGTCGTCAGCAAATTTAATTATTTATTATTATTATTTATTGCATTTGTACCCCACATTATCCCACCTTTTTGCAGGCTCAATGTGGCTTTCAGAGTAGGTTATGATAAAGACAGTGCCTAATTTAAATACAATTGATCAAAAGCAGAGGTAAGAGAGGTGGTAGTTGGGTGGAAGCTTGGGTAGATTATGTGATAGGTGTTTAGGTGTGTTTGGGTGAATTGGGGAACAGTTGTATCATTGATGGAGACTTTTGTAAGCTTTGTTAAAGAGATGCGTTTTTCAAAGCTTTGCGGAAGCTGGTTAGATTGTTCGTGGTTTTCAGGGTTTTGGGTAGTGCATTCCAGCACTGTGTACTTTTGTATGCAAAGGTCGTGGCATATGCTTGTTTGTACTTCACTCCTTTGCAACTGGGAAGGTTCAGGTTTAAGAATTTGTGGGCCGATTTTTTGGCGTTTCTGGGCGGCAGGTCTACTAGGTTTAGCATGTAGAGTGGGGCATCTGCGTGGATGATTTTGTGCACGGTTGTACATAACTTGAATTCAATTCGTTCCTTGAGCGGAAGCCAATGCAGTTTTTCTCTCAAGGGCTTCGCGCTTTCATATTTAGGTTTTCCAAAGATGAGTCTGGCTGCTGTGTTTTGAGTTGTCTGGAGTTTTTTTATGGTCTGTTCTTTGCATCCTGCGTACAGGCATTGCAGTAGTCCAGGTGGCTTATAACTAGTGACTGGACTAGGGTGCGAAAGATATTTCTTGGGAAGAAAGGTTTAATTCTTTTGAGTTTCCACATCGATTGGAACATTTTTTTCGTTGTATTCTTCACGTGGGTGTCGAGTGTGAGGTTTCGATCAATGGTAACTCTCAGAATTTTCAGGTTTTCTGCTATAGTTAGTGTGCAGTAAGGTGTGGTTATAGTGGAGTATATGTTTGTATTGTATTGGGATGTGAGGACTAGGCATTGGGTTTTTTCAGCATTGAGCTTTAGCCGGAATGAGTCCGCCCATGAGTGCATGATCTGGAAGCTCTGGTGATTTGTTGGTTATTTCGTTTAGGTCTTTCTTAAACGGAATGTGGATTGTGACATCATCAGCGTATATGTAGGGGTTGAGGTTTTGGTCGGCCAGGAGTTTGGCTAGTGGAATCATCATTAAGTTGAAGATTGTGGGTGAGAGGGGGGATCCTTGAGGGATTCCACATGCCGGTGACCAGTACGGTGATCTGGTATTATTTATTATAACTTGGTAGGATCTGGTAGTGAGGAATTCTTTGAACCATTTCAGGACTGGGCCTCCAAAGCCGAAGTATTCTAGAATGTGTAATAGTATTTCATGATCCACCATGTCGAAGGCACTGGACATGTCAAATTGTAATATGAGTATGTTCTTGCCGATTGCAATTGTTTTTTTGAAGGAGTTCATTGCAGCCACTAGTACGGTTTCGGTTGCAATGATTTGCGCGGAATCCTGACTGTGATTTGTGTAGAATGAGTGTTTGGTCAGGTAGTCTGTGAGTTGCTTCGTCCACTATGCCTTCCATCACTTTGTAGTGAGTGGGATGGAGGCAACTGGTCGGTAGTTGGTTAAGTCATTGTGCTTTTCTTGGCATCTTTCGGCAGCGGCGTGAGTAGTATGTTTCCAGTTTCCGTGGGGAAGAGACCATGTAGGAGTCTATAGTTTATCTGTTTCGTGAGGTCATGTTTAAATTGTTTGGGTGCTGCTCTTATTAGGTGGTGGGGCAGATGTCTAGTTTGCACTGAGATTTGGCATATTTTTTAAGCCAGTGTGTGAGTTCATCTACTGTAATTGGGTTAAAGTTGGTCCATGATCGGTCAGCTGGATATTCCCAGGTTTTGGGTCTAGGCTTCAAGGATAGTTGAATATTCAGTGGTGTTGTTTGGTATCATGCTTCGGAGCTTTGTAATTTTTTCGTTGAAATAGTTCGCTAGGTCGGCTGCCGATGGGGTTGTCTGTGCTATTTGAGGGACTCGTGTGGTGTCTAGGAGGTTATTTACGAGTGAAAAGAGTTTGTGTGTATCCTTGTAGTCTGGTCCTATTATGGTTTTGTAGTACGTTCTTTTGGTATGTCTGATGCTGTATTTGTATTTTCTTTGTAATTGTTTCCATTCTTTAAGTGTGTTTTCACTCTTTTTTTTTACTCCATGATCTTTCTAGTCTTCTGACCTTTGTTTTTAGTTCTTTCAGATCTTGGTTGAACCATGGGATAGAGTCAGTTCTATGCGAGGTTCTAGTTTGGAGCGGAGCTAATATTGTCTAGAACTGTTCTGCATCTGTTATCCCATTCCTGTAAGAATTGGGGTGATTCTGTGGTTGTTGTCCATTCGGCGGCATAGATTTGTTGCCAGAATGTTAGAGGGTCTATTTTGCCTCTTGTACTGTAAGTTCTTTTTTCCTGGTGTTGTTTTTTTTCTTTTGTTTTCCAGAGGAGGGATGTATTTGCTTTGTAATGATCTGACCAAGGTGTAATTGTCCATCTTGTGTCCTTGATTGTGAGGTTCGTGTCTGATGAAACTTTGTGAGTTATAATGTCTAAGGTGTGTTTGTGGGTGGGCTGTATATTAGGCCAGTGGAACTCCCAGAGTTGGAGGAATTCCTTGCATTCTTGTACATTGTTTGAATTGGTGTTTTCAAGGTGGAGGTTGATATCTCCTGCTATGATGATATTTTGGGATGATAGACAAGTGTTTGATATGAAGTCTGTGAAGTGGATCTGTGCTTCTTGCCATTTGGCTGGAGGTCTGTAGAATAGGATTATATTTAGTTGGTCCTGTAGGTTAGGGTGTGTGACTCTGACTGCTGCTATTTCGAGTTGTGGGAGGATCGATTCGGCTGTAGTTGTGATTGTAAATTGTGATTTATAGATTATAGCGATGCCTCCGCCTCTTTTTCCTTCTCTCGTCCAGTGAATGATTTTATATCCTGGTGGACATAGCTCTAGGATAATTGGGTCTTTAGCGTTATGTACCCAGGTTTCATTGATGAGGAGGAGGTCAAGGTGATCTTCCGTTATCCAGTCGGTTATCGAGTTGGTTTTCCTGATTATAGATCTAGCATTAGTGTAACCTATTTGTATTGATTGGTGTTTTTTTCTTGAGTTCGGATTGTGGTGATTTTATCAATTGTCTGTTATTTTGGTGTGCCGGTTTGGAGTCTTTATTTGGTATTCTTTGTTGGTGTTCGTAGGCTATGAGCTCATCGTGGTTTTTGCTGCTTATTTGGGCCGGCATTCTGCGTATGTGAGTAATGTATGATTTGTGAGTTGTGTGCTTGTTGTTATCTGTATCAAAGGTTGTATATGAGAGTAGGGTTGGAATGAGCCCATAAGTGATTAAAAGTATTTTGTTTGGGTTCATATCCTCAAGTAAGGCACTGCGTCAATTTCTAGAATAGGAGTGTGCAGGGTCTGCAAGGCGGAGTGTACGAGGTGTCTATGTTAAATCAATAGAGATGTTCGCTCAGTTGTTTTATGTTCGGGGGGGGGGGGGGAGGGGGTTCAGGAGGTAGGACACGATCATAAGTGGTTCGGTATTGTGAGATAATGCATGCAATTATTTCCTGTGCCTTAACACTAGGCTGGAGTATCCTTCTTGCCTTGTGTGTAGCATATTAACGTAGAGTTAGCAATTACATTTGAATTAGAGCAAGACAGGGCAAAGCCAGCATTTACATTGATCAAATTAAAGCAGAGTTAGTATTTACATTTAAATTGAAGCAAAAACAGGGCAAAGCCAGCATTTACATTAAGCAGATCAAAGCAAAGCTAGATAGCATTTACATTTAAATTTACGCAGATCAGTGCAAAGCCAGCGCTTACATTAAGCAAATTAAAACTAAACAAGCATGTACATTTAAGTAATTGCTTGAGCGCATGGAAGGCAATTATATATAGATAAATGTAAATTATTGCTGCATGCGTTAGTTTAAGCAGACCCTTCTCAGTACCTTGAAACTGGATTTTATTGGAAGCATTTTGGGAAGTCTTTTAGCATGTTGTATTGTTGTTTAGCAGATAAATTGTTAGATCATTCAAAGGAGCATACCAGGAGCAGTGCAGGGGTATTTTCCATTGTGCTGTTCTTTTTTTGTCCAGTGTGGTCTGGAGAGCTGGTTTCTGGTGTGGGCGAGCTGTGCGGGGGTTTGTGTCCACGTTGGTTCGTGCCTCGCCAGTGAAGGTTCGTCCTGGGCTGCTGAAAGGGCGTTCCGCGAGGGGAGAAGAGAAGCGGTGCTGGAGTTAGTGGTGGTCTTTCGGGTATTCCTTCTTGGTCCTCTCTCTGCTGTAGTTCTAGCTGTCCGAAGTGCAGCTATGGCTGACCTCGTTGTTTGTCCGGGAGCTCGAATTCCCTTCGTGTCAGCACCACACTTGGAAGAAGCATGCTCGCGATCCTCTTCACTGCAGGGGAACACTCCGTTGCTTCTGGGTTTTCGGCTCGTTCCCTGGGTCTCCGCACCCTCGTGCCCCGGCGGTCGGTTCTGTGGCTACCAGGTAGGGCTTTAAGGTTGGCCGTTAATGTTGTGATGTGCAACTTCAGTTCTTCTCTTCTGTGCTCGTGCTGTTGGTCGCTTGGGTTGTTTTCAGTTGTTGGGCCTCTCTTTGTCCGCCGCGTGGTTATTTGGTCCGAACTGGAGAGTTAATCCGTTGCTCGTTGCAATTAGTGACACAGATCGCTCTTCGATACTCGGCCCGGTGGGTCTCGGTCTGATCCACCCAGTAGTGGTCCGATTTTTGAGATTTTCTCAGTGGGCTTGTTCTCGGGTTGTCCCCGTTGGGATGTGTACCGGAGTTTTCGGGTGAACTCGCCAAACTCGCCGTTCGCTTTCTAGATTGCCGGCCTTTTTGGATCGGTCGGCACGGCAACAATCTAACTCCGATTTAACTCTAGCCCATTCCAGTCCGGTCGGGAGTGGTCCCGGTGGGTTAGGTCTCTCTAGGCCTCGGTCACCAGCGAGCAGATGTGCCGCGTGGTGGGGACACGTTCGTTCAATGTTAGTCACCTGCCCTTTGGATCTTTGGGCCTGTTTGGGCTAACCAACTTAGCAAGGTTCAGGCTTCGGTCCTGTATCCTCCCGGTCCGTTCCGGTCCAGGTGGGCTCTGGTGGGTTTGATCGCTTGGGACCTCTGGAGCTCACCTGCCGAGCTCCTTACCTAGCGGCTACCCAAATTAACACGAATTTAATTACCTCGCTAGTTACTCCCATCTCTAAATCATTTATAAATATATTAAAAAGCAGCTAAACCTCATGGACCTACCTCCCAGAAACGCCACAAGATCATTCCGCAAATTCCTCAACCTGCACTACCCCAGCTGCAAAGGACTTAAATACAAGCTGATGCATGCTACTACCTTCTCTTACATGAGCACACAGTTATGGAATGCATTACCTACAGACTTGAAAGCAATCAACGAAACAACTATCTTTCGAAAATCTCTGAAAACATTCTTCTTCAACAAGGCCTACAATGAGAACCTATAGCCTCACTAAGTCACCTCACCAACCCACTCAATTATGAACGCCCACCTTCTATAACTACCCTAATCACTCTCTTCCTTCTTTTCTCTTCCCTTCCTTGATCGTTACACATTACTAACTGTATCTGATATCCTGAAATGACAATGTTAACAAATCTATGTAAGCCACATTGAGCCTGCAAATAGGTGGGGGAATGTGGGATACAAATGCAATAAATAAAATAAATAAAATCTCTTCAACAAGGCCTATCCTCAGAATCCATAACTTAACGCTAACACTTCATCAACCCACCTACTCTGAAGAATGCCTCTTTATAAATGTTTGCTTAGCTCTTCTATGTAATCCTCGATCTCATTGTAATACCGATTGTATCTTCTATTCTACGAGGACAAGCGGGCTGCTTGTTCTCACGACTGGGTTGACGTCCACGGCAGCCCCCACCAACCGGAACAAAAACTTCGCGGACACCGAAAAAAGACGGTGTTTTTTAGTCTTCTTTCGGTCGCCCGCGGCGCACAGGACTACCAGCTCCGGCGCCTCCAGAGATGATTCGACGCCAAGGAAGCGGCAGTGCCGAGAGGAGCATTCCCCCTCGGTTGAAGAGGTGTCGATGCGTCAGTCCATGGGTACTTCGGTACCGTCTCCTGGACCCGAGCAGCTTCCGGCACCGACACCCACACCGGCCCCCCTGCCTTCCCTGACAGCAGGCCTTGACGAGTGCCTCCGAGCCATCCTTCCAGGGATTCTGGAAGGGCTGATGCGCCAGGCTTTGCCGGCACCGGGGGTGCTTGCGCCCCCGGCGCCGTTGATGGAGGCGCTGGCGTGCTGTAGCCCAATGCCGAGGCCTCCGACGCCGCTTGCGGTACCGGTGTCGACCGCCACGCAGGTGGAATCCCCGTCGATGTCGATGGAGGGCGCTTCATCCCCACCGGCACGGGAGTCCACCGCTCGACGCCATCATCGAGGACATGGTTCCTCGCAGTCGAGACGGGCCCGGTTCAGGTCTGAGCTGCAAGAGCTCATGTCAGACACCGAGGAAGAGGCCTCGTGGGGGGAGGAGGAGGACCCCAGATATTTCTCCTCAGAGGAGTCTGAGGGCCTTCCCTCCGACCCCACTCCTTCACCGGAGAGGAAGCTCTCGCCCCCTGAGAGCCTCTCCTTTGCCTCCTTCGTCAGGGATATGTCTATTTGCATTCCCTTCCCCGTGGTCTCTGTGGATGAGCCGAGGGCTGAGATGCTAGAGGTCCTCGACTGTCCATCACCACCTAGAGAGTCTTCCATGGTGCCGTTGCACAATGTCCTCAAAGAGACACTACTTCGGAACTGGCTGAAGCCCTTATCTAACCCCACCATCCCCAAGAAAGCGGAGTCCCAATACAGGATCCACTCTGACCCAGAGTTGATGCGGCCCCAATTGCCTCATGACTCGGCGGTCGTGGACTCTGCTCTCAAGAGGGCACGGAGTTCGAGGGATAGCGCCTCGGCGCCCCCGGGGCGGGAGTCTCGCACTCTGGACTTGTTTGGGAGGAAGGCCTACCAATCTTCCATGCTCGTGACCCGCATCCAGTCATACCAGCTCTACATGAGCATTCACATGCGGAACAATGTGAAGCAACTGGCGGACCTGGTCGACAAGCTCCCTCCGGAGCAGTCCAGGCCTTTTCAGGAGGTGGTCAGGCAGCTGAAGGCATGCAGAAAGTTACTGTCCAGGGTATCTATGACACCTGTGATGTGGCATCTCGAGCTGCGGCCCAAGGTATAGTGATACACAGACTCTCCTGGCTGCGTGCCTCTGACCTGGACAACCGCACCCAGCAAAGACTGGCGGATGTCCCTTGCCGGGGGGATAACATCTTTGGCGAGAAGGTCGAGCAGTTGGTGGACCAACTACACCAGCGGGAAACCGCTCTCGGCAAGCTCGCCTTCAGCATCCACCTCTGCAGGTGGACGTTTTTCCCGGGCCAGGCAGGCTGCGCCCTACGCCTACAACAAGCATAGGTACACCCAGCCGGCCCGAAGGCCTCCTCAGGCACAGGGACAGTCCCAGCGCGCTCGTTCCCGTCAACAGCGTGCGCCTAAGCAGCCCCCTGCGCCTCCACAGCAAAAGCCGGGGACGGGCTTTTGACTGGATCCATGGGAACATAGCCGCCATCAAAGTGTCCGTACCGGACGACCTGCCGGTCGGGGGGAGGTTGAAAGTTTTTCACCAAAGTTGGCCTCTGATAACCTCCTACTAGTGGGTTCTCCAAATAGTGTGGTGCGGATACACCCTGAATTTGGCCTCTACTCCACCAAATTACCCACCGGGAACCCAATCCTTCAGCTCCCATCACAGGCAGGTACTTGCAGAGGAACTCTCCGCCCTTCTCAGCGCCAATGCGTTCGAGTCCGTGCCACCCGGGCAGGAAGGGCAGGGATTCTATTCCAGGTACTTCCTTGTGGAAAAGAAGACAGGGGGGATGCGCCCCATCCTAGACCTGAGAGGCCTGAACAAATACCTGGTCAAAGAGAAGTTCAGGATGCTTTCCTTAGGCACCCTTCTACCAATGATTCAGAAAGACGATTGGCTATGTTCCCTGGATTTAAAGGACGCTTACACTCACATCCCGATACTGCCAGCTCACAGACAGTATCTCCGATTCCGTCTGGGGACATGGCACTTTCAGTATTGTGTGCTGCCCTTTGGGCTCGCCTCTGCACCACGGGTATTCAAAAAGTGTCTCGTGGTGGTTGCGGCATATCTACGCAAGCTGGGTTGATTTTGTTGTCACAGAGGTCCTTTGTGGCTGTAGACCTGTGCACTTTCTGAAGGCTACTGACTCCTGATGCAGGCCCTATCATTTGAAACACGGTCCGTGTAGAGTCAGATTTGAAGAATTGTGATTAAAGTTCTCCAGCCATTTTGTCAACTCTGCTGTTGCTTCTTGCCTGTTGTTAGCATTGACATGTCCTATGTAGTTAAGTGTCATTACCAAACAAAAAGATTAGGAAAAACACAACATTTCATGGTTTTTCATTCACCGATAATAGTGCGCACTTTTTGGAAATCTCCCAAATTCTTTATATGGCACCTAGAGATAGGCACGCAATTGGGTGAATAGGCTGTATTGGCATTACCACACCAGCAGTTGCTAGTGCAGCTTTGTAAAAGGCGGGGAGCAAGTACAAAGTGATACATGTGGGAAAGAGGAACCCAAATTATAGCTACATCATGCAAGGTTCCACGTTAGGAGTCACGGACCAAGAAAGGGATCTAGGTGTCCTCGTTGATGATACGTTGAAACCTTCTGCTCAGTGTGCTGCTGCGGCTAAGAAAGCAAATAGAATGTTAGGTATTATTAGGAAAGGAATGGAAAACAAAAATGAGGATGTTATAATGCCTTTGTATCGCTCCATGGTGCGACCGCACCTCGAATATTGTGTTCAATTCTGGTCGCCGTATTTCAAAAAAGATATAGTGGAATTAGAAAAGGTGCAGAGAAGGGCGACGAAAATGATAAATGGGATGGGACGACTTCCCTATGAGGAAAGGCTAAAGTGGCTAGGGCTCTTCAGCTTGGAGAAAAGGCGGCTGAGGGGAGAGGTCTATAAAATAATGAGTAGAGCTGAACGGGTAGATGTGAAGCATCTGTTCACGCTTTCCAAAAATACTAGGACTAGGGGGCATGTGATGAAGCTACAATGTAGTAAATTTAAAACGAATCAGAGAAAATGTTTCTTCACTCAACGTGTAATTAAACTCTGAAATTCGTTGCCAGAGAATGTGGTAAATGTGGTTAGCTTAGCGGAGTTTAAAAAAGGTTTGGGTGGCTTCCTAAAGGAAAAGTCCATAGACCGTTATTAAATGGAGTTGGGGGAAATCCACTATTTCTGGGATAAGCAGTATAGAATGTTTTGTACTTTTTTGGGATCTTGCCAGGTATTTGTGATCTGGATTGGCCACTGTTGGAAACAGGATGCTGGGCTTGATGGACCTTTGGTCTTTCCCAGTATGGCAATACTTATGTATGTACTTATGTGTTCCCGTATCTCGACGATTGGCTGGTCAAGAGCACCTCAGAGGCAGGAGCTCTTCGGTCCATGCAGTGTACTATCCACCTTCTGGAGCTGCTGGGGTTTGTGATAAATTACCCGAAGTCCCATCTCCAGCCAGTCCAATCTCTGGAATTCATAGGACCGCTGCTGAATTCTCAGACGGCTCAGGCCTTCCTTCCCGAAGCAAGGGCCCAGAACCTTCTATCCCTTGCCTCTCAGACCAGAGCGTCTCAGCAGGTCACAGCTCGGCAGATGTTGAGACTCCTGGGTCATATGGCCTCCATGGTTTATGTGACTCCCATGGCTCGCCTTCACATGAGACCTGCTCAATGGTCCCTAGCTTCCCAGTGGTGTCAAGCTACCGGGAATCTAGAGGATGCCATCCGTCTGTCCATCAGTTGCCGCAATTCGCTGCACTGGTGGACCATTCGGACCAATTTGACCCTGGGACGTCCATTCCAAATTCCGCAGCCCACGAAAGTGCTGACGACGGATGCATCTCGCCTGGGGTGGGGAGCTCATGTCAATGGACTCCACACCCCCAGGGTCTGTAGTCCCTCCAGGAACAGGATCTTCAGATCAACCTCCTGGAGCTCCGAGCGGTCTGGAACGCGCTGAAGGCCTTCAGAGATCGGCTGTCCTATCAAATCATCCAAATTCGGACAGACAATCAGGTTGCAATGTATTACATCAACAAGCAGGGGGGCACCGGATCTCACCCCCTGTGTCAGGAAGCCATTGGGATGTGGCGTTGGGCTTGCCAGTTCGGCATGCTTCTCCAAGCCACATACCTGGCAGGCGTAAACAACAGTCTGGCCGACAGACTGAGCAGTCACGCAACCGCACGAGTGGTCGCTCCATTCCAGAGTGGTACGCAAGATCTTCCGAGAGTGGGGCACTCCCTCGGTGGACCTTTTCACCTCTCAGACCAACCACAAGCTGCCTCTGTTCTGTTCCAGACTACAGGCACACGGCAGACTAGCGTCGGATGCCTTTCTCCTCCATTGGGGGACCGGCCTCCTGTATGCTTATCCTCCCATACCTTTGGTGGGGAAGACTTTACTGAAGCTCAAGCAAGACCACGGCACCATGATTCTGATAGGGCCTTTTTGGCCCCGTCAGATCTGGTTCCCTCTACTTCTGGAGTTGTCCTTTGAAGAACCATGGAGATTGGAGTGTTTTCCGACTCTCATTTCGCAGAACGACGGAACGCCCCAACCTTCAGTCTCTGGCTCTCATGGCCTGGATGTTGAGGGCGTAGACTTTGCTTCGTTGGGTCTGTCTGAGGGTGTCTCCCGCGTCTTGCTTGCCTCTAGAAAGGATTCCACTAAAAAGAGTTACTTTTTTAAGTGGAGGAGGTTTGTCGTTTGGTGTGAGAGCAAGGCCCTAGAACCTCGCTCTTGTCCTGCACAGAACCTGCTTGAATACCTTCTGCACTTATCAGAGTCTGGCCTCAAGACCAACTCAGTAAGGAATCACCTTAGTGCGATTAATGCTTACCATTATCGTGTAGAGGGTAAAGCCATCTCTGGAGAGCCTTTAGTTGTTCGATTCATGAGAGGCTTGCTTTTGTCAAGGCCCCCTGTCAAGCCTCCTGCAGTATCATGGGATCTCAACGTCGTCCTCACCCAGCTGATGAAACCTCCTTTTGAGCCACTGAATTCATGCCATCTGAAGTACTTGACCTGGAAGGTCATTTTCTTGGTGGCAGTTACTTCAGCTCGTAGAGTCAGTGAGCTGCAGGCCCTGGTAGCTCATGCTCCTTATACCAAATTTCATCACAACAGAGTAGTACTCCGCACTCACCACAAGTTTCTGCCAAAGGTGGTGTCGAAGTTCCATCTTAACCAGTCAATTGTCTTGCCAACATTCTTTCCCTGACCACATACCCGCCCTGCTGAACGTCAGTTGCACACATTGGACTGCAAGCGAGCGTTGGCCTTCTATCTGGAGCGGACACAGCCCCACAGACAGTCCGCCCAATTGTTTATTTCTTTTGGCCCCAATAGGAAAGGGGGTCGCTGTCGGGAAACGCACTATCTCCAATTGGCTAGCAGATTGCATTTCCTTCACTTACGCCCAGGCTGGGCTGGCTTTTGAGGGTCATGTCACGGCTCATAGTGTTAGAGCCATGGCAGCGTCAGTGGCCCACTTGAAGTCAGCCACTATTGAAGAGATTTGCAAGGCTGCGACGTGGGCATCTGTCCACACATTCACATCACATTACTGCCTCCAGCAGGATACCCGACGCGACAGTCGGTTCGGGCACTCGGTGCTGCAGAATCTGTTTGGGGTTTGAATCCAACTCCACCCTCCAGGACCCGATTTGTTCTGTTCAGGCTGCACTCTCAGTTAGTAGTTCTTCATAGGTCAATTTCTGTTATGCCCTCGCCATTGCGAGGTTCAATTGACCTGGGTTCTTGTTTTGAGTGAGCCTGAGAGCTAGGGATACCCCAGTCATGAGAACAAGCAGCCTGCTTGTCCTCGGAGAAAGCGAATGATACATACCTGTAGCAGGTGTTCTCCGAGGACAGCAGGCTGATTGTTCTCACCTACCCTCCCTCCTCCCCTTTGGAGTTGCGTTTTTCCTCATTCCTTTGCTTGTCATTCAACTGAGCGGGAACGGTCGCGCACTTGTGGGAAGACGGCCGCGCATGCGCGGTGGGCGTGCCCTGCGTGCGGGACTGCCCGCGAAGTTTTTGTTCCGGTTGGTGGGGGCTGCTGTGGACGTCAACCCAGTCGTGAGAACAATCAGCCTGCTGTCCTCGGAGAACACCTGCTACAGGTATGTATCATTCGCTCCCTGTGAATGGTGATGCCATAACAGGCCTTTGTAAGCCACATTGAGCCTGCAAATAGGTGGGAAAATGTGGGTACAAGTGCAATAAATAATAATAATAATAACGTTTTTAAAAAATCGGTGTTACATTGGCCACCCTTCAATCTTCCGGTACCACGCTCAATTTTAAGGATAAATTACATATTACTAACACTAGCTCCGCAAGTTCATTTTTCAGTTCTATCAGTACTCTGGAATGAATACCATCCAGTCCAGGAGATTTGCTACTCTTCAGTTTGTAGAACTGCCCCATTACCTCCTCCAGGTTTATAGAGAATTCATTCACTTTCTCCGACTCGTCCGCTTCGAATACCATTTCTGGCATCGGTATCTCACTCAAATCTTCGTCAGTGAAGACCGAAGCAAAGAATTCATTTAATCTCTCTGCTAAGGCTTTGTCTTCCCTGATTGCCCCTTTTACTCGGTCATCTAGCGGTCCAACCGATTCTTTTGCCGGCTTCCTGCTTTTAATATACCTAAAAATCTTTTTACTATGTGTTTTTGCCTCCAATGCAATCTTTTTTTCGAAGTCCCTCTTAGCCTTCCTTATCAGCGCTTTGCATTTGACTTGACATTCCTTATGCTGTTTCTTATTATTTTCAGTTGGTTCCTTTTTCCATTTTCTGAAGGATTTTCTTTTAGCTCTAATAGCTTCCTTCACCTCACTTTTTAACCATGCCGGCTGTCGTTTGGTCTTTCGTCCTCCTTTTTTAATAAGTGGAATATATTTGGCCTGGGCTTCAAGGATGGTGTTTTTGAACAGCATCCATGACTGATGTAAATTTTTGACCCTCGCAGCCGCTCCTCTAAGTTTTTTTTTTTTCACTGTTGTTCTCATTTTATCATAGTCTCCCTTTTTTAAATTTAAACGCTAACGTATTTGATTTCCTATGTATACTTACTTCAAAGCTTGTTCTTTCTCACCCAGTACTTCCCTCGCCATTAATTGTCTTGTCTGTCTGTATTATTCTTTTTTTTTTAATGTTTTTATTAATAAGAGTAACACACTTCCATCTTACAACCATTTTTCTGCTCAAAGGCACACTGCCAATGTAGAGCGTACATCAACTAGATTTCCAAGTACATTACCAAAACTATACATAACATATGTAGTACAGAGTATTTAACATTGAACGTGAACTCCTAAGCACCTATCAGCCATCTAACAATCCTTAATACCCCAGACCTATCTGGGCTATGTCCCCATGACTGGTGCGATACGTTACCCTCTTCATGTGCTTCTATCCATACACATCCATTCGTTCATGTCTGTTCTCTTATTTTTCTCATTATCCCCCCTCCCTTCCCCCCTGTCCCTCCTCCCCTACCCCCTTCCCATTCGTGTTCCCGTGACTGCAGGCCCTTTGTGGCGCTCTCCCTGTGCCCCCCTCACCACTTATGTCTTCCTGTTGGGAAGCTGTGTCAAGCACTGATAACTCCTTTGCCATAGGCGTCGGCTTGGTGGCGGTCTGCTCCATTCATATTCAAACTGACCTCCCCCCTCCCATCCCGCCATCTGTTTCATACTTGTGTACCACTTATTGAGAGGGGGAGGATTCTTGTCTCTCCATTGTTGTAATATAACTTTTTTAGCCAGCACCAGTGCTAGGAGAACAAACCTAGAATGGAACAAGTTTAACCCTTGTGTGCGCAAGTCCGTCTCTGAGCCCATTAGTAAGGTCCTGTAGCTCCATTCTATGGGTTGCTCTATCACTTCTTCCAAGTGCTTCAGCACTCCGTTCCAAAAACCCTGTAATTGCCCACATTCCACAAAGTGGTGTGCTAAGGTGCCCTTTTGGTTCACACACTTTTCGCAGTCTTCAGAGTCCCACAATCTCATTGTTTTGCCCCTGCTCCTCGTAATATATGCCTGATGTAGTATTTTGAATTGAGTTTCATGACAGCTCACATTGGGCGTTATTTTGTAGGCTAGCTCGAAGCAGTCCTGTAACTCTTTGTTTGAGACTTCCATGTCTACCATTTTACTCCACTGTCCTGCCAATGTATCAACCATTACTGCTGGCCTCCAAGTTTTCCCCAAGTAATACCAATGCGAGAGTTTGTTGCACCCCGGCGGTACTTGTTTAAACACCACATCTAGTGCCGTAAATGTTGGAAGCTTATCCGCTTTGCCTCGCAGCGTGGATACATAATGTCTAATTTGTAAATATAAGAAAAACAACTTCTGTGGGATGTGCCAACGTTCCTGACATTCTGCAAAGGAGAGAATCTGGGCTTCCCCTTTCCCCACTACCTGCCCTACATACCTACATCCTCTCTTTACCCATTCCTTAACATGTGTAGGTCCTACGCCTACTGGGAATCCCGGATTGTCCTTTAGTTCTAAGAATGGCGATGGCCCCTCTGTAGCTCCTATCCTATGGTGCCACCACTCCCATGCCATCTTTAGCGGTCTCGTAAGAGGTGTAAGCTTAACCTGTGTGCTCCTAACCTGCAAGCCATTAAGCACTGAGCAATGCTGGTTGGCGTTCTGCCACACTTCTGGCGATGCAAAGACAAAATGTCCTGAGTGCAGCTCGTGTATCCACCTCAGGAACGCCGCTACATTATAAAGCTGGAGATCTGGCAAATTGGCTCCCCCTTCATTTCTTGCCCTCGTTAATTTATTATATCTTATCCTAGCTCTTTTGCCTCCCCAAATGAAAGATAAAATTGCTCCCCTGTATACCCCCTCATCCTTACTATGTACCCACAAAGGCACCATTTGCAGGGCATATAAAATCTTTGGGAATAGCACCATTTTTACCAGCGCGATCCTGCCCATGAGTGACACTGGTAGATCTTTCCACTGCCCACATAAGCGCTTAATTGCCTCTAACTTATGTCTAACATTTTTCTGGTATATGATCTTAAAATCTATGTGTAGATACACGCCCAAATATTTCATAGGACCCCGCGTCCAAGTTAGGGGGAAATCTGGACAGTTCTTACTTACACTGTTACTAGACAACGCCATTGCTTCTGATTTCTCAAAGTTAATTCTTAACCCTGAAAAAGTGCCAAATTGCTGGATAAGATTAATTAGAATAGGGATCCCCTTATTGGCCTCCCCCAAAAAGATCAACATATCATCAGCAAAGAGGTTAATTTTGTATTCTGCCTGCCCTCTTTGAATTCCCTGGAGCTCCCATGTCTGCCTGATTTTACTCGCTAAGGGCTCCAATGCCAAGACAAATAGCATAGGCGACAGTGGGCAGCCTTGTCGTGTACCTCTCTGCAACACAAATGAGGAGGATAGTTCGTTATTTACCATTATTTGTGCCGTGGGGTTCCTGTATAAAGCCCTTACTCCCTGCAAGAACTCCCCATGATTCCAAATTGCGGCAGCACCCAAAAAAGGTAGTCCCATAAAATCTTATCAAACGCTTTTCTGCGTCTAGACTGGCGATGACTTTATCTCTCGATTGATTCCCCTCTGCCTGAATGACACTTAAAGCTCTTAATATATTAGTAGAGGCGTATCTTCCCGTACGAAGCCAGACTGGTCTGGATGCACCAGAGATGGCAAAACCTTACCTAATCTTGCAGCATAATACTAGCAATAGTTTTATATCTTGGTTCAGCAGGGATATAGCCTGTATGAGCCCATAATTCTTTATTGCGTCCCGGCTTAGGAAGTACTATTATAGAGGCATGCGTTAAATCTCCCACAAATTGTCCTTCCTGACACAGCGTATCACACAATTCACTAAAAGGCCCTGCCAACTGCCCTCCCAGGATCTTATAAAATTCGGGTCCTAGCCCATCTGGCCCCGGGGCCTTTGCTAATTTAAGCTTTTTTACTGCTGCTTGAATTTCAGGTCCTGTGATTCCCATGTTCAAAGTTGCTCTCTGCTCCTGCGTCAGGTAAGGTAAATCAAGATTCCGAAAAAATACCTCCCGCTGTATCCTATCACTGCTTCTCCTATCATAAAGAGATTTGTAAAAATCTACAAACGCTTCTTTTATCTCCTCCACCTTACTGACTACTTGCCCCTTTGTAGTTTTAATGCGGCTTACCAATTGTTTTGCCGCTCTGTTTCAAACTAGGTTAGCCAGTAGGCTACCTGTCTTGTTGCCCCACATATGGAGTTTGTATTTATATACTAGGATGTCCCTTGCCGCTCTTTGATTCAAGATGCTATTAATTTGACATTTTAGCTCTCTAAAGACTACCTGCTGTTTTGCATCGCCCCGCATCACTTTAATCCGAACGGCCTGCAGCATCCTCAATTTCTCTAGTAGTTCCTCATCACTCTTTTTCCTGGTTCTCGCCGTGTATTCTATGATCTTACCCCTCATCACGGCTTTTCCTGCTTCCCACAGCGTTATTGGGCTGGCAACTGAGGATACGTTGTCTATTATATATTGCTTCCATTCTTGTTGAAGAAATTCTCGAAATTCCCTTTCTTGATATAAAGTGGGGTTCATTCTCCAACTGACTTTTTTCCCTCCCCCACTGATATTACAGTCTACCCAAACCATACTGTGATCCAATACTACCTCCGCCTCAATTTCTGCTGCCCGGCTCCGGGCAAAGAGTGACTGCGCTACCAGTATGTAGTCCAGTCTCGCCCTATATTTGTGCACGTGTGAGTAAAAAGTATAATCTTTCTCATCGGGGTGCAAGACTCTCCAAAAGTCTACTAACCCTAGATCCTGTTGGAGTAAATTTATACCCCTAACCCCCTGCCCCTTGGGTCGTGGCTTGGGTGGATTACAATCAATTAACGGGTCTGCTGTTATGTTAAAGTCTCCCCCTACGAACATTTTGTATTCCTTCAGTGGGGCCAGGGCCGCTAGCAGTTGCAGATAAAACTTGTGCGAGTAAATGTTGGGCGCATAAACTGAGCATAACAGCGTCTTCTCCCCCTGTAAGATTCCTACCCAAATTACAAATCTACCCTCTGGATCTTGGATCACCCTATGACAGGTGCTGCCGAGCCCTTTTCACATAAGTATCGCCACACCTCTCCGCCTGCTGTTAAGAGGCAAAAACGAGTTCGCCTACCCAGCCGTGCTTCAGTTTGATATGCTCTGATGATGACCAATGTGTCTCCTGCAGTAGCAACACATCCACCTTCATTTGTTTACTATAGTGCAAGATCTTTTTCCGTTTTATGGGAGAGTGTATACCGTCTACATTAAGGGTTGCTACCCGCAAACTACCCATTTTCCCACGCCTGAGCCATGCTTGTATGACAATACATTACTTGATTTTTTTCCCAGGGTAGCATCCCAGCAGTGCCACCCCAGAACCTTAATGACCCCTGCTTCCTCCCTTGCCTTTGTCTGTGTCCTCGTTTAAGGTGCAGTTTCTCATTCTGCAGCCACAGGAACTCCTTAAGCTTTATATGCTTCTTGTTTCTCATCTGAGCTTTCCCTCCCCCCCCTCTGACTCACCCACCCCTCCCCCCTCCCATCCTGCCCTCTCCTCCTTCCCTCCTGCTCCCCATGTGCATTGCCATCCATTCTTTCTATCTTCCCAGAACTCCCCCATGCGCATCTCCATAACTGCCAAGCTCCTCCCCTCCCTTCTTCCACCCTGTCCTCCTTGATTGAGGTACCTCCCCCCTCAACCATCCCCATGTTACTGAATTGCTCCCTCCCCTCCCCCCAGCTCCCCCCAGATACATCGTGAAACTGAAAGGAAATATTACTTTCGCTCAAACACAGATTAACTCAATCACAAAGTCAGATAACTCCCCCTTCAACCCTTAACAGTATTACTCCCAAATGTTTCCCAACCTTTAAACTGAAAGAAAAACATTAGATGCTGTGAACTGTAATTTATTACCACTCATCTTCCCTGGCGCCCTTGCAAAGTCTCTCTCATACTGGGGCATCCAGATTCTATCAGAGCTGCACATGCTGCGTGAAATGCTTTATAGCTGTTCCTTCCGTGCGATCCGTCATCTCATTTAAGCCTCGAGGCTCGCCCCTGTTGCTGCCTTGCTTGGCTCTGCCTGTTATGTATGTAGTGTCCTCTCCATTCTTTAAGAAAGAGAGTTACACAATTTTCAATCTTGTAAATGGCTTTGGTGGATTGCCTGCCACAAAAGTCTGGATGCTACACAGGGGTGGTGTTTCTCAAGGCTATGCACTCACTGTTCTTATCTCGTTAGTCGTCCGTATATTCTTTTTTGTCCTTTTCAAGTCTGCTCCCATATAACGTTTTTGCTGTTTTTTATTATTTAACCATCACATTCATTTTTGTTGATTTAGCATTCTTGTCCATTTCGCCTTCTGTCCTGCCCCCACTCCGCCGCTCGAATCCGGCTCTCTCTATAGCTTACCCAGAAAAGCCTGCAGTTCTTCCACCTTTGTGAGGGTGAATGATTGATTTTGATGAGTGATTCGTACTTTGGCTGGGTACTGGAGTGCAAATTTAATTTTTTTCTCAAACAGCTGGGTGCAAAACGGCATTAACAATCTCCGTTGCTCCATAACTTGGAAGGAGAAGTCTTGAAACATCAGTATTTGCTTTCCATTGTATTCCACGTTTCTCTGCTACTTGTACTGATCTAGTATTTTTGCTTTAACAGCATAGTTCATATAGCGGGCAATAACCACTCTTGGCTTTGCAGCCTGCTCTCTGCGCTGCCCAATACGATGAATTCTTTCCACTTGTCCCTGGCCTAGGTCTGGTGCCAGCCCCAGTTGCCGGGGGATCTCCCGCTCTGCTAGATCTTTCAGCTCTGCTTCATTGAGTGATTCAGGGAAGTCCACGAACCGGATGTTATTTCGTCGTCCTCTATTTTCCTGATCTTCCACCCTCTCAGTTAAAGTGCGAACTTGTGCCTCCAAGTCCCCTATACGCCCAGCCGCTTCTGCCATCTGGTCTTCTTGCGAGGATATTCTTTCCTCAGCCTGTTGTAGGCGGACCGCGTGGCTCGCTATACATTCTTTTATGTCGTCCATGCCCGCATTCTGCTTTGCAAGTTTATCGTCTAACAACTGGGACATGTTTTTTATGGATACTTGCACCAAATCTTCTGATACCGGCGAGACGTTTGAGTTGCGGAGCTGTGCAGATGGCGATGCATTCAATGCCTGCGACGCCATTTTGCCACGCTACTCTTTTCTTTTCCAGATCGCAGCGCTTTTTCTGGCATCCCTGGCTCCTTCACCTGTTAGAGCTTCGCGATTTACTTCTCCACGCTTTCAACTGGTTTGCTGTGCTTTTTGATAGGGGGTAGGTGTTCAATCTGCGCTTTTAATTTGGGGTATGAAGCTGAGGGGAAGGGAGCCGAGCCAGCAGACGTCCATTCAGCTCTCGCGCATCACGTGACCCCCGTCTGTCTGTATTATTTTTAGATTGTAAGCTCTATTGAGCAGGGACTGTCTATGTCAGGTGTTCAGCGCTGCGTGCGTCTGGTATCGCTATACAAATGTTAATAATATCAAATCCAATCATATTATGATCACTGTTATCAAGCGGCCCCAGCACCATTACCAGATTATGCGCTCCATTAAGGATTAGGTCTCAAATTTTTCCTTCTCTCTTCTTTTCCTGTACCATTTGCTCCATAAAGCAGTCCTTGATTTCGTCAAGGAATTTTACCTCCCTAGAGTGCCCTGATGTTACATTTACCCAGTCAATATCGGGGTAATTGAAATCACCCATTACTATTGTGTTGCCCAGTTTGTTTGCGTTACTAATTTCCTTTAACATTTTTGCATCCATCTGTTCATCCTGGCCAGGCGGACGGTAGTACACTCCTCCCCAATGATTAGCAACCAGCTTGACAAACATTGGCTCGCTGGCCACGGCAAACCCTACACCAGCTGGCGTTAGGATTTGCAGACCATTGGGGATGAATGGTGAGCCCTGTCCATCATGCATTTGCATGCTAGCAGACCCCCCATTCCCCCCAATGCATCAGCCCTCGCCCCCCAGCAGGAGCAGGAACCCCAACTCGACCCCCCCCCCCACCAGCGACATGGTGGCTGGAGGTCCGGCGGACCTCCAGTCCCCCCGACCCCCCTACACGTTCGGGGGGGGGGGGGGCTGGAGACCCACTGGATCTCCATCCCCCCCTGAACCTGGCATTCCCAGTGGGTTGAGAGTCGATCCTCTCCCCACCCCACCCCTGGTGGTGTTAGTGGCCCTTCCCCAACTCCCTTCCTTCAGTGGAGGAGGGAGGTGGTCTCCCTCCTCTTCCATCAGCGCTACTTCGAAAATGGTGGCGCCCGGCCCTGCCTTGAGCATCCTGGGCAGGGCCAGGCGCTGCCATTTTTGAGGCAGCACCAATGGAAGAGGAAGGAGGCCACCTCCCTCCTCCACTGAAGGTAGGGGTACGTCATGTTCCATCTCTGGCCGTCTTCAAATCTAGGCTAAAAGTCCACCTTTTTTAATGTTGCTTTTAACTCATAACCCTTACTCACTTGTTCAGTACCCATATTTTATCATTCCCACCTTAGTAATTCCCTTATCTCTTATTTGTCCTGTTTCTCCTAATTACATAGTAAATGACGGCAGATAAAGACCTGAACGGTCCATCCAGTCTGTCCAACAAGTTATAAAGTATTACATACCATGTAAAATGAGTTTATGTATATCCAAGTTTGATTTGTCCCTGCCTTTCTCAGGGCACAGACCATAGAAGTCTGTCCTGCACCGGTTTTATTCTCCAAATCTCATCGTCGCCACCCAATGTCCACTAAGATTCCATAGATACTGTCCGCTGGTCACCCTTCCACTCCTGGGCCACAGCTGACCCTGCTTAGCCAGGTTGTTCCAACCACAACTCCTGCTCCGTCTGCCCCAGGCAACTCTCCGTTCTGATGTTCACCTCCGTATCCTCCTTTCATTCAGTCATACCTCAAGGTGGTTTTTATGAATAGTATTTCCCAAAGGATGACCAAAGACTTCAGTCATATCTTAAAAGAATTCCTCTTTTATTTTCACATAACACAGTTCATTTTTCTTGCAATACATGATGCTATTTCCTCCTTCAACATTAACCCTTGTTAATATTCACAGGTTTACACAAGGATTCCTTCTTTGAATTGCAGCATAAAGTTCACATGTCAATCATTTACCCTTGTTAATATCCACAGGGTTACCCCAAGGATTCCTTCCTTGACTTGCAACATAAAGCTCACAGCAATTCAATGTTATCTTCCATTTCTCCACCCAGCTGGCAGTTTCACTCTCTCTTCTGCCTCAATCTCTGGGTTACTTTCTGCCACAGCTTCTTCCCCAACTGTCTCAATTCATCTCTTCCAATACCACTCAGTTTAGGAAAGACAGCAGCCAGCAAACCTCTCACCTTGGCTCCTCTAGACTGAGCCCAAGCAGACACCTCCATTCCTTCCTCCTCCCTCTCCCCTGACTCTTCCACTTTATCCCATTCCATCACCTCCTCCTCCCATTCAGGCTTCCCCAGCTGTTCATCATTATCCTGATTGGAACTCATCTCTCAATTCTGCTCCTCCTCCCCCACTGCTTGCTCGTACTGTTTCAGGTTAGATGCATTATGGGGTCGGTAGTTCCTAGCCTTATCCCTTCCTTCCCCTACTCTTTTACCCACCAGGGGGGCAAGCTTCCTGCTCATACGGGACATATGCTTGCCTCCTCCGCTCTTTCTTGGGTCGCTCTCGCTTTCCTTGTGACCGTCCTCTTGGTAACCCCCCCACAATACATTCCTTCTAAACAGGATTCTTTTGTGTTTATCCCACGCACGTTTGAATTCCATTACCGTTTTCATCTCCTCCACCTCCCGCGGGAGGGCATTCCACATATCTACCACCCCCTCCGTGAAAAAATACTTCCTGAATTTACGCCCGAGTCTGCCCCCCTACAACCTCAATTCATGTCCTCTAGTTCTACCACCTTCCTATCTCTGGAAAAGGTTTGTATGTGGATTAATACCTTTCAAATATTTAAACATCGGTATCATGTCATCCCTGTTTCTCCTTTCCTCCAAAGTATACATGTTCAGGTCGGCAAGTTTCTCCTCGTACGGTTTGCAATGCTAATTCCATACTATTTTGTAGCTTTTCTTTGCACCGCTTCCAATCTTTTTACATCTTTAGCCAGATACGGCCTCCAAAACTGAACACAATACTCCAAGTGGGGCCTCACCAACGACTTGTAGAGGGGCATCAACACCTCCTTTCTTCTTCTCCTTTCTCTATGCAGCCTAGCATCCTTCTGGCCACGGCCGTCACCTTGTCGCATTGTTTCTTCACCTTCATATCATCGGACACCAACACCCCAAGGTGTCTCTCCTGAGTTGAGCTTGCTAATCTCTCCCCTCCTATTCGGTATCTCTTTTGGGTTTCTACACCCCAAATGCATCACTCTGCACTTCTTGGCATTAAATTTTAACTTTGACTATAACATTCACACCAGTATATAACCAAACCTTCTGCCTACTATTGCCACATGCACTGAATGTGATTTGCTTCAGGAAAAATGTCATTCTTTGGAAAGGGAGAAGTCTCAATGGGAGGCGCGCTCCCACTCTTTTCAGATTGCAATTATGCAGAACGAAGCTTTTCTTGGTTCTATGTCTCAGCAGCTAGCTGATGTTAATGGAGCTCTGAGTGTCCAGACTCAAGAGACAGCTAAGTTTCAGTCTCTTTACCAGGAACTGAAATGAAAGTCTGAGGGTAATACTCATGCTTTTCACCGTGAATTACTACAGGCACAGGGGGAGTCTCACTCTGCCCAGCAGGCTTTGCACAGAGCTAATGTGGAACTGACTGATTTGCGGGAGAGAAATAACTCACTCTCTCAGTGTTTACAACAGGCATTGCATGAAAGAGATTCTTGCTCCAAGGTCTTGCGTGAGTGTAATGGAGACCTTGATGCTGTGAGAAAGGAAGTATGCAGTGTATGTCAGGACCTTGATTCTGCACCTATGGACTTTTCATGACAGTTCTGGTTCCAGGTTACCTAGCCATGCTCCTGAACAGGTCAGAGTTTCTGATCGGTTCTAGAGACACGAGCAGGAGCCTGAGTATAACAGTTTTAAGTTACTGTCTAGGGATTGGACAGCTTCAGCTGCTTCACACCCTTCTGTCCAGCCCAGCTCCATAGTTCCTGATGCCGTCAGCAGTAAACCTGATCCTCTGCTCTGCCCATACATGTCGCAGCTCCCTGCTCCACCTGATGATGTCAACAGTACACTTGGTCATATGCTCTGCCCAGGCAGGTCTCAATCCTCTGCACACTACCTGATGACATCAGCAGCACACAAGCACCACTGTTTCCATCTCCTGCTGGTGAACAACAGTATTTCACTCAGACACCCAAAGGAACTACATTATCTATGGAGAAGCAATTACAAATAATGAAGTTACTTTGCACTATGTAACATTTAGAGAGTCTCCTAAGGTATCCATACATGCTCACCTGGATTCAGTGCATGGCCTCTTTCAATCCTTACAAGTCCATTCTGATACAGACAAAAGGGCTTTTACTTAATGGACGTTTCATGAAGAGTGCCAAAATTATTTAAAGGCTATTATGGTGGATAACCCTGACCTGTTTAAGGTGGAACAGGCTTTAAAGAAGCGGTATGGTCTCTTTGCGGATTCCATGAAAGCTAAGCGTGCAGCATATAATATGTGCTGTGGTCCAAATGAGAGTCCTTGTGAATGGGCCTATCGCTTGAAGCAAGCATTCTACCAGGGGAGGACCGCCCCAGATGCTAAAGATCTTGAATTTGGTGACCAGAAATATTTTTGTGAAAGGTTTATCTGACCAACTGAAAATTCCTTTGGCAGGAAAACATAAAGAACCTTTTTCCAGCCTTCTGAAGCAGGCTGAAGATATTTTTGATATCTGTCGAGCAAGGACTGTCTCTTCATGTTCAAGTGTACAGCGCTGCATACGTCTTGTAGCGCTATAGAAATGATAAGTAGTAGTAGTAACTTGACTCAGGGTTGGGGGTACTTTGGGGTATGGTGGTCCTATGGACCTCCAGCTCCTGTGTTTGACAGGTCTGGGCTTTTGACAGCCTAGACCTGTCAAACAAGTGCAGGAGGATTGTGCCCAAGCGCATGCTCAGTCACAATCCTCCCGCACTTTTACCCTATGATCAGAGTGAATAGCGTACTTAAATTTGCATGCTATTATTTCTTTTCATAGGGGTGGTAAAGCTCCACTCTGTTCCAGCGCTGTTTTTATTTAGAGTGCTGAATGGAACCGTGCGGGGCTTTTGATCATCTGCAGACAGCAGATCCACACCTTTATACCACTTTTTTATTTTTTTCCTGGAAGCAGTGGTGATGGGAGTAAGGAAGCTGCTGGACCAGAGTGCAGAGATGCCATGGGTGGCCCATCTCTGAACACACTGAAACCTTCTGCTCAGTGTGCTGCTGCGGCTAGGAAAGCGAATAGAATGTTGGGTATTATTAGGAAAGATATGGAAAACAGGTGTGAGGATGTTATAATGCCGTTGTATCGCTCCATGGTGCGACCGCACCTTGAGTATTGTGTTCAATTCTGGTCGCTGCATCTCAAGAAAGATATAGTACAATTGGAAAAGGTGCAGTGAAGGGCGACTAAAATGATAGCGGGGATGGGACGACTTCCCTATGAAGAAAGACTAAGGAGGCTAGGGCTATTCAGCTTGGAGAAGAGACGGCTGAGGGGAGACATGATAGAGGTATATAAAATAATGAGTGGAGTGGAACAGGTGGATGTGAAGCGTCTGTTCACGCTTTCCAAAAATACTAGGACTAGGGGGCATGTGATGAAACTACAGTGTAGTAAATTTAAAACAAATCGGAGAAAATTTTTCTTCACCCAACGTGTAATTAAACTTTGGAATTCATTGCCGGAAAATGTGGTGAAGGCGGTTAGCTTAGCAGAGTTTTAAAAGGGGCTGGACGGTTTCCTAAAGGACAAGTCCATAAACCGCTACTAAACGGACTTGGAAAAATCCAAAATCCCAGGAATAACATGTATAGAATGTTTGTACGTTTGGGAAGCTTGCCAGGTGCCCTTGGCCTGGATTGGCTGCTGTCGTGGACAGGATGCTGGGCTCGATGGACCCTTGGTCTTTTCCCAGTATGGCATTACTTATGTACTTATGTACTTATCTCAAAGAGTAAGAGTGAGGGCCAGCGAGCAAGAGTTTGGTGCATTTGGAATATAAATTTGGCATGGTGGTGAATGGACTGAGGCCTCCCTATTGACTAGTAGTACCTTCGTGTGAATCTAAAAATGGATTTCTGTATCACGAGTGATGTATTTTCAACTCATATATTTCGATCACTTGACCACATGCACGTCTGTGGAAACAATTTAGCTTTATTTAAAGACCCCTCAAGACGCACTGTCTCATAAGTTAAACCTGATTACTACTACTACTACTATTTAGCATTTCTATAGCGCTACAAAGCGTACGCAGGGCTGCACAAACATAGAAGAAAGACAGTCCCTGCTCAAAGAGCTTACAATCTAGTAGACAAAAAATAAAGTAAACAAATCAATTAATGTGTAGAGGAAAGAGTAGAAGAGGGTAGGTGGAGGCGAGTGGATAGAAGTGGTTACGAGTCAAAAGCAATGTTAAAGAGGTGGGCTTTCAATCTAGATTTAAAGATGGTCAAGGATGGGGCAAGACGTAGGGGCTCAGGAAGTCTATTCCAGGCATAGGGCGCAGCAAGACAGAAGGAGTGAAGTCTGGAGTTGGCAGTAGCGGAGAAGGGAACAGATAAGAAGGATTTATACAGGGAACGGAGTGCACGGGAAGGGGTGTAGGGAAGGACGAGTGTGGAGAGATACTGGGGAGCAGCAGAGTGAGTACATTTATAGGTTAGTAGAAGAAGTTTTGAACAGGATGCGAAAACGGATAGGGAGCCAGTGAAGCGACTTGAGGAGAGGGGTAGTATGAGTAAAGCGACCCTGGCGGAAGACGAGATGGGCAGCAGAGTTTTGAACCGACTGGAGAGGGGAGAGGTGACTAAGTGGGAGGCCAGCAAGAAGCAGATTGCAGTAGTCCAAACGAGAGGTGACAAGGGTGTGGATGAGGGTTTTGGTAGAGTGCTCGGAAAGAAAGGGGCGGATTTTACGGATGTTGTAAAGAAAGAAACGACAGGTCTTGGCGATCTGCTGGATATGAGCAGAGAAGGAGAGAGAAGAGTCAAAGATAACCCCAAGGTTACGAGCTGAGGAGACAGGGAGAATGAGAGAGCCATCAACAGAAATAGAAAACGGGGGGAGTGGGGAGGTGGGTTTGGGGGGGAAAATGAGAAGCTCGGTTTTGGTCATATTTAATTTCAGGTGGCGTTGAGACATCCAGACAGCAATGTCAGACAAGCACGCTGAAACTTTGGTTTGGATGCAAGGTGAGATCTCAGGGGTAGAAAGGTAGATTTGGGAGTCATCAGCATAGAGATGGTAGGAAAAGCCATGGGATGAGATTAATGAACCAAGGGAAGAAGTGTAGATAGAAAAGAGGAGAGGACCAAGAACAGAACCCTGAGGTACGCCGACAGGCAGAGGAATAGAAGTAGAAGAGGATCCACCAGAGTGAACACTAAAGGTGCGGAGGGAGAGGTAGGAAGAGAACCAGGAAAGGACAAAGCCCTGGAATCCAAGTGAGGACAGGGTATCGAAAAGTATGCTGTGATCGACAGTGTCAAAAGCAGCGGAAAGATCAAGAAGAATGAAGATGGAATATTGACTTCTGGATTTAGCCAGTAATAGGTCATTGGAGACTTTAGTAAGCGCAGTTTCGGTTGAGTTGAGAGGGCGAAAACCAGATTGTAGTGGGTCAAGAATAGCATGTGAGGAGAGAAAATCAAGGCAGCGGAGGTGAACATCACGCTCAAGTAATTTGGAGAGAAAAGGAAGGAGGGAGATGGGTCGGTAATTAGAGGGACAAGTAGGGTTGAGTGAAGGCTTCTTAAGGAGAGATGTGACCACAGCATGTTTAAAGGCAGTAGGGACAGTCGCAATGGAAAGTGAGAGGTTGAGAATGTGACAGATAAAAGGAATAAGAGCAGGAGAGATGGCATTAAGAAGGTGGGTGGGAATGGGATCAGAGGAACAGGTGGTACATTTTGAGGAAGAAAGGAGAAGTGTAGTTTCCTCTATAGTAACTTCAGGAAAGGAGGAAAGGGAATGAGGGGAAGGAGAGAGAGGGGAACGGACTAGTGGAGGGAGAGGTGGTGAGGTAGAGAAAGCAAGGTTTATCTTTTGAACCTTGTCGTGAAAGAATTCAGCAAGGGTCTGAGGAGATAATGAAGGGGCAGTTGGGGGAGGGGGCACCTTGAGGAGAGAGTTCAATGTGGTGAAGAGAAGTCGAGGGTTAGAGCCAAGAGAGTTAGTCAGTTGGATATAATAATCCTGTTTGGCGCGTAAAAGAGCAGATTGGAAGGAGGTCAGCATGAACTTAAAGTGTAAGAAATCAGCAAGGGCCCGAGATTTCCGCCAGAGGCGTTCAGCGGAGCGGGTACAGGAACGTAGGTATTAGAAGTCAGCCAAGGTTGGGGTTTTGTACACCTTATAGGGCAGGTCATCAAAGGTGCAAGAGTGTCTAAGGCAGATGATAGAATATTGTTGTAAGAAGAAACAGCCTCGTTGACAGACGTGGATGGTGCCACAGTAGAGAGGAGGTTTGAAACATGGGAGGATAGAGATGAAGGGTCAATATCGTGAAGATTCCTAGATAAATTAGATAAGATAGGACAGGACTGGGAGGGAGGAGATTTAAGTGTGAAAGTTCTAAGATGGTGATCAGAGAGGGGAAAATCAGAGGCAAGGAAACTAGAGGGTGAACAGTTGGAGGAGAAGATAAGATCAAGACTGAAAATTGTGAGACTGAAAGATGCTGCGAACCGCTATGTAGAAAATGATGAAGAAAAAGCAAATTTGCTAAATAGATACTTTTGTTCTGTTTTCACAGAAGAAAATCCTGGAGAAGGACCGAGATGGACTGACAAAAGTACATGTGAGAGTGGAGTGGATTTAGCACCGTTCACGGAAGAGAGTGTGTATGAACAACTAGGAAACCTAAAGGTGGACAAAGCCATGGGACCGTATGGGATCCACCCCAGGATATTGAGGGAGCTCAGAGAGGTTCTGGCTGGTCCTCTTAAAGATTTGTTTAATAAATCCTTGGAGACAGGAGAGGTTCCGTGCGATTGGAGAATTGCGAAGGTGGCCCCTGTTCACAAAAGTGGTGATAGGGAAGAAGCTGGAAACTACAGGCCGGTAAGCCTCACTTTGGTTATTGGAAAAGTAATGGAAGTGATGCTAAAGGACAGGATAGTGAATTTCCTGGAAGCCAATAAGTTGCAAGATCCGAAACAACATGGTTTTACCAAAGGGAAATCGTGTCAAATGAATCTCATTGAATTCTTTGACTGGGTGACTGGAGAATTGAATCAAGGACATGCTATAGACGTAATCTACTTAGATTTCAGCAAAGCTTTTGACACGGTTCCCAACAGGAGGCAACTGGACAGGCTGAAGATAGGACCTGAAGTGGTGAACTGGATTAGGAACTGGTTGACGAACAGAAACCAGAGGGTGGTGGTGAATGGAATTCGCTCTGAGGAGGGGAAGGTGAGTAGTGGAGTGCCTCAGGGATCGGTGCTGGGACCGATTCTGTTCAATATATTTGTGAGTGACATTGCCGAAGGGTTAGAAGGTAAAGTTTGCCTTTTTGCAGACGATACTGAGATTTGTAACAGAGTGGACACCCGGGAGGGAGTGGAAACCATGAAAAAGGATCTGCGGAAACTAGAAGAATGGTCTAAGGTTTGGCAATTAAAATTCAATACAAAGAAATGCAAAGTGATGCACTTAGGGAGTAGAAATCCACGGGAGAAGTATGTGTTAGGCGGGGAGAGTCTGATAGTTACGGACGGGGAGAGGGATCTTGGGGTGATAGTATCTGAGGATCTGAAGGCGACGAAACAGTGTGACAAGGCGGTGGCCATAGCCAGAAGGTTGCTAGGCTGTATAGAGAGAGGTGTGACCAACAGAAGAAAAGAGGTGTTGATGCCCCTGTATAAGTCGTTGGTGAGGCCCCACCTGGAGTATTGTGTTCAGTTCTGGAGGCCGTACCTTGCTAAGGATGTAAAAAAAAATGGAAGCGGTGCAAAGAAAAGCTACGAGAATGGTATGGGATTTGCATTACAAGATGTATGAGAGACTTGCGGACCTGAACATGTATACCCTGGAGGAAAGGAGAAAGGTGATATGATACAGACGTTCAAATATTTGAAAGGTATTAATCTGCAAACGAACCTTTTCTGGAGATGGGAGGGCAGTAGAACGAGAGGACATGATATGAGAGTGAAGGGGGGGCAGACTCAAGAAAAATGTTAGGAAGTATTTTTTCACGGAGAGAGTGGTAGATACTTGGAATGCCCTCCTGCGGGAGGTGGTGGAGATGAAAACGGTAGCGGAATTCAAGCATGCGTGGGATAAACATAAAGGAATCCTGTGCCGAAGGAATGGATCCTCAGAATCTTAGCCGAGATTGGGAGGTGGGGCTGGTGTTTGGGTGGTGGGGCTAGTTCTGGGCAAGACTTCTACAGTCTGTGTCCTGAAAATGGGGCTAGTTCTGGGCCAGACTTCTACGGTCTGTGTCCTGAAAATGGCAGATACAAATCAATGTAAGGTATACACAAGAAGTAGCACATATTAGTTTATCTTGTTGGGCAGACTAGATGGACCGTGCAGGTCTTTTTCTGCCGTCATCTACTATGTATGTAAGACAGTGACCATTTTGATGAGTGGGGGAGGTGGAGCATATTAGGAGATTAAAGGAGGATGTTAAAGCAAGTAACTTGGAAATATAAGAGTTAGAAGGATCATTAGCAGGGATATTAAAGTCACCAAGGATGAGAGAGGGGCAGGAAGGATCATGGAAGAAGGCAAGCCAGGCATCAAAGTCATTGAGAAAGGATGAAAGGGACTTAACAGGGGGACGATAAATGACCGCTATTCGAAGAGGCAGAGGAGAGAAAAGGCGGATAGAGTGGACTTCAAAGGAGGAAAAACAGTGAGATTGAGGTGGAAGAAGGGGTTGAAATCTGGAGGAGGGAGAGAGAAGTAATCCAACACCGCCCCCGCGGCCAGCAGGGCGAGGAGTATGTGAAAAAAGATAACCGCCTTGGCAGAGGCTGCGACTGAAGCAGAGTCATCAGGGCAGAGCCAGGTTTCTGTTATGGCGAGCAGATGGAGGTGACGCGAGATAAAGAGGTCATGAACATATGGGAGTTTGTTGCAGATAGAGCGGGCATTCCAAAGGGCGCAAGAGAAGGGCAGAGAAGAGGAGGGGAGTAGAGGAATAGTGATGAGGTTAGAAGGGTCACGGTGAGATCTGTAGAGTTGGGATAATAGTTGGTGAGGAGGGCCAGAATTGGGATTGATGTCACCGGCTGAGAGTAAGAGAAGGAATAAAAGAGAGCGGAGGAGAGTAGGAGAGGTGTGGCCATGAAGGTGTTGAAGGTGAGAGGTATTTAGGTGGAATGGGGAAGGCAAAATGGAAGGAAGAAAGAGATGAAGATTAAAAGCTAAGAGGGAGGAAGAGGGTAGGAGAGAAGGTGAGGTGATAAAGTCGATGGATGGGCAGTGAGTTCCTGTAGTGGAGAGAAGTAGGGGGTGAGGGAAAAGATTAGGAAGGGACAGAGCAAGGAAGTGAATGTGTATAGGGGCCATAGTGTGATTCAGAATTAGGTATAATTGGGTGAGGTCAGTAGTGACTGGGAGAAAATAGATGTAAAGAGAAAAATGCCCCGGCACGCGGCACCAAGAGTGGAGGCCTTAAGTGGATCGGAGTGGACCTTGGAGTCACCCCGGAGAACTACTACTACTTAACATTTCTAGAGTGCTACTAGGGTTACGCAGCGCTGTACAAATTAACAATTAAGGATGGTCCCTGCTCGGAAGAGCTTACAATCTAAAGGACGAAATGTCAAGTTGAGGTAGATAAGGTCAGTAGTGACTGGGAGAAAATAGATGTAAAGAGAAAAATGCCCCGGCACACGGCACCAAGAGTGGATGCCTTGAGTGGATCGGAGTGGACCTTGGAGTCACCCCGGAGAAGGCTGTAAAGGATATGCAGAGGAGTTGCAAGTCCTCCACAGCACCTGAAAGTGTTTATTTTCTCTGAATCTGCCTTTGCTAATCCAGCAGCGGAAGCAGTGGCCCGGCTCATCTCTCTCTGGGCAAAGTTACATATGCCCTCCAAATATCTAGCTTTCCCAACTTTGAATCTGTTCATGATAGGCTTACACCATCAGGCAGTATGGACTCTTGTAATTAGAAAGGAACCCAGTATGTAGTAGATATAATAAGATAGTTTATTACAATCTTACCAATGGTAATACAGGTAGGTTAAGCATTCACATAATGGAACCGCGTATCATGGCACGTCCTCTCTCTATAGCCTTCTGGAGTCTCCCTTCTCTGTTCGTCTTCTCCTCTCATCTCCTTCTTCATCTCTTCTCGTCTCGTCTGAACTAATACTCCTCAAACTGCTGCTTATATACAATTTTGGCCCTATTAATTTCAATGGACCCCAGCTGTCTCAACAGGGCTCCTAGTCCTTATCAGTTGATCAGAATGACTTCACATGTTCCCAAACCTTCCTGTAGCCCCCCCTTTGGATGTTCTCACCCGGGGTGCAGCTGACCCAGCACTATCTCTACGTAACCATAGCAACTCTTGCTTATGACGTCTTGCAGGTGCCAATCTCAGGATTGTTTATAGAGTAGATTGCCCCCACCCTTGCCAGTTCAGCACTTGCCACAGTGAAATGTAACTGTGTCAAAGGTGATCTCTGATTTTTACAAGCTAGCTCTCTTTTGTATCAGAGATGATTCTGATTTTAAGAAGCCTAGCTCTTATTATGAGCCGTTGGCCTGTATTTTACTGAGAGCAAGGGCTAGCATAACTCTTCATTCCCCTCTTGCCAGGCCCCTCAGAGGGGGCTGGCACACATGACTACTAGTGGGTGTGGCCGTCCTTTCCAGAGGGCTCTTAGAGTTCTGTGGGGGGGGGGGGGGGGGGAATGTATAGGATTGAGGTGACATGGGTGCTCTGGCACAATAAGGAACAAGGCCATAGCAAGAGTCAGTATGTGGATACATAATTATATGCTGGATGAAATGCAGCATTAGGTTTCCCCTTTTATCATAACCAACCTAAGGGGCCCAACTTTCTTACACCCACCCCTCTAGGGCGGAGCTAGACTTGGAAACATGTGAAGTCAATTAAGTCTAGGTACCATACAATGGAATCAATAAGGTCAAGTGCATATGATTGTGATTGATTAATATATCATGATTACAAAGCTGATGTTGGAAGGCGGGGGAAAGAAAACTTTCAATCAAAGTTTATCATTAGTCAAACTTTGAATGTGTAAATATAGCTAAAACTGGTGTTAATAGGGAACAAATATTTCATTTTAGCATTGAAAAAGGATTAATATTGGCCAAATAATGAATAACTACTGCAAATTCAGGAGCATTACAAGTATTGCAAAGGCTAAGCTATGGATGTTATAGGCCTACATTATATATGAAGGGCCTGCTGCTTAACCTGCAGTAGCCTTATAATTATGGGCAGGATAATAGTTTTGTAATTATCTTACTGCTAGGTGTAATGGATCTAGATCATACATGAAGGCACTGTTGAGTTATAGTGTTTTTGGAACATACATAGGAACATAATCTTCTTGTTCCTTTATACAGAATATGAAGCAAATATGTGTTAAATGAATTGATCTGCTTCACTTTCACTTGATGATTAAGATATCATCAACAGTAGAAAACAGTCTGCTTAGTTACTATTTGAGGTATAGTGATGAAAGGTACAACAGTTTAAAAAAATAGAGAGAAAACAATCTAAACCTGTCTATACAAATTAGCAAAATGTAGCAAACTAGAAAGAAACATATGATAGTTTGATTAAACAGCATAAGCAGAATAAATATCTTCCTTAATAAAAGAGGTGTACTTGCGTTACAGGCAATAAGAGTAAAATAAACAGCAGTGGTCCTACACAGACTTTTATGGTGGAAATGTAGTTTGTCTTGTACTGAGAGTAGTAACAAGGAGGCTTAAAACAAACCTCTGAACATAGGAAATAATGCACCAGACAACAGTATCAACACCTGATTTAGTAGCTAATTTTGTCTGCTAAGGCAAAAAGGTTTTGTAATGCCTTTATAATGGAACCTATCAGTGTCAGTATTACTGGGAATGTAAGTATAACAATGATTTCTGGCTTTAAATTAATCAAGTACCCCTCTTGATAGTGACAATAGAGTATGAAAAACCAAGGATGCCACCCACTTTAATACTTTAATCAATGCTATAAGTGGCATACCAAAAATATACAGGTTCTCTGTTAGAGGGTCTGATTGTTGGATGTGTAATCTGTTAATTTTATGTTTCAACGGTTTTTTATTCAGCATGTTACACATTAACATACCATTCAAGATTTGATTGTTTAAACAACATTACATGCTTATATGCATAATTCCTCAACTTCTGCTATGTTCCCCCCCTTCTCCCCCCCCTTCAAACCTGTGTTATTAAAATATGCAATTCAAATGTTCTCTCTTGTTCATTACTTGCTTTTATCCTAACCTAATCTACTTCCCCCTTTCCATTGCTTGAACTTTAACAGTTGTTATCAATGTCTTTTCCAATTACATAAATCCAACACTGTAAGTAATATGTACATACAAGCTTCCTATCTAAGATAGCAGTATCTTTGTGAGGAAAAATCATCATCTACGTGTGGTTACTTCAACTAGAATACCCCCCTCTATCCCTGCCCATCTGTAGTTTAAATGATTTTTATAAATACTACAGCTGAATAAGCCTTGCCATATATATCTCAATTCACAACTTGCATCAATCTTTGAAATTACTAAACAAGAAAATCTGATCTAACAACTAACCTTGTGTCCCCCCCTCTTTTTAAACAACTGTCCCCTTCCCTCCCTCTCTATTTTTTTTTTTTTTTTTACCAACTTCCAGTCAACTATAATTGTTTATAAGGATACAATCTCCAATGGTTATAGCTGCGGTAGAGTAGGTCACCTAGGGAGCCCATTAGTTGGGCCTCCAGCAGTCCACTCATGTACACTTGCTACCCCCTCCCTCCCTCATCCTGTTCACATGTCCCCAATCCTGTCATTCCTGTTCTCCTTCGTTACCCCACGGTAGCCCATTAAGGACTTGGCTGCGTGCTCTTGGGGATATCACATTTATGTATTTCATCCAAATACTCAAAAATCTCCCTTGTCTTTTTGGTGTCAATCGTGCCCCTCTCGCTTCCCAGAGCATGAGTTGATGGAGCTTGTTCCTCCAGTACCAGTGGGAGGGAGGCATGTCCTTAACCCAATGATTCAGAATACACTTTTTCCCCACTATGCAAGATTTACTGCCCCGGAATGCCAAATAACATTCTATCAAAGGTGATGGCCACGGGATATCCCAGTACCTTACTCAAGAAATTGCGGAGGCCCCACCAATAAAGTCGGATGCTTCGGCATGTCCACATACAATGCACCAGGGTTGCCCCTCCCTGTTTACATTTTATGCAGGCGTCCGATTCTATAACCTTTGCATGAAATGCCCGTCTGGGTGAGAAGTATGCTCTGTGTACCGCCCTAAACTGGCATTCCTGGAGTTCTGCACTATGAACTATCTTCGATATCCCCCTCACTGATTGTTGTATGTGACGTTCAAATATTTGGTGCTGTACTTCTGCACTCCACCTTGTCGCCACCTCTTGTACTGATCTTGCTGATTGTCCCTTCTCTAATTCCTTACAAAACCAGGACACTGATACTTGGCCCAACGCGTCGCCCTCCAGAAATTCTCGCAGCTGTCTCCCAAAACGTAGAGTCAGCCCCTCTCTCGGCAGACTATGTACATAATGAGCTAGTTGATGATATGCCATTATCATCGCCGGCCCCCCTGGGCACCGTTGCATAAAATCAGCCGCCGATGTCAAGGTTCCGTCCTCTTGCAGAAAACTTTCTAGCAGTTCTGCCCCCTGCCCCCCAAGCCTACGAAACACCACATTTTCTCTGCCTGGTGTGAAATCATCATTACCAGCTAAGGGGATCAGGGCACTGACCGTCGGGTCCTGCCCCCATCGCCGCAATAAATCCCTCCACAAATGCCACAGTGGTCCAAACAACAGACTGTCTCTAACTCTTCCAGGCAGGTTTCCTTTCCGTTTAACATGTAATAAATAATTCAAGTGCCAGGGGTAGAAAAACGCTCGTTCCAGTCCTGTATCCGTATATGTGGTTGTGTCTAGAACCCAATCCCGCAGATGCCTCAGGAGACATGCCTGATTGTACTGCCTCATATCCGGTATTCCCAGGCCTCCCTGTCTCCAGTTCCCTATTAAATATTGCCATTTCATCTTAGGCTTTTTACTGGCCCAGCAAAATTGAACCACCAGCCTCCTAAGTGTCATTAAATCTCGTTTTATCAGCCTTAATGGTAATGCCTGTAACACGTATAGCCATCTTGGGAACACTATCATTCGATAAAGTTGTATCCGTCCCATTAGGGACAGGGGGAGCATCGACCACCGGGAAAATTGCTCTTTCGTTTCCTGTATCAGCTTGGTTATGTTAAGATCATATATCCGCTGGGTATCCATTGGGAGTTGTATTCCCAAGTAACGGAAGGACACCTGCGCCCATCTTAGAGGGAACCGGTCTCCCCATTCACGCTGAAGGTCTGCAGAACTTGCCAATGCCTCCGATTTCAGAAGATTCAATCTGAATCCTGCGAAGTTCCCATATTCCTCTAGACTTTCCATCAAGTAAGGCAAGGAATATCTGGGCTCTGTAAGTAACACCAATAAGTCATCAGCAAATGCAGCTGTCTTAAAGGTATTGTCCCGGATTGTCACTCCTCGAATATCTGTATTGTTTTGAATCTCTCTCAGCAATGGGTCCAAGGTTAGAATAAAAAGCAATGGCGATAAGGGGCAGCCCTGCCTCGTACCTCTCCTTATCGAGAACCAGTCCGACCGCATCCCATTCGCCAATATTTGCGCCTTTGGGTCTGCATACAAAGCTCCAACTGCCCTCAGAAAATTACCAGTGATGCCATAGGCCCTCAATACTCCAAACAGGAAGTCCCAATCCACTCTATCAAACGCTTTTTCAGCGTCGAAACTTATTAACAGAGCCGGGACCTGTTCTATTCTTATCCTTTCCAATGCTGCCCATATTCTTCTCATGTTCTTGCCGATCACCCTACCACACGTGAACCCCACCTGCGAGTCCATTAATAAAGATGGTAAGAATCTAGCTAACCTATTTGCCAGAATTTTAGCCAAAAATTTTAGCTCAGCATTCAGTAGTGAGATCGGCCTGTAAGAATTTGGGCTATCTGGTGGCTTACCTGGTTTGGGCAGGACACTAATTTGCGCTCTATTGAGATGTATTGGCATCTGTCCTTGCTGTATGACTACATTAAACACTGCCGTAAGCACCGGACTTATCTCTGTGTTTAGAATTTTATAAAATTCATTCCTTAATCCATCCGGCCCCGGTGCCTTCCCTAATTTACTCCATTTGATCACTAATTCTACCTCTTCCACCGCTATCGGTGCATTCAACACCTCTGCATCCTCTTCTGAAACCCGTGGTAGGTCCATACTATGGAAATATGCGGAACTGGGTTGCACTAGATCCTCCTGCTGCGTATACATTTGACTAAAAAAATCCGCAAAAACTTCAACTATTCCGGCATCTGTATTAACCCGTTCTCCGTTGGCCGCTTTCATGGTGAGTATTTTCTTAGCACTAAGTCTCTTACTGGCGAGCCGAGCCAGGAACCTCCCACTTTTGTTGGCGAATCTATATAACTGGTACTTATAATATATACTTGCTTTCTGTGTCTGTTCCTGTAAGAGTTCATTTAGAGTCTGCTGCGCCTCTAGCAGCTGTTTGCGAATACGCAGGGAATGTCCTTGGCCGTATTGCCTCCTCAGGGCCGTCACCTGCCTTTCCAGTCTAGACACCTCCCTGTTCCTAGCCCTCTTTTTGAAGGCCAGGTAAGATATTATGTCTCCCCTGAGAACGGTTTTAGCCGCCTCCCAGAAGAGAATTGGATCTGTCTTGTGTTGTTCGTTATTTATACTATATTCCCTCCATTTCTCCACTAAAAAAGAAAGAAATTGGCTATCTCTATATAGGTAAGCAGGAAAACGCCATGCCCCTAAGGTAAGCCTCCCTTCTCCCACCCTAATCTGTAGTCTAACCCAGGCATGATCCGAAATCACTATGGGGCCTATCTGAACTTCTTCCACTTTAGTCATTAATTCTCTGGAGAATAGTATGTAGTCTATTCTAGACATTGTTTGGTGGGCTCTAGACAGGTGTGTGAAGTCTTTTTCTGTGGGATGCAATGTTCTCCACCCATCAACCAGCCCCAGGGCAGCACACAGCCTCGACACTCCCCTCTCCCGTCTGTTCAGTTCTCTCCCCGTCGGTTTAGATCTGTCCCAAACTGGGTCGAGAACATCATTCATATCGCCCCCTAGTACTATTGGAACGTCTCCCAATGCATGTATTTTGCGAATAATTTGTGCAAAAAATTGTTTATCATAGTTATTAGGGGCATAGATATTACAAAGCAGCATTGGCTGCCTTTCTAAAATCACTGAAGCCAGGACATACCTCCCCTTGGGGTCTACAACCACTCTTTTCACCTCTACATTAAGACCCTTTCTTATTAAGGTAACTACTCCTCCCTTTTTTCCCATGGCCGGAGCATCATACAGTTCTCCCACCCACCATGTTTTCAACTTAGCATGCTCTTCTCGCATAAGGTGCGTTTCTTGCAAGAAAGCTACTGACACCTTTTTATCATTCAGCGCTTTCAATATCTTCTGCCGCTTAACCGGGGAGTGTATGCCCCCAATATTCCATGTCATTATCTGCAAGGTAGTCATATCACACCATTCTCACCTCTGCGATTATCCACATCTTGTCTTCTAATATTCATTGTGCGCCAAAGGAGTGTCCCAGCCTCCACCCCCCTGGCCAATTGTACCACCAGCCCCTCTATCTCTTGAGCTACCCCCAACAGCTTACTCAATACACATTCAATGCTCGTACATACAAACAGGACTATCCCCACCCTCCCCAACCACCCCCTCCCCTTCCTCCACCTCCCAACCCCCCTCCCCCTTCCCCCCACCCCCCAACCCCCTCCCACCTCCCTTTCTCCAAACTTCCCATTTAGTACCCCTGGGTCTCGAAGTGAGACCATCACGTTTAACACCACTCACCCCCCCACCCCTCCTGTAACCGTTCCATAACATCCACCCTGCCCCGACAAGTCCCCAACTATTACTCCTTACGCATCTCAACTTCTGATAAGTCCCAGATGTCCAAAATAAGTATTCTCAGTCTTCTCTTGGCGTCGAAGACATCACCTTTCCAGCTTGGACCGTCATTCCTCCAACACATCCTTTCCCCGCCTTCTGGCTAGCGTCACTTGCGCCTTAAATATGTCATTAATACCAAAAAGAAAAAATTTGTAAATCCACCGTTCACCACTCAGCCGCTCTTCCTGCCTTATAACCGCTCCATCGCCTTCCAGTGCCATTTCCTTCTGCCGCTCATCTGGGCTCTACCATGCTCAGAAAGGCTTGCGCTTGCTCCACTGTGGTGTAGATCTTTGTATCGGCTTGATACGTGATTCTTAACTTAGCTGGATATTGTAGTGCAAATCTGATCTTTAAGGCGAAAAGCCGGTTACAAATTGGTGAGAATTTCCTCCGCTGTTGCGCTACGGCCGCTGAATAGTCTTGAAAGCAGAGGATTTTTTTATTTCCATATTGCAGCTCCTGATCACGTCTCAGGGCTTGTAGAATGGCCTCCTTGTGTGCAAAATTCAACAGGCGACATATCACCACTCGCGGTCTTGCCTGCTCTTGATGTTTGGGCCCCACGCGGTGAGCTCTTTCCACGTGCAAGGCCCCAAGATCTGCTGGGAGCTGCAATTGCTCTGGCAACCATTTTTCTAGAAAAGCCCTCAAACTGGGACCCTCCAGCGCCTCAGGGAGCCCCACAAAACGGAGATTATTCCTCCTGGATCTATTTTCAAGATCCTCAAGCTTTTCTTCATAGCTGACTACCTGGGCCTTCAGCCTGGTATTTTCCTCCTCTATTGTGTTTACCCTGTCCTCGAGGGCTCCGTGTCTCTGCTGAAATTCAGCCAAGTCTTTATTTATTTGCCCCAAGTGTTCCTGTACCTGAGCTAATTTGCTTTCGATGGGCCCCAGCCTTTTGTCTAGCAGTGGCTCCATGGCGGTCTTCACCTCCGCTGCCACCTCCGCCACCCATGCCGAGCTCAGGGTGTTCACTATCGGACTCGCCGGGGCCGCCATCTTGTCTTCACCAACTCTCGTTTTTTCCTTCTCCCTTCGGGCCCCTTTCGCCGCCATGGAGTCTCGATCTCGCGGGCTGACTCGCTGGTCTTTAGGCTCCCACTATCGCGGTCGCCGAAAAGAAGTCGCCCTTCCTGCGGGAACTCGCCGATCGTGAGGGATTAGTGGGTAAGCTGGTGGGAGCTAGGTTTTCAGCACCCGCTCCCGATCATGGCGTCACGTGACCTCCGTAATCTGTTAATTTTAATTTGTCCACATCCCTGAAAAATTTCAAAGTTATCAAACAAAACAAATGATGATTCGTATTGTCAGGAATAATAGAATTAAATAGAATTAAAAAGGCAAGTAATGATTAGATATAGGGTTTCAATTAAAACAGGGTAAGTCAACTGTTGGGATACCTAGGGTAGATTCTTGTGATTATTACTATGTATACTGAAAAAACCTGCGAGTCTTTTCAAATGTATAATAGATTAGTCCTGGAACCAAAATTAGGAATAATATAAGTACAAGTCCCAATACAGTTGGTGGAGTACAGAGTACAGTGTCCTCTTGTGGGTAGGTGGACTTGCATCACACGGTTCCACTGGAAAGATGGCAAGTGCAGTAGTAGGCTCTCTTTGATGGGAAATGTTCCATTCAGGTAAGGTGGTAACGTCTGTAGTTTTCAGATGCTTGGAAAATGTTCTTTTAGTTCATGAACTTGAAGTGGTGGCGAAGGCTGCAGAACCAGTGGTAACTGCTGAGCTGGTGGGGATGGCTTGAAAGGGACTGAATCAGGAACCTTGTAGATGCAGATGTCTGTTAGGTGGACCCAGGATGTGTGGTCTTGCAACTTGACTAATTTGGAAGGGTCCTATGTAAATAGGGATGTAGTACTTCCGGTGAACCAAATCTCCAACTTTGAGAGCTTTTGGATAACCGGTGGCAGGGGAAGGGCTATCATTACCCTCCCCTCTTCTGACTGAGATTTCCTGTTAAAATCGAAGACAGAAAAAGTAATGATAATAAACAGAATATTGGCAGGCAAGTTGTTATCAGGATTGGCTTTAAAAAGGCAGATGGGGTGGCTTGAAGAGCTAACAAGGCAAGCGGCAGAGCATTGAGCCAAGAGTGAATTCAATTTACCATAAGTTGTATTAATTTAGTTTTTAAAAGTGCATTGTAGTGCTCAACTAGGCCATTGCTAGTAGGTTTGTAAATACAAACAGTATGGTGTGAAATACCCAGTGCAGGAATAAAAAGACTTTAGGAACTCATCAAAAATGAAAACCATTGTCTGTAGTAATTTTGCAGGGATTGCCAAATATAGGAATAATCTCTCTGATGCAAGGAAAAGCTTCTATTTATTATTATTATTTTGTTTTAAATTTGATTAGAAAGCATCCACGCAGACAAGCAGGTACCTTTTAACTTTGACAGGTATCTGCATATCTGTAAAATCAGCATAGGCCTGGCCCTTGCACAAGTGACCAGTAGGTATACAGCAGACGATACACTGATCTGGAATAACTTCAGTTAGAGAAGCTTTCTCATATGGTATTCAAATTTGTTGCCAGTAATTCTGATTTCTCCGAGGACAAGCAGGCTGCTTGTTCTCACTGATGGGTGACGTCCACGGCAGCCCCTCCAATCGGAACACTTTACTAGCAAAGGCCTTTGCTAGTCCTCGCGCGCTCATGCGCACCGCGCATGCGCGGCCGTCTTCCCGCCCGAACCGGCTTGTGTTCGTCAGTCTTCTTTTGTCCGCGCTCGGTACGATCGTGTTTTCGCCGTGTCGTGCCCCGCAAAGTCGACCTTGCGCGTTCTTCATGTTGTTTCAAAAAAAAAAAAAAAACCCCATTCTGTGTGTGGAAAGAGACTCTTGGGTCTCTTTTCCCCCCGCTATTTCCAGCTTTTTCGTCCCGGTAAGTTTTCTTTCGTCGTCGGGGTAGGCCGCTTTTAGGCCTCGGGTCGAAGTTTTCTTCCCCTTGTTTTTCGGGTGCCTTTTCCGCCATTTCGACTTTTGATCTCGCCGGCGTGATTTTTCCGCCCATGACATCGAAGTCTCCCAGCGGCTTCAAGAAGTGCACCCAGTGCGCCCGGGTCATCTCGCTCACTGACAGGCATGCGTCGTGTCTTCAGTGCTTGGGGGCTGGGCACCGCCCGCAGGCCTGTAGTCTGTGTTCCCTTTTGCAAAAGCGGACTCAGGTAGCGAGATTGGCCCAGTGGAACGTTTTGTTCTCGGGCTCTTCGTCGACATCGGCACCGGGGGTATCGAGTGCATCGACGTCTTCAGCATCCAGAACTTCTTCCTCGGCCACCAGTGCATCGAGGCATCGGCCCTCTGCATCGGCGCTGAGACATCGGACAGCTGCATCGACGTCGGTGGTACCGGGACCTCGTCGGCTGATGTCGTCGGACGGTGGTGCTTCGTCTGGAGTGCAGGTGAGGGCTGTCCATTCCCCTGCTGGTGGTGGTGAGCCTTCGGGTGGGTCTCCCCCTACCCTGAGGGCTCCTGCGGTACAGCCCCCCCACCCGAGACCGACCTCCTTCGGCCTCGGCCCCGAGGAAGCAACGGTTGGATTCTACGTCCTCCTCGTCGGTGCCGGGAAGCTCCGGTGACATGCTTCGTTCCAAGAAATCGAAGAAGCATCGTCATCGGTCTCCTTCCCGTTTCGGCACCGAGAGCTCTGGGTCGCCAAGGGAGTCGGCACCCAGTAGGCATCGGCACCGAGAGGACCGCTCACCCTCTGTCCAGGAGGTGTCGATGCGCTCCGCTCTGGACAGCCCGGAACAGCCTCCACGCCCGGAACAGGTTCTGACGTCGACGCCTGCATCGACATCCATGCCTTTCTCTGCAGCCGCTCTGAACGAGAGCCTCCGGGCCGTTCTCCCAGAGATTCTGGGAGAGCTGTTGCGCCCTACCCCTCCGGTACCGGCGGTGCTTGCACCACCGGTACCGTCGAGTGTGGCGCCGGCTGGTCCATCGCCCGAGGTGAGGTCTCCGGCGTCGGTGACGCGTGCGGTACCGGCTGCCGTCGCCTCCCAGGAAGGCTCCCCGACTACGTCGGCGGAGGGAGCTTCGCCGATGCGGGCGAGGGAGTCTACCTCTCGACGCCCCCATCGTGGACGTGGCTCCACAGAGTCGAGTCGGGCGAGGTTGCAGACACAGGTCCGTGAACTTGTGTCTGACACCGAGGGTGAGGCCTCGTGGGAAGAGGAAGAAGACCCCAGATATTTCTCTGACGAGGAGTCTGAAGGTCTTCCTTCCGATCCCACTCCCTCTCCTGAGAGACAGCTTTCTCCTTCCGAGAGTCTGTCTTTTGCTTCCTTTGTCCGAGAGATGTCTACGGCCATCCCCTTCCCGGTGGTTGTGGAGGACGAGCCCGGGGCTGAAATGTTTGAGCTCCTGGACTATCCTTCTCCACCTAAGGAAGCGTCCACTGTACTCATGCACCATGTCCTAAAAAAGACATTGCTGGCGAACTGGACCAAGCCTCTAACTAATCCCCACATTCCCAAGAAGATCGAGTCCCAGTACCGGATCCATGGGGACCCAGAGCTGATGCACACTCAGTTGCCTCATGACTCTGGAGTTGTGGATCTGGCCCTAAAGAAGGCTAAGAGTTATAGAGAGCATGCTTCGGCGCCCCCGGGCAAAGACTCTAGAACCTTAGACTCCTTTGGGAGGAAGGCCTACCATTCCTCTATGCTCGTGGCCAAAATTCAGTCCTACCAGCTCTACACGAGCATACACATGCGGAACAATGTGCGGCAGTTGGCGGGCTTGGTTGATGCGCTCCCCCCTGAGCAAGCCAAGCCTTTTCAGGAGGTGGTCAGGCAGCTGAAGGCGTGCAGAAAATTCCTGGCCAGAGGGGTGTATGACACCTTTGATGTTGCGTCCAGGGCCGCTGCTCAAGGTGTGGTGATGCGCAGGCTCTCATGGCTGCGTGCCTCCGACCTGGAGAATAGAATCCAGCAGCGGATTGCGGACTCGCCTTGTCGTGCGGATAATATTTTTGGAGAGAAAGTCGAACAGGTGGTAGAGCAGCTCCAC
This sequence comes from Microcaecilia unicolor, assembly GCF_901765095.1. Taxonomy (NCBI): domain Eukaryota; kingdom Metazoa; phylum Chordata; class Amphibia; order Gymnophiona; family Siphonopidae; genus Microcaecilia; species Microcaecilia unicolor. The sequence continues at coordinate 114,360,934 of NC_044040.1, read as the reverse complement.
CAGCGGGACACCGCATTCGACAAGTTCTCCCGCCGGCAGCCTTCAGCCTCTACCTCTACAGGTAGAAGATTTTTTGGGGGAAGGAAGACTGTTCCCTACTCTTCTGGTAAGCGTAGGTACAATCCTCCTTCTCGACAGCCTGCGGCCCAGGCTAAGCCCCAGCGCGCTCGCTCTTGTCAGCAGCGTGCGCCTCAGCAAGGCCCCTCGGCTCCCCAGCAAAAGCAAGGGATGAGCTTTTGACTGGCTCCAGCAGAGCATAGCCGACATCCAAGTGTCAGTGCCGGGCGACCTGCCAGTCGGAGGGAGGTTGAAAGCTTTTCACCAAAGGTGGCCTCTCATAACCTCCAATCAGTGGGTTCTCCAAATAGTCCGGCAAGGATACACCCTCAATTTGGCCTCAAAACCTCCAAATTGTCCACCGGGAGCTCAGGCTTACAGCTTCCAGCACAAGCAGGTACTTGCAGAGGAACTCTCCGCCCTTCTCAGCGCCAATGCGGTCGAGCCCGTGCCATCCGGGCAAGAAGGGCTGGGATTCTATTCCAGGTACTTCCTTGTGGAAAAGAAAACAGGGGGGATGCGTCCTAAGGGCCCTGAACAAATATCTGGTCAAAGAAAAGTTCAGGATGCTTTCCCTGGGCACCCTTCTTCCCATGATTCAGGAAAACGATTGGCTATGCTCTCTGGACTTGAAGGATGCCTACACACACATCCCGATACTGCCAGCTCACAGGCAGTATCTGCGATTTCAGCTGGGCACACGTCACTTCCAGTACTGTGTGCTACCCTTTGGGCTCGCCTCTGCGCCCGGAGTGTTCACGAAGTGCTTGGCTGTAGTAGCAGCGGCACTTCGCAGACTGGGGGTACACGTGTTCCCATATCTCGACGATTGGCTGGTGAAGAACAAATCCGAGGCAGGAGCCCTGCAGTCCATGCAGATGACTATTCGCCTCTTGGAGCTACTGGGGTTTGTGATAAATTATCCAAAGTCCCATCTTCTCCCAGTGCAGAGACTCGAATTCATAGGAGCTCTGCTGGATTCTCGGACGGCTCGCGCCTATCTCCCAGAGACGAGAGCCAACAACTTGTTGTCCCTCGTCTCGCGGGTGCGAGCGTCCCAGCAGATCACAGCTCGGCAGATGTTGAGATTGCTAGGCCACATGGCCTCCACAGTTCATGTGACTCCCATGGCCCGCCTTCACATGAGATCTGCTCAATGGACCCTAGCTTCCCAGTGGTTTCAGGCTGCTGGGGATCTAGAAGACGTAATCCACCTGTCCACGAGTTTTCTCGAATCCCTGTATTGGTGGACGATTTGGTCCAATCTGACTCTGGGACGTCCTTTCCAAATTCCTCAGCCACAAAAAGTGCTGACCACGGATGCGTCTCTCCTGGGGTGGGGAGCTCATGTCGAGGGGCTTCACACCCAAGGACGCTGGTCCCTCCAGGAACGCGATCTGCAGATCAATCTTCTGGAGTTACGAGCGATCTGGAACGCTCTGAAGGCTTTCAGAGATCGGCTGTCCCACCAAATTATCCAAATTCAGACAGACAACCAGGTTGCCATGTACTACGTCAACAAGCAGGGGGGCACCGGATCTCGCCCCCTGTGTCAGGAAGCCGTCAGCATGTGGCTCTGGGCTCGCCGTCACGGCATGGTGCTCCAAGCCACATATCTGGCAGGCGTAAACAACAGTCTGGCCGACAGGTTGAGCAGGATTATGCAACCTCACGAGTGGTCGCTCAATTCCCGTGTAGTGCGACAGATCTTCCAGGTGTGGGGCACCCCCTTGGTAGATCTCTTCGCATCTCGAGCCAACCACAAAGTCCCTCAGTTCTGTTCCAGGCTTCAGGCCCACGGCAGACTGGCATCGGATGCCTTCCTCCTGGACTGGGGGGAGGGTCTGCTGTATGCTTATCCTCCCATACCTCTGGTGGGGAAGACTTTGTTGAAACTCAAGCAAGACCGAGGCACCATGATTCTGATTGCTCCTTTTTGGCCGCGTCAGATCTGGTTCCCTCTTCTTCTGGAGTTGTCCTCCGAAGAACCGTGGAGATTGGAGTGTTTTCCGACCCTCATCACACAGGACGAGGGGGCTCTTCTGCATCCCAACCTCCGGTCCCTGGCTCTCACGGCCTGGATGTTGAGAGCGTAGACTTTGCCTCTTTGGGTCTGTCAGAGGGTGTCTCCCGCATCTTGCTTGCTTCCAGGAAAGATTCCACTAAGAGGAGTTACTTCTTTCTATGGAGGAGGTTTGCCGTCTGGTGTGACAGCAAGGCCCTAGATCCTCGCTCTTGTCCTACACAGACCCTGCTTGAATACCTTCTGCACTTGTCTGAGTCTGGTCTCAAGATCAACTCTGTAAGGGTTCACCTTAGTGCAATCAGTGCATACCATTACCGTGTGGAAGGTAAGCCGATCTCAGGACAGCCTTTAGTTGTTCGCTTCATGAGAGGTTTGCTTTTGTCAAAGCCCCCTGTCAAGCCTCCTACAGTGTCATGGGATCTCAATGTCGTTCTCACCCAGCTGATGAAACCTCCTTTTGAGCCACTGAACTCCTGCCATCTGAAGTACTTGACCTGGAAGGTCATTTTCTTGGTGGCAGTTACTTCAGCTCGTAGAGTCAGTGAGCTTCAGGCCCTGGTAGCCCAGGCCCCTTACACCAAATTTCATCATAACAGAGTAGTCCTCTACACTCACCCTAAGTTCTTGCCGAAGGTTGTGTTGGAGTTCCATCTGAACCAGTCAATTGTCTTGCCAACATTCTTTCCCCGTCCTCATTCCCGCCCTGCTGAACGTCAGCTGCACACATTGGACTGCAAGAGAGCATTGACCTTCTACCTGGAGCGGACACAGCCCAACAGACAGTCCGCCCAATTGTTTGTTTCTTTTGATCCCAACAGGAGAGGAGTGGCTGTGGGGAAACGCACCATATCCAATTGGCTAGCAGATTGCATTTCCTTCACTTACGCCCAGGCTGGGCTGGCTCTTGAGGGTCATGTCACGGCTCATAATGTTAGAGCCATGGCAGCGTCGGTAGCCCACTTGAAGTCAGCCTCTATTGAAGAAATATGCAAAGCTGCGACGTGGTCATCTGTCCACACATTCACATCTCATTACTGGCTGCAGCAGGATACCCGACGCGACAGTCGGTTCGGGCAGTCAGTTCTTCAGAACCTGTTTGGGCTTTAGGATCCAACTCCACCCCCCGAGGGCCCTGTTTGTTCTGTTCCAGGCTGCACTCTCAGTTAGTTGGTAAATTTTTTAGGTCAATCTCAGTTATGTCCTCGCCTTTGCGAGGCCCAATTGACCATGGTTGTTGTTTTGAGTGAGCCTGGGGGCTAGGGATACCCCATCAGTGAGAACAAGCAGCCTGCTTGTCCTCGGAGAAAGCGAATGCTACATACCTGTAGAAGGTATTCTCCGAGGATAGCAGGCTGATTGTTCTCACAAACCCGCCCGCCTCCCCTTTGGAGTTGTGTCTTCCCTTGCTTTGTTTTGCTACTTATGGGACTGACGAACACGAGCCGGTTCGGGCGGGAAGACGGCCGCGCATGCGCGGTGCGCATGAGCGCGCGAGGACTAGCAAAGGCCTTTGCTAGTAAAGTGTTCCGATTGGAGGGGCTGCCGTGGACGTCACCCATCAGTGAGAACAATCAGCCTGCTGTCCTCGGAGAATACCTTCTACAGGTATGTAGCATTCGCTATACTGCCTGAGAAACAGAAAAGCATTATGAAAAGAAAAATTTAGAGAATTAGGGAAATTCAGCATTGGGTAAATTCTAAGGGATACCCATTCTTGTGAAATACCTAATCCAGGAAAGGGTACTTATTATTATGAAAAAGAAATAAGCAGTTTGTGTAGAGACTTCAACTATTGTTGTGTGTAAATAAATGTGATCTGTTTGAGAGCATATACAGAGAAATAGAAACAAGATATACAGTGGGGGAAATAAGTATTTGATCCCTTGCTGATTTTGTAAGTTTGCCCACTGACAAAGACATGAGCAGCCCATAATTGAAGGGTAGGTTATTGGTAACAGTGAGAGATAGCACATCACAAATTAAATCCGGAAAATCACATTGTGGAAAGTATATGAATTTATTTGCATTCTGCAGAGGGAAATAAGTATTTGATCCCCCACCAACCAGTAAGAGATCTGGCCCCTACAGACCAGGTAGATGCTCCAAATCAACTCGTTACCTGCATGACAGACAGCTGTCGGCAATGGTCACCTGTATGAAAGACACCTGTCCACAGACTCAGTGAATCAGTCAGACTCTAACCTCTACAAAATGGCCAAGAGCAAGGAGCTGTCTAAGGATGTCAGGGACAAGATCATACACCTGCACAAGGCTGGAATGGGCTACAAAACCATCAGTAAGACGCTGGGCGAGAAGGAGACAACTGTTGGTGCCATAGTAAGAAAATGGAAGAAGTACAAAATGACTGTCAATCGACAAAGATCTGGGGCTCCACGCAAAATCTCACCTCGTGGGGTATCCTTGATCATGAGGAAGGTTAGAAATCAGCCTACAACTACAAGGGGGGAACTTGTCAATGATCTCAAGGCAGCTGGGGCCACTGTCACCACGAAAACCATTGGTAACACATTACGACATAACGGATTGCAATCCTGCAGTGCCCGCAAGGTCCCCCTGCTCCGGAAGGCACATGTGACGGCCCGTCTGAAGTTTGCCAGTGAACACCTGGATGATGCCGAGAGTGATTGGGAGAAGGTGCTGTGGTCAGATGAGACAAAAATTGAGCTCTTTGGCATGAACTCAACTCGCCGTGTTTGGAGGAAGAGAAATGCTGCCTATGACCCAAAGAACACCGTCCCCACTGTCAAGCATGGAGGTGGAAATGTTATGTTTTGGGGGTGTTTCTCTGCTAAGGGCACAGGACTACTTCACCGCATCAATGGGAGAATGGATGGGGCCATGTACCGTACAATTCTGAGTGACAACCTCCTTCCCTCCGCCAGGGCCTTAAAAATGGGTCGTGGCTGGGTCTTCCAGCACGACAATGACCCAAAACATACAGCCAAGGCAACAAAGGAGTGGCTCAGGAAGAAGCACATTAGGGTCATGGAGTGGCCTAGCCAGTCACCAGACCTTAATCCCATTGAAAACTTATGGAGGGAGCTGAAGCTGCGAGTTGCCAAGCGACAGCCCAGAACTCTTAATGATTTAGAGATGATCTGCAAAGAGGAGTGGACCAAAATTCCTCCTGACATGTGTGCAAACCTCATCATCAACTACAGAAGACGTCTGACCGCTGTGCTTGCCAACAAGGGTTTTGCCACCAAGTATTAGGTCTTGTTTGCCAGAGGGATTAAATACTTATTTCCCTCTGCAGAATGCAAATAAATTCATATACTTTCCACAATGTGATTTTCCGGATTTAATTTGTGATGTGCTATCTCTCACTGTTACCAATAACCTACCCTTCAATTATGGGCTGCTCATGTCTTTGTCAGTGGGCAAACTTACAAAATCAGCAAGGGATCAAATACTTATTTCCCCCACTGTAGATATTATATGGGAATAACACTGTTTGTTGTTATTGTGTAGACAGACAAAAAGCATTATAACTCAAAAAGCTTTAGGTAGAATAGAAGGCCTCATATAAATAGAGCACAGAGGATAGCAGATACATTACCACATTCAAACGTTTCAAAATTCCTCTGGATCTTCTACGACTTTTCTCTTCACCATCGCGACTTGCGAAAATCTTTCTTAAGGGTCTGTCATGCGAATGTCTACTTATATGCACTTATAGAAAGCACATCCAATGATACATGAACAGCTAAACCATTTTACATTGCAAACATTTCTGAAACCTATCATATTTGAAAATATCATTTCCTTATAACCTTTATAATTATCCCAAAAATGAATGGGATTCTCACATCCAATTACCTTCCTCCGCAACTTAATGAAAACTATACTGGAAATTTGTATCATGATAGCCCCCATGGTGGCTAAAAAGAAGGAAAAAAAAACAATTTGCAAAGTTAGAAAAATAAAAATAATTATAAATAAATAAATAAAGTTGAATGGCAGGCTTTGAACCCATCAGCTTGGTCATATGTAATGAGTACAGTAGAAAAGAGAGTACGGACTGAGTAAATGAGCAGGATTGAGAAAGCAGCCTGTTCATTTCCATTGCATAAGTTTTGCTTGTGTAACTGAAGACTGCAAAATAGAGAAAAAAAAAATAAAAAAACCTTGTGAAGGGGGGTGGATGGGACGTCAGGGGGAGGGGGTAGGAGGCATAGAGGAAGGAGGGGCCGTGCGGGGAGAGGAAGGGAGGGCTGAGGGAAGAGGAGGGGCTATGTAGGGAGAGGAAGAGAGGGCCGAGAGGGAAGAGGGGGGGCTATGGAGGGAGAGGAAGGGAGGGCTGAGGGGTAGAGAAAGGGAGGGCTGAGGGGGAAGAGGGGGGCCGTGGAGGGAGAGAAAGGGAGGGCTGAGGGGGAAGAGAAAGGGAGGGCTGAGGGGGAAGAGGGGGGGCTTTGTAGGGAGAGAAAGGGAGGGCTACGGGGGATAGGGGAGGGGTAGAGGAGGGAGAGGAAGGGAGGGCAGCGGGGGATAGGGGAGGGGTAGAGGAGGGAGAGGAAGGGAGGGCAGCGGGGGATAGGGGAGGGGTAGAGGAGGGAGAGGAAGGGAGGGCTGCGGGGGATGAGAAGGGAGGGGGGCTGAGGGAGAAGAGAGGGGGGGGCTGAGGTGGGATAGGAAGGAGGGAGGTAATGAAGTAAATAAGCCTGCATCCTTGATTGATCTGTATAATATATAGATCAAGCAAGAATGAATCTAGAATATGGACATGAAAAAATACAGTGCATTTTAAATATTCCTCTGTGTCCTGTAATTCAGCAGCTGTGAAACAGAAAATAGTTAATTTGTAGGCAGACGAATCTGCGCTTGCTAAGGTTAAGACAGTTCACAAATCTTCTACACACACAGTGACGTTGGAGAGAAAATGGAAGGGAAAGAATTTCCTTTAAAGTTCTCCGGTAGCAGAAAATACAAATATGAATCAAAAGAGAGTTGAAGAGAAAGCAGTAAACGGTGGGAATTTATTAAAAATCAAAAGTGAGAAATAATGAGTTTTATCTTGCCAGCGGCATTGCTTATTTTTAGAAGTTTAAAGAAAACTGTTCAGTGCTACAGACAAGTATTATAGACAAGTAGCAGAAGAAAATACAGCTGTTAATCAAAAGAGAGTTAGTCAGAAGGCAGTGAACAGTGAGACTTCATTATTCAGACGTTTAAAATAAGGGAAAAAATAGAGGATCACATTTTTTCTGTTTTTGTTTCCAGTCTGTGAATAACAAAGTAAGGAAAAAAGTAACAGAATAGATAACTCTATCTGTAAACCACTAGTTTGCGGGAGTTCATAGTGAATGTTTAAAGAACCAGGCTAGGGCTTCCGGTGGCTTTAGGGGGAAGCGCCGTAGAATTCTGTCTCAATCAGGTAATAAGGTTTTGGAAGTAGCGGCACTTCTGCTAGGGGAGGGGGAGGGGGAAGAGTACTCAGCATAACCTTGAAGTACAGAAAAATGAAACTGTCAGGCTTTCCCAGTGTGAGCATTTACACAGAGATAAGCAGAGATGCAGCTTTAAGCATGAAGCACAGAAGAATGCATTTGTAGGTCTAAGTAACTGGGGCTCAAACCAGATGGACACAAGACCATTCTGTTGTATTTTTTCTCTAAGAATGAGTTGAACAATATATTTAAAAAGTTAGCTAAAAACAAATCTATTACAGGGGATTCTGGAGTGGAAAAGCCTGATGAACTGGGACCATTTTATTCCTAAGTAAATATCAGATAAAGTAATGGCATTAAACCATGGCATGTTAGCACAAGGTATGGTAAAAAAACAAATATGGATAATACAGTAATTCAAGACAGTGTAGGAAGTAACCACTATTTAGAATTAAGTCAGAAGAGACAGTAGGACTACTAAAACTAGAATATTACCAAACACACTCAGGATAACTTCTAATCTTTAATCTAATAGTTTAAGCATTGTTCTTCACAATAGTACAGTTGAGCAAAGTGATTATAGGGTCCAAATAATTTGCTCAGGTACAGTCCATGCCTAGTTATTGAGAATGGCTTTGGTCCGGGTTCCACAAGGGGAATGATTGCTGGACTGGGGGGATTATTACGCCGGGCATGCTTATGAAAAGACTGTCGACATATGGCAGAAAAATGGCCCAACCTATGACAGCGCCCACACCTAATATGCTCGCCACAATCTAGGCTGGCAACTTCTGGTTGTCGCAAGACATTGGGAGCTTTGTCTATTTTGTCAAGGGTAGACACAGAGTTAATTTGTAACTGACTTAGATTAGTATTGCCCGAAGTGATAGGGAGTGACAAGGGGTTCACTGGTTTAGATGGCTGTTTAAATTTTACTGTTTTAGAGGGTTGTTTAAAGGTGACAGATCTCGGGACTGAAGGGCGGGTCTGGAGCCGGGATTCTGGTTCAGAGCTAGAAGGGATTGCAGTAGTAGGGACACTTGGCAGGGGTACAGGTTGAGGAAGAACGGGAGGAGGAACAGGTATAACAGCACCTGGGATGACAGGTTGAAGGATAATAGGGATAGCAGCACCTGCAACTGTGGTGGCGGCACCTGGAACAATGGTTGGAGGAATGGCAGGGATGGCAGCACCTGGATCAGTGGGCTGGGGGATGGCAGGGGCAACAGCACCTGGAATCATGGGTCCTGGACCGGAAGGAACAGGGACAGGTGACAGATCTACCGTACCGGAGATCTGTACAGATGTGGGCTTGTTCAGAGTGATGGGATGGGTGGGGGGAAGTGGAGGTGTGGGATTCAGAAGGTGGGGTGGTATGGGCGTATATCCAATGGCAATGCCACAATTTTAAAAGTTTGTTGGAAAGACCTGGCTCATATGGAGGCGGAGTCCCCTCATATGAAGGTACAGCCATGGGTGCAGTGTCATCCAAGGGTGGATGTGCTGGGCTTTGGGAGTTGAGCAGAGGATTAGAATTAACTTCTTGCTCCCCAATAAGAATAAATTTGTCTATGGCATTGAGATCTTTATCTCTGGACTTCACTAATGCATTTTTTTGAGGGGGTAAGCAAACATGTGGACAATGGGGAGCCGGTTGATATTGTATATCTGGATTTTCAGAAGGCGTTTGACAAAGTGCCGCACGAAAGACTCCTGAAGAAATTGCAGAGTCATGGAATCGGAGGTAGGGTATTATTATGGATTAAGAACTGGTTGAAAGATAGGAAGCAGAGAGTAGGATTGCGTGGCCAGTATTCTCAGTGGAGGAGGGTAGTTAGTGGGGTCCCGCAGGGGTCTGTGCTGGGTCCGTTGCTTTTTAATGTATTTATAAATGACCTAGAGATGGGAATAACTAGTGAGGTAATTAAATTCGCCGATGACACAAAATTATTCAGGGTCGTCAAGTCGCAGGAGGAATGTGAACGATTACAGGAGGACCTTGCGAGACTGGGAGAATGGGCGTGCAAGTGGCAGATGAAGTTCAATGTTGACAAGTGCAAAGTGATGCATGTGGGTAAGAGGAACCCGAATTATAGCTACGTCTTGCAAGGTTCCGCGTTAGGAGTTACGGATCAAGAAAGGGATCTGGGTGTCGTCGTCGATGATACGCTGAAACCTTCTGCTCAGTGTGCTGCTGCGGCTAGGAAAGCGAATAGAATGTTGGGTGTTATTAGGAAGGGTATGGAGTCCAGGTGTGCGGATGTTATAATGCCGTTGTATCGCTCCATGGTGCGACCGCACCTGGAGTATTGTGTTCAGTACTGGTCTCCGTATCTCAAAAAAGATATAGTAGAATTGGAAAAGGTACAGCGAAGGGCGACGAAAATGATAGTGGGGATGGGACGACTTTCCTATGAAGAGAGGCTGAGAAGGCTAGGGCTTTTCAGCTTGGAGAAGAGACGGCTGAGGGGAGATATGATAGAAGTGTATAAAATAATGAGTGGAATGGATCGGGTGGATGTGAAGCGACTGTTCACGCTATCCAAAAATACTAGGACTAGAGGGCATGAGTTGAAGCTACAGTGTGGTAAATTTAAAACGAATCGGAGAAAATTTTTCTTCACCCAACGTGTAATTAGACTCTGGAATTCATTGCCGGAGAACGTGGTACGGGCGGTTAGCTTGACGGAGTTTAAAAAGGGGTTAGATAGATTCCTAAAGGACAAGTCCATAGACCGCTATTAAATGGACTTGGAAAAATTCCGCATTTTTAGGTATAACTTGTCTGGAATGTTTTTACGTTTGGGGAGCGTGCCAGGTGCCCTTGACCTGGATTGGCCACTGTCGGTGACAGGATGCTGGGCTAGATGGACCTTTGGTCTTTCCCAGTATGGCACTACTTATGTACTTATGTACTTATGTACTTTTTTATGGGAGTTGTTGTAAGTAATTAAACCACGTAATTTGGCAGGTTCAAAAAAGCTGGACACGGGCCAATCAAGGGTCTTATCCTTGGCATTCCAAACTTTGAACCATTTCTTACAGATACGGGTGAGAGCCTTTTTTTCATTCTGGAAGAACTTTAGAATTGTGTCTAAGGGCTTGGGCTTGGTCATAGTCAGAAAAGTATATGGCACAAAGGGTGGTACAAGTGGTGTTGTGTAATTAAGTGCTTAACTTTATTACAGTGTGAAAGGGGTTTAATAGACTGACTAAATCGTCATTAGAAATTGATTCTAACAAAAATGAAGTGAATTTTATACTTACCTGTCTTCAGAACTTTCCAGTGTGCAGGGATACTTCACAAAAGGGAAGGAAACCTGTGAATAAGTCTAAGTAAAAAGAAAAGGTTGCCTAGGGCAATTTCATAAAGGTACAATTATAGCTGAACTGGTCAAAAACAAAAAAGAAAATTACAATGTGCACGCAAACAAAAAATCCTCAATATGTGTTTGTAATAGTCAAGGTACTTAGCAAAACCCCGCGGTCTAAACCTGGCCCATCAATTAGTGCGTCCACTTATTGAGAGTACACTCAGGATCCATTACAAGACACTTAAGACAGGGAGGTTACCTGTATTACAAAAAACCGTGGTTCACCTTGAACTGGAAGAAAAAAAAAACCCTCAACCTCTGTCAAGAGATTGGACAAAAAAACCCCAAAAAACCCCTCAGTTACTCTGAACTGGACAAACTCTCGGTCACGCTAGACCGGGGAAAAGAAGAACCCTCAGTTCCTCAGAACTGGACCCTCAGTGTCACTGGACTTGACCCTCAGTTTCACTGGACTGGACCCTCAGCCTCTCTGGACTGGACCCTCAGCCTCTCTGGACTGGACAAACTCTCGGTCACGGTAGACCGGGGAAAAGAAGAACCCTCAGTTCCACACCTAGAACTGGAATAACCCTCAGTCAATTTAGACTGGAATATAAAAATATCCCTCAGTATTAAACTGGAACTCTTGGTCACCTTGACCAATATAAAACCTCTCGGCAAACTGTAGACCGGTGAACATAAAAAAAAAAACTTTTTTTTTTTTTTTAAGTAATGGTCAGCTAAAATTATAGTACCTAAATAAGGGCAACCCTAAAAAAACTACCTATGGGTATTCACCAAGGGACATAGGGTCCAAACAGCTCTCTGTAATAAAGAGAGACCTCAAGAGAAACCCACAGCTCTGTAAGAAGACAGTAAAAAGTGTGTTTGAAATCAGCTTGTCTATCCTGCTTCATTGAGTGTCTTTAGACAGTACAAGCAGGGCTGAATCGGTAAACAATGTATGGTTGGCCACTTGCCCAGAAACAAGACAAAGAAAATGTACTGTGCAATGGCCAGTCTCAAAAAATTGTCCTGCACAAAGCCTAAAACCCTCAAAAGTACCTTGGTAGAGGTTAGAAGGTGCTTCTTACTCCCTTTATTAGTACTGGGGAAAGCGCAGCAACCCACAGACTGTAAGAAGTCCAGAACCTACACAAAGGGTGGGATCAGTCTCCAGTAATTGGAAACTGGCTAACTAAAAAAAATTAACGCAGCTAAAGGTGGTAATTTGGGACCGCAGCCAGGGGAAGGCTGTTTGTGTATCAGAAAGTGCTGCCGAAGGAGGCAGACTGAAAATCTAGAGATAGGGAATCATAAATCTCATCGGCGTTAAGGGAAGGACCCTTGCATAAGTCCACCGTCGAGAATATGTTGAAAAAAAAAAGTTGTACCAGTTTCGAGAAATGAAACCGGAGTTGAAAGATATGAAAAAGATAAGAGAGGGAGTTAGTTAGATGGATTTAGGAGCAATACAGTTGACAGAGGATAGACAGCGAGAGGTTAAAAAGAATACCTGTGTAAATGACTGTTTAACTTGTACCACTTCAGCATAGAACAGGGACAAAAAAACGAACGGAAAAGGGGGAAAAAAAATCACTTTCTGAGCTTTTAAAAGTAAACTGTAGAGCCTCCTCTGCCGAAGCAGTGCTGGACTGATAAGGCAGCTAAAGTGGGCAAGCTTCCCAGATTCTCATGTCCTTGAGATAGCGAACTACAGCACTTGTTAGGGAAAACCTTTAAAAGCTACAGAAAGAAATGGCAGTTTCGGGACCCTGGATAAGGATATTAAAAAAAAATGTGAGAAAAAGGGTTTAGAACTTACAGCTCTTCGGGCAATTTTAAATAAATTTACAAAGGCAGATTCGAAGCCCAAGAGGGAGTATCCATCCTCTGGCTACCAATATGTTTTTTTTCTCTGAATCTGCCTTTGCTAATCCAGCAGCGGAAGCAGTGGCCCGTCTCATCTCTCTCTGGGCAAAGTTACATATGCCCTCCAAATATCTAGCTTTCCCAACTTTGAATCTGCTCATGACAGGCTTACACCATCAGGCAGTATGGACTCTTGTAATTAGAAAGGAACCCAGTATGTAGTAGATATAATAAGATAGTTTATTACAATCTTACCAATGGTATTACAGGTAGGTTAAGCATTCACATAATGGAACCGCATATCATGGCACGTCCTCTCTCTAGCCTTCTGGAGTCTCCCTTCTCTGTTCGTTTTCTCCTCTCATCTCCTTCTTCTCGTCTCGTCTGAACTAATACTCCTCAAACTGCTGCTTATATACAATTTTGGCCCTATTCATTTCAATGGACCCCAGCTGTCTCAACAGGGCTCCTAGTCCTTATCAGTTGATCAGAATGACTTCACATGTTCCCAAACCTTCCTGTAGCCCCCCCTTTGGATGTTCTCACCCGGGGTGCAGCTGACCCAGCACTATCTCTACGTAACCATAGCAACTCTTGCTTATGACGTCTTGCAGGTGCCAATCTCAGGATTGTTTATAGAGTAGATTGCCCCCACCCTTGCCAGTTCAGCACTTGCCACAGTGAAATGTAACTGTGTCAAAGGTGATCTCTGATTTTTACAAGCTAGCTCTCTTTTGTATCAGAGATGATTCTGATTTTAAGAAGCCTAGCTCTTATTATGAGCCATTGGCCTGTATTTTACTGAGAGCAAGGGCTAGCATAACTCTTCAAAAGGCAGCTGGTGGTAGAGCTGGGCACCTCTCAGCTGAGGAAGGCTTACTAGGGGTTAGGCCGAAGCCAGCATTCCTCTCCCTGAGGGTCGCCTGATCAGACACGTCTGCTACAAAGACAACCACCTCAGCACAGTTCCTGCAAAATCATCTATAACCCCATCTGATACTATAACAAATTAAAATTATATTAATGCTTTGATGTAATCTCAGGGCCGACATACAATCCCTCCACTGCAAAACACTATACACAAACTTGTGCAAAAACGCACTTAGGGCCCAATATTCAGACCACAGGAGATAGCCCAATTAAATCCCATGGTTGGCGCTGAGCCTAGATATTCTATGCTGGGCCATTTCCCATGACCGGCACTGAATATCCAGTTTATTTTTGTCTGGTTCAAACAACTGGCTAAGCACTAGCCGGTTAGGTTTGAACTAGCCAAAGATAGGCCTAGTATTCACGCGGCCAGTATGCCACCAAGCTTGCGCTGAAAATCAGTTGAATCGCCCGATATAACCGGGTATCTGTTAGCCATTAACTGTGAATTGTCAGCAGGTCATTTTCTGTTTGTAGCCCACTAGGGATAATACTAACATTCATGCGACCCTCTGTGTATAAAAGTTTCCCACCCCTGGGATAGCAGAATACTGCATCTTGGTAGCATACACAAAACAGAGATAAACCCTCAAGAAATATGAAACAAGAACTACAGATCAGTAATGGAGAGTTTAAGCTAAAAGACTGAATCAGAACTTCAGTTAGTCAGATTCTGCATATACAGAAAACAGAGAAATAGAAACTGAAATGTAAGATATCAAAGATGTGCATTTCCAAAAGGTGACATTCCAGTTGACAAATTCAAAATAAGATTTTTTTTTTTAGCTTTTGTTTTCTAAGCATTTTGTTTTTTTTTTCATTCACTTTGGTACCAATATCTCTCTTCCGTTTTCTTCTGGGGTTTCCCCCCCCCACCCCAGCCCTTTCAGGGTCTCCTGTTCATTTCTTCTCTCTCAACATCCACCATCCATCTTCCCTCTGCCATCTCTATTCATTCTGTCCAGCTCCTCCCTTCTAAGTACATAAGCATCACCATGCTGGGACAGAGCAAGGGTCCATCGAGCCCAGCACCCTGTCACCGACAGCGGTCAAAAGAACAATCTCCCCATGTTCAGCATCTACCCTCTCAGTATCCCTATTTGACTTCTTTACCAGCATTGCCCTTCTGGGTTCCCCTCCCCCCCCCATTTTCAAGCACTGTCTGGTCCTCATTCCCTCCCCCTCCCCCCTGATCCTCACCATCTCCCTTTTCCTGCACTCCTTCCCTCTGGGTCCCCACTGTCTCCCCTTTCCAGCGCTGCCCTCTAGATCCCCATCATTTTTAACCTCAGCTTTGTAAATACCCATATGTTTTATAAAATAAGCATGTGCAGTGCAGCTCTGCCTCACCTTTGGCCAAACCACACCATTTCCAGCATCTCCCCTCTGTGCCCCTGTCCTTATGCTCCTCTAATGTTCACCATCTGCTCTCTCAGTGACCTCCCCCCCCCCCCCCCCCGTTTTTATTGTACATTGCCGCTTTAGCTACGTTGTGTCCCTATCTCCCACCCCCATTGCAGCATAGACCCTGTTGCCTCCCTTTCCTTATGGTCCCTATCTGCCCAGGACCTCTTCTTTGTCTCTGTTTATCCCTGTGTTCAGCTTCTTCTTTCTTTCTTCCCTTTCTTCCTGCACCTTCTCTCCTCAGCACATACCAACAACCCCCCTTGTGTCTAGCAGCTCTGTCCCTCTCTTTCCCTCCTCCACTCTGACCTCTCTCTCGCTTTGTCTTCCCCCTCCCCATGAGTCCTGCATGTCCTTCACTCCCCCCCCCCCCCCCCCGTTTTGCGGTCTAGCAGCTCTATCCCTATCTTTCTGTCCTCCACTCTGGCCTCTCTCTCGCTTTATCTTGCTTTTTCTCTCCCTCCCCTCGGCGAGTCCTGCATCTTCTGCTCCCCCCCCCCCACCCCAGCAGTCCTCCATACTTTAACTTCAGAGGCAGCGGCAGCACTTAGCTGCCGGCATCACGTAAGGGCCTTTTCATTGCTGTATCCTGCCTACATGGAAACAGGAAGTTGAATTAGAGTAGATGGGACACAGCAGCAGAAAGATCTGGATGCCAACAAATTAAAGTAGTACAAAGGACTACCCTACCGGAAGGAGGAGGGGCAGAGAAAGGGAGTTGCAGGACTTGCAGGAGGAGAGAGACAAAGCGAGAGAAGAGAGACAGGACTCTGGGCTAAACTTACCAATGGGTAGCTGTGAGGTTGGGCCCCCTCTATGCAGGGGCCCAGAGCAACTGTCCCCTTTGCCCATTGATAAAAGCGGCCCTGGGTGTGACCAACAGGACATGCCTTGCCCCTTTAGAGCAACTTTGAACTATTCCCAACCTGTGTTAAGAAGTGGCTCTAGTCGGTCTCTTTCTTGATGAGTTGTATTATTTTTTATTGTTTCTGCAAATGTGTTACTTTCGCACACTAAATTTTTCCATGGGGATCCAAAAGGGGGCATGGCTACAGGAGGGTCAGAGGCATTTAAAGGAATTGTACGCAGTGTTATAGATTTCAGGGGATCTGCACCTAATTTGGACGTGGGGATTTACACCAGGGCCAGTTGTAAATCCATGTGCTCAAAGTTGGGTGTGGATTCCAGCACTATTCTATAAACAGTGTCCAACTTTGAGCGCCATTTGTAGAATAGCACGTCACATGTTGTTGTTGGTTTTTTTTTTTTTGCACCCAAATTTGGGCACCGTTTATACAACTGAGTCCAAATTGTGTATTTTAGATTTATTAGATTATTTCTAAAATTTTTGTCCTTTTCTTGATCTTCTTGAGATTGTATACATCCAAAAAGATTAGTAGTGTGCAATAGAATCTGGCCAAATTAACCAGTTTATAAAATCATTTAGAAACAGTTACTGCCATAGCATCCCACAGATCAATCCAGAGACGTATGTCGGACTTGTGAGTTCTTGTACCAAGTAAAGCGCTGCTGAGCGCAGTACTCAGACCAGGTTTCTTCTTGGCGGCCAGACAACCCTGGGTTTCACCTGCGCTGACCTCCAGAGGTTGAGCCCCTAGGTGCGGCCTGCAGGACTTACGAGAAGGGGCTGGAAGCGGGGTGGTGAACGTATCGGCCAGGCAGGCAGCAGGCAAGAGAGTGATCCAGGTACAGGCAATGTCAATAGGCAGGCAGCAGGCAAGAGAGTAATCCAGGTACAGGCAATTTCAATAGGCAGGCAGCAGGCAAGGGAATAATCTGGGTACAGGCAAAGTCAATAGGCAGGCAGCAGGCAAGAGAGTAATCCAGGTACAAACAAGGTCAATAGGCAGGTAGCAGGCAAGGGAATAATCTGGGTACAGGCAATGTCAATAGGCAGGTAGCAGGCAAGGGAATAATCTGGGTACAGGCAATGTCAATAGGCAGGTAGCAGGCAAGAGAGTAATCCAGGAACAGGCAAATTCAGCAACAAGAGACACAGTAGAGAAGAAGCAAACAACAGAGCAAAGTAAACACCTACTGAAGTAGAAGCCGAAGCATTGAGGCAGGGAAGGGTTCCACAGAAATAGTGCTGGCATCAGGCATTCACTGGAAACAACTGAGAAGGAGAGTAGGCATTGGAAGAAGGGGAGCAAGGGAAGCAGCCAGGCATCCAATAGGGAGAGAGCAGAGGAGGCAAGGGAGAGCCCATAGGTTAAGGGCTGAGAGATGGACAACCAGGACACCAGTCACAGGGAGCCAGTCCCCATGGAGCAAGGAGACTCCGGGAGTCGCCCAGCCAGCGTCCACAGGGGAGAGGAGCGGATCACCGCGTGTCGAGAGTGTTGGCAGGCGTGTATGTACACGCCGACGGACTGATACCAGTGCGCGCTGCTGAAGGGAACCCCGGTCCACGCCAATGGAGGGAGTGCAATTACCGGCAAGGTGAGGGGCGTGACACGTGTGGGTTATGTCCCCCACCAGCAGGTAGAGATAGAGAGAACACCAGAGCGCTTCCATAAAGGATACAGTGCAGCAGCCTCACTTTCGGTATTCTCTGTATCTCAGCAGGTGGATGGAGATATCCTGTTCAGCTCTCTGGATTGGGATTTGCTCCTAGCCTGTTTCAGTTAGTTGAGCTAGGGGTCGTGGCTGTGCTTGCCCAGTATGGGGTACACCTGGTGGTGCCAGGTCCCTACCCTACCCCTTCTCTGCTTCCAGGCCCTTGTGGCATTCCATAGCTCTAATCTTCTGCTTCCTGACACTCCTGCCTCCTCAAAAAAAAAAAAAAAAAAATGAAAAAAGCAGAGAGAAGTAGCAGAGCGATACATAAAACAACAAGGTACCAGCTCTGTGCTGGCCACAACAGGAATTGACATTATATTTTCCTCTCTTTGTGCTCTGTTTCAGCATTGATGCTTGGTGAGTGTTATTTCCTTCTTATACCGGTGGGAACTGTTCATTCAATTTTGTCTGCCTCTTGTGGCACTGAACAAGGATGTTTTCCCTGTGTGGGTGCCCCAGTACTATCGTTTGGTCTTTTGCTGACCTTTGTCGCAAAGTCTACTGTTTGTGCTTGAGGAGACCGCGCCGTCATTTTGGTGGGCTCTTTGGTGGTTTGTGCTCATGCAGGCGCCATCTTGTGCCGGGACTTAGTGCTTGGCGCTACGCGTCCAGGTAGTTCTCAGCTCCGCAGTTCATGCTGACCTTCGGTTCTCCCAGAGGCACAGTCAGTGCTCGGGCTCAATTTGGTAGGTTGGGTCTCTGGCCCGGATTCCTGCTCTTCGGCTGGGCCCGGTGGGTGTTTTTTTGTTGTGCCTACGTTTTTAGTCCCAGTAGATTTTAATCTTGATTTTACTGGAGCTCGTTCTACTATTTAGATTTTCCACCCCACATTCAAGTGTTTGGACATGAGTATTTACATCTGTATTCATCTTATATGTTTGCTGCATCTTAAACTGGAGGTGGTGAGGTGTCCTTTTACGCATCTTAAACTGGAGGTGGTGAGGTGTCCCTTTACGCATCTTAAACTGGAGGTGGTGAGGTGTGTCCCTTTACCCTCGGTTTCCTCCTTTCTAGAGTTTTGTGAGTGCAGCTGTCACATGATGTTTAATATTTCCCTATCCAAGCAGTGTTTGCCGGAGGTATGGCCTGAGCATAAACCATGACCTCTGCCTAGCAGCTATGTATCCTGATCATGCTTTCCACATAATTCACACTGGAGGTCTTCTCCAGGGTTCTGTTTTTTTCCCCTAGATTTGCACCCTATTTACCTGCTCTGCACTTGTCTCTCTGCTTTCTCAGAGCAGGGCAGCACAGATGGTATTTACTAGAATCAGGCTTTCTCTGTTGGCCCCATGTTTCTGGAAGAAATGTTACGTTTGAAGTTAATTGATGAAGCTGGGGCTCTCCCCACAGAGTTTTTCTAGGGTGTCATGGTAATCTGGCATCTTAGGGACTGACAAGGTGCCATTCTTTTCTCTGGGTGCAGTGTTTGCTCTAAGTAGTTTTGAGGTGGCTAACTTTCCACCCGAGGGTCTCGGGTGCAAGTCTGGTTTATTCAGGTCTTTAACAGCTGTGGGCTCAACTCCTATTAGGAACATAAGTCCATAAGCACATAAGTATTGTCATACTGGGTCAGATCAAAGGTCCGTGACGCCCAGCAGCCTGTTTCTGAAAGTGGCCAATCCAGGTTACAAGTTCCTGGCGAGATCTTGAAACAGTACAATGCATTTTATGCTGATTATCCTAGAATTGCAGTGGATTTTCCCCAAGTCTATTTTAATAATGCCTTATAGCACTATCATTTAGGAAGTTTTCCAAACAGTTAAAAAAAAAAAAAAAACAACAACAACCCACTAGCCAACTGCTTTTCTTCTTTCTATGCCCCTGCAAGACGGGAGTCAATTGTCCAGTTACTTGCTGTCGCTACGCCACCTTGGCCATTCTCTTGAGGTCTCTTGCTATGTCTGAGTGTTGGGCCTTGCGCCGTCTCCGGACGTGGAGCCCCTTGCGCCATCTCCGGACGTGGAGCCCCTTGTGTCGTCTCCATCTGTGGATGTCGAGCATTTCTCTGTCCTCGCATGTCATGCCTGTTTCCACTTCGGGAGCCCGTGTCCCTGTGTCTGGGGTTTGTGCATTACTCCGATTGCGGAGATGGCGCCTGGCTCCCTCAGGCCCTTGCCGTTGCTCCTTTTTCCATTCATTGAGTCTTGCACAGTTTCTGACTGCGGGGCCTTCATACATCTGGCGGTCAAAACTCTGGCTGTCTGGGTGATGTATGACCCCGGGGGTGCAGGGCTCCTCCTCTGGTTAGGAATGCGGGCCCTGTCTATGGCGGTCTGGTTTATGCTCCGCTCCTGGATGGCCGGTTTTCCCGTCTCTGGATGTCAGGGCTTGTCCTAGCTCCAGTTGGAGGCTTTGCTCCGTTT